>NC_139391.1:115067500-125067500 GCF_054392235.1 Sus scrofa
TTTGCTTTTTTTTTTTTTTTTTTTGGCTTTATGGGCCACACATGCGGCATGTGGAAGTTCCCAGGCTAGGGGTCAAATCAGCGCTGTAGCTGCCGGGCCTACATCACAGCCACAGCAACACCAGATCCGAGCTGCGTCTGAGACCTACACCACAACTCATGGCAACACCTGATCCTTAACCTACTGAGTGAGGCCAGGATCAAACATGCATCTTCATGGAGATCGGTTCTTTCCACTGAGCCACAAGGGGAACTCCTGGGAGATGTCAGATTTTACTTGGGCCTCGAAGAATGAGAAACAATTACACATTAGAGTGTTAATTTTGTTAACAAAGAAACTGCATGCTAGCATTTTTATATGGCCATAAATTGCACCACCAAAAAAGAAGTGATATTGGGCAGAAGATCTAAATAGACATTTCTCCAAAGAAGACATACAGATGGCCCAGAGGCACATGAAAAGATGTTTAACATCATTAATTATTAGAGAAATGAGAATCAAAACTATAATGAGGTATCATCTCATAACAGTCATAAATGGCCACCATCAAAGAGTTCACAAATAATAAATGGAGAGGATGTGGAGAAAAAGAAGCCCTTCTACATTGTTGCTGAGAATGTAAGTTTGTGAAACCACTATAGAGTACATTATGGAGGTTCCCCCAAAATATAAATATAGAATTATCATGTGATGGAGCAATCTCACTCCTGGGCATATACCTGGAGAAAACTCTAATTCGAAAAGATACATGCACCACAATGTTCGTAGCAGCACTATTCATAATAGCCAGGACATGGAAGCAACCTAAATGTCCATCAACAGATGAATGGATAAAGAAGATGTGATACATACACACAATAGAACATTACTCAGCTATAAAAACGAATGAAATAATGCCATTTACAGCAACATAGATAGATTATCATACTAAGGAGCCATACTTATGGTTACCAAAGGGGAAATGGGGGATTGACTAGGAGTTTAGGATTATAAAATACACACTAATACATATAAAATAGATAGCACAGGGATCTATACTGACTATTTTGTAATAACCTATAATGGAAAGAATCTAAAAAAATACATATGTATGTATAACTGAATCACTTTGCTGTACACCTAAAACTAACACAACATTTTTCAACTATACTTCAATAATTTTTTAAAAAGAGGTGATATTGGAAGCATGGAGATTAATTCTAAGATGAAGGGAGAACTACAGGGTAAGAGTGGGGGGGTTTGACACAGGCAAAAGTGATTAACAAGAACCAGTTTACATCAAATACTCTAAGTTTAAATGTACAGATGGGAGTTCCCATTGTGGCACAGCAGAAATAAATCCAACTAGGAACAATGAGGTTGCAGGTTCGATCCCTGGCCTCACTCAGTGGGTTAAGGATCCTGCGTTGTGGTGAGCTTGTGTGGTGTAGGTAGCAGACGCGGCTTGGATTCTGAGTGGCTGTGGCTGTGGTGTAGGCTGGCTGCTGTAGCTCCGACTTGACTCCTAGTCTGGGAACTTCCATATGCTGCAAGTGTGGCCCTAAAAAGCTAAAGATAATAAATAAATGTACAGATTGTTATTTTTGAGAGGATGGAAAGCATACAGTGAGGTGAGCAGAAGGGGACACAGCAGTTTCCAGAGGTGGCTCAGGTGATCCCTTTTCTTCCTTTTCTCCCTGTAGGAAAGATGGGACTGAAGTCTCATCCCCTGAATCTGGGCTGGAACAGGACTTTCTCTGACCAGAGCAATGCTACAAAAGTAATGTTGTGCCCTTTGGGGGCCCAGATGTGATGTGATGAGATGTTATGGCCCTGGCAGCTCCTGCTTTCGCTCTCCTGGATCTCAGCTGACCCACTGAAGGGGGTCCAGGATAGCCTATGGAGAGAGGCCAGGAGAGGCCCAGGACAATGGAAGCCCACATGGATGGAGAGGCCACTTGGGGAGGAACTAAATTGTTCCAGTAGATTCAGCACTTAGGTCCCAATCATGTCCACCTCAAACTTATTTACATCCACTTACTAAAGTCTCAAGTCACCCTGTTTTAGACAAAGGACAAGTGAATGAGTCATAAAGAATCAACCTCAGACATCTTTTGAATATCCCTAAGTGACTGCAAAGTGCTAAGGGACCATCAGTGAGAATGTGACACAGCTCTTCTGGAAACCAACATGGCCACTCTCATTCATGATTTGAAACTTAGCTCAAATCAACTCTCTGAAAAACTGCTCTGACTCTCACCGTACAAGTTCAGGTGTGTTAGGAGCCTCTCATTCATGTTCTTAAAAAATGGATCTATTCCTCTGTCTTATTTGAATCTGCTTATTGGTCTTTCTTATCTACTAAACCCAACTACTTATGCACAGAGACTGATAAATTTTATCTCCAGTACAGAACAGATATTTACTAAAGAAATATAGTCATTCTAAAATATGATTAAATATTAGGTTAAAAACCCATTTTTCTGGAACACAGCACTTGATTGATTGGCAGATGAACGCATGGACGGACAGAATAACTCAGTGCTCTGAGAGCACAGTGGAGACTTAAAATGCATTCTCGTTAAGTTGCAGCTAATTAGTCGTGAATGGTGCTGAAATGTTTATCTTTACGATTGAGGGCGAGTTGCTGGAATGCATGATCACAGGATGAAGGAGGTTTGACAAAGAGGAAATTCCAGGTCCTGAATTTCTCGTCAGCTGCAGAGCACAGCTGGACTTGGGGATGAGATGCTCATTGATGTAGGGTCCCAAGAACAGAGATGAGGAAACTGTGGGTGGAGAACAATTGAGGTGATGAGTCAGAGGAGGTAGGACAGGAGAGTGAACCCCAACAATTCACCTTGATGCTGGAGCAAAGGCCCTAAACATTTTATCCCAGATGTAATGTAGAGTCTTTGAGAAGTCTGAGGCGGGTCATCTAATAAGATTTTAAATAGTGGCGTAATCTTTCACTGACCCAAAGAAGGCCAAAGGAGAGGAATAAAATTTCCGGTGAAACTCTGTACTTTTCTGCTGAATACCCTCATCAAGCATGTAGTACCACCAATTATGAAGGATAAATATATATATTTTTTATCCAGAAACATCTTGGCTCTTAGAGAATATGCTAATTAAGTTATCAATTTATGGAATCAGACTATTCTATTAAAAAGTCCCTAGAGTAATATTAATGGATGCCTTTAGATATCTGGCAGATTTCCAAGTAAATGTTTCCAGTGTTCATAAAGACCTAGATGTCCAATATGAAACCAGATTAGATCAGAATTTATCTAAAATTGGCTGGAAATGAACCCCAACAATTCAGAGTTTGCCATAAGCAATGGCACCATTGCCTTAGATTGTCTACATGGTTAAGAACCCAGCAAATGCTGCCATGAGCCACAAAAGAACCTAAATTCATGTTCTCAGTTAAAAAGACTGATGTGTAAATGAGTCAAAGAAATTGAGTCCAGGCAAGAGGGGGAATGAATGTGATTCATTTCACCTTTGAGGGGAGAGCTCTGTTCTGGATTTCTGGGTGTGAGCACAGGACTTCTGTGAGAGGATTGTCAGGCTCTGTGCAGTTCCCACACACAGGCATTCACATTAAAGCATCCACTTCTCTAAAGGGCAGTAATTGGCCCCCAGCTGACAACCTCAAAACAGGCCAAGACACAGGAGCTAAATGAAATGGACTGAAAGGAGACTTTTTCCTTGTGGAACCAAGTGGAGACTCCCTCTGGCAGCCGCAGAGGAAGGCCAGGTGTTCTTTGTTTCATAGCATTCCTGTCTTTGGAGACTGGAAATCTATTACTGGCTCCAAGGTCAGCAAACCTCCCACTCCCTGGCAGGTAGAAATGACAAAGAAGACTCCTAGAGAATAGGAGCGGGGCCTCTGCCCAGGACAGAGCTCACAGTGTCTAAGCTTGTCCCTGAGGACTGTCCTATACTCCCCTAGGATGGTGCTACCAGCAGGTCCGAGGGGGCTTGACCCGTCCAGCACCCATATTGCAGGCTGAGTTTCTGTAAATATAAAGCACATGTGCAACCTCTGCTTGAAGAGCAGAATCTGGGGTTGAAACATGTGGAAATGATGGCGGGGCCAGGGGTCACATTTCTTTGGGTGCAGATTTTGTGCAGGCTAATACTTGCTAAATAAGGGGAGACTTCAAATCCCATGTTTATTGGGTGTTTTTCTTATCTATCTATCTATCTATCTCCCTATCTAGCTATTTATTTATTTTTTGCTTTTTAGGGCTGCACCCTTGGCATATGGAAGTTCCCAGGTTAAAGGTCGAATCAGAGCTACAGCAGCCAGCCTACACCACAGCTCATGGCAATGCTGGATCCTTAACCCACTGAGTGAGGCCAGGTTTCGAACCCACATCCTCATGGATCCTAGTCGGGAGCCATGAAGGGAACTCCCATGTTTTTCCTTTTAACGTAAGAACTTTTTTTTTTTAATTAAAGTACAGTTGGTTTACAGTGTTATGCCAATTTCTGCTGCATAGTATAGTGACCCAATCATACATATATATACACTCTCTTTCTTATAATATCTTCCATCATGGTCTATACCAAGAGATTGGATATATATAGTTCCCTATGCTATGCAGTAGGACCTCATTGTTTACCCATTCTAAATAGTTGGCATCTACCAACTCCAAACTCCCATTCCCTCCCTTCCTCTTCCCCCTTGGCAATTGCAAGTCTGTTTTCTCTGTCTGTGAGTCTGTTTCTGTTTTGTAGACAGGTTCATTTGTGCCATATTTTAAATTCCACATATAAGTGATATCATATGGTATCTTTTTCTTTCTTGCTTCACTTAGTATGATAATCCCTAGTTGCATCCATGTTGCTGCAAATGGCATGATTTCATTATTTTTTATGGATGAGTAGTATTCCATTAAACATTTCTAAGATAGTCTGGCCTCTCTCTCTCAAATAACTATAGGAATGTAGGTTATAGCACTTTTCTTCTACAGCCATTTTATAATCTAATTTACACAACCATAAGGTTTTTCTCTTGTTCATTATTATTCCATGATATCACTTCCTTTCTCTATTAGGTTTTCATTTCAAATATTTAAGGTATTTATTATTTTACTACTGCTAGTACTATTACTATTGCTGCTTTCAAATGGTTGTTATTTTTTCTTATCTGAAGTAATCGTTTTGAGAACAGAATAGTAATTCACATATTGCTTTCAGGAGATAGGTTGATAAATATTCACAGAAGCTGGTAAAGGTTGTATATATATTTAACACACAAATATATTCTATATGTTTATAAAATATAATTGTATATTAATATATAAATATTAATTATATATAATAATAGTATTCTATGTTGAGAACTCTGTCCAAATCCTAGTTCTTTTGATTTAGACTCTTCTTTGAGATGATATTAAACACAGCACACATCCCAGTAGAGATCCCAGTATAGACTCTGTATATACTGTTTTGTTCTCCAATATTTGCTTTGAAGGTCCATGCTGGGTCCAAAGGTTTCTAAGGATCCTTTTTTGGTTATTGTAGACCACAAAGATTTCCGTTCAGATTTGCCCTCTGAACTACTGAACCAATGGTGTCGCATTCATATGCTACAGAACTTGGTAAGCTGAGGTGTGACTAAGATGTAATAAGCTTGTTGCAACAAATGAAGGGAGCCCAAGACATCCAACTGACGCATGTTCTTGGAAGAAGTCTCAGCAGGAAGTTGGGCTTTTTTTTTTTTTTTTTTCATTGATTCACCTTTGCTTAAAATGCTCAGTTGTTATTCTCTTCTTAAAGTACCTTAAGTTTATACTTCTTATTTTATGCCTCACAGTTTATAAGTCAAATGAGGGGGAAAAAACAATCTCACTTCATACTTGCACCAGAGTTTTAGTCTATAATTACATTCCTGTCCTAATTGGCCCTCTTATTCAGCTGACTTTGATACCAATGACTTTGGGAGGGTTCCCAAAATTAAATCTGCCCTTTAAGGTGAAGATTTTTATCTAGCACATAGCATATAATAAATATTTGATGACAGTATGATTGAATTAGGCACCTGGGAGGTTAGACAAAATCAAGTGCTAGTGACTTCAAAATGGAGTTAAAAATTGCCACAAGCGGAGTTCCCATTGTGGTTCAGTGGAAATGAACCTGACCAGTGTCCATGAGTATGTGGGTTTGATCCCTGGCCTCATTCAGTGCGCCAGGGATCCGGCGTTGCCCTGAGCTGTGGTGTAGTTCGCAGATGCTGATCCTGCGTTGCTGTGGTTGTGGCATAGGGTGGCAGCTGTAGCTCCCATTTGACCCCTAGCTTGGGAACTTCCACATGCCACAGGTGTGGACCTAAAAAGACAAAAAAAAAAAAAAAAAAAAAAGCCACAAGCAATGGCACTACTGCCTCATTGTCATATTATTATCAAGTTTAATTTTGACACATGCTCTATCTATATTTGTTGTGTGAATAATGTGTGTTATATTTCTTTTGTACTCATCTTCAAGTGCCTATGATGAAGGCTTGTTAACTGCTTTCTCATACTGTGTACATAACACGGTGTATATGTTCCACTGAAAGATTTCACCGCAAAGATCAGGGTGGAGAGAGGAAAACAGTATCTGCCTCAACTCTGAATGGTGAAAACTCCTTATAACCTGACCCTAATGTCCCTTCTTGACTGATTTTCTGCCTTTTTGATCCATCCAATCGTAGGCATCATCTTTGAACCACACAAGTTTACCAAGGGCTTTCTAAACACAATCTCTGTTTCCATGCATCTATGCCTTGATTTGGGGTCTTCCCTTTGCCTGCAATACTTTTTCTCCTACGGCCTGTATGATGACAACCTATAAATTTCCCCAAGACCTAAACTAGTTTCATCTATTTGGTTAAGTATTTTTGAACCTACTGGGCAGGAAAAAAATATCTCTTGCCTTGTATTTTCTAGTGCACTTTGTAGATAAAACTACTGAAGTGTCTCTACTTGCAATATCACAGTAGAGATGCAAAGCATGGAGTCCCTTTTAGGTCTGGGACTATGTCTTCTTCACAGTGCTCATCCAGGACCAAGCTCTTGGTGTGATAAAGACTAGGAATGACTGCATGATCACAGGATGAAAGAATGCCTACAAGATTGCCGTTGGTACATAAAACTAGGGTGACCTCTCCCTCCCCTGATCCACTCTTCACTAATAAGGAAACCTTGCCCTCTGTTTGGAAATTGTTACTTAATTAAATAGGAACTTGTACCATAACATCCAAGGACACACACAGGAAGTAGATATTCATTATTCTTTCTATTCTTTCACTCATATAATTGGTGAGATAACAAAATAATCTTGTTCCTCTTATTTCTCCTCTGGCTTTCTCTCTCAATCCACTGCTGCCTGGCATACAGATTTGCAGGAAGAACTGGAGTTTCTCATTGGCTGCTTTTGCATATAATAGGCAGATGAGAAAGGACCAACTTCAACAAACTTCCACTTTCTTTGCCTGCCATTAAAGTGTGTAAATTCAGTACAGAGGGAAACAAGTAGAAAACACGACTTGACTTTACCAGGGACCATGTGTGTTGGGTAATGGACACTCTTGGTTAAAACTCAATCTTCATTTCCTCCTCTCCCTTTTCCTTTCTCCAAAACCTATTTCTCCCAAGTAGCTAAAGGTGACTTTATCCCTAGCTTCAGAATATTCTGAATTGTTTGCATCAGTCATAGGAATCCCATTACGTTTGCTGGGATTTAGGAACGGGCATGTGACCCAGTTCTGGCCAATGAGCTGTGAGGGAAAATATTCAGGGGCTTCCAGGAAAATCTGCTTATTCCTGAGTAGGAAGGGAGTATTTCTTCTTGCTCTGGATGTTTTGTGTCTTGGCATCACACTTTTAACCAACACAGTCCTCTTCCTTCCAGCCTAAGGATGAAGCTAACACATAGAGAAGGATAGAAATCAAGAAAATAACTGTGTAGTAACATCAAAGCCCTGACATTCTAGAGCAGATCTACCTATGAACTTCTTGTTATATGAGATGATAAATTACTTTATTTTTAAGCCAGTTTTACTTGGTAATTGCCATTCCTTGTAGGGAAAACTGTGCTCTCTGAGCCAAGAGTAAAGCTGATACTGTGTTTAATTCCCCATTTGATCCTCAGATCTCTTTCTTAGTAGGTTGGCACTCATAAAGAAAAATTATGTCACTATATTGTCAGAATTTTCATGTTCCTTTGCCAAACCCATTCAAAGTCAAACCAATGACCTTATAAAATCTCTTGTGAAATTAAGTGCTTTGTGTATTAACAATAACCAAGTTGGCAAAAGTATAGTCAATATTTTCTAAATGAACACATAAACATTATCCATACATCCTACTATCTTGTAATTAGATTAACATTTTTGTCTATGGAGAAAGAGAAGTTATAGCTATATTTTTGGATAGTGTCAGAAATATCACAAAAATAATTATAGTATGGACATGATATATCTGAAGAATAATTACAGGCACCTAAGACTTACATAACTTTTTTGTGTTATAATGTATTTGCTCTCTCTCTCTCTTTTTTTTTTTTTTTTGGTCTTTTTAGGGCTGCACCCAAGACATAAGGAGTTTCCCAGGCTAGGGGTCGAACTGGAGCTGTAGCCACTGGCCTACACCACAGCCACAGCAACTGCCAGATCCAAACTGTGTCTGCAACCTACACCAATAGCTCACGGCAACACAGGATCCTTAACCCACTTAGCAAGGCCGGGGATCAAACCTGCATTCTCATGGATGTCAGTCAGATTTGTTTCTGCTGAGCCAAGACAGAAACTCCCGAAATTCTTAATCTATTTGTTTAATGTTGTAATTTTGATGAGAAGTTTTTGCACCATCTATATATTAAAGTAGGAAATGAGATATAATCTTCATAGCCCAAATATTTATCTCCCCACCTTTATAAATTCATGTTAGGATGTCACACCAGAGATATTTCTTAGAACACTAGTCCTGCTAGGTGCTCAGTGAAAAATGATTGCATTGCATAATTGTATTCCCCTCCTGGAGGCTAATAAGGCACATTTGCCTATCTAGACCTTGTATAAGCCCTAAATAATAAAGCCTATTTAACATTACTCAGTTTCCTAAACTTATTTGGACAAAATATCTATTAAAATTCTGTAAGTAATATTCTGTGAAACATATTTTGGGGAATTCTGTCATAGGATGGTTGTTACCAAGCAGCTTAAAAATAGAAAGGTGGAGTTCCCCTTGTGGTGCAGTGGTTAACGAATCCGACTGGGAACCATGAGGTTGCAGGTTCGGTCACTGCCCTTGCTCAGTGGGTTAACGATCCGGCGTTGCCGTGAGCTGTGGTGTAGGCTGCAGATGCGGCTCGGATCTCGCGTTGCTGTGGCTCTGGCGTAGGCCGGCGGCTACAGCTCTGATTCGACCCCTAGCCTTGGAACCTCCATATGCCACGGGAGTGGCCCAAAGAAATAATAGCAAAAAGACAAAAATAAATAAATAAAATAAAAATAGAAAGGTTATCCTCTAAACATATGGTTTGACTGAGAACATGCCTTAAATCAAATATCACCTATTGTTAGATATGATTTTCATCAGTGGTGAATAAGAACACATTTGGCTGGCTCTAAGGGAATCTGAAACCTGAAATATCAATTGAACAGGAATTCATAAAACAGAAAGGTAAATGGAGACATCGTTTCACATGAGGACTAAAGACCAAAACCATTCAATATAACACATAATAAAATAACAATAATAATAATAATACATGATTCTGATTAAGCATAGGAGTCTCACAGAGATAACTTCTTATAAAAGTAATTATGGAGATGAAATCAGAGGGAGACTTGTATTCCTCCATCTAGAACTGTAAACAGGAAGACATGATTTGTAACTTAATAGCAAGTAACAACAGGGCACCAGGGCAAAACTAAGTGAGAGCTAGTTAAATTGGGCTGACATCCACCTGGCAGATAAGCCTGGAAATATAAATTTCAAGCTATTTCTGAACTCTTTAATCCATGAAGTTTATCAAAAATATTTCTATGATTTCATCAATTAAGTAATGGAAGCTTCAATTGTCTAAAATCTACTCTTTACTAATGGTAGTAAAAGAATGAATAAGACTAAAAAGGAGAGGTCATAAAAGTCTGTGTTATTCCATGAAACAGCTGGACCAGGAACATTTCGAAAGGGTGAAAGAAGAGTGCTGCAGGAGGACACTGGTGCAGAGCTTTTAAAGACTAATCATCTTGGCTCCAGTCACCCCACGAATCCCCTTCAGCGCCGCTGTGCACCCTTGCCTGGCTGTGCTCAGTTACAGAGAAATGTGCTTGTTTTTTGTCATCTGTGGTTTTATGTATATTCAATTGTGGCTTATCTACCTGAGAGTTTTCCTCATTATGGACAATTCAAAAAACATTTAAAAATCCGGGACCAGCTTCCTGCTCAACCAACATGCTTTGTAGCCATGTCATGTGCAGCTCTGTTTGTGAGGAACTGGAAAAATAGAAGCTCATTTTAATACTTGTCTACATAAAATATAATTAGGTAAAGAGATCTGTCAAAAATCTTATTAAAATTCCAAGCCAAATAGAAATGTCTTTGCAATTATTTGTGCCAAAGTTCTCTTCAATTGTCATTAATAATTAAAAGTGCCCTTCTGTGTTTGTTCTCTCTTTCATTTTAAAATGGGTCCTGTTAGAGCAGGGTCTTTTTGTTACATAAGAGCACATGAGCTACACTTGAGAAGTATGTACACTGCAGATAGTCAATGGATAATGAATTTGCTAACAAAATATCTTCACAAAATCACTGGACTTGAGTACTGACTCACACAAACCTCTTATTCTAATGAGGCACCTGGGACTAGCTTATAGTTATAATCACTTGAAAGTCTGTGTTTCCTCCCACTCCCAAATCATGGTCACTTAAACACAGTCCCTGGGATGTTGGTCAGCGGTGTGAGCCAAATAATTATTTTACTATGGCATGGGTCTAGTTAAATCTCATGCTTCCGAATGCTTCAGTTTTTGAGAAAATTGCCTGTTTTAAGAGGCAAAAAGCCTGACTCTGCTTCATTCATGTACTTATGTATTTTGTGCCATATAATCATTGTATTCCTAGAATTTCAGCATATTGGTATCAAAAAAGAACACTTAATGAAATCCCCAATTAAATCCCCCTATTTAAAAAAAAAAAATCAGTCCCCAAAGAGGTTACTGACGATCCCATAATGATGGGATCTTGTTATCTGACAATAACAGAAATGAAATATGGGATATTATTACTAACAAGCACTGACAATAACCCAGATTTTCTATCTAGTATTCTATGACAAAGTCACTGAACCAAGCTGAAAAGATCCCCCAGAGAGAATGATTTGTGATGAAACTCACAGATCTACCATAGGTTTAGCAGGGTATTATGAAATATTTGCTCCATGAAGACCAAGATAGAGAATTTCTGGTTTAAAACAGGAGAGTAAAGACCTCTGCTTCTCCTTGCCCCCTGAAACCAACCAAAGCTGAGATAGAAGATTAAAAATTAAAAAAGAAAGGCTATACAATTTAATGAAATGAAAGCAGAAAAGCAAAACAGGAACATAAAAGACACAAGACATAGAAAACAAAAAGTAAAATGGCAGACAGAAATTCAACTATATCAATAATGATATTAAATGCGACTGAATTAAACAATCCAAAAGGCAGAAATTGTCAGGCTGTATTTAAAGAAATGATCCAACAATATGCTATCTCTATGCTTTATTTTTTGTGGTTGTACCCACGGGATGCGGAAGTTCCCAGGCCAGGGATGGAACCCATGCCACAGCAGTGACCAAGCCACATCAGTAACAATACCCAATCCTTAACCACTAGGCCACCAGCGCGCTCCTGTAGGAGTTATATTTTAAAATCAAAAATACAAATAGGAAATTCCTGTTGTGGCTCAGTGGGTTCAGAACCCAACATGGTCTCCATGAGGATGCAGGTTCGATCCCTGGCCTCTCTCAGCGAGTTAAGGATCTGGCATTGCTGCGAGCTGCAGTGAGGTCACTGATGCAGCTCAAATCTGGTGTTGCCATGACTGTGGTGTAGGTCTGCAGCTGTGGCTCTGATTTGACCCCTAGCCTGGGAACTTCCCAGAACTTTCACACTTACAGAAAGTATGGTTGTAAAAAGAAAAAAAAATACGAATACATTGTAAGTAACAAGAGGAAAAAGATTTATCACACAAATAGTACCTTAAGATACTGAGAAAAGAAAAACAAACTAAGCCCAAAGCAAGAATAAGAAAAGAAATAACAGAGATTACAGAGGAGATAAAACAGAAAAAAAGAAAAAAAGAAACAATGAAACCAAAAGTTGGTTCTTTGAAAGGATTAATAACATTGACAAACTTTAGCCTGAGCCAAGAAAAAAAAACCAAAAACTCAAATTACTAAAATCAGAAATGAAATATGGGATATTATTACTGACCTTGCAGAAATAAGGAAGATTATAAGGGAATACTATGAACAATGATTTGCCAACAAATTAAACAAGATTCAGTGGATAAATTCTTAGAAAGACACAGACTACCAAATTTGATTCAAAAAGAAATAAAATACTATATAACAAATAAGAACTATTTTTTAAAAAAAAAAAAAACCACCCCCAAAGAAAAGTGCAAGCCCAGATAGGTTCACTGGTGAATTCTACAAAGCACTTAAAGAATAATTAATAACAATTCTTCACAAAATCTTTCATAAAACAGAAGAAGAGGAAACACTTCCTAATTATTTTACGAGACTGGTAGTACCCTCAGAGAAAAATGGTAAAAAGACATCACAAGAAAACTTCCCATAGATCTACATCTCTTCTAAATAAGATGCAAAAGTCTTCAATGAAATGCTAGCAAATAAAATCCAGGAATATATCAAAAGGATCATACACCATGAATAAGGGATTTTTGACGTTGTTTTAACATCCAAAAATCAATGAATTAACACACATCAATAGAACAGGACTAAAACTTACTGACATGTCCATCTTAGTGAACGCAGGAAAAGCATCCAACAAAATTCAACTTCTGTCTGTTATAAAAGACTCAACAAACAAAGAAAAAGGGAATTTCTTCAAACTGATAATGGGGCATCAAGGAAATGCCCACAGCTATCATCAAGTTTAATGGTAAAAGACGACTAAAATCAGAAACAAAACAGTATGTTTGCTCTTGCCACTCTGATTTGACATTTAACCGGAGGTTTTCACCGTGGCATGTTTATGGTCACTGATGTTCAGCCAGGGTGCTAAACAATTTAATGGGGGAAAGAATAATCTTTTCAATAAATGAAGCTGAAATGCATGGATATTCACATGCAAAAGAATAATGTTGGACCCCTATCTCATAGTATATATAAAAATTAATTTAAAGATATCAAAGATATAACAGCTAAAATTATTAAATTTTTAGAAGAAAACTCAGGTGAAAATCTTCATTACTTGGGAGTAGGCAATGGTTTCTTAGATATGGCACTTAAAACACAAGCAATAAAGCAAAAAATACATAAATAAGATACCATCAAAATTTCAAAATTTATGTTCTTCAAAATATATCATTAAGAATATGAAACAACAAATCACAGAAGGGAGGAAATTTTTGAAAACCATATAGCTGATATAGGACTTGTATCTAGGATTTATAAACAACTTTTACAACTTAGTAATAAAAAGAAAAATAACCCAATTTTTAAAATGGGCAACAGACCAGAACAGAAATTTTTCCAAATAAGATAAAAAATGGACATTAAGCATGTGAAGAGATACTCAGCATCATTAGTCATCAGGGAAATGAAAGTCAAAACTATGAATACAACTTTATACCCATTAGTAATGCCATAATTAAAAAAATATAGACATTAGCAAGTGTTGGCAAGAATATGAAGAAATTGGAACCTTCATGTAATGTTGGTGGGGGTGTAAATTTGTGCAGCCACTTTGGAAAACAGTCTGGCAGTTCCTCAAAAGGTTAAATAGAATTAGAATATGACCCAACAAGTCAATTTCTTATAATATACCCAAGGAAACTGAAAACATACATCAACAGCAATACTTGTACACAAATGTTTATAGCAGCATTATTAATAGCACCCAAAAAGTCAAAACAACCCAACTGTCCACCAACTGATGAATGAAATAAAATGTGGTATATTCACATAAGGGTATATTATTTAGCAATAAAAAGAAAGTTCAGACACACACTACAACATGGATGAACTCTGAAAAAAGCTATGCTAAGGGAAAGAAACCAAATGCAAAAAGACCACACAGTGTGTGATTCCATTTATATGCAATGTCTAGGAGAGGTTTGTCCATAGAGACAAAAAGTAATTAGTGGTTACTCAGGCCTGGGGAGTTGGGGGAACTAGGGAGTGACTTCTAATTGGTATGGAGTTTCTTTTTGGGTTGGTAAAAATGTTCTAAAATTGACTGGTGGTAATTGGACAACTCTATGAATACATTAAAAATCATGAAATTCTATCATTTAAAGTGGTGAACTGTGCAGTATGTAAACTGCATTTCAATAAAGCTGTTATATACAAAAGAAGCTCTGTCTTTAATAAAATTTGGAAATGCCTGAAGAACCTACTACCACATATGTGAGCAGGGCAGCTAGGCAGGGGGCACAGAGATAGAACTACAGACTCTGCAGAACTTAGGAGGAGCTGGTAGAGAATAATAATCCTACTTTGGTGGCTTCTCAAGAGGAAGAAAGCAGAAAAACCCAGCTTGGAACAACATGGGGGCCTAGTTCTGCGGTCTGTGGACAGAGCCTCCCTGAGCATGGTATGACAACAAAGTGTGGCAGTGAAGAGAAATCTGAGTGAGGAAATAACAGTTGTGGCATATTTTCTGGAGCCAGACTGTCCATGTAGTCAGGCGGAGGAGGACTGGTGTATAACACATGCTTCTGAAATTACTCTGTGCTAACTGAAGACAAGGAAAGGTTCAAGTGCCACACGAGAAACTTGTCCTATGGATCTCACACAGCTAGCCAAGAGTAGAGATGCCCAAGGACACAGAAGACATCCAAACAAGTTGCAAACTGTGTCGTCCTGAGTTCTTACCCTTGTCCCTTCCCTACACTCTCTTGGAACAGGAAAAGCTTTCCTCTTCACGATAAGTAAACACCAAAAAGGAAGAACATGAGGCTTATGCAAGGATACTGCTTAGATATTTTAAGACAGAAGAAAATGCAGCAAATAGAAGTCGAAAGAGAGAGAGACTGTATATCAGATAAAAAGTACCATGGAGAAGATCAAATGTACATCATATGCCCTCTAAATAACAAGAACCCAAAGAAAGGATAAAAGGAGAGAAGTACTCCATAAGGTATGGTAAAACAACAGAAGTAGCTGAAAAGTGAATGGAAAAAATAAAATCATCACATAAATGAAAGTCAATAAACATCAGCACAAAGAAAAATAGGCTTTACTGAAATTATAATCAGAGGTATCCAGGACTAATGAGAAAAATGAACAAAACAAAATTGAAAAGGACAAAATAGTTGACTAATATTACTAAAGGAATAATAATAACAGAAGGCAAAAATACAACTGGAAACTTTAGGTGGCATTTAAAAAATTAACAATAAAAAGCATCTTTAAAAAGAGAAAATTGAATCTATAGAAAGTATAAACTTTGAGTTAATACTGTAGAAATTGACCAAAAATGAGAATAGTGAACTTACTGAAAAATAGCAAAAAATTCTGTAGGTATCCAGACAAAAGAAAAGGAAATAAGGGTGGCCTTAATCCTCTTAGTTGTAATAACTGGTACCAAGAGAAAGTAAAATCATGTCTGCAAAATCTTCAGGGAAAGAAGGTATGACTCAATAATTGTCATACCTAGAAAAACTGCCATACAGGTGGTGAGATGATTTCCCAGAAAATAAGACCTCTGGGACTTTAACTCTCATGAGAATTTAAGGAAAAGAAAAAAAAAAAAAAGATTAAATAATGTATTTCCAACAACCAAGAGATGGATAAGGTAGCTGTGGTAAAAGAAAGAGTGAGGAATGTTGAATCCAAGGAAATGTAGGCCTATGTTTAAACAACTGGAAGACTCAAGTTATAGAATGGAACGTAGATAATATTAACTGTAAAAATATGTAAATTTTAAGATGACTAGTATAGTTTGAAGGGTAGAGTGACATAGAGAAAGTGGGAGTTAATGCAATCAATTAGATTTTCTTATATCAGGGATGTGAATCAACTAATGGTTACAGTTTAAAAGTCAAATTACAGTGGGAGAAGTATATTATTCTTTTTCATTCAACCACTATTTAAGGAACTCTACTCTACAGGCAGGTACTAAGGATATCAGGATACCTTAGTGAGCAAAGTCAAGCTCCTACTTACCACATTCTAGTGGGGAAGACAGAAGATAAACAGCATAATCTCACATGGTGATGGAAGGCAGGGAGGTAGGGTGTGCTGGGGTGGACCTTGAACTTGTTTACACAGTATGGTTGAAGAGAGCTTCTTGAGCAAGTGGAATTTACTTGAAAATTTAGGGAAAGAGCATTCTAGGCAGAGTAAGGCTAAGATGAGAGCTTAGAAGCTGTAAGTAGATTCACAAGTGCGGCTGGACTAAGTGAGCAAAGCAGAGGAAGCCCTGGGCAGAGAGGTGGGCCAGAGCTGGATGGCACAGGGGCTTGCAGACCCTGTGAAGAGTCAAAGTTGCCTTGTACTGGGGGAGGGGAAGCCAAACGAGAACTATGAACAGGGGAGTGATTGGGTTTGTATTCTAGAATACATAGCATCCTGCTATGTAGTCAACAGAAAGGCCAGTTTGGACATAGAAGGACCAGCTGAGAAGTGACTGCAGTGGGGGGGTGAGAGAGGATAGTGGTTTGGGATATGGGGAGAGAAGTTAAGTTTTGAATCCACTTTAAAGTTTGAAATGACAGGACCTCATTTTTAACTTTAAAATGTATCTTATTAGACGCTTCATGAAGGTCTAGAAGAAATATGGGGCAAAGAGGAAGGGAAGAGGCTTCAGGATTTTTTCATCTGTTATCTGGTACATGGTGTCTCCTTTCACTGAAGTGGCCAAGGCTGGAGAGGGGGGCAGGTTGGGTTCTGTCCATGTCTGGATTTGTATCAGAAATCTGAAGGGAGGTGTAAAAGCAAGCTGGGTATAGAAGTACTGAACTCAGGGAAGATGGATGACAGATACAAATTCAGAAGGCATTAGCATATAGATAGTATTTAAAGCCCTGGAAATGAAGAAATCACCTACTGGCAATTCACAGTGAAGATCTTCAGGTCATGACTCTTTTTGACTGTGCCCATGGCATGTGGAAATTCCTGGGCCAGGGATCAAACCCAAACCACAGGAGTGACAACGCTGGATCCTTACCCCACTGAGCCACAAGGGAACTCCCTTCGCATCATGACTTTTAACAGCAAAGAAGGTAAGCATCAAAGAAGCAAGTCTGCAAATGGGAATTTAGTCTGCTCTCGCTCTCTTAACTTTTCTAAGCACTTGTTAGCTTACTGGGAAATAAGTGGTAGGAACTTTTAAGTCTCCCACAGCCTGAAAGGACCATACTAGAATTATCTAATTTGAGAGAGGGTGACGTCAGATAGTTTATTTCCTACAAAGGTTGCTTCTTTTAAGATCTTCAGAAGAATGCAAAAATTGATTAGGACAGTTCAATTTTCATTGAATTTCACAGCTGACAGCAATCTACACTCAAGTTGGTGTTTGAAACGCTACACTTAGTTGTGGGTTTCTTAAATATGCAACAAACAATTTAAGTGACCCAAGATATTGCCTATAACCAGAGAGACAATAATTTCTGTTGCTAGCCCTGATGGCAAAGTATAATGAAAATGAAATGCCACTTGTTCAGAATACATCCCAAAACAGACAAAAATCAGTCCGCTTGTCATGTAAACTCAATTTTTCAAGAGTTACAAACAGAATGTACTTACATAAGTGGAGAAGAGTAACTCTGCTTTTCAGCCCTTCCTGAGCCATTATTTTTGACTGGAGAAGTACCAAAAGTTGTACCTTTTGCTTAAGCAACTTACACCTTTTTCATATTCATTACAACATACACATTAAATACAGTTTTAAAATGAGTCCATTCTAATTTCCTTAATAAAAGTGATTACTAACTCTCATTATTGCCTAATGTGGTCGGCTAATTACTTATTATAAAATGAAAAAAAATCTTACTAATGGGATGTTAATAACTAGCTTTCTCAGTAGTGTTTTCACATGCGTGTGTGTGTGAAAAGTTTATTTTACAAGCCTAATTTCTAAGCACCTTCAAAAATTACCAGCTCATATCCCCATTTCTGATAACTACTTCAAATAGGTAAATATTGTAGCTTTTTGTTAAAGTACAGCCCTAGGCTATAACGACGTGATACAAAAACAGCTGAAAATAATGAACAATTCAAGTCAATAATTAATTGTTTTAACCATGGGGTGTTAAGCCACCATTGTAGAATTTCTTCGCACAGAACTGATGGATTTGACTGTGTCACTCCTGGGTTTGTCTTTTTTTTTTTTTCTATGAAAATTATATGCACATAATTGAATCTATAGAACTGTCTCAAATTCAGTTGCCCTTCTGGACATTTCCTGGGAGGGAGCTGCACCTGGATGAATGCGAATCATCTACATCATACCCAGTTGCCATTCAACCCCTGGGACCACTATCACCCCCATGTCCACATGCTTTATAATCCTGTATATCCCCTCCCACCACCCAGGATCATCCCTATCACCTGATCTGTTCTTCCCTTCCCTGAACGCAGCCTCTTGCACACTGACCCCTGAAATCCTTCCACTGTGATTTCCCAAATCCATAAAACTCCCTAAAATATTCCCCCGTCAAGTCCTCCCTTTTCATGCTGCAGCTGCTTCTCCCACTCAGCTCAGGTGATCCAGGTTTGTGGACGGGACCGAGGCCTGACTTTGCATCTCTTCCACGTCCTGAGGCGCCTCCTCCTACACAATCTGCTCTTGTGATGCTCATGCTGTGTGGGACATCACTCTCTCTGCCTTCTCCCTGCTGTCGTCCTGACCTCTCCCACCTTCTTCCCACTGAATAAAGTCTCCAGGTCTGGTTTGGACCCATCCATTCTAGAGTACACAGAAGCTCATTGAAGAAGTCAGTTTCTCATAATTTCCATCCTTGTTTTTAACAATGATCTCTTGTCCATTTCAGCTGCTTAATCCATCTTACATATTTACATTCTTATTATGTCTCATTGGAGCCATATCTTTTCCACCTCCCAAACCTGAAATTCAAGCATCTCCAATTCTCAGCACATCCTCCTAGTTTCCAGCGCACTTGCTCATTTACTCTGCATCTGCTGTCCCTGTTCTACTCGCTAGTTTCTACTCCTTCAGCCTATTTTGTTCTGGTTTTCTCACCTATTATTCATCAAGACAACAGTTTTTAGGGCACTGTATTGCTCAATGTCACAGAATTTACTGGATTCCCGAGTTCTCATCTCATTTGATCTCTCAGAATCTGGCTCCTTCCTCCTGAATCACCATTACCTCTTAGCTCTACTCCCTCCAGAGGCTCCCAAGTTCTCTTTTACTATCCTGCCTGTTGAAATACATCCTTTTGCCTCAGAATTAAATGTTGGGGTGTCTCAAAGATGATTTTTTTTTGGCCTTTTTCTTTTTTTTTGCTATTTCTTGGGCCGCTCCCACAGCATATGGAGGTTCCCAGGCTAGGGGTCGAATCAGAGCTGTAGCCCCCGGCCTACGCCAGAGCCACAGCAACATGGGATCCGAGTTGCGTCTGCGACCTACACCACAGCTCACTATGGCAACGCCGGATCTTAACCCACTGAGCAAGGGCAGGGACCGAACCCGCAACCTCATGGTTCCTAGTCGGATTCGTTAACCACTGAGCCATGATGGGAACTCCTCAAAGATGATTTTTAGGCACTCTTCTCACTCTACTTTTCCTCCCTAGGTAACAGCTTGCTCCATCTCTAACTCTGTCAACCATATACAGGTGACCCCAGAATGTGCTCATCTCAACTGCTTCTGAGCTCCCAATGGAAGGATTCAACTGCCTCCTTCCTCTCTGTATCGTGGTCTCTCAATGCCACATTCACCTCAACATTTCCAAGGACAAAGGCATGGTTTTCCCTCACAGAACTGGTCCTCTTTGAGCATTCTTACTCTTGTTTATGTAAACCTGAAGCCAGGACTCACTCCTGGTGACTCTCCTATCCTAATCCCCACACCCACTCAGTCACAATATCCTGTCCATTTGATCTACTGAATACCTGCTGGGTGAGGGTGTTTGTCAGTGACATCATTGCCAAGGCAGCCTGAGCCACGGTCATCTCTCAGCTGGACTTCTGCTGATCACTCAAGCCTGGCTTTATCTGATTCTCAACACCGTGTAAACACGGTCTTTTAAAAGTACAAATCTGATCATGCCACATGTTCTAGAAACATGTCAATGTTTTCCTGCCTTCTGAAAAAAAAAGACCCTTTTACCTCTGTCATCTCATTTCCCTCTCTGCTCACCCTAGATCTTTACATTCTAGCCACACTGAATCCCCCCACCCAGGGGAGAGTTTCTTGAACATGTCCATTCCCTTATGCCTCTGGGCTTCTGGACCTGCTGTTCCCTTTGCTTGGAATGCTCCCCTCCCTATTCTCCAAGTTAACACCTATGCCACCTTCAGATCTCAGCTCACACATCACCTCTGCAGGGAGAGCTTCATTGACTGGCCCCCACCTAACAACCCCATGAACTTAAATTCACCTTTTATACCTCCTCATAGCACCACCCCTAATTTATTTTATACTACTGTCCAAATAGTGGTTTGCATTTAATAATATGATTACTTGATTAATCTTTCTCTTCCCCAGACTATAAGCTGCAGAGAACTGGGCCAGAGTCTTTTTCAACTCCTGATAGATCTGCAGGCCCAGAACAACACTGAGCACTACAGGTATTCAACAAATATCTATGGTATCAATGAGTGAGGATATGAATGACTTATGAGGTCATGCAAAACATAAGAACAACTTTGATCTCCTTGAAGAAGCTATAGATGATTGCATAAACACAGTACTGGTACCAAACCACCTTCCCTATCTGAAAATTCAAAGCTCATCTTTTTCTAATAACTCATAATATACTCAAAGGTCACAATCTTAAACATTGTTTTCAGCTTATAGAGAGATATGAATGCCATTTTCCTTTGTACCTTACCTTTTTGTTTGGTTTTATTGTGATAAATGATCACTGGTATGGGTTGAATTTCGTTTGCCCCAAATTCGTATGTTGAAATCTCAATCTCTAATACCACTGAATATGTCTTTATTTGGGAAGAAATTGTGAACTGGAGTTTGGCACTTGTTATCAGCCTCTACATGGATTAAATCATAAGCCACTGAAGATGCCAACCAGCAACACCCCCTGAGTGTAGTTCAGGGTGAAGACCAGGAGTGAGGCACTCTGTGCTGAACAAGTCTTTAGATAGATATTTTTAGGAGAAGATTTTATGAACCCAATTCTTGTATCTCCTCATATCTAGAAAAAACACTAAAATCTTTCATGGTAATGTCTACTTCTCATGACTAGTAGTAACCTTTCTGAGTCCAGGAGCAAACTTCTGTGAAATGTGTGCATGGCTGCATGCACTTCCCCCTTCACCTTTATCATATATATACAAAACAAAAGATGTCAAGTCATCAGAGAGTGTAACCACCTCCAAGGGTGAGCTGGTGAGCCCCAAAGCAACTCAGGAAGGAAACAAAGAATACCTGCCATCTGGTAGCCATCAGAATGCAGCCTCTCCTAAAAGGGGCCTGGAAGAAACTAAGGCTGTAAAAACACAGGATATTGGCCCCAGACAGCTGAGATGCATATCAAAGGAATGATTTCAGTGAACCCAGACCTTTGCATCTTCCCATAGAGAAGCGTTAAAGACCTTAACTTGAGCTATCTGGTTTTCTGTTTTTAGTAGTAATATTTGGTTCCTACTACCTGCCCTCTGTTGCAAAACTCCTAGATATCCTAACTCCCCTTTGCCTCACTGGAACATATTTCTCAGGGTTGCTTGAGTTGCTGCCTCCCAGGCTTAAGTCCTAATTTTGCCCCCAATAAAACTTAAATCTCAACTTTTAGGTTGTGCATTTTTTTTTTTTTTTAGGTTGACAAGTTTCACTGCAGATGTAATTAACTACATTAAGAAGAGGTCATGAGGGTGGGCTCTAACCCAGTACAACTGGTGTTGTTAGAAAAAGGAGAAACTTGGACATAATGACAAACACCCACATAGGGAGAAGGGCATGCAAACTTGAAGGCAGACATCAGGGTGATGTGTCCACGAGCCAAGGAATACCAAAGACTGACAGGAACCACTAGAAGCTAGGAAGGAAGCATAGAATCGATTCTCCTTGGTGGCCTGATGAGAGGCTAATGCTGCTGACACCTTGATTTCAGACATCTAACCTCCAAACTCTGAGGAAATAAGGCTGTGCTGTTTAAATTACCCAGAAAACTAATACAAGTACCAAAAAGGATTTGACCTCAATATTTCATTTGGAGTGAACGAAACCATTCAGAAACTCAAGTTATGGTAAATCTTTTAAACTGCTATGAAAAAATTATTCTTAAAATATTAAAACATGCCTGCAAACTCATAAATAACAAATCAGGAGTTCCCAATGTGGCTCAGCAGAAATGAATCTGACTAGCATCGATGAAGATGCAGGTTCTATCCCTGGCCTTGCTCAGTGGGTTAAGGATCTGGCATTGCCGTGCACTGTGGTGAAGGTTACAGACATGGCTTGGATCCAGCGGTGCTGCGGCTATAGGGTAGGCCAGTGGCTGTACCTCTAATTCGACCCCTAGCCTGGGAACCCTCATATGTCGTGGGTGCAGCCCTAAAAAGACAAAAAAAAAAATCATACCAAAACAAAACAACAATAGCAACTAAACTCTGAAAATTCTATAATTTGAAGGAAAGGGAGTTAAAATGTAGTTCCATGAACATAATACTTATTACATCATCCTAAAAGTTGAAACTTGCCTAAAACAATAATAATAATATAGACAGAATTTAGATTCAAATAGGTGGTTTTAGATTTAGATGATTTACAGTATTATGTATTCTTTTCTTGATTACACCCTGAGGACTGTTCAAATGAAAATTAAAATGAAATTATTTCCTTTGACAATTGCTTGCTTCATATATTTATTTGGCAAATATTAAGGTGGCTATTAATGTTGTTGGCATTGTATAAACTGGAATATTCAGAGGTAGAAAAGATGTTGCTTCTACTTACATGGTCCTACAATCTTCCCTAAAAGAATATAATATAGACAATCTTTAGATCACAGTATTCATTCATAACATTACATATTATTTTCTTGATTATACCTGAAGGATTATTTAAGTGAAAAGCAGAGATGTTTAGCACATACATAGTTATTAGTACAACCAGATGGTAGAGAATAAAGTAGGTGGGTGGGGGCAAAGATTAGGGATCAAAGAAGAAGTGACAGAAATACAAACAGAATGCTTTGGCTCCAAGTGATGCTTTCCAAATTTTGGATTAGATTGCTTTGTTTTTGTATTTTTTGGATCTTGCAAAACTATTTGAATGTAGAAAAGACATTAGAACTCACAGAATCCAAACTCTTATTTTTATGTAATTCAAAATTTTCTATTATAATACCTTTGCATTTCCGATTCACTTTCACAGTGAGATAGATATCCATATTCTTCCAACTGGGTGTGGGACAGACACTGATCTAAGATCAATGTCTTGGCCCCAGTCATCCAATCTTGGAGGGATGTTCTATCCAGTACATACAAGCCTGCATCAGCCGTGAAGATTGGAAGGACTGTCTTTTCCTTGTGGCTTAATCTCAAACCTGGTCTCATTCGGAACTATATGCAGAAGGGTCCGTTCTTTGGGGGGATAGTTCCTTCTCTTCAAAGAGAATAATATCCATTTATTAAGGATTGGACTGGAGATCTTGGAAGGGCTCTCTTTAGGACCACTGCCATCATCAAGGGAGTACATAGCCAGTCAACTCTGTTAAGTCCAAAGATTCACCCTCTTGGGCATCCCCCCCACCCCACACCCCAGCACTACTTGGATCTGGGCTATATTCATTCCCTTCTGCTGAAGGATCTGGAAGTCCAATCCCTTCCTTTTGAGGATGAACCAGAGAAGTTAAGTGACTTGTTTGCTGTCACCACAGGCAAAATTGACAGATCTGAGACTTGCATCCAGATCTTCTACTTAGTGTCCAGTTTCCTTTTGAAAACAGTCCACTAATATTAAATTGACTTCATTAAGTAAATGAAATTTCAACAGTTATGGAGATAACCTAGAGAGTTCCTCTAATATTAGAAGAATGAACCCAAAGAAAGAAAATAGTAGCACTGTTGTATAGAAATATAAAAATATGTATTTTTCATTATGTTTACTCTGATACCTTGGTGAGAGAAAGATGAAGTTAGCAGGTGAGTCACTGAAGCTCAGGGATCATTGCTGTTTGGGATGTCCTGAAACCACTTGGGGAGCTATAAGGACAGAATTTGGCCCCAGAAAGTTACATTAGTGAGCACAGGACTTCTCTGGGCCTCTGTTTCTTCATTTTAAAGTTGGAGAAAAGATTACCTTCTTTTACAGTAACTGGAAAATTACAGATACTCATTAAATGGTCTCCCCTTCCCTGGACTAAGCTTTTCACACACAAAACCAAAGACTATAAAACACACATCCCGGGATACATGCCCAAGCCTTATTATTTAGCAGATCCCACTTCTCATACTTCTGTTCTGTGAGTTAGACCTGGAAATCCTACTTGTTCACTAGAAGAAGAGCACAGTATGGCATCAAAGAGACATTTGCAGTGAGCTTGGACTGGTGTTCTCTAAGACAACTTGAGGCAAACTCCAAATGAATCATCTACTTGCTGACAGCAGCAATGGATACTTTTTCATACATTTTTTTTTTTTGGTTCAGGATATTATTTAATAATTCAGACCAAAGCCAGCAAATACTCTTAAGAACTAGCAGATAAGAAAATTTTTTTTCTTTTTTCTTTTTTTGTTTTGTTTTGTTTTTTTTGGTACAAGGCTGCACCCGCAGCATATGGAGGTTTCCAGGCTACAGGTCAAATTGGAACTGTAGCTGCCTGCCTACACCACAGCCACAGCAAGTTGGGATCCAAGCCTCATCTGCAACCTACACCACAGCTCACAGCAATGCCAAATCCTTAACCCACTGGGAGAGGCCAGGGATTGAACATGTGTCTTCATGGATACTAATCAGATTTGTTTCTGCTGAGCCATGATGGGGAACTCCAGAAATTTTATTTCTAAAGTGAATGGTATTTGGATTTTTAGAGGCCAGATGTAGATTTGTATAGGTTTAAAGAGTGGCTTCAGAAATAGTCTTATAATATTAAAACTTTTTTTCTGAACATGTTAATCTTTAAATAATTTCTGTTGCTTTTTAAAAGTATGCAGTTAATTAACTGTACACAGTGAAGCAGCTGCTGCCAATTCTACCAGGACGCCTTGAAAATGATTTCCATCTTCATTTCTGAACAGTGAGGACCCATATCAAGCTAGAAAAGGCAATTTTCCAGACTGACATTTTGCTCCTTTGGAAATGTCCTTGTTGCCTCTGTGCCCGTCATTCAGAACAGACTTAAGATTAGCTGTCTGTACCCTGTCTCATCTCCTAGCACTTTCATTTACAAATATTTGAAGATAAATGAGTGCACATGCCAAGAGACCCCTTGAAAATAATTTGTAGGAACTACACAAGGTATGTGGGAAAGGGATTTTGTGGCATAAAGAAAAAGGAAAATAACTACACCTGAAATCACTCTATGTAGTTTCACATGGCATTATAGTGAGATACACACCTGTTAAAGGGGAAGAGATGATGTTTTCAAGGACCCCTCAAATCTCTTAAATGTAAAGTGTGATGTGTTTCTGGTCACTTACAAAAATCCCCAGGTATGGAAATGAGTTGAGAAAAGTAGATTTCTGGTGAACTTCTGATGAGTTGCAAGCAGATAGCAAGTTTTAAAGTAGCCTCATAGATGGGTTTTTCGAAACCTATGACTCTGTGAAAACATTTAGAATTTTCAAAGAAGGCTGTAGAAATTTAACCATAGGTTTTGAGTCAGAACATGTGGCTAAGAGTCTGGATTCAGTCATTTAATAGCTATTTAAGAATACCTGCTTCCTCTACTTAGGGACTGTCATCAAAGAAAAGACTTGAAAAAATGATGTCTAACGTTATTCATAGTACAAATCATAAATGATAAGACATAGTATAAGGTATTATTATTTGTTTCGGCCCTTTTATGCATAGAGATAAAAATTTGTTTTAACCTACTCTAGGTTTTTCCTTCATTTATATACCCAAATTTATAAATATATGTAACCTATCTGAAAATTACCGTTGATCTAAAGTATGTATGACATTTACACAATATTACTTTTTATCAAAATCTTATATGCACTTATATTTACTTTGACTCTCAGTTCCTTCCTTCAACCCATACTTTATGCTCATAAATATTAAGAAGATGGGCCAGAGGATGTGCTTAGCAGCACCAATAAAACCAGCTGTGGCAAGACACATATGGTTCTGGAAAATGATGGCAGCTTGGAGCTCTCACTTTCTTTCAATGAATTTTTACTCACTATTATCTAGAGGGTGCATCCTCTTTGAAATGGTTACATTATTTACAAGAAAAAAAATGACCGCATGTTAATTTCGTAACAGGAAAAGGATAATTTCAGTAATTCTCCTACCTTTTTTTAAAAAGCTTTGATTATAAAAGATGGCATAAACATGCATATAAGAAGTTTTGAGAAATTTAATTGACTATTTTACTTACAATCAGTTATTAAAGAAAATAAAAGTGCTTTGGAAATGTATCGTTAAGTTTTTTTGTACTGAATGTGCATAGGTCAAATCTCCACAAGTGATTTCTCCTTTCTACACATACAGTAGTATGAGGAGCAAACCGCAGGTCTATTCCAGTAAGGTAATTCTGTGATAATACGTATATGGATCTATATATATAAAACAACTTCTCAGATTTCATAATACAGTTATCCTTCTTAGGAATATTTGCAAATCTAAGCTTAATTCTCCCTCCAGGAAACCTGGGCATTCCCTGTATTGCTGTGACCTCAATGAAACTAAAGGCACTACTCCTAACCTGTCAGTGACCAGTGGGATGATAGTCACTTCTTTTTATCACATTTTAGTTCCACAGATAATAGTTCCACCATTTCTAACATGGCTTTAATGTCAAATATTATTTTGGAATATAAATCCCAAGAAACAATTTTATGTTTCTTGGTTTTACTTACATTAACCCAAATCACTTTCTGAGTGCTTCAAGTACATGAAGACTGTAGCATGATGACAGTAAAGTAAACTGTTTTTAGACATCCATTTCTTCAGCAAATAATATATCCTCTCTTTATTCCAAATTGTGACTATCATATTAGAAAAATGCTATAGTGCCTCTTGTCTCTAGAGAGCTTCAGATAAAGGAATAGATATACATTTTCAATGGTACAATGATCAAAAGGTAAAAACATAATTTTGAAAACTAAATATGTAGACGAGTTTGAGGACAGAATGGGGACTATACTGATGCATGAGTCAGGTGAAAAAATTTCTGAAGTTCCTATTATCTTCAAATTTCTTTAAAATATCTATTCTCATCTCATGGCAAAAGGGCTCCATAAGAGTAAAATGAACAAAGAATAAATGAAAGGGATTAAGGTAGGAAGAAAAAGATACGTGTATATATAAGTAGGCTTATTATAATAGAGATGAGATTAGATCAACAAATATTTTAAAGCTATATCAGGATGAAAATATACTATTTAGGGAGTTCCTGCTGTGGCTCAGTGGAAACAAACACAACGAGTATCCTTGAGGATGCGGGTTTGATCCCTGGCCTCGCTCAGTGGGTTAAGGATCTGGCATTGCCATGAGCTGTGGTGTAGGTTGCAAATGCAGCTTGGACCCCTGAGTTGCTGTGGCTATAGTGTAGGCCAGCAGCTACAGCTCTGGTTTGACCCCTAGTCTGGGAACTTCCATATGTCACAGATGTGGCCCTAAAAAGCGAAAAAAAAAAAAAAAAAGCTATTTAAAATGCTAAATGCCAAATAAAGTGATGCCCTAACAGAAAATTGCAGCAAGTAAATAAAACATCAATGTGTATTCCCACCACCACTTTAGGCAAAATCAGGAAAACTTTTATAATTCAAATATTAACCGTGAGGGCAAATATAATAGGCCACTACTAATCATTAATTCTTTGATGTGAATTAGATTATCATTTTTATAATTGTAACTTACAAAACCTTAAAAAAGTGGGGGGCGGGGATTCAATAAAGTAAGCTGGAGATGATGGAGGGCAGAGGCCCAGTGCACTAGCTGCTGCCCTGGACTGCTGCTCCGTGTAGGGGATGTGAGGCTGGCCTGGGAGGCAAGGCTGCTGGGAAGCACGGCCCCTGGGTCATTTTGCTTGGGGCCATTCCTTAGAGATGCCATTTTGCTGAGAGGGGGAGGGGACCCCTTTGGGAATTTATAAAGGCAAATACTTGCCATTCTAAATTATTCTTTAGACCATCATCTTTTATTTTCACACAAAGGACAAGATAACCTTACTTCCTCTTTAGACATTTCTACTCCAATGTTTGAGGAGAAATATGCTATTTTTCAAGAGATACACAGGGATTTATATGTTTCAAACGTGATGAGTTTTTAGATCTAAAGAGGGTAAAATTTTCTCTTCTCCTCCTTCATAAATTCCCAAAAGTGCAGAAAGCAAATTTGTATTTGACTTGCTATATTCTAATGTATACCAACAACTGAAGCAAAGTCATTATAAAGTAATACTTAAGAAAGGTACAGAATTAGACTTAATCTCAGAAGTTTAGAATGTGAAAAAATCTAATAAGAAATTTTAAAAAAAAAGCCTCATCTTTTTTTCAAGGACATATATTTTATTCACATATGACCTTTCCAAGAAAGAATAAAAGATCTTGTAAAATGAGAGACTATTATAGGAGTTCCCATCGTGGCTCAGTGGTTAATGAATCCGACTAGGAACCATGAGGTTGCTGGTTTGATCCCTGGCCTTGCTCAGTGGGTTAAGGATCCGGCACTGCTGTGAGCTGTGGTGTAGGTCGCAGACGCGGCTCGGATGCTGATTGCTGTGGCTCTAGTGTAGGCCAGCGGCCACAGCTCTGATTAGACCCCTAGCCTGGAAACTTCTATGTGCCGCAGAAGTAGCCCTAGAAAAGGCAAAAAGACAAAAAAAGAGAGAGAGAGAGAGAGAGAGAGAGAGAGAGAGAGAGAAAGACTATTATAAGTATCAATGAGAAGAGAAATCTCAAGATTAGAAATAAAACAGCATGAGGAAGACTCATTGGAGGAATTAAAAACATGATTAAAGAAGAAAAAATCATGGTTAAAAATCCCATTGCTTAGATGTTGATATTAAAAGAAAAAAAGCAGTAATGAAGGATTTATCTCTTCTATCTGATCCAGGAATCAGAGGAAATTTTCCAACTTTTAGTTTCATTATCTCTTGAATTTAAGGTAATAATATTTATTTAAACAGGCAGTAATGTGAAATACCATCCTTAAAGGTATTTCTCCTGGTAATTTCCTTTCTTGTTGTTATAGCATTCTAGAATATCTCCATTGTCAAATGAAAACTCAGGGTATCAAATACTGTAACTGACAGTTTTCACAGAGCCAAGGCATCAGTCCATCACCCTTGAATGGGCAGTACCACAAATATAAGTTAACTCAGTACAGAGTTCCTTTACTGACAAACAGGCCAGGACTTAAGCCAACTATGAAGTACTACTTGAAGATTTTTCCTTTTTTTCCCCAACATTCATTTTAGTTAACTAAAGCCTTTCTGCTTATACCTCCTTCACCTTTCCGAGAATTAGTCATTTGCACTTGATTGTAACATATTCTTTATAATAAGTAATTATCCAGTTCTTTGCACTCATACGATGACAGAATCTTCATGTTGGAATAAACTTTCGAGATCAACTGTCTTAAATCACTTTCCCAACAGGATTCTGGGGTAAAGTCTGAAACACTTCTAGTATTTATAAATCCATATTTATATTTTTAATAAAGAACATTTCCCAACTCTAATTGTTCTTTTTTTTTTTGTTTTTTTTTTTTTGGTTTTTTTTTTTTGTCTTTTGTTTTTATAGGGCCGCAACCATGGCACATGGAGGTTCCCAGGCTAGGGGTCTAATTGGAGCTGTAGCCACCGGCCTATGCCAGAGCCATAGCAACACCAGATCCAAGCCGTGTCTGCAACCTACACCACAGCGCAGGGCAACGCCGGATCCTTAACCCACTGAGCAAGGCCAAGGATCCAACCCGCAACCTCATGGTTCCTAGTGGGATTCATTTCTGCTGGGCCACGATGGCAACTCCTCTAATTGTTCTTAAACAGACTCAAAACTGACTTCTTTCAGTGTCTGTACACTTGGTTTTGCACAGGGAGCAATGCCAAATAAATCTATTCCCTTGTCTTTATTTCAGCCCCTCAAACTTCTGAAAATAGCTTTATGTTCATCAAACTCTTCACTTCCCAAATGAAACATTCCCCAGTCTTTTAACATCTTCTGGATGCTGATCAATAACACCTCAAATATGGGACCCAGGCATAGGCAATGTGCATAACACCATGTTCTAAGCTTGAGAATCCAGAGGTCCTATGATCTCTCTGATTCAAATACTTCTCTTCAGCTGATTTGGCTTCAGATCATAACAGCTTTTTCAGCTTCTGTGTCATGGCTGTTCTATCAGTGCTTTTCAAAAGTGTTTAGGAAGCAAGGTCTGAGGTCATTGGACCCTTTCTAGAATACAGTGAACTTGTAAGTAGCGTTCATTCTATCTTTTGAACCGGGATTAATTGTACTGGCAGAAAACATGCCCATGCTAAATGTATCTATTCCTCCACATTTCCCAGTTTCCACATTCCCCCCTTTGTATCTTTTTATGGGGATAAGAAAAGTAATTGCCAAAAACATAAAATTGTGAGAAAAATCAATTAAATACTTTCCCACCCCTTAAAAATATTGTTAAATGATCAACACCATTAACTTCTAGAGGCAGGAGTTCCCGTTGTGGCACAGTGGAAATGAATCCGACTAGTAACCATGAGGTTGTGGGTTTGATCCCTGGCCTTGCTCAGTGGGTTAAGGATCTGGCATTGCCATGAGCTGTGGTGTAGGTCACAAACACGGCTTGGATGCTGTGTTGTTGTGGTTGTGGCATAGGCTGGCGGCTAAAACTCTGATTCGACCCCTAGCCTGGGAACCTCCATATGTCACAATGTGGCCCTAAAAAGCAAAAACCAAAACAAAACAAGAAAACAAAACAAAACAAAAATTCTAGAGGCAAAATTCCTGGTACAGCCTTTGGAAGAACAGAGTTCCTTGAGAATAAGGTTTGAGAACCCCTGCCTTATCCTGATTATCTATTACCTAGGGCATGTAAGAGTCAGCACAATAAGTGGTGCGGGCACTGGATGCTGGCTTTAATTCTGCCCTATGTGCCTAATTCTGTCCATTGTGACTATGTGACCTAGGGAAAGTTACTTCACTCTGGCTTCAGTTTCCTTATCTGTCAAGTAAGGGAACTAGGTTAGATGATTTTCAAGGTACATTTCACAGTCTGCTGGGGCTGCCATAACAGAGTACCAGAGTCTGGGTGCTCAAACTGCAGACATTTATTTCTCCCAGTTCTGGAGGCTGGGAGGTCCAAGGTCAAGGAGCTGAGTGATTTGGTTCCTAACGAAGGCTCCCTTCCTGACTTTCAGGTGGCTGCTTTCTTGCGCTGTCCTAACATAGTGGAGAGAGGGGGAAGGCTAATTCTTTCTAGTCTCTTCTTAAAAAGAGACTAATCCAATTGGATCAGGGCCCTACCCTTATGACCTCTCTTAACCTTAATCAGCTCCATAAAGGCCATGTCATATTATCTCTGTCCTACTGTATAAGTACTACACTGATCCAAAAAGCAAATTATTATTTTTCTCCCTAGAATTTCTTATTTGTTCCTAATTGAGTATCTCATAATTGAATATCTGCTATCCATCAGACATAATGGAGTATATGTTATCCTAGGTTTGGGAAATTACCCATAAACAACAACAAAAAAATGACAAAAATACACTTTCACATGGAGCTCATACACTACTGGGGAGGCAGACAATGAATGAGAATAAAATATATAATATGCTAGTTATATATGCTAGCTATATAGGCTAGCCTATGCTGTGCTAGATAATATTAAGAGTCAAAGAACCAAAGAAATGCAGAAAAGGGATCATTAAATGCTGGCATAGGGGGATTTGGAATTTAGACTGTAGAGAAAATGAGAGAAATATTCAGCTATGTTGATATGTGAGAGGATGTTCTAAGCAGGCGGACGGGTAATTATCAAAGGATTGGAGGTAGGCTGACTGGAAGAGGGACAGGATCTGACTCGTCTTAACAAGATCACTCCAATGAGTGTTGAGCATAGTTTGGAGGGAGCAAAGAAGGAGAGGGACCAGATAGGAGGCTACCATCATGGTTCAAGTCAGAGGTAAGGGCTTAAACCTATGTGGCAGCAGTGAAGGTGCTGCGAGGTAGCCAAATTCTCCAAATACTCTGAAAATAGAGATGGGAGAATTTGCTCTTATTTTAAATTCTGTATTTCTGACCAGACCTAGCAAATTTATCTTTAATTCCATTATGTTTCCTATGAAATTAGCTATAGCTCTCTAGTTTATGCTTTCGGCATCTGTCATAAACATAACTTCTATTTTTGTTTAGTGTTCCTACAAATCTCAAATGGGCTCAGGTCATGAGAATATACCTCTGCACCAGCACAAATTACCTCCATTTTTAAATGCTAATAATTCATTATCCTTTGAATAATGGCTGTACATCCAACAGTCACAGCAAGTTCACTTTGGCTCTTGTCATTTTAGTTTGTCATTGCCAACCATCTTCCACGTGTACCAGGTCTGGTGCTAGGCCTGTGGGGAGGGGGAGGGCATTCATCTCTAATTCTCCTGAATTAGTGCTAAAATTCTGGTAAGGGGTGGGCAAAATGGAACAAGTGGTAGGATGTGGTCTGCATTTTATGGAAATGGACTAATTAGGCTGTGTGACCACAAGTCAAAGAGGGCATGGATATGACACTGGTGATGTGGCTGGAGTCAGGAGTGAAAATTCTAGTTGACATGCTGGGGACTGGCTCTGTTTAGTGAGAAGACTGAGAGCTGTAGGAGGCAACAGGTTATGGAATGGCAAGGCTGTACCTGCGATGTAGAACACATCCCAGGAGGGAGCACAAGGAAAAGTTTGAAAGGCTAGAAGCCAGATAGGTTAGTGTGGCTTCTGTTCAGGTGAGAGGTAGGCTACCATGGGGATGATACAAGGGGCTGGTGTTAGATCTGAAAGCAAAGCTGGCAGAATCACAGGTGAATCAGATATGAGGAATTAGATTAGGTAGGAGTCATTTCAGATACATGAACTGTGCAGCTGTGTGACTCTGTAAGTTGAGAAAGAGAAGACGAAAAGAAAAACTTCTTTTGTTTAGATGTGAGGAAAAAAATCACATCTGGTTAGGGATGTCCAGGCCAGAGTCCCACACTATTAAATCTTAGTTCTAAACATGAGGTCATATTTCTCTTCTGATTATAAAATTTCAAGGTCACTGGTGCTTTCAGTACTGTTGGTAGCAAAAAAAAAAAAAAAAAATAAGGCATAAAGCAACATATACACATTGACCTAGTTATCTTGCTCCTGAGAGTTTATCTAAAAATGTAATCCTGTAGTTTGTAAATTCCATCCAAGAGGTTTATCACTGAATTTTTTTTGTCATGATGAGAAAGTAAAAGCAATTTAAAATTCCCTACAGTGGGGGAATAGAAGATTAATTAGATTACAACCTGAACAAATTGTAATTATCCAATTAGAAATATGTTCAGAACAATATTTTAGCAAGGAAAACTCCTGATACAATTTTGAGAGAAGACAGAAAGGACATAAAATATACCTAAATCATAAATCCATGCTAATACTAAGGAAGCATACAGTAGAGATAAGGAAAGATCTGAGGTGCATGTAAACAGGGTTTGGGTGGCATCCAGCCAGCAGTTCGTCTTAGGCAACTTCAAATTTCCCTGAAATACCTATAAAGGTACAAAGAAAAGTGAAAACTAATGATAGCATTGGGAAGGAGAAATGATAGCCTATATGACGTCAGAACACAAACGGTATTACTAAATACTCTGCCTCCTTGGCCTCTATGCCAATGCCAACTAGAAACAGAGCAAACCCAACGGTCCAACAAAAGAGAAAGATACCCCATTCTTTCAGCTGTGGCCTCCCTGCCTTAGAGAGGTCTTCCCTACACCAGCCACGAAGTGCTCACTCAGCTCTCTTATACTAAGAGGATAAGAGCTCTTAATATGTGAGAGTTATGTAATATTATTGTCTTTGTGACTTTTTTTTCCACTTTACAGCATCTTTTAATACACAACCCTTAATTTTTTTCTTTATGATTTGTGCTTTCTTGTCTAAAAATGTGTTCCATCTGGTAGTTATTAAGATATTTTCCTGTATTATCTTCTGAAAGCTTTATAGTTTCACCTTTCACACATAGTTCTGTGATCAGCTAGGAATAGCTTTTGGCATATTGTGCGATGTAGAAGTAAGATTTCATTTTTAAAATATGTGTACCTAATAACCCCAGAGTCATTCCTTCAAAATACAGGATGTTTTATTGTAGCTACTCTCTTTTTCTCACTGCCTTTGCTATAAATCCAGTATCCATAACTGTATATATTGATTTTTGGATTCTCTATTTCATTCCATTAATTTTTTAGTTTATTCTTATGCCCAAATTACACTTTATTACTTTTCTTTACAAATAGACTTTATGGGTGGTAGAGCAAGACTTAGTCTCTTCTTTCAGAATGTTCTGGCTCCTCTTGGCCCTTTGCTTATGTAAATTTTTTTTTTTTTTAAATTCTGCACCTGCAACATATGAAAATTCCCAGGTTAGGGGTCAAATTGGAACTGCAGCTGCAGGCCTATGCCACAGTCACAGCAACGCAAAGCCATATCTGAGCCACAACTTTGACCTGAACTCCAGCTCACAGCAAGCAGATCCTTAATCCCATGAGTGAGGCTGGGGATCATACTTGCACCCTTACAGAGACAATGTCAGGTTCTTAAGCCACTGAGCCACAACAGGAACTCCTACATGTACTTCATAATTATCTATCTTTTGTTTTTTAACCAAAGAAAAGTCTATTGGAGTTTAGACTGTTGTTTCATTAACTCTAGATTAATTTGACGAGAGTAACATCACTAAAATATTCAGTCGTTTAATCCATGAACATATTATACCTATTTAGATCTTCTTTTACAGCTCTCATTAAGTTTTACAATTTTTTCCTCTAGAATACTAATATATCCATTTGATTATGCAAAATTACTTGATTTTTTGATACTGTGATAAAGGGTATTTTTTATATTATTTTTTTTGGGAGGTAGGGTAGCTGTTCCTGGGTAAGGGATTGAATCCACACCATAGCAGTGACCTGAGCTACTGCAGTGACAACGCTGGATCCTTAACCCACTGTGCCACAAGCGAACTCCTGTGGAAGGTATTTTTGAAGATTACATTTTCCATTTGCTGCTTTTATTACATCTCTTTCTAAATCTATACTGAGAAGGAAATAAAAAAAAAAAAAAAACCCTGGAAAATACAGAAAGCGACAAAGCAAAAATGTAAACAGTGTCAGTCCTGTTCTTTATCATTTTGAGCGTGTGTTCTAATTTTGTAATGATATTTTCTGCTTCTTTGAAATCCTATGTGTATACTAAGTGATTTACATGTTTTAACTCATTTAATCTTCTCAATGACCTTAAAAATGAATTATGATTACCCATTTTGCAGTTGAGAAAACAACAGCCTGAAGATATTTTAAATAACGTGGCTGAGATCACACTGCTCAGAAATGGCAGAGGTGGGATTCAAAACAGACAGTTCTATCCTAGGAACAGTTTGGACCTCTGTGTTCTCGTGCCTCTCTGTCCAAAGGAAAACACGATGTAGAACAGCAACAACAAAAGAACGTCAACCTAAAGGAGGCATTTCAAAGACAGCACAGAAGCCGGAGGATAGGGGGACAACCCCCTGTGTCAGGGCCTCAGTGCCTGTAAAGCCAGAGAGTAGGATGAGCTGGGGGTGGGGGAAGAGGGGTATGGGCGATTTTTAGAAACTAAAAATGTCACTGCAGAATTAAAATATGCATTTGAGGCAACAAGGAATAGAGCTGGAAAATATATTTTGGCTTTACTCTTTATATTTTCCAAATTCTCTGTAACATACAATTATTACCATTATAATCAGAAAACATTAAAATGTTAAACATTTTCCATACGCTTTTCCTCCAGTAATTTCACTTCTCTGAATATATGCTAAGGGAATCAAAGATTAATTTATATGAATGTGAGCAACTTATTTCTAAAAAAGAAAACTGGAAACAATTCTAAAGATCCAAAAATAGAGGAAATGTTTAAATATATTGTGGTCTATTTATATGACAGAATATTTTACTTTATATCAAAACATATGTTTCCACAGAATACTTATTGGCACAAAGAAGTTATCACCATAATGTTAAATAAAAGAGCAGGATGGAAAACATCTTGTCTTTAGTATGATTATAGTATGTCACAGTATGTGTGGGGGGCGGGGGGAGGGAGTGTGTGTGCATACATATGCTGATCTAAAAGATTACCTTGGAGTTCACTGAATTTTTTGGTCTCTCAAAATTTGTATACATACAGTATACAATTAAATCATTAAAAATCATTAAAAAATGATAACCAATGACTTGTTAGGTCAGGAAGGTTATAACAGTGTCTCATTTTTATTAGTAATATGTCAATAGTTGTGTTTCTGCAATAAATAGGTTTTAAAAGATTCTTCTCTTAATTTCCCATGCTCTCTATATTAAAAAATCTAAGCCTGAATCCCAAGAATTATTTCTAGGTTATTTTCTACTTAGTTCTTTTTGGAAACAACAGGGTATTCACATCACTGGTTTTCTTTCTATGTGCCTGTGGTTTTTGTCTGTAGCATGGACGTTCATGGTTTCATCTGCTCCTTTTTCTCCCACTTGCCTCATGTCAATACACCTTCATCAGTTTGCCAGGTCTCCCTCTGAAGCCATTTCTTTCCATTTTTCTAGGAGCTATTGGATGTGTTATAGGAGCCCAATGTTCTGGTTACTGCATTCCATTTGGGGACCTAATTATTATTCCCCAAAAACTCTGCTTTGTTTTCCAAAGTCATGACCTTCAGTAAGAAAGATGATGCTCTACTTCCAAATTCTGCTCCTTCAGAATTTCAGGACACTGAAGACAGTCCAGCTATTGCTGCTACTTCCTCCTCTTCTCTTCCTTCAGCATCACCATTGTCTTCTCCCTTGATTCTTTTTTTTCCTTTTTCTTTTTTGGGGGCCAGGGATCGAACCTGCACCACAGCAGTAACAACACTGGATCCTTAACCCGCTGTGACACAAGAGAACTGTGTCTCTTTAAAATCAATTTTTAAAAACCAGTTAAAAATCAATTTTAAAATCAATTTTTTTCCATGTGAATAAGCAGGTAGAATGAATTTCTCTCCTTTCTATCTTCTTTCCTTCCTTTCTGACTTCCTGATTTCCTGCCTTTCATTTTTTAGTCATTCATTCTTCATTCATTCATTCATTCAAACATTATTGAGTATTTACCTTATGCCAGGAAATGAGTCAGGCTCTGGGGGAATTAAAGATAAACAGGTTTGTTCCTGTAGCTCTGGAGTTTGGATTACTCATCGCTTATTTAGGAAGGCAGGCATATGGGCAAACCCAGTTATATGTGTGCTATGTTAAAGGATAAAGGGGGATAAACATTTAACTCCCCTTGGAGGGGGCACAGAGACTGCACAGAACAGCTAATGTTTGACAGGTCTCGAGCAAGTTCACGGCGGAGGGGTAGGGCATTTCAGGCGGAGGAAACAATGTGGGTAAAGGTGTGAAAAAATAAGACTGTGGTCCATTACAGAAGGAGAAGTAGAGCTCCACGGTCTGACTCAACTTGGGTTCAAAGTAGCAAGTGCGTAACAATCCTCTTCTCTGGCCCCCATGCCAATTCTAGCGGTTCATGTGACCACACTCTCCGCTCAGGCATTTCCAGACCTAAACCAGCCTTGGTTACTCTACTTGGATTGTGACCACACCTAACGTCGTCCCCCAAGTCACACGCCTTTTCATGCCATGCTCCTGTTCTGCGCATGGCTTTAGTATCCTTCTTTTCCACTTTTGGCTTTCAATGGTTCAAGCTCAAGAAACCGAATACTTCCTTAATAACTATTACAGGATCTATGTATCAGTAACTTCCACGCAGGCGTAAGTTACCCGTTTGGTTCTTGCTAGCTCCCTGTAATAGAAAGAAAGCACCTTCCCTGATTCAGACTAGTGCTGAGAGTCTTAGTCTGTGGTCAGGACCCTGGTTAAATGCATGTTTAGTGAGTTTACAATATTCTGCCCACAGATGGGGTGCTTAGGTAGAAACTTCCAGACCCAAATAACTGCCTGTCTGGACATTACCATCTTTCACACGTGATGTCTTACCTACCTAGCAGGACCTCTGAGGTAACCCCTTACACTGTAGCTAACTGGCATTTAGGGTTGAGATTAACACAGGCTTCTGTGTAATTTCTGTCTCGAAAACCTGCTGTGAGAATAGGCTGGTACTTTGACAACAGGGACAGTCAGTGCCTGCTGCTTCTGGTTTCCTGTGTGTGTCCTTTCTGTTAACTTTTTTTCTGTCCCTTTATGCATCTATTTAAGGGTCATTCCCAAGGTCAATATCAAGTACTAGTCTGTATCTTCAGAACTCGACTCCCTTCCCACCCCATATTTACTGAGGAACAACTATCTGACGAAATGGTAAGATATTTAAAGAGTACAGTGTGATGATTTGATATATATCCACATGCTATGGAAGGATTCCTCTCCATCAAGTTAGTTAACATATCCTTCACTTCACATATTTACCTTGTTTCTTTTCCTTTCTTTCTCTTTTTCCTCTTTTTTTCTTTCGGTGAGAGCATTTATGTTGTAGTCTCAGCAAATTTAAATTATACAATACAGTGTTTTCTATTTGAGTCACTACATTACAGTAGTGAGTACACTCTTAGACCTTATTCATCTTATAGCTAAAATTCTGTATCCTTTTGCACCTTCTCCCTATTCCCCCACTCCTTGGCCGCTGGCAACCATCACGCTACTCTGTTTCTAAGATTCCTCACATAAGCAATACCCTTTGTCTTTCTCTGTCTGGCTATTTCACTCAGCATAATCCCCTCCAGGTTATTCCATGTTGTTGCAAATGGCAGGATTTCCTTCTTTTTAAGGTTGTATAATATTCCTCTGTGTGTACATGTGAGTGTGTGTGTGTGTGTGTGTGTGCACTTGTGCCCATGCACATGTGTATCATATTTTCTTTGTCCATTCATCCCTTGACAGACACTTAGATTGTTTTCATATCTTCACTACTGGGGCTGCAGTAAACAGGGGAGTACATATTTCTTTTAGAGATAATGATTTTGTTAGTTTAATCCCAAAAGTGGAATTGCTGGTAGAACTCTAGCTTCTTTGAAGATTAAATGATATCTGCTTAGTATCAATCCTCCAGACACTGTGCAATTTTCTACAGTATTGAGGGTCAGCAAAATTAAGCTACTCGGTAAAGGTTCACATATGAGAGACATCTCTCTCCTAAAGCCCATCATTTAACCTCAGTCATAGCCACAGTATGCCCACTGATCTACAAAGCTCCATCACTCATACTTTCCAAGTATTACTCTCCAGTTTTATATCTAACCATTTCTTATACATGTCTTAAGTCTTTCCCAAGTCCTTACGATGTAAACAAAATGTTAATCTAATCAATCAATATTATTTATGGATATCCTATGGGGCACAAAACATTAGTCATACATGGCTTCTTCACCTAGAAACATAGACAGGGACCACTACCAGACACTATACCTTCTTCAGTACAAATGTCCAGTCACATTGCCCATCCTTTCAATGGCAAAGAATGTTCCTCCCTACCACATTATTGCATTGAAAAATTTCACCTTGTATCTATTTTAGTTCCATTGTAAATAATATCTTTTCAAATATTAGCTTTTCTTCACCAGTATAGCTAACATAATTAAACTTCAACAACCCATTAGGGAATAAAAAATGGTATGATTATATTGGTGATTTAGCAACAGATAACTAGTTAGTACTCATTGATTTATACTGGCACATTTCATAGGATGAAAATGTATGTGTATTTTAGAAATTCTTTGCCAAATTTTCAATAAACTGAAATCATTCAATAAAGACTAGAAATACCTAATTCTTATTCATTAAAAAAAAAAAATCTACCAGTTGTTTACCTGGAAAAGATGGGTGATACGGGGAGAAAGGATAAAAGATATCCTTTTTGAGAATAAATAAATCTACCAAACTCTGTATTTATTAATGCATTAAGCTTTCTGTTCCTTTAGAATTTTATATAATAGAATTAAGCCATGGAACAAAGACCCAGTGCTAATTTAAGGCAAAGTATCACTGGTTCAAGTACTTGAAATTCAGGGTTTGCAGCAGGAATAAGATAATAAGTACAAAATGAATCAGGAGCTCAATGAACAGATCTCCTCTCTCTCACTCTATCTCTCCCTCACCCCAATCTCTCTCCCTCTCTTCTTCCCTCTGCTCTTGCTCTGATTATGGAGTTTTCATTCTTAAACACATTTTCCCTACATTGAAACAACTGGATACCAGCTGTATTAGGCACAAATCATCTTTAGGATTTGTGATCCAATCATCCCCTCCCCTTGGCTCCAGCAAAAGTCCTTGGGAAAACGGCCTGCCCCACCCTCCTCTTTGGGTCACATGTTCATCCCTTTAACAGTCAGTGTACGTAAAACAGGCAGACTATGTCTTACTCTTAGTTCTCTGCTGTGTGGGGACTCAGAGCTCTGAGATAGGATATCTCCCAGGAAGAATATAGCTCTTTTTTACAAGACAGAAAAAAAAAAAAAAATAGAATGAAAGAGCGAATGTCTTTTACATTACTTTGGAATAAACACCTCAAAAACCAAATTCTGTCCTGTCTTTGGTAAAAAAAAAAAAAAAAAAAAAAAAAAAAAAAAACCACAAAAACTAAAAAACAAATTTGAGTGATAATTCAAGGTTAAAATGAATGATATTGCCTTGAAAACATTCATTAGTGTTTCTTACACATCTTTGCACATTTCTGTATGGTTTTGCCCTGGATGGCACTATATGAAAGAGATTCTTCAGGTGTTATATATTACTAGAGTAGCTGTGGCCCTGGTTCAGCTGGGACAGTTCTGGTTTATACCTGCTTTCCCAGTATACTTATGAAAATTGCCTCCTTTCTTAAAATGTCCTGATTTGGATGATAAGTCAAATAGTCATCCTTTATTTTAGTAATTTTCCTATGAAACTGTCTTCCAACAGTTGTGATATTCTGCCTATTTGGCATTATTAGGAATGTTCTTTTCTGGATAAGTTAACTTGCCAGGTAACTTGAAGGCAATGTCTTAAGGACAAACACAGTATTTCAACCATTTTTCACAACAGTCTTTAAAAAATTTCTCTTCCTTAAGAGGGCACCCTCAGCATAACTGGACATTTTCCTGCTCAGTGTTGTCATGTATTACACTGGGCTGTAGATACATAATGCAGATGGGATGAGGTGTAGAGCTAAGTGGGTGTTGTCACCTTTAGCCCTGGACTTGCTTTCCTTAAAAAGTACCTAGGCTGAGTTTTCTTTTGGCTCACTTTCCGTTTTTTCCTAAGGTGATGAATAAATGATTTGATGGCTTCAGATCTGAGACAGCATAACAAACCCAACTTTATGCAAAGTAACTTGCAGAGTTAAAGGTTGAAAGCACAGCCTTCTCCCAAGTGGTAATTTTGACCTTTGAAAGAAATTCTGCCTTACTCTCAGTATCATACGAAACAGTGAATACAACATAATACAGCGAAATTTGGGCAACATTCTGTGAACCCATAATCTCTCTTCTACTTTATCTACAGTTATTATTCAGCAGGTAATGAAGGAGCAATATCATATAACTATGTGGCAAGTTTTTATAAAGAATTGATTCAATAGTCTAACATCATTACTGATAATAAAACATTAAATTTCTGTAATTATAAAAACAGGTATCAGTTTTTCAAATTTTCTTTCATTTTGTTTTATTTATAATCAACTTTATTGAAGTGCAACATATAATGATAAGCACTACTTTTCAATGGAAAGTTCAGTAAGTTTTGACAATGCATGCATACACCTGAATAACTGACGGGGACAGAGTAAAGAGACAAAGTGATTAAACAGTTAATCCCACTAAGGGATTGTAAGCAAAGAAAAAAAACTATGGGAGGTCACTGTAAATTAATGATCACTCAAGAAAGCAGGCTTTCTTAGCAACAAAAGCATGCAAGGTTACTTAGCAACAAAGCCATGCAACAGAACTCGAGACATGCCCCCAAACAATAAAACAATGGTGGGGTGAGACCCATATCCCGCCCAATGAGGTAAATTAACTATCCGTAGTACAAGCTTCTCTGTGCATACTAAAAACAAAAATATAGGGGAAGGTGACATTATATTGAGACCTAAGATAATTTACCCTATTTTGGTATTTCCATTGCACCCTGACAGCCCCAGTTTGCCCATGTAGGGACAAGAAAATTCCCCTGCTGGATGTGGAGGAGGAGTGATAATGGAAGCTTGACATCTACTCAAGAATAAGGAGGAAGGTGGTCTTCTCCCCCTCCCCACTTTTCCTTTGGTTATGAAAGTATAACCCACGAAGTTCTCAGGGCATGGCACTCCCTTGCCTGCACCAGTGCCCCATAGTAATAAACTCTCACCTGTTGCTCTCCCTCTTGCAGTTATTTCTGTGCTGAGACAGAAGAACCTACACTTTACCAAGTCCCCAGATGCATTCTAACAGTTTCATAACCACCACCTCAGTCAAGATATATAACAAGTTGTCATCACGTCATACGTTCCCCAAGCTCTTTTGTCGTCAATTCTCTGTCTACTCCTGGCCCCAGACAACAACTTATCTCCTTTTTATCACTATTGATTAGGTTTACCTCTTCTAGAATTTCATAGAAATGACATTATTTAGTATCAGCTCTTACTGTTCTGAGTTTGGCTTCTTTCACTCATGATGTTTTTGAGATTTACAGTCATCAGTAGTTCATCTCACTGTTTGTTTGTTTGTTTTGGCTGAGAAGTATTCTGTTGTGTGGATATGTTATAATTTGCTTATCAACTCCTCTGTTGATTTAAGTTATACATTTGGATTATTTCAAAACTGGGAGCATAATTAGAGACACAGTCTATAGATACATGTCTTCATTTCTCCTCCTCTACAAGTTCCCATTGTGGTGCAGCGGAAATGTATCCGACTAGGAACCATGAGGTTGTGGGTTTGATCCCTGGCCTCTCTCAGTGGGTTAAGGATCCAGCATTGCTGTGAGCTGTGGTGTAGGTTGCAGTCGTGGCTCAGATCTGGTGTTGCTGTGGCTGTGGCATAGGCCAGCAGCTGTAGCTCTGATTCGACCCTTAGCCTGGGAACCTCCATATGCTGCAGGTGTGGCCCTAAAAAGCAATAATAATAATAATAATAATGATAATAATAATATTTTTAAAAAATTAAAAAAAACCTGGAAGTAGATTTGAATCTATGAATACAGGGGATGATAGAGGAAGATAACAGCACAAAAGATTATAAATGCCTAAAAGAGTAAAATTCAATGCTTAGATTGTCCTCACATATGAGATTTGAAAGCAAAAGCAGACTTGTAATCCAGAAGTGCTTGAGATGTTCAGCAGGAGTGATAAGAAACCAAACCAAAGGGCCAGAAGGGCACTTGGAGGCTGGGAAGACCAACCCATAGGGATGCAGGACCACCCTCTCCCTCCCTGCCCAACCCCCAGGGAGAGGCTGAGAGCTCTGGCAACGGTGAATTGTGGTGCAGGATAAGGCATCTAATGTCTACGAAAATGACCTCTAGCAAGACAGAGTTTTGCTTCTGGAGTTAATGAGGTAGAGCATTTGGAACCAGGGTAAAAGCTAAGAATATAGTGTCTGAAGAAGTCAAAGTATAAAGTCCACAGAAAGATGGAAAGATGGTAGGTTTGGGAAGGAAGAAAGGAACAAAGGAAGGAAGGAAGGAGGGAGAAAAGGGGGAGGAAGGGAGGGAGGGAGGGAGGAAATGGTAACTACAACTACAGGTGGTGGATATGTTAATTAATTTGACTGTGGTGATTATTTCACAATGTATACATATATCAAATCGTTAAGTTATACACCTTAAATACAACCCCCCCCTTTTTTTTCGTAAATTACACTTTAATAAAGCTGGGAAAAACTCTCTACATGAATAAGTTAAAAAAGTGAATATGGATATAAATCAAAATGTTAAGTGATTATCTCTGAATATTAGAATTATAGTGGGGTTTCCTTTTGGTATATCTATGCTTTCTATTTTTTAAAAGTAAACATAAATCACTTGAACATTTTTAAAAAGGCAGGAACACACGTGGGATTTTTTTTAGTTTTGATTAACACTAGAGTGATTCCAGAAGCTGGAATGTCAAGAAACTTGTGGTGACTGAGTAGCAGGATGGGAAGCAGCAGGGGCAGCTGCTTCTCATACCCGCTGGGATGTATGAGAAGGACTTGTGCTCATAGCCCTTTTAGCAAAAAAAAAAAAAAAAAAAAAAAAGAAAGAAACCTATTCTCCTGAAGGAGGCTGTGAGAGTGCAGTGTGAAGTGTGCAACTAGCTCAATCTCAGTGCAGTCGGGTCCCAGGAACTACTGAAGCGAGGAGGGCTTGGCTTGCCCTTTTAGCAAACAGCTTTCTGACCTCTTTTCTGCTCTGTAGAACTTGCCATATGTGGTGTCTTTAGAGAAACACAATGCTAACCTTAGAAGTTACTGATGCCTTTAATGGCTCTTTGCCTCCCCAGAGAGGTGAGCTGTGCTACCTTCAGTCTCCTTACAGCTGCCTCTCTTCTCCACAGTCAGGATGTAAGCCTACTATGATGCTCTTCTGATCCCTACTGCCACTTTGGTCTCAGAAAAGAGAAAACAAACAAACAAAAGCAAGCAGATTACTGCATTCTCCTCTCTTTCTCATTTCTCCTAACACCACAGCGTTCATCCCCAAAGGCCTGCATTTCATAACCTTGGTGTTTCAGTATGAAGCTCCGTTCATCAGGTTAGCAAATCACTGATCACAGCTGCAACCCTGGCGGTGCTCTTTTCTTCTCAGCTGTTCTCTTCTTCATTGGGTGTTCAGATGCTGCTCCTCTACTCTTGACAGCTCTTAAAGAATACATATACATATGTATTGTGGGGATGCTGGAAGTTGCCCAGAATCTGACCTCACATCTACAAATAACTATCTGTGAACACAATATATCTTTAGTGGACATTTTCAGACTGGAAAAGTTCAAGAGGCAACTTAGCTAGGAAAACAAAACGATCTCCCTTCCTTCTTTCCTTCCTTGCATCCACTCATCCACCTATCCATCCATTCATCCATCTATTTGCCCATACAATATTTGAGAGCTATATACTTATCATCACCTCAATATAATCAAGTGCTGTAAATCTAGTAATTATTGAGTGTGTTCTACCGCCTGGAGCCATTCTAGGTGCAGAAGATAGAGCGATAAAAATGATGTCTCTGGGAGTTCCCGTCGTGGCTCAGTGGTTAACGAATCCGACTAGGAACCATGAGGTTGTGGGTTCAATCCCTAGCCTCGCTCAGTGGGTCGAGGATCTGGCGTTGCCTTGAGCTGTGGTGTAGGTTGCAGACGTGGCTTGGATCCTGCGTTGCTGGTGCAGGCCAGTGGCTACAGCTCCGACTGGACCCCTAGCCTAGGAACCTCCATATCCCACAGGAAGCGGCCCTAGAAAAGGCAAAAAAAAAAAAAAAAAAAAAAAAAGATGTCTCTGGAAATGCCTCATCAGGCTTTATTTCCAGTTAAGATATCCTTTCCAGGGACTGGATGTGAGTGTCCAACTGGTTCTAAATGCCCCTGTAACAGCTCTGATGCAGTAGGTTCATAACCCATCATACTTACCTTCCAGCAAAATAGTAACATTACTATCAGTCTCAAAAAACTTCAGAGGCTTTCTATAATTTACTGAATGTAGCCCAGTTCCTTTTGCCTAATATTTATAGTATTCTACAATGAATTCCCAGTCACACTATTCTACTGTTACTATTTTCTAGTAAATTGCATATATCCCTTGCTCCATTGCTATCACATAATCTATGCTCTCTGAAGCTTAGCTTATGTTGTTACTGTTGGCCAGAATGGGTGTGCGTGTGAGAGAGAGAGAGAGAGAGAGAGAGAGAGAGGGAGGGATTTAAGTAAAGCAGACAGTTCTGCTCAGCACTCACTCAGTGAATATTGCCCTAAGTGGTAGTGAATGTGGGCTGGAAGTCCCAAATCTGCATGTATTTATTTTTTTTCATAACTCTCTGTGTCTCTCATAGTGTGAGCATAATTCTGTGCCAAGACTGAGTCTCACAGTACATATTTTTCATGCAATATGGCTCATACACATAAAACATCTACTTAAGTTGATGCTCAGTTGAATCTTCTGTTTTAATCCTAAAGGTAAACCTAACTGTATTGGATTCATTAGATTGTTTTTAATCTGTCCTGTGAGTATGACCATATATTTTGTATTTTGTAGGTGAATTTTAAAAAATTGTTATTTTTGAGTATACACAATTTTTACCTTCTTCTTTGATTTTAAAGCCCAATGTCTGATAAGATACAACTTCATGGTGCTGTGATTATTTTTATTTCTCCTATAAGGTTGTATCCTCCTTGTGTACAAGATCTATAACAATAATTCCCCAAGGATCTTCTATAGGGTTGGATGAAGAATGGCAAGTACTCAAAATGGTGACTACCAAAAAACAGGGGGAAGCCCAGAAGGAGGCAATTTAAGGTCCCAGAACAAAAAAACGTCCTTTATTCCTTCATATGGTTTCAGTTCGAAGGAAACTTCTAATTAATACCTGAATATGTTCAAAACAGAATTTGAATGGCATTTTTATATATATAAAATACAAAGGAACAAGAAATTCCATGTTCCCTGGGGTTGGGAAGAGGACAGCAGGACAGAGAAAGGTGATTAGGTTTCAGAAAGTAGTACATGTATCCCATGTCTTGAATAGAAAATTTTTAATTTGAAACAACCATCTTGAAATTAAATTATGCAAAGGGGAAAAAATCACATATGCTTCAGTGTGAATTCATAGTTTCCAGTGTGTGTTTTAGGAGACAAGACATTTTTCATTATCTATCATGTCAGATAACTTCATAATCAAAACATTAACAATCTTATGTTAGTATTTTCAGAGCAACTTGGAGTTTATTGATTTTCTGGATGATTAATTTCATTCTTGAGTCTGGTGAAGAGTTAATCTAAGCCATATAGCATAATGCCAGCAGCTGGAATCCATAATGCAATCTTCTTTTGTTTACTAGTTATCTTTGTTGAATAAACTCATAAGAATATAACTGCCATAAATAACCCAAATCAGAGGTCCTTTGACTTACCACAATTTGTAATGTTTTTAGTTGAATTTGTTTCCTTGAATTCCTCTATAGTTCTATTTATAAAGAGGTCAGGCCACGAGGGCATGAACCATGATTGTCTTGGTCCCTACCACATCCCCAGCATCTAGGATAATAACCTCTATAGAGTAGGGGTCTAATAGCAATTTGTTCAATTAATAGATTAATGGACCAGAACTACCCTGGTCAGCTGGTTTGCCTGAAGATTCAGGCTCAAAGGGCTAGGAATATTACCTAGACACCTGACATGAAAGAAAGAGCTGGGAAAATCAGCCAGAACAAGTTTTTTGTTCTGTTTTGTTTTTGTTTTATGGCCACACCTGACGCATGTGGAAGTTCGCAGGCTCGGCGTCAAATCAGGTGCTGGCTTACACCATAGCCACGGAAACTTGGATCCGAGCCACATATGCAAACTAAGGTGCAGCTTGTGGCAACACCAGATCTTTAACCAACTGAGTGAGGCCAGGGATTGAATCCACATCATCATGGATACTGTATCAAGTTCTTAATCTGCTGAACCACAATGGGAACTCCAAAAGAAGATTTTTTTTTGTCTTTTTTTTTTGTCTTTTTAGGGCTGCACTCATGGCATGTGGAGGTTCCCAGGCTAGGGGTCCAATTGGAGCTATAGCTGATGGCCTGTGCCAGAGCCACAGCAACGTGGGATCTGAGCCACATCTGCAACCTACACCACAGTTCACAGCAATGCCGGATCCTTAACCCACTGAGTAGGCCAGGGATTGAACCCTCACCCTCATGGATGGGAATTGGGTTCGCTAACTGCTAAGCCACGAAAGGAACTCCCAAAACAAGATGTTTTAACTCTAGTACAAATGTATAATTTTCCTACATGTACATAATTTGTTTCCAGTTATTTCCCTTGCTTGAGTGATGTATCTTCTTGTACTCTAAATAAAGAGTATGTGAAAATGTTGAAGATTTAGGATAGAGAGAAGATGATGAGATTAGTAGAAGACCTAGCAGTAATTCCAAGGCCCACTGAAAGGGATAAAAAAAATCTTTAACTCCCTGATGGTGACAAGTGACAAAGACTTGATAAAACTCTTTGGCAGATCCTCTACAATGTTTTTCCTAGGTGAAGCCCAAATTTTATCATTGTCAATAGTGACAATGCAAAGTGTTTAATAGTGATTCAGCAGGTTTATGTATGTGTTATGTGAGTGTGTAACAAATGATCAGTTATCCTATGTAGAGCAGCATATATTTAAAATTCACACAATATAATAACACTGGTTACAGGGATGGGTCTTGGGAAAGAAAGCATTTGTGGCTTGTTTGTAATCCGTCTTCTTTCCCCTGGGGAATGCCCTCAAAGAGGAGAGAGGGAAAGCAGAAACAAATGACCCCGCAAAGACTTCTTGTAAACATGCTAATCAGACCACCTGATGGTATTTACCGGCAGAGAGATAATGAGAGTGTTTCCTGTGGAATCTTTCTAGCAGGCTATACCCCGTTTGTCTAGGTTGTTCATGGCAAACAAATGAGGAACTTAGGGCCTATTGGGAAGTGTTAGGTCAGCTCTATACTTATTCAAGGGCCAGAGGGAGCTGGTTTAGAACTGCATGCATAACTTAGAGATGTCCAACATTAAATCTAGACTGGGCCACTTTTTTATTAATAAAGTGTGATAGCTGGTAAGATCTCTGCTTCTTTGAGTCAGCTTTGACAGTTTTATTCTTTGTGTTATCTCAGGTCTGAAAATAAATTTAAATGAATAATGGACATTTTTACAGGCAACAAATGGATTTTGGGAGAAAGTAAACTTAATATTCCTTTCTTCCACACTGGTAGGCTGTATGTGCTCATTTCAAAGGGCACTGGGATGTCAGTAATTTCCTTGTTTTATTTGGAATGTCTAAGGTTTCTCTCATATTAAAAAAAATGCTGTACTCAGAGGAACTAACTGTCTTACAGGATTTAGAGTACTTTGATGAGTCTAGACAAAAAGGCTGCAGAAACTAAGGGGATTTTAAATGGATTACTATATTTACATTGAACATAATTTATTTCCCCCAAATAATTTCATGTCTATTTGTAACAACTGAGAGCTGATCAGGGAGGAAAAGCACAATCCACTAATAAAAAGGTTTATGTATGGGAAGAGAGATGGGACTGTTCCTAGGAATAGTAAGTGGATGTAAATGTAAAAGAAAAAAAATAATTTATACTTTTTCTTCAAGGATTTATGAGTAGTTTATTATCTGGAAATCTCAATGAATAGGTAATAAAATATGTTACTACCTTGATAAGTGGGATTCTTTGGAAGCTAAGAAGACTTTCTTGTATTAGAAGGAAATCTGAAGGGAAAGAACAATATTCCTCTGGAGTAACCCTACACAAATACTCGTGGCTGTTAAAAGTGAAATATTTGGGAGTTCCCAGTGGCCTAGCTGGTTAAGGATCTAGCACCGTCACTGCTGTGGCGCAGGTTTAATCAATGGCTGGGGAACTTCTGCATGCTGCAGGTGTGGTCAGAAAAAAAAAAAAAAAAAACTGAAATATTTAGTTAACTTACTAGAATCCAAGTTCAGGGACCCTTGCTTGCTGTGGGTTCTCTCCCCACCCAAAATGCCAAAGCTGAACTGGACCTGAACTGGAAATAAGGCTCTTCCTTGAAGTTACAGGCCACCAGAACCTAAATAGGGCTTAGAAGAGATATCAGTAAGATTGACTCCTCACTGCCTAGCATGTGGGCTCCTGTGGGCTTCTTGGAACTAAAAAAGAGAGGAACTTTATCAGGAATCCTCCAGAAGGATTAACTGAGGTAAGTTAAACTGTTAGCAGATGTCCCAATTTTTTAAGAAAGAGATTTTCAACTGATACTAGAATTCCATTTCCTCATTAAAACTATATTTTACCTTTTTACTAGTTTTGTTATTAATCAGATTGGTAAAAACTGTGTGTTCCTGAATTTTAAGAAGAATTTTGCTCCTTGTCTGAGTTTGATTTAATTTTTCAATTTTTCTTTGCTGCATGTTAAGAGGCTATGAGAGATATCCATACATATTTTCTGTTTTCTTTAGTGAAAATTTTCTAATTATTTTGGATTAATCTATATTTCCAGAGTTCTTTTTTTAAAATAAACCTTTCTTATAAAGCATTAAATACCCTCCAAGAGTAGGTAGCTAGAAGAAAATGACATATTGCATCTATGCAACTTGCTATCTTTCATTTCTTACAAAGGTATTGCATTTGCCATATGCTAGCATGTTGACTTTTGCTTATTTGCAATATTTATGTGACTGAACTCAGCCCTTGTTTTTTAGGGTATAATTATTTAAATCCAGGGTCAGGTTTTTGTCTGAAGGTCCAAGGAAGCTACTATGAGGAATATCTAGAAACACAGGCACCAATTAAGAGAAAAATAAGAGTAGAAAATTTAAATTGTATAACATTGAAGAAAAAGAACAAGAGCAACAATTCCTTATTAATTTTTGCTAATTTATGCATTGGTTTTCTGTTCTATTTCTATCAAGAGAGGTCAAGATTAAGGTGCAAATGAAACTTAAAGGACTTCAAATGAGTCTTCTTAGGACAGGCCATGAAATACCAGGTAGGACTGAGGTGACTTGGAGAAGGAGAGCCATCAGTATTTGGAACTCTAAACAACTTCAGAATACATATTTCCTTCTGCCTGAAAATCTGTTTTATTGAATAACTTAAGGAAACGGCTTATTTAGAAATAAGTACTCTTTAAAATGAGGGGGAAAAACACACAAAGGAAAAGACAGGAAAGGAAAGAAAAGAAAAAGAAAGCTCCTTTTCAGGAAAAGTCAGGCAAGCAATGAGTTAGGGCTGGAAGAACTATGAAATATTTGGACACAGGCTGATGAAGACTGTCCCAAATGGGTGCCCTAATTACAAGTCAATTCAGTTTGCAACAGGGGGAGCTAGGTCTCTAATGTTCCCTTTCTTATATCCATTTGCAAATATTAAAGCAAAAGATAGGGTGACAGATTACTCTACTGGTATCACAGCCAATGTGTAAGTGGATTCTGAGGCTGTTCAACCAGGGTGTTTAATAATTTTTTTACATGTCACGACCATCTGACCATTTAGATAACCATCTTCCTCTCTTTCCATCTGACAGACTCATTTGAGTATTCTGACACTTTAAAATTCTCTGATTAATTCTGATGAAAAACACTAAAGGAGAGGATGCCAAAGAGACTTGCATCCAGTTTCCAAATCACATTTTCATTTAGTTCTTAGGCGGAAACTGATGCCCTGAAAACCTCAGTGATAAGCCTGAGGTGCACCAGTAGCAAGAAAACTATTATCCAGAGGAACTGCTCAAGTTGTTCTCATTAAGGGAGGAAACAGAGTACCTAATAACAACATAGCTTGAAATCATAACACAGGCTGCAAAGATTCCTTAGGACCTGCCTGTCTGCAGGCAATATTTGAACACACTCTTCAAAAACAGAGATACAACTTCTCTGTGAAATTTCACCCTTCTCTACTTAAAATCTCTCTTTCACTGCTTTTCACACCACAACGAAAACACTTACTACATATTGCCTTGCAAGGTCATTAATTGTGAGCACAGGTTAATATTAGAAGCTGGGCTTTTGAATAAGATGTGAGTTTCAATTCTGGCTTTACCACTAACAACGCTATAGCCTTGGACATGTTAATGACCTCTTCGAACCTCAGCTTCATTATCAGTAAAACAGGAGAGAATAACTAACTAATGGGTTTGTTATTAATTCAGTGAAGGAATTTTCAAAAGAAACAAAACAAACAAAACAGTACCTGAAACATAATTGATACCCAATAAATGTAACTGGTTAAAACAATTTCTTCCCATTTCATTTAGAGTAGACTTTTGTTCACTTTTGGTGGGACTGTAATCTGGTATAGTCATCATGGAAAACAGTACAGAAGGTCCTCAAAAAATTAAAAAATAGAACTACCATGTGATCCAGCAATCCCACATCTGGGTAAATATCCAAAGTAAATGAAATCAGTATCTTGAAGAGATACCTGCACTCCCATGTTCACGGTAGCATTAATTACAATAGCCAAGGTACAGAAACAACCTACATGCACATTGATGGTGAATGGATAAACATAATGTGATATACACTGGAATATTATTTAGCCTTAAAAAAGGAAATCCTGTCATCTGCGACAACATGGAAGAATCTGGAAGTCATTATGCTAAGTGAAATAAACAAGACAGAGAAAGACAAATACTGCATGGTATGACTTATATGTAGGATCTTAAAACAAAACAAAATATTGAACTCATAGAAACAGAGAGTAGAAAAGTTTTTGCCAGGGGCTGGGATGTGGGGAATGGAAAGAATTTGGTTAAAAGTCACAAAATTTCAGTTCTAAGATGAATAAGATCTGAGGATTTAAAATATAATATGGTGACTATAGTTGATAACACTATTGTATAACTCAAATTTGATAAGAGAGTAAAACTTAAATGTTATCTCAGACAAAAAAAGGTAAATATGTGAAACGATGGATGTGTTAATAAACTCAATGGGGAGAATCCTTTCACGATGTGTATGTGTATATATATATATCAAATCATCATGTTGTATACTTTAAATGTATTACAATTTTGTCAACTATTCCTTAAGGAAGATGAAAAAGAAAAGAAGTGCAAAATAAAAAAAACAATTATTTTTGCCCATCAAAGTGGCATTCCTATGAGTATATGCAATATTGACAATGGTTGGGTAAAACAGTCTAAAATAACTGTTGGCAGAAGTGTATGTTGGCACAACCTTTGGCAGCATGCTTCAAAATGTTAAATATATTACCTTATGACATAGCAGGTCACCTCTAGGAATCTATTCTATAGAAATAAGAAGACAAATATGGAAAAATATTTAAGGACTTATAATAGAGCAGTATTTGAAATAGCAAATATTTGGAAAAAACAAAACTATCCAAGTGAGGAATGCCCACATAAATTTCGGTACATCTATACAAGAAGAAATAAATATATATGTACTAGTCATGATAATATTATCTGGAGAAAAAGAGAGAGGGAAAGAGAGAGGGAAATGGGTCGGGGATGGAGGGCGGAAGAGAGAGAAATATATATGGCATCAACTTGAGAAGCCATGATTTAAGGTATAATTTCTTTTTGGCTCTGTTTTCAATGTCAGAGATCACATGAATACTCATATAGAAATCTGATGAAAAGTTGGTGTCTTTGGAGGAATAAACATTAGTGACCTGACAGAGTTGCCATGAAAGTTTATTTCTAAAAAATAAGCTCTGATCTACTGTTATAATACTAACTTCTTAGAAAAAGTATTCCCTTCTAGAACCATCCTTTCCATACTGGAAGAATTATGAATGATTCAAAACAATATTTATTCTTAAGAGTTGGCTTTCATGATTACTTTTCAAATCTGTTTTGAATGGTTATTAATTCACTCACATCTCAGGCCTTCTTCAGCATTCTTAGATCATGATTAACTTAGGCACTGTGACAAAACATCGGCCATCCCGATCCTTGGCATGTGAGACTGTGGGCCACATGGTGACAAGTGACTTTCTGGGTGACTTCAGTAAAAATTTCTGTAATTGGGATCATGGATACACTGCTATTAACTGGATATCACATTGCTATTGAAGCCACATACACAACAAACAGTAACCTTGAAAGTCTTGCTATTAATCCCTTAATGAAGAGATTATTTTATGACAGGAAAAAATAAAGCTACACTCAGTAAATGTATTTGTTTGCATAATGAAGGCTGCCAGAAGAGTTGCATATGTTTAGACAGATTTACCTTTTATTAAACTCAATACTGTAGTGCTTTTGGGAAACACACCTGTATTGGACAATTGTATTTCAAAATAAAATTCTTGATCTAGATAGGAATCATGTTTTGAAATAGGATTTTGCATTTGAGTGTCATTTTCATGATGCTAATAAAGTCCCATGTAATAATGCTGTGCTAGGGGCCATGTTTACTTAGTGGTCTCCCAGAGGTGGGAGGTTAAAAAACAAAGATACGAAATGACTGATGTATCACCTTCAGGAGAATGAATTATAAACTTAAACGAGTCCACTAGATATACTCTCTCCCCAAATACGTGTTAACCAGAAATGGCTGCCTAATTTGCAGACCCCATGCAAAATGAAAATTCAAAGCTCCTTGTTCAAAAATTATGAACAATTTCAAGATGGAGACAGCAGAGCACTGAACCAATTGTGGGACCCATATCAGCACAGGGCCCTGTGGGATTGCACAGGTAACATGACCATGGAAATGGCACTGACACTAACTGTAATACTTTTGTTTGTTATTAAATTAACAAAGATAACCTTTTAAAAGCAAAACCAAAGGAGTTCCTGCTGTGGCTCAGTGGTTAATGAACCCGACTAGTATCCAGGAAGATACAGGTTCAATCCCTGGCCTCGCTCAGTGGGTTAAGGATTCGGTGTTGCTGTGAGTTGTGGTGTAGGTCACAGACATGGCTTGGATCTAGTGTTGCTGTGGCTGTGGTGTAGGCCAGTGGCTACGCTCTGATTGGACCCCTAGCCTGGGAATCTCCATATGTGGCAGGTGCGTCCTAAAGAGAAAAATAATTAGATAAATAAATATAAAAGCAAAACCAAAATACAATAAACATTTGAAAATGTGAAAAGCATTTGAAATGTGACAAATTACATTTTTTCAAATCTACCTCGTATCTGACTCATCTGTGAAGAAAAGGCTTAGGAAAGATCATTGTTCCAAAAGTTACAAAACACAAGTCAGCCTGACAATTCTCATGACTCAGATAAATTCAAGTTGTCACCATCTAAGCTATGGGGTTAATTCTTCTGCCTGAGATCACAACTCCCTAGAGCTTCTCTCTCTAAATCCCATCTACTACATGCCTAGGAGTCTATCCTGAGTTCACAATCTTCTACTTTATAGAAAGATTTTGGGAAACACATAAATGGATAGTTGCCACTAAAGTTAATGCATTATCTATTCTGTCCCCTTCTTTGTATGCCATAGCAATGCTTTGATTTTATGTTTATTTTGAAAATTTCTAAGCATGCCCCAAATAGAATATATAGTCCACGTGGGTCCATCACCTCAGCAATGATTACTCTGCCATTTTTGTTTTATTTATCCCCATATTTTTATTGAGCTGAGTTACTTTCAGCCAAATTCAAAATCTCAAGTTATATACTCATAAATACTTCAGCACACATTCACATGGTTTTCTTATATAATACAATGCACTATTATCCTAAAAAATTAGTATAATTTCTTATTATCTAATATCTAGCTCATAATCAAATTACTCCTGTTGTCTAAAAATACAATTTTATGGTTTGTTTGCTTGAAGCAGGATCCAAGAGTATTCCGCACTTTGTATTTGGGTTTTTAGATCTTATTTGTTTCTTTAAAACAGTAATAGCACTCCATCTTTACCTTTTTCATTTTCTTCTTTGATTTATTGAAGGAACCATTTAAAAAAAGACATCTCTGATGTTTTGCATTTGACTGATTGTTTCTGGATGCTTAGTTAGACTATTCCCCTTACATTTCCTATAAACTGGACTTTCAATCTAATGGTTTGACTTATTCAAGTTGTTTTCCTCGTACTAAACTACTTCAGAAGTGGTACCCTGCACACCACACTGCATAATCTCATGGGCTCCATTAAGTCTGAATGACATACTTTAGTGAGGCTAAGATACACCAGCACAGTTTGGGTGGTGCTGGACTGATCCCATTACTCTAAAATTTCCCACCAAATCTTCACTAATGTTTTATGCTTTACTGGTGACTGAAATCAATGATTTCACTAGGGGTTGCAAAATGATGCTTTTCTAGTCCTGTAATTCCTCCTATTTATAAAGTTTCATTTATTTCCTAAGGACTTTGGTTAGTCCAAAGCAGAATTCCTACTAGAGGGGCAGGAAAAATGCCTACTGCTTCCATTTAATTATTAATTTTTAAAAAATTAAAGTTTTTTTTAAACCTCCCAGTAATTTTTTATTGAAATAGATGATTTATAATTAACTATAAATTTAAAGATAGCAGCTGATGCCTTAAGCTTCTGATAGCATCAGTGCTTTTTTTTATTACTCAATGAATTTATTACATTTATAATTGTACAATGATCATCACAATCCAATTTGATAGGATTTCCATCCCACACCCCCAGTGTATCCCCCCACCCCCCAACCTATCTCCTTTGGAAAACATAAGTTTTTCGAAGTCTGTGAGTCAGTATCTGTTCTGCAAAGAAGTTCACTGTGTCCTTTTTTCAGATTTCACATGTAAGTGATAGCATTTGATGTTGGTGTCTCTTTCTCAGACTGACTTCACTTAACATGATAATTTTTAGGTCCATCCATGTTGCTAAAAATGCCATTATTCATTCTTTCAATGGCTCAGTAATATTCCATTGTGTATATGTACCACATCTTCTGGATCCACTCTTCCATCAATGGACATTTAGGTTGTTTCCATGTCGTGGCTATTGTATATAGTGCTGCAATGAACATCGGAGTACATGTGTCTTTGCGAGTCATGGTTTTCTCTGGATAGATGCCCAGGAGTGGGATTGCTGGATCAAATGGTAGTTCTATGTTTAGTTTTCTAAGGAATCTCCATACTGTTTTCCACAGTGGTTGCACCAATTTACAATCCCACCAACAGTGTAATAGGGTTCCTTTTTCTCCACACCCTCTGCAGCACCTACTGTTTGTAGACTTTTTGATGATGGCCATTCTGGCTGGTGTAAGATGGTACCTCATAGTGGTTTTGATTTGCATTTCTCTACTAATGAGTGATGTTGAACATCTTTTCATGTATTTTTTGGCCATCTGTTTGTCTTCTTTGGAGAATTGTCTGTTTAGATCTTCTGCCCATTTTTTGATGGGGTTGTTTGTTTTTCTGCTATTGAGCAGTAGGAGGTTTTTATAAATTTTGGAGATTAATCCCTTGTCAGTCAATTCATTTGCAAAGATTTTCTCCCATTCTGTGGGTTGTCTTTTTGTGTTGTTTAGGGTTTCCTTTGCTATGCAGAAACTTTTAAGTTTGATTAGGTCCCATTTGTTTATTTTTGTTTTTACTGTCATTACTCTAAGAGGTGGATCTGAGAAGATGTTGCTGTCGTTTATGTCAGAGAGTGTTTGGCCTATGTTTTCCTCTAAGAGTTTGATAGTATCTGGTCTTATATCTAAGTCTTAAATCCATTTTGAGTTTATTTTTGTTATTTTGTTATTTTTGTATGGTGTTAGGGAGTGTACTAATTTTGTTCTTCTACATGTGGCTGTCCAGTTTTCCCTGCACCACTTACTAAACAGGCTGTCTTTTCTCCATTGTGTATTCTTGCCTCCTTTGTCATAGATTAGTTGGCTGTAGGTGTGTGGGTTTAATTCTGGGCCTTCTATCCTGATCCACTGATCTATATTTCTATCTCTGTGTCTGTACCATACAGTTTTGCTGACTGTTGCTTTGTAGTATAGTCTGAAGTCCAGAAGCCTGATTGCTCCAGCTCCATTTTTCTTTTTCAGGATGTCTTTGGCTATTTTGGGTCTTTTGTGCTTCCAAAAAATTTTTAAAATATTTTGTTCAAGTTCTGTCCTTGGTAATTTGATAGGGATTGCACTGAATCTGTAGATCACCTTGAGTAATAAAGTCATTTTGATAATATTGACTGTTCCAATCCAAGAGCATGGTGTATCTTTCCATCTATTTGTGTCATCTTTGATTTCGTTCATCTGTGTCTTACACTTTTCAGAGTACAGGTCTTCTGTCTCTTTAGGTAGGTTTACTTCTAGGTATTTTATTCTTTGGGATGCGATGGTAAACAGGATTGCTTCCCTAATTTCTCTTTCTGATCTTTCATTGTTAGTGTATAGAAATGCCATCAATTTCTGTGTATTAATTTTGTATTCTGCGACTTTGCCAAATTCATGGATGAGCTCTAACTGTTTTCTGGTAGAGTCTTTAGGATTCTCTAGGTATAGCATCATGTCATCTGCAAATAGGGATAGTTTTACTTCTTCCTTTCCAATTTGGATTCCTTTTATTTCTTTTACTTCTCTGACTGCTGTGGCTAGGACTTCCAAAACTATGTTGAAGAGTAGTGGAGAGAGTGGACATCTTTGTCTTGCTCCAGATCTCAGCAGGAATTCTTTCAGCTTTTCACCATTGAGAATGATGTTTGCTGTGGGTTTGTCATATGTGGCCTTTCTTATGTTGAGGTAGGTTCCTTCTATGCCTACTTTCTGAAGGGTTTTTATCAGAAATGGGTGTTGGATTTTGTCAAAGGCTTTTTCTGCATCTATTGAGAGGATCGCATGGTTTTTATTTTTCAGTTTATTAATGTGGTGTATCACACTGACTGATTTGTGGATATTGAAGAACCATTGCATCCCTGGGATAAATCCTACTTGATCATAATGTACAATCCTTGTAATGCATTGTTGGATGCAGTTTGCTAATATTTTTGTTGTGGATTTTTGCATCAATGTTCATCAGTGAAATTGGCCTGTAGTTTTCTTTTTTTGTGGTATCTTTGTCTGGTTTTGGTATCAGGGTGATGGTGGCCTCATAGAATGAGTTTGGGGGTGTCCCTTCCTCTGCGATCTTTTGGAATAGTTTCAGAAGTATATGTGTTAGCTCTTTTCTAAATGTTTGATAGAATTTGGCTGTGAAGCCATCTGGTCCTGGACTTTTGTTTGTTGGAGTTCTTTAATCACAGTTTCAATTTCAGTACTTGTCCATTCATCTTTTCTATTTCATCTTGGTTTAGTCTTGGAAGATTGTACCTTTCTAAGGATTTGTCCATTTCTTCTAGGTTTTCTGTTTTATTGGTGCATAGTTGCATATAGTAGTCTCTTATGATCCTTTGTATTTCTGTGATGTCCGTTGTTACTTCTCCTTTTTCATTTCTAATTTTATTGATTTGAGTCCTCTCTTTTTTTTTTCTTGATAAGTCTGGCTAAGGGTTTATCAATTTTGTTGATCTTTTCAAAGGACCAGCTTTTCGTTTCACTGATCTTTTCTATGGTTTTCTTTGTTTCTATTTCATTGATTTCTGCTCTGATCTTTGTGATTTCTTTCCTTCTACTAACTTTAGGCCTTGTCTGTTCTTCTCTCTCTAGCTGCTTTAGATGTAAAGTTAGCTTGGTTATCTGAGCTTTTTCTTGTTTTCTGATGTGGGCTTGTATTCCTATAAACTTTTCTCTTAGAACGGCTTTTGCAGCATCCCATAGGTTTTGGAGTATACTATCTTAGTTGTCATTTGCTTATAGGTATTTTTCAATTTCCTCTTTGATTTCTTCAGTGATCCATTGGTTGTTTAGTAGCATGTTGTTGAGTCTCAACGTGTTTGTGTTTTTTGTAGTCTTTTTCTTGTTGTTGATTTCCAGTCATATAGCATTGGGGTCGGAAATGACGCTTGATATGATTTCAATTTTCTTAAAGTTACCGAGGTTGGATTTGTAGCCCAGGATGTGATCAATCATAGAGAATGTTCCATGTGCACTTGAGAAGAATGTGTATTCTGTTGCTTTTGGATGGAATGTCCTATAAATATTTATTACATCCATCTGGTCGAATGCTTCATTCAGGGCCTTTGTTTCCTTATTGATTTTCTGTCTGGATGATCTGTCCATTGCTGTAAGTAGGGTGTTAAAAGTCCCCCACTATGATTATGTTATTGTCAATTTGTCCTTTTAACGTTGTTAGCAGTTGCCTTATACACTGTGGTGAACCTATGTTGGGTGCATAGATATTTAAGTGTTATATCTTTTTCTTGGATTGATCCTTTGATCATTATGTAGTTACCTTCCATGTCCCTTAAAATATTCATTTTAAATTCCATTTTGTCTGATGTGAGTATTGCTACTCCAGCTTTCTTTTGATTCCCATTTCCATGGAATATTTTCTTCCATCCTCTCACCTTCAATTTTTATGTGTCCCTAGAAGTGAAGTGGGTCTCTTGAAGACAGCATCTATATGGGTCTTGTTTTTTTAATCCATTCAGCCAGTCTATGTCTTTTGGTTGGGGTGTTTAGTCCATTAATATTTAAGGTAATTATTGATATGTATGTTCTTATTGCCATTTTATTAATTGCTTTGGATTTGTTTTTGCTGCTCTTTTTTCTTCCCTTCTTCTTTTGTTCTCTCCTCTTGTAGTTTGATGACTATCTTTAGTGTTGTATTTTAGTTGATTTTTCTTGTTTGTGTATCAATTGTAGATTTTTTTTATTTTTTGGTGTATTAATTGTAGATTTTTGGTTTGCAGTTACTCTGAAGTTTTGATATGAATCTCTCTCTCTCTCTCTCTCTCTATATATATATATATATATATACACACACACAAGATTAAGTTGTTGGTCTCTTAATTGCAAGTGCATCTCCAGTGTCCTGCATTTGTACCCTCCTCTTCTCACGATTTCTGATTTTGGTGGCGTAATTGTGCATGGGCGGTTTTGTATCTTTATTGTGTATATGCCTTTACTGGTGAGCCTTGCCATTGGTGGTATTTTTATTTCTGGTTGCGGCCTTTTCTTTTCTGCCTAGAGAAGTTCCTTTAGGTTTTGTTGTAAAGCTGGTTTAGTGTTGCTCAATTCTCTTAGCTTTTGCTTATCTGTGAAGGTTTTGATTTCTCCTTCAAATCTGAATGAGAGCCTTGCTGGGTAAAGTAATCTTGGTTGGAGGTTTTTTCCCTTTCATCACGTCAAATATATCATGCCACTCCCTTCTGGCCTGCAGAGTTTCTACTGAAAAATCTGCTGATAACCTCATTGGGGTTCCCTTGTATGTTATTTGTTTCTTTTCCCTAGCTGCTTTCAAGATTTTCTCTTTGTCTTTAATTTTGGTCAGTTTTATTAATATGTGTCTTGGGGTGTTCCTCCTTGAGTTTATTTTCTATGGTACTCATTGTACTTCCTGTATTTGAGTGAGCGGTCCCTTTCCCATGTTAGGGAAGTTTTCGGCTATTATCTCTTCAAATATTTTTTTCTGTCCCTTTCTCTCTCTCTTCTCCTTCTTGCACCCTATAATATGGATGTTGGTGTGTTTAACATTGTCCCAGAGTTCTCTGAGACTCTCTTCATTTGTTTCCAATCCTTCTTCTCTTTTGTGCTCTGCATCTGTGATTTCCACTAATCTGTCCTCCACCTTGTTTATTCATTCTTTTGCCTCCTGTATTCTGCTGTTAGCTGCTTCTCATGAATTTTTTTATTTCAGTTATTGTATTTTGTATCTCTTCTTGCTTAATTTTTATATCTTGTATTTCTTTGCTCAGTGTTTCCTGTAAATTATCCATCTTTTGCCTCCAGTTTATTTCAAGTGTCTTGCATCATCTTCGGCATCAACAGTCTAAAGTCTTTTTCCTGGAGGCTGAAAATCTCTTGATCACTTGGCTGTTTTTCTTTTTTTTTTTTTTTTTCCTTTCTCCCTTATCTGAGTTATGGTTCTCTGTCTTTGCATTTTTATAGATTTTTTGGTGTGGTGGCATTTTTACAGATAATAGAATTGTAGTCTCTCTTCTGGCATATGCCCCCCATGTGGCTGAAGTCTGTATGGGGCTTGCTGTAGGCTTCCTGATGGGAGGGACTGATGCCTGCCCACTGATAGGTGGAGCTGATTCCTATCCCTCTGGTGGGTGGGGCTTTATCTCTGGGTGAGATTAGAGGCGGCTGTGTGCCTGGGGGGTCTTTAGACAGCCTATTTACTGATGGGCAGGCTGTGATCCCACCTGAATTGTTGTTTGGCCTGGGGCTTCTCAGCACTGATGGGTTGGGCCAGTTTTTCCAAAATGACCACCTCCAAGGAAAGGCACTCTGATGAAGATTCCCAAAAGCTTTGCTTCCAATGTCCTTCCCCCACCACAAGCCACATTCAGCCCCTATTTTCCCATGTGGTCCTCCAAGAACTACAGTCAGGTCTGATTCCTATGGAGACTTTGCTTTGCCCTGGGACACATTGCACATGAAAGTCTGTGTGAGCCTTTTAGGAATGTGTCTCCATTTCCCCCAGTCCCATGGAGCTCCTGCACACAAGCCCCACTGGCCTTCAATGCCAGATGCTCTGGGGGCTCTGCCCAGATCCCCATGTGTGGGGGTTTGATGTGGAGCTCAGAACTCACTCCTGTAGGTGAGCCTCTGTGATATAATTACTTTCCAGTCGGTGGGGCTTCCCACCCATAGGTAGATATGGGGTTGCTTATATTGTGTAATTGCCCCTCCTACCTCTTCATGTGGCCTCCTCTTTGTCTTCTTGAGTAGGATATCTTTTTGAAAGTTTCTGGTCCATTTGGTTGAATATTGCTCAGCATTTGGTTGTAAATTTTGTTGTTTTTTCCTCAGTGCATTTTGTTTCTCTAATCCTTTTGTTTCCCTTTCCTTTTTGTTATCCTCTTCTGAGCATTATTATGGCATCATAAACTCCTCATAGTTCATTTTACGTCATTTATTCTAATTGCACCCACCACAGCTGGACTGGTATGATTCAGTCTGCATGTAAGTTTTAGTGTAGGGGAATGTCTCCGTAATTGTTAAAGGTATTAACAGTCATTGCTTCAGAACTGAAATAAATTCTTCTGGGGGTCTCAGAGAGAGAGATTTCACACAAACTTCCATAGTTGTGTGGGACTTAGACACTGTTCTTAGTGACAGGTAGAGGCAGAGTCTCATAATTAGTTTCCGTCTGTTAGAAAATTTACCCAAGAAAGACTCTAAGGAGGCTTCCCTTGTCTAACCAATTATGCCAGTCTCTTTCTCTGATGGATAATCATCTTTTAAATTCAGTTCAAAATAGAAATAACTGGAAGATGATGTTCAAATCACAGAAGAGTAAGATGCTTCTACACATAATGGTTTGTGTATCTAGATAATAGGTACATTCTGACCCTTTGAAACTGATATATAACAGAGTAAAAAATATGATCACCTTTATTCAGTAACTTCTACATTTATCCTAGTAGCCAGAAGAGAAATTGGTCAATGTGAATCAAGACTGGACAGCAGGATGCAAGTACAGTGAATTCTGTTTTTATAAAAACAGGAGGGAGGATTTCCTTTATCTGTTATTCCATGCCATGCCCTCCAACTGTTTTCTATGATACAAAAACATCAGTAGAGCAAAGGACTTTTAAAATGATGTGGTATTTAAACTCTTTAAATTGGGAGTAAGATCCTGGCAGCTATTTTGATCCCAGAAAATATAACGTTTATAAAGGCATGGTTCATTATGCTATGATCACATCTGGAATTGGACTGCTATGAAATCGGACCTCTGTGGCCCATTTAATTACAAAGCAGCCTGCCACAACTTCAAATATCTATTTTTCAAAACCCTGATGGACATTTAGAGCTCATTTTTTTTCCTCCCCTCATTTTCTAGAGCTTCCAGATGAGCTGTCTGCCTTTTGCAGTTATTGAAGGCCCCTTCCTGGCCACACCACACACGGGGCATACCCTGTTGACCAGGTTCCCAGCTGACTGAAGGACGGTTCCACTTTCACAGAAGAGGAAAGGGACCAACCTGCCTGTCACAATTAAGCTTGCTCGTCTGTTGCCCTAACTTCTTGCAGAAGTGCTTCATCTGTCTTTTTACAACCTCTATAATCTGCAGGGAAAGAATGGTTCAAGTGAGATGCCTTGAAGATTAACCTCCAGAAATAAACAAACAAACAAACACAAAAAATAAAACCTCTCAGACAGGTTTTCTTTGTGCAGAACAAATTATTATACATTCTGAAGATCTCCCTTGTTATGAGAATCAATAACATAATGTGTTGCTTCCTTTTAGTTAAAAAGGGAGGGAAAGTTAAAAAGAGTAAAAATAGTCATCTCTAGGTCCAAAATATATTTTAAAGAACATCTTCTTGAGCTCAGCAGACTCATTCAGTCAGATAAGCAATTCATATTTTCTCACATGCTCCACCATATCCACGGTGATCCTCATTAAGCAGCAGGGGCTCAGCATATGAGGAGCTAAGGACAGCATGTTGCTCCTCATAATAACCTGTGGGGAGATCCAGATCTACTGTTTCCAACTCCCTAGATTCCTGTGTGCACCTAACATCCCAGGCCTTGAGTTTCTCCCAGGAGGTAAAGGGAATGATGCCATTCCAGCAGCCAAGTTCAAGGATTAAATGAAGTAATATAGTAGCCACTGGACGTAGTGACTGGCACAATACAGGCACTTGAAAGAGTGCTTAGTGTTTTCATGGTAAAATAATAAGAAGGCAATGAGTTAGAGAAATACTTGAGCTTTGGCCTGTGATGATTTTAGGCTCTGTATACTGTTGATAGCCCTCATTCCAATTTACAAAAGAATAAACACTTAATGATTAGACAGTACAAAGCATATAGCTTGTGTTTGCACATATTCTATATATTTTTATCCTGTCTCTTAACATTGGTGCTAAGGAACCACAACTGTCTCTCACGATTCACACTCAACAGAGGTGGCAATAAATTCCCGGTAACATATGATAAATACCTAACCACATATTTGTCCAAAAATTTTTTGAAGTCTATTTTACTTTTAGGAGCATGAACAAAACTTTCAAGGGCATAGATTCCATAAAATAATTTTACAAGAATTTTCCTTATTTTTCACTAAATTTTCTTTCTGCAAATTTTAAGGGCAGAATCCCTCACTGCTCTATCCCAACTATGGATAAATAATTAATCCCAAACTAATATTTTCAAATTTGGTTGAAATGAACTAACTAGTAATTAACTGAATAAATGTACAATTTCCCCTTTGTCATAAACCTCACTACTTTATGTTCTTGAAGTTACAAGAATGTGAATGGAACAGGAGGATGTGGAATGGAAAAGCTCACATATGCAACCTCAGAAGAATGGAATTTAATAACCTAGAGGCTGATTTCCCATTAATTCCTTATTTGTAGAACCCGAGATGTATCTCTGAACAGTGAACATCTGCCAGGAGCTTCTTCCTCTTCTCAAGTAGATGAACTTATTATTTGGACTCTGGCTGGATTTCTCCCTCTTTGCATTTCTTGCCTCAAATTCTCAACAGTATGCATTTCCTAAATTGCCATTCCTCTGTTATTCTCAAATAAACTTAATTTCTGGTAATTTGAGTTTGCCTCAGTTTACCTCTTTCTTTAGGTTGATGAGACACTTCAGATAATGATTTTATAAGCGGAATTAAAAAGAAAAAATAAAATAGCATCTGAGAGACCATGACTTTTGCCCAAGGTCACATAGCCAACTAGGGGAGAACTCTTAGCTTTCCTCATTACTAATCTCAGTGATGGTTCTCTTTCCCGGTGATCATCTTAGCTGATAGCAGTCATTTGATTATGTACTAGATATTAGTAGGGTCCTCTCCTGCTGTCTTACAAACAGCTGGCTACATGGCTTTGGGCAAGTCACCTAGGAAATGCTAAAAACTAAAAATTTCTCATATAATCAGATTTTTAAAAAATGTAATATTCTCATTAACTGTTTATGATCATAAAGATAACAAATACTTACAGAGAATATTCAAGCAATATATAAAAATATAAAGAAGAAATGTAAAAAACACCCAGTGTTCTCTCACCAAGAGATAATCACATATTGTATACAGAAAATATTGCAAATTTTGGTTAATGTCACTTTGGATCTCTATGCAGACACACACATATATACTTTTATACAAATGTAATATTCTCATCCATGCTATTTAGTCATTTGTTTATATCAATAATTTAATGCTTTTTGCATTTAATAAATTTAAATGTTAAATTGTTAAATTTCCATTTAAAAATTATAAAAGTTACATGCTGTAGTTAAGAACTCGATAAGCCCTATGTAAAATCTAGCTTAATTCTCAAATTTTACAAATGCGAGTCAAAGATAAGATTTTGGGGCACAAAGTTGGCATTTATTCCCACTGGACTGGTTCAAGATTTCAATGAAGATAAGTCTGATTTAAGGCACTCCTTTACTGTTGCATTTTATTCACTGAATGAATATCCAGAGTTTATTTTAAATAAATGCTGATGGGTACTTAGATTCAATACTTTTGATATTATTGAAACCTCAGTGATGATCATCATGTATATCTTTGTGTATTTGATCAAAAGCTTCTCTGGGTATGTTTCCAAATATAGAATTTCTGCATTTTCTGCATTAAAAGGTATATATCTTCAATTCTTATGTATATATTACCAGATTAAATACTACAATTTTATAGAATATTATTGCCCTACATCCTCAACAACCGGTGCTGTCAATACTAAAATGAGCAGAGATTTACTCACTAATACAAACTCTCTTCTGGTTTCATCACTAAGAATTTAAAACATACATTTTCTGTTGATTATTGGCTCATTCTTTAAAATTTAATAAATACTTATTAAGTGACTTTAATAGTAGGCAGGGTGGGAGAACAAATAAGAATGCTTGCTTCATAAATTTCGTAACTAATTCCTATAAAAACATTATTTGGAGGGAGTAGTTAGGCTCATTCCATCTCATTACTGGTAAAAACAGTAATATTCTGCATAGAAATGTCATAACACACACCAAGATTTTTTTATATGTTCATAATCTTTGACACAGTAATTCCACTTGAAGGATTCAATCTTAGAAAAATGGCAGAGATGTGGTCCCAAAATGTTTATCATAATATCACCTTTGAAAATAAAAATGGAAAACTTGGAGTTCCCGTTGTGGCGCAGTGGTTAACGAACCCGACTAGGAACCATGAGGTTGCGGGTTCGGTCCCTGCCCTTGCTCAGTGGGTTAACGATCTGGCGTTGCCGTGAGCTGTGGTGTAGGTTGCAGACGCGGCTCGGATCTCGCGTTGCTGTGGCTCTGGCGTAGGCTGGTGGCTACAGCTCCGATTGGACCCCTAGCCTGGCAACCTCCATATGCCACGGGAGTGGCCCAAGAAACGGCAAAAAGGCAAAAAGGCAAAAAAAAAAAAAAAAAAAAATTCTTCTTGACCAAGTGTCTTAAATCCTGAAGATACTTGATGAGGGTCTCTAGGAAATGTCTTTCCTGCCCCCTCCCTTTTAGTTTCAGTTGGTCCAGCACCTTTCTTTTTGAAGAAGATCATGGCCCTGGTCCACATTCCTGTGGAATTTTAATCAGATGAGCCTGTCTGCCATCTCACACACTATCCCATCTCTTGGGCACAGTAAATAGTCCAGGGAGAGGCACTGACCAAAGGTGGACCCATCAGAGCCCCTTGGGTACAGAGATGCTTTGGGGTCTTTTGCTCTAAGGCGCAGGGAGGTGTGACAGTAAGGAGCTTACAGTATGAAAGTAACAGGAAACCAAGAAATACCAGTGGAGCTGGGAGACAGGAGACAGAACTCATGGTATCTGTTGAACCCTCAGACACACCTATGACAGAAGCTAGTATCAGTCCAAAGACTTCCTAGATGTATGGGTCCCCAAATTACTTTTCTTTAAGCAAACTGGAGTGTAATTCTGTGTCTTATCAACAAGATTAGTAATACAAGATCCAACCAAATGGTGATACCTTCAAACTCTCCTATGAACACTTTTTTTATTCATCTTATCTAAATGCGTATGTTCAGGAAAAGAACAATTCTAATTTATATTTAGAAAGCTTCTCACATGAGTTTTTACAGTGGAGTGACTTAGACTCTATTTTATATATCCTTACTTAAACAAAATGTTTTAATGTGCAACTTAACCTATATCTCTATTAAACATCATCGAGTTAAATGATCTGACTAGTTTTTTTCAGCCTGTTGTCGAGATCAATTACATTTCTGTCTCCAATCATCTCACACACTTTGATTCAATCTGCAGAATTAATGAGAATGTTCTTTTCTATCATGCAAATCATTCCATTTGATTATTGCTCTTGAATGAGAAAGGACTCAGCAAGGGTGCCTGTGATATGAATGACTGTCATCTGCTTAAGCTCCATGTGGGTGTTCTTCCATCCTGGGAATGTACTGGCCAGTCCAGGATCTCATAACACAAGATAAGCTTTATCTCAAAATGGGAAAGGTGGGTCAACAAATAATTAATTGCTTTCAAGGAAATTACCTTAAAGCCACTGTAGATTTCAAGTTGTCTCCAGACTGATTAGAAAAGGGATATAATACTGTAATTAAATTGTCAATCACAAAAGAAATACATTTGTATGGAGATTCAATTTTACAAGAAAACTTTGGAGCATTTTTGAGGCAGAGTTGATGAAACTTGGAATCTTGAAAAGATTTCTGGTTTCAAATACAGCAAGAAACAAAGAAAGAGAAAGAGGACAGAAGATGGAGGAGCTGTCAGCTTGATGTAATTGAGAGTGAAAGGAAAGGGCTGACCAGATCTTTAGAAAAACAACTCAAACTAAGAAGTTAGGAAGGCATGATGAGAAGTAGGGAGGGTTCTAGAGGTGTGAATCAAGATGTAAACATCATCTCAGAGGAACCCAGAGAGACTGTGTATTTCTGGTTCAGACAAGAGGTTTGCAGTGAACTACTGTGGATGGAACCTCTGGGACGCTGTCTCAATGGAGTTTGGGCTGGAAGTAAATAGGGCATTTACAACTAAAAGACAAAAGCAATCCTCTGTTGTGGAACATACAAAGATCTGTTTCTCCACAGTTCTGTTTATATCTCTTTATAGGATCAGTTTTGATTTGGGTTTGAGGTTAAAGTGAACTGGCCAAAAATAATAGTAGCAATAATAAAAACAATATAAAATATTAATAAGATATGTCTAGTTTAAGGTAGCAGTTACGGTTGGAGAGCTACCAGAACAGAGATGGGAAAGAAGTAGTTGGTCCCACTGGTGTCAAGGGCGAAAGCATGACTATATTCATTCCTCTGTGCCAAAGAAATCATGAATAACTAGAAATACTTTGTATGTGGAGAAACTGGAGGAGCTGGGAGTGCATTTTTGAACTATGATAGAAGAAGAAGGGAAAAGGACAGTAGGATGGGAAGATTTTTGTTTTTCACAATGTTTAAATATCTCTCCCTAGGCTAGCAGAAGATATGTGAGAGTGAGTGCCCACATTTTGCTTGGCCTGTCTGATTCATGCACTCTTTTAGCAACTATTTACTGACTACCTATACTCTAAAAGACATAAGAAATAAACAGTTGAGTTTTGCTGCTTGATTATTCTGTGTTCAAGTCCAGCATTGGTTTCAAAGTTGGTAAGTTGGATATGTTTCATGAGTAGAGCAAACGTAGAGGGGAAACCAAAGAATTTGACTCAACATTTCAGATCATGTTCTGCTCTATACCTCAGTTTTAGTCATTGCTGTGACTAGAGATTAGCAGCAGCGAGCTTGTTATTCTGCCCTAGAAAGACCATGTAAAAGTAAAACACACATCTCATCAATGTTACACACAGAAACTTGCATATTTGACCCTGTGGGCTTCTTTAAAAAAAATTTTTTTTTAAGTGTAGTTGATTTACAATGTTGTATTAGTTTCTGGTGTACAGCAAAGAGATTCAGTTATACATATTATACAATGTATATTCTTATTCATATTCTTTTCCATTATGGTTTGTATAGGATATTGAATATAGTTCCTTGTGCTATACAATAGGATCCTGTTGTTTATCTAATATATATATACATTAGCCTGTATCTTCCAATCATTAACTCCTAATTTATCCCTCCCCATCTCTTCTCTTTGGTAACCATAAGCTTGTTTTCTATGTCCGTGAGTCTGTTTCTTTTTTATAAATAAGTTCATTTGTATCATATTTTATTTTATTTTTTATTTTTATTTTTTATTTTTTTTGTCTTTTTTTTTTTTAGGGCTGCACCTGCAGAGTATGGAGGTTCCCAGGCTAGGGATCTAATTGGAGCTGTAGCCACTGACCTATGCCACAGCCACAGCAATGCCAGATCTGAGCCACGTCTGCAATCTACACAACTCATGGCAAAGCCGGATCCTTAACCCACTGAGTGAGGCCAGGGATCGAACTTGCAACCTCATGGTTCCTAGTTGGATTCATTTTTGCTGTGCCACGATGGGAACTCCTTGTATCACATTTTAGATTCCACATACAAGTGATATCATATGGTATTTGTCTTTCTCTACCTGGCTTACTTCACTTAGTATGACAATCTCTAGGTCCTATCCATGTTGCTCCAAATGGCATTATGTCATTCTTCTTTATGGCTGAGTAGTATTCCACTGTGTGTGTGTGTATGTGTGTGTGTGTGTGTGTGTGTGTGTGTGTGTGTGTGTGAGATATACATACCATATCTTCTTTATCCATTCATCTATTGATGGACATTTAGGTTGCTTCCATGTCTTGGCTATTGTAAATAGTTATGAACACAGGGGTACATGTAACTTTTTGAATTATAGTTTTCTCTGGATATATGCCCAGAAGTGGGATTGCTTGATAACCCTGTGTGCTTCTACTCTCTCTCCAGAGAATAGGAATATTTTATTATGGTCTTTGTATAAAACAATTTATATGGATTATGCCCCATGAAAGAGGCATAATTTTTGCATAATATCTCATTGTTATTTACACATCTATAGCTAAAGATTTCAAAAATTCCTGCACTTGGAAACTATAAAACAGATGCATTTGAAGATGGAAAATGATTTTAATAATTTCAGTTCAGTAGAAAAAATGGCTGTGCTGATGAAGACTTGAATTTATTCCTTGCATATCCTTGACCTGCTTTACATTAAAGACATGCTCTTACTATGCATAAGAGTATTAACTTGACTACTGTTAGAACATTAGGAAAAAAAATTTCTTTTTTCTTTTTATCAAGTAGCACTGACTTTATCATAGTCATGCTTCTCCATTAGTTATAAAGAAATACACTTGGCTGTTTGAAATTAAGACCTAAATGAAAATCACTTTACATTTTCATGTTCAGACATCTTGTAATTGGAATGAAGCAACATGTCATGGAATTTCAACGAAGGAGAATTAATTCTTCTATTCAAGAAGTTCTTGATTGGGGTCTGTCGATGGGTGACAGTGGCTTGTATGTGTAAGTTTATCCTTCTAACATATTCAAAATCATGTCTAATCAATGTAGTGACAGTGAAGTTTGCATTTTAATATCAATAGTCTTTGAAATTCTGCTACATAAATGAGCTGGAAGTGAAGATTGCCCTCTCTGAAATGGTAAAAATATATTAGCTTCAGCTTTTAGCTGGAAACCACTGATGAAAATTACAGAGCCTTGCCCTTACAGAGCCTTTTTATGTCTCACAACAACCTTCTAAGCATCACGAGGCTTCAGTGGACTCCAGCATCGAGAGGCAGAGTGACTTGAGCAATTGATTTGTGTAAACTGCAGTTTCATTGCAGAAGGAAGATTAGAACCCAAATATCCCAATTCTCAGTCTAGAATCTTCAGATTACAGTGCCAACATAATGTTTTTTTTTTTTTTTCCTTTCAAAAATGTTTCTATGTTAATTCACAATAGACATGGTTCACTTAAAGACTTGAGCCAAGGTGTGCTTTTACTTTTCTGATCTTTTTGCTAGAAAGTAAATTTTCTCAGGGAAGGAAATGGACATGCCTTGTCCTCTGAAGTTGAACAATTAGCTCGGGTTAGCTCAGCACACAGGAGAGCACCACATATCAATTTTAAAATGAGCTGCTGAGATGTAAAGTAGGGTAATGGTATTATTTCTGGAAGTTTTAGTTATGTTTCCATACCAACAATATAGATGATTTATGGCTAAATCAATTGAAAAGTTGATATTTAATAATTACATTAGGGAATTATGCTTATTGTATTAATCTTTAAAAGCACCTTTTGGGCATAAAAAGGCCAGAAATTGGTGTATTAGCTCTTTTAGTAATATTGGTCATCTACCTAAAATTTTCCCTTGCCAATCTTGCAATATCCTCTACCCTCAATGATATCAAACATTAATCATTAACATCACTGCTGTGTTAATTGAGAATACTTAACCCTGTAATAGGTTCTGGGCTAAGCTCATTACAGGCATTATCTTATTTAATAGTCAAAAATTTTTTTTTGTTAGGAGCAAATAGTATTTTTTTTTTTTTACAAAAAAAGGGAAAGATTTGATGAAATTACATAACAGCTAAAGTCACACAGGTAGTAAGAGGAGACCTGCACTTTGAAACTGTATCTTACAGATATGTAGTTTAAAAAATACTCTGCTCAGTAGCAGCCATTACCATGGAGAAGACAGGGGTGAGGTGGGGGGAGAGTGGGGAGATACCAGGGGCTGGTGGAGCAGGCAGGGGTGTGGATAAAACTGCGACTGAAGAAATGACTGGCATTTAAGAACACCAGGAACATATAAGAAGTCAGGAGGGGGAGAATGGCATTGGGCTGAATGGGAGAAAATGAAAGTCCGAACCAAGGCAGCGGGAATAAAGCAGAAGATGGATGATTGCAGCTTAATGACTGTTCAGATAAGTGGGGTAAGACGGAGCATCTGAATGATCCACAGGTTTTGGTGTTGGTGCCTGGGGAGAGTGCTGATAAAACTAACTGAGAAAAGAAGGTGCGAGTGGGAGGAATAAAAAAGAAAAAAACAAGTTTGTTTGGGGACCTCCAGTCCTACAGTGTTGCCTAATCCTCTCCCACCAGCATGAGATTTTTTTATGACTTTGATTCCCTGATCCAAGTTGAATCTAACTGGTTTACTCAGGATACTTTATTCTACTCGGTGACAGTCTAAGGAACTAATTCCTACCAAATTCCCTCTGCCAGCTGATAGTCACTTTTCAGAAGGAGATTTCTATTAGAGATTTTACTTTCCAAAAGAATAATCATCATAGTGGAGATTTCTTGATGACCATGTCGTGGAAGAGCGACTAGGGGCTGGCAGGTCTTTGTGTTACTCCCACATTATAGTAGCTGACTAATACTGTTGGCTCTGACCTTAATGTATGTTCAAAAATATATAAGGTTGAGAGCACATTAAGCCTGCAATTTCTTAAAGTAATTTCTGATGATGAATTTTATTACAGAAACATCTGACAGGGAGCACAAACTTTTACTGTATAGTGAAAATGGAATTCTCATAGGAACACATACTGTCCACGTTTTCTTCCCAATTTTCAGCTTCTCAAGGCTTCTGACTGTATTGGGACCATATCTAGGATGATTTGCTCTGAAATAAATCCATGAAATTCACTAGTGTATTAAAGCCTATTAGAGAGCCCTCTTCTTTCTCTCACTCTATCTTTGAAAAAGGTGTACATTTGTTTTATATAAATATACTCTATTTCTGAGAAGGAGCAAAGTCAGAGCCAAGAACTAGTTGAAAATGTATTTTTCAGAGACAGCAGGAAAAGTTGCACAAAATCCTTATCTTCTGTGTTCAAGCTGAACACCTAGAATTCTGCTTTACTTGAGCAAAGTCTTATTCAAAGCCTGATTCTTGTTTCAAAATAGGATGTATACTCTGGGAATTTACAGTTACATTAAAGAGAAGAATACTGGAGAGAAGAGGAAAGAAAGATGTCTACTTTGATACATATGCAGATAACATATGCTCTGATGCTTGACACATCCTGCAGAAACAGTGCTGACAGATTCCAAATGAGCAAGAGAGAGGAAGTCAAGAATTAATAAGCAACTTGGAGACTCTATGGTGAATCATTATTCAAAGAGCAAACACACTTGGCTATTAAAATAAATGACAAGATGTTTCAAAGAAGGGGAATTGTAGGCCAATTTCTCCTTAAATGTTTCCAAACACCTACTATGATCTGGTACAGTGATAAGTGTCTTGGATAATGTGAAGATGAAACATACTGTTCTACTTTCAAGATAATACTATGGAACAGAATGGAGTAAGTACTGTAGGGTGATTTCAACAAGGTGCTATGATGAGCACAAAAGAATGGAGAGATTAATTTAGATTGATACAAATTAATTCTAATAATTCAAGACTGGTTTGGGGAACAACTTTACTATAATACTGCATATAACTTGAAAAGAGTCAGATATCCATTGACCATTAGGAACTCTTCTCTGGTATTGTGCCATCCCTGCAGTTATATTTCACTGTTCGGCTACATAATATAACATAAAAGCATCTATAAACCACAAGTTAAGAATTTCATGGAGTTCCCATCATGGCACAGTGGTTAACGAATCCGACTAAGAACCATGAGGCTGCGGGTTTGATTCCTGGCCTTGCTCAGTGGGTTAGGGATCTGGCGTTGCCATGAGCTGTGGCGTAGGTTGCAGACCCGCCTCGGATTCTTCATTGCTGTGGCTCTGGTATAGGCCAGTGGCTACAGCTCCGATTCGACCCCTAGCCTGGGAACCTCCATATGTCGGGGGAGTAGCCCAAGAAATGGCAAAAAGACAAAAAAAAAAAAAAAAAAAAGAATTTCATGAAGAAAGGATTAAATATTAGTTTCTTGTTAAATGTTGGCTTTAACAGATTTAGCAATTTTATAGTATTCTATTTCTATATTATGGAAAATTATTTGTTCCTCTTGTTAGGATAGAATATAACTCTCAATTTAACATTCATTCCTTCAAGATCTCACTTAAACAAAAATGGGTCACAGATTAATCAGCAGCAAATTATCTCAGGCAGGACCTATTTTATTTGCCCTTACATTCCTGTTGGTACTTTGTGGTCAGGAAGGTATGTGAATCAGTGTCTAAAAATGACACTTAGATTCCTCATCTGGACATAAAAAGGATGGCTCAAGGTCCATCATAGCAGACAATTCCATGGTCACTGATGTGAAGACCAGATCCCTTCTCATCCCTTCTAACCAGATCCAAAAATCTGAACTCATGTGTCATAGTTTAGGCTGCTACAACAGAATACTGTAGACTGAGTGGTTTATAAGTAACAGAAATTTATTTCTTATAGTTCTGGAGACTGGAAGTCCAAGATCAAGGCATTGGCAGATCCACATGTTTGGTGAGATCTTTCATACAGTGACTTCTCCCTGTGTCCCCATGTGGTAGAAGGGATGAGGAAGCTCTTCTATGAGGGTACTAACTCCATCATAAGGGCCTCACCCTCGTGGCCTAATCATCTCCTAGAGGCCGCACTTCCATTTACACACTGGGAATTAGGTTTCAACAAATTTGGGGGGACACGGGCACTCAGTCTATAGTGCTCGTGTCCCCCCCAAATGACCATCACCTTTGCTACTCTTTGGCGGACTCTCCTTTGCCTACTAGAGCTCCCAAGAGTCAGACATCTCTGCAGGCTTGGTAATCAATGCCTCTTGAGTGTAGGGGAATGACAGCCGAATTCCCTTATCTCTGGTTGGGACAACCCTAACTCACCCCAGAGGTCACGAGGGGGATGGGCCAAGGTCTAACCACTGATCTTAAGGACTGTTGTCCAAGATCTCCCCTTTGTCTGGCTTCTCTCCCTTCCCTATTTTCTCACTTCTCTCCTCTTAATAAATGTCTTGCACACAAAATCTCATTTTAGGATTTGCTTCTAGGAAACTTTACATACTAAGACAGTTTCATTATTTAATAATGTAGTTAACATTTTACTACTTCCAAAAATAATTTGAAGGGGTTACTTAAGATATTTTCTCCTGAAGTCATATATATTTACTTCTTTAAAGAAACAGTGAACTTCGAGTTTCTTTCTATTCATAAAACCTATTTTTGTAGCACCACTACGGAAAATAGCGTGGAGATTCCTCAAAAAAACCCTAAAAGAACTATGCAATTTGATCCAGCAATCCCACTTCCAGGCATATGTGCAAAGAAGAGGAAATCACCATCTCAAAGAAATAAGTGCCTTCCTCTGTTGACTGCAGCGTTATTCACAATAGCTAAAAAAAATAAAAAAATAAAAAAATGGAGACAACCTAAGCTTTCACCAGTGGATGAATGGATAAAGAAGATGTTTCATATATATATATGCACACATACACACACACACAGGAATATTACTTGGCTACGAGAAAGAAAGGCATTTGCAAAAACACGAATGAAAATTGAGGGCAATACGCTAAGTAAAAGAGGTTAGACATAGAAAGAAAAATACTGTATGATCTCACATGTGTAATCTAAAAACATCTACTCTTTTTTTTTTTTTTTTTTTTTTTTTTTTTTTTGTCTTTTTGCCTTTTCTTGGGCCACTGCCCCGTCATATGGAGGTTCCCAGGCTAGGGGTCTAATTGGAGCTGTAGCTGCCGGCCTACACCAGAGCCACAGCAATGAAGGATCCTAGCCATGTCTGCAACCTACACCACAGCTCACGGCAACGCCGGATCCTTAACCCACTGAGCAAGGCCAGGGATCGAACCCACAACCTCATGGTTCCTAGTTGGATTCATTAACCACTGCACCACGATGGGAACTCCTAAAAACATCTACTCTTAAAAACAGAGAGTAGAATGGTGGCTGCCAGAGGTTGAGAAGTGGGGGAAATGTGGAAATGTTAGTCAAAAGGTAGAAACTTTATAGGTTGAGTAAGTTCCAGGGACCTAATGTACAGCATAGTGACTACTGTTGACAATAGTGTACTGCTCACTGGCAAGTGGCTATGAAACAGAACTTGATTGTTCTCATCGTAACAACACCAACAAAATGGTAATTATGTCAAGTGAAGGATGTGTTAACTAACCTTATTGTGTTAAACATTTCCACAATATATGCATGTATCATCATTTTATACACAGATTTGCATGATGTTATATGTCAATTATACCTTAATAAAGCTGGAAAAAATAAAAAAAAAGTAAACCTATCTTGGACTGTCTGAAGCATCCTTTTCAGTTTAGCACTTTATTCTTTACATAGAAAAACTCAAGGGGTTTACTCTATATTACCTCTTCCAGATCTCCTATAAATCTATTTAATAAGGCTATTTCTAGCAGCAAGGCTTAGCAGGTCTGTGGGGTAGGGGCAGGGAATGGGGTGTGATGGGAGTGAGGCCCTGCTGCACAAATGTCTTCCTCTATTTAAACATCTATTTTTACAATTTTCTGGTCCATTCTAAGTGATAAAATTAAAAATCACTTTTGAGGTTGAAATGTAATAAAAAAAAAAAAAAACTCTTTTCAAGCCTAAATAAAGGAAAGCTTGCTGAACACATCATAATCTTACAAAAAAATTTGAAAACCCTTCCAATATGACCAGAATAGAATCAGAATTGTTTTAACCTGCAAAGCCATCTCTCACGTAGGAGCTAACCTAATTAATGTATTTCTCTGACCTACATGTGGGCAGTGGGACTAAAATAAAGTTGAAGCCAACCGTCGGTGGATGCCCAGAGGAAGGGAGAATTCCCACCACATGTCTCCAGCTACATTATCTGGTGCAGTGCAGCTCTACAGAGACACCAATCACAGCTACACAGGACCCAGAGTCACAGGGCAGAGAGACTCATAAGATACGTGAAGGATGGCCAGCCTTGGGCAATGGGGAGGACTGAGCTAACACAACAATGACCTTGGGAACTGAGGCCAGGCTGGATGGAACTGGCTCTGACCGTGGCCTAGGAGAGAGAAGAACTGAGATGGCTGCAAATGACTGGAACCTAAAGAGCTGCTCTGTCTGGGTGGACAAGGCCTGCCTACCAGCCCAGGAATAGGTCAAGGACACTCGGGCTACCCGGCCCTGGCTCTCCATACTGGGTCCCTAAACCTGCATCATATAATATGTGGAACACAAAGTTAACACTGCTCCACAGCTGCTAGACTTCCCAGCTGAAAAATAAGGGCAAATCTATTTTCCAACAAAAATGAGGATCTTGAAGCTCTGAAGAACATAATGAACAATCTTAATGTCGTGTCCATATATCTGACCCTGGCCCAAACTTTAGACCCCCTCTCCACAAGAACACTGAAAGTTCTTATTTTAATTTCATGGCAGATGGGGCTGAGGCAAGATGTGCAATTCCTATCAAGGGAAACTTCCTGTTTTTATTCTACATGTTAATAACTTGAATCATATGTTTGCACGTAGTATTTAATGAAGAAAAGACCCTGGAAATATTTGGAGTTCCTGTTGTGGTGCAGCAGAAACGAATCCAACTAGTATCCATGAGGACACAGGTTCAATCCCTGGTATCGCTCAGTGGGTAAAGGATCCGGCATTGCCGTGAGCTGTGGTGTAGGATACAGATGCGGCTAGGATCCCACATTGTTGTGGCTGTGGCATAGGCCAGCAGCTATAGTTCTAGTTAGTCCCCTAACGTGGGCACGTCCATATGCCGAGGGTGCACTCCCCCGCAAAAAATATTGGAAATCTTGATACATGAAAGGAAAATGAGTTGTTCCAAGGAGAGTAAATGAATACTAATGATAAATTCTCTCTCTCTTGCTCTTGCTCTCCTCCTCACCAATAAATAATATCAAAACACTTAGATTTGTAAAGGTATGTGGTTTTCTCTTAAAGTTTCTCATTTCTCTATCACAATAGCCCCACAAAGTCAGTAGGATAGGAAACCTACCCCTGTACTATTTACAAAAACAAAAAGACTCAGAGAGATTAAGCAACTTGCCTAAAGAATGACAGGTGTGATGACAGAGAGCACACCTGAACCTTGGCAGTTGACGGGATTTCATCTGCCCTTCTTGATGTGCCATATACTTCAATATCTTTGAGCTTCTGAAGTGGGGTCATTCTTTGGAAGTGCTTTAACTACAATGAGGACAGCTAAAATATTACCCCTGAAAAAGATCTTCTATGTAGATATTGAGCTATAAATGATCAGATGTGCTAATTCAATAGTCCAAATATTAAAATATGTACTGGTGTGCAAAATGAAGTCAAACACCATCTTCATACCCACAGATATAAATGGTTGTCTATATATATAAATTCTTTTCTCATGTTTGTTTTTAATTCATTGACTACCTAAACCAATGAGATCACTTCAAAATGAAATTGTCAGAGGCATTCATTCCATTCACTGTGTATAACCACTGATATCCTCATTGGTCTCCCATTTTTAGCTATTAAAATCCATGCTCTATAGGGAGTTCCCACTGTGGCACAGTGCGTTAAGGATGTGACATTGCTGCAACTGTGGCTCTGTTTCAGTCCCTGGCCCGGGGACCTTCATATGCTGCAGGTGCAGCCAGAAAAAAAAAAAAAAAAAAAATCCATACTCTATAATCATTCCAGAGTCACCTCTCCAAACGTAAATCAGACCGTATCGTCTTCACTTAACAGCACTCTGGTTTTCTATTGCCTAAGTCCGACCTACTTCACCTAACATGGCAATTATGGTTTTCTGTGATGGATCATAATTATTCCCCAAACTGATCTCCCGAGATTCCCTGTCTCATAGAGCATGCTGGAATGGGAGACCTCGCACCAGAGATTATGATGGTTTATTTATTCATCATCTGTGGATTTATGACATCTAGCTTATGTTCAGATACATGGTAGGTGAGACACATGGTAGGTGAGCTACATGCTAGGGGCTCAATAAATGTCTGGGTATCTGAAGTGAGACAGGATGAAATTATCTCCTTTAAAACATATTTTCCTGTTTTTCTCTCATTTTTTATATTAAATTTGATCGTTTCTTTTCTGTACTATTTTTCTCTTTAAACTTTCCCCTCCCATTCAATTCTCTGCCAGTTCTCTGAACTAGAAGCATTAAAACCAGAATAAAGTGACTGATTAGAGCAGGGTCATTCATTTTTCCCTAGCTCTAGACCTATAAAATAGCTTGCGATAGAAAAACGAAAAGAACCTACTTTGTTTCCTTAAAGGTTCCCAGGTGAATAAGCCCAATCAATTTTCTCCTCTAGAAGTCTCAATGTAATAAAACTTATAGAAGGAAATTGATTGGGGGTTATAGCATATATTTGCCCATTGAGTCCCTTGATTTTCCTCTTTTTCCTTATTAATCATACAACAAAGAGGCTGCCTGGAAACATATGAAAAGCTGTGTCATCAGCAAAAAGTGTCTCATCACTATTTTCATGATGGCACAACTGGCAATCATTTGCGGGCCACTACAATCCCCATTTTTTATTTATGGAAACTAAGTGATTGGTGTCTTTGTATAGTTGTAACTCAAAAGAGGAAATGAATCTCAGTTTCTCTTTTCATAACTAACATTTTTTTTAAGTAAAATATCCCCTTTCTCCAAAATGATGGATTAAAACATTTTGCTGCTGGTTCAGCCAGTGATCAGTACCTGATTACTTTTATATCTGGCTTCATGTGAGAAAAAGAATTAGAGCTTTTAATTTACCATTATAACTGTTAAAAACCTTAAGTGCAGAAATTCAAATATCAAATCATACTTAAAAAACAACAACAAAACAAAACCAAAGGAACTTTTTTCTTTTTAAGGTTGCACCTGCAGCATATGGAAGTTCCCAGCCTAGGGCTCAAATCAGAGTTGCAGCTGCCGGCCTATGCCACAGCCATAGCAACACTGGATCTGAGCCAAGTCTGTGACCTACAGCAACGCTAGATCCCCAACCCACTGAGCAAGGCCAGGGATCAAACCCATATCCTCATGGATACTAGTCAGATTTGTTTCTGCTGCGCCACAACAGGAACTCTGAATTATTTAATTAAAAAAAATTGGCCTTCCCAGTGTGGCTCATTGGGTTAAGAATCCCATGCTATCTCTCTGAGGATGTGGGTTCAGTCCCTGGCCCCACTCAGTGCATTAAGGATCCAGCATTGCAGCAAGCTGTGGTATAGGTTGCAGATGTGGCTCAGAGTCTGTGTTGTCATGGCTGTGGCATAGCTCATAGCTGCAGATTTGATTCAGCCCCTGGCCCAGGACCTTCCATATGCTGTAAGTGTGGCCGTAAAAAGGAAGAAAAAAAAATATATATATATATATATAAACCCCTAGCCATTATCATCTGAAAAGGCATCAGTTTGCTCACTAGCCTGGGTGGAATATGGCCCTAATGAGGCAAAAGCCATGGATGGTACATCTAAACAGCCTGCTGCTTTACACAGGGACCATTATCTGTGGTGTTATATTTACCACAATAGGCAGCAAAACACATAACAAAACCATGTTTATGATGTCAGTGAGATGTTCCTCTCACTGGATTGATGTAATCTATCCCCAATACTAGAAAAAGTCATTTCAGACAGCTCTTCTCTGGTTCCTGCAAAAGCCTCCTACAATACCATTATGTGATCTCAAAAATAACACAGAATTATTTGGTAGGAGAAAAAAAAGCCCATGTAAAAGTCACATGCTCTAAGTTCCTCATTTGATGGAAAGGAGAAAAGAGGCCTAGAGTAGGTATGTGATCTTATAATTGGTTTTTGGCAGAAAGAGGACAGGAACACAGGAAGGTTTGTAACCAAGCTAGTGCCCTATGGGGCTCCTGAGCACACAAGCATTTCTGTGTCTTCCGTTTCTTGTTTTTAGGAAATAAGCCTCAGTCTTCATGACCTTCCCTGAGTTCCAAAGGACAGTTAATAATCAGGGAAGGGAGGGGATGCAGAGACCAGGGAGGAACAGTCAAGAGAAAATAGTGCAGCCTTGGGACAGGGTCCTGGTTCCTCCTTAAGGAATATACATAACAGTGTGTTTGAGCCTTTCTGACAAACTAAAACCCCCAACAAATGGAAGAACTACTTGAGGAAGCATCTTCATTCTGGGAAGAGGACCACCAGAACCAGTCCTGGGGCCACTAAACACCAGCTTTGAAAGACAATACAATGCCTTTATCCTGATCCTTATCTAAGACCCTATTTTCCATTCCCCAAACTATAAAACTGCCTCCTAATCTCTTCCAAGGGGGCACAGTCTTTAAGACGTTAGGCTGCTGTGGCCCTCTTTGCCTGGCAAAGCAATAAAGCTATCCTTTTCTCCTTCACCCTATACTCTGCAATGGTGGACAGAGGCCAAGTTTCAGCAACAAATTCTTACCCTTTTTAGAGCATGCAACTTTAGGCTATTGGCTCACTAGAAACGTGGAAACTTTTCTTTTTTTTTTTTTTTAAGGCCGCACCCACAGCATATGGAGTTCCCTGGCCAGGGATGGAACCCACCCTTTGCAGCAACCCAGCTGCTGCAGCTAGATTCTTAACCCACTGTGCCATAGCGAGAACTCCTGAAACCTGTAAACTTTAATTGAAAAACAGTTCAAACTACATGCCCTGCTTTGGGGTGGCTCTTATCTTGAGAGAAATGAAGACTGTTCACATTTAACATCGTGGTGGGGAATCAGCCTTATTTCTTCTTTGTTTAATTTTCAGAGCCAAAGTCATAGCTACAGTTGGACTCCAGAGAGAAGAGAGAGGAGGGGCCCTCTTTTTCCCACTAAGCTTCCTATCAAGTGTGGCATCTTTTTGTTTGCTCCCTGACCAATACAGGGCTTTCATCTGAAAAGGCAAGAAGCCATTTTGATCTTCAACAATTTCTGAAGCATAAAGAGGACAGGATTATTTCAAGAATTGCATTTAAGACTTCTATACTTTCTACTTTTGGTTCCTTAGAGGAATATAGCACTTCTTCCTCCAAATAAATGATTATATTTTAATGATGTCTTTGTTTTAGATTTTAGTGCAATCACTATACCCTTGTCTGAAAATCACAGTAAATAATGAGAAGTTCAAAATGATCCTTTCTTTAAACCATGGAAAAGACAATGACTCTTCAAAAGCTGAATATTTTGTAAGAGTTTTTCACCTGTAGATTTCTCCTATGGAGCAGCAAACGACAGAATACTGACTAAAAAAATACAACCTGAAAGTTGAGAGTTAAGTTTTATTTGGAGTGAAATTAGGACTTCAGCCCAGGAGACACCTCGGGTAGCCCTGAGAAAACGCTCCAAGGAGGTGATGGGGGAAGATAGGATATAAGCGTTTTTGCAACAATGAGGAGGTAGTAGGAACAAAAGATTTACAGATAACCGTATAGATTTACAGAAAATTTACAGAAACCTCTTCCTATGGGAAGATGTGGGCTTATCGGAATCACTCCTTTGATATGCTTTCCTGAGTTCCCTCAGGGCTCATTGGCCCACCCTTGGGAGTGAGTGGCTGTTCTCACAGGTAACCATGACAACTTTTGTTTTGCCCACTAACTTCAGCCCAGGAGGCAGTATTTCAGAGCTTCGGGACTGAAATACTGCCCCATAGAGGAAAGGGGGAATATTGACATATAAGTCATAAAGGTGAAGGGGGAGGTGCATGCAGCCATGCACACATTTTACAGAAGTTTTCTGCCGGTCTTGTGAAGGTTACTACTGGTCACGGACATGAGTCATCATTGATGGATTTTAGTGTTTTTCTAGATATGAGGAGATGTAAGAATCGGGCTCATAAAATCTTCTCCTGAAAATATCTAACTACCTCAGGGCCCATTCTTCCAGTTTTCCCAGAGCACAGAGTGCGTTGCTCCTGGTCTCCACGCTGAGCTCCAGTCAGCAGGGGCTGCGGTTGGGCAGCTGCAGTGGCTCATGGTCTACTCCATGTAGAGGCTGATGGCAAGGGACAAACTTCAGTTCACAGGAATAATGTGTTTTCTCTCTCCTTGCTGGCGTGGGAGAGTTTTAGAACTACCTTTTCTGCAGGGATTACAACCCAACTTCATGTTTTTCTGTTTGTTGCCTGCTTATCTGAGAAGAGGGAAGATAAAATAGAAAGCCAATCCCTTTGGCTTAATTATCCCTACTTTGAAGAGTCTAGGGTAAATGTTTTGCTGGTGTTTTTGATACAAGGAAGGAATGGTTACTAGAAAAAAAAGAAAAAAAAAGCAGTTAAATGATTTCTAAGTCATCTAATTATATTTGTTTCTGACATTTAACCTTTTCAAAAACTTTACAACAGTAGCATCTAGGTTGACAGTTTTCTGTTTATTCCACCTTTCTCCTTGTGATACTATCTTGAAGTTGTATTATCTTTAAAAGGTGACAAACTCTACTTTTGAACTCTAGTTTTTTTGAACTATGATGTTGGAAGTAGAAATTACGTACAGTATATTTAACCAGAAGGATTAGGAATTAATTTAATGTTCTGATTCTTACATTATGTGTGGATCATAGGGAATTTTCTGGGGTGACTTCAAAGCAACAAATTCTCTGGAGAAGGGGCTTAACCAAGGTCAGCACCTCAACAGGGACTGACTCTGGCTGTCACTTAAAGAGGTGGGGTGCAATGCAGTGCGAGGAGGCAGAACTAGGACATGAGCTTTAAAAACAAAACAAAACGAAACAAACAAACAAACAAAAAAAAACAGAATCTGCAACTATGAGTCTTAAGGATTTCTTCTTATCATAACCAGAAGGTCATATCACTGACATGAACTTTCTAGCTCATCCTTTGACACTCATTCCATTTAATGATGCTCAATATTCTTAAGATTCCATGGAAACCTTGGGGAAGAAAGGTTATACTATGCACAGAACTAAGAATAACTTTATGAATTCCAAATCAGTATGTTTAGCCTTTGCACTGGTGCCTGTGGGTGTTTTAAAAACATATTATTTATGAAATTTAACATCTAATTGCAGATGGGTTTTGATAGGGTTTCTTGTATGAAAATTCCTGAATGCTATAAATGAGTTGATTTATACAACTGTGGAATATACGGTCAATGCGACAGTTCCATTATTTCCTTCCGGGAATGCTTTTCAAGATCTTGAAATACATGAGGATGGCCATGAAGAAATGAAGGAGGACAGGCAGATGGGATTTAAAAAAAAAAAAAAAAAAAAAAAAAAGAATAAATGTACCACACAGATGAGAGAGAGAGAACTCAAAAAGCATTCCTGGAGATCGTGAAAACACTTGAACATGTAGAAAGAAACGAAGTGAGCACTGAAGACTGGACTGAGTGAAGTGAAATGGACCAAAATGTTTCTCTGCTGTGAAAGGCTGCAATGGATGAAAGTGGTTGCTATTGGCAACAGCACCTGATGTAGATCATTCTTTTTTCATGTCTAATATATGTAGAGTTTAAAAACTACAGTTCTAAAGAGAAATATAAAGTCTGTCATTGTGGGGTGAAAAAGCCTTTCAGTCGACCAGAGACCCCACCCCCTTCTTCACCAATGTCCAGTAAAGATGAACTTCATGGCACTGAATGTCAATGACAAAAGTATAGCTGCACTTCTCCAGGCTTATTTCCATTTTTATTAAATTCCTTCCTTGCCCCAAACCTTTGAATTTCTTTGGACTTGTCCTTATTTCATTTTAGTCCCTGGTACTGTGGTGCTGTGAATCAACACTAATTTGGCTGTCTGGGTGCTACTGCACTCTGCTTTTCATCTCTCTTTGCCTGTTTTCTGACTTCAGTATGGTGAAATATCTGTGCATAGGAGTTGCATCTCATTGATCAGATTTATTTCAAAATATCTTTGATTTAAATGAAAACACAGGAACATCTTTCATGGCAAGAGGAGAGAGAACTGCATCGACAGGAGAGTTGACATCGAGTGCTGACCACTCACTGACTGGAAAGTTTGAGAAGTAACTTCATTTCTCAAACCCAATGTTTCCTTATCTGCAGAAATGATGGTGTTAGAGCTGATAATCTTGAAAGTTCCCCCAGAGCTAACAATCTTATTTTTTGAGATAAAAATCAACATCAGTCTGTGTGATGTGAGTAAAGCAAAAGAGTAGAATATCTATAGCACCGTGCATAGATTACTGGAATTTTGGACTTGAAATTACTCTCTCTTTGCCTGTTTTCTGACTTCAGTATGGTGAAATATCTGTGCATAGGAGTTACTCTGCTTCAAGTGCTCCTTTATTTTGACATTTGAGGAAACTGATGCCCAGAGAGCTGGAATGACCTGTGACACAACTACACTGCAGCAGGCTAGCAATTTAATATATTACATGTCTAGATAATATGAGCTATGTGATATGAGCTTCTGGAGACTATAGCACTTTAAGTGATAACCCTATTTGAGAAAGCACATAATTGTGTTACTAGGGGTTTGAAGGCAGGGTTCTCGAGAGAAACAGAACCAATGCAAGATAGATATATATATTATATATATGTAATGGACAACCTCAAATGATTATGGAGATTGAGGGATCCCACAGTCTGCCATCTGCAAGCTTGAGACCCAGCAAAGCAGGTGGTATATACTTCCAATCTGAGTCCAAAGGCATTAATGGTATAAGTTCCAGTTCACAGGCAGGAGAAGACTGACGTCTCAGCTCATGCAGGCAGAAAGAGGACAAATCCTTCCTCCTTCTGCTTTTTGTTCTATTCAGGCCCTAGATGGGACAGGGGATGCCCACTCCCACTGGGGAGGGCAGTCTGCTTTCCTGACTTCACCAATTCAAATGCTAACCTCATCTGAAACATTGTCACAGAGGCAATGTTTAATCTAGGCTCATGGTGGCCCAGTTGACACATAAAATTAACCATCACAGTCTTACATAACTGTGATGTATAAGGTCTATAAATCCAGAAGACAGGTTATTGAAATGGAGAAAATACCAAAAGACAACCACAGAAGAAAATATATCTTCCCCATGTGCTTCTGGTATAATTAGACGAAAAAATGCACAAACTCCCTAATACACAAGACCCTTCAACTATGATCAAACAAATCCCATAAATACTATACTTTAAGAAAGGGTTTTAAGAATCCATGTGCTTTTCCTTTTTTTTTTTAAATGGCCACACCTGCAGCATACAGAGTTTCCCAAGCTGAGGGTGGATTCAGATCTGCAGCTGCCAGCCTATGCCACAGCAGTGCCAACACTGGATCCGAGCCAGATTTGCTGACTACACTGCAGCTTTTGGCAACACCAGATCTTTAACCCACTGAGCAAGGTGGGGGATCAAACCTACTTCCTCAGGGACACTATGTTGGTTCCTTAACCTGCTGAGCTTCAACCGGAACTCCTCATGTGCTTTTCAAAGAATTATCAGCCACATAAATCTCCTCAAAAGTAAGCCACCCTCAACAATGATATATGTACTGTCTTACTGATGACATTTTAAGTACTGCTGTAAAAACATATTGCGCTTAATTTAAAATCAAATTAATGTAATATTAATTGTTAGCTCAGAAACTGGAACACGTTACTGACAAATGAAGTTAGAAGTATGATGGTCTGCATGAAATCTAGATCAAAGAGAAGGATCTCTCTGTGTCTCTCCTGCACTGTCTACATGGAGAAGGCACACTAGTTTGTAAAATTGGCCTCAATTTCTTACACGGAAGTAGCCGATGTGTACTGTTCTTGGTAGAAAATCTCTTTAAAATACCCATCCACTTTTATTTTTCTTCTCCTTGACCCATGTGGCCCTTTGCTCTATAAGTTAACAGATCTGTAGATCAAAAAGGCATGTCCCATCCAAGACTAGAATGTCTGGTATAATTTCCAAAATGTAGTAATAAACTAAAGCACTGGTCTACAGATACCTGTGAGTTTATTTAGAACTTGATTGTCCCCTGGAAATCACAGAAATGCATAGATTACTACAGTTAGAAGAAGTAAAATTGAACTAGTGTCCCTCTCAAAATGCAGTCAGCTAAAGACATTATGAGTTTTTATTTTAGCGAATTTCTGAGTTTTATGCTTGATTTCTTACAGATATTTTCCCCAAGGATCCCTTGGGGCAAAGGAATAAGAAGGGCATAAAATTAAAGGTAAAGTGATAATTTTTTAGATACTAACTTAGAGGAAAATCCCTGAAGAAATGGCAGAGTTAAGGTAAATTCTGATGAACAGAAGAGTGTGAGCTCCTTACAAGTCTCATTTCCATGGGGACCAATGTCAGCCTGAAGGACATGGGAAAGGCCCACATAGTGGGGCAAAGGGCTGCATAACACCATAACCTGAAAATTTCCCTGATGTCCACTCTGTTTAGATTAACAGACATCCTAGTGACATTTTTCCCCCCACTTTTTAATGCTGGAATAAAGTTAACAGAGTTAAAAAAATGATTGAAAACCTCAAACCCTGAACATTTGTATCTTGATTTTGTCAACTGAGTTCAAAACCAAAAATAAAGAAAAGAAAATAAATGAGAATGCTCTAACAAGACCAACTCAAGTAGAAATATGTAGGCAAAGAACAAAACAACGAGAACAACAACAAAACCAGCCAACCAAACCAAACCAAACCAAACCATTAATCCCAGTGCCAACTCAATCACATATTAGTTATCACTGCCCACTTTACTCCTGAGCGTTCTGTTTAAGATAAGAAATTATGACATATGTTTATATTGTTTACCAGACAGCATCTATCAGAGTGTTGAGCACAGGGAAAAGGCACCAAGTTCATGTTGAATTGATGTGCTAATTAACAACTTCAACAGATTTGGCAACTCCTTAGATTTGCCCTGAAAACCAAGTCACCAAGCCATGTTGGTGAACCTGGTCAGTAGGCCAGGACTCAGAATCCTCACCAGTGCCAGAGACCCTGAAATCCCACATGAAACTTGGGAAAGGATGAGCTTTGTAACATGGCACATCCATGAATCAAAACATCCTCTTTGTGTTTAACATGTCCCCATACTTCAGGGAAGGAGACTGAAATGGCACGCATGTTATATTAACCTTGGAGTCTGCTGCTTGATTTCAGGAAGTTATTTTTAGAGCAACTTCACTCCCACAGATACTAATAGTATCATGTCTAGTCAACATGGTTACACAGTTTACATATCACAAAGGCTTTTGTTCTTTCACTCTTAGGATAAAATTGAAAATATTAATATTCAGGTCAGTTTACACTGGAAGGAACATACATATCATCTGATACTTGGAAAAGCAAAATTCATAAAATATGTGCATCTCAGAGAAGAGTGATTAATACATATTGAGTACAATGAAAAAAAATGGGAAGAAAAAGAAAACATGAGTTAAGCTTAGGTGGTGAAAGTAAAGAATACAGGGGTGCCTGTCTTAATTAAAAGACACACAGTGGGTGTGTTAGGAGGTGGGAACATATTAACTTTGATGTGGAAGATGGGATTATAGAAAGGAGGGGGGTTTCAATTACACTAGCGGTAACAAGGACATGAAAATAAAAACCTTGTCTGGTGAAGGAAACACGAGGGTGTTTCAATTACAGAGGCGGTAATGGAAGTTCAGAAATCGAGGGGCGTGAGTGTGGGTAGCCACCAGAGGAATGATGGGAAGTTAAAACATGCTTAAGTACTTCACAACGGTTTGTAATATCATTCAGATGTGAAATAATAGCGTAGCCTTAATTCAAATTTGAGCTGAACTTTCATTCTCTTCATGAGATAATTTGTGATTTTAAGTGATGATCTCAGCCGAACCAAAATATTAATCAAACATTTCAACTCAGCCCTTGTTTTTGCTGTTGTCATTATGATGTTGTTTATGACCACTGGTGGCTAGGTAAATAATTTAGAAGCAGCAAGGGGTCTGCGTATAGTAGCTAGCATATTAACACAGATTCTGCCATGCTGTCATATAAAATTAAAATTAATAAGGATACCAACCAGCTTAGAATAACTTTAATTAATCTAGTGGTAGGCTTTGCTTTCAATTTGCTGCAGCAATCACTCCTTTCTGGAGCTGTGTCTACCAGAAAGAGCAGCCTCAGAAGTTGCACTGAATGTGAGAGATGTCCAAACCTTCTTTCCCAAGCTTGTTTACAGTCTGTGCTAAGATTCTTGGCAGCAGCATCTGGTGGTACTAGGCACCAAGAATCACTGCCATAAATTGGACCCCTGAAATTTCTGTGGATGGAGTAACATGCATTTGAACTTGCAAATATGAAATAATAACCTCTTTAAATACCTTTTAATAAAAATTTTCCTTGAAGACAACCTCAAAATATTAGCATCTCTTTATTCCTCTTATTCCTTATTTCCCTTCTAAAAAAAAAAGCTTTGTGTTAGGGAGTTTTCCATAACTTTTTCTTTAAAAACTCTTAAGGGATGATTATTAAAAATGTTTATGTCTCAGTTCAATGGAGATACTACAGCATTTGAGATAGATGTGGAGCTTTATTATTGCTGATTAGAAACTTACATGTTTACAAGTATATATGCATATAATTATATATTATTACACTATTACATTGGGCTCCAAAAGTGATGTTCTGCAGAAGAAACTAAATATTTATATTTGTAAATGGCTATGTGACATTTTTTAGTAATTACTTTTTTACAAGAACTAACAGTGGTTGGTCCAAATGAGTTCGGTGAAGAGCCCTCATCCTTCTTTGTCCATTTGTTTGGTACTCATGGCAGGAAATAAGGCACCATTTAGACACAAGAAGAGGGAGTAAAACAGGTCTCACCAAAAATGATTTCAAATTCTGCTTTTGGAACTTGCAGTGTCTAATTATTCAACTCTCTGAACTCAAATGTATTTATTTTATGAGATTATTATTGAAAAAAAATACTAGAGCTCTCTGACTTACAGGAAAATGCAGACAACATTATAATGTTGATAAACGTCATGCAAATACATATTTTTCCAACATCATTAAACACTGCATCACAAGGTAATTAGGAAGCTGCTAATCTTTTTAAAGAGCATTTCTATTCATAAAAAGAGCCAAATTTTTATCGATTGCCTGTGCGATATATGCTCATGCAAATTACCGTGAAGCTGGAATTCAATAACTTTCTATGCAGTTTTTCTTTTACCACTTCCATGTGAAAAATATCTGAGACAGTTAGTTCATGGGTAATACAATGGTTCTTATGTGGTCAGAAAATATTATGGTTCTAAAATAAATAAGTTGATCTGGCTAGGCACATTTAATTACAATTAATTATGGTGACATTAGCAGTCATAAACCTGGCACTTTTCCAGGCAAAATGGATACAAAGATGACCATAAATTTATCCTTGCTTTCAAGGAACTTACTATTTAGTTAAGGAAGGCATAGGTAGACAATTAGTTATAGTAAAGTGTAATTGGTACCATTATAGAAATATGAATGAATTCAGAAAAACCCAAGGGAATTATGCTATTGGTGTTACCTCTGCAGTGCATTTTAAAACCCTATATAAGTCCATGATTTTCTTTTCTGTGGAAATGTTCATTTGTGCTGTATATTAGATTCCAGTTACAAGTGATATCATTGGAGAATAGACTTGTGGCTGCCCGGGGGGAGAGGGAGGGAGTGGGAGGGATCGGGAGCTTGGAATGGATTTATAAGAAGATCCTGCTGAGTAGCATGGAGAACTGTGTCTAGATACTTATATTGCAACAGAACAAAGGGTGGGAAAAAATGTATACATGTAAGAATAACTTGGTCCCCATGCTATACAGCGGGAAAAAAAAAAATAAATAAATAAACCCCACTAAAAATTTAAAAAAAATAAAAAAATAAAACCCTATATAAAAATTTCCTCACTCATAATGTGAAAGTACATTGTAATATGAAATCTCTCCAGTGAGACCCTGGAGTTGCTTTCAGGATAAACATTTTGTGACTTGATAGCAATTTAAGTTGCAGTGAAGATCATTGTTCTAAACTTGAAGAAATAAAATTTCAAGGGGCAGCATTAGTGATGGAGTCAGATACAGATTTGACATTTTAATCTGTGCTGTTTGTCCTCTGGATTTGGTTTCCAGACTCATGAAATGGGACATTGTTTAAAGTCAATTTAGAAGATATATCTGAAATTAGGTGAGACTACTGCCAGTAAATCAAGCCTTCCTTGTTGCAGCTTTTCCGCTATATTTAAATACTAGTGATGAAGATTTTAAATCCTGTAAAACTAAACTTCCAGGTTACTGTGAACCCTCTGCTGACCTGAGCTGTTATGAGTATGAGCAAATCTTCCAGGCCTGTCATTAGTGCAGCTTTCAGTATTCTAAGAATATAACATTTTCATATCATGGATACTTAGTAATTTTTAATAACAAGCAGAGGAGCTAAATGAAAGAAAATTGCTTTTCTTTCTTTCTCTTTCTTTAGAAATCAAAAGATTGGTTTCACCCACATTTAGGTAACAGTCTCTTAAGAATTTTGCTGATGTTGATGTCAAACCAATTTCACAAAGATGCCAGGGGGTTCTTATGCATTTGCCAAACTAGCAGCTTCCAAGCTCCTGACTTCTCTAATGAGAAGGAAAAAGTACAAATGTGATGTTCACTTCAACGTCAGTACCAGATTGACCGTGCTGTGATAATAAAGCATATGGATGCTATTTTGCTGTCAAAGGAATTATTTATCATACATTCTAATTCCTGGTCCTACTAATATGGCATTTACAAACATTGCAGGAAGGAGAGTTAAGGAGTAGAGAGATAGATGCCATAACATGTTACTTAAACTCCTTGTGTTTCAGTTTCTTTATTTATGTTAAATTTGAGTAAAAACTGACTGCCTTGTTCACAGCCTTAGCACAAGTTGCATTTTACAGAAATAAATGTCCAATTCCACCCAATTAAATTTATTAAAAAAACCCCCAAAACAAAAGCAATCCAATTAAAGAAGGATAGTTTTTTTTTCAATAAATAGCAATTGGATAGCCATAAGCAAAAAATAAATACATAAATGAATAAAACGAACCTTAACCTATCTTATACAAAAATCAACTTAAAATTGACCATAAACTTAAATACAAAACATAACACAATAAAGCTTCTAGAAAAAGAGATAGGAGAAAATCTTTAGGATAAAGGACAAGGCAAAAACTTCTTAGACTTGACACCAAAAGTATGGACCATTAAAAAAAAAAAAAACTGATAAATTGGACCTCATGAAAATAAAAAATGCTTATTCTATGAAATACCCTGATAAGGATGAAAATACATATAAGAGACTGGCAGAAAATATTTGCATATTTTATATTTGACAAAAGACTAGTCTTTAGAACTTATAAATAACTCAAATCTCAGCATTAGAAAACAAACATATAGTTAAAAAAATGGGCAAAAAATGAGACATTTCAACAAAGGGGGTATACAGGTGGCAAATAAGCACATGACAAGATGTTCAATCATTAATCATTAATGACATTAATATTAAAACAAAAATGAAATATCACTACATACCTATCAGAATAAATAAAATTAAAAAAAAATAGTGAAAACACCCAATACCAGCAAGAATGTAGAGAAACTGGATCATTCATACATTGCTGGTGGAAATATAAAATGGCATAGTCATTCTGGAAAATAGCTTGACAGTTTCTTTTAAAATGAAAAAAAAAAAAAAAAAAAAGACTTAACCACGCAACCCAGGAAGCATACTCTCTTGGGCATTATTCCTAGAGAGATAAAGACTTACTTTCATGCAGAAACTTATAAACAAATATTCAGAGCAGCTTTGTTTATAATAGTCACAAACTGGAAACCACCCGGATATCTCTCCATGGGTGGATGCTCAAACAAGAGTTGGTCCATCTGCCCTTGGGATGCTGCTCAGCAGTAAAGAAGAAGAAACACTGTTGATATGTGCAACTGGCATAAGCCTCAAGTAAATTATGACATCTGAAAACACCAATCTCTAAAGGATACACACTGATTCCATAAATGAATCTAAAGAATTCCATATATACATTTGTGAAACATCATCACAGGAGTGGAGAATAAATTTCTGGTTTCTATGGGTCAGAGTTGAGGAGAGTAGATACAGCTAAAAGTGGGTAGCACCTGGGAGCTTTGTGGTGATGGTGCAGTTAAATATTTCAGTTGTGATGGTGGTGACACAAAGCTACACATTTGACAAAAACACGTGCGTGCGCGCGCACACACACACAAACACACAGCCTGTATAACTGTTGAAATCTGGATAAGTTCTGAGATTTGTACCATTATCAAAATGAAAAAAAAATCCAATCCTTCCCCCACAATTTCGTTTTTGATTAATTCACTTAAAAAAAAAAAAACACTAAAAAAACCCTCAAAAACCCAAAGAGAGAATTATGTCTCACAATTAAACAGCCAGCATCCTAAGCACTCTCTTCCTCTAACTCCCTAAAGTCACTTCTTCACAGTTGTGGCTCCCTACTCTGTCTTTTCTCCCAACCCAAACCAAATAAAACAAAAACAAACCACACAAACAAACAAACAAATCCCTCTCTCCCTTCTCCTTCCCCATCTCTATAACTACACTTCCCCCTGCCTTCCCAGGTAGGGGTTCCTTTTCTTCCCAAGGTCCCACAAATATCTGGATCATCTCTTTATTACTTAGGTAATTTTAGCCTATTTTGGATTATTTTAATTTGCCTCTTCATCCCGTTTTTAGCAGAAGTACAAAAAAAGCTTCGGAACTTATATACAAAGCACTTACTACAGTGTTTGATACATGGTAGGTACTCATTAACTGGTTACATGGAACAATTAGCACACAGAAGAGAGTAGTAATAATGCTCTGCAATTTAACATCCCACAAATATTCACTAAGCATCTAATACATTCTTAGCATTTTGCCAGTACTATGAAATAGCCAAAGGAAAGAAGCATAGAGCATAAGAACATGAAAAAGCAGTGTCATGCGTCATTAGGAAAAGGCTAATTAAAACCACAATAGATACCACTATATAGCAACGAGAATGATTAAGATTCTGGCAAATGGATCTCATTCATGGCTGGTAAAAATGCAAAATGCTATAGCCACTATGGAAAAGTTTCTCTTAAAGGTAAACATTCACTTATTATGCAACCCCACTTCTAGGCATTTATCCAAATGAAATGAAAACCATATTCAAACAAAAATCTCTAAGAGAGTATTTATAGCAGCATTATTGCCCCACACTGGAAATTACTCAAACATTTTCCAAGTGGTAAATGCATAAACATATGTATGATATATATGTCGATATGTTCATATAATTGAGTTCTACTCAGAAATGCCAGGGAATGTACTATTGACACAGGAATGAAATGCAAATGCATTATGTCAAGTAAAAGACTCTATACATAAAAGCCTACGTACTGTATGATTTCCCTACAGGCAAAATATAGAGACAGGAAGAAGGTCTCTGGTAATCAGGGACTGCAGGTAGGAGGCAGGTTGACAGCAAAAGGTCACAAGGGAATAATATGGGGCATAGAACAGTTCCATACCTTGATTATAGTAGTAGTTACACAATTAAATGCATTTGTCAAAACTCATGGAAATGCACACTAAAAAGGGTGAATTTAACCTTATGCAAATTTTCCCTCAATCTAAAAAAAAACTGAAAAAAAAAAAGATAGCCTAAAAGTTAAGGACACAGATTTGTCACTGCATGCCTTCACATATAACAAAAGAGGTAGTCTAACACACATAAATTAGAGAATCACATGTAGCAGTATGTATTTGTTGCTGAATTATGAGATTGAGGGATAGGTATAAATTGAATTTAAAGATATCACTGATTAATGTGAAAGAGAAATGACTGGACTTCAAATGGACTTCAGTGTCAAACATCATAAGGATGGACAGGACCTAGTTGGGCAGAAAGAACTGAAAGAGCATTTTTGCTTGGAGAAGCAAGAGTGAAAACACTGGGTAGGAATGAGAAGTCTTATCTGACATGGGCAGAGTTGGTTTGAGAGTAATGAGAAATTGATTGGATAAAGACAACGGTGACAGATTGCAGAGGGTCTTAATTTGCTCAGGATACGATAAAAGTCTTTTCATAACACAATTATAGTAAATTCTTGAATAGGAGTTATCATAAAAAGCAGTATTTTTGGATGATAATTCTCAAAATAATGTTCCCTAAGGAAGAAGGAGAGAGGTGATGTTTTGGCACAACAGGAAAGGGGAATCAGTGTGTTTTTTGTGTTGCAGACCTAGATTCCTTTGTAGCTTTTGAATTGACATCTTAGCTGATTGTCTTAATAATAGATATCCTGTGTTAAAAATGGAATCTTTGAATGTTTAGCAGGGGAAGCACAGCTGCCTCTAGCAGTTTGTTTCTATAGCTTCAGGGCATGAGGCATCATCTATAGGAATGGCTGCTGAGGCGGCTGCCTTCTTGCATGCCTATGGGCGTCTTGGCAGCTGCCAGGACTGCCACATGCTGCAGTCATTCCTGATGTCATAAATAATGAACACTTAGAAATCCTACAGTACAGTGATTTTCTGCTCCAGAGTTCAAATACACTTTGACCCCTATATGAAGTCACTGAACAAAGGGCATCCATTCCTATCTTGGAAGCTTCAGGATGAGCACTGGAGAGTACAACTGTAAATCCTTGCTTTGGCCACTATCCATGCTCATGAATGCCTCTGCTCTCCTATGGTTTTAGTAGTAAAGTGACTAAATCTCAAGAACTTGGATTTCAACTTTACTATAAAATCCTAGAGAATATATTCATCACCTATTCCTATAAAATTCTGTTCAGAATCTTTACAGAGATGAGGGAGTCTTAATTGCACATGAGATTATCATTTAAATACCCCATAACATTCCCAGGAAAGATGACAAGATCAACATTCAAAGCATATTGCTGTTGAAGTAGGTGTGTCCCTGAGTCATCTGGAAATCTCTTAATTAATCCTGGGATGTGCTGTGTGAAGGAGAGAATGTCAAATGTCTCGCTGAGTGGCAGAGATGAACCCTACAAACAGCTTCAAGTAACAATGAGGCTAATATTAAATGCCCTTCATCCGAGAGTCCTAGAGGCCTTTACAAATGGCATAACATTAATCTGAACATCACTCCAGAGAAGCATCAAATTAATTTCCGTTTCAGAAATGGAACTCGTGAGAAAGAAGCATGTCCACGATCACAATTAAACCTACTTTTTAACATACTTAGGGCCAGCTCCTATCAGCCATCTGTTCTGAGAGCTAATTTTAATACCCTGGAGTAAAAGAGAGAGTATGAAGATGTCAAAATGGAAAACAAACCATATTCATTCATCATTTGCAGGATCCTTTAGATCTGAAGTCAAATAATACAGGATCACAGTTCTCACGGTATTCACAATATATTTGGACTAGAGCACCATCCGGGGAACCACATGGCAAGTGCTATGATAAAAGCATGCTTGAGGTATGATGAAAACACACGAGAGGAAAAGAATCAAACTGGGGGATCAGAGAAAAGTTCACATAGGAAGAAATACTTAAGCCACACTTTGAAGGACTGCGAGAATTATCTTTAAGCAGAAAGCGAGGAAAAGGATTCCACACAAAACAGATAGCACAGTCAAAACATGAAGCATTATAATTGTCAGAAGCTGGAATACTAGTTTGTATAGTTGCACTGCAGGAGTAGTGATAGGGGGAAGCAGGTCATAAATTAGGATATGGTGTATGTGGTAAGCTATAAAGCTTAAAATTGTGTACCAAATGCCAGCCAGGGGAACAGTTCGATGGTCAGTGCACACATTCACAGGAGACTCACAGCTCCATCAGCATCATGATACCAACAGAGAGTTGTGAATGTGATTTATAGGAACTCCAACAGGCAGAAACAATACCTCCTCACAAACGCCTATTTACAATTCATGCTTTATAAGACGCCAGTTGGTTATTTCACCCAGGAGGAAAAGAAAACAAAGTTGGTGTACAACCAGCTCAGCACTGCCCTCGAATTCGGCCAAAGGAGAGCTCTATCAGGCACATTATGATTATGAAAAAGGCAAGAGATTTCAAAGAAAACAAACAGAATTCAGTGATTAGTTAGATTTAAGGTGCTAGAAAAACAAAATGAGTGACTGAAATTTTGATTCTAAATCACTGGGCTTTTTAAATTCTTCAGCGATTTGTAAAGATAATTAAAAAAAAATCAGAAAGAATACTTAGGTGCTAATGGAGAATCCACAAACATTCTCAGTTTAAAATGGCAATGAGACTTCAAGTGAAAGGGTTCTAGCAGGGCTTGTCTCTGAACATCATCTATTTTCCAGGGACTCTAACCTTGAGATTAAGGCTATAATATGTATCAAATAATCAGTCCAGAAGACAGTGTTTATAAAAAACTGCTGGAAAGTTAGGTGGGGTGTCCTTTCTTCTGGAATAAATCCAAGCTGAGGACTATGTCCCATTTTGTTATGGTGCTGCCCACCTTGCATTGCGTCCATTAAGTTTGCCCAGACTTTATATAACAGCATCTTAATAAAAAGGGGCCTCATAAAATTCATCTTTGCATCATCCACTGTAAGGATGTTGTTTGGTTAGGTTCTCTGAGAAACAGTTGTTAGGATGAATTAGAACTGCTGAAGTTTTAAAGGGAATAGCACCAAAGAAAGAAATGAGCAAGATGCAGGATTGACCGTGTGAGGCCGACAGTCCCTAATGGAGACCTGACTCAATCTTGTCAGTCTAGGGAAGAGCTCTGGAGCAAAGATGACATGCTGCAGAAGTCCTACAGTTGGTGCATATGATCCAGCCTTTGTACCATTAATCAGCTCACCTTGCCTATAGGGCACTTGGAGAAGGTTGTGACTTCAGCTTGAAAGTTGAGGCAGACCCTGAAAGAGCTAAAAAACTGGAGGCATCAGCTGATCAGTCCTCTCAGTTGGATGTCTAGTCCTTTCTTGTTTTATTTTATTTTTTGCTTCTTAGGGCTGTACCCACGGCATATGGAGGTTCCCAGGCTAGGGGTGGAATCGGAGCTACAGCTGCTGGCCTATACCACAGCCATAGCAATGCAGGATCCAAGCCGCATCTGCAACCATCACCACAGTTCTCGGCAACGCCGGATCCTTAACCCACTGAACAAGGCCAGGGATTGAACCCACAATTTCATGGTTACTCGTTGGATTAGTTTCCACTGTGCCACAATGGAAACTCCCATCTAGTCCTTTCTTGAAGTGGGATCTGAGCGGTGCATCTCTGTGTAGCCACAAAGGCCTTGAAGATTTGTTTATGCAGTACCCTTCTGATGAGGCCCCATGGCAGAAATAGCTGAAGTAGCTGTGTATACCCTGTACCTGTACAAGGGATATACTCTTTTCTTTTGGACACTGGTGTCCACATAGCTGGTCAGATTTTCTCCTAGGCATTGGCTGCTATGAAGCGCAGAGCTAAATTTATGGGGAGCATATAGAATTTCATAAAATACATTTTGAATACTAATACCATACCTGCTGCATTCTCTATTTCTCTTGATTCCCTCTTCATTACATTCATTTGCCAAAGACTAGATCTCAAGTTAGAACTACCTTTTCATAAAGTGGCTTGCAGGACTCCATCATGGATCATATTATAAAATGGACTATATTGAATCTTAGCTTGATCAAATCTAAAAGCGAGAGAGGACCATCAACTAATTTCTTTGAATGCATGTGTGTGTGTGTAGTGTGTGTGTGTATGGTCACTACTCTATAAATACTTAAATTATAAATCTAATTATTAGTGGAGTTTATTGATTTGTCATCCTAGTTATTTACTAACACACTGGAAGGGCCTTTTAGCAATTCAGGGCCCTCTAGTTGGGTATTAAAAAGTTAAAGAAGAAATAAGTTTTTCCCTTTTCCTGCTGGGACTATTAGTAGCAAGGAAATGATCACTTTGAAACTCCCTTCTGCTGGAGCGACTGGTAGGTAAGGACTCTGTGGCAGTCGCTTGCCTTAGTTGTAAAATTTTGAAGTGTCATAATTACTGTGATCCAGGCATTAGGACAGCATATTTTCCTCCTGTGGTAGAAAAGAGGGTTGTTAATGAGGCTGACATACGGACAAGTGGTAAGGAGAGCTGCTCCAGACAAAGGGGAACTGACCAGAAGAGGCTGGTCCTCAGAACTGAAGAGGATGAACTTGCTCTGTGGCTGAAGTGCAGTGGTGCCCAGGGAAGGGAATGCTTCCTGACAGTGACTGAACTACCTACTTAAAGAAAAATCCTCAAAGGGGAAAGAAAAGAACAAAAGAAGATGTCTGGAGTAGCTTGATTTAACTGCTACAAGCAGGACTTGCTACATCATTTGCAGGCAAGGTACAAAGTGAAAATATTGGACCCTTGTCCAAAAATTATTAAGAATTTCAAGACAATGACTGAAGAACATTAAAACCAGTATGGGGCCCTCTAGGCTTGGGTCCCTATATGACTACACAGGCCACATGTCCACAGGGCTGGCTCTGGTTAGAGACTACAAGAAAGACCAAGTGCTTTTTCCTCAGATTACCAATTAACAGCTCAACTGTTAACCTGAGAAAGTTCTGCTCTTATGACTCTGCCCTTACCCTGGTCTGGCCTGTTAGTGCTCTGGGCTCTGGGGAGGGGAGGCCGCCAATGAACACAGTGGGTACAAAACCCCACTCAATCCCAGCTTCTCACTAGGGAGCTGAGCAAGCACTATTTTACTACTTAATACTCTGTATCCCTGTTGAAATAGATGTTGGACTGTATCTTTACACACCAAGATTTTTGGTTCAGAAATTGTTTTTGGTCATAACAGATTAAGAAGCACTAACATTTTTCTTATCAGGACACGTCATGGGACCAAGACTTCCTCTGCCAGAACTGACTGTAAACACTTGATAACACCACTGATGCTGCAGCAACCACGGCTATGGTGACTGCGGAGTCAGAGCTTTGTAGAGCTGAATCAGAGGAGGGACATAAACTTCCCAGAAGGAACTGAGCTGAAAATGAACCACTCAAGTCTACTGACTCTGAGTAGTGTTGGGGGGAGCAGTGAGGTGTGGACAAGATTACAAGCAGGAAGCTGTGGACAAGAAAAAAAGGTTCCCAAGGTGATCTGACAGTCTCCTGGTTAAGAAGTATGCTCTACTTCAATCCTTTTTGCCTTTCCCAGACAGAGAGTGGAACACAGATAAGTGCAGTAACAAGCTCATGCTGACAAGGTGATTAGAAAAAGCTGGACCCAAAGCCCAGGTAATGACATCCCTGACCAAGCTCTTTGCACTGTATCAGTGATTTCAAACTGCTTTTGAATTTATTAGCTCAGGGAGACAAAAAACAAATAGAAGACAATTCAGATGCACATAGAAAATGAAACATTCACTATAGTGTCAATTTTGGGTTAAATGTGTAAATACATGTAAAAGCACACCACAACTGCTAAGCTCTGAATATTTTAGTTGGTGAGCCAAATGATTTTAGATATTGACATTTAAGAAAAGTTGGGTCTCAGGGCCAGAATGAAGTTTCCTGACACGTGTGTGGTGTTCAACTTAATATACCACGTTTGTTTAGTTGAGAAACTTAGAATTCCTGTTAATGAAAAGTCTGTATGTCCATAATTAAAAGGCAGGGTTAGTATCTAATCTCTGATTTTGTTAAAAGAATTCAAATGGTCTCGAATAAGAAGCCCTGTTAAGTATGGATTAATGGGAATTAAAAAAGAAGACAAATATCCAAAATGAATTTCATAGTGGACATCTAATTTAATAAAATGTATCTATGGGCAAGTTACTCAGTGAATTTCTAAAAAATGAAACAACGTCTTGGCTGATAACTCATTTTTACGGCTTTTTATGGCCTGTATTCCCACACTCACTAAGTCACATGATAAATTAAAGTTACGGTAAAAGAAGCTGATTTTGCTACAGTTAGCATTAACTAAAGGCAGCCCTGACAGATGCCTTTACCCAGAAACATGTAACTGAAGAGTTCATTTTCCTTGCAAACAAACCTCATTTATACTTTACACAAGGGTCATTTTTCCAAGAAGTCAAAGGAAGAAAAATCTTCATCTACAATGGTCCAACATTAAAACATATAAGCTTCAATGGAAAGAGCCTGACATATTGAAAGACCTCACTAACCAAACACATCTCTGAGAAGTCAAGGGCATGAGTGAGAAAAAGCTCCATGAAGAACCTTCACAGCTGTTTGGAGATATTTTTAAAAATTAAATGATTTCCCCACATGAGGTTCCCAGAGGAATATGCTGGACTAAATGCCATCTGTCCACTGAGCTTCAGATTTCACAGCAGACACAGAGGTCCCCAGTGGTGCTCTCCTTCTAGAATCAGTCAATGACAGGAAGCTACCCGGCAGCACCATTCTGGTACAAAAGGAGACTCCGTGGGCCAGAGGATGAGTAATAGTTATGAGTAAACACATTAAATGATACTAAGGGTTTAAGGGACCGTTTCCATTTCAAACAATTTCTCTCAAGCAAAACACTTAACATGGGGCTCACACAGTTCTTATTTCAGCTTCTCATTTAGAGGCTGGCGCCTTGTCCAGTACAGTGCAGTGGGAGCAATTGGATCTCCTCATAAAACACCAATAAGTTTCCAAGTTTCAATCATTCCATTTCCACTTTTATTTTCTTCCTTCTGGTGTTTCCTCAATTTAGAACTAATACTATGACTCGATTCTTTAATCTTTTAGTCATATGTTTCATGACTATCAAACTTCTTACCCTCTGAGAATAAAAGTGGGAAGTGGTAAGAATAATTCCTAGGGATGAATTTGAAGTTCTCAGGTATAAAATTCAGTTAAATAATGATTAAAAAAAATAGTTGTAACGGTGAGAGGAGTCATCTTGTATGACTGTGGACCTCAATGTGAATGGCCCCCTGGAGTAGCACAGTACTTATATTTTGCTACATATTAATAATTTATAATTATCCCTGGGTAGGAACATCATTCTAATCCATGATAGATTTTACCATTACATTCTTAGTGATACCATTACCTATTCTATATGTCTATATTTACTTTTTTGATACAATTAGGGATTGAAAGAAATAAGTCTCTGAAGGGAAAAACTTCAGCCCCACTTAGGACTAAGGATGATTCAGACCATTTACAACACAGGATGAGGAGCAAAGAAAAACTGTGAATAAAGCAGGAGAATAATAAAATCTCCAATTTGTGTGGGAACATGACCAGTCATTAAGAATCAGTGGGTCTCTTGGGCATATATCCGGACAAAACTCTACTTAAAAGAGACACATGCACCCGCATGTTCATTGCAGCATTATTCACAATAGCCAGGACATGGAAACAACCCAAATGTCCATCGACAGATGATTGGATTCGGAAGATGTGGTATATATACACAATGGAATACTACTCAGCCATAAAAAAGAATGACATAATGCCATTTGCAGCAACATGGATGGAACTAGAGAATCTCATCCTGAGTGAAATGAGCCAGAAAGACAAAGACAAATACCATATGATATCACTTATAACCGGAATCTAATATCCAGCACAAATGAACATCTCCTCAGAAAAGAAAATCATGGACTTGGAAAAGAGACTTGTGGCTGCCTGATGGGAGGGGGAGGGAGTGGGAGGGATCGGGAGCTTGGGCCTATCAGACACAACTTAGAATAGATTTACAAGGAGATCCTGTTGAATAGCATTGAGAACTTTGTCTAGATACTCATGTTGCAACAGAAGAAAGGGTGGGGGAAAAATGTAATTGTAATGTATACATGTAAGGATAACCTGACCCCCTTGCTGTACAGTGGGAAAATAAAAAAAAAATTATAAAAAAAAAAAAAGAATCAGTGGGTGACCACTATACATAAAATAGATGAGTAACAATGACCTACTGTCCAGCACAGGGAAATTTATTCAATACTGTGTAATAATCTACATGGAAAAAATCTGAAAAGGGATGTATATATGTGTATATATTTATATATATATATATATATATATATATATATATATATATATATAACTGATTTACTTTGCAGTAGGCCTGAAATTAACATAATTTTTTAAGTCAACTGTTTTCCAATAAAAATTTAAAAAAAAATCCAGCTTTCCCTCCAAAAAAAAAAAAAAAAATGATACAGTAAAAGAGAGAAAGAAAAGAAATAGTGGGGTAAATGAAGCTCAAAAGTATTATGCCAAGTGAAAAAAGCCAGACTGCAAAAGTTACATATGGTGTCCACATATATGAAATATTCAGAACAGGTAAATCCACAGAGACAGAGTACAGACTGATGGTTGCCAGAAGCTGGGGCAAGTGGTAATAGGAAGTAACTGCTCAACAGGTATGGGGTGAACAACTTTTGCAGGAGATGAAGATGTTTTGGAACTAGATAGAGGTTCTTGTTGCACAATATTATGAATTCACTAAATCCCAGTGAATTATTCTCTTTAAAAATGTCTAATTTTGTTATGAGAATTTCACCTTGATAAAAAACAAAAAACAAAAAAGGGGGGGGAACTATCTTTGTAATTTTTTTCTGGAATAGTCAAGCTATTCTAAGGGAAAAAAACCTTACTTTTTAAAAAACAGAATTAGTGGAGAGGAAGCATGAACTTTTACTCTTGTTTGGTTTAAGGCACAGTGGAAAATGCTCCATATATTTGTTCCTTTTTCTTTATCAAGTTACAGTTTTAAAAATTAAGTTATAAGCAATTATTAAGGGCATTAGCCTTTTTCTTCTTCCATGTTTATATGTAAAACAAGTTTACAAGTTTATATGGGGTCAAGTTTATCAGGCTCTTCCTTTCACTCAATTGATTAATCTTTTTGCTTTATAAAGATTGATTTCTGTTTTCCGCTTGTAAAGATCTTTCTTGTTCCATGAATTGTTAAGTTTGTTGTTGATGATTTCCTCCCCTAAGGTTTTTTTCCTTTTTTGCTTTTAGGGCCACACCATGGCATTTAGAAGTTTCTAGGCTAGCGGGTGAATCAGAACTACAGGCACTGGCCTAAGCCATAGCAACGCTGGATCCGAGCCATGCCTGTGACCTACACCACAGCTCTCGGCAATGCCGGATCCTTAACCCACTGAGCGAGGCCAGGGATGGAACCCACATCCTCATGAATACTCGTTGGATTTGTTTCCACTGAGCCACAATGGGAACTCCTCCCTCTGCTAAGGTTTTAATTTTTATTATTTATTTCTCTTCTCTAAGTACACTGGCTAGTATCACAGATGATATGTGATCATTCGCATCAATGACTTGCCATTGGTTTTTATAAGGAATTATGTAGTAAAATGCAGTGGTGAGTTGAGAAACTCAGGGACAAATGGGGAAGAGTCAGTGGGAAGAGCACATGCACAAATTTTCTCATCTTTAATAGAAATCTGGTTCTGGATACTACGTCAAAGCAAATCAATCAAACATGTTTAAACACGTTAAGTAATGGTATGAAGGTGGTGGTGTGCCAGAGCTCTACTCTCCTCTGACCTCTAAACTGGTTCACTGGAGATAATTGCTAAATATTCAGGACATTTGCAAATTTGTTGTTAAACAAGTCTATTATTAAAAATAAAAGCACATAAATTTATGTTTAAATGGTATCAAAACAAATGTATTATACACTTAAAAGTCATCATTTCTTAATTATTTTACTACTTTAGACTACATCTATGCTCTAGGCTGTTTATCTTATTATGAATGCAAGAAGGAAATCCTAATAATGTTAGCTGCTGCACATCTCTTCTCTCCATCCTGTGAGGACTGAAATCAGCCAAGGTGAGAGGATTAATGCTATGGAAACTGACAAATGCTACAAACCAGGATTTGACTTTATTTTTTTTTAATTTTTATTTTTTTGCTTTTTAGGGCTGCACCTGTGGCATATGGAAGTTCCCAGGCTAGGGGTTGAATCAGAGCTACATCCATAGGCCTTCACCACAGCCATAGCCACATGGGCTCCCCAACCCAACAAGCAAGGCCAGGGATCAAACCCACATTCTTTGGGATCCTAGTCCGGTTCATTAATTGTTGCACTATGAAGGGAACTTCAACTTAATGCTTTTTTGATTGTCAAACTTAAGAAAGTCATAAAGAAAACGTTAATAATGCACACTTAACTTGAGTGTTGTGTGTGTAACTAGAACAGTCAGAAAACATTATTCCAGAATTTTAATACTATTACCTAATTTGGTTAATAATTCCCTCAAATTATTGATGAACAAGAGACATCTTGATATTCATCTTACTTACTGTTTTCCTTTTCTTTTATATATTTTTCATAAAATAAAATACCAACCAACATTTATGTTGGAACTATACTTGGAGAGCCAAGTTTGCAACACACTATTGTATAAAGATAACTGCTAGAAAAACTGAAATAATAATATAACTAACCAAAATCCTGAGGCAGGGAGTTCCTGTTATGGTGCAGCAGAAACGAATCTGACTAGCATCTGTGAGGATGAGTGTTCCATCCCTGGCCTCACTCAGTGGGTTAAGGATCTGGCGCTGCCATGAGCTGGGATGTAGGTCATAGATGCAGCTTGGATCCCACATCTCTGTGGTGTAGGCCAGCAGCTGTAGCTTGTATTAGACCCCTAGACTGGGAACTCCCATATGCTGCTAATGCAGCCCTAAAAAAAGCAAAAAAAAAAAAAAAAAAATCCTGAGGCAAAGGGGAAAGAGACATAGTAAGCAACAATTACATTATAAATGTAAAGATCAATTATATAAATTACACTGCAAATACAATTTAATTTCCTCATCTTCCATAGTGAGGAGTCAATTGATATGATTTAAGGTTAATACAACTAGAACTATATGATTAAACTATATTATTAAAGTATAATGGTAACCAATAGAAAAATTAAAGTTTTACAAATGATTCCAATTTACCAAAAGAAAAGTATATATACATATACAAACCTACATATTCAAAGAGGTCTTTCCTGACTTCCAACATTGCCTCCTACCCAAACAGCCCAGATCCTATTCCACTTCCCTGCTCAATGTTCTCATATTCCTCTGCAATTTCTTTTTTCTTTTTTTCAGCCCTGCCCTTGGCATGAAGAAGTTCCTGGGCCAGGGATCAAACCCAAAACACAGCAGTGACAGTGAAGAATCCTTTAACTGCTAGACCACCAGAGAACTCCTCCTCTGTAATTTTCCTTAATGATATGTTGAGAATAATTAGTTTCATAATTATAAGATGAACATCTAGTTTTTGATTATTCAATAACCTTCAAGTAGGTAGGGCCTATGTCTAGTTTTGGTCACAACTGTCATAAACACCAGGCCTGATTCCTGAGACATAGTAACTTCTTAATAATGGCCCTCAAGGACCCCCAGAAGTAGAGGGAAGGCTATGCTTAAATGCAATAAAATAAAGGGAGCCTGTTTAGATTTAAAGAAACACAAAAAGACTAATATATTCTATCTAAGGGAAGGCTTCAAAAAGGTGGCACATGAGTTGAATCTTGAAAAAGTAGGCAGTTTGCTGGGCTGGCAGGGAAGTTCATTTTGGAGAAAGGAAACTGCTGACATGTCGAGAGAGAGAGGTTAGGCAGGGCCCACATTATGGAGAAGACTGTAGAAGATACTCAGGAAATGGAATTCATCTGGTAAGTCATAAGAAAATAGTGAGATAATATTCTATCATTATGATTTTTTTTTTTGTCTTTTTTGCTATTTCTTTGGGCCGCTCCCACAGCATATGGAGGTTCCCAGGCTAGGGGGTCCAATTGGAGCTGTAGCCATTGGCCTATGCCAGAGCCACAGCAACACGGGATCCGAGCCGCATCTGCAACCTACACCACAGCTCACGGCAACACCGGATCGTTAACCCACTGAGCAAGGGCAGGGACCGAACCCGCAACCTCATGGTTCCTAGTCGGATTCGTTAACCACTGCGCCACGACGGGAACTCCTCTATTATTATGATTATGGTGAAGACTATTTAACATGAGAGCTATACTCTCAACACATCCTATGTCAAGGCTTGTGGCAATGATGGATCCTTAACCCACTGCATGAGGCAAGGGATTGAACCCACAGGCTCATTGAGACTATGTCAGGTCCTTAACCCATTCTTTGAGCCAGAAGAGGAACTCCTCAACAGATTTTTAAGTGAAAAATAGAGTATTGCTAACTATAGGCAAAATGTTGGATAGCATATCTCTAAGTCATTTGCATGAATGAAACTTTTTACTCATTTATGCAACTCCCCATTTCCTCCTCCCCTCAGTCCCTGGAAACCACCATTCCACTTTCTGCTTCTATGAGTTTGACTACTTTAAACAATTCATGTGGATTCAGGCAATACTTGTCCTCCTGCGACTGGCTTATTTCACTTAACATAATGCTCAAATGATTTATCCATGTTGTTGTATATGGCAGGGTTTTCTTCTTTCTAAAGCTGAGTAATATTCTAATATATGAATATACCGCCTTTTCTTTATCTATTCATCCACTGATAGACGTTCAAATTGTTTTCATCTCTTGGCTATTGTGAATAATGTTGCAATAAGCGTAGGAGTGCAAATATTTCTTCACTGCTGCTAGAATGGCTATTACATATTAAAAAAAGATAAGTGTTGGTAAGGATATGGAAAAATTCTGTACACTTGTACACTGTGGGTGGGAATATAAAAAGGTGCAGCCATTAAAGAAAATTGTATTGAGGTTCCTAAAAATATTAAAAGTTGAACTACCAAAAGACATAGCATCCCACTTCTGGGTATTTATTGGAAAGGACTGAGATGAGAGTGTTTGTTGAAGCACCTTCTGGAGACAGTGAGGAAGGAAGCAAGAGAGGAAGAGAGGTGGGTAGATGAATTTGGTGAGCAGTGCCCTCAATACTTGGCTCCTATACTTTGGCTCCTAGTGCCATGTGATCTAGAGAGAGGAAAACATGACACAATTGCATCAGCGCCAAGGTTTAATCCCAGCACTTCTTTTGTTTAAAGGAAAACTACTGCTGAAATAAAAAGGGAAGCAAGTTATTGTGATGAAACCCAGTTTCTCCACATGTTATCCTAATTTGAAATTTATTTTTCATTCTTTTCATGAAAATCTCCTTATTCAAATCCCGGCTCTTCTAGGAAAACTTACTTTCTTCAATTATCTCATAAAGCTTTAATCATATGTAATCTACAAACACAAGATTTTCATAAAGTCATACTCCTTTATGTATGCCCATGAGCTCCTTCTAGATTTTCATGCCTTCAGAATTAAAGTTCCACTTTAGTTTCTTCTCTAATCACTCATAGTATGCAATAAGATGTTTAGCATGAAGTAGATTTTTGCTAAACATTTTTGATCACTATTTATAACTCGATGACATGGGAATTAAAATAAATTACTACAGAGGAGCAGAAAGGAGCAAGACAGATGTGTGAAGAAGAAAATATGGGGGATTAAAAAAAAAACAGGAGCCTTCCCTTAATCATACAGAAGAGGTAGGTCAAAAGAATCATGAATACTCTGCTTACAAAGAATAAAAAATGAATATCCTATAAAACTTGAGGAAAGACAGTATTTTTGATTTAAATTCAGGCTATCCCCCATAGGTGGAATAAGATTCAGAAATTTGGATTCATACAGCTTGTGATGGAAAATTTGTTTAAACGAGGGGATAACTGTTTCTTACAACATTTCCAATGGCAACTGATGCTATTTTTCTATTTAAGAAAATCACTAAAACCTGAGAATAATTAACATCTTTATAGTAGAGAATTCAAAAATATCATCTGAGGAAAGCTAGGTGACTCAGATATTTTCAGCAGCCATAGCAATCGCTTAAACTGGGCTAAGGCAACTACCAAAACCTGCAGATGTTCAGAAAATTCTTAAGAGGTTGCATCCTGTTGAATATGCCCTCTTCTATGAAACAGAAGATAACCACAGCAGTCCATGAGGTCTCTGTCATTTTCCAAAGATTCAGGCTCAGTCTGGTGCTTGGCTCACTGGCATCTTCACCCTATTTGCTTTAGGCTAATGTTTTTATCTCCTTCTCTTCCAGTCCCCTCCTTAGGGGAAAAAATAATATTAGAAGAAAAACTGCTGCTAGGCAAATAGAATTGAAGAAGGCATGAAAACGCTCCATTACGGTTTGTGACCTGATAGATGGGGCTGGGAGCAGAGCTCTGACATTCAGGGAAAGGGGAATATGTGAGCTGTGAGGCCCACATGTGGGGGAGAGAGATGAGACGGCAAAGTGAAGTTAGCATGAGTTCTGGGTTCTTCCGTTAAAAAAATTAGGGCTTTTGATGTCTTTTTTTCCCCTATTTTTTAAAGTCTATTTTATTTTATTTTTAATTAGACCTCCCTTTTGGGCTATCAACATTTTATTCTTTAATTCACAGTCTATTATCATTTCCCTCCTTTACCTATCTCCAGCAACAATCTACTGATAAAAGCAGGTTTCCTGCAAATTTCCATAGGGCACATGGTAAAAAGAAATTTTTTTCTTTAAGGCAAAATATTAAAAGGGAGAGAGATGTTGAAAAAAAAATGTTGGGGAGGGGTCATGTAGCCCTTTTTCCCGTGGCATTTAACACATTCTTCCTTAAGTGAAATGTGGCTTTTGTCAGCACAGATTCCAGGCAGAGCATTTCCCTAAAGAATGCCCTCCTTGCAAGATGAGGCATTGCACAAATGGATGAGAGTCATTCAATGGAGGACGGAAGATGCTCTACTGTATCACAGCCTGTGCACACACAGGTCTTCCCTTTTGAATATGGGAGTTATCCCAGGGAAGAGGAGTTCATGGTCTTAGTACTCTAGCTCCAGCACCACAGAGGCACTGCTTTTGCCCCCTTTGCAAGCTCTCTGTTCTTCATACCCTCACTCATTTCCTGTTCCACATTTTAGTCACTGCAGTCATTTCCGTATATAAAACTCCATTGTTCCTCTTGGGTATTGTATAGAGTTGCATGATCCCCAAATAACGGTTGAACAATTCCTTCCCCCTATGGCAAATATGACTCTAGAAAAAAGTGTGACAACGTGAAGGATGGTCTTACTTTAATTTTATGACCACTGTACTCATGTGGACTGCCTCTCTCGCCATCTGGTAACCCCATCCTGCACATCTAGTCCATTCATTCTCCTCTTTCCCTCATGGCTTCCTCTTAAGCCTTAGCACATACCATCTTGGCTTCTTACTTCACTGAGAAAATAAAAGGAATCAGAAGAAATATTCCAAAGCTTTCATCACAATATCCTTTAACTGACCTACCAGTGATCCTATAGACTCTATCTCCTCTCCTATCACTTTGGATCAACTGTCCTTCTTCTATATAAGGCAGTGCATCTACTTGTAGACTATATTTTCTAATTTCTTGCACAGTCAAGGTCAATTATCTAGAAGTTCTTCTTCTTTCTCATACATCATTTATTTTTCTCTCTACTGATTCACTCTAACAAAAGTAGCCTATTTCACTCAACTTTAAAAATCACAAAACATTTTTTAACCTATGTCCTTCTTCCTTGCTTTCCTGTAAAGCAAAAATTTTATTTATTTATTATTTTTGGCCTTGCCAGTGGCATGTGGAAGTTCCCAAGGCAGGGATCAAACCCCCACCAAAGCAATGGAAATGCTGGATCCTTAAAATTTAGGTCACAAGGGAACTCAAAGCAAAACTTTATTGCATGCAATTCCTCTCCTCCTGATGCATTGCAAATCCACTGCATCCAAAGTATCATTGCCTCTCCAACAGAAACATCCATCCTCCTTCCAGGGCAACTTACTCTCCTGGTTTTCCTCCTACCTCACTGGCTCCAGTCTTTTCTGTTTTGTTTTTGTTTTTTCTCATTTCTGCAATCCATAAATCTTGCAGAGCCCAGGGCTCAGTCTTCAAATATCTCCCTTTCTTAATCTTCATAACCCTCTTGGTGGTCTTTTTGGACATATGGATTCAAACACCAATTCCACACTAACAACACTCAAGTGTATATCTCTAGTCTGGACCTCTTCTCGGAAATCCAAGTTAGATATGCAGTTGTCTACTCAACATTCCCACCTGGATTTTGATTTCAAGCTTAAGGAGTCTAAATCTAAATTTCTGATATTTTGCTCCAAAACTCCTTCTTTTACATTTTTCTGTATCATAGTAAATAGCCCTCACATGCTTGCTCAAGTCAAATACCTTGAAGTTATTCCTGAATCACCCTTTCTCTGACCTTTCACATCTAAACCATACAACAAGCCAATTGGCTCAAATATAAGCAGAATCTGACCAATTCTTACCACCTGTATTACCATTACCCAGGTTCCAAACACCATCATCGCACTAGTCTCAGCTCAGCAGTCTCTAACTGATATCCCCAATGCTTCTCTTGTCTGTGTACAGCAGCTAAAAATGTTATTCTTTATCTGATTTATTTATTTAATTATTGACTGCACCTGCAGCATGTGGAAGTTCCCATGCCAGGGATCAAACCCATGTCATAAATCTATCCAGTGCTACAAATCTAGCAGTGATAAATCTGGATCCTTAACCCACTGAGCCACCAGGGAACTCCTGATTCATTTATTTCTAATAAGCTATTTTTAAAAAGCAGAACATTTTATTAATCTGCTCAAATGCTACCCATATTATCCCATTTCACTCAAATTAAAGCCAATGCCATTATAACTGCATACAAGACCCAGTAAGTCTGCTTCCAATCCTCCTGGTAACTTCAACTCTTCAGGTTCACTGGGCTCTGGCCACACTGCACTTCTTGCTCTTCCCCAGTGTCTAGACTCTCCTATCTCCCACTCTGAGGGCCAGGGGCAAACTTCCACCAGATACTTTTATATTTTGCACTCTCATCTCTATCAGATCTTTGTTGAAATTGTAACACTCTAAATCTAATCCTGTACCCATTATTCCTCTTCCTTGCTTCATTTTTTCTATAGAAACATTACCATCTGTCATGCTATATAATTTATGTATTTGCATGTGCATGTGTGTATTTATTTGTTCGCCTTCTTTTGTAGAAGATAAACTTCATAGGAAAATTTTTTCTCTGTTTTGTTCACTTTTATATTTGATATGCAGAGAACATGCCTGCAACATAGGAAGCACTTAATAAAAACTCACTGCTGAATGACTGAAAAAACGACGTGACGCTCAGCACTGTTTGGATCTGAAGAATATTTTGCTTATGATTAAGAAGGAGCACCTGGAAAATCATAGAATGAGAACACATTTCTAAATTTCTCAAATATTTTGAATTACATTTTGAAAAGAAGTTAAGTCCATTCTGCTTCTCTTGGAAACTCTTCCAATCCTAAGAATGTAGCAAGAATCATCACTCTGCAAGATAAAAATGATTTTTCAGCAAGCCATTAGAATTTGAAGAATATTACTCAGTTTCCCTTACGCAGGTGGTAAAACAAAACAAAACAAGAGTATCTTCAAATTCAGGAATGCTAATTTTTGGTATTCAAACAGTTCTGTTTCTGTTTTAAAGCATATGGCAAATAGACCTAGGGGAAAATTTCTTCACTGCTGTGTTTGCTTTTATAGTTTTAAACACTGTGGTTTTATATAAGAGGAAATAGATTTTTGCAATGGCAGCAACAGGTGAAATAAGATGTGAAAAAATGATATTTTAGATCCTCATCTGTCAACAATATAAAATAAGCTATATTTCAAAGACATCTTCCACCCAGTACATATTTCTGGTTGTGTTTTTAAAAGCTACAAGAAAAGGAAACAATCAACTCATGCATAAAAACGCAGAATCCTTAATGAGCAATAGACAATCAAGATGAATTAACATATACTTTTTAAAATCTTGATGTAAATGTTAACTTGTAAATTATAACTTCTTCCAGTAGCTCTTAATAACAGCTAACATATATATTTTTCTTTTGTTAAAAATAAGTATGGTAAACTCTCATTTAACATAGTGTCATAAGTAATCAAATATTTAGTTTAATAGAATGCTAGGTTATATATGATATTTCTATTACCAATTTCTTAAGACTTAGGATAGAGTGTGATGTAATTAACATTACAACTTTCCTGAACATATGTAATAATGTAGACAGTAATTTAGGATAATGCAGTATCTGAGGACCATCAATGGTCATTTCATCAGAATTTGCAAAGGTAATAAATAAGATAACTTTAGAGAATAATGGCCTACTGTGTTATTGTCCATTAATAAGTTGGGAGGTATTTCAGGGTGCGGTTGAAAAGTGAATATGTATATTTGTGTAATATGTTTGCCAATACTAAAGAATTCCTATTGGGTCAAATTTGCCTAATTGGCTTTTACAGGGATCTGAAAGTCAAGATACAAAACAGTGTTTATATTTGAAAATGATACTTCTTTGAAAGTTTAAAGTTCCTTTTGGGAACTTGCAATAATTTTAAGAGAAAAAATTATTTTTTCCTATGTGTTTAAAATCCATGGTGATAAAGCATCCTGACAATCTATGAGTGAAGCAGGATGAATGTTAAACCCTATCATTTTAAAAACATCATGCTGATAAGAGCTCATTAGGGGCCAAAGCAATGGTTGGAACATTTTATTCTGAAATGACAAATTAGGTTAGGCTTCTAGAAAACTGCCTAATTGTTAAAAAAAATTCATCTCTTACTTCTTCCTTAAAGAGGTAAAATTTGAAATAGGAGGATGTGGAGTTCCTGTTGTGAATCATCAGGTTAGGAAACTGATATTGTCTCTGTGAGGATGCTGGTTTGATTCCTGGCCTTGCTCATGGATTAAGGATCCAGCATTGTCACAAGGCGAGGCATAGGCTGCAGGTATGGCTTGGATCTGGTATTGCTGTAGCTGTAGGCTTCAGCTGCAATTCCAACTTGACCCCTGGGCCCAGGGAACTCCATATGCTGCAGGTGCAGCTGTAGAAAAATAAAAAAAGAAAAGAAAAAAGAAATAGGAGGATTTAGGAGGATTTTATCATTGCTTTACTCACATTAAGGATAAAATCGTAATTTAGTGTACAGAATAAAAACAGTTTTAAAATTTTCTCAAGAATTTCAGATTTGGATGCTCTCTTTTTATCATCCATTCCAAGAGGAAACTATCAAAGAATGAAAAAAAAAGTACATTTTTAATTCACTTGTGCCTTTTAAAATTTGTATCTAATCTTCTCTGTTAAAACACTAACAATTAGGAGTTCCCGTCATGGCTCAGTAGTTAATGAACCTGAATAGCATTCATGAGGACGAGGGTTCTATCCCTGGCCTAGGTCAGTGGCTTACGGATCCAGTGTTGCCAAGAGCTGTGGTGTAGGTCACAGATGCGGCTTGGATCTGGAGTTGCTGTTGCTGTGCTGTAGGCCAGCGGCTATGGCTCCAATTGGACCCCTAGCCTGGGAACTTCCATGTGCCATGGGTGTGGGCTTAAAAGACAAAAAACCAAACCAAAATAAATGCTAGCAATTAGTAATTAATCAACAGTAACTGACTGAATGGATTTTGGCAGTTGTGAAGAACAAGAAAGAAGAAAAAGATGCCCCATTCACTGTTCTGTTCAGGGTAAGGGACAGCATGGGGATTTTGTGGGGTTATTGTGCTAATTGAATATTCAAAAGAAGCTTGAATGTATACACAGAATTACTCAGGCATCCTTTAAGCTTCTCAAGTTCTTACTCATTTGTGTGAACTGCTCTGAAAACACTGGAAAGAGAAAATATTGACAAGGTAATCGTTGCTGTTGATACCCGTGTCTTTATACATGGAGAAAGACAAAATTAAATTTAATAAAATATAGATGAAAGTAAGGAAAATTAGAAAGAAGTAGCCCAATATGGAAGAGTGGTAGTATTCTATTTCTATTAAGTGTATATAAATGCTCCAACAACCACTTTCCTTAGGTATTTCTCCGTTGAATTTTATTTACACACATAGTTCAGGCAGTAAACCCAATACAAAGAGCACAGGACCTGAATTGCAAAGCCTTCAGTTTCCCTTTTCTTACTATTAATCACAAATCAGAGTCTGCACATCTCAAACGATCATAATTTTCCATGTTTAAATGGAAATTATATTAATTACATTTGTTCTTCATAGGAATATTGGACAAATGTGTAGAATATAGATAACTATATAAAGATAATTTATGTTATTTGAGTATGTTAGGGTATGTTAGCTATTAAATGAAAAAGAATGTCCAAGATATTTCTGGTGTTCCTGCAATTCCATTGACTTAAATTTTAATAGGGTTCTTGTTCATATTCCATTTGGGATCTTTCCAAATAAATAATATTATCATTAGAGTCCATTCTAATTCATTCATTGTGTGTGTGTGTGTACATGTGTATATGTATAAACCCTTTAGATGTTTTTTAACTATGACGGTTTCAAAGTTGCTTTCTGTCACCCAGCCTTACAAGAGTGCTTTCTCTACTAAGCACAAACAAACCTTAATTGGGCGTAAGAATAATTCTATTACACTTTTATATGGTATTTGCCATTAAACAGACATATCCATCTATATGTTGTAGACCTGACAAATTAAGAAACGCCAATACCTTCTCTAACTTTGCATAATGAGGCTATTAATTGTTACCCAGGTCTCTGAATGATCAGGAGTATTCCTGAAATATGTGCTTGAAGATGATGTGTGTGAAACGTAAACATGAGCCCCAATAACTGTTAAAACAGCTGATGTGCTCACCCTACATTATGCACCAGATGTGTAATACAGATTACTCAGTGTAGCTAATATTTTCTATGGCACAAAATCTTTCAAACTAAGTTAAATTTGCAGCTAATAACAACTGCTTTTCCCTACTTTAACATTAGTTTCATGTCCTTTATTATAAAATACTGTATATATGTAAATTTCACCTAATTAGTTTGGCACGTCAATCTGTTAGTCCCCAATCATGTAACAAAACAGCTACAGAATGGGATTTATGGGTAAGGTGCTAGAAAATATTTTCAAGGCTCCAGAAACCTTTATTTGCATATTCTAATTAGCAGTTTATTAATCTTAAATGCATACGGGAATTAACTGCAGCTTAATCTCATAAAATTCATCACTTTAATCCTTTATTACATTGCTTTGATATATATTTTTAGCAGTTTACATATTAGAGTAATGGCTAGAAGATTAAAAAAATTTCATGTCCTTATTTCAATTATAGGTCTTGTCCACTTACATACTTACCTACATTATATTAAAATCTTTATACTTGTTAATGACTTTAGCTTTTTTTTTTTTTTTTTTTTTTTGTCTTTTTGGACCACACGCACAGCATATGGAACTTCCCAGGCTGGGGGTAGAATTGGAGCTGTAGCTGCCAACTTACACCACAGCCACAGCAATGCCAGATCCAACGTCTGGAACATACACCACAGCTCACAACGCCAGATCCTTGACCCATGGAGTGAGGCCAGAGATTGAACCCCCGTCCTCATGGGATGCTAGCTGGGTTTGTCACCACTGAGCCATGACAGGAACTCCAATAACTATTGTTTTTAATGAATTATTTTAAAGTTTTGGTTTTTCTCCAACAACCCTTTCTGTTTCCCTCTTTCGAAGAATCTAATATCCTTTCTCTCAAAAAGCAGATATGACAACAAATTTCTGCTGAAAAACAGTTTTTTCAAATCATCAGGTGATAATTTTCATAAAGCAAATTGTATCAATTCTGAGAACACTACGTCACTTCTACACATCATAAAATAGATGTAATACTCAGGATAGATGATGAACATGAGAAGCAACTGCCCTGAGAGAGTTCTAAAATGATTTTATCTGGGAAAAGAAGTATAATTTCCCCTGGTCCAAACCCCATCTGGTACTGGGGTTATCCTTCAGGAAGTGCTGTGTGTCTTTAGGTTCTTGGAGTTCATACCTAGGGCCTTTACTACACAAAACACACAGGTAGCTCATGACTTCTTTTTTTTTGCAGTGCTTCCCTGAACAACTGTATTCATTTAGGTATTAACATTTAGCTATCCCGGGAAGCACTAAGCAGTTTAGGCATTTGAGAAAAGCATCTTAAGTCTTTACCATTTCACAATGTTTATAGTGAGCTTCTAAATCCAATCTATTCCTATAAAAACAAATGAAACAAACACAAACCACTGATGACAATAAAGACTATGCTCTCTAGAGCATCTTATACACTTAAAACTTGCCCTTTTATGCGTGTGAGCTATGATCATGAAAACCTGATATGAGTTTTCTTGTACAGGGCAAACGTGGACTTTGAAAGCAATTCCAAAGAAGAATGTAATAGTCCAATGTTGTCATTTCTCTCTCTATATATAGATATATGATATATAATAATAAATAGTATAATATATATAAAATATAACATGTAAAAATATAAAATTCTGTGTGACTTCTACTCCAACCTTATGAGCATATTTATTCTATTAAAACAAAATCCTTAACTGGGTGCAAAAATATTTCTAATATACATTTTTATTTTAGATTCTATACATATGGTATTTATTATTATATAGCCAATGGCAAAAACAGAAAGACTTTACTTTCTTCAAGTGACTTCTTTAGATGTCTACTTACTTTGATTTACATGATCCACAGCTGTTATTTATTAAGTATGCCTTGGTTTGGCTGTAACAGTGATTAAAATATAGAAATATTTTTGTAAAGTTGATAACAGCTACTGCTTAAGCTCCCCAAATCTAGATCTGATATACACTACACCAATTATACTGGGTATAAGATAATTCCCCCTTCAAATGTCTTCACATCTTAGAAAGTTGGGGGCCTAAGATGTTGCTTTAGGTATCATAGCACTTGGCTAGAGTCTTTTCTAAATAGTCAATGTCCATGACATACTGGTGGTTGAATATTTTAACTACCACTTCTGATATGTCCTGATATTCTTCATTAAAACCACTACTATCAAAAAAAAAAAAAAAAACAGAAAGATACTCACATGAATTGGGGAGGGTGGCTCTGTAAAAGCATTACAGTTTTAATATAAAACAGAAAATTAGCCCATATATTTTTAGGGAATAAGAACAAAATAGTTCTACAGAGTTCAGGGCTACATGATGACAAAGTTTTCTTTCATATATTGCATCTACTATTTCTTTATAAATATACTTCACACAGTCCCCCAAACTTGCCATACATATTTCTGTTTCTGATCTATGCCAATCTAATACAATGTCCATATTACCCATTGGTACTGGGTGATAATTGTATAAAGTGACTGAGTGAGAATTTGCATGAAGGGACACAGCTTGAGAAAGGCCATACCCAGTGGAATTTTTTTTTTAAAAGGAAAGAAACTAGGACATTCAGAGATGACCAGCTGGAATCAGCACAGCTGACAGCATCTTCCTTCCCACCTCCTGTTTACTGAGCAATAACTGACATACATCATTGTAAAGTTTAAAACATACAGCCTGACGGTTTGATTCATGTATATTGTGAAATGATTACCACAATAGGTTCAGCTAACATCTATGTTTTCATCTACATACAATAAAAATTAAAGAGGGAATTCACCTTGTGATGAGAATCACAGTATCTACTCTCTAAGAATTTTCCCATATATCATACAGCACTGCTATCATGTTGCACATTTTAGCCCTAGTACCTAATATCTTATAACAGGAAGTTTGTACATTTTGAGCACCTTCCTCTAATTTCCCCTCCTCTAAGCCTCCCACGAGTCTGATCTCTTTTTCTATCAGTTTATTTTATTTTTTTTCTTTTAGATTCCACATGTATAAGTAAATCATACCATATTTGTCTTTGTCTAAATTACTTCACTTAGCATAATGCACTCAAGGTCCATCATCTGTCCCAAATGGTAAGATTTCCTCATTTTTTAGTGGATGAGTATTATTTCATTGCATACACATTTGATGTTTGAACAACTTTGGGGCTATGGACACTGACCCTCACGCAGCTGAAAATCCACACATAGTGTTATAGTCAATCCTCCAGATGCACAATTCCACATCTGCAGATTCAAGCAACTGTGAATTGTTTAGTATTTACTGAAAAAAATTCTGTGTATAAGTGGACCTAAGCAGTTCAAATTCATGTTGTTTCAGGGTTGACTGTATATAACACAACTTCTTTACCCATTCACCTATGGATGGTTGTTTCCACATCTTGGTTATTATAAATAATGCTGCTTCATGGGCATGAAGATATCTTTTCAAGTTAGTGTTTGTGTTTCCTTTAAATATATTCTCAGGAGTTTAATTGCTGGAATATATGGTAGTTCTATTTTTGTTTCTGAGAATCCTTCGTACTGTTTTCCATGGTGGCTATACCAATTTACAATCCTACCAACAGTGCATAAAAATTCCCTTTTCTCTACATCCATGCCAATGCTTATTATCTCTTGTCTTTTTTTGGTTGATGGCCATTCTAACAGGCATGAAATAATATCTCGTTCTGGTTTTAATTTGCATTTCCCTAATGACTAGTGATGTTGAGCCTCTTTTCATGTATCTGTTGGCCTCTTGAATATCTTTGGAGAAAGATTTATTTGGTCTTTTGCCCACTTTTTATTTTCTACCATTTCATAGGTTTTATTTTCATTTTGCTGATGGTTTCTTTTGCTGTGCAGAAGTTTCTTAGTTTCATATAGTCCTGCTTGTTTTTTATTTTTTTATTTTGTTGCTTGTGCTTTAGGTATCATATCCAAAAAATCATTATGAAGACGAATGCCAAGGAGCTTTATTCCTATATTTTCTTCCAGGATTTTTATGGTTATAGGTCTTACATTTAGGTCTCTAGTCCATTTCAAGCTAATTTTTGTGAATGGTATAAGATTTGGTCCATTTTCTTTCTTTAACATGTGAATATTCAATTATTCCAGCATCATTTACTGAAAAGCCTATCTTTTCTCCAATGAGAATTCTTGGTTTTTATGTCAAATATTAGTTGATTATACAAGCTTGGACTTGGGCTCTGCATTCTGTTCTACTGGTCCATATGTCTGTTTTTATGTCAATACTACACTGTTTTGATGAGCTTGCAATCAGGGAATGTGATGCCTCCCATCTTGTTCTTCTTTCTAAAGATTTCTTTGACTATTTGACATCTCTGTGGTTTTATTTAAATTTTAGCAGTGTTTTTTTTTTTTCTACTTCTTGAAATAATGCCGTTTGAAACTTGACAGGGATTGCATCGAATCTATAGATTGTCTTGGGGAGTGCTAACATTTTAAGAATATTAATTATTCCAATCCATGAATATAGGATACTTTTCCAATTACCTGTCTTCTTCAAGTATTTTTAAACTCAGTGAATTTTATAATATTTAGTTATACAACCATCATCACAACCTACTTTTACAACATTTTCATCCAAAATCCCTAGACCATCCCTCCCCCTCAGCCAACTCCTTTGGTGACCATAAGTTTTTCAAAGTTTGTAAGTCAGTTTCTGTTCTGAAAATAACTTCACTGTATACTTTTTTTAGATGCCACATATAAGTGACAGCATATGACGTCTGTGTCTCACTGTCTGACTAACTTCACTTAGCAGGATAACTTCTAGGTCCATCCATGTTGCTGAAATGCCATTATTTCATTCCTTTTCATGGCTGAGTAATGTTCCATTGAGTATATGTACCACTTCTTTATATACTCCTCTGTTGATGGACATTTGGGTTGCTTCCATGACTTGGCTATTGTATACAGTTGCTGCAATGAACATTGGGGTACACGTATCTTTTTGAGTCATGGTTTTCTCTGGTTCTTCAAGTATTTTCATCAATGTCTTGAACTTTAAAAAGTAGAGATCTTTCACCTCCTTAAATTTCTTCCTAAATATTTCATTGTTTTTGATGCTATAAAACTAGAATTGATTTATTTCTTTTTTGAGAAAATTTGAGTTAGTGTATAGAAATGCTACTGACTTTTATATTCAATTTTACTAAATTCATTGACTAGATCTAACAGTTTTTTGGGGTGAGTCTTTAAAATTTTTTATATAATGTTTTTAAAAATTTATTTATTATAGCTGGTTTACAGTGTTCTGTCAATTTTCTACTGTATAGCATGGTGACCCAGTTACACATACATGTATAGATTCTTTTTTCTCACTTTATCATTCTCCATCATAAGTGACTAGAGTCTTTAAAATTTTCTATAAATAAAATAATATTATCTGCAAATAGAGAAAATTTAGCCTTCTGTCTAATTCCTTGCTTATTTATTGCTATGAAATTCTCTTAAATTGCTTTTGCTGTGTCCCACAAGTTCTGGTATGTTGTGTTTGGTATGTATCTTGAGACACATTTGTGTGTCTCAAGAATTTTTTTTTATTTACTCTTTAATCTACTCTTTGATCCACTGGTTGTTCAGGAAAGTATTGTTTAATTTCTATGTATTTGTAAAATTTCTGGTGTTCCTCTTGTTACTGATTTTTAGTTTCATGCCATTGTGTTTAGAGAAAATACTTGGTATTATTTCAATCTTATTGAATTTGTTAAGATTTGTTTTGTGGCCTAACATATGGTCTATCCTAGAAAATGTCCTTATGTGTTTGAGAAAAATGTGAATTCTATTGCTGTTGGATAAATATTCTATGTGTCTGTTACGTCCATTTGTTTGAATCTTCTGTTTCCTTATTGATTCTCTATCTGAATGATCTATCCATTGTTGGGAGTGGGATATTAAAGCCCCCATCTATAATTGTATTATTGTTTATCTTTTTAGCTTTGTTAGTTTTTGCTGTCTATATTTAGGTGCTCCAATGTTGAGGCATGCATATTTACAGGAGATCATTTACATTATATAATGATCTTGTCTCTTTTTAAGATTTTTTACTTTAGAGTATATTTTGTCTGATATAAATATAGCTAACCCTGCTATTTTTGGGTACCATGTCATTAAAATATCTTTTCCCATCCCTTTACTATGAGTCTATGTGTGCCTTTAAGGCTAAATTGTAGGCAGCATGTGATTAAATCTCAATCATCCTATCTTTTTTAATTGGAGAATTTAATCTCTTTACATTTAAAGCAATTATTGAGAGATAAGGTCTTACTATTGCCATTTAGTTGTTTTCTCTTTATTTTGTATATTTATTGTTCTTTGTTTCTTACCTTATTGTCTTTTGTGTGTGTATTTTGAGGTCTTTTTGTATCAGTATATTTTGTATATCTATTGTTCCTTGTTTCTTATCTTGTTGTCTTTTATGTGTGTATTTTGATGTCTTTTTGTATCAGTATATTTTGATTTCTTTATTGTATTCTTTTGTGTAGTTACTACAGTATTTTTTATTGTGGCTACCATGAGGCTTCCAAAAAATATCTTAAACAACTATTTTAAACTAATAAAAACTTAATAGAGTTCATAAATTTTACATTTTTACTTCTCCTCCTCCTCATATTTCAGGGTACTGCTTTTACAATTACTTTTTTTTTTTTTTTTTGCTATTGAGTAACTATAAAAAAAAGTAGCGTTATTTTTAACATACTCTTTTTTTTAACTTTCAAACTTCAGTTGTAAGTGAATTATGCACTATTACCGTATTGTAGAATCTTACTAAGACTGTGTATTTACCAGTGTCAGTGAGATTTACATTATCTTTTTATATTTTTATGATGTTATTAACCATTCTTTTACTTCCACTCAAAGAACTCTCATTAGCATTTCTTGTAAGGCAGATCCAGTGATAATTAAATCCTTCAGCTTCTGTTTGTACAGGAAAGTCTTTATCTCTCCTTCATTTCTAAAGGATAGATTCATTAAGTGTAGAATTCTTGGTTGACAGTTATTCTTTTCAAAATTTTGAATTTTTCATCCCAATCTTTTCTGGCCTGAAAAGGTTCTGTTAATAAATCTGCCAAAAGTATTATGAGGGTCCCTTGTATGTAACTTCTCTCTTTTCTTTTATTGCTCTTACAATTATTTCTTTGTCTTTGACTTTAGACAATTTAATTATAATGTATTTTGGTGTAGCCCTGTTTAGGCTCAACTTATCTGGGGTCTCTTGGGCCTCATGGATCTGGATGTCTGTTTCTCTCTGCAAGTTTGAAAAATTTTAAGCCATCATTGCTTTAAGAATACCTTCTGTACTTTCTCCATCTTTTCATCTTCTGGAATTCTTGTAATACAAGTATTATTTCTTTTCCTGGTGTCCTATAATTCCCTTAGGCTTTCTTCATACTTTTCCATGGTTTTCCCTTTTGTTCCTCTGATAGATAATTTCCAATGTCTTGTCCTCCAGGTTGCTGATTCTATCTTTTGCATGGTTGAGTCTACTTTTAAAACTCTCTATTGAATTCTTCAGTTATTTATTGTATTCCTCTACAACAGGATGTGTGTATGTGTGTGTGTATGTGTTTTATGTTTGTTATTTCCTTGCTGAACTTCTCATTTTGTTAATGTATTGTTTTCTTAATTTGAATTAGTTGTTTAAATTTTCCTGTAGTTCACTAACTTCCTTAACCAGAATATTCTGAATTCTTTGCCTAACAATTCAGAGATCTACATTTCTTTAGGGTAACTTCTTGGAGGTTTAATATTTTCCTTTGGTGGCATAATAGTTACTTTATATTTCATGCTCCTTGATTCCTCACATTGGTATCTGCATATTTGAGTAATTGGACTCCTCTTCTAGATTTTATAGGTTTATTTTAGCAGAAACAGTTTTTTTCCAATCAGCTCAGTTTGGGTTTCTGGGTACATCTGTGGGTATGTCTGGGTATGTCCTTAGGTCAGGGGAAGGGGGCTATTTTCTATATTTGGTGAGGCAACTGTTCTAGCTCTCAGTATGGGAGTGTGTGGTTGTACTTCTGGCTAAGAACAGTTGGATAGGGTGGCTGGCTTGGTTTTCTACCCACATGAGCTTGTAGGATGGACCCTACAGTTGTCTACATTCTCTAGTCAGGCTTACTAAATGGTAAGGACTAGTTACTAGAGTCAGCATTAAATAAAGCTATGAATTAGCATCTGTGTGGTAACAGGATGGCACCCAAAGCCTGTACAACTCATTGTTTAGAGCCCCAAATCAGGCCAGAATGTACACAGATTTACCTGATCACATGAGGCCACTGGTTTTGCTCTGCCATGGGCTACACTCTTGGTTCAAGTAAACAGTATCTTTAGGAGTTCCTGTTGTGGCTCAGTGGTAATGAACCCAACTAGTATTCATGAGGATGTGGGTTCAATACCTGGCCCTGCTCAGTGGGTTAAGGATCTGGGATTGCCATGAGCTGCAGTGTAGGTCACAGACACAGCTCAGATCTGGCATTGCTGTGGCTGTGGTGTAGGCCAGCAGCTGCAGCTCTGATTTGACTCCTAGTCTGGAAACTTCCACATGCTGTGGGTGCAGCCCTAAAAAGACAAAATAATAATAATAATAATAATAATAATAATAATAATAAAATAATATTTAAAAATTTTCATCTTGGGTGATTTAACTCAGGTCATTTTTGCAATGCTGTTTTAAGATTCTAGGTTCATTTTTAGTGAGTTTGTATTTTCAAATTATGATCCTGGCCTGGAAACTAGAGATTTCTTAAATCAACTAAGGTAAATGTTAAGGAAACTATCATTCTAAAGCAGGGCATAAGAGTATTTGCTGAAAAATGGAATTCTTTAGTTCTCTAAATGTAGTCAACTAGTGGGTACTTATGAGGCAGATTAAAAACATTTTTGACAATTTCATAGACCCAGACCAAGAGGCAGAGCCAAAAACAGGAGACCAAGCATCCTGACAGTAAGCAATCCTTTGCCTATTTTTAATGCTGAGGAAATATATATTTACAGTGTGGCCATAATTGGGGAAAAACTGTCCTTTTTTTGAGTCCACTTTTAATATACTTTTTAAAATCTATTTTTCAATTAATAACTTCTAGAAAGGAATATCTAAGCAAATTTTACGCACTTTTTGCCACATTATTCACTTTTTATATTAGTTTCTCTGTAGGGAAAGTAAAACCAAGAAAAATCAAAATACAAGTGTCATTTAGATTATTGGCAGACTACTTCCTCAGTATATGATATTACAGAAATGGATGTTCCTGAACCAAAACCATGAAAGGTCTTTATTATATTTCTGAAAACATTTGTTTCCTTAATTATGTTTTTCAGAGAGCTCTTTCCCTAAATCTCACAGATAATAGATCGCACTGTAAGATGTCACCTCAAGTTATCACACTCATACATCACTCTGCTCTTCACAGTGAAACTGATAAAAATGGATAAGTCAGCAGAGAAGGAATGACATACTCTCATTAAAAAGAGACATACCACAGACTTCTTTTGAAAATTCGTCTTAGGGAGGTACACTAGTTGAAAACAAGTTTGAAATGTAACTTTCAAACATTTCTATTTAATTATGGCAAGGTTCAATGGGTATCATTGCTTGGTCCTATGGTTTTATAAAGAAAAGTTTCAAACTTTGAGTTTCCCCTGTTAGATCATTAGGCACATCTCTAATTTAGCTGTTTCCTCAGATAAACTTAGGCTTTGCAGATTGAATCCAACCCCACTCCTAATCCCCCCCTTATAAGCAGTAAAATGTATGTGTTTTTAATTGCTCTTTAAATTTCAGAAACCAAAATAACATGTGGTTGTTTACAAAGATCTAATTAGCACATTTACCTAAATATACTTTCATGGTTCTGAAGACATTAAAATTAAAATGCAAATTATAATTTGTATATGAGAACTAAGGGAGAACAACTTTAGCCATACTGCCTGTATGCATATGATTCCCCATGCTCTCAGCTTCCTGTCTTTTTGTATCCTTCCCTGAACAAAGAAGGCAGAACCTTAATCAACAAGTTAGAAGCCTTCATTCTATGGTCTCTTATTCAGCATTAACAAAGGTGAAGCCTTTAAAGACATGTTGTTTTTGTTTTTTGGGTTTTTTTTTTTTTGTCTTTTTGTCCTTTTTTAGGGCTGCAACAGTGGCATATGGAAATTCACAGACTAGGGGTTGCCGGAACTGTTGCTACCGGCCTACACCACAGCCACAGCAACACTAGATTCAAGCCTCCTCTGAAACCTATACCACAGCTCACGGCAATGCCAGAACCTTAACCCACTGAGCAAGGCCAGGGATTGAACCCACAACCTCATGATTCGTTTCTCCCGCGCCATGACAAGAACTCCATAAAGACATATTGTTAATATAGCAAAGAGTTAACTCAGATATCCAGAATTTTCTGATAAAAGCCATAAAAGAAATCAATAATAAAAAGTAACTATTAGAGAAGAAGAAAGTTCAACTATTAGTAAAATAATTCCAGCGCAATAATGTAGAGAGATTGGTCCAAATGATTTTTTTGGAGAAGATACATCTTCAAAACATTTTCAAAGCTACCTAAACCAAAGGCTGGTATTAGGCATAGGAATACGACAGGTGGAAGGAAAGTTTAGTTTTGATAAGCTTAACTAAATACTCATGTAGTAGTCCTGGAAAAGTATGTGCATAAAATAATAGAATTCAAGGCAAATTAGAAAGGAACCACAAGTTGGTAGTTAAACCATGATTGGTTATCAATTTTTAGAATATATATGGCCGATGCGGAAAGGCACAAAACTATATATGAGAAATTATTAATTGTATTATATACTCTAAAGGATGATGATGGTTAAAAAGGAATTCATGTTGTGTGGTCCTTGTAAATCTAGGAGGTTTTAGGGAATTGTGAATGGTACCTAACAACAAACATTAGTCCTAAATACTTCACACACATTATTTCTATTTAATCCTTACAACAAGCCCATCCTTCTGTTTGGAGAAAATTAGTCATCATATTTCTGATTTTCAATATAGACATGATTCGTATACTTTTTTTTTTCTTTTGTAACTCCTGTATGGAGAGAAAAGAGGAACTCCAAGGGAAATGAAGTCAATAGAATTACTCACTAGAAAAAAAAAATCATTGAAAATAGTAGCGACTACCGTTTATCAGGAAGGCACTGGACTAATTGCTTTATACGTACCATCTCACAATACACACCATCAACTACCTTGCACTATGTATATGGTGCTGGTATCATCACCTTGTTTCACAGAGGAAGAAGCTGATACTACGAGGTCATCATTATGACCATGATGACATTTCCTCAATGCAAATGGCAGAGTCAAGCTTTTAATCCAGTTTTGCTTAACTCCAAAATCTGTTCTCAATCCTTTTCTATAGATTCCCTTGTATCCTCCCCAAAGATTTGTCCAATTCCTAAGGCCTGATTCCTGTGACTGTGACCTTTTTGGAACTAGGGTCTTGGAAAATATATTTAAATTAAGGATCTCACAATAAAACCATCCTGGATTTAGGCTGAGCTGTAGTTGCAGTGAATGAGGTCTGCATTAGGGAAAGGAAATACATGGAGACACTGAGGAGAAGTCATGTGAAGATGGAGTCAGAGACTGGAGTGATGTCACCACAAGCCCAGGGATGCCTGGACCCACCAGAGGGGCCAAGAGCATTTTGAGGAAGCTTGGCCCTGCTAACACTTTGGTTTCAAACTTTTGACCTCTAGAATTGACAGAACTAGTATCTGTTGTTTTGAGTCACCAAGTTTACAGTAACTTGTGGCAGACCTAGGAAACTAATATGGCCTTGTGAAAGGAGTAACTCCTTAAGGTGAAAGATCTAAGATAAAGAACTGATAGAAAAGCAGAAAAAAAAACCAGCTTGACAATGCATATGTTTAATAAGACACATTGAACTCAGGAAAATCTTAAAAGAACAAATTGAATGTTTAACAACTTTTCCACTAAGAATTAGAGAATCTCAACTCTAAACAGGGAAAATCTAACCTTATCTCATATGGGAAAAAATAACAGTGACAATATTTACTTTATATTATGATGAGGCATATGAATTTTAGGTCTAAGACCCAACTTACAACATAAATTTCTTTGGATCTTATCACAATGAAGATAATTACCTGAACTCTTTTCACACTTAAACAACTATATATAAAACATGTTTTCTGAGAGTCTGCTATCTGATATCTCAAAAACTCTTGAAGGCACATTGAAGTACTACTTATAAGAAGAACTCCCTATAAATAATATTGCATTGTTATACTGTTCATTTTTTTAACAACAGCATGAGAGCTTTCTTTATAAGCAAAAACTCTAATACCATGTCTTTTCATTGCCTGAAGCTTTAAACGTTTTCAGAGGCAGAAAAGTATTGTCATAGCGTTTTGCAAATGAAGTGGTTTGTAAATCTTAAACTGCAATTTTCTCCTAAACAAAACAACCACAACTAAAAAAAAATATCTCTACGGAGAGATGAAACTGTAAAGCTTTTATTTGCTATTCAGATGTTGCTGGATATGTTTTCAACAACAAAATATCCTCCATTTAAATAGCTTCTACCAAAATCTTTTCTTCCACATTATCTGCCCACAATGGGAGTGAGGTTTAGCATCTCATGCTAGCCCAATCATTCATATGCATTATTCATTTCCTTTCTGCTTATATATTCCACAATTTGAAATTTCCTTTTAGAATTAAAAAAAGTAAATAGTCATAGCTACAATATATCTCTTGTTTATTGAACCTCTCCCAAACAGCTAGTGATGACACACCACCTATCTTTAAGAGTATTCAGATATATTTTGGCACGTTTTATTATTTTATCTCACAAGGCTTGAATTTTTTTAAAAGCTTCACCTGATTATTATATCACTTAATATGTATTGAAATATTTTTTTACTTTGAAAGTTATAAGGAAATACAGTTCTCCTTTGATTCGTATCTCGTCAGCTTCCTCTAATTTTTTCTAATGATTCATTTAAATTCATATTATTAACTTAAAACATTAGTCTCATTTCAGTTGATCTGCCTCTGGAAATTTCATATCGCCATCTCCAGTCTTCGTCATTCTTCCCATCTGTTCCCTGGAACTATGGTTAGGGCCATCCTAGGGCTGCAGTCAGCAGCAGCAAGTATTTAAGTCAGATTCAACTGGAGCTAAGTAAAGCAGGCGGCTGAAGAAGGGAAGTGGGCAAAGGGCAATGGTAGTTTCTCAGTGGGGTGGCAGAATAATGAGATGATTTTTTTTTTTTATTCAGCTAGGAGTCAGCATGCTATAGTGTAAAGAGGATGAGCTTCACATTCATTCCAACTTAATCCCAACTGTGGATTTTCCCTCTCTGTGAATAGTACCTTCACTTCTCTGAGTCTTATTTTTTCACTTGAATGGAAAATGGGAATAAGGATGTTGCAAGGATTAAATAAAATGATACTCTAAACACAGTGCTTATTAAACAGGGACGATAGTTGGCTACATGATAATTAGCTTCAGTTAGCTCCTGAACTCTACAACTTTGCCTTTTCCTTCTAGAAAAGACAATCCCAAGAGCAAACCAGTAATAGGTCAGCAGAGTGGTCAGAGAGCTGCATACATCCTACCTCAGCAAAATGTATAGAATAAAGGACATTTTAGAGATTAAGCCAGTTGCTTTGTTTGGTAACATTGCTGGTTTTTGTCAAATGTGTAGTTGAATCAAATCTATCGATTCCTCAACTGGAAAAGAGTCTTCTTATTATTTTGAAGTAATAAAAATGATCAGAAAAAATAAAACACCACGTCTAGTGATGGTTGTTATATATTATTAGGCCAAGGGAAGAACATGTGCTGACATGTAAATCCTTTCGATTTTGCGGATTCAGGATCAAACTTGGGCTTTAGTTAGCTTTGCATCCAGCTGCATTCAAACAAAACCTATGAGAGTTTTTGAAACAGAGCAGCCACATTATAAAGATGATGATGATGATGACAATGATAATAATTAATACAATGCAAATAAGAATGGTCTTGTGAATTTTAAGCAATGACGGCACCTTGAGAGTAGACAGCAGACAGCTGGGTCCACTGTGAATAAACTAAAGCTGAAAACTTCAGGAACAGCTCCTTGAAAGCAAGAAGGTGATGTTTTGAATCTGTAGAGCATCTAAAAATGTTATCTGTCTCATTCCTATATTTTAACAGGGAAATATACATTCAAAAAATAGAAACTAAAATGGCAGCTCCTGGATGACTTTCTAACGAAGCCGTTTATTAGCTTTAAGTCTCTCTAAAGTGTTTGCTGAGAAGTCAGTCCCAATTTTCCAAGGAATATTTTCTGAATTGCCTGAACATCCTAGGCTGTTTTGCCCCATGCCTTTTTAATCCTTAAAAAAAAAAAAAAGAAAAAACAGACAAGAACTTATAAAGAAGACAGTTTTATACAAAAGTCTCTTATATTGGGTGATATTTAATGTCCTTTTCTGACTTTTTCCATGTTATCCTATTTAAGTAATTCAAAGTTAGAAAATTTAACAGGGTATTTACATGTTATTTATACCTGAATAAATTTATACTTGATCATTTGTGGTAACTTCTATTAACTTTTGAGTATCAGGAATGTGGTCAGGACTATATTTTCCTAAAACACAATTTTCTCCATGGAAATAAAATCTAATTTCACATGTAATTCCAATTTATAATACCTTGTCCAGGAATTTATCCCATCTCAATGCTAAGGATTCCCTTCAATGATTTCATACAGACATTTTAAAGCACTTAAAAAAAAAATCTCTTGAGTGTCTAAACCAGCATTTGCCTCAGACCCCTTTCTGATTCTTTAATGAATTCTCTAAAAATGGAGACACACAGGCCCAGGGGGTTTCTTTTAATTTTGGAAACTCAACGGCCCCCTTGTAATGGTCCCTCTTACTATCTGTCGTGGTTAATGAGCTGAAGATTGAATCACCAGTCCTGTAAGCAGGTGTGGTCTATGTAGCAGGACAAGCGCACACTGGTCCATTAACTTTGAGGCCATCTCATTTGAACTGGCCTGTCCTTCCCTTTAGTAGGGACTGGGTCACTGCCAGAGGAGCTAATTAGGGGGAAGGGCATAAATCTTGAGGATGAAGTTTTGAGAGTCCCACAGAAAATCCATGGACATGAGTTTCACCGACTATGTTATGACAAATGCCAGTGTGCTATGTGTTATTAGCTGTCCTGTGGAAATATTTTGGGAAACATTCCCTATTGCATTCTATTCTCCTCTTAGAAATTCAAGATGCTTGTTAGAGTAAAGTAAATCAAACTAGTTATTTTGACCCAGCAACTTTTAAATTCTCACATGAACATCACTGGACATTAACTTTTCATGAGACATAATTTGAAAAATAGAGCTCCTGTGTGTGTGATTATACTTTAAGGTCCAGTTTTTGCTACTGAGATCAAAAGAAGGTAGACACAAAAGTGTACCCATGAAGTTCAACAACAGGAAGACACCAGTGGCTTCAGAATTCAGGGGAGTGGTTGCACTGGGTGAGTAGAGGTCAGGGCCTCTGCTGGGGCACAGTAACATTTCATTTCTTGACCTAGGTCCAGGTTGAGTATATTGATTTTATGAAAAGTAGTCAACCTTTATGCCTATGATTTTTACATATAACTCAATAGATATCATGGTGTAGCAAAATTTAACTTTTAAGAAAAGAGCTGCCCTGAGGTGGAAAAGAGTTGGTGTCAGACCCATAGGCCTCCTGGCACCTACTGTCTGTGGGAGAAAGGCAAGGGGCTTGCAGAGGTAGTGTAGGGCACTGACTAAGAGCACTGGGTTCAGAGCCAGATAGAACTGGATCTGAATCCCTGTTTTGTGGCTCCTGGCTATGTAAGCAATGTGAAGAACAATAGATGAGGCCAGAGACACAGCCAGGGGTCAGACCATGAGAGACCCTGTAAAGTTAAGATAAGGATTTTGGTTTTCATTCTAAGTGTGTTGGGAAGTCATTCCCATTTCCATCATAGGTCCAAGGAGATTTCATAGGAATAAAAGCATAATAGGAGCTGTACTATATTGGTAGAGAAACAACAAAATCTCAAAATGCTTCATTTCATGTTCCACACAATACATATCCTTATCATAAGGAGAAAAAAGGCAATTGAATCCTGAAAATAAATCTTAAAATTGTGGCAGATAAACTAAAAGAATGCAGGGAAAGCAAGAATGAATGATCTTGAGACAGGTTTTTCCCATCATGTAAGAGCCTACAGAACCTCCAGGAGGTTTGGAAGCAGGTGAAATGTTATTTTGGGGTGAAAGGAAATGCCTTTCTCTACACATCAGTCAGAGACCCTGCTTTCTCTCCAGCCATCTCCTACCTCAAGAAAAGAGAAAAAAGTTAAAACTTAAAAAAATAAAACAAAACCCTCTTACTGTCCTATCACGATTACCATAGATGGATATCCAAATGAGATATTCTCTTCTGCAACCTGGCAGATGTCCTAAAATCATTTAGCATTATTCCTTTAACAGATATGCATTTAATAGAAATATAATGTTCTTACCTGGTCATATAAACAGATTTTATAATGATAATCATAGAAACTGAAATACCCATATTGGAAAATGAAATAAAACCTTCCCAGATCTAGTAGACATTTTACTTTGAAAGAAAAAGGCATTAAGAAAATAATAGGTAATTGAAACTAACAATAATGATGGCAATTTCACAGGATAAAATGAAAAATATAATTGGACTCAATTTAAAATTTGTACCGTTTGACAATTGTAAATATTAGAATATGTTGAAAAAGCACTGTATTGAGGGAGAATGAATAAGATGTATCAAGAAATCTTGTCCAACCAGCTTAGCACAGTTATATCTTAAAAAAAATTTATAACCCAAATATATAAAGGATTTTTCCAGAGAAATGAAACTGGAGTCTTACTTGCGATACCTCAAAAGAAAACCAACTATTATGTTGATTTCTGGGAACTCTGACATATATATGTGCTAATAAAAAAATATACATATATTATAAGAACTTGGATAATACCCATTAGGTTCTACCCCTATAGACATATAAACAGGCAGGTTTTCTCCTCAGAGGACATGATGAACAATTATACCATATTCTTACTATAATTGTGAGATATGTAAGAATATAAATGTTGATAAAATGTGCAAAACCTGTATCTTTTCTCCATTAAAAATTATCTTGTGCTATAATTTACTTTTTGGGAACTGATCATCTCTTCATTTTTAGGGGCAAGATGAGCAATTTAATCAATTAGTCTTGACATCATGTTCTCTAGAGACCTTTATAATACAAATACAAGAATGGATCCTGAGAGTCACATTTCTTCCTTTCTACACTAACTGCTAGGCTTGTTTCTCAGTGAGGGGAAAAAAATGTCAATTTTTTGGTGTCACCACAGATAGAAAAGAAAATCTGCTTTTATATTTCCAGAGTCATCACTTGACACATTAAAACTAAGGGACAACTAATACTCCGATCTCTCTGTAACATGCAAGCACCTGGGGTATACTTTAGAACATGATGACCCAGAGAAATGATCAGTGTGGTGTCCAAAAGAAAGTATGGGTGTCAGAGTTCACATGTGGCTACGAGCACTGGATTTGAAAGTTAGTATCTAAGGCACTCCTAACACATTCTAAACCCACCAGAACCTCATTTTTCTCTCCATATAATATCACTAACAATATCTACCACCTAACATTCTTTGAATGATAAAATGGTTAACAAAAAAGAACAGATAACATGATGTTGCTTAGCAAAGAGTTGATATGATATAAATATTATTTTCCTTTTTTTTCTCTTGGTTATGGAAAGAAAATTTAACAATACTATGGTATTGTTTAGTTACAATATAACTGTCAAAGTAACTGCTCTTCAGAGTAGAGTCTTAGGAACTGAACATTAAAGTTACATGATTTGAAGTAAAGTGATAAATCTTATTCCTTTTTTTAACTGATCTGTTTTTAATTGATCTAAGTTAAACAACGATGTGTGTGTTTGCTGGGTTTGCCATAACAAAATTCTGAAGAATGGGTGTCTTAAACCACAGAAATCTATTTTTCTGGAGGCCTCACCCCTTGGCTTGCAGATGGTCTTCTTTTTTTAAATTTTATCAAACTATACTTGATTTATAAGGTTGTGTTAAATTCTGCATACAGCAAAGTGACTCAGTTTTACATATATATTGTATCATAAGCGTATATATATGTATGTACTTTTTCATATCTTTTCCATAGTAGTTTATCACAGGACATTGAATACAGTTCCCTGTGCTCTACAGTTGTACAGTAGGGCCTTGTTCTTTATTTATCCTACATATACTAGTTTGCCAAAAGCCATCTTATTGTTGTGTCCCCAAGTGCCCCTTCCTCTGTGCATATTCCTGGTGTCCTGCTGTGTCCTAATCTCCTCTTCTTATAAGGGCAACAGTCCTATTGGATTAGAGCCCACCCAACAGCCTCATTTTAACTTAATTACCTCTGTAAAGGTTCTGCCTGCAAATACAGTCACATTCTGAGATAAGGGGGTTTAAGGCTTCAACAGATGAATTTGAGGGACATGAATAACTGTATGAAAAGGGATGATTTCACTGTTTTCAAATATTTAAATGACCATAATCCTAAGAAGGAACAAAATAATATTTTAGCAGATGTTTTCTCCCCTATGTTATTATTTAAGGTGAACAATGATCCTGTGTTAGACAATGGTAAACATCGATCACTATGTCCCCCAGGCCTTCAAAGAAAGAGCTCTTCCCTCCACCCCTGTACTTACTCTGATTATTTGGGATAATTTTGGAGTATCGCTTACAAGTGGATTAAAAAATAAATTACTTCACACCAAATCTACTCTAGGTAAAAATACCCCGTACTATCAAGTGGACATTTCAGGGATGGCCTGGCCATGACAGCAGCATGTGCTTTGGGTTGATGTTCTTTCGCACATATTCCGTATTTTTCCTTTTCTTTCAGCTAAGGCTGGGGTTCTCACCCTGTCAGGGTTAGGAGAGCCCATCACTTCCCTGAAATGTACCAAATGGTGTGTCATGTCATTTCCTTGTGGAGATGCTTCACATGTCTTTGCAGATCATTAAAAGGGTTTTGTGTCCTGTCCTTCATTCATTCAACCAATGTTTATTATGATAATGTGTATTTCTATGAGCTGGGCACAGTTCTAAATGCCGTTAATACCGTGATGTACTTGCAAGACAGCAGCCCTGATCTTATGGAGCTAAAATTTTACATCCAGAAAATGCTAGAAGCCCTAATCTAAAGCTTAAGCTACTTGGTATGGCTGTTCTCCTTGTATTCCAAAAATGTATAATTACTCTACTTGATTGTTTTATGGATGGATATCTTCTGACTCATTTATAAGCTCAAGAAATTTTATTCGTTATCATTAAAGAAGTAATTATGGGAAATCATGTTTACTACCTCTAAAATTGTACCTATGTATAAAACTATATATACACACACATAAATATACACACATACATATTAATTATATATGCGTATATATATGATTATATAAAACCTTTCCTGTTTTAAATTATTTCTTACTGTGTATTTCCACATCCTAAGTGGAATTTATATTCGTTTAATACTTTCTTAATGTCTCAGCAATTAAACAGATTTTGCTACACAGAAAACTGGACTTTATTTTTATTCTCCACAGGACTTAGGAAGTAACTTAAATAGAGTAGATATTTAGCAAACACTGGTAGAAAGAATAAATGAGTTTCAGGATGGATGAAGGAAATAATCAACAAGGGTTCAGAAATAAAGGGTTTTAAAAGCTAAACTCCTTTGTCGTTGTACACACAAAGAGTATCCAAACTAGCAATTCCAGGACACCACTTCTTGAGAGAAACACAATTAAAGAACATTTCTTGGGAGTTCCCGTCATGGCTCAGTGGTTAAGGAACCTGGCTAGTGACCATGAGGTTGTGGGTTTGATCCCTGGCCTCACTCAGTAGCTTAAGGATCTGGTGTTGCTGTGAGCTGTGGTGTAGGTCACAGACATGGCTCAGATCCTGCATTGCTGTGGCTCAGATCCTACACTGCTGTAGGTGCAGGCCTGCAGCTACAGCTCTGATTTGACCCCTAGCCTGGGACCCTCCATATGCCACGGGTGTGGCCCTAAAAAGACAAAAAGACGAAACGAAACAAACAAACAAACAAAAAACCATTTCTTACAGTCAGCACGTTTTTGACCTGTTGCTTTTAGCAACTAAGATGCCTATAAAATGCCTCTTATGGACCATGAGAAAGAACAATCTAGAACTTCCATCATATTTAACCTTGTCTACTATGTAAATAGAAGCCTAAAACCCTTTGTGGTATTGGGTCACCTTCTCTCTAAGCATATTTCTTGAATCTAGGGGACTTTGTTTAGCTTTTAAAAAAAAAAAAAAAAAAAAAAAGCAACTGACAAGGGCCTAATCTCTAAAATACACAAACAACTTATACAACTCAACAGCAAAAGAGCCAACAACCCAATGGAAAAAAGGGCAAAGGACCTGAATAGACATTTCTCCAAGGAATATATACAGATGGGCAACAAGCATTTGAAAAAATGCTCAACATCATTGATAGAGAAATGCAAATCAAAACTACCATGAGATACCACATCACACCAGTCAGAATGGCCATCATTCATAAGTCCACAAAGAACAAATGCTGGAGGAGGTGTGGAGAAAGGGGAACTCTCTGGCAGTATTGGTGAGAATGTAAGCTGATACAACCACTATGGAGAACAATATGGAGGTATCTTAAAAAACTATACATAGAACTACCATATGACCCAGAAATCCCACTCTTGGGCATATATCTGGACAAAAGTTTCCTTGAAAAAGACGCATGCACTCGCATGTTCATTGCAGCACTATTCCAATAGCCAAGACATGGAAACAACCCAAATGTCCATTGACAGATGATTGGATTAGGAAGATGTGGTATATATACACAATGTAATACTCCTCAGCCATAAAAAAAGACCAAAATAATGCCATTTGCAGCACCATGGCTGGAACTAGAGACTCTCATCCTGAGCGAAGTAAGTCAGAAAGAGAAAGACAAATACCATATGATATCATTTATATCTGGAATCTAATATACAGCACAAAGGAAACTTTCCACAGAAAAGAAAACCATGGACTTGGAGAATAGACTTGTGGTTGCCAAGGGGGAAAGGGAGGGAGTGGGAGACCTGGACCTTGGGGTAAATAGATGCAGAATGTTGCTTTCGGGTTGCATAAGCAATGGGATCCTGCTGTGTAGCACTGGGAACTCTGTCTAGTCAGTTATGAATGGAACATGTAATGTGAGAAAAAAGAATATATACATGTAAGTGTAACTGGGTCACCATGCTATACAGTAGGAAAAAAAACATATGTATAAATAAATGATAAAAAAAAAGATGGACTTCTAAAAAATCCCCCCCCCCAAAAAAAAGGGAAACAAACAAACAAACAAAAAGTTGTAATTACAAGGCTAGTTATAGAGTTACACACAAGGGCTTGGGGAGAAGGAACATTCAGTGGGGCAAAAATCACACTTATAGACTTGAATATTTTTTTTTCTACAAAATAAAGTCTAGCAGAAAAAATTTAAGGAATAAAATGTAAACACAGCAAAAATTGGAGTCATGTTCAAATTAATTAAGTTTGTTGCCTTTCCTTGGTTATAACGTTTTACTAGTTTCAGGTGATGGGAGATAGAGGCCAATAGGCCTATAGACATATTACTGAAATTTTCCAGAACTCTTTTTTAAAAAAATGTAATAATTGCACTAGCCCAAAGGAATAGAAGACATAAAAATAATGAAGTATTAAGCTGACAAGTTAGCATCAACAGGAATTCCTAAACCAAATTCTGAGCAGGCTACTCCTAAGGTAAGAAGTGTCCATTACTCACTTGCACTCATACAAGAGGACCATCTGCTTTCTGATGGTACCACTTGTCTCTTTACAAAAAAAGCAGCCTTTAGGGATGGTAGGCCTGATGTTCTAGGCTAATTATAAGTAAGATAATTATATCCTGCTTAGATACATTTCCCAAGTGGTTTTATCTAAATTTCTTGCCTAACCCCAAACCTTAATTTTATTTCTACTCTAACTCTTGCCAAGTACTGCAATGCACCGTTAATCTGCCCCTTGATCTGGAAGCAGATGTAGGGACTGTGCTGTCCCACTGGTGGGCTAAATGACTCCTGACAACCCTGGGATGTTATCCTTCAGGCTGTGATGGAGATGGAGAGCCTGGAATTGTTTTGTAAAGGACAAAGGGTCCTTGAAAAGAGGAGGGTTAAGTTTATTGGGCAAAGTGTCTGATGTTGCATTTACACTAGAAAAATAAGATTTGGGCAGGGGTTGCATACTTAATACATGTACCATCTGGGTATTACAGAAATTAAGTTGAAAATTGGCATTGAATTTACTAAGAAAGGTTTGACTGGCCTTTCTTGCAACCCTACAGGAGCACCAAGACTAAGACGTATCTCCTGAGAGTGAGGATGATGAACCATTTAGGGAGAGGGCCTTAGTACTTTTATTAATGACATAGATGTAAAGGACAAATGGCTTTGGTGACTGGGATATAAGTCAAAACTTCTACTAGGGTAGTGTTTCAGAATGGTGCAGGCTGATAGACCAAGAGGTGATTGCTTCAGATCAAAAAACAATCACTGGGGAAGCAGCTGAACTTCGAAGGTCAGAGCAGAGAAATTTACTTCAAAGCCTAGTAGTAGCACACTATTACCAAAGTCCACCACAAAAAAGCTCATTGTAGCTTCTGTAATCAACATGGACTGTAGCTTAAAGTGGGGAGCTGAACGTTACTGAACTTGTTTAAACACTTTGGCCAAAATTCTGTTTCAGAAATAAAAAAATATATATACAGCTTAAAGTTAAAATGCAAAAATGTTAGAAGAGTTACAGAAAGAAAGTGACATTGGATTCTCTAAAAATTACATTAAACGTACAACGAAAAATTTTAAGTTCTTGAGACAAAGGAAGAGAAAACACTGAAATTTCTGAAGTTTGGAGCTGGGTTAACAGGTGCATCATATCTAAGATATGGCTGGGATGGGAGCTCAAAAGAGTACAGGAGAGGGATAGACACATGCGTCATTAAGAAATAGGTTTAGAATAGATTTACAACAACCACAACCAGGGCAGCACAACCTTGAAGACAGAGGTCAGAATATAAGCACATAATTTAATGAGCATGTTTGGAGGTAGGGGGTGGCGGGCATGAAGATGTGGACAAGGAAGGTATATATGGTTCCTTCCACCTCGAAGCACCTACAACAAAGATCTCAATGAAGGATATTTTTAGGGCCAATGTTAGGTATAATGTGGTTTCAGAGGCTCACCAGTATCCCACCCTCCTGCTTTTCTCTGGGTAGAAGCTGTTTAAAACACCTTCAATAGGAGATAAATTCCTTAAGGAATCAGGTCTTAACTCACTTTTTAATCCCCACCGAAATTGGCTTAGTACCTTAAAGACAGTAAATGGTCAATAAACATTAAAGAATGAATGAATAAATGAACGATGAGCAATTTCAAAACTAAATATGAAGACTTTTAAATGCAAAATGATATATACAGGGTGGAACAGTATATAAAATCTTTTTATACTAAAATTAAGTGACAAATATAAACTTTTTGGCAGTAGAGTCCTTCCCATCTCTGCAGGGAGGATTTTAAAGCCAGGTAATATGAGCACTAGGTCTCATATGAAATTAGGAAGGGGATGCAATAAGGGAAAGATGTACAGATCCTGAGATACCAGAGTAATCCAAAAATTAGAGCACCAAAACTTTTTCCTCTTTAGAAAAGCAGGTAATTAGAAAACAGGTACCTACAGGAAGAGAAAGTTTTTCATTAAAGGGAAAAAAGGTGCAAAATGAAAGGAATAAATTGCAAAAGACAGACTTCTTTGAACCATCATGTTAAAAGGCTGGCCTGATTTACCAACACAGTTCGTGCATGAGTTAAAACCGTTTTTACAGGTTTGTCTAGTCCAGAGTAACATGACATAACTCACTCACCTGCTGCTGCTTTGCATGGCACACACATAGATATAAATATTTTTTAGACAAGTGGCATAGTTATTTTAAAAAAGGAAATTTAAATCACAAGGTATTCATTAATTTAAGCATCATCTTACATTCTGAGAATATCCAGGTGGGATCTCAGGAGAACTAATGAATCAGAAGACAGAAAGTTATTTTTTAATATTTGCAAGCACTGAGAGAATATTTGTGTTTTGTTATTCTGCTTTCCACCTCATTTCAGTTTCTTTGTTATTCTTTCAAAGCAATCTCTTAGGGAAAAAGGCATTATGCAAATTCAGCATCAAGTGATATCACACCACCTCATTAGGCAACATCCTGGTTGGTTTCCAAAGTTCTTTAAAATAAAACCCATCCCATTCTCTCCTTTTCCTTCCCAGGGGTAAATCTATTATCAATCTTGAATCTAATACATCTGGCTATAAAGTCACTGTATTAGTCTCTAATCATTGTCATGTGAATTTCTTCTGTGTTATCTTTCTTCACATTATCACATGATAGCTTTCCAGTGGAGTTCCATGCAGACACATGGCTTGCTCTTGCCAAGAGCACACAGATAGATAATAAGGTTTATTCACCCCAGTGCTTTCTCTGTCTTGGTAGTGTTTGTTATTACAAAAGCTTCCAGGGAGTAGTACATGGTTCCATTTGCCATAAGACCTTTTTAGGTGAGCAAGTATTTCTTCATTTTCACAGTCAGTTCCAAACTGGAAGCTTTCATATGAAGAAAATGATCAAGATAGCTAAATAGCTATATAAATATCTATAGCTAGTAAGAAATAAAGTACTGTATCTGCATATTCCATTTGATCTTCACAGGGAACCAAAATTCAAGTTTCCTAGCAATGAATGTAAACATCTCGATCACTGTCCTTTTTCCTCTCCTCAGAACCGAAAAAAACAAACAAGCAAACAAAAAACCATTAAGAATTTAGTGATATATAGAGGCTACATCTTCTAAGTCTATCCAATTTTCCTTTTCTTTGTCTCTCCTATTCTTTGGACAGGAAATTCAGTTGTCCATGTGCAATAATACAGATCTAGAAACACTTTTTTTTTTTTTTTCTGACAAAAACATAGGATTGGAAAGGACTTAAGAAATCATCTCTATTGTCTTAGGTTGTCAATGATGTCTGAAGAGTTCTGAAAATCAGACTGGCCTCTGAGTTATATTAAAGTATCAACATTTAAATGATGGGAACAAAATTACTATGAAGAGACTAAATGGTTCCTCAGCCAGCAAGACTTCACAGTAATATGATTCAATATGTTAGCAGAGCTCAATAACAAAGGACAGGGTCAGAAGAAAGGTGGAAAGATGGGCCAATATGGAGGCAATCAGTGTGAGCAAGAGGAACTTTATTTCCAACTACAGCCCATGGAAGAAGGCTCCATGGTCTAAAGATAATCCATTCCCTTTAACTCTCAAATCACAATTTACTCCTCCTGTTCTGGGTCCATGCTCAAGAAGCAGACATCTGATTCTAATTTGGCTCCTCATGTGATAACCCTCCAGGGGGAGGTTTGGCAGGCTAGAGAACACACATGTCCAGTCCCTTCAGCATTACATTTCTCATTACAAATTGATCCACTGGCATCCTGGTTTATAATTTGGCTCTCCATGTAACTGGCCTGCATGGGATTTGCTGGCCAGCTCATCTTGGTTTGTCAGCAGTTACTCTTCTCATTGTACATTAATATAATGGCATTTTGATTGTAGATCTCAACCTCGCAGACTCTGATTATATTTGAGATAAAACTAGAGTGTGCTGATAAACCAGGTTCTATCACAAGAACCTGACTGAATGGTAGAAAATTCATTAAGGTAGTGTCAGATATCTTGAGAGACAGCCTTCAAGACTTCCCCATGTGATCTAATTTCAGTTCTCAGAATTTGATACAAGCTTTCTCTGCCTTTCTGAAATATCTATGCATAGGCAAGCATTCCATCTATACTATCCTAAGAAGCTGCTTCAGATAAAATCTCTACTAAATCCTTTCTAATACAAGTGAAGTGCAGTTCCTTTGTTTTTCTACTTTTTCATTAAAAATGAAATTTCCTACACAGTTCAACATTATTTTCTCAAGAATTTCTTTTTTATAGACCTCTCTCCCACATATATAACTCCAATTACATTTCTCCTCCTCAGGTCATTCATGCTTTCTTTTATCCCTCTAAACCATGTCTACACATATTTTATACACTTTGCCTAAGATTCACCATCCCTATCTTGAGGTGATGCTCAAGACCGGATAACAGCAATTCTGAGCGGTAGTAGAAAAACAAATTAAAATTTTGTTGGCTATATATTTTCCCACTATTCTTATTCCAGATGATTTTTAAATTTATATTTTTTCTATATTACTTTAGATATTTATCTCTCATATTTGACCAAAGCCAACCCCTCCCAACTGAATATGTCCCTGTTCTTGGTAAAACACTGGCTTCAGCTGTAAGGTGTCAAGTTACATTTCGTTTTAACTTTTTCCACCTCTGTCATTTTTAATCTCAAATTCACTTGTAGTTATCAATTTCAAAAATTACAGCCAACTCTTAATTATCTCCAGTCTGATTTACTTGAAATGCTGTTTTCAACTTTAATAGCAGACACCTATTCCATATAAGTATCTGATTAATTTGCATTTCAAATAAACTCTGTGTATTGTTACTTGGAAGAAGTCTGTGCCACAAGATGTGGACTAACTGGTTTTTCATTTCAGGGACAGTTTGATGGAGGAATTTAACTTGACTTGGTTATTTTGGGGACCATGATTAGGTTATTTTTGAAACCATGGAAGATTTATCTGTGTGTATGTGTGAGCTCTTTATGTGTTTAAAGCATATATAGATACATTACATTACTACAGATACATATGCGCTGGTGTATACTCCAACGGGTGAAAAAATATATTTATAGTGACAGTAGGTACTTTGCTTAATCTGAACAATATCTATTCCAAGACTGGAAAGAAGAGGAAGAATAAATTGTCTTGGGATAGGAGGAAGAAGTCATTGTCATTGAATATCATGTAACTTTAATATCATGTTTAGACGACATTTTTAGATATTGGTTACACCTAAAAAAATGGTTAAAACTTTCCAAAGCCAAATATTCACTTTATAAAATATCCATTCATCTTTTTGCTGCCTTTTATTAGTTTGGATAACATGTGTGTAGTGATTCCAGGATTCAGACCCTCAGTGACAGCCTAGGAGATTTTTTTTTTTTGTCTTTTTATCTATTTCTTGGGCCGCTCCCGCGGCATATGGAGGTTCCCAGGCTAGGGGTCGAATCGGAGCTGTAGCCACCGGCCTACACCAGAGCCACAGCAACGCGGGATCCGAGCCGCGTCTGCAACCTACACCACAGCTCACGGCAACGCCGGATCGTTAACCCACTGAGCAAGGGCAGGAACCGAACCCGAAACCTCATGGTTCCTAGTCGGATTTGTTAACCACTGCGCCAGGACGGGAACTCCAGCCTAGGAGATTTATGTGCAGTTCAGGAAAGACCTATTTCTTCTCTGCTCTGGTTGGCATTATTTCGCTAATACTTCTATTTTTACATGAAAACCTTATCAAATTATTTTATCAGTTCTCTTTATGCAAACTCGTAACTGGTTCACTGAGCTGAAACCTCTGCCCATGGTTATGTACTAAGCTTCAGTTAGTAGATTTGAGCACCTCATGATTTGTCACTCTGCTCATCTTACCATTTTGGTGTTTTGACATGAAACAAAATAAAACCTTTTTTGGTTTCCAGAAAACTTTACATGGCCACTTTCTAAGAGGAAGGATTAATCGATCTTAACATTTGGGCTAACTAGATTAGTATTTTATAAAAATTATGAGATACTAAATATAATCAACAGTCTGGATGGACAGAACTGCAGAGTGGGCTATTTGTTCTAGTTATTTCCCTTTGTTCCCTCTGGCCTCCCCCTTCTGACCTCCCACACACTATACTCAGTCCCCTCCCTTCTCTTAGCCAAAGTGGAATCATCTCCCCTTTCTCCCTCCTATTTGCAAGACCAAATTGAGGGTAATTTTACTCTTTTGATAGAAAACATCTCTGCTGGTTGATTTTTCTGTCCATGTTGTGAGTGTCCTCGGGCCCACCCCTCAGGCACCACCAACCCACTGGCAGACCTGGCCACTTCTGTCCTTCCTCATTCTAAAAGGGTCTCTGAGCAATCTGTCAACAGTAAAAGAACACTGCAATGTTGGGCATGTCATGGGTGTTAGGCTTAGGGATATGAGTTTCTTCCGCAAAGATCAAAAAAGAACAAAAAATAAAACATAAACATTTTGTTTTCATATTTTATATCTGAAAAGAATAACCTTTTGCAACATTTTTCTATTTCATCAATATACAATTCACCTGTTCTATTTGAAATAACTTGATAGTAAAAACATGCAAGTCAAGTGGTCTATAGAAGGAGAGGTCTGTTTTCATTTCTTTCATAGAAAATGTTTTTCAATATGGTTCCAAACAAATTGTCATCTAAACTGTATTTTTTAATATACTTGTCAGGTCCAAATTCAGGATATTGGGGGGAAAAAAGGTAGGATTTCAGAATGAAGGTTTTGTAGCTCTTATAAATGTCTCTTTTGGCCTACTGCTTAACAAAAATGCTTTAGCATTCGTCTTTAATTATGCTGAAAGGACATGTTAATTTTGCAGTCTAGAGGAAATTAAAAATTTCACAGTTGATTAGCTTATCAGGAGCCCTATTTCATTTTTCTCTTTCCTTCTCTCTCCTCCCATCCCTCTCTCCACTGTGACCTTTCATCCTTACCACCTTTCTTCCCTTTTAAAAAAACTTTTGGTAGAAAATACATGGGTTCTAGAAGCAGATAAGCCTAGAATTTAATCTTGGTTTGGACTCAGCACCATATTTACCACTTTTCCTCTGGCAAGTTAATTAAACCTTCTGAAGTTAAGTTTCTTCAGCTATAATATGGAATAGTAATATATAACTTACTAAAGTTTTGGGAGTGGACTGAAAAAGCCAATATATATATAAATGCACATGGTGAACACTTAATACCAATGTCATTTCTCCTCTAATTATATCATTATATAATTTGGAGATAATTATTTTTAAGTATTATTTATCCAACTATACAGGTAACAGGTATTTAGCCTTAACTCCAGATTCAATACTAAGAGAAAAAAAAAAGTCATGATTTTCTTTAAGAGAGTTTAAGATATGGGGTGAAGGACAAAGCAGCTATGACAGTCCCAGTGAACTAACACTCTACATTATTCACTGTCATAAAAACCACCAGTTGCTGGTTTTGGTAAATAGTAAGCAAACACAACAGGGCAATAGAATCGAGATGCCATTTGGATGACTTGGTATTTTAGAGCTGTTTGGTTACTCACTGGTGGGGAAAAAAAAAAAGAAAAAAAACTTAGAAAACACTGTCTTTTTCCCATTTAAAATTTTTGCCTCCTTTGTCAAAGATTAATTGACCATAGGCACTTAGGTTTATTTCTGGGCTCTCTATTCATACCCTCACACAACGTAAAAAAGTAAACTCACAGTGCATTAAAGACTTAAATGTAAGACAAGACACCATAAAACTCCTAGAAAAGAACATAGGCAAAACATTTTCTGACATCAACTGTACAAATGTTTTCTTAGGTCAGTCTCCCAAGGCAATAGAAATAAAAGCAAAAATAACTCTATGCCACCTAATCAAACTTACAAGTTTTGCACAGCAAAGGAAACCATTAAAAAAATTAAAAAAGACAACCTATGGAATGGGAGAAAATAGTTTCAAATGATGCAACTGACAAGGGCTTAATCTCCAAAATATACAAACAACTCATACGATCAACAGCAAAAACAAACAAAACAAACAAACAAACAACTTCCCCCCCAAAAAAACTGAAAAATGGAGCAGAACCCAAATAGGCATTTCTCCAAAGAAGATAGACATATAGCCAACAGGCACATGAAAAAATGCTCAACATTGTTAATTATGAATTAGAGAAATGCAAATCAAAACTATACTACCTCACACCAGTCAGAATGGCTATCATTAATAAGTCTACAAATAATAAATGCTGGAGAGGGTGTGGAGAAATGGTAACACTCCTACAATGCTGGTAGGAATGTAAATTCCAATGCTTTGGAAAATAGTATGGAGGTACCTCAGAAAACTAAATACAGAACTCCATATGATTCAGCAATCTCACTCCTGGGAATATATCCGGAAAAATTTCATTCATTTCAGCACTGCTCACAATAGCCAAGAAATGGACAACCTAAATGTCCATTGACAGATTAATGGATTAAGAAGATGGGGTACATATGAATAATGGAATACTATTTAGCAATACAAAATAACAAATAATGCCATTTGCAGCAACATGGATGCAATGAAAGATTCTCATATTAAGTCAGAAAGAGAAAGACAAATACCATATGATATCACTTATATGTGGAATCTAAAATATAGCACAAATGAATCTATCTACAGAACAGAAATGAACTCATGAACACAGAAAACAGACTGTGGTTGTCAAGGGGGAGGGGGTGGGAGTGGGATGGACTGGGAGTTTGGGATTAGTAGATGCAAACTGTTACATTTAGAACCAATAAGCAATGAGGTCCGGCTGTATAGCAAAGGGAACTACATCCAATCACTGGTGATAGAAGACAGTAGAAGATAATATGGGAAAAAGAATGTATGTGTATATATATATATATATATATATATATATATATGTATATATATATATACGTATGTATGTATAACTGGATCACTTTGCTGTATAGCAGAAATTGATAGAACATTGTAAATCATCTATAATAAAAAATTTTAAAAATTCAAAGATAATGCCAAAAAAAGGTAGAAAACAGTCTTTGAAATAAAATGTATCTATTATGTCACCCATATGTCATTCTATAAAAATGAGTTATTTTAACTTTATTTCTCTGAATTTCATAGCAAAGAGATTTGATATAATTATGAGCAAACAAGAAGACTGCAAAATAACAATGGGGTGATAGAACTACGCTGCAGCTTTTTTAAAGTTATGGCTATAGAGTGTTCTTATTTGGATCAATGGAGATGCTGCTCTTCTGGCAGAACTCTACTTGAGTACTGACTTAATAACACCACATCCCTGGTGGACATATGCCAACTGGGTTAAAATGGGAAATAGAGGTATCTACAATTTTTATTTTTATATTTTGAAAGAACACAGAGAACGGCACAATCTTTTCTTTGACCTATCTTCCTGACTAAAGTCAATCTACTCAATTCATGCAAACTGCCATTGCTATAACCATATACAGTGATATTTCATTTGGCAACTTGACACCAGGCTCACATGTACTCTTATCAGCAGTGTAGAGTCAGGAGAATGAAAGGTTCCTCAACACCTCTAACAGGTCGATCTCACCTGTCTATACTGACATACAGAGGTACACATAGCACAAGTGGGGAATAAATCACTGCTGCATTAAGATTTCTCAGTTGTTCTTTTAAGAAATAATACTTCCTGGTTGTGATGGAAGTATTAACTTTGCTAGGCTAAGGTGCCCAGCCTTTCAACCAAATACTAGTCCAGGAGTTGCTGTGTAGGCATTCTGTAGATATCTTTAAAGTCTGTCATTAATTGACAATTAAGTCTTTAAGTAAGAGTGATAATGGCAGATAATCTGGCTAATTCAAACAGTTGAAAGAACTTGATGAATCATCCTTGAAGAAGTAGTTCCTGAGCATTCTTGGTTGCCTCTCCTGACATGCCCAATTTTGGCCTTGTCTAACCAGACCTATTATTGTGTAAACAATTCTAAATCTAAATCTATTTCTCTTCTCTCACTCTTTGTCTCTCTCCCTGTCTCTCTCCCTCCCTCTCCTTCTACACACACACAGATACATATACATATATGTATATACATTTTAAAAATTTTATATATTTTATATACATACACATATAAAAGCTGTTTCTGTTTCTCTGGTTGATCCTGGACTGATAACACTGGCCAACAGAACTCTAAACCCCTATCTCGTCACATTGTTAAGCTTCTCCAAATAATCCCTGATCTTTCAAGATGCAACCTTGCAAACAGGGGAGGAAGGATTACTTAATGCAAAATACACAAATCAAAAAATTTTAAAGTATCATGAATTCCAAATTTATTCAATCTTTTATCTAAGATGTACCATTAAAGCTCTTTAATATTTATGTCATATACAAAATGACTTTAGTTCCGTTATAAAAATGTTTCAGTCTATATTATAAGGCAAATGCTATTTTTAAAAAGTATTATCTTTGCCTTACTTGTATTTTCACAGCACCAAGCAGAGTATTTTGCATTTGCTACATGTTTGCTGAATAAATAAGTGAGCAATTTTTCCATAATAGTGTAAGTATTTCCAAAGGATTTTTACAGTAAGACTCTATACTCTTTTTTTTTCAGTAGCCTATTTAGGACAGGTGATTTTAAATATAATTTACAAAATCTGACCAGTTAGGTTTATTTTCATTTTGTGATATCATTTAAATGGATAATTTTAAAGATAATAAAGAAACAAAAAAGGTTTATGAATAAGTAATGAGAAAGCAATTTCCAAATTCTACAGAGTGATATAGGATAACTTCAAAGTTCTCATTCATTTCTATTTTTGTCACTGAAAACATGAAGCTACACACACATAGGCACTCACAAAATGGCAGCAATAAAAACAGTCTTTGTAAAGTTAAGAGAAGGTCAATATTCTTCCAAGTCTCACCTCAAAGCTCAAAAAGTTGGTAGCCTGAAATGAATACCATTTCGCTAGAAATCAGACAAGCTATCCTCAATGAATCTGACATTAAGATTAATTTGTTAATCAGAAATACTGGGCTCAACTATAGGCCACTTGGCAAAGAGTATTTCTAGCCATAGATAGAAAAACCAAATGATAAGTGGGAATATGTTCTTTCATGGTGGTAAAATGGGTAGGTACAAATCCTCCTGGGGTTAGTTCTTTCCTTGCTTTGGTGGCAGGGCACTGACCTCTCTACATGTCCACATAGTCTTAAGAGTGTCAGAAAGAGGTTTATAATAAGAGAGATTTGCATGTGAACCCCAGCTGTCCCACTTCCAGCTGTAGTGACAGTCAGTCAGTTTATTCACCTCTCTGAGCCCCGTTTTTGCAAAATGGAGATAATAAAATTTACTTTGCATAACTTTGAGAGTAAAATCTCGACCCTCTCCTTTATTTCCTTTCTCAGAGTGGGTGTTCATTCTTTGCCAAGGCAAATTCCATAGTCTTTTCTAACATGGGACTTATTACAGTCCTTTTTTGTCTTATATTTTTTGCCTCATGCTCTCCACTGTCTCCAACATTTATAAACTTACCCATAACTGCCTCATTCCCTCCACTGTCTCCAGCATTTATAAACTTACCCATAACTCCCTCATCTTCAAAAATATTAAAAAAAAAAAAAAAAAAAAAAACCTTCCAAACTCTTGCTTTGGCTCTGCCTTCTTATTAAACAGTGATTCTGCATTTACATCCACCCCTTCACCATGGAACTTTTTGGAAACCTTCACTTGCTGTTTCCCTTTCCCCAAGCATTCTTCACTGGCTCCATCCACTAGACCCACAGACAAGAAATTCCCGTGGCCTCACAACAGCCAAAGCCAAAGGCTAGCTTCCTTCTGTGATGTCTTACCACTGACCACATCTCAGTTTTTTTCTTAACCTGTCAATTTAAAAAAAAAATTTGACATATGGTTGATTTATAATATTGCGCCAATTTCTGCTATATAGCAAAGTGATTTAGTCATACATACATAAACATCCTTTTTTATGTTCTTTTCCATCATGATCTATCCCAGGAGGCTGGGTATACTTCCCTGTGCTATACAGTAGGACCTTGTTGTTTGTCCTTTCTAAATGTAACTATTTGAATCTACTAGCCCCAAACTCCCAGGCCATCCCATTTCTTCCCCATCCCCCTTGGCAACCACAAATCTACTCTCCATGTCTGTCAGTATATTTCTGTTTCTGTAGACAGGTTCATTTGTGCCATATTTTAGATTCCACATATAAGTGATATTATATGGCATTTGTCTTTCTCTTTCTGACTTATTTCACTTAGAATTTCTAGATGCATCCATGTTGCTGCAAATGGCATTATTTTGTTCATTTTTATGGCTGAGTAGTATTCTACTCTCTCTCTCTCTCTCTCTATATATATATATATATATAGCAACTTCTTAAGCCATTCATCTGCCAATGGACATTTAAATTGTTTACATGTCTTGGCTATTGTAAATAGTGTGCTACTATGAACATAGGGGTACATGTATCTTTGAATTATAGTTTTGTCTGGATATATTTCCAGATACTTGTTGACTGTTAAACATTCATTTCTGTTAGCCTCCCCATCATAAGGCTTTCCTAATTTGACTCTTCCTACTGTTCTGATCATTAATTTTGTGTCCCCTTAGTTAGCTGCATCCTCTCCTTAAATCACTTTTTCACACTAGTATTTTCTTTCCTTCTGTTCTCTTCTTGCTCCTCCCATGACTTTTTTGAATTGTCCTGTGAAGGCTGTTCATGGTCATCCATGTTAACCTTACCCCTGGATACAGGGGACTATTGCGTTTCCCCTCCCCTAAAGTTACTCCACATGTAAGCAATCACAGATCCTGTTTGTTTTCTTTTTTTTTTTTTTTTTTGTCTTTTGTCTTTTTTTTTTGTTGTTGTTGTTGCTATTTCTTGGGCCGCTCCCACAGCATATGGAGATTCCCAGGCTAGGGGTCGAATCGGAGCTGTAGCCACCGGCCTACGCCAGAGCCACAGCAACGCAGGATCTGAGCCGCATCTGCAACCTACACCACAGCTCACGGCAACGCCAGATCCTTAACCCACTGAGCAAGGGCAGGGACCGAACCCGCAACCTCATGGTTCCTAGTCGGATTCGTTAACCACCGCGCCACGACGGGAACTCCCTGTTCGTTTTCTACTATCTAAACTTAACAAAAATCTCCTCATACAAACTCTGCCCAAACTCTGCGCTTCCTCTATTCTATTCTCCACATAACAGCCAGAAGTCCCCTACTTAAAACCGTTCCCTTGGCCTTTAGAGGGAAATCCTTAATATCATGCACAGATGCCGGATTGATCGCCTTAGTCCACCTTCCTCTCTCCTCCACCCTCAAGTTCTCTGCTGCAGCCACTCTGACCTCTGACCTACATTTCCTTCAAAGTACAGTCTTCCTTGCCCTGTATCTCAGAATGACTGCACATTCTGACATCTCAAACCTAGAAGCCCCTGCCATTTTTTTCTTAGTTAACTCATTCGAATTCTTCACATCTCAGCTCATACATCACAATTCCTGATACACAAGACACAATAAATATTTGTGGACTGATTATCTCATCCATTATTTTAGCTGAGACTTTTGCCAACGCCCATTGACACTGCCAAAATAGCCTCTACTCTTCCTCTGAACATTCTGTCCCTTTTAACTACAACGTCCTCATGAAGATGCTAGTTGCCTGAGTATGGAATACACTAGATTTAATTTTCTAACCTACTTTTCAGTTATTACTTGCTTGTCCCTCCCATTTAATTGCATCCTCTGATTTCAGTACAATTATTTAACACAAAAATTAGATAAATGAGTAATCTTCTGATTAACATACCGATTAGTCATAATAGATCTTATTTACTGAAAATGCCAGTTTTCAGGTGTAGCTGAGCAATATTTTGTCTCCTTTGTTTCAGGAGTTAAACATAGTTTCTTAGAATGCATATCACTTTCTTATAGTTCACCAAAGTTTAGAATTTTTTTCTAAAAATAGGTTATAGATTACAACACCAGAGTCATGTTTGCTTGTCTTTTGGATGCCACTAAATCACAGTTTAGTATCATTAAAGTATATTGAATTTTATTCAGCTTACTTTACAGGCAAAAATTGTGAACATAACTCCTTTTCAATAGATACAAAATCTAATAGTAAACTACCCAAAAGGATGGATAATTTATATTGCTTCTTGCAACAAAAGCAGCAATAAAACTATGACTTATGAGAACAAAACTACACTGAGCAATGAAAAGAAATGAAACCCCGGAAACCAATGAAAACAACACTAAATATAGTCAGAAAAAGAAAACATATCAACTTTATACCTCTAAATTAAATAAATATTTATATATGTATGGAATAAATACTTCAGTGGAAAATTCTTAATTATAAAGAATAATGTTTTATAAAATAAATACATGATGATAGTACATCTAAGAGGCAAAAATAAGCATTTTAAATCAGGCTAAAAAGTATTGTCCAAATATAGAGAAATATTTTTACCATCTAAAAGCATTAGGATTATGAACTAAGAGACTTGACTCAAGTTGGAGCTAATGAAACTTCCCCCTGATGTCTAATTTATCAAATTCAAGAAATTAAGGTATTTATCTCAAAAGTAGAATTTATTTTTTAAAGATTTCTGCCTTTCAGTAAGTTCAGATATCAGTATATTTGCATTTCTGAGGATATAAATAGAAAACATGTTAATATCCTTGTGGTTTTGGATAACAATGTTTTTTTTTCTGTTTGTGTAGAATCAATTTATTTTCAAATTGGTATGAAATAAAATAACTTTGTCTTGTTTCTAGGTTTTTATAAAGTTGTTTAAAGACAACTGAACTAATAGTTACATTGCAAGAATAGATATGACCATAAAAAATGGCAAAAGCATTACTTTAAAATTGATTTTTTAAAAAATTTTGAAGTAATAAAAAGAAGAGTTAACACTGCAAGTCATAAATTACTATCCTTCTAAAAGTTTTAAGAAACTATTAGTGAGTAATTCTACATTTGTTAGCTAAGGGTATGGTACAACCAAACATTTATCAAAATAAAAATGAGGTCCATATACATACTAAATCAGCTCTTTATCACAAGTATCATTAGAAACTCTAGAGCGCCAAATGAATTCTTGAGGGCAAGGCTCTTAAAGTAAAGAATAACATTTTAAGTGCGTAGCTATTACAAACTCATTTGATATTCATTTTAATTGCCACGACTATAATGAATATACTTTGTTTTCAAACAGATGTCACAAGTACTACTACAGAAGTTCCAATATAATTCAGCCTTAGTTAAGAACAAGTAAATGGATATTTAAAATTGAATGTTACTAGGAAGGAGGAAAAAATGAATTAAGGCATACATTAGCTCCTTAAAACAGCAAATTAAAGATTTTTATTAAATTGTGTTCTTTCATATTTGGACATATATAGATTATAGTAATACAGAAAAACTTGCTATATCAACCACTCCTTTTCCATTCCTCAGCTGTTCTACTGATTAATTAGTCTGGAAAATAGAAACTGGGACATGAAAAATGACTCAGAAGGGTAGGCTGAAATTCACTTTAAAAAATTTAGTCTGTGAAAAGAATTTAAAAAAAAAAACCACTATGCAAATTTATTTTAGCTGAGGAACAGGTAGTTATGTATGCTATTTTATTTCAATTGCTCAGACAAGTTCTCATATCCCCTTTAATTTTCCCCCACATGAAGGACTAACACCTTAAAATCTAAATGAGAGACCACAGGCCGTAAGTTAAAGATGGTATTTTTCAATGTTTGGTTTACAGAATGACCTGTGGCTGTTTATTAAAAGCAAACATCCCTGTGCCCAAACCAAATTCTACCAGGTCAGAATCATGGGAATCAGTATTGTGACAAACAACCTGAAAATTCTGATGTACACACTTATTTAAAAACAACTGCTTGAAAGCTGGATGAGGTAATATTTAAAACTATATTTTTTTACTTTATTCCAGTCAGGAGACACTTATTAAGCACCAATCCTGTCTTTGATACATGGTGCGTGTTCAAAAGGCAGGAAGCACATGATAAACTTATTTTCAAGGTACAGTTTATTAAGTACAATAAAAATCTGCAAATGTCTAGAAACACAAAGAAAATAATGTGCTTATTGTGCAGATTCTCTCTTGATTTCAGTCTAGAAGCTTTTCCTCTGAAAAGGTGTCTGGAGGTTGAAGAGAATTATGTTTTGCTTATTATTAGAAAATGTAACTGAAGTATTGTTTAAAAAAAAATGTATCCTACATTTCCCGATGGTTTTAGATATCCTGTGTCTTCAAAAGGAGGGTAATAAGTGTGTGAGGCTTCTTGGTGGTTGGGGGAAGGGACAGAGGGTACCAAAGTAGGGAAGGAAAAGGAAGGAACTACAAGACCAGAAGCATTAAAGGCAACCTAATTTTCCTGGTGCCTGAACTCTAAGTTATATTTATTTGGAAGTTGTATTGTGTTAAACTCCAACCTAATTTTCCTAGTGCCTGAACTCTAAGTTATATTTATTTGGAACTTGTATTGTGTTTCTTAACCACCAGAACAAAATTCTGACAGTAAAAGTTGACTTTGGCGTTTAATAGACAAATGGAAGGAAATAAAGAAAAGAAAGCTGATGGTACCAGGTTATCTTTCTGGACAGCAATTTTCCTTTACCCCATCCCCACCAGGACTGGAGACTGACTGACTGAAATCTCCGGAATGAACTTCAATAAGGAGAACCCAACTCATGAAACTGAGTGCAGACAAGCTGGTGGGATTCATTAACTGTGCCTAGTGCTAGTACCCAGATTTTCCATAATCCTTGGTTGACTTTTCCTGGCACCAGAAACAGGATTCAGGCAAAAAAAAAAAAAAAAAAAAAAAAAAAGGCTGTGATAGTGAAGGTGGATAGAAAAACCATTGTAGGGACCTTAACGATGTCTATTGCCCACAGCTATGGGTCTCAGACTGGCTGGTCTCTAGACCAGCAATATCCTCACTGGGGAACTCACTGAACTAGTCTGCTCAGGCTGCCATAGCAAAATACCATGGGTTGGGCTTAAACAACAAACATTTACTTTCTTACAATTCTGGAGGCTGAAGTCCAAGATCAAGGCGCTGGCCAGTTTGGTTTCTAATGAGGGCTCTCTTCCTCTTTATAGAGACCACCAAACCAATCAGATTAGGACCCCAGCCTTATAACCTCATTTAACCTTAATTATCTCCTAAAAAGCCTTAGCTCAAATACAGTCACATTGGGGATTAAGACTTCAACATATGAATTTGGAGGTGTGGCGGGGGGAGGGTGGGGGAGACACAATTCAGTCCACAGCACTTGTTACAAATGAAAATTCTGGAACCCCACCTCAAGACCTATTGAATCAGAAAATGAGGGAATGGAGCCCAGCACTTTGTGTTTTATTAATCCACTCAGAATATTCACTGTATATCAAAGCCTAAGAAGCACTGGCCTTCAGGAAAAAAATCCCGCCATCACATTTTGTTTTCTCCGTTTTTACTTTCCAAACTTATTTCTTACTACTCTCCAGTGAACTCTGCTTCTGCTCAACTACTCTCATCGTGGCCTGAAGCAATATTCGTATTCTGTCTTTCAGACCCTTGTTTATTCTCTTTCACCAACCTTGAACTGCCTTTCGAACTTTTTAATGAAGCAGCACTTTAACATCTCAGCCATCTCGTGCCTTTCTCCAAATAGCAGAAGCACTAATTGTCTGAACCAATCATTTTCATGTTTTACAGATTTTACTTAGAATTCATGCGTTACACTTGTCCATAATTTCAGCACAAGGCTTTGTACATAAAAAGTACTTAAATCTTCAAGACAGTATATACTGTCTTGCTTATAAACTCTTCTCTGTCATTGACTCCCTACAACACTGGCTCCAGTACAACACTGATTTGGGGCATCGAACAGCCCGTTGGTCTCGGACACAATGTCACTTCCAAAGTTGCTTAGTGTTTAAAAAAAAAAAATCAGTATACTCCTTACTATTTATTCAGTCCTTAAGTGCATCAAGCCCTATCCTGTAATAAGCAGTTAGTAATTCCCTCATTAAATTCTCAAAAATCACTCTGAAAAAGGCATTATAATACCAATTTGACTGAAAAAGACTCTGGAAACTGGGGCAGAGGGATTCAATGACCTTCCCCAGGGTCACACACCCAAGAAGCAGCAAGGCTGAAAAGTGGGAACCTTGTTTCCATGACTTAAAGCACACTTTTTACATCCACTACGTTAAACCACAGGCAGAAAGATTGTTTTCTGTCAACATGTTGAATTTATTGCCAAGAATCCCAGAGTGTGTGGCACTTGTGGTAAAGATATTTCCAATATATCCTTTGAAAATTCTATTCCCTACATTCCCAACACACACGTCCTGAAGCATTGCTTAAAGTAAGCCAAAATGAAAAAAAATATTAGGGCAGACTTCTTAAGATCAAGAGATACTGTTAAATGACTACAGATAACAAAGAGATCTAAATTCTATTGCTATTTTATATGCTATTTACCTGCTAACAGCCTTTGGAATACTTTCATCTCTACATTAAAGACAAGTGAAGAACTCAAAGGGAATTACTTGAAAGGTCACAAGCAGCTCTGATAAACTTTTGCCCAAAGCAACTACTGATAATTAAGCACTAGAAACACTCACACACACATATATATGCATAGAAAATTGAAAAAAAAAAAAATCTAAAAAAGCGTATGCTCTTAGCTTCCTTCCCCAGAAAACAAACCAAGCGGTGTATTTTACTTTCACAGCTGCCTGCACTTTGAAGGGTGGACTGTGAAGATAATAAGCCACACCTGTTGGATTGTTTAGGCCATTCCAATCACCAGCTGAGATAGTAATTAAAAGTAACATTCCATTCTCAGCCTACCTGGGGTGTTCAACAACCTCGACATCTTGCAGAAGTAGGAGACGTACTGCTCACAGAACTCAGCACTGTCGGTGATGGCGCTGATCTGGTCCATGGAGGCGCTGTAAATGAGCTGTGTCACGGAGTATTTTTCTGGGTTGTAGCCGACCACGGTTGTCTGCATCTGCAGATCGTGAGACACGATGGTCCATACTTTGTCCTCTGTGGGGAGAAAAATGCCAGGACAATAGATCATTAGACTACAAATGCATCTGCAAATGTCAGAAAATAAGTAAGCCACACTTTGCCTGGTGCTCTGCCTGTACTGCTAAAGAACAGAGGTAAGAACAGTAATGCTTAAACTAACCTAAGTTCTCACACCTAAGGTCTGCATATATAGACCTAGCAGAAAGGTAATATTTTTTATTAAAAACAAATGCAAAGCAAAACCAAATAGCCTGAGTACCTGTTTGAGTCTCAGGTCTGCAGCATTGAATGTGAGGCCCACTGTGTTTCAGGGCCTTCCCAACTCTGTAATTCCTCCCCGCTCCCGTAGTGCAGTATCTGCTCCTTCCTAAATGAACCATGTGCTCTCAACCCCTGGATCTTCGTACAAACGTTTTTTTCTAATCAGAAAATGCATCTTGTTAACAAATGTTCTTTCCACCTTGACCTTTCAGGTAAAATTAGGCACTGCATGCTCTGTAATTGAAACACCCTACACATGTGGGATGATGCGAATAAGTGATCTCCCTGGTGTTTTGGACCCTGAAAATTTCAATATTTGTAAAGGAGAATCAAATAGAAGACTGATGAGGTTAAATTAAAATCCTATATACTTTTCTGCATTTGATTTAGAAACATCACTAGGAACCCACGATGATGTTATCTTTTAAAAAATGTAGAATCATGTCCTAGCTTTGTCCACCGAAAAAGTCCGCAAATAAGGACTAACATCTGGCACCAAACTGTCATCACTCAAGACTATTTTCTTTTCTTTTCTTTTTTTTTTTGGCTTTTTAGGCATATGGCGTATTGAGGTTCCCAGGCTAGGTTTCGAATTGGAGCTGTAGCCATGGGTCTATGCCACAGCCACAGCTATAGCAATGCCAGATTTCAGCCGTGTCTGCCACCTACACCACAGTTCACCTTAGAGCCGGATCCTTAACCCACTGAGCAAGGCCAGAGATCCAACCTGCATCCTCATGGATACTAGTCAGATCTGTTTCTGCTGAGCAACGATGGGAACTCCCTAGACCATTTTTCCGTTAAGAGAAAACAAAACTAGGCTCCTGGAGAAATGACTGATTCTAGGGATGGAAATGGGTAAGAGGATCTTACCCATTGTCACTTCAAAAAGAAACTACTGGAGACAGGGCAGTTAAAAAAAAAAAAACAAACCAGGATCAAAGAGCATGATTTTAATTAATATCAATCAGAATTTCCTGCAATGGATTAAAATACATCAAGTATATTTAATTCCATGGGCTCACTAAAAAAAAAATAATAACAATAATTTTAGAAGATGCTAGTTAACTTCTGAATATCAGTAAATAAAGGCAGGGAATCCAGCATTTAGTGTACTTCACATAAATGAACTATAACTTAACTAAATACTCCATTTATGGAAATATTTCAGCAAATAAAAGAAGAGTAAATGATAAATTAAAGCGTTATCATTTTTTTAAGTAGGATTATTCCTGGCTGCTAATAAACCCGCAAGCAAAACCAGAGGAGATATGCCTCATGGGGTTGGGAGGGGAGGTCAGGTACACAGCACTACAGTGAAGCAGGGTGGACAAAAATCAGAAGGGAATTTTTGCCAAGCTTATAGACCTAGCTGACAATTTCTAGAAAAATACAGGGGAAAGGGGAACATGTTACATGACACCAGAGGGAAACATTCAACAAAATCCCTGCTGTAGAAAACTGTATAGATCATACAGTTTAGTTTTTCAACAGATAAGTGATAAATTACAAGAGGAGAGAGAGACAAAGAGCGATAGCAATAGATTAAGAGAGACATCATGAACTTGCCCCTCAAGTGATCTTCCTAGTCCAGGAAATGACAACTCCATTTCGCCAGTTGTTGGACAAAAGCTCTGGAGCTTTTCTTTCACCTCCTCCAGAAGCCTGTTAGGAACTCAAGTCTGCTCACCCTTCAATTGGTCTTCAGAATCTGAGCACTTCTCCCCCCACTCCCAGCCCTCACCAGTGCTCTGCTCTAAGTACTGCCTCCATCGCCTGCATCCCACAATAACATCTAACCAGACCCCTCTTTTCACCCTTGTACCTTGAAGCCTCCCCTCAACATGGCAGGCAGGCTGAGGCTTTTCAAGCACAAGTCAGACTCAGTCACTCTGCTGACACTTTGGGTCCTATCTCCTGCACAAAGTCTAATTCTTGGAATGGCCGAAGGCCCTGACAATCCAGTTCCTCCCTGCCACCTGACTAACATCTTCCTTGCTCCTAGGGTTCTGCCCACACTGACCTCCTTGGGTTCCCTGAACAGGCCAATGGGCCAGGCCCCTTCTTGGAGACCCCACTTGCTCTTTGCTCTAGAGCTGCCTTTCCTCAGACTTCCTCTGCCTCCTCCCTCCCCTCCAGATCTTAGCTCCAGCGCCAATCTTCCCTTCTGATTCTCCACCCCACCCCACAGCTGCCTTCCATCTACCTGTCCTGCTTTGTTTTTCTCCAGAGCATTGCTCTCTATCTTAGGGCACATTAGAGTACTCTTTAACGTCTGACTTCCTTTGCTAGAAGGAAAGAAAGCAGGCTTTGTTTTCAATGCTTAGAATCGTAATCGGCACATAGTAGGGCTTCAAAAATATTACTGGACAGAAGAATGAATTAACAAGAATAAACAGAATGCAAATACTTGATAAAGGAACTTCCGAAAACCACTTTGGTTCAAGTTCTGCCAAGACTATGCTGAGAAACTCTGGACTCCTCAGAGCTGCATTTCCTTTCATCTTTTACAATATGCTTCTGTCAGAATACTTTCCAGCTTGCTCTTCTTAAATCAGTTAAAACAAGTTCAGTTATGGTGTTTCTTGTAATCGTTTTTTTTAATAGTATAATCATTTTTCCAGTTTTACCTTTGATCTAATCAGAACGGCCTTCCCTTAGCTCTGATACAACAAGAACAGCTACAGCGTATTTTGGCAATTCTGTCACTTTCTGACATGATTTTGAAAACAAACAATGCCATTTATATCCGGACCTGCAGATTCATTATCACCTAATTAAAAATTCTTTAATTGAATTAGGTTATTTTTACCTCTTTTCTATTACAATCAGTCTATGGCATAGAATTCTCTAATGCTTGACACTACTTACCTTTTCCTCCCTCGTTCCTCTTTCCTCTTTCTTCTTCCATCCCTCCCTCCCTCTCTTTCTTTCTTTTTTTAAAAAACAAAACCTTACCAAAAGCCTTGTCCTGTAGCAGTGTTCCAGGCCTCTCCTTTGTTTTTTTTTTTTGTTTGTTTGTTTTTGGATGCAACCATGGTATGTGGAAGTTCCTGGGCCAGGGCAGCTACCCAAGCCACTGAAGTGACAACGCTGGATCCTTAACCTTAATCGACTTGCCACAAGAGAACTCTCAACATCTCCTTCTTTAATTCATGATGGAGTAGCATTCTAATCTGACCTCCTTTAAAGTATCATGAACCCCCTTTTAATATGCATACAATAATGTTCATAAAAGCAAACCTTAATCGAGCAAGTAAAACAGAATGGTCACTTATTATGGTTTCTGCCAATAACTTTAAAAACATTAACCAATTTGTTAATATTGATGAATCTCTAACATTTTGGTCCTGGTGACTTTTTGGCCCTAAATTCTAGTTTCCAACCAGCTCATCTTACACATTTCAGCATCAAATCTATATGCATTATCTCTTTATATTTGTTTTATAACTTACTCATTCACTCAACAAATATTATCATGTATCTACTGGGAGACCAATACAGAGCTAGGCACCATAGAAACCACAACAAAAAAAGCATTCATAAATTTCTGCAGCTTACATTCTTACATTCTAGTAGCGAAAAGAAAACAGGCAATAAAATATGTATTTATCAAATATAATGGTGAGGAGAAAAACTCAGTCAGGGAAGGGAAGAATAGACTGTGTGGATGGTGATTGTGTTTTTAAAGGCAGAGGAGACCATAAAAGCCCTGAGACAGTGACATTTAAATGAAGTAGTTATCTAGATGGAGGAATGCAAATGAAAATGTTCTAACTCTGGAATATTCCAGATATCTCTCAGGCTTATAAGGGGGCTGGTGAGTGAAGAAGGGGAAAAGAGCAGAGGCTGAAGGCAGAAATGTAATGGAGATGAGGGGAAAGGGACCTCAAAGTGAGATGGAAAGCCATTAGCATTGGAAGGTTTGGAGCAAGTGAAAGTAGTTTGCTTTGACAAACTATTCTTTGCTTTAATAAAATTATACTTCAGAAAGGTTTGAAAAATTTTATATATATATATGTACATATTTATAAAGATTTAAAACTTTTTGCAATGTCACAGCATGCTAAACGGTAATATATAAGCTTCACTTTGATAGCATAAACCAATTACTGTTGATGCATCTTGCAAATTATTTTTTAATGCTTGCATATTACACATTGCAATGGCTCCTTTAGAGCTATTAAATCTTGATGAATGGATATTAATGATTTTGCAGGTATCCAGCATCTAGAAGAAAGTTATGCTATTTGGATTTTTCTTCATTAGTATCATAAGTGGAAAAATTAAAAAGCTTATTCCTATATTCACAGTGTATTTATAGAATATATATTATTAGATATGTGTGTAATGCAAACAGAAACTTCTGTGTATGGAACATTCTAGCTTTCTGCCACTGTTTTACTTTCATGAAGAAGCAATTGTTAAACAAGTATTTCAAATACTCTCTTGGATTAGTGTGTTAAGAAAATGCCCTTTGTGATTATTGAGAACTTGGTATCTTTCTTATCATGCAATTACCTATTTAAAAATTGTCATATTGTAAATTGTTTTAAATATAGCTGATTTAACGATGTACTTCAAATATTGGGGCACATGTGGAACATATGGTGGAAATATATTCCTCTCCTTGGCAATTATGGAGTCTTCAAGATTACCCAACTTAGTTATGGTGATATATGTACATTAGAAAGGTCCCTCTGCCACCTATAAGTGACCCTTTATCCTATCTGTAATTTTCAAATAGTTCACTTCATGAGAACCCAATTCCTTGCATGGCTGGAGTTCTAATCAGGGCCTGATGAAGCCAGGAAATGACCAGTAAAAAGAGCAAAGAATTGTTCCTCCCAGAATATAATCAGTTTCTTCATCAAGTATATGACTGTTGTTTGACTCTTTTCTATGTTATCCATATACAATCTGAAGCACACATTATAGAGCAGGTCTATATACAGTACTTTTTTTTTTTTTTGGTGGCTGTAGCCATGACATGAAGAAGTTCCTGGGCCAGGGATCCACCAACCTGTGCCACAGCTGTAACCAGAGACATAGCAATGGAAATTTTTTTTGAGTCCTATACATCTGTATATTCATCTAAGTGTTTCTGATTTTCAAACAATATCATAGTGCTGGTTAATGCCCAATTTGTTAATATGAGAGATTTTTTTTTACCATTATTCATATTAAACCTGAAATGACCTTTAAAAAGAAGGGAATATTATAATATAAATTACTTATATTTTAAATGATATATAAAACTTGTTAGGTGGGCATGATCAGCATCCAGTTGTAGTCCAGATCCCTTAGCAGCCCCATTACCTGTTACAGTTACTCTACAGGAATGACTTTAGGTCTCTCACTCTTAGAGCAACATAACTGGAGCTAGATCTTTAACCTGCTGCACCACAGCAGGAACTCATAAACTGCATAATTTAGTCTGTTGTTTTCTTTGTGCGTGAAAAGTCTTAATGGTAATTATACTGATTCAGTAAATCAACAACTGAATTTCAGCTATGAGCAAGAAATGAGCAAGGATCTCCAATGAAATGCTATAACATTAACAAGTATTTCTTATGTTCATAGCCTTATAGATAAACCACCCAAGGGAAGTAAACCTACCATTTAAAGGTAACCATGTGAAAAATGTTGAGTCCCAAATAATATTAATATAATGTTATCTTAGAGAGCATCCATTATGACTCTACTCTTTTAGACATTAAGAAATCAAGTACAACAGAGTTACCATACGATCCTGTAATCCCACTCCTGGGCATATATCTGGAAAAGATGAAAACTCCAATTCAAAAATATATATGCACCCCAATGTTCATAGCAGCATTACTTACAAGAGCTAAGACATGGAAGCAACCTCAGTGTCCATCAACAGAGGATTAGATAAAGAAGATGTGAGTATATACATATATCTCACCCATAAAACAAACTTATTTACAAAACATAAATAGACTCAAAGACATAGAAAGAAAACTTATCATTACTAAAGGGTAAAGTGGTAAGGGAAGGGATAAGTTAGAAGTTTGGGATTAACAGATACACCACTATTATATATTAAAAAAAAAAACAAGGACCCACTATGTAGCATAGGGAACTATATTCAGTATCTTGTAATATCCTGTAAAGGAAGAGAATCTGAAAAAGAAATTATACACACACACACACACACACATATATACATATGTGTATATATATCCCTGAATCACTTTGCTGTATACCTGCAACAAACACAATATTGTAAATCAACTATACTTCAATTAAAAAAAAAGAAACTATATGTCAAAAGTGATATGTAGCTTGGCCAAATGAAGATGAAAAGTTAGTGGTAAAATGATGGAAACTTTGTCCCCTAATTTTGGATTTAGTGCTCTTTTCACTACACGTCTCTTTGACCCAGTGGTGCTATGCTTGGTGAAACATCCAAATTTTTATTGCCTTCTTCACAGCACTCCACTACTTTTCAAGGGGAAGGGGAAAGAAAATATAGACACTATTTTAGACCTTTACATGACAATCATATGTAAGTTATTGCATCAAGAAAAATGTCTAAAACAGTAATATAATTCAGCCATGTACGTATTCATAAACCATTGCTGAGGTTTTGATCTGTTTCAGCACCGTGTTAGGTTCTGAAAGCACAAGGATGAAAAAGATTTTCATTCTTATCCTCGACAAGCTCATAGTCCAGTGGAGGGGAGAAAACACTACTCTTGAAATTACAAATTGCAAATAGATGCTAAAACAGAGATGCACAGGGTATTGTGGGTTCGCATGGAAAGTCTGCAAACACAGTTTTAGAAAGCCATGAAGTAACCAAGCAGACATGGCATTTTCAGGGAATCATGAAAGTTAAATAGGGATGAGCCATATGAAAATAATGATAAGAGCATTTCATTCTTTTCATAGCTCAGATCAAATTGCTTAGAGACAAAATAGTTCAGTAAATCATATTTGGATCAACTGGAGATAGAAGGATCTGGATTAGTGAAGTATAAGATTGCAGAATCATAACAATTGCACATAGGTTAAAATGTCTAGTACATTGTCATGGTGTTGAAAAGCTGTGGAGATAGATTAACTTAAATTTTAAAAATACATTTCTCCAAAGTCATGTATGACAAGCCCACAGCTAACATCATTCTCAACAGTGAAGAGCTGAAAGCTTTTCCTCTGAAATCTGGAACAAGCCAACTGGAATAGAATAAGGGATATCCCTAAGCTTTATATTCGATGTTATATTTAAGGTGGATGTCGGATACAAACTAGAAAGACTTCATATTAAAACAAAAAAAATTTATTTATTTATTTATTTTTTTTGCTTTTTAGCAAACAATTATCAGATACCTTGTTTCAGGTGAATTTTACATGATGATTCAGACTTACTAAAGTAAACATTTGGAGATGTTGGTCATTTTACATGAGCTATGTGTGCTTTACTGCATAGGTGACAAAACAATTTCTTAAACAGCTGATTTTCTGAAGCATTAACTAACTAATTCTATAAATTCTGTTAGGCTACAACAATGGTAGGTTGTAATAATTTCTTGGTTTTGCTTTTGTCGTTAGTCATTTGTAGGAGGATCTATTTGAAAATTCCATCAGTCTTCCAGGTAGATAAATTTAAAGATCGTTACTTTTTCCCTGGGCGAGGGACTATGCTGAAGCTGCAGCAATGATGGATCCCTTAACCCACTGCAACAAGCTGGCAATCGAACCTACACCTCTGCAGTGCCGTAGTGGGATTCTTAATCCACTGTGCCACGGCTGGAGGTCCCGACCATTAATTTTACAGATCATTGTTTTGTTTAGGTTTTCTCAATGGTTATGATCCTCCTGACATAATTTAAATTATTTGAAATATGGTCTCATGTTTTTCTTCACAAATATATATTGTGTGAGAATTACAAGCATCTGTTTAATCTAAACCCTAGTATTATAGAGGCTGTTTCACGTGGCAGGCTGTGGTGGTTTGAGTGGTACCATAATGCCAGCTCGGTCTGCAGCTCAGGTGGCATAAGCAGCTTTAATCACGTGTAGAGAAATCAGGTATATAAAGCAGATGGAACCCCTGCAGGAAGCACTGAGGAAACAGGCTAAAAGTACAGATGATGTTCTGCAGGTGGTGGAAAATGTTGATTATTTTTATGCTCTCAATTCCAGCTCAAAGATGGATGACAAATCGAGTGCTGTGAGCAAGTATAAATAATGGTGGATCATTCTTAACCACCTGAAGAACAATTTGGAACCTAGGTGTGTCTTTTTTCTAGGAAGATATTAGCTATTTTCTGGGAAGAAAGATATTTGTTAATGTTTTTGTTCCATTGTAGAGATGTTAACATTCCTTTACAATATGGCTAGAGTTACTGACTGCATTTATATCAATACTTAGACAAGCTCATCTTCCCTTTTCTTTTTCTCTCATGCTGGGTAGAGATGTAGTTTGTGTGTATTTGATAGTTGGGATTTATCTCCGTGGCAGTAAGAAGATTTCTAGCCTGTGAAGCAAGGGAATGTTACTCTTTGATTCTTGTTTCCTATAATGGGAATTAGATTTTGATCTGAGTTCAATTTTGTACACCCAGTAAATGTCATCTCGGATTAATGACTGACCATTTCTGTGGACCTTTAAGTGTTTTAAAGATAACACTCCCGATTATTTAAAAATACTGTCAAATATATTGCACACACTAGGTTAAAAAAATCTCTTTAAATATTTTTTAAATGATTTGTATTTTTTCTATTACAGTTGGTTTACAGTGTTCTGTTGATTTTCTACTATACAGCAAAGTGACCCAGTCGCACATGTAAAACAGTATATACACATTCCTTTTCTCACATTATCCTCCATCATGCTCCATCATAAGTGACTAGATATAGTTCCCAGTGCTACACAGCAGGATCTCACTGCTTATCCATTCTAAAGGCAATAAAATAGTTTGCATCTATTAACCCCAGATTCCAAGTCCACCCCTCTCTCTCCCCAGTGGCAACCTAAAAGACAGCGCAAATAAAGCTTTCTACAGAGAAGAAACTCTTTAAATATTTACTTTCCAACACTGACCTACCTGTGGTTGGAATATGCCAGACGCTCATGGTTTAAGGCCTTTGTGTGGCTGTTTTCCTTGCCTAGAAGGCATTTTTCCCTTATGGTCTCAAGGCTAACACCCTCATTTCCATTTTGTCTTGATTCAGATGGCATGTTCTCATTGAGGTCCGTGGGGTCTATCTTATCTAAACTTAAAACCCACTCTGTCCCTTACCTCTTCCAAACCCATAGCCCAAACATATGGTATTTGAACATAGTATATAATTTAGTTGTTTTTATTTTGCATTGCCTGCCTCCCACCCCCACCTTCCTCATAGACTACAAACTTCAATATATCAGATAACTTTAAAATTAAACTGGTTTACTTATGAATCTTAAATTCTTAGAATAGTGCCTAGCAGTCTACAGAAGTTATACTGTGCTAATAATATACCTTAACCCTTTCTTTATTTTGTTTCCAACAAGACTCTATCACTATCATCAATGATTCTATAAAATAACCATTTTAAATATAGTTATAAATCCCACTAGATGACTCCAAAATTTAGCAAGCTTCAAAAAAAGTTAGAAAATCTTTGCAGGTAAAACAAAGTGATATTTGAAATTAAAGAATCCTGGTACTGTACTTGCAATATTTATAAGATCTTTTAAATCTTATAAACTGCAAGGATTTTTTAAAAGAGCAATATAAAAATACATCTAAGGCACAATGAGCTTCTTAAAACTACCACTGTTTTTTTCTGGGTTGAACAGTAAGATAACAATTATTCTATGCTAAATGTGTGTACATCTCCTTATATAGCAAGGGTTTCTGAACATAGGAGCTTTCATTCATCAACGACCTGCTTTATTCCAAGCACTGTTCTAAGCCCTGAGCACCTGAAAGCAATAATATATTTTTCATGGTACTAAAGAGCTAGTGGGAAGAAGTTACACAAAATAAGTAATCACTGCACAACCTGAAAAAGTAACTTGCTCTTCAAGAAACTGCCAGAATAATCCAAGTAATCAGATTTAGTATATAAATCATAAACTCACTTATTAGCTACACCACATCCTTTAACATATGTACCATCACTTTTTTTTTTTTTTTTTGGCCTTGCCCATGGCATATGGAAGTTCCTGGGCCAGGGATCAAACCCATGCCCCAGCAGCAACCTAGGCTGCTGCATGGACAACACCAGATCCCAAAGCCACAGCACCACAAGGGAACTCTGTAACACATTCAAAAAAATTCTCTAGTATTGTTATCTTATCTATTTTTTATTGTTGGGGAATTTTATTTTCTCTTAGCACTTAGTTTAAACCTAAGCTGTATCAGGCTAACCTGAGAAATTATATTCTTTCTGAAGTTTCTATCTGAAAAGCTTTGATGTTGCAGAAACATACAATGGAAAAATGACAATTTGATGCACTATTAACAGGATAGAGTCTTATAAGATGTTCTTTACTTTCAAGTTGACCCTAGCTCACATTACTGTCTGCTTCTTGAAACCTTGGAAGATCAAATATACCCTAGCAATTTACATTTCAGGGACACTAAGGGCTGTGGTATAAAAGCAACTTCCCATCAGAAAGTTTTGGCAACAAAAACACTCAAAGACAGGAAAACAAACTTATGGTAACCAAAGGGGAAGCAGGGAAAGATAATTTAGTATACAAATCACCACATATCAAATAGATAAATAACAAGGTCCTACTGTATAGCACAGGGAACTATATTCAAAATATTCTATAATAAACCATAATGGAAAAGAATATGAAAAAGAATGTATATATATATATATGACTGAATCACTTTTCTGTATACTAGAAACTAGCATAACATTGTAAATCAACTATACTTCAATAAAAAAAAAAAAAGGAAAGAAAGTTTGTGGCCATTTCTCCCTCCTTTAAAACCAAGCACCAGGCTTTGATGATACAGATAATATTTATCACCTTGGAAGAAAATCCTCAAATAATCAACTCCTTTAAGTATTTAATTTTCCCCATTAACTCAGTTTCTATTCAGTGAAGCAGTCCCCATTGTGAGGAACATTAGCATGACAGTCTGACAGATTAAGTTCCTTGGTGAGGATAATTAGCTAGAAATAACTTTCTAGGGAAAGAAAACCCTTAAGATAGCAGAGTTAACATATTCAAAAGGCCTAAAACTGGTGTTCTCCCTTTAATTCTAACAAAAGTACAAATGTATTAGTTGATTTCGTGCTTAAAAAAAAAAAAAAAGATTCTCTGAGAAACTAAAATATTAAAGCATCTCTAAATCCAGAAGATTCTGTCTGGATGCCAAGAACATTTCCCCTTGCCCTATCTAGTTCTAGATCCATCATGTCTCAGGTTTTAGTACTTTGCTACAAAATATCACCCAGTTCCCAACTCCCAATGCCCCACCAAGTTCAGGTTAGATCTCCATTCGTCTCCATCTGCCTCCCTAACAGTCCAGGTTTAATGCTTGGTTTGCATTTCTCATATCGTATTTAGAAGATATTTGTTGTAAGCACAGCTCTTCTGTGACTGAAGCAACATGGGCATCATTGTCCTTGCTGAATCCTCATGGTCTCAAGGAAGACCTGGTATATCAAGATTTGCTGAACTAATGAAGCAGCACTGGGTTCAGCAGATGCAGCTGAAGGAAGTGGGGTGGGGCTCAGGCTGAGGAGCCCTTCTGCAAAGGGTTTGGGATGGTGAGAAGTGGGTAAGATGCAAAGTGTGAGAGGAAACACAGAAAGGTTCTCAGCAGGGAGGCAACACAGTCTGACTCTACTTTTAAAAGATCCCTCTAGCTGTTTGGAGAACAGATTGGAAGGGGTGACGGTGGAAGCAGACAGGCAATGTGCAGGCCTGAATAGAGATAACACAGCTGGAAGCAGGGTGATGGCAGTGGAGGTAAGGCAGATAAGCTTGAAATATATTTGATAGAAGAAATCAAAATTAGTGATGAATTGGAGTTCCTGTCGTGGCACAGTGGTTAACAAATCCAACTAGGAACCATGAGGTTGCGGGTTCGATCCCTGGCCTTGCTCAGTGGGTTTAGGATCTGGCATTGCCGTGAGCTGTGGTGTAGGTCGCAGACGCAGCTCGGATCCAGTGTTTCTGTTGCTGTGGCTGTGGCATAGGCCAGCGGCTACAGCTCCGATTCGACCCCCTAGCCTGGGAGCCTCCGTATGACACAGGAGCGGCCCTAGAAATGGCAAAAAGACAAAAAAAAAAAAAAAAATTAGTGATGCATTGCATATGGCAGGGAGTGGGTCAGGGTGGTAGGGAGAGCAAGCAAGAAAGTATGTAGGATGATTGCCAGCTTTTAAGCTTAAACAAACAGCTAAATGGACATGTCTTGCTGGTGAAGAGATCAAAAGTTCCATCTTTAACAAGCTAGATTTGAGACACCTAAGAGAAAGTTAAATATTGACATCAGATAAACAATTAGACATAGGAGTTCCCGTCATGGCTCAGTGGTAGTGAACCCGACTAGTATCCATGAGGATGCAGGTTCTATCCCCGGACACACTCAGTGGGTTAAAGGATCCCTCGTTGCCTTGAGCTGTGGTGTAGGTTGCAGAAATGGCTCGGGTCTGGCATTGCTGTGGCTGTGGTTTAGGCTGGCAGCTACAGCTCCAATTCGACCCTTAGCCTGGGAAATTCCATTTGCCTCAGTTGCAGCCCTAAAAAGACAAAAAAAAAAAAAAAAAGATGTAAACATCTGGAGATTGAGACAAGTCATAACTGGAGATGTGGATTTTGAAATTGTATGCAGTGGAATTGCATTTAGTGCCATGGAAGTGAATGCGGTAACTGAGGGGAGATGTTTAGAAGGAGAGCAAAAGGAAGAAAGCACAGGACAAGGCCTGGGCAGGAGGCGGGTGTATAACTTTTAGAGGTCACTGAGAATCTTCAACGGAAACAGAGGTCAGTGAAGAGTCAGACACTGCATATCTATCCTTAACACACCCGCAGTGTCTCTCCTCTCTGCTCTACCCTCAGCAACTACAACTTCTGAGGACGGTCTCAGGGCAGGTAACAAGACAAAAAAGGTAAAAGCACTGCAAGAATTGTTCAGGTAAAGTGCTGTGTGCGCAAATGATCAAGTACTGGCTGTAATTGGAAAAGTATTCTGAGAAACGAGATAAGGCTGTAAGTTATTATGGCAAACAAGATGAAGAATATGCCTCAGTAGATCATTAACTTCCATCGAATAAGTTATATCAAGTGAGATGATGTACATCAGCAGGGAATAGTTCAAGCCACACCACATTTTTAAATGTCCCTATAAAAATCCTGAAACTTTTTTCGATTCATAAGTATGAGTTACGTATCGGATAGAGAAACATTTATATCCAGACCTGCATATAACATTTCCAAAATGCTGCTTTTTTGGAGATCGGAAAATAAGGCGTAACAATACAATTGCATGCATAAACTGGTGAATCATTTGAATGCTGAGATTAAGAGATGGAAAATACAGATCCAGGTTACTAAATCTAGATATGAATCACACAGTTAAGAAGGGGATACACAAAAAGTTTACTGACTATAGCTATTATAGGAGAGTAGCTGATATTAAGAATAGAAAACTTTTATGGGAATACTCATAATCTTTGTTTAAGAGACTCATTTTGAACTTGTCTCACACCCTACCTGTCTAGCTTAGTTCCCTGAAAACAATCTGGGTATCTCTACATTCTACCTATACTCAAGATTTGTAGAACTGGTGTGTGATGGGGGTGGAGGTGGGAGGGTGGGAGGGTTTGGGGAGCTCCTAGGTTTTGCTTTTTTCTTTTCTCCCTGTCTTCCATCACCCTTTTTCCCCCACCTCAATCTCATTTCTTCTAATTTTCTTTCCTTTCCACTCTTTTTTTTTTCCTTCTTTTCTCCTCTCCTCTCTTTTTCACACACATTAACAGAAAGGCTTTTCTTTTTATTGTGTGGCAAGGATTTTGTTTTTAACCATATTCTTTCTTACTCTGTAACTTTAGTTAATCCTTCCTTTAGAGTATGATAAAATCTAACTTTCAGCATTCAAGAAAAACGCTTTCCTCCTTTAAAACTGCTATCTTGCTAAAGGTATCTAAAAGTGTCCTTTGAAGCTCAAAACTGAGTAATTACTTTCTGTTCTAGTAACTACTTACCCTCCCTTCACTGGAGGAATACGACTTGGTCTAAAGCTGCACCTAATGCCTTTCTCTAAAGGATGGAGAAGGGAAGAACCTAGAAAGAACATACAGCTGATAGTATTTCAAAGCATTTTTTTGTTCCAGTGGCATAATTTCTTTATCATTATACAGACTGTATGTTATAACTAGGCATTCAAGCCCTTCATCAAAGGCCACCTTTTTGTTCTATAAAACCTTGCTTACTGGGGTGCATGGGGGAGGTACGATTTGACAGCCAGAGGGCTGGTGGGAACCACTCTGTCAGGCACCAGGCAAGCCATTATGATTTCTGGGAGCCAAAGATCAGACAAGACACCAGGAGGTGCAAATCCTCTTGACTTGTGACTGCAGGAGTTGGGGAGTGATGTGAGTGATGATAATAAAACGCCATGTTAAGACACCTAAATTAATCCTTCTACATCCATCTCCTCACTGTAAAAGGGGGATTATCACAGTACCTACCTACCTGATGAAGTGGTTTTGAGGGATAAGTGGGAAAATACACAGAAAGTGCAAAAAAGAAAGCTTGTCACAAACCAGCACTCACTGCGCCAATTATAATTGGTGTTTGGGGCCCTTCTCTTCCTTTGTCAGTTTTTACAATTCCTAAAAAAAGAGATATTAACACTGGACACATGCTACATAGTCTGAAGTAGAAGTGTCATATAGGGGCCATCTTCATAAACTCTTAAATTTGGATCTCCCAGAATGCCTTATTTCAAATAGTGGGATTACTTGTGGAATAAATGAGGATGAAAACAACAATAGTTAAAACAACAACGACAATAGTTAACACCAGTATTATTTATGAACCCTGGTAGTGTACTCACCAGTTTCTCATTTAATCCTAAAACAACTTTACATGATAGGTCCCTTAAAAAGAGCATTTTATAATTGAGGAAGTAGAGGTTTCCAAAATCACATTGGTGTATGGTGAAAGGGGCATGGACCCCAGGTCTCTCTGATTGCTGAGCTTGCAGACAAATGGAATAACTGAAATTAATAATAGAGACATATCACTTAGGCAATTCATTTCCAAGGTCTCTCGAAGGAAAGGAACTGAGTACATTTGCCAAGTTCCTCAGCATCTCTGGAATTTAACTTCAACAGTAAATGAGGCCATATACACTACCCTAGATGATCTGTAAAATTCCTTCCATCTCTGAAACTCTACAGTTCTATTATCTAGCCTCGGAGATAATCAGCACATGAAAAAAAATCAGAGAGAAGGCTCCCAGAAACCATACCATTATTACTTTATTCCTTCTTGAAAATTATAATGTCTATTCCTTTTTGCATTTCTCTAAGTGAAAGTTATTCTGCAGGGTTGCCTCAAGGGCAACATTTGTTCTGTTAAGAGTTATAGAAAAATAAAACCATTTAGGTACTAATACTCTGTGTGATGTAATTTTAATGGAAATACGGTATTGTGTGAGGTTTAATCTTTTCTCCAATCCTTGCCTTGCGTCCTGCAGCTATGCACTGTGTGAATGGTGGAGATGAGGAGTCTCACCTTCTGAGGAGCAGGTGAGGACTATTTGGAAGAGTTTCTCTATAACAGTAGGTAATTTTAATTTCACTTAACCCTTGATCAAAGATGATACTCTCCATTTGTTCTCAGAGCCAAGACCTGGAGAAGTTACAAAGGGCTTAACGGAAATTTCACAGTGGGCTAGAGAAATTTTACCCTCTAAGCCCTGTTGTGTTTTGTTTGTTTCCCATGAAAATATAGATCTGTGGCAAAATAATTTGTTGCAGATATCCCTTTTTCTTTTCTTTTTATTTATTTTTTTTTTTTTTGCTATTTCTTTGGGCCGTTTCCGCGGCACATGGAGGTTCCCAGGCTAGGGGTCCAATCGGAGCTGTAGCTGCTGGCCTAAGCCAGAGTCACAGCAACGTGGGATCCGAGCCGTGTCTGCGACCTACACCACAGCTCACGGCAACCGGATCGTTACCCACTGAGCAAGGCCGGGGACCGAACCCGCAACCTCATGGTTCCTAGTCGGATTCGTTAACCACTGCGCCACAACAGGAACTCCCCCTTTTAATTTTCTAAGCAGTGAAATGTAAAGAAGAGAACAATTTGGGGATGTTGAGAAAAAGGCAGTACATTTGTTAACATGAGTTGGACCACGGGACATTCCTCTAGAACGAAGGCCATTTGAGAAATGCTTGAAAGAAGGAAAAAGGAAACATTGTACTGACTCATCACTTCTAAACAGAAACACCACTTTAAACATTGGTGTATTCATTTTCAGTGTCTTTTGTTATCTAGATTTTAAATTTTTATGTATGTACTCTCATGGAACACATGCCACTTTACAGTCATCATTTTTGCTTAGGAAAACCTAATGGTTTATTTTTAACTGTAATTGATTACTTTCCTGATGTTGATATTAGAACACTGAAAAAAAAAAAAAAAAAGACATACAATAATGTTCCTTCCAGCTCATCTTTTGTGTTCATTCATTCATTCATTCACTTACGTATCAAATATTTACTAAGAACCTAGGAGGAGCAAGTGCTTCACTATGCGCTACAGATGCAAGAATAAATCAAAACAGAGTGCCTGCTCACAAGGTACCCACAGTCCAAGGCAGAAACAATTCTACTGAATCGTTAGTGATGTGGATAGAGGCCATGATGCTATGAGAGGGCACAGGAGCCACAGCTAACTTAGACAATGCTGAGAACAGTGGTCTCCTAATGCTCTTCCAAGATGACACTATTGAGCTGTGCTTTTTAAAATATATTAATTAACCATGTGAAAAGCATGGATTAGAACAGAGATGGAATTTCAGGCAAAGGAAATTTGCAAAAGCCTCGAACTGCAAGTAGTTTACTCTTGCTACAGCTGAGAGAGTGAGAGTTTACGGACTAAGAGGACTAGAAATGAAGACAGGTACCATTCCTTGAGCATATGATATGTTGGTGGGCGTTGTCCTGCAGACCACTCGGGAGCCAATGAAGGATTCAAGCAGAAGAAAACATGATCAAATTTCATTTTTGCATTATTCTGCTACCTTTGGGGAGGACTGATCGTAAGAGCATGAAGCAGAATAAGGAAAGGAATAAACAAATTTATTTTTATATATTTTCTTAGGTAAGAAAATGACTTTAAAATGGAAAAGATTAAGATTTTTTAAAAAGATATTGTTATGGGCTGAATTGTGTCCTCTCAAAATTCCAGCGTTGAAGTTCTAACCCATCAGTACCGTAAGAAATGTGACTTAATTTGGAAAGAGGGCCTTTAAAAAAGTGATTAAGCTAAAATGAGGCTTTGGGTAGTTTGGACTCTAATCCAAGAGGACTGGTATCTTTACTTTTTTTTTTTTTTCTTTACTTCCCATTTCTTTTTTTAACTGAAGTAAAATTGACTTACAATATTATATTAATTTTAGGTGTACCACATAGTGATGTGACCCTTTTATACATTACAGGATTAGTACAAGTTTAATTTCCATTTGTCACCAAAGTTATTACAATATTATAGACTATATGCTCTATGATATACAGTCTCTGTGGCTTATTTATTTCATAACTGGAAGTTTATGCCTCTTAATCTCCCTCACCTATTTCACTCATCCCCCCATCCCCCTTCTATCTGGCAACCACCAATTTGTTCTTAACTATGAATCTGTTTTTGTTTTGTTATATTTGGTCACTTTTTTTTTTAAGGTTCATATACACGTAAAATCATGTGGTATTTGTCTTTTTCTATCTGATTTATTTTACTTAGCATATTACCCTCTAGGTCCATCTATGTTATAGCAAATGGCCAGATTTCATTCTTTTGTATGTTTAATATTCCATTGAGTATAAATGTACTGCATTTTCTTTATTCATCTATCAATGGACAATTAGGTTGCTTCCATATCTTGACTATTGTAAATAATGCTCCAGTGAACATAGGGGTACACATATTTTTTCAAATTAGTATTATTGTTTTCTTCAGAAAAATATCCAGAAGTGGGATTGCTGGATTATAGGATAGTTCTTTTGTTTTTTTTTTTTTTTTTCATTTATTGAGGAACCTCTATACTATTTTCCACAGTGACTGCCCTAAATTACATTCCAACCAATAGTGCATGAGGGTTTCCTCTTCTCCATATTCTCTTCAAACCTTGTTACCTTTTTGATAATAGTTATCCTGACAGGTATAAGGTGGTATCACACTGTGGTTTTGACTTGCATTTCCCTTGTGATTAGTGACACTAAGTAACTTTTCATGTGCCTATGGACCACCTTTATGTTTTCTTTGGAAAAACATCTATTTGGGTCCTCTGTCCATTTTTTAATTGGGTTCCTTCATTTTTTTTAAAGTTTGAGTTGTGGGAGTTCATTGTATATTTTGGATATTAATCCCTATCAGATATATTGGTTGAAAATATCTTTTCTCATTCAGCAATCTTCTTCTTTTTTTGGTAGTTTCCTTTGCTATGCAAAGTCATTTTAGTTTGATATAGTTGTTTTTTTTTTTTTTTATTTTTGCCTGAGGAGATATCAAAAAATATCATTGAGACCAATGTCAAAGAGCATACTGGCAATGTTTTCTTCTAGGAGTTTTATGGTTTTATGTCTTACATTTGCTTTTAATCCATTTTGAGTTTAGTTTCATGTATACTATGAGGAAGTAGTCCAGTTTGATTCTTTTGCATGTAGCTGTCCAGTTTTCCCACACCATTTATTGAATAGGCTGTCCAGTTTTCCCACTGTATATTCTTATCTCCTTTGATTAATTAACCATGTAATAAGCTTGGATTATTTCTGGCTTCTCTGTTCTGTTCCATTATTCTATGTATCTGTTTTGGTTCCAGCGCCATACTGTTTTATTACTGTAGCTTTGTGGAATAGCTTGGTATCAGGGAATGTGATATGGTCAGCTTTGTTCTTCTTCCTCAAGATTGCTTTGGCTATTTGGGATCTTTTGTGTTTACACATAAATTTTAGAATTATTTGTTCTAGTTCTGTAAAAACTATCACTGATGTTTTGATAGAGATTGTACGGAATTTGTAGATTGCCTTGGGAATTATGGTCATTTAAAAATATTAATTATTCTAAATCCATGAGTGTGATTTATCTTTCCATTTGTGCATATTGTCTTCAGTTTCTTTCATCAGTGTCTTATAGACTTCTAGGTACAGGTTTTTTACTTTTTTGGTTAGATTTATTCCTAACCATTTGATTCTTTTTTGGTGCAGTTGTTAAGTAGGACTGTTTTCTTTGCTGATCTTTCTGATAGTTCATTATTAGTATATAGAAATGCAAGATTTCTATATATTAATTTAGCATCCTGCAAATTTACCAAATTCATTTATTAGTTCCAGTAGATTTTTTTAGTGGTGTCTTCACAATTTTCTATATGTAGTATCATATCAGCTGCAAACAGTGACAGTTTTACTTCTTCCTTTCCAATTTGGATTCCCTTTGTCTCTTTGTGTGTGTATGTGTGTTATTGCTGTGTTTAGGACTTCAAACACTATGTTGCATAAAAGTGGCAAAAGTAAGCATCCTTGTTTTGTTTCTGATCTGAGAGGAAATACTTTTCAGTTTTTTACCACTGAGCATAATATTTGTTGTGGGCATATCATATATGGCCCTTATTAAGTTAATGTCTGTTCCCTCTATACCCATTTTGTTCATAGTTTTTATCGTAAATGGATGTGAATTTTGTCAAAAGCTTTTTCTCCCTCTATTGAGCTGGCCATATGATTTTCATTCAATTTGTTAATGCAGTGTATTACATAAATTAATTTCCAGATATTGAATTGTCCTTGCATCCTCAGGATAAATTCCATTTGATCAGGGTATATGACCTTTTAATGCTTGTTGAATTCAGTTTGCAAATATTTTGTTGACGATTTTTACATCTATGTTCATCAAGATATCTTGTGGTATCTTTCTTTGGTTTCAGTATCTGGGTGATGCTGGCCTTGTAGAATAAGTTCAGAAGCATTCCTTCCTTTTCATTTCTTTAATAGTTTGAGAAGTATAGGTGTTAATTCGTCCTTAAATTTTTTCTAGAGTTCACCTATGAAACCATCTAATTTTGGACTTTTTATTTGTTGAGAGTTTTAAAATTACCAATTCAATTTAATTACTGGTAATTGTTCATATTTTCTATTTCTGTTTAAGTCTTGGGAGATTGTACATCTCTAAGAATTCATCCATTTCTTCTAGATTATTCATTTTATTAGCTTTTAATTATTACTACAAATAATTATGATCTTCTGTATTTCTGTGGTGTTGGTTGTGACCTCTCCTATTTCATTTCTGATTTTATTTATTGGAGTTCTCTCTCTCTCTCTTTTTTTTTTTTTCCCCTTGATGGGTCTTGTTAGAGTTGTATAAATTTTGTTTATCTTTTTAAAAAAACTAGTTTTTTTTCCTATTGTTTTTTGTCTCTATTTCATTTATTTTCTCTCTGATCTTTATGATTTCTTTCCTTCTACACATTTAGGGTTTTGTTTAGTCTTTTTTTTTTTCTAGTTTTTTTAGGTGTAAGTTAGATTATTCATTTGAGATTTTTCTTGTTTCTTGCTTTTGATGCATTCCACAGATTTGGATCATTGCATTTCAATTTTTCCTTTGTCTCCAGGTATTTTTTGATTTCTTCTGTGACTTCTTCAGTGACCCATTGGTTGTTGAGTAGCATACTGTTTAGCCTACATGTGCTTGTGGTTTTTGCAGATTTTTTTCTTATAGTTGATTTCTAGTCTTATGCCTTTGTGGTCAGAAAAGATACTTGATCTTTGAGTCTGTAGTATTTTGTTATGGCAGCACAAGCAGACTAATACAGATACTGAGGACATAGAAGTACTCGTTGACTAGATAGATGTTTGGAGTAAAAGGGGAGGAGAGAGGCAAGAAAATGCAAAGGGTTTTGATTTGACTGACAGATTATTAGAGATGCCTTTCACCAAGTTGGGAAACCTGAGATTGTAGTAGATGGTCAATTCAAATTGACAAATGAAGAATCGTAGGAACTTGTGGCAGATTTATGAAGAGATGGCCAGCATAGCATTAAAAATACAAATGTGAAATTTGAGAGGTATATAGATTTTCTGATACCTCTCACTGATGTAGTTTCCTCTAAGATATTTGCATGTCTCAATCCCTCATTCAAAATAAGGGCTCAGCTCAAATGTCATTCTATCAGAGAGACTTACCTGTCCACTCTGTCTAAAAGAACACACCTCCTATCACCAACATCCACTTCCCTTGATTTGTCTTTATAATGCCTACCACCATTTGATCATTATGTACTTCTTGAACAGACAGAATCCTCAGTATTTGGAAGAGTGTATTACATGCAATAGGTTATCTATCATTTTTTTTTAATAAAAAAAGAATGGAGGAAATGAGGGAGGAAAGAGAAAGGAAGGGAAGACACCACAGCCTACCACCTGTTTTTGTATGATGTCAGAATAAGAATTTTTTTTTTATAGTTCAAAATTATTGAAAAAAAGGAAGAGTAGTATTTTGTAATGTGAAGGATTCATGAAATTCGAATTTTGGTGCCCAGAAAACAGGTACTGTTGGAACACAGCCATGTTACTCATTTAAATGTTGTCAATGGCTGCTTTTCCCTACTATAGCAGAGTTGAATAAATGCCACATAGGCTGTATGTAGCACACAAAGCCAAAAATACCTACTGTCTATCCCTGTATAGGAAAATATTTCTGACCCCTGATAGACATTATCTGTTAGGTCTTACACATTGACAGCAGAAATCCACACTGGTGGCACCACTTCAGGGCACAGTTTATCATGACTTTACAAAGCTGAACATGAACATTTGTTTAGTCTCTTATCTAACAATTTGTGCTAAGTATAAACCACCCTAGAAATTCTTGAACCTTTAGGACAAGAAATGTTCACAAGAATATTCATAGCAGCACTGTTTACAACAGGAAAATGTGCAGAAAGCCCAAAAGCCTCTTAATGAAAGGGTGAAAATTTTACTTGGCGTACACAACAATGTCAGTGAAAGTAATACAGTAAGTTACACATAGCATGATACATTTTTCATAAACTTAAACTAAAAATACACACATTTACAGGACTACAGATACATGCAAGACAACTATAGAAAGAACATCAAGAAAATTCAGGTTGACAATCATCTCTGCAGGGAGGAGAGGGAGTAGAATGAGAAGGTTTATAAGTTTAATATCTCATTTATGTTTTAGGGATGATGGTTTGCAGTCCCATTTATATTATAATTAAGTACATTTTGATTAATTAGTGATGAATAATGAAAGTATGACACAAACCAAGGATTATGAATTATTGAATTCTGTGCATGTGATGTCCCGTTGGGGTGTGTGTGGGGGGATTCCACCAATTACTTTTATGAACCAGCTGTGAACTTCAGAAATTTGCTTGAGTCTAGGACTTTGTTTCCTGAACAAAATAAAGAGTAAGGACTTGATCATTTCTAAGGAGCCATTCAATTCCAAATGTCCATGTTTCTAGAAAATAAAGTAGGAGGAATAGTTGTTTTCAATTCAATGTACAAGCAAATGTTAAACATAAATAGATGGATCATTTAAAATATTAGGTTTTGGTGGCCATTCACTTAAGACTTTGAAAACCAATTACCCTCTCTGTGAAGTAATCAACCTACCCCCTTAAAATGCAGATTTAGTTGATTTAATTGCTAATTGTTATATCTTTTTTGTAACCCCTATAATTAAAGAAGATTTAAAATAAGGCAATGCACTGGTAAAAATGTCTCAAATATGAATAAGTGATGAGGCTCCCATTTGTAGACCAGCTGCCTGACAGTATTTGTGAGGTTCTGTAAATCATGGATGCTGTACCATGACTCCATGAATGGCATCTGCCAGTAGAGACTGAGAATGTCTCTTTGCCAGCATCAGGCCGTCCCTGTTGTCCCTCCACTACAGCCTGGCACTATGATGTGAGGGAAAGAGCATAATGACATATCTGATTAGTTTGGTTCTAATTACTATATCAATAGAGAGAAGAAATTTACAGATTGATGGTTTTCTTTGGCAGCCAAAAGTTAGGACACTTTTTCTCCTAATGCATTGAAATATTCCAATCTTTGAAGGAGCTGGAGTTGGAAGGGTGAGGAATGGGTGCTCCAGTACTTCTGTTCACACTGCAGCCTGTTTGAGATGTATGTCCCACCCCAGTCCTCTGGTTATAGCTGATTGTTCTGGAAAGACACTCCTGACCCGAGCTCGAGCTTGGTCAAGCTTATTATCTCCCCTCAAAATTTGGAATCAGGTTTTGAAAACATCAAGTCTCTGCTGAGCACTTTTATCCTAACCTTGGATCTAGTTATAGCTCTGGTCCTTTGTAAATACTCTGGAATCCTTAAAAAAATATTTCCCATTCCTGTTCCCTTTAGAAAGTTCAGTTGACTTTTTTAGACTAAGGAGGATCCAAACATATCTTGTGCCTCTCTCTGTCTCTGTGTCTCCCTGTCTGCCTCTATTTGTTTTTCTTTTTATTTATTTTATTATTATCATCATTATTATTATTATTTATTTATTTATTTATTTTTTGGCCACACCTATGGCACCCAGGCCAGGGATCAAAATGAGCCACAGCAGTGACAAGGATCCACTGCAGTGACAATGCTGAATCCTTAACCACTAGGCCACTAGGGAACTTCTGTTTCTTTCTAAATAAAGTTTGAGACTCTACAAAGAAATTCTACCATTTATAAAACAGTCTCATTTTTGATTCAGAAATAGCTCCGAGTAACTCAATGTTTTCCACATTAATATTATGGTACATTTATGATTGAATGTGACCCTAAATTTGATATATCCAATTGTCTCACTGTATAAATAAGAAAATAGAGGCCTAGGGAAGAAAACTGATTTGTCCATAGTCTCACAGTTATTCAGGGAGCAAAAAAAATATTGTTTAGGACTTCTGGCTCCTGATACAGTACACTTTCAAATAATGACATTTTTTTCTTCTAATTCTGCTACGAAAGAGACTAAATGCAAAAAAAAAATAAAATAAAATAATTACAAACAGATACTACAATGTTAAAATACATGGAGTTCTCTATTATGAGGTTCCAAGTGAAATACCACTATGAGTCTTATTTGTTTTTTAAAGGATGTCTTATCTTCAGGAGAGAGGTGGACACTGAAGAATGGACTGGCAGGATTTTGCCATGTATCAATAAATCTTCACTGTTGCTTTTAGATGAATGATTCGTCAACATAATACTTCCAACTCTGTAAGCCTGGTTTTTAGTAGCATTCTATGTTAGATCTGAATTTAGGTAATTTTTAGGGTTACAGAAACGTCAAACTATATCAAGTTCAAAAATGAGTCTGGGAGTTCCCGTTGTGGTGCAGTGCAAATGAATCTGACTAGAAACCATGAGGTTGTGGGTTTGATCCCTGGCCTCCTCGCTCAGAGGGTTAAGGATCCGGTGTTGCCATGATCTGTGGTGCCCGACGCAGATATGGCTCAGATCTGGTGTTGCTGTGGCTCTGGCGTAGTCCAGTAGCAACAGGTCTGATTAGACCCCTAGCTTGAGAACCTCCATATGCTGCGGATGCAACCCTATAAAGACAGAAAAGACAAAAAAAAAAAAAAAAAAGAGTCTGGACTCGAATTATCACTTTTCATTACCTACACCTACCAGTAATACCAGATAATTATATTTATACAATACACATAAATATTTATAAACAATATCCTTATATTACCTATATTAACTATATTTTATTTATATCTATACAAATAAAATTTTGGTGAATAAATTTTAGATCTATGTAACATATACACAGTTGTATAATATATTCCATTTAATATATTAATTATATTCATATAATTATGTTTCATAATTACATATAATTTTAATATATTACATTATAGATTATAGATTTTATATTCTATATTACAATAGAATATAAAATGTCATTATATATATAAATCATGTATAAATATATAAAATTTTGCATATATACATAAAATTACTCACCAGTTATTTTATTTGTCTCATATTAATAATATTAATTTTCCGTGTTGCTTTAAATAATTAAAGCACAATATAAAATGATTCAATATATAAAGATATACATTTAAAATTATACAATTTAATTAATATCTTTAATTCTGAGACTACATCTGTTTCTGACTTGGAACTGACACTTGGGGATATGACACCCAATCAAACCACAGCAACAGGATTTATGGGAAGTGCTTTTGACTTTATGCCACTGTTTCCATCACACAGGACAGTGCAGGAAGAAGGCTATGGGCGGCATAGAGCTTCAAAGAGACTGACATGTGCTAGCAGACCCTGGAGGCCTGGAAATGTTCCTGAGATTCTTAGGAGGGCTACCTGATCAATCCCTCCATTGGCTGCAGGCCTGACATGCCACACCATCAAGGGCAGCCTTTTCCCTGAGACCGTGAGCTCGGGGGTTTGTGAGACTTCCCCACAGAGGCCACCCCAGCATAGTGGCTTTTGTGAGCACAAAGACCGTCTCCTACAGCATCTTCAAAGCTGCTGCTTTTCTTCCCTGGGAGCATCTGCTGTGGCAAAGAGGAAGAGGCAAGAAGCCCTGAATTTTTCACATAAATAGTAGTATTGCTGCCAACCTACTCTTCCAGGAAATTCCATTTACAGAATTAAACATGACATTTTCATTCCCTTACCACCTTTACAGAAATTTTTATTTCTCTACTATTTTTTTTCACATGCAAACCATGTACATAAATGGGTTTGATTATATAGGAATGAAATAGCTCTTTATCACACCTCATGAATAAAGGACTTTCATTTTCCATTTGTTATTTGGATAGAATTTGAAAATATCACTTAAATTTACTCACTACATCTTTCAGGATAAGGATGATGACCTCCTACCACTCTCCTTCACCAGGGAGTAAAAAAAATGGAGATCTGTCCACCTCAAAAGATTCTGAATCCAGCTCAAAGATTTCTAAAATGGCCAACATATGGATACAGAGGAAATATTACTTAAAGTATATATTATCATATTCATAATCTGAGAGGTCATCAATGATAAGATGCACCACTTTTTTACGTACCACTAAGAAAGAAAAAATAAAACATCTCAAAAGAGCTATTCTAATCTTATTTCATTATATTATCCTTGCACATACTTAAGTATTGCAAAATGAATTGGCAGAGGCGGACCTCAGATTTCTTCACAACTACGCAAATAAATAGCTCAACTCTGCTGAAACACTCTGAAACACAAATCACTGAAGTTCCCAGAGAATGGTCCTTAGAGTCTATTTTTGCACCAGTGATAGAGAAATTCTTTAAAAAAAAAAAAAAAGGGTTCCTCCTTCATCTTTAGAATTTTCTTCCAAGTCACTGAGACCTAATCTGCAAATTTTTAAATGATAGTGCCACATGCATACAAGGCAAAAACAGCTGTGTCATGATCGCTGCTTGCCCAAAGAGAGATGGCAAGACTCTGTCAACAGTAATATGCACTCTGATAACAGAGATGTTAAAATTGTGAAAAATAATGTGCATCTGAGCATCAATGAACTATTGCTTTGTTTGAAATTTTGAAAATAAACAGAATTTTTTGTATATCAGAATGTTGCCTTACAAGGCACTCCCCCTAAGAGAACTGTGGTGGATACTTTGAGGCATCACTGAAGAGAGCCCTAAAAAAAGTGAATATGTGAGGAATAAAATTCCTCTCAATGAGTTAAACTTTAAAAATGACACATGAATCAAGGTAGAAAAATGTAAATGGATGGATTGATTTGCAGGCTTAAAAGTTCTAAGTTTAGCTAGTATATGGAAGTTCTCAGGCTAGGGGTTGAATTAGAGCTGCAGCTGCAGGCCCACGCCATTGCTAAGGCAGCACCAGACTCAAGTGGCATCTGCAGCCTATGCTATGCCACAGCTTGCGGTAATGCTGGATCCTTAACCTACTGAGTGAGGTCAAGGACCAAACCTGCATTGTCATGGAGACAATGTCGGGTCATTAACCCAATGGTCCACAATGGGAACGCCTAAGTTTAATGTTTAATATCATTTATATGTAAAGAGAAAAAATGAACAGAATGGTATTTGCTCATTTGAAAGCATTGTAGAAGATGTGTGTGACAGCAAAAAAACTATCCAATGGAGAGAAAGTTTAGTCAACAGGCTAAGGTAGTAAAATAGTGTAACCCACAGGCTTAGCTTGATGTCATCAATTCATTGATTTGTATAATTCCTCTTATACTGATTCCATGCCCCCATGTTATCTGATTATGTAGTATCGCCAATAGAGAGAAGATGTAATAAATTGCCAAAAGGAGAAGAATTTTTTTTTTTCTTTTTACTTGCAGCACATAGATATTCCCAAGCTAGGGATCGAATCAGAGCTATAGCTGCTGGCCAACACCACAGCCACAGCAGCACAGGATCCGAGCCGCATCTGTGATCTACATCACAGCTCACCGCAACGCTGGATTCCCAATCCACTGAGCAAGGCCAGGGATTGAACTCACATCCTCATGGATACTAGTTGGGCTCGTAACCTCTAAGCAACAATAGGAACTTCCACAAATGCATTTTTCTGCCTGCATAGTAAATTCTGAAGTAAAAGATACATGTGACAATAGCAATGAAGTAGATTGTGGGAATTAGAGCCAGTAGCTAAATGGATGTGAAAATTGCTTTGCATGAAGTCCAGATTAGCATTGGTAGCTTTAAGTGTATTACTTTTGTATGTGTGGCAGAGTTACAGCAGGATAAGGGTTAGCTCAGAAAGAATGGGCCCAAATCAACTCAAATGCTTAAGGAATAACATGAAAAGAAGCTAATACAATTAAAGGGAAGCCAGAAATAAGGAAAATTATAAGCTATTTTTTTTTTCTGTTGTGACAATCATCACATATAAGCCACTATTTTCACAGAGGCTTCCTTCTCTCTTAAATCCCTGGAGAGAATGATTTATTCATTGTAATACTCTCCAGAGTCTTTTGTAGAGAGAGACTAGATTCTTATTTATTTATTTATTGTTAATTTTTTTCTTTTTTTTCTTTTCTTTTTACGGCTGCCACCTGTTGCGCATGGAAATTCCTGGGCTAGGGGTTGAATCAAAGCTGTACCTGCCAGTATATTACACAGCCACAGCTATACCAGATCTAAGCTGCATCTGCAACCTACACCACATCTGTGGCAACGCCGGACTCTTAACCCACTGAGTGAGGTCAGAGATTGAACCTACATCCTCATGGATACTGTGTTGTGTTCTTAATCCGCTGAGCCACAATGGAAACTCTGAGACTAGATGTTTAATAACACTTGTTTTGTGCTTTTCAAAGTAAAATAGTTTTATAACTACATATTAATGTATAAAAACATTTTTTATGTATCATTTAATTTAATATTTCTAAACAACACTGTGGGTTAGATTTGAAATGCACAGTTTGGAGCGTCAACCAACCTCTAATCTCTCTTATAATTTCCTCTTGAGACTACAATAGTATGAAAATGGAATACTTTGTCAGATTTAGATTTGTTGCAACAGAGATTACATTTTAGTAAAGTGAACCCATACAGTATGATCGATAGCCAACTTAATGTAATCTCTCAATGTCACCTGCAATAAGAGCATGCAATCTACAAGTGCCAGGGTAAACCTGCTCAGGATGAAAAATTGAGGCTACAAAGCTAATTTACAGCACCACAACTCTCATTATTGCAGCTGGCTGTCAATTATATGCACTCACTTGTTTGGAGATTAAAGCTATTATAAAAATTCTGTAAAAGTACCAAGTCTATTTGCAAAGCATTTCAATAAACTTCTAAGTTTTTAGTAAGGTACAAAATTATTTCTATCTTCCTTTTTCTCCTAAAATCTCTTGGCTTATTTTTTATATGCAAGGAGAAAAAAATTACATACATTCACCTCATATTGTTTATATATTTAAATGGAAGTGCTTCATTTTTGTATTTTCTATAATCAATCGGGAATATTTATTTAATCAGTTCCTACTATGTCTTAAGTTCTTTGCTTTGTATATAACGTATGCTTTTATACCAGGCATACCACCAGAAACATTTTTGTTGTTGTTTTATTCCAGATAATGAGTTGAACACATATTGTTACTAGTGAGTTGCCATGAAATTAGAGCTAGAAAATTTTCACCAGATTTGGATGAGATAAGGGACATTCACCTGATGATATATCATAAGGTCTTTGGCGGGGCAGTCCTGCCTACTTTGAGCTGCTGCAATCAGCCTTTACGGCTTTTCTCTTGGTTGACCAGGGGCTTCATTTTGCCTTATTTTCAAGAGGAAAAGCAACACAAAACTACGAACTTATTTCACTGATTCTGCTGCTATGAAAAGCAATGTGGAGTGTTTTGACTGGAAGTGCCTCCGTGGCCTGGGTCATATGTATGTCAATGATCATGAATCTTCCTCCTATGAAGGTAGCTTTACATTTTGACAGTAGCCAGAAGTGATTCAGGTCGGAATCCAGTGAATAGTATTTTTACTTCTGACTTTCGACCTAGACTGAAGACCTATCAGAGATAAGAGTTGTGTCTGGTACATTTCTACAGTGTCTGACTCCTCTAGCTCCAGGAAAAAGTGGATGTTATAATGAAGTGACAAAGATGGTAGCCCCCCAAGTCACGCAAACCTGGTTTCCAGTCTCCCATTTAACAATTTGGAATCCAGGCTAGTCATCTACCTTTGCCTTAGTTGCCACACTAAATGAATAATAATTTGACCTCCCTCACATGAGCTTGTGCAAGTAAAGCACAGTTCCAGCCCACAGCAAGCATTTGGTAAGTATTGACACTTTATTATTGTTGTCATTTACATGCTTAAAATGTGGGTGCTGAATGAGAAAGCTACCAGATAAATAGAGAATACAAATAACATAAGCAAAATCATTCTGCAAGCTGATTGAAAAAGATACTGCAATATAAAATGTTTTTAGGAAGTGTTCAAAGCTATCATTACTGGTGCTCATTCTATGAACAATTTAAATTAGAGTCATAATTGGGAGGACAGAAGAAAGAGAAAGTCTGAAGGTCAGATGTGGGTAATAAAGGACACTTGGGTCAACATGCATAAACTGCTAGAAAATTAAGACTAAGATCCAAATTCATTACTTACTATCAAAATATAATACATGTTTTAAAATAAAGTTCTCATGCTGAAGTCTTCCTTAAATTCAGGAAAGGTATTAGATTTTGAAAATGGTGAATCCTGCTAGTTACCATTCTTGGCCATGCAAGCCAATAACTGTCCCCCCAAAAAATATGAAATGAGGTATGAGGCTTTATTTAAGTGAAAATTCTCAAAGTCCCTGTACCACTGATACTTTAAGAAACACCATATTTTACCATATTAGTTATATGCCTATAATAATATAATGTTTACACACCACATTAGGAGAAAAACATCAAGTATAATAAACTTTTTATGATATTGTTGTTTTTGATGGGAATAAGTTAAAAGAGAGTTGATTTAAAGAACAAGATAAATTAAATAATTAGTGTTCTGCAGGCTGTGTGAAACTTATGAAGATGGTACACAAATCACTAAAGTTTGGGAAATGCTCATTGAATAAATGATTTATCAAAATTGGTTATAAATAGCCCATTAATAATTTTATAACTTACTTCAATAATTTGGAGTTACCGTCATGGCTCAGCAGTTAATGAACCCAACTAGCATCCATGAGGATGCAGGTTCGATCCCTGGCCTCGCTCGGTGGGTTAAGGATCTGGCTTTGCCATAAGCAGTGGTGTAGGTCGCAGATGCGTCTCAAATCCTCTGTTGCTGTGGCTCTGAACTGCTGTGGCAGTGGCTTAAGCTGGCAGCTATAGCTCTGATTGGACCCCTAGCCTGGGAACCTCTATATGCAGCAAGTGTGGCCCTGAAATGACAAAAAAAAAAAAAAAGATTAAATGTCTGACAGCAATGGCTTGGCTACTGATGTAATATTCTGCTGGATTAATAAAAATAACTTTATTCATATTTATAATACTATAAGCTCCGCATAAACAGACGTTATATCTAGTATGTTTGCTCTTGCATCTCTAGTGCCTGGCACATAACATATACTAATAAATATTAGTTAAGTGAATAAACAAACAATTATATAAGCTTAGGTAAACACATTATTCTGAAAATGTTTCCTAGGGCATAACATAGAACAAAAACAGATATTTTATAAGACTAGGAGATGATTTTTACTCTAATGTCTGATAGAACCTCACCATATCATACCTAACCTTAAAGTTGCTGCTAATCAAATCATAGTTAATTTTAATTTTAATTTATTTTTTTAATTTTTATTTTCTGCTTTTTAGGGCCACACCCATGGCATGTGGAAGTTCCCAGGTGAGGGCTGACTCGCAGTGACAGCTGCCGGCCTACACCACAGCCACAGCAATGTGGGGTCCACAACAAGTCTGTGACCTACACCACAGGTCATGGCAACGCCGGATCCTTAACCCACTGATCAAAGCCGGGGTTTGAACCCTCATCCTCATGGATACTAGTCGGGTTTGTTAACTGCTGAGCCATGAAGGGAACTCTCTAGAGTTAATTTTAAAAAAGATAATGAACAGAATTACAAAGAGATTTGGAAGAATGTCAACTAAAGATCTACTAAATACTAAAGCAACAGGGAAGTCCAAGTACAGACATAAAGATTATGTTAAAGGAGATTTATTTGTAAGAGTATTTCCAAATTATTTTTTCTGCATATTTACTAAAGATATTGGTATTTATAAGAAACTGCAGCAAGCAACTAAGAAAACATAGCTGCATTTAAATGTTATAAGATTAATGTTTTCTGAGATGAGTAAAGGCAAGTGGTAGATAAGTTACATCTGTGTTTGAAACAATACTTAATTTTATGATACAAAGAAATAATTTCTTTTGTAAATTTTGTCAAAGGGAAGCTGAGCTCTGCATGCTTATGAAATTTCTATGATTTTTATATTTTAGGAATAATTTTACACTAAATATTTCCTCACAATGACACAGAAAATTAAAACCCCTTTAAAACAAGATTATCATGTAGGATCATCTTTAATAGATTTGCAGTCTATTAAAATACCATGATACAGGAATACTGAAAAAGGAAGCTTTAGTACATTGACAATTTTTGGATACTGTTTTCCTCTTTCCTTTCTCATGCTTCCATGAAAGAAAGAGAGGTCAATATAAATAAAGTCATGCCTATAAAGCTAAAGACAGAATGAAGACCAAAAATTCATTTTAATGACATTGCAGCAGAGTCAGATGCTCAATGGGGCCATAGTAGAGGATTCTGGTTGCCTGATCCCAATTAAAAGTAAATGCAATCCTGCTTCTAGAATGTTTTCATATTTTCTGTAAGGAAAGCATCCATACAAGAAGCAGAAGGAAAAACTAAAGGGATAGACAGCTTAGACATTCAGATTTATAGAAGAGGTTGCATAGGCAATTTTTGAGCCTACTGCTAATAAACATTTGTCTACTAATTGTAGATGAGGCAGACTTTTGTCTCACACTTGTTTTCTTATCTAATACTGAGATTGATGGACAAGTTAGACCTACTTAGCTGTCTCTAATGGTGGCTACTTGTACCTATTAAAAAATTAAGGTGGCACGGGTCTTTTCAGAGCAGTGCATTTATTACTTCCAACTGTATACTAGACACTGCTGGATTCAGAAGTGAATAAGATAGACATCCCGGCTCACAGCCTACATGCTAGTTAATCAGAAATCTGGAACAAAAGAAGAAAATCATTAAATGATGATAATAATAATAATAATAATAGTCATATTATTTTAGTTGCAGGAACTAAGGGTATCTCAGAATACTCCAATCTATTAAAAAGGAACAGTGATAAACTTATGCTGCTAAAGGACATGTAAGCCTCTCATTCAAACCTATATTCTCTATGGAAACATCTTTCTGGAAACTGTGCTATAGATGTACCCATGGATGATAAGATGCTTAAACACTCATTGGCTGTTTGGAAAATTTAAAAAACTGTTTGTGTATTAGTTCATATGTCTTCAAAACTGGGATCCCAAGATCTTCTGGGTTATTGTAAGGAACAAACAGAATACTACTATTGATGAAGGCATCTATCACACTACCTCTTACAGAGAGTAGAAAATAAACACTTTAAGAACAATGACATCTTTCAAACAAACGTGAAATATTAATTTATATTAAAAATTTGAACACTTTAATGAATTTTTAAAATATTTGTTTTGTAAAACTACTTCATTCTATGGGATTAAATCAGGATATTAAAAATGCATAAGGGATTTTCTGGTTAGGATGTTGAATAAACACCGGCATCTAGCAATTTCCCTCCTAAAAACTCCATTAAAGTTAGAATACACTTATGTATACACATACATTCATAAAATATATGATCAATATATAGACATATTCAAACTAGGACACTACTGAGAATAAAAGGGAGAGCTATTTATAACTACATCAGGGCCAAAGTAGTAAAATAGGATATACTGCGCACACAAGACATGCGGTTATTATAACCTAGAGTGAAGTTCAAAATCAACAAGACCCTCGCACTCTTAGGAATAAATAGATAGCTAATAATTATTAGGAATATGAGGGAAACTGAGGACATTATAGGATCGAAATAGAGAGAGAAAGAGAGAGGAAGGGAGGGAGAAATAAGCAGAGTCAAGGAATTTAGAGAAAACAGAGAACAGAAAAAAATGTTTTTATCCTTGACATATAAGAAAAGATTCTGCATATATGAAATAACCATAGTATGCTACTGAAATGGTACTTTTGAAGAACAAAATAGGAGCTCTTTGATTTAAAACCATGATAAAAAGTCATCCTAGAAAGAAAAACAGAGGAATCAGAAGAGCCAAAACCACAAAGTGAATAATAAAAAGAAATTTAAGGAGTTGCTAGTGTGAAAATGAGCATCCAGCAGACAGATGAAAACAGACCTACACTAAGGCATGTTGTGAAATTTCAGATCATCTGTGGCAAAAAGACTGTCCTTCTAATTTCTAGGGAGAAGGACAGGTTGAATTGAAACATCAAGAAACTACCAGAGAATGTGCTACACCCAGGAGAGTGATACATTACAATAAGAAAGATGTAGAGAATAAAAAGCATGAGTTCCAGCACAGGGGGAGTTGGGGAAACTGCTGGATGCATGAACACTGGTGTGATGAAGGGAGATTTCACGATGGTGGGATGCCCCAGACATACAGAGCATCTGGATTAGAGCAATAGGAAACATCAGCAAGATGTCCACTACTATGTTAAACATAGTCTTTTAAGTCCTGAGAACAGAATATGTTGAATTCTACTCTGTACACTCCTCCCTGCAACAGTGTGCTAAAAATCCCCCTGCTCTCACTTCCCTGTCTCACTGCCTGGATTGCTTTGGGCATCTGCTCACCCCTCCAAAGTATGCTGCCTTGTCCTAGCCCTGAAGGCTAGAGCTATACCAAGCAAGCTTAGAAGCAGAAGGGGAAAACACAGTTCCAGTGAGGAGAAAACAAATATATGTTCAGAAATCAAAAAAAGAAATAATAACAGTGATGATGATCATGATGAGAATTTAGCAAGTTCTTGCATATCTCATTTTTTAATGCTGATTTTGTTAAGAAATATGAGTGAACACAGGATACAAGATTAATGGTTGTGTTAAGGGAGCCCTGATGATGCCCTCTGTACATAAACACAACAGAGATTTTTAATCACAGGTTTACCTTTTTCCAAAGTTATTTTCTTCCTCATCATAAGTGAGACAAAGGCAGTCATGTGGCAGTCACTTATGTGGCACTGATGAGCTGTAGGTCTTCTACCTTCAGTCATTCCCAGAAATAAGACTCCAGTATTGCCAGTTTAGGCAACATGTCATATTGGTGTTTATTACTTAGTTCATTACTTAGCTTTCTTGGTTGCATCAGGCAGACCAAGATCACAAGATAAAAAGAGAAATTAAGTGCTAAAATTGCCAGGAATCTCCTGAAATGAAGATTGATTTACTCAGAAGAAATGAAAGGTGACCCAGCAAACTGAAAATCCCAGGGTTTGGAAAGTCAGAAACACAGGCATACTGGCTTTAAATTTAGCCAAAAGGGAGGAATTCCTAGTGAATAACTGCAAAGTTATTCTTGTGCTTTGAGCTAGCTTGCCTGGATTTCCCAAAGCTTTTTTTTTTTTTTTTTTCTTTCCGACTTGCCTGATGTACAAGCTGATTTCTGTGGACTAGACAAGAGTTTCAGACCCTAAATGACAGAGAAAACCAAACAATAGTCCTTGGCCATAGACGGTATAAAGCCATTCTCAGTTTTTGAGCAGGGAACTTGTACAAAAAAGGCAGTGCTTTTTTTTTTTTTTGTCTTTGGTCTTTTTAGGGCAGCACCTGCAGCATATGGAGGTTCCCAGGCTAGGGGTCTGATTGGAGCTACAGCTGCTGGCCTACGCCAGAGCCATAGCAATGCCAGATCCGAGCCAACTCTGCGACCTAAACCCCAGCTCATGGCAACGCCAGATCCTTAACCCACTGAGAGAGGCCAGGGATTGAACCTACAACATCATGGTTCCTAGTCAGATTCGTTTCCACCGTGCCATGATGGGAACTCCAAGCAGTGCTTTTTTAAGCACCAAAAAGGCAGTGTGTTTAAAATATTGTTTAGGCAGATGTGTAAAAAGGTCTGTGGTGGGCATATCTGTATCTGGGGTACCACTGTGGAGGCTCTGGGGAGACCAGGATGGCTGCTCTAAATTTAAGGCCACTCCATCTTTGCTTTTGGCCATTCCCATGGCATATGGAAGTTCTCAGGCCAGGGATCAAACCTGCATCACAGCAGTGACCTAAGCCACAGCTGTGACAACACTGCATCCCTTAAATCTCTGAGCCTCCAGGGAACTCCCAGTCCATCTTGATTTTACATGGTGTCCTCCATTCCCTTCCTGAGTCTTGTCCCATGGCGTGGACCTCACTGGACCTCTTTGAGCTTCCCTCTCCCTTTCTTGGTTGAAAGTTCGAAAACCCTTTGAGAATTTTTGTAGTATTAACCTATCACTGCGACTGACACACAATGAAGAGACTGAAAAGAAAGCCTGGCAGGTGGAAGCTGTCTGTGGAGTGAGACCGTGATTCTGAAAGGAGTCTTGGGAGGGTGGGTCATCAGTTACCGAGAAGAGCTCTTTTTTCAGGCTGTGTTTGATCAGTGAGTTGGTTCCTAGATTTTCAATTGAAGCTGTATGAACAGAATTGGATTCAAAGATTTATCCTGATTGTGAGGAATGGAAAGAGCTGAGCATGTGAAGCAGGAGCTGCTGAGTGATTACAAAGGTTTATAACAAAGACAGCTTGTGAGAAGTCCACAAAGAGGAGAGGATGTGACTGAAAGAAGACAGAGGAGAGCTATTCTACGTGCAGGTTAACGACAGAGGAGGCAAACTAGGTTAGGAGACAGAAAGAGGAGGGCACATGCCTTTGAGGAGAAAAAATAAATTTGAGTGGAGGGAATAAAATGGAAGAGGCTGGTGTTTTGAGGCTTACACTTTAGAACGGGAACACATTCAGAGTATGCATGACATATAGGAATAGGAAGGAGAGAGAAGCACAGTGTGCCTGGCCTGTGACTGTTAATCAGCCCTCTCAGAGATGAGGAGAGCTGTGTGTGTCCCTGTTTCTGGCTGGTTTCCCTGCCAAAAAAGGGAATGAGGCATTACAATCATGTTAAATATCACCATTGATGCCTGGTACAATTCCATTCAATTGTGTTGCCTTCTCAAACCAGAGTTTCTTAGATTCTCTTTAAGATTTTACACTGAAAGAATAACTAGATATTGGGAATAGAATTTAAATGATCCTAAAAGTCGGGCTCAAACCCTAAGGGATAATTAACCTAGATACACAAGAAATACACAAGTTATTCTGTAAAAGCTCTCAGAAATCTATATGAGAGAAAATACTTGTAGTTGAATTAAGAGCTAAAATTGATAATAATTGCTTAATGGTTTATAAACTGATATCATTTTAAAATGTGTTCTCTGATTAAAAACCCCAAGGCATCAGTTGAACAATTAGGAAGTAAATAGTTTATGGCAAAAACACTGTCCAAACTCCAGATAATGAATTAGAGTTGTGTAAGGAAGTTTTGATGATAATGAAAACATATGAATAAAAGATGCTCATTTCAGAAATATTACAAATCACACTACATAATCCAAAATGAGGAGTACTATTTGCATGCACACACGTGGCCATTTAGGTGAATGACATGCACACAGGCACTCTCACTCATATATGCACACACATATGTGCACACACATAGGAACTGTGAACTCTGGATCACACATGCCTGTCTAAGAGTTCAATCTCTATAACCTACTAGTTGGGTGACTTAGGACTTAATTTCTGGGAGCTTTAATTTCCTCATCCAAAAAATGGGCATAAGAGTGACACTACCTACCCCGTGGGGCTGCTGTGAATTATTACATAAGCTAATATGTATGATCTTAGAATAGCGACTGGCATTCAGTTTGCCCTCAATATTATATATACAGCTACAAGCATAAAATATAAAATCTTTATTACACATTCCCTAACATGTTAGTAATTCTTATCTTCAGTCAGTAAGCAATTTTTATTTTTGCTTATTTATATTTTCAAAATATCCTATTTTGAACACTTGGTTAAAAACCTTAAGACAAATAATGAATAATAGGACGTAATTTTTTACAAATTATATGTGGCAATGTTACTCAAAAGGTAAGGATACATGCAGTTGGGATCATGAACAATATCCAGAAGCATCGAGGTAGGTGTAGTAAAAAGAATACAAGGTATTCCGCCAGTATTCTTGACACCTGGTGCACACTGCTTCAGCCCATTCCTCAATGTGGGTGGGAGAGGTCAACACAGTGGGATAGCACTCCTGCAATTAGGTTACTTTATATGGCAAAGGCAAGAGATTTTTGCAGGTGTCAGTAAGGTCTCTTGTTGACATGAGTTAATTATCCTGGGGAGGCATGACCTGATCAGGTGAGCTCCTGAAACAGTTTTCCAGGTCAGAGATCCTCCTACAGCCACCCCATGAGAAGGACACATGTCTGGGACCTGGGAGCAGCCTCTAGCAGTTGAGAGCAATCCCCAGGCTGGACCCTCAATGTTATCTCAAGGAATTGAGCTCTGGCAACAACTTCAATGAATACGGAAGAGGATGCCAAGCCTCAGATGAGATCCCAGGTCTGCTGACCCCCTCATTTCAGCCTGGGGCACCCTGAGCTGTACCCTGACCCAAGGAAACTCTGAGGTAATAAATTGGTATTCTTGAAAGCTGCCAGAAAACAAATATGATGGAGAAGGAACTGCTTTGCTTTGCTGGGGGTGGGGCTATTGGCAGCAGAAACGGGGGGGGGGGGCAGGTTCATGATTCTTTTCAAGAGCCCAGGTGTCCCATCCTAGCAGCCTATTTCCACTGCCCCCCACCGACACTGAACTCCTGAAACTTCTGAGAAGCATAATGATAAATGAAATGATATTACTGAATGCAAGTGCTTAGGAACTTGAATAACAAGCTCTCTATAAATATTAGATTAAAAAGACTTGAACAGCTTTTACCATTATAGAGGATAATAGAATTTGATCAGCTAAATCCCAGGGCTTTATAAAGCACAAATTATGTAAACAAGCTTAATGGCTTTTTGATAAAACTATAAAGCTAGTACTAGGACGAATGCAGGAGGCGTTCCTTGTTTAGACTTTAAATTTAACACCGTGCAGCACAGATGTTTCCTTAAATTAAAAAAATAAATAAATATGAATGCAAAGAGAGTTATAAAGATGAATTTGAGGATAAAATATTAAGAAAAATGTTGTTTTTGATTTAGGGATAAGCAGTAATTTACCAAGGATAATAGCTGGATCTAGCTTTATTTACTATTGTTATTATTAATCACTGCGCAGAGAGTACTAAGTGAAGCTCTAAATATAAAAGTTCAAGATTTCTAAAAGACATTGAGGAACAACTTAAGGAAATAGAAACAAACTGAAATGTCAGAAAATGTACAAATGAAAGAGGTATATATTAGAAGTACATGATAATATACACTCATTAAAGATTACATTTATAATGCCGAATTTTCAGAGAGATGATCAAAAATGGAGAAGGAAGATGAGGATAATGATGACTACATTTTATAATGAGCCCCAAGACCTAAAAAAGGAAACCAGGATTTGACTTGCACAGAATGACGAAGTCTCCTACAACAGATTCAATGAGTATATTATCTCTTCAATGTCAAATGTACAGCACCTGAAATGCTGTCATTTAGGGCACCCCCTAATTTCCAAGTGATGCAGCTCTGAACTTCAGAGAGTCAAAGAAGAATTACATAGTAGAAGGACTGCCTTATGATAAAAATGAAGAGTGCCAATTTACGTCAAACCTGGCCACAAAATGAGTAAATTAGAGCTTGTTTGAGGCAAGAGGATTTCGTCTCTGAACTATTTGAGGTCTCTTACTGCACGGCCGGCCTTCAACATGGCGCCAAAGAAAGACAAGAAGCCTAAGAAGTCAACCTGGAAGTTTAATTTAGACCTGACTCATCCAGTAGGAGATGGAATTTTTGATGCTCGAAATTTTGAACAGTTTCTACGGGAAAGGTTAAAGTGAATGGAAAAACTGGAAATCTTGGGAATGTTGTTCACATTGAACACTTCAAGAATAAAATCATGGTTGTTTCTGAGAAACAGTTCTCTAAAAGATATTTGAAATATCTTACCAAGAAATACCTTAAGAAGAACAATCTTCATGATTGGCATCGTGTGGTTGCATCTGACAAGGAGACCTATGAATTTCGTTACTTCCAGATTAGTCAAGATGAAGATGGATCAGAGTCTGAGGACTAAATGAAGTCGTCCCTTATAGGGCTTTGCTTGCTAATAAAACAAATGAAGCAAGAGAAAGAGACATCTAGAAACTGACCTTTAGTTTATCAATGAATAAAAAACATTGTACTCTGAAAAGAAAAAAAATAAATAACTATTTGAGTACTGATATTTCTTTCATGTCCCATTGTAATGATATATATATGATGGGGGCAGTATAGAGATCAACACATTCCAATTCCTACTCTTTATTTATGAGGAAACTGAGACAAAGAAATTAATTGTGCCCCAAATCCTCAAGGAACTTGTACAGTATCTGCCCACAACACCATTCTAACCAGGCTGACTTACAAGCACTGAAGGTGACACAGACTCCCACCATTTCTGAATCTGTCCCTGCTCTTCTGTGTGCCATCAAATGGGGTTACCCCAAGCAGAAACTTAGCAATTATTTTCAACTTAAATCTCACCAACCTCAGTTTGAACAACTCAACTTTCTAGATATCCATCAAATCAATCCTCTCCTTTACCTGGAGGCACAATCTTAAAGCTAAATTGTAATGTCTGGATTACAACAGGGCTTTCTGACTTGTTTCCCAGTCTTATGTCTGTATCTCCTTTGGAAAGTCCTATTCTCAGCTTCCAATGCCGTGCTTTAAAAATACAATATCATCAATTGCTTGCTTTTCCCTTGGGACCAATTTTCAGCTGCTTGGCATCTCATGCAAAGCATGATATAAATTGATTTATTTTTGTTACTGAATCAAACTTGGGTCCACTCACCAGATGTGGAGCAAAGCCAATCTATTGACACTGGGCTATAGTGAAAGAAAGAATCATGTTTATTGCAAGGCGCCAAGAATGGAGTACGTGACGTTCCTGTTCAAAAGACTCAAACTCCTCAATGGCTTCCAGGTAAGAGTTTTAAAAGGCAACATTAAGGGTGTGGGCTGTAGGGTCCATGATCAGCTCCTGCACAATCTCTGACTGGTTGGTGTTGTGGTAACAGGGTGATATTTCAGGGATTCAATTACCAATTTCTTGGTTCCAACTGGTCTGAGGCCTATATACTGGTGGTCAACATGTAGTTAACTTCTTCCAGCTGGTGGAGGTTTTAGTGTTTGGAAAATAACTCAAGGGTATGGCTTAAGATATTATGTATAGCTCTTGAGGTAGAACTAAATGTCCTTCACTTTGCTTCATGGCTAAATTACTGTAATTTTGTTTTGCTTGACTATTTTCTTTTGTTGCCTCATTTTTCACTTCTCTGATTAAATTTGCTTTTTGGAACTCAGGGAACGCCTAGGAGGCTAAAGCTTTTTTACAAACAGGAGGTGGGGGGCATGGAGGATGAGAGGAGTCTTCCAAAAGGCCTCACAGAGTTCTGCTCATTCATTCATTATATACATTTGTATTGATTCAAAGTCACTCCCTATTTTCCCAATCTTTTTACCATTCTTTAGGACCTGAGAGGTCAATTCAACTTCCAATCCATTTGCCCTCCAAGTTCTCTTAGACACTTTTCCTCCATTCTCCTACACACACAATATTTCATCACTAGAAATCTGATCCATCCTAGGAGTTCATTCCTTTGATGCCTTTTCCAGTTTACATCATTCCGTCTAAGTGATATTATCATGTCTCATACATTCATATGCTAACTATTAGCACATTTACATCTCTAACCCAAACATCCTTTCCAGGGCTTATCTAACTGCAAAATTTGCATCTCAATTGAGATATCATATAGCACTTCATATTTAAATAGCACTTCATAATTCAAAACTGAATTCTTGAAATTTCTCTAAATCTGTTCTTTCCTTATTTTTCCATATCTCCCCAAAGGCACTCTAATTCACCTAGTTATTTCATCCATATATTCAGGAGTTATTCTTGATAACTGCCTTTAACCATCCTTATCCCATCCATCACCAATCTTGAGTACCACCTCCAAAATACTATGAAATCCATCTCTTTTTCATCACTTAAACTATCACCATCCTAGTCCAAAGAAGCATCATTTCTTCCCTGGACTTTTACAACAGCTTCAGAACTGGCCCCAGTGTTTTCAGTTTGTCACTCAAAGTACTTCAAATGGTAATTTTAATCAAGACCCTCTCATTCTCCTGTTTAAAACCTTTCCAGACAGTGTGCTCAGTGGTCCCATGATCTATCTCTTGCTTCAACAGTGTTTGGATGGAACAGACCCAGGGACCCTCCCCCACCGACTCCAGCTTCTGACTACCCTCCAATCTTTTTTCCAGTTGCAACCTTGGGAATCAGCCACTCAGCTGCTTCTCTGGGATGAGCACACACCATTTTTTTAAGCTTAACTTTTTATTACTGATCAACCATGAGCTCCCAGGTTCATCAGAATTATTCCAGCGAGGTGGAAGCCTTCGTCGACCGCCTGAACATGCATCTGCAGGCCTCCTACACCTTCCTCTCTCTGGGCTTCTATTTCAACCATGACAACAAGGCTATGGGAGAGTGTGAACCACTTTTTCTGCAAATTGGCCAAGAAGAAGCGCAAGGGCGTGGAGGGTCTCTTGAAAATGCAAAACCAGCTCTGTGGCCTCACTCTCTTCCAGGACTTGCAGAAGCCATATTAAGATGAGTGGGGTAAAACCCAGGATGGTATAGAAGCTGCCATTCTCTTGGAGAAGAACCTAAACCAGGCCCTTCTGGATCTGCATGCCCTGGGTTTTGCCTACGAAGGGTCCCACCTCTGTGACTTCCTGGAGAACACTTCCTGGATGAGGAGGTGAAGTTCGTCAAGAAGATGGGTGACCATCTGACCAGCCTCCGCTGGCTGTCTGGTCCCCAGGCTGGACTAGGCAAGTACATCTTTGAAAACCTCACCTTCAAGCACGACTAGGAGCTTCTGGAGCCCAGAGGACTTTGAGGAGCCCCTCTGGTGCCTAGGTTTCTCCCGGAAGCCCCTCTCTGCAGCCACAAGGCACCAATTTAACCACCTTGGCGCTCTCTCCTAAATCTCGAACCAAATGGAAACAATATAGTTTTCTGCAGCAAAAAAATAAATAAATAAAACTAAAGATAAAAAATAAAATCTTTCCATAGATTCTCACCCACTGCATTGTAATTTAACTGAAAACATAAAAACCAAAATTTTTCCTGCACAGCCATCTTTACTGCCTGGTCTGCTCTGGCCCTACCCCTTCTCCCCACTTCATTTTGGGCCCTTTAGGCTTTAGTCACTCAGGTTTCAGTTCTTTGGAGGGAAATGATCTCTTTTATGCCTTGGGGTATAAATTTTCAGGGCTCATTTCCCTTCCTCACCTTTTTGAGTGACTTGTCTCCTTTCATATGCTAAATTTTGGCTGAAATGTTGTTTCCCAGGGAGGTTTTTTTTAAAAAAAATTTCCTCTATCCAAAATAAATCACTTCTCACATTTCCATCATTTTTCTCTACAGAAAAATTACTTATTTATTGGTTTATTTTTTTAATGCTTGTTTTTATTATGAGTTGTGAACACCGTGAAGGCATTTACCAGATCCATTTACTCTCACATGACACATTTCCTGGCATATAGTGAATGTGTCAGGGGAGCACTGACTGAAACCACCCACCTTGGCCAGGCAGGATAATAACTGTTGGCTTGAGTTGTCTCAAAGCAGGAGACCCTGATAAGGAGTACGGTGCTGCCATGAAGACTGATGGGGGTGGAGGGGGGAGGAGTTGGGAGGGGTCAGTAGGAGGGAGGAGAGAACCAACCTCCAGGATCCCTGGTGCTAGAATCCATCTTGGTTGAAAGGTGTGTGTGCCACCAAGAAGGACCCTGGGGCCAGACCAAGAACTGGCAGAGCAAGATCATTGGCCAGAGACAACCCAGGAACTAACCCCATTCCCATAAAACCAGAAACTGTGAGCCACATGGGGGAGCAGTTCTCCTGGGTTCCTCACCCAGCTGCTCTCTGCCTGGGTATCCCTTTTCAATAAAGTCTTACTTTGTCAGTAGGTGTGTCTCCCTGGACAGTTCATTTCCAAGTGTTAGACAAGAGCCCATTTTCAGGCCCTGGAAGGGGTCCCCTTTCCTGCAACAAATACATAAATAAAAAAAACCTAGAAAAAGATCCTAGAGTATACTTAAATACTCTGTTCTTTTTTTTCTTTTTTCACAAAGTCTATAAAGAAATTCAACTTTTTTTGGGTTTTTTTGGTGTGCATTACAATTTTTTTTTTTTTTTTTTTTTTTTTTTTTTTTTTTTTTTTTGTCTTTTCTAGGGCCACACGCAAAGCATATGGAGATTCCCAGGCAGGGGGTCTAATCAAAGCTGTAACTGCCGGCCTATGCCAGAGCCACAGCAACATGGGATCTGAGTTGCATCTGCGGCCTACATTACAGCTCCCAGCAACGCCAGATCCTTAACACACTGAGCAAGGCCAGGGATTGAACCCACAACCTCATGGTTCCTAGTTGGATTCGTTAACCACTGAGCCACAAAGGGAATTCTGCATTACAATTTTGAATTACATTTTTCTTTGACATGATGTAGACTGTATATGCAATGTAAGAAATAGTACAGAGAGAACTCATGTGGCTTTTATTTCACTTCCACCAATGGTGCCACTCTGGAAAACTACAGTAAAGTATCTCAAGCAGGATATTGATTTCAGTATAATCAAGACATTGAATACTTCCATCACCAAAAGAATCTCCCTTATTGTCCTTTTGATAGCCACAGCCACTTCTCTCTCACCTCATCCCTCGTTAACCCCTGGTGACCTTTAATCTGTTCACAATTTCCACCCAATTTGTCATTTCCAAAGGTTGTATGAATGAAGGCATAGAAAACCTAATCTTTTGAGACTGGACTTTTCTCACTCAGCATAATTCTTTGGAGATGAATCCATATTGTTGCATTGTGTCAACAGTTCATCCCCTTTATTGAGTAGTAGTCCATGGTATCAATATACCAAGTTTGTTTAAACATTCACCTGTGAAAGGATATATGGGTTTCTAGTTAGGGTTAATATCAGTAAGGGTGCTATGATCACTTGTATCACTTAATTTTTCTTGAATAACTGTTAAGGAATAAAACTGCAGGGTCATACGGTAGTTGCATGTTTAATTTTTAAAGAAACTACCAGTGTTTTCCAGAGTGATAGCCAGCTATCCCTTTCTTTTTGTTGTTGATCCCATTCACTGAGCTTTTTATTTTGGTTGCTTCATGCCTATTTCTTTGCTGAGGCTTTCTATATTTTCATTTGTTTTAAGCATATTTGCAATTACTCATTGAAGCATTTTTATCATAGCTCGTTTAAACTACTTATCAGAGAATTCTCACATCTCTGTCATCTCAGTGTTCACATCTACTAATTATTTTCTTTCTTTTCATCTGCGGTCCTTTTAGTCCTTGGTATGATGAGTGATTTTTTTTTTTTTTTTTTGCTTGAATCTTAGACATTTTCACATTATGTGATGATACTCTGGATATTATCAAAACTTTCTGTTTTAACTGATTTTTTACTTGAGCAGAGGAAAGAACAGTGCTATCTCATTATAGATAGAAGTCTAGGTACCCTACTTGGCCTTCCTTGACACCCAAGAGGAAAGGCTAGGCTGGGAGTTCTGGGAACCCATGTAGTCCACACTGACAGTGCCATGGGAGTAGCCCCAATACCACTGGGCAGTGGTGACACTCCTGACTTTCCTAGGCTTCCTGTGACCTTACGCCAGTGTTGGGGGGAGCATCTTGTTACCTTGTTACTAGAAGGTGGGGGTGAACATGCATGATTCAATGTGGTCTGCACTGTTCCTATGAGGGAGGGCGTGACTGGATGTTGAGATTGAAAGTTCTGGCTCTCTATTTGGAATTCTCTGACACCTCCACACAGGGTATGTTTAAGCACTTCATTATGGCTTCTCAGGGATAGGAGTCTAGGCTCCCCACCTGGCCTTTGCTGGCAGGGGTGGGAATGGGCTATTAGCTTTTCTTGTGCATTTGGCTGGAGTGGAGTGTTTTTGGTCTAAAAATTTTCTGTCTTGTCAGGCTGCCCTTTTCCTGATCCTTGGCTAAAGGGTGCAGGATTTTGTTGGGGCTTTGTTTATCTGCACACATTGACATTTCCAGATAGTCAACTTTTCCAGCTCTCAGTCTAGGATATATGAGGCAAGGAAAAAAAAAAAAAAAATCAGAGAACTCAACATAGCGTTGTTTCTTGGATCCTAAGTTCCCTAACTGGTCTGCTTTCCTTTCTCTGCCTTTTAGAATTTTCTCATGTTTGTTTGATTTATAGTATTCAAAGTTTTAAGTTGTACTTAGCTGAAGAAACAGGGTAAAATATTCTACTCTACTTACTCAGAAAATAAAGTCTCTAACTTTACATATTTACTGATTACACTCCTTTTAAAAGTGATAAGAATAGATAATAACACGTGAATTAGTTTTATCGGGCTACTGCAACAAAGTACTACAAACTAAGTGGCTTAGAGCGACAAGAATCAATTCCACTACAGTTCTGGAGGCAAGAAGTCCAAAATAAAGGTGTCAGCAGGACTGATTCCTTCTGAGGGCTGAGGAAGACTCTGTTCCATGCTCGCCTCTGAGCTTCCAGATTGTGGCTGGCAATCCAGGGTTCCTTGGAGCATACATGGCAGCATAGCCCCAATTTCTGTCTCTCTCTTCACATATCATTCTTCACTGTGCATGTCTGTGTTCAAATTTCCCTCTTCTATACGGATCCCAGTCATATTGGACACAGGACGTAACTACAAGTGTGAACTCATCTCAACTTATCCAGTTTCATCTGCAATGATCCTCTTTCTGAATAAAGTCACATTCTAAGTTAAAGGACTCCCACATCTTTTTATTGAGGATACAACTCAACACATGACACCAAAATGACAGAATCAAGCTCCTAATATGGTACATCCAATGATATAGTGTTTATTTTATTTTATTTCTTTATCTTTTTACGGTGACATATGGAAGTTCCCATGCCAGGGGTGGAACCAAAGATGCAGCTGCCAGCCTACACCATAGCCACAGCAATGCAGGATCCAAGCCACATCTGTGACCTATGCTATAGCTTGTGTCAAAGCTGGATCCTGAACCCACTGAGCTAGGCCAGGGATCAAACTTACATCCTCATGGTGTCAGGTCCTTAACCTGCTGAGCCACAAGGGGAACTCCATGATATATTGTTTATTTTTGATTGATCTTTGGACAGACAAATGCAAATTACCTTGAGAAGCTTACAATGGAATGGGAGGAGATAAGATATGCTCTGGGTTGAAGGTCCCCCCCCCCCCAAATTCATGTCTACTCAGACTCTCCAAATGTGATCTTATTTGAAAACAGGGTCTTTACATATGTAATTAGTTAAAATGAGGTCATACTGGATGAATATGGGCCCTAAATGCAATGACTAGTGTCCTTATGAGACGCTCACATGAAGACATACAGGGGACCTAGGGAACAACCATAACTACAGGTAAAAAGATTGCAGTGATGCATCTACCAGCCAAAGAACATCAAAGACCGTCAGCAACCACCATTCTTCCCTGGAGCCTATAGCAGGAGTTCGGCCCTAACTACAGTTCTCTCGAGAACTGTGAAAGAATAAATTCTCTTGTTTAGAATTCCCATTGTGATTCAGTGGAAATGAACCTGACTGGTATCCATGAGGTTCGATGCCTGGCCCAGCTCAGTGGGTTAAAGATCTGGTGTTGCAGTGAGCTGTGGCAAAGGTCTCAGATTCAACTCAGATCCTGTGTTGCTGTTGCTGTGGTTGTGGCATAGACTGGCAGCTGCAGCACTAATTCAACCCCTACCTGGGAACTTCAATATGCCTCACATATGGCACCCCAAAAAGCAAAAAAAAAAAAAAGTCTCTTGTTCTAAGTTACCCAGTTTGTGTTAATTACTTATGGCAGCCTTGAGAAATGACTTTAAGGTACTTTATACAAATAACTGCAATGCAAGAAAGATAATGCTAAGTGACACAGAGTAGGAAACTCCATAACACAATGAGGTAATAAGAGGAGAGGATTTGATTGATAAAAGAACATAAAATGGTTGTTTGGTGGTAAAGGTATGCTGAAGATGAAGAACTTCATGAAGTTTAGGATTCCAGACAACTCCTGAGAGATAAGGGTTTTATAGAGAGTTTCAGGAGAGAATATTGTACACAGTGACTCTGGCATGAAATAAAGCAAAATGAATTTGATGGAATTCTACTCTGACAGGATCATGGAGTAACCATGAGGAGGCACGGTAGGGAAAAAGGAAGCACTAGAATGTTTGTATTAAATGTGATAGAAGTTCAATGCTAAGATGAGGCCCTTTCCTTCATCCAATAATTGTGATGGGTCCGGGTAGTCACACGATTACAGTGGTATGTTTGGCACATTTATCCAGCAGCCTGCTGACAGGTGGCATGGGGGCACGGGCAGTAGGAAAATAATGGAATTAGAGGGACTATTTGAGGAAGTCATGGATGAGATGTAACTACCAGGTGACCCTCAAGCAGAACCCTGGCAACTGGAAGGCGCCTCACCCCTCCCTGTCCTTGGCAGGTACATCCTGTCTATGGTTCCCATGCTAGCAGCCGTTTCAGGGAATAAAACCTTGAGAGAGGTAGGTGGAGTTGAGACCATCTGGACTGAACTCCGAAAGGCTTCAATATAAATGTTTATGATTCTGGAGAGCAGGTTCAGAGATTACTTGTCTTACAGTTGACCAAGATGAGCCCTGTAAGTAAGTTCCCTTGCTTGTTAAACCTCTACCTACCAATGTGAAGTGCTCTGCCTCTTCCTTCAGTCTCTCCTGGTCCTTCCCATGTGGGGGCCAGTTTCAGATCTCACTTCTGAACTCCCAAGATTGCAAACCAACAGGGACCAGTTGGGACATTATTAGAATAGCTCAAACCCAACAAACGAGGGTTTGAATCAGGATGATGGTTTGGGGAATGGAAATAAGGATGACTGGCAAAAGGCATTGGGAAGGAGAAATTGAAAATTTAACAGTTATCTGAGGTGTTAAGAAATATCAATATGCTTATGTTTTCGACTGAATCCAACAATAAAATACTCTAGCTGGGAAAAACTTCATCTTCTCTTGTAGTTCAATAAAAAAAATTTAATAAGGATAATATGAGAAATAACACAGTTGATAATGTTAAACAAACATAAAATTTGGAGATATAAGTGAACAGTAATGTTGTAACAATTATTTGGAAGAACTTCATTTCCAAAAATCAGAGGAGACTACCTTCTCACCAGGCCCTAAATTAAGAGTATTTTCATTTTTTGTTCGTTTTTTTTTTTTTGTTCTTTTTATTAGTAAGTGAATTTAAAGTTTAGTATTCCAAAGAACTAATACAAATCAGAAGTGATTTTCAACAGTGATTTTTTTTGTTTCTACCCAAATTTACATCAGATATTACCTGCAGTAAAGTTTCTCCATGAGAAACCAAAATTAAGATTCTTAGAGATTCATAATGTCTCTACAAGTAAAAAAACCTCTCTCATGTCCTAGGATGAAGTAGGAAAATAGAGGCTGATCACTGCCAAGACATCGCTTCTTCCCCAGAGAAGACATCTTGCTCTCATTTAAAAAATTTATTATATATTCAACAGTGATAAACACACAATTACATTTGGGTCACTAAGAAGTGGGATAGCTCTATTCTTACGAATTAAGGTGCACATACAGTTTCTCATGACCAAAGAGTGATAATAGAGAGTGATTTATAGAGAGAGAGTGATATATCAATGCCTCATAGACTATCTCATGTTATTGTTCCCTTCTTTTCTTCAACAAGTATCTCTTGGAAAAGGAACAGCCCAAGCCAGGCTTTGTGGTGCCATCTTTCCTAATGAGGTCAAGTTCATGCTCTTACCAGGTAAAGGAAGGGTTAATGGGTGGTGAAAAACCAAAGAATGAAGCTGGCCTTCAAGGGTCCCTAACACACTAATGTTCATAACTATCCTGCTGATAGAGGGAAAATACTCTAACTGCAGAAAGTTTCAGTCCACTCTGCACCACCAGACTGAATCTAGAGTAATGGCTTAAACTATAATCCTACTCTTGAAGGGAGGTATGGATGAAGACCAGACCTGTGTATCTGTGTGAAGGCTTCAACTCACAGAAATGTAATCTCTCCTGAAAATAAACCACCCTTTCATTTTGTATGTATTCTTCACAAGAGGACTGTATACATTATGGTCTGGTTTTGTTTTCTCATTCTTCTTTGAAAATGCATATGGGAAAATAAAGTAAATTGTTAGTTGTCCAAGCCCAGTCAGGAAGTCCTGACCTCTCTTAAGGTTAAGAGTTGACATTCATTGTTATAAGCATATTAGGAGAAATCAATTCAATCAAAATCAATTCTGCAAAGTTGTGAAGTAGGAGGTCTGATTCTGGGACCTCCCTTTTCCACTTGATTTAACTCTTTTGGATTAAATCAAGTTCTCATAGGTTATACTTTAGTTCAAGTACGATTAGAATGAAGGTAAAGAAGAAAGTACCTGAGGGCATTGACATGTCCAACAATCAATGACCTCTTAGGCTGTGCTTTCTGGTAAGTGAATTATTTCTCTGAGGCATACTTACAGTCTTGGCATGGGAGGAAATTTGGGGGACAATATCTCTCACTTTATCATTTTTTCTACACCTTCCATACTGTACTCATGACCTCAAAATTCTCCCTCCCATCTGTGCCATGCCCAGCTTCCTAAAATCAACAAGAGTTCCCTCCCCACTGGGGTCTGCTTGGCTATAGCACTGTTTAGGGCTCCTAGTTCTAGATGAACAATTCTATTTGTACTTCATACCCACTGAATCAGTCTCCAGGGATGGAGCCAGTATGTTTGTATGGAGGAAAAAAAAAAAAAGATAAGCTCTATAAATGTTTCTGAAGTAGGGCCACATTTAAGAACACTTGGCCTTAAACATACTTGATTTTGAATTTTGTCGGAATCATAAAAGTTGTTTACTTCTCTAATTCTTTAAAAAAATACTATGTGACTTCTGGTAAACTTTACTGAAAATTTACTACATATCAGACAAGATGCTGGGAACCATATAATTATCTTATTCATACCGTAATGAGATGAGGTATAGATTAGTATCAAACTGTTTTACAGGAAAACATACTGAAGTCATTGAGTTTAATAAAATTAATAAGGTGCCAAGATTATACATCTGGTGATTCACAGAGGCAGAATTCATACCCAGGTTGTCTGAGTAAAGAGGTTATCACGGTACCTGACACAGGGTAACCCATCTGTACAGCGATCAGCAGCAGCAGCAGCAGCAGCAGCCTATCACCATTATCCTTTATCAGCATATGCCTCAGGGGTCCACATCAAATGAGGATCCTCTCCTGAGGCCAGTAAGCAGTGCTGGCCTCACACACTCCTTCAGGTTTTTGGAGAGTAAGATGTTACCAAGCATCTGATGGAAAATCTGCTCTTATCTTAGAGAGATATACATCCTCCACACTACTGTGGGAATTTACAAGAACCCACAGTCTCATTTCACAACTCTGAAATTTAATATGGAAGTGAAAAAAACTAGGCCTTCTTCCCCAGATAAATGTCGTGCAAGCAGTAGGTAAGTTTTCCTGGTGCCAGAAGGGATTTTCAATGCTCTCAGAACAGCTCCTTCTAGAACCTCAGGGAGCAGAGGAAGACCTGTCAGCTTCGACCCACATGGTCAGTAGGGATAGTTTGAGAGGTGATACTAGCTTTCCCCATTCTTGGTTCTCGTGGAAGTTGCTTGATGGGCCAGTTCTTTCTGTGGACTTTAACCCTGCAATTTCACTTTCTAGTTTTTCCCCTACATGCGGAATTTTTTAAAATGCTAATTATTAACTGTTCAAATCAGAAGGTAGACTTAAAAAAAAAAAGTAAAAAAGTTTTATTGCTTTAGAAAAACACGTCACCATTTAGCCTAACAAATCCAACAATATTTAGCTTATTGCATGTTGTGAGGAGAATACAGTACAGAAGAAGTAGACTTCAGTGGTGCTACTTATTCTCAACATATAGAAAAGCAATCTTCATGAACCATAAAAATGGCATAGTTACCTGTCATGTTGCAGTAAACTTTCAGAGGCCCCAGAGGTCCACTGCCATCAGGATCTATCCAGTAGTAATTTGATGTCTGGCCCAGGTGTTTGTATGCTTCACAGGACGGTTCATAGATGGCTGGAAGGAAACATCCTGCATGAGCACAGCTCCAAAAAAGTGGTTCCCCAAACAAATGCCCCAGTAACATATCAAATGCTGCAAACCATTGTTTAGGATGCATTCTCTTGTGAGAATGAGCATTCTTATTTCTACATTTAAACTCATAATTTGATTTTTGTCTATAAACCTTTCTAACAAAGACAGTAAGTTCTTGGTATGACTTTATAGCCAGGGAAGGTATAAAACAATCAATAAATTGTCAAATAAATGTAATACTTGTTTCACTGAGGCCCATGATCACAGAAAAATATTTAAACTATACTTATTTATAGCTATCATCTCCTTACTGTAAGGACTTTATTTTGAAAGGCCATGAATATAGGCGGCACTGTTGGTCGATCAACTAAGAGATTAGAGAAAATCTCTCTTTCTCCCACACAAACACACACAAACACACTTTTTTTTTTTTTTGTACAAATAACATGTGATTTCTAATCTTCCTTTATTTCAGGAAAAGGGAAAGAAAATCTCTGCTTCATTTTATTTGTTACAGGTATTTTAATTACCTCACATCTAGTTTTTGTAGAAAGCTAACATTTATGTAATTAAACTGTGGTTCTTTTTCACTGTTTTCTCTTTTGTTCCCATGCTCCTAACACATTTTCTTTTCTCATAGAGACTGCACCTGTTTTCAGAAGTGCAAAAGGGACATTTACATATCTCCCTTATAGCTGGAACTTCTGAAACTCTACTGTGGAAAATTTTTAACAGCTCTATACTGATATTCATGATGAATTTGACAGATCTCTTTACAGAACTAAGAACTATTTCCAATAAAAAAAATATATCTGTCTGATAAGTGTATCTTTTGGTAAAGTGCCCTTAAATTCATACTCCTAGCCGTCCTGTGTTAAGTTGTGAAGCAGGAGGTCTGATTCCGGGACCTCCCTTTTCTACTTGCCCATGCTCTCTACTTCCCTTTGGCTTTCATGATTTCTTCTTCCCAAGGATGCTAGACCTTACATAATATTTCATTTCAATAAACACGACACACTAGACTAAAACAGTTCTAAAACTCTTTGATTTTCTCAAGGTTTGCTTCCCCTTCCTTCCTTCCTCCTACAAATAGTTATTGAGCACATATAATGTGTTGAGCAGTGGATTAAGCCACACAAACACAGCTGTGAACAACACAGATTAGGGACATTTGGAGTAAGGGCTATTCACTCAGTACTTGGGTATTACACACGCATGAAGTGCTTTTGGGAGAGGATGTGGCTAGAAAGTTTAGGACAGCCAGCACAACTGTTGACCCAGTGTGATTATTAATGTGCCACTTTAAATCTCCTGTTGGTCTTACTTGGATAATAAACTATGCTCAAACTCTGAATGCTGTACCAAGTAAAATAATGCATTAAAAGACAGTGAAGAAAGATTTTTAAACTTTTAGCAGAAAGATGCCATAACTTGAGGTACGTTTTAGAAAGAAAGTTTCTTGCGGCAAAACAACAGATTTAAGGGAAGTGATTCAGAAGGTAATGAGAGCATGTAGGCTGTAATTGCCATAGGGCTGTTGAAAGATAGCCAGCAGTATCGAAGATTATGAGAAAGAATAAAGCAATATGAGGCAGGATGAGGTAGATGGGACTGATTCACATGTTTTTATAATCAACAGGACATGAAGACTAGGTGGGTGGACAGAGTTGAGAAAAAAAGAGAATTAAAAAATGACTTAAACTCACAATTTCTGGGGGAAAAACTGCTGTTAATTTTTGACAATCCCTATTCAGATTATTACTTTTTTTTTTTTTTTGGGGTACAGCTCAAAATCATCTAGAATGTCATGTTTAAATTCTTAGGTTTTCCAATTAGTCCTTTTTGTCAATCTGCCATTAAAAACTTTCACCTTAATTTTCTAATGTTTAATAGTCACTTTCTTTCCCCCCTGTTATTTTTCCTTATCATTTGGTATCTGGTATATAACGATCACCCTAAGTGATTATTCTGCCTAAATATCTCTTCACTTCTCACCAAATTATGTGTTTTTCATCCCGGGATAGTCTAGTCCTAAAACCTTACTTACATCACGTTAAAAAAAAAAAGTGCATTGGGTCTTCATTATCTGTATTATATCCCAGATCACTATCTATGCATGCAAGACCTCCCATAACCCTTACAGGTAACTTTTGGTTTTAGCAACCTGCCAATAGAGAGCAATAGCAAGCTTGCTCTCTTCTCAGATGAATGTGACACAGGAACTTTAATGCATGTTCACGCTTTCTGGGGTTATCTGTATCTGAGGTAGTCTACAGGCTTCTTTCTCAACCTATTAAATGTCTCAGTCAGGGTTAACTATGAAGGCAAAAGTAGTAAGAAACAGGGCTCCCATCAAACAGATCTGAGTTTAAAGCCTGACTCTGCAAAGTCCTATTTAATGTAACATTGGCAAAGATACCTCATCACATTTAGTCTTGTCTGGAGAGTAAAGATCATAGGTATATTACTTAATAGGTGGACTATTATTTTTAATATAATAATCATTATTTAGGTCCCACTGACATTCTTCCTTTTTTTTTTTTTTTTTTTTTTTTTTTTTGTCTTTTTGCTATTTCTTGGGCCGCTCCCGTGGCATATGGAGGTTCCCAGGCTAGGGGTCGAATTGGAGCTGTAGCCACCGGCCTACGCAAGAGCCACAGCAATGCAGGATCCGAGCTGCGTCTGCAACCTACACCACAGCTCACAGCAACGCCGGATCGTTAACCCACTGAGCAAGGGCAGGGACCGAACCCGCAACCTCATGGTTCCTATTCGGATTCATTAACCACTGCGCCAAGACGGGAACTCCCACATTCTTCCTTTTTTAAGGAGACCTTCCCTAATCAATGTGTCCATATTTCTATACAGTGCAGGGCCTCCATCACTCATCTCACCTACTATAATAATTATAGTCAGTTTAGGACTTGATTGACTGTTGTTATTTAAATTCCATATATGAACATTTTATTTCCTAACAAGATTGTGAATTATTTCTGGGGCAGAGTCTAGAAAATGTATTTTTTTTTGCCCACTCTATATTAATCTAACACGGCAAATGTTCAAGTAAAGTTGTCAGAACAAAATGTAAAAGGTACCTACCCTTCATCCAGTTCTGATTTTGATAAACGATTAACTGACTCACCAAGAGAAGTATGTGCATATGAAAGCACGATTGGATGATAGTAGGTATAGGTAACTACTGCATTTCCAAGTAAACATACAGGCATTTTAAAGAGGGCTAGAGACCTATCCTAAGCAATTGACTAGTAATTGATGAGGGAAGTTTAGGTAAGAGAGCAGCTCTTTCTTTTTCTTCAAAGTGTGACAATTATTCTGCTTGTCTTTAACCTATAGCAGGTTTACTAGCTGCTTTTGCCTCATCAACACAAATGGAAAACCAAAACTTTAGTGCAAACTTTATCATGTGTGAAAATCACCTGGAGAGCTTGTTAAGACAGGGATTCCTAGGCCTCACCCCAAAGATTCTGACTCAGTAGAGAATACGAATTCTAACAAGCTCCCAAGTGATGCTGCTGCTGCTGGTCCTGACTGCATTTTGAGAAGCATGACTCTAATCCTGGGGAAAAAAAAGTTAACTCGAGAAAGGTGGATTAATTCTTTATTTATATTTTAATATAAATAGGAAAAACAGGTAATGGAAAGGCAATATGGTACAATTTAAACAAAATAAGGCTAGAATACCACCTCACTTCACTCAAAACAATAAAAATGAAATGGGTTATAAAACTCTAAATAAAAATACATGTTCAAAGAAATATACTTGGATGAACACACAGAAAAATATTTGGAAAGAAATACATCCCAACAGAAAAAGTGCTTATCTTTGAGTAATAAGCTTATGGATGATTTAAAACTTCATCCTTTTCTGTGTTTTCCCTACTACTTTATAACATGCCTAAGTTATGTTATCATTAAAATTACGCTTGCAAAATACGTGTCTAGAATAATGGCACTGAGGTAAAATGGCATGAACAGCTGTAAAACAGTAAAATTGCATTAGTTTTACAATTGAATCAGGAAATAAAGAGACTTTTGTCCAAATCTCCTATTATTTACTACCTGAAAACTCCCCTTAACTTTTAGTTTTCTCAACTGTAAAATGAAGGCAGTAATACCTCCTCTACCAAGTTATTGTGAAGATTAAATTTAATCACACACCTTGTAAATGAAAAAGCATTGAGCATATGGGAATTTTAATGCATAGAAAGAGCTACCTGAAGTGTTTAGCCTGCCTGCCTCAGTTAGTTAACTCTGTACCAAGACAAGTCCTAGTTGGGTTGCACAATTTGTGGCTATCAAGCCCCAAGGAAGTAACAGGGCAGGAAGGGCAAAGGCAGCAGCCATTGAAGAAAGAGAAGAATTTGAGCCATTGTCAATAACTGAGATTCTCTAGCAAACTGCTGGAGAACAGAAAGATAATTGTGCTGATGGCAAAATAAATAGACTCATCAAGTCCACTGATTTATTGGAAAAGTAATTTTTCTCTGTTGCAAATTCTGGTCCTAAGTAAAAGGTCTCATATTATTCTACATACCCTTAAATAGATCTCAGATGTTCAGAAATATTACTATTGAATTTCATAGCATGTAAAAATCCAGAAAGTGACAAATCCTAGTATCTTATTCATTTTTATGAAATATTGCATGTTGTCTTATAACATCATGTTAGGTATAATGGAAAAATGACAAAGTACTATTGTATTAGTTTCATTTGGCTGCTGTGACAAATAATGAGATGCTTAGAGATAAATTCATTACCTTATAGTTCTGGGGGTCAGGATTTTGAAGTACGTTTCACTGAACTAAATTCAAATTCAAAGTGTGGGTAGGGCTGTGTTTCTTTTGAAAACTCTAGGGGAGAATCCTTTTTTTTTTTTTTCCCCTCTAGAATCTACCTGCACTCTTTTGCTATTTCTTCATCTTTGAAGCCAGGTGTGACTGGTGGAGTCTTTCTCACACTCCACTCTGATTCTCTGCTTGCCTTATCTCTATTTTAAGGAGCTCTGATTAGGGTAGGCCCACCCTATCTAGAATATTCTCTTCACAAAAAGGTCCTTAACTTAGTCATGTTCTCTTTGCCTTATAAAGTAACATATTCATAGGTTCTTTGACTTAGGATATAGACACATTTGCTGGGGGGGGGGCTACTCTGCCTATCGCAGCTATATAAAAATAAAAATAATACAGTTGCTCTATTTAAAGAACAGATTTTATTTATTTATTTATTTATTTATTTATTTATTTATTTATTGTCTTTTTGCCTTTTTCTAGGGCCATTCCCGTGGGATAGAGGTTCCAAGGCTAGGGGTCTAATTGGAGCTGTAGCCGCTGGCCTATGCCAGAGCCACAGCAACACCAGATCCAAGCTGCGTCTGCGACCTACACAACAGCTCAGGGCAACGCCAGATCCTTAACCCACTGAGGAAGGCCAGGGATCGGACCTGCAACCTCATGGTTCCTAGTCAGATTCATTAACCACTGCGCCATGACAGGAACTCCAAAGAAGATATTTTATTAAGCACCTAATATACTCTCAATGTTGTTGGTTAATGAAAGATGCCAACCCATTTGCAGAGAGAAAAGCAAAGGGTTTAAGAGCAAAGATGTGAAACAGGCCTAATGTGCTGGGTAATAAAGCATTTTTTAAGTAATATTTAGGGTAGGACAGAGTATAAAGGAGGAGCTACTCCCAAGGAAAAGGGTAACCCTTAAGAGTATGAATTACTGCAGGAAATGGGAATGGAAATTGGATAGGGGAAAAATAGCAGTGCATTTAGTGAACAGATTTGGGTGACTCTTTAAATCTTTCAGGGTGGTGGTATTTGTAGAAGCCATATTATAAGAAAAGGAACTAGTTGGTGGAATGGGCTGGGTGTGACCACACTTTCATAAGAGTTTGAACCATGAAAGGAAACTATAAAATAAAATGGACAGAGTCAAAGAATTTTTGTTAGGATAAGTGAGATGGATTTACGTTTTTTTATTTATTTTTTAAAATTAAAAAAAGATATTTATGGCCACATCCCAGGCAAAGCATTGAATATAAGCCAGAGCTGCAACCTATGCCAAAGCTGTGGTAATGCCAGATCGTTAATCCACTGAACCAGACTGGGGATTGAATCCACACCTCCACAGAGACCTGAGCCACTGATCAGGTTCTTAACCCACTGGGCCACCACAGTGGGAACTCTGGATTTTTGTTTTTTTTTTTAATTGGGTAATTTCTGATTGTAAAATAATTTATATGCTTTGGATTAACTTTGAAAAAGTAGCAGGTAATAAAAAAGAAAAATAGAACCTCCTGTTTCCCAGAAGTAAATTGGGACAAGGGGGAGCTTGGATTTCATCCTCTTTTGGAAGGCCAGACCCCTCTCCCACTTCCTCTCTAGACCCCTTTCAAGGGCATGAGTCTTTAATGTAAATAGGTAGAATCCAGGCTATGCAATGGTCATTTTATTAGTGGTTGTCAGGGACCTGTCAGTCCCCTCACTCCATGACACTAGAAATGAGCTCTACATTTGACAGTCAATTTTAGGGTCCTGAGACTGTGAAAACAACTTTGCCTGTTAATGTGTCTTCACCAGCACAGACTCGACTGATTTAAAACAAAACAAAGAAAAATACAGTTTCTTATTTGGCAAAGAAAAGGTTTTTCATTATTGTTTTATTTGTATTTTTTGACTGGAAAATTTATTTTTACATATACCTTGGGGAGTTTTTTAAGATCTTTTGTGAGGTATATAGTGTGCCTCTTGCCCACTTATTTCTCAATGGCATTTTTTTATCGACTTAAATTGCCTGTGATATAAATCTGGACTAAAATCTGTGCTCTGTCATATTTGTCTTACTTGTTTTTGGTCTTATCACCTTGATATTTTATGTTATCAACTCTATTTAGAGTTCCTCTTTAAAAATTATTTTTACAGTTCTTAAATGTATAATGTTATCTTCAGTGTATGGCAATAAAAGCTTTGACAACCATGCTAAGGTGTTTGTATTTACTTTGTAACTATAGGATAGAGTTAAAAACAGAGTAGTAACCTTGTTAGTTTGGGCTTAAGAACTATCTCCTAGTAGCTACGAGGACAATAGGTTAGAAAGTTATGAGTTCCTGTCATGGTGCAGCAGAAACGAATCCAACCAGGAACCATGAGGTTGTGGGTTCTGGCCTCACTCAGTGGGCTAAGGATGCAGCATTGCCATGAGCTGGCAGCTACAGCTCCGATTCAACCCCTAGCCTGGAAACCTCCATATGCCGTGAGTGCGGCCCTAAAAAGACAAAAAAAAAAAAAGAAAGTTATGTCGACTAGGAGACAAAGGAAAGAGGACATGGAAAATATGATTAGGACACACATATATTTATATTTAAAACATCAAGGTCCCTGGGAATAGAGGGGGAAGAACAGAGTGGTGATTCTGTGCCAGGGCTTCAATTTTCATATAAACACAGATGATTCAGGAAGGACATTGCTGTGGGTTGAAATGCACCCCCCTAATAGATATTGAAGTTCTCAGCTTCACCTCTGAATATGTCCTTATTTAGAAACAAGGTATTTGAAGGTGATTAAGTTAACATGAGCTCATGAGGGTGGCTGCTAATCCAACTTGACTAGTATCCTTATAAAAAGGGGAAATTTTGACACAGAGTCAGACACCTACAAAGGGAAGACAATATAAAGACACAGCAAGAATGCCAACCACAACTAAAGGACACCCGAGGTTACAGAAGCTGGGAGAGAAGTACAGAACAGATTCTCCCTCTCAGCCTGTAGAAAAACCAGTCCTGTAGATAGCTTAATTTCAGATTTCTAGCCTCAAAACTATGAGGCAATAGATTTCCCTTAAGTCATGCTGTATGAAACTTTGTAACAGTATCTCTAGGAAACTAATACAGACATACAGCTTCCAACTGAATGGCCAAGACCTCTTCTCGCCTCTGTCTCTGAGCTCTTTCAACCTTTTTCTAGGTGATGTGGAGGAGGACTCTCCATAATGTTCCTGTATTTTCATTTTAAGAAAGAATATCTTCCTCATAAAACAGTTCCTTTTGGCCTAGTCTGTGCAAGGTCTTAGGCTGGGTGCCCTGAATAGTACAAAGCTACAGCTCTCTAGAGCTCTGTGATGCTGATGAGCTGAGGAAGTTTCTCATAGCCCCTTTCTATTCCTTGTGCTTTGAGAGAGGCAATTAAACATGTGGCATGCATCTTTCCTGTTACTACCCTCTAAAGCACATGGATGGCTAGCAGCATCATGTGTTAGGTAATTAATAACGAGTCAAAAATGAACACATACATAAAAGTTACCTTTGGAACATCTAAGTAGTCTTTTCCTGATTGCATAGAAAGGAAATGATCACTTCTAATGATTTGATTTAAAATTGTAAAGAAGTATAAAATAACTTTATAATTCACTTACTAGTAAATACTGTAACATAACATTTCAAATGTCAATAGTTTATGGGTGTCCTCACTTTCCTGCTCTCTTATATTGGAGGTGACCCAATACTGACCACATACATGCTATAGGAACCAGGTGCCAAAGATGCCAAAAAAGAAGGACTGGTTTCCTGGACATGCTACCCTTGAATTAATAAAGTCTTTTCATGGAAAACATGGATGTAACGGCAAAAACAAATAGTAGTCCCCAGCTCTTGAAAGGAATCTGGGGCATATTTGGGTTGGTGGAACTCCGAACAGAATGGTCTCTGGGGCTCTCCTTTTTCTGATCAATTTTAATCACTAAGCCACCTCTGATCTTAGTCTGTCTTTCAAAAATAAATTTATCCTTTGGAAAGAGATTTTTCTCATTGGAAATGATGAAACTGACTTCCTGATCTCAATTAGACTCTAGTGCATTTGGTTGGAGAATCTAGTTTTCCTAGAATCTAATTATTCTTGTTAAGGTAACTACTGAGGTTTGTGCATAGCCAAGCTAGAAATCCAGAGAGGTACAGTGGCCTTGAGACCCTCCCCTGTGAAATCTCCCTAATTCTAGGACCATGCAATTATTTTTAATTAGCACAATGTAAGCTTTACAATACCTAAGTCCTCATTAACATTTGAATATTAACCTGATATGTTCTCTGTCTCTTTGGATTCTTTTTTTCTAAGCTTGAATGAATGCCCTGAGTAAACTACATTATTTTCCTGAGGAACTATTGTCTCATAATTGACACAGAGCAAAGAGTGGTGGGTAGAAAGAGCATGGGTTTAAAAACAGATATTCTGCATGCTAATATTATGCCATGATCTTCCCATGAATGCAATTTCTGTATGAGACGTTATTCATTCTCATCCTCTAATGTATTCTTTCACCTATCAAAGTCTCAAGGGAAAGGGATAATTTAGAAGAAAAAAAGGAACAGTTTTGATTTTCTGTTAATAAAACAATAGCTTATAACTTGCTTACATGACAAATCCTTCAAAACATTTTTTGAAATCAGAATACAATCTACTGTCTCTGTAGATTGTATTCTGATTCTGCTTTCTGCTTGATCCATTCCAGGTTCCTCCATTCTGCATTGGCTCTGATGCCCTACTTTTAAGAAAACAACTGTTCATACCTTTGCAATACTAGTCACAAAACTTTGTACGAGTCTTTGTCTCGATATCGTCATGACTGCCATATTCCTAGGTGATGTCAACACCCATTCTTGTTACTCTTTGAATTTTACTTCATGGAACATCAAATTGTTTTTTCATGACTCAATCTGGACAAGCTCTACTAGTATTTTCTTCATTATTACTTTTAGGTTATAGAAGACAGTTGAGAAGGGGAAAACAAACAAACAAACAAACAAAACCCTACAACAACAAGCAGGCATACTACAAACTCATGCTTCCTTATTTTAATAGGTCTCCACAAGGGATCTCAGCAACCTTGTTAATGACTTAATTAGCTCCAAAGAGATTGCCTATGTTGTCTTTTGCTCCATTTACTTAATCCCCTATTTTCATTCTAACCTTCTCACTCTCATTTTTATTGTTTCAATAATGAGACTAAGATGTTGACTCAAGATGTGTTAGTGCCTATGTTCTCTTCCTTCAGTATAACTGCACTAAATGGGTCCTTTTCCCTTTTCCATTCTAATTAATCAATTTATTTATTAATAGCTACTAATATAGTACTAAATCTAGTGCTATTCCTTGTACTAGAAATTTTAAAAATGAATGAATCATAGATCCTGGCTGAGAGAAAATGTGTTATATAGGGGGCAGAGATGTTGAGAGATAAAATATTGCATAATTTTCTGATATAAATATGATATGAACAAGGTACCCAGACACTTTAGATAAGGGATTGGATAACTTGGTTTAGGACAGTTGCAACAGTTTCCTTTGTGAAGTCACTTTAAGCTGAATCTTAAAGGATGAGTAGGAGTTTTCCAGGAAAAGGGGAAAACCCTTCTTTCCTGCTCCCACCCAATGCCATATTCCATGGAGTCCTCAGATAATTTAAGAAGACATTTTTCTTGATTTTCCTTATCTGTTTCTCCCCCTCCCCCAACAGCTTTATCTCCTATGTCTGATAATCTGCACTATCTAATCTACCTCCTATAACTTGGGTGATGAGAAAATAAAACAAAGGAAAATATGCATGTTGTTCTCCAGTCCTGTTCACAGGGGAACTTCTCCTTCATCTTAACATTCTCAAGTCGGAACTTCACCTCAATTTCAAGAGTGCCACTGATGTGCACACTGAATTTATGAAGTTCTCATGGTCTGTGATTTAAGTAGACTTGGTCATTGTTGGCCATGCCCTCATTGAAACTCATTCTTCTTAAAGTTTCTGTGCCCTTACACTTGTCTGCCTGCTTTTACCCTTCTGACCACTCCTTTCCTGTGTCCTGCACTTCCATTTTTCTTCTCCTAGTCTATAGAGAGAGATATTCTCTGAGGGCTTGTAATCAATGCTCTGTCTCTGTCATCTGCATAGAAGGATTAGAAGGATTAATTAACTTGTCCAAGATTGTTCACCTAGAAAAAGGCAGAGCCAGAATTGGAAGACGGGAATTCTGGCTACAGAATCCCTAAATTATGCTGAATAGTTTATACAAATCTCATCTTGGAAAAAGTGATATTTTGTTTTTATTGTTGAAGGACAGCTTGGAGAAAAGTGAGGGGGTGTGTTTCACTGAGGAAATGTCTCTTGAAGGAAGAGCAGCTTTTCCTTATTTATATCTTGCATATGTATTGAGAAAAGAAAAATGGAGTGAGGAAATTCTGCAATTTTAAAAAAATTTTTTAACAGTTATTTCCCCAATACAATTTTTTTTCTACTGTACAACATGGTGACCCAGTTACACATACATGTACACATTCTATTTTTGCACATTATCATGCTCCATAAGTGACTAGACATAGTTCCCAGTGCTACATAGCAGGATCTCACTGCCAATCCCTTCCAAAGGCAATAGTTTGTATCTACTAACCCCAAGTTCCCAACCACCCCACTCCCTCTGCAATTGTTTTTAGGTAAACAAAACTTTAACAAAAAAAATCAAATCTGGCTCTGATTAGACAGTGCTAATTCCTTTGCAAACTTCAGTCATTTTGAGTAAAGCTGTCCTGATAACTCAAATAATAAAAGATAACTATATTTTATATTACTTTACAGCTTAAAAATATTTTACTATAAAAAAATGTTTTACTACAGTTTATCTAATTTAATGAAAGAGGCAATATGACTGATTTTAAATGCCAAATAAAGCCATTTGGATTTGATGGAAAATAAAACCATTAAAAAATGAGTATGAAAATGTGAAAATGAAGTAGGCTGTTCCCATAGCAAAAAGGGTTGTGTTTACAATATTACATAACCCAAACCAAATCCTGATGAAATGCACCCCCGACAAGTAAAGGCAACAAGAAGGAGTGATAGAGAGGGAAGACATTTAGATTAAAAGTTAGAGTACTTATTTTGAGTTTTGGTTCTGTAACTTATAGTCCATATGGCTTGAATTGTTTATCACTTAACTCTTCTGAGTATGAATTTTCTTATTTAAGAAATGAAGAATTTGATGGGATGATAACAAGTTTCATTTTGGCCAAGCCCTCTACAATCTTAATACTTTATGGTTTGTCTTTTAAAAGGCAAGAAAAAGCTGAATATCTATTCTAAGGATCTATTATTATACCTTGTCTATTATATAGGCACTGGTGTAGCGATTAAAACATGCCAGAGTTGTTCTCTCAAAGCTAAAAATAAAATTTAAATACAGATAATCTCTTAGACAACAGAGAACATCCATCAATGGATATAAGTCTAGATTGTTTTGGTAAGACTGAAACGGCAATGGAACATTAGCATTAACTTCAGATTTAGGATAAAGGACTTCCCTGACAATGACTTTCTCCAACGTTTTTTACAATGTGAGGATTATATACATGGAGGCTGTTTTAGAACAGGACAGGTCCAAAAGCATCTGACAATTACAATGATTAAGTGTAATTTACAAAACTTCCTATTGCTTGAACTTCTGTCAAAGTCATCTCAGTGGCACTAACTTCAAAACAAGCCACTTCAGTAGAGATCAAGTGGTCAATAATGTCAGGTTTCCTGCACGCAGCTGAGAAGTAGGGAAGTAATATTTTTAAATATTTCAGAGTTATCTGCTGCTAATCTAGGCACACTGAAACTACAGCATCAAGCTATTCACACTGCAGTGGAAGCTTTTGTGGCCTTTACTCTGAGTTTACTGATCCTATTTATAACAGAGGGAAAAAGGGGGGAAATATGTATTATTGCCAAGTATTTAGTAGACCATGATAATGGTGTACCTGCGCTATTAGGAGAAAGTTATACTTTGTTTTCTCATTTGAGAAGATAAGGAAACCTATTACACCTTTATACATTAATTTATCTTAATGCACATAAAAAACCATGTCATATTTTTCTTGTATTCCAATCTAGCAGCAAAGTGCCTGACACACCTAAATTAATGAATAAAAGCCCACTGAATATTAAGTCCTTTGGAAAATATTTTTATCAAGAATATCTAATTGGCCAGTATTTCCAGATACCTTAGTGAATTCCTACAGCACTGTAGTGTGTACTAAGTATACACTTTTTTTTTTTTTTCTGAAGTTTCTTCACTTATGCCTTGTTAACTCATCTGCTACTTAATACCTTTTGTGGTTATTGGGGTAGAGGGTCATTTCAGAATATGCTTACTCAGTTCTCTCCTTGACTGATTCTGTTCTTCCTTTAGGGCCATTGACAAAAAAAGAGACTCACTGCTCTGAGCGCAAATTCCATTCCCCACAAAAAGCCCTCCTTTTCCTTCAGTTCAGTTTGTGACTTCCACTCATGCCCAGCTCTTTCAAAAAGAAAACCCATATGAAGAATAACTATCAAAAGCCAAGTCATATTCATTCATCAGAAGTTCAGTCCATGATCAATATAATTGATTTTTCAAGGCATTTATTTTGTTAAGAGTGGAAGAAAAAGAAGTTATATTTTTCTAGGATTGGTAGTACTTCATTTCTTTTCTTTTCTTTTTTTTTTTTTGTCTTTTGTCTTTTTAGGTCTGCACCCATGGCATATGGAGTTTCCCAGGCTAGGGGTCTAATCAGAACTATTGCCACCGGCCTATGCCAGAGCCACAGCAACGCCAGATCCAAGCCGAATCTGTGACCTACATCACAGCTCATAGCAATGCCGGTTCCTTAACCCACTGATAGAGGCCGTGGATCGAACCTGCAACCTCATGGTTCCTAGTCGGATTCGTTTCCGCTGTGCCACGATGGGAACTCCTTCATTTCTTATTATATGATAAAACTTCCAAATCCTTCTACAAAAATTGTTCTTTTTCAGAGACAATTTCCATGAAAGAAAAAGGCAACTTAATGATTGACACTCTAGAAATGGTACATTGCTTTATATATAACACATGTGCACAAAGAATTGAAATGTAATATAAGTGTTGCTTAAATGTACACTACTGATAAGAAATGGGGAAATAAAAGAAAGAAGTGGGGTGGATAATTAGTTCTTGTATGCAAAGTATGTATGGCTGTATCAGACACATGTTGGTTACAATTCCATATTCACTTGGTTGATCTCTTTTTCCAGCCACAGCTGAGGTGATAGTTTATAGACATCAACCAGCAGAGATGTCCAATGAGCCAATGACCATGGGAACCATTGGTCTCATCATATACCTAAATAACAGGATCCATCTATACTTGCAGCAAATGCCTGTGACCTTATTACCTTGGGCTCCTCACACCAGTGGACCTTCAAGGAAAGAAAGGAGTTCCTATACAGCAGAGGTAATTGATCTTGATTATGATGAGGCGTTAGGGCTGCTGCTCCATATTCAAGGCAGGGAGGCATATGTTTAGAACTTTGGGGATTGACTGCAACATCTGTTGGTGATTCTATGCTCAATGTTAACAGTGAATGAGCAACTGCAGCATCCAGGTATGGTCCAGAGCAAGGTAATTAAGGACCTAGACCTCTAGGTCACCACATCAAAGAAGCAACCAGTTAAAACACTGGCTGAGGATGAGGTAAAGCAAGGTATGAATAATACTGCTGTGGTTTAACCTGTCATCCCACAGGTTTTTCTTTTTTTTTTTTTTAATTGAGTCCTTGCAGAACTTGCTAGCAAGCACCTTGCACATGACTTTATGACAGACTGGACTCAATGGAAGACATGAGCAAGTTTTAGTTTAGATTGTATCAGATACCTCTTGTGAATCACTTTCTATTCTCTTGGCCTCATTTCTTTTCTTTTTTTTTTTTTTTTTTTGTCTTTTGTCTTTTTTTTTGTTGTTGTTGTTGCTATTTCTTGGGCTGCTCCTGCGGCATATGGAGGTTCCCAGGCTAGGGGTTGAATTGGAGCTGTAGCCACCGGCCTATGCCAGAGCCACAGCAACGCGGGATCCGAGCCGCGTCTGCAACCTACACCACAGCTCACGGCAACGCCGGATCATTAACCCACTGAGCAAGGGCAGGGACCGAACCCGCAACCTCATGGTTCCTAGTCGGATTCGTTAACCACTGCGCCACGACGGGAACTCCCTTGGCCTCATTTCTTTTTCTAGCCAGTGTGTAGTAACTAATTCTCTGAGGCTTTGACCACATATTCACAGATACTTTTGCCAGAATCCTCTTGCTTCTTGCCCTGAGGATTCATTGGTGCTGCAGAGCAGGATATGCATAGAAACACACTTGGCACTCATGCATACATACCCTAAAGTGTGGTAAATTCAGTGGGTTTGGAGCCATCCTTGACCAAAGAAGAATGAGAATCAATTTCACTGTTTTGTACCTCAGGGTTGAAAACTCTGCCATGTGTTTCATGAGGTGTCTTAAAACCACTATGGAACTGAGCACCAGTCTCATATAGCTGGGGTTAACTTCAAGGTGCATGTTTATCTTGGCTTTCCCTCTTTTTCCTGTGCCCTGGCTTCATTTCAGGGTTTATATTGACAAAGGGTTTAATTGCAAGAAAGACTTTGTCTCAGATCTTTGTTTTAAGGGGAACCCAGGGGTAACAATATACAAACGTGCAGTTTACATTTTTTAATCTCTGTAAGGGGCATTAAAATAATTTAAAAACATGGTTTTAGTTTAGGGTTGTCATTCTATGTCCATCTTCCCAGAAGATCAACTTCTATGTGTGTCACACTCTGACTTAAGGTAGGCACTTGATAAATCAGTTTTTAAGAAGTACATGAATGAATAATATAAATCATTATTAGGCAGCATGCAACTTAATTTGGTTCCAGTAAGGTTAACTCCGTTTTCCCCCTTTCTTTCTGATCTTTACCACACCAACACGATCATTTGCATACAAACATTCAATCACACGTGGTGGTAGAATTCATGTCCCCATTGAATCATTCTTCCTTCCATCCACGATCTTGGACAGTGACACCCCCACCCCCACCCCACTGATTCTGGGTCTGCTCTTGTGACTTGCTTTGGTTAAAGAGCAAATGAGATATAAATATACAAGTGATATAAGCTTAGGCTTGCAAAGTTGTTGGTCTTTGGGGCTTCTCCTTTCTTGCTCTTGAGAACACTTCTGCTACATGTGGAGAAACCTGAGCTAGCAAGCTGGAGGCACATGGCCCAGCTGAGAGAAGGATCAACCATCACACTCATGAGTGAGGCCATGATAAGCCATTTAGCCCTGGGTGAGCTGCCATTTGACTGCCCCTGCATGAATTACCCTGGGGGAGACCAGTCAACGAATGACCAGCAGACCCTGTCCCAGATTACCCATTAGAATCATGGACAGATAAAACTGGTGTTGTTTGAAGCCACTAAATTTTAGGAAGTTTAGTCAGGCTCCACAAACCTCCCTAAACTGACACAGAAAACTTACCATTTTGACATGTTTCATTGGTTCTGATTATTTTACTAAAATTCGACTGTACTATGTACAACAAATTTATTCCACTATTGCCTGTCATAGGTCTTCACTTTGTTTCCAGTTTTTGCTACTACCTCCATGGTACAGTAAATATCACTGAAGTTTACCTGACTCCCAGCAGACCCATTTCTGGGTGAAGGGTTGGGGTCGAGGTTACAAAGTATAAAAGGCATAGTGCTTAGGGCCCACGAGAGTTTTAAGGATCTAGGACATATTTTAATCTTAATTTCTTTTGAAATTAGAAGCAAAACTGAATAGGATAATGATGAATCCAACTTGGGTTATATTCATCTTTATATCAACTTGGCTGTAAGGGGTGTGTGTGTGTGGTGTGTTTAGTGCATAAGAATGCCCACAGAAGCAAACGTTCCTAGGACCCATGAAAATTATACTGTAGCCCTGGAAAGGGGGCTTGCATTGTTTTATTTGATTAGATATTTCCAGATTGCTTCCTGAAAGCCTGTAACACTTTCCATTTTTATCAGAAAGAGATGAGAGTACCCTTTTAGCTTATTTCCACCAATGGTGGGTATTATCACTCCTAATTTTTTGCTATTCTGATGGACATGAAGTGATAGCTCATTGTTACTTAATTACTTTTCCTCTTACTACTAGGGAAGTTGAGGTTTCTTCCTTTCTCCTGTGAGTTTACTGGCTGTGTAGATGTGCTCTTCTGTATACTGCTGACCCATCAGTCTTGGCATGGTTTCTGTTTATATGAACTGTTTGTATCTGTCATAATTGTTGTTAACATTATTTGCCAAATGATTACTTGTATAATGACATTATATATAATACATGTAACACACACAAATTTTGGATTTTGTGTCATCAATTGTCTGCCTCCATTAAGATGTCACCCTAAAGCCTGTACATGCAATCTTCTAATTTTCCTTCTAGGATTGTTAAAATTAAAAAAACAATTTTTTTGGCCACCCCACAGCATAAAGCTCCCAGGCCAGGGATCAGATCTGAGCCAGAGTCACGACCTAAGCCACAGCTGTGGTAATATGGGATCCTTAACCCATTGTGCCAGGTTGGGGATTGAACCTGCATCTCAGTGCTCCCAAGATGCCTTTGGGAGCTCCCCTTGTGGCTCGGCAGTTAATGAACCTGACTAGGATCCATGAGGATGAGGGTTTGATCCCTGGCCTTGCTCAGTGGGTTAAGGATCTGGTATTGCTGTGGCTGTGGTGTAGGCCGGCAGCTCAAGCTCCAATTCGACCCCTGGCCCCTAGCCCAGGAACTTCCATATGCCCTGGGTGCGGCCCTAACAAGCAAAAAAATAGCCAAGATGACTTTGATTCCATTACACCACAACAGGAACGTCTTCTAGGATTTGTAACGTTTTATTTTTTAAGTGTAAGACTTTAACCCATCTAGAATAAATATACCATGGCATGAGGAACATTTAGAAATTATTTTTGTTTTAAACAATCCATTTCACATTTAAACTTTAAATAAATAATAGATATATAATTGTTGTATTTGCTATTGTAAAAAAGCAGACGGGCATGGTGGGCTGAACACAGCATGGGAAGAGGGGAGGATGTGTAGCATCCCTGGAGTTATTTTCTACTATAAAAGAGGAAATTGAGTTAAAGCATATATTTTTGAACTGGGTCCCATGGAAAACTCCGGCTCAGGGTGGTTTTTTGGAGACTTACATAAATAAGAGGGGGCTATTCCCCAAGAAATGCAAGTTTAAAACTTCATAAAAGTCCTGTCAATTACTAGGCTATGTTATGTATCAAGATTTTGCCTATGATGTAATTTCAGGGAGGAAAATATTTTGGGAAAAACACTTAATCTACAGGTCCTTTATTATTATTATATGACTTCAGAAAGGAAGAAAAAGAAGGTAAAAGCAGGGAAAGAAAGAAAGTAGGGAAAAACTTCCATATTAATCTTCATAATAATGGCAGGAGGGGAGTTCCCTTGGGCTCAGCAGGTTATGGATCCAGCATTGTCACTGCAGCAGCTGGGGTCACTGCTGTGGTGTGGGTTCAATCCCTGGCCTGGGACATTCCGCCTGCTGTGGGTGTGCCCCCCCCACCAAATGGTATGAGGTAGGTCATTATACTCAGAGGCAGATCTAGATTTTTCTGGGTCTTGAAGGTAATACAATTTGGAGGCTGCTGTTAAGAAAAAAGAATATTCGAGGAAAGTTTTGTCCAGATATATGCCCAAGAGTGGGATTGCTGGGTCATATGGTAGTTCTACGTATAGTTTTCTAAGGCACCTCCATACTGTTTTCCACAGCAGTTGTACCAGTTTACATTCCCACCAACAGGGCTACTCACAATAGCCAAGACACGGAAACAACCTAAATGTCCATTGACAGATGATTGGATTAACAAGATGTGGTGTATATATGCACAATGGAATACTACTCAACCATAACAAAGAACAAAATAATGCCATTTGCAGCACCAGGGATGGAACTAGAGACTCTCACACGAAGTGAAATAAGTCAGAAAGAGAAAGACAAATACCATATGACATCACTTATATCTGGAATCTAATATATGGCACAAATGAACATTTCCACAGAAAAGAAAATCATGGACATGGAGAACAGGCTTGTGGTTGGCAAGGGGGAGGTGGAGGGAGTGGGATGGATTGGGAATTTGGGGTTAATAGATGCAAAGTATTGCCTTTGGAATGGATAAGCAATGAGATTCTGCTGTATATCACTGGGAACTATAACTAGTCACTTATGATGGAACATGATAATGTGAGAAAAAAGAATGTATACATGCATGTGTCACTGGGTCACCTTGCTGTACAGTAGAAAACTGACAGAACAGTGTAAACCAGCTATAATGGAAAAAATAAAAAAATCATTATAAAAAAGAATATTCAAATGCAAAAGAAAAGGGGTGGAAATAGGCAGTGGAAGTGGAAATGTGCTTGTAAATCATTCCTAGACCAGGATACCAATAACTTCACCATACACAGAAATGATTTCAGACCACATAAATACAGTCACCAACCCAGTTCCTGTATCCCTAACTCTATTTCCACTCATCCACACTGCAAAAATGCTCTAGGCTGCTCCAAAGCTCTATGGCATGCAATGGGGGAAAGCTGGTGTGAAAGGAGACAGAGGTTTCAGCTCATTTCAGTTGCAATGTCTTTGTACATTTTCCATAAGCATATGACTAGGTGACCGTACTCTACACAAGTGAGGTATTTGAGTTCTACCAGCTTCAGAATGAATTCCCACTGACTATCCCCAGTTTATAAGTGAAGAAACTAAGTTCAGAAGGATTTAGTAATTTACCAAAGTCACATGGCTTATCAATAAGTGGACACTTGGGCTCCACAGGTGTTCTGCTTTCTCAAGTTATGTTAAGTCTGCTGTCCAGTATAGACTTGTACAGTTCTATCTGCTTTGGGGGTACTATTTATCTTTGAATAGTTCTTGCTGAACAAGTTCTCTGTTAAAAAAAGATATCTATCTTCTTTACATGATGAAGTGTGTGGTAGGTGGGGAAGAACTCTTAAATGATAAAGGAGAGTTTAGATAATTACACTATTACAATCTTGGGCTGTGGCCATTGTGCCAGGGGATTCTAATTAGACAGCACTTCTGTGGTAAAGCCGTTTTTTAAAACGACGTCTGTGGCAAAAAATACTTGATCGTCATTTTTTCACCCTTAGGATTTCTAAGTACGTGTGGACCTGAGCTACATGAAACCCTGAAAAAGCTTCATGAGGAGAGGCTGTGCTGTTGGTTCTCCATCACAGGCAAGTTCATTATCTGGACACAAACTGTATTATCCTGCTTGATCTTTCTATTACCCAATCAGTTGCCAGATGATTTCATCTAAATCGCTAGTGATTAAGTGAAATTCCCTATATACAGCATCTAGCATTGTTCCATTTCTTTTCCCATGGTGAACACAGAAAGCCCAAGCTCATTTTAATTCTTATACACCATACAAGAAGGAGAGAAAATATTCTTTTAAAAAATTCTATGCATTCCAAGAGCAAATAGAAATATACTGAGTGTAACCAACGTTTTGAATAATTCATGCTCTGCTCACCTTACCTTACCTCACGCACAATTGGAAATTGGCCATATTGATTTCTTGCCCAATATACAATGAAACCTCATTTATCTGACATCATTTGGGAATGAGCTGTTCATAGAACCATAGAATTTTAGTGTTTGAAAAGAGCTGAGTCATATAATCTATCTCCTTCATTGTAAATAATTATAATAATTATAACAACAATGGCCATTTGAGCTCTTATGATAAATCATATTCTCTGCTGAGTGCTTTGAAGCCATCTATTTTTCATAGTTAGCCTATGAAGTAGGTAGTGTTCTTTTCATTTTATAAATAAAGGAAACTGAGGCCTAGAGAGATTAAATGAAGGCTACATAACTTAAAAGTAAGGAAGCCGGGATTGTATTTGAGCCCACGTCCCTGGTTTTTAGCTGTGATACCCGCTCTAAGAATCAAAGATGCCATATGTCTTATTCAAAGTCACTCACTTATTTGGTGTCGATAACTAGACCAGAACTTGGGCTTCTTGACTATCTATTATCACATTCCCTTCATATCATACAAACTTTAACATAACTGCATCTTTAATATAAATGAACTAATAAACTATTCTCCTTCCTTTAAGCACTAATATACAATATTATTTAAAATATTTGCAGTGAAAATCATTCTAAAAGTTATTGCACAGTTTTCTGCCTCCTTAATCACACTACATTAAATATAAGTGCCATCTCTTGCTGACTCAAGTTTTATAATTACCTACATCAATCATTGGATTACGTTGTAACAATATGATAGTCCCACTAAATGATACCAGAAAACTTTGCTTCACTGAATTGCTGGTTTCACTTTTTATAAACTATGACTCCTTACTATACTATTTCTTGGAATGTCCTACTGCTGTTGTATAATTTCAAACTATACTTCTTGTCCAGACATACAGAAATAAAATTATTCTTTATATGTTATAGTTTGGGCAACAACAGAGACAATGTTTACATTGGGAGTTTGAAAAATGAAACAAAACAAATCTGACCTCCATGGGGCCTCTTTCTTTAGGGAGTATTAAGCTGCTTTCTGCAGGATAAAGTGGAGGTAGCCAGGAGAAGCCAGGGAGAGGGCTGTAAAAGCCAAGAAATAGGTGCGGAAAGACTCAGAGGCCAGAGTATGATGCTCTGGGAAGGCAGTGGGGTCCTGGAAGGCCTTAAGAGTAACCAGAGCCCAGAGTTCAAGACAAGCAAGTGGGAGGTGAGATTGAGTCAATCAGGGACTAGATTTTGAAAAAATGGGTGCTTTAACTCAAGGACTTTGACAGTGTCTGAAGGAGTTTAAAGGAGCAGGACGAGATGATCAAGTTACATTAAGAATTCCCTCTGGCTACAAAAGGAAGACTGGACATGAAGATCAATTATAAAGCCAAACATGGCTTTGAAATATGATCCTCTCAGTAGATACCAGTCTCCTCATTACTGTGATGAGAAGGGAGAAACAATCCCCAAAGCTGCTCTCACTCTAAAACTTTAAAATCCTGTGATTCTGTGGCCTCTGATTATTTCCTAAGACATGGTCAATGAAATGCAAAGAAATAAAGTTTTTGACTTGATTGCATGATTTTCGTCTCTACCTAATTGCAGCTGAAGGTTGATAGGTCACTAGATTGGAATCATAAAACAGGAATAGTTGTCTTTTAAGGCTGTTTTGACATTGACTTACTTTCCTAGTCTGTACAAACATAGAGATTTCTGATGACTGGGGTAAAAAAGCCCAGGTCAGTGTTCCACAGTCTTAACTCATTTAATCATCCAATATTATTCTGAGATTATCCTAGTAGCTTCTCAAAAGGCTGCTAGTTAATGGGCAGTGTCATTGTTAATCCTGGCCTCTGACCCCAGAACAGTTGGACTCTTAGCTGGCTTCCCTATTGATGTGCTTTGTAAGCTTGAGTATATCACAACCTACAGAAGCTCAGTTCCTTTCGCTATAGAAGGAGAGGTGGTGGTGGTAATATCATCTCACCTAGAGTTTTGCAAGTTGTGAATATTTAGTGTTTTGTACTTATTGTACAAAAGATTATTATTTAAGCTATTATCTTCCTGAGGACCATGACTCCGCAAATGAAAAAGCTGTGAAAAGCACTAAAGATAGATGAGAACTTACCTTACATTTTTGTACATCTATCTGTCTATATGTTATGTATATATATGTGTGTGCGTGTATGTATTTCCTTTGAAGTAATTAAAGAACATATCGGCTTATCAATTCAGATCTAACTTACAATCATTCTTAAATCAGAAGATCCATCCTACATAATCTAAATCCAATATTAAGTCAAAAGTTGACATCATTCAACTTCTGTATAAGCAGTTCTATTAGAGAGAGCTCACTGTCTTGGAAGGAAACAGTGTAGTTTTAAAGAGTTCTAATTGTCCCAAAGTTCTTATGCTGAGCTGACATTGGATTCCTACATTATCACAGATCCTAATTCTTCCATTTGCTTATCCAGAAAAAGCCAAATACTCCTTTCTCATATACAGGCTATTTTTAATTTAGTTGCACAATTCTTTGAAATTAGGTTAAGATTTAATCCTCATTAAAACACAAGGAGTTCTTAAATGCTTTGACTATCAGTTACCTGTAAGCAGGACTAACTCTAAGAAAACTCACGTTGTACCTCTCGGTTACCTCCTATTGGTCCCTAATGCCGCTCCAGGGCACTCCTCCACAGTTGGTATAATTTTGCTCTAAAACAATTCTTTCCTGCTTTCCAGATTAACACCCCTACCCCCAATAAATCTCTAATTAGCTTTTAGTAAGTTCTTTAGTATTTGTCACAGAGATAAGAGATCTGATAAGTTAATTCACTGTATGAACAGCCCCAGACAACTTTTCTTGGATACTTTTTAAAAGGCTGTGTTTTGGAAGGCAAAAATACTCTTGCATGGTACTAGCAGATTTTAGGATTTTGGGGCATACAGATGAAAAGGAATATTTAAAGGCCAGTGGCTTTCTAACTACCCCCAAAGCATACTACTAAGGCCTAAAACAAGGACCTAATTGTTAGAGGTGCAACACTTTTTTTTAAAAGACTCCAGGCAGATAATTTTGGAAGACGGGAGGAAGCTTGGGGGAGATTACCACTAAGATAAGAGAAAACAGCTCAACGAGCAATCTGTTTTGGCTATGATCAATTCACCAACTGAAAAGGAAGAGAGCTATTTACCACTGAGGACAATTAAGGAAAGAAAAAATACATTCCCTCCATTAAATATAAAGACTTTGGTTGATGAAACTAGTGAAAAAGAGTTAAAATATCGGGGAAAAAACTCACTCGTTTAGTTGAGGACAACAGAATTTTTTTTTATTCTATTTTTCCCTGAAAACATAAAAATATAGATTTCTTTACGAAAATTTCAAAGATAGAGAGGTAATTCCTTTTCTAACGACTTATTAAGCAGGGCTGCTCTCACCACGGCAGACAGTTGGGAAGAGTCTGAAAAAGATATGCCCCTCACATAATTGTTGGCAAGAGGAATTTTCATTGGTCAACAACCACATTTTATCTCTTCATTCCTAATTTATCGCTTGACCTTTAGGTTTCCTTTACTTCAATTTTCTTATGCTGATCATTTTTCAGTCTCTTTTGTCTTAGATTTGACTTTCATCATATTGAGGAGTTGTCTGTTAAAGGTCTTATGGGGCTTGTGTAAATATTTGTCCAGAAAATCAGAATCAAGGAATACTCACTAACTTGCTTTCCTGGGAGCTTTATGGAGGTCTTTGAGTGAACTTCTGGAAATTTATATCAAAAGAAGTGATGAAAGAAATTTAAAAAAATCCATTCAAGAAATCTGCTGTTAACATTTAGTATGTGCTACATGCAGTGACAGGTATGACAAGAAAAAGAAAATAAATTTTCAAAATAGTCCTTCGTGTCAGTTCACTTTACATAGTATCCACTTGCAGAATTAAGTGAATTAATTAATGAAATTAATGTACTCCTAAGTCAGCCCCAAACTAAGTGACATGGATCTTTGGACAACTGGAAAACTGAAAAAAGTGTAAGGGGTGCATAGGTTTCTGTGAAAATGTTTAGGTTTTAATGTTATTTATTTGTTTCTTGGCCTCATCACAGCATATGGGGTTTCCAGGCCAGGGATCAGATATAAGCTACAGTTTTGACCTATGCCACAGCTGCCACAACACCTGATCTTTTAACTGACTATGCTAGGTAGGAGATAGAACCTTCATTCTGGTGCTGCAGATGCCCCTGCTCCTGTTGCACCACAGTGGGAACTCCTAATTTTCATTTTTAAGTGAATAAAAATCCCACTCAATCTTAGATCACTACCCTCTAATTAAATAGTACTTGGATTGAGTTTATACTGGGGACTTCTTTAGGGCAAAGCTATAGTTAGTAACTGTTATAGATTCATTTAAAAAGTGAAAGAGGTGGAGTTCCCATTCTGGTACAGTGGTTAACGAATCTGACCAGCATCCATGAGAATGCAGATTCGATCCCTAGCCTTGCTCAGTGGGTTAAGGATCTGGTGTTGCCAGGAGCTGTGGTCACAGATGCAGCTCAGATCCTGCATTGCCATTGCTGTGGTAGGTCGACAGCTTTAGCTCCAATTTGACTCCTACCCTGGGAAACTCCATATGTTGCAAGTGCAGCCCTAAAAAGAAAAAAAAAAAATGACAGAGGTAATCTTCATACCTAAGAAAGGTCACATTAATTATGACATTTTCTGGAGAACCTGTTGGATAATAGTATCATGTTACATGAGAATAGATGCTCTGGTGAAACATCATGTGTCACAATTAATTAATATTGATCATTTGAAATTAATTAGATTTGTCATTGGTTTATACTTAATCTTAAAATGTGTTTTATTTTATGATTTTATAAGAGCTATAAGCATACTTATTCATATATGCAAATGTATATAAAATATAAATACACATATATGTAATAATAATATGTGCATATATATTTAAATTTACTTCTTTGAAAAATACTAGTAGATAGTGTGAATGTCTGAGGCCACCTATTAGAAAGGCAACAAGTGTGTTTTGCACATGGCACTCAAGACTGAACTAGAAGACCTACATATTTCTTCCAAGTTTGGCGGTCTATGTTCTAAAGTGTGTGCTGTGAAAGGTCAGAGAAGGGAGCTCTCTCAGTGAGGGCTGCACTTCTAATGAAAAAAGCCATGCAGGAAACTGGTTGGATCATGTTAGATGGCTGGATTTAGAAAGCTGAAGAGAAGAGGGAAGCGTGTGCAATCTTGGATGTGTGGACAGAGACCTGACATAAATGGGACTTTGGAAGAGACGGTGTGGTGGGAGGGGAGGCCTCATCTCTAGCATCAGGTTACAGGCAGCTGGAGGCTGTACTCGAGGTCCAGGAGGGAGCAGCAGGCTGGATGAGCCACTGCAGGTCTTGAAGGAAAGTGACTGGATCAGGCAGAAGTTGGAACTCTGGCCTAGTGTCAGAGAAGGAGATACATTAGAGACAAAGTGAAGTCAGAAAGCACAGTCCTGTGGGAAACCTCAAGGACAGGAGTCAGGGAGTAGCCATCCTGTTCAGTTTTCTTCCCAGCATAGGTTAGGATTCTATTTGTTTATTTTGTTTTTCTCCAGCTAGAAATAGATCCATGAGGGCAGGGACCTTATTTATATTTACTCACTACTGCATCCCCAGCACCCTGAGCATGACAGCTGCTCAATAAATACTTGTTGAATGAGTAAATAAATGAAAATATATATATGAATTTATGCTGATGAAGAATAAATTGGAAAGAAATGTCAAAGAAGGCATTTAGTTTTAAAATACTGGAAAAATAAACATGAGATTTTAGTCTAATTTTGTAGACTTGGTAAAATGTAGTAATTTAAAAAGTTATCTTAGATAGAGCCCAGTCTCTCCCTGATTGAGGCTAAAATCTAAATGCTCAGATTTTGAGAGGTCTGTTCCTATTTCTACTGTGAGGAGTGTGTGTGGACCTCTCCTTCCTCTTCCTATCTGGTTATACCCTCCTGTAGGTGAAATGCCACATGCAAGTCTACTGGGACTGTCTCTTTATGTACTAAATGGGAAGATAAAAGAATTTAGAAATCCTTCTTTTCTGAGCAAGGCCTGTGTTTAAGCATATTACAGCACACTTCTGGAGACTGGGAAAGCCTACTTCTGCTTTTGAATGTTATTAACTTGTTCTTTCTAACTGCATTCTTTTGTTTCTAAGTCCTCCTCTCCTCCCCACCCCCCACCCCCAAAGGGATGCTTTGGGATAACTCAGGAGAGAGTCCTACAGAGAGACACAAAAGACCAAAGCACATTAAGCTATTTCAAAAAAATTTTACCACCACTACTATGCTCATAAATTTCAGGGCAGAATAAACCCTTTACTCATCCCCAAGTGAGACCCCTCAAGATACTGAATAGTAATTTTATGGCAGTTATCTTGGCTTTGAGGAATTTTTCATGTTTTCTTCCCTTTAGAAATGGTAGAATATCAAAACTGGAGGAAATCTTAGACTTCCAGATAATCCTGTCCAGCTCCCCATTTTACAGGTGAGGAAATGAAAATCTTAAGCTGGGAGCTGTGGCATGCAGAAGGCCGGCCAGCCACTTGAGACTGAAGTTCAGGCTTCCAACAGTATTTTCCAGTAATAATTACTTTTCCACAGTGACTTTTAATTTCTACTTTTTATCTAGTTGGTCTTAACACAGCTTCTGGCCAACTACTGTCATCAGATCTTTACCAGGATGTAGTTCATTACTTAACAATCCCTGGATAGTTACTAAGTGCTAGATGCTAGATGTGGGGATGGTGTGCTGAGAGGTGGGAGGGGTGCTGAGGAGTGGAGAGGACCCAGGCTGCCTGGTACCCACAGAGACTTTTGCCAATGAATAGCTGGTGCTGTTAGAATTTATGTGATTGAGGGGAAATCCTAGTTCATAGTCTGAGTGTGAAAAATCCACCTCAATGTAAGAGAGGAAAGCAGCTGAAGGAATCATGAAGAGGCAGTCAATATATTTTCAGGGTGAGGATCACAGGGCTAAACTCTTATCACAGATGTTCTTCACCTGAGCTGTGAGTGTCAGAGTAAATTATCACTTGTTATTACTCCCCTTTGAAATTTTGATTCCTAGTTCTTTCTTCACCTGGAAGCAACTTGTCTGCACTTTAAAAGTCAAATCTTTGAAATAAAGTTCTAATTTTTATAAAATCCATAGGTTTTGCATACTTATGAAAGACTCAGGTTTTCATAATTATCTTGGGAACTGACAAAGGTGTCAGACACTTCACAAAACCACCCGCCTGACAAACTCTTCGGCCCTGGCTCTGTGCTTTGAAAGGGTCCTTCCTCTGTACCCTAAGGAGGCTGGGACCAGATGAAATTGAGCTCTATCTTCTTATCAAATCACATTCTAAATGGTACCATACCAACTAATTTAAATAAAATATTTCCCATTATTACTCAGCTTTGTAGGCTTACACCAGGGTATATATACTCAGCATTACTGACAATTTGGGTGGGAAAAGTTGGGGGACTGTCCTGTGCTTCGTGGGATGCTTATTAGCATCAATGGCCTTCACCCACTACAAGCCAGCAGCACCCCTCTCTCAAATGTGACAATTACAAATGTCTCTGGACATTGCCACATGTCCTCTGAGGGTCATAAGCACCCTTGCTGAGGACCACTGTTCCATAAGATGCCTAAAGATCAAATTGAGCCTTCATGTTAATGGAGAATTGCATGATTCTAAAAGCTAAGAAACACTTCAACGGCAGAAAGTTAAGGGCAACACTGATCTCTTTAAAATACCAAATAGTTATTGCTAATAAATTCTCTGAACCTCCATTTCTTGATCTGTAAATGATGATTAAAATGAAAGGGTATAATGCTAGTTATGGTAGTTTTGGTTAAGTTAGTATTAATAGATAATGCTTATTGTGTAATTGTATCTGCAGTAAATGTTCACTATTACTATCAGTACAACTGAAGCCAACATAATGACACTATAATTAGAACCACTGTTACTGCTTTAGTGGTACTTGCTGTGCCTGGTTATCACTGGCAGAATGGAGTAAGGGATAAATGATTTTTAAAAATAATAAAGCTTACTCCTAAATAAAAGAAGATGGAAAAAGGAAAAAAAGGTTATTCCTTTAATCATGAAGCTTAAACATGTTAACTTCCTATTGACTTGTCAGTAGACTTTAAAAATTTTCATTCAATTTTATAAATATTTTACCTTTCTTTTATTTCTGCATCATTAAAAAAAAGTGCACAATATTTGTCCCTTCAGCTCATTCTTCTTTCTCATTTTCACTAAGTTTATGGAAGTCAGTTCTGTGAAGAATTTACCGAAAAGACTTCAATTACAAAAAGAGGGCACTTATGTAGAAATAATCAGGCTATTAATTTTTTTTCATGACATTCAGTAACCTTTCAGAATTTTAGGCATAGGGGCAACTTACCATTGTTGTCCTTGAGCTTACAATGAGAATGAAAATCACACAGTATGCAAACTTTCCTTTTTTAAAGATCAAACTAAGACAAAACAACATCCCCATACTGGATTCTAGTTATGGTTTTGTCTTTATTATATATGTCCTTATTATATATCACTTAAATTCTTTCTGCTTAATCTTCAACAGTAAAATAAGGATACATTTTTGTGCTCCGAAGTTTTTATGAGAAACAAATAAATTGGTTTATGAGAAACTGTTTTAGAAATCCTAGTACATAGTACAAATGAAAAAGTACTATTACTGCCATCACTACCACTGCTACCACTATCCCCATTATCACTAATAATTCATTGAACATTCTGAATATCATTCTGGACTTTGCTTGAATAAGTAGGTTAACACTGATAATCAGGAAAATAGCTAAACTCTTCTCGGGCAGGGAACTTTCCACTCCCAGGTGAGTCCTATAATTTCCTAGTGATGGGAATAATTTTTCTGTGTTCAGCAACATAATGGAATATTACAGAAATAGTTGGAAATTTATTTTTATCCAGAAAACATCATTTTTTGCTCCTTAGACAACAGATAAATTTATGCCTTCCTTGAAATTTCTAATAATACAATTGCAAAGACATTCCATTTTTATTTTATGGAAACATGTAGCCCTAATACATGAGAAATATACAAATAAACTTTGATTTTTTTATTAAAACTTGACTTCTTTGATGTCCTGGATGATTCCTTTGATGTCCTGGATTTTACCTTGGAAGAAGGTAGTAACATCACCATAAGAACATGATTTAAAAGAAAAACCAGAACAAAAAAAAATTGTAACTCTGCTCACAGGAATAGGCTGTGATAGGAATAGTTCTTTGAAAAAGCCACAATGTTGTAGCCTCATGAATACATCCAAGAGGGCAGAGACTTTGAATCCGGTGTCAGCTTCTTAGAGTGTGTGGTACAGTGCCTGTAATATAGTGACTAATGAATGAATAAACAAGCAACGGAGGCAGAAAGGAAGGTCAGAAGAAGGAAGGGAAGGGAGGAGTTGGGGGAGGGAGGAAGGATCCTGTCTTGAAGTGCTGGGGTTCACTTTGAAAAGCCAAAATGGATCACCAGCACATAACTATTAGGCAAACATATTTCCTTAACTTTTACTTGTGTTGAGAAAGAAAAAGCTGACATTTGCACCGACAGCCATATGTATAAAATCAATCCAAATTCTCCAGTGTCCCTTTTCATGACATGGTGACATTAAACTCACAATCTATAAAAATCTCATTGACATAATATAGAAGATGCTAATTTAGTCACATTTTTCTGTACCTTTTCATTGTAAAACAGACAAAGCTCTTTTCCATATTAAGATTAGCATAAATTTATTTTTTCTTTAAAGTTTATAACATAACAACTTATTTATCTATAGCTTTTTATTTCCCCAATACATTATTTTTTCTTCTACTGTACAGCATGGTGACCCAGTTACACATACATGTATACATTTTTTTTCTCACATTATCATGTTCCATCATAAGTGACTAGACAGAATTCCCAGTGCTACACAGCAGGATCTCATTGCTAATCCATTCCCAAGGCAATAGTCTGCATCTATTTACCCCAAGCTCCCAATCCATCTCACTCCTCACCCCCTCCCCCCTGGCAACCACAAGTCTGTTCTCCAAGTCCATGATTTTCTTTTCTGTGGAAAGGTTCCTTTGTGCCCTATATTAGATTCCAGATATAAGTGGTATCATATGGCATTTGTCTTTCTCTTTCTGACTTACTTCCCTCAGGATGAGAGTCTCTAGTTCCATCCCTGTTGCTGCAAATGGCATTATTTTGGTCTTTTTTAATGGCTGAGTAGTATTCCATTGTGTGTGTGTGTGTGTGTATATATATATATATACACATCACATCTTTATATATATATCACATCTTTCTAATCCAATAATCTGTTGATGGACATTAGGGCTGTTTCCATGTCTTGGCTATTGTGCGGGTGCATGTGTCTTTTTTAAGTAGAGTTTTGTTAGGATATATCACAAGAGTGGGATTGCTGGGTCATATGGAAGTTCTATGTATAGTTTTCTAAGGTACCTCCAAACTGTTCTCCATAGTGGTCATACCAGCTTACATTCCCACCAACAGTGCAGGAGGGTTCCCTTTTCTCCACACCTCCTCCAACATTTATTTGTGGACTTATGAATGATGGCCATTTTGACTGGTGTGAGGTGGTATCTCATGGTTGTTTTGATCTGCATTTCTCTAATAATCAGGGATGCTGAGCATTGTTTCAAGTGCTTCTTGCCCATCTGTATATCTTTCTTGGAGACATGTCTATTCAGGTCCTTTGCCTATCTTTCAATTGGGTTGTTGGCTTTTTTGAGCTGTATAAGTTTTTTTTCTTTTTTTGTCTTTTTGTCTTTTCTAGGGCCACTCCGGCGGCATATGGAGGTTCCCATGCTAGGGGTCTAATTGGAGCTGTAGCTGCCGGCCTACGCCAGAGCCACAGCAACGTGGGATCCGAGCCGTGTCTGTTACCTACACCACAGCTCATGGCAACGCCGGATCCTTAACCCACTGAGCAAGGCCAGGGATCGAACACACAACCTCATGGTTCCTAGTGCGATTCGTTAACCACTGAGCCACGACAGGAGCTCCTGTATTCCTTTTCTAATATTTCATTGTTAGTATACAGAAATGCAACTGATTTCTTTCTTTTCTTTTCTGTTTTTTTTTTGTCTTTTGAGGGCCATGCCACAGCATATGGAGGTTCCCAGACCAAGGGTTGAATCAGAGCTGTAGCTGTTGGCCTATGCCACAGCCACAGCAACATGAGATCCAAGCTGTGTCTGCGACCTACACCACAGCTCACAGCAATTTCGGATCCCTAACCCACTGAGCCAGGCCAGGGATTGAACCTGCAACCTCATGGGTTCCTAGTCAGATTCATTTCTGCTGCACCACAACAGGAACTCCCACAACTGATTTCTAAGTGTTAATCTTATATCCTGCTACTTTGTTGAATTTGTTGATCAGTTCAAGTCGTTTTTGAGTTGAGTCCTTAGGATTTTCTATATATATTATCATGCCATCTGCATACAGTGACAATTTTACCTCTTCTCTTCCTATTTGGATGCCTTTTATTTCTTTTATTTTCTTTTTTTTCTTTTTATTTCTTTTGTTTGTCTGATTGCTGTGGTACTATGTTGAATAACAATGGTGAGAGTGGACATCCTTGTCTTGTTCCAGATTTTAGTGGGAAGGCTTTCAGCTTTTCTCCACTGAGTATTACATTTGCTGTGGGTTTGCCATAAATGGCTTTTATTATGTTAAGGTATGTTCTCTCTATACCTACTTTGGTAAGAATTTTGATCATGAATGGATGTTGGACTTTGTCAAATGCTTCTTCGGCATCTATTGAGATGATCATGTGATTTTTGACTTTTCTTTTGTTAATGTGGTGTATGATATTGATTGATTTATGTATGTCAAACCATGTTTGTGAACCTGGGATGAATCCCACCTGGTCGTGGTGTATGATCTTTTTTATACGTTGCTGGATTTGGTTGGCTAAAATTTTGTTTATAACTTACACATTACTCCACTTCTAACCTAAAAGACAGTTTCAGAACTCTGACCAGCTCTGTTTTGCCAATCTCATAGCTTCCAGACAGCTACCGTGTTATATGGTAACATATCCAATGTCATTTAAAAAAGCACAGAAAAGTTCCCTCCTGGTCCCTTCATTTGGTTGTTTGGCAGAATATTGATTTGTTCTGCAGGGTCCTGTGGTAGATTTACCCATGGAGTTAACTCTTCAGCTGTATCCCAAGTTCATTCCCATTCATGTGGGTCAATATCGGTCCCTCTTCCAGATATACAGAATTGTTACTAAAAGACAGAGGTCAGTCTTTCTTTCCTTTACTAGATGAGGAACATGCAAAATGCACACAAAGCTTGTGTGTGTGTGTGTGTGTGTGTGTGTGTGTGAATAAGGAAAATTTAGTTTACGGCATATATTTTAAGAAAATAAATAGAAGTACATACCAAATAAAAGTAAAAAAAAAAAAAAAGCCATGCTAGCTATTTGGAAACATCATTAATTCTGTTTTTTACTAATTTGACACACTGGTAACAAACATTAATCACAGGCACATGATTCTTCCATCTTTACCAGTTAGGCTAGTTTTATCTACTATGCCTGAACTCAAAGAGGATTTCACTTTCACTTAAAAAGCTAACTGAGGAGTTCCCGTCGTGGCGCAGTGGTTAACGAATCCGACCAGGAACCATGAGGTTGCGGGTTCGGTCCCTGCCCTTGCTCAGTGGGTTAACGATCCGGCGTTGCGTGAGCTGTGGTGTAGGTTGCAGATGCGGCTCGGATCCCGCGTTGCTGTGGCTCTGGCATAGGCCGGTGGCTACGGCTCCGATTCGACCCCTAGCCTGGGAACTTCCATATGCCACGGGAGCGGCCCAAAGAAATAGCAAAAAGACAAAAAAATTAATAATAATAATAATAATAATAAAAAGCTAACTGATTTGGTGAGCATATATTGAACTACCTCTTAGAATGTATTGATCTAGATACTCCAGGTTCTAAGTCTCACTTATGTTCCAGGCAAAAATGAACAGCCTTGAAAACCATGATTTGTTAAAAATTATTCCTTCAAGCAATACACACTACTCCATAATTTGAGTATTTGAGCTGAATTATTATATATAATATACATATATTATATATAATATATATATACTCTGTGACTAAATTAGGTCAATAAATATAATATAGAATATATACTATTCTATACAGAAGTATTTATATGTATATATAAAATGGAGATGTCACTTCATAATCCCAGGAACTTAAGGTTTTATCACCTTATCTGGCTAAAGGGACTTTGCAGACGTGATTAAGTCTAGAATCTTAAGGTAGGAAGTTATCCTGGATTATCTGGATGGCTCCTAACATAAACACAAGGGTTCTTAGTGGAAGAGGGAGGCAGGACAGTCAGTATTAGAGTAATAAGATGTGAGAAAGATTGGACCAGCCATTGTCACTTTGAAGATGGAGGGCCCTGAGCCCAAGAATACAGATGGGCTTGGGAAGCCAAAAAACAAGGGATTCTCCTCTAGAGCCTTAAGCCTTTAGACACCTTGATTCTTACCCAGTAAGATCCACTGCACATTTCTTACCCACCAACTATAAAATAATGAATTCTTATTGTTTTAAGTCTCTAAGTGTGTGGCAATATGTTACACTAGCATTAAAAAACCTAACACTTTGTTTTTTTAATTAAATAAGGCCTCCTTTAAGGGAAGCTGACACTGCAGTTGATCATGAATTTAAAACATAGCATCTAAGGTTGAAAACAAGGCTGGTCTCCTCTGTGCAGTGCTGGGCATTTCAGGATTTATGTTTTTTTGTTGTTTTGTTTTGTTTTGTTGCTTTTTAGGGTCTCAACCACAGCATATGGAAGTTCCCAGGCTAGGGGTCCAATCGGAGCTAAGCTGCCAGCCTACTACAGCCACAGCAATGCAGGATCTGATCTGCGTTTGCAACCTACCCCACAGCTCATGGCAACGCCAGATTCCCAACCTACTGAGTGAGGCTGGGGATCAAACTTGCGTTTCCATGGATATTAGTCAGATTCATTTCCACTGTGGCACAAAGAGAACTCCAAAGGTTTTATGAAAATACTTGAGTGAACACATGATGCCACCATTTGGGCCACCTGAAGACCTGAAGGAAATTTTCTGGCACAGAAAAACACTGGCCTTTGCACAGAGATATTTTTCCCATGTTTGTATGCTGGACTACAGAAGCCAAAGGTGGTGTGAGAGAGATGCCAGAACAGGTCGCCAAAATCTGGGCCAGGGGAGGATGTTAGCTTGCTGCTGTCTCCTCCCTCCCTTATCCTCTGCTTCCAGGCATGCCTCTACTTTCTCCCACTCACTTTTTCTCTCCTTAATTTCTCATATTCCCTTTTTTTTCTCTTTTTTCTTTCAGACATTCTTTCTTTTTTCAAAAAGGCCATTCCTTGGAACTAAAATCGAATGTGCTAGTACTACTTGTCCAAAAAGTTTAATTTTCCTTATGTTCAATATATTTTCACTCCTTTTCATTAATGATATATGGAAGCTATAAATGTCTTTCCATTCTGTGTGCTTAATTTTAATAGCAGCAACTAAAAGTGAAATTTGCTTTTAATGAATTGACATATATATATGCACTGGAAAAGGAAGAAATAGAAAATGTGTCAAAACAAATAACCAGTTATTTCTAAAGAATGATGTAATGGATGATTCTTTTTTGCTTTTTATTCTTTCCAATTTTTCTGCATTACATATCTAATCTTGAAAAAATATTTTTCTAATGAGACAATGTATCTTTTTTTAAAAAAAGGATGATAAAAAAACCTAAATTCCCCCAAATCCTGTCCTCTAACTACATTTAATCTTATTTTTAAATTCTTTTTTAGGACTTGAAGTCCAAGTTTATCTGGCTGAATTAAACATTTTAAAAAAGAAACCACCAATGCCAAATTAGTTGAGTTTTTGTTTTTGTTTTTTTGCCTCTCTCAAGTCATGCAGAAGTTCCCAGGCTAGGCTGTGTCATAGCAATAACCTGAGCCACATCCTTAACCTAGCTGAGAGAAGATCATTTTTCCATGATGTATTCTTATTTACATGTGTGCAAAGGAACATTAGTCTCTCTTTTTTTTATTTTTTTCAAATTATAGTTTTTTTACAATGTTGTGTTAATTTCTGTTGTACAGCAATGTGACCCACTCATACACATACACACACACAAATACATACACATTCTTTTTCTCATATTATCTTCCATCATGTTCTATCACAAGACATTGGGAATAGTTCCCTGTGCTGTACGACCTCATTGCTTATCCATCCTAATTTTAACAGTTTGCATCTGCTAAGCCCAAACTCCCAGTCCATCCCATTCCCTCCCCATCCCCCATGGCAAGGAACCTTAGTTTCTGTTTATCATTTTTCTTCTTTATAGTGGCTTTCTACAGTTGACTTACACCCACTTTCTACACTTGTTTTGCCATCCTAGCACTACCTTATTGTGTATTTTATTTTATTTATTTATTTTTGCTTTTTAGGGCTGCACCCACGGCACATGGAGGCTCCCAGGCCAGGGGTCAAATTGGAGCTACAGCTACCAGCCTAAGCTACAGCCACAGCAACGCCAGATCCAAGCCACGTCTATGACCTACACCACAGCTCATGGCAATGCCAGATCCTTAACCCACTGAGTGAGGCCAGGGATCAAACCCTCAACCTCCTGGTTCCTAGTCAGATTTGTTTCTGATGTGCCACTAACGGAATCCTTTTATTGTGTCTTTTAAAAATAATTTTTCTGACATTTGTTAGTTGATCTTTTATGCCCTGTTTATACATTGTTTCTCAGCTGCTCATATTTGCCACTTGCCACAATATTTATATTTAGGTTCTATTTTCTATGTACTCACCACTGGCTCAGTGCATGGTGAAAATTGTAGCAAGGAGGTTCTCCCTGCCCACAACCTTAGGCATTTAAGAGTAGGGGGTTTTCACTCCCTTCCTAGAGTCAAGGCTGCCTCTGAAGCATTAAGAACTACTCTTGGTGAATAGTTTCAGGTCCTATTTCACAATTTTTTTCCCTTAAATATTTTAGCAGAACTGATTTCAAGTCTTAACTAAATTCATCACATCTTGATGGTATCCGAATAGAAGATAACTGTGGGCTGAGTGCAGCTGTCCGACAGAGAACTAGAACTAAGAAAACGCTTGAAACTGAAAGCTCAGAGTTGCAAATCATAAATAGATTTGTATGCATGGTTCTTTATTTTCATAAATGTTTTATAAATTTTAATACTATTTTATGATTTTATAATTGGAATTAATGTTACCAAGAGTCTGAAAATATATGTACATGTGTGTAAATGTATATTCGTATCCACATACATTAAATCAAATGGAGAAAATTCTACACATACCTCATGAGAGTGTGGTAATGCACTTTAGCAGTGTTGTTTTAACTCAAGCAGACAGGAAAGCTGGATTTGCAAATCAACCTTAAATGTGTTTTGTTTCCCTCATGCTTGTAAGTGGAATTTTAATATTAGCCCCTAATAATGTTTTGTAATTAACCAGCATTTTAACATTGAAGTAAGCAATAAACTAACGCTTTAACACTTCTTTAATTGAAAAGATTAAGAGAAAGCTAATTAATTTGTAAACTGTACATAGTGAATCATTCGGCGTTTATGATTAATTTGTTCTATTTTTTTTTTTTTGTTCTACACATGAGCAGCTTTTTAAAAAAGTACGAAACATGTAATTAGCAGTAGATAATTTTTATCAACCCCTGGAAATATTTGTTTATGAGTTTTTTGCAATCACATTGTAAGGGTTTTATTATGTTTTCTCCTAACAAACATTTCTGACTTTTTTTTTAACTCGTGTAGATTTTGTAACTCCTCTGTCTCTGCTATACTAGCAGAAATAGGGTAAGATGATTTTCCAGAAAGAAATGATTTGGGGTTATTTACTTTAGAATCTATACTTAAATCTTACTTTGGTTTCTAATATTTAATTATCAGTATACCATTCCATAACTACCTTAGTTCAAGCTCTTAATATTTTTCAAACAGAAATCTATTGAACTAACCTCTAATAGGTCTAATATCAGCCCCTTATCTCCAAACTAGTTTCCTGGCTGTCTCTAACACAATTAAATAAATTTATTTAATCCAGCAAATATTTATTAAGGATCTACTGCTGAGTCAGGCACTACTTTAAATTCTGGGGACGTAGTAATGGATAAAAAAGGCCCCAAATCCCTGAACTCAGGTAATCTAGATTCTAGTTGTGTGTGACAGGTAATAAAGGAAATGAATAAATAAACCATATAGCATATTAAAAAGTGATAAGTGCTATGAAGAAAAATAAAGCAGGCAAGGGAAGATAAGGACCAAGTTGAGGCAATTACAATTTTAGACACACTTGCCAATGAAGATGTTAGTGATATTTTGAGCAGCCACTTGATGAAGTTGATGGAGATGGCCACGCTGATGGGTATGTTGGGGAAACGGCAAATGCAATAGCCCTGATGTGTCTGTGGAACAGCAACACGTCCAATACAGCTGAAGGTGAGTGAATGGATGAGCAAACAAGCAATGAGAAGGGTAGCAGAAGCCAAGATCTGAGAGTCCAGGGTTTTGGAGGCCATTGGCTTTGAGAAAAGGTTTGACATGACCATGGCAAGTATTTTAACAGGATCACTCTAGGTTGCTGTGATGAGAGTAGCCTGAGGTATGGCAAAGGTGAGAGCTGGTGGGAGGTCACTGAAGTACAGGGTAAAAGACAAAGGTGTTTGATCCAGAGTGGTAGCAATGGAGGTAATGAGTGCAGAATGAGCTGATGGAATGTATGTGTGTGGGAGCACAGAGAGGCATCAGTGGTGGGTTCTGGTCTTGACATCTGGAAGGAAGTGCCATCCTCTTTTCTGTGCTTCGTTGAGTAAGTTCTCACTGGATTATATGATTCTTTCCTTTCTTTCAATACAACACATGCATTCACTTTGGTGTAAGTCTCACTTTTCTAAGAATCCTAACGTAATGAACATCATGCTATTCTTTTTTTTTTTTTTAAGGGCCTCAGCCACGGCATGTGGAGGTTCCCAGTCTAGGGATCTAATCGGAGCTGTAGCTGCCAACCTATGCCACAGCCATATCAACACCAGATCCAAACCAAGTCTTCGACCTACACCACAGCTCACGGCAATGCTGGACCTTAACCCACTGAGCAAGGCCAGGGATCAAACTCATAGATGCTAGTCAGATTTGTTTCTGCTGAGCCACGGTGGGAACTCTGAACCTCATGCTATTCTAAACACTCCATTAAACTGCATTCCCTGAGTTGTGTGAATAGGTTTATTTTGTGTCTTGGTCCTGATTAAAGTAGTTTTCCAGCTTTCTAACATTATATATATGTTATGTATTATATATGTATATAAAATGTTGGAAAACTGGGCAATTACATTTAAAGATAATTTATATAATTTATATAAATTTACATCTATAAATATAATTTAAGTATATATAAAGTATAATTTATATATATTTACTATATATATGGAAGATTATACATACATATATATTTTTAAAAAAATCTACCCTGTATATCAGTATGTATTTTTTAAAATAAATTGAATTTTAAATAATTTTATAGATCTAATAAACCTCAATCTACTCAAAAATCTATATATGTAAATATATAAACATTTTATGTGAATATAAAATATAAAGTAAATAATATATATAAAATTATACATCTATACATCTATATCTATCTTCTATCTATATTGTACCTTCATGTAACTAAAAAATTGTAATCTACTTAAAGGGCTGAATAAGGCAATATATTTGCCTTATGTTATTCTCAGTGACTAATACAGCATTATAATTATGACTACAGAAATACACTAGCAAAGTCTGCCATCACTGCATTTTTCCCTGTTTTAAAATGTAACACACAGATAACTTTTAATAATAGCTGGTATCGTTCCTAAAAAGAAGGGGAATTTTGTTTCAGCAGATTTATGATCTTTTTCATGACCAGAGCAGAGATCTGTTAGAAGCACTGTGAAAGCATCCTCTGTCTGCTTCTGATGAAGGGAGCCTTCACTTCCTGGAGGGCACACAAGGTGGTGTGATTTCTGCAGGGGAGGGAGCCCACCAACACTGAAAATCTGTGACTGGTCATTGATTGTCTGGACTGATCATTTCTTATCTCGGTGAGAAGGCAAATTCCACTCAGAGCAGGTTAAAACTTGAGCCCCTATTTCCACGCAGTTTAATTTGGATGAAAGCTGGAGACAGAAAAGGAAGGTGTAGGACACGGAGGGAGGCGATAACCCCAGTGTGGAGAAGGTGGCCAGATGGGCAGGGTGCACTTGCTGCTCACCTCACAGTTGACTCAAGCTGGCTCTGAATTTGAGAATCCAATACTTGTTCCATTGCTGTGAGTATAACCACTGAATTTGAATCTGATCTGCCTTTGCTCACATGGAGTCAACACATTCTCATTTTAGATCACAGCAACCCCCAGCAAGAGGAGGAGAGAGCCTTATCTTTGTAGGGGAGAAAACTGAGCCTCTGAGAAAGTGACTTAACCAAGGCTACACATTTATTCAAAAAATATTTACCATGCATCCACTATTTTTACTTCTTGCAGAGTGTGATAAAAAGGGAAAAAGACATTGTCTCTTTCCTTGAGGATCTCACAATCCACTCAGGTAGTCTTACAAGTAAATAGATATTTAAAATATGATTAGGGATTAAAAACAGAATAGGACCTAATGTCTGGTCTTTTTTCTCTTTTTTAATCATGTCATGTATTATATGCACATATTTGGTCTTTTAATCCTATTTATTTTATTTGCTACAACATTTGAAAAATAGAAATGTTTATCATTTGTTATAAAATAATTCATGCTTATTTAGATACAATTAAGATAGTACATTAAAGAAAAAAATGTGTTTCATGATCAACAATCCCATCACTTGGCACCTTTCAAAACAATAAAATACTGTAACATTTATTTTATTATTACTATTTTTTTTAGGGTTGCACTTGTGGCATATGGAGGTTCCCAGGCTAGGGGTCAAATTGGAGCTGTATCCGCTGGCCTACACCACAGCCACGGCAATGCCAGATCCAAGCTGCATCTGTGACCTACACCATATCTCATGGCAACACCGGCTCCTTAATTCACTGAGTGAGGCCAGGGATCGAATCTGAATCCTCATGGATGCTAGATAGATTCGTTTCCGCTGAGCCAAGATGGGAACTCCACATTTTATGCTTTTTGAAATTTATACTTTTAAACTATGAATTCTGAATTTTGCTTTATTTTCCTTATAGTATAGAGGAGGATTCTTATGTTTCTTTCTTTTCTTTCTCTTTTTTTGTCTTTTTAGGGCTGAATCCATGGCATATGGAAGTTCCCAGGCTAGGGGTCAAATCCAAGCTACAGCTGCCAGCCTACACCACAGCCACAGCAACGCTAGATCTGAGCCGAGTGTGCGACCTACCCCACAGCTCAAGGCAACCCTAGATCCTTAACCCACTGAGCAAGGCCAGAGATCGAAGCTTCATCCTTGTCCTCATAGATGCTAGCCAGATCAGATTCATTTCCACTGAGCCAGGACAGGAACTCCTCTTACGTTTCTATGTCAAGCAACATTGCTCTGCTTCAGGACTTTAATGGTTTCCCAGCATGTCATTATATCACCAATTATTTCACCATACTCCTATTGATGGATGTTAAAATTGCTTATAATTTTTATCCTCCAAATCTGTGCTGAGATAAAGATCGTACATCAATCTTTGTAAGTCCATTTAATTATTTCCTTGATATATAATTCGAGAAATAGAATTTTTGGTAAAGGTCATATTCAAGTTCAAAAATATAGGCCTCTGGAGAGTGAGGACAGATCTTGATTTAAATTCAATTTATAATTCTTTCAAAGAGAATGAAAACTTTTATCTTTCCTAATGGTTAATAACTTTAAGCTAACATGTGAAATTTATCTTTATGATATTATTGTTAAAATTCTCCTACAGCTTTGATTTTTTATTTACTTATGGAAGTTGAATATTTATTTACTTTTGGAAGTTGAATATAGCCAGCTCCTGAGATAGGTCTGAATCTCTGTGATCTAAACTGAAGATAGTCCAATAAAAAAATAAAACCCTAACACAGCTGCTCTGTTATGTGATAGGATAGGAACTTTGGATCCCTGTAGATACATTCTTCTCACATTGCTGATGTAAATATTCAGTCCTGAATATTTATTTATTTATTTACTTAATTAATTATTTTGTTTTTTACAGCCACTCCTGCGGCATATGGAAATTCCCAGGCTGGGGGTCAAATGAGAGCTGCAGCTGCCGACCTGTACCATAGCTCACAACAACCACAGATCCTTAACCCACTGAGTGAGGCCAGGGATCAAACCCACGTCCTCATGGATACTAGTCAGATTCATTACTGCTGAGCCACAATAGGAACTCTGACCTGAATATTTCGATGTGCAAAAGTATTTTCAAATTCTCTCCTTCAATAAAAGTGAGATCTATAGGTGGGGCTGTGGTGAGAGAGAGCAGCAGGGGCTCTGCTTAGAATATAATGTATATTAACTGGCATCCCCATCCTATTTTCCACATCCAGCTCAGATTATTTCTTCTCTTAAAATATGCCTGGTTTGTAACTTTCTTAGGAAGATTCCTCCAAAATAATACAGGCTACAATAATGCTTTGACAAGACAATTACTTGAATCATGAGGCTACTGAGTGTGATTAAAGACAAACAAATAAATAAACCAACAAACTTTTACTCAGGTGTACACTGGCACCTGGACCTCCCACACTGCAAAGCACTCAAAGGCATTCTTCTTTGTTCAGGAAAGGTTGAAGAAAAGAGGTTAAGTTTTCTCCAAGGACAATCAGCACAGCATGAACATTATATAAAAGGTTTTCTGGCACCTTCCAGAGTGGTTTGTCTCTGATTCTTGTCATTTTGTGGCCAAGAGCTTTCCATGTGCAGAGTGATAAGTACATTTGGATGCTGTTAAATACTTCTATTAAGCACATTGGGGAGCTATGAGTCTGTTTTTAGCCTCTCTTCCTTACTGATGAAAATATAAAAAAAAATCAGCTGGGCTTAGTTTAGAAACATTATGTACAAATAAAAAATATGCACCACATGATGCTAGCTCTTGGATGAAACTCATTAACTTACTATTAGAAAGTTACTAAATTACTTCCTAGTTTTATTACAAAAAGCAAAAAAAAAATGTTGTTTTAAAGGATAATTAGCTTTTTCATTAAAAAAAGAAACCAGCTTGAGGAGGAAAGTACCCTTTTCTGAAAGAAAAGTAGAATTAAATAGTGAAATCATTACTCTATGAATTCTTGGTATTGTACCACTCTTAAATGGTGTAATAAGATCAGAACAAAAGGAGAAAGTGTTAGGTAGAGTTCAAAGAAGTGCCAGGTTGGTATTCATGATGTACTAAATGTACTGCCTTTTGTCATGGACATAAAAAAGGTAGCCGGAGGGGTGAAAAACTAAAAAGGACTAGAGTTGTCTGTATACCCAGCCAAGCAGCTCACTATGTATTTGGTCTGGATTCACCACAGTGGAAAGCAATACTTTCTCTGTTGTTTTTATTTTTTTTAAGGTATGCGTTTGTTACAAATACTTATGAAATTTAATTGTTAGAAATTAAGTGCTTTAATAAAACAAAATCTATAAATATTGATATATATCATGTGTAAATCTGCATCTTTCACAAAGAGCATGATGATTGCTATATTCCTTGGAAATTATGAATTAATAATAATTAAAAATCTATGGATGTCACTTATTGTTGAATAAAACTTTTGGAGATTTTTACCTCTTCTGTGTTGCCATCATTGTAATTTTATTTGGGGGGAACAATTTTTTTTCCTGACATCATTTGTAGCTCTCCCAAACAGGTTCAGTGCTAAAAACAAAGATTCTGGAATGAATGATTCAAAACTTATGTTCTCCTGTTTTTCACTCATCCACCCCCACTGTGGCTGGGCAGTGAGGACCCTGAGGGCCTCTCTTTGCTTCTGAAGTCCCCTCAACAGTATACCCTGCAGAGCCTGTTTCTTTTCTTTCTTTTTTTAAATTTGAGACTGTAGTTGAGTTACAGTGTTGTGTCAATTTCTGCTGTACAGCACACTGACCCAGTCATACATATACACACATTCTTTTTCTCATACTATCTTTCATCATGTTCTATCCTGAGAGATTGGATATAGTTCCCTATGATGTAGAGTAGGATCTCTTTGCTTATCTATTCTAAATGTAATAGTTTGCATTTACCAACCCCAAACTCCTTGCCCATCCCACTTTCTCCCCCACCCCCCTTGGCTACGACAAGTCTGCTCTCCATGTCTGGGATCTGTTTCTGTTTTGCAGATAGGATCATTTGTGCTACATTTTAGATTCCACATATAAGTAATATCCTGGTAAAGATGAGGCAACTTAGCCTCTTGACTGAAGGTTATAAAGAGTCCATGTGGCAAGTGATTGAAGTGATACTCCAAGGCTAAGTTAGGATAGACAATGAATTTTCTCTATAAAAGGTCACTATGTGATGGGTTTCAGCTGTCAGAGTCTGGTGAACTTGAGGTCTAGAAGGAAAGCGAATAAGTAGAAAATCCAGGGAGGCTCCATCTTCTGGTTGGATGAAGAGAAATGAAAGGAAATATTATCTACTTAAACAGATAAGAGATATGGCTTTAAAATCTTCTAGTCAGCTCATTAAAATGCAGATTCGATGAGTCTATTACAGATCTTATAAGTTTGAAACTCTTGGGATGATGCTTTGGAATGTGTACTTTAAAGATTTACTTGTGACTCTTAAACTAAAATGTAAGAATCACTGGCTTAGAGAAAACAAAACAAAATAACAAAAACCAGATAGAACTGATGGACTGAAAGGCAGACTCCAAGTCCAGTGACTGACGCTCAAACACTTCCTCCCTTCAGAAGTACTTAGGGATTAACTGCCAGACAAAACCATCTGCAGAGAAAAACTCTGAACATATTCCAAGAAGCATAAAAGGAGTAAACCTTACAGTAGAGGCTAACTTTACAAGTAAGGAAGCTTTGAGAAGGAATATTTTTCTGCCCTGAGATGTATTTAACTAGGATCTAGTCTTTCTTGGCATTATGACATATAAGCCAACTTAAAGTGTAGCTGATGGGAAAAGTGACAATGAATCCAACTCATAGCAAAGAACTTCACATAAGTAACCGATATGAGACCTTCCCTCATTTGACAGAGATTAGAGAGGCAAAGTACAACAAAGGAAAGAAACAGAGAAAGACAAGACTGAAAGTTTAGCACAAGGCCAACTGCCTTCCTTCAATCAGAGGTCCTGCCAATAAGTAGTTTGGGAAGTGTAAGGCTCCCTGACAGTCATTCCCATACCTTGTATAACACACATGGGATTCTCATTCATTATACAACAAACATTTACTGAGTGCCTACTGCAATAGTCTGGTCAAGTGATTTGGTACAGGAAGTCAAATAAGGAGTTTTTTAACATCAAGAAGTTAATATCCAGCCATGCCTGAAGTCTGCCTAGGATTTTCCATCACATTCCAACTATAAACTCAATAAACTCCATTTTTTAGTGGAAAAAAAAGTGATTATCTGATAACTCTACATTACTGTTCTGTTGACAGGGGTATGTACAGTGTGCTGTGGGAACACAGAAGGTGGGATCCTAAATTAGATCTGGGATGAATGTTTCCTGTGATAAATGACATGAGCTGAATATTGAAGATGTGTGAGGGATTAACTGAAGGCTGTTACATTAGGAGTTGGAAGCTTCTGCAATTACTCCGAATCGAGGAGAGTCTGAGCTGAGGCATAGTCCTGGTGATGAAGGTGGGGTATGAATGATATTCCAGAGGTACAATATGAATACGATGGCTGATTAGATGTGAGGGGTTTAGATTATTGGCTTCATGGACTGGGTTGCCATGGACCACTTACATTTGTAGGTAATACAGGAGGAAAAGCAAATCTGGGTGGGATGAGGGAAAGGAAACGTTGAATTTTAATCACTGAGTTTGACAGGGACATAGCATGTAAGATACTGAGGTGTTCACACATTTGGCAAACATTTATTAAACCCCTTCTGGATGCTATTCACTGTCCATCAAGCAGGGTAAAAGATCCAGCAGAATGATCTAGCAATAAAGGTGGAGGAATCTTCACCATATAAAAGAACATTGAAGACATGGTTGGAGCATTAAGGGGAAGTATGTAAGTGAGAAGAAAAGCTTGAGGACAAAGCTGGAGAGCATCCCTATTTAAGGGTGAGACCAAAGGAAAAGCTCAGGATGCAGACTGAGAAACAATGGCTTTAGTCAAACTGAACCCAAATGAAAAAGCTTGTTGGGTCAGAGGAAACCACTGTAATGAAGGAGAAGGCAACATATACAAAGTACAGATGTCCCATGTGTAATACTTAGCACCAGCTTGCCAGTATGGGGGTCACCAGTCCTGTGTGCATTACTTAGCACCAGTTTGCCAGTATAGGAATCAGTGATGCAAATAGATTCAGTGAAGCTGGATGCCATGTCCCCTCCTTCTGAGGGTGTCGGAGGAGGAAAAGCAAGGAAGGGCAATTTATCCTGGTTACTTGGCTGCGTTTATGAGAAGGGTTGAGGAAGATTCATCATTTTTAAACATTCCTCATTCCTACCCTCTTTGGATTCCTGCATTTTACTCTGACATTCCTTGCCTCCTTTTGCTCGCTTGATTTTGCTCACCGGCAGGTACTAATGTTAGCTCTCAATACCCTCCCAAGAGTAGGTATGATAGAAGAGGTGGAGAGAGAAAACACACAGCCTGGGCATCCAGGAAATGGAGATCCAGGGTAATATCTGTGGCTATTACTTCTGAGGGCCTCAGTCTGCCTGGTAATGTGTGTCCACTTCACAATAAAATTTAAATTCTTAGAATAAATAAAAAACCTCCAAAACCTTGCCAATAAGTATGATTGCACTTCCTATAAAGAAATGGAATTGAGGATCATGACGGTTACATCAACACCTTGGATCACTCAGAGAGTCAGTGACAGAAGTGGGGCTACAATTCCAGTCTGTCTTCATCCAGTATCCACTCTCTTTTTAAAATATCACAGGAAGGAAGGTAAAGTAACAACGGGGAGGTTAAGAGAGTTGAAAATCCATTTGATCTGACATACTTGTTTTTCCTGTTTTTGTTAGAGCTAGTGCAGAACTTTGGATAGCACAACAGAGATGGTGGATGGGGGCTGGCAGGGCAGGTAGCCCACCTCCCAAACCCGACTTACTATCATTTGGCTAGATGAGTCATACCTTTGGGAAAGCACATCTAATAGAATTTTAAAACATGCCATTTTTGAAAGGTCAAGGAGCTGAATATGAGCCATTGGAAGAATTTGTCAATATTTAGAAACCTGAAGGACGTGAGGCTTTGGCCAATGATGATTTCTCTGTTCTCTCTTATTGAGAACCCTTAAGATGGTCTCATTGTCTGACTATGTCTTCCTTTATGGCTATTATACTTTAATCATATTGACTCTTTTTATCACAAAGAGGGGAAAGCTTCACCAGAAGGCTCATGACATGTTCTTAGCTAAGATCTGGTTTAGTCCCACATCATCTTTTAGAGTTGTTTGCCCCAGTCTTCTGACATAATAAGAGATGCTTGAGTCAGTTCTCATGAGGGTTCTTGTTGATGTGGGGAGAAGGAACAAGTGACACATCCTCATTACACAGTTTGATGCAGACCCATCTCACTCTGATCTTTTTGGACCTGCAAAAGATCCATTTGTTACCTCAGATTTTCTCAAAGAGGCAGGACCGGGAAGAGACAATGATTCTGACATGAAAAAGCTTTTACTGAGTGTTAGTTTTATGTCTTTTATGACCTACAACTCTACAGGTTGCAAAATACTTTATACTAGTTGGAAGTAATGTGTTTTAAGGTTATTTGTTTCATAATCTATAGTATTACATAAAAAGAAGCTGGAAAAGAAAAAAAGTAAAATTAAGGAAATGGATATGTTTATTCTACTTAAATAAATCTCCCTGCTCTTTTGCATTGTTTCTGCCGCTTAAATCCTCCAGATTTACAACTAGGTGTTGGTAATTGCTGGAAATAGCCACGAATTTTATAGACTAATCGGCTCTATTTTAAGACATACGTTTTAGTGTGTATACTACATGGCGTAGCTATATAGTAATAAAATGAATTTTTGCAGCTTGCTTTTGGAAGTTATTCTCATTATTTCTGGTCACATGTGGTGTATATGTGTGAGTGCAGCAACATTTTATAGTTTGAAGGTTCTTTATAGGTTTTAGAAGTTACAAAATAATAGAATTAATTGCTTTGAATTTAGTCATTTTGCACTAGGCAAATATTGATTTCTATCCCAACACCTTTAATTTCTAATGGAGCTTGAAATTAACTTTGGATTTTAATTCTATTTTATTCTGGGTTTGTACATCACAGCCATTAATAATGTCAGGAGAGTGCTGAGAGAACTGTTCTGAGCCAGGATCCCCTAGTGAGCTTTGCAGCATTTGGGCCTCTGTCCTTTACAGAGAGGAGGAAAGTCTGGTGGAGATGGACATTGCATTAAAGTTTCATGAAGTCAAAAAAGGTAGCCTATAAAAAGTCAGCCTCTGATCACTTGCTGAAGTTACATCATCTTGCATGTACTGGTGCCTGTGTGCATATTTAATCAGATCCAAAACAGTCAAAACAGCAAAGGATAGATTCCACTAACCAAAAAGGCCTGGAAAATGGGCCTTTCTGATTCATAAAGTAATAATTTACTATTATATATGTATATGGTATTTGCATACATAATAACTATATCACAAATTACAAATTTTAAAATAATTCAAATGCAGTCTTTCTTTGAGGTTTCAAAATGCTTTTTAAATGATTTTGGATAATCTTTATTAAACAGGGTGATTATAATAAATTAGTGCTGACAGTTCTTGGAAGCCCATGTGCTCATACACACCTGCAAACATAGGAATGTTCCCTCTTCCTCTCAGAGGGTCCTAACTTTTTCCCACAGCTGCTGCTATTGGCCTGATGAAAATGAGTGGAAACCAATAGCAGAAACTGTGGGTCATGGCTCCTCTACCACATATTCCAATGTAAAATCAACTTTCTGAGACCACTTCTCAAAATGGTATCTATGTTCTACGAATTTTCAGTGTTCTGAGAAGTGAAAAAGCTCTCCCAGAAGAAAGGCAGTCCAGCAAATTATAGAAAACAGACAGTGAGAGTGTGAGATCCTGACTCTGCCATATACTTTGAACATCAATTTTTAATCTGTAAAATGGAATGAGAATGTCTTCCTTACATGCAGTTTTAAAGATGGCATGAGAGTGTAAATGCGAAGTTCCATACTTATCATCCTTGCCTCTCTGTTCCTATTAATTTCCTTTCATCCAACAGTACAGATTCAATCAACATCTCCTGACTACGAGGTTTTGTAAAAAGTATGTGAATAGTTGACCCATGCCAACACAATTTACACTTTGGAAGAAAAGTCCAAAGACATATGGAAAAAAACCAAGTGTATAAATAGCAGATAAATCATAAAGATAATAATTGCTATTAAAAAATAAGAAAAAAGGAGAAATCACTTCTAGCTTGAGTGATCAGAGAACATTTTACAAAACAGAGACCATGAACTGGATCCTCCAGAGCATGAAGTTTGAACTTTATGTGGCAAATGTGGGAAGAAAGACATTTTGGGATGGATTTCAGAGCATAGTGTAAGCAAAAGAAAAAGAAAAAAGAAAAAGTAGATAGGAAAGCAGGAGGATGCGTGATGCTACATGTCAGGATGGATGTGAGCAAGCCAAGTATTGTGCGTCAGATAGTGCTCAACAAAAATGTATGTCCAGCAGTTCCTATCATGGCTCAGTGGCTAACAAACCTGTCTAGTATCCAGAAGGATGTGGGTTCAATCCCTGGCCTCGCTCACTGGTTTAAGGATCCAGTACTGCCTACTGCCTTAAGTTGTAGGGTAGGGTGCAGATGTGGCTGGGATCCAGCATTGCTGTGGCTGTGGTGTAGGCTGGCAGCTACAGCTCCAATATGGCCCCTGGCCTGGGAACCTCCATATGCCATGGGTTTGGCCCTAAAAAGAAAAAAAAAAAAAAAAAAAAACAAAAAAACGCATGTCCACCAAGAAACTCACAATGAGATTATATTTGGAAACAGGGTCTTTTCAGTTGTAATTAGTTAAGGTGAGTCTTACTGTGGCCCTAAATCCAAAGACTGGTGTCTCTATAAGAGAAATAAGAGGGAGGTTCAGATACACAGACACTGAGACACAGGACGAGGAAGGCCATGTGAAGATGGAGGCAGAGACTGGAGTGTCAAGATAGCATGAGCCAAGGAAGGCCAACAATTCCTGCAACCACCAGCTATCAGGAAGAGGCAAGGGTTGGGGTGGGTGGGCTTCTTCCCTGGAGTGTTCAGAAGGAGCAGGACCCTGCAGACACCTTGATTTTGGACTTCCAGCCTTCAGAACTGTGAGAGAGTAAATATATATTGCTTTTAGCCACCAAGTTTGTGGTCATTTGTTAAGGCAGCCCTAGGAATCTGATACACATAACATCCCATCTCTCAAGGTCATTTATAAAGACAAGCACAAAAAGCACCTGTCCTTTGACTTGCTTTCTTACACTTTTCTGATCATGGATAAAGTAGAGGTTTTGCCTCATGCATAGGACACCACAAAATTTAAGACGGAATCAGTTCTATTGATAATGAAGCCTACTTTTCATGCTATTTTCTGTAGAATATAATTTGGCAGAAAGAAAGTTTTATGGACCAAGTACCAGAAACATTATCAAATGAAAGTATTATGGACCAAATACCAGAAACATTATCAAATCTTTTACTGATAAAAAAAGGGGGGGGGGTTTTATTATAGGATGCTACAGCCCATAGAGAGAGCCTCTGTCATGTAGGCAAGAGGGCTTGGTACCATAAGAGCCTGATAAATACATCTTTTTAGTTGTTTGAGAGGTATGATATAGTGTGTGTGTGTGCGCACATGCACACGCATGCACACACATGCACACACATGCATGTGGACACAATCACAGTTCAGTTGCTCAAAAATATATTTAATACTTACCAGGTGCTGAGCAATGAGTTAGGTACTTGTGTCTGGATGAAGGAGAGATACTCAGGGTCCTGAAGAAGACACACTGGGTTGTGAAAGACCCTATTTCAATGTAAGGTGGTTACTAATGACACAGAGGCTTCTGAGAGGTACACCTCAGTAAATGTATAGTATTTGATTTGATTTCTCTTTTGAGATCTACCTAGTATGAGAGCTGTCCATATGTTTATCTTTGTATTGTAGGTGATTTGTAAGAAACCTGACTGGTCTATTTTTGCATTAATAGTTTTAATGTAAAAATGTCTGTGCTCTCGTCTTTGATAAGTTTTAATACCTGATTTTTAATCTTCTCATATTTCTCATTTTCTCAAAATTCCTTCTTCATAAAAGAGAAAAAACATCAGTGATAGATTAGAGAGCCTGTAATTCACACACCCAACTTTATCCAGTAGTATCCAAATACTCCAAAAGAGCCTCATGTCAGCCATTCCTTCTTACTGCTATTTTGTTTGTTTCGTTTTTGCTTTTATTTTAAAATCTTATTCTGAGTTTGTTGAGAAAAAATATACTATTCTTTTGATTTCCCTTTAAAAATGATTTTTGGTCTTTAGTATATAGTTAAACCTAAGACAGGAAGTAAGCTTACTTTAAAAATAAATAAATTCCTACTACTTATAAATTGCATTTACATGATCTCTAGGGCTACCTGAAATATGCACAGAGCCTTCTCTGGATCCACGGATTTCATCCTAAAAAGCAAGGGAGCTGGAAACTCTAACGTAATCAGCCTTGCAATTCAAAGTTTAAAACTCTCTCTTCTCTCTCCAACACCTCTAACCAGCATCCTTCCATATACCCTCCACCAGCCACTTCTGCTTAAAGTCTTTCTTTGGTTGAAAGGCAGTAGGTAGCCACATACTGTGTAAGAGAATTGGGACAAAATTTAGGAAGTGGGGGTAGTTGCAGACCTCTAAATAAGACTGCTATAAGAAGGCAGCATTTCAGAGCATCTGCTTTATTTTTCTAGACATAATCTCTAATCTTAATACAGTATTCATCAACAAATATTCCCTTGAACTTTGTATGTTTATCCTCAAATTTTAAGTCTATGGACACAAAACTCATCTTCCCAACCATCAAAGTTCTACCTTTTGCACTTCTGAAAAGGAAAAAGTTCCTCACAGTTCGAGTATAATTCTTCACTGGTCTCCTCATTAAAAAAGCACAATGGGAACACGATTTTCTTAAACTAATCAATAGAAAGACTGCTGGAATCTAAATGATCCCAGCATGAAAATTACAGTTTTTGCAGATTAAATTTTTTTTTGATTACCACATGTGAAATTGATGTTAATCGACTGTCAACGTGAACCCATTCCTTGGCTAAGGAACCACATGTGGCAGAATTTAAGGCCTGATACTCATTTATTTCATCTTAAGATATAGGTGGTACATGAGAAGCATAGGGTGATGTCAAGTAGGAAAAAGAGGTGCCAGTTTGAAAACTGAAATCCTAATTCAAAGTCCCTTAGAATTTTTTATAAAGTAAATAAATTACTTGGGTGTTAAAGAAATACTCTTTACTATGTATAAGATCTTTCAAAATCTAATCTGTATGTATGAGATAGGGAGAATTGTTGTCTATTAACAAGCTTTCTTCTGTGATTGCTAGTAGCAGTCCAAATGCTCCTCAATAAATTTACCTTTCAAATTATTTATGTCCTGTGAATGATTCTGTACCATTATTTTAATTTCTAAACTTCCTGTTAGCCTCCAAACCTTGTTCAGGCTGTAGAAATAAAACGCAGAGAAAATAACCACTTTCTCTGGAGCTGTGGCAATGGCACCGAGGCAAAGCAGAAGTTGCAAGACAGGGATGATACCACATTTTATTTGATAAGGGTGGAAACATGTCCTAAGTGGTGGATTCAGTGTCGATGAGAAGAGGAGGATTCATTTTGCAATCACCGTGCTTCTGTCACCCATCACTGATCCTGCTTCCTTTCCCCGTCCCCGTTTCACTTCAGCACCCAATGGATGACTGGCCTTGTGGCTAATCAGCTCCATGGCCAGCTAAGAAGACATTTTCTATAATAGCTCTGGCTTTCCCAGTAGATGCCTTAATCACAGAGTAGAAGATGCTCTCACTAATAATGAGGAAGCAAGTGTTGCCACCTGGAGTTTTCTACCTGCCTTCCTCAAGACATCTAATATACATGCAACTTCAGCACTTCTCTCTCAGAACTGCTACCTCACAAGAAGGCAAGACAGTCCCTATTACTGATTATTTATCCCCTGTGGAAAGGCAGGGTACCTTCCCTCTCACATAGCTTAAGTCAGCTTGATTTAAAGAACTGTAAAAAGGAAAAAAAATAATTATTTTGGACAATGAATTAACCAAGCTTGTCCCATTCACCTCACTTCAGGTGGTATAGGAACTTTCAGAAGAATCAATTGGGCCCAACAAAATTCAGGTTTTATTAATCAGAAAGTCTAGATCTGTGTCATTGAAACCATAAGGGAGCCTTATTAAGCTAGCATTTTCTGAGTAGGAATACACTTTCCATTGAATACTTGAATGTTCTCTAAGTGGGAAAAACCCATCAACAGATAGCCATACAGTGGAGAACACATAGTGGTTTTCTAGAGCTCTGAATTTCAGTGAAGTAATACGGATAGAAAGAATTTCTCTTTCCACACCTAAACTCTTAGAGCTGATTCTTTATCCAGTCTAATCAGATGGCCTTACTTGGCCCTATCCAGCATAGAGAGAGTTGATCACATGAATTGGAAAGCAAGGAATGTTTAAGGGATGTCTCAACAGGCTTGGATAATGGAAAAGAATACTATTAGGATATTCTGATGCCTGCTAAGGAGTAATGACAGCAATTTTGTAGGCGACAACATTGCCTGGCATTTGGTGCTGGTCTCTGTGATGGCAAGAAAAGTCTTTCAAGAGTAGAGCTGGCATCCTTTGCAGACAGGAGCCACTGAGGAAGCCCTGGGACAAAATTCCCTGGTGAGACCAAGGATATGCAAGTCACTGGATCTTTTCCTCACTTTACTTGAAAATAAGATCCTAATACCACCTCACTCCAGTCAGAATGGCCATCATTCATAAGTCCACAAAGAACAAATGCTGGAGGGGGTGTGGAGAAAAGGGAACCCTCCTACTGTTGGTGAGAATGTAAGCTGGTATGACCACTATGGAGAACAGTATGGAGGTATCTTAGAAATCTATATATAGAACTAACATATCACCCAGCAGTCCCACTCTTGGGCACATATCTGGACAAAACTTTCCTTGAAAAAGACACATGCACCTGCATGTTCATTGCAGCACTATTCACAATAGCCAAGACATGGAATGAACCCAAATGTCCATCAACAGATGATTGGATTAGGAATACGTGGTATATATACACAATGTAATACTCCTCAGCCATAAAAAATACCAAAATAATCCCATTTGCAGCACCATGACTGGAACTAGAGACTCTCATACTGAGTGAAGTAAGTCAGAAAGAGACAAATGCCAAATAATGATATCACTTATATCTAGAATCTGGCACAGATCTTACATCTGGAATCTGGCACAAATGAACCTTTCCACAGAAGAAATCATGGACTTGAAGAATAGACTTGTGGTTGACAAGGGGGAGAGGGAGGGAGTGGGATGGGTTGGGAGCTTGGGGTTAATAGATGCAAACTATTGCCTTTGGAATGGATTAGCAAGGAGATCCTGCTGTGTAGCACTGGCAACTATGTCTAGTCATTTATGATAGAGCATGATGATGTGAGGAAAAAGAATGTATACATCTATGTGTCACTGGGTCACCATGCTGCACAGTAGAAAAAAAAATGTATTGGGGAAATAACAATTAAAAAAAGAAAAGAAGACTATTTTTTTCTAAGTCAAACCTATATGCATTTAGAGTACTTCAGTTTTACTAGGCTAAGTTAGAATTATTTTTTTTCATTTTTTTATTACTCAAATGAATTTATCATATCTGTAGTTGTATAATGATCATAACAATCTGATTTCACAGGATTTCCATCCCACAGCCCAAGCACATCCTCCCACCCCCCAAACTGTCTCCTCCAGAGACCATAAGTTTTTCAATGTCTGTGAGTCAGCATCTGTTCTGCAAAGAAGTTCAGTCTGTCCTTTTTTTCAGATTCCACATGTCAGTGAAAGCATTTGATGTTGGTGTCTCATTGTATGGCTGACTTCACTTAACATGATAGTTTCTAGGTCCATCCATGTTGCTAAAAATGCTGGTATTTCGTTCTTTTTGATTGCTGAGTTCCATTGTGTATATGTACCACATCTTCTGGATCCACTCCTCTGTTGATGGACATTTAGGTTGTTGCCACGTCTTGGCTATTGTAAATAGTGCTGCAATGAACATTGGAGTACATGTGTCTTTGCGAGTCGTGGTTTTCTCTGGATAGATGCCCCAGGAGTGGGATTGCTGGATCAAATGGTAGTTCTATGTTTAGTTCTCTGAGGAATCTCCATACTGCTTTCCACAGTGGTTGCACCAATTTACATTCCCACCAACAGTGTGTAATAGGGTTCCTTTTTCTCCACACCCTCTCCAGCACTTATTGTTTGTAGACTTTTGGATGATGGCCATTCTGGCTGGTGTAAGGTAGTACCTCATAGTGGTTTTGATTTGCATTTCTCTAATAATGAGTGACGCTGAACATCTTTTCATGTGTTTCTCAGCCATCAAAGTTAGAATTTTTTAAATAAAATATTTTAGTAAAATTTGGAAGCAGTCAGATATGAGAATACCCAAAAAATGAACCAGCAAAATTTTCTTCCAAATAGCTGAATTTTTCATAGGAAACTTTTGCTTTTAGTGGCATTAGCCGTTTTAAAAAAACATAACAGGTGAACATTAATTGGGTAGAGGGACATTTTCATTCCAGATTCCCACAATCTGAATTATACTGTTCTCAACATTCTTTTGTCAGAGGGAGTAGAAAGGAAGAAGAAAAGCAAAAATGCAACAATAACAAGAAAAGAAATGGAGAGAGTTCTTTGTTCACCACTGTTTTGTAAAGAGAGAAATAGAAGAACAAATAACACCTTCTTCAGGTTTTTGTCATGAGAATGGTTAAAAAAAAACCCATGAGATTCATTATTGAGTAGTTTTTTCATTGAAAGCTTGGCAAACAAAGCCACATGTCTTGAACTTGAGAAGCTTGACTTTGACATAGCTGGGTCATAGCTAGAGGAGCTCCTGATGGAAGAAAGCTTCTCATTCTTCAGACTGAAGTTAACAATCACAAAGTACTCTTAAAATTAGTTTTGTGCGCCAAAAGAACTAATTATTCATCAGTTGTTACTTAACATAATATTATATCCTATACAGTTGAGGAAAACTTTAGTAATGCAAAAACACTTCTGTTACTTTCAGTAAAAGAAATGTGGACAGCTGAAGTGGCTCTACATAATCCAACGGTTCTTCATAAATGCTCTCTAAACATTATTCAGTAGTCTTGGAAGTTCTCCTTGGTTCGGAGATCCTTTTAAGCCAATAGGTTGTTAGAACAGATTTTAGGTCAGTGATGGATTGACTTGATAAGGAAAACTCAAATAAATAAAAGTAAAATTGTTTCATGATAAAAATGAGTGAGGAAGAATCACATCTGAAGTCATACTTTGGAAGTGCAGTATTGAAAGACCACTGTCCACTGTCTAGCTCAACCTACCTATTTCCACATCTGCTGCTCCTTTGATGGGACCAATCTCTTCAGACAATCACCTGTGTTGATTAGAACTGCACTAGACATATTATACGTTATCTGTATCCTTCACAATAACACTTGTAGGAGACACTATTACTCTCATTTTATTAATAATGAAATAGGGCAGTTGTATTCTGGTAAAGCATCTTTACAAAAAAAAAGAAAAAAAAAGAATCTGTATTTGTAGGGCTTGTCAAGTTCCACAGAGTAAATTTTCCTACTATCCTTGGTTTAAGCTACCAAGCTTGCACAACCAACTCACAAAACTGCCTGAATATTTAACAATCCTGGCTCCAGCACACCACTCAAATGGGGACTCAGAGAGACTTAGCAACTTCCCCAGGACCCTATGACATGCAAACACTTAGATGAGCATTCCCCTTGAAGTCTGAGGACTTCAAGCCTGGGTCTCCTCACTAGCATGCCACTCCACAGTTCCTGTTTATTTCTGCCTTTGGGCTTTGCCAGTCCCAATCTTTATTCCAAGCCAACCAAGGAACCCACAAGGCTTCAGTTCCACCTTGAATGCTTCCCTGACCATCTTGGTCTTTGTTGTTCTCTCTCTTCATATTAGGGCATATACATATGAGCCTTTAACCAGTATGGCATATAAATATGTTATCTACTAACATATTAATGTTTCCTGAATATTTGTCCTGATTCCTTTTTAAACTACCTCATCTACTTCATAAAGAAGTGGGCTCTTGGGAGTTCCCGTCATGGCACAGTGGTTAATGAATCCAACTAAGAACCATGAGGTTGCGGGTTCCATCCCTGCCCTTGCTCAGTGGGTTAACGATCCAGCGTTGCCAGGAGCTGTGGTGTAGGTTGCAGACGTGGCTCGGATCCCTCGTTGCTGTGGCTCTGGCGTACGCTGGTGGCTGCAGCTCCGATTCAACCCCTAGCCTGGGAACCTCCATATGCCACAGGAGTGGCCCAAGAAATGGCAAAAAAAAAAAAAAAAAAGAAGACGTGGGCTCTTGTCTGTATTTCTGTATCCACAGAGCATGCTGCATACAAAATATTTGACATAATATTACTGAAGGAACTGAAACTGTCTATGAATTAGAGATACTCCTAGATACCAAGTTTGTAAAGCTGGAGACTTGCAGTAGGAACAGTGATTAATATCAATACGAAAGCAAAAAAAGAAAAAGTTTGATTTGGAAGATGTCAAAAGGATCAAAGGAGAGGCACACATTGTTTTTAACTTTAATTCTCATTTCTTGTTTTTTGAGGGGATATACACATCTCAGAAGTTTCCTTCCTTATCTTTCAATTAAACAGGCCTCCTTCCCTCTATCTTCTTTCCCCTGATGGAATCGGCAAAGGTGCAGAGGTGGGTGTTTTTGATCCCCTTTCCTCCTACCTCTGAACCTTGGATGACACAGCCACTGGGGTTCAATCCACAGGGTAGTTTAATGAATAACGTCAACTCCCTCAAGACCTGGCTTGGCATTTTACCACCCCTGAAGTTCATTGGATCACAGCTTCTCTGTCTCCAAAACAGTCTGCTTTTACATAAGCATTTGCAGATAAACTTTTTGCAAAGGTTCTTTATTCAAAAAGAAACATGTATTTTTGAAAGGGTTTTGTAAAACTGAAATGAAATCCTTTATTTCTATGTTTAATCTTAACCATCTCTCCAAAGCAAGACATGAAAGAAGGGATTAATTTGAAATGTGGGCTGCCTTAGAAATGTAAAGGTCCTTGGGCTGTGTTTCTCCAAATGACCTGTACTATTTTCATCCAATATAATTCATCTGATTGTAGCTGAAAGAGAGAATGGACTTGAAATTCCCTTCCAACATTTCCACACAGGTAGCACTTCCCCATTATTCTCCATCTCACTCTCTCTACAGAGGGCAGGTGAGAATGTGAGTAAAGGAGCTGCTGAGATGATTGTTTCTTTTTCTAATAAGTGTGATTTCAGGAAATGACACCACTTGTCATTTTTCCTCTTTCCCCCAATGCTTCAGCTCTGGTGAGAAAGTGATCTTCTCAGTGAGAGAATGCAACAGCTTGCTAATACTGCAATTGTACACATTCTGCTGAAAACTGTTTCTTTACCTAGCACCCAGCTGAAAGAGCAGCTTCCTTACCCTGGTTTCTCCCTGTCCATCTGATAGGAAAAAAAAAAAAAAACCAGACATAAACAAGAAAATAATATGAAAATGACCTCTGAAAAGATGAAATGATTGATCACTTAAAACCGGAATTTGGGACATAGCATTAATTTTCCATTTAATTATATTTATACGTATTTTGCAAACATGAAAATTACCAACTTAGACTGTAAAAAGTCAGCGTATGGTACAATTTCTCCTTAGCTCATACTCCCAATGAATCAAGATTATAAAGACTTTTATTTTTAATGAAACCATGCACTTGTTTGGAGAGGGCTGTCCATTCCTGTATCCTTGCCTTCTTCCATCCTCCTCTCCACATCCCACACCAATCCTATATGTGGGATAGTGTCAGCTCTAGACTCACTACAGAGAAATGAATAAGAAATGAAGAAATGATAGTGGGAATAGAGAACTTTGGTCTCCCACGGTTCTGTATTTGTGCCCCATAGTCACTCCTAATGGCAAGGACACACTGAGCATGTGAAGTGGGTCATGGTGTAGGAAAAGACTGGGAGGATGTGAGGGAGATAATATTGGAAGAATCTGGTAACTGTTCACTTGATAACAAAGAAGCACAGTCTGGGTACCTAATGCCATGTTTAGATTAGAAAGAGCAGACTTACTCTGTGCATGTAAATAAGCCTGAGTTGTCATTATATTTGCTACTAAAGCCTTTTATCTTTTCAGTGAGTATTGGCTTAAATATTTAGACACTCTCTGATCTTTTCTTTGAGAATCAGCTCTATCAGTACCCACTATCCTTAAGATACCTATAAGCAGAGCAAAGTTTGGCTGCTGTTTTTTAAGACTTAGTGGTGCAATAAAAGTTACAACAAGATCTAGGATGTTCTCTATATTTACAAAGCACTTTAAGAGAGAGTATTTCATTGAATATCCCAGAGAAAACTTAAGTTCAGAGCGGTTAAGTGATTGTCCAAAACACAAAGCCAAGACAGGAGAGAGGGGAAAGAAAGAAGGTGAGGAAGATGTGGATTAAATGTAGTACTTCTCATTTTATTGCTGTTAGTGACCCATAGCATGTACTAGGAGAGCTGATTTCACCTTCTAGGGGTAGAGATGAAATCCACACAAATGTACTAAGAGGGTTGGAGGAAATGGGGGACTAATAGGGAAGGGAGAGACTACTGTTCCATAACTAGGAGAGCTCAGGGGAAATACAGTTGGCCATTTGACCTGAGGACCTGAGAATTTGATATTAGATCATCTGCTTTCAAACTCTTGAGTTCCTTCACCTCTACACAATCTCCCTGTAGTAAGAATGCACATATGATAGTACATGATAAATCAAAGGGTTGTATTCAACTATTCAAGTTTTACACCGAGTTTAAAGTAAACTTTTTTTTTTAATTCATGAGGTAGTAGATATTTAAACACATCTACATTTATTTTAGAACAGCTCATACCATTCAGCCAGCCTGGGAGTTCACTGTACTCTGTTATATAGGACATCTTTTTTGTTGATGTTGAAACTCATTTTGCTTCTTTTACCATATATTCCTACAATTACATTAATGAATGGTGTCATCACATGGTAATATATATTTTTTAAATATTATTTGAAATGTGTAGGTTTGTTTGCCCATATACTGAATCTGTCCATATCATTTCTTACAACTTTACACCTCTTGTGACTGCTTGTGCTGTTATGACTATCACTATCCTCTACAAGTTTCATACTTGGATAAAGGACACCGACTTTTAAAAAACTCATGATGCTTTTTACATTCTCTACCATTTTTATTCACTCTTTGATTCAGTACATATTCATTGAGCACATACTATATGCTGGCTGGATTCTGGGGATAAAATGGTAGACAGAACCTGGCACTTTATCCTCTTAGATATTATAGCCCAATGGAGAGGACAGCTATTATTAAAGAATCACAAGTAATAAATGCAAAATCACAACCACCATTAGTGATAAGAAGAAGATATATGTCTTGAAATAATAGGATTTGACCTAAAAAACAGGTTCATTGAAAGCTTCCCTAAAGAGATGGCTAATGAGCTGAGATCAGAGGGATGACTAGGAACATACCAAGCAGAAAGGGAGAATGTGCAAAAATCCTGTCATGGTGGCAGTGGCAGGGGAGAGGGAATAATGTAAGGGTACAGGGCATATATGGAGAACTAAAAGGATACTACTGGGAGCAGAGTGGAGAAAGGGAAGTATGGCATAAAACCAGGTTAATGACACACATAGCCTTACCAATTACGACCTTGTAAATCAGTTGAATTATAACCACAGAATGGATTCCAATTTCCTAAGGCCATGATTCCACCTACAGACTTCCCTCCTCTCTCTTTCCCTTCCTTCCTTCCTTCCCCCCTTCCTTCCTTCCTTTTACAGCAATGCTCAAATTCTAAGACGTCTTCATTGGTGTCTAAATTTGCAGTAGTTCCAAATGGATGGAGGGACCAAATTTCCTTGGGCCAGTACATTTAGTTGTTTATGCACTAGGTAGTATGACTTTCAACAAGTACTATTCATTTCTTTTTAAAAATTATGCTTTGAATTAAGTTACCTGTGGGTATAATGCATTATAAATAACTTGGTGTGAGCTACTGAAATCCACTGCATTTATCCTGTGTGCAGTAATAAGGTACAGTATAATTTATGGTTTACAAATTTATAGACCCAGAATCATAGCTCCAGACAAGAGAATGGAGAACAGTTTTCTTTAAATTTCAGTTTTTCTTCTAAAACATGCTAGTAAAAAATTTACTTTTGCCTTTCTTTGGCAACATCAGTACCTGCTTCTTCTTAGTACTTCAGAATCCAGAAATCACATAATTTTAAAATTAGAAGAGATCTGTAAAGGTCATCTTGTGTAGCCTCCTCCAATTACCTCTGGAAACAGTCATGTCAATATATGTGGGCAAGGTGAAAGTCTGTTCTTTAATATAAAAAGATATCTGGAAAAATATTTTCTCTTGGAATGAAGATCTGGCATTTAATTATTCTTTGAAGTTCCATCTCGTATAATAGTATAACATACTTTTAATATACTTTTATATTATACCTCCTGTCTCATTCTTCTGCAAAACTTTCCCCCCTTGCTTTCCGTACCTCTGTTCCTCCCAGGAACTTTCAACATCTCAAGCTTCCACACCTATTTCAAACCTTCCTTGAAATCCCTGTGTTGACTTGACTGAGGAATCTTTTTCTTAAGCATAATTATTCAGCATGTATGTCTCAATTAAGGTTTCCCTTTCTTACCTGGTATTTTTGTAATGGCCAAAAACATAAGCTAGATCTTCCTTAATTTTCTTTTCTAAACGTCAAAGAATAGTATCTGCTGATCTTTGTTCCCATGGTAAAAGTATTACCTCATCAGAATCCATTCTTAAAAATACATGTGGGATTTTTTTAAAGTTCCACCCCAAAACATTGCGTATATTTGTCAAACATCCTCTTGCACTTATGAAAATAGCCAAAAGTTTTCATATTATTGAGGACACTCTAGGGATTTTTAGGGCAGTTTCATATAGGGGACTAACAGTATATGTAAGAATGACTGAGATTGAAGACAGATCCCAGCAGTATGAGAAAAAATACCTGCTAAGCCTTGAGATAAGGGATAGGTTTTTGAATTAACTTATGTACATTAGAACCATAGTTATGAAGTATAAATGAATGTGAAAAAAAATGAGATGGTAATTAGATCCTAAAGAGTTTTTGATGTATTGGAAAGTTAAGCTTGGAGATCTACTGCATCTCTTCAGTTTCTATATGCCACCACTAAAGAGAAAAAGACTGTAGCTATAAACATGAAATTTTGCCCACAAGAAAGACAGTCTATGTTTTTGGGGGAGTGAAGTAGCAATAAGTCAACATAACAAAGCAAACTATTTAACATGGTCATTCTATTCTCTGTGTCATGATTTTATATTTTGATATACTACCAGTCAGTTCTTAGAAATTAATTGAGAATGGAATGCCTGCATAAGAAAGTGTTAAAAGTATGAAACTGCAACATTTACTGTAGTCACATTTTGTCACAAACTATCCTCTTTAGTTTTTGGACAGAAAAGCTGGCTGTTCCTTTCCTATGGTCTGTGGCTTTCTCTGTGGGATCTCTTCCCCTGAAAGATGACACCCTGACTCCTCAGGGCAGTGGTTTGTGACAATACTCTGAGCCCAGTATAGAATTTATCTGAAAATAAATACCCCCATGTATAAGCAACACATAAACGGATATAGGTCTAAGACATATACCAGATCACTTTTAATGTCCTTCATTTCCTCTGGAAAAACAAAACCCTATGGGAACCAACATTCACTTCCAGCCCAAAGCTGCCATGTAAACCTTAGCAAACACCGAATGGCTGCATGAACTTAAGTGACAAATTGTGAGATTTGGACAATTATTAATATAGAAATTCAGAGCAAAGGGATGACTGTTCCAAAAGGGATGAAATGGTGAACATTTACTGAGTACTAACATATGCTAAAACCCTTTTCGGTGCTCTCCACAACTGATCTCATTTAATCTCACAATGGTTTTATGAGGTGGTGCTGCTACTGTTGTCATTTCATACAGAAGAAAACAGAAGCTCCAGGAGTTTCAGTGTTCACATTTGCGAGTGAGTGGGAGACATAAGTTTAAACTCAGGCAATATGACCTATCAAAACAAGCCAAGCCTGGACTGGTGTAGAAAATGTGTTCAGTAGTTAGCCTAATTGTACTGTTGAAGTTCTACTAAATATTTAGCTAGACTAAACTTTAGACTTTAGTTAGCTCTTCTTTACCTTTTCACAACTAGGACTGTTTTAAAATTACCATAACACCGTTTCAAAGCAGATACTTGGTCTTTCCCAGAAAATAATTAGGTAAAAAATTAATAGCACTAACCAAAGTTTAAAGCCACAGAACACAGAATAAGCTACTGGAAGTCTCAGATCTTTGGCTTTCAGAACTATGAGAGACCTATGAGCCATTTAGTCAATGGAGGAATTAATGGAGTCCAAGAGAAGTGAAATGATTTCCTGTAACAGCACCAAGCAAGGGACCTAACAGCTCACATCAGAACCCTGTGCAGTCAAATTGTTCATTCAGTATCAAACTGAAGAGCATATATTGTATATTTTCACATTATTATATACTGGAAGACCCTCCCTATTTTTAACTAATTCACAGGAGTAATTAAGAGATATATCAAGTCTTTCAACTTACTTGGAAACATGTAAAATTCTATAGGCTAGAAGATATATTTTTCATAACAAAATCATGTCCAATCAACCCTTTCTTGAATTATGTCCTATAATCCTGTAACCTCTATTTATGCAAACACTTGATTTTCAACAGTTTGGCCTTATTTGGAGAAGGTAACAAGCGATCAGGCACTCATTAAAATGAATAATTCTACCTCCATAGACATAAAAACTATACTGAGTGAAGTAAGACAAAGAAAGACAAATATCATATGCTATCACTTATATGTGGAATCTAATAACAATGATACAAAAGAACTTATTTAGAAAAATAGAAAACTTTTTAGAAAAACAGAAACAAACTTACAAATATATATATATATTTTGTCTTTTTTTGGCATTTCTTGGGCTGCTCCTGTGGCATATGGAGTTTCCCAAGCTAGGGGTCTAATCGGAGCTGTAGCTGCCAGCCTATGCCAGAGCCACAGCAACGTGGGATCCAAGCTGTGTCTGCAACCTACACCACAGCTCATGACAACACCGGATCGTTAACCCACTGAGCAAGGACAGGGATCGAACCCGCAACCTCATGGTTCCTAGTTGGATTCGTCAACCACTGTGCCACGACGGAAACTCCATTTTATATATATATATATATATTTTGCGTGATTTTAAAACAAATCTTATGGTTACCATAGATGAAACCATTGGGGGGAGGGAAGAATTGGGAGGGTAGGAATAACATATACACACTACCATATAAAATAGATGATTAATGAGAACCTACTTTATACTGCAGGAAAGTCTACTCAATAGTTTATAATAACCTATATTGGGAAAAAAGAAAGGATATATTTATTTATTTATAGATTATTTATTTATTCATATATTTTTTCCTATTGCACAGAATGGTGACCCAGTTACACATACATGTATACATTCTTTTTCCTCACATTATGTGTTCCATCATAATAGAGTTCTCTTTGCTACACAGCAGGATCCTATTGCTAATCCATCCCAAGGGCAATAGTCTGCATCTATTTACCCCAAGCTCCCAGTCTCTCCCACTCCCTCCCCCTTCCCCCTGACAACCACAAGTCTGTTCTCCAAGTCCATGATTTTCATTTCTGTGGAAAGGTTCCTTTGTGCCCTATATTAGATTCCAGATATAAGTGATATCATATGGCATTTGTCTTTCTTTTTCTGACTTACTTCCCTCAGGATGAGAGTCTCTAGTTCCAGCCATGGTGCTGCAAATGGCATTATTTTGGTCTTTTTTATGGCTGAGGAGTATTACATTGTGGGTATATACCACATCTTCCTAATGCAATTGTCTTTCAATGGACATTTGGGTTGATTCCATGTCTTGGCTATTGTGAATAGTGCTGCAATGAACATGCGGGTCCATGTGTCTTTTTTAAGTAGAGTTTTGTCAGGATATATGCCCAAGAGTGGGATTTCTGGGTCATATGGAAGTTCTATGTAGAGTTTTCTAAGGTACCTCCAAACTGTTCTCCATAGTGGTCATACCAGCTTACATTCCCACCAAGAGTGCAGGAGGGTTCCCTTTTCTCCACACCCCCTCCAGCATTTGTTCTTTGTGGACTTATGAATGATGGCCATTCTGACTGGTGTGAGGTGGTATCTCATGGTAGTTTTGATTCCCATTTCTCTAATAATCAGGGATGTTGAGCATTGTTTCAAGTGCTTTTTGGCCATCTGTATATCTTCCTTGGAGAAATGTCTATTCAGGTCCTTTGCCTATTTTTCCATTGGGTTGTTGGCTCTTTTGCTGTTGAGTTGTGTAAGTTGTTTGTATATTTTAGAGATTAGGCCCTTGTTAGTTGCATCATTTGAAAGCATTTTCTCCCATTCTGTAAGTTGTCTTTTTGTTTTCTTTTTGGTTTCCTTTGCTGTTGAAAAGCTTGTCAGTTTGATTAGGTCCCACTGATTTATTTTTACTCTTATTTCTGTTGCTTTGGGAGACTGATCTGAGAAAACATTTGTAAGGCTGATGTCAGAGAATGTTTTGCCTATATTTTCTTCCAGGAGTTTGATGGTGTCTTGTCTTACATTTAAGTCTTTCAGCCATTTTGAGTTTATTTTTGTGCATGGTTTGCAGGTGTGTTCTAGTTTCACTGATTTGCATGCAGCTGTCCAAGTTTCCCAGCACCACGTGCTGAAAAGAATTTTTCCCATTTTTATATTCTTGCCTCCTTTGTCAAAGATTAATTGACCAAAGGTGTCTGGTTTTATTTCTGGGTTCTCTATTCTGTTTCATTGGTCTGTCTGTTTTGGTACCTGTACCACACTGTCTTGATTACTGTGGCTTTGTAATGTTGCCTGAAGTCTGGGAGAGAGATGCCGCCTGCTTGGTTTTTGTTCTTCAGAATTGCTTTCGCAGTTCTTCAGAATTTGTCTTTTGTGGTTCCATAAAAATTTTTGGTTTGTTCTAGTTCTGTGAAAAATGTCATGGACAATTTGATAGGGATTGCACTGAATCTGTAGATCACTTTGGGTAGTACCGCCATTTTTACAATATTAATTTTTCCAACCCAGGAGCATGGACTATCTTTCCATTTCTTTTCATCCTCTTTAATTTCCTTGATTAATGTTTTATAGTTCTCGTTATATAAGTCCTTTACCTCCTTGGTCAGGTGTATTCCCAGGTATTTGATTTTTTGGGGCGCAATTTTAAAAGGTATTATATTTCTGGATTCCTTTTCTAATATTTCTTCGTTAGTATACAGAAATGTGGCTGATTTCTGAATGTTATTCTTATATCCTGCTACTTTGCTGCATTTGTTGATCAGTTCAAGTAGTTTTGGGGTTGAGTCCTTAGGGTTTCCTATATATTGTATCATGTCATCTGCATATAGTGACAGTTTTACCTCTTCTCTTCCTATTTGAATGCCTTTATTTCTTTTGTTTGTCTGATTGCTATGGCTAGGAGAAGTCACAATGGATACTACAGAAATACAAAAAAAAAAAAAAAAAAAAAAAAACCCATAAGAGAATTCTATGAACAACTAGATGCCAACAATTCAACAACCTAGAAGAAATGGACATCTTTCTAGAGACCTACAGCCTGCCAAAACTGAATCAAGAAGAAATAGATCAACTGAACAGATCAATCACTAGAAATGAAATTGAATATGTCATAAAAACTCTCCCTACAAATAAAAGTCCAGGACCAGATGGCTTCACAGGATAATTCTACCAAACATACAAAGCGGAACTTATACCCATCCTCCTTAAACTTTTTCAAAAGTTTGAAGGAGGAACACTCCCAAAGACATTCTATGATGCCACCATCACCCTAATTCCAAAACCAGACAAAGATACCACCAAAAAAGAAATCTATCGACCAACATCTTTGATGAATTTAGATGAAAAAATTCTCAACAAAATCTTAGTCAACCAAATCCAACAACATATCAAAAAGATCATATACCACGACCAGGAGGCATTCATCCCAGGTTCACAAGAATGGCTCAACATACATAAACATACATACATACATACATAAACATAAACATACATAAACACACATAAACATACATACATACACCAATGTCATACACCACATTAACAAAAGAAAAGTCAAAAATCACATGTTTATCTCAACAGATGCAGAAAAAGCATTTGACAAAGTCCAACATCCCTTCATGATAAAAACTCTTACCAAAGTGGGTATAGAGGAAACATTCTTTACCATAACCAAAGCCATTTATGAAAAACCCACAGCAAATATAATACTCCATGGAGAAAAGCGGAAAGCCTTCTCATTATAATCTGGAACAAGACAAGGATGCCCACTCTCACCACTGTTATTCAGCATAGAAAGGATATATTTATATGCATGACTGATTCATTCTGCTGTATACCTAATACAACATTGTAAATCAATAATACTCCAATAAAATTAAAGTTAAAAAAACTTAAATAAGGGAAGAGTAAAATGAGCAGCAGGGAAGATACAATTTCCCCATTCTACATTTAGAACTTGCCATGACAGCCAAATCTAAATACACTTAGGATAGTTCTAATACTTGGTGTTGCTACTCAAAAAAAAAAAAAAAAAACCAAAAAAAAAAAAAAAAAACATGCAAAAAACGACCTCAAGGGGAACCCTCCGGTATTACTGGTAGGAATGGAATGTAAATTGGTGTAACCACTATGGAAAATAGGATGGAGGTTCCTCAGAAAACTAATACAGAATCACCATATAATCCAGCAATGCCACTTCTGGGCATATATCTGGATGAAAACTATAATTTGAGGGGATACATGCACTGCCAGGTTTATTGCAGCATTATTCACAGTAGCCAAGACATAGAGAAAACTAAATGCCCATTGACAGGTGAATGGATTAAGAAGATGTGGTACATATACACGATGCAATACTACTGGGCTACAAGAAAGAACAAAATAATTCCATTTGCATCAACATAGATGCAACTAGAGATTCTCACACTAAGTGAAGTAAGTCAGAGAGAGAAAGACAAATACCATATGATATCATTTATATATGGAATCTAAAATATGGCACAAATGAAACTACCTGCAGCGCAAAAACAGACTCAGACATAGAGAAGAGAGTTGTGGTTGCCAAAGGGGTGGGGAGGAAGTAGAATGGAGTGGGATGGACTCCACTCCATTCTACTTTGGGGGTAGTAGATGCAAACTACTACATTTGGAACAGATGGGCAATGAGGTCCTACTGAATAGCACAGGGCAATATATCTAGTCTCTTGAGATAGACCATGATGAAAGATAATGTAAGAAAAGGAATGTATGTGTGTGTGTGTGTGTGTGTGTGTGTGAGACTGGGTCACTTTGCTTACAGTAGAAATTGGCACAGCACTGTAATCAACTATACTTTAATAAAAAATAAATAGAAAAATAAAATTTAAAAAGCTCCTCAACTATTTAATCACTGGAATACATTTAAAAATTTTTTAAGTTTATTATTTTTAAAATGTCTTTTTGTTTAATGTATATTCAACACAGGAAGCAGCTTTTAAAAAGACTTGTTTGTACATTAAATTTCAAAGTGGTCACTGAGATAGGAAACCCTTGTAACCACCATCAATTAATTACTCTTCGTCTTTAGTGAATTTCCAATCTTAGAAACAAGATCATGGTATTAAAGGTGGTATTTATAACACATTATGTAAATTCTACCAGTGGGGTAAAGTTCCTTAGTTTCATAAAAGTTACTTAATTCAAGAATTATATGTCACACAATAAGCATCATATGCTGAAACTGAATATTTGGATGTGATTGGGAAGGTACAATTTTAGTTATATAACTCCTTCATTATAATTAACTTCAATATAAATTATTTTGTTCTTTATTACAATACCTTTTACCTATCTATACATAAAAATAGATGATGAATCTGTTAAATATCTGGTTTTAAAGCTTTTGCTTATCTTCCTTTAACGCTGATGTTTCTAGGAGTTCTTTTTGTCTCTTTTTAAAAATATCCTCCAAACAAATTAATAACTGCAGTAAAACAAATCACAAATATTTTTCTTAAGTGAGGTCTTAGAATATATGCTGAACACAATGTCTTACTATACATGACAAGTAATAATATGAAAAGGCTCAGAGAATGAGTATTGCATTTTTACTGTCCCTACAACTCTATTCTGATAACATTTTGCTTACTGTTGTCTTCTACAAGTGAGATGAAGAGAGATCAGTCTGTATAACTAGAAGGTGTAGATATTAGATTTTCATATGGAGAGAAGATTGAAGATGGAATCTCTTTCCCCCTTCTCCCCCCCCAACACATGCACGCACATATATATAATAGATGACCTTCTTCTTTCAACTATACGTTTTATGGCAAATTTGTCTTCAAAAGTAATTCACAAGCAGCTATGCATTACTGTAAAATGAACATTACAATTACAGATTTAATATTCACTTTAATAATATTCTTTTAATTACAAAAATTAATTTTTATTTAACTTTCCAGGGTAAAGTTATTATGTAAAACAAGGCATATCCCTTTTAAACATCATTTTTGCAAGCTACTTTTAATTTTTAAATATTTTTTTTAATTTGCCCTTTTTTTTGTCTTTTGTCCTTTTTTTTAGGGCTGCACCAGTGGCATATGGAGATTCCCAGGCTAGGGGTCTAATGGGAGCCATAGGCGCCAGCCTACGCCAGAGCCACAGCAATGCAAGATCCAAGCGCGTTTGCGACCTACACCGCAGCTCATGGCAATGCCAGATCCTTAACCCACTGAGTGAGGCCAGGGATTGAACCTGCAACCTCATGGTTCCTAGTCAGATTCGATTCCGCTGTGCCATGACGGGAACTCCATAAAATTGCCTTTTTGTAGTATTTTGTTTTGTTCTGGTGTTTTTTTTTTTGTTGTTTGTTTTGTTTTTTTTAACATGTACAACTTCGATGGATTTTTATCCCACTTTCTAGCTCATTTTTTCTGATCTAAAAGATGTGGCCAAAGAGTTGTGAAAGAGCATGAGACAACTATTGTCCAGAAATTAAATGTTCAAGTTACACTCTGTCTGCCTCTCTGATGAACTGATAAATGAGGACCCAGTCAGAGACATCACACTAACACAATTTTCCAAACAATCTATCTAGACAGACATGGCTTAGACACAGGCACATCCAAGATCAGCATTTCAATCTCAACTACATGTTTATGATACATTGGACACACCAGTCCTTCTTTTTGAGTCATTAGGCTTGAGAGAAGATATTTTGACAACTAGAATACTATTTTAGAAAAGCAATAATAAAATCTGGGTTCTTCAGAATCAAGTGATTTACTACATGGATTATTCAGGTTGCTGAGCTTTAAAGCCTAGCTGAAGACCTGGGATTCTCATGCAATTACAAGTTTAAAGTGAGATAAATTGGCACTCACAGTTGTGGCAGGTGGCCCCACTGTATCCTGTCTCATCGCAAGTGCATTTGAAGCTGTCCCACGTTTGCGAGCACTTCCCACCATGCTCACAGTGATTGGGCACACATCTGTCAGAGAAAGAGACAAACAGAAATAAACCAACAAACAAATGAGATTTATGAGTGGCCAAATTCCAAGCTGTCTGGGCAATATATCATTTCAATGCCAGGTTGCCTTACCAAGGCAATTAATCCTTGTTAGTTTAAGCAGATTAATATGATTCATGATGGAAAGTGCCAAGCGCACAAAAGATGATGTATCACAGGCTTGGTGTTTCCCATTTTTGAGTAAACAGTAGAAATTAACAAATAGTTGAGAGATTCATTTGCATATCACAGATTCATTTTATTTTCCGTCTGCACAAAAACAAAGGCACTAAGCTAAATTTCCTCCTGGTGAGAGACAGAACATTAGCCATCTTGTTTCCTGTACTACCTTTTATCAAGGTCAATATTACCAAGTCAGAAAGGGGAAATGCTGAGTTTTTTTTTTTTTTTTTTTTATAACAATTTGAGTTCTTGATATAATGCCAGGGCAGTAGGAATGAGAATATAGTAGACTTATAAGAAAAGATTCCTAAATCTTCTTTACTCCTCTTCTATGCCCAGCTGGCTAATGAAAGTCACCTACATGAGAAGGCAATATGGGGGAAAATTGTAGGTTTTGTGTTCAAATCTTTGCCTTTCTATTTACTTAACAGCCAACTGTGATGATGTAATTTAACCTTTCTGATCCTCTATTTTCTCACCTGAAAAATGGAGTAATTTATACCTTCTTGGTAAATAGTTTTGAGATTAGGAGATGATGTTTGAAAAGTTGATAACTGACAGGCAAGAAATAGGGGGCCAATAAGCACAAGCCATGAATATCGGAACCACAGCTTGCAGGCAGGGCACAATTTTATATTTTGCCTGTACCTTTGCAATAGTGAAGTTGTGTTTTGATTCTGGAAAACTCCTGTTTCATCAGTACAATTTATTTCTTGTTATATATCAGCTTTCACAAAGGCTTTCTGTATTTTAATAGGAAACTCTCTAAAGTAGAAAAGTCCACCCAGATTAAAATGGAAGAACACATAATAGTGGGTCACAGGTTGATTAACAAGGTGACTCCTTGAACACACTTAATTGTAAAGCCCTGGTAGCTTTCTGCTGCAAAGTAGAATAGGACTGGCCTCAGAGATAGTATTCTTCATCCACTGTTCTTGATTTACCATCAGCCATGCCTAAAACTTCTGTTGCAGGGCATGGACCAGCTGGGAATGGAACTCCAGTTCTTATACAGAAATCCTATTCCTCACTTTACAAGCACCTTTAGTCATGCAAAAAATAATTCTGATCACTGTGAGAAATAGAAGATGAATAAGATTCTATTTGCTGCCTTTCAAGAGCTTAATCATAGGAACATAAGATATTGTATACATGAAAATCATGATATGAAGTTAAAATGAAAAGCGGCATATTGCAGGGACAAAAAATGCTCTCCAGAGTTTCACATGAGGGATCATGTGTAGGTCTGGGATACAAAAAAAAAGGCTTGTGGGTTGAGCCTCAATGAATGGACAGAACTGTAAGAGAAGAAAATAAGAGGAAGAACATTATAAGGAAAAAATACAACATAAGCAAAGTACAATGTTGCATTATCATGAGGTGGGATGGAAAATTCACTCTACATTTAATAGGCACTCAGATTCCATATGAATTTGGACTTGGTGTTATCAAGGCTACAAAGATGTTTCTTCTCCAAAGACCCTAAAATCTATGTGGAGGTCACAGTAGGGAATAAGATTCATGCAAAATACAATAACAAGAAGAGTTTGATGAGTCATCAAAGATGTATGAAATTTGGTGCACAGAAATTTGGATACTAGAGTCATTATGTGTAGAATATAAATAAAGGGCTTAATAAAGTTTAGAGCATTTCACTTGGGCCTTAAAAGAGGAACTGCATTTTTATAATTAAAATGGTGAGACCTGCTTCCAACAGAGCAAGTAAAAAAGCAACAACAATGAGGTGGAACATTTATCAGTGGGTGGTTCAGGGTGGTTGGGGTGTATAGCCATAGCCACTTCCCACTACAGGTGCCCAGGCATGGGACTTAGCAGGTGGCATTTATACCCAGCAATCCTGATTCTCCAGGCCATAGGAGGAAGCAATGAAGCAGACACACCAAAATTACATAAAACTAAAAAAAAAAAATCCTTGATACTTGGGATTTCATTACATGTATGCCTTTGTGTGGTATATTTACCTTCTCAATTGTTGTGGGTTAATATTAGCTCAGCCTAATATTGAAAGTAATCTACATCAGCTCATTATATCAATTAATTCAGGGGGAAGTAGTGCAGAGCACACTGAGTCTCAAAGGAAAACCAGGTTGGAATCTAAATGCGTTCTAAATAATGCACAGCAGAAAATCCACATCTAAATGATAAAAAATATTGTTGTGTACTTCTGCACACAAAAGAAAAATATAACAGTCAAGTGAGATTACCTGAATACTTCTAAAATTCAGCATTAAGAATTTCTTTAAAAGTTATCTTTTATTTAAATGAAATTTTAATATTTTATTTTTAATGTTTTTTTCTTATCATTTATATTTTTTAATTGGCATTATCCTCATGCTGATTAGTGGCATTTTGGTTCTTAAAGATGAGACATTTTATTTCTAAATCAACTTGATTGAAATGTAATTTCAAATTGTAATATTTTATCACTACATTAAAAAATGTTAGGACCAGTTACCAAGCAAAACAAAATATGGATTAACCTAGCTTCCCCTTTCCTAATTATTTACTCCACTTGTACTCCTATGGAGCCATTTACATATGTCTAATATATCATTATCACACTGTTTAGAAATTATTTGTTTGAGCATCTGTCTCTTCTAAACTCTGTGACTCTGCAGTGAGGGATTTTGGTCTTATGATTCCTGGCGTAACAAGTTGTGGAGTCCACTCAGTAAATGCCTACTGACAGACTAAAGGACTGGAGGAGTGCAATGTTAGAAAGTTTCAACAAGGAATCAAAGTAATTTCGGAGGAAACATATCTTTTATGGTATGAAATGTAGATTATTATTATTATTGTTATTTTAATTTATGGCCACACCCCCAGCACATGGAAGTTTCCAGGTTGGGGGTTGAATCCAAGTTTCAGCTTCTGGCCTATAACACAGCCATGGCAACACCACATCCAAGCCACGCCTGCAACCTACATCACAGCTCACTGCAACACTGGATCCTTAACCCACTGAGCAGGGCCAGGGATCAAACCTACATCCATCCTCATGGATACTAGTTGGGTTTGTTACTACTGAGCCACAACGGGAACTCCTAGATTATTCTTATGTATGATTTTAGTCTTAAATGCAGACCCTTGCTGTAGTGAACTAATTATTTTAGTAGGTCACAGGAAATATGTAATTTGTTTCATAGCATGTCCTAGCTTGAAGGTTTGATTCATATCAAAAATGAATCAAAATGACTTTGCTGCCTCTACTTGAGAATTACTTGACTGGAATCAGGAATATATAAGGGAGAAGTTAGCAGGTGTCAATCTGTTGTGATCAAAGGGCTCAAGAAGAAATGATGCATCTGATTAACTCTGTCTGAAGTAGCCCTGGTACCAGAGAATTTCAGCTGGTATCATCCTTTCAGTTATGTCAATGCTTTCCAAAGTGTTTTGGAATCAATAAGCTATACTTTAGAAGTTCAAATATATAACAACGACTTAATATAAAATCAATCAATATGAACAGAGTGGCTGTTTGGATGAATGCAACAAATCTATCCAGGATTATGAATGGCAGGTGCACTTTTATTTTACCCAGAGTATCTCTTTTATTTCTACACTTGATTTTAATTGCAAAGCAATGGAAAATTGGTCTCCACAGATGTAAGACACTGCAAATGGTATCAGATTTGTTTGTAGCAGTTCACTTTGTAGTCTATGGATACTACATAATTAAACAGGGATGGTGAATAAAATTTTATTTCAAATCTAAAAAAACATTAATCTGACAGCATAGGTTAATATTTTGGAAGTTTTCATGCACTCTGAAGGTGATTTTTATTTTTTCACTACAGTATTTAAAAGTTAAAATGGATCATTTTAAATAAAGTTCAAATCAAATCTTTGTGTAACCCTTAAAACAACATTTGGTTCGGTAGAATCGGATGTAAAAACCAAGTGTTAGTGCCATGGCTTCAGAAATATGCTCATGCAAAACCAAAGAACAATGAATGGTGAGTGTTTATTAGAAAAACTTGCTGTTATTGAGATATTGATACACAAAAGCAGTGTTTTTCAAAATGTTCTGTGCATAGGAATTACTTGAAAATCTTTTTAAAATGAAGATTCTGATTTCTTAGGTCTGGGGTGGAGTCTGAGATGCTCCTTAGTGATACTCGTGGAGCTCTAAAAAAAAAAAGGTTTCTGAATTATATGGGCTCTGGAGATTTTCAGTTTTATGCACAGGATCTCAAAGCACAAGGGCACCAAGAGAAGAAATAGCCCAAGAAGAGAGGGTACCAAGGGGAGACAGCATGTGGAAAGGGCAAATTTGATCTATGCTGCCATTCTTCCTGAGACTGTACCTTTTTCATAGGTTCTCCTACCATTTCAGTGGCAACACAATAATCTCCTAACTTTATTAATAGGTTTAATCATTTCGGAACCTGACTGTAGACCTCATATAATTCATAGAAAGTGCTCACTGACTTTAAAGGCAGTTTTATTCCACCTTATAAGTTTCTTGTTCTCAATCTCAGAGTCAGCTGAGATGTCTCAGCTGCTTAATTCTTGTACAGAGACCAATCCCAGGATATTTAATTTTCTTTTAGATTTGTACAAAGTTTATACATGGACAATAAATTTGCCTTGTTGTAAACTTTAGAATGAATAACTTTAGGTTACTTATAGGCTATTTTGTGAACTACTGGAAAATTATTTCAAATGGTTTATAAATTGCCATTCCAGCATAAATGAACTTCTGAATTTACAATTTTCCCTTCATTTCAGCTCCCAATTTTATTTTTTTTTTATCAAGACAAGACATTCATTTAGAAAGTTTGGTTTCCTTAATGCTGTTTTTCATACTCTTGGCTATCAGAGTTATTTCCACTATCATGGTAGTTTTCTTCTGCATTCCTTCAATGTTGATCTCAATAATATTTTAGTATTTTTTTATTCTTGCCCTAATTAGATATTAATTTTATTTGAAGCATACTCTCTATGGAGTATATTTCACTGCCTATATTTCTTCTGTTCTAATTGAAATTATACAGAGAAGTAATCATAATTTCAGCAAATAATGTAGTATATCATTACCACATAACTTCGTTTTATAGCTGTATAACCAGAAAACCTAATGTTATATTGATGGTGCTCCTTCAACAAGCATTTATTTATGGAAATATTTAAATGCAGATAGACTTATTATATCTCCTATAGTATGTTCAAACTTTCCATTAAAAATAATCAAATATCTTTGGTCCATATCTGTCTAACCATTACACATTTATACACTAACCATATAAATCATTAATTTTAGTCTTATAATATAAACACCTTAAAATAATTTCTACTATAATCTGCATGAATGTACTGTGTTTTGTTAGTTTACTTTGGGTTATAATTTTACAATGTATTCCCCATAACTGAATGAATAAAACATCGTTTAAGAGATCAAAGGCTCATAGGAGGAGATGGAGGTGCAAGATCATTAGTTCCTTCACCTGTATCCAGGTCTAACAGTATTTAACCTAAATAAATAACAGTAACTTTTACATAATCAGTAACCCACTCCAGTCAAGACACTCTAAAACAAACTGAGGAGGAACAAAGAGTAATGGAAGTTTTGTCCTTAAGAAATTGTATTTCTATTTCAAAATGTTAATTCACAAGTCAGATCTCTCTCTATGCTTAATATTAAGAATATTGGTACAGGACTAAGTTAATAACTGCCACTGTATGAGGACACTCAGGTTTTATGGAAAAGTTCACTTTGGAAGGTGGAGGAACACCTTTCCACATGGAGGGAAAGCAGGGGCCTACCCCAGTATAAGTAAGTGCAAAACACAGTTATGAAATAATGAATTGTCAAGTTTGGCTAGAGCAGAAAGTTTGCTTTCAGGAATGAGGGTGATAGCAGAGAATTGTATATGTTTCTTTCACTATTGGGTCGTGGATCATTAACTGTAGAGGCAAACTGGGAAAAGATTAAAGCTAGACATAACCTAGGAAAGAAAGAGGGCCTACAGAGAAATGCAGGTAAGAAGGAGGAAGATGTGAAAAGAAAGAGGAATGGAGAAAGAGAGTCAAAGTGCCTAAATCTTGCTGGAAACCAAAAAGAAAACAAAAAGACAACTTACAGAATGGGAGAAAATACTTTCAAATGATGCAACTAACAAGGGCCTAATCTCTAAAATATACAAACAACTTATACAACTCAACAGCAAAAGAGCCAACAACCCAATGGAAAAATAGGCAAGGGACCTGAATAGACATTTCTCCAAGGAAGATATACAGATGGCCAAGAAGCACTTGAAACAATGCTCAACATCCCTGATTATTAGAGAAATGGGAATCAAAACTACCATGAGATACCACCTCACACCAGTCAGAATGGCCATCATTCATAAGTCCACAAAGAACAAATGCTGGAGGGGGTGTGGAGAAAAGGGAACCCTCCTGCACTCTTGGTGGGAATGTAAGCTGGTATGACCACTATGGAGAACAGTTTGGAGGTACCTTAGAAAACTCTACATAGAACTTCCATATGACCCAGAAATCCCACTCTTGGGCATATATCCTGACAAAACTCTACTTAAAAAAGACACATGGACCCGCATGTTCATTGCAGCACTATTCACAATAGCCAAGACATGGAATCAACCCAAATGTCCATTGAAAGACAATTGCATTAGGAAGATGTGGTATATACCCACAATGTAATACTCCTCAGCCATAAAAAAAGACCAAAATAATGCCATTTGCAGCACCATGGCTGGAACTAGAGACTCTCATCCTGAGGGAAGTAAGTCAGAAAGAGAAAGACAAGCGCCATATGATATCACTTATATCTGGAATCTAATATAGGGCACAAAGGAACCTTTCCACAGAAATGAAAATCATGGACTTGGAGAACAGACTTGTGGTTGCCAGGGGGAAGGGGGAGGGAGTGGGAGGGATTGGGAACTAGGGATTAATAGATGCAGACTATTGCCTTTTGAATGGATTAGCAATGAGATTCTGCTATGTAGCACTGGGAACTATGTCTAGCCACTTATGATGGAGTGTGATAATGTGAGGAAAAAGAATGTATACATGTATGTGTAACTGGATCATCATGGTATACAGTAGAAAAAAAATAATGTATTGGGGAAATAAAAAAAATCAGCAATCAGAAAAAAATCTTCTTAGAAAAATACTAGCATAAACATTTCTAATGAGAAATTATGAAAATCACTAAAAATTATAAAATTGATGTGGAAAATATACACAAGAGCTAGGAAGATGCTGAAATTGGTGACTAACAGGGTAAGATGATTCTTAATGGATAATGAAATTCTATTTTAAGAGTTCTATACTAAGTATAAATTAATATTGGTGAATTAAGAGGAAGACAGACTGATGGAACAAAATCAAGGCTCTAGAAATAAATACAAAGATATGTAAATTAAATATGTTAAACGGTGGCATGTTACATCAGTGCATAAAATGTACTATTTAATAAATGGTGTAAGACAAACAGTTACTCACTCGGGAAAGAATAAAGTCCCCTACTTCATTCTTAACACTAGGAAGTTACATGAAAAGGAAATTTAAAAATAATAAAGTATGAAGGAGTTTGTTTTATAATCTATAATTATAGGAAGTATTTCAAATGAAGACACAAAACCTAGAAAACATAAAGAGAAAATTAATAGATGACTATTAAAAATTAGAAATATATATATGTGTGTGTGTGTGTGTGTGTGTGTGTGTGTGTATGTGTGTGTGTGTATTGCCTTGTCAAACAAAACCAAATGTAAAGAGTAATAACACATTGGGAAGATTTTTTTTTATATTGTAGAGAAAGTGATGATTTGTTTTTCTTTCTTTCTTTTTTTAATTTACTTATTTATGGCTGCACCCATAGCATATGGAATTTCCAGGGCCAGGGGTTGAATCAGAGCTGCATCTACTGGCCTCTGCCACAGCCATAGCAATGCCAGATTCAAGCCTCATTGTGACCTGCACTGCAGTTCACAGCAACACTAGATCCTTAACCCACTGAGCAAGGCCAGGGATTGAACCTACATCCTCATGGATACTAGTTGGGTTCTTAACCCACTGAGCCACAATAGGAACTCCTAGAGTTGATTTCTTTATGACAGAAAGAATCTTTAAGAATCAGTAAGAAATAGTTCAGTTAAAACATGAGCAAAAGGCATGCATGTATGGGGCAGTTTACACACACAGAAAAATACACACGATTTTTAAACACATAGAAAGTGTTCAATATAATTCAAAAATCAAAGAAGCACAGATTAAACTTCAATGATATTTCATTGGTTAGCTCTCTGATACTTAATAGAAACGACCTTCTTATGTATGCCTGATGAAAGTGTAAACTGTTTGGAGGGTTATTTGGTAAAGCCTATTAACTTACAATTTTGGCTCAGTTAATTTATTTCTAAGACTTTATCCCACAGATATACTAGTACACTTTCACAAAGTCATATTTAAAACGTCTATTGCAGCATTATTTATACCAGCTAAAAACTGGAAAAAAATTCATTCGTCAGGAACTTACTAATAAATTAAGGCCATATATGCACGAAGCCCCTGGGAGCTGTTAAAATGACAAGGCAGATCTATGTGTACTGATAAAGCACCATCTCTAAGATATATTGCTGGGGGAAGAAAGTAAGATGTATAGATCTGTATTTATAATATGCCTCCATTTGTTTTAAATGACGATTGCTGTGGTTGTGGTATGAATAGTGAAGTGAATATGATGGTACATAAAGATCAGAAATCTTCCACTGGCAGAAGTCAGAAAAAGAAAGATCCATACAGCATGATCTCATTTATGTGTGGAATCTAAAAACACTGAACTCATAGAACCTGGGAGTAGACTGGTGGCTGCCGGGGGCAGGTGTGGAGGCAAGGTCATAGTTAATAGGTGAATGTGGTCAAAAATTACAAATTACCTAGTTATAAAATGACCAAGTTCTGGGAATCAAATGTATATTACTGTGAAGATAGGTAACAGTACTGTATTGTATTCTTGAAAGATGCCAATAGTGTAGATCTTAAAAGTTTTCTCCACACTCCAAAAAATAAGTAAGTAAAAATAAAAAAGTAACTATGTGAGGCGATGGATGTGTTAATTAACCTCACTGTGGTGATTCTCTCACACTATACATGTACACCAAGTCAACGTGTGGTACACCTTAAACTCACACCTTGTCAAATACCAACTAAATCCCAAGACATTTTGGAAGGGAGGGATTTTTGCCACTCCAAGGATCTCTCATCCTTTCTCCACCCTGCTCTCAGCCCCATGAGGCAGATTCATGGAGAATCTTAAACTCTCTGACTTCTCATTGGGTTTAACCAATGGGAAACCATGGCAGATGTTTGGGGGGAGGGAGAAATGTTCGGTCAGAGTATTTATTACCCTGGTTCTCTCCTTGTGAGGTTGCCTCAGTCTGTCCATGTCCTTCAGCTGAAGGTCACAATTCCTCTCATGTTTGCCCCTTGTTACACCGTACTTCTGAGTTCTCCAAGGTCCCTTCCTGCATCCCTCTGGGCCCAGCAGTGCTGCCAGGACTGGTGCTGCTAGTCCTGGGCTATTCCTACATTATCCCCTTGTAGTTCCCTATATCCCTTGTAATTAACCATTTGTAAATAATATTTCCTTGAATTATCTTACATCGGTCAGCTCTTTCTTCTTGGCACTGTGATATAAGTAGAAAGGTAGAAATATATATATATATATATATATATATAATTACATTGTCATAATTACATTAAAATGTACATACATACATATACATAAAGACAGACTTAAGTATTCTTGTATGTGACTAGGAGATTTCTGAAAGAAATATATCAGATTCTATAATAGTGGTTTCCTTGAACAGGATCCAATGTGAGGGAAAGGACCAGGTTTGGACCACCCTCATAGTGATGCAACTAGAACAGGAGAACTTACACAGGTTTCTGCCACATCTGTAGGCATGTGCTCTGAATCCTGTCTCCTCTGGCTTTTTCAGGGACATAACACATTGAATCACTACTTTCTCCAGAATCATCAACTTTTCCCTCTCCTGAATCACTCCCCTTAGTACACGGCCATTCATCTCACCTAAAACAAATCAACAAAACTCTCCTTTTGACTCCAAACCCTCCTCCAGTTCCTGACTGGATTTATTTATCTGATCCATTTATCTGATTCCTTTAACAGCAAAACTTCTTAAAGATTTGTTTAAGCAAGTTCTTTCCATTTCAATCAGCTTCAACTTAGAATCCACTCTCATCTGTCCACAAGACTCCTTTTGTCAAAGTTACACACACTCCCCATTTCCGAGCCTGCAGATGTATTTGAACTCATAATATTGGTCTGAGCTGAACTCTGTTTCCTGCCCCCATCCCCCACCTTAATGCCCTGACTCTCTAGTGCTGGGGTTCTTCTTAGGGATCAGTGCTTGGTTCTGTCTGTCTAGGATGTCCCCAAACCTGCATCTCTGGTTCAGAGCTCAGACCTGTGCATCTAACTGGCTCCTTGACATACCTATCCACTTGGGTGTATCAGAGGCATCACAACATTAGCCAGATCAGACATATCTTTTGATTTTACTCCTAATTTTCTTACCCCGTTCCTCTTCCCCATTCTGTTCTCTCTCATCTCAGTTACTTGGTACCATCGTTGAACCCTTCACTCACATTGAAAACTGAAAGTTATTCTTCACAGCCCTCTTTCTATCCTTTCTACACCAATCAGTAACAAAGCGTCATGAATTAAACTTCAGAAACTTGTCTCAAATCCATCCACACTTGTGTCTCTATGTAGATTGCCTGTTTCCTTACTCATCTGCCTCCATCTGTTCCTGCCTTGCTTGAATTCATTGTCAACAAAATGACTTTAATAGCGTGTCGCCCTACCACTTAAAATCCCTTGATGGATCCTCATTTCACTTTTGAGAAACGTGAGCTCCTGTACGTTTCTGCAGGATGGAAATCCTACCTCTGCTGCATCTCATCTCATGTTCTTCTTCTTTTCCCCATGTCCTAGTGAAACCTGCCTTCCTCCTATTTCTCCACTGGGTCATGGTCTTTTCTTAGTGCATTTACACGCACACTGGTTTTTTTTTTTTTTTTCCTAATGCAACCTTTTCCTCAAGTTCATATAAAAAAATTCCTTTTATTTCTTTTTGTTCTCATCTTAAATATAATTTTTCAAAGTGGTCTCTTCTGACTTTCCTATCTGAAGTGGTCACACCCTCATCTCCACTTTTTTTTTTTTTTGGCTTTCTTTTTCATCTATCGAAGTTTCTAATTATATACCTTTTGGTTTCTTTTTTTGTTGCCAGACTTCTCCATTGAACAGTACTTTCCATGATGGTAGAAACTATGCCTGTTTGTTTACCACTCTTTAACCATTGCCTAGATTTCTGTATTGAGTAGGTGTCCAGTAGATAATCACTGACTATATACTGAGTGAGCATCAATCAGTTTGACCAGTTGGAAATGACTTTAAGAACCATTTTGCTAGTACATGAATGCATAGCAATAGTAAATGTCTTAGGCAGCTGCATTTTAAGTGAGCTTTGTATTATCTGCTCTATTTCTCTGATGCATATCATAAACCATTATACCATTATACAATAAGTCAATTTGTCTGGCCAATGATTTTAGATTTTAGATAATTTCCACATCTACCAGAGTGTTATTTCATTTATAGATGAAGAAAACACATTTAACCTAAACTCTTTAATCTGAAAAATTAGTGAAGTCTTTATGTGTTGATATAACTACTGAAATAGCAGGACCAAACTTAGCGAAACCCACCAGTTAAGCAAAGATAGTATGTTGACAAGTTAATATACAAAAAAATACCAGAAGAATGATAAAATAATAGTTAACACAAAAAAGAAGCCCCATAAATTTACAGGTTTCTTTTATTAAAGAAGGAGTAATAGCATGAATAACTTTTATAAGATACTATAAAATTGTATTGTTATTAAATTAGGATGAATAAATATTTGAAAGAAAGTGATATTATTAATAAAGTTTCCATGGCTTTATTACACAACCATTTTACAATTTACACTTCCAAAGGCATACTAGCAGGCATCATTTTTTTAATAACTGATGTAAGTTTAACACATTAGACAAATTTACACAAAAATAATTATATTATTTGAAAGGCAATATCTTTTTAAATTGGTTTTGCAATTCTTATAACCTAGGAACCAAACTGAAAACATTCCCTTAGATAAGCATCATTGCATTCTGATCTCTCAAACATTCACTAATGAGGAACATTTAAAGTGTCCTGTTTCAGTGATTAGTTTTAAAAAGTAGCGTAGATGTTGAACCAGTATTCTAAAAAATAGCTTCTAATAGCCTACATAGACTGTAGTCACTTAAAGAAAAATTCTCCCAAGGCAGAAACGTATAATTAATAGATTCTTGTTTTCTAGATATCTACATAGCAATGTTTTCACTTAAGCTACACTCACACACACACACACACACACACACACACACACACACAAAGCTAGATATGATTAACTTTTTAAAGATGTCTATTCAATGGTGACCTTGTAATCAGGAGATCCAATAAGGTTTGCCCCTTCCCTCTCACCAAATAATAAAAACAGTAACCAGTTAAGAATTGAATCAAGGAAAAGATTCCATTATCCCATAATTTGTTAAATGAAGACACTCATGACTCTGGAACAGAACTGCCCATGGCTTTCTTAAGACAAGGAGACATTTAGCCCAAGACTTTGAAAACCAGGACTGACCCTGTCAAGCCAGAGAATCTGATAAATTTTAAAATGAAACAGCAAAGCAAAAAAGATTAGAGTCTGCTCAAACACTGGTAATAAATCCATTGCTTTACGCTTGAGTTGAGCAATTTGTGCACCATGTAGACATGTTCTAAATTTTTTAAAAAGTCAGCAGTCTAGAAATGAACTTAAATCTCCTTACAAGAATAAACTATTCATGTATGTACAATCTCTAGGAGGGACTACTAATATTTAAAAGAGCTGTGGACAGCAGAAAATCACAAATGAAATACATATAAAGAATTATAATTAAGCCTCTTTGCCATGCAGTTTGTTATGCAATCTCAGCTATATGTTATTTCTACTCTGCTAATAATGGTGAAGATATTTTAACTTTTGTTTCTGACATTAAGTTAATAACCTGCTAAATTTATGATGCTATGAAATTATCATAGTACATGTGTGTATTTTTTGGATTTTTTTTTTAATTCTAAAATTCCTATCTTTATTTCTGGGCTGTAAGAAAATTCAAACAATTGAAATAGAGTGGTAAAAGTTTAGATGTAGAAAGAATTGTTGAATTCCTTGTTTAGTCTTTTTATTTTACAGATGAACTAAAAACTGGAAATTCAGTGAAATTAAGTAGGTCCAGTATCACAGAGCACATTTGTGACATATTCAGGTCTTGGGCATAGATGTTTTGTCTGGTTCTTTTTAAATGCTACGTAGTTGTCTGAAGTTAAAATAGAGAATCATAGCTGCAAACTAGAGGTCTTTGGGAAGCACATAATTAACAAATAATTCTTACCTCCTCCAAAACAAACAATCAAATAAATAGAATATGTATTTATTGTCTTTAAACAGTTGGAGGGTCTGGACACAGTCTCTCCAATGTCTGGTTCTATCACTTTTTTTTTTTTAACAATGGATCCAAGTAGATATACTATATTTATGCATATTTTTAGGATTAGTACAAGGAAGAAATTGAAATGAATATTTCCGACATTTTTATAGCTGATTCAAAACAAATAATATAGTAAACAACTTGAACAATTGCTCTGGTTTTGTTATTACCCTCACTGTTTTTTTTTTGTTGTTGTTCTTTTTTTTTTCTTTTCTTTTCTTTTCTTTTTTCTTTTTTTTTGTCTTTTCAGAGCTGCACCCATGGCATAAGTAGGTTCCCAGGCTAGGGGTAGAATCGGAGCTACAGTTGCCAGCCTACGCCACAGCCACAGCAAAGCCAGATCCAAGCCGTGTCTTCGACCTACACCACAGCTCACGGCAACATCGGATCCTTAACCCACTGAGCAAGGCCAGGGATCAAAACTGCAACCTCACGGTTCCTAGTCAGATTCGTTTCTGTTGTGCCACAACAGGAACTCCTACCCTCACTGTTTAACTTACTATTTTTTTTTTTTTTTTTCCCTGGAAAACACGTTAGTCTCTTTGGAAGAAGTGTTTGTTATAAATTGAGCTGGTTAGAAATCTCTATTAGAGGCAGTTTGTGACATATTGTTTGCAAAAAGGCTGTATGTAGATTTTTGGCTCTCTAAGGAATAAAGAGAAGAGATCTACGCTAATGGAAATGGAAGATTTGGAAAATATTTGAGAGGAAGCAGACAATCACCCTTTAGGAGGACAGAGGATACTGGATTAAAAGTCTCATGACATAGGGCTTTGTTTTACCCTGCAATTATTTTACCATACCTCAACTAGAGTCTAAATATCTTTAGGCTGGCTTTCTCTGTAAGACCGGGTTCAGCTCCTGAGACATATTAGGCCTTCAATAAATGCATTTTGATGAATTACTGAATCAAAGAAAGTAATGTAAGAAGCTTCTCATCTATTACAAATATTCCAGCACAGAAAGAATCAAAGAACTTTCAGGTTGTAAAAAGTTAAAAAAATAAATCTGTTCTTAACACTTCCTTCAGAGAGGCACATAATTCTGGGCAAACATACGAAACAGCTTTCCAAAGGTCTCACAGCTTGTTATTGCCAGAAATAAAATTCACAGATTAATATCCTCAATCCTTGTCTTCTAGTGTTCACACTTGTTTCTTTTCTTCTAAAAAAAAGAGGATTCCAGTGCAAATCTGATCTCATAAATGCCAATAATTGTGGAGATGGTTTGCACACTGGTTCTTTCATCATAGTTCACTATCTTGTTTGAGTAAAGATTGAACATAACCTATTTAACAAGGTGTCAATTCAAATAAAATATATATATATATATATATATATATATATATATTTACTATACTTAGCACTTTCAAAGCAAACTTTTTCATTACAGTTACTTCTCCCCTTGAATATTTACTAGAAAACAGTCTCCACTTGATTACCCACTATTATCACCGTTCATGTTAACTCTCGGCTAAGTAAGAATACAGAAATAAATCATTTCAAATTTATTCTCATTTAATAACTTTCACTCCTCTATAGAAATTCTGGGTAGCATGCTGTTGAACAACTATTTCATTAATTTGACTATGTTCCAACATAAACTGCTAAAGATTCTATTTGTCTTTGCATGGAATTGAATATATTGTTTTCTTTAGGGCTCTATTTGAGAATTTATGTTTTAACCTAAATGTGAAACTGGCAGTATAGGTAAACAGATTAACATTATTAGGGGCTGGAGAATTAAATGCTTTCCAAAGAAGATGTCTCTTAGTTTCACCGAAGAAAAGAGAAGTGGGCAATTTTTTATGTCTGGTTTATAAATGGAAAGAATACTTGCTCAGTGCCTTTTATGCTCCATGTAGTGTATAAAGCACTGGGGACCCTAAGGGAATAAGGTAACACCAACACACTGTAGTAGGTAGGCAGTATTGCTGAGGCATGGACAGGATGCTCTGGAGGATACACGGTGATTGTGCACATGATGCTGTGGTGGAGGTGGGATAGTTAATTATTATGGAAACTCTTTGGAAATGGGGCTTGAGCTGTCTGCAGGATGAAGAAGAATTAAGAATCTAAGGAGGCACACTCCTGAAGCTGAAAATGGTTGGGCAGGGATAGGTAGGAAGGCAGTGAATCCCACATGTCAGGAACCTATCATCGCTGGGAATTTAAGAGAAAAACTGGGAAAGGTAAGGAAGTATTTTAATAATTTTTATATGAGACTGGAGTTCCTGTTGTGGCGCAGTAGTTAACGAATCCGACTAGGAACCATGAGGTTGCAGGTTCGGTCCCTGCCCTTGCTCAGTGGGTTAACGATCCGGCATTGCCGTGAGCTGTGGTGTAGGTTGCAGACGCGGCTCGGATCCCATGTTGCTGTGGCTCTGGCGTAGGCCGGTGGCTACAGCTCCGATTCGACCCCTAGCCTGGGAACCTCCATATGCCGCGGAAGCGGCCCAAGAAATAGCAAAAAGACAAAATAATAATAATAATAATAATTTCTATATGAGACTAATACATTAAATGTTGGATAGATGTTACATTGTTCACATTCCTAGAGGTTAACTCTACCTTTACTGACATGCTGCCACTTCCTAATTCAACACTCAATCTCTATTTCTAGTTTTAAGTTAAGAAATCAAGATTGCACAAATAATTTGATACCAGGGCTATAATCACTGTTCTATGATAGATGTCACAGAGTTATTTATAACAACATAAACATTATAAAGTTATTGTTATGAACTCATGATTTTGCTAATTTCAGTTCACTAGAAATAGAAAAATAGAGAGTAAGACAAAAAATAAGTCATTCACAAATGACCAATGTATAAGTCAGATTTAGAGCCAGAAAGAACCCTCACTCAACTGTTAACAGTATAGGGTGAATAGGTGGAAATACGGAGACATTCACAATTTTTTCAAACCCAGAATAATTAAATTTCAGAATACCCCAAAGCTGAACACTTTCAAGAAAATAATTCATCTCAAATTAAATAATTTTAAAGAAAAGTAATAACAATGAAAATCTGTTTCATTAGCAGGCACTTGACTTTATAAATTGTCATGAAATGATCTGGCATGCTTAATTTTAATTACAAACAGCTCATTTCTGCAGACTTATTGTGTTATCTGATTGTCCGGTAGGAAAATTGATAGGCTATAATTTCATCTGGCTAGAGGTTCTTGATCCTACTTTTTCTAAATTATTACAGCATTATCATGTATGTTGAAAGAGTTGTCTTTCTCAGTATTTAAGATAATTAATAACCCATGAGTATTTAGAGGCCCATGCCTCAGTAGCAAAAGTGTATTCTCAAACCTAATTATTCAAGCCTCAACTTGAGTTCACTACCAAGCATTTCATTTAAAATAGCTTTTTTAGTGATGATTTTTTCATCACTGCTGAAACATAGACTTCCTTTTCAAATGGAATAACAAGCTTCCAATGTGTATGTCTATATTTAGAAAGCAAGTGAAGGTCTTTAACATGTCCCATCCATGTACAACTAGGAATTCACTTTTGGTGTGTCATGACTAAGACTAGCCAGGGATGCATCACCATAACAGAAATTCTTCCCTATTTCCTCATGAAAAACAGTAAACATTCTGCTCCAAAGTAATAACTCAATGTATTTAGCCAAGCAATTTATCAAGTTCAGAAAGTAAAATCTCTGTTTGACTGTCCTAACCAGATATAGAACACTGAGGTCAAAATTCAATTTCAAAAAAAAAAAAAAATTATATTTCACAGCGCCGTAATGCACCCACCTGCCCCGGATGCATAAGCCAGGTAGGATTTCATGGCTAATGCAGATGAAAGCCTTCCAAATAACCTATTTCCTCTTAGGTGTAACTCACATAGGGAATGAAATTGCAAAAAGAAAGACAAAAAACCTCTATGAACATAATGAAAGCATTGGTTCTTCTCTAAAGGGGCAAATCTGACTAAGCACATTCAAAGCCCTATTTCAAAAAATTAACTTCAAAATTAAAGTTGGTTTAAGGAAAAAAAAAATTAAACCATATTGTAAAGCAAAAGAAAAAAAAGTAAAGTAACTTTTTGGCATGTTTTCAACTTATGCAGTCACAGTGTGGGTGGGAGGCAGGGTGGAAAGGTGTCGTCAGCTCAGTCTGGCCTCAGTGAAGAGTTGCCTTTCCCACACCCCCTGTTGGTGTATAGGTGAAGTGGCAGGGATAATTTACTCAGAGGCACCCTCCTGCTTTAGACGCATAATGCACTTGGGTGGTGTAAGGTAAGACTGCACATGCATTTTTGTTGGGCACATGTAATTGAGTCCTGGCCCCCTCTGTAGAGCATCATTACAGACCTATCTGCCTCACCACAGACCAGTGTACTGAGCACAAAAGATTTTCTAGGGCAGTGTATCAGTTTCCTAGGGCTGCTGTAACAGGTGACTACAAACACACTGGCTTAAAGTAACACACATTTATTAGTTTACAGTTCTGGAGGTCAGAAGTCTAAAATATGTTCACTGAGCTGAACTCCTTTTGGAACTTCTGGGGGAAGAATGCATTTCCTTGCCTTTCTGGCCTCCACATTCCTTGACTTATTTCCTCCACCTGCAAAGTACACTACTTGGGATCTTCTCTCCCCCGATTTTGGCTTCTGTCCTCATGGTCCTTTTATCTTCTCCCAGCTTTAACTCTACTGGCTCCTCTGAAGACATGTGATTACACTGGATCCATCCACATAATCCAGAATAATCCCTCCATCTCAAAACTCTTAATTTATTCACCCTTGCAAAGTTCCTTTGTCATGTAGGGTGACATATTCACATTTATCAGGATGTCATTGTGGGAACCATTATTCTGTCTATCACCAGAATTCTCATGTTTTGAAAGCCCACTTAACACATCATTGATTGAACGTTATAATTCATTTACGCACCTGTTGAATATTGAACAGTGTATCTGATTCCATTTTTGGTTTTATAAATAGTAACAATGGATCATTATCAGGGTTTGTTTTTATTTCTAATTTCATCTCAAATACTCATTTAACCAAATTAAATTACAGACTCTTTGGCTGCGTCTATGACATATGGAAGTTCCAGGGTCAGGGTTCGAACACACACCATAGCAGTGACCCAAACTGCTGCAGTGACAAGGCTGGATTCTTAACTCACTGTGCTACAAGGGAACTCCTTAAACTACAGACTCTTGATGCCTAGGCTCATAGGCAGAAGCAGATGCCCTGCTGTTCAGATGTTGTACTGTAAACATGATAGAACTCTCCAGTGGCTCCTACTTTATGAACTAGCACATCCTTACTCTATGTCTGAGTGTTGCATAAGCACTAACCAATCTCAAGTAAAAACAAACCAATTATATTTATCCATGCCCTCCTCATTGCTGAATGTTAGATAATCAAGACTTACAGAAATATTGAACAAAGATACAAACAATGAACAAAAACGCTCTTTCTTCTCTCAAATAATCCCATCATGATAAATAGAAAATATTCTAGTGGCAGACTATATAGCTTTATATTTTAGGTCATATACATATTCACACACAGGTGATAATGAAACAATAGGACAAGGAGGAATGTCATGAAATAACTCAATCTAGGATGCCACCTGAAAGTTAATATTTACAAAATTTGTAAGTAATAAAAATAAGGTTAAATTGTTTTTAAAATTTGAATCTAGGATTTAGCTCTCTGTATGTCTGCATAATTGGCATTGTTTCTGCTATATTGGGTAACTTCTTTTATTGGAATTTATTGTTATGCTCATTTATTTTACTGTCACATGTTTGATTTTATATATACAAGGCCATGAATATGTATTATTTAATGGTAATGTACCATGAGAATTTTTTTGCTCACAGTGCTACATATGAACAAATAGTGCTAAATCATGAAAATACTAATATTTTAGAATGCTCCAAGGAAGTAATAAACCTGTTATTTCTTTAAAAGGAGTTGGTGGGTTTTTTTTTGGGGGGGGGCTGGTCTTTGGTGGGGTTTTATTGGATTTTTTGTTTGTTTTAGCAGAGCAGAGAATCCTAGTGGACAGGCAAGACAAATTATTTAATGTGTGAAATATTCACGTTCCTATTTAAAGGGTAACATGTCAAATGTGGAACTACCTCCTCTGACTATCCACATTATCTGCAAGAGGAAATCTTAGCAAGGTGCAAAATGCACTAGATATGTGCAGTCTACCTGTAATGATATATTTCTTTCAAAGAGAAATGTGAATGACTGAGTCATCATCTCATACATTCCTTGTCCCCTAAGGATATCTGTGGGTGACACCGTCATCTAGTGTGAGGCATCAACTGTGCAGATTTGCCAAAGTAGTATTTGCTGGCAGCCAACAACAAAACCTGTCTTTTGTCTTGTGCTCAGTCAGTTGCCTGTGATGATTATCCTGTCAGGACAGACTGATCTCTTCATCTTTCAGAAGTGGACTACACAGTATTATCTGAGTAAAATTTACAAGAAAGACAGCCTGTACTTCAAGAGTTGGAGGAACCATGTGCAATAATGCAGTTTCCTAGAGCATATCTATGATGAAAGACATAGATAATAAGGCTTTATATTAAGAAAAATGCTTAAGATTGTAAAAATGGGGGTATGACCAACCAGACAGCTTGAGAGAAAATGAGAAAATAAAATATGATTCACAGAACAAAGGAAACTCTTTTTCTATATCCGAAGGGGCTTGGCATTTTTCTTATTTTTGTCTCTAAATTATTTTTAGGGATTTCAGGCTTGAAATCACAAATATCTTTGCTACTTTATAGCTTTGATTCCTCAATGGCCAACCTATCAGCTTATCATATTAATTCTATCTCTGGTTGATTTTATATACACCTATTTTTCCCCTGTTGTCACTATTTTGAGAACACAGCTTTCAACAGAGCCCAGTTCTAAAAAAGCCCCTAAGGATGTCCTGTCTCAAGCCCAAGAACCTGTATCACATCACTCTCATGATTGCATTATGTTCTATGGCATGATTAACTTTAGGATAACCCAAATGGGCCTAAGGGAATCACCTGACTCCTTTAAAGCAGAGACCTGTTTTCCGCTAGGTGGCAGAAGTGGAAGTCATAGAGATTAAAAGCATAAGATGAACTCAACCTATCAATGCTGGCTTGAGGATGGAGAGAGCTGCATAAGAAGGGTCACAGATGGCCAGAAGGAAAGTAGCCTTGGCTGACATCCAGTGGGGAAACATGGTCCTCAGTGCTTTAGCCACAAAAAACTGAATTTTTCCCACAATCCTGAACGAGCTTAGATGTGTTTCCCCCATCTCCATCCTCAAAGCCTTCAAATAAGAGCCCAGTCCAACCAACCTTGATTGTGGCCTTGTGAGACCCTTAAGTAGAAAACCTAACCAAGTCCACGTGGACTCCTGATCTACAGAAACTGTGAAATAATAAAATTTGGGTTGTTTGAAGCTGTTGAGTTTGTGGTAATTTGTTACACGGCAAGAACAAACTAAGCAAACCAATATATACTCATCAGCTTTGTCTTCGTAAAAAGACAAGATTTGTTTATCTCACAATTTTTGTGTGTGAAAATCTATAAGACTTCTCATGGCTTTGGATTAGACTCAAAGGCTTTATTCTGATTTTAAAACATTCCACTAAATTAAATCAAACTTTCCTATGCTACACATTTTTCACTATTATTTTTTTACTATTCTTATCTGAATGTGTTCCCATAACACACTGTGGAACTTGACCTCTCATTTGTCATACTGTGTTATAATTTGCTATGTATTTATGTGTTGCCCCATTGAAGTGGACACAAATTCCTTAAAAATAGGAATATTTTTTAGAGGTTATTTATTTATATGCTCAGTATCCTTCATGCCCCTAAGCACTGATAGGTCTCAATCCCACTCATGAATGAGCCTTAACCCCACGATGAAGCAAAGCCAGATCCTTACCGTTCTTTGACCACGCCCTGCTCACTCCTGCCACTCTGCCTTTCCCCATGTGCTTTCCTGAGCTGGACTATCCTGTGTTTCTTCCACCATCTCACAATATACATGTTCTTATTTGAGGGAAAAGTTACTTTGAGTTAATGTCACCTGCATTATTGCAAAACAGAATGATAAGATCTGGAAGAAAATAAGAACACCAGCTGTAGCCAGAGAGTCTTTGTAATACTAAAAGATTATAGGCCTTCAAGATTTCTTAACAAGACCATCAATTTCCTGAGTAAAAGAACCACATTTTCTATGTGTTTAGATACCATTAATAGCACTCCTTAGACATAAAAGATATGCTAAATAAGTAGTTGAGTTTCACGAATTTCAGAGAATATAGCAATGGTCACAACTACCCTACTACTTGTTTCTTCGATATTTCTTTGATTCACATTCCCCACCTGTCTTGATTCATCAGATTGAAACTGGGAATAGGAGAGAAAGTGGGAGTGACAGTGCAGTGAAGGCCTGAGAAAGCTGTCTCTCTCCAGGTCATAAGGTTAGAACGTGGAAGACTCCGTATCAAAACAAGTGCTCTGTGACTCTCGAGCCCATGCATCTCATCATCATGCCACACCCTCCTACCCACCCTGACCCCCATCCCACTCTCTAACACTCAACATCAGCATCCTTCATATTCCTACAGAACAGTCAAAGTAGGAGTGGAAAAGTGAGGACATGGCATGAAGTATTTTAAGATAAATTCTGACTTCAAATGCTAGAGATTGAGACTAAAAAAGGATTACATAGACTGTCTTTATTTGAATACACACACACACACACACACACACACAAACAAACGTTCAAACTGTTTCTGTCCAAGTCCTGGATGTATCAGACCCTAATTCCTGAGTAGTTTCAAATATACTTTTTTTTTTAATCTTTTTGTCTTTTCTAGGGCCGTAGCCGTGGCATATGGAGGTTCCCAGGCTAGGGATCTAATCAGAGCTATAGCTGCCAGTCTACACCACAGCCACAGCAACGCAGGATCTGAGCCATGTCTGCGACCTACACCACAGCTCAGGGCAACACTGGATCCTTAACCCACTGAGGGAGGTCAGGGATGGAACCCACGAACTCATGGTTCCTCGTTGGGTTTGTTAACCACTGTGCCATGATGCAAACTCCCAAATACTTTCCTAGATAAGGTATTTTTAATATTAAGTGGTATACATCCTTGACAGAGTGCAATAAGTTCCATTCTATATGGTTCTGCTGTTATCCTAATTTGAACTTTGAGGCTGGTCTTGTAAATCCGGAATGACCTTTAAATAATATCCTTTGTCAATAATTTCAGTATATGTAAAGCCACTCAAAGAATTTTTTTTCTATTGTTTTAAATGGTAATCAATTGTTATTTCCCTAATACATTTTTTTTCCTACTGTGTATACAGCATGGTGCCCCAGTCACACATACATGTATACATTCTTTTTTCTCACATTATCATGCTCCATCTTAGGTGACTAGACATAGTTCTCAGTGCTACCCAGCAGGGTCTCACTGCTAATCCATTCCAAAGGCAATAGTTTGCAGCTATTAACCCCAAGCTCCCAATCCATCCCACTCCCTCCCCCTCCCCCTTGGCAACCACCCATTCCAATCAAAAGTACAAGTTCAAATTAGCGGATGCAAGGGAGTTCCCACTGTGGCACAGTGGGTTAATAATCCAACTGCAGCAGCTGGGTTTGCTGCAGAAGTGCGGGTTTAATCCCCAGCCTGGCACAGTAGGTTAAGGATCTTGATTGCCACAGATGCAATGTAGGTCAGAACAGTGGCTAGGATTCAATCACTGGCCCAGGAAATTCCATATCCCGCAAGTGTGGCCATATTTTTTTTTTTTTTTTTTTTTTTTTTTGCTTTTTAGGGCCGCATCTGTGGCATATGGAGGTTCCAAGGCTAGGAGTTGAATCAGAGCTTTGACCATGGGTCTACACCATAGCTCACGGCAACCCTGGATCCTTAACCCACTGAGCAAGAGCAAGGATCGATCCTGCATCCTCATGGATAACAGTCAGATTCGTTTCTGCTCAGCCACGGCAAGAACTCCCATAAAAAATTTTAAAAATTAAAAATTAAGGGGCTGAAATATTTTTTGCCCTGGTAAATCAGCCTGATACAATATAAATAAAAAGTGACAATGAGAAAGTATTGTAACATACTTAAATGATGAAGAGAAGTTAATGCTAAATTTTGCAAAAGGCAGTTGTGCTTGCTAATTGGACAGGTTATTAAGGATAATTTATGTATGGAACTAGCCTTCAGATTTAGCCTGATATACAGGCTGTAATTACATTTCATGAACTAGATGACAGTAGGGATCAGATCTCCCTTGAATAATGCCTGATTATGAGCACTGGACAAATGCTGCTGAGTGGAGATGGGAGGAGGAAGGAAGGGGAAAGGGGAAAGGGAGGGAAAAAAGAAGGAAGGCAAGGAAGAAGAAAAGCGGAAAGGGAACTAGAAAAGAACAAGAAAAAGGAAAGAGACGGAGGCAGAGAGGAAGAAAGAGGGAGGGAGGAGAAACATTCAAGGGAAGGAGGAACCAGGAAAAGGAAAGGCAGAGAAGGAACAGAAGCTCCTCAGCCTCTTCTGCTCCTCTTCCTGGCATAGGCTGCTCCTCAGCACCAGAAAACATCTGTTCGAAACATGCCCACTTCTTCAGGTCATCCAGCTTCTTATTTACTCAACACTGTTTTCTTCTTGTAAACTTACTGTTAAAAATCCAAATAGGAATGCCCTCCCCAGCCCCCACACCCAAGGAAGAATCCAAGTTACTATCATCCTGGCTTTCCTCGTACCTCTTGCCTCCTGCAAAGTGACCTTTAGACTCGAGTCAGGTCAGGGTTCTCATTTTCTATAGCTGTTGCTTTACTCATCTGTACTCTCCCTGTTAGAATGCGATCTTCTTAAGGAGGTAAATGGTCTAATTCAACTCATATTTATAGAACCTTGCACAAAGCTTGGTTCCTAGGAAGCACCAATAATTCTATAAATTGCCACGTCTAACTCTCACAACTAACCATGTAAATTAGGCACTGTATTCCTCATTTTACAAAAGAGTAAACCTAGGTTCAGATTTTTTAAATGACTTGTCCAATATCATCAGTTTAAGTGAGCCTGAAAATAACTCTTTGGTTCTAAGATCTAAAGTTGAGAGAATGATCCTGAGAATTATGTAAATAACTATAAAAAGCCCTTCAGTGTGTTTTAATTACAATTTTTTTGAGAAATTCTTTCTATATACATACTGTAGGAAAGTTAACATTCATGGTAATTTATGAAAAAGAAACTTAAGATACATCATTATATATTGTTATCTAATATAACTGGCTTATAATATTGGAGCAAAAATAAATTTTTAAAAATTCTATAATTCAGAGTTTTTGCATTTAAATCAGACATATAATTTTACATCAACAAAGGATTCAGGTTTTTTTGCTGTGTTCTTTCATATATCAATTCAATAAATACTTCCTTCCCACATATGCTAAGCATTAACTCTTTAATTTTACTTTAGTTTCATACCTGTTAAAATACTGTCTGACCTTATATATTTCTAAGTAAAACATGGAATTTTCTTTGGTGATTTTTAAGTTTTTTTCAATCTTGGATTTTTGTTTATTTTGCAACATGATTTCTAGTTTAACTGACATATGTATTCATCCAGAGCTATGTAGTCCTCTCATTTAACGCATTGCCATCATTTATACAAGCTTTCCCTTCTTCTATTGAATCAAACAGTATTTTGTGATTGTGATTGTTTTATTTTAGAATGATTATATGGGTCATATATTCCAGTATATAGTTTTATATTTGAGCAAAATCACAAATGCTTGATATTGGCAGGATAGTTTCCCAATAGGCCTATGATTTCTGAGCTTTACCCTCTAACTCCAAGAACACAGCAAAATTTAATTTAAGGATTTAAAATCTAAGCAGGACTGGCGCTGCTTCATCGGGGTGCACTGGATAGTTTATATATGGAAGCCCATTAACCTTCAAGAAGCCTTAGCTTTTCTTCTCCGACACAAGTGAATTGAACGGGATTTTAATAAAAGTCCCGCAGCAGACATACCTGAAGGGTCAGAGCTCACGATAAAGCTGCCAACATTGCAACTTGAAGAAAACATCTTGATGACCTTTAATAACACCAGGTCTGCCAGCGTCATTGTGCAGGATCTATATTTGAAAATCCCATTTGAGAAACCGATCCCCCATTTGAAAGGATCATGGTGTTCAATCTCATTTTTGATGTGCAAGAGTTGACTGCACACCCTGTAGAAACTGGTCTTTTGCATGGTTCTCATGACCTCAGGAAGTACTGTCCTATAGTGATGGGCAGGCATTCTTGTCTTCTCCTTTGACTTTCTGATCACCCATTTCATGAACACTAACTGTCCTACATCTTCTAAAAGTAGAAGAAACATAATGTCACAGAAGTAGATGTGGTTTACCAAAGTTTCTATGCTATACATATTTTCATTTTGATCCTTTAATCTCTTCAAACTTTCATACATTGAATAACCTCTGAAACTGATGATAGACAACAATAATTTCCATACCTATGCATGCACTAGTAGAACAGAAGTACAATTATCACTGTAAATTTTTATCAGGTGTTAATAACTCCCATTTAATAGTGCTTAAAAATACTTTAAAGAATTAGTTTGCTCAAGTTACACCAGTAATAATTAAAAGTGCCAGAATTCACTGTTCTCAGGTCACTCCGTTTAAAAAATTCATAGCATTTGTATTCTTCAAGGTGTATGACTATCTTTCTGGCCTCATCATCTCAGTTTAAGTCAATTTAAATAAGCAAATAGCTCTTTAGAAGCTTGGATAACATTACAGGTAAAAAGAAAAAACTTGATTTAAACTATTTAAAAGCATAGAAATAGAAGAATTATCATCATGAAGTAATTTCAACAATGACAAATCTGACATAGATTTTAGCAAAACAAAACCAAAGACTAAAAAAAACCAAAGCAAAGACTAAAAAAAAAAAAAAAAAACAAAAAACCCCAGACCACTCTTACCTATGAGTGTCAATACAAAAGTCTTAAAATAATATTAAACAGAATTCAATAGCACATTACAAATAATATTAGATCATGAACAAGTGGGGATTCTTCTAGAAATGCAAGACAATTCAATAGTAGGAAGTCTAATGATATGTCACCACATTAATGGAACCAATGAGAGAAAGAATATGATCATCTCCAGGAATGCTGAAAAGAAATTAGGCAAAATTTAATACCAGTTTCTGTTAAAAAAACAAACAAAAAAAAATCCAAAAGACCACTCTATTAAATAGGAATTGTCAAATACCTCTTCAACATGATTTTATGTGAGTATATTTACATCTTTAGAACTATATATTTATTTCTCTCTCTCTCTCTTTTTTTTTTTTTTTGGTCTTTTTGTCTTTTCTAGGGCCACACCCATGGCATATGAGGTTCCCAGGCTAGGGGTCTAATCGGCCTACACCACAGCCACAGCAACACCAGATCAGAGCCGTGTCTGCGACCTATACCACAGCTCATGGCAGTGCTGGATCCTTAACCCATTGAGCGAGGCCAGGGATTGAACCCACAACCTCATGGTTCCTAGTAGGATTCGTTTCCACTGCACCAAGACAGGAACTCCCAATATAAATATCTATGTCTATATTTATATCTATGTCTCCAAAAGCCAGGATGTAGCCAGCATCTATCAGAAAGGACAAACACAGAGATATTCCCACTGGAATAACATGATGCTGCTCACTGTTTTTACTATGATTTAACTCTGTATTGCAGACATATAACAAAAAAAAAAGCAAATAAGGCATACAACTTGAAAAAAAAAGAAATAAAACTACCTCTCTTTGTATGATTATTTCTTTGAAAAACTGAAAAAAATCAACTACTAGATACAAAGAGATAATTTACTAAAAGAGCAGGGCATAACTTTAACATATAAAAATCAATATCCCATATATAACAAAAACAGGTTTGAAGATATAATAGGAGGGAATAGAAAATTCCCTATTTCAATTTCAGATATTAGTCATTTCCAATATATATATTTTTCCAGTTAGGAAGTAGAGGCAAGTGTGGTGTGGGCTGAGGACCATGAGAAGGTTTTGTGTTTTAGCACAAGGGGAAGGCAGAACTGGAGAAAACCCAATGGGGAACCTTAAATGGTGAAGAGGGCAGTTGGTTCCTATGAAGACTGGAGCCAAAATGCAATTAGTGCTTTAGAAAAATTAATCACAGGGTAAAAATAAATACAGACAGGATGTGATGGGAGCCTGAAAAGATGAAACAGTAATATAGATAACGTTCTTATCTCTTGACCCAAATCATTCAAAAGTTAGGAAGGGGTTAGGCATCTAGTACAGGATCAGAACTAACTCTACCAGAATTCTTCTTTCTTCTCTGACATTTTCTTTTGTTCTCAGACTTCCATCCCCTAAAGCCAAATATACATGCTTCTCATTTCACTTTGTCATATTAAGAAATATGAGCTACCAAAAAAAAAAAAAAGAGGAGAACAAAGGAAAAGAATACATGAAAAATAATGTTGGAAGTTGTAAAGGAGTTCTGAAGGTTTTTTTCAACCACTCAGAAGTTGGAAGATGGACATTAAGGCTCATCAGAAATCACCAAGAACGCCGTTCATTCTATTCAGCCAATGTGCCCCCACTTTAGGCCTTTTGGTTATTAATTTTAGCAGGGCTTCTCCTTCTGCCAAATGCCTCGGCCCTGACCACCTGGTCAAATGCCACATCATTAGAAAAGCTCACCCCTCATTCTTTACTCTTTTAAATTTGCTTTATTTTTACCACAGCACTTCCTTAACTATACTTAGTTATTTATTAGGTATTTCCTTTCACGAAACTGTAAGCTCATAATTACAGAAGGGTTTTTTCCTATTCTCTTTCTTTTCCTTCACTATTTTATTCCCAGAGCCTAAAACTGTGTCTGTAACATAGCAGGCACCCAAAAAATACTGGTTGAATTAATCAATGATAAAATGGAGTAATGAGCAAGCTCTGGTATTAGTATCCTACAAAACTCTCGCAACTAATCTTATTTTATAATCAAGAGAATTTTGAGAAAGGAAAAAAATTCTTGGAGCATTTTCTCCTTAGGAAAAAAACCTACACTCTGTAAGGCTAGTGTTAAGAGATTTGAAGTTCCTGGAATTTTAGCACAGGGCCTCTCTTCTCAGGTAACAGTTTTGCTCTGTCATTTTAAATCATACAGAAGTATACCTGCACATGTGTGGGTGTACATATATAGATGTATATATATATGTGGTGTGTGTGTGTGTGTATGTATGTATATATATATATGAAAAATTCCATATTTGTTCTATTCTACCCTATTTTAATTGATGAAAAAATGTATTTGCTTAGTTTAAAAATTACTTTCCTGTAGGGAAAATAAAACCACAAAAATGAGATTACTTACATTTTTCAGAAACAGAGATGAGGAAACAGAAATACTGCATCTCACATTCATTTTCAGGTCACCAACATTAATTTAATTTTAAAACAGTTACATTAGTGAATTCTAGTGTAATTGAATGGCAAAGGGCAGTAATTAAGTCAACCACATTATTAATTATCTTCTTATTTTTTAGAAGATACACATAATTCATGGAAAAATTCAGAGAGCCTAGAACATAGGAATTTGCCTTTTAAAAATATTCTTTCTGTTAAAAGCACTTTAACGTACTAGATGAGTGAGGCAAAAGTTTTGTAATGAAACTTGAATTAGTTATGATTCGCTTGATACTAGTCCTATTTATAATTTAATTTCCATAATATTTTGGTAATATATGTTACTGTTACATATGCAATATATATTAATGTGTTACTTTTTATATTTACAGACATTTCAGAATATTAGGAAAAGAGAAAATACAAAGAAGAAAAGATATTGTCCCAAATCCTACAACCTTGAATAGTCATTGAAAATTTTTGTTGTATTCTTTATACATTTTTCCTAAGTATTTGCATAAATATATATTCTATATATTACACACACATATGTGTTTATGCTATGAATTGAATGTGTTCCTCCAAAATTCAACCATGCTGAAACCCTTACCCCCAAGGTGACAGTATTGAGGCGGTAAGGCCTTTGGGAAGGATTAGGTCATAAATGTGGAGCCATCATGAATAGGATTATTACCCTTGTAAAAGAGACCCCAGAGGGCCAGCTTGCCCTTTCTGCCAGGTGACATTACAGAGATAAGACACTTATCCAGGAAACAGGACCTCACCAGACACCAAATCTGCCCAGGCCTTGATCTTGAACTTTTCAGCCTTCAAAGCTGCCAGACACACATTTTTGTTGTTCATAAGCCACTCCATCTACAGTACTTTGTTAGAGCAGCTCAACCAGACTAAGACAGTATAAACAGATCTATTCACAAGTAGAAGAATATAATGTACATGAACACGCAAATGCAAGTTATTTACACATCATTCTCAAAAGCTCTCCTAAAATCCACCCATGTGACTGTATCTACTGGCTCCATCATGGATAAAATGGCAAGAATCTCTAATCTGGTCCATAGCTAAATCTGTCTCTCCTGAATCTATTCTTCATATAGGAACTACGGTGATTTTTTAAAATAAACACCTTATTGGACTGCTTCCATGTTTAAATTCCCTTTATTGACTTTCTATGGCAGGTAGAATAAAATGGGAAGTCTTAACATGACCTACAAGGCTCTGCAAGATCTGGTTCCCACCTACCTCTTACCCAATAACTTCTGATCCTTTGTGAAAGGAAGTTTTTCAAGAAACATTCACTGCTAAAAGACCTACATAGAGCCAACCTTTCCAAGTGAAACAATAATGTAATTTTAATAACCTAAAAATAAAATTTGGTGGTTTTAAGTTCACTTTTAGTGACTAAGAGTATAAAACAGTAAAAATAAGGAAATGAGACTAAAAATAAATAAATCATGAGATTTCTAAAGCAAACCAAATCCTTCTTATGCAAAACTGGGAGGAACCAGTAAGATTTAGGATCCTCTAGCCATTTTATTTAAATAATTTTATTGACTTTCATTTTTTTGAGGATAATTGTTTATAGAAAATCATTTTAACCCTGTGCTGAGACCCTGGCATCCTGTTTATCCTGAGTTAGGCTCTGTTTTGTTGATTTTTTCCAGCTCTCAATTGCCACTGGCTTCAACGACTTGTTGCCCTGCGTTTTTTGCTCGGAAAGTGATAAGGTTAATGACTGCTGTGTTTTCCTAGCCATGTTCCTTGTCTAGAAATTCTGCCCTTTAGAAGGTAGAATAGATTCACCAGCAACACATAAACAATACAGTCCCAGGGAACTTCAAAAAGTTGATTGATGCCCTTGCCTTTGGGTGTCTTTTCTTCTAAATGATTGATGGGAACAAAACCAAAATCATACAAAAACCTTTCCACTGGGAATAGCAAATGCGAATGGTGGATGAGAGACTGAGACCAAAAGAATAAAACCAAACAACCAGGAATAGGGGCAAACAAATGCAGCTGGCAGATCTCTACTGCTTGGAAAAACTGATCTTCCTGGAATAGAAGAATCACAACCAGTTCCCTGGCTAATGACAAGGGCAGTGTTTATTTGAACCGTGTATTTGGATTATGATCTTTAAATTTTCAGGATTGGTGGATCTGAAATTGCATATAAAGAGAACATAAAGCCACAAACTAGTCCATGCACATATTTAGACATGTTTCTCAGGTCTGTGTAGGGACTTAATGTTTAAAATATTGCTATATCCTGGGAAAAAGGAATCAAAAAATAGCTGGAAAGAATTCTACAAATTAACACTAAACCTTAAGGACCAGGAAATATAAGAAATTCCCCCAATGTCACTCAGCTAAAAAGTCCAGCTCTGATGCAATTAATCATCTAAGGAGACAACAACTCAACTAAATAATGACTTAAGTAGTTAAGAGAATTAATTTTTTTTCCCTAACTAAATACCAACGATAGCCATGTAAAATAATATATGGAATAGTTACAAATAAAGTTGTTTCTTAATTTGTATAAATTAATTTCTTAATTTGTATTACTTATATGTTTTCATCTTTTGCCTCTGAACTGAAGAATTAGCCTAGAATGTAAAGATAATTCAGCAAAAAGTCAAACCAAACACACGTATTTAATCATTTTTCAAATGATTTATTTTGCAACTAAATTACTAATAAACCTATAATATCTCCTAATAAAAAAATCACATGATTTGGGAGTCTCCAGAACTACTCAGTCTTAAAATATGTGATTTGGAAAAACTGTATTTCAGTGATTCATTAATCTCCCCCCACCGCAAAACACACACACACACACACACACACACACACATCACCATCAACATCAACAAAAATACAGGTTAAAAGTGGGGAGAGAAAAAGCTGGAAAGTAAGAATTTGATATTTATCTTGAATTGCTACATGAGAGAGACTTATGAAACATATCAATTATACTGAGGTAGAAGTAATTATCTATAATATGTAAGAGCTGGAATAAAACATTATTCTAAAATATCCAAATGGCTTTGCTTCCAGCCTATCAAACAACTGATTATTCATTTGGAATATATATCTGCTGGCAAAAGCACCAGTATACAAAGGATATAATGTAAAGATATTTAGTTAGAGCTTGAATTTGAAAAGGGGTTATGAGAATTAAAATAAATGAATGGAATCATCCAAAGACAAAGGAAGTAAAAGTCACTTGGTCCATAAGATTCACAGACCAGGGTTTAGACAGATGGTGTAAACTAGTGTTATAAGTCAAGAGTCAGAGTATATCTGTGCAACACAAAGCCCCTTCCTCTCCAGGCTGTAACATTCCACGACTTCCCCGTCTAGGCCTTGATATTATGTTCCAACTTTCCAATAGTAAGAATACTTGTCCATGTCTAAAATGTTCAAAGCTTTAAATCCTTCTTGATAACATGGAGGTATCTCCATACCTGTTGACTAAAAGGATAGTTCATGAAATTTTGAGCACAAATTGTGAAAAAGAAGTCAATTCTCTTCATGCTACAAAGCTGAAAGTACTGAGATGGAGGCTAAAACATGCCCAGTGATAAGCACCGATTCCTGGCAAGCTCAGTCCCCACCAATTAAGATCTCTAAAGAGATATGTTATTGGAGGTTAGAGAGGGAGGGTGAAAAGATGTGATGTTAAATACTACACAGAATCACCAAATAAATATGAACAAAAAGCACTTGCAGAGGTAGCAGAAATCATGACTTTTGATTCTTCATCCCTAGCATAATCTAATCAGGTTCAACAAGAATGATCATAACTGCCAAAAAGTTGTTTACAAGATTTTGTTTTTGAGCACCAAATTCAATTTCTAAAATGCTTCTTATAAATTAGTTTTAACTGAGTTTTGGAATATTAGTATTTTTTGCCTAGCAAAATATCTCTATCAATATACTATATGGTTGGAATTCCCAGTGTAGCTCAGTGGGTTCAGAACCTGACATAGTGTCCATGAGGATGCAGGTTCAATCCCTGGCCTCACTCAGTGGGTTAAGGATCTGGCGTTCCTATAAGCTGTGGCATAAGTCTGCAGTTGCAGTTCAAATTTGACCCCTAGTGCTGGAACTTCCATATGCGGCTGGTGTGGCTATAAAAAAAAAAAAAAAGAAAAAGAAAAAAGATATATACTATATGGTTAATTTCGAGAATACTGAATATCTGGATCAGTGAATTTTATGGAGATGATTTTTTTTGTTGTTGTTGTTGTTGTTGTTGTTGTTGTTGCTATTTCTTGGGCCGCTCCTGCGGCATATGGAGGTTCCCAGGCTAGGGGTCGAATTGGAGCTGTAGCCACCAGCCTACGCCAGAGCCACAGCAACGCGGGATCCGAGCCATGTCTGCAACCTACACCACAGCTCACGGCAACGCCGGATCGTTAACCCACTGAGCAAGGGCAGGGACCGAACCCGCAACCTCATGGTTCCTAGTCGGATTCGTTAACCACTGCGCCACGACGGGAACTCCATATTTTTTATATAATGAAATTGAAATATAAGTTCACAAGCAAAGTAACTTTATCAAATGGCAGAGTTTACAAAAACAAAATTATTTCATTTGATCCTAAGTTGTAAATAAATTAAAGATGTCAATTTTCTTATGTTGAAAATTAGTAGTTCTTACTCTTATCTTCTATTACACAAAACTACTGTAACATTAAAATTCTGTAGTAATATTTGACTGGAGTTTATGCTACATAAATAGATATGTTTGCCATGTGCCTCAAAACTTGCAGTGAAATTAAAGAACCACTGAAATAAGTAATGTCAAAAGTAGGACTCACACTAGGGATGAAGAATTCATATCTTAGGAACTGTGGATTTACACATCCATAGTGTTTTATAATGTAAAGAGACCATCAAGTCTAATTGTTTAAAATTCCAAGCAGGAATCAGAAAGCCAGAACTCTAAAGGGCCTTGAAAATCATCTTATCAGGGACTCAGTCTTTGTTAGATTAGGAAACCAAGGGTCATTGGTTGATGAATCTGTCTGCAGTTACATGGTACAGGGACCCCAGACCTTCTGTCCCCTTAGGTTTTACCTATCTGAAGTTTTTCAAGTGTTCTTAAGAGCAGTCATTCATAGTTCTAGAAATATATTTCTAGAACTTCATCACCTTAACAGTCTTCTAATTTCATTTTGCACAGTAATTTCTCTCCTCTTGGCCTCAGTTTACTTATCCACGAATTCAAAGAAGAATCTTGAGATCATACGGTTCGAAGTAATTAAACCTAAAATATGATCTAGAAAAATTTAACTTGGCCATAAGACTTTTAACATGACAGGTTTTAAAATAATAGCTTTAATTTGAGGAATTCAGAGTTGGATAAATTGCTTGCACCTCTCTGTTTACTGAATCACTTTCCAGCTTCTTAGGTGTTAGGGAGTGACATTCAGTAGAGTGGAGGCAAAGCTACCCCTGAAATTCCAGATCAGTTTAAAATGCTATGAAAATGATAAATGTTCTAGACTAGAATCCATTCCCTGGAGCCAATGGTACAAAGGCACAGCAACAAGGGCCCACTCATCCTGGTTTGTGGAGAGAGTACTGCCAATGACAGCTGCCATATGAGAGCAGCAACCTTTGTATAAAGAACCCAAGAAATTTCACGGGTGTAGGCTTGACTTCAGAGACTGATGCAAAATGAAAAATGTATCTTCTTTGGATCCTTCTACACTTTACTCTGTTTTTATCCAGTATGTTGCTCAGGGCAGCGTGTGGTCTGTCTACATACTTGCTCATATTAGGTGAAGGCCTCTTCTTCATTTCATTCTACCTCATTATCATAAATGTAGGAATCTTCTCACCCAGCAGGCATAGCACCTCAACAATCTTTCTCTTGTTGGCTTCATTCCAAGTGTTTTCAGGCTACATATTGTTTCCATGATTAGAACTATGTAAAAAGTAGATGTTGACCAAGACAGCCTTGATGTTCTCCTCAAGTTGATCAAACTTTAGGTGGGTTTCTTCCTTACTCAAGGCTCCTGACTTTCCTTTTCTTAAGAGCATTTACTTTAGAAACCTTGCAGAAATAAATCCTTTCTCTGCTCCCATTGAGATGTAAATCTTTTTTTTAAAAAGCCTCTTACTTTTTCTACAACCCAGGAATGTTTTTCTTGGGGGACCTAGGAGCCATGCCTTGGAAATAATCACTAAAGAAGGTAGCACACCTATCTCCCAGTCTTGGTAGGATGGTAGGAGCATAACTTCCAAGCAAAACTACCTCCTGTCATGAAGATAATTTACCCTTTGGGTAAAGCCAACAGCAAACACAAAGCGCTTACAAGTGTTTCCTTACCCTGTGTTTCAATGGAGTTGAGCTCCCACTGAGTTCTGGCCTCTCACCTCTACTGCAATAGACTTGAATAAAGTTGTCCTTGCCTATTTAATTTGTCCAGTGTAATGTTTCTTTGATGATGTTAATTTCTATTTTACCTTACAATAATCAGGATTGTCTGCTTTTGTTTCCTTGTCATTTCTTAGTTTGACTTTTCCTTTGGAAATAGGCTGATTTTCTCAGGTTATATGATAGAAAATAGTACTTTTCAATACCCTAAAATATCATTCAATTTTAACATTAACGTTTTCTAGAAGATATTTACTTTAAATTTCTTTAAATACTAAACAAAGTTTTAAAAAAATATTTTCCAATGTTTCTCAATGGACAAGATTCCCTGGTTGGTCAATAATGATATTTAATCTATTTGGCATATGCAATTATTCCTTTAGTGAAGAGTAAATTACTCAACAGTTTTATTGAACAATGGAATAAGACTTCTCAATTCCCCCAGTAGTGTCTAATCTTATTTCAGTTCCTTAGGATGATACGGGAGAGGGTACCATAACTTCCCCGGTTCCCTTAGCACTTGTGTGAGTTTTAATTACAAATCAATAAATTGGCATATTTGGCTGGTAATGTGTGGCCTTTAAATCCTTGTAATAGGTAGCTATCAAAGATAATGTAATAATAAAAAATAAGAAGGAGAAATAAAGCTAAGATTTATTAAGTACTTACAACTTGTCAGCCACTGTTCCGAGTGCAGTTTATGTATTATTTAAAGAATCATATTAGCAGCTCTAGGGGTAGGTGCTATTATTATTCCATAGAAGAAAAAGCCATGGTTCTAAGAATGTAAATATCTTGCCCCAAATTATACAGTTAATAAGTGAAAGAGCTGGGATTTGATAATCTAAGGAGTGTAGCACTAACCCCAACATATTTAACCATTATACTTTAAAGTATCTTGGCTTGCAGGCTGTCAACATCAGATTTGAGTAAAATTGTTGAAATGAGGCAAAATATACAAAATCAGCTTAAATGACTAGGTCTTCAATGACAGCCTTGCTAAGTCATAATTATCCTCAAAAAAAAAAAAAATAAAATTTCTTCCTGCTCTTTGCTGTAGTCTTATTGCCTAAGGCAGTGGTTCTCAAAGTGTGGTCCCAGTAATACCCAGATCACTCGGTTGGTTGTTGAAAATGTATATTCTCCAATTCCTTCAGATGTATTTAATCAGAAACTATGGGGATGGGGCTCAATAATCAGTTCTGCAAAGTCCCCCCACCCCCTGTCAATTCTGATGCTTCCTCAAGTTTGCCTTACTGGTCTAAGGCAAATCTTGGCAGAAATTCTTACCTTGCAGCTGCTGTGACTGTTGTGTAGAGTTATTATCTTAATATACACTGTAGTGATTTGTAGATTTTAAGCCTAAAGTGGGTTCTATCCATTCACTGTAGCAAAATGCACAGGAAATATGCCTTTTCTGGGAAATTTTTGATCTTAAAGATCAAGAAACTCACATTTAAAAATCTTGCCATTCCCCATGTTACCCAGAACAGAACACACACAAAATGCTTTCTTTAGAATGATCTGTTGGATAAATCAATAAAATTATCTCCAGTTTCCTCAATCCTGCCCCCACAAACTAATATAAAGCTATGAGGAAATCTGCAAGAACCCACAGTATATTCTCTCCCCTTTGTGCACACATACACATATCTGAATCACAAGTGAGACATGAGATAAAGTTTTTTAGGTCATTGCCACCATCCAAAGAGAGAAAATAGGACTCTGGGCAACTGTCCAGAACCCTGGTGTTTGGTTTTCACAGCATGGCAGACCATGGCTAATTTATTTGAAATGCTCCAACCTCCCACAGTAGCAAAGTACCCCTGTGTGCAAGTGAAGCCACACAATAATTTAAAAAGACTATATACATTTCTTTATGTTACACTCTTTCAGATAATCAAAACTAGCTTTCTTCCTTGTCCTTGTCAGTCTCTTATTAACAAAGACACATCAATTATATGTAGAACAAGTGTAGCCTTAATTTCTGAATATATGTTAAAAGTGTATGTGCAACTATATGCCAATGGAAGATATTACGAATCTCTAAACATTGATATATTATTTTTGTTGTTGTTTTTCCTTGGAAAACACTGGACAATCCCATCTCTTTCTCAATATAGAAATTAGAAGGAAAAGTTCAAATACTGAGATGAATATATAATATTTAAATATCTTGGTAGGCAACATTTCAATTTTATTTTCAAATAACATTTGAGGGAATTTAAAAAATACTCCAAATTACAATTATGGAAATAAAAAAAAATATATATATATTTTACTAGTAGTCATACATATGATTCTGTTTTCCTATGGCTACTTTAACATATAAAAATTTTACATAATTATCTGAGGAAAAAAATGTTTGCTTAAGATATTAAGCTCAGTGACACTGACAAAGCATACTGCAACTACTGACAAAAAGCAGGCATATCAAATATCAGAAGCCCAGCTGAATAGTCATAAAGAAATTATTTTCCATTTTCTACTCTCAGTTCTAATCTTTCAGGCTCTCTGATCTTCAGTAAGTTTCAACATTTCTCCTTCATTGTTTTTGCTATTGTCTATTCATTATTTTAGCGGACTGAGACTATATTTTTAGAGAGTATAAAAATATTCCCAATACTTTAAAGTGTATATATTTATTTAAAATGACAACAAAGCACTACTCTTTTAATAGATACTTATTTCATGGTTCTTAAATATTCAAACACATCCACATTTTGCCATTGTCCCAATCTAGGTCAGAAACATGAAGAGTATATCAGATAAAACGAGTTGCTTTTATTTATTTATTTATTTTTCCTTTTTTTCTTATTCAAGTATAGTTGACTTACAATGCTTCTTTAATCTCTGAGGCACAGCTAAGTGACCCAATCAGAGAATTCCCTGTGCTGCACAGTGGGACTCCATTACCCATCCATTCCAAATGTAACAGTTTGCACTCACCAACCCCAAACTCCTAGTCCATCCCACTCCTTCCTCCATCCCCCAATGGGCTGCTTTTAGATTTTGATAATTCAAAAATCTGTTAGACATTCACAGAGCACTGGATATTAACATATTCACAGTCTACCCAAAGGCAGTTTGAAAACACCCAGAGGCATACTATTTTATTTGTAGGACATGGAGGAGAAAGCAGGTTCCCAACAAATTCTAAATGATGTGAAAATATGAAAATCTTAAAATAGGTTCAAAATTTCATAGGTAACATTACATTCTAGTATAAAATTCACAACTTGTCTTTGCAGACACGCATCCAATTCAATCCTCAACACTTGCCCACAACGTCTTTTACTTCCTGATTCACAAAGCAAACACAAGCCTTCACTCTCTTGTCACCCAAAAAATGTCCCAGGGTGTCCTGAGTATTATAGCCCTATCTTCTGAAGATCCAAAAGTAAAGTAAACTTGCTGTGACTAAATAAACTACTATATATTGCTTACAACTCTGCTCCAACTCAAATCAGCTGCAGGTAGAATTTTCAGTTTAAAACCCATGAAATTTGATAGGATAGAGAAAAATTTCAAATAATTAACTCATGCATTTACCACTTAAATGTGCATAATATTCAACAAGGAATTAACGATACTGAAAAATAGTGTTCAGAGGTACAGAGAGTGGTATGACAGGGAAAACTGACAATAGTTTATGGACAACCAGTACATTAAGGATTTTTTTAATACAGTTGATTTACAATATTCTGTCAATTTCTACTGTATAGTAAAGTGACCCAGTTATACATTTATATACATTCTTTTTTTCACATTATCCTCCATAATGTTCCATCACAAGTGACTAGAAATAGTTCCCTGTGCTATACAGCAGGATCTCATATCCATTCCAAATGCAATAGTTCGCATCTGCTAACCCCAAACTCTCAGTTCCTCCCACTCCCTCCCGTTCCCTCTTGGCAACCGCAAGTCTATTTTCCATGTCCATGAGTTTGTTCTTTTTCCGTAGATAGGTTCATTTGTGCCATATATTAGATTCCAGATACAAATGATAACATATAGTATTTGCTTTTCTCTTTCTGACTTATTTCACTTAGTATGAGTCTCTAGTTTTACTCGTGTTGCTGCAAATGTTTTTTTGTTTTGTTTTGCTTTGCATTACACAGTTCTTATTTCAAAGGGTACAGGGAAGGCGTTTCAGAAAAGTGATGCCCAAACTATGTACTGAAGGATGAAAAGAGTTAACTAAGTGAAAGGGTGTGCGGAATTCAGGAAGGAGAACATTGAGTGGCAGGGGAAACATGTGACTTCATGAAACAGGAGACTGTGTTTGGCAATGGGGGAGGGGAGAAGAGAAATAGTGAGAAATCTTCTGGAGCTATCAGCAAGGCCCATGTGCGGTTTCTTAGTTCTAACTGGAGAAATCTTGCCTTCTCTCATTTTTACTGAAGTGCAATTGACATGTAACATTATATTTGTTTAAAGAATACAACATAAGGATTTGATATGTGTATGTATTACAAATGATTACCTAGAAAAGTTAACATGAATCACCTCACATAGTTACAAGTGTATGGGTGGGTGTGGGTGGGTGTGTGTGTGTGTGTGTGTGTGTGTGTGTGTGTGTGATAACTTCTAAAATTTGTTCTCTTGGCAGTTTTCAAATACTTGATATAGGATTGTTAACTACAGTCATCATTCTATACATTATACCCCCAGAAGCTTTTATCTTATAACTAGAAGTTTGTACCTTTTGGCCAACTTTACCCATACCCCACTCTCCCTGGCCACCACCAACCTGTTGTTTCTAGGAGTTCAAATTTTTTTTTTTTTTTAAGATTCCACATTCAAGTGAGATCATGCAGTGTTTGTCTTTCTCTCTTTAAATTATTTTATATAGGATAATCCATCTATGTTGTTACAAGTGGCAAGACTCTCTTCTTTTTATGATTGAGTAGTATTCCATTTTATATATATCTATATGATGGACACTTAGGTTGCTTCTACGTTGGCTATTGTAAATAATGCTTCAATGAACATGGGGGGGGGGGTGAAAATATCTTTTTGAGTTAATGTTTTTGTTTTCTTCAGATAAGTCCCCAGAAATAGATTTACTGGATAATATGTAGTTCTTTTTAAAAAATTTTTAAGGAACCTCAATACCATTTTACATGTTGGCTCCACTAATTTACATTCCCACCAGCAGTGCATAAGGGTTCCCTTGTCTCCACATTCTCACTAACACTTGTTAATTCTTGTCTTTTTTTGATGACAGCCATTTTAACAGGTGTGCGGTGAAAGGGCAATCTTTACTTGCACAGATTTTGTGAGGAGTATTTTATATAACTGATCAGGCTCATAGAATGTAACTAATGTGGAAAATATTGAGGGTTCAAAAATTATACATAATAATATTCCTTTTAATCACTAACCCGAATTGATAATTCACTTCCTAGATTTCTTATTTTCTTGCCTCAATCTTTTGTACCATAAAAAGTTCAGTATCATTTATGTTTTATTTTTTAAAGGCAGCTTACCCTCTTGTTTTCCCTATAAAAAAAGCAAAAAAAAAAAAAAAAAAAAAAAAAAAAGAGCGAGAGAGAATTCCTATTGTGGCTCAGAGGGTTAAGGACGCAGTAGGTCTCATTGTCTCTGTGAGGATTTGAGTTCAATCCCTGGCCTTGCTCAGTGGGTTAAAGATCCTGCTTTGCTGCAAACCACAGTGTAGTTTGCAGATGCAGTGCAGATCCAGCATTGCTGTGGCTGTGGCATAGGCCTCAGCTACAACTCCGATTCAACCCCTAGCCTGGAAACTTCGATATGTCACAGGTGGGGCCATAAAAAGAAAGCAACGACTCTAAATCAGGGCTGTTTTTCCTCCCTGGGAGTCATTTGGCACTGTCTAGTCACAATTTTGTTGTCACAACTGGAAGGCCATGATATTGGCATCTAGTGAGTACAGGCCAGCAGTAAACAACCCATAATACACAGGACTGACCCTCACAATAAAGAATTATCTAGCCTAAAATGTCAAGAGTGTCATGATCGAGAAACTCTGCTATAAAGTATTTTAAAAACTAAAGGCCTTTTTTCATGGTCTCTTAATCTAAAGAACAGCATAAGTATTTGTGTATTTCATACATTAGAAAACCATTAAAGCAACCAGATTTCAGGATATAAGAAATGGCAAATACTTCCAGTTTTGCAAGCATTGCATTTGAGATTTCTATTAATTAAACCAAGATATATTAAAAGACAGGCCCTGACTGGAAATTTCAATTTGGAAGTATTTAGAGTGTACAGAAATTGAATCAATGGGTACGGATGAGATTGCCCAATTCAAAGAGGAAGAGTGAAAGGGAAAGGAACCTAAGACTGAGTCTTCAAGGGCCCTCATTTAATGATAGGATAAAAGAGAATGAATCCACAAAGGCAAATTAGTGGGAACAGGCAGAATTCAAGAAATAAGAGAAAGCAGAAAGCGTGTGATGTCATGGAAACCAACATAACAGATTATTTCAATAAAGGAAAACTGATATATAGTGTCAAATGCATCAGAGGGGAGAAGCAAGGAAAGGACTGAAAAGTCCATTTTATTAAGAGACATAGAGGTCATTACTGACCTCTGAGGAGGGCTGTCTTGGGTGAGTGATGGAAGCAAAAGCCAGATTGGAATGGGCCAGATTAAGTGGCAATGTGGAACCACAGACAACTCCTGGAGAAATTTTTATTGTAAAGGAAAGCAGAGGTTGTAGGGGCACATGTGTGGAATCCAGGTTAATATAAGACAGACTGGAGCGTGTTTAAAGGTTGATAGCAGTGATTTGATTACAAGCTAGCAGTCCAATATTCAGGGGAGAAAAGGAAAACTTCATAGTGTAAAGTTTCTCTAGAGGTGTAAGGGGCAGAATTAGAGAGAGAGAGAATTTGTCTTTATAGCAGAGTGAAATCACCTCTATTGTACCAGGAGGGAAGAATCAATAAATATGTTTATTGATTGGCTTACACAGAAGCAATACAGGCACTGTGGCCTGTTGTGCAGAAATAAGTATTTACCCCTCAAATAAAATAGAATTAGAAGGGGTCAACAACACAATTTGCTCTGATCTGAATGTTGTTGTCCACCCCCACCTCCGCAAATTCATATGATGAAATCCTAACCACCAAGGTCATGGTATTAGGAGGTAAGGCCTTTGGGTGTTGATTAGGTTATGAGGATCGCACCCCTTATAAAAGAGACTCAGGAAAACTCCCTGTCCTTCTGCTGTGTGAGGTTACAGTGAAAGGAGGGCTGTCTAGGAAGCAGGCTGTCATCAAATACATCAAATAAGCTAGCAACTTGATCATCTTGATTTTGTGTTTCCCAGGCTCCAGAACAGTGAGAGGGAAAAAAAAAAAAAAAGCTTGTGGTTTAGAAGCCATTTGGTATAGTAGCCATTCAGTCTATGGTGTTTTGGTTAGAATTATCTTTCCAGTTGTTCAAACCAATCTAACCAGGAATTCCTGGAAGCCAATCACAAGAAATAGCCCCCTAATCTGCTGGCCATGCTGTTGCTTTTCTCCAAACTATCCTGCCTACCCCTTGTCCGCTGGAGGTCATTCCTTGTACCTTTTGATGGAACTGGATACTCCCTCCTCCATGCTGAGTAATGCACACTACAGCGTATAGTAATGATTTTTGATCTGTTTAATATCCTTTACTAAATTGTGAGCCATTTCAGGGTGTGCTCATGTCACATATAGAACACATACTCAGTGCCCATTCTTTGGCAGGTGACTAATAAGTGCTTGCTTAGGAAATAAGCTTTACATTTTACTTCTTTCATAAATAAACATCTCCCCAATGGAATGCTATCTTGCACTGGCAAAAGAATGAATCTCTGAAATTATACATGGAAATATCAACTCATAGTTATCTGTGCATTCACATGTACCCCTGAGAATAACCCCTTAGCTACAGGCTTCCTATTCTAAACAGCTAAAAAGATGGGTTAATCCAGAGTTAATTAGAAAGTCCAGTTAAAAAGAAATCTTGCTAACCAGAAGTCTTCATTTTAGAATCAAGCTAATTAAATGGCTGATTACTGAATCTCTTTCTTCCCAGACTGTGACCTTATTGAAGGTAGAATATTTTTCTTGTTAAATTAAATACAAAGTACATTTGTTTAAAATGCTTCCTGAAAAAAAATGTGGTAGGCTCAAACAAGGGATGGGAACACAAGAATACACAGACTGACATTTCTGATCCCAAATATTTACTCCTTTCTTTCACGTCTAACACATGCAATAAGGTAAAACACAAGTTTAGAGGAACACGTGTCATATAAGCAAGAAATGGAGCAGTGGGAGTATTCTTTAGCTTATCCTGTTTTCTTTCTAAAATATACATTTATATTTTAAGTGATAATGGCAGTCCAAAAGACAGAGAGTTCAACTTATCAATGGACTCCTAAAGTCTTTATAAAAGAAAGGGGTAGATTCATAGAATTATAAAATAAACTGAATAATAAATGACAATTAAACTCCAAAAGAAAGGTCTACTAGAAATCAAATCTTCCATTCTGGAGTAGAAGAGGGTGGCAATTTAATTCGATGTAAGTTATATAATGCTAATGATATTGCAATTTTAATCATTAAATGAGAGTATAAGAGTCCAGAAAAAGTGTCAGAATGGGCTCTCACCTTACGCTATCTATTGAAGAAATAAGATATCAAATAGCCATACAGAGCAGTCTTATTATTAACTGCAAATTTATGAGGTAGAGTTAATAAGTATAAAGTCATTTAGCAATACTGAGTAGGTTACACAGCTTAAGTCTTAGGTGAGATCCTCAGAGTACACTATGGGCTAGAATATTCTAAAAAGTCTTCATGCAAAAATAAACTTGAGGTAGATTAATTGTAATTGCTTCAGCTTCCCCAGGTCTCCATTTGTCAAATGACAAATCAAGCTGCATTGTTACTGTTTGTTTTTGTGTGTGTGCGAGCCAATTAAATCAGCATGCACTTTGATTTATTTGTATTGTTCTCTGCAATTCTAACATTTCTGTTTCAGAATGAAATTTACTGTCTTTTTATCCAATTGCAAGCTGGACCTTTAAAATATGCTGGATTCCCCTGCCTTATGCCTTTCTTTCAACATTCTTTTCTAAGATTATATATTTAAGCCTGCCTATAAAAATGGAAAACCATCATGAACAAAGCAATTGGTCTGTTTCTACCCTTTGATGCAGCTTTAACCTTGCCCTCTTCCTAAAACCCAGGAAAGATAGAATCTGGCTGCCTGGAGCCCTCCAGGAAAATAAATCATAGTGGAGAAGTGCATGTGCTTGCATTTGTGAAGAGTAAAACCATCCCAGGAAAATGTCTATTTTCCATTAATACTTCTCTTAATATACTTTACTGTGGCTGCCATTCAGTTCCATGTGTTTTCAATGTGAATTTTATGTACTTCATGTACTCCCTGTTGTTTTTCTATTTGTTACCTAGCCAGTAAAATGTCTGATCTCTGACTTAGCATTCAAAGTGTCCATAATAGTTGGTTTGCAGGGTTCTGTCAATTTTCTACTATACAGCAAAGTGACCCAGTCGCACATACATGTATACATTCCTTTTTCTCACATTATCAACAATGGAAAAAATAAAAATCATTATTAAAAAAATTTTTAAGTGTCCATAAGATGTACCTGATGGTTTTACTTCTAAACTACTATTCAACTTTCTCAAACTTTTTCTACTTTCTCCCCACAGAGTCACCTTTGCCTCCATTTGTCCTGATTGGATTCATTTTGTCCACAGTTGCTTAGTTTATCTTTGCTCTTAGAACCATATTCCATAAAACTTTTCCAGACACTGTTAACAATTACCTTCTGTCTCCTCTGAGATTGTTCTGGTCACTTTTCACAAATTGCCTGGCATTATATCTGTCTGCAATGACTTAATAACTTAATATCCCATATTTAGAGGGTGAGTATAGGATCATTCATCCACTCATTCATTCAAAAAAAATTTACATTTATCCAATAACAGTCTCTCATAAGATTTTCCCCAGGATAGACACTGAAGATACAGTTAAACCAAACAGACTCACTCCAAAACCTTGTAAAACATGACAAACTAATGTGGGGACAGACATTCTGTGAACCTCAAAAAGTTCTAAGCCCCTTAGGTGTAGGTGCTATGCTTCTGGACACATCATCTTTCTAAACGTCTTCTGTTCTATCCCTGTCATTAAAGATAGAAAGGGATTTCACCTGGTAGATGTGCAGGGCACAGTGGAAGAAATTAAAAGGTGTAGGGTGAAAACTGCAGGAGATATCTGCTCAGTGGAAAGAGGTAGCTAAGCATTTTGGCCAAAGCTGATATGAAGCTTTAAGTAGAGTCTCTAAAATTCATGGTCACAGAAGACGTGTGGAGAAAATTTATAGTGCTCATATTCAATGACAAATGTTTATTTATATCTATTACAAACACACCACCACTACAACCCAAAAGAGCATGCAGCAGGCCGCAGCTTCAATTTTTAATACAGGAATCATAAATGAGTAAAGCTAAAAGCAACTCAATAAAAAAAAAATGGAGAATAATAAGTTTTTATATATTTACATGTGAGCTTTCTAATTATTTATGCTCAAAAGACAAAAAAAAAAAAAAAGCACAACTGGCTTGAAAGTAAAATAGGAAATATTATACATACAACTTTGCATATCCAGCCCCATTACTGACTGATACAGAACACAGGTTTTTGGGCAAAGGGATTCAGAATAAAATTAACACTTCAGAAATATATTTTTTAATCCCTAGTCTTAATAAGAACCGAAAAAAATAATAAAAACTGAGATGTAACTATATATAATAGTCCGTGTAAGACCTCTACAATAAAGAGTTCATACATTAGCCTTTGAAGCAAATCAACACTGAAGTTTTCGAGCTGTAACATTATGTTTAATGCTAGAATAAATAAAATTTGCGTTATAAGATTCAGTTGGAAATCCCAAGTTAAACCTCTGAAGGTTAGAACCAAATCAAGTAACAAATGATCAAATCAGTAGAAAAATATCTCCTCAATCAACAACATTGATAAGAAAGTCTAACATGAAATTAACACTAATAGGGTTAATTTTATCTGTTAATTATCTTTGCCTGGGGATCTGGAACAAATGGTCAACAGAAGAATTTTGTTAGAGAAAGATCTAGAAGGTAAGCAGTATCTACATGTTAAATTCTACATGGGTGGTTTTGACAATAAGGTAGAGAACAAATATTTGGCCAGAGCTGGTTGTTCAGGTCAGGGAGTATCTAATGATGTTGGTAGAAAAATCCCTTCTCTGGGATCTTGTCCTTTTCAGGAAAGCTGAGTGAGTTCAGAAGGAGCTGTCAAAGGTGAAAGGATCTGGAGTTTTGTCATAAGCATTTTTCATAATAATATTTCAACTAATAACATGAAGCAATCCACTTTCTTTATGATAATAAAAGAAACTGTAAAAAAATGACTGTGATAATAATGATACAAACACTACTTAAATCTTCTGTTCTTAGTACCTACTGGTCTAATCCTAGCCGGGGAGGGGGGGGGGACATTTATTTTTGATGGACACTGGGTTTTGAACACAAAACATTTGGGATGCCTGTTAGATTATGATGACTCTGAATTGGCAGCTGGGTCTGAGGCTCAATAGAGAGGAGAGCTAGAGAAAGAAGTTTTTAAGTCCTGAATGCATTGGTGGAATATAGAGCCTTGAGGGTAAATGAGATGTCTTGAGGAGTGGCCGTGGATGGAAAAGAGATCCAAACACCAAAACTTAGGCTCCCTATTGTTTAGAGATGATGGAAATGAGGAAGAATGTACATGTGAAGGAGGAGGAGAAGAGAGAAACGTCAAGTGAACACCAAGAAGATGTTTCAAGAAAGAAGGGATGGTCTGTGTCCAGTGCTGAGGAATTGTCAAGATGAGGCATGAGAATTCCCCCATTTGAATTAGCAACATGAAGATCGCTGGTGAGTTGACAAGAACTGTCCAACTGGGGATGAAACCCTTTGGGAACATGTTGAAGAAAGAATGAGACAAAAGAAAGTAAAGGTCACAATTACTACCAATTTTAAAGGGAAAAAAGAAATAGGTTGATATTTTAATTATTTGGGAATGCTATCAGCTGAAGGGAAGGAGAACAGTTTGGAAGTATGTGGTGAGAGAGGAAGATAAAGCAGAGTTGCAGCTCCAGGATCCTACTTGAGTCAGGGGCCTTGAATTTAAAGTAAGACTCTTTAGGATAGTTGTGTAGTGTTCCCCAGCCCCATTCTGCCCCCTGGAATGATGCAAAGCATGTGGAAAACTGCACTTTACCAGCACCGATATTTTTCTGAGGAAGTATAATTGGTGGAGAGAGGAGCAAAGAAATTGAGGATGATCATAAGGGAGTCATTATAATGCTAGGACACTGAACTCAAAGTGGGGGAGAGGAAGGGATGGCAAGAATGAAGCAAGTAGGGAAAATGTATTTTTGTGATGATTGGTTTAGGGAACTAGAGTATGAGCAGCAAAATTATGGAGGGGCTGTAGTTAATGATCATACTGAGGTCCAGAGGATAACCCTGGAAGTCAGTATCTATGACCCACTGGAGGATCATAGTAACTGAGGAGAGAAGGTCCAATAGTTGACAAAGAGCTTTGTCCAGGGGAGTTACTGGAGCATGCGGCAGTGGTCCAGGTAATGAAATCTGCAAAGATGAAGAGGTAATGGGCAAAAGGTTTTTAAATATCCACAGTAAGACAAAGTAGAATGTGATTATAATTAGCTTTAACACTGAGGCAGAGGAGGGAGGGAGGTTCTGGGAATTGCACATTCTTCAAATATATGCACAAGGGAAAAATGGTTTTGGAACCACTTCATAAGACATAAGTAGTATGTGCTTTATAATTATTAAGATTATGAAAGTTACGGTCACTATATTAAACATTTTAATCAAATTTTTCTTTAGCATATAAGTTACCATTTGGCTGATTCCATGATTGTGACAAAAATCAGCTTCACTGCACTAACTTAATTAAGAGACATCACTTACATAACAGTCATGGACTTTTCACAAAAAATCTAGAGAGTTGGGAAAAGAATTGAAAGGGTGGTCAGAGTGTGCCTTACAATTAGAAAATGTCATTAGTCAAACAAATCTACATATCTCAGACAGTAAACAGCATACTCAGAGCCTAATGATGACCTCCTGTAAAGCCTTAGCATCCCCTATTCAACTCAACCCAACATCTCTTCTCCATGACTTAAGACAAGTAGCTCAATTGATCCTTATCTACACGTGAATTCTAACAAAAAGTTGAAATATGACTTTTTCTTTTAGCAAACTCACATGCAAATAAGTCACGTGTAAAAATCGACATTAAATATTTACAACTGGAAACCTCTGTTCCAAAGCAATAGTAAAGAAGCATTTTGTGAGTTGGTAAAAATATGTTCAAGTATTTAAATTGTTTTGGGAAATGACATTACATCAAATATGATGTTAAAGGAAGTAATTCGGATATGTTTCCATGTCCATTTCTGTGAACTTTCATACCCTCTATGTGAAGAAGATATCCCACATTTAAGTACAATTAAGAGTACCAATTATCTGTGACCATTTTCTGCTTAATGGGGGTCATGATTAGTGATCCTGCTGAGCCATTCCTGTAGTTTGTGCAATGTCTTAGTTAAAGAGATTGTGTCTGTCAGGGTTTAAACAGTCTAAACTGTGATTTATATTGGTATATTTATCCATGATTTATATTTTAATAGCTTTGAATAGAAGGATAGAAGCTGCAACTATATTTTGTGTGAATAGAAATGCTGATAATCCTCTAATGTAACTTTCTGCATAGAAAAGAAACTGTAATGTCTATCATCTATTAACATTTCGCTATTAAATCATATCACAATAGTATTTTCTCTTTCTCTAATTTTAATATTTTTAATATATACATGGATGAGTTACTAATACAAACATGATTATTAGAAAAGCTTTTCAGAAGTTCCCATTGTGGCTCAGCAGTAACAAACCCAACTAGTACGCATGAAGACATGCAATCAATCCCTGGCCCCACTCAGTGGGCTAAGGACCTGGCATTTCCATGAGCTGTGGTGTAGGTCATAGATGTGGCTTGGATTTGGCATTGCTGTGGCTGTGGTGGAGGCTGGAAGCTACAGCTCTGATTTAACCCCTAGCCTGGGAACTTCCATATGCCATGGGTGTGAAAGAAAAAAAGAAAGCAAAAAATAAAGAAAGGAAGAAAAAATCTTTTTGGTGGATATTAACTTTTAAAATAACATTTTCAATGATCCTGAAGACAACTTTTTAAAACACCTACTCATGTGTTAGCTGCTGAACTAGCAATTAGGCAGTGATAGCTTAATGCAAACCAGTGATAAAATATAATCCATAAAGGTCAAAAACAAACTTTGAGAAGAGACTCCATTTGTGCTTGTCTTCAGCATATTTCTATACTCCACGGATAGGCTTTTCTGATACAGCTGGCGCTACAATTATTTTCAATGATGATTTTATTCTAATCCTCTATTGGATATGAACTAAGAAAACACTTGCTAACCTCCCTTTTTGTCATGAATTTTGTATTCTCAGAAGACTAGATTACAAATATTGACACAATTTCACAGTACTCACGTAAAAATGCATGTCTGCAACTGATTTTTGCAGTTAAAACTTTTGGTTTCTCTCTGAAATTGTTAATAATGTAATATTTATTAGTGCAGAGTAAAATGAACACTGACTATTTACTAATGGTAATCATAAGCAATGTAAAATCTATTTAGAAAACTAATGCAATATAACTATTTTATAAACTCTTATAAAATGTATTAATTTAAATAACTTTTTTGAGGGGGTAACTTTCAACATTCATTCTTGCATTCCTCCAGCCAATGTTGACCTGGGGCAGACGTGACAAAATGAGTTTATACACATGAACATCCTTCACTGAAGTATTGTTCTCAGTGGTTAAGATATGGAAACAACTTAAGTATGTCAACAGATGAACAACAGATATTAAAATAAAAAATATATAATATATATCTGATCTATATACATTGATCTATGTATATATATATCATATATATGTGTGTATATATATGTAAATACATACATACATACATACATACATACATACACATACACATACATACAGTGGAATGTTATTCAGTCTTAAAAAAGGAAAGAAGACTTGCCATTTGTGACAACCTACAGGGCATTATACTAGGTGAAAAAAGCCAGACAGAGAAAGATCAATATTGTATGTTATCGCTTATACGTGGAATTTTTTTTTTAAAGTCAAACTGTTAAAGAGTGAAATATTGTTTTCAGAGTCAGGAGAGTGGGAGAAATGAGAGCAGACACTGATCAAAGGATACAAACTTTCAGTTATAAGATGAAGAAGTTCTAAAGGTCTTATACAGCCTGGTGACTAGAGTTAATAATTCTGTATTGTATACTTGTAATTTGATGAAAGCTAATCTTCAGTGTTTCCACACCCCTAAAAAAGGTAATAATGTGAAGTGATGGATGTCTTAATTAATTTGATTGTGGAGATCCTTTCACAAGGTATATGTAGATCGAATCATCATGTTGTACATTTTAAATATATTTTATTGGAAGAATCAATATTGTCAAAATGATTATATTACTGAAGGCAATCTACAGAGTCAGTTCAATCCCTATCAAATTACCAATGGTATTTTTCATGGAACTAGAACAAAATTATTTTTTTAATTTGTGTGGAAACACAAAAGATCACAAATAGCCAAAGAAATCTTGAGGAAGAAAATCAAAGCTTAAGGAATAAGGCTCCCTGGCTTCAGACTATACTACAAAGCTACAGTAATCAAAATAGTAAGGTACTGGCATAAAACAGAAATATAGATCAATGGAATAGGATAGAAAGCCCAGAAATAAGCCCGTGCACTTACAGTTATTTACTCTATGACAAAAGAGGCAAGAATATATACTGGAGAAAATATACTCTCTTCAATAAATAGTAGTGGGAAAATGGGAGACCTACATATAAAAGAATAAAATTAACACCACACATAAAAATAAACTCAAAATGGATTAAAGACGTAAATGTAAAACCAGATACTATAAAACTCCTAGAGAAAAACATAGGCAAAACACACTTTAACATAAATCACAGCAATTATCTTTTTAGATCCATCTCCTAGAGTAATGGAAATAAAAAATGAAAATATACAAATAGGACCTAATTAAGCTTAAAGGCTTTTAAACAGCAAAGGAAACCATAAATAAAACAAAAAGATAACCTATAGTTGGGAGAAAATTTTTTCAGATGCTGAGACTTGACAAGGGATTAACCTCCAAAATATACAAACAGCGCACACAGCTCAACATCAAAAAACAAATAACCCAATCAAAAATGGGCAGAAGATCTAAATATATATTTCTCCAAAGAGGACATAAATATGTCCAATAGGTACATGAAAAGATTCTCAACATCACTACTTATTAGAGAAATGCAAATCAAAACTACAATGAGGTTTTCTGACCACCACACACTGATCATAAATAATGTCCACACCAAAAAGCCTACAAATAATAAATACTGGAGAGGGTGTGGGAAAAGGAATCTTCCTACACTGTTGGTGGCAATGTAAATTGGTACAACCTATGGAGTACAGCATGGAGGTTCCTTAAAAAACTAAATATAGAACTAACATATGATCCAGAAATCCCACTCCTGGGCATATATCCAGAGAAAACCATAATTTGAAAAGAAAATGTACCCCAATGTTCACTACAATACTATTTACAATAGCTAAGACAAAGAAACAACCTAAATGTCCATTGACAGAGGTAGGGATAGATGTGGTATATTTTATATGATGGAATATTACTCAGTCATAAAAAAGAATGAAATAACACCACTTGCAGCAACAGGGATGGACCTAAGATTATCATCTAACTGAAGTAAGAGAAAGACAAATACATGATACTGCTTATATGTGGAGTCAAAAAAAATGATACAAATAAACTTATATACAAAACAGAAATAGATCCTTAGACATAGAAAGTTTATGATTACCAAAGAAGAAAGATTGGGGGGAAGGATAAATTAGGAGTTCAGGATTAACATGAAGACTCTTATGTATAAAATAGATAACCAACAAGGACCTACTATATAGCACAGGGAACTATACTCAATATCTTGTAATAACCTTAAGGGAAAAGAATCTCAAAAAGATATATATGTACATATAATCAAATGCCACTGATGTACACCTGAAACTAACACAATACTGTAAATCAACTATACTTTAATAAAAAATTAAATTAAAAAACAAAAACAAAAATAATCTAATAATTTTTATACCTCAATAAAGCTGGGGAAAAATATAAATATCTTAAGCTATATACAAGTGAATATTGCAGTGTTTATTCTTGGCCCACTATAAATATTATTATTATTATTATTTTGTCTTTTCTATGGCTACACCCACGGCATATGGAAGTTCCCAGACTAGGGGTCTAATCAGAGCTGTAGCCACCAGCCTATACCACAGCCACAGCAACTTGGGATCTGAGCCGCATCTGTGACCTACACCAAAGCTCACAGCAACACCAGATCTTTAACCCACTGAGCAAGGCCAGGGATCGAACCCACAACCTCAGGATTCCGAGTCGGATTCATTAACCACTGAGCCACAATAGGAACTCCCACTATAAATATTATTGAATGAATAAATTAATTTTATGGGAAAATTCAGGGAGCAATGTTGAACACACCCCATTTCTACCTTTATTTTTGCCCTTCTGTTTTATTCCTCTTTATAGCACTGCAATATTTAGCAAAAAGAATTGTTTAACATCAAAAATTGCAGTGTTCAATATGTACTTTGGTTATTACCAAAGAACACTTTTTAAAAATTATACTTAACACTTTAGAATGACTTGGCACTGTTGGGGCTTTTTTTTTTTTTTAACACGTCACTAGAGATGACATTTTGATACACAGTCCTCTCACTATCCTGGAATTAAATAGTAAGTGCAGATTATTGCTTTAATTTCTAGCAATACAGCTGGTGAATGGTGAAATTTATAATTTTAGGCAAACTTACTCCATTAGCAAGATCAGTTTCCCTTCCTTGTCCCAAAAATTAACATTGAGATTACTGGCAAAGGTTAATTTGTGCATTTTGTATCTTGTGGAACCTCTGCTTTTAAGGTTCCTTTGATAAGAAGACTGGAGAGAAAAGGTGAATTGACTCCTCTTAGTTTTTTTATCTGACACAGCAAGTGGCAAAGCAAAGACTCAAGAGAGAGCTCATGGCATAGGATAGGTAATTTTGGAGACACCACAACTTATGACGCTTCCAGGGGTCCAATTCTGAATCCATTCTACAGGCTCATGTGCTTCTTGGCTCATGTCTGAATCCAGTCCAAGAAGAATCCTCTCTGAATTCATCACAGCAACATTGATTATATTCTAAGCCAATAATCACAAAAACACTAGTAGACAGTCCAACAGGGAACCCCAGCTGTGTATGTTGGCAAATCCTGATTTTCCAACAAATATAATAAAGCTTCCAAAAAAACTTCAAGCCAAATTTCAAGCTCAGGCACGGGAAATATATTAACTTCTGCCTCCTCCTCTCCCCTTGGCCCCAGTTTTCAATGTTAATTGGAAATAGGCAGTTTATCAGTAAATCATTAAATAAAAATAAATCATTTTGCCAGTGTGTTATGATGTAGAACAGATAACTTGGGTTTTTTGTTTTTGCTTGTAGTTTTTGCTTTTTAATGTTCCAACCAAGCATCAAAAAAAAAAAAAAAAAAAAAAAATCCCTCCCCATAACCCTGGCTAGTTGTCCGGATCTATGTGGCAGAACAGAGGTCCCACACAGCTGAATGTTTCCAGGAACAGTGGCAGTGGGTGTAGGAGGGGGTATTAGGGGGCGAGCAGGGCACCCCTGTGGGGCCACACTTAGGTTAGGATGCTTCTCCAGTGTATGAGATGGGGAGAAGTTAAGCCACACGAAATTTGCCTACAGGCTCGAAGATTGCAAGGCAGGCATGAGATAGAGTGAAGATAGAATAGCAAGAATTCCTTTACCTGGGAAATAAATACTTAGCCTGAATCTGTTTATTTGAATGACCATGTATTTACTTGCTCACATCTTTTATATGGTGGTTACAGACTCAGCCTTTGAAAGCTGCTGGAATTTTTTGGAACACTGATGTTGAGGGAAATATTTCTTCATAGGGTATTTTTATTTTTCCAGGAAACATGCTTGGAACCACAGCATTTCCTACTCCATTTAATAATGAGCACTTTCTCCAGAAGGTTTAGCAGAATTTTGCTTTTCTATCAGACACAGCAGGCATTAAAGCAAAGGGTGAAAGCTGTGTTTAGACTCCATTCCCCCCAGACAAGACTTTGCCTAAAACTTTACTTGCCTTTAGATGCTCTCCTAACTTATAATGAAATGGAATGTGGGTAATTTGCCCCACTTCATATTTTCTAGAGAAAGTAACTTGTGTCCTTTAAATAAGTCTAACCAACTATTAACAGATGACTTTTTAAAAGTCCTCTCATACTGAGTAAAGTCAGAAAGAGAAAGACAAATACCACATGATATCACTTATAACTGGACTCTAATATACAGCACAAATGAACCTTTCTACGGAAAAGAAAATCGTGGACTTGGAGAATAGACTTGTGGTTGCCAAGGGGGAGGAGGAGGGAGTGGGATGGATGGGGAGCTTGGGGTTAATAGATGCAGACTATTGCCTGGTGGAGTGGATTAGCAATGAGATCCTGCTGTGTAGCACTGGGAACTATGTCTAGTCACTTGTGATGGAGCACGATAATGTGAGAAAAAAGAATATACACATGTATGTGTAACTGGGTCATCATGCTGCACAGTAGAAAAAATAATAACGTACTGGGGAAATAAAAAAAATAAAATAAAAGTCCATCTGCCAGTCAATTGTTTGAAATTCAGACAACTTTTTCCCTTTGGGTATAAAAATATGCTCTAAATGGATTTATTTCCCAGGCTAGCCTACAAAGCCTGATACTAATTATCAGCCGAGGCTCCTAATTTTTAGACTACTGTTACTATGGGGAAATGCACTTGTGATTTTATATTAGGGCTCTAGGAAAACGTATGCTTATTTGGTGATGCTCCCCTCCCCACGAATAACAAACTCTATCAGATGGACAAGGGCAGATTTTCTTGGAAACATCTGGAAACATTAGATCACTGTTTATTTATGTCTATATAAGAAAAGGGATATCCTACGTATATGTTCTAAATTGGAGAACAAAGATTAATTTGGAAAGTCGGAACCAGGACTTTCCCAGTGCTATTAACATAGATGGATCATTCTTTAACAGAGAATTCATACATCAGGAACCTCTTGTTCAGTAAAAGATGTGCTTTCTACCCCTTTGACCAAAGAAAAGGTACCAGAAATTAAATTTTCCTTTTTTTTGTGAGTGATTTTTTAAATTAAAGTTTAGTTGTTTTACAATGTTGTGCCAATTTCTTTTAGATATAAAAGAATATATATATTCTTTTTTCTCATATTATCTTCCATCATGTTCTATCTCAAAAGACTGGATATAGTTCCCTGTGGTATAAGCAGGACTTTATTGCTTATCCATTCTAAATGTAATAGATTTCATCTACCAACCCCAAACTCCCAGTTCATCCCACTCCATCTCCCTGCCCCTTTGGCAACCATAAGTCTGTTCTCTATGTCTGTGAGTCTGTTTCTGTTTTGTAGATAGCTTCATTTGTGCCGTATTTTAGATTCCACATATAAGTGATATCATACGGTTTTTGATTTTCTCTTTCTAACTTAGTACAAGAATCACTAGTCGCATCCATGTTGCTGCAAATGGCATTAGAGAAATCAAATTTTCTCATTTTCCACCAATGGAACTTTCATTGTGGAAATAATCAGGATGGAGTACTGGTGGAATAGTTTTAGTTTTAGAAAATAAATAAATACCATAGAATTGTGCCTTCTACCATGCTGTGAAATTGTGGGTATTGTAATATAATTATTTTGCAGTTATAAGTGATTTTATAGAACAAGTAACGAAACTACCTAGAGCAATGTGAATTAACTCTTATTTTACTATATTACTAACTGAATTCCCTTATTCATCAAACCAGTTTGATAGCAAACTTTTCATAATTGCATTAATTTTTATGTGAATTTTAAATGACACCCTTAAAAAATCTTACCCTAGATTTTAATTAATCTTGAATATTTAATACACTTTTGCTTAACTTAAGCAAAGGCTTATCTTTGTTCTTGCCTAGGGCTCCTTGAACTTTAAGTAGTATGCATCGTATTTAAAACTTGGGTGCTGCTGTTAAGGAGCAAATAATTTCGATCCACTTAAACTCACCATCATCAGATAGAAGTTCTCTGTAATAATAATTACATTACAAAAGTAAAGAATAAAAATGAGAAAAAGGAGGGAAGGTTTTCAAAATTTAATTTTTTCTTTGTAGGTGTTCTCTAAAATGGAAAAGATGAGTTATGGTATTTCTAAGTATTTTATAATGTTTGTGTGATACATAATCAGTAATTCAAGTGTTAACGTAAAAAATTAAGGATAATAAGTAACATACAGCATGAAATTGTATCTTTTACAGATGTCCCAGTACCTGTTCTACTGGTGCCGCATGGAAGGAAAGCTGACTCAGATCTTCTGAGGGGACAGCAGCCCCCAGTGACTGGTTCCTACAGGGCACCTGACAGGGGCAGCCAAACCATAGATTTATACCAAATTACGTCTAGAGCCTGGTGAAAAAAGATAAATTGAGCCAACACATTTCCTTTCTAAAATTTGTAGAAATGTAAAAATAATTGGCCAGCTAGGAATGATAGCTGAAACAGAGGTCATAATGGAGTTGTAGGAGTTCCTATTGTGGCTCAGTGGGTTAAGAAACTGACAAGTATCCATGAGAATGTAGGTTTGATCCCTAGCCTTGCTCAATGGGTTAAGGATCTGGCACTGACACAAGCTGCAGCATAGGTCACAGATATGGCTTAGATCTGTAGTTGCTATGGCTGCAGCTCTGATTTAGCCCCTAGCCTGAGAACTTCCATATGCTGCAGGTGGGGCTGTAAAAAGGAAGAAAAAAAAAAAATGGAATTGTAGGGCCAAACACGGGTGCTGTGAACACTGAAGTTGTATTAATTTGGATGGTTCGGGTTGAAAATTAACAGAAAACAGCACTGGATCTGCCTTCACACACACACACACACACACACACACACACACACACACACACACACACACAAGAATTCAATGGTGCAAATAAATGAGAAGTACAGAGTTGGGTACAGGCTTGATCAAGAGGCTCAACCAAGTTAGCAAGCTTCTGGCTTGTTTGTCCTTCCAAGGACTCTCTCTCTACTTTGTCTTTTGCCTAAGGCTGCCCCACCCATCACCCCAGAAGGTTTCCAGGATGGCTGGCCTGGATCACATGCATAGCTGTAAAGTAGTCTCAGTGCCCAAGGGTTGAAATATTGATTGTACCTGAAGACAGATTTAGCTTCTTTGAACTCAAACAGAAATGAGACACTGTTGAAAAGGGATGGAGTTTGGTTGCTGACAAGGCAAGCAATGCATACCCATCACAGAATTTATGACACTATAAAAACTATAAACACAGCAATTCAGCTGATTTGGGGATTAAAGGGGAAAAATGAATGCTCAGGTATATGAATACATGTGAATGCAGAGCATTTAAGGTGAAGAACTTGCACTTTTTAAACTGTCTTGAATGAAGAACTGCCTCTGGAGTTCCAGGATAAGTGGGAGGCCATGCAGAACCTTCTACTAAGGAGGACTGGGGCAAGAAATGTCATCACAGCCAATTGGATGCTCCCATCTGAAACTAAAAATGGAGGGAGGCATGTAAAAATGCAAGGTCATAGAGGATGTCCTGGGGCTGAGAGGGCCTGGAACATTGTCTTCTGGTGAGAGGTGATAGACTTTGGCTTTTCTTTACTTACCTTGGGTTCTGCCTTTTGTCGGTTCTGAGCTAGAGGAGGATAGTTCTTAAATTCACCAAAGCTTTTACTTTTTCTTTTTTTGTTTTTTGACTGCATCAACAGCATGTGGAAGTTCCCAAGCCAGTTACTGAACCCAAACCACAGCAGCAACTGATGCTGCTGCAGTGACAGTGGTGGATCCTTAACCCACTGCCCTACAAGGGAACTTCTATTTATTTCCTTATTTGTTTTTGCTAGTGTGTTTATAACCAAGAATCTGACTTGTATAGTTCCTCACTATGAATGGGCCAAATTAATACATAGTTGCTAGGAGAGAATTTAGGAATGAGTCAGTCACTAAGTTTGGAGAGAACATACATTTAGATACTGAGTTATATAGTACATTGTTTATTGTTTTTTTTTGTTTGTTTTAAACCCCACCCACAGCATATAGGAGTTGCCAGGCCACGGATCAAATCCAAGCTGCAACTGCAACCTCTGTTGAAGCTGTGGCAATGCCATATCCTTAACCCACAGTGCCACAGTGGGTTCTCCTATACTATATTGTTTCTATCATTTCTGTGTATAGAGATAGACAGTGATTTACTGAAAAACAACTTTCTGTGTATAGAGATAGACAGTGATTTACTGAAAAACAACTTTCTGTGTCTCTTCCTAATAGTAATGTTAAGTTATGGGACTCTAAAGAGAACATCTGATACAGGAGAGAAATAGTAGTACTGAAAGTTTGGAGAGAACGCTCATTCCCATGGTGTAACAAGCACTGTGCCACACACTATTGCATGTTTTTTAAATCACACATTTTTTCTTTATTATCTGATTTGATTTACTTTCCTTGGAAAGGGTAAAGAAAATAGGTTCCTCTCTTATCAGCCATAACCCTTCAAGGTCCCACCTCACTAGCTTTCCTTCTCACCACCTGAGCGGATTTCCAACACATCCAGGAGCCATGGTGCAAAGGCTCAGTCTTTGCTACACTCAAGGTGTGGTCCATGGACCACCAGCATCAGCATTATCTTAGAGCTTGTTAGAAATGTAGGAACTCTGTCCTTACCACAGACCCACTGAATAGAATAGATCTTTCAACAAGATCCCAGGTGATTCACATGAACATACAAGATTGAGAAAAACATCCTCTCTCCAAAAAATAAATCATTATTTTTTTTTGTCATACTCTTCTCTCAACCCCATGTTCCCCTGCTCATCATGAGCTTACATTTCCAGTCACTCATCCCTATAATTGAAAGCACTCTTCTCGGCACAGATATTTACCCTTTAAATAACTTTTGGACTCATTCATTTTTATACTGATCTCTATCAGCCGAGCTACAGTGTTCACGCTGACCTTTCTCGGAGTTCCTTATAGGGTACTCTCTTAGGGAACTGTTGTATTTAAACAAACTCCTTTTCACTTTGACCATTTTTTGTTAACACTTCTGAACATTTGTAACTACAAAACCTAGTTTTGCTATGAAGAAAGCATTCTACAGAAAACTTGCCAATAGAAAACAGTCATTTTTCTGGTCTACTCAACTTGTTACTAAAAAAGATGAGTTTATAACATTCCATAATTCTAAACCATTATTTAAAAAATCCTTTCAGTACACACTTTTCTGATGTACCCACTTCTAGAATTTGCTGAACACTGACTCAAAGAGGATGGGTAGGAAAAAAGAGGCAGAGGAGTTTTAAGAATGAACGAGTTAGTAAACCAGCTATAATGGAAAAAAATAAAAATCATTAACTATAAATAAATAAATAAATAAAAAGAATGAATGGGTAGAAGTGGGATTTCCTTCAAGTGGGTGAAAGCTGATGACTCGGTTCCTCTTGGATGTATACAGATAAAAATAAACCATGTATATTCCAGAAGTTAACGGCTTTTCTGGACTATGGACTACAAAACGCATTCTAAGAATGTTTATTCAGACATCATGAGAATCTGGGGCAATTCCCTATTTCTTCCATGTCACATGCCTTAATTTAAATTGTCCATTTTTGTCCAAGACAGCCTTGTCCCTTATCATTTTTGTTTAATCCCATATCTTCCATAAAGCACTTCTGAATTCCTCTATTTGGAATTATTCTTTTCCTTTTTTTATACTTTCATAGATTTTGTGTGTGTGTGCTACTACCCTTGCAAGCATTCATTTCACAAAATTTGTGTAGTTAGAGCATATTGCTCGTGAGGCACCTTGTCAGTGCAGTCAGAATAGGGAGCAAGCATGGGGTGGGGCGTTTCCCATTCTTATGAAGCTTGAAGCATATAGGAGGAGAAAGAGATGCAAAAACGTCTTAAATGTACGACTGTAAAGAAGTTTAAAAGAACCTGACCCAGTCATAGAAGACTTGGGATGGCTTCTGTGAGAAAGTTATTTTTGAATTGATCTGAAGGCTAAGAAGGCAAGGGAGAGATGATGAGCAGTCACAGCACAGTGCAGGCAAGGACCACTGAGAGCCCACCACAGGCACTGAACTCAGGTGGTGTAGCTGGGAGTGTGGAGGAGAATGATATAAGATGGAGCCATAGAGGGAGGTAAGGGCCAAACCAGAAGAGCCTTACATACCACTTTTGAGGATCTGGGACTTTTTCCTAAGTTAAATTATTATTTTCCTAATAACTTAACTTTGATAAGTTATTGATGAATTTCAGGAATGAGAATTTTACAGTGTAAGAACTAGAGTATATTACTACCTCTGTCATTCTATTATAAAATCCTTGAAGACAGATATAAATCTGTTGGTAAAATTCTTGAAGTATCTTATTCATCCTTGAATGCCCCCAAATGCCTACTGCCTCAGACTGAAGCTTGATTAACTACACTCAATTTGAATAGTTGGAGGAAAAATATAAGATAAATAGCTTGAAGAAATTATACCAATGCTGCATCAGTTTTTTTTTCTGGAATTATAATTTTTAATTAAAAAAACTTTCTGATATATCAACTGGGCTATCAACTGTTACCTATCCCATTACAAAATTTCTTCTTCTATCTCAGTAATATGCCCCCAAGTTTTAGTAGGCATATTGCCATCAAGAATAAGAGAATAATTCCCAATCTATCTTGTAACTCGCTGTAGTTCTAAATCTGGCTATAAGATGTAAGTGAAAGAGTTGCATGAAACTTCTTATAATACTTATTAAAAGGAGAAGTGGGCCATCCTTCATGAGAAGCAGATGAAATGTTGGAGTTCTAGCAGTCATTTCATGACTGGAAAAATGCAAGTCATGGGCTAAGGAAATTAAAGCAGAATGGTAGAGTCTGGATCTCTGATTGCTTTTAAGATTTACCATATAAGCTTTGAATTATCTATTTCAGATAACTTACATGTGAAACGAAAAATTTAGATTTGTCTAAGACATTATAATTGATATGATCCAGCAAATTTACTTCTGGGTATGTATCTGGGGAAAAAAAAACTAAATAAAAAAGATATCTGAACTCTCATGTCTACTGCAGCATTATTTATAATAGCAAAGACATGAAAACAACCACAGCACATGAACAAATGAATGGATAAAGAAAAAGTGGTATACATACACAATGGAATATTATTCATCCATAAAAATGAACAAGATCTTACCATTTAAAAAGAATGGATGGATCTTGTAGCATTATGCTAAGTGAAATAAGTCAAACAGAGAAAGGTAAATACCATATGACCTCACTAATTTGTGGAATCCTAAAACAAAAGCAAGATGAAACACCCAAGAGTTTGTGGATTCAGAGACAGGTTTGTGGTTGCCAGAATGGGGAAGGGGTGAGGAAAGGGCAAAATGAGTGAAGGGAGTCAAAAGATACAAATATCTGGTTATAAAATAAAATTATGAGGTGTGATGGACAGCATAGGGGCTCTGGTTAATTACAATGTACTGCATAAGTGAAATCTGCTAAGAGAGTAGATCTTAAAAGTTTCATCACAAGAAAAAACATCTGTAAACATGTACGCTGAGAAATGTTAACTACACTTATTGTGGTGATCATTGCACAATATATACAAATATTGAATCATCATATTGTATACCTAAAACTAATATAATGCTGTATGTTAATTATACCTCAATAAAAGAAGGAAGGGAGGAAGGAAGGAAGGAAGGAGAGAACTGTAATTGTGTCTTTGTTCCCATCAGCTGAAAGCAATTTCTAATTGAGACTCAACCTTTTACTTCAGAAATACTGACTTACACATATCTGTGTGACTGACAGATATTTTAGCAGAAGAAATTAATCTTTGAATTCTAACTTGTGCTCAACTAAAATATTGTCTACATACTTTAGGCCTCATTTTTTATTGAATACTTTTTATTTTTAATGAATAGAAAATTAATATTCTAGAAGAAAGCCAACACATCTGGCTTCTAAGTATGTAAAGATATTCTCTGGAGATGATATTGCAAGCAGCTTTAGGGCTTAAGAAAACCTCTAACTAATTAAAAGGGACTGAGAATTTCAGAATGATGCCAGTTTCACAGACGTTTTGGGAATTGCCATTGTCTCTGAAATAAAAGAATTCTAAAGGGCAACTTTCTGAGTCTTATCTGAAGTCGCATGGATCTTATTTTAACTCAACTTTGGACAAGACCAACATAGAAGCTGGAGGGGTTTTTTTTTTTAGCTTCACAGTATTCAGCTGGAACTATCTAGAGATTCCAGACCAGCACTGTCCACTAGAAATACAATATGAGCTATATACCATATGTAATTTTAAATTTTATGGTAACCATATTTTAAAAAGTGAAAAGAAAAAGGTGAATTAATAATATATTTTATTTAATAAAAATGAAATCAATATAAAAATTAATGAGAAATACCATTTACTCTAAGTATTCACAGTCTAGTGTGTATTTTACACTTATAGCACATCTCAAGCAGAGTAGCTTTTTAAGAGTCCAATAGCTGCATTTGGCTAGGAACTGCAATATTGTGACCTCTCCTATTTTCCTCTTTATTCCTCCATGTTATTACCTGCACTTCTAACTCAGCTAAGCTGTTTCTATTTTACCTTTTACCTCTCCCATTGCTTACCTGCTGCTACTGGTTTACACCATTTTCCTAGATCCCAGTGAAATCTTATTCTAACTAATATACAGCCGCTCCCCAATATTCATGGAAGATACATTCCAAGGCCCCCATTGGATACCTGAAACCTTGGACGGGCAACCACTGGGGGGCTTAGGGAAACCCTATATATATATTATGGTTTTTTCTGATACATACATACCTAGGACAAAGTTTAATTTATAAATTAGGCACAGTAAGGAATTAACAACAACTAATAATAGAACAATTGTAATAATATAATGTAATAAATATTATGTGAGTTCAGTCTCTCTCAAAATATCTTATTGTACAAATTTAATGCATTTTTCATCTTAACTAAGCACCTGTCACACATTATGACCCTAACTTTTGCAGTTTGAAGTATGACAGCAAAAGTAGCACAAATTTGTATTTCCTTCTTCACAATTTCACAGAAGATATGTTCTCACTACAGACCTTGATAACCTCGGGATATGATATTTTGTTTATTAAGTCCAGAACATTCACCTTTTCACTTAAAGGAAGAAATTTACAGCTTCTCTTTAGTGTATATGAATTGGCAGCATCACCACTCTTAGGCTTTGGGGTCATGATTCAGTAAAATAAGGGTTTCCTGAGTACCCACACTGTGATACTAGAGAGTCAATCTGATCAGCCAGATGGCTACCAAGTAACTAAGGGGGAAGATGTATTGGACAAAGAGAAGAGTCACATGGAGGAGACTTCATCTTGCTACTCAGTGCAAATTTAAAACTTACACATTGGTTCTGGAACTTTCCCTTTACTATTTTCAGACTATGGCTGATCACAGAAACTGAAACCACAGATGAGAGAGGACTACTGTTCTCATTATTCTACACTTAATTAATTTAGTATTCATGTCTGGATAACCAAATAACTTAAATATTCTGGCAAGACACTGTTCAGGGATGAGTGAAGATACCCCTTCCTCTTCCAAAAAAATCTGCTTTTCCTCACTCTGAAACGTTTCTCTTTTCCACAATACCTTTCCCACCTCCAAACCCAAAGAACTTTCCTCAGTTCAACTCCCAGATATGCTGGATTGACCCTTTCCTGCACACAACTCAAGATCTCACCACCTCTGCTCAGACCATCAGAACAAACATCAGTAATGCAAAATTTACCTCCCTGCAATCCTTCTATGATTCTTTATTGCCCAGGGGATAAATTACAATCTTTTTAGTAGCATCATTTCCAAATGGTTCTCCCTAAATAATTAGCCTCAGATCCCTACAGTAAATCTCTAGCTTCACACTAGTAGCTGCTAATCTCTGGAAGACTGCTGCTATAACTACCCGAGTTTACTGTGGGTCTTTTATGTCATTCACCCCTAAGTCCTTTGGCATTTGCTTTCAACATACACAAATCAAATCATCAAAATGACTGAACTAGAATGGTTCAACATACACAAATCATCGATGATTTATGTATGTTGAACCATTCTAGTGAACTTTGGATGAATCCCACTTAGTCTTGGCGTATTATCTTTTTTATATATTGTTGGATTCAGTTGGTTAAATTTTTTTGAGAATTTTTGTATCTATATTCATCAAATTTATTGCCCTATAATTTTCTTTTTTGGTAGTATCTTTGTCTGGTTTTGGTATTAGGGTGATGGTGACTTCACAGAATGTCTTTGGTAGCTTTCCTTCTTCAACCTTTTGGAAAAGTTTAAGAAGGACGGGTATAAGTTCCTCTTTGTATTTTTGGTAGAATTTGCCTGTGAAGCTATCTGGTCCTGGTCTTTTGTTTGTTGGAAGTGTTTTTATTACATATTCAATTTCATTTCTAGTGTTCAGTCTGCTCAGTTAATCTGTTCTTTCTTGATTCAGTTTTGGTGGGCTGTATGTCTCTAGAAAGTTGTCCATTTCTTCTAGGTTGTCAAATTTGTTGGCATGTAATTGTTCATAGTATTCTATCTTTTTTTTTTTTTTGTATTTCTGCAGTATCTGTTGAGATTTCTCCTTTTTCATTTATTTTTTTGTTTAGTTGAGTTTTTTCTCTCCTCTTCTTGCTGAGTCTGGCCAGAGGTTTGTCAATTTTGTTTACCCTTTCAAGGAACCAGTTCTTGGTTTCATGGATTTTTTTTTTTCTATTGTTTTTTGAATCTCCATTTTATGATTTCCTCTCTGACCTTTATGATTTCTATCCTTCTACTGACTTCCAGTTTCATTTGTTCTTCTTTTTCTAACTCTTTTAGGTGGTAGGTTAAGTTGATTTGAGATTTTTATTCTTTTCTGAGAAAGGCCTGTATGGCTATGAACTTCCCTCTAAGAACAGCTTTTGCAACATCCCATAGATTTTGAATGGTTGTGTTTTCATTATTTTTTGTCCTGAGGTATTTTTTAATTTCCCTTTTGATTTCATCATTGACCCACTGGTGTTTAGTAGCATGTTGTTTAGTCTCAATGCAGTCAATTTTTCTCATTTATTTTCCTGTGGTTTATTTTTAGTTTCATATCATTGTGGTCAGAGAGAAAACTTGAAATCATTTCTATACTCTTAAATTTGTTGAGGTTAGTTTTGTGCCCCAGTATGTGGTCAATCATAGAGAATATTCCATGTATACCTGAAAAGAATATATACTCTGATTGTTTTGGATGTAATGTCCTGAAAATGTCGATTAAGTCTAACTTTTCTATTATGTCATTTAGGATCTCTGTCTTCTTATTGATTTTCTGTCTAGAGGATCTGTCCATTGATGTGAATGGGATGTTAAAGTCTCCTACTATTATTGTATTCCCATCAATTTCTCATTTTATGTCTGTAAGATCTGTTCTATGTATCTTGGTGCTCCTATATTAGGAGCATATATATATTGATGATTGTAATGTGGTCTTCTTGAATGGATCCTTTTATCATTAAATAGTGTCCTTCTTTGGCATTCTTTATGGCTTTCATTTTAAGGTCTATTTTTTCTGATATGAGCATTGCAACTCTTGCTTTCCTGTCTTGTCCACTGGCATGAAATGTCTTTTCCCATCCTCTCACTTTCAATCTATGTGTCCTTTGTCCTAAATCGAGTATTTTGTAGACAGCATATTGTAGGCCCTTCCTTTTTTTTATCCAATCTGCCACTCTATGTCTATTGATTGGAGCATTTGGTCCATTGACATTTAAGTTAATCACTGATAAGTATGTATTTATTGCCATTTTAAACCTTGTTTTCCAGTTGAGTCTATGTCTCCGCTTTCTTGTTCTATTGTTGTTGTTGTTGGATGATTTCCTTTTGTTTTACGCTTGTGTCCTCTTCTTTGTAGTTTTTGTGAATGTATTGTTTGGTTTTGATTTGCAGTTGCTCTGTTTTTCAAGTATGTTAACCCCTTCCTATATCTGTTTGCTTTAGCCTAATAGTCATATAGCCTCAAGTATATTCTTAAAAAAAAAAAAAGGCTGAATTTTTTTACTTTCCTTCCCCACATTTTATGATTTTGAAGCACTTTGTTAATATTTTCATGTTTGCCTTTTTGCTGTTCCTTGTGTTTATTATTGCTTTTACAATATTTTTCTTTTAGATCTGTATACTGACTTGGTTAAGTGATTGATTTCCAATTGTGATTTCCTCCATCCTATTTCTTACTTCTTTTTTATTTAGAGGAGTCCTCTGAGTATTACTTTTAGAATGGTTTTAGTATTGCTGTAGTCTTTTAGTTTTTGTTTGTTGGAGAAATTCTTTATTTCTTCTTCTATTTTAAATGATATTCTTGCTGGGTGTAGCATTCTAGGCTGCAAATTTTCTGTTTTAGAACTTTGAATATTTCTTGCCACTCTCTTCTGGTCTGTAGTGTTTCTGTATAGAAATCAGCTGATAGCCTTATAGGAGTTCCCTTATAATTAGGTATTTGTTTTTCTCTTGCTTCCTTTAGAATCCTCTCTTTAACTTTTGCCATTTTTATTATAATACGTCTTGGCGTGGGCCTATTTGGTTTCAACATGTTTGGGTCCCTCTGTTCTTCCTATATCTTAATATATGTTCCCTTTAGATTTGAAAAGCTTTCAGCCATAATTTCTTGACAATATATTTTCTGTCTTTTCTTTTCCTTCTGCTTCTGGAACCCCTATTATGTGTAGATTGGTCTGCTTTATATCATCCCATATATCTCTTATGTTGCTTTTATGTCTTTTCATTTAGTTTTCTCTCTGCTGTCCTGATTGCATGATTTCCATTATCCTATCTTCCAAGTCACTAATCTGTTCCTCTGTATTGTTCATTTTGCTCTTGAGAGCCTTTAATTCAGCTTGTGTTTCTACAAATGTATTTTATAATTTTTCCTGGCTCCTCCTTATATTTTCTAGTTCCTTTCTAAAGTAATCTGCATTACTTCATATCCACTCTTAATTCCTTCATGTTTTTTCTTAATTCCTTCAGTATTTTCAATATCTCCTTTTTGAACTCACTGTCTCTTAGACTGCAAGGGTCTGTTTCATTGTTTGCTCCTTCAGGCGAATTCTCCTGTTCTTTTAACTGGAAATGGTTCCTGAGCTTCTTCATTTTGCTTATATTTTTCTTATTCTGTGAGTTTAGAGAAACCAACAACTGTAAACTTGGAGGGCTATTTGTATACATGAGCACCCCTGGGTATTTTGTGAGGGCTTACTATTTATTTTTAGGGTGCTATGCATGCTTCCAGGAAGATGGAGGTAATGGGCAGGGCTAGTACCCAGTGCCTTGTTGCTAGGCTCTTGGCAAGGACCCATGGGAAGGTGGCACAGGTGGCTCCTATTTGCAGGGCCCTGGGAAGTTACAGTGATTTCAGGCAGGTGTTGGCAGTACTTGGAGCATTTGGCAGTGGCAACAGCAGGGCATGTGCATTCCCAGGGGAGTGATAGCAACAATGGCTGGTGTTTGGTTGCAGTGCCCTTCTGTGTGCCAGTGTCTGAGGTGATTGGGGTCACAGGTAGTGCCTGTTCATGGACCCCTAGTGGTGACCAGCAGCCCCCACAACCTGAAGATCACAGAAGAAGTGCCGTCATACTTATCCCCACTGCCATTCTGTGTGCCAGTGTCTGAGGTGATTGGGATCACAGGTAGTGCCTGTTCATGGACCCCTAGTGGGGACCAGCAGCCCCCACAACCTGAGGACCACACAAGAAGTGCCGTGTCACACTTATCCCCACTGCCATTAGCTCATGCAAGAGGTGCCCAGCCACCCATCACATGCACAAGAGGTGTCCCATCACCCATAGCTGGCACAAGTGGTACCTTGCCACCTGTAGCCTGTGACAGAGGTGCCCTGCTCTCTGAGAGTCCACACGTGTGCATGGAAAGATATTCCTATGGCAGTCCACCCCTCGTCCTGTCACCCTCTCCAACAATGGCACCTTGCTTCTCCTGCAGGCCCAGACCTTCTCCCAGTTCCCTTGGCTGATCTCCCTGTCAGTTAGGTGGCTTCCCAGGGTGTGGGTTCCATTCCTCTTTCACAGCTCACTCTCGGGAGTGCTAGTCCCATCCTGATTCCTTCTCTCTCTATCTCTATTTTTCTCCTTTTGTTCTACCCTGTCATGTGGAGGGTTTTTCTTTTTGGAGGTTTAAGGTCTTCTGCCAGCTTTTGGTAGATGTTCTGTGGGAATTGTTCTACATGTAGTTGTGTGGGGGTTTTTTTTGGTTGTTTGTTTTTTAACGTGTTTGTGGGAAAAGGTGAGCACCACTGTCATCTTGATCCCTCTCCTTGCATATAATATCTTCTTCCATCTCCTCACTTAGAGTCTGTATGAGTCCTTAGGACTGAAGTGGGTCTCTTGTAAACAGCATATATATGGGTCTTATTTTCATATCAATTCAACAGTCTGAGTCTTTTGGTTGGAGCATTTAATCCATTTACATTCAGTGTAATTATGGATAAGTATGTGTTTATAGCCGTTTTGTTAATTGTTTTGGATTTTTACCTTGGATTTTTTTTTTTATTCTTCCCTTCCTGATTTGTTGCCTTCTCTTGTGATTTGCTAACTATCTTTAGTGCTGCATTTGGATTTCTTTTTCTTTTTTTTTTTCCATGTGTGTTCCATTATAGTTCTTTGGTTTGTGGTTTCCATCAGATTTGGATTTAACCAAATATATGCATACAGAATTGTTTTGGGATGTAATTTTCTTATTTTCAGATGCATTTTCAATGTTATGAATTTGTCTTCTCATGTTTTCCGGTTTTGATATTATATTTGTCAATGGGTGATTTCCTACCTTTGTAGTATCTTCGTCTTTACCATGCATTTTCTCATTTGAAATTTTCTTGTTTCTAATTGTGGCTCTTTCTTTTCTGCTTAGGGAAGTTCCTTTAATACTTGTTGTAGAGCTTGTTTAGAGGTGCTGAATTCTCTTAGCTTTTGCTTATCTGAAAACCTTGATAATAATTTTTAAATGTCTGTCTCTCTTATTAGCCAGTAAGGATGTAGGGTCCATAAGGTTATATCTTATTCATCAAGGCTAGCACATTCTTGGCACATGGAAGGTAACTGGTAAAGGATTGTGGAATGAATGGATAAGTGAATGAATGAATTACATATCTTTCTACCTCTTCCTTGAATCCCTATGCAAACTTTCTGCTCCAATTTAAACAGTCTTTTTACTGTTTTAGACATATGACATGGTCATTTGTGCCTCCACAATTCTGCTCATGCCTCCTTCACTTTGGCCTAGCATGCCCCACCTCCTTTTTTTGTTTGTTTGTTTTTTTGTTTGTTTTTGGGACACACCAGCATCATGTGAAAGTACCCAGGCCAGGGATGGAACCCACACCAGAAAAGCAACCGAAGTCACTGCAGTGACAATGATGGATTCTTAACCCACTGTACAACAATGAAACTCCTAGAATGTTCTTTTCTATCTGTGGTTACAGTTTTACTAAAGTCCAACATATGCCTATGAAGCCTCTACAAACCACTATAGCATAGTGATTCTTCCTTCATTTAATTTCCTAAAGAAACCATTTTCTATAATGATTATGAAGCATGGGCTTCTTAATATAGCTTTTTATAAAAATCAATTTAATTTTTATTTTATATTAGAGTATACTTGATTTACAATGTTATGTTAGTCTCAGGTGTGCAGCAAAGTGACTGAGTTATGCATATACATATACCCATTATTTTTCAGTTTCTTTTCCCATATTGGTTATTACAGAATATTGAGTAGAGTTTCCTGTGTTATACAGTAGGTCCTTGGTGATTGTCTATTTTACATATAGTCATTTGTACATATTAATTCCAAACTCTTAATTTATACCTCCCCCCACCTTTACTCTTTGGTAACCATAAGTTTGTTCTCAAAGTCTGAGTCTGCTTCTGTTTTATAAATTGGTTCACTTGTACTACTGTTATTTATTTGCATATTTATTTATTTATTTATTTTTATTTTTTATTTTTGCCTTTTACAGGGTCACACCCATGGCATATGGAGGTTCCCAGGCTAGGGGTCTAATCGGACCTGTAGCGGCTGGCCTACGCCAACGTCACAGCAATGCGGGATCTGAGCTGTGTCTGCAACCTACACCACAGTTCACAGCAATGCCAGATCCTTAACGCACTGAGCGAGGACAGGGATCAAACCCACAACCTCATGGTTCCTAGTCAGATTCATTAACCACTGAGCCACGACGGGAACTCCTCTTTATTTTTATTTCCCCAACACATTATTTTTTTTTCTACTGTACAGCATGGTGGACCCAGTTATACATACATGTATATTATTCTTTTTTTTCACATTATCATGCTCCATCATAAGTGACTAGACATAGTTTCCAATGCTACACAGCAGTATCTCATTGCTAATCCATGCCAAAGGCAATAGTCTGCATCTATTAACCCTAAGATCCCAATCCATCCCACTCCCTCCTCCTCCCTCTTGGGAACCACAAGTCTATTCTACAAGACCATGATTTTCTTTTCTGTGGAAAGGTTCCTTTGTGCCCCATATTAGATTCCAGATATAAGTGATATCATATGGCATTTGTCTTTCTCTGACTGGCTTCCCTCAGGATGAGAGTCTCTAGTTCCAGCCACATTGCTTCAAATGGCATTATTTTGTTCTTTTTTATGGTTGAGGAGTATTACATTGTGTATATATACCACATATTTCTAATCCAATCATCTGTCGGTGGACACTGGGTTGATTCCATGTCTTGGCTATTGTGAATAGTGCTGCAATGAACATGTGGGTACATGTGCCTTTTCTAAGGAAAATTTTGTCTGGATATATGCCCAAGAGTGGGATTACTGGGTCCTATCATAGTTCTATGTATAGTTTTCTAAGGTACCTCCACATACTGTTCTGCATAGTGGTTGTACCAGCTTACATTCCCACCAAGAGTGCAGGAGGGTTCCCTTTTCTCCACACCCTCTCCAGCATTTGTTACATATGGACTTATGAATGATGGCCATTTTGGCTGGTGTGAGGTGGTATCTCATGGTAGTTTTGATTTGTGTTTCTCTAATAATCAGGGATGTTGAGCATTTTTTCATATACTTGTTGGCCATCTGTACATCTTCCTTGGAGAAATGTCCATTCATGTCTTGTCCATTTTTCAGTGGGTTGTTGGCTCTTTTGCTGTTGAGCTGTATAAGTTGTTTGTATGTTTTGGAGAGTAAGCCCTTTCAGTTGCATCATTTGAAACTATTTTAAAAATGATATATGATATTTGCCTTTCTCTGTCTGACTTACTTCACTTAGTATGGTAATCTCTTTGTCCGTCCAGGTTGCTAAAAATGACATTATTTCATTCTTTTTTGTGGTTTAGTAATATTCCATTATATATATATATATATATGGACATCCCTGTTGAAGGACATTTAGGTTGCTTCCATGTCTTGGCTATTGTAAACAGTAGTACAATTATGAATGTTTCCTGTTTCATGGCTAAATTAGTACATTCATTCCCTGTGAGACAAGATCTTATTCTGTACCTCTTGGTTTCCTCAGTGTGTATGTCAGTACCAGTGCTGTTATGTTCTTGGGAAATTAACAAATGTCTCTTGACTTAATAAATATAGTCAGCTGTCTATATCCATGGGTTCTATATTTTCAGATTCAGCCACCCTCAGATCAAAATATTCAGAAAAAAATTCCAGAAAATTCCAGAAAGTGAAAACACCTAGCATTTATATTATATGTACAACTATTTACATAGAACTTACATTGTATTAGGTATTATGAATAATCTAGGGATGATTTGAAGTTTACAAAAGGATGTGCACAGGCCATATGCAAATACTACATCATTTACATAAGGGACTTGCATGTCTCTATATTTGGTGATCCTGGTGGGTCCTGGAACCAATCCTCAGGACATACAGAGAGATGACTGTATAATAACTATGTGAAAGGAATTTGCCTCTTTGTATATAGTGTTTCCATCTAACTTTGCAAATGTCACTCTTTAAGATTTTAAAGGTTTGGAGGTTCTCTTGTGGCTCAATGGGTTAAGGATTCAGGGCTGTCACTGCAGCAGCTCTGGTCACTGCTGTGACATGGGTTTGATCCCTTGACAGAGAACTTCTGCATGTCATGGGTGAGACCAAAAAAAGGGGAAAAAATAATTTTAAAGACTTTTCTTTCTTTTCTAATTTTCAAATGCCTGAAATTTCAAGAAAAAAATAATTTACTTTGATGCCATGTCCATTTGCTCAGAAGGGGTCTTCATGGAAGCATGTCCATGAAAATAATTTTCATCTTGATGAAGGTTTTCTGGGACTATGTGAAGGATTAAAGTTCATGAAACTATTAGAGTAAAAGTTAAACAGGCACCACTTGTTAAAAACAAGCTAAGTTAATTTTATAAACAAATATTGCATGGTACTTAGAGAACTCCTGCTTATTACTATTGTTGATCAGTATTTAAATCAATCTACTTACAGATTAAGAAACCCTTTTCATATACTGTAATTTTTTTGTTAAAAATTTATTACAGATTCACTTTCAACAACATTCCAAAGACATACACTCCCCCCACCCCTTCCATCTGCATTCCCCTCTTATTCATGCAACATTCTTTTTGATGTAGGCAGGTAAACCAAATGAGATTCAGACTCTAATAAGTTCCTCAATGAATTCACAGACACAGACAGTGAAAAAGTATTTATCTCTAATATGACAATGAATACCTTGCAGAATTTTAGACACTGTTATCTAAAAAGTTAAGCTTGTCATCCTCCTGAAACTAGTTTTTAGGTATTATAAATACAATCATAGGATGAAGTATTTTTGTTCAGTTAACAAATGAAATAAAAATAATGACAAGTTCCTAGTCTTAATAAAACTGTTTTCTTGGCACACAAAAATCTATGATTCCTGTCCCTTTCTTCTCAAGTCAGGATAATTTAAATACAAAGTAAAATTCTCAAATAACATGCTGTTTTTAAAATGCCATAATAAATAGACAGCATTCTTTAATTTTTATCCTGATCTCTATTTTAATGAAATTAGATAATGTCCCATACCAATAAACCAGAGAGGAATGTGAATTAATAGGTTTCCCTTTCTTCCTTCCTTTCTTCCCCTTTCCTTCCTTTCTTCCTTTTTTCCTTCCTTTTACCCTCCCTCCTTCCTTCTCTTTCTCTCTTCTCCTTCTATTATTTGTAATACAGAAAACAAACCAGAAAAGTTAATTCTCCTTTCCTCTTTTTCCAGATTAGGAAACAGTAGACATCTTAAATAAGTTAGATTTAATGAAGTAAAGAAAATAAATATTAGGGTGCTTACCATAACCATTTTAATTAACTTAAAACCCTTCATCATGTAAATTCAATAACTCACTTGCCAGAGGGATTTGCTCTGGAGTTATCAGGTATGGGCTTTTCTGATGAACCATTTCCATAAAGCATCACCCCCAATTTCTAGTCTTGGTTTCTTCAAGTTCAGTGAAAACTAAAGTTACCAATGAATCTGCAAATTTTTACATTTGCCTTGTCCATACCTAAACTGATGGTTTTGTTTGTTGTTGGCCAGTTACCTTCCTAAACATTTTTAATTTGGTTTGCTGGAAACTATTTCTTTCTATTTCTACCTACCTGAAGGTGTAGTTAGTCTTTAATTAGACCATGTTATTAGAATAAGTGTAACTCACATAAGGCTGTCTGGGAATGAATACCTGACTCCCACACAACATGTGGTGGAGTACAAAGGATGAAAGAAGGTAGTCTATCAGCTCCAACTCTTCCTCCAGCAGATGATGGGTATCACTACCTATATTTTACAAAGCAAATGGTGTCTATTAATCCAAAAAGTCAGTTTAAGGGGAGGGCAGTTAAATGAGTTCTTAGAGTTCATTCAAAATTTTGCAATATATCTAAGTAATTGACAAAGCAATTATCTTGAGACATTTAAGGCAGATATTTTAAATATAATCTTTAATTTCTTGCTTTTGTTTTTACTTTTCAGGTAATCTAATATCAAAAGCAAGAAATAAAACTTAATGACTCATTTAAAGCTCTCTGTAGTTGCTTTAGCTACATGTTAAAATTATTTATCTTTTTCCTTTCTGCTTATCTTCAAACACATAACTGTTTTCTGACATTACTTTTATGCACCGGGCCTTCCTTGGGATTTAAATGTCAAAGCACAGCTATATGCCACGCCAAAAGCAAATACAGTTTTCTTTTGTCCTAATACATGCAATACATCAAAGAAGAATAAGGCTGTTGTTCAATTTTAAAATGGCTAATTAAACTTTTTTTTTCCCTTTTTCTCCCAAGAGAGTTATCTCCTCTGGCATTTCACTACTGCATTTTCTTATTAAAAATAAGTTTTTTTCACTCTAGCACTTTATTTGTATTTAAAAATAAAACCACTTTGAAATCACTTCAGAAAGGCAACTGACTTGAACTTGGGCTTATCTGAGTGTGTGATACTTTTAGGTCATTGAGCTTTTTTTTTTTCTTTTTTTTAATTTTTTTTGTTAAGATAGATGCCTATGGTTTAAATGTTTAAGTGTAAATAGGAAATTCCTCTCTTGATCCTTCTATGAGAAATCAAAAGGCTCTGGCCATGGAATTGAAGACCAAAAGGGAGCCTGAGTTTAGCACAGAGGGTCAAGAAAGTTTATACAGAAAGCCACATTTCTAACACCAGAAATGAACTGGACTTGGCATGGCGCAACAGGGCTTTCTAGAAATCAACTAATAAATACTTCAGTTTAGCCAAAAGAAGGAAAGAACACAGCCATTTGCAAAATCTATAGGATTCCAGATAGGAAGTCAATTGAGATAAGGCGAAGATACAAAGTAGACATAACAACAATAAAGAATTAAAAGTATTAAGTCACATAAAAACATTAAAACTGGATTATGTAACTAGTCTTTTTCTTATTTTTTTATTTTGAGCTGGAGATTTGGTTTGATGACCCTGAACACCTTCTGTCCTAAGGGTATTTTTGAAGGGTGTTCCCCAAAAGAAATCTGGCTTCACACCTGGAAAACTGCTTGCTGGCTCCAGTTCTCAGGGACTGGCTTCCAGCTGACCTGTTCTTTACTGCTTTGAAGTCTGATAGGTTCAGAGCCACAATGAAGTCAGAATTGAACAGGCATGAAGTTCTATAATAATGTGAAGCTGATCTGAGAGACTTTCCACCTCCTTTACCACTTTTGCATAATTATCATGAAGTGAAATTAAGATATTTCTGGAAACCTACAATTTTAGTAATAAGAATCTAATGACAAAAGACAAAATGTTTCCCAGAGTAAAAGACGTGCTCGCACAGTTTGACACCAGCCTAAATGATGACCTGAACATTTCTAAAGAAGAATGGAAGGCAGAATCAGCCTATAAATGCATGAAAAGGTACCAGTGGATCAATGACATACTTCACAAGGAGTTGTGGGCTAGAACAAAGAGTGAGTATACATGTACATTCAGTTTGGGAAGTCTAAAACCCAAGGGTTCTTAGGTTGAAAGAGCTCTGTTTTTGAGAATAAAAGAATAAAAGAGAGACACATAGTGTTGGGGCAGCATAAGATCTGATCAAATGACCCTCTCTCTACCACATCAGCATTAAAGTTCCAGGAAGACGTGTTCACTGTGTGATCTTTAATAAGGATGTGTTGACTGAATAACTGTCCACAGAGACTTAGAAATCCTTTGGCAGTGGTGGGTTGTGCCTTGCTTTCTGCCCTCAGAATCTAATTTATAGAGACCTCTACAGAGTAGACAGAGCACGACATGCTAAGGCAGAGATATTTATCCCTACTCTCCACCCCCACAGTCATGCACACACCATGATTAACTCCAGCTGGTACACAGTTGGCAAGAGATTTCAAAAATCACTGTGTCCCTGATGGATCTATAAAAATGCTTGGGCAGCTGGTAGACCAGAAAAAGGGACTTAGGATAAGATCTGTACCAGGAAAGCACACAGATCTTGGCTGTCCAACCATCCTGGTTTACCAGAACAGAGGTGTTTCTCCAGGTAGTGTCTGCAGTCCTAAAAGCAAACTGGGATAAGTTACCTCCTTACCCAGACCCCAAAACCTGAGCCCAGCATCCCAAGGCCAGTAGAAAGAATTGCCAGCACAGTGGGCAGCTGAAACAGAGGCTGACTCCTGAAGACCAAGCAGGCAGGGGACCCTTGGGGGAGCCCAGAAGGAACCTGGGTAGAGTGTGTGGAGTAGAAGCCACTCCTCAGATGATGTTACACACATTAGCTGGGCCTGATCCAAGAGTTATGCTGGAGGAGTCAAGGAGAAAACATGAAATAAACAGGACAGTAGCCCTCACTGGGAACTTGACCTTTGATGAAGTTTGAATCCTATGTATATATAACTATATATATTGGGGTACTCAAATATATATGATCAAAAAAATTTTTTTCCTACTATTGATTAGAAATAAGAGCTTAGGAGCTAGTGAAGATCAATCTTAGAAAAAAAAATCTTGCATGTTCTTCATCTCAGGACTGTAAATTTTAAATTTGCTTTTATAAAAAGTCATGTCGTCCTTCTGAATCTACTTGTTTGCTGTTAGTATTAATCTACTTATTTGTGGTTCACCTTTCCAGCAGCATTAGCTTAGTTTTGAGGCATTGCACATGGTCTCTATCCAACCTTCACTTAAATGCTCTTGGAAACAATCTTATACTTATTCTTTCCTTTCAAGGAAAAAAAATAAAATCAAACAAACTGGGTACATGTTCTTGAAAAGAAAGCACTGAATTAAAAAATAAAAACTGGGTCTGCAATTATGCACTTCCATCCAAAAATAAAACAGAAGACTTAATTACTAACTCAGAAATAGGATCTAGTCTATTCACAATTTCTCAGGGGGTAATTTTGTGGGCTATAGTTAAGCCGGGAGGATTACTCTTCTTTTTCTGCTCTCTGTGCTATCCAAACATTTACTGGTTTTGTTTCCTAATACATTTATAAGGGAGGTAATAGGAAAGGTAAAGAAGTTTCTAATTCTAATGAACCACTTTTACCAGTTTTTCTACCAGATGCTGACTAAAAATATGAATTTTCTTTGGCCTCTGAAGAGCCATTTAATCCCAAATTCCAATCTCTAGGGCACAACTGCAATTTAATGTATTCTGAAATAAATATACCATCTTTTCTCTCAGAGCCATCTCCATAATTAGGAATTTGTTCCTGTGTGTTCTGGTAAAAAGATGGTATCAGTTGATTTTAGACATGAATGCTAGAGAAAGGACAGGTGCTTTCAGCTCCAAGAAAAATATTTGACTCATAGTGACTTAAATTAACAAGGATTGCTTCCCCCCCACACACACACACAAAAAGGAGTAAGGCTGTTGCTGATTCTATTTCACTGAAACCAGATTTTCTTGATCATACAGCTCCAGGCATGGTGTCTGCATTTGAACAAAGCCAGTGGAGTGGAAGGGGTGACATCAGCATCAGAAAAAATAAAAGCTTCCCCAGAACACCTTAGCTGACTTCTGCTTACCTCTCATTAGCCAGGACTGTGTTATATCACCACTCCTGTGGATGACAAAGAAAAAAAAAATCTCTCTCTGGCAGCTAAGCTATAAGGGTGATCTTAGGATTGATATACAAGTCACAACTAGCAAAAAACAAAAAACAGACAAATTTTGCCAAGCCAGCCATGAACACCACCTACTTCAGCTCAAAATATTTTAACACCAGGTTCTTCATTCCATATGTCCTGGATCAGAGTGACAGATAAACGAATTAAACAATAGCCCCACAGGAATTTACAAGTTCCACAGTCTGTTGCACCAATGCTCCTAGTTTACAAATTTTGACCTGTATCTGCTAGGACCCTCCCAGGACTCACTCTGACCCTCCAGTACCCTTTCCTCACTCCCTTCCTCTCCCACCTCCCTCTGAGAAGTCCCTTGGTTCTGTTTTGGTTCTCCTTTGCAAAAGGAAGTGAACACACCTAACTTTAATTATAGGAGTGTTTCTGTGGGCTTTTGTCTCAGATTTTCACACCTAGAAAGAGGATAAAGAAAAGTGGGTTGAGGACAGGAGTTGAGTCCGGTGCCTGAAGATGTTTGCCAAAAGGAACCACCAGTGTGAGGGCGCTAGGAGCAAAAAAGATGGTACTGATGCAAGGAGAAACAAGGAGATTGACTATCTGCTAAATATCTTACTGTTTTCAGAGAATATTCTAGCAACTGAGGGCTTGATAAAGATCTTCCTCCATAAGAGCAAGGTCTCACTCAAAGGGTAAAGCCACAGGCTTCTGATGTCAGAAGAGGCTTCCAGCCTACTATTCACCCTCTCCCCTTCCAGCTCTACGGCTGCTTATGAAATACAGCTGAAGAAACCAGAGGCCTTCAACTGATAAACACAATGATTTTGGCAGACACATCTCCCGGTATAATCTGTTGATGTGTGCTTGCTAGATACATATATCCAAGAGCCTTCTCGACATGTCCACTGAGATGTCTAATAAACCTGTCAACTCCTGCCCAACTCTAAATTCCCTGAGTTTTTTCTCTCTATCCTGTGACTAATTTTGTCTACCACTAGCCTTACATTTGAGGAGATGGTAACTCTTTCCTTCCATCTGTTACCAAATCATTTCAGTTTATCCCTAGTTCCTCTCTTCCTCCTCAAATCGAATCCACTAAGAAATCCTACTGACTCGCCCTTCTCAGTGTATTCAGAATTGACCACATCACACTACCTCTTGTGTTAACACCAGGGTCTTAGGCCACCAGCATCTCCCACTACAATTGGCTCCTTCCTCCCACAGCCAGAATTAGCCTTCAAATCCTTACAGTTACCTGCAGTTCTCCAGGAACTGGCCTCTTGGATTGCTCTAGCTCCTCTCCTGCAGATCTGCTCCTTGTCCTTCTAAACTTGCTATCCTGACCCCTTGCTGAATCTATGTGATGCTAGGCAGCACTGTTTCTTTATCTATTCTCTCTGCTTGTAATGCTCTTTCCCTAAATTTATGAATTCTATTACCTCTTTCAGGTCTTGAACTAATATTACCTTTACAAAGAGGCTAACTCTGACTGACCTATTTAACTCTGACATCTTAATCTCCTAAAATGCTATCCTTCTTGATATGCTCTACTTTTTTTCTTTCTTCTCACTTATTCCATCTAACTTACTATATTTATTTATCATATTTGTCCTTCCTTCTCTTCCCACAGAATGTGAGTTACACAAGTTTAAAAATCTCTGTTTTGTTCAATGATTTATCCTAAGTGCCTAGGATTGTGCCTGGCACCATGGATACATTCAGAAAATACTACTGAAAGAATAATCTTGTAGCTTGGCATGCTTACTCTTTCCTTGATTAAATGCCTCATTCAGAAAACAAACAAATAAACAAAACAGGGCACATATAAATGCACACAAAGAAATAAAGAGAAGTTCAAATCATAGGCTATTCCAGGAAGACACAGAGCAAAACTCCTTTAGAATCACCATCCCCAAACTTTTTACCCAAATTCTACTCATAAAATTGTTACAGCTGCCCCTATAATATCCATTTTATAAAAATCACACCTATGATTTGCTATTTTTACCCTAGGTTTTCACTTACCACCCTCCCTTTCTCTTTTCAAAAATAGCTCTCAAATCAATTAAGCTGAAATTGGAAAGGATAAAATAAGAAAGAGTCAGTGTTGGCTTGCTTAGGGAGACTCAGGGAGTTTGAAAATAAAATGGTAGAGATTGGGCAGCTGCAAAGTTTAGTTAGCAAGGGATAAAAAAATCAAACCAAAGATGAGCCATGGATGTATCATTAAAGACTTATCTCAGTTATGTCTGAGGACAGGTTGTCACTGGTCCTTTCATATGCAAAGACATGTGTAAGGGTGAAATCATCAGTGAGCCCCAGTGGTTTGAATAAGTTGAATATAGTCCTGGATCATACATGCAAAAGTACAATACTTCAAAGATTAAGATTTTGAACTTGGCAAATTCACTTAGGTGAGTAAAGGAATCTGCTCTTTCACATGTTGGTAATTAATGTACACAAGTCATTGTCCTGGTGATTATTTCACAATATTTACAAATATCAAATCATTATGTTGTCCACCTGGAATTAATACAATGTTACATAACAATTAAATCTCAAAAAAAGTCATTTCCCTCAAAAAAAAAAAGATAAGGAAGAAAATGGGTTTCATAGTGAGTTTAGGAAATTCGCGAAGTGTCAGAGGTGGCTACTTCTCTGTAGCTACTCTTCCAGGTTATCATCACAGAGCATAAATAAAGTTATATTCCTCCATGTATCACACAGAAGACACTTGCAACACAGACAATGGGATGATACCATTTTGGCAAAAAAATATTTTGAAATCCCTGTACCTGCCAAAAATTGAAGTTTGCATTCCTTATTCTGCATTGTCTCTTGTGTTCTCACCACCAGGAGTGCTGTCCTCCACTCTCCTCATTCATGAAAGTCTCATTCATTTAACTCTTCATCTCTCCACAGGAGTAAAATGATAAAATCTCAGCATCTTTCCTGAACTTTTTCAGTAGCAAACAATTTAAATATAATGCCCAGGAAATATGCTGTTTGAAGCAAAACAGCAACATCACCATAAAATCTAGTCAATTTACAAAAACTGGATGAACTAACCTGGGTATTATTGAGAGAAATTGTTGTATCATTAAAGCTACTGACATGGAAAATGGACAAGGTACTAAAATATCCCGGTATACTGTCTAACTATTACTAAGAAGGAAAATCTTCTTGAATGAAAAACTATTATTAAAATTTATGGGTACATGTCTAACATCAGAATATATGATCTTAAAACATTCATCTCTCAGTTTTTCTGATTATTGCCACCACTTGCTTTAGGCAGAAATAATAGCTAGTACATTATTGATGGTTCAAAAATTAGGAGTATACTTCTATTAAAACTGCTGTTCTCTTTAACTATAAACTGCTTAGACTATAGGGACCTGTATTTGCATATATGTAATAAAAATAAGAACTATGCTCTGTCTTACTATAAACTTATTAAAGCTTTAAAAAGTTACATCCTACAGACATCATAAACTGTAATTTAACATTAATATGACTACTACTGTATTAAGATTATATGGAAGTAAGTTTATTTTATTATAGATGATTTTATATATTTTTAAGTTTCATTATATGTCTACGGATAACTTTCCCAAGGATCTTCTCTTCAATGAATTAAGATTATTAGAGACTTAAGGTCTGTACATTATAGGGGGCAGACTGAGACTTAGAGAAATTTCATCTTCCCAAAATATAAAATTAGTAACATTATTTTTCAGAATAAAATTGCCCTCTCATAAAAGATCTGAAAATAGGATAGAACCTAAATTCAGCAGGTTACCATTCAACTTATGTTAAAATGTAGTTTGTAGGCAAAACATCTCAAAATTAAATTTTTCCATGTTGAAATAAAAGGAAGTCTTTAGAAGTATGTTAAAGTAGTTTAAATAATGCTGTTAAATTTCATACAAAAGTTGTTTCTTTCCACCATGTGAGAGGTCAAGTAAGTTTTTTGTTTTGTTTTGTTTTCCTTTTTAGGGATGCACCCAAGGCATATGGAAGTTCCCAGACTAGGGGTCAAATTTGAGATACAGCTGCTGGCCCACACCATAGCCACACAAACACTCATTTAACTGCATTCTTCAAGCTGCATCTGCAACCTATACCAGAGCTCACAGCAACACCAGATCCTTAACCTACCAAGAGGCCAGGAATCAAACCTGCATCCTCATGGATCCTAGTTGGGTTCATTACCACTGAGCCATGACAGGAACCCCCTCAAGTTAAGTTTTTATAAAAACACTTCTCCCCAGATTTCAAAAAACTACTGAAGATTAGTTTTGGTATGTCTCTTCTGTAAAAAGGCTCAAGTACATTAAGCATTCTACTTAGTAAATCTCTGTACTACCCACCAAATCTTTTTAATGTTTCTTTTCCTTCAAGAGGGGGCTTTAGAGGGGACAATATACTGAGAATAAGTCATGACCAGGACAAGGAGAAGAGGGATACTTCTGCTTGTGGGCACTGGAAGCCAAACTAAAAGTAAACTGAGTTCCTTTCCCAGCTGTTGCTTGCAAAAATACTTGCATAAAGGGCTCACAGTCACCAAGGGCAGTTAAATAGATTAACGTGACATCACAGATTGTTCTGTCATATAGAACTATGTCCTGTTAATATCATAAACATACATCCTAGGCATGATAATTGACTTCTCCCGCCTTACCCCTTAATAGGGCTGTGTGTTAGGGTGTTTCCCACGTCCTACAACAAAAACACGAATTTTCAAAGTTTGAACAACCTGAGATAGAATGAAAATTACCATTTACCTGTCTATGATGGCACACATGTCAATGCTGACATTTGCAAAACTTCCTGGCCTCCTTTGTGCCACTTCATATAAATTTACAAGCTGATCATCCACTTGAATGAGCTGCATGCATCCTTGGAATGAAGGCTGAAGGACAGAGTGACTTGAGTTACTCATCTGGTTCAGATAACCTGTGAGAGGGAAAAAATGGGAATGTTAAATTCTGTGTACAGCATGATTCACTTAAACTCCTTGGGGTATTTTCCCCGACCACAGCCATCGTACCCAACTATTGCGTTTTGTTGATCCTTGCTGATGTCATATTCAACGTGGAAGAATGAAGTCTTTTTGAGAAAAAGGTATTATTTCAGGGGGAGATATAAGGGTTGAACATAGGTGAAGGTTTGTCTCTGGAGTCTATCATCCTTCATATTTTCTTTTTTGACATCTTCTTTTTCACTCTAATAGCTCTGTGCTCACTGCTCACTGTCTGCTCACTGCTATACTTCCTCACCTGATTCTGTCTTCAGAGATCAGGACATAAAATTTTAGACCTTTCCCAACTACCCAAACATAAACTTCCTGTTATATTTTCAATATTTATTTCTACTTTCTTAATTTCCCAGAGGCCTGTTATTCAGATACCAAGAAGCTAAATTTAACTATTATCATTTGAGGTGGATTTCTTTTATGGATTAATAGCTAACTCAATCCAAAGAGAAATTTGCATTACCAATGATTTCTCAATTTATAAAACCCAAATAAATGTGATGAGAGATAAATTTAGTCATAAGGGCCAGATACCTTGCTCTCTCTCTCTTTTTTTTTTAAAGAGCTACACCTGCAGCATATGGAAGTTTCCAGGCCAGGGGTTGAATCGATCTACAGCTGAGGCCTAGCCACAGCCATGGTAATGCCCAATCCAAGCTACATCTATGATCCACTCCACAGCATGAGGCAATGCCAGATCCTCCACGCACTGAGCGAGGCCAGGGATCAAACCCGCATCCTCACAGACACTATGTTGGGTTCTTAAACCGCTGAGCCACAGTGGGAACTCCATTCCCTGCTCTGACTATCCATCTCATACAAGATACCTACATGGTATAGGGAGCATAAATGATAAGAAATGAAACTAATATTTAAAATAACAAAACAAAACAAAAAAGAAAGTAAATATTACTGGTTCTATTAGGGAATAGAACATACATTGGTTAAGTTTGAGATCAGATCTTAAAAATTTTATTGTAAAATAACACTAAAAAAACCCACAAATCAATTGCTATTTTCAAAGGAAAACCATAATTCTTATTATGCATAGATCTGTATGCCATATGGAATGAAACTTATTCATCCCATTAAATATCTCCATAAGTCCCCAAAGTGTCTACTTTTTGTATTGTTCTCCAAACCAAATTCACCCAACATAAAAATTCACACTGTAATAATCCATCTGCTTGAAAACTCAAGTTATCCATACATTCTTTTCAATCTAGTATTATATCTAGAGCAAATAAAAATTATACAGAAATGATTGGTACTAAGATGTGCCATTAATTGGATAAAAGAAAATTTTCAATAACAATCTTGAGTTCCCGTCGTGGTGCAGTGGTTAACGAATCTGACTAGGAACCATGAGGTTGCAGGTTCGGTCCCTGCCCTTGCTCAGTGGGTTAAGGATCCGGCGTTGCCGTGAGCTGTGGTGTAGGTTGCAGACGTGGCTCGGATCCCGTGTTGCTGTGGCTCTGGCGTAGGCCGGTGGCTACAGCTCCGATTTGACCCCTAGCCTGGGAACCTCCATATGCTGTGGGAGTGGCCCAAGAAATGGCAAAAAGACAAAAAAAAAAAAGTGAACATTAAATGACTTTTTTTTTCTTTTTTTTTTTTTTTTTTTTTTGCCTTTTCTAGGCTCACTACCTGCAGCATATGGAGGTTCCCAGGCTAGGGGTCGAATCGGAGCTGTAGCCACTGGCCTATGCCAGAGCCATAGCAACCTGGGATCCGAGCAGCGTCTGCGACCTGGACCACAGCTCATGGCAACGCCGGATGCTTTATCCACTAAGCAAGGCCAGCGATTGAACCGGCAACCTCATGGTTCCCAGTTCGATTCGTTAACCACTGCACCATGACAGGAACTCCTTAAGTGATTTTTTTTTTTTGATGTCCTATTCTGTTTGTCTAGTAATAGCAGTTTAGAGCAGTAGGAACACCCCTCCCTTTATTAATGGCTTGCAATATTTAACATCACCTGCCAATTCGGAAATGCTAAAAGATATGCATGTACACATGCTCACTCTCAAACATATATGTGTGTGTTTTGTTTTTAAAAGGTAAAGATAGTAGCATTAATAAAAACAGATAGTATCTCTATATATTAAATATATACGTCTATATTTAAATGTAGACACATATGGTATATGTAAGATACCCTCCTAGTGTTGCTTTACTGCCAATAAACTGGTGTCACTGAATCCTAAACTCACCATTCATGAACCTGATATCATTATAAATGAAATTAATAATGAATAAAGCCGATAAACTTAAATTTGCTTAAAATTGATTTTTAAATTTTTAAAATGCATGCTATGATACTATCACTGAAATAAAGCACTTAAGAGCAAATGGAAAAAAATCTAATAATTACCAATCGAATCCCCTTTAGCAATTAATCAAAGTTATATATAATCATTTTCCCTCAAAACAGTACTATATGAAAATAGGATTATCCTTAAATTAATTTCTTGACTTAAAAAATAAATATAAGCTCTATTTCAATGTCAGACATATGGTATATATTTTGTCTGTATTTTTTAAGTCACTTTTTCTTTTTCATTTGCATTGACTTACTCCCCTCCAAAATTGCTGATCTTAGCTAAGTGGTCTATTTAGAATAGCTGTGTGCATACATATGATTTTCAATCTGTCTAATCAAGACAAAACTGAATGGAGTTTGATGCCTAAACTTAGCACAGAGAAAACATCCAGCTGTAGCTTTATTGACTATTCTTAACAAGACGATCATTTGATTCTGTTTTTTAAATACGTGAGAGCCTCTAAATATCCACACTTTGAAGTATTCCAAAATGAGTAGATCCACTGTAAGAACAAGATCCTCTCAAAGCTGCATAATACCCAGATCACTACAGAATGGGTCTAATTAAGTTCATAAAGTAAGACTTCATCAGTCACTCATAACAACATTGTTTGGCCATGATGAATTTTGGAGTTTGAAATTGTCAAGCCCTTCCATTTTTCTATATGAGATACATTTTAGGAGAATATATAGTACAAACTATTACATATCCATTAAAATGTAGCCATGAAACCTCATGGGTCTAGAAGAGGTTGTCAGTAATGGCTGAAAGGAAGGTGGGGATAGAGTGTCAATGGAAACGGAAGAAAACTGGGTTCTTGCTGTGTTGCAGTAGAAAGTTTAGCAACCCTGTGATGATCTGGAAAGGGAAACATTATTCTTAATGAATTGCATAGTCCAGCTAAGGACATTTCCAGGCAGAATATTCTGGTGTCTTATTTCTGTTTATAGGAAAAGGGGGAAAGAAGAGAGAAAAACTAAAGAAAATTTGTTAAATATGAGGCAGCCAGAACTTGGTGGATTTGAAAATAAAATAGTCTCTCAAATTCAGTCTCTCCAGATGCTGAAAATGCAAAAATTAAGATAACACTACAAGGCAAATTTCAACTACCAGGCATGATCTAAAGATGACACTGAGGTGTGACTATTAAAACCACGTTAAGATCTCCAAAATGCGTTAGATGGTGCGTCCAAGAACCATTCATGCAGACAAAATAATCCCTAGGCAGCTTAGTGGTATATCTTACAGAAGCTGTGAGTTAAACAATAAGGATTCTAATAATCTTAAGGATATTTCCCCTTAGCCTGTTGGAAGAAATCCAATGTAAAAAGAGTTTATCTATTAAATTGTGGATATAGCTTTTGTGTAGTAGGAGTAAAGGTGAATAACATTCATAGGAAGCCCACAAATTTTTAAGAGAACTGTATACTAGTAGAATGTTGACAACTCCCTTACAGCTAGCAATGTGTTAAAGATGCTGAGTCTCCAATGTAGAAGTTCTTGGTGCTCTAACCTCCCCCTCCCCTTGAAATAGAGGAGAACATATTATTTATTCTCTGTATTTCTTCCCTTTAAGTAAAAATATAATTTTTCTAAAAAAATCTTAGTGTAATAGTGAATAGTGTCTGTGGTACTTTTAATGATTACTCTAAAGCTTAGAATTTAATGTACTTAACAGATTAGTAGCAGTATTATTTGGAGATAAAAATTTGCACCTGGGATTTTAAAGTATAAAATGGATAGAGGGTTAAACTCAATTAAAATTTGCCATGTTAATATAATAATCATATACAATAAAAAAGTAAACTATTATTTGTTTTGACTTAGAGCTTTATGTTTACTATATCTATGAGTCTGAAATAAAAATGCAATGTTTATACATGAGTTGTTATTGGGGTCTATGGCCAGACAATATGTGGCAACACCCACAGTGAATTGTAATCATGTCATTCTCAATTACATCTATCAGTAAACTTGGTCACTATAATTATATTGCCTTCCTGGAATGTTTGAGATCTCATTTCAACGCTTGACACATAAAAACTTAATACCTGATATGAAATCCTTTCAGTATCTTTTCTTGTTGGAATAACAAACAACATATGTGTTTTCAAGGTTTTAAAATGAATTCAGATATACATTAGTGAAAAACACGCTATTTGTTTTGACATTAAAATGCCAATCTAAGTTGTTGTAAATTATAATGGTAACTTGATGGGACAAAAAAGCAAACAATAGGCAACAGAGCTGAACATACTACATGTCTCAAACTACATGCATCCAAGATTCCTCCACTTATTTTAAAGTTGGGAAGTTTACACTTTACAATTTGGTTATGATGGTTGTTGTACAACTATAAATATAATAAAATTGAGTAATTAAAAAATAAAAATAAAGTTGGGAAGTTTGGAAGGTTGAGAAAGGCTGGTGGAATGCTGTAAAGATGCTAAAACCCATTTAGCATCTCCCTTTGAATATAAATTTAGAATATTACACAAAATGTCTATTAATCTCTGCTGTTTACCAAATCTCCTTAAATAGTCCATCATGGTCGGGGTTGGAGTCCAAACAAGTAGTTTATTAAAGTGATCCGGGATTGAGTTAACTAGTGGCTGATATCTGCAATAAGGACAGCCAAGCACATGCCTACCTGGCATGGCTGGGAGACTGACTACAGTTCATGTTGAGTGAGTAAATAAATATATTAAAATAATGGTAGCCAGGTTCTCATTGTCAGGAATACAGAATGCAAATCAAAAGTGGGAGATCTTGAATAGACCATATGGGATAGGCTTGGAATTTAATCTAACAGTGTGCACTTGTAGTTTTAAGTATATAGAGATACGTATAGAAATAAATATAGATGAAATTATGTATATGCTCAATGTACAGGTGGTTCCTACTACCCACTGAAGATGCTCTGAAGCAGGGTTATATCCAGAAGCAATGAGTCCCCTTATCATTGACATCTTAGTTCCTCTACTGAATAAAACCAGAACTCCTTGAAGAAGTAGCTGATCCTGGAGCTGAGTCACAGAAAGCACAATATGAGTCTGGAAGCTTTTGTTTGTTTGTTTGTTTTATGGCTACACTCTAAGTATATGGAAGCTCCTGGGCCAGGGAATGACTCCAAACTCAGCCACAGCTGCAGCAACATTGGTGCATTACATGGTGATGGGTCCAACCTGCACCTCTGCAGCAACCCAAGCTGCTGCAGCCAGAGTCTTAACCCACTGTGCCATAGCAGGAATTCTGAGCCTGGAACCTTTTCCTACATAGGAAAGTAAAGAACTGCTCAACGAATAATGGGATCATGTCAAAATGATACAGGAGCCAGTCTGAAGTGAATGTCTACTGCTCCAATCTTGAAAATTTGAAAACAAAATAAGTAATTTGAGCTTGAACAAGATATTTGGGGTATAGAAAGAAGGAAGGAGGAGAGGGAGGAAGGGAGGGAGGAAGGAGGAAAGGGAGGAAGGGAGGGAGGGAAAAAGAGGGTAAGAGGAAATTAATTTATATATATACTTCATTGAATATCATAAGGATCCATGAATCCCCATACATAAAAATGCATAAATAAATAGAAAAATATTTCCGTACTAGCAAATGTAAAAGACATGCTGGAATTAGAAAGTTACCATTTGGCAGCCATCATTGTAGTAATTAACTCAGGCAAGAAACATTAATTGATGTTCAAATGAGTGGGTAAAATTTGGATGATGAACAGTCTCAAAGTGTCTCCTTACAAACATATTAATTAATTTCAAAGGGGAAAGTATTATTTTATAGTAAAGGAACCTGGCAGCCATCTTTGTAATCAAATGATTAAAATTATAATCACCAGTAATGGGACACACTGACACTGTGGGACACCTGAAAAGTTGCAATGAGAAGAATATAATGTCTCCTGCTGGTACTTCTGTCCTCAGTGCATATCTGAGGTCCAATATTGAGAGAATAGCAGACAGACTCAAACTGAGAAGATCTTCAGGAATGAGAAGGTTGTTAAAGGCCACAACTTCAGTTATTGAGGTTCTAATTTAAATTGATAGAGACTGAAAAGGCAGGAAAACAGGGTGTGACATGTGATCCCAAGTTGGGTCTTTTTGCTATAATTTTTTGGCCATGTCTGCAGAATCCTAAAAATTTTGCCTCTATCATTTTCTCCCATTCATTAAATGCTCTGTTTCTTGTTTATCTATGAGACAGGCAAAATTATAATCTATAGCACAGGAGGTTGTTGTGAAGAATTAGTAAGAACATAACTTCAAAGTAAGTGCTTAGAAAACGCCCATAGTATATACCAAAGAGATCTAGAAATTATCATCATCATCATCACCATTTCTATTATTTCCAAGGGTTTAAATTCTTTCAATATTCTGTCTTTATTAAAAACCCAAAACCATGCTATTTTTATCCTTAAGAATGTTAAAATATCACTAGGACCATGAGTCTCAGAAACATGAATATAAATGTATTAAAAAATGCTTATCCAAATAAGTAAATAAAATGCACTATTAGAGGAATTTGAAAAGATCTTTCTCTTTCCTGAATACATCACCTCTTTCCTTGGCTAACACAGTATTACATTGTCCTGCATTTTCATTATACTTTTCTAGCAATTTCATTTCAGTTCCATTTACTGATTTCTTGCCTCTTCCCTAGTGTATAAATATGTGGGAGGGAGTTCATCAAAGTTTGTCCTGGGCTGTGTCCGTTTTCTTAGCAGTCTCTCCACAATGATAGCATTACCCCAAATCATTGCTTAAACCATCAGTTATATGAGTAAGTCTCCAATGGTAGCTTCATCACAGGTCTTTCTTCTCAGCTCAGTACTGATATATTCAGAGGTTCTTGGATTTCTCCATTCCAATGTCTCACTCATGTTTAAAATTCAAGCTATATTATTCTTGATCCCAGCTGGTATTCTGTCATTGTCCTTATACAGAAGTCATTCAAAAAGTCAACCTGAACTTGCTCGCCTAAAAAGTTGCATATTAAGCAACCAAAAATATTCCTTGGAACCTCCATCCTCGCTCCTTATACACACAATCACACTGTATCACTTCTACTTTTTAAGTAATCGGTCTCTTCGTGACCATCTGAGCCCAGGCTATTATGCCTTCTCCACCATCCCCTTCCAATACATCTCCAGCATGAAGCCTGAGTGATCTGCATTAAAAATGTTAATCTGATGATGTTACAACCTAGTCAGGAATATTTTATTTATTTGACAAAATGAATTAATAGGATTTTAAAAAATTTCTTTCCCTCTACTGTTCTTGTTTTCCAAATGCAAAACATATTTAGAGCGATCTACAAAAAGTGCTGTCATACATTAATAAGAGCATGAAATTTCATGTGTAACAGCTCATATAACTCAATAACAAAAAATAACCAAATGATTAAAAATGGGCAGAATATTTAAATAGACATGTCTCCAAAGAAGACGTATAGATGGCCAGTATGCACATAAAAAGATGATCAACATTGCCAATTATTAGAGAATTGCATATCAAAACAATAATAAGACACCACTTACACCAGTCAAAATGGTCACTATTAAAAAGTCTACAAATAACAAATGCTGTAGAGGGCGCAGAAAAAGATAATCCTTGGTCACTGTTGTTGGGAATGTAAATTGGTGCAGCCACTATGGAAAAGAGTATGGGAGTTCCTTAAAAAACTAAAAACAGAACTACCATATGATTCAGCAATCCCACCCCTGAGCATATATCCAGAGAAAACTATAATCTGAAAAGATACATACATCTCAAAGTTCATTGCAGCACTATTTACAATAGTTAGGACATGGAAGCAACCTAAATGTCCATCGACAGAGGAATGGATAAAGATGTGGTATATATACACAATGGAATATACTCAGCCATAAAACAATAATAATAATAATAATAATAATGCCTTTTACAGCAACATGGATGGGCCTAGAGATTACCATACTAACTGAAGTAAGTCAGGAAAAGAAAAACAAATATCATAGGTCAAGCAGGTAAAAAGCTTGGGGGGAGAGCTCCACCTACATACAACCCTAGAGACCTGGAACATGGAGAACATGGGCTACCCCATACATACCATGCTAGTCAGAGCTAGGAGGACAAGGGGACAAAAGGTGGGAATGGAGAAACTTAAACATGAAGTCCAGTCACAGCTGTGCCCTGGCCCCTCCAGCAGGGTGCTCCTGAGGTGCACTTCACCAAGGGCTGATAATCTCAGACAGGAGGAGATGGAGACTCAGACACCCAACCCACTTCCTCCGTTCCTGTGCCAGGCTTCCTGCAGACTTGGGCCAATGAAGACACATTCTTTTTCATTGGAAGGGACAAAACAAGAACTAAGGCTTTTATAATAAAAATAATAATACTAAAAAAAATTATGTGTAATTTTATATGTGGAATTAGATGTGGAATCTAAAATATGACATGAATTAACTTATTTATGAACAATAAACAGACTCACAGACAGAGAAGACAAACTTATGGTTACCAAAGGGGAAAAGAGGTAGGGGAGGGATAAATTAGGAGTTTGGGCTTAGCAGATACAAACTACTATATATAAAATAAACAACAAGGTCCTACTACATAGCACAGAGAACTATAGTCAACATCCTGTAATAGACCATAATGGAAAAGAACATAAAAAATATCTAGGTAAATGTACACATGTACATATACATATATAATTGAATCACTTTTCTGTACAGCAGAAACAAATACAACATTTTAACTCAACTATACCTCAATTTTTATTTTTTTTTAACTTTTTGCTTTTTTAGGGAGGCATATGGAGGTTCTCAGGCTAGGGGCCAAATCGGAGCTACAGCTGCCAGCCTCCACTACAGCCACAGCAACACAGGATCCAAGCTGTGTCTGTGACCTACACCACAGCTCAGGGCAATGCGGGATCCTTAACCGACTGAGTGAGGACAGGGATTGAACCCGTCACCTCATGGTTACTAGTCAGATTCGTTTCTAATGCACCATAATGGGAATTCTTCAATTTTTAAAAAAGAAAAGGAAACTTTTTTAATAGTATTTATTAGTTTGATTTTATTTAATTAAAATTAACTTAATAGAATTTGACCATTAGATAGCTAGAATAATTTAAAATATGTATATTTTAGCATATACATATAAACTTCAGTATGTTGTTTAAAAAACACTCTATCAAAACTTCATCCCTTAGTAAGATCAAAAATTTTCAAATAAAATTATTTGTGAATCTCTCCTTCTTTCATCATAAATCCTTATAAGATATGTAAATTATATTTATTTCAAAATTAGCTTAAATGTAGAAGATAGTGGACATGTTTCTATGAGTGTCCTTTAATAATCACTAAGAAAATTACAACAGAAAAATAAAAGAGAACAGGAGAAGCAGACTAGGTAGCTTGACAAATTGAAACAGTTAGCAATTTGGAAATCAAATTGTACAATATTATTTAAAAAGCCATTGTTACCCCTGGGATACCATAAAATGAATAGCAGAATTATCAAACTGAATAACTTGACCATTTTATGCCTTTTTAAAATGTTAAGTGGTCTTTTAAAAACTTAGTTGCATATTCATAGATTGTAAAATGCAAAATAAAAGACATTTACATTTGATAACTTTAATTCTTTATGACCATACCTGTTAGGGTGTGTAACACATAAAATAGACAATTACATTCATATATTCCCAAAATAAAATTCTGTCTTCTGGATTCTTCTATATATGTATAAGCCATTTGGTAATTATGATGGAATAATATAATAGCGGTAAAATACAATCTTAGTGATCAGGAGTGTGGGCTGCAGAATAACAGAAGTGGTTGAAACCCTGGTCTTGCCACGCATGGTTGTGTAGTTATGCCTTGAGTAGGTCAGTTATCTTTTGTTTAATGTATTACAGTTTAATTAAATTGTATATATTTTGGGTGTACAACAGGATGTATTAATATGCATATAGTTAAATAATTACTGCAGTCAAGCTAATTAAAATATCCATCTTCTCATAGTTACCATTTTTTTCATTCCACTTAAGAGCACCTGAAATCTACTCTTAGAAAATTTCCAGTACACAAGAGAATATGATTAACTATAGTCACCATACTGGACATTAGATTTCTCTCTACTTATTCATTCTACAAAACTACAACTTTGTACCTTTTGGCTTCCCATTTCTCCTATGTCCAAAAGTCTGGTCTTAACTTCAGTTTCTTCAGTTGAAAGTCAGGATTAATAATATCCAATTCATGTGGTTTTTGTGAACATTAAATAAAATACTGTAAGAAAAGCACCCAGCACAGTTACTGGCACTCAGTAGGTGCTCAGTAATGGCAGCTCCTCTATTATCATGAGGTGTTGGTTAATTGCACAGCTTTGATTAAATAACATGGTGATTTCTCACATTTAAACTATTTTGATGTTTGAGATATTTGTTTTATGCTCTAGGAAAATTAGAAATTAGTTTTTCATCACTCTCATAAATATTCTCATTTTGAAAGCCTACGTATTTTTGAACACTTTGAGGGAGGAAAGACTCTGCTTATTTTATAATTTGTAAGTATTTTGACAAATGAAAAATGAAAATATTAATATATACTAGAGTCACAATTATCTGCATTTATAGTGATATGGTTAATCCAAAATACTAGAAAACCAAATGCAATTTCTACTTCGTTTTGGAATGCTTCTAAATATGACTCTATTTGATATTCTGGTAATTAACTTCAAATCAATACAAAGCCAAATTGTGAAGATTTATTTCAGGAGTTGTTTTGAAACTGGATAGGCAAGCAACTCTTCATTTGTAGGTTTGGCTCTTGCCTTTATCACTCTAACAAAGTTTTTCCGCCTTTTTTGACTTTGATGCTTAAAGGATGCTTGGCACAAAATAGGAGCTCATGAGTTCCTGTTTTCCCTCCTCCTTCACTTCTACGTTTTTGTTATGATTGTTGTCAATGATGACGTTATTACCCTTGATGTGATCTTTTGAAACTTTTCAATGTTCTGTACTCAGTATAAAGATGATGCTTTTCTTCTGTTGTGAGAATGTTTCCAAACTCCTCAATGAAGTCTAACATTAAGCTTTGAGAGTAAATACTTTTTAGAATATTTTGAATTTCACTAACTTGATACTCTCCAAAAACAATATTTTTTCTTTTTTTCTTTTTTGTCTTTTTGCTATTTCTTGGGCCGCTCCCGTGGCATATGGAGGTTCCCAGGCTAGGGGGTCTAATCAGAGCTGTAGCCACCGGCCTGCACCAGAGCCACAGCAACGCGGGATCCGAGCTGTGTCTGCAACCTACACCACAGCTCATGGCAACGCCGGATCCTCAACCCCCTGAGCAAGGGCAGGGACGGAACCCGCAACCTCATGGTTCCTAGTCGGATTCGTTAACCACTGCGCCACGACGGGAAGTCCCAAAAACAATATTTTTTCTAAAAATGATGACACTATTCTGAGTTATTAAAAAACAACTTGGTGCATGTAAAATATATACTACATATCAATGTTTCATTACAACAAAAATTCTCTGCTATGAGATAATTTTTTAAATGACACTGAACATTCAACAATATCATATTGTAGAATATTTCGGAAAGAGAGAGAAATAATATCTAAAGAATCTCATTTCCTCTGATATGGCAATGTGAGAAGCCTGAAATTTTTTCCAATTCAAAACATCTATAAATGCTAGATAAAATGTAACATGCATCCTTTAAATTATATCTCTATACATCCAATAAGGTAGGAAAAGCTTTAAATGGTCAAAAAAAAGAGAGAAAACTCTAAAATGCAAGATATCAGATGATGCTGTACTATGCACTATTAGTATTCAGAGGGTATTTGCTAATCTTTGTAATGCAGAGGTTTGGATTTTAAAGGCCAGGTGGAATTAGAAATCAACTCTTGGACTTGTGAAAGTAATAGGAACACTCCCACCCCCAACCACCACCACACACACCACCATATAAAGCTTAAAAATGCTCAGTAGGAGCAGATAGATACTGTAGAAAAATTCACTAGTCAGCAAGAGAGATGACAGGGAAATTTATCTCTCTTTTCCTGGTCTATAGAAAATTAAAAAAAAAATACTCTTTGAGAATTCATAAGGCACAGGTTTGCTCAACAAAATTACGGTTTTCAAATTTAAACTGGCTATAGGGTATAACCTCAAGCCAAAATCTAAAATAGAAAAAAGTAGTTCTAAACTACTATCTGGTGAAAAAAGCATAAATCCTCTATGGATTAACTCTGGAATTATAGGATTCCAGATAAAAAGCAGAGACATTTAAACTCACAATCTAAAAATATAAAACATAAGAAAATAAGCACAATGAAGAAAATTCAGCAGAAATATCACACAGAAAAATTTGGCCCCTATGGATTTAAGACAGATATTAACATTGAGAATATGGTACTACATTCAAAAATTATTTAAAGAAATAAAATGTGGAATCAAATTTAAAAGAAAGGAGATAATATAAAAGAACCAGTCATATCTGATAAATAACCAAATAGGAATAAAAACATATCATTGAAGTTAAAAACTCATCAACTGCATTAAGATGATGAGGCAAAACTATGGGATGTATTTGTGATCTTAAAGATAGAATGAATACTCAGAAAGTAGTCCAGAAATAAACTGATTAAAAATATTAAATGTAAATACTAAAATGTGGAGAATTAAATGAGGTCTAACATATATTCAATTATTATTTCAGAAAGAAAGAAAAGAGAAGATGATGGAGAAGTAGGTAAAAGATAGAATATCTGAGATTTTTTTTCAGAACTAAAAATGCTGATTCAGGGAAGATAATATGTCTCAAACAATTTTAAAAAAAATCAATTTACTATATAGACACAGAATGGTGTTAGAGTGACTCACCAAGGGGCATAAAAGCAGTAAGAGAGAAGAGAGATGTCATCTATGGAACAATACTAAATCAGACAGGAAACCTCAACAAGGGGAAAAAAATGGTAGAATGCAGAGAAATAATACATTCAAAATGCTAAAGGAAAATAAAATTCCAGTTTAGCATTGTACACCAAGCTAAACTCTCACACAGCAATGAAGATGAAATTAAGGTATTTTCAGACAAAGAAAAATCAAAACACGCTACCAACAGACCCACATTAGAAATCATTAAAACTAAAGAATGTGTGTTGAAGGGAAAGGAATTAAATTCATTAAAAGGAGAAATACAGGAAGGCCCAGGTAAGAGAAAAAACTAGCAAACATGGGAAAACCTCAAAGTACACTGACTACATAAAAATAAAATTATAAAAATGATAATATCGAAGTTAAATTGGAAGTAAGAAGTCAATTGTGGCTCAGTGGGTTAAGAACACAATGTAGTCTCTGCTGAGGTTGCAGGTTCAATACCTGGCCTTGCTCAGTGGGTTAAGGATCTGGCATTGCCGCAATCTGTGGCATAGGTTGCAGATATGGCCCAGATTTGATATTGCTGTGGCTGTGGCGTAGGCTGTCAGCTGCAGCTCTGACTCCCTTAGCCAGGGAACTTCCATATGCCTCAGGTGCCACCCTAAAAAGAAAAAAAAAAAAAAAACAAAAACAAAGGGGGAGGTAGAACTTAAGTTGCAGGACAAAAGTGGGATAAAGATTGTGAGGGATGATTGTAGTTATTTTAGGCCAAGTGTTAAGGACTGAATTGTAACTCCCCAAATTCCTATGTTAAATCCTAAATCTCTAATAAAACTGTATTTGGAGATGGGCCACTAAGGGAGATAATTAAGATTCAATTATGTCCATAAGGGTGACCCTACTCCCAAAGGCCTGGTGTCCTTATAAGAGGAAGTAACCCAGGTAACTCTCTCTCTCCCCATGTGCTCAGAGGACAGGCCATGTGAGCATGTGGCTATAAAGCAGCCATCTGCAAGACAGGAAGAGAGGTCTCACTAGAAACCAGCCCTGGAACCTTGATCTTGGGCTTCCAACCTTTAAAACTGTGAGAAAATATATTTCTGTCCCTTAAACCACCCTATCTGTGGTTCCCATTATGGCAGCTCAAACAGATTAACATAGCATTTCTTTTGTAGTCCAGGAGACAGATTAAGATGTTAAGTTACTCTTAACTTTTACAAGTGCTCATAAAAAAATTATATGGATGATTCCTAAAATAGGAAATACAAAGAAAATATATTTTACATTTAATGGGGGGATATATTTTTCAAAAAAGATTTGATTGAGCCAAAGAAAGGCGAAAAGGAGGAATAAAAGGAACATAGAAAAAGCAGGAACGAAAGCAAAATAAGATGGTAGAAACGTACCCAAGCATAGCAATAATTAAAATCGATTTTAACAACTCTGAACATCACACTGAAAAGACAGATTATACCATTGGAATTTTTTAAATCTAGCAATATACTTTGTCTAAGAAGCATTGCTGAAACAGAAACTAAGAAAATTGAAAGTAAAGAAGATGGAAAAGATAATCAAGACAAGTGCAAGTTTAAAAAACCTGGTGTAGTTGTGATAATATTGATATACCAACATTAGTGATACAGTCCAAAAATACCGATACAGTGTATAGTATCAACATTAGTATTAACATGTGGAAAGTTATAAGCTCCAGGGTGAAGGCATCTGAGTTTGGTCTTGCTTATTCTCATTCACCAATTGCATGTTTCACTCAATTGCTTAAAAATTATGCCTCGGTTTTTCATCACCTCTAAAAGAGAGCAAATAATAGTATCTATCTTATAGGATCATTTTGAGAATAAATTGAATACACATGAATTATGGATTGAATACACATAAACTTATGTTAAGCACAGGGCCTGACACACAGTAATGCTCCCTGTTTCTGAGGAGGATGAAGTGACAAAATATATTTTAAGACAGACCAAAAACAAATGAAAAAAAAAATGTACCCTGAGGAATAAGGAAGGTTAGTATATAAAGACAAAGATAAAATCACTGGAAAGTTTTAACTAATTTAAATGTCTGCACCTAGTATTCAAATAGATAAAATGAATTTTCAAAAAATCCAAGTACTACTTCTCAAAATGTATTCCCAGATGACTGCTCCTTCACTCCAAATTCTAGGTTCTTTCCTTAAGATCTTCAGGAGCACCCAGTGAATAAATTATATTATAGTCTCTTATCACATTAGTTATAATTCTTTGTTTCTCACTTCTCTCCTACCTAGTAACTTAAATTCAACTTTCTGTATTCCCAGTACCAGTTATAACATGATATAGAGTAAGCATCCAAAACATGCATGCTTGAAAATTAGTAAAGAAATGACCATGGAAGAGAAAGTTTAACAGACCCAACTTCTACTCTGTTTTTCAAAAAAGATCAAACTTCCTTAACCTATGTCAGAAAACTCCATGTATTCTGGTACTTCTTCTCAACCACACATAATATATAATATCCTCAACTCCCATACTATGAAGATTAGCACATGTACATCCATAATTTCTAATACCTATGAATCACAAACAGAAGAAATTCTGGCATGGGGAATGATAAATTGACCATGGTTCTACTTCTCCATCTCTGAAAACGCACCCAAATTACAGGATCAAGAAAAAAGTACAAACTTTGCAATGTCTAAGAAATTGGAATGCAGCGATACGTGAAAGATTTCAAGAAAGTTTTAAAAGCTAGCAAAGTAGAAGAGGAGTGAAAACACAGGTGGTAAAGAGAAAAAGGAAGTACCTATGGACAGAAAAACCCCAGACAAGCTAAGCAGTTGCAGGGCTGAACCTCAGAAAGATGCAAACTCTGGAGGTACAAGGTGTCGTGGTAAAAGACGACAAAGGCAGAGCCAGCCTTCCCCTTTCCCCTTCCTCAGGGTCCTTCCCCTCCCCTGAAAGATCATGAGAGAAGCTGACACAGGGAATCCCAGTTGGATTCAGTCACTGGTGGAGAAGGGCATGTGTGCCATAGGCCGTGTTAAACTAGGAGGATTGCCAGTGATCCTGCAAATTGGACAGTGAAATCCCCAGCTCCCTTCTCTTCTGGGCTTCCAAAACACCGGCAGAAACTATGGGATCCTCCTATAGAGGAAACAGTCTCATGAAAAGACAACGGAGTTCAGTTTAAGAACCACTTCACTGTCCCTAATTATGTAATATATCCAACCTTCACCTAGAGACAAAAACCTCAAGTCCCTTTGTTGCCCAATAGTTACAGGCTCTATAAATACATATTACCCAGCCACATATAGATAAACAACTCACAGGCCTGGCTTTAAATTGTTTAAAAAAAAAAAAAACCCACAACAACAACAACAAAAAAGCAAACTTAAAAAAGACTGCTTTCAAATAAACACATTGGTAAAATTGTGGTTGAAGGAAATCTAAGTATTCATAGAGACCTATAAATAAATTACTTTTTATCAGTAACAGTGGAAAAACCATGTTAACAAATACAAAAGTAGACATTTAGCTATTTAAGCAAACTCCAAAAGGGCCAAATTCCTTATGAAGGCTATAATATTAGCAGTTTTTCACCTTAGTAGTCATATCTTTTGTGTGTGAAATAGGGATAAAACCTGCTCCTTTTTGAGTTAGGGGAAAAAAATGATAAAATTTGAATTACAATCTAAAGGTTTACAGTTTCCAAGCTCAGTGCAGGCCTATTGGAATATTTGAGATTCATCTCTGTGGAATGAGTTTTATTGTCAGTATGGCTTTCTATTATTTAGACTAAACTCCTACCACCTGCTAGAAAGAGACATAAAACAAATGGATCTGCAGACGATGTTTGCTTTCTTCCGATGAATGAATCTGTCCCAAGTCGTCATTTTGAAAGCATAAGAAAAATATTGGCAGTTTATATTTTTTAAAATGTTTATTCTATCTCCAATGTGTATCTTCTGTATATAAAAAGGTGCCAAAAATAAAAAATAAACCCAGGCTTGATTACAACATTTTAAAATGTTCCTGCCCTGACTCTGTGATTAACAAGCATTGCTATCCAATTCTGTACTAGGATCTCCACTTAATATAAAAACTGGTAAATTCAAGAAAAGTTTCTGGACATAGCATCTTGTATTTACTGTCTATGCCTAGAAACAGTGTAAAAATCCAAACATTTACTTTATAATCATTACTCTTAAATGATATTTCAATACTCAATTAAATATTAAAATAATAAGACATATGCTTTCTCCTTTGGACTCAATCTGTCAAAAAAAAAAAAAAACAGTAAAAGAAATTTATCCTACATTTGCAGTAAAGAATACGGTACAAATGAACCTATCTACAGAACAGAAACAGACTCATGGACATAGAGAACAGACCTGTGGTCACCAAATAGGAGGGGGAAGAAGTGGAATAGAGTGGGAGTTTGGGGTTAGTAGATGCAGACTATTACATTTAGAATGGATGAGTAATGAGGTCCTGCTGTACAGCACGGGGAACTCTACACACCCTCTCGGGGAAGATAATATGAGAAAAAGAATGTGTATATATATGACTGGGTCACTTTGCTGTACAGCAGAAATTGACACACTGTATATCAACTATACTCTAATAATTAAAAAAGAATATGACAATATTATTTTAGAAATTTCAGGGTTGTGGTTATTTTTGCATCTACCTCAACTGGTAGTAAATGGTGGGTTTAATATAATGACTTTTCATGACCGAAAAAAGAAAGATGTGTTGATAATATTCAAGTGTCCTGATGCTCTTTGCATTGTGGAGACACAATGCAGCAGGCTTTCTACCTTGATGCCATTTTAAAAAAAAATCATATAACTGGCTAAAACGTTCTTCCCATTAACTTTCAGGGAGGATAAAGTCTCAGTATTAATTCTATCATTCAAAGCAAAGTTAGAGATGCAGAATAATTGTTATGACATGTAAAAGATAAGACTGAGTAGAGTGCTATTGAATTACTCAGTTACAGAAGAGTGATCTATGTCTCTTGACTTCTGATAGGAGTGAGAGAAAACAGTTCCTGGGATACAGCTCAGGAATGAACAACTGAATACAACAATGTACACTGCGAAAATTCTGGTGGGAGCCAAACAGAAGTCAGATGAAATGTCGCCAAGTGAAAAAGTTAAAAGGGACATTAAAATACAGCTAGAGCAGGAGTTCCCTCTGTGGCACAATGAGATTGGCAGTATCTTGGTAGTGCTGGGACACAGGTTTGATCCCCAGCCCGACACAGTGGGCTAAGGATCTGGTATTGCCACAGCTGCGGTATAGGTAGCAACTGTAGCTCAGATCTTATCCCTGGCCCAGGAACTCCATATGCCACTGGGTGGCTGAATGAAAAATTAAAAAACGAAAAATAAATAAACAACAACAACAAAAATACAGCTAGGATGACCAGTATCTCTTCTTAAGTGGTCTCTCAAGGCACATTCATCATCCTACAGTTTTAGTTACCTTAGACAATGGTGAACTGTCTTCACTCTAATAGTTTCAAAAGATTCACTGTGTCAACATCCCTAAACTGTATTTATCTTTCAGATCAGGTAAGAGCACATCAGTTACATTTAAAGGAATGTTTGTTTATTAACATAGTCAAATGAGAACTGTAGCCGTACCATGGCCTGACAGGCTGTGTAGCTTTCTCCCTGCAGGCAGGGAATATATTTCAAATGTCTCAGCCTATCATTGGCTGTGTTGTGGGGAAATGCTCAGAATGCATCCTCTCTCTCAAAACGACTGTCGTAAGAGCAGTAGCTGCCATCTGCTGAAAGCTCTGCTATGCTTACATAACCTTGTTCCTTTCTGAACAGTACAATAGATCATCACCCACCTCTACTATATATTCAAACACACACAGATGCACTAATATGTAAAACTATAATATGCTTTATTAAAACATGTAACAAAGCACACACAGGCTCATGCACACACACATGAATGACTGAGCCTGGAGAGGATGCTAGTGCAAACTAGCCTTATATTTATTTTCATATCAAACGAGTGATACTTGGGTTTAATAAAGTAATTAATATGATCAGAATCATTACTTTAACCATGCCATGATCAACTATTTTACACTACATGTCTTCTGTTAGTAAAATATTTGCTAATAACATACTACAGATTTGCAAAGAGAATGTCCATATAAGATTTTTATCTGAAAATATCTGAGAGAATTACAGCCATTCTCCAATTTTACCAAGCATATTGCTCAAGCCCACAGTCATTGTCCTGCGAATCTAGGAGAATTTTGTAATCAGCAGCCTTTCCAACACTGCTAAAGATTCAATTCAGTCAAGAGGAAAAGCAGATGAGAGTGGAAAAATAAGTTGTCAGGCAAAAATGTCAATTTTCATGAATTTCAAAGTATATAAAAATTAAAGGTCTCCTCCTGCAGAGTCAAAGCAAAGACTAAGACTTAAAGTCAGTGTAATAATACTTTTTTATTATTCACTGGGCTGTGCATCAAACATAAAACTGAAAAGTCAATAGAAGTATATAAAATAACCAACATAGAAAGGTGAGCTATAGTTTCTTGGGAAATTAAATGGAGCCTCTACTCAGATTATCATCCTCATAAATTTGTAGTGGTTAAATTCCATCACAAAAGAGGTATATATAGGTAGACCACACATATCATGGCATCTATCTATCTATCTATCTACCTATCTATATCTATACATAAAATATAGGTATATATATATATATATATATTCTCCAGATTTTAAAAAATTTATTAATACTTTAATTTCAGACACAAATCTTCACATTGATATGTGAAGCATATCCACTTTTAAGCAATAGGAGGGTGTTTGGACCAAATTAAATCCCCTCTGTGATATGAGTTCATGATGTTAAAGTTTAAAACATGCTAGAATAGTTTTAACTATTTATTCATTGATAATCAATTGTAGCACATATATTATAGTTTTGGAATGTTTAGGAGAAGATGGTCAATTCTGGATATAAAGAGCCACAAAAGGACAGAGAAGGAATAAATAAAATCCATCATAGCAATTTTTTTTCAGATGAAGAAACATGATTATAAAGTATTAAGAGTCTCCACAATTTTTGGAGTTCCCCTGGTGGTGCGGCAGGTTAAGGATCTAGCATTGTCACTGCAGTTTTTCAGGTCTCTGCTGTGGCTCCAGTTCGATCCCTGGCCCCAGAACTTCTGTATGCTGCAGGCACAGCAAATAAAAAGTCTCCCACAGTTTTTTCTGTCATGTATGTATTAAAATCTAGAAATTCTTAACCCAATGAAGTGATTGTGTCCTAACTGCAATAAAGCATTCTTTCCTTTGCACTGTTTCTGTGCCTTCCACAAGCTTTCTATTTTAATGTATTGATTTTACATTTTAATAACTGCATCTTCACAGGGAGCCCCCTGAGGGAAGGAGCTATGACCTATTCATCTGGGCATCTTGTACATAATAGGTGTTTATTAACTATTTTTAATTAAGTTGTAAGAGTTGAGAGAGATGTCTGCTCAATTTACACTGGGTGTTTCAACAACAAGAGAGAAACATAACAAATGTTCTTCCAACAGGAGACCTTGTGAAGGCAAAAGCAACTGTAAGAAAAATCACCTCAGAAAAACTGTGCAGTGGACATACACTTGCTCTTACTTAAATGCAGATTACAGTGCTGGAGAGGTTAAGGGCTTTGCCCAAGTTTCATAGCTAACTAAAGCGGTTTCTGAAACCAGACTGGTTCTCCTTCCAGCTCTGAGTGGCTGTAGGGTGGAAAAACAGGGCAGGACATATAAGGTACATGTGTTAAATCATCTCTACCATAAGGTCTTCAGTAGGTGGCTTTGTTTATTAAAGTGTCTCAAAATATTAGACACGGCTACATTCAAAGTAAGTACAAAAGTACTAAGAGCTAAAGTAAGTTTCTACATTAGGCACTATTGCATTAAATATAGAGGGAAAAAATAAACCTTGACATTCCTTAGAATATCTTTCTAGACATCCCATTTGTTGTTTACTCAAGAAATATTCCCAATCTTTTCCCATATCAGGAGAGTAGGCCAGTTTTCCAGAACACAAGCTGAACATGCAACAAACTTAATTGTCCAGGATTCCAGGTAACTATGATATAATCATGTCTACCAAGATCTGAAAGAAAGTCTGTTAGGCAATTCTGATAGCGTATTTCTCACTAAGGCTGTGTGTGTGGTGGTGGTGGGATCGGGGGTGGGGGTTGAGGGGGTAGACTGAGACTCCTTGCTTCTGTGTACAGCTGTGTGAGAACAGCCACGTCAGAAAAGATCTGACCACAAAGGCCAGCCTCCTAAGGATGGCAAAGTGAAAAGTATAGTGCCTAGCACCAGTGGGCCATAGAATTGGCCAAATCTGGAAACTTTCCCCTCTAGGCTTCTGATTAGATGAAATATAACAACAATTTTAAGATCATTATTATTTAAGCCAGTCAAGTATTCTGCTATGTGAAACCAAAAACGCTAAAACTGGCAAAATCATTCTGAAATGGAATGGTTTAGGTCCACCTATTTCATGGAACAGTCAAAATGAGAGTAGGTAAATCCCTCCCTTCACTGAATGCATTTTGCCTTTTCTACTGTGTGGAAGAGTTTTCTGACAGCACAGAGGAGTCTTGCTTCCTACTTCTGCATTCCGCTTATTCAATATTACCATGTCCTTTAATTATGTACTGGATCATGCTGGGATTAACCTTACAGCCATTTTAAAAGTTTTGTTTACAGAATCAATTAGAAATTCTACTCCTAGGCTTTCCAGATCTCATGGCCATCTGGTCACACAACCTTTCCAGTATCTTTACTGCTGTGACACCACAGAACTGCCACCAGCAAAGGAAATGATGGCAGCCACTCATTTTCCTTTAACTAGTTCTTGTTTCTCTGCCAATATAGCGGTGCAGCTTAGAACTAGGAATTTCCTATGATAATATGTGGCCATATTTCCCTACAAATACACCTCTCTTCCTTAAAATAGAATACACTTTATTTTTTAAGTAAAGTGTGATCTTTATGAAAGACTAACTAAAACAGTGAGTTGGGCAGGGTTTGCCATGTATTTAATAAGCATGAGTCATAAATTTTAATAAACCATCTTGTGTAAACCTACAATAAATACACTGGACACTCAAAGTTCTTAGAGCTAAAAATACATAGGAGTTCCTGCTGTGGCTCAATAGGTTAAGAATCCTACTGCAGTAGCTCGCATTGCTGGTGAGGCATGGGTTCATTCAATCCCTGGCCCAGTGCAGTGGGTTAAAGGATCTGGCATTGCCACAACTGCAATGTAGGTTACAGCTGTGGCTTGGATTCAGTCCCTGGCACAGGAACTTCCATATGCCGTGGGTACAGCCATAAAAATTTTTTAAATTAAAATAAATAAGTAAATAAAAATTCATAAATGATTTGTTCAACAGTTAGAGAATATAGTCTTCAGAAACTCTAGAATCTTCATAGAAACTGGCTATATAATACACCATAATGCAAATCTCAATGAATTTCCAAGAATCACTTTTTCTAACTATGTTTGTACAGAAATCACTAAAAAATACAACTCTTTGTGTGTGTGTGTGTGTGTGTGTGTGTGTGTGTGTGTGTGTTTGTATATAAATTTTTTAGAAACATTTTAAATAGCACAAGGACTAATAACAATCATAATGGATATTAAAATACTATATAAAACTTATGAGATGCACCTAAAGAGGACCTTTGAGTGAAATAGATAGCTTTAAATTCTTGTATAAAATATTAAGAGCAAAATATCAGTTAAGCATTCTTCTTAAGTTAAAAAAAAAGGAAAAAGGACATCCTAATGATACAGAAAACAAAGGTGAGAAGGAACAATGAATCTAAGAACTTGTTCTTAGAAAGATAAATAATGTAGACAAATCTTTTGAGAGTGATGAAGACAAAAAATGGAGAAATTTTCAACTGGAGGCAAGATTTTAGATTCATCCAACATTAGGAAAACAAAAATGCTATGAACAACTTTATGCCCAAAATTTTAAAACTTAAAATAATGGATGAAACTTTAGATTCTGATACCACTCTGCAAAGAACAGTTTGCCTGAATAGCAGTATAACTGCTGAACTAATTTATTGGTGAGTAAAACAAAACTCACACACAAAAAAAAGACTTCATATGATAGCATAGATGAATTTTGCTGATAACACCTGCCATTTCAGTAAGTAAAGGCATCAAGACATTAGTCACTGCAGCTGGGCTGACTATGTACTCTGAGGGGATTCAGGATGGAAAAAAAACAAAGAGGATACTGGCCTTAGATAGTTAAGGCACATATTGAAGGAAAAATTTCAATAAACTCAGGCTTTTGCATCTTCTCATATATAGAAAAGAGCTAAATTTGTAACCTGAGATGTCTGGTTTTCTGTGATTAGCAGTTATCTTTTGATGTTCTACTACCTGGTTTTTTATTTGATTTTTTTGTTTGTTTGTTTGTTTTAGCAGAAACTCCTATAAATTCTGGCTCCTCCCTTACCTCTTTGGAACATCCCTCAGAGCCATTTGAGAAACTATATCCAGAGCTAAAGTTCTCAGGAAGTCCATGAATAAAACATAATTCTCAACTTTTAGATTGTACATTTTTGTTTCAGTCAACATTATCAATCCTTCAAATTCATTCTAATTTCATAGCAACAGTGAACGGGGAGAAGAATAAAAGAAACCTTTATCTCTCAAATCATTTTTGTGGCTATTGTAACTCTGACACTAAAAATTGTGACAAGAAACGTATGAGAAAATGACAATTTAAGGCCAATCGTACTCATATAAGAACTCAAACCAAATATTAAGAAGACACATTTAAGACTTGAAAAATGCTACAGAATGTTATTTTTACTAAGATCAAGTAGGTTATTTAGACCAACTTGGAAGCTGATTTTTTTTAAAAAATTAAGATTACTTGAAAAACTATATTATTTCCAAATGGAAAACAGTATGCTGAGAATCAAGCCATTATTGAAGTGAAGACATTTGCTAATCCTAGCAAATATGGGCATTTTGACAACATTTGCAGATGTGGAGCAGAAGTCAAAGACCCAACTTAACAAATGCGAGGAATTGGTTTGGAGGTGCTCACAATATTAAACTAAGATCACCCCAAATTTATACACCCAGGGTAAAGGTGAACTAAAATTTAACCCTTCATTCCTACACCCAGGGGCCTTTAAAGGATGCCTTGGATCTGAGTGAAGAATTAAAAAAAAAAAAAGAAGAAGAAGAAGAAGAAAATAGGAAATATCCTCTATTAAGAAATTTAGGTAATATGCTAGTTCTCATGTAGATTTAGGTCCAGTAACTTCAAATCATAAACTTGGTTAATGATGTTCTTTTAAAATAACTGGAAAATTGAAAAAAAAAAAAAACTTAAAAAGTGAAACAGTCCCATGAATTTATATTATCTTCCTAATAGAAGTCTTATCTCCCAATAGCACATGAAAATGACAAACTACAAACTAGTGAACATTATTTTGAATTTCAAATGTAAAGTTAAAAGAGAACGATTCAGAGTTCCTGCTGTGGCTCAGCGGAAACAAATCTGATTAATATCCATGAGGACACAAGTTCTGTCCTAGCTCAGTGGGTTAAGGATGTGCTGTTACCGTGAGCTGTGGTGTAGGTCACACATATGGCTTGGATGTGACATTGCTGTGGCTGTGGTACAGGCCAGCAGCCACAGCTCTGATTCGACCCCTAGCTTATGAACTTCCATATACTGCGGGTGAGGCACTAAAAAAACAAAGAGAATGATTCAAGATGGAATTTTTACATTGATTTATTTTCTTTTTATATTGAATTATAGTTAATGTACAATGTTATGTTAGTTTCAATTATAAGTGGTTCAACTATATATATTATATAACATATATATTTTTATATATATACTTTTTCAGATTCTTTTCCATTATAGGTTATTACAAAATATTGAGAATGATTCCCTGTGCTATAGAGTAGGTTCTTGTCCTTTATCTATTATATATATATAGTAGTATGTATATATTAATGCAAAATATTAAATTTATCTCATGTCCCCACTATTCCCCCTTTGGTAATCCTAAATTTGTTTACAATGTCTGTTAGTCTTTTTTTTCCTGTAAACAAGTTCATTTGTATCATCTTTTAAGATTCCACATATAAGTGGTTTCATATGATATTTGTCTTTAACTTACATCACTTAATATAATAATTTCTAGGTATATTCATGGTGCCTCAAATAGCATTATTTCTTTTTTCATGGCTAAATAATATTCCATTCCCTGTTTATAACACATCTTCATTCTACATTCCTCTGTAGATGGACATTTAGGTTGCTTCATTCCTTGACAATCATAAAAGAGTGCTGCTGTGAACACTGGGGAATATGAATTATAGTTTACTATATACCCAGGAGTAGAACTGCTGGGCCACATGGTGGTTCCATTTTTAGTTTTTTCAGGAACCTCCATAGCAGTTCCTTAGCATTTTTCATAGTGGCTGCACCAGTTTACATTCCCACCAAGAGTCTAGGAGGGTTCATTTTATTTCATACCTTCTCCTGCATTTGTTATTTGTAGACATCTTGATGACAGTCATTCTGCCTGGTGTGAGGTGGTTCCTCATCATAGTTTTGATTTGCATTTCTCTAATAATTAATGATACTGAGCATATATAAATGTGCCTGTTGACCATCTGTATGTATTCTTTAAATAAATGTCTATTTAGGTTGTGTCTGCATATTTTTTGACCTGGTTGATGTTGTTGTTTTTTGACATTGAGCTATATGAGCTGCTGGTAAATTCTGAAAGTTAATCCCTTGTTAGTAGCATTGTTTGTAAATATTTTTTACCAGATTTTAGGTTGTATTTTTGATTTGTTTATGGTTTTCCTTGATGTGCAAAAGCTTTTGAGTTTGAGTCCCATTTCATTTTTGCTTTTATTTTCATTACTCTAGGAGATGGATCCAAAAAGGACTTCTGCAATTTATGTCAAAGAATATTCTGTGTATGTTTTTCTCTAGGGATTTTATAGCATCTGGTCTTATATTTAGGTCTTTAGTCCATTTTGAGTTTATTTTTTGTATGTGCTCTTAGAGAAAGTTCTAATTTCATTCTTTTGCATATAGCTGTCCAGTTTGCCTGGCACCACTTATTGAAGACACTGTCTTTTCTCCATTGTGTATTTTTGCCTTATTTGTTGTAGATTAATTGACCATAAGTGAACAGGTTTATTTATTTGCTTTCTATCCTGAACCATTGATTTATATCTCTGTATTTGTGCCAGTAGCACACTGCTCTGAGGACTGTAACTTTGTAGTATAATCTGAAGTCAGGGAGCCTGACTCATGCAGCTTCATTTTTCTTTCTCAAGATTGGCCTGGAAATTTGGGAGGTTTTCTTTGTTTTCTGTTTTGTTTTGTGTGTTTCCATAAGAATTTTAAAATTTTTGTTCTAATTCTGTGAAAAATCCCACTGGTAATTTGATGGGAATTGCATTGACTATAAATGGCCTTGAGTAATATAGGCCATTTTAACAATATTGATTCTTCCAATCCAAGAATGGGGTATATCTTTCCATCCATTTATGTCATCTTCAATTTCTTCCATCAGCTTCTTATAGTTTTTGGAGTACAGGTCTTTTGCGTCCTTAGATGAGTTTACTCCTAGGTATTTTATTATTTTTGATGTGATGGTAAGTGGGATTTTTTCCCTTAATTTTCCTTTCTGATATTTCATTGTTCATGTATAGAAATGCAAGAGATTTCTATATATTAACTTTGTAAGACAGTATGTATTACAATTCTTCATATAATAAAGAAACTGAGTCCCTTAACACCATAAAAAAGTAAATATATGAAATATCATAATATTTGGACAGAATACATATATTTGTATGTAATTATATACGAGTTTATATAAAGGTATAAATATTATTTACTAATTGTTCATTATGTACATGGAAAAACTCAAACTAGCATACTTCAGAAATATTACACAATGACATGCACTTCCAATGATATTAATTATTCAAGTGCTTGTGATCTTAACCCACATTCTTCTGAATAGCAGATAAAATAGTTGATGTATGCAAACAGAAGAAGACAACATAAGGTTTCAACATAATTACTTGACAATAGAGAGCATCCATACAATCTGTTAACTGAAAAGAAAAGTAAAACTACTAAAATCCTATTTGTTGTGCATTTGTTTCCTACCAGTGTATCTCTCATTCAGTGAGATTCTACAAAGTATTAAATAAACTGAACAAAGTAAGGGCCAAATTAGTATATATGGCAGGGATAAGCAAGGTCTGTTTAATGGCATAAACTTATTTCAAGAGTCATGTATTTTAAATGTCAGAAAAGGCACATCCAAGGTGAAACCAATTCTCTGAAACTGCCTGTGATTGAGTCACTTTTCAGAAACTTGGCTTTGGGGAATTGAACCTAAATAGATGATGAATTACTGACATTTACTTTTTTCTATATTTCCCTGAAACCCTAAGGATACTATAAAATAAAATGTGAATAGTAATAGAAAATATATAAATAGATAGGTAACAAGCACGTACTGTATAGCACAGGGTAATCTGCTCAGTATTGTGTAATAACCTAAATGGGAAAAGACTCTGAAAAGGAATAGCTATACATATATGTGTAGCAGATTTACTTAGATATATAAACCTGAAATTACCACAACTTTGTAAGTCAACTATACTCCAATGAAGTTTATTTTTAAAAAGAAAGAAAATAGAAAAACAGCGGACAGGCAACTGGATTGGAAATGACTCTAAGACCAATTTTAACAAATGATCTATGAGTCAGTGGAGGCAAAAGTCTTAGAAGTTGATATTTATTCATGAATTTGAAGTGCAAACAGTCAAGAAAACACCTTTGAAAAAAGTAAGTATGCGGTGCAAGAAAAACTCAAGTGCAACCATAAAAAGATACACATGATCATTAAACCATGTAATTTTATTTGCAGTGAAAAATAATGCTCAAATGTTCTTTAAAATGAGTAACTGCTATAATGGCTATTGATAACACCAGAAATAAAGACCATCCAATGTTTCCTTAGACAATATAGTAGTTTTATATTATAGCTGCAAGTACTTCAATCCATCTAACCAGGAGAGTGGTGGTTTGTGTTCCTTCCCTGGGAACCTGAGTGGCCTTATGATTATTATGACCAACAGAGTGTGGTGCAAGTGACATCATGGACTTGCAAAGCTAGGACTTAAAAAGATCATGTGGCTTTCTTATTTACTAGAAATACTCACTCATGAAGCCTTACACTGCTTATGTACAAGATCTGAGTACCCTAAGATTACCTGTCTGGAGAAGTCACAAGTGGGGACTTGGGCCCTTGGTTTCAGCAAAACCCACCCCTAATCCATTCAAGCTCAAGTACCAGACCCAAGAGTGAAGAAGCTGGTAGATGATTCAACTCCCAGGCTTAGAGTTACCCCTTAACCATTAGAGTCAAGCCAGCTGAGCCTCAGACATCATGTGCTGTTCCCTATCTGAATTTCTGACTCAGAGAATCTTTGATCATAAAAATAAAAAAAGTAATTATCTTACTCAGTAAGTTTTATGGTTATTTATTATGCAGTGTTATATAACCAGTACAGATAATTCAATGTAAAATGATGAAATTAATTTAGGGCAATTTATTATTAATAAGAAAATGAAGCATACATATTATCTAATAGAATATGATTTCAGTTAAATTATTCAGGGCATGGAACATGTTCCTAGAAATTCCTTGGTAAGCAAGAACAAAATGGGCAAAGCAAATAATGGAATATGTTGCTAAAAATGCAAAGCATGCACACAAAACAGGATAGACTAACCTAACATTAGATGATTAGTGTGCACATTAGTGTTCATTTATCAAGAGCTTTTAAAATTCATGATTGCCAGGAAATCATGGATACTATTAACTTAAGGTAATTTTCAGGATAGATGAAAAAAATATGAGGAGCTCAGAAATATCCTGCATCTTAAATTTTTTCACAATTACTTTCTAAATTGATCTCACTGTGTAGCTCTGGTTCTGAGAATTCCAGGGCCTTTGCTTGATCTTTCTTGGCTTCCAGATTTTAGTGTGGCTTATTCATTTACATTTTGACTACAAGTTCCAGCACATTTATCTCTGTGAGTGCCTTCTATCTTCATTGTTTGGCATAATATAATATAAATAAGCCTTGATCCTGGTTTGGGGTTCCCTCACCCTCATTTGGAAATTCTTCCAAACAATGAATTCAAAACCCAAGTAATGTCCAAGAAAACCACTTATTTTCTCGGACTCTTTCTGCTCCCGCCTAACCTCCTTTTTTTTTTCTTCATAGAATTTTGTTTACTCAGCCTTAATCTTTGCTGATTTCAGTTTTGGGGGACAGCTGAGAATCCACTGGCATTTCTAGTTATTATACAAAATTGACAAATATCCATGGACACATAGTGGTCATGGAGACAACAGGAGAACTACAATGTGGTATCTACATTCTTCCTTTTCACCATAAAAGCACTATCCCTAAGAAAAGGAATTTGGCAAATTGAAGATATATGAAGAATGAAAAAATGCTGCATGATTATCTTATACAGAGAGGTTTCAGGCAATAGAACTAGCAGTGAAAAAAGAAAATAGCCTAAATGTCTCAATTATAGATGCATAAAGAATATTGAAACACACCTCCCATCTTTAAATATGAAGACTGTCATGGTCAACATACTATTGGAGAAGGAATTAAAAGTTTTATTCCAAATCAAGAGGAGAAATTTTAGAAGAGAAAAGCATATATTAAGACTATAATGTTCAACTTTAGGATAACTTAGGACATTGAAATCTAATAAAAATAATCAATTACTAGGTGCCAAGATGTGGACTAGATATCATTATTGAAACACAAAAATGAGGGCATGGGCTCAAGGTAAAGAGTTACATACAAGAATTTATGAACATGCTAGCTGAGTATATGAAAACACACAAATGAATTGGGTCAAAGGCTCTAAGCCACATAGGAATGAATATTAGTAGTGGTACATCTTAATATTCTAGGGCTGTTTCGGATTTTGGAAAGAACCATATATTTTAATATATAGGTATTCCTGGGTGTTAATCACTTATTCTGGGTCCAAAGATATGCAAGCGAACAAAATACACCCAAATCCATGAACTTTAAGAGTTTTAATTTTAGTGTAGGAGATAGACAATAAGCAAATAGCACATTATATTATGAGATAGAACAGTTTCAGATTTAAAATAATTTAATAGATAGAAGAAAGGGAATAGGGAGTAGAGGGGTGAGTAATATTCCATTGTGCATATGTATCACAACTTCTGGATCCACTCCTCTGTCGACGGACATTTAGGTTGTTTCCATGTCTTGGCTATCGCAAATAGTGCTGCAGTGAACACTGGAGTACATGTGTCTTTGAGAATCGTGGTTTTCTCTGGATAGATGCCCAGGAGTGGGACTGCTGGATCAAATGGTAGTTCTACGTTTAGTTTTCTGAGGAATCTCCATACTGTTTTCCACAGTGGTTGCACCAATTTACATTCCCACCAACAGTATAATAGGGTTCCTTTTTCTCCACACCCTCTCCAGCACTTATTGTTTGTAGACTTTTGGATGATGGCCATTCTGGCTGGTGTAAGGTGGTACCTCATAGTGGTTTTGATTTGCATTTCTCTAATATTGAGTGATGCAGAACATCTTTTCATGTGTTTTTTGGCCACCTGTATGTCTTCTTTGGAGAATTGTCTGTTTAGATCTTCAAAACATTTTTTGATGGGCTTGTTTGTTTTTTTGGTATGGAGAGGTAGGAGGTGTTTATAAATTTTGGAGATTAATCCCTTGTTAGTTGATTCATTTGCAAAGATTTTCTTCCATTCTGTGGGTTGTCTTTTTGTTTTGATTAGGGTTTCCTTTGCTGTGTAGAAACATTTAAGTTTGATTAGGTCCCATTTGTTCATTTTTGTTTTTATTGTCAATATTCTAAGAGGTGGATCTGAGAAGATGCTGCTGTCATTTATGTCAGAGAGTGTTTGGCCTGTTTTCCTCTAAGAGTTTTATAGTGTCTGGTCTTATACCTAGGTCTTTAATCCATTTGGAATTTATTTCTGTGTATGGTGTAAGGGAGTGTTATAATTTTGTTCTTTTACACGTGGCTGTCCAGCTTTCCCAGCACCACTTATTGAACAGGCTATCTTTTCTCCATTGTATATTCTTGCCTCCTTAATCATAGATTAGTTTACTGTAGGTGCGTGGGTTTAATTCTGGGCTTTCTATCCTGTTCCACTGATCTATATTTCTGTCTTTGTGCCAGTACCATATAGTTTTGATGAATGTTGCTTGTAGTATAGTCTGAAGTCCGGGAGCCTGATTCCTCCAGCTCCATTTTCTTTTTAGGATGTCTCTGGCTATTCTGGGTCTTTTGTGCTTCCAAACAAACTTTAAAATATTTTCTTCGAGTTCTGTGAAAAATGTCCTTAGTAATTTGATAGGGATTTCATTGATCTGTAGATTGCCTTAGGTAGTATAGTCATTTTGATAATATTAACTCTTCTAGTCCATGAGCATGGACTATCTTTCCATCTATTTGTGTCATCTTTGATTTCTCTCATCAGTGTCTTATAGTTTTCACAGTACATGTCTTTTGTCTCTTTAGGTAGGTTTACTCCTAGGTATTTTATTCTTTTGTATGCGATGGTAAACAGGATTGCTTCTCTAATTTCTCTTTCTGATCTTTCATTGTTAGTGTATAGAAAAGCCGTTGATTTCTGTGTATTAATTTTGTATCCTGCGACTTTGCCAAATTCATGGATGAGCTCTGTTTTCTGGTAGAGTATTTAGGATTCTCTAGGTATAGTATCATGTCATCCGCAAAAATTGATAGTTTTACTTCTTCCTTTCCAATTTGGATACCTTTTATCTCTTTTACTTCTCTTGCTGCTGTGGCTAGGACTTCCAAAAGTCTGACGTCCTTGTCTTGTTCCTGCTCAGAGGAATTCTTTCAGCTTTTCACCATTGAGAATGATGTTAGCTCTGGGTTTGTCATATATGGCCTTTATTATGTTGAGGTAGGTTCCTGCTATGTCCACTTTCTGAATGGTTTTTATCAGAAAAGGGTGTTGGATTTTGTCAAAGTCTTTTTCTGCATCTATTGAGAGTATCATATGGTTTTTAACAAAAAGCTGGTTCTTTGAAAAGATCAACAAAATTGATAAACCCTTAGTCAGACTTATCAAGAAAAAAAGAGAGAGGACTCAAATCAATAAAATTAGAAATGAAAAAGGAGAAGTAACAATGGACATCATAGAAATACAAAGCATCATAAGAGACTACTATATGCAACTATATGCCAATAAAATGGATAACTGAGAAGAAATGGACAAATTCTTAGAAAAGTACAATCTTCAAAGAGTAAACAAAGATGAAATAGAAAAGATGAATGGACCCATCACAAGAACTGAAATTGAAACTGTGATTAAAAAACTTCCAACAAACAAAAGGCCAGGACCAGATGGCTTCACAGGCAAATTCTATCAAACATTTAGAAAAGAGCTAACACCTCTCCTTCTGAAACTATTTCAAAAAATTGTAGAGGAAGGGATACTCCCAAACTCATTCTATGAGGCCACCATCACCCTGATACCAAAACCAGACAAAGATACCACAAAAAAAGAAAACTACAGGCCAATTTCACTGATGAACATCGATGCAAAAATCCTCAAGAAAATACTAGCAAACCACATCCAACAATACATTGAAGGATTGTACATCATGATCAAGTGGGATTTATCCCAGGGATGCAAGGGTTCTTCAATATCCGCAAATCAATCAGTGTGATACACCACATTAACAAACCAAAGAATAAAAACCATGTTTCCATTTTAAATAGAAGAGTGAGGGAGGGACTCATCCAGAAGGTGATATTTGGGCAAAGACTCAAAGAAGAGGTGAAAGACAGCAATGTGGATAAGCAGAAAAGCATTCCAGGCAGAGAGTACAGCAAGTTTAAAGATCAGGGGACAATATTATTCCTACTATACTAAAAGAAGAATATAGCTGAAGCAGAGACAATGAGGGGAGATTAGGCATGGGTCAGAGAGTTTCCAAGGACATTTGGTAAAGGGCTTCAGATGGTATTTCAAGGACCACGCTTTCTTCAGTAATAAAATAGGGAGCACTGAAAGGTCTCAAGAGAGGGTGACATGATCTGGCTTGCACTTCAGAAGGATGATTCTGGACCATTGTCTTTGCTACAGGGGAGAAAATGTAGACGTGGGGAGGCCATTTTAAAGATCATGGCAATATCAATGTGAGAGTGTAGCTAAGAACAGTGGGGCAGCAGATTTTTCACACAGTCTTTAAAAAAGTACCAACAGGATTTGCTGGTGGATTGAAGCTGAAGATAAAGAGGAGAGTCAAGGATAACTGCAAGGTTTTTTTTTCTGAGCAATTGGGAAGAATAGTATTGCCATTTACAAAGATGAGGTGGGATGAACTAGAAGCAGGGTTATTAAGAAATATTAATGGCTTTGTTTTGGGTGATTTGGGATTCCTATTAGATTCAATGTGAGATACATAAAATCCAGATGCATACTGAGTTTGGTCAGGGGTCACTAATGTATAAATTCTCAAAGATTAAATAAGTTATGTAAATGAGGTTTGGGACCAGATATAAGACACTTACTAGTAAGCAAGAGGAGCCTTATAGCCCTAAAATCCCTTTAGGGTATATTTGGTGTCCAAAACCAATACTTCTACAAGCCAATTTTGCCTTCTAAGTTCAGTACAAGGGATGGCAACATTATTATAACTATATATCTTTTAAAGACTAAAGAGAATATTTCATTTATATAAATAAAGTGTACTTATCTTACATTTGGGAGAAAAGGGCTTTTTATAGTCACCCTTATGTGTATTAAAGTCTGATACTGACTGACACTGACATTCATCATCCACCTCTTACATGAATTAAAATGCTGCCGTAAGTTACACACAGACGAAAACTATAGATTTTTCAAACAATGGTCAAACTGTGTTAAAATTGGCTGCAACCTACTCTTCAGTGATGCTTATTCAATGAGTACAATAAAGGATTGCTACATGGAAGGAACTTAAAAGTGACATATCCTTGGTGGTATGGTAAAAAAAAAAAAATATGCATTTGATTGATGGACAAAGGCTTATCTGTGGGTAAGAGGAAAATACTAGTACCACCAAAAACTGAGGTTTGTTTTAAAAAAAAATCAGCTGATTTTTCAAGTGTGTTAGAAGTTTTCATAAGTACATATTTTTATGGCAATAGGAACTATTTACTGGAAAACTAGAAAAAAGCACTTACTTGAAAACCAAGTTTTTATTTGGGGGAAAAAAAGCTATTTTTCAAGTTTTATTTACCCCCAGTCCCTTCATTTCCTACTTTTTAAGCAATAGTGTTTTTGAAAGTTTTTAGTGACTAATTTATTACATAAATCACACCGGAGCCTTTTCATAGAAATAACCATAAAGTGTTAAATGTTATTTTTGTTATTGTGTGTAAAGATTGGAATAGATGTGGACACAACTGCAGCTGTAAATCTACTTTATGTTTTTTCATTCTCAATAACATTTACACAGTGGGCAACTGGTTAAGTATCTCTCAGGGGTCTTTAAAATGAAAGCAGAGGCTTTATTAACTCACTTCCCACTGTTCTGACTGAAAAAACATATCCTGAAATTCAGCAAGTACTTAACAGTATGAAGTTCTAAAAGGAGAAAATTACAACAAAAAAGTGTCAACAGGACCGTCAGTATGAGCGCAACTGACTGGAATTCTGATAAGCAAGACCATAAAACAAGATTTGTGCCCAGGAAAGTAAATAATGATGGGGGATAAAGTAAAGCTTTTTGATCCATTTAGTCAACACTAATTAAGGAACAGAAGATTAAAAACATCATCTAGACTCACTAAGCTGGAAAGAGAAAGGCCAAGAAATGATTAAATGTTACTCCTCGCAGTGGAGAGTGCTGCTGGTTCTAGGATCAAAAGATTTCTTCATCAGAGGTATCGGAGCTGCAGAGACCTCTCATGGGCAGGAGGAAGCACCTCCAGCGAATGAAGGGAATGCTTTTTGACAGTTTGCTCAAAAGTGATAAGGAAGACTCCCTAAATGATAGGGAAAAGGTTCTGGCACTACTACAGCTGGGCTGTTTTTCAGGACCTAATACAGTTTCAGGAACAGAGAAGACAAAGATATCAAGAAGGGGGAAATAAAGTTCCATGACTATGACCAGGGTGTTATCTTTAGTCAGACCACAGTTCCTTTACCAACTCTATAAGAAGTAGCTGGTAACAGTGAGGGAAGATACACAAGAGATGACAATACAACCTGCCTCATAGGATTTTTGTGAGGGTATGTGGAACCAATCCATGGAAATAATGTGTAAGAGAATTATTAGCTATTTTAGTCACTGAAAGCAGCAGATTTTAATGATTATGTTGCAATAAAAAAAAATGTAGGTCTAAATCGGAATGAACGACAAGGACATAATTTCAAAAGATATTAGGTGAGCTCCCAGTACAGAAGACAGCTCTTGATATGTCACTGCTAACTGGTGGTTACACAATCTTAGCCAGGTTTTATTTCTCAGTAAAGTGTGTGGCTTAACACAGCCTTAAACAAGGAGGGGAGAGTTAGACCATCTTTGAATGAGAAAGATGGAATAAAGATAACTTTCACTTAATTAAAATACTAATTCAAATTTGGAAATTACATTCTTCTTCATGAAAAAGCAACCATCAATTGATCATATGCATCTTATACAAATGCGCAAAGTATTTCTTCATTAAACAATTATTTCTTTTAATTTTACTCTGAAGAGGGTACTTGATTAGATTACAATGTCATCTGTTTTCTATAAAAGCTTCAATAGGTAGTAGGTGAGAGAAAACTTTCTTAAAACTTGACTAAATGTTAAGTACAAAATGCTAACTGCTATAACAGAATTATGGCTTACAGTGTGCTACAGAGAGAAATTCAAAAGGACTAAAGTTTGAGTTTTAAAGAACTCAAGCCTATCAGTAAAGTTTAAGTAAATAGGAGTCATAGACTCTTATTTTCATCTATTGCATCAAGCTGTGCAAAGTAAATGATTGTATACATTACTATTATTTAGCACAATACTAACAATCATATTACTTACCTGCTGCTTAATTTACATGATTTTTTCCATTTGGGAAAACATGCATTTGGCCTTGAAACAGAATGATTCTCTAACAGGCAATATAAAAGGCAATATAAATTAACAATGAGAATTCTACTACAGCCATAGGTCTCATGTTTTTAAGAGAGAGGAACTACACTGAATCAATTAACTATTTGAATGTGCCAAGACCATGAAATATAGCACCAATTAGTTATTTATGTCTGATCCAGTTCATGAAGTCCCTGAACAACTTCTAAAAACTCTGGAGTGAGTTTTAACATTTTCTTAAAGCAAAGACCTTTGACTTGACAATGGATAAAATGGAAACAATATTTATTTAATATGTCATTTAAATACCAAATGTGATTGGTATTAGAGGAAGAAAAAACTATCTTAACAAGGACAGTTAATTAAAATTATGGCTTAGATGAAATGCATATTATTGGTCCTGAGGGAAGCAAAATCTTCTGCCATATCTCTAAAGTGCTTAAGTACACTTGACACAGAGCACAGTGTTATAAATTATTTCCATTTATGTTATATTATAGTCGTTGCAGGCAAAGTAATTGCACACTTGCTGAATCGCCTTTGCATAAAACTCACATATTATAGACATATTTCAAATGCTTGATTTATTGGGCCATGACAGTCAAGGCATTTCTGAGAGCCGAGGAATCTGGGGACAAAATATAATAAATTAATATAAAGCACCAGGTAGACCAGAAGGTCTTTGCTGATGTTATTTCTTAATATTTTTTACCAGCTAACTTATTTGAGGCAAAACAGTTTTTTATTAATCACTGAAGAATAGGCACTATGCAATGAACACAATGCAATGTCTTTAAAAAGGATTTCTTTATGACCATTGAAAGACTTTTATCTTAAATCACATGTTGCCTAATCACTTACCTATCCGTCCTTAATTTATAGAACTCCTTGTCTTGAGGAATCAGATTTATATAGTCCTTATCTACTTTTTAGCCACCACTGGAGATTTAGCTTTGTAGCTTTCATTTTAATAATTCTTTGTGATAGAACACTCTAAGGTGCTTGCCTGGAGGTCTAGTGCATCAGCGCAAATTACTGGATAATTGATTAATAAAAGAGGGGGAAAGAATACCAGTTTAGAAACTGATGAATTTAAGGTAAACTTGCTTGGTAATTTACACCTTATTAATTAGAACTTTGGAATGCAATAAATATATACTTAGCATTGTTCTCCAGAAAGTTAATTACAGTAATACATGAAAACATTGCTATACATAGTGACTATAGATAAACATTACATATGGCTTAAAAAGAATTTTTAGTTTATCTGAAATTTAAAACAGCTGTTATGAGATTCCCAGACTGTTCAAATGGCTCTTTTTCCTTCCCATTCTTCTTCTTTTCCTTATCTTTTTCAAAAATTTGCGAATTGTTTTACGATTATTTTGAGTTTAATATGTAAAAAAGATTCATATTTAGTGCATAGTTTAAAGCAGCTTTGGTCTGTGTTTATAATACTTAAGAACTGTTATAATATATGTAAGATTAATATATTTAAATATTTTATTTTCAACATCATTGTGGAAATAAATCATTTTCAACATCACCAATCTAGTTTTCAAAAAAAAGAGAGATACGATACTGTATGCCAGTCCAAATATATTATAGGAATATTTAGAAACTTAAAAACAATAACTTTAACCCAGCCAAATAACTAGGAAAATACTGAAAACAAGAAAAAGATTTTGATATGCCATTAAAGTTAGCATATAAACACTGACTCAAGAGATAGATTGTTCAAATGCACTGGTTTAACTGAGTGTATAAAATGTTTCATTCCCTTTTATGAGAAAAAAAATCAATTTATCTTGGGTGCTATAAAATAATTTGGCCCAGGCACAGTGACTAAGGTTGAGTATTTTCTGATTTCAATGCAAGTCTGGATTTTAAAGCTGCAATAAAAATGGTACTTAAGTTAAGTCTGATATTTGCAATGTATTGTCTACTGAATGCACATTTTATATCAATAATATGGTATTATAAGGCAGCACTGAAGAGAAGAAACAAATGTCCAATTGTAGAAAAACTTTGATGCCACAAAGGTCAGGAAAAACAGGATAAATCACACATACATATACAAAGAAGAGATTTAAGAACTAAACAAGAATTTCAATGTATGTAAATTTTATTCCGATGCATAGAATCTTGCCTTATTTAATCGAGTTGAATATTCCTCAGTGTTATCAAGGAATCTTGAATTATTTGTGGAAAATGGTACTATGAAGTATATAAAAGTATGTTTATCAGTATCCATGATCTACTATGAGGTAAATTATATGGTATCAGGAATAGGAAAATTTAAATTAATACAACACAAATGAGCCATTTCACCTTGTAAATTAGTATGTTCTAAATGCAAAATGATGAAGCCTGCATTATGTTCACATCAGAAAGTGCATTTAGGAATTCTATTCAAGGGAGTTCCTGCTTGGGTGGTACAAGGGGTTAAGAATCTGACTGCAGTAGTTTGGGTTGCTATAGCTGCAAAGTTTTGATTCCTGGCCAGGTGCAGTGGGTTAAAGGATCCGAAACTGCCACGGCTGAGGCTTGATGCCAGAGGTGCAGCCAATAAAAAAAAAAAAAAAGAACAAATAATTCTTCTACCCAAGATTATATTAGCATATTTTAAGCAAGTCTTTAGAAAGATATTGTAGGGAGTTCCTGTTGTGGTTCAGTGGTTAACGAATCTGACTAGTATCCATGAGGAAGCGGGTTCGATCCCTGGCCTCGCTCAGTGGGTTAAAGATCCAGCATTGCCATGAGCTGTGGTATAGGTTGCAGACCCAGCTTGGATCTGTCATTGCTGTGGCTGTGGTGTAGGTCAGCAGCTACAGCTCCAATTTGACCCCTAGCCTGGGAACTTCCGTATGCCACAGGTGTGACCCTAGAGAGACAAAAAAAAAGAAAGAAAGAAAGAAAGATACTGCGAATGAACTAAAAGGTGTTTAAATTGTATATCATTTATTTCTACAGTCCCCCTCACATTTTCTTTTCTAATATCCATAACGAAGGCACAGAACCTTATACTTGCAAGTGAGTATCCTTTATATTAGAAGCGTGACAGGAACTATGGTTTATTAATTTGCTAATTACAGTTATGTAAACATATTTCAAAAATTACGAGCTTAGGCAAGTGAGATAATTTTTTTCCCCTCATAGCTGTGATAAGAATTAACTGGCAGACCACAAAATGGTAGTGTAGACTTGAGAAAAGACCATCCCTGTTCACCCACCAGCTCCTTCCGCACATCTCAATGTATATCTTTGATGATGTCTATTTTTTATTGGAATGTAACTTACTATCACTTTTCCAACTTCAAGTTCACCAGAATGTTGCAATGGTACATATGTTTGTTGGGAAGGTTTAAGACCATTAAAATAATCATTTCAGCTCTGACTATCAATAAGAAGTTTGGCAGAGAGGCAAATGACAAATCAGAAAACCAAATATAGGCTCTATTGTCTTCTTTGATTCTAAAAACCAATTTCTAAGACTACCAATTTCCCCCTTTAAATTAGAATATTACCACATTTGTTCAATCAACCTTACAGGGTAATTATGAGACACAAATGTCGTAACGTTGATGAAAAAGTGCCCTACAAAATACCAGGCATTTATTCACATCATTATCTTTAGGATTAAAAAAAAAATCCCTTGCAAGGTAAAAACTTTTTTTTAGTTCATGAAAAGCATATTTATTTTTTTAGGGCTGCACCTGCGGAATATGGAAGTTCCCTGGCTATGGGTCAAATCAGAGCAGAAGCTACCAGGCTACACCACAGCCACAATGCAGGATCCGTGTTATGTCTGTGACTTACACCACAGCTCATTGCAATGCAAGATCCCACTGCAGGAGGCCAGGGACTGAACCCACATCCTCATGGATACTAGTTGGGTCCCTAATCAGCTGAGTCACCATGACAGGAATTCTGAAAAGCACATTTTTAGAAGTAAAAATCTCCTAAGTAGCTTTAACTACTTTTGCTTTCCAAGGAACACAGGCAACTTTGTATTTATATTGCATGAATGTCTTGCAATGATTTTGATATACCTGGTTATTTTCAGTGATCCTTAGTTAGGTGTCCTCTGGATAGAGTAATGCAACATTCTCACTCAGACTAGACTAAATACTAAGAGCATGAGTCATCTTTATCATCCCATATAACCAGTGGTATGGTGACCTCAGTGATCTATCAGTATCACATAGAATCCCATTTCTTTACAATTCTTCACTTTTATTTTCACTGTGTTTTTGCCCCAATACAGCTGCTCTTTGAGGACAACAAATAACCAGTTGACCATGTTTGGCTCATAAGTATCTTCCTTATCCACTCACCGCCAAGAGGGAAATAATTTCCATGACTGGCTCATCCTGATTATTTAATATAGAATTGTCACCTTTATTTTTGTAGAAAAGGATTGATCACTTGCTGAGGATCACCATCTGAAAACAGATCAGGTTCAGTTTTTGACTCTAGTGCCTTGGCTCTGTTGAAAATTCCTCCCTCTTTAGATTACATATATAAGCAGTGTTGTGTTACAGTGTTTACATGCTCTTCCTTAACCAGTTGTGAATACTTTCTCCAGATTTCCTTGTACCAATAACGAGTTAATGATTAGTTAATTAAATATGACTGAGTCATGAAAATAATTATCCATTAAAACATATTATATATATCCAATGGCTCTAAAATATTATCTCCTTTTACATATTTTATTTCATATATGTATTTATATGTGTCCCCTGTATTTTATTTTCCCTAACCAAACACATTGTTCTGGCTCTGTTACTTCTTTCCTTCTTTCACTTACTTATTAATAGAAAAACGTTTACATGCACCAACAATTTGTATAGACACCATGCTTTCTAATAATGTGGGCAATTAAAAAATTTCTTTCATCAATAGTAACAGTAATTAACAAGAATATAAGCACACATTAGATTGAGCTCCCATCGTGGCTCAGTGGCTAACGAATCGGACTAGGAACCATGAGGTTGCGGGAACAATCCCTGGCCTTGCACAGTGGGTTAAGGCTCCGGTGTTGCTCTGAGCTGTGGTGTGGGCTGCAGAGTGGCTCGGATCCCGCGTTGCTGTGGCTCTGGTGTAGGCCAGTGGTTACAGCTCCGATTGGACCCCTAGCCTGGAAACCTCCATATGCTGCGAGTACAGCCCTATAAAGCAAAAATAAATAAATAAATAAATAAATAGATTGAGATAAATTTAAGATTTCACGATTTATTTGTAAAATAGGTAATATAGGCAATAATTTTACTGTGGTACATATAAGGGAAAATGAATTAAGAGCTAAAGTAAGTATAGAAGATACCATAAAAGGTGATATCTAAACTTAGATATGTTTTGCATAGTTGGAGAAAGCCTACTTTATTACTATATATTAAGATGTATCTAAACACTGTAAGTATATTTATTCTATTGTACTATATATAAACTTCTCACATAAGAAATTGTATTTTCCTAATTTTTCTATCCTCAATGGCTAATACACATTTTTGTTCATACAAGTATGATAAATGGTTAAGTGAGTGAATTAATAAGTGGCTTCTGTTAGGAGAGCAATGCATACAACTAAGGAAAAGTAGGAATAACATGTTTAAGCATAAATGATAAAATCAATGTGACTTCAATGGAGAAAACTGATCAATGAAGCAAACTGTAAATAAGGTTTCAAAGATAAATTTCAAACAGACTATGCAGAGCTTTCAATAGGTCAATCTAGGAATTTTTAATATTAGCCTGTATGCAGTGGTAGTCTCCCAGGTTTTTGTTAAATCTTAATGTGCTTTAATTCTCTCTTTTCCACTTTCACAAGGCTCATTTCTATTTAGTCAGATCCCTTTTGCATTTAAAATAATTTATCCGAAAGTCAGTGTTGACTGACATGATTAGGGAGGGAAAAAAATTGACAATAGATATGGATAAACTTTGAAGCTTAGAAAATATAAGTTATATGACAGAAGAAAAAAAAACCTCTAGTGTCATATTTAGTCCTCATCCATACAAATATAACAGTTTAGGGCTATTACAAAAACATTTCCTTCAAGGTTCTTGAAATTAATGGATAGAAAATTAACCCAGTAATTTTGTATAGGTTATTAATTAGGCTTGAGCCAAAGTATGTAGAAATGGGCAAAACTTCAGAAAAGACTTAAGGTGTTTAAACTTTCTTTTCTTCCCAGGTCTTATCTTAGTTCCTCTTGGTATAATTACTATATGATACAATTTTCCTGAAACTCAAATGTGGAAATTCAGTGCTAAATTTAAAGTAATTCCAAAATATGACTCATAATTTGAACAGTTCATCTAGACCAACATTGTAGGAAGAAGAAAAAATATAGAAAGCATATAGTGTCATTAATGAGACAGAAAGAACTATCACTGACCAACTTTTCTGAACATCATTTTTTAAATAGGCACCTTATCTTTAGCAAACATATGTTAGCCAGACATTTTAACCAACCAAAATATAGTCTTGGAGTTGAGGAAAACTGCTACCTTTTGCAAACCATTAGACTGAATACATAACATTCACTTCACAAGTTCTAATAAAAAAAAAAGGAAAGGAAAATATCTGCATATATTTGATCCAAATAAGGACGCAAAATGTTGATACAGGGATGTTTATTTCATAGTCATCTATGTGTAGCTAAAGAATTCCATTCTCATTCAACTGTAAAGAGAATCTATGTAAGCTTTTTCTATAAAGTTTTAAAACTATCTTATTAAAACAGATTTAGCTGGATTTTTTGCTGTCAAATGAGTATAAATAAAAGTATAAATGACAAAACTGTATGGAATTAATATACCACCCACTCAGAATATACATTTTCATTGTTAACAGTTCTATAATTAAATGTAAATACAATGGCTGTATATTTATAAATGTCACTGGGAAATTCCAGGATGTATTCTATATGAATACACAGCACATCCTTAAATTTTATATATATTTTATAAATATGCCAAGTAATATATACAAAAATAAGCATATAAAACTAGAAAAAGGCATATTCTTTTCCTGAATGTTTAATATTATAATAAAGTGCATCTTTATATATTGAGAAAATTTAATTTTTGTTACAAAATAATAAGCTTCATAGCATATATAAAGGGCTGCACACCTGGTATGTAAAATCACCTTTTTTTTTTTTTTTTTTTTTTTGCTTTTTAGGGCCACACCCATGGCATATGGAGGTTACCAGGCTAAGGGTCTAATTGGAGCTACTGCTGCTGGCCTATGCCACAGCCACAGCAATGGCAGATCTGAGCCGTGTCCACAACATATACCACAGCTCACAGCAACGCCAGATCCTTAACCACTGAGCAAGGCCAGGGATCGAACCCACAACCTCATGGTTCCTAGTCGGATTCGTTTTTGCTGTGCCATGACAGAAACTCCTTGTACATAAAATTACATCCTTTCAATTACATAATCCTCACTGAGAGATCAACAGAACAATCAGACATTATATGGAATATTTGGATCCTATATATACATTTAGTAAAAGAGATTTTTCCCCTTAGTTTTCAGAAATATCAACAATAAAAATAACATAGCAGAAGAACACATTTTAGTAATAACCTAAGGAGATAAGTAAAGGAAAGCTGATTTTAGACAGATTAATAAAAATGGGTTCATAAAGTACACTGCACTGGAATAATACTGAAGTGCCTACAAGAGATTCATCATGGTGTTTTACCATTTATGTTTAAAGGACTATTTTTTAACTGAAAAATACTTAACGTCAGACTTTGGTTAAAAACTTATTAGAGAACAAAGAAGCTGCAAAGGGAATGTTGAGGTCACTCTGAAATAGTATTTATGGGCAACAGCTACCACTTTTTAGGATGGGGCCATGGTGGGAAGAGACTGAAGTTAGCAGGGCTTAGAAGTTGGAGGAAGATACCAAGTGGAGTTGGGGGTCTGACCTCTGAGGAGGAGCTGCAACCTGGCTTGTTCTGTCATCTTTGAGAAGACAAGTCAAAGCTGGTTCTGAGAGTACTGGGAAAAAGGAGATCAGAAACAATCTCCTGAAAGAGCAAGCATGTGAGAAAAGGCAAGCTGTCTCCCAGTATCCTTCTAAGGTCCCCTGTTGATGGAAGTCCACAGGAAGCCCGCTGGAAAAGGATGAAAGTGGTGTATAGAAATCCAGTTCCTGCATCACAAAGAAGAGTGTGGAACAGTGGGACTAGAGCTGAGAGGCCACAGCTTAGTATTAGGCATTTGATCAACTAAGTTAACTTTCAAGGATTTGACCAATGCTAACACTTATATTAAATTAAAATTATAAGTCTGTCCAAGAATAACTAGGGAGTCCTCTCTCTGGTCCTTCCATCTTCTGGTAACAATTTTCTTGAACAATTCTTACAAAATGGGAGAGATGAAGTTGGAGCTTAAATACCTGTCTTATATACTGTATGACTGATATCCATTTTCTGTAAAACTCATGGGCCTTATTTTCCTGATTACCTCTAATTCCAATTCTAAATTTTTACTGAACCTTCCTTCTCATAGAAGATTTTATTTTTTCCACTTTTTATGGCTGCGTCTGCAGCATATGGAAGTTCCCAGGCTAGGGGTTGAACCAGAGCTATTGCTGCTGGCCTACCCACAAGTCATAGCAATGCCAAATCCCTGTCCCTGACCCACTGAGAGAGGCCAGGGATCAAACCCAAATCCTCATGGATACTAGTTGGATTCGTTTCCTCTGTGCCATAACAGGAACTCCTGGAAGATTTTTTTTTTCTCTGCCTTGCATCATCTCAGATAAGAAATGGAATGATTTCCCTTAAAAACCCCAAAGGAATACTAGTTATTATCAAAGGTTTAGAGAAATGAGTGGTTGTTATATGACAAACAACTAAAAATTATATAAAGAACTTTTAACAACACACTGGATATACACCTTTCAGATCATTCAGCTTACTTAATATTCCTGTGCCACACAAGCTTCTCTGAAAAGCAGTAACTACAATAGCCTAGAGCAAAGTTATTAATCAGTTCAGATCTGTCTTTTGGGTTTCATAAACATTTTTTTCCTAATGTTATCTCTGCCTAATCAACTAACTCAACTTATTCTCTTAGCTTTAAATGATAAAAAGGAATGTCTTCAATGTCTTTAAATGTTATTATTCACTGTATCTCACTTGCATTTTAACAACATTTAGAGTCTTGAGCACAGATTATGGAGCTCCACACAGCTAGAATTTAGGATGATGATCAGTAAGTTGGAGAAAATGTGGTAAGGCAGAAAGATTACTTTGAGATTCTAAATGGACATCACTGGTGACTGTTGATTTTTTGGATTCCATATACTTGACTGGCAAAGGCATGGGTTTAGAACCAGAAAGTCTTGGGACTCAGTCTCATCTTTGAGAATTTCTAGCTGTGATATCTTTGCAAGGTCACTTAACCTCCCTTAGCCTCAGCGAACCATCTATAACATGTGAAGAGCAGTGTTGTTTTGAAGAGTAAACAAAAGAGCATACATACCTGTGACCATGCCAGGCAGGTGGTGGGTGATAAATACTTATTAGTACTTGGCCTGTCATCTCTACATGACTAGACTTGATCATTAAATCTAGTCCCTTTAGAAACACAGAGTTAGAAATTGGGGTCTGTATTTTTGATGCCCTTAAATGTGCTCCCAGAAACAAAGAGGCACATGTCCCATGTGTTGACCATAAGGAGAAAATCAAGCTTATGTATGGAAATGAACTGCCCTGACCTCCACTCTTGTATTGAAAAGGGGAGAATAGGGTTCAAAATCAGTGTTATCATCCCAACAACAAGTGACTTTGGGAATACAAACTCATTCATAAAAGCAAAACTTTATATTCACAATATTAGAACTAATTTAGCACTTAGTAAAGTACTTGGTGTATTTCAGAGCCACAAAATTAATGCTAGGAAATAAAAGTAAATAAAGGCTTTCTCAAGTGTGCCGGGATGTGCCTAAAGTAAAATTAAATATTAAAATGAGGCTCTGAGATAGCAGGCAATTTGTCTTTTTATCCACATGTTCTACTTGCAAAGCCATATCTTACCGCCTGAAGAAGACGCAGAGCTTTATGGGGGGAAAATGGCCAATTTCATTCTTGTTGCTAACATCACCACACCTTTAAAAAGCGAGATACTCATTATACTTACATGTCATGAGTTATATATTTAGCAGCAGACTAAGATTATGGCTAGGATAACTATATTTCCTATTGGAAAAAAAGCATAAAGCTGTACTTCCCTGTTGCTCATGTGGTGAAGAAAGCAGTCTGTTTCATCTCTTTTTTTTTCTTAGTTAAACTGCTTAAGATTTAGGAAATATGTGGGCTTATAGTTCACATAATTTTCCCATGTTTGAAAGTTCAGTGTGATTCAACAAATGTGTATTGATTGCCTAGTCTCTGTGCAAGTCTGGGCATTACTAATCAATGGACAAATCAAAGATGCACAAGATTCCAAAAGATTGGAGTGGGAGACAGGAGTGTATATTATTAGCATAACAAATGTCACAGCCAGTGCAGAAAGTGAGACATAAACAAGAAGCTATACAATGGAAGGGCTCTAAAATTCAAGAAATGTTTCTCAACTTAAGGGGCACCCTTAGTTTTCTTGCATTTTCCTTTTCTTTGTTATTATTTCATTTCAGAAGGTCAACATTCTTTAATGGTTTTAACGTTGCATTTCATTTCTGTTCTGTTATAGCTTGTATTTCAGATTGTCTCTTTTTGTTCCTATTGCTCTCAGGTAAACAAGTTATTTATGTTTTATTATGCCACCAGGATTAAATCCTAAAACCTAATTTTGTCCTTGGATGAGCACAACAGAAATTGTTATGGGTTTCACCGAGTTGGTGTACTGATGTAAATGTATGTTTCATGTGTAACCACATCTAAGGGTAGACTCTTCTTTAAAAAACCAAACGCAAATATTAGCTGGGAAAAATGTCTGACATTAAACTGGATAGTGGTTGCATAATCAGATAATGTATGTGAAATTACCTTAAAAAGGATAAAAAGCAGCATGAATGTAGTGTAACATTATTATCATTGAAGGGAAATAGATCGTTAACAAAAGTTTCTATAGCCCACACTCATTTATAGACGTATTATTTATCTTTGTTCAAACAAAACTTAAAGAGACAAGCTTTTAAAGTACATAAAGTAAAAACCTCATAAGCTACGAAATATTACATGTTTAATAATAATTTATATTCTGCTTTGAATGCATATAATCCAACTTTAGGTAACCCAACTTTTAAGATGCAGAGAAGTTTCTTATCCTTAAATGCGGAGTGTGTGTGTGTGTGTGTGCGTGTGTGTGTGTGTACACACACGTATATGTATGTGTTAACTTAAATAAGACTCTAGCTGGGTTTGGGTGGGGCTTACTTTAAGAAGTAAACATTCACCAGATGATGCCAGTCAAGGTCTGCTAACTAGTTTTAACATGTTCACACCACTAAAGTCAGCTCAAAAAACTATGCTCCTGAATACTAACTATGCTATATCTATTTCAATGTGTATGAACTATACTTCAATTAAAAGCAAAACGGAAAAAAAAATCATGAGAAATTCATATAACCTCTCAGACAATTTCATTTTTAGTCCACTCATTCCATGGACAGTTTTGCATGACTGCCACAGAGCAGATATTCTCCTGGGAGAGTAAAGCAATATATACACTATGCTGGAAAAGACAGGCATGTCTACAATTAATCTGGAGTAGTATTATACATGTGTTAACAGAAATGTGAACAAATTCTTGCACAGGCATAAAGTAAGGAGCATCTAACAGTGGAGGTTTAGGGGAGTAGTGGGAAGAAAGGTCTTTTGGAAGTAGAGCACTTAAACTGAAACTCAGGAGATAAACAGGAGATCATTCCAGCCAGAGAAAACAATGTTTGTAAAAGAGCAGGAAAACAGTAATTATGTCGGGACTGCAGAACCGTCAAATATGGAAGGAGTTTTGGAAAATGAGTGTGAAGTGATAGTTTAAACTCTATTCCAAATTTAAATATCAGAGAGGAAATGGGCAATTACCATTGCTTTTTCTTATCTTTCTTTCTTTCTTTTTTTAACAACAACAGAATTTGTGAACTGTTTCAATGATATATAAGCTGGCCTTCAGAGGAAACTTTCATGGCTAGAGGTTGAGATAAGCTTCAAACTCTACAATTACCAAACCTATTATGAGTGAAGAGTCCAACATGCATGCACACCAAGAAGGATTGCTCAGTCTGTGAGAATGTTGCTGTCTCTAGGTCCAGGCGATCACTGAGATAGTTATGCGGTATCTCAGTACCCTACAGAATAGGAAATCTAAAACCCCCAAGAATCATCTACAAGTTTAATCCACATGATTGAGGTTGTCTGTGTGTGTGTATGCATGACATTTTACCTAAGGTACACATATCTGTTCTAATATATTACTCCTTTTCAGTATGTTGGATAAGACAGACTTGCTATGACTGGGGACACCTGTGAGGAGATAACCCCAAGCCTGGAGGGAAGGGAAGCTGCCCTCTGACAGGTAGCACGGGAGATTCAAACACACAGGGACATACAGAATTGCTTTCTGCTTTCAAGAACAGGAAACTGATGCGTGAAGCTGAAAAACCAGTTCATTAATTCATACTTCAGAGTGTTCTTTTCATTAATGGCGTGATAAAACCCTTCCAAAGGCATTTCAAGTACCATTTCAAAAGCTGTTAGTGGATAGTGGCTTTATCTGTAACATAAATTCAGGACAGGAAAAGATGATGCAAGAGGGAAACAGAAAGAGGGGCACCAGAGGGAAACCTCAACATGATGTGTTCCAGGGTTGGTGGTGAGAAGATTGGCTGGACCTGGAAATCTAGCATTTCAGGTACTCACTGGGTTCAGGGATATTTTATGTGAGGGAAAGAGTAAGGGCTTTGAAACTAAGCTTCCTTGAGTTCACATTTGGGTTCTGCTACTTACCAGGACCTCTTTGGCCAGTTTACTGGATCTAAGATCTTAAAATGCGCAGAATTATTTTAAGGATATGCAAAAATACAAGTACCTTTACTATGACATGGATGAAAATGATTCCCCAATATCACTCGGGAAACAGCTGAGCACTAATTTGGTTTCCCAAGTAGATCAATTAAAAAAAAAAAAAAAGAGATGCCTTTGGAAGGGTCTTATTTTGCCATTAATGAAAAGAAACATTCTGAAGTATGAATTAATGAACTGTTTTTTTTTTTTTTATAGTTTCATGAATCATTCTCACGTGAATTCACCTGGTAAGAGGGTGATATCAGGAACGCATTCTCCTTTAAGTAAGTAATAAAGTCCTGTGTCAGGGCCTGAGTGTCTGATACCTCTAAAGCACAAAAATTCATCAAGGCAATTCCTTTTTAGCTATCCAGATGAATTGGCTGGGTAAATTCACTACCCAACTTCATAAAAGCTATGGAACAGGAAGGTCCAAATAAAGACAAAACAGGGAAGCCACTGATTTATCTGGGTAACTACCCTGAAGAAACAGATATACTAAAAGTCACTTGATTTTGGATATTAAATGCTTTCCCTAATCTTAATTGCTCAGCATTCCAAATTTTAAAAATAATTTACAAAATGCAAGACATGAATAACATTAGCAAATCAAGCCACAGTCAATAGACCTACTATGCAATTTTTAAAAAACTACTTAAAACTTGTGGAGTTACTTAAAATATTTAAAACTGTGGCACAGTGTGTTAAGAATATGAAAGCAGTGGCTCAGATTGCTATGGAGGCGTGAGTTAGATCCCTGGGCCGGCACAAGTTCAATGGGTTGGCTGGTTCAGTGGTTTAAAGGATTCATGGCTGCAGATCAAATTCAATCGCTGACCTGGGAACTTGTAAATGCAACGGGGATGGACATTAAAAAAAAATTGTTTAAAACTTGTAAATTAGCCAATGAAATGACGGTTATCAAATTATAAAGGAAAAAATCTCCTGCTTTCATAAAATCTCAGCTAGCTTTCTTTATATAGAGAATATGTTATTTTTAATGATAATAGTCATTGAATTAAATGTAAATTCATAATTAGTCAAGGTAGGCACTTCAGTGATAACAGAATTAGGTTTATGAAGCACTTTGTATTTCTTCATGGGGGGACTATTTAAAATATATTTTCTACTTAACCGTACCATATTTTATTAAGACAGTTTTACTAATTTTTAATAAAACAAGTTTTCCATGAAAAAATTCAAATACAGAAGCATGAAAGGCAAAAATGACCAAACCTCTCCACCCACACTTTCCTCTTCAGAGACCCCCATTTTCAGTTTTTTTTTCATTAAAGTATAATTGATTTACAATGTTGTAACAATTTCTACTGTACAGCATAGTGACCCGGTCACACATATACATACATTATTTCCTCAAACTATCTTCCATCATGGTCTATCCCAAGAGATTGGATATAATTTCCTGTGCTATAAAGTAGGACCTCATTGTCTATCCATTCTAAATGTAATAGTTTGCATCTACTAACCCAAACTCCCAGTCCATCCCACTGCCTTCCCCTCTGCCTTGGTAACCACACCTCTGTCTTCTGTGTCTGTGAGTCTGTTTCTGTTTGTACATAGGTTCATTTGCGCCATATTTGAGATCCATATATAAGTGATGTCATATGGTATTTGTCTTTTTCTGATTTACTTCACTTAGAGTGAGAATCTCTAGTTGTATCCATGTTGCTGCAAATGCCATTACTTCATGTTTTATGGCTGAGTACTATTCCATTTTGTGTATGTACCACATCTTCTTAATCCAGTCATCTGTCAATGGATATTTAGGTTGTTTCCATGTCTTAGCTATTGTGAATAGTGCTGCAATGAATGTAGGGGTGCATGTCTAATTTTAAATTGTACTTTTGTCCAGATATATGCCCAGAAGTAGGATTACTGGATCATATGGTAGTTCTATATTTAGTTTTCTGAGGAACCTCCATACTGTTTTCCATAGTGGTTTTACCAGTTCACATTCCCACCAACCATGTATGCAGGGTACCCTTTGCTCCATACCCCCTCTAGCATTTGTTATTTGTAGACTTGTTAATGATGGCCATTCTCACCAGTGTGAGGTGGCACCTCACTGTGGTTTTGATTTCCATTTCTCTCATAATTAGCCCCATCTACAGTTTGATGTGCATCCCTTCACACTTCCTATAAATCTACTTGGGCACACATGCCGGCAAACTCTAATGATCACAGAGTACTTGATCCGTTTTTAATGAAAAGGGAATTTTGTGCAGTTTTTTATTTTCTTTCCTTTAACCCGAAAGACTGGTTTAAAATGTGGATTAATATGAAAAAAGCCTCTATTGGGATGCTTTAGTTATTCTTCATAACATTTTCAGTTTAAGTTAGATTGTAAAATCCAACTATTAAAAATGTGAAAAGAAGAATGCTGATCTAATAGGCTTTAATAACATACTACTTAGATGCTAACAGCTAGCTGTGTGATGGAACCACCTCTCTGACTTATTAACAATGGAGAGGGCATTTACTTAACAAAAGAATAAAGTGTTCTTCTATGTTCCACAGCTGGTTTTTAAAAATTAATCAGAGTGACTTCCCCTTGTTTTAGATAGGTGACTACGATGGTTGCCTTGATCTGATTTGATTCTGTGTATTTTTTACAGTGGGGAAAAGAAACATTTAGACTGAATTCCCTCTGCACAGAAATCACACTGGAACTGGTTTTAAGACTGGCCCCTACAATGTGCTGGGAAATTCCAACCTGGCCTAGTAGTTTAACATCTTGTTCTAGAAATGGGACCATAACTAGTGAGCATCTAATGAGTGAGCACTTGTTTGCCAGCATCTTGTAATTTGAAAATCCCAGGAAAATGTCAGTTATCTACTCCAGCACTAGACACCATGCATACCCAGTGAGAGAATGATGGATGGGACCATAGGGGCTATGTACCTGAAGGTAAAGGATGTGATATTTAGACTTTGTAGCCTGTTAAGGCCTGGGGCAGGCTGCTCCAAAATATGCCTCAAGTGGTATATTGATTTTTTTGAAGTAAAGTTGCTTAAGAAATGGCTGATACAAGAGGAACACTTTGACCCTCTTTTCTCTCTCCTTGAAAGCAGGAAATCAATTTCCCCTGTGAAAAATGCCCTCCCTATACCAGGAGGTAGAAAGACATCCTTATCACCAGAGACAGGGAATTCAGGGCCAAGAACCCTGTATAAATACTTCTCTCCTATATTACTACACAAGCCCAAGCTTTGCTTAAATTCCTTACCAATTAAACACCCAAACCTAAATGTCTTTGCCTTGTCAATTCTTCTCCAATTTACTGTTTCTTTGTCTTAAAAGTTTAAAAGCTGTCTGCTTTGGCCACTCTTTGGGTCCTCTGTGCATAATTAAATGGTGTTCCTTTTCCTCCTATTAATCTACCTTGTGTCAATTTTATTATTAGTCCAGCCACAAGAACACAAGAGGGGTAAAGAGGGAAATTTCCCTCTTCCTAACAAGCCTAGTCCTCATTTCCAGGATAAAAATAAAACCACAAACCAAATATTCACTGAGAAGCAGTAATCTGCTCCCTCAAATGCTGTCAGCCGAGGTCAGTCCTCTTGATGGGTACCCATAGATACTGCATTGATAAGGTTGAGGAGGCAGTTATCCAGATAATCCTATTGATGACCAGGATAATTTTTCTTTAATTCTAGTGCTCAAATTGATCATAACTGAAGTCACCTGCCATCCCTTGAATATTACACATGTCTGAAAACACAATGACCTAGTTCATTCTAGGGATTATGGTGGGTTAAAATACGATTTTACCTGAGGTAAGAATTGGGTCACCATGCTATACAGTAGAAAATTAACAGGACGCTGTAAACCAGCTATGATGAAAAAAAAATTATATATATATATAAAAAAGCATTGATGACAGGAATATTGAGGAATTCTAATAGAGACTATGCGATATTTTGTGATAATTCCTAAAGAAACCTTAGGGTCATTCCTTTTTCTGGGTAGGACTTACTTTTGGAAGGTGGTCTTTGTTAAAATATTTGTCTCCAAAAATGTTTATACTGTACATTTAGTAGAAAACATTAGTAGTACATATAGTAGAAAAACATTTACTATCAGTTTATTTTAATTTGTAAATTATATAACACTATACATATATAAACAAAAATAGAAATGTTACGCAAATGAAAGTTTTGTTTTATTACCATTTTATTACCATTTCTCAATTGATTATCTTGCCTCTATCCTAGGGTATACACACACTACTTAGGAAAACATTAAGCGGGGAAAAAAACCAACTTGGCTGATAATAGCACCTAGTCTGGTCTTCGATTATAAAATTCTACCAATTGCATAGTTGAATTAAGAGCAAAATTCCATGGTCTGTTACTTAGAATTCTGTGCCCTTTTCCACAGAGTTCCGGAGAATCATGAGTGGTTGTTAACAACCATGACCCTCTGAATCTGTATTTAATCAAGGGACAACTCAGAGCTGGATCCCAGCACTGAGGGAGCAGAGACTCAGAGGTGAACAGGGAGAAAGGACTAAAATAGACGTTTAGTGTCCTGAATTCTAAATCCACTTCCAAGACTTTATTTTCTTACCAATCAATGAACTGTGTACTAGAGGGATTCTGAATTCCTTTCCACCTCTAAATTCTGCAGGAAGGCTTTAACTGACAAGTTTCATCAGCAGGTGACAGTAAAAAAAAAAAAAAAAAAAAAAAAAAAAATTATCTTGACTGTTTTCACCCATATACTAAAGGAGTGAGAAAGTTCAGGAAATTAAGCCAAACCCTAAGAACCCTAAAGGCTTATGTGGAACAAGACCACAGGACCATTGCTTAATTTTCATACAGTTGTACTTGAACAAGCTCCCTTTAGGTACACCTTATGTTTGATACACTGCTGCATTTAAGCAACAGGTACAAAGGAAGTTAAGCAACAAGACTAAGATTTGGAAATGGTGATATGATTTTCCTAAAACAAAACCCGTGATTTTATTTATAAATAATATACAACGGAATCATCATAATAATTATTAAATTTACCTAAATCTCAAGAATGAACATACCTGTCTCTGGAAAAAAGTATTTTCCTTCAACAAAGGTCATATCAAATAAACTGTTTTTAGTCCTAATTCTCAACACATCTATATTCTCACTGATTCTAAAGGCAAGATGAAAATGTGGGGAAAAGTTTCCAGGATCAGATTCTCCCCACAGTAAGATATTTAATTACTCAGCACCTCTCACTTGTCCACATGGCTGCCATTTCACACTACTGTTTGTTCTTTGCTTCTGTGCTTCCCGACTAACATAATGGGATACAGCTGCTAAATTTTATTTTTTCCATCTTACATTTGTATAGTAATGACCTTTAGATACTAAATGTTAAGTTCTGTGTTGGGAACAATAAGACTTAATTTAATAATAGGGAAGTAGAGTAATTCATACTGTGGAATCTAAAATATTATGACACAATAGAGATGATGGGTTTGATTTCTAAGAAAAATAAGTATTACAAAGAAAATATTATCCTCAGATAAATAATTTATTTCTATTTTAATTTAATTGCCTTGATCATAAGATTTCATCAGTCTGTTTCGATTTAAATGCTCAGATTAAAGCCTCTTGTTGCCATTCGTTTGTTCAATCATTTATTTTCTTTGGGGGCTCAAGAACTCCTGATGATTTTGTTTTCTCTATGATAGTGGATTCTTTTTTACTTCTATGCTGGAAGCCAAAAGATTAATCCTTTGGAATCTCAACGAATCACCTAATTAGTAACTTACTAAAAATGAAATAAGTTAATTATGTGTAATTTCTTCATAAAGATCAAATGACAGGCAAATCACTTTCCTAAGGCTATTCCCTTCATTTATATCATAAATGAGAAAAACAAAAATCAAATAAAATTTTTACGAGTGCTGATAGCACCACAATACAATAATAGATTTCTAGGTTATTCTATTAGAAGCATCAGCTCAGCATGAGTTCTCCCTTATGTATTAGTTAAGAAAATATCTTAACCCAGAACAAGAATATACTCTTAAGCCAATTCACTAAAATACACAATGACTCTCAAGCAAATTAAATTCAACTAATGAGTTGAGTACCTACTAAGAACAAGGTAGTATGAATTCCTGCCTCACCACTGTCTAGTTCTGTAATAGATAGCAAGTCACTTAGATTCTCTGAGCTTCAAGTACCTCAAATGTTGAACAGGAGCAATAATAAGCAGTACCTCCTAGGATAACTGCAAAGCTAAAGTGAGAGACAATGAGTGCTCTGTTTAACAAGTGCTGAATAAACATTATCTGTGATTAAATGGTACCCAGGGTAAAGGAAGTAGACATATTTAGTAAAAGCATCCCTACATGCAACCTATTTCATTAACACTAACCTGGGTGTGAAACTAGCCCTTCCTGGATTAGACACGCATGCATACACATACACACACACACACACACATACACACACAAAGAGTACCTATGGAAACAGGCATTCCACTCAGTTGGCTAGACTGGCAGGAGAACTGGTGATCCCAATAAAGGGGGTCACATCATAGGGGTGTTCTTTTCTTTCATCTCACTGGCCTCCTCAGCTCCCCACTTCTGCTCTTCCTTTCCTCCAAGATTACCTAATGCATCTCAAAATCATGTAGATCAATTCACTTCCAGTCTTGTCTCCAAAGAGACATAATCAAACTCATGAAAACTCTTCAGAAGAAAAGGACAATCATGTTAATAGTTTCCATCTTCTATAGAGTGTATTTACGGTTATAAATAACATATTTTCTTCTTGCTAGATTATTGGTTTTATTATTAGAGATGGTAGTAGGAGCCAGACTGCAGTGCATCACCAAACAAAGGGCAAATGAAGAAGGTCAGGCAACAATATTGAACACTTTTTCAAGAAGTTCCACCCATTAAGTAATGAAAGAGACAGGTTATTATTAGTATGAAGGAAGGGCAAGGTCAAGGGACAATTTGCAGTATATTTGGGGTTTGTGTACTTGTGGAATTAGGGAAACCAGGACATATTTAAAGCTGGAGAGGAAGAAAGAAGCAGAGTAATTGGAGGAGGCCATTTCTTTATAAGAAAGAAGAGGGGAGCTGGATGAAGTATTCACATTAGCTTTGAGATGACCAGTGTCACACATGTCTTCCTTTCAGACAGAGGTGAGGATGGTGAGTAGAAGTAGAAGGGAAGAAATTTTAGTAAAAAACCTGGTTTAGGGAATTCTAGCATATGGCCCCCTCTAAGCTTTTGGTAGCTTCGGCTTACAGAAAACAATTGCATCTTATCTTAGATCCGAGGCCACTTGGATGCAAAGGACCTTGATTTACCTTTGCCATTCCAGATAGAAATGCCTCTACTGATCACTGATGACTTGGGAGGTTAAATACCATTCTATGTGCTTAACAGCTGTGCCTACACTATAGTCAATAGGCTGCCTGTGTGTTACCATCTCTATTTGCTAAAATTCACCAATTATTTCATTATTTATGGCATTATTTATTTTAATTAATAAAGATATGTTTGTACAAAGGTTTATAAATATAGAAGAATTAGGATGGCTATATTAAGCATTTATTTTGAAAAACATACAACATAAAAAATTAAGAAAATGTCCCAGTGTATTTATTTCTAACTCCACTATAGTTGCTTAGTAATCTATCTAAAATGAAAAACCAAATTGTTTTAATTTAGTAAAATTTACTACTACCTTCAACAACGGTTCAGCTCTTTTCTTATAAAATTGTTTAAAAAGGGGTCATTTTCTGTAGACAGTTATGAAACAAATTGTTTAATTGCTTCAATGTCAATTTGCTTAATTTTATTTGATACTTATCTACATAAAAGGTATTTTATAAGGTTTTTGTGCTTACTCATCATGCCTTTGATTTAGATTTAACCTGTACCTACACAAATAAATATAAAAAATGTGACTGAATTAAAGCAAAAGCAAAAGAAAAATCATTGGAGGTCTCACCATCTTATATGCATGTTTTGCCATTATTTCTGGGTTAGATATTCAGTCTCATCTTTTCCTTCTGCAGGTGCTCTTATATGTTGTCAATTTAATCTTCCCTCAAGAGCATTCTCCCTCTGCTACACACCCCTTCCTACAGCTAAAATCTCTACAGTGGGGAATATACTACAATCAGGCTCTAATACCATTTGCGTTTTAACTAGTGTTGCCTCTTCCTCCTTCTTTCTCCTCCTGTCCTTTCTTCATAGACCAATTTCACAAAATGTATTCTAGGGAGCACTAGTGTTCAAGACAGTCCATGAATTAAAGGTCCAATAAAGTTAGGCAACTGTGTCATTTGCACATTCACATATCTAAGACTGAGGAATTCTGCACTGTGATAGCTGTATACTTTTAAGCCATTGACATTTCTGAAGTCTAGGCATCTGTGGAAACATTTGTGAAAAATCTACCAAAAGAAAAAAAAATTCTAAACCCATATTGATCATCATTGTACTAGAATGATTTTTCTCTTTCTTTCAGCAGTATTCTCTTTTCTGACCAGGAGGCCCTGCTCAAAGTTTTTGATTGCTGATTGGCAGTGCTGAACTTCTCCAGATGTCAGGCAGGCATTTGCTGAGTGTTCTATGGAACAACCCACACTTTCAGAAAAGAAGAAAGCAGAAGGGAGCTTTCCATCCTGAAAACCTCATCCAATTGGTTGCCATTATGGATATTTTCATCACATAAAAGCAAGTTACTGAACATTTTCAATTTATCCCTCTTCTGGATACATTCAAATAGATTAATTTTCTTAAAATTTAGCACCGAGAATAGAACATAGTGTGATAGAGTTTAACTAGTGTAGAGGAAAATAAGTTATTGCTTCCCATGGTCTCGACTCTGCCATTAAGGCAAAATAATACCACCTGAACACTATATTCTAGCAGCATTATCATTATGCAGACTTACCTTACTTTGACATGAATAACAATCATCTCCTTTCTTATTCGAACTTCCATACTAACTATTGCCAAAGCCACATCATGATAGACCTTACTATGGAGGAAGAATCTGAGAACACCTTCTCTAAGACACGATGGTTTCATGAGAACAGCAAAGCCATATGGTTGCTGGGGAACTTTCTGGGATACTGAGGTAGTTGATGAGATAATTTCTAAGTGACAATGCTCTCAGCAAAATCTTAGAGAATTGATTGGTGCTTAGTCCTTGAGGAACTGAAATGAAAGGGGGTAAAGACTGGAGCCACTGCCAGCCAGTTGCCGACAAGAGAATATTTCTGTTTATCTCAATGGCTCTCTAGATCCTCCCTTGCCAGACTCTACATTCTAATCTTCCTTCCTCCTATGGTGGCTTCTCCACCCCCAGTGCCACAAGTTCTTTGTCAACTACTCTACCTGCTTCTCCTAGTTCTCATTTGAGGTTCTGTCTCTTTCGTCCACTCCTTACAGTTAGTGTCCTTTACTTGAACTCTGTTCTCATTCCTTGCTCTATATCCACTCTCATCCCATTTCACAATGTTGACCATCACTACCATTGCTAATGCCATGCGGAGGCTTCCCAAGCTATCTTTTCCGAAACTTAAACCTCTTTACCCAATTAAGTATGATATATTTCTATACGAATATCTGAAACAAATATCTTACTTGATCTCTGTGAAGTATCAGCTTTACAACCAAACTTGCACTTCCTTCTTGCCATCCTGATTGATATGAGTGGTTTCTCCAGTTGGCCAAGCCAGTAAGCATGGTTATCACCCTTGGTTTCACCCTGAACTCCTCAACAGACCCTCCTCTTCCATTTGTTACCAAAATATATGGTACCTCTGGGCAAACAGATCTGGGTTCTAATTATGCCTCAGTCTCTGACTAGTCTTTACCTGCAATATGCAGTTTGCTTAACTCCCAGAGCCTTTCTTTTCTCATTTACAAGAAAACCAAGGCTCACCGGTTGTGGAAGAGCTGAAGCCTGAACACCCACTCTTCAATTTCCCTTCAACTCCTTCTTAACAATCCCACTGTGCTCTTAGCTATTCCTGTCAGGTTTGTGTCATCTGCAAATTTGGTAAGCTTTACTTTGACATTATTAGAACCTTTGATAAAAATGTTTCATAGAAAAGGGACAGGAAATGGCTTAGGGTTGCTTTTTGAAGAGCTCATTTAGTTGACCATTTCTATAGCACAAGTGTACTAAATACCTTCAAAGTACCTAGGAAAAGGGCAGAGAAAGATGAGAGGCCTAAGTGGAGAGTTATAAACTGAGACCTGAACCAGCAACTAAATAAACATCATCTGAGATACTAAGAAAGAACCACATGTCAAGGAGAGGCCTGCCTCTGCCCTCCTCCACCCCTTCCTCCAGTCAGAGATGGCTCCATGTTTCATCCATGGCTATGAGGCCAGGATACTGGCAATGAGATCCCATATCTCAAATACAATAACTAGCTGCTTACAAAGTTTAATAGGTCTCTCTAAGAGCAGCTTCACAGGTAGCTACTATGATTATTCCATAAAATTCAGCCTTTTTGTGATTTTACAGTTTGCCTTTATCTCAAAGTGCTATTCATAGTGGTGGCAAAGGATATGATATGTGTACCTCTTTGTGTGTATGTGATAGGGGGATGCTCAACACCTTGGCAATGACCAACCAGCCACAAATCATCAGAGTGTATTATATTTTCTTAGCCCATTCCTAATTTTGTTTTATTTATCCTCACAGTTTTAAGGTAGAAAGAGGTAGGGAGAGGGTAACACTGTAATATTTTGTAAAGGCAATATATTCCTTTTGCTTTTTCTCTTGAATTATGTCTGTTGAATTTGAGGTCAATTGCACATCAAAGGAAAAGCTAATGAACTTAATTAGGATTTGAATATTCAACTCTAGATTCTGCTACAGATTTTTGCCAAACTAAAAGGAGTTATATTTACAGGGTCAATCCAGTTCTCAACCATATTTGTCTCAAGACAGCTGCGTGATATGGTGCACTCCTGCAGCCTGGCTTTATTTTAGTAGTAATTTTCAGATGGTGTGTGCATGCATGAGGGTGGGGGCTTCTCCTCCACTGATTATCACTTGTTAATGAATGTTCCTTGTCCTTTTAACCTGTCACTCCTATCAAAAACTCCAAAAAAAAAAAAAAAAAACCCCACCAAAAACAAAAACCTTGGAGCAATTTAATTGACTGTTTCATTAATTACCAAGTGTTGATAAACCATCAGCTTAAATGACCACTCTTTGCAGTCCTTGCCATTTTCATCTGGAGCTGAGAGACCACCACTATAACTGAAGATTTGAAGAAGCTGGGGGCTTTTGTTAATCCTGGGGGATTTGGAGACTTATAGAAGTGTGGTATCACAACTCGCAGCTGTATTAGTTGTCAAATGCACTGAATTCTGATTTCGTTTTTAATGGAGAGTTTAAATTTACATCTCTGATCTGCATCCTCCGCTAAGAGCTCTTCTTAACAGGCAGCGAGAAGCTCTTCTTTTTTTCACTGATCTTAGATCCCAGTGTTTTTCTCAGATACTTGTTTTTCCTTTTCTAGTTTGAAGTCCATTTTCCTGATGGAAGAACACTGAAGGAAAATAAGAGTCAGGCAGCCCATCGTGCTTCTTTCCTATTGTTTGTGGAGACTGCATTTCATCCTGACTCATCCTCTACATTTTTATTCCAACATACTTAAGTATTTTTTGTTTCTAAAAACCGTCTTGCTATAAGCTCCAGCATGTTCAGGCCTATTAGACTTTGATGTTTTTCTTACAGTTAATTCTCTCAAGATCCGTTTCTTTCTGATCAGCCAATTCCTGCTAAGGTGTTGATGGCTGATAATGGCTTAATGTATCGACTTCTTAGGACAGTATTTGCATTTTCACAACTGCTTTTTAATTCCTTAACCCAAGAGTGTATGATAGGAGATTTTCAAATATTCTAGTAGAGACAATAAAGAAAGAACTTTTGGAAGGCAGCAAGTTTTTCCTAAAGCCCTACTAACTGCAGAACAGATTTTTTTTTTTAATGGCCACACCCACAGCATGTGGAAGTTCCTGGGCCAGGGAATGAATCCTAGCTGCAACTGTGACATACACCATAGCTGTGGCAACACCATATCCTTTAACCCACTGCACCAGGGATTGAACACCTGCCTCCACTGCTACCCAAGCCTCTGCAGAGTCTTAACCCACTGTGCCACAGTACGAACTCCCAGAACAAATATTTCAAAGTATTTGTCTGTATGTAAATGTCTTATTTCTTCAAATAACTTGATAAAGTCAATAAAAGAAAATACAATGCACATTCATCATTGAAGAATTCAGACAGCTATGCAATAAAGGCAGGAACAGCTTCTCCATGTCTTTAGAGGTTTCTAAAATATAGCTAATATGACTTTTCAGAACTTTGATCTGATTTATTTAATTTGATTAACTTTTAATGTAAGAATGTTTTGTGGAGCATGTAAAACAGTGATTACAATTTAGCCTGGAAAGTAATTAAGAAAATGCCAACTAAATTCAGGCGTTCTGTGAACAACATATTATGTTGATTGGGAGGTTAGTATCTAGAATCTGACAAACTTTGATTCAAATCCTACTCTGACTCTTAAGAGCTGAAGGTTCTTGGATAAATGATATAACGAGGCTTAATTTCTACCTCTAGTAAATGGGCATAAGAATAATAGCCACCTGATTGGGCTCTCATGAGTATTAAGGAGATAAAAAAATGCTCAGAATAGTTTCTAGAACACAGTAAAAAGTCAATGAATATTACTGTTGTGAACAAAGATGAGTTCAACATTCAACATTAATAGTTATATAAAGACTTAGGAGAAATTTCCTAGAGCAAAAGACTAGTCTGAAGCCCATGCTCCACAGAGAATGGCTAAAGCCGTTTCCAGCAGCAACACCCTACCCCCTCCACCCTGGGCTTAGTGAACGCAACTTCTAAGAAGAATCTCACCATGGTTCAAGATTTTCTGCCATCTCATAGGACTATCAGACAAAATGTGGGAGGAAGCTCAGGTCCCCTGGGTGACTTAACTACCTGTTAAAGATGAGTTATGTTGAACTCATCTTTGTTCACTCAGTAAATGATGCTGATGCAACAGTAAAATCCTACTATTGTCAATTTTAGTTCTGTTCTTCACATATATTCTTAGTACTAGAAAAATTGACATGAATTATGTTTCTTATTCTTATCAATTGGAAGGTGCTGAATTATAAATTTTCACCTAAATCTTGCTAACTGGATACACTGCACATAACATTTTCATGGTCTCTCAGGTATTAAATATGGAACTCTGTTCTTTTTTCTTGATTTTGGAGAGTAAGGGTCAACAGGAAGATATAATAGGTAATGCAAACATGTTTAGCAAATGATTTACTGAAGATTAATTTCTTGATACTACTTTGCTCTTTTCCATGAATGTCAGAAAATATGTTATTCCAAGGGAAATTTTAATGTAATATTTGTCAACCAGTCTCAAATCAAGTAGGAAATTTGCTTGTAAAAAAAAATACTACTGTTGTGAGAGTGTATGTTTTTAAATAGAAAAACATGACAAGGTCCTTCAGGTCAGCTGTGGGGTTTTAGGGTTCCCAGGGGTTTTCACAGCTTGTGTGATTAAAAAAAAGGAAAATTAACAGGTATTTGTATTGAGATAATAAGATGCATGCACCTGTTTGCTCATTCATTTATCTTCTATTCTTTTATTCATGCAACATATACTAAGCACCTATTACATTACAAGTTGAAAAACAGGGAATTCCTGTTGAGGCTCAACAGAAATGAACCTGACTAGTATCCATGAGGATGCAGGTTGAATTCCTGGCCTCACTCAGTGGGTTAAGGATCTTCCATGTAGGTCACAGACGCAGCTTGGATCCTGCACTGCTGTGGCTGTGGCATAGGCTGGCAGCTGCAGCTCTGAACTGACCCCTAGCCTGGGAACTTCCATATGCAGCATGTGGCACCGCCCCCCCCAATAAAAAAAAGTTGAAAAACTGTGGTAAATAAGACAAATATTCTCCCTGCCCTCAAAGTACGTATAGTCTAGACATGTCAGTGCAGAACAGGAATGAGGCTAAGTATAAAAGCCAAGTGTAAGAGGTGATAGGAGATATTTACCACAACACATCCCACCTCTCCATAAAACAAAACTAATCACTTCACACTCATTTGGATGGCTGTTATAAAGGAAAAATAAGGAAAAGAGAGAAAGAAAATAACAAGTGTTGGTGAGGATGTGGTGAGGATGCACTAAGGTAGGGATATAAAATGCTGCAGCCTTGGTGAAAAAGAGTATGGAAGTTCCTCAAAAAATTAAAACCGAATTAGCAAATGATATACCAATTCCTCTTCTGGGTTTACATCTTAAAGAAGTGAAAGCACAGACTCAAACAAATATGTGTATACCATTTGTATGTATATTATTCGCAATAGTCAAAACCCAAGTGTCCATGGACAAACAAAATGGGTAACACACACACACAGGAATATTACTCAGCCATAAAATGTAATAAAATTATGATACTACACCATGAATAAAACTTGAAGACATTATGTTTAGTGCAATTAGCCAGACACAAAAAGACACAAATCATATGATTCCACAAATATGAGGTGCCTAGAATCATCCAATTCACAGAGACTAAATGTAGGATAGTGATTATCAGAGGTTGGGGGAAGACAGAATGAGGAGTTGTTGTTTAATAGGTTCAGAGTTCAGCTTGGGGATGATGAAAACATTCCAAAGATGGACAGTAGTGATGCCTGTGCAACAAAAAGTGAGTGTACTTAATACCACTGAACTATACACCTAAAAATGGTTACAATGGTTTTATGTCAGGTATGTTTTACCCCCCAAAGCATACATTCTATGCCTTCAACAGTTAACATAGCTGGAAGTTGTGACTAGCATAATTTTCTTCCCATTATAATACAGGGAATCTTAGTTGTTACCTGACTGGTTGGGAAAAAAAAAAATGGCTCTTTGGACAGCAATAACAAACAAGGGCTATGTTCTCTTGCTCATTCTTTCTCTCTCTCTCTCTCTTTTTTTTTTTTTTTTTGCCTTTTTAGGGCCACACTTGTGGCATATGGAAGCTCCCAGGCTAGGGGCTAAATTGTAACTATAACTGCTGGCCTACACTATAGACAGCAACGTGATCCAAGCTGTGCCTGCAATGTACACCACAGCTCATGGCAACACTGGATCCCCGACCCACTGAGCTAGGCCAGGGATTGAATCTGCATCCTCATGGATACTGATCAGATTTATTTCCACTGCACCACAATGGGAACTCCCTCTTGATAGTTCTTTATAAGTTGAGTAAAGTATTTGTTGTGTTCCCTCATTCTAGGACATTCCTCCCACCAGACATTTCACTCCTCCACCTCACCAGGGAACAAGCAGGGGCAGCAAGAGAGAAGGCAAATTGCAAATTTAGCGCAGAGGTTAAATCCAAAAGTCTGATTTGAAAGATACATATGGCATTCATAAACAGTCAATAAACATTTCACAGTAATATGAAAGTATGTAAGTTACATTTAGTTATGTTTATGTACTCTAACTGCATTTCTCCAAAACTATTTTGAAATGTTAGTGTTTTAAAACTTTGGAGGCTGCCTTACCTCTGACAACACTATCTACCACCATGAGCAAAATTTAATGATGCATTTTTCTCTACTTGATATGTGTGTTATTTCCAACAAGGACAGTGCTGAAATGTGTCTTTATTTAGCCAATGAGGTTTTCACTGACAAGAAATTAATAGTTCTATTTTGATAGTGTATTTGTTTTACATTAAAGAAGTAGCTTCAAAGACGTCTGTCTTTGAAAAACAAATCATACATTAAAAAATATACCTTTCCAAGGAATAGTATAATCTTCAAACATAAAAATGAGTTTTAGAAAGATTTAGTGAAATCCTTAACAAGAAAAATTTAGAGATGTTTACCAAGAAAACACTAAGGTGTCCTAGAGTATATCTGTTAACGTCTGAAGTTGATGTTTAGGGAAAAATCATGCCTTCCTACAGATTACAGAATAAGGCCATAGTGAAAGATAAAAATATAGAGTATGGCATGGTGTATCTTCTACTTTTTCAATAGCAAAAGAGGTGCCAAAAAAGCTTAAAACACACACTACTGTCTTCTAGCATAAATATCATTTAAAAATTCTAACAGAATAATTTATAATGATATGGTTTATTAGCCTTAGTAATTCACTGAACAAACGTGTAACGAGTACCTTCCACATGTCAGGCACTGAGATCTATCTTGATCCACTGGCATGGATCAAGGGTAATTCCTGCTCCCCTGGAGTTTAAAGTCAGGTCCACCTGATACACCTCACTTCATTTTAAGCGATAGGCAGTTCCCTAAATGCAAGCATGGTTCTTCTGGCCAATTTCCATTTTCCATGGAATTTCTCAATTTCCATTTCTCCATACTAAACAATCAGAATAACATTTCTCCTTTTTCCTTACACTTTCATCATATGCAAACTAAGAAATATATAACCATTTCCTTTCTTGGCCAAAGAAAAGAATCCTCTTAGATAACAACCAGCATTAATTTCAATAACTTCTGATGTTTTGAGGAATAGTCAAATAACTTTTCTCTCTTAATTTAAAGCAGGAAAATTACTGAATTAGGCGTCTTATGGGGAATAGAAATAAAATTTGTAATGGCAGAGATATAAATACATGACTAGATATTATTCTATTGCTTTTTAAAAAATTATTTGATTTCGCTCTAAATTATTTGCTATAAAAAGCTTCAGGCAGGCTGATGATGGATAATTGAAAAATTGGAAAAGAAATGAACCTACTTAAATATATTACCCAAACTCAATCTCTTTAAACAACCATACACAGATTTTCAAAATTTGCCCAAGGAGCAAATGATGATATTGGATGCCGTTTTATTAAGTAAAATTGGGTACACAGACTATGATAAACTTAAAAATAGTATCAACTGTTTAATATTAAAAGAGGAATTGTTATGAAGCCAGCTTATTATCCTCCAATACCTATTTTCCCCCTCTTGCATTTAGGCATAAAACTGGGCACTTGGTTACCCAATCTCCATTGCTTGTTTGACCATGTAAATTCCAGTCAATTCAGTGATTCACATTATATGAAACTTGAGGGAGTGGCCTTAAATGTAGGGGGCAGCCCCTTCCATATCCATCTCTTTGCTTCTGCCTGGAATTTGGATATAGTATCTGGATATTAAACTGACAGTTGGGACCACAAGGCAAATAGTAACTGTTGAGAATGGCAAAGCTAAAAGATGGAAGAAGCCTGACTTTATGACTCTGTGGAGCTTTAAGAGTTCACCTTTCATCTTCTTTTACAGAAGAAAGAAATACATCTCTATCTTGTTAATTGCAATCTCTGTCACTCAGAGCTAAACCTAATCCAAAGGAATACCATGTTGAGGACTACCTTTAAAAATAGGGTTTACACATGACGGAACCTAAGTTCATAGAATTGCCTGCTGTACGCACATGGGCCTGAAACCTGGGATATTACCAGCTTGTAAAACTGGGCATTTGTTATGTGTAGCAAAATATTTGGTTATATTGTCAACTGCTTTCCTCAGAAGGCAAGTCAGGTGCCAACTGAAACTTTTAATACTAGGAGGAATGTTAGAAAATCCTGAAATGCTGGAGTTCCCGTCGTGGCGCAGTGGTTAACGAATCCGACTAGGAACCATGAGGTCGCGGGTTCGGTCCCTGCCCTTGCTCAGTGGGTTAACGATCCGGCGTTGCCGTGAGCTGTGGTGTAGGTTGCAGATGCAGCTCGGATCCCGCGTTGCTGTGGCTCTGGCGTAGGCCGGTGGCTACAGCTCCGATTCGACCCCTAGCCTGGGAACCTCCATATGCCGCGGGAGTGGCCCAAGAGATAGCAACAACAACAACAACAAAAGACAAAAAAAAAAAAAAAGAAAATCCTGAAATGCTGATGTGCATTGGGTCTTTCTTGCTGTGTCCAGGAGTCTTCAAGAGAGATGAACTCAGCCTAGGACTAGCCAGCCGGCAGGCTGAGATAAAAGCCTGCCATTTCCATTTCCACTCTGAAATGGAAGTTCCTCTCTATTGGCAATCTAAATTGATGGAGAATCCCCAGTTTATGAGCTTGAAAAAGTGCAATCAACCCAAAGGTCTATCAACTGATGAATGGGTAAATAAAACGTAATATATCCATAAAATGGAATACTACTTGCAAATTAATAGGAATAAAGTACTTGATAATGCTATAATTGAATAAATGTTGAAAATATTACACGCAATGAAAGAAGCAAGTCACAAAAGACAAACTATAATGAGCTTCCATTCATAAAAAATAGCCAGAATTGGGAAATCTATAGACAGAAAGTAGATTCATGGTTGACTAGGGATGGAGGGTATTGTAGAAGGCAGAGTGGTGCCTAATGAATTTGAGATTCTACTTGGGGTCATGAAAATGAACAAATATTAGATTGTGATGATGTTTACACAACTCTGAAAATATACAGAAAAGCACTGAATTGCATGCACAAATGGTGAATTTTTATGGTATATAAATTATAGCTCAATAAAGTAGTTAAGAAAAGAAGTCATCTGAATGCTTGGTTGAAAATGAAGATTTCTGGGCCCTACCTCAGACCTCCTGAATCAAATTTTTACTAAGGATGTATCCTAACACTTAAATTCTTGTTTAAATAGCATCCTCAGAAGATTCTTAAGCATATTAAGGTACAAGAGCTTGTTCTGAAACATATTATCTTAGCAAATACACAAACTCTCTACCTGTCAGTATTAGAATCAGTGACTAACTTTTGCAACAGTCTGGCAAACTATAGAATTACTCCTTTTTCTTTTAAGCTTCTAGATAGTGGGGATCACCTCCCTGCTTCACTGAGTCTAATGACTTGGACTTCCACCCTGAAAAAACTGAAATTTCTCCTCTTTTTGATCTTTCTCAAACATTTTTTTCCAAATATAACATTAACTACAAATTTTCCAGGAGCCATTCTCCCTTGACATGTGTTTTCTGCCCTTCATATACTATTTTCTTTGAAATATTAAGCCTAAAACCATGTATACAATGTTGAATTCTGGAGTCATCACTTTGTTTGTTCAATAACCCATAGGTAATAAGAAAAATTCTGAAGACACTAAATGCTTTTGTTTTACTGATGATTGTCTGAGGTGTCTAGATTTTCCTAGTAGTAACATCACATAGTCTACCACTGGCAGAGAACATCTTTATTCAAATTTCTTATTTGCTCAGTGTTTGATCCAATAAGGGTCTGTGAAAGCAGAGGAGGTTTCTTCACCTCAGGCCTCTGTGAAATAAGAGCTAGTGAATTTTCTGGCTCTTTTTGCAAGGGCCGTGGCTGACACTATCTTAGTGCTGTCCTGCAATAGGGGGCTCTTCCTCCACAATTCTCCTTCCTCGTCTAACTCCTTCCCCAGATGTCAGACCTCCACCTCCTCCTTTAACCTTTATCCTTCGGAGACATTTTGCCCAATAAATCTTTCAAATGTCTTGTTCAGTCTCAAAGTCTGTTTCTTCCAGTACCTGAATTGGAAAAGTGAATTCCAATTATTATATAATTACTCATTTTAAAAAAGTATACATGTCTTCCTTTTTTTTTTCTTTTCATGAAGCACTGTAAAAATCAACTGGATAGGGTAATCTGTAGAAATGTTTATGTTCTTCAAATAATAACCTGACACACATATCATGTATATGCGCCAGATATACAAGGCATCACGGTTTTAAAATATGGCCAATTTTTTCAACTTAAAGGCATTTTAGATATGAAAAATACTTTTTAAAAGATACACACCAAAAAATCATATTCGATTTATAGATGTATAGAGTTATCCATATTATTTCCACAGTCAGAACATTACATTCATTTAGTCTAGTGATTTTAAAGTAGCAAAATTAATATAAGGAGAAAAGAAAGCACAAAGTAATAGTGGTAAATAATCACAGGGTTAAGAAAATTCCTGCAAGTCAAAGAGTTTTTATAATTTCATGATTTTTTCTTTGAAAAACTACTTATAATTCTCTCTTAAATCTAAATATTCCCAATGCAAGTGAGTCATAAGAGCCAGAAAAAGGCAAAGACATGTAGAACACCACAATAATTCTAATGATAATTAGCCCAAATCATAGCTCTAATCAAATTTTACTTGTAGAAGATATAAAAAGGTCTTTGGAATTGGGAACTATGTAATGAATACTTTCCTAGCTCCATCAGAGAAACAGTTTCTGATGAGGTTAATATATTCAATTTCACTGTGCAATTCCCTTCCTCTTCTGTGCCCTTTTCTTTTATGCATGTAATTGGAACACAAACTAAAACAACCAAAAGTTCCTTGGGAATTAGATTGAAAAAGAAATGTATCTCTCTTTTGTTAATGGTCTCATAATGGAAAGAAGTGGCCTAAAAATGTGTTTCTTTAAAAGTGGGGAAAGAAGTTGCACAGAATATACTTATGGCATGTGGTAGATTTTGAACAAGTGGTTGATTTTGAACAACCAAATTATTTTTAAGAAACTAGTAATTAAGAAAGTTTCTGGGTTAATTCACTACAATTAAGGAGGGACCAACTCCCTGATGCTGAAAAAAGTAAAAACAATCATATATACAATGAACCAGGGTGAAACAGTAAAACACAGAGGAGAGGGGGAAAAAAAAATATATATATATATATATTAATGAATGGGTTTGGAAGCAATAAAAGTGAATTCCAATTATTATATAATGTTAGTCAATCTAAATCAAACTATTAACAACTTACAGGAATCCCTAAGGTTCTAAGATGTGATTTCCTCATTTCTTGTTCTGTAATTTAATACATTGATAGTCAGTTGGTCATTAAAACTTGACTCTGCCATTAAATTAGTGTTTTGCTTTTTTTTTTTTTTTTGCTCTTTAGGGCCACACTCGCAGCATATGGAGGTTCCCAGGCTAGGGGTCTATCGGAGCTGCAGCTGCCAGCCTACACCATAGCAGCACAGGATCCCAGCTGCGTCTGCAATCTACACCAGAGCTCATGTCAACGCCAGATCCTTAACTCACTGAGTGAGGCCAGGGATCAACCCTGCAGCCTCATGGTTCCTAATCAGATTCATTTCTGCTGTGCCACAATGGGAACTCCTAAATTAGTATTTTAAAGGGAGATGTTATTACACAAAAGATGGGCACCAAAATATTTCATATGAATGAATGATGCTCAACACTATATAAATGTAGATGACAGTTAAGTTTCATTTTACTTTTTAAAAGGCATTAAATAATTTATCTCCTAATCCTAACTTCTGTATAGTTGTCCCATGGATTGAGCAAACACAAAGAGAAAAGATAATGACTAGACCATGCTTTCAAGTTGGAAGTATACTCACTAGAAGTTTATATGTAAATGAATACTTTAAAAGTCACTTATTTTATAGCAGTGCCTTAGCCTTGAGTCAGTGTTACCCACTTGCTTATTTCTGAGTTGCACTGCAGTCTCCAAATCAGAGATTGATTGGAATTTTTTGTGATTGGAATTTTCCTTTACCAGAGCTGGTTTTAAATCAGTAGATTCTTGACCCTTGTTATACCCCATGGGTGATGCAGCAAAAAGAGCATCTGGGCAAGACATGAGAGGTTTGAGAATTGATTCAGAACCCATCCAGGACAAAGAGGGTGCAGAGAACTGAGAAAGTATTCGATGGGGGAGGATTGGTTCACAGTCCTGTTAATTCTGGAGAAGGAATAGCAGGTTATCACATGGATAATATCATTAGTAGTTTATGATGCATATAGGTTGGAGGCCATTTTTAGGGAAACACTGCCAGATGAACCCCAAAGAGTAGATGTGGAAGGAGAAAGTGTGACGTAGAGGAAAGGGTCAGCTCAAGGCTTTTTTCCCAGGTTGACTAGTGTTATCCTTGTGAACTTTTTATGTATTACAGCCCATATCCCACCTGTCAGAGAATCCTGAGGCTTGACTTCCAAAAATGTATTCAGAATTGACCACTTCCCACTCCCCACTCCCTCCACTAGTCTATCTTCCTTTATCTGCATTACCACAACAATCTCCACCATCTGATTCCCTCCCTCAATGAGGTTTGATCCCTCACTTGATTACTGTCTTTTCTCAAAAGAGCAGCCTGAGAGACCATCTCAAAATGTAAAATGAGGTTAGGCCATTCACCTGGTATGATCTTCAAAGGCCCTCCCACCTCACTGAGACTAAAAGGTCCTTCACAATCTGGCCTATGAAGGCTCACATTCCTGCAGCTGTGTAGCCTCCTGTCCTCCAGGACTCTGTTTGCTCACCACCTGTGTGCTATTTACACTTACTTTTCTATCAGAGATGCTCTTCTCCTGTATCTCCTTATGGTATGTTTCCTCACTCCCCTGAGCTCTGTGCTCAAGTGCCAGCTTCCTTCCTCTACCAAGTTATTTTAAGTAGTAACCTTCCACATCCTTCTCCCCCAAGATCTTCGTATCCCCTTCTCTGATGTGTTTTCTCCAAAACACACTCATTTCACCAATGTGTTTGTTATCTCAAATGGAATGAGAGTATTTTTTCTGACTTGTTCACTGCTCTACCATGAAAAATAATGCCAGATTTTAGTAAATGAAATTATTTGAAACCTGGCTCTACTCCTTATTCATAAGGTAGTATGTAAACTTTGATTAAAAATTGCATCTAATAAAAATATTTTACCTTTAAGACTCTGAAAAGTTATACCTGGCAAATATGATACTGGACTGCCAGTGGCTATTCTCTGTCAGCCTAATGAGTAACCCTTACCTAAAATTCTATGGGGGGGGGAAGGCACATGGCAGAAGCTGACACTCTATGTGGAGATAAAAAGTCCTCTAGCTCTTTTTGCATGTGACTACTAAACGTATTGATAAGGGACTCTCAATTAATTTATTCAATAAGTAAACGTACAATAAGAACTATTATGCATCAGGCATTTTTTTCCAAATAGTTGTGATATAACATAAAACAAAAATAAGCAGTATCTTGGGAGTTCCCATTGCGGCTCAGTGGGTTAAGAACACAACATAGTCTCCCTGAGGATTCAGGTTCAATCCCTGGCCTCGCTCAGTGGGTTAAGGATCTGGCATTGCCACAAGCTGTGACACAGGTCACAGATGTGGCTCAGATCTGGCATTGCTGTGGCTATGCTATAGGCTGGCAGCTGCTGCTCCAATTCGACTCCTAGCCTGGGAACTTCCATAGGCTGCAGGTGCGGACATAAAAAGAAGAAAATAAAAACACTATCTTTGTCATTTGTGCTTACATTCTAGTGGAGATTCTGACAATAAACAATCTATAAAGTAAATAATGAAGGATGTAGAGTGTTAGAAAGTGGCTAAGCGCTGTGGCAGGGCAGAGAAGAAAGTGGAGTGGGACAAGGGACCAGGGATGCTGGGCAGGCAGGGGTGGGGAGGAAAGGATGGAAATGGATCAGGAAGGAGAGGGCCCGGCTGTCCTCCTGGAAAAGGCTAGACGTAGGCAAAGTCTCTAAGGAGACCTCTAGGGAAGAGTAAACCAGAGAAGAGTCAAAAAAACAAAACAAAAATCACCAAAAAAGGAGGGGTCTAGATAAAGAAACATTTAAAACTTTGAAAATTTTTCTACTCCCTCATGACCTTGGGTCCCAGCCTGCATCAGAAAGCTAATTACGAGGTAAGCAGTCAATAAATAAATTTAATTATGTTGTTTATTATCCTTTTGATTATTAAAATTAACATGTAATCAAAAGGAATTCTAGTTGAGATAGAGAAAAAAAAATTAAAGCAGCTAACTTTCCTTGAGTAAAACATCCCAAATGAATTCTTTCTTTTTCTGCCTATTCTCAAGAAAGAACAAGGCAAAGTAATTCTTAAAGCTTAAACATGTGAATGAGAATGTTACAGAGGAGAACTAAGAGTTTTCCTGGGATGAGCAGGGAGCAGGCGTGGAGAGAGATACCTCTGCACAGGTGGGAGACAGCAGCACCTGTGATGGCCCAAGAAGCTGCATGGCCAGGATCTAACTTCAAAAGAAGCAAACTCTGGACAAGTTTAAGGGCAAGACGCCTTTACTTAAGACTTTCACCTAGTGAGAAAACAATTTGCTTTTTATTGACTAAAGGAAGACATGCTTTGAGTACTGGAGCAGTTGGTGAGAGGCTTTAGATAGATAAGCATATGGTCTGAAATCTGAAATCTTCCTTAGGAAGGGTCTGTCTCAGAGTAAGTTTAAAAAAAGACTCCAGATGAATTTGAAAGGTAGCCAGCATTTAACATTCCCTGGAGTCAGATCCTGGTTTAGCAGGTCATGTTGTGTAATGTTCACTGAACAGATTCTATGGTCTCTTAACAGATAAAGTACGTAAATTATTAAAATGACCTATCAGATAAGTGACGCCGTGGTCCCAAATGAGATGTGTATGATTCGAAGCTATTATTTAGAACAAAGTCAATTCTCCTTTCCACTCTACTAATATTTCTTAAGGTGTCATCATTGTAACATCTGCAACTTTAAATTTTCAGCACAGACAGTACAGGGGTGTGTGTGTGTGTGTGTGTGTGTGTGTGTGTGTGTGTGTGCGCTAAGTTACGATCCAGAGGCAGCTAGCATTCTAATCAGGAATCAACATGCCAGAGGTGATCATTCTATCAGAAACACTGCATGTAGCTGAAACCAAATTCATGGTTAGCAAAGGGGAAATGTGGGGCCAGAAGGATAAATTAGGGGGTTGGGATGGACATATACACACAACTATATGTAAAAGAGATGGGTCACAAAGACCTCCTGCATCGCACAAAATAATCTACTCGATACTGTATAATGACCTATATTGGAAAAGAATCTGAAAAGGGACAGAAATATGTATATGTATAACTGACTGACTTTGCTGTACACCTGAAACTAACACAACATTCTAAGTCAACTGTACTCCAATAAAATTTATTTTAAAAAGAGAAACACTACAACCACTCCAGATGTGACTACACCAGAATTTCTGCTATCTATTCCTCTAATGATCTTTCTGAATGCGAAGTTTTCTTTTGTAAAAATAGTGCTTTTTTAATTAGCATAAATGGTAGATAAATGCTAAGAAAGAGATCTCTGTGATTAAATTAAAGATATTAAGGATATGTAGTTTGGCAAAGCATCTTTTGGAGACACCCACAACCTGTATGAAAATAGTGTAAGATGCCAGTAACATCTTTGACCTGAATGAAGACTTGGGTGGGGATGGTTCTGGAGTTTTAATCAGTGATCCTGTGCCAGCTATTAGCTTAGGAAGCTTTCTGCTGCCTGGCCCTGGCTATGAGTGTAGCTGAATCCTGTTTCTTAACTATTGCTACAGCTTCCTGAAAAGAAGAGTATTTTCAAGCTAAAGCAAGTCAGAGAGCTTACAGGGGAGTTTGTATTAATAGTGTTATTCCAGGTTACTAATAAATGTTCATTTAATGCATGTCTGTATATGCAACAGACCTTGGCTGGGGCTTCCTTTCACTGTTCCACAGTGCCAAAGCTACATGAGAGTAGCTTTTTTTTTTTTTTTTTTTTTTTTCCTTTTTAGGGCTGCACCTGCAGCATATGGAATTCCCAGGCTAGGGATCAATTCAGAGCTTCAGATGCAGGCCACAACCACATTAATACCAGATCCTTAACCCACTGAGCAAGGCCAGGGATGGAACCTGCATCCTCATGGCTACTAGTGCAGTTCTTAACCCACTGAGCCACAACTTTTGGAACTCCAAGGCTTGCTATTTCTTAGTCATCTCTCTTGTCAGTGGCTAATGCTGTCTTTTAAAGGGAATCTAATAGATATACATGCAAATTGGCTAAGTCACGTCTATACTTATGTCCCTCAGATCATTTGTGTTAGAAGCATTGAAAGTTTAGAATTTTTCAATTTCTCAGCATCCTGCATTTTAAAGTTCTAGGAGTATGGACTGAGAAGCTGAACAAGCTCCCCCAGTGATTCTCATACAGTCCGAGGATTTAGCCAATGTAGACAGAACCAGAGAAGTATGAGCATTTCCCAGTGCCAAACCAAAGACCCAAGCGTGTGGAAATATGATACTGACCATCAGGTTTAAAAACCAGAATCTGTAAAGCAATAGTAAATAGCACACTAAAAAGCCCTCATAGCCTATAAAGTCTATGCCATAAATTTGTAGTTACAGTTTTTTGCCTACCCAGCTAGATGGAAATAGATCAGAACTTGCCTTAGGCATTCAGTAAGCTCATTCATGGCCAAGATATTCCACTGTCATTTGGATGATCAGAGATTATCAATAGCCTTCCAACTGACTATTGTGATCCATTTTCTGACAGCAATATAAACTGTTGGCCAAAGCCCATCATATTAAATATGTTTTTGGAGGAAAACCAGTTTGGCTATTGGGTTGTTTTTTCTCACATCAATAAGCCCAGTTTATACACTCATAAGACATCTTGTCTGACTTTCATCCACTCATCAAATATTTATTGAGAGGCTTTGTAAAAGCATGTAGCTTTAACTCCCAATGAACATGATGGAAGATTAAAGAAGAAGAGGTCTAGTTCAAGACTTCTGCCTCTGAGTGGTCACCCATCATCATACCATGATGCAAAGGGGGAGAAACATCCTGGAACAGGAGTCAGAGGTCTTCAGTTCAGGGGCTGGCTATAAATCAGTGGCAAGTCAGGATAGCTCTAAGGGCCTCTGTTTCTTCTTCTGGGTAACTGGGGAAAAATGCTTGCCTTGTTTATTTTTTAAAATTTACTAATTCATTTATAAATATTTATTTATTGGTCATCTATTATATTCCAGGAATTTTTCTAGGAACTTGAGGTATATAGCTGGAATCAATGCATACAAGATAACCGTTCTCAAGTAAGCTTATTCTAACAATTAGAAAAATACATAAAAAACAGTGATATATAAATATATATTCATATAAACAGATATGTGACTATTAATAAGTATATTTTCAGAGGCAAATATACAAACACATATGTTTTTTAAAGCTTCATCCAAAGCCTTTTCAAAGGATACAATGTATTGTTTAGATTTCACATTTGGGTGATTAGAATGAGAAAGCCAATAATCTAATTAAAGACATATTGATGTAATCAACATACCTAGCATTTTCATAAAAGATATCCCCATATTTCACTAAGGAAAAAATCATTTTCTGGAAGGCTGCAATTCTCAAATTAGAAAACATGCCAGGTCTATGCTACAACACTCTTTCAGGTTTAGTGGTAGAATTTATTATGAGACTCTCCCTTTTCACTAATCTTTTTATTAAGAACCAAGATATCTGTGATCATATGGTTTCACATAAGGCAACCTGTGATAGACGGCCTCTCAGATGGGCTGTCATCTCTGTTTCCTCACATAATCCCTTTGCTTTAAGTGTGGGCTAGAACAGCAGTGATGGGATGTGACTTCCAAGATTGGATTATTAAAAACAAACCAAAACCAAAAAACGAAAACCTTTGGCTTCTATCTCTGCAAACTTTCTCTCCTGCTTACTGGCTTTTCCCTCCCCTCCCCTTCTCCCTCTCTACTTTTTCTCTTCTTCTCTCTCCACACACACATGCACACCCATACACACCCTACTCCATTTTCTATGGAAGAAACCACTTGGAGAAGAGAGGCCCTGAAGGATCAGACCACGTGCAAAAGAACTGAGGTATACTATCCACACAGGCAGCTCCCACTGTCAAGCAAGTGAGTGCATCTTCTTCTTAGCAGAACTCCGTGCCCAATAAAGGCTTCAAATAATTGTAACCGTGATCAACAGCTTGGGTATAATCTCGTGAAAGACCCTGGGTCAGGACCACCTAGCTATATCACTTCTGAATTCCTGATCTAGAAAAACTAAGAGATAGTAAATGTTTGTTGTGCTAACCCACTAAGAAAAATTTGGGTTAAATAGCTACACAGCCATAGATGACTACCATATAATCCAAGGACATGATTCTTGAGAAGAGTATTATAAGAATGAATGGATTCAGAATCTCATGCTTTATACTTAGAATAATTGAATTGGACTAGAAGGATATGGTGACACCATATTAATCTTTCAACATGAAGAAACAATAAATTGGTTACTCCTTTGGTCTCAATGGGGTTGCAGAGTATGTTTGCTTTTCCCTGAGATCTACTGAGTCCACTGAATCAATATAAATACTTAATAATCAAACTTGATTGAAACTCCATTTTTAGTAATGTATTAGCTAGCCAATAAAAATGGTAGTCTTACCTCCAAAAAAGTACTTCTCGCCAGTTTTAACTTGAAGAGGACTGTTAGTTCGGACTGCTGATGCCTCATCTCCATCGATAGTGAGAATAGCAAAATTTTCCTTAGCTAGGAAACGGACCTCATGCCACTGACCATCATTCAACCCAGAACCTGTTAGATAACAAGAGAAAAGACAATTTCTTTTCTTAAGGTGGTTGAGTTGAAAATAATTTTAATATCAACAGTCAGAACATATAAGTAAAAATTAATATATTTTCATCTAGGAAAATTCAGTGCTAGATACAATTAATATTTCATATTTCTTTACCATCATGAGTAGTTCTATCCTCCACTGGACCAAATTAGGCATAACATTACCCAGCCAAGTAGGGAAAGTGTATTAATGTGCCATCAGGGTACTGGAGAAAATGAATGGAGGGAATAACGTTGTTTGGGAAGTGGTGATGAACTATTTTAATTTAGAACTTATTTTCTGATTAGCTTTACTAGACTCCACTCTCAGATGGGAAAAAGGATTTATAACTTTAACGTCATTGTTTTTAAAAACTTCTTTCTGTATTGTCTCTCAAAAACCACATGCAGCAAGCACAGTTTATAGAAAAGAACTAAAGAATAAATGTGTGAGTCTGTGTGGTAAAGGGGAGCAGAACATGCCATCTCAGAACGTGTCATTTCATCATATTGATTATTTTGAATTAAAGTTATTTAAGAAAGAGCCAGTGATAAGGATACAGTGACCTTCCTTTGTCCCTTTGAAAGTAAGAAATAAATCTCCCAGATGACAAGTACTAAAAATATGATGGGTCATTTCTTTGAGACTCATATTTTGGAGATCTCTCATATATATATATGCAATTGTATTTCTTTTCTTCCTGTTCATCTGTTTTATGTCAATTTAATTATTAGACAAGCCAAAGAACTTAGAAGACAACAAAGGAAGTTTTCCTCCACTACCGCAATTATTTGCACTAACTGAACACTAATAGGTCTAGAAAATGGTGCCAGGATTATCTCATCATTTACAAAGAAGATAACCTTTATAATGAATTAGGTATATTTAAACAAATACCAATAAAATAACTCAACAACTCCCTCACAATCACATTTCACTCTTGACTAGCACAAATATTTTCAGACACAATCTATTTACTTCTCCATGAGACAGAAAATAACTTAAAGTTTCTGTTCTGTCTGTGTTCAATTTACAGAGAATAATTTGAAAATTAAGGAATAAAGAGGGGAAAAGAACCTTTGAATCAATTTTCATGAAAGAGTTTTAAGTAACACTAAGACAGAAATCTAAGAGAGTCCAAGTGGCTTTCTTTAACCTTATAAAGGCCTTTGCAAAGGGGACGATTTTGTTCTAGACTGCATAGCCTAGAATCCATAAATAGAAGTTACTTGAAGATGCACTTCAGCCTCATAAAAGAAAGAAAAGCCTAGCATGTCAGGGTACCCAAAAATGGAATGAGAGAAAATCAGTGAAACACAGATGATGACTCTAGGCCTCTGATCAGAGTTCTGCAAACCACGGCTTACAGGCCAAATACTGCCTGCTGCCATCTGTTTTTGTACAGCCTGAGAGCTAAAAATAGTTCTCACACTTTAGATGGTTTAAAATAAATAAAAAGAATAATATTAAATTACACATGAAAATTATATAGAATTCAAATGTTAGTGTCCACATAAATTTTACTGGAAGACAGCCAAACTCATTTGTTTACATATTTCTGTTCTACAGAGTCAAACAGTTGCTACAGAAACTGCACAGCCCGCAAAGCCTCAACGATTTACTGTGTCATCCTTTATAGAAGAAGTGATTGGTTTACATTATTAAACAGATATACCATTTTAAAGACAAAAACATTGAGGCCTGTTGGAGCTTGAAGATACTACAAATCTATAGTATTAACTAATATTACGGTAGTAAATATCATCATGAATAATCACCCCTCAAGGTATGTTTTTAGGATTTTCATCAAGTTCTAATTTAGCTATACTTATTGAGCACATTTTATTTAAATAGAGGAAAACAGAAAATGCAGCTTTAAAGTAATTAGTAACTAAATGACCTTCAAATTATGAAATGTATCATACATATACAAAATTTTTTGCACTGTGAAAGTACTATGTAAATACACAGTCCTTATTCTAAAATTAAAGTCCATTAGCTGTCAGACAAGTAGTAAGTAGTGTTTACTGAAATAATTCCTTCTCGAGTAGGTTGTTTTGGGGTTCTCCCCCAGAACTGGTGCACAGAAGACTCTATCTTCACTATAACATTTTTCTTGAAAGTATAAACTGGGTTAGTGCTAGCTAGCCATAGAAGTGTACAGCTTTGATTTTGGTTTTTATCTTTGCTTTACAATGTTAGAAGCCCTGCTTTTGATGCAGCTTTGGGATATGGACCCCCAGGACAGTAATGTTACAAATGTTCAATCCTAAATAATCACACATTCAGAGGAAGCCATTTATAAGCTATCTTCAGCTGATGGGTCTTTCTGCTCATAAGGGTAAACCAGAAAGCCTTTCTAAACATTCTCGTGAAAACTTATTCATCAAAAAGTTAATTTATAATTGGAAAATCACCAGCTTAATTGTTCATTACGAAAAGGTCTATTATTCCATCAGATTAAAATAAAAAGGTTACTTTATTTTTTCAAGAAACTTAATTACAAGAGAAATTGGACCTCAGATAAAAGGAGCCTGTTGATAGCAGCCACTGCTGCAGCTGAGCTTAAACCATGATTTCTATTCATTTTAATTCCAACTATTGTTTTGAATTTTCTTTTTCTTTTAAGGCCGTACCTGCGGCATATGGAAGTTCCCAGGCTAGGTGTCGAATCAAGGCGGCAGCTGCCTACCTTTGCCACAGCCACAGCCACAGCCGCAGCAACATGAGATCTAAGCCACATCTGCGCCCCATGCCACAGCTTGCAGCAACGCCAGATCAAAAACCCACTGAGCAAGGCCAGGGATGGAAATCATATCCTCATGGAGACAAGTTGGGTTCTTAACCCACTGAGCCACAATAAGACTCCTGTTTTGAACTTTTAGAATTAATCACAAGAGGGATTTTTAAATAACAAAATGGCAAAGAAAAGTTTTAAGAAGTGATATATTTTCTTTTGAGCAATTGAGTCATTATTGCCCTAGTGAAGAGTGAACTTCATTATATTTGTGGCCCATTCCTATCACAGATTGCTGAAGCATATCTCTTGATGATTAATATTAAGAGTTCAAAAGAATATTTAACAGAAAAATATTTTAAAATTAGTATACCCAATAAGTAGGTGAGAGAACTGAATCGAATAATGTTTAGTCATTCCATACGTGGTAAGCGGCAGAACTGAGAGTAGGAACTCAGATATATCTAGTTCCAGAGGCTGAGTTCTTACAAATAACAAACAAAAATAAAGCATTACATAGACTCTGAGCATCTGTGATGCACAAAGATTTCTCTTCTCCAAAATGCAAACAGCAGTATCCACTTGATAGATTAGTTTTAAGGGGTAGATGAATTAGGGTTTGCACAGCATTAGAACAATGCTGAGAACCCAGGATGCAATATATCTATCTGTATCATTAGGCCAAAAAACAAGGAAGGCTGATGAGTCCCATTTTACAAAGAAAAGCTGAGACTTAAGTGTAATACTTTAGTACATTTTCTTTGGAGTTTATTGCATTGCAATTACAAATATGCATGTAGTCACAAATAAGCCTTCTAAACAAGACACCAGTATAATCACTCTTAACAACATGAAGATCATGAATACGTACATATGTGACAACTAAAAAAAAAAGAAGAGTCCTAATGTTATTCCGGCAGGCACCAGAAACTTAGAAAAACAGGTCCAATGATGGCATTAGATATGGATAAAAATTTCTGTCTTCAAACAACTTAGAGCTGAAGATGATCTGTTCTGCAAAAATGTGTTAGATGACTCAAAGTTATGACAAAGACACTGACGTTAAAGCTGCCTGAGAAGAAATTTGAACAAAATATTATTTCCAAAAAGTGATAGTGAAAAATGAACTTTCTAAATTATTTATAATTATATATTATATACAATTTTAGAACGATAGTAATTAATATTAGAGACATTTTCACCTACAGTCCTGAAAATTTATACATGCAAGTCAAAAGGCACTCCTAATTATCTCATTGGGAATATGGAGGATTGCTTTACATTTGGGGTCACTGACTATTCAGGCTGATGTGTAACATGCCCCAAAGAGATGGTGGTGGATTAGAAGTGCCTGATTGACAGACTCATCCTCAGAGAGGCAGAATCACATAACATTCAAAAGCACAGACTCTGAAGTCAGATGTCTGAATATAAATCTCATTTTTGCTCACCTAATAGGTGGCCTTTCAGCAGGTTAACCTCTTGATGCCTCAGTTTCCTTCTCTATTAAGTGATAATGATGAAAGTATCTACTTCCTACGGCTGTTCTGAGGATGAAGTGTATAAACCGTCATTTAGAACAGTGCCTGGCACGTAATTAGCAAGTTAGCTCTCAATAGGTATTAGCTATTGTTTCTTATTCAGTACGACTAGCTCTCTAAATACCAACTTGAACTGGTGTATGTTAATTCTCTATTAACTATTATGAAATGAGTAAAAATTAGTTTACTTTGTTACAAATTCCCACCTCCCCATTAAAAATCCTACAGTATAAGTCTTGAGGAATTTGGATATTTGGGAAGCTAGCTAAATATACATCTCTTGTTAAAATCAGGGTCAACAATTTCTAAAATCAATTTTGAGCTCTACAGTACAATAGGTATTATTCTTTCAGTGTTAAAAATGTACTTTCACCTCCCCCAAATAAATTTTTTTCAACTAGATGGTTCTGAATGTCTGTGGAGTATTTCCAAGGACTTTCCCAATGAATAATTTTGAGGATACTGATAAAAACCAGAGTCTCTATTTTCCAAAGTATTTTTGTCTTAAATATATACAAACAATTGTGACAGTTTTGGTGTACTTTTATACTTAAAGGTTATTTGAGTCTATGGTAGACACCTTCAGTTATTCATTAATTCATAATGATAACTTTTCAACTGTACATTATACAAGGAAACTGATTTTTTTCTTTATTGCCACACCCATGGTATAAGGAAGTTCCCTGGCTAGGGATCCAATCCAAGGCACAGCCATGACCTTCACCACAGCTGGCAATGCCAGATCCTTAACCCACAGCATCCAGACCAGGGATCAAACCCGAGCCTCCACAAATGACCCAAGCCATTGTAGTCGGATTCTTAAACCACTGCACCACAGTGGGAGCTCCGTGAAAACCGCTATCTTTACAGAGTTTTTTAACCTAAAACCAACATCCTCGAAAAAATATTTCAGCTTCGGGCTTTAATTTTTTCATAAAATAACTAAATTGTTTTATAATATTTTCTCTGCCATCTCCTTAACTTATAATTGCTAGAAAAACTTGTTTTGTATACAAATGTGAAATGTTAATGAAGCATATTCTATCCAGACTGACTTTCTAATGGTATTAGTTTTAAAGTAAGACTCTTGAGGTGGTTGCTTTGATTGAGCAAGAAGAAACAGATGTTACTCTTATTAGAGACAAGAAGAAAAGACTGGTTTAATGAATACTGAAAAAAAGAATTTAAAATACAGTCACAAACCAAGATGTAACATCTGTTTGAAAATGCTTCAAATGAAATTACAGTGACTAGAGTTTTCAGTCTTTTGCTCGACATTCAATCTTGAGAGAAAATTTCAGAGAGTATAAATCCATCTTTAGGCAGTTATAGTGTTCTCTGAAGTGCAAATAATGTATCTCATAAGTTATCAGTTATCTATTTATGCAATAAGAAGAAAAAAGAGAATATACATCTCTATAAATATGCCATGTACTATTTCTTATATTATCTTTGTAAATTCCATGTTATAAGAAAATCGGTTCAATTCAGTCTTGCTCCCTTTTACCCGCCAGTCCAAACCATCATATAAAATATGATCAATTGCAATCAGACAAAACATGTAATATGATGCTTGAGCAGGCACAAAATACTTTCATTTTTTTAAACTGAAGAAATTGTAAAATGCTCCTCTGTATTTGTATAGATGGAAAGTCACTTTGGAAAAGTCTTTATTTTGAAAGAACCACTTGAATGGAAGCTTTAAGTTAGAAATGCACTTTGGGAAGAGCCCATTTTTTATGTGTTGGTAGATAGACCCCTTCACTAATCTAATATGTAGAATCTAAAACATGGGATGAATTCTTTTTTTTTTTTTTTTTTTTTTTTTTTTTTTTTGTTGTTGTTGTTGTTGCTATTTCTTGGGCCGCTCCTGCGGCATATGGAGCTTCCCAGGCTAGGGGTCCAATTGGAGCTGTAGCCACAGGCCCATGCCAGAGCCACAGCAACGTGGGATCCGAGCCGCGTCTGCAACCTACACCACAGCTCACGGCACCGCCGGATCGTCAACCCACTGAGCAAGGGCAGGGACCGAACCCGCAACCTCATGGTTCCTAGTCGGATTCGTTAACCACTGCGCCACGACGGGAACTCCCCGAATTCTTTTCTTTAAGGAATCCTAGACTCTTCTAAGAAAGAAAGAGCCTAGATTAATAGATATTATTAAAAAGATAAATAAATAAAAAAATTTTTAAAATAGATATTATTACCTTGTCTGCACCTGAGAGTCATTTGGGGAGCTTTTAAAGTTTCACACTGAAACTTTTAAATCATTGCTGAGGAAATTAAAGATCTAAATAAACAGAGATATATTATTACACAATCCTAGTCAGAATTCCAGCATTAGTCTTTGTAGAAATAAAAACAGAAGATTCTAAAATCCGCAGGGAATTTTAAAAACCTTAAAATTTCAAATTATCAAAAAGGGAATCAAAAGCAGAGGCTCATTATCTGATTTGAAGACTTGTCATAAAGCTATAGTATTCCAGAAAGAAATCAGAACCGGATCCAAACATATGTGGCCCACTATTTTTTGATAAAGACTCTAAGGCAATTCTATGGAGAAAGAAATGGTGGTTCCTTGTTTTGTTTTTTCAAAAAATGATGCTGGAACAACTGGATAAATAAAGGGGAAAATGAATCTCAATTTCTATTCTACTTAACACAGAAAAAATAACTCTAGTAGATTTTAGACCCACTTCAAAAGCCTAACTTATAAAACCTCTGATACTAGTAACATGGAGTATCCTTAGGACTTTGGGGTTAATAGAGATTTACATGAGATCATAAAATCACTTGATAAATTGGGCTTGATAAAAATTAAAAATTCCCACTCATCAATAGACGTGGTTAAGGAAATTCAAGGCAAGACAGAGTCTAGAAGAAAATATTCGCAACATATATATCCGATAAATGGGAATATATAAAAATACACTAAAATCTTTAATAAATCAATAATCAAAAGCCAAACGTAGGCAACAGTCACATCACAAAGGTAAATTAATTACCCATAACCTTGTGAAATTTTTTTTGACGTTGTGCATCATCAGGGAAACTTAAGGGATGACGATATACAATTTTACACCACTTCAGTGGCTAAAAAGTAAAAAGGACTAACTAGGATCTGGATAAATTTGAACTCTCAGACATTGTTGGTGGTATGTAAAATTGTACAATGTCTTTGGAAAATCTTTGGGAGTTTTTAAATATATATTAATCCTATGACCCAACAGTTTTCCTCCAAGTATGTTCCCACCAAAATAAAACTATCCATTGCAAAAAAACATATACAGGAATGCTTCAGCAGGTTTATTCATAATAGGCCTAAACTGGGAATAAGTATATATCCACACAGTGTATATTTAAACAAGGAAATGTCGCTAAGTAATAAAAGAAGAATGAACTAATGGTTCAAACAATATTGTCTGCATGAAAGAATGCACACACACAGAAAACGTACTGAATGAATCCTTTCACGTGAAAATTTAGAACAGGCAAAACCATTCTGTGGTGACAGAAATCAGGGAAGCATCTGCCGATGGGGAACGGTGTAGGTGGGAATGGATGGTAAGAGGCTCAAGGAAACTTCCTGAGGCAATGAAACCTTCTGTATCTCAATTGGAGTGTCAGTTGCATCAATGTATATATTTAACAAAATCCATTCAACTGTACTTTTAAGATGTTTGCATTTCACATAGAGTTGATGATTGTCATTTGTGGATTCAGTATTTATGAACTGACCCTACTGCTAAAATTTATTTCTAACCTCATATCAACACCTGTAGTGCTTTCATGGCCCCTCATAGATTTGCATGTGTACAGATTGGTGAAAAATTTGAGTCACTCAACAGACAAGTTCCCAACTGAGGTCTAACAAGGCATTTCTCTATCTTCTTGCTTCTTGTTTCAGCTCTTATCCCGTCTCCAGAGTTGTTTTCACTGTATACTTAGCACCATTTTTTTTTTTTTTTGTATTTTTGTGCCTTTGGTCAATTTTGCCACTTAAAGTGGTCCCCAATAATGGTGCTGAAATGTTGATTACTGTTCCTAAGTGCAAGTAGGCTGTGAAATGTCTTACAAAGAGAACGTGTGTATGTTAGATGAGTTTCTCTCAGGTATAATTTATAATGCTGTTGGTTGTGAGTTCAAGGCTAATAAATTAATTATATGCATTAAACAAGGTAACTTTAAACAGAAATACATATATCAAGGTTATGTATTGATGCAAATACAAAAACAAGGTAATGTATTGATGCAAATGTCATGACCAGAGGCTCTCTGGAACCTAACTGTATATTTATTGTAGGAGCAAAGTTCAGTATTGACCAATTCAGTGTTTAGAATGACTATATGGAGCATAACTACCATGTATAATGAAAGCCAACTGTATTTTGTAATTTTTACCACAAAAAAATATATAAACGTTTTAAAATAGGATAAAGGCAATAGCGATGTAATTTTTAAATTCAATTAATTTTTATTCACTTTTGGACCACTTTATGCTTGTTTTTACTGAATAATCAAACAATGAAAAACCCAATATTTAACATGATATTATTTGCTATTCAACAGGGGAAACCCAGTTAGACTCTGTATTACTATGTTGAACTTTGGGATGTCAACATTTTAGGATGTTTAAAAAAACTACTCCAAGACCAAATTTTCATGTAAAAATCTCTATAATTTGTTTCGACAATTACTGATTCCCAGCCCAAAGCCAATGTCATTATACTTTGAAACCTTATTCAAAGCTTTATGATTATCCTAATGATGACTCTTTTCTTGAAATAATCTTCCATAACAATTAACTTTAGTAGGAATATATTTACGCAAATAGTCATCAATAAATGTTATCACTTTAGAACCAATTATATACCAATTCTGGGATATTCATTCATTCATTCTTTCTAGTATTTGATTATTTCTTGAATATAAAATGTAATACAAATTGCATTAAATAAGAAGTTATTGCTACTTTAATAAAGGATTTTAAATCATAAGACTTCTGATTAACGTACACATATAGATTAGACCAAATATACAGAGTAGCATAGCAGTTAAGTGTCTGAGTGTCATTCATACCTAGACTGAAATGCCAACCACACTTCTTTATTCATCTATAAATATATGTTGAGTGCATTCTATTTCCCAGGAACTACATTAGCATTGAAGATACAGAGGTAAGTCAGTCTGAAATAAACTCTGTTCCAGAAAAAACTAGCAATTTCACTTTAAGCAAGTTATTAAACTTCTCTGAAATTTGTTTTCTTCACTTACACAAGAATACATGATACTCCATCAGAGAGCTTTTGTAAATAATCCATGAGCTAAAATGTATGTGTAACCTTATACTATCAATAGTTAATATCAGCTTTTATTTCATCATTATTTTTGCAAAGACAACTCCATGTATATATGAAGAAAAGGACATTCAAAATTTTACAAAAGGAAGACATTGTATTTTGTGGGTTGTATAGTGTCTGCACAGGGCACATAAAGGGCATTATTGAGAAGAAGTATCTTAAATGGATTTCAGGTCATAAGCAGATAATTTTTATAATTTTTCCATCTATAAAATAAAGCTTATTGGAGAAAGTTTGGAAAACTAAAAACGTGTAATAAAGGAAAAAAAAAGATTAATTATACCAATAGACATTACCCTTGGTATTTGATATATGTTATTCTAGCATTTGTCATAAATAACTTCAAACCATTGACATCACTGAGATGCCACTGACCAAAGGTGAAAAAGTGTAAAAGGAAGAACCAGGTGATAATCATCATCTGCTAAATTCTCTCATTTCTGCTGATAGAGGAAATCTGACAGCCTTGTCCTTTCGGTTTAACTTTCAGACTCCAAGGAGATTAACAAGGAAATTTACCTCCACCAGTTTAAATTCTTCTAGAGTTCTTATTCTGAACTCATTTACTTATTGCCTATCATGTAATGGGCATTGTTTTAGGCACCAGGATATAATGGTGAAGACAGATAAGGTCCTGCCTTCTTGGAGCTTACATTCCTTCTTGTGTGCAGAGACAGACAATAGACAAAGAATCAACTGGTTAATAACTAACTACTATTCCCAATGGTGCCAAAATGCTATAACAGAAATAAAGAAGATGTTGTGATGGAGAAATTCATGAGAAAAGACTGACTGACAAGAGACAACTCTCTGAGGAGGTAACAGTGAATCTGAAACCGAAAGGATAAGAAGGGGCCAGTCATGGCAGAATTTGATGCAAAGGCCTTGAAGGGAAACATGCTTGGCAAATTAAGTACCAGGCCCTATAATGGGTACAGTGGTTTGAGCATAGAGATTAAGGGGGAGGAGGATTGAGAAATGGGAACAAAAAGATGGTCAGAAATATGTTAAGTCAGCGCTGTGTAAGTTGTAATTACAAGATTAAATGTTGATAGAAAACAATACGTTTTATGCAGAAAGCGGCATGACGTTATTTTAAAGATATACTCTGGCTACTGTATAGTGAATGGATTTACAGAGGCAAGATTCAAAATAGGAAGACCTATTAGGAAGCTCTTAGTGTAGCTAAGACAAGGGACAATGGAGGCTTGGGCAGAGGTTAACATCGAGAAAAGTGGTTCTAATTGTCACATATTTCAGAGGCCCTGTTGACAAGTGTTACTCATTAACTGGTTGTCAAAAGTGTGTGACTTAGGCAATTAAGTGGAAATCAATGCCATTTAACAAAGTAATGGGAGACGGGGAAGTGAGTTGTTGGTTGGTATTCTCATTATGCATCTAAGAGAAGTCAGGTAGGTGCTTGTATACAAGTGTCTGGAACTCAAGGCAGAAGTAAGCTTTCAACATAGGCATTTGATGTCATGAGCGTAAATCATGGGATTAAATAAGGTTACCTAAGAGAAAGCTTTGAGATAGAAAAGAGAGATCAAGCTGAGTCTTGCAGTGTTCTAAATTTTAGAATTTACAAAGAAGATGAGGAGCCAGTAAAATAGGAAAGATTCCAGGAGAATATGATGTTAAGGAAGAGACAGATTCAAGAAGAAGGGACTAGGTGAATCTTTTGAGTGCTTCTGAGATATTAAGTGAAACAAGGATGAGAAGTGAATATGAGACTATGGAGGCAGATGATAATTGCAGTGAGGTGAAGAGAATATGGTAGGTAAGAAATGCAAGGAGTAAGTATATAGAATCCTTGAGTGGTTTAGTTATACAGGAGGGGAATTTTGAGCAAGGATCTATGTTAAAAACCTAAAGAAAATTATGAATACTGTCCTAAGAAAAATCCTTACTCATATACGTCCAAAATTCACATACAGTTTCAGGGGTTGAGCTCTTCTCTCAGGTTAAGAACTTGGTTGATATAACCCATCATCTTTTAATTGCATCGTTGACTTTAAAGGGTAATGAGAATACTATCAATTCAGTTATCCTTTTCAGATTCATTACATTTCTTTCATCCCATTTTTTTTTATATTTAATGGCTTATAAGTTATATTCTGTGTTCCTTAATTTGCTTTTTAAATAAATATGCCAGCTCTTTTGTTTTAAACCTAAATATTTATTGTTATTATTTACAGTCATTGCTTTGTTTTCTGTCTTAAGTAGAGACTTGTAGTTGTGAAATGATTATTATACCATTTTGGGAAAATAAGTTATCTTTACTAATATTACAATGTATTGCTTAAATCTAAATGAACTAAGACATATCTAGCCCTTTATCTTTGTTCCTCATATGTCTCAGATAAATTGCAACATCTAACAATTTTCTCTAAAGGCACAAAATCATCTTTACTGATAGGAAATTGGCACTGTCCAAATGGTAAGGACATTCAGGTCAATTCCTCTTTTTCTGGGGGCATCCCCCTGTGAAACACGTAGAGAATATAAAAATTAACATGATGATTCCTGACCTCAAAAATTTGCCTTACTGTACCATCTCTTTGTCACTTCTATGAAACAGTCCCCTATATTTTAAAATCGGAGTGAGATGGCCCCAGAAAAAGAAATGAAAGATAAATGAGGAAGGCAAAATGTAGCTGAGCTGAGCTGGAGATCCAGCTGGGAATCTTTAACAAGACTTAGTCTCAAAGGCTGTCATTTCCTTGTTTTCCACAGCCTTACTATAATATGCTGTTCAAACTCTGTTAATCCCCCATCTTCCCGGCTGGCGTAATCCCGCTTGTGAATACTAGAATGATTACAGAGTACCTTATCTCATGAACACTCCAAAGATACAGAGTTCCTCTCCTCCTACGCATAAGGAGAAAACAGAGCTACTTGGCACTATTGGTCAATGACTGTTTTTCCATTCTTTGACATAAGTATTACAGAAGGAATGCAAAAAGAATATCTTAGAGAAAGAATAATAGGAACACCGTAAATGAAGATAATAATAGCAATTTAGCCTAGGTTAGTTCTTGAATCCATTTTCTCATTTTTCTAAATTTTGATAATAAGACATACTGAAAGCTTTAAATTAACAATGCTCAGAATTTAAGACTGGCTTTCTTTAAAACAGTTCATAACACATAAATCCTTTTCTTCTAAATATTTTTCAAAGTCTCGGTTTCACCATAACCATTGAGAGGTACAAATTTAAGTGACTTTGATTAAAACAGAGCTTTTTAATACCCAGTGAGAAAACTGTCTTTAAGTCTGAGAGATTATCCAGCTATTCAGGGGTTCGGAAATTTCTGACTTCAGGGAATAATCATGATCAGAGTCCTGGCATGGAATGGATATCTTAAAATATTATGTGCAGGCACAATTCTTTATGATTTAAATATAAATCATTATTTTTAAATTGTAGCATAAAAGGCATATTAAAACCGTAGTTTCTCATTTCAGATAGTTTTGTATTACTCCCCTTTAATAGAACTCTGTTTTTATACTTGCCACTGAAGAGTTTTCATCCTTTACTCAATGGTAGGGCCTAGATACTGTACCTAGGTCGCAAGCATAGGAAAAAATTCAGTCTCTGCCTTTTACAAGTAGTGATTTTTCTGCCAACCTCTCTACTCCTTGTTCTACTGCCTGACTCCTCTTGTGAGAGGCTGCTTCTGCGTATTTCAGCTCAATGTCATTTCCTCCAATTGGACTATTAATGAGCACTGAACCGTGAAGGGCACATCTCCAGATATTTATGAACTGCTCTCTCCTGCAATCTTCAATTCAACAATCCTTTTTGAGTGTTAACTGCCCTTTGGTAGTTTTTCTCATCATCAGTGGCCAAATAGGAGCTCAAAAAAAGCTACAGGTAAACATATTGAAATCATATTTGTATTTAAAAAGTTTCATATACATTTAGGTTATAAATTGATTCCATCCATCCTTATTGTGGATTTTAACCTGGGCATGATGAGCATAGGATCAGATTAAAAATTAAAATTAATATTTTAAAATCAATATTTTTACCATAGCATAAATTTAAAAAACCACTGATTTTTTTTTTGTGTTGTGGGGTTTCTCAGACTTGTATTATGTATACAAGTTGTGTGTGTTCACAGATGGGTGAAATTCATCACAGGACACATGAGGTAGGAGTGCAGTGTGATACACTAAAATAGAGCCACATACGGATAGCATGCTATAGAACTCCGTATCACCAAGTGAGTGATTCACACCAGTTGATTAGGAGATTTCTCTCAGCTCTAGATATTTAAAATAAGACTACAATACATTCATGTGCTACAGAGATAAACAAAAACACAAATGACAATGTATCAATTAAAAAAACAATGTTATATAGAATGTATTCATAAAGCAAATACTTATATAACAGAAATTGTACATTTTGGTCTATATATCTGTACTTGTCTTACTGGCTAACTCTAAACATTAAACAGTATGGTCATGGACTTCCCAAAGTACATGAAAGAGACTTTGCCTGAGATGAAAAGAGAAGAATACATACTGAAAAGACAGAGGCACTCATTTGAATTTGGTACTTAAGTGGATAGATGAGAGCTATAGGTAGTGTCATGGAAACTTGGGAGTAAAACTGACAGCAGGCCAACGTGGAAGACGGATCCAGCCCCATAGAAAGAATTGTGATCTTGGTTTCAATTCTGAAAGAGAATCCTTTGCCATTTCTATAATTTAATATAAGGAGTAGAGTCCCAGAAAGTACTGGCAAATTGAAAAGAGAAGTACGGTTTTTGGCAAGAGCCTGTGTCCTTTATTGCAGAAATTCTCTGGAATATTAATAAAGGATTAGGAAGATCTCACAAAAGAATATCCCACAAAGGGAATTTATTATCTGAGGGAACTTGTGGATAATTAGATGTCTTATAGTGTTAAAATTCTATACAGGTAAACATCTATCATTTTCTCACTAACATCATATTCTATCTAAAGATAATATTAGAAATAAGATCTATACATGGATGTTTTTATATCATATCACTGTCTTTTTTTTTTTAGTGGATATTTATTGAACATTGTTTAGCATTGGCTGCTAGATGGGCACTCCTTTAGTTTAAATCAATTTGACTTTATAAGCAATCTGGAGTGTTGGTTTGTCTCCTGATCTGAGTGCAAGTTACAGACATGTATTCAGTTTTTTCAAAAACATCATTGAGCTTTCCATTCATGATTTGTGCATTTTCTGTGTATATATTTCAATAAAAATAAATAATAAAGCAAGACAAGAGTCTATGTGATGTATAATCTAATTGAATTAAGCAAAATTGTAGAAAATATTGAAGCCATTATCTTTAAAGAGTCATGATATAAATGTATACAGAAGCCATCAAAAACATATGAAGTAGGTACACAGTGTAGAATATTAAAACAATAGTAACTTAGAAAAACTGAGAGCTATTAATGCCATTAATTTAACATGAAATGTGGTGTATAAGAAAAATAAACACGATTGGGGGACTATGACGAGGTAGACAAAGACTTCATAAAAATTCTGAGGAGGACCTGAGGGCACTTTCAAGGGCTTTAGAAGGTAATGTCACTTTGTACATTATGTCTAAATTCCTTTCAAAACATAAGGGCCTTCCTGTCTTTGATTAACTTATCAACTCTGATTACAGCCCTTTCATGTTTCACAGGTATAGAGAATGCAAACTGCTTTCACTGCCCTTCCCCCCAAAAAAAGCAAAAGCAAAACCCTCTGATATAAAAAACATTCAATTTCTTTTCATCTTCTTTGTCTCTAAATTTTAAAGTATCCACCATCTTGCCTTTTAAAATTTCACTCTAAGACTTTCTTTGTTTCCATTTCATAAATCTTAGACTGAAAGGTAAAACCAGATAGCTCAAGTATCTTAATGCTCAGATCTTGCAAGCTCACCACTGTCATGGTTCACCTAGTTTGAAAGTTCTCAATCTCTTTTTCTGCTCTCAAATATCTTAGAGAGAATAATTTTATCCAAAATTATGGCTCATAATGGCAATGATTATACATGAGCAGCCAAAGCTTTTGCAGTTATAAATTTTAGAAAGCATACATGACTTGAGAAAAAAAAAGTCCTGTGGCAGATAATTAATATCTACAGATTACACTGTTTATACATAGAATACACCTAGAACATACTATATTCATAGCACATAAATACAGGGCACACTCTAAAACCCTTTTGTAGCTCAGTCTTTAGTAACTGTACTAAGTGTTCACAACTGCTAGCAAATGCCCAAGGCAAAGCTACCATCTCCAAAAAACAAGGAAAAATAAGACAACACTGATTTCAGGAACAAGAAAGTGAAACAGTAAGTCAGAATGAGCTGATTAATTAGGTCTTTGTCTGAAGTCGACGTTGGGCATCTAACCTCTCTCCTTTTGGAAAAAAATCAACAGAGATTTCACAGGAACACACCTGTGCCCCCAGGTTTAGAGGGTGGTAAGCCCCAGTAGCCAGCAGCCTACCTGCCCAGGATCACATCCCACATCCCTCACAGTCGAGAGAAGGCAGCTCTTGGTCAACTCACTGAGAACCAATTTTCTAAAGTTAACTAACTGATCAACAACAATTATCCAAAGAATCAATTAATGACTAAGTCACTAAATTCATCAAATTTACAAATTTATCAGGGAATTATGTAAAGGAATAGTGTTCTTGAATATAATATATGAATATGAATATATTCTTTCATGAATATATTCATGAATGTATTTCTCAAGCATATTCAATAAGTGTGAATACATTTGTAGTATTTTAAGGACTATTCAATTTATCAGAAGCTAAGGGTCATAGGTTTACTCTTTTAATGAATATATTCATAAAGAACATATTCATGAGGAATATAATTATGAATTAAATCATTCCATGGATATAGTGAAAGGATATACTCATTGAATTCTTTCACTTACTCAATATTATGTGACAGGTATGCCCCAGAAATGAGGGCTACATCAAAATCAAAGTTTTTGACCTCACAGAGCAGAGACTATGGATATATCTATTGTCTTTAAAGAAAAATGTCTTTAAAATAAGTTTTGACCAAAAAAAATTGTAAATTTGGTGAATTCACCTGCATCCAAGTGAGATAATCATAGTAATGTTGGGAAATCCTCCACCACGTGCTCATGATTTATTATAAAAACCTTGTACCAGAAGTTCCTAACACTGGCCTTTACATGCCTTTACTTATTATGAACTTCGAAGAAAATTACATGTGAACATATGAAGCAAATAACCCGTCATTTGGTACGTAACCAGAGCTACTTCCCATTTTGAAGACAAACAAGTGAATAAATCAAGACTCAGAAAGTGAAGAGGCCTGCCAATATCAAGCAGTATGTTACACACTTGGGAATAAGCCCCAGGGTTGTGGATCTCAAGGCAAAGATTTTGTTTCCACTTTTTAGAGCTGCCAGCCATCTACTATCAGTATTACAACTTCGCCTTTTCCAAAACTTGAGGGTTTGGTAGCCGGGTTTCACACTGGTTATTAACTTAAATTTCTAAAATAACAGTGAAAAAGAACTTTACTTTTGGTTTCATGAGATTTATATTTCCCAGTAGCCCTCCCCCCCCCTTTTTTAAGCAAATCATGGTATATATCACATCAGAACATCCTCTATGTTAAGGCGTGAAAATAAGGTTTAATGTGAGTATAACCCTTATTGTTACTAATTCTTCTTTTTATTAAGTAACGACTAGCTTCATTAAGTAATATATTAGTGTTTTTGTCTTTGTTAGCTTCCTGAGAGCGAACAATGAAGCAGCTTGAGTTAAGCTTTGAGTGCCTTTTAAAAGAGAAAACGTTCTTTCCCAAAGGGCACTACAAAACAAAAAAAAAAAGAAAGAAAGAAAAGAAAAGAAAAAAAAAATTAAGCTGAACATGTTAGTCTCTGAGAAAGGCATCAAAACAAAATGAAAATGTTGGCATTTTAGTGGACCCGTTTGCATTTTATTGAGCACATCTACCAGTGATCAAGGTTGCTATAAGAGATGCCTGAATAGGAAGCAGATTTGCTGGAGGCTGCCTGACCTCTGCATTTGTCTCTAAAATGCACAAATGCAGAAAAGGGCTTCTGTTAATGTTCTCCTGCACACAGCTCTGTTGTTGATTTTATTTCCTCCCCAAAGAATTCTCCAAAGGAACTCGAACAAACTGGACACTAGGCCCTCTTTCACTAGTGATTATCCTATTTTTCAACTTTGGCTCAAACAAAACCATAGGGTTACAAAGGACAGGGTTCACAACCAGTTCTGTTCATTTGGAGAAAAAACAAACAAACCAACAAACCCTTATTTCTAGCACTTAAAAAGGGGGGAGGGGAGAGAGTACACTTGAACTCACCGAATGATCACTTGCTTTTGGGCGGTGTTGAATTCTTCCACTCTGTTATCCAAGCAGATTTTTAAAAACAAATCCTCTCCTTTTATTTAGGTCATGCCTATGAAGTTATGGGATCTCACCTGAACATGGGCATTTTCCACTCTGACTAGTAAAGCTTAGAAATAACGTCATCACTATAAGCGGTGTCATCACTATAAGCGGAGTCATCAGTGATTTCACTGTGAGAGCATTTAGCATTTAAACAGGCTTATTTGGAAGCTGATCTGGGGCCATAGGGAAACCAGGGAGAGCTTGTAACCTGCAAAGCCCACTAACAATTTCTGGGGAGTTCCCGTTGTGGTGCAGTGGTTAACGAATCCGACTAGGAACCATGAGGTTGAAGGTTCGATCCCTGGCCTTGCTCAGTGGGTTGAGGATCCGGCGTTGCCGTGAGCTGTGGTGTAGGTCGCAGACGCAGCTGGGATCCCGAGTTGCTGTGGCTCTGGCGTAGGCCGGTGACTGCAGCTCCGATTCGACCCCTAGCCTGGGAACCTCCATATGCCGCGGTCGCGGCCCTAGAAAAGGCAAACACACATACACAAAAAAACACAAAACAATTCCCGGAAATAAAAAGAGAATCTAGGCAATAAAATAAAGCCTAACCTGTTTTCTTTTTCTTTGTACTCAGTTTAGTTTCACTGGCTCACAGGGGTCCCTGGGCAGAGGCCTCACACCTGGACTTTCAGACCAGAGTCCCGGGTGCAAAATGGCTGCACTGCACGGGTACCGCAGTGCGGGCGAGAGGGCCATGCGCAGATGGGCAGCACGTGACACATAGTTCAAGACGGCGGAGTCTGCGAGCTGGGTGCAGAGACGCTGTGCCCAGCACTGCAATCTGGAGCAGTGACCCGGAGCAGCCGTGCTGGCCCTGGAGAACTCCGCCCCCTTCCGGCTGACTGATGGCTCTAAAGCGGTCCTGCCCATCTCCTGGGGAGGAGGACTGAGAGCCAGTGCTCTAGAGCTCAGGTCACGTTGCTGTTGCTCCACTCTTGGAGCAGAGAATAGTTTTCCTTTGCTCCTGAAACTAATGTGCTCTCATTCTACTGGTGCGGAGTTACACTGGACAGGAAGATTCTTGTTGCCAATCGGACTCTGGAGGGTCTATAACAAGCTGACCAGGATTAGAAATGCCTGCTGTTAGAAACTCCCGTTATGGCTCAGCAGGTTTGATCCCTGGCTTTGCTCCGTGGGATAAGGATCTTGAGCTGTAGTGTAGGTCCCAGGCGTGGTTGGGATCCAGCGTTGCTGTGGCATAGGCCAGCTGTAGGCAATCTTTAGCTCCAGTTTGACTCCTACGCAGGGAATTTCCTTATGCTGCAGGTGCGGCCATTAAAAACAAAAGCAAACCCCCCCAAAAAAAGAAACACCTGCTGTATGGTGTGAGGGGGTGGATCTTCTAGGAACTGGTCTACATAGCAACATTAGGAGTCCAATTAGGATAATTTTTCTTTTTAATTAAGCACTTTATAATAAAAACTATACCTCCTATTACATAATGACAGTGAAATATTAAGAAGGTGGAATAAGTCTCTCCCTCAGAGAAGTTAGGTACTAAGTAAAAAGGTATTTTACATGATTATTATATCCTATTGGCATAAACATATGGGATTACTGACAATGAAATTGTGACTTTCTGTTGCCTGATTTCATCAAATACTTACTGAATGTCTACTATGACAAAGACATTCTTTTTCAGCAAGATTTTTCTTTTCTGGTCTGAGTCAATGTTTTAGGACTGAATGCTGGTCTCATCTTTAGCTGTTCATGATCTTTGTAAACTTTTACCTTTGAAAAGATAACTTTTAGCGGAATGATATTTTTTAATATTCATCCAAGGCAGAACTTTCTACATTATCTGAAAATACATTATCTGAATTTCAGATACATTATATGAAATTCAAGTATATCAATCACTAATAAATTTATGTAGATTATAACACTGAAATTTAGATAAGTGTTATGTATTTGGCATAATATTATAAAGATAAGGTTCAGAGTGATTAAATTTGGACTTATTTAATCATCTTCATTATAATTTTTATTTTAAGTACATATTTTTGGATGTGTCTAGCAAGCTATGTATAATGATATACATTCAAGATAGAAGATAATTTGTATTTATTGTATTTTACAGTAAAAAATATAGCTCCTTTCTTTTAAAAGTGCAAAATTACAAAATCCTATAGATGCAAACTTATAAATTTCACTTTTTTATAATTTTAGAGTCATTTTTAAGATAATTAGTGCAAACCTTAAATAACACCTTATGAAAAGATAGTTTGAAATACTTTTAAAGAATTAATTATAAGAGATTAGATGATGATAAGCAAAATTGTATCACTATATTGGGGGAAATCATCATGTTTTTTGTAATTTTCAATAGGAATGTTTCATTTGCCTTTATAAAAATGAAAATTTCATTCAATATAAAATTATAAAAAATGTACTATGAATCTTTTGAAAGGTTTTTTTTTTTTTTCATTTTAATCATTGAATCATTTGCTTTTGTACCTAATGAAGTCATGGTTGAGGGAAATGGAAACGGTAACTATTTTCTCCCAATTTGAAAGGAGGTGAATGGGGGAAATGAGAATGATTCTGTCTCTGAATAAACTTGAATGACTCTACTCACTCAACACATTCTGGTGATTGTGGCAGAACTATTTGGAACATTATCCTTGACTTTAGAGATACTTACTGATTTTTGGAGGGCGTATGAAAGTAAAATAAGTAGATCTGGAGTTCCCATCGTGGCACAGTGGAAACGAATCCAACTAGGAACCATGAGGTTGTGGGTTCGATCCCTGGCCTCGCTCAGAGAGTTAAGGATCCTGCGTTACCATGAGCTTTGGTGTATTTCGCAGACATGGCTCAAATCACACATTGCTCTGCCTGTGATGTAGTCTGGTAGCTATAGCTTGGATTGGACCCCTAGCCTGGGAACCTCTATATGCTGCGGGTGAGGCCCTAAAAAGACAAAAAGACAAAAAAAAAAAAAAAAAAAAAAAAAAAAGGTGAGTAGATCCTGCATAATGCTAAAAGAACGAACTGACAATGGACTTTGGAATGCATGGCTTTTTTTTTTTTTTTTTTTTTTTTAGGGGATTAGAGAGACATTTCATGGAAGCTTCATGGAAAGAAACGTTTCCAAGAATGGAAATGGATGGGCAGGCTATTTGAAATGAAGAGATTAAGAATAAAGGAATAGGGAGTTCCTGTTGTGACTCAGTGGGTCAAGAACTGGACATGGTGTCCCTGAGGATGCAGGTTCAACCCCTGGCCTCCCTCAGTGGGTTAAGGATCCTGTGTTTCTGCAAGCTGCAGTGCAGTTTGCACATGCAGCTCAGATCTGGTGTTGCCAAGGCTGTGGCATAGGTGGGCAGCTGCAGATCCGATTGAACCCCTAGCCTCAGGAACTTCCATATGCCACAAGAGTGGCATAAAAAGAACAAAAGAATAGAAGTTTAGGAGGTCATTTATTCTGTCCCTTCCTGAGCTCCTTGAACACACAAAATGGATATACATAAGCTGTATATTTTTATATTTGAATACCCACATCTGAAAATGCTCAACGTATGTTTGCTGAATGAACGAATGGATCATTGTGTCCGTCAGTAAAAGCACATTGCATGCAGGAGATATAATGAGAGTACTAGTTGAAGCTAGCTCCTGAAGGACTCCAAATTTCAGCTTAAGTTTAAACTTCATTCAGAAGTTTATGGAGTGAAGTGGCAAAATTGAAGATTTATTGAGAAGATGAATCTAGCAGTTATGGACTACAAGTAAAACACAGAGACTCATTTCTAACATCCTCACTAATGAAGATGTTTATACTGTGCATGTGCAAAATTTTAAAATAAATTTATATCAAATAGTCTACTTAAAAATCTGAGTTATCTCCACTCAAACCCAAAAATCAAAGGGAAATGATTCAACTGAGATATTCAAGTAGGATTAAGTTAGAAATGTTTTATTCTTATTTTGATATTCCATGCTTTGATTTATTTCTTAAAAAAAATTAAACTTATCCAGTCTTATGCTTAGCTCAGTGATTGTGTGTCTCTTCTCTTTTTGGTCCCCATCTAACTTTTAGTCCTTTTCTGAATTACTCAAACATTCACCAAGGCTTATTATTATATATCTGAAAATTTCTGCTATGACTACATAAATGGAGAATGCAATCTGATTTTGAGACAGTCTTAAGTGTTCCTATTTATATTTCAGCTACTCATGCGTGAACTTGATTGCGAATTATGTGTACATAGCCATAGTTAGTGAATCCTCAAAACATATTGCAAGCACATCATATTTCACTCACAGGAACAACATAATATTCACTGTCATTGGTGTTTTATAAAGATAAATTATTGGACCACAAAAAAATCATGGGTTGAATTGTAACACAGCACTTGCACTTTATCCCTGAAGGTTTTGTGGCACTGCCAGTTAAACACTGGTGACCACAACTTAGTTTTCATTTCTAACAGCATTATTGTATCTACTGACAACTCTACCTATCATAAAAGTGGGTTCTCCCCAGCAAGTCCACAGGGCTGAACTGCTTTGCACATTCTGTTCTTACTTACAGAATCTGTGCTTAATGCATTTTTTTTTCTTTGTCAACTGAATTCAGCATTTGAAAGAATATTTTCTTAGGACTCAAATGCATATGTAAAAGTAAATCAATATGAGAAAAACATAACAGTCATTAATATTGCAAATCTGTTCCCAAAACACTAGAAGAGCTTATAAACTTCCAAACACACTTATGTTTTAGTGAAACATTACAGTAGAAAACAGTGCTTCAATCTAATGAGGATAGGAGAGAAATTGTGTCTATATTAAGACACTTTTTCTCCAAGATGAGTTCAAATGTTGGCACCAAATTTGTGCTTTCATTGGTTTGTTTTTGCAAGCTATGATCTCTGGGACAAAGATTGCTTCCCTGAGGTCAGTTTACACTATGTCAGGGATAAAGAAGAGCTCTTTACCTCAACTTGCAAATATTTTATCCATCTTAACTGAGCTTGGAAATGTGTACTTGGGTTACAGTTCCTATTAAAAGATGTTGCTCCTCAATATATATGACTTGTAACTTCAAAATCAAAGCATTCTACCGTAGTTGTTCATTTTCCAACAATAAGAATGACACAATAGCATCAAGTAAAATAACATAAACAAAAAATAGAGCTACCCAACCTAAGCCACAAGTGTTAGGCGATATGTGGGATCCAGCCTTGCTTTTCCAAGAACCTGCAAAACCTTGGTGGAGGGAATCCAGAGGGAAGCTACCATACCAGTAACTACATTAGTAGCAAAGACATGATCTGATTGTAAAAGATAGTCATAGGGTTCATAGATACTGAGCTAGTAAGCAGCTACGTCCATAGGGCTTCTGCAGGCTATCATTGGGTCAGGAAGCAGAACTCGAGATTCCCCTGGCATCTGAAAATGCAGACAAGGCTCTTCCCCAGTTCAAAGTAAGCCAGGATCCAAGCAACATGTAAAGAAGATCAGGTGAAAATAGGATTGGAGTTCCTGTTGTGGCTTAGTGGGTTACAAACCTGAGTAGCATCCATGAGGATGTAGGTTCGATCCCTGGCCTTGTTCAGTGGGTTAAAGATCCAGCATTGCCATGAGCTGTGGTGTAGGTTACAGACAGGGTTCAGATCTGGCATTGCTTGACTGTGGTGTAGGCCAGCAGCTGCAGCTCCAATTTAACCCCTAGTCCAGGAACTTCCAAATGCCACAGTTTGGGCCATAAAAAGAGGAAAAGGAAAAAAAAAAAAAAGAAGAAGAAGGAAAGAAAATGGGATTGTTCTCAAGTTCTCTCTCTAAGGCCTACAAATCACATGGCCTTTTACATACTATACTTCCAACCCCAGGTAATGTAATTTAATACACATAAACAAATGAAATTGTATTAAAGATAAGTCCTTCAGATGGTAAATGGATTTGGGTCACATTGCATAAATGAAGCTTGAAGAAATTGGGAGTATGTGGTAATAGAAAAGTCAGAACCTGGAAATATCATAGCAGTATACAAATATCTGTTTTTTTCCCCATCCCTTGAAGACAAATATGGATTGAACTTCATCCCTGCCCTCCAGTGCTCACATGTGAGGAATAAATATATATAATGAAATAACCTGAATTAGAATTCAGTACTAAAGTTTGGTTAGATGAGATAACACTATCCAGGGGGTTGGGAAAGATTCACAAAAAAGGTAGCATTCCAGGAGTGACAGAAGGGTTAGTAGAAGTTTGTTAGATGGACAAGGGTTATAAGACTCTAGGATGAGTAAATAGAAAAGTGAAATTAATAGAGCTGTGAAGAAAGAGGCATGTGTTGGGAACAGTGCGTGCATCCTGGCTAGTGATCAGGTGTCTGGGCCAGAGGGAGCCTTGGGGGTTAGACAGTGCTAGGCTTACATGTGGACCAGAATGTGAATGACTATATGCTGTATAAAGACATTTGGACATCACGCTGTAGAATCTGAGAACATTTTAGAGGTTGCTTGAATTTATTTAATAAAATCAATAATCTCCATGTAGCTGGGGTTAAATGGAGAGGAAAAAAAAATCCACTCTTATTCCCACTGTTTCTCAAATGAGTGATGTTTTAAAGGAACATTAACTTACTTAGTAGCTAAGACAAGGATCTATTCAATTTAACAAGGTATTATCATGATCTAGACAAGTTGTTCTTTCATGAAATGACTTAAAGTTCTATTTTAAACACTTAAGTTCTACGTTTCATAATGTTACTCAAAATGCAATGAGCTGGTAGAAATACAAGTTTCTCTGCAAGTCCATAGGAAGCTGACTTTGGAAAAACTAAGCTATAAATAGCAGTTCTATGTCATCTTTGCTAGGGGCATCCTAAAAAGAAGAGAAGAGCCAGGGAGTGGAAAACAAAAACAAAACAAAACAAAACAAAAAACAAAGCCAGGCAAAATGCTGCAAATCGTTGATGGAGGGAATCCAGAATGAAGTTGGCATACCAGTAAACACGTTAGTGACCAAAGAAATGATCCGGGTTTAAGAGAACATCACATCATTCATAGATTGTACCGAACAAAATGAGTATAAACACCTGTTGTGGTGTCTGCCCCTTTTATTTGTGGCATCTGAGGAGCCAGAAAAGAATTTCTATTGAAGAGGAGACTTCTAACAGACCTGTAAATACAGGCTGTCATTGACGTGATTTTGAGTACCAGTATAATTTGGCTTTCTGAGCTCCATAAGGAATCATTATTTTTCTCAGGCTCTGAAAAGACTGGTCCTGTTATTAATAGCCCTTGCGATAAGGGCCACTTAGGAGTTTACTCTGAAAAACAATGATAAATATTGAAAAATATTCATGACCCTAGACATGCTAATTTAGGATAAGGAGATGTCTAAACCCAAGACATCCTATTAATTGGAAATCAGTGTCTTTGGGAAAAAAAATAATGTATAGGGAGGCATGTGTTTGTCACTGTGCCTGTATAGCACTACCCTTTTCCGAAATAGACTTCATGCTGAGTTCATGCTGAGGGTTGGCCTAGGATAGGCAGGATTGACCAGAACTAAGACCAAAAGGCCACCACTTCTGCATCTGGCAAACAGGCGCACCACACTCTAGAGCCTGAAGAAGTCACATATTTTCCTCACTAACATGATCTCCCTGGAGTTAGGCTTTTCTCAGCCACTGACAGTGCCTACTGAAAAATGGCTTACCAAAAATGATTTGCCCATAAAGTTATCCCACACAAAAGATTCCTAGAATCTGACTAGATTCAGACACAGCTTACCAGTGGCACTCTGGCTGAAAGAAGCAGACCTAAAATCTGGAATATATACATTGAGCCATGGCATTTATAAGAGGAGCCCATGGACTAGGTGTCTTCCAATTGCTCAGATCGTTCATCTCAAAGGCAAACTCTCACTCTGAACCCTGAATAGTTCTAATCCCGGAGGTTTCCTGTGAGACCTGTGGGACATGATGTAGAGCCAGGGCTGAGAACCATTGCTGGAGCAGTGCCGCCCCACAGAAACATAATGTGAGCCACAAGGACAAGCCACATATGTAGAGTTAGGTTTCCTAGTAGCCACATTTAATAAAAGCAAAAAGAAACTGGTGACTTAATTTTAATATATTTAACACAATATATCTAAAATACCCTTAATATGCAATGAATATGAAAAAATTACCAATGAGATAGCCTGCATTCTTCTGTTGACATGAAGTGTTTGAGTTTTTCAAGTTTTCCACAGACACGTGTGGCCAGCACTAATGTGTTGGGCAGTGCAGATAGAGAAGGAAATCAGAACTCTAATTTAAAAAGATACATGCACCCCAATGTTCACTGCAACACTGTTTATGGTAGCCAAGACATGGAAGCAATCTAAATGACCTTCAACAGAGGAATGGATAAAGAAGATGTGGAACGTATATTCAATGGAATATTATTCAGCCATAAAAAATAACAACATAATGCCATTTGCAGCAACATGGATGGACCTAGAGAGTATCATACTGAGTGAATTCAGAGAGATAAAGGCAAATATCATATGATATCACTTATATGTGGAATTAAAAAAATGATATGAAAAAACTTATTTTAAAAAAAAGGAAATAAACTTACAGATTTCAAAACCAATCTTATGGTTACCATAGGGGAAACCATGGAAAGGAGGGAAGAATTGGGAGCATGGGAGTAACACATACAGACTACTGTGTAAAATAGATGACTAATGAGAACCTACTCTAAAGCACAGGAAAATCTACTCAATAGTAATCATCTCTATGGGGAAAAAGAATGGTATGTATGACTGATTCACTTTGTACACCTGAAACTAACACAACATTGTAAATAAGCTCTACTACTACAATAAAATCAAATTAAAATAAAAGCTATTGTGAATCCTAGACCAGCCCCACACTTGAGTTACCAAGCTACTTTGGTCTTTGTTATACTTCCCTCTTAACCTCAGATTCTGAAACTTGCTCTCTCTCATGCCTATTCACTTTTACCTAATAAACTCCTATCTGTGCTTAAATTTCAGCTCAAATAGAACTTCCTCCTCCTGGGTTGCCCTTGCCCCTTTTGTCTCCCAAAGACAACACCACCAAAACCAAAATAAATGTAGCAAACAAACATGTAAACAAAACCCTGGGTTCCTAGTTTCATGTTTCCTTGTTATATGCTCTCAGAACACTGCATCTTTCATAATACTATGACCATTGGCTCCATATTTATTCATGTGGTTGATAATTAACGACCAGTTCCTTCACTATGAGGGATGGTGCTATATTTGTGCCTAGCAGACGGTGTATATTCAAAATGATTTTATCAAATAAGTGAATAAATTCCTAGTTTCTGAATTGAGCCTTCTGTAGTTGAGGGTAAAGTTACCCTAGGCACATAAAAAGGAGGAATAGAGTAAAAGTGCATTTTAGAAGATTCTTATGTTTACATATACACACAGGATATTTCTTTTCCAAACCTTAAGGGCCAGAGAAGAATTTACTGTGAGGCTAATTAAGCTTGAGATTCAAAACTCTTACTTAGGGGCCACTGTGAGATTGGACATTGATGAGAGTTTCCTTCTGGGGATGGGAGCCAGGTTACATTCATTTCAATATCTCAGGATCAATATCAATATCTCTGGTAAACTGCCTAACTCAATCTCACAAATAAGGGACCTGAACTCTCTCTGGCAAAAAGAAGAGATGATTCAAAATTAAAGCTACTTAGTGAGGATTCAGAGGGATGTGGAAGACAATATCAAACTCACCTCTACTCAAGCTTCACTTTCTTTAGCACCACCAAATATATCAATATCCCTGGTAAATTGCCTAATGTGATCCAGAAAGTAAGGGACCTGAACCTTGAAGGGTCTCATATTTTGTTGGGAGTTTTTCCTCGTTCTAAATTAAGATTCCACTTTATACTTAATTTTTGCATTGATGATTCTGTATTCTGTTTTCATAAAGAGATCCCCCATCTCCAAATTGTATGAAGCCTCAGGTTCCATAAAACCAGGTCCACCCCTGCAGAGAACATAAAAGCTTTCATCTTTTGATCATTTTCATTTTGTATAGGAAAAAATTCTATTCTTTTCCAAAAATTTGGATTGTAATGCTTATATGTTTACCTTTCTTGTCAAAGTGCAGGGTCAGCACTGAGGAGGCTGCATACAGGTTAATGGTGCCAGATTTCAGGGGAGACTGAAAGGGAGTGAGCATGGGGGTGTATCTCACTACTTCTCACTGCAACCCTAAATACACTGTGGAGATCAGAAAGACCACAGGGCTCCCACCAGATTTTTTTCTAACAAACTGTGCTTTCCTTCGTTTTGTTAACTTCACCCATTAGAACTGAAGATGGGGGTGAGGGCCTAGGGAAATGAAGAGTTGTATAATCTAAAACACATTCAGCAAATGCAACATTTAGGGGAGTACTCTAAAAAATTAAGTGCCACCAGGTACGTGAATGGTATTTACTCATTTACTCAACAGTAAGTGAATTCCCATCAATGCCCTCACCAAGTCTAGAGTCAGCAAAGGCATCACTATCACAGGTGTTCAGAGCCACAGAATGATAACCCTGGTTGATGTGATTAGGGAAGTTTTTATACAGAGAGGAAATCTTCAAATAGATCTGCGAGAAGAGGAAAAACCTGTACAGAAAACACGAAAGGAAACAAGATTCTAGAGGAGGACATCACCATCGGAGTTAAATTAATAAAATAATCTTAAAGTCTTTGCAATCATTGTGTGTCACCTAATGATAACAAATCACAGGACATTATTAGTAATTTTTCTATTGTCTTTACTGCTGTCTTTTGTCCATTTTTTTTTAAATCTGTGGAGATTTTTCAAGTATTATAAGATTATGCAATGTTCACAGACATAATAAATATAATTTTTACAGAAACAACTTGGCTTAGCAATGTAAAAGACATGCTGCATGGGCTACCTTAAGGAGCACTTTTTTTTTTTTTGCTTTTTAGGGCCACACCTGCAGCAAATGGAAGTTCCAAGGCTAGGAAGTGAATCAGAGCTGTAGTTGCCAGCCTACACCAAAGCCACAGCAACGTGGGATCCAAGCCTCATCTGCAACCTACACCACAGCTCACGGCAACGCCAGATCCTTAACCCACTGAGCAAGGCCAGGGATTGAACCTGCATCCTCATGGATACTAGTCTTCTTCGTTTCCACTGAGCCACAATGGGAACCTCATAAGGCACAGATTTATTTTTTCATTTTATGGCTACACCTGCAGCAGATGGAAGTTCTCAGACCAGGGGTTAAACTGGAGCTGCAGTTGCCAGCCTATACCACAGCCACAGCAACACTGGATTTGAGCCAAATCTGCAGCCTATACCACAGCCATGGCAACACCAGATCCTAGCTGTATCTTCGAACTACATCACAGCTTGAGGCAATGCCACATCCTTAAGCCAGTGAGTGAGGCCAGGGATTGAACTCGCATCCTTATAGACACCATGTCAGGTTTTTAGCCCACTGCACCACAACAGGAACTCCCACATAATTATTCTAAATAGTTTTTTTGTGTTCACTCTTCATCTCCTCTCCTCTTGGCCCAATTACCAGGAACCTGGAATTGAGCTGAACAGGAAAGTCACAATCAGCTATTGAAAGTAAAGCTTGAGTATAGATGAGTTTGAGATGTAGTCTTCCACTCTTCTGAATCCTGGCTCTTAAGTAGATTTAATTTGAAATCATCTCTTCTTTTCGCCCTTTAACCATAATGCTATCCTAGACTGCTAAAAAGCTTTTGTGGGAGAAAATGAAATAGCTATTCTATAACCTTTAGAGACCTCAAATGGGAATATATGACACACACACACACACACACACACACAAATAGATAAGTTAGAAACAAATAAAGTACTAAGGTTAGAAACTGAATTCTGCTTGTGATAAATGACTTAATAAAAGAGATTAAAAAAACAACTGTTATAACTACTTCCACACCCCCAGTTCTGCCATAAAAATACTGATTAAATCCAACAATAGGCTCAAAATCCCATTTTATTCACTGCAATAATAGATAGGGTTTTAAAATCATTTTTATGAAAGCACAAATTTCTCAGTGAATGGAATGCTGCAGAATTGCCCTTAGGCTGTGGAAATATCCTAGAAGGTCTCTACTTTTGGCAACATTGGTCTTTGAGCACTCAGATCCTTGGAGCTCCTAAGGCATGGAGGTAGTTACCTGTCAAAGAACCCAAAGCTGCATCACCTGCCCAGGTGACTAAGGAGTATGCAACATGTAAGAAAATGATTAAATCAGGCCCCTACAACATTTTTCAAAATTGAAAATTAAAAAAATGTGGTCTACTAGCCGTATAGCTTGGTCAACTAAAAACACATTTGTGGGAGTTCCCACTATAGCATGATGGGATCAGGGGCATCTCTGCTGCACTAGGACACAGGTTCTGTTCCCAGCCTGGCACGGTGGGTTAAATCATCTGGTATTGTTGCACCTGCAGCATAGGTCACAACGGTGGTTCAAATCTGATACCTGGCCTGGGAACTCCATAGGCAACAGGATGGCCAAAAAAAGAGAGAGAGAAAAAAAAAAAAAAAAAAAAAAACTTGTGAACATTTGGAAATAGTGGCCCTCTGGGTGCTCACAGACCTGTTTGGTCAGGGCTCGATTTTAACTCACACTTAACCCTTACCAGAAAGTTCTACTTCAGTGAACTACCTGTGCAATTGTAAGGGTGACCTTGGTTTCAGATGCCTAAGAGTTTATTGCACTTTACAGAATACTCAATAAATGATAATCTCTCCATCTAAAATTTGAAAGCTCTGTGTATAAAATGCATATTCTTTTTATTTTTCTGGATCTCAAGATATCTTTTGAGGTCAACCACAGATGCTCAGAGTTGCTTAGGAGCAATGGCATAATTAAGCAAGGGAATGTTGTTGAAACTGTAGCTCTCTTGAAGTTCTCACTTATGCTTTAAATGTGTCCTGTTTCAGCCTCGCATGTGATTGTGATTGGCATTCTGTGATTCCTGCCATAAGGGTTCTTACAGCTGTAAGGGTTCTGCAGCAACTGCTCCAGGCGGGCCACTTTGGAGTCTCCTAGGTATAAGTCCAATAGCCTGAATTATGCTTATGGGAACCAGTGAGTGATAACTCCTCCTACAATGGCTCATCCAATCTTCTTCAGTACTCTGAATCTACAAACCCTCACTTCTTAAAATGTTTTCATTCTGTACTTTATTTTACAATTTTTATTAGAGTATAGTTGATTTACAATGTTGTACCAATTTTTGCTGTACAGCAAATGACCCAGTCTCACACACACACACACATATATACACATTGTCTTTCTGATGTTATCTTCCATCATGGTCTATCCCAAGAGACTGGATATTGTTCCCTGTGCTTAGAGTAAGATCTCATTGCTTATCTATTCTGAATGTAATAGCTTGCATCTACTAACCCCAAACCTCAGTCCTTCCCACTCTCTCTCTTGATCCCTTGTCAACCACAAGTCTGTTATCTGTCTGTGAGTCTGTTTCTGCTTTGTAGATAGGTTCATTTGGGCCATATTTTAGATTCCACATGTAAGTGATATCATATGGTTTTTGTTTTTTGCTTTCTGACTTACTTTACTTTGTATGAAAATCTCTGGTTTCATCATATTGCTGCAAATGGCATTACTTCATTCTTTTTATGGCTGAATAGTATTCCATTATATATATGTACCACATTTTTTTAATCCATTCATCTGTTGATGGACATTTAGGTTGTTTCCATTTCCTGGATATTGTGAATAGTGCTGCAATGAACATATCATTCTCTACTTTAAATTGTTGGTTTTTTTCCCCTTCCCACCTCATTTCCCCTCCCGTACCATTCTACCCTAACTTTATTATGGAGAAGAATGCTAGAAACTCATTTATACTAAGTATCTATATTTCAAAAGTTGGTTAAGAATACTTCCTAAAATAAGTATGTAATTGTAAAATTCCATGTTTCTCTGGGGAAAAAGTTTTGGATGACCATGCTTTCCTAAGAGCCTGCCATTTCAACACAAATGCAAGAAGAGATTCAGGCTCTGCATTAGGTCTCTCTTATTTTGTGTAATCATCTTCCATGTCTCTGCTTATATTTTCCTTTACTGTGGCCTTTGAAAAATAGAGTAGGTTCACCCCACTTATGTCTATTTCTGTTATATAAACATCAACCAAATAAAGAAAATTAATTGTTTCCATCAATAAAACTTCCTGGGTTAGAATCCAGAGGTCTCCACTGACCACTGGGATCAATCAAACCAATTCTCTTTGAGACATGAGTGCCTCTGGTTTGCTGCATGCTGTGTCTTCCTAGACTCAAACAAATACACATACACTCTACACTTTTATGTCTCATTTCAAATTGTTTTTATTTTATTCATAGAATAAAACTGATTTTAGATTTTTTAGGGGGATAAAGAAATGAGACAGAAGGTCAAATTTAAATATCAAAATTTCCAAATGTATGACTCAAGCTGAATTGAACCAACTCTTTGTATAATTCCTATCCTGTACCAGCAGGAGGCCCCTTAGCCTAATTCACCCTTCTGAGTACAGCATCCTCAGAGTGAGGGAGATAAAACTATATTGGAAAAAACAGTATAACTTCACTCTACCACTATTTAATACTATATGTAAGTCAAAATATTTCAGGCAAATCTTTGATCTGGTCCAAAGAGAGGTAGTAGATAAACTGCAGTGGAATCCTGCCATGTTTCTGCTGTCATTTGTTTTTTCTTTCAGGAGGAGCAATGCTTACTTACATCAGAGGTTAAAAAACAGGTCATTTTTTAATTTAGAATATCACTTCTTAGAAGACTTCACGGCTCCCAGATAATCCCTGTACTCAGAAGCTACTATATATATATATATATATATATATATATATATATACACACACATATATATATACACATATATACATATTTCATATTTATAGTCTACCTAACTCTTGTTGAAATATTCATTTCATTTCCTGCTGTTTGTTCCTCTGTGGACACTGTCTGTAGAAAGTTACTGCCTATATTAGTTTTCTAGGGCTGCCATAACAAAATACACAGATTTAAACAATAAAAACTGATTTCCCCACAGTTCTGGAGGGTAGAAATCCAAGATCAAGTTGGGTTTCTTCTGCAGTCTCTCTCCTTGATTTGCAGATGGCCACTCCCTGGCTGTGTCTTTCCTGTGTGTGTGTATGTATCTGCGTCTTAATCTCCTCTTCTTATAAGGACACCAGTCATGCTGGATTAAGGCCACCCTGAAATCCCTCTTTTAATTTAGTTATCTCTTTAAAGACACTATTGCTCCAAATACTGTCACATTCTGAAGTACTAGGGGTTACAAATTTGCGGGGACACAATTCAGCCTGTAACATTATCCTACTTGGTTCCTTTTTGACACTTAAGGTACCACATTAAGTCATTCTCCAATCTTCTCTCCAAATGTAATCAGTACAATTTTTTAAACACTCCAAAATGAGTTGTAAGATCTTTAATATATTCTATATTTACTACCTCTACCCTCCTCTGAACTTGGCTTAAGTCCTAAACTAAATTAAACTTAAATTCCATTCTTTTTGGATTATGGTCCTTAAGAAGAGTCTGCATTTCTATTTTTATTTTTTATTTTATTTTTTTTTGTCTTTTGAGGGCCGCGCCGGTGGCATATGGAGGTTCCAGGCTAGGGTCTAATCGGAGCTACAGCTGCTGGCCTACTCCAGACCACAGCAACGTCAGATCCAAGCTGAGTCTGCGACCTACACCACAGCTCACAGCAATGCCGGATCCTTAAGCCACTGAGTGGGGCCAGCGATTGAACCTGCAACCTCATGCTTTCTAGTCAGATTCGTTTCTGCTGCACCACGACGGGAACTCTGAGTCTGCATTTTTAAAAATAATTTCATTGGAGTATAAGTGACTTACAATGTTGTGTTAGTTTCAGGTGTATAGCAAAGTGAATCAGCCATACAGATATATATATTTATCCATTCTTTTAAAGATTTTTTTCCCCATATAGGCTATCACAGAGAACTGAATAGATTTCCTCAAGCTATATAGTAGGTCTTACTACCAATCGATTTTGTATAGAATAGTGTGTATAGGCCAATCCCAATCTCCCAATCCATCCCTTACCCCAACATTTCCTCTTTAGTAACCATAAGTTTTGTTTTCAAATATTTGAGTCTTTCTGTCTTGTGAATAAGTTCTTTTGTATTATTTTTGTTAGATTCCACATATTAGTGATATCATATGATATTTGTCTTTCTCTGTCTAAACTACTTCAATTAGTATGATAATCTCAGGTCCATATGTTGATGTAAATGGCATTATTTCTGTTCATTGTGTGTTTGTGTGTGTGTATACATATATGCACACTACATTTTTAATTCTCCATTGATGGACATTTAGGTTGCTTCCATGTCTTGGCTATTGTAAATAGTGCTGCAATGAACACTGGGGTACATGTATTGTTTTGAATTACGGATTTCTCTGGATATATGCCCAGGAGAAGGATTGCTGGATCTCATGGTAGTTCTATATTTAGCTTTTTAAGGAACCTCCACCCTGCTCTCCACAGTGATTGCACCAATCTATATTCCCACCAGCAGTGTAGGAGGAAAGAACAGTCTGCATTTTATAATGAAAGACTATTGTTATTTTGTTCCTTTTATGGCTGAGTAGTATTCCATTGTGTGTATATACCACTTTTTAATCCATTCATCCATCAATGGACATTTAGGTTGTTTCCATGTCTTGGCTATTGTGAATAGTGCTGCAATGAACATGCAAGTACATATATCTTTTTCAAGGAAATTTTGCCTGTTTTTTAAAAATTTTTTATGATTTTTATTTTTTTCCATTATAGCTGCTTTACAGTGTTCTGTTGATTTTCTACGGTACAGCAAGGTGACCCAGTCACATATACATGAATACATTCTTTTTTCTCACATTATCATGCTCCATCATAAGTGACTAGACATAGTTCCCAAGGAAATTTTGCATGGATATATGCCCCAAAATGGGATTGCTGGGTCATGTGGCAGTTCTCTATTTAGTTTTCTGAGGTATTTTCATACTGTTTTCCATAATCTTTGTACCAATTTACATTCTTACCAACAGTATAGAAGGGTACCCTTTTCTCCTCACCCTCTACAGCATTTGTTATTTGTTGATTTGTTAATGATGGCCATTCTGACCAGTGTGAGGTTATACCTCACAGAAGTTTTGATTTTCATTTCTCAAATAATTAATGATGTTGAGCATTTTTTCATGTGCCTATTGGCCATCTGTATATCCTCTGGAGAAATGTCTGTGGAAGTCTTTTGCCCATTTTTCAATTGGGTTTCTGTGAAGAGAAGGATTCAGCAGATTCTTACATTTTTCTTACTATTGTTTTTCACCTTCTCTAAACTATAATAGTAATAATGGTAACTAAAGTGTGGATACTACACGTTTAATCTCAACATGCCATTTTATGCTCACTAGCATATTTTCAGAATTTTTCTCCCCAGTTTTAATGAACAATTGGAATTAAATACAAAGTGTTGAAGATAATAGATAAGCTAAAATAATTTTCTTTTGATTTTTCAGATTAATATTAGAATTGGTTTTGATTTTATGACTCAGAGGTATAGACTTATATATGGCATCATACTATGGGGTTTTCTGTGAAATGTTACTTGAAGACTGAAATGGAAAAACACTTTGGTTGCTTTTACTTCTTAAATTGCTATGCTAATTGTCTTGGGGGATATATCTCTTCATTCCTCTAACACAAATAATCAGGCATATTTTCTTAAATCTGTGTTAAAGAAATTTCATGTTAGAATGCAAACTAGAATATTATGATCTCTCCGCCTTTCTTTAGATGTGGCTCATTACTTCCCTCTTCTCTTAGGTTTACTTGGCTTCCCTTCTTGATCTCTTTCATGGTTTCCTTGGAAAAACAGGCTCTCTTCAGCGATTCTTGTTACTTTCCAAAACCACATTACATGGTGGTTGTCTCCAACAGATTTGGCTTGATAATCAATTTAATCTTTTCTTTTTCGGGGGGAGGGGAGTCAATGTCCTCCCATCCTTTCCCCCAGCCTACTATAACACCAGCTATAGCAATCTCTGAACTGATACCCAGAGAAGTTAAGTGATGGGCCCTCAGCCAGTTATCTAGTGCTAACCAACAACGGTCACTCACCATCTGGTTCTACAAGAATCAAGTCACTAGCCACTGCAGTTGCTGACCTTCAATACACCCTGAAAGGAGTTCAGGGTGGCAATTAGGAATGACGCACTGTGTGCTATGGAAAAAAACAGGCAGAACATGACTTCAGATAGGTACTTTCAGGAAAAGATTTTATAAGCCCAATTTCTTGTGTCTTCTCATGTCTAGAAAAGCATTAACATCATTAATGATAACATGACTAGCAGCAACCTTCTGCCAAAATGTGTGCTTGACTATACATAGCTCTCCTTCACTAAAATCATATATATATACACTAAACTCCCCCCCACCTCTTCAGAGCAGTTTCACAGAGATGAGAGACTGTCTCCCAGGCCACTGTCGTCATTAGGCCCCAAATAAAACTTAATTCACAACTCTGACCTTGCATATTTTTTCAGTCCACATTAGTAAACTTCAGAGAACAGGTTTAAATACATGTTTTCTGCCTATAGCACTCATGCTAATTTTACTAAATCATCCTGGAAGGAAACAAATGGACACCACACTTAATATAATTCTGTGGCTGGTGCCTCTAGATTATCATATGAAAAGATTCCATACTTTCATTTTCTTTACACATCTAGGCAGACCATGCCTCTTCTCTCTACCCCTCTGAACTGTTACAAGTTTAGCATAGAAATGTTTGATATATCAAGGGAAAAAAGTGATTTGTAGAAAAAAAATATGGGAACATGGATGGGGACTCAGGGGCCTAAGAACATTTGCTTTTCCACTGCCATTATTGGAGATGGCATGGGATAGTGGAAAGAGTATTAGCCTTGGAAATTGAGTCCCCACTGTTAATAAGAACCTACCTGAGCTTAGGGAGCCACTTAACTTATAGCTCTCAGTTTCCTCATCCATATTATTTAATTAACAAGACTTCATCATCATTGCATGGCAGCAAATTTAACTTGGGTTTCTTCATCTGTACTCATTGTTTTAATCCTTTATTGGGTATGTACCATGAACTTAAGACTATTAAATGCTGAAAAGACATCATCAAAGTAGGATGCAATCTGTCTCTTCCAACCCCCCAATGAACCTGCACTACTGAGCCAGTCACTCAACACATGACATTCCTCTGAGACCCACATGATTCTTCGTAAACACTGGATTCCAGAGTGAGCCATGTCACTTCTGTCTTCGTCATCACGTCGCCTAGGTAGGGTCTTTAAACACTTTCCATGTTCATCCCTGGCCTGGAGAACCCCCCACTCCCCACCGGTGGGCTTATCATCCTTCTCATTTTTAAATAAAGTGCACTGGACAGGAAGAATATCAATATGTTATGAATGCCAGATGGAAATTACATAGCTTTGGGCCCTAGAGAGCATGGTGACTATTGTAACTAGGCTGGTTTCATGCCTATGAAATTTTTCTTGGAGGTAACACCACCTTGAGATAGAGACTAAGACAGGGGCTTGTGCACCTGCCATTGTGAATCTCATCTCCTTGCACCTGAATGGTTACCTGGGAGACCAAAAGCCCTGCCTCCTGGATATCAAGTGAACTGCTGAGTGGATGACTACAAGGAGTCACTGGAAGGGCCATGTGATATCACTTTTTCTGGCAAGTTTGCTTCCTGTTCAATAGGCTTCTGAGTAAACTGATGCCAAATGTGGTCCAGAATCACCTTCTAAATCTCAGTGTTTAATTGGACCCTGAGAGACTGCCTAGTGAGCATTGCACTACTGTACTTCTATAATTAGTCACTTATTTCCTGTTAATCTAGATAGATTAGCAACTCCATCACTCCACGAAAACTATATTCTCAAAAGCCACTAATGATTTTTTCTTTGTTCAAATAAAAGTCTTTTTTCATTCTCTTGATGCCAAATGCTTTTGATCGTTCTCAATGTGTCATCTTTCCTGAGATCCTCTCTTAACTTGAGCCTCATGCTTCTTCTTTTTTTTTTAATTTTTAACTTTAAAAATTTTTTTCTTCATGTGTGTGTTTCTCACAGAACTTCCAATCACTCTTCTCTTTCCAGGCCTGATGTCTTTTTCTCTCTTTTACTTCCTAAAAATGCTGAATTCTTCCAAGAATCAGTCCTGGCATTTTTTTTTTTTCCTTTAGAGTTTCCACTCAAAGCCAGTCATTCTTATGACCTAATTTGTTATACCCAGATCTTTACTTACAATGTGACTTCCTGTCTCCCACACTTAGCTATGCTGTGGATCTTCCAAGTTCAATGTGTCTATCACTTTCCCATTTCCCACCACTCTCCTCAAACATCTCTATTATGTGTCCCTTCAAATGTTGTCATCAGGTTTGGACCTGGGGCTCATGTATACTTTCTCTCCTCCTGTCATTGTAGGTGGTTAGTTGGCATATCCCATCTTTCCCCCTGAAATCTATTTCTATTGTTTTCCATCTTTTTTTTTTTTTTTTTTGTCTTTCTCTCTCTCTATTTTTAGGGCCATGCTAGCGGCAAGGGAATTTCCCAGGCTAGGGGTCGAATCAGAGTGTAGCTGCCAACCTACACCACAGCCACAGCAGTGTGGGATCCAAGCCATGTCTGCAATCTGCACCACAGCTTACAGCAACGCTGGATCCCTAACTCACTGGGGGAGGCCAGGGATTGAACCCCCATCCTCATGGATACCAGTCAGGTTCATTACTCCTGAGCCACAATGGGAACTCCCTCTACTGCTCTTCATCTTTATTCTCATCACTACCACTTAGCCTAGGTCATCACTCTGTGACTCTGGTGCCTTTTACTCTCTTGTATGCTATGACCACAACAATCATCCCCAACTTATGCTCAGTGACCTATGCTAAATGACAAAGAGAACTGTACTATTTCATGTCCCTAGACAAATGCAGGACCCTCTTTCCATGTAGTTATCAACATCCCTTCAAATAGCCCTTTTGAATTTTACACTCTAAAGACAGAAACTCCACATTTGCCTCACATGCTAAGAATTGGAGGTCTCGTCTCATTTTCTCCCTGTCTGTCACAAAGCCTTGCTTCTCCAGCAACCACAGGACCTGTAATGTTACTGTGTTAAGGAAAAAGGTGTGATGCTCACCCAGAAACTAGTTAGTGACCATCTCTCTTCTTCCTTACCCCAATGTGGTATATGTAAATAACAAATTCCTTTTTCTATCCTTTTCCCTAGTCTAATATAAGCAGAGATTTTTAAACTATCATTTATAGGAAAATAGATGAGTATGATGCTATGATAACATATATCATAATGTTAATTATTCCATATTTTTGGCATCATGAAAATTTTAGACAGTTATAAAACTCCAGAATAAGTAAAAAAATTAAACATGCTTAACTTTTATTTTAAATGTATGTAGTACTCAAAGCCTTAAATATATAGTATTCAACACTTGAAGCAAATATGTGCTAAACAACCATCAAAAAGGTGATGGCTGCCCTAGACATTGACTATGCCTAAATAAATAAATGCATAAATAAATATAATTCACTTTCCTTGGAAGAGGATAATTATCTATGCAAACTTCCCCTTTGTTGCAGGTTTTTTTCCATCATAATTTTGTGTCTAAATTGTTCACATGTGCTGCCAATATATGATTGCAATTATAATTTAAAAATAAAAACAAAGGCAATTCTATGTTTCTTCCCCTTTCTGAGTAAGGTAATTATATTTCTTTGGACTCTAAATTGCCACCATTTTTAGAGTTAAAAATTCTTCAAAGAACAATTAAGTCTTTGCTGAAACATGAAATAGAAGATAGTTCCAGGGAAGATTACAGCGTTTCAGTTCAGTGCCTCCAACGAGAACAAAAAAAATTGACTTAACTGTTGCCCAAAGTCAATGCTTCAGATTCCAAGATGTCAAGCTGCATATTTTGAATGAGCTTAAATATATTCAGCAATATAAGCGAGCCTTGTAAACTATAAAATTATTGAAGTGAATCAAATGTTTATTTTCTCTACACAATTGAAAATAGGAAAAACCATATGTTTGTAATATTAAACATCATGCACTTTTAAGTAAAAGTTTAAAGAATTTCTCCATTATCTTATTTCTTTTGCAGAAAGAAGGAATCAGAAAACAAACACTAAGTCAATTCTATTCCAATAAAATTTATTTAAAAAAGGAAAAAAGTTAAAAGTTTTTAAAATAAGGGAATAAAATTTTCCTGTAGTTCTAAACCATTATCTGGATTAAAATCATTCTATTTAGAGTAGAATTTCATTTTTACACTGGTGCTCAGCTATACATTTTCCTTTCCATTCCTATAATTCTGAGATGTTAGAGCCATATTTTTGCTGTTCTGACATTGCTGTACTGTATCATAGGCTGTATTACAGGAAAGTCTATAGAACATTTCACTATAGGAAAGGATCAGCATAGCAGCCTTCTGGTGATTGGAGGGTCTTCTTAAAGTTAGGAAGTTTCTACTGAGTCACAGTGGGGGCAAGTTCTGCCCTACAATCTGATTTAAATCTTTCATTCTCGCAGGAAGGCCATGGAAGAGGGAAAACACACACCTGGGCACAATACTGGCATTATATGAAGGCAATACAGTACCCCAAAAGTCAGAGGTCAAGAATTCAGAGATACAGAAGGTTAAAGAACAGACCCCAAATGCTAGGTTGGAGTCAAAGAGATGGATGACTGAATTCCATTTTCCCTGCTTACTATGCGGCTGGAACAAGTACTTAACTTCAAATATTTCTTATGTCATAGAAGGTTGAGACCTGCCAATAAGATACAGCATAAGCACAGCACTTGACACATGAGATACACCGAGAAAACAATACTCCGTTTATAGTATACAGTATCCAGAGCCACACTGGTCAAACGGGAAGCCTGGGGGTTGTTCCCAGCTGTGGACAGGAATGTGATTAGCATCCTGTGTGTCCAGCAACCCAGAAGTAAGGCTCTTACTTGAGCTCTGCATCTAGGAGCAGGGTGCCCACTCTGGGGTCTCCCACACATGAAGAAGCAACTTCATCAGCAGCAGCGTATGCTCACTAGTTACCGCTATTACATCTGAATTACACCTGATCATTATTCTTTCAAAGTCTTCAGAGACCTCTGGTTTCCCATTCAAACATGAGTCTTTTCATTCTCATACTGAGAGGGTGTTTTTTTAAGGCCTCACGAAAATGGCTGGAGCTCTAAAAAATACTAAGGTAGTAATATCTTCCATCCTCTCATGTCACTTTTGCCTTCTTTAAGAATAATGTAGAGAAACTACTAGGTGGTCAGAAGCATTTACATGGCTTGGGAATGCTCATTGGTCAAAGAGGTGTCTCTGAGTCACTTTCTATATCATCCTCTGGAATAACAGGGTTGATTCCCAGGGCCTGTGCTCAGATCTCGTGTAGAAAGTTCAATCCGTGGACAGATGACCATTATATCAATGCACAAGCATCAGAGCAGACAGTGGGCAATACAATTCAATAGGAGGAGATGACCTAGGTTTTAATTACCTGGTCTAGGTGCTTCATTCCCTCCTACTGGGGCTCTTTAAAGTTCGACCTCTTTAAGATTATCTATTGTTTATTGATTCCTAACAAGGCACCACCTGACTGCTGGAGAATCAAGTAGAGGGGCACAACATTGACTAGTGAACAGTTTATTGAACACAGATTTTGCATGCAGCTTCCTGAGTTCAAATCCAGGCTCTGTCACTTACAAGCTGTTTTGCCTGGGCTAGTCATTTGACCTCTCAGTGTCTCAGTTTTATCATCTATAAAATGTGAACAATTCCTATTGCATAGCACAGGGAACCGGGAACCGTGTCCAATCTCTTGGGACAGAACATGATGGGGGATGATATGAGAAAAATTGTGTATATATAAATATGACTGGGCCACTTTGTTGTACAGGAGACATTGGCATGGCATTGTAAATCAAAGATAGTTTAATTTTAAAAAGTGGTGATAATAATTGCAGTCACTTCATTGGATAATCATGTGGATTGAGTTTGTTTTTGTAAATGCATAGGACATGCATAATACATCAGGAATTCTGTGTTTGATGAATAAATGCTACAGAATAAATAACTCTACTGTGGTCTTGGTATTATGGTTGGTATGAGAATCCAAGGATAGAAAACTACGTATTACTTTTTTTTTCCCCCTTTAATGAATACTTTTGATTAATCAGTCATAGACCTTGGAAGACTCTAAAGAGATTTTTTGTTCTAACCTTATTTTTTCACTTGGGTACCCTGCTCTATAGGTGAAGCCATTGAGATGCCAAAAGTTTAAATTACTTACTAAAAGTGAAACAACAACAACAAAAAAAACTCAGTGGGAAGAGAGGAGACTAGTGACTGAGGAAAAAGTGGTTCTACACTTGATATGAGATAGGCTTTTTTGCAAGAGGTAATTCACAGCCCCTCCTGAAAGCAATTAGAATCCTGATAAAGCTCCTGAGCAGTTTTCTGAGACTTTCATGACTTTTCAAGATCTTTTCTGGGGATATAGGGTCACCCATTCTGCTGAATATCTGTTTTGGAACATTCGTACATTTTAACCCATTTTGTGACTGGCCTAATAATCTCAAACCAGAAATTTCTTTATTTTTATTACCTCTCTTTTTCACCTACAAAATGATACTTACCTGCAGGGGGCATTCTTGAGTATGGCTTATCAGCAATCTCTCATTTACCAGCATGTTTGAAAGAAAACTGTGCTATGGACTCAAAATCACTTTACTGAGAAATTGTTTTTGAATATATACATATTTCCCAACTCAATGCAGCATTCCTTCCTATAATCTTAATGATTTCTTACTCCCTGCCACTTTAAATCCTAAAAACTCATAGATCCATTGAATTAGAGTTAGATATTCAGTATCAACCAAACCAAATTTCTTAATTGAAAACATCAGCATCTTCTCAGATGCAGCTAAGGAGACACAAAGAGAACTTTAAACTGAATGCAATATTTTGAATAAGCTTTATTTATCCTTTCTCTGGGCAAACATGGTTTCTCTATTTGCGGAGGGTTTGTCTCTTTGTTTATTGCCTTTCCCTTTTCCATCCAGGCTCTAGACAAATGTAAAATTAGAATTACCTTTTCTACCTCTCTTTCTCTTTCTCTCCATCTCTCCCCCTCGCCCTCTTTCTCTCAGTTGGAAAGGATAAGACCAGAGAAGACTTGAGACACCAGTGGTTCTCAAACCTGAGTTTGGACCAGAATCACTTGTACAGTTTGCTATAATTCTGACCACTGGGGTCTACACTGGAGTTGCTCATCCAAGAATTTGCATTTCCAATAAGATTCCAGGTTGATGCAGAAGGTGCCCATCAGGGAATAAGAGATGAGACAAGTTACCTCAAAGGAAAATTCCCTTTTGATCATCACCTTCAGATCAGACACACATTTTTTCCTCTTTCCCCAAAGCTCTCCCTCCCTCAAGAAATGTGGTGGACTATGAGAGATGGATGATGGAGATGTCATGTTGGGAAGCTATCAGATTGGAGGGGAAGGTATTGAGTGGGTAGAAGATAACAGATGTGGTGGGAGAGGGTGTTGGGAAGTTTCCTGAAGGGTCTCAGTGGAAAGTTCTCAGTAGTGATTAGGTTCTCACCTGGAGAAGCCGTCTGGTATTTTGGAAAGGATTGGATTGTATCAATGGGAAACTGGGAAAATAACTGATTGGAGATTCTTCAAAATTCCTTTAGGGAAATCTCAAGACTCTTCACTATTTGAGCTTCAGCAAATGTCTCCAGGGGAAGGGATGGGGAGACAGAGTGGTCCATGCTGGACCCCAAAGTGTCTTTATTGGTCCCTAAAATCCAGAGTCCCCACACCTCATCCCCAAAGGCCACATTCACGAGAACAGGGTGGGGAAAATGAATGCAATTTGACTGTAATGTAGATTCCTTCTCCCCATTTTTAAATTCCTGCAGGTGGGACAGATCTAGGAAGGGACAGGTTCTCTAAATCATAGTGGTCCTCCCAGAGGTTCTCCCACTTAGAGGTTATTTCGGGAACGTGTTTGACTTTTACAAACACATCACCCCTCCTGGATCCCTACTCCCCACAACATCTAGTAAAGCTTTGGAGTTGTGTTAACCAGTGTCCCAGGCCTCACTTGACTGTCATTAGCATCACAAGGGATGCCTGGCAAACTACCAGGCTAGGAATCTACGCCAGACCCACCTCATCAGAATCAGCAAGCTGTGATTTGGTATCAGAATTGTTAAAGGTCCCAGGTGACTCTGATGTGCCTTCTAAGGGTCAAAACATCCCATTTTTAATCAAATAGCCAGTTATACCTCTGTGAGGGCTGGGCTGACTTAATCTGGGTAGTGAGGAAACGCCTACATCACGTGCTATTTAGCATGCCCTGCCTACGGAAGAGAAGGAAGTTAGACTGAAGGGCAGGCGGGCTATTCTGAAAAGCAGTTGCCCTAAAAGACTAAGGAACTTTGGTAGAAACATTCAGTATTTTACTAAAATAGCTGCTTAAAGACATGTATGTTCTCCATTAGTTAGGTCTTTTGAGTTGTGCAGCAACAGAAAACCTCAGCTTTCCCAAGTCAGCTAAATTTCCTGTCTGGCAGCAGCTCTGAATCTGCGGTGGGGGGAAGAAGAGATTGAAAGTAAGTGCTTGAAACTTATTTCACATCCAAAGTCTTGCTTTATTTTAGGGCATAGCTTGTGTTAGTCAAAGTGCTACCCTAGTTTTGGCTTCTTTTTAACTGGGAGATTGCTCTTGGGTTGGGTGTTTAAAGGCATCAACGCTTGGAGATGCCCACAAGAGGGGTCAGTGGTTATTTCATGCAAGTTGAATGGGTTTTGTTTGTTTGTTTGGGGGGAGGTTGTTTTTCATTTTCTTAGCTTTATTAAGAGAGCTGTGGTTTGAATTTCTCTTGGAAGTGAATGAGATGCATTGATAGTAATTTTGATAACTTGTTTCTCTTAGATGGTGAATAGAACATGAATTTGAAATGTTTGTTGAAACTCTCTGCCTACTCATGAACTTAAAACTTAGTGACCCACACTGAATAAACTCTACCTGGTTAAGCATAAAAGAAGTGATTTCTTTTCTAATGCCTTTCTCCTGTCTTGCCGCTTTTTAACTATTTGACCCAAAGTGTTCCCAGAAAACGTCTAGAAAATGGGCTCCTATGGTGAGCATGTAATGCTTCAGTATTTTTCTTAACCTGTACCAACTTTTCATTCAGAGTTGGCTTTTTTATTTTCGACTAATTAGGCTGGGCAGAATTTTCCCTCAGTCTCTAGTATTCAGAAATTCTGTGTTTTCCTCCAAGGCTTAAACACTTAAATATATTTCTTCATTCTTACAAAGAACAGGTGGATGATTAAGGCTAGAATTCTTTTCAAGTAACATCCCTATGGCTCCCTTATAAGCCACTTGGTTCCCTTTTGTTAATGAGTCTCTCTATAGCTTCCTTGAAATTCTTGTTCTTTCTTTGCATCTATTTTCAAAATGGATGGATGGGGTTAAAAAGTATAAACTCCTAGCCATAAAAGAAATCTTGGGGATGTAATGTAGTGGGGACTATAGTTCATAATATGGAATATAATTTAAAATACTCCTTTGATATTATTAGGAAAAACTTCATTCCAAATACTAAGGTAAATGATGTTAAAGAGAAAATCAACTTGAAGAGATTTTTAAAAACAATATTTCTGTATATTCTAATAATCAGTCTTAATCCTATGTTTGAATAGTATTCACAAATGCTTAACCTACAGTGAGGAAATATTCTCCAGTGAACACATGCATGAATAAATGACTGACTGAGAGAATAAAGGGAGGAATACCCATAGAGTATGTTTATAAATGAGGAAAATAACTGGTAGAAAGAAAAGTATAGGAATTTGGAAGAAGGGATAAAAACTGAAACTGAACGGCAGTCAAGGTTAATACGGAGCCACAGCTCTGCTATTCTAATCCACTGTTTTGATGGGCATTATAATTAATGCTTGTCAGCTGACAAGGAAGCAACTTGATTGTCTCACTTAGCAGTAGTCCTGCAAATGATAAAAATGCATTGAGTGTCCTATGGAAAGCAACTTTTTAAATTTAAATGACTAAGAATCCTGAGGAGAGAAAAAAGAAATTCGAAAGAAGGAATATTTTTTAATGTAAAAATTATTATGTAAAAAAAAATCTAGAAAATATGTCCTGGCTCCATTATTAATTTCAAATTAGTTTGTTTATAAATCTTTATAATTATAAATTGCATTGTATATTAGACAACACAGGGACTGAAATAGAGGCTTGAAAAATTGGGTAGAAGTAAACTAAGTGTCTTCCAACTTTGTTCAGTGATTAATTCCCAGAACCTTCTTTCTTGAGTTGAAATTACATTCTTTACTATAATTTTCTAAAATCATTAGCCTTTCATGATTTTAAAAAAATGCACACATGTTTTTTAGCAGCTATTTTTAGTGTTCCTCTACTTTTATAGAAACAATGGCCCAGGTTTGAAGATAAATGCTGAAACAATTGTACTTTATTCAAAACACAAAGTGTTATTTGCAATGTAGATCAGTGAAAGCAGATGGGTTTCCTCTTAAAGACCAGATCTGGTTGATGTGCAGAGCTGCCTGGGACCCACCCAGTGTAGGAAAGCCTCTGAGGCCAGGGAAGCTGCCACAGGTAGCGGAGGATGGGTGGGGCCAAAGGTGCTTCTTTACCTTTGCACTGAGTGGCAACTCCCTCCATCCAGACAGCAAGCTCAGAGTCATCCATGCACAGGGTATTCTCATGTTTTGCAGCTTTCTAGAAAACCTCTCAGTGCTTGACACTGCAGAAGAACTTTTATTTATTAAAAAAAAAATTCAGACATTATTATTCTCCTTCAATGACAATATTACAACAATTTCTCTCCAAAATGAGAATTAGTGGTATTTTGAGGGCCAGCAGGGGCAAAGAAAATTTACCTTTCTAGACAAAATCAAAATATTTTTTTAAAAATCTCAGTTTTTGAGGAAATTGCAAAATTAAACCTTGAGAGATAGAAAATCTTCTAATATTTTTTCTAAAGCTTTCTAATATTTTTAGTGCATTTGTGTGGCAACATAAGTGTTTTCCTAATTGGTATTGCTTTTGTCCAGTGACTTTCTAGAGCAAACTCCTTTCTTCGGGAGGGGAGTGCTCACAATTGATTAAAATGAGCAGTGCTAAGAATCCAAGAGGAAAAATAATCTGAGAAATATCACTTTGAATTATATTTAAATGAATGGTTTTAAAATAATACTGGTGGTGGGAAGGGATCCCTTGACCTCACAACTGAGAAACCACATAATGAAAACCGCTCTTCATTCAGGTTGGAGGGCAAAGATCACCCCTCAGAGAGGCCTGCTCTGATCACCGTTTAAAAAAGAAAAAAAAAAAGGTTCTCCGTCCATAGACCCTGCTTTAATAGATTCTGTACCTGTTTGTTCACTGTGTACCTTGTGCACTAAAAATGTAAGTTCCTGGGGGACCAACACGTCATCTCTTGTTCATTATTGTATTATTAGGGTCTAAAAAGGTACCTAGAATATTTACTCAGTGAAGGCATGGGTGGATGACTGAGGAGGGGGTTGACTAATTTATACTGTTGATATGTAACCATTAAGATAATTATTACAACATCTGAGAAATTCTTTTGGAGGCAAAAGGAAGCATTTAATAAGTCATTTATTTTAGCCTATTTTATTTTACTAAGGTTCATTACCTATAAATGAACGTCTTGCTCCTCTTTCTTTTAGGCCAGTGGTGGTTGCTGACCTCTGATTTCCTAGGGGATCTGATAAAGTGGAGAGGTTGACAAGGGTCCTTTCTTCCCTAACCCTCCCAATTCTGGGGGAAATGGTTTGGGTTTTTGTGTTTGGTTATAATTCCTGTATATTTGGAATGGGGCCTTCCAGCCCCCAGTTGAAAAAAGTGTGCACACAGAAAGAAAGGGGAAACAGATCAGGTTTAGTTAAAACAGTGTGTTAATTACCTTAGCAGTGGGAGATAAAGTTGGAAAGGAAGACCAAGGCTTAGAGAGAACGGTCTTGGGGGAAGATGGCAGCTCAAGAATTTAGATGTATTAAATCAAAAACAGAATCCCCACCCTTGCTCTCAATGGGAGTGATGAGAAAAGCAGGACTGATTCTGTGTGGATGAGAGATGTTCGGAGAAATTGTCCATTACTTCATCAAAAGGACAGTAGAAAATTTACAGAACACTGTAAACCAGCTATAATGGAAAAAATAAAAATCACTATAAATGAAAAAAAATGAGTCCTTTTTAAAAATTTCATATCTTTCCTTTGAGGAAAATAACCATAATAATTTTTTATTTTGGTCTGTTTGTGGTGCTAAGTAGTGAAGTCACACTGTTAAGTTTATGAAAAACTTTTGTTCATGACATGGTCCTTTCAACACTGAAGACCTTAGGAGTTCCTGTTGTGGCTCAGTGGTAACAAACCTGACTAGTAACCATGAGGATACAGGTTCGATCCCTGGCCCCACTCAGTGGGTTATGGATCCAGCATTGCCATGAGCTGTGGTGTAGGTCACAGATGCAGCTTGGATCCTGCATTGCTGTGGCTGTGGTGTAGTCTGGAAGCTGTAGCTCTGATTCGACCTCTAGCCTGGGAACTTCCACATACTGAAGATGTAGCCCTAAAAAGAAAAAACACAACAAAACCACTGAAGACCTTAGATTTTACAAAAGGATACACTAAGCAGATGATGAAGACATGAGGCAAATGTATAAAAATTGAGCGCATTAATTTACAGGCTATGCAGTGAGTTTCTCATAATATTAATATCTTTATCTTCAAAGTTTTCATCTGTAAGCAACCACCAGAGACATTGCTAAAAATCAGGAAATAAGCAATAAGGTCTCTAAAGTCACTGGACATGTAATAATGTTGATGCACTGGTGAGTTCCTTAGGTACTCACCCACTCTCTACCTGTACTTTTCCTATGATGGTGAAAAAATGGGGGACCTAAAACCTCTACTCAAAGATGATAATTAAATTGGAAAGTCAAAGTCAGGTGGGAAAACTGGCAATGATGCTGTGGGGTGAGGAGGGGCATGGAGGAGGCAGGCAGGTTGTACAGGTCCACATAACCCAGCACCCAACAGAAAAATGGAGGAATAGATAAGCAGACCAAAAGAATGGTAATCTGTGGTATTTAACAAAGGGAAGGATAGTGTGGAATATGACATTTAATGTCACTTGTAGATACATGATAAAATGTTAACGAATGTAATATTTATAGATTCATGATACCATAATATACATTGACATGCTCTGCATACATTGAAGAATATAGTCTGTTTTAGAAAAAAATCATCAAAATTGATTTTAAAATGCTTCTCTTATTGAAGGGTGAATCTCAGTTATGTAGAAAATTTCTTGGTAAAGCCAGGTAAGTAGAATTACCTTTTTCAAAAGCCCACTGTGTATCACATTTAAGAGCATATGTTAATAGCATACAAAGCCACTTTCCTATTTGAGAGGTTTTTTGTTTTTTGTTTTTTTTTCCATTTAGGAAATAACTATATGGTAAAAGATTGTTCGTATAGTGCTTAAAATATACCACACAATGGATGTACTGACATAAGATGTTGTATTTCATCTGCTCTGTAAGCCTGTTTAAAGATTATTATCACTGTTTTTAAAGATAATAAAACTTATAATTATTCAATTTGCTAAAAATGAAATAGCCAGAACTTCGTTCAGATGTGGTCTCTTGTCAATGCATTTTCATTGCAATAATTAAAAGTGTTAATACACTTAACAGAATTAAGACAGGTAGAAAATAGTAGCTTGAAAAATGAGTGGGTTGATCAAAGGAAGCATACTATAAGTGAGTGGGAAAAAAAAAAAAACACATTAAGGAAGCAAGGGCTGTCATTTTGTATTTTGGAGGGAGGTAGAATGAACCAGACTTTAGGGTTTACGAGATAAATGCATAAAGGGGACTTCCAATTAGGTGGTCCTGTTTTTAAAATAATTCTAGTTTAATGCAGATTGGGTAAACAAATAGAAGGGAATAAGTCAAGAAAGGAATAATGAATGGAAAATTTTAGAGTTTGTTTTTGATCCAAAGAGTCCTAAAGAAAACTATAGGGTCTAGGGAGCAACATGATCAAAGTATACGTCTTTAAAAGATTGACAGTAGTTTGTAAAATGATGCAGAATGGGTAGAAACTGGAAAATCCACCAGTCAAATAGCTATTAATTTTTAAATATAGTGCCAAAAATTTCAGGGAATATACACAAGGATTTCACTTTAAACAAGAAATCCATAATGGAAGTTACTGAACTGGACACATGTAAAGAAGAAAGAAAGGAGCAGCATTTATTACAGAATGCTCAGTGTATAGAAGAGAATAATTCTATTTTCCTTAACATAGTCTAAACTTGGCAAAGAGAGTATTAATAGCATGATGATCCTCTGTTATTAAAGATTTGAGTATTCCTTAATATAAACTTGTGTCATTCAGAGAAGGTGCAATAGTAATAAAATTTATGGAATCGTTCTTTTTCACAAGAATGAATGGTAAAAGTAAAAATGTGAAGTAGGAAAAAAAGAACTAGGATTGAAGGTTAAACAACAATGAAGAATGAAGATGCTTGCCTTATGAAGAAGAGACAGTCAGTGATGACAGATACTCATGAAGCAAGAAAAAAGCCAGAAAAGCAAGTAAATTCAAATCAAGAGATGGATAATTTTGTATGGTACAGAGAAAAAATTAAGCAGATGAGAACTCAGTTTTTATATGTTTGTTATGCTTTATGCGTGTCAACAGATCAAGCTTACCAGATTTAACAAAACAGGAAACCAAGTCAAATGTGAATTGCTTAGGACATAGAAAAAAACATTGTTGTTTGTCTGAAATTCAAATTTAACTGGGCATCCTGTATTTTATCTGGCAATTCTAAATCAAGTTCACTGAGATTTTACCTCTCTTAGTCCTTTTTACCCTGAAATAAAAGTCGCAAAGACAGAGGACAACAAAAGTTCAGACCTATGGGAGTAAGAAGTAAATGTGAAGTGCTTTTCTATGAGGGGACATAATTAAAGCTTATATTTAGGATTGGACCAGATATTCCATTGCTTTGATATAAAGAACTCAGGTAGAATGGGTCAAAATTCCAAAGGTATATTCCCTTAAATGGAGAAATCTGGCTCTAAGAGAAGAACTTTGTGTAAAGATTGATTTGCTTCATCTTCATACTTTGAAGCAATATCTGCTCCTAATTATTCAGCCAGCTCTCATAGCTCAGGACAACCCTAGTCTTGAAGTGCAGATGTTATCCTATTTGAAAGCTTTGGGCATTACCTCTGCATTAAGATGTTTACTCAGCAGTATATACAAAGACTGAGCAATTTTACTTTTGCAAAATTCCAAAAATAAAAGACAAGTTGCACCTCTTCCCTCTCCCTGCACAAAAATAACTAGATGAACAAAGTTCCAATAGATCGTCTCTGTGATCCCAAAAAGTCTTGTGTGTCTAAATGAGATGAATCATAATGTGGGAGTAATGTCCTTCACAGAATTTTAAATATATGCCTTTGGTATTGTTTCTTTAGACAAGCATGTAATTAAACAAAAAGATGTTAGCACAGTAAACATGGTGTGGATAGTTTGTCGCTGGCTGAACCGCACATCAGTAAGACCTATTGATCAGTAAGACCACAGCTCAATAATTGCCCTGAGATGCCTAGTACTAGAGGTGACCTTTTGAGGGGACTCAGCCCCACAGAGGATAAGGAGCTCAGCGCTGAGACAAATGGAGGGGAGTGTGGAATTACAGTCATTAATTAACGTAATTGTTTCCTCCACAATTGGAAGGGAAAATGCCTGGGTCTTGGAAGGGAAGCTTGAGAAATCACCATCTTTCCTTCTTGTAGAGGTATAGGGAGCTAATGACTTTCTTCCGTTGACATCTTACTCTGTGACAAACTTATCTGTATTTGTTCATCTACATGATGATAAAAAATAAATACTATCACTGTCCTCATTTTATATATGGAAGAACTGACATAACAAATTTATGCAGCTTTTCCAAAAATGACTAGGCTAGGAAGTGGCAGAAATGAAATAAAAGGGGATTTGGACATGAAGCTCAACCTGTCATGTTGCCACTTCATTCTACTGTCAAAAATGCTCTCAATTACTGAAAAGAGAATTTGAGTATCTATAAAATATGTGTGGTATTGTTGTAGTTTCATAGAACACATTTTGTTCTGTTCAATTCACTTCTAGAAATGGCAATAAAAACCTTAAACATGTATTAAACAAAATTCATTCAACTATACTGTATTGTCCATCACAAATACAACCACTTTTTTTTTCATAGTCAGTTTCTACGTCCACTACATTTAGGGGTTATTGATGTTATGTTGGTAGGCACAATCATGAATACCAATAAGGTAGCCAAATGTTGAGACACAAACTCGGTGGATATAAAAAACACATTTGTGATATTTTCATCAATGTCAATAACTAATGCAGAGTATTCTATCTACTGATTACCAGATTCTTTGATAAACTCTTAAAATTCCTTATCTATAAAGTGACCTGCATGCTCATTTATTTTCTTTGAGTTGGATGGTGAACAGATTGTCCATTTCCTTGTATATTAAACTGCATTGAATTATAAGTGTTCTTAAGGATCATTGCTCTAAATCTCTTGCGGTTCACCCTGCGGCAAGACTTAAAAGTAAATATTGAAACAGTAAATAATAAGAGCAAGGTTTAAAAGTAACTCTTCTGCTCTACAGCATAGCAACTTACACTGGATGAAGTTTTTATAGATTTGTTATTAACTTCTAGGACTTTAATGGTTGAATCTATATCTGGGAACAGAGGAAGGAGGAATAAATGGTTAATAAAAGGAAATGTCTGAGCCTGAATTTGCCTATGTTTACTGGAAAATAAAACCAAATAAACAATACATAGGACTGAATCTCAAAGATCTAATATGGTCCTATACAGAAGCTATATTAGGCAAGACAAAGTGGTAAAATTAAGTAAAATGGTAAAATTAAGCAGAGGAGTTTGCTAACATGTATTGACTGATGTAAACCAAAAACAAGATGAAAAATTTGGCATTTCATTCAAATCAACAGGAAATCTTCCTGATTTAGTAGGATTAAGATGACTATTAAGAAAGAATTAAAGCATCCCGAAGTCAAATAAGAACCAAATAGGACTGTCTCTGCAGAATGTGTGTGTACATGCATGTGAGCACACGTGTATGTGTGCTTGTCTACAGGAATGAAACTTTGATTTATATACCTCATGAAAATAAAAATTTAAGGTCGACTATGCTGTCATCGGCACTCCTCCATGTAGTTTATATTTCTCAACTTTATATTAAATTTTTATTGATTTTTTTAAAAAGATAAGTTGAAAATGTGCAATCAGATTCAGCGAGCTTGTGCAGGACAGTTCTAATGAGCAGGGACAATTGTAATTCATTGATTTATTTTTTTACAGTGTTTGATAATGTTTCTGCTTTAGTAACAGTTTAGAGGGATGTGCATTTGACCAACCATCTACCATTATTTTCTTGGACAAATTTACTTGCCCAGCACTATTTACTGGTATAGCAGTAGCTGTAGTAACACATATGCATGCCCACAATGGACTGGACGGTTATTCACAGATTTTGCTCCAGGTCAGTCTGTAACAGGACCTGGTGATACACCAGTAAATAGACATGACCCTTGGACTTAAAGAATTTGCAAATCTACTGCAAATATGGACATTCTAACTAAGCACTTAGATTGAAATGAGCTGCAGTGGACTTGTATATAAGATGGACTTGTGAGCACTGGGGAAAGGAAAGCCTCAATTCACCCAGGGAAGTCAGGAAAATATTTCAAGATGGAGCTAGCACTTAAACTGGTTAGAGAAGACAGGGTGCTCTGAGCATGTGCAGAAATTTGGAAAACTAAAGAGGTGGTTATCTATAGGATAGAACTGAAGAGGTGGCGTCTAGAGGAAGTAACATAACAAGTGGCTAGAGAAGCAGTCGGGAAAAGAATTATAGTGTACAAGACAATCCAGAGGGTGTGGATTTTTACTTTCAACAACTTCAAAGAATTTTAAGTGTGGCAATCACAGGATGAGATGTACAGTTAGATCAGTAGGGAAGAAAGACAAGTGAAAGGTGATTTATAGCACTGGTGGTGAAGATTTCAGGAAACCAAGTTTGGAAGAATTGAGTGATTATTTGGATGTGGGAGATAAGGGAATGTAACAATTCTAACTAGAATCCCAGTTTTCTTGTATCCTCTGAAAGGAATACAGTAGCTAAATTGTGACAGTGCTCCAACTCTAAGCAGAAGACAATAATTCTGTTTCTAGAAAAAGCACCCCCAGTTCATATAATCAAGATTCTCACAGGTTAAAATTAAAATGAAAAACTCACAATCGAAAAATTTTTTTAAAAATTGCCGAAAGATGCCATAGTGATTGAGAGTCAGTAAAAACAATAAACAAAACTTACAGACTGCAATGATACAGGAATTATCAGATACAGGCTATTAAATATATGCAATGTTTTAAGAAAAATAGAAATTTTTTTTTAAAAACTGAGCAAGTACTAGTATGAGTTCATGGTCATATATATATATATACTAAACATTGATGCAAATGTGTATATATCTACCTACATGCCTACCTATTTACCTACCTATGTACATTTATATCTGTTTTCCCTCAGTCTGTCCACTAAGAAGACCTACTAACAGCAACACTTACAATAGTAGTGTCTGGGATTAACATCTCTACACTACTATATATAAAATGAACATAAGGACATACTGTATAGCACAGGGAACTCTACTCAATATTCTGTAATAACCTAGAAGAGAGAAGAATCTATGTGTATAACTGAATCACTTTGCTGAACACCTGAAACTAACAACATTGTAAATCAACTAAAATGTTAAAAAACAGTAATAGTAATGATACACCCAGATGGTGGCTTCTAAAATCATTCTCTGCTGAAAGGAAAACAGACTCCCTGCTCCCTGAAGAAAAAGCTGATTCTAGTCTGGAGCAGGTAAAGCAGAAGATGATCTTGAAATGTCTGTTGGTGGCAAAAAGCAGGAAAATGCTCAAAAAATTGTGGAACCATGATCAAAGGACATAGAGACCATCTTGAAAGGGTCCTCATTTTGGACAACTTGAACATTAAATAGAAGTAAAAATCGATTTTAACTTATGAAATAGAATAGGAAACTGAATCTGTAAATATCAAAAGTAAATAAATGGAAGAATTTATTAGGTGAGGGTATTTATGTGTTCCAAAGAAACTCCATAAAACACTTAAAAGTTAAAAGATTTTCCTCCTTTGTAATTTATTTTTTTTAACTTTGGAGAAGCCTGGTAAGACACATCAAATGATCACAATAATTGGATAATTTGAAATCGAGGGTCCCTAAATCAACACAGCATCTTCATGGTGATATTCCTACCAAAGATGCACAGCTTGAACTGGGTCACGAGGAAACACTAGACATAGTCAAAGTGGTGGAAATTTTACAAAATGGCCACTTCTTAAATGTTATTAAAGTATAGTTGATTTACAATGTGTTAATTTGTGCTGTAGAGCAGAGTGATTCAGTTATACACACACATTCTTTTCAAATATGGTTTACCACAGGATATTAAATATCTGTGGTATTAGGTAGGACTTTGTTGTCTATCCATCCTGTATATGCTAGTTTGTATCTGCTAATCCTAAACTCCCAATCCTTCCCTTCCCACCCTGCTTCTACCTGGCAACCACAAGTCTGTTATCTGTGAGTCTGTTTCTATTTCATAGATAAGTTCATTTGTGCCATTTTATATTCCATATGTAAATGATATCATATGGTATTTGTCTTTGTCTTTCTGACTTAGTGTGATGATCTCTAGGTCCATCCATGTTGCCGCAAGTGGCATCATTGCATTCTTTTTATGGAGGAGTAGTATTCCATTGTGCATATGTACCACATCTTCTTTACCCATACCTCTGTTGATGGACATTTAGGTTTCTGCCATGTTTTGGCTATTGTGAATAATGCTGCTATGAACATAGGGCTGCATGATCTTTTCAAATTAAGAATTTTCTCCAGCTGTATACCCAGGAGTGGGAATGCTGTATCATGTGGTAACTCAACTGTTCTTTTTTTTTATAAGGACCCATATTGTTCTTCATAATGACTACACCAATTTACATTCCCACAGTGTAATAGAGTTTTTTTTTTTCACCACACCCTCTATTTTTTGTAGGCTTTTTCATGATGGCTATTCTGAATGGTGTGAGGTGATACTCTACGGCAGTTTTGATTTGCATTTCTCTAATAATTATGTTGAGCATATTTTCATGTGCCTATTAAATGGCCACTAATTTTCAAATTGGCAAAGTCCTAAAAGTTTAGCAAAGACTGAAGAAATCTTCCAAATGGAAAGAAACCCAGGATGAATAAAGCTAAATTTTATGTATAACTCTGGACTAGATCCTTTTGCTTTAAGGCTGTTACTGGGGCAACTGGTGAAACTCAAATAGAATCTGAGGATTAGATGAAAGAATTAAATAATGAAGTAATTAATAATTTCCTGATTTTAATGGTTGTATCGTGGTTATATAGGAGAATGTCCATGTCTGTGGAAAGAAGACACTCAAGTATTAGGGGATGAAAAGAAGATATACAGAAAGTATTAAGCACATGAAAAGAAGCTCAACATCACTGGTCATTAGGGAAATGTAAATCAGAACCACAAAAGGAGTTCCCACTGTGGTGCAATGGGATCTGAGGTGTCTGTGCAGCATCAGGATGCAAGTGCAATCCCTAGCTCGGTGCAGTGGGTTAAAGAATCCAGCTTTGCCATACCTATGGTGTAGTTTACAACTGTAGCTTGGATCCGTTCCCTGGCCTGGGAACTCCACAGGCCATGGGACAGCCAAAAAGGAGGAAAAAACAAAACAAAAAACAATGAGATGCCACTTCACTAGGATGGTTAAAATTAAAAAAATAAAAACAACAATCATTGGAAAGGACATGGAGAAATTAGAATTATCAAATATTGCGGTAAGAATGTAAAATGGTGTAGCCACTGTGGGAAAACTCTTCAGCAGTTAATTACTCAGAGTTACCACATTACCCAGCAGTTCCATTCCTAGGTATATGCCTAAGAGAATTTAAAACATACATTCGCACAAAAACTTGTCCATAGATTTTCATAGCAGCACTCTTCACAATAGCCAAAAGGTGGAAAAATCCCAATAACCATGAATTGATGAATCAATAAATGTGATTTATCTATACAATGAAATATTATCCAGCCTAAAAAGAGTGATTAGTACTGACACATGCTGCAAAATGGATGAACCTTGAAAAACTAATATTAAGTGAAAGAAACAAGAGACAAAATGCCATCCATTGTAGGATTACATTAATGTGAAACATTTGGAATAGGGAAATCCTTAGAGACAGAAGTAGATTAATGGTTTGTAGGAGATAGGAGGCAGGGAGAGCTTAAAAGTATGCAGTTTTGGGGAATGATGGAAATATTCTGGAAACAGATGATGATGATGGTTGGATGAAATTGTGAATATATTAAAAACCTCTGAATTGTACACCTAAAATTATTGCAATAGTGGAGTTTACATTACTTGAATTTTATCTCACAGTTTTTAAATGAAATTGGATGCATTTTAAAAAGGTGATATAAAGATATTTGCAGACAAACTACAAAAAATAAATAGATGATGATGGGATATCAGGTTGCTTTCACATGGGGAAAAAAAAATCCATTCTTTTGTGTTCCATAACTTGAAAGTGTCCTAAAGTGAAATAAATAGAACATTAGCTTCCTTGAGTGTTACCTTTTACTGTGGAAATTTTTCATAGTATTTATCATGCTAATTTGTGTTTGGCATTTCTAAGAAAGAAATGTAATATGTAGTGTTTCCTACAGATTTTTTAACCAAAGCACCTCCTTTAAAAACTTTTCATTAAAATGATAAAGATACAGGAGTTCCCGTCCTGGTGAAGCAGAAAGGAATCTGATTAGGAACATGAGGTTGCTAGGTCCATCCCTGGCCTCACTCAGTGGGTTAAGGATCTGGCATTACCATGAGCTGTGGTATAGGTTCCAGATGCAGCTTGGATCTGGTGTTGCTGTGGCAGTGGAGTAGGCTGGCAGCTACAACTCTGATTAGACCCCTAGCCTGGGAACCTCCCTATGCCGAGACAAAAGACAAAAAAAGACAAAAGACAAAAAAAAAATACATAATAAGTAGACCAAATTATGAGTGAATATAGCAACTAATTACTATTATCTAAATAGTGGTAAATGTGATTAGAACTGACAATCATTTAATCAAAACAGTTGATTAAAAAAGTTTGATTAAAAAAACTTTCTTTCAAATGATTTTTTAACTTGTTTAAAAAATTTTATTGATGTATAAATGACTTAGAGAGTTGTGTTAGTTTCAGGTGTACAGAAAAGTGAATACATATACATATACATATATCCATTCCTTTTCAGATTCTTTTCCCATATAGGTTATTACACATTATTGAGTATATTTTAACGTGCTATACAGTAGGTCTTTGTTATCCATTTATTTTATATATAGCAGTGTGTATATGTTATTGCCAACCTCCCAATACATCCCTCCCCTCAACTTTTCCCTTTTGGTATCTGTAAGTTTGGTTTTGAAATCTTTGAGTCTGTTTCTATCTTGTGAATACATTCTTTTGCATCTTTTAAAATTATATTCCACAAATTAGTGATCTCATATTTGTCTGACTGACATCACTTAGTATGATAATTTCTAGGTCCATCCATGTTGCTGCAAATGGCTTTAGTTTATTCTTTTTATGGCTGAGTAATATTTCTTTGTATATACATACCATATCTTCTTTATCCACTCCTCCACTGAAGGACATTTAGGTTGCTTCCATGTCTTAGCTATTGCAAATAGTGCTACAATGAACATTGTGGTGCATGTATCTTTTCAAATTATGGTTTCCTCTGGACATATGTCCAGGAGTAGAATTGGCTGATCATATGGTATTCCTCTATTTAGGTTTTTAAGGAACTTCCATACTTTTCTCCACAGTGGTTGAACCAATTTACATTCCCACTAACAGTGTAGAAGGGTTTCCTTTTCTACACACCCTCTTCAGCATTTATTGTTTATAGATTTTTTTGATGTCCATTCTGACTGGTGTGAGTTGATAGCTCATTATAGTTTTGACTTGCACTTCTCTAATAATAAGGATGTTGAGCATATTTTCATATGCTTTTTGGCCATGTGCTTTTTTGGTTGGGCTTCTTGGAGAAATGTCTGTTTAGAACTTTTTTACCATTTTTATTTTATTTTATTTTTTTAATTGACATTTTTTTTTTTATTTTCCCACTGTACAGCAAGGGGGTCAGGTTATCCTTACATGTATACATTGCAATTACAGTTTTTTCCCCCACCCTTTCTTCTGTTGCAATATGAGTATCTAGACATAGTTCTCAATGCTATTCAGCAGGATCTCCTTGTAAATCTATTCTAGGTTGTGTCTGATAAGCCCAAGCTCCCGATCCCTCCCACTCCCTCCCCCTCCCATTTTTAAATTGGGTTGTTTGTTTTTTTCATATAAAGCTGTGTGAGATGTTTGTATACTTTGGAGATTAATCCCTTGTTGGTCACTTGATTTGCAAAGATTTTCTCCCATTCTGTGGGTTGTCCTTTTTTTGTGGTTTTAAAAACAAAGTATTTTTAATTTTTATATATATATTAATTTTTTTAACTTTGAAACATAAAATTTTTCAGTAATTCACCAATATTCTTATATAGGGCACTTTTTCCTCTTTTTTGGGGAGGATGGATTACTAGTTGGATCTCTGCATAATCTTTTAAAAATAAAATGTGCGTGCACATACATAATAGTTTCTTTAGAATGAAGTATGTGATCATCAGCTTGTTTCTGTTTTTACTATTTTTAAGCTTTTTTGGTCAGTATTTTGCAGTTCTCTCACTCCTATAATTTGAGATTTTTTTTTAATGATTCCTCACTGTGAGCCTTTACAAATCATTAAAGTAAGTTTTCAGGGAATAAGTTATCTCTATATGTCACATTTTATAGGATTATATGCAAGTGAAATAAGTTGTCATATGAAAATAGCAAGTCAAGATGGTGTCAAATGTTAAGGTAACAAATATTATAGAATCTTGGTGAGCAGTTTTGTTAGTAGAACCAGTAGCTTTTCCAGGTGACTAGGGAGCAGTCTGCCAGTCAAAAGTTTCTTCATGTCATGGACGTAGGCAGCCAACTTTATGGAGGGAATGGAAAAATGTTTGCTAATCCAACCAAAAAGGTAGTCAGAGGTTTTCTCTATGGTATGTGAACTGGACTTTGGCACTTGCCATCTGCCTCCACATGGATTGAATCATGACCTACTGTAGCTGCTGACCCTCAACACCCCCTGAAAGGAGCTCAGGGTAGAGACCAGCATTGAGGCACTCTGTTCTCTGGGAAAATGGCAGAACAGGTCTTCAGATAGTTAGATATTTTCAGGAGAAGACTTTGTGGGCCCAGTTCTTGCATTTCCTCGTTTCTAGAGAAACAACTACAATCCTTCATGGTGATACCTGCTCCTCGCAACTAGCAGTAACCTTCATGTGACCAACAGCAACCTTCTGTAAAATGTATGCATGGCTGCATGTATCTCCCCCTTCACTCAAATCACATATGTACTGACATTTCTCCCTGCCTCTCTGGAGTGCTAGTTCAGAGCTATCTGAAATGCTGCCTCCCAGGCTGTAGTCCTTATTTTGCCCCAAATAAAACTTAACTTTCAACTTTTTGGTTGTGCATTTTTTTAATGATAGGATACTGAGTTATTTTACTCTATTCCTTTATGCATTTTCAACTTATTTTTAAAGATTTTCTACTGACTGTATAATGAAAAGCATCTCTAAATAATGAGTCATGGAAGGATTTTATCACCTTTAACTTGGTTCATTTTCTTCGGTCAGCACCAATTTGAGAGGCCAAATATTCAGCTATAAATTGGATCACAGCACAGCTTGTCTGATTTGTTAATAAATATATAAACGCAAAAGTATTGTTCTTAATTCTGAATTTTAAGAATATTACAATTGAAACAGGGTAGCCACATGCCATTCTTTGGATTGCACGCTGGATCATATGGCAATGGAGGTAATTTCAAGAGGTATTTTTCAGAGAAATAAAAACAATAAAGCTGAGAAATAATTTCAGAGAAATAAAAACAATAAAGCACAATAAACTCAATGAGGAAAAGAGTAAGAAGCATACGGGTTTTTTTTTCAAAAGTATATACTTTATATACTCACCAAATGGTAAAAAAAAAAAAAAAAAAAAAAAAAAAAAAGTAATAGAAACATTTATTGCATGTCAATATTAGGAAGAGTTTTTTGTCTGTAAACAACATATTAGTAACTATATTTTTACATAAAGCTTACTAACATGTACTGAGAGGCACTACTAAGTCCCTGTGACATTCTCAGCAGGATTTATGTTTAATATTTTGGAAAATGTTTTGAAATTACAGAGTGTAAAGCATTAACAGAGCCAAGGATTAGATATTCCTTATTTTCTTTCAAACCTGAATAGCACTTATTTTTAGTTGATCATATTGGGGTTTTAGTTCTAACTGCTTTCATTTACATCAGCAAAAAAAAGATTAAAATAATCTACCTTTACAAGTTTAATATGATGACTTTGTCAACACAGACAAGAACCTATTTTAAATGCAATGGTAAATGTGAAAGTATTGATTACTACCTGTCATTTCCCCTAAGCCTGAGTAGAATATTGTCCACACTATAATTCCATTAACCCAACAAGATAAAATATGAATGGCCTTTTCTACCAAGTTCATTTGAAAGCTGTCATTGTGTTTGCACTAATATCTGTGGAAACCAATTTAAACACTCTGTAAGTTAAGAGTCCAGAGGTTGTGCTTCAGCTTTTTGTCAGGTCAGAGTTTTCACTGTGGTTCACACAGACACAACAAAGCATGTAAATGGAGCACCCATCCACTCAACTACCAAATCATAAAATGATTTCATTATTCAAAACCAATTAGTTCTCAAACTGTGGAGTTAAAAGTGTGGCTGAAGTGAATTTAATTTTAGTGGCAATTTAAAAAAAAATTTAGTTCAGGCTATTTCTTGTGCTTAAGCAAAGCTATGAATGCCAGTTCAGAAAGGTATTAGTTAATTTATAAACTGGAGTTTCTATAGGCCCTTCCAGATACAAGGGCAAGAATGAATTTTGTGTTGCCTAAATGGGCTACGTTTAATCAGGGAAATCTTTTTTCCTAGGGTTATATGTGTATAGTAGGATTTTACAGGCACTAATTAGTTTCTTCTCTATCTCAGCAGAAAAATTTACTTCCATATCCTGGTGGGAATTCTTCACTTTAAATTTACGAAAATTGTATGATTAGAGATTTATTTAGCTAAATAGTACCAAATACCTAAATGTGAATGCTCCTGAAAGCCTGAGGACGTTACATCTATCCATTTATCTATACTCAGTTTTCAAATCTGTTAATTATATCACGTGCTATATATTTTTTTTCAGATGTGTTCCTTTATGCAGTGAACTCTAACTCTCCCAACCTGCTCAAGGAAATTTCTCCAGCAGTTTCATCCCTTTACCCTGCATTTATCAATTGTTTTCCTCTTTGCTAATTCATTTTCATCATTATACAAACATTTCTTTTTACCATCCCCAAATTTACCTTCTCTCCTCCTTCCCCCTTGGGAAACACAAGTTGGCTCTCTATCTCTATGATCTGTTTCTGTTTTGTAGATAGGATTACTGTGCCACATTTTAGATTCTACATATAAGTGATATCCATGGTATTTGCATTTCTCTTTCTGAATTACTTAGTATGAGAACATCTAGTTCCATTCATACTGCTGCAGATGGCATTATTTTTCATTTTTATGGCTGAGTAGTATTCCATTGTGTGTATGTACTACTCTTCATCTCTTGATGGACATTTGGGTTTCCATGTCTTGTCTACTGTGAATAGTGCTGCAATAAACATAAGGGTGCATGTATCTTTGTGAATGAAAGTTTTGTCCCAATATATGCCTAGGATTGGGATTGCTGGATCACATGTAGTTCTAAATTTATTGGGGGTTTTGTTTGTTTGTTTGTTTGCTTGTCTTTCATCCTTTTTAGGGCTGTACCTGCAGCATATGGAAGTTCCCAGGCTAGGGGTCCAATTGGAACTGTTGCTGCCAGCCTGTGCCAGAGCCACACCAACACCAGATCTGAGCTGTGTCTGTGACTTACACCACAGCTCATGGCAATGCCGGATCCTTAACCCACTGACCGAGGCCAGGGATTGAACCCACAACATCATGGTTCCTCGTCAGATGCATTTCCACTGCACCATGATGGAAACTCCCTATATTTAGTTTTCTGAGGAATTTCCATACTGATTTCCATAGTGGTTTTACCAGTTTATTACATTCCTACCAACAGTGAAGAAGGGTTCCCCTTTCTCCACATCCTCTCCCGCAATTATTACTTGTTGACTTTTAATGATGGCCATTCTGACTGGTGTGAGGCAGTATCCCATTATAGTTTTGATTTGAATTTCTCAAATAATTAGTGATGTTGAACATTTTTTCTTGTGCGTGCTAGCCATCTGCATGTCTTTTTTGGAGAAATATCTATTTAGGTGTTTTGCCCATTTTTCGATTGGGTTGTTTTGTTGTTGTTGTTGAGCTGCATGAAATGTTTGCATGTTTTGAGGATTAATCCCTTGTCAGCTTGGCCACAGATCAAGCCTTGGTAAATTTTAAAAAATTGAAAGTATTTCAGGCATTTTCTCTGACCAATGGTGCTATGAGACTAGAAATCAACTATAAGAAAAAAGCAGCAAAACCCACAAATTCCTAGAAACTAAAAAATATACTAGTAAACAATTAATGGATAACTGAAGAAATCAAAGAGGAAATCAAAGATACTTAGAAATGACAATGCAGATTAAACAATCAAAACCTACAGGACACAGCAAAAGCAGTTCTGAGAGAGACGTTTATTGTTTATAACAGTACAGTCTTATCATGAAAAAATAAAAAAAAACTCAGACAACCTAACTTTACACCTGAGACATCTAGAGATGGACTAACAAAGCCCAAAATTAGTAGAAGGAAAGAAATCATAAAGATTAGAGCAGAAATTAATGACATGGATATGAAGAAAACAACAGAGAAGATCAATGAAACCAGAAGCCAGTTCTATGAAAAGATCAACAAAATTGATAAACCTTTAGCCAGACTCACCAAGAAAAAAGGGAGAGGGTTTAAATCAATAAAATTAGAAATGAAAAAGAAGTTACAACTGACACCAAAGAAATACAAAGGATCATAAAGGACTATTATGTGCAACTGTCTGCCAATAAAATGGACAACCCAGAAGAAATGGACAGATTCTTACAAAGGTATAACCTACCCAGGCTAAACCAGGAAGAAATAGAAGATATGAATAGACCAATCACAAGCACTGAAATTGAAAGTGTGATTAAAAAAACTTCCAAAAAACAAAATTCTAGGACCTAATGGCTTCACAGGTGAGTTCTATCCAACATTCATAGAAAAGTTAACAACTATTCTTCTGAAACTCTTCCAAAAAATTGCAGAGGAAGGAACACTCCCAAGCTCATTCTATGAAACCACCATCACTGAAACCAAAGATAGCACAGAAAAAACAAGACAAAAACTACAGACCAATATCGCTGATGAACATAGATGTAAAAATACTCAACAAAATATTAGAAACCACATCGAAATAGATACTAAAAAGATCATACACCATGATCAAGTGGGATTTATCCCAGGGATGAAAAGATTCTTTAATAACTGCAAATTAATCCATGTGATGCACCGTATCAACAAACTGAAATATAAAAACCATGTAATCATTTCAATAGATGCAGAAAAAGCTTTTGACAAAATTCAACACCGATTTCTGATAAAAACTCTCAAAGTGGTCATAGTGGGAACCTACCTCAGCTTTCATTCATTCTTGAAACTATGTGAAAAAAAGGAACACCAAAACATCTCTGATGGTCACCTCCTATCTGCTATTGTTAAAGGTAGTGTCAAGTTTCAGTGCTCATATTATATGACCCATCATCAGCATCTGACCTAGTTGGTCACCCATAGTTCCCTGAAACAATTTCATTGGTAGACATCTAAAATACCAAACCTTATCCATTCCTTCTTCACCTACTTCCTCTCTCACCAACTACTTAATATTAGAGTGCAAATAGAGATCAGTTCTGGAGTCCCCTGGTGGCCTACTGGTTAAGGATCCAGTGTTATCACTCCTGTGGCTCAGGTTTGATCTCTGGCCTGAGAACTTCTGAATGTCATGGGCTTGGTTAAAAAAAAAAAAAAAGAAAAAACAAACAAACAAACAAAAAACAGTCCTGGACTTCCCACAGTGGCGCAGTGGAAACAAATCTGACTAGGAGCCATGAGGTTGTGGGTTTGATCCCTGGCCTTGCTCAGTAGGTTAAGGATTTGGCGTTGCTGTGAGCTGTGGTATAGATCGCAGACATGGCTCAGATCTGGTGTTGCTGTGGCTCTGGTGTAAGCTGGTGGCTACAGTTCCAACTGGACTCCTAGCTTGGGAACCTCCATACGCAGCAGGTGCAGCCCTAAAAGGATAAAAGACAAAAAAAAAAAAAAAAAAAAAAAAAAAAAAAAAAAAAAAAATCAGTCCTTATAACTTTTCTTTCTCTTTAGGCTTTCATTACCTTAGCAATCTCATCCATTTTCATAACCTAAATATCATCTACATGTTGAGGATTCTCCCTGTTTTATATCCCCATCCCAGGGCACTCTGCTAAATCCCAGCTTTACATATTCAACTACCTATTCAACAGCCCCCCAGGATAACTAAGACATCTCAGACTCAACATAACAAAAAAATTGAATTCCTGATATTAATGCAAAACTTGCTCTGCTTTCAATGTTTGACATCTCAATTTATAGCAGCTCTGAACTTTCCAGTGTTTTAGTCTAGAACCTTTGTGTCATCCAGGACCTTCTCTTTTTCTCTTTCTCCATACTATCCATCTGTGGTCAAGTCCCATTCAGAATCCAACCACTTCCTACCAGCCTGACCAATGACATCACCCGGATATTTGTAATAGTTTCCTAACTGGTCTTCCTCCTTTTATGTTGCTTCCTTACAGTCTATTTCTAATATGGCAGTTACAATGAGCCTTTAAAAATCATAAGTCATAACATGTCATGTCGTCTTTGAAAAAGTTCAAAGGCTCGCAATACTACTCAGGGTTAAGGACAATATTTATTTAGCAGCCAGCCAGAGTCTGCCTCCATATCTCACCTAATCACTTAACTTCATCTTTTATAATCTAACTATGCTGATCTAGCCTTTCTTAGATCATGAAGGACATATTCCTGCCTCAGGGTCTTTGTACTTCCAGTGTCTCCTGCCTAGACTGCCTTCCCCCTTTTTGCCTTCCTGACTTGCTCACTTTGGAGATTTTATTCAACTGTCATCTCAGTGAAGCTGTTCCTAACAACCATTTAAAACTGAAACCCTACTTCCAGGTACTTCCTATCCCCCTCTCTTATTTTGTTTCTCTCCACAGCACTTATTTCCTTCTAGCACATGCAGTAATTTGCTGAGTTCATTGTCTTAGAATGTGAGCTCACTGAGGGCACAACTTTTTATTTTGTTTTCTGTTGCATATTCAAAAGCTAGGCTAGTGGTAAGCACTCAACCAAACTTTGTTAAATTGGTGTGTAAACCTTGAATAAATTCTAGATTAAGTATACTGATATAGCATGGACTGCAAAAGTACAGGATAGTTAATAGGCAGAAGACTCATTTCTTGGATTACAGTAAGTAAAGAGGATAGCGCCCTGAAACCTGCCAAAAGAGGCAATTTGTGAAGCCAGGTGAATGGGGTAGGATATGTGAAGGAAGGTTGAAAAGGACAAAACAATTTTGTTTAAAGCTCTCCTTGACCTTAATACTTGGCAAAGATATACTGAATTCAAAATAACTATGAGTGAGAGATGTGAGTTTTCTCCATGATTTTTCTTTCCTGCTCCATTTTTTTCTGGGCTCACAGTTCCAGGAAATCAGCAAGGAGAAGAGTCCAGGACCACTTGTCCAGGCTTGATTTCCAAGACAAGATCTGAAGCTACATCTTAAATTCTAATGGCAGAATCAAGCCCTGAAATGAATGATGGTTGCTAAACCAAGTTCCCTAACAAATCACTTTATTTTATTGAAGACCAATTAGAGAGAAGGGAATAATATCTTAGAGTAAGAAGTAGAATTGTTACTCAGTATCTGAAGGGGGACTGGTTCCAGGACCCCTTGGATACCAAAATCAGAGTATGTTCAAGTCCCTTATATAAAATGGTATGGTATTTGCATGTAACCTCCCTTAAAATAATTTCTTTATTACTTATAATACCTAATATGATGTAAATGCTGTATAAATAGATGTGAGTACAGTGTAAATGTTTTGTAAATAATTGGCAGTGCATGGCAAATTCAAATTTTGCTCTTGGGAAGTTTCTAGAATTTTTTCTTATATTTTCCATCTGCAGTTGATTGAGGATGCAGAACCAGCAGACACAGAGGACTGATGAGAGAAGGTTCTCACTGGGTCAACAAAGTCCTTCATAAGATTACAACATAAACAACAATATCCATTTACTGAAGGTTTTTATTGTGACTGTTGGTTTGTATCTCTTATAGTTGAACTTGAACAACATGGGCTTAAACAGTGCAGATCCACTTATACACAGAATTTCTTAATTCAATACATTCTACAGAACCACACCATATGTGGTTGGTTGAATCCGAGGAGGTGGAACCATGGATACAAAGGGCCAGTTGTAAAGTTAACAGTGTTTCTGACTGCACTCCTAAGCCTCATGTTGTTCAAGGATCAACTGTACTTCTAATCTTAGCAAAAACATTTCAAAGAAGGGATAATAATACCTTATCAGGTAAGGCCACTGAAGCTTGAAAGCTGCAAAGAAAAGTGTTGAGCAGTGAAATTAGGATTCAAATTCCTGTTAGAATATCTGCATGCCCATTCTTTTGTAAAAAGCATGATTTCTTCCCCCCTCCCTCTCCTTCTCCCTTTACCTCTCCCTTTTTCTCCATTTAAGGAATTCTTGGGGATGGAAGGATTTCCAGTTGCCAATACTAGAATACTAAGAGCTTGCAGATACCAACCAAAGAAAGCAAATCCTTACGCCATTTCATTTTTAACTCAATAAATTTGGTTATATTTATAGTTGTACAAGCATTATCACATCCCAGTTTTACAATATTTCCATCCCAGACCACCAGCCCATCCCTCCCCTCAACCTGTATCCTTTAGTAACCATAAGTTTTTCAAAAGTTTGTGAGTCCATTTCTGTTCTGCAGATATGTTCATTGCATCCTTTTTTAGATTCTACATATAAATGATAGCATATGACATTTTTATCTCACTGTCTAACTTCAATTAGTGTGATAGTTTTTAGGTCCATTCATGTTGCTGCAAGTGCCTTTATTTCATTCCTTTTTATGGCTGAGTAATATTCCATTGTGTATATGTATGACATGTTTATCCACTTTTCTGTTGATGGAGATTTAGGTTGCTTCCATATCTTGGCTATTGTGCATAGTGCTGCAATGAACATTGCAGTACATGTAGCTTTTCTAGTCATGCTTTTCTTTGGATAGATGTCCAGGAGTTGGATGGTTGGATCAAATTGCAATCTATTTTTAGTTTTTTGAGGATTCTCCATATTGTTTGCATAGTGGTTGCATCTATTTATATTCCCACCAACAGTGTAAGAGGATTCTCTTTTCTCCACACCCTTTCCAGCATTTATTGTTTATAGACTTTTTGATGATGGCCTTCATGGCTGGTGTAAGGTGGTACATCACAGTAGTTTTGATTTGCATTTCTCTAATAATTAGTAATGTTGAACATAACTTTCATGTGTTTATTTGGCCATCTGTATATCTTCTGTGTAAAATTGTCTGTTTAGACCTGCCCATTTTTTGATGCAGTTGTTTATTGTTTTGGGATTGAGCTGCAGGAGGTGTTTATATATTTTGGAGATTAATCCCTTGTCAGTCACTTCATTTGAAAATATATTCTTCCATTCTGTGGGTTGTCTTTTAAATTTGTTTAGGGTTTCCTTTGCTGTGCAAAAAACTTTTAAGTTTAATTAGGTCCCATTTATTTTTGTTTTCATTGTCATTACTCTAGGAGGTGGATCTGAGAAGATATTACTCTAGTTCTATGTAAGAGTGTCCAGCCTATGTTTTCTTATAAGAGTTTTATAGTATCTGGTCTTATCTCCAGGTCTTTAATCCATTTTTGAGTTTATTTTTGTGTATGGTGTTACGAAGTGTTCTAATTACATTCTTTTACATGTGGCTATCCAGTTTTTCCAGCACCACTTATTTAAGGGACTGTCTTTTCTCCATTATATATTCCTGCTTCCTTTGTCATAGATTAGTTGACCATAGGTACACGGATTTAATTCTGGGCTTTCTATCCTGTTCCAATTATCTATATTTGGGGTTTTGTGCCAGTATCATAGTGTTTTGATAACTGTAGCTTTGTAGTATAGTCTGAAGTCAAGGAGCCTGATTCCTCCAGCTCCATTTTTCCTTCTCAGGATGGCTTTGGCTATTCTGGGTCTTGTGTGCTTCCAAACCAACTTGAAAATATTTTGTTCTAAGTCTGTGAAAAATGTCCTTGGATATTTGATTGGGATTGAATTGAATCTGTAGATTGCCTTGGGCAGAATAGTCATTTTGACAATACTGATTCTTCCAGTCCAGAGCATGGTATATCTTTCCATCTGTTTGTGTCATCTTTGATTTCTTTCATCAGCATCTTATAGTTTTCAGAATACAGGTCTTTTGTCTCTCTAGATAGGTTTATTTGGTATTTTATTCTTTTTGAGGGATGGTAAATAGGATTGTTTCCCCAATTTCTCTTTCCAATCTTTAATTGCTGGTATATAGAAATGTAGCTAATCTCTGTATTAGTTTTGTATCTTGAAACTGTACAAAATTCATTGATGAGCTCTAACCATTTTCTGGTAGCATCTTTAGGATTTTCTAGGCATAGTATCATTTCATCTTCAAACAGTTACAGTTTTATTTCTTCCTTTAAAATTTGGATTATTTTATTTCTTTTTCTTCTCTGATTGCCATGGCTAGGACTTTCAAAACTATGTTGAATAGTAGTGGTAAGAACAGATATCCTTGTCTTGTTCCTGATTTCAGTGGGAAATCTTTCAGCTTTTCACCATTGAGGATGATGTTAGCTTGTCATATATGGCATTTATTATGTTGAGGTAAGTTCCCTCTAAGCCCACTTTCTGGAAAATTTTTTTTTTTTTAATCAGAAATGGGTGTTGGATTTTGTCTAAAGCTTTTCCTGCATCTACTGAGAGGATCACATGGCTTTTATTTTTCAGTTAATAGTGTATATCACACTGATTGATTTGCAGATACTGAAAAATCCTTGCATTACTGGGATAAATCTCACTTGATCGTGGTGTGCAGTCCTTTTAACACATTGTTGGTTTCATTTTGCTAGTATTTTGTTGAGGATTTTCACATCTATGTTCATCAGTGATTTGGGCCTGTAATTTTCTTTCTTTTTACTTGTGGTATTTTTGTCTGGTTTTGGTATTAGGGTGATGGTGGCCTTATAGAATGTGTTTGGGAATGTTCCTTCCCCTGTAATTTTTTGGAACATTTTCAGAAGGATAGGTATTAACTAATCTAAGAATTTTTGGTATAATTCACCTGTGAAGCCATCTTGTCCTGAACTTCTGTTTGTTTAGAAGTTTTTTAATCACAGTTTCACGTTAAGTGCTTGTGATTGGTCCATTCATCTTTTCTATTTTGTCTTGGTTTAGTCTTAGAAGATTGCACTTTTCTAAGAATTTGTATCTTTTCTAAAAACCAGATGTTAGTTTCATCTTTTCTATGGTTTTCATTGTTTCTATTTCATTTATTTCTGTTCTGGTTTTATGATTTCTTACCTTTTGCTAACTCTGGGTTTTGTATGTTCTCTCTCTAGTTGCTGCTTTAGGTGTAAATTTAGTTTGAGATTTTTCTTGTTTACAGAGCTATGCTTATATTGCTATAAACTTCCCTCTTAGAACTGCTTTTGCTGCATCCAATTGGTTTTGGATTGTTGTGCCTTTGCTGTCATTTGCTTCTAGGTATTTTTTAATTTCCTCTTTGATTTCTTCAGTGAGCCATTGGTTGTTTAGAAGCACATTTTTTATTCTCCATGTGTTTGTGTTTTTTGCATTTCTTTTTTTTTTTTTTTTTTTTTTTTTTTGTATTTTTAGGGACACACCCACAGCATATGGAGGTTCCCAGTCTAGGGGTCAGCTTGGAGCTGTAGCTGCTGGCCTATGCCACAGCCACAGCAATGCCTGATCAGAGTTGTGTCTGAAACCTACACCACAGCTCATAGAAACACTGGATGTTTAACCCACTGATTGAGGCCAGGGATCAAACCTGTGTTCTCATGGATGCCAGTTAGATTGATTTCTGCTGAGCCACAATGGGAACTCCTATCCACACACATTCTTATTTATGTGTTTATCTATTACAGATTTTTGGTTTGCCATTACCATGAAGTTTTAATACAGAAGTCTCTCTATATACAAGATTATTTTAAGTTGTTGCTTTCTTAATTGCAAGTACATCTCCAATATCCTACTTTTGTACCCTACCCTTCTCATGATTTCTGGGTTTTGTAGCATATTTGTGTGTTGATGATTTCCTACCTTTATTATATGTATGCCTTTACCAGCAAGCCTTGTCATTTGCAACACTTTTCTTTCTACTTGTGGCCTTTTCTTTTCCACCTAGAGAAGTTCCTTTAGTATTTTTTGTAAAGCTGGTTTAGTGGTGTTGAATTCTTTTAGCTTTTGCTTGTCTCTTCCTCTTCTGGCACCCCTATAATATGAATGTTAGTGCATTTAACATTTTCCCAGAGTTCTCTTAGACTGTCTTTATTTCTTTTCAGTCTTTTTCCTCTTTTCTGTTCCATGTCAGTGATTTCCACTATTTTGTCTTTCACCTCACTTATTCATTCCTCTTCTGTTTTCTGCTTCTAGTTGCTTCTAGTGAATTTTTAAATTTCAGTTATTGTACTATGCATCTCTGCTTCCTTAGCCCTTAAATCTTCTATTTCTTTGCTCAATGTATCCTGTAATTTATCAGTCTTTGCCTCCAGTTTATTTCCAAGATCTTGAATCATCTTTACTCTCATTAGTCTGAAGTCTTTTTCATGGAGGTTGGTAATCTCCAGATCACTTTGCCGGTTTTCTGGGCTCTTTTCTTATTCCCATATTTGAGTCATAATTCTCTGCCTTTCCTTTCTGTATAGATTTTTGGTGTGGTCTCCTTTTTGCAGACAACAGGGTTGTAGCCTCTCTTGCTTCTGATGTCTTCCCCCCTTGTGGCTGAAGTAGGTATGAGGGCTTGCTGTAGGCTTCCTGATAGGAGGGACTTGTGCCCGCCTACTGGTAGTTGGAACTGATTCTTATCACTCTGGTAGGTGGGGCTTTGTCTCTGGGTGTGATTAGAGGCAGCTATGTGCCTGGGGTTCTTTAGACTGTTTGCTGATGGGGTGGGGTTATGTTCCCACCCAATTTATTGTTTGGTCTGGGGCTTCTCAGCCCTGATGGGTGGGGCAAGACTTTTCCAAAATGGCCACCTCTAGAGGAGCTCATGCTGATGATTTTTCCTGAGAACTTTGCCTCCAGTGTCCTTCCTCTGCAATGAGCCATAGTTTCCACCTCTTTGCCCGGGAGATCCTCTAAGAACTGCAGGCAGATCTGACCAGATTGCTATGGAGTATCTGCTTTTCCTTGGGGCCCAGTGTACATGAAAGCCTATGTGTGCCTTTCAAGAGAGGAATCTTCATTTCCTTCAGTCCCTTGGAGCTCCTGCCCACAAGCCCCACTGGCCCTCAATGCCAAATGCTCCAGAGGCTCCTGCTAATGCCAGATCCCCAGGCGTGGTAACCTGACATGGGGCTTAGAACCCTCACACCTGTGGATGAACCTCTGCAATATAGGTACTTTCTAGTCTGTGGGCCACCAACCCACAGGGTATGGGGTTGTTGATATCACACAGTCACATTTCCTACCATTAGATGTGGCCTTCTTTTTGTCATGTGGAGTAGGATTTTTTTTTTTTTTTTTGGTCTTTTTGCTTTTTCTAGGGCCGCTTCCTGTGGCATATGGAAGTTCCCAGGCTAGGGGTCTAATTGGAGCCAAAGCCACTGGCCTATGCCAGAGCCACAGCCACGCGGGATCGGAGCCGCGCCTGCAACCTACACCACAGCTCACGGCAACATCGGATCCTTAACCCATTGAGTGAGGCCAGGGATCAAACCCACAACCTCATGGTTCCTAGTTGGATTCATTAACCACTGCACCACAACGGGAACTCCCCGGATATCTTTTTTGATAGTCTGCTGTCATTTTGTTGAAGGTTGTTCAGTAGCTGGTTGTAATTTTGTTGCTTTTATGAGAGAAGGTGAGTTCCAGTACTTCTACTATGCTCTCTTAATCCTGTCTCCCTAATGCCATTTCATATTAAAGCTTTCTTACAGTTAAAGCCAGTTTAGTATGTTTTTTAAAAGTTCTAGATGCTATCACTGAGCATAGTGATAGAAAGTAGAATAGAAATGAATCACCTCAGTCATACCCATTAATCTTTGTCCTCACTGAGAAAGAAGGTCATACTATAAGGGCCCCTTAAACATAATTAAGAACAAGAATCATATTATTTGAATTAGGTAACTATTTCACACCAAGGAGGAGAGAAGTCATTTTCACTAGGTATTATATTATGTTTACACCTAGCACTTTTTTTAAGCTGGTAAAATATTTTAGCAAAACAAGTAATTAAACGTGTTAAAAATATTTAGAGTTGCAAAGTAAAAAAGACTCCCAAAACATTTCCGCTCAATATTCACATGTTGTCACTGGAAATTGAATTTGTAACTGACAGTTGTACTTTGTAGTGAACAATATGGCACCACACATTTATTCCTGTAATTATTTTAGAACTTTTAAATTGTGGCTTCTATTTGAAAGGCCTTAGGACATGGTAAACACAGCTAGGATTATTGAAGGTTTGTTGTTTAGATGTTTTACTTAACTCTAAGTAATTGAAGTCAATAAATCTCTATTAAAAAAAAAAAAAGATACAACAAATGGTCCACTCTGTGCTTGCAACATACTAAGCAATGATTGGAGATTAAAAATTATATAAGATGGAGTTGTCGCCACATCTAAAAACATATATTGAGAAAACCATTTAGAACTGAGCAAGAGGGATCAGAAAATGGCCTAATCACAAAACAAAAAAACAAAAAGAAACAAAACTTTTTCTTTGTTAAAAAGAATAGGAGTAATTAATGAAACATGAATGTATGTGCTTTATAGCCCAGTACCCTACTGCCAAAATATTTAATTATAGAAGATATCACTGACTGACCTGTCCTTATATGAATAGGTACATATAAAGTTTGAGAAACACTGATAATATTTAAATACAGTTATGCAAATTCAAAAGCATTAATTCTGATATCCATTCTATGCTGTCTAGAAATATTAAGGAATCATTTCTAACAAAAATGTCAAACTAAAGATTTCTTAACATTCTCTTTACTTTGATTTCTTGGAAGAAATGAGTTACTGAATTAGTCTAGTGTTCAATACTGGAAGAAAGAGTAACAGGTTTTATCAAAATACTGCCCAAAGGTTAGCAATCAAACTTTTTCTGTAAAGGACAATATATAATATTTTAGCCATTGTGACCATATTCAACTCTGGTATATGAGATCCAATAACTTTATTTATAGACACTGACATTTTAATTTAATGTGTCACAAAATACTATTTTAAATTTCCCCTAATCACTTAAACATTGTAACACTCTACTTTAAAAATGATATGCAAAACAAGTAACTGCAGACCCCTGATAAAACCTATTTTGCAGATCTGAATCACAAGATATCCTCCATGTCTGTACATATATATACTATTCCTCAGGGATGTAATAATTGAAACTAATGGTTTAGTGCTATTTGCTAAACATTATTCAATATATTTATTAACCTATATAAGCAAATTTAATGCTCATGCCAACCCTATATAAGCACATTTAATGCTCATGCCAACCCTACATAAGCACATTTAATGCTCACGACAACCCTATAAGTCGGGAATGTTATTGTCTCCTATTTACAAAGTAGGAAACCAAGGCATAGGGGTGAGTAACTGACTTGGTGTGACACACTTATGGGATCAGGCCTAGAGTCTGTGCTCTTAGCCTTAGCCTCTCTTTGCCAATTGGATGCATGGTGATGTGCTATGTTTGAAGTTACAGAAGAGGAAACTGAATTATTAAAACTCTTTTAAATTTATAGGAATGATATCTTATCGTGAATAGGTAAAGGTAAATGCAAATTGTTCAAAGTTAAATTTGAGTTTTTTTGTCCATGGGAGTCTTTGAGACATGAAGTCATACATTTGATGGGAAAGAAAACATTGGTGCCAATATGTATTACTGATTCCTGTCACAAAAATACTAACATTACTCTTCTTAGGTTGTGAAATTCTAAGTGTACTGGAGAATTAATTCATTTGACATCTGGATGCCAGAGAAACTTGACCTAAAAACACAGCAGAAAAGTATCTATTTTAGTTGGCATCATCTCTGAATTGTTGTATTTTTCTATGTAAGAACTGTTAATATTTAAGCTATGCACAGTCCCTTTTATTTCTTTGTATTTTTTGTTTGTTTTTCCATTTTTTAACAGGTTTTTTTTTTGAAGGTGGGGGATGTACTTGCAGCATGTGGAAGTTCCTAGGCGAGTGGTCAAATCAGAGATGTAGCTGATGGCCTAGGCCACAGCCACAATAATGCCAGATCTGAACTGCCTCTGTGACCTATACCACAGCTCACAGCAATGCCAGATCATTAACCCAGTGAGAGAGGCCAGGTATCGAACCCGCATCCTCATGGGGGACAGGTTCTTAACTTGATGAGCCACAACAGGAACCAAGGAATTTCTTGGTATTCTTAAAGCAATGCGATGTGTTCATAAGTAAATACAAATAAAAATTAACATTCTTTCCCAAACTCCTTTCTTAGAATAATTTTGCATACTTCTCTAGAAGTGGATGATATATCTTTTTGTGCATGGAGGGCTAAGTGGAGGGTTATTCAATTTGATAATTACATCACCATTCTTTGGATAGTATTATGCAGTTTCTTGTAAGATTCATCCATTAAATAAAGTCTTTTTAAAATAATGGGCTTCATAGATTAAAATAGCTCATTATTTTCCTTAATGTGACAATTTAAACTGTTCATTGTCAGGAATATCCCCACTACTTTTCAAGTCATCACAATATTTTTGTAATGGAGTTGTGCTTATTCTTTTGTAGAACTGCATTTGTTATACCTTCTGTAATTATCCACATAGTATTTGCATGTATTAGAAACATTTCTGAATACATAGGTATGGGTATTTATCATAATGATCATAAAATGGCTGGATTTGTGATTCTAAGCCAAAACACAGAATGTATTTGGCCTCTTCACTGTCTAATAAAGCTCTTATTTAATCTCTTCATCTAGGTCTTTTAGATGGTTGCACAGGGATGTAAATAAAAAAAGTGCACAGTAATTTCTACATGGTCTTTCCGAGTAGACTTCTGTTTCTTTGCCTAGAGATTTTCTACTCTCCTGAACTGAAACGAGTAAAACTCTTCCCTGACCTGTAAATACTGCAACTGAAGTAGAAATCAGAGGAAAGAGAGACAATAACCAAATTTTGAACAAAAGCCAGTACAAAAATATAGACTGGAATTCTGTCTAGCTATGAAATTAGAACAAAATAACAACTATAAAAGTCATATACAAAGCAGAGCTGACAGAAGATAGAATAACTGGAAAACATTAGCAGGGACAGAATGACCTGGAAAAAACTCCTGGGGACTTGTACTCCCTTTGCAGACACTAGGGTAAACAATTCCAATCCAATAAAATACTTTCCTTATCAGATAAGAACAAAATGTATGGGATAATTACTCTGCAAGGAGAAGTAATATGCTCACAGGTTTTTTTTCTTAGGAACTGATTGCTTGTTGAAGGTTTGTTCTCTTAACAATAGCCCGTGGCATCCATCTTGATAATGGACCAGATAACAGATGGTATTTCTTGAAGGATACATTCAAATTAAAGCACTACTTCAGAGAAAAGCGACTTTATTCCTCTATTAGGGACACGGAGAAAACATTTTTGATTTTATAGTTTTTATAAGTTAATGAGTTCTCTAGAGTAGTCCCTGGTTATTGGAAAAACCTAGCTATGAATATTCTCTTTGCTTTTCAGACTGTGGCATTTATTTTTAAAGTAACTATAGCTAGAATATAAGCTAGTGTCACCTGGGCAAGTTATATATTTTAGAGTTGATTCCTAATGCAACATTAAGCTAAAAATCCCAGAGGTGTTTCTCCAGGTTTTCCATGTCTTATCTTAAAAGAGCCTCACTTTTTGATTCAGAGCCTCACTTTTAAAATGGGATTTTAGGATAATGTCTGCAACACATCATTTTCCATTTAGAAAAACTTTACTATCTCTACAAATTGTGTAGACTGATGCTGTATGTTCTAATAATGTAGGTTTATACTATATTGCTTTATAAACTGATTTTTTTCATTTAACTAATACAGAGAAGATTTTCTCATTTCATTGAAACATGATTTCTTGCATGTTTGAAAAAAAAACGACCTTCAATGGCTGCATAGAATCCCATCATAGGATACTACTGGCATTCATATTGTTGACTTTTTTTTTTTTTTTCTGTTAGATCAGAATTTCCGTTGATAATTGAGTACTATTATTCCCACATCTATGTTCTCGTCTTTATTAAAGGGCTAGATGGCTGGGAACTATGCTTTCCAGAATCCCTGACACCAGGTTTCCACATGAGATTCTGCCCACAAGGGACACTTGAACAGAATTTAGAAGATAAGAGAGAAATCATCACTGCTCTTGCGTCTGCAGTGGATGGATAATCACCCACTTTCTTGTTGTAGGGAGTCTGCAGCAGTTCTTTGTAACTCCCCCAATTTCTAGTTTTCGAAAACAGCAGCAGTTTGTCTCACCTTTGTTCCCCCAGTCATCCCAGCGATTTTGTGAATTTCGGATTCCCTGCATTGTGTTTCATTCTATTTAAAATACCAAGAGGGGCTTCTGGTCTTCTGACAGAACCCTGACTAAAATAGTCATGACCATTTAAAAATAACGAAGTCAAAAAGTACAGACATTTTAAAGGTTTCTGGTAAATTGCCATAAGCTTTCCAGAAAATGTGTGGGTAGTTGCAATAGCACAACATATGAAAGCAACTTTCCCCCACATTGCATATTGTTTAAAAGTTTTTGCTAGTTTAATATGTTAAAACATGGTAACTTATTCATTTATTTCATGGCAAAGGGATTAACAATAATTGCTTACTTGGCAGTTTCTATTATTTGTAAAAAAATTTTTGAACAGCTTAGTCTTAACATTTTACCATTTATTTAAATAATTTTTAAATTTTAGAATAGTTTGGTATTTACATGTATTCTGCACCCCAGTTTCTCCTATCATTAACATTTTACACTGTTAGTGGGGTACACTCATTCCACATTTACTGAATAAATTGATATAAATTGTATTATAAAATCATTATCATAAGTAATCAACACTAGAAAAATACAAAACCAAACTGAGAAACACTGATTGAGGGCTTTTACAAACCTTTTTTATTTGAAGATTTAATTTTATAATTTTTAAATTGATTTTTGTGATGTTATTTTTATGACTTCTATTTGCTTCCTATAGAATGGAGTTCCTCGACCTGAGACTTAACAGATATTTATGAAGTTTACTTCCTGTTTTCTTTGCAGATACATATCTGATTTATTTGGTACTTATCTTGGAAAATTAAAGAATATAAATTTAACTTCCTCTTCATAGTAAAACATATTTTTCAGGATCATATATCGAATAAATAATTTCATCCCCTTTAATTTAAATGCAGTATTTACATATAAATATTTTTGAACTCTAATTTGTTCCAGTGATAATCATTCTTGTATCAATTCCTCATTGTTATAATTATTGTATATTTAAATAGGTTTTAATGTATATTAGTACAAGCTGCTTTCTTATTTTTTCTTTCAATTATCTGATCTTAATAATTCTTGCATATTAATTATAAAATTACTTTTGCTTCAAAATATTTTTGAAATTTTTATAATTATGTTTAATTTACAGAAAATTAAAAATTTTATACTATATATTTCTGTGATACAACTTTTTAATTTTTTTCAGCTATAGTTTATATCTTTCTGGAAATCTCAGACTTCCTTATCAATACATTCTCACATCTCCTTCCTATTACATTTATCCTCATATTCAATTTGTCATGTGCTGTCAAGGACAATCTTTTATAGCTTTTTATTCTAGCTGATAATTATGAGCATAGTAGGAGAATACTTGATATATTGCAAGTAGCAATTTTATATATGTATAAATATGGCACATATTTGAGCTTCTATATAATTTATAAATTTTACTTGTTTTCTAATTTTTCCGTATATAGGACTATCTTAACACCAAATAGAAGCAAAATCAAAAATTTTACAGTATTAACTTTATAATGATGTACTTTAAAAACGCATCAGGAATTTATATCACATGTATTTAAGTGTATAAGAGCATTCTTCTGAAAGTTTTGTGAATTATTTTCATGACTTATTAGACAATTATAACAGTTTTAAAAATGAAAATTACATTTATGTCATTCTAATAATTCTAGCTCTATTCTTTTTCTTTTATAACTGAATTGGCTTAAACTTCCAAAATTGTATTATTAATACTGTTTATAGAGGTCTTGCTCTCAACTTTAATGGGAATATATTTCACCATTTAGCATGCTTTAATTGTTAGATTGAGTTTGATACTCTTTTTTTCATGTTGAACAGGTAAAATTTCACTCTTAGGTTACCAAAAATTTTAATCAGGAGTAGGTACTGAATTTATCATATTTTGTCATTAGTGTAAATAATACATAAACTAGTTTTACCTGTGTGATGTATTATATTTCTACACAGCTCAAATTAATTTTCTCTCCCTTTATATCAGTCGTTGAATTTATATATATGAATTTGGCTTGAAGCCTTTACTTTGGCAGACAATCTTTATCAGGTATAGGAGTCAGTTATGGAGTATTGAATATAAAAAAATTTTCTCATATTATCTATGATCTGGAAATGTGTATATAGCAAAGGATTGATCTTTTCCTTGAAATACAAAGTTTACCAATAAACTCTCAGGGCCTCTCCTAATACCTCTTGGAGGGTCTCAATATTTTGTATCTATGGCTATTAGATAGTTTGACATTTTACCTTTCTTTATCTATTTCTTAGTATATTTTGGCACTCTCTATTCCCTTCAACATAATCTGTATCGCTAATTTTCAGATTTCTTTGCATGCTGCTCTCTTAACTTTCATTTTCTTATGTCTTTAATTGTGTTGTCTTCTTTCTTGCCATGCAGATTTAATGTTCTTTTATTACTATTTTGTGGTGTTTGGATTTCTTTTTTTCTAAATCAGGCTAGCCAGATGTTGGGCCATTTTATCATTTTCTGAGATGATCTGACTATTATTTTTCTGCCTTTTAATCCACTAAATTCTGCCTTTATTATTTCTTCTTTCCTGGTATCTTGAAATTTTTCCTACCTTATTTAATTGATATTATTTTTAGTCTTTCTTTTTATAATAATGCAAATATTAATGGTTAGAAATTAACTGACAGATACAGTTAGGGTAGCCTTCAATAGAGAGTTTGTTCTATTGTGTAAGCTCCACATTACTTTTTTGTTCTTTTCTGTTACTGTATTTTTTAGGTGTTGTGGCAAGGGAAATATTTTATGAGTTTTCCCTTCTAATTTATTACTTTGCATGCACAGTACTTTTTTTTTTAATTTTACTATCTCTTTCCCTCTAAAAATGAAATCAAAACAAAAGTTTTAAAAACATGACAGCAAATTTATACCTCGCTGAATTGTGACAGTGAAATAGACTCTGTGTTTTCCTCTTCCCCCCTCCCCATTCCTATCCAAGTTAGGGGTGTCAGTGAGGTTGAGTTCATCTTCCAATTCTCAGTGATACTGCAGTTGGTGAAGCCTTTTCCTAGCCATAACCAATGCAGGAGAGTGTGTTATTAATATCTCTTCAGGCAACATGATAGCAGAAACCATGGTTAAATGTTTGACGAATATGATAACATAACCTTTAAGAGCATAAAAGCAAACTGGGTATACAAATTAAAAAAAAACAAAAAAGCTTTATCATCATCCTCATTATCTTGTGTAATGAAAATTTTTGCCTCCAAAATATCAGAAACTCATTGAACTGGTGACTGGGATAGGGTTAATTTACTTAGGTTCTACACTGAGAATGTGCATGATAAAGATGAAAGGTCTCTTCGGAAGCCCACAGCAGTTGTTTAGGGAAGAGAAAAAACCCTCACACCCTCGCAACACTATCCTACACTGGGGCTGATGGCTGAAATTCAATTTGCTTTAAGCTTTCATCTCCGTTGAATGTGAAACACCCCTTTCGAGAATGAGTCTTGAAGCCATTGTTTTCTTCTACCTTTAAGTCCATCTTTATTATTCTAAAACATGTGAGTTATCAGAACACTTACATAATACTCGACTGAGAATGCTTCAATCATGTAATTGAAGACATGTCCACTTTTTTGAGCATTATTTTATTTACAAAAAAGAAAAAACTAATATCTTTTTTCCCTTCCCACTGCAAATATGGAATTATGCGTTATTGGCTATGATTTATTGAATGTCCATTTTTAACCTCACACCTATTGATTCTTAGACCCACAGATTCCACATACACAGAGGACATGCCTGTTTGGAGATTTTTCTCCAGGAAGCTGATGCGCTTCTGCCATTTCTTTGAGCACAGCAATGGCTGCCTCATGTTCTGGACTTTGTTTTCCAGGCTGTGCTGTAAAGGGAACAGCCTTCGGAGACAGAGATAGTGGCATCTGTCTCAGCAGAGTGCATGTGTGTTTGCTGTCCATGCTAACTGGGATGATGTCATCTTGGGGCAGGTATCAGGCATGTTTGATTGTGGTCCTTCATGAAGGATCAGGGCTTCCTAAAATTGGGACTCCTATACCAAAATGTAACCCACTGTGTGGAAGGGCATCCCCTGGCCCTCATGGCACTGCCCTATGGGAATCAGGACTTAGGGTCCCTGGGAAAATGCTGCTACTCTGGCCACTGCTGTTGTAGGAGTAATAAATTGTCCACTGTCTCTGACCCAGAAGCCAGGTCCTTGGCTACCTTGGTAGCTGGTGAGCAAGGAATAATGCAGGCCTCCTCATGGTTCTTGACACTGTTCTGCCTGTAATTCTGAGTTCTATGGTGCTTTTCTCAATCTGTTTTCTTTTCTTCCTGAAAACTAATGTGATGGGAGGTGGGAGTGAGGGAACGGTAAAAGAAACAGGTGGTCAGAGAGTACACTGGGTGCCAGAGGGGAGGAAAAACATAACAACAAGTGGTGAGAAAGGGCTCTAGAGAGAGAGAGAGATCGGTGGCTCCCCAAATGCACTCACTCAACTTCACAGTGGAGCCTGGGGCCCATCCTGCTGTCAGCCACAGTCTTTTTAGAGCCTTTCTCCTGAGTTTGGTTGATGGTGATTAATCAAGCCTCATAAACATAAAGTCCTGTTAGCATTTGTTTCTATTAATTCTCACACAAATCCATTCCTTCAAATTAAAAATGAGACAACCATCTGTAACTACACATTTCCTGAGATGATGAAACAGAATGCTTTTAAAAGAGATAAAAAAAGTTGCAACTAATTTTCTAACTTCTCAAAAGTAGTTGGTCTTTCATAAATCTCAGTATACTCTCTGCTTCCCTCAAGGAAGCATGTCAGCATTATTGTAACAGACAAACTTCATTTCTCTAAAGAATCTCAGCATTCATTCACAATCTCTGAGGAACTCATTTAGCTAGCAGTGGGAAAAAAGAAAAAAAAAAAAATCAGCCCCAAACAAAAACTTAATCTTGGGGAAAAAATACTCTTCAATCAAAATTTAGAAATGGCCCTAAGTGAAGAGAGAACATGTGATATACAAAATAATCCATTTAAAAATCAGGAGATTGTTATGTGTTTAAATAATTACTAAATAAGTTTGAAACATAGTATACTATTTTTAGCTTTCATGTTGTATCACCTGAAAATGAAAGTTTTCCAGTTCTTAATCTCTTCCATTTGAGTTAAATTTATTTTCATGGGATTTCATGCTATGAAATGTTAATTCTTTTAATTAAATAGTACTTGTTCTGGGAGGAAAACTTTTATTTGACCTCATCTCATGGTAGGATGCTAAGACCTTCAATAATTAGCAACAGTGCAGTATACCAGACTGTTGGACTTTCTGGTTAAATTCTGGCTAAGTTCTGATTAACCAGAATTATCTATTCATTTCATTTTTTTTTTTTTTTTGTCTTTTTGCCTTTTCTAGGGCTGCTTCCTGAGGCATATGGCGGTTCCCAGGCTACGGGTCGAATCGGAGCTCTAGTTGCTGGCCTGCACCAGAGCCACAGCAACTCTGGATCTGAGCCGCATCTGTGATCTACACCACAGCTCATGGCAATGCCAGATCCTTAACCCACTGAGCAAGGCCAGGGATCGAACCTGTAACCTCATGGTCCCTAGTCAGATTCATTAACCACTGAGTCAGGACAGGAACTCCCATTTCATCTTTTAAGTCTTTGAAAACTGTATTATTGTGGAGTCTTGTTATAAAAAGTTTATTGAAATAAGTCTAAAGGAGTCTTTGCTAGATGAATAAGGATTACTCAGAGTCTTCAGTTCATTATTCATATCATCAGTTATCACCGGAAATCACTATAAATTCCTGCTGGGTAGGGTTACTGCATGGTAGGTGAGTCAGCTTCCAGAGCATAAACTTGAAGTTTGTTTACCAAGCAACACAACAGCAGAATGAGGAAATCCACAAATTGCAGTTTGTCTTTGTTTCTTAAAGAAGAAAAAAATGTATTGGACATCTATTATACTAGTATTTTTGGTTAGCCACATTTTACTTACATGATTTTTTTAAGGTAATGTTAAATTACTTCACATATTCTGTTATGAATAGATTTAAAAACAGTATATTAAATGTAAAATAAATTATAAAACAGATTTTTATGAATTAGGGTTTTATTTATTTTTTTGTCATTTTAGGGCCACAACTGTGGGATATGAAGGTTCCTCGGCTAGGGGCTGAATTGGAGCTGTGGCCTCTGGCCTATACCGCAGCAACTCCAGATCTGAGCCACATCTGCCACTTACACCACAGCTCATGGCAACGTGGAATCCTGAACCCACTGAGCAAGGCTAGGGATCGAACTTGCATCCTCATGGATTCCAGTGAGATTCGTTTTCTGCTGAGCCACAATGGGAACTCCTAACATTTTTAATTTTTCCATCTGTCTTTAAACAGACATTATTATCTTTAAAATATTTTAAAAGAAGCATACTACTTTTCAAAGTATTTAGGTATAAAATACTTTATTTTCCAGTTTCTTTTTTTGGCCACACCAACAGCATGAGGAAGCTCCCAGGCCAGAGATCGAACCCATGCCACAGCAGTGACAATGCCAGGTCCTTAACTTCTAGGCCACAAGGAAATTCTGGTCTTTTTTAGTTTCTCAGGTAGCTTTTGCTTTAGTCTTTTAAAATAATAAAAGCTGCCCTTAGACACCTTCAAAGAATTCAAGGTTTTGAGCTCAATCTGTTTTTGATGACTTTAGACAAAAGTGAAAAAACATTATCTGAGCAACTTAGGAAATAGTACATATTTTAGTAACAATATAGGAACAAATGTGGCAGTAATAAACGTTCTAATTTAAACACTGTGCTTAAGTGTTTGAGGCTTGGGGCAAAATGTGTGCTGTCCTTAATTATACCAAATTTTTTACTCTTTGGAGGGTATTTTTGGATATTCTCAGTCTTGTGAGAAAAATCCTTCCATTGTTTTACCAGCAATAGTTGAGTTGAGGGCAAATTGCAAGCTTTCTTGGAAATTTCTTCCTTGTCTCTCTCTGCATGACCATGACATTAATCAGGAGAAAGCTACCTGTACAAGGAATCATGAAATGTTCAGTGCACTTCACGCCTAACACATCTCCTGAGCCTCCAGATGGCACCGTCCTGCTACTTCCAGCTGTCTATTCTTCACGTCTCTTGGTAGTTGCTCTTTCACACTGGTTCCCTTCAGTAATTTGGGATAGTGAAGCAAAGTGACAGAGGAAGTTGCCTTTGCCAGGGTTCTAGATGACTGATTCTCAAGTGGACATGAAAGACTGTCAAGAGTGCTTAAGTTGGGGTTTCTTCCTTTGTATTCAGGCAGAGGTGCATAATTGCACACTCCATTTCAACTAGAGATGAAAACAAAAAGTGAGGTTGAATTTAACACAGCATCCCTTCATGCTGAGGGTTTGAATGTTCTCTGTCACGCTAATTCATCCTTCAGACAAGTCTGTGGCAAAGGTGGGGTGTCTCTGTTTTTTTATTTTATTTTTTTCCTTAAACGAGTATAAAAGAAAACAGGATCTTGGAATGACCATTCCTAGCTAACATTTCCTTTTTTAGCAAATTCACATATTTGTTTAGTGGGCCTGATGCTATGGATAGAAGATGTCTGTCTTTAATTTGAACTGGTAACCATCGTTCAAAATATGGGTGATTTAAAATTCATATATTTGTTTGCTTGGGCTCTTGTAACAAAGTATCACAGGGTGGGTGGTTTAAACAACAGACATGTATTTCGTCACAATTCTTGAGGTCAAAAGTCTGATATGAAGTTATCTGCAGGGTTGGTTTCGCCTAACGCCTCTCTCCTCAGCTGGTAGACGGCTGTCTTTTCCACATGTCTCCACATGGTCTTCTTTCTGGGTGTCCATCCATTCTAATCTCCTTTTATAAGGATTCTATTCTTATTAGAGTAGGGCTCACCCCTACAACCTCATTTTAATTTAACTACCTCTTTAGAGATCTTATCTCTAAATACATTCTGAGGTACAGAGGGTTAGGGCTTCAACCTCCCTCCAATACGAATTTTGCTACAATCCAGTCCATTACAATTAAAATCCACAAAGCTGGCTTTTTTAAAAACAGCAGAATACTGGGTAGTTTTTGGACACTCATTTCTTACAGTTTCAAATCTGTTCTCTACACTATTAGTAATTTCTTTGTTTTTCTTTTAGGACCACATCCACAGCATATGATAGTTCCCAGGCTATGGCTGAATCAGAGCTGCAGCTGCCAGCCTATGCCACAGCCACAGCAACGCCAGATCTGAGCTGCATCTGCAACCTACACTGCAGCTCATGGCAACACCAGATCCTTAACCCATTGAGTGGGGCCAGGGGTCGAACCCATATCCTTATGGGTAATAGTCTGGTTTGTTACCACTTAGCCACAACAGGAACTCCCACAATATAAACTATTTTTTATTGAAGTATAGTTGATTTACAATGTTATGTTAATTTCTGCTGTGCAGCAAAATGATTCAGTTATAAATGTGTGTGTGTGTATATTCTTTTCCATTATGGTATATCTCAGGATATTGAATATAGTTCCTTGTGCTATATAGTAGGGCCTTGTTGCTAGTAATACAATCTTCCTAAATCTCACTTGTTTGCTTAAAATTAAACCCAGTCTTGGGAGTTTCCATCATGGCTCAGTAGGTCACAGGTGTGACTCAGATCCCACGTTGCTGTGGCTGTTCTGCAGGCCAGCAGCTGCAGCTCCAATTTGACCCCTAGCCTGGGAACCTCCATATGCCATGGGTGTGACCCTTAAAAAAAAAAAACAACAACAACAAACTCAGTCTCCCCACTGTCTTCTAAATAAATTCAAATTCCTTAGGACATGAAAGTCCTCTGGTCTTGACTTTTTTCTATTCTTTCTCATCTCCCTCAGCCATACTAAGCTTGAAGTTCAAGCATGCCCCTCCTTATCATTCTTCCCTTCTGCATTTCCTTTTACCCAAAATGTCCTTTTCTGTGCTTTCTTCCCATGATTTCTTTCCTGGCTGACTCTTCCTCTATCAAAACTCCCATGTTATGGTTCCTAGGAGAGGTTCCATGAGCTGCTCACCCTAGAATCACACCCTATACCTCCTCCATGCTCCCTTAGCACCCTGGGTGCTCTAAACCTTGGCTTTTGAGAAACTGACTGAAATGGTTTAGTTATCTGTTTCTTCATGAGAGCTTAGGTCTTTGAGGACTATTCCTTTCTTTGGGTTCCCAGAGCCTAGCCCAGTGCCACCCCAGAAAGCAGGGGCTTAACAAAAATGAATATTTTTCAAATACTTAAATCAGTATTCTAATAAACACATGGAAGGATTAATCTACATGACAACTCTTCCCAGCAGGTATCATGAGCAGCTGGTTCTATAGACTTTTGCCTTGGTTTGAAATTCAGCTCACTGCCAGCTTCAGCTGTATTAACTTGGACAATTCCTTAATAGCTTGAAATTTCAATGTCTCTGAAAAATTAGAATGAAGACTACTTCATTGTGTTCTGTAAGCTTTTATAGAGATAAACACAGGGATAACCTTGTCTATTGTGAGGAATCAAAATATTAATAATACTTTTTTATTGTCCCTCAATGAAGGAATCACGATTCCCCACTCTAGCTACCATCACTGACTATTAGCACTTTTTTTTTTTTAAGACACTGATTGGTAGACTGAGAAACTACCAATCCTGTTGACTGAGTATTACTTCACTTCTTCTCTGGACTAGTTCTGAATAAGACAGTAGCATAGGCCCACTACAGTCAAATGGAGCCAGAGAGAAGAAACTAGCAATCCATAAATCACGAGAGCTACACTCCCACCTTTAGATAGCCCTGTAATTGTTCGGCAGCACGAAAATCAATCCAGGTGTGTAATTTGTCAAAATGCAAAATGGTGATAACCAGTGGGCTGAAAAGCAAATACAGGAAGAGAAAGAAGTGGGACCAAGTGCTAAGAGGAACCTGACAGTTACAGGCTAGGGAGCCCAAGCTGTGGTGTGATTCTTTAAAGGATGGAATACACTACAGCTTGGGTGTTCAAATGCTGGCCTGCTGAGAGCCACCTGGACTGATGGTATTACAAGACGCCTGGGTGCCAGCCCAGACTTTGATTCAGTAGGGATGGGGTGAGGCCAGAGAATTTATGTTGCTGGTTAGGGGACCACATGGGTACCTGCTGGATTAGAATGTGAGAAGAAGAGGTGAGACTTTTAGGAGAAAAAGAGTGTAGTCAAACCTCGAGCAGGATTTCTGTGACATGGGATGAAAGACAAACAGAGAAGGAGTTCATCTGGAAAACAAGGGCCATCTATTCCAGGGAGTTTAGAAGAACACATCTGTGAGGAAAGGAAGTTGAGGCTTTGGACCAGAAGGAAGAATGCAATGTTACCAAGCATCTGGGAAAGCTCCAACAGCTGGGCTGAGAAATGGATTCTTTTGAGCTTTGGCCAGTTGAGAGAATACAGTCATGATCAAAATACTACTTACTGCTATTTCCTTCTCATTAAACATTTATTTCCTCCTTAAGAGATGTGGTTTATGAAACAGCCTCTCAGGAACCATGGGTCTTCTCTACATCATTGTTGTCATACATTATAATCATGTTTATACCTCAAACATAACCCCCATCATCTCAAAATGTTGGCACTTAGTCTCCTCAGTGTAATTTACCCTTGGGAAAAATCAGGATCTCATCAGATAATATTGTTTTGTTTTTTAAAAAAGATTGCCCATAGCCTGGTAATCCTGTTTATACTTCTCTACTGTGGCAGTGTTGTTTAGATGGGGTTAAGAAGTGTGTTGCATTTGGCAAATTTTGAATTCCTGAAGGGTTTGGAGACTTGGAGCTCTTGTGAGCTGGGTAGAAAAACAAAGGCAAAAAATAAAAGGAAGTAAAGAAGAAATAGAAAACCTAGAGTTAACTGTCTTGTTCTTTTCCCCTCCGGAAATAGTATTTTTCACGGCCTTATATATGACCGTCTTCAGTAGAGTACACCAGACAAGCTTCCAGGATATCAAATCATTAAGCAGAGTTTCCAAAGATCTAAGACATGACTGTTACCTTGAAATACAATTGTGGTTCACACCACAGACCATAAAAATGATCTAACATTTCCACTCCTGCCCTCTAGGCAGAGGTCATGGTTTTGTGAGCTAAGCCTCTCAAATCCATGGACTTTAGCTTTTACCAGGATTCTTTTTTTAATTTCAAGATTTGGTCTCAGTTTTGTGTACTGATAAAGATAGTATTTCACATTAATGCAAATTTTATGGAAATCGGTCTTTAGTTTACTCCCTGAATTAAATTTAATCTGAGCTGTACTGGAAATATACTTAGAAGTTGGAAGCCTGTCACTTTCAAGTTGTGTTGCTTTGGGCTAGACCCCTACCTTCTCCAGACTTTGGTTTTCTATCTGCAAAATCCAAAGGATGAAAAATGATTTCCTACGCCTCCCTCAACTCTCCCTGGGCACCTCAACCCCTTTGTAGAATGTACAGAGTAAGTCATTTCTATACCCTCCCCCTTTCTTCTTGTCTCATTTAGAACATTGCATCTCATACGTACACTTGTAAATCTTCCAGGTTAGGATCCTGATTTTTTTTTTTCTTATCATTGAATTTAGTCCTTTAAAAGCCATAATGGGCTTACACCGGGAAAGTGATATTATTCAGACCAAGTATTATATCACAATCATTTTTTCTGTCTTCTGAGATGAGTTCAGTTAACATTTTTCATATCTCCTTCACAAAGCACTTTATGTAAGTATAATGTTACAGTGAATTTAATCTGGCTAACAGTGACATAGTTTAATGCTTCATAAATTCTCCAGTTTGCCAGCCAACTGAATGCGGCAAACTAACTGACAAGGTGATGGGTGCACCATCGCTCCTGGTGATTTATGCAAATTAATTATAATTAAATTTTTTTTTAGGAATTGTCATGACTAGAATGTATATCAATATCTTCAGCCCTCAAGCCAACAATACCACAAGACTAATGTCACATTCAGTGTTCACTGCTACAGAAATTATATGAAGATGATATGTGATAATGACCTAAAGAAAAATTGATAAAAATTTCTTACTCTGATACTCATAATCAGAATACTGTAATATACTCTATTTGCAGAGAAATTTTCTCTCATTTTGTGACATTGTTCTAGTAACACAACAATATAAAACACATTAAGGACATTGCTATATTGCTTTGAGAGCACATGAAGACGACAAGATTGGTTATTTGATTTTGGCATTCAGCTTCTCAAGAACTAATTCCAGACCACTTAATAATGACTCTTTCAAATTGTTGATATCATCATATAAGTAGGAAATGAATTCTCCCTTTTCTTTTTGAGCTATAATGAATGGGACAAAATGAAAATGTATTTTTTTGTTTCTAGCACACTACTTTTGACATTGACCTCTTAGCAGATCTGCAAATTTTTTTCCCCATTTCATGGGCTGTCTTTCCACTTTGTTGATCCTTTCTTTTGCTGTGTAATAGCATTTGGTTAAGGTACTCCCATGTGTTTTTGATTTTGTTTTGTGTTGTAGATGTCGAATCAAAAAAATTCTTCCAAGACCCTTGTTAAGGAGCTTTTTATCCTGTTTTCTTTTAGGAGTTTTAAGACTTCTAGACTTACATCTAAGTCTTTGATCTATTTCAAGTTTTTTCTCTTGTGGTGTAAGAGAGGGGTCTAGTTTTATTCTTTGACATGTGAATATCTAATTTTTCCAGCACCATGTATCCAAGACTGTCCTTTCTTATTGAGTATTCTTGGCTCCCTTGTCAAATATTAGTTGACTGTGTATGGGTTTATTTCTGGGCTCTCAGTTCTGTTCCATTCATCTTTATTTCTGTTTTTATGGCAGTTCCATGTTTTTTTGATTATCAAATTTTCATACTATAGCTTGAAATCAGGAAGTGTGATGCTTCTCGCTTTTTTATTGTTTTTCCCTAAAGATTCCTTTGGCTATGCAGGGTCTTACGTGGTTCCACATAAATTTTAGAGTTGTTTTTGCAACTTCTGTGAAAAAAATTACTGGAATTTTGATAGAGATTCCATTGACTATAATATAGAGAGTAATGCAGACTTTGGGTGGTATAGACATTTTAACAATTCTTCCCATCCATGAACCCTGAATGCTTTTCCATTTATTTGTGTCAGCTTTGACTTCTTTCATCAACATCTTATAGTTTTAAATATAGAGATATTTTACCTCCTGGTTAAATTTTTTTTCTAAGAATTTTATTGTTTGTGATGCTATTGTAAATAGGATCATTTTTCTTATTTCTCTTTCAGATAATTTGTTGTTAGGGTATAAGAAACGCTATAGATTTTTGTACATAATTTTGTATCCTACCAATTCACTGAATGCATTAATTAGGCGTACTTTTTTTTTTGGTGGAGTCTTTAGATTTTCTTCAATTAAAAGCATATAACCTGCAAATAGAGACACTTCTACTTCTCTCTAGGCAGCTCTAATGACTTTTATTTCCCTTTCTTACCTGATTGCTCTGGCTGGGACTTCTAGTACTCTGGTAAATAGGAGTGGTCAGAATGTACACCCTTGTCTTTTTCTTTTCTTTTTTTTTTTTTTTTTTAGGGCCACCCACACCCACAGCATATGGAGCTTCCCAGGCTAGGGGTTGAATTGGAGCTACAGCTGCTGGCCTATGTCACAGCCACAGCAACACAGGATCTGAGCCCTGTTTGAGACCTACACCACAGCTTACAGCAATGCTGGATCCTTAAACCACTGAGTGAGGCCAGGGATCGAACCTGCAACCTCATGGTGACTAGTCGGATTTGTTTCCACTGCATCACAGCAGGAACTCCTGCATACCTTAGCTTATTCCTAATCTTGGAGAAAATGTTTGAGCCTTTAGCCAATGAGCATGATGTTGGTTGTGGGATGGTAACATACTCTTACTAGATACTTTCCTTTATACCTAAATTATTAAGGTTTTGTTTTAAACATGAATAAATTTTAAATTTTATAAAATGCTTTTACTGTATCTATTGAGATGGTCATATGATTTTTTTCCCTTTCATTCTATTAATGTGATGTATCACATTGATTTGAATATATTGAACCATCCTTACATTCCAGGGATAAATCCCACTTGGTCATTGTGTGTGATCTTTTTAATGTCCTGCTGATCTTTGTTTGTTAATATTTTATTAAGAATTTTTATATCCATATTCATCAGAGATATTATCCTATAGTTTTCTAATAATGTCTTTTCTGCCTTTGGTATAAGGGTATTGCTGGCCTCATAAACTGAGTTTGGGAATGTTCCCTCTTCAATATTTTCGAAAGTTTGAGGAAGATCGATGTTAGTTCTACTTTGAATGTGTGACGGAATCCATCAGTTAATCCATCAAGTCCTGGGTTTTTCTTCATTGGGAGATTTTTGATTACTGAACTATTTCTTTACTATTAATTTGTCAGTTCAGATTGTGTATTTATTCCTGCTTCAGTTGGTAGGTATTATGTTTCTAATAATTTTTTTTATTTCTTCAAGATTTTCCAGTTTTTGGTATGTAGCTATTCATATTAGCCTCTTATGATCCTTGGTATTTCTGTGGCATCAGTTGTAATATCTCCTTTTTCATTTATAACTCTGTTGATTGAATCTTTTTTCTCTTGGTTAGCCTAGCTAAAAGTTTTTAATTTTGTTTGACTTTTTAAAGAAGTCACTCTTAATTGTGCTAATTTTTTCTACTGTTTTCCTGTTCTCTATTTCATTTATTTTTCCTCTAACATTTATTATTTCTTTCCTTCTGCTAACTTTGGTCTTAGTTTGTGCTTCTTTATACACTTCCTTAAGGCACAGAGTTAGTTTGTTTGAGATCTTATCTCTTGAAGTGAGTTAGTCTGTTTGAGATCTTATCTCTTGAAGTAGACAATTATGATTATGAACTTCCCTCTTAGAACTGTTTTTGTTTTACCTCATAAGTTCTAGTATGCTGGGTTTCATTTTTATTTGTCTCAAGATTCTTTTTATTTCCTCTTTAGTGGTTTCTTCTTTTTCTTCTCCTCCTTCTTCTTCTTTTTATCTGTTGGTTGTTCAGGTCATATACTATTTAGAATGCACTGGGTGCTTAGCAAGTTGTCTTTTGATGTTTTCTTACTTAATTCTCATTATTAAGTACTGCCATTTAAATAGCATCTGCATTTTTTAAAAATGAACAGTCTAAAAAGTTAAATAATTTGTCCATGGTTACCATTTTTGTAAGAGAATCCCTAGTCAATCCTCACTATGAAAAAAGTTTCTGTACCAGTCCTTTCCCTACCACATCCTAACATTTTGTCTTTGTAACAAAGCTTCTGTTCTTTGACCAAAAGTATTAAAATAGTTATAAATTGTTGGCATTAGATGAAAAAATTGATTGATCTACCCAGATAAAAGAATAGCATTTGAATTAATCTTGTTATATAAGTGTGTACTTGGTTTTAACAATATCATTTAAAAAGAACTGTGGGTCGCTTGAACTCAGGAAGCCAAGTTCTGAAGTCTTACTGCTTTTAATGTATCTAGGGAGCCAAGCCCAATTTTCAGGCTACATTTAGTAAGACCCAAGATTAAACCAGTGTGTCTTTATGGAGGATGTGGGGAGTAGGACAACGAGACAGCTCATAGCAACAGGACATGCCTCTATTCTGTGCAGACGATGCTGCATCTGATGAAATGTACTGGGGGATGATCTTCTTGTGAGCTCACAAAGAACTCAGATTTTGTTGAGGATCCTTAGACTATAACAATAATTCCGTTTACCTTTTGCCATCGTCAATATCAGGCTGGTATATTCTAATGAGAGTAAGCAACTCTAACCCTGCTGTCCTCCTTGGCCTGAGATCTTCCACTTAATCCCTACTACATCCTTGGGAGTCTGGAGGCAGTCATAATAGTTATTAGCTATTCTCCACATTTGGTGAGCCTATGGTACTGTGAAATAGACTTCTAATTAAGAACCAGAATATTGATTCTTACATAGATGAATATAGTCATCTAGGGGATCAGTAGAGAAGCTATGGAATAGATATTTTATTCTAAAATCCAAATGTGTTTGTTGTTATATCACTTTAAGGGGATAAAAATAAATCTGAACCAAATCTACATTCTATCTTCAACTGCTGACCCATCCTTTAGTTTCCTCTGTTCAAGCTACACTCAGTGTTCTTTTATCTCACATCTTCTAGGTGCTGCTAGTGCTTCATATCTTTACCCAGATGGCTTTTAGTGGCTGAAACATCTTTTATACTTTTTTTTTTATATTCAGTTCATGTCAGTATTTTTCTGATTTTATTTTCCCCTACACTGTTTTTTCTCCCTTCAGTCTCCCACAGTATTTCACACACAGCCTGTTCTACTCCACATTGTATCAGGAGCCAATGACTTTGGTCTTCCCTCTGAAAAGTGTCAGATTGGGGAGAGGCAGTACCATAAATAAATACAGCTCTTCTGAGCTATAGAGTAAATGGCCTGAACCCTAGTTCCTCACCCCTTAGCCATGTTTCTTGGTCTATATAAATCTTAGCTTCCTCACCTTTAAAGTGAGGGTAACAGTAACTACCTCCAAAGTTTGCCACAAAGTAAATGAGATAATTCATATAAAGCATAGACTAGAAAATATCTTCAGTCTTAAAAATAATTTATCATACAGTATTTGAAACACACAGAATTTTTGTAATGTGGAGGTTATATAGCATAGCAATCAAGCAAACATCTTTGAACGTATTACTCAACATAAGAATTGAGCTATTAGCACTGAGATCAATCTATAGCTGACCCTTAAGTAATGTGACAGCTGGGGGAACTGACCCCCTGTGTATTCCAAAATCAGCATATATCTTAAAATCAGCTGTCTGTATTCATAGTTCTTCCATAGACATGCCTCCTCTTTATCGAGGTTCCCATGTCTAAGGACTCAGCAAAGCATGACTTATGCAATAACTATAGTATTTACTATTGAAAAAAATTCATGTATAAGTGGACTCATACAGTTCAAACCCATGTTGCTCAAGGATCGATTGTACTTGTGTCTCCTTCCCTTTCTCTCCTTTTTACCCCAAATTGACAACTATTCTGAAAGGTATGCTTTTCCTTCCCTTCTCTTTCAAAATGTTGCTGTAGCATATACATATTGATGACAATTTATGGTTTTATTAACATTTATTCATATTTCCCTTTATAGTTGTGGTCAATTAAATGTTACTATTGGCTAATTACTATTTGATTATTCTACAATTTAGCACTATACTGTCATTAATATAATTGCATGAACATTTGGTTGTTCCTAGGTTTTGCTTCTATGAACAATTTTTTATTGAAATACAATTGACATAAAACTGCAAATTTAAGGAGTATAATACATTAATTTGATACATTTATATGTTATGATTGCCATGTAGTAATAATTAGCACCTCTATCATATTACATAATGATTTTTTTAGTGGTTGGAATCATTACATTCTAGTCCCTTAGCAAATCTGATACTAGAATATTGTCGTCTATATTTAGCATTATGTTCATTAGATTTCTAGAGCTTATTTACTGCTCAATGCAAGTATGGACCCTAACCAACAACTGTCCTACCACTCTACCCTCCAATCCTCTGGCAACCACAATTTCACTTTATTTTTACAAGTTTGGCTTTTTTAGATTCCACATATAAGTTATATCATGCAGTACTTCTCTTTCTTGGCCTGACATCTCACATGGCATAATACTGAACAATGTTAATATGAACATTTTGTACAGGTTTTATATTCCTGTACAGAGAGAGATAATTTCTCTCATGTATCTACCTAAAAGTGGAGTTGCTAATGTGTAGGTTAATGTATGTTCACAACTTTCCTAGGTAATGGCAAATCTACTACCAAAAATTTTATGTCTACAATGGAATGTATTGATGGTATAAATTGGTCTTTTAAAAGAACTTCTGGTCTTTTGATGATTTTATTTAATGTCTCCTCTTTTATTATTTATTCTTTTATACTCTCTCAGGATTTATTTTGTGCTGAAGATTGATATTTACGTAATTCTTGGCCTTTGTTTTCTAATATGTTTCAGGAAATAACACTCTCTATGCTACAGAGGTACAAAATATGCCACTCAAAAGACATGTAAGTTTCAATCTAAGGGAATCAGTAGACTTCAGTATATTAAAAAAAATTCAGTATATTAAAAAAAATTTAACATTGGAAAGAACTACAAATCGAAAGACAAGGTCAAAAAATTAACTAATGGTTTATAATGTTAAAGAGGGTATATTTGTCTTTGAAAATAATGCACTTCATGATTCTACTTTATTTTTAGGTAGTATAATTATTCCAGCTTCTCTAATGACATTTATTAAAAAGGTAATTTTAAAATATAACAAATTAATGCCGGGACTCTCAAATGTATTTACTGAAGAAAAATAGCAGGTTAATATTGATTTTTTTTTCTCCTTATTAATTAATAGGCTACACTCTCAGAGCAGTGCAACGCTGGCTAATTAGTGTTAACAGGCTTTGCTCAGTCAGAACAATTTCTTTTGTTCTTATTTCTCTGGTTTAATGTGCAAGTTACTTTTGAGCACATTCAGCTTTGACAAAGAGCTGTGTTTGATTTGTAACTTTCAGCCCTTCTACAGAGAAGTGCCTCAGAACACTTTATAACGGTTTCTCTAAGAAATTACTGTGAAAGACTCCCAGATACTCTGATAATCTAGATAGTGAAAGAGAGTTTTGATGAATTCCTTAATAGAGTAAAATGTCCTCCATCAAAACTCCTTTGTAGCTCACCCCCTTTTTTTGTTTTTTTTTGTCTTTTGTCTTTTTAAGCACCGCACCTGCGTTATATGGAGGTTCCCAGGCTAGGGGTCCAATCGGAGCTACAGCTGCTGGCCTACGCCACAGCCACAGCAACATGGGATTGGAGCCACATCATTGACCTACACCACAGCTCACAGCAATGCCAGATCCTTAACCCACTAAGCGAGGTCAGGGATCAAACCTGCAACCTCATGGTTACTAGTCAGTTTCGTTAACCACTGAGCCACTAGGGGAACTCCCTACTTTTTTTTTTTTTTAAAGTTCACCTTATTGTTCAACTATTTCTCAGTTATTAAATTCATTTCTTCTAGTAAATGTTAGTGATTTTGTAAGTTAGTAAATATTTCCTTTAATTTCCTTAAACCTGTCATATTTAGCACCTAACTATATGTAGAGACTTACATTTTCTAAACATGGTAAAGGTTTTAAGCAATTTTGCTTTTAAAAGTTTGAGGAAAGAGAATATTTTTTTCCAAGCAAAATAATCTGTGCGAATTCTAATACCTAAATATGTACTGAGACTGGCTTCTAGAAGGAGAACTGCTTAGGTACCATCTCTATTTTCTCACCACCTGCTGGGCAGACTAAATTTTCTCTTATCTCTGGACTCTGGTCTCTCTGTGCCACCCTGCTTCCAGATTAATCTTCCTGAGGTCAGCACTGTCATAAGACTTGTCTTTTAAAATGGCTTATTTCAAAGTGGGCCCACCCTGCCCCTTGCAAACCTTCCCCACCTTCACAACGTCCTTCTGTCTGATCCATTGCAGGCATTGTTTATGGCTCTCTTTACAGAGCGTGAGGTAGAGGCTGAGAAGCAGCTGCCTGCACAGACGATGTCCTGGCACAGTCTGCATCCAGAATACATAGCAGACTGGCAGTGGTGGCATTGTGTGCTCTGGTCAGTGGAATGCAGGCAGAAGTGAGGTGTGCCACTTCTCTACCTGGGCCATAAAAATCTATAAGCATGATCTTCCATTCTCTTTTTCCACTGCTGGCATGATTTTTATACTCTGAATGACTACACAGAGGAGTGCTGCCCTTCCTCCCCACTGCCATCTACTTGACTTCAGTGGGTGGGAAGTAAGTATATATTTTGTTAAACCACCAAGATTTCATGGTTTCTCTTACAGCTGCCAACTTTAACCTATATAGTCTCTTGTTACCCTGTGTCCTTCATAACAGCTTCCTATGTGGAGAAAATACAAATTTGGTTATTAAAATAAATTATTTTCTCAGATGTAGACAGAATTTATACTTTCTTGGCACATTTAATAATGTATATACAGCTCAAGTCAAAAGCAACAATATAAGTACATAACATGAAGGAACTATCAGAAACCCCAAATGTCCTTAAAATGGAACATGATGATTGTTTTAGCACTTCTCAGCTATATGATTTACTCTCGTAAGAAAACCTTAAATGCAATTAGATGTGACTTCTACAATGAAGCTATTAGTATGATAGGGCCCCCAACATTGATGTTAAAATGAAGGATTACCTGTTCATATGATCTCCAGAAAATTATACTATAAAATATCGTTTCAATGAAAAATTAAATATGCATTGTCATAGACTCTGAAATTAATATATGTAATTTCTCTAAAGGAAATTTCTGGGATACCCTGATATTGTTATTTGTATAGAAAACCTCAGATATTTATCATAGTATTCCAAGTCCCACATAATTTAGCTTCTGCCTATTTTTCAGTCTTCCATCATTTTTTTATTTTTATTTTTTGTATTTTATTTATATTTTTATTGTAATCAATTGTTATTTTCCCAATACATTTTTTCCCCTACTGTACAGCATGGTGACCCAGTTACACATACATGTATACATTCTTTTTTCTCCCATTATCATGCTCCATCATAAGTGACTAGACATAGTTCTCAGCGCTACTCAGCAGGATGTCATTGCTAATCCATTCCAAAAGAAATAGTTTGCATCTATTAACCCTAAGCTGGCAATCCATCCCCCTTCTTCTGCCTCCCCCTTGGCAACCACAAGTCTATTCTCCAAGTCCGTGATTTTCTTTTCTGTAGAAAGGTTCATCTGTGCCGTACATTAGATTCAAGATATAAGTGATTTATGGTATTTGTCTGTGTCTTTCTGACTTACTTCACTCAGGATGAGAGTCTCTAGGTTCATCCATGTTGCTGAAAATGGCATTATTTTGTTCTTTTTTATGGCTGAGTAGTATTCCATTGTATATATATACCACATCTTCCTAATCCAATCATCTGTCCATGGACATTTGGGTTGATTCCATGTTGTGGCTATTGTGAATAGTGCTGCAATGAACATGGGGGTCCATGTGTCTTTTTTAAGTAGAGTTTTGTCCAGATATATGCCCCAGAGTAGGATTGCTGGGGATTGCTGGCTCATATGATAGTTCTATGTATAGTTTTCTAAGGTACCTCCATACTGTTCTCCATAGTGGTTGTACCAGCTTACATTCCCACCAACAGTGCAGGAGAGTTCCCTTTTCTCCACACCTCCTCCAGCATTTGTTCTTTGTGGACTTATGAATGATGGGCATTCTGACAGGTGTGAGGTGGTATCTCAGGGTAGTTTTGATTTGCATTTCTCTAATAATCAGGGCTATTGAGCATTTTTCCATGTGCTTGTTGACCATCTGCATATCTTCCTTGGAGAAATGTCTATTCAGGTCTTTTGTCCATTTTTCAATTGGGTTGTTGGCTTTTTTGCTGTTGATAAAATTTTTAAGTTCAGTTAAGTAAAATGTGTCAAATTTTTATAGTTATTCCTTTGTGGCTTCTGTAAGAAGTTTTTCCCCGGTCCAAATACTAAAATATATCTGTATATTTTACTAAGAATTTTAAATCTTTTAACGCTGAAGTCCCTAATGTTTGGAGTTAATCTTTGTTTATTTATTGTCTTTTTAGGTCTGCACCTGTGGCATATGGAAGTTCCCAGGCTAGGGGTCGAATGGGAGCTGCAGCTGCCAGCCTACATCATAGCCACAGCAATGCGGGATCTGAGCTGTGTCCATGATCTACACCACAGCTCACAGCAATGCTCAATCCTTAAGCCACTGAGAGAGGCCAGGGATCAAAATCACGACCTCATAGATACTAGTCAAGTTTGTTACCACTGGTCCAGGATGGGAAATCCCCTTTTTTTTTTTTTTTTTTTTTTTAATAGCTATATTGTTTGCTTAATGATGACCTCTTTTCTAACTCCATTTATTGGATACATATCTGATATGCTGCCACTGTTAAATACTGTCTTTTTTCTGGGCTCTCTTTTCTCCTTACCTGTCAAGTTTTTTATTTCCTGGTATTACATTATCTCAATCTTTACAATCTTGTAATTGTCATCAAAACTGTCCTCACACAATTCATAGATGGATTCCTCTTTTTTTTTGCTCTTCAGTGATATTCCTACATTCTTAGTTTTTTATTGTCCAACTCAAATAATAGAATCCACTTAAATAATTCTAAATACCAAAAAAAAAAAAAAATGTTTTGGGGATTCTTGTTGGCATTATACTATATGAAAATTAATTTGAACAGATGTTCCCTTTTGACAATTTTTTATATTCATGTTCATTTTATAATTTCTTAAAGTTCTTTTTAATGTATAATATTTAATTTATTTTCTTATAGTACTCTGGTATGTTTTTGCTCATACTTATTCTTAATAATGTTACCAAATAACCACTGGCAGCAAATAACAGTTTAATACTGACCCATTTTCAATACTATTAATTTGTCATTTTTTTTTTTTTTTTGTCTTTTTGCCATTTCTTGGGCTGCTCCCGCGGCATATGGAGGTTCCCAGGCTAGGGGTCCAATCGGAGCTGTAGCTGCCGAACTACACCAGAGCCACAGCAACGCAGCGAGATCCGAGCTGCGTCTGTGACCTACACCACAGCTCACGGCAATGCCAGATCCCCAACCCACTGAGCAAGGCCAGGGATCAAACCCGCAACCTCATGGTTCCTAGTCGGATTCGTTAACCACTGCGCCATGACGGGAACTCCTAATTTGTCATTTCTTAGATGCTGGCTCAAAAGTTGAGGAGAAGTGACTTTAGTAAGCACACTTGTCACATGATTAAAATATGATGGTATTTATATATATTTTAAATTGCTGCTATTTATCAAGCTGAAGTTCTATTCCCAATTTACTAAATTTTTATAAAGAATAGGTGTTATATATTATCAAATATATTTGAATTGAAGTGACTGGTTTTTCTACTGAAGTGACTTTTTTTTAAGGCTGGCAATGTGTTCACTATGTTTGTAGGTTTTTCCAATATTGATATGTAATTATACATGGAGCTGAAACAAAACTTAGTCATGGAATAGCATATTTTTAATATACTATTTTATTCCTTTCGCTTATATGTTGTTCAGGATTTTTATATTATGTTAATTATAACATGATTTTCAGTTTTCTTTTAATGACTACCTAGTTTGGTATTAAGAAGAACAAAGGATGGGGAAAAAATGTAAATGTAATGTATACATGTAAGGATAACTTGATCCCCTTGCTGTACAGTGGGAAAATAAAAAAAAAATTAAGGAAATTATCATTAAAAAAAAGAATATTTTGGCCTAGTGAATGATTATATTTTCAGGAAGAGTTTGTACAATGTTTGGATATTTGCACTCTAAAATACTCTAGTGTATCTTTGTTGTTGAGTTCATTGATTTCTGACCTTACTTTACTTTTTTAATTTCTTATTTCTTGACACTGATTTTTTTCCATGAAGTTCCCAATTTCTTACATTTTCTTTCATCTGGAATGCATGTAACTTTTACCATCAAATGGCTAATCCCTGGAATACCTTTTTATTCTCCCACTATTTCTCATGATACTCTGTTGTGCTACTGTTTACCTTCTTCATGACAAAATCATCAAGTGTATTGTTTAGGTATGCTTGCTTTTTTATGATCCATGTCTGCCTCCAAAACTGCATAATCTCTGAGATTAAGACTCTGGTGTTCTACTTTAACATTCTACATTCAATTCCTAGAAGAGCTTATGGCATATAGTACTCTTAAATATGTATTGATGAACTTACTGCAACTTAGCCCTAGAAATTACTGAAAACAAAAAGTTGAAATGTTCACATTCTCAGTCCTCAAGAATATAAATAAATCCATAAACAAATTATAGATCATTTTCAAGGCCCATCTTTGTGTGTGTGTGTGTGTGTGTGTGTGTGTGAGATAGTGTTCTCAGTAAACTCTGTTACATTGGAAAAGTTGGAGTTATTTTTTTCAAATAAAAAAAAACAATTTATAGCACATATAGTTTTCCTAATGGGATCTTGCAAAAAAAAAAAGGGGGGGGGATCTTGAGAGAAATTTTGTGATTTGTAAATAGTTATGAAGGTTCACTTTAACTGATAGGACTGTCCTTTAATAAACTACCTGGCAAAATTTAATTATCTCAAAGAAATAAAAGGAAAATTAAAATGAACCACTTGGGGAGTTCCTGTTGCGGCTCAGTAGTTAATGAATCTGACTAGGAACCATGAGGTTGTGGGTTTGATCCCTGGCCTCACTCAGTGGGTTAAGGATCCTGCGTTGCCGTGAGCTATGGTGTAGGTCACAGACGTGGCTCGGATCCCTCGTTGCTGTGGCTGCGGTGTAGATTGGCAGCTACAGCTCTGATTCAACCCCTAGCCTGGGAACCTCCATATGCTGTGGGTGTGGCCCTAGAAAAGACAAAAAGACAAAAAAAAGAACCACTTGGCAAACCTAGCAACTGTGATTTTTGATTTTTATGTATCAACTTGGCTAGACAATGGGGTGCCCAGATAGAGGGTTAGGTATGATTTCTGGGTGTGTCTGTGAGGGTGTTTCTAGATGACACTGGCCTCTGAATCAGCAGGCTGAGTAAAGGGGACTGCCCTCCTCAGTGTGGGTGGGCCTTATCCAGGCTATTGAGGGCTTGGAAAATACAAAAATATGGAGAAAGTAGAATTCACTCTGACTTTTTGAGCTGAAATATTGGACTTCTCTCAGATGAGGGTTTACCCCATCAGTGCTCCTGGTTCTTACACCTTCTGACTCAGACTGGAAAACACCACCAGCTTTCCTGGGTTTCTAGCTTACAGCCAGCCATCTGTGGAAATTCTCTGCCTCCACAGTTGCATAAGCCAGTTCCTTCTAAAAAAAGTTCTCTATCTCTTGATAGATTGATAGACAGAGTGAAATGCTGTTGGTTCCATTCTTATGATGAACCCTAATAATATAGATATATAACCAATAGATTTTAAAAGCAGTGTAATGATTTCAGATGAATTCAGGTACCTTATGGGCTACAATTAGACACACAGTAAATCTTAGAATAATTTAACTTAAAATGTTAATATTTAACTTAAAAGGTTAATGTATGCATACTTAAACCAACTATTTAAAATCCTTAGAAATAATTATTTTACTATGCTCTACTAATTAGCTATCACATTGTACTTCTATTCCATTGTTTAAATATGAGTTTTACCTAAAATGACTAAGGGTAGTCAGGACATGATCCTGGCCAGAACTAACTCAGGACCTTACATCAAATGGAAACTGGAAAGAATTATATATGAGTCAATATTTATGCATGGTATTGATAATTACATATTATAATGTTTCATTTCTAGAAATTTTTATAATTCCATTTTATTTGCATCATATACTGTAACTCTCATAGTTTCAGTGTGATATTGTATTACCCATATTTTACAGCAGTAAAAGCTAAAACTCAGACAACTTAAAAACTGTTGGCATTCACATAAAAAACCTGTACCAAAAATACTACAGCTCGATAACACTGATATAGTAAGACATAGTTCAGGAAGTCACTATGGGAGAATACATTTAGACACTGGAAGAATAAACCTTTTAATAGCATATGCAATGTATGCATTAAAAAACACGATGCCAAGGTTTCTTTTTAAATTCATGGGTTTTTTTTAAAAAAAACCTGTGAGGCAATGAAAAGATTAAATATTTCTATTAGAAATTAAAATAATTTATAACATTTCCTGAGCATCCAGCAATATAAGGTAATTATTAAAAAGAAAATGTATTTCTAATGTAATTCATATTCAATATTTTACACGCATATTTTTAAAAATAATTGGGTGATAGAATTAAGAGTTAATATAAGGTAAACTAAAACTGTAACTTCAATAAGGGTTTGAAAAGTTACTTTAGAACATTTATGCCATAAGTTCAAGCAACAAGTACTTATAGGAGTGAATATCTACCATGTTTGTGCCTGCAAGGAAGGGTGGGGGTGGTGAGTAGATGAGCTGTCACGTGGACTCATATTTCCTCATAATTTTTGTCTGATGACAAAATGTACTAAATTACAGCTATGGTAAAGTATATTCAGTGGAAAAATAATTTCCAAGAAAATTAAAAGTTCATAATGTCACATGCTTTTTGATCTGTCTGAAAGGGTTTGATGAGAAGATCATGAAAACCTCCAGGATTTTCTACTTATAGGAACAGAAATGGAAAGGCTTAAACCCTAAGTTGGGAAACAATTAAAAAATACTATTGTTTATTTGAAGAAATGAACAAAACTGACATGGGCTGGAGAGTTGGGAGATGATTTCTATGTGTCTGATTACCCCTGTCAGTGTCATCTGCCTGCTGCCCACAGGCCACCTCCTGACCTGTTCCGGACAGTCTCTGTTAGATCAACATTTGCAGCAAACAGCTTGGCTTTTCAGGGCCTCCCCTCCAACAATCAGTTTCTTTAATAAACCATCCCTAACACAAACTCCCACAGACAAAAGCTAAATTGTTTTTAATTGAAACACAATTGATTTACAATACTGTATTAGTTTCAGGTATGCGGCATAGTGACTCAGTATTTTTGCAGATTATATCCCATTGTAGGTTATTATAATTTCCTGCAATATATAGTATATCCTTGTTGCTTATCTATTTTATATATACTATTTTGTGTCTATTAATCCCATACCCCTAATGTCCCTCCCCCTTACTCTTTCCCCTTTGGTAACTCAATGTTTACTTTCTGTATCTCAGTCTGTTTCTGTTTTCCATATACATTGATATGAATACATTCATTTTTTAGAGCCATATCTGTGACATAGGGAGATTCCCAGGCTAGGGGTCTAATTGGAGCTGTAGCTGCCAGCCCACACCACAGCTGCAGCAACACCAGATCTGAGCCACGTCTGTAACTTAGACCACAGCTCAAAGCAATGCTGGATCCTTAACCCACTGATGAGGCCAGGGATCAAACCCACATCCTCACAGATACTAGTTGGGTTTGTTACTGCCAAGCCACAGTGGGAACTCCTAGATAATTTTTTAGATTCCACATACAAATGATATCATATATTATTTATCTTTCTCTGACTTTGACTTCACTAAGCATAATATTTTCTAGGTCTATCCACATTGATGTCACATGCTTTTTGATCCGTCTGAAAGGGTTTGATGAGAAGATCTTGAAAAACTCCAGGATTTTCTACTTATAGGAACAGAAATGGCTAAGTAGTATTCCATTTGTGTGTGTGTGTGTGTGTGTATATATGCCATCTTTTAAATTCGATCATCTGTTGGACACATGGGTTGCTTCTGTGTCTTGGCTATTGTAAATAATGCTGTGATGAACATTGGGGTATATGCCATCATTTTGAATTGTTTTCTTCTCCATTGGATATATACTCAAAAGTAAGATTGCTGGATCATGTGGTAGTTCCATTTTAGTTTTTAAGCAACCACCATGCTGTTTTCATAGTGGCTGCACAAATTTGCATTCTCACCAACAGTATACAAGGTTCCTTTTCTCCACATCTTCTCCAACATTTGTTGCTTGTAGACATTTTAATGATCGCCATTCCAACATGTGCAAGTTTATATTTCATTGTGGTTTTGATTTGCACTTCTCTAATAATTTGCAATGTTGAGCACCTTTTCACACACCTGCTACCCATTTATAAGTCCACTTTGATAAAATTTCTATGCAGGTCTTCTGCCCACTTTTTGATTAGATTGTTTGAGTCTTGCCTTCTTTCCTTTTGTTAAGTTGGTATATCACATTTATTTGCATATATTGAACTGTCCTTGTGACACTGGAATAAATCCAACTTGATCATGGTGTAGGATCCTTTTTAGGTTTTGTTGGATTTGGCTAATTTATTGTTGAGGATTTTTGTATCTCTATTAATCAAATATAATGGCCTATAATTTTCTTTTTTTTTTCTTTTTGTATTGTGTTAGTTTGGTTTTGGTATTAGGGTAATGTTGGCCTTGGTCTTAGAATGAATTTTGGAATAGTTTGAGGAGGAGATATAACATGTTTAAGTTCTTTTTTACATGTTAGTTGGAATTTCACTGTGAAGCCATCCAGTTCTGAATTTTTATGGTTGGTAAGTTTATTTTTTTTGTTAATTTGTTTACAGATTCAATTTCATGTGTAGTGATCAGTCTGTTCAGTCTTTTTTTTTTTACTCATGCTTTTTTTTTTTTTATATCTGTAGTATTGTTTTGTTTCCCCTTTCATTTTTTACTTTTGTTTGTTTGGGTCCTCTCTCTTTTTTTCTTGATGAACTTGACTGAAGATTTATCAATTTTGTTTATATTTTCAAAAAACTAGCTCTTGGTTTCATTGATCTTTTCTATTTTTTAAAATTTCTATTTAATTTCTCTCAGACCCGTATTGACTTCTGCTGACTTTGGGCTTTGTTTTATTCTTTTGTCTAATTCCTTTATATAGTAAGTTATGTTGTTGATTTGAGATTTTTCTTGTTTTTGGAGGAAGGCCTATATTGCTATGAACTTCTTAGAATTGCTTTTGATGCATCCCATAGATACTGAAAAATTGTATTTTCATTACCATTTGTCTCAGGTATTTTCTGATTTTCTCTTTGATTTCACTATTCACCCACTAGTTTTTAGTAGCATGTCACTTAATCTCTGTGCATCTGTTCTTTTTCCATTTTTCTTTCTGTAGTTGACTTCTAGTTTCATATTGTTGTGGTTGGAAAAGATGATATAAATTCTATCTTAGATTTTTGGAGGCTTGTTTTGTGAACTAGTATGTGATCTATCCTGGAAAAGCTTTCATGCATACTTGAAAAGAATGTGCCTTATTTTTTGGGGGGGAGGGGGAGAAATGTCTTATAGATATTAGGTAGTCCAGTTGGTTTACTGCTGTCATTTAGGACCTCTGTTACCTTATTTATTTTCAGTCCACTGATGTAATTAAGTGGTATGTTAAAGTTTCCTACTATTACTATATTATTTTCAATTTTTCCTATTACATCTGTTAGTATTTGCCTTATATATTTTAAGTGCTTGTGTACTAGGTATGTATATGTTAACAAGTGTAATATTGCCTTCTTGTATTGATCCCTTTATCATATTAACTCCCTTATTTGTCTTTTATTATAGTCTTTGTTTAAAAGTCTATTTGTCTGATATGAATATTGCTACCCCTGATATCCTGTTGTTTCATTTTCATGAAATCTCTTTTTCCATCCTTTCACTTTAGTTTGTGTATGTCTTACACCTTGAAGTGACAACTAACTCTCTTGTAGGATGCATATTGAAGGATCTTGTTTTTAATACAACCAGCCAATGGAGGTCTTTTGAATGGATCATTTAGTCCATTGATATTTAAAGTAAATATTGATAGGTATGTACTTATTGTCACTTTATTCCTTGCTTTCAAGTTGTTTGATAGTTGGTTTTTTTTATTATTCATTATTTTTGTTTTCCCTATTGTTTAATGATTTTATTTTGTAGTATGCTTGAGTTCTGTTCTTTGAAAGTTTTTTGTATATTATAAGTCTTGAATTTGTGGTTACCATGGAGTTCATATGTAATTACATGACTCATAACTATATCTACTTGTTTTAAACTGATAGTCATTTAAGTTCAAAAACATTCTAAAAGAGCCTCATTTTTAACTCCTTCCTCCATATTTTGTTTTTAACATCATATTCAAATCTTCATACTTACCCTTTACTGTTTATTGTAGTTATAGTTGCTTTTAATTTTTTAAAATTTACATACTGGTTTATTTAAGTGATCTTCAACCCTTTTAGGTATTTGCCTTTCCTATTGGGATTATCTCTTTCCTACATATTCTCATTTCTTTTCCATTTATAGAAGTCTCTTCAACATTTCACTTATGGTAGGTTTAGTATTGCTTTTAGTTTTTGTTTGGGAAATTTTTTTTCTCTCTAATCTAAGTGATAATCTGGCTGGGTAGAATATCCTAGGTGGAAGGTTATTCCCTTTGAGGGCTTTGAATATATAATGCCACTCCTTTCTGGCCTGCATAATTTCTGCAGAGAAAAGAGCCAATAGCTATATTGGGGTATGTGTGTGTAACTGACTCTTTTATTATTTTCTTGCTGCCTTTAGAATTCTTTTGATGTTTAACTTTTGCCAGTTTAATTATGTTTTGGTGAGAGTCTATTTGGGTTGATCTTATTTGAGACCCTTTGTACTTCTTGTACCTGGACATCTGTTTCCTTCCTTAGATTTGGAAAGTTTTCAGCCATATCTTCAAACACATTTTTAATGTACTTATCTTTCTTTCTTTCTTTCTTTCTTCTGAAACCCCTATAATGCAGATGTTGGCATGTTTTGCATTATCCCATAGCTCTCATATGTTGCTTTGTTCTTCATTTGTCTGCTCTTCTGAATAGGTTATTTCCATTATTCTATTTTCTGGATTACTTATGTCATATTCTATGTCATTTAGTCTGATATTCATTGTTTCTATAATGCTTTTTATCTCAGAAATTGAATTATCTATTTTTGATTGGTTATTATTTATAGTTTCTAGTTCTTGTTAAAATGATCCTTGCTTAGATTTTTTTCCCCTTAATTGAATTAGCATTTTTATTACCAACTTCAACTCACTGTCTGGTAGATTGATTATTTCTGTTCTATTACTTTTTTTCAAGGTTTTTTTCCCTTGTTCTTTCAACTGGGAGTAGTTCTTCTGTCTTATTTTATTTAACTTTCTCTGTTTCTAATAATTTAGGTTAAAGTTATCTATTGTGGTTTTTAAGGGGTGTTTTTATGTGGGAGTGTTCCTGTGTAGACTGTGTGTGCCCAGTGTCTTCAGTGCAAAGACATGATTTGATATGGGTGCCAGCCATCTTTCCTCAGGGTATGCTTGCCACTATCACCTTGATGGGGGTTTGGTTTGTGTTGGAGGATCTAAAGCTTATGCTGGGCATGATGCAGGACTTCCTCTCTGCTCAGTGGCAGTTACTGCACTTTTAGGGGCAGGTCTTCTCTGAAGTTGATGGAGTGGATGTCTTGAGTTTGGCTCAAGCTGCCTCTGTTCCTTTTTGTATGTTCTTCCTTCTCCAAGAACTGGGGCTTTTTCCCCCCAAAGAGAGTGCCGTAATAAGTAGGGCTAATGCACTTATAGAGGTTCAATGTGTTACCTGTATGGGCACCTACAATTCCATTCAGATGCAGCAACAATGCCACATCTTTTCTCCTCTTGTGGTCACCCCAGATCTAGTGCAAGTTTATGGCATGGGGTAGGCAAGGCGAGAGTGTTCCTTTGGCTGGCATTAGGGTTCAGAGTATTGTGGTTTTGGGAATTGAAGTGACTATTTCTATGATATGTTTTGGGTGAACTCAAACAATGGCTGATGCCACACCCCAGACACCCCAGGTCTTTTCCCAGGACCTGACTGCCCTGGATCCAGTGCCAAGCTGTAGTGTGGAGTGAGTGGGGCAGAGTATTCACCTAGCTCAGTGAGATGACAGTCAGTAAGGCAGACCTCTCTCTGCCCTATCTGGTGTCAAGTCAGCACCTGTTCATTCATGATGGAGTCCAGGTTTCTCCAGCCTTTCCATCTGCCTAGCAGTTCTCCAAGCAGCCAAGTGGTCTCATCTCCTTTGCAGAGGGCCTCAGGACTGGCACATCGAGTCTGTGGCTTGATCCACTCACTCTCTAGAATGAGTGTCCACCAATGTGAGCTCCGTTTTTCAGTTAGCACCTTCCTGGAGCACAGGTCCTGACCCAATGCTTTTCTCCCCATCCTATCCAATTACATGGGAATCTTTCTTGCAGATTTGATTGTATGGGAGTTCTGCCAGTTTGCGGTTAGTTTTCTGTGAGAATCACTCCACATGTAGATGTGTATTTGATGTGTTTGTGAGGTGAGTTGATCTGAATGTCCTCTTATTCCACCATCTTGAGCATCAACCTGACCTTTTTCATAACCCAAAATTATAGCACTTCTGACATCTTGATTCCAAACATTCCATTATCCATAATGTATATTCTCCTCCAGATCCCTATTCTAGTACCTCTATTATGAAATTATTGCAATGCATTAAAGTTTTTATTTAGCTGAATCTATTCCCTTTCCCCCAATTTATCAGCTTTCTCCTATAATCACTCCCTACTTCGTTCAGCTTATATTTCACTGTTTATCAAGTTACTAACTACTTCAAAAATGTTCTTCCTTGTCTATCCTTTCATCCTTCATAGTCAAAATCAAAAACCCAAATTGTTGACACCAATTATCCACCCATGGTGGATTTTTATTTGTGAAAAATCACAAAAATGGGACAACTTCTTTAAGTTTATGATCACAAACTTCAGTCATTCAATACTGCTGGGTAATATAATTATTTCACACTTACTGAAATGACCATTTCATATTTATTTCCCTCTCTTCAAATCTTATTCTGTCCCCCCTCCCCACTGCTGGTTGTACCCTCTCAGTATCCTTTGTAGGTTCCTAATCCTTTATCCCACCATCCAATGGTTCCTAAAATCTGAGAGATGGCCTCATTTTAGAACTGTTGTGCTTAGCTTTCCTTCAGTCTAGAGTGTTATTCTTCCAATATCTGCAAGGCTGGGCAGTTCATACTCTCTAACTTGTTCATTTCTTCAGAGAAGTTTCCTTTACTGCCTCCACCCATCTTAAAACATCCTCTTTACTTTTATTTTCTTTATGTCATACACCACCATCTCAAACCAAAGTTGGAGTTTCAATAGTTTACCTTTTTGTTTCTTCCAATAAAAGGACCTGTTTTTAACAGCCCTAGTGACTAATAATTTCCCACTACATAAACATTAGAATATTACTGAATTTTTCTGGAATTACTGGCCTACAGATATGGAAGAGATTTAAGAAGGTACTTAATATAACTTTTCACATTAACAAATGAGAATATGGACTCTCGGGTCAATTAACAGTCATAGGCCACAGCACTAGAGTTGGCACAAGAACTCAGCTGGCTTTCTGTAGTGATCAATCCTCTGATTAAAGTGTAGTAACTCCTGCCTTATCTGGATCCCTCAATTCTATCAGTGTCAGCCTCTAGCTATGAATTCGCCAAATCAGATGTTAACTTCTCAAGGTAGGTATTTTAAGCTTTTAATTAGAAAAAAAAATATTTGTGGCAATAGTGCTATTATCAATTTATTTTTTTCTAAATATTTTTTCTCCTCCCTGTTTCAGAGATAGAATCTCTGCACTAATGAAAAAATCAAACTATCACTTCCTAAGGGTATAGACAGCACTCAGGTAGGAGTGGCAGAGTTTTGCTATTTCTTTTCTTCGTAGCTTTATATATGCATTCAGAAACTTAAACTCCATAATGTTGTTTCATACAGTATATTAATTTTCTATTGCTTTCATACAAAATTATCACAAAGTTTTTGCCTTAGAAGAGCACAAATTTATTATCTTAGAATTCTTTAGGTCAGAAGTCTGGTGTGAGTCCTACTGGGCTAAAATCAAGATGTCAACAGAGCCACTTTCTTCTCCGGTTGCTCTGGGGAAGAAGCCTGCTTCTGAGGGTAGCCCACATTCCTAAGCTGTTGGCCACTTTCTTCCATCTTCAAAGCAGCAGCAGCAGCAGCAGAAGAGTTCTCAATATTTAGATGATTCTTGTTTCTTCTTCCTTTGTCCCATCATTCTCAGACCACAGCCTGCAAAAGGTCTTCACTTTAAGGAACTCACTGGTTAACTTTAAGTTCATTTGGCTCAATGAGACAACCTCCCCATCTCAGGTCTGAGGTTTCAGAGATTAGGACATGAATATTTGGGGGACAGGGACATTTCAATAGATGGTGTTGAAAGGAAGGATGGAAAGTAGTGAATATTTTACATGTAAAGATTTACAGTAAGAATCGTGATCATAATAGCATATTCTGGACAAGGTATTTTCAATTTTTTTGTAGATACAGAGGCAATGAGCAAAAGGGAAGAAAAAGCTTACCTCAGTTACTCAGGGTTGCACTAAATACTTATCTTTGATAATAGATTTTGAAATGAGAGCTAGACCCATAAACCTACCCACATACCTAACTTGGATTTCCTTCAGCCTCTAAATGCATCTTACATACTGAAAGTGGTAATTGACTCACCTTATCAAGAAATACAAAGTCTATGTATTCTTCCACATATTTGAGGTTGCAGAGAAAAAAAAAGTACATTTTTTTCCAATGGGGGAAGGTGAACATTATTTTAAATTTTAAGAAGAGTATATATCCACAAGTCATTGAATACAGGAGCCAGAAGTAATTGTTACATATGCTTGTTTCTGGAGTTCCTGTCCTGGTTCAGCAAGTTATGAACCCAACTAGTATCTATGAGGATGGGTGTTTGATCCCTGGACTCACTAAGTGGGTTAAGTATCTGGCATTGCCATGAGCTATGGTGTAGGTCACAGATGTAGCTCAGATCCTATGTTGCTGTGGCTGTGCTGTAGGCCGGCAGGTGCAGCTCCCATTCGCTCCCTAGCCTGGAAACTTCCATATGCTACAGGTACAGCCCTAAAAAGAAGAAGAAAACGTTTGTTTCTCTCAGTAGGATGAAGGAAGACATAGTCTCTGTTGGAGGAGTGAAATGACATAAGATACTGAGATGAAAAGATAAAAGAATATGATTCTCAGACAAGTTTTTTTTTGTGTGTGTGTGAGATCTAGTTCATTTCACACAAGTAGTAAACATAGCAGAACTGGGGAAAGAGGAATAAGGCAAACATAATATTCTGCACATATTACAAATTTTCTGTTTTAAAGGATTTAAGTGTTTTAACATAAAAAGAACAGTCACTGATCATCTAACACACTACCTGACCTATCATAAGTGTTCAGGAACTATCTCTTTAATGAATAATTAAAATAATTACAATGATCATTGGCAGAGTAAGGGAAACTATTTGAAATATATATTAAAACTACAATGCTAAACAGTGTATAGGCACTGCTGAGGCACTGAAGACATCAAAGTTAATTATCCTTTTATGTTGAGAAATATTCATTGTCTAAGTGATGAGGTGAATGATCTTCCCTACCTACTCAATTATGTCTCGAAGTTAATCCAGGGTAGGCTTTCTGACCTTCTAGCTCATTATCTTCAGAGAAGGCCTCATTAAAGGGAATCAGACCCTGGGAGCAGAAGGCTCCTTTCAAATGTAGCCAACAGGATGAATATGGAAATTCCACTCAATGCACAGAGCAGCCATGTGAAAAACTTTTAGGATCTCATCTGGAGTAGAGGCATAAAAGACTTCTCCACTCCAGGAGAGCACTGATATTAGGATACATTTGACCTTTCATTGATCCAGGTATTCGCACCATTCTGATTAGCTTGTGAAAGGAAGTTGAGAAAAATTTGAAGGTTTGCAAAGCAATGTTGATGCTGATAATAGACTCTTAGAGAGCTGTTCTATTAGTTCTAACTGCTAGAGACTCTTACACAGGTGTTACCTGCTGAAAACGATGATGAACACAGGCACTAGGAAAGCCCAACCACTCCATCACTTAAATTCCCACCCAAGAATGCTCAAGGAAGTCATTCTGAGGTGTAAGGGGTATTGTTATTGCACCCTCCCTCCTGAATTAATGCCTGCAATGTGGAGGGTGGAGTCAGGGCTGGCGCCAGACACACTTGTGATTTCCTTCTCTATGTACTTCCCCCACTTTCATAATTTTTCACCCATTGGTGATTTTATGGTGGGAGAAGGGGCATATCCTGCCATAGAAAGGGAGACAGATTGACAAATATGGAAAACTATGCATAAACAATGTATAAACAGCATAAATAAAAAATGGAGTAACAACATCTAAGAGAAGATCCATGGTTCATGATCAAATGAATATTTAAGCCCAAGTCTGGAGTGCTGATGGAGGAGGACCTCAGGCCAGAGTAGTTGGGAAGAGTTTATTATTTGGCGCCCTGCACGTGGAAGTTACTAGGCCAGGGACTGTACCTGTGCCACAGTAGTTACCCAAGCCACATCAGTGACAGTGCTGGATCCTTAAACACTAGCCCACCAGGTAACTCCAGGAAGGGTTTATAAGGAGAAAATTTTGAAGGAAGGAGTGGTATTTGGCGGGAAAAAAACCAGAAGGGCCACATATTTCCATTAGGTGGATCTGACTAGACAAAAATCTCTGATCTTAGAAGCTTTAATCCTGAGTACTTTAAGACCAGTGGATCAGTAGAATGGATATTGAACTTTTCTGTACAGAGCCAACAAAGCTCGGTATTTAATCCATCCATCCCTTGCTGAGATGTCCAGCAATATGCCCTCTTTTAGCTGCATAGGTTTTACACATGTCTTTATCTGTCTTCTCTACAGAGGGAATTTTATTCCATTAAATGATCCCTGAGATGTCTCCTCATTGTAACAGAATTAGCAATGCTGTTGATGGGAACAGTATTTCAACTTGAATTTCAGAGAACCAAGACAGTTTGCATTATTACTGCTGTTGTAGTGTGATGTATAGTAAATTTATTCTCATTGGGATGTTCTCAAAATTACAAAGGTATAGTCCAAAGAGTTACAGTATACACGGTATTTTTTTTTTTAATTTTGTCATATACCAAAATTCATTTTTTTTCCCTTGATGGTGAATGACTGGCATAAGCAATCAGAGGGTCTTTATTTTGTTAAAATGATGCTGAGTATAAAAATCTGAAAAGCACCATAAAATCAACATCTCTATCATTTATGGGGATTTTTGGTTCTTACTATATATTTCAGGGGGCTACTCCATAAACCATCGTTCTTTTTAATAGAACAAAAGGGTCAAATGACTGAAAATACAGTTGGGCCTTGTCTGGCTAGTAATTTAAGCCTTCTCAAGATTTGCATTGGAGAAATATTGAAAAGCCAAAGTGGAGTGACAAGATCAGAGTTGTGCTTTACTACAACTAAAAAGATCATTCCAGATTTAGAAAGGCTTGAAAAAAAATGTATGTTTAGATCAGAAATTGCCTTTTGGAAGCTAATTCACTCATTTTATTAGGAGGTAATAAGGATTTGGACTGTGGTGGTGGCCAGGGGAAAAGAGAGTTAGGGGAATTTGAAAAGGAGGTGACAAGTAATTACATGTTAGAAAGAAAATGAAAGTTGAAAAACCCTAAGTTGGAAAGACTATAATATGATGCTGCTCTCAACATGATTAAGGGGATTAGCAGGATGAACTGCATTTTGTTGGGCTTGTTGTGCCAACAGGACATTTTTTGAGGACACAGTTCAGAAGTCAAAGAGGACTCACCCCTGTTTGAGGTATACTTAGTTCCCTGTGTCTGCTGGTGATGTATTGAATTAGACAGTGTTTTATACAATTCTATACTATTTACTCGTTACTGAATCCAAAACAGATTTTTTTTCCCACCTATACTCACTCCCCAGTCTTAATCTATTAAGTAATGGAATCTATGAGAATATGTAACTACCCAGGTTTACAAAGATGCAAGCTCCCCCAGATCCCGCTGTCATCAACAGCTATCTGTTTACAGGTACCTGGCTTCCCAGGGTGGTTCCCTACCCCTGTTTCTGCCCAGTCACTGGCATTATCTCTGAATGGAAGTTGGAGGAAGGTACTACTCAGGGGTTGGAGCCATTGCTTTGGCTACTCTGGTAAGTTTCTATCTACCAGGCAAAGGCTTATACAGCTTTATAGCTATATAAAGCATTTCTGATCTAGGGGAAAGTAAAAGAAAGATAAACTGTTTTCCTTCTACTTCCTGGTGCTCATGCCAGGCCCATTTCTGGCAGAAATGTCATGGTTGATATTGATTTGTTTTTATTACTCTAATATCATCTGCCTTAGAAGAAGTGAAATTCCCTCCACACGACAGATCAGTCAGTTCTACTTCTACTGATCTTCAACTCCAGGTATTTCATAGATATTTTATTGGGAAAGTGGGAGATACTGAGTCAGGATCTGTTAAAATGGCATCTGGTTAGGACAGGAGATACAATAGGTAGAAAAGTAGTAAATGTACTACTTAAGCAAAGGGTAATCCCAAGTATACTGCAGGTCTATAACCCATGTGACTCATTCATTAAAAAAATTTGAATTTTTCAAAATCAATGGTAGTCATTAAGGAGGTTATAGTAAATGTTACTATATGGCAAATAAGGATAAAAATTTAATGGTAGTTGTACTGAAAGGTTCTCCCTTTGGAATCTCAATACAGTTTTAAGCCATTGGCTTTGTAGCTTCTAAAAAGTCTTAAGTTGTTCATGATGAAAATTAACCCAAGAAACATACTTTCCTAAGTTACTCTACTATAAATTTTAAATTATCTTCAATAAATTCAAAATTCACTGTTACTATATTCACTTAATACATGTTTACTAATAAACATGTATTAAGCACTGGCTGAACTTATCCTCAAACAATAATAAAAGCAGAAATATAAATAAATCATATTAAAACTATATGATAAGTACAGCAGGAGCAGGAGAGGATCTCTCTTCTCTCAAAAGATGAGTCAAGGAAGACAAGAAGCTGGACAGATGTCCCAAAGGCCATAGAACTTTGTCAAGAAGCAGCAGAGGGTATGTACAAAAATCCAAATAGCTGGGGGTTGGCATATCTTAAAGCATCAAGCAGGTTATGATGTGGTTAGCTTTGTAAGTAAGTTAGGTGGAAGGAAAAAAATGATAGGGACTAGGATAAAACCTGGAAGTAAACTAGAGATGGGTATAAACTGTGATCATCTAAATAATGGATATTATAGTCTGAACTAGGGGCAAATAGAGTAAATATAGAGGAAAATGTTGGGTTATAGAACACTTGTAGGAGATTAAAAATATGGAAGCCTTGAACTTGATAACTGATTGAATGGGCACTGAAAAGAGAAGTCAAAGATGATGGCTTGGTTTCTAGCTTAAAAGAGAGGACAGAGGGAGTTCCCTGTTGTGGCACAGCAGAAACAAATTCAACTGTATCCATGACAATGTGGGTTTGATCCCTGGGCCCGCTCAGTGGGTTGGGGATCTGGCATTGCGCTGAGCTGTGGTGTAGGTCACATATGCGGCTCTGATCCTGCGTTGCTGTGGCTTTATTGTAGGCCAGAAGCTGCAGCTCCAATTCGACCCCCAGCCTAGGAACATCCATATGAGACCCTAAAAAGCAAAAAAAAAAAAAAAAAAAGAAAAAAGAGAGAGAGAGAGAGAGGATAGACGAATGGGGAAACTTCCCAACTCAGTTGAAAGTATAAATGGAAAAAAAAAATGGAGGAAGAAAATCCAGTATTAAAAAAGGAAAAAAAAATTCAGCTTGGAGCATTCATTATCAAATTGAAGTGTATGTGGAACTTTCAGCTCTAGCCATAGCTGAGAAGGAGATGTAAATCTAATGACATAGGTAGCTAGTCAGGAAATTCAGAGTTGGAAGTTGTCTGTTGAAAGTGTAATAATGGACAGCATGAACCTAAGATAAGTTTTCAAGTGAAGAGTCAGCAGAGAGGTGGAAACCACAGCACCGTTTAAGGTAGAAAATGCTCATGATGGAGACCTAGGAGGACTGGTCGAAATTGTGGGAAGAACAAGTAAGCCAAGTACCATGGAAATCAAGGGTAGAGAGCTTTGAGAGTGAGCAGTTAAGTGGTATAAAATATGGAGAGCATCAACTAGGTAAGAGTTAAACAATTTCCACTGGACCTGGGCATAAAAATGGCAGTACTCAACTCACAGCATTTCTGTTAAAGTGTAGTGAAGATAGAAACCAGATTTCAGTTGATCAGTAAATGAAAGGTGAAACATAAACTCAGTGCTTTGTTTTTAAGAAACGGGGTGAGTAGGAGAGGAAAATCACTAAGGTAACTAGGACCAACTAGTTGATGGGAAAAGAGATGGGGAGCTGAAAAAAAACTGTTTAGATAGTCAGAAAGATCTATATGTGTATCATATTAGAAAAAGCCTTCACTGGGTTTACTTTTATGTCCTTAGGTTGAAGAAATCCGTTTTTGAATGTGGTGTCACAAGAGTTGTTGAGAATTCCACCCATTTCCCCATCTTAAGACCCAAGCAAGAAGTTGCAGGGTTTAATGCCATCCAAAGATAGTTACCGCTTGAGGTATGGTTTGTTCTTTTTGATAAGATCTATGTGATCTCTGTATTTCATTTTCTTTCTTGGCCAAAAAGTGCAGAGTTAAATATTATGTCAAATTAAAGAAAGTAGAGGTTAACCCTGACAGTACCTATTCTTTCTTTCCTTCTTGATTTGTCTTCTCTTTCAGCTTTATGTGGTAAAGGAAGTAGGGTATAAACATATGAAATGATGCAGGTGCTAGGATGTCTGCCCTTGAAGTCTGGAATCAGAGTGAGAGGAGTTTGCAGAAGGAGCTTGGGTATAAAATCCAATATTAAGTTAAAAAACATTCTCAGCACATCCCTTATTTTAGACCCTTGTATTCAACTCCCAAGACGTCTCACAAACTCTATTTTTCAATCTGAATTTCTCCACTGAAAAATTTTGATGCCTTTTTTTTTTTTTTGAAAGTAGGTTACCACTTTTTCTTTGTGCCTAATTATGCATAGTCACCTGAACACTGGAATAGCTTATAAGGTTTATATTAACATGAATTGAGAAATTGTAGCAATGGAGTTACAAAAGACTTTGAAAATGTTCTGATCAAAATCAAGTGGTATGCGTATGGCAGTAATTCTACTGAATAGCAGGATGAGGGTTGGAATCAATATATTTATTAGCCAATATTTGAAATTAAAAAGGAATGTATAATTCATCATTCCCTGGTTATAAATCAGACAATCAATTCAGTACTACCTACAGAGAATCATACCTTTCCTTTGACACTTTTAATGTTAAATACTGCCTATTGGGAATAAATGTGATTTAGGAAACTTTTCGTGGAGCACAGGTACATGGAATGCCATAAAAAGAATAAAACTTGGTCTCTTCATGCAGACATTTAACAAAGAAAATAAAACTGTTATTGGTACACATTAGATAGTCATTGGAAAATCTGCTTATCTTCCAAATTATTAACTGAGAATAGCATCCTTAAGAATGGTTACAAGTAGAAATTAAAATGAACCAATATTAATTAGAATCATATCCAGAGAAGGCAGGAACATCATGTTAATCACCTCTGTATCCTCACAGTGTCTAGTGTAATGTCTTAGAAATTCTTGGCATTCAGTAAGTGTGTATTAAATGAATGGCACTTAATTGCAGGTATCCCCTTTTTTTTTCAAGGAATGTATTTCTCTCCTAGGTTTCACTATCATAATGTAATAATATATAGGTAATTGCCAAATAGAGTAACTAATTCCTGACATTATTTTAATCAAACTGGTTAGCAAAATGACTTATTCCAAGCTCCAAACTCCTTGTTATGGATTGAATATTTATGTCCCTCTGACCCCCCTCCCCCCATTCAAATGTTAAAACCCTTCTCTCCCAGTGTGGTTGATTTAAGAGGTGGGGTCTTTGGGAAGCAATTAGTATTAGATGAGGTCATGAGAAAGAAGCCCAAAGAAAAATCGCTGAACTATTGCTTCCTCTCTGCTCTCTACCAAGTGCAGATACAACAAGTCAGCATTCGGTAAACCAGAAGAGGATCCTCACATGAATCAGACAGTGCTGGCACCCTGACCTCAGACTCCCAGCTTCCAAAACTGTAAGAAATAAGTTTCTATCATCTATAAGCCACCCTGTCTGTGGCATTTCTGTTTTAGCAGCTCAAACAGACTAAGACACTCCTTATTTGGCTTCTTCAATATACAAGACATTTCACAGGATGTATCCCATACATAGTTGGAGAACACCGAAATTAATTATCTTTTTCATAATACATGAGACAAGCACATGATTTAAGCTTGAAAGAAAGGGAGAGAGAGAAAGAGAAAGAATGAAAAAGTAAGGAAAGGAAGGGAGGAGGAAGGAAAAGTACCAGTAAGCAAACTGACCCCTGTACCATTTGGTTACTCAACTAATTCTTTTTTATCGCAGGTAGCTTTGCTTTTTGATCATTTATTTGTGTAGATACGGATTGAAATTGAATGATGTGTTTCCTTCTCTTTCTTTTTTAAGCTAGAACTTACTATTTAGGCAAAGATTTGTGATTCAGTAATAGAGATTTAGCCACTCCAACTCTATCAGTTATCTTAAGCCCAGATGGTTTCAGTAGAGTTGTATAGATGAAAAAACAAACAACTGCAGTCCAAATTTCCATATATATTCAGAAGAGTAGCACACGTATTTTTCTTAAGTTCCTCATGACCATTATGTATTATACCTTTGGAATTACTTGCAAGAGAGAAAATAATCCCACTTGATTAAAAATGACTTGCACTCGGATTTTATTTTATAAAGGCACTGATTTGCCTTATTATTGCTATAACCAATTACCGTTACATATATAACATGTAATGGAGAAAGCTGATTATATTCCTGTTTTCCCTGACTGGACTCATAATTACAGAAGACTAAGAAAGGGAATAAACTAAATTTCTATCTTATAATGTCTTTCATTTAGTTTGTAATAATCTTTTGAAAGATGATAAATGCACTGAAATCACTTTATCAATAATTAGGGGAATATATGCTATTTTCAAAAACTTCAGGTACAGAACATACAAAATTTTTTCCTAACATTATATAATTGGGAATATTCTAAATGAAACTCCAATGTAAAATATTAAAATCTTTCAAATCTATACATGCGTTTTGTCCATTTTCGGAAAGTACATGAAACTGCTGATATTTTAGAAATGAACTTAAACATAACCTTTATCATATGCAGAGATAATAATACTTACAAACCAAGGCCAATTTAGGGGAAAATTAGGCAATTAGTAACTTCTCTCATGTCTGAATTAATTAGGAACAAATCCATATTTATTACATCAATTTTCTTCCTTTTCAAAACCTGTGACATACAAAGTTTTAAAAATAATATCAGTATCTCCTATCTATCATTTTGAATGTCTACATTTGACATTTCATAAAGATGACATTTGAAACATATTTTTCAATCTAGTTATACACATATATTTTGAAGTTTACAGTCAGTGTTAAATCAAACTAATCAAGAAACTGAAAGTGATTATAAATGTTAAAGAAAATCAACTCCATTTTAAAAAAGGTTTACCATTTAATATCAGAGGTAGAATATCATACTATCTTTCAGGGAATCCTGTTAAAAAACTTGAAGATTCTTGAATGTGAAAGCGAAGAAATATGGGGAGAACAAATACTAATGATAGCAGCCACTAATTTAAAAGTCAAAGATGTATAGATCAGAAAGGTTGAGAGAGAAACATGTCTGTTTCCACACGATCCAATTAATCAGAAAAGGAAAAAGAAACAGTCTTATAGGAGTTCCTGTCCTGGCTCTGCAGAAAAGAATCTGACTAGTATCCATGAGGACAAAAGTTCGATCCCTGGCCTCACCTAATGGATTAAGGATCAAGTGTTGGCCATGAGCTGTGGTGTAGGTTACAGATGCGGCTTGGATCTGGTGTTACTGTGGCTGAAGGGTAGGCCATCGGCTATAGCTTCCATTTGATCCTAGCCTGGGAACCTCCATATGCCACAGATGTGGCCCTAAAAAGACAAAAAGCAAACAAACAAAAACAGTGGTGGGCAATTCCAGAAGTAGTTTTAAAACCACTAGTACATTTGTTTAAAAACTGGACAAACCATTTTGCTATCAGATCCTAATTCTCTTAGTTTTGAAATAAGGGATATTGGGAATTCCCTTGTGGTTCAGTAGGTTAAGGACCTGGTGTCACTGCAGTAGTCCAGGTTGCTGTTGTGTGCAGGTTTGGTCCCTGGCCTGGGAAATTTCACATGCCATGGGTATGGCCAAACAAACAAAAGTAAAAAAAAAACTGAAATAAGGATGCTGGACTTTATTAGCAGGGTTTTTTTTTTTTTTTTAACATGTTATTCTGTTGCATCAATTTTATTTTTTTAATTTAATGATTTTTATTTTTTTTCCATTATAGCTGGTTTACAGTGTTCTGCCAATTTTCCACTGTACAGCAAGGTGACCCAGTCACACATACATATATACATTATCATGCTCCATCATAAGTGACTAGACATAGTTCCCAGTGCTATACAGCAGGAATTAGCAGTTTTTAACCCGGGGTCTGTATCAAAATTGCTTGTGGAAATTTTCAGCAATATGCTTGTTGGCATTCTGCCTTGATCCCTCTCCTCAGAGCAGCTACATCAAATAATTGTCTAGCAAGTTTCATTTCTTCCCTGGTAAGCATCTAGGGTAATGAGATTAGGACTATAAGGAAATTACTTTCTCATGGAAAGAAAATGATTCTGAAAATTCCAAATTTTCTTATCAAGACTTAGATTTTATTGACATCCTTAAAGAAGCAGAAGGAGCCAGCTTGGAGACCTGAACAGAGAAAATGCTATGGATGGACCAATCTTAGCCAAAAGTTGGTGATACAGACCCCTGTTTAAAAACTGCTAATTCCTGCTGTATAGCACTGGGAACTATATCTGGTCACTTATGATGGAACATGACAATGTTAGATAAAGTTAGAATCCACAAGTGAAAAAGAATAAGGTTTAAACCTTTCGTTCATTTTTCTCATACTTAAGATGAAGAATATTGACTAAGCAGCCTTACATTTTATTTCCAAGTCTAAAAATCGATTAGACTAAGTTGTTATGTTCACTTAAATATTATCCCTCCTTACATTTAACTCTATGTTACAGTAAATATAATCAACTGTTATTTTAGTAAGGAATTTTAAAAAGTAAAATAAAAGCACATTTAAATAGGAACCATGGGTTTCATGCAAAGCTTTCTTTTTTTGTCTTTTTAGGGCCACATTCACGACAGATGGAGGTTCCCAGGCTAGGGATCAAATCAGAGGTATAGCCACTGGCCTACACCACAGCCACAGCAATGCCAGATCGGAGCCACATCTGAGACCTACACTGCAGGTTACAGCAACCCTGGATCCCTTAACCCAATGAACAGTGCCAGGGAACAAACCTGCATCCTCTTGGATACTAGTCGGCTTCATAACCCACTGAGCCACGACAGGAACTCCCATGCAAGTCTTTCTTAGCCATACTTGGAACAGAACCTAACTATTTGGTTTATCTGCCATAAAGCAAAGTTCTGTTTACCTGGAGGCAGCCTCCGGCTTGGTGTCTGGAAATGAATAAGCAGCCTCTTTTGGGTCTGCTTTTAAACTCAGTCTTAGTGAATTTTGGCAACTGTTACAAATTGCTTCCAAAGGAGGAGAAATAGTTATAAATACCTCCCCCTCTTGTTTCCTAACTTACTTAAATTTGAAACCAAGCTTTCTTTCAATTATGCTTTTGCTTTTTCAACGTGAACATGCCAAGATCACTTGAGAATAAAATCTTCCATTTATCTGTGAGGTAGTTCAGGCATAAACAGCTGTCACATAAAGCTCTACTACCAAAAGTGTCAATATGTCTGTTTCCAGTTGTGGAGGGATTTATAGTAAAACAGATTTTCATTTTCTCAAGTTGCAAAATGCATCTTTTATAAATTCAACCAAGTACAACTGAATGACTGACCTGGAAAAGCTAAAACAATTTTGTTAAAAGAAAATGGGAAAGGGGTGAAGGTGTAAATTCCCCTTTCTGCCAGACCAGATGTCCAATTCAGAAATCACACAAGTTTATACATTTCCAAAGCAGGATGCTTGTTCCCATCATTAAGGCCACAGTGAAAGAGAATACATTTTGATGGCAAATAATGACCGTTCTGGAGAGGTGCAAAAATAAAGGAGAGTGTTTTCCAATATCAAAGTGATTTCTCCAACACAAAACAGTTAATGACTGTACTTTGTTCAATGTGGCTTAATTTATGTACTCAACATATGTTCTAATAAAACCTTTTTTAATTAAACATTGATATTATACCAACTCATTGACAGAAGTTTCTTCAACTCCTAACTTCAAAGCACTCTTTTGACACCATAGAAGATAAAATCTTTAGCCTACCCTAGAGAAAGTTATAGTTTAATTAGGATGATGAAATAATCATATGAAGATGATGAAATAATTATATGAAAATTTCATGGCAAAAGTCTAAATAATTGAATGCTGGAATAATAACAGAGTTTCTCATAAGGTGATTGTTCTTCCCCAACCATAGGAGATTGGAGATTATAAGCACAAGTGGGAAAAATCTGGTAAGTTAGAATTGACAAAAGAAAAATTAACAATAAAATCTGTTAAAGTGCTTATAAATGTTTTACATTTATTAATACACCAAAGCAGCACATTAAAAGGATATAAATGCCACCTATTACTAGACAGTTGGCCAATTTCTGCTTTCACGGATTCAACCAACCGTAGACACAGAGGACCAACTGTACTCCACCGTTTTATATATGGGACTTGAGCATTGCTAGATTTTGGTATCTGGTGGTCCTGGAACCAATCCCTCAAGGATATGGAGGAACTGCGTTATTTTCTCAGTTTGATAGATACTTTGCAGATTCTTTTTTCAGACATTTTAAGGAGAAGAATGGTAAATACTTTCTCCCTTTCTCTTTCTTTTCTCCCCTCCTTCCTTCCTTTCCTTTGCTTTTCTTTTCCTCCCTCCCTTCCTCTCTCTCTCTTCTTCTTACTTTGTTTACTGAGCCTAATAGTCCATTCCTTTTCGCTTTTATGACCTGAGACTCATGATCCCCTCTCTTCTGGCTCTTGCCTTCTTTTAGCTACACTGAGACACTATGCCTCAGCTTTCCTGGCCCTCACAGATGCAACAGCTGTACAGTCTCGGTTTAGTTTTCCTGGCTCTCCTTCACCTTGTCCTAGTTTTCAGGACAAAGGCTTGTGCTTTATGCAATCTGGCGTAGGCTATCACAAGTCTGCCATCACCAGGAGAAGAGCAGACCCTGGAAATCCACTGGTCCCAGGATAGGGACATAGAACAGACTTGAATTCAACCCCTGCTTATGTGATGACTTGTGACTGAGGAAAATGAGTCCCTGCTATTTCTAAAGCCTGTGTGTTTATGTGATGCAGTTGTAAAATAGTGTAATTAATACACATGCTTAAGTCAGACAGTAGGTGGCTCTCTTCTAAGAGTCAGCCATGCTTTCATGCTTAATTGGCTTAGCTGACATACATTAGCCAAAATTACAGATGTTTGTTCTTCCAGATTTGCTAAAACTGAGTAAGGATTTGAGTGTACTTATTAACTAATACATTGTATCCCAAACTTGACATGCCATGCAACCCACCAATGGAGGGAAACAGAAAAGTAAAGTGGACAATAAATATGTGTAAAATGACTATCATAACCAAACTTTTCCTGCATAATTACATTCATGGAAGACAGTTTCAATTGCTAAAGCTACACCTGTCTAGACCTATGGGCAACACAAAGAGAAATACTGGATTGTTTTTGCCATTGATGATGGATTGTCTATTAACAGACCAGAAGCAAGAACTGTTAGCTTATAAAGAGAAAATGAGTTTTTTCTATTCTTATTTTGCACTGAACAACATTATTAATAATAATAGAAGACAAATTACTTTTTCTCTTACTAAATGAGCTCTGCAGATAATCTAAAGATTAAATTTTAAGCGGTGATCTATGGATGCACATAAACACTAAGCTACATAAGAATATAGATGGGCCATTCACTAGGCCAGGTATAAATGAGTGTTTCTGCATGCACTGAGTAGAATATTGATACACTTTACTAGAAGACAAGGGGAAATTTGTTAATGTGAAAAAAGGCAGGAAGGAAATACCAAAGAGGCTTTTTTGCTTTTAGGGGTCTAAGCCATGGGGATAGTTTTTGTTGTAGATTTGTTTAGTTGCAAAAGAGTCCCTGCATAGTATATGCTCTGCTAACATATGTGGGGTAAATCTAAGTTCCTGATTCAGTATTATTATGCAATACAAACCCTTCCTATGCTTCCCTCCTTTTTTTCTGGAACAAGAGAGACAGTCAAAGCACATAACTTTGTAATGAATGGAAATGGTATTCTTGATGAAAAAGAAATTAAGATTCACTAAATTTTGTAAGTTTCTCCTGGGATCAGATCTACACAGTAATGTAAACGAAGGAGAATTCTTAAACGGATAGATTCACAGGGAGAGATTTCAATTTTATGTGAATCAAAAATAACCTCTTCACTAAGGACTCTTCATATAAATTACTTGATCTGATCAATGAGTTCAGCAAAGTAGAAGGTACAAGGTTAACAGTTGCATTTCTGTATACTAACAGTGAAATATTAGAAAAAGGAATATGAAAAAATACCTTTTAAAAATCACACACTAGGAACCATGAGGTTGCAGGTTCGCTCCCTGCACTTGCTCAGTGGGTTAACGATCCGGCATTGCCGTGAGCTGTGGTGTAGGTTGCAGACGCGGCTCGGATCCCGCGTTGCTGTGGCTCTGGCATAGGCTGGTGGCTACAGCTCCAATTAGACCCCTAGCCTGGGAAGCTCCATATGCCTCAAAAGCAGCCCAAAGAAATGGCAAAAAGACAAAAAAAAAAAAAATTCAAAATGGCTTAAAGACTTAAACATAAGACATGACACCATAAAACTCCTAGAAAAGAGCACCGGCAAACTCTGTTGTCAACCGCCTATAGCAATAGAAACAAAAATAAAAATAAACAAACGGGACCTAATCTTATAAGGTTTTGAACAGTAAAGGAAATTAAATTAGAGTTTGTCTGGATATATTCCAAGGAGTGGGATTGGTGAATCATGTGGTAGTTCAGTTTTCTGAAGAACCTCCATGCTGTTTTCCATAATGGTTGTAAGAATTTACATTCCCAGTGACAGTGTAGGAGGGTTCCCTTTTCTCCACACCCTCTCTGGGGTTTGTTATTTTAGACTTTATAATGACGGCTATTCTGACTGATGTGAGGTGGTACCTCACTGTAGTTTGGATTTTCATTTCTCTAATAATTAGTGATGTTGAGCATTTATGTACTTAGATACGCATATCCATATACATTTTTATCTACATATAAGCCTCTCAAGGGAGAGGCAGTTTAACAATATTATTCAGAATATTAAACCCCCTCTCAGGAGGGTTATGTATCCTTATCCTACACACCAAAATACTAGGAGAAGCAGCAACATTCTCCTATGTCTGTGCGACGTAATCTGAGTCAGGATGTCCAAGTAGAACCTCAAACGCTACATATCAAACTGCGTTCTTCATCCCCATTTATGTTTCTTTTTCTGTATTTCGTAATTCTGCTATTATTGGTCTCATTCATAAAGTTACCCATATCTTAAATTAGGGAACCCTCATTGCCTCCTTTTTCTTATCTACACATCCAACTGGTCATCAAGTTGAAGGACATTTGTTCTGCTCATTGCCTCTTAATTCTGTCCCCTTTTCACCATTTCTACTGCTGCTAATAACAGAAATTGATGTTGCCCCCAAAGCTTTTAATGGTTTCCCAGTACTTGCAAGCAATAACCCAACATTCTTTACACAGAATCCAGAACTCTTCACAATCAATTCTCAACTTAGCCAACAACAGTAATGCTTCCTTCTCTTCCTAGGCTTCTGAGTCCCAAATCATCTCTGGGAATTACTGCAGTCTGTCCCTCTAAAAGTATTACCCTTTCTCTTGCCCACTTTTCTAGCTTATAGTTTTTTGCCTTAAGCATTAACAAAAGAACAACAAAAATAAATTTTAAACCTTTAGCCTACCCCCTTAAGACTTAGTTGTATTTTTTAATGCATACTTATAGTATTTAATACACAACATTGTAATTTTATATTTTAGTAAATCCTGAACTCTTTTAGGGTCTTAAATCTCTAATTTCTCTGTGATGGGTACATTGTATGTAATAAAAGCTTCTGGTGTTCAGTAAATGTATGCTTTATTTAAAAAGGTAGGTGGTTGCAGTGGTTAAAATACAGCTATAATAGTTAAGAATAAAATTTTTACAAGGTAAAGAGAACTTGGCAAAATTGTAACTTAGATAAAACTTCTATAATTAAAAACTCCCAGCAATTTTCTTCTCCTCTGGGTCTTAATTGGGCATTTTGTTCTACATTCCCCTAATTTAATAAATAGATTTGATTCTTAAAAAACTTGAATATAAAGGAGAGAAATTATCTGAATGTAATAATTAATAGGTATCTATCAACATCACTTATATGAAAGGTCTACACATGGAATATTTATTTTTATGGCAATTGAAATTACCCTAGAAATACTTTTCAACTTATGAAAACAGCTGTCTTAGTTTATGATTGCTTGAGAACTGACAAACTAGTTTGTTAGTCATAGCACTTTAGTGATTGGATAGCTCAAAATAACTTTGAACTTATTCAAGGAAACTTTTTTCCCTAGGGTCATACACATTATTCTTCCTCAACTCCTTAAAGCCAATAAATAAAACCCTTGAATAGTTTGCGTCATTTCTATGTTGCAGCTTCTGAACTGAAAATATTGATTCATGTCATGTAAAGATCTGATTCCTAGATGATAATACATATACTTAGAAACACTACATTCTTAGGTAAGGTTTCTGCACAGTTATCAGTTTAGGTATTTGTGATATGCCTTCACATATTCCGAGTTGTGCAACAACTCAGTGTTAGACATATATAGTGTTAGACAACCCCATATAATGTAACGGAAGTCTATTAGATACACAGTTATTCGTGCTTTGATTTTTGTTCTGTTGCCAGAGCAGCTCCTGGTCTTTGCTTATAACCCTCCAACCACTGCTATTACCACGAATATCCTTGCTAAAAACCTGCCAACTCCTTTCTCCTGACAGGCGTGAACATAATCTTTAAGTCAAAGGGTCCCAAAGATAAGAAACAAAAAGCTACAAGAAAGAAAAACAACAACAAAAGATGGAACCAGCTAGGACTAAGATGGAGACTAATCTGACCTCCAACAGACCTTGGGTCTGAATACACTTTGATTTTATTATATTAGCATATTAAATGACACACCTGCCAGAAGCCAGGACTAGACATTAAAGACCAAAAGAGCATGAAAAGGGGTTGACACCCCACTCCTGCGGAAAGCCTTGCCCCTTCCCTGTAGACTAATGCATATGCTTCCCCATCACTAGCCTCACTCCTCCTCCCTTGGTCTTTACTCTTTAAAATTAAATCTCTCTCCCCAGATGGGTGAGAAGTTGATCTGTGTATTTAGTTCCTCCTTCTCCAATCTTTGACCGCTGAATAAAGCTTGTGCTGTGTGCATCTCAGTTACTCGCCTCCTGGAACTGAATGATAAAGAACTCTCCACACTGCCCCACCCACCCCAGGCACAGAGCCTCTGCCAAGTTTTGGCTTGAACAGTGTCCATACAACTTAATCCCAGTAATAACACCCAAGTCAATCATATTGTATAAGTGAATTAATAAGTACAAAAAAATCTGTAAATCATGCACTGATTCTGGTTTTAGAAAATGCAGTTATAGTTGAAAAAAGCTAAGTATTCTTTACATTTTTTTTTCTTTTTATAGATACACCTGTAACATATGGAAGTCCCTACGCTAGGAGTTGAATTGGAGCTGCAGCTGGGGTTCACACCATGGCCATAGCAACATGGGATCCTATGCCACAGCTTGTAGAAACAGTGGATTCCCAACCCACCAATCAAGGCCAGGGATTGAACTCCTCACAGAGACAATATCCAGTTCTTAACCCATTGAGCCACATGGGAACTCCCTGTTTAATATACTTTAAAATGACTAATAAATGTAATCAATTTATGTCTTAGAAGTTTTCTTGGAAGGCCTCAGCCAAATTAAACAATATTTGAGCACCATAAATAAACAGGTATAGCTGACTTTCTAAATGCTCTATTTCTTTAGCTTTACCTTATTCTAGACCCTGATCTTGTGAAGATATTTTTAAAAACTTGCATACCTTTAAAACCACCTCAAAAACCACATTTCTGAAATGCAAATGATCATATAATCATTTAATAATATTATTTTACTTATATATTTGAAAAAGCTACCCACAGAATATGATCAAAGTTCCCTAAAAGAACACACAATACTTGTCAACTTGAGTTAGTGGAAAAAATTCCTGCTTCTCTTCAGTATTGTTCGTATAACCCCAGACACCTCTAAAATTCCTTGAAGAATCCTATAATTTTACACCAGGCAGAGGCTATTCCCTTGGCTTGTTTAGACTTACTTACCTTCCTGTCCGAATTGAGAACCTTGACCTTTCCATTAGGTCTCAGATCACACGTTATTTCCTCTGTCAAATTTCCACCAAATTCGCCTGGGGAAGCAGGTGCCCCATTGTTGGTATGCAAACAACTGGCATGCACTTTCAAAATAGAATTTATTACACCAAATTGTAATTTTTTGTTTGAAATCTGGTTCCTCCTCTAGAGGAACTCTTTCTGCTTTGGGAGCCTGCTTTATTCCTTTCTAGGTCTTCTAAGTGCCTTTTTTGGCACATGGTCTCCAGTAGATGTTCCATAGGACATAATTCATTCCAGCAACATAGAAAGGAAGAAAGATGGGCACAGAAAACTCCATCATTCCACTTTTGCTGTAATTTTAAAGCATCACCAATGCTTTTTAATACTGAAGAAATATCACCCTGAGACATAAATACCTACATTTTATTTTAAGATGTGCTAATGCTTGCATTAAACCACTACTTTATGTCTCATCTTATTCACAACTAATGAATAGGTTAATTGCGCTAAATCTCAGGTCAGCAGAATAAGATGTGATTTAACTGAGTAGTGTGAAAAGTGGTTTCTTTTCATAAATAAATGCAGCACATGGTCCTGTTGTGCATGTAATCCATGGTGCAGAAATGAAATAGCATAAATAGCATTATTAGGAATACGCTGAAATTCATTTTTTTAAGCTATCATTCAAAATGGATTTATAAAAACATAAAAGGTGTTTTAAGCTTAGTGGAAACTTTTTCCATTAGAAGCTGATGTGGTTATTATTGGATGTTTCCCTATGACTGTTTTCCAGAGGCCCATGAAATTTTAATTTACTTGAAAAACTAAAATGCAGAGTTATTTGTTTTGACATATTTAATCACTTTCCCACTGTAAAGCTAAAGATGAGAAATCACTAGGGAAAGTAAAAAAAGTGTCAGCATGAACACAAAGAAATGAGAGATTTGCAAGTAAAACTTCACATTATTAAACTGTCATTTAGTTGCAATGTTTTTATTCTTTAAAATATGAAAAGCCTATAAGTTGTTTCTGTTATTGGTGATTTAATGTAGAATTATTCATGTACTTAAAAAATCAATGTAATGTCCCAGTACAAGCCACTAATTGAATTGCTGATAATGAAAATATAAGTATTTCATGTAAAAATTTGAATTAAAGTTTAATAATTTATTATGCCTTTTCCAATACATATAAGGCATTTATATTTTGGAGGAGTAAAATGTATCTGAAACTCATTCATACTATTCATTTGTTGGTATGTCTAGCCAAGTGCATTAATCATGCCTATCTATGCCAGGTATGAAGCTAGACTCCTGGGAATCATTGTGGAGCCAGGGATATGGAATCCTGATTCTCAAAGAGATAACATTAATGATTGACAAATAATCACATCATTTTTTAAAGATGCTAAAGGACTATACTGCAAAGCTACTGTAACCAAAACATCATAGTTTTGGCACAAAAACAGACATACAGATTAATGGAACAGAATAGTGAGTCCAGAAATAAACCCTTGTGCTCGTGGTCAATCTACAACAAAGGAGGCAAGGATATACAATGGAGAAAAGGCAGTCTCTTCAATAAATGGTACTGGGAAAACAGGAGAGTTACATGTAAAACAATGAGATTAGAATATTCCCTCACATCTTATACGAAAATAAATTCCAAATGGCTTAAAGATGTAAATTTAAGGTCTGAAACCCTAAAAGTCTTAGAAGAGAACATAGGCAGAACACTCTGACATAAATCATAGCAAATAAAAGCAAAAGTAAACAAATGCTCTTTAACCTAAAAGCTTCTGCACAAGAAAAGAAGCCATCAATGAAATGAAAAGACCACCTATGGAATGGAAGGAAATATTTGCAAATGGTATGACCCACAAGGGTTAATATCAAAAATTTATAGATAGCTCATATAAATCACTATCAAAAAAATTCAATCAAAAAATGGGCAGAAACTAAATAGATATTTTAGCTAAGATAAAAATCATTGATTATTAGAGAAATGCAAACCAAACAATGAGATATCACCTCACACATGTCAAAATGGCTATTGTCAAAAAGTCTACAAATAACAAATGTTGGAGAGGATATGAAGAAAATCAACCCTCCTGCATGGCTGGTGGGAATATAAATCGGTGTAGCCACTATGGAAAACAGTATCGAGGTTCCTCGAAAAATGAAAAAACAGAACTACCACATGATCCAGCAATTCTACTCCTGGATATATGTCTAGAAAAAATGAAAACACTAATTTGAAAAGATACAGACACCATGTTCAAAGCAGCAAGCAGCCCTATTTACAACAGCAAGGATATGGGAGAAACCTAAGTGTCTATCAATGGATGAAAAAATAAAGAAGATGGAGTTTCTGTTGTGGAGCAGTGGTTAACGAATCCAACTAGGAACCATGAGGTTGCGGGTTTGGTCCCTGCCCTTGCTCAGTGGGTTAAGGATCCGGCGTTGCCGTGAGCTGTGGTGTAGGTTGCAGACGTGGCTCAGATCCTGTGTTGCTGTGGCTCTGGCATAGGCAGGCGGCTACAGCTCCGATTAGACCCCTAGCCTGGGAACATCCATATGCCATGGGAGTGGCCCAAGAAATGGCAAAAAGCCAAAAAAAAAAAAAAAAAAAGACAAGATGAAGTGTATCTATACAATGAAATATTACTTAGCCATTATAAAACAGTAATTTTTAGCAATGTGGATGAACCTAGAGAATGTTATGATTAGTGAAACAAGAGGACTAATACAGTATTATAGCACTTAAATGTGGAATCTAAAAAAAATAATACTAATGAATGTTTATAGCAAATCAGAAATAGATTCTCTGATACAGAAAAAAAAACAGTGGTCACCAGTGGGGAGAGAGAAAAGAAGAGAGGCAGTTAGGGGTATGGGATTAAGAGAAACAAACTACTATGCATAAGATAGTAAGCAACAAGGATAGAGTGTGCAAAGCAGGAAATTACAGCCATTATCTCTTAACTTTTAATGGAATATAATCTGTAAAAATACTGAATCACTATGCTGTGTTCATGAAACTAATATAATATTATTAATCAAATGGATGCTAGAGCAAACAGAGTTCAATATTAGAAAACAGAGTAGAATGCTTAGAAAGAGTGACTCCAGGAAGTGCTTCAAACCTGGAGAATGAAAAGAAACATGACAAGTGCTTTGAGAACTGCATATACAGGAAGGCACCAGCCTTTACAAAAAGCTACATTTGTTTCCAACCAGGCTAACTTCTCTTTCCTTTTCAGTATCATCTCCCTCATGATCATTTTTTTGTATAATATTCACAGCAAAATTGGTTCTTACAAAAAAAAAAAACTGTGAAGCTCCTTCCAGAAGTATTAACATTTTATCAGGGGTCAAAACCCCTGTTCATCAAATGGAAAGAAATAACACTCCAAAGCAAATGTTTCCGGCCTTATGGGCTTACTACCCCTTGGGGACTTGTGGGTGTGGTAGGAGGAACTTTTTTGGCTACCCAGAAATGAAACCAAAGAAGCAATAACTAGAACGACAACCCTGGAGCCATAATCCCCTGTGCCACAAAAGAACTCCAACAATTTCTTAAGGAATCCATCCCCCTGCTTTGGGTTATTAGCAGGGTACCAAAAAACAAAAACAAAAAACATGCCTGAAAACAAATAGAGAATGGAGTCAGGTAACTGGGTTTTACTGGAGAGGAAAGAAAAAGAAAACTAGCATCCAAACCTGGGAAAGATGTTTCTTTGGGACACTAGTCCACTATCTTCTTGGTCTACTGGCTTTTGGAATAAAGTTGCTGTTCCTCTTCTTTGGATTTAATGACCTGCCAATGTCGCTAGAAATGACATTTTCTTTTCCTATGTACTCCACATGGGGCTGGGAGCTGAGTGGTGTTAGAGGTAACATGTGGTTGTCACCATAATAGTATAAAAGTAAACAATGATCTCCTCTAGGGAGGGAGGCCATGATTATTTCCATTTTTAAAAATATTTAATAAATCTGTTTCTCTGTCCACACTATGATGGGAGACACATGAATGAGCAGTTCAGTTTTTGGAGCCCAGGATTTGGGGAAGAACTGTAACGGTTATCTGGTCCAAATACAGAAATATCCCCTGTCATATCCTTGACAGTCAATCTTTGTGTCACTGCCCTGAGAAAGGTGATATCTTTTTTCTTCTCAAGATCTTATCAAGAGTTGGAAAAGATGGCTGCAAAGTACTTGGAAGGGTTTAAACATGGTACATGCATATATGGAGTATATGCAATGCAGCCAAGCAAGGAAAGACAAGTGAAGAGAATTCCTATGTAAAAGACTGAGACCGTTTAAATGTATTTAGGAATTTTGCATTGGGTTTTCCCTGCTAAATGAAGTACAGCATTTGTGAGGTTAGTTGAAATTTCAGAGATGAGAATAAGAATTCACTTCTGTGTTTATTTAAAATATTTCCTTCATGTACTGTAGGTGCCGAATTCATGTAAGTGATCATAGAAACGTTTTTGGGTTCATCAATTTATCCAATATGAAAATTGGCAACTAAACATGATTTTTATGTATCAGTAGGCCAGAAAGCCTATTTGACGGTCTTCTCAGATATTAAACTATTGTCTCTCAGATAAAAAAAAAATCCTGGCTTCTCTATTTTTCTTTGTGATGCTGGCTATGAGACTCTGAAAATGACTTTTTCCTTTACCAGCTGGTTCTACGTTAGATTGTACCATCTGGATTCTAGAGAAAGACTGTGAGGCAGAAGGAAAAGGAAGGAACTGATTCCTTTCTATTTATTTATTCATTTATTTTTGTCCGTTTAGGGCTGCACCCACAGCACATGGAGGTTCCCAGGCTATGGGTTGATTTGGATCTGCAGCTGCTGGCCTATGCCACAGGCACAGCAATGCCAGATCCAAGCCACATATGTGACCTACACCGCAGCTCATGGCAATGCCGGATCACTTACCCACTGAGTGAGGCTAGGGATCGAACTTGTGTCCTCATGGATACTAGTCGGATTCAATTCCACTGAGCCCTGATGGGAACTCCCCTTTCTCTTTAGTTTGCTATTTTTGTCAGTGTGGCCACACAAACGGCCCATTACCCTGAGTACCTGAAATTAGTACCAGCAGCATTTTGGTTACGTTTTCCGGAGTGTCCCGTATACATATTAGCACATGTGAAGTAGGTCCCTATACTCACTCAGAGGACTAATCCTGATCCTGAGGGTCCTTTTTCCGGTCTCATTAGGTACCAACAAAGTAGGGCAACATTGCTTCCTTTCTGTTAATATATGCATTACTGCTACATATGATTTATTTTATATAGTTTATACTATGTGTTATCATACCTATAAATCATAGAATGCACTAGTATAAGCATGTGCATAACTGTTGATAGGACGTAATACATATTATAATCTATATTTACTTATGCATAGTATCACCTCCATTATTGTTCTTTACCATGACTGATTATTCATGCGTTTACACAGGGCATTAAATCTTTCATTATAAGTAGTGTGTTTTATTAATTAAATCCCTGTCAATATTCATGTCACATATGCAGCGTTCTGGCTCCCAGTTTGGTAGGAGCCCTCCTCCAAATATCTATATTCTAATAATCCAATGTCTTCCCTTTGTTTCTCCAGCAATTACTCTACCTGTATTACCTCAGGAGTTTCATTTTGCTTTTATTTATTTTTTTTTAACTCTGCCAGTGCTGCTCAGCCATTTTTCTTTATTAAATTGTCTGTGTTGAAAAAACCGGACAGCTTCTGTTTCCTCACTGGACTCTGAATCAACCATCTATAATAAATCCAGGACATCACCTAAATACATCAGCCCAAATCACACACCATACCATAGATAGAGTTCCTTATATTTACAATATTTAATACATTCAGTAGTTAGGCTTTTTAAAACTTCTTGGATACAAAGGTGCTTTTAGAAGTTACTGGTTTCAGTTCTGTGTGTGTGTGTGTGTGTATTTTGTTTGTTTGTTTGTTTTTTCTGAAGGCAGTTGAAAACAGAGCTCTCCATTTTGGTGCATGACATGCATTTTGTTTCAATTTACCAGAAGTGTTGGTAAGAGGAAAGAATTGGTATTTTCTTAGCAACTAGAATGTAGGAATAATTAATATAAAAATGAGGAATTATTTTAAAGTCAATAATCATTGTCAATATGGCAAGCACACACAATTTCTTACTATAATTAGGATAGAGCAATACAACTAAATTTAAAATAATTTGAATTCTAGGTGAAAATCAATACTTCTTCTAATGGCTCTATCTTAACCCAATCTAGAGAAAATTCCAAGTGTTCCATATTTGTACAACTCAGTGGCTCACTCTTTCCCAAACTTTTTTTTAACTCAAAAAGGAAAAAGAACAACAATCACAACAAAAAACTTTATCCTAAACTTCCCCTGCAGCTACTCTTTTTTTAATTTTTTAAAATTTTTAATTTTTTAATTTTTTTTGTCTTTTTGTCTTTTTTTGGGCCGCTCCCTCAGCATATGGAGGTTCCCAGGATAGGGGTCTAATTGGAGCTGTACCTGCCAGCCTACGCCAGAGCCACAGCAACGCGGGATCCGAACTGCATCTGCGACCTACACCACAGCTCACGGCAACGCTGGATCCTTAACCCACTGAGCAAGGCCAGGGACCGAACCCGCAACCTCATGGTTCCTAGTCGGATTCATTAACCACTGCGCCACAACGGTAACTCCCAACTCTTTTTTTTAAATACAAAATTCTTCACAGGATGTGGTTGTACTCCTGCTCTGAAATTTCTGACCTTATCCTCTTTCTAAATTAAAAACACTTTATGCAGGTGTCACCTCTACCTCCCACAGAGTGCTGACTGCTTTCTCTTCTCAAGGTCATGGTGGGTGTAATCTATCCAATGGACTTAATTCTCCTTCGTTATCTTGTTTGACGTCCTAGCAGCAGCATACATGGTGGATCATGGCCTTCTTCTTGAAACAATTTATTTACTCTCTCAACACCACATTTTCTTAGAGTGCTATCCTTGAATCTCTTCCTTCTCCTATATGGCATATCCAACCTCTCAAGAAACTAACTTGAAATTATATCCAGAATCCAACTACTTCTCCACACATCAAAACTTCTACTGGATTTTAACAGTGCTATCTCTACAGCTGGACCTTAATGCCTCCTTTTTATCACAGTGTCCAAAATGATCATTTTAAATGGATCATGATTCTATTTCACTCAAAGTAAAAGGCAAAGTGTTTGCAGTGGACTATAGGTCTTACATGGCACGGACCTCCTCTACCTTTCCTGTTTTACTACCCTCCCATTCCTCACTCTTTCTAGAAACATGACCTCTTTGCTGCTTGCCTTCTAGGCATGCTCTTATATTTGGACTTTTACTTTGGCTTTTCCTTCTGCTCGGAATGTTTCTTCCCCAACATATCTACCTGGATATCTCCCTCACCTGTTTGAAGTTATTTCATCACCTTTACAATAAGACATAGGCTGATCTATTTTATACAGTTATGTGTCCAACCCACCTGCATTCCAAGTAACACCCCAAACCCCTCTTATCCTACATCCTCCTTTGCTAGAGCACTTTTCACTTATTTCCTAACATACTATGTCATTTCTGTGTATTTTATTTAGATATTATAGTTCTAAGTTAGTCTTCTACCACAAATTAAGCTCCACTGGTGAGAAGTCTTTGTTTTATTTCAGGTGTGCGCACTACAATAAGCTTGGCATAGAGTAAATATTCCATAAATATTTATTAAGTGAATCATCAAATTTAGGCAAACACTCAGTACTCCCTGACAAGTCTCTGCGTCACTTAAATGACTTCCTACTACTCTATGTGGGAGACTGCAATGCACCTAAACTTTATGCTTTTAATTAATAAAACTCTTCCCTCACCCAACTGGATTGTAAAAGTGCTCCAAAGTGCTACTACATTCTGTGTATTTGGTATACTTTCCCTGATTCCCATCAATTTGATATGATCTCCTATTGCTGATTGGTAAAACCAGCATGGACCAATGGAAAAATTCCAGACCAATGGAAAAATGAACATCAGAAGATTCTCTTCTCTGGGTCATGTTATGACATAACCTTGGACTGAGCTCAACAACTGAGGCCATTTCCTAATTTTTCAATGGCCAGTAGTACAATCTGATCTATAACATTTATTTAGAGTCTAATTTATATGCCTGTAATTATAATTTAAGAACAATGTTTATAGTATATATTTATCTAAAAAGCAAGCCTTATAAACTGATGTTATTTTACCACTAATTAAATCCCATATTCTTTTTAACATGACACAGATAAGTCAGGTGTCCATTTATTTACTTTTTATCACTTCAACTATACTGTGCATTAGTAAGAAAACTGATTCTCTGTTTCCATACTACCAAGGTCAGTAATAATAATATAATAACAATAGCACAGCCTAATGTTTATATGGACCATTTCACATTTAATTCTAGCTTAAGAGGTGATGTTATTATTATCATCATGCCAGTTTAAAAATTAAGAGCAGAGGGAGTTCCCATTGTGGCTCAGCAGAAACAAATCTGACTAGTAACCATGAGGACTCAGGTTCTATCCCTGACCTCACTCAGTGGGATAAGGATCTGGCATTGCCATGAGCTGTGGTGTAGGTCGCAGATGCAGCTCAGATCTGGCATTGCTGTGGCTAGAGCATAGGCTGGTGGCTACAGCTCCAATTTCACCCCAAGCTGGGAATTACCATATGCCCATAGGTTTGGCCCTATAATTTTTTTTAAAGCAAGAAAAAAATTAAGAACAGAGTTTAAATTGTTGATTGACAATGACCATATGGTAGATTTGAACCTGGGCAGTCAGGTTCTACAGTACAAGTTCTTGACCATCACAACACACACCTTATCTAATTCTCAATAAATATCAATTAATTATAAGTGGACGAGAGAGTACAGAACAAATGAATAAGTAGGCACTTTTCTGATTATAAAACTGTTTGTGACTAGATTAATATCTGGTTTCCTGAAGGAGAATTAATCTCCTATATACATGAGTCAATATTATTGCTACAAACTGTTTCTGCTGGGTACTGGCAACTGCAGCACTGCCGTGATCGCTTAGGATATATATTTACAGGCATAAGATATGATGCTTTCTACCATTTCCCATTGACAAAGATCAGGGTAACACAGCTTTCCCACGGCTGCATTGGGGAAAAGAAATTTGGATGCATAAGTATATTCAAAATTCAAAATTAACAAGAGAGGCTTCCTAAAGATTGTTCCATTTGCAAATTAGTACATGGACGCCAAAGGAAGATCCAGCTTTTATTTCCAGCTCCGAGTTCTGGTGATTTAGTAGCAGTAAAGACATACTGGAGCAATGTATTAAAAAAAAAAATCCCTGAGAGGAACCATTGTTTTTTGGATTTACAAACAAAACAGACTACTAAATACATGCTGAAGGAAAGTTATGTTTTATATGTGCAATTTTTTTTACCCTTTTTAAAATGCTTTCCATAAAATCATTGGCAAAGAGACAATTATGTTCACGCAAGTGAAACTGAAGAGTGGAAATAATAAACTTCAGCCACAAAAAATAGACATTTGCCTGAAATACTCTGACAAGATGTGACTATATGAGTTATCTCTATCAAGTGAAGTTTTTCAAGGGATCTGTTCAAAAGGATATATTATATTTGATTATGTTTGGTTGTTATTAATCCACCACTTGCATGCTAGATATACACTTACCTTTATTATCATTCCATCTGCCCATGTCTCACTTTTTTTCTTACTGCCTAATGTTATGAAAGAGTAACTCTGCTCTTACCATTTTCTTATACCTATTTCTTCATTTATCCTTTGGTTTAACTGATATCTCAACATTTTGCTTAGCTTTTGGAACACTTTCCACTTTATTGTTTTTTACTAGCATGGAAAACCAGAAAGTGCATGGGCTTAGGGAGAGAGAACCATCTTCATTTAAAGTACTAACTCTGCCACCTTAGAACTTAGAGAACAGGTATAATCTTTCCAGGCTTCAGCTTTCTTCTTATAAAAGGGCAATGCCCATTTCAGGATTTGTCATGACAATTATGGCAAGTAAAATAATCAAGTGCCCAATATGTGTCACAGAATGCCCCTTAGTAGATGTTAGTTCTCTTCTTTCTAGTTGATGTTTTTCATAAAACAGCATTGTCTTGGTTGATGTTCTATTCCTTTTACAGTCTTTGAGTTCCTTCCAGGGTGTCCCTTTTTCTCTCTTCTTCAATAGTTATTCTAAATAGGTTCAATTCATTTTCCTTATGATACAACCTCATCACTAATCTATTTTCTTAAACTTTCACCATTTTGAGTACACTTACTGTGATTTCTCATTAGGGGGCAGAGGATGGGCTGAACAAAAAGGAGACAGAAAATCAATATGGATAATCATAAATATATGATGATATTTTTCATTTTTCAAAGAGCATAAGCCTAGGTTTATACCGTCCAGTGGAGATGGTATCTGTCCTGAGTTTTCCACAAAAGTCAAGAATCAGTCGATATGGGAATGGAATTCTCACACCACATTCAATTCTACCTTGCATTTAGACAAGTTCTAAGTATTCATTTCCTATTACACAGTTGACCATTTAGGTTCATTATATTTGCCCTTTTAACAGTTGTTATCTCTTGTTTTTGAGGAACTCTACTGGGACTCAGGATCCCACACTCTCTGAGATTTTTTCTCACCTAATTGTCCATTCCTTCTCTATCTTCCTGTGGGTTTTTCTTCTCCTTCCCAAATTTTGAAAAGACGTAGTTCCCCAAGGTTGGGTCTGAGACTCTTTATCTTTTCTTGGTTTCTAAAGGAATCTAGTCTACAGCCTCAGTACATTTCATATGCTGATGATCTCTGTCTACGTAACTCTAGCCATGACCCTTCTCTGAGCTCAAGACTCACATCTCTAATTGACAACTTGCCCTGTCTACACAAATATCAAGCGGGCATCTAAATTGAACTATGTCCAAAATAAGTCTGCACTCTCTCCAAACTCTTCTTCCCATTCTTTTCTAAATCAACCAAAGGAACTGTTACCTAACCCGTTAATCAAGTCATGGACAGGCATTTTGGTTGTAATTCCTTCCTTTACTTTACAGGTTACATAGCGTCTATTGCCAAGTTGTGATGGTTCTACATTTTTTTTCTTTTATGGCCACAATCACACCTCATGGAAGTTCCCAGGCGAGGGACTGAATCCAAACCTCAGCTGTGACCGACCCCACAGCTGCAGCAACATCAGACCTTTAACCCACTGCACCTGCTTGCAATCGAACCTGCACTTCCACAGCAACCCAAGGCACTGAAGTGGGATTCTTAACCCACTGTGCCACAGCAGGAACTTCCATTTCTACTTTATAATTATTTCTCAAATACTGTAATGTCTCTCCATCTCCACTAGTATTATCTTAGTTAATATCTTACATCTGGATTGTGCAACACATTCCACCTTGTCTCCATTTCCTCTTTGTTGCCTGTCTATAAACCTATTCTGTCTTCCTTTCCTTCCTTCCTTCCTTCCTTCCTTCCTTCCTTCCTTCCTTCCTTCCTTCCTTCCTTCCTTCCTTCTTTCCTTCTTTCCTTCCTTCCTTCCTTCTTCCTTCCTATCTATCTATCTATCTATCTATCTATCTATCTATCTATCTAGTAAATAATCTAGATAGTAGCCAGGGTGATCATTGAAAAAATCAGATCATGGAATTCCCTGAGAAATAATCCTTTAATGTGTTTCAACCTAAGTTCTTGGCAGAGCTTATTACACATCCCATGATGGCTTCTACATACCTCTCCAAACTCAGTACTGCCTTCTTGCCCTTTATTTACATTTCTTGAATAGTTAAGTGATTTCAAGTTGTAAGCCTTTTTACTTTAGTTTTTTCTAACCCAGCTTGACTCTTTTATCATCTTTTATATCCACATCTAAAATTTTTTTTCTTTTTCTTTTTTTTTGCCATTTCTTGGGCTGCTCCCGCAGCATATGGAGGTTCCCAGGCTAGGGGTCAAATTGGAGCTGTAGCCGCTGGCCTATGCCGGAGCCACAGCAATGCAGGATCTGAGCCGTGTCTGCAACCTACACCACAGCTCACGTCAATGCTGGATCCTTAACTCACTGAGCAAGGCCAGGGATTGAACCCGAAACTTCATGGTTCCTAGTTGGATTCATTAACCACTGAGCCACAACGGGAACTCCTCCAAGTCTAAATTTAATACTCACTGGTCTTTACCATATAGTTTTGCTTATTTCTTTCATAGCTTATGTTATAACATGCAAATACATAGGTGTTTATTTAATATCTCTCATTATAGTCTTAGTACACTAAGAGTTCTCTGTTTATATCCTCAGTGCTTTAGCACATACCAGGTGCCCAATGTGTATTAATGAATGATTCAGGAAATAAAGGGTATCTGAGTCCAGAAGAGAGTGTTTGTGTGTGTATATGTGTCTCTGTGGATGTGTGTAAGATGTTCACAATCTGCAGATAGGACTGAAATCAGGTGAGTGGATTATTATAAAAGATTGTGACATTTTCCCTCTCACTTTATAATTTCTCTATTTTATGATTCTCACAGATAGTTTTTGAATATTTCAGTGGAGATCAAAGACCAGGGTATTAAAGGGAGATCCAGGGAAGTAAATAAAGAGAAGGCTGGCCTCTCTGCTGGTCCTCCAAAGAGGAGAAGCAGCATCTCAGCTACTACCTGTCCCACCATGAGAAGAAGTTCACTTTGGAGCTGACAAAAGCATGGAGGAGCACAGACAAGGAAGGCACACTTCTACATGGACCGCTCAGGGAAGACACAAGAGAATCCCTTTGGCAGAGGATGCTGAATGGTGGTGGGAGAAAGGTATTCAGTGTTCTCTCTCCCTTCTGAATGTTTTCTTCACTTACCTATTGTCTCCCAGATCATACCTCTAAAGAATACATTTTGAAAACCCATAGATTGCAGTGAAGGCTCATTTCCACTCTAAAATTCTTCTGTTACCTTTACTATAGTTAACATGTTCTAACACTTGACTCTAATTTTGACAGTCAATGATTTTGACTGCCTAGATAATTATCTGCTGCCTAATGCCAAACTCACACACAGACCATAATTTATGTTTGTACCTGTTACTGATTAAAATGGCAGGAACGAGTTACGGTAAACAAGGCACTAGGGAGTACACATATTTAGAAAACTAGAGTATGGGGTGTGCATAAAAAAGAAAAAAAATAATGGAACATGGTTTAAAACAGTGCAGAAGAGTATTTACTAGGAACACAATCTCACTGTCTGATTAGCACTGACCACAATAAAGATGAATCAACAATGTCTCGTCATTGTTTCTGTTTTTTTTTTTTTAATTTTTTTTAATTTTTGCGTTTTTATGGCCACACCAATGGCATATGGAAATTCCCAGACTAGGAGTAGAATCAAAACTGCAGCTGAGGCCTATGCCACTGCCAGTACAACACCAGAGCTGAGCTGCATCTGTGATCTACACCACAGCTTGTAGAAATGCTGGACCCTTAACCCACTGAGCAAGGCCAGGGATTGAACCCACATCCTCACAGAGACAACACTGGGTCCTTAACCCTCTGAGCCACAATGGAAACTCCCTCTTCATTGTTTGGAAGTGCAACCATTTCACAAAGACAGCAAAAGCAAAAATGGAAGTGACTAGAATTTTTTCAAAGCTTATGTATACCAGGAAAGGTAGCGGGGAGAAGGAAGCTCATAAGAGCTAAAAGATCCTAAAATGAGCCTCAGGAATCTTAACTTGTTCTCTAGTACCAGAGGCAAGGGAAGTCCACGGGGGTGAGGGCAGCAGAGCCTGGACTCCTCTTTTCCAGGATCTCAGCTTTGGGGGTGTAACAGAAGAGACCTTTCAGATCTGGGCTCTCTCAGCTTTGGTACTACTGACATTTGGAGCCAAATACACCCTTGTTTGTCAAGGAGAAAGGTTTTCCTCTATGTCATGGGTTATTTAACAGTATAGTTGTCCTCTGTCTGCTAGATGCCAGTAGTCTGCAGGCTCATGCACATTCACACACATACCACTCCCAATTTGTGACAACCAAAAATGTCTCCAGACATTGCCAAATATCCCCTAGGTGTCAAAATCACACCCACTTAAAACCCAGTGCTTTAGAAACCCCTTAAAATTTCTTCTCCCACCTCCCTGTATTAATATCCATGGTTTCATTAAGAGAAAAAAAAAATGGAACCAGAAAAGCTAGAGCTGTTATCTTTGTTATTTAATAGTAAATGCTCAAAGGTTTGAGAAAAGGGAATGGAAGAAACCAAGTACCTTACAAATTTCAGGATGAGCTATAATTTTGACTTGTTTAATGTCATATCATCTCACTGATTAAATTTTTTCTATTCTAAATCATTCAAACATGGCAAATTGGAGACATTATAGCACCCAATTAGAAGTAGAATGATTGAATTTTAAGATTTTTACTTCATTAAAGATTGAAGTTTTGGTAAGCACATACACCCCTACACACACCCACACATGCACACACCTATCTGCTGCGTTCCTTGCTGGAGACGCACTCATTCACAGTAATAGAGGTTTTTTTCTTTTGTCTTTTTTTTTTTTTTAATAGTGATGCCCATTGGCTGTTCTATGTAATAAACTGCACTGTGTATTACAGAACTGCTCCAGGCAGTCAAATAATACATAAAGATATAGAGCACCCTCTTTTTCTTTCAGTTTCCTAAGGGAAATATTTCTTATAGAGACTATCAAGGGTTTTATTTCCCTCATCAAGATTTTTATGAACAAACTATTTGTTACGTTTGCCTATGGTGCTGATTATCCTGCATGAAATAGAATATATCACTGTTTGGTTAGAAGAGGTTAGAAACATACCTGCCAACGGATCTACACACACAATCCAGATTTCACATTTTCCTCTACAGTATTTCATTATTAAAAAAAATAGGAAAATATAGGGAACTTGTTAGCCCTATTCTTTGCATCATAGCAAATAAAGTGTGCTAGAAGGGCAGCAAGTATATGCCATGTGGTCTTATGTGAACATGGGATTAACAGGTGCCTGTTCTGGGGTTGAGATGGAAAGATGGTGGGGGTGCCATTTCTTCCTCCACATGCACATACAGTATCTCCTATGAAGTTACTCTGATGTTAAGGTTTTATTGTTAAGTTATCCAATAGAGAAAAGGTTATTTATTGGAGTTAACCAAATAGAAGTCAGAGAGAATTAGATTTGATCATCCAAGACATTTCCCTTGACAAAGCAGGTCAGACTAGGCCCTTACAACAAATGGAAAGTCTTTGTTTTTAAACAAGTATAGAACTTACTAGAGATCAGGGGCTTTATTTTTCTCTGGAGTTATGTCAAATGCATTACTAAGATTTAAGAAGCGAATAAAACTAAATTAATTTTAATCATGCACATTTCTACTTTTTTGCATTCTATGTGAAAAAAATATAAAAGCAGGTTGACTAATTTCAAGGTTTTACTTCATGTCATGCCCATGATAATACATTTTTCAGCAAATGTAGATATACTTTTATTTTACTCATATGAGTTTACCCAGTTCACCTCTAGGCTTCAATCCCTTAAAAAACAACTCTTCTGGCTATAAAACTATCACATCAAAATTCAGGTCCTGATCAATTTCACACACATTAGCCTCCTACAGTTAGGCAATTATTTCCTTGAGATACTTGCTACTTTCATTTCACAATGAATTTGGTTCCTATAAATTGATGAAGACAACAGAATTATACAGCTACATTCATAACATCTTGGTATCAGTTCATTAAAAAAATCAATCAAGTGGATATTTGGAAACATGCCACATATAAGCCATTGTGCTAGGCTCTGAGGTAGGGAGACGGAAGCATAAGAACAGGATTACTGTCCTTTAAAAGCTTTAGGAGATTAAGCCTTTTCAACTAGAGTAGTCGAATGTCTGAGTTACAGAATATACAATGTCAAACAAGTGAGAACAATAAAAGTGACTTATAATCTTAGGATGATTTGAGATCACCATGGGATGGGTATTCTGGTTCTTTGTGAGAAACACATGGGACTTAATCTAAAAAATTGAGGGCATCATGGAAAATTTTTCAATGGTAATATGATACAATGGAAGCAGTCACTTTGGAATTTTAATCAGGAGGGGAGTGGACTTGAGAGAGGTGGGGGAGGGACCAAAAAAAAATCCAAGATGAAAAGGTTTATCAATGCTTCTCTACCAAGTGTTGTGATAAGTTCTAGGCCAGAAGTGAGTGAGTCATGATGGTGGAAGGATGTGCAATTTAAGACAAAAGAAAAATCATTATTAGTCAAGATAGGAGGTGCTATATATACTAGAGGCAGATAGGGTGTCCTCTGGGAGGGGCGGGGTTAAGAGACTAAATGATACTAAATTATTACTACATGTTACTAAAACTAAATCTTGAAGGATGTGCAGGAATTTGCAGGGGTAGCATATAGAGGGAGGGATTCTTGGCAGATCATGAAAAGCAGTCAGAACAGAGTTTATGGTGTAAAGCAGGAAAAAATGAGGCCAATACTCTAGTTGGGCTTAGTTGTGCATATACATGAAGGGCATGATTAGAAATTAGGACTAGAAAAAGAAAAGAAATTAGGATTAGAAAAAGAATGAAACATTTTCCTTGCCTTATAGAAATATAAACTTGGATAATGTGAGCGAGAGGTGAGAAACTATTTAGAAAGCTCCTGGGAGAATGCCAAGGAGACAAGGTAAGGACGTGACTGCTGTTAGATGCTGCATTCAACAAATACACAGATGTGCCCTATTCAACAGTACCTGCTATGGGATGAATGGAAGCCAACGTGTTGAATTAACATGAGAGGCTGTGTGGTAGAATGGCCCAAAGTACTGATTTCAGACTAAAATTCTCTGGACTCTTTCTCAAATTTTGCTATTTTCTAGCTGGAGTAGTCCAGATGAGTTATTCTATCCCTATACCTCTGTTTCTTCCTCTATACAATGCAGATGATAACTCTGCAGGAAAACTCAAATTGCTCAAATTCATCAAAGAAGGAAAAGCAGATAAGAATCAGACTGTACTATCTCACAGTCTGAATTTCCTGGTTGAGTTAATTACCTTGGGAAATTCTAATCATGAGATCAATGGAGGACATGAGGGTTGGAGTGGAGGTTCCACAAGCTTGCTTTGCATTCTTTTGGATTATGAAGGTAAATCTCTGCTTGTTCTATGCCAGTGCTATTTTTATTTTGTTGACTATTTAAAACAAAGTTATACATTCAATGGTAAACATGTCTACAGTTGATGTGATGGTTAAGTTCATGTGTCAACTTGGCTGGGCCACAGGATGCCCAGATGTTTGGTTAAACATTATTCTGTGAAAGGGTTTCCAGATAGGAGTAACACTTGAATCTATAGACTGAGTAAAGCAGACTGATGTGATCCCTAAGGTGGGTGACCCTCACTCAGTATCAGGAAGACCTGCATGGAACAAAAAGGCAGAGTAAGGGGGGAGTCCCTCTTGGCCTGATGGTGCTGGAGCTGGGACATTGGGTTTCTCCTGCCTCAAGCCTCCAAAAGAAACACTGCTGCTTCTTCAGTCTTGAGCCTACTGCTTTCAGACTAGATCTTATGGCCTTGGCTCACCTGGTCCTCAGACCTTTGGACTTGCAGCGAAACTATACTATAGGCTCTCCTGGGTCTCCAGCTTTTGACCTCTCAGCCTCTAGAAATTCATAAGCCCATTCCTTCTAATAAATCTCTTCCTCTCCATCCATCCTACTGGTTTTCACTGGAGAACCCTGACTCATACAGTTGACTCATCATCCCTCTACTTACTACATAAATCTATGTTTCTTAAATCTACTGACTACTCATCCGTTAGAGATCTTTCAATCCTTAACCTATAAGAAATGTAAAAATAAAGGGCCTATCAGCAAAGGTAATTTGTTCCATTTCCTCCCTTCTTTCATTTTAGAAGCATATTCAACCATATCCAAATATTATGTTTGGGGTTCCTGGGGTGAGTTTTTTGCTGGTTTTGTGTAATTCATTTTATTCTCATAGTTAGTTTGTAGTAGTGATGTCTGATTTTTTTTTTCTCTGATGGACTTATTTGTACAGCAAACTAAAACTTTTAAAACATGACCTTGTTCCCACTTGGAGCTTTTACCTTCATTTTACCACCTAAGTTTACTAAATTTTATCCTCTCCTTGCAACTTTTAAAAATTACTATACACACATACACGCAATCATGTTTTATTCATCTTCCCTGAAAAAGGCATAGAACATTTTAAAAGGGCCCCCGAACCTTGTAGAAACTAGAGTGGGGATGGTATCCTGCAGTGTGATTATAAATTAAAATGTCCCCTTTGCTTCCTAAAGAATAAGTCAATACCTAGTATCACAAAACTTTCCCCCCAGCCTCTTTTTTTCTTTCATGTTGGAATGTAATGCTTCTATTGATGTGAAAATGCACCAGCATGCACTGAAGTATAATTGAAGGTAGATTTCCCCTCAGCTGGCACTGAGAATAGCACAGCCACTTTGGGAACTGAAATATAATAAAAAGTCCGTTAGGTGACACCACCCAGGAGCAACATACTGTTCACTCAAATGCTTTGATTTGGTAACATGCGACTCTTATAGCAAGTCTATTTTTGAATTTAGGAGACTAAAATCAGCAATCTGTTCTTTAGGTATATCTTTAGGTATATCTATATATCTATCAATCCCTATCCAGCTTGCTTCCCGCTTTTGCTGAACAAGGAGAGTTACGCTGTCCCAGCACAAATCTAGGCTCCTAATTAAAATGGGCTCCATGCTCCATGAATCAACCTCCCGCAAGCACCATCCTTCCCAATACAAGATCCAGAAACTTGTTTTATCTTCAGCAACCTAAAATGATGGGTTTCTGAGTTTTCCTTGAACATCTTAGGCATTTATCAAACATCAAAAAGTAAAAACTTCTAAAATTAATTTTTACAGACTTTTTTGGTAAAAGTATATGCAGATTATGGAAAATAAAGATATTTGATTGCACTGATTCATTATTAAGAGAGGAAAATAAAATATGTTGTTCTCTGACAGCTAGGAACAGTTTTAAAGGGAAATGCCTACATATATGAATTCATCTATCTTCCCATCCCTCCCACCCTCCCTCCCTCTTTCTATTTTTATCTTAAAAAAGATTTAAAATTAGTGATGTATATTTTCAAATAAAAGCTCAGAAATCCTTCACATTTCTGCATCTGAAGGAAATGAAGTTGGAGCTCATTCTTTAAGGACAAACTTTTTTTTTTTTTTTTGACCACACCTGATATATGTGGAAGTTCCTGGTCTAGGGATCAAATCCACACTGCAGTGCAGCCTGTGACATAGCTGCAGCAATACCAGATCCTTAACCTACTGTTCCACGAGGGAACTTCCTAAAGGCAATCTTTAAAGAAAATTATATGTATATATATCCTATATATATATATGCAATATATATATTTAATGAACAGACATTGCATAGAGTAGGTTATATTGATTTAAAAATTCTAGTTTCCCTATTAGAATAACCTACTCCATGCAATGTCCATTCATAATGCTATTGAACATTATATGTTTTAGCAATATCCTTTTATCCTCCATTATTTTATAGTATACATTTTTCTTTTAATATTTATCATTAATTTGGGTTTATTTTAGAAAATTTGGGTATTATGGAAAATATTAAGAGGTTAGTAAAGAACTGATTATCTACAATTAGAGTAATTACTGTTAGTATTATCCAGATTTTATTTCATTCAGATCTCTTTTTTGCTATCTATGTATTTGTAGCAATGATAATGCTGGGGTCATAGTCTATGAAAATTTTTATAAACACTTTTATTCACTATATCATATTTTTTCCAATGCTACTAAATTTTTTGAGAAACATTATTTTTCATGATATAATAGTATTCCACATAAGGATATACTCTTTAAAATCACCTCTTCATTAACAATATTTATTAATTTTCAATTATTTTTATTGTTTTATGTATATATTGTGGTAATATATCTGTGTACTCTTTATTTCTTTAGATCAGAATGATTCAAATTTAATAGACCAAAGGAAATTCCAAAGCTTCTCATATATTTAGAATCTAACAATTATGGCTTAAATATGACTAAAGGAATATAATATATATTACCAAGTAATTGTGCAATCATTTTGCTATAAAAGACTGTAAAACAAATCACTTAAAGCATGTGAAGTAATGCCTAGATAAACATTACTTAATTTCTGAGGTACAGAAATTTATTTTAATAAATCTAGAACTCTAGAAATAATATCTGCAGTTTGAAGTTATAGAGCTGAAAATCATTTCTCAATAAGTAATTCAAACATAAAAAATAGTACTATAAACTTAAAACAATTTTTCTTATGTGAGGAAAAATAAATCTCATGATGCAAGTTATTAGTGAACTTTGGTATGAATTAATTCTTTCAAATATTAACATTTTAAGTACATTTTCAAGTGTTCATAAAATCAAGAGAATAGATATTCTAACTGCTTAGGATAGACAGTCCCAGAAGCAGTTCTGGGGGAATACATTTGCTGAGACTGAACTGGGGGAACTTGCCAGTATTTACCAACAAGTTCTCCAGCTACACACAAAGCCAAATGTCTACTCCCAAGGCTCTGGTCTGAATATGTGTGCCACCTCAAAACGCATGTGTTCAAATCCTAATGCCCCATGTGATGTTATTAGTAGGTGGGGACTTTAGTAGGTGCTGAGGTCAAGAGGATGGAGACCTCACAAATGGAATTAGTGGTCTTAGGAGAAAACAGACCCCACAGAGTTCCCTCTCCCCTCGCACCATGTGAGTACACAGTAAGAAGTCCGCAGTCTGCAACCAGGAAGAGGACTCTCATCAGAGCTTGACCAAGCTGGCACCCTGATTTTAGGCTTCTAGCCTCCAGAATAATGAGAAAGAACTATGTGTTTATAAGTCTTATAATCTATGACATTTTGTTTATGGCAGCTTGATTGGCCTAAGACACTTTCTATTAAAACATTCAGATGGACATTTAATCAAAGGTTTACAAAGAAAACTGTACTACAAAACAAAAATAAAACGAGGCCTCAGAAATATTCCCTTTGGAGATGGAAATACAAAGATGATGTTTGCTGAGTACAGGTTTCTGAAGCAGTGTGGATGCTGAGAAATCATTATAAAATTGAAGAAATGGCTACATAAACAAAAAGAGGTTTGAATACGTCAGCTTAGTGAATAGTTGATTTAGGAGTAGGGCATATTTTGAATGACTCTTCTAAAAGCCTTTGTTTAAATGGATAGAGATAGATTTTTTTCCAATAGGTGAAAAAGGTCAATAACAGCAATAACTTTCCTTCTACCATATAAATGCTGCACTATATTTTACGACCTTATTAATATGAGCAGACCAAAACTTTATTATTCTAAACATCTGTCTGTAATTTACTGGCATAAAAGTGAGGCCTTTTGCAATAAAAACCTCATTTCAAATGTCAGGCAGGTTTGTGTGTGTCTGAATGCATATGTTTTGTTTTGTTTGACTATGTATCAGCTAATAACATACTTGAATACTTTATTATTACTATAATATTGTTCCTGGAAGATACAATCAGTTTTCCCATATAAAGTGATGGAATAGATATACATAGGCAATTAGAACTCTTCAAATGAGAACACAAATCTATAGGTCAGTCTTTTCCCAATTATGGGTTGCAGCTTGTTTTTAGGTCATGAAATCATTTAGTATATTATGGCAATTTTTTAATGGAAAAGGGAAAAAAAAGAAAACATCAAAATTATGAGAGCATGTTAAAGAACAAGGTACATTTTCTTTCATGAAAACTTTGTTTCAGTGTTAATTGGGTAGGATACAAAATGCTTTCTGACTGTTTTGATCAAAATCATTTGAACCTGGAGGATGCTGTAGTAAATTAAATAAGCCAGACAGAGAAAGATAAATAATGTATAATCTCACTTACATGTAGAATCTAGAAAAGTAGAAATCTTAGAGAGTAAAAGGGTAGTTGCCAGGGACTTGCTGCCTATTGGTCAAAGGGTACAAACTTTCAGTTAGGAAATGAAAATGTTCTGGGGAAGGTAATGTACAACATGGTGATTACAGCTAACAATACTGCATTATATACTTGGAATTTAAATATACACCAAGTATATTTGAACATAAGATAAAATAAGAGATCTTAAGTGTTCTGAGCACACATACAAAAGGTAACTGTGAAATGATATATATGTTAATTGCTTGTGGTGATCATTTAACAATGTATACATATTATTAAAATATCACATTGTACATCTTTTTAAAATTAACACTGTAGAAACTTGAATTTATATAGTCTTAATTTGTCAATCACACTTCAACAAAGCTGGAAACAATTTAGGTACTCAAAATCATTTCTAGGTCCAACCTTCCCAGGGAGATGGATATGAAAGTTACAATGAAAATTACACTCAGAGTGAACAGATGTTATCCATTTGATTCTTTTAGCACCTGTTTTTTTTTTTTTAACCACTTATTTCCAGTTAAATGTAATGCATAAATATATATTTACTGGTCAGTAACTACTGTTCTAAATAGAAATATAGTGGAATGTTTTATAAAAGTTGGTATTGTAAGTTAGAAAATATTTTCACTAAAAAGATAACCCCTCTACAAATTCAAGGTTACTCAGAGTTTTACAAGTCATAGTTGATTAATTAAAAATTAATCACAATTTGGAAGAAAAAATGCAAGGAAAGGGGAATAATATATTGAATAGTCTCTAATGTATACAATTTCTTTTGAATTCATCAGCAAAGAATAATGTTTTCTAAGTTGGAATAAAAAGACTTCATCCTGGATGACAGAACTCGTTATTTACAAGTAGCACACAAGTGTATGTATGTGTGTGTGTGTGTGAACAACAAAATGTTATCAGTGTTTTCCTCTTCTAGATTTTCTATATCTCCTTCATTTTTTCAATGAAGTTACTTTAAAAAGAAGTAAAATAGGACTGACATTCTTCAGAGCTCATACTGTTGATAAGAACAAGGTACCCGTTAGTGGCTCAGCAGAAATGAATCTCAGTAGTATACATAAGGATGCAGGTTCAATCTCTGCCCTTGCTTAGTGGGTTAAGGATCTGGTATTCCGGTGAGCTGTGGTGTAGGTCATAGAGTCAGCTCAGATCCCGTGTTGCTGTGGCAATGGTGTAGGCCAGCAGCTGCAGTTCTGATTCTGTATGCTGCTGGTGTAGCAACCACCGCCCCACCCCACCCCCCCAAAAAAAACCAAAACAAAACAGGGTAGATGAGTTCCTGTTGTAGTTTAGCAGGTTAAGAACATGACTAGTATCCATGAGGATACAGTTCAATCACTGGTCTCAATCAGTGGGTTAAGGATCTGGTATTGCCACAGCTGTGGCATAGGTTTGCAGATGTGGCTCAGATCTGGCATTGCTATGGCTGTGGCATAAGCCAGCAGTTGCAGCTCCAATTTGACCCCTAGCCTGGGAACTTCCATATGCCACAGGCAAGGCTGTAAAAAAGCCAAAAAGAAAAAAAAAAGAAAAGAAAAGAAAGCAAAACAAAAAAACCCCCAAAAAACAGGATAAAGTTCTTAGCTCACAAATCTTTCACATCCAAGGTTAAGGAAACCAAAGATAATTCAAAGAAATGAAAAAACATCCTTTGCTTTTGGGCTAGAAAAATTAATACTGTTACAATGGCCATACTGCCCAAAGCAATTTAAAGATTCAATGTGATCTCTTATCAAATCACTCATGGCATTTTTTTTGCAAAACTAGAACAATAATCCTAAAATGTATATGGAACCATAGAAGAACCAGAATTGCCAAAGTGATCCTAATAACCCTCCCAGATTTCAGGTAATACTACAAATCCACAGTAATCAAAACAATGTGGTATTGGCATAAAAACAGACATATAGATCAATGAAAAAGAATACAGAGCCCAGAAATAAACCCAAACATACCTACAATCAATTACTCTTTGACAAAGGAAATAAGAATATACAATGGAAAAAAGACAATCTCTTCAGCAAGTGGCATTGGGAAAGGTGGACAGCCACATGTAAATCAATAAAGTTAGAATATTCCCTCACACCATACAAAAAAAATAAACACGAAATATCTTAAAGACTTAAATATAAGACATGACACCATGAACCTGCTAGAAGAGAATATAGGCAAAAGATTACCTGACATAAATCATAACAATATTTTCTTAGATCAATCTCCCAAGGCAAAATAAATAAAAGCAAAAATAAACAAATGGAACCTAATCAAACTTATAAGGTTTTGCACAGCAAAGGAAACCATGAACAAAATGAACAACCTATGGACTAGGAGAAAATATTTGCAAATTATACAACTAACAAGGGCTTAATTTTCAGAATATACAAACAGCTCATACAACTTGATATCCAAAAAAAAAATCAATAAAAAAATGGACAGAAGACCTAAACGGACATTTAGCCAAAGAAGACAAACAGATGGCCAACAGGCACATGAAAAGATGCTCAACGTTGCTAATTATTAGAGAAATGCAAATCAAAGCCATAATGAGGTACTACCTCACACCAGTGAGAACAGCCATCATCAAAAAGTCTACAAATAAATGCTGGGGAGGGTGCAGAGAAAAAGGGAACCCTCCTACACATTTGGTGGGAATGTAAACTGATGTAACTACTGTGGAAAATAGTCCAGAGGTGCCTTAAAAAAACTAAAAATAGAAAAAGACAAAAAAAACAAACAAACCTAAAACTAGAACTATCATATGATCCAGCAATCCCACTCCTAGACATTTACGCAGAAAAGACAAAAACTCAGACTCTAATTCAAAAAGGCTTGTGGTTGCCAAGGGGGAGGGGGAGGGAGTGGGGTGGTTGGGGAGCTTGGGGTTAAAAGATACAAACTATTGCCTTTGGAATGGATTAGCAATGAGATCCTGCTGTGTAGCACTGGGAACTATGTCTAGTCACTTATGATGGAACATGATAATGCACGAAAATGGAATGTGCACATGTATGTGTAACTGGGTCACCATGCTGTACAGTGGAAAAGAAAATTGTAATGAAGAAATAACTATTAAAAAATTAAAATACTAAAAAGACACATGCACCCTAATGTTCACAGTAGCACTACTTTTTAATAGTCAAGACATGGATGCAAACTGAGTGTCTATTGACAGATGAGTGGATGAAAAATATACACACACACACACTGGGTTATTACTCAGCCATAAAAAAGAATTAAATATTGCCATGTGCTGCAACATGGAGGGACCTTGAGATTATCATACTAAGTGAAATTATGTAGAGAAAAGCAAATATGTGCTACCATTTACATGTGCAATCTAAAAAATAATACAAATGAACTTACAGAATAGAAACAGACACAGACATAGAAAACAAAATTATGGTTACCGAGGGGAAAGAGAGAAGAGGAATAATTTAGGAATATGGGATTAGCAAATATACACTACCATACATAAAAGACAAACAACAATGATTTACTGTATAATACAGAGAACTATATCCAATATCTTATAGTAACACATAATGGAAAATAATATAAAATATATAGAAACTAAAATATTACATATCTATAGATATATCAATATATCTGAATCACTTTCCTGTATACCTGAAACTAACACAATATTATAAATAAACTATACTTTGATAAAAAAGGAATAGGGTAGATATAATACGGAATGTTTCTCTTTGTTAAAGCAAACATTAGTGTCTTAGGTTATCTTTCTAAATTAATTATATTCACAGTGTTGCTACTTACATTGTTACTCATACATTTAATTGAATTTGATGAAATACAATGCATCAAAATACAATGAAAAATATATTCTATGGACTGCATATATATTGTAGGATGAATGAAAATAGTTGTCACATATTGGATTTCTTCTTTATTTTTTACTTTTTAATTTAATTATATTTCTTTACTTTTTTATTTTTTCCTACAGCTGCACCTGCGGCATATGTAAGTTCCCAGGCTAGGGGTTGAATTGGAGCTGTTGCTGTTGGCCTATGCCACAGCAACACCAGATCTGAGCTGTGTCTGTGACCTACACCACAGTTCATGGCAATGCCAGATCCTTAGCCTATTGAGCAGGGCCAGGGATTGAACCTTCATCCTCATGGATACTAGATGGGTTCATTACCACTGAGGCACAACAGAAACTCCTCTTTATTTTTTAATAAATACAGTTTAAATGAGTATAAGATACAAATTATTAAAATATATGTTTATATATTTACTAATCTTTTAAAAATTACTAATTTTTTTTAAACCTGGAATTTGTAACTGAAGAGATATTAGTTGACTCCATTGTATGGAAAAACAGAAATCTTCGAAAGATAAATATTCTCATTGGACTATATAATACATGAAAGTCTACAGAAAATTTAGATTTCACATGTTTTCCTTAACTTGCACAGATTCTTGGCTAAATACGTAAAATATCTAAAGCCTACTTTTATCATATTTAAGCAAATCTCTTAAGGTAAATTAGTTATTGCATATTGGATTCCTTTGTTCATTCTTTTATTTTATTAATAAACAGTTTAAATTAGATGAGAGCATCCCGGCATCCTAAATTAGACTAAATTAAATTAGAAAATGTTTATTGATCACTATGTTCAAGATCCTATTCTTTTAATTATAATGTTTCCTGTTACAGGGAAAACCAGCAGGAAGTTGGGTTTGCTCAGTGAATTCTGGGAGACAGGCCTCCATAATTACATGTTCATGTGTTTAGACATTCGAAAAGAATCCTTAAGCATAACAGAATCTGGTGGGAAGTTTTTCAACTATGGTAAATATTTGCATGTGTATTTGTTTTATGTGTTATTCTGGTCTCTCCAGATTTCTATTTGCTCTAAATCTCCCCAGGTGGATTGATACTGGGAAGTAGTGATAAAATATGGTGATTAATTTTTTGACTCTGGGTATTCAGAGAACAAGCAAAACTGGCAATGCAAAAACAAAGTAGTTATCTAAGTTATTTCACCACAGCTTTTGATTTCACTAATTGAGACACACCTCTGACATACCGGTTCCTATATCTTCCTCAAGTCCTTTCCTGTGATAGTCTACACCACCAGGCCATACAGAAACACAAAGCCCATTATATGCAAATACATATATCCTTGAATAGGGGCTATTCTGTTCATAAACACCAGTTTATGGAGCCACAGTGTACATTCCTGGAGCACCTCTTATGTTACAGGTGCTGCTCTATAGGCAGGGACATGGCCTCTGCCCTCAAGGAGCTGACAGCCCAAAGGAGAACTGAGATGGACCCAAATCATATAACATGTCAGGCATGTGCAGTTGGTGTCACAAGTGAACACGGACTGTTGAGAAATTAGAGTTAGCAGTCACTCGGTTGAACATTTTGTTATAAACCTCTTCTCTCAGTTTTTGGTCCTCTGAACTGCATTCTCAGGAAATGTTCTTTTTCCTCCTGTCTTCCATTTCTAAGTAGTTCTTTACTTAGAATACACACTAATATAAAACACCTACTGCAAGTAACATCTAGAGAAATTTGGTGAATTTTTCACTATTTATAAATCCCATATTATACATTAAGTTCTTTGTCTAGGGCCTCTCACTTGGCAATCTCAGCTTTCTTTGTAACATAATAATCAAGGAATATTCCCAAAGTCACCAAGTTTGTTCAAATAACAACTATATTACTTAAGTCTCAGTTTATCATACCACTATAATGTCAATTTTAAAAATTACCCTACTTAGCCAGGCCAATCTTCCCTCAGTTGAGACATATCTTTTGTCATTTCTCTTTGTGCTCCTCCTTTTCTTCTGACAATTTGGACACACTTAGCAAAATCACTTTGAGGTTTTGATTCAAGCTGTTGAAGATACCTTGAAAGCCATAATTAAATCAACACAATCTTATTACTAATAGTAAAAGCTATCGGAATGCCTATAAAGTCAAAAGATACCAAGTACTCTTAGGTTTATAAAAATTCTTTGTTTTTAAATACAAACTACTAAGAGGAATGTCCATTGCTGTACTTCAAATGAACTAGCATTTGTAAGAAATAGAGGCTTTCAGTCCTCTAAAGCAGCCTCCACCAAATTTCCTCCTTGCCCACCCTCACTCTCAGCAAGTTTCTAGATTTCCCTTATTCAGTCTGAACTCAGGGCAACTGAGAAAGTACCGCAAAAGTCTGAACCCAAACAGTCACGAACATGGTACGCCCACAAAACAAAAACGTCACCTTGGCGGTGGAAATCACAAGAACAGTTTCAGGAGCGAACATGGAATAGATTTCACTGACCTGACGAAATATCTATTTGGCTCATCTTGGTCTGCGTGATGTTGATGTGGACACCAACTTTGCTTTCAGTGAGGTCAATCTCCACGTTGCCCAAATTATCCGCAAAATGACTAAAAAGCAGGAGACCATTGGGGTTCCAAGTCCTGAACTGGAAACTGACTGAAAACAGGTCCTGGTTAAGCCGTCCGGGCACCTCCAGGTAGCTGGTGGCATTGAAAAAGACGGGTACTGTGTAGGGCTCCACACACGAGAAACTCAAATTTCCCTGTAAAACAGAAGGGCATGACTTGAGGAAAATGCAGACTGAAATAAGCATCCATGTAAGACAGTAGACAAAGCTATAGTTCTACAAACTTCAAAGCAGAGTTTGAGCCTAAGGGAAACTCTCACTTGCACCAGGGTGACATGGAACCGGAAATTGGATAACTTGGCATGGAAGAGTCCTGCCTGCTATAGTTAACAGGGTATAGCAGTTGGCTCTCAAGTTAAGGTATTCATACAAAGACCATCCATCCTGGAACTGATAGACTGACAACTTGATATGATGAGCTGGCCATGGGATGGATGTGTCTCTGTGCTGTAGGATTGTGTGTGAACCACTAGACTTTCAGACAATGGCAAAGAGTGGTTGGGCCTCTCCCCCTATGGTCAGCCAGGGAAGAGACACCACCACTCTTTTCTGGATGGTCTATGTCAAATGTTTATTAATACATTAATCTGGTCTCAGTGAACTATGATCACTTAGTTGCTGTTTATTAAAATGATATTATGGGGCAAATATTCTTGGGTTTTATCCATACTTCTCATATATTAATATCAACATATCTGTGATTACTTCAGATAACTTTGTTATCCAATCCAATTCTCATTTAAAATTCCCATGAAGTACTCATATATCATAATGTATTACTGCTTGCAGAAACAGTGACATGAATGTACAAAATGAAAAGAGAACTTGCAATAATTAAAGCTTCCTCCTTCACCCTCATACTCCCTCCATTTGGTACAAAGAAATTTGAATTATCATCCAGATACATTGAATTTTATATTCTAGTATCTAAGTACCTTCTTTTCAAAGATTTGAAAATCTATATTTTCTTCCATCTTCTTTTATCTCACCATAATGTCTTAAGGAATATGATTTGAAAACATCTTCATTCTTTTTCTTCCTTTTTTTTTTTAAATAACACCATATATTTATCCCAAGATGCATAGTTCTTTCATCAGTGCACTAACCATTAAATCTAAGTTAGGCTGTCCCTCTGAATTAATGTTCAAATCAAATTTGCTCTGTACCTTCACAGATGACTGTAAATGCTTGCTTTCCCAATGAAAAGAATTGCTTGTTCATAATAACTGAGATGTTGTAACTGACAACATACCTGTGTTGTAGAAATTGTCTCTTTGAAAAGTTAAAGGTCCTTTCTGAGTAATGATGCTGCTCTGGAGTCAATGCATGATGAAAGAACAGGTGTGTTTGTGGAGAGGGATGCAGGATGAGTGTTGAGTCAATTTCACTGAAATATCAACACATCATTTTCTGTTTGTTGTTGCTGTTGTTGTTTTTTTTTTGTTGTTGTTTTTTTTTTTTGGTGGTGCCTGCAGCATGCAGAAATTCCCAGGCGAGAGACTGAACCTGTGCCACAGCAGTGATCCACACCACAGCAGTGACAACACTGGATCCTTAACCAGGGAACTCCAGCACCTGGCATCTTTGAAAGCAAATTTTCCACGTAAATATTTGCCTTTGTTAAGCTGCTTACAAAATGTCCTACTTGTCTCTATACTGCAGAAACTTTTAATACATACATATACTTTTGTTTAAAAGCCTTTTTTATGTTTGCTCATTCTATTTTAACAAATATAATTATAGATAATTCATGCTTTACCAAATATCTTTGTTATTCAAGTTAAAATAGCATTTATAAGCACAATATATTTTGCAGTTAAAGTTGACTTTGGAATGAGTCTCCATGGTGTAATTCTCTGTAGTTTGGGTACCTAATACATACATTTGAGGACCAACTGGGAAGTTTGGACAAAAATAACACTTTACTTCTTCTTAAAGGTGTAAATAATGGAAAGAATACTGTGGTGATTTGGATTCTGTACCTTTCTATTTGAAGCACATTTTTAGGAAACGAAAGGACTCTGATGCCATTTTATCCAAAGCTTAAAACAGCACTCTGGGGGTCACTCCACAATCAATGTTTGCCACTCATATTCAGTCACATTGGAAAGTTATTTTTCCAGGTTAAATTTCAGTTTTTATTTACAAACTGTTTATGATAATGTTTCCCTTGCAGTATTGTTCTTAGATTAACATTCCTAGCATGGCGTCTGTTACCTATACATGGAACAATTATTATTCTTCCCTACAGTCGATATATATGTTATGATATTATTTCACCAAAGTCCAATTTTTAACTATCAGCATAAATCTATCATTATTTTGAAGAATAAATAATTGGTAAAGAAAAAAATGTTGCTTTAAATTATTTTTTATAGTCTTGTATTTAACCTGAACTCTGTTCATTCATTAGGCATGCCATTTGTCCAATATTTTATGAAAACCCTAGGTTCAAATGTGGGGTAAGAAGACCATCAGAGATCTTTTAGAACACAGTACAAATACTCATGATATTATCTACCTCCACTGGGCTCCCACATATATGGGTCCTTGGATGCCCAGGCCCTTCTAAATGACACTGCAAAGTTGAAGTAGCTCTTATTCTTATGAAACCACGGGAAACCCACTTACTAGACTTGTAAATGGATATTGTTTAGTGATCCTAAGTAGTATCCTAGAGAGGTAAGTGTGCTAGTATGCTCTTTGATTTCTATTCTCTTCCTTGAAACACTTCAACCTGGAAACACTCACACCAAATCCATGAAACCACTGCGAGTTTCTGGGACACAGATTACATGATCAAATGCAATCCATTTGATTTATTCATTTATTTGTTTTGGGATTTTACTTTTGTCTTTTTTTTTTTTTTTTTTTTTTTTTAGGCCACACCTGTGGCATATGGAGGTTCCCAGGCCAGGGGTCGAATTGGAGCTATAGCCGCTGGCCTACACCACAGCCATAGCAACAGGGGATCCACCTTATCTGCGACCTACACCACAGCTCAAGGTAACGTCAGATCCTTAACCCACTGAGTGAGGCCAGAGATCGAACCTGCATCCTCACGGATACAAGTCAGATTCATTTTCGCTGAGCCACAAAGGGAATTCCCATCCATCTTTATCCGATTGTACAATATTTAGTATGTTTTACAGCTTTGACAAGAAGTTTATTTATTTACACGTTTGAATGAATTATCTTTGGAAACATGGAAATATAACAAAGTTTCTGGTTTAAAGACTTAAAATATTGAATTACATCATGAATGAGAAATGTAGAGCTATATACCCTGAGACATTTGGAAACAGGAGGCTGCCAGTTTAAGGGCTGCAGAATTGCTGGGATGAAGCACATATTGAAGTATGCCTGTTCCTCCATTACAAGGGGTCCGGAAATACTGGGGCTGAAATTCTGGGCCCCCTCTGAATAAAACTTCCTGCTTCTGGTTAATGTAATTCAAATAGTGGTATCTATTCCCAGAGTATATTCAATAGCTCCACATTTTAAGGTAACTCTAAACATAGTTTTATCTGGTTGAGCCCACCACAAGCATAAGGAAAAAAGCTATGATGTTGTTGTTTATTCACAGTCCACACAAAACAAAAATTCTTTGGCTGTTCCATGAACCAATATTTTGGGGGTGAAAAGTCTTACCACATTTGAGGGCTCTAGTTTCTTCCTTCTTGCAAGATCAGTTATGTTGATGCCATTGTAGTTAATGCTTTCCATGCAGCCTTTGAAATTTTTTCTACTGCTGGAACTTGGCTTACCAGAAAAAGGTATACCTCCAAAGGTTATCTTTGAGAGAAAGATAAAATGTAAACATTCACACTGTCTTTGACTTAAAAAAATAAAAACATTCACAATACTAAACCAAACTACTAGTGGAGCCCAAGTCAGTTATCTTTGTTTTTGGCTGTGCCTGTGGCATGTGGGAGTTCCTGGGCCAAGGATCAAACCTGTACCACAGCAGTGACCCAAGCCACTGCAGTGACACCACCAGATCCTTAACCTGCTGTGCCACAAGGGAACTCCCAAGTCGGTTATCTTTACCTCAACCAGTATATACAGTCACTTTTTCTGTCTTCAAAGTCCACTGCATTTTAAATTATACTGTTATTGAGGGATATACTAATCATCATTAATTCTGAAGATTATAACTTGAATAAGAAAATAGCAAGAACCCCTAGCTTTTTTACTACCCAAAAGGAATTTTATAAATTTTCCTGAGAATGTTTTAAGAGTTTATACAGCAAAACTTTTATTATGTCATATTAAAAATACATTTTTATGCTTATCAAAGACATACTATCAATGAATGCTTCTGGTCATCATGAAACAACCTGGACAATATAGGAAGTTTATAAAATTTCAGCCAAAAGCAAGGAATATTGTATTCACTGAACTTAGACATTGTAGTCTAATGACCATTAGAGTAAAAAATTCAATAAACTTATTTCGAATACAGAAAACAGTTCAAAAAGTCCCATTGCTATATTTATTAGGAATACCTTTGTGTTTAGGGACCATAATTTGAGAAGTACAGGCTTAAAGACATTATAGGTCTCCTAAAATCTAAGGAATAAGGTCATTGCTCCTTCCTGTGATTCTTAAGCAACCATGGCCTATTAAAAGAGAATATGTATTTCTCCACATATCATTGGTTAAATATCAAAATTATATTTAATTATGTATTGCCAATATTGACATTTACTGCCAAAAGTGAATTAGCAGTGAATGAATCTACTAATCATAGTTGTAATATCAAGATATATAATACAGATATTATTTTTCTTTTAATTTTTATTCAATTACCATTTTTTTTAGAAAGTTTTAGAAAGGAAAGCAATAGTTAAGACATGTTTCAATGTCAAGACTTCATATTTGATATATAAGGCAGGCATCTCTAGTTTCTAGGAGACACAAGTTATGTTTCTATTACTTGGTGTTTTTGGCATTTTAAATGCTTAATCAGTTTTAGGGAAAAGAACAAAAATTAATGATGGTTTCTAAGACAATATAAAAAACTAAAAAGACCTCACTTAAAATATAATTAAATGTATTAATAACCGTTGAAGATATATCATTTACATCAGAGTTTAAATATGGGAAGAATATATATCATTTACATCAGAGTTAAATATGGGAAAATAAAGACTATAGAAAAAAGAATCAGGAAACTACGAAAGGAAAAATAGAGAGTATTCTAAAATAGATTAGGAATATACTTTCAAGTGGCATTGAACTGAACATATATGTGCTATTTATACATGTAATTAATACCAAAGGTAAGGATAGTTGATACTTTAATGGAGAGTTGTGTTTCCTGCCCACAATTTATCAATTTTTGCTCCTTAATAGTAATGAAATCTTCTATGCTTAATGACATGTAGCATCACATTTTAAAATCATATTACTAAATACTACTTTAAAAGTATTGTTTTATTCCCTCTCTGTGTGTACAGTTTGTGACTCTCTTTTTCCTCAGAAATGATAATTCAAACACTCCTTATGGTTTCTTTGTTTTTGACAACCCTCAGCTCATGTCCTACCCTATAGCAGGTACCCTGTTGAAGCATCACTGTCTCAATTTACCAGATTCCTTGCAATTAAGAGATGTGGGTTCAAATCCCAATTCCTAAGGTAATTAATCATTTGATATTAAGTGGTCACTTCTTTCTGGTTAGGTAGTCTCATCAGATATTGATAGTACTCACATGATTGCCTTATAATGACACTGCTGTTCAATGACAACCTTGACTCTAAAAAAGAATTGCATTGACCATTTTGTTGGCTACCAAGAATTTGCAAAGTGTAGCCGAGACTACTAGATACCTCTAAGTGTCCTTTCTCCCACCTTTTTTTAAGAAAAAGCATTGCTTTTCAGCTGGGCACATGCTCTCCAGGCAATATAGAGCATTTACCAACCTCTTTGAACAAGTTTTGGTCTCATGAGATTTAAGTGGAAGGGATGTGTGTAACTCTAAGAATTTAATTCAAGGAGGTTAGGGGGCCACAATTTTCTTCTTTGCTTCCCTCCCTCCTACTGGCTGGAATGCAGAATGGAACCTGAGTAGCTATCTTGGTGTGATTTGCAGAGCAGTTGGGATAGCAGGAAAACAAAAGCCAAGGGGTTTTGACAAACATGATGCTGTCATTTGATCCCAGGGCTACTTGCCTACCAGCTCCTTTTATGTGAAAGGAATAAACATGTATCTGTTATATGCAATCTAACTAATTATAACTGGTGGATGTGGTGATTTCTTTTACTTCCTGTTACCTCCTTTCATAACCCTACAAGTAATATGCTATAATATTCACTTTATGGAAGGGAAATATCTGTCGAAGGTCACACAACCAGTAAAAGGCATAACATCCAAAGTGGGTGTATCTTGGAATTTGGATAAATAAAGGAGAGAAGCCAGGACAAATACCAGTCAGCTGTCTACCCTGTCTTGTCACTGGCTGAGAAGAGGAAGAATTAAGTGAATCATCTCAGTACACACACTGCATGTAGCTAGAAGCTTGACGGCAATGGTGACTGGCCCACTTTGGGGTGTAAACAGGCTATGGAGAGGTGAGTGAGGTGAACTCTGCAATCTTCACCCCCCCCAAAAAAATGCCCACGTGAAATTCATGTCAAAGGAGCAAACTTGTCTTCTATTGGTTCTTTCATGACGAACCTCCCTGGGAATGAGGACAGGTACTTAATTAAGCCCTAGCAATGTTATGTTGGATCTTGCTCATACTGGCTCATGAGAACTGATTGTTAAAGAGTCATTGCTAAAAATTAAATGATATAAACTTTAAATGAAATACATTATATTAAACAAAAAATTTAATAATCTCTCAGAACCTCATCTCTACATGTTACTCTCATGTATATACTCTTGAGGTTACTTGCATTTTTTGTGTCTATATGATGGAAATACTGAATAACAGTGTACTTTAAGAAATATTTTTGATCCTTGCCCTAAGTTCCTGGCACAGAGCTCCTAAAAAACCCTTGCAATTTGCTGTGTGATAGATATGTCTTTTGCTATTCATAAGAAGCCCTTTCTTTCAAGAATATATGTGCAAAACACCAAGAGACCACCTTTACTATAATCCCTAATTTTCTTTAAACAAATAAGCAAAGACCTCCCTTTATATTAAGGTAAACGTGTCAAAATATAAAGTGATGGCCAACCATTTTCATTGTGGCTTTTGCTGATAACTGCAGTATCCAAGGAAAGTAATCAGGCAGAACTACAAAGAGAAGTAAGTTGAGTCTCTCCTGATTCTCAGTAAATTTCAATTTCTTCCTATGTTTCTCTAACAAAAATGTCTCAGGCATTTTTGTCTAAAGGTGAGGTTCTCAAACATTGTATTCTCTACAGAGGATGATGAAACTACTGACCCCATAGAAAGTGCTGTGTGTATGAATATTCAGATTCCATCACAAACTCAATAAGGGTCTAAGACCCGAAATTTTTAATTCTGTTTTTTGAAAACTGGATTGTTTGCCCATCACTAATGTTCCAAGATTTTTTACCTCTTCTTTGGTACTTCAAAGTTTATTAATGGAGAATGAATAATTCATCTTTAAATTCTCTCATACAGTAGGAGATAAGTCACAAAAGAAAAGATTTATACTAATTTAGAGAAGATAAAATTTCTCAGGTTTTCACATTCTTTCCCTTTCAATAATCACTTTTACTTTAAAGAGATGTTTTTGGAGGGGCAATTATTTCCTGATAACCTTACATTTATTTTAGTGTTAATAAAGTCTCTATGTCAAAGTTCACATGGCATATTCTATTCTAAATTTTATTTGGAAATAGATATACTCATACTATGAAAAATTTAGAAACTAAACATATAAAAAATAGAAAACATGGTTGTAAATCAGGACTTTTTCCCTTACTATTTTATGGTAAGTACATTCTATGTTCAAAAAGATTTACACATTAATATCAGTAATACACATAATGTATATGTGTATGTCTGCAATTTTGAATCTAAGGGCCAAGGCACACTGAGATGTCACAGGTAACTCATAGGAGTGCTCTGGTGATGAATACCTTTTTACAGAACTTTTATCCCTATTTATGATGAACATTTTTGAGGGACATTTTAAGGCTGAGTTGCTCTCCACATAATTTATTTAAAAACTTGATATGCCTACCATTATACTGTGAGAAAATATTTTTTACTGGATCAATATAATCATTGATTATTTTTTAAACTTTGATTATTTGAAAGGTAAAAAACATCCTTTTATTTATGGATAATCTTTTAAAAATATTCTATATTTCTATTTCTTTTATGACAATTACAAATTAGAAAATAGACCCTGTCAAAAGAACTATCTATACCAACAAATTTATAAATGACTTAAGGTATGTCAGAATTCATGACTTGTTATTCAGTATTTTGTAATAATTATTAGGCAATCTTGCGTACATAATACACTGTACTTTATTGAGAATAAGCCATTTATAATTAACTACCCATGAAAAGACTACAACTTAAATTTATCCTGGTCTTGTTAAATGGCCCAGGTAACGTGATAAATGACCATTCTTTCCAAATAATATATATACTTTGGTACCAAGATTTCAAAAATATTTCAAGTACTCATTATTAAAATTTTATAAATAAATAAAAAGACATATTAATAAATTAGGTTGTAAAATTTTAAGTTAAATTTTCTTTGGAGAATTAGATGAAAATGATACAGGAAGGTATATGATCAACAATAATACAACAATACAGTGTGAAACTGAGGCAGCCACTTGACACATTACAATTTACATATCCTCAAACTTACTTCATAGTCCAAATCCAGGTAGTCGAACTCCCCATTGGTGCGGAAGTGCTGCATGCTTCTGTCCAGGGTGAGGTTGATGCTCCGGCCCTGGCGCTCAATGACCACAGAGTGCCAGTGGTGATCATCCAGCAGACTTCCTGTTGTCACAGATGTGTGGCCATATATAGGGCCAAGCTGGTTGCTTCCTGAGTCACATAAGGGGAAAAGAAATAAGGCAATGGCATCAGGTCTCTGTGTTGAGGTGGAGCTTTTGTTTACAACACCATGGATGGACATTCTACCAAAGCTCTATCTATGAAGTAAACATGGGAAAACCAGAATGGAACTTAAAAACAGCTGCATGCTCAAACTAGATAAAAACTATTTAAGATGAAGAAAAGTCTGCTCCCTAAGCAACATTGACAATAAAAAATGAGCCCACTTTCTTTTTTTCAATTACTGTGCCATGAATTCTGCTAAAATTGGTAGATTCCTTGTAAAGTCAGTGCCCCATGGGCTCTGGAGCCAGAGTTCTTGGAGTCTAATTAATGCTGGTTCCACCACTGACTTGCTCCATGATCCTGGCCAAGTTGACACTTCTCTGGGCCTCTGTTTCCCCATAAGTAAAAAGGGAAAAATAATAGTACCCGCTTTACAGGTTGCTATAAGAACTAATTATTACATGCAAAGAACTGACACACTTCTTGGCATATAGTGAGTATTTGTTAAATGTTACTGTTAATTTTTTAATTATTGTTTACGGTATTATTATTTTGGTCAAGAAAATACAGCATGACAATTTTCAAGGATTTTTTTTCTTTTTACTCCAAAAGCTATAATCTTAAGTACAATGTAATATTTAATGTCAACGAAAACTGACTCGAGTTATAATTTAAAATAAAAACCTGTAAAATATATATGTAGCATTAATCCAGTTTTGAAATAAGATCTCCATGGCAACAAGACTATAAATAAGAGTGAAATGTTGTGGGATTCTGAAATGTTCACTAAGGTCATCTCTGGATGCTGTTTATGTATTCTACACCATTGTCTATTTTGTCTAATCAGGCATTACTTTTTATGGTCAGTCAAAACTAAATGCTATAAAATATAATATTGTTTCAGAATACATAGGATAAGAGAAATAAGAGAAACACAATTGAGTGAAGAATTCTTTTTTTTTTTTCACATTTAGGATACTAGTATAAATATACCTGACCTTTTCTGTACATTTCCTAGATGAAATTTTCTTTCCTTTTGGTGATTAAATCAAATGTTGACATGAGGTTGTGTTTATGATTGTGTAGGAACATGGGAATGGGAGAGGGAGAAAGAAAAACAGGATACATTTAAGTGAAGAGTTGCATTCAGCGTTAGTACTTTAAATATTTAAATTAGAAGACTAAGAAGCAGCTAGATATGCCTGATATTTAGGTAACAGTATTAAAAAGTGACAGTGGATATTTGAGTGGATGTATCTATTTCTATGCTGTCAAGAATTCCGTTCAGTCAATAAAACTGTAAAATTCCTTCCAAAGAAGTGGTAATGATCTTTTTTGTGAGGCCATTTGAGCAGTTTTTGTTTCAGAAGAGTAATGGCACACTCACAAAGCGCAATGGTTTTTAAAGGCTACTCCTTGTTTCACTTTTTTTAAAAAAAGAGAATGTTAGAAAAAGTAAACTTCTTCAGACACGATCCAATTGCTCCCAGTGCGTTTGTGTGTATGTGTGTGTTTATGTGTGAATATGCATGTTTTTAAAAAGCACTTAAATTTTGTTTTCTGGTTTCTTTTACTCTATTCCTCCTTCTTACCTTCTACTGAATCTTGTTTCAGAAATTTTCTAGGGTTATTTTTGTCCCAGGTAATACATGAATAAATGTTCAATATTATAAGTAGAGAATATTATAAAGAATTAATACATAAACCATTAATCACTCATTTCTACCACTAAAGAAATGTAGTCTATTTCCTTCCAGACTTTTTTCATTTATATACATTTAATTACACATACAAATACAATTCATTAATTCATATATATAATATGAAAATGTTGATATATAATTTATAGTTTTCCTATAGTTTTCAATTAGTGCTATATAGTATTTCCTGTATAATTAAAATTATTCACAGACATTTTAAACACATATCAACTTATTCCACACCTGTAGGGTTTTTTCCTTCAATTTTCAATATCATAATTAATATTGCAAAGTACATCCTGGGATTTAAATTGCAGAGCCATTTCTTATTACTTCTTTTTGATTATTGGACCAAAAACAGACAATTTAAAATATCTGAAGATATATTATCAAATTGCTTTCTTGAAATATTTTCACACACAATACAAAGAATCCTTGTCACATAACTCATCAATACTGATATTATCACTTTTAAAATTAACTTATTTGAAAAAATTGGAATCATTTTATTTTACATTTCTTTTATAGCTTGAGCACTTGGTGCTTATAAGAGATTTATAATTTTTCTTTAAGTTTTCCATTATGTTCTTTGGCAATATTTTCTCTTAAAGTCTTGGTATTCTTACAGAGTGGAATGAATTCTTATTCATGAATGACACTGAACTCTATATTTGGCATTTGCATATTCCCAGGTTTCTGCATGCATACTGTTAATATTAATATCATATTAATTATGACATTTTCATATAAAATTATGTATTTTTGTATAATTAAGTAATCAAAATTTTTGGATAATATGCTTTTTCTCTTTTTTTTTCATTTTTAGGGCCACACCCAGGCACATGGAAGTTCCCTGGCTAGGGATCAAATCGGAGGTGCAGCTACCAGCCTATGCCACAGCCACAGCAATGCGGGATCTAAACTGTGTCTGTGACCTACACCACAGCTCACTGCAATGCCAGATCCCTGACCCACTGAGATAGGCCAGGGATTGAACCCACATCCTCATGGATACTAGTCAGATTTGTTTCCAGGGCACTTGGATAATATTTGTTGTAGAAACTATTATTTCTACAAATAAGATTTTGAATGTGAAAAGTTTTAAAATAAAGGACAAATCATTGTAGACACTATATCAAGTATTATCAACCCTAAAAACTAACTGAAGTTGTATTTTTTAGGATAATACTGATTTTCAAAGTAATATAGGTTAATATATGGGACTCAAGTCATATTCAAGAATGTTACAATTTCAACCTCATATTGGAACAGCCATATTAATAAGGGGGTCAAATAGGCAGTATCTATTTTTCTGCTCTAATCTTTAGTTTTGTAGCCTTCCAATGGGATGCATTTAACATGTGAATTTTAGTTATTTGTATATTTTAGATTATAAAATTTGATAGAACTGTAAAATCATTAAACAGAAAAAATGCAGAATATATGATGCCCTTCAAACTCCTCTTGCATAAATTCTGAAATTTTTAGGCAAGCAAGGGGGATAAATGTACTGTTGATTTGCATAAATTGTAATTCTGAATGTCAGTATCTGTTTTGTGGATCTTCTTTTTAGCTTTAAGCAAATGTTAGCTACATTATACAAAGATATATTAGTATTGCCTACTTAAAAACAACATTAAAAACTCAAACTCCTTTTTAAAATTCATCTCATTCTCCAGCCAACATATCATTTTCTGATTCCTTCATTTCTAGTTGATTACATTTAAAATAGTCATTTCCTCACCTTTCATCTTCTCTTAACTTATGACAATAAAACTATCCTCCTTTCTACTCCACTGAGAGTAAATCAATGTGACCACTATGCTGGCAAACAGCGACCTCATTTTTCTGTCTTCTTAAGTGACATTTTAGGGGAATTCAACATAGTAGGCCATAGTAGATTGCCTCTTCTCTTTCCCTGGGCTCTGTGATGCCATATATTCATGTTTCCTCCCATTTGCCTTCCACTTCTCCTAAGTCTCCATTTAGCACCTTCTCCTGTCAATCTCATACATGTAACTTTCTAGTAAATCTCAGCTTTGATGCCTAATAGTCAACTAAAATACACCACGTTCAAGCAGATGTCTGAAGTTTCTCTATTAGAAGAAACTAATACTCCACTACTAGAAGAAACTCTGTAGAGAAAATACAGGTTTCTATATTTCTGAAAATGGCACTAATGTCCATTTGGAGCTCAAGCCCATACCCTAGGGACTATCCTTTATATTTTCTCTTTCTTTCTTACTCCATATCTAGTTCATTACAAATCATACTGAATTATCACCAGAATCATGTCCTAAGTGGATCTATTTCTCCACTGATAAACATCTTCTGCAAGCCACTGCCATCTCTTTTCTACTAGGCAGATGTCCAGCTCTTTCATGTTGATGCAAGCATTTCCTCTTACAGAAGTTTCAGTATTCTTTAAAAAATAAGATCATGATGCCATGGAATTTAAAGTCTACCAATAACTTCCCACTCTTAAAATAATATGTAAACCTTTTATCATGCCCAATAGGAGATGACAGGATTTGAACTTTCCATGTTTAGATCTCTTCTTCTATCCTACTTATTCATAGCAAATATCCATACCAGCCTCTTCCTGGTCTTTGTTTTCTGAGATTCCCTTCTGCTCAACTGCCCCTCTCCCAGCTGTTTCCAAGACTAGTTTCTGTAATCACTGGAATGTCAGAATGAATATCTTCCCCTCGGAGAGGGCTTTCTTCACTACATATTCTAATGTTGACCCCTCTTGTCTCTGCAATATCCTTTATCATATTAACCTGTTTCAATGATTTCATGCTCATCATTATTTGAAGTCATATCTTTTGATTTCATTGTTTAAAAATAATAGTGGTAAATACAGAGCATCCAACTCCTCCACTGTGTCAAAAATGTTATGAACCCAATGAATTTCTCTATTTTTTTCACCCCTGTAGCCCAGATGTTGGAATAGTACCTGCAGTACAGGTGTTTCATAAAATTTTTTTTTTTTTTTGATTTTCCCACTGTACAGCAAGGGGGTCAGGTTATCCTTACATGTATACATTACAATTACAGTTTTTCCCCCACCATTTCTTCTGTTGCAACATGAGTATCTAGACATAGTTCTCAATGCTATTCAGCAGGATCTCCTATTCTAAGTTGTGTCTGATAAGCCCAAGCTCCCGATCCCTCCCACTCCCTCCCCCTCCCATCAGGCAGCCACAAGTCTCTTCTCCAAGTCCATGATTTTCTTTTCTGAGGAGATGTTCATTTGTGCTGGATATTAGATTCCAGTTATAAGTGATATCATATGGTATTTGTCTTTGTCTTTCTGGCTCATTTCACTCAGTATGAGATTCTCTAGTTCCATCCATGTTGCTGCAAATGGCATTATGTCATCCTTTTTTATGGCTGAGTAGTATTCCATTGTGTATAAAAATTTTTGAATGAATACATATATTAATACGAATTATGGATTCATATGAATTAAAAGCATTATGAAATAAATTGAACCACTATGAATGAAAAATGAACTGACAACATAATGTGAACTATTTTCATAATTTGCATCTTAACAATGAAAGACCACTAGCGCTTCCACTAATGCAAATACTAATAAATGGAAAGAATGGTACCAAAAGTCAGAACATACCTAGGTTTAAACTGAAGACCAGCTTGGCTTTTTTCAGTTCCAATGTAATATAATCCCCTTGCTGTCCTTCCCCATGCAAGATTACCCCTTCACTTTCGGAGGTTTTAAATTTCAAAGAAATGACATCTTTCAGTGTTTTCATCTTCTTGTTTCTGAATCTATATGGTAACACAACATGGCCATCAAAGTTGATAACGTCAGCCCCTAAAAGAAGAAATAACATTTTAGTTAGTTATTGTATGTTGCTACCCAGTGTGAAGTATATCTTCTTCCAATGGGTGTCTGCACAGAATAAATGGGAAGAAAGTTGTTTTTTCCTGAAAACTCTTTAGTCTAGGTTCTTGTTCTATTTCTTTTCTTTTCTTTCTTTCTTTTTTTTTTTTTTTGGCTTCTTCTGTACCCTATAGTGGATTTTTAGGAAAGCACTCATAAAGAATGATCATCACAATCTTTATCAATATAAAATCATATTTCAATTATGATACTAATAACAGAAATTCCATCAATGACTTTACACGCTTCAGATTTTTAACTTAGAAGTTTTAAGTCTACTTGGGAAAAAATAAAGTTTTTGATCTCTGAGACATTATGAGATGTTAATATTTTCCTTCTTAAATGAGGCTAAGTCTTTGTGATTTTAAAATAAACATTTTGCTCACAAATTTTCTTTTCAGTGACATAACAGTGAAGGATCTTGGAATGCAGGGTTTGCGGTATACTTGTTTTCCTAATGATTTTTATATTCTACTACATTTTCAGTTAACTTTATGGTAGTGCCTAGAGTTTACTGAACTTTAAGAATTCCTATCATTTGTTTCTAGGCCTCCCATCTATCTCAAATTCCTAGTTAGCCCCTTGCCTTTGGAATGGAGAATTGGGCTGTCTACATTTTTAACTTCACTAAACAAAGACATCCTCACCCACATACAATTAGAAGAACAAATATCTAGTCTATATTATACCAGAATAGTCCTAATTTAATTTTATGGAATTTCATTGAAAGCATGAAATAACATAAACTTTTTAGAAGTATGAACACTTTTGTCACCATCCTCAGAAACAGGGGAGGGCTGGCAATAGTTTCATAATTGCTACATCTTCACCCCAGAAATAGAAAATGAGATGATCTTATTATAACTCACTATTGGTTAATGGGCAGCCAATTCATGGAATGGGTCAAAGATGAACTGTCATCATCAGATCACATTTTAAGTACAAAGAGAAGCTTAGATACCATAATTCGACATTTATCATTAAAATATTTTAAAAATCCATTTATTTTAGATTTTCCGATTAAATTATAGAAAATATAAACAAACTGGATAGCTCTAATTATCTTAGAAGCTAAGCCTGGATGAAGCCTGCCTCTCAGTTTGGGGAAAGATCTTGCTAAAGAACCATAGGGAGACATCGGAGAAAAATAATGGCAAGTTTTAAGCCTATTGGAGAAGTATTTTCTCATTACACGGCCAGCTCTCTGGCACCTGTTTACTTCAGTCAGCACAGGGAACACCTCAGATCTCCTGTAACAAGAGCATGTACATCATGGCAGCCTTGGTGGAGGTGCAAGAGTTACCATGTTTACAGTTACTCTTTTTCTATGCATACTTGACCATGTAAGTTTTGTTCTTAACTATTTATATAAAGTGAATTGTCATGAATATAGTTATTTCAAATAACTTAAAGTTTAAAAGTACCACTATGTTTTCCCTTGAAATCGCTGATGGATTTTGAATGCTTTTAAACATAGTTATCCTATTATCTTAAAGATAGATGTTTTTAAATGATAGTTAAGAGAACTGTTGCATTCTAAAAAGTTCACAAAGAAAAACACAACTTTGAACTTCATTTTAATTCTTATAATCAGTCCTTTACTGTAAGAGTATAAAACTTTATATAGCCATGAAAAGACTTTCTTAATCAATGAATTCTGTTCTAAGTCTGTGAATCACAGTGGGGGAAAAAAAAAGCAGCCATTAAATTTTGGCTTCTGCTAACACTGCAAAGCCAATTAGATTTTAGCTTAATCATCTATACTGTCACAGCTGAATTCCAATTGCAATATCTATCATCTGTGATGAGAGATAAAACAGAGAAAAGTAGAATCTGATTATTGGATCCCAGGTTGAATTTATAATCCAGCAGTTGGTAGAAATTACTTTTTGTCTTGAAAAGTACATAAACGGAAAGTCAGAAGGAGGGAATAAATGTTGAATTTCAGAAAGTAATTTTGCAGTCAATTTCATATCAGTGACAATTGAATAACAGACACATCATTGTTTTTTACAATTTAAATATATATTAATTGACAAAAAATATCCCCCTCTCATCTCTCAGGAAGTAAATATTCCTTGTGCTTAGAAAGAATTCACCCCTCCTATGTTTTCTCCTAAATCAAAATCTACATTCAGCTCCAGGAACAGAATAGTAACTTATTCAAATGTTGATGCCTTTCTTCCTTAGGCTGAGGGCAATGGAAAAAATGACAGGAAGGATGGGCGTGGTTCATTTCTTCTGCCAATCTCAGGATATTAACAAAAAAAATGAAGGAACATTACACATGAGTACCAACCCCTCTTATAAATGGTAAGTGGTCAGTGGAGAAAATGATAAAACTGCTTTGGAAACCAGATCTCTCAGCATCACAAAATCCAAGCTGTTCTTCTAGGAATGGGTTAAATGATTGCACAGTATCAGTAGGTGGATGTGAATTCAGAGTTGGCATTGAAATGACAAAATTCTTAGAGGTAACCTAGGATATATACTTTATATATAAACACATCCCATATGCTTTTAAGAGAGTCTGGGATAATGTAAAATCCATCTGAATTTAGTTCTATTTCCTACAAAATACATTTCAATTTCATTTGACATCTAATAATATGTTGTGCTTATTTTGGGACAAGCCACCCTTCCCCCGACCCCCGCCATTACCCTGATTATTTTTCACTTGCTAGAATAAAGTTTTCTATGCAGTGATTAAATATGTATGGTTGAACTGTGTAAGCAATCGGAACAACAATACGGCTAGTCAAAAAGTGAATGCCAAATCATAGTGCTTCCACAATTTTGTTTCTAACAATAACTCAGAAAGCTGGTAATGTGCCCAATTCATCAAATCATGGTAGTGAGGCTGTTTTTTTTAAAATTTCATTGTTACTTAGTCTTTTCTTTCTGAATCTGGAGACACTCTGATGAGATATTTTGGAAAAGTGTTTACCATCTAAAGATTTTATTATTTTAAAAAGTACCTTTTCTAGTTTTTACTACAAATGTAGTATGTTTCTTTTTAAAAATAAATTAAACAATACAGAAATATAGAGTATAGAAAGTGAATCCTAAACACAAGAGATCAACATTGTCAGTGGGTAACTGGTTGGTGTATATTCCTAGATTTTATCCATCTATTGCAATATCTAATATATGGAATAATGAAATAATTTATACATTATTATATACACATAGGTTCATGTGTGTATTGAGAGAGAAAGAGGAAGTGAGAGAGGGGAGAATGTAATTTCTTTCAATTATGGTTCACAACATACAATAATAGCTGGAGATTTGGGCAATATAATATTTATAATGTAGGAAAATTATAGGTTTTAGCAAATTAACATACTTTATTGTCCTTTATGTAGCAAGGCACTTACAAGAAGTAAGAATATACATAATTTGAACTGTAGTTCACCCCATTTATTTGAAAAAAATTAAAAGTATATATTTGAATATAGCACCCAAAGTAAACAAATAAGTACTCAGGAATTAGTTTTAATTTCCCATTTTTTTCATAAATGTTTCATTTTCTTATAGAAGGCTGAAAATAATCGCAAGGTATAAAGAAGAAAATTAATAGGATATAGTTCTGTTTTCATGAAATAACCAGTGACAACTTACACTTTTGATTATTCTAATATATATATATGCAATGTGTATGTATGTACAGAGATACACAGAAGGATCACACTCCATATATTTTGTTACTGAACATTATGGGTATTTTATTTTCTTTTGGCTTCATCTATGGCATATGGAAGTTCCCAGGACAGGGACTGAATTCAAGCCACAGGTGCAACCTATGCCACAGCTGCGACAATACCAGATTTTTAATCCACTGTGCCAGGCTGGGGATTGAACCTGTGCCTCAGCAGCAACCTGAGCCACCGCAGAGACAATGCTTGATCCTTAAACTCCATAGTTATTTTTTTTTCCATCTTATACACTTTTTTTTTTTTTCCCAAAACAGGATTTTAAATAGCTAAAATATACCATTGTTTGGATGTCTGCTATCTTCAGTAAGAATTTGTTCTTGCAGTTGTTTTTTTTTTAATAAACTTTTAAATTTTGGAATAATTTCTGACTTAGAGAAAAGATGCACAGACAGAACAGAGAGCTTCCATATCACCGTCACTACGCTTCCTCTGCTATTAACATTTTACATAACTGGGTACATTTATCAAATCTAAGACATAGCTGAGGTAGAACACTATTCACTGAAATACCGCCTATATTTGGATTTCACTGGTTTTCACAAATGTTTTTGTTTCTTTGTTTGTTTTTTGTATTTCAGGATCCAGCTCAGGATCTCAGATTGCATTTAGTCATTGTGTTTCCTTACATTCTTCCAGCTCCTCCAGTTGGTGATGTTTCCTCAGTCTTCCTTTGTCTTTCCTAACTTTGACACATTAGCAGAGAACTGGGCAGGATTCTATAGAATCCTCCTCAGCCTGTCTTGGTTTGCAGTTTTCTTAGGACTAGACTGGTGTTTGGGGAGAATGCCACAGAGTTGGGGTGTTCTCATCACTTTCTATCAGGGGAGTTATGTATCAACATGACTTTTAACTTGTGATGTTGGTTAAGGTGATATCTGCTGAGTTTCTTCACGGTAAAGTTACTCTTTTGCCCTTTTGTACTTTATTCTGTGGAAGTGAGTCGCCAAGTCTAGCCTATACTTAAGGTCAGGAGAATTAAGCTCCATGTCCTGATGGGAAGTATCTACATATGCTATTTAGAATTCTCCTTAAAGGAAGAGTTCCTCTATTTACTTATTCATTCAATCATTTATTTATGTCACTATGGGATTGTGCATGTTTATTTATTCTTTAATTCATACTATCATTATTCAAATTGTTCCAGCTTTAGCCACTGGGACCTCTCTCAGGTTAATTCCTGTGTTTCTTTGACAGGTGATGCCTCTTCTTCCTCCTCCCTCATTCTCCCCACCATTCTCTTCCTTCCTCCTCTACCTCATCCTCTTAATCCTCTTGTTTTCTCCTCTTTCTTTATGGCGCTATATGATGTCCTAAGCTCATATAGCATTTTTCCTGCCCCAGACCTAGAATCAGCCATCTTTCCAAGGAACCTCCATTTCTTTTATTGTGAAATGGCATTGGGAAGCTTTGAGGTTTTTGGTGTTTGTTTTTTTTTTTTAATGTTTTTACTTGCATGCAATAAATTTTCTAAAAACACAGTCATAATCATCTATATGATCTCTTCTTCCATAAAATAAATTATTGAGTGAAAAAGGACAAAAACTTATAAAACGTTTCTTAGTTATCCATGTCACAAGGATTGGCAATGATTTTGAAGCTCTTCTCATTTTAATCACTTTTTTACATAAACAGTGACTTTGAAAAGCAGTGATAATAATTGCTAATATATATTTCAATGATTACTATTACTACTTAAAAACTTTGAAGGGACTGTTAATATTTATCTAAGTGGTAATACACTGGGTTAATATTTTTAAAATAATTTTTGCTTTATTATCATAAAATTAATATGTACCCATTGTAAAAAACTGTCTTATAAGAAAACAAAAATAAGTCAATTTAAATTATTTACAATTACACCACATAGATATCAAAATACTTTCTGTACATCTAAGTTATTTGTGATTTTCTACAAATCCAAACATTTCTATAATGAGAATTCTTGTAGTGAGATCCTTGAGCACTGTAACAATTATTTTCTGAAATTTCTCAAGTGCTTAATTAAAGCACTTTAATTGCTTAAAGATATTGGCAAAGATGTGTATTAATGAGATAGTATGGAATCTAACATTATGTAATTTATATAAATAAATACCCAAGACACTTTAAAGAGTTTGAAATATATCTCTGAATCTAAAATTTAAAAAAATAATACAAGGTGGAATTCGCTTAGTTTTGCAAATTTTACATAAATGCAAATCTGTCTATTCTCGCTATTTTTAAAAAGTCGGATGTTAATATTTTAGATTTGTTGGCATTCTTTACAAAATAGCATGTCTAGCATCTCTATTTACTTACTACTTTTCTTTATAGCAGTTATTTCTACCTAACATATCAGCATGTCCCCACCTCCAAGAATATATGAATCAGAGATGTCATTTTGCTCCATCCTGAGGCCCAGTACTTACAGGAGTGTCCAAGTCAAAATTTATTAGGTATCTGTTGAATGATTTCATGTTCCTACTCATATTCAATAAATTGCATTAAAGTATAAAAACATTATTATTTTAAACATTTTCATTAAAAATTTGAATCACTGGATTGGAAGAAATTTTGAGAATCACTCTTATTGACCCTGGTGCCATAGCTACTAATGTATCCAAGATTTAAACACAAAAAGAATGGTAACAACATGTTCTCTTTTTTTTTTTTAGTGGTGGGAAAATTTTATGCCATTTTTATGAATTGACTTGGTATTATTTAATTGACAAACATGAACTCTGGTAGGACCTAGTTCATCTCCTCTCGTCTGCAGAATGTTTTTATCTGATTAATTTTCTTCTTCTAACTTACTGCCCTCTTTCTTTCAATATATTTACGGTTTACGTGTAAATAAATAATTAAAATGATTCCAAAATGTCAATAATAGATAATTGAGGGTAATAGCAGCCAGTGATACTTCTTGCAATCCTTTGAAAAATAGAGATAAGACTAAGTTAAAAAAACAGTTCTACTTTGAGAAAAATAAAAATGTAACAGCTCTTTCATGAAGGTCAGCAACTCACATTTTGTGCAACACTTCTTAAAATGTGTTGCTTTGAACTTAAGTGTTTGATAACTCATGGAAGAACAACAACCAACACATCATAGGGGTCTGATATCATTTTTCCATAAAATTTGGACTCCGATGTCCAGTTACGTGATCCACATGGAGCTTTCGCAGGCATATCTAACTCTTCTTGTTCAATAAACAATTATTTTTCTGGGTCCCAAAGCTCCTGTTCTTATGGCCATTATCCACTCACTTATGACAGAGCTATGGGCCTTTCTTTAGCTCCTCCTTTTCTCATGCACCCACATTTTATCAGTTCCAAGTCCAGTCAAATTTAGCACGCCCATGTTTTTCTTTTTTTAAAATTTTTAATTTTTTTTTGTCTTTTTTTTTAACCTTTTCCAGGGCTGCTTCCCACGGCATATGGAGGTTCCCAGGCTAGGGGTCGAATCAGAGCTCTAGTCTCCCACCTATACCAGAGCCACAGCAATGCGGGATCCGAGCCACGTCTGCAACCTACAGCACAGCTCATGGCAACGCCGGATCCTTAACCCACTGAGCAAGGCCAGGGATCGAACCCGCAACCTCATGGTTCCTAGTCGGATTCGTTAACCACTGCGCCACAATGGGAATTCTTTAATTTTTTTTTTAATTAAAAAAATTTACGGCAAAATTCCAGGGCTAGGCGTCTAATCAGAAGTGCAGCTGCTGGCCTACATCACGGACACAAGCAATGCCAGATCTGAGCCTCATCTGCAACCTCCGCTACAGCTTGTGGCAACTCTGGATCCTTAACCCACTGATCAAGGCCAGAGATCGAACCTTACATCCTTACAGAGACTATGTCAGGTTCTTAACCTGCTGAGCCACAATGGAAACTCCTGTTTTTCAAACACATAGTTGACTTTTTATATGCACTGCCACCAAAATCCCCTCTTCTCATAGACTGCTTATTGCATTAACATGGTTAATGAGCAATTCCCACCCTCCAGCCTTCTTTCCCTTAAATCCATCCTCCATGTGGAATCTAGAAAGATCTTGAAATAAACTCTTTTACTAAAAAACTCTTCCGTGTGGCCTGTGAGACCCTCAATGATAGAGCTCCTGGCTTCCTGACATCCTCAGGGTTAAGCACCATCCTTCTCCTTTTGTGATGGTAATGATAAACCAGTGGAATCCCTAGAGACTTCCACCTTGTGCCTTTTCCTCATGCTGAGCTTAGTCTCTTCAATGAACAGCTATTTTTTTTTTAAATCTAGTTAAATTTCAGGCATCCTCTAAACTGCATATAAACCTTACCTACTAGAAAAGTTTCCTTCTGCGACACGGCCCTCACCTATTGGCCCATGGCACCCTTTCATACTTCTATTGGATCAGTTCTCACCTGACATTGAAATGACCTCTTTATGGGTCTGGTATCTTCTGTGGATGTTAAACTTTCTTAAAGAACAGACTCTGGATTGTTCCACTTGCTATTTCTCTCACAAACCCTTCTTAAACTGACCTAAACATAATTGGTATTTGACACCAAGGCAAAAGAGGAACACCACAGTTGGTTCTCATTTTCCTTTAAAACCATACCTGGTGCAACACAGTCTATTTTCCCAAAGTACAGACTTACATACGATTTAATGCACTTGTATAAATATTACAACTGTGTGTTTCTGATACGCATAAATAGTTTAAAACATGAAATGCTTTCATTACACTCACACTGGATTTTTTTGTTTTTGTCTTAGTTATTGTTTTGTTTTGATTTTGTCTTTTTAGGGCTGCATCAGAAGCATATGGAAGTTCTCAGGCTAGGGGTCGAATTGGAGCTGTAGCCACCAGCCTACACCACAGCAATGCGGGATCTGAGCAGCATCGGCAACCTACACCACAGCTCACGGTAAAGCCAGATTATTAACCCACTGGGTGAGGCCAGGGATCAAACTTGTTTCCTCTGGGATACTAGTCAGATTTGTTTCCACTGAGCCATGATGTGAATTCCCTGGAGTTATTTTTTTAATAAATCAAAAGCTAAAACATTTAACTCTAGTATGAATTTAAACACAAAATACATATTTCCTTTTAATCAAATGACTTTAAGAGAAACAGTCATCTGCACACACACACAGAGGACATCAGGAAATCTGACTGATCCACTTCTGAACAGGATGATAGCTCTAATACAACTAATAACACAGAAATAATAGGAAATTTCTGAAAATTAGCATTAAAATTAGCATAAACCCTATTTGAAGAAAATCCATGTGGAAGCTATTTTTATTTATTTTTGTAAATTGAAAAGTAAAGCAAATTAGACTTGTCTTCTCTGTGATAATACCACTGTTTATTGAAAATGGCCCTATAGATTTTCACCAGACCCATTCTTTCTATTCTTCTGCTAGGGAAAGGACTAGCTAGATGCAGAAGTCCTAAGTAAATATTCCATGAATGTGGAAATGAACCAGACATCGTGAACTCCCCCAAATGTCTTTTAATGTAAGTTATTTTTAACATTTATTTCATATTTTTAAAATCATTATTCAGTTAAACTTACTCCTATTTCTAGTTCCATTGAACACATTGTTGTCAGTGGTGGAGCCAAATTTCAACACTATATTGGCTAAGAGATGATAACATGATTTAGGGACTTGGTTTGAGGTACTGTTTTCACAGTAATTTAACAAAAAACTGAGGAAAAGATAAATTATCCATATAAGTAAAGGGGGAATGGTGGAAGGGAGGCTGTCAATACCCTGGCAATTTCTCGAGGCCACCATGGCTTACTTCCACTTTCCCCTCTGTATGAACCATGTTTTTCATCTTATGTGGTCTTGGTGACCCTACAGGGGCTGCCTTTCCCAGGGGTAGTCACTTCCTGCAAGGATTCTCTTCAAAGACAAACCGACCAATCATGAGTCCACAGTCCAGCTACCTCGCCTCTCAGGCGCTCACACTCTAGGCCACTATCCACCTTCCCTAATTAGTCCAGGCTCAGGTACCAAACAACCTGGAACAGCCCCTGTGCCCCAGAGCCTCTGAGACGATTCACACTAGCCAATCCTAAACCTGCTTACTTGGTCTCACCCACTCCTTCCTGAGGAAAACACAGTAAAGGCTCTTTGCCACCCTCGCCCTTCCCCCTCTGTCTCCTGACTCACCCTGGTGCTTCCCACGATGGCCTCCCCATCCCCCCATGGCATGATGTGCCTTTTTTTCTTGGGAACTGCGAATAACAAACTATCTTTTCAATAACAGTTGTTTCCTGATAATTTGGCGTTACTACACCTTAAATTTGCTACCAATGTACAACATTTTAAAACACTCCTGTTGGCCTTACTAGACCTCAAATAATCTATATTCCAAAATATTTTCAATAGAAAATTCCTTTATTATATCTTAGAAAAGAAAAATTTTAAAAATTGGCCAAACAAGAAGGAAATTCTTAAAATTATACGAAAAGTTATTCTATAGATCTGGGAAACAAAAAGGTAAATTTGAGAAATCATTATAAAATATCTGATATCAACTGGCATTAACTTAAATATCTTCTACATCCATATCACTGTACCAAGAAAGTGGGACTCTGGAGGCAAAGAGGTGAGTTTTAAGAAAGAACTAATAAATGACTTCCTCTGTTAAAAAAGAATTAAGATTAAGAAAAATCCAGAAATATAAGGGAAAAGCATATGCAGTTGTTTTAAAGAGCTCAGTAGTTCTGTGGGACTTTACTACATAAGGCTCATGAGTCCTGGCAGGGTTAGAACTTGAAGATGAAGGAACTGCAGCTTAATATGGAAGCTATGGGTCTAAGTGTTTAATGATGATGGCTGAAGGGGAAGGCAGATGCTCAGATTAGCATCTTGGAAAGATGACTCCTGCATTACTGTGAAAACAGCAGGGTTAGAAGAGAGAGCAGGGGCAGAGAGAGCAAAGACCCCTCTCAAAGAAGCTGACCATCTATTTGTGTTGCTACAGCTTACACAAAGCTGGAATGCAGAAGATAACTATGTCATTAAGAATGCAAAGCTTTCTGATGATGCTTTGTTGCTACTCAATTTCAAAATAGTTAAGCCTTTATACTGATTGAAGAATTTCCAATGAATATTTACAATCATGGTTTTCTCCAAAGATAAGACAAATCAAATACCATAGAGGCATTAGGAATTTTGATAGAATTAAGACTACCCTAAAAAAAAAAAAACCCAAATGTCAAAAATTCTTCTTTGAAAATGCTATATATTTGAATTCACTCATGCGCATCACCTCAATTTTCAGATAGAAACTCAGAAGTCTGCCATCTTTAGCTATAACACATTTTCATGCTCAATCTCATCCAATTCCATATCTTAAAAATGAACATTAATCTAAAAATGTAAAACCAGTGTTTTTCCAGAGAGTTCTACAAAGTTTCCCGGACAAGTGGCAATATGTACTTGGTGACTGGTAAAGATTGTCATTTTTATTTCTTTTGCTTTCTGTACTTTTCTGAAAGCCAAATGAGTTGGTATAAATGATTCGTACTTACTTGCAAGAGATTAGGACATAAGCTCTGAATGTTTTGAGCTTACACATTGCATGTAGTACATTACAGCTTCCCTTTATTTTTGGTTTGATTTCACATACCTTTGGGTGAATGTTTTACCTCATCCATAAAACAGAATTAATAAAGCTGAGAATGTATACATGTTGTGACATAATGTGCTCCCTCCTCTCTGTTAGAGCAGTTGGGTCCTGTCTAATAAAATATTAAACGGTACTCCATGGTCCCATCATCAACAGACCTCAGTGACTTGGGCATTGGAGGGAATCTGATTCACTATGAACTTGGGTGCTGTCCATTACTTTCTGACACCCACGCACCCACAGAGGCCCTGGTGAGCAGACTGAATTAATTCATTTCCATAAATGAGCAATGCTCCTACCACTTGTGCAGACAACCAGCCCTGACAGGGCTAAAATAATTGGAAGCTCCTGAAATTAGAAGTCACAATTTCACTGGTCAGAGGGGAATAGCAGTTCATACAAATCAGTGATGATGGCTTGTAAAAACCATGTAGCTCCATTGATCTGTTTATAACCTTCTGACTTTAGACAGAGGTATGGGTAACAGACAATATTCTTCTTGATTAAAAAAATGAACAGGGACAAGATGCAAAATTAATGTCTAAGAAACTGAGTTTTTGTTTTTTTTTTAAATTTTGTGTCCATATGCCCCAGGCCATGGATTGAATCTGAGCCTCAGCTGCAACCCACGCCTCAGCTGCAGCAATGCTAGATCTTTTAACCCACTGTGCTGGGCCAGAGATCAAACTCTTATCTCTGCAGAAATCCAAGCCACTTCAGTCAGACTCTTAACCCACTGCACCACAGTGGGAACTCCAAAAACTTGGTCTTGATGATGGGAAAACAACAGGCAATATTTAGGAAGTGTTTGAGGTATTGGGGGGTAGTCTCTGTCCTCCATTAGCAAACTGAAGCTATGCAGCAATTCTGGTGTTACTCAAACATTAAGTTTTCTAGAAAAGTCAGCAATCCAACATTTTAATGAGCTATCTCCAACTGTTGAGAAGCTGATTTGGGATTGTATTAAACAGAGGTTGCTAGCTAGTACCCTACAGATATGTTTTGTTTGGCCACACATCCCTTTAAACCTGAATACTGTCAAAATATAAGACTAAACAGATCATAATAAGACTGAACAATTACATTACACTTATTTTCCTTGATGTCATAACTTACTGTGAATGACTACAGTATGTATCAGAAAGAAATTTTATTTCTTAAAAAGCCAATTCCTTAGAAAAGAAGTTAGTACAAAATAGTGAATGGTTAAAAAAAAAAAAAACACCAAATTTTAAAGGTGTCATACAGACAAAGATATACCACTCTTTGCTACCATAAAACTACAGACATATAGTACACTAGATATAGAAGGCAGGGAGAAATGAAGGAAGAAAGGAAAGAAAACACCATAAATCTGAGCTTCACTTATTGAGATATTGGATATTAAGACCATCTAAAAAGGAAATACACACATGCACATACATACTTTAAAGTATTAATAGATACAACCAGTCCTTCATTACTGGTAGACTATGTATCCACAAATTAGCCCACTCATTAAAATTTATTTGTACCCCCCACGAAATCAATACTTGTGGTTTTTGCAGTCATTCATGGGTACATGTAGAAAGGCAGAACATTGAAGTCAGTGGATACTCATATGCCCAGCTAAGGTCAGGCAAGGCAGTGCTCTGCCTTTTTGTTTCAGCTCTCATACTCTATAAAGGTGTCCTTTTCATTTAGTGCCACAGTTTTTGTATTTTTGTGATGGAAGATTTCCCCGTTTAAATGCCTCTCTCCCAAAAGTAGTGCTGAAGTGCTTTATTGTATTCCCAAGCACAAGAAAGTTGCCACATGCATGGAGAAATTACATACATATGTTAGATAAGCTTGATCAGTCCTGTCAACTGTGAGCTCAGTCTTAATCAACTGACAATACATACTAAATAAGATGCCATGAAACAGAAACACAAATTAAGCAAGGTTATGTATCGACTGACAAAAATGCTGTGACTGGAAGCTCACAGGAACAGAACCATGTATTTCTGCTGGGAGCAATGGTTCAGTTATTTGCTAATTCAGTCGTTCATGGAGACTTTATAGAATGTAGCTACTGTGAATAGTGAGAACTGTCTGTGTGTACACAGCATCCATTTCTTTAGACAGGAAACTAAAGGACCATTTCAAACTACCATATATATGAAAGTGAAAATATCAACAAGAAATATTTAAATCACTGTAGAAAATGATCAACAAACTGCAGATTTTTTCACAGAGAAGTGCGATGCTACCTGGTGTCATTCCACAAAAGGACGCCTTTGTTTTCTTCTCACTGCTCAGATGGGCAAGTATTTCCATACCTGGAACTTCCTCACAGTTTTCAAAGGCCGGTCTCTCATTGCTGACATGCTTGTTGCAACTAAACTCTGTGGTTTATGTATCTAATTGTGAAAATTCACTAGGCACTTTACAAATAGTAAATCCAATGTTAGTAGTTTATCAATGTTGAAGGGGTTCAGAACATGCTACCCTAAAATAGGCCCTTTGGTATATTGTTTATTCTAAGCTGAAGGCACTTGAGAAACAGTAGATGCAGAAGGGCTCTCTGATCTCCCCCTTTCTACTGAAAGCGGATTCTAGAATTTCCCATGAAACAGATACCTCTTTGCACAAGGAAGAAAATAACACCATCCTTATCACCAGAGTCTGGGAAGTAAGGCCAAAATTGGAGTTATGACTTTTAACAAACCAATTTTCTGCAGTTCCCTTATGAACTAAGAGGGCTAAGGATCCAGTGTTTTCACTGATGTGCAGCGGGTTTGATACCTGGCCCAGGAACTTCCACATGCCGCAGGCATTGCCAAAAATCAAATAAACCAAAAAAAATCTACTAAAAATGTAATATCTTCAAGTAGCTTTCCCCCTAATATTTCTTAAGCATTGTCTCAATTAACTACCCTCCGCCCAAGCCCCTGTGTCTTATCCTAGCCTTAAAATTTAATCATTCCTTGTTTAAAAAGGTATGTACACTCTGGGGCTTAAAATGGCTTCCTTGGGTCTTTACTTTTGTTTCTGAAGATGCCAACGTACATATAAACACATTAAGTAAAATCTGTATGCTTTTCTCCTATTCATCTGTCCTACGTCAGTTTAACTTATGCCCAGCCACTGAGCCTAAGAGGGTGGAAGGAAGTTCTTCTCCCACAAAATATATGAAGAGTCTAAGATTCCTGGGGACTCACAGAATCCAAACCACATGCCCCATTTACATTTCCCATGAGGTAAGGCCTAGAATTTTCCTTGTTTATTTAGTCATTTGATTATTACCTGCTTTTTCTGACCTTACAGAAAATTTTCTTGAAATCTGCAGCATAAGAGTACAAATTTTATTGAATCTATCAGGTTGGGAAAATTAGTCCGTGTCCCCTCTGAACCCTAAATTTAAGGGGAGGTTGACTTTTTACATTTTAAGAATTTTAAGTATTCTTTTGTATGTTTATACTTTGTAATGCATATAATAATTATCATATATTATTGTGTAAGTTGTACTTTGAATTTGTCTTCTTAACATCAATCAAGGGTTTCACTGGCATTTTCTTTTGAATAAAAGTTGAACTAGCAGTAAACAACAAATCTAGTGGTAAGGTCACAGAATTTTGTAGCCTGAAGAATGAGGGTTATTTTGAATTCACAAAATAACACGGCACATGTTACAAATTCACATGAATTTTAGGAAAGATTTTTGTTGTTGTTTTGGTTTACTTTGCTTTGGTTTGATTTTGAAGAACTAAAAAGAAAAGAATTGAACTTGGAAATAGGACACATTTTGATGCTATGCCCACACTTTCTATTTTCAACTTCCTATATTTGACATTTTTTACAGTTTAGGTCAATCCTAACAATTTATGCACTTCCCAAGGCATGACAGATATAAGGCTGTTATAAGTGCTATTTATAGAAGGGCAGTTCAGTCCTTAAAATGTCAATGGTTGAATTTCTCTTAATGGAGGCCTAGAAGCAAAGTACAAGTCTTCATTCTAGGATGATAAAGGGTGTGCTGAGGAAGAGAATTTACTAGGAAATTAATTTCATGATTCTCATGACCAAAAAAGAATGGAGCTGAACAAATACCATCACGGACCATCCCCTCAGGCTTCAGATGAGCCCTGTACCTGAAACCTGAGGCATGAACCTATTTGCCTTTGGGAACATCAATATACTCCTCTTATTCTGGGTGAATTCATCAAGCTTACATTATTTGTTTGTTTTTGTCACACTTGTGGCATATGGAAGTTCCCAGGCTAGGGGTTAATCTGAGTTGCAGCTGCCAGCCTACACCACGGCCACAGAAACATCAGATCTGAGCCGCATCTGCAGCTTACATTGCAGCCTGTAGCAATGCCAGATACTTAACCCATGGAGCAAAGCCAGGGATTGAACCCATATCCTCACAAAAACCTAAGTAGGATTTTTAACCCCCTGATCCACAACAGGAACTCCTACACTCATTTTTAGTTTTGGATTTTAAATCAGATTCTAGAATGGCAGAATTCTGAACTTCAGAGCACAGGTACATTTCCTGATTATTTTAGCACATGATTGGACATTCTCAAAGAGAATTTTAAAACATAAAGTCCACAGACATTAAACATTTTTATGGGTGACTACTATGGACAGTTAAGTTTTATTTACAAAGTACCAAAACTTGCAAATTAGAGTTAAACCACTATATTCTCAATACCATGTATAATTGGCTATGTTGTTTATGTGAAAAAATGATAAATATGTATTATATGGAAGCTTCTAGAAGTAGAATCTAACAAAATGATTTTTGAGATGACAGAGTAGTATTAACTTATATTCTTAGTATCTTGATAATGTTCAAACAGACTCATACTTAGTAAGATTGAATTATTTTAACTTTAGAGCATGGGAACAAAATTACTTATCTGAGTAAGTTATGGGAAACATTCATAGCTACTAAGATCCAGGGCCACTAAAGATGAATAGATGACCTCGAGCAAGTATAAAAGCACTGGGCACATTCAGATAAAATAATTCATGCTTCCCACTATTTTGCTAATATTTAGGCTAGCACAACAGCACAGCTCTTGTTATAAATATCAAATAATTGTGAACTATATACATATATATTTTCATATATTACTAAATCAAGGTCACCTCAAAGGGAGAAATTTTGTCTTTAGTGCCACTAATCCTGGTTTACAGTAGCTGGAGCAGTGACACAGCTTTTGTTAAGACTGCTGGGGTTCTAATTCCTATCTTGCTACCTGGTAGCTATGTCACCTTCAGTAAGTTACAAAAATCTCTTAGCCTCAATTTCCTTGATTATCAAGAGGTGAAGGGAATGACACAACTTGCTTCATAGAATTGTGAAGAATGAATGAGTTGATAGATGTAAAGCACTTAAAACACGGTCTGGTACATTGTAAACTGCTAATAAACATTAGCTTTTACTGTTACTGTATATTATTTTTCATTTAATTGATTTAAAACAATGAATATTATGACCACCAACTTGGCAACATTGACTCAGGTCTGGAAAGAAAACAGGGTCATGCTGTTCCAAGAGCATCAATGGCCTTAGGATACTTGGTGAGGGGCTCCCTGCTTGATGAACTGTAGGACCCACCCTACTCACTGTTTCATATTTTTGGTGCCTTTAGTGATGTAACTTATGGTGCTCCCTAGCGGGGAAGGCAGCAAAATGTAGAGAAATAAACAGAAAAGGAAATATTCTGTTCCTTCCCTTCACTGCTCCACAGAACAAGCATTTTGGAGGTCTCCTGGCACAGCCCTCTCACTCAGAACCAAGAAACCCAGAGTAAAGGATAAGAACCAGTGTCCTATCCCAACAATATCAAATAAAGATTTTCAAACTGAAATTTGACCTCAATGCCATAATTTGAGACTGTCCACAGCAGCAAAATATAAGCCAGAATTACTGTATAGCTCATGAATTTGCTATCCAGGAAGCAACTAGTATTTATGGAATATAGGAATTCATTATTATAACATCTGGTTGAATGAATGCATTAAGTGTAACTTACATTTTTAACACATTTAAATGTACCAAATTTAGTTACCTCCAACTGAAAGTCTAGATTTAAAATGAATACGTACTTCCAATTTTTGTAATTATGACTAAATTTGATGAAATTCTGAAGAACTCAAGATGAAAAGGAAAAGTCTCACTTGCTAAATCACAATGCTGAAGTTAAGAATATATAGCTAAATCAAATAGAGTTCTCTTGTGGTGCAGTGGGTTAAGGATCTGGCATTGTCACTGGGGTGGCCTTGGTCACTGTGGTTGGGTAGGTTTGATTTCTGGCCTGGGAACTTCCACATGCCTTAGGCATGGCAAATAAATAAATAAAATGAAAGAAAAAGTGTAAAATTCTAGTCATATGTGAGAAAAGTCAGCCAAAATTTTTCTTCCCCTGGCTCTATGGTAAGTAGCGGTGACAGCATAGCATACAGAAAGAGAACATTGATAGACATTGACCAACAGAGCAAAGGGCAAAGCTAAGTATTGTGCAGACAATAAAGTAGGAGGGGTAGGACCCTGATCATTTAAATTCCTAACTAAATGATACCAGGAGGCCCAAAACAAGCAGAGTAGTTGGGATGAAGCTCTGATGTCAACTGGGGGAGAAAGAACTCCATCTACAGTGGCATCAGGGAGAACAGTGTGGCCCCATGTGAACCTGGTAGGAATCAAACTTCTTTTGAACCAAAGAGAAAACACATCTTGGGGAGACAACCTGGGTCCTTACAATGTGCTAGGAAAAGCCACCTTGCTTTTAAAAACAGATAGATGCTTTTAGACATGACACAGCCTCTCAAGACTCAATCATCAAACCTTCCACTGTATTCTTTTTCAAATGATATTTTAGAAACTGCTTTGGTTTAGAAGAGTGGCTACTGTGTATTTTGCCACTTGCATCACCTTGTGAATAACAGAGTTTCTAAGTTGTTAAAATATTCTTTATTTAAAATTATACATTAAAAATAGCTTTGCAACTTTTAGAATTTTTTCCTTTAATTTCTAGTTTTCTAATTTCAAACTGATTTTGCAAGTTACCACAGAGAAGCTCTTGCATTTATTTAAGAAATACTCTCCTTTCCTGCTAAAGTTCCACTGTTCCACAGAGATCCTTGTCTTTATTTTTCAAGATCCAAATGAGACTCCTTTTTCCAAAATTTGCAACAACTATTTGATGGTTTGATAAATGTTCCCCTATGAAAGTTAGAAAAGTTTTGAAATATCAGTCAGGAGAATGAAGGTAAGGATCCTGGGTTTAGGGAGATTCATGAATGCAAACAAGAATTTTTCTGCACAGTCCCAACTCTGCTCTAAAAAACTCTGTTGCATTATAGTAAAAAGATGACCGAGGTTTTGGGGGTTTTTTGTTTTGTTTTGTTTTGTAATGATTTCCCTACTAAATAGGGCATAAATGGTCAATCATAATATCACTTACACTTTGTGTTTAAATTGCTTTTTTTCATGAATGAAAATGAAATGCTGTTTGATTTCCATTTTATAAGGAATTCCTTTAAAAATGAAATAGAAAAATGTCAGTAGACAAGTAGCTGATATTTATAAGGCCAAATAAGTCATGCAAGTGAGATAATTACTTATCAATATACATTATAAATATACATATACACACACATATATATATATTCCATATCCTCAAACACATGTGTGCACTTATGCATAGGAATCATTCTTATACTGCTTATACATAGCTGTGCTAGGGCTGGCCATTGGCTTAAAAATAAAAAAAGACAATAGAAATGGATGATTTTCTTTGTTGTCCTTCCAGTTCAGTTATTTTCCACACCTCCATCACCCACTCAACATGCTAACAGACACACTTCAAAGTACCTAAAAAAAGAATTCATATTAAGACATAAATAACTCATGATACTTAAAGAGCTTAATGGGAACAGCACTCAACTCAAGGAAAGGCATGCCACAAAGGGGCCCTGAAGCCCCAAAGAACAGTTAATGAAAGGACAACTTGACTGAAAGAAGAATTTCTTGAGTCTTTAAGGTTGGACCATGTACATAAGCAACTGACAGCACTGATGATGATGAGAACATATATGAAACTACAGACACAGTTAAACTTATTGCTGCCTACTTCCTCTCAATGACAGCATCCTTCTCAATCACAACAGAGGGAAGCATTAAATTATCCCCAGTAGGAGAGGCTAACAGAGGCAAAAATCAACCCTGTCTTTACTTTTTAAAAGCTTTGTAGGATACTTTGCTGAGGTTCTGCCTATACTTTGACAATTATTTTTTGCCCTATAAAAGATGAAATCAGTTGTTTCCCTGATGAAACTTATATTGGTTTTTTAGGGCTGCACCCATGGCATATGGAGGTTTCCAGGCTAGGGGTCGAATCAGAGCTGTAGCTGCCAGCCTACACCACAGCCACAGCAACTGGGGATCCAAGCTGCGTCTGTGACCTATATACCACAGCTTATGGCAAAGATAGATCCTCAACCCACTGAGCAAGGCTAGGGATTAAATCTGCATCCTCATGGATACCAGTCATGTTCACTAACTACTGAGCCACAACAGGAATGTCATAAAAATTATTTGATAGAACTACATAAGGGAGAGATTCTGAGATTAAGTATTTTCCCTGCATATAACAAAATGAGCATAGTGAAAGATGCTATTCTATTAATAAGAACAAAAATACTACATCGAAGTCCCTGTTGTGTCTCAGTGGTTAACAAATCCGACTAGGAACCATGAGGTTGCGGGTTTGATCCCTGGCCTCGCTCAGTGGGTTAAGGATCTGGCGTTGCCGTGAGCTGTGGTGTTGGTTGCAGGCACAGCTCAGATCCTGCATTGCTGTGGCTCTGATGTAGGCCAGCAGCTACAACTCTGATTAAACCCCTAGCCTGGGAACCTCTGTATGCCACGGGTGTGGCCCTAGAAAAGACAAAAGACACACACAAAAAAACAAAAAACAACTAAATCACTTTGTTATTTTCTCTTATCAGTTCCATGGCTTTGCTTCTCTGTATTTCTCATCCTGTTTCTTACTCTTGTTTCTTTTCTTTATACTCATACTTATTCTTCAAACCTCTCCTTCAAAACGCATTAAGCCAAGACATATCCCTTTTTGCTTTTTAAACAATATGATTCAGTATTTTCATTATATTCTCATTAAAATGTTCTTTAATAATATCCATACTAAATTTTTCTTAGAGTTTGTACCATTGATTAGAATTAAAGTTGAAAACATTATAATGAATTTTTCTTAGAACTTCCAGTAGGAAACTGCTTTTGGTGATATGCCTCGCTGGATTTCTTATCATTTCAAGTTGTTCTATAATGAGGCTCCAGGGTTAAAAGCAACTATATTTGGGAAACACAACTACTGGTAGACTTACAGAATTTTTGTGTGTGTGGAGTGTCTATCTAATTACTACAGCAATACACTGGGCATTTGGATTGTAGATACAAATGATTTGCTTACTGCTATTAATCATTTATAATTTCTGATCACTGGATCAGAGGCTAACATGTAAAAGAGGTTCTGAATGATAATGGGAAGCAACACCCATATAAAATGAATAGTCATAAGAGAAGTTTTAGGAGTTCCCATTATGGCTCAGTGGATACAAATATGACTAGCATCCATGAGGATGCAGGTTCGATATCTGGTCTTGCTCAGTGGGTTAATGATCTGGCGTTGCTGGGAGCTGTGGTATAGATTGCAGACATGGCTTGGATCCCGAGCTGCTGTGGCTGTGGTGTAGGCCAGCAGCTACAGCTCCAATTCAACCCCTAGCCTGGGAACCTCCATATGCCATGGGTGTGGCCCTTAAAAGCCAAAAAAAAAAAAAAAAAAAAGAGGGAGAGAATTTTTAAAATATATATAATCAGCTGTGAAGGATTACCCAGATGACATACAGTAAAACTTGTACATTTTTAGAATCTATGCTATTTCCAGCTCTTGCAAATGTAAGTTTGCAGTTTTAGGAGCGATATCACCTATTGTTTTCTAGCACAGAAAAAAGGTATATGCATAAATATAACACTAGGAGATGGGTAGCAAGGTCATTAAAGATGTTATTATTTTAAATGCACTTTCTTAAGAAAATTATTTTTTTTAAATTAAAAGACACCAACTTGAAATTATATAATTTGTTTACTAAAAACAAAAGGCAAAGGTTCCTTAACTTTGCGAAAAAATAAGCTTGATTTTATATTTATAAGCATTTAAGTTGCTGAGTTAATGAGCCGCAAAATTGAATTATTAATTATTCATTAATACAAGCATAACTTGAAGTATTAAATGGTATGGCTATAGTTTGTCTAGCCCACAACCTCATACTCACACAAAAAGTACATAAAATGTACTTTATTTCTAGTCATAAAATGAGACAGCCTGTTGAGACTAACAATTTTATAATTTTAAATTTAATGTATATACTATAATTTATGTCTAGTAGGAGTGAGTGTTGATATTACTGTTTGCCTCTCCAAATCACTAATGAGAAAACATAATATTCTCAACATTTCAAACATTAGTTTGTCATTAGTATTGTTCTTCCAGAAACAGAGATTTATATTTGGAACTGTAGCAGACACTCTGGGTTGCCTAGCCAAGAACCATTTCCTCTTTTGTCATTGTTGTTACTGGATGAACTTGGATTTCACTCAGGTGCCCATCTCTTCCACATACACCTCAAGGGAAGGAGAAACTTTCCTCAGCAACACCAATCCTGAACTGACACGTGAACCATGGTGACCCTGCTCTTGGCCGCAACTTGGTCTAAGGGCAAGTGAATTAGTTATGGCTACAGGGGATGGGGGAGGTGTACTGAGAGGAAAGGTCCTTAAGGGCACCTCTTGATTCCCAAGAAGATGGCAGAACACAGTCTCATCCTGCCTCTGAAAACTGCAGATTGTGAATGAAAAGTGAAAAAATGTGGCCATCTTGACGTGAGAATGGGAGCTAGATGCACATGTGAAAATGCAAGAGCAGTTTACAAATCTTATGGCTAATAAATCAACTAACTGTAATATATACCCTGTCACTGAACTTTTGTGATGTGGGAAATTAAATTTCCCTGTTATTGAACCAGTTCAAGTCAGATTTTTCTATGATCTTCAATATGTAATTAAAAATTTCTCCTAAAAATATTACAACTGTTCTTTTTTTAATCACAGAGAAGGAGGCATGACCCATCACTTCTATCCCTCTAGGGACTAGGGCATAAATGATGAGGCAGAGACTGCTAGCTCTTCAACAAAAGGGCAAGAGAAGGAATATCTTAATGATAAAAATTCCATGTTTAAGCTGGGTGCATAACTATGGAACTAGGACTTTTTTTTTAATCATTTGTAACTAGATGTGGGTGGCCATGTGACCAAATTTTGGTTAATGGGACACTAATGGCTGGTGCATGCCTCTCCTGGTTGTGTTCGTAATAGAAGAGTAAGCCCTTTATAAAGAGCAAAGTAGATCTCATTCTCAGTTTTCAAAGGGACAGTGAAGAAGTGCCTCAGAAAAATCTGAAAGAAAAGAATATGATTTCCCCAAACCCACTATTCTTAAGTGATCACTGGCCTTGTTTTCTTCTCTCTTTGTGGTACCAATTAGTGTTTAAATGGAAACGGCCAATCCCAGATTCTCTTTATTGTTCAAAGACCACCCAACAGTCGACTTCAGAATACCTATATATTCGGGTAGTAATCAATAAAAATGATTTTCTTTCCTGCTCAAATAAACCAGTGAATAAGTGATCAAGGGCCATTTTGAATTACAGTCTCACGGCTCTAAAAATCATTATTGGAGTTTATGTTGCAGCTCACTGGTTAACGAACTCAACCAGTATCCATGAGGATGCAAGTGTGATCACTGATCTTGCTCAGTGGGTTAAGGATCCGGCATTGCCCTGAGCTGTGGTGTAGGTCACATTGCCGTGGCTGTGGTGTAGGCTGGCAACTACAGCTCCAATTCAACCCCCAGCCTGGGAATCTCCATATGCTGCATGTGCGGCCCTATAAAAGACAAAAAATAAAAAATGAATATAAAATAAAAATAAAATCATTATTATTCTAATCCAAAAAACATTAGCCATAAACTATTGATCCTGCAGTTGCCTCTCTTCTAGAGCACCAGTATATGAATTATCTAATACTGTTTTCTTCTAGAAGTATAAGCTGGGCAAAGAAGACTGTAGCTGTGACAAAATAATGTCAACGGTCAATTGCATAAGATGGGGCTCATCAAAACTGAGCTTATAATATTCCTATTTTAAGAAATTTCTCTCAGTAAAGTTATTAGGATTCATTAGTATCCTATTTTTTAAATGATGAGTGGTTTTAATCTTAGCACAGACTCTGGGGAGCAAAAAAAAACACATACCACATTCCTTAAATGGAAGAATCAAGCCTTATATTAAGGTTTGGAATGAATTACATAGCAAAACATGGGGAGCAATGGATTCTTGGCTATCCGCTAGTGGGTATGCCTTCTCATGAATTCATAATTGTTCATTCAAGTGCAGTTCAAATACCACCTGACTATGGAGTACTACCTGAAACCATGAAGGCTGTTTCTTTGTGAAAACCACACTTTATGGTCCTTGAATCTATATGTTTAATTCCCGTTAAAGAAGTAAAGAATCTATATCTTTAATTCTTTAAGAACAGGAATTTGAAATTATATTTTGTTGAATATACACTATATAAATTTCATATGAAATAAAAATTAAGTGTTTAATATGTAAGGGAAGGTCAAAAAATGTTATGAGTTATCTTTCAAGTTATTTTAATTTTCATTTGCACCATTCAATCTTTCTCACCTTTCAGCACCCTTAGCAGAGTCAGCACTTGCCTATGGATGGATGGAGGGGGCTGGGGAAAGCCAGGGAGCTGAAAGGTGCTGATAATGGAAACAAATAGCACGACTGTGATCGCTAATTGACATACAAGCCAAAAAACCCCCAAAAGCTCAGAATTGAAATGGCACAGAGATATACCACTGTATGCTACCATAAAACTACACTAAATTTAGGATATCAGCTGAAAAATACACGTCTTTATAGATACTACTGGCCTTCTGACTGCATTGCTGACTACAGGGAAACCCACTATATGTGGAAAAGTGATTTTTGGGTATTCTTTCACACATCATTAATTAATTTATTTATTAATTCCTATGGTCAACCTTTATTATGTTTTTCCTCTATGCTGGGCAAAACGCCAGGGTTACAAAATGAATAAAATATATAATCCAAATCTAAAGTGCAAAGAAAAAATAATTTATGTACCTTGGGAACAATAAGTGCTGATCTTAAATAAGTATTCTAATGTTTCCACAATGGGAGAGTACACTGAAACACCCATTCCCTTATATCTAATTGCCTCCAGGCATAGTGACAGGATGACTTTTAGAATATGGACAAAGCCACAGGATCAAGTTCATATCACACAAGAAGAAGCTAGTGAGTGATCTAGTTCTAGCATCAGTCACCTTCTGATCAAGGAACTATTTGACTTCTAGCAGCGTAAATCTCATGTCTGTCAGACCTCTTTTTAGACTAATATAATCTAAATAATCCATCAATAGAAAATGAAACTTATAGCTATGCTGAAAAAATGGACTAGAATCTGATTTCTGATTCTGCTACTCACCAACACTTCCCTTCTATGGGAAGTATCACTTTTCTGAGCCTCAGTTTGAAAAATGTGTAAAATATTTATGGCACTGATGACACATGAGGATAATCATCACAGGTTACAAAGCACTGCATGTAACAGGAGAAACAGATGGTGAATCTCAAAAAATAGATGCTACATAATTCTTGTCATGTTTAATGTTGTTATTACTTTTATTATTAACAGACTACACTCAGTTTTTGTCTACGGAGTGACTCCTATCAAGTAACCCAAAACATCAGGATCTAGGATGTAGGAAGACTAAGTTTGGCTCTTTAGAACATCTGTTTTCACTAGAATTATATCCCAAAGTGCACATTCTGGAGTTTCCGTCTTGGCTCCGTGGTAATGAACCCAACTACTATCTATGAGGATGTGCGTTTGATCCCTGTCCTTGCTCAGAGGATTAAGGTTCTGGTGTTGCCAGTGAGCTGTGGAGTAGGTCGCAGACACAGCTCAGATATGGTATGGCTGTGGCTGTGGCATAAGCTGGTAGCTACAGCTCTGGCTGGACCCCTAGCCTGAAAACTTCCATACGCTGCAGGTGTGAAAGGACAAAAAAAAAAAAAAAAAAAAAATCAAAGTGCATGTTCTACTATTTGAGGGCTGAAGACCCAGCTCTCTAAGGCCCATGGTGTTGTGGCTGGAAATTTAGGCCCTGGAATGAGTACTGGGTTTATACTGTACTCTACCGCTTCCTAGCTGCTTGATCTTGAGGACGTAACTCATTTTTCTCAACTCTTAAGATGGATAATAAAAACATCTACCTCCTAGCATAGTTAGTGAGGATTACATGAGCCAAAATATGTGACAGCTTTAGAACAATGCTTAGAAAAACACTACATGTCAAAATGTGCTGGTTATGTATTACTACAGAAGACGGAAAGAGTAAATTAAGGTTTAGCATCAAGCCAAATGGAACAAGAAGAAAGAAGATATATTCTAAATTAGACTGGAAAGTGGAACATTTTTTAATACATAAAAGAAAAATGAGGGAGGCAAAGAAAAAGGTTATTTTATGAAAATATTGTAGCCAAGGGACCTACAGTTCCCACCGGGACTTTAGCCAAAAATGGAACCTGCAGACATCAAGCAAGATCTGCAAAGAAGCAAAGAACACCAAGGTGATAGAGCTTTAAAAAAAGAATCTGTGCTTTCAACAGCTTCAGAATTCCCTGTCTAATCAGTAACAGCTTATCAAGCATGGGATGGGAGAAAAACAATCATCAGGACTCCAGATGGAAATGTTTAATGCATATGCAGTTTACAGGATGAATATAAATTGCAGTCATGGTGGTTTTTGGTTAATCTACTGAATAAAAAATACTGAATTTGTTCTACTTTAATTAATGAGTAATGAAATATTTGATATAGTAACATGCTTAACCCTTTCACATAAAGTCAAATGCCAACGATTTTGCAGATAAAGTTGGCAATGGCAATATTTTCTCCTGACCAACACACTTCCTTCAGAATATATTTTGCAGCAAAGGTGAAGCCTTAGATGCACTGCAATCTATTGTCTCTGTACTGATGATAAAGTATGTGTTGATTTACCTAACTATGCAGACTACACTGGAGAAAAATACAGTAACATTTAAAATGTTTGTAGCAACATGGATGCAACTAGAGATGCTCACACTAAGTGAAATAAGTTAGAAAAACTATGAAATCACCTCTAGGTTGAATCTAAAATATGGCACAAATGAATCTATATACAAAATAGAAACAGACTCATAGACATAGAGAACAGACTTATGGTTGCCAAATGGGAGTGGGGTGGAATGGGATGGATGGGGAGTTTGGGGTTGGTAGACGTAAACTACTGCAGCATTTAGAATGGATAAGGAGTGAGGTCCAATTGTACAGCACAGGGAACTATATTCGATCTCTTGGGATAGAACATGATGGAATATAGTATGAGAAAAAGAATGTATATATATGTATGACTGGGTCAGTATGCTATACAGCAGAAATTGGCATAACATTGTAAATCAACTATACTTTAATAAAAGCAAAATGTTTAGCACACCTTGAACAAAGGAAGAAAGGTAAACCAGATGTCATGGACAAAAGGAATAAGGGACATAGTATTCCCTGTTAGTAAGTAACAAGAAATCTCAGGACATAGAGCATAATGATGTGGAATGAATAAATTGTTTCTGTCTGTCCCTGTTTTTCTATCTGTAGCCTGTCCATATTATGGTCATGTTTTAATTACATATATTTTACATTTACATAGTACTTGCTTTATGTTCCAGGACCTTTATAAATGTTAATTTATTTAATCATAATAATAACTCTATAATAAAGGTTTCATCATTGTTCCCATTTTACAGATAACAGAATGGAGGCACAGAGAGGTTAATAACATTGTGGATCAGCGGGTTAAGAACCCAACATAGTGTCCATCAGGATACTGGATACAGGATTCAATCTCTGGCCTTGCTCAGTGGGTTAAGGATCCAGCATTCTGCAGGTGCAGCCATTTTTTTTAAAAAAAAAGTTAACTTGCCCAAGGGCGGGCTGGGCTGGGTTTTGAAACTTGTATGCTTCCAAGGATTTTTATGCTCAGCCACCACATAGGTGTCTATCTAGTTAACAGCCAAAATGGAAATTGCAGATGTAGATGAGTCTGATATATATCCACAGACAATAATGCAAAAGATCAGAGAAGAAGTCGAAAAATGTTTTGCTAAGACTGTTTCAGGGAACATGGGGATTTTGCTTCAACATAAGAGTGGGAAGTTGCTCACCAGCGCTGTTGCTGTGGGTCTTTTCATCTTGTGAAGTCAGGGGAAAATAATCATAAGCCCATCTTTTGTTTTCATGGAATAAGTTGTGCAAATGCAAAAAAAAAAAATGCACGCACAGTTAATCACAAGTACATTGCCTTTCTTCAAACACAAAAAAGAAAGGAATTATGGCCACCTGTAATAATGCAGCTAAAGACACAGATGCAGGTTACTTTTATAAGGAAACAACCTTTTTATTTACTTATTTATTCATTTATTTTTTTTTATTTCCCCAATACATTATTTTTTTTCTACTGTACAGCATGGTGATCCAGTTACACATATATGTATACATTCTTTTTTCTCGCATTATCATGCTCCATCATAAGTGACTAGATGTAGTTCCCAGTGCTACACAGCAGGATCTCATTGCTAATCCACTCCCAAGGCAATAGTCTGCATCTATTAACCCCAAGCTCCCAATCCACCCCACCCCCTCTCTCTCCCCCTTGGCAACCACAAGTCTATTCTCCAAGTCCATGATTTTCTTTTCTGTGGAAAGGTTCAATTGTGCCATATATTAGATTCCAGATATGTGATATCGTATGGCAACTTACAGAATGGGACAAAATAGTTTCAAATGATGCAACTAACAAGGGCTTAATCCCTAAAATATACAAACAACTCATACAACTCAACAGCAAAAAAGCCATCAACCCATCGAAAAATGAGCAAAAGGCCTGAATAGATGTTTCTTCAAAGAAGATATACAATTGGGAAACAACCTTTTTAAACAATTAAGTGTTTCATTAGAAAATGAAAGAGATTACAACATGAGCTATAGAAATAATAGGACTAAGATGAAAAACAATTTAATAGAAAAAAATGAAGTAAATATACTCTATATTCTCAAATTGAAAGAAGTTTTGTTATTTTACGAAGCCGAATGAAAAAAAAAATTTCTAAGTAACAATTAAAACATCTAATTCCAGAGCTGTCACTGGAAGAAAGAGACACATTTGGGATTTAAAGAAATTTAGGAAACTAATACGATGTGCTTTTTTGCCAGCTGATGGGATCTTGCTATACATTTGGAGTATCTGCTATTGGAAGAAAACCAGCTATTTTAAAAAGGCAAATAATTAATTTGACCTTGACAGTGCTGTTTTTCTTATTTTTAATTATAGACCCTGCATTTTTTCTTTAGTAAATTATTTTATTAAAACTTCTATTAAAGTAGAAAATATAAACAGCCTAAACATTGTACATTATTCATTGACATCCGCCTCATATTAATGAAGCATGCACTGATAGCAGGAAGGAACAATACTCAGAAATCTTTGGTTGAGTATGAAAATTTTTCCCTTATTAAAAATCACAAACTTCACCAATACTAAGGCAGCAGATTCAAAATTACTTGGAAAGTCATAACTGATTTCACTTAGAAATTTGTTCAGTTAGCAAGATCATGCTAAAAACTTTATGATATTTCATATACTCCTTTACTATTATTGTTGGGATAGTATGCTTTAAGGATAGATCTTACTAATTCTTACCATATTACTCAAAAAACACAAAAAAGCACCAGATTCTTAGTAATAAATCTTTTGGGCAGGATGGCGCTGGGAAATGAAATGCATTATAGTCTAATCTGCAGATCATGCTACCACCTGCCATGGAAACTTTAAAAGTTTTAGGTAAATGGGTATATAAAAGCAAAGGGAACCGAAACAAAATGGAAGGAAAGATAGCCTAGACCTTAGGTAAAATCAACATATCGTATAAGAATAGGATAATGATACTCTTCACCCAGTAACTTCAGCCAAATTTTGCAATCAAATATTGTTTACTTACACAAAATACATACCAATTTACATAAATGGAGCATTTACATTGAAAAGAAGATTTATGAGTACATTTTTATTCCCATGCATTACTATTTCCACTATAGTCAACTCTGATGTTTCATTAACTGTGAAAGGTCACTTTAAAACTATATTCAATAATCAGAGAATATAACACCACTGTGTAAACTTAGGGCATCTGACAACTTCCTAAAATGGACCAGAAATCTACATCTTGAGCTTCATTTAATGTATATCCACAATGAGTGTCTCCAAATAGCTTAGTTATAAATGTAATGTCTTCAGATATAAGAAAAAAAAATGCCTCAGAAAGAACAATACATCTTTAGATGTGTGAAACACAGCTATTAGAATAGTTCAAGTTTTGAAATCTCACACTTACAGGTTTGAGAATTCTTGATTCTAATTTCACTTTAAGTAAAAATTTATTCACAAAAAAATAAGACATAAATCCCCCAATCCATGATGCAATTTTATTTTAAGGAACCATTTATACTATCGTTATAAAGAACATTTTTTGATTTTGTACTTGACTCGTATTTTCACCCATCTTGTTTCACTGGCATATTTCCATTCATTCATATAATCCTATTTATATGTTACAACACAAGAGAGGTATTTGGAAGGCAAGAAAGATAAAAAAGCAAATTTTCTATATCTGATGGCATTCCAAAATTATGAACATGAAGAAATGCTGATCAATGCATGAGAGTACTATTGATATTTTTTAAAATGTAAGTTAGTCAACCATATGAATAGAAAGGAAGGGGAAAACACTCAATGGAGATGAAGAAAAGGAAAAGGAGAGGAAAAGATGGATTGGTAACAGTGCCATATGCGGTCTGGAGGAAACGAGCAAATACTTTCTGTAGCCAAATGATACACATCACCTGGAAAGGGGAATGTTATGATTTACCTTTTAAACCCATACCTTGGCCCAACCAAACCTACCATCCAAGAATACTAGGCAGATGATAAATGGAAGAGCAGATGGAGATCTTGAAAAACAATGAAAGAAGGGAATAGAATGATTTTCAGTGAAAGGTTGGTTTGTGGGGATGGGGCTGAAAATTCTGGATTCTGTCTCAGTTTCTTCATCCACGGTAAAGAGAATGAAGTAAATTTTATAGAATGGAACAGCAATTAAATCATCATCAACTCAGAAATAATAAAAGGTTAATTTAATTTGCAGTCTTGATTCCCAAAGCGAAATTGTCTAAGGGACCAAATTAACTGCATGGTACTTACTCTATTATATCATGCATGTTTAACTTGGAAATGTCACTCTGCTTTCTGACTCAATGTCCCAAACTCTCACACATTCTTTAATTTATGTCTCTCTGGTTTCAGTCCCCCATAACTTCCACAAACAATACACGGTAAGGTCACCATCAAGTTCAATTTTAATTTCATGGACAATTATTTTTTAATCCTCATCTTCAAGGGTCTCTCAGCAGCATGCATGTTTACACCCATTTCCATCTTTCCAGTGTGCTTTCTTGTCACAGTCCTTTGTGGATTGCACCTGACTTCCTTGTCTTTCATTCTCTGTCTCCCTTGCAGTGTGTTTTTCCATTGTTCAGCTACAAGACGTTGATGTTTTCAAGGATCGGTTTTGGATGCTCTGCTCTTCGCAAATTATATTCACAACCTAGGCAATCTCATCCATATACGGCTTCCATTACTTTTCCTTTCTGTAGTTATACCTCATATTTGTCTCCAGCCCTATTGCCACTGAGCTCCTGAGTCCTTTTTGGTGAGCTGTTCACCAGACACACCGTGGATGTTGAAAACACACTTCAAATTCAGTATTTTACAAATCAAACTCATGACACATCCTTCAGATTCTCTCCCATCAGTCAGTACTTCCATGAGTGCCTTTGCCTAGTAGCTGGTAAGACCAGGGAGACATGCCAAAGTCATTCTCCAGTACTCTTCTTCCACCAAAGTCCATATTCAATCCATCCCCAAGTCCTGTAGTCTTTTCACTCTAGTGTCTCTTAAATCCTTCTGTATACTCCCACTCTGCTACACCACGCCAGGCCAAATGGCCATCTCTCACCTGGACTAAAGCTATAGCTGACTGACATTTTAAGTCCTCTCTTGCTGCTCTAACATTTGGTTAGACAAGGCTTTCCCCAAACAGATAGGCCTAGATATTTCAGTGACATCCCTTCGGGCTTCTAGTAGGAAAAAAATCAGTAACCTGGCCTATCAAGTCATGTGTGAGATTCCTCCAACACTCCAACCTTATTGCATATCAAGCCACCCTTTGATTTCTGTACTGAAGCCATACCAGCCTTCCCTTTCTGTCCCTGGGATTTTGAATATGCTCTTCTATCTACCTAGAGCCTTATCCTGACTTCTCTCTTCAGCCACCTCCAAAAGTCAACTCAACCATCACTTCCTAAGGGAAATGTTACCTTAGTTTCTCAGTGAAGTCACATCTCCAATGGCATCTGTTATGCTCAGAGCCCCACCACTTTCCAGGATGAGCACAGCTTAATGCTACCTCCACTGTGCAGGTATTCAATGTCACTCTCCCTCGTGAAGGTAGAGACTGGTTTCCCTCCCTACCACAATTCCATGGGCATATCCCTAGCCCCTAGCACATGGCCGGTTCAAGTACTTTTTATAGAATAAACTACTATCATTATGACCAAACAAAAGTTGTTAATACAAATACACAGAACTTCTAAGAATGATCCAAAATAAAGTATTTTAGTCCCCTGTCTGGTATTGCATACAGCAGTATTTTTCAGTCATTCATTAACTTATTTGTTCATCTATTTCATGTTGTTCCCTTAGCCCTAACTACCCATGCTCCTTTTTTCACATTTCCCATTCTTAGTTATTTTTAAGATCTCAGCTTAAGTGTTACTTTCTTATATATGCCCAGCAAATGTTTGTTAAATGAATGATGGCCTTATCAAGTATTTACTGATTGTTGTAATTAGGTGCCAGGCAGCATACTGAGGTCTGGGGTTACAAAAACTGATATGAAATATTTTTTGCCATCAGGAACTCATTAAGTATTTGGAGATTGCAGTAATATAGGGAGATAATTAAATCATAATATAAATGGTACAACAGAGAGATGCACTTCCTGCTCCTTGAATAATGCAGAGGTCAGTGCTGCTGTTGGTCCCACTGAGCACAGCTGCAGGAAGGTTCATATCCCTTTCTCAGGGCAATCTGCTTTTTACCCATTAGCTGTATAACCTTGACCGTCTCACTCAACTACTTCTAGAAAGAAAATCTCCTATTTAAAAATACTGCAAAAAATTACCTAAATGCTTAGATGGGCCATTTGCAGATGAAATATTAGGCCCCAGAGCATCAAAAAGAAGCCTAGGTTGAACTGCTTTACACGGAAAAATGAAAGGTAGGTGGCTTTGACGGAACAGCTGGAGGAGACAGAGCAAGAGTCCCAGAGATGAAGACATGTTGGGAGATATAATAAGGCTCCAGAATAGAGGAGTTGAACCATATACCCAGAGCCTGGGCATGAGGGGACACACACGGGGACACACACACACACACACACACACACACACACACACACACAGAGCCAGGGATAGATTTCCTTCGGTTTTTTTCTTTTGGAAACAGAGGTATCTGTTACTTAGTTTTATACTATTGTGTTCTGATATAAATTCTTCCTAAATGAGAATTCTTCCCTCATAATTCCTTGGACCATTGAATCCCCAACATAAGAGTCTTCAAGAGAAACTGGTACAGACTAGCTAAAATTCCCTGAATATAATCTTGGCTCTAAGAAGAGAAAGAAAGCACTGGGCCCTAGATTATCCTTTTCTGCCCTTGCATCCTCACATTCTACCCTCTTGGCAAGATATGACTCCCACTTTGATGACAAATGGAAAGTCCTTTTAAATTTCCTGGAGCTCCACCTTAGAACCAAGGGAGGCTATGCTGAAATTAAGGCTAACAGTTCTAGCATTTGGGTGACCTCTGTGTCAAATCAGCTGGTCAAAGAGTTCCCTGAGCTCCCCAGTGCCCAGCCTTGGGCTAGACTCTCTGCTGGGTATCTCAGAATCTCCAAAATAGGGGATCCACTGACAGGTGTGGTTAAGAGGATGACACTTCTCAGGGCATATGAACCTTGAGAGGAGATACTCATACATATTTCAGCATATAGAAGAACTGAGAGCCAAATCACCTGACACTGGAGATGTTATTTTCCCCAACAATCATGTGCTTTTGCGGCTTCTGTATTTACACCTGCTTCCATTTTTATTTGATTGTTTCAGATACATCTAGTCTTTCTCAAAAGATGGTTATTTCCATGGGAAAAGAGACTATGTCATTTAATTCATTTCTACCTCTGGTTTCAAATAGGCATAACATATTTTCTTGAAAGATAACAAAACAAAAGACAAAAAAGAAAAAACAACAAACACATAGAAGAAAGGGAATGTATATTTCTTTCTTTGCTAATCAGCAGAAATTTATATAATATTAATCAACTATACTCTAATAAAAATTTATTTATTTATTTATTTATTTATTTTGGCGGGGGCACCCATAGCATATGGAGGTTCCCAGGCTAGGAGTTGAATTGGAGCCACTGGCCTACGCAACAGCCATAGCAATGCAGGATCCAAGCTGTGTCTGTGAACTATACCACAGCTCACAGCAATGCCAGATCCTTAACCCACCGAGTGAGGCCAGGGATCGAACCTGCGTCCTCATGAATACTAGTCAGATTCGTTTCCACTGAGCCACAATGGGAACTCCGCAACAAAAAATCTTAAAAAACAAAGCACATGAAATTGCCATAGGCAGAGAACATAGTGCTAAACTAGTCTATTTAGTTTTAGGTTTGAAAGAAGTTTTCAGGTGATGTGTTATTGAGTCCACATTAATAAAACAAATGCTGAAAATGCAGACATATTGCAGCTCTTGATTAAAGCCAAGGTGATCTAGGTTCCTACAGCAGTCCAACAGCAAGGGGAGATTATTCCTCTAGAGCTGCTCTAATATTACTGCTGCTACCAACAGGTGGTTACTTAAATTAGTGAAAATTAATAAAATTTAAAATTCAGTTTTCAGTCACACCAGCTACATGTCAAGTGCTCAATAGCTACATGTAGCCAGCAGGTCCTGTACTGGATGGTGCAAATATGGAATATTTTCTCCATTCCAGAGCGTTCTATCATATAATCTGCTCTAAATACTATGGAGAATAGGATGAGAATAAGCAAATAACTTGTATCTTTATAACTTGAGAGTTTTGAAGTACTGGTTCTATAATTATCAACATGGATGCAATTTTTATATCTTTTGATCAACTCCCATGCTGTCTCAGAGTTTAATTCCATTTTCGTTGTGATATTTCTTTCCCTGCAACTGCTTTTTTTACCCTACCCCTACCCCCATCACAGAAAGTCCTACTGCTTGTTCCCCACTGAACAGCATCCACTGGGGGCGGGGGAAAGGTCTTTTTCACCAGACACGGGGGTCTTGGGGCCATTTCAGAATTCTATTGTCCACATATTATGATAATGAGAACTGAGAGGCAGCTACCTGAGGTGTTACCTGAATTATTCTTATTCTAATTTTGGCAAATGGATATGCAATTTTAAGTCTTCCAGCCTCTCAGCTGTACTGGTAGTGGAACTAAGTGGAATATCTTAGAATAGACAACGATCTGCTCAAATACATGGTCCACCGACATCTGAAGTTCAGTTTAAAGAATTGTTATGGATCACTGAGAACTTTCTGTCTTCTACACAAGTAATAGGTCAATGTGACCTTTGTTGCCTTAGGGTATTTGTACATCAAGTTCCAGCTGCAGATGTCAAGTTTTTGCTACTAGACCTCTAAATTAACTTGAATAATGCTCCCTTACCAAACTACCTTTCCCACCTTAATTTTGCTTTAGAATTTGGAAAATCTGTATATACAAAAAAAAAAAAAAAAAAAAAGAAATGAAGTTTTTGATCATCTCAATTTTCTTGAAGACTCCTGACTTTAATATCTACTAAAAGCTACATCAAATCAGAAATAGAGTCCTAATCATTTCTACCTTAAAAAACAGCTTACAAATGGGTACGTACTTTGGGCAAGGTTCATGTTTGCTGAGGGCAAGAATGCTGTGTAAGAAATAGTTAATGCCTTCAAGGAATTGATACTAAATTTGGCAAACATACTAATACAGCATAATTAACGTCTCATGAAATTATATAATGGGCAAAATAAACATGAAAGTGATGTGATAAAAGGGGGGATTTTTTTCCACATGACAGTCTCACAAGTTCATTCTGTGTCTGCCACCGACTACCTGATTGAAATAAATAAATTGCAGCCACTCTGGATTTTACTTATCTGGTGTTTAAGTAAGAGTTGGAAAATATCATGTTAAGTTGTATATAAGATTTACAATTCCTCAAAAATTCTTAATAGTTGGAACTGTAAGGCTCATACGTTGATCACAAGTTCGTCTTCAACTTGATCTCAACAACAATCAATATTTTTCTTGGCTTAGAACACAGAAAGTCCTCTAAGTAAAGGTTTGAATTGGTTGTCATTTACTTTAAATTATTGTGTATAAGCCATTTCTACTGAATTATTGAGTGAATACTTATAATATTGTAAATACATTTTCATATTCACCTTACAAAATGGAAAATCCTTTTAGAAAGGATTTGTGACTTGTCCATGGTTTAAGAGCTAATAAGAGAGCAGCTGGGGTTTGGATAAGACTCTATGTGATAGCAGGTTTCCTTTCCTTTTGTGCATTTAAATCCAATCTCATCTACAAGGTTTTCTGCATGAAGCAGAAAATTAGAAGGAAAAATTATGAAGGATAGATCTGCTTAAATACAGAGACATTCATAGGTCCAGTACTTTACTTTCCATCTGGTCAGATTAAACACTTTCATAGGCTTACTTTAGAGAAATCTGGGTTCTGGAAATTATACAAAGTTGATGAGGGATTTAAAGAGTCGTAGTTAATAAAATTTTTGATTCCTGGATGAAAATAAGTAAGTCAACTGTGAATATTTAAACAATTTATAAGAAAGGATTTGTTGGATACAGGTATGTTGAAGAGGGGAGAATAATTTTTTCATCCACTACAAGCCTTTTTTTTTCTTCATTTCTCTTTACTGGGAGATACTTTGGCATTTCAGGGGCTTCTCTATGATTCATTGAATATTTTATAACTATTTATGGAAAAATATACTGTAAGCATTGTTGGCTGGAGATGGGCAAGAGGGTAGGAGAGGGGAAGAAGGAGGCCAATGTGCATTCAAGAGAAACCAAGCAACATTCACCTTCTGTGAAGATGCCACGCAAAGCACAGGGAAATGTCAAATCTATACACAACAGTGCGCCAGTCACAACATTCTTCCACATCATTTAGCAGCTGAGATGCTACCCTTTTAACAACAAATAGCCTCTTGTTATAAGGTGGAGAGGTTTTTATGGTAGAATAGGGACTGCAGAGTAGTGTAGTGTGTTTATGTCTGAGTGTGTTTCCTTCTTTCATAATGAACAGAACAATTTTATGAACTATTTGTAATGAGAATTTTGATATCAATTAGGTTGACATTGGAATTTTAACAATTCTTGGTGAATACTCACTCAACCTACCATCACTAACAACCCTCTAAAATTAAAAACATAAATGACTCATTAAATAGCATGTTGATAGTCATTTTAATCATTTTAAGCCAATATTTTAATATAGAGATTTAATTTGGCTACTTTAATGATGTCATTTCAAAAGGCAAAGTGCGTCATTTAGAATCACTAAAGGACATTTGTTAAAAAGTGGGAACAGTGTTGTGAACAAACATATCTTTTGCATTAATTTTAATCTTTCATTCTTTTTTTCTTTCCCACTCTCACTTCTCCCTCCTTGTGTCTTCCTGTTGTCAACAGTTACTGTAATTTTTAGTCAACTTACACATCTGCCTCTATTAGGTCAAAATGATCATGAAAATATTTTGAGAAATTGTGATTTGATAAGAGTAGTTCTCCTAGTGAATTTGATGATATTGATTTACTGAACTTAAGGTATTTTCAGATATGCATGGTTTTAATTCCTCCTGGCCACCTAAATGTTAACTATTAGATTTTTTTTTTTTGCCTTCCTTTCCTGATCCCCCAATGAGATTTAATTCATTCTTTTTAAAGTCAGCTGAAGCATGAATCTTCTCTAATTCACTGGGCTCACTATACCCCTTTCACAGTTCCACTAGGCTTCCAACAGTCCTTTTCCTTTTTCAGAAAATCTGCGATTTGTATTGACTCCTTATCCTTAACTAAATGTCAATAAAATCCCCATATACATAAAGGAGGCCAACTGCATCCCATACTTGTGGTTGTATAATTACCCTTCAATGTAAATTGCTGAGCAATGAATTATTTCCCACAAGCTTTCTATGTATTTGATAGATCAAATAGGGACTCCTCACAATGGTATTTCAATAGAATATATTACTGGCAAAGAAGAATGTTCAAGCCCAACAGCCACGTACTGCTTGAATTCTAACAGAAATGAATACATACATATGTTACCTTTGCTATAATACAGTAAGAGAGATTGGAGTAAGTACAAAAACAAGATCCAGTAGGTTCTGCCTCTAGTCCCTTATAGGGTGGTCTCAGGAACAGCCAATTTATCTTCTTCAGGGAACTCAGAATCTTCAAACTTAGGGGCTGGACAAGGTCCTACCCAAGATGCCTGCCACCTCTAAACTCTTTTCGGCACCAGGACTTCTGCTTTTAATGTCGATCATTTCAGAGACCCTCTTCTCTAAATAATGGAAATTATATTTTTATGTGAAGGCAGCTCCTGTTACAAAAAAATTATTATTCTGTATGCACATTGAGACTTCATTTTTGATGCTTAATTAATGTTTAAGGCATGATTCCTTATGAAGATAAAAACAGATGCTGGATAATAAAACTCACCTCAAAGTTGAGAATATGAGAAACAAATGAACAGCTACCAATGGATCATATACGCTACTAAAGATAGTGAGGAAATGTGAACAATAGCAATAATAATAGCAGCTAATATTTATGAGTACTTACCTTAAACCAGCTCTTGGGTTAAGCCCTTTACATTTATTATCTCATTTAATCCCTATGACAAATCTATGGAGTAAGCATGATTAATCACATTTTGAGGTGGCAGAAGAAGGGATTTGGAAAGCTTAAGCAACCATCACAAATTGCTCATTAAATAAACATCAATTTTACTTTAGATTTAAACACAAAGAGCTGTCTCCTTTCATTGTACTATATTGCTTATCATAAAGGATAATGTGCCACGAATTGTAAAAGCATAAAGCAGGCAAGGGGGTGATTTAGATCGACTATGGAAGGTCATGTGAGAGACGGAAATTCTACCACCATGCTGAGTAGTTTGAGGCCAAGCCCAGAATGAGTCTACATCATTGGTTGATGAAGGAAGGGCCACAATGCTTTCTCTAGTCATCTTATGATCTTGAATTCAGAGGACTTCTATTGCAGCACAGTTACAAATGCATTTCTGTCATGTTTTACCATAAACATTGTTGAAAAAATTTACCTGGAGAATGAATGAAACCCCTTGGTTCTGCTCTACCCCTCAAATATGCTTCTGGACATTTCAATGGCTTTCATTGTACTAATCACAGAACTTGCTTTTTGATTGCTGACTCTAGCATTAGTAAATAGACTTGATTTGGGGTCTACTAAAAGCATCCTTGTAATTGATGGACATAATACATCACATTTAGAGCAGAGGTTAATCAGAGAGGCCACTGAACCAATGGTGCTCAAACAATTACGAGAGTGAGTCCAGTCATATATTTACCTCATCCTTTGCAACACAGGAAAACCTTGTAAAATGATTTGAGGGAAAGAATGAAAGAATGATCTTTTCTACCTAAGCACAATGCCATAGGACAGAAGATTCCCCTCCCAAATATTAAAACATTTACATTTCAAAGTAAGTGTAAGGAGATGCTTGCCTATTTTCTAGATTCATTTTGTATAACATGCGTATGGCTGATAGAACAAGTTTAAAGTAGTACAGCCACTAACTATAAACAGCCTGATAAACAGCAGGCTGATTGCAGAGAAGCAGAAATGTTGCATGAGGTTTTGCATGTTGTTGATTTGACCGAGGCTAGTAATTACTACAATCCATGTGATGATACATGGATCAGATGGTTAAATAACACACAAAGAAGTCTTATTCAATAATTTCAGGAAATAAGCTATCAAGAGACTTTGATATAAAGCCTAAAATTAGGGCCTAACATTATGTGTATCTTGACATCTAAGAAAAACCAGGAGGGTCTTAAATAACCCATCGCCAAGTTCCCTTCACATCCTGCTCCCATGGGTAAGGTCCCCTAGTTAAAACTCCTTTTTCTCAGGGATCAGGCATAGTTCCCCCTTATTTCTGAGTGTCTAGGTTAAGAAATATCTCCAGTCAACACCTCAGTAAGTGTAGTCTTATGAGCTATTTTCCAGGGAGCTCTGAACATAAATTCCATAGAAGCTACAGCAACCTAGAACAGAGATATCTTGCTCAAAAGATTCTATAGATAACAATTTTCCTTATGAAAAAGATAATTATTTGGGGGTGCTTGTGGGTTCAGTAATTGACATTTTGTTTTGTTTTGTTTTTTTAGAGCCGCATCTGCAGCATATGGAAGTTCCCAGGCTAGAGGTCAAATTGGAGCTGTAGCTGCTGGCTTATGCCACAGCCACAGCAATGCAGGATCTGGGCCTCATCTGTGACCTTCACCACAGCTCATGGCAATGCCAGATCCTTAACCCACTGAGCGAGGCCAGGGATTGAGCCTGCGTCCTCATGGATAGTGGTCAGATTCATTATGGCTGAGCCACAACAGGAACTCCCAAGTAATTGAAATTTTTGAAGAGACTAGTCTAGGTCAACTACTTTTTTTCTTCTTTAAGATCATTCTCCCAGTAACTGGGAGTAGAACGGAACGTAAGACAGTGTTTTTAACTCCTCCAAGCCCACCAAAACAAGCATAAATGGCTGAAAATATTAATATGACACTGGAGCATAAGAAAATATTACATATATGCTCTATCCAGAGAGGAGTATAAAAAAATTGATAATTCTCAAGTCTAAGTTTGTCTCTTCAATAAGTCTCTTCAATAAGGCTGCTAGGAAAACTAGTCAGCTACATGTAAAAGAATGAAATTAAAACATTTTCTTACGTCATACACAAAAATAAACTCAAAATGGATTAAAGACCTAAACATAAGGCCAGATACTATAAAACTCTTAGAGGAAAACATGGATAAAACAATCTTGACATAAATTGCAGCAATATATATTTTTTGATTGTAGAGTAATGAAAAAAAAACAAAAATAAACAAATTGGACCTAATTAAACTTGAAAGCTTTTGCACACCAAATGAAGTCATAATAAAACAAAAAGACAACTCACAGAATAGGAGAAAATCTTTGCAAATGGAACAAAGGACAAGGGAGCAATCTCCAAAATATATTACTATCTCATACAGCTTTATATCAGAAAACAAACAAGGCAATTAAAAAAAGGGTCAGAAGATCTAAACAGGCATTTCTCCAAAGAAGACGGACAAATGGCCAAAATCACATGAAAAGATGCTCAACAGCACTAATTATTGGAGAAATGTGAATCAAAAGAATAATGAGGTATCACCTCACACCAGTCACAATGTCCATCATCAAAAAGTCTAAAATCAATAAATGCTGGGGAGGGTGTAGAGAAAAAAGAGCAATCCTACACTGTTGGTGGGAATGTGATTGGTGCAACCGGAGTTCCTGTCGTGGCACAGCGGAAAAGAATCCGACTAGGAACCATGAGGTTGCAGGTTCGATCCTTGGCCTCACTCAGGGAGTTAAGGATTCAGCGTTGCCATGAGCTGTGGTGTAGGTCGCAGATGTGGCTGGGATCTGGCATTACTGTGGCTGTGGCGTAGGCTGGCAGCTGTAGCTCCGATTGGACCCCTAGCCTCAGAACCTCCATATGCTGTGTGTGTGGCTCTAAAAAAGACAAAAGACAAATAAATACATAAAAATTTTAAAAAATTGGTGCAACCACTATGGAGAACATTATGGAGGGTCCTTAAAAATCTAAATATAGAACTACCATATGATACACCAATTCCACTCTTAGGCATCTATCTGGAGAAAACTACAATTCAAAAAGATACATGCACCACAATGTTCACAGCAGCACTATTCACAATAGCCAAGACATGGAAGCAGCCTAAACGTCCACTGACAGATAAAGAAGATGGGGTACATATGTATAATTTAATATTTCTCAGCCATAAAAAAGAATGAAATAATGCCATTTGCAGCAATATGGATGGATATAGAGATTACCATACTAAATGAAGTTGACAGAGAAAGGCAAATATCATATGATGTAACTTATATGTGGAATCTAATAAAATTATTTTTAAAAACTTTTATTCACAAAACAGAAACAGACTCAAACATCTAGAAAACCAACTCATCAAAGGGTAAATGTAGGGGTAGGGATAAATCAGGAGTTTGGGATTTACACATATACACTACTACATATAAAATAGATAACAAGGACCTACTGTATAGCACAGGGAAATCTCAATACTGTGTAATAACATATATAGGGAAAGAATCGGAAAAAGAATAGACATATGTATAACTAATATACTTGGCTGTACACATGAAATTAACACAACATGGTAAGTCAGCTATATTCCATTAAAATTTAATTAAAAAAGAAAACTGTGATAATTCACATAGGTATAAAGGATCTTACACTAATAGAAATAGTGATTCTAATAGGAATAAAACCATCAAATGTTTTGAAATGACTGATTTCTAATTTTTAAGTGAAATATCCAAGTAACCTGGATTGTTGGAAATTTAATGGTCAGCTTACTAAATGATTATTTTATTATATTGTTACTTTTAATTCATGAGGATGATAGCTGCCATATTAAATATTTGCTCTTCTCTCCTTAGCTTAACTTATTTAAATAGGTGATAATGAAGACTAACAACTCAAGAAAAAAAGCTAATAAAAAAATCCCTTAGTATATATTTTCAGCATTTTAAATCTTACTTCTTTCCTCACATTAAAGAAGGATTTTAAGTGACATATTAATAGACTATATAACTTTGACTTTTAATAATCTTTGTAATTACCTAACATATATAAGGATTAACAGATGTGTAAAAAAAGTTAAAATATCTTAGGAGTTAAGATTTCCTGAGAAAATACACTGATATTTTGAATGATAAACTTTCTGCATCAAAATTCAAAGAAAGCTTGAGTTGTGTTGTTTGCAAACTGTCTTTAAATGAGTATACTTTGAGGCTCAGTTATTTACATTTTCATACTGGACACCTGGGATGTACAATACTGTTATGGATTTTTTCTTGTTAAAGATCTGCTTCTATAGGTTCTTACGGTGAAAACTGTGAGACAAAATTTAAAGCCATTAGAATCTAAAGTAATTTTTTCTATAGGCCATCACTATGATTATAAAAAGTCCTTGTGGGTAGAGAAGAAGAAAAGAATAATTAATTAGGGGAGAGAGGTATCAAATGTCAGACAGGAAGCGATGCTCTGGACTGTTATGCAAGATTCCTAGGCCTGCAATTAACTCGCTTATGCAAGTCACATAAACCTGTGGGTTCTGGTTTCCTCATTAGTAAAATAAGGCATTGGGCTGGGAGGTCTCTTGGGAACTTTTTAAAGTTACTGTGGAGTACACATACAGCTCTTTGTTTTCATCAAAACTCCTTATTTGTAAACCACGCTGAAGCATGGTTATTTTTCCATTAGCTTATTCTCATCTTCAGCCAATTATCATAAAATGTTGTGCTTTAATATGTTTAATTTTCTCGGAAAATAATTTTAGACAAATTTACAATAAAAATATATATCCTCTTATTCCTCAGAAATATATCATTACTCCTAATTCAGAGCTGCAAACATGAGTCTGAATACACGTTATTCGGTACTAATAATTTTAGTGTGCTTTAATTCAACATTGTTCATTTTATATGTGAAATTTGAAAATTCTTGAGGGTAAATTTAAAGTTAGATTTTTGTAGTAAGCAATACAATGTAAATCTAATTCTCAATCACTGACTTATTAAATATTTCTCCAACATATGAACTAGCTGTCGATTTTGACAGTCTTGTACCTAAGTAGAATGTAACATTTGCCATGTTTTCTCACTGAATAGACTCAGTAGTAACTATTTTCCAAGTAAATAATTTATACTGGAAAAAAATTAACTGCTGATACTAAGCATCTCCATAGACATGAAAAATGAGAATGCAGTTCTTTGTTTTTCATATCCTAAATTTCCTTTCAATGCAAATGTCACCCTCAAATGTCAAGCCAGGAATGAGACCCACTGAGTATCTGACACTCTATTCCATAAAATGATAATAACTTACCATCTATTAGTATCTATACTTTTAAATTTATATTGTTAGAAAAGACCAGGACGCAAATGATCCAGGATATTTTCACCATCTCTAGAATATCCAACTGCTACAGCAAGGATCAACTGCTGCATTATCCCCACCAAGGCAAGCCACAATTAGATATATAGAAATGGTCTATTACAAAGTGTTCCAACTCTGGTTTGAAATACAATCTACTTTTTAAAGAACTGAAGAATACTATATGTGCTTGAATCAAAGTTTCACTTCTCTTAATAACAAGATCATTTATAGTGATAGCAAACTTGTTTATTTTTTCCTAATTGCATGCAAACTTAAGATCACAGCATATCCTTGCATACATAATATACTAGCATGACAATTTAAATAATCTCTTTACCATGTGTAACTTGGCTTTGATAGCGATTACATCTATTTTTAAATTGATTTACTTTTATTTTCACCTTAATCTGGATATAAAGTTCAAATTAATTAATGAGTATGGTTATTTTTGCGCTGATGCTAAGAAATTTATGCATGTTATCTAGGAAATGGCCTCATGAAATTGCGGTTTAAGATAGTATTAAATAGAAACAAGACAAGATCTAGAAGAAATACTGAGTTTTTAAAATATGGCCCTTTTGGTACATCTATTAATATATTCGGTTCAACAATTTTTTCAACATTCAATATGATGTAAAACAGAATCATACACTGTTCGACCAATGAAAGCATCCATAAAACATTCAAAAGTAGTAAGTTTTCATTGAGGAAATAAATGAGGTATCATTTACCTTCTGACATTAGTTCAGTTCAGCAAACATTGTGTGCAGACAGTCTGCTAATTAGTGGAATGCCAATGACAAAGTAGATAACTTAAGTCTGCTCTCTGATCCACCAATATCTTACAGTCCACTATATTTTGGAAAGTTTCGATAAATATTCTACTAGAAATATTTACATAGCATAGCAACAGTAAAGAAATAATAATAATAAAAAAGATGCGGTCCATTCTAGGAATTCAACTAAGTCTTCAAAGTAGAAATTGCATCTCTATTGGATCTTAGAAAAAAAAGACCAATGGGTCAGGTGAAAAATGATGGAGAGGACAGGGCAGTTGGGGAGGCTATCTGGGATGAATGCAAGTTAGAGACGGAGGTTATGTATCTGGAAATAGGAATAGTTTGTATTAGTGGAGCACAAGGTATAGCATGGAAACAATGGCATGTAAGATGGTAGAGGTAACAGGAAGGGAACTATATTTCAAGCTAACAACTTAGACTTTATAGGCAATGTAGCATCATAAAATGTTTTAAGCACAGGTGTGATATGATATGATTTGCATTTTAGATTTTAAATCAGCAAAATACTTTACAAACAGAATTCAATAAATGCTAATGGGATTAATGAATCTGTGTCACAATATACTGATCCCACAAAAATCTTTTACTTCATATATGTGTGTGTGATATGAATACAAAATGCAATAATACAAGTATTACACAAAGTGAAACCCCTAATGCAAACAGGAAAACATGAGTTGCCTTTCAGAAGTATTTCTTAATTCTCTGCTCAGTTAAACTGATCTAAATGGACATTCTTACCAATTTTAATGAACAAATACTGCACTGGGTTGAATGTTTCCCCCATTTTACAAGTATCCAGAAACTCAAAATGTGGTCTTATTTGGAAATAGGGTCTTCACAGATGTCATTAGTTCCTTTAAGATGAGGTCGTATTGGATCAGGATGGCTCATAAACCCAGTGATTGGTGTCCTTATAAGATGGCCATGTAAAGATACAGAGACACAGACACACAGAGGGAAGAAGGCCATGTGGAGGCAGAGTAGGCATTGGAAGGGAATGATACAGTGACACCTCAGGGAACACCAAGAATTGCTGGCAACCACAATAAGCTAGAGGAGAGACATGGGGCAGGTCCTCTCTCTGAGCTTTGAAAGGAACCAATTCTGTTAACATCTTCGTTTCAGATGTATGCTCTTCAGAATGAGAATAAACTTCTGTGGTCTTAAGCCACACAATCTGTGGTATTTTGTTACAGTAGCCCTAGGAACCTGATACACAGACACAGCACAGTATCTCTTGCCAAGGTAGCCTGGGAGTTAGTCTCTGGTCCCTAAAGATAATATTCTTATCAGCACAGTTGGAGAAGGGCAAAACATCATCATTCTCCTTCCATCTGTAGTTGGTATATGTGTTCCCTGCAAGATTTTTTCCACCAAGATTTGCACTGGGCAACACATATAGGCTTTATGAATTATTCATCCAAATTGAAAGCATATATAAAAATTACTTTGGTTGTGTGTATCCTTGCTTACCAAGGTGCTGACCTTACACTCATGAAGACTATGGTTAGAAGGTAATTTATTATTTGTTATAAAAAATGCTCACCACTTTAATCGATACACCATGTTGGGCTTTTGCAAGATGAATGTTTGAGCATTTCAGCCCTAAATGATTTTTAAGAGTTATTAGGCTGAGACGTCTCCCTTCTGCTTCATGTGGTCCCTTTGGTATAGAGTAAGAAGATGAGCATCCATGATTTGGGGGAAAGCTTACTGTCTCAAAAGACACAGGGAATATCATTAAGTTGAAAAAATAACAGCATGCCTTGTTTCAACTAAACTTCAGGGAAAACCAAATGTAGAGGGAGCAGAATAATTTAAAATGAGTCTAAATTCATTAAAATTGGAATTCATATTATCATCAAGACAAATCAGGAAACAAAAACTGCAAAAGCCTTAAAGGCTTAAAAGCAGTGGACTGGAACTAAACTTCTCCATCCACTTGGAACAGAGTGAACTTCTTGTTTTCAACCTGGAGAAATACCTAATTTCTCAGATGACAGAGTGATCATGGAAGGGCTGCACAGAAGAGAGATGACTAATGCAAGGGGAATTACAGTAGGCACACTCTCCAAGAAAAGCAATGCTCTTATTGGTATTTTTCACTCTCTAGTTCTTCCGACAAATTTTGAAGTAAAAGAAGTACAGCCCCACTCTATATCCTGCAGGTTATAGAGACAGATCTCAGATAAACCCCCTAAGGAGCTTCCAAAAAGATGAGAGAATTCATTTTTTTCCATAGAAGGGATCAAAGCATAGTTTCTCCTTGCTGGGACCCTGGAATACACAGGACCGCTGATCTTAAGAGGGTGTGTGTGTGTGTTTGCCTTTTCTAGGCTGCTTCCCACGGCATATGGAGGTTCCCAGGCTAAGGGTCGAATTGGAGCTGTAGTCTCCAGCCTACACCAGAGCCGCAGCAATGCGGGATCCGAGCCACGTCTGCAACCTACACCACAGCTCATGGCACCACCAGATCCTTAAACCACTGAGCAAGGCCAGGGATCGAACCCACAACCTCATGGTTCCTAGTCAGATTCGTTAACCATCGGGAACTCCCCTAGTCCACCATCTTTTAAGGGCCCACTCTAGTCTTAATTCCAGACTAGAGTAATGACTAAATTGGTCATAGTAACTTTGGAAAAGTTGTCCATAACAAATGTTTAACACATCTTTTTGCTTCCTATAAATATATTTTTTTCTTGGAAAAGACAGAGGTGTATTTTTGCATTCTTCATATATAGACACATGAAAAGAATCAGATTTCCTAACACTGGTTAGGAAAATGGCCTGGTTCGAGGACTAACTATTCATCAAAGAAAAAAAACTTTAGAGACTGCCATGTTAAAAATGAATGTTATAGGTTATTCAGATTATAAAAGGACAGGTGAGAAAAATAAGATGTTTTGCTTCTTATAATGCGTATACCATCCCATGAGCTAACTAGTAGTCATGCTACTTAAATTCAAATTGAAATGAATTAGAATTAAATAAAAGTTAAACTTTAGTTCTCAGTTGTCTTAGCTACATTTCAAGCACTCAATAACCACACAAGGCTAGTGGCTGGAGCACCTCTGGAACATTTACATCTTTGTACAAAGTTCTATTAGAGAGCATTGCTCTAGAGTTACTTTTGCATCTTTTTTTTTTTTTTTTTGGTAAAATAATATTGATGCTTCTATTTGTTTCCTGTTGCTACCATAACAACTTACCATAAACTTGGTGGCTTAAAAAACAAAAGATCCATTTTCTCATGGTTTTGGAAGCCAGGAGTCCCAAATCAGTTTCACTGGGTTGAAACCAATGGGTCAGCTGGGGCAAAATCCCTCTGGAGGCTTTAGGGAAGAGCCTATTTGTCTTTCAGTTTCTGTTGTCGACTCACAGTCCTTGGCTTATAGCTTCATCACTCCAGAGTCATCTCTCTGCTTCTGTGGTCAACTTGCCTCCCTCCTTTCTGTCTGTGAAACCTCCCGCCCACCTTTTATAAGGATACATGTGACTACGCTTTGAGCCAACCTGGATATGCAGGATAATTTTCCTGAAGCACAGTCATTAATCACATCTGCAAATACCTCGCCTTCTGAAGTAATGTTTACAGCTTCTAGGAATCAGGACCTGATATTTCTGGCGGCTATTATTCAATTCCTATCTTAACTTTATGTTGCCAGTTTCTCATTGACTACACTAGCATCTATTGATATAAATGTTAATGAAGTTTTCAAAGTGTAGGGTCCCTCCTCCCACCCTCCACCCTGCCCAGAGAGGCTTATGCACTACACAAGTCTATCTTCCTATTTAGCTTTAGGTATTTTTCCTTCTTGTCTTGTGATTGTCAAGGCCCAGGCTTGATGGAAAAGCTCATGAAAATACTAACTCAACATTTTACAAAGCCACTCAAAACAATTATAGAACATGTTGTCATATCCTGAGTCAATGGACTATGTCCCTTTTGGCAAGCTGCTTTTTGCCCTTTACCGTGGATTCTAAAGTAACTTCATTGACAGTGATGGTTTTAAAATGGTTATTTTTAAAGAAAGCCATCTAAAATATAAGCTGAATTTCTAGATATCATAATGAGAATGAAGAAAAAAAAAGGCATGGTTGGCTATAAAGACTACTCAAAACGTTTAGGAAAAAAAATAAACAGATAAATAAAAGACAACCCAGTAGAAATATGGGCAAGAATCTTGAATAAACCCTTCAAAAAAGAAGGTATAAAAATTACTGGTTGCCAAGGGGGAGGGGGGGGGGAGTGGGATGGATTGGGAGCTTAGGGCCAAGAGATGCAGACTATTGCCTTTGGAATGGATTAGCAATGAGACCCTGCTGTGTAGTGCTGGGAACCATGTCTGGTCACTTATGATGGAGCATGGTAATGTGAGAAAAAAGAATGTGTACATGTATGTGTACAGAAGGTATACATGCTGTACAGCAGAAAAAATTTATTGGGGAAATAACAATTGATTCCAATTAAAAAATGGAAAAAAAAATTACTGGTAAGAATAATCTCTTTAAAAATCAGGAAAATATTCACCAAAACTAAAAAGATGTAATGAACATGTACTAAAGTGGCTAAAACTTTCAAATGATTTCCAAATGTCTGAATTCATGGAGCAACTAGGAGCTCTAGTACATTGGTTTTAAGAGTCTAAATTGATAGGACCACTTTGGGAAAATTTTTGTTATTATTCAAAAAGTTAAACATTCATATACATATCCTAACTTTGCATTACCCCTTCCAAGGTCTACAAACATGAGAAATGTGCATAGAAATTCTACTGAAATAGCCCCAAACTAGAAGCAATTTAAATGTTCATCAACATGAAATGAAAACATAACTGTAGAATTATCATACAATAGGATAATATTATTAATGAACATAAACAAATACTTCCAATAACAATATGGTCAATTTTCAGAAATATGATTTTGAATGAACGAAGTTAGAGGGTAAAAATGCATATTTTATAATTTTACTTCTATGAGATTTTAAAAAAATTTTAAAAACCTAATCTTTAGGGGTAAAAAAATCAGGTGAACTTTTTGACTTTTAAGAAGTAATAGTAACCAGGATGGAGCTTTATGGGTGCTTCTGTGGTGTCAATATAATTCATTTTTCAACCTGGTGAAGGTCACACGGGGTATACTTTGTCAGAATTAAGGATCAGAAAAACAACAGTGGCATCGAGCTCTGGCTGTACCACTAGGATGTCAGGTGTCCCATTCAGCTCTGTTCTATCACACAGGTTGTACGCCTTTGGGCAAATTTTAACCTTCATTATTTGTATCCTAATAAATACCGACTACTAGATTAATTGCTCTACTTTGTCCCTTATACCGTGTTTTTCTTATTCACTGTGGTATTACTAACACTTAGTATATTTCATGACCCATGAAAATTACTCAGTAAGTGATTATTGAAAAAATAAACTATGCACATCATGGTTTCCATGGAGAATATTATTTATTTTTCACTTACTGAAAACTGGGCATGCTCTAAAGAAAATATGCCATACAGATAAAATATTACATATTGTTTTGGCCTTTTCATCATGATGCTGACAGCAAGAATATGCGCAGACACAGGGTTCTATGCCCATCAATGCCCAGACTACACAGTAGAAAGGACCCACATTGTGCTGGGGGTAATTTTAGGCTTCTCCTGAAAAGTTCAATCTTCTTCCTGAAGATCTACATTCTCCTGAAGAGCTAAATCTCTCTACTCATTGTGTTTGCTATAATGAAGTGATGATCCAATAAAATAAACATCTGTAGAATTTATTAAATGATGCCCTTGGCCCTTTTTTAGTAACCAGCCCAGTTTTCATGTAATAATGTCACTCATTAAGAAATATGATTTGGTCATCATTTTGGCTACTAAATTCATACAGAGGGAAAATTTATATATTTTTATTAAAAACTACCAAATGTGTGGTTAATTTTTTAAAGCTCTCCTCAATAGGACATTTGCATTTTCTGATTATAATCTTTTGTTTCTATGGGTGTTTATAAAGGGTAGGACAGAGTCAAAGTGGAAACTCCTTGCATGAAGCTGACATCCTAATTCCCTGTCCTGTCTGTATCCAGCATCCCCCCTTCTCCAGTCAATCAGAGCAGGAAGAAAAACTTCCTGGGAGGAAGGGAATTTTACTAGGGAATTCATTCTCCAAATCCAGTGTTTATACATCACGTGTTTACAGACTGAATGTGTACTCTCTAGTGGACTTAAAAATCCTCAAGTAAGCTCTAAAGTAGCTCTGTGTTAGCACTACCTTCACTGAAGTAATAAATAAAATCAATTGTTTTTTCTAGAAGAAGCCACCATCAACCTTGGCCTGAAAGAAGTTCCACAGATAAAGTTTTGAAGAAAGTGAGGTCACAGTCAATAAGATGGATAAGCATAAAGATAAGAATAAGAAGGACAAACAGATGAGGCTACAAAGAAGCTGGAAGAAAGGAAAGAATTAACAGGAGGAGAACAGCAGAAAGCAAGTACCAAGTACCACTAGCAAAACTGAGCAGAAACAGCAGATAGGGAATTAAAATCCCTAAAAATCCATATACTGGAATCACCAGTTAATAAAAAAGGGTAATCTAAAACATAATGAGTAAAGGAAAAGAAACTTTTTAAGGTAACCAAGTGCATTTTTAAAAGGAACAAATAAAACCTACAGGCATATAAAATATAATTGACATTAAAACTTGTGGTTGGCTTTAAAATAGCAAAAGGTATAACTGAAGAAAACCAGAAGGAAGTTCAAGAAATGTTTGCAAAACCCATCACAAAGAGTCAAAAAGATGGATAACAAGATGGGGCTTCTATTTTTCAAATATTTCACAGGACTTGAAGCAATTTAATTAATAAGCTTCGCTGCTTTAGTCTATTGAGCAAAAACTATTTCCCAAATCCTTAGGAATTAAAATATTCTTCTTTGTGTGTTGGTGTAAAAACGTAAACACACATTTATAACATACAAACAGCCTTCTATGTTACTGATATAAAGAAGCATGGCAATTTACTGTCAGAGAAAGCAGCTAACATTAAATAATTCAAAATAATAATGAAACTACGAATTAAATAAAGATGATGAAATCCACCACAATTTTTGGCCATATGATACTCACAGTAAGAGCAGCCATAGACCTCCACTCTGAGCCCAATGCGACCTTCTCCGTTCCAATCCAGAGGCACAATACGCACGTGGCGGGCAATCACCGGATGCTGTAAATCATGCCGGACCACGCTATCCGAGTTAATGTTCCCAGGAAATGCCTGCAAAAAGAAACGGGATTCAAAAATTAGGACCAAAAAAATGCTGTAGAAACAATCATGTTCTCTATGTGCTCAAATAAATTTTCTCATCCAATGGAAGGATTTTTATAGTCTCTAAGCCATAAACAATTTGAAAAAAAAAAAAAGGTTGTACATTTTCTTTATTTGCAAACATGTTCAGTTTTAAATGGCAACTAAGCCAAAGCTTCCATGGGTCCCTTCCTATGTGGAAATGCACACATATATTTAAAAAAATGAACCACTCTGGCACCCACTAGTACCCAGTAAACATTTAAATTGTGAGTTCTATTATTTCACATATAAATCACACAATAAATTTTTCATTGAATATTAGCATATTTCTTGCTTTTAAAAAATCTTCTCCACATTATCTCCCCATGCCATCATTAGAAACCAAAAATTTTTTTTTCAACATCAGTTCTGTAAAAAGAACAACTGAATATACTGTGCAGAGGCCAGAGTTTTCTACCTTTTATTAGCACGGATGTATATGAGTGGATCTGAAACATGTTTATTTCATTTTTCTTATTTACAGAATATTCTGTCGAGTTATTTTCCATGAATCTTTTTTATGTTGAAAGTTCATGTTGTCCATACTTTTTCAGCAGAGAACAAATGGATTTTCTTTGGGCATAGGTATCATTCAGTAGCAAACATTTATAAAACATCTACTGCATAATTAGTGTAAAGCAAGATCATAGGGGAGACACAAGGATAGGGAAAACCATAGATGTTACGCTCAGGAAAATCTAATAATAACAATCTAATAATGGGGGAAATAGCATAAAATTATAATTTGAGGAATACGTGAAGCAAGAGACTGTCATATTTTAGAAAATACACGTCACTTATATGAGAAATATATAAATGTGTGCCATTTTAAAGAGGGGCTACTTTAATTTCACATACTCCATCTACCTGCCCCTATCCTGGATAACTTAGGTTTTTGGAAAGCTACAGTCCCCATGAGAACCTCTTTTGTATTTGTTTAAATAATCTCTCAAACATTGAAACAGAAATATTTTTAAAAAGCACTGAACTTTTTTTAGTCACAAAAGGATCCAGCCTAAGTTACACTGTTAAACTGTTGTATCCTTGACCTGAGGTTTTGAATTTGCTTCTATATAAAATCAGGTTTATCTTTTTAAAACTTCTCTTTGATCACAATCTTTAAAAGACACAGAATTAATAAGAAGCAAGTAAAGAGGTGCTTTTAATAAAAAGTACACAGTAGCTGTGTAATGGAAGGCTCTGGGTCAACTGCACAGAAATATCTCTAAAGATAAATTTGTGGAATAAGGTTGGATATTTAGCCCTCACTTTCCAGCCATACACCTGGCCTCCAAAATACAAAATGTGTAATCTCAGATCTAGTAATATAGGAAGCATATTGAAATATTTCCTCAAGATTTAAGCTATTTTATAGATGGCCGCAGTAGTAATTGGTAATAGTCTATAACATGTACAAAAACATGCTTTGGATACTAGGATGCTCTTCAGTAATGATTCCTGTTGTGTTCTTCTTAGTTCTGTGGAAGCTGCAGACAACCACTGCCTTTTCAAAATAGCCACACCTTCTTCAATCTTCCACTGAACGAAACCATTTCACTTTTAGGTCTTAAATTTTAACACTTAAATAAACATCCTCTGCATTTTGCTGACAACCTTTGAGCAAGGAAAATAGTTTTTTTAAAAAAAGGATTTTTTTTTCTTTTTAGGGATTTTTCTGGCCAGCTTTGAATTTTACAAAGAAACCACAAATCTTTTATTAAACCATGGCTGTGTTTTAATATCACTATGGTCTGTTCTGGTGTCAAAAGCAATGAGTATTCCTGACTCAGATTAAATCCTTGATTGCAAATAGGTTCATCTAAAATGTTTTCTTAAATAATATTCAACAAAAGCCACCAAACAATTTTAAGTATCAACTGAATGCTTAACATTGTGTTACATAGCATATGAATATTAAAAACAATAAAGACAGCAAGTAACTTTCTTGGAACCCTATTTCTGACATATTTGACAGCAGGTAATTTCCTTGAAGCCTGTTTGAGACATTTATAGTCTTATGAGGCCTGGAAAAAGAAAAATACTCTTCTGTGTTTTTCCTCTACTCTCAATGCTCATTTCTGACACCCTTTTGTATGGGTTTTTTCACAGGTCGAGTAATTTTCTGTGGATACCAGCTGGTGTCTCATAATTTAACTCACTTCTAAACTAGCTATTTGGAGGTAGAATCAGACTCCACAGGTTAATGGCTGAGTTCCAAAAGACCACCCCTCCTCAGATGCCAGTATCAGGTTGTTTGCCACCTATGATCAGACAGACCATAGTTCGGCAGTTCCTCTGACCCTCCACTCCTTAGGTTCAATCGCTTGCTCAAACAGTTCACACAACTCAGAAAAACAGCTTCTGTTCTAGAAAACTGGCTTACTTTTTTTTTTTAATTACTTTAATTTTTTTTTTTTTTTTTTTTTTTTTTGCTTTTTAGGGCTGCACTTGCAGCATATGGAAGTTCGCAGGCTAGGGATCAAATTGGAGCTGCAGCTGCTAGCCTATGCCACAGCTACAGCAACCAGGATCAGGGCCAAGTCTGCAATCTACACCACAGCTTGTGACAATGTCATATCCTTAACCCAGTGAGTGAGGCCAGGAACTGAACCTGCATCCTCATGGATACTAACTCGGTTTATAACCTGCTGAGCCACTACAAGAACTCCCTAGATAACTGGTTTATTAAAAAGGATACAACTCAGAACAGTCAGATAGAAGAGATGAACAGTGTGTCAGGAGGGGTACAAAGCTTTCCCGCCCTCCCCAAGTGTACCACCCTCCCAATGTCTCTACTTAGTCACCATGCTTTCTGAACTCCTGAGCTTCTGGATTCTTATGGTAGCTCCACTAGGCAGGCATGATGATTAAATCACTGGCCATTGGTGACTGAACTCAACCTCTGGTCCATCTCTCCTTCCCAGAGTACAGGATGAGGCTGCAAGTTCCAACTCTCTGATCACATGGTTGGTTCCTCAGTTCACCACCCTTATCTTACTGTCATCTAAGGGCTTTCCAAAAATCCTCTCATTGACATAAACTCAGGTGTGGTTGAAAGGAATTTGTTATGAATAACATAAGACACCCACTGCAGCTTTATTGAACAATCGCTGAGGAAATTCCAAGAGTTTTAGAAGCTGTGTGTTAGAAAGCATGGACCAAAAACTCTACTTCTTCTTATAAATCATGATAAGGCCTAAAATATGAAAAAATATTACAAAAGATAGCAATAAAAGGAAGTACAGAGTTATATGGCAGGGATACTAATTCCAGTAGTACTTGGAGTTCTATCAAAAATATGTTATTGGGAAAACTCTACAGAAAGAGAACACAGCTGGGTAGGTGGGAATAATGGTGTTAAGGACAGAGAGACAAAGGGTGTAAGACACAGGAGAACAAGTTAAGCCTGGCATAAAGGCTAAAAATACCCAGAATCTACTTGTAGTTGAGCTGAGAATTTGTTTTCTAGAGGTAAATTCTCTAGTCCTCATTTTTTTTTTTAATTCCTACTCTCTGTATCTCTCTCCCAAAAGGATTTGACTAGCTTATCTGTAAAATCTATTTTAGAACCAAAATTTTGGGCTCAGAAAACATGAACTAGGGTATATTCAGGAAGAGGTAATAAGGACATAAATCTGATTAAAGGAAGGGTTCATATTGGAAAATCATGAGGGTTTTATGAAGTTCTGTCTGATTATGGACCAAAAAAACCTAGCATTGCTTTTTAAATGACAGAAGAGCCCTATTTAGGAGGTCCTGGAAGTAAAAAGACTAGCAACAAAATTGAGAGTCAATGCCACATGGTGGTAAGGGAAAATAAAAGATAGATAAATTTTAAAAGAAGAATGAATAACATTTTGAGAGAAGGAAATAACAGAAGAGATAAAAACAAATCTATTCTAAAGTGTTAATATTGACATTGGTGACAGAAAGAGAAAAAAAGAGATAAAATGGTAAACATCATTCTTTCCCCCCTCAGCAATTTCTTCTCTTTAAGCAACAGCATCTAGATTTTCTTTACAGCACTACCCAGAGTTCACTCATAATCCACCTGATTCAGGAGAAGCAGATACCACTCTCTGACACCATGGGTGAGCATCTAACTCAAGGAGACTTAAGTTTAGCCCTTTTGCTAGAATGATTCATTCAAATATTCATTCATTAATCTGTCCACTTATTCATTTATTCACTCAGGAAATATGTGAGAGCCAAATGGTATTCAAATCACAAGGGAGGCAGTAGTGAACATTACAGAGTTTCTGTTCTCATGATATTTATGTTATTAAAGTACCTAGTAGGGCAGTAAAAAGTGGGGCAGATGAATAATATATGGTATATATATAGTGTATTATTTACATTAAGTTATAGAGTATAGATATGTTGTCATATATTACAGGCATACCTTGATTTTATATATTGCACTTGTTTTATTGAACTTTGCAGATAATGTGTTTTTTACAAATTGAAGGTTTGTGGCAGACCTGGAGTAAGTCCACTGGCGCAATTTTTCCAACAGCATTTGCTCACCTTGTGCCTCTGTGTCACATTTTGGTAATTCCTGAAATATTTCATATTTTTATTAGTATTGTACTCATCATGGTGATCTGTGATCAGTGGTCTTGTTATCACTTTAATTATCTTGGGCGCCACAAACACCAACATAAAACAGCGAAATTCAGAGTTCCTGTCATGGCTTAGCAGTTAAAAAACCCGACGAGCATCCTTGAGGATGGGGGTTTGATCCCTGGCCTCGCTCAGGGGGTTAAGGATCTGGAGTTGCGGTGAGCTTTGAGGTAGGTCGCAGATGCACCTTGGATCCCAAGTTGCTGTGGCTGTGGTGTAGACCGGCGGCTATAGCTCTGATTGGACCCATAGCCTGGGAACCTCCATATGCCATGGGTGCAGCCCTAAAAAACACAAAAAGACTAAATAAATAAATAAATAAAACAGCAAAATTCTTCTATAAATGTTGTGTGTATTCTGACTGCTCCACTGACTGGCCATTCCTCCATCTCCCTTCTCTTTGGGCCTCGCTATTCCCTGAGACACAATAATATTGAAATACGGCCAGTTAGTAACCTGACAATGGCTGCTAAGTGTTTAAATGAAAGGAAAATTCCATTGATGCAGCAAACTTCATTCGTATCTTAAGAAATTGCCACAGCCACCCCAACCTTCAACAATCACCACCTTGATCGGTCAGCAGTCATCAATATCAAGGCAAGAACCTCCACCAGCAAAAAGGGGACAATTCCCTGAAGGCTCAGATGATGGCTAGCATTTTTTAGCAATGAAATATTTTAAAATTAAGATATGTCCAATTGTGTTTTTAGACATAATGTTATTGCACACTGAATAGACTGCAATATAGTGTAAATGTTACTTTTACACTGGTTTACTGGGAAACCAATAATTTCATGTGATTCACTTTATTGCAGTGATCTGGAAACAAATTAACAATATCTCCCAGGTATGTCAGTGAGTATACATATTAAATTACATATATTGCCTACACAAAGGCTGGAAATGCAAACATCTTGAGTATACATTGCATGTTCTTGGGACAGTAAGGAAGTCAGAGTTTACAGAGCACAGTGAGGAAGCAAGGAGAGCCTGAAGGCTATGATGATGTTGCAAACTTTATTTTAAGTGTGTGTGCTAGAAGGAAATCCATTGGAGTGTTTTAAGCAAATAAAATTTACACAATTTAAAATTTTTGAATGGCCATACTTGCAGCATATGAAAGTTCCTGGGCCAGGGAACAAATCCAAGCCACAGCTGAAAATTACATCATAGCTGTGGCGATGCAGGATCCTTAACCCACTGTGTGCCAGGTCAGAAATCAAACCCACAACTCCATAGAGACCCAAGCTGCTGCAATCAAATTCTTAACCCACTCTTCTATAGCAGGAACTCCTAATTTTTAAGATGGGGGCCACTAAAATAAAGCAAATTCCTAGGAGAATAGCAGAATACTGTAGCATAATATAAAATATAGGATAGTGGTGGATGGAAGAATCTGGTGACAAGTGTTACAAAGGAATGGGTATTTGGGAGAGAAGGTAGGAATAAGAGTGAGTGCTGAAAAGGAGCAACAAGGCACTTCTTGTATACTGGATTCCAAACACATGAAATTTATGAGGAGAAAAGAAACAAAACACAGAGCTAATGAATGAAAATTCTTTTTCCACCCAGTCCCTGTTAGCCACTCTGGATTATAAAGGGATGGATGTCAGAGAAATACAAAGTAGGCCCATCTGTGATGACACATTTCAGCATCTAAATTCAGAGCTTCCTGGTGAAAATCTATGGGATTTTTTGATTATTTGCCCTGGGTCCTCATTTGTTTGTTTTTTTAAGTGACTGAAAGAGTATTGACTGATACAAAGATATTTGAAAGAAAGGATCATTAGCGAAGATTTAAATTTATTGCATTTGAAATTCCACCATCAAATTAAAAGGTCACATAGAGAATCTGAGATGTTTAGGATAGCTTTTCAGAAAAGGTAACATTTATTATTTATGAACAAATGCATGGCATATGGTATTTTCTTCAGGATTCACATCATCAATAGAATGTATGCTTTTTACACTTTTCTTTTCCAAGCATGTTGAAATTGAAGACATTATCTTAAATGAAGTTTAAAACATTTCAAAAGAATGGTGTATGCATTCCCAATCATTAGCTTGAATATACAGGTGTAAATATATGTGAAATATATTGTATATAGCAGTATTTGGAAAATTAAGAAACATAGAAAAAGGTGTAGCCATTAATTTAATAAAAACAACTGCATTCACTATTCATATTCACCTTATTATTTAAAGAGTTTTCGTACTTTAAGGGGTTCTCATACAGATTGTGCCCCATAGAAAATTGTAAGTTTGTTAAGGATTCTATTTTTTTCACATCAGGAAACTCAGGCTCAGAGAAATTAGATGGTTTATCAGATCCCCAGATGCCGAGTAGCCAGTCTGGGAAAACCAGGGATAGTGGATATTTTAATATCAAATTTAGAGTTTGAGAGATTACTTTTATCACACCAGATTTGGGATGTAAACTTAATTTCTGGCCCACTTATTAAATAGCATATTTCCCCTGCATACTTCACTTTTCTCTTCATTTTTATTTCCACGAATTTTGACATTAATATTTTATTTTCTCAAAAGATGCGCCTACTGTGATCATTAGCTAAAGCTTCTCTGCCAATTTTAATACAAGCAATTATCAAGTTTGAATGACACTGATGACTATAAAAAGGAAGAAAGGCTGGTCTACTATAATGCAAGTATTATTTGAGTAGCAATGTCTATATTGTCATAGGGATTGAAAAGGAAGTTTTTTCTTTCCCCCCACATAATTTGACTCTCACACTCACCTTTACTTTTTCACACTGATATAAAAAAGGAAGGAAAAAAAAAAACCAAGGTAAAACACAGCTGATTTTTATAAAACTTTTACTATTTGGAAATATGAATTAAAAATTGAAAAATTAAAATGAATGTGAATCTTTCTTGAAGAGAACACTATCCTTTAAATTCAAACTTCATTTATACAAATGTCACACAATAATTTATGTTTTGTGGATTCATGAAAGCGCCAGCCAAATTCATCATTGTAAGACTGAAAAATCAATTTACATAAGCTTGTGAATTACATGTTACTGCTATTAAATCTTCTTTACTGGCTGTGATTTGTATATATGCTTAAAAGGATTTTTTTAACTAACATAGCATTTATGTAACTCATAAAGCTTTATGCTTGGTAGAACTAAGAACAATGCAATGTAATGCTAAACCTATGGTGCTAATTTTGAGTTACTGGCCTATAAATTATTAAAATGTATGGCAAAGAGTTGTAGCTTTTATTTAAAAAATTGTGGGTTGTTTAGAAAGCTAATTGTAGAATAATCAAAGTATCACTGAAGTTTTAATAACTGAAAATTTCCCACCATGTGCACTAAATATTACTTCTTGTTCAAACAATAGTTCCAATGGCCTAAGAGAGAGGAAGAGGCAGATTTTTTTCTATAAGGTACCAAATAATAAACAGTGTAGGCTTAGCAGACCATGTACCTCTCTGTCCCAGAACCTTCTCTTTCCTCCTTTTTATTTTTATTAACAACACTTGAAAAATGTAAAAACCATCTTAGCTCACAGACTTTAAAAGAACAGGGGTTCAGAGTTAGCCCACAGCTACAGTTTACCAACCTCTTGTCTAAAACAGTCTTTCAAATGAATAAATCCTCTCCTCAACTTAACATGCCAAAGTCTAAAATCATGAGAAGACATTTCAGCCACATGGCATTAAAAACCAACAAACTTTGGAGAAGCATTTTGTCAGCCCTTGAAACATATAATGTATCAGACTGGAGGCAAATATATAGGGGGTTTAGAAGTATGCTGTGTGTGATTCATGAACCAACATTTTCCTTCAAATTCATGATTATGGAGTCTGAAGTGTAAATTGGGAAGTATTTTATGAAGGGAATAAATATATTTTGTCCTGACTAAAACCTCACTTTTCAAGAAACCTAAAATAAAGAATCACAAGTTTCTGCAGCAAATGAATGAGATGGTACATCATAGCGTAAAAGTCTTGCTTTAAGATTGAAAAATGTGTCTAAAACACCCAGTTCTTGTGTAAACAAGCCCAGGGTGAATTTTAGTGCTACCAACAAAACTCATACGTGCCAAATTATGTGAGAAAAACAGTATGTGACTACTTCCTACATGAGAGATCTTATTTTCTTAAAAAATAAAATGTCTCTGCTACCATAGAAATACATATCAAAGATTCCTTAAGTTGATGTCATAAACCTGTGATCAGTATCATTGCTTTAAGTGAAATTTTATTTCTTGCTGGATTCTAAATTTTATTTTCCACATGTTATTGATTCATATCAAAATGCAGAAATAGATTTTCCACTTTGCAACCTTGATGGGAGTCTACAAGACTAAGTTATACTCCCTGCTGAGGCAGAAAGCAAAGAAGACCTTCATAAAATACTGAATCCCCTACAGCCCCAATCTGGCCTCTTCACCTGAATGCTCTTGTTATCATCTTCATCCCACTGTTCAAGCACATCCTGCAGAGCTCAGCTTTTAAAGTGATTCCTGAGTAAGTACATTACTTGACCCTCATTCCTCAATCACCCACCGTTCTATAGGGCGCCTCATAACATACTATAGTTTTCATTCCTTCCATTCAATTGAAATAACTTCATTCTGTTTGTGATTATCGACCCAAACACGGTTTCAGAAGTATGTAAGTCAGCATTGAAGCTCATGATCCCACCTCTGGTCCACCACTAGTCTGATGCCTCTAGCATAGTGGCTGGTGTTTAGTATCAGTTTACTATATGATTAAATGGGTAAATAAAAATGTACATTCCCCAAATCCCACCTGTTTACATTTCATAGATCTTGTTACTTTTGGATGTACCAAAAATCAGTTCAGAAACTATCTATAGTTAATAAACTATATGTTTGATAATATCCTACATGAAAAAATTAAAACATATTAACCTTATTCAACAAGACACTAGGCTAATAAATAAAGTTTTTCCAGAGGTATGATGTCATTATCAGCATGTAAAGTGGATGGGAATTTTGGAAATCATGAGGGGGTGGGGAGGAAATGGTCATGCAAAAATCACATTAAATTCAGGGGAGAAATGCTAGGAACAATGTGAAAATTTAAACACACACACACACACACACACACACACACACGCATACACACACACAGTCTGCCCCTACCAGCCCATCAAATCTTCAAATCTCTATGTACACTTGGGTAATTCACTTGAATTCTGTTAAAAACATACTCTTTTTAGATTGCAAAACTATGGCAAACATGTTGGAGAAAAAAATACCAAAATATTCTCTCTATATATGAGCAGCAATACTCTCCAAACACTTCTGTTCTAGACTTAAATATTTCTTATCCCTTTCATTTTGCCAAAGTTATGAACAGAGTTGAGGATTATTTTACTGGAAGAACCATTACTCAATTAAAAGTTATGATGTAAAAAGAAAACCAGTAGGGTAAAAATCCTCAAAAATCTCAGTCTTTAATCTATCTTTCCCTTAATTTTTTATGGGAATCACACGATGATGGTGTTCTATAGGTTTCATTCTTAGTTAAAATCTCTCAGCACACACAGAAGGTGGATTCACTCCTTTGGGTGGCTTCATTCTCTCCCATAGTTTATCCCTATGGGATCTTGGATTTCCCTCTCCCTCTTTCCCTTTCCTTCCTCCTTTCTTCTTCCTTCTTGTCCTCCCTCCTTCCCTCTTTCTCTCCCTCCCTTCCTCCTTCCTTCTAGTGGCTTAACACGCTACCTGAGTCTCTTTTGTTCACATTATAGTTCAGCATGGAAAGAAGAGTCAGACTTAGCTCCACATAGTCATTCATGGACCCAGGATCACCATATTTGTTCTCATCATCAACATCTGGTTCTCAAGGCCACCAAAGAAACACAAGAGAAATCATGTAGGGGTAGAGCTTATAATCAGATTTAGAAATAAAGGATATTACTTCTGTACACATTCTATTGGCCATGCATCTTATTGGCCTTAGTGCAGAAGGGTTTGGGAGACGAAAAATGGAATAGGTTTGGTAAATGCATTAACATTGTCTCTGCCACAAAGAGGTTACATAATGCTCATACATTTTTGAACTTTTATGCTTGCCCATATCATAGAACCCATTATACTGAATAGTAAAATTATATAAGACCATTCGTTGGTCTCCCAATAAACTTCAGACAAGATAGATAGCAATGTCTTTTTTTTAAAAAAAAAATTAAAGTATAACTTATATAGAGTAAATTGCAGAGATCTTTAGAGAATAGTTTACTCAGTCTTGAGAAAAGGATCCATGCAATTCCCACCTCCAATAAAGATATTTCTAATAACTCAGAGAACTGCCTTTTAAATATCCTCAATCAGCACCCTTCTTAGTTAACACCACTTCCTACCCTATGTAACCACTTTTCTGATTTCCATTGCCATAGATTAACTTTGCCTTTTCTTTAACATTTTACGGGGATTAAACATCATTTTCACTCAGAATAATATTGTTAAGATTCTCCCGGCTTTTATGTGTATCCAGAGATTATCCTCTTTTATTGCTGAATAGTATTTCAATACACAAATATACCATAGTTTGTTTATACATTTTTCATAGTTTGTTATACATTTTGTTTATACATTTTGACAGACTACGGGGATATTTTCAATTTTTTACTCTTATGAATTAAATTGCAATGAGTATTTGTGTAAATGACTAGGAGAAGAATGTCTAAGCCAGAAAATAGATACTCGCTTATTTTTAAAGAAATTGCCAAATTTTCTTTTAGTGGTTATCACATCAATCATGCATTTTAAATTTTATCAGAGAAGTCCGCTGCATATTCTACGTAACTTAAATTCATTATTTTCTGCATTTATGTTAGTTTTTTCTCCAAATTTCCCTACATTTTTCATCATCCTACATTTCAAAATGTAAGACAGGATACAAATAATTACTAAATGTTAGCAATTGTCCTTTCCCCCCCCAAATCTTGAAATAAATATATAGACAAAAAGAACACAAAGGCAATGTTACCAAGATTGACTATGTTAAGTACAACATAACTGACAGAAGTTTGGAGATGGAAATGTTTGAGAAAGTGGAGCGGGAAGGACATGGTGAATAATATCCATGTCCCTCAAGTAAGAAGTCAAAAGCTATTTCAAAAGCTTGATAAGAATCAGCAGTTAGTAGGTAATTTCTAAGTTGACAAGTGAACAAACTGCTATATTAGTTCATAGAGAGACTGGAGTCATGGATAGGGGATACTGCAAAGAGAACTTTTGTTTTTATTTTTATACGGCTGCACCCACAGCACATGGAGGTTCCCAAGATAGGGGTCCTATTGGAGCTACAGCTGCTGGCCTACACCACAGCCACAGTAATGTGGGATCTGAGCTGCATCTGTGACCTACACCACAGCACATGGCAATGAGGGATCCTTAACCCACTGAGTGAGGCCAGGGATCAAACCCACATCCTCATGGATACTAGTCGGGTTCGTTAACCGCTGAGCCACGATGGGAACTCCTGCTGTTTAAATTAAATTCTTTCCATACTACTTGATTAAAAAAATTTCTCCATACACTACTTTGATAAAAATAAGCCACAAAAAATATGTTTTGTAGGATTATGTCTAAAACATTGGCTTTAAGATTCCTGGCAAACTACGCAGATGGAGACACATTTAGTTGTGAGATTTCTTCTTGTCTGTGAAAATAAAATGTAACCAGTTGCTTGATGAAGCATAAGGCTGTTGGTACGGAGCCCAGAAAGCAATTTCTCAAATGAGTCCTGATGTAAAAGAAGCCATGCTATACAATGAACAAAGTGTTCAACATCTGTATAAGAAGATAGCAAAAAATCTCATTGGGGGAGTATTATAATTTCCGTCAATGTAGCCCCATGGAAAATGCCAAAACATGATTTTACAACAGTAACCAAAACTTCTAATGCAGGTATTTAGCTCTCTGCTGACTGGCTTAATCTAGAAATAGTTCAGGGGATCAAGGAGAATGGATGAACTGCATTGCCTTCAGGTTATCCTCCATAAACATTGTTTTTCTCATGTATTTGATATTTCAACGGCAATGAATTTGAGACTATACTTGAAAGTACCCAGAGGACATCTCTTTCCAAATGTGGAAGCAAATGCTTTCAAAAGCATAAAATCAACACAATAATCAAGTTTCATTAGGGTGAGGGTCATTATTAGCAAATACATTAATCATCTTTAAATTGTGTCTTTCAAAATGTGAAATTCATTTGTAAGAATTTGGCTTTATGCCACAAAATAATGATTTTGATATGAAATGTATTCTCTATTTGATTATTAATAATGGCTTTATTCCTTCTTAATAATACACTTATATACTTCCTACCATTCTCATATTCTATAGCAAGATTAATATCTGGTAATGTTTCTTTGAGATCCAGATGAAAAGCCAAAATAACTGAAACTTCCTGGGCCTACAGAAGCTAATTTTTTCCCCAATTATTTGCATCTTACCTTTCATTGGAAAAAAAATCCCAGCATTTAACTTATTTCTTTCTTTTTGCTGCACCCATGGCATGTGGAAGTTCCCAGCCAGGGATCAAACGTGTGCCACACAGTGACAATGCTGGATCCTAAACCCACTGAGACACAAGAGAACTCCAGTCCCAGCATTTTACACAATCTTCCTCCACTTTCACTTTTTTCTGCTCCATTTCTTCACAAAATTTCTCAAATAAAGGCGCTGCGCTCTGCATTTCTCTCTTTCTCTATGCTCTCATTATATTTCAGCAATTTGCTGATAGCTATATTTTCTTTGGAAAAAGCAACCGGATAGATCACTGATGATGGCCAGTAGAGTTTTTCCTTGGTTATTTGATTTTTTTTTTCCCTCGACATCCTCTATAGTCATCTTCCCCTTGAATCTCTCTTATTCAAGGACATTTCTATTCTGCACATTTTATGTGATCTCAGATTATTTCTTCATATTTATTTTTAATTTCTCTATGGACTATTAAAGATCTCGTTGTTCTCCCTACCCTTCCACAATTGAGGTCATCCACCTTCTTGCCTTCAATCTTAAATTCTATGAGAATAGTTTGCTGTCAGTCTCTGTTTGCTCCACTGTCCTGATTTTACTTTCTAACCTCTTGAGAGCCTGAGTAATGACGAAGCTAGCTCTTACAGGTGGATTACTCAGCTCCTTTCCCCTCTGGCACCTGGGTGTATTTGACCAACAGGGCACCAACAAATAACCAACTCTTCTCAGGTGCCCTGTTTTCCAGGGCCTGGTTCCCATTGGTCTTGATAATACTGTTTCTTTCCTTTGTTATATAAGCCCTAAAATGGTAATGGCTTCCCTGAGTTTCTAACTCATGAGTTTCTCATCATCCCTCCTTCATTCCCTTGAACCTAGTCACACTTTAGTTAGCTATCCCTTCATTAAATTCTATTTAGGTAAACTCTTTGGAACATACCATCTGTGTCTGATCAGAACTCTGACTAGTGCAAATGAATATACAATTACAGTCTCTCCATAACTATTTCCAAAGTCTTTAGTGTATATCTAGTTGAAAATATGTCTATTCAGAATTCTGATTTTCCAATATCCCAATTTTCCTAAAACCTTTTGTTACATTCCACTGTACTTTTCAGTATCAAATTCTAGTTACCATTCTTTATATTCATTTATTTTTCATTTCAGGGTTTAGGCCCTCTTAATTGTTTCCCACATAAGATTGTACAGTTTCCCAGTTTCTTCCCTCTGGTTTCAATCATATTTTTCTACATTACAAAATATGGTATTAATAATGTCAAAGCCTTCAAATCAAAAAGTTCAGGAAATCCTACTTTGTACTAAATAAAATCCAAATTATTTATTGCAATGTGCTGTTAAAAAATATCTTGCTATGATCACACAGCACTTGGAAGTTATTTGTCCTATCAAACAAAATTGTCTCCTAATTTAAAATATTTTGTTAAAATATTATACTATAAAATTAATATTTTTTTTACAAGATACACATACAACCTTAAAAGCCACACTTTAAACTATGGTGATGACTTATGATTGAAGTCTAACAATTTGAACTTTTTTTGTCAGTTCATTCAGTTCTCTTATACTGAAATAGATACAGAAAATTAAAGCAGAAATCATGCAGACATTAAATTTTAGTTCCAAAATACTCATATTATTCTTACTGTTTGTATCTTCTCATGAGAATAGCAAGTTAACAGTATTCCGATATAAGAACTTTTTTATTTAGCAAGAACCAAAAAAGAGGATTCATGAGACATTTAGAATAGGGTTCCATAGCCATGTAAATTGTCCAAAATAGTTTACTCTATTTCATGTATACCTTTGTTTTCTTTTTTTAAATTTCATATTCTGTAGGTAATAGCCTAAAGAAAAATATAAAGAAAATGCCTAATGTTTAAAAAAATAATGTCAAAGAAGTCTGATTAATTGATTGATGGCATTATCTAATTTAAGAGTACAGTAACTACTTGATAAATTCAGTAATTTTACTTTAGATTAAGGAAAATAAATAAGAGACAAGTTAAGCTATTTAAAGACAGATTTTTTAAAATTTGCTCTAGGCCAAAGATCCACATCTTAAGTATCTATTCACTTAGATAATGGCTATTTTCAGAAGAGCACATTTACTCTTAGCAGTTAAAAGTAATATGCTGAAAGAGACAAGATGAAAAGATGTACTATGTAGAAATCACCTCGACACACAATTGACCACAATTGGTGTCAATCAAGGTTGTTGAGCTCTCAATTTGGCTAATCCTAAAAGAGCATGAAAATCTGCACTCTGTTTTAGGTGTATAAGAAATAGTTCATTGATGCTAGGTTTAGTTTGTACATCTTTTTTTTTTTTTTCTTTTTTCCTCTGAATGGTTTAACTAAATTCTGACTCTTCTCTGAAGAATCTGCATGATCTTGCTTCCAGGCTCTAAAAAATGCTTCATCTACTCTCACATCTAGTACCTTAATAGGAAATGAATAAAATGAAATATCTTGTATATTTCATGTTATCTTAAAATAAATGCATACAGAAAAATGTTCTTTTGAATAGCAATTCCTACTAGTAAATTTTAACAGTAATTTATTAATAAAATCACCATAATGGAAAATTTAAACATACATCTTTCATTTATGTATATATTAGACAAAAAATTACTAAAGATATAGAGATTTAGACAAAATAACTAATAAGCTTAATGTCATAGAAAAAAACTGTAATAAATTTATCAGCTTTTGCACAGCAAAAGAAACCATAAACAAAATGAAAAGACAACTATCAACTGGGAGAAAATATTTGCAAATGATACAACTGACAAAGGCTTACTTTCCAAAATAAACAAACAGTTAATTCACTAACAACAACAACAACAACAACAACAACAACAACAACAAACCCAATTGGAAAAGAAGCCATACAGATGGCTAATAGGCACATGAAAAGATGTTCATTATTGCTAATTATTAGAGAAATATAAAACAAAACTACGATAAGGTACCATCTCACACAAGTCAGAATGTCCATCATTAAAAAGTCTATAAACAAAAAATGCTGGAGAGTATGTGGAGAAAAGGAAAGCTCTTAACACTGTTGGTGGGAATGTAAATTGGTAAAACCACCAAAGAAAACAGTATGGAGGTTACCAAAAAAAAAAAAAAAAAAAAACAAAAACCTAAAAATAGAAATATCATATGATCCAGCAATCCCCCACCCAGGCATCCATCCAGACAAAACTCTAATTTGAAAAGATACATACACCCTTATATTCATAGCAGCACCATTGACATTATCCAAGACATGGCAACAACCTAAATGTCCATCTACAGATGAATGGATAAAGATTTGTTATATATACACACAATGGAATATTACTCAGCCTTAAAAAAGAATGAACTAATGCCCTTTGCATCAACATGGATGAACCTAGAGATTATAAAGCTAAGGAAAGTTAGTTGAAAGAGAAAGAAAATACCATATAATATAACTTTTATGTGGAATCTAAAATATGACACAAATGAACAGAAACAGAAACTCAGAGGCATAGGGAACAGACTCGTGACTGCCAAGGTGGAGGGGAGAATAAGAGGGATGGACTAAGAGTTTGAGATTAGCAGTTGAAAACTAATATATAGGATGGACAAACAACAAAGTTCTACTGTATATCACAAGGAACTATACTCAATATCCTGTGATAAGGCATAATGGAGAGGAACATAAATATATATGTATAACTGAATCACTTTGCTGTACAGCATAAATTCACACAATATAATACATTAACTATACTTCAATAATCTTTTTTAAAAAGCTTAATGTTACAGATTTTCAAAACCCTGCAAATAGTTTTCAAAGTATGAATGCAAAAATAAATGTAAATATATATTTTTGGCCTTAAAGCAAGCCACAGTTGATGGCTAAAAACTTATCATACAAAATCCTTCCTCAGAAGACAATACAATTAAGTTACATTGACTTAAAAGTAATTCAAACAAAATAAAAATATAAGCTCTGAAATTAAAATAAATAATCTCAGGAGTTCCTGCTGTGGTGCAGCAGGTTAAGGATTCAGTGTTGATTCTTTAGTGGAGCAGGTTTGATTCCCCAGTCTGGTGCAGTAGGTTAAGGATCTGCCATTGCCATAGCTGTGGGTAGGTCACAGCTGCAGCTTGTATTTAACCCCTGGCCCAAGTGAGGCCAAAAAAGAAAGGAAGAAAAAATGAATTCTAATTTGTCACCAGCTAACAATGTAGTCCTGGATAAACTCAAACCACAGAGACACACAGGGACAAACACACCATCGTGGTCTAAAAAGGAAATCAATACGGTATTTAAAACTACTGAGAACAAATTAACCATAAAATGTATTAGATAGCAAAACTGTGGAATGCAGCTAATAAAGTATTATTTTGAGGGAAAACTTTAAGCATTCTTACAGTATAAAATATGCTAAAAATTTAATGACCTTAAGCATACAACATCAGAAGTTGGGAGTGGGGGAGATCATAATAAATTCAAAGAATGCAAAAGAAAAGAATTAGGTAAGAGTATAAATAAATGAATAACTCACAGCATCCAAGAGGGCCAAAAGATGATTCTCTACGAAATAAGTAACATTGGAAAATCTCTGGGGAAACTAATGTCCCAAAACAACAGAAAGAAAAATGATCCTTAGGAAGGAAGAGAGGACATGACTACACGTAGAGACTAAAAAATAAAATTAAGAGAATGATGTGAACAAGCTTTATGCCCCAAAATTTAAATGATCAGCACAGCACAAAAATGACAATGTATTAAAATGACCTAAGAAGCAATATAAATAATTTTTTTCTTGCTTTTTAGGGTTGCACCTGCAGCATATGGAATTTCCCAGGCCTGGGGTCGAGTCTGTCTACACCACAGCCACAGCAACGTGGGGATATGAGCCATGTCTGCAACCTACGCAACCTACACCACAGCTCATGGCAACTCTGGATCTTTCACCCATTGAGCAAGGCCAGGGATCGAACCCACATCCTCATAGATACTAGTCAAGTTTGTTGCCAATGAGCCACAATGCAAATGCCCTGTAAATAATTTTTTAAAGCTTCTTAAGTATTAAAGAATTAGACAATCCAAAATCGATCTACTTCTTGCAAACAGCTCTAGGAACTGTGCTGATGGTGGAGGATATCTTGTGAGCGGAGCTTTCATTCTGGACCATCCTTTTTAAGGGTGGTTGCACAGCAAGTAGCTGGGGAAGCAGATATATTGTTCCTTCCCCAGAAGAGGGTAGATTTATGTACAGTCCAGAACAAGAAAGATATCTCCTGTGGGGCAAATATCAGGTGGGTGTGCTTGCAACTCGCTATAATAAGGTGTCTAAAGTCCTCCTTAGCTCTGTTCCAAATCTCCTGCATGCATAACATCCACATGGGCCTGTCTGTTTCATATCCTTGAGGTCTGATGGATAAAGGGAACTGATGTTATATGAGTATGAAGCTCATAAATAAATACAATCCAGAAGAAATCTCTGAAAATACTAAGTGCTAATGGAATTGCTATGTAGTAGAACTCATACATTGCCAGAAGGAATGTTGTGCAGTCTATTTGGAAAATAGTGTGGCAACTTCTTAAACATAGTCAGGTATCTCATTACTCAAGAAAAATGAAAATGGATCTTCACATAAAAGTCTGACTGAGGACTTTTGTGGTAGCTTCATTCTTAATCACATCAGTCTAGAAACATCCCAAATATCCATCAACTGATGAATGAATAAAAAAAAATGCGGTACATCCACAGTCCTCCACTCAACTGATTCCTTCCACAGTTCATCAAGGGGAAGTCCTACTTGGACTATTCTTTCCCATCTTCTCATTTAACTACTTCTTCCTTATTTTCTTTTTTATCTTTTTTTTTAAATCTTCATTGAAGTAGAGTTGATTTACAATGTTGTGATAACATCTGCTGTACAACAAAGTGATTCAGTTATACATGTACACACACCCATTCTCTTTCAGATTATTTTCCCATATAGATTATCGCATAATATTGAGTAGAGTTCCCTGTGTTATACAGCAGGCCCCTGTTAGCCAATTATTCATATACCACAGTGTGCATATGCCAATCCCAAACCCCAGTCCATCCCTCCCCTTCCCCACCTATCCTTTTTGGTAAACATTAGTTTGTTTTCAAAGGTCATGAGTCTGTTTCTGTTCTGCAAATAAGTTCATTTGTATCCTGTTTTAGATTCCACTTATAAGTGATATCATACGAGGTTTGTCTTTCACAGTCTGACTAACTTCACTTAGTACGATAATCTCTAGGTCCATCAATGTTGCTACAACTGGCATTATTTCATTTTTTTTATGGATAAGCAATATTCCATTATATATATGCACCACATCTTTATCCATTACTCTGTTGATGGATATTTAGGTTGCTTCCAGTCTTGTTTATTGTAAATAGTGCTGCAATGAACTTTGGGGTGCACGTATCTTTTCAAACTATAGTTTTAACCAAATAGATGTTCAGGAATGGGATTTCTGGATCTTTATCTAGTTCTATTTTTAATTTTCTGAGGAACCTCTGTAATGTTTTTCCCAGTTGCTGTACCAGTTTATATGAAACCATAAACAAAACAAAAGGACAACCCATAGAATGGGAGAAAATACTTGCAAATTAAGTGACTGACAAGGGATTAATCTCTAAAATATTTAAACAACTCATGCAGCTCACTATAAAAAAAAAAATCAAAAAATGGGCAGAAGACCTAAATAGACATTTCTCCAAAGAAGACTTACAGATGGCCAAAAAACAAATGAAAAGATGCTCAACATCACTAATTTTGAGAGAAATACAAATCAAAACTATTATGAGGTACCACCTTACAACAGTCAGAATGTCTGTCATCAAAATGTCTACAAACAATAGGTGCTGGAGAGGGTATGGGGAAAAGGGAGCCCTCTTCTTCCTTATTTTCTATTAGCCATGTTTCCACAATGCCCTTGTGTTCTAATTCTTTCCTAAAAAAACAAAAAACAAACAAATAAGCAAACAAAAAAACCTGTCCTGCCTCAACACTTTCAATGAAAGAAATCAAGTGTTCTGATTTAAAAGGAAAAAGAAAGGGAAAAAAAATCAAGAAAAGAAAAACAACAACAAACTTCTTTTAACTCCCACTTACTGCCTCCACATGCCACATCCTTTTTACTGACCTCCTAAATTTCTTAAAAAGGCAGCTCTTTTTATTCACTCTTCCAAGGGTTCAGTCTTATTACCCACTTTTTCCTTATTCTCCCATTTTTAGTTTCTGGCACTAAAATAGTGAAAGTCAAGGATTCTTTCTCAATTCTGACCCTCTGCAACCATTTTTTGGTATCCTAATGGCATCTTTTCATCTTTAAGACTATGATCTCATTTTGACTCTGAGATAGAAATCACTTCTATTCCCTTATGTCTCTGATTCCTCCTGCCAATCCTCTCCTAGGACATTTTCTTCTAAACCAAATAATAGACATCGATTTCCATATCTTTATCTCCAGCTCTAAGTTGGATTTTGGAGATCTAGGTGAAAAAGGATTTCCAACTGTCTGTCAGATGTCTTTATTTGGATAGCTGGAGGATGTTTCAAATTAAAAAAGGAAGGTCTTTGCCTTTCACTACCAAACTTCCTCCAGTTCCTATTTTCCCCATACTGTTTGCTGACCCTGCCATCTTCCTAATCTTCCAGTTCAGAATCTTCTGTACATTTTCCTTTCCCTTTCTCCCATCTACAACGGCTGAAGTGCTGGTGGTCCTGTCTCTCCAGTAATGGCTCTTCTACTCCAGTGGCTGCTGCTACTGTTTAAAACCCTCATCCTCCCCTGAAACCTCTCTGAATGTTTTCTCTGTCTCCAGTCCGTTTCGTCTTCATTTTACTTTATACACTAGAGGGATCTTTCTAAATTACAGTCTCATCCTGCGAGAGTCTAATTACTTAACCCAAAGTATAGACACAAGTTGTCTTTGTTCACATGTTGCCAACTCAATAAATTGAAAAGAATAATTTGTACAATTATCACCCTTTGTTTTGTTTATAGGATGCTAAATGATTCACTTAATAGATTCTTCCAACAAATTAACAGAATTGACTTTGCTGAACAAATACATTTGTTACATTGGTGTTGTGCATATACAATCACTGGGTTCTTTTTAGATAGAACCTGAGAAAAGTAGCCAGTTATAGATCCTGATTTAAAGGGAATCTATACTGAAGTTTCCATCTTTAACTTTTTCTTTTATAATGAAAGATGATCCATTTCTTGGGCAATATGATGACTCTTTCTAGAGCCTCACCATATACCCCTGTACCTATGAAAATTTTATTTGCTTTCTGAATTGAATAATTAAAAACTTTAAATAAATGATCACCACTAATTTCTGAACATTCTTTCCTCAACTAAGGGGAAGGGAAGCATGCAGGATGTAGGGCACACTGAAGGCAAATAAATCCTACGATTTTAAGCTATTTTAAATGAAATGTTGTTTAGAGCAAGTTTTTTTTTTTCTTCTCCCCAAAGCATTAAGGTATGATAGATACAGATTTGAGTAACTTTACGGATATTTTTTACTATGGAGATAAATCTAATAAGCAATAGATTTTGTTAGGCAAATATATACAACCAGAGATTCTGGGACATCAAAACATAGCTTACTTGAATATGCCCTTCTGAATAAGTGTCCAAAAAAAACAAGGTTTAATAGCTATTTGGTTACTTTGGGAATAAAATGGTGCTATTCAGGTCTATTATATTCAAATACTCTTTGGAAAATATCCTATGGAACTATCTAAAGGAAAGGTTGTTAGCACGATAATATCCTAAAAGGAAGGAAAGTGAAATTAAACCTCTAATGGAAAATAAATATTATAAGAATAAACCAATTATTTGAAATTATTTTTTAATATTTAACTGTTATTTTGATATGAATAAAATACTTATTTCTTGAATTATATAAATGTACTATGTAAATATTACATAGATAAAAATCTAATATACTTTAAAATCTAATCAAGAGATTAAACTAATGGAATAAGCATATGTTTTTCATAATGTGGTTTTCAGAGTGATTTAGATTCAGTGATATTTTTCTACTTTAATAAGCCAACATAAAACCTAAGAATCAGACTTTGGGCTCCAGTCATCTTATTTATATATTTTCTTGGTTTTTGTTTTAATGGCTGCACCATGGCATATGGAAGTTCCTGGGTCGGGGACTGAATCCAAACCACAGTTTTGACCTTTAACGCACTGTGCCAGAGATCGAACCTGCACCTCTGCAGTGACTATCACAGTTGGATTCTTAACCCACTGCATCATAGCAGGAACTCCTATATAGTTTGATACAGTATTCTAATGTCATTTTTTTCTACTCAGAAAGAATCTATTGAGGTTTCACATAAACATCTATGCATTATAGGGCTTTCATGTAGAGCTCAGGATCCTATCTACAATTTTATATGCATCATTTATAATCTCCAAGTACTGTAAATACATTTAGGCTTTCTTGCTTTAAAAACTTATGATGTCAAATAAGCATATGCATTGAGCTCCCTGAGGCATATATATGAATATATATACACATATGGAATGAGAAATAAGAACTTTAAATCACATGACAATCTGTAAGTTTGACATTTCTTGCCTTTAAAATGTTTATTTTGAAATAAAATAACATAGAAGTTGCAAAATTAGTTTATTAAAGAGAATTCCTATGATCTCTGCCCTGCCTCCTTCAATGGTAGCATTTTACATAATCATAGTATAATCATTAAAGCCAGAAAATTGACATTGGCACAGTAACATTAACTCAACTGCAAATTTTATTCTGCTTTTCCCAATGTTAATATCCACACTTTTTTTTTGTGGGGGAAGGCGTACAAGTTTTACCACTTGTATGGATTCATGTAATCTCTACCAATTGTAGTATAGAACAATTCTATCACCCAAAAGTCATTCTCTCTTTAGTTTTAAACTTAATACAAATTAGTTGAATGTGTTTAGAAAAGCAGGTTGAGCTTTCATTTCTGAATTCAGTCCTCACTCTTGTGTACTACAGTCTTTTCTTTGTTGCAGCGGATGGGCTGTTTTGTGGCTGTCACTGGCTTAGATACTGGACACTAAGTGTTAATAATAAAGATAGAAAGAAAACAATTGAGACTATACCTAAACACTGTGCTTAAATTCTAAGTAAGGAAATTGTTCCCACCTGAGATAAAAATGGGGATTAGGATAGAGATTAGGGGAAATAAAGAGGAACTCAAAAATAACTTGTCTCCAGGTCAGCCTCATTGACTGTATATGCAAATTAGGAAACCAAGCGTGGGAAAAAACACTTATGGGAGTGATGTGCTTTTTACAATATTACTATAGAACCCAAACAGTTTTGGAACCAGGATGACTCAATTACATCTCTAGTGGTGATAAAGGGATTCAGAAGGCAGCTGGAAGCAAACATGACTTCCATGGAGGGCAGAAGCTTAGAAGTCAAAGTAGGTGAGTAGCAGTCATAGGATGGCAGCTGCTAGCAGAATGGACTTAGGTTTATGAATATAAAAAATTACTGGTTGCTCAGAGTTAGAGAGGGTTCAGAGCGAAAGGGCAGTAGGTGGGGCTATAAAACAACAATGTGAGAGACCCTTGGGGTCATGGAAATATTCTGTATCCTACCACATCAATGTCCACATTTTGGTTTGCATTACTAAACTATAGTTTTGCAAGATGTCGCCATCGAGGGAAACTAGGTTAAAAGAGGGCATGAAATCCCTCTACATTATTTCTTACAAATGCAGATGAATCTATAATTATTTTAAAATAAAACTTTAACTTAATAAAGATCATATGCTAAGCATCATGTTTCCCTGAACTATCAAATAAGTATCACAGAGATTTTTTTTTTGCCTCAACCTCCATAAGTGAAATATTCATATATATAATATGGAAAAAAAATATGAGACTGGATCACTTTTCTGTACAGTGGAAATTGACAGAATATGGTAAATCAACTCTAATAAAAAATAAAACTAAAAAATTATCTGTTTGATGAAGGAAAATAAGATATTGCTACCAAACTTTCAAAGGATATAAAGCTTAGGAGATTAATAATATATTAAATGCCCAAGGTATATTTGAAGATAAAAGAAAAACACAAAGAGAAGCAAAATATAATATGACCTGGTTTGGTAAATATAAATGTAAATATCTCGTCTTTAAATTTTATCTTTATAAAAGTATAGTTTATTTACAGTGTTGTATCAATTTCTGCTGTACAGCAAAGTGACCCAGGTGTACATCTCTATACATTCTTTTTCTCATACTCTCTTCCATCATGTCTATCCCAAGCTTGGATATAGTTTCCTATGCTGTACAGTAGGACCTCCTCAAAGAGGAAATCAAAAGATACTTAGAGACAAATGACAATGAAGATACAACAATCCAGAACCTATGGGACACAGCAAAAGCACTTCTGAGAGGGAAGTTCATAGCAATGTAATCTTATCTCAGGAAATAAGGAAAATCTTAAATAATAAAACCTAACCTTACATCTAGAGAAGAAGGAACAGACAGAGCCCAAAATTAGTAGAAGGAAAGAAATCATAAATACCAGAGTGGAAATCAATGAAATAGAGACAAAGCAAACAATAGAAAAGATCAATCAAACCAAAAGTTGGTTCTTTGAGATTATCAAAATTGATAAATTTTTGCCAGACTCATCAATAAATATCTTAAGTTAATTAAACCAGTAGGAGGAAGGAAATAGATTTTTTAAGAACCTAACCAATATGGAGAACAGTATGGAGGGATTGCTGGATCATAGAACTACCATATGATCCAGCAATCCCACTCTTGGGGATATATCTGGACAAAACTTTCCTTAAAAAAGACACATGTACCCGCCTGTTCATTGCAGCACTATTCACAATAGCCAAGACATGGAAACAACCCAAATGTTCATCAACAGATGATTGTGTTAGGAAGATATGGTATATATACACAATGGAATACTACTCAGCCATAAAAAAGAATGAAATAATGCCATTTGCAGCAACATGGATGAAACTAGAGACTCTCATACTGACTGAAGTAAGTCAAAAAGAGAAAGACAAATACCATATGATATCGTAGACTTGTGGTTGCCTGGGGGGAGAGGGAAGGAGTGGGATGGATTGGGAGCCTGGTATTAACGGATGCAAACTATTGCTTTTGGAATGGATTAAAAATGAGATCCTGCTGTGTAGCACTGAGAACTATGTCTAGAAACTTACAACAGAGAACGACAATGGGAGAAAAAATATGTATACATGTATGTGTAACTGGGTTCCCATGCTGTATAGTGGAAAAAAAATTGTGTTGGGGGAAATAACAATTTAAAAAAAAAAAAGATGTGGTATATATATACACAATGGAATACTACTTAGGTATAAAAAAGAAAAAAATAATGCCATTTGCAGCAACAACAACAACAAAAAAGAACCTATTGCATTGGAAAAGCCATGAGGTTTTCCTTGACCCCAATTCACTGTGAGTTATCACTTGTTCACATGTGAAGTGAGGCACATGACAATACTATTTTGACTTCAAATTGTTAGAAATAAGATATCCATGCCAAGGGAAATAACAACCCTACTGAATTTACATGGATCAAGACTGCAGTGATCTGGGAAATATGTCAGCTAAAAAACAATAACAACAGCAACAACAACAAAAAAATCGTTATGAGCATTAATCAAAGCTTAAAATTTTACTTATCTGAGATTAGAGAAAGCAATGCCTGAAGGAGTTGACTTTGCAGGCTACCTACCTCTCATGCTAACTTCCTGAGAACAAATCTAGTCTTCTCTAAAACAGAAGGAATAAAGAGTACAACTCAAAGAAACGGTTCCTTTGGATTGGGGCAAAGGGATTAGATAATGCCTTACAAAAGAGGAGACAAGATGGAGGAGTAGAAGGATTTTGAGCTCATCTCCTCTCACAAGCACACCAAAATCACAACTGTTGAATAACAATCAATAAGAAAGCCTGGAAACTACAAAAAAAAAAAAAAAAAAAAAAAAAAAAAAGATACTCTACACCTAAAGACATAAAGAAGAAGCCACAAGGAGACAGCAGGAAAGTCGCATTCACAATAGAGTCCAATTCCATACCTCCCCAGGTGGGTGACCCACGAACTGGAGAATAATTATATCACAGAAGTTCCCTCCACAGGAGTGAGAGCTCTGAGCCCCAAGTAAGCTCCCCAGCCTAGGGGTCTGGCATCTGAAGGTATACCTCTTAAATAATGGTCTCTAAAGAAAATGCAATTGAAAACAGCAAGAGAGTATGTTTCATTATTAGGAAAACAGACCAGGGTCTAGACTTCTGGATATCCCTTGAACTTTATTGACTCTTATGTAATCAGATAATGATTTTAGGATTTTTATCAAATTTTTGCGTGTATAAACCTGGGTTCCTGGGCAGACTCTAATATTGTCTGGTTTTTTTTTTTTTTACATTATAAAATATTGCAGAACAATAATATGAACTGCATTGTGATAGTGATATTTCTAAGAATATGCAATAACATTCTTTCTCTGTCACCCAGTATTGCTGTTTTCTGACTGAAGTGAATCCTACTTCATACCGGTCTCCATTATCACAGATTTTGGCTGGGGTGAAGATGTTCAGTTGACTTCTGACCAGGTTCATCTGCCCAGCCCTGGCATAAAAAATTTTTTTCTTCATTTTATGGCCACATCTGCAGCTTATGGAAGTTCCCAGGCCAGGGGTCTAATCAGAGCTGCAGCTGCTGGCCTACACCACAGCCAAACAATGCCAGATCCAAGCCGCATCTCTATGCTGCAGCTTGTGGTAACACCAGATCCTTAACCCACTGAGCAATGCTAGGGATCTAACCCACATCCTCAAAGAGACAAAATGGGGTCCTTAACCCATTGAGCCACAATGGGAACTCCTAAAATAATTTTTTAAGATGACATTGTTAGAGAACTTGGTGCTGATAACAGAATATTCCTAGGTTATTACAGGAAATAGTGCTGTACTACACTATCCCATCATCCTGTATTTCCCTTCAAACATGGACTTCTGGGTCTGAGTAGCAACCAATGCACTGGAGACATGGCACAAGGCATCCAAGACTCTCATGTCCAGGTCACAGCTTTAAATGGGTCCATTCAAATAAGAGTCCATGGATCAAGGAAACTAACCTAGTGGTTCTGTGGCAGCTCCACTGCTCTGAGCAAACAGTCAGCAAGGCCAAGACACAGCTTGCCCGTATCTATCATTCCACACCAGACCTTTTCAAGCCATTACCTTTTTAGTGTGTAATTACATTCATCCAAAGTAGGCATCCAACTCCAGCTTTACACTATTTCAATTAAATCTATAGAACAACAGAGAAATATTCTAAAATAGGTCATACAAAATATATAAAACAATTTATATAAATATTCAAAAGCCTTTCACTAGCATTTAGGTGCTTATTGCACCAAGTGTGAATAAACACACGTACACACACACACAACACCACACACCCCTCAGCTGAGGATTCAGGACATCTATATTCAGGACATAGACACACAGTCTATTTCTTCCAATTGTCTACTATCGCCTACAGGCATTACATGTTTCACCAACACCGTATCACTCTACTGTCTTAGTCCTAATTGTCTTATATTTTTCAGCCTTTTCTCATGCTATTTGCTATAACTAGAACATTTCTTAAATGTTTTCCTAGCTATATCATATCTTATTCTTGAAACTTATGTCAACAACTACCTTCTTTATAACTTAATTTGATCACAACTAATTTGTTGTGAGTTCTTCTGGTTTGGGGACACCACTACTGTACAAAATACCTTATGCTTTGTAGTGTTAAGAATTTTCATACTTGCTTTGTTCCCATAATATATTCGAAGCATACTGAGTTGGGATCAATCATTTTTATTTATCTGTATTCTTTATATCTGGGTTTTTGCCTTACACATGCCAGGCAAATGGTTACTGAGTATAAAATAAATTAACAATAAATTGATAAATAATATTTAATACCAGCATCAGGATGATTATTCTAATATTCACCTATTATGCTAAACACACCTATAAAAGTTTTTCTAAGAAAGTGACATAGATATCAATACAGATCCTTGTGATATTTTTGCTTTGGGTTTGTTTTTGCTTCTGCTATGAATTTTTAAAATAGCATTCTCAACTTGCGAAACACCATCTAGAGAATAGAGCCTTCCTTCATAACTTCCATTCAGTCAACTATTACATGCCTTTAAGTGTTAGACGTTCAAACAGCATATAAGACAAACCCAAGGAGATGACACCACAGCAGAATACAGGAACATTTAGAAACATTTCTACACTCAGCTATTGCTGGATACATAGGAGAGAAAGTAGTTGCTTTGCTGGAGGTATATTTTTTTATGAACATATTGTTGATTTACAATGCTTCTTCAATGTCTACTGTACAGCAAAGTGACCAAATCACACACAGTTCACTGTGCAGTACGGTAGGGCCTCATTGCCCATCCATTCCCAGTTTGCATAATCAAACCTTAAACTCGCCTTCATCTCACTCCCTTTCCCCATCCCCTTGGCAACTACAAGTCTGTTCTCTATGTCCATGAGTCTGTTTCTGTTTTATAGTTATGTTCATTTGTGCTAGACTTTAGATTCCACATATGAGTGATATTAGGGAACACTTCTTCACTGTTGGTGAGAATGTAAATTGGTACAACCACTATGGAAAACAGTATGGAGGTACCTCAGAAAACTAAATACAGAACTAGATACTACTGGGTCGTGCCAACAAAACCAGGCAGGTAATAATACAAATTATCTATGAAGTATTAGAACTATTATTCTAAGACAAGAATTAAAAAACTTTTTTTTAAAAGAAGGGCATTCCTGTTGTTCAAGAAAACTAGCAAGTACTTACATGCTACCATGCCTTTAGTTTAACAAAATTTAGAAAACATCTAATTCTTGCTTGATTTCTTTATTTAGACTGTGTTGCCCTAACATTTCACTATTTTTTAACTGGTTCAGACAATCCATTTTTTAAAAGAATAATTTGCAGCAATCTATTTCTAAGTCCAAGAATTTGCAAAGACAGTTGTGGACGTAATGGAACCTGTTTTCATCAAAGGTAAACATGAATACAAAATCAGTCTGTCAATTAGGAAAGCAGATTTTCTTTGAAAAAAAGCATGGTTGAAGAAAGAATAATTCTATCTGTGTGTTTTTCCTTACCTGTTTCCTCCTTCAAAACAGTTCCTGTGTTAAAACCACAGTGACTTGTGTGACACAGGTGGAAAGCCATTGTATTAGTCTTAACCAAAGAAAAGTGAATTATGCATATGTAGGTCACATGGGGGAGGGGAATGATGGAGGAGCTGGAGAAGGACAAGGAAGTCAAAAATCTCCTTCCTGGGGTTCAATTTTCAAGAAAGAAATGAGGCTTGTCCTTCAGCTCTACACCTTCTTAGAAAATTCTATACCTAACCAGTGTGTTTGCTACTTTTACTGGATATACTATAGATTTTATACAGGTGTTAATAAGAAAATTTGTCCAAAATTTGGAATTAAGGTAAAAGAATAATGAATGCCCTAAATCACACTTAAAGAAATTAACTTAGTATAGATTACTGAAAAAAATCCTGGTTCTATTAAGACAGGTGTTAATTTATAAAATATTAATATATTTGTAACCAAAAGAAATAATGGCTGCTATAGATTTATGGCCTTGTACAACAGTAAGCAATTTTATATCTAACTTATTTTGATATTCTTTCCTTCACTGACCATAGACAGTATTCTCTTAGATCTTTTATTTTTGGAAACAGCCCCAACATCCTTTAGGTTTCTTTATTAATGACTTAAGTAAATCTTTGATAACTGCTCACCATATATTTCTATAAGAATCATTTTTTTTTTGTCTTTTTAGGGCCACACCCGGGGCACATGGAGGTCCCCAGGCTAGGGGCTGAATAGAATCTATAGCTGCTGGCTGATGCCACAGCCACAGCAACATCAGATCTGAGCCATGTCAGATCTGCCACAGCTCATGGCAACACCAGATCCTTAACCCACCGAGTGAGACCAGGATTCGAACCAGTATCCTCATGGATGCTAGTCAGATTCATTTCTGCTGAGCCACAATGGGAACTCCAAGAATCATTTTTTATATGTTTTGAAATTCTTCCTTGGGAATTGCATGGTAAGTTTACTTCTGTTTATTTACTATTTCCTAAGTCTTTGGCATTTTAACAAAAAGAATATTTTACAGAGAACAGATTGGTGGTTCCCAGTGGGGTAAAATGGGTAGAGGGGCCAACTGTATGGTGATGGATGGAAACTAGACTTTTGGTAGTGAACACACTATAGTGTGTACAGAAATTAAATTTTAATGTTGTACATGTGAAATTTGTATTATGTTATAACAATGTTAATTCAATAATGATAATTAAAAGACAGCCTACCTTTAAAAAAAATAAAATTGAATGGAGGATATTGAAAACATAAAGGGAATTTAAACCAAAATACCCATTTTTCCTTGAGATACTTTTATGAAGCATTTTACAAAATTTTCACTTGCATGTAAAAAGTGCAGTTGTATGATAAATAGAAACGCCACAATGATATGATAATTTCAGTAACCTTGTTGCAGAAACAAAAAAATGCAGGCTTTTAGAGCACTGTGATACAACAAAGGGCATACTGTTAATGTTATACTTTAAGAAAAGGCTGCCATTATCAAGATTTCCAGTTAATTAACACATGCATAAAGTTGAGAAGTGTCACAGGAAGCCAGTGGTGAAGGTGGGTGGGGAGGTATGACTGAAAGCATGGAGGAGGGAATGAAGATGAAAGTAAAAAGAATCCTGTGATGGATGAAGTAGAACCAGAGGAACTGAAGGAGGAGGGCAGCCCTTGTAAAATGTGTCAATTCACTTTATTTACAGTGGGAAAAGAGGGCAGGGAATCCTTTAAATTGATTTTTTTCTTCACTAGCTTAAATTACCAAGATATGACTAAGAGTGAGACTAGCTCAACTTTTCTAGGGCAGCACAAATCATCAATTTTCCTCCCTCCAGTTTCCCCTGCTTTCAGCTTGGCCCTGGACTGCACACGTATTTTTCTCTGAGGGATCATAGCAAGCTTACCCTTCTGAGCATGAGGACTCAAACCTGTGATTTCTGCCACATCCAAGTATCACTTCTCTCAGGCCTGTTCTTTCAGACTTTTTCTCTTGAATGCCAAACAACTAGCTCATTTATAAACTATTTTGTTCTTTAGTAATCAAAGGTTTCTATAAGAAGTAATATGAGACTTCGAAGACTTCCAGGAAAAGAAAAAAAAGCCTTAAATATAATGAGGATTTGAATATTGGAAATTTAGGCACTCTGGCAAATCAAAGTAGAAATGATTTATTCAAATGGGTCCATCGGTCAGTAGACCTTCAAATGACCTTCATACAGGACCTGTTCTTTTAAGAAGTCTGGGGAATAAGTAGTTCGTGTGGATTTATGATAATTGAAAACTTTATTGTCTGTTTTTTTCAGTTCTGCTATTCCAAAGACTGTCTCCAGCAAAGTTTATAATGGGCAAGGTGGGGGAGTTTTGAAACAGAAATATTCAATTCCTTGAATCCATGGAATAATGTTATTTTAAGATTTCCATGCTGAATAAAGAGCCCATTTGGCTTGAACTCAAAAAAGGAACAAAGAAACTTGTATTTCACCAATGACACTTAGACAAGCAATCAGATAGTAGATTAAAAGACTGTCATTGCTCACCAGTTTTCTGTGCTTTCGTCAACTGGAAGAGCTAGCTAAGTTCTACTCAAATTAGCACTGATGTGTCAGAAAGTTTTTGAAAAGTCACACCACTTTCAATCTTTTAGAACTCAAATAGAAAATTATCAAATTTCTAGTGTTCCCAAGGGAAGAACACAGTGCACAAGCAAAAAAAATCAGGTAAGTGCTATAAAAATATTCAATTAAAGTAGAGACTCTGCAACTGGATATATCTTATAATACTGTCTATTGCTATGTAGAAGAGGTGACAGTTACTTTGCCTGTCACCTCTAAGAAGGAAGAAATTGAGGGCTGGTGTACTAGCTTCTACACTCTTACTATATTTAGACAGTACATCCCTAGAGCCATATGCCAACAAGTTGGATACATATGAATTAGAATTTAAGCTTGGTAGTAGTGAAACTGAACAGAAGATGGTTTTATGAGATTTCTAGGATCTCTCTTTCCTGTATTTGCAGTATTTCTGGTGTGTTTAATCTTCCTTAAATTAGAAAGAATGCAACTTCAAAAAGAGATGAAGAATGTGAAATGTATGTATTCATACGATAGCAATTCAATAACTCAAGCTCACTTTATCTTCAAAAACATATTATAACAAAAAATTATGATAATCTATGAATTACCACATACACATTACATTACTGAAATTATCCTTAATGTATCTGGACATCCTCTCAGCATCTCACTGATGGAGCCACTGAACATTAGCAACTGGCCATGAGAGTTATATTATCACCACTACAACATACTAATAAAAATGAGTATTACAAAGGCATGGTGGAAAAATAAATAAATGGAACTAATCAAATGTATAAGCTTTTGCAAAGCAAATGAAACCATAAACAAAACAAAAAGACAACCTACAGACTTGGAGAAAATATTTGCAAAAGATAGACTACAGCTGACAGGGCTTAATTTCCAAAATATATGAACATCTCATACAACTTAATAATTAAAAAAACAAACAACCCAATAAAAAATGGGAAGAAGATCTAAATGAACATTTCTCCAAAGAAGACATAAAGAGGGCCAATAGCACATGAAAAGATGCTCCTTATCACTGAGTATTAGAGAAATGCAAATCAAAACTACCATGAGCTGCCCCTTCACACTGGCAGAAAGGCCATCATTAAAAAGTTTCCAAATAACAAATGCTGGAGAGGGTGTGAAGAGAAGGGAACCCTCCTTCACTGTTTACACTGTTGAATGTAAATTGGTAAAACTGCTATGGAAAACAGTCTAGAGTGTTCCTCAAAAAATTAAAAATAGAGTTGCTATATGATCCAGCAACCTCAATCCTGGGCATACATCCAGACAAAACTATAATTCAAAAACATACATGCACTTCTGTGTTCATTGGAGCACTATTTAAAATAGCCAAGACATGGAAACAACCTAAATGCCCATTAACAGATGAATGGATAAAAATAACTGGTAAATATATAAATGGATTACTACTCACTCATGAAAAGAATGAATTATGCACTTAGCAGCAACATAGATGGACCTAGAGACTGCCATACTAAGTGAAGTAAGTCAGACAGAGAAAGACAAATACTATATGGTATCATTTATAAGTGGAATCTAATATATAACACAAATGAGCATGTATACTAACTAGAAATAGACACAAAGTCATATAGAACAGACTTGTGGTTGCCAAGGGGGAGAAGGGGTGGGAGAGGGACTGACTGGGAGTTTGGGATTAGTAGATGCAAACTATTATGTACAGAGTGAATGAACAAAAAGGTCCTATTGTATAGAACACAAAACTGTATTCAATACTCAGTGATAAAACATAATGGAGGGAAATAATGGAAATAATGTATAACTGAACCACTTTGCTGTATAGCAGAAATTAATACAACATTGTAAATGAATCATATTTGAATAAAATTAAACACACACTCATTCACAAAGCCATGGTGTTTTTAAATGGATCATTTTTTAAAAATCAGGATGATTCTCTCTCTCTTTTTTTTTTGGATGATGCCTGCATTTTGGTTATAGAATTTTTTAAAAAATGATAATCTATAGTATTTGAAGAAAAAAAATTAAAAATAAAAAGTGCCAAAAGTGTCCTAAGAGCTTATGTTTTCTCACTTATCCAAGCATTTTATTAGATGAGGATACTGAGACCAAATGTTTTAGCAGCGTGCTTAAAATCACTTTACTCATCATTTCTAAGCCCTTTAAACCTGCCCTAGCCCTGAACCATACAACCTGAATTACCTTAACCATTACTTGGCCCATGTTTTCTAAACTGCCTAAAAGGCAAATACTGAGGATTACCAAAACAAAACGTCCTGCAAAAAGCATCCATAAACATTCACTGAACACAATTAAAGTTAACAGATTTGCTGAAATGATTTAATAAATTAATTCCTTAGCATTTACAAAAAATGTTTCCATGATATTTTTAACAAGTTTTTTTTTTCCACTTGGCATTAATAATCTTAAAATTATGTATCAATTTGTCAAGCACCTCCATTAGAGCAGACAACAAAAGGGAATGACATATTTGCATGCTTTCCTTAATATTGTATACAAACAGCTCAAGAGTCTCTAGGGGCTGATTATAGATGAGTGCATATTATTTAAGCCACTTCTTCCTATTTTGCTTTCCTGTTGCCAAGACTTGGGACCTTTCAATACTGACTAACACTCTTTCCAACAAAGACTGGCAGGGGAGCTGAATGCTATGGGTACTAAATCAATCCACTGTGGTGTGTTGACAGCTGTGGGGAGTAAAGTGATATTGGTGGGGAAGATGAGATTACAAGACTAAACATTATGTTCAAACATAAGGAAAGAGTTTTGGCAATGATCTGTGAGTTCCTTTTATCCACACTATGTCTACTATTTTGAGCTAAATAAACAATAATATCCTCATTTGCTTCTGGAAAGTTAACTTTTTAATTTGTTGTTGTGTAATGTAATATAAGTTTTCATGATTTCTGGTAAAATATAAGGTATTATATCAGTGAATATAAAATAGAACAGCATAAGGCCCTGCTTAGAGAACAAACAAGCATATCAGAAATGACTGAGTATTGTTACTTTAGAGAGGCAGGACATGCACTGGAGATAGATGTATGTTTTAATCAGAAAATTTTAACCTATCAGACATCCAGATGATCTAAGGTTTATTATATTATACCCCTGAAGTTTGAATCCCTGCTGAGAAAAATGCATTCTTTAGAAATATAGAATTAACCTTAAAATGTGCATAAATAATCTATAAATTGCTTCAGTGAGTTCATTTAATGATATCAAAGAATTTGGTTTCAGAAAGCCATCACAAAAGTCGCCTGCTGGAAACACTTATTTCTCTTGATGTCATGTCACAAATATAATTTTTCCATTCATAATTCTTTTTGCATGCTTATTTTTAATTTTTATTATTATTTTTGGCTGCATATGGAAGTTCCCAGGTCGGGGATTGAAACCATGCTGCAGCTTCCAGCCTATACCACAGCTGAGACAATGCCAGATGCTTAACCCATTGCACAGGGCTGGGGAATGAACCCATGCCTTGGCAGCAACAGAGTTTTGAAGTCAGCTCCTTCAACCACTACACCATAGAAGGAACTCCATCTTCATGTTTCTAACACACATAAATTTAGCAATACACCTTCATATATTTAGCTTTCCCCTCTAAAATTTGACCTAAGTACAAAAACAAATTGGAAGAGAAAAAACAGTTTTCTCGCCTCATCAATGGGCACTGTATTTGGGTCATATTAGGCACTGGATTAATAAAAGTCAGGATGCAGCTTTCAAGAAACTCATATTCAGTTGGGGAACTGTAGATAGATGAAGAATAAGACAATACTTCATGGTATTTCAGAAAGAAAGGAATGATTATTTGCCAAATAAATTATGCTGATAGTGTATGCCATGATTATTTGGAGGAAGTAAATGTAGATGGACAAAATGTTTCAGGAAAGTAACAATAGAATGCAGGAAATAGAGATCATGAAAATAGGTGAGTGGTGAGGCAAAGGAAAGAGCATTTTAGACAGAAGAACAGCCAGTATCAAAGTGCTAATATGAAGACGGAGTATTTAGGGACAATATATTTGATTATAATGTGCTTGAAATGGTTGCTTAATGCAGGGAAACTTTGGTGTCAGACTGAGGAAATACATAGAACAAAACTAAAAGTTTAGTCCTAATTGTGAAGACAAATGCAGTTTTTATTCTTAATTATTTTTATGAGATATGGAAATTTCCAAGCCAAGGAGTAAAACCAAGCCACAGCTGCAGAAACGCTGGATCATTTAAGCCCCTGCACTGGGCTGGGGATTGAACCCATGCCTCTGCAGAGACTCAAGTAGTTGCCATCGAATTCTTAACCCACTATGCCACAGTGGAAACTCAAATGCAAGTTTTAACATTTCCTCCACTTCTTCTCGAGCTCTGCTGTACCTCCCTTAAGGTTTAGTAAACATAATTGCAAACACACAGGTCTACTGTCAATAACTGATAAAATTTTCAGCTCATTCTGCTAAAATTATCTTGAGCGTTTGGACTCACTAAGAAACAAAACTGGAGGAGTTCCTGTCGTGGCACAGTGGTTAACAAATCCGACTAGGAACCATGAGGTCACGGGTTCAGTCCCTGGCTTAGCTCAGTGGGTTAAGGATCTGGTGTTGCTGTGAGCTGTGGTATAGGTCACAGACATGGCTCAGATCTGGCATTGCTGTGGCTGTGGCATAGGCTGGCAGCTGTAGCTCTGATTCTACCCCTAGACTGGGACCCTCCATATGCTGTGTGTGTGTGGCTCTATAAAAGACAAAAGACAAAAAATAAAATAAAAATAAAAACATTGGTGCAACCACTATGGAGAACATTATGGAAGTTCCTTAAAAATATAAATATATAACTACCATATGATACACCAATTCCACTCTTAGGCATCTATCTGGAGAAAACCATAATTCAAAAAGATACATGCACCACAATGTTCATAGCAGCACTATTCACAATAGCCGAGATATGGAAGCAACCTAAACGTCCACTGACAGAGGAATAGATAAAGAAGATGGGGTACATATGTATACTTGAATATTTCTTAGCCATTAAAAAAAAAGAAATAGAACTGGGGGTCCAATTGGACCCTAGCCTCGAAACCTCCATATGCCATGGGCGCAGCTCTAAAAAGCCAAAAACAAAAACAAAAACAAAAACAAAACCCTACCTCAAGACAACTGATATGAAAACACAATCATTCGAAAGCTACAAGTTGCTGCAAAAACAGTGTTTACAGGGAAATTCATAGCAATATAGGCCTTCTTCAAAAATGAAGAAAAATCTCAAACTGACAACTTAACCTACTACCTAAATGAATTAGAAAAAGAATAACAAACAAAACCTAAGGTTGGCAGAAGGCAGGAAATCATAAAGGTCAGAGAGGAAATCAATACAATAGATTCAAAAAAGAATAGAAAGAAATCAATAAAACTAAGAGCTGGTTCTTGGAAAAGGTAAACAAAATCGAAAAACCTCTGGCCAGACTCACCAAGAAGAAGAGAGAAAGAACTCAAACAAAATAAGAAATGAAAAAGGAGAAATCTCAATAGATACTGCAGAAATACAACAATAGTAGGAGACTGTATGAACAATCATATGCCAACAAATTTGACAAACTAGAAGAAATGGATAACTTTCTAGAGACTCATAGCCCACCAAAACTGAATCTAGAAGAAATAGATAAACTGAACAGACAGATCACTAGAAATGAAATTGAACATGTAATAAAAACACTCCCCACAAACAAAAGTCCAGGACCAGAAGGCTTCACAGGCCAATTCTTCCAAACATGTAAAGAGGAACTTATACCCATCCTTCTAAAACTTTTCCAAAATGTTGAAAAAGAAGGAACACTCCCAAAGACATTCTATGAAGCCATCATCACCTTAATACCAAAACCAGATAAAGATACTACCAAAAATGAAAATTATAAGCCAATATAATTGATGAATATAGAAACAAAAATTCTCAACAAAATTTTATCCAACTGAATCCAACAATATATAAAAAAGATTATAGGCCACAACCAACAGAGAATGATCCCAAATTCACAAGGATGGTTCAGTATATGCAAATCAATCAATATCATACATCACGTTAACAAAAAAAAGTAAAAAAACACATGACTGTCTCGAGAGATGCATAAAAAGCATTTGACAAAGTCCAATATCCATCATGATAAAAACTCTTACCAAAGTGGGTATAGAGGAAACATACCTTAATGTAATCAAAGCCATTTACAACAAACCCACAGCCAATACAATACTCAACAGAGAGAAACTGAAAGCCTTCTCACTAAAATCTGAACAAGACAAGGACGCCCACTCTCACTGCTTTTATCCAACATAGGATTGGAAGTTCTAGACACAGCAGACAAACAAATAAAGGAAATAAAAGGTATTGGAAGAGAAGAGATAAAATTGTCACTCTATGCTGATGACAAGATACTATATATAGAAAACCTGAGGGACTCCACACAAAAACTACTAAAACTTATCAATGAATTCAGCAAAGTAACAGAATATAAGATTAACATTAAGAAATTGGTTGCATTTCTCTATATTAACAATGAAATATTAGAAAAAAGAATATAAAAATATAATACCTTTTAAAATCACACCTAAAAAAATTCAATACCTAGGAATAAATGTGACTAAAGAGGTGAAAGACATATGCTGAGAACTATAAAACATTCATTAAGGAAATTAAAGAGGATTCAAAGAAATGGAAAGATATTCCATGCTCCTCGATTGGAAGAATTAATATTGTTAAAATGGCCATACTACCTGAAGCAATCTACAGATTCAATGTAATCCCTATCAAGTTACCCATGACATTCTTCACAGAACTAGAACAATCCAAAAATTTATATGGAACCATAAAAGACATAGAATTGCCAAAGCAATCCTGAGGAACAAAAACCAAGCAGGAAGCATAACTCTCCTAGGATTCAGACAATATTACAAAGCTACAATAACCAAGACAGTGCGGTATTGGTACCAAAACAGACGTACAGACCAATGGAACAGAACAGAGAACCCAGAAATAAACCCAGACATCCATAGTCAATAAATCTTTGACAAAGGAGGCAAGAATATAAAATGAGAAAAAGATAGTCTTTTCAGCAAGTAGCACTGCATAAACTGGACAACCACATGTAAATCAATGAAACTGAACACACCCTTACACCATGCACAAAAATAAACTCAAAATGGCTTAAGGACTTAAACATAAGACAAGACACCATCAAACTCCTAGAAGAGAATATAGGCAAAACATTCTCTGACATGAGCCATACAAATGTTTTCTTAGCTCATGTTCCCAAGGCAACAGAAATAAAAACAAAAATAAACCAATGGGACCTAATAGAATTTACAAGCTTTTGCACAGAAAAACAGTTAAAAAAAAAAGACAATCTATGAAATGGGAGAAAATAGTTTCAAATATTGCAACTGACAAGGACTTAATCTCTCAATGTACAAGCCACTTATATAACTCAACAAGGAGAAAACCTGCAAACCAATCTAAAAAGGGGCAGAAAACCTGAATAGATATTTCTCTAAAGAAGATATACAGATGGCCAACAAGCATATGAAAAAAATGCTCAACACTGCTAATTATTAGAGAAATACAACTCAAAATTACAATGTGGTACCACCACACACCAGTCAGAATGGCCATCATTAACAAATCACCAAATAACAAATGCTGGAGAGGGTGTGGAAAAAAGTGTACTCTTCTTCACTGCTTGCTGGAATGTAAATTAGCACAACCACTATGGAAAACAGTATTGAGGTAACTCAAAAAAATATAGAATGACCATATGACCCAGGAATCCCACTCTTGGGCATCTATCCAGACCAAAACCTTCATTGAAAAAGATACATTCACCCATATGCTCACTGAAGCGCTATTCCAATAGCCAAGACAGGGAAACAATCTAAATGTCCATCAACAGATGAAAGGATTAAGATTAAGTGGTATATACACACACACACACACACACACAGTGGAATATAACTCAGCTATAAAGAAGAACAAAATCATGCCACTTGCAGCAACATAGAACTAGAGACTCTCATACTAAGTGAAATAAGTCAGAAAGAAATACCATATGTTATCACATATCTGGAATCTAATATATGGCAAAAATGAACCTATCTACAGAAAAGAATCAAATTCATAGTCTTGGGGAACAGACTTGTGGTTGCCAAGGAGGAGGGGAAGAGAGTGGGATTGACTGGGAGTTTGGAGTTAGTAGATGCCAACTATTGCATTTGGAGTAGATAAGCAATGTTATCCTGCCATATAGCACAGGGAACTACATCTAGTCACTGTGATGCAACATGATGGAGGATAATGTAAAAAAAGAATGTGTATGCATCACTGGGTCACTTTGCTGTACAGCAGAAATTGACAGAATATTAAAAATCAACTATAATAGAAAAATCTTTAAAAAGGAAATAGAATGAATGAGTTTATTATAAGATATTGAGCACAGTTCTTTGTGCTATGCAGTAAGTCCTTTGCTGGTTATCTATTATATATACAGAAGTGTATATATTTTAATCTCAAACTCCTAATTCATCCCTCCCTACAACAGAAAGGAATGTAAAAAAAGAATACATATATTAATATATATGTATAACTGAATCACCTTGCTCTATATCTGAAACTAACACAACACTCTAAATCAAATACATTTCAAAGAAAAATAGAAATATGACCAATAATTTCAGAAAAGTATTCATTCTATGCCATGTTTGCTGTCATATAACTCATAATTTTGTAACCCTTTCTTCTATAAGTACACTGTATTGCCTTTCTCTGAAAATTTATATTATGCTTACTTCCTTCTCTTTTGGGTAAAAATAGCTTTAAAAGTACTTTTAAAAATAAGGGTTGATCAGTTTTATTTTTACCATCTAAAGAGTTGTCTGCTATATGCAAACTCAGAGATTCTGTTTTAAATGTATTCCTCCAGGCCACTACAAAATGATTATAATGGCTCTAACACTGACAGGTCCCCAAAGGCTCCAGTATTTAAATGTACATAGTTTGGGGCAGGAATGGGGAGATCTTTTATCCTAGTGTCTAATTCTTATTTCTAAGTCAGTTTTATATCAAAGTTAAAACATTCCATTTAGTTACAAACAATGCTTTCCAAAGGCTTTGCATGGAAATTTCTCTTTTTAAATTTCTTTCATTCTTTCATTCATTTATTTTTGGGCTGCATTCATGGCATTCAGGACTTCCTGGGCCAGTGAGGCCAGGGATAGAACCCGCACCAGAGTAGTAACCAGAGCCACAGCAATGAACGTCCAATCCTTAACCCCCTGAGTTTACAGAGAAATCCAGAAATTGCTTACTGACACTTTAAAAGTGTAATCTGCCTCATTTCCTTTCGACTAGCCTCAAGTTATCATAATTCCCATTTTCAAACCAATTATCTTTTAAATTTTCTACAGAATTAAAATTCTCTATAATTATTTCTGTTTATTTACTTAAGTTCTAACTACAGGTACAGCTATTATTTAGGTTTGATTCTGAATTAAACTTTCATTTTTTAATGCTAATAAATTTTCTGAACCATTTTTTCTCCATATTCCTAATTATCCCTTTAAGTTTGAAATTATTTCACATTTATGGAAAAACTTCAGCCTGCAAAATCCGAATCAAGAAGAAATAGATCAACTGAAGAGATGGATCACTAGAAATGAAATTGAATATATCATAAAAATACTCCCTACAAATAAAAGTCCAGGACCAGATGGCTTCACAGGTGAATTCTACCAAACATGCAAAGAGGAACTTACACCCACCCTCCTTAAACTTTTTCAAAAGGTTGAAGGAGGAACACTCCCAAAGACATTTTATGATGCCACCATCACTGTAATTCCAAAACCAAAGACAGCACCAAAAAAGAAAACTATAGGCTAATATCTCTGATGAATATAGACACAAAAATCCTCAACAAAATTTTAGCCAACTGAATCCAACAACATATCAAAAAGATCATACACCATGACCAGGTGGGATTCATCCCAGGTGCACAAGGATGGTTCAACATATGCAAATCAATGTCATATACCATATTAACAAAAGAAAAGTCAAAAATCACATGATCATCTCAATAGATGCAGAGAAAACATTTGACAAAGTCCAACATCCCTTCATGATAAAAACTTTTACCAAGTGGGTATAGAAGGAACATACCTTAACATAATCAAAGCCATTTATGACAAACCCATAGCAAATATAATACTCAGTGGAGAAAAGCTGAAAGCTTCCCACTAAAATCTGGAACAAGACAAGGATGCCCACTCTCACCACTGTTATTGAATATAGCACTGGAAGTCCTAGCCACAGCAATCAGACAAACAAAAGAAATAAAAGGCATCCAAATAGGGAGAGAAGAAGTAAAACTTTCACTTTCCGCAGATGACATGATACTATATACAGAAAACCCTAAGGACTCAACCCAAAAACAACTTGAACTGATCAACAAATTCAGCAAAGTAGCAGGATATAAGATTAACATTCAGAAGTCAGTGGCATTTCTGTATACTAACAATGAAATATTAGAAAAACTTCCAATGATATGAAGAACTTTTTTTTTTTGCCCTACCTGAATTACTTGAAAGTAAGTTGCTAGAAAACATCCATCCTCTCCAAATAGTTTAGTATTTAATTTCTACACACAGATATTATTCTATATAATCACAACAGCTTTCAAATTCAGGGACTTTATATCAACTGCTTTACATTAAATGTACTAAAACTTATTTCACCAGTTACACCAATACTATCCTGTATGAAACAAAGATCTATTTCAAAATCAAGTCACATTTCTTTTTTATGCATCATTCAATCTAGAACAGTTCTCATTATTCCCTTTTCACTTTTAAACCACAGATAGGATTTTTTAAGAATTCCCATCAATTTGGTTCTGTCTCATGTTTCCTCATGATGAAATTCATGTTATACATTTTGGCAGGAATATCACAGAAGTGAACCTTCATACATATAGGTGGTACATGAGTTCAATTTGTCCCATTACTAGCAATATTATCTTTTAACATATCCCAGACTTTTCCACTATAAAGTTACTCTTTTTCCCATTTCAATTAATAATTATTTTGCAGGGGGATACATGCGGATTATGTGAATATTCCATTCCTCCATCAAAATTTTACCCGCTAGTTTTTGTATCCATTGCATGTCTTGACAGAATTAATAACTGCTCTGATATCTGCTATACTGTGATTATCTTTTTAATTTTTTAAAGTATATTTCATTTATAATGTGCCAATTTCTGCTATACAGCAAAATGACTTGGTTATATGTATATGGGTATATGCATATACACATATATTCTTTTAAAATTATTTTTTCATTTTTTAAGTTAAAAAATTATTATAGTTGTGCCAATTTCTGCCTGCCATACTGTGATTTTCTTATTCTCTCATTCCTTCTACCTAGCTTAGCTGGCCCTCTTGTGTAAGGAAAAGCTTTCTCTTCTCTTCCCTTCTTTTATTTACTTGTGTTTTTATTTATCACAGGAAAAACCAATGATCCTTATTTAATTCAATATTAGAATCAGTTACTATCATCATTTATTTTGATGATCGAATTGTTTCAGATTTGGCAAATAGGAGTCCATCTGGACTAGCTCTTCTGTACTTTTGACAGGTCACAATTCTTCTGAGCACTTCCTAACTTTCTGACACCAACAGATGTTTTAGACACATCTTGCCCTTTTCCTGTCATAGCTCTGAAATTAAGCATTTTTTCTAAGAAGCCATGATCCACTATCGGAGAAGAGTTTTCGGGAACCAAGGTCTAAATGGCAGGTGTCCTTATTGCTATGGGGGTGCTACTGCTTGTAGATCTTTCCATTGGACAGAACTATACAATCATTTATATCAATTTGTAAATCTACATTCACGTATAAATATTGAAAACTGGCAAAAATATGCATTATAGTTTAAAGAGGAATTAGGTTTGATTCTGGTATAATACCATAAAAGTCACACCCTGAAATTCAGGCTAATGCCTTTCTCTCACCTCTTAAAATATAGGCTGAGGATTTGACCAAGTTAAAGCTTTCATTTATGTTGTGAACTAGATTGATAAATATTCTACTTGATGGTGAGCTATTCTACAGTGTCTTTTTCCCCACTAAACAAAGCCTAATTTTTACTCTGAAAAGATCCATATTTAAATATATTTTCTCCCATTCAATTGAATTGCAAATTCAAGATAAACACAGCTTGGAAAGTCCACTGGCTACAAATGACACCCTTTCAAAGAAATTATTAATTCAGCAAAACTCCAAGGGAAATAAATACACAGTTCTGCAGCCAAGGTAACCAGGCATCCTGAATTGAGTCTGTATGAAAAATACTCTTTTGTCAAAATTCTGCAATCTGATAAGCTCTAATTCTTTTAGAAACTACATGGCTTGATATTTTTCATAAGTGCTTTCCTCAGTCAGATATTAGGTTTTTGTAAAATCTGGAGTTATATAAGCAAAATGAGAAAGAACATCTGATGGTTCTAAGAACATCAAACTTACTGTGTGTTTTTTGTTGTTTTTTTTGTTGTTGTTTTTTGTTTTTTTTTTAGAGCTACACCTGTGGCATATGGAAGTTTCCTGGCCAGGGGTCAAATCAGAGTTGCAGCCGCAGCCCATGCCATAGCCACGGCAACACAGGATCCAAGTCACATCTGATACCTACACCATAGCCTATGCCAGGTTGGATCCTTAACCCACTGAGTGAGGTCTTGCATCCTCAGGTCCTTAACTTGCTGAGCCACAACAGGAACTCAGTGCATTTTAGATTATTCTCCACTAAACGGTCTTGATGCATGTGAGGCAAGAGGTGTTGCAAAATAAAGACACACAGCTACATTTGGCATGGAAACGTGTACTACTTACATATACGTTAGTGTCTAAGTGTGTACGTATTTTCTATACATATATAATCCAGATCCTTATAATGAATCTGTGTGACTTTTTTCCATTTGTTATTATAAATCCTTGAGAATGGGAACCACTTCACCTTTCAAGCACCCACACATGTCTACTCTTCATCCTGCCGGAAATTCTTCTCTTCTCGGTTCGATTGCTGGTATTCTGAATCCTTGTCCTCTTTTCTACTTTCACTTCCCATTTGGAAGGGAACAGCCCTTATCAGCTTCCTGGCCACAAAAGCAAAGGAGGTAAGTAACTGTATGGCTGAGGCTACTTGTATTTATTCTCACTACTGAGTTGTAATCAGCTGACATAGAATTCTAGGTTAGAAATAGTTTTTCTTCAGAATTTTAAAGGCAGTAATCTATCGTCTTCTGGCTTTTGGTGTTGCTGTTGAGTAGTCCAAAGCCATTTTGATTCATGATCTTCTGCATGTGATAAGGCTTTTGTTTATTTTTTCAGATGGAGCTTGTGGAACCTTCATTTTACCCTGATTGCTCAGAAATTTCATAATTACGTGCCTTGAGGTGAGTGCATTTTTGTCTACCTTTGGGTATACTTTGCTCCTTGTCATTCTGAAAATACACAGTTCTACACATATTTAATGGAAAAAGTCATCCCTTCTATTTTCTCTTTCCAAAATTTCTATTATTTAATATTTGCCATCGCATTCCCTTTTTTGTTATGTTTCTATTTCATTGTCTTTTTGTTTTACTTTCTGGGTGATTTTCTTCCACAGCTTTATTTCTCAAAACTTACATTGAGCACTTTTTAAAAATTCTCCATTATATTTTTTAATTTATAAGATCTTTATTTCTCTAAGTGCCATTTATGCATTTTAGCCTTGTTAATGGATAAATTACTTTATTAGTTCAATCTGAAAACATGACTATTTTTAAGCCTTTTTTTCCATATGTATATAGTCTCTACTCTTACAAGATTTTTTTCTCCTTTTCTTTTTCACTTTCATTCTCCTTCCTCACTCCTTCCCTCCCTTCCTATTTCCCTCCCTCACTTCCTGCATTCCTTCCTTTCTTCCTCTTTAAATCAATGTTACAAGATCTCCTTAGATACCTGGAAAACTTTGTTGGGTAAAATTGAATTTCAGATTCTTTATGACTTTCCTCATTGCTGGTGAAACTTCTAGAGCAACTGGATACATAATTCCTATATTCTATGAAGAAGTCAGGGCTCAGGATAAAAATTACAGAGACATCCATTTCAAATGTTTCAAAGACATTTATAACCATGGGAGTAAATAAACTTATCTTGAACAAAAATGTAGATTTAAAAAGGGGGGGGGCTCAGGGGTGCTCTCAGCAAGCCTTCTATCCAAGTGAGTCACACATTAGGGTTTTCTATGTATTATGTCTTAGGGCTTATTATAGTAGTTTCTCTAATATGTAACACTTTGAAAAAATTCACATTTAATTCTTTCACGTATCTGCACAAATAATGAAGAACCATTCATGTTTTTAAATGCTTCATTTAAAGCCACTTAAAGGTAACAGAAATATTTAAATAAAAAACAACCATGATGGGGGTTGGCAAGTGGCATGCAGAAATTACCGGGCGAGGGATCAAACCTGAGCCACAGCAGTGACAAAACCAGGTCTTTAACCACTAGACCCCCAGGGGACTCTGAGAAAAATTATTTTAAAAATAATACATTATATTAATACTCATACAACTTCAGATATGTTAAACTGCCTTATAATAATTGAGTACCTAAAAATAATCTAAGCTAAACAATCACATTATATTCTGGGGAGTAAGGAATACAGTTGTATGCTATAATAACAACAGTGAAGAAAAAACCCACTTATAACATTGTATCAGCTAATGATCTAGAGAAGAAATCATTCTTGAAATTTCTTGCAAGGTTTCTCTTTCTTGCGATTATCACTATAAAATTTAAATTCTGTACAGCTAGAAAAAATTGGTTTCCTAATTAACCTAAAATTACACTTAAGAATTCATCAAATTTTTAAAATTACAAAGGCAACAAAAGCTTTCTAGTAGAACTGTAACAGTAATATTCAAAACATGAATAACATTGATCTATGCTTAAAACAATTCATAAAATTATATCCTAAAAAGGAAAAAAATATTGCAACAGAATGAAATCCAATAGTAATATTACTTGCATTGTGCTTGAAAGAAAACAAAAGTTTTAGAACAATGGATATTAAAAAAAAAAAATCAAATCCCAGCTCCAGTAACCTACAATGTAACATGTTCTTTTTCTCATATGTTGAACTTAAACAACTTTAAAAAAATTATTTTCCACTAACACCTTGGTTTACATTTTTGGTGACAGGAGTCTTCTATAGGAAATGAGAGAATTCCTATAGTATGTACTGCATACTTAAAAATATGAAATGATAATACATATTAGAGTTCAGAGTAGATCAGCTACCAAGTAAATTCTGCCTTCCTTATAGGTTTTTATATCATGTCACATGGCCTTGATTGGATCTCAAAAATATTAAACATTTTCAGAAACTGTCTATTGCAAACTTTCTTCTTTTCAACAATGAAACCATGACCCTTAAGATATTAGTAGTAGCCAATACAAATTGGCAGATATGTAGCAAGACATTTTAAAACATGTGGACAGAAAAGAAAACAAAGAATAAATCACTATCATTTATAATCTTTAGTTACTTGCAACCATGTGAGAAATACTTTCCCAGGAAAGAGGTATAACACTATTTTAAAATAGCCTTTACAAGAGTTCCTGTCATGGCTGAGCAGAAACGAATCCAACGGGGCACCATGAGGTTGCAGGTTTGATCCCTGGTCTCGCTCAGTGGGTTAAGGATCCAACATCAACGTGAGCTGTGGTGTAGGTCACAGACGCGGCTTGGATCTGGCATTGCTGTGGCTGTGGAGTAGGCTGGTGATCCCTAACCTGGGAACCTCCATATGCTGTAGGTGCGGCCCTAAAAAAAAAAAGAAAGAAAAAAAAGAAAAAAATAGCCTTTATAATTTCAGAGAGAAAATCCTAGCTAGGAGTTGCTTTAAAAATTCATGAAGTATTCTTGTACAATTTTGGTGCTAATTGTTGGCATTCACATTAGAGTAGTTACAACTAGCAAAAGATCTTAATCACACCTTCTTTGCATGTATTACATTGAATGACATTTGGATGGCAATAGGAAAATCTAGATGATAAATTTATTATTTTTGCTGTTTTAACAACACTTCTGGGAAGGAGGTATCACTCTAGGATTTAAAAAGCAGTCTATCTGATTTTTACCTTTTCTAACATGAACACACAGCAAAACACACATGAAAGCATTTGTGTTTCTAAATATGCCTTTTTAAGGGATGCCATTGGCTCTTTATGCTTCACAGTTATTCCACAGTATAGACTCATAGCAGAAACACTTCCAAGGGAGTTGTGTGTGTATATAACAGTATTGTTTCTCAGTTGGAGTCTTTTCTTGATGTAACACCAGAACCTTGAAATGAATTATGTTTGCTGAGTAGAGAAAAGGGATAAACATGCAGCTATCATCATTCAGGCAGTAACAATACATTTATGCTAAAGCAGTAATTTCTTCCTAGTGAACTCTTAAAAAGGCATTCAGCAACGCATAATCATTTATCCCTCATGCCATTCACATTGTTAGACTCTGAATACACAAATCACCGTAACAACATGGAAAATGAAGAAATATGATCACTTTTGAGTTTTGTTGTTCAACCATCTCAGCACTTTTCCTGATTCAATATTTGCCCAATTGTTCCTACAAGCAAAACTGAATGATTTTCACCATTATGTTGCACTTTCTTTTTAAAAGAACTTACAGAGTCTCTAGAGAGGTTTATGTTACCCTCGATTTTCTGAATCTACTCCTGTATTGGCTTTAGAAATTATTATTACAAAGCATGACATTGATGAAAACTATTCTGTTCATAACTTCTTTCTTCCTTAACAACCTTGAAAAATTTTTTATTAGATTTCAAGGTGTTCCGTCTCATGGCAGTAATATTCTGATCATGTAGGAATATTCTGCCTAAACATGTTACCACATTGATGGGCCCTACACAGTCATTTCTCTCTTTCTCTGCCTCATTCTGACCTCTCTATCGATAATATTGAAAAGCTAACTGCAGACCAGTGTCCTTCCTCTTAACATCTGAATTGAATTATCTTATTATGATTCAATTTCAAATTCCAACATATTTTAAAGTTAATGATATTCCAAATTAAGTGACTGATACTCAAATTCTACCTCAAATGCCCAGGTCAAATTTCAATATTCAAATATAATTATTGTTCACCTCAGACCTGGGCAAATATAATTTCTCTTTTGTTATTATGAATATACTTATTTTTTTCTTGAACCTTATTTTTTTTAACCTGACTTATGTGTATTATGGTTTTCTGTCCTAATTAGATTGAAAATTCAAAAAGGTAGGAATATTCATCAGTGTATTTCCCACAAAGTTGGAAATTTTCCTTTCCTATAGAATGAAACAAAATGTGTTTGTGTGTGTGTGTGTGTGTGTGTGTGTGTGGTGGGGGAGGGTTCACAAAATAACTATTTATTGGGGGCTGCCTATTTCTCCCAAAATCCTTTGAATATGGTATCATACTCAACAGAACCAGAATCTCCTTTTTCTGTTCTCACCTGTTTGTAGTCCCTTCGGAGAATAGTGTAGAGATTAGACAAAATAATTTTCATTTTGATTTGTCAGTGAGGTTTTCTTATTCATATTTTAAAATTAAATTATCACTACCCAAATATAAACTGACCACAAAATGCCCATTAATGAAAATCTAAACAATTTCTATAAATAATAACAGAATCTCATCATTCTTTTGATTGTACAGTTTCTCTGAAGATCCAAACTTAGGTAAGGAATGCTTAATGATGAACAAAGTGTTCTTAGTGAAATACTACTTGGACCTCAGGAAAACAGAATGTGCTAAAATTTGAGAGAAGGATAAAACCAGTCACAGAGTAGAGTAGACAACAAACTAACCTAAAACAGTAATAACTAAGACGAGATACATACTTGAAGTTGTAAACAAAGAGTAAATTGAAAAAGGGAGGAAAAAGGATTTTAAGTACAAGTTCCAATTCATGTTCTTGTCAGGCAGATGTGCACCCAAACCTCCGGTGGGACAGAAGCTATTTTTGTCATACATTTGACAGTCTCAAATCAGTAGGACCCAGTTTAATAAAATATATTTTTCATGTAAATACTTGGTGGTAAGGTAAACTCAGTGTCCTAGGCAACTCACTCATCAAATAATTAAGTCTCAACATGAATAATGTCAAATATTAAAAACTGAAAATTTGGGGAGTTCCTGTTGTGGTTCAGTGGGTTATGTACCTGACTAGTATCCATGCAGATGCAGGTTGAATCCCTGGTCTTGCTTGCTCTGTGGGTTAAGGATCCAGCATTGCCACAAGCAGCAGCATAGATTGCAGATGCAGCTCAGCTTCAGCTACAATTCAGCCCCTAGCCTCGGAACTTCCATATGCTGCAGGTGTGGCCCTAAAAAGCAAAAAAAAATTACAATGAAATAAAATAAGACAAGTTTACTCACAGGAACGAATAAGAACACAGAGGTTCAAATAACATTGTAGGTAAAATCTCTCTGGAAATAGGACTTTTTCCTATCTGCAACCTCTTTTTTGTTTATTTGTTTATCTAAAGAAACTGAGTCCATCAAATATCATATACTGCTCAAATATTTATATGGTAACTTTAATCTGGTATCAATATAAGCCAAGTAGACTTTGACTTTGCTAGGAAAGGTGAAAAATAATTATATAAACAAATTTTTCAAGAATTTGCTTAACTGACATAAAATATGTATTTGGAAAACAAATGCTGTATTTTTAAAAATAGAACAATTTTTTATTACTTCAGTTTGTCAAAGTTACAAAGTCAAATTGTTACTCCCTCTTTCTTTCTCTTGCTCTTTTTCTGAAACTACTTAATCAAAGATAACCTTAATAAATAGAATCTGTTTCCTTTGGTGGAAGACCATAATTACTTTAAGCATTCAGAAGAAACATCACTTTGAGCTAGAACAATAAAAACATCCTCATGAAAATCCTTCAAGGTGAACCAAATCAATAACCAAATTCCATAAAGTTGCAGGATACAAACTTGGCATATAAAAATCAGTTGTGTTTCTACACATTTATAATAACCTATCAAATAGAGAAATTAAGAAAATAATTCCATTTGCAATAGCATCAAAAACAATACTTAGGAATTAGTTTAACCAAGGAGGTAAAAAATCTCTACATTGAAAATGATAAAACATTGATGAAACTCAAAAATACAAATAAAAGGAAAGCTATCCCATGTTCATGGATTAGAATAATTCATAGTGTTAAAATAATCATACAACACAATGACATCTACAGATTCAATGCAATCGCTATCAAAATGCAATGATATTTTTCACATAATAAAAAAAAATCTATCCTAAATTCATATGGAATCACCAAAGAACTCCGATAGCCAGAGCAATCCTAAGAAAGAAAAACAAAGCTAGAGGCTTCACACTTCCTGACTTAAACTATACTATTAAGCTATAGTAACCAAGATAGTATGGTACTGACATAAAGAAGAACACATAGATTAATGAAATAGAATTAAGAGGCCCAGAAATAATAGTCAACTATTGTTTGATAGAGAGCCAAGAATACTCAATAGGGAAAGATAATACCTTCAATAAACAGTGTTGGTAAAACTGAATATTCATTTGCAAAAGAATGAAATTGGAACCCTATCCTACACCACTCACAAAAATTAAATGCTATATAGCAGAAACTGACAGAACACTGTAAATCAACTATAGTCTAATAAAAATAAAATACAATTTAAAATTAAATTGACATGAACAAATACTGTAAGTAATTACTTATTTGTAGATAATATCTAAAATTTGACACAAATGAGCTTTTCTATGAAACAGAAAGAGACTCACATATATGGAAAATGGATTTGTGGTTGTGGGAGGGTGGGGGGCATGGATTGGGAGTTTGGGATTAACAGATGCAAATTATTATATATAGAATGGAAAAACAACAAGGTTCTACTGTATAGCACAGGGAAGTATATTCAATATCCTGTGATAAACCATAATGGAAAAGCGTGTATGTGTATATACACATATATATGTATGTATGAATTACTTGGCTGTGGAGCAAAAATTAATATAACATTGTAAATCAATTAAAAAATTAGGTGTTCCCATCGTGGCTCAGTGGTTAATGAACCTGACTAGCATCCATGAGGATGCAGGTTCAATTCCTGGCTTCGCTCAGTGGGTTAAGGATCTGGCACAGCCATGAGTTGTGGTGTAGGTCACAGATGTGGCTTGGATCCTGTGTTGCTGTGGCTCTGGCACAGGCCAGCGGCTACAGCTGCGATTAAACCCTAGCCTGGGAACCTCCATATGCTGTGGGTGTGGCCTTAAAAGACAAAAAAAAAAAAAAAAAAAAAAAAAACAAAGAAAGAAAAGAAAACAGGAGATCAAAGGTATTTCTGTACCCCTACATTCATGGCAGCATTAATCAAAATGGCAAAGCTTTGAAAACAACTTGAAGGTCCATCAAATAAAGAATAAATAAAGGAAAAGTGGTATATTCAGTAGAATATTCAGCCTTAAAAAAAAAAAAGGAAATCCTTCAATTTAAAACAACATTGATAAACCTGACAGACATTATGCTAAATAAAATGAATCAGATACAGAAAACAAATACTGCATTTTCTCAATAATGTATGGAAACTAAAATACGCTAATAGAAGCATAGAGTAAAATGGTGGCTACCAGGTGCTGAGGAAAGGGGTAGAAACAGGAGAGCTGCTGCTCAAAAGATACAAACCTCCAGTTACATGATCAGTAAGTTCTAGGGATCCAATATCCAACATGGTGACTCTAGTTAACAATACTTTATTGTATACTTGAAAGGTGCTAAGAGATTAAACCTCATATAAGTCTCATAATTACTTTGTTAATGGTTTGTTGCCATTAACAAAGTAATTATGAGAATAGGTGAGTTAACTAACCTTATTGTAGTAATAATTTTAAATATATACATGTATCAGATCATGATATACACCTTAAACTTATGCAATATCAATTATATCTCAGTAAAACAGAAAGGAAAGGAAAGGAAAGGAAAGGAAAGGAAAGGAAAGGAAAGGAAAGGAAGGAAGGAAGGAAGGAAGAAAGACAGACAGACAGACAGAGACAAAGAAAGAAAAACTGTCTGCATAAGGAGAATTTTGTCAGACAAGCAAGCTCTCTAACACTGGCTTTCACCAAACATAGGTTAGATGGCCAAGAATACCTTGAGGTGATTTAAGGAAGGATCAGGTGATTGACAAGATGATTGACAAAGACTGCTCAAAAACTGAGGGGACATGTCAAAGAACACAAGAAAATAATGAATTTGAAATGCCCCCAGTGGCCAAATCAGAAAATTTTAAGAAAAAAATAAGCACTGACAGTGATCCATTAATAATCCAGAGAGTAAAATAAGAATTCAGGAGTCTATAAAGATAGTGAGAGGATAAAGCTCTTCCTTAGAGTAGTATTCCAATTAATAAATGGAGAAGAAATGATGGAAATGAATAATACCATTTGGCAATTATCACAGTAGTAAAAATCATCAATGGGAGCTAAATTTAAGAGATGAGTGTTAGGTGAAAAAACAGGATATTGAATAGTTTTAAAGTATTTTCCCTTCATGTACTTGTAACAGAAGGAAAAAATAGTAACTTTCAAGTAGAGGAATCACTTTAAGTGATCAATGTTAATGGCACCAAAAATGAGACATAGAAACAACTCATGCCTCCTGATATGATGTACTGACAAGGATACAGAGGAACTCCATCCCATAACTGCCAAAGTGAAATAGCGAGCCCCTGGTCCCAACTCCCCATCTCTGGCTGGTTCTGAAGGACCATCCTAGATTTGTAGCTTCTAATGAGGTCAGCTGGAAGCTTTGTTCAGAGTATACAGCACCACAACTTCTCCCTCTTCCCAATCCTCCCTTTCCTTCTCTTCTGTTTCCACAAGTCCTAATCCCAGGAGCATCCCTAATAACCTCCCTACATGCTAATCTCTGTCTCAAAGACAAACTGACTCATTTGCAGAATCTAGGATGATGCTGAAGATTCAAGCTTGGGTGGAAAAAGGACTGTGATACCAGACACTAACTAGGTGTCAGACGAAATAAGTGTCTGAGAGAGGACTGTGGAAGACATTAAGAGTGGATTTTAGAATGCTAAAATTGAAGAGACTGTGGGGTATAAGGTAGAAATATCCAGCAGGAAGTTGGAACACAGAGGGCTCAAAGTTGGGAGCAAGTTCCTAATAGTGGATACAAACATTGCCCTTTCCATACAGAGAAAATAATCCAACTCCTATTTTGAGTAATGCTGTTGCTGCTGTTGCTTCTATTATCCTGTGAGAAATCCAAATAGCCTAAGATCTATTATTTGATTCCTGTAAGATTTCTTTTAAACTAAATTTTTTTTGGTCTGTGTATTAGCCATATGTTCAAATGGTCTAGCTGAGGATTTAGATTAGCATCTTGGACAAGTTTTGAGCAATGTTAAACCATTTCATCTGCTCAAAGATACAATGACTGCTTCTTTTTACAGCTTCCAAAGAGATAAGAAATACCCCCCACCCAAATAAGTCATTTTAGTCAGGGACAATATAGAACTAAGTGAAGCTCTGAATCTTCAGAAATAAAAAGTTCAAGCTTTTCAAAGAGAATCAGGCTATCAGGACCCAGACAGTCCTTTTGTGAGTAATTTAAAGAATTTTTTTCTGCCCTTGTAGAAGATGGAACCTGAATCATGCCTAACTGTCATCTGAAAATAAGATACAAACCATATCCCAATCTACATGTAAAAATAATACTTTATTCTTACTCTGAACACTTAACAAAAGCCTTTCCCCCCCCTATTTAGGGCCACACGGATGGCATATGGAAGTTCATGGCTAAGGGTTCAATCAGAGCTGTAGCTGCGGGGTGTACACCACAGCCACAGCAATGCAGGATATGAACTGCAAACTACAGCACAGCTCGTGGCAATGCCACACCCTAAACCCACTGAGAAGGGCCAGGGATCAAACCTGTATCCTCATGGACACTAGTCGGCTTCGTTACTGCTGAGCTGCAATAGTATATGGGAACTCCCAATAAGAGCTATTTTAACCAGTTTTGGTAGAAAGATTTTCTTTCTCTGGTAGCTTGAATTTCAGAATTCAAAAATGTTATATTCCACATTAAAGTTTTATTCAATTTTATGACTGTGAATTTTAATTTTGCACATTTAATTATTTCCTCATATGGAGCTTAACTACAAGGTGCATGAGAAAACTCGAGAAGATATTTTCACTCATTCATTTATTCATTTATTCAAATACTAGTTGAACTAAACACTAAATTGTAGAATTTTAGGATGTGAGACCATTAGTGAAAAAGATGAGGCCTTGGGAAAATGATAGAGTTATGGGGATTTGGGTAAAAATTAAAATTTATTAAGTGTCTTTAATGAGCTTATCATTGGACTTTCTTTAACAAAAGGTTATTTTCTTGAATTCATATTATTGCTCAATTGTTATAGGAGGGTTATAACTATCTTATAATCGAATTATAGTTACTAGTTGTATTATACAACAGAATTGAGACCATGAGAGGTTAAGCTTGTCAAAGGTCATTTTGGTAACTTTTCACACGTCTGCATTATCTTCCCATAGACTGAATACATAATACCCTCAATGTGTTAGTTACTTCAGTGTAGGTACAATGAGAGGCACACACACTTTTCAATTTATTTCCATGACAATTTATCATTGTCACAGTAATTTTACATCTGTTTTCAAACACCTGTGAGGAAGACAGACTAAAGCAAGAAAGATTTCTCCATTTTAGATGGATTGGGAAACTTTTCAAATTAGTACACTGAGTAACAACTGTAATCCATCCTAATATTGTATAAGTTTGATTATCACAATTCGCTTAATCCCAGAGCACACGAAATGTCAATCAGGGACCGGGCATCAAATATTCTCATTTTCATTTATTTATACTTAACTTTTACTACAAATATAGCTTTATCATGCAGGAATTAAAGTGGATACTAATTAATGCATTTCATAATAACCAACACTTTAAAAATAACGCAAAAATTGTTACTCCAAACCAACCTTTGAAAAATTGGTTACCACCCAAAATACGCTTTGGGACATTTCTCATAAGCTTTAAACATTTTTCTGAGCATTAATTTATTTTTTTATCTAACATTGGCATCAAAAGATCAGCCTGGCAGTTAAGTACCTACTGGTTTTTCTCAGCATCAAAACTATAGTTTAGAAGGAATTACTTGAACACTTTCTATATGCTTTCTGTATGCCAGGGTCCTTGTCGAGAGCTTAATAAATACTATCTAATATAATTATCAACAATAATCCTCTGATAATATTATAACTGTTGAATAAAATACTGGAACCTAAAATGGTGTAGTGACTTTCTCTAAATCCCGTATTTTGTGAGTGAAAATAAACAACCTCAGGCCTGAACAAACTTCAGTGCCCTTGCTCTGAACAAGTGATTCTAAGGATTTGCTACTTATTTCTCAGTGACGCATTGCAACCTCTTTAGTAAAAAATTACTATATAGCATTAGTAAAAAAATTACTATAGACTCACTTGGTAAGGAGGAGTCTTCAACCAGCAGCACCAGCAACACTGGAAACTGGCTAGAAAACCAAACTCTCCAGCTTCCCCATCCTATCCAATCAGAACCTCTGGGGGGAGGGCTTTGCAATCTGTTTCAACAAGCTCTCCAGGTGACTAGGATCCACCCCAGACTGTGAGAATTAGAGCAGTAAAAAGTTATTTACCCTTTAAAAACTATTCTCCTTTCTTTATATATCACAATAAGAGAAAGAAAGGTTAAAGGAGTTTTTCTTTAATAAAATGATCCTTTGCAGTTTCTTCAGTGATAAATACAAGCTTATTTATTCAAAATAATAGTTAGTTGCCAATTGCCAGTAAAAGCATTTTTAATCTCACTAAAGACTATTTACTGAGGATAAATTAAAGGATCTCATTAAAGACTATTTCATTAAAAAATTGCAACACGAAGGAGTTCCTGCTGTGGCTCAGCAAGTTAAGTATCTTGATTAGTATCCAGGAGGATGTGGGTTTGATCCCTGGCCTTGCTCAGTGGGTTAAGGATCCAGCTGGTGGTTCCAATCTGGCCTTGCAGAGGGTGTGGCATAGGCCAGCTGCTGCAGCTCTGATCTGACTCCTAGACTGGGAATTTCCATATGCTACATGTGTGGCCATAAAAAAAATAAAATAAAATAAAAATTGCAACCCTAAGAATTAAAGAAAATATTTTTGAAAAAAGTAGTCAAGATTTTATTTTAAATTAATTGTAAATACTGAAATGTTTTGGTAAGATGTATTTATATATTTATATATATAAAGTACATATACATATTTAATGAGCCAGGTTTTGTGCAGAGGTTTGTACACAAGTTTTGTACACAGTTCACAGTTGGCCAATGACAGTGTTCAGTTGCTTTAACACAGTCCAAAATAAATATTAAAATATTTAAAATTTAAACTTCTTATTCCTATGCATGCTGTCTCTATTTGAAAGGAAAAAAGGTATATATTTATGAAAAACTTGTTGACTCTGCTGATGGTTAACTTTACTGAAGATGACCGAATTGACTAACAAATAAGCTCAAAAATACAAGTTAAAAATAACTATAATGGGAAATTTCAAGCATTCTCCACAAGCACTTTGTTATGTTTAGGTATTTCACAGATATCTAACATCACCACTGATTGAAACAAATGTAACAATGAGCTGGAGTTCCAGGTCCATGTTCTATATTTATTGATGGCATTTTACAGAATAATTAAGGAAGCCTGGTGTTTGCATCCTCTTTTCAGAAACATTTTCATCGCTCTATGAATTAAATTAACAGTATTCACTCTCTTATAACTACATACAAGTGATTCAAAACAGTGTAAAAGCTTTTGCCTAGAATAGTGTTTTTGTGTCAAAAGGTTAATTTCACTATTTTCATTCCATTAGAATTCAAAGAAGGCTATTTCACTCAGAGGTTTAAATGCATGAATTGGAACTGCCAAATGAAAATATCACTAAAATTAAATGCCTACTTGTAAAGAATGGTGCTTGCATTTCAAAGCATTACATTTAGCTTATGGGATGCAAAATTGACAGAATATAATACTGATTTATAGGGTATCCACTTCCAGGAAACACTGGGCAAATGGGAGAACCAGAGAGACTTAAGAGAAATTTGATCTTTGCATGAATAAAAAAAATTATCAGGGCTAGAATTATTGTAAAAATAAACTTAATAAAGTTGTAGAACTTTTTCAATGAACCACATTATTGGGCAAAGTAAGAACTCCTGGCCAGGGAGGGCAGCTGCCTCTCTTTCTTTTATTATTACCTGGTCTTCTCAATGACAGGATGCATTAGCTCTCTGAGTGGACAACTTCTCACAGTCATGTATAAACCAGAAGCCAGCCTTCTTAAGAGGAGAGAATGATGTGGGAAAAAGAACAAGAAGGATAAGAGGAGAGAATAAGAACAAAGGGAAAGAATAAAAAAAGAAAAGGAAAGGGGAAAAAGTCAAGGAAATGGAATTAAGCAGACTGAGGAATTCAAAAAGGTAATGAAAATTTAGGGAGAGGCAAAACAGAAAGGGAACTAAAACTGGTCGAGAACAAAATGCCCTATTTGCAGGTATAGTTTTCTAATGGCTCATGATTCCCCATCTAATTTGGTAAAATAGAATGAACATGAAAGAAAACTGCTTCCAAGTAGGCCCTATTTACCATGGGTATTCATAACATTTCCTGCCACTGTTCTTTATTATTATTATTATTATTATTTAAGCTGTTAACCAGTTCCTGCACTTTCAATCCCAGCCCTTGTGGATGATAGAGAGCATATTTGCTCTAGCAAACTTGAAAAGTGTACCCTTTGTCAACTGAAACAAAAAGTATAACCTAAAAGCTGAGAATTATGTTTTATTTGGGGGACAAAACTAAGGATTTAAACCCTAAAGACAGCCTCTCAGAGGAGTGACTGCTCTGAAGAGGTAAGGGAGGAGGCAGGGTATAAAGTTTCACAACAAGAAACAGAACATCAAGGTTACTATTAATTAAAGAAAACCAGAGATCTCAAGTTAATGAATTTAGCACTCTTCTATATACAGGAAGATGTAAGAGTCTGGGCTCATTGAAATCATTCCTTTGATATGCACCTTAGCTATCTGGGGCCAGTATCCTGCTTTTCTCCAACCTGAATTCCCTAGGGATGCACAGTTGGCAGCTGGCTTCAGTGGCTGTGGGTTTGATGGCTACAACATCTTTTGTTTACTGATATGGCAGGTGACATTTTTCAACCACACCTTCACAATCAGAGGTCCAGTAAAGACATCTGTAACCAACTGAGCAGAGCCAGCACACTTGTCTGCCAATATACCAAAGAAAAACAAGGAAATTGGTGCTCCTCTTTCAGGCATATCTCCACACACCTTGCTTCTTCTGGAAAAAGAAAATGCAAATGTGAAACAGAAAGAGTGTAGAGTTTGAGGAATATTTATGGAATTGGATGTGGGGGCATTCATGAGGTAATCCATTCATGCATTAATAATTCTTGCTTTGTGTTGTGAACTGGAGATGGGCACTTGCCATCTGCCTCTACATAAACTGAATCATGAGTCATTGCAGCTGCTAACCCTCAGCAACCCCTAAAGTGTTCAGGATGGAGATCAGGCATAAGGCACTCTGTGCTCTGGGAAAACTGGCAGAACAGATCTTCAGATAGGTATTTTCAGAAGACGATTTCATGAGCCCAATTTTTTACATCTCCTCATATCTAGAAAAGCACTAAAATCCTTCATGGTGAGGTATGCTCCTTGTGACTAGCAGTAACCTTCACAAGCAGTGATCTTCTACAAAATGTGTGCTTGATTGCATGTACTTCCCCCTTCATCAAAATCACATATATACTGACCTCCCCTGGCTCTCTGGAACAGTTTTTCAGAGCTATGGTCCTCATTTTGCCCCAAATAAAACTTAACTCAGAACTTTCATGCTATGCCCGTTTTAAGTTGACAGTGTCAAAAATTGCATTCGTTTTGATTTTGGTTTTTGTCTGTGGTCTCTAAAATTTTGGGTTTTCTCTCAAAATCGGGACATGCCAAATTTCTTGAAGCTGAGATGGGGAGAATACACTGACACTCTACCTATAGATTAAAGAGTAAATACAATTTCAGAGCTAATCAAAAGCAAGGAATGAGTACATTATCTCCTAGCCTTCAGAATCCCACCTCAACGCAGTAAGCTTTTTTGATAGAAAAAAAAAAAAAATGTAAAGCCCTTTTAAAAAAACTTTTGTCTAAGAAATGCTATTAATTAATAATTGTAGACTAGAGGGTTGAAGGTCTTGTGACAATTTATCAGTCTACTATTTCAAGTAGGTAATTATCAAACAGAACTATCAATATACATGATGTTAGCAGTGCACTTTTAATATCCTGGTTTAACAATGAAGCTGAATTAAACCATTAAAACATATTTTCTATATATCTATTTTTCATCTCTTTCTGCAGCCTAGGCAAAAAAATCCCTGGATACATGTAGGTAATAACAAATAGATATCAAATACCTAAAACTTAAACAAGACCAAAGAATTGGGAAATAGGCATTTATTTTCAATTGTCATTAATCCAAACATAGAAGTAGAGCTGTCTTTTCTTCTCTGGACCTTTTGACATTTGCAGCAACACATTCTGATTTTACCCTGTCATCTGTGATATGGGAAATGAAATGCTGTGTCTGATCAGAAGCATCAAGCATGAAGCCAAGCAGAAGATACATAAGCATCTTATGGTCCATTGCCCATGGTGATTGAGCTAGCGGCATCTAAAAGGGACAGTGAGAGGTCTGACACACAATGTCATCTCTCACTTTCAATCACACATACCACACACACTCACACACACACACACACCAATACACACATGCATGAAGAAATAGCCTTCTCCATCTGGTGATAACTAATTGACTAATTGAGCATTAAGGCCTTCAAGTGCTAAACATGAGTAGGACTGAACATTTCTCCCACTTTGAATTGATCTATAATAATTCCTTATAGTTTCATCCATGTAAATATCTCAAAAAAATGGAGGGTTTAATGATTATGTGAAAATTTAATAGTACATAACACCATCTCACACATCATGTATGTATTTTGTTAAATTCTATCCTATGTGAGTATATAGAATATAACTATTAATGTGTGGTTATAGTTCACATATTTTTGGGAAAAAAATGGAAATTGGTTCTAAATTTTGTTTTACTTTTTTCTCTCTATACCAGGGTGAGTGAACTAAAAAAAACCTTCGAGGTCAAATCCAGCCTATCATCTATTTTTGGATAGTTTAGGAGCAAAGAATGGGTTTTACATCTTTAAACAGTAAGGAAAATCAAAAGAATGATGTTACACAACAAGTGGAAATTACAAGAAATTCAAATCCCAGTGTCCTTTAGTAAAGATTTATTGAAACACATTCACTCACACTGGTTTACATATCGTCTATGTCTGATTTCATAGTATAATGACAGAACTAAGTAATTGTGACAGAGATCGATTGTATGTATCCTGCAAACCCTAAAATATTAACTGTCTTCCACCTCTTGATTTATACCATGCAATCTACATCAGTTGAAATAGAAATAATTAAGTTAGGTCTAGTAGCTTTGGTTTAAGCCCCTTTCAGACATATTCTCTTCCAAAAGTTAATTAACTCAATAATTTATGAAAATATAACAGTCTCCTGAATCTTCCTCCACCCCCAACTTCTATTGAAATAATAATTTCTATTATATCCTGAAGCAGAGCACAAAATTGTTTATTCAACACTGAAACTGAACTATGCATTTGAGGTTTAAAGGAAACATTAGAAAACAATACAAATGAGGAATATAGGATTTTAGTTACACAAGCCACATTAGAGTTTTAATTGGCGAGATTTCACACCAAGATACATTCATATTCAAGGGTTCAACTCAGTCAACAGCAGCCTTTGATCTGGAAATGGAGAGGATTTATACTTGTCATCTGAAAATGGGAAGATAAGGTATATCAAAGGAAAGAGTCTATATTTTACTAGTTTAGCCATATACAGGGACTCATTTTCCAACCTTCTCATCCATTTTTTCATCACAAAATTTACATGAATAAATCAGAAATAGCTTTGAATTACCAAAATTTGTGTACAATTTATCTCTCATAAACTATAACTTGGTGAGACTGGGCATAATATACAGGTAGCCTGAACTTTTAGATGATCAATGAATATTTATGAAATGAAAATGACCTCATTGTAGGTTTCTCCACTATCCTGGAAGATTGGTTACTGCCCATCATTAAATGTGTTTTTCCTTTAATAACAGTTGTCCAGCCATGGACATTTTCTGGCCGCCTTGAATAAACATGGAGCCTTATGTTCTCTGCAAGAGAATGTGAGCAGAAGAAAAGATAGCAATTTATTTTTTTTTTCTTTTTATGACCGTACCTGCAGCATATGGTAATTCCCAGGCCAGGGGTTGAATCAGAGCCACAGTTGAGGCCTAAGACACAGCCATGGCAACACTGGATCTGAGCTGCATCTATGACCTATATCACAGCTTACAGGCAAAGTTGGATTCCTTAACCCACTGAGCAAGGCCAGAGATAGAACCTGCATCCTCACAGAGATAATGCCAGGTCCTTAACCCACTAAGCCACAACAGGAACTCCAAAACAGTGTAATTTCTAAATGAAAGAGCTTAAAGTGTAGTTATGCCTTCCCTTCTCTCTTTCCCTAAATTCACTGACTGAATACAGAAGACTCTAGGGCCCTGCAATAGGACGGGGCCAATAGATTAAAGGAATTTGTCCCTGAATCACCATAATGAAGGCCACCTGCCAACCAGAAACACTGTGCTTTGAACTGTGCTGTGATGGAGAAGCAAACTTCCCTTGTGCAAACCACTACCATTCAGGGATTTACTTGTTATAGCAGTTTGCATGACCCTGACCAAAAACAGTTGCCAACTATATCCTTGTTGCTGAACATAAAGGTTACATCTCAATCCTCTCTCTATTTTTTTTTTTTTTTTTTTTTTTTTTGTCTTTTTGTCTTTGTTGTTGTTGTTGCTATTTCTTGGGCCGCTCCCGCGGCATATGGAGGTTCCCAGGCTAGGGGTCGAATCAGAGCTGTAGCCACCGGCCTACGCCAGAGCCACAGCAACGCGGGATCCGAGCCACGTCTGCAACCTACACCACAGCTCACGGCAACGCCGGATCGTTAACCCACTGAGCAAGGGCAGGGATCGAACCCGCAACCTCATGGTTCCTAGTTGGATTCGTTAACCACTGCGCCACAACAGGAACTCCAATCCTCTCTCTATTAACTTGTCCACGGTATTAATATTATTTATCAGTTGCCTCCTTTTGAAATCCCTCTTAACTTTGCCTTCTGAACTGGGCCTATTTTATCCAACACTTCCTGCTCCACTTTAAACTTCCTGGCTTGTCCTTTTCATCCTTCTCAGCCAGCTCCTCCTGTTTCAAAATTCATATCCTCCAAAAACTCTATCTTAGGTCGTTTTATTTCCTAAGGCAATCTGAGCACTCTAAACCTCTGGAAGAAGACTTCCTGCACCAACCAGGACCTTCTCCTGGAGGAAAGTGACATTTTATAACGTAGGTTGAACTATCTTAAAACCCACAGGAAATATTTGAAAATGCCACACCTTCCTAAGGTGATTTATATTTCACTATCCTCTTTCCAAATCTGACTATAAGGAGTCAGTCATATAGAGATTTCAGCAAACATGGTTATTTTTTTTTCCTTTTACAAATAAAGCTTTTTGGATGCCCTCAATTCACTATAGCTAGTAGGTGTTACTTTATTCTAAGCATATTCCATGGGAACCAGAAACCTTTATTCCTTCAACAAATAGTTATTAAGAATGTATGAGTCAGTATCACTCCAAATGTTACAGAGATACAGTGAAGAAGAAAGTTAATATTCTTGCTTTGATGGAGCTTGTTTTGAGTGGAAGGAAATAGATGATAAGACACCTAAAATAATTTCAGATGAGACAAAGACTACAAAATTCTAAATCGTAAACATGGGAATACATGGGGAAAATGTAATCACAGGATGGGCGAATTTAAGAAATGGTAACGCACTCTCTGAGGACGCAAACTGAGATGGTACCTGAATGGTGAGAAGGAGCCGGCCATATCAATATCTGGGGGAGTGTTCCCAACAGAGGGAAAATTAAGTACACAGGAGGTGGTAATCATAGCTCGAAAGAGTGAAAGTCTGTCAGTGTGGCTGGTGCATATGGTACAAGAGGCCAGAGAAGTAGACAGGAAACTGAGCATGTGAAGGCACTGGGGTTTTAGATGTTCTAAATATACTGGACAGTATTTGAAAAGAAGACAACTTGCGGGACGGGAGAATCGGGGAGACCTGCACTTATCACCACTAAAACAATGAATTTGGGACAGTTCCTTAACGTCTCAGGCTTTTGAATTCATTTTTGCAAAACATGGGGGTTGGATCCAACGGGCGTTTGTGTTTTGCCCAAATCTAAAAAATCAATAAGAAAGTAAGTGGATCTTTAGAACATTCAGAGGTTGCACATTCAAGACACACATTAACTTTAGGCAAACTCCAAATGTCAAGGTTATCCTTCCATTTTTTCACTGTGATAAAATCTTATTCATCTCTTGCTTTCAAGCTGTAGCATAATTTACCTTTCCTTATTTATTTTCCCGAATAGACAAAGGGTTACTCAAAAAGCTGGATTTTTTTTCTTACTTTTTTGTGGATGTTCAGAGATGAGCATGTGATACTCATTCAATCGATATATATTTAATGAAATAGTAAGTTGAGAGTTAATTAGATATGTCTATTCTGCACAATGAAGACTAAAAGCCCCCCTTTTAATTCTTTTTATAATGTGTTCCCAAGGGTGAAGTTAGAATCACAGTTCCTAAGATTTTTACTTATAGGAAACACTAAAGACCATATCATCTGGCATTATTATTTTATAGATAAGAAGAGTGGTAACCAGGGGATTTCCAAAATGCTCATGTATTTGCAATATAGAGAAATACCAGAGTGTATGGAGGGCCATGGAAAGTTAAGCCATCTAACCAAACATGAACTGATGGGGTCATTCCAACTCTTGGAGTCCTTACTGCTGGGAACAGGACTAGCTTTCCTGGCCTCGTCTGAAAGAGTTCTTTCGCTGGTGATAATCAGCTTGTACCCTCAGTGTGCAGATGGGCACCACACTGGGCTGAAGACCAGGTCAACTGACTGTGACTTTTGTTTATAAAACACTGGACCATCACTGTCATTTCTAGTGGAATGCAGTAATGACAAATTTCTTATAAAACAGGTCTGCAAAGATAACCAAATATATTTTAACTTAAATTCTCTTGAATTTTTAAAGAAGATCCCAAATACCTTAGCTAAGAGAGGTAAAATATGGAAATTAATAGTTTGGTAAAGTGAAAAGGCTCCTAACCACAGCTGAGAGCCTTGTCTAGGGCATTATTCTTTAGGAAGAAACTGCAAAGGAGAATGCACGTTTTGCTTCACTGCTTTGAGTCATTTAAGTCCTTTTCTATATTTACTCCTATCTTATCTTTTCGAAAAAATTCCATTTCTTTGCACAGTATTCAATCTCAAAAAGGAAAAAGGCCCAGTGTGTGTGTGGTACCACGTAGATTTTTTATACTGGAGTTTTATTTACTTATCTCTCATCTACATCAACACACACAATTTGATAGGACCCCTCATTTGAGGTTTGAAGTTCAGAAACTCAGAACAGCCTGAGGGCAATGAAAAGTCTGACAGTTACAGTGTACACTTGTTTACCAAAACAGAGATGTGAATAAATTAAAATGTTTAAAATATAAAATATAACATCCATGCAAATGTTCCTCTTAAATCGCTAGTTCTTCCGTTTATATTAGGTAAGAGTTTGTCAAAAATATCTAACAAAACACAGCATTGTAAATGAACTATACTTCAGTCAAAAAATTTTAACAAAATGGAATATCTGACTTACTCTTTCATTGCTAGTCAAGGATTTTTAGCTTTATTCTCAGCACTCTCTCATCTTTCTTATTCAAGGTACAATTGCTCAAGAGTGTCAAAAAAAAGACGAATATGCCATCCAGGAGAGTAAATATTTCTGGAGAGTTGTGTCATATATGATTACTCCTTAATTAAAATTTTTCACTCTCTCCTGGACTCTCACCTGTTAGAAGTCTTTTACATTGTAATCCTCCTCTTCTCTACCCATTCTTTTGGGGAGTTAATCTATGAATAGTTACCTATGATATTTTGATGCCGTCCTTTCTTCTAATTCTATGTGTGTGTATGTGTAATGAACATGAAGAAAGAAGTATAATTCAAGCATTATCTTTACTCATTTTTCCATGCAAGTTTTACATTGAGTCATAAACAAGTTCTCGCTTCCTGTTTTTTCTTAAAAATTTATGTTAATTCACTACTTGAACTAACAGATCCTCAATAAACTTGGTACCCTATTTTAAATTGCGTTTTAAGAGTTTCTGTTTTCTGATTTTCTGCTGTCTAAATAATTGTATGTAAGTTTCTTAACTCATTCCAATTGGACAGTAAGTGCTAGACTTTGTACCACCAAATGTAAGGAATCTGGCTCACTTGTCCTAATATCTTCCATAATTCCCCCGCCCTTGAATTGTTGTTAATTAAAATATTACTTTTTATTTATCTATTACTTACCACATATCTTTAAACATTATTTTTGAAATGATATTTGTTGGCCATGCTCACAGCATGAGGAAGTTCCCAGGGCAGGGATCAAACCCATGGCACAGTAGTGCCCACAGCAGTGCCAATACTGAAGCCTTAACTGCTAGGCCACCAGGGAACTCCAAAATGTTTATTTCTTAATCCATATGTTCTCTATAAAACCTAAAAATTCTACTGAGGAAGGCTTAGGATTCCTACTCTGTACTCTGCCATCTCTAAATAATATTCTAATGTTGAACAATTATACTTAAAATAAGTACTTCTGTAGTGACTTTCCATTGTATTTACTGTCTTTTGATTAAATATAACTGCAAAAGAGGAGTTATCTTTCACTAGGAGAGATGGCACATGAGAGCCAGAATGGATGCAACAAATGACACAGGGACCTCTGAACAACCATGAAAATATTTTGGAGGGGATTCCCTAGAAGACTAGAATTATTGCTGTTCTAGCACATTGCCTTCAAAACCATTGCCATGTGTGTATCAGTGCAAATGACACCTGGTTTGCACTCAAAATTATAGGTCCCCTGCATACTTGTTGTCTACTTGCATATTTTTCCTAAATCTTTCTTAATCTTTATTCCTCTAAGCAAAATGTGAGCAAGCACAACATAATGGTTCTCTACAGACTGTCCTTTACAACTTTATCTCCTAAGTAATTCTTAACAATATGTTGTACCTTAGAGTCAGCAAACTGTGGCCCCCCCAGAAGAAATCCAGCCAGACTCCTGATTTTGTCAATTATATCTTTTGGAACACAGTCACACCTATTGGATTGGGTCTTGTCCATGGCCTAATAGTAGAGTTGAGCACTGATACAGGTACCCACTGGCCCTAAAGCCTACAGTTTTTATACCTGGCTCTTTACAGAAAGAGTTGGGGACCCCTGCTGTACATGAAAAGAAGATTCTGCAAAAATGTGTTTAAAAATTTAAAACTTGCTCAACACTATTTCTAAACTCTCAGAAAAAAACAAATTCTTCTTCAGAGTTGAGTATCAGATTTAAGATATCTTAACACTAAAGGGAACACCTGGATAAAGTACAAGGTCCTACTGTAGAGCAGAGGGTACTATATTCAATATCCTGTAATAAACCATAATGGAGAAGAATATGAGAAAGGATGTATATCTATATCTATATCTAGATACACACACACACGCACACATAGATCTGAATACATACATATGAATCACTTTTCCGTACAAAAATTAACACAGCATTGTAAACCAGCTATACTTCAATAAAATACATTTTTAAAAGATGAAATAAAAAACAAAGAGAATTATCTGGTTTCTCTTAATACCAACTAGTCGGTTTCGTGCAGGCTGATTCCCAGTATGTGGCTAACAAGCAGATTGGATCTGTACTGGTATTAGCAAGCTGCTCTCAGTGCACACTTGTTTTTGAATTTTAGGGTCTTCTATTAAGACATCTGGGAATTAACTTTAAAGAAAACAGCTTTAACACATACCAAATGAAAGCTCGATGGCATGATATTTTTTCCGTAAAAACAGATACTTCACTAGTGAAGAGACAACGGTAAGAAATGTTGCATGTTTTAGGAATGTTTTGCACTGAGTTCTATTGTTCTACAAATGTTCACTAAGGTTTGGCTCTTGATTGAGATGGTGGTATTTAAATAAAACCACCACAAAGTGATTTTAATTCAGGAATAGTGGGCTGAAGCTGTGGAGAGAGTTTCCAATTCTGATTTGGGTTTCAAATGGGACCTTAATAAATCAAGATGAAGATCATGGGTTTTCTCATTTACTGCCTCTACAGCTGGTGATCAGTGCCCTGGGATAGCTTGTTGCTCAGAGCTCTTTTCCTAGAATGTTCTAATCTTCCACCAGGCAACCACTCAACGTAAATAATCATCCTGTCTCTCCTAATGCAGGGAAATAAATAAACCAGTGTCTCTCTGCCTAGGAAAATGAGCTTTCATATTGTCTCCTTGCAAATCAGAATCCTACTGTGTCGAAGTATTCAGATTTCATACACTGTACAATATGCAAGGCAGCTTGATCCATATAGCGATGCTTTAATTGTTTAGTGATATCACAGGACAACATGGAACAACTGCTAAAAACCTCAATAAATATTAAACACCAAATCAGTTTTTCAACTGCATGACATCTCATGTGGTGTTTATTATTTCCCTACCCTATTTTAAACTTAGCTGATAGGTTTAGTCACTATACACTGTATTTGCAAGAAATGTAAATTAATTGCATTACTGCTTAAGACATTGCATTTTTTCTGAAACAAGCAAACTAAAAGGGAGGGAAGTATTAATTTATTATAAGCGACATTACAAAAAAGAACAAGGCAAAAAACTACACTATGGTACTTGAGGCAGAATATAAAAAGACATCTTGAACATCAGATAGTTAAATGAGTAATAAACACTTACGATTTTTTTTTTTTTTTTTTTTTTTTTTTTTTGTCTTTTTGCTATTTCTTTGAGCTGCTTCCACGGCATATGGAGGTTCCCAGGCTAGGGGTCGAAATGGAGCTGTAGCCACTGGCCTACGCCAGAGCCACAGCAACGCGGGATCTGAGCTGCGTCTTCAACCTACACCACAGCTCACGGCAACGCCGGATCGTTAACCCATGAACAAGGGCAGGGACTGAACCCGCAACCTCATGGTTCCTAGTCGGATTCGTTAACCACTGCGCCACGACAGGAACTCCAGGACATTTTTCTTTCCTCTAATAAGGATTTTTGAAGACTGGCTAAATTGCAATGCCTTATGCAAGAGCAAGTACATACAATTGGGGATAAAGTAATTGCTTTTTGAACAAGAAAAAGTAAAAGTGAATATATAATTCATAGTCATTTAGATAATTATCTAATGAAAAAAATTGAGGCATAGATATATTTTTTAAAATTGCTAGTTGATTTTCATCACTTTTATTTCACTTGAGTTCTTTATTTAGAAACTGGCTAATTGCTATGGTAGTCAAATGGCTTCTGAATGAAGAATCTTTCATCAAAGCCCCTTTGTGACGTATCGAATTCTTTGTATGGCCCGTAGCTCCCTCCCACACAGAGTGTTTGGCTTGTGCAGCCTAACTCAGGTCTCCTGAAAGCCATCATTAAATGCAATTTTCATGCTCACCTGTTTGATTTTAGGAATATCACTGTGTTCCTTCAAAATATCCAATATTGGATATTTTGGGAGTGTAGCTAAAAGTAGGTTTGAAATTTTGAACTGCATTATCTGTACTATCTACTTTAAAGGAAGTTCCCTGGCTAGTGATCAAACCCACACCACAGCAGTGACAATGCCAGATCCTTAACCTACTGAGCCACCAGGGAACTCCAAGATGTTTTTAATTAATAACTCTATAATGTTAAGATTCATTTCAGTGTAGTCTCTTGTCTCTTAACTTATCTTCATTTTTACCAAAAGCAGGTGATTACAGACTACATTTCTGGTAACTTTTTTTTAAATTACTCAATGAATTTATTACATTTATAATTGTACAATGACCATCACAACCCATTTTTATAGGATTTCCAACCCACAACCCCAGTGTATCCCCCCACCCCTAAAACTGTCTCCTTTGGAGACCATAAGTTTTTCAAAGTCTGTGAGTCAGTATCTATTCTGCAAAGTTCATTATGTCCTTTTTTTCAGATTCCACATGTCAGTGATAGCATTTGATGTTGGTGTCTCATTGTATGGCTGACTTCACTTAGCATGATAATTTCTAGGTCCATCCATGTTGCTAAAAATGCTGGTATTTCATTCCTTTTAATGGCTAAGTAATATTCCATTGTGTATATGTACCATACCTCCTTTATCCACTCCTCTGTCAATCGGCATTGAGGTTGTTTCCATGTCTTGGCTATTGCAAATAGTGCTGCAATGAACATCGGAGTACATGTGTCTTTGCGAGTTATGGTTTTTTTCTGGATAGATGCCCAGGAGTGGGATTGCTGAATCAAATGGTACTTCTATTTTTAGTTTTCTGAGGAATCTTCACACTGTTTTCCACAGTGGTTGCACCAATTTACATTCCCACCAACAGTGTAATAGGGTTCCTTTTTCTCCACACCCTCTCCAGCACTTATTGTTTGTAGACTTTTTGATGATGGCCATTCTGGCTGGTGTAAGGTGGTTCCTCATAGCGGTTTTGCTTTGCATTTCTCTAATAATGAGTGATATTGAACATCTTTTCATGTGTTTTTCGGCCGTCTGTATGTCTTCTTTGGAGAATTATCTGTTTAGATCATCTGCCCATTTTTTGATGGGGTTTGTTTTTTTGGTAAGGAGCTGCAGAAGATGTTTACAAATTTTGGAGATTAGTCCCTTGTCTGTCGATTCATTTGCAAATATGTTCTCCCCATTCTGTGGGTTGTCTTTTTGTTTTATTTAGGGTTTCCTTTGCTGTGCATAAACTTTTAAGTTTGATTAGGTCCCTGTTGTTTATTTTGGTCTTTACTAGCATTACCCTAAGAGGTGGATCTGAGAAGACGTTGCTGTTGTTTATGTTGGAGAGTGTTTGGCCTATGTTTTCCTCTAAGAGTTTTATAGTGTCTGGTCTTATATCTAGGTCTTTAATCCATTTGGAGTTTATTTCTGATGTTAGGGAGTGTTCTAATTTTGTTCTTTTACATGTGGCTGTCCAGCTTTCCCAGCACCACTTATTGAACAGGCTATCTTTTCTCCATTGTATATTCTTGCCTCCTTAATCATATATTAGTTTACTGTAGGTGCGTGGGTTTAATTCTGGGCTTTCTATCCTGTTCCACTGGTCTATATTTCTGTCTTTGTGCCAGTACCATATGGTTTTGATGATTGTTGCTTTGTAGTATAGTCTGAAGTCCGGGAGCCTGATTCCTCCAGCTTCATTTTTCTTTTTCAGGATGTCTTTGGCTATTTTGGGTCTTTTGTGCTTCCAAACAAACTTTAAAATAGTTTGTTCGAGTTCTGTGAAAAGTGTCCTTGGTGATTTGATAGGGTTTGCATTGAATCTGTATATTGCCCTAGGTAGTATAGTCATTTTGACATTAACTCTTCCAATCCACGAGCATGGTATGTCTTTCCATCTATTTGTGTCATCTTTGATTTCTTTCATCAGTGTCTTATACTTTTCAGAATACAGGTCTTTTGTCTCTTTAGGTAGGTTTACTCCTAGGTATTTTATTCTTTTGGATGTTATGGTAAACCAGATTGCTTCCCTAATTTCTCTTTCTGATCTTTCATTGTTAGTATATAGAAATGCCGTCGATTTCTGTGTATTAATTTTGTATTCTGTGACTTTGCCAAATTCATGGATGAGCTCTAACAGTTTTCTGGTAGAGTCTTTAGGATTCTCTAGGTATAGTATCATGCATGTCATCTGCAAATATTGATAGTTTTACTTCTTCCTTTCCAAATTGGATTCCTTTTATCTCTTTTACATATCAAATTTCTGTGGCTAGGTCCTCCAAAACTATGTTGAATAGTAGTGGCGAGAGCAGACACTCTTGTCTAGTTCCTGATTTCAGCAGGAATTCTTTCAGCTTTTCACCATTGAGAATGATGTTCACTGTGTGGTTTTGTCATATATGGCCTTTATTATGTTGAGGTAGGTTTTCTCTATGCCCACTTTCTGAAGGGTTTTTATCAGAAAAGGGTGTTGGATTTTATCAAAGGCTTTTTCTGCGACTATTGAGAGGATCATATGGTTTTAATTCTTCAGTTTGTTCATGTGCTGTATCATACTGACTGATTTGTGGATATTGAAGAACCCTTGCATTCCTGGGATAAATCCCACTTGATCATGATGTACAATCATTTTAATGTATTGTTGGATGTGGTTTGCTAGTATTTTCTTGAGGATTTTTCATCTATGTGCATCAGTGAAACTGGCCTGTAGTTTTCTTTTTTTGTGGTATCTTTGTCTGGTTTTTGTATCAGGGTGATGGTGGCTTCATAGAATGAGTTTGGGAGTGTCCCTTCCTCTGCAATTTTTTGAAATAGTTTCAGAAGGAGAGGTGTTAGCTCTTCTCTAAATGTTTGATAGAATTCGCCTGCGGAGCCATCTGGTCCTGGACTTTTGTTTGTTGGGAGTTTTTTAATCACAGTTTCAATTTCAGTTCTTGTGATGGGTCCATTCATCTTTTCTATTTCATCTTGGTTTAGTCTTAGAAGATCATACTTTTGTAAGAATGTGTCCATTTCTTCTAGGTTTTCCATTGTCTTGGCATATGGTTGCGTATAGTAGTCTCTTATGATCCTTTGTATTTCTGTGATGCCCGTTGTTACTTCTCCTTTTTCATTTCTAATTTTATTCATTTGAGTCCTCTCTCTTTTTTTCTTGATAAGTCTGACTAAGGGTTTATCAATTTTGTTGATCTTTTCAAAGAACCAGCTTTTTGTTTCATTGATCTTTTCTATGGTTTTCTTTGTTTCTATTTCATTGATTTCTGCTCTGATCTTTATGATTTCTTTCCTTCTACTAACTTTAGGTCTTGTCTTCTCTTCTCTCTCTAGCTGCTTTAGATGTAAAGTTAGCTTGTTTATTTGAACTTTTTCTTGTTTCCTGAGGTGGGCTTGTATTGAGATAAACTTTCCTCTTAGAACTGCTTTTGCTGCATTCCCTAGGTTTTGGAGTGTTATATCTTTGTTGCCATTTGCTTCTAGGTATTTTTTAATTTCCTCTTTGATTTCTTCAGTAATCCATTGGTTGTTAAGTAGCATGTTGTTGAGTCTCCACGTGTTTGTGTTTTCTGCTGTTTTTTTCTTGTTTTTGATGTCTAGTCGTATAGCATTGTGGTTGGAAAAGATGTTTGATATGATTTCAATTTTCTTAAAGTTATCTAGGTTGGATTTGTAGCCGAGGATGTGATCAATTGTAGAGGATATTCCATGTGCACTTGAGAAGAATGTGTATTCTGTTGCTTTGGGATGGAATGTCCTATAAATATCTATTAAGTCCATTTGGTTGAATGCTTCATTCAGGGACTGTGTTTCCTTATTGATTTTCTGTCTGGATGATCTGTCCATTGCTATAAGTGAGGTGTTAAAATCCCCCACTATTACTGTGTTATTGTTGATTTGTCCTTTTAAGGTTGTTAGCAGTTGCCTTATATATTGTGGTGAACCTATGTTGGGTGCGTAGATATTTAAAATTGTCATATCTTCTTCTTGGTATATATATGCTGTCCTCAAGAGACCCAATTCACTTCTAGAGACACATACAAATTGAAAATGATAGGATGGAAGAAAATATTCCATGCAAATGGGAATCAAAAGAAAGCTGGAGTAGCAATACTCATATCAGACAAAATATATTTTAAAATGAAGACTATTTTAAGGGACAAGGAAGGTCACTACATAATGATCAAAGGATATGGTAACCTTTTAAAACCTTCACACTTACAGAATCTTAACTTTCTTGATCAGGCAGAAGGAGGTGTTTGGACACAGGCTCAAGCACAGGCTGACAAAAACCAGGAACTTTAACAATAACAATAAGATATGTGAAAGGGACAAAGCCCACAAAACAGAGCCCTAGAGTATTAATACTTCCATTTGTATGATATTTGTTTTATCTACTAAAAAAATCTAATATTTGAGGCAGCATTAATCTAGGCCCTTAGAATATAAAAAGTAAGTAAGCAACAATGTCACTGACCTCAAGAATTTCACAAAAGTCAGGATCAAGTTCATGCTAACAAATGAACTATACTGAATAAAAAAATGTTATAAAACCTATGTAAGAGAAATGTGCTGTTCAGAGTTATTGAAACAGGTTACAGAAGCACTACATGACTTGTATAATTCATTTTACATCTTGACCAAGATGATGTGTGTTAACTGTCTTTTGCTTGCCTAGGTTTCTCTGTGATATAAAAAGACTTATTAGTTACTCCAGGTCTGCAGGAGATCCAGAGACTGTCATCCTGGACACCAGGGTGATTTTAAGAGTCCAACTGAGCCCATTCCCCTGAGAATCATTCATTTTTCATCTTCGGAGGATGAGGCCATGCTACAACTTCCTAAGAGACCACAAGTACCTGAAAGACAGTGTCTTGTGTCTTGTCCATTTCTCTGTTTCTAGTACCTTTTACTGTGCTCAGCATTAACACATTTCCTAGTTCACCAATACCAGCTGTCTATCACACCACCATTACAACATTGTCTGTCTTCCTGCTGCTCATTAAAGGCTTCAGGGAGAGGAATCACATGGAATATTACAGAATATAGTGGAATGGGAAACAGGGGAAACAACTGAACTTACTGCAAAATATTATTAAACCACATCTGTCACTTTGAAGGGGAGGTTTTAAAGAAAAAAAAAAAAAAATGGGCCCTTAGAGAGAAAATGGAAAATTTCCACTCACAAACTCCCCTGTCCTCAGAATTGTCTTTACTTTTAATTCTCTCTTTACTACTAAAACATGTGTTACAGAGTTTCTGACTGTCCAACACCAATTGGAAGACACATCACTTTGGCAAATGTTACTCAGATTCCTGCAGGTGCTAGTGGTCACATTCATCATGGTGTCTAAGTGTTCCTTGGGACTTGGTGACTACACCTGCAGGGGTCACTGTGGGCTGGGAATTGATAACTGGGTTTCATTGCTGCTCCCAGCAAGGAAACAAGAATGGGTTCACAGGTCACTTTAGGTCAAGTATAAAATGAATAATAGTTTTGTTCCTATGGGCTGGAGAAAAACCTGTATCACTGACCCTTCAAAGATTAATTTCTCATAATAAATGTAAATTGTCTAAAATAATAGTGGGGAAAACCAATCACTCTAAACACAACATCCAGAGAATGAGTGGGTAAAAGCTGCCTATTTCATAGGGACAAAGAATTCAAAGGAGCAGCTAGGGGTACTATTGGCAGGTGGGTCAACAACTTCCTGAGGAACCTGTTATTATCCCCTTACAGCTGGAGGTCACCTATAAAAGAGGGTCTACATAGTCAACATGTTTATGACAGGGCAAGTCAAATGTGTTGTGGTCTTTCAAAAGAGGAAAAAAAAAAAACACGTTCAAACTTTGGGGAAAATTAGCCTGGAATTGCTTGAATTTCTGAAATTAAAAGCTAAAGGACTTATTAAACTGCAAGTTTAAAAGAATGATTTTTTTTTAACCCCAGCTTCTAAGGATTTGCCTAGTGTTTGTGGTGATTAAAAAACAATCATTCTTTTCATTAAATTTCTTATCTATAAGTCTCAGATCATTGACAAGCTTGAGAAAATCCTTAAACACACTGCCTGACACAATTCCTGCAGCTTAAAAAAATTTGCAGAAAATGCGGTAAAGAAAGTTATTTTTCTGAATGTTGTACCATATTTCAAATGACCACAATGAACTCTATAAAAAGAAAGGCCACAGGCCACGTTGTAATCAATACAGGCACTGTACAGACAAGTGTGGAATGCTCAGAGCCCACTGAAGAGAATTTTTCACACTCTGGCTTTCCTCTCACAGCCAGCTTCCAAGCCCCATAATAGGCCAACACTGAGAAAATAAAAACATTCTCAGAATAAATAATAAGAACGTTTAAAGAAAGCATAGTGTCTATTTGCAAAGGGAAGGATGTGTGTTTTGGACCTGAATAGGGTTATTATTGTATATACATCAGGGAGCGAAAAAAACTGTTGTTTAGTTTCCAATTCCCCAGGGAGAGCTACATAAGTTAGGCAAGATTTTAGCAAATGCAAAGAAATAGTGGAGTTACCACTGTGGCACAGTGGATTAAGCATCCGACTGCAGTGGCTTGTGTTAGATCACAGGCTAGGTGCAGTAGGTTAAAGGAACTGGCATTTCTGCAGTTGTGGCACAGGTCACAGCTGCAGCTCAGATTCAATCCCTGGCCAGGGAACTTTCACATGCCATGGATGTGAACATAAAAAACATACTTAAAACTTGTAAATTAGCAAACTACATGATGGTTATTAAATTGTACAGGAAAAAAAAATCTCCTGCTATGATAAAATTCAGCTAGCTTTCTGTATACACAAAATATATTCTATCTTTTTTGGTGTGGCCAAAGAAAGAAAGAGAGAAAGAAAAAGGAAGAAAGGAAGGATGAAGGCGAGGAGATATGACAAGAGTCAGGTGTCACCTGGAAGACCAGTGATAGATGAGGGGCTGACAACCCCTGGATTCCTGAGCAACTACTACGCAGAGAAAAGTCATGGTGTGGTTGACAATAAGTGGTCCTGGAGTAAGTGATCCTGAAAACAGTGACATGAGGATACTGGAGAAGAGACAGCCTGTGGCCCAGGGTCAAGAGGAAAAGAAATGCTACCTGTGACAACCAAGGTGTGAGACCTCTGCTCTATTCTGAGGACAGCTTTCCTTTCCTAGTCTAAAGCTTGAATCACTCTATCTCTAATAATTTCCACCTTAACCTCAGCTTGACAACTGCAGGCCCACACTCTGTGCCTCTGACCTTATCTTTCTTGAAGCCTTTGCCTTACCTTGATTACGATCTCCCTATTTTACACCCTGCCTGGAAAACTGATTTCAGCTCATATTTCTTTTTATTAATAGCTTTGCTTTGTTGCCTGGGCTCTGGATTGTCTATCCCACTTTGAGCAGTCAAGGCAATGAGGGAAAGATCTGTGTCCTTTCTGTCTTTAGATTATAAAAATCATGGTCCTGATTCAAAGAGCCATAAAAATCATGGTGAAAAACAGAATATGATGGAAAGGCAGTCTTATCAGTGTGGAGTTAAACTAAGAGAAATAATGAGGAGAGGATTTCTAAATTGAACCTTACCAAAGAAGTCTAATGAGAAACTTTACATTTTATCTGTTCATTTATTTAATTAATTTTTAACTGGATACCTACTACGTGACAGGCAACAGTCTACATACTGACTATGTGAAAGCGAGATGACAGTAACTGAGATAATAATTAATTTAAAATACATTAAAATGTGCTGTGAAGGAAAAAAGGCATCAGTATATAAAAATGATAACAATGAAAGATGCACTATTTTCCTCTGTCTTTTATACCCGATGTTTGGAACAAAAATACATCCTTAAACATGCTTTTACTTACCCCTCTCACCCATCTGGATAATTCCTACTTGTATCTCTTGAGAGAGATCAAACATCATTTTCTCAATGAAGTATTTTTATCCCAACTTCACATAGAGTTAGCTGCATCTTAATGAAGTTAACTATGCAAGAGCCTTAGGCACATGTTAGAAACCTAGTAAATGTTAGTTTCTGGTCCTTCCCTAATTATTCTCTGACAGTACCATGAAGTAGAAGCCAAAGGAATAGATAATATCAAGAATATGCCTGTGTAATAAAGTTGTGTCTTATATTCAGGCTAGATTCTAATGGCTATGACTCAGAATAAATTCTCTATATCAAAAACGTTCTTGAAAGTTTCACTAAATAACACATAAAACACTGCATACATGGCTTTGTGTACACACATAAAAATTCCATCAATTAATTATTAGTTGTTCTAATTCTCTCTTAGTGACCTCCTATGGCCCTCAAATAATCTTTCACTGTCTATCCCAAGAAATACCACTCTCCTCTTCCCTGGATGTGTAGACAATAAATTTTATTTTCTTCTCTATGGTCTGGGAAATTTTAAAGATATTTGCATATTTATGCCATAGCTTTGGGTATACTTGCAATATATTTTTTTTCAGATTCATGGCATTTACTGCTTGGAGCAACCCTTATAGAGTGGAGTGGAAAGTCAAGAATATTTTCTTTTCCTATTTTTCTTTCAGTAGGCATATAGTTAAATTCACCTAAGTTCAATGTTTCTATGAGATAATTTTCCCCTATACTATCCTTGTTTGATTGTTCTTCCAAATCCATTTATCCATTGATCTCATTTATATTTACCCAATACCCAAGTCTATTAAAATTTCAATTCAGAACATCAGCCTTTTATTTGCTTACATGGGATGACACCTGTATCCCTTCAGTCTTACTGAACATATACAGAATATACAATATTACTTAACATACACAGAAATCTATATTCCAAAAATGGAAGTCCTAGAAACTTCCCTTAATAGGAAAAAGAATGAATTTATTTTATATTCATAATATTGTCTATTTTCTATTCCGCATTCTTTTGGTTGAGTATATTTAAAATTTTTCCTTCTCTTTGCCAGCATAGGCAGGGAAGGGAGATAATTACAGACTGCAATGTACTGCTGGCTTGAAGCCTGGCTGAAACAGAATGAGGAAGAAAGCACTTTCCCTTTCTTCCAAGAGAGACCTATAGGACACTCAGATAAAAGAGAAAAATTCGAGCCGGATAGTGGATAAATAAGAGTAAAAAATATATTTCCAAAAAGTAGAAGGAGTAAGTTGATTTTTTTTTGAAAAGGCATTATAGATGCTTATACAACTATCAGTGTATCACTGTGGTTATGTACTAAATACATTCTAATGAAGGACAGTGCATAACACCTCTGTAGGAATTTCCAACCAAGTTAAAGAACTTCATTTCTGAATAGCAAGACCATATGCAAAGCAAAAGAAACAAATATGAAGGTTAAAAATATTCCCTAACAACCTGCATGACTGCTCTGTCTCAGCTAGAATATAAATGATCTCCTGGATCTATTTAATTTTCAAGATAATTTGTGCTGAGATTGGATATATGAATTGACTTGAAGGAGGAAAGTTATCAGTGGAAAGAAAGACCTACATTTAAGAAGAAGAGCGAGAAACCTTTCAGTCATGGCCAGTGTTCTATAATGTGTGATTAATCAACCAATTGACTACTGACTATTTACTGAGATGACTAATATATGTAATATTGAATATCCACATTCACTGTTAAAGGCCATGTGTTGGTAAATCGCCATCAGATTTCTCTCTCATATTCTATGTAAATTGAACTAATGGAAAACAAAACAAAAAACTAAATATGTAATGCAGTAAAATAATTATAAGTTCCGCAAATCTCCTCCAACAAAGAACAGTGAAGGAATAATGCACTTTAAGACAATTCACGTAACATGCTTCAAAAAATTATACCTAGGTTATCCTAAAATGTACTGCCAACTAAAAATTAGCACTTCCCATCTGCCTCTACAAGGGTTAGGTCACTGGCCACTTCAGTCGCTGATCTTCAAAACACCCTGAAAGGAGTTTAGGGTGGAGATCAGGAATGAGGCACCCTGTGATCTGGAAAAAACTGGCAGAACGGACTTTCGCATAGTTATTTTCAGGAGAAAATTTTATCAGCCCAATTTCTTGCATCTTCTCATATCTAGAAAAGCACTAAAATCATTAACAGAGACATCTGCTCTTTGGGCCTAGCAGCAACCTTCTGCCAAAATGTGTGCCTTGTTGTGTGTATCCCCCCCTTCACTAAAATCACATAAATACAACCTTCCCCCTACTTCTTTGGAGCAGTTCCTCAGAGCTGTCTCTCAGGCTATAGTCCTCACTTTGCCCCAAATAAAACTTAACTCGCAACTCCCATGGTGTGCACTCTTTTCAGTCGATAGCATGCTTCTATAATATATTTGATAAATTTCTCATATTTAAAACTGCTTGTGAATTTAACACAATAATAATAATAATAATAATAATAATAATAATACCTTTTTCCATGTTTACCCTAGGAAGGGATTATGGTTCAAGTAGCTCAAAGTTTATAAAATATACATTTTTTTGATTGGAAAACAATTTTTCTCCTGGGGTCTTTCTTTATTCCATGTTATCAGAGCACTGAGTGACTAATTTTCTCAAATACTTTGTGTGTTCTGCATAGATCTCTGTGCCGAAAAAAAATATATATATATATAAACAACTTTTTGATATTTTAATTTTAATTTTTTTATTGTTATTTCCCCAATACAATTTTTTTCCACTATATAGCATGGTGACCCAGTTACACATACATGTATACATTATTTTTTTCTCCCATTATCATGCTGTCAAAAGTGATAGACACAGTTCTCAGTGCCACACAGCAGGATCTCATTGTTAATCCATTCCAAGAGCAATAGATAGTTTGCATCCATTAACCCCAAGTTCCCGCCCCATCCCACTCCCTCCTCCTCCCCCTAGGCAACCACAAGTCTGTTCTCCAAGTCCATGATTTTCTTTTCTGTGGAAAGGTTCATTTGTGCTATATATTAGATTCCAGACATAAATGATATCATACGGTATTTGTCTTTCTCTTTCTGACTTAATTCACTCAGTATGAGAGTCTCTAGTTCCATACATAGAATTCCCATATGACCCAGCAACCCCACTCTTAGGCATATATCTGAATAAAACTTTCCTTAAAAAAAGACACATGCACCCACATGTTCATTGCATCTCTATTCACAATAGCCAAGACATGGAAACAACCCAAATGTCCATCAACAGATGACTGGATTAGGAAGATGTGCTAAATATATATACAATGGGACACTACTCAGCCATAAAAAAGAACAAAATAATGCTATTTGCAGCAACATGGATGGAACTAGAGACTCTCATACTGAGTGAAATATATAAAAAACTTTTGAAGTAAAAATCCTACAACTACATAGAGAAATAGGCTTAAGATTTTGGCTATGTGTAAGATGTAGCAAAAGCAGATGAATATTACCAGCTACTAAAAGCAAACACTTCTTGGCAACAACACCAAATAATCTAAAGTTAAATGGGGGTCAAGTAAGAGAACAGAGGGTTGTCAATGATAATGGAAGGAGATAAGACTAAAACTATATTAGTAAATTTGTTCAAGTGGGACACAATATATATTTTGGTAGGACATGGAATCAACCATTCAAATGCAAAATAAGGCTGTATGACATGCCAAGTGGTAGGTCCACCCCTGAAAATTGAATTCTCTATAAAGGTTAAGCTACCAGGAGATTTAACATCTCCATTTTTTTTTCCTGCAAAAGGCTGACACCTCCTTCTCCACCCCTTGAACTGACACTGGTATGACAAGGTGGCATTACAAATCATAATGGATTATTCAATAAATATTTTCATGACAATCTGATACAAACAGGTGAAAAAAATAAAGCTAGACCCTCACGTCAAATACCAAAATACTTTCAGGTGAATTAAAGTTGTAAGTGATGTTTTTAAATTTTAGAAGAAAATGTCTTTTTGATATTTGAGAAGAGGATTTTTCTTACGAGCAATAATACACATCAAAAAAGGAAATACTGATCAACTAGACTAAAAGAATTATGCATGGAAAAATTAAAATATATAGAAACAATCTGAAAAGGCCAAAGTTTGGTAAAAAAATTAAAGTCCAAATTAGATCCATCGATTAAAAGAGAAAATATCTTCTCTAAGAGGAATCTTCCTGTCAAGTTTCTGATTGATTAAATAATTAAATAATTCTCTTTCAGACGTAATTTTTGGGGGGCTGCACCCATGGCATATGTAAGTTCCCAGGTTAGAGGTTGAACTGGAACTACAGCTGCCAGCTTACCTACACCACAGCCACAGCAACCAAGAATCCAAGCCACGTCTGTGATCTACACCACAGCTCATGGCAATGTCAGATCCTCCTTAACCCACTGAGCAAGGCCAGGGATCAAACCCCAGTCCTCATGGATATTAGTCTGGATTGCTACTGCCGAGCCACAACAGGAACTCCTTAGATGTAATAATTTTTATGTAAGGAATTACGATTGCCTTTCCTCCTCTATAATAGTTTTTTTTGTTTTGTTTTGTTTGTTTTGTTTTTTACCTCTTTTGGTCATTTGAAAACATATGCAAAGATTGTTTTAATCTATGCACTCTTTCTAGGTTTAAGGAGCCATTAATGCAGTGTTTCCATTACATTGGTTACATTTGCTCAGCTTCAGCAAAGCATACATTTCAAAATGTAAAATGTGCCTACTGTGTGTCCACACAATGTAAAATCCTAATATTAGAAAAAGATAGCAGTTACTCTTAATTCTATTTTATTAAACACTGGAAGAAACCATTATATATAAAATAATAAGCTAATGAAATTTATTACAAAGGCATGTTAATGCAAGAAGTTAAATTTCAAATCAGGAAATAAGATTTCAAAGCCTCTTCCTATCAACATAGCAATTTAAGAAAAATAAATGAAATAAGAATCAATTTTATTTGGAAATCTCATAACACAGATTATATGACAGCATCACAATTGTTGATTTTATAAACCTATTGGCAAAAACTAGAAAGAAACAGTGTATATGTGTGGCTACTGTTCTTTCACTTGCATTTCCACGTGTGCAACACTTTGCAAAAAGCCTCAGTAGGATTCCCCTTCTACTGATAAAAACAAATCCTTCCCTTCAAAAAGACGTTGATTATTCCTATAGTTTATTATCATTGTAGGTATTATGGATGAGGAGTTTTAGCTATTTTTAAAATACGTAACTATGAGGAGTTCTGTCATGCCTCAGTGGAAACGATCTGACTAGTATCCATAAGGATTCAGGTTTGATGCCTGGCATTGCTCAGTGGGTTAAGGATCGGCCACCGTGCTAAGCCGTGGTGTAGGTCACAGATGTGGCTGGAATCTGGTGTTGCTGTGGCTATGGTGTAGGCCAGCGTCTACAGCTCTGATTCGATCCCCCTAGTCTGGGAACGTCCATATGCCACAAGTGTGGCCTAAAAACACAACAAACAAACAAACACACAAACAAACAAAAAACCTATGAAATACATTGTTTCAGCACACACTTTCCTGGCCCACAATTGCCTCTGAGCAGGTTATTCATTTCAATGAATGCCAAAGCACAGTTGGGCACTCATATATATACTAATATTTACATTTCACTTAATGTTTTGAAGCTTTAGGTAATATTATGATTTGTTAGAGTTTATCCACTACTTTTGTTAACTTTGTTTTGAGGTTAACTTTTTCAATGTCACTTTTCAGTTGTGTGTTGATTTTAACAACATAGCTGAGACTGTTAATTCATTCATCATTTGACAGCTTTGTTTCAGGTACTGTCCTAGGCATGGAGAATTAAGAGATGAATTCAACATCTCTATATTCAACAAGTTCGCAGCCACTTTGGGTCAAAGGAACATGTAGTTAATCAATACAGATTTTGGTTTAGCAGGGACTGTAATATTTGATCCCATTCAATGTACAAGACATTGTTTTATGTTCATTACAAATGTTATAATTTTTCATCTTTATTACAAACCTATAAGAAGTTATTACCCTTTACAGAAGAGGAAAAAAAGTAACAGCATTTATTGATTGAATACTAAATGCTAGGATTTTATTATTTTTTAATTTAATTTTATTTTTTTATCTTGTTGCTTTTTCTAGGCTGCTCCCGCAGCATATGGAGGTTCCCAGGCTAGGGTTCAAATCAGAGCTGTAGCTGCAGGCCTATGCCAGAGCCACAGCAACACGGGATCCAAGCCGCGTCTGCAACCTACACCACAGCTCATGGCAATGCCAGATCCTTAACCTGCTGAGCAAGGCCAGGGACCGAACCTGCAACTTCATGGTTTCTAGTCAGATTCATTAACCACTGAGCCACTACGGGAACTCCTAGAATTTTACATAGAACTCTGTTTCATCTGGTTTTATCTACATGATAATCCTCTAAAATCGTATTCCTATCTTGCTTTAAACATGAAATTTGCTAAGTTTATATACCAGAGTTCTCCAGAGAGATATAACCAACAGGAATAATTCCAGTACAAAGGTCAGAGGGCTGAGAGCTCAGGAAGGACCAACGCCCCAGCTCAAAGGCCTTTGGGCTGGAAGTTTCTCTCTAACTTGGGGTAGGTTCAGGCTTTTTGTTTTATTCAGGCCTTCATGAGGGAGGGCAATCTGCTTTACTCAGTGCATAAATTTAAATGTGAATCTCACCCTCCCCCCAAAAAAAACACTCAAAATAATATTTGTCCAAATATCTGGGTACCCTGTAGTCCATTCAAGTTGACAGCCAAAATTAACCAACACAGTTACCATCTGAAGGTCATACAGCCAGTGAATGATGAAGCTTGGACACAAACCTGAAGCCTTGCTCTTACAAACCATACAATACTTCCTTGGAGAAGTTCAGAAAGTATCCTAAGGCACAGAGCTAGGGACAGATGCATATGTAATTCCAAAATATATGTTCTTTCCACCATACCATAAAGTACTTGTATATTATAGTGATTTTAACCCTTGAAATAGTACTGGTTCTTTGGAATTTATACAGCCTTATATTTGTCTTTATTATCTGCTCTTGATCACTCAGATCTAAAACAGCATCGACGATCCATGATGTCTTATTCCACCTAGATACTGCATTAGTTGAAACCAGTCTTAAGAGAGCTGAAAACATCTATGGTCTTTTGATTTACTTCCAAGAAATTCAATGGAAGTAATTTCATATTCCAACGAATACAATCTTCAACCATCAACACAGATCAACTATCATCTCAGAGCTTTGTCACGTATAATAAACCTATATGCTTGCATTTCCTTTGAAAAGGTGTTGTGAAGATGAATATCTATAAATTCAAAAATTCTAAAGACTCCACATAGAAAAAAAATTGTACTAAAGGTATTACAAGTAAATCAACTGAACATCTTCAGCTTCTATGCTCTTATAAATACCCCATCTGAAATGGTTAAAACGGAGTGGGGGGTGTTTCCTAAATAAAGAAGGATAAAATTAGAAATATTTAGGTTAGAAGGCTATTAAATATTTAGGCTAGAAATATTTAGGTTAGAAGGCTATTAAACCTTTTATCAGCATATTTAAACAAAGGTAAATCATATATAAATGGCCACATGCAATTTTTTTCCAGGAAGTTATTGGGTGTACTTGTTGTTATATACAAGCAAAATTGTCTAATGGATGTAGGAAATCCGCCTCATTGTGCCTCTAATATCTAAGACAAGGTCAATGTCATTATTGTTTCTCTTGTCACGTAAGATATATCTTGTCTTTGAGGCATTAGTGATTTCCTGGCTGATAGACATGGATTTTTGCTAAGTTCTTCAAATATATTATCATCAGAATGTCATTGCTCTTTCCTCACTAATTGATAAGAACTGATGTACATTTTAAGTGGGCAAAAATAATAATCAAAACATGGCATTCATCTCCTTCCCCACGGCTAGGGTCTCTTTATCTTGCTTACCTTAGTCCTGCCCATATAATGGACTGTGGATAGGGAGCCCCCATTCAGGTCCCTAAGTCACTCAATTTAAAGGAAACGGCCACAGGGAACATAATAACTCTGCACTTTAAGGAACCAATTAGGAAACTGAGGCTTGAATTTCACAGTTTCAATGCATCAACTGTATTGTAAAATGACTCAAAAAAACAAAATAAGAAATTTAGATTCTTTGGCAGAAATAATTTCCAACTGGTAGATGCAAGGGTATTTCTCATTGCACTTTTGTGAGAACCTTACAGAATACACAGGTGCTGGCAAATGTCAAAAGCATGGTTATGGAAATGTAAACTGGTGAAAGAGCCAGTGGAAATGAGAATCAAACTTCTGGATCATATAGTTTTACCAAACATATGGCATAAATCAGAAGGGAAGTTGAGACAAACGTTAAGGATCAGAAGTTCACCTCAAGCACCAAAATAGTTCAGGGATGATGAAGCAATAAAACCCAGGGAGGAAAGTGATTGCATGGCTATTCCAGTGATAGAGAAATGCTTGGAGGTGGAAGTTTGCATGTATTTAGCAATTTCTTTTATTTCTGTTTTAATGTCATGATAAAATTGTTTGTTCGTTGAGGCTTTGTATTTTCTGACTGGCTCTCAAAATTGTTTCACCCTTCTTTCGCATGCTGGTATGCAAAGATGGAAGCAAAGATGAAAAGAATTGAAGCTTAAGATCCTCACTTACACAATCTGCTAAAGACCCTCAAAGAGGCCCTTGCAATGCATTCTCACATTAGGGTTTTTTGAAATTTGCAAAAATAATACATTTAAGCAGTTGGCTACAATCATCATTTTATTCCTGTTTTCTCTCCATCACCCTTCCCTTTCACATCCAGGAACATTTGGACCAAAAGTTTTTTCTATCCACTATGCCAATCCACACAGCCTTATGACAAGAATTATAGAACCAGAAGCTATATGAAGATAGGGTAGGTCCTATGGGTCCTGGCACCATAAGCATGTACACTGTAAAGAAAAAAGATTTTAGTGTACAGAATCATAAGGTAGTCTGTGGAGAATGTTTTCAAAAAACAGATGTGTAAAATTATAAGTAAAGTATTTGGTTCAATGCCTCATCTAAAAATGAGCTCTCATATTTGATAATGAAGCATATACAATTATAAACTCAAAATATACAGTTATATTGAAAGAGATGGAATATTTTATTAGGTACTTGTATGCCATGTAACTACGATTTAAAAACATATGTTTCTATTTAAAAATTTGAAAAATTCAAACTCTTGATTAGACCTTATATAAAGATTATTTTTTTGTCAGACTAGAATTTATTTCTGAAAGCATTGCGAGAAAATTTAGATGCAAATTAATGAAACAAGAAACAAAGAAAGAGATGAGCAATAAAATTAATAGAAATAATTCTGACAGAGAAACAAATTATAACAAAAATTCTTTTACATCAGGGATTGACATAATTGTTTCTGTAGAAGATTAAGCAGTAAGGAGTTTAGGCTTTGCAGGCCATACCCTCTCTATCACAACTATTCAACCCCATAGATATAGCGGAAAGTATCTACAGACAAATGTAAAGGAATAAGTGTAGCCAATTTGGACCCTGTTTTAGATCATACTAAAAGTAGTCCTTCATTAAGAGAAAGAGGAGTACCCATCATGGCTCAGCAGTGATTGAACCCAACTAGCAACCATGAGGATGTAGGTTCAATCCCTGGCCCCGCTCAGTGGGTTAAGGATCGGGCATTGCTGTGAGTTGTGGTATAGGTTGAGCGAAGACAAGGCTCCGATCCCACGTTGCTGTGGCTGTGGCAGAGGCTGGCCACTACAGCTCCGATTCGACCTGGGAAGCTGTAGGTGGACTGTGCGGCCATAAAAAAAGACCTGAAAGAGCCCTCCCACCAAAAAAAAAAAAAAAAAAAAAAAAAAAGAGAGAGAGAGAGAGAGAAAGAGACCAAGAGATAAACAGCAAATTGAATAATGGGCTCAAGGATTTTTTTTTTTTTTTTTTTGCTTTTTAGGGCTGCATCTGCAGCATACATAGGTACAGCTGCCTGCCTACACCAGAGCCACAGCAACGTGGGATCCTGAGTCATGGCTGTGACCTATACCACAGCTCATGACAACACCGGATCCTTAACCCACTGAACAAGGCCAGGGATCTAACCCACAACCTCATGGCTCCTAATCAGATTCATTTCCATTGCACAAAGACGGGACAGCCAAGGCTCAAGGATTTTTTGATAATTAAAGGAGCAAATCATTGAACATCTTCATTCAAATTCATGTTTTGCTCTTTTGACAAATATACTGGCAACAAGATAATACTAAGTTTATATTATGTTACTACAAGGTAACAAAAAAGTTATAAATTTTAAGAGTATTTAAGATCAATCACCACATCCTAAAACTTTAAATGCTCTGAAATCTCTTAGAATATATAAATATATATATAAGAGGAACTTGATAGAGGTATTCACAAAGTTGACAATTATCCTAAAAATTATCAACCTCTATGACCTTACTAAGTTGAGAAGATAGAGAGAAAAAACTTTTTTACATATAAAGAATTGGAAAAAAAAAAACCCAACTTTCTAGGGCAATGGCCAAATTATCTTTTCCCTATGTAGAAAATTGTCATAAAAAATTGATAATGAGTGGATTATAGGAACAAAGCCTTAGAAACAAAAATATTTGCCAAGAGTAGTTTTAAATTTTGTGAACAACTGTGTTTGTTCTTTTAAAATTATCAGTATGAAATGATGACGTCTTTTCTAAATTGATATTTACTTTTAAACTTCATTATGTATTAGCAACATTGAATTTTTTTTTTGTAAGAGGAAACTCCCCAAATTACTACGCTCCCCCCAAACCTGGAAATGTTTTTATTAAAACTCAGTAATTGATCTTCAGATTTTGAGTATTTAAAATGGTATTTTAATGTACTGGTTACACAAATCCTATGCCTATAAGTACCTGAAGTACCTGAAGATTGCTTTGTTAAAATATGTCATAAAAATAAATTCAGACAAATAATCATAACAAAATGAAAGCAGTGTTTCCAAGCTTTTGAAAACAACAGAGAGGGAAAAGGAAACGGTGGTAAGTTTTTCCAAACATTTCTCAGTCTGGTGGATACAGCCTTAGGGCACAGACATGCTGCTGATTCCATAGGGTAGTAAAAAGAATATTTTGAAGTTAAAAAGAAAAGAAAAGAAAAGAAAAAGAACCATGCAAACAGCATCATTTTAGTTTTACTGGTAAAAAATTCTCCCAGTGCCTCCCTTTGAATCTGACTTTTCCCGTCCTAGTTTGAGTAGACAGATTTCTGGCTGTGTAGGCAGAGAGGGCTTTTAACACAAGGGCAGGGTCAGTGCTGTAGAGATTGTTCAAATATAGACAGAGAAAGAGGAGGATTCTTATAACTCATCTGGATCTGTTTTCTCTGTGTAAAATGGGGGATTAAATAACATGATCTATAAATTTCCTCACATTCCCAACATCAGTTCTAAGAAGAGCAGCAATGCCATCCTTAATAGCGTCAGGCTGATTGCAGTTAATTGTATAAAGGCTGTGGAGAGAACTGATCAGTGCTGAGCCTGATTCTAACGACTGTGCTAAATACATAGTCCTAATTCTTAGTGAAGAGGGATGAGATGAGTGAACTAAGTGATTCACCACGCCTGGGCCAAGAACAAGGTTTTCCAATTAAGGATGTTTCTCAATCCTTCAAACCAGCTGGGTTTTTCCCCCTCTTTTCTTTTTTGATTTGAAAAGCCACTTCAAGATTTGATGAACTATAAATACTTGACCCTCAGTAATGTAACTAATTTGTTCAGGTGTAGAAACAGAGACATCCCTGGGCTGAGCCAGAAAAACTACAAAAATTGAGGCTGAAACACTAGCCATTCTTATTTAGTGACAGCTGAATTACGCAGTTACATTATAACTTAAAATGTGACAGCAACCTATTCTAAGAGTTACCCAGCAAATCAGTGATCCAGATATTTTATAAAGAAGGTTACAGAGGATAACAGGTAGAGACAAGATACCTTTTACAAATGGAAATCTTCTGCCCATTGCAAATTACTGAAAAAAGAAATAAAACCTGAGGGCATTTTTCAAATGTCTGTGAGACTAGGCAAGATGCTCTCATACAATTATTATGACTTTCACTTATATTTTTATTTTAAAAGTAGCAGGTATTCACAGAGAAAAATATAAAAAGAAATGCCAACAAAAAAGAAGAAACACACATCACTCATGATCTAACCACCTCAGCAACTACCATTAAGTTATTGTGTGTAACTGTTACGATTTCTCTGTGCATTTCTCCGTGCATTAATATCTACATAAATGATGTGCAAGTGTAAGGATATTGTTTTTTGGAATCTTTCTTTCCTTTTTTTTTTTTTTTGAGGGCAGCATATGGAGGTTCCCAGGCTAAGGGTTGAATCAGAACTGTAGCTGCCAGCCTACACCACAGCCACAGCAACACGAGATCCATCTGACCTGCGTCTGTGACCTACACCACAGCTCATGGCAACACTCAATCCTGAACACTGTGGCAACACTGGATCCACTGAACAAGGCCAGGTATTGAACGCCGGTCCTCACAGATATTAGGATGAACCACTGAACCACAACAGGAACTCCTGGAATCTTATTTTCTTAATAGTGTTCTATCATGGATATGTTCTCATTTGTAGTATCATATTTAAGACTATATTTTACTGTGTAATTCTTTTTTTCTTTTTTCTTTTTTGGATGCCCTGCAGCATATAGAAGTTCCCGGGGATTGAGATCAGATCCAAGCTGCAGTTGAGACCTACACTGCAACTGCAGCAACACAAGATCCTTTAACTCACTGGGCAGGGGGAGGGTCAAACATGTGTGTCCTGTGCTGCAGATACGCCAATGATCCCACTGCGCCACAGTGGGAACCACTTACTGTGTAGTTTTAATCAAACCTGTAATAATGGACACTAGTTGTTTCATATTATTACAAACTACATTACAATGAAAATGTTTCAGTGCCCTTTAAGAGCTTATGCTAGTATTTCTTAATGATAATTGGAATACTTGGGTTAAAACATAAGTCCACTTTAATTTTGACACATGTTACCAAACTGCTTTTGGGGAGATGGCACCAAGGAACATTTGACATTAGCAACTCCTCCAAACACACTAAAACAGGCATTATAATTTTCTCTCAGCCAGGAGACATTTGTGTTCTTTTCTTTTCTTTTTAGCTTTTTAGGGCCATACCCATAGCATATGGAAGTTCCCAGGCTAGGGGCTGAATTAGAAATGTAGCTACTGGCCTATGCCACAGCCATGTGGGATCCGAGCCATGTCTGTGACCTACACCACAACTCATGGCAATGCCGGATCCTTAACCCAGTGAGCAAGGCCAGGGATCGAACCCGCAACCTCATGGTTCCTAGTCGGATTCGTTAACCACTGTGCCACGAAGGGAACTCCGGCTCAAGTTTTTTAAATTTCATTTTTATTTTTTAAATTCAAAGATGGAGTCCCCCCCCCCCCCACAAAGAAGAGAGTAGATTGCTGGAATAATTAATGAAATTTGCCTCTTTAACCTACTTAAATTAATTGGTCAAATGTATTCCAGGTCTCAGAAACACAAGATAGATTTGTGTTTCTAACTTTTCAAGGCATTAAAGAATATAATTTTTAAAATAATAATAATTCATAAAATTTTATAAAATGTAACTTGTTTCTGCAAATTATGAAGAACATAAGTAAAAGGAACTTATTTTGGACTCATAGGCTTTATAACTTCCATTAAGCTTAAAAATGTTGATGATTTCCAAATGGATATAATTTAGAACAAGCCATTGATATTATTCTTTTAGAGATTATATATTTACCACCAAAACTATATCTGCATAGGCTTCTATCTTATACTATGGAGGCATATGCTTTAGTTTATATAGCTTCCTTATCTATTTATTTGGTTAATAACCATTGGTATGCAATATCCATAGGGTTGATGGGTTTTCTGTTGCTTTGCATCAATAAATTCATGCATCCAGTACTTGGTAAGAAATACCACCTGGATTTGAACTAATTGAGGAGAGTTTAAGAAAGGGACTATTTACAAAGGTATGGGCAGCGTATAAAGAGAGCACATGGTGAAATGCATACCCCAGGGATTGTTACAGCTGTTCCTTAGTCTAACCAGAACCTGAAGAGAAAAGGCTTGCATGAAGCAAGCCAGCTGATGGAAGCGATGAAAGTTCACCTTTCATCAAGAGACTTAATCCTCCTTGAGCATCCGTGCAGGAAGGGGACCAGGGATAAATACCCCCAAAAATAGCTTGCTCCCACTTTCAATCTCCTGCTAGTGTTCCTATGGGTGGAAACTAACTGAAAGCCTGAAAGCTGCTCGTTTCAAGTAGGAAGAGAAAGAGAATTAATATGGAGGGGAAAATAAAAAATATTCAGCCAGGAAACTAAAAAACTTCTTCTGACTGAGTAGCAGAGTCTTCTGGTTTCCTTAGAGGACAATACATTTGTGATTACAGGCTCATTCCACAGTCACCTCCATCTTGTGTAAGGTTCTTCCTGAAGGCAGATGTTGGTAAGATAATACCACATTTTCCACATGTCTTATAGATGTGGTTTACAGGATGTCAATCAGATGCATATGCCCAAGTCATCAAATTGGGGCTGAATTACATGATGACATTAGGGTCTGGTATCCATTTTGCTGCTGTGCATTGTGACGGAGGAGGTACAGATCTGGACTGCAACAATGGCAATGGCTTGCTTACCACTGAAGAAATAGCAGCTCTCTTAACAATGCAGGTCTACGTATGGTTTGGGATGATTATATTGGAAGGTCAGCTTAAAGCTTATTTCTGCACTCCTGTCAACTGGAGATTGGCACTTGCCATTTGCTTCTACATGGATTAAAGCAGGAGTCATTGCATCTGCTGACCCTCAACACTCCCTTAAAGACTTCTGGGTAGAGATTAGGTGTGAGGCACTCTGTGCTCTGGGAAAACTGGCAGAACAGATCTTCAGATAGTTAGATTTTGTCAGGAGAAGATTTTATGTGCCAAATTCTTGCCTTTTTTCATATCTAGTAAAACACTAAAATCCTTCATGGTGATATCTGTGTCATGGTCTGTGCATGCAGGTGGAAAAAAGAATTTTCCAGCATAGCAAGGTGAAGAGAAAGAAGAGTTTACTGAGATAAGAGACACTGCTAGCATAGTGGGATGACTTCCTGATAATCAGGGAAAGCTGACCCTGGGTAAGTGGTCATGTCTGTTTTTATATCCCAGGGACAAAGGACAGAGAGGAGAGGTCTTTTCATACGCCTGTTGGCCCGCTGACTCGATGGGGAAAGATGGGGTCCTCTGAAACACTTGCTGGTTGGTTGGGGGAGGCGTATATGTATATTGTTCCTATAGAGGCAGGGTGAGGAACGGGCCACATACCTTTCCCAGTAGGGGGCAGGAAGGCACAGGAAAGATTGCTCAAGGTTGGGGAGGGGCCCTTACAATGAGACCAGTGGGGCAATGATAAGAGTCTGGTGATTCTTGTCTTGTACAGAGGCTTTGAGTTCTATTTCCTTGAAGAGACCTTGAAGTCCCACAGTTTGTTCCTTGTGACTAGCAGTGACCTTCTGCCAAAATGTGTGCTTGGTTGCATGTACCTCCCCACTTCCCCAAAACCACATAGGTACTGACCTTCCCCCTTCTGAACTGTTTTCCAGAGCTATCTAAAAAACTGCCTCCCCAGCTATATTCCTCACTTTGCCCCAAATAAAACAACTCACAACTCTCACTGTCTTTTTTTTTAAGTCAACAATACCTTGAAAAATTAAGTTTTCCTTATGACACCTAAAATGGTTTCTGTTGTCTGCGAGGGAGAATCTCACACAACACAGCCCTCAAACACAGCAGTGAAAAACATATTTTTCTGGAAGGCATGTAACAGAACATTTTCATCACTTTCAATCTTCCAAACCAAACTTATTTTGATACTTAGCCTCTCTGTAATCTAGAAATAAAGGCTGTATTTATATATGTGATGGGAAAACTGCAAGGGATTAATCCTTGAATATCTACTATTTCAACAGTAGATATACTCATTATTATCAGGAAAAAAAAACTAAACAGGTACTAATATGATTATATTCTCTGTGTAAAACAGACAAATTTGAAATAGGTAAACATTATGTTCTTATACTAGAACTTTCAATTATCCATAAAGTGTGCTAGACTGATCCACAGCAATTTCTATAGTGATTTGAAGATCTGGGGAAAAGTAGAATGTGGCATATCAGCTAGAAAACATACCTTTAAAAAAAGTTTTTCTTTTTGAACAGCATTCTACAACTACATGCAATAAAAATTATTGGCATGTTGATATTTTCCTTCAGAGTTCTGGATTGTAACATGTATATAAAAAGAGGCATAAAATAGTTCATAATGATGAGCTTTAAAATAGCTTAAGCAAAAAACAAACAACAAATTAACAAAATAATTTCTTCAGACCTTTAGGTTAGAACTAGAAATTAGATTGTTTAAGTTTATTTTCAAATAATTGTCATAGGTCAAGATTTAGTAAGAAAGACTTCCTAATCTCGTGAAGAGAAACTGACATTTTTTATTTCATGAGTTCCCTATTTCTCATTGTACTGTCATCTTCAGTAACAGCCACTGGTTCTCAAAGTTCTTAAAGGAAAATGGGAATGGCATCTCCAAGTAGCTTTCTCTGATGACTTCCAAATGCAAATAAACTCAATCCTAAACGTCTTACATTAATTGTTGGAAACATTTTAAACTTGTTGTATAACTACATATTTTGCAATTTGGGAACACAGAGAGGGAGACTGTGAATATGGAGACGAGAAAAGAGGCTGACTGCACTAGGACTGTCTAAGCCTCCAGGCAAAAGTGGTGAAACTACTCTGTGGTGTAGAATGTATGTCTAGTATCATGATTGATTCTCTTAAAGAAGGAGGGTTTTTTTTTTAATATAAACACAAATTAAATATATTTAATATATTAAATAAAAATTTAATATAAATTTTTTAATATAAATATACTTTAGAGACAGTAACTTGGAAAAGTCAAGAATATATTTAGGGAAAAGAGAGCTGATAGGCCATCTCCCAGATTGGGATTGTGTCCCAACTACTGAGAACAAAGTGGGGATGTCATCACTCAGTTATAAGAATTCATTCAGCTCATATTCTATTATTTATTCAAAAAAATCTCAGCAGAAGGAAAAATAAATGTAAGGATTGGACTGCAGTTTACATAAGCTACAAAAGCAGAAGTTCTCAAATGTTTGAGTGGATTAGAATCACCTAGAGGGCTCATTAAAACACAAACTCTAGGCTTCATCTCCAGAGTTTCTTTTTCTTCTGTTGTGTGCCACCCCACAGCATATGGAGTTCCTGGGCCAGGGATCAGATCCTAGCCGCAGGTGCAACCTACATGACAGCCGAGGCTAAGCTGAATCCCTTAACTCACTCTGGCAGGCCAAGGATTGCACCTGCATCCTGATGCTGCAGAGAGACTGCTGGTCCTGTTGTACCACAGTGTGAACTCCTTTTTAAAATTTACTTAAAAATAAATTTTATTGGACTATAGTTGACTTAGAACAGAAATGATGGTTAATAGGTCTGGGATAGGGCTCAAGGATGCTTATTTCTAACAAATTGCAAGTGATGCAATGCTGTTGGTCCAGCCATTATACTTTGAAAACTGATATGCTAAATAAATAGGCTTGGTTCCATCTATGTTGCTGTAAATGGCAATATTTTGTTCTTTTTTATGGCTGAGTAGTTTTCCATTGTATATATATATCACATCTTCCTAATCCAATTGTCTGTTGATGGACATTTGGGTTGTTTCCATGTCTTGGCTATTGTGAATAGAGCTGCAATGAACATGCAGGTGCATGTGTCTTTTTTAGGGAAAGTTTTGTCCGGTATATGCCCAAGAGTGGGATTGCTGGGTCATATGGTAGTTCTATGTATAGATTTCTATGTTACGTCCATACTTTTCTCCATAGTGGTTGTACCAGCTTACATTCCCACCAACAGTGCAGGAGGGTTCCCTTTTCTCCACACCTGCTCCAGTACTCGTTATTTCTGGACCTTTTAATGATGGCCATTCTGACTGGTATGAGGTGGTTGTGTTGGGGGAAATAATAATAAAAAAATTAAAATTAAAAAAATAAAAATAAATAAATAGGCCTGGTGCTTAAAGATAGAAAGATATCCTCATTGAAAGAGAGGAATTACTCAAGGGTGTGGTGGGAAGTGGTTATAATAACTAATGCAATAATAACAGAAGCAGAATCTACAAGCAGTACTGGGTAATTCATAAAAACAGCCAAAACATAGCATTTTTGGTAGCAGAGAAAAGTCACCAAAGAATGAGATTCCTCCCTTCCTTAGAGGGAGGTATATCATTACTGGTTTTTTTTGTCCAAACTCCATTTTCACTAGAAAGAAAATATGTACATCTACCATTACAGTTAATTTTAAAGTGTTTTTGAGCACATATCATACTCTAAGAACTGTGCTAGGCAATGGAATACAGAGAAGAATGCAGAAATAATGCCTTGGGCATCTTTGTGTTTTATACAAACTTCATCACAGTGTCCTGTGCATAGGAAACCCTTGACAAACATGTCTATTAGATGTTGCATTCATTGGCATGAAAGTATCAGCAGGGCATTAATTTTGCTGATCCCTACATGTCCTGAACTTTGATGATACACAAGCTACTCTGCTTATTCTCTCTTCTAATTCTTACAACCATCTTACAAGGAAAGTGATTTTATTATTCCGTTACACAGAAAGGAAATTCAGCTTTACACGATTATGCAACATGCCCCAGATCACACAGCTCAAAGTGTCAAAGCTGGAATTTGAATCCTGATCTGTATGACTTCAAAGATCCTTCTACATCTGCTTTGCTGTCTCCAAAACCGACTGAAAACTTTTTTTTTTTCCCATAAGCTATCAAACATGCATTCCTGTGATCTCTACTCTAATGGTACGCATAAGAAATATTTTTACATTGCTCATTCATTTTTTCCACTCATTTACCAGAGAACAGAGTGTCAGATATAACTTAATGAATTAACCTGATGTGCTGCTCTCAGAAATATATAAAAAGAATGAAAATTTAACATATTCCAGACCATATATTAAAGATCATATCTCATTTTACCTTCAAAAAGAGTATCAAAGTGAGTATTATTATTACTCCCACTTTACAAGTGAGGAGTTAGAAAAATTAAGTAACATTTTCACAGCCATGGGGCTAATAAATGGCAGGTCTGAAATTCGAGCCGTTTCATCTCACTTGAGAAATATCACTAAGCTCCACTACTTCAATACTATCTCTCTTTAGTTTCCACCCACTTCCTGAGAGTCTGCTCTTAAAGTACTCCTCATTTTGTTTTCAATTTCATCTTTCTATAAAGAAGCTTGACTGATGAGCCTCTAAAAACAATATACATACATCGAAGAGTGAAGGCAGTCACTCAAATGACATAATGATAGTTGGCTTACCACCACATTCAGAACATGGGGGACTTCTGCGCATTTTATATATGAGTCCATAAACAGGTAATGCCTACAGTTAACTTGCAAATGTGACAAAATTTACACAACATCAATAAAAGAATTAATGTGATTCCAAAGGAAAATTGATAAGGTTTAAAGTGGTAACCATTTCTTTCATTTATTTATTCCTTTAGTAAGTATTTTGTTTGAATACAGCATACATGTGAAGGAATAAACAGAGAAAAATGGACAATGTACAATGCAATGTTTTATTTCCGAATTTATACAAATATCTCAATATTGATATATATCTGTGTATGTATTAAGAATGATGTTATTCATCATGTAAATAGAGGTGATTAATATTACTGTGCAGATCTGATATGATTTATCTCTCTGAGTAGAATCAATAAAATAAAAACTTCCATTATGTACAGGAGTCACATTAAAGGAAGATTTATATTCAATCAGTGTTTTTCTTTATTCTGTTGACCCAGCTTCTGTCATCTGTTTCTTCCTCTAGGTTCAGGGATGTCTATGACCTAGAATGACCTCCTACATTAGCACAAATTACTCATAAGCCTCAGTCATAGTGGAGACTGTACCTTAACATCAAGTTCCCAATGGTGCTTGATCCCATTACTGCCCACACTCGCCTTCCTGTAGGAGGCTCAGGCCAAACTTGCTTTCCTATTCCTCAAATAAGCTAAGTATATCTCACTCCCTCAGTTTGTACTTACAGACCTTTCTGCCTGGGACTTGTTTATATCCCAGCTCATATGTCATTTTCTCAGAACATCACTTTTCTCCTTCCATTTATTTATTTAGTTATAATTTAGAACTGTACATTTCCATTTTAGCATATAATTATGTGAGTTTTGACAAATGCATAAAGTCATGGGACTCAAAGTCTTGTTACTCTGTTGATAATCTATATTCTAAAGAATTGGACCATCATAAATCAATTTATGTAGTAAGTATTCAACTCATCCTTACATCTTTCATTGCATAACTTTTATTTTCATTTACTATTATTCATTTTATTAATTTTTAAAATTTAAAATTTATACTATCTATATGTAAACGGTGTCATTTAATGTTGACCTGCTAACTCTGAAGGTTGAGGACTTCATTTAATCTTTTCCTTTTTTAGATTGTCTTATGTGTGGAATGATACAATATGAAGCCTTTTGAGTTTGAGTTGAATATCCATTATTCACTTCTTATACAATGTTGCTCCATAATTTATGCTCCCTTGTTGTGTTATCTTCTTTCCATCATAACATGTATTTTTCCCTGAAACCATCAAGTCTATGGGTTTATGTGTTTATCTGCTTTCTTTGTTCAGAGCTGAAAGAGCTACATTTGTGACACTTTTTTTGCAGATTTTTTTTTCAGATTTATCCTCAACTTGTATACTTAAACATTTACTCTTCAAAGGCATTTCCTAGATATCTTTTATCTATTAATTTTACTGTTTAAATGGAATTTTAAAATGTGGAATTTTCTGTCTTAGTTTCATCTAAGTCACTAAAAGTCAACAACAAAACCTGAGGTGTCCGTAACCCCAATGTTTGAAAGCAGAGTACTAGAATATTTATATGGACTGAGCAAAGGGAATGTCCAAAAACCTCTCTCCAATCTTATCCTATTATACTTTAATAGCAACAAATTTGAAAGAAATACAAAATAAATGAAAAAAATCATCAAACCTGTTATTAACTTTTTCAATTTCTCTTGGTTTTCTCTAAATTTTTTATATGCTTGCATGATCCTTAGCCATATCTTAAGATTCATAGTTACTACAGTTATTGCTGCCCTGATTTTTCTATTAGTTTTCTGACATTTCATCAATTGTGTGTGTTCAAGCATGCACATGTGTGTGAATTTGCTGCCCTTCTTTCTTTCTTCCACTTGTCAAATGTAGATAAATCAAAGTCAATACTTTATTTATTTCTTCTATTTCTCTTCTTCCTTCTTGAAAAGTTAACACATCTATGTCTACCTATCTAACTATACATAGATGGACATCTGTACATAGATATACATAGCTATGTCTATCTGTCTATATATGCATAGATAGCTTACATCTATTAAGATTCAGAGATTCATGGAAATAATACATAGCTGCCATAAAATACTCTGTTGAAAACCAACACTTCTTTGCATATTTCTATTAATTTCATCCAGGCTCAAAACCATACTCTAGCAGTTTCCTTGTGGTGCAGTAGGTTAAAGCTCTGGTATTGTCACTGCAGTGTCCTGGGGCTTTGCTGTGGCACAGGTTTGATCCATGGCCCAGGAACTTCCACATGCTGCAGATGTGGGAAGAAAAAAAAATACACTCTTAATCTATGACTAATTGTTTTCCTTATAGTCTCAGTCCTATACTCTTATCATTTATTAGACCCTGAGCATACGCTGCACAATACTTCTTGTATATGGTACTTCTTTTGCATTTCTACTCAGGTTAAGACTCATTTTTTAAAAATATATGTATATTTTTTTACCAGTCCCACAACATATGGAAGTTCCCAGTCCAGGGATGAAGCCTACACCAAAGCAGAGACCCAGGCCACTGGATCCTTAACCTGCAGCATAATAAGGGAATGCATAACGTTGATGTCAGAGAATGTTTTGCCTATGTTATCAACCTTATGAATATTTTCTCAGGTCAGTCTCCCCAAGCAACAGAAATAAAAACAAAAATAATCCAATGGGACCTAATAAAACTGACAAGCTTTTGCACAGCAAAGGAAACCAAAAAAAAAAACCAAAAAGACAACTTACAGAATGGGAGAAAATAGTTTCAAATGACGCAACTGACAAGGGCTTAATCTCTAAAATATACAAGCAATTTATACAACTCAACAGCAAAAAAGCCAACCACCCAAAGGAAAATGGGCAAAGGACCTGAATAGACATTTCTCCAAGGAAGATATACAGATGACAAACAAGCACATGAAAAAATGCTCAACATCCCTGTTTATTAGAGAAATGCAAATCAAAACTACAATGAGGTACCACCTGACACAAGTCAGAATAGCTATCACTATAAAGTCTAAAATAACAAATGCTGGCAGGGGTGTGGAGAAAAGGGAACCCTCCTGCACTGTTGGTGGGGATGTAAGTTGGTACAACCACTATGGAGAACAGTATGGAGGTAATGTAGAAATCTATACATAGAACTACCATATGACCCAGCAATCCCACTCTTGAGTATACATCTGGACAAAACTTTCCCTAAAAAAGACACATGCACCCGCATGTTCATTGCAGCTCTATTCAAAATAGCCAAGACATGGAAACAACCCAAATGTCCATCAACAGTATTAGGAAGAAGTGGTATATATACACAGTGGAATACTACTCAGCCATAAAAATGACATAATGCCATTTGCAGCAATATGGATGGAACTAGAGACTCTCACACTGAGTGAAGTAAGTCAGAAAGAGAAAGACAAACACCATATGATATCACTTATATCTGGAATCTAATATACAGTACAATGAACCTTTCCACAGAAAAGAAAATCATGGACTTGGAGAATAGACTTGTGGTTGCCTCAGGGGAGGGGGAGGGAGTGGGAGGGATTGGGAACTTGGGGTTAATGGATGCAAACTATTGTTCTTGGAATGGATTTACAATGAGATCCTGCTGTGTAGTACTGAGAACTATGTCTAGATACTTACATCACAACACGACAATGGGAGGAAAAATTATGTATACAGGTATGTGTAACTTGGTCCCCATGCTGTACAGTCGAAAATAAATAAATAAAATTAAAAAAATAAGGGAACTCTAAGATTCATTTTTTATAACTTACCCTCTCAGGTATTATTTTCAAAACAACTAAACATATTTCCATTTATGAAATCATGATTTTTATCAAACATCACTTTCTGTCCTTCTCTGTTTACAAATATGTATCCAACTTCTCACTTCTTCCTCACACAGGGAAACGCTCAAACATCTTAACCTGGCATCACATGGCTCCTCTGTGTGAAATACCATGATTTTGCAGCCTCATTCCTTTCCATCCTTCCTGCTCCCTTATAGACATCATGCCCTCCAGCTAACGTGACCAATAAATGTCTGGGGAACTCTATATTTTCCACGTATGCTTTTGACAAGTGCCTCTTCTCATCTGGCTACTCAAAGCTTAATTAATTTTCAAGGTTCAGGTTCTCTTTTTTCCATGAAACTTTTGATGATTTACCTACACCAATGATTTCTATAGATTTCATTTGTCATTTATACTTCTATTATGAGAGGTTACAAACTCCACTGTGACCCCAAAAAGGAGCCAGTAATTTTCCTGAAGATACCAATTACATATAACTTCCAAATCTAAAAATAAGCAAATAAGGAGTTCCTGTTGTGGGGCTGTGGGTTAAGAACTAGACTTAGTGTTCATGAAGATGTGGGTTTGATCCCAGGCCTCACGCAGTGGGTTAAGGATCCAACATTGCTGTGGCTGTTGAGTAGGCCTGCAGCAACAGCCCCAATTCAGTACTTAACCCGGGGACTTCCATATGCCACAACTGCGACTGTAAAAAGAAAATAATAAACAAACAAACTCAATAAGCAAGGGAGCAAACAAAGTAGAACATATATTGATTACTATGCAATTGGTCAAAAGAAGGAATATCAAGATGACCAAGAAAATAAAAGGGAATACTCTTCTGTATGCAAAGTCCTTAACACAGTGCTTGGTTTAAAGTCAGGACTCTAAAGTGTGGTTTTCATTCCAAGTCAAATTCATCATATTAAAACATTTAATTTTTTTCTCTCCAGAGGAATGATGTTTGAAGTTTAAGAAAATTATGCCACGAATGAGAAAAGTGAATATAAATTTTGTCAGCAAATCATAGAAACTAGAATTTGGAGTGTACCTCAAAAATTTGTACAGGAAAATCCAAATCAAATAAAACCAGGTCTTAGCACTAAAGGTATTTCATTACAATTTGATGTCAACTATAGGATATTACCAAAACATAATCAAAACAAAGTGTCATCTTGAGGCCCCATTAAACTTTTATTACTCAGTGGCTGACCTAGCATCTTCTATAAAATTATTATTTTCATTCCTCTTTTTCCTTATTCTGCATATTGCCATGCACTTTCCAATTATTAGACATACACACTGATATGGGACTTTATCACTATGCATGTTTGAGAAAAATAAGGAAACTTGCTTAACTTAAAACGAGCAGAGGCAAGAGAATTACATTTTCAAAAAGTATTGTAGTTACATCTATTTTTAATGCTTTGGAAGCACCTGTCAGCAAGAACATCTGCATCCGAATAGTCTATTTTAAAGAGATTTAAATCATTCTTAGGCTGACAAATACAGCCATATTCCAAATATGTGCATCTCATAAAAGCAAATACATATTCAATGACTCATTAAAATCAAACATTTAAGAAACATCATGATTCAGGACCCAATACATATTTTTAAAATAAAAATATTTCTTAACGAAAGAATTGTATACTGTGCCACAGGCAAATATTTATCTCATTTAATAATGATGATCACTATAAAAATGCCTCTTAATCAAAGGAAAGGAATCATTATATCACATCTCACCACAACTATTTATTCCTCTCTACGAAATACAATGTGTATTTGAGATGCTTGAAAATTATCATATATTACACACATAATAGTTATACTGCTCTTGAACACTGGAAACCAAATTTTGTTATTTTTACTAAGTGCTAAAAGTTCTTATGGTTTTATTCCCCTAATATGATAATGCCCATTGGTTTATCATCTGATGCTTCAGAAGGAGGGCAAATGAGAGCTATAAAGACAAGTAGTCGAACTGTCATTTTAGACTTCTTTGAGTCTCTGAATGAAAAAGGCCTTGAGAGTCAGTCCTTGTGAAAGATAAAAGTAGTTTGCAAATTCTATAAGCTCCCTTTAAAAATCAAGAGCTAGACTTGGCTAACCCTGATCAAAGAATATTACTCCAAATCCTTGCTAGAATGACCTCAGGGGAAGATGAAAGGGTAGGTCCTTTCAAGTGGGAAGAGAAAGTCGAAAGAATTCTATATGGAGAGGAATGGAAAGACAAGATATGAGAATGAGAATGAAACTTGAGTCCCTAAGAGGAGCCATTCCTCAATTTCCTGGATTTCAGGCAGAAAGGTGTGGTGGATGAAGGCAAAATTATAAAACCCTTGAGGATATCCCTATATCTCTCAGACGCTGAGGAAGGTCCTCTAGGTCAGAGTTCAATCCTTCCCTCTCCCTTCTGGAGACTTTTGGCAATGACAAGAGACATATTTGATTATCACCATGGAGGAGAGAGGGCTACTACTGGCATCTGGCTTCTAAGAGAAAGTAGCCAAAAAGGTTGCTGAACAATTTACGGTGAGGAAGGGACATCCCACCCCAACCCAAATAAAGAATTTGCTGGCCCAAATTCCCAGTAATGCTGAAATTTATAAAAACTACTCTGGTCTGGTGTTCTGCTTCATTTGTCAAGTCCAATTTGGGGCTGTAGTATATATGGCCAAAAGGGTTTTTCTAGACAAATTAGCTTAGAATGTTATTCATCCAAATTTGTGAACAGTAAAATAAAGTTCATAGACAACAGTAGGAGTTAAGAGCCCATGCTCAGAAAATAAATTCTTTCATTCAGCAATGGTAGAGTATTTACTCAATAAATAGCTGGCATTGTTCTATCCATAAGGATACAGCACTGTATGAACCTGCCAATTTGGTGGAGAAACCAGAAAGCTTTGGGGCAAGGATGGTGTCACTATTGCATAGAAGTTCTTTAAGGACATTTTCTCTGAAAAGTTGACATGTGGAGGTCCAAGGAGAAGAAACAGTAAGTATTAATTTCCCATGCAGAGGTGTGCTCGCTGTGTTTGAAGACCAGCAAGGAGGCCAGTGTGAATGGAGGAGAGTAAATGAGACGAACGGTGACTGAAGGTCGTGCTTACAAGCAAGATCATCAGGGAATCACTATCTTAAGAACTTGTGGTGTTTTAATGAGTAACATGGAGAGAAATGAAGGGTTTTAAGCACTGTAGTGACATGATATAATTTACACATTTAAATGATTGCTTTGCCTACTGGTTAGAGATCATGAGAGGAGGATGGGGCAGAGACTGGAAGTGGACCCTTGTGGTAATAAAAGATGGAGGGAAAGGGCTCTGATTCAGGGTCAGTGTTGACAGTGGGGCTATTTGTTGGTAGGTTGGCTTTTTGACAAGATACATAATGAGTTTAATATATTTGCAAGAATAAAGAACAGAACGGTCATTTGCTAAGATGGGGGCTACTATAAACTGAATACTATGTCTCCTCTCCCCTACACTGAATCTCAGCATCCAAAATGATGGTAGTAGGAGGTGGGATCTTTGGGAGGTGATTAGGTCATGAGGGTAGAGCCTTCATGAATGACATTAGTATCTTATGAAAGGGGCCCCTGTGAGTTGTCTCTATCTCTCTCTCTTTCTCTCTGATTGTTCCCCCCTCCTGACATGTGAGGATTCAAACCAGGAAGAGAGAAGAGCACTCACCATGTACCAAATCATTCAGTACCTTTCCATGATTTTCAACTCCCCTGGCCTTCGGAACCATGAGAAATGCATGTGTGTTGTCTAAGAACCCCGTCCATGATTATTTGTTACAGCAGCGAGAGCTGACTGAGACAGGAAGAAACTGGGAAGGAACAGATCTCTGTTTTGTTTTGTTATGTTGGGGGGGGGAGTCAGACATTTGTTTTTTAACATATTGCATTTTGAGAAAGTGTATTACATCCAAATGGAATTAACAAGTACAAAATTGGCTAAATGAGTATGGCATTCATGAGTGATATCTGGGCAAGAGTTACAAATGTGAGAATTATTGGAATAGCGATGGCATTTAAAGCTGTGAAACAGGATTTGATCCATTCCACAAACACAGCTATTTGGCCATACTATGTGTGGACAATCTTCAGAAGGGAGTCAGGCATTCCCCGAACTGGACTAGACCCTCTTCAGTGATACAAGTCCATGCATTAGGACTTAGATGTTGCAGCAACATGAAACTGATAAAAATATTTCCAAATTCTTTATCCCAACTTCTGTTGTTATCTCATTGAGAAGAGGTAAAATCACTTGTGGTCCAGAATTAGTGTATATTTTATATTTAATTATTTGCTTTTTAGTATGTGACTGGATTGATATGATTCATAACCTCCATTTTACTGTGTAAAGTAGACATGTTTGAGTACTGGAAGATATTCAATATGCAAATGCACATGCAAAAGTTATGTATGTACACATATGTATACACAGATATATTTAACAAATGTTAGACAACATGTATACACCTCAGTATAAATATCAAAGAAAGAGAAATTTCTTGGCAATAATGGATTGAGATCCAAATGATGAGAGAAATAACTAGACATTACTCATTCTCTCAAATAACAAAATTTCCCTAATGCAAAAGGGTGGTGGAGAAAAAAAGTGAAAAAAGTGGAACTTACATGCAGGAAAAGTTTTAAAGGGCTTCGAGAGCGACAAATATATTTCCTTGGAGTTCGTATTGCTAAAACTGGGAGAATAAACTAAATAATTAAACATTTAAAAACTATTTTTTATTAGAACCCTGATATTTCCTCAAGTAACTAATACAGTTGACACCATCTGACTTTAAGTTTTCAACATCTAATCAAAGTAAGTCCTGAAATTTTATTTTGATTGTAAGACATGCATCAAATATTTACATTTTTCCTACTGAAAATTCCATAAAGGATTCAGAGCACAGACAGAATTTTAGAAAGTGCTTTTGTTTGATTCATGTACTTTGGATTTCATTTTATTTTTCAGTTTTAAGTCAGATTTCATTTTGTAGGACACAGTATATTCAATTATTTATGATATTGATAAAGTATAATGGCATTCAATTCCTTCCCTGTGTATTCATCTGTGTACTCAGGGTATCTGAGAAATTATAGAAAAAAGCTACTTTGTAATTATTTTTGCCTTTTTTGGAGATCAGATTTTAAAAGTACATATAGATATTTTATTTTTAGCAAACATCTGGAAAGAGTTTTTATTTATTTTGTTTTTTATGGAAACATAAAACTTCACTGGGCATACGGCTTTTACACAGCAGTAATTGCTAAGGCTTGGGTGCATTAAGCATAATACAGAATTATTTTCTCTGTATCACTGCTCTATTTATATTTTGGTAAATAGCTGCTGTTGGCACTAAATGGATTTCCTGTCTTTTAGCTTCATACAGATCTTCAAAAATAGCATTTTATTCTACCAGAGTGTTGACAGCATAGACCCAGAGATAAAGCAACTTTATTACTATTATTACGATTACTATTTTAATCAGAACAGCATTTACTGGAAATATTTAGAATATAAAAAGATTTAGAATATAAAACAAAAGACTTTATTAAGAGGATAGGGATTTGTTAATTCATTCAATAATGAACTGATATTTATTACATGTCTACTATTGACAGGACTCATGCTGAGCACTGGGTGAGTCAGACCATCTAGATTGCCAAGAGCCTCAGTGCAGGTGGACAAAAGAGCTCAGGGGGTAACGATACAATGAAAGCCAGGAAGTTCTCTGTGCTCAGACACAAGAAGGTATAGAACACCTTCTAAGTTCTGAATGAGGTTCATAGGGAGCTGACAGAGAGGGTGCTCATTAGAGCCTGGAAGTGAACAAGGAACCCAACTGCTAATGTATAAACTCGGTGCAAATTTAAGACAACAGCCACAGTCATGGCGCAGAGGGCCAACATAGAGAGAGCAAAAGAGAGAGAGGTGAAGAATGCATCTGATATATGGCCTTTGTGACTGCATGGTCTTTTTCTAAGTTTTCAGTACAGAGCAGGAGCAAGTTTGGGGTCTGGCCTAGCACGTGACAAGAGATGGGACTGAATTCTGTTTGAGTATGTTGGTTGCAGGACCCTGAAGTAAAGTCCTATAAATCTGTCCTATAGACAAATGGTTATGTTGTTCTCGAGCCGAGTAGAAGGGATTAGAATAGAGATGGAACTGACTGCCAGTCGGTAAGTAACCTGTGATTGCAGCCATAGGCCTAAGTAAAGTTATTCAGGAAGGATGTGTGGAATGAGAAAAGAAAGCAGTGAACAGACCTTTGGGAAGTATCAACATTGCCTAGACAAGGCAGGTCCACGAAGGAGGCTGAGAAAAACTGGACAAAGAGGTTGGACAAAATCCAGGGAGAAGATATTTTAAGAATCTAGGAAGGAAGGAAAGTGTCCTGTGCCCCACAAAGGTTAAATGAGTTACTAACTTAAATGTATTCACTGCATTCACTGTATTCCAAGGACAGCTAACTTTCAAAAATGGTTGCAGCAGAGTATTCAAGATTGGATCAAGAAGGTAGAAATAGCAAACGAAAAATAATTGGCCAATAAAAAAGTAAAATAAGAGGGACATTTTAAAATTTAACCGCTGTGCACTGTTTTTCTAAACAACTCTCAAAACAACTTTACAAGGCTGGTAAATTGATCTCCACTGGGTATGTCAGTAAATCTGGGACTATTCATTTTGAAAAAAATAAATTGTTTTGGTTATTGCTGCACAAGAAACTATGCAAAATTTTGAGGCTTCAAATTACAACCCATTCTATTATTCCGTGAGTAAGGAATTTGGATGTGGAGTAGAGCTTGGACATCCACGGTTGTGTCTTTGTAAATTAGAGCCTGAGCAGCCATGCTTCTCTTTGCAGGTCTCCTTTATGTGATCTCTCCCACAGAGTAATCAGACTTCTGATAAAGGTTCTCAGGGATCAGCAAACCACAGCAATGGGAGGGGCCAGGCTCTTTTAAGTTTAGGCCTGGAAAGGGTACAGTGTCACTTCTCCCAGCACAGTGATCTGTTGGTCTTTAACCAAGTCACAGACTAAGGATGGGACCACACACAGTCAAGAAGGCTGGGAGATGCGAGTCAATGGGGGATTCTTAGAGACTAGTTACTGCAAAGATGAAGATGAACGTGTTCTGATATCTGACATATTTTTTTTTAAATGAGGCTTGCAACTTTAGTAGGGTAGTTTTGATCATCAATCAGATTATTTAAACACACACACACATCAGAGGTTTCATTTCCTTAGGCAGCCAGAGGAGTTTATTTTTAAAATATCAATGGCAAAAATATTCAGAATAAAGTGCCTGAAACTTAACCAGGCAAAGCAAACACATAGAAAATTTCCTATCTTGAGAATTCTAATTAATACATGCATGTCTTAGATCCTATTCCTCAGTGATTTCTTTGTTCTATATTTTTATCCTTAGCTAGGAAACAAAAGGAAAAACAACAAAATATTTAAAAAATTGTACCTTGCTGGCTAGTTTCAGTAACAGTGTATAGTCTCTAATTTTTATCCCACAAATACATTAATCTTCAGAAAATATTGTGAAGTTCTACTAAAATATAGAAGAAAATCATTTCTGAGCCACCGATAAGTCATATACAGTTTGTAGTTAATTCTGTATCTCAATCTTTTAATGATCTTTCAACAAGAGTACTAGGGCTTCCATGTGTCTTATTATATGGTTAATTTTAAGAACCATTCCTTAAGAGCAGCTCTAATTCATTTGTGGAATGCTAATGAAATGTATACATCGCAAAACATTTGTAATTGACATTCACTAAGCTGTGCTCCTAGATATCAAAAGTATACACAGGTATACCTATCTTCCTTACATAAAAGTATGGGGAACAAAATTGAGGTATGTTATAAAACTTTCTCTTCTCTAATCTCCAAGGAGACATAAATTTTTTGGGGGGGAAGAGGGGTTAAGGGGGACGTTCCCAGGCCAGGAATCAAACTCATGCTGCAGTTGCAACCTGTGCCACTGCTGTGGCAACGCTGGATCCTTAAACTGCTGCGCACTGCACCCCATGGGGGCTTCCTAAAGTTCTTAAGACTATATTCAACTTACACAACTACATCCCTTATGGACTGGAAATAATGAGTCTAACTTGATATTTTCACTAAGGTCAATTGATTCCAAGGGTTGGGTGGGTGGGGCTATTACTTCCTGAGATACTGCTTTAGTAGAAAATAGCCGTGAGAGACTGTCATCAGTGATATGTACTAAGAAAGGGCAGAGACAAATTTGTAAGGGAAAACTTTGAATCTCAAAGGTTTCCAGAGCTGTGTTGTTTTCTGAAGGCTAGGAAAAATATATTTGTGTTCGGAACAAAAAAATCAATGTGTGAAATCCAGTTTCTGTAGGAAAGCTTTAGTATTGCTGGATTCTGCCACAGAGACCTCAGACTGGTGGTCCTCAGTCTTTAAAAAACTACAAACAACATTGTTTGACCCAATGTTGTCAAATATATTTACTTTATTGTCAACATTTTAAAATCATTAGTTTCGTTAGTAAAATTCTGATATTAGGAATCTCTTAAAACACCAACCAATTTGGTGATGGTGGGCTTTAAGTTCACAAATGCCCCACCTCAGTCCTTTACCTCCACTGCCTTCAGATATGTGTTGGCATTCAGTTTTGAGACCCTTAGCTTAATAAAATGTAAGAAAAAATTATCTGGAACTTAAAAACAGACGAAATAGAACACTGGCTATCATTTCAGTGCAATCAAGGCTGGACTTGATTTTCTGTTTAGGAGGCTATTTTATGTACACCTCTGATGGCTGAGAGTAAGAGAGCGACTTGAAGATTTTTGCTAGTAGAGACATTCTCATAAACTGCAGTTAATTAAGCTGAATATGAAACTAATTTCTACCCAGTGGAACAGATAACCTGAAAGTTGATAATTTATTTCTCTATTAGTCATTACCCAATTTTATATCTCAGCCAAAAATATCATCTTAACATGCATTTATTAAATGTTCTCTATACACATAATTCCTTTTTGCTTTTATGGCTTTGCCCATGACATATGGAAGTTCCCAGGCCAGGATGGAACCTGCACCCCCACAACAATGGGAGCTGCTCCAGTTGTATTCTTAACCCACTACATCACAGGAGCAACTCCTACAGGTAATTCCTTAAATACACCTTAGTCTAGTTTTAACGTCTTAACAGTCCACTCATTAATTCATGAGTTAAATGAAATCTTAGACTAGTGATTATTTTATATTTGTCTAAGAAGTCATTACTTTACCTAATTAAAATTATACTTTAACAGAACATAAGCCAATTAATCAAATTATCAGAGTTGTTTAAGTAAAATATTTTTTCTTCTTATTACCCTTGGCTGGGGTTTAATTTCTACTCTACTTGAGGTTGATTGGTTTCTCAATCAGATTACATCCTGGGAAGACACTTTTTTTTGGGGGGGGGCCACACTCATGGCATATGGAGTTTCCCAGGCTAGGGGTTGAATCAGAGCTGTAGCCACTGGCCTACACCATAGCCACAGTAACGCCAGATCTGAACTATATCTGTGACTTACACCACAGCTCACGGGCAACGCCGGATACTTAACCCACTGCGCAAGGTCAGGAATCAAACCTGTGTCCTTATGGATCCCAGTCAGATTTGTTTCCGGTGAGCCACAGTGGGAACTCCCTGTGAAGACAGAGTCTAGCCCTCAAGTGTTCAAAGTAACTGAGAAAAACATATATACATACACACACACACACACACACACACATATATATATACACACACACACACACACACACACACACACATATATACATATATATATATATACACATATATATATACACATATATATGTAGAATTTAGAATACAAAGGGTTAAATGTAGAGCAAGATATTCACAGATATTATGGAAAACAGGAAAACCATGTCCCTAAACTGTCTGTGTGTGTGTGTGTGTGTGTGTGTGTATACAGGGGTGGTGCTGGGAATTAGTGAGTTTCCCAGAGGAGATTATTAAGTGGACCCTGACATGAGGGATGAGTAGGTGTCCTCCAGGTAAAAGACAGAAATAAGAAGTCATTCCTGTAGCAGCAAGAAGCAGGCATTGCCCGGAAGGGTATGTATAGGTGGAGGAGGGGTGGTGACAGCAAATAAGCCTTTTATTTGTTACAGTTATTGAAAACAAAAGACTAAGAGATGAAGTTATCTTATGTTAGATGTGTAAATTAATCAGTCTGGGTTCTAATGGGATTCTGAACCCTCTCTGCCACACTGAGGCTCATTTTGTCTTTTAGACATAAAGTTGCCTATATTTCTGGCATTTCCCATCATAATGTATCCCAATAGATTACCATAAAGTTGGTAAGAAAACTCAGTTCTGGAAGAAAGCAAATTCATCATCTGAAGTCTTGCTTGAATTCTTAACTCATACCCAGATTGCCAGCAGACGTGAAAATGCAACACTATATGATAAACTGTCTATAGACAAATACTTCAGTAAGCCTAATTATATCAAATAGATACAATCACCAATGTGCAAATGGTAATTTATTCCACCAGGAGTTGGTATTCAAAAGAGCTTTGATCAGAGTTCTTGTTGTGGCTCAGTGGGTTCAGAACCCAACATAGTGTCCGTGAGGATGCAGGTTCTATCCCTGGCCTTACTCAGTGGGGTAAGGATCCACAAGCTGCGGTGTAGGTCACAGATAGGGCTCCCATCTGGTGTTGCTGTGGCTGTGAGGTAGGCTGGCAGCTGCAGCTATGATTCAATGCCTAGGCTGGGAACTTCCATATGCTTCAGGTATGGCCCTAAAAAAGGAAAAAAAAAAAAAAAAAAAAAAAGATCTGTAATCATGACTCTTAGAACCAGAGACACTGGGTTAATTTTTGAATATGAAAAATTGGAGGGTATCCAGTATCCCACTGCCTTTCATTTTTTCTGAAAGGAGAAGCTCCATTTTCTAGAAAATTAAATATATGTGTCCATAATGCTGCTGTATTCATCTAAAAGCTATTTTCATCTAGTAATATTTTTATATATTCCTAAATGGCTCTAAATTCATTTGTATCAAAGTGTCAGTCTCATGTCTGTACAACTACAGATATGCATAATTTGTTATGAGGTTTATTGAACAAAATACATAGAGGTCTTGCATCCTTTCTCATTATTCATATTTTTACATCACAGGTAGATCTCAGTAAATGTGAGTTAAAATTAATTTGATTTGGAAGGCTTTGAAACGTAGAAAGATTTGAAAATTGTTTACAACCTTTTAACAGGTTTTTTTTGTTGTTGTTGTTAACCAGTTGGGTAAACTGTAAATTTCTTAAAGACATAAATCTTAAGCTAAAATATCTGATTTAAAACTACTTGTTCTTCTTTATTTATAGTATAAGAAGTATTGTGATGTAAGAAGGAAGATCTGCTCCATGAAGACATGATTCCAAGTACAATAAAAATACCAAAGAATTATTTTATAGTAATTTAAAATCCCTTGGAGCATATGGTAACCTAGGCAAAGAATAACTGCTCAAAAACAAACTTTGAGACTGACAGTATCTAGAGTATTTTCAAGAATTTCTTTAGAATTCTAATTAATCATTAAATATTCTTAAGGTCAGCCATCAGCAAGCCTATTCATTCATATTTATTAAGCACCAATTAGATGGTAGCTGATGAAAGAAAAAGATAACCTAAATAAAAATAACGGTTTTCTTCAAAGAGTCTGACAAGTTAATTAAGTATTAAAGAAATTTTTACTATCCATGCTCAAAGAGGTATGTAGGAGGTAATAAAAAAAAAATACCAGAGTGAAAAGTGAAACTAGCTCTGCAGAGTGGACATGCAGTTGAAGAAACTGTTCAAAGTTGTCATTTTAAATTGGATTTTTTTTTTTCAGGGTGAACTACTGGTAAATCTGCATCCCAGAAATTTGCATGTGCAAAGGGGTGAGAAAACAGCTAGTTAGAAGAACAACAGAAAATGAATCAACCATAGAGTTAAAATTTGCTGAAGCAGAGGGTACAAGAGGGATTAGGAATCTAAGATTAACTTGGAAATATAAAAGAAGACAGATGTGGAGGGGTACTGATTTCCATGTAAAGCAATTGGGCCCCTGTTTTGTAGACTGAGTTAAGCAACAGTTGCCCAGAGCACTAAAATATCCCAAAGGCATTAATATGTCGCTGGAAACTTAAGAGACAGAATTTAATTTTTTTTTCTTTTTTTTTTACTTTATACATTTTCCAGGTAAATTGTACAAGTGTTTGGAATAAATGGTTAGAAAAGTTGCTTGGTGTGGCGTTTGAGGTTACTGATGGGTTGTAATTAAATGATGACAGCTGCCTTAAACACATTCAGGGGTGAGCTACCTATGGTCCTTTTGCCCAGTTTCTATAGAGAGTATCTGCCATCTTCCCAACATCAATAATCCACAGCTATTTCAAGAATATAGTTTAAAGGATAGCCAAAATATGAAATTCTCCTACGTGTCCACATAGTTCATTAGCATCTGAGTTCCAAAAAACGGAAGTGGTCAACTTTGATGTCTTTTTACATCTTGCCTTAGGACTTCCTCTACAGACAGTCATTTGTTTGGGAGTTTAACTCAACTCACAGACACACAAACAATCCCTGAAGGTAGAAATCTAGGATGGAAGGAGTGCTATTTAGATTCCTTGAAGACCATACCAAAGAGACAGGGAGTACAACGGTTTATGCTGGCTGCCTACCCAGTCTTCGAAAATTTAGCCTCACTCACCAAACTTCTCACCAAATAGGCACATGGCCATATCTAATGTGCCCACTTAGAAAGGTCCTTTTCTTAATCTGCATATGCTTATGGGAGATAAGTTGCATGTGCAAAGCTGTGATAAAACAGCTAGTTAGAAGAACAACAGAAATTTCTCTGCTCCAGGAGAGAGAGAAAATTTGTTTTCCTCCTGGGAAAAAAAAATACATTGCATTACTGGATTTTCTGATTTTCTTTCTTTAGCATTATACATTTACTCCGGAAGGAATCTGCCAGTCAACCTATAAAATCCAAAGACTCAAATAAAATGTCTTGAATATCACTATAAAACAATATATGAAATAGCTAATTTTTAGATTACCAACAAGTACCTACTGTATAGCACAGGAAACTGTACTCAGTATTTTGTAATAACCTATAAGGTGAAATAATCTAAAAAAGAATCTATACAGGCAGATAGATAGAGATACAGAGATATATAAAGATAAATATATAAAATTATATATTATAATTGAATCACTGTGCTTTACACCTGAAACACACCATTGTAAATCAACTATACCTCAATTTAAAAAATAATAAATAGCTCATTTTATATTAGTCTTACATAGAAAGAATAAAAGGAGCAAAATATACCTCTTTCTCTCAGCACGGAAATAATATGATGCACAAGATATGAAGCAAATGCATTTATGTTGACTGTATATATACCAGACCACAATCCCCTATGTGTAAACATTTTATGGGAAATATGTCTATTTTTATTTACCAACATGTCTCCATATAGTATTTCACAACTTTTAATGAATTTATATATATGTTTACAAAAATTTCAACTTTGTTTCTGCATATATGTAGATTAAAATTTCAAAGTCTGAGTCTTCAAGAAACACATTCAGACATGTACACTTGGGATATTTTTATTCTTTTTTTTTTTTCTTTTTAGGGCTGCACCTGAACCATATGAAAGTTCCCAGGCTAGGGGTCAAATTGGAGTTGTAGCTGCCAGCCTATGCCACAGCCATGGCAACACCAGATCTGAGCCACATCTGTGACCTATGCCTCCACTCGTGCCAACACAGGATCTTTAATCCACTGAGCAAGGCCAGGGATCCAACCTCCATCCTCACAGACACTGTATCAGGTTCTTAACCTGCTGAGCCACAGCAGGAACACCCTGGGATACTTTAAATAGTCACTTTATTTGCTTAAGTTTTATAATTTACATGCAAAAAATTAAATCACTAAAGGAATTACATAATTACTGTCTTTATATCTATAAGATCTTTCATGAATGACAGCTAAGTGTTTGTAGACTGGATAGTCAGTCACCTTAACCAGTTAAACTTCCTCATCTCTCATCTCTTATCTTGAGCTATAAATATCATAATGAATTAATGATAACCACAAATTCTTTGACACTCTTCCCATTGAGAAATGGAGTCTATATCAACAACTATACCCAAGCTGTAAATTCATGAGCAAATGAATGTTGTTTCCGGCTACCAAGTTTTGGGTGGTTCATGATGCAGCAGTAGATAACTGAAATTCTTTTTTTTTTTTTTTTTTTGGCCAAAAACATCAATTGATGGGATGAAATTACAATGAGGATTAGAATCTGTATAAAGCTTGCGTAAATTATATCACAAACACTGTCAGTAACACAAAAGAAGTGATATTTGGAATGGAGGAAAAACTAGATATGAGTTCTTGTATTAAATTTATGGAAACTTTATGGCTTCCTGGAGTGTCGTGTTGACAAGGACTGTTATGACAGCTGGTTTCAGTGGGAAACCTGAGTCTTATTGATTAGCTTTCTATATTTGTCATTAACAACCTTCCGTGATTTGCCACTTGGGGTGTTGTTACAGTTAAGTTGCAAGATCCTTCATTAATAATGTTACTATAAAAAAGAATTCATCAGAAATTCATTCAGACACTTAGACTTGCCAAAACAATATACATAGTTGATATTTCACCTTTGCTTAGGATTATTTTAGTAATTTCTGACTTTTTCCCACCTAAGATGTTACACATTTTCAACTAACATACTGGGTAAAACACTGTCGAAGTATTTGAAATTCTAATTCTAGGATTAATAAAAACTGATGGTGTGTGACCAGGGCTAAACATATTGCTCTTAAGGCCATTGGTAGGTGGGTGAGCTCCTCTCCATTAGAAACAAAGTCATTGTCATTTCCAAAATGTTCAAATAACCAAAGAAAAGTTTACATTTACTTATATAAGGACCAATATAAATATTGAGATTCATTTCTTTTGGCTAGGTTTATTTAAATGTTTTTAAATTAAAGTTAACTGACCTACAAGACTATGTTAGTTCCAAATGCACAGCTTAGTTTCTATGAAAATATTTTTTTATATTCCTACAAAAAAATACCACTGTTTGACTTCTTTGTAATAACTTTGGTTAGCTTATGTTCATCAAAATTCTGAGTGGAATTTATACATGCTTAACAAAAGTGGGATATAAATTATAACTTAAATAAATGAGGTTTGAAAGAAAATGTTTTAAAGTATGGTATCCTTGGGTAAACATAAGCAGTGGTTGACAGGAAAAAGGCTGGAGCCACTCCTATGCTGAAAGACAGTGCCTGGGAATGAAGGCAAGTGTCTGATCTGGACTCTGCATCATTTCTGTCTTGAATAGTCTGGGAGGCTTTGGGCTCCCACCATCTTCTCATTTGACAAATCAGGACCAGTGATTTCCCACTTAACTCAGTATTTTTAAGACAGTGAAATAAATAACATGCACAACAAATGTCTTAGAGATCTGAAGCAATCTTCTAATGTGTACTGGTATAAAACTGAATTGGAGCTCAAAGATTCCTGTCCTTTTCTGGATATGGAGAACTTTGGGACACAGGTGGCATTTTCATATTTGCTCCCAATGAATGCTGGAACATTGAAGGATAAAAGATGCTCTGGGGTATTAGTATCTGGCTAAACTACTGACTGGCAGCACTTAATGTGATTTGGCTTTTTATCCCACGAATAAACCCAGAGTGATAGATGCTTGGCTGGGGCACCTGGGAGCTTCTAATGAGGAGTAGAAAGGAAAGGTCTGCCTGGAAACTTGCCAGTTTCATCAATAAGACCAGATCTAAATTAGCATCAGAGAGAGGGAAAAAGTCCCAGATAAAATTATACAACCAGATACTGAGAAGGATATGGGGATGGATGAGGAAAGTATAATCAAGACAGACATGCCCAGGAATTTATATGATAATGTAACAGGCAAGAGGTTTAGAAAAACTTTCTATGGACTCTGTTGTCTATATCCCAAAAATATATGATGAAGAACAAAGTATTCTGATTTTGACAAAGGAATGGAAACATAAAATTACAGATACAATCAAGACTCAATGGTTGGGATTCAGCTAGAAATTGATACTGGGACTGTCCACTTTATTGCATATGAGAAGGCCACTCAGAATGAAACAGTTGATTACAAGTCATTGTTGTATAAAAAAAAGAGAAACGAAAGCATCAATTCAGTTCAAAAGTGAGAAGTTAGAACCTTTTAGAATTTTAGATAAAAACTAGAACACAAGTTCTGTGTTATGCACTCCCGTATCATCCTCACCATGTACATGTGAGGCAAGGAGTCAGAGTCTTATTACTGACACAGGAGGGCATGTGTGTGAATCATTATCCAGCAATAACTATAGTACTGCAATTAGTTTAGTCTGTTGTAGAATTAAATATTTAAAAAAATACAAATGTTAGGAAAGTAGATTTGAGCAGCTCTGAACATGAGGTTGGGGGATACTTGGGTATAAGATTCCTACTATTTTTAGAAAAGTAGAAACTGGGCAGCAGAAGAGAGAATCTTTAGGTCAGAAGAATTCAGAAAAGCAGCACCAAAAACCCAGGAAATAGGAGTTCCCGTCGTGGCACAGTGGTTAACGAATCCGACCAGGAACCATGAGGTTGTGGGTTCGGTCCCTGCCCTTGCTCAGTGGGTTAAGGATCCGGCGTTGCCGTGAAGGCGCGGCTCGGATCCTGCGTTGCTGTGGCTCTGGCATAGGCCGGTGGCTACAGCTCCGACTCGACCCCTAGCCTGGGAACCTCCATATGCCGTGGGAGCGGCCCAAGAAATAGCAAAAAGACAAAAAGACAAAAAAAAAAAAAAAAAACTGTGGCTTTAAATTTTCTATTTATTTATTTATTTTTCTTTTTAAGCCACATCTGTGGCATATGGAAGTTCCCAAGCTAGGGGTTAAATCAGAGCTGCAGCTGCCAGCCTACACCACAGCCACAGCAATGCAGGATCAGAGCTGCATCCACAACCTATGCCACAGCTCACAGCAATGCCAGATTCCCCAACCCTCTGAGCAAGGCCTGGGATCAAACCCACATCCTCATGGATACTAGTCAGATTTGTTTCCATTGCACCACAAGGGGAACTCCTTAAATTTCTTTTTTAATCAACTTAGGTTTTAGGTTGATGGGTATATTAAGACACAATCCATCCATTTTTTTAATATAGGCAGACAGATGAAAATTGGGTTAAATTTACAAGAGCTTGGCTTAGAGTAATTAAAATTGGAATGTGTCTTTTTAAAATCCAGGAAATGTAAAGGAAAAGTGGGCATGCACACACACACACACACACACACACACACACACACACACACACACACACTCACTCACTCACTCACTCCAAGTAAAGAAACAAACGAATTATGACAACTTCTATCCTGTGCAAAACAAGCACAGGTCATACTGAAATGCTTAGTTTACAACTAATGTTGAAAAAATTTTTTTCAGTGATAAGTCAGCTGTCAAAATACTAATAAGGCACAATCTAAGAGAATATGGCAATTTTAAAAATGACAAATACAATCACTTCTGTCTTCTCTGGCCCTTTCTATTCCTGGTCAACTACTTTGCTTTCCTTGCAAAAGGCAGTTCTGAAGCCAATAAGAATAATGGCTGCAACTTTCCATGTAAGATTAAAATCTTGAATAATTAAAGTTATCAAACCATGTGATCTACATTTATCATTTATTGTTCCTGCTTTGTTTAGAGAGAGCTGGAGAGAGAAGCTAGAGTTAAACACTGAGAACATGTGCACATTTTAAATCAGATATACCAGGGCTTGCTTTGCCAAATTCTTGATGCTTTTGAACTGTGGGCATTTAATCTGCCCATGGGTCATTTTCTTCCCATGAAAATATTTATATAGACTAATGTCCACTTGTTCTTGCTTCTTGCCATAAATGTAATTATGCCGTAATATTTTTCTTGTGCAAAATAATAAAAATCTATATTTGACAAAAGCTGAATGCTTTTTGTTGGGAGGCTTAGCAATACAAACAGCTAAAGATGTTAGCAATAATATTAACATCTAGAAGTGGAAATATAATTCCATTTTATTTATATTATTTATGCTTCCCCTGAAAATCTGATTTCCACCTACAACAATAAAACCACTCGGTATCTAACTACACTAAATACAGTATAACTAACGTAACATTTAACAAGTTTATACTTTTTTCTATGTGAAGCATTATTCTGGACTCTGTGAGCATGATGATAAATAGATGCATAAAATATCTCAGAAGATAACCATTGATTATAAACACTCTTCTGAGCTTATGGGATGCGGCGCCTACACTTTCAGAAGCTCTCTTTTTAGAAGGTATATTTGATATTGAAGCTGTAAAAATTATTTAAGGAAACTAGGAAAAGAAATTATAACCTGGCTGACAAGTTTTTAGAATGATCATAATTTTACTTTTTTTATTTGGGGCAGCACTCTCTAATTTCCAAAGTACTTTGCTCTCTGCTTTCTCTCCCTCTTTTTGCTTGATGGACCTTGCTCATCATTTTATCTTAGACATCCTGGAAGTTCTCCATGGTACTCCACCTCCTCTGGTTCAGTAGCTCCTGCACTCCCCCATCCCTGTAGTGTAATGTCTGCATTCATCACTTGAGTATGAACCTCAGCAATATGGGACCCAGGCTACTCTCAAGGAGCATTATATTCTCCATACTCAGAATACTATCTGGCCCACAGCTGGTGCTCAGTAAATACTGACTGGGTCGAAATGTCTCACAGAATTCCCAGGACTGTACTGTGAGGTGGACAGATGCTCTAGGAGGCAAGACAAGCTGATAGCATCACACAGAAAAGGAGTAACATTTTTGCACTTTTCCATTGCCCCTTGTCAGTCTCCTGCTAGCTTCCATCTTAGCTGTAACAGAGTTGCAGATAAATGCAGTGCAGGAAAGGGGCTATCTATTCATTTCTGCTAACTTAGTTGACCCTGAAGTAACCTAGTCTTTTTCACACATGGTTATTATAAGCATGGTATATATACACACACACACACACACACACACACACACACATATATATATATATATATATATAATTTGCAAATATACTACCTGGAAAAGCCGAATTCAGGTCAACTGCCTCAAGAAACTTCTGGAATTAAGTAAAACTTCAATATAATGTTTACTTAATGACTTGCTTTTGACATAAATTATTAAATGAAAACAATTTCTACAACTAAATTGATGTAAGGATTAAATGACAGCATTCAAGGGGTCATTTTATCTACTATTTCATAGTCACATCTATTAAATGCTTTACACAATCTGTCCTTATTTCTTCCAACACAATATAGAATCCCTCTTCTTAACTTTAAATTTCATTCCTTGACTTTCATTACACTTGCCCTAGATATACTGCCTGTTCTTATGCTTGAAAGGCTGAATTTTAAAACTGTTTAAAAGCAGGTTTACCACTAAAAATTAGCAGCATCATATTTAAATTCATAGAGTCAAAGTAAATAAATTGATTCTTACGATGTAAATTCTTATATTTTTAATATTATTTCTGTAGACCCATGGTAGTATCTTTCCATCAAATGTCATTTTCCTCTTTGGAGCCACAACCCCACCACTTACGCTGTCATTTTAAGCCCAGGGGTCCACAGAGACAGTAAGTGATACCTAAAATATCCCCTATCTACCTCCAAAACCTGATTTAAGCAATGGCAAAAAAAATTGATAACATAAAGAAAATGGAAATACATTTGCATATATTCTTTGCTGTAGATTTTCTCTTTTTCTATGAGCTCTGCTATGGATTTGAATGTGCTCCCCTTCCCCAATTCATCCATTGAAGCCCTATTGTGATACTGTTTGACGATGAAGTTGGGGAGGTAATTAGGTCATGGGAGCAGAGCCCAATGATGGAATTTGTGTCCTAATAAGAAGAGGGAAATAGCCTTTCCTTTCTCTTCACCATGAGAGGATACACAGAGGAGATGGTCATCCATAAACTAGGAAGAGGACCTCACCAAGAATCCAGCAGTGCAGGCACCCTGATCTCAGACTCCAGCCTCTACAACTATAAGAAATGAGTGCTTGTGAGAAGTAGCCCCAAATAAGACAGGACTCATTGCTTAAAAGATTCTTTTCTTTTCATTACACTCTTATACCAAACTCTAGGTTTAAAAAAAAAATTAGGATTAACTTGGTATTTACACAGAATAGGACAAGAAATGAAGGAGGGTGATAGGGAATTAGATAAGAAAAAACAGACTTGTACATACATTATTTAGTTTACTTTAAATTATAAAATGGTATCAAAAATACCTTTTTTCTATTCATCAATAAAAAATGTCATGGTTATTAAAATTGCAATTTCAGGTGGTATTAGGGTCTTTGTCTCCAGAAGAATGTAGACAAGATTTAAAAATATCTATGTTCGAGTCAGATGGTATGGCCTTGACTAAAAAAGCATATACTTAGCATTACTATTTTACTTACTCATATTCAAACATTCATAGGTACTCAGATTCAAAAAATTCCAATAAGTTAACATATAGTTGAATCTTTTTCCTAAAAGCAGTAAAGCATAGCATTCAATGAATGAATCAGTTCACAAAATATGGACTTGACTCTTTTATAATTATGGGGTTAATTTTTATAACCACATAACAAACAAAAATATAGGTCATACAAAATGCAGGTACTGAATCTTATAAGTGAAATAGAGCAGCTAGAAGCATCCTACCAGCGGAAGATGTCCCTAAATTAGGACACTTGACAGATATAGGAAAATAATTTTTCATTCCTATAAAGTTTCTATTGGTTCTACTTTTAGACTCTAGGAAGGAAGTTAAAAGGAACCTGTCTGGAGATCTTTCTCTATTATTCCTTTGAAAGTCTCTGATACAATTTTAATTTCCATAAAGCACCGACTGTCTAATTTTATCTAAAATATTATTGAACATAAAGGTGACTGGGCCACTAACATAAATATTACAATGAATCTGTTACTGGTGTAATAATGATTATGAATCAGATAAATGTTTCAACTGAAAATGCCATATTTCCATGATAAAATTTCATTAAGCTTTATAATTAATCAAGATAGGTCATGATTATGGCTTCTAACTTTCAAAAAACTATTAAAAATAATGAATGATATAATGAATGATACTTCAAATACAGATAAATTATTTCACGTACCAGAAAGCAGAACAACTTAAACAGGTTAACATATTCTCCTTAATGTTATAATAATTGCTTGACAATATTCTAAATAACTCATTTATCAAATGATATTGAAAAAACTTTACACTATATTTTTTTACACTATAATATGTTTTGACCTTTTGTCAAGAGCTATTATTTTTTAACTCTTCTTTCCTGATGTCTTTTCTCTCTTTCAGTGGAATTATTAAAACCTAATAGGATAGGGTTTTATAAGCAAATATGTGTGTGCACTAACAGATTCTTTTCTTTTCTTTTTTTTTTTTTTTTTTTTTGGTCACATCTGAGGCATGTGGAAGTTCCTGGGCCCAGAATAGAACTTGTGCCACAGCAGTGACCTGAGATTCTGTAGATCCTTAACCCACTATGCCACAAGGGAACTCTACATAGTTGCATATTTGAGAGGAAAGAGACAGATAGAGGGCCAGGGAGACATTCATTTGCAAAATTCCTACTAATTTTTCTCTTCAGTACTATGAATTCCTAAATTAAAATAAATCTAGTTGTTTTATTGTAATGAGAATAAAAGCTATTTCAGGACACCTTCCCTTGAAAACTTAATAACTACAAATTTAATAATAAAAAACATTTTATTTCCTGAGAATTACTACTAGCAACTAAAGAAAAAAGAACAGTGATGTATTTATTTAAAAATCATGCTAAAAGCTTAAATATAATATTTAAAATTACCTGTAAAATTATTGGAAATGTCTATATAGGGAATGTTTGTGCATTGAAAAGAATAATATGCTATTTTCAGCTTTAAGATGAATAAACATTTTGAGAAATATCTATAAACATATTCATGGGTGAATAAATTTCATTAGTTTTTCACATGTTTGTATAAAACAACCGTCATGTTTATGTTAACAGTTATACAAAACAACAAATGTTAACACTCTAAATGGTTAAAAAGTATGGAAATCAGATCACCAAGCTCAAATGACAAATCTCAGAACTTTATATATATTTTTATTAACTTTTTCTTTTTTGGCTTGTTAGGGCCACACCCATGGATTATGGAATTTCCCAGGCCAGGGGGCAAATCAGAGCTGCAGCTACCTGCCTATGTCACAGCCACAGCAATGTGGGATATGAGTTGCATTTGCGTTCTATACCACAGCTCAAATCAATGACACAATCTTAACCTACTGAGGGAGGCCAGGGATTGAACCTGTGGATTTGTTCTTGCTGAGCCACAACTGGAATTCCAGTTATTTCTTTAGCTTTTGGACTATTCATGTTTTCTTTTTATTGTATCCATGTATATTAACTTAGGTTTTTCAAAAGTGTCAAATAAAATAATCAAACATACTACCAAATATTTTTCCCCACTATTTTGTAATCTTATGAATGCTTTCAGTTTCTATCAGTTAAATTTGTGAGAAAATAGCTGCATTTCTAGAGCATTATTTTTTTATTGATTTTTTTTTTTTTGTTCTTTTCTTTTTGCCTTTTCTTGAGCTGCAACCATGGCATATGGAGGTTCCCAGGCTAGGGGTCGAATCAGAGCTGTAGCCGCCGGCCTACGCCGGGGCCACAGCAACGCAGGAGCCAAGCCGCGTCTGCAACCTACACCGCAGCTCACGGCAACGCCGGATCATTAACCCACTGAGCAAGGCCAGGGATGGAACACGCAACCTCATGGTTCCTAGTCGGATTTGTTAACCACTGCGCCACGACGGGAACTCCCGATTAAAGATATTTTTAAACACCAAAGATTTTCCTAAGGGGGATAGTAATGGCAAAGTATACATTTTCAAAATTTATTTCTACCTTCATAATATTCTTATTCTTGAGGTTCAGTTATGTGGACCAGTATAATATCTGATTTGTAACCTATCCAATTTTTTTTTTCTTTGCAACTTAGTAAATGATCAAGCTATGCTTGAAATGAAGATGTATTCTCTGGTTTTTATGTTATATAAAGACAGATTAATTTTTATTCTAAAATACTTTTTTATTTTTTATATTCTTAATTTAGTATATATTAATATTGATACATTAAAAGTTTATAGTCACAATTAATTTCTATAAAATCTCCATGTATTCTTCCTTTTGTCATGTACATAATACCTGTCAATTCGCATATAAGCTTTGTGACTCACACATTACTTATAAACACTGATTGATAATATAAAATGATTATTTTTTTCCTGTTTTTACTTATATATTATTCTGTCTTTAATATATTCATTCATTCAAGAAATAATTTTGAGTCCCGAATATGCGCCAGACACCCTTCTTGGTGGAGTGAATTTAACAATGAATAGTACAGACAAAAATTCCTGGTCTCCTGAAGCTTAAATTTGATGATTCCTATCTTCGTTCTTCTTGTTGCTTTGTCTGAATATATTGGTCTAATAACATTTTTTTTGGTAATATCTTTTGATAGCATGTTGTTTTGCCATTTTAATAGATCTTTCTCTTTATGTGTGTATATATTTATGCATATATTATTTAATTTTTAAACACATCCTGACAATCTTTTTCATTGAAGAAAATTTTAAATTGTTCACATCTAAATTATTTACAATCCATGCTGTGTTAATGGAAATCTCTGCTCTTGCATTCTTTATTGTGTCTCCTGTTTTATGAAACATGGAAACTATTTTTGCTTGCTTTTAATCCCTAGTATTAAGTGAAGGCTTTAAAGATATTCAATTCTACTGCTTTTTAAGAACATATGGGCACCCATATTTCTCTAAATATTATGAACAATAATATTAACTGTCCCAATCTTAGACACCATGATGAGATTATTTTCTTCCAAATTTACACAGTAAGCAGATACTTTTGAGTCTTAGTAAGGTGATCTGTAATCACAAATTCATTTCTATATTATTTGAAGCTTTCTATTGCAGAAAGTTTCATTTTGCATTTAGCATACACACAATTTGCAAAGTTTGCAAAAACTGCCATGATTTAACCTACATTAAAGTTCAATTTAAGTCATGTTAGACAGGATTTGCTTGTTCATGTTTGTGAATTTTTATGCATCTTCCTGTCAGCTTAAGTTTTTTAGGATAAAAAGGTTGTTTTTTCTTGGTTTTTGAAAATTATGGAATATTTTATTTTATTTTTTTGTCTTTTTGCCTTTTCTAGGTCCGCTCCTGAAGCATATGGAGGTTCCCGGGCTAGGGGTCGAATCGGAGCTGTAGCCACCAGCCTATGCCAGAGCCACAGCAACTCGGGATCTGAGCTGTGTCTGCGACCTACACCACAGCTCACGGCAACGCTGGATCCTTAACCCACTGAGCAAGGCCAGGGATCGAACCCGCAACCTCACGGTTCCTAGTCGGATTTGTTAACCACTGCGCCATGGCGGGAACTCCGAAAATTATGGAATATATATGCATTGTTTTTACTGTTGGAGATGCAAACTGGTTAGTTCTGGCATTACTGAATAGCAAATGTTTCCATTCAATATTCTGTAAATTTTTCTTCACCATAATCTGTCATTGGTAATGTGAACATTTATAAAATATTTTTTTTACAAATTATTGAGAATTTATATCTTTTATTCATCTTGGTTGTTTTTATGTAATTATTACAACTCATAAGAACAAAAAGTGATTAGTTCTCACTTTTTTTTTCTTGACACAGAAAGTGTTCAATAAGAACACTTGGAAATCTGTTTTTCACCCAGCAAAGTTTTTGTGATTGTAAGCTTTTCAAAAAAAGAAATCCTGACTTATTCATTTTGTGTCCTCATAGTCCAGCATGATGACAGCCATGTAGTAGACTCAAAAACATTATTGATTGATATTTCTAGTATATCTTTGATTACTATGTTATTACTCCATTTTTTATCCAGTGATGTATTTAGATACTTATGATAACTGTTGTCTATTTTTTTCATAATTTTAAATCTCTTCCATTACACTTCTCATTTTTGCTCAACTTTGCTAAGTTGTATGACACAGGTGAGGCCCTAAAAAGCAAAAGAAAGAAAGGAAGAAAGAACGAAAGAAAGAAAGGAAAGAAGGAAGGAATTTGTTTTCTTTAAGTCTATTCTTTTAATTTTAAACTTGTTTTCTTTAAGTCTATTCTTTTAAGTCTATTCTTTTAATTTTAAACTTGTTTTATCTTTATCTCTGTACTTACTTAACAGAAGCAGAGAATGCTATTAAATAATTTCCATTGTTGTCATATTTTTGTTTTTACAGCTGCATAATTAATGAAAGACTAAATGAACTAAAGGTGTTGGGGGTCATGATCTTTCTATCATACTGGGGAAAACAAAGTTTGTAACTGAGAATCTAAACTGACAAACACATAATCAATGGTAACATTTGCTCCTTCATCCTAACCCAGGGTCTTGCTCCCCATCTCACCCAAAACAAATAAGTAGAAAATACATGAATCATTAAAGATCTTGATGACAATCAAGCAGAAGGTTAAGACAATTTTATAAAAGTTTCTTTGTTTTATGAGGTCTGGATTTCAATAAAACATTGTAATTGATGGAAATTTTTTCCATGTTTAAATAGCTAAAATTATGAATTTCTAAGAAAATTTAGACATCTAATCTTATAGTTTGCTTTTATAAATGTCATGAAAAGTAAATATATTTATTTACTTATATTGTTTTTTTTGTTTTTTTGTTTTTTTTTACAAAATCAATACTGTTCTATTGGTTTTCCCATACCAAGTACATATTCAATAGTTTTGTGGAGTTCCTGCTGTGGCTCAGTGGTTAACGAATCTGACTAGAAACCATGAGGTTGCGGGTTCGATCCCTGGCCTCACTCAGTGGGTTAAGGATCCGGTGTTGCCATGAGAGGCAGTGTAGGTTGCAGACGTGGCTCGGATCTGGTGTTGCTGTGGCTCTGGTGTAGGCTGGCAGCTAGCTATAGCTCCGATCAGATTATACCCCTAGCCTGGGAACCTCCATATGCCGCCAGTGCGGCCCTAAAAAGACAAAAAGACTAAAATAAAATAAAATAATTAAAAAAAAATAAAATATAGTTTCAAGTACTTAAGATCCAGGTCATCTGAGTAGAAGGAGAACTGTTTCATATGCTGTAGGTCCACTAGATGGCAATTCAAAGAAAACATACTTGGCTCAAAATTCTGCAAGCATTTTTTAAAAGAGTTCCTTGGAATCTAGTCTGGTCTAACAATTATTTGGCTAAGTAATAAGAATAATTTTATAAACATCTACTGAAAATTAATTTTGCTCACTTCATAGCTGCAAATGCTCTAGGTTTATTATGCAAACACAAAGCCCAAATTCTGAAAACAAATCTCTGAAGACACTTCTGAAGTTATTAAGGCCTTATGAATCTGAGGATTATATTTCATTCCCCGAATCTTTCTAGGCATCACATTAAAATACAAAAAACCAAATCCTAAGCCCTCTGTGGGTATAGAGGTATCAAAAAAAAATTTACAAAATGTTTTTTCTCCTTCTATTAATGTATAAACAGGAAAATCAAAGGCAACAAAGATATTTTTACTTGTATATCAAATTGTCAGGAAGATATTAAAAATTAGGTACCTTAAACCTCCCGGTTGGAATGATAATGAGAAAAAAAAAGAGCTCAATATCTGGCAACTGTATTCAAATCCCAAGTCCATTGCTGAGTAGGTATTTCAACTTGTATGAGTTGTTTAAATTCTCTGTGCCTCAGTCCCTACATCTGGGAAGTGGGTGTACCAACCTCACAGATTACTTATTAAAATCAAATGAACATATCCCTGTATTTATAAAAATGCTTATAACATAGTTAATGCTCAATAAGTATTATATATTTTATTATTACTATTTCAATCTCAGAAGAAAGTATAAGTGAATTCATAAAAGTGAGAATAATTAAAATATTGATTCAAACTTTATCTTTACAGTTTATTAAATATAATATTAAAAGAAACCTGAAAAAATGCTCATTAACATTTCTTACAGTTGTCAATAAGTTAAATAAATTGATGCATGTAACCTTAATTTTTAAAAAATGAGAATATCATTGTCTCTTGCTATCCATGGGGCACTGGTTCCAGGACCCCAAGAGATACCAAAATCTGAAGCTGTTCATCTCTCATATAAAATTATATGGTATTTGCCTATAAACTATGCACATTATTCTGTATACCTTAAATTACCTCTAGATGACTTATAATTGGTAATTAAGATGTAAACCTATGTATATAGTTTCTGGCATGCAGAAAATTCAAGTTTTGCTTTTTGGAACTTTCCAAAACTTTTTCTCTGAATATTTTCAAATCATGATTGGTTGTATCCATGGATGTAGAACCCGTGGATACAGAGGGCTGACTGTAGTTTTAAATGCTCTAAGAAAAAATGGAAGTAGAGCTCATCTTCTATACCAAAACCTATCCATTGGTAGTAGTGACTAGAATTAATTTATGAGAAGAGTTTTGAATTAGACCAGCTCACCTATGTAGTGATTGACAGGGGATGCCTGACCCAGGGTAATGGAATAGAGACACAGATACTGGCTCGGTAAATCTATTAATGTGTTTGCCTGGCATTGCATTTCATTCGAAAAATATTTATTGAGTGGCGACTACAGCCTACATTGGTTCTCGTTTAGAAAATGTGATTGTAAATGAGCCCAGGTCCTTTTCCTTATAGAGCTAATATTGTTTTGGAAAAGATAGGTATGAAATAAAGTTCACACAGGATAAATGTTACAAAGCAAAGATACACATTATAAAGCAAAGTAAAATGGAGTTAAGTTGTTAGAAACTAAAGATACTCTGAAATGACCAACCAAAGCTGCTTTGGGGGGTATCTGAATGGGCATTTGGTAAGTGGAGGGAGGCTGATAAAGATCAGCAGACAGTGTGAACTACTGCAAAGAACACAAGGCAGGAAAAAGCTCATCCTGAGTAACAGCAAGAAGGCTACGGTGCCTGGGGTCATGGGGAGAGCAGAGGAAATGAGGTCAGAGGGACAGGGCCATTCAGTGACAATGACATTGAAAAGGCCCTCATGACAATGAAAGGAGTATGGATGTTATTCAGAGGAAGAAGTTAAACTGTTAAGTTTTTTTTTTAAGGCCACATCTGTGGCATATGAAAGTTCCTGGGCTAGGTGTTGAATTAGAGCTGCAGTCTACTCAATGTTGGATCCTTAACCCACTGTGCAAGGTCAGGGATCAAACCTGCATCCTCATGGATACCAGTTGGGTTCGTTACTGTTAAGCCACAGAGGGAACTCTGAACTGTTAAGTTTTAAAAAGAGAAATACATTAGTTGGTGTAGCACTTTATTTTTTTTTTTTTGGTCATGCCAGCATGGCATGCAGAAGTTCCCTGTTGAGGAATAGAATCGAACCTGCACCAAAGCAGTGACCAGAGCCACAGCTGCATTCTTAGTGACTATACTGCATTCTTAACCTGCTGTGCCACCAGGGAACTCCAGGATGTATGTTTTGTTTTGTTTTACTTTTTAGGGCCGAACCCATGGCATATAGAAGTTCCCAGGCTAGGGGTTGAGTTGTAGCTACAGTTGGTGGCCTACATCTGAAACACGTCTGTGACCTACACCACAGCTCACAGCAATGCTGGATCCTTAACTCACTGAGCTAGGCCAGGGGAAGAACCAGTGTCCTCATGGATGTTAGTCAGGCTTGTTACTGCTAAGCCATGATGGGAACTCCCAGGATGTATGTTTTTTAAAAGATCACTGCCTCCTAACTCCTACTTAGATCACTTATTCCTAACATATAATCCAGGCTGGCATAATCTTATCAACAAAACCAGCAGTAGCACCAGGAGAGGGGAAAGAAGGCAAAGTCTGGACTTAGGGCTTCCTAAATTAATCTAGCCTTGTAAAAAAAAAGATAAGACATTATCTCTTTTCTCCCTCCTTCTAGTCTCCCGCCATAGTTCTCTGCTGGCCAAATTCAAAGAAAAGCTTGAGGACAGGGAAGTTCATGGAATCCATGGATGTCAATTCCTGGCCAGATATTAGGGTAAAAATAGTAAACAGTGGATGTGGATAACTACCACTCAGGTTAAGGTGGTGGACTTTGCATGAACAGATATCATGATTTATAAGACAGCTGAAATAATAAAGTCACTGGTTCATGAACAAACACCACAGATTCCAAGATAAAAAAAAAAAACAACAGTAAATTATGAAATAAATTTTAAAAAGAAAAGCATAACTAAAAAAATAAAAAATAAAAACAACTAAAAAGACCAAAAAGTTAATTACATCTGCACATTTTAAAGTGTAAGACTACATGTTCTAAATCCTTTTCTATGTAGTTTATTAAATATTTTATTCTAAATTATGTCAGATGTACAAATAAGAACTAGAAAATGATATATGTTGATCTAAATATGCTGAAGAGGAGTAATTACTGAAATATATACTATGAAGAAAGGTAACTTGGTTTAAGAAAGTTAATTTATAGAATTTTCAGTTGTCATTCTGTACAGGTAATGAACTGAGACACTCCTACACTAGAAAAACGCACTGAAGGTGACATAAAAATAGGCAGACAATTTTCACATAATCTTGCTTCATGCAAAGTAAATAATTCAAATCGCACGGAAAGCTGTAAAATTCCTTTTCTAAGTTTTTTGTTTGTTAGTTTTGCTTTTTATAGCTCCACTTGTAAATATGGAGGTTCCCAGACCAGAGATTGAATCAGAGCTGCAGCTGTGGCCTAGTACAGTGACAGATCTTTAACCCACTGAGTAAGGCCAGGGATCAAACTGCGTCACAGAGACAATGTTGGGTCCTTAACCTGCTGAGCCACAGTGGGAATTCCTCCTTCCTATAGTTTTAGGAGACAAAACAAATTAGTCCTGACTTTCTCTTTTTCAACTTTAATGTGTTACAGAACTGGCCAAAGGCCAGTTTTACAAGATTTACATCGAAACAGGGGCAGAGAAAGGGTTTACAAATACAAGTGTTCTAAAGTAGTTGCTCAAAGAACAGGGAGAGTAGAAGGAGGCTGTCTAAAGTTTAGGCAGGCTGAGAGGAATAGGAAGACCACATTAGTCAGTTAGTTCCTAAGACAGAGTCGATATCCATGTCCTCTTTGTAGGAGAATTATTTATTTCTAACCGCACAGTTATGAGTTTGTGTAGAGAACCAAAATTCAACTTCTCATGAAAAAAATACATATAAATATAGATAATACATATCTATATATATGCCACTTATTAAGTCCCCATTCTTTTCTGCTCTTTTACACTGGAGTCCATTTTCACCCTTTATGCTGATATATTGTATTAGTCAATTATTCACTGATTCCAATACAAAGAGAATGTAAATGAGGTATAAAATGAAATTGAGAATATTCACTAGCCTTATTTTGGTGATCATTTTATAATATATACAACTATTGAATTGTTATGTTGCTATGTCACCTGAAACTGATATAATTTTATGTCAATTATACGTCAATCTAAAAAAATCAGGGAGTGTTTGAAGAGTGTTAGGGACTATAAACAGACTTTCTTCTGGGAGGAGTAAACATATGAAATTGCAAATTTTTCTATAGACAGCAGCCTCCCTACAGTTGACGACACTGATGTGGAGTTCAAATCATACACATACACAATTAGAGCAAATCTAAAACGGACTTGAAGCATTTCAAAATAAAATTATTTGAATAATCAAAAAAAGATTCACTGCAACAAGTGAGAGTTCTCTTAAATTGTTGTTAAAATGTCTTTCATTGTGATGACACTGCAAAAGCATCATGAATGAGGCATCATGTTATGAAAAAGTTTATGGAAAGAATCATGTCAAAATTTGGCAAATAATTAATTTGAAAAGTTAGAGTTGCAATTATAAACAAAATTCTGTTATAAATCATAATAAACATTTCTTAATTTCTTTTATTTTTCTAGACAGGGTCCTATATATAATTATATATATATATAATTATATATATATAATTATATATAATTATATATATAATTATATATATATATGTAAGTATTTTTTTAAAGCAATGTCAAAAGAAAGATGCTACAACTTCTCCCTACCTGTGTGGTCTTTTAGCAGTCTGAGGTTGAATGGAAGTAGTAATATTCCAAAGTTGGAGGAAAACATATATGAACAAGACATGACCTAGATCCTCTGAGACTAGTAATCACTGCCTCCTCCAGTGGGAACAAGGTTACCTTTGCCTTTGTCCTCAGCCCATATACATGGTGATACAGAAATAGGAAAGACCTTGCAGCGCCCCACACAAGCTCTCTGTGTAGCTCTCTGATCCAACACTTCTCCACATACAATCTATTCCCCATCCCCTTGACCTACTCTCATTCATGGTTCAAATCCTCCAGGACCCTACTCTGACCCCCAGAAGGTCACTATGTAGCCTTTCAAGTATTTGCAGGTTCCTGTAGCACATCTAACCTCTAAGCCTCATAAAGGACCTGACACACAGCAGGTAACTAATTAACATACTCATTCAACAAACTACCAGCAACAGTGAAACACAGCACATCCTTTGAGATACTAAAAGAAGAGCCAGACCAGGTTGGTGAAAAGAGATATTTTGAGAAGAATAAAAATTGGCCATAAAAATAACAAGAATACTATTTTTCCAGTAGCAGCTCATTACAGTTCCTCCATTCTCTGTGGCAAAATCTGCCCCCTGCTTAAAATTCTGATTGCCTTGTGTAGAGAGGAGTGGGCAGGAGTGGAAAGGGTTATTTTCCATAATATTAGCTTAAACCACACACCATGCACAGCATAAATAGGCAGCCACACAAGAAAGTCATGATCAAAAATCTACCTGCATTGAGAAGCCACAAGAACTCTCCAGTGGTGGGAGTTTAAATCAATAATTACTTAAATGTTCAGATATGTGACCTACCCAAGGATTTGGAATGAGAGACCTGGCACAATTTCTCGTGGTCAAAATATTGAGAAGAAGCAGTATGTATTTATAAGTAAAATATACCTATTATGCTGGAATAGCAATGAAAAAGAACGTTCCCATTTGAAATAAAAAATAACTCAAACTTTACTTGAAATGTATTTTTCCCCAGACAATGCTCCTCAGAAAAACATTTTTCTATCGTATTTGCTAAAATAATATACTATTCTTAAAACTTCCATTTAAGTATATGAAAGAACACCCCTGAACATTTTATACACACAGTTCTTCTAAGATAGATGTTGAACTTTCTAGCTATTACCTCCTAATGTGTACACAATATAGTTGACAGTTATTTTGATATATTTGGGATGCACTCATGCCTTCTAGCTAAGCATGTGCTATTCAATTTAGAGGCCTTAAACAAGTGCCCAGTATTTTTGAGAGCTAATTAAAACTTCATTATTAGTACAACAGCCATACCCCATTACAGGCTTGATAAGAAACCCAATAACTGATAGTATCTGTGTAAGTCTTTCAACCAACACATAATTAAGTTGTGTGGAACCCACTGCCCTCTGGAATCTCTTTTTACCAAGAAAACAAAATAGTAAGCATGAGGTGCAGGGTTGATTTCTATTAAAGTGGAGGCAAAGCCTGGATTCCAACATAGATTTTCAGTTTTTTTTTAATTTTTAAAATTGAAGTATACTTGATTTACAATTTTGTGCCAATTTCTGCCGAACAGCAAAGTGATCCAGTCATATATATACATATATGTACATATATATATATATATATATATCCAGTCATATACACACATTCTGAATGTGTGTGTGTATATATATATATATGTATATGTATACATATGCACACACACATATACCTTCTTTTTGTCATTATATCACTTATATGTGGAATCTAAAATATGGCAAAAATGAACCTATCTACAGAACAGAAACAGACTCACAGACATGGAGAATAGACTTGTGATTGCCAAGAGGTGAGGGGTGTAGAGGGAGTGGGATGGACTAGGAGTTTGGGGTTAGTAAATGCAAATTATTACATTTAGAATGGATAAGCAATGAGGTCCTACTGTATAGTACAGGGAACTATATACAGTCTCTTGTGAGAAAAACAGTTTCAAAGTTTTAAACTTTCCTTTTCAGCCGGAAAAATAATTATATTCGAAACACAATTTTTAAAAAATCATTTTTTTTCAAAAGGTGTATATAGTTATCCTTTTTTTTCTTGTGATATGTTTTCCTAAGATGGATAATATATCTTTCTATGAAGAATTCGATAAATAAAAAAATGAATCTAATCATTTAACCTGCCCAAAGGAGAAGTGAGATAAGTAATAATATAATTAACTCTATTTTTTTCTATTGATAAATCCTTAATGGTTGGTTTTTAATATAAGCTGGCATCTTCTCATCAGCCAACATTGCTTCCAGGCAGTTTTCACTCAGACATCATGTTGTGTATTATGGGAGCGGCAATGAACCTTAATATTGTTTAGAACAGCATAATTAGGAAAAGGCATTCTTAGGGGAGCAACAAAAAAGTTGCCAAGTAAATGAGTTACAGTGTATCATTTAAATTTATTTATGCTGATAAAACATAGAAGAAAAAATACTAAATTTTTCATAGTTTCTCCATGCAAACAGATTACTGTCAGTAACTCAGCTTAATTTTCATTAAATCATAAATCATATGAATTGCACAAAAATATCCCCATGCCAAGTACTTAATAGCAAATATTACAATGAGAATAGGGATATCAAAGGTTAAAATGATTGTCACGGAAACATAATCCAGAAAAAAGGGCATCAAATCAGAAACTACTTCTTAGCAAACGTTCCTCAAGTCCTTGCCTCAAAATACAACTTGGTTAACTGTGTCCAAGATACAGTAACTTTTTTTTTTTACCTGTAATTATTTACATTAGCTTATCTTCAATGACTGAGCTAAAGTAGCTATTTATGATGTGGCATTAATAAACAAAATTAGTAAGTACAAATTAAATGCCTCAACTATTTAATTGCAGAGACACATACTAGAATTACCAAGCACTTAAGATTTGGGGTCTTCATTTCCTATTGCAGATTTGACTTTCATCTTGGACTGTCCTTGCACTTGTGTACATACTTTAGATATATTAGCCTAAAGCCATATCAATTTTTATCATTAAGAAAGTAAAACAGTATATACACTCATATATATGTACATACATACACATACATATATGAAATAAAAGAAGAATGTGTTAGTTTGAGTCCTCTGAGAAGCAGATACCATAATAGTATTAATTGTGCAAAAAAATGTATGTATATATATGTATGTATATATATATATATATTTTTTTTTAGGGAAAAAGAGGCATTGTTCATTTGGATAAAGGCTTTTGCTAGATTTATGTATTGTGAATATGTTTTCCCAGGCTATGGTCATCTTTTCACTTTTGTGTGTCCAGTGAAAACTAGACACTTTATCTACTATTGCTACTATTTTTTGTGTTTTAATAAATTGTTGACTATGCCAATACTGTAGATATTTTCTCCTATGTATTCATCTAGAAGTTTAAAAATAGTAGTTTCTACATTTAGGTGCATACCATTTTTTTTTTTTTGTCTTTTTTTTTTAGGGCTGCACCAGTGACATATGGAGGTTCCCAGGCTAGTTCTCTTCCCCATGGATTGTTAAAAGTCAGTTATCCACATATATGTGAGTCCTTTTGTAGAATCTCAATTTTTCTTCCTTTTGTGTGTGTGTCTTTTTGCCATTTCTTGAGCCACTCCCGCGGCATATGGAGGTTCCCAGGCTAGGGGCTGAAGTGGAGCTGTAGCTGCTGGCCTATGCCACAGCCACAGCAATGCAGGATCTGAGCCATGTCTGCAACCTACACCACAGGTCACGGCAATGCTGGATCCTTAACCCACTGAGTGAGGCCAGGGATCGAACCTGCAACTTCATGGTTCCTAGTCGGATTTGTTAACCACTGAGCCATGACGGGAACTCCATCAATTTTTATTCTTTACTTATGTATTTATGTTTACATTTATACCACATTGGCTTTACTATTTGGCATAGTTATGACAATTTTTGGAATTATTTTAAATATTTCTTTTTTTTTTTTCAGAATAGTTGTGTGTATTCTAAGTTACCTTGCTGAACTCAGTCATTACTTATGATAGATTTATTTTAAAAGATTGATTAGAATTTTCTGAATGGAAAATTGTATCCTAAGTATGGACAGGTTTACTTCTTCTTTCCTCAACTTTGTACTTCTATTCATTCGTGTCTTGTTGAGTTGGCCAGGATCTCCAACATAAAGCTGAATAAAAGTTTGAAAACTGATATCCTTTCCTTGCTTACAAATCCAGGGGAATACATTATTTTTCACCATTAAGAACTTTATCAGCCATGGGTTTTCATAGATGCTTATTATCAACTTGATGTAGTTCTTCCAGCACATCTTTTGTTGACAATGTTTTATCTTTAGCAGATGTTGGATCTAGTCAAATGATATTTTTACATCTATTGAGATAATTACATATGGTGATTTGCATTGATTGATTTTTGAGTATTGAATCAAACTTGCTTTCCTAGGATAAATCCTATTTACTGATAAAGTATTAACTTTATATAAGTATTGTTGGATTTAATTTTCTAATTAATTTTGTGTCTATATTCATTATAAACACACATCTATAATTTTCCTTTCCTGTAATTTTTACCTGGCTTTGGTAAATATTCTAATGCCCTAAATTATTGAAAGAGAGCTGTAAATCTATTGAATATATTAAGAAAGATACACATGTTAAAATGTCTAATAGTAACCATCAAAGATGATAGAGTTCCAATTTCTTTAAAAAAATGGATAACATCAAATCACTAGCAAAGAGGGAAGAAAGGGAGGAAGAAAAATATACATTACAAATCTCTTGATAAATATAGGTGAGAATTTGTTTTCTGTTTTTTTATAGGGCTGCAACCATGGCATATGGAAGTTCCCAGACTAGGGGTCAAATCAAAGCTGTAGGCACTGGCCTACACCACAGCCACACGGGATCCAAACCACAACTCCTGCAGCCTACACCACAGCTCACAGCATCATGGGATCCTTTAATCCACTGAGTGAGGCCAGGGATCAAACCCACATCCTCATGGATACTAGTCAGGTTTGTGACCATTGAGCCACAATGGGAACTCAGAGGTAAACATTTATATGTTTGTTTAAGGTGGGACTTGTTGCTTGCATCAGTGTTCCTGCTTTTTAATAATTAAGAAATACCTTTTCCCTTAGTCTTCAAGGAAATGCTAGCAAGTACTTTATCTTCAAAGTATCTTTTGAAACCCTAAATTGTCTAGCTCAGTATTTGGGAAATGGTATATGCTCAGGAGAACTTTTTTGATTCTTCTCAAAGTTAAATACTTGATTGGGAAACAGCTAGTAACCAGGGAGGAAAGCAAATAGTATATTCTCTCATTAGGATTATACGTATTATATATTTTCACTCAAGTCTGATATTCTCCTCTTAATTAAACATCAGTGACTTTTATTGAATCACATTCTGTATTTAATTAGTACTTTTGAATTGAGGTTATTTCTCATTTTACAAGTTAACTGTGGAAATATCTTTTAGACATTTGACTAATACTTTAATTAAAGTATAGAGTCATATGAAAAACATACCTCTTAACTTTGATAATTATCAGCTATTGATAATTATCCATTCCTGCTGAATAAAGTATTTAGTAGAATGATTATATAGTGGCAAATAAAGATTATAAGCAAATAATTATCTGCTACCTTAATGAAACACCTACTTTCACTCTATTTATACCTTTGTTTTGGTAAAAAATAAAAAATCACCTTTCAGTACAAATGCCTACTGTTGAAACATAGTTTATACAACAGAAATTGACACAACACTGTAAATCAATTATAGTTTAAGAAAAAATTTAAAAAATTAGGGAGTTCCTGTTATGGCTCAATGGCTTACAAATCTGACTAGTATCCATGAGGATGTGGGTTCGATCCTTGGTCTTGCTCAGTGGGTTAAGGATCCGGCTTAGCCTAGGCTGTGGTGTAGGTCATAGATGTGGCTTGGATACCCTATTGCTGTAGCTGTGGTGTAGACTGGCAGCTGAAGCTCTGCTTCAACCTCTAGTCTGGAACTTCCGTATGCCATAGGTGTGGCCCTAAAAAAAGCAAAAAAAAAATTTTTTTTAAAGAAATATAAATTTAAAGATTTGAGTATGTAAATTTTTCAGTTATTGATTTTCTTTGAAATCCATGTTCACTGTTCACTTTACATTTTCAAATAACTACTGACCTAAAGAAGGATTTTTCAAGTGATTGAATAATTATTTTTTAGAAAAGATACATTAAGCAACTATAAGTTCACTAATTATTTCCAAATTTAAGGTCACTGGATAAGACTATGTACATTCACTAAAATAGCAATAAAGTGCAAATCTGCATGCATTAAAGTTAACTCAAGCATAAGCATGAGTATACCACTGATTTATTTCTGAATCTGTTTAAGATAGTTTAGTAAGCAGGGGTACTAGAATGACCACATTATACACTAGAGGCTCTGCTATGTCACTGTACCATGCAGAGCCAAGTGGAGAGGGCCACCTTTGTGTGTATGGCTGCAATACAAGTGCAAGAATGGGAGTGCATGTGTATGTTTCATAGAATTTTAAAGTCCTGACCAAGTTAATTAGATAAAATCTTCAGATGAAAAAATGAAGATAGCTTCTGGTTAATAGCATTTGCTTTAACCTTTGTGGGCTCTGAAAATTTAGACAGCCAAGCAATACCCTGCTTTTCCCCCAAGGTGGAAACACAAATATTATGAATAAATGTTAATTTTTATTCATAAGGAAACTAAATGTGTGACATTGAGCATATTATTCTTGGATAAGATCCCCAGATGTCATGAGACATTTGTGGAACTATTGTTACAGGGAAACATATTGAGAAATGATTTATTATTCTTTCTATAAGAGATAACATGTGGTATGCAAAAGTTGGTGAAATACAGTCTTTTCACTTTCACTGTCACTGGGAAAGGAAGGTCCAGATGTCATGGATTCTTTAATGTTACAAAATCTGATATAATATTTGAAATGTAACATAAGATTTAAGTAAGGGATTCATTCAATATATCAAATACTCTATCCCTTAATTCTCAAAAAAGAAAATTAATTAAAATAATAAATGGCCCTATATGAATGAGTAATCTAAGGAAGTGGCAGGGCAGGGACAATTCTATCTTCTAAAGCCTTATCACTGCCATGGACTTTGCATTAAGTCAATTATTTTATCTTTGTTTTTCTCAATATGCTAACCCCAAAAATGGGCACATTAGCTTATACCCACAAGAGATGCTTCATAGGATGAATAATTAAAGGCTTGGCAAATGTTTTTTTCTTAATTAGAATGGTAACACAATTGCCAATACATAATAACCCCTTCATTCAAAATTGAATGCCCAGAGGTTAATTGATTTGTCAAGGCCTCGAGCATTATCAGTATGCATCTATATTTAGTTTGCTAAATACATTTACCTCTTAAATATTTATGAGGCAACAAATTTCCCAGTTCAATGAATTATATAAAGTATTTGCTTTTCATTTGGTCAGATATAATTTTGTTCTTTAGCCATCTCATGTAGGCAAGTGAAGCACTGTTCACAAAATCCTGATAGCCTTGATAAAGAAGAAATATCAGGGCCATAGAATGTTTGAGCTGCAGCACATGATTTAAAACAATTTCACTGAATGTTGTTACACTTCTGATTGTAGTTCTTAAATAAGGAGATTTTCATAGTTACTTCATGCTTAGAGATAGATTCACAATCTCCAGGTGTCTGGAATTTAGGCTTCATTAGAATAATACCAATAGTGGCAATTACAAGAAAGGCTTTCTTTCAATTTTTTCAAAGAAGAAATTTTGTAAAATTGTTGGGCACTTCAGAAAGTGGCTCATTATCACAAATTTGCTAAATTTTTGAATTTTAAAATATGTTTTAAAAAACAAGAGAATAAAGAAAATGAGAAAATAAAATGAAAATCTGTTCCCATTGTGGTTAAGAACTAGTATCCATGAAAATGTGGGTTTGATCCCTGGCTTTGCTCAGTGGGTTAAGTATCTGGTGTTGCCATGAGCTGTGGTGTAGGTCACAGACATGGCTCAGATCTGGTGTTGCTGTAGCTGTGGCATAGGCCAGCAGCTGCATTCTCCAGTTCTCCCTAGCTTGGGAACTACAATATGCTGCAGGTGCAGCCCTAAAAAGAAAAAAAAAAAAAAAAAAAAAAGGAAAATCCACATCATGCAAAAATAAGCAAACTACAGAGAAATTCAGCCCACAATTTTACCATTTATGAGTGTTTTTTCAGTAGTAAACATGACAGCTGGCCGCCAAAAAGAAGAAGTGCAAAAGCATGCCACTAAGCATATCACAGTTATTAAACTTCTTTTCATTCAGAGAAGGGTTTATTGTTCTGAGGCTAATTCTGTCCTTAAGGCCCTGGTATATATATTTTAACAGATTCGACCACTAGTATTACAATTAATAATAAGGAACTTTTTTTTCTGTTTTGAGAGATATTTTCATTTATTTAAACAAATATACTGAATAGACTTAGATGTTTTATTTAGATTTAGAAAATACATTTAAAACTAGGTAAAGAAGAAACATCAGGGCCATAGAATACAAAATTGATACACAGAAATTGACTGCATTTCTATATACTGACAATGAAAGACTAAAAAGAAAAATTAGGGAGAGCATTCCATTCACCATCACATCAAAAAGAATGAAGTACCTAGGAATAAACCTACCTAAAAAGACAAAAGACCTGTATTCTGAAAACTATAAGAAGCTAAAGAAAGAAATCAAAGATGACACAAATGAATGTAAAGACATACCATGCTCACAGATTGGAAGAATCAATATTGTCAAAATGACTATATTACCCAATGCCACCTACAGATTCAATTCAATCCCTATCAAATTACCAATGGTGTTTTTCCCAGAACTAGAAAAAAATATTTTAAAATTTCTATATAAACACAAAAGACCCTGAATAGCCAAGGCAATCTTGAGAAAGAAAATGGAGCTGGAAGAATCAGGCTCCCTGACTCAGACTACACTACAAAGCTAGAGTCATCAAAACATTGTGGTACTGGCACAAAAACAGAAATACAGAACAATGAAACAGGTAGAAAGCCCAGAAGTAAATCCAAACACCTATGGTCAATTAATCTATGACAAAGGAGGTAAGAATATATAAAGGAGAAAAGGCAATCTCTTCAATAAGTGGTGCTGGGAAAACTAGACAGCTATATGCAAAAGAATGAAATTAATACATTTTCCAACACAGTACACAGAAATAAACTCAAAATGAATTAAAGACCTAAATATAAGACCAATTACTGTAAAACTGTTAGAGGAAAACATAGGCTGAACACTTTCTGACATAAACTGCAGCAATATCTTCTTGATCCACCACCTAGAGTAATGACAATAAAAACAAAAGAAACAAACAGGACCTAATTAAACTTAAAAGTTTTTGCACAGCAACGGAAATCATAAACAAAACAAAAAGACAACCCACAGAATGGGAGAAAGTATTTGCAAATGAAAGCAACTGACAAAGGATTAATATGTGAACACCTCTAGCAGCTCAATATCAAAAAAACAACCCAGTCAAAAAATGGGCAGAAGATCTAAATAGACATTTCTCCAAAGAGATATATGAATGGCCAAAAAGGAAAGGATGCTTAATATCACTAATTATTAGAGAAGTGCAAATCGAAACCACTATGAGGTACCACTTTACACCATCTAGAATGACCATCATCAAAATGTCTACAAATAAGAAATGGTGGAGAGGGTGTGGAGAAAAGGAAACCATCTTACACTGTTGGTGAGAATGTACATTGGTATAACCACTTTGTAAAATAGTATGGAGGTTCCTCAAGAAACAAAATATAACTATCATATGATCCAGCAATCCCACTCCTGGGCATCCATCCAGAGAAAACCAGAATTCAAAAAGACACAGGCACTCCAATGTTCATTTCAGCACTATTGATAATAGCCAAGACATGGAAGCAACTTAAATGTCCATCAACAGGTGACTTGATAAAGATGTGGCACATATATGTGATGGAATATTACTCAGACATAAAAATAATGAAAAAATGTCATTTGTAGCAATATGGATGGACCTAGAAACTATCATACTTAAGTGAAGTTAGTCAGACAGTGAAAGACAAACACTGTATGATATCACCTACATGTGGAATCTAAAAAAAAAAAAAAAAACACACACACAAAAAAAACACAAAAAAAACAAATAAACTTATTTGTAGAACAGAAACAGATTCACAGATTTTGAAAAATTTATGGTTACCAAAGGGGACAAGAGGTGGGGTGGGAGAAATGGACTGTGGATTTGGTATTGGTATATGCACACTGAGGTATATGGAATGATTGGCCACAAGCACTTGCTGTATAGCACAGAGAACTCTACCTAGTATTCTGTAATAATCTGTGGGAAAAGAATCTGAGAGAGAATGGCTATGTGTATATGTATGACTGGGTCACTTTGTCATACAGCTGAAATTACCACAGCATTGTAAATTAACTATACTTCAATAAAACAAAAAATATTAAATAAAGCTAACATAACTGAATAATATGTGTACATTTATAAATTTTTAAAAATAGAGTATCTTTTTCTTTTGGTTGTACCCATGGCATGCTGAAGCTCCTGGGCCAGTGATCAAACCTGCACCACAGCAGTGATGATGCTGGAGCCTCCACCTACTGAGCCACTGGGGAACTTCCAATCAATCTTCATAAAAATGGTTAGAAGACAAACAGGGGCTGTTTTTCTTTCAGATAAATATAGTCCTATCTAATTTATGTACTTGTTGGACTTAGAGGTTGTTACAGAACTTTTCAACAATCAAATAACATAGGGCAGAGTGCCTGGCACATGTTAGGATCCTATAAATGGAAATATCTCTATCTCCAGACCACAAATCAGCACCCTTGGATCCTTTTCCTGTCCTCTCCTCTTACTCTACAAATATGTTCAACTTTATTCTACTCTGAAAAAAACAAAGGAATTATTTGCTTTCCCAAGTTATTTATCTTCTTCTCTTCCCTCTCTCACACACCCCTTCCCCAACTATTTTTTAAAGTTTACTTTATAATCACACCTTTATATTCTCATTAGTTGTAATCTTCCTGAGAATAGAGACTACACTTCTTTTTAATCCCATTATCCACTGTATCCTTGTACAATAAGAATGAACTTGACAACTACTTGTTAAATAAATGAGCCCTCATCATGTATTTGTACTTATGTGACTACTCAATGCATTATTCTATTTAAAATCCTGTTTTAAAGTTTGGCCATGAACTCATCTTCAAAAGTAATTTGAAGTCTCATGTTCTTGCCATAAGTGAGTGTCCTGACCCTTCCTCCTGTATGTTCATTTTCCTAATATTTCTGACTATGTTTTTGTTCTGTTGTCTTGTTTTAATTTTTCCTTGTGCATGATTTAATAGTATGATAGCTGGATGTAGATGTTTCCATTGAATTCATCATTGGCTTTCTATTTGCTCATGGAGTAATCACATATAATGATTTCTTCATTGATCATTCATGGTTTATGGCTCCCGTATCTCTACTTTCAGCTCTGCTCTTTCTCCAGAGCTTGAGAATCAATGTCTATCAGCCTGCTACACACCTCATCTAGATAATCCACTTTCAGTTCAAAATTACATGAGAAGCTACACATTCCTGCTGGTTTTCATCCAGCCCTGTTTACTATTTCCATTGCTAGTCCATCTAGGGCCCTTTGCCTTATTCCACAAGTGTTTTTCATTCACCCTGATCCTAACCAGTACGTCTATACTTCTCTGTGTTTTATACTTCAAAGCTCTAAGAGACAAAAAGCCTCTTTTCTAAGAGTGTATATACCTAGAATGTAGCTAAGAGAGACTTTAGAAAAAAAAGGTGTAAATTAATAATACATTAAGACAAACAAGATCTTACTGGAAGAAACAATGAAATAACAATTTTGAATGTAAATAAAAACTAACATTTCTTAAATAATTTCCTTACATTTTAAACTTATTTCTATTTACTTGTATAAATAGTCAGTCAGTAGATATGTGCATAGGTAAATTGAAAAGTTACCTTGGTTTTAAGAAAAGTAAAACTGATTGAAAGGGGATGGACCTAGACCTTAAGGGTTTAGCATCTATGCCCTGTGGAGGTCAAAGACGATGACACAGTTCTATACGGTGGCAGTTGCTTCAAACTGTAGCTACAAGATATCTGTGTTTTGGAAAAGCTTTGAAGAATTGATGAAAAAGGAAATTTTCTCAATTTTCTATTCTGAGTGATAGGTAGTTGCTGGTTACATAAAGGCATATGATGAAATAGCTTTGAGGTTGCCTCCAGGCTCAGTAGGAAAAATAGCAATAAACAAACAGTAATATATACATGGGCACTAGGTATGTGAAGGATGGTTGGTTCCATGTGGTAGTACTTTATTGGTTCAAACTAAGCTTTTTCAGGCTTCCTTGCACTACCTCATCCTGACATTTGGTCAATGTTCACTGTAATCATACCAGTTATGATTTTCTAGACTCTGGCTTTGTTTCTACTTGTCCTTAATGATCCATTTTCTTGATTTTTACTTGTCCTTTAAAATTTTTCTCTATATCACACATTTTTTGCAGAAGGAGCATATACCAAATAGTGCATATATTCTGTCATTCCATCTAGGTATATACCTATCTATGATTAATTCAACTACAATTACAGGATCTTATTCATATATTCATCTCTTCTCTCTCTCCACCCCGCCCCCAGCAATACTATACTTTGATATTCAGCCCCTTTGATCTCTTTGCCAGCTTTTCCCAATATTCTCTTGAGACAAAATAATTGCTTCTGGGTTCATCAATTAATAACTAAAATCAACAACATGAAACTGCCTGAATTACATTTGAATGCATCTATTTACTTTTACTTCTAATCTGCAAGTTTATTTGTACTTTTGAAAAGCTAAAGAAAATTTCTGACAATATTCTTCATCTTTTAAAGTCACATTTGCTGAAGAACTAGTAAGTCCTTAGTTCAATAAATATATGAAAATCTAAGAAAGAAAAATAATTTGGCAGTGTTCCATGTTTTTTATTTCTTTTTGAAATCTTTAAATGTTTGAGTTTCTTAAGACTCAGTCCCAGACCTTTCCCATCTCTGTTCTATTTCATTGGTTATGAACATGATTGCCATAACTTTAAAGACTATCTACATATTCATGACTCTCAAATTTATGTGCCTGGTCCAGACTATGTGCTAGTTCTAGATCCTTTCATGTGACAACCTCTTAGGCAGAGACAATCATCCACCCAAATTTATACTCCCCTTTCATTGTATACAGTTGTAGCTGGGAAGTAGCTGACTAACCAGACCTGCAGATTCAACCACATGGTTTCATCAAGGTGTGGCTACATGACTAACTCTCATAATGGAATGTCAGTGTAAGTGGTGTGTATTTCTCCCTGGCCATAGCTTTTAAGAAGCACGTTTGTCTTTTCCACATTTTATCTTCTTCCAAACTATTAAGATGGAACCTTGGAAGCTACATCTTAATGGTGTCCAAGGTGACTTTTGAAATGCATCTTTAATATATCAGAATGGATAACAGTCTCTGAATGACTGGTTGGAATAAAACTATCCCTGGCAAAGTTCATTAATAATTCCTGGGAAATAAAAATAGAATCTGGGTGATAAAGTCTAAACTTTTTTTTTCTTTTCCTTTTTTTTCTTTTCTAATTTCACTTACTCATAGGGTGCTTCATGCAGAGGCCTTGCACCTTGCACTTCAGAATTCCTGGTGGGAAACGGCTGCACCAACACCTCAACTCACTGGGCTGTGTGCAGAATCACTGCACATGTAATTCAAGATGGTAGCACCTGGCACTGGGATCTGAAGTTGTGAACAGCACAGCTTCCTGACTCTGCCCACTTCCTATAGATGACAGACCTATACAGCAGCCCCACCCATGACCTGTTGAAAAAGTGTGTGCTCTAGAGCCAGAGCTCATATCTCTCCATTCTTTTGATCAAAGAATAAAACTTTCCTTTGATTCTGAACCAAACTCAGTCTCATTCTACTAGATCAAACTAGAGTGGGCAGGAGGAGCCTTGTTGGGGACCGTTGAGGGAGGGTCTGTAACAAAACCACCCCCACCTTCCAGGAACCCTGAACTGGAGTGTTGTGGGGATGTTACATGTGAAAAAAGAGACATTTTCTTCTCATTTGAGAAATAATTCAGGTGGGGACCCTGTTGGTATTTGCTAACTCATATACAGCCATACTTCTCTAACTATTTCTCAAGTATTTCATACTGATGAAGCCTCAAGTTTGATTTTTGTCCCTAAATCTTCTCCTCTTACACTCTTTTCCGTTGCAGAAAACAATTTTTATATATTGATCTTGTTTATGGAAGTGTTCTAAGTGCGTTAAATGTATTTATTCATTTACTTCTTACAATAACTCTATGAGAGAAGTACTGTTTTTAATCCAGATTTTACAGATGAGGAAACAAAAGTACAAAGACATGAAGTCATAAAACAAAGTCACCAGTGAGTAAGCATCAATGGCAGGAATCAAATCCAGGATACTGGCTGCCTTGTTCATTCTCTTCATGATTTCACTATACTGCCTCTGATTCAACCAACAAATATATTATATTATTAAAAGATAGTTGAAGGAATTGGAGTCAAGAAAAACATGGGTAGGAGATAATAAGGCTAGAGGTAAAATTAACACACATAAATATTTTAACCATGTGCTAAACAACATTACAGAGGGAGATTAAAAATGGCTTTTAGCTACCCAACTGATCCCTAAATTACTTAGTTGACAGGACAAAAAGAAAGTGGATTCACAGTACTAATATTGTTACCTTAATGAGAGAATAAAAACTACTCTTTCAAGTTTTTAGAATTCTAATACCAGAGAGAATATTTTTCATTTTCAAAGTCAGGAAGATAGCTCAGAAAGAGTATTCTAGGTAAATGTCCAGTGCAAAAACCCTTAGGCAGGGCTGATCCTGGAATGTCCTAGGATCAGTTTGTCTGAGATAAGGGAAATAGTAGGGAATAGAATCTTAGAGGTTCTTTTAGGCAACCATAGGACATTGGCTCTTACTCTGAGTAAAATGCTGAGCAACTGCAGGGTTCTGAGCAGCAGAGTAGCTGCATGATGTAATTTATATTTTAAGAAGGATAGCTCTGGCTCTTCTTTTGGCATTTGTCTATGGGGAGAGGTAGGAGTAGAAATAGATCTATTGAAGTTCTTACAATCATTCCAGAATTATTGCATTCTGGAATGCAATAAGTAGTTGAGAGAGGCAATAATTAGTTGGATTATATATATCTTTTCATGGTTGAGCAACAGAAGTTCCTAATGGATTGTACATGAGGTGTGAAATGAAGAAAGTAGTCAAAAAGATAACTCCAAATTTTTGTCTTGATCACTCGTAATGGTGGAGTTCAAATTCGTGGAGATGGAGTAGATGAATAAGTACTATTTACAGTCATAAGACTGATTGGGATCACCAAGGAAGTGAGTAAGCACAGATGAAAAGAAAACAAAACCAAGGACCGAGTCCTGGACCATTGCAACAGTTATAAAGTTTCCTGGTTACAAGGAAAATCCAATACAGGAGACAGAAAAAGAACAACTAGGTAAGCAGAAGGAAACCCAAGAGCATGTGGCACCTAGAAATGAAAGAAAGAAAGAAAATATGTCACAGAGGAGGAAATGTTGAACTCTATTAAATTATGAAGACAGGTCCAATATAATGATGATGAAAAAGTGACCATTGGCTAGTAAGCATGAAAACCAGCCTTGAGTGGTTTTCCAAGCTGCATAAAAACTTTAGTCAAAGAATAAATTTAATCAGAGGAGTGAGAAAATGCAGAAAGAGAGTAAAATAGTCAAGCAAGACAAAATAATAATAGTTTATCCCTTAAATAAAGTCAAGGATTTTTAGTTCCTCTTCAAGGGCTAATATATAAGCTAAATCACTTTGCTATATACCTGAAACTAACACAGTCTTGTAAGTAGACTATACTTCAATTAAAAAAATAAAATAAAATAAAAATGAGGAAACTAACAGGTAAAAAGGAGCATTACACTATAGAAGCACATTTGTTCCACAGGATTTGTAGGGTGCACGGGGTAGTAACAGTTTTCTGAAAGTCATGCACTGTGAATATGCCCTCAGGCACAAAGAACTCAAAGATGCCTACAAGTCATGCTTGTCAGAGTAAATTTGAAAGTGGAAGGAAATAAGATAGATATGAAATTAGGTTAGAACAATCCAATATTGAAAAAACATCTGTAGGAAGAGACACGAAGGACCCAGACTGAAGAAAATAAATCACAATTAAATCTTATTCTGGAAAAATCACCCAGATCTACATTGGCCAATCAAGGAGGAAATGAAAAACTTCTCTTAACAGAGGGGTACTTAGTGTTCCTTGCAGAGGGTTGTCAGGCAAATGTGATTTGCAAATTCTCTGTAGTTATTTATTCTGCTCAACTATCAAAAAGAACATGCTTCAGTGAGAGAGAAATTTATACATATTTGCAGGGGCTTGCATTGGACATTTTCTAATTTCTCTCTCAACTATGAGATTCTTTTATTCATTCTAAGGTGAAATGTTTTCTAAAATAGTTAACTATCCAATATTTAATAGTAACATCTGCTGAAAGGTAGTCATATTTATAAATAACGATGTCAGTTTTTGATGTTTCTTTCATCATTTAACCTTACTAATATGTCTTTCCTTTAGATACAATGTGTTCCTCAGTTATTTCATATAATGTTGCACATGTCAGCAGAAATGCCTTTCTTTCAAACTTGATGGACTTGGAATACCAGGGAGAGCCCAGATTTGAGGAAATGATCATGTGAACACACTGCTCTAAGGACATACTCTTTAAAGCCACATAGGTTCTACATTTACATGTCAGATGATTCGCAGACCTTCAGAAGAAAAGGCCAAAATGCTGACAGAGGAAGTGGATCCAGAGCCTGTGCATGAAATGATATTAAATGCAACTGAGATTGAGTATAAAAGTAAGATCGAGGCAATTCATAAAAAATTACATTAGGTTTTCAGGTTTATTTCAGTAAAGATAAGGAAAGATATTTCCATTTCCTCAACAAAGAGTGAGTCAAATCTGGAGGAAAAGCAGAGTCAGAGTTCGTTTCAAAGAGCATCAGTAGGAAGGAATATTGGCAAAAAAAAGATGATCTCCGTTGATGACTAATGGGACTACACACATTAACAGAATGAGACCAATACAACATTATACATTATGCTTAAAGGTACTGACAGAGATCGCATATATATATATATATTATCAGAATTAGTCCCTAACCCTAACTCTGACCCTGACACCTACTCTGGCTCTAAATTCAACTCCAACTCCCCAACTCCAAAACTTACTGTAACCCTATTCCTACTAAATTCATAGTTGAACTTGAATCCAATCCTCAATTGGATGAAAACTCAGTCATGTAACAGAAACGATAAAAAAACCAAGATTTATTTAATATCTTTACACACACACACACACACACACACACACACACACACACACACACACACACATATACACATGTACATACATATACACAATATATGTATATTCTTTTTTTAGATTCTTTTCCATATAGATTATTAAATATATTGAATATAGTTCCCTGTGGTATACAATAGGTCCTTGTTATTTACCTAGTTCATATAAAGCAATGTGAATCTGTAATTACAAGTTCCTAATTTATATAATGTTCTTACCAAATAAATTCATTTTATTTTTATAGCATAAAACTAAGCATAGAGGAAGCAGCAATTGACTATTACTGTTTAAATCACAGCCAGTCCTAGATATTACTGTGTGCTGACAGTTAACTATGAGGTTTTTCTTTCAGCCTTCCTCCTCCTGTCAATTCAGCACCTGCACTAGATGGCTGCTCTCTCATTGCCCCTTACCTGGCCCTTTCCACACTGCTCTTCGTGTAATTTCTCTTCCCCCTGCCCTGTCATATCAAATCTTTAACTCCCTTAGGACATCAGCTATCATCCAGTTAATGGGAAAGACCCAATTAAACATACAGATACACATTTCAATCACTAGTTTAAGAGTAATATGTCTGTGCATGCTCACAAGGCATACGGTTTTGAAAGAATGCTCTGTTAAAACAATGACAATTTTTTTTTCCTTTTTTCTTTTTTAGGGCTGCACCTGCAGTATACGAAAGCTCCTAGGCTAGAGGTTGAATCAGAGCTGCAGCTGCAGGCCTACACCACAGCCAAAGCCATACCAGATCCAAACTGCGTCTGTGACCTTTATCATGCAGCTAGTGGCAACAGCAGATTCTTAACCCACTGAGCGAGGTCAGGGATTGAACTTGCATCCTCACCGACACTGTGTCGGGTTCTTAACCCACTGAGCCACAATGGGAACTCCAAAATAATGTGTTTTTACTGTTGGATTTTCAGGGAAATTAAAATATACATTTATTTTCTTTAACTCATCTTCTGAAACAATTTCAAACTTAACAAAAAAAGTTGCAAGATTAGTGTAAGGGACACAGAATATTCCTTATTCTTTGTTCAGATCCCCCAGTCTTGCTCTGTGCTATGTGCTTTCTCTTTCTTTTCCTTTCTTTCTCCCTGTACCAGCCCCGCCCCCACTTCTTTCTTTCTTTTACCTGAACCACTTGAGAATAAGTTGCATATCATACCCATTTACTGCAGAAAATTAGCCTACCTTTCCTAAAAACAAGGACGTAAGTTGGCAAGCATACAGTAATGAATTTCAGGAAACCTAACACTGATATATCTAATCAACCCTCCATATTCCAATTGTGTTCACTGACCCAATAATGTTTTTATAGTATTTTTTTTTTCTCATCCAGGCTAGGATCCTGCATAGGATCACATATTTTATGCTGATGTAATTTAGCCTATTTTTTAGTAGAAACTTCCTCATAGAATACTTCTCCTTTGGGGTTTGAGCTATGTTTGCTCATAATAGGTTCAATCCATTTACATATTCCCAGTAGGGCTGAAACATATGATCTTGGGTCCTTCTCAATACACCATAACTGGAAGCATGCAAAGTTTATCTCCCTCTCACTGGTGAATTTTACTTGGATCATCTGGTCAAGATGTTACCTAATTTCTCTCATACAGTTTTCTTTTTCTCCTTTGGCCACTAACAAGTAATTGGTGAGAGATATGCTAAGACCACACATACATGACATCAATCATTAAAAATCCTCCTTATCCCCTAGTTTTAATGTCCCTTGATGTCACATGTGAGAACTAATATTTACTGGATGGTTGCAAAAGATGACTCTCTAACTCCAACACACTTTCCACATTTATTACTCAGAAGTTTGCATTCAAGTGGAAGTCGAAGTCCAATTTTCTCTTCTGTTATCTATCTAGCTATCTATCTTCCTACTTACCTACCTATCCATCTACCAGTCTATCTCTCATCTCTATAGACTTAAGGATTCATATTTCTTTCTAAAAGTTTATAATTCCTTACTGTCCTTAATTATTTTTGTGCTCAAATTATCTAGATTTGGTCAATATAATTTTTTTCAACCTGGCTCTGTGTCCTTTTCGTCATTAATCACTTTTTCCTTTCATTCTGACATAGAAAAGATATTTTGAACTCAAGTTATATCATACTTGGCCAAAATCCCATGTAATTTCTCCATGTAGATCTGACCATGTTAGAGAATACTGCTATTAGTAACTAAGGTCTGTGTTAGTATGTCATTGTATGGGGATGTCTTTGTTTCTAGACTTTTCAATTGTCATATATAAGAAAAAATTATATACATGGATGTAAGTACGTACACATATATGTATTATGTAGATACACATATACGTATTCACACACATTTTAAAGGGGTTCTTCTCCTGTTTTCATCTATTCCCTTTTTTTGTTTGTTTCTCACTTCTTTCACAGGGAGAACCATGGCTCCCAGCAACAATCAAAATGTTCTCTCATTTGCTCCATCTATAATATATTGAAATATGTTCAGAATTGCTTCAACCACATATATCATGCTTTCTCATTTCTTCCACAAATGTTAATAAATGATAAATGCTCTTTTCCCTTTTCTCATTTCACTGAACAATATATCCAGGAAATCCACCTGGATTAACTCATAGAGATATTACGTTTTCTTTTATGGCTGCATTAGATCCATTTTGTGAATGGTGCTTAGTTTATTTGACCAATCTCCTGCATTTGGTCATATAGGTAGTTTCCAATATTTTTGACTTTCACATAATGCTGCAACGAATGACCTTGTGTATATGTGCTTTTGTGTTACTGGAGCTGCATCTTTAGGATAAATTCCTATAAGTGAGATGATTGAGTAGAAGAAAAAATTCATTTTTCTCTATTGTATGAGGTCTCTATTTATACTTTTTTGCCTCTATTTCTGTTTCTTTGATTTTAATTGGGTAGACATTTTTGATGTGGGAACTTTCTCTGTGACTGTGTCTATCGTACATAGATGGCAATTGTTAAGTATAAAACTGAATTATATTTAGTAGGTTTAGGCTTTCACCTTACAAGCAGGAAAAAGCTAGTAGTAGCCCAAGATTGGCTGATCTGCCAGTTCCTATCCACACTAGCTGCACACAATGATATCTGTTTTATATGCACTCATCTTTGTTGAAGCCAGAGGCAGTGAGAGCCAAATATGACCATTCTTTAGACATATCCTCTTCATTAGCAAGTACTCGATTGTGCTGTACCAGGCACCCATGTGTTAAGTGTGAATACAGCTCCATGTACTCACATCAATGTTGAACTTACAGAAAAACTAAATTCCCCCATGTGTTGCAAGTAGGCTTTTAAGATGCTTTGCTAAGTCCCCTGGATATTCCCTATTGTTCAGCTCACTGGTTTTCTCCTGCAATTATTTTTGGTACCAGAGAGAAATTCTGATCCTCTTCCATCAGAGCTATACCTTGATTTCAAGTCTAATTACACTGTCTTCTAAAACATATCATTGAATTTTAAGGTACATAGGAAAAAAGTACACAATAGACCACGTGATAAATTTTCAGCAGGGTAACAAGGTCTTGGCTAGTGAAACAAACAATTATCATCACACTCAAAGTCTCCCTCTGTAGCCCCTTCCAGCAATTACCCTCCTGCAAAGGAAACCATTATCCAGTAGAGGTTTTATCTGTTTATGCATTTTGTACAAATAGAAACATAGAATATATAATATATTCTTTTGTGTCCTGCTTCCCTTTTGCATAGACTTCACAAACTCTGCTACTAACTTGCACTAGGTCTTTGTGAGATCAGAAATGTCTCTCTTTTGTCACTGGATGATCTGCACTGACGCAGGAGCCAGCTCAGAGCCAAGCATTTGGCACTAGCGCCTTGACACCTGACTCGGTGGCCCCAAGCTGCCTCCAGGTCTGAGGGGTGGGTACGCTCTGCTGAGCTGGTCAGTGGTCCCAGCCTCCCGCTTTTTCTCCTTGCTGCAGTGACCTTTGATACATTTTCTCCCATAGGGATATCCTGAGCTTTTCGTAAGTTCCCACAAATGCCATTTTCAACACTTTGTTCCTTTCCATAGATGTGGGTATGTGCAACGTTTACTGGTATTTACTAGATACATATATATTAAGAAAATGAACATTATCATTTATGAAATGTGCACTATCACTACCTGTACAAATGCTCGCTAAATCCCATAACTCAGTCAATCTGTAAACATTTTTTTTTTTTTCTTCTTGTGGTTGCACCTGTGGCATTGGAAGTTCCCAACCCAGGAGTCAAATTGGAGCTGCAGTGGTGACCTATGCCACAGCCACAGCAATGCTGGATTTGAACCTCATCTGTGACCAACACCACAGCCTGCAGCAATGCTGGATCCTTAACACACTGAGCAAGGCCAGGAATTGAACCCACATCCTCACGGACACTGTGACGCATAACGGGAGCTCCATGTTAAATATTGAGCATATTCAGTGTTCAAGGCACTGTCCTAGCTGGTGAGGCCCAACCTTTAACAAGATAAATAAGCCTCCTGGAGAACTTGCATATAATCACCCCCTGTTATATCTTCTTAGACATGGTATAATGGAGATGGCAAAGATGATTGGGGATGCAGAAACCAAGGATCAAATGTGGTCTCTCACTCTTCCTGATCTTGACATAATATTTGCCCCAGAAAGCCCTTCCCATGTAAGTACCCAGTGAATGGAAGTTAGTATTAGAGGAAGTGATTGATCACATCAAAATGCCTAACTCCTTTCCACTTCAATTAAATTGGTTGATACTGAGATTTGATTCTATTAAATATCCACATATTGTATATGATTGGGGGAATATTAAGAATAATTTGGTATTAAAGGTTGAATGTGTGTGTGTTTTATTTCATTATCAGTTACCCCAATTTCAAACATAAAACAATTACCTGAGTAATGACATTTTTTGGTCTTTGACTTTAAAATGAAAAACAAACAACACTGACATTGATGCTTATTTTCAGTAAAGGTACAGTGCAATACTCCTATCTCTTACTATTTCAAGAATAAAACTGTCAAATTAAAGGTATTGAATATATATTGACCTATCTATTTAATAAGTCTTATGAAAAACCCATTGTATATCACATCACAAAATCTTTTGAAAGGGACAAGCAATTTCTCCTGCATTTTTTTTTTTTTGCTTATGTTAGCAAATACTTGTTTGTGCCAGGCTGAATGTAAACAGCCTGAATAACTTTATGATAAATTCCCAATATTTTTCTGTTGTTCGAGGCTATCACACACAGCTCTATTTTCCACTTTGTATACTGTAACAAAACTGAAAAATACACAAACAAGACAGTCACACATGAATGGAATAAACAACTGCACTTGCTAAGTGCACAGGATGAATTGATTCCTTTGCCCTGGGCAACTCAGCTTTCATATATGAATTGGGAGGAATGTGCTTCTTAACCTTCTCTGAAGAATACTATGAGGGCTAACTAGTGAAATCTGCTGTTTTCCACTAGGTACTCTTATATTCCAAAGGAAATTAGCAGTTACACCTCACGATGCAGTTGTATAAAGCTGCTTTAGCTTTGGGGGAGCCGTTCTTTGCTGAAAGGAGAAATGTCTGCAATTGTTTAGATGCATGTCCTCTAGAGTCCAGTATTTAATAAATAATATATCTTGAGGAAGTAAATATTGTTCATAGTATCACATGACGTTTAGTTTAGAATCAAATGCTATGTAAGGTTTGAAACAAACATTTTTTAGAGCCCAAACATTTCTCATGAGGTAGGGTGAGGGGTTGGCTCTGAGAATCCTTATTCTTTTGTTGTTGGGATCTGCTCTTGGGGAGGGTGGGATTTGGGAGAAGTTTGACTTAGTCTTCATCAACAAACTCTCATTTACACACACACACAATTAAAAAATAAAATAAAAAGTATCTTTGGCTCATTTGCCACCTAAAAGAGAATTTTGAAAATCTGTCTTTGAAGTTGTGCTTGTAAATAAGTGAATGCTAAGAGTCATACATAATTGGTCATCAACCAACTTCTCATGGTTGGACCCAGGTATATGTCCTGGGTTGATGAGGATTATGTACAACTTCTCTTAGAAACCATGTCTTTTTCATTAAAAATACCCTATTCTTCAAACCATATTGTTAACACCACAGTGGTAGTAAAAAGACTTTATTGGCATCATTTCATAAGGTACTTTCCTAATAGTTTGGTGTTATTGGTTGAATTTCATAACCCTAAAATTCATATGTGGAAGTCCCTCCCCAGCACTCAGAGCATTCTCATATTTGCAAGTAGGTTTTTGTACACATAAGTAGTCAACATGAGGTCATACTGGGGGAGATTTGGTACTTAATCCAACATGACTGGTATGGGTTTATAAAAAGAAATATTATATGGTACCTATGACATTCCATCAAATATATGTGCAGCCCATTACAATTAAAATGTAATGGTCCCTCAGTTTCCCATGGACGGTGAAAGTCAGGAGGGCCATGGTGCTGAAAATCACAGGCAAATTAATTTGACAGCCCTGGGTTCGAATACCAGCCCCACTGTGAATTCATCATATGTACCAGGGAATGGACTACCTTCTCTGATCTTCAATTTTAGCATGTATAAAATGGGCTTAAAGGAAATCAAATCTAATCATCACTTTTAAGTCATTTTTGAAGATTAAACGAGATAAAGCATCTCAGACATGTAATCAAGCCTCAATAAATGCTTGTTCACTGTAATTATTTATTAATTGGTCCAGGTAGAGTTTTCTGAATGGCTCTTCTCCATCACAGGAGGGAGTTTTCACACACTTCGCTCACTACAGATGCATATTAATGTGACTATAAACCTTTTAAGGGGAAATTACAATAGACCCACTGTCTCATCAAAATATATCACTGTTTATGGGAGAAACGCAGATGTTTATCTCAAGTAATATTTTCACTTGGAAGTACAACCTATTTTTCTAGAAGGAAGCATTTTATCCTTTAGGCTTCTGAAAAGGCAGTGATGGTAACTGAGTGAACCATTTAGATAAACTATCAACAGGACATTTTGCTGCCAGAAAGATAATACAGCGTATAATTAAGCTATTTTATTCAGGCAAACCAAATGTATTAGAATTCTGAAATTCTTTAAATCTGTGATGTGTAAGTTGTATAATGTGACACTCTACCTTTGGAAGAATGGTGGGGTTGATGCAGTCCTCTAGGGCACATCTCTATAATACTCACAGTACTGAGTTCCTGGCCAGGCACAGAATAGATGTTTAGGAGTATAGAATTGAATTAAAGTACTTCATCTTAACATTCTATTAGTTCTTTCTCAAAGTCAACATTGATGAAATCAGTTCCTTGGCAAAATTGTGTGCACAAGTGACACACATAGTGCAGATAGCTTCATGGTCACCAGGGGTACAAACATATTGAAAGTTGCACAAGACGACTGGGCTTCTGTCTACATTTATTGCAGTGATTTTTACTGTCTTTAGAATTTACTATTCTTGAGGATAGATCTATCAACTACTTACTTCAGATCTTGAAACTACTTTTAATATAGTGTTCTATAATTGTTGTTGTTGCTGATGATTATGATGGTAAATAATTAGAAGGAGGGGAAATGAGAGGAAGTTAAGAAGATGAGCTTGTTATTAATGGTGCATTGTTCTATGCAATTTTATTAATTATCTACTTTTCACAAACCCTTAAAAGGTAGGTACTATTATATCCCTTTTACAACTAAGGTAACTAAGGTCCACTAAGGGTGATTAATATGGCTAAATATTCACACTTAGAAAGTGTTAGAGTATGGTTCATATATTGCAAGTCCAAGCAGCTAGGGAAAATAAGCAAATAACATACAAAGGAACCCAGATAAGGTTATCAGTTGATTTTTCAGCAGAAATTTTGCAGAGCAGAAGGGAGTGGCATGATATACTTAAAGTGAGGAAAGAAAAACACAACCAAGAACATTCTACCCAGCAAGGCCTTCATTCAGATTTGATGGAGAAATATTGCAAGTCCAGCTCCAGTGCCCATTTATTTGTTCTGTGAATATTGTACACACTATCAGATTGTTTTCATTCAGTCAAAAATAAGAAGGTGGTCCTTATAGTAATGGTGCTTCTTTCTAAACCAAAAAAAAAAAAAGGTAAAAGGGTTCAGAAAAGGCTCCAAATTGAGTACTGAGGTCAGCATAACTGGGTTTGTGGCTCACGTGTAAGTAGCATCTTGTTTCCCAGGTTGGCCCATTTATCTTCAGAATGAAGTACTTTAATTCAATTCTATACTTCCTAAACATCTATTCTGTGCCTGGCCAGGAACTTAGTACTGTGAGTATTATAGAGATGTGCCCTAGAGGACTGTGTCAACCCCACCATTCTTCCAAAGGTAGAGTGTCACATTATACAACTTACACATCACAGATTTAAAGAATACAATTTCAGAATTCTAAAGAAAAGTCAGCTTTTTATTAATTCATTTATTATCTGGAAATCCAGAAAGACATAGTTATACACAGTGTCTCACTATCTACCGCTACCTATTTGAGTTGAAGATTCATCAGCTAGTAATGACTTCCTAACAGAGAGCAAACTTGACTCCACATTGGATCTATTTCCTTGTGCTTAGTCATGCTGGTTCTACACCTTTGATATATAGATATATTCTTTTTCTATTCTTTTCTATCATAGTTTATTACAAGATACTGAATATAGTTCCCTGTGCTATAGAGTAAATTCTTATTGTTTATTTTATATATAGTAGGGTGTATCTGTTAATCCCACACTACTAATGTAAATATTTTTAAGCGGCAGATTCAGATTTGAAGGATTCCTGAGACTCTGCATTTCTTGTAAGCTCTCAGGTGATGCTGCTGCTGCTGCTGCTGCTACTGAAGCACAGATATCTCTAAGCATCTGGCTTCCAAAGGGCCTCACACTCTATATGTAGGCTCTTTACCTCGATGGCTAACCACCTGAATCTGTTTCAGCTGATACTTTAAGACTGTTTTGAAACCTGTTATCTTATTTTTTCAATTAGCCTAAGAAGACATGAAGGAAGACTGTAGTCAAAAATAGGTTATTTACTTTCCTTGACCTCCAAAGTTATTAACAATGAATTAAACTAAATCTAAGTGATGTATCATGGTCATAATTTCACTGAAGTTTAATGAAAACATATATGAAAGACCTGTCCAGACAAAATTTGTACTGCAGTAGGACTCCACATGACAATAGGATCATGATATAAATGACATAAATTAGCATTCTCAATTATACTTGAAAATGAGTTATTAGTCATTTCTGGCTGAGAAGCACAGATGTAATATAATGCACATGCCCATATATTAAGAGAGTAAAGTATGGTAAAGTGAAAGTAACAGGCTCTTTTGAACTTTCAAGAATAGATCCAGTGTAAAATGCTATGGTAATGCATATGGAAGTCACACATTTATAAAATATAATAGTAAGTGATTAATATGAGCCAAGTGTTCTTCTAAGCTCTCCACATGGATTATCTATGTAATACCAACAACCTCTATTGAAATAAGTGTGAAGGAGGTAAGTCAAGTAGATGGTATTATTAGTCACATTTTACAGATGAAGAAATTTAGGCATGGAAAGGTTACAGAATCTGCCCAAAGTTACACAGATCTATGTAGTATAGTCATGACAACTGGCCAGGGCGGTCTGATTACAGAGTGCACCACTGAGCTGTTACTTTAACTGCATGCTGGGGGACAGCGGTCACACAAACAGCATGGTTCACTGCGCTCTAAATTTTCCCTTATAGGCATCGTAGGATTCCTCTCAATTCCACCAAGTTACCACTTGAGCAGAGCAGAGACATGCATTTTAAATGAAAGAACTGATATGTATTCAAAATATTTGTAGGTACCTATCTATCAATATGTTACATAAATTTGCATTCACTTGGAGTTATTTCGCTTCATGTCACCTGAATCCAATCTTGATCTGATAAGAAAAATAGAGCATTGCCATTATTTGAGTCTAGAGTAAAAATAAAACACCTGAGAATACCCTTATGCTTAATGAGAACAGTCCCTCTTTCAGAAAGCTCTCCAAGTAATCAAAATAAACTTTAAAAAGTTAAAACAATGATTACATGTAGCCTATTTTATTTCATAGATAAAAAATACACTAGACAGTGAAGAATCACATACTGTTATCTCATTTCCTGTAGGAAAATGTGTAAGATTATATCATTTTTCTTTTCCTAACAGTGTATGCCAACAATGTATTCACTATTATTAATAACATCTTATGTTTACCTTCTAAATTTTTGGAAAAAGAATTAAATACATAACCATGTTGGTTAGAATGGTTCTACATATATGTATATGTGTAGAATATTGAGTGGCTCCCAAATTGACACAGGACAAAAATCTCATGACCTCTTAAAATGAGAATCTCACTATACAAAGGCGTATTTAGAAAGGTGATCAAAATCACTAGTAGAGGCATTACAGTATATGGAAAAGGATCTGAAATATCCACTCAACTTATTAAAATTCATGAGATTTTAAAAATATCACCCATCCTAAGAGGGGTGTAAACAAATCTATTTCACAGAAATAAGAAGCCTATTCTAAATTCACCTTGGAAATTATCTTCTTCTATACAATTCCTAAAGATTTTTTTTTACCATATTTATATCAAGGGTTATTTTGGAAAGAGTTTTAAGGCAGATTACTCTGATAGGTTTTACTTCTCAATGAGCTATCTAAATTTTGACGATGCTGACCTCATCCATTCCCCAAGTGACTGATTAAAGCAACAATGCACATGTGTATACAGGCAAGGGAAATTCCCTTTGTGTCCTACAAGAAGAAGAGGCTATTTTATCTAATGGAAAATATGTGAGCAAGTGACAGGGAGGGCTGGCTTCCTCAGTGTCATATGCAGGAAAAAAAAATCTAGGTTGTTTTTGAAAGAATCTAACTATACTATTGACTGTAAAACAGTTATGTTGTTTTACATTTATAACTGGAACAGATTTTTAAGTGATTTGGAAAATTAGTGCAACCCCTAAACCAAATGGTTGAAAAGACAGGACAGAATAATCCATTCATTTTCAAACAATATCCCTTTACAATGGTTTATTGGACACATGGCCATCATTATGGTAACAAATCATTTTTTACAAGTGCTGCAATGGCACTTGGCTTGGAGCTAGGTTAAGGGCCAGGCTCTGCAAGCCTAGCCTGCTCTGTGCTAGCAATGGCCACTCAATTTGGTAACTGGAAAATGTGCAGAGATTGGTCCACATTCTACTTCCTACTATAAGTCATATTTCCTTTTTCTGCACTATTTTCAGATATTTTAAATAATGAATAAGAGCAAATAGAGGTAAACCGAATCTGGAAAGGATGGACAGAGATTAAAATATCTGAATCAAAACAGGCTACTGTCAATGAATACAAATACTACACTAGTTCCGTAAAATGCTTCTAAGATTGGCAATTTATAGTATCCATAACTAAATCTTTATAGTTTGCAAAATTTCTTACATAATCTCACTTAAATCTCCCAAAAGGCATCATCCCCATTTCTCAGATTAGGAATTGGAGGCACATACCACCGCAGTGACAACGCCAGATCCTTAACCCTCTGTGCCACAAGAGAACTCTGGGCTTCTCTGATTCTATAAACCAAATAAATAAATGCAGATACTTGGATTCAGATCTTTTGAATCCATATCTTGGCCTTACTTTCCAAACACCTATTTATAGGCTAATATAGGAAGATGCTTTGGGAATTTTCATTATGTAAATATTGGATGATGGGCTATTTGCTTAAAGAAAATAAAAGTAGAGAATGCATGTTCTAGCTACTGGTGACTTTCAGAAAATCAAATAATTTACTAAATTAATCTGCTAACTACTATTTGCTTTCCAGATTTTTTTAAATGTTTCAAATTTGATGGAAACAATACATATATAATATACATATATAAGTATATGCATATACATATACATAGGGAAAGCATGAAAGCAACAAAGACATCTGAGTTTTTAACACATCTAGCAAATAAATTAACACTCAATATTGCTTAGAGAATACATATTCCTATATTCTTGATAAGAATCTAACCATGTAATTTAAATATAATAAAACATTTCTATTCTATAGGATTTTTTTATCGAACACATTAAGTGACTACTGATCCCAGTCTGATACTATTAACAGAACAGATTAAAACTGTTTTAAAAGAACAATCATTTTCTCACTATTTAATAAAAAAAAATTTAAAGAGAAAGAAAAAGTATGTTAATATTACATGTATATTTGCAGTGTGTTACTATTCTACAAAACAATATGTAAGGAAAGCATTCATTATTAATACTCCAATTTCCTATCTGGACTCCAAATATCTACATTCAAAGCCAATAATTGAATTTCTCCAGCAAAACTAAATGCAGCCTCTTAGCAAAAATCTGCTGGAATTCTTATTTAATATAATGTTTAATGGACTTTTGATAAGAAATGCTTATATAAAATACTCCCTTTCTCTCTAACAGATTATACTTAGAAGACTTGAGAACACCTTGAGGAGTATGCAAATTAATTTGTGGAATATGGAAATGTAATATTTTTTTGGCAATTTTACCAATCTGCGCATATTTTCCTTTTACATTGGAAAGGCAATTCTAAGCAGAAGGAATTGCTTTGAGGATAAAGTGTGAAGGATTCTATTATGCTTAGTACTATCAAAGAGGAATGGCTAGTTAAGCACATTTAGCAACTCATCTTTGAGGAATAAATATTCAGATAAACCATTCTTCAGGATTCTTTTCAAGAGTCAACCCCATTCTGTAGCAGGAGATTCATACTTTAAAATCTTCCAAGACTGTCATAATTTCTTATCTACATGACCTGTTCTTCACTTATTTTAACACATATCCAATAAGTCATTAAATAATTCAGAATCTCCATATGGGTATTTAATAAGAATATTATAATAAAATTGGTCATGGTGTCTATTTGCCCTACAATTATAGAGAGAATAACCATTGACATTTGTTAAAAACAATATTAAAGTGATTGAATTTCCATTACTTTACATTCTTCTCAGGTAATCAATCTTTTTAGGAAGGGATAGAAAAGGCAACCTTAAAACTGCATCAACCTTAAAATCCTTTGGCTATCTGAGGAAAAAAAATAATAAAATTCTTTGACTATGTGAAAATTTATATTGTATAAAATGTTGTCCATCAAAAAGCCATCTAATCTCATGTATTTGAGAAGTCTCTTTGAAGTGCAATATACGTTATGTTAAACAGTAGTTGCATTAAAAGAAAATCTGATATTTAATTATCATTTTTAATAAACTTAAGCTCAGCACATTTTTTTTAATGACCACATCTCTGGCATATGGATGTTGCTGGGCCAGGGACTGAATCAGAGCCTTAGCTGTGACCACAGCTATGGCAATGCCAGATCCTTTAACCTACTGCCATCAGGCCTGGGATCTTACCTGTGCCTCTGCAGCAACCAGAGCCATTGTAGTCTGATTCTTAACCCACTGTGCTACAGTGGGAACTCCCAGCACAGCTCGTTTTTTTGTTGAGATTTGTATATTGTCACTTAGTGTATATTAAGACGTAAGTTCAGAAGTATTCAGGAATTTTTAGAAAACAATGAATTTTATGTCTTTTAGAATACATCAAAGCACTGTACTATTTTTCACACTAGGCAAGGTTAAGACATTTGTCATAGATTATTAATGTCACTGCTATGTTGCAGGCTTATTCGTACCTAAGTGTATCTTGAAATATTTAGCTGTGTCTCAAATTTGTTTTGTTTTTTAAAATTCTTTTTTTTTTTTTTTTTTTCTTTTTTTTGGTCTTTTTGCTATTTCTTGGGCCGCTCCCGCGGCATCTGGAGGTTCCCAGGCTAGGGGTCGAATCGGAGCTGTAGCTTCCAGCCTACGGCAGAGCCACAGCAACACAGGATCCCAGCCGCATCTGCAACCTACACCACAGCTCACGGCAACGCCGGATCGTTAACCCACTGAGCAAGGGCAGGGACCGAACCCGAAACCTCATGGTTCCTAGTCGGATTCGTTAACCACTGCGCCACGATGGGAACTCCTGTTTTTTAAAATTCTATTATTAGCTCATGATAGGTTCATCTAGAAATAATCACTTGCTCATCACACACTTATTTTTAATGTGAAATACTAATTTGAAAGGAAACAATGAAATGATCAGCAGAAAGGCATCAAACAATAGAAATACACTCTTTATCGCCATCAGAAAAGGTTGAGAGTGCTGTATGTCGATATAGCCTACCTCCACAACCTGTGATATTTTCACTGAGAGACCTTGTCTCCCTGACTGGGATTTTGGATAAGCCAGAAGAGTTGAAGTCATGCTGGAAAATCTCACCCTCCTTAGCCCTTTGAACTGATGTCTCTATTTAGTCAGAATGGAACCCTCCCTAAACAGCTAAATAGCTGGTAAGTCAAGTAAAGCTCGTGCTTCTGACAAGAGAGGATTTGACATTCTCTCAGTAGGAGGATGAACACTTTACAGAAATGTGCAAGACAGTTTGGAGTGTGGCTGTCACCTCTCAAATAATTGTATTTTAGTTTAAAATCCACAGAGTTGGAAAATAATGAGTGCTCTGCTGGAAGAGTTTGTGGTCTGAGCCTTAACAGTTTACTTCCAGTTAGTTGGCTGGTCAGTCGTTTGGCTGCTTAGTCACTTGGTCTGTCTCTCTCTCTCTCTGCTTACCTCTAAGGAGGGCCCTTTCTGATCTTCTATTATTGTTTTTCACAATTGATCTCCTCCATCCCCACTTTACCCTCAGGTTGAAAACAAATCTAAAATATGGTTCCCCATGTTGACTGTACATTAGAATGATGTGGGGTGCTTTAAAATCTTACCATCTAGGAGTTCCTGTCATGGCGCAGTGGTTAACGAATCCAACTAGGAACCATGAGGTTGTGGGTTCGGTCCCTGCCCTTGCTCAGTGTGGTGTAGGTTGCAGACGCGGCTTGGATCCTGCATTGCTGTGGCTCTGGCTTAGGCCGGGGGGCTACAGCTCCGATTTGACCCCTAGCCTGGGAACCTCCATATGCCGCGGGAGCGGCCCAAAGAAATAGCAAAAAAAAAAAAAAAAAAAATCTTACCATTTAGCTTGCATTTTATACCATCTAATTCCAAATCTCTGGAGGAGGGGCCCAGACATCCATATGTTTTAAAACTTTCTAGGTTATTCCATTGTATATCCAGGATTGAAAACCACTTTTGCATAAAGGATGCCTGAGACTTTGAATTATTTGAATTGTGAGATGAAGACTTTCCACAAAGAGAAAATCTCCTCTCTACTTGCTTCCTACAATTTGCACATTCTGATATACAAATGTTCTTGTCATACAATCATGGCTTAATAGAAATTATTTCTAAAGGACTACTCTGGCATAAGTACATTTTATTATCAGGTTATGAAGTTCTTATTTCATATGACAGTTGCTATCAATGGCTACTGCTGTGAAATAACCACCTCCCCAAGCTAGGAGCACTAAACTTTGCCTACTCAGAAAAATTACCTGAGGACTTTTAAAATATAAATTCTGGTAGTGCCCACTCTGGCATAGCAACTTAAGGATCTGGCATTGTCTCTGTGGTGGCTTGGGTTCGATCTATATCTTCCCTATGATGTGAGTGTAGCCAAAAAAGAAAAGAAAAAACAATTCTGCAGGAGTGGGCCCTGTCAGGTGGAAAATCCCTAGCACTCTGTTTAATATATACATTAAAAAGATGGAGCTCCTGTCATGGCTCAGCAAAAACACACCTGACTGGTATCCAAGAGGACGCAGGTGCAACCCTGGCCTCGCTCAGTGGGTTAAGGATCCAGAGTTGCCATGAACTGTGGTGTAGGTCACAGATGTGGCTGATATCTTGTGTTGCTACAGCTGTGCTACAGGCTGGCAGCTGCAACTCTGATTTGACCCCTGGCCTGGGAACCTCCATATGCCTCGGGCACAGCCATAAAAAGACAAAAACAAACAAACAAACAAACAAATAAATAAGAATTTCCTCCCATTTCTTCTTCTCTTCTTTTTTGATTAGTATTGGTGGCTTTACTTGATTTTGTTTACAGCTGCTTTTTAAAATAATTAAACTAAAATAGATCCTCGAAATGTACTGTTTTATAAGAATTTATTTAAATTTGTGAATATTTGATTGAATACACCCAACTTTCCAATTTCATTAAAATAGTTTGAGTAAATGGGTTAACCTTTGTGTTTTTTCCCACTGAATGAAATAATAAACTGCCTACAGATTTGTAATAAGGATTTCAACCAGTATTTTAATATGGGGACTTTCTTTTCTTACCACACATCACTGCTCCCACTCCTCTGAATTTTTTCTTCATCATCAAAATTTTACTCAAACTGAAGGTCTCTGTTTCTAAAAATATCAATATAATTCACCTAATTTCTACTTACATGATTCTGATTTAATTGGTCCGAGTGTGCCTGGCATCCGTATACTTTGTTTTATCTTATCTTTTTTGGCTGGGTCCACAGCATGACGTAGTTCCTGGGCTGGGGAATCGAGCTGCTGCAGTGACTACTATAGGATCTTTAACCTGCTAATCCACGGGGGAACTCCTGGTATCCATATACTTTAAATTTTGCCAGGTGGTGCAAATGGAGAGTCTATATTAGGATTGAGACCTGCTGCCCCAAGCTTTAGATAGAAACTGCAACCTGAATAAACCTTCTTCAATCAGTAAGACTACATCAATAAATAGCTTCTCAGTGGCTTGTACAATACGTATCGACAAGTGCACACCCCTCAGAGTGAGGACTCAAAATAGTTTCAAATATTTAAAACTGGGGAAGGTAGGCTCTGTGTGGTATCTGGCCTTCCATTTGCCTTTTTTTTTTTTTTTTTTGTCCTTAGAAAACTATCTTTTTTCGACCTTCTTTTCTCTTCACACATAAACGATCATTAGCTACAGAATGGTGCTTCATCCAAACATTCCTGAGTTGAAGCAAAATAGGAAAGTGAATTGGGCTGGGCTTCCTGCAAGAAGTGAACATTTTCAGAGTCCATGTCTCTCCTCCGCCTCCTCTCAGCCCTGTTAGCAAAAGACTTAAAGATTTAACTAAATATCCTTTATAGAAACAGTCTTGAGGCAAGTAAGATTGAGCAGGAATAAGAAACAGAAATTAAGTCAGGAGATTTTTTTCATTCTATTTGCTTAATTCATGAATACAATTTGTACCACCGTACCTCTACTCTACAGACTGAAATACGGTAACTTGAGATACCATGTTTAAAGAATTCTAGGGCTCTATTATCATTAAATTATTTACCTAATATGTTTTTCATTTCAACAGTTCTACTAGGAGGTTTTCTTTTCTGTGAAATCAATCAAAGTTTGTAGAAGGGGACACATTCACTCCGCACGATAAGGAAAGGCATGGGGTGGAGGTGGGGTGGGATGGGGACATGGATAGGGGAGTTGGATTCATTTTCCCACCTCCTTCTGCTCTGCTCATACTTCTTTTCTCTCTCAACAAGTGCCAGAGGGCACAAACACAAAGAAACAAAAAACTGCAACATCAACTTTTACCAGGCTACACGCAAGCCCTTCCCCAGGCCGCACCTGGGCTCTGAGAGGCCGGCTCCAGGACACACCAAGTCCACTACCATTTTCAAATATCTGCAATGCAATACCATGTCTTTCTCCCACAATGACTCACCCAGATATTCCCGTCTTGGTGATAAGGTTTCCAGTTTCTCCCAGTGTCACTGTAGAGCATGCGGTATTGTGTCACCCAGTCGGAGCTGCTGTATCTTCCTTGGGTTGCTATGGCACTGATCTGCTTCCGATTGCCAAAGTCAACCTGAAGCCACTGATAATGGTCACTGTCTGATGGAGACCATCCCCCAGCACCTGAATAAGGTAGAGAGAAAAGGGGGAAAAAAGGTATTCAATATTGAACTTATACAACCAACAATGGATCATTCTACATTTTTAAATTGGCCTTGGTAGTACTATATTTCACAGATATATTATGAGGTGTCCTTTATAGATGCCACTGGGACTTCAACTAATATTCTTCCAGCTGGGTAACACTGATACTCTAACCTCTTTATGGTGTAATTATGTGCTCATTTTCTCCTGAGCAAATGTCTTCATAATTCCTCAATTAGGTCTTATTAGTACATGTCAAAGTCTAATTGGCTAAGGGTTGATCAATTTACCATGAATTCTTCAACTAAAAATCACTAGGAAAAGATACATAACAATTTGCTATTGTCTTATGTAAGGGTTTATCTTTTAGTAGATCATAAATGAAACAAAAAGCAATTGTACACAACTCAAATATATTTTACTTTAGAAAATTCAGAGTTCAAAGAATACTAGCAGTTGTTAAGATAAGCCCTAATCTTACATCAAGCCCTTGGATGCCTGAGAACTAAGGTATATAGTAAAACAGGTCATTTGTTTACTAACATTTAAGAGATTACAACAAATGATTCCAGATAAGCACATTTCTAGGAAAATAATTTTAGACACTAAATGAGGTGAAATTTCTTTTGATAAAATATAATAAATGGAAAAAAAAAGTTAGAATGCAAAAACATTTATAAGAATGCTAGCTGGAGTTCCCGTTGTGGCACAGTGGTTAACGAATCCGACTAGGAACCATGGGGCTGTGGGTTCGACCCCTGGCCTTGCTCAGTGGGTTAAGGATCCCGCATTGCTGTGAGCTGTGGTGTGGGTTGCAGATGCGGCTTGGATCCTGCATTGCTGTAGCTCTGACATAGGCCGGTGACTGCAGCTCCGATTAGACCCCTAGCTTGGGAACCTCCATACGCCATGGGAGCGGCCCTAAAAAAGCCAAAAAAATAAAAATAAAAGAATAGCACTAGCATAGAACACAAAGATCCCTAATATATACCATGTAAAATAATACGGTTGCACATAAATACATTACAGAAAATATGGTATAATGCTTAGTGCTGAGAGGCAATATAATTTTATGGCTGAGTTTGGTTACTAATGTGAACAAGTAGTAGAAAATAGTCAATAAATTATCCAGTGTAGATCATATCAAAATATATGCATTGCGTTTCAAATAAGGAATTTAAATACTGATAATAAAGTAATTCCTTTTATGAGGACTATGCTAATAAAAATTGTTTTCTAAATCATCACTGATATATCATTAATTTAATGATATTTACATGGTTCATTTCTGCTTTCAGCTGTGATAGAATAGTTTTCCCACCACAAAAAAAATTACAAGCCTGACAAAATGTATATAATTACCCTTTTAAGGGATTGGACAATGGACAGTGTTGGACCCTGATCCACAAGAGAAAATAAACAAATGAGGTGAGCCCTGCCAGCTTTCTGCCTTTCTGCCTGGTTCACTTTCCAGATCATGGTACATGGAAGAGTATTCTGAACAGACATGGCAGCATCACAGAGATGGAGACAGAGCAGGTCAAAACTCCCGAGGGATCTGGAATTTACAGAAGTATCTGGGAGGAGAAAGTTGTGCAGAGAACGAGCTCTAGAATGCACATAGGTTCACCAATGAGGCTCTGCAGTTCAGACTTTGGATGAACACAAAGCTGTGTATTTACAGATCAAGATTACACAAGACTAGGTTAAGGGAGTTCTGCAGCGAACACTAGCCAGAAGATGCACAGGGCTGGGAGTAGGTTAATTAAGAATGGACAATATTGGGAGAACTTGTTGAACAACCCTAGACAATCAGCAATGATCTCAAAAAGGGAATAGAGTAAATTAGTCCCAACATAAGAACATAATTCCAATCCCACTCTGGACACATCTGAACCATGGTTGGAAACAAGCCTGAAAAAGGTCAATCTGACCTACAAATAAATGAACTCCCTGTTTGAATGAAACTTAGCACTTCATTAATTTAGCACTCCAGCTGCCTCCTCCCTGGTGCTCAGTCCTATAAATTCCAGGTTCCTCAGGCGCTTTGATTCTGCTCTGTCTCCATCTGCATGATGCTGCTGTGTCTATTCAGAACTCTCTTCCATGTATCAAGATGTGGAAAGTGAACCAGGCAGAAAGCCAGAAGACCATGAAAGTTTACTTTTCATGAAATTCATGAAGACATGAAAGAAATGCAATGACACAGCATCCATAATGTTCAGCATAAATTTTTTAAAATATTATATATTCAGGGCAAGTAGTAAAATATAACTCATAACCAGAGAAAAGTCAGTAAGTAGAAATAGACAGAAGGAGTTCCTGCAGTGGGGAGTGTGTTAAGAATCTGACTGCAGTGTTCTGGGTTTTGTGGCAATGTGGGTTATGTCCCAGGCCCGGTGCAGTGGGTTAAAGGATCCAGCATTGGAGTTCCTGTTGTGGCACAGTGGTTAACGAATCCGACTAGGAACCATGAGGTTGCGGGTTCCATCCTTGGCCTTGCTCAGTGGGTTAAGGATCCGGCGTTGCCATGAACTGTGGTGTAAGTTGCAGATGCGACTCGGATCCCGGGTGGCTATGGCTCTGGCGTAGGCCGGTGGCTACAGCTCCAATTAGACCCCTACCCTGAGAACCTCCATATGCCGTGGGAGCGGCTCTAGAAAAAGCAAAAAGACAAAAAAATAAAAAAAAAAAAAAAAAAAAAAAAAGATCCAGCTTTGCTGCAGCTGCAGTGTATGTGTGTATGTTTCAGCTGTGGCTTGGATTCAGTCCTGGCCCAAGAACTTCTATATGCCATGGGTGCAGCCATGAAATTTTTTTTTTTTTTTAATTTAAAAAAGCAAGAAATACAAAAAAAAAAAAAAAAAAAAAAGAGGAGTTCCCGTCGTGGCTCAGTGCTTAACGAATTCAACTAGGAACCCTGGGGTTGCGGGTTTGATGCCTCGCCTCGCTCAGTGGGTTAAGGATCTGGCGTTGCCGTGAGCTGTGGTGTGGGTCACAGTTGCGGCTGGGATCCCATGTTGCTGTGGCTCTGGAGTAGGCCGGTGGCTATAGCTCCAATTAGTCCTCTAGCCTGGGAACCTCCATATGCGTGGAAGCAACCCTAGAAAAGGCAAAAAGATTAAAAAAAAAAAAAAAAGAAAGAAATACACTGAAAAATATCAGAGATGATGAAATTAGCAGGTCAGAACTTTAAAAGAGAGATTATAAGTAATTTCTATTATTTAAACACGAACATATAAATATTAAAGAAACAAATATGAAATTTTAATGGAGAAAAGAAACAACAAAAGAGAACAAAATGGAAGTTTTTGAACTAAAAATTATATCTGAAATAAAACATTTACTGGATGAGCTTAATAGTGGTTAGAAACAAAAGAAAACATTAGTGTACTCACATACATGGCCATATAAACCACTCATACTGAAGCTCAGAGGGAATAAAAAGGCTTCAAGATGAGCAGTACTTCAGTAACCAGAAGGAAAATATTATGTCTTAACAATCATGCAAATGGAGTACTAAAAGCAGAGAGAGAGAAGACTGAGACAGAAAAAAAAAATACATTTGAAGAAGTAATAGTTCAAAAATTTAAACCCAAAGTGAGAAATTCATTGAACTCCAAGTGGGATAAATACAAAGAAAAACACACCAAGCCCATATCATAAATCATAAACAACAGCTCAGAAAAATGCTAAACTGTCCAGAGGGCAATAAAAGCTCAGCAGTAGCAATGCAGGCCCATGAACAATGGAACAACATATCTGAAGCGATGAAAAGAAAAGGAAAGTGTCTATGCAAAATTCCATATCCAGCAAAAATATCCTTAAAACATGAAAGTATTATAATGACATTTAGGACACACACTGAGAGAATTCATCACCAGTAGGTATGTTCTATAAGAAATGTAAATTTTTCAACTTCACAGAATATTTACCATATTGAAATTCATATCTATGTGAATAAATACAGAAAATGGAAAACATGTCAGTAAATATAAAATATTTGTGCATGTTTTTAAATTTCTTTAAAAGATAAATGAGTATTTATAACAAAAATGGTAGTAATGAATTAGAATTTGTAACAGATGTAGAAGTAAAATGTATGACTACAACAGCACAAAGGATGAGGCAAGGAGAAAATATACTGTTCTGAATTCCTTATACTACATTTTAAGTGTTATAGATTTACTTGAAGGTAGTAAACCCTAGATCAAGGTTTGCAAACTTTTCCTGGGAAGAGTTAAACACTGAACGTTTTAGGCTTTGCAGATGTCTGTTACAATTGCTAAACTCTGCTGTTATAACATGAAAGAGCCACAAATGATTCAGAAAAAAGAATATGGCTGTGTTCTAATAAAACTTTATTAATAAAGACAGGTGGCTGGCCAAAGGGCTGTAATGGGTCAACCTCTGACCAGGATCGACGTCTAAAAAGAGAGAAAAATTTTAAATCTCTGCATTTTACTATATATAAATTATATGTCTAAAATATTGTAAAAAGTTTTATGCATTTAAGCCTACCTATGTGCCATATAGAGTATGTGTGTATAACTTAATAATAACTACTTTCTCTGTCTGCATTTTCCTATTTTTCAAACCACACTTTTACAAGAATGATCTTTCTAAAATACAAATCTAATCATATTGAATCCCAACTCAATATTTTTCAATGGATCCTCACTGCCTCCATAAATAAATGGTTCACACCTCCATACACAAAAGACACATCTGGCACATACCCTCTATACCCCACACAATCTCTCTCAACTTAGCCTAGGCTGTTATTATTTCTCCTTCAAGGATCATATGTTCACTCCAAATACTCCTCTGCAATGGATGCTGCAGATGCCATGCAGGTTCTCTTTTACGACTGAAGAGTTCACTCAGATATTTAAAGTGCTTCCAGAAGACAGTAGTCAGCTATAATTCCCCTTTAGGAACTTCCTGGGTTTAAAAAAAAAAAAGGCATTTTACATAAGGTCATGTCCCCTCCTAGGGTTGTACAGATGCAATGAAGGGCCAGCCAGAGGCGATAAAGGGCCAGTACACTTGCCCCAACTTGGGGAAACTATAAAGGGTCATCAAGGTTTCAGATTAACAAATCAGTTGATGCTCCATTGATTTTGCACTGCATCTCAGCTACATCCCCTGACTAGTTCTGTTTTCTTACTTTCCCTTCCACAGGTTTTCATCCTGAAAGTAGTCCCTAAAAAATTTCCCACATGTTCTTCTCCATCTCAGAATTTGTATCCCCCTGGAGTTCCCGTCGTGGCACAGTGGTTAACGAATCCGACTAGGAACCATGAGGTTGCGGGTTCAGTCCCTGCCCTTGCTCAGTGGGTTAACGATCCCGCGTTGCCATGAGCTGTGGTGTAGGTTGCAGGCGCGGCTCGGATCCTACGTTGCTGTGGCTCTGGCGTAGGCCGGTGGCTACAGCTCCGATTCAACCCCTAGCCTGGGAACCTCCATATGCCCTGAGAGCGGCCCAAGAAAATGGCAAAAAAACAAAAAACAAAAACAAACAAACAAAAAAAAAAGAATTTGTATCCCCAGGAAATCCGGTCTGCAATATTTTCTTGGAGTCACTTTCTTTACAATCTGCTCACTAATAATATGGGCTAGTTGACCCTGCTTTGTCCTTCATTTGTTATTTATATGCTGTTTTTCCCTATTTCTATGCTGTTTTTTCCCCTATTATTCCCACCTAATATTTCCAGTAGTCATATATCATCTATATGTCTGTTTTCCAGAGAATTCTGTAAAATTTTGGAGGAGATATAGATGAATTTGGGGGATAACAATATATACAGTCATCAGGATACTGTAAATATATTTTCTTATCTGTTAGATATATAGTTCCATACCTGGAGAAATTCTATAGCCAATTACACACAAAGTTCTACCTATGCATTACTAAAAGCAAGAGAGTGATTTGGTCATTGAAGTAAACAAGCAATTATTACTGTGAGTGAAATGAGAAACATATGTGCAGTTGATTGGTGAAATTTAGAATTATGTCTAACTAGTTTTGCAAAAATAAATAAATAAATAAAAATTCCAGAATATAAATCTTAAGTTACCGATTTTTTTGCTGCATTACAATTTTTCAATAAGGAAGCAATTTACCTATAGCTACTTAATCCCATTTAACTCATTACTTTAAAAAAGTTGAATTTACGGTGAAATTTAGGGGAAACAGAAAAATCTAAAAGCCGTGAAAATGTAAGTTAAAATATATTCCTCCGCAGAAGAATATGTGGAGAGAATAATGATTAACCTCAAGGGGAGGGCAAATGTCAGGCTTTCATGAGGAACATGGTAGAAAGATCGATGAGAAGTTTCCTGCTTCTCTTTGATCTATCTAGCAATGTAATTTGGGGAAGTTGATTACTTTGTTCATTTGGCTTGTGAAATGTGTAACCTCTATCGATCCAAGGATTAAGAATTATACCTCTTTCATGACAAAAACCTCAGGAAGTGGTTTCAGAGAGCATAAGTGCTCCCCCATTATACCATGGAGAGTATAAGAAAGAGGGCAACAGTGTTGCCAGTGGGTACTGCCATAGCTCAGAGGAACTATGTGGAAAGTTGAAGAGGAGGTAGAGGAGGTGGAGATACTGAATAGTCAAACTCTTAGTTTCTAAGACCTTTTAAAAATAATTCTTATCTAGAAATAATAGAACCAAAGAGATCTATTAGATCTCAGTAAATTGTCCTAGTGACTTGAAAGATGTGTACTTACATAGATCTCTGATGAGGCTCTAAACAGCATGATGCTGTTACTTTCCTCCCTTTTTCTTTCTTTCTCACTCCCTTCTCTCCCTGTCCCCTCCCCTGCCATCCCCCTCATCCTTCCCTCTTTTCTTGTGTGTGTGTGTGTGTGTGTGTGTGTGTGTGTGTTTTGTCTTTTTAAAGCTGTACCCAAAGCATATGGAGGTTCCCAGGCTAGGGGTCTAATCAGAGCTGTTGCTGCCAGCCTACACCAGAGCCACAGGCACGCCAGATCTGAGCCAGTCTGTGACGTACACCACACTCATGGCAATGCTGGATTCTTTTTTTTTTTTTTTTTTTTTTTCGTCTTTTGTCTTTTTGTCTTTTTTTTGTTGTTGTTGTTGTTGTTGCTATTTCTTGGGCCGCTCCCGCGGCATATGGAGGTTCCGAGGCTAGGGGTTGAATCGGAGCTGTAGCCACCGGCCTATGCCAGAGCCACAGCAACAGCAACGCAGGATCCAAGCCGCGTCTGCAACCTACACCACAGCTCATGGCAACGCGGGATCGTTAACCCACTGAGCAAGGGCAGGGACTGAACCCGCAACCTCATGGTTCCTAGTTGGATTCGTTAACCACTGCGCCACGACGGGAACTCCAATGCTGGATTATTAACCCACTGAGTGAAGCCAGGGATCAAACCTGCAACCTCATGGCTCCTAGTTGGATTCGTTTCCACTGAGCCACGACAGGAGCTCCCCTCTCTCTCTTTTTATCTCTCTCTCAGATACACATATTTTCCCCCATCCGTGTGTGTGTGTGTGTGTGTGTGTGTGTGTGTGTGTGAGAGAGAGAGAGAGAGAGAAAGAGAGAGAGAGAGAGAGAGAGAGAGAACTATAAAGATAGTGTTTGCATTCCAGATGTTCACTCTACTGGGGTTACTTGAATGAAGAATTTACATAATAGAGGACTTGGAGAAATGGATGAAACCAGCAGTCTAAACTTAGTGATAGCTTATAATTGTGGATAGCCATTTCTGCTTTATGATTGTAAATTCGTACCTCTGAGAGAAAAGAGAAACAGTGTGTGCCTCGAGACAGGCCACGGAGTTTCTTTTTCAGGGATAAATGGCCCTTTCATAAACATGGTGCCCAAGTGGGTGGTTATAACACCACCAGAGTCTACAAAACTCAATTCTAATTTAAAAGAAAAAGGTAAAAAAAATCCAATTAAGGACAGAATGACTTCTAATAACTGGTTAAGAAATATGTACCAGATGAAAAGAATAAATTGAAAAGAAGACTTTCAGGCTAGAGATCATTATGAGTTCAGGCTTGGAGGCCTCCTTCTGCTCTAAACATACAGAATTTTTTGATAAGATAGATAAAAAGAAAATTGAAAAGACATAGCCAGAATCAAAAAAATAACATAGGCATCTTCACATGCAAGAAATGCAACCAAAACTCAAAATGCAGTAAGTATGACCATAGACCATAGCAGATACCTGCTGGAGTGGGGGCTGGGAACATACAGAGGCAGAGGGATATTTGGCTCATTGGGAGTGATGGTGAGTCCATGTGGTGAGTCTGGGTCAGGAGTGAAAACCAAACTAGCCCAGGGCTAACTTGCCTGTGAAGAGAGACTGAACACAGCTGCTTCCTGACTTAGAGATATGGCTAATATGAGACTGTATGCCCAAAGAAGTTAGAAAACAAGCAAATCTGAGCTGAGGGGAGGCATCCATTGGCTAGTTCCCTAGTAACACTGCCAGGTGAAGGCACAGGGCCATTCATGGAAGATGTGGTTCTGAAATGAGCATCTGGAAAGCTGAGGAGAAAGGTTACAGAAATATAGGGAAGAGTGCTCGCTTTGGCAGCATATATACTAAAACTGCAGTGATACAGAGAAGATTAGCATGGCCCTTGTGCACAGATGACAGGCAAATTCATGAAGCGTTCCATATCTTTACATTTCTCTGAAGAAGACATACAGATGGCCAGCAGGCCCATGAAAAAAAGGCTTAATATCACTAATTATTAGAGAAATGCAAATCAAAACTGCAATGAGGTACTACCTCACACCAGTCAGAATGGCCATCATTAACAAGTCAACAAATAACAAATGCCGGTGAGGTGGAGAGGATGTGGAGCAAAGGGAACCCTCCTGAACTCTTCGTGGGAAGGTAAATTGGTACAACCACTATGGAAAACAGTATGGAGATACCTCAGAAAATTAAATATAGAACTACCATATGATCCAGTAGTCCTACTCCTGGGCATATATCTGGACAAAACATTTATTCAAAAGATACATGCAGTCCTATGTTCATAGCAGCACTATTCACAATAGCCAAGGCATGGAAACAACCTAAATGTCCACTGACAGAGGAATGGATTAATAAGATGTGATACATATATACAATGAAATACTATCAGCCACAAAAAAAGGTTAAAATAATGCCATTTGCAGCAACATGGATAGAACTAGAGATTCTCCTACTAAGTGAAGTAAGTCAGAACAACAAAGACAAACACCATGTGCTATCACTTACATGTGGAATCTAAAATATGGCACAGAAGGAGTTCCCGTCATGGCACAGCAGAAATGAATCCGACTAGGAACCATGAGGTTGCGGGTTTGATCCCTGGCCTCACTCCGTGGGTTAAGGATCTGACGTTGCCATGAGCTGTGGTGTAGGTTGCAGACACGTCTCAGATCTGGCGTTGCTGTGGCTCTGGCATAGGTTCACAGCCACAGTTCCAATTAGACCCCTAGCCTAGGAACCTCTATATGCCATGGGTGTGGCACTAAAAAAAGACAAAAGACAAAAAAACTAATAAATAAATAAAATACTTTAAAATAAAGTAAAATACGGCACAGACGTTCCTCTCTACAAAATGAACAGATCACAGACATGGAGAGCAGACTTGTGGTTGCCAATGGGGAGGACGAAGGAAGTGGGAGGGACAGGGAGTTTGGGGTTGGTGGATGCAAACTCTAACATTTGGAATGGGTGGGTAATCGATCCTGCTGTATAGCACAGGGAACTGTCCAGCACAGGGAACTGTGTGTGATTGGGTCACTTTGCTGTACAACAGAAATTAAAGAAATATTGTAAATCAACCAGACTTTAATTAAAAAAAAAATCTATGGAAGAAAATAAAGAGAAAGAGAGGGAGATAGCCCCCCTTGGCTGCCAAAAGAACCTACATACCAAAATTTAAAATCACACCAAAAAAAAAAAAAAATGCCACAAAAGTCAGTTAAGAAAGTTAAAACTTCACTGCAAACCAACTCCAGATAGAATAGGAATTGAGGAACAGCATAAATAAATGCTTTAAGTGCTCAAAAATATAAGAAGTAATGCCATCCATCAAAAAATAACAGTAATGATAAGATACAGCAGGGAAAAATAAAATATTTACAGAGAGATAGTAAAAAGAACCTGCAAGTGATCTTAGTATTAAAACACGTAGTCACTGATAGAAAAATAACTCTGCTAGAGGAAAATCCTAAAATTATATAGTATATCAGAAATAATCAGTTGACTGAAAGGTCATACTGAAGGATTCATACAGAAGTTGATATAGAAAACAGAAAATGAGTTTGAGAACTTACTCCTGAAGATGGAGTTACAGGAATTGAATTGAGTGTCCCACTTGAAGCAATGAAAAAGCAGACCAAATACATGAAACAATGGTTTGCAAGACAAGATATGAGGCAACAAAGAGCTGTGATCCCTGAGGTACAGGACATGTAAAAAGTGAGCCCTTCTGGCCCAGCTTCCTAACTTAAGAGAACTTCCAGACACAGCAAAAAACCAGGCAGAAGCTGGCTGAATTCCTGAGTGGGAAGACAAAACTGTGATCTGAAGAGGTCAAGGTTGCTGGGGTAGAAGCAATCAAAAGAGCTGCATAGAGAAAGGAATAGCTCTAAAGAGCAGTAGAATTAACTAAAGGCATAACCCTTTGAGTCTTCAGCTGAAAAACAATTAGCATGTGCATAGGAAGAAAGAACCCACAGCTGGGCAAAGAATCCTCTAAATGGATGAAATGCTCACGCTTTCTACTACATACAAATTGTAACATTTGATCCCCCATCCCATTCCTAGGTACTTTCCCAAGAGAAAATAAATCACATGAACACACAAAGTTCTGTACATGAATGTCCATAGGAGCTTTATTTGTAACAGCCCACACCTGCAAACAACATGAATGCCCATAAGCAGGTGAATGGATAAACACTGTGTATATCCACCTGGTGAAATACTATTCAGCAATAAAAAGGAAAAGACACTGAGATACGCTACACGATTAATCTAAAAATAACTATGCTGAGTGAAAGGATACAGGGGAAAAATTATATACTGTATAATGTATATAAATTTCTAAGAAATGCAAAAACAGATCAATGATTGCCCAGGGGAGTTCCCTGGTGGCCTAGTTGTTAAGGATCCAGTGCTGTCACTGCAGTAGCTTGGGTCATTGCTGTGGCTTGGCACAAGTTTGATCCCTGGCCCAAGAACTTCTACATGCCATGCGTGTAACTCAAAATAAACAAACAAATAAATAAATAATTGCTTGGGGATGGGGGATGGGAGGGAGAAGGAAGGAGTTATAATATGGAAAAACATACTGGAGTGATAGATATATGCATTATTCTGACTTTGGTGATGGTCTCATGGGTGTATAAATATATAAAAATGAGCAAAGCACACAATTTAAATATCTACATATCAACGTATGTCAATACACTGATTGATATATCAATTAAGTTGTTAAAATTTGTGGGACTAAACAGACATGTGGGATACCATAGGAATTTCAGTGATAGGTCTAAGATCTATAATAAAACAAATGCACAGAACAAAAAATGGAAGAAGTAATGATTTTAATTTTTTGAAAATTAAAAAAGAAATAAAAGATATGCCTCCATGATGTGAAAAGATCCTCTGAACATTGAAAAGCATATGTAAAAACGCTATTATGAAAAATATAGGGTGTAAGTGAAAGCTCTTCTAAAATAATAAGACTGATGAAATGTGATATTTAAAAAGTTTAAGCATACAATTGTTAATTTTCTCCTTGATAAAGAGAAAGGAGTTGGTATCTTAAGAAGTGCTAAAATTCACTTGCTAATGACCTCAGATTTTATTTACAGTGGGCATAAATAGCTAGAAGGTGTAGCCTGTGACCTATCTAGGAGAAGGAGGATAAATAAGCTTCAACCAAGTGTAGATTGACTGGAAGTTGATTGAAAGTAGCCAGAAAAGAGAGCCATGGTTATTAAATAATGTCTGTCATAAGCTAGAGAAGAGAAAATGGCCATGCCACTGTCATTCCTAAAATGCAGGATAAACTAATGCTTATATAAAGTAATGCTAAAATGAAAGAGTATCGAAGCTAATTTTGAAACAAAACAGAAGAAGGAAGACATGGTTTTTATCAGATATTAAATACTAGGGACACAATGACTTGTCTCCCCTTTGTACCTTTTCCAACAAGGACAACAGCTTTCACAACATTCTGGGAGTGACAGAACTTATGCTACATACAGGAAATTACCTCCTGAGACAAACTGAAACCTAATAAGAGAAGTGCGGTAGCTTTAACTTTTTGAAACATTCAGATTATATCTCAAAGGAATGGTATTACTCAAAAATGTAACCTTAGCTCCTTCAATTGTTTAATCAAAAGAGCTGCTGGAAAAGTAAAGACAGCTAAAAATCAGCGAGGAAACAAACAAAAACACAATTCCCCCTAAAACAAAACAAAACAAAACAAAACCCCTAATGAGCAAGTTTTCAAAACAAAGGACTTAGGAAAAAATAGACAAGACTCTTCTTTAACATCTGAGGTACGGGTTATGAACATTTAGAATAAAAGGGAAATGGAGGATTGATGATATTGGTGGTGCTATTGATGGGTTATAAGGATTACCTGATTTGATCATATTATTGTTTAGTAGGAGACAGTCAATTTCACAAACGTATCTCCAAGTTAATTTTGGCAAAGCATTTGGCAATATCTCTGGTAAGCATAAAATGGTAAAATGTGGTCTGGGAAGTGACAGTTTTAGGTAAATTCAAAAATGGTAAATAACTATGCCCCAAATATATTGATTAATGACTATGTCAACCTGAAGAGAGGTCTTAATGACGTGCCACAGGCTTTTGTCCTACACACTGTCATTTTTAATATTTTCATTATCCGAGGCATGGAAGACATGCTTATGAAATTTGTCAATTACCAAAAAAAAGAAAAAGCTAGAGAAAAGACCTAATACAATAACCAGCTGAAATATGATGTAAAATGTTCTTGACTGGCTGGAAATAAGAGCTTGTACTAGCAAAATTTGTTTTAACACCAATAATAAACTAAAATGCCCATTTTGAACAAGTGTGCTATCAACTCTAATATTATTAAGAAGTGCTTAGAAATAATTATGCAAACTTAGTGTACTTCATGGCTGATACAGTGTTAAAATTATGGCATCTAACTATAATACTGTATTTGTGGTGTTACATTTAAAACATTTTTGACACATTTAAATTGAGGCTTTACACATAGGGAAAGAAATCACAAGCATGTAGTATTAGGAATTATCACAAAATGGAAATAACTATAAAATCACCACCCAGATCTACAAAGATTTCATTGTCAACAACCCAGCTCTCACTGTGTTCTTTTCAGAACTCGGTCCCCTCTCTCCTCTCCAGTGAACTGCCCCAGAGAGTCACCCATGTGTCTGTGTTTAGCAGTGGACTGGTCATTTTCTTTACTGCCTTCTATTCCATTGTGTAATATACCACCCTTTATCCATTCTAGTATAGTGTTGAATATGTGTATCTTTCCAGTTGAGAGATGTTATGACTAATCCTGCCATCAATATTCTTGTTCATGTTTTTTAGCACTTCTTTGTGCATTTCTGTTGGGTATACGCCTAGAAGCAGAATTAGGAGTCTAAAAATTTTTGTATATTTTTAATTGAGTCAGTTTTGCCAACAATTTTCCAAAGCACTTGAACTGATTTTTACCCCCCCAATACACTTCAGTAGCATCATAAGAGTTTCTGCTCTTCCACATCTTTGCCAAAATTTGGTATAGTTAGCCTTCTTTTTGTTCTTGTTTTTTAAATGTAGTGTCGACATTCTGGCTCATTGCAGGTTTAATTTGCATTTTCTTGATAATTACCTTCATTCTGTTCATATCAAGACATTATAAAACTATGATAAATTAAGACAAGGGGTGCCAGGATAGACAAATAGGCCAAATAAGCAGAATATAGATTCCTAAAACAAAACCCATGTATACATGTGTGTATCAGCACGTAATCTGTGACAGAAGTAGCATGAGAAAATAGTAGAGAAAGGAGGTCTTTTTTTTTTCAATCATATATATTCAAGGTCAATGGATATCCACATGTAAAAAAGTGAAATATGGCCCTGCCTTAAACTATACTCAAAGATCAAGTTAAAAATGTATAAATCTAATTGTGAAAAGTACAACATTAAAGATTGTAGAAGATGACTTAAGAGAATAATATCATATTCTTGGGTTAGGAAAGATTTCTTAATCAGAACTCCAAAGCACTAGCTATGTAAGAAAAGATGGATAAATTAGATTATACTAAAATTAGAAATTACTATCAAAAGATAATGAGAGAAAAATGGATAACCATGGGTTGGGGGAGAGGTATTTCCAAACATAGAACAAGGAAAATATTCATATCTGAACTGTATAAACAAGTCCTACAAATCAATAAGAAACATTCAGACAACCCAATTTTAAACATGGACAAGGAACCTTAACAGGAAATTCACAAAAAAGGACTATAAGCTATAAAATATATGAAAAGGTGCTCAACTTCATGGGCTCGGCATTTTTCAAAAAACAATGAAAAAACTGAGAATGCTCAAAAAGAGTTAACAATGATGAATAAGAAAATTAATCTTATCACACTGTGAAGGGACCAGTGATGCTAAAGCTTTATGAGAGAAAATAGAGTAACTTAATTTCTATCTTCTACTATGTAAAAGAGAGAGAGATAAAGTTTTCTACTATTATAACAATGCAAAACATTCCAAGAATATATATATGCTTTATGTGTATTATTATACAGCTTTAACTCATCGTTTTGAAATTAATGTTTTGCTTAGACTAGTACAAATTTCCCTTTTTTTTTTTTTTTTTTTTTTTGGTTGTATCCAGTACACAAAGAAGTTCCTGGGCCAGGGATCGAATCCACACCACAGCAGCAACCCAAGCCACCAAAGTGACAACACAGAATCCTCAACCTGCTAGCCTACCAGGGAAATCTGAAAATTCTCAGTTGCGTTTGTATGTCACTAGATTACACATTATACTACAAATTCTTCATTTTTGAACTTGACCAAAGAAGAAAATTAAATATCAAACCCATTCGAACAAATCTGAAACTGATGTTTTGCTGGGAGAACAAAAGTTTCCTCATTAAATATGATTGTTTCTTCAAAAGTCCCACATATTACACTAAGAAAATTTATAGGGAGGTCTCTTTACAATGTTGATAATATCCAGATATGAATTGTATTATTAGAATCAGCAAATTTCTCACAATCCTGGAAAATTAAAAGCAAATTTATTTATTAAGACTTCTATTGCCATATTGCTCATTCATCACTTCAGAGGTAAATGACTGTATCTGAGTTATGAGAAACAGACTTAGTGAAAGATACGGCAAGATAAGTCTAGTTTCACATATTTTTCAAAACTATAAAATATTTTCAGAGAATTTTACAGGTCAATTTTATATGAAGATCTTTAAGAATGTCACCTTGTTTTTTAAAATGTCATTTATTGCCTGAAGATTGTGCTATAGGAGATAAGAAAAATGAAAGCTATAGACAAAAACTATCTGCTGCATAAAACTTCATTAAGACTAGACAGCAGTTAAAACTAATGTGAACCCAAAATTGTTTGATCATCTTCCCATTCTAAATAGAAGAAACAGAGCAATTTCTCTTCTCATCATAAAGAGCAAATCTTTACAGAGGTTAGCCTGGGTCAGGATGGAAAAGTGAAACTTGTACACAAAGTCTAATATAAAATAACAGTTAAGTTTGATTAGAAAATCTTGGTCATGAACAGGACCTGTAATTTTAAAATTTACTTAGCAAATAGTATAACGACATATGGTCCATTTTTTTTTTTTTTAATGTCCTGGCAGCACTAAGACTGAAAGAAAACATAATCTTTGTGTGTTACTTCAAGTGGTGGTATTAAGTTAAAGTTACAGATGTCTGGAAGTTCCCATCGTGGCTCAGGAGTAATGAACTCAACTAGTATCCATGAGGACATGGGTTCATTCCCTGGCCTTGGTCAGTGGCTTAAGGATCCAGCATTGCCGTAAGCTGTGGTGTAGGTCATAGATGAGGCTTGGATCTCGCATTGTGGTAGCTGTGGCATAGGCCAGCAGCTGTAGCTCCAATTCAACCCCTAGACTGGGAACTTTCATATGCTGCAGGTATAGCCCTAAATTAAAAAAAAAAAAAAAGTTATAGATAGTCAGGTTTCAATGGGACATTTTTTAAAACATCAAAATAGGTAAGACCAACCATAGACTGGATTACCATAGCAAGTAGTGAGCTCTTTACCACCAGAGATATTCAAGTGAAAACTGCATAATTTACATTCCCACCAAAAGTGCAGGAGGGTTCCCCTTTCTCCACACCCTCTCCAGAATTTCTTCTTTGTGGACTTATTAATGATGGCCATTCTGACTGGTGTGAGGTGGCACCTCATAGTAGTTTTGATTTGCATTTCTCTAATAATCAGGGATGTTGCACATTTTTTCATGTGCTTGTTGACCATCTGTATATCTTCCTTGGAGAAGAATTTCCTTGTAGGGGAATTTTATACAGGTTGGGAGATTAGATTTAATTTCCCTTAATTTCATTTACAAAGAAAGTTGAAATTAAATACAAACTGTTATGTTGAATTTTTTATCATTTCTTTTTTAGTTTTTATTGCCTTTAAACTAACAGTTATTATCCAAGTTTTGTTTGATTTATTTTATTAACATCAGGGGAGATACTATTTATACCACTGCTAAGTAGCATTTGACTATATGTAACTTTCATTATTAAAAGGAGTCTGGTCATTTCCACTTTTATTATGAATAGCTCCCCTGGTTCATTCATTCAGCATTTACAGAGCAATTCTATATGCCAGGCATTAAGAATTTTTAAAAAGAATTTTTATAAGCATTTTTTACTAAACCTTTTTTATATATTTGAGGGTACAATTTATTTGGAAAATGTACACAAAGATTTTTTACTTAATAAACATTTTAATACTAGGAAAACCAGATACCTAATATACCTTCAAAGTGCATAGAAATGAGGTCTCTTGTTTGAAAAAATAATGGCAAATGAAAATGTTATAATAAAGTCAGGTCAATGAAGTCATGTTTCTTTGCACCTACTAGGACACTACTCTTTGGTCCTTCACCTGTGATAAAGGCTGAAAAACTTCACCTTGTCTATGTGAGCAAAACGTCAATTTTATGTTTGTAAATCTACAGCTATACTTTGTATTCTACAGTTCTTACATGCATTCCTAATGCAGTCTACAGAATTTTGGAAACAAAATGATTACTTAGAAATGATTTGCAGAGTTCCTGTTGTGGCTCAGCGGAAACAAATCTGACTAGCATCCATAAGGACTCATGTTCCATCCCTAGCCTCACTCAGTAGGTTAAGGATTCAGTGTTGCTGTGAGCTGTCTTGTAGGTTGCAGACACGGCTCAGATCTGGCGTTGCTGGGGCTGTGGCTGTGGTGTAGGCCGACAGCTACAACTCCGATTTGACCCCTAGGCTGGGAAGCTCCATATGGCACAGGTGCCATCCCCCGCTCCCCCCAAAAAAGAAAAAAAACTTTTGCCAACTGCTCTGGTCAAGCCCTTGTTCCCTGACATTATTCAGACAATGTCATTGTTCCAAAGATACTATTTTTTTCTGATAAGAAATGTGAAAACATTGTTCTCTAGGCAGCTCACAAAGAATATTGTTTGGCAGGGGTGGAGGAGAAAAGTTTATAGGTTAGAAACGGCTTCGGAGCTCAAACATGCATCTTTCAAATAAATCAGATCTCTATTCATAGGGAAAGCTGAAAGAGGGATATGGCTGCAGGAAATCAATTAAGTCATGCAACTCCAAGCACATCCTGAAAAGTACATAAGGAAACTCAGGGTAATCACCTTTTTCAAGTCAAGGACTGAGTTTTATTTGTCATTTAATAACCACCACCAAGTATGGTTCCCTAGACATAACAGACCATAAATACATGTTAAATAAATGAATGCAATAATTAATTTAATTATAAATGAATATATGAACAAACTGATAAATAAATGACATTCTAGAACTAAAAGCCCTGAAAAGAGAGGGCAAAATCCTTGGGCCCAAGGATTGATGCAAAAATGGCATAGATTGTGAAAGACAAGTATAAATTGATCTGAAATTAAAAATATATTTTTAAAATAATACTAGTGATTTACACTGTATCCTCAGTGAAGAAGTTAAATTTTTGCTAATACACTCATTGTATTTATCCTAAACATTTTTCTTGGCCAAAGATTAGTATTCTTCTTACTCAAGAATACATATTTCTTCATTAAAAAAAAAAAATTGATGGATGTTGCCAATTAAATCTTCATAGATTACATCTTAGCCATTATCTCCAAAGGGCCCATGGACTGTATCAAGACTCCAGCAGTCAGAGTGGAGAAGACTAGGAAAGGAGCAGTTGTTTAGAATTCAGTGTTAAGTTTTACCTGGTCTACAGTTATTCCTCATGCATTAGCATGTCCCATCCTGTGAACATTATAATAATCACTTCCTTAGCATGGCAGGAAGCAATCAGTCATTGTGGGTCAGGAGACTGAGTGGAAGGTATATTCTGATGAGCTGGAAATTAGCAAGGGCTTTCTCATTTATGCCATGAGAGATGGGAAATCTTGGCATCAGTCTGCTCTGGAGGTACCCAAACAACTTGACTGAGAGGATGCACAATTCACAGTGAAAGTTTTAAGAATTCAGATGTAAATCGTCACAGCAGGTCACTACATTAACTTCTGTAGCAGCTTTTAGCTAAGTGGCTAAAATGAAGTGCATTTCAAAATTGATTCTCATCTATATCATCAAAACCTAGGCTCCAGCTACAATTCAGGACAAAACAAGGTTTGGTTATTCTGGATTGTTTTCTTCATGTTATAAAGAAAAAAAGGTCAGAGGCACATTTACGAAGTGGAAATGTTCGCATTGGTAACTAAATATAGTTCATTGTTTGGTAACAAAATAACTAGGGACTCAAATAATATCTCCATGCCATCTACATCAGGGATTTCTTTAGTAAAGTCTCATTATCTTGTGGGGCAGAGCCTTTGCCATACAGGAGATCACTGGAAGAAATGCAGAATGGCAAAAAGAAATGTACATGTTGTCTGTACCTTAACAAAATCTGTTATTGTACATGCAATCATATCCATGATAAACACAAATAATATATGCAAAACTATATGCAAAATTATCTGTGGTGTATACAATGGTAGTCAACTTATATATGCAAGTTTTCTATGTACAATGATGCATGTAACAATGCAAAGTTGTTCCATACAAAGATATAAGGGAACTATCTTATTGTATATGCAGTGATTTTTAAGCTAGGTCCACATGAAAGTACAAAAAGATGAGGCCATTTCCCAGTTACATATCATGATAATAGAGACACATATATCTATTCACTTGAAGTGGAAAATTGCCTCATATCTCCACTTTTCATATTTGTGTACTCAGGCTCAGACTATGATGGAGCAATTCCAAATGTTTGAAAACATAGGTTTATTATAAAGAATTTCTTTTTTAGAAAGAAGATGCAAAGGTGTTATGCTCAAGATCAATACAGTTAGGTACAGAAAATACATCCTTTAGATCAAATTCAAATGTCTTTTATGAGCTTTCTGATCTTCCCCATATCTCATGCATAACAAGTGACTTCCTCTTCTTGGGTCAGCACTTTCTGTGCATTTTTTATTTCAATCTTAACCTCACTTCCTGGATAGCAGCAGGCATTATGTTTTTCCTGAGTTCATGCTTAGAACCCTTGTTATCCTTATGAAGGTATATGGCATCATAGCAGGCGTTTTTGATAAGTATCTGCTGGAACTACAGAATCTGTTTCAGTAAAGAGGAAAGATTTTTTGGCATTCATATACCTGGCAACATAAAACTCACCAAAAATGTTGTGGGTGTATTTTGATATAAATACAAAATATTTATAGTAGTTCCACCTCCCTAGGCTGTAAATGAGTAGCAAAACAAGACCGGGAGATAGATATATAACAAATGGGTCTTGGAAAAACAGTTGTTTTCTGTACAGTCTCCTATAAATGTTATCTTCATAGACATAAAGGCATAGATTTTCCTGGCAAAGAACTTCTTCAATGGGTTTTTCCATAGTGCAAGCTTGAAACTGGCTGTTCTAGCAATGGAATAATGTGACAATCTAAGAAAAAAGGTCAAAAACCATATCAAAATAAAATGGGCCCAAAATGTCTTACACATCTTCCTAGGGTTAATATGCTCTGCTTTCATGAAAAATTTCATATATTTTCATGACCACCAAATCACATATTTTGACTCTTCAAAATAGAATTGTGTCTACAGTCCATAGGCAAATATAATACAGAAGAAGGCCCACTGGATTAGAATCAGGAAGAAAAGAGTCCCTTTGTTCTGTGATAAAAGGAATGCCACAGACTGGTGGTTTTTCACAGTTCTGGAGGCTGAAAGTTCAAGATCAAGGCACTGTCAGGTTTTGTGTCTGCTGAGAGCCATTTTCCTGGGTCATAGACAGCTTTCTTCTCCCTATGTGCTCATGTGGTGAAAGAGATGGGGGCTCTTTCACTGGGGCACTTTCATAAGGGCACTAATGCCATCATGAGGGCACCACCCTTGTGACCTAATGAACTATTAAAGTCCTGGCCTCCAAATGCGATTGCATTGGGAAGGGTAGGTTTCAATATGAGAATTTTACGGGAACGCATTCAGTCCAGGGCAGGTTCCAGACCTAGTTACCAAGTAAGTTTGTGTTGCCATATGGAATACAGTGTCCAGATGATGAGCTTTAAGATTTGGATTCAGCCCTGACAAAGATGAAAATTCATAACAGTATTTGAAGAGGAACTCTGTAACAAGGAGACATATGTGCTTTGATAAGTAATGTTCTCATGGTTTTGTTAACTATCTCATTCACACAAGTCACATTAGAAAACACCTAAAATTCAATAGCTGTAGGAGTAAAGCAATGAGTTGGTATGCCAGACAGGACAAATATCTAATGTAAATTTAAAACTGCGTATTTCTCTTTTTGTCATTTCTCTCTGTTTTTCTTTATATTTACCAACATTCAGTAAAGGAGTAACAAATAAAGGCATTAACTGCTAACTAGGCAGTTTTTGATTAATTCCTCAAGAACATAATTTTAACTTTTAATTCCTCAAGAAAATAATCTCTAGTTTTTTAAATAAGCTCTATGATAACCAAAGAGCTTATTTAAAAAACAGTTATAGGAAATTAATAATCATATTTTAACTTGCAAATGAATACCCACTTTGCATTAACTAATTTATCAGTATGAAGGAAAATCCCCCACAACTCACTAGCTTTAGGGTAACTGAACTATGAACTATGTTATATATGTTCTCTTTTTTAAAAAATTATTAAAGTGTAGTTGATTTACAATGTTATGCCAATTTCTGCTGTACAGCAAAGTGATTCTGTCATACATATATATACATTCTTTCTTTAATATTATTTTCCAACATAGTCTATCCCAGGAGATTGGATATAGTTCCCTGTGCTGTATAGCAGGACTTCACTGCTTATCCATTCTAAATGTAATAGTTTGTACCTACTACCCCCAAACTCCTACTCCATCTCACTACCTCCCCCTCTGCCTTGGCAACCAAAAGTCTGTTCTCTATGTCTCTGAGTTTGTTTCTGTTGTGTAGATAGTGTCATTTGTGCCATATTTTAGATTCCACATAAAAGTGACATCATATGGTATTTGTCTGTCTCTTTCTGACTTACTTCACTTAGTATGATAATCTGTAGTTGCATCCATGTTGCTACAAGTTGCATTATTTCATTCTCTTTTATTGGTAGTATTCCAATGTGTATATGTACCACATCTTCTTAGTCCATTCATCTGTTGATGGATATTTAGACTGTTTCCATGTCTTGGCTATTGTGAGTAATGTTGCCTATAGTGTTCTCTTGTAATTCAGAAACCATAAAATGTTCTGAATTTTTCCATGAACACTGTTTATAATATCTAACAACTTCTGATTAAATTATAATAGCATCTTTTTTATGTTGGAAACAAAATGTCATTATAACTGGTACATTAAGAATAAACTATAAGGAAGTACAAGGACTGACAGAAGAAGTAAAAAAAAAAATCACAGGTAACTTTGGTGAAGGCCCTGTTGTTGGTAGGTATATAGTGAAGTAGATATATTTACATACCACATGGCTAGACTGGGTTTTAGGGTGAGGACTAGCCATGGCAATGGCAAAAGAAAAGAAGAATCAAGTACGGTTTCCAGATATATTGGCTTGAGGGACTGAGAGTATGCTGATGTCAAATCCAAAAATTAAAAAACAACAAAAAAACAACTATTAGAGAAGCAGATCTGGGGAAGAAAATCAGGAGTTGTGTTTCAGCCTTAAGTTTCAGGTGTCTACCAGACATTAAAGTCAAATAGATTCCAAGTAGATTGGAAATATGAGTCTGGATCTCAGGGATTAGGATATAAATATAGAAGCCATCACTATATGGATGATATTTAAAAATAATATTAAATGAGAAGATCTAGGGGGAGAAGTGAAGAGGCTCCAAAATGCGAAAGAACACGCCATAGTTTGATACATATCCAACACTGCTGAGGGGGATAGGAAGAAAACTAGGAGAGTCTGGTGCCAAGGAAAACCAAACATAAAAGCTTCCCTAGAAAGAGGAAGTGGTTAACTTCCTGTATTTTTTCAACTTTATATTTTTTGAGGCAGTGTGGCAAGATGGATTTTCCAATAGTCAAAATATCATCATCATGTTCTCAATCTATTAACTCCACCTTTCCAGCGCTGAAATATTTCATTTTCTACAGAAATAACTCACATTACCTGCCACCCTTTTTCCCCTCGATAGGTATTTGTACAAATATATATTTTTTGTTCTACTCCACTACTATTCATAATCAACTGAAAATGGGAGTATCTAAATTTTTATGTATTGCGGGAAGTTAGGTAACTTTGGACAGAGCAATTGTGTAGAATTCTTTGTAACCAACAGATATAATAATAATGATTACTTAAAATTATTTACGAAAAGAGCAGACCATGAAACTAAATACACTGATTAAAAATAAATAAAATTATGAATAAGAAGGTCCAGGATTAGTATAGAATAAAATTTCATATCTTTACTAGTTCTATTTATTATTATTATTATTTAAAAACTTAAAAGGGTTTATCACCATGGTTTTACCTTTTTTGCACGTTGACTAGTCATTTAAATATTTTCCCACACATACACATCTAACTGATTAATCTCTTTATAGCCCTTGTCTATTTACTTACTGATAGCAATGATTTTCTTATTATTCTTTTTCATGAGCTATTCAAACAACAGAGATGCTAATCTTTAGTCTTGTCCTTACAAATAAAATACTAATTTAAAAAAGTGTATGTTCAATGACTATATAATAAGAGACTTGTATGTTTTCTTTCCCAAAACTCCCATTTACATGTGTTTAAAAACAAAATTTTGGAAGGCTGAAGTCACCAGTGCAGGCCACAACAAAAAAGTAAAAACAGAAAAATGGGTAGAAATCAGTTTTACTTTGATGAATCCAATGCCAAAGCCCTTTGCTTTCTTTCTTCATGAAAATTTTTTTTTTTTCTTTTTAGGGCCACACCTGTGACGTATGGAAATTTCCAGGCTGGGGGTTGAATTCGAACAGCAGCTGCTGGCCGGCGCCACAGCCACAGCAATGCAGGATCTGAGCCACATCTGTGACCTACATCACAGTTTATGGCAATGCCAGATTCTTAACCCACTGAAGGAGGTCAGGCATCGAACTGGCATCCTTATGGATACTAGTAGAGTTCTTAATCTGCTGAAACACAATGGGAACTCCCATGAGAAAAATATTTTTTATAAGAGAAATTTAAAAGAAAAGACCACCAGAAATTTTAAACTCTTGACAACATCTATTTTTGTTTTCAAGTGTGGGTTTCTTTAATAGAGAAACATGGAAAATATGTTAAACAGAGAGGAGTATGCAAAATACTTTGGCTTTCTTAAGAAACTGAAAGTAAAAGGATTCTATGAAGTTCTTAATAGGCAAATCAAATCCCCTTTAAAATTAATGAAGTGTCACTAGTTTAATACTGGAATAAAGGCAAAAGCATCACGCTCCATTAGTAACACTGTCTCCTATTATTATTTGAATTTGGGGTTAAAGATGAATCAGTCTTACCAACCATTGGCAGGAAACTTGCTAACTCAATGCAACTACTAAAACTGGTACAAGAAACAATCTAAAATTAATAAGTAATCTGAGAGAAAATGAGAATATTATAAACAAATGAGGAAAAATATCAAATACAGAAATGCTTAACTATGTTACTAATATATATTGCGTTCTCAAATTTTATTCTAATAGTTCAAAAATTATAAATATATGCATTGCTGGGAAGAGGAACAATTTTATTTATGATAATATAATGCTGTGTGGATAGATTGATCTATACAAATAAACTAATATTTTATGATCAAAGGCATCTATCATTTAACATATCACCTTTACTGGATTCTTGAAATTGCTACTACTGCAACAGTGATGCAACATAGTATCACATATTTGCTACAATCTTATCAATAGATTAACAATAAGGCAAGACAGGAAAGTGCATTCAGCACTAATTCATGAGAAAAAGCATTTGCCATCTTAAAAATATGCTCTCAGAAGCTATGAATGTTAGTGACCATGAATTAACCCTAAATAATTTGTGACTTCAATGTAATTACAGGTCCATGAATTGCCAGGAACATGTTTAATAACTGAAAAGTAAAAAGTTAATTTTTCAAAACATGAGATCAAATTATTCTTTAAATTATTCATACATTTTCTTTTTTTATAAATGAATGCTATCATCTTAGGAAACATTATACTCATGTCATACTAATAAGCAGATGCATTATAAATTTTTTTATACAACAGGGCCTTGAGGTCAGACCACAAATGAATGAAAGATTTGTCTTGAAGCTGGCTTTGCACAACGTATCATTATTTTTATTTAGACATATATAAGTACAATTTTATAAATATATAAATAATTATCTATAGTTATTCTTTTGGGTAGCTTTGGGTGATAAAGATAATGAGTGTGGCTAAAATCGATGCCTTCTCATCATTCATCCATTTTACTACCATTATCAATTCAAGCTTAACTTTGTTTTCAAAGTGCTTGGTGATTCTCCTGCAATCCTCACAAATTCTACAGATTGTTTACAGAAGAATATCAATTAGCAAGGGAAGAATTTCCCATTCAAAAGCTAAATTTACACGGGATCCAGAGCCTTGGACTGCAGTTGGTACCCTCTTTTTGGAACTGCTCTTTCACTTAGACACTCATGGCCAAAGGGTTCTATGTTATTGTTAACCATCTTGTTTTTTAATTTTCTCCATTGAGTTCATACTTGCAATGTAACAAGCATCAAGTTATTTCTCTACTGTTTCAGCATGGTACTAAGAAACAGACATTATGTCTACTTTAAAGATGAAGAAATTAAAGATTGGAGGGATCTAGTCACCCTTTCAAGGTTGCACAGATGGCTAGGAGAATGGGCTGGATTTAGATCCAAGACTGTGAGGTTCTAAACTCTTGGCACAAGAGTCCATCTGTATCAATCAAACTCAGTGTGGCTGACTTCGGTTTATTATCTAGTAACTTCTTTCATTTATATCTGAGTGTGGCAGGGAAGAGTTTTTTTCCTAGTAAAGGAAAACACTGACTAATAAGATAAAGAGTGAGAACGATCATCAGAAAAATTAACGTCACAGGTGAGCAAAAGTGGCTTAAAAGAAGCAGAAGCTGGTTCTGTGCTCTTGGAAGGGCATTTTAAGCTTAGATGGATAAAATCATCTAAGTTGAAATGCATTCTAACCACACATTACAGTTTAGTTTACATTCTTTACAGCACTCTCGATCAATGCACAAGATCTTGTTATATTACATGAAATATAAATTACAAATATCTATAGCAGAATTATTTGAAACATATAATGTTGTTGTCTTTGGGGTTTAATTTTGTATATTGTAAGGAGATGAAAATAAACCCCTAAGGCAGAAACACAATTGTATGCTTCAATGAATAAATTATATTAGGGAATGTACTTGAGAGATGGCAAGGAACATAAGACAGGCTGCTTATGTAATAAACTTGGTCTCCAATGAAAAGTAACAAACTCTGTAGGCTGCAGTAACAACATTATATCAATAATTTTGCTCTTTTCCAAGACACTTCTTATTATTTTTCCACATATAGAATCCAAATGAAAACTTAAGTTTCCAGAGACAAACACCAACAAGACCACCAGCAAATGTAATACACCAGAGAGAGAATATGGGTATTAGAGAGCCTGAGAGAGGCTTAATTACAAATAAAGGAGAGAACTCATTACTTTGAAGTTAAAACAAACTCTACAAATGTTGGGAAGAACATACATCACAATACATGTCTTGTGCATTGTGTCCTGATAGAAAGGACCTAAGCACTGTCTTGATAAAAAGGACAGGGAAGAAGAAGAAAGCACAGAGATAGACAGAAAGAAGACAGGTAAGGAAAGGGAAGAAAAACAGGCATCGAGAGGTGTGGAGGGAGGGAGATGGTCAGTTGATTCCAAGGTGTGGGTTAATTATGGTAAACTGACCTGGTATAATTCTATTATGCGGTCCCTGTGAGAGGTTGTGATTATACGATAAGTGTAAATCAACACAGCATTTCTGGAGGTGATTTCAATAATATTTAGTAAATACCTTTTGTTTTCCAACATTTTTATTTCCAGGTACCCTCATTCCCCCAAAGCAGGCAAAGAGTTACGTAAAAAAATTTTATTACAGCGTTATATACAATTGCAGAAAAAGGGAACTCATCTCAACATCTAACAATTGGGAATCATCTAGGAGTAGGTGTAGAGAAAGAATGTTGCTTGCCATATCAGTTAAAAAAGGGGGGTGTTGCAGCCATCAAGCCATCAGTCACTGCAGATGCCCCCACTGCACACTCTGAAAGGATCTGGGATGGAGAAAAGCAGGATGCTGGCTCTAGACAGCTAAAGTGCACATGAAAGGTGCAAAAGAATGATTTCAATGAGCCCAGACTCTTGTATCTTCCCATACAGAGAAAAATGCTAAATTCACTATCTTGCGATGTCTTTTTATTTCTTTAATAGACAATAATATTTGATACCCTGCCTACCTGTTTTTGTTTTTTTCTGTGTATTTTTTCCAAAACTCCTATATATCCTGGCTCCTCCCTTATTCCTTTGGAGCTGTCCCTCGGAGCTGAGAGGCTGCATCCCTAGCTTAAGTTCTCAGCAATCTGCTGAATAAATCTGAAAGTACACAAACATCCAGCTTGAGGTATTCTCGCCAGATATATATATATATATTTTAATTTTGACTTAGCTTTTTATTATTCTCATTCTCAAATACTGCAGCCACATTAGTTTGGGTTAATAATAGGGCAGCTAATACAACAGCTCAAATTCACACATAATTTCCTCTATGGGTGCAAACTTTCCATCACTGCTCATCTCTTCTTTCCAGTAAGAGAGACCTACTTTCTCTGGGCAGTTCTTACTGGTTATCATGGGGCTCCTTCCCTGATGAGCCAAAAAATAATACTATGATACACCTACAACATAGACTGTTGGACATTAATATTGATCTTGAGATATCCATCCCCCTCCCTCCCTCTCTATTCTCCTCCTTCTTTTCTTTGCTACTTTATTTCTCTGTAATAAAAACACTTCTAATTTTTCAGACCCAACCATCAATTTGGCATAGAGCTACCTTCTCTCTGATGGTTTGTTTGGTCCCCAAGTCTGTTATAGCTATTTCTTGATGATCTATTACTACCCTGAGGTTTCAGTGGAGGGAACATGGACTTTTAAACTATTTCAGGGAGTAAGTGGTACTGATACCACCAGAGATCTGAGAGAATTAAGAGGATGACAATGGTGCCTTATGATATTGAAGGGAAACATCCCCCTTCCTGGGTATCATTTGAGGTGGATTTTGGGGAATAGGGAGGGAAGAAGAAGAATGTCTTTGAGATTAGGGTCTGTGTGACTGTCACTTTATGGACACTTTAGATCAGATGAGTGCTATTTATTGCTAATTAAACCTCTTTCTAAAATTTGTATAAAGTGTAGCTAGAAGTCGTGTTTAAAAGGCTCTTCTATAAGATTTATTTTTTTAAGTTGGTGAATAGAGATTAATGCCCAGTGACACTTGTTGTATTGTATATGTAATTATTTTATATTTACTTCTACCTAAACTTATATAACAAAAAGATGGGATGTGGCTAACATATTATACTCTGAATACTTAGAGCACTTTTTTAAAAAACCTCTTTTGCTTTATCACATTTTTTTCCGTTCAGAAAGAAAATATCTCTCTCTCTTTCCTAGTAGATTAAAAGTCCCTGGAGGTCAAGGGCTATATCTTACTAAACTTTGCATCCTCACAGTACCAACTACAGAGCATAGCCAAAAACATTCAATAAATATTCGTCAACTTTAAATGATTGCGGATTCTGAGGACGGAATACATTTTCCTTTACAAACAAGCATGACAAACAAACCTGAAGCAAAAATGTTGTTTTCTTTGCAAACCAGTCATTAGCATCTAAAAGTAGGATCAGTGTGTTTTTGCTTTCTGTGACTAAAAACATAAAAATCAAATGATAGCTCTATCTAATTTTCAGAAGAGGAGGGCACCTTGTCTCCAACCCCTCCCCCATTTTCAGACCTTGCTTCCCCAGCCACCCCATCTTCAAAACTGTCCCTGCACATATACAATCTGAAGATGGAGTCGGAAGGTGTAGGCTACTTCTAATGGATTTATCTCAGGTAAAGCTGAACAATGCCAAAGTCCAAAGGTAGAATTTTTATCTGTAAATTGAAAACCTGTTTCAAACCTCAGCCTGGAAGAATTAAACTTTCCCACAACCTATTTCTCATTCTAGGAATGAAGTAGCTTTGAAATCAAAGGAAGCTCTACAAAGAGATGGGTAAGCCAGATGAAGGAATTCAAGGTTTTAAATTGCACACCAGTGTTATTTGAAAATATGCAGCTCACATAAAACCATACCAAGGCTTTCCTTGGAGCATACATTTTAACACCCAACTGAATATTGGATCATGGATGCAGGGACACTGTTTCTAAATAATTCACTGCCACTTTTACAATTCTTTTAATATTTCATGATTACGTCTTTAAAATTATATGCATCTGTATTTCTGGGAAGAGTAATCCATCAAGCTCCTGTTAGACCAATCCCTGGTACTAACAGCTCTTTTTATAGGAAGAGATGACCTCTTATTATCTTATTTATTCACCTATTTAATCCAAATCACCACTCAAATTTTACTTATTTAAAACTTATTGAGGACTAACTATGTGCTGTGGCTCAAAGATGCAAATGTACCATCTCTCTCTTTGATTGGTCCACAATCCAAGATAGAAATGTGCAAACATGAGATGATGCATATTAGGTATTCTTCATAAGGCTTTTCCTGCTCCAGACCATTCCATGTTCTTACAACCATATTTACCACATAATTTGCATTTTTTTTTGTCTTTTGTCTTTTTAGGGCCGCACCTGCAGCATATGGAGGTTCCCAGGCTAGGGGTCGAATCAGAGCTATAGCTGCCGGCCTACACCATAGCCACAGCAACGTGGGATCTGAGCTGCATCTGTGACCTATACCACAGCTCATGGCAACACCAGATCCTTAACCCACTGAGCGAGGTCTGGGATCGAATCCTAGTCCTCATGGATCCTAGTCGGGTTCGTTAACCACTGTGCCACGACGGGAACTCCATGTATTTTCATCCTCTCTACTTCTTATCCTTTCACTTAACTACAGTGAACTTTTCCTCTGATGATGTGCTCCTTATGTGGCGAGTCTCTCACATCGTGTTTTTTGCTGCGTCCACTTCACTGGGCACCTGGGAAAGTCTGCTTATTTTTTTTTTTCTCTCTTCTTTCTGCAATCTAAGGGTCAACACTTGACCGTTAACTCATAAATCTCACCTATTTTTTAAGTTAATGCCATTTGATTTGGGGCTGCCTCTCGCTCTTCTCAACAGACATGCTCCTTTTCCATCAAGTTTCATGACTTGTCACATAATCAGGTACACAGTAAAAATCGGTTAAGTGGACAAGTTAAGAATTAGTCCCAGGCTCACAATTTTCCTTTCCCTCTTCTATTTCCTTTACTATTGGTTTTCAATGTCCATGTTTATGCCACTTTGAGTTTCTTGGCCTCAGAGTTACCTGATCTCCTTAAGCACAGCAATGCCTATTTCCCCTCCTTCTCTCAACCCCTAGCATTTACGTGCATGAGTGAAATTTAGATCTTTTCATTCTAAGGCTTGATTATTTTCTTTTTCTTGCAGGAGCTCAGATTTTTCCTTTATGTCTTCTCAATATAAATAAGCTTCCTTGATTCTATCATTTACTTATCTTCCTATTGTTTCTAGGAGAGTAAATCTTAAATCTGTATGTCTAACTTCAACCTTCTTCCAATTCCCAGAGGGCATTTCCAACTGCCCACTATTCACCCAGGACTCTAAGATGGCCCCAGGGTTTCCTGCCCTAAGCCATTGGACTGTGAAAATGACCATGATAGCAAAACCATGATCATGTGACATCATATAGCAAAGGGAATTTTACAGATTTTTTTCAGTTGACCTTATGATAGGAAGATGATTCTAGAAGGTTGAATCTAATCAAAGACACAGAGAGTTATCTCAAGTTGGCAGTAGAAGGAGAAGTCAGAAAGACTCTTAAGCATGAGATGTGAGGCAGTGCCTCTACTGTTGAGAAAAACATTGGTCTCAGTCTTAAAGCCACAACGGTCAGACCTGTCAACCTGAAGGAGGTCCAAACAGATTCTTCCCCCAAGCTTCTAGATGACTGAGTCCCGCCAACATGTTCACTTTTATCTTGTGAAACGTGGGGCACAGAACCCTGTCCAGCTGCCTGGATTTCTTACAAGGGAGTGGGGAGTATAAACTGGTAAATGGAGGTTGTTTTAAGACACTGACTTTGTGGCAACTTTTTTTTTTTTTTTTTGCAGTAATAGCAAATAGAAAAAAATAGCAAATATAAATAAAAAATAATACAACACATTAAAATCAACACACTTTATCTAAACTAATGGTCTTCTCTGCAAAATGTATTTGCCATCACGTTTCTATAGATGTTAATGGCACCACAGTTCTTCCAGAATAGTCGCTGAGCCTCATTCCTGCCTTCCTCCCCATCTAAATAACTGCTACAGCCATAGCACCCCTATCATCTGCATATCACTTTCCACTCTGTTCTCTTTACTAGGATGCATGTAAGATCCTCTTTATCCATTGCTTGAGATAATGAAGTAATTTTCTAACCTGAATCACCACTTTCCATCTGAGGACACTGCCAGCGGAAATTTCCTAACGCCTTGCTTTAATTATGTCAGTCTCTTTGCTGGAAAAACATCAAAATAATAAATGAATGCCGAACCTGAGTTCTTCATTACCTCATTTACCATCACCCCAGCTTACTGCTGGGCCCTATCAACTTTTTGGAAACAGGATAGCCCATCTTACCTTGAAAATTCTCTGTTTATGCCCACATATATATCTTTCTGGACAATAAAAACCTGTTGTTTATTTATTTATTTATTTTGGCTGCACCTGTGGCATGCCAAAGTTCCCAGGCCAGGGTTCAAACCCCTGCCGCAACTGTAACCAGAGCCATAGCAGTGACAACACCAGATCCTTAACCTGTTGAGTTACAAGAGAATTCCAAAAACCTTTTATTTCTGGAAGAAACCCTCTGTCTGTAGAAACTTAATATTTTCATGAAGCATATATTGTTTGACTTTCTATCTTTATTCCCTCTGCAATAGGCCTTCAGTAAACGTTTGCACAAAGAACAAATAAATGCCTCCTCTCTCCTTGTTCTTCCTGAAGGAAGAAGTTTCCTTCAGTGCATTTCCAGGGCACTTTATGTATGCTTCTTGCACATGACCTGTGACATAATGAATGGAATGTCTACCCTTGACACATCCCTTATCTCACTGGAAGGTTCCGAGTACAAATCCTACAGAAGGTCACCCCGTAGATTTTGTTTAATGTTTTTGAAACAATGCAAACATTTAAGCTGTTTAAACTCTACCCAATATTCTGTGATAATCTATGTGGGAAAAGAATCTGAAAGAGAATGGATGGGTGTACATGTATAACTGAATCACTTTGTTGTATAGCAGAAATTATCACAACCTTGGAAATCAATTCTACTTCAATAAAACTTTAAAAAATGAAAAAAAAAATCCATGTGAGAGCTCTACTTACTGGGACTGATATGCCCTGTACCAATCATCTCCATCAATTAAACAGGTCCCAGTGGGTTCTTGCTTGGACTGGCTAATGGTCCTCTCAGCTTAGTGTCCTGTGCCAGCGGACACTTTCTACACCCTACGGCACTGAGACAACCTTAAACAACCCACCTATTTGGGGAATTTCATACTTTCTTTTTTCAACTTTTTTTGCTACTTGAGTAGAGGTATATGACTTAAATTCTTCCCAACAGCAGGAGGGACACAGGATCCTTGTTTTAGAAGAGACTCTGGGGTGAAAGTAATGGCTATGCACATTGGTTTGCTGACAAGGGTGCTATTGTGGCAGCTTCCCTTTCCAGCCTGAAGCGAGTTCCTGGCCTCAGAGGGTGTCTGTGCAGCGGGAGCACCATGCTCACCTCACTGGAGCCCTGGAGTCCTGTGTGTTGGCTTTGCTGGCAGCCTTTTAAACCTGATACTAGCTCTCCAAAAGTTTTTGTAATTCTCAAATATCCATTAATAAATCCTTTTCCATTTGAATGTTGAATGTGGCAGCTATTGTTTGCAACCAGAACCCTGAAAGATATGCACCTAAAAGTAGGGAAAGATGCATCAGAAAACCCCCGGGGACTTTCCCAGGACAAATCCCTCCCCCATATCCTCTGCTGCAGCTCCTCTCTGAAATACCTAGATACCAGAATTTGATGCAGGTTTTTTTGATGAGTTTACAGATGCTAAACCCCACACCAAATGGAAGAGGTAAACTACTTAATGACCATGAGCCCATGAGCCTGTAGCCCCCAGACCTACCTATGCCTGAAGACTAATAATCTTAACCCTTGTGACACTGCTCTTTTAGCTCCCCATCAACCAATCAAAGAATGGAGCATGAGCTGATCACATTTCCAGGGATGCCCCTCCCTCAAGGGCATTTTAAAAGGCTTTGTTGAAATGCAACCAGGATTTAGGGCTTTTTGAGAACTAGCTGCCCAATATTCCCTGTCCAGAACCTATAATAAATGTTGCCCTTTCCATCACACAATCTGGTGTCAGTATATTTACTTTACTGTGCATGGGTGAGCAGATCCAAGTAACAAAAACACTTACTCAAAAGAATACCTCATTTATTAATAATTTCAAATGCATCTTCTACTCCAGAATTAGAATACAGTTACACGTTCCTGAATGTGGTTTATTATTATGATAATATTATATTTTATCAATATTTTTTCCAGTCAAAAAATGGGCAGAAGACCTAAATAGACATTACTCCAAAGAAGACAACCAGACGGCTAAAGGCACATGAAAAAATGCTCAACATCAGTAATTATTAGGTAAATTAAAACTACCTCACACCAGTCAGAATTATCACTAGTAAGTCTACAAATAAATTCTAGAGAGGGTGTGGAGAAAAGGGAACTCTCTTGAACTGTTGGTGGGAAGGTAAATTGGTACAGCCACTATGGAAAACAGTATGGAGGTTTCTTAGAAAACTAAATATAGAACTACCATATGATCCAGCAGTCTCACTCCTGGGCATATATTCAGACAAACATTCATTCAAAAAGATGCATGCACCCCTATGTTTATTGCAGCATTATTCACAATAAGATAAAGAAAAACACCTTGTGATATCACTTTTATGTGGAATCTGTAATATGGAATAGATTAATCTATCTACAAATGAAAATAAACTCACAGACATGGAGAGCAGACTTGTGGTTGCCAAGGGGAGGAGGAGGGAGTGGGATAGACTGGGAGTTTGGGGTTAGTAGATGCAAACTATTACATTTAGAATGAATAAGCAATGGTATTACACAGGGAACTACATCCAGTCACTCGTGATAGAACATGATGGAAAATAATATGAGAAAAAGAATGTATGTCTATATACATACATACTAGATCAGTCTGCCGTACAGCAGAAATTGACAGAACATTGTAAATCAACAATACTTTAAAAAAAACAATTTTTAAGAACTCTGTGTTTCTTGAGTCTAATAATCATTCTTATTCAGCAATTATAATGTGCCAGGAACTATAAATTTCATATTACATATCAACTCATTCAATCCTTCAGATAGCTCCATGAGTTATTATCAAAGTCCTCCTCATTTTGTGAGTGAGGAAATTAAAATCCAAAGCATTGAATTAATTTGCACAAAATCACTCAGCCGGTAAGTAGCAGAGGATGATTTAGACGTATTTTGGCTGAAATTCTAGGCTCTTAAACACTATAATAATTTGTGTGAAAGAATCAGCCACTTTTTGTAGTCTTCTTGCACAGTTATTATAAGGTATAGTCAGAGTATTGCCTTCTGAAATGTTTGAAAATGACGAACTCAAAGTCATTCAAACTCTTTGGAAATTTGCTTATTTTGATGTTTATATATTCATGTATAATATGATACAAAATTCAGAAAATACTATTTGATTTCAGAGAATTCAAATATATATATATACATATATATATATATGTATATATATATATGGAATCTATAGAGAAAAATCTCTTTCGACCAAACATTTATTAGAACATAATCTATGCTTAACTCATGTTAGGTGCTATTGATATAAATAAAAATAGAAAACAGTAGTACCACCAAGGGGATACCATCTGAGGAATAATATTAACAGGAAAGTGACCAAGACTATTTCAGTGTGATGTGGGCTACCATAGATTTCATGACAATGCTAGGGAAGTCCATTGATGGTCAAGAGAAGACTTCCAAATTCTAGAGACGTATTTTCCATTTCACTTTAAAAACAAATTCAGAAGATTTATCTAAAGAAGTCCATTTTAACACTAGGAGAGGTAACATTCTTATACATAGCAAAGAAAACCTAGACATAATACTTGCCACTATTTCCATTACATTAATTCAGATAATGTGATCCATATGGGGCAAAAATACTCCCTCAAAATGAGGATAAGTCACATGAGAAAATCTGTCTCTATACCCCAGCATGTGGAATAAGACTTAGCACATAATAAGAGGTTTTCAACAGTATTTTCAGCCCCAAAATATGAGAAAATGGCTAGAATTTGTTGTAAACCTTCTGGGACTGTTATCAGAGTTTGGGCAATTTCAAAATCATAATTTACTTCTTTTTTGGGGGGAGGCACACCCTCAACATATGGAAGTTCCCAGGCTAGAGGTCGAATTGGAGCTATGGCTACCATCCACAGCCATGCCAGATCCAAGCTGTGTCTGCAACCCACACCACAGTTCACAGCAATGCAGAATCCTTAACCCACTGAATGAGGCCAGGGATCAAACCTGCATCCTCATGGATACTAGTCAGATTCGCTTCCACTGCACCACAACAGGAACTCCCATAGCTTACTTTTTGAAAGGAATCTTCATGAAGACAATGAATATCTATTTTGTTCATGTCCATAAACAGCACTGACAATGATACCTGGCTCATAAAATATAAATAATGCTTATTTAATGAACTACACCTCAGTCATTAGTCAGAAATACGTTTTACAATAATCTTTTACCTGCTGAAGCATTAAATTATGTAAGATTGTATCTGTTTCAGACAGTGTCACAAACAATATCAATTTAAGTGTCATATCAATTGCTTTTATGTGGCAATATGTTTAGGACAATATAAACAAAAGAGGGAGGCTGTGATAATCCATGTAATGAACATACACACAGATATACCTGGAACAGATTTTGGGGAGTTTGTTTTGTTGTCTTATTAGCAGTTACAGACAGACTGACCAATGGCAATGAATAAGTAGATCCATTTTGAATGTTGCAGCCCACCCCAAATATAGTTTCATGAGAAATAAACCTTCCCTATTGTAAATCACTGAGATTTGGGGGGTATAATTTGCTGTATTGCACAATTTTGCCTTTTTTCTTTCTACCTCCAGACCTACTTGGTTATGGAGGAGATTTAATTATGAAGAAACAACAGTTCATCCCCCCCCACCTTTCTTCATCTACTGCTTTTCTTGAGTCCATCAATATTTTTCACTTGAAATAGATTCTGAATAACCTTCTTTCAACAACTTTGTTTTTTATCAGTTCATCCTCCATCTGGCATACTTGTTATATCCTAACTAATCTGATTAGGCTACGCCATTTCCAAACTCTCCAATTCATCCCATAAGCATCCAGGACAAAATTCAAATTTATGATCCAGCCTCACATGATATCAAGGCATCTTCAGCCACTTCCCACACAATCTTCCTCAACATTGTCCAATAACCCCTTGTCCTTTTGCATTTCTGTCCTCTTGTGCATGCCAATTTCTCTGACCAAAGTGGCCTTTCTCTTTCTGAGTTCACCAATCATTCTGAATGAAAACTACCTTAATACATCTTTTCTTAAAGGTGAAACTGTTCCACCCTTTTTCAGTGCAATTGAACTCTTATGGGATAAAAAGAATGTCTGTTTAACTGAGCACTTGTCATACCTCTAGGCTCTTCTTGAAGCATTTTACATGTATTAACTCATGTAATCCCCATGAGTGAATCAAATAGCATTATTATCTCCATTTTACAGATGAGGAAACTGAGGTTCCATGAAGTTAACTTTTCCAAAGTTATTCATCTCTTAAGTGCCCTGGCTGTGTTTCCAAATGAGTGTATCATTCACTTTGAATTATAAATTGTATCTCATATAAAACTGAGTTTACTTTTTCACTGTAAACTCCTCGAAGATAATAGTTGCCCTTGATTTCTACTTTCTCTGACTGCTCTGTCTATAGCATATAAAGATTTAGGTCATAATCATAGATGGTGCATTTTAGAGCAGAACTTGATGAATATATAAGGCATTACATAATTAATGTCATAAAAGTACATATTATTAATATTTTATTTCATCAAAATTTTTTTGCTTTATGCATTTGCTTTATGAAATGATGTTGGGACAGTTTTGCCACTTGGAAGTGATCTTTTTTCTATGAATAAATAATTGGTATAGTACATTATGTCACTTATACTTATAATGGCATCTTTGGGATGGCCCAAATTGTAGGCAGCTTCTCATGTGAAAAAACATGTCTTTTTTCTTTTTAATCCTGGCTCTAATATATGTGACTGTGGCCCCTTGGGAAAACTATTTACCCTATCTGTATATCAGTTTCTACCTCTGCAAAATTATATCTACCCCATGACTATTAATACTTTAGTCTCCATTTGGGGACTTTCAATCATGACTGATGTCTAGGGTCATGCTGTTTATAACATGGATATTTTTCAGCAGAGAAATAATTGAATGATTTTTATTTTTAATGAGGTACATTATCCTTACTAAAGAATGCATTCACTTGTAATTATTAAATAATGTCCTCCTGTCACTTTCTAATCATCAATCCCCTTAAACTTAGTAGAAATTACGCATATGCCATGACTTTGAGAAACTTTTTGACTACACTACAAAACAAGTTTCCACAGAACATTCAGATATGTGAATGCAACATCACCTCTACATGGGCATATGGTTCAGTGTATGCCAGAATGACTAATTCAGGTTCCTATTGCTAGGGTTACATCCGTGGAATAAAATACCCAAAGGGATTTAGTCAAGTCTTCACTGAATGGATATCATTCTCTCTAACACTATGAGGCAGTCTGAATCCATTAGAAGGATTTGCCTGTAGCTGTCCAAAACAAAGATCCCAGATCTTCAACACAGCAGGAATAGCTGACTCTAGGGCCTGATGAAAGATTTTCAGCTGAGCACACCTCAATAGCATCTGGGTAAACATCACGAAGCTTATCATATGTTCTGAAAAAGAAAGGATGCCTCTAAGTTTTCTTCTTCAACAATAAACAAAACCTCTTGTGTACTCTACTCTGTAGTCTACACACCATCTACTCCTCCTTAGCTCCAAAGCATTCTTCATGACAGCTCTCATGTGGTCGAAATCTGATGATGGGCTAGAGGATGTGCTTAGCCACTGGTCTCTCCAGTAGCCTCAAGGCTGGAAAAAGTATAGACCCTACATCTCAGATACCCAAGAGGAACCCCCAAACTCTGTATTTCCCTGAAGACTTTCCAACACTAAATAACAGATCCCTCATTTTTGTCTTTGATATTTTTGCTTTCCCTGATAAACTGAAGCTGCCTTGTGGGTTGATATTAAGCACTTAGCTCCTTCACTATTATAAATCTGTTGTCTCCCTGCCATCAACTGGCTTTAACTGAATTATGACTGTTCCCCAAGGATCACTGTCATTACATGTGGTTAAAACTGCAAATTCCAAGAGTCAACCTTCACATGGACCTAGACTGACCAATAGCTAAGGCTATTAGACACTTGATGTGTGGTCAGGGAGACTACAACCTGGCAGAGAGACTGAAGAACTACACTTACACTTTTATTTTAATTAGTTTAAAATCATGTTTAAAAGCTGATACCCAAGTCAGTTATTTGAGTGCATTTTAAGTATTTGGGGAACAAGATGGGTATGTGAGTCTAGTTATCCAACAATAAATTTTATCAAACTTAGAGATTAAGAATTTCTAATGAAGTAGCTTCTGAATTAATATGGGCTATAAAGGTAATGTAAATACCATACTTCACAAAAACTTAATTTGAAGAAGCAAAATATCAAAATAATAATGTTGTATTGATTATATATTGAAATGAAAATATTTGGATATATCAAATTAGGTAGAACATATCACAAAATGCATTTCACCTGTCTGTTTCCTTTTTTTAATATGGCTAATGAATCATTCAGCATTACATATGTGGTTCACCCTCTATTTTATTGGATTGTGCTGCCACAGACCATAATGTGGATGGTACATTTTGAATCATTCAGTGTACAACCTACAAAATTATGCTTGTTGACTTTATCAATAACAGGGATTCTTCTATAGCACTTAAGCCTGTCTAGTTGTAGCCTAATATCCTTCATTCTTTATGGCTCTTTTCTCATTTTCTAAAAAAATTTTCAAGTAAACCCCCCTCCCATCACCACCACCACATATATAATGCCATTCGATTCTACCACCTCTGGAACTTCTTATTGCTGTCATCTCCTGAGCTTGTGGTCACTTCCTCATTTCCTGAAGACACTAGAATCTGACCCAATTCCCTTGTTGAGTTCAAGACCTGTCTTCTTGGTGTCCATGTTTTTTTGAGTTCCTCACCTTCAGTGACCATTCACACACTGGTTCTCTTCCTCGATGGCCACACCCTGGACTTAGTCATTACCCAGTTGTCTGATTTCTCCAAATTTTTATACTTTAAGAGCCAATTATCTGGTTATAGTCATCTGTTCTCCTAGTTCACTCTTGCTCTTGGCTATACTATACATGGTCTTGGTTTCCAAGAGACATCCTTGTCATGATACCTCAACTTTCTCTCAGTCAGGCTTATGGAAGCCACTTCACATTATCTACATATATGTAATCTCAAGGACAATTAATTGAACATACATGAATTTTTAACATCCTGAAAGTCATATAACATATATCCAAAGGACTCAAATCTATCTTCTTCTCCTATATGAATAAGCATTGCTAGATAAAATGACAAAATTTTACATATTCATGACTCTGTAAGTCATGAAACTGATGATCTTCAACAAGTGTGTCCTTAAGAATACCTACCAACATTAAAGTAGTTTATGTTTGAGTCCTCTATCATTGTTTTTTAAGACCCAGCCAAAAAAAATAAAATAAAATTCTTAAGTCCCACAATCCTTGCCCATCTACTCAAAGTAGAGTTTCCCTTAAACTTCACTGAGAACTCCAAAGCTATTAATTACAACTGTCTTTGAATTCTTGTCTCATCTCTACAGACTCCTATTATATATCCAAACTAATTTATATCTCTCTTCCTCTAGCATCAGAGGATAATTGTATCTTCTTACACCTATTGAAGTCCGACTCCTGTATCTGGGCTTGCAGTGAATAACAGTAATACAGATAATGATGAATACAACCTTCATTTCATGAGAGATAAGCTTGGGCCAGATAATGTGCTAAGTACATCACCAAAATGAATGTCACTGATATCTCATAAAAATTTCAATAGGTAGATATTATTACACCCATTTTATGTATGAAGAAATTAAAAACTTTGCTAAAGTTACATAGCTAATAAGACGCAGGGACAAGTTTCTAACTCAGGTCTGAATTAATCTAAAGGCTTTGGTCTTTAAGGCTATACCCTAAATTTATATGCAACACATAATAGACTCCTAGGATTTCTGGAACCTTACTTCATCAGTTGCAGAGTTTCTTTCTTTTTTTTTTTTTTTGTCTTTTGTCTTTTTAGGGCCACACCCATGGCATTTGGAGGTTCCCAGGCTAGGGGTCTAATCAGAGCTGTTACTGCTGGCCTACGCCAGAGCCACAGCAATGCCAGATCCTAGCTGAGTCTGTGACCTACACCACAACTCACGGCAATGCAGGATCTTTAACCCATTGAGTGAGGCCAGGGGTGGAACCCACAACCCTCCTGGTTCCTAGTCAGATTCATTTCTGATGTGCCATGATGGGAACTCCAGTTGTAGAGCTCCTTGATTGTATTCTCAGCTAAATTTCCTCTTTCTTAGGGCTCTTTTTTTTTTTTTTCCTGGAACATTCTTAGATCTCATTCATATTAAAGAAAACATCTTGTCCACATCCTATCTCTGTTCTTTTTTAATTTGTCTTATTTTCTTTTATTGAAAAGTTCTGAAAATATTGTCTGCATATGATGTTTATAGTCCTTCACCTTACATTTATTCTTCTATCCATAAAACTTGGATGCTTCCCATAAATTCTACTGAAGCCCACTCCTATAAAGGGCACAAGTAATCATCAAATTGACAAACAAATATGCAAGGTCTAGTCTTTTTTTTTTTTTTTTTTTGTCTTTTTGCTTTTTCTAGGGCCACTTCCCACGGCATATGGAGGTTCCCAAGCTAGGGGTCTAATTGGAGCTATAGATGCTGGCCTACACCAGAGCCACAGCAACATGGGATCTGAGCCACGTCTGCGACCTACACTACAGCTTACCACAATGCCAGATTCTTAACCCACTGAGCAAGGCCAGGGATCGAACCTGCAACCGCATGGTTCCTAGTCAGATTTGTTAACCAGTGGTCCACGACAGGAACTCCATAAGGTCTAGTCTTTTATTGCAGGACCTCTATGCTGCATGTGGCTTTTTAATTCTCCTGATCAAAAAGATGTCGTGGTCTTCTCATTTTGCTCATTTTTCTGTGACTTCCATGTTTCTGCAAAGGTTTTCTCTTCCTCTACTAAATTTTCTTGGTGTTCTTACCTTCTACTAAATAACCCTGAAATATTTCTTTCTACTCCTAATGTTTCTTCAGAGAATATATACACTCTAACACCTCTAAATATGGTTATCAAGCTACTTTCTATCTTGGATTTCTACTCAGTACATCTGAGTCTTCAGATATCTCCCTATATCGTCTTTCTTTCTCCAACTTTATTGTTGGCCTCACTGAGCAGCCCCATCCTCTGATTTACCAAAGATAGAAATGGGTGAGGATCCTTTATTTTTGCTCTGTTTTTTTGATACCTCTCATCTCCATTTTCCATTTCCTTATTGTTTTTCCTTTGTAAATATTTTATGAATTTATCATCATCTCCCTCTTTTTATAATTGTGAACCAAGTCTTGTTATAAAAAGTAGATGGAGGAAAAAATGAAGGGCAAGTATCGTTGGGAGAATCAGTGACTGAATGGGAAATTTTTTATGAGGTCAGCAGATAAAGCTTCTAGAAGGTGGTATCATTGGGGTGAGCTTGAAGTAATTGAGTGTGATGGTCTTGCAAACAGAATTTTAGGCCGAGGCTGTAGCAAGTACTAGAAATTGCGAGGAGGTGGCTAGAGAGGAGTGAGGGACCCTAGGGCATGAGGTCAGAGAGATGACAAGGTATAAACAGGTAAATAAGGCAAGAGCACTTAGGTCTTTGTAAGAACTTTGGTCACTTTGACTCTGAGATTGAAGTCCATTGGAGAACTTTTAAGTGGAAGAATGATATGTTCTTTTCTGACTTCCTAATGATTACTTGTGCTGCTATGTTGATAAAGCATTTGGGGCAGCAAGAAGGGGAAATAATAGAATCAGAGAATAAAATAGAGTAGCTCCTACATAATCCAGATGGAACGGGATGCTCAATCAGCCCAGGTATTAGTTTAGGATATGGTAAGAAAGGGTCAGATGTTAAATCTACTTTAAAGGAAGAGCTTGGTAAAGTTTATAGGTAGAGTATATGTGAAAGAGATACGGGGACTCCAAGATTTCTGTCCCAAATCAGTTGCAATTTACTGAGATGGAAAAGATTCTAGGTCAAGGCTGGTTAAAAATCAGGGGTTTTGTCCTGCTCCTTTTCATGGTAATCAAGGATCTCAGTGATCCAACCTCTATCCATCTGAATCCATTTCTTGCTACATGCTTATTCTCACTCTAAGTTCTGGTAAAGCCCAATTACCAGTCTTTGAAATCTTTGATTATATTTTGATTATACTAAAAACTCTAAATGAGATTATACAAAATAAATACTACTAATACTTAAACCTGCTTTAAGAAATATTCCCTGAACTCTCCTCAGCAAGTTAGATCATCTGTTCTCTATGATACTACAGTCGCCTTCATATAATTTCACTGCCTTTTGTGCAACCATCATGTTCATGCTATGCCCCCCACTTAGTTCCTCAGTCTGTGAGCTATTTAATGGAAGTTTGCTGTTCCATATAAAACTAAAACAAGTTGGAATATAATCGATATTTGAATGAGGGGACTATATAAGGAAGGAAAGAAAAAAGGGAGAAAGGAGAGAAGAAATAAAGGAGGAAGTATTTTGGTCTACTCTAATAAGAGAAAACTCAGCTCCCTCAATGGACTCTAATAATCCTCTTCATTACAAAATGTGTCTATGCTCTTTTAATTTATATTCAGATATCACCTGAGCCTTCTCCAAATTTGGGGTCCAGGACACTCATCAATAGGCTCAGACAAACAGGGCCTCTCCTAACGATGACCCCACCTCAGAACTCCTAAAAAGTTCCCCTGTCAATTCTTTAGAGGTTTAAGCTCCACATTGAAACGAGTCTTTAGTGGTCGTGTGTCCTCAGTTCAAGGTATATTTATTAAATACCTGGGCTCCCTTATTCCTTTTGACCGAACAACATTTCAAGATGTACTTTGTATTTACTTAGTCTTCTCTATTAGGCCTTTCCGGGTCTTCCTTTGTATCTCTGGGTATTAGAACCTTCTGAGAGAGCCATGGCTGAAAGAATCAATGATGTCATCATAGTCCCTACACCCACCCCAAGAGAACTGGTCCTAGTCCATTTGTTCAGATGGCTGCTTTGAAAAGACACAACCAAATGTACCATGTTGGCCTTGTTTTGTTGGAGATTTGACAAATCTTAATTTGTTACAATTTATATTTACAAGCAGCAGACAGGGTATTTTTTTCACAGTTGTTTTGTTCCTTCTTTTAGATACAAAATGTCTTAGTAATAAAAAAGAAAAAGAGAGAGAGAGAAAGAAAGATTGCTAATGTTCTCTCCCAGCCTGAATAACTCAGTTACATAAGTGTTTATGAATAATGAATGTCTAATTGAGTTGCCTGAAAATATGAATAACTGTACTATTTCAGACTAGAGTGAGATGTAGAATTATCATTCCGCACAGGATTTTTATTTCCTCATTTCTGCCTTCTGTTTTTCCCACTGTAGGGTGTGAAACTAGCACAGATGACATTTCAGCATTTCAGAACTTGTGGAGAAATCAATCTCTCTCTCTTTTTCCCCCTTGTACCAGCTAAGCCAACCAAACAAATGGTAGGGGGAGAGCCTTGTGAGTGGACAACAAAGTAGACCTTAAATCTGGATTAATCCAATACGCAGAAAGAGAATCATAGGGTTTCAGATTTTAGTCTCAGTGAGAAATCTATTTGAATTTAAACTGTTGGCATCCAGAATCTGATGAACACGTTCCAGGCTGCTAATAAAACATCTTGCCTGTCTCTCTCTCCTTAGTGAATCCTTGCAATTTATTGATATATTGCTAAAGAGAACTGATTATTTCTAAACATGTGTCATATCAATAGGGAGGAAGATCCAAAGCTCTCACTATAAATTAATATGAAACTACAACAAAAGGCCATCATCTTTTCTCTCCGTCTTCCCTATTGACAGAATATACCTCATTTCTCTGAGTTTTCCTTCTCCTTAGTGCTGCAAGAAGCAAAAGGGGTCCTGGTGGGTGTCTCTGGACCTGTCCACCCACAACCACAGGAAGCTGGCTATGAACTCAGGAATCCCTAACCAAATCATGCTGATCAGGCAGTATTTTGGCTGGAAGGCATTACTTAGGCATATCCAATGAGCATCCCCATCATGGGCCATTTGAGCATTTCCTCCCAAGTCTGATGGCAACTGTTTGAGAGTCTGGCACTCCCTCCTGGGAGGAAGTAAGGCTGCTTCCTGTTTACAGTGTCTCCTTGTCCTCATGACTGATGCCCTGTTAGTGCATCTTTCAGTATAAGACCAATAAATACTGTTAGTTTTTCAAAATACTACAATCGGCTCTCAAATATCTCTTTCAATTGTGGAAATTCAAATAAAACAGTTGAAATGGAAACCCAAAGCATTTTGTGCTTTTCTGAAATTCTTTTTAGAAAATTATTTTTCACCATCAATGATTAAGTCTTGAATTTTATGTACAGAATACAGAAAATAATACTTTTGAACTAACTGGCCAACTAGCTTTTGTGTTACTTATTCTAATCCCTGGTATGCAGAAATATAAATCTCTATAGGTGTCTAGGAAACATGGGCCATTCTATTAAACATTAACAAAATGAAAGACAAAGTGTAACATTGCTGCAAGTTTCATTTGGAATAGAAGAAAGAATTCAGTGATTGAGAATGAACATACAGTGAGGTCTTATTATTATTTCCAGATTATTCCCATCTCATACCAAAGAGAGATTCAGGTTATGGCATGTCCATTAGATCTCAGACATTTTCTATTTTGTGTTTGGGTTTTATTTCTGTTATTCATTTCCTTTCACTTTGTACTGATTTATGACTTTTCTCCATGTTTGCTTTGAATATTAAGAATGTTAGTGACTTAAAAATATTGCTTCTGTCAGTTTCTAGCATATTGGAACTACACATCATAATTTTTTCTTATTTCAGTTCTCATTGTTTTGTTCCAGTCTTTGGCTGTTCTCACATATATAATATTTCAAGTACAGTTATATCTTTTTTGCCTACCACCTCATATTAGCCAAATACAGAAACAAGACTATAAGAGTAGAGATTCTAACTAGACTTTAAGTGTAGGGGGTAAAGAGGGGTGTGTATCTTTTAAAACTACATTACTATACATAAGTATTTAAAATAATGTCTTTATTACTCTTTGTTTAAAACGAAGATAATAAGCATGCAAAAAAATCACATAGTCAATGTATACTTCTCAGAAATAAAATGGAGAAATGTGTCTGTTTTATAAAACACCACTGGGAACATTTTAGTGATGTTCTATAACCAACTCAAATAGTATTCCATTTGTTTCCTAGAGAGAAGCTCACATAGGCAGAGAAGACATGTGGAGAAGAGACCAGTGAGTGATTTTGAAGTCAGAAGTGTCTGTTTCAAATGCTCAAATCTCCTTTCTCTTAGTTGCAGCCGTGGGCAAGAATTTAACGTTGTGACTTTAAGCTTCCTTATCCATAAAACTGACTTTTATTACTGCTAAATTCTTTCCTAGGGTTTTTGGAGGGCTCAAAGGAGATAATGTGTACATGCCAGTGGTTGTTTCAGTATCTGGGAGTATTCCATCTATGCTGGGTACCATCCTAGATGCTCAATATACACAGATTCATGAGACAGAGGGCTTATGTTCCCCTTACAACCCGCCTCATGGGTTCAGACAAACAAGTCTATGGTATTATACCATATGCTAATTTCTGATATAGAAAAAAAACATGGCACATCTTGAAATATGGACAGACCTCGTCTAGCCATAGTGATGACTTTTTGACAACTATGTAAGACAAGTAATTTAAAAGCCTTGATGCTGTGTATAAAGAACAATCTGTATAATAAAAATCTGGAGGCCAATAGGAACTGTTGATAATTTCTTATAGCTTGAACTTAAGATGTGGGTTGATTGGAGTATGGGTAGTGATGACACACTTTGGCTTTCTGGCCTCCCTGGGACGTGTTTGTTGTGGATCATCTGCCCTTCCACAGTGAAGAAGGGGTCATCATCTCTATGCTGTCCATGTCTTCCTCCTGTTGGAATATTCTGAAGGTCAGTTTAATCACCCTCCTTCTGAGACCTCTATTTTACCCTGCAGGAATGTATGACCTTATCAAAAACTAAAAAGAAGAGCCTCTAACAACTACACATGAATCTCTAATATCAGAGAAACACATGGGGATCACCAAAGCATATGGTTTCAACTTCCACTCTATAGAACACTCTGGGAGAAAGAGTAGGGAAATCAACAAAGCTGTTCATCACCTTGACAGTAGGGCCTTAGAAGCCTTATCTCAAGTTCTAAGCATCAATCGAAAGCAAAATAAAAACAAACAACAATCTCAAATTCATAATCCATTGAAATTCGTATGTGTGCCAGAAACTAGCTCAGGAAAACTCCACAAAACATGTAATTATACCTTGTTCACACATATGCTCAAGCACAAAACTTCTGATACAAAATAATACGCCCTAGAGGTAGAACAGTCTTTCTGGCTACAGATGTCTGTTGATGTTGAAGCAGCCAATAAAATTCAGACAGGGATCCTCTAACTGAAATAAATGGCCTTGCCCACCAATTTAAAAATGGAAAACAGATACAAAGGAAGTAAATTCCAGAAGCTGCTGAGGAAGAACACAAAGCAAAATAAAAATACACGAGTAGAATTCCTTACATTGCTAAGAAAATAAAAATAGCTAAGAAAAAGTAAAATAAAAGTGACTTTTGGGTTAAAACCAGAGGAATAAAGCTTTCTACAATTTCTGTTTACATTTTAACGTTAAAGATGCAAGAACAATAAAAGTAGACTGCCTTAATGTCATGGTTTATTGTCAGCAATATTCATGTCAAACATATATCTTGGTTTTAAAGCAAGGGATGAATAAATAATGCACATTACTCATTTGCAGACCATATAAAGGGCAGTGCACTAACAAAGGCTGGACTGCTTTGAATTGTTATTAGTGACAATGTTTTTTAAAACTAATATAAAATAGGGCAGTTCTAATTTTTTATTCTTCCCAAAGAAAAATGGGTGGAAAAAGTCATTAATTTGCTAAAGGTATTAAGGTGAACATCTATTTATTCTAATAAGGATGACCTAACCAGGTCACTAATAGAGTCATGACTAGATTAAATCCTCCCAATTGTCTTGAAAATAATTTGGTCTTTTTTTTTTTTTTTTCTTATTGAACGAAATAAAGGGAAGAAGGCAAATAGGCAAAAAGCATAGAACTCTCTAATCATAGAAGAGTAGATGTTGAATGTGACGAAGAGTCACTCATCTGGTGCAGAAGGACTGTGATTACAGGGCTGGAGTATATTTTGAAGATAGGTGGTTGTTTGGGCCCTACCCTTAATGAATGAACAGATCCTTTACAGTGCCCCTCCCTGTGCAGTGACCTTCATATGATCAGCCGATGTGAGTTTCCCAGACAGCAACTGGAGGATATGCTCTGCTCATTTCTGACCTTTGTTTCTTTCCAGAGGTTACACTGATGCAAACAGGATGCAGAGTGCATTACGTACAGGTCAGACAGATGATATAAGGGCTGATAGAACACATTCTGTTACCCAAGGCACCTGTTCCCAGTTGGATGCAGAAGCTCCAATTGAAAGCCTCATCTGTGGAACAAATATCCTGAGATAAGAGGAGCATGCTTTACCATTCAACATCATTATCCTGATGGCACCTGTGTTATAATTTCTAAAGTATTGGGAGACACCAGGGGAGACATTTTCTGATTATTCTGCATGTACATACTAAAAATTTGATATTTAAAATTTTCATTTAAAAAGGATGATAATAATGTTTTCAGTAGTCACTTATTCTCTATTATTGCCTGGACACCAACTGGCTACAAGAGTGACTAAATAACTTGTGAAATGATTTTTTGAAAACTGAAAAATGTTAGCAAATACCCACTCATGACTGAATGAATCATTTCAATAGAGAAGCAATAAGCCTCTGAAGTTTAAAATGGACAGAATAACCTATGCAATATATACGATTCAATATATTTGTTAATTAGTTCAGAAAATATTCTTTGAAGTTTGAACATGTCCATAGTACTATGTTAAAGTGTTTTGAGATTGTGTGAATAATTCTATTTTAAGATGAATACTTCTAATCTGGTATACATCTATAACATAACTTCTCCACCTTCTTGGCAAAAATGTGGAAAATATTACAGCCTCTCTTTGAATAAAATTAGCAAATATCAAAGGGATAATTAGACACTTACTCTCTAAACATATTGTTGGCATGTATTCTAGAATGGTTTAGAAAGAAAGAAAAATCAACTTGTGAAAACTTTATTTCATAAATGTTTTATCCCAGATAGCCTGGCTCCTTTCAATGTTAGTTAGTAGGAAATATCTCTGTGCACAGAGGAAGAAGTAATCCAGACTGTGAGAATCTGGAGTGTCCAATTAAATTCAAGACCTGGGAATTATGATCAGTCTTGGCTACATGGTGAGGGTGTAGCCAGTAGAGATGAACCAGCCCTGAGATCATCTCATCCAAGTTTCTCATTATAGAAGTGATATAATTAGAAAAATTAAACAAATGGAGGACATGGTTCAAGATCTCTTCGTGGGTAAAGGGAAACCTAGTTCCTTTATTCTATATCACAAAGATATATTTAATCTGTATATCTTCTCAAAATGAATATGTACTATATGTCTTTGCTATCTATATATGCCAAGATTTCCCACCCCATATGCACTAAACATTATATGGTAAGTAACAAACTGTATGGTTTTTATTTTTATTTTTTTGCCTTTTTTTTTTTTCCTAGGGCCGCTCCTGCGGCATATGGAGGTTCCCAGGCTAGGGATCTAATTGAAGCTGGAGTCTCCGGCCTATGCCAGAACCACAGTAAGGTGGGATCAGAGCCGCACCTGCAGCCTACACCACAACTCACGGCAACGCCGGATCCTTAACCCACTGAGCAAGGCCAGGGACCAAACCAGCAACCTCATGGTTTCTAATTGGATTCGTTGACCACTGCGTCACGACGGGAACTTCCAAACAGTATGATTTTTAATACCCCATATAAAGCAAAATTACAAACCAAGTTATCTCAATTGATTATTCACAAATTTTATTTTAGGAAATAAGCTATTAATATTGCAGTACAAGGGCAGTTCTGTTAGAAAATTAATATCCCAGAGTCATTTCAAAGATGGTAGCCATGGTTAATGCAACAGCTCTGATTCCATTCGATTCCTGATTTTCTCAGTGGTAAATATTCACTATGAACATAGCAAAACTGCAACTTCCTTAAAATAAGTAACTAACATTTTCTTCATTTCAAATGTCCCAAAGCTACAAAATTCTTTTCTCCAATTAAACCTATTTGCTCAACCAAAAATCATCATCCATTTTACCACTATCAAAGAGCCTTGCAAAGCAGTATTTTTAGAAACACAGTCGTGAACCCATGGGACCTAATGGTACTTCTAAGCATATTAAACAAACCCTGTTTAAAATGATTGATGTTCAGAATGTTTGGCTAAATCTTACAAAAGCTGCTCTCAAAGTGCAAGTGTGTTCTGCTGGCTCTAAAGGTGTTCCACAATAAAGAGGCTCTCTCTGGTTCCCCTAGAGAGGACCACCAAATACAATATTTGCCTGCCTGATTGCACTGTGGAAATGTTGTATCACACATATAAATGTTCATTGCACATATTCACATCACACACTCTGGGAATGGTGCTCTATGGGAAGTGCTACAAAGCCCAGCATAGATTTATATGGGGAGCATGAAAAAAGGTATTAAAAGTCCAACATTATAAAATTTGATGCCACAGCAAAAATATAGTTATATTGCTAATTAAAAAGACACATCTAAACAAATGTATGAATAATTTCTCAATGAACATGCTTCCAAAATTCTATCATTTTTCAAAAGGTGTCAATGATACAAAGGTATCCTCTATTGCACATGTAATTGTTTAAAGCTCCCAGTAAAGCCAAAGTTTCGATTTGTATTTGATAATTAAAATTTGAAAAGTTAAAACTTACAATGTTAATTAGATGGCTACTCTCACTTAATTGAAGAGGTGAATACAAAGTCCTATGGACATGTTTAGAAAAATCATTTAAAATATATATCTCAAAATATAGTCAAAATGTATAATGATGAGGGGAAAATGATTTTTTTTTTAATTCTCCCTAATGTCTAAACAATTCATTTTGGCTTTTCTGAGTATCATAAAATGCATAAATATGTATTAGATTGGATTCCATGAGATCTAATTCAAATAGCACAAATACAATAATCAGAACAAAATAACCTTTGAAAATCACTGACAAATTCATTTGCATTGAAAGGAGTTTGAGGTGAAAAGACTAAAGGAACATTTAAGTTCCAACAGCAGTCCAAAATTCATGCACAAAATCATTAAAATTTTCTAAGATGCTCTTTTACTGAGCTTTCAATTATTATGATATCATTTTTTATCTTAGGGTTAATAGAGGAAAAGTGCACACATTTGCAAATGCAGAAATTCCAGCAACCACTTTTTAGGGAGGCTTTGTTTTTTTGTTTGTTTGTTTGTTTTGTAACTTACAAACATTAGGAAGAATTTAAAAAAATCATTTTCCCCTCATCCTTATACATTTTAACTATATTTTGAAATATATATTTTAAATGATTTTTCTAAACATGTCCATAAGACTTTGTATTCACGTCTTCAATTAAGCGAGAGTAGCCATCTAATTAACATTGTAAGTTTTAAGGGTATTTGATTCAATCCTTGTTTTAAATATTTGAAAGGCAAGGGTATTTGATTCAATCTTTGTTTTAAATATTTTTACCTGTGGTGTTGTTTTAGGAGTTGGGGGTAATTGATGAGAAAGAAACTAATTAAATGCAACACAGTTTGTGTAAGTTATTTCATTTAATCTTGACAACAGCTCTGCAAAATTTTATAATTGATTCTATTTCAGAATATAAGCAAGGGTACCATGCCTGCAGGATTACCCTGGTATAATTATTAATAGCACTGTCACTGTCAAAACATCCTGGTTTGGCTGATAAATTATAGAACCATAACCACAGAAATCAGGAAGCTGAAATGCAGAACGTTAAAATAATTGACTAGTATCATGCTCACCCTTGGTCGATTCCATATTGGAACCTAGTTATGCATGAATACAGCCATTTCCTTTCCACTACTCAGCACTGCGTGAGGCAGAAAAATGAGCAGGGCTTTTCAGGAGAGTAATTCAAAGATGGAGTATAACCAGTCCAAATAGGAAAGTCAAATATCCTGAAATGCTACATTAAAAAAACAGTTCTCTGGATTTTTCTGCTCCCTAGGATCTGCTTTTAAAAGGTAAATGCTCCAGAAGGTGAACACTTTGACCAATGAATTCCAACAGAAGTCACAATGAATCATCAGTAAGCAGGAAATGGTGCAGATTAAGAGTGATACTAAGCGAAGTTGGTAAAAGCTAGAGAAGGAAGAGAAGGGAAGTGATGGAATGCAAGCTGCCAAAGAAGTTCACCAAATGGGAAATTTAGTCTATTTCATAATTTAAGCCTTGATGTTATAGTTTAAGGGAGGAGCTTTGTAATAAAGGTTAAAGATACTACCTGCTCTGGCAGATATTGGCAGCCAGGATGAGCAACATCAAACAGTGGAGTGGGTCAGGGATTGGAGAAAGCAGAGCAGAAGAGCCTCACTGGAAGGCATTCATGGTGCAAAGAAAGACTAAGTCTCCACCAAAAATCTGTGGTTCTGATGACTTTCCCAGTTCATAGTGGACCAGCTACAGTCTTGGGTTTAATTAGTTGTGACAGATCCTTTTACTATTTAAAGCTAAAAGAAGAGAAATTATATAAAGAGGAAAAGGAGGAGTTTTACAAATGTAATTAAGGGACGAAGGACTCGATGGTGCAACAGAGGAGAGAAAATGTTGCTTTCCAGGAGTAGCAGGAGGAGATCTCCAAAGAGCAGACTGAAGTCTGATTGCTTGCTGACCCATTTAGGAGGTTCTGCAAGAGGTGGCTTATCGTGTGGAAGCGTGTGCTGGCGAAGAGGCTGGCATTATGCTAATCACTAAAGCTCCCTTTTGGCCAACAGGAAGCAAAAAATGATTAAAACAATGACTGGACCAAGGCCTGGGGGCAATTATTGACTTTAGCCGTAGATTTGAGGGAAGGGAAGGGCTGCACTTCTTTTTAAGATACACGTGTGCACATTAAGAGGCTTCCAGATGTCTTTTATACATGTATTCCTCCCCTAAGTAATCATCATTCATATGGCCTGCAAATGCAATCTGTTCTCCCTGCTGGAGGAAATCAAGGATACATAAGTGCAAAACACCACCAACAACCACTGCTCTCTGCCCTTGGGTTTAAGAGAAGACAACAGGTTACCCAAATGGGAGGAATTTTCCAAGAGGCAAACCTAAAAAGTCTGAGGAGTGGCAAGCAGTGAAGTATCTACTAAGTAAAAGTACAGTGGCAAGAGGGTAAAAGAAAGAAATGTGGAAATGTGAGTCAAACTTGTCACCTTTTTTGTAAGTTCTTTTTGGGTTAATTCAAGTGCAGGACTTGATATTGCTTCTTTTGGCATAAACAGCATGAAGAGTGTCAGATTTGAGTAGCAGACATGGATGTGTGTTCCGATCCATGGCTACACCACTTTAGACCCTTGAGTGTAGATTCTTAGTGTCTTTTTAGTTTTCTACACTTATTATTTTGGTCTGCAAAATGGGGACAATGATAAATTTTTTATGAGGATTTCTTCAGTAACTAGGTAGACAAATGTACTAAAATTAGCTCAGGCCAGAGGAAGCGATTGTTAGAACTAGAAAGGTAAGTGTCACAGGCTTAAGCAGCAATACAACCAGAGGTGATGGCAGCAGAATGGGAGGGAGAACAGCGACTCTGTCCATCCTCTACGTGGACTCACCTGGCCGCCAACCCTCCCTTCTTCTCAAGCACCTGCTTCACTCCTCTCTGTCTTATTTACATGTGGCCAATCATGGTTTCCCCAGTAGTCTCCTCAGTTCCCAAGTTCATGTCACATAAATAAGGCAAAGATGCTGACAGCATCAACTGAGATTGTGGGTTCTCTCTAATCACCTGTGGCTAGTGGACTATGTGGTAGAAGGACTGTCCCTTTGGGGCAGAAGAGAGAGGATGATTTCAACAAAAGGCATGTAGAGTGGACAGTCGAAAATTTGGCAGAAAAAAATGTTAGGCGTCTCTAACTTATTCTATCTAACAAGGTTGTGAAGATCCAGGGCCATTTAGAACACATAGGAAAGCACTTTATAATCAGTAAAATATAAATGTAAGATGGTGGATACCTTACACAAAACTCTCAAAGGGTTAACACCTGGGCTACTCTTTGGGAAGAGCAATCCATCTAATTGGTATTGACTTAGGATGACACAAAACTGGGAAATCTTCAATGAATAAAAATGGGGAGATAAATACAGAACACAGATCACAGGAGGTATGTATTTTTCTACAACAAATAAACAAACAAGCAAACAAACCCCTCCAAGCTCTTAAAACAGTAGTTTCCAAAAGAAATGACAGAATTACAAGTGAATTTTCCATTTAAACATCGCATTTCCCCTCAGTTTTGTCATGTTCTATTTCCTGACATCAAGGTTGTGGCAGACGGATCGTATTCAGGAGAACAGAAAACTAAATTCTATTTTATAAGTGTGTGTCAGTTTGTCATCTGAATGTACATATGCATTTATATTCTGCTTTTCTATGTATTCCTCTATCTATCTCTCCAAAATGCATTTGAAGAATATCATTTAAATAAATGATAAAACTTGAAGCAATGTTTATCAACAAAAGGCTGAACTGAATTTGTTCTTTTCTGTTTTTGAATAATTAGGAAGTTGCTTTCTTTTATCCTTCTCTGTCAGTATAAGCTCTTGCTTTCACATGCTTATGTGGTATATGTACCAAATGATTCCTGCCAATAGTCAAGTAAGAAAATATATCTCTAGAATTTCTTGCTTTCTTTACATATATTTTATTTTTTTCTCTCTTTGGAACTCTTGGCTGCCTTTATCTATTTTTAAGATATGTAATTTTGTGCTGCACCAAAAAACAAAACAAAGCAATTCTCAATCAATGCTGATCACTTAGCATGAATTCCACCCAAATGACTACCCTCCCAAGGGTATTTGCATATAAATGTTATAATGGAATAAAAAGCTTTATTTTTTTATTGAAATAACTGTATGTGAATTTCTTTTTTTTTTCTCTTGTAGAGGAAATAAAGCTCCTCTCTGATGCTTGCTACTTTGACCCATACTGAAGTCATCAAACAGTGTTAACTAGACTTACTGTGGTAATCATTTTTCAATGCGTACATACATATGCATATAAAATCATTATATTGTTCACCTGAAACTATATCTGGTCCTGTCCTTATGCCTCAATTAAAAAAAAAAAAAAAAGAACAACTTACTGCAAAAAAAGCAGCTGATGAATACCGCTTTTATTGACTACTGCTTTTAATTCAAAACTGAATACACATTTAACAGTTATATCCCTCTACCTTTACCTATGTATCTCTTTCACCAACAGTTTCTTAATTGATTAAAGTATCTTCACATGTCTATGAATTTCTGTATATATTATTCTACTTTTTCCTCACATATTTTCCTCTCCTCTTTAGTGTTTTTGAACCTCTCTAATATCTTTTTCACTTTTCTGATATTTTTTCTTTCATTTCCTCTTATTTCTTTTTCCTCTTTTGCATTTTCTCCTGTTCCTTTTCACCTTTGTTTCTATTTTCCCCCACTCCCTCTCTCCCTCTCTTTCTTTTCTTCCTTCTATATTTGTCCACTTCTTTCCCTTGAATTGACTGTGATTTAAGCTTACTATTTTCTGTTTTAGTGAATAAAGATTATGGTCCTTGTTGGTTGATACATATTTATCCAAGAAAATATCATTTCCTTCCTTTTTAAGCTGCTGCTCATTGATATTTATATCAGTGCTCCTCTGAAGCAAAATAGTTTTAAATTTCTGTTCTTAATCATCTTCTTTTACCATCAACTGCTGTCTGCTTCAAAATCATCATTTACCAATTAATGCAAAGTCCCAAACACAACTTTTAGTTGCACATTTACAGCAATTTTCTACACGGTTTTAATAGCAAAGTCAAATTCTGAGCACTGAAGGAGAAATTGCAAAGGGTCATACTTTTTCATCCTACATTTTCAGTAGAAACCGTGTATATTATTTAAAAAAAAAAAAGCCGTGAATAACGAAGTATTCTTTTTCATGCATGGTACATATATTTGGAATCAGTTCTTTTTAATGCCTTTCTAAACGATTTTCTGATTAACAAGAATTTTCTTAACTCAGAATTTTTATGTCATTTTGAATCCATTATCATAGGCAATTCCATAAATTATTTCTCCTTACTTTATCACCTCTCACTTCCAACCCAAATGTCTCTGTATCACTCCACAACAGTCAGCTACAAAAGAGGCTTAATAAATGTCTATGGCTCTGTTAATAGAAGTGGGAAGAATGATTTCACGTGCTAGCTAATGGACTCTTGTACAATAAAACATACTTTAGAAATGCAGTTGTAACCTAGAAATTGTCATACGAAGTGAAGTAAGTCAGACAGAGAAAGACAAATATCATATAAGATCACTAATATGTGGAATCCAATTAAAAATGATACAGAAGAACTTATGCACAAAACATCAATAGACTCACAGATCTTGAAACCAAACTTATGGTTACCCAAGAGGAAATGTTGGGGGGTAGAATAAATTAGGAGGTTGAGATTAAGATATACACTCTACCATACATAAAATAGATAAGTAACAAGGACCTACTGTATAGCACAAGGAAATCTACTCAATACTATATTAAGTAAAAACCTACATGGGAAAGAATCTGAAAAGGAATGAATATATGCATATATAAAGCTGATTCATTTTGCTGTACACCTCAAACTAACACAACTCTGTAAGTCAACTATACTCCAATAAAATTTACAAAGAAAGAAATGCAGTTGTAAATATAACATGTCCTCATTTAAAATATTTGTCAACAAATGAAATAAAAGTCGCCTTACCCCCTCTCTTGTTGATCTTGGCATAGCCAGGAGAATAGCTCCCAGACATCGAGGATGAGCTGCTGAAAGCTACATGGGGAAGTCCTGACACAAGTGGCTCATCACATTTTTCTGAAAATAAAAGAGAGTGAGATTCAATAAAGATCTTTAAATAATCGCTGGCATATTTTCACTAAAATAATTGTTGAACATATCCTACATTTAAAAATCTACGCTCGAAGTTCCCATAGTGGCTCAGTGGTTAACAAATCTCACTAGCATCCATGAGGATGTAGGTTCGATCCCTGGCCTTGCTCAGTGGGTTGAGGATCCGGCATTGCCATAAGCTGTGGTGTAGGTTGCAGACGCGGCTCGGATCCCGCGTTGCTGTGGCTCTGGCGTAGGCCAGCAGCTACAGCTCCAATTCGACCCCTAGCCTGGGAACCTCCATATGCCGCAGGTGCAGTCCAAAAAAAAGTAAATAAAAATCTATGCTGTAACATCTAGCAAATGAGCAGAATTTGGGTAACTCAATTATGATACTTCTAATAAACTATAGGAACAGTTTAAACAGCTTCCTGATTTGCAAGAGTTATAACTAAGATAAAGTGCCTTATTCCCAAGGGTCTCAAATGTAGGCTTGCTGTCTCAGAATCATGAATAAAGTCATGGTGGCTTATTTCACAAGCTTTGGAATTTGGCATCTCCTGAAAATCTTGTTATTTATTTACTATAGGGATTCAGAGTAGAAACACTGAGATTGGGAAGGGAAGACTGGGGGAAATAATATCCAAACCAAAAGATTAGGAAATAGGTGCCAGTGAGGAGAACACAAGATAATCACCAACAGGAAATGCACTGCTGTCTAAAAAATCAATCAGTTCCCATCATACTTGGCCAATTGTCTGCACTGGAACCAGATGGTTCCTCAATTCTATTCTCCACTTGGCTTCTACACTGCCATTCACTTTTTTTCTCTCCTCCCTTATGACTGCTGACTCTCTCTCTCATTCCACTTTGATAGATCTTTCTCATTTTCCTAATGTCTAAATGCTAAAGTGCCCTGGACTCAATTCTTAGATATCTTCTCAGGCTCCCCCTTACTCTCAGGGAGACTGCATCAAGGGCTGTGTCTTCTCTTAATAGAATATCCCACATCCTACCACCTCACATCACCTGGTCCAAGCAACCATCACCAATCACTGCTATGAAGACTGAACAGTCTTTCTGTTCAGTCTTGCTCTACCCCTTCTGCACACAGCAGCCAAAGGGACAGTTTTGAAAATGTTCTTTGTAAGGTGGTCCCTACACTCAAAATATCTTCTGGCTTCTGCTTTCAATCACTTGGAATGAAGTCTGGAGCCCTCCAAAGGCCCACAGTGGCCCCTGCCCTGATCACATCTTCCAGCATCCTTGTCCTTTACTGTCCAGGCACCCTTTCCTTCTAACTGCAACAACAGACCTCCTCCAGCCGTGGCCTCTGCTGTTACTCTCCCAGCTACCACAAGGATCATCCCTCACACCCCCAGGTTCTGCATCATGTTCTCTTTCACCACTGTAGACAAGCTTTTCTTGTCTGCATCACCACCCCTGCCACACTAGCATGGCGCTGCCGTCACTCCCTATACCTACTTCCTGCTTTATTTTCCTTTATAGCATTTAGAGCCACCTGACATGTTATGTTTTCACTCATTCAATTGTTTGGTTGCTTTTCTCTCCCACTAGGCTTGAAGTTCTGTGGAGCTTGTTTATTGAGCTTTATGGAACTTTATTGTTTTGGAGAGTTTTGCTTAATTGTTTACTTTCCAGTGATCTGAACAGCCAGCGCCTGGCACTTGGCACCCACTCTAATATCATTTGTAGAATGGATGGATGAACAAGTGAATGAATGGATGATGAGTGACAAACAACAACTAAACTTGATAGATCCAAAGAGTCTGCAAGCACAATATTATATTACAGCATGGCACAAAAACTTCTTAGAGAGATAGTCTTAAATCTTCAAGAAATGTTTACACATGCTCAGGATTGTTTAGTAAGACACAGAACTACACTGTATCTTCTCTCTCAGATAGTCATAAACAGGGAAAAAAACTAGCAATAGAAGGAATGAACCAGTTTTTCTGCAAAGTCACTCAAGTGGAGTGAAGTCCCCAGTGATATTGGGGAAATGAATTATTATTCATTAGCTCACCACTCAAGTGTGTACAAAACTGAACTTAAACACGTCCATCCTTGTAAAACACTGTTAGATTTCTTATTTTTCTTGGTTATGTAGTAAGTGCCTCTGGGAAATATGGCATGTGTGTATGAATATATTCCCCAGAAAGTTAAATGTAAAAGAATAAAAAGATGAACATAAAATTTATTTTAAATTATCAGTATACTAAGTGAGAATCTCTAGTGAATGATTTCACATTAATTGTAAAAATTTACTATTCAGCAAAACTGCCAGTGAGCACACATAGAAAACCTTGATTTCCTAGCTTCTGACTCAGTCTAACTTCTTTTGATTAAGTTCTGCATTTAACTGGAGTAATCATTAATTATAAAATTTATATTCTATTAAGAATGTGCTCATGTTCATTCACTTTTATTCTATCCACCCAAATAAAAGAACCCATGACATATACACTACTCTATTTAAAACAGATAACCAACTAAGATCTACTGTCAAGACCAAGAACTAGACTCAATATTTTGTAACAACCTATAAGGGAAAAGAATCTAAAAAAAGAATATATATTCACATATAATGTGAATCACTTTACTGCACACCTGAAACTAACACAACATTGTAAATCAACTATATTTCAATTAAAAAATAAAATTAGAAGTTCCTGCTGTGGCACAACGGGATTGGTGGCATCTTTGCAGTGCCAGGACACAAGCTTGATCCTAGGTTTGGCACAGTGGGTTAAAAGGATCCAGCGTTGCCACAGCTGCAGCAGCAGCAGCAGCATAGGTTGCAACAGCAGCTTGGATGATGCCAGGCTGGGAACTCCGCATGCCACATGGAGGCCAAAAAACAAATTAAATTTTAAAAATAAGGTTAAAAATAAAATTTTTAAGAAATTTAAAAAACAATCCAGGCACAGGAAATGTAACAGGAGATGAAACTGACAACATTCCTGTCCTCATGTAACTTATGTTTCAGTGGAAAATAAAAAGTGACTAAAGCAAAAATAAACATGTAAAAACCAATAGGTAAGTTATAGTATGAGAGAGTGATAATTACTACAGAGTTACAACTAAAGATATAACAGAAGGCAATCAATTGGGCTAGTTTCTACCTGATAATAAGGAATGATACATTTTCCAAAAGTAAGCATCCAGTGCATCTATATCGTTACATGTAACACATGGGAAGTCATTAAAATAAAGTTAAATAATTAAGTGATTTATTAGCTAGTTTAAATTAACTTAAATACAGCAGTTGTAAAAATCTGAGGATAGCTTATCCCTATTATATCTTTTCAAAAATTTAAGTTCCATAACAAATTGATCATCTTCATGCCAAATTAAAAAATGTTCACCAATTTTTAAAAACTCCTATAAATCAGAATAACAAAAATTAGAATAAAACTTGGATCAGGTAAGAGAAGAATACATAAAAGATTTTTTTCTTTAAGAAAAAAAGGTGACAATAAATTATCAGAATTTAAACCTTGGCAATCTCACAATTTTCTAAATGGAGACAAAATCTATAACCATATAATTAAGTAAGGAAAACGCTACATGAACTGTATGCTTTCCTAGAAGACTTTAATCACAAATATCTATTGAGATCTTATTCTATGCTTTCTAACCTCTTTGGGTAATAAAATTATCTATCTGTCTATCTATCTATCTAATCTATATTCTATTTCCCATTCCTTCGTGAATGCCAATAATATATGGACCCACTTAAAGTAATTAAATGTGAAACAAGAGAATGGTACCAAACAGTTTGGAAATCAATGGTGAATAGAATATAATCAAATTCTGATAGTATCAAACAAATGAAAAATGCAGGGCTGTTATTTAAGTGACCTCCTTGTCCCTCCTGACTCTATCCCAAGTGTGTGACCTTGAGTATGTCTGTTAACCCCCATTCTACAGATGAATCATACATAACATGAGGAAATTAAGTTTCTCACAAGCCCTAAAACCCTGGAGCATTGTCAAGAGAGGGGTTCACAGCTATGTCCCACAGGCCACGTCTGGCCCACTGCTGGCTTTCGTGAGTAAAGCTGTGTTGGAATACAGCCCCACTTACTTATTTGGGTATCCTGGGGGCTATGTTCACACCTCAGCAGAATATCACAAAAAGAGATAGGACAGTCTCCAAAGCTCAAGTGCTTACTATATGACCTTTTACAGAACACATTTTCCAACTCTTCATGTGGTATAAAAAATAGTCCATGTATCCGTGAAGAAGAATGATTAATGATCACATAATGAAATAATTAGGATAACCTGAAGATGCCTTGAAGACTTCCTGAGGAATTGAGGGGCTAGATGAAGAGGGTTAAGGACACTGCAGAATGAGGAATCAGCGTAGGCAAAATCATGGCAGCCACCATGGGTATGAAATCTCCAGAGACGGTGGTCGCAGCATTCCAGGCATGGTCATATTGCCATACTGACTATTATGATGAATTATCCATTTTTATCTCCAACGGTAATAATAATTATTACACATGCCATCTTCCAAAGAGTCAGCCTGTTTGTTTTTCTGGAACATGTGTCTCAATATTCTGCAGACATTAAATATTAGGATGTCAGGCAAATCCCTGGAGAAAGGTAGAATTTTTATAGTAGTAGTAGCGATTGAGAAAGAGAGAAGGCTAACATTTGAAATAATTTAGTTTTGTAGTTTCCCATACCAGGATGGCTTCCAAAACTATGGCCATGCAGTTATGGCAAATATTTGATCTCCAGTGTACTTCTCTTCCAGGGAATCTTGGATGAAAACTAGAAGAGCAGATGGGCCTTGAGTTTTATTTTCACACAATTTCAGTCAATCAGGAAAAGCAGACTAGCTATAAGAATTCCCCACTAATTCAAGCTGGAACAGAGGGAGTGATTGGCAAATAAAGATGAAATAACTTTGCCCTTCACCTATGAGAGTATGGCTGAGTGAGAGCTCTATTGGCAAGCAGTTTGGGCAGGAGTTTGCAAGGTCAAAGGACTTCAGAATATATGTAATTGACATTAGAGTAGCATTCAAAGGTATCTCTGATTAAAACATAATGGTGGAAAAATTTTCACGACACATCTATTCTCTTACTCTTTTTGGCATACATATATAAATAAAGGTGCCCATCATTACCAACCTTCTCTTCAACAAAGAAGCCAGACAATGCCTTTAAAAATTATAGCACTTAAAAACATATAAATAAATAAATATGTACATAAAAGATATATATTTATATCACACAGAGCAAATATCCAGAAAACAATTAAGGAGAGCAAAGGACTCCAGAACTAAATGGTGGTATCTGGATAGAAATTTTGGCGATATCTTGGATTCGTATTTAGAAAAAAAAAAGAAATCACGGTGAATGGCATGTTCTCAGGGGCATGCCTCATTCCATGAGCTCCTTACATCCTATGCATTCAATCCCTAACTTTTGAAGCGAAAGCTGCACATTCTACCTGCCTTAGGTTTTATGACCGTCTTCACCATTGTCGGGACAAACATAAGAGACCGGACTTCCCTCTGAACTCTTCTATTTCCAATCAATAGCTTCCTGCCTTTCTCCTAATGGCAAAACTGTCTTGAATTACAAGCTAAATGGTTGTGCTAATTCCCTTCCCTCAGAGCATCTCAGTTTCTCCCAGAGATGGTCTCTTTTACCCTGATGTTCCTTTCAGGGTCCAGAGCCTTATCTCAGTGCTCCAGGAGTGCACCTTGCCCTCACTCCTGAATTCCCTTATGCTCTGTCCACTCACCCAAGTGCCCAATGGCAGCCAACTGTTGTACTCACCAGCTGAGTCAGCAACTACCTGAGTATCTACCTACTGATTACCATGTTATCCTCCATACCACCTGCCTGGCTTTCTAGACAAATCACGCTTTGGGTGACATTGCTGCAAATATCTTGGACCAATAAAGTGTTATTCTTATCTAGCCTAATGGACAGTTTCAGGATTTGAATGAAAAGGAGACTGATGGCATTCATGACACAGGTGCTTCCTAAGTCATCACCAAGGTTAATATAGCCCCTTAAATTCTTCATACATCATAAAGAGCATCAGTTTCCAGGTTCTGACCAGAAGAAGACTTGTATGGGATCTAGCACTTCTTCATTTTAGAGACTTCATTCCCAAGACTGTGATTCCGTGTGTGTAATTTCCCTCTCAGTAAAGAGGGAAAAAGGAAGGAAGGAAAGAGAGAAATAAAGAGGATGAAAGAATGAGAGAGATAAAGAAAGGAAAGAAAGAAGGAAGGGGGAGGGAGTGAGGAAGCAAGGGAGGAAGGAAAGAAGGAAGGACGGAAAAAAGACACAACACTAACAATAACTTCACAATCTGTTTCTTTGCAGCTATGGCAGACCCACTATTTTTACTCCCTATAAACTTGGGCAGCTGGCTACAGAAGTATTTTGTTTTGATGCACATAGAAACATGGTGCTTCATCTTCTTTCCTCACTGTGTGTTACTTGAATAGGCTCTATATTTTTCACCTCAGAACTCTGCCAACTTTATCATTCTATTAAAAAACAAAAACTGAGTGTATTCCATATGTTATCTACGGAAAGCCTGGAGCCTGATTACTTCTATGAAAAGGTGTAATCCAATCTGGAAGCCAAATGTCCTTAATAATTTATACATATTTTACTATTTATATATATTATATTACTTAACTGTATGGAAAGTATAGGAAATAGAAATATGACACTCTCTTCCAGAAATTTGTGTATTTTTTTGCATCATTTAAGTTCATTTATTTTACCTTATTGTTGTCTAACAAATATTCGTGGAATAGTTGTAACTTGCAGAAGTAGAATTAGGCTGAAGTTTCCCCAATATAAGCACATGGAAGAGAGAGCATGTTCTCACAATAAAAAAAAAATCAAGATTTTATTACTAGAGGCATGAAGTTAGATGACTAACTTCTATCTTATCCAGTCTCCTCGGTTTTCTCCATTATTTCAAACGTCCTTTTCTACTTTGGGATAAGTTTTTCTAGGATTTTTATATCATAGCAATAGACAATAAATGGTTAAAAAATCAGTATTATAAGAGCATTCTAGAAAAATGTTTGCTCCTCCTTAGGGCAAAAGCACCAATGACTCCAATTCATCTCCTATTTTATATATCTTCATTTCCATTGTATTTTCCTTCCATTTTTATCATTCATACCTTGCTTTGTGTACCTCTTGCTCCAACTTCTCTGGCGTATTTTTTTTTCTTTTTTTTTTAGGGCTGTGCATGCAGCATATGGAAGTTCTAGGGCTAGAGGTCGAATCGGAGCTACAGCTGTTGACCTACACTACAGCCATAGCAACTGGGCATCTGAGCCATGTCTGTGACCTACCCCACAGCTCACGCCAGTGCCAGATCCCTAACCCACCGAGCAAGGCCAGGGATTAAACTCGCATCCTCATGGATACTGCTCGGATTTGTTACCACTGAGACACAACAGAAACTCCTCTGGTCTACTTTTTGTCACTGAAAATGAGATCAGTTTTTTTTCTTGGTTCTATAAAATTTCATCAGTACAGAGACAGAAAAGACTCTCATAATCCATAGAAGTAATCACTGTTATTAGTCTTCACACACACACATACACACACAAACACATATTACATTAATATAACATATGCTAAATAAACATTTACAATAGTAATATACTTTGACCTATCATAGAAACTCCCATACAAATATTACCTTTTGTTTTAAAGTAAAAACAAATATTGTTTTTTGTATTTCATTTTATAAAGAGATCTTTTATTTGGTTCTGCATAGCAGGGTCAAATTCCTTTGCACAGGGAAATGCAAGGGTGTTAGCTCCTTGGTAAAAGAGATTATAGAAGTAAATTGAGAAATTACTTGTCTTTCCATACAATGTATGAAAGAATGGATTTGGTTTTACCTAAACACAAAAAGACTTTATGGGGACAGCAATCATGATGAGAAGCACAATTTGTTTGCCATCAAGTGCTAATTAAGGGAAAAGTTAAAGATAATGACTTTTGAATTAAATCAACTGAAAGGACACATTTTATTTGAGATGTAATGAAAATCAGTGAGTGAAAAAAGGAAACCCCTTTTCCTTTCGCTGAATCTTCCCACTTTACTACTCCTGTTTTCCTTTTTATGTTTTTTCCATTGACCAGGACACAACCCAATGTGCTACCATATGCATTACAGTAGCCTTGAGTTAAGTGAGGCAGCTTTCCCATCTTCTATCTCAGTAGCATAAGCAATAGAGACCATTAAACTAGAACCAGTAAAAAAGTGAACAGTAACAGCAATCACTTATTGAGTACTTATGTGACAGTCAATGCAGTAAATATTTTGAGAGAATTATTTCAGTGAGTTATTAGAGTAAGCCTTTGACACAGGTATCATTACCATTGTACAGAGGAGGAAGCTTGAGACCACACAGTTAAAGAATAAAAGATCTAGGGCCAGTGCTATACAGTGCTAGTCACTTATAATGGATCATGATAATGTGAGAAAAAAGAATGTATAATGTATGTGTGACTGGGTCACCTTGCTGTACAGCAGAAAATTGACAGAACACTTTAAACCAGTTATAATGGAAAAAATAAAAAATCATTAAAATAAAATGAAACAAAATGCATGGTAAAATTAAAATACAATTTAAAATTAAAAAAAAAAAAAAAATCCAGGGCTAAAACCAATTTGAGCCTGATCACAAGGCCTATGTTTTCTGAAGTCTACATTTCAAGGACATGACACTTCTAGACTCACTATGCATAAAATTTGTATATGTTGCATTGGATTCATTCCCAGATATGCAGATTGACTAATAATATCGAAGTGCTCATATTTTTCTTACCACCTCCCATTCTGATCCCAGGAATTTACTAGAAGTGATACCCTACAGCATGATACTGCAGCAATTCCAGTATCTTCTTGCACAACAGACATGTATCTTTCAACTAAAATGAAGAGACTCCTGCTGTTTGAAATAGGTGTTTTCAGAGAAAACCGTACATAATCAGCCACTCAGTTGATACGCCTACATCCAATAAATATAAGGTTTGGCAAAGTACGTCAAGCGTACTCCATTTATTCATGTAATAAATTCTATTAGGTAGTTATTTCCTGCTTCAATCTTAATCACCTTAAAATCCATTTTCTTTACAGTTGCCAGATACATCTTGTAAATAGGGGGATCATATTATTCCTTGCCTTGACAACATCCTGACGGCTTCCCCTTGCACTGAGTGTGAAAACTCAATTCCACCAAAGACTGCAATGGCCTGGCCCTGAAGTAGCTCTGGTGTTATTCCATTTCACTCTTTTCCTATGGGTCACTAAGCTCTAGCTTCACTTCTTTCTCTTTTGCAGATACATCAAGCAAGCTCCTGCTCAAGGGCCTTCCCCTCTCCCTGCAACCTGATTGGAATTCCTCTCACCAGTAAAAAACAAAACAAAACAAAACAAAACAAAAAAGCGATTTCCATGATGGCCTAATGGTTAAGGACTGGGTGTTGTCACTGCTGTGGCTCAGGTTACTCTTGTGGCTCTGGTTCCATTCCTGGCCCAGGAACTTCTGCACACCATGTGCAAGACCAAAAAATTCCCTTCACCAGCTCTAAAGAGGGCTGGCTCCTTGCTACTCAGCCTTCAACACCAAAAGCCACCCTCTCTTTCCCTGGCTAGTATATAAATCATCAACACAAGTACAGGGGGTGGGAGAGGGATGGCCTGGGTATTTGGGATCAGCATATGCACACTGTGGTATATAGAATGACAGTCAATGGGGAACTGCTATATAACACAGGGATCTCCTCACAATATTCTGTGATGATCTATCTGGGAAAAAATCTGAAAAAGAATGGATGTGTGTATATATGTAGCTGAATAACTTGTACAGCAAAATTATCACAACATTATAAACCAACTATATTTCAATAAAAATTTAAAAAATGAAAAAAAATTCTTCAACATTCACCTTCATACCCTCCACACACTATTTATTTGCTATTTGAACATATTATTTTATATGGTTCACAGCACCAATCACAATCCAAAATAATCCCAAATATTTATTTTTTTAAAAAACTTTTTAATTACTTTTTTGTTGTTGACTGGACTGCCAGAGCAATGGGAACAGAGCATGTGCCTGTCCTGCTAAGCCTGTATTCCCAGGGTCTAAGAACCAGGCATGCAGTACAAATGCCATAAAATGCTGTTGCATCAATAAATTACTGACAATGATAAGTAATAAATACATCTAAATGTGGACAAGGCAAAATAGTTCCTGATTTTGCCCACTGAGATATATGCACTTTATCCAATGTCCATTTTCTCATTTTTCCATTTGAAAAACTGCTTGTGCAGAGACAGTTGGGTTTATCCCAGCATCTTGTGCATAGACTTTCCTCACTGTACCTCACATATGAAAGATCATCTCTCTGATCCTTATCAACTTAAAATGACTTGTAATTTGAACCCTTGGATTATAGAGAGAGTTTTTCTGCGTCATCAGTATGTGCCTTTAGAACTTTTAAAACACCTTGGGAAGTGAATTTCATAAGAGTTGAACCTATTGATGTTTCTGAGACAGTTATTTTATAACTCTTTTTTTGTTTGTTTTCAAAAGAACATAAGAATTTGGTATATGTAATATAATACTTTCACTCTGTATCACTGAAAATCTATTGTGATAAGTTTTGCTTATATGTTGATCTCCCCGCTATATGGTGATCTCTTCTGCAAGAAGGGGACTTCTTTACATTCTCCATATGTGGAACATAGAACACAGGGTAGGGATTTTCATATGCTTTGAAAAAATCACAATCAGTACAGTTGCATCTGATAATGAATAGATTCAATGCTATTATCTAAAAAAAAAATCAGGAGTTCCTGTCATGGCTCAACAGTTAAGGAATCCGACGAGCATCCATGAGGCTGCAGGTTCGATTTCTGGTCTCGCTCAGCGGGTTAAGGATCAGGCATTGCCGTGAGCTGTGGTGTAGGTCGCAGACGCGGCTTGGATCCTGTGTTGCTGTGGCTGTGGTGTAGGTCGGCAGCTACAGCTTTGATTCGACCCCTAGCCTGGGAACCTCCATATGCCGTGGGGGCAGCCCTAAAAAGACAAAAAGAAAAAAATCAGAGCCAATTTCTTCCTTTGTGTCTTTTTTTATAGGCCAATAGCTATGTTCAGAAAAAACCTAAGGTAGTATATCTAGAAAATCAGTCACGTTTGCAAGAATCATGTCTGTAAATCAAACAGGAAATTGTCTGGTCTGCATGTACCAAGGGCAAATTACTCAAGACTTACAGTTCAAATTTTGCTGGACATTTAACAGCTGCAGCACATTTCTGACAGATGGTATAATAGATTAATCAGTTTCAAATTATCTACTGAACTGTTATATACTAGAAAAAAAGACTTGTGAGGTTTAAAAAAAAAAAAGTTAAGTTTTTGTCTCCTCTAAGTTGATCTTCTAATTTCAGAGAAATAAATCCTATCATACAAAAAAATTATAAAAAATCAACTTTTACCCTTTACCCTTTGTATAATATAGAAGAGACATTGAAAATTTAATTCATACAACTTCATGCAAAAAAGGAAACATATAAAGTCAACTATTTGCCCTGGAGGAAGAGGTTCTAATTTCTTTTTTTTCCTTTTTTCTTCAGTGCCGCATCTGTCACACATGGAAATTCCCAGGGTGGGGGCTGAATCAGAGCTGCAGCTGCTGGCCTAAGCCACAGCCACAGCAATGTCAGATCTGAGTCACATCTGTGACCTACACTTACACTGAAGCTTGCAGCAACACCGGAATCTTAACCCACGAAGCGAGGCCAGGGCTCTAACTTCCATTCTCACGAACATCATGTTGTGCTCAGACATGTGGCCACTGAACCACATGGGGCACTCCTTAATCTCTAAAATAATGGAGACCATGTTTTGTTTTTGTTTTTGTTTTTGTTTTTGTTTTTCAATTCAAGTTCTACAGGCACAGAAGGAGGCAGAGCTACCTGGCACTTTAAGTAAAGCAATAATTTGAACAGTGTCAAGGTCAATAGCAATATGACTAAATGAACTTGAGTACTTTTCTAGCTTCCATTAGCAATCTGCCTATACATGAGGCTCTTTCCAACTGTAATTTGTTGGTCTGCTGGTAAACAGCTCAGTTCTTGATTCTCCAGTTTCATTTAATGGTTAATTCAAAGACAGTATTTACCAATAAGATGCAATGTAATTATTGATAATGATAATGAAGTCTATTTCCTAGATTACTTAACTCAACTTTTACATTTAAATAATTAACTCAAGAGCTATAGATAAAACACCTTTCAGTGTTTCTGACTCAGGTAATGTCAGATGCGATTACACACTTGATTGGTACAAAGTGAACAGCAAAGCACTAGACAGTCAATAAAGTGAAGCTGCCAAAGAGTGTTTAATTAATTGACAAATAATTATAGTATGTAAGTTAAAGAAAAATGGGCCATGAAATAGTATTTATAATACAATCTCAAATTTACCAAGTGTATATGTATAGACTAAAAAGCATGGCTGAAAGAATATGTAAACCAAAATGTTAACCATAATGTCACTTTTTGATGATAATTGACCTTTTTTCCTGTTTTCTACTTTTTTTGAAATGTTCTTCAGTGAACATACATTGGTTTTATAATAAGATATGAAAATAACTAGTATTAAGCATAACTGCTCAGTGATGATGAGGGCAAAGATAAAAAGCATTCATTTATTTATTCAACAATTATTTACCAAGTGCCCACAGTAGGGATACAATAGTGAACAATACAGAGTTATGTATTATAATAAATAACAAATTTTAAAAATACATAGTATGTCAAATGGTGAAAATCATTATGGGGCAAAAATAGAGCAGGGAAGGAACACGAGGGTACCTGTCAGAGTTGGGTGAATGAGAATCCTTTCTTTTTCTTTTCTTTTCTTTTTTAAATGGCCACACCAATGGCATATGGAAATTCTCAAGCCAGGGACTGAATCCCAAGCTATAGCTGTGACAACACTGGATCCTTTAAACTAATGCACTGGTTGGGGATCAAACCCAGCCTCTGCAGAGACCCAAGCCAATGCATTTGGATTCTAAATCCACTGCACCACAGCTGGAACTCCTAAATGCCCTTTCATTCTGGGGTCTCAGAAGGCCTCATTAATAAGAACTTTTTTGGGCCAAAAGTTCATGGAACAGAGCAAACAACCCATTGGAATTCCAGGAAACAGTAGGTTCCTGTCCTAAAACTACTCTCTGGAATGGTAGTTTTAGGACAAGAAACCCAAGTCAGAAATCATAGGAGGAGGATGGTCATGGAGCCTCGTGTGGAAGGAACAGGAGAAGCATGGGATAAATAAAAAGGAAAGAGGTCAGACAGACCACAGAAAGTGAGAGAGAAGCTAGGCTTGGAGGGAACTGTAGGGAGTTAGGCTTTAGTAACTTTCAAAGATTGGAAGTCCTTGAGAGCTGAAAATGTGTTACTGTAAAAAATTTATTATAAAGGAAGTGAAAATTTCATGTAAACAGTTTAATGTATTTTTTCTTTTCCTTTTTTTTTTTTACACTTATAAGACAATTTTTTACAGCAGTTTTAGGTTCGCAACAAAACTGAGAGGATGGTACAGAGGTTTCCTGTACAGCCATACACATGCACAGCCTCCCCCACTAGCAACATCCCTTACCAGAATGTCCCATTTTTTTATCAATGATGAACCTACACTGAGACATTATAATCACCCCAAATCCATAGTTTATCTTAGGGTTCACCCTTTGTGTTGTGCATTCAATAGGCTTAGACAAACTATGATGCTATATATCCATAATTACAGTATCACGGAGGAATTTCACTGTCCTAAAAATCCCCTTCACTATATCTATTCATCTCCCCCACCCTCACTCCAGCAACCCTTGATTTTTTTTTTTACTGTCTCTTTTTTTACTATATTGCCTTTTCCAGAACGTTATATAGTTGGAATTGTACGGCATGTAGCCTTTTCAGATTGGCTTCTTTCACTTGGTAGTGTGTGTTTAAGTTTCCTCCATGTTTTCTTTATGGCTTGATAGCTCATTTCTCTTTAGTGTTAAGTTGTATTTCATTGTCTGGACCTAGCACAGTTTCTTTGACTATTTACCTACTGAACAATGCCATGGAGTTTTGGCATTATGAAAAAGCTGTTATAAATATTTATGCACAGGTTTTCATAAGGGGTAAGGATATTTTGACATTTTAATATTTAACAAAAACATGAGGGGAGAAGAAAAAAATATTATTATATAGAAAATGCAAGAGAGGTGCATTCCCGGCAATAAAATCAGTATCACAAAAAGGCTTAAATATGGGCTGACTAGTGTCTTTAAGAAGGAATGAGACACAAGCGAACAGAATCGTCACGAACAAAACCACCCAAACCACTTATTGCAGCTGCCCAACATGTTCTACCAATGTTCTCTTTGACAACTTAAGTCAAATGCCAGAGGAAGAGACCTTCCCTGACTCTACCGTATCCTAAGCTAAATTTAATCTGCCTTCATCCTTTCACAGAGAACCCCTTCCTTTCTCTTATAGTAACTATGACGAACAGGAATCGTGTACACGTCGATGCATTTACTTGTTTAATGAAAACTCCACCACCAGTTGTTCACCCTTCTGGATGAAGCCCAGGATTGTTTTCTTTACTGCTGTGTACTCAGCATATGGAACAGCGATTGGTGCCCAGAATGAAGGAAGAGCAAAGCGACAGAGGGCAGCAGTCACTGAATTCACAGAGGAGTTGATCTGGATAAGGATGCTGAGGCCAAACTGGAATAAAATCTCATATGTTGATTCTTGTTTTGCTTGCTCTCAATTATTCTTTCAACAAATGTTTATTGAGTGCCTATTATGTTTAAATCTAGGTATTTTATCCAAGACCTCACAGGCTAGTAGGCTAGTGAATTCCATACTATGAATGTGGGTTATATTCTTAGGCCTTGAGAAACTACTGAAATCGTTTGCTTATTAGGGTAGTGATATGACATAATCATTGCTATATTTTAGAAAAAAGGAAACTTTGGCAGCAAAGTGAAGGAGTCACTGAAGGTACATTATTGAAACAATGAGAATATTCCAACACTGTAAATTAGAACCTGCATGAAGGTAAATGAAGCCAAGAGGGGGAAGATACAAAAGATATTTTGGACGGTGACTGAACATGGGTATGTGAGGTAATAGAGAAGAGAGAGGTAAACGTTACTGAGATTTCTTATGTAAGTGATAGTAAAGACTACAAAATATGCTGTTTCTCATTTGCTTTCTTATTAAAACAAGATGTCTGGGTCACTTAAGAGCATATGCCAAGATTATATCTTCATTTTAGTTAAAAGTTAGGCTTTTAACTAAAATTACTATTCATAGGTTCTGTAATTCATTGGTTGAAATAATATTTACTTAAGTAAGAAACAGAAAGCCAAGAACACAGCATCTATAAAACCTCCATAAGGCCATGCAGAGTCTCACTGAGATTCTTCAAGACCAAAAATTCCAGTGTTTCATTTTACTTCTATATATTAAATGGCAAAACTTTGTCTCTTTCACCATGATACTCTGCTGTTGAATAATATTTCTTCAGCATGTACAGCCCCTTAATTGGTGTTCTGGTAACTCGCTGCCTGATTTCATAATGGCAGATAGCTGTGCACTGTCTGTCCACCTCAGCTTCTGAAGGACATTTTTCTCATCATGTTTTTCTTTTATTTTGTCCTTTCTAATGCTTCTGACTTTTAAAAACATGCAAATTCCCTTATTTCAGGAAGACGTACTTTTAATGGAATTGCTGATCCTTCCTTTTAGACCCAGGCCCTCTGAATGAGTGTTTGTACTCCACCACTTAGAAAATGTTCTGGCAACTTGGGCCAATCTAAAGTGAAAAGCATGGTATATTGATGTTCAGGAATGTATTTATTCCAAAGAAAGTTTCTTGCATATTATATATATATATATGTATATATATATGCATATGTATATATATATATTTAATAATGCTTAAATTCTAAACAAAATAGTTTTCAGAAGGCTTACCTAAAAGACGAGAAACCATATCAAATGAAAATAGAAACAAAGTAACTTTTTTCAAATACACACATGTAGATGTGCACTAATTTTAGATGGAATGGAAGTCAGAAAAAAAGGTTGGTTTGATCATTTTTGCCACCATTCCCAGCCAGGAATGGCAACAGATAATGCTATTTCACTAGACACACCACAAGTAGGAGGTTTTGAGATAAGCAGGCAGTATCTGAGGCATGACCTGCTCTTAGGCAGGAACAACAAGGAGTCAAGTTCAGAAAACTCAGGTTATGGAGTTCTCATTGTGGTTTGATGGGTTAAGGACCCAACATTGTCTCTATGAGATGTGGGTTAGATCCCTGGCTTAGCTCAGTGGGTTAAGGATCCAGCATTGCCGCACGCTGCAGCGTAGGTCACAGATGCAGTTGGGATCCAGTGTTGCTGTGGCTGTGAAGTAGGCTGGCAGCTGCAGCTCCCATCCGGCTATAGGCAAACAAGGACCAGAACCCAGCCAGACTGCTGAGAACCTAGCCTAGGAGAAACTCTCCTGCCTTTGTGGTTCTTTATACAGCCTTCTGGGCATGAGAAGAGAAACCATACAAACTTAGGTATTTTTTGTAGTTAGAAGGAGATTTATACCATCCACAGGGAGGAAGGAAGAGAAACCACAAGCAAGCACAGGACCAGAAATGAGACTAATTAGAGGTTACAAAAAAATAAGTTTGATTAATATGCCAAGTGCATTTTGGGAAGTGGTAAGGAAAAGGGATGAAAATTAAGTAGTGTGTTGAGCCTTGAAAACTAAGCAGCTAATTTTTAATCTCATGCAGAAGGGAATTGGGAACAATTAAAGGTTTCTAAACAGAAATTACAGAGTAAAAGTGCAGGGAAAGTTACCAAAAAAATAAACACTGTTTGGTTGTTAAGCTTCTTTAGGGAGGGAGATTCCCAGAGAATGAATTCCAGATGGGAAAAGAAAATGCATCTTGAGAAGACAATGCAATCAAAAATAAATAGGAAATGAGACAGCCCAATTCACAGAATTCTGTATTGCTGAAGTTCACGCAGCTACTGAGAGATGGGGGAAGTTGTTGATTTTACATTGTGAAAAAAGACACAGAGCCATAGCAGTGAAAAATAAATTGGACATATATATTCACGGCCATGATAATGGAGAGATGGCTGGAGTCTCATAGAAACAATAATATTGTTTTCCCAACACACCTACACTTTTGCAGAAGCTGGCCTCCGAACCTGAATTTAGAGAATGCCAGTTCTAATTTCTACTCAGTCTCCAACTCTCTTGAGCAAGACATATATTTACGTTGAATCTCAGTTTATTCCTCTGCAAAGTAGGAATACTGGACATAAAATCCTCAGGGTCCCTTTCATGGCTGACAACATTCTAAAATTCTCTAATGTCAAAAAATGCTCATTAGTGTACACAGTTATAAAATTGGATTGTGATGATCATTGTACAACTACAAATGTAATAAATTCATTGAGTAATTAAAAAAAAAAAAAGAGCTACCCTGGAGTTCCCATCATGGCTCAATGGTTAACAATTCTGACTAGCATCCATGAGGACACGGGTTCAATCCTTGGCCTTGCTCAGTGGGTTAAGGATCTGGCTTTGCCATGATCTATGGTGTAGGTCGCAGATGTGGCTCAGATCCTGTGTGGCTGTGGCTGTGGCGTAAGCCAGCACCAGCAGCTATAGCTCTGATTCAATCCCTAGCCTGGGAAGCTCCATATGGCATAGGTGTAGCCCCAAAAAGCAAAAAAAAAAAAAAAAAAAAAAAAAAGGTATCCTGTTCCTTACTATCAGAAATTTCTTGTTTATATAAAGAAAGTAAAAGTGTTTCAAGAAAATCACAAAACAGATCTCTTAATCCTGGCATGAATTAATAAAAAAGCAGTGAAAGAAAATTCTTTTGCACTGGCGCCTCACTCTCTGGGCAGGAAGCAATTACTGTGATCTAGGGGAGTCATTGTAAGTAACTAACAGATAATGACACTTCATACCTTTGTCAATAAAGCCCAGGATATGACACCAACTGGGTTCATTTGGACATATCCAGATTTTCAAGAAATTGACATTCATCTACTTCAAAATTCCTAGCACACGGGGCTCATCATCTTGTTTTATCATCACAATTGTTCATCTTCATGAGAAATACTGGTTCACAGAGATCTGAATTACTGACTCAAATGTTCATATTAAGGAATTTTTTTTATTACCTAGCCTTGAAAGGAATTTTGCTTTATGACCACTTTATTCAATCACATTTTAAAACTGAGAATAAAGGATTCCCTTTTCTCCACACCCCCAGCAGCATTTACTGTTTGTATACTTTTAGATGATGGATATTTTGACTAGTCTTAGACCAATGTAAGGTGATACATCATGTATTGTGATTTGCATTTCTCTAATAATTAGCAATGCTGAGCATCTTTTTACGTGCCTATAGGCCATTTGTATGTCTTCTTTGGAGAAATGTATATTTAGATATTCTGCCCATTCTGCATAAGCTGTTTGTATATTTTGGAGATTAATCCCTTCTTGGTTGTATAGTTTGCAAATATTTTTATCCTATTCAGTAGGTTTCCTTTTCATTTTGTTTATGGTTTCCTTTGTTGTGCAAAAGCTTTTAAGTGTAATTAGAGCCTGTTTGTTCATTTTTTGTTTTAATCTCTATTACTCTAGGAGATGGATCCACTGTTGATGGGAATTTATATTGGTATAGCCACTATCAGGAATAATATGGAAGTTCCTTAAAAAACTGAAAATAGAACTACCACATGATCCAGCAATCCCACTCCTGGGTATCTATCCACAGAAAACCAGAATTTGAAAAGATACATGCTCCCCAATGTTCATTAAAGCATTATTTATAATAGCCAAGATAAGGAAGCAAACTAAATGTCTACTGACAGGTGAATAGATAAAGACAATGTGGGTACAAATATACAATGGGATATTACTCAGCCATTAAATTATATACAAAAGAGAAATAGATCCATAGATATAGAAAACAAAGTTATGGTTATCAAAGGGGAAAGAGAAGGGAAAGGATAAGTTTGGGATTAAAATATACACACTACTATAAATAGAACAGATAAACAATGCAGATTTACAGTATAGTACAAGGAACTATACTTAATATTTTGTAATAACCTATAAGAAAAAAGAATCTGAAAAAGAATATCTATATCTTTTTCTCTATATATATCTGAATCACTTTGCTCTGTATCTGAAAGTAACACACCACTGTAAAGCAAATATAGATTAATTTTTTAAAAAAATGGAGAGTAGATAAACTGGATTAGAAATAACTAGAAGTCAATACCCTAAATCTATATTTAGTGAGCAGTCCTGTAAAATTAATATTTTAATAGTACTAGACAGGAGTTTCTATTGTGGCTCAGCGGTAGCGAACCTAACTAGTATCCATGAGGATGCAGGTTCGATCCTTGGCCTTGCTCAGTGGGTTGAGGATCTGGCATTGCCTGAGCTGTGGTGTAGGTTGCAGACTAGCTCAGATCTTGTGTTGCTGTGGCTGTGGTGTAGGCCAGCAGCTGTAACTCTGAGATTCGACCCTTAGCCTGGGAACTTCCATATGCCATAGATGTGGCCCTAAAAAGACAAAAAAAAAAAAAATTACTACACATTTGTTTCATAAATATTATTTTAAATTGTCTTATAAGCATATATACACATATACACAAAAGTTTAGTGCTATTTAAAATATTTTTGTATTCATTATTATAATATTCCTTACATTGTAGCCCTGTAACTTCAAAAAGGACAAGGATAGGGAAAGATAGAGAATTAAAACATAGATTTTAGATTTAGAATAAGGAGGCCCAGAACTGAAACCTCTCAATATTATGTATTCCTGGATGCATCTCAATGTCTTAGAACCTCATTTTTAGCTTTAGTATGATAGTAGTTAAATCAAAGTCAATAAAGTCTTACTAAGCATCAATAGGCAGCGTATATTTACAGATGCAGTTTGGCGAGATAGAGAGTGATGCAGATAATAAATATCTCTTGCTGGATGGGATTTCAGAGTACAGAAAAAGATATAACACAAGCAGATAACTATCATATCATATTAAGTACTTTAATAGAGATATAAATATTTCAAGAAAGTGATATAGGTACATAAGGGTAGAATAACTAATTGTGCCTAGAAGATAATATCACCAAGCATATCACGATGTTAATGCGGAGTTCCAAGAAATGGTATAAAAGAAAATGCTTTCTAAATTTTAAAGTCACACACAAATATTAGTTTGTTTCACTAATATAATTTAATAAGCAAAGCTAGAGCTATTTGACATTTTTTAGATTTCTTATGATGAATTCATCCTAATTAAAACATGAGGCATCACTAGGTATATAAAGATATACAATTAGTTTTTGCAGGTAGTTGAAAAGATTTCATTACCTCTTGCATGCTTTTGTGTAAACAATGTAATAAATCAGAATATTCCTTCCACCTATTTTTTTCATAGAAAATCCATTTAGACTTTAGAATTTCAAACTGATGTTTAATTTGAAAAAGATGCATGTCAATTGGTGAAGTCTAAAGAATTCCTTTAGCTAGCTGTCCACCTTCTATTCCAATTTATAATCATTTTTTATCTTTACTAAGTATATTCTAAGACATGCGCAGTCATAAGGCAAATAAACTTGTGTTATGGACCCAAGGCAGCCTATCTGCCTTGTAGATCACACAGGACAAGAATTTCTTCTGTAGTGACTACAGGAACATCTATAACAAAGTCTCCTATAAATAGCACTGTATTATTTGAATGCTTCAATAAATCAGTTTACAGATGTACTCTGCACATTACATTTCCTTGATACATTTTCTGACTCCATGTTACAAGCTAACCCCCAAAGTTTTGAATTATGTGTTTGCTGTTAGTTCATCACTTGACCTTCCATAGTTCCTATTGTTGAAAAAAAGAATATGCACCTTTATACACTTTTCTAAGTTCCATTTATTGGTTAGTATTATTTGAAACATAATGTGAAAATGCACTTGACAAGTTACCCTGGAGGTGACATAGCCATTTGCAAAGAGAAGCATGCACATCATGTATTCATGGCAGAGAAATGTTCCCTTTTTGATTTGAGTTTTTAATATCGTCAAATGCCATCATACACAAATAACTATTTTTCAGTGGCACAAATGGCCATGTGGAAAATATTTTTTCCTTAATTTAAAAGAGCATATACATTCACATTTACATTTACAGTCTATCATGTTTGGGATATAATTTCATGCAGATTGCAGACATTCTCTACTCTGTCCAATTCATCCCTGAGTTTTCGTGCCTAGCAAAGTTCCCAAAACAACATCAATGCTGGAGACATGCTGGTTGGATAATAAAACATGTCTGTTTATCCCTATCACTTACAATGGGAGCTTGTGGGGTTTATGGACACAAAGTCCCATTCACGGTTCCAACTAGAACAGACCCTAGAAATGCTGTGTTTTGGGAGAATGCCACCCCAAAATACTACAGAAGATTATATTCTGGGCTTTACTCCTATAAATTGGATATATCATCCAGATTTAATGGAGCAAATACTAGCTTCTTGAAATTTGAAGTCATTTTTCTCTTGGAGTAGAAGCAAATTTCATGTGAGCGGCAGTATTTTTTGCTGTTGTTGTTGAGAATAATCCTTTACTTTGAGATGATTAGAGTAAATTTTGAGGGAGAAAAAGGAAAATAATTTTGAGAATATGGTGTGTGCTTTCATGAAAATTGTACTTCTTAGAAACAGATCCCCTAAAAAAGTATTTCTTTCTATCCAAAACGACAGGGGCAGAATAAATAGCCTCTTTCCCAACCCTTGCCTACCTTGGCTACACTTTTTGCCCCAGAATTCTGAAAAGACCTGCAGAGATAGTGTTTGGCTCTGTGGCACAGCAATGGAACTATCTCCTGGAGATAAGTGGGTCAAAGTCAGCATAACTATTGTATTCAGGTAGATTCAGTAAAAAAAGAAAAAACAACCTGCATTATTTAATTTCCCTTTTCACTGAATGAAAGCTATGATAGGATATGTGCAAGACAAATGGTGGTCAGCTGACATGCATTTTTATTCCTAATTCCAAGAAGAGCAAAAATTGAAATGCAAGGCAAATAAAAATGTATTTAATTGACATCCTGTTTTCTCCTTGGAGGGAAAAAAAAGGTTTTAACCTGATGTTGTTTCTTTTGTTGTTTATTGGAGGCTTAACTCTACATGTTAACACATCCCTACTTGTCTCAGGGTATTATCCATTTTCTTTAAGAATTTGATTCCTGCTTAAATTAAAATGTAGCTGGAAGAAATATCACTGGAAGGTGCAATCTGGTCCTGAGAAAGAAGGCTTTGAATACAAGCTCTCATGGGTGGTTGTGGTGAGAGAACATGAAAACATGAGATATTAAACTTCAGGTATGATAAAATTTGGGTCTTGGCTGGAAGCAGATAAGTCAGTACACCACCAGTTTGTCTTGGACTATATCTACCTGTAAATAATTTATCTATGTATCCACAGAAAAATCACAAATAAATATAGATACAGCTGATACTTTTCTTATATACATCTAAAAGTTAATTATTAAGCTTCTATGTTTTCAAAAGATTTTGTATACTGAAGAGTTCCCATCATGGCTCAGCAGAAACAAGTATGACTAGCATCCATAGGTTTGATCCCCGGCCTCCCTCAATGTGTTAAGGATCTGGTGTTACCCTGAGCTGTGGTGTAGGTCACAGACGTGGCTCATATCTGGCGTTGCTATGGTTGTGGGTAGACCAGTGGCTACGGCTCTTATTCTCCCCTAGTCTGGAAACCTCCATATGTCACGGATGCAGCCCTAAAACAACCAAAAAAATTTTTGTAGATTGGATTTTCATAAAGATTCTAAACATTTGGATCTACATAGAATTTCACCCTATATCCTAACCCAGCCTTTTTAAAACCTCTCAGTATTACAGATAAATCTTAAAGTAGCAGCAGATGGTAGAGTGATAGCTGAGAAAAATCCAAGAGAGCTGGCAAATAAATGTTCTTAAGATGGAAACTTTGAATGATAAACATAGGTGAAACTGATTTCAATATAAGTCAATATTTGCCAAGACTGTTTAAAAAGAAATCAATTTCTACCCATATATTCTCTAAAGAATCTTATTACTTTTGCAAATTGTAAGAGATGAAAATCACGTGATTTCTATATGTTTTGACTTTTTTTTGGAATTACATAGAATTTAAAAAGATACAAGAACATAAAAGAGTAATAATGCTTTTAAAATGACAGGTAGCACAGGTGAGCTATAAGGAGACTTACTCTGATCTAGTCTTTAATTCCTAACTCATTATTTGACTTAAAGAAGAATGTACCAATATGTGCACCAGAAAATTTTACAAAACAATAGATATAAATAGAAAGGTTCATAATATCTTTTTTGGGGAATATGTTTTTATTTTCATCACACGCTTATGTACCCATAGCTTAAAGTCCTTCAGGAACCCTACAGTTTCCTACCCTGAAAAGAGCAATTGTTTCCATGTCTTTGAACTTACCTCATTAATTAAATAATTTCTTTCATTAAATAACAGGCTTATATTGTTATATTTTAATTCTTCAATTTTAAATGTCTATGGACTTCCCACTTTGAAGATAAAAGATGAAAGTTTTTCTCTCATTCCTTCCCTCTACCACACACAAACATATCCTTTCTGTTCACAAATGTAATTACATCAAACTTCTCATTATATCAGCATTCAGTATTTACATCATTATGACTACATAAATGCTATTCACAGATAAGTACTTATGCTCTGACTTCTCCTTTCCTGCATAACTTTTATTTTCTCTATTGGTAGTATTTCTTTCTTTTAAAATTAACATACAGTTATACCAATAAGAATGTCTTTCTGAAGTACAGCCTATCTTATATTACTGAATAATGCTCCCAAATCTTTTCAGTAAATGATACTAGGATTTATTTTTTTAATTTTTTTATTAAAGTTGATTTGCAATGTTGTGCCATGCTCTGTATATACATATACATACACATTCCCTATTCCCTTTCTTTTTTTTTTTTTTTTTTGTCTTTTGTCTTTTGTACTTTGTCTTTATAGGGTTGCACTCACACTATATGGAGGTTCCCAGGCTAGGGGTCTAACCAGAGCTATAGCTGCAGGCCTACACCAGAGCCACAGCAATGCCAGATCCGAGCCGCATCTGCAACCTACACCACAGCTCACGGCAGCGCTGGATCCTCAACCCACTGAGCGAGGCCAAGGATCTAACCCACAACTTCATGGTTCCTAGTCGGATTCATTTCCACTGTGCCACTACAGGAACTTCCCTATTCCCTTTCTTATGTTATCTCCCATCTTGGTCTATTGCAAGATACTGAATATAGTTCCCTGGGCTATATAGTAGGACTTCATTGCAACATTAGAATTTATATAGTTGTACTTGACCAAGACAAAGGCACATAATGAACTTTGATCATATAATTCATATACAACTTGTATCATGAAAGGCAGCTCTATGGACCCTGCGGTAAACTCTGGCTGTAAAGAGACAAGTCCAACAAAACTATGAACTCATCTATGATTCTTGTGTTAAAGGCTGAATCTAGATGAAAACTGCACAGTGAATGGAAAGTCATTAACTGGGAATATCAAATGGGGGGGATTAAAGTGAGTGATCAAATTGAGGATTCAGCAGTCTCTTTAAAACCAGAAACATAAATTTATACCCATACAATACCTGGGAGAAAAATTTAGGAGTCCTTTAGTCTAAAACATGTACTTACATGAGGAAACAGAGATTCAGAAAGGTATCTGATCAAAGTCAGTGAAAGTGTATATGTGTATGTGTGTTTAATTTCCACTCTAACTTAGCATGTAACATTCCAACATTCTAATGATGTGTAGATAACTTCCAGTGTGTTCTATAGTAAGTAATCTGTATTTATATGCTGTTCTTACATAAGCATAATGTAGGCTAGAATAAAGGTAAGGATATTTTATTAATTTGGCACATATTAAAGATAAAAAATTCTCCAGATTGCTAATTTTTAAATTTATTAATAGGTCTGGGCAATAAAATGAATTTTTCCTAGACTATTAACTTTCCTTGAGACATACCATGTTAATAATTCAAACACCATTTTACTATCATAAAATATTATTGGATTTACTTCCAAGGAAACATATATAAAATTTAATTGTCCTCCCTTATTCAAAAACACATTCTTTTGAAAATAAAATGAAATGAATGAGTAAAACCACTTAATAATTCTCTTGTTTATTTCTATCAATACTGTTCTTATAGCTCAGGAAACTAGCCTAAGCAACTAACCTCTATATAAATACTTCAATTTTCATGGAAAAAATAACAGAGCTCTGTTTCTTAATTTCTCAAGGAATACTCTTAATAAGCTCTATGATTAAGTGAGTCACATAAGGCAATAACAGAGAAGATATAAGAATTATATAAATTTCTGCCTATGCCACCTCCTTATAGTCAGCAGAGAAAAATAATTTAAATATTAACTTCAATGAGACATTACTGAAGTAATTTTAAAGATTATGGCACTTGAGAATTGGTGAAAAAGAAAAAAGCCTTGGCCAAAAGTTGTTAAATAGGCAGTGCCACTTGCTCACCAGGGCCATGGTATAGTGTTGTATCCTTTTTAAAGAGCTGATCAGCAAGGACTAAGAGTTTAAGCCTAGGACCAAACTCATGAGTGAAGGCTGCCTCTTTTCACTTTAGGTGGGAAAAACTAATGGAGCAATCATGGAGTCAACATTAAAAGTAATATTGCAAGATGAGCAGCTGAGACTGTGAGAGGAGGCAGGAAAGGGTATCAAGGCACACCTCACAATTCAGTCTACAATTGTAAGGGAGGAAACTCAGGCAGGAATTGGAACCCACAGGAAAGCAGATGCTCTAAATTTCAAATGCAAGAGCAAAATGGAATCTGCACAAAGAACGCAGAAAAAAAGGAGCAGAGGCATATCAGATTGGGGCCAGAATATTAATTAACACTGATGGGACTGGGGTTTCTCGGGCCAAGATCTGATGGTTCAGATGTTGGCATGGTGATCCTTTGTCCTCTATTGCTAGAGAAAGTCTGGTATTAACTGATGAGGAGGACCATTATCAAGTCCCAGGACCTCATAGGCCTGGGAGTGTTTTTGAGAAAATGGAAAAGGTAGTCTACAGGGCATCTTCGAAATGGCAAAATCGTGCCTTTCATCATTACTCCCCACCAAACCAGATAATTGTCTGCTTTTAAGAACATGCTGAGGAATAAGTCAAGTGAGATACAGGGTAAATAATAGGCAACAGAAATAGTTCTAACTTCAAGGTCTTTGTGTCAGTGATGGAAAATGGTATGTGAACAGATCCTTCAAATACTGAGGAATCAATACTACAACCCCTGTTTGAAATACATATTCTACATCTAAATATTTACAAGTTCATTTCATTTTTTTTTTCTGATTTGGTATATCCTTTTATCTCTTATCTATGCCTTTATCATCTCTTTTCTGGGAGTATTTTAGCTGATGTCTAATGAGAAAGGCAAACATTATCATAATAGTTAAGTTTCTTGGTTAGCCACATTTTGCTTTCTAGTTTAGGTGGACTTTGTTTCATTTGGCCTAAGTTATAGAAAATGCTGAATATCACTGAATCTGATGATATCATTGATGATAAAAAAAATAAAAACACAAGTTTAAATAATTATAATAAAATTGTTAAGAATAAAGACTTTCATATCAATTATACAAGGGATTGTTTTTGTTAGGGTTAATAAAGGGATAAAGGTACACATAAGCATTCACACATATGTATGTATCTGTGGATTATAAACATATATATGTAGATGGAAAGAATATGTACATGGATATTTGTATCCAGAAACAGCATGCATATATGTATATACATGTATATATTTTAGATAGATAGACAGATAGATAGATATTGAGTAGAGAGAAAGACACATCAGAATACCTGGTATATTGTATGCCCCCACTGCAAATCATGTTTAGCAAGAGAATACCTTAAAAATTAAAGGCGATTCAATAGCTTAGAAAGCAACTACAGGTGACTTATAGTCAAATGGCTGGATTGTAGGTTTGTTGAACATACAGTACAAAGACCACAAGTTGGAGACCAATCAATTCAAGAAAACAACTAAGTCACAAACGATTTATATTTTAGAAATCATCTGGTGCATCTTCTGCCTTGAACAGCTACTTTCCAACCTTCTAGATAGATAGCCACTTAGTTTCCATTTGATCAAAAAGTTTACTTAGAGTCCTTGTTGAAAGTTCCATTTAAAATAATTCCATTGTATCCTAAATGTTTTCGTTATATCTAATTAAAATCTTTAGCAAATTTGGCAGTCCAAACTGGTGAAAAGGGGATTATAGGATATAAAAAACAATTATACTTTGGTACAATTATACCTAGTGATTACAACTTTTCCTATCATCATTCCTTTAATTGCTTTTTTTACTTAATGAGATAAACAAAACTGGGTAACAACCACATGAAAAAATGCTCAACATCCCTGATTATTAGAGAAATGCAGATCAAAACTACCATGAGATACCACCTCACACCAGTCAGAATGGCTATCATTCATAAGTCCACAAATAACAAGTGCTCGAGAGGGTGTGGAGAAAAGGGAACCCTCCTGCACTGTTGGTGGGAATGCAAGCTGGTACAACCACTATGGAGAACAGTATGGAGGTACCTTAGAAATCTATACAATGAACTACCATATGATCCAGTAATCCCACTCATGAGCATATATCTGGACAAAACTTTCCTTAAAAAAGACATATGCACCCACATGTTCATTGCAGTTCTATTCACAACAGCCAAGACATGGAAACAACCTAAATGTCCATCAACAGACAATTGGATTAGGAAGACGTGGTATATATACACAATGGAATACTACTCAGCCATAAAAAATGAAATAATGCCATTTGCAGCAACATGGTTGGAACTAGAGACTCTCATACTGAGTGAAGTAAGTCAGAAAGAGAAAGACAAACACCATATGATATCACTTATAACTGGAATCTAATATAAGGCACAAATGAATCTTTCCACAGAAAAGAAAATCATGGACTTGGAGAATAGACTTGTGGTTGCCCCAGAGGTGGGAAGGATTGGGAGTTTGGGGTTAATGTATGCAAACTATTGCTTTTGGAATGGATTAACAATGAGATCCTGCTATGTAGCACTGAGAATTATGTCTAGATACTTACAAGGGAGCACAACAATGGGAGGAAAAAATTATGTATACATGTATGTATAACTGGGTTCCCATGCTGTACAGTGGGGAAAAAAAAGTGTGTTGTGGGAAATAACAATAAAAAAATAAATAAATTAAAAAAAAAACTGGGTTTGAAATCCCAGCAATTATATCTAAAAGCTATATAAACTTGAATAAGCAACTTCATTCTCTAGGTTTCAATAATCTCACCTCTGAAGTCAGAATGAATGATAATTTCCAGGGTTAAGGGGGGGAAATAAGGAAAAAGAAAAAAGGGAGAAAAGCGAGGGAAGAAATAAAACTAAAATGTTTTGTGCATGTGTTAATTCAGCTCCAGAGCAGGCAATTTCACCCACTGTATCATTTAATACTCCTTTATATTAGATAGATATTGTCAAATACATATTTAAAATTGAAAACAAAAACAGTTTTGTAAAATTTAAATCAAATTCCCTACAGTTTTAAAGCTAGAAAATAGTTCGTATTTATCTTAAACCATTAGGTAAGCTCTTCCCAGGGCAAATTTCTAAGAATCTACATCCATGGGAGTCACTTTCATATAGCACACTTTTAAAAAATTTTAAATGAGTCCCTCGACTTATATTAAGTAATATAAAGTTCACTGGATTATTTTCACCTTTGTTTTGCATTTTGGTTTTAAAACATAAAAAGTCATTAAAGAATATTATATTCTTTTTGCACTAAACACTTGAAAAAAATTCATGTTGGTATTAAAGAATTATTTATGCACTTTGCATTATTAAAAAAAAAGACAAAAATACTTCTGCAAAGGATAGGTTTTTAACCCTGAAAGAATAAAAACAATTACTCATCAAAAAGGAAAAGAAAAAGACAATCAACTTATTTCAAATTCTTTCTCAGACAATAAATACACATAGAGATAGAATATAAGGAAAGTACTGCTGGTCCAAGTGGAAAGACCAAATTCTAGCCAATATTCTTTTTGAGGCTCAACTTTTTCCTCTGAAAAGTGATGATCAAACTATTTTCCTTGTGTTTCTTGCAAGTATGCTATAAGTTTCTAATCAGATAATATGTGTAAAAGTTCATTGAAAATTATGAAAAACTATTCAAGTACAACGGATCACTATTAGAGAGCCATGCAGATAAAAAAGCCATGTATATATGATGTTTCAAAAGTTTTAACAGCTTTAAAATGTGAGTAATAAGCATGTTAGAGACTATGCCAGGTGCCAAGGCTACATAGATGCATCAAACATGTTCCCTAAGCACTCAGAGATTAAATCAAAGCTTCAGTCACACTCATCCCTTTCAGTCAATATATCCATTTCTAAGGATTATTTTCTATAGAAATCATCCTATGTATGGAGTAAAAAGATGACATAAAAATCCCTTAGTTGCAGGGCAATTTATAACAGCAAACAATATTTGAAGTGATAGTATCACCCATAAGCATAGAGCTCAATTACATAACTTCATTTTCTCAATAAAATATTAGATCCATTAAAATTATGATTATAAAGAATATGATTGGAAAGTGCTTTTGATCTAATGGTCAATAGAAATAACCAGGATAGAAGCTTGTTAATTACCTGAATTTATAAGTAGATAAAATTTTATGAAGTATATATTGTCATACGGGAAGAATAATGAAAAGAAATATACAAAGTTATTACTTACTTTTAACTTTGGTGGGTAGGATTATGATGCAAAAGCTCACTAGGGGAGCTTCATTTCCATAATTTGCAATTTCTGATGGATCTATTATGATCATAATGACTTTTATTATATATTTATTATATTTATATATTTATATACTTATTAATGACTTTATTATAGATATAATCACATGACACCAAGGAGTGAGCTCAGTAATAGATTTTATTATTGCTGAGTACATGCATAACTCGATGTTTCTAATTTGCTCCCAATCTTTGTCATAAAAATCAATTGAAAAAATTTATACATCAAAAATTTTCCCAACAACTTCATTTAAAATATATAAATCACACTTTAATTAATTGCGCTCTGGATTAGCAAATTAAAAAAAAACTTTTCTTATTTCTACTCATTATGTTCCCAACATTAATTTAAACTGTCCTAATTTCTTTTACAAAGTTAACTTTTATGACCAATACATTTTGTCAAGATCAAAATCTAAATGCATGAAGAATTAACCTTGTACAATAATGAATTAACAAGATCTGAGATAGATAAAATGAATCACTAAATGGATATCGTTAACAAAAAGTTCCACTCTGCTCCCTTATGGAGAATGATGGAACACTCTTTTATTGAACCCCATTATCCTAATGAGAAGATATTCTACACTTGATGATAGCCAAAAGGCTGGAGAAGATATTGTAATGACTTACTGCCAGTGCTTAATGAAGAGATTTCATAATTATTGAAACCACATCTGTTTGATTAATGAGTTTCTTCTAAGATCCATGCATCCTCTGCTATTTAGTGGGTGGCAGAATGCACATACTGCATATAAACTTTGGTTTCTCTTCTTTTGTGACGGGAAACCTTACCTACCAATGGCAAATGCTTCTCTTAATGAACTTTAAAAAGAAGGAAAGAAAAAGGCTTAAGTCTCTATTTTGCACAAAATTTAAATCTTGGTTCCATCACTTACTGATTTTTGACCCTGGGCAGGTCACTTAATATTCCACTGCCTAAGTTTGCTTTTCTAGAAAATATAATAGCAACCTTATAATGCTACTCTGAGGATAAAATAAGATAATAAATTTAAAGCTCTTGGAATAATATCTGCACAAGTAAGAACTAATCCTGTGTTTCTAGCATTGGACATGATTCTAAATAAAGTGAAAATTCTAGAATCCATTGGACCCTTGATATTGTTATTGGTCACAATACTTATAATTAGTAATTTATTATTTGTTTCTTATTTAAGGACACAATGGGGTGATTCTGTTAATGTTTCTATGATTTTCAAATGATTTTTCTCACAGACTCACAGATATAGAAAACAAATTTATGGTTAAGGGTGGAGGAGGGATGTACAAATTAGGAGCGTGGGATTAACAGATACAAAGTATTATACATAAGGGAGATAAAAAACAAAGATTTACTGTATAGCACAAGGGATTGCATCCAATATCTTGTAATAACTTATAATGGAATATAATCTGAAAAAAAGATCACTTTGTTGTATACCTGAAAGTAACACAATATTGTATATACACTAGACTTCAATAAAAAAAAAAAAAAAGATTATTCTCAGTTACTCTGAGTTACAATGCCCTAGAGCAAGCAACCTTGAAATTCCAAATTTTTTCTAACAGAAAAGGAAACTAAGGCAATGGAATAGTAAGTGACCTGCCCAGGAATAGGAACAGAAATTTGCATATTCATAACTTGATTATTAAACAAACAAACAAAACCAAACCAAACAACCCCAAACATGTGCCAATTGGAGTTCCTATCATTGTTCAGCAGAAATGAATCCGACTAGGAACCATGAGGTTGCGGGTTTGATCCCTGGCCTTGCTCAGTGGGTTAAGGATCCCGCGTTGCCATGAGCTGTGGTGTAGATCGCAGATATGGCTCGGATCTGGCATTGCTGTGGCTCTGGCATAGGCCGGCAGCTGTAGCTCCGATTAGATCCCTAGCCTGAGAACCTCCATTTGCCACAGGTGCAGCCCTAAAAAGGACATAAGACAAAAAAAAAAAAAAAAAAGTGCCTATCTTGTTGGCATCACAAAACCTAAGTATTCTTTCTACATAGGACAGATTCTTCCCATTGTCTCCAGTCCTCAAAGTTAGGAAAAGTGGACTAAGGCTTAACTTCAGCTATGTGTTCCAAGGGAGAGTTTTCTAGGTATTTAAACCTGATCCATTCTATTCATTCATAGAACTGGGTTACCTGGCAACATGTTTACCACCAAAATACACTTGAAACAGCCATGTGCCCTACTGCATTTGTGTAAGATGCAAGGTAGTTCTAACATTGGAGGTCTTGGTAAACTACACTAAACATATGGGAAAAGGTACTGACATCTTAAGAGTTTTGTCCTAACAATTTCATTTTCAGGTAATGCTGGTATATGGTACACAGAGAAAAGCAATTTGCTCCCTGAAATTTTGCAATCATAAAATCTCCGGGACAGTGCTAAGTACTTAGCAACCACTTGTTAAATACTTGATAATTAAATGGAAAAAGTAGGTGAGCCAGAATCAATTTCTGGCCTCTCTACTAATTTTAAATAATGAAAGAAGAATCAGCATAAAAATGGAAATCTTTGAAATCATCTCCTCAAATATAGTTTACTTCATTGATAATATTTAGTAAATATCTAAGTTTAATCACATGATATTTAATCAAGTTGTCAGGATTCTGATTAAAATCATATTTAAAATTAAATAATTTTTTGGGGTTGGAAAAACTGCTAACTTAAAAAAGAAAACTTTCTGTGAACTCTTGCAAATTTAAGTTTAAAAATGTGCAATTAGTCCCACAAGTTAATGCTGAAATAATACTTGCAGACTGTTTCTATTTCAGTCATGATGTAGGGTTTGGCTTTCTTTGGCTGATATTTCCTATGGCCTGGAGCTTAAAAATATCAGGTCTGCTTTATGAACACCACTCATTAGTGCTACTAATCAAAGGCCATGTATTGTCATGTTACAGTTTTATTCATGTAACTTTATCCAAAGGCTTGTGCTATGCATGCTTATGGCCTTCACATAATTAAGACACATGCTAAAATAAAGCGTCACCCACCACATAGGCAGAAATTGCAAAGAAAATAGTGACTCACAATGAAGCTTCCAAAATGTCCTTCTGAAATGAATGCCTTTTTTTTAGCTAAAGACAAAAATATACATGTATAACTTGATATAATCATCAGGGGTAATAAGATGCATTATTAAATTCTGAAGATAAGAAATCACCCTGGCGAATAAGGCCATGGTGTCAAGTTCAGAGAAACAAGCATTTGCAACTTCTTCCAATGAGGACCACCAATGGTTCAATTTTAATGGAGACAAAAGGGCCATCTTGTCAAGTTCCTTGTTATATAATACTTATTTGGATTTCCTCTGGACTCTGACATGCATTCCCCATAATAATAAGAAAGGGGACATTTTAATTCTAATTCATAAGCATTGTTCTTCACTAATCAATTCCACTATGTCAGAGTTGACAGCATACTGACTGATGTACCAACTTAACTCTGGATTTCACGTTGCAAAAAAGAGGTGGCACAGAATACCTATCAGGGCTTCAATGCAGAGGTTTGAAAGAAAAAAAGTGTTGTTATGTTCAGCCAAACATATTCCTGCAAAAATTATCTAATTGATAAGGACTTCTGTCTTTTAAAAAAAGATGAAAGCACCTTAACCTTTAGAATGTCAGTCTCCTTTATGAGCTCTAGACCATCACATTATCAGATTATTAATAATGTGTGTTAAGTATTTGTACATTTGTCCATAATCCTGCTAGTGCTGAACACTGGTGTACCTAAAACAGACTCAGTTTTCAGCTCCATGTGTATTCTCCTCCTAAACATTTCGTCGTGGCACCCGTCATCTCAACTGGAGGTTATCAGTCATCTTTTCATCCATTTTCACATTAAGTAAATCTCCGATTTTTACTTTTCTATCCTTTCCTATTTATCTCCTTTTATTTATTCTCAGTGAAATCAATTCAACTTATGAGACTGCATAGCCTTCTGATTCTCTCTCTACCATTAACCTTCCTCTCTTGTGTCTAAGAGCATTCCCACATTAAGCTCTCTAAAGTGTCCACTTGATAATATCACCTTCCACTTAAAACTTTACAGTGGCTCAATATTACCCTTTGGTCTGGCATTGAAGACCCCTCATTATCTTTCTACCCTCATTATATTCCATAAAGTATCAATGTGAACCTTATAGCTGGATGCATCTTGTCTATTCCTTCCTGGGTCAGGAAGACTAAGGGTGCCTATGCTGGGGGTGGGTCATTAGGCGGGGACTGTGCAAAGTACTTGCAGCAAAGAAGACTCTTAAGAATGATGGCAATTTATGCTGGACATCTATCCTCATTCTATCTGGCTACTACTTTAGAGAAATATATATATATACATATATATATATATATACATACACACATACACACACACACATACATACATATTTATTTATGCTTTGGGAAAATAAATATAAGGGGAAAAAAAAAGACTGTGAACTAAGAAATCGGGAAACCATGAAAGAAGGCAGATGGACAAAAATTCCACAAACTGGCTCATTGGAGCACTGCCAGAGTGAGTTTAATTTTTTTTAATGCAATCTAAAAGGAGAAGCAAGAGAGTGAAAGCACATAATTATTATTGTTATTATCCTCACTACACTCTGTAGCAGTTGTTCAGTCAGGAGAGTTCATTATATGGTTCGCAAAACGGGCCAACATGTCTACCTAAGGTAATCACTGCACGCCTCAATTATTGCTATTGCCTCTTGCTGGGCTTCTTCCCTCCAACTTCTTCTCCTTCCTAACTATCCTCCAAGGCCACCCTTCCTGGATCCATGCCCTCCTCATTCCTGTTCCCACCCTAGTACAGAGTGTGGTCTGGTTTCTTACTGTCAGCTGCTCCACTTTCAGCTCCAGGTCAACGCTTGCAGTCTGATGAGACTTTCAAGTCTGTTTCCTTTGTCTCCCAGTTTAAACTTTGAGCTTTGGTTATTCATATGGGATTTCCCTTCTGTCATGCTAATTTTACCATCAGAGATTGTGCTCACAATGTTTTCTCCACTGAAAATGGTCTTCATGCTTCTCACCATATCTTTGTCCTTTTAGGACCAGATAATATTCTTGGTGCTCTGGCCTTTCTAACTCTTGTTTACTTATCTTCTCTTTCTATTTTTGATAATATTGTAGCATCCATAAAATGTACGAAGCCACTATGTGTCTCTTATAAACCCCAAATTCTGCTCATGTGAAATAGAAGCCAGTCCTGTTTAGGTCTTCATCTGTACTCTCCTCCTGCAGCTCATAATGGACAGCACAGCAATGGACCCACAGTGAGCAGCCAAAAGTGCCTCACAATTGACTTCTAAAGTAACCTGCCAGAAACAAAAATCCTAGTTTAACTTACAGATTCTTTACAGTTTCATATGAATATCAGTTTGGGGATTGTTTTACTTTTCCTCACACTTAATTCTTTTCTTAATGGGATACAAACTCATGGTTAAAAGCTCCCTCTACTGGTTCTCCTAGACATATCACGAACATTAAAAAAAAAAAAAAACCAAAAACAAAAACTATCCAAAATATATGTCCTAAGAAGTTATCATTAATCTAAAGAAGAATTCAGAAACGTCAATAACGATATGTCTTCTTTTTCATCTGGGACTTTACTCATATATTCCAGTTTCTGAAGAATTGATGCTGCTAGAATTTGCAATCTTTTATTTCTTTAGATGAAAATACTTGATTTTTCTTTTGTCCATAAATTCTGCTATGCTTCTTTCTGTGTACTCCAATCATGCTTACAATTACAATATTTCCTGGGAGGCAAAATAGCACATAGTGAGGGAGGGTGAGGCTTCTGAAATCAGGCTGCCTTCCTATGCACACTAGCTTGACTTTTTATTGGTAGCAATTCCCTTAGTGAAGGTTACTTAATGTCTGCATATCTCACTTTCCTCATCAAAAAAAAAAAAAAAAAAAAATGGGGGCAACAGTAGTTCTTCTCTCACACTGTTACTGCAGGTTTTAAATGTTCAGGCAAAGCATTTAGCACGAGTGTTAAATCTTCAGATCCTGGCAAGGCCGCGCCTCACTGCTCTCTCCGAAGCAGAGAAGGAACACAATTTGCTAAGTCTTTCTCCCAGGGTCTTTGACTTTTCTTATTCTCTGAACTTTGTGGAGCTTCGCTTGTCAATATCCTTATGTTCTTCCCAGTGCTTCTTGATGATCTTCTTTGTTTAGCCTTCTGTTTATTTATTTTTTATCATTGTGGTAATGACACTTAACATGAGACCGACGATTCTAACAAATTTTTTAAGTGTACCATACAGTATTATTATCTACACGTACAATGTGGTACAGGGGAATTCTAGAACTTATTCATCTTGCATTAACTGAAACTTTTATCCCAAAGAATTAGAAAGCAGTATCTCAAAGAGATATCATCATTCCCATGTTTACTGAGGCACTATTCACCACAGCCGAGAAGTAGAAACAACACAAATGTTCACTGATGGATGAATAGGTTTTTAAAAAGTGGAATATAACTCTAATGGGATATTCAGCATTAAAAAATAAGGAAGTTCTGTAATATGTGACAACATGGATGAATCATGAGGATGTTATGCTAAGTGACATAAGCCAGCCACAGAAGGACAAATAGTGCATGCATGTAAGTAGACTGTATGAGGTATCTAAAACAGCCTTCATATATTTTTAGATGCCTTCCAATTTACTTGCTAGATACCACCAAAAATGACTCATACTCTATACGTGCAAACAGAATTGGTCTATTCCTTGAATGAAACATAAATGTATTGACACACACTTTCATTAGAATCTTATTTTATGTTTTTTTTTAATATTTCACTGAAGTCGATAAGTAGGTTTTCAAAAAAAAAATGAGTTGATTTAATGATTACTCAATTTCAGAATCATGGCTGCCAATCTTCAAATTATACGCCGTAGTTTTAACAGCATGTTTATTGAGGTGAAGTATGTTGTTTGCGTAATATAAAGAATATAAACCTTAGAGACTGAACCTCTGTTCCCATAATGTGTTTGTCCTTACCAAATAGGTAATCTTGTCCCTCAACTATAAAATAGGTATTATGATTATTTCTATTTTCATATAGTTAAAGATTATTGAAGTAGATTATCATGTAGCCTGGTTCTAAGCCCTACCTATTATCTAACAGATACATAATTGAAAATATCTATACAAATGGATGAGCAGTGCTGGTAAGACTATTATGGGGTTATTTAGTTATATATATACATATGTGTGTGTATTTCAAATGAAGTTTCTAACTTTATAATCATATTGACTTGGTTTTTGGTAAGAATGATATATGAGGAATTTACATATTTTAAGCCATGGTAAAGTTAAGACTAAAAAGAATGAATGCTTTCAACAGAAATCTCAGAATGTTGATATTGTTCACAGGGAAGGTCATTTCAATAGCAATCTGTTTTGATCTTCCTGATATTTTGGAAACATTTCAGCATATTTCCAAGAGACTGTTTCAAATTTAGATTTCATGGTTAAACATCTGGATTTCCTTCTCGGTCCATTTAGCTACATTTCATATACACACCCTCTACTCATTCAGAAAATAAAAATAGATTTTGTGAAAATTCAGGAGGTGAAACATAACAGCACTACATAAAATGAAGGGGTTTGGGTGACTTATTTTGGGTAATCAGTTTTGATTCTGGAAAACACATTGAGAATCCTTGAGGAAAGGATATTAAATATATTTTAGCATCACTTTGTAAAGGCAGAGTTTCAGAATTAGGGAGTATGCCTAAAATTCACTCATTCAAATACAAGTAGCATCATCAATATTTCAAATTGTTTGGTAGTTAATATCACTAATCTTGCATTGTATGTTCCTAAATACTTGATCCAAAATTCTCCCTTTTATTCCAACCTGCTATTCTCTTGACACTAAACGTGTTGACATATGCATCAGACAAAAATGATGTACCAGGAGCTTAGTTTTTCCTTTTTGTGACCTCAACTGAGGAAAGATAAATTTCTATTTTTTTTTTCATTTTTAAAAGGCTCATTGAATTGCAGTTGATTTACAATGTTGTGATCATTTCTGTTGTACAACCAAATGATTCGGTTATACATGTACACACATCCATTCTCTTTCAGATTCTTTTCCCACATAGATTATCACAAAATTTTGGGTGGAGTTCTTTACGTTACATAGCGGGTCTTCATTGGTCAATCATTCCATACACCTCAGTGTGCATATGCCAATCCCAGACCCCCAGTCCACCCTTTCCCCACCCACCTGTCTACTTTGGTAACTAAGTTTTTCAAAGTCTGTGAGTCTGTTTCTGTTTTACAAATAAATTCATTTGTATCCTTTTTTTAGATTCCACATATAAGTGATATCTTATGATGTTTGTCTTTCACTGTTATGACTAATTTCACTTAGTATGATAATCTATAGGTCCATCCATGTTGCTGCAAGTGGTATTTTGTTTTATTTTGGTGATCAGTATTATGGATACAGACTGCTAACATCTTTACTATTTATTATTTCAAACAAAGTACTGACTTAATAGTTATAAAAAATCAACATATCAATGTAGGCAGATTTGAGAAGTTCTAGAAGAAGAGAGAACAAGGAGAATGATTCTATGTTCTATAAAATATACACATTCAAAAACCAAAACCAAAAAGAACTGCAAAAATGTCTCACACATGGATATGATTAAGAAACAGATGTAGTGTTGGTGGGAATGTAAATTGGTACAACCACTATGGAGAACAGTACAGAAATCCCTTTAAAAAAACTAAATATAAAACTAAATATAGAACTACCATATGATCCACAATCCCACTCCTGGGCATATATCCAGAGAAAAACATAATTTGAAAAGATACATGTACCCTAGTGCTCATTTCAGCACAATTTACAGTAGCCAAGATATAGAAACAACCTAAATGACCATCAACAGAGGACTGGATAAAGAAGATGGGAATGTATATACAATGGAATATTACTCAGCCATTAAAAATGAAGGAAATAATAAATTTACAGCAACACAGATGGTGCTAGAGATTATTATATTTAGTGGGGTAAGTCAGAGAAAGACAAATATCATATGGTATTATTTATATGTGGAATCTAATAAAAAAAAAACGATACAAAAGAACTTGTTTGTAGGACAGAAACAGACTCAGAAATTTTGAGGTCAAATTTAGGGTTACCAAAAGGGAAATGGTGGAGGGGAGGGATAAATTGGGAGCATAGGGTTGGCACATGCACACTACTATAAACAGGGTAACTAACAGGGACCTTCTGTATAGCATAGGGAGGTCTATTCAATATTCTGTGATAATCTAAATGGGAAAAAAAAGAATAGATATATGTATATGTATAAATGATTCACTTTGCTATAAACGTAAAGCTAACACAATATTGTAAATCAACTCTACATCAATTAAATTAACAAGAAAAAAACGAAAAAAAGAAACAGTTCTAGGAAGATACAGCTCTTTCCCCACAACCTCACTCACTCCTATTTCAGCCTCAGACCCAGTAACTCCATCCTCATCTCTCCTCAAGTCTTGTCTGGTTCCTTCCTTTCCTCACTTATCTTTCTCTTTCTCAATCTGGACAATTCCTACATGATTGCACATTTAAATCACTCAGTCTTACTATTAAGCATGTAGTAACTTTTTAAATGCTGATGTATTCACATTAGGGTATGGTAGTAAAATGAGGTAATTCTTGTTTAATCTTATTTATTTATAATATGAAAGCCCATTAATTCAAATAAATTAGAAAAAAGGTTAATTGACATTGTTTCAAAATTTGAAGTTAGATTTTTAAAATACAACCTAAAATGTTACATTTTTTAAAAAGTCAATGTGTACATTTAATTTTATTTCTTATGTTTTTGGCTCTTTCAATGTAATAATAATAATAATAATACAAAGAATGAAACAAAGATAAAAAGAGAACTTTGCTTTCTACTCAAACATTTCATTTTTATGTACAGTTTCCTTGATAAATACTTTTAGTGATGGCAATAAGTAAACCTAACATTGGCTTAGTTTGCACTTCTCACAAATTCAAATTGCTGGGGGCCAGATTCCTGAATCTTTGACAAAACTGAGTAAATGCCTATTTATCATAGACTTTTGAGAGAGTAGCAATTAGAAAAATTAGTCTACACAGCCCCTTAGAGACTCTTTTTCAGCCACAATAAAATCCTATTCTTAATCCCAATCAGATCCTTTCTATTAAGAGTCTATGATTGTTAGTGGGTGGTAGCTTTTTTTTCAGATTAGAATACCAACTTTTAAAAATGTAGCTTCCTGTCTACACATTTCATATCTATATATACACACACACACACATTATAAATATACTGTGTGTGTGTGTGTGTGTGTGTGTGTGTGTGTGTGTGTATGGTATATTTGTATGATGGTCAAACCAACTTTAAAGAGAGGGCTGGAAATCTATTACCGAAAAATAACATCAGTAAACTTTTAAATTCTAAACGCACTGAATCTCAAACTATTCTTTCTAAGAGCCATAGGACATTATATAACAACACAAATAAAAGCAGAAGACAATTTTAACAAGAGGGGAAAAAAAAAAAAATGAGGCTACGCCAGGTAGCTGAGATAAAATACTTCCTTCATGCACTTAATGGAAAAGAGCAAGGCATGTGTGATGAATTCTGAGTTTCACTGGAACAGCAAGGTAAACTCATTTTAAGTTGAAACAAAGTTTGAAGGGAAAACAAGTTTTAGGATATGTGAAATGACTGTTTTTGTATAATGAGCTTTTATACATCATCAGCACTAAACATAAAAAGGATACCAGCAAAAGAGTGAGATTTAAATTGTGTGAGATCCATGGAAACCAATTTGAGGCTACTGTTACAAAACTCTTTTGAAACTTCTCCATTAAGTTTAAATTCTGGCATTAAATGTTCACAAGAAAAAGCAGGATTTACTTGATGATTTCTGGTCTCAGTATGAAGTGATTTACAGACTAATTCCCTGATGTATAATAGATGATCACTGGGAATAACTGTGTAATTCAAAGTGGGTAGGCAGCACGAAATATCATACTCTTTTCTAAAGTATTTGGATGCTCAGATATATCTAAAACTTAAAAATATAGATGATTCTTAACAGATATAAAATAAATATTGAAAAATAAAAAACTGAGATATACATTTATATATTTATTCAACAAATAATTTAACACCTCCTAGGTTGCAGGCACTGCCTTGCAGGCTGGGGATCAATGACGAACAAAAACAGAACCTCTGCGCCAAAGCAACTTCTGCAAAAATGTTAAAGAAATCAAATATCAGACACAAATGATAGTTGTCCAGCCCACATCTTATGATGCTGTTTAGCTTAGCAAAGTTGCTGGCCAGTTCTCAGTTAAAGATTTTCAGGTGTTCCTCAACAGAAGGGACCAATTTCCAGGCTGCCAATCTGATATGTTGAGTTATATCAAAGGATTGCAGGCCATGTTCTGAATTTAGGAACGGTTTCTTGATTCATTCTCACTGTACTGCTTAGGACTTTGAAGCCAGGTCTTCTGGGTCCTGTTCACTAAATGTTCCCTAAACAATGAATGAAAAGCCTGATGAAAATAAAAAGCAGTGTATGGATGTTCATGTAATTCCATGTTTCCCTGTGATCTCTTCCATCATCTGACAATGCTGCTGCCTTTGTCCTACTTCTTTTCCTAAGCTGTCATTCTGCTGCAGCCTGAAACATTAGTAGCTTAGAAACCAGGAGAGCTCTTGTACAATCTGGACACAGCAAGGCCTAGTAGACTTTGGTTTCAACCCCAGCTGCCACTCACGAGTGATCTGACCTTTGGCAAATCCTTTAACCTGCCTAGCGTTCAGTTTTCTCATGGGTAAAATAAAAGTTCATACTAGATGCTTCCCAAAGTCACTTCAAGCTAGAAAATGCCATGAGTTTATGAACACAGTAAACACTAGAAGCCTGCAATTTTAGCCCAGTCCGGGTTCAGTTTTTCTGGATGGAAAATGACTTTAAAAATAAGCTAATGTTGCCATCAACGAAAATTTTAAAAAGATAATTATTATTTGTCAAAGTGGTCATCGTGTAAAAAGCAAAGGTAGGAAGGGCATCATTAGAAGTGGGGAGTTGGACAAACAATGACAAGGAATCATAAGGACAAGTGGAAGGCAAAACAGAGTGGGAATTCTATTCACTGAACTATTAGCTGCTCCTTTGAAACGGTTATTGAGCATTTATGTGCTAAGTATGGATCTTGGCCCTGAAGACACAGCTGTAAACAACACACATAAGGCCTCAGTCCTTATATATTTACCCTGTAGTCAGGGGGAAGGAAGGCGCATACTGCCAATTTGATGTGTTGAGTTATATCAAAGGATTACAGACCATGTTCTGAATTTAGGAAAGGTTCTTGATTCATTCTCACTATACTGCTTAGGTCTTTGAAGCCAGATCTCCTGGGCTTTGTTCAGTAAATCTTCCCTCAATAATGAATTAAAAGCCTGATGGAAATAAAAGCAGTAAAAGATAATTTTACATTGTAATAAATAGTAAGTTATAAATAAGGAATAAACTAGGTGAAAGATGAAAGAGGGGCATAGGGAGGGGAGGCTACTCTACTTTGGATGTTTGGGAAGACCTCTCTGATAAAGTAACAGGAGACTTTAGTGATGACAAGAGGACACCCATAGGACCTTCTCAGTGAAGAGACTTCCAGACAAAAGGAGCACCAACCTTAGACAGTACCAGCGTAGCAAATGTGGGAATAAGCTCAGACTTAGATGAATGATGAAAGCCAGTGTGACAGGACCACAGTGAGCAAAGGGAGGCTGCTTAGGCCTGAAGGCAGGTGCAGGCGGAGCCCAACTTCCCTAAGGAGTGGTAAAAATTTGGGGCCTTTGTCTATTTCAATGAAATATGGAAATTTCAGGCAGACATTGGATGTTTTAAGAAAGGCTGTGATACTATCAATTTGAAAACATCTGTTTGCCTGCTACATGGAGATGAGATTCAGAATGGTAACAAATAACAGCCATGGGATATGTTGATGTTTTAGAACTACAGGAGAAAAATGATGACATTTTAGGAGAGGTAGGTAAAATAAAAATAGTGAGTTCAGCAATTCATAAGTATAGTGAATGAAGCCTTAAGGGTAAGTAAAATAGGACGTGTTTGGCCGATGAAGGCTAGAACTAGAAAAGTCTGTATTTAGTCATATTTACACATAGAGGAACTATTGTCTCATTACAATATCATAAGCAATAAATTAGGCTTTTATTCTAGAATCATAGCAGGCCCCCTTCATTTTCTAATGTTAACAGTTAGAAAGTTAACAGCCTATGTTAAGAGTGGCTTTATTGAATGTGACAAGATGCAAGTTTCTAACTGTACTGCTTTTGAGAAACAGGACAATGTACTGAAAATCCATGAATCCATTATGTCTTTGTTTAACACCAAGGTGGATAGTACAAGTGAGGATATTTAAGAAGTCAAAAATGAGTCCCACATTCTTCTTGGTGGACGTAAATTGGAACAAGATATGTAATCAAGATTTGAAACTGTTAGAATGGTGGGGAAGAAGGAAGCAGAGTCTGCAGCAATGAGATTGCAAGCAGGGTTTATTAACCAACAGGGTGGTTGGGAGCTCTGATCAGCACTGCCCCCCACTGTGCCAGGGGAGTGCTTGATTTTTTATAGACAGGGGTCATTCTGTTCAGCCATGTAGTCTGCGGCCTTGGGGCAATCTTTATTTTTGGGAACTCATCCATTACATGGGCCTATAGGTAAGAAGGAGTCTGCAAGTCTGGATTCACCGGGGTTATGTTGATTTTTTGTCCTTTTAGGCCTTGTTTCATTCTCCACCTAAGAGAAACATACTTTTCTCTGGTGTTTTAGCAAACAATTACAATTTTATAGCAGTATAATTGCCTAGTTGTTTTGTTTGTTTGTTTGTAGTTCCTATTTTCACTATTCATCTAAAAGAGAAGTTATAAGTATATCCCTTATCCAATTCCACCATTGATTTATTTACAGAAAATCAAACTGCAGAGATGAATGACACAGGCATCGTTGGGTACATTTTATAATACCAAACCTACCAAGTTACTGAGGGAAAATATCACAAGCTCAATCCTGTTGTATTTAATTATAGATATTTATTTAATACATATAATGTGGGATTGGACTAGGGGTTGCAAAAGATGTGCAAGACACAGGGGCTTAAAATCTATTGGGGAAAACAAGGCACATATGGAACAATTAAATGACAATGAAAGTTAATGTGAAATCAAATGACAAAATTAGTTACAGAGACAATAATCTTTATGGAAGTTTAGAGAAGGGAAAGACAATAAATCGAATTTGTCACCAACCAACTCCAAGCAACCAGTGAAAAACCTTTCAGATATTAGATACATTATTTTCAGCATTGTATTCGCAAAATGTAGCTTTTGATTTTTGGTTAGAAAGAGTTGTAAGGGAAAAGATTAAATTATTTTATCAGACGATAAAAGAAACAAACTTAATAGCTGTTTGGACATAAGAGATAATAGCAAAATGTTGCTGACTCACAATTAATTGTTTACTAAGATGCTCTTTTTCCTGACTAGAGATGATTAACTACCTAGCTATTAATCATCTAATTGTTAAAACTGATTAACTACAACCTTGCTAGCATTTGAAATTAGCTTTATTGCCCCTCACTTTTTATAAACTATGTAACTTTTCAAAATATATTAGAGTTTTGATTAGACTAACAACAAGTTGTCCATTTTATGTTACTCTGAAGGTGAAGAGTGCTTCAAAGGGTTTTAGAGAGGTAATTTCTCTCACATTTTGCAGAGAAATGGAGGCAAACAATAAACAGATGAGAACAAACGAACTGGTATAATGGGCCTTTAGACTAAACTCAGAATTAGATGGGCTACTAATTTAATGAAAATCCTAAATTATTTTCTATTAGGTAGAAAGACGTCGCTAACTATCTATCTTTCTATATATATCTATGTGTGTGTGTGTGTGTGTGTGTGTGAGTACATATATATACATATGTATATATATATATATCACTACTTACCTGATACACATATGTATATATGTGTGTGTGCGCGTGTGTTTGTAATATATATATGCACATGTTTTTATTATATATCTATGCTAGCAATTAACACAATTTCCTTTTATTTTTGGAGTCATGCAAAGTATAAACAAGCATTTCTCTAAATTTCCATTTTTTCCTTTCTTATTGTAAATGACTCAGCACTGATTGTTGGAATAACCTCAGTCAGTGTACTGGCCTCTGTACTTCTGTTTGACCTTCCCAGATTGATTTTTCCCCTCTGTCCTGAGCCTGAGCTTTCAAAAACTGGAATCTACTAATAACAATCCTGTCATTAAAACCATTGTTATAACTATATATTATTTTAAAATATTTGCATCTCAACAATATGATATACATGTATGTGTTAGCTGTTTTCATCAGTCCCCCAGAGATGGTAAATTGACATATGAAGAAGCCTAATTTTGAATGGGCTTGGTGTACTGGACAGTTAAGTCCCCAGTTAAAGGACTAATCAAAAGCCCACCTTGCAGAGGGAAGCACTGAAAGTGCTTTGGTGGCCCTCCTCTCTGATTAGCCCTGGGGATATCAGATATTATTCAGATATTGAATGACTGAAATGATTTTTCACTGGTGAAATGAGAGGCATTCAAGATATGTGGAGACAAGGGAGTTCCCGTTGTGGCGCAGTGGTTAACGAATCCGACTAGGAACCATGAGGTTGCGGGTTCGGTCCCTGCCCTTGCTCAGTGGGTTAACGATCCCGCGTTGCCGTGAGCTGTGGTGTAGGTTGCAGACGCGGCTCGGATCCCGCGTTGCTGTGGCTCTGGCATAGGCCGGTGGCTACAGCTCCGATTAGACCCCTAGCCTGGGAACCTCCATATGCCGCGGGAGCGGCCCAAGAAATAGCAACAACAACAACAACAACAAAGACAAAAAAAAAAGACAAAAAAAAAAAAAAAAAAAGATATGTGGAGACAAGAATATACAATGGAGAAAAGACAGGCTTTTCAGTAAGTAATGCTGGGAAAACATTCTCTAACACCATACACAAAAATAAACTCAAAATGGATTAAAAACCCTAAACATAAGGCTGGAATACTATAAAACTCCTAAAGGAATACACAGGCAGAAGACTCTCTGACATAAATCACAGCAATATCTTCTTTGACCCACCTGCTAGAGAAATGAAAATAAAAACAAAAATAAACAATTGGGACCTAATCGAACTTAAAAGATTTTGCACAGCAAAGGAAACCATAAACAAAATGAAAAGGCAAACCACAGAATGGGAGAAAATATTTACAAATGCAGGGATGGAAAAGTGATTAATCTCCAAAATATACAACCAGCTCATACAACTCAATAACAAAACAAACAACCCAATCAAAAAATGGGTAGAAGATCTAAATAGACTTCTATGCAAAGAAGACATACAGAGGACCAAGAGACACATGAAAAGGTGTTCGACACTGCTAAGTATTAGAGAAACGTAAGTCAAAACTACAATGAGGTATCACTTCACATCTGTTAGAATGGACATCATCAAGTAATCTATGAACAACAAATGCTGGAGAGGGTGTAGAAAAAAGGGAACTCTTCTGCTCTGCTGGTGGGAATGTACATTGGTACAACCACTGTGGAGAACAGTATGGAGGTTTTTTAAAAAACTAAAAATAGAACTACTATATGATCCAGCAATCCTACTCCTGGGCACATACCCAGAGAAGAACATAATTAGAAAATAAATATGAACGCCAGTATTCACTGCAGCACTATTTACAATAACCAAGACATGGAAGCAACCTAAATGTCCATCAACAGAATGGATAAAGAAGATATTACATATATACAATGGAATATTACTCAGCCATTAAAAGAATAAAATGATGCCATTTGCAGCAACATGGATGCACCCAGAGATTATCAGACTAAGTGAAGTAAGTGAGAGAAAGACAAAAAGCATATGATATCACTTCTATGTGGAATCTAAAAAAAAAAAATGATACAAATGAATTTATTTACAAAACAGAAACAAACCCACAGACAGAAAACAAATTTATGCTTACCAGAGTGTAAAGGTAGGTGTGGGGGGTGTAAATCAAGAGTTTGGAATTGAAATATACACACTACTATATATAAAATAGATTATCAGCAAGGTTCTGCTGAATAGCCCTGGGAATTCTACTTGATATTCTGTGATAACCTATATGGGAAAAGAATCTGAAAAAGAATGGATATATGTGTATGTATAACTGAACCACATTGCTGAAACTAACACAACATTGTTAGTCAACTATACTCCAACATAAAATAAAAATTAAATTAAAAAATAGGAGTTCTCATCGTGGCTCAGCAGAAATGAATCTGACTAGGAACCATGAGGTTTTGGATTCTATCCCTGGCCTCACTCAGTGGCTTAAGGATCCAGCATTGCCGTGAGCTGTGGTACAGGTCGCAGACGCGGCTTGGATCTGCTGTTGCTGTGGCTGTGGTGTAGGTCAGCAGCTGTAGCTCCAATCAGACCCCTAGCCTGGGAACCTCTATATGCCGTGGGTGGGCCCCTAAAAAGCCAAAATAAATGAATAAATAAATAAATAAAAAATATATGTGGAGAGACAAGTAATAATGAGTGGGCATCTCTCCCTCTTCCTGAATAGGCTTTAAGAATCAAAGCCAACAGTATATACCAAATATATTTCCTTTGAGAACAATGACACAGCCTAAGAGCCCCTCTCGTTCTACCCTAAGCCATTGACAGGATTGTGCTGCTTGATTCCAAGTAGATAGGTGGCCGGATACTGCTACTTGAATTGTGTCACATCTGAACATGAGCCTTGAATTTAAGATCTTGTTAAGAGTGTCTAAAAGGCCAGAAAGTGAGGATCTCACTTAATTCACAGAACAGATTGTGTGACTGCTTCTTGTTACTGTTGCTTAATAAATGCTTTAATTTATAGCAGAGTTAGGACTGAGGCTTTTTTTTTTAAAAAAAAAAAAAAGCAAACTAATTGCAGCCATTTCCTGCATCTAATGAAGGATGTGGATATCTAACAAACGAACAAACACTTTTAATAAATATGAATAACCACATTGGCTTACATCAGTTTCCAATACAACACTGGGCATGTGCTAAAGGTCTTACATGTTTTCCAAGAGCTATCCACTACCTCACACTGCAGCTTCCTCACAACATACCTGGCCTGCTGGCCCATTCCTTTCCCCACCCGCCTCAACCCAGAACCATGATATTGTTGGTTCGTGCAATCACTCAAGAGGTTTCCTTGGAACCCTATGCCCTGCACCTACATCTTACACATCTCTATAAATTAATTGAGGTGTAGTCTCCCCCAGAAAGCTTCTCAGCCTTTGAAGGCTGAGTTGCCCACCTCCCCCTTATGCTTCCAGGGCACCTTTCTGATTCCATGTGCCACAATGTGTTAAAATTGTCTGTTTAGCCATTGAACCTCACCTCTCTACTTCATGAGCAACGTAAAAGCGAGTGCCTTGTCTTTTCCTGACATTCATAATACGCAGAAAAATGCTATTTGATCCGGATAAAATCTCCTGTGAGTACTTCAATGGGCATTTACAGAAAAAAAAATCATTGCTTTCCCTGTCTGAAAAAGAAATGTTGTTTACAATGAGCATTTTCTTAAGATTTATCTTTTCTTAAGATAAACTAGCAGAGCGAATACATTTATCTTCAGATATTTCTTCTACTAACAATTATATATTCCTATGTAAATACTACCAGATAGACCTTATAATTATAGATTTGAAGATGTCCTTACATAATGCCAAATGTCCTAGAAAAGGTGACACTGTATGTTCAAGATTGGTTTTTAGGCAGCATGCTAGTGAAAATAACAGGTTCTTGGGAAATGTCTACATAAATTACAAGCAGGCTATCCAAATTATTTGATATTGCTGTGTGTGTGCTAGTCGAAAATTTCTTCTGTGAGGAACACAGAAATTGTCTCACCATCTGTTAGCTGATGGACGTAGTTTACAAATTACCTCATCCCTGTATCCTTCCTGTGGTAAGTGGCCTGGATGTAAAGCAGAGTCCTTTTCAGTGGTAGTAAATTATTGACTTTGATTATCTTTAAGGACGATAACATCAGCTCCATTAGTATGTGCCTTTATATTCTGAATACACCATCTATGCTTCAGTGATTCAGTTGTTTCCCAGAAATTAGCAAAATGAGTGTCTTGTTATCCTTACAATGCAAAGCACACTGGATAGCAAGAAATAGTTCACTGGACAAGAGAAAAACCATGGTTGGTATTTCCCACATTTATTCTACTGATCACCTAGAAACTGCTGATGGTGGTTTATAGGGTCAACTGTTTTCTAGCCAATCCTCATTCATATAGCAACTAGGCATTTGTAACTTCAAAACACCAAAAGCAATGTCTTCCTTAGTCCTATAATCTCCCACAAGAAAAAAGCAAAGGCAAAACCCAAACAGTAACATATACCTGTTTATTTAATTAGCATGTCTGAGTGGTTTCTTAGGGTGAAAAAAAGAAGGGAAGAAAAAGCATGTTATGAATATTTATTATGCAAAAATCTCTGTTATAAGCACTTTAACCATGTGGAATATCTTAACTTGGCAGTGGCATTCTGATTATACATTTAATCCTAATTTATAAATGTGTAAAGTCTCATTTAAGGTCATTTATAATTCTTATTTATTATTCCAATTTTGGAAGTATTTGTGAAAGTTGTAATTTTTGAGAATAGCCGTATTCTATCTGTTAGCATTTAAACTGAGCAAATTTATAGAAATGTCTTTGGAAAATGATGAAAACTGATTTTCATGCAAAAATATTAGAGTTGAAAATATCTTAGCATTTAGCCCATCTATTCTCTCACCTAAAAAAGAAAATTTGCATAGTAACTTAGCATACACTGGTTATACAATTGAAAATTAAACGGTACTTTAAAAATATCGAATAGGTCAAACTACAGAGATGAGGGCCCACAAACAAGGGAAGATGGAAAAAAAATTGTTTCTATTACTAATTATACTTTTTTTCCCTACATTTCTTCCTTGAAGTTGGAAATTCTAGGCTGTGAAATTTATTTTATAATTATAAAATGTTTAAACATGGTATTCATATATTACCACCTACGTACCATTTCCCTAAACAGTTTCTAAAACTCTGCACTAGAAACATTGAAGAAAACGCTCTATTTTTACAGAAGACATTTGTATTTTTCTACACCAATGACAAACTTCCTTGACATCTCAAATATTAAAATACGCTGTAGATCGATTGTTATCAAAAGCAATTTGATAACAATTCTCAAAAAGCTCCGAAGTGTAGATGCAAAGGCAGTTGTGGGGAACTGAGTGCTCCCCAAACATACACTGAGGTCCTAACCTTCAGTATTGTGAATGTCACCTTATTTGGAGATACAGTCTTCACGTTAATCAAGTGAAGATGAGGTCGTCCTGGATTAGGACTGCCCCAATCCTAGATGACGGATGTCCTTATAAGAAGAGACACATGCACACAAAGGGAAAGCCATGGGAAGACGGAGGCAGAGATAGGTGTGGCTCTGACACACGCGGAGGAATACAAGAGATGGCTCTCACCAGAAACCAGGAGAGGAAGGGAACAGACCTGCCCTTAGGACCTCCAAACTGAACCACCCCTGCCACCACCTGGATTTCAGACTTCTAGCCTCCAGAACTGTGAGGGAATATACTTCTGCTATTTGCAGCCCCCCAATCTGTGCTATTTTGATAGAGCAGTCTTAGGAAAATAATACACTGGTGATATCCATGTCCATATTCAACAGGAGGGCTTTCGGAGGCTTCTAACATCAGATGCCTCATTAGGCACTAATCTGGAATCTCACCAAGTGATTCAACAGAACAGAACAACACAAACAAACTAAAACCCATCTTTTTTCAAGGAGATGATCTTCAGTACTCACAAATGGAGTAGAGATTATTGTTAATAAAGGCATGCATGCAGCCATCTCCTGTATCCTGACTCAGGACACAAGATAGTTCTCTAAGCATTACATTGGATGATGAAAAAAAAATCTCATGTGACATTTACAGAGCCAGAACTCTTCAGCAGGAACCATTGCAACACATGTAATGGAACACCTGGTTTAGTCACCAAAACCCCCTAAGACTTCAGTACTACAAATGGCCCAGAAAATCATTACAGATCCATTGAGATAGCAAATAGGCAATAAGTAAAAGAGGCTAAGTTAATGTAGCCACTTCCCGGTGATGATTCTTTTGTTCCTCATCGTGGGTCTCCTGAACATGACTTTTACCCCTACCGAGGTTACCACACTTCACAAATGAAAATACAGGACAGACAGTAAAATTGGAGTTTCAGACAGTGAATATTTATTTTAGTATAAGTATACCACAGATACTGTATAGGAGGCATTTATACTTTAAAAAGTGTGTAGTGTGTTTTTTTTTAACCTAAATTTCAAAATTTAACTGGACCGCATGTATTTTATATGGCAACTCTAGTCCTATAAGACTTGATCTTTGGGAACAAAATGTATGATTAGCCTATAGAAAATTCTGGAGTTTCTGTTGTGGCTCAGTGGTTAGCAAAACCAACTAGGAATCATAAGGTTGCGGGTTCCATCCCTATCCTCACTCAGTGGGTTAAGGATCCGGCATTGCCGTGAGCCGTGGTGTAGCTCGCAGATGCAGCTCAGATCTCACATTGCTGTGGCTGTGGTGTAGGCCAGTGGCTTTAGCTCTGATTGGATCCCTAGCCTGGGAACCTCAATATGCCGCGGTGTGGCCCTAGAAAAGGCCAAAAAAAAAAAAAAACCAACAAGAAAAAACTAAACTTTCACAAAAGATTCCTAAAAGGAAATATTTGGTCTTTGTTACACACACAACCAGATTCTTAATGTCACTTATTATTCTTTTCATTCTTGTTTTCTCCAGAGGACTAATGATATAGTAAATTTGTTAGATGTTATCAAACAAAGTGAATTGATCATTTTAACCAATTTCTCTATATACAAAATATACTCTTACAATAACCTTAGTAGTCCTTTCCAAGTCACTAGTGACAATGCTTCTCATTTGTGGCTTATCAATTGAATCTAATTGCAGCTTCACATGCCATAATTCTGGTCAGCTTCTTTAATTCAATTTGAGGATATTATATAACAGGTATAATATTAAATGTTAAGGCTAAGTTACTAATTGCATTCAATTCCTAGGGTTACTAAATTGAAGTGCCACAAAGTGGATGGCCGAAAACAACAGAAATATACCATCTCACTAATTCTGGAGAATTAAATGCGTGAAATCTACTCAACCCACGTGTCAGCAGGACCATACTCACCCTGGTACTTCCTTGCCTCTTCCAGCTTCTAGGAGCCCCAGGAATTCCTTGGCTTGTGGCAACATCCCTCCAGGTTCTGCCTCCATCTTCACATGCCTGTCTTCCCTCTGTATCTCTGTTGCCAGGGCATTCCCTCTTTTATAAGGACATCAGTCAAACTGAATTAGTGCCCACCCCAATGACCTCATTTTAACTGGATGACATCTGTAAACACCCTATGTCCAAATATAATCATATTCAGTGGTACTAAGATTTAGGCCTTCCCCTTCTGGGGGAGACAATTCAAATTATAACACTAACCTATATAGTTTAGAAATAACGCCCGCTGATTTCTAACGATGGCAGTCCTGCAATTTACCTAATAAAGGCTGCAAATCACTAGTCCCTTGGACCAAGGAATCCTATCTGTGTCACCATATCCCACCAGTTAGAACCAGAATGAAAATCCCTAAACCATCAATGCATTAAGGAGAAGAGAGATTATTGTTGCTGGTTGTAAACTTTTGCATTGATGTCTAGATCATCCACCTAACTAAACAGAACAATAATCATCACTGAGGATACATCAGTACAATTAATTACTTATCTCCTCTGTTCTACTCCAAACTATAAGTGTCTGGAGGGCAGAGATCATGTCTTAGGCATCACAGGATGCAAATGGCCAGGATTCATCTAATGCAAGTTCCAGGTGCCCCTTTATCAGCAACTTCCATGTTGCATACCTTACAAAATAGTGCTTAACCCACAGTTTGATATGCTTAAGTAAGGCTGTCTCTCTTTATAAATAATACCTTAGTAATAATGTTTTGTTTGCTTCTTGTATTTAATGGCCATGCAAATTTACATGCTCAATAATGTGATTAACACATAACACGAAAGAAGAGTAAAACAACCAAGCCAAAGAAAGGTTTACAATACACACACATGCACATACACATACACACACAAAAGCACAGATAAGTAACACGTGCTGGGTGGGGAAGGAAAGGAGACACTCCAAAACAGGTGTCACTTTTATTTTTATTTTAGAGTTCCTTTGAAAATCAGTCATCACCATGGAAATTATTCACTATTGGCAGTTACCCTAAAAGGATAATTCTTTAGCAAAAAAATGTGCTGTTTTTAACCTTCTATCCAGAACTTAATTTGTAATTTGGAGTCATCTACAATTGATTCAGGTCAGTCCCTGGCAAGTGTAAAGTATATAGGAATTTCTCTGCATGAGTTGTTTTTTGTGTCCCTTAAGCATAATAGATAATTGCCTTCTCTGGGGAGACTACCACGGTCTTTTGTAATATGGAAAGCTGCAACATTAGCAAACTCAGGTATTCTAAAGGGAGCAAGCAAAGAGGTGCTACTCTACAGGGTGATAAATGGGGCTGAAGCAACTGTGCTGACAGCATTTCAGAGTACACAATAGGGATAAGAACTATGAAAATCAGAACCATGCAGCAAACCACAGGCACAGTCCTTTCTTTTTAAAATAACCAGAAAAAAAAGTTTTATATGAGGATAATTAAAAAATGCACTACAGAAGCAGGACTTTTCTTTCCTTTATAAACAATTAGTTGTAAAACCAGGAAAAGAAAGGCTTTTTTTTTTTTTCAGAGGAAAGAACTCAGTATATTCAGTTCAATAGATATTTCTCTCCCTATTTCAAACTTTGGGTCACCATACGTCTTTATGAAATATAAGCCAGAGATCTTACAGGCTGTTCTGTGGGGTCTACGATATGAACATAGTTTTGGACATTTATCAGTGTGTTATTTTCTATCCGTGTTTTGTATTTTAAATAATAGTTTCCTTTGGAGAGAAGGACAAAACAAAAGGCAACTTTGCTTTAGAAACAAAACATTAAAGGGTTTAAAGAGACAGAGACAGAAAGATACACAGAGACAGAGAGGGAGAGAAAGGGAATTCAGACATTCATCTGTCTCTGAGAATTGAATTCAAAAGCAAGTCATGACTTTTCAATTAGAAATATGTAATATGTAAAGATAGCAAAAATATTAAGCAAAAGATTCAGGAATAATAAAAATACGGATAAAATCTCAGATAGTCTCAAAGACCACAGGGCAATCAGAGGTAACTGCTAATGTGGTTTTGTTTTATTTTGTTTTAAAAATCTGGAAATCTGCCTGTGAACTCAAATGTGGATTTCTAAACATAATTCCAACTCATTGATTTTGAAGTCTGAAAAAAAATAAAGACAAAAAGATAAAAATAATTGTATCACTTTGGATGCCATATTTATCTCTGACTCTTTTCTATTTTTCTCAGTTTATTCCATTTAAAGGTGTTTCAGGGCATAGCAAGCTCTAATACTTGCTAAAACTGTATTTTCTCAGATGAGCAGCCATAGGGTTGTTTGACAAATGTTCAGCTTAGCTTCCCTCTTTTATGTTAAAAGCCAATGGTGGCATTATATATCTTCACAGTCTCAGCAAATGTGACTGTTGGACTAAAGAATCAAAAAAAAAAAAAAAAAAAAAAAAAAAAAAAAAATGCCAAAACCCAGAAAGGAGCAAAACAAAGGGGCCAAGTGAATGACATGGCATTCCACACCCTTTGCTTATCATGAAGAATGTGAAGGAGCAGACCTTTGGAATTTGAGAGTCAAGGAAGAAACAATATTCTTTTTTTTTTTTTTAATTGCTTTAATATTGGATGGGAAGAAACTACTTTAATTTTAATTTAAAAAACAGAGTGATCTGGAGTTCCCGTCGTGGTGCAGTGGAAATGAATCCAACTAGAAACTGTGAGGTTGAGGGTTCGATCCCTGGTCTCGCTCAGCAGGTCAAGGATCTGGCATTGCTGTGAGCTGTGGTGTAGCTTCGATTAGACCCCTAGCCTGGGAATCTCCACATTTCACAGGTGTGACTCTAAAAAGCAAAAAAAAAAAAAAAAAAAAAAAAAAAAAGATCTGCCTTTTTGTGAGAGACATCTCCCTTTACTTTAGAAGCAAATAAATTTAAATTATTGTGACTATGAAAACTCGAGAAGAAAAGCAGATTTCACTGTCAACAAATGAATGGAACATCATTATAAAAGAAAAAACGGACCATTTTCAAGTGGTAAATATGAAGACAGAAGTAAAATATGACACCAGTGAATCTATCGGCAGAATAGAGACAGACTCACAGAAGAGTGAGGGAAAGGGAGTGGGATGGACTAGCAGTTTGGGGTTAGTAGATGCAAACTCACATTCAGAATGGATAACTAATGAGATCCTGTTGTCTAGCACAAGGAACTATATCTAATCACTTATGACAGAACATGATGGAAGAGAATATGAGAAAAAGAATGTGTGTGTATATATGTATATAATATATATATACACACACACACATGGCTGGCTCACTTTGCTGTACAGCAGAAATAGGCACAGCATTACAAATCAACTATAATATAAAAATAAATTTAAAAAAGAAGTTGCCTGCTTAACTCTAGCAGATTTGGAACACAGAGAGGAACCTCTCAAAGAAATAACTGCCAAAGGAACCAAATAATGAGACAAAAGCGAACTTTCTTGGCGTAAGAGACTATTCTTTTTTCTGTATTTATCATTTCTTGGTAAGTGGGGGAGGGGCGCTCCTGTTAGCAGGTAATTAACTATCAAACAATAAAACAAATACTAAGAAGATAGAGATAAGTATGCAAGTATGCCAAACTACAATGATTATTTAGCTGAATGATAACCAACAGTGTCAGCCAGGGACCCAGAATTATTTATTGCTCCTAACTTGGAAAAGTAAAACTTGTTGTTTGCAATCCTTTCATTGCTCTTTAAGTGAGCATAAAATCCAGCATCCTTCACTGTAATTACACAGAAAATGGTTTAAAGAAGAGATGTTGTTTTCAGCCGCTGCATGCCATTTTTCTCTCCACTAATCAGATGTGTGCACTCATAAGCATAGCCACCCACCAAGAGACACAAGTCTTCAGTCAATGAGGCCACAGACAAGCCACAGAATCTTTTATCCCAGTCCTCACTTTTAAGAACTTATTCTTTGAAAAAAAAAATTAGCCCAAGGTTACTGAGAGAAAAGGGGAAATTCAATGTATTTCATTGGTTAGTAGGCAACCAGTCTTGTGCAACTGGAGGAAAACAACTGAGACTTTTACAACATGACAGTGTAAATATTTAGTCCAGTCAATAAAACGTATACCAATTGTTTACAGCGATGCAGATGGAAGACAAAATGGACTAGCATATGGAATATTAAAAGAACACCTGAAGATGGAGATGCCTGCAGCAAATTAAGATGGTACTTGCTAATATTTTGGAGCTTACTGGGCTGCTGCCTAAAATGTATTTCCTATCATTAATTTGTTAAACATGTAGAACTAGCATCAGAGAATAATTTCAAAGAAGTGGTTTAGCTATCTGAAGTCAATGCATGCCTGTTTGGACAATGTTTGGCCACCTCTAGGACATCCACTAAGCCTCTGTTTAATCATCTGTCCAATAGGCAATGTTACTGCATATTAGGATCACGGGGGTACTAAAGAACTGCAGAGAACACCTGGCACCAAAAAAAAAAAAAAAAAAAAAAAAACCCTAAAAAACAAGAAACAAACAAAAAACCCCATCATTTCCTGTTCTAGCCACCACTGTCATCATTACTCAAGAGGAAAAAGAAAGTGTGTCGAATTTAAAAGGAAATTCATATCTAAACATTTTGTGACACAAACCATTTCACATTCCTCTGAATTACATGACGGCTTTCTCCTTGGCACCCTAAAGTGGACTATTTCCATATAATACACTAGTCAGACATAAGAATCCTCCCTTTATACAGCTGTGACCAAGGAAATCCAGCCAGGTGAATGTCTTCTCATACAACCAAAAAAACCAATACCAGGGTTGTCTTACATCTTGCTACAGAGTTCTCCTATAATGAGAGTCTGTCTTCTTGAATGTCTTTCTAGATGTAATCGGGGCCAAGTTTATTTTCATTTTCCTGATTATTGAAGGCATTTTATTATAAATACTATAACTGCATAATAGAGGTGTGACCTTCTCTGGCAGTTATCCAGGCCAAGCTGCAGCCCTTCTCTGTAATGAACACGTCTTTCTCCTTAAAGACTGCAAAGCATGCTCGCATATTGATTGCCTCTGATCCTAACAACCGCTGATATAGGCAGACAGATATTATAATTACCCTCTCCACAGCAGAGATGAGAAAATGGGGACTCAGCAGCATTTGGTGACTGGTCCAAAATCTCCCAGGTAATCCAAAGAATTATAGACTCCTAAAATATTAATCTGATTATTTGGTCAAGGTGTGTCAGACATAAATGAATGCAAGGGGCAAACACATAACCAAAAGGCAAGTTCCAAGCCTGGGAAAGGCATCGGAAGGGAAGGTGTTTGTCTTGTAACAAAGCACAGCCATCCGGTAGCACTGCCTTCTTAGAAACACATTAGGAGTAATTTTAAAATGTCAAACAAACAAAACTGCCTCAGGGTTAAATAGCGTTGAAGGGTCTGAGGTTTTCATCTCTGATGTCTTGAACTCTAGTGCTCTCTTTTTAGCCCAAGGAAGGGAAACAGAATGTTCACATTCACCCCATCAGCATTTGGTACCCTGAGGATAGGCTGAGCCCATGCCTTCTTGCAGCCCAGCCAGGAACCCACAATACCTCTTTTTTTCTGCAGGCTTGGCTTTTTGCCAGTGGGTCACACAAAGCTCAAGGCAGGAGATTCAGACAAAGTGTCAGACCATTGTTTAAGCGTAAGCGCCACACTTGAGGTATTTTGTCCCCTGTGCCAAACACCCGTGTTCTTTCCATCTGGTTCTACCTCGGTGTTGTAGGTAGGTGAATGATGTCTAGAGCATGATCATGACCTATTGCAACTACTGCACTTCCTCAGGCTGGCACACATAAGACATTAACCCCTGAGGTGCAACACTGCGACTAAGATGATATTAGGAGCAGTAAAATATTTTCTGAAAAATTGGATCAAACCTTGGAGCCAACACTGAAGTTAGAGAGATGAACATGACAGAGCTCCATGTGCCAAGGTTCCAGGGCTGCTAAAGCAGTGGCTCCCATGTTTCTCTACCAAGTTATTTATTTGTTTGTTTGTTTGTTTATTTTTATGGCTGAACCTGAGGCACATGGAATTTCCCAGGCTAGGAGTCGAATTGGAGCTGTAGCAGAAGCCTAATGCCACAGGCCTGGTAACACTGGATCTGAACTGCATCTGAAACCTATGCTACAGCTTTCAGCAGCGGTGGATCCTTAACCCACTGCAAGACTAGAGATCGAACCCACATCCTCACAGAGACTACGTCTGGTCATTAACCTACTGAGTCACAATGGAAACTCCTTCTTGTAAGTCTTTTGGGCAGGTAATTAATTGATACTGACTAGGCTAAAATACTGACATACAAAAGAATCTATATTAAAACTTGGATTGAACCAACCATCTTTCCCTAAATAAAAATTGTGATGATCCTGGAGATAAACTGGATAAGTGATGCATCAAGAGCAACATATTTCTGCCTATCAATTTGAGAAGGGGGACGTTCTTTTTTCTCTCAGTGGTAAATGAAAATGAATTCAATATATGGTCTATGGAGAGTTGTTTGCTGCTGAAAATGGGCATAAATCAAAACTAGAGCCACTGAAATCTGAGAGGTCCAGCAAGATGAGCCCCTGAAAAGATGAGTAAGGTAGTAGACAAGTAATGCTGGATAACAGATGAGGTCTGAAGTGACAGGCTCCTCTTATGTGCATATATATCAAAGACCCAGGGACTTGTTCTATGTCACAGTATCTGCAACTTTATGGAGTTTTGGAGTATAAAAAGCTTGCACTTGATTTCTCTCAGTTTCTTCTTCTGGCTACTACTGGAACAGATAGGAAAGCATTATTACTTCCTATTTACAGATGAAAAACTGACAAGCAAAGAGATTAAGTGACTGGCCTCTGATGACACGTATAATAAGAGCTATAACCTAAAGCCCAGAACTTCACACCCCTGCCACAGTGATTCTTTCTGTCACATATTTTTAAGGAACAGTGATGAAGTTTGGTAATGTGTCATGAGGCATTTGTATAAATATACATTTGTTTTCCTCAATTACATAGCCGTACAGATAGCATTTTCTATTTACCTTTCATGTCCGTACAATAACCAAGTGGTCATTTTAATATAACTTCACAACTTTGATTCTGTGTTCTTAGGGTCATGGCTAGGTCTGTTTCCTCTAGGCACATAATTAAAGACAAAGAAGTACTAAGTAACCCAGGCTGGAGTCACAGTGAAAAGGAATTTGTCTTAATCCCAAGACAACAGAAAACCAGCTATTTCAGCACTGTATGCAAGAAGCATGGAAGTAAGTGACAACACCGGGAACAGTGAATCTCAGGTCAGGTGATAAAGTAAGGGGAGAACTGGGCTCTGGGAACAGAATTCTTAACTTTCTCTGGAGCCGGCACAGCTTATGCCCTCTGTCAGGTTAGTAGTTATGGGCAGAATGACAAACATGAGGATGAGTCAAATCGTTTCCCATTAAGAAGCCAGCTACAAAGCAAATGGCCTTCCAGAGAAGCAAAAGTATTGATTGAGCATTTAGTGCAAATGATGGAAGCCTAATTAATAACTGCAGCTGTCAGGAAGCAGTGATTGTTTGGTTTCCATATAGATTTCTTCCCTTCACTCTCATTTGCTTTCATGTTCACAGCTTTGTTGGATGTGAATTTAATGCTTCCTTTTCTCATTCTGTTAATTCTTTGAGTATTTTATTCTGTATCCTTTTGTGCATACCTGCCTTTACATGTTTTTTTTTCCCCTCTTGCATTACTGATGTCATATTTAGGGTCCTGAAAGACTGAGATTTCTTACAAGTTTTAGTTTTGAAAACCAAATGAAGTACTTCAGAGAGGCAAGTGAACTTCAAGGTGAAGGTTGTGAAGTGCATTTCATCTCTGGTGATAACTTTGAAAGGAGGGACACAGGTCAGTTTGCAGAAATCAACATGAAGGGGATGTGTACATATTAAAAGAAAAAAGGGAACCAATAGAAAACAAAGGCAGGAAAAAAAAAATCCCAAGAAGCTTTTCTAAGACATATTATTATGAAGTCCCATCGAAGACTTCTGAATTAGTGACAGGAGCAAAACATGAAAGGTAAATTCTAAACATCTAGTAAGATGTGATTTGGAGGGGGAAAAAAGAGTGCTGTTTAAAATCCATTTTGAACAAAATGTGTTGTGGATGTTAGGCCACCTATTTTACCTTAAATTGAAAAAGCTGATCAGAATTCTTGTGGTAGAATTTTTTTTTTAAAGAAACTGACACATAGGATGGAAGAACGAGCAAGAATTATTGGGTTTTTATTTTTGTCTCCCTGCAGCATATGCAGTTATGGACTTCACGGGCCAGGGATCAGATCTGAGCAGCACTTACAACCCATATAGCAGCTGTGGGAGCACTGGATCCTTTAATGCACTGTGCCAGGCCGGGATGGAACTTGTATCCTTGGTGCTGCACAGAAGCCACCCATCCCACTATGCCACAACGGGAACTCCTAAATATTCTTTTAAGGGTAATATTCATATAAATTGGTCTGTTATTCAACTATTTTGATAGCTTTGGGGAGGGAACCTTAAAAAAGCCCAATCAAATGCCCCCAAATTAGTATATTTTATCTTCTTCCTCTGTACTTTGGTATCATGATTTTTACTATGTTTTATTTTTCTGTATATATGTGTATATATATATTATGTGTTATATATTTTATATAATAAAATATAAAATCTTTTCAATGAGATAGGTAGATATTTCATATATATTACATATATGCATATATTACATATATGTACATATGTAATATATATAAAATCTTTTTAAGAAGTGCATTGGTTGTAAATTGTGAACGTCTGTGTCCTTCCTAGACATGAGACATGAGATGATAGAGGAGGAGAAGGTCACAAGGTCAAATGGAGGATTACTAGGCAATCAGAAGCAGGGAGTCAGGCAGACACCTGAACTTTTGCTCTGTCTGAAGTGCTTTGTAATTGGCCTATGGGAGAGCTTTTAACTTGACTGATGATTCCCAATGCAGGGACTAGCCAGATATGGAGATATATGGAGTGAGGAGTCTGAGCCCTTTATCCTGAAATATCATATCATCTGGTGACACAGTTTTGAGAGGCTCCAAATGGTGACTGATTAGCGACTATCCTGAGGAGGCCAAGTTATATCTGCAAGGACCATTGTCTCAAGAGATAAAACCTTTACAGGGTAAATTATACGTAAAAGGCCAAATAAAATAGCGGAATAGAAAGGACGAATAGAACTACTTTAGTGACAGTGGAGGGAAGGGATGTCCCCAGATGATGCCCTTAGGATACCCCTATGGATAGAAATGTTGCCTGCCATATACTGCCCATAAAATAATGAAATAAAACAAATTTTAAAAAGATTACTAAAACTACAAAGAGCAGACGGCAGTTGACTTTACGTAATTAGAAAGCCCTCTCTGTGTGTATAGGGAAGATATGCTTCTGATGGCTGATTTCAAAACTTATTTATTTAATTTGTTTTTTTGTCCTTTTCTAGGGTCACTTCCCAAGGCATATGGAGGTTCCCAGGCTAGGGGTCTAATCAGAGCTGTAGCCACCCGGCCTACATCAGAACCACAGTAATGCTGGATCTGAGCCGCATCTGCAACCTACACCACAGCTCATGGCAACGCCAGATCCTTAACCCACTGAGCAAGGCCAGGGATCGAACCAGCAACCTCATGGTTCCTAGTCGGATTTGTTAACCACTGCGCCACAATGGGAACTCCTCAAACCTTCTTTAAAATCCATGTCAACAGAAGTGAGCTTCTGGGAGAGCCAGGCTCCTTCTGCTGCACTTTTCCATGTAAACATCTGCCCTAATGCTGGAATCAATGCAGCAACTTTCAAGCAGCAATGGTTAAGTTCTTTTGAGATTCAATTCTGATGATTCCCTCACCATATTCATCTTTATCTCCTGGAACTGGTGGGTGGTCGTTAGGTTCTGTATTTTTATTTCAGTTCTGTATATGTTAACTCCCCATCCTGATCAAAATCCATAAACTTCCCCCTCCCCCTTTCTGTCTTTCATCTCCTGCCACACTGCATTCCAAAGAACCAGCCCTCCTGCCTCCTGCCTTGGTTTTTGGCCAGTTTCTTCCTGTGTATGCGATGGCCCTTGGTCAAACTACTCCCTTCTCATTCTTGGGGCTCCACTTTTTGAACTTGTCAGGCTAACTCCTCTAAAGCTCTCAAATGGTTGTGTTAACAGGAGCCTCTGCTATAAAACACTGACCTTTTTATTGCTCTAAATCTTTTCGCTTGAAGCCAGCCAATGCTTTTCCAAATTGCCAACTGTCAGTTCCTGGGGTCTGAACAGAGCTGCAAAACCTCCTTTTCCATCTGGCTCGCTTCCTGCCTGAGCCCCTCTCAAGATACACTGCACACCCAGAGTTTTTAGTTCTCCAGTTCTGGCCTCCTCGCTTTCCAGATTCTACCACTATGCAATGTCTCTTTTGAATCAGGAGAGGCTGAGACCATGTGTGGTGACCAGAGTATTAGCAGGAATCAAATTTAGATTTATTCTGTGTTTTTAGACGATCCTTTCTGCTTATGCTTCTGTGCTCTTTAGCTAAGTGATTCTCTGGACCATTCTATCCATAATTTTGTTTCCCACTCAGCAACAGAGTAGTCATGCACTGCCAAGAGTCAGCCTGACCTGGCCCAATCTCATGAGTGAGGTCCTCCAAGCCTTCTGGCCTGGACTTCTGAATACAGGCACAAAAGTCAACCACCCCTGTGATGGATCTCCTTCTACTCTGGGTTTCTTATCGATACCAGCAGTTGGAGTGGAGCTATAGACCTACATTGCTTTCCATGTAAACATGGACCCATGGTGGTGAGGGCAATAAAACAAACATTCATAAACATGCTCTGGTCCTGGCACCTGCTAGTTAAGGATTTGGGGCAAGTCCTGTGGTCCTGTGAACACTAAATAATCACATTTTTTTCTCTTAAAAATTAGGCATTTAAATAGACTTTTTCTATTGCCATATGATCCAGAGAGCCCACTCCTAGGTATATATATCTGGATAAAATAATTTTAAAAAACGCATGCACCCCGTGTTTACAGCAGCACTACACACAACAGCCAAGACATATGAACAACCTAAATGTCCACTGACAGATGAATGGATTAAGAAGATGTGGCACATATAAACATTTGCAGCTACATGGATGGACCTAGCAATAATCATACAGCTATCAATAATTAAACTAAGTGAGGTTAAGTCAGAAAGAGGAAGACAAACATCACATGATATCACTTATATGTGGAATCTAAAATATGGCACAAATGAAATATGGCAGAAACAGACTAACAGACAAGAAGAGCAGACTCATGGTTGCCAAGGGGCAAAAGGGGCAGAAGAGGGTGGACTGGGAGTTTGGGACTAGCAGATGCAAACTATTATTTATGAAGTGGATAAACAGCAAGGCCCTATTCTATAGCACAAGGAACTGTATTCAATATTCTGTAATAACCATATTGGAAAAGAAAAAATAAACTAGGCTTCCTCCAGAACACTTTAATTCTGTAATATGAAAAAGAAGTATTTGATCTACATAACATAGCCTTCTATTTGTCTTCACAAATGAAATCACAATTTTGTTACGCAGATATATGATGTTTACAGCTGTGATTTATTTTATCTGCTCATACATAGAAAATAATCCTCTCAAAATCTCATAAAGGATCATATTTAATTCCCAGAGTGATTTGGAACCTTTATACTTCTGAAATTTAATTTATATCTCACACATTCATAAATCAACCAAGGCATCTGAACTTAAGAATCAATTTTTTTTTTCTTAAATAGAGACTAGAGAGCACAAAACTGCTGTTTTAATGTACAGAGATATAATTTCTAGAAATAGCATGCTAATGTTTCAAGCTAAAAAGCTCATTTATGTGTTCTAATTAGTATAACTATTTTAAATGTATTTTAAAGTATTTAACCTTCGGCAACAGTTTCCCAAAAGGGAACAACAACAACAAAAGATGTCAAAAAATTGTCAATAAGTGGTACTTTCTTATTTCTGTTGACATGTATATATAATGAATAATTTGTTCAGTATTTAATTATTGCTCGAGGTGACAGACTGCGTACTAATGAAGGGAGCTACAGCATCAAGTAGAACCGAGTGTATCACAGCTTAGTGGGGAAGTTATAGGTGTCCGAGTTATATAATACAATACAGAAGGTAATACGTTTTTATGTAAAGAGGCTCTTTCTTGTTTCCTCTTTATTTCTTTGGTTTTTTTATAGAGTTTTGTTTTTCCCATTTCTTTTACTAAACTGTCACTTCTCAGGCCTCAAGTGTGAATACAGTAGCTTTATTTTTGGCTTATAAACCCATCACTCTTGTAACAGATACAAACAGGTGCCATAAATCATAGCTGCTGATGTGTACATAATCAAAAATGTCGCTTTGTGTTACCTGCTCCCTGCATGAAATGGCAAGAAAGGTACTCTGCCTACTGTTCAGATTTCTCTGTCAATTATCAAGAATATAGTAGTACTTTATGGCTTGGCCTGAAGATTTAACACTTGAAAGACTGAGTGAGCATTCTTATTTTGATTATCAACAAAGGTACGATGCACAATTTCTTTTTACATCAACTCTTCTTTTACTTTCTTTTCCATCAGTTGAACAGAGAACCTAAGAGCATACTTAAAAATAAGTACCAAAAAGGAACTAGATAAACTAAAACCTGACCACTTCAAAGTTTATTTTGCACTAAAAATTCAAGAAGCAGAGGTCCTGCTGAGATGTAGAATGATGTCAGGGAGTCATAATGGTTAACCAGGCCGTCACAGCTAAGGACAGCCACCCACACCTGGAGAACTAGCAATGAAGAGAAGACAAGGCAGGCCTATGGGGTGGCCAAGAACAGAAGCAGAAGTTTGCATTAATATTCTGTTAACTTATAAGTCTCCCACTAAAGAATCTAGGTACACCCACTAGCTCTTGCGCCTGGCTATTAGAAATGACTGTCATAGGAAAAATATCAATACCCACTAAAAAAATCAGGAAAAATGTCATCCCTACTCCAAAACATTAAACAGAATAATTACAGAAATTTCTGAATTCACATAGAATCCAGCTTGCCAAATTTAAAGGTGACTAACTTTCACTGCAAAGATGCTTGGCTATCCCAAAGCTCCACCATTGAATTTTTGCAGTTCGTACTGCAAGGCAATAGAATTTAATACATTTTTTTTTCTTTTTGCCACACCTGTGGCATATGGAAGTTTCTGGGACAGGGTTTGAACCTGAACTGCAGCTGCATACGCCATAGCTGCAGCAACATCAGATCCTTAACCCACTCTGCCAAGTCAGGGATTGAACCCATGCCAACACAGAGAACTGAGCTGCTGCGGAGACAACTCCTTAACCTTCTCTGCCATAGCAAGAACTTTGAATGCATTTTAATCTCAAGTATCCAGAATTTGGGCATTCAATGGCTTCTTGGCTTATTTAGAATAAACTCTTATTAGCCTGCCATGCACAATCTGTAAAATTATGGCCCTGATTCTCTCTACAACCTCAGCTTGTACCATTGTCTCCCTTATTTATTCTGTTCCAGTCATCTGGACTTTTATGATTCCTCTACTGTGTCAAACTCTTTCCAGGACCTAGGCCTTCCCTCCTTCTGAAATCGATTTTTCTATAACCCATCATCTAGATAAGTCCCACTCATCTTCAGATGTCGGGACTTTTCCAGATGGCCTTTCCCTGGCCATCCAGGCTGAGACGATCCTCCATGGACCTCATTCTTTTCCTTCATCATACTTAGTCACTACAATTAGTAATTTGTATTTATTTCTTGCTTAATGCCGTTATTTATCACTATGCCATATATTTGGTGAGGGTGAAGACATTTCTATTTCTCCCGCCACTGTATCACCAGCATCCAGGGAGCACATGAAACATAGCAGTACAGTGAAAGGTTGCTCCATTTCCATTCTTCTATTACAGTGGCTCTGGCGTGGGGTGGGGTATGAAGATTTGGCTCCCTGGGGAACATCTCTTGATAATTAGAAATATTCCTGCTTGTTACAACTGGTAGGGTTGTACCTGGCATCCAAAAGCTAAAGATATTGCTAATCATTCTACAACTCACAAGACAACCATCACGACAAAGTATCGGCCTCAAATGTCAAGTGTTTCTCTGCTCTACTCAAATGTATTAAGTTAGTTGACATACTGAGACAGAAGTCAACTTCTCGCCCTAAAAGCTTTTCTGTCAAATGCTGTTATTGAGACATTATTGAAAGGCTAATGTTTGAGCATCTTCCCCCCCCCCCTTTTTATGGCTGCACCTATAGCATATAGAAGTTCCCAGGCTAGGGGTTGAATTGCAGCTGCAGCCGCAGGCCTACCCCACAGCCACAACAACACCAGATCTGAACCACATCTGCAACCTATACCACAGCATGCTGGATCCTTAATTCACTAAGTAAGGCCAGTGATGGAACCCATATCCTCACAGAGACAACGGTGAGTCCTTACTGCTGAGCTACAATGGGAACTTATTATTTGACACTGTTTCCTTCTCTTTAGAGTGCCAACTTATTGCATCAATTAATTTATTCAAAGGCAATTTTGAAATATGATTCACCTATCAATCAAAATTGACAGATATATAACATACAAGTCTCTCACTTAATATATATGAAAATGAAATGAGAGAAAGCACTGATAAAGGATTTTTTTTTTAATTTTAAATTGTTTTTGGCTTTTTTTAGGGCCACACTCATGGTATACGGAGGTTTCCAGGCCAGGAGTCGAATTGGAGCTACAGCTGCTGGCCTAACCACAGCCACAGCAACCCAGGATCCAAGTCCTGTCTGCCATCCACACCACAGCTCACAGCAACGCCGGATCCTTAACCCACTGAGTGAGGCCAGGGATCGAACCCACAACCTCATGGTTCCTAGTCGGATTCGTTTCTGTTGAGCCATGGTGGGAACTCCTGATAAAGGATGTTTATAACAGAAGAAAATAATAATAGGAGGCTTGGAGCAAAGAAAGTAGAGAAAATTGAAAGACAAAAGGAACAAGAACAGAAATAAAGTAAATGCAAGATAAAAATAATAAAGATGAGTTTGGAGCCTAATTAAGATGCAAGATGTCCGTTTTGTTGGATCTTAAGGATGATAAATTTATTAGCTCTAAAAATAGTCTACATGGTGTGATTTTGCCTTCTTTGTACACATAACCAAATAGGGCAGCCTTGCCAGGAGGTTATTTTGCTTGACCAGCCGTTCTGGATTCCTTCCAGAGAAATGGCTGTTCTCTCTGTTTCATTTTGTTGAGGTCACATGGCTTATTTCAGGTTAGGCTAATGATTTGTCAATAGAACTGAAAATAAGAGTGTTATTGAAGTTCCTATTGAGTAAATGTTAGTGTATGACAGGCCCGAGATATCTTATAAGCATAAATACATCTGCTTCCTCCCCTGTAACTATGAGTTCAGAATGTACTGGAAGAATAACTTGCTTTGTGAGAAAAAAAAAATCCTTGTTTTTAAAGGTCCCTTTAGTATTTGTCTCACATAAAAACAGAAACTAACAATTTGCATGTAAGATCAACAGCAAAGCTTTCCTGGGGTATGTTAGCAATGCTGTCAATGCATATATCCAAGAAGAAATAATATCTGAGTCAGATGAATATGGAAATATAACATACTAAAACTTATGGGACAAAGAAAAAGCAGTTCTAAGAGGGAAAACCATTGCAATGAATGAATGAATTTAAAAAAAGAATGAGCTAAAATAGCATTCTAACTTAGACTTCAAGAAAGTAGGAAAAGAAGGAGTTCCTGTCATGGCTCAGTGGCTAAAGAATCTGACTAGGGACCATGAGCTTGCGGGTTCGATCCCTGGCTTCGCTCAGTGGGTTAAGGATCTGGCGTTGCCCTGAGCTGAGGTGTAGGTTGCAAACACGGCTCAGATCCCATGTTGTTATGGCTCTGGAGTAGGCCGGTGACTACAGCTCCAATTAGACCCCTAGCCTAGGAATCTCCATATGCTGCGGGAGCAGCCCTAGAAAAGGCAAAAAGATAAAAAAATAAATAAATAATTAATTTTTAAAAATTAAAAAAATTAAAAAAAAGAAACTAGGAAAATAAAAATAATCTAAGCCCAAAGTATCAGAAGGAAGACAATAACAAAGACCAGAGTGAAATAAATGAGATAGAGCATAAAAGACAATAGAAAATAGCAATAAAATTGAGACCCTTTTATTAACACAATAATAGAGAAATCTTTAACTGAACTTACTAAGAATGCAAATAAAGACAAATAAAATTATAAACAAAAGAAGATACACTGCATCTAATATCAGACAAATACAATGGAATATAAGAGAATACTATGAACAATTATATGCTAATAAGTTGGACAACCTAGATGAAATGGAAAAAATTTTAGAAACATACCACCTGTCATGACTGAATCATGAAGAAAACAAAAATCTGAACAGACTAATTACTAATAAGGACATCGAATTACTGATTTACAAATCTCACAACAAAGCAAAGTCCATGACCACAGAGATTCACAAGTGAATCATACCAAACATTTAAGAAAGCATAAAAAGCAATCCTTCTCAGAATCTTTCAAAAAGAAAATTGAAGGACCAATTCACACTCACTTTATGATAAGACCACTTTAATCCCAATACCGAAACCAAAGCAACATATTACAAGAAATGAAAATTACTGACCACTATCACTCATGAATATAAATGCAAACATCCTCAAAAAATATTAGCAAACTGAATCCAAATAGAAAAAGATTTATACACCATGGCTAAGGGGACTTCATTCCAGGTATGCAAATTTGGTTCAATATTCAAAGATCGATTAATGTACTCTATGACATCAACAGGCATAAATAAGAAAAATATAATCACATCAATAGATGAAAAGATTTTGAAAATACAACAGACTTTTATGATAAAAATTCTTAGCAAACATGGCATAGAGGGGATCTTCCTCAACTTGATAAAGAATGTCTACAGAAGTGGAGTTCCTGACGTGGCTCAGTGGTTAAGGAATCTGACTAGCATCCATGAGGATGCAGGTTCGATCCCTGGCCTTACTCAGTGGGTTAAAGATCCGGCATTGCTGTGAGCTGCAGTGTAGTTTGCAGACGTGGCTTGGATCCTGCATGGCTGTGGCTGTGGCATAGGCCAGCAGTTACAACTCTGATTTGACCCCTGGCCTGGGAAATTCATACTAAATGGCAAGAAACTAAATACTTTCCCCTTAAGACAGAGAACTAGACAAGGACATCCACTGTCACCACTCCTATTCTACACTGTAAATTGAATGGAACAACTAACTAATGTAGTAAGATAAGGGGATTAAAGTTATACATATTGGGAAGGAAAAATGGAAACTGTCTTTATAGATAACACGATTGCTCTTGTAGAGAATTCCAAAGATTTAACAACAACAGCAAAAACCCTTGGAACAAATAAGTGATTATAGTAGGTTGCAGAATTCAAGGTTAAAAAAAGTCAGTTGCTTCCCTATATAACAGCAATGAAAAATTAAGACATGAAATTAAAAACACAAAACATTAGCACATGAAAAACAAAATACTTAGGTAGAACCCTAACAAGATTTACATGAGAAAAATTGCAAAATATTAATGAAATCAATTAAAGATCAACTAATTAAAGCAGAGATATTCCATTCTCATGGATAGAAAGACCTGATCTTGTTAGGATCTTCTTTCTTCCTACATGATCTACAGATTAAACAGAACCCCAATCAAAATTCCAGAAAATAATTATGTGGATGTTAATGAATTGATTCTAAAGTTTATATGGAAAGACAAAAGACCTAGAATTTCAAGACATTATAAATTTACAGTGATCAAAATAGTGTGTGGCATTGGTGAATGAACAGACAAATAGATCAATGGAACATAACAAAGAGCCTAGAAATAGATTCACAAATATAGTCAATTGTTTTTTACAAAGGAATAAAGACAAATGAATGGAAAAAGGACAGTCTTTTCAACAAATGGTGCTAGAATAAGTAGAGATCCATGCAAAATAATAAGAAGAAGATGTCTAAATACTAAAGACAACACTTTTTACATAATGTAATTATGGTTTATACAGTAACCCAACTACTTTCACAGAAAAATTTTTTCTTCATTCCTCATAAACAGTAACTCTCCTCAGCACTCTAGGGGATCTGAGTTTTAATGCCATCACTTGTTTTGTACATCAACACTTACCTTTCTAATTTTCTAATTATTTTCTTCAAAATATCTAATTTACCACTCATCCCAAAATAGTATTTACAGAGCTTCATAAGACAAGGGTGCAATATTCATACTTTATGTTTACTGATGTCTTTATTCTGATAGTCTTTAATATAACAACATTGATTTAATTAAACAATATAGTGCATTGCTCAGGATTTCATTTGATATTGATAAAACTAGTAAAACCATCCATCTCATTTGATGGATGAGAAAGCCAAAGGTAGAAGAGTGAATGTGACTTGTCATTAATGGTATAATGAGAACTAAATATATGATTTCCAACATGTTTCTCTCTTCTGAGGACACTGAAGCCTAGGATAGCTTAGGAATAATTTATACTTCAACTATTTCCAATAAAAATAACTCATACACAATAAGAAAATTGAAAGAAAAAACTCAAAAACATATAGAGAATATGAGGAACAATCATACTGGATTACAGAAATTTAATTGAATACATTATTTTGTTCTGTTTGCAAGATAATTTTTTTTGCAAACAATGCCAAAAAAAGACAATTAACTCAAAGCATTGATTTAAAAAAGTCAAATTGTAAGAGCAACCAGACTCAATTCCAAATATAAATTTCTGAAAGCATTTACTATATTTGGAATAAATTTATTAGCATTAATCAAATGCTATTAAGTGCCTAATATGTTAAGCACAAGGCTACATTCTTTCATATTATGTAATTCTCCCAATGATCTCATGAATAGGTCTCGACTTTATAGGTAAAAAGTCTAAGTTTCAGAGATACTTAATGATTTGCTCAAGATCACAAGGGCAAACAATATACCAAAACTGACACTCGATTTCCTGATTTCAAGTCCAGAGTTCTTTCAATGGAAGGAGCTCAATGGAAGGAACACTGGTGAGTATGATGGATGGTGTGTTTAATAGCAGTTTTATACCATAGTGACTGGTTAACTGCAGGGTAAAGAAAGGATTGTATTTTGATTGGTTGTATGGTAGGATGAGCAGCAAGATGATTAATATTTATAGTCATAATAGCCATCATTTCCTGAGTAGCTGTCACATGACTTATACTGTGTTAGGTAGCTTAGAACTTCTATCTCATTTCACCACCACAACTTTACAATAAGAATATTATGATTCCCATTTTACTAGTGAGGAAACTAATGCTTTGAGTAGCTAGGTGACTTGTCCAAGGTCAGACAAGTAAATGTTTAAATTGATGTTTGTTCCTCAAGATTCCACACTCTTCCCAATGTATTTTAAATATTTCTTAATCACAGTCAAAAGGGTCACTTGCATCCTTTCTATTTTCCCTCTTGACAATATATTAAAATTACACATACAATTAATCATTTCTTCAGTTTGCTAATTGTGTGCCTGATCCTGTGCTCTGGCTGAAAGCACCTACGATTAGCTAGCACTGATTAGAAACTTACGCAATTTCCTAAAGGAATACTTTTACTATGCATAAAAGGGCAGCTTTTAGGAAGATGGCATTTATTGGTATAGGTTTTGAAGATTTTTATGTAGGTAAAATGTCAATTCAAATACAACATGAAGCTGTGTTTTCTAAATGCATTTTAAATGCTTGCAACTGTGACAGACCTCGATGTAAATGTTTATCATATGAAAGCATAAACTCTGACAGAAAAATATTTCCACAAGACAACAGGGAGTGTAGGAGACTAGATAAAACTGTTGAGATGACAGTAACTAGAGATGAAAACCAGAAATGTGCCCGTTATCTCCAGAAACCTGAAAAACACATTCCTTATTTTCTGGTTATGTTGTCATCTCTGACTAGTTTTAAAGCATTTCAAGTCAGCGATTCTACAAGTCTCCCTGGGCTTCATGAGATGTCTCAGCAGATTAGTAATGGGTTTCAGGACCTGAAACGTATAGGTCACTGGTTTGAATCCAATCCAAATCATTACCATTTAAAGGCTATCTATTGTTAAGGTAGTTGCTAAAAACTAATTTGCCCATTTCATACATCTCTGAGTACTGTTGAATGTACGCATTAAATTTTCGTATTCATGCCAACTTGACCACTGCATGATACACAGATTTGAGATGAGAGTCAGTGAGAAACATGGGAGGAGGAATTTTCAGGAGTAAACAGTATGGGTAAAATTCACCGAACTGATTCTAACTTTCTAACATTCAGGGGAAAAAAATATTTAAAAAAAATATTTTAAAATATTTTAAAATAAAATATTTAAAAAAAAATATTTTACGGAGCATCCTTTCCTTCTGGTTGAAAAGAAAAATCCATGTATTCCTCAGCGAACAAGTTGCTTAGAAAAAAGAAACAAACCCAAATTATCACTTTTATGTTTCTCATTATTTCTCAGTATTTTCTTAAAGAAGCTGCCTATCCAATGGAAATATTAAGAAAGTTTAGAAACCTGCTTTGTTAAAATGGTTGCTATTTGCATGTAATTAAGAAGCTATATGCGCACATGTGGATATACATCATGTATCATGCAAGTATTGATTAGAAGTAAGGTTCAAAGACAAATCAAAATGACGAATCAATGCACTGTCCATTTCCCAAAATCATAGATAGCATCATGACAAAATGGTGAATTTGTGAGTAATCATTCATTTGGGAACTGTTCCAAGTGATAATTTTTGAGATTCTTTACAAATTATTCTAGATGTTCCTAGTGTGGCTCAGCAGGTTAAGAAGCCGACTAGAATCCTTCAAGATGCGGGTTGGATACCTGGCTTCGCTCAGTGAGCTAAAGGTTCCAGCATTGCCGAGAGCTGCAGTGTAGGTCACAGACATGGCTGGGACCTGGAGTTACTGTGGCGGTGGTATAGGCTGGCAGCTGCAGCTGCAATTTGACCCCTAGCCTGGGAATGTCCATATGCTGCAGTGTGGCCCTAAAAAGGAAAAAAAAAAATATTCTGTAAACTTTTTAACCAGGATGACAAATGCAATATACTATTTGCTTCACAAACTATATTTCATTTTCTGCTTTATACCCAAAACAAACTTTCTCAGAGATTAGAAAAAAAGCCCTTTAGGAAAATCATCTGTCATGATATATTTCTCTTTTTCCTATATATGTAGGAGTATAAGAAGACATTAACTTTTTCCATAAAATTGTTTTTTTACATAATTTTTGGCAAATGCTACAATCACTTTCTCCTGGTTAAGAGTAGACTCTAGCTTCAATAAGCATCAAGAAACTTGCAAATGAGATTAAAAAGCCTGGAAAATTTTCACTGATATACAATATTTATTTCGATCTTGGGTCATTTTGATTTTGTTATGCTAGAGCAACCAAACCTATTAATAACTATCTATTGAAAAGACGTACTGTATGATATCACTTATACGTGGAACCTAAAAAATACAACAAACTAGTGCGTATAACAAAAAGAAGCAGACTGACAGAAAAATTAATGGTTACCAAAGGGGGCGAGAAGGGGTTGGGGAAACAAAGGGGAGAAGATAAAGAAGTACAAACTACAAGGTGTAAGTAAGTTACAAGGACATACTGTACAAAATGGGGAATGTAGCCAATATTTTATAATAACTATAAATGGGGTATAACCTTTAAAAAGTGTGAATCACTGTATTGTACACCTGTAACATATAATCTTGTGTATCAACTACACTTCAATAAAAAAGATTAATATGGTAAAAAAAAAAAGCGATGATAGTAAAAACCGTTCAGTAAACAAAACAATAAAACACTTACAAATATTGTAAACGAAGTGGGCTCAGCCTCAAGGCATTCTAAGAGCTCCAACTGGCTAGAACCCAGCTGCATGCCAGGCTATCCTGTGTGAACTGAGTAACAGATGCACTGTGACCAGTCACTGCCTGACTTTGGAAGAAATGATGTGATTGGTTACTGATCATAATGAGCATCTGTCGCTTATGTATTTATGAACCAAAAAACCAGGTGCAACGTTTGTTCTTCATGCAAGTATAGTTCAAATGCTCTGGACAGAACTGTGAACTCTGTTGTTGGAAGCTGGTATTATTGAAATAGACCGTGGTAAATGAAATTAGTTCAGAAAGGAAATCTGTAAGATGTCCTGTAATTATATGAATCACATTGAATTTAGTAGGATCTTGTGTGAGATCATTTGTAAAAAGGATTTCCTTAGAGAGTAAGGAATTTTAAAAATGCAGTTCTGTCAGCAAATCAAGTTTTGATTAAAACATGATTCTTTTTCCTATAGGGATACTATCCTATGTGAAAACCTGACATTTTAATGACAATTTATTTAGATATTCCCCCCTCACCCTCTTTTAGAAGAGAAAAAGAAAGATACACAATATTTCTGCAAGATGAAATGTAGTATATTCATATCAAAGACTCCAGGAAATAATTCAAGATATGAAATGCTTTCGATGCTCTGAAGAAACCAAATATATTCTTCAGTGCACCTCACAATTGCAGCTTTTTATTAGATCGTTTTAATAACGGCACTACTGTTCAATTTGGTATATTTCATCAGACATGCATGGCAGTCAGTATAAAGGAGAAGTCAGACATTAAAATGAACTGTTCAAATCTTCCAATAATAACAAGAGAGTGGCAGATAAAATTATAAGGCAGCAACATATAAATGAAAGATTCTTCAGGACGTTGGTGGCCTACTATTTAGATCCTAAGGGAAAAACACCCCAAGAAAATTCCTTTTTCTCAAAAGGAAATGCATTTTCAATTTGCATAAGGTTCCTGCCCTTGAGGAACTCATGGTCAGTTAGTGAGATTAACATACAAACGCAGACTTAGAATAGAGCAAAAAAGTGGTAATAAATGCACAAAGAATTTCATGGCAATTTGCTGCTTTGTAACTCACCTATCTCATTTTGGTGGGAATTTGGAGAACCCTTCATAAACTAGAAAACTATGATTTACAAAATGGAGTCATTTGCTCAAGGCCACCTGCTCATCAGTGGCCAAGTCAAAAAATAAACAGTTAACAATTTACTACAAGTTTGTTTCCCATATACCATCGTGCCTCTTTCACTATGATTGTAACAGAATTTTCAAGTAAGACTGCAGAGGAAATGCTTTTGAAAATGCCAACATTTGCAATTATTTTGATTTTTTTGGAAGCATCATGTAAGCTATGTAGAAAAGATAAATGCGGAAAGTTTTAATAGCTAAGTATCTTAGTTTGGCAAATTATAATTTCCCCACCAATTCTGTACATGTGTGCTCTAATCAGCGGATAAAAGTGGTAGTTAACTGATGAAGAGTTTTGCTTTCCTTCCTAGGATAATTAGGATGATCATTAATAGTCTCTTCCTTCTTCATTTTTATGTCATCTCATGGCAATATTTTCTAATGGGTTCGTGATAACATGATGACACAATAATTGTTATAGAATTCAAAGTAGAACTTGAAGAACAATTCTTATGACTATTGCTGTATCATTAAGTTCACTCTGATTAATATCATTAAGGTAAACAGCACAGAAATTAACAATGATTTGAGTAGTGTTTTAAATGGGTGCCTCCTCTATAAAAGAACCATTTCATTGCAGAGCCTGTGTGGAACAAAGTCTGTTTCGCACCATGGAATTCCATCTCTGCTTTAGGGCCATAAAAGCTTAGGCAATCAACTGTGTCTGTCTGGTGATCCCTTCACCTTCAGCCATTCTCAGTCTCAGAAATGAAGTTTGTGCATTACACCCTCTCCACCATGAAATATACTCCTTAATTGATTATCATGGAGAACGTTTGTGTTTAGGCAAGTATAATATACAAAAACTTGAACACAGACACATATGCACACACACAGACACACAGACATCCAGCTGCCTCTTTCTATGGAAAGTGTTGTTTGGTTGCAATATAATTAAATGAATTTGACTAACTCTAAACAACTAAATCTTGCAAAGGCTAAGGAAGTTTTTGCTTGCTTCTTCTGACTGCCTCTTTACCCCACCTTTTGGCATTATTATCTCCTATGTTTAAACATATTTCCTAAATGTTCAAATTTTCAGTGCGAATGTCCATTTTCACTAGTTTATACAAAGACCGGTTGTATAGCACAGGGAACTCTACCCCATACTCGGTTCTCTATATGAGAAGAGAATTTTAAAAATGCATGGATGTGTGTACATGTATAACAGAATCACTTTGTTGTACAGCATGGATTTTCACAACATTGTAAATCAACTATACTTCTATAAAGCTTTAAAAAATGAAGAAAAAAAAAAAACTGAGAAAGGAGTAATCTGATTCTGATGCCTTGGTTCTAAAAACAAACCATAATACCTCTATGACAATAAAAGGCCAAAACTATCTCAGTATAAACCCGTGTAGTCTAAACTCATGTATCTGCATCATATATGTGACTACTACCAAACAACTTTTAAGTCTGGTTTACTCCTCCTTGCTATGGTGATACATGACAAAAGGAGACACAAGCTACTACAAGGGCAGTGCCAACCATCACAGTTAACATGTGTTAAGTTCTCACCATGGCAATACATTGTTCGTGTATTATCTCTTTTATTTTTTCTATTTATTTATTTATTTATTTTGTCTTTTTTTAGGGCCACACCCATAAGAAGGCATACGGAAGTTCCCAGGCCAGGGGTCGAATCAGAGCTGTAGGTACCGGCCTACATCACAGCCACAGCAATGCGGGATCTGAGCTGCATCTGGAACACACACCACAGCTCACAGGCAATGCTGAATCCCCAACCCACTCAATGAGGCCACAGATTGAACCTGCGACCTTATGGATACCAGTTGGGGTCGTTACCACTGTGCCATGATGGGAACCCCGTATTATCTCTTTTAAACTTCACAATGGCCCTATAAGGGTGGTTCTATCTTTATTCTCTTTTAGTGTATCAGGACATTGAGGAACAAAGAAATGATCATCTTGCTCAAGGTCATATATCTAGTAAGTATCTAAGCAAAGCTTTTTTCCCCTTAGGCAGTTTAACTATAGATCCTGAGCTTTTAACCACCAGTTAATACTTAGAGATCTTAAGGACTGTTTTTTGATAGACTGTGTGGTTTTAGAGAGTGAGGCACTAGAACTGAGTTCTAGAGTTATTCAACTGTTGAGAAAAAAGAACGTTCTCAGTGAAATGATAAAACTATGATTAAATGACACACTTAGTAACAGTGATGTCAGGTAACTCAAAACTTTTTCAGAAAAGGATTCTAATTGAACATACAAGTTAATGCGCCTTATTGGCAGAATATTTTATTAAATAAATATAATCTACACAATATCTACTTTTTATAGTACAGCACTGGAACATGTAGGCAGCAAGAACTATTGGCACCATCTGTCCTGATGTCATGATAAATTTTGGCTGAATCTACACCAAAGCCCCATGAGAAAAACACCGACTACATTTAGAAGTTGGTATGTTTCATCATGAAATTTCTAGGGAATTAAAGATGTCAAGGCATATTTCTTATTATTATATAATATTTTTAAGCACCAGTAGAAAAGCCAGTGTTTTGTTCTAATATACCATCTGAATGGTAATCTTATAGAAAGTCATTAAGAAATGAGGGGAAATAATCCCTTAAAGCAGGTCCTGCTGTGGCATAGTGGGGTTAATGATCTGGCTTGTCTTTGTGGAGGAACCAGTTCAATCCCCAGCACAGTGGGTTAAGGGTATGCTGCAGCTGTGGTGTAGGTTTCAGTTGCAGCTTGGATTTGATCCCTGGCCCAGGAACTTCCCTAAGCCATGGGTGTGGCTGAAAAAGGTGGGGGGAGGGGGAAGAATCATAAGCCATAGGTGCAGCTGAAAAAGAAAAAACAAAAAGAATGCTCTTAAAACTTATATTTTGATTTCCTTTTCTTCTAAGTCAGTGAACTGTAAAAGTGGGCAGTCTGTCCATATGATGGAAAGAAGATGCCAAATTAATTGAAGATAATTTAAAATACTTTTTAAAACCTGTGGTTAGTTTTTATCCTATACAAATATAATAAATGCTGCTCTCATGTGTAAAAACTATTTCTTTCACATTGCTACCACATTGATCTGGTACAGAGAAGGGAATTATTTGCAAATAATAAAATACTTGAATCTTCTTATGAGGCTAGCTATCAACATTTATTTTTTTTAATGGGACTCCTTTAGAAACCATTGATAAGGGAGTTCCTGCTGTGGCTCAGCAGAAATGAATCTGACTAGTATCCATGAGTATGCGGGTTTGATCCCTGGCTTCGCTCTGTGGGTCGGGGATCCCGTGTTGCTGTGGCTGTCACGTAGGCTGGCAGCTGTAGCTGTGATTCGACTCCTAGCCTGGGAACCTCCATGTGTCGCGAGTGGGTGCGGCCCTAAAAAGCGAAGAAAAAAAAAGAAAGAAACCATCACTAAGAAATATTAAATGCATCTGGACATAAAAGATTCATAAAAGATATCCAAGAAGGAGTCATAGCAATGATGCAACTCAAACCCTTGAACTTGAGAATTACAGGTAACTTTGTTTTGTGGAAAGAGAGTTCTTCAGCAGAACATAGGCCCTATGAAAGCAGGACTTTAGTCCATATTTTATCCCTATGCCTAGCACATACTGAATGTTCTTTATATATTAGTTTGAAATTTGAGAAATGAATGCAGGAGAATCTGATTGAAATTTCAAAAGTCATGCAATCCTGATGCACTCACCACATGCAACACATAGACGCTCAACACAGCAACACTGTCTCTCTAGTCTTAACATCAAAGGTGGTTTTGGACTATTTGTTTATTAACACTGCAAGGTCACTCTTACATTCAGTGTTATTAAATACTACATTTTAGTAAACTGACCAGAAGAAATAAAAATTTTCTAGTATCAATTAGTACAATTGGGCACATGCTTTGAGGGATTTAGACTGAATGTTTTCCTCTTGAAGCTCTTTTTCATGCACATCAATTACAAACAATTCTTTTTATTTGACAAATAATTATTTCTAAGCTTCACAGAAAATATACCAGTAAGTGAAATAGATAGACACATCTCTTAGAAGTCAAAAACATTTTTTTTCTAATTACGTACCCAGAAATTTTTCTCCAATAGTCTCTTTTACTTATGACAAAATAATTACTCCTTTCTACATTACTATTACCACTGAGACACTTTTTTCATTCAAATGATCTTTATCCAGTGCCTATTATGTGCAAAACACTGTGTGATAGTAGAAATGTAGAGATATCTAGCATGGATTCTTTACTCGGGGTATTAGCACAAGTTATATCTAAGAAAGGTAATATTTCTCAGACTCTCCATCCTTACAACACAATGTATCAACCACTGTGCCCCAGGTTGACCTAAGAGATCAACCAAAGCTCAATGATGCATTATGTTCATATATGTTCATATAATACTATGTTCCATCTAGTAATCTGAGACTCATCATTTGTGGCATCTGGCAATCATAAAACAATCTTTGTAGAGGCGTGTTCTAGGATGCACAAATCCTTGATTCTTTTACAAGAAATAAGATGGCACATTATAATGCTATTTGAAATAGGCATGCAACAACATAAAAATAACTAACTTAGTGGTTAAGAATGTTGCCATTCCTACATGTCAACTTGTTTGGGTTTGAGACCTTGCTCTTCCACTATCTGGCTGTGTGTTTGCTATACCTAGTTTCATCTTTAGAGAAATATGATACCTTTTTTGGTTTTATTTTATGAGGATTAAAGTGTTTGATATTAACTATTATTTAATGTTGCCTTAAGGATCATTATTTTTAGTAACTTTGTTATTCACACTATGTGTAACACTTTAAAATTTACAAAATTCTTTTGCATAATTACCTCACTTGCACTATCCAACAAACCAAATGTCCTGCTTACAGCTATAAGGTCATGCATTACATTAACCAATATATTCACTAGACTACAATAAGAATGCCACTTTGTGGAGTTGGGTAGCCTAATTCTCTGAACATAGGCCTATAAGACCAATGGTATTCTTATTTGTGATCTGAGGTTATGTGATTTACAAATGTGAAAGAAGTGAGATAACTTTTATAAGGTCAAATAGCCAATAACTTGCAGAGCTGGGGAAGCCTACAGCCCTTTGTTTCATGCTACTTCTATTACTCACATCTGTTTGGGGGGCACCCATTCTGTGACAGTAGCCTTGTTGTTGTATAAACATTAGAACTCACCATTTTTCAGTTTGACACACACAAGCCACGTATGCCATATACCACATATTACTGAGTACTTCCATTACTGAATAGTACCAGGCTCTGCAGTGATTTAAAATGGTCATATAAATTTTAAAACTGAAAGATGACTAGCTTTAACAGATACTTATTTTGTTGTTGATCTCCATTTTACTTTGATATACACATAACTATAAAAAATGTTCACTACATACCCCTTGCTAAGTCAACAGAGGTCATAGTCTAATGAAATTCCTTTTCTGTTACTATTTTGATCTTATTTTGCTCATTGATAACAGCAGTTTTTCACACTGCCCTTTGCCCTTAGACTATCCCATGTGAGTTCTTCAACTAGTTTATGCTGATCTTATATTTTGGTATGGTATCCAGCTTTCCCATCCCAGAGAAGCACAACCATGGTGCAACAGGTCTAGTGAAAGACTGCACCAGTGAAGTTAGAGCCAGCTCACAAACAGTGGAGGAAAGGAGCTGCTCTGAGAGGCAGTGCAATGACTGACTTATTTCTGGAGGGCTGGGGACAAAAAAAAAAGAGGCAGGCTTGGCAAAGAATAGCAAGAAGTTTTGACTAAAAGGTGGGAGAAGGAACTGGCGCCAGTTCCCTGGATCATACAAAAAGGATGGCTGCTGTGACTAAAGGATGCTAGGGGTCTCAGGTGATGGGATGAGGGCAAGAAGGGCATCAATCCTGCAAAACTACAGGGCGATGTTCATATATTGAACATTTGTACAGTGTAGGTCTTAGGAGCTTGAATCTTTCATAATGTGCACGATGGCACATGTGATGCACCTTAACATCCCCTAAGTAGGAGAATCATTTCACTCACTATCCTTAGGCATTTCAAAAATTTAAACTGCTCATACATGATAGGTGGCCCATGACTCTTTTGATGCACATAAAAATGCCCAGTACACAGTAAATATGAAATAAACTCTTGGCATACTTCTTTGTTTTTGTGGTCTGTCCAAAGTAATTCAAATTAATTGAAAAGCAATTAATGTCACATCTAGTATGGCATACTGCCAAATTATTATGCATATTTTATTGAACTTTAGAGTTTCAGAAGTTCTTCTGAGACCTTCAAGTATATTGATAACCACTGCAAATACTAAAAGGGAGATATCTATGGAGGGAACCAATATTATCTGATAGTTTGAAAGTTTTGCTGGGGATCATTTTAAGGAACAAGGACTCCCCCCACAAAAATATGTATTAATTATAGCAAATATTATGTATATTTATTACATACACAGAGTAGAGAAAAATTAATGTGAGAATGAATAGCATAGCTATTTTGTCATTTTAGAAAGCCACTTAATTTCACCAAGATAAAATGTGGTCATAATAACTGTATCTCTTATCTCAAGATTTCAGTCTCTCAATAATAATTGAATAATGATGTTCAACAGTAAGTTATCATCAGGATTAAATAATTCAGTTTATGGAAAACATTTGGTACAAATCTGGCACTTAAAATGCTGATTCTTTTTTTCCACCTTTACTTAAAATCTACTGAATATATATGCAGGGTATATCTGCTGGGCAATGCAAAAATCATTGCCCTGAAATGTCTGTTAACTAATACACTCTTTTTTTCCCCTGACTATATTCTAGTTATTGATATAACTTTCACAGTCCTTTTATATAAGAGGGTTATGTTAGACCTTTAGCTTACTATTTGTCTGGTTTGCACTTACTACTTGAAAAAAGTAATTTTTCTCTTCTCTAACTAATGCAATTTGATATTTTTAACAATGTTATGCTTGTAACCTAAGAATAAAGAAAACTCGTGGCAAATAAACTAGAAAAAGTATACTTGGTAGTAGATCTATAGCCTAACATACTATTCATTAATCATGATTTTCTTGTCATTTATGTAATAAGATGTTGATAAAATCTGTTAACATAATCCTTACTATATAAATGTTCCTATAACTCTTATCTACTGAGCAATGTTCAAAGATTAGTCTGATATATTCTTTGTTGGCTGAAAGTTATCATGTTCTCATCCTGGGTTTATCACTCTGTATTAAGAATGTTCTGAATGAGAGAGCTCTGGAATTTTAAATATATACATAATCAATATATAATAGATATGCTATTATATAATATATAATAGATATATTATGTAATATATATCTAACTACATATTATATATATAATCTTTTCATAATAAAGAAACTAGATCAAAACTCTTCATTTGATTATTATAATTTAACAATATGTGTGAAATTCACTGTCTCATTTCATAAGCCATCATTTATTCTTAATTGTCTTATTGTGACTAATGGTTCTGTGACTTAAAACATCAAAGTGATCAGATATGATTATGTAGCTGATACATGCATTTCTGTTTTCATCTGTGAAACTTTGGGTGGTTTTATCTCAAGTATCATGTATTAAAATATTCAATATTCTGAGATACTTTGTGAAATATCTGGATTCAGAAAATGAATTAGAATTCCAAGAAATTATAGTGGGAGAGGGAAGGAAACTCTGAAAGGCCCTGGTTTTCAGGTATGATGCATCAGCATATGCATTCACAGGTTTTAACAAGGCATTGTTAAAAGCCTCCACATTCTCATATATGAAGTAGTAATAACAACAAGCTTCTTGCCAACCTAGGATCTGAGTTGTGGGCCAGATGAATCATAGACACAAAAGCACTTAGTAAATTGTAATTCAGTATACTTAAAGAAATACTTATTGTGTTTCTGATATGCACTAGGTCATAAGCAATTAGAAAAAGGTCTAAGATGTCATCAGAGGGATAAGCTAAGCTGTGGCAAACACTGTGGACCCAAAGGAAGTCCCTGTGAGAGAGCAGGACTTCTTGTGAAGGACGACCAAGACCATTAGAATGTGAACCAGCAAAGACATTCAGTAACAGAGATGTAGAGAAGGACTGAGAAAGAAAACTTATAGCACTGAAACCCAACAATCAACTGAGGTTATAATGTGCCATCTAAGGACAAAAGTCCATGTGAAATATCACAATAAGAGAGTTTAAAATTTGTGTTCGGTTATTCCAAGAATAAGTACATCTCCAAAAAAGCAAGGAAATACATAAAGAATAAAATTTAAAATGTGGTCAAATTGTGCTTATAAGTTGTTTAACTACTAAATACTACATGTAGGGAAAAATGTGTGAAAATTATGAAGTTTTACCAGTTTATGTAATTTTCTGCCTCGACAGACACTGTAGGGTTTTCTAAGTTCATTTAACATAAAATTTACTTAGATATTTAATTTAATGCATTTTTACAAACGTTATTTCACATATCAATACTACAACCAGTGACCTTGAGAAATTAATGAAGTAGATTTTTCCTTGGGTTTAAAATAAATTCCAGCAATGGTTCAAATTATTTACACACGTTAAACTTCTTCATGCTAAGTTTTTTATTTGCATGGAGAAAAAATTATTCTTTGTCCTTAAACTAATAAGATTTTATATATGAAGACCAATGACAAGTAAAGGCATAGCTAAATTCACTAATCTGCATAAGCAATCATTATATGTAAAATAATTTTAAAGGAAAAAGATCAAAATTTTTGCTAGACTCTAGTTATAGTATATATCATAAATAACAGTATTAACTTTGGCAGATAAGTTATTTTATCCTTATATGTAATACTTTGTACAAGATTTGGGTACACAGTAAATATGTAACTTCTCAAATTTGATTGACACTGAGATAAGCATTCCTTATGTTTTCCTGTAGCTCCAAAATTTATTTTTAACCTATGTCTTTCCTTTGAGTATGCTGTGGAGGGTGAGGAGACCAATAATTATAATAGTTAGTCTAAAATAGTTGTGCAGTGTAGAGAAATTATAATAAGGATAGATAATCTCTAACTTGTAGCAAAATTCATGACATTTTGCAATCAAAACTGTTCAACCAGTAACCTGAAGTGTCTGATTTACATGATCCATAGATAAAGAAATTATAAATAATGTGTTTCTAAAAATAAATCAGCTGATTGGAATTATTGAGACCCTACACACACACACACACACACACACACACATACACACACACACTTTGATGGAGAGAGAAAAACAGAGATTTTAAAAAATAATTTTGCTAGGGACTGGTGAAAAATATTTTCATTATTATATTTTGTAAAGAAAGATATTGAGGATGGACTATGGAGGGAACTAACATGTATAGGGGTCATAATATTTTTCTGGAACATATTAGGCTTTTTGGTATATAATTTCAGAGTAGAAAAAATATCAAGAGGTGTAGGTACTAGAAGTGATGTTTTCAACATCTACAAGGAGAATGAAAAAAAAAGCAGCTTGAATCCATTCCTATTCTATAAACCATACACTGTAAAATCACATGTAAAATATTGCTTACAGGGCATAATGGACCATCATTTACATGCATATAATAGTAACTATGGATTTAGTGACTCTTACGCTATTTTTTAATGATGTTGACTATGGAAAATGAAAATGTGGAACAAGGCAAGATTGAGGCTTGAGGGCAGGGGCAAGGGAACATCTTCCCAAATCCATGAACAAAATTTTGAGAAGAAAGAGCTTTAAGAAGGGAGATCACGGTATTCTTTAATATTCTTATAAGCATATATGTATATATATATGAATTTAATAAAATAAACAGCACTTCTAAACTTTGAAAATTGTGATTTAAAACAACTATTACATTGAATATCTTCTTTCTTTAACTCCCCCTGCTCCCAAAACACACCTTAACCTCAAAAAAATTTCCAAAGTCCTCTGAACATGCCATGACTTTATAAAAGTATACTGGACTCTCTGTTTTACTTCTCTACCTCTTCAGCAATATTTAGTCACCTTTCCTGTAAAGCTTTCTGTGACCCTCCAAGTCATAATTGATTACCATCATTCTCTGATCCCTTAGCAAGCGCTCAGTGGACATTGCCACTAGAATTGTTTTAGGATATTCAAAGGTTCTAGCATTTTGAAATTAATAGATCCTGCTTCTTAAAGGGCCAGTGTCAAACTATGATCAACTCTTTTTCATATCTACCTCACTAACTTTCCTGTGAAGTCCCACAAACATTCCATGTTGATCCCATACACCTTACAATACCTTCATCCAATCTCAGCAGAATAAATAATATATGCAATAGAACCCATGTAAAAATGCCTTTGTTTGTCCCCTGAATATTGTCTTCACAGTAGATTCCTGATCAATGTAACCATAGATGATGTGACCTTGATATATTTTGCATTACTGCCATTAGTGCACTACATAAGGGAAAATAGATGGTGTCAGTAAATTATAATCTCACTTACAGGAACACATAAAAAAACCTTACCTCATAAAAGCAACTCAAGTGAGCACTATGATATGACTATGGGCTTAAATGTTTTGTATTTTCCCATAAAATGGACTAAGAATAGTGCAGGTGAAAGATTAAAATGACTTCTAATAACACAGAATAAGAGAAGGATTAAGGGAAGCTCTATCTTACTCCTTTTCGCTCAAGAGTTCTTCAGTTGCTGTGATAAATATTACAAAGATCTTCCAATTTGCATCAACACTCCCTTCCACCAAGCTGTTAAGAAAAAAATAAATGCCGAAGCTGACAGGTGACATATTGACATAGCCCAGAAAACAGGATTTCACATTTAGTTTTTTTGGTGGGGTATTGTTTGCTTTCTATTGTTTGGGAGGTTTTTGACTTGTTCTTCTTTGTTTTATCCTGCATGCATAATATATGGTTATACAATCTAGGCAGCCTGGGTTTGAATCTTAATTCTTTGGCTCACAAACTGACTACTTACACAAAAATTTCTTGATGTCTTTGTGCCTCAGTTTCTCAGCTCTAAAATGGTCATTAAAATGATACCCACCTCAAAGGAATAAGATACGCCTATTTAATGATTTAATTATGACTAGTAAATTTATTAATATTGGGAAGTGCTTCTTATAATGGTATCTGACACAGAATAGGTGCTATATATGCGATTGAAAAATAAAACACAGGATGGTCCTGTTGTGGTTCAGCAGTAACAAACCCAACTAGGATCCATGAAAATGCAGGTTTGATCCCTGGCCTTGCTCAGTGGTTAAGGATCTGGCATTGCCGTGAGCTGTGGTATAGGTCGCAGACACAGCTCAGATATGGTGTTGCTGTGGCTGCAGTGTAGGCCCCTAGCCTAGTCAGTGAACTTTAAATGCCGTGGGTGTGGCCCTAGAAAGCAAAAAAAAATAAATAAATAAATAAATAAAATAAAATAAAATAAAACATAAATGTATCATGATACAGTTATTCTTTACAACTAATAAACGGAACATACTTCTTAGATGTTGTTATTAATTTGTATTGCAGTGCAAAAAAAAAAGACCCCTTTAAAATCCACAATTAATTTGGAATATAAACAAATATAAAGAGTTAAACTGGAAAGTTCAATCAACTCATGTGAATTAATTGCACTGCTTTGGAAACACAGATGAAAGCGGAAAAAAGGAAGAATGCAAAGAGAGATTGACTGAGAGAGAAAAAGGAAGCGGAAGCACAGAATGGCAGCGGGAAGGAAAGAAGGGAGGAAAGGCAGGAAGGCTGGCTGGCAGAAAGGAAGGCTTTATTACACCTGAAGAAAAGATAATCCTAAAACGTTGACATAATAATCAAAATATCTAAACTGACATAACTTTTATGAGTGTTAGAAGGGCTTTTTAAGAAAGTAAGTCACAGCTTGAAGACAAATTAGCTACTATGAGTATTATACGATATGACCTTAAATTATTTCACTTATTTTACCTGTCCACTGACTTTTAAATATTTAATTAGCCTATTTTAAAATATTTTATATTAATTATCCAAAATTAAAAAGATAAAATTGAGAATCTATTAAATTTTTTACAATGTTTGAATTAAATTAATTAGACATCTTCATAAATCTTTTAGGCAAGGTTTGCTTTCTTTTGAAATACATATACTTAAAAAGTACACAGGCATTAATTTGCAACTTTCTCATATAAATTATCCTAATTGAACCTAATACACTCTACTCTGTATTGTGGAATTTTTCCTTACTAAATTATACATGCAAATTTTCAACAGTGTAAATTGACTATTTCTAAGCAACATCAAAAATAAATGCAATTATTTTGCATTTGTTTGTTTTTTTTATATTTAAATGCTCCTGGGTTTTCTTTAAAATATTGCATTTGAAAATTATAAATATCACAATTAAGATAACAAATATGCCATTTAAATGCATATGAAACTATATTCATAAGTATCTTGATAGTCAATCTAAATGTCCACAGAGAAATTCTAGGGCCAATGAATTATATTTTCTATTTTCTACTAGAACTTCTCAATGGATATTCTTTGATAATTTAAATTATTAAGCTATCTGGAAAACATAACACTGTTAATTATATACAAATTTTGTTATGGTATACATTTTACATTTATTAAACATAAGTCTCTTCCTAAAAACATAATATTATAGAATGGTATATAATACAATATTACAGAAAATATTATAGAACACGGATGATCAGGAACAAGTTTATATCCAAAAAATAGTCCAAATAGAATAGAAAACTTTACCAACATAACATGACTGAAGTAGTCTAGAAACTAAATTTCACTTTGAGCTTCCTAGTATCCAAGAGAAGGAAAAAAGATAGTGGTTTATGAAATTTCCTTTGATTTACAAAAGGAAACCATATGTACTGATATAGAAAGCAAATTTTATATCACTGAATTCATAACAATAGGTAGCACTAAACACATAATCTCCAACAACAGACATTCTTACGGTTCATTTACATAAAAACTTTTGAAAAAGGCAAATTTTAATAAATTGTAACTAGGAAAAGTTGTGAGGCAAGTTGCACTTAGATAATTATAATGGCTAAGTTTATTGAGCTTTACTATGTGGGGACTCTTCAAACAATTAACATATATCAGCCTGTTTAAACCCTACAGCGACCTAAAAAAGTCAATACTATAAGGCATGCATTTATTCAACCATATGAATTGATGCCCTATTTTTGTTCTAGACACTTAGAACTCGTAAGTAAAGGAAATAGCAAAAAGCCTTTATCATCGTTTTAGACAAAGATACTGAGATTTATGAAGGTATAGAATCTAAGTTCACAAAGTAAGTCACCAGCTAAAGCCACACTTTCTTTGAACCAGGCCGTTTGTTAAACCTGAGTTCTTAACAAATTAAGTCAGACATGCTTCAGATATGTTAGTACATATTAGTAATACATATTAGTATTGTTTATAAATCCATTTCAAGTGACCAAAGATCTTAGTTCTCTCTGACCAAATGGGAAAATATGTTGCCTGTAGGAGATAAAAGAGAAAGTGAGGAAAGAGCTAGTTTAGAGTGAAAATAACCAATCTCCCCCAAACCAATGAACCTTTCCACAGAAAAGAAAATCATGGATTTGGAGAATAGACTTGTGGTTGCCAAGGGGGAGAGGGAGGGAGTGGGCTGGATTGGGAGCTTGGGGTTAACAGATGCAAACTATTACCTTTGGAATGGATTAGCAATGAGATCCTGCTGTGTAGCACTGGGAACTATGTCTAGTCACTTATGATGGAGCATGATAATGTGTGAAAATAGAATGTGTACATGTATGTGTAACTGGGTCACCATGCTGTACACTAGAAGAAAAAAGTTGTATTGGGGAAATAACAATTTAAAAAATTAATTCTTTAATTTATATTTTTCTCAAGCCTCTTCTGTGTACCTATACTGTGCTATGCACTATTACAGACCCTAGAGATGTGCTGATAACTAAGATATGATGTCTTTCTTGAAGAGGTACAGTCCTGCTGGCTACAGGGTTAGTGAGGTAGATTTATTCCTGACAATTTAGTGAAGAAAGCACACTGATATCCATATGTTCTGGAACTGAGACAGGGAGAGGGCACCTGTCCAGCTTGGGGGGATGGGACAAAGAGGTTGTCCTGAAGGCTTTAGAGGGAGTCTCCTGTCAAGACATCAAATATGCGAAAATTGGGATGAATATAGATTAAAGAGAAATTCTTTTTAGAAAGTAAGGGAGAAAGGCAAGCTGATCAGTCATATTAGGCACACAAAGCAAGAGAAAAGGCAGATAACATTGCAGGAGGGAGAGAAGAGAGCAGGCGGGGAGGGGAAGAGAGGGAGACACAAACAGAGAGAAGGAATGTGACGAGAGAGAATCTAGAGGAAAACACAGATGAGGTAGAAGTGTGATCAGTATTGGTTTTACCACGTAGTAGTCTGGGATGTTAAAGAACTAATGTCTCCTCAGCCTCTGTTTTCTTATTTCTGAAACTAGAGAAATCATAGCTACCTCAAAACATTGTTGAGAAAGTAAATAAGATACTGCTTATGTAATATCTGACACATAGTTACCCAATAAATGGGACTTTTCTCCTTTTCCCTATATATATTATTTTGAATCAACTCTTTGAGGTAGTTCTGAGGTCCTGAAAGTGATGGGTTCAGTCAATAATAATGAACTTTATTTGGGCATATTGCATATTTAAGACTAAGAGACTTGACAAATGGTTGGTGCAGGAAGAACTTTCTGACCTACCTCTGAAGCAGGTCAGAAAACCCCTCACATGAAAGGTACTTTCCCTCTATACCTGAAGGAAAAGTGCCTCCTTATCTCCAAAGACAAAGGAACAATGAGAAGAATCCTTACAAACATCGTAAGGATGCTAAGTTCTCCCCAGTTCACTACACCTGGCTCAGACCCTTGTGTCTTACCCAATTTTTCCATGACTTTCTACTTTTATCAAATGGAGCATATAAAAACTTAGGTATAACCTCTCATTTGGGTCTTCGTGTCCTTATGGAGTTTGCCATGGCAAGTGAAACTCACATAAATGTGTATGCTTTTATCTTGTTAACCTGTCTTTTGTTAAAGAGACCTTGCCAAGGACCTAGAAGAAACATGTCTTTTCCTCTCCTACAAAAGAGCACTAAAACTTGGACTTCTGAAGATTTTAGAAATCTCCTTTTAAACTAAGATCATGTTAACTTAGCAGTTGTAATTGATAATTACTTCATCCAGTCATTCATTTCTTAATTCACTCTTAGGTTTGGCAACTATTTAATAAAGAGCTAGTGTTTGGTGGCATCATACTAAATACCACAGGATCAAATTTAGTGGCTCCTACCTGAGGGGAATTCAAAGTATTCACAAAAGTAATTTCACAGAAAGGTTCCAGTTGAGAGATGTAAAGGTCGAATCTAGAACACAGAGGCCTGGATAATTTGATCTGGACTTTGCTCTTATTATCGTTTGTGTCAGAAATCCGGGCTCCCACAAAACCTGAAAGTAACATTTCTCAACTTCATGTTCTTCGTTGGCTAAAATGCTTTATCCAACAACAAATCTAGTTTGTGATTCTAATAATTTAATTCTCCCCAAGATATCAAATAATTGTCAGGACAAATTGTACAGGCCGAATCTTTCTAAGAAATAAATGGGTTCGAATGTAATTTACGAGTACAGTCATGTTCCTGAGTTAATTCCGTGTCCTGGAATTTGTGTAATTTCACATAGACACAACAAACTAGATTGTGTGTGTGGGGGGGATCTGTTTTATTCCCCCAGATATTTGACTATTAAGTCTTCTAACTACTATTGCGCTACTGAAAATACGTTTTAGCTCCTACTTCTTGGCTTACACAGACTCTATTACATCACTCCTATAACTCAAACATGCTTTTTTGCAAAACATTTAGACATTTTAGAATGCTGTTTCATTGTCATACTAGTTAATGTATACTAATAACCATCAGTTTTTATTTATGGAATACACTTGATCATAATCAACTCTCACTTAACACAAATATAAAAATATAAAAAAGTAGGAAAGGAAGAGTTTAAAGTTCCTTGTTCTGTGTAACTTAGAGGAACTAAAGTGTGTGTGTGTGTGTCTGTGTGTGTGGGTGAGAGAGAGGAGAGAGAGAGAGAAGGGAGGGAGAGAATATAGGGCGCTGTGAATATTTAGGGGGAGCCAGATTACTTACAAGTGTTACTATTTTTATGAAAACATTTCACTTTTCAGTGCTTCACTTTGCTTCCATCTCTGCAAAGAGACATCCCCACTAGATGGTTAACAGACTTCATGGCCAAATTCAGTAGTCCTAGAACTTACTCTCTTGGCTACTCCATTACCCTTGGCAGTTGCAATTTCTTTGAAATGCTCTCCTGAGCACTCTGCTCTCACTTGCTATCTAATGTGTCTTGGCTTCCTTTGCAACTTCTGATTTTTGCCTCATAAATGTTAGGACCCTGCCTTCCAGGTATCTTGAAACTTAAATTTTTTAATGACTTCTTCCATTTTATTAGATTTTGCAAAAAGGATAAAGTGAAGAGTTCATTCTCACATATTTTTCTTTCACTAAATATCTTAGTCACTTTTCTAGTGCTTAGGGGCCATTCCCATCAGTTCTTTAATCATCTAATATCTTTCTTCTGAAACTGCCTTCCCTTTCTCATTTCCTTGGTTTGTTGCTAAAGAGTCTTCTTTCCTCCCATATCCAGAATCCTAGAGCAGTTTTCTGTCACAGGCTTCTCTCTCTGCTCTCCTGCCTTTGTGCCTGGAAAATTATCTACATTTTTGGACACTCCTACCCAATTTCTCTGATTTATACATAATTCTCTTTACATTATCATACTGGAAAAGTGGAATTTAAGTAGTTTGGACGATAAAGCCAAGACTCCAGGATCTGGAGTTTGAGATAGTCTATTACTTTAACTTTTCATGTGTGTACTTGTTAAAAATAGCTAAAACCTGCTAAATAGTGAACATTTATCATGATCCTTATTAATTTCTTTGTATGTTTTTCCATTTATTCCTCATTAAAACCAGGAAACAGAAGTGATTGTTTTGCTTCTTTTACAGAAAAAGAAGATGAAATTTTGATGGGAAAAGTGCTCTAAGCTAGGTCCAGAGAAACCAATTCATTTACTTGACATTTTACTGCCTCTTCAATACAATCAAGCTTCTCTGTCGACTTATCCGCCAAATGGAATTTCTGTTCTAAAAAGTTCAGCATCTCTTTATCAGCCTTCAGTTGACCTCAAGTTTATTTCTATCCCATCTCCTAACTCATTCTTTTTTCTAATGTTGAAATAATTGTCTCCTACTTCCCCCAAAGTGCAGCTTCAACATTTTCCTCAAAGCCTACTTCGAGCTGATCTTCCCGAACTCTTCTTTTAAAAACTCTACCTTAGATAGTTCCTATGGCTATGTTCTCTACCACATCAATATGCTCTATGCTATACTGACCGACAACATTCTGTAATATTCCCATTGGTATACCATGGAGTTCTCCAGTTTATTTAAATTTCATGGGGGTAGAACACATATCTTCTAGATCCCTCTACAGAAGTCAGAGGGTACACTGGACCAGAATGGAATGTGTGTGTGGAGTTGGATGGCTAAGGTACCCTTTTTCCCAGAGGAAATGGAAGAGGAGCTGCCTTGGGAAACAGTGTCCAGTGATGGGACCTATCTCCACTGGTGCTGGACACATCATCCAACCTGTCACCTATTGAAAGGCATGTGCAGACAGACAAATCTGGATTAAAAGCCAGAATTAAGGCATTCAACAGTTTTTAAAAAATGATCAAGCTAGTACCTGATTGGATCTTGGAACACAAAGAAGATATTAAGTAAAACTAGTAAAATTCAAATGAAATCTGGAATTTAGTTAACAGTAATGTACAAACATCAAACAGTCAGTGTGTATAAAGAGATTTAAAGGAATTTAAGGACACATTGTGAGCTGAGGCAATATCAGATACCTTTTGTATCCTCTGCCATGTACAATTTGGTTTAAGTGCATAATAGATACTGCAAATCTTTTTATATCAAAAAATATGTTATTTAATAAAGGAAACAGGAAGTTTCCACATTATTTCTGGTATAACTGCTATTTATAAAAGATAAATACTTTAATTATAAAATTTAAACTTAAAATTACATGATATATTATGACTGAACTTTAGTCAAAATCAGAATGAGCATTGTCATGAGAAAAATTTATAGATAAGTGATTTTTGAACATAGATTGGATGGCTTACAAATACCTGGAAATAGTTCAAACCAGAAGAATTCAATGAAAAGCAATAAAGGATTCTAAAATGAAAGATAAAATGCCTAAATCAATGAGGGTCATTTGAATATCAAAGAGCCGATGACTGAATCTATGATTCTGAACTAATGTAAGAAGAAAAAAATACTCTGCTAAAATTTACATCATTTAATGGAAAAAATTAAGAAGTAAATCAACCAGGATAAATTCTGATAAGAAAAAAAATTGCTGAGCAATAGGCAGTAACCAAAACCATAATGACAGTTTTAAGTGGAAAATTACATTTATTGCTTTAATACATTCAGATTACAAAAATAAAAGCCCAATAAAAATATTCCTCCTAACAGTATAAGAACAAGATGGTACAAAAACAAATGATTCTAACACAAATAGGAGGTTGCAAATGTACATGTTAAAAATACCTGTTCTCAACAGGTGAGTATTTCGTGGTATTTTTTAGGTCTTCAATATTGTAGAACTTTGCATTTACTCGAGGAGTCCTAGAACCATGGCTTTTACTCTTAAACAACTTAAAATATTATTTGGATGCAATAATAAGACTTACAATGTCAGTGATGCCAAGTATTTCCCATCCCACAACGCCTTTTGTGATGCGACTTTAACACCCTTTCCATAAGAACAGGAGTATCTTTCTCAGCTCCCTCTTCTACCTTTAATCTTGCTTTGGCCAAGAGACTGCAGCATATGCAGATATGTTGCTACATGGTTCAGAGTTCTGAGCCTTAGAAAACCTTACAGCTTCCCATCTTCATTCTCTTGAGCTCTGCCTTTGTTCATAGGTGGCATGACTATGCCAAAGAATCAAGAATAACAACAAAACTCTATGTAGAACATCCCAAAGAATTGACACCAACAATAAAACTCTGCTGGAACCAACAAAAGATGAATTCTGTACAAGAATAAATGAAAAGGTAAGCAATGGGGGCTGTTACATCAAGAGGTTTGCAGGAGAACAAAGCAAGATGACCAGGCTTTGGAACTTTTAGGTGTAACCAAGAGAAGAGGGAATTTCTGGTGAGGGAACACAACATGGAAACAATTTCAAATGAAAATGAGAATACCATATCTGCACCAAAGTAAAATTCTTTTTGACTAAAATGGAGGGAGAAACATAGGGCTAAATTGTGGCTATTTGTTGTTAATTCTGGTTTCAGTATTGTCCTAAAGGCTGTATGTGAATTATTTAACTTGTTTATCACGAAAAATAATATGAGTTCCAAATTCTTAGAATCCACTTTACAGGGGGAAATTGAAGCTTAGAAAATTAGAAGCTTATAGAAAGCATTCTTTTCATAACTATTGTAGCCTCTAATTCCAACCCCAAATTATGTTGACACTTTATGCAAGAACCAATAGAGATGGAAATTTTGATTTGGTTCTTACAAGACTGCCTCTGTATGAGTGTGTATCTCTCTCTCTCCCTCTGTGCGTGTGTGTGGGGCGGGGGGAGAAAGAGACAGGGATTGAGATCATGAAAGAGACTCAGAGAAGGAACATGCTATAAAGAGAGACTAAAAGTAACCTCTTCTTCTTTTTACTTTTCTGCTTGTCTAGGTGTGTGCACCTTGATAGTACTTGAAGGGTCTTGGAAAATCCCAGGGTCACTAAGAGAGGCCTCAGTTAAAAGGGCAGACAAATAACCTCATTGCCTAAGGAAAGGGGAGAATAATCAGCTCATTTCAATTTTGAAGGTTTATGAAGAAAAACTACTTAATCCCAAAGAAGACTGAAGTGGAGGGAATGATTAGAAAGCTACTATCAATTAACTTGCTTTGGTTAAGCATTCAAGAGCTGGCTGGCATCATGGAAATTGGTCGTGTTTATGAACTGGAAGAGCTGAATGCTAACAGTTGCCGCAGTTGGAGAGCATGGGTAGAGAATATCTAATTAATTAATTAATTAATAATAAAGGATAAAATCTAAATAATTAATAATAAAGGAGAGCGTTGTTTTCTTTCAAAAACCCAGGGGGTGGGGGTGGTTCTGAGTGAGGCTTCATCTGAGTAATGGCCCATCAGCGTGGACATGCCAAGCCCTCAGTGGGTGCCAGTGCAGGAACGGCAGGTCTGGCTGGGGTGGGATGGGCAGTCCCCTTTTGGCTTGGACTGTGTACGCCTTTGAGAGTTTAAGTCATTAAAAAGATAAAATGAAGTGCTTGTACTCACATGTCAAGTTTGTGGAGCAGGTTTTATCTGTTTCATTATGAAGTAAGCTGTGAAAATATGCTTAATCGCAATGTTCAATGTTTCTATAAGCCTATTTAAGTAGGGCAGGAGATTTTAACATTTCCTTTGCTAGACTTCATATCCCTAGAAGTGAGAGTTTTGTTTTATCCCCTGGGCTTCAATTCTAGGAACCTCTCTCGCTATATTTTTCATAGATACAGAAACATCATCCATGGCACAGGCTGCTATTCTTTAGTGACAATATTGACAAAGTATACCCACAGCTCAGCGTTTCGTTTCCTCTGCAGCCTACTGTTTCCACCACTGATAGTCAAAGACGTTTTTTTCCTAAGAGTCCTCTTACTGAGATTTGAAAAACTGGGCTAGTAAGCGTGGAACTAGTTCTATGTCCTCAGTACAGGTTGACTAAGGAAAAGTGAAAGGCCTACAATTTCTAGTTCCTTAGAAGGAATTTACCTGCTCTAATGCCAACTGCCTAAAATAATACATAGACTTTTTATTTAAAAATGATAAAACCATGTTGAACAAATGCACACATACAAGCATCCAAAGGGAGATAAAGGGTGCCTTTTATATCTATTCCTTTAGAGGAACTGTGGCAGATTGAATGATTTTTGAACAAAACATGAATGTATGCTCTTTTAAAGATGACAAAATTTGATTGCTCTCTGGAGGGTTTGAAAGACAAGAACTACCAAAAAAGCTGTGTTCATTCCTTTTTTTGTCCCTGCGAGTTGTCTGAGAAAAATAATGTGAGAAAGTGGTTACTGCACAGTTGCTTTGAAAAATGTTGTTCTGGTATTGAAGTTTAAAGGAAAAAGCTGACTTTTTTTTTTTTTTTTTTAAAGTGTAAGGCATTGATTTTTCTTAAACTCATTTAAAATACCCATTCCCAAGGTGGGAGGAGATAATGCGACTTTTACACCCGAAGTGTTACCTATATAGGACTGCTGCTCTGGGAGGATTCTAAGTGTTAGTCTAAAACCAAAATAACCAAAAATTTGGTATATTTTAAAGCACATTTTCCACAGAAGATATTCATATACCTTCCATAAAACAAATAAAATCTTAAATATAGATTTTTTTTTGGCATGTGATCAGTTACACATGACTGATACTATAACTGAATTACATTTGAACAAATAGATGCCTCTTAGGCTCTCCTCTGCTTTGAACTTTATTTCATCTCTGACCTATACTAAAGGGATGAAGACTGAGTGGCAAAGTCTGAAATGTAATAGATGATTTTTTTCAGATCTGCATCGAAACAACTACAGCAAAACCACTATGTCAAAGTAATTAGAGCATAATAACGGAGAATGTGGATTATTAAAAAAATATGCTTACTGTCTCTTCTTCAATTTGCCTCTACATGTCCTCAATAACTCAACTTCAAGACCGTCAGAACAAAGCCACGTGCTATCAATATAGTTGGGACAAAAGTTTCCTTATAGCTTCTGTTTTTTTTTTTGTTTTGTTTTGTTTTTTTTAACTTCATGGCCACACTTGCTGCATGTGGAAGTACCTGGGCAAGGAACTGAATCCAGTCCACAGCTGTGACCTACACTGCAGCTGCAGCAATGCTGGATCCTTTAACTCACTACACCAGACTGGAGATCAAACCTGCACCTTTTCAGTGACCCAAGATGCTGCAGCTGGATTCTCAACTCACTGTACCATGGCGGGAACTCTGTGGTCTAACTTTTAAACTACGGACATCGTTAATTCTTAAACTCCTTACCTTTTCCTCTATTTTTCAAAATACATTTGCAAGAAAGTATCATCACATCAGTTTACTTGATCTTTATAGAATGCCCAGAACAGGAAAATGTACAAGCACATATGGAACATTCACCAAGATAGATTATATCTAGAGACATAAAACACATTTTAACAAATATAAAATGATTAAAATCATACAATGTAAACTAACAATAAAAAATTAAACCACAAACCAATAATAAACAGATATCTAAATCAACCCAAAATATTTGAAAAATTTGGAAACCATACAGATGTCTAAATAACCAATGGGACAAAGAAGAGCTCACAGGGAATTATAATTAGAAATCAATAAAAATTTTAAAGTTTATTAAACAAAGAAAAGACATGAAACCAAAAGCTTGTTCTTTATAATTATCAATAATAATGATAAACCTATAGTCAGACAAATCAGAACAAATGAAAGAGCAAGAGAGGGAATAAATGATCAACATCAGGCAGGTAAGAGAATATACCTGGAATATACCAATGATATTAAAATGATGATATAACATATTAACAAATGTCTGTCAATAAATTCAACAACTTAGTTGAACACACATGCAAAGATATAAACTGCCAAAATTACTCAAGAAGAAATAGCCTGAATAGTCCTACAGCTAGTAAAGAAATTAAATTCATAGTTAAAATCCTTTCAAAAAAGACTTTAGCGCCCAATTATTTACATGTGAATTCTCTCAAACACTGAAGAAAGAATACCACCTCTACACAAATCTTCTTGAAAGCAGAAAAAGAAGAGAACTTTCCTAATTCATTTGTTGAAGTCAATACTACCCTCCAGCAAAATCTGTTTGGAAATTATGTAAAACAACAACTAATATACTTACGGATATGACACAGAATTCTTACAAATATTAAGCCATACCCAGCAAACCCAGCAATTTATGAAAATAATATATTCTATAGAGTGAGTTTATTCTAGAAATATAAATTTGATTTAATATTTAAAAATCAATCAATATAATGTACCGAACCAACTAAACGAAGAAGAAAAAGCGCACGATCATCTAATTGTACACAGAAAAATCATTTGACAAAATTCAAGTCATTGTAAAAACTCCTAACAAACTAAGAATAGAACTTCCTCAACCTGATGAACTATCTCTAAAAAAAGCATACAGCTAGCACCAGACTTTATAGACAAAGACTGAATGCTTTCCCCCCTAATATTGGGAACAAAGAAAGGAAATTTACTCTCATCACTCTCATATGGAGGTCCTAGTAAGTTCAATAAAGCAAGCAAAAAAAAAATGAGTGTAGGAATACAGATGAGAAAAAGAAAATATAAAACTGTATTTCTATGCAGGAGACATGGTGATCTAAGTAGAAAATCCCGAATAATTTACAGAGAAGCTACTATAACTAGTAAGTACATTTAGCAGGGAACAACAAAAAAATTATTATATTTCCTCACAGTAAATGAACAATTAGGAATTGAAATTAAAAATAACAGTATAGTTTAAATAGCAACAAAAACAAAACTAGCAAAAATATATAAAATATTCATGTTAAAAATGAAAACATTAAAGAGATAAATTTATAAAGCCCAAATAAATGGCACTACATAAACTGTTCATGGATTGGAAGAGTCAATAATGTTAAAATGCCAATTCTTCTCCAAACCAAAGTACAGATTCGATGCAATCTCAAAAACAATACCAGCATAGTTATTGGTAGAATTGGGCAGAGTAATTCTAAAGTTTATATGGAAAAGCAAAGGACCCAAAATACAACTTTAAGAAAGAGAAACAAAGAAGAATTCATACTACATGATTTCTGAACTTAATATAAAGCTAAGCAATAAAGACAATGTGGTATTGGTAAAATAATATAAATATACATCAATGAAATAGAATAGAGGTACTGGAGATAGAATCACACATATATGGTTAATTTATTTTCCACAAAGTCATCAAGGCAATGCAGAGAAAAGATATTTTCAATAAAATGTTCTGTAACAATCAGACATCCATATATAGTTTTTTAAAAAAGACTCCAACTTGAAATACATCATAGATATAAAATACAGAACTATAAAACTGCTCAAAGGAGATAAAGAAGAAAATTTTATGACATAGGTTTAGGCAATGATTTTTTATATAGGACATAAAAAGTATGAATGATTAATTTGATAAATAAAAATTAAAACAGATGCTCTTTGAAAGACACTGTAAGGAGATCAAAAAACAAAAAACAAAACAACAACAAAAATCCTATACAGACTAGAAACACCATTTGCAAAACACATATATGATTAAGGACTGGTACTCTAAATATATAAAACAAATTTTCACAACTCGACAATAGGAAAATAGCTTAATTGAAAAGTGGACAAAATATCTGAACAGATACTTCACCATAAAGGGATAATATGGCCAACAAACACCTGAAAAAAATGGTCCACATCAGTAACCATGAGGAAACTGAAAAGTAAAACCACAAACAGAAACTATTACCTACCTATTAAAATGTGCAGGCATCTATATAAACAAATAAGGGTGCACAGTGACTAAACTCATATTTTTCTGGTGGAAATACAACATGGCACAACCAGAGCTTGGCAGCTTCTTATAAAATTAAACATACAAAAAATACACTTACCGTACAACCCAACTATCCTACTCTGGCTGGACACCCAGCAGAAATGTAGACATGTGTCCATGCAATAACCTTCATGGGGAAGCTTAGAGCAGCTTGATTCAAAATCTGCAAAAACTTGGAAAAACTCAAATAGATATCGCTCAGTGAATGGATAAACATTGTGTGAGGCAGTGATATGGGACGAACTACTCTATATGCTATATAAGTAGGAATCTCAAGAGCATTATGCTAAGTGAAAGAAGCGAGAACGGAACGGTTACAAAGGGGATGATTACACTTACATGACATTCCAGCAGAGGGTAAAAACTATAGAGACAGAAAAGAAAAACAGTGGTGTTACCAAGATTTGGGGATTGAGGGAGGCACTGATTATAAAGGAACACAAGAGACTTCTGGGGGCAGAAGAAACAAAATCTGATTTTGGCACTGGTTACATGACTATCTTTGCCAAAATTCATAGAACCATATAACTGAAAAAGGTGGATTTTAATGCTTTAATGTATGCTATAATGGACCTGATTTACGTATTATATATTATAATTAAATTACAATTAAATTAGCTTAAGTATGGCTTATCCTAAGGTTGATTGTAGACATTTGAAACAAAATGCTAAAGAATGAAAAATATATGATTTTCAGGCAGAAATCAGAAGGAGAGTGTGTTTTGGGGAGAAACCTTTCTGGAAACCCACGACGCACAACATAGGAAGCCCTTATTCAAACTGTGAGTGAATTCAGGGCAGACGCAATGCGTGGAGTGACAGCTCAGAGCCTCTGGAAAAATGCCAGCCCCAGAACTGTGTGACTATCAGGAACAGATCAGCTGCTGAACCTCCCAGTCCAAAAACCGAAACTGGACATGTTCCAACACACTTCACCCTCCATTTCCCATCCTTATCTCAATGTTCCAATCATTCAATCACAACCCTTTCACATTCCCAGCCTCACGTGTTCAGAACATCATTCCTCAGGAGGATGTGAGGTGACTGGAGCCGTGAAATACAAGAAAAAGATGAGGGAATAAGGCCCGTTAGCCCATAAAAGAAATGATGAGCGAATTTACGATTCCTATCTTCAAATATTTGAAAGTCTGTCAGTAAAAGATAAAATACCTTTACTGTGCAAAGTTCCCAGGCTATAATGAGGATTAGTGGATTCAGGTTACTGGGATACTGAAATTAGTTTAGTATAAGGAAAATGTCTATAACCATTAGAAGCATCCAAAGAATAATAATGGCAACAACCATATATTGAGATAATGTCACACACATTATCTCTTTTAATCTTATAACAACCCTTTGAGGTAGACATTTATAGATGATGTAAAGCATGTAATTTTATATAGCTAATGACCAGAAGAGCAAAGATTTGAACCCAGGACCTTCTTTGCTCTGCTATCCCATCCTCCAGTAAGTTGTACGTGGTGATCCTGACTTCCCATTATTGACTCTACTCAAGTCTACTTGGCTGGGATATTTTATAAGGGATTCTACAATGGATGAGCTGAGTGCCATCTGCTTGCTACTTATGTAGTGAATTATCTCATGAATATCATGAGATTCTTTTTTTTTTTCCTTTCTTTTTTTGTCTTTTTGTCTTTTAGGGCCTCACTTGCAGCATATGAAGGTTCCCGGGCTAGGGGTCAAATTGGAGCTGTAGCTGCTGGCCTGCACCACAGCCACAGCAGCACAGGATCTGAGCCATGTCTGTGACCTACACCTCAGCTCTGGCAACGCCAGATCCTTAACCCAATGAGCAAGGCGAGGGATCAAACCCACGTCCTCATGGATGCTAGTCAGGTTCGTTAACCACTGAGCCACGACTGGAACTCCTCAGGAAATTTTTTATTAATGTATTTTCTTACTCACATAACAAAAGAATCTATCCTGTCTTCTTTCATTTTTGTGTGTGTGTCCTTTAGTTTCCAAGTTTATTTCTCTTACATGTAAAGGGAATGCATCCTTCTTCATCACCTTGCACCACCAGAATTATGTTTAGGTGGAAGCAAAGGATTTTTAGGCAATAACAGCATAATGGCACCCCTGCCAGTGAGTGTAATTTGCCAATGGGATAATCTTCTCTCACACACAGATGCTGCTCCTGGCCCTGATATGTGAAGCTGGCAAGTTGGCTGCCACCCTTCGGTACTGTGCCAGTGTCTGCGTGGAATCTTTTCCCACCCAAATCTTGCATAGAACCCCAAAGGCTTATTTGGAGTGCTGATGGATATTTATAAGAAAAGTTCAGAATCCTGAAAATGGCTGATAAGAAAACCTCTTTGTGGACTCATTATTTCCTGGTGATTGAAACATGTTGAATATATACAATTTCTTTTGTTCGTTTCTTTTAATGTTTTGTATATTAATCCATCAACTTTACATTTGTGTTATTTTTAGATGAGTGGATTTAGAAGCCAGATAATTGTAAAATTCTAAGGATCTCTAGATGCCATTCAATCCAACCTACCACCTACTATATAAGAATTCTTTCTAGAGCAGGCATGAAACAAGTTACCATTAAATTTGTGCTTGAACACTTCACTTAATGACAGAGCAGAACATTCAAACGTGGACTTTAGTTACGAAGAAGTGATTTTATATAAACACCAAAATTTCATCACTGAGTAACGTCTACTGTTTACTCAGAGCAACACAGAACATCTCTTCACTACCTTTCCAAAGGCAATCCTTTAAATATTTGTAGATACAAATTCTTCTATGAGCATTTCAATGTTTTCTCTATATATCCTGCCTGGGTCCTTCTTTCTATGTAACTTTTCACCTTATCTGTGCCAGTTGGTAACCAGCCCCCCCTACCTACGCTTCCATTATCTCCCCTGTACACTTTTCCTGCCTCAATGAGAATCAGAAAACTAACACTGCCAGGACTCCACTGCCAGATGGATTTGATGAGGTTGGGAGGAGGGACTAAAGGCTGGAGAAGAAAGAAGGCACTGAGTTTCTGGCTGTAGCCCCTGAAGCACCAGCAGAGTCTCCTGCCATGAGAGCAGCAGAGGTCTTGCCAGTGGTTGTAGGAAGGGTGGCTCCTACTGATGACAGCCGCAAGTTATGGGGTCCTGGGATCCAGGTGAAGCTTCCTGCTCTCTGAATAATATCAGTTTTTCCCCCCTTTTCATATATTGCATCTCTCTCTACCTGCAATATTTAGGGGCATTTGTTTTCCCAACTGAACACTGACTAGGAACTTTATAACACCTATCACATTCTGCACTGGTGTACAGATTTCTGTGTTCATATCTTACCTCACCACTCGATCAGTCATGAGGATTCCCCTTAGCCAGTGATCATAGAACTTAGGCTGCAAAATTTTTGTCATTGGGAACCACATCTCCCCTTAGCTTCCTCTTTTTCTGACTACACACACTCAGTTTACTTATTGTTCCTCATAAAACATCACTTCTCAATATCTCATCCAGACTTTTCCACCTGACATAGTGTTGGTGAGGATGCAGGTTCAATCCCTGGCCTGGCTCAGTGGGTGAAGGATTCAGCATTGTTGTGAGCTGTGGTAGTGGTCGCAGACGTGGCTTATATCCATTGTTGCTGCTGCTGTGATGGAGGTTGGCAGCTGCAGCTCCAATTCAAACCCTAGTCTGGGAACATCCGTATGTTGTAGATGCGGCCCTAAAAAAAGTCAAGCCTAATGCAAGGATAAATAGGACATTAATACGAGGGCTATGGAGATCATTTTGGTTGTTGAAGAAGTATATAAGTACACACACATACACGCTCACACAGGCAAAGAGGTAACTGGCATATCTCAGTGAAGAGTTCAATCTCAGAATGACATTGTTTGAGCCAAGGTTGTAATAAAGTTTGGAAAAAGATGGAACTCATATTGTATTGGAACTTAAATGTCCAAAAAAATTTTTTACTCTAGTCTATAGGAAATGCGAAAATACTGAAGTGTTTTGAAGAGAAGATTGATACAATGCCTCTTAGGCAATCCGTCCAGGAGCAGACATTCATTGATTAAGGTGTTTGTAATCTTGCTTTTTCGAAGTCAGACAGCAAAGAAAATATCTGAGACTATTTTGCCAAAGGTGACATTTTAATCATTGAGTCAGAAAAGAAGTCTTATGCAAAAGTCTTGGCAAAATCTACCCAACTAGCTTAACAACAGCTGCTTTTGTGTTATCTTGCCTACACTGCATACCTGTCAAGCCATGGAGTCCCTAACTGCCCAGGAAACCAAGAGAGTCATCTAGCCTAGGAAAGATGCAGTCTCTCCTGGATGCTTAAAAGTGGCCATTTAGTAAAATGTGAAAGTAAATTGCTTCAGTTTTGCTGGCTGAATTTGATGGATCAGTGGCAATTTCCAACACTAAGCAGTTTCAGAGGAGTAGATATATTGTTCCAAGTTTTGGTTTTTAATATACCCGATCACTTTGCTTTTTTGTTGTTACCTCTAATTTTAATGGTCCACTATTTGCAAATAAAATGAATAATAATGAAGATGGAAAACAGCTGTGCTTAGTTCCTTTGCCAGGTAAAACAGTTTGGGATGCAAAACAAGTGTGTGCAAGGATCTTAGCAGACAGAAAGAAAGCAGCAATAACAGATGAACTTGATCTTCAGCCAAAAGAGCATAAAGGGTAGAACATGAAGAACCAGTCAGAATGATTGAAGGTGGTTTGGGTGTTTAAAGGGGTGGCAGTCTTACTCCATGGTTTGTCTTTACTGAAGGATAGTAATTTACAAATTTTCTAATACTGCCTCTTTGCCATCTGCTTTTGAGAAATTATATCTGATAATAGACAATACAAAAGCATGAACTTGCTAAGCTTCAGTGGAAACCACCCAAACAAAACCTGTGGCATATTTTCCCCCTTATTTCTAGAGAGATACTCAGAGAAGACAGGAAAAGGCATTTGCACAATTAAACCATACTGACATTAAATTTTGTTTCATTTATTCAAGGAAAGATCACAGAATGATGGTCCAATGACCACTCTATCTTATAATTAGCCATGATTATGTAAGAGTTAATTTCCATGAATATATTTGAAAGTATTTAATTAATAAAAACAGAAAATCAACTAGTAATAGATTTTCCAATACCTATGTTGGTCAGAAACACCTGCTATATTACATTAGAGTCATTATTTGTGTCTGATTTATTTTAAGGAAATAACATACAGAATGCTCAATTTTTTGCTATATTTACAAGCTTTAAATTTTTTTTGGGGGGGGGCTCTACCCGCTGCATATGGAAGTTCCCAGGCTAGGGGTCAAATGTGCAGGCCTATGCCATAGCCATAGCAACGGGGGATCTGAGTTGCGTCTGCGACCTATACCACAGCTCACGGCCATGATGGATCCTTCACCCATGAGAGGACAGGGATGGAACCTGCATCCTCATGGAAACTAGGCAGATTCGTTTCTGGCGAGCCATGATGGGGACTCTTTGTTTTTTTGTTTGTTTGTTTGTTTTAATGGCTGTACCCACAGCATATGGAAGTTCCCAGGCCAGGGACTGCATCCAAGCCACAGCTCTGACCTATGCCACAGCTGCAGCAAAGCAGGATCCTTTAACCACCTGCACCAAGCTGGGCATAAAACCCATGCCTCTGCAGCAACCCTACTCGCTGCAGTCAGATTCTTACCCCAATGCACCACAGTGAGAAATCTTACAAGCTTTGATTTTAACTGGCATTTATCTGTTTCCAAAAATCAAACACAACTTGTAAGGTAATGGAAAAAAGAGTTTTCTAAGGACAGTTTTCAAAAGAATATATCTGTAGACAATGCAAAACAGGGTATGATTTTAGGCAATGGAAGTGATACTGAAATAAGTATATCTTTTAAAAATTATATATTTAGAGAAAATTGCATTCATATCATGCATTGTGGACTATGACTTGAGTATGCTTGGTAAAACAGAGTCCTGTAAATTTATAATCATATAATGTGAGTTAATAACATGCTATGTTGACATGAATAATCATAGATTTATCATAAATTTGTCTATTATGTTAAAGGGTATTTACTTTTATAAGAGAGATCCATTTAATTTTCCAGTGAAAATGCTCATAAATGCAATGCAATTTGGATTTTCATCAGCTCCAAGTGGTCATGTGATTTCAAGGATTAAAAGAAAAATGCCTAAAACTCACTTTAGAACAGAAGAAAAATGGTTTGTTATTGAAACTCTTGGGATAAAAACAAGAGGAATCTAAAAGGAACTATTTCTACTATAAGCCAAAGACCTTGTTTTGTAAAATGTCATACCACAATTATTTCATTCAAGAAAACAGTAAATTAAAAAGCTACAAGATAAATATTAAACTACATAAAAATCAATATATAAAACTAAAATCAGTAAGTGCTTCAACAGCAAATTATGCAACTCTAAAAACTTTTTTTGAATAATTCTGTATATTCATAATACAAATAATATTATTCTTAGTCCTTGATATTTATGTCCTTTTATCTAGCTGCAAATTGCCTTCATATGAATCACAGCATTCCTTTCCGGGAAGTCAAGATCTTAGGCTACTTGTCTCTCAATAGAAACAGAAAGATACATTCTAAAGAGCGTTACACCTGCTACAAAAACCACACAACTCAATATAATGATGCAGACTAGGGATACCACACACATTCATCAGTATAAACACAGGTGACCCAAGCATGCCAGGCCATCTATCTGCTTCGAGCTGCCATCCTGCTGAGACTGGTCCAGCTCCCTGACAGTAAATCTTTATACCATTATTTTATCCCCGGTGCTGACAAAACATCTCATGCTGTGAGTAGCCAAATGTTTATGTGCAAGGACAGCACGTCCATTATTGTTATTAGTTCTCTGCCCCCATGTATGCACGAGGAACATTAAAGGCCAAATGGGTGAGAAAAATAGTTTCCCCTGGGCCTCAGCTTTACAAATGGAGCCTGGTTCCTACGGAATGTTTGAAGGGATTTATCTTTTAGAAATATACAAGGAATTGTTCTGAAGCTCTAATTTCTTACCAGGAAGTCAAAGGAAACAACAAATTCAAGAAAGCTCAGTAATGGATGTATATTGTACTAGATCAAGTGGTGAGAGATGTGATTTGTTTCTCCCATTAACCAGCTATGTTACCTTAGCAAGTCCCTTACTCAGGTTCTTAATTCTCTTCTATTTCTTTCTCTTTAAATGAGAGGCTTCCTTTCAGACTTCCCACAAAAATGTGTTAAAGATCAAATGCTCAATAAATAAACTTTCAAGGTAATTTTCAATACTTCCTAAGGTAATGCTTTGGCCAAGTGATTATAGGCATACTCAAGGAAACCCTTCTGAATTGTTCTCAATTACAGTTTTTTACTACTGCATTCACATTCAACAATTGAATAAACTGGGATAATTTTAAAATGTATATTTCTGATGAGTGTATTAAGAAGATGTGGTACATATATATAATGGAACACTATTCAGCCATAAAAAAGAACAAAACAATGCCATTTGCAGCAATATAGATGCAAGTAGAGATTCTCACACTAAGTGAAATAAGTCAGAAAGACAAATACTATAAAATGCCACTTAGCATGTTGAATCTAAAATATAGCACAAATGAACTGAAACAGACTCACAAGAGGGAAGGGGGAAAGAGAAAGAGGGAAGGGGGAGGGAGAAATGGGGGAGTGATTGGGATGGACTGGGAATTTGGGGTTAGTAGATGCAAACTATTACATTTAGAATGGATAAGCACTGAGGTCCTACTATATAGCACTGGGAACTATATCCAGTCTTTTGGGATAGACCATGATGGAAGCTAAGAAAAGGAATGTGTGTGTGTATGTATATATATGTGTATGTGTGTGTATATATATATATGAATGATTGGTTCACTTTGCTGTACATCAGAAATTGGCATACCATTGTAAATCAACTATACTTTAATTTTAAAAAAGGGAAAAAATAAAATGTAGTATTTCTTTTCTAAAAGACATTCTGAGGTTTTGTATTCTTTTCAAAAAGTAGTTTATGTGTTGATAAGTATCAATACAAATGCCCCATTTCTCTTAAAACATAAAGAATTAATATGTATATTTAATAATTACACAAAAGCTTGTATGGGATACTCAAAAAGGCAGTGACCATGTGTGTCTTATTCACTATTATACTTTTAAGTGCCTAACAAAGTATCTGACACATAGCAAGCACTCAGTAAATATTCATAATGGAAAATGGGTTAAACCACCATGATTAAAAGTAAAGGTGTGAACAAAGAATCCAACCAATATCCAAGAAAAATGCGTGCTCTCCCAGTGACTTGAGAAGTTAAGGAAAGTCTGGCATGGACCCAAATAGAAATGGAATACTCATTTGGACATAAGAGAATTTAAACTGGCAAGCCTTCCAGTTGTAATCTTCTTTTCTTTGGAAAGCTGTTTTTATTGTAATCAAAACACTGTCCTGTGAATATGGAACTCCTGCCAACTAAAGTGCAAAGGCTTTTCTCCCATATTGGTTCCAGAAAGGAATTCTCATTCTCAGGATGGTAGTAAGGAAGTGAGAGCAAAGGCATCATTTTTCACCACAGTTAAGCCTTCATGGCTCCTTATAAATAATTGCTTTCTTTCCTCTTATGACTACAAAATTTCAATGTCCAATAGAAACAGATTAAAATAGAGCAACTCTGGAGTTTCCACCGTGGCCCAGTGGTAACACACCCAACTGATATCCATGGGGACGTGTGTTCAATCCCTGGGCTCGCCCAGTGTGCTGGGGATCTGGCATTGCTGTGAGTGTGGTGGAGGTTGCAGATGTGGCTCGGATCCTGCGTTGCTATGGTTGTGATATAGGCTGGCAAGCGCAGCTCTGATTCCACCCCTAGCCTGGGAACTTCCATATGCCACAGGAGTGGCCCTAAAAAGCAAAAAAAAAAAAAAAAAAAAAAAAAAAAGCAATTCTATCACTTCATTGTAATTCCACACTTTGACCCATGTCATGATCTATTTAGTCTGAAAATATCCCTATGTTCAAATGCTCATTTATCTAAATTCAAAGTTATTTTATTATATCTATTGGCTGTACCTATGGCATGTGGAAATTCCTGGGCTAGGGATCAATTATGCACCATAGCAGCAACTCTAGCTACATTAGTGACAATGCCAGATCCTTAACCCACTGCACCACCAGGGAACTCCTCAGTTATTTTAGAGGTCTCGATTTAATATGAAAGAGGTCTGGAATATCCTTCTCTCTTTCTTCCCTTTAGAGCAAATCAGTCATTAACAATTACTCAAACAGAAAACATGTCTCCAGAAGTAAGAAGAAGTAAGTAAAAGGGGTCATGGCAGTAAAACTTTTTATGAAGTCAAGTGTCTCGTAATCTCATTTACCAATAATACTTGTCAAGAATCTTTGATTCAAAAATCTCAAGAGAATTTACACATAAATTAGTTCTGACAGCAGCCTGGTAATGTGCTTACATCATAAATAATGATTGGAAAAAGAGAGTCCACAGTGAGATAGTTAGAGTACTGATGATCTTAGGTCAGTTTCAAAATTCTATTCTCCGTTCTGATTCTATTCACCCCATCCTTCAGAAATTGTTCCTCTTTAGCCATGAAAATCACAAAATGAAGCTTGGAAGTTTTTCTAAATCCCTGTGATCCCAGCAATACATTATCTAGAAATAATATGATCATGTATTTTAGAGGATCTAGTTGTTTTCTAATGTACCCTCCTGCCAAAACCTAGTTATGACATTATGTTTACTATCACTATTGTTTAATTTTCTCTTTGACTGAAATCTTTCCATGTATTCTTTCTAACACATTGTTGGGTATAAAATGATCAGTTCTCTATATAGTTGGCCCTCAAACAACAGGGGTTTGAATTGCACACATCCACTTACACATGGATATTTTTCAATAGTAAATACTTTAGGACTGCAGGATCTGTGGTTGGTTGAATTCGAAGATGTGGAACCAGGGAAACAGAGGGTTGAGTACACACGTGGATTTTCGATTGTGTGGAGGGTCAGTGTCTGTAATCCCCCTGCAATTTTCAAGGATCGACTGTATTTCTTTTTAGGATATCCCAGACTGTAGTTTGGGGAATAAATTGGAAGACAAGAAATACAAAGAAGAAAAACCAGTTGGACAATGTCTACCACAGTCAGGAAGAAAAATAACAGCAATCTACACCAAAAGATGTCATTATCATCAAAGAGGGAGAGAAATTAGCAAAATTTTAAACATGACTTTTTTTAACCACTAAGAAAATGTAAATTTAGGGGAAAGTTTTAAGTGAGTTTATTTGATAAGAATGGTTATTCATACTAAAAAATGTACAATATTCAAAATAGTTCATACTTTCTTGAAGTTTATTTTGAGATAGCATTTTTTAAAAATCACATTTTAAAACAATAGTGAAGAATTCATGTAGTCACTTCACTGAAGTTTGAAGCTATGATAATATGTACTTACATGAAATTAATTCTCCAGTAGAGGTCATATAATAAGTCAGATTAAGTTCTATGAGTTTATGCATTCATCACACTCAGTATAAAGAAATGTATCAAGGTATACTGCACAGGTTGACTGTTACCATTTTATTGGAGATTGCCATTAATCAGTAGAATTGGTTTTTACCATTGCTTTAATTATCAGTTTAGACTAATCAGCTGGAAGAGAGATGAGCAGAACAAAGTCTTAAAAATAGTGGTCATTCAACAAATAGACATATTTATTGACTTGAATATGAATGCTGTTCAAACTACAGTTGGTTTTCTAATTCATTTACCGTGTTTTCATTTAAGAATGTAAAGGATTAGTATTTCCTCAAGAGGTTCATCTTGGTTTCCATTATTAGTTGACTCTGACTTATCCTAATGACATTTTGGCTTTTTCTTCCTTTTCCTCTACTCTGTTACAAAGCAAAGCTATATTTCCCATCATCTGTCTGCTAACAAATAAAGTTAATGTGATTAAATTGGGAATTATCTTGTGAACTACTATAATCAGCCACTTTCCCCCCTCCGTTTATTTGATTCATTTCTTTTCTTCTATTTCCATTTTAATAATTATTTTATCGTTTCACATTAATTTGCTTGCAATAAATTAAATTAAATGCATCGAAAGACCTCAAAGTAAATTACCTTTTTCTAAGTCAGCTCTTAAAGATCCAAAATAGGATTTTGTTTTTCACCCTGCAAATTATAAATATGCATTCCATATTGGGAAAAAGCATTTTCAAGTTAATTTTCCATTGCTCCTAAAGTACCTAAGATTTCCTCCAAGGCCAAAAGAGGTTTTTATTATGAATCTATTATGTCTTTTAGACTCAAAATCTTCACAAGATAACTTTAGAAAATAATAGTTTCCTTGTAAAATTTTTAAAAAGCATCAAATAATAAAAATTTCACTCATATACTAAAAAGAAAATCTGATTTTTAGCTTTCTCTCTTTTTGGTAATTTCATAATTTAAAATTCTCCCAACTACTGCTTTCATTATTTTATCTTGATTATATTTATACAGGGAAAAAGACATTTCCTCATAAATGTATAAAGCATTCTATCCTTTCTCCTGGGTAAAACTATTCTTTATTTCACCTCCCTACATCCTTGGGGCACAGAAAGGTACAGCAGAGTTTATTCCAACACATCACTTGGGAACTGATTTAAATCTGAAAATCTATCTTTTAGAAGATACAAAACATTGTATTTACATTTCTACACTAGTCAGCATGATATTGCTGAAGTGGAGACATGAAAGTATTTTTATGAGAAAGGTTTATCCAACCTGGATATGAAGATTTGATCTCCCTGTAAGGTGTCAGAGCCCCCTTCTCTAGGAGATCTATGGAAACATCTATGGCCAAGATCCAAGCTTTGGTAAGATAAGGACTATGGTGGGCTGAGAGTTGAGTTGGACATGTTGACAGCTGAGAAGCAATGGGGGCTCAGCCCTAACATTCATGAATTCACATGTACTGAGTGTCTCTTATGTCATGCTGTCATCTACCTCCAGCATATGAATATAAAACATATTTTCTTTACATGAGAATTCCTCCCAGGATGTAGGTTAGTAGAGCAGTAAAAGTCAAAGAAAACTCTAGTCAAAAGAATAGTAAAGAGATGTAAAGTTTACCAGAGAAAATAATTACTTCTGAAATATTGGGATCAAGAAAGGCAACCTGTTTTTGTTTTGTTTCGTTTAGTTTAAATTGGGTTATTCATGTTTTTGATATAAAGCTGTATGAGGTGTTTGTATATTTGGGAGATTAATTCCTTGTTGGTTGCTTTGGTTGCAAAGATTTTCTCCCATTCCGTGCATTGTCTTTTTGTATTTTCTTTATGGCTTCATTTGCTGTGCTAAAGCATAAATGAAGTAAGTCAGACAGAAAGACAAATATCATATGAGATCACTAATGTGTGGAACCCATAAAAAATGATACAAAAGAACTTATTCACAAAACAGAAACAGATTCAAAGATTTCAAAAACAAACTTATATTATGGTTACCAAGGGGAACAGTTGTGGGAGGGATAAATTAGAGGAGTTTGGGATTATATATACACTACTACACATAAAATAGATAAGTAGCAAGGACATAGTGAAATCTACCCAGTACTGTGTAGTAACATATATGGGGAAAGAATCTGAAAAGGAAATGGATGTATGTACATGTAAAACTGAGTCCCTTTGCCGAAACTAACACAGTGTTGTTATTCAACTATACTCCAATAACATTCAATAAAAAATAAAATTTTTAAATTAAAAAAAAAGGCGGAGTTCCCGTCGTGGCGCAGTGGTTAACGAATCCGACTAGGAACCATGAGGTTGCGGGTTCGGTCCCTGCCCTTGCTCACTGCGTTAACGATCCAGCGTTGCCGTGAGCTGTGGTGTAGGTTGCAGACGCGGCTCGGACCCCGCGTTGCTGTGGCTCTGGCGTAGGCCAGTGGCTACAGCTCCGATTCGACCCCTAGCCTGGGAACCTCCATATGCCTCGGGAGCGGCCCAAGAAATAGCAACAACAACAACAACAAAGGACAAAAAAGACAAAAAAAAAAAAAAAAAAAAAAAAAAAAAAAAAAAAAAAAAAAGGCAACCTGGAGTTCAAGCCCAGGGTTCTCCAAGCCACGCTCTTTCGCATATCAGTCCTTATTTTCTCCTCTTCAAGCCACCTTCTCCTAATGCCTGCTGCTTTTCCTACCAGATTCTCTTTCATTGCTCATCAGGGAACGAGGTGGAAATTTACCTCTTTTGTCCAAGATTAAGCAATTTATGTTTTATTATTCATTTTAGTGGTATAGTAACAAAGAAACAGACAAGGGAAAATGTTTATGCATCATGTTTTTACTGAATTATCTTTCTTTACCTACTCCCTCAGACAAGATTTTTATAAAGATTTTTTTTTTGTTTTAATGTATACAGAGGACCAAAGTAAATTCCTTCTTTTTTTTTTAAATAACAGGACATGATGCTCAGTTTTTCTGCCATTTTTTTTTTTTTTTTTTTTTTTTTTTTTTTACAGGAACTGGGGTATGGTTGAGATCCCAGGGTAAAGTTCAGAATAAGGTCCTTTAAGGGAAGGAAACTAGATCTGGAGCTGAGACACTGCAGTAACTCAGGATCACTCCTGCTCTGGTACTAGCAGGAGCTGCCTGGATTCACCTGCCTCTTGAAATCCCTTCCATCATTGACATGGCAGAGTCTGCCCTCAGCCAGTCCTCTGATAAGACACGGACATATGTCACAGAGCCCCTGTGCTCCCACAGCGGCTGAACTGGTCTCCAGCCTTGAAGACTGCTTGACTAAAGAAAAATTGCACATCATTTCTCTCCAGGGCTCTCTAGGACTTGCTTTCGGATGTGTCCTATGGCAAACTGGATGGATTCCAACTATTTCATTCCTGTTCTTCTTCCCTGGTCACCAACACCATGCCTCCAGCAGACCTGTGTTTTCACCTCTTCTTTCAGGTTCACTGGCTATAGATCATAGCAGACTGGCTTCCCCTGCATGTGACTGTTGGGGTCAGATTGCATATCTGTGTGTAATCGGTGAATCTAAACTCCACTATTAATTAGACACAAGTCTATTCAATGTTGAATAACAGGAATGACTTTAAAAGGAAACCATTGTATTATTTATGCCAGAAAATGTGAAAACTATGTTTATGGACAGGACTTTCAGAAAAATATTTAAGAATGAATTAGTTCCTCAGTTATAATTAAAATATATATATATATGTTTCAATAGATCTATATTACAATTGCATACATATAACTATAATATATAAACTATATATGGCATCATATATTTATATGATTTTTTATACTGGGATATAGTTTATATTTTATGTAATAAAATAAATGCTGTATTTTATATAGTATGTATTACTTATATTATACATATTCATACTAGTTATGTTATTTCTGAACCCTGTAAAGAATTTTCTATAGATAATTAAATTGAGTAATTTGTTCCAATGTATACATATATATATGCATGTGTGTATGCATACATACACATACAAATATGTTGCATACTTCTTGGGTGTATAAACACAAAAAAACAGATGATGAAAACATTCGAACTCCCTTCTGGAACATAGAAGTAAATTGCATTATGTAATTTTCTGAAATGAAGATTCCTCTATGCCGTCTTTCACCAGGCTTTAAACAGTTATGATTTTACTTTTATAAGAATGGCTGAGGCTTAACTAACCTTGGCAAGGCATTTGCAAATTGTGAGTAAAAGACTAAATCATTAATATGAATTTATTTATTTATTTATTCATTCATTCATTTATTTAGGGCTGCACCCACAGCATATGGAAGTTCCCAGTCTAGGGGTTGAATCGGAGCCATAGCTGCCGGCCTATAGCACAGCCATAGTAATGTAGGATCCGAGCCACATCTGTGACCTACATCATGGCTCACGGCAATGCCAAGTCCCCAGTCCAAGGCCGGGGACTAAACCCTCATCCTTGTGGATATTGGTTGATTCATTTCCACTGTACCACAACGGGAACTCTCCATTAATGCAAATTTAGTGTTGGAAAATTTTTCCCTGAAAGTTTTAACATTGTAATTCATTTGTCACCTGAAACAGTGATATATGTGACTTTGTTCCATATAGTTTAAAATGAAAAAAATATAAAATTCCAGGCAGGATCTTCAGATAAAATACAGTCACAGAATTAGTAGAGAAAATTTGCTTATTTTATAAATAGGGAATGAGCAACATTTCTGAAGAGACACAGATACGGATGGTCTGGGACTTGATGTCCCTCTCTCCACTCCCCCACCATCCACACACACGTGTGCACACACAAATTCACATGTCTATGTGCACATGCACCCATGTATACACACATCATACACATTCACACACACACACACACACACACACACAAAGTAGATTATCTGAGGGCTGACCCCACAGTTCTGACTTGGCTCAAGGATGCACAATTCTGTAAAAGACTAAAAGCCATTGAATTGCATACTTTAAATGGGTCAATTGTGTGGCATGTGAATAAGTATGTCTCAGTCAAAAAATGTGATGCAGTTACTGAGTTCCTGAGTCCACCCCACATTCATTGTCCCACTCCTCACCTCCTCATTCAAGGAGCTTTTACTGCATCACTGTCTCATATTCTCTGCCCTCATTTCCTGCATTATGCAGAGCATGCGGGAGGGAGTGCAGACTCTTCCCTACTGGAAATCTGGCCATGGGGAATGCAGACTCCCTATGTCTAGCATCGAATGAGGAATAGAGTCTAGGTCTTGAGTGTCCTCTACTACTTCTCGGATCTTATGGCCTCCCATGCCCACTCCAATGAGCCTATGACCTGTGTACCCTCCTTAGCACTAGTGGGGAATCTCTGAGACTCTTCTGAATGACAACCATATCATGATTTCTCCCTGTGATATACACATTCAGTCACTCATTCATGCAATGAACTGTGCCTCAGGGAGAGCTGGGAGACAGAGCAGTGAACAAGGCAGATGCCGATTTCACTCTTGGGATCTTATATTATCAGAGTACACAATCCTTGGATATTTAAAGTATTGTTTTCAGAGGTCCTTGCCAATTTTACTTATTGAATCTTTTATTTTTACTTCTTAAATACGTTATGATTTGCTTTTTTTCTTTTAAAAAATAAATATAGGTGCACCAACCTAAAAGTTCTCTTCCATTATCCTATTTCATAGCCTCCATCATTCGTATTTTTTGAATATGATCCATGATCTCTTTTCCTGAATGTTTTCATTTACAAACTAGGGGTGATTTTTAAAAAAAAAAAAAAAAACAATTCTCAAGAGTTAAGAACAATTGTGCCTTCGCAATTGCTATATCAAGTTTACAAATAATTAAAAAATCAATTTAGTAATGCTTACTATTTTTGTATTTATTTTATTTTTTATTAAAGTATAGCTGATTTAAAGTGTTGTGCCAATTTCTGCTGTAGAGCATAGTGACCCAGTCATACACACACACACACACACACACACACACATTCTTTTTCTCTTACTATCTTGCATCATGTTCTATGCCAAGAGATGGGATGTGGTTCTGTACAGTAGGACCTCATTGCTTATGCATTCTAAAGTTAATAGTTTGAATCTACCCATGCTTACTCTTGTTACACATATATATTTATATTTATCTGTTCTGAATCTGCAATGTCTTTGTGAAATCGTGTTTCTTTCTGAGATGCCAAAATTGTTAGGGAAAACATTGTTTTTTGCCCTATCCTCCCAAACACCTGCACAGAACTCTGGAGCAGAGATCAAAGAGAATATAATCTATTGGAGGGTGATCAGCACTGGGCCACTGTCACACTGCACCTGCCTTTCAGAACCACAAACTCAAGAGTGGAAAGAGCCAGAAATGAAGATGGAGAGAAATAATTGTAGAAATGAAGAATAAATGAGAAACAAGGAAATCTAAGAGGAGAAAAGACCAAAACAGAATTAATTTTTCCACTACTCCATATTGAAAAGGACTTGCATAATGACTACAATAAAACATGTTATAAATGGTCAGTATAGACTTGCTCAGGCATTTGAACTTGTTCTGGAAGAAGCTGTTTTCCTTCCTCTCAAATGCCAAACTCTTGGAGGGCTGGCTTCCCTTTATTCCCAGGTAGGTTTTTACACATTTTAGGCAATTCTTCCCTCTAACTCAAGCATTAATAGATAAGCCCTATTCACCAGATGCTGTCTTCCTTATGCTTGCTTATTATTCTTTCCACATGACCTATAACAGTGAGATTTATTTCCCTTTTTTCTTTCTCTAAGCCTATCTATTATTTTCCTTTTCAGAAAATCAACATTGCTTCATCCTTCAAACACTGGAGTTTAAAATTCTCCAAGCTAAGATGCTTTATATTAAAGAAGGGAAAATCCACCAAAGAAAAGCAGATCTGTGCGACCACAGGGCTACTGGCTCCTTTACAGGAAGTGATTACACTGGACAGTCTGGATAACCTCAGCTGAAAAAGAAGCTGCATAGCCAAATCCTCTTTTAAACAAACAGAAGACCGCAAATAGATACTGTGGTGCTCATCAGACTAATTTGGTAAGTTTATTCCCTCATGCCCAGTTTGTCACTCCACTTAGAGAACATAGTCTCTGCCAAGCAAAAAGAGAGGAAGAAAGGAAGGAAGAATGAAAAGGAGGAGAAGGAAGAGGAGGAAGAGAGAAGGAAGGGAGAAGGGGAAGTGGAAAAGAGGAGAAGAGGAGGAAGAAGAATTGGCACATCTTCAATAAGGCGTCAGATTAAGTCACCAAAGATGACCTTCTGGCCCTAAGGAGGTCGTTAGCAATTGATCTCACAATGTACACAGTATCCAACAAGGATGCAAATTATAATTAGCCACCAAAGACACTCACTCTAAATGATTTCCTGACATTTCCAAACATTAGAGAAGGAATATATCTTCCCTTTGGGATTCACATCAGTGTTCAGTCTAATTTCCTTCTAAACTCCAGATAGAAATATTCCAAAGAAGGAAATAAGAAAAGCCATAACTCTAACAAGTGGTTTATGTTTTTGAAATAGAGATGTTTTGTTAAGCTATTTATGAAAAGCAGAGACTTTCACAGTTTTCTTGTTTCTATCTCCATAGAACAATAGAACAGGTGGGAAGAGTGCATAGGCCGGCATTCTGCCCAGTAAGTTCAGAAGCCCCAGGAAGACTTTTTTTTTTCAGGGTCACAGGTATAGCATATGGAAGTTCCCAGGCTAGGGGTAGAATCAGAGCTGTTGCTGCTGGCCTACGCCACAGCCAGAGCAACACCAGATCCGAGCCTCGTCTGCGACCTACACGGCAGCTCATGGCAATACTGGATCCTTAACCCACTGAGCGGGGCCAGGGATGGAACCCATATCCTCATGGATACTAGTTGGGTTCGTTTCCACTGAGCCACAATGGGAACTCCAAGACTTTCTTATACAGGTTTCCCCCGCTACCCAAAATCAGAGCATTCTGATGCTGCCTTCCCTAAGCCAAAATGACACAGAACAAAGAAATGATTACCTTAGGACCCATCTTGCTAATGGCTGCACAAAATAAATTGAGATGAGGCACAGATGCTCACAGATACAGTTCAGAGCTGCTGCAGCTGATACTGAGATGCTGAGCGTGGTTCCCAGGAAGGAGACTGGGGGTCTCACTCAGGTTGCCTGGGGTGCATGCTGCCTCTATCATGACTCACTGCAAAACAAATGCTGTACACAATTTCTCCTTTTTGCCCTCTTTCATAAAAGCAAAAATCCTCTGGATTTATTTCAGGGTGCGAAAACAGACACTTAAGCAGATCTTCATAAAAGTGAAGTGTAAGGCAAACCTTGGCAAAGCAGGGAATACCTGTACCTTGGACTCATGTTTTAAAAAACAACAAAAACAAACAAACAAACAAAAAAACCCAAAACACATCCTCAGAGGTGAAGCTTTATAAACTACTAAAGTTAGGATGGTGCTGGCTGTCTCCAAGTAGTTACCAGAACAAATTCTGGAGTCAGATTCCCTCTCTTCCACTCCTGACTCTGTCATTGCTTAGCTATGGTGTAGTATGAGCAAAGACTTAACCTTTATACACTTCAGCTTCCCCTTTGAGTAAAATTTTATTAATAGCATTATCCACATCTTTGGTTATGTTTTAAGTATCAGATGAGATAATCCCTGTAAATACTGACATTGATGCCTGGCTCATACAAAGTGTTCGTCAATCTCTACCTACTATTTTTACTGCTAGTGATTTAATCAGATCAACTCTACTCCCCTGAGGGGGAATGGGAAATGTGAGATCACAAGGCTAATTAATGCAGGGACGGCAACATTGATAAAGTGCTAGCATGTGGATCAGGGTAAATGATGATAAGTGCTCAGTAAAGATCAGCAGTTATCAGGTGGTTTCTTTTTTACAGAGAATGATGTCATTTTCTGCATTTTATAGTGATAAATTTTATTCTTTTTTAGTAGTGCAGATGAGACTAGCACTGTTCACGACTTTCAGAGAGAAAAGCATGCTTATTTCTCCATCTCTCACCCTGGAATTATCTAGGAAGGGTCATAACGCTGCACAACCAACCTCCTGAATGAGTCTGTATCTGAAAGTTTGAGACAAAGATGGAGAAAAAGCTTCATACACGAGAGGAAATATAATTTGAAGTTTGGGAATCAGTGAAGAGAGGAAGGGAAAAGGGAGAACCAAGGTTTGCTACTGAGTCAAGACTGCAAAGCATAAGCAACAGGAGAAGACTCAGAAGCAGGAAAGCAGAGGTTAATCACAGGGAACTGAAGACTTGGGAGCATCAGGAGAATTTGGGGCAGCTTAGGGCTTCCCTAGGGCATGGATCAGGGGGTGGGGGTCTCAGACAACTCCTGATCCCAAGGCTGGGAGGACCCTATTGACACTGAGGCCACATACAGGCACAAACTCACACTTTTATGACCTCTTTCTTTTTTTTTTTTTTTACATTAAAAAAATTTTATTGGCGTAGAGTTGACTTACAAAGTTGTGTTAGTTTTAGGTGTATGGCAAAGTAAATCATATATATTTGCATGTGTACAGCAAAGTAAAATACATATACTTATATCCATTCCTTTTCAGGTGCTTTTCCCATATAGGTTATTATGCAGTATTGAGTAGATTACCCTGTGCTATACAGTAAGTCCTTGTTATCCATCTATTTATATAGAGTGTTTCTGCTAATCCCAACAAAAAAGATACAAAAGAAATTACGAAACAGAAACAAACTCTAAGATTTTGAAACCAAAACTCATGGTGACCAAAGGGGAAATGTGGGGTGGGAGCAATAAATTAGCGGTTTGGGATTGCCCTAATACTTCTACAAGCCATTTTCGACTCGATGTGAGAGAGCAGAGTCTCCTCTATGTTTCTGTAGGCTGTAGCTGTTTCTGCTTTCTCTGTAATCAAACTCATATTATGTCCAAAATGTAAATGATAGTACAAAAACACTGGATTTAGGGAGACCATGACTACAGGCTTGCCCTGCCACTAACCAGATAGAAGATGTTGTCAGTTGTTCATCCCTGTACCTTGAGCCCTTCACTGATAAAAGATATCAGACTAAATGATCAATAATTTATATTAATAATTTATCTGTACTCTTAATTTTCTTCACTGAAAAGGGTTACATGACAAGGTGAGAAGGAATGTAATTTGAAAAGTAGAATGACATGATTTTTAAATGTGTGTGTGCGTAAAACAAAGCATTGGCATATTGTCCTTTTAGCTTAGCTTCAAATAAGTAATATTTCCAGATATGTCTTACCTCTCAGATGGAATCAGAAAATTTATACCTGAGATATAATACTGTAAAAATGTCATTGTCAGAGCCCTGAAGATCTGCATTTTTTTTTTTTTTTTGGTGGAATCCCAAGTGAGATTTCCAGTGATAGTTGCCGCAGTCAAAGCAGGATAGGCACATTAGGGCTCCCTTCCCATCCCCACCTACCTTGTCCAGCAAGCTAAAGGTCATTGTCAGAGCCTCGAGAAACTCAACACTGCAGCAAGACACGGAAATCTTACAATGCTTCATCGTTTAAATCATTGTCAGTTCAGCCTTGTGGATATGGTATCATTTGGGAATAGTCATAAACTCCCCTTTAGTTCAGTCAGTTTGTCTTAACTTTGATATGAACTCACAGACAGGAATACAAGAATGTTTAATGCAAGCAAAACAAGATTGGGCTTATCACAAAAACTGATTTGGTATTTGGAAAATACCATGCCATACAACCCGACTATACAGCATGAGTTACTAGGAAAGGTGTGCATATGACTAAATACAAATACAAGGTCACAGAGGTTCCCTATGTGACCATATGGGTTATGGACAATAATTATGGACTAAAGATATGGACGATGCTATAGAATGATGCAAACTTCTACAACTCAAAGAATTTAAACATTAATATTGGGTTTTGTTCTTTTAAAACAATCAGGAATAGGATAAGCATAGTTAATACTGACTTGAATAATGAAACCACTCTATTAATTCTTTCTGATATCTTAGTATTTTATATTTTCAAATTCAACTGCCTATCTAAACCAGTCTGGTAACACATCTTTGGGATGCAGGAATCACTACTTTCTATACCTGGGTTGGAGGTACTCTGCACATGGGCATGACACAAAAGTGTCTGTTCAACTTCAAAAACTGCCCTGGCCCTGAGCAAAGAGAGATTAAGAAGGATCAAGTCTAAGAGCATTTTCTGATCTTGACTGTATAATTCAGACAGTATTGAGCAAGAGTTAAAAATACACCTGAGTTATTGCTGTGAGGTGTAATATAACACAATTAGCTATTGGGGCAGTGGGCATAAAGCTTCTTATTAAAAAAGAAACAGGAGTTCCAATTATGGCTAAGTGGAAACAAATCTGACTAGTATCCATGAGGATGCACATTCAGTCCCTGGCCTTGCTCAGTGGGTTAAGGATCCGGCATTGCCATGAGCTGTGGTGTAGGTTGCAGACACAGCTCGGATCCAGCGTTGCTGTGCCTAGGAGCCTCTGTATGCCAAAGATGCGGCCCTCAGAGGACAAAAATAAAATAAAATAAAATGCTGGTGAAAATACAAAAAGAATGAAAAACAGTTGCATGTCTCAGTGAGGCTCAAACCATAGCTACAAAGAATATTTGGGGAAATAAACTGTCAATCAATGTGTAGAGCACAAACGCAAAATGCTTTTTGTTTAACAGAAGATTCTCAAGTAGCTTCCATGTGTAATATGCAACAAAAATGTGAAATTAAAAAAGTAGTGTTTCCGTCTGTCTGCAGTGTCACTATTTTACAAGGTGTCCTGATTAATATATCAGGGAATCTACTGGTCATGTGACTTATGATGTGGCTGTTAGAGTTTATGAAGCCTTCCTTTGATCATTGAAAGGGAGCTATTACTTGGCCAAGTTTCAATATTAGGTTTTCAGAAATAAACCTCAATTTCTTCTTAGGTGTTCATGTAATTAAATTTGTTGCTAGCATTACTGCCCACACTGTGAGTATTACATTAACTTTTTCAGAGATGTGCAATTTATATGTGTGCATCCAATAACACTATTGGTAGTCTATTTTTCTCTATGTATGCCTCTGGCAATGACTGCAGGGTCAATTTCAGTTTTCAGTCTGAAACACAGTTGAGAAGAAAGGTTATGAGAGGATTTTGAAATCACAGCTTAGAGTTGGCAAAAAGAGTCCTAACATTTTCTGTACAAACAAATGAAATGCCAGAGCAGATTCTCAGTGTCAGAGCTTTTGAAAGAAATCGGGTTTGGCTCAACTGGAGTTAGCTGTGTGTGCTGTGACAATCTGACCTAGAAACAAAATGCTCTCTACAAATAATCAGTGAAGCTGAAGGGAAATTAAAATGATTTTTAGTGTTTGACCTTAGTTGCATACTAGACAATTATGAGAAAATAATAATTATCATCTGAGCATAGATTGTGGAATAATGACCATTGCTAGTATGAAGCTGCCAAGTAATTTCAGATTTATTTAGTTGTTTAAACATAGAATCATAAGAGGCAAAAAGTGGAAAAGATATTGGAAATAATAGCCAGCTGCAGCAGTGTTTTAGATGATGAGAAACTCAGGCTATTTCCAGTACAAAAAATATATATATATATTTAGAATCATAATACAAAATATTTAAATCTTTCTTTCTTTCTTTTTTTTTTTTTGTCTTTTGTCTTTTTGTTGTTGTTGCTATTTCTTGGGCCGCTCCCGCGGCATATGGAGGTTCCCAGGCTAGGGGTTGAATCAGAGCTGTAGCCACTGGCCTACGCCAGAGCCACAGCAACGCAGGATCCGAGCCGCATCTGCAACCTACACCACAGCTCACGGCAACGCCGGATCGTTAACCCACTGAGCAAGGGCAGGGACCGAACCCGCAACCTCATGGTTCCTAGTCGGATTCGTTAACCACTGTGCCACGACGGGAACTCCCTCAAAATATTTAAATCTTTCTTAAAATTCATTTTTTAAAATGTATCAAGGTCCACAAAATTCATCACCTACAGTATAAAGTTCTACAAGTTTCGACAAATGCAAAAGGTGGGCAATCCCCAGCACGTTCAATATATAGAACGGTCACAATACCTACTCCTTTAAATTTCTCTGAACCTCTCTGTGGTCAAATTCCTCCCAATATCCAGTTTCTGAAAATAACTGCTCTGTCTTCTATTTCTATAGCTTTGCCACACAAGCGACTTTTTAATATAAGGGAAAATGCACCTGTTTATTTTTTAAGATGTTTGAAGGAAATGGCATTATAAAATTTAAAAAGACACACACACCCATTTGTTCATAGCAGCACTATATACAACAGCCAAGACAGAACCTAAATGTCCATTGACAGATGAATGGATTAAGAAGATATGGTACAAATGTATACTACTACCCAGCTATGAAAAAGAATGAAATAATGCCATCTGCAGCAACATGGATGCAACTAAAGATTCTTATACTATATGAAGTCAGAAAAGAAAGACCAATACCACATGATATCACTTATACACAGAATCTAAAATATGGCACAAATGATCCTTTCTACACAATAGAAGCAGACTCACAGAGAACAGACTTGTGGTCACTGGGGTATGGGATGGTATGAGAGGGAATTTGGGGTTAGTAGATGAAAACTATTGCATTTAGAATGGATAAGCAATGAGGTCCTACTCTATAGGACAGGGGACTACATCCAATCACTTGTGATAGACATGATAGAAGAAAAGAATGCCTCACAAATGACTGGGCCAATTTGCTGTACAGTAGAAATTGGCACAGAATTGTAAATCAGCTATACTTCAACAAAAATAATTAAAATAAAAATTAAAAATAAAACAAAATAAAATAAAATTATCCTTATGCACTGTAAGGCAGTTTCCTAAAGGTGAACAAGCTATACATAGCATGGTTCCATTTGTACTGAAATTGTAGCTCCTTCTCCCTGTCATACTTTCAGTCCCAAGGTTGGGAAAGGGAATCTTAGTCTTATTGGCAGATTAATTTCATATCCCTTTGAACTGACACTCTAAATATTTATTCAACATTTTTAGAAATCCCAGTACCTGGTGGAGTGCAAAGACAGAAAAGGAGGATTTTGAAAGACAGCACCCTTGCTTCTTGTATAATCCACTTAGCCAAACAAACACACAATAAACCAATAATTCTCGGACATACAATCTTTGCTGTGAGCAGAATGGACAAGATCTTATTACTGTTTTCCCCAGGCAGTTTAACCAAGAGTTTCTTTTAATATATACTCCACTAGTCTCTTCTGGAAGAATGCTGATAAACATAATTTTCTTCTTTGCTTTACACTTTTGGGGATTTTTTATTGCTTAGTGTCTCAAACTATTGCTAATCTGACCTTCTGTCCTTTCTCTACCATATATTAGCTCCACAACTCACCTAAGGAGCTCAGCTAGCAATTAAGTTCCCCCTGACACTTTAGGTCACTCATGCTCTCCCCTAACTCCCACCTTGGGGAGGTGACCAGATATGCTAGAAACAACTGATCCTGCTTCTGGTTACTTAGGAGCAGAGGGGTAGAAAGGGAGCCCCTGGCAAACCCTCCTACACTGTGGGTGGGAATGTAAACTGGTGTAGCCAATCTGGAAAACAGAATGGGGATTCCTCAGAAAATTAAATATAGAACTACCACATCCAGACAAAAGTGTAAGTCAAATTATATATGCACCACCACTGCAGCCCTATTCACAATAGCCAAGGCATGGAAACAAAGTCCATAGACAAACAAATGGATAAAGAAGTTGTGGTACATATCTACAATGGAAGACAGCCATAAAAAAGAATGAAATAATGTCATTTGTAGCAACATAGATGGACCTAGAGATTATCATATAAGTGAAGTAAGTCAGACAGAGAAAAACAAATACCATGGTATCACTTATATGTGGCATCTAAAATATGACACAAATCAATTATCTATAAAACAGAAACAGACTCATAGTCATAGAGAACAGATTTATGGTTGCCAAAGTAGAGTGGTAGCAGAGGGATGGATTGGGAGTTTGGGGTTAGTGGATGCAAACTATTATACCCAGGATAGATAAACAACATGGTTCTATTATATGTCACAGAGAACTATATTCAATATCCTGTGATAAACCATAATGGAAAATAATATGAAAAAATGTATACATGTATAACTGAATCACTTTGCTGTACAGCAGAAATTAACACAATGTTGAAATCAGCTATATTTCAATGAAATCATTTTTTTAAACAGTGCTGCTCTGTTTCTTAGAACCAACACTGAAACTTGGATTAAGTTTTCATATAGAAACACAGTTTAAACCATATTTAGATTTTTCTACTCGAATGTTACAACACATTCAGGTATTTTTATTGTTGTTTCTTCCTTCTTTCTTCCATCTATTTATTTATTTAGTGCCTGCTATGTTGAGGCATTGTGCTCATCACTGGATACATACTTTGCACTCAGAGAGCCCAAATTAAGTGAAGTTAAATCAGCTTCTATAAGCTGGTCTAACATTTTATCATTGTTAAATCATTTCTTAAGGAAAATATGTGATTCAAGTTCCAAACAGTCAGTATATTTATAAATAAACTTCAGTAATCCCAAGACCATTTATCAACTTGAAGTTGCTTGCATTTTAGAAATGAACCACTAGCTCATTGTTAATCAATAATTTGCCTCATTCCTGTTAAAGTACCATAAATATAATTTTAGTGAGGAAAGAAAAGCTAATCATTGTCCTTGCATTTGGGGTATAAGAAATTCTCTTTTCCAGACTTGTGGCTGCCTGATGGGAGGGGGAGGGAGTGGGAGGGATCGGGAGCTTGGGCTTATCAGACACAACCTAGAATAGATTTATAAGGAGATCCTGCTGAATAGCATTGAGAACTATGTCTAGATACTCATGTCGCAACAGAAGAAAGGGTGGGGGAAAAAACTGTAACTGCAATGTATACATCTAAGGATGACCTGACCCCCTTGCTATACAGTGGGAAAATAATAAAAAAAAAAAAAAAAAAAAAAAAAAGAAATTCTCTTTTCCAGAGTTTCCATCATGGCTCAGTGGTAATGAACCCGACTAATATCCATGAGGTTGTGGGTTCAATCCCTGGCCTTGCTCAGTGGGTTAAGGATCCAGCATTGCATTGAGCTGTGATGTAGGTCACAGATGTGGCTGGGATCAGGCATTGCTGTGGTGTAGGCTGGCAGCTACAGCTCGGATTCAGCTCCTAGCCTGGGAACCTCCATATGTTGCAGGTGCAGCCCTTAAAAAAAAAAAAAAAAAAAAAGATTGTCTTTTCCCTTTCTGCAGATATGTGTCACATGAGATTTAACAAAAAGAAATACAACCCAACAATTAGGCCCATTTGCTTGCTTCTTCTTTCCTCACAAATTAGGAATGGCAGCTTGTTATCAACATTACATGATTGGTTACATTTTAATATTTAGCATCTAATGACTGACATGTGATAAACTTCTCATTAAAATATTCATGAATAATCAGATTAAATGTCACATTTCTAAAGAAAGATCATCTTATCAGGGGTAACATCAGTTAATTTCTTTATTTGTTTGTGGAGCACTGTTAAAATGAAAGCAATTGGTATGAAAAACCTCTCTATTGGTGTGTGGATTACATATAAATTATGTGTTTCCATGTGCTTAGAACAGCGGAGAAAAATCAGAAAATACTATTTCTTCTAATTTTAAGAAAACAGATGGGAAGGACCTATTTTCATTAGTAATATGATATTTTTTCTACCAATACACTGCTTTTATATTGACTGTTATAACTTTTCTAACTAAGGATTAAGCATAGGAACTCTGATATTCAGAATGTTTTGAGTATAAGACAGACTAAACAATCAGATGTTTTGGTTACAAAAGAATCGCAGTACCTTAATCTTGTAGTGAGCAGGTGACTCCACTGAGAGTCTCTGTGCTTAATTTGGCATTTATGTACCAGTGGGTGCTACAGAACTGAGGTAAAAAGGATATGGTTAGGTGGTATGAAGCTGGAGTTGGAGTCTTGAAAAAAGGCATCTTACTTGCCTTCAAGGAAAGCTAAAAGGCCCCAGAACTGGCCCATACACACTCTCCACGCTGGGACGATCACAGTTTAGCCACCTTGCCAGAAGGCAAAAGGAGAAAAGACTGCCATTTCTTTTTTATTTTTTAATGCCCTACTATATTTATTTATTTTTATTTTAAAATTAAAGCATAGTTAATTTACAATATTGTATTAGTTCCAGGTGTTCAGCAAATAATTCAGTTATGTGTATCATACACATACGTTGTATGTGTGTATATATACATATATACTTAGTATATTTACCGTTACAGGTTATTATAAGCTATTGAATTATATTTCCTTGTGCTATACAGTAAATCACTGTTGCTTATCCATTTTATGTACAGTAGTTTGTATCTGTTAATCCCATACTCCTAATTTATGTCTCCTGCCCCCACTTTCCCCTAATCCCACACCAAGGTATTTATCTCAAAAGGGTGAAAACTCTTAATTCAGAAAGATACATACACTCTGATGTTCATAGGCTGTCCTTTCTTTTTTAGGGGATGCAAAAATGATATTCAGTGATGTTCGACATATTAAATATGACTTTCTAGTACAACACCCACACAGCTATTTTTAACCAAAAATTTATATTCATTTTTCCTTAAAGATTACTGATACAAAATACCCATGCTCTGCAGATGATAACAGCATTTATATATGCTATTTATTATGGAATTATATGACAATCTATCAAGTAGTTTGTGGTTATCTTCCCACTAACATCAAAGCCATATGGCGACCTAGCCATTTACTGAACAAAGCGCTCTCCTTAATGTCATTTACCATAGGTTAGTTTACGATTTGGCAGAAATGCTACAGAAGACACCATCCTTTCTCACAGAAAATTTTAGCAAATAAAAATGAATTAACCTTGCTAATTTTTATCCTCTTTCCAGCCAATACACGATGGCTCTAGGGCACAATCTGCTCTCAAAATTTCTCAGTTTAGTAAAAGTCGTGGGTATATTCGGTAGACTTTGAGTTCACAAACACATTTCGTCTAAAAAGTACAACCTACAGGGTATGTGTCCACAAATATTCCCAAGATTGGATGTCTCCCATTGGGAACAGCGAAGTATTCATATGGTCAAACCAGAGGCAGCTTATTGAAAAGAGGATAAAGGAAGAAAAGACGGTTCCTTTTCGTGGCAGTATAACTACTTCTTTTTTTCATGATGTTGCCTGAGGAAGAGATTTCATTCTCTCAATTCAGTGACTTCTTCCAATATTTCAAATAATTTTTTTGCCCATGATATTTTCTGTTGTGTGTGGTCACTTAACTGACCATATAATTTGCAAACCAGCTCACCCAAGTTGTTAATTCGTGTAAATAATTAATCTTTCACTATAAATCCAGTCTTGTTAAATTCTAATGTGGGTTTCAATATCTATGTCATAGATTATAATTTTAAATTCCTCATGACAACCTGATTTTAATTTACATTCTTTCATTACACTAAAAAATAGCATATGCTATCTAAATAGAGGCCAGCATTTACTGAGAGTCTTTGGCAAGTTTCAGATAAATAGGTAAAGATTTAAAAATAATATTTTAATTATAATTTTCCATTATAGTTAAAGTTTTATTTCTTTCACTTTTATCCAGAAGTTGTTCATTTTCAACTAATTAACAGCAATAATAATTGGGTATTCCAAGAATGTCATATCACAATAGTCTTTATATTAAAATCAGATCTTTCAGAACATGTGACCAAAGTTTCTTAAGTCTAAATAGAACTTTAAATTCTCATTTTTTTCCAAACTTGTTATCATTGGATGTCAATATATTTGGATATCATTTTATATTTGGTTCTGAAAATTACATTTGCTGTACTATGTTGCTCATGTATTTTTAGCATCATATTTTGTAAAATATAAAATAAGAAAACTGTACTAACATGAAATGAAAACTATAGTTTATTTTTTAAAATTTCAAACCTTAAAAAATTCCCTGGAGTAGGTTTGGGCCTAGGTATGGGAATTCATGAGAGAAAAATATGACCTCTAGAAATGCACTTAGATTTGGTCATTCTTTTCTATTCAAATAAGCAAACTGCCTCGTTCCTCATTTGAAGAAAATGAAGCACACAGAGATACACTGGCATGTCCATGTTCACCTCGGTGAGACCAAAGCTAAATGTGTCTTTTTGGCAGACATTGCTTTTCCTAGACGTGTCCTTGACAGAGATTAGGCATATCATATATATTGTTTGAGTAGACAATAGGTACCTATAAACAAATGATTTTAAAATGGAATTTTAAAAGTATTTCCTGAAATTTTGTGGGCAGGCTTCAAAACAACAGAATATATGTAAAATATTGAAATTTTGTAGTTGGTAGAACAAGAGTATCGACTAAATTACACTTGAAAAGTGGTCAAGTGAGTTACACATGTGAATGAGATTCTTAACAGCTACAAGCCAGTATGTACTTCATCATGCGATAATTTAAGAGTTGTCTGGGTCTTAATAAACCACAGTCTCAAGACAATCCAATAATGTGTCACATGCCTACATATAAAATTTGTTCTTTTCAGAATTTCCACTTCAAAAATATTTATGACCTGGAGATAGATAATTAGAATTTTGAAATGACTAGAGACTTCCTCTTAAGAACAATTGAAAAAACTGGTATTATTTAACATGGCTGTAAAGATTCTTAAAGAAAGCATTCAGCATCCAACAAGTCCTCAAAAAGCTCCAGGTATGAGAGGTTGCAGACTTATCTTGGAGCAGAATTTGGAGCCCTCGGGGGGATAGCAAAGAGGCACATTTCAGTTCAGTGCAAAAGCATTTCCATAATAAGTATCCAAAGTGTCCCAAACAGCTATGATTCTGGAGGAATCCCTTTCTGATAATATTAATTTGTGATAGTTAATTAACCTCTTCAAACCCTTCAGTGTGATTGATTCACACTGATCATTTCAAATCCTTTAAAGGCAGTCTAAATATTCACATGTATTCCACGTATTTACACGGGTGCAGTTATCTGATGAAATAAAATTTCTTAGCTTTCCAAAATCTAACTCTTCTAAAATAATACATAGCTTATCTCTCCCTAATAGATTCATTATCACAGCATTTCTTATGTTAACTCCTGATGGCAGTTTCTGCATAAAACGCTCTCCAAAAAATAAGATTTTAATTTGCTTTGGCCACTATTATTCAGGGAAAACATGTAGTAAAGGTTTAGTATTTTTCAAGTAATAAATATTTTGCCAAAATTATTTTATACGCAAGTTTGTGGACCAGGGATCGAATCTGAGCCACAGCTACGATCCACACCATGGCTGTGGAAGTGCGTGATCCTTAACCCACTGTGCTGAGCTAGGAATCAAAGTGCTCCACATCAGAGACAACGTGGATCCATAACACACTGTGCCACAGTGCAAACTCCATATACTGCCCAGTTGTATAATTCCGATAACTAGTAGCAACCCCCAAAATATGTTTTTGATGATCATCAAATGCCATCTAGGGTCAATGGAAATTTTAGATTATTAAGGAGGAAATATTCCCTTGTAAATAATCATATGACATGATGCATTCTTTAGGATAAATATTCCATTGTTCAAAATATTTTACATACTGGCATGCCTAAGTAGTATCAAAATGATATGTCTAGGGAAACTATTCAGTTGCTCTGTTCTACATTGTAACATATACTATATATATTTTGATAAAGTTATATATTTTAAATGCATTTTTAGAATCATAAAGAAGGTACACATTTTAATTTCTTATGAGTTTTAGCAGGAATAGTACTAAGACAATTTGACAGAGTACAGCAAAGATACCAAATCTATCATGCCTGTATTACCCCTAACTTTCTAGATTGTGCAAATTTCTCTGGTTTGGGCTCACCAGGAGGGATGGGGAATTGAAGGGAGACTTGAGGACTTGTTGGCAATCAGTAAAAACAAACAAACAAACAAAAAAAAACATGCATGTAATTTGCAGTGTATGACACGTATAACATTACTTTTCCAGGAGGTACATTTTTGAATTACATGACTTTGAAGATAGATAACATCAGCCAAGATTATGAATCATGACATGAAAGATATCAAAATCATTAAAAAAAACTAAGGATTACTTTAGTAGTCTGGAATTGTAAGGTTATCTCATAAGAATGTAAAAGTTTTAGGCCACACTCATGGCACATACTTATTTCTCTACATTCTATTATATAGAATTATAATTATATAGAATAGAGTAGGTTGTTATGAGTCTCCTTTTCCATTCATTAAAAAATAGCCTTCGAGCAATGTGCCAAAAGACTGTTCTGAAGGTGCTTTTCAGCACCCTCATTCTCATGGCTTTGATCTGGTCTGGGAGGGATTACTATTTTTGCTTCAGGGCTCTTATTTCTAGGGCCTTTTCCTCTCATGTACCTGCTTTAAGTCAAGTGTCCAAACACTGACATTAATTTGACAGGGAGGTTTTTGCTCCTTCCCAAATGGTCAAGGTTTTTATAGAACAAGTGGTACTCTGGCTACAGAATTTTTTAAAGCTATGCTCTAGATCTATAATCAACTCATCTTTCCTTCAGGGACCAATATTGCCTTCATGTTGTGATCATGGGAGCAATTTGAAGCCCACTTCAGTCTAAGGAATTACTTCTTGCTTGAAAGAATTAGAAAAAGATATCTCATGTGTACAAGAATTGGTACCATAGAATGTTGACATAAAACTAACAATTATCTCTGGAAAAAGTGGATGCAAATGTTATATTGTGTAATGAATCACACATATATGTAACCAACTCTCACTCACAGACACACGTGAATTAATACATATTTAATGCAGTGCTTTCTGAAACCAAACAGAACAAAACTGAAGAATTAAACCTGAAATTGAAAATCAAGTAATTTTCATAAAAGAAATAGTAAAGTTAGTCACGAGTTCATTTGTTCTTCATAGTGCTTCCTAGAGGTAAAAGCAGTATTCTAAATTTTAAAATGCATTTATACTTGAGATATTTTAAACTTTTGGACTAAATAGTGAAGTTGCTGAGAAGAATATTACAACTGTAATTTAAACCAGGATCTAAAATTTAAGGTTGCCCTAATAGGTCACAAAATGCACACTATTAAGGTCATTATATATAATGTTTAAATTCCTTGCCTTAAAATTCAAATTTTACTCCAAACATTAGCTAAGTCAGTTCTCTTTGAAGTTATTAAAGTATCATATACCATATGGGAATGATATGAACTGGTTTCAGAGTCTTTCACTCATTCTTTTAATCTTTTTTTGCTTGGTTTTTTGTTTTGTATTTTTAGGGCTGCAGCTGCAGAGCATGGAGATTCCCAGGATAGGGGTTCAGTCAGAGCTGTAGCTGCTGACCTATGTCAGAGCCACAGCAACGCAGGATCCAAGCCACATCTGCAACCTACACCACAGTTCACTGCAATGTTGGATCCTTAACCCACTGAGTGAGGCCAGGGATCGAACCTGCATCCTCATGGATGCTAGCTGGGTTTGTTAACTGCTGAGCCACAAAAGAAATTCCCACTCTTTTAATCTTGAACAATAAACCATTTTTTTCAGTTGTGGTACAAAACTGCTTTCTTTAGTATAATAAGTCAGCTCCTGTTTGGTCAACTATTTGGTTAACATAAAATGATATGCATTTTTATAAATAATGCATAAATATATCAAGCGGTCAATTCAGGAAATGAATGAAAACAAACGAGCCTGGAATTACAAAAGAAGCATGGACTTGCAGAGTTAGAGACGACCTAAAAGACTGTGTCTTCAGAGGGGCCTCCATTTTTAACCTGTTAGTTATAACTAGTTGTTAGATAATTTAAATGAAATATACAAAGAGAGCACCACAGCACTCAAAAGACAGCTATGCAAAAAATTAATTTATGCTAATACTGTAACTTTTATTTTAATGTAGACATTATCTAAAAAAGAAAGGCGTTTCAATTTGTTTTTGTCATTTTTTGATCTCTTTGTCTTTCATCTATGATGGGTTTATTTTTGTATGTTCTATAAATAATAAAGGAAAACACTGTGTATGGCCCAGTGCGATATTTGTGCATTTATAATTCAATAAATAATTAGGTTTTGCATGTTTGGATGTCTATTTTAACCACATATTGAAATATATTATTTGATCTCACTCTTGGAGTGTAATTTCATTTCACACAATTACATTTCTATTTTTGTCCTCTTTCTTACTGTGTTCTTTAGAATTGGTTTTATATGCTTCAACATTTAGTTGGAAGTTCCTACTCTGGCTTTATCTTCTGTGCCATTGTTTATTCTTGCATATGGATGTTAGAATATTTTTTCTTTGTTTTCTAAAAAAATCCTAGTTAGATTTTTATAAATATAGATCAGTGGAACAGGATAGAAAGCCCAGAATTAAACCCACACATGAACAGCCAACTAATCTATGACAAAGGAGGGAAGAATATACAATGGAAAAGGGACAGCCTGTTCAATAAGTGGTGCTGGGAAAACTGGACAGCCACATGGAAAAGAATGAAGTTAAAACACTCCCTAATACCATACACAAAAATAAACTCAAAATGGATTAAAGACCTAGATATAAGACCAGACACTATAAAACTCTTAGAGGAAAACATAGGCCAAACACTCTCTGACATAAATGACAGCAACATCTTCTCAGATCCACCTTTCAGAGTGTTGATAATAAAAACAAAATAAACAAATGGGACCTAATAAAACTTCAAAGCTTCTGCACAGAAAAGGAAACCCTAAACAAAACGAAAAGACAACCCACAGAATGGGAGAAAATCTTTCCAAGTGAATCATCTGACAAGGGATTAATCTCCAAAATTTGTAAACATTTTCTGCAGCTCCTTAGCAAAAAAACAAACAACCCCATCAAAAAATGGGCAGAAGATCTAAACAGACAGTTCTCCAAAGAAGATATACAGATGGCCAAAAAACACATGAAAAGATGTTCAACATCACTCATTTAGCAGAGAAATGCAAATCAAAACCACTATGAGGTACCACCTTACACCAGCCAGAATGGCCATCATCAAAAATTCTGCAAACATTATGCGCTGAAGAGGGTGTGGAGAAAAAGGAACTCTAGTACACTGTTGGTGGGATTGCAAATTGGTGCAACCACTGTGAAAAACGGTATGGAGATTCCTCGGAAAACTAAACAGAGAACTACCATTTGATCCAGCAATCCCACTCCTGGGCTTCTATCCAGAGAAAACCATGACTCACAAAGACACATGTACTCCAATGTTCACTGCAGCACTATTTGCAATAGCCAAGGCATGGAAACAACCTAAATGTCCGTCGACGGAGGAGTGGATCAAGAAGATGAGGTACATATACACAACGGAATATTACTCAGCCATTAAAAGCAATGAAACACCGGCATTTTCAGCAACATGGATGGACACAGAAATTATCATGCTAAGTGAAGCCAGTCATACAATGAGACGCCAACATCAAATGCTTTCACTGACATGTGGAATCTGAAAAAAGGACAGACGGAACTTCTTTGCAGAACAGATGTGGCTCACAGACATTGATAAACTTATCGTCTCCAGAGGAGACAGTTTGGGGGGTGGGGGGATATGCTTGGGTTATGGGATGGAAATCCTGTGAATGATCATTATACAACTACAGACGTGATAAATTCATTTGAGTAATTAAAAAAAATCCTAGTTGGGATTAACTGGACAAATTCAATTACTAAATTAATGAAGGTCATTGATATTCATTACATATAGCATTTTTTTTTTGTTTTTTTAGGACCACTCCCACGTTATATGGAGGTTCCCAGGCTAGGGGTCAAATTGGAGCTAAAGCTGCCAGCCTACACCACAACCACAGCAACATGGGATCCGAGCCACACCTGCAACCTACAGCACAGCTCATGGCGACAAGGGAACCTTAACCCACTGAGCGAAGCCAGGGATGAAACCTGAATTCTCAAGGATACTAGTCAGATTTGTTTCTGCTGCACCACAGTGGGAACTCCCATGATTTTTTTTTTTTCATACAGCATTCTTAACCATATACACAGTATATGTACATGTATATCTATACATACACACCCTCTTCAAACTTCTTGAATGCATTTATTTAGACCTGATTTTTGAAAATTGGCCCCCGATCCCTTTACTTATACTAGAGTTTTTGATTATTTTATTTGGCTTTTTAGGGCCACACCCATGGCATATGGAGGTTCCCAGGCTAGGGGTCGAATTGGAGCTGCAGCTGCTGGCCTACACCTCAGCCACAGCAATGACAGATCCAAGCTGTGTCTGTGATGTATCCCACAGCTCACGGCAATGCTGGATCCTTAACCCACTGAGCGAGGCCAGGGATTGAACCTGCATCCTCATGAATACTAGCTGGATTTGTTACTGCTGAGCCGCAATGGGAAATCTGACCCTGCTTTATTTAACAGTATTCTTCCTGTCTACCTTTTCAATATGTAATTTCCAGATAGCATCACCAGGGAGAAACATCAAGAAACACTCTCCATCCTAGGGATTTATTGTCCCTTCCTCCTACTTCATATCACAATGTAGCATTCAGAGAGTAAAATGCCTATCATACTACAATACCATTGCTATTTGTTCTTATTTAGTCTACATGCTCCTTGGTTAAAGAATCTTTGACTCTTATATTCCAAGTCCTTAGCAAAGTTCTAAGCATACTGTAAATGTCCATTTAAGTGCATGCAAAAATCTAATAAGCATAACTTCCTGGTGGCCTAGTGGTTTAGGGATCCAGCACCGTCTCTACTGTGGCACAGGTTCCATCTCTGGCCCAGGAACTTCTGCATGCTCTGGGCACAGAAAAAAAAAAAATCTAATAAGCAAGAAGTGTAACTAAAAGCAAAACAAAACAAATGAACAAACACTGTTCCTTCACTTTTGATATTTTGCAAAGAAGAGTCTAGCATGTTGTCTTGAAAATTTGTCTTTGGCTGAATTTGTTATTTTAATAGTCTTTTTTTTTTTTTAATCCAGAAAGGCACTAATGGATAATAGTTTTGCCAAAATTATTTAAATGAAGTCTTTGAGAAGATTCCTTAAAGTGATTTCAAAAAAGTGACCTCCAAGGGATTGTGACAAGTGCAACTTTATATTTTAAGTGTGCATATTTTAAAGAGTTTGCACGTGTCATAAGTGCATATATATGTGTATATATATCTTTAAGAATTAATACATTATTTAGGTGCTCAAGCATATTTATGATCCAGAAAACTCAATGCCTTATATGTTTTCCTAAAAGAGTTGCTAGATAATTCAGTTGAGTAAGGCTTGCGAAGCCTTCGCAAAACTTAGAGGTGCTTTTTTTTTTAATATGGTTACTTTTAATGTAGTCTTTGATATTTTTCATGAATACAGCAATAATAATTACAATTTTGGAAAAGCATAAGAATAAAATAAAATTAGTCTTAATAATAAAATCTCAACATACTATTATATACTACTACTCAACTATAAATGAACTTCTACTTCATTTATATTCCCCATTAACATTTAAAAACTATTGATGAAGTGCAATGGGTTAAAGATCTGGCTTGCCTCTGTAGAGGCTCCAGTTGGATCCCTGGCCAGTAGCATTGGGTTAAGAATCTGGCATTGCTAAAGCTGTGGCATAGGTTGGAGCTCCAGCTTGGATTTGATCCCTGACCCAGGAACTTCCATATGCCACAGGTACGGAAAAAAAATAAATATTGATGAGGAGCATAAATAAACGTTGAATGCATGGATATTTCATTATCAACATTAATTTTTTTATATAGGCACACAGTCATAGACTTCCCTTCGTACAAAGTATTGAAATTATACACAATTCTTTCTTACCAAATGTAAGATAAAATTAGTAACTGTATAAACAAATGGGACCTAATTAAACTTCAAAACTTTTGCACAGCAAAGAAAACCATAAACAAAGTAAAAGACAACCTACAGAACGGAATAAAAGACTTGCAAATTATGCCACTGACAAGACATTAATTCCCAAAATATACAAACTGTTCATATAGCTCAAAACTACCATGAGGTGTCACCTCACACCAGTCAGAATGACCATCATCAAAAATTCTATGAATAATAAATGCTGGAGAGGATGTAGTGAAAAAGGAATCTTCTGGTGGGAATATAAACTTGGTGTAGCTGCTATGGAGAACAGTAAGGAGGTTCTTCAAAAAACTAAAAATAGAACTACCATATGATTCAGCAATCCCACTCCTGGGCAAATATTTGGACCAAATTATAATTTTAAAAGATTCACACACCCAGTGTTCACATCAGCTCTATTTACAGTAGCTAAGACGTGTAAACAACCTGAGTGTCCACTGCCAGATGAATGGATAAAGAACATGTGGTATATATTACAATGGCATATTACTCAGTCATAAAAAGAATTTTTTACGTTTGTATGTGGAATCTAAAAAAATGATACAAATGAAATTATTTACAAAACAGAAATAGTCTCAGACATAGAAAACAAACAGGTTACCAAAGGGGAAAAAAGATAATAAATTTGGAGTTTGGGATTAAAACATACACACTACTATATCTAAAAATACTTAACTAACAAGGACCTACTGTATAGCATCAGGAATTATATTCAATATTTTATAATAACCTATAATGGAAGATAATGTTAAAAAGTATATATATAAAACTGAATCTCTTTGCTGTACACCTGACACACATTGTAAATCAACTATATTTCAATGAAATTTTTAAAAAAATTAGTAACTCTAAATCAATATACTTGATAATCGAATTAGGAAGTATTTTAATTTACATTTTAATGCATACCGGACTTCACTGTTTTCAATATTTGTTTTAATTACTTATAGGCACCTCTAAATCAGTCCTTTCAGAAAAGAATAAGAGATATAATGAGTTGATTTGCAAAACAATGCTTTCTTTTTTTTAAATTTTTTTGATATCATTCATTAAGATTTTGAGTGTCTTTCAACAAAAACATTTGCTTATTAAGAGAATGCAATATAATTTTGCTTTAGAATGTAAGTGAGCACTTTTTAGAAAATTGCCCACTGACATTTTATTGTTAATGTGTTTCATTTTTAATTTCCTTTAGATCTGGAAATTCACTTGTTTAGTGTTTTCTGTGTTTGCAACTGATTCAATTAAAGTATCACAAGTTTGAAGATCTGAAATTGGAATTTGAACAAAAATACAATGTATATATTTCAGAATAAATGAGAAATGATTCATCCATTCCTAACCAGTGTAGGGAAGACAAATAACCTCTCTTGTTTAATACGTAGCTCACGGGGTATTTTTCTTGAGTGTGGCACTACAGTAGGATTCTACAATACAATAAGGTAGGATTCTTTTGCAGCTTGGAGTTCCCAGTAGCATCCCAGCATTTGTGGGTATACTGAGAATAAATCATCCTTTATAGGAGAATTCATTACCAGTAGCTGATATTTCATGGCTGAATTACTAAAGGGAATTACTTTAACCACGTTTTTTCTGAAATTAAAGAAAAAATGATTTTTTTTAAGCCAAATATTTGCTGGGATGTTAACAACTAAATAATTGTTTGGACTATTTACTTCCTCATATGTCTTTGCCTATCTTCCCTTTCTATTACATTTTTTGAATTAGTTTTTAAGATGTCTTTTATTTGAAAAGTAATTCTCACTAAAGTGCTAAGAATTTGCAGTTCTCAGAACAACGATAGGCTATTAATTTGAAAACAATTTAGATTCAAATAATAAGTATACTGTATTTTACCTTCTAAACATTCCGTGATATCTCTCTCTCTCTTTTTTTTTTTTTTTTTTTTTGTCTTTTTGCTTGTCTTTTTGCCATTTCTTGTGCCGCTCCAGTGGCATATGGAGGTTCCCAGGCTAGGGGTCGAACCGCAGCTGTAGCTGCCGGCCTACGCTAGAGCCACAGCAACGTGGGATCCGAGCCGCGTCTGCAACCTACACCACAGCTCAGGGCAACACCAGATCCTTAACCCACTGAGCAAGGCCAGGGGTCGAACCCGCAACCTCATGGTTCCTAGTCGGATTCGTTAACCACTGCACCACAACGGGAACTCCATTCCATGATATCTTGATTATTACTTTTCAAGTTTCATTTTTTGGGTGGAGTAGAATGCTTTTCTAAGTAATTCTTTCTGGACTCATAACTTGAAATTGTTACTGATTTTTTCAAAGCATTTTTTCCAGACCTCTATATTCTTTCTGCATCTACACTCTAATGAAATTGTTTAAGCTATTTCCTATTTCCTATTTTTTTTTTTTTTCCCTCCAGAGAACTGTGTATCTGGCTTCCTCCACCACCTAATTAACAGTGAAACATTGCTCCCTGAGATTCTTTTTTTTTCTCTCAGAGTATGTGGCAATCTTCTGAATAGTAAATTTCAAATTCATCAGTGTCTGTAATATTCAGAGCAGGCTCATAATTAATATAAATCCAAATATGTTCTGATAAAGTTCTCACAAGAATATATTTGGAAATCTATTAGAATGACTCAGATCTTTGTGTATCTATTTGATCTTGATCTCTGTTATTTGTTCTATGCAGACAATTTGTCTTTTTTCCTCTTCTGAAGTTAATGAGTTATAATATATATTTAATGGAGAAAAGACATGTTATCAGATACTGGCACAGAAAATTTCATTATTGCACACGATAAAAACAACAGGCTATCGGAGTTCCCGTCATGGCACAGTGGTTAATGAATCTGACTAGGAACCATGAGGTTGTGGGTTCGATCCCTGGCCTCACTCAGTGGGTTAAGGATCTGGCATTGCCGTGAGCTGTAGGTTGCAGATGAGGCTTGGATCCCACGTTGCTGTGGCTTTGGTGTAGGCTGGCAGCTACAGCTCCTATTCAACCCCTAGCCTGGGAACCTCCATATACCGTGGGAGCTGTCCTAGAAAAGACAAAACAACAACAACAACAACAATACAAACAGGCTATTGAAGATATGTTCTGTGTTCATGGGTCGTTAGACTCAATATTGTTAAGTCTACTCTTCCCACATTAATCTATAAATTCCAATAAAAATTCCAGCAAGTTAACTTGTGCCTATTGACAGACTATTTATAAAATTTATAGAAAAAGGGAAATGACATAGAATAGCCAAGTCAGTGCTGAAAAAAAGAAAGTTGGAGAACTCACATGACTAGATTTCAAGACATAATATAAAGCTGCTGGAATCAAGACTGTGACTGATGGAACATAATAGGAAGTCCAGAAATAAACCCATACAAACATAATCAATTCATCTTTGACAAAAGTAATTTAATGGAGGATAATCTTTCTTATTGTTGAAAGGTACAGAAAAAAATGTCGCTGGACATTAATAGATGACAAAAATTAATAATGTAGATATAGATTATTCATCTCATAAAAACAACTAATTTAAAGTCAATCATAGATATAAATATAAATGAAAACCTATAAGGCACCTAGAAGAGAAACAAAGAGAAAATCAATGTGTCCTTGGATTTGGAGTTGTCTGCACCAAACGCATGATCCATGAAAAAAAAGTGATAAATTGGACTTTACTAAAATTTTAAAAGTCTTCTTTTCAAAAGACAGAGTTAAGAGAATTAAAAGACAAAGCACAGACTTAAAAAGCATTTACAAGACATTCCTTAAAATTCAGGAATCAAAAAGCAACCCAATTAATACATGGGCAGAATAACTGTATAGACACTTGATTAAATAGAATATAGGCAGATGGCAAGTAGGGGTATATGGGAAAATGTTCAACTTCATTTGTTATTAAGTTAATGCACATTATACAACCATAAGATGTGAAACAGATAATTCCAATTCCTAGTGAGAATGCTATGTGATGGGAACTTAAATTCATTGCTAGTGGGAATGCAAAATGGTACAGCCACTTTGCAAGAAAGTATGGCTGATTCTTATAAAGCTAAACATAGTCTTACTATATAACTCAGCAATCAAATGCCTACTTATTTACCTAACTGAATTGAAAGTTTATGTGTGTATACACACATATACACACTCATGCATCCCTTGCCCATGAATGTTTCTAGCAGCTTTATTTATAATTGGCAAAACATTGAAGTAAAGAAGATGCCCTTCAACAGGTGAATGGATACAAAAAAAAGCTGTGACACAACTGTACATCAGAGGAAAAGTACAAGTTAGCAATCCATTCAAAGAAACATACGAATCTTAAATCCTATTTCTAAGTAAGAGAAGCCAGTCTTAGAAGGCTATGTAATTTATGCTTCCATTTATATGACATTCTAGAAAAGACAGAACTAAATAGATTTGTGGTTGACAGGGATTTAAGGGAAAGCAGAATATGTAAAGCATAGGAAAATTTTACAGGTAGTGAAACTATTCTGCATGATACCATAATAGTGAATATGTGATACTGTACATTTGTCAAAACCCATAGAATTTTACAAAAGAGTGAATCTTAATATGCAAATTAAAAATATTTAGGAAGTCAGGGGATCACAGGATAGAATACAGAAGGTGACAAGATAATCTAACTAATGGCGATGTGTGAAACAACTCTGCTGATGTGGGAGTAGAGGAAAAGGTTCTGACCTAAATAACTATGGAAACAAGTGCAGTTTGTAAAGTGAAAGCTGGAAGTAACTGCACATAAATGCTGTATTCTAGTTGATAAAGTTACCCCCCCCCATGCAAATATGAGTTAATCTGAAACTACTTTACATGTGGGCTGGAAGTGAACAATTAATTAAATGGATGGAGGATGGTGGGATCCCCATTTCTCACTGTTAGAGTGAGAATGTACAAATAAGCAACAGTGGTAGATTAAAATAACCGAAGAGCTAATGGGTTACAGATATCAATGTTAACTCATTGCTAGTTTAATACAAATACAAATAGATACATATAGATACAGATAGACATAGATATAGTTATCAAATGCATATAACAAGGATTAGTAAACACACACATATCCTCTCACTCTGTCAGCTGAGAAGGTCTAGAAGCAAAGACACAACAGTATCACTGGTATACCCTCCATCCAGATCTTGGCTTTCTAGTACCATTCTCTAATAAAAAGAACCAGGATTCATTAGAGAAATGGCTGACTCTGAAACCACGGCATAAGATTCATGAGACGAGCCTGGGGCATCTTATAGTGCCAGAAAGTACAGATGTGCTTTAAAAGTTTAATGATGAGGGTATGTCAAAAAGACAGAGGACAAATGAAAGTGCCTCTAGTGGCCAAAGCTGGAACACCTTGAGCAACAGATAAGACAGAATTAGATTACAGTCAAGTCAATATTCATGTGTCCATACAGATATAAATAAAGGATTAATTACATAAACAGGGAGAATAGGTCCATTCCTCATGCAGAATAATTCCAAATAATTTATACTGATACCATCCCTTCAAAGAAGTAGGACATAATTCCCCAGTCCTTGAATATGGGCCACACATAGTGACTTCAGAGTGCATTATGGAAAGGGTTTACTTTATAGTACAGAAACCAAACAAACCTTACCTAAGCTAGGTAATCAAGATTAACATCAACAGTAATAAAGTATCTTGATAGTAGGCACCTAAAGTGTAATGTGATGAGAATAACACTTCGGTTGTGAGCTTCCTCTCCAAAACCAACAATACCAGTCTAATCATGAGAAAAACATCAGACCAATCCAAATTCATGGACATTCTACAAAATTCCTATCCGGAACTCCTCAAAACTGGCAAGGTCATCATCAAGTTAGGTCTGAGACTCTGTCATAGAAAAGAGAACTCTAAGGAAACATAATGACTAAATCTAAGTCAAAAACTGGATGGGATCCTGAATCAGAAAAGACAAAAAGTTGGTGAAAACTAAGAGACTGGAATAAAGAATCAATTTAATAATAGATGAATATTGGCTTTTTTTTTTAATGGTGACAAAGGTTAACAAACAAGGTAAGTGGTTAAGTGAGGAAACTGGCCTTTGGTTACATGGGAAATGGGAATGCTCTCTACTTCACAACTTTTCTAGAAATCTAAATCTGTTCTAAAGTTAAAAAGTTTAATTTAAAAAGGAGGTTGTAAAACTTTATATTAGCACATAAAATGGGGTTCTTTATCACTGTGATTTCTTAAATTCCACTCTAGCTTATTATTTGCCTCTGGTAGGAAACGGAGTCAAAGCTGAGATCAATATGATGAGTATCTGTTCTAGTATGGTATAACTAAGTAAAGAATACTCTAAAATATGTAGAGTAAAGGGGGAAAAGTTAATGGAAAAGAGAACATACCACAGATTTTTCTAATTTTAAAATGATGTAAGAGGTCACTTTATTTCTGCCCTTTTTAACTACTTGAGATTTAAAATTCCTTGGTTTTCAAGTTTTTAGAAATTATTCAATTAAATCTCAAGCATGAAGTGAGTTCTTAAAGGCCAGAAAAAAGCCGCAGAAGGGTGAGTATGCATGGAAAAAATGTTAATAATAACATACAGCTGTCATTTTCAAAATTCTTTCTTACAGAATCTCCTCCAATCATCACAATATTCTTCTCTGCTAGGATAGGTGTACTATTTCCAGTGTATTTCAAACTAAATGTGACATAATACATGTGGAAGATAGGGGATTCAACTTTAAGGATTTAGGAAAAGCTCTTAGAGTTAGCATAGTATATTTACAAACATCATCTAGCTTCTGCATCTCATGGCTGGAGACATGGATCTTGGTAGAATTCTTCACCCATAGTCCACTTGATAACAGTGATTTACCTGAGTAAGTCTCTATTTCTCACAAGAAGGATAGAAATGCTAGAGAAATGCCTCACAGTTTCAAGGCTATGATTAACACTTATGGGAAGAAAGGTGAAGCAACTAGCTAGTAATTATCAATGCACTGCACTATTCTACATCTCTATCAAGAACTTGACTTTTCTGATCAAGGACCTTACAGCACTGTCAGCCATGAGCTCTCACAGTCACGATGAGACTGTAAGTTTTGACATGATCCAAAAGGCATCATTTATATGCTACGTCAATTGCAGGGAAAATGTTATAGTCAAATGATAATCACAAATCCTTATAAACTTACGTGCTGAATTCTAATTTCACTATTTACAGAGAGAAACATTTTATTAGTAATACAGATACTCTGATTATAATATGATAGAATTCTCTACTGTTAATGATTGAATGGACTGACTTTATAGGAATAACAAAGTTCAACACGGCTATAGAAACTAGTAAATTCCATATAGAGTTAACACTGACAAAGACTAGAACATCTTTTTAGCTCTTGTTAAATAAGTTTTGCAATATTTCTTCAAATATACATCCTGTACACAATGTATGGGACTAAGAGAGAATATTTTTCTTCATATAGTATCTTGAATTGGGGTTTAATACATCATTAATGTTTAGCATACCTTATATTTAACAAATAATGTATAATTAAGAATAGATATGATCCAGCAATCCGACTCCTAGGCATATATCCAGGCAAAGCTACAATTCAAAAAGATACATGCATCCGTATGTCCATAGGAGCATTATTCACACTAGCTAAGATGTAGAAACAACCTAAATGTCCATTGACAGATGGATGGATTAAGAATATGTGGAACATATGCAAAATGGAATACTACTCAACCATAAAAATACAACAAAATAATGCCATTTGTAGAAACATGAATGTAACCAGAGATTCTCGTACCAAATAAAGTAAGTCAGAAAGAGAAAGACAAATACTATGTGATATCCCTTACATTTAGAATCTAAAATATGGCACAAATGAACCTATCTACAGAATAGAAACAGACTCAAAGACATGCGAACAGATGATTGCCAAGGGGAAGGGGGAGGAAGTGGGATGAACAGGGAGTTTGGGCTTGGTAGATGCAAACTATTACATTTAGAATGGATAAGCAATGAGGTCCTGCTGTATAGCACAGGGAACTATACCCAATCACTTGTGACAGAACATGATGGAAGATAATATAAGATATATAAGATATATAAGATAAGATATATAATCTATATATGTACATATGATTGGGTCACTTGGCCTTACAACAAAAATTTACAGAACATTGTGAATCAACTATAATTTAATGAAAAATGAAAAACAAAACAAAAACAAAAAGGAAATTAGACAAAAATAATTGAAATATTACACACTAATCTCTGGCTACGTAAAATTAATTACACTTCAATAACTTTCATGATGCTTTCTTTGTACTTTTAAGAGTTTTAAAAAGTACTTTTATCATGTTTTTATTTTAGGAACTCCACTTATATGTTTAAATCATGTTTGACACAGTAACCCTTACCTTAATAGGCTTTAATTATTTTATATAAACATTTATATATTTTTTCAACAAAATGTGTTGAGATCAAATATTTATTTTTAAAAAACCATACTTGTCAGAATGGCTAGTAATCAAAAAGTCTACAAATAATAAAAGCTAGAAAGGGTGTGGAGAACAGGGAACCCTTCTACAGTGTTGGTGAGAATGTACATTGGTGCAGCCACGGTATCAGTATGAAGACTCCTTAAAAAACTCAAAATAGAGTTACCATATGATCCAGCAATCCCACCCCTGGGCAAATATCTGGAAATAATGAAAAGTCTAATTCAAAAAGATACATTCACGCGTATGTTCACAGCAGCACTAGTCACAATAGCCAAGTCATGGAAGAAACTGAAATGTCCACTGACAGAGGAATGGATAAAGAAGATGTGGTGCATACATGCAATGGAATATCACTCAGCCATAAAAAGAATGAAATAATGACATTTGCGGCACTATGAATGGACCTATAGAAATGATCTATGCTAAGTGAAGTCAAAAACAAATATCATATGATATCATTTACATGTGGAATCTAAGAAATGATACAAATGAACTTATCTACAAAGCAGAAATAGACTCACAGGTGTTCTCTTTGTGGCACAGCATTAACGAATCTGGCTAGTATCCCTGAGGATGCAGGTTTGATCCCTGGCCTCACTCACTGGGTTAAGAATCTGGCATTGCCACGAGCTGTGGTGTAGGTTGCAGATGTGGCTCGGATCCAGAGTTGCTGTGGCTGTGCTATAGGCTGTGTTAATTCATACAGATAGTATGAATTAAAGTAGTATTAAACTTAGGAAAATGTCTTATTTCTTTAAGGAATTTGTTTTAGTCAGTTTTATATACTGGTGCTTTTATTAAGCTATTTACATTCCAAATGACCTGAGAATTTTATTTTCTATGCTTGACTTTCACAAGCCTTCTAAAAGAAAAATCTCTTGTTTAACTTCAGTCACTATTACAAGGGTTTTTTAAATGCCACATTTGTTATGTGTATTTCTGAACAACTATCAGTTTTAGTTTGTCCTAACATTTAACAATAGATCTACTTTTAATTGTTAAAGAAACTAAACAATCCCATTTTATGTGAAAAAAATTATGGGTAGATAAACCATTATTTCAAGTCATGTGTAACTGTGATATTTATCTAAGGGGTAAGTCTGTTTTTTAGAAACAGCTATACAAAATTTCTATAGAGGTGATAAGTCAGAGAATTATGAAGCAAAGGATATTAGACAAAAATAAGATCTTCAAGGCATTAGAATCCCAGAATTCTTAAAATGGTCTGAATAATGGCAACCTTTGAGTATTTGATTAAAAACTATGTTCTCTCTTAAATTAAAAAAAAAAAATCATAGGTCCGAAAATGTTTGCATTCAGTTCCAGTATATTTGAAGCGCAACTTGGAAGTCTGTTCTTGGAATGCAAGTTGTAAAACATTGGAGTATCATTCAAGCTCCTCATTTTATAGGAATGTGGTTCATCAAAGTTAAATGACTTTTCAAGGTTAAACAGCTAGTACCAGCTCAATGTGGAACACAAATTTCCTGGAACTGGCACTTTTTTTTGTTACATGCAATATTAGTCAACTAGAAAGAAGAATTCACAATAAATAAACCTATTACACAACTTTAGGTTTTATTCTATATAATAAACTATACCTTATTTCATCATTGTATATTTCAGTACAAGCGATAATTGCGTAGACATCCTGGTTCCTCAGTGAGGTTAAATAGTCCCTGATACAGAGCAAGGGCTCTGTAATTTCTCTTGAATTTCACACAAAGAACTTCTTCAGTACACTGGAAAAGGACTCTTGGAAAACTGGCACAAGAGCATTATAAGAGATGTTAAGTTCCCTGAAAAAAAAAAAAAACTAGATATTTCAAGATTACATCATATTTCAAAGTATTAAATAGGTATGAAGATGTTAGCTGATTGTTAAGCAATGTCTACCTCCATCGGCTTATTTTTTCTTGATATGTAGATTCACAGAACTGGTGAGGAATACAGAATAACATAATCCAAACACATGTCACCATACCATTTGAACAACTTCAGCAATGCAGGGGTTGTCATGGAGAAGTAGCTTTGCGCTGGTGAGTCATCTTGAACAACCAACCATATTGAACGACCATCATCTTCACTGGAAATTTCACTTATTTGTTGAAATTCCTCCACCCAGATGAATACACATAAAAATAATTCATTTTCTTCCTCCCTTTCCCCCTTCCCCCCACCTCTCTTATTTGGAATCACTCTGTTGTTCCTTGTCCAAATTTTCACCAAGCCATTTCAAAATAATCATACTTTCTGCAAACATACCTCAATGACTCCTTCCTTTCCTCACAATGCTACTTTACTCAGTTATGTTCCCTAGGTTTGATTCCCTTTCTTATCACCTCCTTCTTATTTCCCCTTCCTGTTTTTCTCCCATACCCTCTTACTCTTATAAACATTTTTCCCTCTCCCTTATAAATTTTCTTTCATTCTTTTGCTACATTTCAGGAGAAAAGAAGCTGCTGGTCCTTTATGAAATGTTAAAAGATCAATTATGATTTTAATGTTGAAATCCCAACTTCCAGAACTGGGATTATAAAATAAGTGGAATTCCTTGAGAAGAAGATCTTGAAGAAGTGGATGAATTCTAATATTGGTGACAGGGACATGATCCCAAGAAGCACCAGTATGAGAAGAAGAAATGAGGCATGGGAGGGAAGGAAGTCGATACAGCATGTTCTTGGAGGGCACACGGAGAACTTTGGAACCCAGTTCCACCGGTCAACTCCAGAAGACAGCACAGACTATGGGTCTGTTATTCTAACCCAGGATGTAATCCACCAATGTCATCAGCCACTGATCAGGACAGCTCCCTGGTAACAGGAACCCCTGGCATTTCTGTGTGTTCTTTTGTTGAGTCAAAGGCTTTGACCAGAAAAGCCTTTGCAAAGTCTCAGGTGTTTCCAGCTGGAATGTATAAGAATGGTGTGTGCTGATGAGATTCCAGTGAGGCACCAACACCACCTGCAACAATATTTCCTGACTGTGTGTTTGGACTTATTTACTATTTGAGTGGGACTTTAACTATGATACAAAGTAGAGTTTAATATCTGGTTTCTATATTTACTGTTTCATTGGTGAAATCCCTTGGTTCCTCCATCTGGTGCTAATATGTACTCTGTTGATCTAGTGACACATAAGAAGGTCCAATATGCCATGTGTCTGTCTAGTGACATAAGTGGTGACACTCAGAAGTGAAATTTCTAGTCTTAAACTGGTTTGGAAGCAATGTGCAAAGAATGAGCACTTTGCAGTTGCATGTACCTAGCTTTTCAGCTAAACTTCTGTTAATAATTGTGGAGTCTTATGCAATTTACTTAATTTCTTCTCTGCCTCAGTGTCCTTTCCTTTGAGAAGATATTAATAGCACACAGCTGTGGTGAGCACTAACAGAGACCAAGTAAAGTAGACAGAACACAATTTTGCTACTTAGTAGTTATTTAATATAGTGGGTTGCTTCCATCACTCCCTTTACCCCAAATCACCAAGATTATGATTTTACAATACATGGAATTAAAATGGTAACATTCTGTAATTTTTCTCAAAGAAAAGGTCTAACCTTATTTTTAAATGTTCTTATAATCTGTAAAATATGGATGTAGGGAGTCACCTTAGCAGGGTGTATAGAGTGGTGGATAGAAAATTAAAAATAAATAACCCATTATTTTTATTTATACGATAATGGCCACAGTTTATTGGTTTCTGTAATACTTTCTGCCTGAACTTCAATTTTTCTAGGTCATCCAAGTGTGTGGTATTTTATAACCCAAATTGTTGCAGCAAATTGCAATTGAGTCTAGTTTTCTTCTCCAGGATGACTATATGTTATTATGGGCCATATTGACTCTATTGTCTTTTTTATAGGCATGCAGAGAAACAGATTGCAAGCACAATATTCAACAAGTCTACCTACCATTTTCCCTGCAGGTTTTGCATTCAGCTGGATGGTTGTAATATTATAATGTAAATCCCCAGCAGACATGATTGTGGCCCTTTTTTCCATCACTGCATCACCTCTTCACACCTGAGTAACCAATCATGTTTCCTGATTTCTCTTTTTTCTTAGTGAATCTGACTTTGCTGGTTATATTCAAGCCTCTTGGGTGGAAAATTTTTTACTAAATTTTCTAATCAACTTTGTCTATGAATTTTTACTAGTAAAATTCATACTTTGCTAACATTTATATGAATTTCCTTAACTACGTATTTAGCGAGCATACAAATACGGCTTACATAAGTAGTGTGTATATGAATTATTGTTCATAACTTAGTCACTAGTCAATTTACCTTTTTTTACATCATGACCATTTAAATACATTTATAAGAGGAACTCTAAGTAGTAATAGGAAAAGAAAGGTTAACTATAGTGAAAACAGAGACATTATACTAACGTATTTAAAATTAAGTGGGATTTATAGGCTATTGTAATAAAAGTTTAAAATGTATTTAAGAGTATCAAGGGTAGAATAGCAACCAAGAAATAAGTGGTATTCCTTAATAATAACAGGACAAAGGCTACACATGGAACATTTTCCAAAACAGACAGCTGATGATGAGAAAAACATGAGTTACTTCTTTTATTACCAATGATTTTAGAAAGATATTCACTTTCTACTTGGTCCTTGGGACACATAGGTTAGAGATCTAAAACTCATTCAATAGAAAAATTTAAAAAGTAAACTAAAAGAGTCATAAAGATCGTCTAATCTGTATTCTTTATTTTGGAATTGATCCTGGACTGTCCGATATGGTAATCACAAGCCACTGTTACTTTCAAGAACTTAAAAATTAACTAGTTCAAAACTGAGATGTGTTGCAAGTGTAAAATATACCTCAAAATCAGAATTAGCTTTATAAAGACACCAATCCCATTAATAATTTTACAACTGATTACAAGGTGAAATTATAACATGTTTTTATATACTCGGTTAAGTAAAATGTATTTGTAAAATTAATGCTATCTGTTTTTTTAAACCTGTTTTTAAATGCTGTAATTGCAAAATTTAAAATCACATGTGACTTGCATTATATTTCCAGTGGACTGCTGGATATTACTGTAGGAAAAAGTTACACCATAAGCCAAATGAACAAAGTAAATATGGACATATCATGGAAACTGGATGACAATTTTCCTAAAGTTTTGCAATACTTAAAGAAGGAAATTGGAGGACTGTTGTGACCAAAATGTAAGTATCATTCTTATAGAATGTTTGTCAGAGGCCTTTTGTATTAGAGCCTTTTTGTGACCACTGTGGTAGTATTTGTTCATAAAAAGTCTTCCAGTGATGACCGAAGGGATTATAGACAAATGAGTCTCATCAGGATAGTGGAAACTTTAATAACTGGTAGATAGAACCAAGACAATGTGTCTGCAAAGGTCTTACACTTCTCATGGAGCTCTCTGAGGAAAAAGATAATATATGAGAGGAAAAATATTTTGAAGCCAATTAGCCTCCCTACAATTTCTTGACAAATTGTTGTCATATTGAATCTCCTTGGTAAGTAGAAAGGCAAGAAAAAAAATGGATAACTACTAGATGTGGCTACAAAAGAGACTGTAGCAGAAAAGTCAGATGACCAGGTATGTAAATGAAAGAGAAATTGTCCCCAGGTATAATTAATGGGTGCTAATTTTATTTACCATTAAGGCCAAAGTAATAGATAAATACTTAAGTATCCTTCTCTGTGTATGGAGCAGTGGAATGGTTGGGATGGGAATAACATGGGATTTTTTAAAACAGGTGATATAAGCAGTTCCTATCATAAGCATCCATCTCAAGTTTTGAAAATAACACTTTTTGAAAATAAAAATATCTTTTAAAACATTTTTTAAAAACCTATCACCCTGTTTCTTACAGTTCTGACTCTTTTGCTCATTGCCTTAAAAAATAAACAGGACTGATCCAAGATAAATTCCAGTCAGATTTCCTGGGAATACTTTTTTGTTGTTGTTCTTTTATTCTCTAAAACTACTGGTAGTATCACTTTTTAAAATACAAAGATAAGCTGAATATTTTCCTTTACTTTTTTTAAGGTTTCTTAAAATGTTACTTATCTAAAGGAAGAGAATATCTGAAATAATCTCCACCCTTCAGTCTTTCTGACCTGAAACTAATTTTACTGTCAACAGCGTGTGCAATAAGGTCCATGTTTGCATATGTGAGAGAGATTATGTCATTTTGTAATATAATGAATATGAATCACATTTTAATAATAGTAATAGCTACTTTTATTAAATAATGATCCAATTTACTAGTATTCTAGACTCTTCTTAAAAGAATTCAACATCTAATTTAACATTCACAACACTATGAGCCCTGTTACTGTCCATTTAAAGATATGTCAACTACATATTGTCAATTTAAAGATACATCAACTCAATATCAGAGAGATTAAGTACCATAATCTAGGAAACATTGCACATAAGAAATTTCAAAATAAGAGTCATAGAAACTATCATAAGAAGGCTAGATACTCAGGAGATGCATCCATCAAATGGCTTATTTAGAAGGCGGCCCAATTCTGACATTTGCGTTTGAAGCCCCTCCTCTGTAAAGTTCAAAATAAATCTCAAGGCTGCTTTCTGATGCCACAATTAAAATCTCTTATTTTTGTTTCAGGAAGTGTTAAATATATATGTCCCCTTGACTCATCTATGAATAAGAATAATCTTTTCTGTATCCTATGTCTATATGAGCAGTGAATAGAGAAATTGAAACAAATCTGTCTCAAACTGAAAGGTCTGAAAAAATAATTTTGCAAAAAGACTTTCTGTTTGGCCTGAGGACAGTGCAGGTGCCTGGATGGCTGAGGCAAGGTCAGCGGCTTGGGCATTTGGGCAAGCTAAAGGCACAAAACATATAGAAAGCATTACTTTTGTGTAAAGCTTGCCTAAGCTCTTACTAAAAGATATAATTAATGCACTCTTTTGCAGTTTTAACAATGGTTTTTCTTATTGAAGGGAGATACAGACTACAAAAGAGAAAATTTTACTTATATTTTAGAGTAAAGAAATGTATAAAGAAATGTCCATTACAGAAAGATCTTAATATTGTAGTACCAGGAGATTCCTATTTAAGTAACCATGAACCTGCTTTGTTTCACCTCAAGCATTTCTGCTATTAGCCCTCAATTATTTTCACATATGATGGGGCAGCAAATTTTCAGAAATACTAGGTATTTTTTCTCTTTCTCAGCATTTCTACAAATAGGATAAACTAAAGTATTTTCCAATTAACACCCTAGTGGTTTATTAACTTTTAAAGCAAAATACATTAAATGGCTTGGCTTATAGATTCACAAATATCATTTAAATGCTCCTTAAAATCATTAAAAATTTTATGGGCAATTTCGCTATCATTTTTGAGGTTCTATTAGCTTGTTTTAAATTCCTAACTCAAATCCCATAGGTTAGGATTTTCTTATTTGCATTAATATAATTTCTTCTTAAACATATATGTGACTGACTAAATTATTGTGTAAACAGTATCAGAGAACCCAGAGCTAAGGGCAAGAACATAATTACTCTGGGAATAGAATACTTCCAGAATATATTCTAATTCAAAATTAGGTTTAGGTGGAATTCCCACTGTGGCACAGTGGGTTAAGGATCTGGCATTGGCACAGCTGTGGCATTGGTCTTAGCTGCAAGTGCAGTTTTAACCCTGGCCTGGGAATTTCCATATGCCATGGGTGTGGCCAAAAAAGAAAAAAAATAGGTTTATGTGCTAATGTGCTAAGCAGTGACTAGCACCATTTCTAAACATAGAACTACTTGACTTAATATGTTTAGAGGCCAGACTATCTTTTGAAAACAACTGATTACTTATTGAAAACAACTGAAACCTTTTAGGGTCTAAGTTTGTACACGTATAAATAAAGATTATTTTGGAAGGAAATACTAATGAAAAGGAATGCAATCGGGTCTCAAAAATAGGATTTAACAGATAAGTGCATTTTGAGATAATAATAGGAGGTCACAATCAGGTTAACTACTTTTACTAAAATTATATTTGCTGGCATAGTTTGTCTTTTATTCTGAAATTGACAATATCAACATTGAATATATTATAATCTTTTGAACTGTGTTACAGTTTTGACATTACCTCACCTCCCTCCAAATGTGCACACATAAATAATATACAAGGAAACAGACTAAGCCAGGCTTCGTATTTAGGAACCCATACAAGTTCTCCATAACTCTCAGATGGTATCTTTTTTCTGCCCTGTCAAGTTTACCAAAACTACATGGGCACTGCCCACATTCCAGGCCTTTCCAATTTCTTGATTTTCTGATATATATCTCCGAAGATATTCTTATACATACACTTTCCCCAGTTCCTTACTTTCTGCTAGAAGATAGTTAATTCCATATAAATGAATGCATGTGTAAAGTCCACATATTTCTATACTGTTTAACACATACCATCACAGGATGATGTAGTATTCAGTAATTTTCAATCTTTTTCAATGTTGGCAGTACAGAGGACTCACCTGAAGATCATCATGGTTTAACTGGTAGAGAACAACAAATCTCAATCTTAAAGGCACATATATCACCTGGAGGTCTTGTTAAATCACACACTGCAGACCTTATCTGCAGAGTTTCTGATTTAGTATGTCTGGGGTAAGATCTGCCTATTTACATTTTTAATATGTACCCAGGTGATTCTGGTGAGGCTGATGCTGCTGATATAGAGTGAGTACTTTGAGAACTAATGGTCAGGAGTTTAGACTTAGGAGATCTCCATCTAATTCCTATATTATCTAGTATAATGATAAGTAAGAAATCTTATAAGGGACATTTCAGAGGTAAAGCTAATTTCTTTCTTTTGCTATTAGGTAGATAAACTTTTTTTTTCTTAAAACACAACGCATATTACACACTTAGGGACTCTTCTGTTCACCTGTATATATTTGTTAGCTAATTACTATTTTTAAAAAATTTCTGGACAAACTTCTATACCATGACCAGAAATCTTTAATTATAATATCCAGATCTGTTTAGGTATATGGTAAAAATTTATGTACTGACTTTCTTCAAGGAGCTCAAGTGTTTTAAACTTATCGTAGAATAGACAGCAATTAGATTGGAGTTTAAATTTTCAAATGTAGATCTTGGGGGCAATGGTCACTCAAGGGTCAATTCACAGTGGAATATTATAATATTAGCTTGTGATACCCGGCTAACACATTAGGAATCCTATTTTCAGGGAAACACTTGGATTTTGTAGAAAAATTGTGACATCCCATGTGTGAGTGAGGGACAGAACATCACAATCCTAAAATTATAAAATGTGAATGAACACTGCAGTTATGGGGTGGTCACAACTGTGGGGAATGCATTCACTTTACTACAGAGAAGACAAAATAATACCAGCTGATAGACAGTATGAAATGTGTTTTAGTACAGCACCACATGGTTTTTAATGAAGCTCTCTGACCAAGGAATGGGAAGCTGATTTGATCAACATAGCTAAACTTGAGTCATAGGAAGTAAAGTAAATGAGCCTTTAGAGCCACAGTAATAATCTGGCTGATGGTTCCATAATCTTTCATTGTTCCCAAGCATGAGTGGTTTTAGGAAGAAAGTTCTACAGTAGCATTTATTTATCACAACTGTATTTCTGCCGTTTTCCCCCACCCCAGAAAATTAATTTTAATTTTTTAAAAATCTCCCAACAAGAAATTATTTTAAATAGTTGTACAAAAACTAGGATGCAATCTAATCATCTCAGGAGAAAGTTTAAAAAGTATATACAATTCAACTTGTTGAAATGGTGAAAGCTTAAAATCAAAAATCACAAATAGAAAAAAATGGGAGAATTAATATAAAGAAAAGAAGAGGTGGAAATGGAACACATTTGAATAAAATGGACAAAATCAATAATTGACACTATAGTCCTTTAAAACATACCCTATTGGTTAGCAGGAATGCTTGAGGGTCATATAAAAATAAGCAGTGGAAATTTTCATAGCACAAAAGACAACTTATTATATTTACATTAATTATTTTGAATAGTATTTCTGTGAAAGGGATAAAAGGATAAAGACATTGCCTAACGATTCTATGCAATTGTGTATCCAACAATGTACTTTATTTTTTTTACAAATAAATACGCTTCATTGAAGCATGTAATCTGTACTGTCATTATTATCTCAATAAAAAATTTTACTTTCTCTTGACCAGCTTCCTCACATAATTTTCCTTTCAGAGAAACAAATTAAACTTGTTTATTAACAGTTAATTCAAATAGATCTGTATTACTAAGTGCATTAATTCCACAAATACTGAATTAACAATATATATTATATTAGATCTATCTTCTACAAAGAAATACATAAACATGTTCCCTGGCCTTAAAGAGTTTTAAGCCTTGCAATAGGAACAATATATTAGCCTAATTGTCTTCAACAAATCTGTATATGGCATTTGAGTGATACTGACAGTGCGAGGGAAGGAGAGAATATTGCTGAAATGATCATGAAATACTTGATGGAGATGATTTTTTTCAACTTAATGTTAAAAGATGGAGAATGTGAAGTGTAGCTCAAAATATTAATAGTGTTTAAATCTCAATGCTCTCTCAAGGGATTTCTACATTCTTTTTTTTATATAATGATTTTTATTTTTTTCCATTATGGTTGGGTACATTCTTAAATGTTTCTCCATTTTCTATTTACTTTAAATGAAAGTGTCCTTGCTATAAAATGAAGAAAATAATTATTATTAAATTAAATAAAGGAACTGAAGGCAAGATCAGCTGTAAAGGAAAATTGAACACAATTTTTTTTTTTTTTTTGGTCTTTTTTAGGGCCGCACCTGCAGCATACAGAATTTCCCAGGCTAGGGGTCAAACCAGAGCTGCAGCTGCTGGCCTACACCACAGCCACAGAAATGTGGGTTCTGAGCTGCGTCTGTGACCTATACCACAGCTCACAGCAACGCCAGATCCTTAACCCACTGAGCAACATAAGGGATCGAACCTGCCTCCTCATGGCTACTAGTTGGGTTCACTATGCTGAGCCACAATGGGAACTCCTGAATAGAATTTTTAAAATTGATAAGATTTTGGAGGTAGAGAAAGCAAAGTATTATGTTTGGTAAGAAACGTGTGATAAAACATAGTCAATAGATGATTTGGGAAGATAGGTTTTAGGCTTATTGAGTTGGGTAACACCAGCTAAGGGCCTATCAACATAGGTGAAAAGTACCACTAAGAAAAGGAGCTTGGGTGGTGCTGGGGGGCGGTTCAAGCAGATGTGGGATCGTGGATTCATGGGACAGAAATATTTGATTGAAATAAGCCTAGAAACATATTAAAGACTTGAGTCTTGGGAAATATTTCTATAGGCAATTAAAATCTGACCTAATACATACTTGAAATTAGCTCAAAACTGGCCAGACTATCAGTGTTTCTATATTTTTTCCTCTGTAGGACTACCTGACCAACGAATACTGATTTAATTGTAATCTTTGAAACCTTCTTAGTAAGGAGAAAAATATACCTTCATCTCCTCCTTTCTTAAGAGAAATAATATGAATAGTACTGTGTATTTAACTATGAATTCCTCACAATAGTAAAATAAGAAGCCTGAACTTAGCCCCAGCACAAACTGCTTTGCTGTATGTTTCTGGCTGCACAGAAGAGCAGACTGGGTTGTCAGCATGGTCACCTTTAATTTCTGCCCTGCCTAACCAAGGGAACACCGTGGAGATGATGACAGCTCCTTGACATCACGGACACTCACCGACTACTTATTTCCTCATCGAGAGGGAATGAGTGTCAGCTGTCAGAAAAAGGAGGGATGAGGTCTAAGATACATGAGGCACTTTGCCTTAAAATTATGGTAATTTCGAGTACTCAATCTCAGGCACCTGCTGGTTTTGTTTTTTCATTCCTAAAGCAAAATAATATTCTATTTCTGCTTGTTGCATTAAACATTTGAGGTCAAAGTAACAGAATTCGTTCCAGATAATTATGCAATATGGATAAAACATAAAAGTAAATGCTCTATTATCTTGATATATCTAGTGACATATATCTAAATATAAATACATAGGCTAAACTGAATCAACAAAATATGGTGATATGACTTTTTCAATCTTCTCCATAACACATATTCAAATGGGTTTCTTCAGACAATTTGATATTGTGCAATTTTAGAGTCGCTCTTGGCTCCTTATCAAAAATTATCTTTATGTCACCTAATTCTTTCTACATAGTCAAGTCCGATGACTACAAAAATAACCTATGTGAAAATTTCTCTGATCCACTTTATTCATTACATCCAGGGTCAAATGACCATTTTCTCACTTTCTACAAGATTATATAACTTTTATGTACCTGTCATCTACAATAATAAAGCACATATAAAATATAATACAAAGTTGGAGAGGAAAAAGTTTTGTACTGTGACTCATTCTAATTATTTTAAATATCACATTCATATTTATAGGTAGAATAATACTAATTAGTAATACTTATACCAATAGTAAGTGGTTTGATGCCAACAATGCCTTTAGCCCTTCAGTAAATTTACAACTGCAATCAGATCTGCCTCCAAAAATGTATACAAAAATACCAGTGTTCTAAGTGAATCAGAGGTTTACTTCTAAACTGATCCTAGGGAACAAAAAGAGCTAATGTTCCTGCTCTACCTATTTCACTTTTCTCAAGTCAACTGAAATCCCTGAACGCTCAACATGATAGAGATCTATATATATTCTGTAGATTTATGACCCATGGAAGAGGCCAGCTCACCACATCAAGACTTATTTCAACAGCATCCAGGACAGATGGCCACCCCCCGATTTGCCTGATCACAGCAGTAAGAACTGATCATATCAATGATTTCACTATACCAGTTATAAAACCATGCTCTGTTTATTGAAGTAAGATGTGTTATATCTACCATACATTGTTCTATGTTCTTTTTAGGATTCAAATAAAAACAGCAAAAGTAATATTTTAAGCATACTTATTATCATCCATCGATGATATCATGGACTTCAAAATACTTTTAAGAGCTTAATATCTTAGTTCTTCATGATCCCATATTGAACATCTATAGTTTATTTTTGTCCTAACTTGGCTGGAAGACCCTTTAGCATCTTTGGCTCCCTTTTTCCCTATAAACCATAAATATATTAAGAACATTAATACAGTTCAGGTACCAGGGCAATACCACAAGTTGGTTAAAAATCTGGTCTTTGGAGTCAAAGAGTTGTGTTTTATCTTTAAAAAGTTGCTTAAGCTCTGAGGCCATTTCCTCACTAGCAAAACTCAAATAAAATAATAATAACAGTAGTAGTAGTAGTAATAGTAAATATGTCCCACTTGATAGTGTGGAGTATGGAATACATACAGTAATGCATAAAAGACTCAGCAGAGTTCCTAACCATATAGAAAGATGTATACAAATATAAAAATAAGACATGGTCCCTGCCTCCAAGAAGGTTTCACATTACAAAGGAGATAAAATAACAAGTAATAATGTAACGAAGATTAGTGGAAATAAGATCAGCATTTTTTAATTGACTTATTTTACTAAATTAGGTTTACCTGTGTATTTCTCCAAGGGCAGAACCTCATGCTTGGGTAGGTAAGTTTTACTAAGATCCAAGTTACACAATATGATTATATTTTTTATACTTTTAATTAATTTGGAAATTATGTGTTTGCATTGAAGACATTAATAAGAAAATGCTGTCATCTGAGAAAGACTAAGGATAGAGGGCATATGGGGTTCTAAAAGATTGCCAAGGTGGGATCACCATGGTTAATTTTATTACTTTATCTCCATAATATGGTCCAATCTTTGGAATTTCAAACTTGAAAATTTCACTCTACATTTTCTCTTCTGCATAACTTAGAACATATTGAATAACACTCCTGCTAGAACTGATTTTTAATAGCTCCTTTTATAACATATCTTCTCCTCCTGAAATAAACTGTTCTATCTATGTATTTCCTAACCAGTAGAATTTCTATTTCACTAGACTAGGGGGCAACATGGTTATGTAATATCTAACACTGATATGACAAATACTTTTGAATTGGGGACTTACTAAAATATAAAGAAAATAAGAGAGCCCTATGAATAATCTCCTTTTAAATGCCAGGTAAACATTGTTTTTGGATGGGAAATTGAAGATTATTGAAAGTTGTAGTGTGTAAAATAGAAAAATTGTGTGTGAAAAATAGAAGCAATACCTCCTCATGCTCATTTTGCTACCTCTGCATCTCCTGTCCAAATCTGCACATATGATGACCTCTGTTCAACATGTGGTGCTGCCCATGACCTGGACATCCTATAAACCACCCCCTCTCCAGCCAAAAGTTCCTTCTTTGGATCTTAGCTCTTTTCCCCAATAACTACATATTCTCTTAGCCTTTTCTATGCAAATTAACATAAACATTTTAGCCTCAAACGAAATTCCTACCTTGTATATATAACACCCCCAGGTTTCTATCACCTCAAACTCATCATTTCTTCCCAGCTCAAACCAATTTTGATACCCTTCTCTCCATCCTCCCCCAAGTAAAACATTTGTCTTCACCTACATGTTTCTGTTGATTTTTGCCTAGAATAACTGGCATATCCATCTTCCCCCTGACTATAAAATTATAGTCACTACTTCACTGCTACCACTTTAGTGCATTTAAACCTTCAATCTTGGAATTTTGTCTGTGTAAGGGTTGATATATGAAGATAACTTATTTTTTTTCTACTTTTCTAGTTGCATTCACACCATTTTCTAGGTACTTGAATTTTCCATATGTATTTGGGTTTATTCTTATTCTGTTTCTTGGTAGCAGTTCCCTACTATTTCATTTACTGAGACTTTATCATGTGTTTTAATACCTTATAAAGCTAGCCTTCTTTCATTGCTTCTCTGTACCAGAATTCTCTTAATTATTCTTGCAGATTTTATTCTCATATAAACTCTAAAATGTCTCTAATTCAAAAACATTATTGTTTTTTTATTTCTGATTAACCTAAGTATGGATTAATATAGAAGGAATTGACATCTCTATAATATTGAGTCTATTTACAACCATAGGATGAATCACAAATAAAGAATAATTAATTTTTTCTCTGAGATTTTTATTATAAGTAGCAATTTAAGGACCTCTGCATTTTCATACTTTCCCTAAGTATTTAGCTAACAAAATAACCATTTTCATTGTTTGCATCATATCCGTGCTTTCTACATTTAAGCAAAAATCTCTATTCCTTTCATATATACAATCTATCTGCCATATGATATTGCAAGCACTCAGGAAAGAATTTTTACCTGTCCTGAGTTGGACTTGGCAGGAAAAGTGGATTTGTCATTCTCACTCTAAGCTTAAGACAAACAGTCACTTTGTATTGGTCTTAAGTCAGTCTAATTCTAAAATTGGGGGATTTGAGAAATCAGGGGGAGAGATACAAAAAAGAAAACATTAGGAAAATAAGTTTGTTAACATCTTAATGTTAAAATAATTATGTTTTAGTCACTTTTAGTTTCTTAGATTAATTATGTTAAACATTAGTACAGCATTTCAAGAAGGGTTTAATATTCTAAGTGTTCTATATGTGAAACCCTAGAATACCATTCAGGTATTTCAGAATTAATATAGTTATTATAACAGAGTGTAAACAGTTGGCTCAGTACAATAAAAACACTAAAGACCAATGTAACATTTACTGACAAACTACTATACGTCAGACACTGAGCTAGGTTTGGGGAAGGCAGAACTTAGTAAGAAAATAAGTCTCATATTTTCTTTTGGGGTTCACAGTATTTGGTTAAAAAATACATATGATGTAACATATGTATACAGGATGAAATATATATATATAATTTACAATGCAATGTAGAAATGTTAACAATAGAAGTATAAAAAATACATATACGTAGATATACACATACATTTATATACATGTGTACGTATATATGTATGTATGTATATACACACAAAGTGCAATATGAAAAGACATGTAAGCAAATATTTCAGAACTGGCAACTTTTGTCACTTCATCATTTAAAATTTTGATTGCATGAGCAAATAAATTAAAAGTAAAAAAATGGAATTAAAAATAGTGCTTTGTTGAATCAATAAGACATATAAATATTTCCTAATTTGGGTACTAATGAGAACAAGGAATCAGATTATTTAAAAATAATTTTAAGTGGCAATACAATTTAATGTCAAAATGCGAATTATAAATGTATGGTATGTAAGCACTAGTGAAAAGAAAATGTCCACATTTCTGTCACTAAACACAGCCAGGACTTCATGAGTTCCCTAGAATTAGCAACCATTTCTTTCCATCTCTAAACTGACTGTATAGAGGGTTGTTAATACATAGTTGAGAGTCACCTGGACATTTAAATACCTCTTTAGTGGAAGTTGTGTGGGAGAAATGAATGGGGCTAGGTTGAAGGCTTACAAAGAGAAATGCTCTTAAAGATAAATGCTAGAGCCCTAAAGTGTGTTTAAGGCCATTTTACTCCCCAGGGCAACATATTACTGAGAGTATAATGGAAACTAATGGAAAAATATAAATCTATATAAATCATCATTTTGCACATAGTTTTATAACATATCATCAATAGCATACAGCACAAGAGCAGTAAATAATTACTTGCTTAATTAATCCATTTGAAAATTATTTAGTGCCTGTTAGATTTCACACATTAGTGTAAGTACTGGTGTTCTGGCAGTAAATAAAACTAGTATCTATCTATTTATATATATCTAAATTTTTGTAGGAGGGCTCACATAGCAATCAATACATTGGTAATAAACCAGTGATTAAGAGTTATATGTAAAACACTGAAGTCATAGAAGAGGAAGAAGGATCTTGTGGTGGCAAAAGAAGGCAGTCCACATTTTTATAAGGTGATAAGGCAAATGGCCTAATTTGAGGGAATATTTGAACAGAGATTTGTAAACAAAGAGAGGGAAGAAGGCATGTGGATAGTTCCAGTAGGAGAAACAGTAAGTTTGAAGTAGAATATGTCTTTTGAAGAGGGAGAGCAGCAGACAGGGAAATCAGAGAGGAAATAGGGAAGACACTGGCAACCATCCTAAGATTTGTGGCTGTTTTTCTTTCTTTCTTTTTTTTTTTTTCTGTTTTTTTTTTGTCTTTTTCTAGGGCCGCACCCACAGCATTTGGAGGTTCCCAGGCTAGGGGTCTAATCTGAACTGTAGCCGCCAGCCTACTCCAGAGCCACAGCAACGCGGGATCTGAGCCTTGTCTCTGACCTATACCACAGCTCATGGCAACACCAGATCCTTAACCCATTGAGCGAGGCCAGGGATTGAACCCACTAGCTCATGGTTCCTAGTCAGATTCGTTAACCACTGAGCCACGATGGGAAACTGTGGCTGTTTTTCTGAGTGAGATACTAAACAATTGGAAGATTTTGAGCAGAGGGGAAACATAGTTTGACTTAACTACTGAAGGATCACTCTTGCTCATACATTGAGCATAGATGATTAGAGGTGAGGCAACAGTAGAAGCAGAGAGAATGGTCAGCAAGTCACAGTCATTTAAAGGGGAGATGATGGTTGTCTGGCCAGGCATGACAGGCAAGAGTGGTAATAAGTAATTAGACTCTGGATATATTTTGAAGGGAGAGATGACAGGATTTGCTGATAGGTTCTATGTGACATGTTAGAGAAAGTAAGGAGTCAAGAATGGCTCCAATACATTTGATCAAACCTAGAAGGCTGGAGTTTTTAATTACTGAGATGAGAACTGCTAAAGAGGGAACTTTGGGGGTACTGGAAGATTTCCATTTTCAGCACATTCCGTTTGAGAATCTAATCACTGACATGGAGAAGATGCAGTTGGATTTGAAAGTACAGAATTCAAGGAAGAGCTCTGGGTAAACACTCACACACACACATTTGTCCTCAGAGTACAAGTGGTATTTATAGTCATGATCCTGAGCAACATCACCCAAACAATGATGTGGATAGAGGCAAAGTCTGAGGGTAGAATTCTGGGCATTCTGCAGAAGTTCCAACCAAAGAGAAGATGAAGATATTGGTAAGAAAAGGGTTCCAGAAGCCAAGTGAGAGTATTCCAGGAAAGAGAGTGGCAACTGTGTCAAACATGACTGATTGATCAATAAATGAGGACTATGAACTGAATTTAGCCATGTGAAAATTATTGGAAAGCCTGATAAGCTGGATGTGTTCAAAGATAACTGGCTGAGAGAATATATGAACAGTGAGTGTAAATAACTCTGCAGGAGTTTTGCCCTGATGAGGTACAGAGACATCAACAGGGACTTGAGTCAGACAGGTCAAGATTTGCTTGAGTATTTAAAAGGAAAAGTAACAGCATGTTAGCATGGGAATGGAAGAGACAGAGTAGAAAGGCATAACTGGATAAATAGGAAAGAGAAGAGGCAATTGTTGTATTGATGTTTTGAGTAGATGAGAGGGGATGGTGCCTAGTACTAAAGGCATGTCTAAAATCAGTGGTCATAAGATGGTTTGCTGGATCCTATAGAAACAATTTTTAGAACCTCCACACTAGTCTCACCTATACAATTTACATTCTCACCATCAGTGTATGAAGTTTCCCTTTTCTCTACACTCTCTTCAGTATTTATTATTTGTAGACTTTTCAATGACTGGCATGAGGGGACATCTCATTGTGGTTTTGATTGGCATTTTTCTAATAATTAGCAGTGTTGAGCATCTTTTCCTGTTTCTGTTAGCCATCCGTATATCTTATTTTTTTTCTTGGAAAATGTTTATCTTGGTCTTCTGCTCATTTTTCAAGTGGGTTTTTGTTTGGTTTTGATACCAGCTGTATGAGCTGTTTGTATATTTTGGATATTAATTCTTTGTTGGTCACAACATTTGCAAATATCCGGCAATTCCACTCCTGGGTATGTGTCTGGAAAAAAATGAAAACTCTAATTCAAGAAGATAATGCAACCCAATGTTCATAACAGCACTATTTATAATAAAAAAGACAGAGAAGCAACCCAAATGCCTATCAACAGATGGCTGGCTTAAGAAGAGGTGGGCTGTGTGTGTACAATAAAGTACTGTCAAACCAAAAAAGAGAATGCATTATTGCCACTGGTCACAATATGGATAGACCTTGAGAATATTATGCTTAGTAAAATAAGTCTGAGAAAGACAAATACTACATGATATCATGTATATGTAGAATCTTAAAAACTACAAATGAATCTACCTATGTAAAAAACAAAGAGATGCACAGACGTAGAAAACAAACTTAGAGTTACCAAAGGGAAGAAGGAGGGAGGGAGGGAAGAACAAATTAGGAGCATGGGGTGAATGGATATAAACTACTATACATAAACTAGATGTGGAACAAGGATTTACAGTATAGCATAGGGAATTAATACCCAATATCTTATAATATCCTATCATGGGAAATAATCTATAAAACAAGAATCACTATGCTGTCTACCTGAAACTAGCACAGTATTTTAAATCAAATATAATCCAACAAAATCAAAAATTAAAATAAAAAAATTAGTGGTCATGTTTTCTTCTAGGAGTTTGATGGTGTCCTGTCGTATATTTAAGTCTTTCAGCCATTTGGAGTTTATTTTTGTGCATGGTGTGAGGGTGTGTTCTAGTTTCATTGCTTTGCATGCAGCTGTCCAGGTTTCCCAGCAATGCTTGCTGAATAGACTTTCTTTTTCCCTTTTTATGTTCTTGCCTCCCTTGTCAAAGATTAATTGACCATAAGTGTCAGGGTTTATTTCCGGGTTCTCTATTCTGTTCCATTGGTCTGTCTGTCTGTTTTGATACCAGTACCACACTGTTTTGATGACTGTGGCTTTGTAGTATTTCTTGAAGTCTGGGAGAGTTATGCCTCCTGCTTGGTTTTTGTTTCTCAGGATTGCTTTGGCAATTCTGGGTCTTTTTCTGTTCCATATAAATGTTTGGATTGTTTGTTCTAGTTCTGTGAAAAATGTCATGGGTAATTTGATAGGGATTGCATTGAATCTGGAATACTACTCAGCCATAAAAAAGAATGACATAATGCCATTTGCAGCAACATGGATGGAACTAGAGAATCTCATACTGAGTGAAATGAGCCAGAAAGACAAAGACAAATACCATATGATATCACTTATAACTGGAATCTAATATCCAGCACAAATGAACATCACCTCAGAAAAGAAAATCATAGACTTGGAGAAAAGACTTGTGGCTGCCTGATGGGAGGGGGAGGGAGTGGGAGGGATCGGGAGCTTGGGCTTATCAGACACAATTTAGAATAGATTTACAAGGAGATCCTGCTGAGTAGCATTGAGAACTTTGTCTAGATACTCATGTTGCAACAGAACAAAGGGTGGGGAAAAAAATGTAATTGTAATGTATACATGTAAGGATAACTTGATCCCCTTGCTGTACAGTGGGAAAATAAAAAAATGAAATAAAAAAATTAAATTAAATTAAAAAAAAAATTAGTGGTCATGAAACTCAAAGGAGAACAGTCATGCAAGGTGGGTGTTTTTCTCCAGACTGCTAAGTTGCCTGTGAGAAGGAACAGAGTAGACAGAGATTGGAATTAATGTGAGTAGGGATTTCTCCCAGTGAGTGTGATGAGGGAAGAGAACACACCCATGAGGGAAAGCAGTCTTGACCCGAAAAGGCTGAAGGGTCCTTCACGGGAACAGGAGTCAGAGCCCATAGATGCACAGCCACAGAGGAGAGGAGATCGTGCTAATGGCTATGATTTTAGCAATTTTGTGAGTGAACATTTCATAGTTTAATAGGGATATACTATTTATTTTATTCTATTAAGATTAATATACAATAATGCAATGTGAAATTATCATAACAGTGTGTTTTCTTAAGAGCGTCGATCTATATAACTAGATATATTTTCCAGTTTTTATAACTCAAAAAGCAATATCCTAGAAATGCCAATATTTTCAGAGTAAAAAATAGTTATTTTTTAATCATAATATCTTTATTTGAAAGTCAGAATGCTAAATATAATTTGACTCCAGAGAAGACAAAGGATTAATGAAACAGTGCATGAGTATTATTATTATGCAAAACCACCAAGAAACAGCAAAAATTGTGTTGTAAAATGTGACAAAATAAGATGTATAATTGAGGCTCATGGTTCTGCTAAATATTTTCATTTTTTAATGGCCATTATGTACCACCATGTATTTATTTCATCTCTAAAGTTAGTATTGAGATGATTTTCTGTGGATAGGTAATCAGAGGCTACATGTTCATGGCTACTAAAGCAGACATTCTTATTCCAGCAGAGGACACTAAATAATCCTTAAAATCTCATCAAAATCTGTAATTCTATGATTATGACTTCCTTCCATTGCCATACCCTCTGTGAAGTTCTATCAAGAATGCTTTGAGAGTTCCTTAATGAGAATAAAACACTTCCATATTACAGTAACATTTTATTTTCATCTCTGTCAGAATGCATGTGTGCCTCATTTCATAGTTATCTGTGAAAATGTCTTTGATGGCAATATGAATTCACTCAATCCCAGGATATATTGATGCTACTTGTCCCCATATTTACTAGGCAATGGGGATGAGAATATGAGCTAACTTTGGGGAACATTTTCAGCATGTTGGGCAGTGCCAAGGACTTTCTTTGCATTTTTTCATTTAATCCTCACAACAGCTTCATGAGATATGATGCCTTTTAAATCAGAATTTCAAAAATGAGGAAAGAGGGACATAAAGAAGTTAAGTTACTTGCTCAAGGTCACAAAAAAAAGTAGGTAAATGAGAAAGCTCATATTCAAATCCATGCTAGTTAATGCCTGAACTCAGATTCTAAACCATTATGGTACAGTGATGAATAAAACCATTATGGCTCACACTAGCCTTCTCATCAGCTTTTTTTCTTTTTCTTTTTTTCTTTTTTGTAGTGAATATGGCCAAAAATTGTTTGAAAGAGCTCTTGTTGAGGCTGCAACTACAGCCACATTTGTAAAAAACTGACAGTGTTTATAGCTTAGCCTCATCATTTTGGAGCCTATGAACTCTCTTTAATCATTATGCCTCTGATTGCTGATTATTTGCTCTTCTGCCTGTTGGTGTTTCCTCTTATTATTCCACAGCCTGCTGTATAGCCTGGTATTGTGCTTTTGTGTGTCCTTGTAGCATTTCACCCCACTTTAGCTTGTCATAAAGCAGCTGGTTTCCTCTCTCATCCACTCACTTAACATGTTCTGCAGAATTGTCTAACCAAGTTTCTACAAGATATTGTTACATTATATTCACAATAACATAAAACCTACATTGTTATACATTGAATACGTGGATATAAAGGAGAATTAATATTGTTATTCTGTAGACTGTTCTGGAACACTGGTACTTGATCTCAAGGAGTTCAAGACATGGACCCACTCCTTAATTTATCCACCACTTCCATAAATTTTAGACAATCCAATGACAACTTTCAGGCCTACAATGCCAACAAAATTATTTTTTTGAAAAAAGTATCAGCAATTTTGCTTTATATAGCAAATATAAATAGCAAATTTGCTTTATATAAAGGCCTTAGCAATTACCACTTACATTTGGACAAGTTGATACATTAACTATACATAAATATCCAATAGAACAGCAAATAACACTACTTGAAGAATAGCCACTGAATCAGGTGATAGCCAGAGCTGTGTCCAGAAACAAAGTTTTATATATGCGTATGAAATTTAAAAAATCCCTCTAACGTTGAGTGGCATTGCAGGAAAACTAAATATACATGGAAAGACTAGGTTTAACAAACAGCTCTTTGGATGTGTTTGCTATTATGAGATCAAATGATAGTTTGGAGAATGCCTAGCATTTATCTTGATGAGAAGCAATTTTGTACATTGCTGAGTCTACGTCTACTTACTGTTTGCAAAGGCCCTCCTACCAAAGGCTATGAACAACTGTATAAGATACTTAAATACACAGTATACCATCATTTTGGTATGTAGAATAGTGTCCATTGGGAGTACAAACATTCACTCAAATCTTTCTTAAAGTTTACTACTTTTCTAAAACTATAATATTGTTCTTGATCACCATAATTCCATATATTATCACTATTACACACATATTTTTTCCAGCTATGCCGCCTTTGTATACTCACATAGCTTGATAGCTGGGTTATTAATATGTTTTAATGACTGTCTTAAGAGACAACTGACGCTTATAACGTTGTTCTTCTTTTTACAGCTATACCTACAGCATATGAAAGTTCCAAGGCTAAGGACTGAAGCAGAGCTGCGGCTGAGGCCTATGCCACTGCAACAGCAACACTGGATTTGAGCTCTATCTGCGACCTCTGCTACAGCTTGCACCAACACCAGATTCTTAAGCCACTGAGCGAGGCCAGAGATAGGACCCATATCCTCACAAAGATGTCAGGTCCTACACCCACTACACCGCAGCAGGAACTCCTTATAATATTTTTAAATAGCAGAGATTTTAAGAATAACACTGATGAAATCAAATATCATATATTCTGTTTCTTAATAACTGGTCTATACTCAATTTTTAAAATTTATTTGTAGGTTAATCAATATTCTTATTACATTCTTGAGGGCTATTATGTAACAAGAATATTAACTGGCTTACAAATAAATTTTTTGGAAGGCTGAGAGCTGATGGCTAAATTTTCATGAATTCATAACTATCATTAAATCTTTAATTTTACTATTATTTATGTCCCTGATGTTATTTACATCTGTTGTATCTGTATAGAATGATGTGTCACTGCCCATCTCTTCTCAACTCCAGTAACATCACATTGCTAGTTAGAAATCTGTCATGGTGGGGATAATTACAGCATAAAAACCAGCAAACACTACAAATAGGGCTTTTAAATTTGGGAAGAGCAACCAGTTGTTAAACATATACCAGTGTACTATGCCTATTATGTACAACATGTCCCCTCTTTATTAGAATGCATAGATCAGATGTGAGGACACAAAATTGCAGAGCATCGGTTATTTATTTTAAAGCCTCTGTGAACCACCGGTGGCTACTAAAAGTTTGACATAAATTTTTCTCAACAATTAATTAATACTCTAAGAAAGACTCACTTTTTATATCAATTGTTTATGCTTCTAAAATTCGGGGGATTTTTAAGTTGCTGAAACAAACAAAAAAAAAGTTTAAGGTATTTACTCAAGGGTGCAGATATGCCAATAATAACTATGCGTGTATGTGTGTGTGTGTGTGTGCATAAGAGAACAGTCAGAATATGTTAATATAACATACTAATAGAGGTGCAAATTACAAATAACCCTATAAACCCAGAAAATGGAGTAATTAATTACCCAGGCTGGCTGGAAAATCCTGGGAAGCCTCCATATGGGAAGTGACACTTAGGTTGTTGGGATAAATACAATTTCAAAAGGAAAATAAAAGAAGAGAAAGGCATTACAAAGGATAAACACTGTGAGTAGAGATCCAGAGATGAGAAAATAAAAGGGCACTGATTTGTTGTGGTTTTTCATTCAATATAAAAAATTTATTGAGCACCTACCTCATGCCAGGCTTTGAACTTTGTTCTGTGAGGAAATCAGAGAGCTTGTGTGCTGAGATGATGGAGGGCATGGTGGAGGGTTGGCAGATTAGGCTTTCAAGTAGGTTAAAGTCAATTTTTAAAAGAAGTTGGTTATCACTGTTTTTGGTTTTATTTGGTTGGCTGCACCTGCAGCATATGGACATTCTTGGGCCAGGGATAAATATAAGCTGCAGCTGTGACCTACACCACAGGTGCCGCAACAGCAATGCCAGATTCTTAACCCACAGCACTGGGGCCAGGGATTGAATCTGTGCCTCAGCAGTAACCTGAACCACTGCAGAGACAACACTGGATCCTTAACCACTGCAGGAACTCCAAATATCACTGTTTTAAAAGCAACCTAAATGTCCACTGACAGATGAATGGATAAATAGCATGTGGTGCATACATACAATGGAATATCAGCAATAGAAAGAATGAAATAATGTCATTTACAGCAACATGGATAGACCTAGAGATTATCATGTTAAGTGAAGTCAGAAAGAGAAAGACAAAAACCATATGTTATCACTGATACAGGAGGATCTAAAAAATGATACAGATGAACTTAATTGCAAAAAGGAAATAGACTCACAAACAAAGAAAACGAACTTATGGTTACCAAAGGGGAGAGTGGGGTGGGCGAGAGATGGTGGGGAGGTATAAATGAGGAGTTTGGGATTAGCGCATACACACTACTATACATAAAATAAATAATAAGGGCCTACTGTATAGTACAGGTAACTATATAATCAATGTCTTTTAATAACCTATAATGGAAAAGAACCTGAGATATATATATATATATATATGAATCATTCTGCCATATACTTGAAACTAACACATTACAAATTAACTACACCTCAATTTAAAAAATAAATAAAAGCACAGCAAAGAGTTTTGATTCAAAGGACGGAGCCAGTTTCCTCCTTTTAGATGCAAGACTTAACATTTAAATGTTTTTCTTCTTTATTCAATCCTTCAACCTGACCACCCTCTCCATCCCCATCAAAGGGGTCGAGAAACCTGAAGGGCTTGTTTAAACACTAACCAGATATGCAACCCAGGTGTCTCCTTTCTTGGCCATCTCTCAATTATTTTATACATCTTGACATCCAATGACACAGTTTAAACTACACATTCACAGACTACTTTGAACCGTTGAAATTCTCAACCAGTTGCCTGGAAGAACCTGTAGTTTTGTTTCCATGGTTAAGAGACTGACCACATGATAGTATGGGAGTACCATCACTCAGAGTTTAAGGGTATAATTTGCTATATTCATTAATTAAAAAAATACTTTTCATGCTGTAGAGTCTTTGAAAAAGAGCTGTGGTATAATGGACAACAGACAGGCATGGTCATTTAAAGGCTTACAGACTAGTTGGGGAAATAAACATTTGTCAAATACTATCACAAATGCTACAAGCTATATGTTATGAATGATAACATGAGGCAACATAAAGTGTAGAGCAGACATCCTTGCAAGATAAATCTTGGAATTGAGTCTAAATTAAAAATAAACAGAAGTGAACTGACCAAACTAGGTGAAGTTAAAAGCATTCCTTGTAGAAAGAACATCCTGTATCAGGACTCTAAAAACTAATAAAATAAAAATGAAATAAACAGAAAAATGTCAATATGGGTCAATATGTCTAGAATTTAAGAAGAAGAAGTCTTCTTCTAGAAGAAGACTGGAGGTAAATGAAGCCAGAGAGCTAGGTAGATGTCATATCACACAAGCAATGTTCCCCTTCCTTCCTGGCCATTCCTTTGTGTAATGGGCAGTTATAGACAGGGACAGACTGAGTTCTGGCCAAAGTAACATGAGTGTAAATGGCACATGTTCCCTCCATAACTGGCTCATAAGAACCCTTCCCATGTGATGCCCCCTCATTCTCTTCTTTAGTTTCTGTTTGGAAGCAGAAGAATCAAGGGAGAACTCTGATTCCCTCTGTGACATGGAGGGATGTCTTATGCTACCCAGGAACACACGTTCAAACAGTAAGTGAGAAATTTATATTGCAGTGATCCACGCTATATTTGAGGACCTTTGTTTTGTTTTGTTTTTAACAGAAGTTCATGTTGCCCTAATTAACATACCTGTTTTACTGTAAGCATCACCTCCACTACTCCTCAAATCCTATACTTAGAACGACAATATTCACATGGCTCAAAAACAGTGTTCTAGAAAACATTCCATCAGCTTTCTAAAAATGGAACAGGAGAACATGGAGTATGGAAACTACAGTTACAGGAGATATTCAAGGTGGGGTTTTGTGGCCATCTAATTGGGGTGCTAAAGAAAGGAAGGATATTGAATAAGGTGCCTCTGGTGTCAATTTTAGGTGTCAATTTGACTGGTTAAACACTATTTATGGGCATATCTGTGAGTGTTTCTGGAAGAGAGGAGCATCTGAATTTGTCAACTGAGTCAAGAATATTCCCATCTCTAATGGTAAACATCACACAATTCACCGAGGTCCTTAATAGAACTAAAAGGCAGAGGAAGGGTAAATTTGCTCTTCTGCCTGAGATGGGACACCCATGGTCTCCTGTCCTTGGACACTGATGCTCCTGGTTCTCCAGCCTTTGGACTCAGACTGGAACTTAATACTACTGGCTCCACCATAGCCTTGCAGATTTGAACTGAAACTACAGCACTAGCTTCCCTGGGCCTCCAGCTTGCAGATGGAGGATACAGGGATTCCTCAGGCCCTACAATCATGTGAACCAATCTTCATAATAAATCTGTCTATATAACTATATACATAACTGTATATAACTATAGAGTTATACATTGGACTGGTTGTATTTCTCTGGTGACTAATAAAATGTTTTAAAATGCTATTTCCACTCATTAAGTTTTAGATTTCAGTATTCCAAAAATCAAGTAGTAGAATTAAAGAAAATTTCCAAAGTATACACTGAAGGGTGAGTGCTGTCCTCTCATAATGACCTACTCCAAATTTGTAAGTTTAAGATGTGTGTGTAGGAGTTCCTGTCGTGGCGCAGTGGTCAGTGAATCCAACTAGGAACATTGAGGTTGCGGGTTCCATCCCTGGCCTTCCTCAGTGGGTTAAGATCCGGTGTTGCCGTGAGCTGTGGTGTAGGTCACAGACGCGGCTCAGATCCTGTGTTGCTGTGGCTCTGGTGCAGGCCGGCAGCTACAGCTCTGATTAGACCCCTGGCCTGGGAACCTCCATACGCCACGGGTGTGGCCCTATAGGGAAAAAAATAAGGAAAAAAAAAAAAAAAGATGTGTGTGGCCTTTCAACAGACCTTTAAAAATATTAGAAAAATTCAGAACTATCTGAGCCCATCCTTAAGCTGCAATAAATGATACACTACACCAGAATCTCTACCTACTGAAAATTTCTGGATGTAGCAGAGTGTATAACTCAGATCTGGATTTCCAGAGTATTCTATAAAGCAACTGGAACTAAAATTGGGCTTAATACAAAGCGATTATTTTTGTAATACCATTTATAAATACATAAATATATACGTATATGCATACACATATACATGTGTATAATATATAACATACAGTATGTAATTAGGGTTCTCAAGAGAAAATTAGCCAACATTATATGGTGCTTTTAAATAACCATACTAAAATGTCACTGTGGGGGAGTTGCTGTCGTGGCTCAGTGGAAACAAATCTGAGTAGTGTCTTTGAGGATGCAGGTTCAATCCCTGGCCTCCCTCAGTGGGTTAAGGATCCGGCATTGCTGTGAGCTGTGGGTGTAGGTCACAGATGTGGCTTGGATCTGGCATTGCTGTGGCTGTGGTATAGGCCAGCGGCTACAGCTCTGATTCGACCCCTTGCCTGGGAACCTCCATATGCCATGGGTTCGGCCCTAAAAAGACAAATAAATAAATAAATAAATAAAATGTCACTAGAGCAGTTAGCATGATCCACACCTGACAGGTGATGATGCAGAGTGACTCAGGCACTAACAATCTCATGTGGCTGATGGTCAAACATGGTCGTACCTTAAGCCTCCAGATATTAAGCTGATGATCTTCCCAGTGGGTCTTCATGTCTCAGAGCTCACTGAACTAGCAAGACTGCACTAAGTTAATAAAAGACACAGTGTGAAGGCTGTGAAAATGCTTCCTCAAATGCTATGTTAGCAGGGTAAAGGAACTTAGTGGATAAAGAATGCATTCACAACAAATCAAAATGACTAGAAAGCAGTGTTGGTGCAGTGTGGTAACTTCAAGGACCTTTGATGGGAGATTTATAAGTTGATGGCAGTTCCTGTATGGAAGGATGCAGCCTCTGACAATCAGATGAACTAATTAATCCACATTTAACCCAGCTGGCTCTTATCCAGCCTGCCTGTTAATGAGCATTTATTACTTTGCCCAGCAAGGGCACAATCTCTTTAAAAAATAATTGTCAGGGTCATGTTTGCTATAAGAGAAATCCCACTTTGACACGATAGTTTTTTTAAGTAACAATGTTACAATTGTTCTTAAATATTTCCTATGAATTTTACTGGTACCACGGTTTTGTTTTTTTACACTTAGAAACTCAGTCACATCTCTTCATTTAAAGTTTCACACTTTTAAGGCCATATGGTGAAAATTAAGTGTTTCTTCTAGTTTGCTTTTTGCTTCCACAAGATTTGATGTCACCAAAGAAGGCATATACATAAATACGATATAGTGATACATGCCAAACTATTCCTTTCTTGGCAACCATGATACACGTGCATGCCTTTTTGATGCCACGTACCATATTATATGACAATTAATCATTAGATGTAAATATTTTGTACCAGACTCTCAGCTCTTTGTAGGTAGAAAACTTATTTTTCTCATTTCTATATCCCTAGCAGGAAGATCAGATCAGCACATCTTTAAAATATGGGTATCGCTTTGCTTAATAAAGTACTGCTCTCACAGAACAAAGAGTTCTGACTTGAGATGTGAATAAAGATGGAATGAGAAATGCTGACAGATAGAATGTGAAGTATTTGATGGCAAGAGACTGTTCATATAGCCAGACTGATTTCCTGAAGCTAATGCCCTCAACGAAACATGAGGAAAGTAAGCACTTCGTGAGTGCAATGTCATGTTCACACCACACATGCGCGCTCACCTTTCCTGCCTTTACCAAAATGTAAAACAGTGTCTCGGCAGACAGTTTCTATTGGTATTTTATCTGTTAGATTATTAAGTGTAAAATTTAGCGGGGACACAATATCTAGGCTTATCTTTGATAATGTGTCAATTTCATTCCCCATCGTCAACTCAGAATTCTTAAAATAGCTTGGCATTAGGAGGAGAATAACATAACAAAGGCATATCTATGGAACACATTTATCATTTTAAACAAACACCTTATTTAACTTCACAGGTTTCCAAGCATTTGCACAAACTCCTCATTTCATTCAAGTGCCTTTTTTTAAGACACAATTGCCAAAAGAGATGAGGATGGTAGGGAAAAGATGCTAAGATACATGAGCCAAGAACTGCAAAATCACTGAGATATTTTGATCCAGTACATGGACCGACAGCTCAGATGGGCCTTGCCCTTTGGCTTCCTTTCTTGGTGGGAAAGATCTGGAATCCAAGACAAGGTGAATTATAGCTATTTTTAAATATACAATGATTTTTATTTTTTTCCTTTATAGCTAGTTTATAGTGTTCTGTCAATTTTCAACTATACAGCATGGTGACCTAGTTGCACATACATGTATACATTCTTTTTTTTTCACCTTATCATGCTCCATCATAAGTGCCCAGACAGAGTTCCCAGTGCTCCACACCAGGATCTCATTGCTAATCCATTCCAAAGGCAATAGTCTACATCTATTAACCCCAAGCTCCCCAATCCACCCCACTCCCTCCCCCTCCCCATTGGCAACCACAAGTCTATTCTCCAAATCCATGATTTTCTTCTCTGTGGAAAGGTTCGCTTGTGCCATATATTAGATTCCAGATATAAGTGATATCATATGGTATTTGTCTTTTCAACTAACTTACTTCATTCAGTATGAGAGTCTCTAGTTCCATCCATGTTGCTGCAAATGGCATTATTTTGTTCTTTTTATGGCTTAAGAGTATTTCATTGTGTTTATATACACATCTTCTTAATCCAATCATCTGTCAATGGACATTTTGGTTGTCTCCAGGTCTTGGCTATTGTGAATAGTGCTGCAATGAACAGGCGGATGCATGTGTCTTTTTCAAGGAAAGTTTTGTCCGGATATATGCCCAAGAGTGGGATTGCTGGATCATACAGTAGTTCTATGTATAGTTTTCTAAGGTACCTCCATACTGTTCTCCATAGTGGTTGTACCAGCTTGCATTCCCACCAACAGTGCAGGAGGGTTCCCTTTTCTCCACACCCGCTCCAGCATTTGTTATTTGTGGACTTATTAATGATGGCCATTCTGACTGGCGTGAGGTGGTATCTCATGGTAGTTTTGATTTGCATTTCTCTAATAAACAGTGATGTAGAGCATTTTTTCATGTGTTTGTTGGCCATCTGTATATCTTCCTTGTAGAAATGTCTATTCAGGTCTTTTGCCCATTTTTCCATTGGGTGGTTGGCTTTTTTGCTGTTGAGTTGTATAAGTTGTTTGTATATTTTAGAGATTAAACCCTTGTCAGTTGCATCACTTGAAATTATTTTTTCCCATTCTGTAAGTTGTCTTTTGTTTTCTTTTTGGTTTCCTTTGCTGTGCAAAAGCTTGTCAGTTTGATTAGGTCCTTTTGGTTTATTTTTTCTTTTATTTCTGTTGCTTTGGGAGACTGACTTGAGAAAACATTTGTAAGGCTGATGTCAGAGAATGTTTTGCCTATGTTCTCTTACAGGAGTTTGATGGTGTCTTCTTTTATATTTAAGTCTTTCAGCCACTTTGAGTTTATTTTCATGCATGGTGTGAGGGTGTGTTCTAGTTCTTTGCTTTGCATGCAGCTGTCCAGGTTTCCCAGCAATGCTTACTGAAAAGACTGTCTTTTTCCCATTCTATGTTCTTGCCTCCTTTGTCAAAGATTAATTGACCACAGGTGTCTGGGTTTATTTCTGCATTCTCTATTTTGTTCCATCGGTATGACTGTTTTGGTACCAGTACCATACTGTCTTGATTACTGTGGCTTTGCAATATTGCCTGAAGTCTAGGAGAGTTATGCCTCCTGCTTGGTTTTTGTTCCTCAGAATTGCTTTGGCAATTCTGGGTCTTTTCAGGTTCCATATAAATTTTTGGATTGTTTGTTCTAGTTCTGTGAAAAATGTCATGGGTAATTTGATAGAGATTGCACTGAATCTGTAGATTGATTTGGGTAGTATAGCCATTTTTACAATATTGATTTTTCTAATCCAGGATCATGGAATAACTTTCCATTTCTTTACATCTTTTTTATTTCCTTGATTAATGTTTTATAGTTCTCAGCATATAAGTCTTTTACCTCCTTGGTCAGGTATATTCCCAGGTATTTGATTTTTTGGGGTGCAATTTTAAAAGGTATTCTATTTTTGTATTCCTTTTCTACTATTTCATTGTTAGTATACAGAAATGCAACTGATTTCTGAATGTTAATTTTATATCCTGCTACTTTGCTGAATTTGTTGTTCAGTTTAAGAGGATAGTTCAACACATGCAAATCAATCAATATCATACACCACATTAACAAAAGAAAAGTCAAAAACCACATGATTTCTCAATATATGAAGAAAAATCATTTGACAAAGTCCAAATCCATTCATGATAAAAACTCTTACCAAAGTGGGTATAGAGAGTACATACCTTAACATAATTAAAGCCATTTATGACAAACTCACAGCAAATATAATGCTCAATGGAGAAAAGCTGCAAGCCTTCCCACTAAAATCTGGAACAAGACAAGGATGCCCACTCACACCACTGTTATTCAATGTAGTATTGGATGTCCTAGCCACAGCAATCAGATAAACAATAGAAATAAAAGGAATTATAGCTATTTAAATGCTTCAGCAGCTCCCTGCTAGCTTTTCCAAACTGAACTGTAATTTTTTTAGGGTCTTTCCTTCTTTTATACAGTGTTTCAGGGAATACTGACCCAACCCTGAGCTCCAAAAATGACTCTAATATACAAAGGATAGTCCTCTAAAGGTTGCAATGTATTTTTGTTTGTTTGTTTGTTTGTTTTTTAGGGCTACACCCACGACATATGGAAGTTCCCAGGCTAGGGGTCGAATCAAAGCTACAGATGCCAGCCTATGCCACAGCCAAAGCAATGGGGGATCTGAGCTGCATCTGCGGCCTACATCATAGCTCATGGCAAAGCCGGATCCCTGACCCACTGAGCAAGGTCAGGGATAAAACCCGCATCCTTATGGATACTAGTCTGATTCATTTCCACTCTGCCTTGACAGGAACTCCCTGCAATAATTGATTTAAGAACATCAGTCCTTCTTAGACCATGGCTTTCCCTAGCCAAAGGGACTGGCTTCAGAATGGGCATGTAAGCATGGAGGATCCTCAAAAAATTAAATACAGAAGTACCGTATATTTCAGCAATTTCACTCCTAGGAATAAGTCCAAAGGAAATGAAAACACCAACTGAAAAAGCTATCTGCACCCTCATGTGAATATCAGCATTATTTACAATGGTCAAGACATGGAAGCCACATGTCTATCAACAGTTCAATGGATAAAAAAGTTGTAGTACATAATACACAATGGAATATTATCTAGCCATAAAAAAACAAGGACATCCTGTCATTTGTGACAACAAAGATGGATCTTAAGGACTTTATACTAAATGAAATATGTCCAATAGACAAAAAACAAATACGCACTCTAATCTAACTTAGACTCTAAAACCAAACCCACAAACTAAAAACTCATAGAAAAAGTGATTAGATGTGTGGTTATGAGAAGCCAGGGAAATGGAGAAAGGTGATCAAAAGCTACAAATTTTCAATAAAATGTACTAGTTAACTCTGTTGTGTGGTATGTACAGAAGTTAAGAGAGTAAAACTAACAGTACTTAACACAAGGAAATTTTTTCCTTTTTTTTTACATGATATCTGTATGAGAGACTGGATGCTATCTATACTTACTGTGATAATCTTTCCACAATATATGTAAGTCAAACCATTATGCAGTACACCTTACAATTCTACAGTGATGCATGCCAACTATTTCTCAAAACAACTGGAGAAAGAAAAAATAAATGAGTGTGTGACCCAAATCAGGTCATTTAGACATAGAAAAGTTTGGGGGCAGGGACAACTTCTAGATAAAGAAGTTTCCTTATGACTGATAAGAGCACTTGAGTTCTTCCTTTGAACAATGTGGTATGAGTTTGTGAAGCCAGATTTCTATGAATGAGATACCGGAAAACAAGGCAAGTACATAAGAATGTCCCATATGGGAAGGAAGCTGGAATCCTCAGCTCATCTTCTAAACTACACAAGCAAATACATTCCCTAATGGCTTAAAATTCTTACAATGTATTGGGTTTTCTTCTCCTTACAGCTAAATACATCTTTCTTCTATTTTTACTATGCATTAGTCACTCTGTTAAGCATTGCTTAATTTTTATTACAACCTAATATGGCTGATTATCTACATTCTACAGATAAGAAAAGGGATGACACAAAGGAACTATAATTTTATTTATTTTCCTTTTTTTTTTTCTATCTTTCTAGCAGCTTTAATTTTAAACACGTGTATTTGTTTTTTTCTCTTCACTTCAAAGCCTATACATTAAGCTGCTTTGCTTTGGAGGAAAAAGCCTAATAAATTATTTCAGTTTTCTATATCAGGACTTTCATGGTTTATTAATATCTTTTGAAATGTTACATCTTACAAAAATGGATATGAAAACTTGGGCAGCTAGACCCAGAGTTAAACTGGCCCTATAAATATAGATTAATAACCACATCAGATACAAACACATAGAAGACCCATAAACTTGCCTGTAAAATAAGTAGCATACAAAAACACATTCATAAAAAAGGGACCTCAATTCCAAGTCGCTATTATAAAACAAGCTCACTTGTATGAGGAAACATCACACAATTGTATATAAATATAGCTCATAATATGTTTAGAATATTTTTCCATATTTAATTGTAAAGGGTTAGACCATTCACCGCAAAAAATGAACACGAGTAAAGCATAAGGATAAAGTCATTTGAAAATAATTCTAAGGGAAATTTATATTTATGTAAGTTGCATTATTTTTAAGGATGGAAAAATGTGAATTAACAAGAACCAGATAAATCTTGTCATCTCAATGCTTTATAAGAATGAACTAAAAGCACATAATTTTTTTTGCTATTTTATCAATGTTCTCTTGTTCTATGGGTTTCCCTACTTAGCCTTCGAAAACAGTTCAGTCACTTGCGAACCAACAAAACCCAAAGCTTCCCTGACCCTCCTCACCTCTGGCTACCTGCAAGCTGTGCCCTTTCTATGTCTTCCTTTTAACCTCAGCCTTTCACCCAACTGAAACATATTTCTTCCCTACCTGACCTCTATTTCTCTTGAGATGTCCTCCTTCCTTCAATTCCAGGATACTATGCTCTATCCTAGAGTTTCTTCTGGCTGCTGCTGCGTCTCAGTCTGCTGCCTTCCAGATTGCTTCTACCCATCCTTCAACACCAGTTCCTCAAAGGCATGTCTTTAATCTTCTTTCATTCCACCTGAACATTGATTCCCTCCATGCCCATGCTTCCATGATCATCTACACGCTGATGACTCTCATTGCTTGCACATGGTCATCCTAGTGCCACAACATACTACAGGAGAAACACCTCCAAGATATTTAAAGAAAGAGGGGCCACAATACCATGATGTTGCCTAGTTACTTATCAATGAGTTTCTACACTTAGCAGATGGAGGATGTTACAGAGCTACTTGAAAAAATTCCTTTAAAAAGTAAGAAAATCAATTTTTTATTCTCTTTAGACATAGGATAGATTCTAATACTTTTGCATTTATTCTAGATCCAGTTGTATTTGGTAAAAATCTTTGAAAACAGAACTGCATTTAGAACAATCTTGTCTCTGCATTGCTTGGAACAATATTAGCCAAGATGATATCAGTACCTCCCTGCTGTTACTCACCCTGGATAAGGCTTTCTAGAGTCACCCATGTGAGAAACACCTTGATCGCAAATCAGCACCTGCAATTCCAAGCGTCTGCCCTTGTGACTTTCAAATCGAGGCTTGTGTTATAAATCACTGTTTATTTTCTCTCCCGTTGCATCTTAATATCTCTGGCACGTCTCTTATGATCAGCAGTTACAGCATTCTCCAGGATGATAACCTATGTCTTTGGGGTGTCTTCCAAGCCTGCCTACAGGGAATTTAAATGATGACACAACCTCTATTTTAAGTCAGGTCATCCTAAAGTAGCCTCTAGAGAAAACCCATCTAGCTGTGTTTTTGTGTAATCCAGTAACAGAAGCAGGGAGAGGCTTATGTTTATTTATATGGCATATAAAAGACAAAAAAAAAGTTGTCAAAATATAATCTCAAAACCTTTGGGAAGTTTTCATTATTTTGCTACAGTAAAATCTGTCCTTGACGATATCCAACATTAGATTTCTTCTGAGGGTAGAGTACCCGTTCACTAGAGATCCAGCGAAGGCAAGTTTAAAGGGGATAGAAATCTTATTTTCCCTTAGTGTCAGATTACACTTTCATTCTTCATTGTTGCCATAGTCACTCTCTTTTTAAAAAAAAAAATTTTACTGGAGTATAGGTGACTTACAAAGTTGTGTTAATTTCAGGTGTACATCAGTGTGAATCAGTTATATATACATATATACATTTATCCATTATTTCTGGTTCTTTTCCCACCCAGATTAATTACAGAGTACTGAGTAGAGTTCCCTCTGCTATAACGTAGGCCCTTGTTAGTTGCCTATTTTTTCTATAGTAGTGTGTATATGGTAATATCAAACCCCTAATTTATCCCTCCCTTCAGCGGTTCCCCCTTGGTAACATAAGCTAGATTTTGAAATCTGAGTGTCTGTCTCTGTTTTGTAAATAAATTATTTTGTATCATTTTTTGGGTTAGATTCCACACAAAAGCCATAGTTACCCTTATTATAGCTACTTATGCTTATGTCTGTACTTCTAGATTGTGAGCTCCTCCAAGTCAGAAACAACTTATATCATCAATTCCTTCTCCATCATTTTGTGCAAAAGGAAAGAAAGCAATGGAGAAAGACAGAACAAACTTGAACAATGCTATTATTATTTGGCAATCTATTTGGAAGCCCATTTATTCTGTAATGTGTTCAATAATGAAGAGATAATTAAATATTATTAAAAACTATACATGTTCTCTTTAAATTGGCAAAAAATATTGTCTCAGATAAAGTCAGAATTTTCTTTTTCTTTTTGTACTAAAAGTAGCTGTCATTTTCATAATTCATTACATTGACCCTTTGCTTAGGATAACTATTTTAAAAAAACTATGTTGCATTAATGCACCTTTTTTTTTAATATAATGTAAATCTCTCCTGCTTCTCAATATAGGTCACTTTCAATATTCTATCAGTTAAAGTATTATTATTTTCATAAAATCCAAGTTCTAAATCAGATTTATATAATCTTGAAAAAGTTCAGGTACTGCTGATAAAATCTGTCATTGTCTTATTTTCTTTTTTTTCATAACATTAGAAACATTAAATATTATTGCAATATAACAAAATTTAAAAAATATATAATCTTAGGATATGCCAATTCTGACCTTGCTATTATCATGTGGAGAAAGGATAAAAGTTGCTTTCATTTACTGCATGTGAAGTCTAATTAAAAATAAAAAAAAGCTCCTTCTGGAAACTCACATTTTAGTCACTTAATAATGGAGGATTTACAATTAAAGGATAATTTACCATTTTGATACTAAGGCTAGATTTCCATCAATTCTTTGACCTATATACTTTGTAGCACTGATCACACAGAAGGTACTCTTATCAGAAAGCCTTTCCTTGGAAGGTTTAGGTTGCTTATAGGCCAGAATTTTAGCCTTAGTCACCATTCAGTCATATCGCTGTGAATCAAGTCATATTTGACATATTTGACAGTTACTCCCATAAAGTGAACTAATTTTCCAATTTTCTCTAATGGATTTTGGGGGAGGGGGGGCATGCCCACAGCATTCTGAAGTTTCAGGGCCAGGGATCAAACCCCCACCACAGCAGGGGCAATGCCAGATCCTTAACCTACTAAGCCACCAGGGAACTGGTTTTTAACACATTTTTGAGGTGGGAGTGTCATTTGGCCAAATGTACACAACTATTCAACTTATTCAATGTATATTACTGATTTCCTACTATTTTTTTCAGGCACTGATCTATGTAATAGGGAAAAAGCACTGGCTAAAACATCCTAAATTTCTATCACATCAGATTTCATTTAATTACATTTTAATAATCTTTATCATTGCATAGCTCCTAAGAAACTCCAACTCCTCCTAAATATGATCTCAACATACAAGTGTTTTAGGTATCAATTCATTATAGGTATTTAATAAACCAAACATCAAACTCTAAAACAAAACATAAACTGACAGGGGTGCTAGCCAGAAAAAGGGAACAGAACAGAGTAGCTGGTAACAGCTTGGGCTTTGCCCTTAGAAAAAATGTAGGCTTGTGTTCTAATTTTCTTCCTTATCTTAGGATTTTACTGAGGTATTTCTTAAATCTCCAAAGTCATCAGTTTTTCTTTCTGCTTTTTGACTTAATAATTCATTTTCAGGGTTGTGTTGAGGATTCCGTAATTCTATAAAATAGTTTAATTTTCACCATGCAGCAATTAATTGAGATAATAAGGATGATAAAAAGAGGTACTCACTACCTACTCCCTCCTTTAAAAACTTTAAAATCTAATTTGAGATGCAAAGTTCAATAAAACATCAAAGACACATGAAATCACTATTTTACTTTCAACACAAAAATCACATAATTCTGCTTTTCTAAGTGAAGTATGAAATTAGGTGCTATGGATAAATTATTCCTGATAAGTTTCTACTGCTTCAGAATTACACTATAGATTAAAAAAAAACAGAAAAGCTAAACCTTAGCACTTAGCATTTAGTATTTTTTTTCTTTTTACAATTGCACCTGCAGCATATAGAAGTTCCCAGGCTAGGGGTCGAGTGGAAGCTGCAGCTGCTGACTATACCATAGCCATGGTAACAGCCAGATCTGAGCTGCATCTGCAACCTATGTTGCAGGCTGCAGCAAACCTGGATCCTTAACCCACTGAACAAGGCCAGGGACTGAACCCAAATCCTCAATGACAATATGTAGGTTCTCAACTTGCTGAGCCAAAATGGGAACTCCAGTATTAGTATTCTGTAAAGTCATTTAAAGAAATGCATGCCTTTTGGATAGAAAATGTAATTAATCATGTGAGGGCTAAGATTGTCATCCGGGGCCCATTTTGGACATGCTGCCTTGGTTGGATCTAAAATTGCAGGACTCTGGGCAGCTAAAGAGGTTCAGTGGCATGTGGATGAAAAATGAGAGGGTTATCCTCTGCAATATTACACAGACTGAGAAACTTTAAAGCAAGCCGTTATTTTCATGCCCATAAATTGTTTTGCATCATGTAATAACGAGGTACCAGAAATTACATCTTATTTTCCACTCAATGCCATTCAGATTTTTTGGCTGCCTCCTAGATTCATGTCAAGGGGATGGAATTAAACAGCTTGTGTGTGCAGTGATTTTCAGTCTCTTCCTGGCACCAAATCTCTAAAATGATCAATGATCAATGATAACTGCCTATCTTTCAGTGAGCAAGTCTCCAGCAGGCGGATAGTCAGCAGCAAACGGGACACCGGTCTGACTGATTTGAAAGCTTAAGTGAAGGTTAAGAGTCTGTTCAATCCGTGGAGCTTTCTGGAGGATTGCAAACATTATTTACCATAATGTTAACATCTCAGTGGGCTGGCATTTTGGCACAGAAAGAGATTTGAGGTGTTTCCTATTCCAAAATTCTCATTAGTCAAAAGAATGTTTTGTGTAGTTGCTCTTATTATCAATACAATCCATATAAGATTTCTAGGGGCTATTTGCTTATTTATGTTCCTAAATCCTATCATATCTTTACAGAGATCAGCAAGGAATGAGATTTTTTGTTTGTTTTGTTTTTTTTGTTTTTGTCTTTTGCCTTTTCTAGCACCGCTTCCCACAGCGCATGGAGGTTCCCAGGCTAGGGGTCCAATCAGAGCTGTAGCCACTAGCCTACACCAGAGCCTCAGCAGCGCAGGATCTGAGCCGCGTCTATGACCTACACCACAGCTCACGACAACGCCGGATCCTTAACCCACTGAGCAAGGTCAGGGATGGAACCCACAACCTCATGGTTCCTAGTCGGATTCGTTAACCACTCACCACGACGGGAACTGCAAGGAATGGGATTTTGAGGAGTTTTTGAGCTATTTGAGACCTGAGACAAACAACCCTTGTTTAGAAAATATTTAACAAAGAGAAAGTTCTGAGAGCAACTCAGGTTCTGACAATTTTCCCAAGTGAAATATCCCAAGACCCGGAATTTCTCTGTTGGATCAAACATATAATGACCCATCTAGAGAAAGTGGTTTTAGACCTTAACAGTCAGTGGTTTTTACCAGCTAGAATATTTGTTTAGTAGATAAGCAAATAAACTCAAAGTAAAACAATTTAGCTGTAATTTTGTAGACTGAAATCTCGAGGGTACAGCCATCTGCTATATATTGTTGAAGATGGTTTAAAGGACTTTCCCATTTGGAAAGTGATATGAAGCATACTCTTGGAAATAGAACTAATTGAAAAGGGAGTTTAAGGAAGAAGAGGAAAAAAAAAAAAAAAAAACTGACCATCATTCTTATTTACCAGGTATTCAGAGCAATAAAAAAAGCCACAACTAAATATATTCATAAGTACATAATTCAGAATATGAGTTTTATGTTATTTATTTATTTATTTATTTAATTTGTCTTTTAGGGTTGCACCCCCAGCATATGGAGGTTCCCAGGCTAGGGGTCCAATCAGAGCTGTAGCTGCTGGCCTACACCACAGCCACAGCAAAGTCAGATCTGAGCTGTGTCTGTGACCTACCCCAGAGCTCTTGGACCCTAGATCCCTAACCCACTGAGCAGAGGTCAGGGATCGAAGCTGCATCCTCATGGATGTTAGTCAGATTAGTTTTCACTGAGCCACGACGGGAACTCCAGAGTATGAGTTTTAGAGCTGACATCCTGGTGCTTTCCACGTAAGGGCTGGAAGATGTTGAGAGTGATAGCTCATTTCTCTAAATCTTAAATATTCTTATCTATAAAATGAGGATAAGGAATTCCCGTCGTGGTGAGTGGTTAACAAATCAGACTAGGAACCATGAGGTTGCAGGTTCGATCCCTGGCCTTGCTCAGTGGGTTAAGGATCCAGCGTTGCCATGAGCTGGGGTGTAGGTTGCAGACGCAGCTCGAATCCCGCGTTGCTGTGGCTCTGGTGTAGGCCGGAGGCTACAGCTCTGATTGGACCCCTAGCCTGGGAACCTCCATATGCCGCAAGAACGGCCCAAGAAATGGCAAAAAGACAAAAAAAAAAAAAAAAAAAAAGAGGATAAGATGATGTTTAGAGGATAAATACGTATGAGGGCATGTAAAATGCCTGTTATGATATGTATTCAATAAAAAAAGGTAGCAGTAGTAAGTAAAAAAACATGTAAATACATTGAACATACTGTACCAATTATTCATTTTTCTTTCCAAAAGATAATTTGGAAAAACTTTTTAAGGCAATTTAAGACTACTTAAAACAGTTAAGGACTCCATTTGCCAATAAGTTTAAGATTCCTATGTATTTTATTTCTGTATCTTATTTAAGGATGTATTTTTCTGAGCAGAAGATAAATAACATGCATGTGTCAAGATATAAGTGTGGGATCCAAGTAACAAATACTGTATAAATTAAATATTCAGTGTCTCAAGTTTTATCTGAACAAAATTTAATATAGACTCACTGATTAACACCTGGAGAAGGAGAGATTTAATAGCAGCTCCAGGCAAAACGATCTCCCTCAAGATTACACAGTTTAAATTCCAGTTCTTTCTTTCTGGAAAATGTATTATAACATAAAAGTATTACTTAGGGGACCAAAAAAAAAAGTATTTATAAAGAATTTAAAACTATGGAAAGCAATCAATATGAACGAAATCAAGGACAAATAAGCAAGAGTATGAAGATAATTAATAACCAGATGTAAAATCTTAAAAGCACAGACCATAGGAAAGAATCTTAGGATGACTCATATTTACCTTATCTCTGACCTGGGTTGTTTCCCTACTTTTTGCCAAACCTGGGCCTCTGGCTCTCTTCCTTCCCTCCTAAGCAGCCCTAAGTCAAAAAGTGAAACTAAAACTATTGACCTTACTCTTAATTTTCAAAAGCAGAGAAAAATGAATGCATTCAATATTTACTTGTATCCATTACAATTAAAAATGAAATTAAATATTAATGTGTTCAAACCTTTATTTTGCATTTTAAATGAGCAAGGGAAATTATAAATATGAATCTTGCTTAGCCTTCATATAGTTTTATCTTTATATAAGGATGTTATATCCTTATACATTATAGCTTTATCCTTATATATTATCCTCATAACCATTTTATCCTTGTATATTAAGATTCTTTTGTATGTTATCCAAATAGATATTTCCTTATTCTTTTTTTAAGTTGAAAGTTTTCTGATTGGCTGAGTACTTATTTTAAGTTTAATCAGGTACCAAAACTCATAAAAATCAAGTTCTATGATGACCTTAAGATCATGATAGAAACGTTAGAGCCTTGAGAATTACTGTCACCATTATATAGTCACAGTGAAAGTCCCTTCAATTTTAAAATTCTTAGAAGATTAAAATTAGGTTTGTGAAGCTCAGCACATTCTCTTGAAGTATATGTTGATAAACAGGCAAATCTCTTCCTGCAAAAAAGGAAGCTTTAAATTTAGTCTCAGCACATAGGTTAAAAACCTACCTGCAAAATCAAACAGAAGCCACAGATAATCTACTTTTTGTGCCTCCATGCCAGTAATAGTCTTGTTTTACTTTAGTGGTAAACTACTGTTTTTAACTAAGTAGAGCATCATTGAATCTACTCTACACTCTTCATTTTCCATATTAAATATAAATTATATACTAAGAAGTTGTTACATTTAGCTGGTCAAATTCAGGTGCCTAAGTTACACACAGAACTTAAACTTTATGCAAATGGAACTTATGAAATGATAAAATTATCAGCTATTAGGTAACATTGTTTTTTTTTGGTAACTGCAAATGAACGCCTGGAAAATTAAAATAGTGTCCTATCCACAACAGTTACTATGGGGTCCTTGTGGTTCTTTGCATCTGTAGATTTTATCAGTCATTTAAATACACTATTTTATTTTAAAAGATTTATAATGGGATTGTTATTTCTTTCACTAAATGCATGAAACCAGAAAAATTATCATTATCCATGGGGATAAATATAAAAGAACTACTTTACAAAGCTATGTTCTGAGTGTGTGTGTCTCCTCCCAGAATCCATATGCTGAAACCCTAGCACCCAATATGATGGTGTTAGGAGTGGGGGCCTTTGAGAGGTGTTTATGTCATGAGAGTGGAGCTCCCATGAATGAGACTGGAGTCCTTCTGAAAGAGAACCCAGAGAGATCCTTCACCCCTTCCACCTGGAGAGGGAGGACAGGAAGTCAGGTGTCTGCAGACCACAAGAGAGCCTTCATCTGCCCCTGCTGCACTCTTATCTCAGACTTCCAGCCCCTAGAACTGTGAGGAATAAATGACTGTTGTCGGTAGGTCACCCCATCTGTGGCACTTTGTTATAGCAGCCATAATGGACTAAGGCAAAAGCCATCTCTAGAACCCCAGAATCTGGAGGCAAGCAAAAGGAGGAATCCTTGAAAGCAAATCCTTGGAAAAATGAGGAGAAAGTAAAGAGAGATTGGGAGTGATGCTTCCAAGACCCAGGTGTTCATTTACCTCTTTTAAAAAAATGTTAGAAAAAGTCTTAAATTTATGGTGGGAATCTTCTCAGACTTGTGAACTTCCTTCCTGTGTTAGAAGGAAACATGTCAAAATGATGAGTTATTGCTTAAAATATAACATTTATGCCCACAATCAAGGAGCAAAAGAGCTGCATAATATTTTAGAGACAGAGGAGATTAGGGACCTGACATACCTGTCTGATGGCCTTGGGGTTCAGGGCAATCATGCCTGGGATTGCTGCCCTCACCCTTGATTCTTCCCACCCAGGCCTGGTCAAGGGCACTGGAGGTGACAGAAATCTGAATAGTTTTAGGATGTCCATATTGACTACAGAGAAATATTTAACCCCAAAATGTGTGGAAGATGTAACCTGATTGGGAAAATTCTCCCTTTCAAATTGAGCTTTCCTTGAGAAAGCACTTTATAATGTTTACAGACAATTAAGTAATGATTCAAGACGGAAACATAATGGCAACCTGGAAAGAAAACCCAACACATCTTATCACATGGGAGTCACATGTCCCGGATTATCCATTCATTATCTCTCCTCTGAATCCTTCGAGTGGCATAACAAGGTTGTATATTTTGTGACAGTACCCAGTTCCTCACTGCCAGGGTCTCCCACTGCAAATTACAAACAGATGTTTGTTGCTTTCAAGCCAGATGCTGGCACATCAGCAGGTGTTGAAGCTTATTTATTTGTACACAGAATACACTGAAGCCTTGAATCACAATTAAGGTGTGCCTTCACCTTCCTCTTAGAGTCACTTCCTCTGTCTGTCCTTTTTGCTCTTTCTGTAAGAAATTCTATAGATAAGATCTAAGCTGTTTGGGCATTATTCGTGGCTTAAAATGGACCAAAGGAAATTGCCAAAATTCACTGACATGTGACTGCTAGGAAGTTGTAGTCTTATAAGATTTTTCTACCAAACGTAGAAAATTTTTATTGCCTTAGAGCCTTTTGTAATAAGATTTTGTTAGAGTCCATTCAAACTCTTTTCCCCCTAATGACATATTTCAGTCTCCAAGGCTGACAATCTGGCCTTTATCACCAACATTAAAATTCCCTCAAGGAGAAGTCACCCCTGATGCTTCATTCCTTTGGAAAACTGGACTAAATTAAAGATCGGCTTAAATGATATTTACTTAAAATATACCAAAATAATTTTTAGATTGGTCCTGAGCATTTCATTCTTTAAAATCTCTTCCCAATTAATTTGTTATCAATAATTACATGTGAGTATTAATTCAAAAGTACATTTAAAAAAATTCTTCTGCTGAAATATTAGAGTTTAAATTGCATCACCAAGTTAAACGTGAATTGTCTTCCTCTAGGTGAAGCTATTTCATTCTAAGCCACTGATCTTTTGCTAAAACCTGTTGTTCTCTGAGATAGGAATGCAGCATGAGCGAGGAACTGAGAGGAAAAAAAGGGAGGAGGATTTCCCATCGTGGCTCAGCAGAAACGAATCCGACTAGCATCCATGAGGACGCAGGTTCAGTCCCTGGCCTTGCTCAGCGAGTTAAGAATCCAGCGTTGGTTGCCTTGAGCTGTGGTGTAACTCGCAGATGCAGCTCAGATCTGGTGTTGCTGTGGCTGTGATGTAGGCCAGCAGCTACAGCTCTGATTCGACCCCCTAGCCTGGGAAACTCCATATGCCTTGGGTGCAGCCCTAAAAAGAAAACAATAAGGGGTAGGGAGAGTGAGCCAAAAAGACAAAACCAATTGCTCTCTGAGATAGGGATGCATGAGAGAGGAACTGAAGGGGAAAAAAAAGGGAGGTGTGAGCCAAAAAGACAGTCTGCAAATCTTTTGGCACCCTGCTGCTTTAGGTCTTTAGCCCAGAGGTAATAACTTCTGGTACTAAGGAAAAGTTGCCCAATTCTGCCAACCAGCAGTTCATTATTCACTGCTTCTACTATTTTCAAAAAATGAGAAAAACAAATTAGATCTCTGTTTCACAGATATATTAAAAGCAAATGTGCTGTATTTATGAAACGACGAGCACAAATGAACACTGTATCCTTGACCTTAATAAAACAATTTAACTTCGGGTCAAAAGTAGAATTATTAAGTAATTTTACTGCTTATGTACATGTAAATGTATGTGAATGTGCAGTCTATGGTAACAAAACAAACAAAACATATCAATGAATTTTATGAAGAATAATGACTCTGTGTGTGTGTGTGTGTGTTTAGAGGGAGGAATGAAGTAGCAAGCAAGCATTGGAAATATTCTTTATGTGCTCGAATCAGGACATACAAGTTTGGAAAGAAGCTCGAAGACCTTCGGTTCTTTCCTACTCAAGAATCTCCTCTATGATAAACCCGGAAAGAGATTTCTATATCTGACGCTAAAGTTATGCAATGGTGGAAAATATTACCCTCCTAAACAAAGTTTTAAACTTAGTTTGTCATCAACAGACTAAGTCTAAAATGGCTTTGTTTGTATTCAAAGAGAACTAGGTCTTCTCTAATCTTTTCTCTGATTTTGTCAAAAATGCATCATGTTACAGGGCATGCATTCTCTGTTCCTGCCTCTTACACATTCCAGTTAGCCTACATTTCATTTTAAATGTGGTTCCCCAAAGTAGGAGTTCCTGTTGTGGCTCAGCCCATTATGAACCCTACTAGTATCCATGAGGATGCAGGTTCAATAACTGGCCTCTCTCAGTGGGTTAAGGATCCAGCACTGCTATGAGCTGTGGTGTAGGTTGCAGACACGGCTTGGATCCCACCTTGCTGCGGCTGTGGTGTAGGCCAGTAGCTACAGCCCTGGTTTGTCTCCTAGCCCAGCAACTTCCATATGCTGCAGGTGTGGCCCTAAAAAAAATAAAAAATAAAAAGCAAATAAATGTGATGCCCCAAAACAAACTCAAGTTTTCAGATATAGCCAATTAAGACAAGATAATAATACCTAATGTTTATTAAAGTAATACCACATTTATTATATGCCAGACACTATATCATGCAATTTGTCCCTTATCTTGTTTAATTCTCTTAGCAACCCTATAAAGAAAACTCTATGGAGAAAAGATTGAATCAAAAAACGTTAAAGAAACTCCCTGAGAGCACACAGCTCATATTGAAGCCTGGATTTACACCCAAGCAATCTGACATTGAAGTTTCAGGAAGACAAAGTTGTTCTGCCCTAAGACCTGTAAGTAAAAATAACTGAATTCCCTGTATGCACTACTGGTAAATCATTCTACTTCTTATTTCGGTGTTCTTTTCCAATCAAATGTAGGCTAGGGCATTTTGACATTATTAAATATGATATTCTGAAACTTCACACAGTTTCAGATGTCCCAGTGATATTTTGGGTGATGGTCAAACCATACAACCTTTCCATCATCCCACCTGATTTCTTCAAGCTATCACTGAAAAACAAAACAAAACAAAAAGGTGGAAAGGAGAAGCCCATAGGTCTATATATCTTTTTCTAAATCACTTTATAAATTGTAGAAACAGAAGGGCCCAGAGAGACACATGTCACTTAGCATTTACCTTCAAAGTAACCATATGGATGAACACCTTTTTGCTTCTCACCCCATCATTCACTAATTGTTTTCAGCTCATCTACACAAATATAAAGACCTCCCCCCACCAAAAAGGAGTTCCCTTGTGGTGTAGCAGGTTAAGGATCTGGCATTATAATGGCAGTGGCTCAGGTGGCATGGATTTAATTCATGGCCTGGGAGCTTCCAAAGTTTTACAGCCAAAAAGAAAAAAAGAAAAAAAAAAAAGGCCATATCCTAATCCTACTATGCAAACCATATTATTATAGAATGTGGTTATTTTTACACAAGGTCACACATACGATAGGAAATAAATCAAATGTATTATACTCTGGTGAATTCAACATATTAAAAATTACTATCCTTTCTTTAACTATTTTCTGTGATTTGGCCTTTTCATGCTATTTAATATAATATATTTTATTATAGTCTTGACAATAATAATGGCAAATATATTACCTTTAAAAATGTTGTTGGAAAAAATCCCTTGTTTTTGGACAATGTGTTAGGTGATTCCTTCCACACTTCCCCCTGGGTTCTTTGGGATTTTCAGTACCAGGGATTCTCAGTGTCCTTTCCTCTGGATGTTACTACGGATTGCAAAAACAACAACCAGGGGCAGGAAAAAAAAAAAGGCAGCTTTGCCTGTCAGATTAATTTTGGAAAATTCTAGATTAAACAGTCTAGGCCAAAGAAGCCTCTGGACCTGTTGACTTCCCATAAACCATAATATACTAATGTTGTTTGAAATCTATAAGACTGTAATAGAGTGTTTAGTGTCTTAAAATTCAAATAAGCATAGAATTCCAAAGGCGAAAACTGTTAAATATACACGTCTATTATGAAAACCATCACTATTAGTTAAAGGAGAGATATTTGCATCAATTTTCAGATACCTATAAAAAAACCTCTAAGTTTCAATATTGATTTTTTTCCTTTGTACAGGAAAAAATAACTCTGAATTTTAAAAAAATATATATGTAAAACACATATACACAGATATCTATTATGTGATACCAGATAAGGTGACTTCTCTACACCCCAACCCCCTATATTTGGAATAGTGAGGCCAACAGATAGAAACAAATCGTTCAAAAGTGTCTGTTGATTGTATTCTACTCTATTATAGAAGGTTATGTTAGCCAGTGAATTACTCCTTGATAATCAAGGAGAAAGTAAAGAGGAGATGCTCTGTGTCTATAGACCATAGTACTGGGGCACTGTAAGTCAAGATTCTAATGGAAATTTCCTCTGCATTAATGAGTCGTACTTATGTTCTGAGAGTGCAGAAATGGGATAGAAAACTAAGAGAGCTAATCTCAGAAAGAAATAAGTAAAAAGCAATTTTCCTTGCAAGAGTCAGTGAGGTGACTTACACACCTTGATATGTCTTTGGAGGGAAAAAAATGTGCATGTAGTCCCTGAAATGGGCCTTGGAGCTCATGCATTTAATTACTGTCAGATCCATAGAAAGCTACAATGACTTTTCATAAAATATTCAAATATACACTTGTGAGGCCATCTCATTAACAGATCTTGACACTACCTTGGCAGATAGGAAAGTTAAAACAACATAGATAAGGTGACACGTGACACTGTCTTATAGGAAACTCATTTGGCCAGCTGCCTACCTGAACAGATACTGCGCTTTTCTTTTCCATAATCTCATTTACAAAGAGCAGAAAATGCTTTTTCGTGCTCATCTGTGAGCCTGGAAGTCAACTGAACTCTAGGCTACACTATCTAGATGAATTCAGGTTCTCACTGCATTATTTTCCCAAAAGAACTAAGATGCCCTGAGTGTGCAGAGCTAGTCATCAGTGCTTTGGGAAGACTTCATTTATTTTACTGGAAAATGAACATTAAAATCTTCACAAGGATATCAGAAACTAGTAAGATATCAGGAACTTGTCTTCCTTTCTTTACAAAGTACGTTAAGTGTAAATGTCATGTAAGTTGGTATGAAATATATAAACATAAAAATTCACATAACAGACCAAAGATGGAAAATTGTCAGTCTAACACTAGAAGTAACCAGAGAGAAAAAGAAAGATGGCAACTTATTGACTTGACTTGGGGGTGCATTTAAGTAAATTATCTCCTTTAATTCAAACAGCCACCCCTTGGAACAGATATTACCAGGATACTATCTCCATTTAGTAAATTGTTAAGGTCACAGAACTAGGACCTTGGGAACTAGAAATCAAATGAGAGTCTTTCTGACCTCAAAACCCAACTTTTGGGAGTTCCCATCGTGGTGCAGTGGTTAACGAATCCGACTAGGAACCATGAGGTTGCAGGTTTGATCCCTGCCCTTGCTCAGTGGGTTAAGGATCCGGCATTGCCGTGAGCTGTGGTGTAGACTGCAGACGAGGCTCGGATCTCATGTTGCTGTGGCTCTGGCGTAGGCGGGAGCGGCTCAAGAAAACACAAAAAGACAAAAAAAAAAAAAAAGAAAAAAAAAAACGACTTTCTTTTAGGGTATTTGCAAAGAGTTTTCCTTATAGTGCACTAGTGAGAAGTTGGTTTCTTTCCACTAAAAATCAGGGAAATCTGTGAAACCTCTCTGAAGCTACAGAGGCAAGAAGACCTTGAATCAAGAATTTGTAGGCAGTCTCTTCAGGTATGTGGCATAATAAGGAAGGATTTGTAACATACAAAATTTAAGTGTAGCACATAGAAACAAATATTGTTAGAGCCACAGGACCACAGTTGAGGAAGAACCATTATTTTAAGTCAGAATGTTGAGTAAATAAGAGACAGACAATTTTTTTTTTTTTTTTTTTTTTTTTTTTTTTTTTTTTTTTTTTTTTAGGGCTGCACCTGTGGCATGTGGCATATGCAGTTTCCCAGGGTAGAGGTCGAATCTTGGATGCAATTGTTGGCCTATGCCACAGTCACAGTAACGCCAGATCCAAGCCACATCTGAGACCTACACTATAGCTCACGGCAATGCCAGATCCTTAACCCACTGAGTGAGGCCAGGGATGGAACCTGTGTCCTCATGGATGCTAGTATGATTTGTTTCTGCTGATCCATGACGGGAACTCCTGAGATAGATAATCCAATACAGTATACTAGTGCCAATATAAGGAAATTGCTAATCTGTATTAATCAAAAAGTGTAATAATTGCCTACTTTCCTGAAAGAAATCAGGAATATAACAGAAAAAGAATGATGAGAAGTAGACAACAGCCTATGGCCAGACATGTTGCTTCATTCAGGTCTCAGTACAGGTTTTGTTACTACTTGAATGAAGAACTTTTTTTTTTTTTTTTTTTTTTTTTTTTTTTTTTTTTTTTTTTTTTTTGCTTTTTAGGGCTGCACTTATGGCATATGGAGGTTCCCAGGCTAGGGGTTGAATGAGAGCTACAGCTGCCAGCCTAAACCACAGCCACAGCAACACACGATTTGAGCCGTGTCTGAGACCTACACCACAGCTCACAGCAACACCAGATCCTTAACCCACTTATCAAGGCCAGGGATTGATAACAGCAACCTCATGGTTCCTCATGATTCATTTCTGCTGTGCCATGATGAGAACTCCAAATGAAGAACTTTTAATAATAATAGATTATACATGTTGTTCAATACTGAGGTTCCAGCCTTTCATCAACACTTTTGTCATCTTTATTAAATTTTTAGAAAGCCCAAGTTGAGAGAAACCATGTGGGTCTTCTCAGCATGGCTGGATCTACCCAATTACCCCTGTACTGACTGATGTGTCACACATTGTGTCAGCACAGGTCAAAATCCTGGTACCTTCTTTTTTTAAATTTTTTTTTATGGTTGATTTGCAATGTTCTGTCAATTTCTGCTGTACAGCAAAGTGACCCAGTCATATATATATATATATATATATATATATATATATATATATATATTCTTTTTATCATACAATCTTCCATTATGGTCTATCCCAAGAGACTGGATATAGTTCTCTATGCTGTACAGTAGGACCTCATTGCTTATCCATTCTAAATGCAACAGTTTGCATCTACTAACCCCAAACTCCTAGTCCATTCCACTCCCTTCCCCCAACCTGGCAACTACCAGCCTGTTCTCCATGTCTGAGTCTGTTTCTGTTCTATAAATAGGTTCATCTGTGCCATATTTTAGATTCTACATATAAGTAATATCATATTGTATTTGTCTTTCTCTTTCTGACATAATTTACTTAGTATGAGAATCTCTAGCTGCACCCATGTTGCTGCAGATGGCACTGTTTTGTTCTTTATATGATTGAGTAGCATTTGATTGTGTTTATGTATCTTAATCCATTCAACAGTTGATGGACATTTAGGCTGTTTTCCTGGATCTTGTGGCTAGTGCTGCAATGAACATAGGGATGCATGCATCTTGGTGCTTCTTAAAGTATGCACATTTTTCAAAATTAAATATTTAGAAAGAACTTTTCTATATTGTCAAACTTGAAAAATATTTCAATATATTAAAATAATCCAAGTTAAAATACACACCAAACTTAATCAAGCTGAGTGTTCACTAAATAGCATTAATGTAATCATTTAAAACTGAAAGCAGGAGTTCCCTCATGGTCTAGCGAGTTAAAGATCTGGCATGGTCACTGGTGTGGCTCAGCTCACTGCTGTGGCATGGGTTCAGTGCCTAGCCCAGGAACTTCCACAAGCCTTGGGTGTGGCCAGAAACAAAACAAAAATCCCAAAACAGTGAAAGTAACAACTCAGTGAATTTTTCTGATCTATCCTTGACAAGAATGAAACTAATCAGGAAAGGCAATATAAGTGGGTAATTTAGCACAAAAATAAACTAAATTAAGCCAAATTATCTCAGAGTATAATCATACTTTAAAATTTCTTTTTACCAAAAGCAATGGAAATAAGCAGTTCTTAGACTGTGATCTAATAATTAAAAGTTAGTAATTTTTACTGCTTGACATAGAATTGATTCCTATATTGGCTGGGAAATGTAGCCTTGATGTAGACTAAGTCTCTGAGAGTTATATTATTCTTGTAGCTGGTATCATTCCTAAGCCGATTTGTTACAGAAATGGGTGTATGCATGTGTGTGTGGTGGGAGGAGTCTTTCCTAAATCTCAGTTTATTTCACAATTGTATTGTTGATTCAGAACTGTACAGTATAACTATACCCTGTCACTTCAACCAGAAAAGGAATACATAATGTAATTATCTATTGTTTATTGTGTGTTTCCAGTTGCTCTCAAGGTAGAGAAAAAAGTAATAGTTTTTTTTTGAAGTGAAATTTTTATGGTGCTGGGGTATATTTTTCTTTTAGCTTTTAACTCAGACACAAAAGTCCAAATGCATCCTTATACTGTGAAGCTTGCTCGGATCACACGCACACACAAAAATAATAATTAGCAAGGAGAGGATCATAATCTAGATTAGGTTTCTTTCAAATATTCTGGAGTTCCTGTCATGGCTCAGTGGTTAACGAATCTGACTAGGAACCATGAGGTGGCAGGTTCGATCCCTGGCCTCGCTCAGTGGGTTAAGGATCCGGTGTTGCCGTGAGCTGTGGTGTAGGTCACAGATGCAGCTCGAATCTGGCATTGCTGTAGCTCTGGTGTAGGCTGGTGGCTGCAGCTCCAATTAGACCCCTAGCCCTGGAACCTCCATATGCCGCAGGTACAGCCCAAAAAAAAAGAAAGACAAAAAGAAAAAAAAAAATCTGCTCTATCAATGAAATCCTTCCAGATAGATGCCACTTATTAAAGTTCAAGGAGTGAGTCTCAGAAAAATCGTTACTATGAGATGCATTTACATCTCCGATCAAACAACAAAATACTTGATTCCTTGCTTCATGGGAAGCAAAAGATAAAATCTTTATTAAAAATATAAAAGGTCATCTCCCCTTAGGAGAACTGTTGCAAATTGGGTGGAATTTATTGCTAAGTGCTCATGCTCGTGATATATGCCGCACTATCTTGAGGAAGATTAAAATATTGCTCCTTGAAGGACTTGTAGCATCAAATTGTCCTGAACCTCACATTGCCCGAGAGTCAATGTGATCTGTGTGTGAGCCTGCACTAGGGAAGGCAGCCTGGTCTGTGATGCCCTGTCCTGCTGCAGCTCCCAGGCAAAGGGGCTGCTGCCATTTCAGACTCACTGAGTGACTTACCAATGAATATGCATGAGAAGCTAATTTGCAAGGATTCAGTGAAAAGTAAGTGTTTTGATGAGGAAGACTGAAATAACAAGAAGGGAGGAGTGAGGAAATGGGATAAATATACCATAGGCCTTGATTACCCTGCAAGGCTCGGAGTTTATCTTTTCCTTAAAGCTTGCAGTTTTATTTCCTTGAATATTTTAAATATGGCATGGGCCACTGAGGGAAGAGAGTCAAAATCATTGACAGTTTATTTTAAATGGAAAATAAACAGCTCATGTGCAGATTTTCTCTCACAACTTTAAAAACTATTTTAGGCCCATATTTTGAGGAGATTTACTTCTTTATTCATTTTTGTTAGCAACAAACCTTCTAATTTACCTTGAGGCCACAAATGGTTTTCTGTATCTAATCAGACTTATTCATTAGCTTTACCTTGATCCTTCATTGGAGAAGAGACTTGTGGCTGCCTGATGGGAGGGGGAGGGAGTGGGAGGGATTGGGAGCTTGGGCTTATCAGACACAATTTAGAATAGATTTACAAGGAGATCCTGCTGAATAGCATTGAGAACTATGTCTAGATACTCATGTTGCAACAGAAGAAAGGGTGGGGGAAAAATGTAATTGTAATGTATACATATAAGGATAACCTGACCCCCTTGCTGTACAGTGGGAAAATAAAAAAAAAAAAAAATTAAAAAATAAAAAACAAGAAAAACCAAAAGCGAAAAGCAAATTCCAGAAATGAAATAAAAAAGCAAAACAACATGGGGCCCTCCTCCTCCTATCATTATTACCCCTGAAATTGTAGTACTATTTAATTAACTCTGACATATACTGATACTTTCTTTGGGAATGGAGTCTGTTATTTAACATCAACAAGTCAGAAATAACCATGAACATATTTTCAGAAGAAGAGAATGATATTCCTGAAGAGGATTTCCAATTCTTTTTTCCTTTTTAATTGAAATTGTACCAATTGAAACATACTCAGCAAATGAATAAAAGCCATAAAAACTCTCACAAAAGACTTTGCTTGTATTAGCTGCTCTGGAAGCTTAGGACTACATGCTGTGCCCTAAAAGATGAGTGTGTTTGTGTGTGCATGTAATGTCACAAATATCTAATATTGAAAAACGAATCGGCGATTAGAATTAAGTTAGAAATAATAAGACAGAGTGAATGGAAAAGGCAACGCTGGAATACCGTGATGGAAAAAACACTGGATTAGGTATTAGAAGATCAAAATTTAGACCTGGGGTCAACCCTTAGTCATGTGATTTGGGGCAATCACTTAACCTCTAAAATATTCAATTTCTTATTTATAAATATGTGTAATAAAGACTATTCTTAACAGAGTCTTAAGAGGATAAAAACCCAATAATTTATATAAACATATTCAGTAAACTACTATATTCATATATATTATGTTTCCTGTAAGTTCAATTGAGAGTGTCTGACACGCATGTCTTTGTATCTCAATTTTCTCATCAACAAAACGAAAGGAGTGGGATTAAACACTTTCTTAGCATTGTTAGTAGATCCAAATGTAATGGTTTTTTAACACAAAATAGGTTCTGGGTTGGAGGCATGGGCTCAGAATTGTAAAGTCAAAGGGAAGGAATCAAAAATATATGGGAGGGTACAGTGTAGAGAGAGTGGCAGACTACCATTGTTGGGGGGGGTAGCAATGAATAAAGGAAGCCAAAATAAAGGAAAATGTATTAATTACCATTAATTATAAATTTGAAATAACAGAATCAAGTCATAATACTTATTAGAAGTGAGTATAATGCTATCTTACTAGATTTAATCAAAAAATAATTCAGGAAGAAGCATTACTCACATAGCCAGTGGGTTGTCAGTTTCCTGTGTGTCTCTAATTGGCTTTTTACTAGATTTAGATCTTCTTCCATCTTTATTTTTTATTTATGCATATCAAGCATCTAAATCCTACCTCCTATATTTCTTTACGTACACAATTATGGGAAGTATACATGAGAACCTCCCTTTACCTAGCTGCTCTTCACTGCAGCTTCTAGATTCTAAAGTGCATTCTGACACAGACATGAAATCATATGATCAGTTGCCAGGGGGGGAGGTCAGGCAGCCAAAACCAGCACTGTAAATCCAAATAAAAAAAAATAGCATAAATACAGAAGACATGTGGTCTTAACTGGGTAGAAAAAACACACAGTTCTCTAAAAGAAGTGAGGAAAAGAGGCAATAGACCATTCATTAGCTGTGTGGAAATCTACCAAGGATCATTGCCCATTGTGTTGTGGGATGCCTAAAAAGAATCTAATAGAGTGTCCAGTGTGTAGTTTATGCATCTACATGGTGTTTTAAAATAATCAAAATAAATACAATACTGGGAATACTAGGATCGGATTGCCCTCCCTCACTCAATTGATTTTTAGTTTTAATAAACTGATTTAGCTGTGAGATTCTTTTATTATCCTATAGAAAGCCTAGACATTTAATTCAGTTTTAGCTATAGATTTAGTAAAACTGACCTTTTAGTACCTGAACTTTTTTTCCTTCATCACAAAAATAAAAGATAATGGCCATGAAATTTGTCTGAGGTTTCAACGACATATATGGTAGCATTTACAATAATTTAAAAAATGTTAAATCATAGTTGTCAGTAAGTGTTGGGACAAAGCCCTGTCTTAAATTCAACAATGTGTCTTGTAAGTCAGACTATTGCCAGCACATTTTAGCATTTATTATGTATTTGTCTTTAAACACGACCCATTGTTCCCTATTCAATTTAATTTTAGTTCTATTTATGAAGGACAGATTTTATAACTTACTCTAACATGTACGCTTTCTATATTTAGCATTTAAAAACGGAAAGTTGATCTTTTTAATCCCTTAGAACAAACTTTAATTAATGGAAGACTTGAGTCTTATTTTAAAACTTAGCCTGTCCAAAAAAAAAATTTTTAATATGTATTTCATTAATATCATTTTCTCAAAAAGAAAAAGTCATTCAGATTTAAAATTCTATTATAACTTGAGAGTGTTTTATATTAATCCTGTAAGAGCCAGAACAGCTTTAATGTCTATTCAAGTCTTCTTTTTAAATAATCAGTTGAAATAATACTGATTTATAGGTAAGTTAATAACATAATAGTAAGATTCAAAAATGTTTTTGGAGGGATAAATTTTATTAAAAAATGCATTTTTGGAAATTTCACATCAATCATTTTCATGGTTAGAAAACTTACTGCTGGTATATAAGACAATATTAAAGTTTTTTCTAAGTAGAAACTCTATTCTGACATGTATGTATACTCTACCTTCATAATGATTCTTGTTTTTCTGTGCCTGCCAGTAAGGTAAGTTCTGCTTATAAGGCTAGATACCGTCTTCACAGAATTATTTGAAAGAGATCCCAAGATGTAACTGACCTAGAAGGAGAGGGTCCTATTATTGAAGAAAACATATATAAGCTAGAAGGCACTGCTCTAATTCTCCAGGTCACCTAGGAGGGAGTGGGCCACTTCTTTCTGCCTTTTATATTATAATACATATACATTTTAAAAAATATTTTTGTTTGTGTTACGTAATTGACACTAGGATCATGATCTCGAGGGTTGTTCCACTTATTTCCTAGTTAATAAAAGTTTATTATTTACAAATTCCTCCAGTGATACACACATGAATAGGAAAGTAAATCAAGTCCCCTTGAGTTGATGAAAGAAAAGTGGAGACCAATACATAATCAAATCACCACAGCAGAGCACACTGAAATGCTGGAATAAAAATATGTAGAAGGTGCTATTGGAGTCCAGCTGTGAAAGTGGCTGATATTTTCTTGATTAGGAAAAAAAAATAAAAAAATAAAAAACAAAGAGGTCAGGAGCTTCACTTTAAAGACATCACATATCGCTCTTTTAATATGACAAGTGACACAGTTCCACCTCTACTCAGCTGACACAGAAGTATCATCGCTTATTCCTATTCTGCTGGAGGAGGATGCTGAAAAGAATTCAGGGGTCCAGTTTTCATGGAGCTTGGGTTGACAGATGTGAAAGGTATTGGCAACAGTATCTCAGAATGAATCCCCCCCCCAAAAAAAAACAATTAGTCATATGAGAAATGCTTATTAAAAATGTTTATGAAAATATAGCTACTATCTGATTATGTTCCATAATAAATGACCTGATTCTTTAAAACCTCTACCTATTGAGAGTAATATATATGGTGTCATTTGTATTTGCATGGACTCGCTGGCATTGAAAAGAAGCCATCAATCAAGATGGCTTATTTAATGCATTTTCCACCTATGTACATCTTGACTCAGTGGAAGCAAGACAAAATCAGATAACAAGCTAATTACCCTGCAAAGGAATTTAGCAATTGGCAATGGGATTAATACAATAATCAAATTCCAACTGGAAGTGACTGCAGTATTTACTACTGTTTTATTAGAAAATGGTAACATTTCTGCAAGCAAATAAAGGCACTTTAAGTAATTATTCATGTTAAATACTGACAAGGGACTAATATTATAGTCATTGAGTAAACGACCAAATGTGCAGATGTGTGTGATTGTGCAGAGGAGAGGAGATATTTAAATGGCATCTATTTAATAGAGATGTGTCATTCTTAGCGTGTTCCTTAGATGAAAATTTAAGAGCAGTCATCAAGTATATGAAATGCATTTACCCAAAGTAAAATGAAATGATCTTTAACATTACATAAAACAAGGAGAACAGATGGTTAACAAGTTGAAATATACCCAAAATATGGTTGAGCTAAATATAAAAATCTATGATATTCAAGAGAATACATGATTATAAATGATCCTTCCACAAGCAAGCTATATAGCATCCAATAAACAAGAAATAAAAGAATTAGAGAGATTTTCTTGGTTTGTTATGTTTCTAAAAATATATACATTTTTGTTAGTTTTGTAGGACAATTAGGGAACACCTAAAAAACTCCACACAGCAAACATACCCTGTAGGTTGCTAGCATTTGAGAAACAAACCAGAGGCAAATGCTCTAGATGTGGTTATCACAATGCTACAACTATGCTGATATCTAATAACCTTCAAAAGCTTATTATCTTCCTATAGAGAGTCGCAATATTTTTTCATTAGTGAAATAAGTTTCATTAGTGAAGCAAGGTATGTACTTGCCAAGAAACCATGAAAGATACCAGGTGGGAAATCTTGCCTTGCATTGACAACGCTCAGGATTTGGTGTTTGGTCTCCTATACCCCTTACTTCTGCCTCTGGCCATGAATTACATCAGGTCCCAAGAGCAATCACTTCCAGAGAATGCTCTGGCATGATTCCAATTAGATGGTAGCTAAATTCTGCTAAATCTCATGCATGGTGTTTGCGACAGTTTTGTCAAAAAGAAAAGGCTGGTATTTCAATCTCTTGGTAAACTTTATGACTTTTCTCTACTTGATCCCTAAGGAAGAGTTTGAATGTGTAGTAGAATTTGATTTCTGTGGTTTACTCTCATTGTGGCACAAGATGATCTTATGATTTGGCAGTGGAAGATCTATACCTCCCACCTCTAACAAGAGCATACTAAAGGATGTTGCAGAGGAAGTTATCCATTGTGGACAAGCCAATTGGCTTAGGTAAATATGCAGCACACACACACACACACACACACACACAGAGACTGTAAATATCCATCCAGGTTTGTCTAACAAGTGAGTAAGCAAATAATTAGTTCATTAATAAAGAAGCATTGTGTAGCAGCAAGAATCCTAGACTGAGTTTTAAAATATATTGGTCCTAATCTTATTCTAGTCTGATTTGTGCCACAGGCAATTTCCCATAAAGCCTTTCATTTCCTGAGAATTGTGGACTATATGATTATTTGGCTACTCTGAACCCTGATGGTCTATAAATTTTATTAAAAATGTGATATATAACCCTAACTGTACTCTAAAAGACAATATGATTAATCATAAGGACTTTTTTTTTTCTGGAATGATCTTACAGAATATAGTGAGATTCACCTGCAAGCACTCCTTTCCTTGATTCTCATATCCAGTCCCCCCAAATGGTCATCCTAATAAGTTTTATTTAGACTTTGTGCTTAGGAAGGTAACAATATAGCAGTTTCTACCTGCTTTTCTCCTGTTCTTTTTTTTTGCATTCCTTTATTACATTCTTAAAGTTTCTCTGGAGTTCCCATCGTGGCTCAGTGGTTAATGAATCCAACTAGGAACCATGAGGTTGCAGGTTCGATCCCTGGCCTTGCTCAGTGGGTTAAGGATCTGGCGTTGCCGTGAGCTGTGGTGTAGGTCACAGACTCAGCTCGGATCCCACATTGCTGTGGCTCTGGTGTAGGCCGGCGGCTACAGCTCCAATTCGACCCCTAGCATGGGAACCTCCATATGCCACTGGAGCAGTGCAAGAAATGGCAAAAAGACCAAAAAAAAAAGATTTCTCTCCTTTCATAACCTAAACTCCAGAAGTGGGTCTGATCTACAAATCTCCCTCTTACACTTTTAATGGCATTGTTGGGAGAAAAGTAGTAAAACATGGATATCAATCACATTGATCATTAGGAAAACAACTATCATGATGTGCAACTACACTCATTTAAATTACATGTTGCTTTGAAATATTTCATCCCAGTAATAAAGTGATGTCCATATGCCAACTCCAAGTCTTAATGTTTGTACAATTTTAGAATGGTTATTTTCCCATTTACTGAATCAACCAGAATTATCTGAAAAGGACTTTGGCCTAGTAGAGTAAGATCCCTCAAGTCTAATGTTCCCATGTTTCTTTTCCATGTGGAATTATCTATTGTGGAAGCTACTCCTTTCTACCAAGAGAAGTGAGATTTACCAAATCGTGCTAGCTCACAAATGTCAGATTTCTCTAACTTTCTTCATCTCTTTGCTGCCCTCTTTGCCCCTGTAAATATTACGCTTTGCTTCCTAAATAAATTGTGCAGCCATTCTGATGAGTAGTGTTTGTTTTGGGCAAACATTGGTTCCAGTGAAATGATTAGAATTTTCAACAGTCTTGTATTCTCTATATGAATTTTTCTCACTGAATCCTCTTACATGCCTTAGGATTTCTGTTGTGTTCCTTTGGTTCCTGGAGGTGCTATGTTCAGAAGGGTAGGAATGGAGTTATAAAAGTCAAAGCAATTGAGGAAGGGAAATGAACATGTATTAAGCATCTATCATAATACTAGTACTATTCTACATTATTTATATGCATCGTTTTATTGTTTTTACTAACAGAACTGTGAGGTAATTATTCTTTCATTTCATGAATAAAGGTGTTAAATCTCAGTATGATTAAGAAATTTATCCTAAGTTATAAAACTAATAAGAAATCAAGACCATGCATGTCTGTGAAACAATCCCTATTTTTCCCATTCTGCTTTACTGACCCTCTATCTCCTTCTTCTAAATATTTCTAAGGAATACAGTATATAATATTTTTAGGTGATATTGGTATTTTTTTTCTTTTATTTATTTATTATTTGGCCATGCCTGCAGCATGCAGAAGTTCCCAGGCCAGGGATCGAACCAGTGCCACAACAGTAACCAGAACCATAGCAGTGACAACACTGGATACTTAACCTGCTGAGCCGACAGGAAACTCTCAATATTGGCATTTTAAAAATAAGTTTTCAGTTGTAACTTGAGCAAAAAATAGTCTGACATTATGCATTACAAAAAAAAAGGTAATAGTGAAAAATCTTATTTCTTCATGCATTGCTGGAAAGAATATTTGCTGGAGCTTAATCAACATTGCCCACATAATACTGGTATCAAATGAAATTATTAGGTGTTTCTATTTAATATGGCTGATTAAGAATTATAGGTGTGGAAAAAACACTTGTCTCTTTTGAGGGTGTATTATATGCTATGCACTAAGCTTCAGTTCAATGTACATTAACCATTTCATTTTTGCAACACATTTGTAAGTATATGAGCATCATTTTGTGCAAAAATATATTACCTGACTCAGAAATTAAATAGGTCACATAGGTCAGACTAATATTAACTGACAGAGCCAATTATTAACTGGGCTTCTGATGCCAATGCCTATATTTTCAAACCACACAGGAGACTGCCCCTCAGCTATTACACCACGTGCTCACACCATATACTTTGGAAGATGATTACATTAAGTGTAATACCATTTTATACACTTATAGTATTATGATTTTTTTGTATATGAATATGTATACCTAAACTCTATAGTCTTCCTCATGGCTGTAGTTTTTATGAATTAATGTTGTAAAACATTTGCTTATATTGAAAAAATGATAGATTTCAGATAAATGGATGGATGGATAGATAGGCAGATGATAGATAGATAGAAAAATATTATGTATAAGCCAATACACAAGTAATGTAAACCTAAAGAAAAGGCAAAGTTTATTTCCAGGGAGGGGGTGGGAGCAGGGAGGAAAAGCCTAGAATTGATCAGATTCAGCTGTCCTTCACACACATCTTGAACTTTGCAGTTGATTTCACCAGTGCTCCCTGGGGCTCACAGAGGACACTGAGCTGCTGTGGTGCAAAGAGCGAAAACTTTCAGGCTTGAGATTTGAGCCCTGACTCTGTCTCTCTTTAGCCCTCTTTGTCTTCATGTGGAAAGGGCAGGAAACAATTATTTTAGTATATCCAAGGATTACTATGAGGTCCAGTGAGAAAAAAAAAAGGAAGTGAAACGCAATTTGTGAACTCTTGAGTGCTACACACTCTTTTTCACCCTGGCGAACACCTGTTTTGTCAAAAAGGTCTTGACGGCTTTTGCACTGACCTGCCTCAGGGACTCTGTGTCATGTAAGCCACCTGTCTGGGCAGCTGTCCATGGCCAGTGTCCTGTCACGTTGAGTTTGGAATGAATAATAGAAAGAGCAAGGGCAGTGCCCACGCCATGTCCACCGCTCTGCAGAAGAGCAAGGAAACCAAGCACTCTACAATCTTTAAAAAATTACACCAGTCCCACCTCTACACACACAACCAACCAATAAAATAAGAACAGAGGGGACAGGGAAGAAAACAAGTTTATGGGGCTTTTGAGGAAGATGTAGGGGGAAAGAAATACAAAGACTATAACATACTCTTTAAAAATATTTACCTTAATTTTAATATGAAGGATTGCAAAAAGAAAACAGTTGCCAAAGAAAATATGCCATATGGTTTGTCTTGGAGGAAAACTATCTTCAAGAAAATGTATTTCGAAATCAGCATGAATGATATCTAAGGTTTCATGGATGCGAAATAATTCCCACACTGAGGATAAACTGGTATTGTTAGAAACTACAAGATGAATATGTGTTAGGAGTTTCAAAGCTCACTACCTCAAAGCAAAAGCATTGGCAAAGCTATATGCCCAGACAGAAGGTCGAAGTTACTCAGCCATCAGAGTACAGCTGAAAATTGTGTGAGCAAGGTTTCAGTGGTGTACAGATGCTTTTGGGCTTAGATTCAACATTCATCACATGGCATTTTCATCAGCCTGAGAGAGAGGAATGAGTGTTGATATGATGTTTGACCTCCAATTGGAATGCCCCAAAGGACAACTACTTAACTTCTTTCTGTATGTGCATGTGTGTTCAAACACATCTTGCATTTATTTAAAACAACTCATAAGAATGTTATGCCAGTAAGTGTGAATAAATTATATAACTCTTATATTTACCTAATTAAAGCTGGCACTTCTGGAAATGTATGCAGATCATAAGAACCTGGATTTTGGCAAGCTTCTCACCTCTATCTTGGATGTGTAAGGGCTCACACTGACATAGGGATGCATTTTTTAGGAAATGAAACCTTGGCATTTTCATAGCATTACACTGAAATGCTGGTGTTCACTATGTGATATACCAACTTTTAAAATAGCATATTTATGTACTAAACTTTTGATAGCAATCTAAATTGATCACCCTATAATTTCTTTCAAAATCAAAATCGTTAGTCCAAATTTTATAGATGCCAATTTTTCCTTGAAGAGAATGCAATTTGGAATGTCCTATCTAAAAAAAGAAAAGAGTTTGTCCATCTGATGTCTTCTAATTTGAAATATTAGTAAGTAACACACTTTAGAGCATTTATTAATTTAAGACTTCCTTTCGCAAATATATCTAATACTAAACATTAAAGAACATTAGAAACAAATAAATGAAATTTTTTCCACAAATGTATCTAATACTGAACATTAAATGAAGAACATTCAAAACAAATAAAACTACTGCCAGAAACTAATATTGTAGTATTCACATCAACATTTTCAATTTGGTATGTTAAGTACTAAAACGTCAATCAAATCATATAAATTGTGAAATAATAAAGTTTTTAATAGATTTCCTATATGTTAAGATCAGAAGATAAAGATAAATCTGTATTTTTAAATATAGTGAGAGCAATGTCAAATACTACCATGCAAACTATGGCTATGGTTTCATATATCCATGTATTCGGCATTTTTGATTTTCTATTTCCTAGGTATTGGGCACTATTCTAGTGAAGGGATTACACCAGCTAACAAAAGAGACTCAACTAGATTTTTATGGCATTTTCTCTCCAGTGCAGAACAAATAATATGTTAAGATGGGAAATATGAAAAAATTTTTGGAGAGGAGGGATGGAATTTTAGACCGTGGCAGAGCAAGGCTTTATTGGGAGTGACATTCTAAGTAAAGATGTGACAGGACGTGAAGAAGCTGGACACACATTTATCTGAGGAAGGCAGAGGGAACTGCATGGACATTATCTGGAGAATGTTGTTGGTTTAAGGACCAGCGAGGGGGCCATGTGGCTGCAGCCAGAGGCCATGGGGAAAGGGCAAAAAGAGATGAAGACAGAGAGATTACCAGGAGCACAGATCAGAAGCGGCCACATACATTACAATGAGGGGCTTTAATTTTTACCCTGGATGAGAAAGGAAGGCACAATAGAGTTCTCAGGAGAGAAGCACCATGATCAAATGGTATTGGCAATACAGTTCTGGCTGCCATATTGTGGGCAGGAGCAAAAGCAAGGATCTGGTCGGAGCTGTACTGGAAGAATCTAGGTGAGAGATGACGATGGTAACTTAAATTGGGGGGTGGTTAGAAGTGATCAAGCCCAGAATGTATTTGGAAAGTAGAGTCAATGTGTTAGGTCTAAAAGAGAAAGAATGAGAGGAGTCAAGGAGAGCACCAAAATCTTCATATGCAAAACTGAAAGAACGGAGTTGCATTAATTTTCAGGGAAATAGGAAGGAGCCCTCAAAGTGGGTGGGCTGGCATATGTGGAATTTGGCTGAGGATCATTTAAATTGGTGAATGATCCACTTTATTATCATTTTATTGTTTTTATAGGGAGTATTATAGGACTCTTCATATTTGACCCCAGTTTATGTCAACTGAATTTCGTTGTCTGCATTTTCACTGAAATGTGTAGATATACATTTTAACTGTTCTCTAATTGAAACTAGGGGGGCTGTATCTTCTTATTCATATGATCACATACATTAAAGTGGTTATATATTAGCTGAACAGCTCAGAAATGACCAATGCAGTTTCTGAAAAGGTGTGGTGAATGGAAGGACAGGGAAAGATAAGGAGAGGGAGGGGAAGAAGGGTAGGAAGAAAAGCTGCTGGACCCCAGAATGATCCTCAAGGGCCTGAGTATACAAAGGTGGTGTTGTGATGTCAGGGCCAAAAAACCTGAAAACAAATAGCAGCATGTGTGTAAAAAAGAGATGAAGTATGAGTCCCTTCAACTTACTGGTTTGAAATTGAAATCTGCTGAGCTTGAACAGAACATTTACAACAAGCGGCATAAACATCTACCCAGGGTTTCCTCGTGCCAGTTTCTCTTGATTGCAGATATATTCATTATGATCAAGGACCTTACTAAAGTACTGCTTTGATCTTGTTACTCCCTGGTGAAGAATCTAAAGTGTTTTTGTGATCAACTTTAATTTCCACCATTTGCACATTTCCCCATAATCACACCTATCAACTTGGTATTGCTATTCTTTTCCCCTCCTGCATATAACCCCCTCCTGCCTTTCTCTATCTTCCTGGATTCTAGCCCTCCTCCCAATGCCACTTCCTCCATGAAGCATCCTCTAAATGCTTCTCTTTAATGGCTGGTAGAACAGACTTTAAGCACTAAGTTATTCCTAAATATCTTCTCTTGTTAATTGGTTTATTTACTGAATATACACTATGTTCAAGCACTGTGATAGTTTCTAGAAGTAGAAAGAGAAAGAGAAAACAGCTTTTTATAAAGAACTTCTTGGTCTAGTATCCCTAAACATCTTAATACTTAAGTAAAATTTACCATGAAATGCATATACAATGCAACCATACATGTTACAATTGTAATACAGAAGAGAAAGCAGTTGTTGGCATCTTGGGAAAGGGAAGGGAAAACACACATACACGCACACACAGAGCATGTCTTAAAATCAGGAATTCTGCATGTTTTCTAGAACAGTTTATCAGATTCACCTGGGAGTACTTTATAAAGTACATACAGAGTCCTGAACTCCACTGCTATAAGTTAAACTCAGGAACTCAGAATAGCTGAGCTGGGATCTGTACTCTAAGAGCTCCCACTTTGATGCTGTTGATGACTTGGGTCTGATAACCAGGAGGGTCCCAGGCCAACCAGGATAAGCAGTCGCCCTACCTGCAGCTTCAGATCACCGATCCCAGGATACCTGGAGAATAACATTTCTCTTGTTACAACAGTCTGCACAAGAGTTAAGTCGAGATGGACCATCAGGAACTCAACTGGTCTTCACATAATCCACTTCTGCCTGTGCAATCAGTTCTACAAAATCCCATCAATCTTATTTTGACCCATTTAATTTTTTATTAAAGTTGATTTACAGTGTTGTGTTAATTTCTTCTCTACAGCATTGTGATCCAGTCTCATCTATCTATATACAGAGAGATAGATAGACAGATACTCTTTTTCTCATACTATCTTCCATAATGTTCTACCCCAAGAGACTGTATATAGGTTCCTGTGCTGCACAGTATGACCTCATTGCTCTTCCATTCTAAATGTAATAGTTTGCATGATTGCTTTGACAGGAGCTGTTCATGTTGTCCTTTTTGATGTTTAAGTGGATACAACCCTTTGAACTTTAGAATATTGGGCTAATAATGTAAAGACTTAGTCAATACACAGCATTAAGGTCCCCTTCAAGCTATTATACGGTGGATTCTGCTGAATGCGGGATGTCCTTGGCAGAGAGGTTGATATATGGGTGTGTTTTACCTGGACAGGTTTCTGCCTCTCGGCAAGAGTTTTCAGCAAATGACTGTTTTACTTATTGATATTCTTTCAATCCTTCACTCTACTCTTTCTTGTAAAAAGATCAGTGTGCTGCGTCCTAGATTAACAGGATAAATTTAAATTTATGAGATTTGTCTGAAGGTACTTCAAATTCACATTAACATGAATTTATAGAAAATAAGAGCCTTCTTCTGTGTAACTCAAAATAATTTTCAAGTAATAATTTTTATGCCAAGAAAGCTGCAAATAGATCTGTGCATACTCCATATTCTAATAAGCAAAATCAGTATTTGAGTGACTTAATTTATTAAACAAAATAATTGATAAATTGTTTTAACTATATTTACTGGAAATTTCTAAAGTTTTCAATAACTTAAGATCCCAAATAAATACATTTTCCTTTACAGCACAAAGATTTAAGATTTAAAACATAATCATATTTTTGTGTAAAGACTTCCTTTAATATTGATTCAATATAAATAAGTAAAATGCATTTTGCTCTGTTAGATTTAAATCAGAACTAAAATGTGTCTATAACAGAAGTACTAAAAACTGTAAAAGATTACAGTAAAGAGATCTTATATGAGAACTTAATGTGGCACATGCTATCAATTTAGTAATTTAAACTGTCTGAAGCATATGCTTTCCTCATAAAGTGAAGAGTATCAAAATGGCTTGAAATGCATATGTTGAAATGGCTTGAAATGAATAAACATGATAAGATTACAGAAAAGTTTGAGGTCAAATGAATTTACATTTACAGTCTAAGGCTTAATTAAAGTTTCAAAATAATAGAGAAGAAAATGATCATTAAATACTGGAGTCATATTTATGTCAAACAAGAAGGCCACTGGAACCAGGACAAGTCCTGATAAGTCTCCAAGTCTAATGCACCCATGAAACTTGGATTTACACTGTGGCTTAAAGGCCAAGTTAAGTTCTTATGACTCAAGTGGCCCCGCTTCTTGTTTTCCTGTAACTTGTGGATACACAGATATCCATTGCCATTGGAATGACCTGTGCATGGTAGTTTCTGAGACCAAGTATTACTCAAGTGGTGTTCATTAAGAGTAGAAGGGGTTAACAATCCAACTGCTATAGTAGCCTGTGCCACTGCAGTAGTGCAGCTTAGATACCTGGCCTGCTGCAGCGGGTAAAGGATCCAGTGTTACCGCAGCTGCAGTGCAGGTTGCAGCAGTAGCTTGAATTCTATCCTTGGCCCAGGAACTTCCGTATGCTGTGAGTGCAGCCCAAAAAGAAGAGTGGAAGGGGCAGCAACTAGGAAGACTGATCCATCTCCTTCAGGGAAAGTGGGTTAGATTAGTGGGAGCCTGAGCTTCAGCTTTTAATGCGGAAGCCATTTTTGATTTTGCAATATCTATAGTTCCACTGCCTCTTTTACTTTTAGATTTTGTAAATTCTTTCCTTGGTGGGTTATTTCGCTATCCATCCAACAGATCTTGGAATGCCACACTGCACTGGAGGACGTTTGAGCACTGCATGCAAACAACCTAAACAAATTTCCCTCTAGCCACTATCCTACTCAAGAAAGAGTCAGAAACTTGCTACCAAATCAATTTTGAAATCATTAGCTCCTGTCATAACTGTCAGACATCTCATAATCTTTCAACACCTGTCTCCCTCTCTAAGCCAGACACACAGACACACACACACGATCTCACATTTTTCAACTTAGAAGGCTCTTCTCTCAATCTCGTTCTGGCTCAAAACCCATACTTGCTTCAAGACCACATCCCACATCTTACATAAGATGCTCTGAACACCACAACCTCCCAAAAGACCATTTTTTCTTTTCTGAGTTCTGATAATATGAATTGGAATATATCTTGTCTCATTGATTTCATTGGTTTTTATATCTTAATGTGCTCCACTTGTCCACCATATTACACCATAAAAACAACTGAATAAATCGGTTCACATTTTCCTTGCTGTGAAGGTAACCTAGAACAGTTCACTGCATTTGGCATTATAATTTTCTCATTGCTCACATTCCTCATATATTCTGATGATTCCCACAACCTCGGGGCAGAAACAAAAGTACTCTACATAAAATACAAGGCCTAATGATTCTGGCCTCTATATCCTTCTCAGCCAGTCTTTCTCCTCATTGCAGAATATTCCTTCCCATGCAAGCTGAGCTATTCTTTGGTCATAATAAACCACTCCAAAGACATCTTGACCTGTGCTCTGTCCTTTTGTCTGTGTGTTTTCCTCTGCCTACACACTCAAATCAATCCTATGCATTTTGCTTACTCATAGTTCTTCAGACTTACCTCAATTCCAGAAATTTAGAAATAGCATCCTCTGTTCCTATAAATGGGACCTGCAGGATATGCTGCTCTTAGCTTACCACTGTACCCTGTGATTAACCAACAACCAGTGTTCTCTCTGACACCGGGCTGCAAAATTCTTTTTTTTAATGAAGATATTTAAATATTTTGAAAAATTGAATAGTATTAGATAAACACAGATGTAAGGTTGCAATTTTTTTCTTTTTTAAAAGTTTTATATTGAAATACTGTTGAATTATAAGCTTGTGATAATTTCTGCTGTACAATAAAGTGATTCAGTTATACTTGTACACACATCCATTCTTTATCAGATGCTTCCCCTATAGATTATCACATAATATTGGGTAGAATACACCGTGCTATACAGCAGGTCCCCACTGGCCAAGCATTTCATACAGCAGTGTGCAAATGCCAATCCAAAACCTCGGTGGTCTGCACTATTCTTAGGCCAGAGCCATATTTTTTTTAAACTGTTGTTATAGCAAGAGCCTATTATGCACCTGGTATAAGCAGTACAACCTTCTAATATTGACTTCTTCATGGCACTCTGCCTCTTGCAAAAGCCATCTTCTTCTTGTTCTTTTAATCTAGATCCTAATTTCCTATTAAATTTAAGGGCTGAATTATCTGAGGACCTGGTTCTCTTTCTTCCTGGGGATAAGAAATCATTGCTAGGGATCAAGAGAACATATAGGCATCTCATTTCTGCGGCAGAAAAAAATGAGAAGAAAGGTAAAACTGTTAGATTTCCAACTGGAATAACATGATCATTCATATCCTGTTAGCTAAGAATAATTATCTCAGGCTGAACATATGGTGAGATATAGTAGAAAATGTTCTTTTAAAGGCAAAAGGCCTGAAATGTCTGACTAAAGAATTTAGACTTCATTAAAACAAATTATTGGGGCATAGTTGACTTATAATGTTATATTAGTTTCAGGCATAATAGTATATATGTTATAAGCAAAATGAATCAATCATACATACAAATATATCCATTATTTTCTTCCCATGTAGATTATCACGAACCATTAAGTAGATTTTTCCATGCTATACAGTACACAGTAGGTTCTCAGACTTCATCTTAAAAGACTAGAATCAAAAACAAAATGCCTAAAAAGGCTGAGAAGATGACATAGAGAAATTAAGTATGTGCACAGGGCCACAGTGTCAGGACTGTAAAGAGGTGGAGGGAGCTGTCATAAACCGAAGAAAAAATTCACTACTCAGTTCCAAATGACTGGACAGAAAGAAAGTAAGAGTTCAGTGTTTTCCCATATACTTTAAAAAAGACAAAGTATTAAATCACTACAAGGAAATGCTCTAGTCTTAAAGAGTAGAAACTAATTTTTAAAATAATTTTGTGAGGAGAAAAGTCACATATGTGAACTGCATTTATCCAAAAAGCCATGAATTTGGAACTTCTGACAATGGAAAATCAATGAAGGCTTTGGAGTCAGATCTACATTTTATAAAGTCAGTAGCAGAAGGACAAATAAAGTTCATTAGACTAAGGACTCCAGAAAGGAGTTTATTTGCTAAATGAATGACAAAGAATCTAAAGGCAAAGAGACTAGTCAGGAATTTATTTAATGGTCTAAACAAGGGTTTCAGTGGACCTAGACCGAAGTAATGATAGTGGCAATTAGGGTTTAGAGATATGTTGAGGTTTCTAGTTTAGCTGATATTTACTAATATTTTGATGAGGAGATAAGAAATATCAGTGACAAGGGATTCAAAGATAACAAACTTGATCCCAAACTATGCCATTAACTAGTTATACAAACTTGGGTAACTTAACCAAGGGCTTCAATCTCACCTGAAAAATTAAAGAATTAACCATAAACTGCATCTGAAGAGCCATTCAAAGCTGAAGCACTGTCCTTCTAGGCTGACATCTGATCTCTGCCAGTCTTCTTTAATAACCCCGCTCAAGTGTGATTTCACTTGTACGAAGTCAAGAATGGGTCAAACAAATCTACAATGACAGACGGAAGGACAATGCTTGCCTTTGGGGGCAGGGGGGCAACTTGAAAGAGAAGAGAACATTCTTGGTGTGAAAGACATTTCTTAATTGAGGTTGCAATTACCTGAATTTTACACATGTCAAGGTCATTGAACATACACTCACTGTGGATCTATGCATTTTCCTATATGTAAATTAAAGCCCCAGTGAAAGAAACATCGGGGGGAAAACATCCATGTCTTTAACCCAATGGTTCCCAAGTCTGGTTGCTCATTAGAAAGACCCCGAGAGACTGTTAACTTAGGTTTAAGCCCTACAGATTTTAATTTAAAACATTTAGAAAAAAAAATCCTAGAAACAAACCATATATGTTAATTCATCAGTTTTGCTATCATAACTTATAATTTTTACTTGTGATTATCTTTCATTTTTCTGCTCCTTCCATATTACTTTCCAAAGCCTGCTAGTTAAAGACAACCGTCGAAACCACTGTAGTCAAACAGTTAAGCTGAATAGCTTGCTGTATAAGGAAATGCATTCAAGCAGAACTAAGGTGTGCCTCTAAAGGGTAGGTTACTTTTAGATTTGGGGGGGAGGCTAGAGGAAGTGACAGGATGGTCTGAGCAAGGGTTGGTCTGAATTTATAAATGAGACTTACTGGAATGAGGCTCTTTGAATGCATGAGTTCCTACTGCATCGGCTTGCCTCTAATCTTATCTTGGAACATACAGATCTAAAGGAGCCTTAAAAGAATCTGAAAAAGAATGAATATGTGTATATCTGTATCCCTTTGTTGTACAGCAGAAAATTATCACAATATTGTCAATCAGTTAGACTTCCATAAAACTTAGGGGAAAAAATTAAGGAGCCTTGAAAAAGGAGTGAGTGTTTAGACCATCTGTGACAGTGGTCTGGCTTGGTCTAATATATGTGTTTGTAATTTGTAGCGCAGTCTATATTGTTCGTTGTGGTTTCTAATCTAATGCTCAGTGCTTTGCTGAGCACCTAGCTGCCAGCCAGGATGCTCTTCCCTTTATCAAATTAAACAAACAGAATCTAAACATGTGCCGGAGCTCCTCATCAAAGCTAATTTCCAGAAGAATTAAACAAGAAGACATCAGAACAGAGAAGCCACATGTGTTTCATTTCCTTGAGAGACAAAACCCGCCTTTCCCTGGCAGGCTGTAACTTTCTGGTGAGCACACTTCACCTAATTTTGAAGGACTCGAGTAACTGGAAATGTTTATCTTGGTGGCTAGATTAAACTAATAATTTCCGCCCTGAGGTGACTGTCGTAGTCTGTTATATCGACCCCGCCCAGGGCTAGTTTTTCTTATTATTAATATTAACGTAGCAATATGGGGAATTCAATAATATCCTGGCAATAAATCATTCAGGGATAGCCTACCCAAGGCAGGGCAGGTGAGGGCTTTTTGGTGAAAAGGTTACTTAAAAGATTCTGGAGCAGGAGATAGATGGGTCCCAGGAGGCGGGGGGTGGGCGGGGGGAGCACTGTACTCTGTTCTCAAAGGACAGATAACTTCGAGATAAAAGTTGCATCCTGCTTGGATAAAAGATAGACACCATCTATATATCTTTCTTTAGGTCGAGACCTCCAGAACTACACACCCACAGAAAGGTTCCTTGGGGTCAGAGAAAGGAGGAGCACCAGACCACAGTACTTCCCATCAACTTCCCAGAGACCCTTTGTGCTAAAATCTGTCCTGTAGGCAGGGCCCTGAGTCAGGCCAAAGCCAGACCAGCAAGACGATTGGTCAGAGGAAGCCTGGAAGGACTATCCCCACTCAAGTGATTTAAACGACCTTCAAAGCATATTTTGCTCTCTTCCTCTCTTGCTCTTTCTCTCTAAGTCTCTGTCTTTCTCTCTCCTTTTCCACCCCCTCCCACCCAGCCTGCCTGTGCATGTATTTTCTCCCCACCTACCTTCTCTCTCTAACTAAACACTTAACTGTGTTGATACCCTCAGTCTCTTTTGCTTCTTTCTCCAAAGGGACAAAGTTCTGGGGACCTACATCAAGTGGTTAGGGTTCAGTATTCTCACTCAACAGTCACCCAAGAACAATTCCTATCAACTTCATGGGTTTGACTGCCCCTTTTCCTCATCAGTGACAGGGAGGCAAACGACATCTTTATGGCTGCTTCAGTGACAGCAGCATCTTTCTTAGATATTCATCTTTTATAAATGTCCATCACTATATGTTCCATTGTTACTGTTCATAAACTGACTCTCATGTACCCAAAAGACACAGTATTGAAGGAGAGTAACAATTAGACCCAGGAAAAACATCAGGTCTGTAAAAGCACCTGATGTAAGGTATGTTCCTACAGAGCCAGAACAAAGTGGCAGAGACTGCCTGGAAACTCTTATTGTTATAGACCACATCTGATTTAATCAGATACCTTTCTAGTTGTATTTAATGATTTCAAAATAGAATGCAGCCCCCCAGAGATCACCCTCTCACAATGTAAACATATATCAAATCATCTTATTGTATACTTCAAATACCTAATATTTTATTTGTTAATTACACCTCAATAAAACAACAGCAACAACAAAAGTAAATTATCTTAAAATTAAAACCACAGTAGATGACCCATCTCTCTTTATTTGACCTGAAAAAAAGAAATGTGAGAAGTACGTATTTTTTTTTAATGTGGTTGGGAGGTCAACAAACACACTAGGTAGGAAATCCTCCATGAGACTTGTATTATATTGTGATTTCAGAACACTTCTCTCACCAAAACTCTTGACAGGGAAATTACTGGATCTATTGTTTCTCTCTCCTGCCAGAAGAAATTTTATATTCGTTCCTTTTTAGCTCTGAAACACGGGAGGAAGAAGAGGAGCAGGGTGAGATGAAGGCAGAGGTGATAAATTGTTTCTGTATGTTCTGGAAAAAAAAAAAAGAGTACTAAAAAGGATTCATGGTAGAGTTATCTTAAGCCTAATTAGGCTTTATAGGTTCTCTAGATTCAGAGGAATTCCCATCAGAAATCCAAATGACAGAGATGGGTTTTATATTTGATGGTAATTTTGGGATGTGAAAATTGATAACCGAGCTCTCCTTGGGTCAAATGAAACAACTCGAAAATTATTCAACCCCAGCATATTTGTAACAAAGCACATATCTTATAAAGGAACCATTTCCCAAAATGGAGCAGACACTTTTCCAATAGTAAGTTTGAGGGATGTTTCCTAGAAATAGAAGAAACAGGGGTGTTCAAGGGTTATTATGCCTGGTTCCCTAATCATCTCAGCTCCCAAAGAGTAGTACTGCATGTTGAATTGTCTGAGGCATTTCTTCTGATGACCCAGGAGTATGGGTAATGCCCACTTGGTAACCACTGTGGGTAGATTGTAATCACCTCCTCTCTTTGAAGCACAAAGCTATGCCACATTTTGGGACTTAGAGGAGGTCAAAAGAGAGATAAAATGATAGCTGAATGGGCTAGTAAAGCAGAGGAAGGGGCGCTGCCAGTCTTACAGAGCTTAGTCTTTTAGAGACAGGCTAATTGCAATCATTCTCACTATTATCAACTTCCTATTGTTTATAATACAATGCCACTTTCAGCATACTGCCATTTCTCCTTTTTTCCTTGTCTGCTTTTACTTTTGTTTTTAAGATTTTATTGAGATAGTGTAATTTGCATGCACTAACACTTTGCCCATTTGAAGTCTGCAAATCAATGGCTTTGCGTTTCATCATTTTTTTTTAAGCTACATTCAAATAGGGACAAAACATTTTTCAAAGATCCATGGCTGATTGTGAAACTCTCCTTATTTTTTTTAAGCAATCCATAGTAGGCAGCATAACTGTGATGAGCAGAAAAACATCAATCTCAATGATCTGATAAGCTTGTAAGAGAACACGTACTGTCATTCTTAAATGCCTGGAGTCTGGGCTCATGTACAAGCCAAGACCATTGATTTTATGCTTTGAAATTATTTTAAAATATTTACTAAGGAATATTTAAAACATATGAAAAGATAGCTCTCTACCTGACACCACCATCCAGACAGATCTAACCAAAGTGAACCGTTTGCCATGTTATCTTCACCACTTCCATTTCTTATATAAACAACACGTGTGTGTGTGTGTGTGTGTGTGTGTGTGTGTGTGTGTGTGTGTGTGTGTGTGTACACAAGTTCCATTATTTTTTGATGAAAAGCCTGGCGGAGGATGAGACTGGAAAGACTTTACTCATCTGAGACATGCAGTAGATTCTTCCCAAATCGCACTCAATTCTCAACAGACTACTGAAACCAAGAGAGGTCCCTGACCTGGTGTTGAACAATACTAAGATCAATAAAGATCATTTAACTGCTTGCTCCTAAAGATAAGGTCATGAACAAACTAAAGATCTGACTTGTCAAGACTAAGACCTTGCTCATCCAACCGCTTTAAAACCCATGCTTCACAGATTCAAGGCTATTAGGTTCTCAACTCTGGCCAGTCCTAAACAATGCTCCTCAACCGAGACCTGCTTTCAAATCCTCAGTCCAGTTCTGATGCCTCTGTAAATATCCTCCTTCAACTTCTTCGTTTAAGACACAACTCAGAGTTCCTGTTGTGGGTCATTGGAAACAAACCCAACTGGTAACCGTGAGGATGCGGGTTCAATCCCTGGCCTTGCTTAATTAGGTTAAGGATCTGGTGTTGCTGTGGCTGTGGTGTAGGCCCACGGCTGCAGTGCCAATGCAAGTTCCCCTCCCCCAGGAACTTCCATATGATGCACTTGCAGCCCTAAAGAAAAAAAGAAAAAAAAAAAAAAGAGAGAAGACATTGCTCTAACAAAGTAATGTTCTCTTTCAGTGCACCACACCTAATAAACTTAGTTTTGCCCCATCAACAGTTTCCATTTTTTTTTTTTAATAAATCACAGTCAACACAACAAAACATTTCCTGAACCACACAACTGGAGACTGTGAGGACCATTATATTGTCAAGTGAGAAAATGAGCACAACTCTGGAATCAAAGAGAATTCTTAGGCAGAAATTCAAGGTGAAAACAGAAAAAAAAAAAAAGAATTGCTCTTATGCATGGACTTCAATTGACTTTGGATGTCTGTGCAACTAAACAAATATCTTCATAGCCATATACATATTTTTTTATAAATTGACCCTGTACTAGTATCTACTAGAACTTTTACAGATGTCCAAATCTGTCACCATACAGCATAAATGTAAATTTAAATGATTAATAACAGGGTTTCTTTCTTTAAGGGAGTTGTACAAATGATTTTATTTTCTACCCATAAAATTGTAATATTCCTTTCTTATATCTTCTAACTCATCAGTAATCATTTATGAATAAAAAAATGTATGTCAAAAACAAAGAGAATTGTGGAGCAGCAGGGGTTTGGGAAATTGATCTCCTGATCTCCTCCTTCTCACCTCATTTAAATGAAGAGTTTTCAGGCTTTTTTTTTTTTTTTTTTTTTTTTGGCTGTACACACAGCATAGTCCTCAGGCCAAGGATCGAGCTCAAGCCACAGCAGTGACAATGCCAGATCCTTAACCTGCTGGGCCACTAGGGAACTCCTCGGGTATTTTGATAGAAATCCATTTTTAAAAGAAAAAAATAACAACAAGAAAAACCCCAAATCTCACACTGTCCTATAAGACGCACAATTTGGCCCTGTTTTCTTCCTCTGCCAGCTCTTCCATAGCCTATATATATATATTTTTTTCATGTTTCAATTGTAGGTCTGTGTCTCTGAGTAATCATGAATGAATACTTAACCGTTTTACCAACACTTGCAGCCTAGCAAAGGTTGAATTCCATTGAACTGGCAGATTGCTTTTTAATTTTCTGCTTGGATGGGTTGTTTTTTTGTCCTGTAGTTTCCAAAATATTTTATGGGTCTTGATGGAGAGGCTAAAATGCTTGCAAATTTTGCTGATCTCTGCCAAAAGCTGATTAACCCTGCCCTCATTCTTCAGAAACCCATGTACTAGCAGGCTTAGGTGATGTAAGAAACATGTGAAACAGTACTTTGACAAAGGCTGCAAAATACTATTTCTACACAAGGGATAAATACATTGGTAACTATTCTACACAGATTTTAGACTGCTTTTCTATCTCTGTAGTTGAGAGTAATATTTACAAAGACTCAAAGGTGTGAAGTGCAAGGCAGCTTCAACATCACTGTCCCTTAAATGCAGCCAATGATCTGTGAATAATAATTGTGTGACTTTGAAATGGGCTACCCTTATGAATACATATATTTTCATGATGCCATGATAATTATTCTGGATTGTGTAGTTATTTCACTTTAGATTATACTGACTTGGTACCTCGGTCATCTTGTAGCATTTGTATAAATGACCAGACATTCAGGATAACTTACATTCTTAATATCTCATAATAGGATTTAAAACATGTTTAAAATAATTAAAATAAGGTGATATTGTTATCATTTTGTAAAATACATTTTCAAGTCCATTCCCCCTATTGGCTTTCCTAGCTTAGCATTTCTTCTGTTTGCTCAGCCTCCAAACCTTGATTTTTTCTCTCAAGTCATTGATGAGGCAGGTTGCATTATGGTTTCCAATGATTTGTCCCCTCCTCTGTCACATAAAGGGACTTTAAGGATCTCGCCACTGGAGGAGCATTTCTGTGCCCACCCTGCTGACCATGGGCTTGGCAATGTTGCTTCGGGCAATGAGATGTGAGCAGATGTGATCTACACCTTGTCTCCACACAAGTTTTAAGAAGATTGCAAGTTCCCTAACCGGAATTGCTTTTATAGCTTGGATTCTGGGATTCATGGGAAACAGGAGAATGAGCCACTCAGGGCCAGGCAGACACAGAGGTGAGCAAACCCTCAGCTGCCTGCATGTAACCTGACCAAGAAACCAATGCTTGTTGTAAGTAACAGATTTGGGAGAAGATTCGAGGTATTTTAATTGCAACATAAATTAAACTAGACAATACAGCACCTGTCCAAGATATGAACTAATCTTGTACTTCTTTCTTCCAAATATTTCCAATGCCAGACCACTTCTCCTTACCTTTGCTACTATTACTGTGGCTAGGCCACCAAGCTCTCCCCCATGACTACTGCAGCAGCCCCTCAATGGGCCTAGACCCTTATCACTTGACTCGTCAACTATTTTCAACATGATACTAGAATAATTGTTTTATTTTTTTAATTAAGGGCAATTTTTATTTGCTGTAATTCTGTACATTCTAAATTAATTTTTTTAGTTTTTATTAAAGCATAATTTATTTACACTGTTGTGTCAATTTCTGCTGTGCACCATAGTGACCCAGATATATATATATATATATATATATATATATATAGTTCAATATATATATATATTGTTTTTCTCATGCTATCTTCCATCATGTTCTATCCCAAGAGATTGGATATAGTTCCCTGTGCTATACAGTAGGACCTCATTGCTTATCCACTCTAAATGTAATAGTTTGCATCTACCAACCTCCAACTCCCATCCACCTCACTCCCTCCCCCTTGGCAACCATAAGTCTGTTCTCCATGTCTGTGAGTTTGTTGTTCTGTTCTGTAGGTAGGTTCATTTGTGCCATATGTTAGATTCCACATATAAGTAATATAAAATGCAAATCAGATTGTGTCACTCCTGTGCACCAATCCCTTTAAGAGCTTCCCACATCACTGAGAGGACAACCAAAATGCCAACATGGCGCATGGAGCCATTGGAGGCTCACACAAAATGCCCACCTCTATTCCAGGCAGCCCTCCCCAGATTCACCTCCTACTAATCTCCCCCCTGTGCTCACTCCACCCAAGCTTTCCTGGCCTCAAGGCTATACCTCAACCTGGCCAGCATGTGCCTCCCTCAAGCAACTGAATTTACTCTGCCTGCAAATCTCTCTCTGTCCCCAGGGACAAGGAGGCTTAAGTTTTTCCATTCCCTTCAGTTCTTCACTCTGACATCATCTATTTGGTGACATTTTACCAAATCACCCAATTAAAATTGCATAGCCTCTCCACTTCTGGAACTTCTCTCATCATCTCCTTGGCATTCACACCATCTGACATGATAGTGGTTACTTATTTATTTATACATAATTCCACTAGATCATAAGTTTCATGATGGGAGGTAATTTTTTTTACATGTTTTGTTTTTAGTTGAGGTCCATCATCTTAACCAGAACTGGTAAATAAATGAATCTGTTGGATGCACAAAGAAAGGAATTATATTTTTAGGAGACAGGTGAAGCACTATATTATCTTAGCATTTTTCTCGTACTTTCATATATAACACTTTTCCACTTACTTTCAAAATATATTTTTAAAAATTTAACATTTATAATAGTAGATGGCAATTCTGAGTCAAGTTTATCTCCTAAATACCTTCTATACCTCTAAACAGAACACATTCATAAGGTTGATGGGATAAAGATGTTGTCATGTACATTTCAGAATTCAACAAAGCTTCTCTTCTATCTATATTTACTACTGTATCCCTGTAGACATGTCCATCACAACTTATTGATACACTTCTCCACTAACCTGGCCTTAAATTATTAAACACTAGAGGTTTTGGTAATAACCTCAACCTCCAAAATATAAATGTCTTTCCAACTTACATAAGGTTCACTATTGAGAAACAGCCAATTACATATTTGGAATTTTTTTTCTTTTTATACAGAATTCTCGGGCCAGGAATCAGATCCATGCCACAGTTGCCACCTACACCACAGTTCCAGCAGTGCCAGATCCTTAACCCACTGTGCTGGGCCGAGGATTGAACTGGTGTCCTGGAGCTACAGAGATGCTGCCCATCCTTTTGCACCACAACAGGAACTCCAAGTTCAGAATTGTTTTAATGACTCCATTCAAATATACTTATTTGGTAAGAATGTTATGCTACTCAAGCGATTTCAAATAAAGAAGTTTCTAAAATTAATGAGAGTGATTTTTTTCTTTCTTTCTTTCTTTCTTTTTTTTTTTTTTTTTTTTTTTTTAAGAGCCACACCCACGGCATATGAAAGTCCCCAGGCTAGGAGTTGAATCAGAGCGACAGCTGCTGGCCTACACCACAGCCACAGCAATGCTGGATCCTTAAACCCAATGAGTGAGGCCAGGGATCAAACCTTCTTCCTTATGGATCCTAGTCGGGTTCCTTAACTGCTGAACCACAAAGGGAACTCTGAGAGTGATTTTTCTTTTTCACATGCTCACTAGTATACTGGATACACTTAATATCATCTGTGGTAGATGCTTACAATGACCGTTTCATGACTCATGTCTCGCTGTGTCCTTGCTCCTTTACAATGTGACTATGAGGGTCTCGGGATACTTCATTATACAGCAATAACTAAATGACATAAAAACAGAATTTGAGTTCTTCTGCTCTAAATGCATTAGTTGCTTCTTTATAAATGGTCCACCTTTAAGAATGGTGAAGTGACGAGGTGATAAGAAAGCTAGTCAAGCAGTAAGCACTCAGTATATTATCAGTGTAGTATTTCTCATTACTCCTTATTTCTCTCCCACCAGTTTCTGAGCTCTCCCACCTACCCAACCCTTCTTCAATGCACCATTAAAACTGCAGATTAAAGTACTCAATCAATGAACTCTGATTCTTCTTCCTCTGGACCAAAGCACTTACATCTCAAACATAAATCCCAAGTTGTAAAGGAAACTCATTATTAATACCCATATTAAATCATATACAATCAATTTCAACTCCTAGTTTCTATCTTACATGCATATGAGCTGTGGCAGGCATTGTCTCTAACCAATGAACAAACTGCAGAAAGGAAAGGGATTTAGAAGGGAAGATTCAGCTCCCAATGAATACTGCATAATTCTGAGTGCAAATCACTGTCCTTTGAACATAGTTCAAAATCACAATTTTTACATCAGAGGGTAGAACTTCAAATTGGATTAGGATCCTAACCTATCTGCATTGCTCTTATTGTTACAGAACAAAGAAGGAAGAAGAAAATGAATGTGATCATCTGATGGTTGCATATGGTCATGGCACATTAGTTTTCTCACTAAAGTTCCTGATGAAGGAGATTTCTTCATATGTTTCTTCTTTTAACCTTAATTTTAACATAGGTCTTTATGGGAATAATTAAATTCCACTATAAACAGGCAACCATTCACCTAGGCTTGATCCCAAAGTAGAGAGGACAATCCACGTGAGATGACTTTTTTTTTAATGTGCTTTTAAAGGATTCAGGTATCATGTATAGAGTAGTCTACTATGGCTGTATAGATACAAATACTTTTAAGTAATGGTCATGGTACCATTTTTATTTATTTATTTTTATTAAAAGAGCATCTTTTACAAAGTAAGTGAATAGAAAAACTGAACACAGAATGCCTAAGTATCTGTGTGTATCACCTATGTAGAATTTTAGAACTGGCACAAAATATTTATATTACTTCTCAAAACTTTTATGCCTAGTCATTAAGTATTATTTTTTTTTATTTATGTGCTACAGAAATTCTGATTCCCACATCCATTAAAGAAGTAAACTGTGGAGTTCCCACTGTGGCCCAACAGGTTAATAATCTGACTAGCATCCATAAGGATGCAGGCTTGATCCCTGGCCTAGCTCAGTGGGTTAAGGATCCAGCGTTGCTGTGAGCTGCGGTATAGGTCACAGATGCGGATTGGATCTGGCATTGCTATGCCTATGGTATAGTTCAGCAGGTGCAGTTCAGATTTGACCTCTTGCCTGGGATCGTCCACATGCATCAGGTGCAGTGCTTAAAAAAATAAGTAAACTGCTCAGCTTGAATTTGAACCCATGACTTGAGAGTAACATGTGTAATTGTGTTAGTTATGTCTAAATTTTCTTATTTTAAGACTAAGCCTAAAAGAAAGTTTTTTTTATTTCTGTAGATGGTTTATATACACATTTTGTAACATAAGAAGCTAGTTTTCTGAGAATAACTATCTCTGTAGTCAGGAAAGATTAGGCACATGTCGCTCTCATTTCCCTCTTATTACTGAGCATATGGTTAAGATAAACAAAACTTTTCTATATACGGGCCCTTTTATCTGGGCCAAACACATTTCTACCATACTCCTTGACAAACTGCTGGCTGTATACACAGTACATTTGCAATTGATAAATACAGAGACTGTCATAAATAAAAGGCACTCATATTGTATCACTGTTATTTCTGTGTCAAAGTCTGCTTTCATGACAGCTGTTCCTAAAGCCTCATGGGCCTGAAAAGTTTCTGTTGCTATCTTTGTCACTTTGCATATTGCATGTCCTTTAACTACATTACAAAAGCATTGTCTTCAGAATAGGAAAAAAATTTCGCAGGAAAAAAAAATCAAGTTCAGTTTCAGTCATAAGCTTGGATTCTATTTTTAATTTCTACCAGGAAGGCTTCCATCCCCTAATTTCTCCTTTTAAGTCTGTTTTTGTCCCAGAAGTCCTTCAGAGGCAGTGAGTCAGCTATTTCATCATCCTCTCAAAAAAATTCAAATGTTCTTTGCGGACATCACATATCTGCACACTCTTAGTCATGGACATATGATAAATTAGTTTGTGATATATCATCTAAAATGACAGATGACTTATGAGTAGAACCTTATTTTAGGCCTGATGTTACCAATAAGATTAGAATTTGCCTAGAATATTTCTTTTTGGCAGCCATATGCATGCAGAAGTTCCAGGGCCAGGGATCAAACCCACACCACAGCAGTGACCTGTACCACAGTAGTAACAATGCCAGATCCTTAACCCACTGCATCACCAGAGAACTCCCAAGTCTGTTTGTTTCCCTAACTCTACTTTAATACTATGCCACTCTTTATTAATACTAATAAAGTAATATTAACTATAATACTATGCCAATAAATAACTCTTATTTATGTTATTTCAAGAAATAATCTAGTACACAACTTGTAATTAATAGCTTATTGAGAAAAACACTGGTAATTTGGGGCTAAAAAAGGCTAGAGAGGAAAATCCTTCCTGTGTACAGAATTGTTTCCTTTAGGACAGACATTTGGTCCATGCCAAACATCTTTTTTTTTTTTTAATTTAGGGCCGTACCTGCAGCATATGGAAGTTCCTGGGCTGGGGTCAAATTGGACCTGCAGCTGCCAATCTACACCCCAGCCACAGCAATGAAGGATTCAAGCCGTGTCAGTGACCTACACCACAGCTCAGGGCAATGCCCGATCCTCAACCCATTGAGCGAGGCCAGGGATCAAACATGCATCCTCAGAGATACTAGTCAGTCTCCTGCCCACTGAGCCACAATGACAATCCCAACACCAAACGTCTTTTAAATTTAGTTTTATTCACAATGTCCATTGGCACATTTGGTCAAAATGGTTCTTGATAGGTCGCATATCAAGGACCTACTGGCCAGGATCAAATGTCTTACGGATGTTTTGGACAGGACCAAATGGTCCTGAAAATAACAAATGTGGACCAAATATCTTTTTTTTTTTTTTTTTCTTTTCTTTATGCCTTTTCTAGGGCCAATCCCATGGTATATGGAGGTTCCCAGGCTAGGGGTCTAATCGGAGCTATTGCTGCCGGCCTACACCAGAGCCACAGCAATGCGTGATTCAAGCCACGTCGGAGACCTACACCACAGCTCACAGCAATGCCAGATTCCTTAACCCACTGAGCAAGGCCAGGGATTGAACCCGCAACCTCATGGTTCCTAGTCAGATTTGTTAACCACTGCACCACAACGGGAACTCTGGACCCAATATCTTATGGATCAAATGCATTATGGTTGTTTTGGACAGGACCAAATGTCTAATGCACCAAAAGTCTTATGGTCATTTTGGAAAGGACCAAGTGTCTGCTAACCAACATTGCACATACAGTGACCAATGACCTAGTCAGAAGTAGAAAGAAAACCAACAAACAAGATCTGACTATTTCATACAAACTTGCCCAACATAAAGTCAAGAAGCTGGTTCCCATATACTTAGAAACCTAAGAACAGCGGAAGCCTGAGATAAGGTCAAGAGGAAGGAAAGTGGAGCAAAGGTCGGGTGAGAGGACCCTGAAGAGGGACTTGGCTTATGTTATTTTTTTCAGAACTGGCTCTGGAGCAAGAGTGAATATGATGAGACATGGAACACAAATCTAATCTTATTTTCCAGCAAGTGGCTGTATTTTCAGGATTGTATACTTTGCAATAAATTCTTGTCCTATCAGGAATAATCACATTTTTTAGATTGTAATTCTCCCCTCAGCAATGCACAAATTGACATGTTCGATAATGTTGGATATACATTTGCTTAACCACCTATAAGGTTTATATTTACAGTGTTTTTCCTTTGATTACTTTGTCCTTTTTTTTAATGACATGGTTAACTTTTTTGAATAGTCTGCTTTCAAATTCTTTTACCCATATATAGCCTAGAAGTAGACTTAACATGGAAGCAAATACTGTTGAAGTTTCAAGGGTGACCACCTCCAAAATTCTTGGAGTGGCACTAACAAAGTTCAACACATCATATGTTTTTATGAAATATGAAAAAATAACCATTTTTTTAAAAAGCTGTCATCGATAGCCATTCTGTGTTGACTTTCCTCTATGACACTTTCCTTGTGTCAGATGGTCCTGTGTCCATTATCAAAAGAACATGGCAAGGTGAATTAAAAGAAAGTTTGAAATGTTCAGAGTCAGAAGCTACTCTGAGGACCAACCACATAAGTAAGTATATATAATTGCTAGCGAAGAATTAGTTTCTCTTTGGTAACTAGTTAAAATGAGTTCTTTGTTAACATAATTTTTAATATTTTATTGGCAATTGTACAATAGAGAATGAAAATCTCTGTAGTTTGTAGATATACACTATAGAATACTATGACTATAAATTCCAATTAACCATCCAAAAGAAAAGACTAAATTGTCTATTTTCTCTATAGAGTATTAAAATTTTATTGCCATATTAAGAAGTAATAAAAGTATAATTTATTGTCATTTCCCTCTTTTTAAATATATATTCACTACATGCATAATTTTGAATGGCCATTTTTATATTATTTTCCTTAAGTTGTACAAACCTTGATTTCCCCTAATTTCATCCCTTTCTCTCCAAGATATGGTTTTCCTTTTTCTTTTTCTTTACTGGAAACTGTCGATATCTTTCCAACATGCTTATATAATCCTGTTCAACTGGATTCCAAGTTATTTAATTATTTTTCATTCAAAAAATAAAACCCTGAGATGTTGCTATTTCTGCTTCATACATCTTTCCTCTCACATAACCAAAAATTTGATGTTATTTAAATATGCTATCTATAATCAGCACTCTAAGTCAACCTGTTTATTCCAGGCTTTTAATGATTACTTTATTATTTGTAAGACCACGGGTTATATATATATGAAAAAGTATATACATAAAAAATATATATATAAAAAGCATATATATATATGTGTATATATATGCTTTGTCTTTATATACAACTTTCTTAGATCTTTGAAAGCCTTAATTCTCTTTTTAAAATTTTTACTGGCATATAGTTGACTTACAATGTTGTGTTAGTTTCAGGTGACAGCAAAGTGAATCAGTTATATACATAAATATATTCCATTCTTTTTCAGATTCTTTTCCCAAATAGGCCATCACCGAGTACTGGGGGGAGTTTCCTGTGCTATACATAGGTGTTGTTATGTATCAATTTTATATACAGCAGTGTGTATAGGCTAATCCCAACCTATTTATCCATCCCCCCAAAGTCTCCCTTTAGGTAATAATAACTTTGGTTTTGAAATCTTTGAGTGTGTTTCTGTTTTGTGAATAAGTTATTTTGTATAATTTTTATTAGATTCCACATGTTAGTAATCTCATATGGTATTTGTCTTTCTCTGACTTACTTCACTTAGTATGATAATCTCTACTTGCATCCATGTTGCTGCAAATGGCATTATTTCATTCTTTTTTATGGCCCAGTAACTTCCTTTCATCTGTCACTCTCCTTCATTCTCTAGCACATTGTTGTTTCATCTTGTCTCACAGATTTTTCTCTTCTCCAGAAAAATTCATCTAATTTTTCAGTATTAGCCAATATAGTAAGTTTTTTGCACTCCCTGCCCTGATGACCTTAAGGCTACTCTCTTCCAACTTTTGTGAAACTCCATTGGAAGCTAATCCATTAATGTAAACTGCATGTGTCATATATGCATTAGTCATATTTAGTTATTTTTCTCCAGATCCGATGTTTCTAAGCTTCTGGGATGAAAACAATGAATATTTTTGAAAATCAGATGAAAGACACTGGCTATCTCTTTAAAATGATATCTCATATACCAAACATTTTGCATTTAATCTCAGGGCATTGATCCTATGTTAAGAACCCCTGTTCTGAACCCAGAAATTCAAACTATATCCTGACCATTTTCTCTGTTTCCCAGAGAGGCACAAAGTCATCTCCCAAATTATGATGGGTATTTAATTTTATTCCACTTATTTTTGGATAATTTTCTGATTTTTCTCTTTGTGTACATATGGAAAAATTTAGAACATTTGGAAACTAAGATATAACTTGCATTTAACATAGAAAGAGAATATACCATTCAACCATGAGAAAGAAAAAAATATCCTGCCATTTGTAAAAATATAGATGAACCTTGAAAGCATTGTGCTGAGGTAAGTCATATAGGGAAAAACTGAAAACGTTTAAATTGAAAAAATTTAAAGACGTCCATAAGAAGGACCACATGCTGTGGATTCTGTTGGTGGAAGATTCACATGAGAAATGTACAAGAAAAACACAAAGAATAAACATCTAAATTTCTTCCTGTAAAGTTACGTTCATGTTTATTTCATTTAGTCTATAGTTTTTGTTTTGTTTTTTGTTTTGTCTTTTGTCTTTTTGGGGCCAAACCTGAAGCGTACAGAGGGTCCCAGGCTAGGGGTTGATTTGGAGCTGTTGCTGCCAGCCTATGCCACAGCCACAGCAACACCAGATCCGAGCCACGTCTGCGACCTACACCACAGCTCACCACAACACCTGATCCTTAACCCACTGAGCAAGGCCAATGATCCAACCCGCTATCTCATGGTTCCTAGTCAGATTTGTTTCTGCTGTGCCATGACGGGAACTCCTCATTTAAACTATAGTTTTAGGGAGTTCCCGTCGTGGCGCAGTGGTTAACGAATCCGACTAGGAACCATGAGGTTGCGGGTTCGGTCCCTGCCCTTGCTCAGTGGGTTAACGATCCGGCGTTGCCGTGAGCTGTGGTGTAGGTTGCAGATGCGGCTCGGATCCCGAGTTGCTGTGGCTCTGGCATGGGCCTGTGGCTACAGCTCCGATTGGACCCCTAGCCTAGGAACCTCCATATGCCGCGGGAGCGGCCCAAGAAATAGCAAAAAGACAAAAAAAAAAAATCTGTTAAACTATAGTTTTAATAGTGTCTGTCATTACACTGTACACCAAAAACACATCATGCTCCAGGCTTTTATTTATATATACAATGTCATATTTCCCGTCCATTTTTTTCTTAGATCTTTCTGCAACTTTCTTGAAATATCGTTTATATATTTTAAGGAGCCCCTTTATTCCTAAGCTGTAACTAGAGTCCGATACTGTCAGTGTTCAGAATGACTGGGCTCAGGCTGCACATCACTCTCTTTTATGCGTCTTGACCTTCCATTTCTCATACGTTTGACAAGGATTTCCTTATGAAAGACTATGCATTCTCTAGATACCATTAGTGTATGGCCAGCTTTGTCTCATTTCCTCTCCTGCCTCACTGTTTTATCATATCCTCACTAATTTAAACAGCTTTTGTGCCTTATCTTTGCAAGGCCTTGAAGAGACCAAAAAAAAAAAAAAAAAAAAAAAATCAACTCTCTCTATTCCTGATTTGGCTAATATATATCACTAAGTATGACAAAAATATGGCCAATCTTGACCCCTAGGGTTACTTAATGATTATTTCTTCATACTGAGTGAGGGATTTCTAGGATGCTTGCATATCACTAATGCTTACTTCCTAGCTTATACTACAAATCTTCTCAATCATATCTGTCAGACACTATGCTAAGTGTGCTATGTGTCTTAGTTTTTTCACTTACCCCTCTTCCCTCCCCATTCTAGGCTGGATTTCTCTAATAAGTCCCCTATCCTTTTTTTATCCAATCCCTCTTTTCTTTTATTTTCTTTTTGGCTATGCCCATGGCATGGAGAAGTTCCCAGACCAGGGATCGAACCCACGCCAGAGCAGTGACAAAGCTTGATCTTTAACCTGCTGTGCCATCAGAGAACTCCTATTCAATCTTTCTTAACAAGGGTTAAAAAGTACCTTGTGTATCTTAGCGGTGTTTTTGACACCCTCTTCATGAAGATTCTGGGAAATATATGAATAGAAAGAAGATACTAAAAAGACAAAATTTCCCTTTCTATTCATTCACTTTTCATTATTGACTATGGAGCAGATTAAAGTAAGACAAGCTATAACATGTAATGTAGAGTTAAATTTCCCTAATGAGAATTTTGATTAAGAAAAATCTATCCTGGACATTGCTACCTTTAAATGATACAATTTTATTCCTATGGAAATATGACTTTAACATTTCAATTTCAAATAATTTAATCACATTTAAAATGATTGAATACATAGTTCAAACATCCCATCAACATTATTAATCACTTGTCTAATATTATGGTTTTATGACTTCATGTTAACCTCTAAAGGAAAGAATGATAAAAGTTATATTATTTTTATTTCATTATTTCTTATATAGGATTTTAAGCATTAAAATTTCAAGAGATAATTCATTCTTGCAGAAAGTGAAATCCAATCCTCAAATGTGACAATCAGAAAATTAATGTGAATGCATCGATTTCTAAAATGACCTTATTTTTGTGGTCTACAGATATCACCTATGAACAGTATATTTATGTGCCAATTCCAGATATATGAACCCGAGTCTGATACACACATAGTTCTCTTGCTTATTTTCTGCCTAATGTGTGAGATATAGAGCCCAGTCTCTTTTACTTTGCATTCTAGAAAGTGGTAAATTGCCTACTGTATACTCAGTATTCGGTAACTATTTATTGAACAAGAGAAAAAACCCTGCTTTCAGAATTCACAATCTAATAGAAATCAAGTAAGTGATCACTACATGCTTATATACATTCTAAGCATTCTTCTTGGTGGTCCTTGCATTGCTTTAAAGATTGTAGCGAACACTATTCCTTATATCTTTCCAATTGCAGTGCTTTTGCAATTATGTAGCCCGTAACTGAAAAGAAGCGAATAATTACATATTTTGTAAACAAGGAATTTTTTCCCCTAAAAAAGGTAGTGAGAGGAGTTTTTCATCATAGAAACTGTATTAGTGATGATCACAATGCAAACTGACCCAACCTTTTTCTCAAGCAGTTTGTAAATGAATGTCATGTCTTAAAAAGTTTAAATTTTAATAAATCCCACTTCTGGAGTGTAACTTGAGGAAATATAGCATGTTTGGATGACTCAGTAGGATGCTGTCTACTACAGAATTATTTATAATGTCAAACAATTGGGAATAACCTAAATAGCCAAAACTAGGCAAAGATTTGAATATTAGCAACTGCACACAATAAAGAATGCATTCATACACATATATGCAAATCAAAAAGAAAGTGACATGCAGCCAAATTTTTAGCAATAGTTTTCTTTGGGTGGTGCAGCCATGAGTCTCTTTAATAACTCATGTTATTTTTTAGCATTCTTTCCATTCCTAACTTTCTTCTGTAATATATGTTTCTTTTCAAATAAGGAGGAAAAAAAAAACCTTGACTCAATTAAAAGTTGCATATTTAATTTCTCCCTGTTTCTATCTTCTCTCAGTGACTGCTTCCCCCAGTTATCCTGCACATATGGCTTTAATCCATTCTATGGCTCCATCCTGAGCAGGTGTAACACATATACTGGGTTTGTTTCTCATTTATGTAAAACGTTAACATTCTCCCAGGCAAGAGTTACACTGATGAGGTGATATCCCAACAGGACAGATGTGAGGTAATAACACTGGTATAAAACGAATAGCACCACAGCTGTCATCTCATCCAACAATTCCACAGATGCTCCGGACGCAGCCTAGAGAAGACCCCAAAGCAACATCCCTGAGCCAAAGAAATGGCACTGAAGCACTAATCTTCTTTTTATGTAATAACCTCATGCTTACCACAAGAAATAATAAAGACAGATAGAGAGACGGCTAAAAGAGAGAAAAAGCCAACAATCTTTTTTTTTTTTTCTTTTTTTATGGCTGTACCTGCAGTATATGGAAGTTCCCCAGCCAGGAGTGGAATCAGAGCTGCAGCTGCTGGCCTATGCCTCAGCCAGGGCAAAGCAGGATCTGAGCCGCCTACACTGTAGCTTGTAGCAACGAGGTTATCCTTAACCTACTGAGCAAGGCCACAAGGGAACCTGCATCATCATAGACATTATGTCAGATTCTTAACCCACTGAGCCACAACAAGAGCTCCCCAACAATCATTTTAATTTTCTTTTCCCATCATTTCATTACATTTGCTTATGATTAGCTAAATACCCTTGTCTTTTTCTCCTTTAGATACATGATGCAGAGCCTTGTTGAGTTTGGCCTAGAAACCTATTTTTAACAGGTATGCCATTTGTCTTTTCTATCAAGAATTCTCTAGAGCAAATATGGCACCCTTACTAAATACTAAATACTAAAAAAATAAAAAATAAAAAAAAGGAGGGGGACAAGGAAAAAAATCTTCATTTCTTTCTTTGAAAATCAGTGATTTTAAGATTGGTTAAGTAAGAACCAGGCACTTTAAACTGTGTGCATTAAAAGCACACGACTAATAGAGATATGGCCCAACAATTTCATTTTACTAAATAACAATCAAATGATAACCTCCTTACCCATGATCAACTTTTCTCATTATTTCTTTTCTCAGCTAAGCTGCTCCTATACACACTCTACTCATGAAAATAGTAGAGATTTTCAGAATTTCTGGGTTGCTCTGCTTTTCACATGAAAACTTCCCAATTACACAGCAGGCTACTATCTACAGGGACTCAAGTGAAACAGTTCTTAGGAATAGAAAACTTGAGTTCCCGCTGTTGTCCAATGGATCAACAGTTCCTTGGGAGCTCTGGGAGGCAGTTTCACTCCTCAACCCAGTTAAGGAGCTGGCATTTCTCAAATCTGAACCCTGGCCCATGAACTCCATATGCTGCAGGGCAGCAGCCCGCCCCCGCACACACACACACACCCCCCTCCAAAAAACAAAAAAAGACTAGAAAGGCTAGGAATCTTGGATGCTTACTCAGAAGCCAGGAGAGTCCTTGAAAAGGGTCTCCTCAATTCAAACACTTTTTATGGAAGAAATGATGATAATACATTGAATCAAGGAAATTCTATTTCATGTGATTTTTCTCTAGTTGATTCTAAGGTGTCCTAACCACATACGTTTTGCACCCTATATTTTATCATACTCTCACTCACATTCAGAAGAGTCCTGCCATTCAAATAACACAACATGTAATATAAAGTACTTAGTGACACAAGCAGCCTTCTGCTCTATTCCAAAGCATTGGAGTAAGAAAGAAGCTCTTCTTGGACAGGAGACCAGAATGAGAACATTTGTGTTTTAGGTTGAGTGAGGCAAACTGTTGAGGAAACAGACAAAAACCAGAAGGAAAGGTCAGATACAATTGTGTTCTGTTGTGTTCTGTTGGCAAAAGTCAAAATCTTTTCTTTCCTATGACAGGACCACAAATTGCAGTGAGTAACAAAGACCCTCATCCGTATGCGATCATGCAAATTAGCTACTACCACGCATGGGCAAAGACCCAGAACAGAATGAAATATGATCATTTCTACCTTGAGACTCCTAGGACTGAGGCAAAATAATCCCAGATATCTGTCACCCAGTTTTCAACTCTCTAATATGACTTGAGGGAAGACAGACTGCAGATATGCTAGAGAGATAAAGAAAAATGATGGGATTACAGATTCAGAGCAACTTTTTAAGTGCTCTGAATTTTCTTTATGGGCCTCTTATGGGCCATAGACATAGTTGGTCTATGTTTTAATGAAGCATTTGACAGATTCACATGATACTCTTGTGAGCAGAATGGCTAAAAGTTTGGTAGCGTTTTAACAGGTTTAATAAGAGAGCCCTGGGATATTGATTGATGCTGGATGGATGTGTGGAGTTTAGCTTACTGGAAATGTGATAGAGAAATTTGCTTGAACTTTTTTTGGATGAGATTTTCAATCAATGACTTGAAGGCATGTACCAAATAAGAATAATTAAGTGTAATAGGAAAAGTGAGAAGTAATATATTTAGATTTGAGAATCTGCTACTCAAATATGGAATCTCACAGGTTGGTAGTTTGCTTTGCTTACTTCAAATTAAAAACAAATACTCTTAAAAATTTAATTGAAAAAGATCAGAATGAGCCATTACTTTGACAGAGTCTCTATTAAAGCTTTTAAAATCTGAGGTTTTATCAACAGTCATTTACTATTTAGGTCAAATACATACTTGAACTACTTTGCCATCCTCATACACCATGTGTATTGTTGTATTTGGTTTTACATGCAATTTTTAAAACTTTGATTTTTAATAACAAAATGAGGTACCTGTCCAAAATTATAACGACAAAAAGGAATTATAAACCTTATAGTAATAAAATGGTTAAGAGGTTAGAAAGGTTATCTTGGACAAAATACAACTAGGAGGTTGTTGTTAATGCTTCATTTTATTTAAATATTTTAAAAGTTATCAGTGAGAAGGAAATAGACACTCTGTACTCAATAATGGACAGTAGATTCAGGGAGTAAAAATTACAAGAAATCACATTGTGTCCTTATAAAAAATATCTTTTTTAATTTAATTTTTTTGGCCTTTTTTGTCTTTTTTTAGGGCCATACCCGCTGCATATGGAGGTTCCCCGGCTAGCGGTTGAATGGGAGCTGTCGCTGCCTCCCTACGCCAGTGCCACAGCAATGCCAGATCTGAGCCGCGTCTGCGACCTACACCACAGCTCAGAGCAATGTCAGATCCTTAATCCACTGAGAAAGGCCAGGGATCAAACCTGCAACCTCATGGTTCACAGTCGGATTCATTTTTCTCTATGCCATGACAGGACCTCCAAAATACTTTTAAAATTTTAATCACAAAAATGGATCGTTTACCATATCTGAAATATGTATATATATTTTTTTTCTTAAGAAAGATATCTGTCAACTTTAATGAACAGCATAAAGTGTTTTGAAATTGAGAGCTGGACAAAAATTCTACTAATGATATATAAATATTCAGCCCTCTAAATTTATATGCTAACCATTACATTTAAAATAGTAAATTATTTTGCATGACAGCATTTCACTGGCCCTAGGCTAGTTTCTAACACTGTGGAACTGTCTTTCCTTATTTTCCTGAATATTGTAATATCCAAAATACTTTCCTGGAATTTCAAGATTTGATTATAATATGAAAATCATCCTGTCTTGACCTAAAGATTTCAACCTGCATTTGTTTGATGAGGCTGGGCTGCTTAAACATGTTATTAGAAGAAACAAAGAAGAGTTGCTTTCATCAGCCATTTCTCCTGTTTCCTTTGGGGTTGGATGATGTGGTTATCACACACTAGTGGTGTGTGCCAAATACTGACACCTGCATTGGTAAGGAAATTTAAAGCTCTGGAACACTGCAGTTCACTATTTATATTTGGAAATCGACAGCCTGACTTGAAATAACTAAATTTTAATAAAATTTGATAGTTTTGTCTCCAGTATGACAAGACTATTTTATGAACAACAGGTGCTTCAATAATCTCTCTGAATAGGAATTCATAATCTCAAACAACATCATTCTATGTCATCACTCAAGAAAAGAAATACTGGAACATTAACTTTGGCAATTTTATCTACTGCAAACAGCTCATTAAATTGCCCTCTGCTCTATGAAGCAAGAGAGGCAAGCCCTTAAAGTCATCAGAAAATTACTGGAAGACAGAGAGAGCACAATGGTTTTGTTTCACAATGTGCTCTATTAAATAAAATGTCTACGAAAATTGCATGGATTTACTCTTTATTACTAAAAAGAGTGTGAGTTGTCATCATTTGTGTGTTTTACAATTATTAAGAATTGCTTCAGTTACAGAACTCTTGGGCACTAAAGAAGTAACAGAGAACTAAAGTCTGAATGTTTTAGAACTTTTAAAAAATCTAGTATTTTCATAATCAGCTCAAGATTTGAAAGCAGACGATCTAAGTCCAAACCTTAGATTTTCCATTTCCCCTTTATTAGGTCTGCTTTATCTTTCTAAGTCTGAATGTCCTCAGTTGGGAAATGGTGGATGATTGTGAGAATGAGATTAAGTATTTGTTGAATCTAAATGTGGCTGATGACCCATAAATATCTGATAGCTGGGCTGTTGTTTATAGAAATATTTTAATTCCTGTTTTTAATATGGTAAACAGGTATTTTTCTACTATTGGATAATGCTTATTTTGTATTGGTAATTCCCTTCTGTGACCTTCCTCACTCTTTTAACCTCTTCTAGAGAGGTTACAGTGGAATAGACAATGGAGAAAAAAAGTGAAGCATTCCAAGTTGCTTTTGGAAATTCCTGGCAGAAAAGAACAGGCTGCATAAAACATCTCTTTCATGCCAAACTCCAAGTTTATGCCATAATGCTAGAGCCAGCTAAGTACATTCTGCAGACCAAATTCAGGCCACCACCTGTTTGGCAAATAAAGTTTTGGGCACAAAGTCACACTCATTCATTCATTCACACACTGTGTATGTCCACTTTCATGATACAATGGAAGTGTTGTGTAGTGATAACAAAGGTCTTATATCTGGAAAAACCTAAAATACTTACTATTTGCCCTTTTATAGAATAAGTTTACCAACAACTGTCACCTGCCGCAGATCAGGTAAGCAATAATGATGCAGTTAAGAGGCCAGTTTGCCCTCTTTTCTTTTTCATGCTACCTCTTTACTTGTTCCTAAACTGGGAAAGATAAAGGATCATAAAAGCCAGATTTTATAGAAGATTGTTAAAAACCCAGGTAAATTTTGAGTAACTACAAGGAAAGAGGGTGTTTGTGCTAGAGCGCAATCTGGAACATGAAAGTCAGAGGCCTTCCAGAAGTTCTCCACAGCAGCACCACTCCATCCTGTGACTTCAGTGGGGATAGAGATGATATTGGTGCCAGGTGAAGAAACATCCCCATATCTCTCAGAGCCAGGGTGGCCCGGGAGAGCAGTAAGTAAGGGACCAGGAGGAATCATGGGCATTTCAGGAGAGGTCTCTGTGCAACCATTCCAGCTTTTAAGGCAAACAAAAATGTCCTGACATTTCCGAGAAGTTCATAACAGTCCTGAAATCCAGGCACTGCATGTCAGGTATTATAGAATAGTTTCTAAAAACAAAATTCTTTGCAAGAGAAAAATTATAATGGAGTGGCTAAAAATGTATTTCCTATACTTGTGTATATGTAATACAAAAGGGTTTTATTATTAGTGTGAATCCACTGACATTTGGGGGATTGGCAGCTAGCATCACTCTAAATACACTTTTTTAAAAAAAGAATATGCATAGCTAAGAATACAAGGTAGACATTCAAGACGGCCTCTGTATAAGGAATGACAACTTCCTAGGTGTTTAAGAGAGAGTAGTCACTATGGCTAAGACAGTCCCTGCAGCCAAACAGTAGGTTCAGATGGTGCAGTTAGAGCAACTGTGGTTTTAAAAGTTGGAAGATTAATTAAAAGCCATATTGCAAAGAAACTTGAATGTAAGTGTAGATTTTATGCTCCAAGCATTTAGCAGCCACAGATTTTTTCAGCTAGTGGTACGGGGATCAAATAAATTGATTACACTGAATAGAGGCAGGAAAAAAAAAGAAGGGAACTAAATTGTTTAAAAATAATAGTAAATTGTACAAGTATTAGACCAGACCTAGCATGAGTTGATGAGCAAATTTTAAAGACCCTCCATGCCAATGAATAAACTTTACTTATTGTTGTACTCTTAGCATCTAGCACAGTGCTTAACAAGGAGAAGATTCCCAATAAAGAGTTATTTTATGAATAGATGCGTGTCTGCGCTACCAGAAGGGGTCATATATAAGATGCAATTTGAAAAAGACTAAATGATAAGATTTGGTTATTGCAGGATGAAGAGATAAAAAAGAGTCTTAGAGGACTCCAAGAATTTAATTCTGTCTCACCAAGATAGGAAAATCTGGAGGAAGACCGTTTTATGTTCACAAAATAAAATGCCGTGTCACTTCTAATGTGCAAGGCAAATTTTGGTATAAATTTTATCATTGCATATAAAATGTTTCCAAAGTTATTATCATTTCAATGCTCTAATGAGTTAGAGAATCAACCATAAATATTGTCATTCTAATAACTTTGTGTTTTTAACTACCTTGACTTTCTCAAAATGGAAGCCGACTAATTTTATCCATATTGAAAGGTAAGCTTGGTGTTCTCTTATGACCCAAAAGATTAAGGATCTGGTCATTGCGAAGCTTAGGTTACTGCTATAATGAGGGTTCAATCCCTGGCCTGAAAACTTCCACAAACTGGGGGTTTGGCAAAAAAAAAAAAAAAAAAAAAAAAAAAAAAAGAAAGAAAGAAAAAAGATAAACTTTTATGTCATTAGGAGTACAGACTGGAATTCCCCAGCCCTAGAGGTCAGTTAGCACATCCAGTTTTTGCACTTATACAGTAAAGAAATAGGATAACACACTTTCTTCTTAAGAACATCCAGAATGGAATTTTAAAAGCTCTCTTTTTTTTTTTAAATGGCCACACCCATGGCATATGGAAATTCCTGGGCCAGGGAATGAATCCAAGCTGCAGCTGCAGCTGTGACCTACACCACAGCTGCAGTAATGCCATACCCTTTTAATTCACTGAGCTGGGCTATGAATTGAACCCACACCTCCTGCTGCAGTTGGATTCTTAACCCGCTGTACCACAGTGGGAATGCCTAAAAGCTTTATTATTTTTTTTAAATTGAAACCTTTCCCAAATGTTACCACTGTTAATAGTTGATAGTGTGTTAGGGTATAAATGCATTCTTTGTTTAAATTTATACAAATATTCTTGTCATATACTGCAACTCTCCACTTAACTGTGAGAGTAACTGTTAAGTCTCAGAATTGCTTCTGGGATTAAAAGATCAAATTCTACATCCTATATAAAGTGGACCTAGGAAGGGGCCATTGCACTACAAAAATATATTAGTCTTACTCTTCAACAGAAATTCTAGCATATAAAAGAAATGTGCACACCTGGAGTCTGGCACCTTAGACCACTGAGCCATCCCACTGAGTAAAGTCAGTCAGAAAGAAAAAGACAAATACCATATGATATCATTTATATCTGGAATCTAATATATGGCACAAATGAACCTTTCCACAGAAAAGAAAATCATGGACTTGGAGAATAGACTTGTGGTTGCCAAGGGGGAGGGAGTGGGGTGGTTGGGGAGTTTGGGGTTAACAGATGCAAACTATTGTTTTTGGAATGGATTAGCAATGAGATCCTGCTGTGTAGCACTGGGAACTATGTCTGGTCACTTATGATGGAGCATGATAATGTGTGAAAATAGAATGTGTACATGTATGTGTAACTGGGTCACCATGCTGTACAGTAGGAAAAAAATTGTATTGGGGTAATAACTATTAAAAATAATAACAAAAAATAAAAATAAATTTAAAAAATAAAAAAATAAAGAATGAAAATAGAAAGAAAAATAAATAAATAAATAAAAGAACTATGGTTTGGGACAGGTCATTAGACTGCTTTATTTTCCTCACATCACTTTTTGCAGCTTCCTTGCTTAGAGTTCACAACAGTCTCACCAGCCAATTAGAGGAGGCTATGTTCAATTTCATCCAGCACACATTCGTTGAATACTTCTTGTTGTCTTTTCTCATGTGATGGATGTCATTTTTACCTTCATAGCTCCATGTCTTAATTTTAAAGTTTCATTCACCGTATCTTAAGATATATTTGTACACGTAACAATGTTTAAATATTAAGTTAATATAGAGGGGAGGAACATAAATAGATTTTTCCTAAATTTATAGTATTGCCAACAAAATTAGTCAGCTTATGTCTTTTCTTTCCTCATTGGAGATTTCAAGCTACTGCAGAAATTTAGAAAAATTAAAAACCTGTGCAAAATACTTGCTTGTGTCTCCCTGGCTAATTATTAGGTGAAAAAAGTAACATTCACTTTACAGGCTGAGGGCCTCTAAGAAAGAGCCAGAGTGTTTAATATTCTTTAATATACTTTATTCACTCATTCTATATGGCTTTTATATAAATTTTAGTTGAGTTGAAGTTTCAAGATCTTCCCCCAGCAGAATTCCTTGAATTCCTCCTGGAAGTTGCAAAGGTCTAACAATGCAAAATATTAATGAAGATATATCCAGTTATTCACTCATTCTGCATGGCTTTTATATAAATTTTAATAGTTTTAAATTTTAAGACTTTCCCCGCAGTGGAATTCCTTGAATTCCCCAGAGAAGTTGCAAAGGTAACAATGCAAAATATTAATGAAAATATCTTGTTGTGTTGATATTTAATTCATGGGGTTTCATGATTACTGAATTTATAAATCAAAGAATGGATTGCATATGCACTATTCAAAGGCTAGCTTCCTATTTTCAAGTATCTTCAGTGAGATGTTTCAGCAAATATCCTCCCCTGTGTATTTATTTACTGCTTGATTTTGATCCCTCATCTTTACTATATTTCTAGGTTTCTCCTACATTTCAATTCACTTCTTAAAGGCAACATCAGAAGATTTGCAACAAAGAACTCAAATGGATTCTCAGCAAGCAAGAGAACTTTGTAACCTTTTTCTGTAACATGTGAAAAGTTGACTGGATGGGAATTATACCTTAGTCCAGTGTATTCTGATATATTAAGCAGACTTTATTATTTTACTCATAGATCATCAAGCAATGGTGCTAAACACAACAGACCTATTTTGAAATTTCTCCTTTGAAATGTTGAACTTTAGTTCAGGAGAGCTGAAAACCTCTTGAAGATTTTCCCAAACCACCCTCCCTCCCCTTAGCTACCAGCTCTTCTGAATCTGATTTACATTTCAGCCAAGTGGAGCCTCAGATGGTTAATGATTTACCCGTAAGATTATATTCTATAATTAGAATTAGAAACTCTTATGAACTCTTCCTTTTTAGAAGTGCAAATTCCCCAGACACTTCTTGTCAGATATTGAGAACACAGCATAAACTGCCTTACAGTTTATTAGTCAGTTATCAATAATCTGTACTGAGTATGCTCCTGTCAGTGTTTCAGACACAACCCTGGGTACTTGGGACACAGGTGTTTCCCTGAAGGGCCTCATGGTCTTATACAGATGTAGACATGTATATCCAAACATGTATAAATACCTGGCTTATAATCAATTCTATTTGATGTGGAAAGAAAAGCTTCACAGATGTGACACTGGGGCACTGAAAGATAATTAGTAATTGCATTTCCAAGAAGGTAAAGAAGGGCATTCCACACAAAAGGAATAGCATGTACAAGTTGCAAAAACATCAGTGCATGGCCTTGTAGCCCCAATTAGATTATAAATATATTGTAAAAAAAAGATCATGCACAGAGTGTTTTGAAAATTTCCCACCCTCATCCTCTTGTGTCATAACTCAGTAAATAAGTGAAAACTGACTGACTTCTGCCCAGCAAATAAGTTGTTATTATTATTCCTTTTGAGTTTCATACATCTGGGGCCTTCTTCCAAACTGTATGAGATATATTCTCTTTATGCCTCTATTCATGACCAAAATGTTTAAATTTTTAGGCATATAAATAATTTTTTCGAATAATTTTCTGGCTCTTACAAAAACTCATTTTATGCAAAAGTAAGCAAGTTCTCCAAATTAAGCATCTGCCAATTTATTTTCCAAATGTAGAGCTCATGGAAGATTTTTTAGGCAATTCCGGATAAAGTTGAACATTTTAATGAATATAATGAAAGTTAATAATAAGCATAAAAATGAAGTGCCTATTTAAAAAAATTATTGGATGCATAATTTTTCATTTTAAGTTGAGCTCTGAATTACATAGCCAAAGTTTTTATTGGTTTATTTAAGTTATGCACATTCTCCTGGGTTTAATTTTGAATTAAAGTCCAAGAGAGGTTTAATTATCAAATAGCCTCTGATTCCTGCAGGTATTCCAGCAGGTACTCCAGCATTTCTTCTCTGCCCTACTCAAATCTAAATATGAAAGTCTATATTAAATTCCATAGCAATGTTAAAATATATTTGAATAAAATATAGCATGCTCTTCACACATTATATTAATTCCTATTTCAAAAATTAAAGTTGTACTGTTACAGAATAATGGTTGAAAAGGATGGTTAAAGTATCATTCTTGACTATAGTTAGGGTTCTAACTTGTTCCCTTTTAATGGCTATTTACAGGGTCTAAATGCTGTAAGAGAAGGCAATTTGGAGAATAGAAACTTAATAGTAGATCTCTGAGTACACATTGATTACTTGGATTTTAAAGTACCTCTTCCAATGTTTAAATAAGTCATGGCACATCCATATAATGGGATATTATGCATATGCTAAACAGTATCCAAATAATTTGGCTATTCTCCAAAGCACCCTAAATCAGGCCAGTTCTCTCCATCTCCACTACTGCCACCATCCTCTCTTGTATGTGCTCTTAATTGAACTAACTCCATTGTCTCAGGGGTCCTTTCTTAGCTTTCATACCTGCCTGTCAACCAGTTCCCTCTCTAAAAAACTGCCAAAGTGAACTTTTAAAACACAGATCATAACACAGACACCACTCAACAGCTTGCATCTCTCCAGCAGCTTCCAGCTTCCAATTCCTTTTAGAATTAAATCTAAATCTGTCCATAAGTCCCTCCATGATCTGCGCCATGCCTCCCTTCAGAGTTCATTTCCTGTCCATCAAAACCTGAGTCACAAGAGACTTTCTTCTGAAGCTAAACTTATTTCCACCTTCCTAATTTATGTCACATCTTCCTAGATGACTATTTTCCAAGATCAACACCTATCTGTCATTCATATTTCAGCTGAAATATCTTCTTCAGAGGAGACTCTTGACTAGAAAATCTCAAGCTGTCTCTCATCTTCAAGTCTCTACCACAAAAGAATAAATTACTTTTGCAATAATTGTTTAATTTAATAACGTGTCAGTCTCTCTGAAGGCGAGAATAAATAACATCGAATGTATGAGGTTGTCGATATAAGTGGGATTTCAAAGGGGAGTGTCTCTAAGTATTGTTTGAATTTTATTTACAGCTAAAAAGTACTGTCAGAAAAGCACAGGAGGTGGGCTAGGGAAGGGGAATGTGGGCAAAGAGGAGGAGATGAGTAAGTCTGGTAGCCTTTTCAGTCACATTTTTATAACCTACCAAAATAGAGTTCACTCTGGGTTGCCTGGGCAATAAACCAGCTGAGACAACCTTCCCCTCACACCTCACCAGTTAGAGGGACTACATCCAATCTCAGGTTCCCATTAGGCCAATGGTTGCTTTGTTCTGGCAGTAGGAGCTATAAACTTCCAAATTTCCCTTAGTTACCAGGCATCTGAAAACCCTAGGTTGTCTAGCAATCAAGAACATCTTTGTTCTTCAATGATCTAGGTTGCTCTTAACTCTCCTTCATACAAAGTGAGAGAAACAAAAGGGGCAGGGGTCTACTTCTACAAGTCTGCCTGTCTGTGTGGAAAGTCAGGATGATCCAGAATTTTGGCAGGTACATCTCTCAAGAGTCTATCCCTCTTCTCATGCCATGTGGTATCCTAACACTGGTCCCAAGTCTAGGATACCTCAGACTCCATCAACTAGCTCTAGCTAGGTGAGCTATGTCATGTTATTAATTAATTACATACTTTTAAAAAGTTGCTTAGGTATTGGGTTTTTGGTACTTCAACATGGTAGGAAAATTTCCTATGCTGTAAAATTCAAAGGAAAGCATATCTACATATTCAATAAAATGTAGTAAAATAGTAAATTTAAAAAAATCACTACATTATATCCTCCTGCCTGGCCTGTCTTCGCCTTTTTCTTAACATCTTTATTTACATAATATTAGTAATTACTTTCAGAGGAGCTCACAAGCAGAAAAGAATTTTGGATTTAATCATGATCAAATCCTTTCTTGTGCTCTTATTAATAAGCCTAACCAATAGTTCATTTGAGGCAATTCCTAAAATGCTTTAAATCCATATTTTCCATTTAGGTGATCCCTTCTTTTTTTCTCTGTTGAGAACAGTTGTAAGGAGGATGCCTCTCTTGGGTTGCGCTGCAATGGTACGGGGAGGAGGTAGTAAAAAAAAGAAACCTGATATTGATCATGAGTCCTTGAAAGCTACAGATGCTGCATAGGAATCACTTAGCATATTAAATTGCAGCAGTTTCAGCTCTGGAAAATATAATGAGGAAAGGGTTGAGCGTGTATGGTGCTATCTTATTTTCCTATAATGTGCAATAATGAGATAATTTGGGCTGCACTTGGACAAGACTAATCAACTTGAATTTCCATCTGATTTAGCAAAGTAGAGTCTGACATCATTTCCTATTCCACAAAGATTTCATTTATCTCTCATTTAGTTACATATATGATACTTAGCTTTACTCTTTGCCACATCCACATTGTGGTTTAATTAGCACTGGGACGCTGCAGGATACATTGCTTTGTAATAAATCAACACAAAACATACTTTTTTAGCATCTGTAAACAGCATAATATAAGCAAGAGATTCAGAAAATAGATTTTAAAACAAATTCCATTTTTGTTAAAGCAAATTTTACAATGAACATTCCAGAAATATATTGCCCTGACTTTCAACTTTGATATGTGAAGCCACTGTTCCCCGTGCCTGCAGAAACATATTGACCTCTATGTCTTTCTTTCCTGGTAGATTAAAAGTCTTTTTAGGGAAAAGGACTACATTTCATTTCACTTTGTAGCCTATGTGCTTAGTCTTGGTGTTTGGCACATGGCTGATGATCAAAAAGTGCTTGTTGAATGATTTTCTGTAAAACAGTGTCTGTAAGTAGGTTTAAAGAATAAGGATTGTGAGGAATTCCCTTGTGGCATCGTGAGTTAAGGGGCAGTGGTTTGGGTTGCCGTGTGTTATGGGTTCAATTCCTGGTCTGGGAACTTCCACATGCCATGGGTGTGGCAAAGAAAAAAAAACAAAAACAAAACAACTTTCTTCAAAACCTTGACAATACGTGTATCGTTTCAATTGATAATATAAAGGTTTCTGCAACTGCTATCAATACTGAACACTGAAGGAATTTAATAAAAATATACGTATTTGATTTGATGTCTTCTAGCAAAAAAAGATATTACTCATATCTAAGTTGGCAATTTTTCAGTATTTACTATTACTCTTAAAGCAATATTATGTATTAAGAATCAGGGTAAAGATGTACTTTTAAAATGTCTTTATGCTTAAAGAAATTTGAAGAGAAAGTGAAACAAAGTCACAAAGTAATGAATATTGGAAAATAAATCAGAAGATTTAAATTAAAGACTTTTTTTTTTTTTTTTTTTCCTGAGCCACGTCTGCGACCTACACCACAGCTCGCGGCAACTCCGGATCCTCAACCCACCGAGCAAGGCCAGGGATCAAACCTGCAACCTCATGGTTCCTAGTCGGATTCGTTAACCACTGCACCATGACGGGGACTCCTAAATTAAAGACTTTTTAAAAGGCCATTCTTGTCAATGCCTTACAGTCCCTAAGAAATGACTCATCACATTTAAGATCTGAATGGAACAATGGAGATCAAAACCCAATACCCTCACTTTCTAGACAAAACTAACGAGGACTTGAAGCTAGAGTTAATGGCTGGGAGGCCACATGGCAATTTGGTGGCTCACCAGGGACCTGTTAAAAATGTGTCTCCTTTCATACTTCCCAAATAGCAGTGTAGAGACCATGAAAATTCACTCCTTTATAATAAACAAGGGGAAGACTGGCAAAAAAGAAATTCAAAGTCAACATTTCTACCACTCTAAAAATTGACCTAAGGATTATAGCAATTCAGAGGGTTTATTCAAGAAAAATGTCTGAATCATCATAAAAGCAATGAGCTTTGTGACACTTTGGCATGCTATGTTTCCATTTCTCCTTTCCCATTTCCACAAGAGAATCAAAACCTCCAGCCTCACAATAATGTAGTTATTGACACAACCAGTCTATCTGCCAGTAGTGGGGTGAAAATGGTTTGAAGATCCTCTAAAGCTCTATGTCCAGAGAACTGCCACTACTTGACCCATTTTGGCAGTACTAAATTCTTTCATTCTCAAGGCTTTTTTATTAGATCTGATTAAGAGCTCTTTTTACACAATCAACACTATCTCTGGGAGTTTTCATCATGGCTCAGCAGTTAATGAACCCAACTTGTATCCATGAGGATGGAGATTCAATCCCTGACCTTGCTCAGTGGGTTAAGGGTCCAGCATTGCTGTGAGCGGTGGTGTAGGTCACAGACATGGCTTGGATCTGGCCTTGCTGTGGCATAGGTCAGCAGCTGCAGCTCCTATTTGACCCCTAGCCTGGGAACCTCCATATGCCTCATATGTCACAGAAAGTGCAGCCCGAAAATGACAAAAAAATAACAGCAACAACGACAAAAAAGCCACTATCCCTGGCGTGTTGTCATAAACAATAAGTGGCAATTGTTTAACATCTCCTGTGGTTGGAGCAGAGACTTCACTTGAGGCTACTGAAAAACTTATTGAAATATTTAAAAGGAAAAATTGGGGAATGAGAGATCCACAGAAATCTTTTAAAACTTCTGACATGTTCCTGGGAATCCAGAGGCTACATGCATGTGCACAGCTGTCTGTATGTCCAGAAAAGATATGAGATGACCCTAATTTCTCACCAGTGGCTAACCATGAAGCTCTGCACAAATAGGGAGTAAAGCTGACAGAGTTATAAATTATACACAGGCACTTTGAACTCATGGTCCAACACATATTGCACCACTCAGAACAGTTACTGTTTCAAAGCATCTAAGGAAATATTCATCCAGTCATTACCTGATAAGTAAGCTAATCATGCAAAGACTTTCATGGTTGCCCACAATGAAGAATACATACTTAACAGAGTTAATCCAGAAAAGTCACTAAGTGAGCAGACGGTATGAACTGCTCAATTACTGTGAGGGGGGGGTGACATAATGTCTTGCCAAATTATAATTTTAACCAATTGAAAAATTAAAGTTTTAAATTTTACATTACTACATTTTTAAAATTATGGGACATGCCAAGAAATAGGGGGATTACTTACACAACAACAAAAAAAAAAAGTCAATATAAACTGTGCCTGAGGAAACCCAGATACTGGACTTACTAGACAAAGACTTTAAATCAGCTATTATAAATATATTTAAACAAGTAAAGGAAACCATACCTTAAAGATTAAAGAAAATTATGAGATTTTTATCACAAAAAGAAATATTAATAAAGGATATAAAGAACCAAATAGCAATTACAGAGTAAAAATTATAATAACTGAAAGGAAAAAGTCACTAGGGAGGTTTAATAGAATACTTTAAATGGCAGACAAAATAATCCATGAACTTTAACAGCTGGTCAGCTGGGCTTATTAATTCTTAACAACAGAAAGAAGAGGAGAAAAAAAAAAAGAAACAGAGGCTCAGAGACCCATATGACAACATTAATTGTAACAAAATAGTTATTACAAGAATTCCAAAAGTAGAGAAGATATGGAAGTAAGTCGAAAGAATATTTGAAGAAATAGTATCTGAATAATTTCCAAGTTTGATGAAAAACATTAATCTGAACATCAAAGACCTCAAGAAAATCCAAATAATATGTAAGGGAATCACAAAGAGGTCCACATCTAGACATCATGGTCAAACAATTTAAAACCGAAGACAGCGATACTCTTAGAAACAGCAAGAGAGGAGTGGCTTTTCATGTAAAAGTGATCTTCAGTAAGGTTTTTTCTATTATTTAATTTTTTATTTTTTTAATTTGATTTACAATGTTCCGTCAATTTCTGCTGTACAGTAATGATTAAATAGCTAAATTCTCCTCTAGAGACATGGAGGCCAAGAGCAGTGGCATGACATTTTCCACATGATGAAGAAAAAAACTGTCAACCAAAAACTTTACGTGAAGTAAAACTAGATAAACAAAAACAGAGTATTTATTGCTAGCTGACCTCCCCCAGAAGAAAGACTAGAGAGTCCTTGTGGCTGAAATAAAAGGGAATTGTATTGAGAAAATACATACAGGAGTTCCCGTCGTGGTGCAGTGGTTAACGAATCCGACTAGGAACCATGAGGTTGCGGGTTCGGTCCCTGCCCTTGCTCAGTGGGTTAACGATCCGGCGTTCCCGTGAGCTGTGGTGTAGGTTGCAGACGCGGCTCGGATCCCACGTTGCTGTGGCTCTGGCATAGGCCGGTGGCTACAGCTCCAATTAGACCCCTAGCCTGGGAACCTCCATATGCCGTGGGTATGGCCCAAGAAATAGCAACAACAACAACAACAAAAAAGACAAAAGACAAAAAAAAAAAAAAAAGAAAATACATACATACATACATATATATGTGTGTGTGTGTGTGTGTGTATGTCTGTGTATATATATGTGCGTGTGTGTGTATATCACATGAGATATGTTACAACTCAACAATAAAAATATAAATAACCCAACTAAAAATGAGGCAAAGATTTTGAATAGAACATTTTCCAAAAGACATATATAAATATACCAAAACACATATAGAATGATAATCAATTTCTTTTTTTAATTTAATTTTTATTTTATAATGGAGTATAGTGATTTACAATGTTACGTTATATTGTAGCACAGGTTTACAGCAGTGATTCAGTTATACATATACATAAATCCATTCTTTTTCAGATTCTTTTCCCATATAGGTTATTACAGAATATGAGTAGAGTTCCCTGTGCTATATAGTGGGTCCTTGTTGACGATCTTTTTTATATGTAATAGTGTGTATATGTTAATCCCAAACTCCTTATCTGTCCCCACATCCCTCTCCCAACCTTTGCATACTGGTAACTGGATGTTTGTTTTTGAAGTCTGTGAGTCTGTTTCTGTTTTATAAATGAGTTAATTTGTATCATTTTTTTTTTAGATTCCACATATAAGTAATATCATGTATTTATCTTTGTCTGACTTCACTTAGTATGATAATCTCTAGGCCCATCTATGTTGCTGCAAATGGCATTATTTAATCATTCTTTTTAAAGCTGAGTAATATTGCATTGCATATATTTACCACATTTAATTTCTTTAGTCTTAAGGAAAATTGAAATCAAAACTATAATGAGATAACACTTCACACTAAAACTGTTATAATCAAAAAACATAAATAATATGAAGTATTGAGAGGACATAGAGAAACTGTAATACTTATACATTTAAGTTAGGAATGCAAAATATCAGGTTGATTTCTCAAAAAGTTAAGAGCTACCATATAACCCAGCAATTTTAATCCTAGGCATATACCCCTGAGAACTGAAATCATACATGCACACAAAAACAAACAATGAATGTCCATAATAATACTATTCACTATAGTCAAAAAGTAGAAACTAAACAAAAAATGTTCTCTTGTGGTGGGTTAAGGATCTGGTGTTGCCACTGTAGGGGCTATCAAAATGTCTCTCAACTGATGAATGGATAAACATAATATGGTCATTCCATAAAATGTAAAAATGAATGAATTACTGGTACGTGTTAAAACACTGATGAACCTTGAAAACACTGATAAGTGAAGAAAACCAGGCACAAAAGACTACATATTATATGATTCAATTTTTTATAAAATGTCCAGAATAATCAATCCATAGACATAGAAACAGAAAGTAGGTTAATAGTTATAAGGGGTTAAGGTGAACAAGAAAATGGGAAGGGACTGCTAATAGTTATGGGATTTGGGAGGGTTGCTGGTGAAAATGTTCTAAAGCTATATAGTGGTGATTGTTGCACAACAGTGCAAACATATTTAAAAATTTTTCATTTTACAATTTAAAATGGTGAATTTATAGCATGTGAATTACATCTCAGTAACATTTTCATTTAATCAAACAATAACAATAGTACAAAACTCTCTTGAATTCTAGTCTTGTGAGTTTTTCATTAGAAACAGATTTATCTTCCAAAAGAAGGCTTTTTGGAGGAAGACAATAAGTGTTATTAATGTGAAGATAATTTCAGTCAGTGATTATTGAAAATGACAGCGTTAAAAAAAAAGTCTATTTTTTTTTAGGTGTGACATGGTTTTACCATGTATAGAACTCATATATACTTGTTTTGGCAAGGTTCCAATTTGAAGGATATATGTATACACACACACACACACACACACACACACACACACAAATGACATTATAATTCACGTCAATAGACAGCATAGTAAAAACTGATAAAGTACAGACAATCTATTTAGGATCGGATATGATGAAGACATAGACAACAAGAATTTGTATGGAAGGGTGAGTTTAGTGGACTTGCTTTGAGATAAGTAACATTTCTTTTAAATGCAGTGTGTACTATTAAATATACGACATCACACATTGTATTTCCCGATCCTTTACTTCAGCAGGTTGTGTTTGGCTGGATTAGCACACTGGCACTCTTGACAGAAAATTGATGTTCTAAGACCTTTCAGCACCCGTACTTTTGGCAAGGTGTTTCTGTGTTATTTCCGCTCTCTAAACTGATATATGAAATATCCATTGGCATAAAATCAGTCTTCCCTCTCTAGAAAGTATACAATTTAGAAGGTCCCTATCTAAATGAACTCTGAAGTGACAGAATATTTTTGGCAGCATTTTTCCTATACATCTTATTTTATTATTGTTATTTTTTGTTCATAGTGTATACAAATGGATAAAAAAAAAAACAAAACTAGGTGAAAATGACTAATTTGCTAAAAGTAAATATAATTGGAAGTGAAACTTTCTGCCACTAGAGTCCTATCTGATCCACATCCCTGACTTTGGGTAAAAAGCTTGTAGAAAGCTTTTACGCTTTTAAGTGATATGAACTAAATTGGTTTTATCTTACAACAAATATTTTTCATGAAATACAGCAAGTTAGTTTCAAAGCATGGCTTCAAATAATCACTGGTTATGTCAGCTAAAATGTAGAAATCTCAAGAAAAATAACAAAGTAAACTGAAGCATCTTAGTGTGAAGTCAATTTTAATGTTTTTCTCTAAGAAGTGATTGGAAGCATGACAGGAAACCTCGCAAATACTCCATCACAGTCCCCGAAATCTCATTCTTATAGGGTAAGTCTGAATGTGGTCCAGGCAAACTCATGCTATACCATGTCCTCAAATATTCTTCCCCACCTTTAAATGTCCAGATCCTTTATCCAAATGCCAGCAGCCCTTTGAGTCTCCAAAATCATCTCCAGGTATCAGTTATCGCTGCTTACATTTGCTTAATTCTTCTTCTACATCAACTCTGTGCATTGATTACTTCCTATCTTTAACATCTCTTACAAACTTGTGAATTCACTTTATTTCTGTTTCTTCATTCCAACAGCATGGCAGTACCTTGCCTTTAGTGAGTAATTAATACATATATATGAATTAAAAAAAAATAGCTATGACACAAGAAGGAGTATTTGAGAAATTACAAGGCATGAATTATTCAATAGAAATCAGTTTGACAAAACATAGTCTTTTCATTTTGAGGGAGAGTTGAACATTGGAAAGGGAAGAATTTCGATGAAGGGCAGAAACTCTAGAATGGAAATGGGTTATGGAGCACTGATTCGTGAGGACAAGTTTGGGTGTGCCACTGAGGAATGAGGTACTAAAAAAGAAAAGTATTGCTTGCTGGAAGGATACTAAGTCATTATTTATTAATAAATAGTATATGGAAGACTGTACAATCAAATCGGAGCCTGTGTTACATTTAACTCTTGATAAAAGGTATTATGTAAATGATGAATTAAGGAAAATGTTTTAATGTTTTAATCTGAAAACCAGCAAAATCATTTAAGATGGGGATTTACTAAATTAAGATTTTTTCCCAATATTCATTATTTTTCATCAATAAACACTACTCTAATCAGAATTTAGAAACAAAAGATAAAACTCTAAATTCTGTGACCACATTAAAGAAGGATTGTTTAAAAGGTGCTCACATGTAAAAAAGAGCAGAGACTAAGCATTCTGAGCCTGTTTTCTCAATTATAAAATACACACACACACACACACACACACACACACACACACACACACACAAACCTGCTTCACAGAATCATTAAGGAAAGGAAATTATATATACAGTGCTCTTGGTATAGAGTAGGTATTCACTAAAGGATATATCCACCGTATAATTCAAATGAGCAGTTTCTGAATTTCTCCCTTATAAAGGCAAGCGGCATTAGGTTAATTATAACTAAACTACTGACGATGTATTAACAGGTGTTCTGTAACTACTTAGGGTATGCCAAAATTCAGAATACACCATTTACTTCCACTCCTGTTAGACCAGAATGGCTAGCATGTCATTAGGCTGTTATTCTCAAATACCATCTTCTAACAGATGTTCAATCCCATGAAATTCATGATAAAATCTGTGAAGTCCCTGGTAGACACAGGCTTAGTCTTTGACTTTGACAGAGGAAAAAAAAGAAAGCTTTTAGAGGATGGAGTAATAAATGAAAATCAGAAGGGCATTTAGCTCCAGTCAGCTTGTTAGATCTTTAGAGAAAAGAACCCTTCTGTGAAGGTCTCATTGGATACTTTGTGACATGGCATTTCTAGCTTTACAAAATTCCTTTGTGTTGTTTTGATCTAGTTGGTTGCACTTTTGATTTATTCCTCTGGTTTATTTCAAATGTTCTCCCCTAAAACCTTCCCTAATAACAAAACAGAAATGGAGTCATTGTGGTTTTAGTTTCGGTTTTAGATTTTTTTAATACCCACAAACCAATTAGGACTGGCTTCAATGTATTCGCCACCATTTGGTAAACAGTTGAATGTCTTATAAAAAGCAAAATTTTAACACTCAAGAAACTGACCAAGTATATGAAAGGTTTTTCATATTTTCTAAATTTCATGTTTTTTAATATGCACGTGTGTATGAACATGTGCCCACAGGCTTTCAAGAAAGTCATGAAAGTATCACCTAAACTGAGAGAAGCATGGTTAGAGACCCACTTAGACTGAGGTGCCTCAACTGTCACCTGAAAAAATCTCCCTCTCTCTCTTTTTTTAAAAATTTTTAATTTGTATCTGACGTGGGCAACAAATAATCTTGGTGGCATTAGGGGAGTGGGGAGGTATGGCAAGATCTCATTTAACAGAGACACACTCTTTCTCGCCATTCTTGGTCAAGGCACAAGGGGGCTGCCATTTAGAGCCAGCAAACAAGGGGGGCAATCGGAGCCCGTTCCATCATGTCACACTCCCTCCTGATTGAGCCCTCACATATCCCTAGTACATCTTCACTGGTCATTTTCCCCCGTTCTGAACTTTTTTGAAATTTTTGGCAAGGTAGATTTTGAGATCCCATTTTTAAGAAGTTGATTCTGGGAGTTCCTATTGTAGCTCAGCAGGATAAGAACCCAACATATATGTTCATGAGGTTGCGGGTTTGATCCCTGGCCTCACGCAGTGGGTTAAAGTACCCAGTGTTGTCAAAACTTGCAATATAGTTCATAGATGTGGCTCAGATCCAGTGTTGCTGGGGCTGTGGTGTAGGCTAGCAGCTGCCACTCTGATTCACCACCTAGCCTAGGAACATCCATATGCCACAGGTTCGGCCATTAAAACACACAAACAAAAGTTGATTTTGTCTCATCATTTGACCCATAAATTAATCTTGTTTAGTTTCCTAGGCCTTTAATTCTCCCATACTCTTCCGAATTTTCTTCACCTCCTATTTATGCTTCTGCACCTACTAGTAAGTACTCCTGGAATGCAAATGGAAATAACAAAACATTTTAAAAGCTGCCATTCAGTCTCAAATAACATAATATATATAATTTTACATTCTCTATGCCTTCCTCATCCTTGGAAATACTCAGTATACAAAAGTAAGCTTAAAGATTACGTTTGAACTCTCTCACTGAAGCAAGAAGGAATGACACGTTAGCAGTGGCAGGACTCTTCAATATGGTTCAGAGCATCTTTATTATTTTGCAATAAAGAGGCTGAGAAAAGAGGGTAAAGGGGCTTTTTCTAAGGTCATAAGGTAACTAAGTATCAAAGGCGAGGCCAGGACACAGATAGTTTCTCTGAATTAATCTGGTTGACTTTCCCTCATGTCAGCACTGCTCTCGTGAATTCTTGTCTCTAATCTGTGGTCAGCTAGAACATACCTTACTTGGAAGGAAACACATGACATGTAATATATCACTTAGTCAACATGGAAATGGGAAAGCAATAAAGGGTTTTATATTAAGAAAGCTGGCTCTTCCTTTAGATCCAGAGACAAGTCAAACATAAGAAAATGTCATTGAAGCCAAGGCCCCAGAGGAGCTGACCCCGTCGAACCGCATCACAGGCTTACCACAGATTTGACAACCTCGGTCATAATTTTATCAAGAGATGTTCTATTTCTACATTGCCCAAAGCATCGCCTTCAATTTAATCACTTATGAAACTCCACGGCTTCTGCTAGAATGGTTGATAAATTGATGTTATCCTCTGGTAGTTGGGAAGCACTAGTCTTGTTTAGCTTTTGCTGTGAGCATTATAAGGAGCTGGCAAAAGCACATACTCAATTATGAACATATTCCTAGGTGTGCAGGCGAATTGTCTTTACAGGTAAATTGTCTTTACAGTTCATCCAATGATTTTTTAATAGGAGATGAAAAAAATGTGATCAAATATTCAGTTTAGTAAATGTATTTCAAAGTATTCCATCCTCTAAAAGGGAAATGCTTAAATCTAAAGTGAAAGAAAATTTATCACAGTGAAATGCTTCAGTGCAGATCCTCTGCACTCCTGTCTGGTTAAGCAACATGAATCTCGGTCAGCATAAAAAGGTCCAAAGCAGTCATCACCTGTCACAAAACAAAGTATTCTCTTCTCTTGACTACTGGTTTCATATGCAAGCCTCATCCTGTTCTCTTCACAGGGTGTCAACATTACTTCATTTCATTAAAAACGACAATTTATTCACAACAAAATATTCTGTAAAAGAGTTTGGGAGATGATATTCTTTACACTTTCACGAAAATGATTTTATTACTCCTTAAAAATAGTTATTACCTTAACCCTTTCATATCTTTTAGAATTTTATGCATATAAAGCATTTTTATGGTACTATTACCTAATTAATGTTGTTCCATTTCATAGGGAATATATGCTGAGTTTCATAAATAAAGTTGATTAGATTTTTCAAAAACTTAATTGATTTTCATTTTATTCTTTCTCCTTTTCTTCAAGAATAACCCTACCAATGTTCATTTTATAGCAAGAACTCACGCAGAGATGATGGTCTTAGATGGTAGATGAGCAGATAAAAGGAACCTCCCAAGGCCTCTTAACTGCCTTTTATAACTCTTGCTCAGTATAGATTTTTAGACCTGGGCTTTTTATTTCCTTATCTCTCTCAGAAACCCAAACATGCTATTTTCTGTTCCCTAATTATCTTCTTTCATCTCCTCTTAGGTTCCTTCCAGACCACTCCAGACAAAACTGTCTGAACAACAAACACAACCTTTTTCAAAATCATATTTTATTTTCAAAAGCCATAAAGTGATTTAAGACTGGACATAAACATGACTCCAAAACAACACATTCACTTAGAGACCCCCCCACTATGGATCTTCTGCTCTACAGGATATTTTCTTTTTTAGCATATTTGAAATATTAGATGAGAACAGTAAAAACAGTCCATTTGTTGGGAATAGATTTGACATCATTACACAAAACCTAGGTAGCTTTTTTTGCTGCTGCTAAAATCAAGTTTGATTTGATCTATATGTATACACGGAAGTCTATACATAGACTTCCTATGATAGGAAAATGTGTGATATTCAAGACTGATCTCAGTAGGGTTCATGGCAAGGAAAACGAGTTACTCCTCTATTTACAAGGGTTATTATTTAAATATATCTGTCTGGATTATAAACTTATTAAAATAAAAATATGCTTATATTACTCATTATATCACAAATCTCATTTTGTTTTGTTTACCCAGTAGTAATAAAGCCCCAGTAAATATTTGAAGACTCATCACTTCAAATAAAACCTCTGCCAGATGAGGCAAACATGAGGCTTTCGAACCATCATTAGGACCATTGAGCTTTTTTTTTTTTTTTTTTTTTAATTTACAATCTTTATTTATTTATTTATTTATTTATTTTTGTCTTTTTGCTATTTCTTTGGGCCGCTCCCGCGGCATATGGAGCTTCCCAGGCTAGGGGTCGAATCGGAGCTATAGCCACCGGCCTACGCCAGAGCCACAGCAACGCGGGATCTGAGCCGCGTCTGCAACCTACACCACAGCTCACGGCAACGCTGGATCGTCAACCCACTGAGCAAGGGCAGGGACTGAACCCGCAACCTCATGGTTCCTAGTCGGACTCGTTAACCACTGCGCCACGACGGGAACTCCAGGACCATTGAGCTTTTAAAGAGCATCCTTCCCTGTGAAGGTACATTGTGACATAACCAGTGCATGTGTACCATGCAGAGATGGAGCCGTGAATCTTCCGCTGGCTTATCCATTTTAGAGTTGTCTACAAAGAATTTTGCCCAAGAAGCCAGGTTCATACTTGTTTAAGGAAGATACAAAAAGACTTATAAACTGATGTCTAGAATAAACAATTCAAAGGAAGAGGCAAAATACCACGATCAAACTCTAATTTTTTTTAAGGGATTAATTCATGATCCCTAACGTAAATGTAGAAGTTTGCTAAAGACATTCTTATGAGCAACACAAATATGAGGGTGAATGGAGCATTTGCCAAGGGAAAGTAAGTTTGTCGAGAAGTTTTGTTTTTATTTTGTGGATATCAAAGAAATTGCCTGTGTCTTTCTCCCCTCTCCCCTCTCATCTTTCCCTGCCCTCCTCTCTCTCTCTCTCTCTTTTCTGTGTGTATTTGTCTAAGCAAACATTTCCAATTGACAGTGGGCCATTGTGTTGTATAAAGATGAAACCTAGCAAGACACATTTTTTTCTTTCTTTGTTTCAATACTGGTTACTTACATTCCCAGCACTAGGCTTCTAAGACAGCATGTCTCTTAGTTCAGTACAGAAAACCACAGCAGATTTACCCTTCAGAGATCCTTCTGGGAGTCAAGGAAGAAAAACAATAGGCCTTTTGCAGCCTTTTCTAACAGTGACTGCTGATATTGCATCCCTCTATCTTTAGATTATGGATTCGGAATTTCAGTGCACGACCACTTTGGGGTATGCTTATATAGGGAATTCTACCAGCAGACACATAATAAAAGAAGACAGCTATCTTTCCCTGAAAATGGTGAGAAATTTTGTTTCAGGGGGTAGACGGTTTCTGCACAACTTCAAATTCACAGTACAAAAGCTGATATTGTCTTTATTTCCTTTGTATCCACAGGTAAGGAGCATTAGTTTCCTTTCAGTTTCTGAATCCACAGAAGATTCATTAAGCAGCCTGGGGTTTCTCAGCAGGAGCAAAGCCTAAGGGATAGGGCTGCTCTGATGGGTGCCTGGCCTCCTCTTCAGCATCCTCTTCAAGTGACTGAAGTGAATGGGTCTTTCATGTACAGCCCTCTTACTAGTCACTGCTACATATCCCCTAGGGGATTAATCTGTTAGCACTGCCACTCAGATATGCATTTTAAAACATGCTAATCCAAGCTGAAAAAGTCCCCTCGAGGGAAAAAATATGAAATATGTTACAGAAAAAGAAGCTCACTTTCTGACTTCTCCTCACTTTAGGGGAAATTTTTTTTTTTACTAAAAAAGAAGAAAATGATCCATTTATGATGAGCATCATCATGTCATGAGAAATTAGCACAACCCAACCCAACCCTCCAAAGCTCACACAGGTGTAGCTTAAAAGGAACTCACTCAAGATTCCATTCTATGATGCAACTCCATGCACAGAATGCCACTTGTAAGTACAATCATTTCAGTTGTGCATTAAGAATTTACTTTCATCTGGGAGTTCCCGTCGTGGCGCAGTGGTTAATGAATCTGACTAGGAACCATGAGGTCGCGGGTTCAGTCCCTGCCCTTGCTCGGTGGGTTAACGATCCGGCATTCCCGTGAGCTGTGGTGTAGGTCGCAGAGGCGGCTCGGATCCCACATTGCTGTGGCTCTGGCATAGGCCAGTGGCTACAGCTCTGATTTGACGCCTAGCTTGGGAACCTCCATATGCCACAGGAGCGGCCCAATAAACAGCAAAAAGACAAAAAAAAAAAAAGAATTTACTTTCATTTGAAGTCCTTATGATTTCCTCATTTGGGGTTTTCTAGCTTTAAAGAAATCCACATGTTCTTATTCAGATCATATGTACTCTAGACACAATCAAATTTTAAATAATAGTGAGAGCTATATAAGGCACACTTGTACATTAGTGTCTACTAATGGACATGCCATGTTTTTCCATTGGCGTAATTATATAGTTGGCTTCAATTTTACACGGACAAGCTACCATTGTAGAATGAGAAAGATTTCTCTGCTTTACCACTGGTAGGAATCACATCCCCAAGACAGATACAGAATCTTAAATGCTACAGCTGAAACCCCTTATTTTAAAGCAGATGCAGAGATCTGGTACATTTGCAGAATGAGTTTGGTAATATAAAGAGAATTCTAGAGATACATATCTATATTTACCTAAAACAATCAATTCTTTATTTACATGACATTTTAAGTGCAAACTGTCTTTTAGTATTTTCTTATTGACTAGTAGAGAACCTTATGTATAGTAGAGGTTTCATAAATATAATGTTTTAAATTGAATTTTGGACTTAAATGTCTTACTGCATTGTTTTTTTTTTTTTAAATAGTTACTTCATTCAACAAATATTTATTGGTCTTTACTCAAAAGTTACTGTCCCAGGGAGATTTACCTTCTTAAGCTGTCCATTCTATCTAAACCACTACCCTAAATTGTTCAGATTCCTTTTCTGTGAATTTTTTACCCTTTATCACTACCAATAATACTCCATGTTTTTCTTATTTAACTTGCTTATTTCTTTTTTCTTATTTATTTATTTATTTATTGTCTTTTTGCCATTCCTAGGGCCTCTCCCACAGCATATGGATGTTCCCAGGCTAGAGGTCTAATCAGAGCTATAGCCGTCAGCCTATACCAGAGCCACAGCAACGTGGGATCTGAGCCGCATCTGCAACCTACACCACAGCTCACAGCAATGCCAGATCCTTAACCCACTAAGCTAGGCCAGGGATCAAGCCCACAACCATTGAGAACTCCTTATTTATACTAGGGACAGAAACTCCCTATTTATAATTTAGCTTCATGAGGGCAGACATATTTGTCTCATTCACTGCTGTATATTTTCCCTGAAGATTAAAAAAGGACCAGGCATATAGGAGGAAAAATATAGAAATAAATAATCAACAAACATTTGTTGAATAAAACAAATTAATGGCTATTACTGAAACCTGTGAGGTGTCACACAGAGTGAGGTTACAAGAATAAAAGAATTTTTTTCCTATATTGATTGTGTCAAGTTGACTGTTCACAAACCATCACTACTATAGAAACAATAAGGAAAAAGTTCAGTTTTCATTAGACAAGTTAAAAAATGAACTATTTCCTCTTTTAGGACGTTTGTATCTTTCTATGTTCATCAATGTCTTTCCAAGACAACATTCAATATTATTGAAGGAGAAAGAAGATCCTGAAGGCACTGATGAGATGCTAATGGGCTTTGCGCTAAGAACTACTCAAGTAATGAATTGCTGTTGAGCAATAGCAGTTAAATTGCAGATCTGGAGAAATGGCCCCAAAGCTACTGAGAGATGGAGGGTAACTTAAATTTCAAAAGGTATAGATAGCTTCCATTCCTTCTTTGGCACAGCTGCTCTAAGTTAAATCGCTAATGTTGCTTTGTCCCAAGTAAGATTTCACTGGGGAAGATCTGTTTCTAAAACACATTAAAAAAAATAAAAATACTTTTTTTGTTTTGGTGGCTCAGTGGGTTAAGGATCGAGCATTGTCACTGCTGTGGCTTGGGTCACTGCTTTGACTAGGGTTCGATCCCTGACTGAGGAAATTCCACACACAGTGGGGGTGGCCAAAAAGAAAAAAAACTACTTTATGGGGTTTCATTAGGCAGCAGCACATGGTTGGTTGAAGAAGCAGTAAACACACAGCTAACTGAAAAGAATGAAAGTAGGAAGACCAGGTGGGAAGTTCTCAGTAGTGTGTGGAGTCCTCATGAAAGAGAGGGTGTGGTTTTAAAATGATTAACATCCCAGAGATCCCAGAAGTCCTGATTTAACATACTTCTACTCTTCAATAAAGGTGATGTATGCCTTATATAAATAACTCTGATTCAATGAATATTCCTTTATAACTTTTCAATAATAAGTTTATGCATTAAATGAAAAGAAGAAAAGGAGGGAGGGAGGAAGGAGAGAGTGAAAACAAAATGAAGAAAAGGAAGGAAGGCAAGAAAGGAAAACATTCTGCTGTGAATTCCTGCCAGCGATTGAGACAGTGGAAATTCTGCATGTGTGAAAGATTCTAAAGGAAGACAAGGGCAGCTCCAAGTTCCACTTGATGTGGAGAGGCAAAACTTAGGGGAAGAAATCAAGGTGTGTTTCAAATTCTCAAAGTGAAGGAAATAAGAAATTTGAAAAAAAAAAAAAAGCCACATGGATGGCAGGCTACATTTAGAGAAGTAAGGATGTTTGGTGTTTAGCTAGAAGTCTTTTGTTAACACTTTCGCAAAAAAAAAAAAAAAAAAAAATCTCTGAACATTAACTTTGTGGTTTTATGAACCTTTCATCTCTCTTCAGATTTGTTTGGTTCTCTCTCTACCTAACCTGTTTAGGTGACCCCACCCCACTTGATGGCTGCCTCTAGGAAAGCCTGGGGATTAAGCAAGTCAATTCGGGTCTCTTACATACAACCCCTCATCTCTGCCTCATCACCTTGCTTTAAGTACCAAGCGCCCAGTGCCCCTACTATTCACTTCTTGCCTGTTTTAGTACCACTGCCTCTAATTCAGTTCCTTTGCCTAAGCCCACCCTCTGCGAACAGTGCCCAGACTTTATAGTGACCACATACATATTCTGAATTTTCTTATAACAGTCCCAATGTGAACCACCTCCTTTTCTCATCTCAGTCTGCTATTGGGAAAATTATCACCAAGTCACTCCTCTCTTCACTTTCCCCTCTCAAAGGTAACTCATCTTAACAATCTGTTCAAGATATTAAAGACATTAGCATTAGGTTGTGAATCCCTTTAGTAAGATGTAGCAGTCTTAGCTGCCTTAGAAGGGCAACTACCCTCTTACTTAAAATAAATCCAGACATGCCTGTCAGAATAACACCAGCATTAGTATAAGAATTCAAATAAAATTAAGCATCGATCATCATTTGGCATTGCAAAGCCTTAGAATTCACTTTCTAGTCTATCATAATTAGCTTTTGTTATCCTCTGATATAGGCGAAATGAATCAATGACTTAACTCAATGGGATCCTAATTTATGTGTACTTGTATTTAATCAAAGAGGATATGTGTACTTGAAAATCTCATCCTCTAAAGAAAAGCATTATTTTAAGTTTAAAAATATCGTCCTGACAATGCATACCTGATGGAGACATCTAAAAGCTTCTCTAGTTTTATCTGCAATAAAATTGTGTTAAATTCAAGTCACAGTGTGCAGTTACAGTACAGCTGGAAAAGATGCAATGTTTTCTTAGAGAAAATGCTTGGCATCCAGGTGAGGGGAATACATAAAGGAGTAAAACTTAGGGAGCCAGGAACAGATGTGAAAAAATGAGACAGGAGTCTTTTGATTCTCTGAGCTCGAGGCAAAATCCCATCTGTCAAGCACCTCTCTTGGATTTCCCCAAAGACTCCTGCCTCCAGCTTTCCAGATTGTCCTGGCAATTAAACGTCTTCCAAGACCTGTCACATTCATCATCGTAAACATCTCTCAACAGGCTTCCATTTGCACTCTGATTTTCCATGATTTCCATGATCTCTACAGCCTGCTGGTCACCCCCTGAAACCCACGTAGGTTTCTCACAATGAGCCTAATACATGGCAGCCAGAGCCAGCACCACCCCCAAATGCATTTCCCTTCTTTCAGGCTAGAGAACCTTCAGGAAGCAACAAAAGGTGCCCAGATACTCTTTGTAGCACCAACTCTAGGATGATTAGACAGATTTTTAATTTGTTTAAGGTTGCTATGGTTTGCTTTTTTTTGTTTGTTTGTTTTTTTGTAATTTGTAGTGGTGGTCTTAGTCCTAAAATGTAAAGAAAAACACACAATCTTAAATTCAAAAGACATATTTTTCAGGAAGATTAAAATTTATTTAGCTATAAATGCATCTATTCTATATTAATTATTTAAAGGCATATAAGCTTCCTAGGATTATCATTTCGCTGCAAAGTTCTTGGGAACTGCTCTCCTTCAAAAGGATAAGTAAGGCCTCTATGACACCAGGAAACAGGAAGGAAGCAGCATGTGTTTAGGAAACAGATCAATCAGGGTAAAATCCCAAACTAGACACTTACAGCATGAAAAGGTAGCTATATCTCTGATCTGACTTGCCTCATTTCTAAACTGGCATAATATCCCAAATTTCTTAGACTTCCTATGAACAAGCAATAGCCTAGAAAACCATACACACAGGACACATCAAAGGAGATGAATCCATGAATCATGTCCCTCTTGGGGTTCCCATCTGCCATGACATCCCCTAGTGAGCAGGTGGTTAATAAAGGCTGCTAAATGACAGTGAGGATAATTTTTCCTTGTTCTATTCATTTTTTTAAACATTGCCCACTGTACTTTCCAACATTACACAAAAATGAACAATTAGCAGTTATTTTCTTTTTTTGACATTTCTTTAAAAGATCATAAAAACCTTAAGTCAACAAAAGAAGATAATTACTACCATTTCACACTTCACAACAAATTCTTAGCTAAGTCTTCCTCTGCAGTCAAAGTAAGGTCACTGGGCAAAGTCAGAATGTAACACACTCTCTTTTGCTGTCTCTCATACACATACAAAATTATTACAACACTATTAAGAAGACTCTTCTCTTTAGCCATTGCATTGTTGTCTCCATGATCAATTCCTAAGCTGATCACATAGACAAAATGGCTTTTGGACCAAGAGAAAAGAAACAGGAAATGACTGGATGAACAACGGCATCTCAAAACAAAGAATATGTAAGTCTTGAGGAGGAAATGCAATGTTCTAACTTGCAGATTGAAGATGGACTAAAAAAGAACCAAAATGACACAGGGTCATCTGTACCCATGAAATGCAGAAATAAGAGCAACCAGAGTTCCTGTAGAACCTCAGGTGGTTAAGAACCTGATGAGTATCCATGAGGATGAGGGTTTGCTCCCTAACTTTGCTCAGTGGGTTAAGAATCCACTGCAGGAGTTCCCGTCGTGGCGCAGTGGTTAACGAATCTGACTAGGAACCATGAGGTTGCAGGTTCGGTCCCTGCCCTTGCTCAGTGGGTTAACGATCCGGCGTTGCCGTGAGCTGTGGTGTAGGTTGCAGACGCGACTCGGATCCCGCGTTGCTGTGGCTCTGGCGTAGGCCGGAGGCTACAGCTCTGATTCAACCCCTAGCCTGGGAACCTCCATATGCCGCGGGAGCGGCCCAAGAAATAGCAACAACAGCAACAACAAAAAAGACAAAAGACAAAAAAAAAAAAAAAAAAAAAAAAAGAATCCACTGCAAACAGTGGCATAGTTCACAGATGTGACTCAGATCTGGCATTGCTGTGGCATAGGCTGGCAGCTGCAGCTCTGATTTGACCCCTAACCCAGAAACATCTACATACTGCAGGTTCGGCCGTAAAAAGAAAAGAAGTGAAACGTAAAGAAGAAATAAATAAATAAATAAAAACAACTGGACTATAACAAAATATCTTCCTTCTAAAAAATCTACAAAGTTTGGTTCCAAAGTAAGGACAAAGCAAGGATGTGTGTGTGTGTGTGTGTACTGATAGTTTATGAAACAATTCTTGAGAACTACTTTTAAATACAATTTTTTTTGCCCACTCACATTGTCATTCATATAAAAAGAATGTAACAACTCTTTTGTGAATATATAACAATCTCACACAGCATACACAGAATCGCATGTCTACTAGCATAAACAAAGCAGAGACTTAGGCTATATATCTGATGAGGGTAAGCTGAAATATTCAAGACAAAGATGCAAACACACAAAAGATGTAGATCCTAAATGCTATTTTTAAAGATAATCAATCATTATAAATAAAAAAATAAGATGGGGAAAAATAAAGATAATCAACCAGTTTCAGGTAAAATTCAGGCTTTTCTAATAGGCTATTTTGTAATTAACAATGAAGTTTTTATGCCCCAATTTCAGGAGGCTTCCTCTGAACAGTATCAGATGCACACAGGCAAAGGGATATATTCACTGAGATTTCCTGAATGCCACCTGTCTGCTAGAATGAGAGCACTTCATCTAACTAGTATTATTTTGGCCTGGCAGCATTGCTCACCCCTGTGCCAGTCAAATCTTTACATGGATTAAGAAATACTCAAGTTCTAGGGCTATACTCCAATGGGCATATGGCAAAAGTCTCTTAAGTACTATACTCCTAGGGTCCATCCAGCCACCAGAAATTAGAACATAAAAGAAGACTCACATGGTAGATAATCTACCATGGTGGAATAATCTATGTAAACTCAATGAAAAAGAAAGTTCACATTGTTATCACAATTTTCAAAAATCACAAATTATTAGGAAACAAAAAACATAGGCTTTCAAAATGAGACCTGTGCTAGGGACCAGCTATTTTGGTCTCCCTTCTGCCATATTTATGACCTTATTTTCTTTACCTGCAAAATAGAGTAATAGCACATATTTATCAATATACGATCATGCATGTTATTTGCCCATTTGTGCTCAGATCTATGGCTCTTAAATTGTCAAGTTGCAAATGAAATGCGTAGTATGAAAACACATTAAATGAAAAATATTCTCACACTTTAGGTACTAATGTCCACTAAATATATTTTTTTAGTAAAAGATGGTTTTTTTCTAACCATGAATTATGATTACATCCTATTATATCCATTCTTTTATTACTCAAATGAATTTATCACATCTGTAGTTGTATAATGATCATAACAATCTAATTTCACAGGATTTACATCACACAGCCCAGGCACATCCCCCCACCCCCCAAACTGTCTCCTCCACTGGAGACCAAAAGTTTTTCAATGTCTGTGAGTCAGTATCTGTTCTGCAAAGAAGTTCAGTCTGTCCTTTTTTTCAGATTCCACATGTCAGTGAAAGCATTTGATGTTGGTGTCTCATTGTATGGCTGACTTCACTTAGCATGATCATTTCTAGGTCCATCCATGTTGCTAAAAATGCCGGTGTTTCATTCCTTTTAATGGTTGAGTAATATTCCATTGTGTATATGTACCACATCTTATGGATCCACTCCTCTGTTGATGGGCATTTAGGTTGCTTCCATGTCTTGGCTATTGTAAATAGTGCTGCAATGAATACTGGAGTACATGTGTCTTTGTGAGTAGTGGTTTTCTCTGGGTAGATGTCCAGGAGTGGGATTGCTGGGTCAAATGGTAGTTCTATGTTTAGTTTTCTGAGGAATCGCCATACTGTTTTCCACAGTGGTTTCACCAATTTACAATCCCACCAACAGTGTACTAGGGTTCCTTTTTCTCCACACCATCTATTGTTTGTAGACTTTTGGATGAAGGCCATTCTGGTTGGTGTAAGGTGGTACCTCATAGTGGTTTTGATTTGCATCTCTCTAATAATGAGTGACGTTGAACATCTTTTCATGTGTTTCTTGGCCATCTGTATGTCTTCTTTGGGGAACTGTCTGTTTAGATCTTCTGCCCATTTTTTGATGGGGTTGTTTGATTTTTGGTATGGAGCTACAGAAGTTGTTTACAAATTTTGGAGATTATACCCTTGTCCGTCGATTCACTTGCAAAGATTTTCTCCCATTCTGTGGGTTGTCTTTTCGTTTTGTTTAGGGTTTCCTGTGCTGTGCAGAAACTTTTAAGTTTGATTAGGTCCCATTTGTTTATTTTTGTTTTTATTGTCAATACTCTAAGAGGTGGATCTGAGAAGATGTTGCTGTCGTGTATGTCAGAGAGTGTTTGGCCTACGTTTTCCTCTAAGAGTTTTATAGTGTCTGGTCTTATATCTAGGTCTTTAATCTATTTTTTGTGTACGTTATTAGGGAGTGTTTTAACTTCATTCTTTTCCATGTGGCTGTCCAGTTTTCCCAGCACCACTTATTGAACAGGCTGTCCTTTTTCCATTGTATATTCTTGCCTCCTTTGTCATAGATTAGTTGGCTGTTCATGTGTGGGTTTAATTCTGGGCTTTCAATCCTGTTCCACTGATCTATATTTCTGTCTTTGTGCCCGTACCATATGGTTTTGATTATCGTTGCTTTGTAGTATAGTCTGAAGTCCAGGAGCCTGATTCCTCCAGCTCCATTCTTCTTTTTCAGGATGTCTGACTATTCTGGGTCTGTTGTGCTTCCAAACAAACTTTAAAATAGTTTTTTTGAGTTCTGTGAAAAATGTCCTTAGTAATTTGATAGGGATTTCATTGAATGTGTAGATTGCTTTAGGTAGTATGGTCATTTTGATAATATTAACTCTTTCAATCCAAGAGCATGGTATGTCTTTCCATCTGTGTCATCTTTGATTTCTTTCTTCAGTGGCTTATAGTTCTCAGGGTAAAGGTCTTTTGTCTCTTTAGGTAGGTTTACTCCTAGGTATTTTATTCTTTTGGATGTGATGGTAAACAGGATTGCTTCCCTAATTTCTTTTTCTGATCTTTCATTGTTAGTGTATAGAAATGCCGTCAATTTCTGTGTATTAATTTTGTATCCCGCGACTTTGCCAAATTCATGGATGAGATCTAACAGTTTTCTGGTAGAGTCTTTAGGATTCTCTAGGTATAGTATCATGTCATCTGCAAACAGGGATAGTTTTACTTCTTCCTTTCCAGTTTGGATTCCTTTTATTTCTTTTACTTCTCTGATTGCCATGGCTAGGACTTCCAAAACTATGTTGAAGAGTAGTGGCAAAAATGGACATCCTTGTCTTGTTCCTGATCTCAGTGGGAATTCTTTCAGCTTTTCACCATTGAGAATTATGGTCGCTGTGGGTTTGTCATATATGGCCTTTATTATGTTGAGGTATGTTCCTGTTATGCCCACTTTCTGAAGGGTTTTTATCAGAAATGGGTGTTGCATTTTGTCAAAGGCTTTTTCTGCATCTATTGAGAGGACCATGTGGTTTTTATTCTTCAGTTTGTTCATGTGCTGTATCACACTGATGGATTTGCAGATTTTGAAGAACCTTGCATCCCTGGGATAAATCCCACTTGATCATGATGTACAGTCCTTTTAATGTATTGTTGGATGCGGTTTGCTATTATTTTGTTGAGGATTTTTCATTTATGTGCATCAGTGAAACTGGCCTGTAGTTTTCTTTTTTTGTGGTATCTTTGTCTGGTTTTGGTATCAGGTTGATGGTGGCTTCATAGAATGAGTTTGGTAGTATCCCTTTCTCTGCAATTTTTTGAAATATTTTCAGAAGGATAAGTGTTAGCTCTTCTCTAAATGTTTGATAGAATTCACCTGTGGAGCCATCTGGTCCTGGACTTTTGTTTGTTGGGAGTTTTTTAATCACAGTTTCAATTTCAGTTCTTGTGAATGGTCCATTCATCTTTTCCATTTCATCTTGGTTTAGTCTTGGAAGATTGTACTTTTCTAAGAATGTGTCCATTTCTTCTAGGTTTTCCATTTTATTGGCGTATGGTTGCATATGAGTCTCTTATGATATTTTGTGATCCTTTATGATCCTCTGTGATGTCCCTTGTTACTTCTTTTTCATTTCTAATTTTATTGATTTGAGTCCTCTCTCTTTTTTTCTTGATAAGTCTGGCTAAGGCTTTATCAATTTTGTTGATCTTTTCAAAGAACCAGCTTTTTGTTTCATTGATCTTTTTGTATGGTTTTCTTTGTTTCTAGTTCATTGATTTCTGCTCTGATCTTTATGATTTCTTTCATTCTAACTTTAGGTCTTATCTGTTCTTCTCTCTCTAGCTGCTTTAGATGTCATATTAGCTTGTTTATTTGAGCATTTTCTTGTATCCTGAGGTGGGCTTGTATTGCTATAAACTTTCCTCTTAGAATGGCTTTTGCTGCAACCCATAGGTTTTGGAGTGTTATATCTTTGTTGTCATTTGCTGTTAGGTATTTTTTAATTTCATCTTAGATTTCTTCAGTGATCCATTGGTTGTTTAGCATCATGTTGTTTAGTCTCCACGTGTTTGTGTTTTTTGCAGATTTTTTCTTGTTGTTGATTTCCAGTTGCATAACGTTGTGGTTGGAAAAGATGTTTGATATGATTTCAATTTTCTTAAAGTTACTGAGGTTAGATTTGTAGCCCAGGATGTGATCAATCTTAGAGATCACATTCTAAGAGGAAAGTTTATAGCAATACAAGCCCACCTCAGGATACAAGAAAATGCTCAAATAAACATTGCATTGGGATGGAATGTCCTATAAATATCTATTAAGTCCATCTGGTTTAATGCATCATTTATCCATTTCTTAAATTAACATTTTTCTCATACAGCTGATTGTTAAGAAAATATTTAAGAAAAATGTCACTGCTTATATGTGTAAACACATGCACTGATAGCTCTAAATGTGTATATACATGTAACAGAAAATCATTTATATCCACATTGCATTGTTAAACTTATTTGCATATACAAGATTTATATTTTCTTTCATTCTTCTTCTTCTTATTATTATTTTTGGTCTTCTTAGGGCTGCATCCATGGCATATAGAAGTTCCCAGGCTAAGAGTCAAATTTCAGCTGCTGCTGGCCTATGCCACAGCTGCAGCAACGTGGGATCCAAGCCACATCTGCCACCATACCACAGCAAAAGGCAATGCCAGATCCTTAACCCACTGAGTGGACCAGGAATCACACCCATTCCTCAGGGGTACTAGTCTGGTTGGTTACTGCTGAGCCACAATGGGAACGCCAAGATTTATATTTTCTTTATAAGTACTTTACTATACAATAAGTCCCTTACCTATTTTTAAAATTTGTCTTTTTTTTCATACTTAGTTTTTTTCACACTTTGTTTCTTCTACTATAGGTCTTAGAACCAACATGTTAATTTGCAGTGAGCATCCACTAGGAATTTTAATTACAACCTGTTACTGTTGAATTGATTGACTGTAATCCCCCCCACCTTTCTTTTGGCTCTCTTACATGCTTTTAAGTTATTATTATATTTTTATTTTTGATCATGAATGGAGCTTTATATCTGGGCATTCTTTGACATTTAGATTGGAGATGCTTTCCTCCAGAGAAAATTTGTTTTTCTTCTGATGGGCTTCTGAGACACTTCACAACAAATTCTTAGCTGAATCTTCCTTTGTAGTCAATGTCAAGGTCAATTGATATAGGGTACTTCTGCTGCTCTACAAGATCCATGTCTATCACCACCACTTCTGCTTTTGCTGAGGATGTGGCCCATTGGATCTTAGCTATATTTAAATGTCAAGTTCCCGTCAAGAATGGCTAAGGTTATAATTACATTAGTACAATGAGCTAAGAATAATTAATTCCATACATTCATTACTCTAAGCAACAGTAAATATCATGTCATATGTATTTTTAAAGTGCTTAAATCTCCCAGTAGAATATGAATAATGGTTGAAAATAGTAACCATAATAATTCCAGTGGTGATGAGCAGGAGGGGGAGAAATATATTTGAGCAATTACTACTTCCTAAAAATCGTGTTAAGTGTTTTACAATATCATTCAATTCTCAAAAAAAAAAAAAAACCACTATGCAGTAGATGATTTTATTATCTTCATTTTACACCTGAGTAAACAGAAGATAAAGACAGTAACTTGCCAAGCATCATGTAAGTCTATGATGTGACATTAAACTCCAGATCTGTCTGATTTTAGAACCACTATGCTATATTTGTCCTCAACAATTTTTGGTAATACAGATATTACTGCAATATTTCTCCAAGTATCAGGAATGCATAAAAATAAAGGAGATGTTTGACTAGGACTAATTAGCAAGGATTAAAGAAGGAAAGTCAGGGGTATTGGGAGATACAGTAAATTTATCTACAGAATACTTATTTATATTGCTAGAATATTAGTTGAGCCATTTTAGTGGTTTGAAAGGGTTCACCTTTTATAGGAAGTGTTTACTACTGACTGGCAATTTCTGCTTAGGCCACTTTGGGAAGATATTTGTGGAGTCACTGGATTTCCTAGATCTAGACTTTAACCTTGAGATTTCGAAAATTCATTTTATTAGTATACCCTGCTTCAGAGAAACTGCTTTTGTCACAAAAATTGCGAAATCACTAGTGACCATCTATTTGATGGTAGATGTTTAGATTCGGCAACCTGAGCCATAGAATATCTACAAAGGGGGCCTATCTATCAACTACCTGTCTGTCTATCTACCTATTACCCTCTATTTATCCTTTTCATAACATCCACCTATCATCTATCCATCCTCTACTTATCACTTACCTATAATCTATCTACCCTTTACCTATCATCTATCTATTATCTATCTATGTATCACTTTTTAAACTTGGAGCAATCTATTAAAATCACACCTATCTTTATAAAGTCAGGAGACTGGTTACCTATAATCCAATCACACTCTCCTGCTAAACAATACTTCTTGCCTATTTTCTAGCCTCCAAAATTCTATTTTGCTATTTGTAATGATTTTTTTTTACAAACTTACCCTTCTGTACTTTATAGTTCTGAATTATATTACATTTATCCAGTATGTCAATTAATTTTATATTTTAGATAACAGCAAAAATAGCAGGGCTTGATTCTATAAAATTTTTGCTCTAAGTGGATTCTTATCACCTCAGTCCAAGAGGATGTCACTTAGATGGACATGACTTTCTTGCCTTAATTTTTTTGAGGGTGTTATTTTGACACACTTACATGCATTACTCTAAAAATGCTTAATTTAAAACAAGTTTAATTTTTAGTTTATAAAGTTAATGGTCGACTGTGCTTATAAAGTTTGTCTATAAACTTGATAAGTTAATTGCTTATCACTTACTTATTGATTTTATGCTTAAACAGTGAGATACACAGAGATAGAGGAAGGTATGTTTTTCTCTTTATGCTTTTTGCCATAAGAACAATTATATTTACAATATTTTCACAATAAAACAATTGTTTTAAATTCAGAAAACTGTTATAAATTTATGTGACATAATTAATATGAAATACACATAAACATTTCTAGGGATTGAATATTTATTGTTGAAAAGAGCTTTGGAAAAATTATCAAAATACAGAACTCCCTCTATTAGACTGGTTTTCTTATGAATTTCAGGGATGTGTTTACTGAATGGAAGAACAACTGATAGATAATTCATCTTTATGGGTCATCTGTTGCCAAGTAATGGTAATGTGACATCCTTGCAAGGGAAGGTTTTGTTCTAAACACAGTAATGAGTAACATCCCACAGACTCCATTCAAAAATGAAGATGAGTAGGTTGAGCAGCTGTTTTACTGGGAACGAGTAAAATGCAGTATCCTGACAGTCTCATTAAGGCATTTCTCCCTGTCACATCCTATTACCTGCTATTCAGAAATATTTTTTTTTGATTGTATAAAAGTTCCTATTCAGTGTTTTTCTGTTAGCATATTAATTATATAAAACAAAAAGTATTGCTTTGGGCCAAGAACAAGAGCAGAACAGTGCACCTTTAAAAAACGTCCAAGCTGCAACAGTTACCTGGGGGAGGACCCATCTTCAATTAATACATTGTATAACTACATTAACTAAAAACAAAAAGACTAGGAAAACTAAATCACATTAACAGAAATCTTCCTCAAGGGACCCACATTCCCCAAATTTTACCCTTCAAATGTCTCTAAATAGTCCATTGACACACTTGTCTCTTTATCATTTATTCAGTAATATTGCTAAGAATTTGCCAGGCACATGTTGGCTACAACATTACATTCTTCTAGGTTGTGGGGATCCACAGTGAATAGAATAGGCAAATGTCCTTAGCAAGGAATAATAAACCCACTGTGTGTGTGTGTGTGTGTGTGTGTGTGTGTTGAGGGGAAGAGGAGTGTTGCCCATTTGGATCTCTGTCCTTGAAGGAGAAGCTGAACCTACCATTAGGTGGTGGGTATTGGACCTGGCATTCAGGTGATGCCTGGGTGTGAAGATTTTAAAAGTATTAGGTCAAATGAACCTAACTTTCATATGCAGGGTTCACAACTGGATCTCATCCTGCTGCTACAGGGAGGCCAAATCCAAAAGGCTCAGTTCATAGGATATTTATACCCAAGAAGCAAAAAGAGTGAAACCAGCTTGGAACTTAAATAGAGCTGTTAAGTACTGATCACCTCTCCTGGGTTTTTATTCTCCTTACTCCTTTCTACCTGCTTGGTCTTTGATGCCGTCATTCTTCCAATCTCCTCTATTCATTTTGCCTCTCCACTCTTTCTTTGGATTTCTCCTTTACTCCTCCCCCAGGCTTAAGATGATCCTTAGGAGGATTAGTTGATGAGACACAAATGAGGAAAGAAAAACCTTTAAACTTGGAACAAATCTCCATGTTCTGCCATAAAACTGCCTGAAACCATTCTCTCACCTGCGATGTTTTCCCTAGGTAACTCTCCTACAACCCCCCAAAGTCTCTGTTTAGGGTTACAAAGTAGTAGAAGTTAACTTTTCTGGGGCTTTTACATGGTGTTCATTTTGTATTGGGGGGTCATACGTGTTTGCAGGGGGTGGGGAGGTACACGTACAGTCATACAGGACCACCTGTATCTCAGGTATGATATCACTCACTCTGCCCCTTACCTCAACCCTAACATCAACCATCTAACTTAAGTATCACTGTCTCCATTTTCAAACTAAAGACTCAAAAACTTAAGCAATATGTGGGTAATCACATGGCCTCTAAATGAATTTTTTCCTAATATAAATTAATGAATACAGAATCTATATAGTTTTACCTTATAATTTGGAAGACAGTGTTTGTATATCTATGAGAGATGGAGAGAGAGAACGATTGCTAAAGAAAAAAAAATGATTACTGAAATATTTTGCTATGGTAAGCTTAAGTGTAATTTTTAACTAACAGTTAAATAAAAACTAATTCAGATAAATCCAGCACAATTCCACATACATTATAAAGAAATCACATTATTAACACAACTTCCTTTTTATAGTAAATCTTTATGCCAGAGGCCTCATACATCATTTAGCAAGCTTTATATTTCATTGCCAACTTAAAAATAATATATCTAGAATGGAATCATCCATGAGATAAATAACAAAATTATAATTATCCTAGGAGCATATCCATAAAGCAGTTAATTAGCTATAGTCACTTTATATAATATATACGGTCCGTAGAGCACGTCTATCTACACTGTAAATAGTCCTTGTTTTCCTACTTGGGGAGTTATTACCAACAAACTATATCAGAAGAGTCTACCTGAGGTTAGTTTTATTTGTATTTTAAAATAATCAAATAAATTTACTCTTAATCCAGTTGTTTCAAAAGGTTACTTCCAGTCTGTATAGATTTCTCATATACACTTGGGCAAAGATTTTAAACTTCTCTCTACTTTCAACTATACCCTCGGTTCACAGCAAAACCATTCACTTTCCTAAAACTAAAAAAGAAAAATAATAATAATTACAATCACACAAAAGAAAGGAAAACAAATCAATTTTTCCCCAGAAAATAAATACCAAGAGTTAGACTGCTCTTCTTTCCCAGAGCAGCTATGAATTTTTTTAAATATCCAAAAGTCTGAAGCTTGGACAAACAAGCATATAATTTTTGTTTTGTTGAAATTTTGGATATAAAATAGAATATCTAATGAATATGAACTTTTGCAAGATTCCTTTGGTGAATGTTGTAATTACTTGGCAATAGACACTGAGAACATATTCTAAATCCATTTTCATAACTGAAAGGAAAAAAACCCACCTTTATCCTTAAATTCAAAAGAGAGAAAAACAAAGGTAAAAATGATATTTTTCTACTTTACCAGAGGCAATAAAAATGCCCAGATTTGTATACTAAAGAAGAGAAAACTCAATGGGAGACACCTTTTAGTGTGTGCAGGTCTACAATATTTGGTTTCAACTACTACATATACAGAGATAGATCCCTAATCAATATCTATTTACCTGCCACCTCACTTGGGCTACATTTCAATTTAGAGTGCCTTTAGGACATTTTAAGTTTTCTAACCTAAAAAAATACAAATTTAGTTGAAAACTAAATTCTTCATCTTCTCTGAGACTCCTTCTTCTCATATCTGCTGTGACAACATTGTCAGCTCAAATTCCTTGGCTAGAAATACATGTGATAATTTTAGCTATCACACATATTTGGGAGGAGCCAAAGTGTGATCAAATACTGTCAGTTACTCACTTGCCATCTCTCTCAGGTGCACTCATTCCTTTCCCTTTCTCTTTTCACCACTGTGATATAAGCTCTTGTCACTTCTGATTTAGATGATTACAACAACTTCCCATTGATATCCTGTCTATCAAGCTCTGTCTCCCAAGTTTAGACTGCATACAATTCATTGCCAGAATAATGATTCCCAAACTTCAATCTAATCATTATACCATGTCCAGAACCAGCCAGTGACTGACTGGTCCTGCCTTCCTGCCTCCTGCACACTGTTTAACACAGCCTGGTCTTCCGAAGTCTCTTTAGTCTAAATGTATCTCCCCCCATTTCCCAGTGGGAGCCCCTTCATTCATTCCAACCCTTCTCCTAGCATCCTCAAGAAGTGCTATAAAACATTTTAAAGCTGAACTTTCTTCTCTGAGGCTTAGACTGCCTTCTTTCCTCTGGTCTACTGAGTTAGATCCCCTTCTTCACTGAAGATGCAAACCTCATCTCTGTCAGGAAGCCTCTTCTTACCACGTCAGTGCTGGGTGAGCCAAGGGATAGTGAAACCCAGCAATCTAAGTACACTAGAAATCACATCATCAAGTAAATTTGTTATCCAAAGTTTAAATGTTTCACAGGCAGACTTTTTAAAAATATGGTCTGGAGAAAATATGTGTGTTTGCGTGTGTGTGTGTATTTCAGGCCAATGACAGAATCATCAAATATTAGGGTTAGAAAGATAGCCACAGATTCTCACCTCATAATTCTAAAGATTAGAAAGCTGAGATCAGAGAGTGGAAGTGACTTGCTGAGACCTGACCCAGCTCCCTGTTTACAATGATAGAGATTAGGAACTTCACTGGATTAAGCAATCTGCTACTCCAGACAAAAACGTCAACATCTTTCCTTCCCTAATCTAGATGCATCCTGGTCTAATTTTACTTTTCTTTTGCTTCATTAATAATTCCCTATAATTCTTCCATAAAATGCAAATCACAAATTAACTTAGATGCTCCCTATAATTCTTCCACAAAATGCAAGTCACAAATTAACTTAGATGCTCTTAGATGTATTTTTATGATTGAAACTAAGACTGTGTTATTTTGAGATCGAGTCATGATTTACAGTTCGTATTTAATCAATAATTAATCTTTTAGCAATAATAACAGAACAGTGTTGATGAACAGGAAAGATAAGAGCAGGGACTATCACCTTTCTCAAGTGCTAAATTTCCAACCCTGCAGAAAAATAAAGCATCTTATTTTCCTGCTTGGGGCAGATATGTAAATAAATAAGAATATGAACAGAGGTAGATGGTATAAAATAATTTAAAATAAAGATATAAATTACATAAATTATCAAATTTTATAAATTTTAAATATAATTGAAAATCAAGATCTACCTATCTATATCTATCTACATAAATCCAAACCATTTATGTGGAAAAGAAGTTTCACAAACCGTTTATGCCCTCTCCCCAAAGCAAATATCTACAGTACAAAATAAATAAATACAAATACACTTTGAAACTGGAATAAAACCTACATAGAAGCCCCCCAAGTATCTTTAAATATGTTATGCAGAAAGAATGATTACTGCTCAGATTTTCCAAATGCTCTCTTACATCGTGACCTGAAACATGGAATCATTCCAAGTCAGACCTCTGTACTGAGCAGTTAAACCTGCCAATCACATTAAAAAGTCTATGCCATCCACTCAGTGAGCTGTGTCAGAGTCTGACCGATTAAAAGATAGTTCTTAATAAAAATACATGGTGTTATTTTTACTGTGGATACAATCCTCAAACCTCTTCCCTATGCGATAGAAAAAACCATAATGCAAATATAAGTATTACGATGTGCATACTGAAAAAGAAAGAATACTGGGAGAAACCTGAAGGACTCAAGTGACTGTATCATTGTGAACAACTTAACTGAATGAACTAATAACATAAACAGTCAAAATAGATATTTACAGATGTATTTTATCAGAAAAGTCTAATTCTTCATATGTGAATAGCTTAAGTCGCAGGTGGAAAGAACATTAACTGAACAGAGGCAGGTCATGATGAAAATTAGTTTTAAATTAAGGAGAATTTGTTGAGAAGAATTTCCTTAAGAAAATTATAGCATCCAAGAAACATCAGTGCAATACTGTCCCCCAGGCAATCAAAAGATTCTTTAGAGCAAAATTCAACCCAAATATACAATGATGTATTTGGTTGCTTGAGGCACCAGGGAAGAGATGTGTGCTTTTAAAATCTTTATATTGAGAAAAACACGAGAGGAAGAAGGAAGAAATTCATGAGATTTTATACAAGGACCTTTTATTTTTTATATATATTTTCCCCATAAATCACCTAATAAGCCATGCCCCTTAAAATTTTGTATATATCACTCCTACTCTTCCAGAATTGTCTATGGCCACCTTGGGACTAACTGAAAGGAAGTGAAGCTTTTTCCCTGAACAAGATAGAGTGATTGCTCCCCACACAGTCTGCAGACTTCCCTTTAGAGATGCTAGATCATGGACCACTCCCATGGGATGCTCAAGGTGTGTTCTCAGCATATACCTCTCAGTCTAAATACTTTCCTTTCCAACTTCCATTCACTCTGCTTCATCTTTTGGTGGCCAAAAATGGCATCCACCTGTGGTAAGCTTTCCGCTCAATAAATTATAATAGTGCTTTGTACCATTCACTTGGAATGAATCTCATATTTACGTTTAAGTAGAAATCTAAAGAATAGGATAGGAGATGGGTGAGAATATTGTAGACAAACAATAAACCTTATATAAAAATAGAGAATTTTATTTTGAGAAACTGATATAAGTTCAATTCAACTGCAAAATAGCATGAGGGCAAGAAGCAGGATGAGGCTGGAGGTGAAAGATTTGCTATGAGGGGCATGAAACACATGTTTCCTATCAAGGAGTCAATGACATCTTTCCTTAGGGATTTGAGTAAATATGACTGATACTTATTTTAGAACTTTGACCTCACATATGGAGAACTGATTGGAGGGGCACAGGAAAGTGTTTCTTGAGCCCAAGCTTCTCTTTATGTCCACGAGCACCCCCAGGAGATGACCTGAAGGTACAATGACTAGGTTTATTTCACAAATTTCACAAATTTCTTTAAATCTTGAATGTTGAAAATTCATGCAACTATATAATTTTGTATTATAATAGAATATTTCCTATCCTCTCTAAACATACAATAATTGTGCAAATAATGCTGGGTAGATGTGTTATGCTTATGATCTGGCTTCACTTATTTATTGCCCCATTGCTAATATCATTAGGGTAAATTCTTCCTCACTTAAAATAAAAGAGTGGGAGTTCCCATTGTGTCGCAGCAGAAACAAATCCAACTAGGAACCATGAGGTAGCGGGTTCAATTCCTTGCCTCACTCAGTGGGTTAAGGATCTGGCATTGCCGTGAGCTGTCATGTAGGTCTCAGATGCATCTTGGATCCCATGTTGCTGTGGCTGTGGTGTACGCCAATGGCTACAGCTCCAACTAGACCCCTAGGCTGGAAACCGCCATATGCCATGGGTGTGGTCCTAAAGAGACAAAAAAAAAAAAAAAAAAACCAATAGCCTTAATAAATAGAGTGTAAGTGATGAACTATAAAAACGATAATATTGAAAGGGTCTCTTGGCTAACAGAATAGAACCACAATTAGGTTTATGCTTGCCAAAGTATGATGTACTCAAGCTATATCAGACTCTCAGATAGCTAATTCACTTTTTAAAACATCAGCTATGTCACCAAGAAAGGTGAATATCTTCATCTCTTTCATAAAAAATATTTTTAATCTAAGAAAGAGACAAGTAAAAATATTTTAATTTACTTGTAAATAATCTTTTGTTTTAAAGTTTGAACACACATTATTTTTCTCCATCAATTGTTGCATAACGATTACACTTTCTAATAATTATACTAATTTGTACTATGGTATATATGAGTGTTGGGTCCTAATACCTTTTTAAATTAATGGTAAACAAATAGTCTGAAACAAAATTGATTAAAGTGACTATGCTCTTGAGGTCCTATTAGTTATCCGAGTGCAAAGTAAGTGTTGCTCTAAATTTTGAGACTGCATATTATGTTTGGTTCAGCAATCAGTTATCTACTTAGAAAGCAATTTTCTACAGCAGAAAAGATATGATTTTTCTCTAAAACATGGAACATAATAGGTGTAATTATTTGGATGCAGGATATACAAAACTTCATTGTAAATGATGCATAAATGTGGCCTCATTTTTGTATTGATTTATGAGTCATATATAGCCCATCCATCCATATCCCCAGGTATAAATATGTTGATGTGGAACTGAATACTCTTATCTACCCATTGTGAAATAGAATTACCTGAAATGGTACAGAACAGTAGCCACTGTAATGGTATATTTACACAATGAAAATAATGTAGGGATGTTAAGTTGAGCAACATAAAATGTTTATAATGTTTCTCCAAACCAGAACACCCAAAGAGCTTTTATTTTCATGACTTTGGGGTCATTTTCACCCAAACAACAAGTCCATTTTAGATTTTTTTAAGAACTATGACCAGCTGATAGAATATTTTGGAATTTTATTTGACACCGAAAGTCGGTGCCAGTGATCCCCATTTCCCACAATACATGATTCGTGAACCTTAATTTATGAAGTTTAATTTTGCTTTCCATAGAATCCCTGAAATTCTCAATGATAAGGAATCACCAACACCCACTAGGAGGAATTAAAACTCAATTCTCTGGATAATAATGTGCCTAAGCCATGGAAATAGCTCTTGTAAAAATAATTTTATGTTCAATATATTTGCTTTCAATGACAAAACCAGACACCCAATATGGAGACGTCATTCGAGGGTTCACTGTTGATGGAATTTGGAAATATAAACTGAGAGACTACAATGTGCCAAGCATTATGCTAGTGCAAGCCCACCAGAAAATGGAACCAAAAGGAATGATGTCAGTGTAGTACAGTCAATGTCAGGGGACTCACTACATTTTTGCCCCTGAGGGGAGCGGGGGGGTGAGGGGTGGGGAATCAGGCTTGACTAAATCCAGGGACTATTTATTTGGTTTTTGTGTGTTGTTGTTATTATTGTTTAGGGCTACACCTGCAGCATCTGGAAGTTCCCAGGCTAGGGATCTAATCAAAGCTGCAGCTGTTGGCCTCCACCACAGCCAGAGCACTACTGGATCTAAGCTGCATCTGTGACCTATACCAAAGCTCTCATGGCAATGCCAGATCCTTAATCAACTAGGCAGGGCCAGGGATCAAACCCACATCTTCACTGACACTATGCCGGGTTCTTAACCCAAGGTGCCACAATGGGAACTATCAGCAACTATTTGTTTATTTTTTATTCACAGCTGAGATGCCTCAGAGGTGAAAGGCACAGAACAAGCAATATTCCAAGACCTGTAGAAACATAGCATCTACAGGTAGATAAAAAGAATTCTATCTTAAATGAGAAAGGAAGACTTGTTTGAAACTCTTGATTCAAGGGAGGAACCTCCCTGGGGTAGACTCTGGAGAACACACAGAGCAAGATCGTGGCTCAGCGGAAATGAATCCCACTAGGAATCATGAGGTTGCAGCTCGATCCTTGGCCTCGCTCAGAGGGTTAAGGATCCGGAGTTGCTGTGAGCTGTGGTGTAGGTCGCAGACAAGGCTCAGATCTGGCATTGCTGTGGCTCTGGCGTAGGCCAACAGCTACAGCTCCGATTAGACCCCTAGCCCAGGAACCTCCAATATGCCATGTGTATGGCCCTAAATGGACAAAAAGACCAAAAAAAAAAAAAAAAAAAAAAAAAAAAAAAGAGACAGTGCAGAGCAAAGAGCACACCTGATACTGGTTCCACCAGATTCTCTAATAGACGGGAATTAAAAGATTTATCAAATCCACTCAGCATTGTATCTGTACTTTGTTCTCAATAGAGCTAAGATTTATCTATGCAATTCTCATTCCATTCCCACTCATTCTGTAAACTTTGCAACTTGTTAATTAACCCAGGTCAGTAGAATTGCAAAGAGAAAAAAAAGGTTTATTGGGTCCAAGATTCTGAAAGCCAGAGTGAGGCCTTTTCCAGAATTCTGCCTCAGCAAGGCTTATTTCTATCTGGCTGTACTACTGAGTGAAATAGATATTTGAGATTTACATGATAAAATAAAATTTAGCTATTAGGGAGAGAGCAAGAAACTGAAACAAGGAGTATCAGGGGAAAATCACGAATGAATGATATTCGGGCAAAGTCTCTGCCAGAAGAGAAGAACAACTCATATAGTGTAAGCTGTTTCTCCCTCTGCCCTTCATTAATAATTCTTATCTTTTCGGTTGTCTATTCCTTCTTGTGAGCTCATTTTTTTTTTAATCCCCTTGACCCTTAGATGTCTTAGTGGCACACACGAAATGAAGAATAACATCAAGAGGTCAGTTCTATATCAAACATATGGAAAGTCTGAGTTCTCGTTGTGGCTCAGTAGAAAGAAACCCTAGTATTCATGAGGACACGGGTTTGATCCCTGGCCTCACTCAGTGGGTTAAGGATCCAGTGTTGCCATGATCTGTGGTGTAGGTCACAGATGCAGCTCAGATCTGGCATTGCTGTGGCTGTGGTGTAGGCTGGCAGCTGCAGCTCTGATTAGATCCCTAGGCTGAGAACTTCCATATACCTCAGGAGAGGCCCTAAAATAAAATAATAAAACATGATGTTTATACATACAAATATAAGGTCAAATTCATAAAAGAAAACAAGAAATAGAAAATTTAAAAACCAATTAAGAGAACGGTTACCTCTGAAATAAGTGGAAAAAATCTGGAATGAGAAAGAGTTACACTCGTAGCTTCAAAGGAAAGAGTTATATTCTAATTCTTAAGTTGGTGGGCAGCAACATTTTTGATTCTTTAAACATTGTCTTAGGGGGGCTTCATTGGGTAGCATTCTCTGAGATGGAGTGAGCATGGACACATCCTCTGGATTTCCCTGTAAGCTCAACACCTGTGAAAGGGCAGAGGCAGAGGGAGGATCAGGCAGAGGCAGAAGTCAGCTGTGATGCAGGCTCACCACCCTTAGCCTAAGTCGTGGGAAGTGCAAAGCTGAACTGTCACTCCTCTGAGGGAGCTAGAAATGGCTGGGTCTTTATAACCTGCATCATCAGTCATCACATGTGACCTATTCCCAGAAAGGCATGATCCCGTGTAGCTAAAGCTATCCCTGGAAGGACTGACCACTGAAAGCTGTCCACCCGCAGCATTTCCAACAGCTGGACAGCACAGCCTGCCTTGAAGGGTGATCCGATGGGTGCATGTGACTTTGTACAAACACAGCATCTTAGAAAATTTGTTTAAAATAACCTCAACTTATCAACACTTTGCTTTTAGAATCGGATCCTTTATTTTACCTGAAATCAAAGAAAACACAGGTTCTATACTGTGTCTGATGCCTTTTTCTCTTTGGAAGGTTTTTAATAAAAACATATTTTCAAGTTTTTTCCATACCCTGGGATGTATTGGCAGGTCCTAGAGACTAATCTCGTGAAGTTTGACTGCACAACTCCTTATGGTTGGTTGCTTTGCCTATTTCAGTCCTATAATTTCCATCCTACAGCACTGTTTATAAACTCTTTCCAGTTTCCCAACCATTTCTTCTTGCTGAAAAAGTTGGAAGCAAAAGATGAAGCAACTTTTACCTTTCTTGTACAGCTGTAATTTAGCATCTCACAAACTTTCCCAAGCAGGAGGCATATTTCTTCCTCGGGACTCTGTTTTTAAAAAGCTAAGTATGTATTCAGCATTTTTTCATGAGCCTCAGCACAGCAGTGTGACTAATTCCTGCTGATATTTATTAGATTCAGCTTAATTTTATGGCCTCTTGACACTTCGTAGATTCTCATTAGACCAGGTTACCCACCCTCCCCAATTTCCTAACACTTATGGGGGGAGCCCATCCTGATCTTTCTCACACTGTGCTTTTATCACCAGCTTTCTTCATGGTCTATACGCTAAACTGAGATCATTTTGATGTGCTTTCATTTTATCCTAAACGTCTAGACCCACTCTTCCCCTTGCCCTGAGTTTCTTTCCATACTTTCAATTAGGATTTCTTCTTGAGGTTTTTTCGTTTAAAAGAATCATGTTAATGGGCCTAGAGATCATCATACTAAGTGAAGTTGGTGAAAGGCAAACATCACATGATATTACATGTGGAATCTAAAAAAAGGATACAAATAAGCTATTTACATGACAGAAACAGACTCACAGACTTTGAAAAACTTGTGGTTACAAAGGGGGGCTGGGGAGAGACAGACTGGGGGTTTGAGACTAGCATATGCTCACTGTGGTATATGAAACGATTGGCCAAGGGGGACCTGCTGTATAGCGCAGAGAACTCTACCCAATATTCTGTGATAATCTATGTGGGAAAGGAATCTAAAAGAGAATGGTTGTGTGTACATGTATAACTAAATCACTGTTGTACAGCAGAAATTATTACAACATTGTAAATCAACTATATTTCAATAAAACTTTAAAAAGTAAAAAAAAAAAAAAAAAAAAAAAAAAGGAAGTTCCCATTGTCGCTCAGAAGTAATGAGCCTAACTAGTATACATGAGGATGTGATTTTAATCCCTGGTCTTGCTCAGTGAATTAAGGATCAGGCATTGCAGTGAACTGTGTTGCAGGTTGAAGAGGAGGCTCAGATCCCGAGTTACTGTGGCTATGGTGTAGGCCAGCAGCTGCAGCTCCAATTAACCCCTAGCCAGGGAACTTCCACATGCCAAAGGTGTGGCCCTAAAATGAAAAAAAAAAAAGTGAAAAAAGATTAAATTAGAGAACACTAATACCCATTCTACAAGAAATTGTTTATTTTTCCTCTTGCATATTTTTTCTCCAAAAATAAAAGATGTTTAAGTCTATCACTCTATTTGTTTTTAATCAACTGTCATTACATTGAACAGCATTTCCCCCACACTGATTCAAAGTATTAGTCAATACTTCAATAAGAGGATTTTAAAAATTTGCACTTAATAATTAATAATTTGATTTAGCAGGAGGATATGTGGAGCTATGTGAACAACAGATTCTCATGGATCAAAGTTACTTGAATGAATAATGTCTCACTTGAGATTCAAAGGACTTGTATGATGCTTATTGGGGATTTATTTAAATACTTATTTCCCAAGGAAACTCAATAATTATGAAACAGGAAATTAACACCTTTGAAATATACTCTCAGCCATCTTGGTAGGAACTAAAAACACTCCAAAGCCACTTAATGTAAAGATTCACTTTCTTCAGCATTGCCCAAATTATTTCCTGCAGAGTTTATTGAACAGACTGTTCCAAGAGATAGATGGATAGTCTGGAAAGGATGCAGAATGATCAATTGAAATGACAACCACATTTAACTTTATCAGAAATGACCTGAAAACCCATTTACCACAGTCATCTTTTGCATCAGTCTGTGTGATAGTGCTTTTAATGAAAGAGACAAGCATAACTTAACTAATTACTTAGAGACACTAAAATCATTCATGTCAATGGCTCCATCACACATACTCCCTTCGTTTTTCCAAAAATTTTCCTTATATACAAAATAATTATCAGAAAATTCTACATTATAAAATAACAGACCAAATGGTAATAACATATTTTAAAATTATGCTGAAGACTTATCTAAACTAACGCAATAATTTAAAAATATGATGAGTTTGTAAATTCTTTAAAATAGTTTGACTATTTTAAGAATGCTTCATGTATTCTTACTTAATAACACTGAATTATTAAACAGCCAATATTCCCCCAATGACAGATTAAAAGGAAAAAAAAAAGTTGAAAGATAACCGAATGCATAAAAACACACATATTCCTGAAAGATTCTATATAAGTCATATTCATTTTCATAAATATCAACATAATTTTCAAAACCATAGCTGTCTTCAAAGATACAATGGTGTTCTAAGTACAATACAATGTAAAATAGAGATGTTTTAGATCTGAGCCTCCAGTTTCAGGATTAATTAGTTGTCTGCCACTTATTTAGCAATTGGAATTCCTGCTGTGGTGCAGTAGGTTAAGAATCCAACTGCAGCAGCTGGGGTCCCTGAGAGTTTAGGGTTCCATCCTTGATCCCTGGCCCAGAACAGCATGGTAAAGGATCTGGCACTTCTGCACCTGTGGCATAACTCAAGCTACAATGACTAGCTAGGTCAAGTTAATATGACTTACATAGAATCTTTCAATTGCTGGCCTGGGAACTTATGTCCTGGGTGAGGCCATAATAATAATAATAATAATAATAATAATAATTTAGCAATTGATCCAATTAAAAGATCAAGTCTTAACAGACTTCTCAATGACTAATATAATCAAACTATGATTAATGACTTTAGACCTCGAAATTATTATCTTTTTATTATGCTCAAAACTACTGATTACTTCAAAATCAGCATTTCCTCCCAGGACCCAGAACAAACAATGGTGAGGAAAGCAACTTGAGGGAATGAAGGAGAAAGGATCTTGACCAAAGGTGAAAAAAATAGATGAAATTTACTTATTTTTCTGCAATAAAAATTCTTTCCATGAGTTCCTATTACGTAAAATTTAACAGAGTTGACCAAGGTTGAAAAGAACTGTTATCAGGCATTTGCTCAGTATTGTTGTAGTCCAAGTTCAGGCTGCAGTACGGAAGCCTGTGTGGGTACAATGACACATTATGAAACAGAGCCAGGATTCCTAAATGTGGTTTGGTGGGGACTTCTTAAAAGGTTGATGTGATTTTGTTTCCAGCCACTAACATAAAAAGTCTGCAAACCTATACTTCTCCATTCTTCTCACTTGCCACACCTACTTGGTGTGCTTTTCTGAGATCCATCAGCTTGTGAATGGCTTCCACCAGGAAGCAAAGGAGGTTCAGGAACCTTAATACACTCCCTTGGTGTGTTGCCTCTTTGCTGGATGGAGAAAACCAAAAGCACCCTTCCAGACCGCAGGTCCAGGCAGAGGCCTCTAAATCAAAAGTCTACTTTCTCAGGTAAGCAGTAGATAAAAGCAAACACTGCCACTTAAAACAGTATGTTATCCAATAAAAGGGCACACAAAACAGTTCTTGATCAATTAACAAATATTTACACATTGTCATACAGAATGATGACTCTAGATTAAATTTTATTTCAATTACTGATTTTGAGTCTTAATGTCTTAGCCAAAGAATCACACAAAAACACAAAATAAACCACATAAATTCTCATGTCCTGAACTATGAAAATATTTTCATATATTAACCTGCCCTAGAGCATCAGGAGATGCTTCTAGTCCTGTGATATAAAAGAGGTTTGAACACAGCATGCAAAGTCTCAGAACATCCAATTTTTAAATGACTCTCTAGAAGCTACTAGAATATTTAGGCATCCTGTTTAAAGGGAACTGATTCTGCTAGATATATATGGAATGCATAGGAGAAGCTCTACTATTTGATTATTTGAAGAGACTAGAGAATGACCTATCTAATTCTTTTCTACAAACTAGTCCCAGGACTTCAATTTACCTTAGTATATTAGTAAGCATCTTAGTATACTAGAGATGCTTATGGCTCTGGGTCTTGACTGGAGGGGAAAAAAATGACTCAGGTAGATTTCCAACTCTTCTGCACTGGAAACTTGCATCCTAATGCTTTGCTCAAGCCTGATCAACAATATGAACCCTTTTTGCTATTATCCACTATCCTAATACATTTAGAGGAAAACAAAAACAAAAACAATTCGGCCATCGTTGAATCATAATAAGGAAAATTCGGCCAGTACCATCCCCCTTTCCAGTCTCTGAATATTTGGACTCGAGACTGTAACCTCTTATACTAGAAAGCCCAAACTTGAATGAAGGGCTGTAGTTTCCTTTAGATAAATGAGAGATGCTTTAACTAGAGATACTGTGATGGCAAAGGCTTTTGACTGTCTTTCTAAATAGGTCAGAGATCACCAGGGGCCATTAAAGGGGGCCTATTAAAGTAGAAGACAGACTAGGTTCAGAAACTGATGATCATAGACTGTAAAAAAGGCAGCCCCCAAACTGGAGTAAGGTTGATAAGATCTAAGAACTGAGACAGGCTAAGAAATCATTAAAATTCAGGAAAGTGCTCGGAACCAAAACAACACAGTGACACAAGTCTCAAATTCATTCTCACTTGCCCAGCCAATTTGAAACTAAGGGATCCTTAACATTCTGTGACCAAAGTTGTTTGTACGATTTTCAACACAAGCACTAAGTGTGGTGCCAGACTTCCCATTTATCTGTTAGATAAAAAAAAAAAAAAAAAAAAAAAAAAAAAGATAAAAAGATAAAAGAAAATAGTCTAGAAAGATGAGGTGCGGCATTCGGTATTAGAATACATGATGATCACTTTGGAATCACATTTTTAGTATTACAAAGAATGATAAGTTAGCAAATCTAGCAGATAATTCATGATGGAACTGGAGGAGGGAAAAAGTGGGAGGAGATGTAACTGTGTGTTTACACATTTATTTTTTTTCAAAAAGGATCTCTCCTATCTACCTAATAGGTTTTATGGATTATTCTTAATTAGCTAAGGTTTCCAATTTCCACAAGGGAGATGAGTTAACAAATAAGAATTCTTCTTAGGTTCTCCAATTATCGTTCATTTTAGGAAAATGCTTTCAGTGTGCTTTATTATGCAGATTTAATCTGTCATTGCTGCAATTATTTCCTTCCATAACTACACCCTTTTTCAATATTCTCATAGGGCAAGAGAAAGACTATAAATCTGCCTTAAGAAATTTACATGGAATGATCAGATTTTTGCAGTTATTTGTTTGCTTGTTTGGGGAGAAAGAAAGGAAATAAGGACCAAGAAGCTTCAGGAACAGAGGAAAAAAGAACAAAAACAAACAAACAAACAAACAAAAAACCAAAACCAAAACAAAAGAAAAAAACAGAAAATAAAATTCTGTGTAGATGGTTTAAAGATGAAAAATACACATTTTATTTCAAAAGTGCCCTGTGACCAAGCTGAGCATAAGAAAATGAGTGGAATGTTATTAAAATAACAGCAGGATTATATCCAGAATTCTTGATCTGCTCTTAAATTCAAATGGTTCTTAAAGCATTGCTTCTGATATAACCTCCCCCTCAGAGGCCACCTAAAGCCATGTTCTACTCCAAATGGACGATCTCAACTGTTTTCCTATTTTGATTCAAAAAGGATGAGTGAGTGAATTACATGTTATTCATTTTTACATTTCTCCCATTTTTTTCTCATGTCCTAGCACTTGTTAACACACATCTATATTAGAATGTAGTATTCTAATTTTCCTCAAAATAATATTTTACTTCATTATGTCAGATTTTATACATTACGTAATTATTGTGACATCGAGTTACCACATCACAGTCACAATTGAGGACAAAGTTCTTGACATGTGATTAATTCAGCACTTTGATTCCATGGTGTTTTTAGGGAAATGAGAATCTCTCTCTAGCGAAGGAGAGATTATCTTTTCCTTGAATTTGGAATTGCTGAGGGCATGAGGGAGGGCAGAAAGGATATAGGAGGAAGAGACAAAAGAGTGGAGGAAAACACATGGAGACCAGGGCAAACTGATCATGCTGGCAAGACTGATTCAACATAACCAGCCCTTGAGAGAGCTTGGAATAGACTACCACCAGAGATTAAAAGAACGGAGCAAGATGACTCTTCTCCTGCATTCCCTCTCTCTCCCTTTTTCCTTCTCTTTCCCCTTTTAAATTTCCCACCTATCTCTTCCCATTTATCCTCTCAGCTTTCTACACTATCCAGTGGTTTTTGTTTTGCTTTCTTTTCCTACTCCCATCACTCCCTCTCCTTGTCTGTGGATACCTGGGAGTGGGGAGGGGAGTCTGTCTCACCTGGAAAGAAGGAAGGGCCATGTCTGCTGGCCAGCCCTCCTTCCTCTTCCACCTATTGATTATTCCCATCTCGAAAACACTCCAGGAAAGCGCTGTCCTGACACTAATTTAAAGGACTTTGAGAAATATTACTTGTTTCCGAACAGTTTGGAAAGCATTGACATGAGAGATACCCAAACTATTGTTAGGGAAATCAATGATGACACCCAAAAGGCTATTAAGTCAATAAATTTTTCCTCACACAGTGAGCTAAATAAGTTTTTCTCAACGTCAACAGCTTTGGGTGGGCTTCATATATACTTTACCCTGCATTAATGATAGATTTTGACCACAAAATCCTCTCTTCTGATACTCTGGAATAGATCCCATTTTGTGTGCTATACTCCATCTGGCTCTGATAAGAAATATTCTGAAAACAAAGAATAGGAATGGAGCATATCCCAGCATCAGGAGAGGTATTGTTTTAATAAGACCAGCTAGTGATGCATGTCCTGAGATGTTCTGAAAAGGATAACTCCAAGGTGAGAAGTGAAGGAACATGTCTGGATTATAAGAGGCTCCCTTTCACCCTCAACATCTGAGGGGGGAAAGAGGCTGTGTTGAAAAAGGAAAGATAATCTATTTTCCTTATCAGGAGGCTGCATATGAACAGAGTTGGTGCTCTCATTCTCATTCAGACTTCTGCTTAAGGAAGGAAAAACAAATTATAAGGGCTGAACAAAGAAGAAAAGAGACCTGATAAATTATACAACAAACCAAACCAATGCTTTGTAGTTTAAGTAGAAGTGAAATGGTTACACAACAAAAACAGTGAATGAACTCAGGTAGGCATATCTGCTGTTCCTCTTTTTGGACCTAACCTATTCTTTGAATTACACTGGTTACTTTGAAAGTTTTTCTAACTCATTCTGGTATCAGAGAATAAGCCTTTCAATGTGTTCAATTAAAAGTATCTTAATTGAAATACTACAAGAAAAAATAGAATATTTTAATTGATAGTTGCCCTGAGTTTCAGGAGTAAGAATTATGTGTGTAGGATGAAGCAGCTCCTTAGGGAACAAGGGAAGAATTTTATCTTTTCCATTTCTGCTTCATTTTTAATAATTACAGAGCACACTGGCATAAAAAAAGAGTTCAGCCCAAAGTGACTTTTATATTTTACCAGAAAAATGGCCTATAAAATGATCATATGTGAGGATTTTGTGTGTGTGTGTGTGTGTGTGTGTGTGTGTGTGTGTGTGTATTTTTTAAGGCCACACCTCTGGCATGTGGAAGTTCCTGGGCCAGGGGTCAAATTGGAGCTGCAGCTGAGGCCTACCCCACATCCATGGCAACACTGGATCTGAGCCCCATCTGTGACCTATGCCACAGCTTTTGGCAATGCCAGTTGCTTAACCCACTGAGTGACGCCAGGGATAATATCCACATCCTCATGGAGACAACATGAGGTCCTTAGGCCACTGAGCCACAAGGAGTATGTGTATTTTTAATTCACTCTAGCTATGTGGGTTTAAGTTATCTACCCTCAGTATACTTACATTTTGACAGCACTGAATCCTTTTCCTGTAGTTCTCACCACTTACAGTATAGAGAGTCAAAAGACAAGGGACTAGATTCTGATTCTACCACTTACTAGATAAGAATTTAGAGAGTTTACCTATGTTCATTTAAACCCACACTGCCACAGTTTTTGAGCTCCCTTATAATAGTTTTATGAGAATTACATTAACATTATGAAGGATTTTGAAAAGCAATAAAGATGCTAAAATTATTATACCTTCTTACCAATTTCTTGTTGAAAGAAATAATTTGCCAAACTGCTTTCACTGAGAAGGTAGAACCCTCTTCAAAATTACAGAATATCACATGTAAGTGATCACAGGTCCTGTCAACATCTTCTTGAGATTTGGCCAGTTTAGCAACCTGATCTTATTCCAATATTTCCAGATTCCATGCTGAGTCTCCACTTTGATGTTAATCTTCCTCTTTGTTCCATCTTTTATAAGCATCTACTGGCCTATGTTTTAACACCTCCTCCTGGTCTCTTGTACCTTCTTGCCTTTCTTCTTATACCAACCAGATACTCAAAAGTTTATACAGATATCATGGTAAGGAAGTATTTTACTTGCTGACCTTCTACCACTTAATTGACTTAAGGAAAATGGTAAGAAGAAGTGACAGGTTTCCTCTGAAGCAGGGAAAGACATGGAGAGAGCGGTCTGAGTTAGATGTAGCATATACTCTGATGCTGATGTCATAACCTAGGTCCAGTCCTGAGTCTTGGATCCAGGGCTATCAGAATCTGAACTACCAGAGGTGGTCAGGAGTTGAGTGAGCCGCTAAACTAAGGTAGGTGCTAAATACAGGACAAAGTTCATGTTCACAATTGCACACACATATGCCTCCTCTTTCTTGGCAAAAGTGGAAGAAGTCAGCACTCATGGTGAAAAATCAATCCTTATATTTATTCTGAGAAAATCAATTTCATTGGTGAAAGGCTAATGGCAATTAGGCAGGCCTGATTTCTCCATTATATTTTAGGAATTCAAATGGGGGAAATTCAGTAAGTTATAACATTGGAATGGAATTTAATCTCGTTGCTTTGGGATAGTTAACTAGCATTGGGTGCTAACAAAGTTTTTGATATCTGACAGTATATTTATAACACCAAGAAAAAATATACACGAGTTTTGTATTAATGGAATAATACCAGTAGGATGGGTAGGTATATAGGAAGATATTTATTATAAGGAATTGGGTTATATGACCCAAATTCAAAAGAAACAAAACCAGTAGGATGGGTAGGTATATAGGAAGATATTTATTATAAGGAATTAAGTTATATGACCCAAAATTTTCAAGGTGAGCTAGAGAGCTGAAGACCCAGGATATTCCAAGTCCAAAGACAATCTGCTATAGGACCAGGAAGAGCCAGTGTTGCAGATAAGCGTAAAGGTGATTTGCTGGAGAATTTTTCCTTGTTAGGGGAGGCTGTTTTGGGGGTTCTATTCAAGCCTTTAATTGATTGGAGGATTACCCACATTATGAACAGCAATCTGCTTTATATATTTATTTATTTTTGCTTTTTTAGGACTGCACCCATGGCACATGGAAGGTCCCAGTCTAGAGGTCGAATCAGAGCTGTAGCTGCTGGCCTAAGCCACAACCATAGCAACACGGGATCCAAGCTGCGTCTGTGACCTACACCACAGCTCACAGCAGCGCCGGATCCCTGACCCAGTGAGCAAGGCCAGGGATCAAACCCCTATCCTCATGGGTCCTAGTCGGATTCGTTTCCACTGGGCCACAAGGGGAACTCCCAGCAATCTGCTTTATTCATGGTCTAACAATTTAAATATTAATCTCATCCCAAAATACCCAGAATAATGTCTGAACAAATATCTAGACACCCCATGGCCCAGCCAATGTGACATTTAATTAGCCATCATTGGTATTTTATCTAAGTAAGTTTTATTTATTTAAACATATATTATTTATATACATAAAACATAAAAATCTATAAAAATCTATGTTCTACATATGTTAACCTAATATTCCACAAGACCTAAGATATGCAGCAGCCTATGCAACAGCCACAGCAATGCTGGATCAGAGTCGCGTATGTGACCTACACCACAGTTCATGGCAACACTGGATCCTTAACACACTGAGTGAGGTCAGGGTTCAAACCCACAACCTCATGGTTCCTAGTTGGATTCGTTTCCACTGAGCCACAACAGGAATTCCTAGAAGGGACTTTTTAAGTAGCCTTCAAATAAAAGCATAACATTAACTCATCATGGAATGGTGATCACATTTTAAATTAGCCTTTCTTAAAAATACTGTTCCACATATTAAAAATGAAAATACATTATATTGATTAATTTATACCTTCAAAAATGTAGGTATTAGCATAAATCTTTAGAACATTCTCTCTGATTAATTTTTTAATCATTAGTTTTATTCTTCATGGGAAGTCCCTTGATGATACTGTACTTTGCTTCAGCTTCTAAAACACTCATAATTCCACACTTTATCTACCTCCTGTGTTCATTATTTCCTGTAAAGATCACAGAAGTATTGAGAATATGAAATCTAATTCAACACTTCTAAAAATACATCTGTGATTGCAGAGTTGTCTTTAAGGCATTTATCTTCAATTACGGCTTGACATCACATTTAGTAAATGACAAACACTGATTCTAATCCACTTGGGCCTGATTCCACAGGGCTTTCCACATCAAAAAGGTAAAAGTTTAACCTGAATTAGGTCATCAAATAAAGACTAGAGGGTCATGCAATACAGTTTGAAAGAACGCATTTAAATGACTTAACTTATGTAAAATGTTTTGTAGGTACAAAGCATAGAAGTTTGTCCTTGATACCTTGTGGATTAGACAATTTCTAAGACTGTCTTTCTTAACAATTTCTTTATCCTAGTTATTACCTGTTCTCTGTCCAATTACAGCAAGCTGGTAATGGGCTATTTCAGAGACGGAAAGCATAAGTCCTCTACACTAGGCTGAATGCTTATGGAGATGTTTCTATTCTGACCTTTAGGCCGAATGCTCAAAAGCCAGCACTTAGCAATATCACACCTGGAGAAAATATCCTGAAGCCTTAAGGAGAACTTGGTAGATCTGGGGAAAGATTATGTAAAGATCAAATGCCCAAAAGAGCAGGTCACCCAGCCCGAAACGTTTGGATTTGGAGGACTCTGGAGATTTTAGTTCTATTCTCGTATCAACTGACCCTTCAGGAAGATTTAGGAGATTTGGAAACATTTATATAAAGACCAAGTCCCTAGCAGAACAAGTTTTCTAGATCCAGGCTCTCAGATGTGGGTGAATCTGGAGCTTTCTATTTCTGGTGTCATCAAGCAAGTTACCCTTCAAAGAAACACACTGTAAGTACACTGGGGCTTTCATTTAACCACCAGCCTTGCCTGGAAATTGTATCACCATTTGAGGCTCCACAACTTTGTTTTGTCATTTGTTTGTTTTTCGCTCCAGAATATTTAGGTAACAAAAGTTTTATATAAAAAAACAGAAGAAAGGATGTGTCACACTGAATAATGCACTGAAAGCATATATATATATATGGTTGTGGTTTTTAATTTCTCTAAAAAGTTTACCAGCCATGATAGAGTTAAGAGAGTAAACAGATTTGGGGGGATACTTCAAAGTACAAACAGCAGTGCTAATTTTTAGGAAATACAAAGAAAGCTTATAATAAAATGGACTTTAAAAATTACAAGTAAAAATCCATACTTCAAGGATATTTTTCAGATTTCTGGTGGCTTTGCTCAAAAAAAATTTTTGGAGTTCCCGTCATGGCTCAGTGGTTAACGATCCCAATCAGCATCCATGAGGATGTGGGTTCAATCCCTGGCTCAGTGGGTTAAGGATTGTCGTGAGCTGTGGTGAGCCATGGTGTAGGTCGCAGATCCTGTGTTGCCGTGGCTCTGGCATAGGCCGGTGGCTATAGCTCCAATTCGACACCTAGCCTGGGAACCTCCCAATGCCACTGGTGCAGCCCTAAAACACAAAAAGACAAAAAAAAAAAATTGTCATTAATTAAAGAATCAAATAATGAAATATCTTACTTCTGATTTTGGAAATCAATAAACTTTTTTTCCCTGACATTTTCAAGCTTCCAAAAATATCACATTTAATCAGTCACCATTTAGGCATTCTCATTAATGTAAATTAGTAAAGAATTTCATGTTGTAGGAAATTAAGCAAGTATATTGAAAAATAAAACTTGTTTGGAGTTACCATTGTGGCTCAGCGGAAACGAATCTGACTAGGAACCATGAGGTTGCAGGTCTGATCCCTGGCCTTGCTCAGTGGGTTCAGGATCCGGCATTGCCATGAGCTGTGGTGTAGGCTGCAGACGAGGCTCGGTTCTGGCATTGTTGTGGCTCTGGTGTAGGCCAGAAGTAACAGCTCTGATTTGACCCCTAGCCTGGGAATCTCCACATGCCTTGGCGGCCCTAAAAGGGCAAAAGACAAAAAAAAAAAAAAAAAAAAAAATAGAAAAAGAAAAAGAAAAATTTTTTGAGAAAAAGCATTTAGTTATTCATAGATGAGGGATATGTATACATGTACTCAGAGTTGACATTATTTCCTGGTTTATCTTCAATATAGTGTAACTTTATAAAATAACATAGAATGCAGGGTTCATATGTCCTATGTATCTCACTTTTTAAGTGATTTTTAAGGTTATTGTTGTCTGATTTTTTTATAACGATTTTTATCTTTTCCCACTATAGCTGCTTTACACTGTTCTGTCGATTTTCTACTATACAGCATGGTGACCCAGTTACACATACACATTTTCTTTTTTCTCACATTATCATGCTCCATCATAAGTGACTAGACAGTTCCCTGTGCTACACATCAGGATCTCGTTGCTTATTCATTCCAAAGGCAATAGTTTCCATCTATTAATCCCAAATTCCCAATCCATCCCCCTCTGTCCCTGCCCCCTTGCCAACCACAATTCTGTTCTCCATGTCCATGATTTTCTTTTCTATGGAAAGGTTCATTTGTGCCCTATATTAGATACCAGATATGAGTGATATCATATGGTATTTGTCTTTCTGACTTGCTTCACTTAGTATGAATCTCTAGTTCCATCCATGTTGCTGCGAATGGCATTATGTCATTCTTTTTTATGGCTGAGTAGTATTCCATTGTGTATATATACTACATTTTCTTAATCCATTCATCTGTCAATGGACATTTAGGTTGTTTCCATGTCTTGGCTATTGTGAATAGTGCTGCAATGAACATGTAGGTACCTGTGTCTTTCTCAAGGAAAGTTTTGTTCAGATATATGCCCAAGAGTGGGATTGCTGGATCATACGGTAGTTCTATGTATAGTTTTCTAAGGTACCTCCATACTGTTCTCCATACTGGTTGCCCCAATTTACATTCCCACCAACAGTGCAGGAGGGTTCCCTTTTCTCCACAGCCTCTCCAGTATTTGTTATTTGTGGACTTATTAATGATGGCCATTTTGACTGGCATGAGGTGGTATCTCATGGTAGTTTTGTTTTGCATTTCTCCAATAATCAGTGATGTTGAGCATTTTTTCATGTGCTTGTTGGCCATCTGTATATCTTGTTTGGAGAAATGTCTATTCAGGTCTTTGCCCATTTGTCAATTGGGTGGTTGGCTCTTTTGCTGTTGAGTTGTATAAGTTGTTTGTATGTCTGATGTTTCTGATGATTAATTTTATACTTATTGGCGGTTTTTTAAATGAAAGTGTAAATAACAATGGACCATTTTTTCTACTATAAGAGTTTACAATAAATATTAAAAGCTATTAACATATGCATTTGTCTAACGATTTTATTGCTTTTATGCCCAGGAAAATTAACAAGCTGGATAGTTTCCTACACTATTATAAACTGACTTTTCTTTTCTTTCTTTCTTTCTTTATTTGCTTTTTAGGGCTGCACCTGTGGCATATGGAGGTTCCCAGGCTAGGGGTTGAATCAGAGCTACAGCTGCCAGCCTACACCACAGCCACAGGAACGCAGGATCTGAGACAGTCTGTGACCTACACCACAGCTCACAGCAAGGCTAGATCCTTAACCCACTGGGTGAAGCCAGGGATCAAACCTGCATCCTCACAGACACTAGTCAGATTCATTTCAGCTGAGCCATGATGGGAACTCCAGAAATATCCTTTACAAACAGAAGAAAGTTGCTTTCTGTATGCCCTTACATAGCCATTGTTTTCCACAAGTTTTTTTTTATTTTTTAATTTTTTTTTAAGTATGGTTGATTTACACACCAAGTTGCTTTTGTAGGCTCACTATATACAATGCCTGACTACTAAGGAAGATATACAGATGAATAAATTAAATAATGAAAAGACTTAACTTGCTATCTCAGACTGACAGGAGTCTTAGAAATCCCCAGACGGTAGTTAAGAGTTTTTAAACTCACAATTTTCATCAAATTTGGACATTTAAAAAAATTTTGTATCATTGATTTGCATGTTCTGTCAATTTCTGCTGTACATCAAAGGGACTCAGTCATACATATACACATTCTTTTTCTCATATTATCTTCCATTATGTTCCATCACAAGTGATGGATATAGTTCCCTGTGTTATATACAGTAAGACCTCATTGCTTATCCATCCTAAATGTGATAGTTTGCATCCACCAGCTCCAAACTCCCAGTCCATCCCACTCCCTCCCTTACTCCCTTGGGGACCACAAGTCTATTCTCCATGTCTGTGAGTCTGTTTGTGTACTGCAGATAGGTTCCATTTGTGCCACATATTAGATTCCACATATAATTGATATCATATGGTATTTGTCTTCTCTTTCTGATTTACCTCACTTAGTATGAGCATCTCTAGTTGCATCCACGTTGAGGCAAATGGCATTGTTTTTCTTATAGCCATTACTTCTTTAATATATAACATATTAAATATAGTTATGTTTCTTTAGATATTTTTTTTTCTGCTTTTCTACCCTTCCAGGACTCCAAGTCGCTCCACAGATCACTTATGGGCTGTTAATTTTTTTGTCTTATTTTTTTTTTTTGGTTCCTTTTTGCATTCCATTTTAAATGATTTCTGTTTTTGTCTTCAAGCTCACACATCTTTAACAATGTCTAAACTGACATTAATTGCACCTTACGTATTTTTTAATTTCAAGATATACAATTCAGATCTCTTTCAAATCTTCCACATCTCGAAGTACCATGTCCAATCCTTTTTCTAGCTCCCTGAACAAAGGGAAGTTACTATCTTAATGTCATGTCTACTAATTCTAATTATCCATGTTATTTCCTCATCCATGTTGACTGTTTTATTTGTCTACATTATGGGTTAAATTTTCCTGCTAATTTCCACATCTAGGAATACGCAAATATCCAAATGGAACTAGATAAACTTCACAATGCCTGCTGATATAAATATTCCAAGTTTTGTTTTATGATGTAGTTAAGTTTCTTGGAAATATTTTTCTCATTTGGGGTCTTGCTTTGAAGCTTGTTAGGTGGGATCAAAGCAGCATTTAGTCTAGGACTCAATTTGCTTCACCACTAAGGAAAACGTTTATGAGGGCTCTATCCCTATCCCATGAAACATGAGGTTTTCCTCTCTGGCTATGGAAATAGGCACCGTGTTTGGCATTGTGTGAGCTTCAGTATCATTCTCTTTTTTTTCTTCGACTGCTCCTAAGGCATGCAGAAGTTCCCGGGATAGCAATCAAACCTGCACCACAGTAGGACAACGCTAGATCCTTAACCCATCGCCATAAGAGAACTCCCAAGTATCATTCCTTTTATTCGCTTACAGGCAGTAGTTTTTCCTAGCTGAATTAGTCCCACACTGAAGGGTTCAGACGGATCCTTTCCAAACCTCCAGAGCTTCCTTTCTAGGCAACTCTCTCCTCTCTAACACTCTTTCCTGAGATCTCCAGCCACGTTGGCCTCTCAAGACTCTCAGCTCTGTCACCTCAAATCAGGGAGACAGCTAAGCTCCTCTCCTATAACCTGGTCTGGTTCTGGAAATGCTCTCAGACAAAAGCTGGGGCCAATGCAGGTCCCTCTTCATTTGTTTCTAATCTCTAAGGATCAGTGCACTTTCCTGACTCTTGCTCAATGTCTTGAAAAATTCATGATTTCATATGGTTTTTTTTTTTTTTTCTGGTTTTGTGGCTATTTTAGATGGGAGGGTAAATTTGGTCCCTGTGACTTTCTCTGTCTTGGCCACAAGTGGGAGCCTCTCCGTGAACTTAGAATCTAGTTGTGGGGGAGTTTGCAAAGATGAATTGAATGAAAGCATACAGACTAGCACATCAGAAAGTGTTAAGCTATGTGTATGACTCTTACTGTCTCGATAAAGTTAAGTTTAAAGGAAAAAATTAAGTTCAAGTAAGAACCGCATGAAGGTTACTGAATATCTGGTAACAGTATGTTTTATATTTCCAATAAGAAACAAATAGAAGGCTTGGGCAAAATCTCTGAGTGGTTCTGGTAGAGATAAGAGGAGAACAATGTTATCAGCAGACAAATTAACTTGGTATTGAAATCTATAATGTCTGCTCATAATATTTTAAAGACAAGGATACATAACCACATTGTATTCATCTATTCACTTGTTCTTTTATCAAGTATTTATTGGATATTTACCATACATGCTATAGACCACACACTGGGAATTTACCAAGTATGTGATAATGAATAAGGCATTTTTTAAGCCCAACTAATGGAGGAGAAAAAAGTACACACAAATATTAATAAAAAACTAATTACTATAATAGAGGTTTATGCCAAGTGGTATGTAACCAAGATATACATAGAAAAAAGCCACTGGTTCCCTCTGCAGGTAGACCTGGGGAATCAGAAAAATTTTCAGAGGCAAGGTAAGATTTAAGCTACATCTTAAAAAACATTTGAAAACTTGCCAGATAAATACTATGAGAAGTAGAAATTTCCTTCTAAAGATAAAAATAAGATTAGTTCACAATTTGTGGCAACTAGTACAAAATGAAAATACAGCGCCCTTGTTCCAAAATTGTGAAGAATCGCAAGATAGAGATGGCAGTGCATTAAACAAAGTATAGGTTCCTTTTGAGTGCAGGATTCTGCCTGGCTGCACAGGAAACTGGCCCTGTGGTTCAGCTCCACAGCATATGGTGGACAGTGGAGAGAGGGTCAAGAGCCTGGAAAATACATGTTACATAGGAAGGAGTGGAATTCTAACCATTCAACAGAAAAAAAGCAATTAAAACTCTTAAAATGTCTTTAAAAAAACTAAAAATAGAGCTACAATATGATCCTGCAATCCCACTCTTGGGTATATATCTGGAGAAAAACACAATTTGAAAAGATACTTGCACCATAACGTTCAGAGCAGCACTACTTAACAATACTCAAGATGTGGAAGCAACCCAGATGTCCATCGACAGAGGAATGGATTAAGAAAATGTGGTACATATATACAATGGAATATTACTCAGCTATAAAAAGAATGAAATAATGTCATTTGCAGCAAACTGGATGGACCTAAAGATTATCATATTAAGTGAAGAAAGTCAGACAGAGAAAGACAAATAACATATGGTATCACTTACATGTGGAATCGGAAAAAAAAGAAAATGATACAAATGAATTTGCGTACAAAATAGAAAGAGACCCACAGACATATAAAACAAACTTATGATTACCAAAAGGGAAAGGGGGGAGTGAGAAATTAGGAGTTTGGGGTTAAAGTACATATGTATAAAACAGACAACTAACAAGGACCTACTATATAGCACAGGGAACTATACTCAATATCTTATAATAACCTATAAAGGAAGAGAATGGGAAAAAAAGAAAAAATATATAAAACTGAATCACTTTGCTATACACCTGAAACTAGCACGACACTGTAAATCAACAGTGTAAATTTCAATAAAAATTTTAAAAATTAAATTAAAAATTAAAAATTCTTAAAACTTATTTCTAAAAAAGCTCTTACTTTCCTTCATCTTTTTCTATTGTTTTTCCAGCCTCTATTTCATTTCTTTCTGCACTAATTTATAATATTTCCTTCTTTCTGCTATATGTGGGCTTAGTTTGTTTTTCTAATTCCCTGAGGTGTAAAGTTAGGTTGTTTATTTCAGATTTGCCCTTTTTAATCATAATTATTTAGAAATAAACTATTTTACTACTATCATAACAACAACTCTAGCTGAAAATTATGAAATAAGAAATTTCACCCAGTAAGTCTACATGGCATATTATTTAAAGGGGGTCACAAAACAATATCTCTCGTTACCTAAATGCCTTTTGCAAAAAAAAAAAAAAAAAAAAAAAAAAATCTGATCTCTCCTCTCATCAAAAAGTGGAGTCTTTTCCCTCCTTTCGTGAACCTAGGCTGGCTCTGTGATTAGAACAGAAAAATCACCCACCTGATCCCTGGTAGGACTGCAGACCCAGAAACTTATAACAAATAAATTATTATTTTTTTAAGCCAGTTAGTTCTGAGGTGACTATTTTAAAGCAATAGAGAACTGAAACAGAAATTAAATCTACCCAGAGATAGAAGCAGATTAATTGAAAACCTCACATCATGTTCTCTTCAAAATGCAACACATTTGAAAACCTGTTATTAATTACTAAAAGAAATAACAACCATTGTCTATTTTTGCTGGTGTTATTTAATCAGTTTGGAAGGACTAACTTTTTAGAAAACACTCAAAACATAAATATTATTAAACCAAAAAACCCTCTTTAATTAATGTGAACATAAAATAAACTGATGATTAACAGGAACGCAATTGAAATCGAGCGCAATGTTAGGGTCTACTGACAGCTAACTATAACTAGGCAGACCATATGTCAGTGTTCCACAGAAGTCATGATGTGAACATCACCAACAAATAAAATCTTCCTTCACCTAAAGGCAGTTAATATGGATCAGAGCTGACAGAAGAGTGGATCTCTCAATAGCCACTGATTACAATCTGTAATCTGACAGATTTTACATCCCTGTCAACTAAAACATTATCACTTTAAAAGACATATCAACCACTTTCATATGGAACATTTGTGAAATAACACAAACATCTACAACACCACCTTAAACAGCTTCCAATGTCCATTTCCTTTCTTTAGTTGATAGCTTCTATCATACACATTTCCATAGTATCTCACACGACCTGGGTCCTCCAGCTCCAGACAAAGATGAAGTTTATTCACACACTATTAGGCCTTCTTGTGAAGTGCAATTAAACCCTTGGCATCCTAAATCAAACAAGTGTAAGAAGACTAACATTGGAGACAGGAGGCAGGCTGCCTAAGGACCCTGAGATCTAAGGAACAATAGGGCAGTGGTTTCCCTGTGTTTTCTTTTTTTGCCTCGCATATCCCAGAGTGGTTGCTGGAGAAACTAGTGACCCAGAAATATTAGTAGACACAGGCAAAGAAATGAATACCCACAAAAGCCAGCTTTCTCTTGCCAAAGGAGTAGGAAAGAGGAAGCCTACCAAGACAGAAAATGCTCTAGCAAAACATTATGGAAAAACCCACCTCCCTGCCCATCAGCAAAGGCCAAACCTATATTCCCACCCATGCCAGGCTCTGCTCAGGCATGCCTCCAGCCTCTCTGTACCCTCTACAAAGAGAAGCAGAAGAGTGAGGTTCTGGATTTCCACCCTAGCCAAATGAAGCCCTACTCTTCCTTCCCACTTGGGCAGTGTGAGCCGAGACTTAGCAGGGGGCTTAAAATCCCACCTCCACTAAGCAGTGATAAAATATCCCTCCCCACAGGAGGTGTTAAAAGAGGCTGAATGGAAACCTGGACTTTTCCCCCAACCTGGCAGTCACAAGGCAGTGCAGTGTCAGAAAAGAACTGCTAAAACAGAATATGTAATGAATGTTCTGAGTCTCATAACATAATACCCCCAAATATCCAGGATAATCTCAAAAGCACTCATTAAACCAAGACACAGGAAAATCTCAACCTAAACACAAAGCCAGCCCTTAGCTGACACAGAAGCTGGAGTTGTGGGTCAAAGATTTTAAAGCAGCTGTCATAAAAATAATTCAATAAGAAATTGTGAACAGTGATGAAACACAAAAGAATAGAAAGCCTCAGCAAAGAAACAGGGAATCTAAAGAGCCAAATGGATGTTTTAAAAATAAAAAATTCTATAAGCAAGTCTTAAAACTCTAAGGACGGACTCAACAGCAGAACACGAAGGGCAGAGGAAAGAACAAATAAATTAAAAGATGGAACAATATAAAGCACTGATAGGAAAAAAAAAAAAAAAAAAGACTGGGGAAAAAAAAAATGAATAGCATCTCAATGACCTGTGAGGCTAACAAAAAGATTCACTATTCCTGTCATCAGAATCCCAGAAAAAGAGATAAACGTTTGTAGATGTGAAAGATTATTCAAAGAATAATGGCTGAAAAGGACTTCAATGGATTTAAGAATCCTAATTCCAGCACAGGGCTCTAAGTCATCACAGGTAGGGCTGGTGGGTGCCAGCAGGTTTGGTTATAAAGGACAGGAGTAGCAGGAAGAGTATGTTTGTGGTGACAGAACAGTTCTCTATCTGGATTGCAGAGGTGGTTACATGAATCTATACATGCGATATATTATACACACATTGCACCAATATCAATGTATTGTTTTGTAGTTTTGAAAGATGCAACCAATGCAGGAAAGTAAAAGGGTACCATCTTGTTACTATCTTTGTGACTTTCTGTGGATCTATAATTATTTAAAAATAGACATCTACTCTAAGGATTCTATATCCCCTCTCCCCCTCCTGAGACTGTCGTCCAGTACAGGAAAAAGAATTCTGAGCAGAAGTCTGGAGTCCCAGCTGTAGTTGCCACTTTGTGGGATGTCATCTTGGGAAAATACATCATCTTGGAACAAGGTCATGACTTTTCTGTTTTGTTTCCTTAACTGTGAATAAATGGATAAGACTAGATTTCTTACCTGTGTAATTTATGATTTGATAATTTTGTCACAGTTAATAGCCATATTATATGATATGACTACAATCACTAAGTACATATAGGTAGCATTACAAATTTTTCTTTACTTAATGATTGCTATTTCAAAATATTTCACAGGAATCTTGTGGATTAAGGATATATAAAAGAGCTTCTTGTCCACAAAGTTATTTAGACTTTGACAGGCTTTCTAATTGTCATTCAATTTTGGAAGCCAATGCCATTTTAAAAAATGGTCAAAAATCTATTGCCCCATTTTCTCATATGTGTATATCACATGTAAATTCAAAGCTCTGAGAATTAAAGAAAGAAAGGAAAGAATGCATGTGGAACTTGAAAGACAGTATTGGTTCATTGATATGATTCAATTTGAATCCCCAGGATAACAAGCAAACTGCATTGTAATTCTTTTATCATAAAGAATTCATTTGAGGATGTTTAATAACTCTAACAGTCTTCTGCTTGGCATTTGAAACTATTAAAATAAACACTCTTGTGATTATTGCAATTTGAAATATTACTTTGTCAAACTGTTAAACCTGAATTTATAGCACAGGTGTTAATGAGGCATGAAAACTTTTCCAGCCTGATTTGCAGTTGCAAGATTCTCATACTTTATTGCAATGCAATTTTTTTAAGTTTAGACAGTGCCAAAAATGAACACTGTCTTTGCCAGTATATACTCTGTATTAGATCATCAAATTAATAACAATTCAGGGGACAATTTGAAAATAGTCAATCGGTTCTAAAACTAATGGAACACCACAGGGAAAACTTAAGTCCTGTGGTCTTTAGAGGGGCCATTCATCACTGGGCAAAAATGAATGCAGCTGCTGATTTTCAAAATCAGAAATGCACATTCCTTCCCCTAATATAAAGTAACAACAGAGTTTTAGCCCTTGAGACAGCAAAAGATCTTTTCTCCTTCACTGAAGCTGTGTTCTTGGCATAATTGTGCTGTGGCACATACTCTCAATTAAGCAATAAAAGTTAAGCCCACAGCAGCTTTTAAAATCATGTTAATACATCTGTCCTCAAATTTTAGATTTGACATAAATCTCACAGAAGTATATTATTTAAAATGTGACTTCAGTAACGTAGTAAGACCTATTTTCCTAGGCGTATTGATGAGTATTTTATGAAACATTTTTAAAAATGTATCTCTTGGAAATAAATGGCTTTTAAAGTTAAAATAAAAATTTGATCTATCTGTACATTGAAATTATGTACATGACTTGTTTGTAAATACTTCAAAAACTTAAGGAACTTAAAATTAATATGCTGTATACAGAGCTGGACTTGAGTAAAATTTTATAAGCAGTCTACTTCCCTAGTCAGTCTCTTGGGCTTTTTATAGGATAAAAAACAATAAAAGCAGTGAGAGGTTTTGTTGAACCAGGGCAAGATGCATAGGCAAGCATACTATATATTTTGACTAGATTTCTCTGCAGGCATCTAAACAAGAACCTTCAAAAGCTGCTCAAGTGCTCTGTGCAATATTAAATATTCAGAGTGGCAAGTAAATCTACATGCGATAAAACTCACCTAAGAGCTGCCTTTAAAAACTTCTCACTCACTGCTTCAATGTCTCACACGTTTTGCTTCATTTTCCCCCCTAAAACCAATTGACCTTTTTCTTAGCTCAGCGACCACCAAGGCAGAGAATAATAGGCATTTGTTTTTAAGAATAATGTTCACTGATGTGAATCTGACACTACAGTGCTCTCAAGAAAGTGCCAGTGTGCTTACAAATATAATTTCTTTTTTTTTTCTGCCACACCCTCGCCCTTGTGCACTAAAGAAAAGAGTTTCTGGATTGCTGTTTATGCAAGCGATTTCTCTAGATACTTTGCAACTGAGTGAAATATTAAAATATTCCCAACCACCATCCTCTGAATTAGTTTAGTCCTCAATAATAACAGCAACTGCTACCAGCATCACTTCCTGTTTCCAATGTGCTTACTTCAGGCTGTGTCATAATTACCACAATTATTATTAAACCGTAGCATTTTTATTTAAGCAGAAGAATGGTACATTTACATAAGCCCATGTTTTCCAGTTGAATTCTTTGGTGTAATTTTGCCTTGGGCAATCTTTCCCAATTCACATGCAAGATCAATACATTTCCTCAGAAAGGCCTATGATGCTTTAATGCTCTGGAGTTAAACTGATTCTTATTTTTCACAATGTACTAACGAGCAAGAAGCAACTTGGTAATTTCACCAAGATTAATCCCAATACATGAAGGAATTTTAAAGGTTATATTTTCTAATGGTTCCCTGCAATAAATTTCCTACACATACAAAAAAAAAAAAAATTACTACACAAAACATCAGAATTCTATTTAGAAAGAAAAGCAACAACTGATATTTGTTACACCTTCAAGTTAACAAAGCATTTATAAAAACTCCTACTATCTTCCTGCTATAAAGTGGGCTTTTAGTAAATGTTATGTCCACTACTAACCATTCTTCCTTTCTTCCCCTCTCCTCTGCTTTCCTCTAGTATATGCTATCTTAACATAGATTTCAGAAGTGTTGCTAAAATAAAAGTAGAATATTCAAAAATTGCCTAGATAATGTGGGCACAACAAACAAGAAAAGAAACTATAAAAAAGTAAACACATGCACTTAAAAGTACACAACAGCCCTTTTGGCAGTTATTTGATTCCCTAATAGAACAAAGATTTTTGGTCTTCAGCAATTAAAACATTATCTTTACCCTATACTTCAGCCTGCTGGTGATCTGGAAAACCAGTTTGGGGATCCTTTTTTACCTCACATGGAATTGTTTAGTCTGGGTTTATATTATATAAGGCATCTTGTTCCAATAACTCAAATGCTATCATGTCCTAGCAATTTTATTCTTTTTGATGTGATGATGAACGAGGATAGTGTTTTCTACTGAGAAATGGGATATGGATTGATTTCCATCAAATTAAAAAAAATCTATTAAACACCAACCTAGGGGATGATAGTAGGCATATTCACATTTATTATTGGCCTAATTCATCTTATTGCTCAAAACTACAATGAAATGGCTTTTATACTCTCAATTAACAAATAAGAAAGTTGAGGCACAGAGAAGTAATATAGCTTATGGAGGGTCACAGCACTAGCAGAACTAGTAAGCCAACTACATCTTTGACCTCCAAGTCCAAATGTCTTCCTTTTGTTTTTGTTTTTTTGGCTGTGCCCACAGCATATGGAAGTTCCTGGGTCAGAGACAGAACTCACACCACAGCAGCAACCTGAGTCTCTTCAGTGACAATGCTGGATGCTGAACCTCTGATCCACAAGGGAACTCTCAAATGTCTTGGTTTTTTAAAAGGAATGGGCACAGACAAATCAGAATATACAGTATGGCTAAAAATTAATTAAATTTGAGGGTTTGGAAATTTCCAAACAGTACTACTTGTAAAATGGAGATACCTGCAAATTTCATAATAACATAACAAATACACACAATATTACTGAATGTATTCTATGATCAACTCTTTGATCTCTACAAAGTCTTCACTGTAGGAGTGTGTGGAATACACCTAAATTTCTGACTCTTATTTTAGAAGCCTAGGACAAGTTGTCAATGTAACCTTTTGATTTACATCCAGTGGGAACTAGAATAAATTTTGTGACATTCCAAGTGTGCAATGAACTGTCATCTTAGATATTTGATAATGAAGACGATGCCTCACTGAACTGGCATCTTCCTGTCTCATATTCCAATACTGAGTTTTTCAGTTAACGAGACAAGCAATTGATATGAAATAATAATGATAACACAATCAGATGGGAATTTACTTATATTGCTATAAATTAAACATGAGTTCTTCAGGATTGTTAATATTTTGAAAGGCAAAATAGCTAAAGATTACTAAATAGTTTTAACCCCAGCATCATATTTCCCTTTACTCCACTAAACTTCTTATTCCTATAGTGCAAGTTTTCAAAAATCAATCCAAATAATGATGCAACTGATCAGGCAAATTCTAATATACTTATGTGAAGAACAGGACAAACTAACATACACACATACACACTGAACAGAATAGGACAGAGTATTTAAATGGGAGTTTGTCCCATAAATCTAGAACAAAGGCTTAGCATGTCTGCAATACAAGGAAAAATGACGTGTTAAATGACCCTCTGAAGCAGGTAACCAAGCTGGAACCCATGCGACTTGGACTGGAGTCATACTGTCCCCAGACAAATGGAAGGGAGGAGAAATCCAACATGGCGGCAAGTTGCAGGACGTGTACACCTTGAACATGAAGTGGTGGAGGCACTGGTGGATTATGGAACTGTGTTTGGGGACATTTGAAAATAGGAAATGAGTTAATGAAATGAGATCTGGACTGAACATGGGGTCTTTGAATAACCCACATGGAAGCAGTAGCTGAAGGTAAGGAAGCAGGTCTGACATTTGAGGGAAAGAAAACCCAATAAAATGTCAAATAAATTCCTAATGAATATCTGTATTGATGGGAAGGAATAAAGCCTGATAAGGGTTTTAAAACTTGTGACAGAACGAGAGAATAGCAACTCTTATTTTTATATCAAGAAAATCAGCAGCCTCTACACCAATCCACTAAACACTTTAGCAACCCATACTAGATAGGAGGTAACATCATTTTAGTGCATGGCCTCAAAATTGAAGAGAAAGTTTTAGAAAAATCAATTATCTTAGGTACAGGAAATAAATGGATAAATATTTCCTTCTCTGAGCAGAAATGGACTCCCTAAAAAAGAAGGTGTATCAATGGTGGACACTCCAGCCATCAGCTATTGGTCCTGCATTACTTTTAATAAGAGATGCAAAAAATGATACAATGAAATGCTAAATATTTCAGATAATCTTACCTTGCTTTTCAAAATGCAATGTCAAGCTAACACGAATAAAAGAACAACTTGTCAGCGTATGAAAATAGACTGAAGAATAGAAATGATTTTAGAGGAATACAAAAATTATGCTTCAGAGGAAAGGCTGTGGTCAACAAATTTCAAATTTCTAAAAGAACCAGGAAATAAAATGAACTGCTATTTTTTTCTCGTTACTCAGTCTCTATGTCCACTCTAAATTTTTAAATATTTCAGCAAAAGCTCACTAGAAAAACATTTTTCTTACGCTTTATAACCCACTGCAAAACAGTTTGTTTTTTTGGCCACACTTGCAGTATATGGCAGTTCCTGGGCCACAGATCGAATCCAAGTCACAGCTTCAACTTATGTCACAGCTGCAGCAACATTGGATCCTTAGCCCACTGTGCAGGAACTCCTGCAACATATTTTTTAAGGACAGTTCCTGTACATTAATTATGAATAGAGAACTTAGGACAATCTAGAAAAGAACAACAAAGACTTGGGGGACAATACCTTACGAAAGGGACTACTGTATTATTACTGTTGTTATTGTCAATGTTATTTCAAGGAGAATAACCTAACCATCTGAAAAGGTAAAGGATGAGATAAGATATGATTAAAACTCATCGTCATAAAGGAAACATAAACATGACTGCAAATTTTCAGTTCATTATGAATCTATATTCCAAAACTCTGAGGGTAAAATTTGGACTAATAAAAAAGAAAAGCCTTCACACTTTTATCCAGTGGACAGTAAACCTTCATAGTCCTTGATCCCACACAGTTAAAGAGGATGATTAATATAAGTAAGGTGAAGAAACATTTAAAATCAGTGTTTTATAAACTGCGCCCCACAGAACACCAGATCAAAGGAATATGAATAGATTTGGGGGAAAAGGGGGTTTCTATAGTCAAATACATTTGGGATATAAGAGAGAAAAAATTTCAGAGCTTCCTTTACCACAGGGCTTCTAAAGCTTTTATTATGTAATGTATATTACACATAATTGTCTGGTCAACGTAGGCCAGATTATACCTTGGTAAAAAACCCTGAATTCCTAGTGGCTTAACAAAATAAATGTTTATTTATGATTCATACTGCATGCTCATCACAGGATAGCAGTGATGTTTTGTTCCACAAAAATTCCTGGCTGATGGTGGTACCATATATTGTAGCTACATCATATGTAACATGAGACTTCCTTCCTTACTATGGTAAGAAAAGGGAAACAAACAAAGGAACAGCAACAAAACAAAAATTGAAGAGTTTTAAAGTCTTATTGCATTTTCCAGTGTCTTATTCCAAAATTTGCTTCACTTCGTTCACATTTTCATGGTCATGACTGGTCATATACCCAGTAGCCAATGGGGACTGAAAAATATAAAGAAGCAAAATTATGTTTGGTGAACATTAATATCTTTTCCCTAGTATTCAAGAGTGAATTTTAAGATGCAGCATTTCACAAGCTTATTTGAGGACAGAATTATTTTTTAGTGTGGTATTTCACAGAATTAAGTGTCAATGATACACAGTTTCAGAAATAACCAATTTAAATAAGCTTTTGTTTGATAAGAAGGAATTTAAGGAATAGGCTTATAAATTAAGCCATACTATTTTCATATAAATACACTAAAGAATGGTAAACAGATGCCAAAATAATTCCAGGGCACCTTAAGATGTAATGCCAATAGAATTTTTTCTTTTTTTGTAATTAAAATGTAATTGATTTACAATGTCATGTTAATTTCTGCAATACAGCAAACTGACCCAGTCATACGTACATATATATACATTTCCTTTAGTTTTTTCTTTTTTTTTTCTTATTTTGAGAGTAACATCTAGGGGTCGAATTGGAGCTGCAGCTGCAGGCCTATGCCACAGCCACAGCAATGCAGGATCTGAGCCCCATCTCCGACCTATGCTGTAGCTTGTGGCAACACTGGATTCTTAACCCACTGAATGAGGCCAGCGCTTAAACCCACATCCTCAAGGATACAAGATCTAGTTCTCAACCCGCTGAGCCATCATTCTCTTTCTTATATTTATCTTCCATTATGGTCTATCCCAAGAGACTGGATATAGTTCCCTGTGCTGTATAGTAGGACTTCATTGCTTACCTATTCTAAATATAATAGTATATCTATTAACCCTAAACTCCTCATCCACCCCACTTCCTCCCCTCTCCCCCTTGGCAAACCACAAGACTGTTCTCTACATCTGCAATGAAATACATTTTTGATTTAACTTTATTCTGTGTTAGGTTATACCCACATAGACATATACACTTGAGCTGTTTCTATATATTTGTAGGAGCAGTTTCATTGTTTGGAACTGCTCTTTAAAGAGATACTTTTCCCTCCAGTATTTCTGCAGCATTAGTGTTAACAATACCAGCCTTTGGTATCACTTATTGACAGAGAAGTCAGCTTTAGCCCCTGGTCTGTAGTATACTATCCATTCCTTAATATCACTGAAAAACATGTATACGTTCAATGTTTCATGGAGCTCATGTGCCAAGCACTTTATATTGTACTTTTTAAGAAGTTCCATAAGCTATTTAACTATTTTAGAGTATATATTTCAAAGTTGGATTTTGAAAAAAATATTAAATTTTAAAAGTTTCTATTTTCAGTAAACAAATAATCTCCTCTGCATTTTATGTTTCCTCCAAAATAGCTTTTTTTTTAAGTGTCCCTGTAAAAAAATGATCACATTGCTTTTAGTCACTAACTGGATTTTAATAAGTGTGCTTGGCTTTTTTTTTTTCTTTTTAGGGCCACACCCACATCATCTGTAGGTTCCCAGGCCAGGGGTTGAATTGCATGGCCGCTGGCCTATGCCACGGCCACAGCAACACAGGCTCCAAGCCGCATCTGCGACCTACACTGCAGCTTGCAGCAATGCCGGATCCCCCCATTGAGTGAGGCCAGCGATTGACCCCATGTCCTCATGGATACTAGTTGGGTTCTTTACTTCTGAGCCACAACAGCAACTCCAGCTATTTTAAACTGGAATAACTTTCTTTTATTCTCTTTTTTATGATAATTTAGATGCTTATTTCTTTTTAAAATTTAAATATTTTTATTGTTTTACATTAAATTTGGACTCTATATCAACACAAACTCTTCATAACATATTTATCATTTTCCAAGTATGCATTTGGAAAACTATGAATCCACACTTTTATTATCACCAGTGCAACATTTTCTCATGTTACCATGGTTAGTAACCAACTGTATTTATATTCTAATTCTCCGCATAGATATGCCTAATAATCTCCATAGCATAAGAGCGTATCTATCATGCAGCTCTCGTATAATCACTAAACTAGCCAAGAATTGTCAATTTGCAAAAAGGAATAAATAAGTTTTACTCACTTTCCCATCACAGATGTAAAACTTCTGAAGTATTGTTCTGATTTAGACTATAGTTCATTCTATCCAAGGATCTCTTTCTGAGAAATACTACAGCACACTAATTATAGGAGATTATCAGTCTCTTCCAGACTATAAATTCAGAATATTACACACATTCCCTAAGCCATCAGTTTCCCTGAATAACTCATGAATAGTACAGAGAAATGTGTTCAATAATTGGATTCTTTGCAAAGAGATGGTACACAATGGTTATTTCAACAAATTTGGGTTTTATTTCAATCAAATCTTGGTATATTACTTACCCAATATATTATTTACTAGCTATCTACCTTGGGTTTGACCAAATCCAACTTTTTGCAAATATGCTTCTATTGCTACTTGCTCTTATTTTCTAAATCAACTCTTATAAATCAAATGGAATCTTAAAGAGAAAAAAACAAAAGGTTACAAATGTACTTAAGTGCAAAACAGAAACAGACTCACAGACTTTGAAAAACTTATGGTTGCCAAAGGGGACAGGTGGCAGTGGGGGACTGGGTGTTTGGGGTTGGTATACTGGTATAGCACAGGGAACTCTACTCAATATTCTGTGAAAATTTATGTGGGAAAGAATCTGAAAGTGAATGGATGTGTGTACATGTATAACTGAAACACTTTGTTGTATAGCAGGAATTATCACAAACTTGTAAATCAACTATATTCAATAAAACATAATGAATAAATAAATAAATAATATAGGCTATTATGCCTATGTCATTTTGTGAGGAGAGAAAATATCTGTCTGAAACCCATCTCCAAACAAACACATTGAATGAAAAAGCCTGAAATACTTTTTTTTTTTGAAGGGTGCACCCATGGCATATGGAGGTTGTCAGGCTAGGGGTCAAACCGGAGCTGTAGCCCCTAGCCTACACCACAGCCACAGCAATGCCGGATTTGAGCCATGTCTGCAACCTATACCACAGCTCATGGCAACACCGGATCCTTAACCCACTGAGCAAGGCCAGGGATCAAACCTGTGTCCTCATGGATACTAGTCAGACTTGTTTCTACTAAGCCATGATGGGAACTCCTGAAATATACATTTTAACATAAGTGATGAACACCTATGATATACACAGGTGTTTTCTGAATCTCTCAGAAGCACTAAGTGCTTAGTAATATATTAACTGAATTGCAGATATTACCAATCCTTCTTTATGTATAAGAGCATGGAGCTTATAAAGTTCAACTAGACATTTTCACAGCCAATGAATAACTGATGGAGGTGGGAGTGGATGTCAATTCTAACTGATACCACATCACATACTCTTAAAAACTCTGCTCTCACATTAACTAAAAGACAAGAAGCAGAACTAAAATGAAAACTAATCATATGTGGACCACACGTTTTTAGGAGGTGCTGGAAACAGCTAGAATTAGCACATAACATACTTTCTTGCAGTGGTGGAAGAGGGTGTTAAAATAATAATTTATAAAAATTATTACTGAAAAAGTATATCTTTTTGGTACAAAGTTTTGGATTAAAAGAAATCAGTGCAATCTGATGCTAATAACACTAAATTTTAAGTTAAAACATCTAAATTCCAGGTTTTATATTCTCTTCTCGCCACTTAATGTTAAAGCTTTTGTCACTTTAATAAATAAGAAAATGAGGAAGACTGCCTCTTAGAAATTCAGTAGAATACTTTGGCTCCTATTTTTATGTCACTTTATTGAGTAGAACCAATCCAACTGTAACCTCACAGGGTAATTCTCTCGTGAACAGCTTCTGCAGATTTAGATTAAAATGGTATCTGGCCACATTAAAAAAAAAAGCAGTTTAATGCTACAGTGAACACCATTCACTAATCCTCATGTATCATTTGTGAAAGTCAGAATCTGTGTGGCAAAAATAAATGCCCTTTGCCCTTAAGTACTCTTTGAAAATGGGGTCTGAAAACTGTACCCAGGAATTGGTTGCTTTGGGGAAAAAGTGAAAAACTGGGATGGTCAAGACCATTATTATTTTTTTTCCTCTCTCTTTTTACAGGCACACCTGCACCATATAGATCTTCCCAGGATAGGGGTTAAACTGGATCTGCAGCTCTGGCCTACACCACAGCCACGGCAGCAGTGGATCCCCAACCCACCGAGCTAGGGAAGGGATTGAACCCACATCCTTACAGAGACAATATTGGGTCCTTAACCTGCTGAGCCACAACGGAAATCCTGATACCATTATTTTTATTCTAGTAAACAAATACAAAAGCAGCTTCTTCAAAAACAAGAGGAGAATTTTTAAACCGTGGAAGCTGTGGTTTGCTGCTCCTAGCTGTAAGCCTGGCCTGCTTCTAAGATGATCTCATTTCTGTGCATACATTCAACGTATCTTGATGGAGTTCTCTCTTGCAGCCAGCTCTGCCCTGGAGGTTTTCACAGTTGTTGTATCATCCACCCCAGTACAGTGGGCAGATGGGCCATCTGCAGAGAGAGGCATTTCACAACCTCTTTTGGATTCACGCTTTTTACCTGCTTTTTTACTCCATCTTCTACATTCCTCCGACAGCCAAAAAATACCCACCTTGAAGTTTATATTTTGAAAGAAAGAAGTGTGGAGGATGCCTTTTTCAGACTGCATCCCCAACCCCACCCTACCCCACAATTTTCCCCCTGCAGGTTTTATCATGTTTAAAATCTGTCTTCTCACTCTTTCCTTCTTCCAGTTTCTGAGCATTATAGCCCCAAGAGTTGCTGAAGTGGAGTTCTGAATGAAAAGATGTGGGCTGACCCCAAAGAAATTAAGTGAAAAGTGACCCCCAGGTAGCTTTTCTGTTTTTAATTATTCATTTGCTTTCTTTCTGTGTATACAAAGGCCCCAGTGACCACCTGTAGTAAATATGCTAAATTCAATTTGACAGAGAACACATGGATATTGAGATCATTAATCACCCGATGTTCAATGTTCGTGGTCAAAACAAGCAATTACAGACGAGGACTGACTTAGGCAATGCAAGACATCTCTTAATAGATGAGGAAGGAAAAGTCAGCCATTGCAAACATCACTGTTTGGGGCTTTAGTTTTCACTGGCTCTGGTACCCGTGGAGAGATGGCCAGGCTATGAAATGATACTGTTTTAATAAGTGCATGTATACTTTATTAGTGTTCCAAAGTCAAGTGGTGTGGTAACTATAATTTGAAAAGACAAATGCACCCCTATGTTCACAGTAACAGTATTCACAACAGCTAAGACATGGGAACAACCTAAATGCCCTGTGACAGGTAAGTGGATTAAGAAGATATGGTGTATATATATGTATAACAGAGGATTACTCATCCATAAAAGACTGAAATAATGTCCTTTGCAGCAACATGGATGAACCTAGAGACTCCCATATAAGTGAAGTAAGTCAGAAAAAGACAAATACCATCATATTATCACTTATATGTGAATCTAAACTATGACACAAATGAACATATCTTTGAAACATAAAGAGACTCACAGACATAGAGAACAGAATTGTGGTTGCCAAAGGGGAGGGGGTAGAGCCGGGAGGGATTGAGAATTTGGAATTTAGCAGATGCAAACTAGTATACACAGGATGGATAGCAACAAGGTCTTACTGTATAGCACAGAGAACTATATTCAATATCCCATGATTAACCAATGGAAAAGAATATGAAAAATAATATATACATATATATATAAATGAGTCACTTTTGTACAGAAGAAATTAACACATCGTAAATCAACTGTACTTCAATAAAATTAAAAAATAAGTCCATAATTGCTTTTTATTTAAAAAGCAAAGTCAACTGGGTATGGCCCAGCTTAGATTCTTATGAACCCAACACCAACACTCTAAACTGTATAAAGAGACTATAACTAATTAAATGTTTTCACTAACTATTATTACAGTTTTGCTCTTCATACTTTGAACATAAAGAGTAATGTATCTAAATGTATCTAACAAATACAACCTCAGAACTAAACAGAACTTTTGTAGCTATGAAACCCCACACTTCCATTTGACCAAATGAGGAAAGAGGTAAATTAGTCAGAATTTGTGTGGAATTCTTATTTTCTAATTATCAGAACAACATTTCTTCCACTGTGACACATGTTCTCAAAATACTTGAAAGAGATTTTTAATTTTTTTTTGCATCACCCAGGAGCATCCTATATAATTTTTGGTTCCACAGCTTCCACATTTACAGTATTCTATCATGAGAATTTATATTTAGAAGACCATAAAGAACAGCAGAAATCTGAATGAGAAGTACATACAGAATTAAATGTATTTATTCCACTGAACTTAGTGAGGCAAGACAGAAAAATAATGCCTTCAGCTTTTCAGTATGTAAAAATAGTGAACATGAGTCAAGATGATAATTCATAGCAAGATGTTCTCTGAAAAACTATAAAAACAACTCTCTGTTCAATCATTATTTAACAGAAAACACCTCCATCTCTTGATCTTCTGATTTAAGTGTTTTTTATTGAATATGTACTTTTTCTAGTATCAATGAGTAGGTGGAATCATGTGAGTTTGACTTTTTCATGGTACTGTTGAAAATTAGGTTGTCCTGTTGAATAATTTCTATAACTTGAACACTTTTTAGTAAGGCCATTGAACAAAATTTCCTGTTCATAATGATTCTTCAATGTGACCATAAGGTTAAAAAAAAAAAAAGCTACTTTTAATGATTGGGTATTTATGTGTTCTTCTATGCATGAGAAACCAAAGAATGAGGAAGAGGAATGTTCTGCATAATATTTCTCAGATCCTGGGAAAGGTACTTTTAAAGAATTTAGAGTCATAGGGATAGGACCCAATGATGAGGGACAGATAAGCACAAAAAGTAATTTATTAATTTAGGGGTTAGTTACTCAGGTCTTAGAGCTAGACTGTCTGGGTTTGAATCCTGGCTCCCTACTAACTAGCAATGTGACTTTGTTCCAGCTACTAAACCTTTCTGTAACTCACTTAGCAAGCTGTGGGGCACTGGTAGAACTTATGATAACTTAGTTTCTTATGATAACTCAGTTTCCTCATGACAATGGAAACAGTACTAGAAGGCACTCCACAGACCTGTCATAAAAAATAAATTAACACACATAAAACATGTAGAATTGTGCGTGGCTAATGGTATGCACTCAATAAATGTTAGCTACACACACTAGGGTAAGAAACACGGAAGTCACATCTTTTGAAGAATAGTTTAAGCAACTTTCACCCACCAGAGAAGGTGAATTTTTGAAGGGTTATTCCAAAGAGTAGAGCTAGAATCAACAAAAGGAAGTTTTAGGGCACAGACTTAAATGGGACCCGAGGAAACACTCCTTAATAACTTCTAATGCTTATGAAAAGGATGGATGACTTCCAGAGATGCCCGAAGTGTTGTGATCCAAACTCCCACTTGAGGAGCATAACACGTGATGATAAGAGTCTATGAGGTTATGTGAGCAACACGCAGGAAAACTTACTAGAACATATGTGTTGGCATCTCTCTGGCCACAGCCACTGGGTTTCCTGAATTCTATCAAGCCAAGCTTCCCTGACTCCCACTTCCTCCTCCCAGGAAGAAATGGTTTTCTTAAAGGGTTTCACCTAGAACTGCGCATAAAACTATTGCTCTATTAATACAGAAAAAGAGAGCTTTTATTAGATCTGAAACTATAGTCTACAAAACTATGCACAGCAGCCTGTGATTTATTTTTACTATTTCAAAGAGCCTAAGAGAAATTTACTATTTCTCATAATGAGGATGAATGGAGTAACTAAACTGTTAAGTTTATTTTAAATAAGATTTTTTTTTTTTTTTTTTTTTTTTTTTTTTTGTCTTTTTGTGCCTGCACCCAGGGCACATGGAGGTTCCCAGGCTAGGGGTCGAATCGGAGCTGTAGCCACTGGCCTACGCCAGAGCCACAGCAACGCGGGATCTGAGCCTCATCTGAAACCTACACCACAGTTTACGGCAACGCCGGTTCCTTAACTCACTGAACAGGGCCAGGGATCAAACCTGCATCCTCATGGATACTAGGCAGATTTCGTTTCTGCTGAGCCAAGACAGGAACTCCAGAAATCAAATTATCTTGATTGCATTATATTATCTCAGATTTTTGATCATATGAAGTTCTAAATATTTTCATTATTAAAAACCAGGAAAATTAACCATTGATTTATACAAGCATTTTAGTGTTAAGAAGCTTTCAAAATATGTGATGCTTTGGTTAAAAAACAACTAGAGTAGTAACGAGATCAAAAGATTGGTAACTGTTCTCCATGTCTATTAAAATAGTCGATTAAATGTTAGTTCTTTTATAAGACAAGATTCTTGGAATCGGAAGAACTGGAGTGCATCCAGGCTATGCTGGTTGATTGTTTTGAGAGCTTGAATAAATTATATAACCTCACTGAATATCGGTTACTGTCTTTTTAAATGAGGAGAATGTCAGTATTTGCTTATTTTTGATTTGGTCGCACCTTACCTAATTCCATGAAAGATCTTATATATAATATCATATAAGAGAAAGATTACATTATAAGTGGAAACTACTCAAAAATTGGTTTTACCCTAGGGAATATTTTTATTGCTCTCAAGGTTATTCTAGTCCCAGAAAAAATACTTTTGAAAAAAATTATGATTTGTTACTAGCACATGGACAGTATCTGTGATTATCACCAGGTTTGTGGCTTGTTAGGAGGCTTTCTGCATCCATTGGCACTTCTTAAGGAAATATAGGTTAGACTAGAAAACAATGAGAGAGGTTTACAATGTTATTTTCATGTTTTATGATAAAAATTATAAATAAATGAAAGCAAAAACAAACAAACAAATAAAACCCATGTCCTTTGCAAGGTTAAGCAATCTTGGATTAACCGTGGATTACCCTAGCAATTTTTATTTATCTAGACCCAGGAACAGCAAACTCTGGACCTTGGGCAAAAATCTGACCAATGCCTAGATTTGTTAAGTCCCAGATCTAAGAATGGTTTTTATGTTTTTAACGGTTGGAAACAATCAAAAGTACAATAAAATTGGGATACATATGAAAATTATAAGAGATTCAAATTTTAGCAACCATAAATAAATTATTACTGGAACACAGCCTCATTTATATATGTGTCCCCAGTGGCAGTGAGTAATTGTGACAGAGACTAGCTCTCAAAGCTTAAAATATATATATACTTCCCAGCACTTTACCAAGATGTTTGCCCTGGTCTACATGGCACAGAATTGAACCCTTTCCACTAAAGACTTTCTTACTGTTTATTTTTGAGTCATAAAGTAAATACGACTTTGGAGGTGAAAACTTACACTTAATGCATGTGAAATCTTTTTAATCATTATGATGGGACCTTTTCTTTTCAGACATTTAATATGTGGAAGCACTTAACTAGAAATTAGAAAGTTTTAGACAAATGGTATAAAAGAAATAGTTATTGAAATGTTACTGAAATAAATTTTGACTTAAAATGGATTTAAGTGACTGATACTCTAAAATTAAAAAAAATATTTTTAATATTTTAAGTTATATATTTAAGTGTGTATATATGTGGATTATATACATACACACACACATATATATATTTTACATATATACATAAACACATTTTTGTCCCCCTACATACGCAAAGAATACATACATAAGAACACAGGCAGGACACATTAAATACTAGCTCCAGCCTCTGGTATTAATTACAGTGCTAGTGCCTGAATCTCTACTCTGCTCCCTTGTGGCTACTTGGGGAATTACATTGTCCTTGCCTTAGTTTCTTCATTCTTGAAATGTGGAGGATAATAATTATAATAATAAACACCTACTTCAGAGAGTTGATCTAGAGAATTAAATAAGGTACACAGAAAGCACATAGGGCAGAGAGCCCATATTAAGCACACAGAGCACATATTAAGCCCTGAACAATTTTAGTTAACAATGATTCTTCTGGTCGTTGTTGTGTTTTCTTTTCCCCACCATCAGAAGGGTCTACAAATACAAGAAAACACCTTCAGGGACATGTCATCTGTATGGTGAGTCCAGGAAAGAAATGAGTCCATTAACCTGAATATTTACTCAGTAAAAATATTTATGTGTGTCATGAATGCTACGGATGGTGTGGAAAGGACAACAGCTGCTAAGATTTTCCCCTATCATCTTTAGCAATGTTGATTGCCCTGAAAATGTCTGCTAGTTAATCGAAGGAAACTTTTGTAACAAGGAAGGAGAAAAGAACTATGGACATTTTCCATGTTCTTTTAGGAGTTATGGCAATGAAAAAGTTTTACCTGTTCTTAGAACAAGATTTGTTTTTATCATTCATCTAAAAGTGCGGAGCATATAATAGTAAATTATAAAAATTGTTATTAGTAAGGTTTAGAAAAGTATGAGGACATACTAATAACCAAAGCCCTACAGAATACAAAAATAATTTTTAAAAGTCATAAAATTTTGAAAATTTGAAAAAAAATGTTTGCAGAAATATATGGGGGAGGAGATGCTTTTTGGTGTTTTATTTCATTTATTCTGCTTTTGCGTATTTCACTATCTAGTGCTTCCATGTATGCATGTAATGTTGCATCTATCACATTTCTCCTGCTGGATTAGATTTTTGGCCAATGATGAATAATAAAATATGACTAAGTTGTAAATGTATTAGATGACGAGCCATTATGAAGCTTGATTTATAAAACTCTTCAATATATAGCTGAATGATTATAGCAATTGTTTATAGACAATATTGTAATGACTATTTAGGGTAGAACTTGTCTTTGAATGATGAGTTTCCTATTCTTGATGAGCCTTCATTACTAGTGTATCTTTTCCCAAAATGTGTCTCTGCTGCAGTGTTGCTACTAACCTATACAGAAGCAAATAAACAGAGGAGGCTTGAAATTGCTTTCCTTGCAAATGGTTACTTGTAAGGCTATCACTTGGCAGTTGCCCATGAACCTGACTGGAAAACAGCTCCCTACACTAATGTAAAACTTTCTCTAAATGATAAGAGCAGTATACTGTGCCTAAACTGTTTGTGCAAACAGCATGCTTTGTATTGAACACCTGCTTTTCTTCTGGGGGACTGAATCTGTTATTTGCTGGATAGAAGGTGCCTACTAACCCAGCATAAATATCTTTGACTTCTAGTCTCAGGCCAGCTTCCCTAGTAGATGACTTTTCTCTTGTGTTGCCACAATACGCTGCTGGAGGACTTAAGTGCCTTCTGTGTGATTCCAGTAGGAGAAGATTCTTGGAAGCCGCCACCCAGTGTTCTCTGGATTTCACCTTACCTGTGTTTTCTCTCTGTTGATTTTCTTTGGACTCTTTTGCAGCAGTGAATCACAACCATGAGTATGACTACATGCTGAGTCCTGTGAGTCTTGGTGAATCAGATAAACTGAGGGAGGAACATGAGGGGGAGTCTTGGAGCTCCCCCACAATACCCAACTTAACAGTGCTGAAAATCTGGTGGGGACGAATCCCAGAAGAGTTGTTTTATAATTCTAGATAAACTTTGAAATTGAGTTTACGTTTATCACCACAGATTGGGAGCACATGATGAAAATTTCTTGAAGGAAATACAAAAGGTGTTAACAGTCACTGAATATTCTGAGCTATTCAGAAATGCTGCAGTGATGTATTTAATAGTTGTATTATCTAAGTTTAATGTTAGGTCTGTGTGAGCTTAAGGCCGGTGCACCAACCGTTATGCTGTACAAATTCTCCTTAAAAAATCAGAGAGAAGAGTTGCCTTCTGTTTTGTTCTAAATATGTTTGTGATAAGTGTTTATGGATTTAAGTGCTGCCGAGCATAATGACAACTCAGTGTGCAGAAAGGTCATGCCCAAGAGAACTGTACAGACATAAGGCAGCTGATAAGTATGGCCCAGAGCATTTGCATAAATTTTTGGTCACCTCCTCATATGGGTCACTGTCACGCATTTTCCAACTTGACAGGTTACATATTGGGTGGTTGCCAAATGATTAGAACACAGCTATCCTGGATTTATAAGGGAAGTGCTCAAAATGGGAGAGGGAGGTCTCTCCCTTCAGCCTTTGTTCCTTTAGACATTTGCATCTAAAACTTCTGCATTTTCCTTCATGACTTTCGACCCCACAATTTTTCCCCATGGAGTTAACTAATAATGATATAACCATTCGTCATACAATGCTTGTAGGCAAAGACCATACTATTCATTTTCTAGAAAAAAATAAATATAAGCAAAGTAGCTAAGGAAGCAAGAGAAGAATCTATTTACAGAGTTTTGTCTCTCCTGTAATTATAACATGCACTAAATATTTAAAGAAGGCAGGGTTCAAAACAGCAATTCATATATAGCTGTTGTTCCTTCCCAAGAGAGAATAAAGAAAAAGTGAAAATGTCAACTGTAACAAGAAAAGTTATCCTAGGAGCTCCTGTTGTGGCTCAGTGGGTTAAGAACCTCACTAGTATCCATGGGGATGCAGGTTTGATCCATGGCCTCGCTCAATGGGTTAAGGATCCGGCGTTGTTGCAAGCCACAGTGTTTGTTGTAGACACAGCTCAGATCCTGCATGGCTGTGATAGGCTGGCAGGAGAAGCTCTAATTTGACCCCTTTCCTGAGAACCTCCATATGCCAAGGGTGCAGCCCTAGAAAGAAAAAAGAAAAAAAAAAGTTGTCCTAGAGATGAAAGACTCAAAGGAAAGGATATAAAAGGAGAATGGAAAGTATATATTAAAAGGTTTTAGCTACAAGTATTAAATAACCAACATTAGATAAGTTTTGAAGAAAGCTAAAAAAATAATTCTGGTGGTCCGTAGAAGTATTTTCTTCATAGAAAATACAGAGAGTTAAAGACAAAAAAAAATTCTCAAGTGACTTTGATTTGTGTTCCATCCCTTTTATCTTATGATAAACTACATATAATACAGATAAGGTATGTTTTAAGAAATTAGTTAAGATGTGAATAGATCAACCTTTTTTTTTTTTAGTGGTTATAGTATGGCTAGCAAAAAATTCATACTAATAGATATTTTGTGTTATATATTACCAGGCAATTTAATCTTATAAACTGTCTTGCCAAAAGCATTTGTTAGAGAGCCTCTCAGAAAGAAAAGCGTCAAATGGGAAAAATAAAGCATGGTTTTTCAGGTAACACAGAGAAAGATTTCAGGGGTACAGTAAGGGCAAAAGAGCATAACAAACTCCACTTTGAGGGTAAAGAATAATGCCTGGAAACAAAATTGTGACTCACTTCACATGCTGTACACAAGAATGAAAAGATGATATATAAGAATGTTCATTACAATATTGTCTGTAATAACGAACATCATATAAAATTTTCTCCATAGCAAAATCATACATTGATATCACTGCCATTGAAAAGTATGGGGTAGACTTTTGTGTGCCATTATGAAAATATTTTAAAATGTACACTTTTTCTATATAGAAAGGCATACTATATTTTAAAAAACCTATCTATCACCCAGCTATATTGGTGTATAAACACACAAACACACACACTCATTTATGTGAGTGTATAACTGAGAAATTTCAGAGACGATACAAAATAAATTGATGATACATAAAACCAATGATTCTTTGGAAAGAGACTGGGTGTGTGGAGAACTCACTATACTTTTTCTTGTAAACATGTTTTAAGACTCCTATGGTTCTAGATACATTTTATATCTATATTTTTTGCTTTGACTTTTACTGCACAAGTGACTTACAGTATTTTCAAAAATTTTTTAAATTGTTCATGATTTAAAAATTATGAATATTTAGATCATTAACTATTTTTCCTTTATTTTATTTTATTTATTTCTATTTTTTTGAGGGCCATACCTGTGTAATATGGAAGTTCTCAGGCTAGGGGTTGAATCAGAGCTACTGCAGCTGCCAGCCTATACCACAGCCACAGCAATGAAGGATCCAAGCCACATCTGTGAACTCTACCGCAGCTCACAGCAACGTTGGCTCCTTAACCCACTGAGCAAGGCCAGGGATCGAACGCACATCCTCATGGATACTAGATGGGTTTGTTACCACTGAGCCACAATGGAAACTCCCATTAACTATTTAAATGACTCAAAATATTGACAGGAATAGTATTTAAATGACTATTTAAAATAATTAGGTGATTAATTTTCTGAATACTATAACTGACCTACATTTTTCACCTGCTGTAAAATTCAATCTCAATTTCAAATTAATTGTGTTTTTCATGAAACCTTCCGTATGTGTACATTTTATTATCATTCTCAATGATTACTATAACATATAATCATATAATGGATTAGAAGCTAATTAAGCAAGAACCACAAAATATTTGCTTACATTTTCACATCTAGTAGTATTAACAATATAATTCATTGCCAACTTTTGCTATCAGGATAGCTTATTCTATTTCTATGTGAATAACATATTGTACTTACTTGGGAGAGGAGAAATATGGCCCACGTCAAAATAGATTCTATTAGAAGATTTCGTCGTTTTAGGAGCAGACCTAACAAATGGCCAACCTGAAAGTATTTCTATGAAACAAAATTCTTTTTCTAATTTTTACTCTTCTTGACATGATGGCTTTTTCTACTGTATACCTGTTTTGCATTTTATGTTGTCAATGCAATTATTCTAATATTAATAAGTCTAAGATTCTAACATCATGAATAAATTTCATGGTTTTTGAACCACTGTAAAATGGACCAGGCACTTTTAAAAGCTCCCTATCAATAGGAAGATTCAATGGGAAAAGGAATTGTCATAAGGATTGTTGTGGAGGAAATTTCTGTTTAGGGTGGGAAAGTTGAACAACTAAGTTTCTACCCAACTATAAAGTATTCTGTTTGCAAACATATTTTAGTTCATTAGTTTGTTTTTCAAAAGAATGTATATTGCCAAAAAACTCTTATTAAATATATTTTCACCTCAGTAATGGAATATTAAACATCAAATTGAGAAAAATTATCTCGCCTTTTTAATACAAATTCATTATTGCATCTCTCTGCAGTGATCTAGTAAAGATGGATAAGACCGAGAGGAAAAGACATTTCAGAGAAGAAAATAAGCAGGTAAGATGTGGACTTTGTTCATTAAAAGAGACACTTGCAAAGACAAATTAGGTCCCTGACATTAATTCCTTCTGAAGTCAAAAGACAAGTTCATTCAGGACCCTCAAGCTTGAAGGTGAGATTCCAACAGCTGAGCTCTACACAAATTGCCTGGGCTTTTTTCACCAAATAAAAGCTAGTTATGGAAACTGGAAAAAAGAAGTAATCTTTCAAGTCTCTATAGGCCCTTTAAAATCACAGAATCATAGAATTTCAACAGAACTTGGGTCATGAAGTGTCAGTTGACTTGGAGACTGAATTCAACTGTAAGGTCAATCATTCAATCAATCTTGTCCATGTAATTAAGCCCCAGTAAACACTCTGAGCATCTAGTTCAGATGAGCAACCATGGTTGGCACTACTTGGCATCTTGTCACACATGACAGCTAGCAGCCATACCAGGCATGACTCAATGGGGAAAGGAGGACCAGATGCTCTGTGTTAGGACTCCTCCCAGATTCTGCCCTTTGTGTCTCTTCCCTTGACTGATTTTATTCTATATCGTTTCACTACAATATGTCATAATCATGAGTGTCATAAACTTTCTGCAAGTTCCTTGTGCCCTTCTAGTAAATGATTGAAACTGAGGGTTGTTTTGGGACTCCTTACCTAACACTTGCAGATGGTGTCAGAGGTCAGGACAGTTTTTATAGGAACTGTTCCCTCAAATCTTAGTATGGCTAACTTTGTAACCAACTTAAATAGTCAAGTATTACATTTAGAATGGATAATCACCTGCTGTACAGCACAGGGAACTTTATCCAGTCTCTTGTGATAGAACATGATGGAAGATAAAATGAAAAGAATGTGTGTGTGTATACAGAGTATGTATATGTATATGTATACTGTATGTATGTATGTGTGCATATATATGTAATGTATGTGTGTGTGTGTATATATATATATATATATATATATATATATATATATATACTTTGTAAATCAACTATAATTAAAATTTTTTTAAAAAGTTAAATTGCTTTATTTTTGGAAGTGAGGAAATGAAGTTATAAGAGTAAACACTCCCTAAAAAAGAAGGTGTGATTAATAATTCTGTGTCAACTGGGCTAGACCACATACCCAGATATTTGATCACATAATATTCAGAGGTTCCTAGGAAGGTATTTTTAGATGAGATTAACATTTAACAGTAGACTCTGAATAAAACAAATGACCTCTGATAATGGGTAGGCCCCATCCAATCAGTTGAAGATCTTGTTAGAAAAAAAATGAACTCCTCCAAGAAAAGGAATTTTGTCAGCAGGCTGCCTTTGGGCTGAAACTGTAATATCAACTTTCCCCTTTTTCTCCTGCCTCCTGGCCTATCCTGCATATTTTGGACTCAGCAGTCTCAAAATCATGTGAAACAATTCTTTAAAATGATTCTTCACCCTTCCTCCCACTACAGGCCTCCCTCCCTCTCTATGTGCACACGCGCGCGCACACACACACACACACACACACACACACATATACATACACACACTTCCTACTGGTTGTGTTTCTCTGGAAAACCCTGATTAATACCATGCACTCAATTTCTACATATAAAAAGCACTAGTAGGCACTCTAAAGTTTGGAGATCTGAGAGCTAGGAAATCCCAAATGATAAAATGAAATTGATTGTAATGATATTTTCTAAGTGCTTTCTTACAACCTACAACTTAACAGAGTTTGTAAAACACTAAAGCCATATGTCATGGAATAATTACAATTTATTTAAAATCCTTATTTTTTTTTTCTTTTTGGCAACACCTACAGCATGCAGAAATTCTCTAGCTAGGGATCAAACCCACATCACAGCAGCAATCTGAGCCACAGCTATGACAAAGCTGGATCCTTAACCCACTGAGCCACCAGGGATCTCCAAAGTCCTCTTATATGGAATATTATTGATGTAGTTTGGCAAGAATCTAAATGAAGACTAACACAATAAGATAAAAAGGGAAGTTAAAATCAACACAAAGGAAAAAGTGCTGACAACTTCTTCATTTTTCCTTTCCCATATAGCTACAAATATTTCTTGAAATGCCTTTGTGCTACAAGAATCTATGAAACAGTTATTTGACAGACCTCAACTTCCTCTTCCTCACACCATTACAGAGGATGGCCCAGAGGAAAACAATTCTGTCAATGAAAAACTCTTTTTTATAAATAACATTTCACAGACTTTATATGTTTTTATACAATATATCAGAGGTTCTTACACACTGGCTTCATTAATAAGCTTTCTTGGTAACACAGTTCAACCCACAACTATTAACAATATCTTAACAATGATAACAATTCAACCATCACAATCTTATGGAGGACAGAATATTATATTATTTCCTAAAACATTAGTTTTCTTCAAATTGCATATAAGGTGAAGAAAGATACTGAAGAAGGATTTTCATTGTATGTTTTATAATATTTGTGTACATTGTAATAAATATATTTACTATATTATGTATATGATATATATCTATACATATATATAGGTATGAACTATTTACCTACTTTAAAAAATAATAGGCAAAAAGTTGCAAACTACTATATTTTCTAATCAGATTTCTGCCAAAAAGATCCCAGGAAGTTGTTTATACAACTATTTAGAATATGAATAGAAAAATGCAAAAACAACTGTTGGTAGTAATTACCTCTGGGGAGGGAAACTTAAGTTGTAAAAGAAGCTTACAGGGATTTAGGCTTTTAATTTTCTCCCTTTTCTACTTAAAACATGTTTATGATTTCATTTTATGATTGAAAAAATTCTTTCAGAGACCCCCCACTAGTATTCTTTAAGGGAGTCCAGATAAGTGCTGGGATGTGTCCTGCAACTTAAGGGTCTCCTGCGGAGTGAAACAGTCATGCAAGTCAGAGCCTCTGAGGGGAGCCCCTGAGATCATCCACCTGCACACTGAGCTCAGGGCTTTGGGCTCTCTCTGGCTGAAACTGGTGATTTTAACTCTTTCATTCTGTAAAAGAGGCAAGTCACATATTTTAATTCCCTTTCCCAAAGGAGGAAGGATGTCTGAGAACTCAAAAGAGGAGGAAAAGTGGGGTTAAATCTGCATCCATCTGTCCACCTGTTTCCAGGACATCATGGTTCTTGTTTGTGCCTTTTTCTCTCCCTCCCTCCCCCACTAGAAGATACAACTTCCAGAACAGCATCCGGTGCCTCTTTCTCAACCACTGCATCTCTCAGCCTTGGGCAATACCTGCTGCCTAATACATCCAATGTATCTGTGTGGAATAAATGAATCAATGAATGAGAACTTCTAGCAAAGGCGCTTATGATTTATCAGACCAGAATGGCCTTATATCTACTAAATAATCACATTGTATATATACATAACTTTGTACAACTTATATTTTAAATTTCCTCTTGAAACTACCTCTAAATTCCAGATCTCACTTTTTAACTAATAATGAATTTAAATACATATCTATGTAAACATATATACACATATATTTTCACAACACCAAAACACACACAATTTTAAAATTATGGAGTTAAAGAAAGATGATTAAAGATAATCTCAGTTTAAGTTGCTAATATCGCCCCACCTCGACCCCCCCCAAAAAAAAGATAACTCAAATAACTCCAATGGTAAGTAAACAACCCATATTGGACATAAGACAAAAATGTAAAGTTGTCTTCATGTTTAACTTGGGTCTGCTTTAGAAGTCTGCCTTAAGCACAAATGGTAGCATAAACTTGCTGTTTTTGAGAGCTCTTCTTACCAGAGAGGCACTTAGCATGCAAATCTGTAACATAAATTTAGTTCACAAACGGCATTGCAGAATGATTGCTGCTACATCTTATTCTCTAGTCACAATAGATGTGAAAAAGATAACTAGTTAGTGAAATAACTATAATTCAAGTAGAAAACTGACATAAAGTCCCATAAGCTTCTCCAAGGAGCTTTACTTTTTGACAGAACAGAGTTCTTTACGCAGATATATCTTTTGGTTCCATGACAGTTTTACTAGAATAAAGGATGGACAAGATTTAAAGTGCCTTAGGGTAGTTAAATATGAGTAGATAGAGTTAAGGATTCTTTCTCTCTTGCAGTCCCCTAGTTCTCATCAACTGTCAAACTTACATATGAGAGTGAGTCCAATGCATAGCATTTTAGGATAAAATCCAAGTTATCCTGATGTAGCTTTTCATAAGATCAGGGAATGGAATGTCACATAATATTTAAGAAAAAAACTTCTCTCTCAGTGCATTCTGTGAGTTGCAATTTAGTGTATCATTTCTTAGTGCATAGGTGCTATGTATTTTAAAGAGACAAAGACATCAGGCAACTGATTGATCCTTGTCTTCATTTCAAAAATATAAGTGGAAGATCAAATACAATCAGAACTTAAACAGGTAGTATCTGCAATACAGTAGAAAGACAGGCATTTCTGAACAAAAGGAACTCTGATAAACAGAGACAAAACCAGCCATAGGAGGATAACACAAAGTTTCATGAAATTTTATCCCCTCATAAAATAAGTTGAATGGCTACAGAGGAGTTTTTGTTTTGTTTTGTCTCTTTGTTTTTTAAGATAATAAGTTACATAGAAATCCCTGTAATTAACTTAGAAATAACGTGTATACACATGACATTATGGCGTTCACCACAGCCACAGCAACATGGGATCTAAGCCATGTCTGTGACCTACACCACAGCTCATGGCAATGCCAGATCCCTGACCCACTGAATGAGGCCAGGGATTGAAGCAGCATCCTCATGGATACTAGTCAGATTTGTTTGCACTGCAACATAATGGGAACTCCCGATATGCATTATTTTCATCTGAAAGATAGTTTATTTTGAATTCATAATAAATAAGAACAATTTAGTTTTACAGTTTGAGAGAATTTTCCAGAATTCTAGATATATAAATATAATTTGTAGTTTTTCTCTTTTACTAAATTATGGGAAAAAATACTAAAATGAGAAATAACAGAAATCCTTGGTCGCAAAAATTAGTTTTATATAGTTTTCTAAACCTATAAGGAAAATAAGATGTAAAAGATCTTCCTGTGACTCTAAAGGGGCATTGTCTTGATTACAGGGACATTAAACCATGTGGGTCAAATACAACAGGTACATTTAGTGGAAATCAGAATGAGTTACATTAAGGTAACAGCTACAGTTTTCAAAGAGTTCATTAAACATTACATTTAATTTTACTGGATGTAATATTTTATAAGTGCAAATAAAGAAATTTTACTTAAAGTGTACCTATCCAATTATTTTGAAGTAAAAACACAAGGTGCTTGAAACTGATTCCTATTAATGTAAGAAAACAATATATTGGAATTGAGTACATTTGAAGTTGGAAATACCCGAGAAACACAAATAAGAATTAATTTGAAAATCCACCACTCTTCCTTCCGTGAAGCGTTCATTTTTTTCTAAAGCTGACTGCTCACCAGAGCAGTTAATTTCTTCGTGGATTCTGGTGCTTTGCTCCTTATGAACTGAAGCTGTCAATTGTGATTTTTCCACTTGAAGTTCTGTTACAAACTAACATGCTTCGCTGGGCACATAGAACTTACAATATAACCAGACCACATTCTATGCTTTGCTGCCAAGGGGCTCCTCCTAACTTACTTCTGCAAGTAGCAGTCATTACAGAATACTCTCCAATATTTCCACATACTGCTTCTTTCTTCCTCTCTCTTCCTTCAAAAGAAATGATATCTATTTTCTTTCACTTTAAATTTTATTTACGAAAAAAAGTAGAATGGAAAGCCTCTATTAATCTGTTCTCGAAAATTGGGAAAGGATATTTTCTTCAGCATATTGCTGATATTCCACCAGAACAAAGCTTTTAAAACATCCTTCTCTGAAGGAAGGGGACCAGCCCCTCCAGCCGCTGTCCAGCTCCCAGGTGCTGAAGAGTGTTTTCCCCAATCTTGTGGCTGTATCCCAGAGCCCTCCTACTTTCAAATCCAGCCCTTTTGCCTAAAACCCTCAGAAACCATAGCCATCTCGCTCCTTCCAAACCCCCTTCAGTTATTCCTTACTGATCTATGGGGTGGTACCTCAAATGTCAACAAAGTGAGGACAGGAAACTGGTGAATGAGGCTCAGGGGTGAGACAATGGCAGGTGCTGGGATGGTCAGCTTCCAGATGATGGTGTTGTGGGGAGAATATAGGTCCCATCTTGACAGAGCCTCTGATTTCTCAAGAGGAGGCACAGTCTCTGGATACTTATGAAAAGTTTCTTGGTGTTTCGAAGCAAACACACAGCTATTTCTAATATTCCATGGGCTAGATAAAACAGTTCTGTCGAAAGCAGCCATTCTGCCCCTTTTCTGTTTACTCATTTCTGTCCCATTCTAACCACAAAAACCTAATTATAGGAATGAGATCACTAAGCAATTGAAACTAACTCCTGACTTATGTTCTCCTGAACTCACATCATGCCTTACCTAGCCAGTCAATTCTTTTCTTAGACAAAGAGAAGCAAAAAGAAAGAATTAAGCAGTTAAAGAATGACTAGCCCTCTACCCTCAACAGCCCCCTAAGGAACCCTGCAAACACAATAATATCTGAAGAGAGTGTCGGCCAATCTGCACGCAATGGAGATTAATGCAAATCTAACCTCAGTGATTCACTGAGGTTCTTCCTCCCATGTTTTCCCTTTAAAAACTCATGGTTGAGCAGAACCTTCAGAGTTGGTCTCAGAACATGAGTCCCCACCTTCTCCCAGATTGCTGGCTTTCCTGATTAAACTCACATCTCCTTTATACTGACACTTGCCTCTCAAATTATTGGCTTTTGAGCAGCGAACAGCCAAACCTGAGTTTGGTGACACTATGATCCAAATCTGAGCAGTGAGATGGCAGAGTCTACCCCCCCACACACACACACATAATTTCTTCAAATTCTTAAACATTTAAGAACACTGCTTCATACCTAGTTGATAACCATTAAGAATTTATATTACTATGTATACATGTATGTACACATAGAAGTGTATACAGTTAGCCCTTGTGCTGCAAATATTAACACTGAAAGAAACATAAAGGCAGGCAAGTTTGGCAGTTAATTACAGAGCTAGTGTGCCTGTTTTTTTTTTTTATGAAAAAAGAAAAACAAAAAAACCCCTAAGTTTTGTGTATCCAAACAACTTGACAGACTGTAGAAGCTGCAGAATATCTGGTCTTGGAGGTCGCTAATGTTTCACTGAGGCTGACAGAGGTGAGAACTGCTACACACACACACACACACACACACACACACACCTTATAAGCTCCAAAAGTCGAAAGTACCCTTCCCACCCCACCCCACCCCCTGCAGCCTTGGAGAAAAGTCTGAGTGTAATTTATCAGAGTAAATAAGTCTCTTATGCAATGGAGATGCAGAAAGGGCAAGATAAGAACAACAAAAAAATGTTAAGATGTGACCAGATGAGATCACCCAAAGAAGAAGCTGTGAAATTCTTTCAAGATATTTTCAACCTGCACAGCTGATCTAGAGCTTTGTTTACCATGTTCTTTCCCCACAAATAGAAAATAACCTGCCCCCAACAATGTGTAATGAGTCTTTATTCAGCTTCTTATTTCCCTTTGCTCAGAAAGACTGAAGTTTCTGTCCTTATTTCTCTTTCGGGAGTGGAGAAATGCACAAGAGCACCTCTCCACCAAATTCCAAGTGGAAAACACAACCGGATGAAGGGGATACGGTAATTCTAAACAGCACGAAGCAATTGTCCCCATATGAGCTCAGGCCCTCTCAGTTCATAATGTCACAGCACAGTAACTTTTGATTATTTTCTTACCTGAATCTTTCTCATGTATTAGGTAAGAATGAATTATAACCAGTCTGAGGCCCTTTTCACTCTATACACAAGAAAAGTCCTTTTTCTTCACCACGATATGACTATATTTTGCTGTTTTCATTACTTCAATGAAAATTGCTTTCTTTTTGTGTTTTCTGTCTACAACCCAGCCTGCGTAACTATAATAACCTGATTAGTCAAAAACCAGCTGTGTTTTGTGGCACATCCAAGCTGAAGGGCCTCCCCTTTCTTATGGGTCAGGATCTAAAAGCTAGTCTCTTTGACTATAAAGAGAAAATGTACTTATTTCCATGAGGCACAGATGAAAGTATGGCATTCAATCCCAGGATTTTAGGTTTCCTCTATGACTAAGCTAAAATCCTTCACCTTCAGTTTTCAGATTTCACAGTAATATTTGAGGAGCTACAGAAAATTCACCAGCTTCATAAACTAGCAAAACTGACTTCTATGTCAGCTGGCTATAACTAGTCGATTAATTCTAATCACAGGGACTTACAGCTCCGCCTCACAGATTAGGCACTATTGCCTTCATATGCAACTAAAAGAAATTGCTGCACTAACTTTAAACTTCAACAGCACCCATCTTCCACACTTTGGAGGGAAGAATAAATCTCACAAATGGTGGAATGAACACATGACTGAAGTGGGCATTATTCACAGAGGAAAGGCAGTCGCCTATGTGCCCTGAAGAAATCTAATCTAAGTCTTGTCTAGATTCTTGGTCCTGATTTGACTGAATCAAACAAGGAATATCTCTTCCTGACACTCTTCCCCCAGTCTTTAGCTCCCAATTGACAGAGGAATAACAAAGCACTTGCACAAATCTAATCATTATTTCACTGGAACATCTTCACAGGCCTGGGACGCACCAGCATTTTCTGATTTGCAGATGAGAAGACTGTAGCTGTGACATGAATAGTGCCTTTAAGACGTTCAACTTGGCTGGCTGGGCCCAGGCTCCTGGTCAGCTTAAACTATCCTACCTAGCACCAGGTGGAAGGTGGCTGCTTTGTGCTTCTCTCCCCCCGCTTCAACAAACTTCAAAATAACAATTCTAGGATTATTCAAAATAACTGTGTAAGATGACAGGTTAATCTACTGAAAGCTGACTTCATACCACACCACCTGTGGACTGAAGAAAAAAAAAAAGTACCACATGAGAGTTGTGAGTTAAGTTTTATTTGGGGCAAAATGAAGATGATAGGCTGGGAAGCAGTATCAGATAGTACTTAGAAACAACTCCAAAGAAGCTGGGGAGAGTCAGTATATATATGTGATTTTGATCAACAGGGAGGTACATGCAACCAAGCATATATTTTGCCAAAGATCACTGCTAGTCTCATGAAGGTTACTGCTAGTCAGAAGGAGCAGATGTCACCATGAAGGATTTTACCGCTTTTCTAGATATGAAGGGATGCAGGAATTGGGCTCATAAAATCTTCTCCTGAAAATATTTAACTATCTGAAGACCTGTTCTGCTAGTTTTCCCAGAGCACAGAGTGCCTCCCTCCTGATCTCCACCCTGAGCTCTTTCAGAGGGTGTTGAGAATCAGCAGCTGCAGTGGCTCATCATTTAATCCTTGAAGAGGTAGACGGCAAGTGCCAATCTCCAGTTAGCAACCTTCTATATTGGACAATTTATAACTTTTATTCATGGGAAAAGTTGTGAATCTGGGTACAACATGACTAAAACTACAATAATTACTTTTGCAAAAGTTAGTATCTTACAGATAACTTAAAGGGCTTGTTGGAGTGCCAATCATATTCACTTACAGATTAATAAGGTTTGCATCTGTTCCTCTAAGGGCAGAGGTAAGCAAACTCTTTTTTAAAAAACAATTTTTTCTTTACAGTTGCACCTGTGGCATAGGAATGATATGGAAGTTCCTGGGCCAAGGACTGAATGAGCCACAAATGTGGCAACACCAAATCCTTTAATCCATTGCACTGGCAGGGGATCAAACCCATGCCTCCTCAGCAACACAAGCAGCTGCAGTCAGATTCCTGACCCACTGTGTCACAGTGGGAACTTCAGAGGTAAGCAATCTCTTTCTAGAATTAGCCAGATAGTAAATATTTGAGGTTTTGTTGCCTGTAAAGTCTCTGTCACAACTACTCAACTGTCTCTGTAGCATGAAAGCAGCCACAGACAACAGCAGGCAAAGGGATGTGGCTGTGCCCCACTAACAGTTTATCCACAAAAACAGGCAGCTAGAAGGGCTGGGCTCACTGGCAGTCGTGCCTCCCTTAGAGAATGGCATTTGTGAGGACATCGCAGTCACTCTGAATATTTAGCTTAAAGAAAATATGGAAAGGTCCAGAGAATAGACAAAAGATAAAAAAGCAAGGGCAGCAGGAATGAACATTTCCATGGGAACATGAAGTAACCTTGATCCTTGGGTCCCTTCTAGCTCTAATATTACAGACTCCTTGGGAGAAATGCAGGATCCTCACAGAGAGACAGAGTCAGAAGGACATGGAAAGTCATTTCATACCGGCTCTTGCCCGCTTTTGCTATCACTGGGACTTTGAAATGTTAAGTGTCAAGTCTTGTTGCATTACTATTTCTGCTCTTTCATCCTGATCCGGGTAACTGCCTAAGAGTGGTTCTTGCAGAAGAAGATTGTATGTCTATGAACTAGGAGTGAGATATCGTAGAAGGAGGTCAGAAAGCCTTTGGGCAGGCAGACACAGTGATGAATTTTAAATAAAGCAGAATATTACTTCCGGGAAGAAATGAAAATCAAGAAAACTAACAAATCTAACATTTGATCATTCAAATCATGACTCAGTTTTGTGTTAGATATTTTATATATCACATTGACATATCTGATATTTAAAAGACAAGATATCTGAAAAGTCTAATTAGTAGGATATTTTCTATTTACTTCTTGAATAATTTAATCAAGTGTTTATCCATGATATATGGATTATGCTGCCAACTATTAAATATTTCTGTTTTTAAAATTTACTCAGTTCTTACAAGATTATCTGAAAAAAACTGTTCAAGTTTTTTAAGTAATTTCAAGTAACTTGTTTTAAGCAATTGTTTTTAATCATAAATAAGACAATTATATTTGCTTCTCAAAACAACTGAATTCTTCAGATTTTTTTAGTAACGTATTTATTTTATGGAGAAAAATAGTTCCAAACTCAACCTTTTATAACCTTTTAAATTACTTCGTGAAATTTAATGGGATGGATTTGAAATTGGACTTAGCATCTTCAAATAGGGCTGTGATCTGCAATATACAGTCATACTTCATTTTATTATACAACACAGATACTGCATTATTTACAAATTGAAGGTTTATGGCCACTCTGAGTCAAGCAAGTCTATTGATACCATTTTTTCCATCAGCTTCTGCTCATTTTGTGTCTCTGTGTCGCATTTTGGTTAACTCACAATATTTTAAACTTTTTTTTATCATTATTTAACTATCGTGATCTGTGACCTTTGATGTTACTATTGAAAAAAGATTATGACTCACTAAAGTCTCAGATTATGCGTAATATTTTTTTGCAATAAAATATTTTCTAATTAAGGCATGTGCCTTTCTTTTAGACATAGTGCTACTGCACACTTAAAAGACTACAATACAGCATAAATATAACTTTTATATACTTGGAAAGCAAAAATTCCTGTGACTCACTATGCTAAATACTCACTTTATTGAGGTAGTCTGGGACAAAATCTGCATATGCGTCTGAGGTGTGCCTGTAATTTACTTATGATAAGTGATAAAATAGATGAATGATAACATACAGCATAAAATATGACCAAAATTCGTTTAAAAATAAAAAAATAAACACAACGGTTGAGCTTTCACAACTGTCACAAGGTTTAAATGTGATAATATATTCATATATATATATATATTATATAAATCATTTTGCTGCCCTACTGATGGATGAGGAAGCTGGGTTCAGAACATAAACCAGCCAACGGTGGCAGGTTCACTTGGGATGGATTTGAAATTGGACTTGACTGCAAGGATTCCCTCTTTCCTTGATTCTACTGTTTGTTTACCATTAAGGAGATTTACATATTTTCAAATTACTCCGTGTTGTTAATTTAAAGAGATCTCAATGGAATTCCTGCCATGGTGCAGTGGGTTAAGAATGCAGCAGCTCACGTTGCTGTGGAGGCATGGGTTTGATCCTAGCCCAGCAGTGGGTTAAAGTAACCAGCACTGCAGCAGCTGCAGTGTAGGTCACAGATGTGACTAAGATTCAATTCCTGGCCCGGGAACTTCCATATGCCATAGATGCAGCCATAAAAATAAAAATTAAAAAAAATTTAAAAAGAGATCTCTGTGATAGTTCTCATTCTTTTTTGAAGAATACAAGTGCTGGGTTTTGTGCACAAATGTTTGCAAATAGTTTCCTTTAGTAAATAATCCTTGATTAGAGGTGGGAAAAGGACTATTTTTATAAATGTATTCTGTCAACAGATAGTCTTTACAGGAGAAATGACCTACTTGTTTTTAAGGGTTAATTCTGTTTAAATAAAGCAATAGTATTCAATGTTTTCTCATTTTTTAGAAGACCTGCAAGACATTTTCTGTATATACTATTTAATGTTCAGTGACCATGCTACCCAGGTGAGCATTTTCTAGACTTAGATTATTTACATACTTTATTCCAAAATACATGACTTTTGTTGACAGTCTACAGAACTCTCAGTATACTTCACATCTTTAAACAAATCACAAAAAAGACTAAACTGATTTAAAGCGCTTATTCAAAGAAGTCACAGCTTTTTGAGCTTCTGGAAGAGTAAGAAGGAGATGATTATGAGGTAAATGAAGAACCCATGTCCATGGCTATCCCAGAAGCTTCCTGGAGATGGCTGCCTTTATGGACTTGCTGTACCAACTGAGCTCATTTTCCTGCAACTGTCTCCTCAAAGTCTCCCTTATAGCTAGAGCACCTCAAAATAATTTCACAGAATTGTAACTCACAACATGAACCACAGTGTACTTGAACAGAGTGGATTAAATATGTCAAGTCTTGACATACTTATGCTTTGAGTTGGTACATGGATGGATGCTTTTTCAATTTGGAGAAAACACAACAGCAACGACAGAGCCCCAGAGATACAATTATTTCATGAGGTGTATCATACTATACTTCTCTCTTCATATTTTCTTATTTCACCACATTTAAAGATTAAACTTTTTATACAAGATTCTATAGCACTTGAAATATTAAAATCAACTTTTTTGCTATGACTGAAAAAAATTGGTTTTTTCCTGATATTTTTATAATGAAAACTGCAGGCAATATTAGAAGTTTACAAACTTTATTCTGCGTCCATTGATTCTCGTCTACATCCCCTCCACACTACTGATATCCTCTGCCATTAGGTACCCAAGGCCCTCCTTTGCCACCCAACCTAGGCCTACAACAGGTCAAACTACCATTTCATCATCTAGCAATGTTTCTAGTTAGAAAGTAATCTATAAAAATAAGGTGTTTTTTCAAATATCTGTGACCTAGGTGATAAGCTGAAGAACATACACCACAATTTTAAGGACTTTTAGAATATTCTTTCACCTGGAAATTATGAACCACCATAACCTCTCTAGTTCCTCATATTCTATGCTTACACATCCTTCAGAACTTAGGATGCTAGCCCTGAACAATGACAGCAGTCTCTGGCTTTCCAGGAATCAGACACTAACACAAACGTTTATGCAACTTTGACTCATGAAAGTCCCATGAGGATGGCTCCCATCCCACCTGCTATGACACTATGCTTAAGTCCAACCCTAACACTCCCTTGATGTCCTGCATGTTCTCTTCCAGAAACTCCTGACTCTTTTAACTATGCACATCCATAAGTCACGTCTTTTATCCCAGCTTTTGAGACATTAAGATCCTAATTTCTTATGCTCTGCTTTTTGTAATTTTTTATTGTTTTAGTAAGCCAAATGGGAATAAAATACAAATCCAGTTTTTGTCATTGTCCTAGTTAGGAATATATTAAGAATGTTATTCTGGAGTTCTCGTCATGGTTCAGTGGTTAACGAATCCGACTAGGAACCATGAGGTTGCAGGTTCGACCCCTGGCCTTGCTCAGTGGGTTAACAATCCGGCGTTGCTGTGAGCTGTGGTGTAAGTTGCAGATGCAGCTCGGATCCCGTGTTGATGTGGCTCTGGCGTAGGCTGGGGGCTACAGCTCTGATTGGACCCCTAGCCTGGGAACCTCCATATGCCTCAGGAGCGGCCCTAGAAAAGGCAAAAAGACAAAAAGAAAAAAAAAAAAAAAAGAATGTTATTCTCGCAGATAAATCTGCAACTGTTTTCTGAAGAGACATAATTCACATTTCATTTAAATGATTAATATGTCTAATGGATTAATACCTGCTCTTTTTTTCCCATTAAATCATATGTCTATTAAAAAAAACATAAGGAGGACTTTACGATAAAACTTTTTTATCAATAAATAGAATTTGGGGGTTTTGATTTTAAATGGCATTTGGCAAGCAGTACCTGATCAGTCCTATCTCAAGGAACAGAATATACTTAGGAAGAATCAGGAAATTTAAATAGCGAAGAATGGAAGGAAGGGAGGGAGGGAGGGAGAGAGGGGGAGAGGAGAAAAGAAGACAGACAAAACTTTAGAAGATGTCTTAATTAGGAAGCATTTTTCTAATTCTAATGTATAACTAAACATCCATGTAGCTCTGAACCTCCTGCCCACACTTTGAACTTGAGATTATCACTCAAGTGACACAGAGTATAATTTGTTCATTTAGGTTCATCTTAAAAAACTCTAGTTACTACCTCTTGAGAATAAACTCTCAGATGCTGAATTTCCAAATAGCGGAACCAACTGGTAAGTCACCATGTTCAGTCAAAGGTTCCTCATGAGGGGAGTTAACCAATCTCACTGCTGCTCATGCATTCCTGACTACTGTGTGCCCCTGACTGTCACAGTGACAAGAGGAGGTTATCTGGGAATTTCTCCCTTAGGTCAGATTATACTGAACCTCATTCTGCCTTGGTGAAGTTAAACATTTTACCAAACATGTTTAAATGTGATTTGTATAACTTAGATCTAAGCAGTAAGACAGTTTTGGTGAAAAAATCAGACATAAATCACTTAGACAAAAATAAACAAGTGAGACTACAAAGCTTCTCCATGGCAAAGGAAACCATTAGCACAATGAAAAGACAACCTATGGAATGGGAGTAAATATTTGCTAAAACATACCCAATAAGGGATTCATAGCCAAAATATGCAAGGACACCCTATAGCATAATAGCAAAAAAAGCAAATGACCCAATTTAATGATGGGTAAAGGAGCTGAACAGATATTTTTCTAAAGAAGACATACAAATGGCCAACAACTACATGAAACTTTTCAACATCACTGATCATCAGAGAAATGCACATCAAAACCACAGTGAGATATCACCTCACACCTGCAGAATGACTATTAGCAAAAAAGAGATAAATTCTGGCAAGAATATGCAGAAAATAAAACCCTTGTACACTGTAAGTGCAACGAATTTAACCACTACAGAAAACAGTATGGAAATTTTTCAAAAGATTAAAAATATGCCATATGATCCAGCAATCCCACTTTTAGGTATCTATACAAAGGAAACAAAATCACCTCGAGGAAATATTTGCTTTCCAATGTTCATAGCAGTATTATTCAAAATAGCCAAGTATGAAAACAGTCTAAATGCCTGACAGATGAATGGATACATATGATACATACACACAATGGAATATTATTCTGTCTTAAAAATGAAGGCAATTCTGTCATTTTCTAGGATGACCTAGAGGGTATTATGCTAAGTGAAATAAGTCAGACAGAGAAAAATAAAAACCACACAGTTTCACTCACATGAGGAATTAAAAACAAAAAACAAAAAACACGTTACACTCATAGAGAAAGTGTTTGCCAGAGAGAGAGGGGTTGGGGGGTAGGGAAGATAGAAGCAGATTGGTTGAACAAATTCCTCTCAGAGTCCTATTCAATCCATTCTGAATCTTTGCTTATAGCACATAATAATTTTTTTTTCTGAATTTCAAAAAATTCACTAACCTAAATGTATCTTATTTGTAACCTGTTTTTCTCAATAATTTTCTTTCTCCAGGCATAATTTCAGAAATTTACATAGAAAGATCACACATATATTTTTTCTTTAAATTCGACAACCTTGAAATAATTTAGAAATTATTCCATCCAGCCCATATTAAAACAAAGAGTAATTATAAGCTATACCATAATTTCTTTTTAAAAAGCTGATAACCGCATAAAATGCACTTATTTACAAATTTTTGAGTACTAACCTTGCTGAGCAAAGCAGGCAGGATCTCAGCCCCCATAGAGTTTATAGTCTCATAACATATGGTTGTTGGTGGTGTTTTTATTATTTGTTATCCTCACTACTGAGAGAAACTCAAGTTAACCGGATTAGAAATCAAAATAGAATTTTTACTGACTCACATAATCGCAGGTGGCTTCAGGGGAAACCGCAGTGTCCACCAGACCACCTCCACAAGTCTTCTCTCTCAGCTCTGCCTGCTGATTTCATCCACTCCTCCATAGGTCAGCTTCTTATAGCAAATAGTGGCTGTATTCCCTTTCCTCCAGCTCCAAAAATCTTAAGTCTCTGATATGCCAGATTGCATCATGTACTCAGACTTTGCTCAATGGGGCAAGGATTGAGCATCAAAAATCTCAATTAGGAACATTGTTGCAAAAAAAAAATGAAATTTATTCTCAAAACTTCTTAAGTGAACAGTCCAGTACTGTTAACTATAAGCAAATTTTCTGTACAGCCAATCCCTGGAAATATTTCATCTTGCAGAGCTGAGCCTTTATACTCAATGAACGGCAACTCATCTCCCCTTGCTCTCAACTCCTGGAAGCCACCTTTCTACTTTCTGTTTCTGGGTCTGACAATAAGGACTCATGCAGCCTTTGTCTTTCTGTGACTTTCACTTGGTTCAATTTACATGTTCAAAAACATCCCTTTGGCCATAGTAGGCAACTGGACTAGAGGAGGTTAAAGTGATGCGGAGGGATTGGTTAAGAAGTTCGTACAGTCATCCAGGTGAGAGATTGAGCTTGGATTTGGGAAACAACATTGAAAATGGAGCTGGAGATAATGCATCTGCTAAAAAAAAAAAAAAAAAAAAAAAAAACAAAAAAAAACACAACTCAGCAGAGTATGTGCCAGATTTACTCATTCCATCCCAAGCCGGGTGTGCTGTTCCAAGTCAAGCCCTGGAACCTGCGTCTGCCTATGGGCTACCGTCTTCTCCTCCCCAGTTTCCTTCCATCTAGTTCAATCCACAAATGTTGTAAAATACCGACTCCGCACGTAGTAAGAATCTTCAGGAGGAAAACAGACCAGGCCTCTTCAAAGAGTATTCCATTTTAATCTCATTAATTCCATGTTGTTCTTGAATTCAGTTGGAAATTGTGTTTTTCCTGCAGCAGAATTCCTGGAAAGTTACGACTGTCTTAATGAAGAGAGCAAGTCTTGATTCCACTACTGTTACTGAGCCAGACTCACTTTGCCTGACACAAAGGTAGCCAAAACACTGTGAGGTCTGCAGCAAAGAGGCTTTATTCACCAGGCAGCCCGGATAGGAGACAAGAAATCACAGATCCACCTCCCCAAAGGCAAGGAGCTGGGATACTTATGGGATAAAAAACAAAGAAGCCAGGCAGTTTGAGGTATGGGGAACGTGGGGAAAGGTGATTGGAAAAAGCTGTGGGAATCATGGTTCTGTGAAGGTGTAACTAAGTGAGCAGTCTCTGCGCGTTCAAAAATGGAGGCCTTGGCATGATAAGAAGGTGGAATTTTCAGCCCTCTGACTTCAAAAGGTCACGAAATAGACACTCATGCATGCCCGGATGACAAGGTCAGCCATCCTACCCAGTCTTAAACAGCTCAGCTTGAACTAGGCACAGATGACTCCAAGTTCCTGGAAAACAACTTTGGCAAACACACAGGATCCTACTGTTCAGGATCCATGCTGTTTGGACACGCAATTTTGTAGCAACAATTAAAACAATCATGATTAGGGAGTTCCCGTCGTGGCACAGTGGAAACAAAATCCTACTAGGAACCATGAGGTTGCAGGTTCGATCCCTAGCCTCTCTCAGTGGTTAAGGATCCAGCGTTGCTCTGAGCTGGGGTATAGGTTGCAGATGTGACTTGGATCTGGCGTTGCTGTGGCTATGGTGTAGGCTGGCAGCAACAGCTCCCATTAGACCCCTAGCCTGGGAACCTCCATATGCTGCGGGTTCAGCCCTAAAAGGACAAAATACAAAAAAAAAAAAAAAAAAAAAAGACCATGATTAGTGAAGGCAGGTAACATGTGAAATAATTTGATTTTAATGATTACCCACAGCTGCACTCCTATGTTTGGGAAGAATTTTTGTAAGGTTTTACTTGGTCCAACAGTGTTCTTCACTATTGTCAAATTATTAGTAGAGCTTAGAGGATCTCAGTTTAAATTGTTCTTGTTTGGATTTTTATCACATGAAGGTTTTTGTTGCTGCTGGGTATCTTTGTCATTTTAAGATAACATCTATTTTCAAAAATAGAGTTCAGCTCATTAATGATCAACTTTTCCCCCAAAAGTAAATATATTAAATAGAAACTGATCACAATTTAAAAAACTTACATAATCTAGAGATATGTTTCAAAGTTTTATTAAAAACTGACAAAAACAAAACTTTAACCTAATATTATATAACTCCTTATAAATTGTTAACAATTCTCATATAATTGTAATAAAATAAAAGGGAGCCAGCCACTTATCAAACGACTAAAACTTTGTTTGATTAAGGTACAATTATTTCATCTGATTATAATAGTCAATGCCCACTGGTAATTACTGAATTATTGCTCAAATCATTTTGTGAATTGCATAACTGATAATACTGAAAAGATTATAATTAATTTTTTAAAAATTCTGAGCACTGTGAATAAAATCTTAATGCGAGTTGACTAAACCCTAGTCATACCCTCACAAAAAATTATAATATACATATAAAGTAAAAATGACAAGTGTAGGTGTCAAGTGAGGTTCATTAAAAGCTCAAAATTTTTCATTCAAGTGTGGGCATCTTGCAGAAAACACACAAACACATAAAAATGGGTTATCAAGTTATGAATTATATTTTACAGTGGGATAATTAATAAAAAATTACTTTGGTAATTCAAATAAAGTTATAAATGTAAAAAAGTTAAAATGTATAAAGTTTAAAAAAGTAGAAAATAAAACCATACAATTATAAACATAATTGTAAATTACAGGTTGTATACATTCAAGGATTTGTATCCATAAAGTATTTGAAGATTTATATTTCAAAAAAGCTCTATTTAAACTCATTGCAAAACTTTCCAGTTTCAAATTTTCACATGTAGTCAGCAAGTTCAATTATTTTACAGCCTAAACATTTTTCCCTCATTTTCAGGTATGTATATATTAATACATAGAAACTGAGTTTTACCTAAGAAGCTTTTTTAACTTCTGCAAGAACCAATTTGCAAGCCTACAGTACATGCACTTATAATTGCTTTCAGGCTCCTCACACTGTGTTTTAAGTACTTGCCTATTTGCCCCGGCTTGGAGGTAGATACAGGTGTTACAGGTTAGCACACATAAATACTTTTGTGGATAACTTTATCTGTAGTATGGTTAACCTATCCTGGTGATTTTACATCTTATTTTAGAAAGGCTCAAAGAACAATGGCTACCTATGTCTAATTCAGGTTAGACCCTACTGCACATCTGGCACCTTGACTCCTGCCTAAGCAGGAGAGATTCTCTCTGACCCCTTTGGTATTGAGACAAATGTGGATTCAACAACTCTTATGCAAAATTCAGATTGTATTTTTAGCTCAAATAGAAAACAGCTGAAGCACAGGTTTTTAACATTCACATGTTGATCATACTCTATAAAATACAATATCAGTAAACCAGTTGGTAATTTGAAGGTTTACGCAGGTATTAACAACATAAAATAAACACATATTCCTTTATTAAGACTATGTGTTATACCTGCCCAATGTAAATTATATAAAAGATCATTATATATGAACACATTTTATGTGGCAGATCTTCAACTTCTGAGGAAAATTTATCTTTAGATAGATATTTATAATAGCAATACAAATACATCATGCCCTTAGCTGAAAATAAAACACATTTTCATCTTTTAAATTTTATGCTTCTAATATTATGGCTGTAAATATGAGAAATATATTTTCTAAATACCAGCTTTACACTGTGACCAATTACAGTATGAAATATTTTTTGCATAAAAGAGAATTTGGAGATATATATTTGGCAATGATACAACAGACTTTTGCCGGGGACATTTTTAAGGAAAATAGCTAATAAATTATAAAATAGCTAATAAAGCTATTTGCCCAAATAGCTTTTTGCTGAAATGAAATTTAAATAAACTTAAGGAGAGACCATATCTCACAAAATTTCATGGAATGGAAATGAAGACAAAAGGAAATGCAAAAGATAGAAAGTAGATGTAAATCATTCTTTAAGATAAATGTCATCAGACTATTAATTGGAATGTAAATCATAAAGTTCCTATTAGAACACACTTTGCATAAGTGTGAAAAATAAGCATATGTTTTTCTATAATACCAACCATTCTACAAGCATACCAAGGAACAGATTCATGGGGTACCATATAAATGTCTAATTACATAATATTGGTGCAGACAAAAAAATAAGGGAACACATGAGCTTCCCACCTGTCAAGTCTACTGACCCACACTATCACATATTCTTTTGTATTCTATTCTTAGTTCACCTTATTTCTATTTTTCTCTGCTACCAGCTCAGTTACTTGCCTAGTCTTTGGCCATATCAACTGAAAAATACATTTATTTTTAACTTCTGTCTGCCCTACTGTCTTAGAAATAAATATACCATTCTTTTAAAAAAATATATTTTACTGGAGTTCCCACTGTGGCTCAGCAGTAATGAACCCAATTAGTATCTATGAGGATGTGGGTTTGATCCCTGGCCCCACTCAGTGGGTTAAGGATCTGGCATGCCGCAAGCCGAGGTTTAGATCACAAACCCAGCTTGGATATGGCCTCGCTGTGGCTGTGGTATAGGTTGGCAGCTGCAGCTCTGACTGGACCCTTAGCCTGGGAACTTTCATACGCCACATGCACAGCCCTAAAAGAACAACAACAACAACAAAAATATACATATATATTACAAAGTGAATTCTACTTGCTAGCCCAGTAGCAGATGGTATATGTAGGAAATATTAAGACAATTATACAGACTCAGGAAACTACAAAATGGTACTCCTCAAAGTCATTCCAGATACGCAATGAAGTTTAAATGGTGCTGTTTGTTCTTCATCTATACTCCTTTTCCTGACTTCTCTCAAATGTTTCTTTGGAAGACTTTCTGGTTGGTTGGTTTGTTACTCACAACCCTCAAACAGTACCAAGCTACTGAAGTGATTACTCAGATTTTGGTTAGTGTTGATTTGCAGCTGCTTCAAATGGGGATCTCAGTTTTTCAAGATCTGCCTGCCATCTTTTGTAAAGAGGGAATTTCCTATCAATCAAAGAGTTTTCAGAGCATTCCTGTAAAATTACACAGATTTCAGCCTTCAGCGCTTGGAACTCCTTACATACCCTAAGCCCATTTTTCTATGTTCTATTTGGGTTTCTGAGGGTGCAACTGACAACTAATTGTTAAAGCTGGATCTACCCACACGTGATGTTCACATCATTTACTTATTATTCAAAGCTTCTTGTGTCATGGATCTTAAAAGAAACAACAATAATATCAGTGTTTCTCATTTGTACCTCTACTGACAGTTAATTCCTAGCTGCTTCACAAAACTGGAAATTTCCTTTCCAAAAATCATACCCATATTATATCTCACACTAAATTTCACTTAGTAGTTATGTGATATCCTTAGTTCTGAACTCATTGAGACAAGTTATAATTAAGGCAACTTAGACATGATGAATATCCAAGCTTTCTTTTGCATCAATTATCATGTCTCTATTTACTCCAACTGAATGTATTTTACTATAGAAAAAGCAATGAACAAGAAGAACCTCTACCATTGCAGGAAAATTTAATTCAGGGAAAAATATTAATAGTTTTATCTGTTGTCTTCCAACATCCTTGTCATTCACATTTTCTACTAGAATATTTTCCTTTAGTTAGCTTATTAAACAAATGCAGGAAATTCTACTTCTACTTCCCTTCTAGAGGTTTCAAAGAACAGTTGAGAGAGAGCTGTAGAACAACTGGACAGCACAGGGTGAGAAAATTGTTGGTTCACTGTGGCAGTAGGGAAGGAAGTTTGTCTAAGGAACCATACCTGGCCCAAGGAAGAAATAAAGGAAAGAGTTATCTTATTAGACCTGGAGTTTTTTTTCTTCCGTTCACTCCAGCAACTGCAGTTGCCTAGCTACTTCTGTTTTCTCAGAGAGTCTACATGTGTGTTAAGGTCCATGCTATTTAAACAGTAGTAGTATAGCAAAGAGATAATATATTTCTCTTCTTAGTTAAGTGAATCTGAAATAGAAATGATAAAGTTAGGATGAAAATGTGCTCTGTCACACACAAAAAAGTACCAGTCAGCAAGTGAGCAGAAACATGTATAACCAATAGAGAAAAAAAAATTAAAGTTCAAGGTTAAAAATTAAAGTTCATCTACACATGTAATTGGGATAGTATAGGAAACAGAAATCCTATATATTTCTACTGAAAAATGATTCAAATATTTTAAGAAGTAATATATTCTAAGATTTTAAATTCATAAGAAAAATACTTATTTTCATCCTATCTCTGCACTGGCTGGCTCCAAAGTTTAAAAAGCCATATAAGAGTTTTTTTAAAGTAACCAGGGTTGACTTTTAATAGTCTCAACAAACTTATTCTCTCGAGAGACAGACCTCAATGTTCAGAGAATATAAAACGTATTTAGGCTCAGCTTCACCTCACTCCATAGGTGAGAGATACTTCCCACTTGTGAACTCTTTATCAAAGTACGTTTAGCTTTGGTTTTTTGATTCAGAGAAAAATGCAATATATGATTCTTGTATGTTAAAAAACGTATATAAAATTCAGGCAGCTAAAATTATTCTTAGCATTTTACTAAATAAAATGTCTAAATCATTCTAATCTGCCCTCAGTTTTATTTCCTTTCACCTTTGTGACTTTTTTAATGACAATAGATTATTTCTACTTATTCACTGGCATGTCTGATGCGAGGCTTGCTTATACTTATATTGAATGTTAATGAGGGAAAGGGGTATATATCCAGATATTCTGAAATATTAATTTCACAATTACTCAATAAATTGGGAATATGGGGGGTGTAGCTACTCGGGACAACAAATCATGCCAACTGCACAGTTCAGTCATTAATGGCAAGTTCTTTCTTCATCATCTTTCACAGCCATTTTCACAAGTTGCATCAGAAGCTTACATTTGAACCTAACTCATACTGCGGCCCTGTTGGGTTAATTGACCTTGATGTTTCAGATTCTTTCACATCAAAATAACAAATAACTCTTTGAATGACATTTAGGACACAGGAATGACAGGCAATCAACAATCTTCTCCAGAATGATATGTAACTATGGCACCTGAAATGCCCAAGGATCATCACTGTCATGAATAAGGGTTGTAAATGTTGCCTCCAGAAAATGTATTTATGTCAATTTGCAAAAGACCCTATTGACAAGTAGCAGAAAAGTCCAGCTCTCCCCTATGACTTGTGGAAGTGTGTATACCAATCAAGAGAAAATCTGGAATCAATGTACAGTGTTATTAAAGCCATAGGGTCTGAACTTTTCAGAGAGAATAAAGCCACTTTACAGTGAAACTCAGCTAATAGTACATCTACACACTGTAACAGAAAAGTGAAATAACAGAGCTCAAATAAACAATCAAAGGTCAATCTTATTTGAAAATCCATTATAAATTGTGAAAAATAACATATTGCATGAATCAAAAGGCTGCAATAAATGTATAAACTTCTAACAAGTGAAGTGTTATGTTTCTTAGATAAATAAAAAAGGTATTTTCTTTTTTATCAATTAAAGGAAAAAATGTATAGAGTAGTATTATAACTCTGAATTAAGCAAAGAAATACTTCTATTTCCTATGTTATACCCATACATTTCAGTTGTGTAAAAAATGTTTAAAAAGTAAAATATTATTTTTTGCCTGACAGTAATGATCTAAGAGAAAAGACGCATATTTTACAGAATATAAATATTTGACATTTTGACATTTTCTTAAAGAAAGGAATTAGTTCCAAAGCTTAAGACGATTTTTTTTTTTTTTTTTTTTTTGTCTTTTTGCTATTTCTTGGGCCTCTCCCGTGGCATATGGAGGTTCCCAGGCTAGGGGTCGAATCGGAGCTGTAGCCACTAGCCTACGCCAGAGCCACAGCAACGCAGGATCCGAGCCGCGTCTGCAACCTACACCACAGCTCACTGCAACGCCGGATCGTTAACCCACTGAGCAAGGGCAGGGACCGAACCCGCAACCTCATGGTTCCTAGTCGGATTCGTTAACCACTGCGCCACGACGGGAACTCCTTTTTTTTTTTTTTTTTTTTTTTTTTTTTCTTTTTACTTTTTAGGGCCACACTCACGACATATGGAGGTTCCCAGGCTAGGAGTTGAATCCAAGATACAGCTGCTAGCCTATGTCACAGCCACAGCAATGCAGGATGCGAACCACATCTGCAGCCTACACCACAGCTCACGGCAATGTTGGATCCTTAACCCAATGAGCGAGGCCAGGGATCGAACCTGCAACCTCATGGTTACTAGTCGGATTCACTTCCACTGCACCACAATGGGAACTCCGGTTTCAAAAATGAAAATATTTTTGCAATAATAATGATACCTATATTTCTACAATATTACTATTATCACATTAGTTCCATAAAACATTTTAACTCACTTCATTGTTCACACAGAAAAAAAAAAGTGTTTTCTTATAATTTCCTAATCAAGTAAACCCTAATTATAATAGGCTGTGAGTACCTTTGATAATGCTTTGAAATTCTAACCTAGAATTAATGATTTGGTAGTACTAATTAAACTTAGAAACTAAAACTACATGGTTCATTTAAAAATAAAACCTTAACAATAGATATTTTAAAATAGCATATAATTATATTTAAAATTTTGACTTATATGACAACACTGGAAAAATGAACTATGCAATTGTTGAAATGTTGCAATTAAAATATTAAATAATACTGTATCTAATGTACATTTATATATGTACATTATACATACATTTCATTTATTCATCTTGAAAGGAAAAAGTACTTCATGAAATATATATCTAAAAGTCTTAACAAAATGTGGGAAATGACTTGATGAGTGTTATTTTCTCAGAAATCTGAAGAGCAGATGTATCACTTAATAATGCTACAGTATACTATCATACTAAATACTACAGCCTATAGTATGTTAGAAGAAATGATCTAGCAGCTGTCAGGTCAAGTATGGAAGGAAGGAAGTATATTAATTGAAGATATTAAGCATTTATTCCGTGCTTTAAAAATCAGGATTAACTCAGCTAAAATTGCAACAATGTTGTAAACAAAAATATTCTCCAATTTATAGACTAACATAAATCTTCTAGGAAGATTTCCCTGACTAATGCTTTCTTATTTTTTTCTTTCTGAGATATTCATTTTGTCCTTTGCTTGCAAGTAAAGCTCTCTCTCTCTACCTATCATCTTTCCATTTTGTTGTATATTCTGGCCTGCTACATGGAACATTTATGCTTGTGATGCTATTATGCATTTATCAATGTAATTATTTACATTGAATGCAAATTTAGCCGTTTTTTTTCTTTTTTGTATGTGTCTTTAGGGCCACACCCATGACATATGGAGGTTTCCAGGCTAGTGGCATCAAATCAGAGCTACAGCTGCAGGCCTATGCCACAACCACAGCAAGGCCAGATCCAAGCCGTGTCTGTGACCTACACCACAGCTCACAGCAAGGCTGGATCCTTAACCCACTGAGTGAGGCCAGGGATCAAACCTGTATCCTCATGGATACTGGTCAGATTCATTGCCTCTGAGCCACAATGGGAACTCTGCAAATCTACCTGTTTTTCTATTTTCTCATCTAAATCTAACATGATTTGGAGTATTAACTCTGAAAGTAAGGACACTATTTGTTCAATTCACTTTGTACAGCAATCTTTCAAACGGGGATTTGTCAAATATTTAGTCCTTATTCATAGGGCTGAAGAATATGAGGGACAACCTGTGAGGCCCCATCTGCCAGTTGCCTGCAAATGCGAAGGTAGAGGCAGACACAATTAAGTATTAGAATATCAGCTCCCCAGTTTACTAGCTCCATGCCTCAAATTCTTCGGCTGTAATATAAAGTGATAAAAGAACCTACCTCATGAGGTCACTGTGTGGACTAACAAAACCCCCATTCAGGTGCGTAAAATGCTTAGAGCAGTTCTTGATACATACAACAAATAGTATTTTTATTATTGGTAGAGAGATGAGAAATAAATATAAACTATAAGTACAAGAAATAACCTTTGACCTTAACTATTCTTAGTTTACATCCTTCAGCCATTCTTAACCTTTCATGAAAACATTTATTAAGCACTTGTCTGTGCCAGACCCAGAGTCATTTGACCTTTTAGAAGAAATGAAGCATTGTACCACAGATTACACTGTTTCCAGAGAAAACTCTATATTTATGAAATGGGGAAGTCAGTCTTGTGCATGGGATTAAGTGATGCAGGATAGATTAAAATTCTTCTCTCTGATGCAATGCAATTGCCATTATTGATCACAAACTCTCAGACTCTATCTTATCCTCCATGAATCTTTTAAGTCTGGTATAACATTATTTATGAACTAGCATTTGGTTACCTGCTCCCCTACCTCCATGTACTCTATTCCATGACAATTTCTTTATTTTTTTTTTCTTTTTGGTCTTTTTTTTAAATTGAAATATAATTGATTTACAATTTTGTGTTAGTTTCAGGTATGAAGCAAAGTGATTCATATATACACACATATATGTATATACGTAAAAAGAATCTCAAAAAGAACATAAATCTATTATTTTTGAGATTCCTTTTTATTATAGGTTATTATAAGACATTGGATATACTTCCCTGTGCTATACAGAAGGCCCTTGTCGCTTATGTATTTTATATACAGTAGTTCATATATGTTAATTACAAACCCCTAACATATCCCTCCTACCCCCTTATTCCTTTGGTAACTATGACTTTGTTTTCTGTCTTGAGTCTATTTCTGTTTAGTAAATAAGTACCAGATCTCTGTTTTCCTTCCCTTCAGTGAGGAAGTCCAGATACAATTCCAGATAAACACACCCACACCTGATGAAGTAATGCAACCCAAAGGCCCATGGCAACTTACAGGATGCACTAATCCTGGCAATAAATCTCATCCCTCCAAACGCAAATCACCATGGGTCAGCCAGACTAACTCAGACACATCTATCAACTCCTTTGAATAAAGCAGCAATAAACAGGCTTTGAAAAGATGTAAAAACAAGTCACTTATGGACAACTGTGTCATAAATAGAAATTTCGCACCTTTGTAAATGAAGGGAACATTAACATTGGACTGCCACTGAATGTAATTTGGTTTGTGGCTCTTTTAATTGTTCTATCTTTAAATGTTTATATTAGGTAAATTTTCATGTAGTCTCCAATCAAGTTTTTTTCTTTTATATAAGGCTAACCAGAAAAAAAACTTAATTAAATGGCATAGTCTATTATCCACATACATGCAGAAATATTCCAGAGAAGTGCGCAAGAATCAAGAGGGATAACAACTAAACTAATGTGGTCCCTGCATGGGCTTTCAGCTTTATCAGGAGAGGGGAGATCGTGATAGAGAGGCTCCAACACAAAATTCCTAAAGAGATACACTCTTCCAGGTGTAAATCAGCAAATGAGGCATGAAATATTGTAAAGGACATCCATGACTCCTCCCCATCAAATGGCCCTATTATCTATTTTATAAACCTCATTTGTGGCACAGAGGGTTTATTTTAGCATTGGATCCAGCATTGTCATCTCAGTGACTCAAGTGGCTGCTATGGTGCCACTTTGATCCCTAGCCTGAGGAACTTCCCCACACCATGGTGAGGAAAAAAAAAAAAAAACTCACAAAGGAAGTTGAGTCACTCTCATGCCTATACTGAGGCTGTGTTTTTATTAAATCAGTATGAATGTTTCTCCCAGGTGAATTTATGTAATCCAAGTTGCAATGAAGCATCTATGATATCTTACCTAATACTCATTCTTAGGGTGAAAACTATAAATAAGTCATTTATTTGTCAGGTGGGAAGAATACTAAAGAATGTTGCCACTGGAAAAGCATTTCAGTAGATTTACAAGCACATGAATATTGCCCGCTTAGTATAAGCACTGTTATCTTACATACTTGACACAAACATTGTATGGAGAAAACCCAACAGATTATACATGTTATCAGTTAGAAGGTGATTACAAAGCACATTGTTTCCCTCTATTTCATTTAAGCTTTGCCCTTTGGATGTTTTGAAGGTGAACCCAACAACTGGCTTGCCATTCCTCTGGGTACTAAAGTAGCCAGCAAGACTAGACTTTTTCTTTATCCTTTTCCTCCACTAAACCTCAACTATTTTACAAAACTCTGCCTCAGTATAAAAGATTAATCACCAGTCACTTTATTTCAAAAGATTTGAAGATGGCTGGAAATCCTAGCCTGAAGGAATTTTCTAAGGTCCTTTGGAAGAGGTGCAATTACTCTATCCCACATCTAAATGCTTTTCAAAGTCACCCTTCCTTCAGTGGATGATTCCAGTGCTGAGAACCACAGTTTTGGTGAATGTTACATTACTCTAAAAATCAAAGATAAAAGAAGAAAAAAATCCTATTATTATATTTTAAGCTTTATTAGGGAAAAGAAACTATAACCATCCAAGAAAGGTCTATTCTTCAGAATGAACGCTCATCATTGTCCAAGCTGACACAAATCTTGAATACTATCTCAAATATCTGAAATTGCCAACTTCTATGTCTGTTCCTCCAAATTAAAAACAAACTTTTGTTGGAGGGGTAAAAGCATCTATTCATATTTGGTTAAGATTTAGAAGATATTTGTCTTTAAAGTTTACACAATGATAACACACATTCCACATTCCAGTTTTCTTGGTTTTGTTTATTTTCTGTTTGTTTATGAACCACCCCTACTTTGTATACTTCTCAAAATGTGATGACGACAAACAAAAATCATAAATTCCGTGAGCTTACTACAGAAACCTCATCCAAAGAAACTCAGAGTGAAGCTCACTGTCGCAAATAGTTCAGAAAATAAATTTTTATAACAAAGAAAACTATTTCAACTTTCCCATGATAAGAAATCAGGCCATTCTGAAACCCAGAGGACTCAGAAACTAGTGAAGTTCCTATTTGCAGGTCACTAGAAAGTAAATGTGACCTTAATCTTGAGTGGAGTATAGAAGAGGAAGCCAAGTACAATTAAAACTGGAAAAGAGACTAATAGGCTTGAGTTTAAATTATCTTCTTCTTTTATTTTGTATTTTGAAATGGTTGTACTTAATCATGAACTATGATGTGAAAAAAATGCTCTTAGCTGACCTGTAAACAGACATTCATAAATGTAACTTTAGTAGTATATTTGTTTCCTGGATTTTTTAGGTATTATTTTTTTTCTCCATTGTACTATTTTTCTATTTTTTATTTTTTATTTTTATGGCCGTACACATGGCATATAGAAGTTCCCAGGCTAGGGGTCGAATTGGAGCTACAGCTGCTGGCCTATGCCACAGCAACATGGGATCTGAGCCAAGTCTGTGACCTACACCACAGCTCACAGCAATGCCAGATCCTTAACCCAGAGAACAAGGCCAGGGATTGAACCCATGTCCTCATGGATTCCAGTTTGGTTCATTAACCACTGAGCCACGAAGAGAACTCCCATTCTATTTTTTTTTCTTTTTTAGCATAGTTGATTTACAATGTTGTATTGATTTCTGCTGTACAGCAGAGTGACCCAGTCATACATACACATATATATATATATATACATATGTATATTCTTTTTCTCATATTATCTTCCATCATGTTCTATTCCAAGAGACTGTATATAGTTACCTGTACCGTACAGTAAGAGGTATTAGTTTTAAAACCAAGATAAGACCAAGATCACTTTCTGGGGGCAACCCTGGTCCAAGCACCTAACTTTCTACAGGTAGAAGTACAGTTGGGAAAAAAAAAATTGGTAGGGGAAGAAACTTGATCCCTAGGCTAGTCCTTCAGGACTTTAGTTAGCCCTGAAAGAACAGTAAGGTTACAAGAAATAGGAGTTACAAATAATTGATATTGGCAGAAGTAAGGAGTTTTTAGAGCCAGAAAGAAACTTAACAGATGGAAAAACAAAATGGAAATAGAGAAGTATCAATGTGTTACCCTTACATGTGGGGTAAGGTAAGGATGTTTTAGAGGTTCTGATCTAGAAACTGCAGGCATAAACTCTTATTCGTTCACAAAATGTACTGAAGGCCAGCTACATTCCTGGCTCACTCCAAACAGTGGTGATAAAACAATGAACCAAATAAGCACCTTTTCTGCCTCCAATGATTATTATGGCCAATCAGGCAAGGTAAACAAACTATTAAAGGATGATGAAATTATAGTTGGGGAAGGAAAATATTCTCTATGAATGCACAGTAAAAAAAAGCCTAACACAACCAAGGCATCAGGGAACTTTCAAAGGAGGTAACCCAAAGGTTCAAAGTAGACTTTCCTGCTTTTAAGCAATTCCTGGTTTAACCAAGGCACCTCAGCCCAGTCATGTTGCCTGACTGAGGAACTGAGATATGTGTACATTTTTACCATTCAGCTTGACTATCTGTTGTCAACAGCAAGTTTCTTTAGCATAAACAAACTGAAAGGAAGCAACTTTACCCAAAATTGTGCAATGATAGGTTGATTCAAAAGGATGTATTGAATCAAGACCTCATAGTTTATGGGCAAATTTTCAGCAACCGAGTTCATTTAACAAATGCATGGGGAAACCAGCTCAAAATGAAATGAGAATACCTAAGAAACTACCATTTATAACTCCACTAGTAAGTATTTATTGTCTCTGATGACTCAGAACCTTTCAGCTTGGTTTATGCTTCTCATTTCATGACACCCTGAATGTCTTCACTGCTTGAGTCAATGTTTTGCGCTAGGAGTCTCAAGGTATGTTGAGCTTTATGTTTCAATAGTCAGAAATAATTTCCGTACAATGATAGTTCTAGCAATAAGAATGGGTAGAAAATGACATTCACCTTGCTAATTATTCTGAGAAAAACACACAATTGGAGTTCCCATCATGGCTCAGTGGTTAACGAATCCGACTAGGAACCATGAGGTTGCGGGTTCAATCCCTGGCCTTGCCCAGTGGGTTAAGGATCTGGCGTTGCCGTGATGGTGTAGGTCACAAATGCGGCTTGGATCCCACGTTGCTGTGGCTCTGGCGTAGGCTGGTGTTTACAGCTCTGATTAGACCCCTAGCCTGGGAAACTCCATATGCCGAGGGAGTGGCCCAAGACATAGCAAAAAGACAAAAAAAAAAAAAGAACACACAATTAACTTTACACATCATATTGCATCATTTCCCTTTTTTTTTTTTCCTTGATGTACATCCTTGGATATTTTTGTTAGAGAAGCTCAACAAATTTCAGAGATTTCTGTATATTCCTTTTTCAGAAGAAGATTTTGGATGCTCAGAGCTTTGCTCTGGCCCATCTATGAAAGCCACCTGAGAGTGAGCCAAAGCTACCTATGGAGTCAGTGATGTTCCCTTCCACGACAACAAACAAAGGGGCTAAAGATGGGATTTCTCCATTTTTTAAGAAAGAAATAACCTAATTCACTAATGTCTTTTATGCTGCCAAAAACCTTGCTGAGGCTACATACAGACAGTGACTCTGGATATGTTAACTTCCCAGAAAAACATCTCCAGCCTCATAAAACATGGAATTTAACATTAAAAAATAGCTATTTTTCAAATGATACATTGTGCTTTTTAATCCAGAATATCTATGGTCAGAATATATTTAAGACAATAAAGTTTTTTTTAAAGGATCCAATAAGAAGCATGTCAATTTAATTTCTTACCACTAACCAATGGGACATTTACAATAAGTGTAAATTTTCAAACTAATAATTTGATAGGTCAGGTCCATTCAAGTCATATCCAAAAAGAACCTGTATTAAAGATATTCTTCAATTTACAAAGTATGAAATGATTCAAGATCATGTAACTTGTTTTTTGAACAGTTTTATTAAGGTATAACTGATATATAAAAACCTTCCCCTTTTAATGCAGAAACAGAGAATGGAAATACTGCAGGTTCAATTCCAGACCACCACAATAAAGCAAATATCACAATAAAGCGAGTCACACAAGGTTGGGGTTTCCCAGTGCAGATAAAAGTTATGTTTACACTACAAGGTGGTCAGTTAAGCATGTGATATCATTATGTTAAAAAATATGTATATACTTTAATTGAAAAATACTGTGTTAAAAAATGTTAACCATCACCTAAGCCTTCAGTGAGCTGTAGTGGTAACATCAAAAATCAATGATTACAGATCACCACGCTAAACATAATAATGAAAAGTTTTAAATGTTGTGAGCATTTGCAAAATGTGACTAAGAAACATGAAACAAGCAAATGCTGCTGGAAAAATGGCATCTATAGATGTGCCTGAGGCAGGGTTGTCAGAAATCTTCAATCTGTAAGGACCCATTTTTTTTTACAGTAAAGCAAAGCTCAATAAAATGAGGCATGCCATACTTATATACCCATGATACTGAAAGGCCAGGGGAAAGAAAATCCCTCTCTTGGAAGAGGCGACTCCCCAAATCACTCAGGAGGAGCGGTCTTGATGCAAACAGCAAGAGGATTTTTATTCCAAGCGCGCTGGGGCCCACAGTCGTACACCACGCAGGGGTAGAGGACTGCGGCCCCGAGTGCAGAGTCAAGATAGTTTTTATGGGATTCACAACAAAGCCTGGGGTTCACAGCAAAGCCCGCGCTTCACAAACCAATCATTTCAAAATATCACAAACCAATCATTTGCGAACCTGTGCTTCGTGGACCAATTAGTTTTAATTTGTTCTGGAGTTACGTGTTTGGGCTTGTTCCTGGGAGGGGGAGACATATTGTCGCCAAGGTGTGTTTACCAGGATTTTTAACATTTTATGGCACAGCCGATCTTACTGGGGTCGGTTTAGCGATTAACTTCCCCTCCTTTTATCTTATGCAAGCAGCTTTACAGAAGCCAATCAGTTAGGGACCCTTTTTCCTGTTATATCAAGCAGTTTCAAGGAGTTTCCTGCCTAGAGGCACGTACTCAGATGCCTATTTTCTCTCTTTTTTTCTTTTTTTCCTCCGCTTAGTTTTGTACAGAACAGAAAGCAAGCCCTAAAACAGCAAGAAGTATGGTCTTTTACCTATAGGGAACAGGGTCTGAAATTCGAGGGCATTTAGAGCTTTTTATTAACTTCCTGGGTTCTGGGGGGGGGTTAAGCCGCATTTTCATCCTTTCAATACGATCATCACAATCAAGGTAATAAACATATCCATCCCCTCCAAAAGTTTTCCTGGGTCTCTGCGTATGGGTGTTAAGAATCCTAACAAAAAAAAGCCAGCCACATTATTCCTACTTTAATGATCCTTTCAGTATGCCACATTGCTTGTTATGTGACTTGTGCGAAACTACACTGAAGGGCTAATTTTAAATAACTATGTAAATCTGGTTTGTAATTTTTGATTAATTGGATTAACAATAATTGGATGAACGCATTTCAACAAGTGGAAGCTACAGAGAAGTAATCAATCTGCATCAACTACTGTTGTTTCCTTAAAATTGAGTGTCTGTGTGGTATATAACTCTTACATTCCAGAATAAAATATATCAACTTTCTCCTAAGACAGGAACTATTTCACATCCATCCTCACTGTTTCCATGACACTAAATAACCACTGCGTTCAGTGAAAACACTAGCTGAAACAGAGGACCTTTTAGATACAGTGGGATTTCAAAAGAAAAAAAAATAGCTTGGGGAAATTATTAGTGAAGAGGAAATATTATATTTTTAAGCCAAAAAAGCATCTATTTTTGGAGTTAAATATCAAAGATTTATATAGTTGCTTCAAATTTTTCATCTGAGCCTTGCCGTACACATTAAAAATATTTTTCTCAAACTCTATGGAGTACACATTTTCAGGTTCATCACAACTCATAGCAGGATAGCTCTAAAAGCAACTAAGTGTAGTTCATTGCACTAATGAGAATGGCTAACTTTATTTATTTAAGCAGAGCTTGCTATGGAAATTGGATTGCCACCTCAGGTTTATTAGATGAATTATTCTGTTTACAGCACACTATGCATTTCCAAAGCCAAGTTGGTTTCAAAATTTTTCAATGTTATTTATCTATCATATTTGTTAAATTACTAGATGAAGGTACCTGAAAAGTAATTATATGTCCCCAGAAAAGCAATTATGCAATTTTATTGATAGTAGGATTGCCGTAGCCTAATGAATACTGACACAAATTTAAAAAAACGTCAGAATTTTCTACCTTATTTTCAAGCAAACTTTCCTCTCAAAAGAGAGACACAAATAAAATGACAAGGAGAAAATGTTCAGAAGGTGACGATGTTTTCCTCCACTAAACCACCTGCTTCCCTTCTCCTTTTCCTGTCATATTTCTGTAAATTTTTTCATCTCTCCACGTTACCAACCCCTTCTATGAACCTTTTTTCTTTCTTTTTAAATTGTTATTTTCTATTGGACTACAGCTGATTTTCAATATTGTATTAGTTTCAGGTGTACCACATAGTGATTCACTTATATACACACATATATATTTCTATTCTTTTTCAGATTCTTTTCCCATATAAGTTATTACAAAATATGAGTAGAGTTCCCAGTGCTATACAGTAGGTCCTTTTTTATTCTCTATTTTATTTTTTTTTATTTTTATTTTCCCACTGTACAGCAAGGGGGTCAGGTTATCCTTATATTCTCTATTTTATATAATAGTCGTGTGTATATGTTAATACCAACTTCTTAGTTTATCCTCCTGCCTCTCCCTTTGGTAACCCTAAGTTTGTTTTCTATGTCTATGAGTCTGTTTCTGTTTTATAAATGGCTTCATTTGCTTCATTTTTTTTTATGTTCCACATATAAAGGATACCACATGATATTCGACTTCTCTGACTTACTTCAGTTTGTACGATAATCTCTAAAAAAGAATAAAATAATGTCATTTGCAGCAAACATAGATGCAACTAGAGATTATCATACTAAGTGAAGTAAGCCTTTTTCTATTGAAAAAAAAACTGGGGCCATTGAAGGCACAGAAATTTAATCAAAATTTAATGCAAAACCTAATTTTGCATTTGGAAAAGGGTGAATACTTGGGGAAAAATATTTTCTTTTCTCATCTCCAGCAACATCTTCCCCACAAACTTGCTTTCGGAGTCTTGCTTTTCTCTCTACCCATGACATACATGAGCCTTCGGGTCCCATCATCTCTGCGTCTTCATTGTCACTACAGTTTTTCCTACCCTATCCAGTGCTACCACCACTATTTCCAATAAGAAACCGGGAGTGGTTTGAAAAGGCAGTCAAGCTGAAAGTCTGTCGTTTAGACCCTGGGCAAAAGACTGTCTCCAGTTAATGATCAAAATAACACATCCCAGTCTGAAAATGCTCATCAAGTCTTTGCTTGTGACACATTTGCAGGTATTCCAATGGCCAAAACACTTCACATGGCCAAGTTCAGAGTCACTGTGGAAGAGGTATATATATATATATATATATATATATAATAGGATATATATATAGGTATAGGTATATATATTTTATATATATATATATAATAGGAGAGTTTTTATTTTAATGTTTTCTTTGAAGTTAATAATATAAATTGTGATGCAAATGAAGAATAATATCTGTACTGTTTGCCAACATGACTGACATAGATGCAACAACAGAAAATGCAATACAAACAACTAATTGAAATATTTTGTCGTGTTTAAGAAACCAAGAATTTATTTAATGACTAAAGATAATAGCAACTGCTATGATGATCAGGCTTTTTAAAAAGTCTTTGGAAACTGGGCCAAGAGTAATGAAGAGACAAAACTAGAGATGTTTTGATAGTAATTTTATTCATTTACTCTTTCCTAAAGAAGACAACATAAATTACTCTTAGCAAAAAAATACTACTTTTCCTAGTTCTGAAATTCTCATTTAACAAGTTTGCAATTACCTCATTTTTATTTAAGTCCTGCATAAAAATATGAGATATGACATTTTTACTAATGCTCAAATAAAAAGCACTACTAAACAGTAATTAAATGCACTGCATCATTACCTTTTATGGTAGTTATAGGCAATAAGAGTGGTTTTTTTTTTTTTTTTTTTTTTGCAGTATACAAGGACATGCTCAGTTAAAAGGAAAAATCATTATAAGACTGATTGGTCTTAACATTTTCTAAGCAGATATTTAATATTTTTTTAATTCTCATTCAAGAAGTCAGCATTCTCAGAAAACATATTAAGTTTAACAGATTCAGCTGTTTTTAAGTCACCTGAAAAGGGGAACTAATGCACTTTCTTGTTCTAGAAAAGAAGAATTGCAGAAAGGCTGTACATAATTTAAAAACAGCTTACATTTATAACTTGAGGCTAAGTGTTGATTATTCAGTAGCAAACAAATGCTTAGCTAAATTTAAAAGCTACCAAAAAAAAAAAATTCCCATTATGAAAGTGTTTCACTTTTACAAGGCTGACTCCTCTTTGTATTTTTGAAATGTATGCAAAATCTCAAGATGTGACCCAAATTTTGTGCCCCAAGCACTTACAAAAGGATATTAAATGATCCTCAGATGATTTTGTTAATCTACATGTTAGAGTTTGCGGGGGGGATGTCTTTACTGAAGGATATCCAGAAAAAAAGGCCAATTTTAGTATAGGTTCTTCTTCAAATAGAGGTGAAAATGGAAGCCATTTTTCCATCTTCCTGTAGAAACTCAAAATAAATAGCTTTTAGTTTTTTTGATGAAATTCACTGGAGGTCTGAGAACAGGAAAAGGGCAGAAGTTGCCATCAGTCAGATACCTTAAATTCACAATAGTATTTTTAGGGTCTCATCTCCAATTCAAGATTAATTCTCTACCTTCTCAAGATAGACCCCTCACCCTTATCTCTGGACTTAGAATTCAACCATGGGTGCATTCCTAGGGCACCTCTAGGCAATAATTTGGTGCCAATTGCCTGCCCCACTTTCATCACTGAAAACCTCCCTCTCATATGTACACTAAATTGGCTTCTCAAGCACTGCTATGAAATATCCAGTTGATTGGTTCAAGTTACAATTATAGCTTCTTCTCCTCAAAGACCTGCCTCGTAGTTATCGCTGGGAGAACCTCCCCAGAGAAGAGTTGTACAAGCTCTGAAAGTTGGATGGAGTCCATCAAACAGGAAATTCCAAGGTCCCGAGTACCTAGAAGACCCTTTAAAAGAGTGCTCTGGTAGTACAATTCCAGGTCAATGTCCTAGGTCCCATCTACTCTGTACCATGTGGGATACAGGAGGGGAGCCAGAGAGAGTCAGCAGACCCAGGAAGAGCAGGGCCTGTGTGTCAATTGCTCTGGTTGCTCAATCTAAGTACAGTAATCTTGCTCTACTACAAATTCATCCTCTTCCTTGCATGTCCTTCTCTCTCTGCTTTCTTGATTTCCTGGAAAGGATTATTTCTGAAACATTTATATAGCATTTGTTTCCTCTGAACAAAGTTTACTACTTCATTTGTCATATATGAATTCTATCTTCCTATCATTTGACTAAATGATATATTTTTTTTCTTTTTATTGCAGCACGTATGGCATAAGGAAGTTCTGGGCTAGGGGTCGAACTGTAGCCTCATCTGTGACCTATGCCACAGCTTGTGGAAATACCGGATCTTTAAATGACTGGGTGAGGCCAGGGATGGAACCCACATCCTCATGGACACTATGTTCTTAACCCACTGAGGCACAATGGGAACTCTGGCTGAGTGATATTTTAAAAATAAAGTGATGCATATGCCAATCCCAAACCCTCACCGAGGTGTATGGAATGGACTGGCCAACAGGGACATGCTGTATAGCACAGAGAACTCTACCCAATATTCTGTGATAATCTACGTGGGAAAATAATCTGAAAGAGAATCAATGTGTGTATATGCATCACTAAATCACTTTGTTGCACAGCAGAAATTATCACAACATTGTAAATCAACTGTAATTCTTTATTTTATGATTTTTATTTTTTCCATTATGGTTGATTTACAGTGTTCGGTCAACTTAAACTGTACAGCAAAAATTAAAAAAAAAGAAATAAAAAGTAAAAATAGCATTGAATACAATTCTACATTTACACAATTGCTTGTAATATGTTTTCCATTATCATAGTCCATGGTTAAGAGCCAAGGGTCACATGACCTTGGTTTAAATACTGGCTATACTACACACAGGTTAATTGATCTTAAGAAAGTTATATACCATTTCTATGCATAAGTTTCCTCATTTGTGAAATAAATACAACAGTATCTACTCCACAGGGTTCAGACAAAGATAAAATAAGTTAAAACTGTGAAGCACTTGAACCAGTTTCAAGTAAACAGCAGGTTCTCAGTGGAGGGAGGTTGCTGTTGATAACCCCATCGTCATCACCATTATCATCATCATCTAAGGAAGTGGTTCTTCATATTGCTTGCAAATTAGAATTAGCTTGGGGAGCTTTTAAAGAGGCAGCATCTTAAACCAATTAAGCCCAAATTATTGGAGGAAGACCCAAATATCAACAATTTGTAGTCTTTTTTTCCCAATTTTTTCCCCAGTTTCATACTGTGCCCTATTAATCAGCCCCGCATCCATTACACATCTGTTACTGTTGTTCTGATTGCCCTCCAGACTATTCTGTTATATTTAATAAGCATTTAACTCTCCACTCACTGAGCTGGATCTGGGACGTAAGAGAAGGTAGCAAAGGTAAGGTATACATCTTTACGGTGGGAAAAGCAAACAATTTACAGGGATAACAGATAAGCAAATACATACAAATATTGTGATATTCCCATTAAAGAAATAAATGGTGACATAGAGGATAAAGGCAAACAAAGTAGGAGGGAACAATGGTCAAGGAATTGACCTTTCTTTGCTTCTCAACCCTTTACTTGTTAGAACTGCCGAATTTTGAAAGCCATCCCACGCCATTCCAGAATCTGCATTTTATGTTCCCCATAATCCAACTTCAACAATTATAAACTCACAGCAAATGTTTTTTTATAGCCTTTACTCTAATTATTTTGAAGCAAATCTCCAACATCTTGTAAGTGTATCTATAAATATTTTAGTATGTATCATTAAAGATAAAGACTCTTCTCCTAGGCTTTTAATTTGAGTAACTGAGTTGATGCAGATACCATTTACTAAGATGCAGAAAACAGAGAGGAAGCTTTCAGGGTGCCTGTGGAGAATGGCAAGAAATGATTAGGGGGACAAGAGTCATCCTTTAGACATAGCACATATCAGACTCTCGTTAGGCATCCAATGCAGCTGCAGGGACACAGCTGGAAGTGTGATCCAGGAGATGAGGGTAGCCCTCAAGGCCAGGGACATACACATGGAAGTCGTCCATACATAGGTGTCATTTAAAGTTTTGCGACAGACTTGAATACAGGGTAAACAGAAAGTGAAGGAAGCCTAGTCTCAGGCACTGGTCGTGTAGGTGACAGGAGGAGAGTAGAAAAGAACGCTTAGAAGACCAAACCAATTAGATAGGAAGGAAACAAGCAGTGCGGAGCTATATGTAGGGCCTAAGACAGAGATGGTTTCTAGGAGAGACTACTCAATGGTATTCAATGATGAAAAGCAAGATGATGGAATTCCTGGCTCAGTGGTTAACGAATCTGACTAGGAATCCATGAGGTTGTAGGTTCAATCCCTGGCTGTCTCATTGGGATAAGGATCCAGTGTTGAGCTGCGGTGTAGGTCACAGATGCAGCTCAGATCCTGCGTTGCTGTGGCTCTGGTGTAGGCCAGCGGCTACAGCTCCAACTAAACCCCTTGCCTGGGAACCTCCATATACCGCGGGTGTGGCCCTAGAAAAAAGAAAAATGACAAAAAAAAAAAAAAGATAAATACACATTACTTTCTGCTGGATTTGGCAACTGGTCACATTGACAAAAGATGTTTATATGAAGAGGCCGTAAGCTAAAATGGAATTAATGGATGCTAGATTAGGTTAAGAGACTGTCATGGAAGATAATATAGGAAAGGGAATATACATTTATATATATATATATATATATGATTGGGTCACTTTGCTGTACAGCAGAAATTGGTGCAATGTTGTAAATCAACGATACTTCAATAAAAAATGTTTAAAAAATTTAAAAAATAAAAAAATAAATCAATGGAAGGAAAAAAATAAAAAGAGTGCACCAGTGTTTCCTCAGAGTTTCATTACTCTGTGGATATGTCTAGATCCCTCATGTGGTATGATAAAAATGCCCAAGTTCTTGAATTATTCTCCTTTTTACAGAAATGAGATAAAACAATGATAATAAATGCAGATGTAATGGGACAAAATAAAAATAATCGATCTAGACAACTCTTCTAAGACATTTTCCCATGGAAGGAGCAAAATAATGAGAAAAGTGTCAAGTAATGATTTGTGCTTTTAACTGTTTACTTTTAGTTTGTTTTTATTTTATGGATGAGAGATAATTATAGCAGGCTGTATCCTGAGGGGAATGATTCTGTAGAAGAGAGATGAATGATACAGAAAAAGAAGAAGAATAGCAGACACCTGAAATCTTTAAGAGTGCAAAAGGGTAAGGGATTAGGAGCACAAGCAGGGAATTGGACTTAAAAAGAAGTCACAACATTTTTTTCCTCACTGGATCCAGAGGAACAAGGCAAAGGTAATGGCTACATGTCCTAGCACATTTGTAAATTAGGTTGTGGGAGGGTGAGGGTGGTTGTCCCTTGTAGTTTCGTTTTTCATTGAATGTCAGAAAAATCATCAAGTCAAAAAATGGGAACTCCATCTTATGAGATAGAGGCAGCAACACTGGCCCATAACGTGGGGTGTCAAGGTCAGAGAACATGCTTAAGATTTTTAAAGTAAAACCAGTCAACCAGGCTGTGTGATTTTCTTCATCAAAATCCACCTTTCGGGGAGTTCCCTTCGTGGTTCAATGGTTAACGAACCCGACTAAGAACCATGAGGTTGCGGGTTCGATACCTGGCCTTGCTCTGTGGGTTAAGGATCCTGTGTTGCCGTGAGCTGTGGTGTAGGTCGCAGACACGGCTCGGATCCTGAGTTGCTGTGGCTCTGGTGTAGGCCAGCAGCTACAGCTCCGATTCAACCTGGGAACCTCCATATGCCATGGGAGCGGCTATAGAAATGGCAAAAAGACAGAAAAAAAAAAATATTCCCCTCTCTACGCAAAGGCAAAAGAAAAAGAACAAAATGAAGAGCTGGGTTAAATCTAAGGGAGTTTCTCCAGTTAAATACAATGGTTGGGGAGGGGTGATGGATTTAAAGGACATTTGCTTGCAATGAGTACGAGGAACTTTTAAGATTCTCACCAGGGAACCTTTTTAAATATCATTCAGAGTCCTCCATGAGGGCCCAAATAAAATGTGATCAAATCTAGATCCACACACTTATATCAGTTTAAATGAACTGCCTTAAATGAAGGGAAAAAAAAGAAGCAAAATACTTATTTCATTGTTTGGTTTTCTTTATAAAACCTATCAGAGTTTCTGATGAAGATATGTCAAAAACAACAAAATTTGTCTGAAGAAAATACAAACTGTACTAATAACCAAGTAGAATAGAAATTATTCTAAACTAAATGATTCTATTCTATTGGAGAATAGAAAATGCTCTTTATGCCTACATTTTTTCTTAATCTTTTTTCTGAGGGCTCTAAGACTATGGTGCAAGGCGGATTTCTATTGCATGAATATGACTCACACAACATACAGTAAATGACATACACAGATCTCTGCTCTGGCCTTGCTGAGAGGCTGGGGCCCCATGTGTGCTTGGCTTAGAAAAATATTTCTGGTGACTGTGTGGGTGAGACTGCTCTGGTCTCCACAGGTCTCCACAAATGTCACAGGGGTTTATTCTGTTTGGAGTCCACATGAGTGGTCACAGCTGCAGAGAAAGTGCTAAAGGGATCCCTTTGCACAACACTGGAGGGAAAACCAATGGTTGAAGTCATTTTTAAGAGATAGTCTGGTGACAGAGAAGCAATGAACTAATAAAAGTATTACTTTTTCTATGCAATTAGGGAAATGGGATTGCTATAGGATTTAAAAAAAAATTTTTTTTGTCTTTTTGTCTTTTTAGGGCCACACCTGTGGCATATGGCTCCCAGTCTAGGGGTCCAATCAGAGTTGTAGCTGCTGGCCTACACCACAGTCACAGCAATGCAGGATCTGAGCCGCATCTGTGACCTGCACCACAGCTCACGGCAATGCCAGATCCTTAACCCACTGAGCAAGGCCAGGTATCGAACCTCATGATTCCTAGTCAGATTTGTTAACCACTGAGCCACAATGGGAACTCCCTAATTTTTATTTTTTAACACAAGTACAGTTTTGTGTTTAAGTGTTTTGTGTTTTTGTTTTTGTGTTCTTTTTATGGCCTCACCTGCAGCATATGGAAGTTCCTGGGCTAGGGGTTAAACTGAAGCTGCAGCTGCTGGCCTGCAGCACAGCCACAGCAATGCAGGATCCCAGCCACATCTGTGACCTATACCACAGTTTGCAGCAATGCCTGGTCCTTAACCCACTGAGCGACGCCAGAGATGGAACCCTCATCCTCCTGGATACTAGTCGGGTTCTTAACCAGCTAAGCCACAACAGGAACTCTTGACACAAATGAGGTTTTTAAAACTGAAAAATTTAGTGCCTTTTTAAAAGGCAATATGAACAAACAGAATGTGTGTCTCTTTTTGAGGTTTTTATCAACAGTCGAAATAATATCTGAAAGGACTCTTTGATATAGTTTCCTGGGACCCAGACACTTTTAAGCTAGCCTATGAGCATAAATATCTGATAATAAGGCTTTATAAGATCTAAAATAGATCTGAAATAAATCCTGGGAGTTCCTGTTGTGGCTCAGTGGGTTAAGAACACGACTAGTGTCTACGCGGATGCTGGCTCCGTCAATGGCCTTGCTCAGTGGGATATGTATCTGGCATTGCCGTGAGCTATGGTGTAGGTTGAAGCCTTGCCTCATATCCATCATGGCTATGACTGTGGCTGTGGCTGCATCTCTGACTTGACCCCTAGACTGGGAACTTCCATATGCCCCAGGTGTGGCCATAAAAATAAAAATTAAAAACAAATAAATAAATTCTGAAGTTCAACATCCATGCGCAATTGTATATTCCATTTATAGCATCATGATACTGTTGACCCTTAAAATGAGCCCAAACCACAAACACTGAAACTTTAGCAACTTTAATATCCACGAATGGTAAGACTCACAGATTTAAAAATATGCCTGTTTGATCATTTTTATATGCTTTAGGAAAAACTAAAGCACACTTAATTTCCTTCATCCCCTCTGACCCTAATTAAGAGCCCAGCGTATTTGTTTGTATAGTAAGCATCAATTTAAAAAGTTCAGGTCACATTAGTTATACATTTATTCTGCTACATCAAAGGCCTCATACTAAGGACACACTCTTCCTTTAAATCCTTCCCTGCAGCTACAGTGAACTTTTAATGATAATGTGGTTTCTTGTGAATATCTATCTTGTCATCCTCTTCTCTGAACTATTTTAGTGTGTTTGTATATATATAAGGATATTTTTATCTTTTAACAGAAAGTATATGCAGTAGATTTAGTGAAGAGGCCTTAAATATGTCCATGGCTATTGAGATGGCTAATATTTGAAAATTAAGCTCTGGCAAAATATAATCTATGCACTTCATAAACGTTTTCAATTTGGAGGCTATGTGTATTTTTAGATCTAACTAACTCCATTTTTTTTTTTTTGGTCTTTTTGCCATTTCTTGGGCCGCTCCTATGGCATATGGAGGTTCCCAGGCTAGGGGTCGAATCGGAGCTGTAGCCGCTGGCCTATACCAGAGCCACAGCAACACGGGATCTGAGCCGGAGCCGCGTCTGCAACCTACACCACAGCTCACAGCAACGCTGGATCCTAACCCACTGAGCAAGGCCAGGGATTGAACCTGCAACCTCATGGTTCCTAATCGGATTTGTTAACCACTGAGCCACGACAGGAACTTCTAACTCCATTTTTTTTTTAATTTAAACTTTGAATTGGATTTTTTTCAGAGTCAGAAACAAAACTTTTAAAGTCAAGTTTTATTAAAAACATAAATAAAAGTAAATCCTAGGACTTTACCCCTTCTCCTTTCTTCTACTTTGCTACCCAGAAGAGCCATTCCAAGTCTTTTGTCTTCTTTTTTCTTGGTTTAAATCTTTTTTTTTTTAATGAAGTACATCCTCAGACCAGAGAAAGTATACACATTTTTTAAAAAATTACATGTTTGAAATTATTTTAATATATTCTCACATCTTATGAGAAGATGATTTTAAGACCCTTTTACTCAAACATTTAAAAGCTTTGCTCCACTTGCTTCCAATATTTAGGAAGGTGAGTTTGATGTATCTTCAGATCACTTATATTTTTTATTTCTAGAATCTTTTTTTTGAGTCTTCATTCTCTAATAATATGAAATTTCTCAATAATGCTTTAAATCTGGAGATTCTTGTCCTTCAGTTCTGAGATATTTCTTTAGTAGATTTTTGATAAATTTCCACCATCATTTTCTCTCTTTTTCTGAGATTCTTATTACTTAGATTTTGGACATCTCTCATCTTTTCTGTGTATGAGCCCATCTCTATCTTTTCTATCTGCTTTATGGGAGACCATCTCAGCTTTTCTTTCCAACACATCTTTGTCATTTATATTGCTGAATTTTGTATATAACATCATCAACATCAAACATCATTGTAATACATCATATTGTCTCTTGAAGGATGAATTTGGTTTCTTTGACACATTGTCCTCCTGCCTAAATTGTGTGCTTTTTGTTTTGTGCTTATAGTTTCTCCCACTCCTCTTATGTCCAAGCATGTCGTGAGATCCCTGGGGATACTTGAGAATCTATTTCTCACTCAGGGTGATGCACTAAACAGCTAAATAGAAATTCTGAGATACATAAGAGGGCCCTGCTCACATCATAGACTGATTCTTGCGCAATAAATTAGCTATCTGCATTTCTGTGGAAGTTCCCCAAATGTCTGAAGTTAAATGTCTTTTCTCCAGGGCAGATCTAATTCCTTGGAGAGGGGTCTTTTAATGTCTGCCATGTTTCTGGAATAGCATGGAGTGGACAATCATCCCATTCTGCATGCTGATTTCTATAGTATTTTCATTTCCTTCTACATGTTTTACCCCTACTCATTATCTATGTCCCTATGTTCAGAGCCTGTCACATGATTTTTTTCAGATAATATGTGACTTGTCTCACAGACAGCTAAGTAGGTACCTGACTGAACCAGGTTTGTACTGAGAACCTGGGAGTTAACTGTCTCTTACAAACTTGGAGGAAAAAAAAAAATCTCCCTACTTCACTCCTGACTGCAAAGTACCTTCATTTTAGTGCCTTCTATCTCTAATCCTTTTTTCAAATGGCCTCGTATGCTTTTCTCTGTATGCCAAATCCTAAAATTGGGCTCCCATTTTTACCCACTATGCATCTTCAGTTAAAGTCCAGAGTTATACATTTCTCTTAGGTTTCTCAAGGATACAGTTTATATTTGTCCTTTTTATTCTCCTAACTTGGGATGATTAATTGGGAAAATGAAAATGATGTTACTCTGTTGAAACTGAATTGGGTTCAGTTACTTTTAAAATAGGTGATAAATTTTTCCATATGAATTTGCTGAGGTAAATAAAGAAGAGGTAGTGCAGATAACTGAATAAATAAAATGCAGATATGTCCTGAGAGGATTTTTATTCAAAGACTTTCAAGTGTTTTATTCATCTAGCTTTGGTTTGTCCCCTTTGTTGCTTCCATATTAGCCTCACACAATCTGTTATTCTGGAAATGATTTATAATCCATAATAAAGCCATTCTATGACACCAACTAGAAAGACACAGGAATTTCCAAAGTTTCTTTAACATGTCGCTATAGCTGGTTTTCCACTCATTACTTATCCAAAACAAAGTCAGTATAAAGACAGATACTGAGAACATCAGAAATGGATCTTTAAGGATGCTTCTTAATAGAGATGGTTTATCACATCTGTTCTTTGCCCTCCTGTGTCCTCAGTACACTTTCCATCAATCCTGTAAACGCGGGTCTTCTTTACAATCACCTTTATTTTTCTCTAGCTTCCGATATTAGGCAATAACATTAAATTATATATATATATATATATATGCAAAATTTATTTCAAAAAGCTTATAAAAGAATAATGGCATATATAATATTGCAAAATAACATACTACAAGCACAAGATAGACATTCACATTTATATATGTATATGAAGTTATATTTTAACATTGTGCTTAGTCGAAACAGGAAAAGCATTCTTATGAAAAGTTCACCATCACCGCTATTATTAAACATTTCTCTATAGGTAATAATTTGTGCTTATGTATAGGCAAAGGATGAAATAGCAGATGCACAGAGAAAATGGGTGAAGTAGGATTTTATAATTATAATGATAATTATACTCAGAAAAATTCAAAAGAAGCAGAGCTAACATTATTAAGACTATTAAGACTATTCAGTATTATGCTTGGTATAAAATTAAAATTTTAGGAATTTTTAGTTATCAAATACTAACTACCTTCAACTTAATCAAGGAAAAAAGCTGATAACACTAGTATCAATTTCTTTTTTTTTTTGTCTTTTTGCTATTTCTTGGGCCACTCCCGTGGCATATGGAGGTTCCCAGGCTAGGGGTCGAATTGCAGCTGTAGCTGCTGGCCTACGCCAGAGCCACAGCAACGCAGGCTCCAAGCCGCGTCTGCAACCTACACCACAGCTCAGGGCAACGCCGGATCGTTAACCCACTGAGCAAGGGCAGGGACCAAACCTGCAACCTCATGGTTCCTAGTCGGGTTCGTTAACCACTGCACCACGACGGGAACTCCAAGTATCACTTTTTAAAACTGACAAGAAATGAATAAGATCTATATAAAGATACTCTGAAACTTGACTTAATTACATGGATTTTTTAGTCATTTTAATGTGATTTAATATAAGAAAGTAACAATTATCATAACATTATTCTATAAACTTACTTCACATACTAATAGTAGTTCTTTTGTTAGTCTTCTAATTTTTATTTTTGTTTTGGAACTAGGCAAACTGACACTAAAATTTATATGGAAATTTTACATTTAAAAAAGACAGAAAAGATTAGAGTGGTAACTAGCACTACTAAATATTTAAGCATATTTTAAGATTATATTAATTCACAGTTTGATGCTGGTGCCTGAGTAGATAAATGATATAAAATATGAAGTCTAAAATACAATAAAACACAAATATTTGCTTAATGGATAACAATGATGGCACTGAAAACCATTAAGAGAAAATAAATTTCAATAAATGCACTTTATATAACTGGAAAACAATCCAGATGAAAAACAACCACAAAACATGATAAAAGCGAAGTTGATTCCATATCACTTCTTACTCCAGAAAAAATTCCGGATTTAGCAAAGATTTAGACATGACAACAAATAAAAATGCACAAAAATTACTCCTTAGGAAAAAGTGTTTTAAACAGCATCCAAAATCCAGAGACTAAAAGAGACAATATTGAGGAAGAGAATAAATATTAGCAATCTGTGGATGTCAGAAACTATAAACAAAGTCACAGATAAGCAGTACCTTGGGATGTGTGATATATTATAGAAACCTTATTTTCTTAATAAGGAAAGAACTTCAAAATCAGTAAAAGAAAAAAAAAAAAGTCAGAAAAGAAAATGAGTGAACAATGGACTACAGCAGATAAATACCTGGTATTTAAACCTATGGTCTACCATTAATTGCACTCATATGAAGATAAATGTTAATTGAAAATAAAACGTTTTTTTCAGCATTAAAAGGTTAAAAATTAAAAAGTTCCTTTTGTGAATTCCCTTCTGGCTCAGTAGGTTAAGGTTCCAGTGTTGTCACTGCAGCAGCTTGGGTCACTGCTGTGGTGCAGGTTTGATCCCTGGCCTAGGAACTTCCAGATGCCACGAGTATGGCAAAAAAAAAATCCTTTTGGTAAGGATGTGTAGAAGTGGGAATTGTAAGATATTTTGTGTGAAAACATAAATTCCTATACCTTAACAGAAGGGTAATTACTCAGCACCTAAGTAAATAGTGTTCATAGCATTGACCATAAATTTATTTAGAACATATCCAAAGATATACTTGTCAAAATGTGTTTTATTTACTGCAACTTTAACTATTGTACAAAATATCAGAAAGTGTCTAAACGTTCATCAAAAAGAGGTGAAATGAATAATTACATTGCATCATAATTGCCTCTGATTTAGTTTTCAAAGGTGGCAAAGGTATTTTTTTCACTATATTTTTCTATTTTATGTTTTACTAAGTGCAAATATTACCTTTTAAAACATACAGACACAGAGACACACACACACACACACACACACACACACACACAATGGGAGTAATGAACAATGGAGAGTAAAAAGCAGAAAGTACATATAATAAAGCCAAGAGTGAGATTGACTCAGAAAATGTATGATAATTTATTTTATGCAGCCTAAATATTTACAAAGGTGGGACCCAAATGTCTTCATTGTGATAATAAGGGCATAGCCATTTAACAAATTGCTGACAATAAGATTAAGAATAAAAACAATTTGTAAAAGAAGCACAGCTATCTGTGATACCGAAATGTTTCTGTTGGAGTAAATGAACATTTAATAAAGATGTTAACTATATCCTAACACTTAACTATATCCTAACATTAGAAAGCTACATAATTTAAAAAAAGCTCTCTCTTTATACAGTTTTCTTTATCATTCCAAAGCTTATCTCAGGTTTTTAAAAATGTACCTTATAGGAAACTATTATGATGGATTTCAGGTTTCCTGACTTTATGCCTTAATCCAGTAATTCAATTGAACGTGTAGAAGTTTGGAAGAACATGCGTGTTATTTTTCTCCACTAAGGAGTAGAGTAATATTCTACATGAAATACAGGAATTCTAAGTTCTAGGAGAGCTGCACAAATCAGCAAAATCGGGGGCTAGGAGACTGACTGCTTTGTGAAAACCAAAGAGCTACTAGGACATTCATCTCAATGAGAGGCAGTGCCATTTTATATTTATATCGTGTAAGGTCTGTGCAGTTTATCAAACCCTCTAATATAAATTGGCATGTTATTTTTGACTGGAGCAGCAACTCCTAGTAGCAAGGAAGTTATTACTATAAATGAAGAAACTGATTTTGGATGATTTGATCACTGTCAAAGGAATAGGTAAATGACAGAGCCAGTTCTGAATGATACTAGGCCTCATTTATATTGCACATATCTTATATACATAAATTTATAAAATATATACATTTCCTCCCTTGTGCATTTTTTTGCTATTTTTTTCCTTATTCAAAATCTGATTAATTCTTTTATGACTTCTAGGAATCTTTTTGTTTGTTTTTTGTTGGAATGGAATTTTTGATACAAAGAGAACAATAGCTAGAGATATGGGGTCAAAGAGGAATACACACCCACACCCACCCCTTACACACAGATGCACAAACTTCTAAGAAGAGATATATATACGATTGCTGTTGAAGGAAAAGGGAGATTTGGGGGGGGGGGATAAAAAAGGAGAAAATGATATCTAGTGTGTAGACATACCTGAGAACACAAAGCAAGAGAAAAGTCAGAGAAGAAACAGAATGTTCAGCCTTTGAAGGAGACTTTTCTCACTCATTATAGGGGAGAAAAGAAGATGGGTGGAGAGAACTTTTGCCAGTAGGTCCTTAATCTGCATTCTTTAAAGGTAAGTACCAAGCCAATGTTCAGATTATACTGAATCACAAGTTTTATGACAAATACACTTTATTTCAACACATAATGATACTGAAATGATCATTTATATATATATTTGTATATATTATATATAAACCTGTATTAGTACTAAAGAAAATGATGTAATAAATATGTCATAGTTTTAAAGAATTTATTAAAGGAATAAAAAGGCAATCAAGCAATGTTCAGAATGGACTTAAGGGCATAGTTAGCTTAGTGATGAAAATATTTGATACAGTAAAATAAAATTAGGTATCTGAAAGAAATGTGTAAATTCTTAAGCTTTACAGACAGGACAAGCTTTACTGTGAACATGTGTGTACTTCTTTATCCCCTTTGGGAGACTGAAAGCATCCTAAGAGTGAGAACCTTCTTTTCCATGTGTCTTTTATAATATGTTGTTTCATTCATGACCAGTATCATGTGCAGCCTTTACATTCCAACGCTAAAGACATTGGTTTCTGATACAAATATATACCAAAGACTTACATGTTTATTTGTTTACTAAACCACTTTTTTTTTTCCTGCTTTTTAGGGCCACACCCGTGGCATACAGAAATTCCCAGGCTGGGAGATGCATCAAGAGCTACAGCTGCCAGCCTAAGCCACAGCCACAGCAACGCAAGATTCGAGCTGCATTTGCAACTTACACCACAGGTCATGGCAACTACAGATCCTTAATCCACTAAGCAAGGCTAAGGATCAAACCTGCCTCCTCATGGATCTTTGTCGGGTTTGTTACCTCTGAGCCACGACGGGAACTCTCTGAAATGAAATCTTTAACTGCATTGGCTGTGTCACTTACAAGTTAAGTGAGCACGTTGCTTAGCATAAAATTAATAATAACCCATGGATTTTCATGAAGATCTAATGAAATATTTCATATAAGGCACATAGAACAATGTGTAGCACGTAGTAAACTTGCTGTAATGGGAGCAACCATCACTTAGTAGTCATCATCAACTGACTGACTGATGAATAGATCAGCTGATGACGAACTTGACTAAAGGAAGAAATTATGTACTCTCTTTCAAAACACTGGAGATGGGAATATTCTGGTTGTTCATTAGGTGTCATACCATGCTAAACTTTAGTAGGTAATGCTCAAAACAGCTACTTTTACTTAGTTCATAACTTTGAAAGTAACCACATTATAGTCTTTCAAGGTAAGATACAACTGAGAAAGTTTCCATCAGGTTTAGTCTTATGATTTGACTTGCCCAAATGTCCACATCTATCTAAAAATGGACTCAAGGTTTCCTATGAATTCTATGCCATTCTCCAAAAGGAGACCTTAGCTACAAGACTCAAGACTGCCTGAGAAGTACAACCTCTCTTTAAGAAACACAATGCATCTTGGATCCAAATCACTTTTTACAACTCTTCCATTCAGTACATGACTGAAATAAAGATCAATTCACATTCCAGTCTCTCTACAGATAAATAAATGATGAGCAATATCTCCAAGGCAGGTGGAGCTCTTGGTGATGGAAAAGCTGAATGAATACATAAGCACACATGAAAGACAGATTTTGAGCACACATCCTAATTCCCTTTGGTCTTCCCAGGCACATCATCTGATGTCAAAAATTCTTTCTGTGGAGGAATTTTCTGTGAGGTTTCCATGGTATATGTAGGTTGCTTTCCTATTATTGTTGTCTAAAGAGTAATGCAATACAAGATTCCTGTGGAGCTAAAACAACTGACTTACCCAGATATAGGGTTTTTTCAGGTTGCAAATAACTTTTATTAGAAAAAATTATCAGAAGTACATTACAAGATCTGAATGAACTCGTTATTTTGCATATAGAAAATTCTAGGTTGATATTATGGATAAAAATCATTTTACGAAAAATCCTCAGCTCTAAATTCTTAGTGTCACCAAATCATGAAAAATAATTAAATCCACCAGAATATATGTTGTCAATTTTTAAATATGTAAATGACCATCGGTATGCAAACATCAATCTATGTATCTATCTACATATCATATATATTCATATCTATCTATATCTATCTACCCATCTATACCTAACTACCTACTTATCTACCTATCATCTGGTTCAGATTCAATTAATTTCACGATGAGAGAAAAACTAAAGAAATGAAAAGGACATCCTCACGATTATAGATAGAGCCAGTGTTGATTCTTCCATTAAGATACAGCACTGATGTAGGTCATAAGAATTCTTTCACTTACTATAATCAGGAATTGCCTCCTGGGTACTCAACACAGAAGGAAACACATGTAGATATTTAACAGGTAGTATAGGCAGTGACTAATTCATTCTTAACCCACATTTAAACACATGTTTAGCAAGCTTTCTCTCATTTCTACTTCTGATAAGAGCAGCTCATTTGATTTAATGTTGTCACTGAGTTAACAGACATGTCCTCACAATCGAATATTAGGATCAAAAAAGCATTGAGATTGATCACATGACTGATTTTAAAAAACAAAACATAATTGACTCATGTGCCCATATTACTACTTTTTAATTAGTTCATATTTCCCTCCCTTTTGTAGAATGAGGTAAATTCTAATATCTTAAGCAATCTAAAACTTTTTTTCTTATAAAAACACAAATGTAGACAAGCAGGTGAAAAATAGCGAAATAAATGGGCAGAAGATCTAAACAGACAATTCTCCAAAGAAGACATAGAGATGGCCAAGAAACACATGAAAAGATGTTCAACATCACTCATTATTAGAGAAATGCAAATCAAAACTACTCTGAGGTACCACCTTATACCAGCCAGAATGGCCTACATCCAAAAGTCTACAAACATTATGTGCTGAAGAGGGTGTGGAGAAAAAGGAACCCTAGTACACTGTTGGTGGGATTGTAAATTGGTGCAACCACTGTGGAAAGCAGTATGGAGATGCCTCAGAAAACTAAACATAGAACTACCATTTCACCCAGCAATCCCACTCCTGGGCATCTACCAGAGAAAACCACGACTCGCAAAGACACATGTACTCCGATGTTCACTGCAACACTATTTACAATAGCCAAGGCATGGAAACAACCCAAATGTCCATCGACAGAGGAGTGATCAATAAGAAGTGGTACATATACACAATGGAATATTACTCAGCCATTAAAAAGAACGAAATACCAGCATTTTTTGCAACATGGATGGACTTAGAAATGACCATGCTAAGTGAAGTCAGCCATTCAATGAGACACCAACATCAAATGCTTTCACTGACGTGGAATCTGAAAAAGGACAGACGGAACTTCTTTGCAGAACAGATGCTGACTCACAGACATTGAAAAACTTATGGTCTCTGGAGGAGACAGTTTGGGGGTGGGGGGATGTGCTTGGGCTGTGAAATCAGATTGTTATGATCATTAAACAACTACAGATGTGATAAATTCATTTGAGTAATAAAAAAATGAAAAAAGAAAAATAGTGAAATAAAATTGTGTGTGTGAATATTTTAATAAAGTGAGATCCATTCTGGCACTTGGGTGTGGCAATTAAAGATACATGTGCCTTTTTCTATTCTTCTGCAGGTAGAAATGCAATTACTGTCAGTGTCCTAGCCTGGGTGGTACACTTAGTTTATTTGAGAATGTCATCCTGGGAGCATGGGTGAAGAATGAGGGAATGAAAAGGAAAGGAAACCAAAATTAGTTTCATTATGAAAGGTAGCCCCCATTTGGAGGAACAGATGCGTGATCTTTGGGACTTTCATTGAGTCCGTAGAGAGAAATTTAGTCTGCAGGATCCAAGTTGAGATGCTATTAAGTTGCACCTGTGATAAGCTTTTGACAACCACGTGGAATTGGCCACCACGATATACACTAACTAGAGTAAAGGTGTGCATATTAAGTGGTTCATTAAAATGAGTCAAGAAAAAATTTAAAACAAAAGAAAAAACTGAAGACGCCACACTTATTGAACTAGATTAAAAATATACAGTGAATAAGACTGAAAGGAAAATATATAGTATCCATATAATTAGGAATTTAAAATTTCTCTTGGTATTTTATAATAAGAGCTTGCAAATTTGTCAGCCGTTCTAATTAGGAAAATTTTAAACAGAAACTCTCTCTGTTATACAGAGAAAAATATTAACAAACACATACATAACCTTTGAAAAACTGTCACTGCTATTTTAAATCAGCTCTGCTAAATGAAGACCTGTTAAACTTCCTTAAATTGCTTCCATAGTGCCTATGTGTTCAAAAAAAGCAGAACACTGTCTTTCACTGCATCTTTCCTTACATAATCAGGTTGTGTCTAATCACCTTAGCATCCTGATTAAAAGTTAATCAGGCACTTGAAAAATTTTCTTAAAAAAAAAAAACTAATTGTAGAGACGAGGAATTCTCATTAGGAAAATCTATACCAGTCATACCAGTAAGTTGGCCTATTTTTTTGTCTTGAAAAACAGTTATGTCTGATTCTCTTGCTTTAAACTGCTACAATCTCCACCTCAAATTCCATTAAATTTTCAATGAACAAATTCATAATCACTAGTCATATTTTATTTTAAAATCCCTCTACCTCTAAATCAATGGATAATTAGGTAGAAAGGGTGGGAAGAACAGTAGGCTGGGAGTAGAGAGACCCAGTTCTTCCCTGAGCCCTGTCAGATCCCAGCCGCACATATCTGGGAGGCTGGTTTGGTTCTTTGAGCCTCAGCACATACTTACTGGTGAAAAACTAAGTCAATTTCTAGCTCAAGAATCAGATTTTGGAGGCAGGGTGATTGCCCAGATTTTAGCTCCAGCAATGAATGGGTTTGTGATTTGGGGAAAGTCACCTAATTCCTCTGAGTCTCAGTTCCATCCGTGGTTAATTAAAAACGGAAAAAATACTGATTCACAGTTTTTGAGAATTAATTGAAATAAGATACATAAAGCATCTAACATAGAGGGTGACTCATTATAAACAGTATCAGCAGTTTCCCATTATTTGCCCCTTTCCAGAATGCAGAGTAAGAACCCACTGGCGAAAGGGCTCTACTCACCTAGCGCACACCTTTTCTCACACAGGCTAAATGAGGAAAGGTCCCTCCTCCATCAAAGGCTGAAACTTCCATTTCTTCCCTGAATCCTCTCTTGCTTTGTTTCCTCAAAGAGGTTTATGCACTGGTATTATTTTTCCTTTTGCATCCTCAAAGACTTCTTTTTCTCTCCTTATCATAAACATGTACTCTATTGCTCTATCTTTACCTGTTTGTGTGTGTGTGTGTGTGTGACTCCCTGACTGAATATACATCTCCAGCTATTTCTCTGTCACCACAAAATTCTAAAGAGCTATCTACATATTCTATCTTGACTCTCTCTCTTATCCACTCTAAGAAAAACAATTTTATTAATACTTTTAAACGTTTTTAACCGAAGGGTAGTTGACACAGAATATTATTTTCATTCACTCAATCTCAGCTGTTGGGCTTCCTTTCTACTATTTCATGGAAACTTTTCTTTTCAGGGTCAAGAACAATTCCCATGATGTCATCGAGCCGTACTCCTGAGTTATCTTACCCACCTCACAGTGTCATTTGGCAGAATCCACCCCTGATTTTGTCCTAGGACACTCTGTCTTAGTTACCTATCACATTTCCATCCTGAGCTTTCCTTTAATACTGTTTCACTGATTTTCAGTCTTCTTTGCTAGTTCCATCTTTCTACCAAGGCTATGCTGTTGGGGTCACTCATGGCTCAGTCCTGGGCTGTTTCTCTTAAAACTCATCCCCCCCCAAAAGAAAATCCCATCTATTCTTAGTTTATACTCTGTTTAATGTTGCTTATACCCAGCTTTTATTTATTTATTTTTTTGCTTTGTAGGGTCATATCTGCTGCATATGAAAGTTACCAGGCTAGGGGTCGAATCAGAGCTGCAGCTGCTGGGCTACACCACAGGCAGCGCAACGCGGGATTTTTAACCCACTGAGTGAGGCCAGGGATCAAACCTGAATCCTTGTGGATACTAGTTGGGTTCATAACCCACTGAGCCGCCATAGGAACTCCTTTACACAGTTTTAAAAAGATAGATGTTACATACAGCTAGCTAGCCAGTTACTATTTGGGACAAACAACTGTTTGAGTTTAAATCCCAGTTCTGCAACTCAATGGCTACACAACTTCAGACAAGTCATATCACCTCTCTGTGCCTTTAATCTATTTCACAGAGTATTGGGAGTATTGATCAATGCTGAATCCTTTGAAAAGTCTCTGGTATATCTTTGCTGTGTAAATATTCAATATCATTGCTATTTTTACAGTAATTCAGATTTTGTCACTCCCCGACTTAAAACCCTTCTTTCATTTTACTTAGAATAAAATTCAGCATCTTTAAGTTAGTCTACAAGGCCCTGCATCCATCTGATCCCGGATTTTTCCCTCCATCTCACTCATACTCCTTACATCCCCCACCATCTTGTTCACAAGCCTCTATTCCTTTTTTTAAGGTGGTCAGGAGCAAAAACATCTTTTTTGTTTCTGGGGATTTTTCGTATTCACCCTAACACCTCCTCCCCCCATGCTCCCAGCTCCCCATAGGCAGCTCCTTCACATCCTGGGAATTAAGGGCAAGCCAGTCTTCTTATTTCTCTGATGCCTGTTCCATGGCCATGTCGGTGGTTGCACCCCAGCTCCACTATCCAATTATTTTCTACCTTGGATCCTTCTTTGTTTCCTTCATAGCCTTTACCACAATATAATAGTTAATGGCTTTGTTTTTGGTCTTCCTGCTAGAGCATGAGGTTTGAGAAGGTAAAAATTCCTTTTTTTTTTTTTTCTTACAGTATCACACACTTACTGGCGCTTAAAACTATTTGTGTAATAATGAGCAAATGAAGATCTAGGAAAGTAATTTTTACCTCAATATAAAATAAAACTTTCTAACAGACCCATCGAAAGAGCATCTTACAAAAGCAGTGAATTCAAACAACATTACAAATTCGTGGGCTGGAGTGACAGTCTTCTCGTTTCTGTATCATATTTTTTAATGCATGAAGAAGAGGATCTATACTGTTGGTAACATCTTTGTATAATAATATCACTTCTGAATAATAATGATAGATGGTACCACCCTAATAATAAAACTCAAATACCTTGGTCTCACTATGCTTACAAAACTTTATATATTTTAAATATTCTAAATATTCTTTCCCATGTCCTTATATTTACTTGTTGGCCTCTCAAGCTTTCATTACAGGCATTTATAGCTTTTGATAATCCAATCATGACTACTGTATAATACATTTGGGAAGCTTTAGCCTGCTGATCAGACGGAATCTAATTTCCCATTTAAAAATAGATCCTGTTTTACAGAGAACCATTGGGAGTAATCTACTTTCTACCAGGGAGCAAGTGAAACATTTGAGACAAATTCAGTCTTTCAGAGCAGCGGGGTACCATTTAGTAATTTACCTCCTCTGGGGCATTAATTGGTACCCTAGAGGACTGTAAGAGTTAATTTACCTCATACAGTGAACACTTGAATCCTAGGAAAGGATGCTTAGTTTAGCTCAAAACAAAGCAGGATTAAGACAGAAATTACAAGTAGCTTAAACCATGTACTATAACACATACTCGGGTTAAAAAAAAAAAAAAAAAAAGGTACTTTGGTTAAGATGCCATTTTTCTTCCATGGGTATTTTAGGTATTTGTAGTTATTAGCTCCATGCCTCTTTCCCCTGATTGAAAAAACAGAATTCCTACTGCAAAATATTGACACATTTGCAATTAATACAGGGTGTTGAGTCATTCTCAAAGATCATGCTGCTTTAGAGTAATTTCTAATAAATGTTATTTCTATAATTTCAAATAAATAATACATCTGTGAAATTCTACCAGAAGCAAAGAAAAAAGAACAATGAATGCATTTGTCAAGCATGCATTATCCTGAGATGCCTTAATATCATATATGGCCCTAAACTGCTAAATCACTATTTCACCTCAGCAACTTGGGGAACATGTGGTGCTATCAATTGAGACGTTGCATTTACTATCCCCCAATTTCTTTTAAAGTATAAATAAACTTCAGAATTCCTATTAATGCCATAATACACCATTAAGCTGGTAGAAGAGACCCGTGACTTTCAAACATTTTTAAAGCTCCAGAAAATGAGGAGAACTGCTCTGACTGAACTGGAATTGGGCATCTAAGACCTACTCATTTGATCCTTGGACAACTGCCCAAGAGTAGACTGGACAGGGCCTTTCAAAGGACGAAGGTCCTTTGAACCAAAGCAGTTTATAAATTCTTATATAGAATAATATTAAAAGAAGTTGTTTTCCAAATTCAATAGAATGTGGTCACCGTCTTTTCTCACCTCCGTTGCTCTTGGATTTCCCATGTGTCATTCTCCATTATCATTATGTCTGTATATTTCACGTATCTAGTTTTTTAAAGAAGGGTCTGTATCTTGTTCCCATGTATGTACCCTGTGGAATATTTACACAGTAGCAGCAGCTGTTCAATAAATATGAAATAATTCATTAATTAAAGTCTTAGGCTCTTTCTCTGTTGTCAGATGCAGAACTGATATGAAGAAATTATTATAATCTCCTTCACCCAAAGTCAAATTTACTCAGCTGTAACCAGAAGGAAGAGAAGGATGTGGAGTTAGGGGAAGCACATTTCTGTCAAGGGAGATAGACACTATAAAGGCTTAACACTGGGGCGGTGGTGGGTGGGGAGAGATTTCAAGAATATGAAAGTAGGTCAGAATGGCTGGAGCACAGATTGTATCAGAGAGAGAAATGGTGGCCAATTTAAAGCCTAGAAAAGTGAGAAGTTGGGTATTGAGGTGCCTGTATTTCATGGTAAGAGTTTTATATTTTATCCTAAAATAACTTGGAACCCTTAAGCTAGGACAGATCTTTTTAGATTTGTAAATCAAAGAGATCTGTCAGACTATAGGACTTTATACCAGCAGGGAAGAAGACTGAATTCATTGAATTTGTTTTTTTGATATCACAATATATATCAATGCTGCACAACTTCAAATGCTCACGTGTGTCTATGTGTCTGTGTGTGTATGTGTCTACAAACAGAGGTAAATTCAAATAGAGTATCTCTTATAAAGGCACTTTGGACACTTACAAGCTATTACCTTGTAACAAAGTTAATGTTTACATGTTATTTATCTAACCCTCCGATAGTTTCAGCATATTTTAGCAAAAGATATATTAGACTATTCACAAACATATTTTTCTACAATCCTACAAAATATACACAAAATCCTACAGCTGTATTAACATTCCATTGCAGGGCCTCTGTGGTCAGTCATGGCAATCTGTCAGTGAACAACAGTTTGCTCTAAAATAAAGGAAAATAAGTTGTTGATTTGTTAGAATGCTGTCTAGTTGCGAAAAATTCAGGAGTTAGAATTATAGGATGATGGAGCTGAGAGACCTTAGTGAGCCTGGAACCCAATCTTATTTCCACAGACGAGATGACTGTGGTCTGGAATGAAAGTGACTTGCTATACAGTCCCTGTGTCTATTCCTTGAGTCCAGAGGAGAAACCTTTGCCTTCCTTATGTAAGATAATCAGAATAACTGGGACCACAGCTTCCTTCTACCATGAAAGTCTTTTTAATTGAGATCAGCCACAACTAAAGGAAAATAGCAGCAGCTGCTTCCCAGACAGAACTTGGTTGACTCATAGCTTCTGTTGGCAACATCTTTGTGAGAGGATGCATAAAACACCTGGTTTTCCTCACCTGTGGAAACATCACCAAAGACCATCCCCAGCTGCATAGCCAGGGAGTGAGGGGGAAAAACCCATGTCTTCCTTTCACTCATGTTAGATTTCATTTCTTAACCCCAAATAATTTTGAGTGCAGTTTAAGTTTAGTGATTAATTAACATCATTATTTTAAGACTCCTTTTTTTAAAAAAGTATCCAACTCTTTTAAGACTGGTAACACACTAGAATAATGAATTCTAATCAACAATCTTTAGCCTGCCATTATCAAAACTCTGAAAGTGTTAATACCGTCTTTTCTCCAAGTTCATAATCCAGCTGTAATGATTTCTTTTGATCTTCCTTTCATTAGACACCATAGAGCTGTAACTTTTCAATAGTATTCCTTTTCCCAAACTGATTCTGAGCATCTGATCTTTGGTCAAAGTGTTCTAAAGAACTCAGTTTTGCTTACATTCAATGAAAATGTTCCAATGACCTTGATCATTACAGTTGGATGTTGTTTTCATAAGAGAAGAAGCTGTGCTTGATGAGATGAGGGAAAACATGGCAGAATTGTATTCTGCATATAAGCTGTAATCATAAGCAGTGACCTGGAGAATAAAGTCACTTTCAGTAGGCTTCCTTCATGCCTAGGAGCTTAAGAGTACACTGCAAGTAAAATGTTTAAAGGGTGATGTGTGTGTGTGTGTGCGCGCTCATGCATGCATATGCTCACACACACATTTAAGGGGTGGATGAGAGGTTTGCCAAAATCTAGTAAAGAAGAAAAACCATGTTCTATATGAAATAGTAGTTCCATGCCTATGTACAAACTCCATAAAAAAACCTCTAACTATGTAGCTAGGATGAATAAATAAAATATGTATTTCTAAATTCATACATTTATTTACTTTGCATAATACCCTACATGAGTAATAATTCCTCTTTTTAACAGTCAAATTAGATATAAAATTAATCTTTCTATTGGCATTCAATAGCTTATTGCTTTTTTAAAAGCAGATACTACTGATGCTTCTCAACACCTAGAAATAAGGCAGTAAGTATTTCAAATCCTTAAATCATCATTTCTCAATGTATGGTTACAACTCTTTTTGGCTGGCATAAGAATATTTCACATCTTTTTTATCACCTTGCTCAGGTGGGTCTCACATTCGTTCTCCCTCTATCCTATAATCTCTTCCGTGTGTGTGTATGTTTCTGAAACAGAATGTTCCTATAGTTGGAGCAGGGATCAGAAGGTGAACACCTCTCTACATCCCAAATTAAGAGAGAAGTATTCAGAGGTTAGTTACATCTGATAAAATCAGAGGCTGTTATTTAGCAAGCAATGGGTACACAAGATAGGGACAGACAACCTCAAGGCTCTGTCTTTAGCAGCTAAGAATGTCCGTTAGACCTCAGGAACTTGTGTTCTAAACATACAGATTGTTAGAATTACAAACTCAGGTTACAACCCCAGAATCTCCTGTCAAAGGTCTTCAAACAACAATGTAGACTTTAAGACATAACCTTTCTGAGGTCAATGCATAGAGCTACCCAGAAAATGGAATGTCATTTGATTTGCAGTACCCTAAAATGTGTGTGTGTGTGTTCATGTGTGCATGCTTTTCATATGTCAACTCAATTGAGACTTTTAACTAGAGGGGGTAGTTTTCTTGTTTGAAATATGTAAAGGCAAAGGGCCAATGATTGAATCTGTAATAAGAGTAAGGATATTCATACACCCCCTTGTCACTGTGCTGTGAACAAAAATGAAAGCAATGCTATTAAAAAACAAAAAAAGAAAACTCAAGAAACCCTATGAGAGAAAGGAAAAAAAAAAGTGTAAAAGTACTAGTTTGATCAATACTTATTCCCATTCACCCCTGCATCAGTTAACACATGCAAGAGTTCAAACCTTCTCAGATAAGACAACAACAAAAATACATTAAAATGAAAAGCATTTGACAAAGGTCTTGTAGACTATGTAATGTCATTATAAGATACCATCTTATTTAAGTAGGGATTAAACAAGGAGCAGTGTCTGTGTACTTTTCCGATGGGATCTCTAAACATCATCTGCATGAGCTTTAGGGATTATGGGAGAGATATATTATAACAAAACAGGCACAAATGGCCCATGACCAGAGACTGTTGGAAAAGGTGGCCAGGACCCATGAGGAACATGATTAGCAACTTTAAAGGATTCAGTGCTGCCACCACCACCGCAGGGAGCTTCTTGGACTTGGATGAAATAAAGCCTAGAAGTTTGTTCCATTGTTGCTGGAACCCCATGCTGTTAAATAACACTGACTCCAGTTATCTGGCACTATTAGTGTCCCCCCCCCCCCAATTGGTCAGCTAATTAGACATAAACCTATTAAACAAAAATAAATTTTTATGTACTTTCTGTCACTTCTATCAAGCTTTTGCATATTTATTTGTTTATTATTTATTTATTTATTTTGTTTTTAGGGCCGTACACATGGCATATGGAGGTTCCCAGGCTAGGGGTCAAATCGGAGCTGCAAGCTGCCAGCCTACACCACAGCCACAGCAACCCAGGAACCAAGCCAGATCTGCAACCTACACCACAGCTCACAGCAACGCCGGATCCTTAACCCACTGAGCAAGGCCAGGGATTGAACCTGCACCCTCATGAATACTAGTTTCTTTACCACTGAGGCACTAGGGGAACTCCCAAGCTTTTGCATATTTAAATTATCACTTTTTTAATGTTTATTTGTTCCAATGTATACGGTATTTGAACAAAGCAAGGAAGAAAATCTTAAAACCACAAGCACATTCCTACTAATGTTTAAAAACCACAAATCTCCTGAGAACAAGTTTATATTGCATATTTATTTATCTTACTGTATTTTTCATTTTTATGGCTGCACCTGCAGCTTATGAAAGTTCCTGGGCCAGGGGCTGAATTGGAGCTTCAGCTGAGGCCTACACCACAGCCATGGCAACAGCAGAATGGAGCCCCAAATCTTTTATCTACACTGCAGCTTACAGAAACACTAGATATTTAACACGAAGAGAGGCCAGGGATTAAATTGGCATCCTCACAGATGGGTCCTTAACTCTGCTGAGCCACAACGGGAGCTCTGATATATACTGTATATTTAAAACACAACAGAGAGTTCCCTGTTGGCTTAGTGGCTTAAGGATCTGGCATTGTCACTGCTTTGGCTGTGGTTACTGATGTCACATGGGTTAATTCCCTAGCTTGGGGACTTCCACATCTATGGGCCTGGCCAAAAAAATATGCAACAAATGCCACATACAGTCAACTATGTAAACTTGTAAGCATTACCAATAGAACACCCTGAACTTATCGTCATCCTTTTGCCTGCTGCATCATTCCTAGGATGCCTTTTCCAATTAAATTTTATGCCATTGGTGTGCCTTCTATTTTTCTCCTTACCCCACTGAAATCATGCCAGGTTTACTTTGCCAGAATATGCCCAAAGGCCCAGCTCAGTTTCTTTCTCCTTAATGACCTGAAATTGAATCTTTTGAAAAAGACATCAGGTTGCCCACTCAATATAAGAAAATCATAGAATCCCTTAAAAGACCAATAAAATAGGAACTTAAGAATGAAATATGCTTATAGCTACAATGATATAAACAATCACATTGCCATATATTTAGATATTATAAAAGCACAGTCTCATCAAAATCTTACAGGGCCGGAGAAGTGGACTGAGCTGGCAACATTATACTTATTTCTACATGCAGATTCTAAAGCTCGCAGTGGATAAGTGTCTTATGCGAGGTCACAAAACCAGCAAGCAGCAAAAAATGAACAAAACCAGATTTTTCTGACTCTTTTGTCAATTTTTTCCTCTACAAGAGTGGTTATCTAAATGTGAGTCTGAGTTGTGTTGGACTGTAGTTACTGCGCTGAGTGTAAATATGCCTCAACTGGAACCAGGACTCAACTCAGAAATAAGCCTTGGTTGCAAATGCTCTCATCTGGTCTAGGATCACAGCACTGGAGCGTACTGGTCGGTGGCCAAACCCTTCCACCTTCCTTTCTTTCCCCAGAATGTTTAAAAGTCAGGGTTCCTGAGTCAGGCAGATCTGGGTCCATGTTCTGGTTCTACTCTTACAAGCTGCAATACCTTTGGCTAATTACTGAACTTTCAGGTCTAAGTTAGTTTTCTCAATGGAAAGCAGCAGTAATAAAGTGCTCAGCACAACTCAGCTCAGATGAATAAATATGACTAATTATTACAGCAATGTTTTTAATATAAGTAGTTGCTACTGAAATAATAAAGTATAAATTTAAATAAACTGTGCTGATATATACCTTTTCATTCAGAGATACCAATAATTATAACTCTAAACTATAGAAGTCTATCAAAATCATCATAATTTATTACTCTTAATAAAATAGGCCATAATCCTCTAACAGGTTGCAAAATATCCTTCTATTCCAATGCAGCTACTATTTTTTTCAGGTGAATGGGTATGCACTCTATTTTGATAAGAAGGTTGTCAAGTAGCTTGGCTGCCATGTTTAGTTGTTATTTGAAGTTTTCAAAATACCTCAGTGGGAAGGCACAAAATCTTGATATAAATTTGCAAGGACAGCAAGAAGTTCACAATGCATATCACTCACTGCTAGAATGAATTATCACAGCAAAATAGTGCACTAGATAACTGTGGAATAAATACTTGAAACCTAGCCCAATGTTTTTTGAAAATATGCAAAAATTGTCAGACTGGTTAATGAATTTTCACTCTTGCAACATAACAGCTCACAGAAATATCCTAGGAGAACTAAGTTTCCTTGGGGCTTATAAATATGAGAAGAAACACATTTTTGCAGAAAGACTTTTCAGGACTACCAGGCAGTATGATGCTAGCACTTTGTTTAAAAAAATTTGCATATTCTTCACATGAGCAGAGAAACAAATGATCAATATTCACTCATTCACCACAGTGATTTAGGATCTAATATATGATGCTCAATGTTCTAAGCAATAGATAGACAGTAGTGAAAAATGAATCAAAATCCTTGCCTCATGGACCTTATATGCTAGTGGGAATTTGTAAGTACAAAAATAACTAAACATATACATCTTGGAGACTGAGAGAAAGCTATTGACAAATCTAAAGCAGAGAATAGATGATCTAACGTTGCCAGGGGTGAAAAAGGGGGTGGGGCTAGTGATTTTAAATAATTGGTCAGGGAACACCTCACTGAGAAGATGTCATTTGAGCAAAGATGTTAAGGAGATGAGGGAGGTCATCATACAGATACCATTGGGAAAGGTGTTCCAGGCAGAGGAAAGAACAAATGAGACAGAAAGGTGGCTAGCATATTTGAGGAACAGCTAGGAATCTTTTATGGGTGGAGCCGAGCTTCTGTCAAAGTACTAAGAGATGTCCCTCAGAGTTCCCATCATGGCGCAGTGGTTAACGAATCCGACTAGGAACCATGAGGTTGCGGGTTCAGTCCCTGCCCTTGCTCAGTGGGTTAACGATCCGGTGTTGCTGTGAGCTGTGGTGTAGGTCGCAGATGCGGCTCGGGTCCCGAGTTGCTGTGGCTCTGGCATAGGCTGGCAGCTACAGCTCCGATTTGACCCCTAGCCTGGGAACCTCCACATGCCGCGGGAGCGGCCCAAGAAATAGCAAAAAGACAAAAAAAAAAAAAAAAAAAAGATGTCCCCAGTGGGGTTAAGGGGCCAGAACATGTAGGACCTTGTAGTATGAGGGTGACAGAATGCCACTGGTAAGTTTCCAGTAGAGGAGGGCCATAATCTAGCACTTAGTGTATAAAGTGTCACTCTGGCTGCTGTTTTCAGTACAGACTGAAATGAAAAATGGCAGGAATGGAAGCAAGAGGTTGACTTTGCAGGTTATGGGATTATTATAGGAAAGAGATGATAGTGTCTAGGTCTAGGGTGACAGCAGTGGAGGTGCTAGGTGGCTACCTTTTTAGGACAGAGAAAAGATTCATGGATGGCTTGGATGTGGAGCATGAGATAAAGTAGAATCAAAGATGACTCAGAGTTCCCTGGTGGCTTAGTGGTTAAGGATCCCATAGTGTCACTACTGTGGCTCGGGTCACTGCTGTGGTATGGGTTCAATCTCTGTCCTGGGAACTTCTGCATGCCACTGAAGAATGGAAAGGATGGAGTTGCTATTAATCAATATGGCAAAGACTGTGAATGGGGCAGGGTTTTTTCATTTGTTTGTTAGTTTGTTTTTTAGGGCCACATCTGTGGCATATGGAAGTTCTTGGGTTAGGGGTCGAATCCAAGCTGCAGCTGCTGGCCTACACCACAGCCACCACAATGCCAGATCCAAGCGTGTCTGCAACCTACACTGGATCCTTAACCTACTGAGTGAGGCCAAGGATTGAACCTGCATCCTCATGGATACCAGTCGGGTTCATTACCACTGATCCACAATAGGAACTCCTGGGGCAGGTTTTAAAGGACAAAAAAGATCTCAGATTTGAACATTTTAAGACTATGATGCCTGTTAAACATCTCTATAAGTGGTGACATCACATAAGCCATTGGGATACAAGTCTGGGCTTTTCAGGAGAAGTCTGGAGGGGAGATAGAAATTTGGGAAACATCAACACATGCATGATATTTAAAAACACAAAACCATATTTTGATCCATGAATGTAGATTAAAGAGAAGAAAGGCATTTCAACAATTTAAGGCCAAACAATGGGGGAAAAAAAAGAAGGAGTAATCCCTCATATAGAAGAGAAATGGAGATCAAGTAACTTCTGAAGCCACGTACAGAAGGTGTTTCAAGGATGAAAAAATGTTCAACTATGTCAAACACTGCTAATGCAGACTAATGCTAATGCAGGCTAAGAAAGGCAAGGACTGAGAATTCAGTATTGGGGTTAACAACAAAGAGGAGGCATTGGTATTTGTAGCATCGACAAGAATAATTTTTTGTAGAAAGCTGGGGACAAAAGCCAATTTAGAGATTTTTTTTAATGAGAGAAAAAATTAAAACTGCAAGTATCCACCAAATCTTTTTATAAGAGTTTTGCAATAAAGGTTTCAGAGAGATAAGAAAATATCTGCCATAATAATGGAATCAAGTAAGTTTTGAAAAATGTGAATTTTGAGTGATGGAATTTTCCATTAGTGAGAGACTGAGAACAGACATTGAAGATTCATTCTCCTGGGTAAGGGAGAGAAGAAGGAATCCATTGCATTCACTGAACACAGGAACATTTTTTCAATAACAAGCAGAACAAAATCAAAGTTTAGAAACAAAGATGCAAATGGATGAGTGATACAATCATTTCAGGAAGTTCTCTGTGGATTCGGGGGTAGAAGATGCAAGAACATCATTGGAACATAAGGATTGTAGAGAGACATTTAGATGAAAAAAATTCCAGAGCTGAATGAAATTTAATTTCTTAAAGTGGAAGAAACAATATAAACCTGAACAAACCTAATAGAGAAACAAATTAAGTCATAAATATTTGAATGGCAAAAACAAAACCAAAAATTTTCAGAAGTAGGGATGATGTCTTGATTATATAGGAAGTGGTGATTATTCATAAAACTAATGGAACTTTTGAAAAGGTCAGCTATTTGTTTCATGCAAATGAATGATTAGTTTGAAAATAATGGCCAAAAATTAAATTTAAATAAAAACACTAATCACAAAAAAATTAACATGAAGAACTTATGGGATGAATGTGTCTCACAATTTGAAAATTACTAAAGACCGCACATTCATTTGTCTTTTCTTCCAAGGATTTGGGGACAAAGGTTGAATTTGAGGAAGTCATTAACTAATGAGGAATTATGTAATTCCAGTAAGATTTTATAATAAAATGAAAACATCATAGACTATTAAAATATTTTTCATATGGAAGAATGTTACATATGAAACTTATAAAAGAAGACTTGGTAGCTTGCTTTCTTTGAATTCAGTTTTCCTTGTTTATAATTAATTCATCAAAGATGAGGATGGTTTTATACACATTTTACAGATTTTACATACTCTTTATAGCAAAAAGTAAACTATGTTCTAATGATTAATAAATTGCTTTGAGGAAGAAAGGCAATTTATTATTCAGCTTGATTATATATTTTATGTACCATATCTATTCTAATGACTTTCAGGCTCATTTCGAAAGATCAAATTTACTTTCAGAGACTGAAGATTTTACACACTTAAGATAATAAAAAGCATATGACACAGATTTAAAAAGTACTCATTAAAGAAATAGTTTCAGTTAGTGTTTAAATCAACTACAGCCTTAGAATGAGTATGTAAAATCTATATGAGACTGTTTTGAATGGAACATTTTAAAATTATTCAAATTATGATTTTATGTAATATGTCATTACAATTCTAGCCATATTTAAAACACAACTAAAAATACAAGATATTTCAATTGAAAAACTGTTATGTTTTAACAGTGAATACAACACAGCACGAAAATTCATGGGAAAACAAAACATACACCATTAATTTGATGTAAGCCAATCCAAACCAAACAAACCAAAAACTGGTTCAAAATATGGACTCTGAAATTCTGTATTTGAGCTCCAACTCTGCCATTTCCTAGCTCTGTGTCCTTGAAAATGTACTTAACCGTTTGAAATCCTCCTTTTATATTGGTTCTATTTTGATACCAGCACAGACCTATGTTTTGCACTACACAGCCAAGAAGTTAAAATGCTATTTAGAAAGCAGTATGCCTTTCTTGATGACATCTGAGTAATAAAGTTCAGAAAAACTTAGATAATTCTAACCACTGCAACAAAATAATTTGGAATCCATTAAATTAACAAAAAGCATAAAGGTAAAACAACAAATAGGAAACAAGTTTTTGTGTCCTAATAAAAGGTTGTGATTAATTCAACAGCATGCACCTGAGGTAAAAAGGGAAAACAAAATTTGAAAAAAGAAGGCAGGTTAGTAAAAGAGTTAAATGAAATGGGTAAACTTTCTAAAACGTTAATAAGTTAAAAAATTTCTACTTTACCTGGTTAGAGCTCTAATGAGTAAATGATTATCAGTTAAAATTGATTTAATTTAAGTTTTATATAAAACATTTATACTGTCTTGAATTTCTCACAAATTGATAAAACATTTAAAAAAACAAGCAAACATAAAAATCCACTAAAGAAACTCTTCAACTAATGTAAACTTGGTAGACTTCATAATTTTGAATTATTTTCTTTAAATACACAATGTAGTTTTATCTGATGGGTCTGTTCTCCTGAAATCAAACTTTGTTATTTTCAAATTAACTTACTTATCTTCTCCATTCTTTTGATCATGAGTCTTCCTTTCATATAGCTGAAATGTTTTATACATGTACAAGCTTGCAATTAGCTTTTGCTTTTCTTCTTCATTACATCACATGCAATTCAAGAAATAAATAGATTAGAAATGAGAGATACCATTTGGGGTAAAAGGCCATTACTAAGTTAGTCAACATATGAAGACAAAATTCTAAGATGGCCTCTGTGATCTCTAATCCTGGGTATCAACACATGTATAATCCCTCTGCTTCTCACACCATTGTACCTTGAATGCTAGAAGAACCTGTGACTTATTTTTTAGTGAAGAAAATATGGTGAAAGTGAAGAGATATCTTAGATGTAATTAAAAGCCCTGTGCAGGTGACTCTGAATTAATCAAAAGGGAGATGATCTTGGATGGGCCTGACCAAATCAGGTGAATCCTTTAAATAAAGGTCCAGGTTTATGGTCATTTGTTATGCATCAATAGAAAGCTAATACACCATGATTTTAATCCCTGCTATACTTAAAATTCTCTAAAAATCAACAACAAAATTAAGGTGAGGGGAATGAATTCAATATTATGTTGAAGCTCATGGCTACAATAGATATTCATTCCATTATTCAATGTTTTATGTTTGAAAAATTCATAATATATTTTTAATCATAAAAAAAGAATTTAAAAAAATTTTTTTATCTTTTTTAAGATCTGTTTTATTTGGTTTCAATGAAATAAGTTGTAAATAACAATCTATTAATCTTCCTACTGACAGCAGATTAAAAAAGATATAATTTTAATACATCAAAAGGTAAGTGAAATGCTGAGAAAGAAAATCATAGCTGGAAGAATCAGGCTCCCTGACTTCAGATTATACTACAAAGCTATGGTCTTCAAAATAGTCTGGTACTGGCACAGAAATAGAAATTTAGATAAATGGAAAAGAATAGAAAGCCCATAAATAAACCCATGAACCTATGGTCAACTAATCTATGACCAAGGAGGCAAGAATATAAAATGGAAAAAAAAGACAGTGTTCTCAGTAGGTGGTGCTGGGAAAACTGGACAGCTACATGTAAAAGAATGAAATTAGAACACTCTAACACTATGCACAAAAATAAACTCCAAATGGATTGAAGACCTAAACCTAAAACCAGATACTATAAAAATCTCAGAGGAAAATACCCTTTGACATAAAGCACAGTAATATATTTATGGATTCACCTCCAAGAGTAATGAAATAAAAATAAAATGAAAATGAACAAATGGGATCTATTAAACTTAAAAGCTTTTGCATAAACAAAACAAAACACCCCATGGAAGGGAGAAAATATCTACAAATGAAGCAACTGACAAGGACATAATCTCCAATATAATACAAATAATTCATGCAGCTCAATATCAAAACAAACAAACAAACAACCTAATAAAAAATGGACAAAAGATCTAAATTGAGTTATCTCTAAAGAAGACATACAGATGGTCAAAAAAATATGCAAAGATGCTCAGCATCACTAATTATTAGAGGAATGCAAATCAAATATACAATAAGGTAGTCATGACAGTCAGAATGGCCACCATCAAAAAGTCAGCAAACAATAAATGCTGGAGAAGGTGTAGAGAAAAGGGAACCCTCTTACACTGTTGGTGGGAATGTAAATTGGTTAAGCCACAGTGGAAAATAGTATGGAGCTTCCTAAAACACTAAATATAGAAATACCATATGATCCAGCAACCCCACTCCTGACACATATCCAGAGAAATGCATACTTTGAAAAGATACATGCACCCCAATATTCATTGAAGCACTATTTACAACAGCTGAGACATAGAAGCATCCTAAATGTCCATGGACAAAGGAATGGATAAAGAAGATGTGGTACATATATACAGTAAAGTATTCTTCAGCCATAAAAAAGAATAAATAATGTCATTTGCAGCAACATGGATGGACTTAGAGATTTTCATACTAAGTGAAGCAATCAGACAGAGAAAGACAAACATCATATGATATCACTTATATGTGGAATCCACAAAAAGATACAAATGAAGCCATTTACAAAACATAAATAGACTCACACAATCTTGGAAAATAAACCTATGGCTACCAAAGGGGACAGGTGTGTGAAGGGATGGGTTGTGAGTCTGGGTTTGGCATTTGCACACTATTGTTCATGGAATGGAAGGTCAAGGGGAGACCTGCTCTGGAGCACAGGGAACTCTACCCAGTATGCTAGATAACCTATACGGGGAAAGAATCTGAAAAAGAATGGATGTGTATATGTGTATAACTGAATCACTTTTTGTATTGCAGAAATTATCACAATACTGTAAATCAACTACACTTCAATAAAGCTTTAAAATTAAAATAAAAAGGTAAGTGAAAATAAACCTGAGATTCCAAAGACTTCATCATCTACAATGATGATTAACTGCATAAATAAGAAAAGAGTTACACATGCCAGTGAAAATTTTCAAAAGAAAACTTCTAAATCAATTAAATGAGTTTACAGTTGAGGGAACATCAAAGGATTTGTTAGAGGGGAATATTTAGAATCCTAACTGGTTTTAATTTTGATTAATATTTTGTTAGAAATTTTGTTCTAATTAATGTTTCTATTGCTTTGTGTCTATTAAGAGCCCATCAGGGGAAAAAATACTACTATATTCTGCTAGTAAGTTTACGTCTTGTAACTATATCTCATTGCATTCCCAGTTCACTGAGCCAACTCTAAAGAGCCACAGAGTTGTGTGTATTCTCCCAAATTCATAAATAAAAGTCTGCCATCTGGCAATAAGTGCTTCAGGCACAGAGTTTTAGTTTAGTAACTCTTAAGCTTAAGGTAAAATAACTTCCTATTGTGAGCATAAAATGGTCTACCATGAAACAAAGAAGAAACGTTGACACTGTCCGAGAAATTTGAGAGAACTTACAAAGGTTTTTGAAAAACCCTGAGTTGAGGATCCAGGAAAAATATTCCCAGATATAACCAGCCCATAGTATCCAGGAGATTAATGACAGAGCAAAGCCTCAGAAGCTTAACTAATAATCTTTTCCAGGCCTCCCAAGTTCAGGGACCTTTTGATTCTAGTATCTGGTTCAAGGTCTTTCTTCACCAGCTGGGGGTTGAGGGCCTGTGAAGTGGTTTGGTTGATACTGGAAATATTGGCTGTGCTCTCTGCTTTCCTCTCTATCTCTGCCTGGACATTTTTCCTATTTTATTTCTAGTTTCAAAGTCTTCTTTTTTTTCCCCCACCCATCCTTTATTATTACAGCACTCAAAAGAATTGAATGCATTGAAGTAAATGACCAAGGCAAGTTTTAGACACAGAGCCTGGATTCTTAGCCACCCTCTACTTGCTTTCCATTGCGACATGTAAAAAAAATGCTCCAAAATATGGCCTCTTGCCCATTGAAGGAACAGTAGACTCCACATCCAACATTCTAGTCATGGTTCCTTGTGCTAAGGCATTTTTTCATCCCTTTCCTTCCTCTCTGCCAAGAAGAGGTTCCTAAGAAACAAACAAATAATAAACAACCTTTATTCTCCCATGATACAAATCAATGGCCCTATCAGCTGTCAGATGAGCTCCTGACCTCTTTATGTCTTTTCTGTAAGTGTGTCCCTTTTATGTGCATCTTGCCTTACGCTTTAGCCCCAACAGCCTATAATGCCCCTGAGAGAAAGTGTCTCTATCTCACTCATTTTAAGTGGTGGAGCCTGGCTGAGCTCTTAGTGGGCCACTCAGTAACATGAATTCATTTATTATTCTCATGCTACATGAAATCATGAGCTAGACCAAGCTCATTTTAAGTCACAGCCAGGACTAGTGACTAGTTGCTATTTTGCATATAGTCCTGGCCGTCTCTTCCTTTTTCTCAGCTCTATACTGGGAAAGAGTTTCCTTTAAGTTTGCTTAAGTATCTAAAGAAAATGACATTTTCTTTTGATTTCCCTTTTGTTCACATAGCAATTAGAAGACATTTTGTGAAAGTCTGGAGGTCAAAACTGTGATGTTTGAAATAGCTTATTGAAAGTGGAACGGAGTGCAGAAAACAAATGACTATGTCTAAGGCCCCATGCTGGCCCTGTCATTAACAAACTGTGAGAATTGGCTTTTCATATTTTTCAGGTTGTATGTGGATGTAGGTAGGAGTGTGTATGTGTAGGAGTGAGTGTGTGTGTGTGTGTGTGTGTGTGTGTGTGTATTCTCACTTTAGGATTGGAGTTGGTACGATAAAGATAGTGGGAAAGCTCACAGACCTTTGCTCACTGAAGTACTGAAATTGGGAAGAAATGTCAAGCTCACAATGACTTAGGCACTTTCAGCCAACCATCTATAATTAATCTAAAAGAACCCTAGCAAGCCTTAAGAATAACACCCAGATTCTACTCTTTCACCTAATCTCTTGAAACATAAAGGGCAGGAGGAAACATGCAAACTGATTATGTCATGCATAATGAAAAATATCTTTAGTAACATATCGTTATTGGAACATAATACATCCTGATGGGCCATTTATCAATCCCATAATTTACTATCTAGTGCACATAGAGAGTCTCATCACAATCATGTACCACTCCACCAAGCCACTTACAAAATATGCTTACCTGCCTTCCTACACAATCTACACTTAAAGAGCTCAGAGTCTTTGCTAAATTTTAAATCCATTCCAATTAGTACTCACCATAGAAATGGAAAACCGGCTGGCTGTTCATTGACCTCATACTACAATGTACATGCATATTATTCTCCTGACTATTCTTAGCATCTCTTTTTCATGTTCATTAATGTCAGACTTTCATATTTCTAACAAGGGTATTTTTTGGTCCAATTTTTAGTAATCTTTTCGTGTTTGCTGTAAATGCTTCTAAGGTATATAGTAATTAGATTCGATTGCTTAACTGCCAGGCTGAAGGTAATATTCTAGTAAATGCTAATCTAATGAAGAATGAGGTTAAATTATCAGACATCAGCCCTGCCTAAGCAGGTTTGTTTGAAATATCAGTTGGACACATATGAGAAATCAATTTTATTTTAATTATTTTTCTTAAATGACTTTTATTTTGCAAAATGATCACTTAGGATATCAACATTTTTTATAGTAAGAACAATTTACTTTGGTGAAGATAACATGCTAGAATATGCATTCTAGTAAAGACAATTTAGAGGGCAATGTTTGACCTTTGGTTATCTGAAGACATTCTTTTCAGAACTTGTGTAATATAGGGAGAAATTATTGCAAAGGAAATAATTTTTAGTTTTGAAGTCAAATAGTAGAAAAACACTGCTCTTCAAATGTTGTACAAGAGCATCTTCTCTCTCCATTTTATATTTTAGTTATTTATGATTTTTTAAATGGATATCCACAAAGATGGTGTCTATTTTTTCACAATGATATCTCATTTTTAATGAATGATCATTTCAATTCTATATTTGAGAAGTTAGTATTCTTGGCATGAATCTACCAGTGAATACTACTGATATATAGTTTCGACAGCATGGAACTAAAATCCTAAAAATGTTAACAAATCCTAACAAAAATGACATTTGAAAACTATAGAAGTATTTATGAAGATTTTTATATTGCCCATAATTTCAACAGAGTTACTCAAACAATTACTTTTTTTTTTCTTTTGGCTTTTTAGGGCCGTACTTGTGGCATATGGAGGTTCCCAGGCTAGGGGTCAAATCCAAGCTACAGCCAGTGGCCTATGCCATAGCCACAACAGTGGCTCATGGATCCTAGTCAGGTTCATTAACTGCTGTGCCATGAAGGGAACTTCCTGAATAATTACTTTTGATTCACTTACTCTGGCTTGTTTCAATTGGGTACATATTTTTTTCTTTTAATAGAATTTTTAAAGAAATCATCAGTTTCTTGTATTACTTGCAAATTCCTTGTCTCTTTTTAAAAAATAGGTTACAGCTGGAGATTTCTTTAACATTTTAAGACACTTTAAAGAGTTTCTATGAACTACTCTAATATATGAGAGTAGTTATTTTGGCCCTGGCGAAGGTAACTGTTGCAAAAGATATCAGATAAATCAAACATATCACACATTTATTATTTTAAATCTGACAGGCACATATGTAATGCATAAGGGATGGTTCTCTTTACAAAAGTGACCAAAAATGTGAAATTAACTCATCTATAATTTCGTGTCCAGCTTCCTATTTCTAGCCTAACTAGAAAGGCAGTATTCTCCAAACATGTGTTCACAAACAACCAAAGGCTAACATTTTATATACCACAACTGAACCCACTTATTCTTAGGAAAACACTCATACGATTTATTCATCATTCAGTAATAACAGAGGAATCCATCTGTTAGAGATGAAAGTTAACAAGAAAGATATAAATCTGTATTAAGGAAAAGGAAAATAAAACTTGAACAAGTATAAAGTCAACTTGTTTCCAGATCCCATTTTTCCTTTGTATAACTTTTTTACATTTGACATATTGATATATTGCATGCATAACTGTTTCATACTAATATATCATTGTTTGTGCTATTATATCTATTAATTAAAACTTGTCCCATCAAAGGCCCAATTTGTATTCAATCTTAATTAAAATTAAAATAAAAATTAAAATAATTTAATTAGATGTGTATTGGGATGGATTTAAGACCTAGAGTTTCTGCATGATCCACTTTCTTGTAAAATTTGTTAATATTTTACATTCTTTTGTTGTTGTTGTTGTTGTAGTTTGTCTTTTTTAGGGCCGCAACCGCAGCATATGGAGGTTCCCAGGCTAGGGGTCTAATCGGAGCTACAGCTGCCTGCCTACACCAGAGCCACAGCAAAGCCAGATCCGAGCGGCATCTGCGACCTACACCACAGCTCATGGCAACGTCGGATCCTTAACCCACTGAACAAGGCCAGGAATCAAACCCACAACCTCATGGTTCCTAGTCAGATTTGCTTCCACTACGCCAAGATGGGAACTCCCAAATATTTTACATTCTTAAGGCTATGCAAATTAGTGGTATTATATTCATAACTTATAACCTGGTCATTTTGTAAAAACTTATCAAAACCTATCAAACGGAGAATAATGTCAATAAATCTGGAGAGTTAAAATAAGTACAAAAGAAGGAAATGTCTTCAGATGTTTAGAAGCATAGAAAAGTTGATATCAAACATTGCTGAATACTACAAACTGAACTTGCAGAAAAGGAAAAGAAAAAAATGTAGTGAATTATACTTGACTTGCTGATAAAAGTAGTTCAATAAATAATCTTGAAAGGTATTTTTTTCATGGCACTAAACTTGAGACAGATTTTCTGGGAAAATACTAGTCAGTATCGCCAATCACCTATTGTAAAAATGAAGAAATATTCTTTATTACCACTTACATATTATCATCAATAAAACAGAATTAAATACTACTTTACCAAAGAATTGCCTACCAAGAATTCATAAAATATAATATAGGCAGAGCTCTGAGACCAATCCACAAGGCTAATATTTGTCAGAAACAACATTAGGGTACTCAATTCTACTGCCTTGGAACATGATCATGACAATATTAAAAAATTATTATTGTATTTATTTTTATTGTAATAACATTGTTTATAATATTCTATAAGTTTGATGTGTACATTATATTTCAACTTGTAAATACACCACAGTGCGCTCACCACCAAAAATTTAGTTTCCATCTGTCACCACATAGTTGAGCCCCTTTTCCTGTTTCATTATCATCCCTCCTCTCCTTTCCCCCTGGTAATCACTACCCTATTGTCTGTCCCTGTGTTAATTTTTGTCCAGTTGGTTGATTTCTTTCCTTCTTTCTTTTACTTTTATTCTTAAAAGAATTGTTTATTTGAAATTTATTTATTTTTTCTCTTATTTTTTTATTCCTCAAATGAGTTTATCACATCTGTAGTTGTTTAATGGTCATAAAAATCTGATTTCACAGCCCAAGCACATCCCCCCACCCCCAAAACTGTCTCCTCCAGAGACCATAAGTTTTTCAATGTCTGTGAGTCAGCATCTGTTCTGCAAAGAAGTTCCGTCTGTCCTTTTTTCAGATTCCACATGTCAGCGAAAGCATTTGATGTTGGTGTCTCATTGAATAGCTGACTTCACTTAGCATGATCGTTTCTAGGTCCATCCATGCTGCAAAAAATGCTGGTATTTCATTCTTTTTAATGGCTGAGTAATATTCCATTGTGTATATGTACCACTTCTTATTGATCACTCCTCTGTCGATGGACATTTGAGTTGTTTCCATGCCTTGGCTATTGTAAATAGTGTTGCAGTGAACATCGGAGTACATGTGTCTTTGCGAGTCGTGGTTTTCTCTGGTAGATGCCCAGGAGTGGGATTGCTGGGTGAAATGGTAGTTCTATGTTTAGTTTTCTGAGGAATCTCCATACTGCTTTCCACAGTGGTTGCACCAATTTACAATCCCACCAACAGTGCACTAGGGTTGCCTTTTCTCCACACCCTCTCCAGCACTTACTGTTTGTAGACTTTTGGATGAAGGCCATTCTGGCTGTAAGGTGGTACCTCAGAGTGGTTTTGATTTGCATTTCTCTAATAATGACTGATGTTGAACATCTTTTCATGTATTTTTTGGCCATCTATATGTCTTTGGAGAACTGTCTTAGATCTTCTGCCCATTTTTTGATAGGCTGTTTGTTTTTTTGGTATTGAGCTGCAAAAGGTGTTTACAAATTTTGGAGATTAATCCCTTGTCCGTCGATTCACTTGCAAAGATTTTCTCCCATTCTGTGGGTTGACTTTTCATGGTTTTTTTAGGGTTTCCTTTGCTGTGCAGTAACTTTTAAGTTTGATTAGGTCCCATTTGCTTATTTTTGTTTTTATTGTCAATACTCTAAGAGGTGGATCTGAGAAGACGTTGCTGTCGTGTATGTCAGAGTGTGTTTGGCCTACGTTTTCCTCTAAGAGTTTTACAGTGTCTGGTCTTATATCTAGGTCTTTAATCCATCTGGAGTTTATTTTTGTGTATGGTGTTAGGGAGAGTTTTAACTTCATTCTTTTCCATGTGGCTGTCCAGCTTTCCCAGCACCACTTATTGAACAGGCTGTTCTTTCTCCATTGTATATCCTTGCCTCGTTTGTCATAGATGAGTTGGCTGTAGCTGCATGAGTTTAATTCTGGGCTTTCTATCCTGTTCCACTGATCTATATTTCTGTCTTTGTGCCCGTACCATACGGTTTTGATGACTGTTGCTTTGTAGTATAGTCTGAAGTCCAGGAGCCTGATTCCTCCAGCTCCATTCTTCTTTTTCAGGATATCTCTGACTATTCTGGGTCTGTTGTGCTTCCAAACAAACTTTAAAATAGTTTGTTCGAGTTCTGTGAAAAATGTCCTTGGTATTTTGATAGGGATTTCATTGAATCTGTAGATTGCCTTAGGTAGAATAGTCATTTTGATGATATTAACTCTTCCAATCCACGAGCATGGTACATCTTTCTATCTCTTTGTGTCATCTTTGATTTCTTTCTTCAGTGTCTTATAGTTCTCAGGGTAAAGGTCTTTTGTCTCTGTAGGTAGGTTTACTCCTAGGTATTTTATTCTTTTGGATGTGATGGTAAACAGGATTGCTTCCCTAATTTCTTTTTCTGATCTTTCATTGTTAGTGTATAGAAATGCCGTCAATTTCTGTGTATTAATTTTGTATCCTGCAACTTTGCCAAATTCATGGATGAGATCTAACAGTTTTCTGGTAGAGTCTTTAGGATTCTCTAAGTATAGTATCATGTCATCTGCAGATAGGGATAGTTTTACTTCTTCCTTTCCAATTTGGATTCCTTTTATTTCTTTTACTTCTCTGATTGCCGTGGCTAGGACTTCCAGAACTATGTTGAAGAGTAGTGGCGAAAATGGACATCCTTGTCTTGTTCCTGATCTCAGCAGGAATTCCTTCAGCTTTTCACCATTGAGAATGATGTTCACTGTGGGTTTGTCATATATGGCCTTTATTTTGCTGAGGTAGGTTCCTGTTATGCCCACTTGCTGAAGGGTTTTTATCGGAAATGGGTGTTGGATTTTCTCAAAGGCTTTTTCTGCATCTATTGAGAGGACCATATGGTTTTTAGTCTTCAGTTTGTTCATGTGCTGTATCACACTGATGGATTTGCAGATTTTGAAGAACCCTTGTATTCCTGGGATAAATCCCACTTGATCATGATGTACAATCCTTTTAATGTATTGTTGGATGCAGTTTGCTAGTGTTTTGTTGAGGATTTTTGCATCGATGTTCATCAGTGAAATTGGCCTGTAGTTTTCTTTTTTTGTGGTATCTCTGTCTAGTTTTGGTATCAGGGTGATGGCGGCCTCATAGAATGAGTTTGGGAGTATCCTTTCCTCTGAAATCTTTTGAAATAGTTTCAGAAGGATAGGTGTTAGCTCTTCTCTAAATGTTTGATAGAATTCACCTGTGGAGCCATCTGGCCCTGGACTTTTGTTTGTTGGGAGTTTTTTAATCACAGTTTCAATTTCAGTTCTTGTGAATGGTCCATTCATCTTTTCCATTTCATCTTGGTTTAGTCTTGGAAGATTGTACTTTTCTAAGAATGTGTCCATTTCTTCTAGGTTTTCCATTTTATTGGCATATGGTTGCATATAAGGTTCTCTTATGATCCTTTGTATTTCTGTGATGTCCATTGTTACTCTTCCTATTTCATTTCTAATTTTATTGATTTCAGTCCTCTCTCTTTTTTTCTTGATAAGGTCTGGCTAGGGGTTTATCAATTTTGTTAATCTTTTCAAAGATCCAGCTTTTTGTTTCATTGATCTTTTTGTATGGTTTTCTTTGTTTCTAGTTCATTGATCTGCTCTGATCTTTATGATTTCCTTCCTTCTACTAACTTTAGGTCTTGTCTATTCTTCTCTCTCGAGCTGCTTTAGATGTAAAGTTAGCTTGTTTATTTGAGCTTTTTCTTGTTTCCTGAGGTGGGCTTGTATTGCTATAAACTTTCTTCTTAGAATGGCTTTTGCTGCATCCCATAGGTTTTGGAGTGTTGTATCTTCATTGTCATTTGCTTCTAGGTATTTTTTAATTTCCTCTTAGATTTCTTCAGTGATCCATTGGTTGTTTAGCATCATGTTGTTTAGTCTCCACGTGTTTGTGTTTTCTGCAGATTTTTTTTGTTGTTGATTTCCAGTCGCATAGCGTTGTGGTCAGAAAAGATGCTTGTTATGATTTCAATTTTCTGAAAGTTACCGAGGTTGGACTTGTAGCCCAGGATGTGATCTTAGAGAATGTTCCATGTGCACTTGAGAAGAATGTGTATTCTGTTGCATTGGGATGGAATGTCCTATAAATATCTATTAAGTCCATCTGGTTTAATGCATCATTCAGGGCATGTGTTTCCTTATTGATTTTTTGTCTGGTTGATCTGTCCATTGCTGTAAGTTGGGTGTTGAAGTCTCCGACTATGATTGTGTTATTGCCAATTTCGCCTTTTAAGGTTGTTAGCAGTTGCCTTATATACTGTGGTGAACCTGTGTTCGGTGCATAGATATTTAAAATTGTTATATCTTCTTATTGGATTGATCCTTTGATCATTATGTCATGTCCTTCCTTGGCCCTTAAAATAGTCTTCATTTTAAAGTCTATTTTGTCTGATATGAGTTTTGCTACTCCAGCTTTCTTTTGATCCCTGTTAGCGTGAAATATTTTCTTCCATCCTCTCCCTTTCAATTTGTATGTGTCCCTAGATGTGAAGTGGGTCTCCTGAAGACTGCATATATATGGGTCTTATTTTTGTATCCATTCAGCCAGTCTAAGTTTTTGGTTGGGACATTTAGTTCATTAACAATTAAAGTAATTATTGATATGTATGCTCTTATTGCCATTTTATTAATTGCTCTAGATTTGTTTTTGTTGCTCTTTTTTCTTTCCTTCTTCTCTTGTTCTTTTCTGCCTATAGAAGTTCCCTTAGTATTTGTTGTAAGGCTGGTTTAGTGTTGCTGAATTCTCTCAGCTTTTGCTTATCTGAGAAGGTTTTTAATTTCTCCTTCAAATCTGAAGGAGAGCCTTGCTGGGTAGAGTAATCTTGGTTGGAGGGTTTTTCCTTTCATCACTTTAAGTATATCATGCCACTCCCTTCTGGCCTGCCGAGGTTCTGTTGAAAAATCTGCCAATAACCTTATCAGGGTTACCATGTATGTTATTTGCTTCTTTTCCCTAGCTGCTTTCAAGATTTTCTCTGTCTTTAACTTTAGTCAGTTTGATTAATATGTGTCTCAGGGTGTTCCTCCTTGGGTTTATTTTATATGGTACTCGTTGTGCTTCCTGGATTTGAGTGAGTGATTCCTTTCCCATGTTAAGGAAGTTTTCGGCTATTATCTCTTGGAATATTTTTTCTGTCTCCTTTTGGCACCCCTATAATACAGATGTTGGTGCGTTTAATGTTGCCCCAGATTTCTCTGAGACTCTCTTCATTTGTTTTCCATCTTTTTTCTCTTTTCTGTTCCGCATCCGTAATTTCCACTAATCTGTCCTCCACCTCGCTTATTCATTCTTCCGCCTCCTATATTCTGCTATTAGTTGCTTCTAGTGAATTTCTTATTTCAGTTATTTATTTTGCATCTCTTCCTGTTCAAGTTTTATATCTTGTATCTCTTTGCTCAGTGTTTCCTGTGAGTTATCCATCTTTGCCTCCAGTTTTTTTCAATGTCTTGCATCATCTTCAGCATCAACAATTTAAAGTCTTTTTCCTGGATGCTGATAATCTCATCACTTAGCTGATTTTCTGGGGTTTTTTCCTTTCTCCCTCATCTGAGTTATAGTTCTCTGTCTTTCCATTTTTATAGGTTTTTGGTGTGGTGACCTTTTTACAGATAATAGAGTTGTGGCCTCTCTTACTTCTGGTGTCTGCCTCCCTGTGGCTAAAGTCGGTATGGGGGGCTTGCTGTAGGCTTCCTGATGGGAGGGACTGATGCCTGCCCACTGGTGGGTGGAGCTGATTCTAATCCCTCTGGTGGGTGGGGCTTAGTCTCTGGATGGGATTAGAGGCAGCTATGTGCCTGAGGGGTCTTTAGGTAGCTTGGTTACTGAGAGGTGGGGCTGTGATCCCACCTGGATTGTTGTTTGCCCTGGGGCTTCTCAGCAGCTGACTGATGTGTGGTGCCAGATTTTGCCAAAATGGCCACCTCCAGAGAAAGGCATGGCTGCTGAATATTCCAGAGAGCTTTGCTTTCAATGTCATTCCCTCACAACAAGCCACATTCACCCCTGTTTTCCCAGGATGTCCTCCAAGAACTGCAGGCAGGTTTGACCCAGATTCCTATGGAGATTCTGCTTTGCCCTGGGACCCAGTGCACATGAAAGTCTGTGTGCACCTTTTAAGAATGGGGTCTCCATTTCCCCCAGTCCCATGGAGCTCCTGTGCACAAGCCCCACTGGCCTTCAATGCCAGATGCTCCAGGGGCTCTTTCTCCCAGTGCCAGATCCCCACACATGAGAGTTTGATGTGGGGCTCAGAACTCTCACTCCTGTAGGTGAGTCTCTGTTAGCCGGTTAGTTTCCAGTCTGTGGAGTTTCCCACCCAGGAGGAATGGGGTTATTTATATCGCAAAATGTCCCCTCCTACCTCTTGATGTGTCCTCCTCTTTTTCTTCTGGAGTAGAATATCTTTTTTAAGGTTTCCTGTCCATTTGGGTGAAGAATGCTCAGTCTTTAGTTGTGAATTTTGTTGTTTTTAAGAGAGAAGTTGAGCTCCAGTTCTTCTATTCTGCCACCTTAATCTGAATCCCCTGGTTGATTTATTTTGTTTTGTGCTTTTGTTTTTTCTATTTTTTATTTTTTAATTAAAGTATAGTTGATTTCCAATGTTCTTTCAATTGCTGCTGTACAGCAAAGTGACCCGGTCATAGGTATATTTACATTCTTTTTTTTCATACTATCTTCCATCATGTTTTAACTTAAGAGATTGTACATAGTTCTCTGTACTGTACAGTAAGACCTCATTGCTCATCCATTTGAAATTTAACAGTTTGCATCTACTAACCCCAAACTCCCCATACATCCCACTCCCTCTCCACTGCCCCCTGTAAACCACAAATCTCCTCTCCATGGCCATGATCTCTTTCTATTTTGTAGATAGGATCATTTGTGGCATATTTTAGATTTCACATAAAAATGATATATGATGTTTGTCTTTTTCTGACTTCACTTAGTATGAGAATCTCTAGTTGCATCCATGTGCTTTTGTTTTTTTTATTCCATATATGACTGAAATCAGCATTACTTTTTTTCTATCTGACTTAATTCATTTAGCATATTACCCTCAAAATCCAACTAGGTTGTCAAACACAGCAAGATTTCATGGTTTTCATTAACAAATAGTTTTCCATTGTGTGTGTGTGTGTGTGTGTGTGTGTGTGTGCGTGTGTGCACATGTGCACCACATCTTCTTTATCCATTCATCCACTTATAGGTTGTATCCCCATCTTGGTCACAGTAAATAGTGCTGCTATGACTGTGGGACACATGTATATCTTTCCCCTGTCCTTGTTCTCATCTTTATCATCTCAGTCAAGATAGTAAGAGGAGTTAAAAAGGTTATGTTTGCTTTGGAAGAAAAAAAATACCTTTCATGTAACAGGTTGCTTGAAAATGTCTCACCATTTTTTCCCAGTGCATTAGCTACATTAATTCCCATATTGAAAGTTTCAAGTAACTTTCTTTGGTTTTCAGTCTAGATATTTGTTGTTCTATTATTTCAAGTCCATTTACATGTGAGGGACCAGCATTCACACTGTACATTCATACACAAATGATACATGCTTTAAAATATTTGTAAACAGACTAATGGATAAAGTAACAATTTTGTGCTTCTCAGAATAATGAAATATCATTTTTTCCTTTAATATGTTTTTCACTTATTGGCTGTGATTTAGTCTGCCTTGAGACTAACAGCATTATTTTTTCCCAGCTTACCTGGGAATGGAGGTGTGTATTAGATGTCTGAGACAGCCATAACAAAATACCACAGACCGCGTGGCTTAACCAACAAAAATTTAATTTTTTGCAGCTCTGGAGGCTAGACGCCCAAGATCAAGGTGTCAGCAGTGTTGGCTTCTTCCAAGATCTCTCTCCTTGCCTTGCAGCCTTCTTGCTATGTCCTCACCTGGTCTTTCCTCTGTGCACACACACGCCTGTCTGTCTGTCTACATTTTCTTTTCTTATTAGGGCTCCCTTCAGACTGGATTGGGAACCACCCTAATATAAATGCCGTCGTATTTATTCAAATACTTATTTCAAGGGCTAATTTCCAAACATGGCACATTTTGAGCTACTAGTTACTATGGTTTCAACATATAAATTTTGAGAGGACAGAATTCAGCCTATAACAGGCTGTTAGAGCAATTACTGTCTCAAAGTTTCTGTCTTGCTTGTCTGTCCTTTTCCTGACCCATTGTCTTTAGCTGGGAATTCTTTTGTTTGCAACTGACTGGCATTTCTGCTTTGCCAACTTCTTAGGCTCTAAGGCAAAGGAAAACAAACCTAAGAAACACACACTGTGCTGTTCCTTGGGTCTCCAGATCTGTGCCCTGTTCACTTCCACTTTCCACCTTTCAGACACCACCTTATGTTCAATTAATATATATAATAACCAGGGTTGGAGTTGTACTCAGAAGGAAGAACAGGGGCACACACATCCACTCCATCTTCTGACCATTAGGATTCTTACTCTTGTTTTACAAACAACTTTTTTTAAAAAATAATGATGATCAGAATCAGAAAAGAACTACCCTGAAAGATAAGACAACAGATAAGGAGAACTGGAGTCAAACATAGTATTTTATTAAAGGTCTATTTTCCACAAGAATTTTTAAGTGTTTATTTTATTTTTAATATTGATTTTTACTTTTTCCATTATAGCTGGCTTACAGTGTTTTGTCAATTTTCTACTGTTCACCAAGGTGACCCAGTTACACATACATGTATACATTCTTTTTTCTCACATTATCATGCTCCATCATAAGTGACTAGATACAGTTCTCAGTGCTATACAGCAGGATCTCATTGCTTATCCATTCCAAAAGCAATAGTTTGCAACTATTAACCCCAAGCTCCCAATCCATCTCACTCCCCCACTTTCCCTTGGCAATCACAAGTCCAAGTCCATGATTTACTTTTCTGTGGAAAGTTTCATTTGTGCCTTAGATTTCAGATATAAGTGATATCCTATGGTATTTTTCTTTCTCCTTCTGACTTACTTCACTTAGTATGAGACTCTCTAGTTTCATCCATGTTGCTGCAAATGGCATTATTTGGTTCTTTTTTTTAAAAGAAAATGGTTTTTATTTTTTTCCATTATAGATGGTTTACAGTGTACTGTCAATTTTCAACTATACAGCATGGTGACCCAGTTACACATACATGTATACATTCTATTTTCTCACATTATTATGTTCTATCATAAATGACTAGACATAGTTCCCAGTGGTACACAGCAGGATCTCATTGCTAATCCATTCCAAAGGCAAAAGTTTACATCTATTTACCCCAAGCTGCCAATCCACCCCACTCTCTTCCCCTCCCCCTTGGCAACCACAAGTCTATTCTCCAAGTCCATGATTTTCTTTTCTGTGGAAAGGTTCATTTGTACCATATATTAGATGCCAGATATAAGTTATATCATATGGTATTTTTCTTCCTCTTTCTGACTTACTTCACTCAGTATGAAAGTCTCTAGTTCCATCCATGTTGCTGCAAATGGCATTAGTTTGTTGTTTTAATGGCTGAGGAATATTCCATTGTATATATATACATCTCATCTTCTTAATTCAATCATCTGTCAATGGAAATTTAGGTTGTTATCATGTCTTGGCTATTGTGAATAGTGCTGCAATGAAAATAAGGTGCATGTGTATTTCTCAAGGAACGTTTTGTCCAGATATATGCCCAAGAGTGGGATTGCTGGATCATAGGGTAGTTCTATGTACAGTTTTACCAATACCTCCATACTGTTTTCCATAGTGGTTGTACCAATTTAAATTCCCACCAACAGTGCAGGAGGGTTCTCTTTTCTCCATACCCTCTCCAGCATTTGTTATTTGTGGACTTATTAATGATGGCCATTCTGACTGGTGTGAGATGGTACCTCATGGTAGATTTGATTTGTATTTCTCTAATAATCAGTGATGTTGAGCATTTTTTCATGTGCTGGTTGGCCATCTGTATATCTTGTTTGGAGAAATGTCTATTCAGGTCTTTGCCCATTTGTCAATTGGGTGGTTGGCTTTTTTTTGCTGTTGAGTTGTATAAATTGTGTTTTAGAGATTAAAACCTTGTCAGTCATACCACTTGAAACTATTTTCTCCCATTCTGTAAGTTGTCTTTTTGTTTTCTTTTTGGTTTCCTTTGCTGTGAAAAAGCTTGTCAGTGTGATTAGGTCCCACTGGTTTATTTTTGCTCTTGTTTCTGTTGCCTTGGGAGACTGACTTGAGAAAACATTTGTAAAGTTGATTTCAGAGAATGTTTTGCCTACATTCTCCTCTAGGAGTTTGATGCTGTCTTGTCTTACATTTAAGTCTTTCAGCCATTTTGAGTTTATTTTTTAATGCATGGTGTGAGGGTCTTTTCCAGTTTCATTGATTTACATGTGGCTGTCTGGATTTCCCAGCACCAGTTGCTGAAAAGACTGTCTTTTCCCCATTTTATATTCTTGCCCCTTTTTTCAAAGATTAATTGACTGTAGGTGTCTGGGTTTATTTCTGGGTTCTCTATTCTGTTCCAATGGTCTGTATGTCTGTTTTGGTACCAGTATCAGACTGTCTTGATGACTGTGGTTTTGTAATACTGCCTCAAGTCTCGGAGAGTTATGCCTCCTGCTTGTTTTTTGTTCCTCAGAACTGCTTTGGCGATTCTGGGTATTTTGTGGTTCCATATAAATGTTTGGATTGTTTGTTCTAGTTCTGTGAAGAATGTCATAGGTAATTTGATAGGGATTGCATTGAATCTGTAGATTGCTTTGGGTAGGATGGCCATTTTTACAATATTAATTTTTCCAACCCAGGAGCATGGAATATCTTTCCATTTCTTTGAATCCTCTTTAATTGCATTGATTAATGTTTTATAGTTCTCAGCATATAAGTCTTTCACTTCCTTGGTCATGTGTATTTCCAGGTATTTGATTTTTTAAGGGTGAAATTTTAAAAGGTATTATATTTTTGTATTCCTTTTCTAATATTAGTATACAGAAATGCGACTGATTTCTGAATGTTAATCTTGTATCCTGCTACTTCACTGAAATTGTTGATCAGTTTGAATAGCTTTTGAATTGAGTCCTTAGATTTTTCTATATGTAGTATCATGTCATCTGCACACAGTGACAATTTTACCTCTTCTCTTCTAATATGGATAATTTTTATTTCTTTTGTTTGTCTGCTGGCTGTGGGTCGGCCTCCCAATACTGTCGAATAACAATGGTGAGAGTGGGTATCCTTATCTTATTCCAGATTTTAGTGGGAAGGCTTTCAGATTTTCTCTATTGAGTATTATATTTGCTGTGAGTTTGTCATAAATGGCTTTGATTATGTTAAGGTATGTTACCTCTATACCGACCTTGGTAAGAATTTTTATCATGAAAGGATGTTGGACTTTTCAAATGCTTTTTATGCATCTATTGAGATGATCATGTGGTTTTTGACTTTTCTTGAAGTTGAACCATCCTTGTGACCCTGGGATGAATACCACTTGGTTGTGGTGTATGATCTTTTTTATATGTTGTTGGATTCGGTTGGCTAACTTTGTTGAGAATTATTGCATCTATATTCATCAAATATATTGGCTGATAGTTTTCTTTTTTGGTACTATCTTTGTCTGGTTTTGGTATTAGGGTGATGGTGGTATCAGAGAATATCTTTGGGAATGTTCCTTCTTCGTTAACTTTTAGGAAAATATTAAGGAGGATGGGTATAATTTACTCTTTGTAGGTTTGGTAGAATTCGCCTGTGAAGCCATCTGGTCCTGGACTTTTATTTGTAGGAACTGTTTATGACATTCAATTTTGTTTCTAGTGATCAGTCTGTTCAATTGATCTATTTCTTCTTGATTCAGTTTTGGCAGGCTCTAAGTCTCTAGAAAGTTGCCCATTTCTTCCAGGTGGTCAAATTTGTTGGGATACAATTGTTCATAATATTCTCTCATGTTTTTTTGTATTTGTGTAATAACCTTTGTGACTTCTCCTTTTTCATTTCTTATTTTGTTTATTTGGTTTTTTTCTCTCCTCTTCATTGTGACTCTGGCCAGAAGTTTGTCAACTTTGTTGACCTTTTCAAAGAACCAGCTCTTGGTTTTATTGATTTTTTTTTCTATCATTTTTAGAATCTCTATTTTATTGATTTCCTCTCTGATCTTCATGATGTCCTTCCTTCTGATGACTTTAGGTTTTGTTTGTTCTCTTTCTAATTTATTTAGGTGTTGGGTTTAGACGTTGATTTGAGATTGTTTTTTTCTTTTCTGAGGAAAGCCTGAATTTCTATGAATTTCCCTCTGAGAACTGCTTTTGTGGCATCCCATAGATTTTGAGTGGTTGTGTCTTCATTAGCATTTGTCTTGAGGTTTTTTTTTTTTTTTAATTTCCTTCTTGATTTCCTCATTGACCCATCCATTTTTTTAGCACCATGTTATTTAGTCTCCATGTAGTAAGTTTTTTCTCATCTTTTTTCTGTAGTTGATTTCTAGTTTTATGCCATTGGGGTCAGAGAAGATTCTCGAAATAATTTCTATACTTTCAAATTTGTTTAGGTTTGCTTTATGCCCCAATATGTGATTGATCCTTAAGAATGTTCCATGTGCACTTGAGAAGAATGTATATTCTAATGTCCTGAAAATGTCAATTTAGTCTAATTTTTCTGGTGAATCATTTAGGATTTCTGTTGCCTTACTGATTTTCTGTCTAGAGGATCTGTCCATTGATGTGAGTGGGCTATTAAAGTCTCCTACTATGACTGTATTCCCATCAATCTCTGTTAATGTCTGTTAGTATTTGTTGGAGGTATCTGGGTGCTCCTATAATAGGGGCATATATATTGACGATTGTAATATCCTCTTCTTGAATGGATCCTTTAACCATTAAATAGTGTCCTTCTTTGTTTTTCTTTATAGCCTTCGTTTTAAAGTCTACTTTGTCTGATATGTGATTACAACTCCTGCTTTTCTGTCTCGTCAATTGGCATGAAATATCTTTTCCCATCCCCTCACTTTCAATCTATATGTGTCCTTTGCCCTAAGGTGAGTCTCTTGTAGACAGCATATTGAAGGTTTTTGTTTTTTTATCCACTCTGCCACTCTGTGTCTTTTGACTGGAACATTCAGTCCATTGACATTTGAAGTAATTATTGATAGATATTTATTGCCATTTTAAACCTTGTTTCTCCTTGATTCTATGTTTCTCCTTCCTTCCTTCCATTCTTTTTTTTTTTTTTTTTTTTTTTTTGGTTGGATGATTACCATTTATTTTGTGCTTGAATACTTTTCTTTTTAGTTTTTGTGAATGTGATGTTTGGTTTTGATTTGTGGTTGTCCTGCTTTTAAGCATGCTAACCCCTTCCTGGATCTGCTTACTTCAGCCTGATAGTCATAGAGGCTCATTATTAAAATTAAAAAAAAAGAATCTGTATTTTCTTACTTTCTTTCCCCACATTCTATGATTTTGAAGACTTTTTTTTAACACCTTCATGTTTGTCCTTTTGCTGTTCCTTGTGTTTACCATCATTTTTACAATAGTTTGGGTTTTTTGGTCTTTTGTTTTTTTCATCCTTTAGATCTATATGCTGGCTTATTTAAGTCATTGCTTTCCAGCTGTGGTTTCCTCCATCCTATTTATTCTTACCTCATTTTTTATTTAGAGAAGCCCTTTCAGTATTTCCTTTAGAATGGGTTTAGTATTGCTGTACTTTTTATTTTTGTTTGTTGGAGAAATTCTTTATTTCCCCTTCTATTTTAAATGATATTCGTGCTGGATTGAGTATTCTAGGTTGCATATTTTTTTTCCTTTAAGCACTTTAAATATATCTTGCAACTAGCTTCTGGCCTGCAATGTTTCTGTAGAGAAATCAGCTGATAGACTTATAGGGGTTCCCTTATTATTAATGCTTAGTTTTTTCTCTTGATGCCTTGAGAATCATCTCTTTACCTTTTACCATTTTTATTATAATATGCCTTGGTGTGGGCCTGTTTGGGTTCAACTTGTTTGGGGCTCTCTGTGCTTCCTGTATCTTGATATCAGATTCCTTTAGATTTGAAAAGTTTTAAGATAATTTCTTCAAATATATTTTCAATCCCCTTTTCTTCTTCTTCTCCTTCTGAAATTCCTATTATGCATAGATTGGCTTGCTTTATATTATCCTATAGATCTCTTATATTGCTTTCATGTTTTTTCATTTGTTTTTCTGTCTGCTGTCCTGATTGGGTGATTTCCATTATTCTATCTTCCAAATCACTAATTTGTTCCTCTCCATAAGAATTTCAAGTGTCAAAATTCCTATTTCCTTCTTCCACTAGTATAGCCACCTCCCATTATATGAAGCAACAATATCAGTGATATTTAAAATAACTGTTTTATATATATATAAAATGACTGTTTTATATATATATATATATATATATATATATATATATAAACGACCTTCATATAATTGGCAAAACAAAGATGCACATAAATGTTACATAGCCAGAGAATCTCGAGAGAGCACGAGACAACTCCTAGTCTAAGATATTTCAAAAATAGACAATTGTTTTCCCTGTTTCTCACTCCATCATTTGGAAATTACTCAGTATGTTTTATGCCCACTTTGTACCAGTTTAACCTAACAATTTTAGTAAGTGGTTTATTACCCATGTTAACAAATGTGATTTTGTCAATTCACACTAAACATACAAAGTGTATCTCACCCTCATTACATCAGAGCGTAAGAAAGTGACCTGAAATCTGGCCCTTTTTGCCACTCATTTGATCTTTAGTTTTGGGTAATTCATTCTTTCTTTTCCCTCACCATAAAAACATAAAGCAACATGATCAAGCTACAAAAATGCCACTTATATTTTCACCCAACAGCTTTTAAAACTTTTTACATATATGTCATATTTTTCCATAGATATTCCATGTCACATATACTTTAAAAAAATTTAGTGATATATTGCAAACATTGTTTTGTTGTTTTGATGATTTATCAGAACTTATTTCTTCTCCTATTCCCTAACCCACTGAGTGAGGCCAGGAATCAAAGCCACATCCTCATGGATACTAGTCATGTTTGTTACCACTGAGCCACCAACGGAACTCCCATATTTTTTTCTTTCCTTTTAAGGCCACACCTGTAGCATATGGAAGTTCCTAGGCTAGGGGTCACAGCAGAGGCTGCAGCTGCAGGCCTACACCAAGGCCAAGGCAATGCTGGATCCTTAAGTCACTGTGCAAGTCCAAGATAGGAATGTGTATACTTATGGAGACAATGTTGGGTCCTTAACCCATTGAGCCACAATCGAACACCCTTAAGTAATTTCTGCACCTGCTTCTGGACCTTTGTATTAGTTAAAAATGCCAGGAATTAAATAAAATGAAGCAGATAATAAGAGCTATCAATGATTAAAGGAGATGTAGTAACACCCCTCAAACACAGAAAGAGTGTTTAAAAAAACAAACAAACAAACAAACAGCAAGACCGTGGGATCACATACAGGTATCATGTAGGCTCAAAAGAGAAACACTGCAAAAGTCACAGTATAAAAGAAAGTCTGGTGAGAAAAACATTTACTATGAAACCGAGCAAGATGAAGCTCCAGGCCCTTCACTTACCCTGCTTTATTATTTATTACTATTATTATCTTGTGGCTGCACCCCCATAATATAGAAGTTCTCAAGCCTAAGACTGAATCTCAGTCGCAGCTAGGGATCAAACTCGCACCTCCACAAGAACCAGAGCTGCTTAAGTTGGGCTCTTAACCCACTATGCCACATTATGAACTCCTACCCTGGCTTTTTAAGTGCTGGGTGTTCTAATAGTTATAAAAAGTTCTAGGTGAAATGGGAAATGTGTGTTTCAAAGAGCATTTCTAGTAAGTTACCTAGAGATCTCAGAAGCAAGGGAACTAAATCTCCCAGCCTCCATGTATATGTTTTGCTTACTTGTCTGTTTTGAGATCAATATTTACTTTCAGACTTAATTCCATACTTGTAATTTTGCATTCCTTGTCTTAAAGCATAGAGACCTCTTTCCCACATACAACATCATATAAGCACCTAACCTCTAACTCCCTGCATATGGGAATCAGAAACATTTTGACTATATGTGGACATGGACATTAACTAATGCATATGTGACCACCTGTGGGAACAAAATGCCAGGAGGAAGCTGAAGAGTCAGATTAGGTCTTCCTCCAGAAGGATGACTGAAACCATCAAAAATAGACTCAGTGCAGAGACACCAGTGCACAGGCTCCTCAAGGGTAAAATCTAACATTGGGAGGTCCCTTCTCACAGTGGAGACAGAAAAGACATTTATGACATTGAAAGCTCCCAATTCTGATTGACTCAATAGCAAGCATCCCAGAGTGTTTTTTTTCCTCTTATATGTAAAGGATTTCAATAGCATTTTTTAAGAAAATTACATTTATCAAGGTATAATTTGCATATACTAAAATGTATCCAATTCAGGGTACAGATGGATGAGTTTAAAAAACTGTGTACAGCCTTGTAACCAACACCATAATCAAGCAGCAGAACAGTACATTTTTATTATAGCTGGAACTCTCAATATAGAGGTTTTTATGTGAATTTCAGTGTGGGAGAGGCATGAGTATTCAGTGGAGGGCTTCACATTATTTAGCAATGTTTATCTGAGTTCCTGCCCACTTCCAGAGCTTTTGGTAGGTGCCTTGGATGCAAACTGACAATGAAGTAATCCCTGACCTCCATTTGCCCACAGGTGAGTGGGTGAAATAAACATGCAGACAACAAATCTCACGTTCTACTTGCCAGGGACTGTGAGATGTGATCAAGGCGGGTTGGAACTTGTACAACTTTTGTCTGGATGGGATGGATGCAGGTGAGGGAGGATGCTGGCTGGTTTGTGAGGGAAAGTTAGGAGCACTAATTAGGCCATGCATAGGTCCACCAACATGTGTAAATGTCACTCTTCCAAATCCTAAAATAACACATGTCAAGTCCTCTGGGAGGAGTGTAACATTGCTCCCACTGATATTCTATCTTCACTACCCTTGAAGGGGGTGGGATGAAAGTGGTGACAGATCAAGTGACTTGAAGATCTCTTTATATATTCAATATAGAGTAAATGACACATGTGGTTCATGCACTTTTATTTTTAAAACTAAGTGGCTACATGAGAGAGAGGGCAGAAGAACAAGTCACTGATAGAAATTAGTGCTATGAGATGCTCAAAAAAAATTTTTTTTTATAATTTTTAGGTCTGCACCTGTGGCATATGGAAGTTCCCAGGCTAGGGGATGAACTGAAGCTGCAGCTGCCAGCCTACACAAGAGCCACAACAACTAGGGATCGGAGCCTCAGCTGAAACCTATACCACAGCTCCTGGAAATGATGGATCCCTAACCACTGAGCGGGGCCCGGGGTTGAACTTGCATTCTCATGGATACTAGTTGGGTTTGTAACCCACTAAGCCACAATGTGAACTCCCTCAGAAAGAATTCTTGAATACTGGGGCCTGATCAGAGGCTTCAGTGAGCCTCCTGCTGGACCTCCAGCCTTTTCTATCCCTCCTGTCCACACACTTCATTGTGTTAACCTTTGGGTCCTAGATAGAATGGACTGTCTCCTGTTGCTGTAGAGCTTGGCCAACTTTTCACCAAACTCCAAGCATACATTTGAACCACATTTCCTGGGCTACTCAGCAGGAAGGTATGGCCTGTAACTGAGATTTAAGTTAAGTGCATTTCTTCCAAGACGAGCCCATAACATTTTTCCAGGCATGATTCTCCATACTTTTTCACCTGCCATAGACTTAGGAAAACAAATATAGTAAAACCCGAGAATTCACTTTGAGGATGGCAGAGACATTGGGTGAAATGATCTGGGGTCCTTGAATTATGGCTTTGAAAAGAGTAACCAACCAGTATCAGTATCAGTTATGTATGTGAGCAAGAAATTTTCTATTACGTTTGATTTCTGATACATTAAGGAGTTTGTCTTTTAACAGCACTCGTCTTAAATAAAATACCTGCTATTTGACATTATTATTATGATTACTAAAATATTCTCTACGTGAACAAATATGATTTTTAACTTTGAAAACTGATTTTCCTATCACCTTCCATAAGAAGGATCACAGTGGAAAATTACTCTTCAATAAGAAATGTAATGTATATTATACTATTAAGTAACATATTTAGGAGTCCTGTCATGGCACAGCAGAAACAAATCTGACTAGGAACCAGAGGTTGCAGGTTCAATCCCTGGTCTTGCTCAGTGGGTTAAGGATCTGGCATTGCCACAAGCTGTGGTGTAGGCCACAGATGTGGCTCAGATCTGGCCTTGCTGTGGCTGTGGTGTAGGCTGGAAGCTGTAGCTCCAATTTGACCTCTAGCCTGGGAAATGCCATATGCCATGGGTACGGCCCTAAAAACCAAGAAAAAAGTGACTTATTTAATCCACACAATTTTTTGCAGGGCATGAGAGATAAGGCATTTTTTTCTACTCTGATATTTAGTATGCTCTCACAGAAAATGGCATCTCTGAGCAACGAACCTTTACCTACAGTTTGGGTCTATAAAATTATTTGAAAATGCAAAAGTAGGTCAGCATTAGCTCCCTTGATCATCCATCAACACTGGAAACAACCATATCCTCTTGATTCTAAAGCACTTTCAGGTTGTCATAATTTACCCTTTTAAATGAAGGAATTGACCTTGGTTCTTAAGCACTCAGGGAGCCTACCAGATCATTCCTCATTTACCCCTCATGGTCTATTTGGGCATACATACAAATGATACTTCCTAGGTTAGGGATATGTTTCACAGCAGAAAATCAAACATAAATGTAGTGCCCCCAAAATTAAAACAAAATAATTATTTTCATGTTTAATGATATTTAAAATTTGCTTCACAAATGAAACATGTTAGTAATAATTCTCAAGCAATGATTAATAGATAGTGAAAGCTTATATCACAATTTACTTTGGCTCCTTCATAAGCACAGTTTCGCATTTGGAAATTTCTCTGAGATCTTCTGATAATTCACCCTTGGAGATAATTGAATATATGACATATTTTGAAGGGTAACTGCTGATTTCTGATGGAGTACATAAATAAATAAGAAATTATTAAATGAAAAGAACAGTTGGCTCAAAGACTCTACAATAAAGGGCATGTGTTTGCGGGTTCATTACTCCTCAAAAAATATTCAAGACATTCTAATTAATTTAAACTTTCCTTTAGGCAATCGATTTCCTGATGGTTCCAATTCTGTTTTTCTGCAAATATCAGCAGTGTGAATACATAAGAGTTTTATGACTGTTTTTTCTTCCCTATTTACATGTTGAGTAAATAGTTCTAGAATAAATTAAGTCATCCTAAAATAAAATTATGCATTTAATTATAAGACTTAACAGTTTGAGTCACTTTGGACCTTTAGTAATACAGGTATTATTACATTTTTAGGAATCTGAATATTGTACCACTTCATTTATTAGTGGGATGTATATATGTGTATGTGTTGAGATAAGTATGTATGAGGAGAAAAAAAAATTTATAATTTTGTCAACGAAAACTTTTTAAAATATGTGACTAACCTGCTTCCTAAGTAAACAAAGTAGTCTGAACATACTTTAACATTTTCCATAAAGATTAAAACCATCCTTGTGTATATCATCATAATATTCCACAAAATCATCGTTATTAAATTCTGCATCATCTGTCCTACAGGTTAAATGTGATTGCAAATTCTTTTTCAGTCCCTCCATTGGCAAGTACAGTCTAATTCTTCTTCCTGGATACTTGCTTCTCCAGCCAAATGCGACAGAGTGACATGGTATGTGAGAGGCCCCACAGCTTCTTGGGGGCCCTTGAAACAGGGCTCTGAGGTAAGTCAGCCACCATGGAGGAAGTATGAGTATCCAGAGACCATCCTCTCCTGAGAAACCCACGCCACATGGGTGAGATGTCAGATGGAGAGACAGGAATGTCAAAGAGCATCCAGCCCACCTGCCCTGTCAGTGATAAGCCCTTCCTCGGGGAATGTATCTCCCTGTCCGATCCGGCATTCACCACATGAATCAGGGGTGAATGGCTCACCTGAGCCTTTCTTAATTTTCTGATTCCCCAAATTACGAGCAAATTAAAACTGTTGTTGTTGGTTTTAATTCTTTTTTAATTTTTTAATTTTATGGCTGTACCTGAGGGATACGGAAGCTCCTGGCCAGGGACTGAATCCAAGCCTCAGTTGTGACCTACGCCACAGCTGTGGCAATGCAGGATCCTTTAACCCACTGCACAGGGCCAGGGATCAAACCCACACCTCTGTAGTAACCCGAGCTGCTACAGTCGGGATTCTTAACCCATTGCACCGCAGCAGAACTCCAAATTTGTTGCTTTAAGACGTTAAGTTAGGGGGACTTTGGTATACCACAGTTTACAACCAGTACACCATAAATAAATTCAATGTGACTAGGATGAATTAAGTTTAATTAACTAGGGATCAGTGAATCCTAATCTGGAAGATATGGTATTTCCATTCCTTACCCAATGAAAGAGAACTGAGGTTGGCATTTACAGTCTTGGGGGGAGGGGGAAGGGAGGTAAGAACTTTTTTTTTTTTTTTTTTTTTGTCTTTTGTCTTTTTAGGGCTGTACCCATGGCACATAGAGGTTCCCAGGCTAGGAGTTGAATCAGAGGTACAGCTGCCAGCCTATGCCACAGCCACAGCAACACAGGATGCTAGCCATGTCTGTAACCTAAACCACAGCTCACAGCAACGCCGTAACCTTAACCCACTAAGCGAGGCCAGGGATCGAATCTGCGTCCTCATGGATACTGGTCGGGTTTGTTAACCACTGAGCCACAGTGGGAACTCTGGTAAGAGGTTTCTTTTTTTTTTTTTTTTTTTTTTTTCATTTTATTTTCCCTCTCATGTTCAAAGCCCATTTCTGCTTACTCTGAGCTTGAGTCTATACTATGAACAACTGAGGAGCTAGAAATTGGACTGCTGGATTAATGGAATAAACCTGATGACGGCCAGAATGATTTATTTGATAACTGATTATTGAGTAACCCCTTCTGATTATTGCTTATGAAACATTATCTATATTTTTATGACTGCAACAGCAGCATATGGAAGTTCCTGGGTCAGGAATTGCATCTGAGGGCAGCTACAGCAATGCCGGGTTCTTTAACCCACTGTACCAGGCCAGGGATTTAACACACGCCTCTTCAGCGACCTCAGCTGCCACAGTTGGAATCTTAACCAACTGCGCCACAGCTGGAACTCCCTGATTATTGCTTATATTGTATAGACAGTAATCATAAATTAGACCTTGTAGCCATTAAATTGTGATATCACTTTCTTTCTAGAAACCATAGTACAATTATATTTGGAGTAACTGAAAAGAAAGAATGAGTCTATTATCCTGTATCTACAGCATATTATTAGTACACATTCACTGATTGGTGAATTACAAAATTGAAGGTGCATTTGACATTTTTTTCTCACTTTTGCTACTACCGTCATCAACGGCATGACCACCATGTCAACTTGACTGGCATTTCCTCTGGCAGCCAAGAATTCTCCAGCCTCAGGATCTGTGGTGTCCACGGTCTTTTGAAATGGAAATTTCAGTGACCCAATACATGCATGGCTTTTTCCTCACTTCACTGGGGTTATTTATAAAATCAGAGAGGCTTTCCTGGTGCACTCTACATAAAATCAACTCCCCTTCCTCTCTGTCTTGTATTACACTTTATTTTTCTACATTCCACTATCCCCACCTGACATATTTTTATTTTTGATACTCTCATTTGATTATCGGCTCTATGAGGAAAAAAAAAAAAGTTCGTTTTAAAGCCACACATTCTATTATTCCCCTTGCAAAAAAGAAGAAATGATAAGGAAGTTTGCAATATTTCCAGAATCGCAAACAGTGCTTCTTTGGACTATAACAGGTGGAAGTTCTTTTAAAAATTGCTTAATTCTAATTCTGTCAAGAAGAAAACGTCTTTGACATTTTGGATGGTATAGCTAAGACCAAGAACATTACTTCAGTATTTATGCATATCCCATGGTTACCACAGTCTGAAGCAAAAATCTTGTCTTTAATAGTTGGTGCATCATTCTGCAATTTTTTTTTTCAAGCAATAGACAATTTCCCAGCTCTCTTTACATCACCCTTTTAATATCTGGAATAGCAATGCAAAAGTTCTAGATCATAGGACCTACCCCATTTATTGCACAGAATAAAGCTCTTAATCTTTCATTTAAGGCAGGGCACTCTCAATATTCTTTTTGTTTCTGTATCAAAAGTTCACTTTAGTTAAAAGGCTATTAATTCATTCCTTTTTATTACAATAGCCACTGAGGATTACACTAGTTAAAAATTATGCAACCATAAAAATTGACCTTCAAAATGCACTGAGCCTTCTCATTTGTTGATAAGCAAGGAGAATATGAATGGACCACTTACTAGATGAACTATAAGTAATAGATGTAAGTTTAAAAAAATTAATTTCACTTGAAGTATCTCAGGTGTTACATTGTGTTGTAGTTGCAAATTTTTGCAGAATGAATAGGCCAGTGTTTTTGAGTACTTATCAAACTTTCATTTTTTTTCTGCAACCAGGTACAAAACTGTTATTATATAAGAGGTGCCCTCTGCTATCTACTGGATGATAGATAATGTTTTCAAAATTTAATATTTAGCCAACACAGCTGATCTTCTGTGTACAAAAAAAAAGTGTATAGCATATTGTTTATAGTATCCCCTATTATTTGGCTAGCCCAGATGACCCTTAAATCAAAGTTTTGTGTAAACTCAACTCAAAGAAATAGAACCATAGAGAACTATAAATATTAAACATCTTCTTTTTTCTCTAAATATCCTTGAAGAGTTAAGTTTAAGGGATAAACGAAATTTCTCCCTTGCTCACTCCATTCCAGTGAGATTTTACTATCTATCTTAACATCATGTCACTTTTTATTGCTTTCCAGTTAAAATAAATTGTTCTATTTTTATTCTTTTCTCTAGGGAGGGAAAAAGATACATCAAACTTCTTTTAGGCATAGGATGGAAAATAATTTATTCTCTACACTTGACTTCTCAATAAGAATAAAAACAATGAAATCTGACTTTCTTTCCATAAGAAAACTGGATGGGACAGCCAGTGGGCATGCTGTCACCCAGCAGGTGGAGATTTATTTTTTACATTTGGTTAACATATCTTGGATCAAGCATTCAATCCCAAAGTGAAGAGAAAGATAGTTCTGTGTGCTAGATGCCAGCAGTGCTGTCCACAGCTGTCACAGATTAAATATGAAAAGTCATCACTCTAATCTATGGGGCTTTTACTTTTTTGTGGCAGAGGCTGGATTTGTGCATATACCTGTCCCTGTGGTCTTTAATAGTTTGTTGTGGCTATGATGTGTCATCACTATTTACAAAATTGTGAATGGAATAATAAATGCTGAAAACCCTCAATTTATATCACAAAGAATAGTACCAATGGGCACATCACAGTTTGTCCTACATGGACTGAGTGCTGCTAGAATTAATTTGCTATCGGCAAAGGACAACCACTGTCGAGTAATTAATTCACTGAAGATCTGAAAGGAAGTAAGGACTGGGGCACTTTAGGGAGAAGATAAGCAAGCAAGGGTGGCATCAGGATTTTGAAAGAAATTGCCTTAATTCTCTTTGAGGACTTTGAGAAAACAAATCGAAATCATAGTTTGTAGACTTTCTGAATCATGTATGGGCAGCTGTGTGAAAAATTAACATCAGTGGCCTTCACTGACTTCAATAGAAATACCTCTTTTTCCCTCTTCATTACCAAGTGTGTGTGTGTATATGTGATCTTTAGTACAATTAGGATACCGAGAGCAACAACAGCAAGAATATTTATTAAATACATCTTGTCTGACCATGTCATCGAGCACTTACTAATTACATATCATTGTGGACAAAAACATTCATTTAGATCTTAATATTACGTAGCCAAAAAAACAATCTCCAGAAACCAACCAATATAAACAGAAAAGAGTGTCAAGATTTCCTAGTCTGAATAATTTCTTTGGAAATAGGTAAAGTTTGTGGCCAGATGAATACCTAGATGAATCTTCATAAACATGTCTCATGTTTCACAGCAATTTGTATTTAAATTGGAGATGAATTATTGTTACCAGAACTATGTTCACATGTTCTGCCTTGGGGACCCACAATTAAATAGAGGTTTTTATTTAAAATGTATTAGGCAGGAGAATTAGGAAGGAGGGAAGATAGATGGAAATAAGGAAATCAGGAACTAATTTTTAAATGCCCATCATGTGTTAGTCCTATCTTATGTTCACTTCATATTTGCATATATTCTCTCCCTGTCTGCTTGCGTAGGGGGTTATGTGTGTATCTCCCCCCACAACTTACCTGAAATTATAAATAGAAATTATATACAGAGCTCTAAGAATATATATAAAACAGGTAAAAGAAAAGACAATATTCAGCAACCCATACACATCTGGAACTCTAGGTCTTCTTTGGCCAAGAAAACACTCACATACAAAAAAGAAATGGGGGAAATATAAGTGAGTATGTTTGCCTAAAATTTACAAAGACAGGAATATAACCTTTTTTGATTACTTCTTAATATTTTACATTTTAGGACATCATTATTTAGTTTAGTATAAATTGCCAAGACTATTCTATTTTCTAATTATCGTACAAGTTTAGTGTTTTGTGAAGATGAATGAAAGTATGTTGCCACTTTTACTATTTTGTTTTATTAATAATACTCCATGGGTTTTGACTCCTTGTTTTACTGTGCCAAAATTACATGTTGGCATCTAACCATTTCACAATTGTTTATTTGTTTGTGTTTTGGCTTTGATCAAATAAATATTTTCATATTAGCTCATAACTACACATGATTCTCTTTCAAACAATTCTGTCCTCTCCCTACTGAAATGAGTTAAATTGGAGAAAAACAAAGGAAATGACTATTTAAAAAATTCACAGTGTCATAAGAAAAAGGGAATATATATATATAACAGCAAGCCAGAGTCTCCTGAGGCACAGCAGGTTAAGGATCAGGCATTTCCACTGCAGCAGTTTGGGTCACTGCTGTGGCACAGTTTTGATACCTGCCTTGGGAACTTTGCATGCCACAGGTGCAGCCAAGTAAAACTAAAAGAAAAAAAAAAAAGAAAAGAAAACAGCAAGCCAATTAAAAATAGTATAAAAGAATAGGTGGTTCAGCTTTAATTAAGGAATCCTAGCTAGAAGATGGTAGGGCTATGATTCTAAAAGGAGCTAGACAATCCCCTGCCATCTAAGTACTCCCTCTATTTATCTATCTATCTACCTGTCTATGTATCCAAAGAAGCAGCTGACTTAAGTTTTTCAAGGGCAAAGACTATATCTTTGTATGGTTAGTAACTGAAGTCTCATGCAGATGCTCAGTAAATGTTGACTGCAAATATAAAAACCAAAACTAACAAATAATAAAACTTTCTTTCTCTATAGTGTTTCTGTACATAGCAGGGATATCTACCTAAGTAATATTCCTACTAATACCTACATAGAATTCCTATTATATTAATATTTCAATTTAAATCAAAGATATAAGTATGTCCTTTTTAAAGGGTAGATGAAAGTCAAAGAACAGAATTATCAGTGAAAGAGAGTGTGTGCGTGTGTGCGTGTGTGTGTGTGTGTGTGTGTGTGTGTGTGTGTGTGTGTACTTCTTTTTATTTGCCTTCATGGTCTGGACTGAGGGGAGTGCAATTAGTTCAAATAGCCATAATAACTCCATTTAGGTTTCAAGGTATTCGACAACTCAAGCTAAGATTTATGGACATCTTAAAGTGCAAGTAATCCCAGGAATCGGAAGCCATGAGGTCACTTTAACTCTTTTGATAATGATTTTATCAATGTAATCCTTATAAGAGGGATCTCTTTTAAAAATACAATAAATAAATAAATGGCGAGTTCATGATGGTCTAGTGGTAAGTACTTGGCGCTTTCAGTGCTGCAGCCTGAGGTTCAATTTTGGTCTGGGAACCGAGATCCTACATCAAGCCACTGCATGCTGTGGTCAAAAGAAAGAAAAAATGAAAGAGAGAGAGAGAAAGAAAGGGAAAGAGACAGAAAGAGAAAGAAAAAAAGAGAAAAAGAAAGAGCCGGGACAAAGGGAGACGGTGGAGAACAGAATGAATGTACATCATATCAAAGACAAAGGTCATTAACTTCATAAGGTAAAGTGATCTAGAGAGAAAAAAATCAATAAATGATATATATATATATATTAAAAAACTAAGGGATTCTGTCTTTTTAAGATTTCAGTTTTCTTCAGAAGCTTTAAATTCAAGAATGGGTAAAAGCTATTCCTTCAGGCTTATCTTTAATAAAAGTCTATTTTAATGCCTTCCCAGGAATATGCTTAGCCTGTAGCTTCTTTCTGAAGGAGCTATATTTCCTGGACCATGTTATTTACAGATATACCATGGATTTATATTATGGATGATATTAAGGGTCTACTTATTGATCTATTATTTACAGATTTATTTATGCCATTATGGATACAAGGTGCTTAGAAGACAGGCACCCAACACAACTGTATTTTCTGCTTTTTATTTTGTCATTTTCATGCTTACAGAGCAGCTAATTTCCTTATCTGCTATTAAGATCTCAGTCAAAATCAGTGATACAGTCTCTCTCTGGTCAGCCTGATGGTCTGATTGTTTTGGTCAATGATAAAGATGTCGATTATCAGTCAGAGAGAGAGAAGATCAAAAGATTTTACTCTCCTCTATTCTCTATCCATTATATTTTCAAGAACTAGGCAGGGTTTTGACAAAGATATGTCAGACAAGCGTAATTATTGAAAAGCGGACAACAAAAGACCTTTAGACATTTCATGATTTCATGATTCTTAAAACAGGCAAGTGGACTCTAGCATTCTTTGCTTGACCTAATGATTTTTATCTCATTTATTTCCTATAAAAAGAGAAATTTCTCACATGGTATTTTTAAGGAAATTTAGGTCACAGGTAGGTAATTTTCCTAAAAGTTTCTCCCAAGCATGCATAGTAAAATAAGTCTAATTAGATGGTATATAAGACTCCTTTAGAATGTATATATATGTATATATATGCACATATATATGCATGTATGACTGGGACACTTTGCTGTAGAGCAGAAATTGGTACAATGTTGTAAATCAACTCTATAAAAAAATAAGAGAGAAAAAAATTTTAAAAGATTTCTTTAGCTCTAAATATATAAGGACTCCATTAATGCCATGTTATCTGGAACAGTAGAAATATCAGAATGACAGTTTTGCATGGAAACACTAAAACTACTTATTTCCATTATTGTTTTCTAATGGTTATCAACACTTACTTTAATAAAAGTAAACTCATATCCTCTGATTTCCATTTCATATCTTATTTTGTGAATTATACAGTAAACTACTGACTAAAACCAGATTTTTCGATTCTGCAAATTCAGCAGCTTGTAGCCCCAGTGTCATCAGTACCACTTCGGTTTGTCTACGTGCATACCCTGTTTTTGTTCTCCATTGTACTTCCGTGTGTTCACTCAAAACACAGTGAATGAGTACACCTGAAACTAACACAATGTTGCAAGTCAACTATACTTCTATAAATATATTTTAAAGATTAAAAAAAAAAAAACAGTGAATGAACCCCCACTCCAGTGCCAGTAACCAGTAACTAGGAGTAACCAGTAACTAGGAGTAGCCAGTAACCAGTAACTAGGAGTAGAAAGAATAAGTACCACAGAATCTCATTCAAAAAAAAAAAAAAAAAAAAAAAAGTTCTTGAAAATAGATGAGGGTTCAATAGATTCCCCAAATTTGAATATGTGGATGTGTGTGTGTGTGTGTGTGTGTATTTATTTATTTTGCTTTTTAGGGCCCCACTTGCAGCATATGGAGGTTTCCAGGCTAGGGGTCGAATCAGAGCTACAGCTGCTGGCGTACACCACAGCCATAGCAAAGCGGGATCCGGACTGCATCTGCGGCCTTCACCACAGCTCATGGCAACACCGGATCGCCGACCCACTGAGTGAGGCCAGGAATCAAACCTGAATCATCATGTATACTAGTCGGATTCATTTCCACTGCACCAGCACAGGAACTCCTGAATGCATATATTTCACTCAGAGACTGCACCATGGAAAATTCCAGAATTCAAACTACAATGCCCTAGACTGGAATAAAACCTATCCTGGACATTTGGATAGGTACTAAGTTCGCAACAGAAACATCTGTTTCTAAAATTTATAAATATCATGAAACTTTGGGTCATCACTAGTTCGATCCATATACCTGTAACCCACTGTCATTGATTAAGGTCCTTTTAACTGTTGCTCTAAAAAACTAGCATGTTCTCCAAGTAGCATGGAGCTAAATGATCAGACTGTGACCCTAATAGTTTTCCATGAACTTGGAGTCACCTGTGTCTAGTTCAAGCTGATGGAGTTAAAAATGGATAGGACCCCATACCCTCCAGCTGAGCATGCACAAGTGTCCTCTTAGTGACCTAGTGACATCACAGAGCAAAAAACTCCACCCCTGGATGATGCAAAAGCCACCATTTTCTGAACACGCCCTGAGAAGAATCCTGCCGCTTAGTTATTTCTACACAGAATGGCAATGCTATATTTCTTATTTCTTATTTCCAATCACCTTTCCCCATGCTCCCTAGACCTCAGTCCACGCTGTTTCTTTAACCCATAAATATCCCAGCCCCTCACCTTTGGATTTGAGATCTAGTCTCCCATATCCGTGCATGGCTGCCTTGTGAATAAACTCTGGCTCTGCTGCAGACCTGGGCATCTTGTCACATTGGGCAAAAGGAACCTTGTTCCGTTACAGCCATGCCCATTTTTAATGGGCCAGTTGAGGTCCTACACAAACTCACAGGTCCAAGTCAGCTATCTGACAGGTAAGATTGGAAAGAAGGAGTTCCTTTTGTGGCTCAGTGGTAACAAACCTGAGTAGTATCCATGAGGATGCAGAATTGATCACGGCCCTGTTCAGCCGGTTAAGGACCCGGCATTGCCATGAGTTGCAATGTAGGCTGCAGGCTCGGATCTGGCATTGCTGTGGCTGTGGCGTAGGCCAGCAGCTATAGCTCTGATTGGACCCCTAGCCTGGGAACTTCCATATTCCTAGGGTTTGGCCACACACACACATACACACAGAATTGGAAAGAAAAGCAAGTAAAGTTATTTGTCTGACAATACCAACACTGGCCCAGTTTTTGAGTTTACTCACACTGGAAGCTAGGTGCTGCCATAGGAGCGTTATCTGTGTGCTGGGCTGTAGTAGGAAAAAAAAAAAAAACCTCCTGATCAAAACACATGAATATTTTAGATAGCTATCAGTGACAAGCTCTAAAATGCTTTATAACTTGGACCTCACTTGGGTTGTAACCATCAGCACTGGCCTTAGGCAGCAAAAAAGGCAAGGTTACCTAATGTCTTCCTTTCTTCCTCCAGCTCCTTTTCTTTATAGCACCACCCTCTCTACAAGTTTATTTCCATGTGGCCTTGCCCTTGAGTCACCCTTGAAGGCCTATTCACTATGCTAAACTAATAGAATTATTTTTCCCAGATGTTCTGCAAATTTAATTTAAATTTAAATTTCTACTTTTCAAAATAAAAAAATTGTAGGTTACAAAAGGAGGAATCTCTAATATAGGAGAGCTTTGGGTCTTTTGTAAAATTGGTGGGGAAAAAAATGAACCCAGTAATCCCATATGGAGGCCACTAGTCTTGATGTTTTAAGCCTTGCCTTCACAACCATAGATGAACAATAATTTTCTCCTTAACATTTTAAACATCCACAGATAAGAGAGTACCACTGTGTATTAACTGAACATAGAAGAACATCTCTCTCCTTAGCTTTGTCTGCTATTCCCATACACCATGGGTCATGCCCTTGCTTGGAGCATGTAATTTTATTCTGGGGCAAGGCCGCCCTGAGGTTCGGTCTGCATTCTCTTTCCTCCCCTCTGCTCTTAAGGCTGCGATGGTGCCTTGTGATTTGGATGAAAGTTCCAGCCCTGCAAAGCCCAGTTAGGCAAATTGAAGACAGGAGCTGAGCTCTGCACAAGCTCTAGAAACTCCACTTCTCTAACATTTTGAGAACCAGGCAGAAAGCCATTCACCTTTGGGTCACTGAAAAAAGTAAAGCAAAGGTTCCTCTGTTTTCCCATTTTAATTATTTCACATCTGATCCTATGACAATCAAATCTCTTAAATGGAAATCATGGCCCATTGAGTACTTGATATCTTAAGGTTGCTTTTATCTGTGTCTTCACTCTAGCCCCCATTTTTCTCTGTTTTCTTAATAAGTGTGTCATTATCCTTAAGGCAATAATAACACCAACTAAAGTCTCACTAGGCCTGCATGCTTTAATATATTTCTGGTAATTATTTTAAAAGTGGCATGCTAGTCTTTTGTAAACACTTCTTAATTATTACAGGATCATCTAAAGATCAGAAAACCTTTCAATATTATTGCATTTTTTTCCTTGTTCCCTGGAAATTAAGCCCTTTAGAAAATAATGTTTATTCTCCCTTTCTGTTGGTGATCTTTTTAACTCCAACGTTTGAACTCAGCAATTCAGAGAAACTTAAGTGAATTGTATGAATGGAAACAGAAAATCCCTTTCTACGTAATTTCATCCTTGTATAGTCATGTTAGGTAGGATAGGATAGGGACTCTCTTGGACCCAGGGGATTTAAAACAGGCCATTTATCAACTTCCAAACAGGAGGCTTGCAATCAAACAATGAAGACACATACAGGTATCAAAGGAATGCTCTTTGGAACACTTTCCAATCACCTTTTTTCCATGTAAATAAGGTGTCCTTGTCCCAAACCAATCAGAGGATCAAACCGTGCCCGCTATACAGAGATCAAAACAACACATGACACAGAGGGGTTTGGGACAGGAATTAGTGGGCCTGGGCAAAAGACAGGGGTCTCCAAACAGGTCCATGATATAAGAATATAAGAAGAGACCCAGTTATAACTAGGGCCAGTCCCTACCCAGGGTGGCCTGCTTTCTCTGAGGGCATAAATAAAACTGCTACCTGACTCTAGACTGCAATCTCCGAGGCAACTGGCAGGAGCGTTTCTCGCTCTGGGCAACAGGCTCCGGGTGATGGACATGAGTGGGTCATTAAAAGAGCCCAGGTCACCAATTCAGAGTTGTTACACTGAGGTGTTGGTTCTAGGGAAAATTCCCTTCAACCCAGAACCACTCCGGTGCTGAGCTGATTGCTCCTGCCTGGAGAGACCACCTAACTCCATCCCTGCGTGGCAAGACCACTGGGTCTATTCCGGCGCTACTGCAGCACCTCCCAAATGGAAAAACTTCCCCCCAGACTGCCTGCCTGCCTGCTGGTTCTATCCCAGTGCCGCTACCACACTCCTCGGCCTGCACCTCCAAATCACTGTGTATAGGTAAGGACCAAAGGAGACTGTGCAGAGCAGACAAACCTGACAGTTTTGGTGCTTCTGTCTCAGGTCATCAACATGCCACAAATACCCACTTAAGATGGGAAATAAGCAATCAGCCCCACAGAGGACACCTCTAAGATGTATCCTTGATAATTGGGATCTATTTGACCCCCAAAATCTAATGGGGAAGAGAATCAACTTTTTCTGTAATACTGCCTGGCCCCAATACCCACTTGGGGATGGGGAACACTGGCCAAAGAATGGGAGCATAAATTAAAGCAGTATCCTACAATTAGACCTATTTTGCAAATAGCAGGGAAAATACAGGGAAATACCCTACGTACAGGCATTCTTCCAGCTGAGAGATAACAGGGAACTATATCATAAGTGGGGATTCGACATTGATCAGAGGTGTGAGCCCAAAACAGACCAGGTAAAGGAAGGGACCGCTCCACCTCAGGGCAATTTAAAACCTGAAGTCCCTTATGAGGTGACCCCCAAAGGTCCCCAAACTCTATCCAGAATTACCTTCTTACTCGGGACCAAACTTACAGTTAGGAATAACAGGGACCTGCTCACAAGCAAAAAATGGAGACCAGGAGACAATATCCAATGTAAAAATCTGTCCATTAGTGGAGACAGGAGGAGAATTTGGGCCTCGTGTGATACACAAACCCTTCTCTCTTCTCCAACTAAAACAAATCAAACAGGACCTGGGGAGCTATACAGATGACCCAAGCCACTATAGAGATGCCTTCCAACATGTCAATTTAGCTTTTGACTTGACCTTGAAGGATGTAACGGTGATCCTTAGCCAGACTCTGACATACCCAGAACAGAGTCAAGTAATCAGGGAAGCTAGGAAATACGCCACAGGGCTTCACATGTCTAATTGCAGGTACTCCGAAGGGGAAACAACAGTCCCCACATTAGACCCTAATTGGAATTATAACAACCTAGGCCATACGTGGGAAAGAGACCATTTTTCCTTTCTCTCAAAGCAGGACTAAAGGCAGCACAACGAAAGCTATGCAAAGGTATCTGCAGTCGCCCAGGGATCCGAGGAAAACCCTATTGCATTCCTAGAAAGGTTACAGGATGCAGTCCAGAAATTAACAACCTTAGACCTACAGTGCTAGAGACCAGGTCATCCTTAAGGATAAGATCCTGACCCAATGTACATCAGACATCAGAATCAAGTTACAGAAACTACAATAGCAGGACCCTGGGGCTACACTAGATGAGATGGTCCAAGTGGCCACTAATACCTATTACAACAAGGAGCAGGAAAGGGAGGCCAAGACTCAGGAGAAGGCGAGGAAAAAGGAAATGAGGCACACCCAAATGACTGCAGCCCTCCAGAGACACACCCAAACCTCCACTAAAGCCCCTAAAAGTAAACCAGATGGGAGAAGACGGATTTGCAGGCAACCTGAGCATTTGGGCCAAAGAGTGTCCTAGATGGAAGAGACCACCTAAAACAGCTTGCCCTGTTTCATCCACACGAGCACTGGGGAGCCTGGGCCCCTGGGTCGGAAGGAAAGCCAAAGGCATTGGTGATCTAAGAGGACATAAGCAGCCTGTTCTAGTCGGCCCCACTTTCTCGGATTGTCATCATGGGGCTGGAGCCAAGGGTACAACTGGATGTGGCAGGTAGGACTGAAAGTTTTCCTATAGATACTGGGGCTGCCTACTCCATTTTAATCTCCTATTTGGGACCCTCCTCCTCTCAAACCTGTTTCCATTTGGGAGACACAGGGAAAGCCACACTAAGAGCTTCACATCAACACTACCTTGCTAGTGGGACAGACTAATGTTCACCCACAGCTTCCTGGTGGTCCCTGAATGCCCCACTGCCCTACTAGGAAGGGATATACTCTCCAAGGTGGGACTCCTGGCCCAAGACCCTTGCAACTTCTAGTCATTTCAGGGGGTGAAAATACACCTGAGCCTCGGAAGACAGAATCTTGGGAACTGGACATTGACTACCAGGTCTGGGACCAGGGAATACCTAAACGAGCTCACAGGACATCCCCAGTTGTAATCTCATTGAAGGACCCTACAAAATTTCCCAACCAAACACAGTATCCCCTTAAAAGGGAGGCTAGGGAAGGACTACAACCCATGATTAACAAGTTCCTTGCCTGTGGGTTGCTGGAACCCATCACCTCCCCACGGAACACTCCAATTTTACTGGTAAGGAAAAAGGGTGGGACTTAGCAAATGGTCCAGGACCAAAAGATAGTAAATGGAGCAATGATCCCCTCGCATCCCACCATACCTAATCCTTATGTGCTCCTCAGAGAGATTCCTCTTGGGTCTCAGTGGTTCATGGTTCTTGACCTAAAAGATGCATTTTTTTAATATTCCACTGGCAAAGGAATCCCAATTTCTCTTTGCCTTTGGATGGGATGCCCCTGAAGGAATGCATCAGCAGTTAACATAGACAGTCCTGCCACAAGGCTTTAGAGACAGTCATCTTTTTGGACAGGCCTTAACATGGGACCCAGCAGACCTAGACTTAGGATTGGGAGGAAAGCTGTTACAATATGTAGATGACCTTCTTATTTATTCACTGAGCCTAAAAGAGTCTCAACAATGCACTATACTGGCTCTAAACTTTCTGGCAGAGAGGAGGTACCAGGTCTCTAAGGCCAAAGCCCATCTTGTGAAACAGGAGGTCTCCGATTTAGGAGTAATCCTCACTCTGGGTACTCAATGATTGTCATCTGATTGAGTGAAGGGCATATTGCAGCTACCCAATCCCATGACCCGAAAACAGTTATGGGCATTCCTGGGACTTACCAGGTATTACAGGTTGTGGATACCTAATTATGGGCTCACAGCCCAGCCTTTATATAACTGCCTTAAGGCATAGGATGACAATGTCCCTCTGGCATGGGGACCCCTCCAGGAGGAAGCTGTCCTGAAATAGGCCCTGACCCAGGCCCCAGAGCTAGGGCTACCAGACCTTCACTGCAAGTTTCAACTGCATGTATACAAGAGAGGGGCTATGGCCTTGGGAGTTCTGACCCAGAGGATTGGGCCTGGACCAAGGCCGGTGAGATAGCTCTATAAGAGGCTTGTCTCCCACTGCACTGGGATGGCCACCCTGCCTACGGGTTGTGGTGGCCATTGCCCTCCTGAACGAAGACTCTCTCAGGCTCAACCTCGGGGGTTCTCTAACCATACATACCAACCACCAAGTGAACAGCATCCTGAATAGCAGAGGACACATATGGATGTCTGACCAGATGATCATCAAGTACCAGGTGATGTTAGTGGAAAATCCAGAACTAACCATTGACCCCTGTGGGACCTTTATCCCTGCCCCACTATTACCAACCCCTGACACCAAGGCCCCACATCAACCCTGCCTCCAGACCTTAGACCACTGGTCCAAGCCAAGGGAAGGGTTGAGCAAGGACCCCTTAACTAATCCAGAGGAGGTTTAGTATACAGATGGGAACAGTCTAATCGTAGAAGGAAAAAGAAAGGCCAGGAGTTCCCGTCGTGGCGCAGTGGTTAACGAATCCGACTAGGAACCATGAGGCTGCGGGTTCGATCCCTGCCCTTGCTCAGTGGGTCAAGGTTCCGGCGTTGCCGTGAGCTGTGGTGTAGGTCACAGACGCGGCTCGGATCCTGCGTTGCTGTGGCTCTGGCGTAGGCTGGCAGCTACAGCTCCGATTCGACCTCTAGCCCGGGAACCTCCATATGCCGCAGGAGCGGCCCAAGAAATGGCAAAAAGACAAAAAAAAAAAAAAAAAAAAAAAAAAAAAAAAAAAAAAAAAAAAAAGAAAAAGAAAGGCCAGCTATGCAAGAGTTTCAAGACATCTGGTAATAGAAGCCAAGGCCCTACCAGCAGGGACCTCAGCACAGCTGGCTGAGCTCATAGAGCTCACCCGAGAACTGGAAATCGGGAAAGGAAAGAGGATAGCTACACATACTGATGCTAAGTATGCATTTTTTTTTTTTTTTTTTTTTTTTTTTTGGTCTTTTTGCCTTTTCCAGGGCCACATGCGCGGCATATGGAGGTTCCCAGGCTGGGGGTCTAATTGGAGTTATAGATGCCGGCCTATACCACAGCCACAGCAACGCCAGATCTGAGCTGCATCTGCGACCTACAGCACAGCTCACGGCAACGCTGGATCCTTAACCCACTGAGCAAGGCCATGGATCGAACCCGCAACCTCATGGTTCCTAGTCAGATTCGTTAACCACTGCGCCACAATGGGAACTCCTAAGTATGCATTCTTGACTCTCCATGCACACACAGCTCTCTGGAAAGAAGAGGTCACCTCACAGCAAAAGGGACCCCTATTAAGTATGCAGACCAAATGCTCAAACTACTAGATGCAGTAAAACTACCAGAGGAGGTCTCTGCTTCTCATTGTAGGGGACACCTAAAGTGAGAGTCAGAGGTCACCAAAGGCAAGAGGGCTACAAACCTGGCAGCCAGACAAGCAGCCTTGGGGACAGCTGCTCTAGTGGGAGTTACTAGTCTAGTACCCCAGAATGATCCACCTGAAAGGCCAAAATACACTGAAGGGGAAGTCCTCAGGGCAAATAGCAAGGGCTTCCAACTGGACAGGTCAGGATAGCTATGAAAGGAAGGACAACTCTATTTGCCAGGAAATTTACAGTAGAAGGTAGATAATTCCTTACATGTTACCACCCACCTGGTACAGGAGGCACTTGGGAAGCTCCTTGGGGATAAATTTTAAAAACACCATAAAATAGGTTGTGACTCATGTACCACATGTCAGACCAATAACCCACAGGGGTCACTCAGGCCCCTCCTAGCTCAATCCTTTCAACAAAGGGGGAAAATATCCTGGGGAAGACTGGCAGACAGATTTTACTCAGATTTCTGCCAGCCAAGGACTAAAATATTTACTGCTAATGGTGGACGCCTTCACAGGTTGGATAGAGGCCTTCCCCACACACACTGAGAAGGCTAAGGAAGTAATAAAATAACTATTACATAAAATCATACCATGGTTTGGGATGCCATGGTCTCTACAGAATGAAAACAGGGCAGTTTTCACTTCCAAAATCACCCATGGGGTATCCAAGGCCCTGGGAATCACCCATCACCTCCACTGTGCCTGGAGACCTCAATCTTAAGGGGAGGTAGAATGGGCCAACCAATGTTTAAAACTAGCCCTGAGAAAGACTACACAGGAGACCACCCTTGGCTGGAGGGAAGCCCTAGCTGTCACCCTACTCTGAGCCTGGATAACCCCTAAGGGAAAGGTAGGACTGAGTCCTTCTGAGATCCTACATGGGAGAACTTTGACTTTGGCCACTGAGGCACTATTAGATCCAAAAACATCTGCCCTCTGGGCATATGCCATCTCAGAGACACAATTCCAAAATGAGGCTAAAAGCCTGGGGGTTCCAAGGGGGGAAAAATGATAGTCAGATGACTATCCAGTTAGAAATCTTGGTTAATTAAATCATTTTACTACTTTGAAAGCCATATGAACTATTCTTCAAAACTTCAGTATGCCCAAAGAAGAGGAAAAGTATAGTTCTGATCGTAGAGTCAGGTCCTGGGGAGGGGAAGTGGAGAAGATCGATTTACATTGCAACCTTAATAAGAAAATAAATAAAACATTTTAAAGGTTTATCTAATCTGGTGCCTCTTCTTGGTGTGTATAATCTTCTGTCTGAATATAACTTTGAATTTATACAACTTACTTCTCCATTGGTACCTGTTCTACTTCAGGTATTATATCTCTGTATTAACATCTTTATTTGAAATATATTGAAAGCATTCACTCAAGAACACCAAACCAAATCAAAACAAAATCTAAAGCTGCAGTGATACAATATCAGAAAAGCACAAACCATAAGCAGAAAAATTTCAGAACTGAATATATCATGTTTTATGATTACAACAACCATTTGTAAACATGCTATGCACTTTCTCCATTACATAATTCTCATCAATATTTTAAAAAGCTTTTTTATACCCAGAATTGTTTTTCTATATTCACAGAGAAAATATTCATTTAGCTCTCTGTTTCCATATAAAACCATTCACGGAGTGCAATAATTTATGTACTAAAAGAATGAGGAAAAAATATTGTTTTAGAGGAAGTGGAAACTTTGTGTGAAATCAAGGGAATGGGTTTTACACCCTTTGTGTAGCAGGAAGCATGGCCTCACTCAAGAAAGCAATTAATCAGTAACTGACAACATGGCCATGCCCACATGATGAAAATGCAGACACAGCCCTGACACTTGCTATTTCACTATCAGCTAAATCAGACAAGCCACACAGAAAACTGCTTATACATATAAACACATGATAAAACAAAGGCAATCAGATTCAGTGCCCACTCAAGTTATGCAATGTTCATGGACATCAAGCAGAATTATCAATTCATTTTAGGAGGTAATTAAATCCTAAATATACAAATGTATGTCAAGTCTGGCTTTGGTGTGTGAGAAAGCAAACCAACGTGAGTCGAAATTCATGAAAGATATTCTTTTACCAAAAGCTTAACTACAGAAGTGGGTGGAGATTTTGTGTACGGTGTTCTTTTCTAACGTGCTTTTCTAATCCACATACAAAACTTAAAATCTCCCTGGCTTTATGGGAAAGTCTTAACCTGAACACATAGATCAGGGGTTTTCCTGTGAAGTTTTCATTTTTATATTAATATAATAATCCATACAATTTGATGACATGACAACTAAGATTCCTTTATCACTTGGTAATGTACAGAGGCATTCTTAAAGCATCTTTAGTGCTGTGAACCTATATAAGTGACACAGGGTAGAATGGATTTGATATATTCAAACTTCCCCAGGTGCTGAGGAAAAAATAAAATCATCAAGTCTCAGAAAAACATTAAAATCCTAGGAACAGTGAAAGTTAACTGACCTAGAAGATAAAGACAGTTCTGACATATTATGGGGAAACAATAGAGCAAGTCATTCAAGGTCAATGCTTCTAGAACCAGACTGCCTGGGATCAAAAACCAGTTCTAGGACATATTACACAGAGGATTTTGAGCAATATACTCTACCTTTGTGCCTCAATTTTCTCAACTGTAAAGTGGGATAACAGTAATACCTGTCTCCTAGGGCTCCCATCAGGCCCAAATCAATTAATACTTGCTAACATAACAGTGTCCTGTAGAGGAATTGCTCTAAAAGTGTTTGCTAAATTAATAAACATGCAATTAATTACAATTAATTTTTATAACTTAAAACTTTAAATAAGGAAAAACATATTTTAAAATTTACAGGTGGAAATATCCTAATCTTCTCGATGTTTTTCAAAAAATTTATACAATACCAATTTGCTAATGTGCTTTCCCCACAAATAAGATCAGTTCATTCTTTTCTGAATACTTTCAGACTGTATAAGATATGTGCTTTCCAAACATAGAATATTTATAATTAGGGAGAAAATACATTAAAATAAGTTATAAGCTTATTTTGAATATTGAGGTATATTTGTTTTAAAATCATAGGAGAAAGTTATAGTATGTGTATAGTGAATTTCAGAAGCCTATACAAAGTTTTTAAAATGTAATTGATATATGTATCATCTTATTTTACCTGCATAATATACCAACATTAAAGTAATATAACATTATTACTGGTATGGAAATAAGATTATCCATAATGACAAAACCTATTTTTAGATGACAGCTCCTGTTTTGACATTTTGGACTTCTCAAAATTTAATTTTCTTTTTTATACAAGATATATAATCAGGATAGCACTAAATATGGAAAACCAGGATCCATCTTGCAACAAATTTCATGACCATGATAATCATCTTTGTACAGACAGTACTGTGAAGGAAAATGTCACACTCACCTTTTGACACAGCTCAGATTCCTTGTTGCTGTGGCTGTGGTATAGGGCAGCAGCTGCAGCTCTGATTTGACCCCTAACCTGGAAACTTCCATATGCCACATGCGCAGCCTTAAAAACAAACAAACAAACAAAAAACCCCTTCAAGCCAATACTGCATCGTTTTGAATAAGTTGACTGTCTGTACTCCTTCAAGTAAAGTTGACATGTGGATTGTGAGCTTGACCTTCCGAAAATTCTGTCTACAAGTGTGACAGCATCAGCAATCACATAGCATGTTTTCCCTTAACACAAAAGAACCATTTAGGAAAGAAGAGTGTAGTTTCAAACTAGTTGCAGAAAATGGAGAAAGTTAGAGACATCCTATTTTAGAAAACAGGGATGCATGACCATGAGATAGAACAGCTTAATTGTATTTGTAGCCAACTGAGAAACAAATCAGCACTTTCCAGATCTTGTGACCAGTGCCTGCTTAGTAGAATAAATTGCCACTGCTGAAAGAACTGTTCAAAAGGAGTACCAGCAAAGAAAGGAGGGAAGCTTTTTTCTTTAGGCCTGACATTACTGTCAAATGATACAAGGATTCTCAGAAATATTGGAGAAAAAAAGCATGGAAGTATATTGAACTTACACTTCTTTGGAATTTAGAGCTTAGTATACGTGATTACCATTTTGTTTGTGTTGTCTGAATAATTACAAATTTTATTAACAAGTCTTATAAAGTCAACTGGTAATTTCTTTAGTGTGTGCAATGAGGACTTTTACTCTTTTAGCAACTTTAAAATATGCAGCACACACACACACAAATATGCAACACAATAATATAAACTATAGTCCCCATGCTGTATATCTCATTCCCATGACTTATTTATTTTATAACTGGAATCTTATATCTTTTGACTCCCTTCACCCATTTTACTTACCCCACCTCCAAACACTAGCCATCACAAATCTACTCCCTGTATCTAAGAGCATGTTTTTCTTTCTTTTTTTTTTTTAACATTTCACATGTTGGTGAGATCATATGATATTTGTCTTTTTATGTCTTATATAGCATAACATCTTCAAGGTCTATCCATGTTGTTGCAAATGGGAAGATTTCAATTTTTTTGTGTGGATAATTATTCTGTTATATATATATATACCCTTTCTTTCTTTCTTTCTTTCTTTCTTTCTTTCTTTCTTTCTTTCTTTCTTTCTAAGGGCTGCACCTGCAGCACATGTAAGTTCCCAGGCTAGGGGTCAAATCAGAGCAGTAACCACTGGCCTACACCACAGCCACAGCAACGCAGGATCTGAGCCATGTCTGCAATTTAACACCACAGCTCATGGCAACACTGGATCCTTAACCCACTGAGTGATGCCAGGGATCAAACCCACAACATCATGGATACAAGTCGGGTTTGTTACCACTCAGCCACAATAGGAACTCCCAATATGCCTTTTCTTTATCCATTAATCCACTGATGAATGTTTAAGTCATTCCCATATCATGGCTATTGTAAATAACCATGCAATAAACATGGGTGAATTTTTTTTTTTTACACACCATAAATATTTTACAGATGACTTCTTGGAAACTTCAAAGACAGAAGCAGTCCATATAATATGTGAGTTATTCAGAGGACAGAAAAACATGCAAGGCTATCCAGTTCACATCATCAAGCTAACAGAAGATCATTAGACCAATGTGTAAAAAAATACACCACAAAACAAACTGGAGAACAGACTTGTGGTTACCGAGGCGGAGAGGGAGGGAGTGGGATGGACTGGAAGTTTGGAGTTAGCAAATCCAAACTATAGCTTTTGGAATTGATGAGCAATGAGATCCTTCTGTGTAGCACAGGGAACTATATCTAATCACCTGTGATGGAACATGATGGAGGATAAAGTGAGAAAAAGAATAGATATGTGTGTATACCTGGGTAATTTTGCCATACAGCAGAAATTGACAGAACATTGTAAATCAACTATAACAAAAAAAAATTTTAAAAAAACCCTCGACATGGGTGAATATTTATCTTTTCAAATTAGTGTATTTGTTTTCTTGGGATAAATGCCCCAAAGTGAAATTATGGTCATACAGTAGTTCTATCTTTTTGTGGCCACAGCAAAGCATATGGAAATTCCTGGGCCAGGGATCAAATGAGTCATAGCTGTGACATTCACGACAGCTGCAATGCTGGATCTTTAACCTGCTGCACTGGGCCGGGGATCAAACTTGTGCCTCAGCAGTGACTGGAGCCACTGCAGAGGCAACCCAGATGTTTAACCCTCTGTGCCATAGCAGGAACTCCCAGTTGTTCTATTTTTAATTTTTTGAGGAACTTCTTACTGAATTTCTAATTTCAATGTTTCACATTTTAAAGAACTTAAAGGAAGTTCAAACATTATGATGATCAAATATTAAAATTTATACGAATACATGAAAGTGGACTAAGAAAACACAAATATTTATCTATCTTTACCATTCTACATGATAGGAAGATGTGGTATTATCCACAATGTAATGTAGTAAACAATGAAACTGCCCATCTGGTTGAGAGATTACAGTTTGACTGGTTTGTAAATATGTTGAATGAATGAATGAATGAATTCCCACTGGATTCGGTACCCTTCCTCTCATGGGCTCTCTTAGTTGGATAAATAAAGCACCAAAACAAGAGCAGCAGGGCCATCTTGGCAAAGCAGAGTGCAAGCTTTCAGGAAGACTAGAAGAGCTTCAGGGAGCCATGCGATGGTTGTAGAGAGTTATTTTTTTGAAGAACATACTCCTGAACACATTCATAACTCCTATGATATAGAAAAGCTACAAATATATAACATCCTGTTCATCCCTTAAGTTTACGTATTTTATGGAGACATGTTAAGTATATTCCACAGTGGAGTCTAGCAATATCTTATAGCCAAGCACAGTCATGAAATCACTACCTCCCGACATAGGTGGGTTTGTAGTAGGATTTTTGAAAAAAATACTTAACTTCTTTCCACACTTTATGGCTTCTAATTACCATCTCTACACTCTGGTTTAAATCTCTTATCTAAATAACCAATATTACTTTTCCTTCCTCTCTGCTTAGCTCATCAGGATCCCAGTACTGAAATGTCAATGGAAAAGTACAGGGCATAGCATTTGCATATGTCTTTAATAAGACATATATTTGACCTTAAATCAGTCATTCAACCTCCTTCCTCTCTCCCTTAATTTTTAGAATGACCAAAAAGTGAAGTGCCACGTCTTTGCTCTTTAATTTGAAGATTAAAAAAAATAAAATAAAAAAATGTTATGATGTAATGAAGTGTATGGGAAAAAAGCAGCTTTAAAAACACATTATCATGATCAACAAATAACCACAGATCATTTGATTAAAAACAAACAATTAATAAGGAAGGCAAATATCCTCTTTAACTTAAAAGATTAAAAGGCACTGAGTCAAAAATTATATCTTGAGACAAATGAGCAAACATCTTCTGACTATAGTTACTTGTTATGTTTCTAAAGACTAAGAAATAAGCAGTCTTAATTTAGAGGCTGTTTATTATTTCAAATGGGCAGTGATGTCTCAATATATAAGCACTTCTTTGTTTTGCTCTTTATAAAAAAGAAGAGACAAATTTCTGTCTGATCCATTTCAATCTGTTTTCTTCTGTTACTAGAATTATTACATTCTAAGGCAATTCTAAGTCACAAGAAGTTGTAGCTGTAATAGGAAATTAAATATAGCAATTAACCTAAGGCTGCTTATAATTGATAGCATAAAACTGCATCCTCGTATTGTGACATTACTAATTAAAAAACAAATGCATAAACAAAATGTAAATAAGCACAAGTCAAACATTCCCAGTGCATTAGAGCCTAACAGGAAAATGATGCTATACTGCTAAAACATGTGTTACTGATTATTCAGGGATACTAAAAATTCAAGTCTCTCCTCATCAACTAACCCTCACCTGTGAGCCCAAGCCTGGAACATTTAACATCATCTTAGTATCAGACATTTTCTTTGTAGTAAATTAAAAAATTTCTAGAAGTTTCTCAAAGTCATGGATGTCAAAAGAATCCTATCATAGCACTTTCTGATTTATCTTAAATTTTAAGATTGCAGATAATGTGGTTTTACAGTGCTAGAAGTTTATTTGTTGCTTAGTCTATTATAGAAAAATTTGGAATAGGGTGGGTATTGGGGGTACTATACTCTTTTTTATCTTTGAAAAATCTTTATAAGAACTTAAAATAGATAATGCAACCGGGTTTTGATTAACTTGGGTAGCTGTTTATATAATGTACATTTGTTATCTTTCCTCTTTTCTACCTAGTTGGTATATGCCATTTAAGGGATGACTAAACATTATTTGTAGGCTCTACTTTCAAAAAAACGACTAGAGTTTTTAAATAAACAGTTTTGATTTGTCATAAGAAGCAATCACTGGAGTCAGTGATTTAGAATCAGTTGATTTTCTATCAACTAAAAATTAAGTGATGCATGTATTTGCTGTTTTGGTTATTTGCTGTGTGGAAAGGAACTGGTCTCCTATTTTGAACTGAAACTACACTGCACAAATCCAAACTTCAGTATGGATTTGAAAGAGAGATTTGATTTCCCACCATTTGACTAATTAAAAAATGTTAATTCTTAAAATTCATACCCACATTTAATGGATTTCAAACATGGTACCAAGTTATTGCTTTGCTATCAATATAATACTACCAGTCCTAAAGAAAAAAGAAAAACCTTCAGAATAACAATGAATTGATTTGCTTAACCTAGAAAGATTAGGATCATGTAAACCACTGAGTTCTTCCTGTTTGACCACAATGAGTGATGTTTCCTTAGAACTAAAACATAAATGAACATTTCTGCCAGAGTTATTTTAGAGGGTTATGCTGTGTTGTATGAGCCAAGAGAAGTAACTTGCTAAAATGCAAGTAACTATAAGTTCTGAATTGCATATTAAGGGGTATTGCATTGTCATCAGTAAAAAGAGAAATTTAAAATATGGAACTCCAATTGGCTTCCATGTGAGTTAGTCCTAAAAAACCATAGCACACAATGGGTGGAGCAATGAATGGGTGAGTGGATGGATGCTTGGATGAATGAATGGGCATACCATAAATATTGCTGCTTTACTGTCTATGAATTGCTACCCCTTGATTTTGGTAAATTGTTTTTTTCTTTTTATGGCCACATCTGCAGCATGGGGAAGGTCCTGGGCTAGGGGTCAAATTTGAGCTGCAGCTGAAGCCTACACCACAGCCAGAGCAACATGGAACCACCCCACCACATCTGCAACCTACACTGCAGCTTGTGGCAATGCCAGAACCTTAACCCACTGAGCAAGGCCTGGGATCAAACTCTCAATCTCATGGACACTTTATCAGTTTCTTAACTGGCAAATCCACAATGGGAACTCTGATTTAGTAAGTTGAAGTAATCTCAACAGTAATTACAAAACTGAGGACTAGACAGAATGATATTAATAGAATTTAAAAATCTCAATGTGAGCCCAGATACTAAAAGATGACTCAACAAAAGACAATGAAAAGCACCAAGAAGTCAAAAGGGACAAACCAAAAAATAGCATGCAACTACAGTTACAGAGCACTACTCAATTTCCACCTCTAACTCTTCAAAAAAGAGAAAAAACAGGTATTCATGCACAAAGTAGTAGCCTCTACTCCTTGGCTTTTTAAAAAACTGAGTAATCAGAAATAATTCAATGCACGAAAACAACTGATAACAGACTCAGTCACCACCTAATATGATATTAGAATAACATCAACATAAACAAGAGCTTCTGTATAGTACGTAACAATGATAGGTAATTTTATTTTAATTAAATGTCAGTGTGAAAATTCCATTCATATTTCTCATGGTAACGATGCAGACCACGTATAAAAGAATCCAAGCAGCTGTTTGAATTTGGTATTTTCATTCCCAGATATTGCTCCTGCTGGTATTCTGATTGGAGTTTACTCATTTTAACATTAAAAAGATCAAGTTTAATTTTTGACATACTGTGTAGTACTATCAATATGATATAAGACAATCATACAGAAAACCACTTTGCACAGTCATTACTGAATGGCATATTTGCACTAGTACTTTGCCACAATTACATATCAAATAGCAGCCAAGGAATTTCTTTGAATTTGGCTCAGATTGCCAAATTACAGGTCCCCTTTTTTACTAGAAGTCTGATTTAGAAGCAGTGTGAGGATCAGAAGCCCCAGGAAATGCTTTAGGTTCTTAGCTGCTGCAGTCAGGAGCAGTAGCTTGCTACAAATTAGAAATGCATCTGCTGTGCTCTTGGGTCACTAGCTTCTGCTCCATTTCAGCTCCCACATACTTCCTCTTTAGGGCACAAACTACAAAACACATATGGCAGCCCTGAGAGCACTGCTAAAAACCATTACACACTCCGGAGACCCAGAACAGATCCCTAAAATGGGCCTTCCCAAAATTAAAGTAGGACATGTTTCTAATATTTCAATGACCAGTGGAGAGATATCTTACAATGATCGTAACCAAAACAATGCACTCAACTTTTTCCAGTGATGGCACACATTTCTTCTCACTATTGAGTTATCTAAACTGTACTCAATACCTAAAATGAAGCCCAATATAAATACTGGGTATGAAAGATAGTCTATGGTTTTGTATTTACTTTAAAATAACTTTTTTTTCCCTAAAAGTTGATGGAGGGTATATGATTTGAGATTGGCAAATTGCTTATAATTTCATTTTTCTCTCAATTGTTTTCCATTTGAAAATAAAGAGATTTAAAGATTATGCTTGTTTGTCCCTTCCTTTCCTAAATCCACACCTGTCTTTTTTTTTTCAAATCCCTGTGCCTTCCCACTCCCATAATACACACACACACAGCACACACACATACACTTGGACACAGCTGCTTCCATCTCTGAACCCCCAATAGCATTATTTTATTGCCTATAACTCTAGATTATATTCTGTGAATTTACTTATTTCACCCTTAGAAATTAAACTATTGAGAACAAAACTAGTCCACCATAAGAACCGTGTCTTCTATAGTACAGAAAATTGTTAGCTTTTGCTGAATAATAAATTTACTATATGGCCATATAGATATTGGGGAGGGGAAATTTTTTTTCTGTTTGAATATCAAGTATGTTTCCAGAGATGACTTTCTAGTGACAGAAATAGAGTAATAGGTTATAACAGCCAAGAAATAACAACAGTAATAATAACGGTGGTGATAATAAAATAATGGTAACGACATAGAGCTCAACAGCCATGGTTTGCCGTTTGGGAACTGTGTGGTTTGGTCCACACTTTATCTCCAGTTCATCACTCCTATACTCAAGAGCCCATATGTTATAATGTTTAAGAGTTCTGACTCCAACAGCAAACTTCATTTTCAAGTCTCCTCTCAAATACTAAACAGTACTGAGCAAATTTTTTAGCTTCTTTGTGCCTCATTTTCCCCCTCCATACAATCTGGAGAAGAGTCTACCTCAAAGGCTCCTGGTAAGAAGTAACTATAGGTAAAGCACTTAACAGCAGGTTTATAATATAACAGATTCTCTGTGTTAGCTATTAATATTTATGCCATATAGCAGACACTCAAATTCTTTAAGAAGTGAATGAGTAAATGAATGAACACATATAAACCATTTTAACTGAGTTTAGTGGAAAAGTTATGGCATTAAAATTACCGATCCCCTTTCTGTACAGTGGGAAAATAAAAAAATTAAAAACAAACAAACAAACAAACAAAAAACTACCTTCCTACTCTATGGATACAGAAGTTGAGAGGTCAAAATGCTTTACATTCATCCATAAAGGACAATAAAAGAAACATCTGTTACCTGAAAAAGGATTGGGTATTTTTTTATTTTAAAACCTGGTATTTTTTCATGTCATTAATTATATACAATATTAACTTTGCTTTTGTTAACCTGAAATGTTGGGGTCTTCTATTATCTTAAGGAAATGTTACTATGGAAGTGTTGCCCCTTAACTTTTATAAAGGATGACTGTAATTGATGTCCTAAATAGCTAGCATGTCTGGGGAATTCAACTTAAAGACAGTCATCTGTATGGTGAATAATATGTATCTGGATACAAGCAAAAAGTCTCTGTAGATTAAGTCTCTATCATTTTCACAAATATTATAAAACCCATAACATATTTTTCCTCTTTGTTTTAGCTGTCAGGAAACTCAAGAGTTAACATAAACTTGCAATGATAAACTCATTGAAAGGTCCTAATGACATATATTTCTCCTGCTGATGTTCAATGGTGTCTGTATTAATTTACTCATTAATATCTCATGATGCAACTTATAAGTTTCTAATCTCTGTCCTGAGGCAGGTGAAGATAACTCTGAATATAAGTTCATTGTTTTTTGTTAACTTGATAACTTGACACTATACTGCCTGCCTCAAAGACTCTGATTATTTTTTTCCATAAATATCAACCAGCCATACCATTTTTTTTCCTCCCTCTCTCTTTTTTTTTTCTTAAGGGCTGTTGTACCCACAGCATATGGAAGTTCCCAGGCTAATGTCGAGTCGAAGCTGTATCTGCTGGACTATGCCACAGCCACAGCAACGCAGAATCCAAGACTCATCTGTGACCCATACCACAGCTCACAGCAACGCCAGATCCTTAGCCCATTGAGCAAGGTCAGGGATCATTGTCATGGATACTAGCCAGGTTCATTACCACTGAGCCACCATGGGAACTCCAGCCATACCATTACTAATGGTAAAAAAAAGATAACATTTTTGTATAACATGGGACCCTCAAGTTCGTATGTTTTTAGGAAGATGTTTTTAAACTTTAATGTAGTGGAACACTCACAATTATCTACTTAACATTCTCTCACAATGCTTCAAGCATAAGTAGTATTATTTATCCAGTGGTACCAAGTTCCCATTGGTTAAACTCATAAAATTGCTTTTATTTTGTAACAGAAGATATAAACAATATTTATTCATTAATCCTTAGATATTTCAGTAATAAATTGAGGACACTTGATTTAAGTTTATGGCTATACCATGCCCTTCTTCTATTACTGCTTTACCTATAGCATTCTGATTTTTTTATTCTGTACAGAGGCATTCTTACAGAAGTCTTCCTCTTTTACTTAAAGATTTAGAGCTTTATATAAAAAGAAAAACATTTTACTTTCAGTCAATATTATTCCAATTTCTCCTCACTTCATTCTTTGATAACTACAGAGCCGTCTGGTTCCTTTGGCTTCAGTCCATCTTGCATAACACAATTGATTGAACTTCCTGAAACAAACTTATGTCCATGCTTCCAAGTATATAACAGCTCCTTCTGACCTGTCCTATTGAGCCAACATTCTTCAGAAGTCCAAGATGTGCTGTATCCTATACCCATTTTTCATATTTAACCTTATTTTCTGCCATCACAAACATATCTACCTTGAATTCCAATCAATCAGGTAGAAACCCTCTCCCCCATATGTGCCATGTTAATTCCTACATCTGAGTATGTTTCTTTTTATATTGAGCTAAGATTCTTATTTCCTTCTACCTGTATAAAATCTATACATTCTTTAAGCCTTAATGTAAACTTCACCTCTTCCATACTTGGAGAATATACTGGACTCTAAATTTCCATTGGTTTTGAGATTTTAAAAAATTATCAATTATATTGACAACAAGAGCTACCAGGTATTCATGCACCAAAGACAATGCTAAGCACATTTTGTGCACTACTTCTTAGAATACTCACACTAAAATCTTGAGGTATAGAATGTTATCATCCATATTTTCCAGGAACTACAACTTAAAGAAATCTGCCTGAGCTTAAATACAGGAGCTGAGATGTAATCCAGTGTCAAATTGACACTTAAGGCCACGTTCTTACCCATCTGCAAAGTAACTAGCACACCAATCCTCTTTAAGAGGTTACATCACTGTTATTCTTGCCTCTTCCACCTGCACTGTTGAAACAGAATGGTCCAACAACAGAAACATTCAATATACTGCCTTCAGTATTGAATTGCATTGAAAAACATGGCTTTGATACATTCACTGTGAATCAAACATTCTGGCATATTTTAAGAGAAATAAATGGATGAGACAGGGAAAAGCAAAGCCAAACCAAGCTCCACATAATTTGATAATTCTAGATCTGGACAGAAATCTGTGTTAATTTGATAGCTCCCAAAGCTTCAGAAATTTAGGAAGAACTGATTTGAGAAACTACAATCACCTCCAATTCTACAAATTACCAACTTCAAGTCCTCCCTGAACTTTTCCTGAATTTTTGGAAGAGGTGAGCAGTGGGGATTTTTGCTTTCTAATAGTATCTTCTGTTTCCTGAGCTAAGCTACTGCACATACTCTTTCAATGCTTGAGTGCCTCCTCTTCTTTAAGAAAATCCCCTACTTCAAGCATTTGTATACAGACCTTTTAATGTTTTGTGAAGAGAGACAGAACAATGACTCAATATCAGCAAGGTAAACAGGTTCAAATGAAAAACAGTGGCTCTTTGCTAAGTCCAGACTCATTCTTTCCCTCAACCTGTCTTCCTCAATCCTTCTCTCCCGCTATCTTATACTTTCTGCAGAAACCAACCAACCCTTTCCATTTCCGGCTCTTCATTGCATAGAAGGAGCTTCTCTTCCTTTGGTATGTTGATGGCCACTTTCATTCATGCCCACAGCATTCCATCCTTTATATCAAGTTGCAAGAGGCTTATTATGGTGTTTCCCCAAGCAAAATATGTTTCTCTGCACTAGTAGTCAATATAATAAACTTCTCATCATTTATTTATGAATTTGCGTGTGTACATTAACGTTTTCAGGCACTGTATCTGTAATGCGCAGTCTGGAAAACCGGACGCCAGAGACAGCTTTCATTAGGCCTGTAGCACAGAGAATGTTTATTCTCATTATGCTTATGAGCAAAGAACCACAAATAATTTCAACATTAGAAAAACCTAAACACTATCAATACTCTATAGAAAACATTTCAAAGAGAAGTATATACAAGTCATAACTCTCTGATGGTCATTACCTAAATGGGATCCACGTAGAAGCTACTAAACCTCTTATATTTCTTCTATCTCATCTACAGATTACTTTCCCCTTCATCTGCATAGGTTCTCATCCTACAGTTATTCTTCCTCTGCTTACTCATCTGTTTTCCTCATTGGCCTCTAACATTCTTATGTGTGCTTCTTGTGTCTTTAAAACTTTATCTATTTCGGTCGCTCATCTTTTCCCCCCTTTTCCTATTTCTAGTCCCCCCAAATGGCTATAAAATGGAAATAAGATATATAATTAACTGTAAAGATTCATTCATCAAAACTTCATCTTTGCTATTAATTGACAAAAAAAATCAGAAGCTACATTTTTTAAAAAAATTCAGCACTTGAGTACCCTGGTGGCCTAGTGGTTAAAGATCCAGTGTTGTCACCACAGTGGCTTGGCTTGCTGATGTGGCAAAGATTTAGTCCCTGGCCTGGGAACTTCTACATGCTGCAGCTACAACCAAAAAAAAAATAAGCACTTACAGAATCTGAATATAGATATATCAAGAGAGCACACTGATAGACCAATGATCCTTAATTTTTAATTATGATAATAAATATTCATAAATATGTAGATGTAAGTAAAGATAAAATCCATATGTATATATGTAAATTTACTCATATATAAATATATATTACATATGCATAGTTAGAGATGTTACAGTGAATGTGTGATATAAATAGGATATTTCATTTAGGAAAAAAATTTGGATTAATAGCCTGGGAATCAAGACACTTTTACTTCTTGGCTTTTACTATATTTTAAAAAAATCAATAGAGAAGAAATATTATTTCTACTCTTTATATTCATATATTCATATTTAAATAATATTCTAGGACTATAGAGAAAGAAATAATACAGGTGGGAATATTTACCTTACTTTTCATCTCAAATAACTCAGTATTTTTGCTGACCTATTTTCTATAGATAACTTAGAACTGTATGTTTTTAAAATTATATGTTTAAAAAATTGAACTTTAGGCTTTCATATATAAAATTTTTTCAACTTCAACTGTGCACTTTTTGATCTCACCAGAATCTTGGTAATTTCAATTTAGGTGACAGGATGACCAGCAGGCCATTATTTGCACCTTTATTATCTACATTAAAACACATGGCAAACTTCATTTATATTGTTTGTGTTGTTAGTGGACGGTGGGTTAATTACCAGGGCAGAGCCATAGTACATGGTATAATGGGGATGGAACAGCTGTGCAAATGTCCACATATATGACAGCACATTCCCTAGACACTAACACAGTAGACTAGGAATGCCACCTCCTGAAGTCTGATTCCTGAAAGTATTCAAGAGAGAAATTTTCTATCACCCTGTTAAACATTCTCCAGCAAAGAGAAGTTAAATAAGGCAAAACTGGATAATTTATATAAGATGATTTTCATGATTTCATGAAAAATTTGTTTCTATTTTCAAGACAGTAATTCTAAATTTTCTGGGGTAGAAACAATTAAGGTAGGTCTACAAAACTCATAAGACCCAATATAAAAAAAAAGAATATATTTATTTTTATTTTTGAGGGATGTGAAAATCCATTGAAAACAATGAATTTTTTTTCTAGAATTTGTAGAGCAAAGTATTTTAATGGGTGAATGGGGGGCATAATATCTATTTAGTTTATTACATTTCTAAAAAGTTAACTACACTGTAAGAACATTTCTCAAGCTGAGTTTATGGTATTATTTACAAACCCATGTCTTAATGGACATTGTTACAAAGACCAACCAGCCTAGAAAACCAGAAAGATAAAAACCCCATCTTCACATGCTTCTGTAAAAAAAGATATTTCTGTTTCTCCAGCCTCTAACTCACAGACCCATTTTCCCTCATGTCTACTTGAGACGGGCAATACAAATAATGGTACTGGATTTTATACTACTCTAATTCAACTTGATGTCTTCATTGCAATAACTGACTCATAGTGTTCCAAAAATGTTTGTTGGCTGAAACAGAGAGGTTATGAAAATTTTTTTCAAGTTTTAAATGTAAAATTTATGACTTTCTGTGCCTGCTACTTAATAATTTTTAGTTATTTAACTAAAAATAGAATTCAGTTATTTTCATCCTCATGATAATTTAGTATTTGTGAGTAAAAAAAAAAAAAAATGAAAGAACAAATTAGAACCTCTGTCACCTCATCACCTCACATGGATTTACAATGGCCATCATTAAAAAGTACAAATAACAACCACTGGAGAGTATATGGAGAAAAAGGAGCCCTCCTACACTACTGGTGAGAATGTAAATTTGTGAAGCCACTATGGAAAACAGTATGAAGTTTGCTCAAAAAACTAAAAATAAAATTGTCATATTATCTAGTTTTCTCACTCCTAAGCATATATCTGGAGAAAAATATAATTCAAAAAGATACATGCACCCCAATGTTCATAGCAGCATTATTTACAATAGCCAAGACATAGAAGCAATTAAATGTTCATCAACAGATGAATGGATAAGGAAGATATTGTATATACATATTGTGTATATACAAGGGAACATTACTCAGAAATGAAGAATGGAATAATCGCATTTGCAGCAACATGGACGGACCTAGAGATTACCTAAGTGAAGTAAATCAGTCAGAGAAAGACAAGTATCATATGATATCCAATATGTGGAATCTAAAATATAATACAAATGAATTTATTTGTAAGAAAGAAACAAACTCACAAACACAGAAAGCAAATTTAAAGTTACCAAAGGGAAAAAGGTATGTGTGTTGGGGGGAGATAAATTGGGAGTTTGGGATTAACTGATACAAACTACTACATCTAAAAAGGATAAATAACAAGATCCTACTTTATAGTACAAGGAACTATATTCAATACTTTATAATAAACCATAATGGAAAAGAATATGAAAAAGAAAATATAAATATCAAAAAAAAAAGAATCTGGATCACCTTATAATTCGATTGGTTAATAGCTAAATGTAATAAACAATTCCTCAGTAAAAGATTCTGTTAGGAAAACTCTTCTCTAAACTATTAAGCTATTATTTTAATAACTAAGAGTCTCAAAACTGTGCCTAAAAACTAAGTGAATATATCACAACTCAAAATGATTGATAACATTCTGGAATTAAATCAGAACATGGAGAAAGATATAAATTATTAAATGATGGATACTTAACAGTTTAATTCTCAAGTTTCAGGGTTTGTTACTGGGTATTAGTCTAACAATAAACCTGTCAAGTGATAACAGTAAGATAACTTTCATCAATTGTAACTTAAACCAAAACATGGTTAAGTGGAAATAATGATCTTAGTTACGGAAGGAAAACATGGTGAGGAAGACTGTGCTTAATGGACACTGACAAGTACCTTAGACAAACTTCTCTGCAGTAGTTTCTATAACACAGGGTTCCCCCAAGCAGAAGCTGTTTGGAAACAGACCAAATGCAACTGGCATCTGATGCTATCCTCACCTCTGACCAGCTGTTAGTCTATTGATGACCTCTTTGTCTCACACCACTTTTCTCACAGGGCAGAGTCTGAATAGCCTCTCAACTCAGTAATCCTTAGCACTGTCTGGCCCAAGTTGGCTCTTGGTAAAAGTTATTTGAATTCTTTGGTTCTGGGTATACTGTGAAGTTCTGAATTGTTAAGGATGCTTAAGATGGATGACTAAATGTTTAATTTAATTTTGCTTAAGGCACCAGATTTACAAAGCTATTAACCCGTATTTAAAAGACTTTCCCCACTTTGTGATTCTGTTGAATTGTCACTCAGCTGTAATTATTAGCCAGAAGGAAAGCCCAGTCCAGAAAGAATGGGAGTGAAGATGAATTCCTTACGGGGATGATTTCTCTCTCCTTCAACTAATGAGCTGTGGAAGGTTTTTCTAGAAACTGGATTAATAACCCTTCCTACCTTCTACATATAGCACAACTTTTTAGTTGCTAGATGTAGAAATTTTGAAAAAAAATTAATAAAGGGAGAATGCTCTTTGAAAAAATAAAACAAACAAAATAATTTTTACGTTTTGAAAGCTCACCACATTGCATTTTTTTTCTTTTTAATTCTCTTGACAATAGGTATTATTTTTCCTTCAGTATTTGAGACTGTATTAGCAGTATTTTTTTTCAAATTAGATAATTCAAAGGAATTAAAAAAAAAAAACAGTCAGGACAAGCCAAACCAAATGGAAAAGAACAGTATAAAATAAAATGACAGCCTCAAAATCGACATGAATATACTTGGCAAAATTCCAAAGAAGAAGGATAGGATAGATTTCTTTCTCCTGACTTACTTTACCCCAAGGGCAAATTTATGTCCTGTAAGAAGAAGTACTAGTAAACACAGTTACTAAATGTCGATAGATGATGATGATACATTACCAGAAGCACATACCTCTTTCAGAAGCACATACCTCTATTACGAAAAAACTTTCCATTAAAGATTTTCCATCACAGGTATTTCCATAGTATTAGCCAGCTCTGGACTTGAACTAAAGGAAACAATCAGATGCCTAGGTCAAATTATCAATTACATACAATTTTCTATTATACAGATTTTCTTCTCCCTGTCACTAGGAGCGATGGAAGGGATGAGAATTCGGTTGAGTGTAAAACTGTACAATTTTTTAAAAAACGGAGAGTTTTTTCATTAAGTATAATCTCTTAAACCTACAACTACGTCCTGTGAATCCCTATTTCAGAGCATTGGAAGTTTTAAAATGCAATGATAGCAGTGGTCACTTATATATTCAATATTTTGATTGTTTCAATAGAACATGATTTTATTGACTTTTTCAAAATTATACTGATTTCTTTCTTTCTTTTTTTTTTTTTTTTGTCTTTTATCCTTTTAGGGCCGCACCTGCGGCATATGGAGGTTCCCAGGCGTGGGAATCTAATCAGAGCTGTAGCACTGGCCCACACCAGAGCCACAGCAATGTGGGATCCGAGCCATGTCTGCAACCTACACCACAGCTCACAGCAACGCTGGATCCTCAACCCACTGAGCAAGGCCAGGGATCGAACCCGCAACCTCATGTTCCTAGTCAGCTTTGTTAACCACTGAGCCATGACGGGAACTCCCTGATTCCTTTTTATAATGAGAAAATAAGTTCAATGTTTTATACATGTATCCTTACATTAGGCACATACCGCTTATAGGCTTCAAGTGTCTTTCAAAGGAGATAAAACCCAAAAACCTCTGGCCATGTCTCATCCTAATGCCCCTTCCCCACTTTAAACAACTTGGGTTGATCACTCCCTGCTAGGAAAGGAATGCAACCCATTCCTCACCCCACCTCTATATAACCTGTTCCCCATGCAAATAAGGTATCCTGCCAGAAACCAATCAGAAGATCAAATATGCCCTATACAGAAATCAAACAACACTCAGCCCTTATTCATGGTGCAAGGGGGCTGGGACAGGAAACCTTAGTGGGTCTGGGGTGGGAGAACTGGGGTCCCCAAATACATCCCCTACACGGTGATATAAGGAAAGACCCAGTTTCAGCCACAGCCAGTATATACCCCAGGACAGTTCACTCCCTCTGAGGGTGTAAACAGAATTTGCTGTATACTGCTATGAACTTGACTCTTGACTGCAATCAAGATAGTGATCTCCAAGGCAACTGGTGGGGAAGTTTTTTTTCCCTCAGGAAGATGAACTGGACAGGAATGGCTCATTAAAAGTGCCCAGGCAAGAGGTTAACTTTCAACCTAAAGCACTGTTTGAGGAAAATTCCCTTTGACCTAGATCCACGCCCACTATGAACTGAAAGCTCCTGCCTAGAGAGACTGCCCACCTCTATCCCTGCACCGCGAGACTGCTGGCTCTCCTGGCAGACCATCTGCACCTCCAAATCCTTGCTGTGTGATGGCAGCAATGGGGAAAAATAACACAAGGAACCTGACACCTATCACCAGACACTTAGCCAGGTGCTAAGATCTGCTACGTCCCTGCCTTAAGGTCTACATCGCACAGGTCAGCAAACTTTTTCCACAAACATCCGAGTAACAAGTATTTTAGGCTTTGGGGTGGTCATATCATCTCTATAGCAACCGCTCAACTTTCTGAAAGCAGCAGAGACAATACAGGAACAAATGGACAAGTCTACATTCCAATAAAACTTCATGGACATTCAAACAGGAATTTCATATAATTTCATGTCATGAAATATTATGTTCCTTTTATTTTTAAAAATCATTTAAAAACCATTCTTAGCTGAGGGCTGTTATAAAAATAGCACCTACTTGAATCCAGCTTTGGGGTTTTCTCCCCTGGTTTGATCAAAGCATTCAAAGTGGGAGGTTTTTCGTATATGATTTATACATTTCATTACAAAATATTCTAGTCTCTGAAGTCTCACCTACCTCTCTCTGAGGAAAAAAAAAAAGGATTTATTGTCAAGTTTTTATTTCACAGAAAGATATTCATCATTTGCCATCTGAGTATATATACTTGGCTCCGAATTGAGGTAGCTGATTCTAGGAAATGGAAAAAAAAAAGCAGAATAAAATGGAACCCTTCGCAGTTGGCAAGGGAACACTACTATAATTTCTGCTGCCTCCATTTGTAAAAGGAGTATGGTGTTATAAGAAAAACAGTTTTAAACCAATACATCTCAATAAAACAAGTTGGAGCTGCTCTCTGAAATGCTTTGCTACAGAGGGACAGCACTCTTGGCATGGATTCCGCAAGTAAAATGTTAGGATATACTAGGCGAGACACAGGTATGCCCAATTATACGTTTTAATTGAAATGAGCCATTAAACTCAGATTGGTAGCCTCAATGGCTAACATAATATATGAAGAAATCTAAGGCTTAGGGTGTTCAAGTAGCTGGTTCAAAGTCCACAGGTAGTTTGAAACCATTTGTTCTGATTCCAAAATAAATGCTCTTCCCCTACAAAATGACTCCAAGAATGGAGAGACACTTGCATTTCTTCAGAGGGAAGTAGTGACTACACATCTTTGCCTCTAGTTCACAAGTAATTAGTGACAATTTAATTGGAATTTAAAGTGTTTTCACTGCATTAATAAATAACACCAATATAGAAACAGCTTTGCTCTGCTTGAGAACAGGCTGTTAGTAGCTAAGCTTACCAGTTGAACAAGTGGCAGGGCCCTGAGTTAAGTATTTCTCACCTCTTTCGGCCTGGATACAGCACATTTTTGCTCTCTTGTGCCTGAAGTTAAGGAAGCATATGCTGTACTTGGGTTTAAAATGGTACCCATTTTCAGGTGAAGAACTGAATGAGATGATGTGTAAGGTTCATTGCCATGATGCTGTTTTTGTAAATGGACCTCCCCGCCCCCACCACAGGGGCTCTCGTGCGCGCACGCACACACACACACACACACACACACACACAAACACCCCCTACACACATACCTTTTCTCCCCTCCTCTTAAACGTGTGAATTATATAAATAAGGTTACATATATAATTACTAGTTATTATAGCTTATTCTTTTTTTTCTTTATAGGGCCACAGGTGCAGCATATGGAAGTTGCCATGCTAGGGGTTGAATCAGAGCTAAAGTTGCAGGCCTATGCCACAGGCACAGAAACGCTGGATCAGAGCCACATCTATGACCCACATCACAGGCTCACAGCAAAGCCAGATCCTTAACCCACTGAGCAAGGCTAGGGATCAAATCCACATCCTCATGGATACTAGCGGGGTTCTTAACATTCTGAGTCACAACAGGAACTCCTATAGCTAAAATATTTGAAGCTTTCTACCACACAAAGGATAATATAAAATTCTTATTTGTCTTATCTTACTCTGCCAGTAATCATCCAAGTTTATGGTATAAGAAGTATTTTTTAAATGTTAAAATTATAATAGCAATGATGCACAAGCAAAAAAAAAAAACAGTAGCAGTTCCATATTTCATTGACAAATGTAAAATAAATAGTGAAATAATAAAATTGGCACTTTTTGTTTTAGAATATTTGACACAAAATTATTTTCTACTAAGGATTCAACTCGCCTTCATGTTTCTGCTCTGGAATAGAAAATGAGGCAATGTCCGACAATGAAATTTCCCTTCTAATAAAACTGACTGAGGGTGTGAAATCTGTCTTTTCCTATAAAAAGAGTAAATAAAAATAAAGACAAATTTTAGCAATGACCTTGAATATATAATGCTCTCTTTCTAAAGGCCTAAATCACTTATACATAATAAGGAGTGCCTTATGTGAGTAGCAGGATTTAATGCGATTTGTACTTACTGATTTTACACTATTCTGGTGAACCATGAAAATTAATAAGAACAGACAATTTTTTTATCATTTCTTTCAAGAGTTTTAAAAAAATAATTAATCAAGGCAGAAAAGAGTATTGAGAAAGAGGGAAAATTGAATATAGTCAACGTCTTCCATGCCTATGTAATTGCCACAGATGCAGAAAATAAGTCACAATTCTGGGTACAACTCCTTCCATCCTACTTTGTGAATATCTTCATTTTTCCAATTAAATTAATGTTTTCTACCATCAGGCAAGTACTAAGCCTCTATACACATAAATATATGCCTGCTCTACTTTTTCCTTTTAAGTTTGCCTTTTTTGGAAGGAGAGGGGAAGAAAATCTGTACCAGGCAAATGGAAAGAAGCAGGCTTTCCTCGTCAGGCTCCATCAATTTCCATTCTTCAGAGGGAGTGGTGAGGTCAGAGCTCAAAATGCATCACTTCCTCTACCACTTGCCTATACTGCAGGCAGTTTAGAAGACTGGTTAAATTATCCACAGTGCAAAATACAGTAATAATTACCTGATCTTATGGACATACGGTATTGTCAGTTTCTCTAGTCATTAGAAGCTTTACTTGGACAGCTAGCCACCAAAGATGAATATACACAGATTCATCTATTTTTTCAAATACATATTCTAAAATCAGTCAAAAATACTTCATTTCCCTATGTCTTCCAATGCTGTGTGTACTCTAACAGTTAAGTCAAGAAATATAAATCCTTTATCGCATAATTTCTAATTCTAAAAATGGGAGGAGAGTTGAATATAAATTTACATATTTGGACACTAATTTTTGTACTTCACCCTAAGAAGAAGTATCATTTAAAAAATTAGATTTCTTTTTCCAGGTAAGATAACGGTAACTTTTTACACATATTTATATATATTAAGATTCAAATCTGGAACTTGTTTGACCATTTTTTACATTAGCAAAACCTTTTCTCTAAGCTGCAAAATTCTGGTAAACTTAAAAATAGCTCAGTTTGAGATTCTTATCATAGCACCTCTATATGATCAAATAAATGTATGAGAAATCTGCCCATGCAAGGCAGTATCTGTGGAAACATGTTTATCTCCTTGGAAGCACATGATCAGAAGTCACAAGCCTTAAAAAATAAGTCTAGCATTTGCTGGAAACACTCCCCCTGAGGCACTCAGTTTTGTTTGTTTGTTTGTTTGTTTGGTTCCCCTGAAGTCAACTCAGAGGTAAGAATAAGTTGGAAAATAAGCTCATATCTTTGCAAACAAGGATCGGACATAAAAATGTAATAATATAGCTTCAGAACACAGGGGAGACAGTGCCCTGACAGGCGACCTGTTAAGTCCAGCAGGCTTATCTGCCTCTCAGCACCTGCTGAAATCAGCCTCCACATTTGCCAAGTAAGCCTTCTAATGCTAATTCGATGTCCCAGTGGGGACACCTACTTTGAAGAGATATTTCCCCATGTAAATTATTAAATTGATCGCACAGCCCACCAGTTGATCCCGTGTGAGTTTCAGCAAGATGAGTCACTCCCTTTTTGGGATGAGCCAATTCTATTGTTTTTTAAAAAGGCAGAAAGGATCACTTGAAAGCAGTTCATTCTTTAGGAAAAGATGACAACAACTGAAATGTTCCCTTCTGTCTCACTTGTTTTTTCATTCATTTCACATTCATGGCCTTTGTGTGACTTTCAGCAACTCTTGCTGTTCCTATTGAGATTTTTCTGTTTGCTTCCAATGGATGTCCTAATCACCCATGTGTTTTTAATGAAGTCATCTGTCCTAGTAGCTGATGTTATGATATTTTTATACAGGCTTAAGGACATGCATTGAGTAAAGAGTGAAGGACAGTCAAAACTACAGTGGGGGTGGTGGACAGTGGCACATTCATGAATTACTGCTCTATTCTGCAGAGGTGGACAGGGTCAGACAACCCAGGTCCCAGAAGCGACATTAAAGATTTGGGCTCTTATCCCAGGAAAAATAGGAAGTCATTCAAGAGTTTTTAGCACAAGAGTGACAAAATCACAGTTTTATTTGAAAAGATCATTCTGACTGAGTATGAAGAATGGTTGAATGTAGAGATAAGCAAACTTAATGATTTGGGGAAACTGCCTGGAGAGACAGGAAAAAAAAAAAAAAAGAGAGGGAATAGGCTGGTTTGTCCCTTAGAAGTTTCTAGTGAAAAGATTTTAGTGGCTAAGTGGCATTTACCTTGGTGAATTTACCATTGCCCAGCTTTGCAGAATCAAAAACAGGGAATTCCCGTCGTGGCGCAGTGGTTAACGAATCCGACTAGGAACCATTAGGTTGCGGGTTCGGTCCCTGCCCTTGCTCAGTGGGTTAACGATCCGGCGTTGCCGTGAGCTGTGGTGTAGGTTGCAGACGCGGCTCGGATCCCGCGTTGCTGTGGCTCTGGCGTAGGCCGGTGGCTACAGCTCCGATTCATCCCCTAGCCTGGGAACCTCCATATGCCGCGGGAGCGGCCCAAGAAATAGCAACAACAACAACAACAACAACAACAACAACAAAGACAAAAAGACAAAAGACAAAAAATAAATAAATAAATAAATAAAATAAATCAAAAACAGGTTCTTATGATGGAGACTTTATGCAGAATGAACTCTCAAAACCAAAAAGCAAGGAAGCTAGTGTTCCCATTTCACAGATGAAGAGACTAAAGCTCAGATAAAGCAGATAGTTTTCCCAAATGACAACGTAAGAGTTAAAATGAAATTCAAATTTTCTCTGTATGATTCCAAACCCCATGCTAATTCTACCCCAAATTTAGCCTTTCTGTTGAGAAATGTAACTGTTCATGGACGAAACAGTCTCCTGATAAACCAAGTAATAATCAGGAAACCCCAGTTCCTCAAACAAACATACATACATACAAAAAGTCTCAACATAAGCAGGAGATTAATTATTCATAGACTCATCTTTGACTTTCTGGGAGAGAAAGCCTTACTAATACCATCAATATAGGGTAAACTCCTTTCAGTTATTTATACTAACATGTCAACTTTGACAACTTCGCAAAGGGAAACATAAGATTTTCTTCTTAAGAAGTCACATTTCATCTAAAAATTTATCTAAAAATGCTTAACTTCTCAAAAAAAAACTCTAAATGTTTTTACTTTAGCATACAATTTTTTACCATTTTCACTAACATAGAAGATTGATATTAGCCAAATTCTCTGTGCCTGATTCAGTGGAGATGTAGATATGCTCAAGATATTTAACATGAGTTATAAATTTATATTGTACCTCCTTTCAAGTAATTCGAAATCATTGTTTTATGTATTAATAGTCATGTCTGTATGAGGTCAATATCTGCAGAGTAAATAATTAGCTTCTTTATTTAAAGCTCCTTTGTTTAAAGTAAAGAGAGGATGGTTTTAAATTTGCTAATGATTCTTTCCTTGGGTGAGATTTAACCTATATTATCTATTCTACAGAAATGAGTTGAATGCTTATTCTTTTATAAATTTCCAAGAAATGCCTACAGACTTTGAATGGCTCTGGAAAGTGCTACAGAGAATGTGATCATTTAGAGAAAAAATGGGTGAAAATCATATGGAAACCAAGTGTCAAGGGGTTGGCTAACACAACTCTGGTAACCATTAAGCTTGGAGAGACATCATCAGAGCCTACATGAAGGTGAAGAATGGAGAATGGAAGGGGAATTGTGTGTTAGTCCAGATGGCACAAGTGAGTATCTGTTCCCAGGACAAGCAGTGTTAAACCTCAGCCCACCTGTACCCTGTTCAACAACAGACTGAATAGTCTAACCCCTTCAGACTCCCTCTATTAGATTAGATGGTCATCCTTCAAGAAGGTTAAACTCATGAATGATGGGTGAATTTACTATCAATATAACCCTGGCATGTCTACCGCATTTAAAAAGTAAAAATGGAGAACATAAGGTAATAGGAACACTTGGTTTGGGCATCTAGGTTGCCAGTTAACTGAATTCACTTTTATCGAAGTAGATCGTTTGCAACTAAAACTGGACGCACTGAAGATCAGAGTGTCAGGGACCAGGTTGCATTTAATACTTATGCCTTAGGACAAGTTGCAGTCTCTCTAAACCTTGATTTCATAAAATGGGGAAAAAAGAATCAATCTCATAAGGCCTTTAAATTAAAATATATGTTTAAAAAGAGGTTGATACACTTTAAAAGGTATATTAATGTTTATTGATTTTATTATAGCAACCAGGTAAAATAATTGGAGTATATGTTTCCCATACATCAATTGCCTCCAAATATTTTAGATCATGTAATCCTCTCAGGAAAATAATATTGAGTTTGCAACCTCTCAAAATGTATATATATATATATATATATTTATGTGGAAGTTCCCAAGCCAGGGGTCAAACTTGCACCATAGCTCCAACACGAGCCACTGCAGTGACAACACCAGATCCTTAATGTGCTGCACCACAAGAGAACGCCTCAAAAATGTATATTTAAAAAAATAAAGTCTTTATATGAACTGTTATCACTAGTCTCTCATCAATAATATACACAGAGTCACACTTCTTTTTACTAACAACGGCAGATTTATTCACATTTCAAATCACTTCCTGCGTAATTTTCTGACATTCATCAGATCTGATTCAATCATCATTAATTTTTACTTCATAATGTTGCCGGCTCTATTGGGAGTAAATATCAACTCTCTCATTTTCATGTTGCTTGTGTTTGTATTTTTAATGTGACATTCATTATGAGATTGCTTTGTAAAAATCTTCTTTAGCCACTTTCAATCTTAGGAGAGTTAACAGAAAAACAAAATGTCTGTTGTCAACCAAACTTCTGCTTTGCTTGGGTACCATATATAAAATATGAAGATATGACATATGGGCAAAGTACAGACACCACTGCCTGTCCATACATAAAGTATGAATAATACTGAATTTATTTCAGTACTTTAGATGAAAATAAAAATAGAAGGTCTAAATTTTGCTTGCCAGGTTTCATATTCCATACTCGTGAACTGCCAGCATCTTTACTCTGGGGAATCACTCGCCTGAGTAAACTTAATGATTGTGAAGAAAACAAGGACATACATCTTAATTTCTTTAAAAATATCCACAGCCACTAATTATTCTCACATGATTCCTATTACTCCATCCATAACTAAAGGTTTTTAGTATTATAAAAAGAAGAGGAATTTAAAAGACTTGACATTTCCTGATACACTGCATACCTCTTTATGAGACAATTGTCACTAAAACTTTCAGACACACCTGGTGTTGTTTTCACAATCATACCAAATTATAAAATATGACTACAAACTGTTCACTTATGTGAGATTTACTGTAAATGGCTATACATAGTTGGAAATTTGTGTCAGTATATACTAAATGGAAAACAAAAATCAAATGTCACATGATGCATTTAAGAGATAAAGGTTTATCTTCTTTTACAAAATTGCAGGCATTTTTTCATAATAATCAATAATACTTAGCACATAACATTCTATAAATATTTGAGAATTTGATATTCTAGCTTTAAAATCATATAAGTACTGCGGAAAAAATGAAAACTTCAGTGACAGAACTGGGAATTGGAACCATGGACCAAATTTGGCTAAGCCATGTAGTCAAGAGAAGCCCTCATGTCAATACTGTACGGTTCATGCTTCTTTAGAACATTTCAAAACTTTATGACCTATTATCAGGCCATATTTGTTCTGACAATAGGGCCATAGCATCTATTCCTCATAATTTTTTTTAGCTCTCCATTATTGGTTTGGGGGTTTTCTAATGTATTTTTTGAAGTTTAGTTATTTTACAATGTTGTGTTAATTTCTGCTGTCCAGCAAAGTGATTTAATTATGTATTACTCATAAATCTTAAACACAGTTTGTTTTAAAGTGGACTCTATCTTTAACTGACAGTGAAAGGTTTCTCTGATTTATAATGCATGCTGACTCGGAACTTATTTCCAGTCTCTTATCAACTGGCCTTTTCTTCCTGAAAACAGACTAATAGTATTAAGTCATAATTTCATTTTAAAATATTCCATTAATACCAACTGAAATGGTATAAATGTACCTTCCTGAATCATGAAATGAGTGTGCATTTCGTTTCTGCTCATATAATAAACCTGTTTCTCAGGCATCAGACAGACTACTAAAGTGTATCCTGTTCCAAAGTGATGGCAGATGAAGTGGGCTCAGTTTCCACCTGATCACCTGATCATTTCACATCAAAAGGAGAGACACACTGAGGTAAAGGATATAGTGAGTGGAGCAGTGGTCTGCAGACAGTGTCTTCAAGCATCAGAAGTCCTAATTTTGCTCTGGGGCTCTAAAACACTTCTCTCTTGCCTTTCAAGAGCTTCCATCTTGGAGAGAAAAACAAATATCACTTATATCATGATATCACTTATAGGTGGAATCTAATTTTAAAATGATACAAATTAACTTATTTATAAGACAGAAACAGGAGTTCCCGTCATGGCTCAGTGGTTAACGAATCTGACTAGGAACCATGAGGATTTTGGAGGTGGTCACCCTTGAAACTTCAACAGTATTTACTTCCATGTTAAGTCTACTTCTAAGCTATATACGGGTAAAAGAATTTGAAAGCAGACTATCCAAAAAAGTTAACCATGTCATAAAAAAAAAAAACAACAGGACAAAGTAATCAACGAAAAAACACTGCAAATATAAACCTTATGGGTGGTTAAACAAATGTATAGCCAACATTATTGAACATGTCAATTTGTGCATTGCTGAGGGGAGAATTACAATCTAAAGAAAATGTGATTATTCCTGGTAGGACAAGAATTTATTGCAAAGTATACAGTCCTGAAAATACAGCCACTTGCTGGAAAATAAGATTAGATTTGTGTTCCATGTCTTATCTTATTCACTCTTGCTCCAGAACCAGTTCTGAAAAAAATAACGTAAGCCAAGTCCCTCTTCAGGGTCCTCTCACCCGACCTTTGCTCCGCTTTCCTTCCTCTTGACCTTATCTCAGGCTTCCGCTGTTCTTAGGTTTCTAAGTATATGGGAACCAGCTTCTTGACTTTATGTTGGGCAAGTTTGTATGAAATATTCAGATCTTGTTTGTTGGTTTTCTTTCTACTTCTGACTAGGTCATTGGCCACTGTATGTGCAATGTTGGTTAGCAGACACTTGGTCCTTTCCAAAATGACCATAAGACATTTGGTGCATTAGACATTTGGTCCTGTCCAAAACAACCATAATGTATTTGATCCATAAGATATTGGGTCCAGAGTTCCCGTTGTGGCACAGTGGTTAACGAATCCGACTAGGAACCATGAAGTTGCGGGTTCGATCCCGGGCCTTGCTCAGTGTGTTAAGGATCTGGTGTTGCCATGAGCTGTGGTGTGGGTCGAAGACAAGGCTCAGATCCCACGTTGCTGTGGCTCTGGTGTAGGCCAGTGGCTACAGCTCTGATTCGACCCCTAGCCTGGGAACCTCCATGTGCCACAGAAGCAGCCCAAGAAATGGCAAAAAAAAGACAAAAAACAAACAAACAGAAACAGACTCACAGAGGAGTTACAAGAGAAGAAAGTCAAACTTACGATTAACACAGTGGAAAAATGGGGGTAGGGTAAATTAGGAGATTGGGATTAACTTGTATACACCACCATATATAAAATAATCAACAAGGACCTACCATATATCACAGGGAACTCTAGTCAGTATTCTTTAATAATCTACATGGGAAAATAATCTTAAAAAGAATGGATCTATGTATTTGTATAACTGAATCACTTTGCTGTACACCTGAAATTAACTCAACATTATAAGTCAACTATACTCCATTTAAAAAAAAAATCTGCCATCTTGGGAGCAACAGATGTAAAGTACAAGTTGCATTAGGTCAAGGTTGGGACAGGACAATTCAGGTAAAGCACTTCCAGTAGTGCTCCTCTAAAGAGTTAGCTTCTAATCATAGATATACAAATCATCAAGATAAAACAAAAAAATATCAGTCAGCCAGGTAATCACCAGTGTCTGAACCCACATCTCAGGAGACTCAAACAGCAACGTTAACATAAACTTTTCTTTCTCCAAGTCTTTACCTTTACATTTTTGGACTTTTCAATCTCTATAACTGAGAAAAATAAGCACACAGACATATTGTAAGCAATCTTTCACTCTATAATAATACAGAATGGTCTGTTTCTATTAACATGCTAACCACTGTGTCAAGAAATAGTTCATACATTACCTCATTCTACCCTCACTATAATCCTATGATATACATACCCTTTGCAGGTACATATAATTGGGGAAACCTGAAGAAATTAGGCAATTTAAGTGAAATAACACAGGAAGTAAGTGAAAATCTAGGACTGATATGAATTTGAGTCTTAATTCATTATTTCTATTGTTTAATTAGATAAACTATGTTTCAGGAATGCCACAAAAGTACCATCTCTATATTATCTGCTTGCTGATGCCTGAAATTCTACCATAAAAGGTTTATTCTTTAGTAGGAAGTTACTCAACTTTTGTTAAAATGAAAAAACTGCTTCTTATAGGACACTGTTAAGTCATATCAGTGTTATCAGCCATAACATCTGCTGTCATGGAAAGCTTTTCCAGTTGGAATATTCTCACTTTGGCAGAAGTATAAACTTGAAATGACAAACAATACATAATATTTTGTTTCACATAACCTAAACAACCCAGGTGTAGAGGCATGACCAGGTGTGGTCCATGTAGGACTTTGATCCCTCTCTGCTATTCTTGTAGATCAGCCCCTTCCTCCTCATTCTCCCCTGAAGTCTTCATCCTCAGGGGAGTGCAGGATGGCCAAGCTTTTCAGGAAGAGTGAAAGTCCCTTAAGAAAACTTCCTCAAAGAGGAAGAAAGCTTTTCTTCCCTCTCAGAAGCCCCTGGCACATCTGGCCTTCTGTCTCATTGGCTCGGAGGATGCCTGAGGCAGCCCTGAGGCTGGCCACTCCTTGATTGTCTTACAGCTCCCCATCTATGAAGAAAGAACTCTGCCAAAGAGAATCAGATGACATAGATAGGATTAGGCCAAAATTTAGTAGAGCTGGCTGAGCCTCCAAACACCTCTAGGAGCTTTGAAAATGCTGATGCGTGGACCACATCCCAGACAAATGACTGGAATCCAGGGCTAGGGAGGTGGAAGGATGTGTAATGTGGAGAGCTCTCAATCATACTCGTGGAAAGTCCTCCCCAGTTGATGATTATGGGCAGCCAGAATTTAGAATCACTCCACTTAGGATTCTGGAACGGGGATCAGTTCTAATCCCCGCGGCTGCAAGAGAATTTGAGAGGGGGCTGAAATGAGTGTAAACTTCACATTACACCAAGCCTTAGTGATAGGAGTGACATGTGATAGTAACGACTTAAGAGGGCAGCTTGACCCCTGAGATGAGGAGAAAGGGTAGGCATAGAGACAGGGAGGAAGAAATACAGAAGAAGGTAAGGGAAGAAAGAATATGAAAGTTTCTATATTCTGTTTCACTTAAGGTTCATTCTTAATAGTAAAGATCATAATCATAACTCCATTTACATAAAGCATTTAAAATATTTTCTCATCTACTATCATTTGCGTATTTTATGTTTTAGCTGCCTTTGGGAGCTCCAGGCTTTTGTTAAGTTAAAAATTCTCTGACAAAAGCAACTATTTTTTATAAAGATTAACATGGATAAATGAAATACAGTTCAAGTTTTAGCACTGTAAAAAACATCAAATCACATTTAGGAATAGGCTAGCTGCAATACCAATCAAAAGTTCATTGAACTCTGGATGTTGGGTATGGGCGATTTAACCATATTAATCTACAAATTGCCCCAAAGAACATATAGATAAGTCCTAGCTAAAACAACTTTCACATATAAAAATTAGAAGGTAAAATTGATTTTGCACAGTATTAAATATATTTCAAAGACATGCAATGTTCATGCAAGAATAGATAGGCAAAGAGAAAAATGAAATATCTAGACAAGAAATGAGCCTTATTAAATATCTGAGTATCAAAAGGGACCTAAACAAAAAAGAAATGTGACAATATAGCAAAGGCCACAAAAAGACATTAATTATTTTGTATTTTTCCACTTATATGAAAGCAAGTACCTCAAATATCATGGAAATGTGTAATTTAGAAATTTAATACCTTTATAGCTCATTCTCCAGAGATTAGTATTTTAACATATTCATATATGTTCCTCCAGATGTATGTGTTGTTATAAAAATATTATCTTAGTTTTTCTCATTTAAGCTTTTCATTTATTTTTTCCAGGATTTAGAGACCTTTTTTTCCTAACAATAAGTTACTGCAAAGTATACTTAACCAATGTCTAATTAATGAACATGTATGTTGTTTATAATATATCACATTTAATCAATATGTCTTAACAAGTAACTCTGTGGTCTCCTATTTACATCCACATTTCAATAGCACTATTAAAATTTGATTGGTAATTTCCAAATTTAAAAAGCAATAATATTCAAATTGAGGAGAAAAATACTTTGTTCACAATTTACACATGGAAAAGACATAAAAGTAATAAACTGTTAAAGAGGAAATAAAAGTTGCTAACCTACATAGGAAATTTCATGTCTCACAGAAATCAAAGAAATGCTAATTTAAACCTGGAGCTACCATTTTTCACTCAGCAAAATTATTTCACCTTCTTTTAGAAAACTAATAAGTATCAAGACCTTTAAAGTGTTTTCATAATCAATCAATAACTATAAATATAAAAACTGGACATTAGACAACTTCTAAATGAGTTCATGAAAAATACATAATACAAAGTTTGACATAGTTAATAAATTAAAGGTAATGGGAAATTACAGTTACACTATAGTTATAAAAATTTAAAAACAGATTGAAGTAACTATATGGACATGTTAGAAGGTTTTGAGAGCTAGAGATACTTTTTTTTTTTAAATTTCTGTGTGTATGTGTGTTTCTCTTTAAGTATACTTCTTTTATAAAGGACAAACCCAACACAACATTGCAAAGCTACTGTACTCTTTTTTTTTTTTTTTTTGTCTTTTTCGTCTTTTCAGGGCTGCACCCACGGCATATGGCTCCCAGGCCAGGGGTCCAACTGGAGCTGTAGCCACAGGCAACAGCAACACCAGATCCTAGCCGGGTCTGAGACCTACACCACAGCTCACGGCAACACCGGATCCTTGACCCACTGAGCAAGGCCAGGGATCAAACTTGCAACCTAATGGTTCCTAGTAGGATTCGTTTCCGCTACACCACAACAGAAACTCCTGTACTCTATTTTTTAAAAAACAAAGAAAAGAACAAAATGTTTTATGACAAAGACAAATGATTTTCCCCTAATTAGCTTCTTTACGTTTATATTCTTTTACACGGTCTCTTCAAAATCTAAAGTCTAACTTTGCTGTAACAGATGCCATTCTTTAATGTTGCAGTATAGTATTGTAATTTATATGGTAGCAATTTTGATCGTAGATTTTAGGAACAATGAAAATGAGTTCTCATTATTTAGAAGAAGTGCAAAGAGTGATTTACTACAACTTTCAAAATACAATGACAGCAGGAGTTTTTCATGAGCTTCCCATCCATTTCACAATATTCTTTAGAAGGTTGAGAAAATTATTGTGTTTGAGATGTGTGAAGAAACTATTCCTTTTCTGGTGTGCCCAGTCAGAACCTTTGAGGATCCAGGTTTTGAAGTTATTTAAAATGATTTACCTTTAATCATCACCTGTGTTAAGGCTACCCGCTTCGTGCTCTTCCCATCCCTGACATAATGTTCTAAACCTATCTTAATTCTGGGCAAGAGCAAGATGGCATTCATTCATCTATCTCTTCTTATTTCGATGATTATTTTTAGCCCTGTAATGAAAGCAAGCACCAACCAGAAATATTGATTACTTCAATTTTCTTATCTTCATTTTACTCCACATTCTGAGTTTATTAGATTTCTGCATCACCACAAAATAAGGTTAATCAATCACTATTTTCTGCTTTTTGCTTACACTGTCAGGCAAAATGATACCTTCAAAACACACCAAATTATAATTTATGTATAAATGAAGATGCTCTCACATGTTGTTCATTCTAAGGAACTAGCACAGTGATTGGCACATGGTAGAAAACATAAAGTATGCCTAAAGGAATTAAGACAGATGCCGCAGTCCTTTTTTTTTTTTTTCCTTTCATTCAGTGGGATTAAAAGGGACTAAACATAAGGTAAACTCTATTTCTATAGACTATTTTAAATTTTTACTTAATTAAAAAAAAATTCTAACCTAATGTGACCTTCACACTGATGTCATATAGAGGGAATTAACTCAAATTCCAGAAGAAAAGCATAGAAAGATTAAGACATCCAGGATTTCAAATGCACACTTGTTCAGAAAAATCAGGAAAGAAGTACTGGAATTAATTACATCAGGCATCTGCAAGGAATACCTCATGGAAGGATATCGTATCTATCTTGAGTTAGTAACTTTAAGTAATCTCACGGGGAGAACTGCATGAGCCCATCTTGAGCTACAGTCACATCAACTTTTGGAAGAGCCTGAAGAACTCAGTGGGAGACAGAGTGTCCTGATTGGTGGACAATCACACAGAGTGCCCTTTGCTCCTCTATTGCTCTCATGTGGTCATAGCTTGATGCTGGCAGAGGCTAAGATAACCAAATGGTATTTTCTTTTTTCTTTTTCTGCTCTGTCCTCCCATCTCTCCTTTTTTATTATTTTTTATTATAGTGTAGTTGATTTACAATGTTGTGCCAATTTCTGCTGTACAGCAAAGTGACCCAAGACCCAGTTTCATATATATATATATATATATATATATACACAGGCACACACACACTCCCTTTTTTTTCTTTTGTCTTTTTAGGGCCACACCTGCAGCATATGGAGGTCCCCAGGCTAAGGGTCAAATCAGAACTATAGCTGCTGGCCACAGCCACAGTTATAGCAACATGGGATCCGAGCCGTGTCTGTGATCTACACCTCAGCTCACAGCAACGCCCGATCTTTAACCCACTGAGCAGGGCCAGAGATCGAACCTACATCCTCATGGATACTAGTCGGGCTTGTTAACCCCTGAGCCACGATGGGAACGTCAACATTCCCTTTCTTATGTTATCTTCCATGCTTCCATCATGATCTATGTCTATCCCAAGAAACTGGATATAGTCAGTTGCAATAGTGCTTGGGATAATTTACTAATTTTATCCAGGAAAATTCCCATGAAATTTCAAGTTGGACCCATGAGTCCCTCTTAGGTGTTCCCTTACCATCCTGTACTTGGTTTCTGCTAAAATGCTCATCACTTTACATTACAATTTTCTACTCCTGTTTCTTTGCACAATGCTGAAGCTTTAGGATATAATAGGAAGTTCTCTATGAGGATAAACAAACATAAACCCAGGGAGAGCCTGACTTGTGATGCATTCTATAAAGATAATCTATCTCCTTTAGAACTGATGCTTTGCTTAGCAAATAAATTCCTGATTCTAATTTGGTTTCCCTTGTAGCTTTTCTAAAGGGAGGAAATACTTCCATTAGTAGATATCATTATCTTGGTCTTCCTGACAGGTCTAGCTATCACTGCAAATTAAAAACATGCCATTCCAGGGAGTTCCCACTATGGCTCAGCAGGTTAAGGAGCCAGCATTATCTCTCCAGCAGCTCGGATTGCTGCTGAGGCACAGGTTCTATTTCTGGCCCAAAACTTCCATAGGCCACAGGGGTGGCCAAACAAAAACAAAAACAAAAACATGCCATTGTCGTACATGTACTAGTTTCTGGGACTGCAGTTAGCATGTGTGCATTCATCTCACTGCTGCCACTGACATTTTAGCAGGAGGATTCTTGGTCGTCAGAGGCTGTCCTGTGCACTATAGGTTGTTTGGTAGGGTCTAACACCTTTACCCACAAGATGCCAGTAGCACCCTCTCACCTCTTGTGACAAATAAAAATATCTCGGGATATTGCCAAATACCCTCTGGGGAACAAAACTGCTCCCAGTTGGGAACCACTGCCTCAAGGGTAATTCAGGTAAGCTGGGTTACTGAATTAGGTAGAATTGGAGAAAGCAAAGCCTCTAGTTCTATAAATAAGAGTCTTAGATTAGCAGTACATGGACTCACAGGGTGCCCCCACCATTCTTGTGGTTGCAAATGGTTGTGTCCTCAGCTCAGAGGATATAAAGGCTCATATAAACCAATGTTTAGGGTCTTATGAGATTTACTTCTCTTACCCATAGCCAATTTGTCAGAAAAGAGACACTGTAGCTTATAGCCTGTGTACTAGGAGAATTTGGCTCAGTGGCTTCTGTTTGTTGTTTAGTACAAGAGCTTCTCAACCTTTAGACGGTCTTTTGCACCACCCCCACCCCACCCCCCTGCCGGCATAAAAGGGTTTAAAACACAGCACATTTTAGGCGTTTTATACTTTCAGTACCTAAAAATGTGTGTGTGTGTGCGCGCAAATGCACACATATGTGCATTTACCTTGATTTTCAGCTTTAGAAATAATTAACACAAATGCAGACTGAAGCAAACTCCATGCAAAGCAAAGGAGGATGCAAAAAATATCTTCTTTATTCTTTCTTTTGTATCACTATCACTCTCTATAATTGAAGGACAAAAATTAAAACTTGTCAACCGCAAACATCATGACTGTTCAAGATGATGACTTTGAACATGGTAAAAGGACAACCTGAAAAATTATGTACAGTTGATATGGAACAGGAGAGAGAGAATTTACACTCAGTGGACAGCTGTATCCAGCATTTGACCCAACCTCTGATGCACAGCATGTACAGCCGCCACATTTAGGTTTTATAAATGTACTGTGTCAAAAACAAATCTACATGGAAGCCAGGGATTTTAAATTATAAAGACAAATGGCTCATTAAATACCAAAGCCTAATCATCACTGTGCAAATAACAGGTGTTCTGAGAGCTGGTCCACGTGTTGAGAGCACTGCATAAGATGGCATCAGCGTTCATTCCCACTGATTTCAACAGGAGAGCCACAATTTAAAAAAGAATTCATTTTTTTTAAAAGAGGAAAGCAAAAAAGAAAAAGCCCACTCTCAGCTTAAAATGTAGGTTGACTCTCGTAGGGAATGCTTTTCCTTCTGATGAATCACACCTGACCACTGAGGTTGCCTCTACACTTACTCAGAAATGAGTGGAAATTACACCTGCCCTGAACATTTCTCCCTCATTAAAGCCCTCCTCATCCATGGCTAACTGGCTGCTGCTTACCAAGCCCCTCCTGTGTGGCCTGAAGAACTTTAATGGGCTGGAATTGAATACTAACTAAGCATTCCCCGGTCTGGTGAACAAACTGCACAGACTGAACAAACCAGGGAAAATGCGCCTCTGAAGGCTGATGAGTACATTGGCGGTTTAATTTAAAACTGCCCTGGGGTGGCCATGCCATCTCATCTGGCCTCTTTATGTTTGTGTTATGAGAGAATCAGATCGATGCCTTCCTTTTATTCTGGGACTGTGGTTTCCAAATAACAGAAGAATGAAGACTCTCCCCTGATATTCATCTAAAAAACTCAGCTTTGAAGTCAATGGCTTCCGTGGCAATTGTCAATACCCCTTCCTTTCACCATTTGCAAAGCAGCCCTGAGAGGCTCATAAGAAGGGTTTATTGCTGTAACACCCTTGCCCAGGGATGACGACACCAGCCTTGTCCTTGAAATAACTTGCTTTTTCCTTTTTGATGCTGTGTCAAGAATCACACAACTATTTTAATGGGCCTTTAAATATGAGTGTTTTCTGACACCTGTTGAGTATATACTACAGGTTGAGCACTGTGTCAAGGCACTTCACATAGATGATTATCTCATGTAGCGTCTACAATTATGAGGCCAGGACTATACATAACATGCCAAGGTCTTACATATGAGGACTAACTGTTGCAAACTTGGTAGCAAGTGAGAGTGATTACTTTATGTTTGAAAAGTACAGTATTTTAGAGCATTTACATGTGTGTTTTTTATTCTCATTAGGATCTGTGAAGGTGAATGACAAGGTCATTGCCCCATTTTACAAAGGCAGGCTCTAAGTCTCTGACATTTTAAGTGATTGGACTGAAGAAGTGGGGGGGCCTTACCTAAAATCCAGACTCACTGACTACAAAGTAGAGGCTCTTCCCCTGTCCTGTTATAAGTAGAAGACAATCTCCTTGAGCCATAAAATATATAATGACAATTCAAACATGATCTTAAAATACCCTGAGAAAGCAAAGACTTGAGCTTACTACAGTATCTTTTCATTGACTTGCGTTTTACATCAGGAGTCAGCAAACTATCTGTTTTTATAAATAAAGTTTTACTGTAGCACCACCATCTCTATTTAGGTAGGTATCATCTATGGATGATTCGTGCTGCAATTACAATGTCAGAGTTGAGTACAGTCGGCCCTCCACACCCCAGGTCTCACATTCCTGGATCCATCCTACAGAATCCAAGGCTGGTTGAATCTGCTGATGTGATTCCTGTGGATACAATGGGTCCACTGTACTTACTGTACTGCCCCATTTTATGTAAACAATTTGAGCATCCATGGATTTTGGTATCCCTGGGGCCTCCTGGAACCATTTCCCTGTGGATACTGAGGGACAGTTGTAGTTGTAATACAAATTAGCCACTTGCAAAGTAAAATATTTATTGTCTGGTAATTGACAGAAAAAAAAGATCACCAATTCCTGCTTCACATTATAAAGGAATTCTCTCCTCATATTTATCTTAGGTATGGTTGTGTATAAACTTTTTTAAAATTGTGAAGCATTCTTAGGATAGGGTCAGTCTTCATAACACAAATGGAATGAGTTCAGAAATACTTTGCAGGAGAGGCATTTGTTGTTAATAATTCATTTCCCAGAAAAGCACCTGTGGCTTTGCCTCTGGTGAAACCCTCTGCCCATCAGCCCTCTCACACAGCCTGGGGTTGAGGGGGGCCTCTCAGCCCATGATCTCAGGTGCTCCCCCTGCATTAAGAACGCTCAGCCTCACGCTCCTGCCTCTCAAGGACCTCCTCCATCACTTTAGCCTCTGTCGACTCTATTTTAGCCTCTGTGCTCTTTCTCATTAATGTTTAATAAGAGGTTAAAATCTCCCCCATTATAAATAACATTACGTAGGTCCTATCTCCCCTTCCAGTTACCAAGTTGTTCTCTCTCCGATCCTTCATGGCAAGCATCTTGGAAGATTCATGCACAATCACTGTGTTTGCTCCCAATTACTCTCCAATCCATTGCCTTTGGTTTTTTGGTCCACACCACAGCCCACATGGGCAACTATGTGTATGTGGACGTGTGTATATGCACACATAAACACACACGCACACACACAAATCTTTGAAAATGACCATTACTTCTCGAGGATTAATTCATAATTAATGGGATTGCTGGGTAAAGGTATATAATATTTTAAGCCCTCCAGAAAAGCTCTGCTTACACTTTTATCAGCAGTGAGCAAAAGTACTTAATTCCCAAAACACTGCTGACAGTGGGATATTATCATTTTTAAAAACATAGGCAACTGGATTAAAAGTAATAGTTTTGCAGTATTATATTAATTTTGTTTCCTTTGATTGCTCATAAAGTATTACATATTTTCATTTATTAGTAGAAAAATAAAATTCAATTTCTAGTATTTTTTAAAATTTTTCTTCTTTTCTATGTAAAACACTTTTAAAATAAGCCAATAGTTTTTAAAATTGTGAAATACCATTTTAACCAATTGTAGCAATAAATTTATATGAAATAAAGATGATCATGAAATCTGAATAAATGTGACATTAAGACAGTATGAAAAAGCAACTATAAATGCCAAAGATTTATGAAAATATCAGGCTTCTAGGAGAAATTTTTAGAAATTATAAAAATTAATGCATATACTTCACTTAATATTTCTCCTTGGAGAAGAAAATCAAACATACCACAAAAAACTTCAAATAGAACAATTTTAACTTAAACATTTATGAAGTATGTTTCTATTTTGTATTCAAAAATTCTTCCTTAACAGATGACAGATTTAAAAGCATATCTTTTATTAAAAAATATTTAAAATACATTATTTTTCACTTTTTCATTGGGGCCTTTGAAACTAAGTAGTTAATTCAATTCTGATAAGAATTAAATTATGACAGAAAGTGGTAAACTATTTTGCCAATGAGGTAAACTAACGTTAGACACAGCAAAACAATAATCTTACGGTATTTGTGTACAAAATACTTGAAACCATATGGGGTCATCCGACACTGTTCAGATGTAAACAGAAACTAAAGTATAAATAAAATACACAGAAATTGCTTGGTTTCAGAGCTAAGGTTTGATAATAAATTTAGTCACAATGACTAAATATGGCTTAAAAATATCTCATCAGTGAAGGTGTTAGACGCCTTTTGTGAACCTGTGATATCTATTAATTTAATTAAAAGCAAATCACAAGATAACACATTGTGAGAAAGAAATATCAGCAAGTACAACTGAAGATTATCCCTGGAGGATATCATAATATTTTTAAAGGACAAGAGTTTTTATTTGACTCCAAATCAAATTACGCATTTTGATTTTTCACATAATCTTTGCCATTTAAACTGTAGTCCTTATATTTGTATTTATTTATTTGCCTGGGAGGGTGTCTTACACACATTAATTGTTCCAGAAATGGTTTTGGAGTGAATGAATCTCTTTTGAGACAAGTGAGACTCCATGGCTTTTAAGCTACATTAAACCTGTATTATGTTTAAAACAATGTACTCTTCTTTATAACTATTAAATGCAGTAATTTGGTTGTAACATTAACTAAACTACATCTAAACTAATATGTTTTAACAGAAGCATTTTACAATATGCATCATAACGCTTAAAGTTTATATAATCCTTGATCCTGGAATTCTTTTTCAATAAATCTGCTCTAAGAATATAACAACAGATTTAGTGCAAAAAGTGATTCTAAACAACATATTTTAAATATTAAAAGTGGGAGGAAATGGGATGGACTGGGCATTCGGAGTTAGTAGATACAAACTATTACAGTTCAAATGGATATGCGATGAAGTCCTATGTATAGCACAGGGAGCTGTATCCAGTCTCTTGCAATAGATGACGATGAAACATAAGAGAGGAAAGGGAATGTATATATGTGTATGATTAAGTCACTTTGCTTTACAGAAGTTGACACAATATTGTAAATCAACTATGCTTTAATTGTTTTAGAAAGTTCAAAAAAGAATAAAATCACCTTCCTTCTATATTACAGGTATTAATGCTACTATTATTGTTGATCACCAAAGCAACTGAGCAAAATGAAACGGGTTAATCAGGAAAATTATGAAATTATTTGTAATTAAGAAAATCTAAATCTGCTAATGAAGAGAGTCTAGGTTTAAAATTGTTTAAAGCAATTTCCAAAAAAGAAGAAAAATTCATCTATTTCTGGAAAATAGATCATCCTTTGGTGGGTGGGGCACTCCATAGCTCTTTGAGTTTCCACATTCATTTTACTCCAGGAACGTCTATTTACTAAAAATCTCCTACGTGCCAGGCAATGTTCTCAGTGCTTAGGGACCGGAATCACTGATGCATGATTGTGGAGGGCCCTACATAGGATACAAGACAATTAGTAGTTTATTCTGTTGGCACTGGGGCAGAAGAGTATATGATTAGATTTATCATTTAAAGCTGATCATTCCAGCAACCAGGTGGAGGATGGGTAATGGAAAGTCTAGAGGGAAAAACACTAGTTACCAGATTCTTTAAATGGTCCAAGTAAGCATGAAAGGAAAGCTTGTAGTAATACAGAGCCACAAACACTGAAAGAGGAGACAGATATGATACCAAAGAGATAGTATGTTTTGAGTTTCCTGTCTTTTACAAGGGCAGCAGCATATAAAACATTGTAGTGTTTGAGACTGGGGAGTATAAATGGCAAAAGTGGACTTCCCTGATGAAGGTCTGTAATGAAATGGTGCTGTTTTAGGGTCAGATGGTCAAGGTTGTCTCTCATTCTTCAGACAGGGAGTTGGTGGTTCACGCATACAAATCACAAAGGCTACCATCTTAACAAGCCATTGCAACCCCTAGAATATGCATACAAGTTGGTCACAATTAATTATGTTTACATTTGTTTAAGTAATAGTTTAATTCTATAGATATTTTCATTAGTTATTTGAGGAGTGATTTTCTTTTCCTTAATACTTAATCCCAAAACAAAGACTGCAAGAGCAAAATAAAATATTATTGTAATATGTTTTTTTTTTCTTTTAAACTGAGATATATTTGACATATAACATGATTTTTGTCAACCATGAATTATGTTATTATTTGAGGCTCAGTTCCCCAAAACAAATTTAGCAATTCTTGGAGATAAAACATCAAATTTATAAAAGATCTAATTTGGTAACCTCTCTTGGCATGCATTCTTTAGGGTACCTATACCACCTACATAAAACGTCCATTACCTTTACTGTATAATAATGACCCCTTCTCAGTTACCCCCTACAACACTCACACTATTTTTTTTCCCAGCATGGCTCTCTTTTGGCAACTGTTATGAATGGTCTCTTTAAAAGTTGAAGACTTGGGGAGTTCCCACTGTGGCTCAGCAAATTCAGAACCTGACCAGTATCCATGAGGATGCAGATTTGATCCCTGGCCTTGCTCAGTGGGTTAAGGATCCAGCACTGGTGCAAGTTGCAGCGTAGGTCACACATAGCCCAATTTGACCCTTAGCCTGGGAACTTCCAAAGACTTTGATTATTAGGTAAACATGATAACCTTAAATGATACTCTTCTTTCTCATTGTCTTACAGATCTTAACGGGAATTCTTTCTAGTGCTATTTCTGCTGAGTATCACCCACAAAAGCAGAGTAGTTGATGAACTATCTTTTTCATGGAAATCTTTTGGCCAACCAATCAAACAAAACAATGGATGCAGAATATGCATGTGCTCTGGATAATATAGTGTAATATTATCTTTTGGTCCATCTTGAAAAACTGTGTGCGCTTTCCCCCTTAATTCTATTCCAAGAAAATAATTAAAGGAACTCTCCTCTCTTTAAGTTCTCTATCCCTGGGCATCCCTCTTGGTGAAAGCTCAAGAAACAAACCACCTTCTACCCAGGATCTATTTTAGATGGATGTGAAGAAACAGATCCAGACAGAGATAAGCAAGAGAACTGTGAAAGGAGATAGGGTGTAAGAAGGGTGGTTACTCAACGTGAGGGAGAAGGGAGCTTTGCCTCCCCAAGTCCCCAAGTCTGAACCTAGGTTTTGTTGTTGTTTATTGTTGTTTGTTTGTTTTCCTATTCTTGGTGAAAAAAATGGGGAAACAAAAATGATCAATAATCAGAAATGAAAAAAGGGAGTTCCCATCGTGGCGCAGTGGTTAACGAATCCGACTAGGAACCATGAGGTTGTGGGTTCAGTCCCTGCCCTTGCTCAGTGGGTTAACGATCCGGCGTTGCCGTGAGCTGTGGTGTAGGTTGCAGACGCGGCTTGGATCCTGCGTTGCTGTGGCTCTGGCGTAGGCCGGTGGCTACAGCTCCGATTGGACCCCTAGCCTGGGAACCTCCATATGCCGCAGAAGCGGCCCAAAGAAATAGCAAAAAGACAAGGAAAAAAATAAATTAATTAATTAAATAAAATACTTTAAAAAAATGTAAAACTGTTTAAAAAAAAAAAAGAAATGAAAAAAGGGCATCGCTAGAGGTTCCTGAGATAGTATAAAGACTCATTTATTCATAGATCTTTGTGACTTCATGAACATAAGGTTCACCCTTATCTTGTCTAAAACAAATTTCATGAGTTCCTTACATATTCTGTACACAAGTACTTTGTGGCTTCCTTTTCACTGTCTCAAAGGTGTTTTCTGAGGAATTAAATTCTTAATTTTAAGTGGGTAAAATTCATCAAATTTTAATTTCATAAGTAATGCTTTTTGTTTCCTGTTTAAAAAATTATTTTGCATGCCCAAGACATGAAGATATATATCATCCTATGATTTCTTCTAGAAATGTTACTAACTTGGTTTTCACATTTTAGTTTGATGATCCATTTCAAATTAATTTTTGTATGTTGTGAGGTAGTGTTAAATTTCATATCTTTCCACATTGAAAAGGACAATCTTTCCCAGTGAATTGCAATGGAAGATGAATGGATGGATAGATAGAGAGATAGATAGATATGTGTATTTCAAGTATTTGGAAGTGTTTCTAGACTTTCTATTCCATTGCACTGTTCTGTTTGTTTATTCTTACACTGATACAAAATCATCTCAATTATTATACACTCATAATAATGCTTGATAACTGATAGTGTAATAAAACAACTCTGTTCTTCAAAAGAATACATCATCAATCTTATTGCTAGTGAAGATCTATTTGAACTATATGCAGTACCACCAGTTAACCAACTACAGGATGACAAGAAATGGTGGACTTGAAGTTCTGTGGTCATGAGGTCAAGGCTTCAATATAAGGCAGAGGAGCAGATTCACAGCACCACCTTGCAAAAGAAAGAGCAATGGTAATTACGAAGGTTCACCTTAGTCTGAGAAGACCACAGACTAAGCTTCAGATCAGTCTTGTTTTCTGAGTACCATGTAAGCTTCCTGGCTATTTACTCGATAATAGGCAGAGGAAAAAGTTCTCCCAGACATGATTATATTTGACTGTCCTGCTGTTATGTTTAGGTGGAGCTGGAACAAAATGCAAAATTATTCTTATAATTAACAGAGAAATGACATGGTGTTTTTCACCATTGTATTATAGATGGAAGCTATAAACATGAGACATTTAGAAACTCACTTCTCTGGCTTCCACAAAGGCAGGAACTACAGCTTCTTCATGAGGCTGTTTCTATATTCTGTAGCATACCTTAACCAAATCAGTAATCTAATTATAAATAGTGGATTATGATTCTGTATGATAGCTCTTGTTTACTGTGGTATCTATGGGTTTTTTTTCCCATAGCATCCATAGTTTAAAGGTCTCTTTCAATTAGTACCTTTAGCAGCTCCAAACCACAGAAAAGGCCACATAAATATGGAAATAACTCCTCTGGTTGGTTACCTTGCTCTCCATCTTTTGCACAACCTAGAGCAAGTTTCAGTGCTTCATAGCATCACCTTCTATGTAAATATAGCTCACAAACCACAATGACCAGAAAATATTTTAAGGTTCCCCTGGACAAGAAAATGAAGGGAGGGCTATATCAAACAGTACTAAGCATCTTCCTCTGAGAAAATCCTTGTCTTCCTTGCTTTCCTGGGGCTCCCCTTCTCTGTACTCCCCATCTCCATCTCCCCACTTCTTTTTAATGAAAAGCTATTTGTATCAGCTCAAGCTCTTTCAATTTTAAGTATCCAAACACGTACCATCTTACACTGCGTTCGAGTATATGAAAAGCCATTTTTACTGAAGAGAATGTTGCACTAAACTAGCAAAAACAATACAGCAAAGGAGAACCTTCCATAGAAGAGTATGCGTGTGCCTGTGCTGACATGATGGAGTTGGGATATGGAGGAGCTGTGAGTAAACAAACATTTTTCTCCCTGTCACAACATCTTTCTTGTCACATATGCGATTTAAACCCAACTATATATATTTTTTTTTCACACGGATCCTGTCAGCTTCTCTTTTGAGAAGTCTTTTCTTTCTATTGTCTTGTTTTCTCTGCTTAGCATTTTGTACTTTTTACTGCCTCACGTTCTGCTACAGGAAGCAATTTTAAATCTTTTTTTCTTCTTTAACATTACAACTCACATATGAATACAGTTCATAGCAAAAACAATTTTTGAAAAGATAGAGAACATCCATCTCTCCCCAAGTAAAATATCATTCCAAAAATGACAAATCAAGCTATGGTCCCAAACTTTGCCTTATCTACTAATACTTGTCAAGGTTTTTTGTTGAAAGCAACAGAAACTCACTCTGGAGGATTTGGACAGAAAAGGAATTTCTTGAAAGATAATTATGTTAGCTTGTAGAATCAGCTAGAGGCTTTAAAGTACTAGCTCAGAAAACCAGAAGAGGCAATGAAAGGCTAGACAGCCAGAATCAGAGTCTAAAATCACCCCACATAACTGTCTAGCAAAGACAATATCAGTACCATTTTTCAACATTAAATTCTCCAGCTTGTACATCTCTGGCTCTGAAGTATCTGAACTCACTCTGAACTGCCAATATCTGAAGGGGCCTTTGCTGGTCTTGCCTCCTTGAATCTTAGGTTCTCAAATTGATGCTCAAGATTGGCTGAGCTGAGGTCATTTGCTTATGACCGCACTTTCCCATTGATAAATTAAGAAAATTTGCATATAACCCACAGAACTTTTAAAATTACTTTCCAGGGAGGCTGGGAAAACACACATTTGTCCTTTCAGGAGTCTTTGGTTTTCCTAAATAAATGTGATTAAATTCCATCTAACTCAGTATTCTAGATTTAAAATGTTTGCTTTACCCACAGCTGAATCTTTTAGAGCTTTTGTTGTTTCCTTTACATTGGAAACCACCAAAGTAAAATGACTTTCTCACTGAGTCTCCATTCTGACTCTTCAGAGGAGAATGAATTCATTAGGAATATCCTAATGTCCTAAAAATGATGGAATCTTTAAGTCAGAGGCACCTGACAACGAATATTTCCTCAAGCATGCCAGTTCTGCAGCAAATCTTTCATGTGTATATCTCACTTTTCCTATCAGTAAATTAAAATAATTAAATTTAATCCATACAACTACCATAATTATTTTTCAAGAATCTCCTAGGCTTTCATTCATTCCTTTTCACTTTAAATGCAGGTGCACACTGAAACTTTCCTATTTTCCTTTTATATGTTCTTGTAGGCTTCTGTCTTCACTTCTCTCTAATTGGCTTCTCCAATATAATTTCATAGATGATTCCTGATCCCAAACTTTATCCCTGACTCATTCGTGATCTTCTGTTCTCTATTTAATGGAGCCATACCCTGCTCTGTCTATATCCCCAGGCTGGTGCAAAAAGTGAATTTTTATCTAAAAAGTTCATCAGGCAGGTCTTGCAAATTATAATTTCAATATTTTCTTGGAAACTATAAGCCCTGATCTGCCTGTGAGGTTAGGGAAAAAAGCTGAATTGCTTTGGTACAAAAACCTGAGATTACATTTTTCTATTACTTTTCTTGTGTTTTTCTCCTGAGAGGATGGTATTTCAGATGAGAAAAAAAAATGGAATGGAAATGTGTGAGGAGAGAAAGGATAGTGTACATGTCAGAAAAAAAAAAGAATTATTTTCAACATTTAAAAAATTATTTAATTTTAAACTGTTTACATAGTAATACACTTTTATTTTTCTTACCATTCCTGTATTTGTCTTGTGTGAATGGCATTTCGTGTAAGTTTAGGAAAAAGCTGATTTCTATTTCTAGTTCAACATTTAAGGAACAATAACAGCCTGTGGACAAAAGTGCTGGGCCTGAACTGATTCACCAAAGTGAGAAGTTTGTGGCAGAGGTGAATGTAAGAGTAAAAACCCCTGAGAAACTTGCAAAAAAAAAGTGGGGTTCAGCAATCTTGCAACAAAGAGTGGCAGAGGAACTGGAGCAATTATAATTAAAGTCTTAAGGATCAGGTAGGTAGTTAAGCTGATTCCTACATAAACTCCCAACTTCTTTTTGCATATTTCTAAGTATATACCTCAGTTGTAGCTCACATACAGTACTTCCAAAAGTAAAATCACATTTCCTAAACAATGTCCAAAATTGAATGTCGATTATTTTTACCACAGGTACCAAAATAATAGTATCATATTTAACTCCAACTTTCTTACATTTTTATGCTATGTGTTACTAAGCTTCTATCTATTATGAAGTCTGTTCAATAGAACAGACCATCAGAAAAATTGTCTGTTCTTTGGTAATATTTATCATAAAAATAACTTTTCAAGTAATGTTTCCTTGATTCTTACTTTCAAAAATACATCAGTAGGAATCTTGATATTGTATAAACTAGAAAAAAACAACATACACTGGAAAAGAAGAAATCTTCTTTCTGTATCTTAAAAAGCATCTAAAGCTATCACTCTGCTCATAGGATTTCTTGGAATTTTCTGGGGGATCCAGAGCACTGTTAATAGAAATTATTCAAAAATTCCCCATAAGGGAGGACTCAAAGAAGTGTTCTAATTTGTAATGAAAGGGGCAGGGTTTTCATAGAAGGTTAGCAAGAAGGGTCAGCTAAGGTTAAGATAGTTTCAAAAAAAGCTGGTCAAAAATGATGCATAGAAAAAGGAAGGAAAGGTTTTGGTTGTTAGTGACCATTTCATGGGCAGCTGTGTTGATCAAGATGGGTGGGGAAAAATTAATGATTAAGGTCCTGCAGAAAGGGATGAAATGGGACATCTAAGTGACAAGCACAGGGGACTCACTGTGGAAGTTCTCACTCCACCAGGTCTCTCATCCTTCCCAAGCAGAACAATAAAATACAGCAGCAACACTCACATTCAGAGTTTTTCTAACGACTGATGCAGTAGAATATTTAAAAATTCTTGCAGTCTTTCAGAGGTTTTTGCTCATTGATTGGTCCAAATTCATGTTTCCCTGTCCACAGAATCACTGGTTCTCAATGACATTCAAATTAAAAAAATCCACCCAAAAACTTGTAAGAAAAATAGGCCCAGTAAATTACCGGACTTCATCTCAAAATGAGATCTAATATTTATTTTATTACTAAGAGGGTGGAGTTAGCCTCCTGCAGGAGACTATTTGAGCAGAAGAATTTGAGCAGAAGAATTCTGAGCTGCTGAATTTCCATTTTTCAGAAACTATTTACAAGCTTTAAGTTTTGCAGATTTTGGTATGCAAGTTCTCAGGATTTTGAGAGTCTGTGTGGAGATGAAAAAGACACATATATCCTAGAAATATTTGCCATCTATTGTGAGTAGAATGATGTGTACCGGGCTTAGGGGAGGAAATTCTGAAAATGACCACAGATAGATAAACAGGAAATTTAGGAATTTTATCTGCATAACCAATGATATACCCACTCACTTTCGGCCCTTCATAAAACTCACCCCTTCATAAAACCTTATATGATTTACTGCAATTGTACTTGTACTTGGTATGGTGTGGGAAGGTGAGAAATAGAATGACAAATATGAACAGCAGAACCGAAGGGACCAATCTCAGTTCCATCACACATATAAAACTTGGGGAAAATTCTTCAGATAATGTGAGGCTTAGTGAACAATGATGCTGTTAGTGATTTACTACTGATTATTTCAGGAACATAGACAGGGTTTTTAAAAGAATGAAGTTACATGTTTTTTTTAATTTAACCATATTCTATGAAAATTACAGCATAGTTTATATCATAAAACATCAGAGATTAGGCAGCTAGGGAAATATCACTCAGACAAGGGCGGTAATTATCAACAAATTGCTCCGTCTCAGATACCTTTATATTTGTACATCAGGAGACTATGTCACCGTGGATCTAGATTTTAAGATATTGAAATAGTTTACAGAGTTTATTCCTCTCAAAATATTCTGACCTTTGAAATACAGTAGTAATAAGTAAAATTTACACCTGGCCAAAGACTATCTGGCTATAAGATATTTTTTCCCACAAAGAAAAATAACAGTAAATAAATCTCAAAAGCAGCAACACTTTAAGCATTTTAGTCGTTTCATTTTCCTTTCAACATTGTACATACGGTAAATATAAATATTTGGAAATTGAACAAAGTATAAAATAAACATTGTCATGTTTTCTATAAAGTATAATTATCTTTTAGTTATTTAATTCAACAAAGTAAATTTGTTTTTACATATTTTCTTTCCTTTCAAAAATATATATTAATTAGAATAATTTAAATGATTCAGAATTCAGGCATATAATAACTGAACTATATTTTTCAAGGAAGTCATTTTTGCGTATATACACAGTTTTATTTTATTATATAAAATAATAATTATAACATCTAATTCGTCATTAAATATTCAATAAATGAAAAATGAACTGCATAATCAAAGCAACAATTTGTACAAAAATGTGTGCTTAGCAAATTGTTGGAATATTTGCTCATTTCCTCTTGTTCAAAACCGTTATGACTCTACAACATAACCAGTGCCTCTCAAACTAAAGTCTCTAAACTAAAGTCCCTACAACATAACCAGTGCCTCTCAAACTAAAGTCCCTAAACGTTAGCATCACCTAAACATTTGTTTGGAATATGTATATTAACACAGGCTCCCACTGAGTCTGGTGTAGACTAAAGCTTCAGAACCACTGGTCTAGGCTGCAGAGTTGGGCCTTTGCTTTCACGTTAATGTCCTGTTCATGTTCATATCCTACCCCCTTGCTACTCACCATCCAAGAAGATACCTGGATCACTCAAATTCTCTCCCTCTAGAATTTAATCTAAGAAACCTAAACACTAGAAATTCATAACAGGTGACAGTTTTTGAAGTTGGGAAGTCAGGTACACTTAGGTATAACCTGAATGACATTTGAGGGTCTTATGAACAACACTGGTGTTGGTTTACTGACAAAAGTAGGAAAACAGAGCAGATTCATAAAGAGATGAGAAAAGAGGGACAGAAATGATTAAGAGGCCACTTTCGTTTCTATATTTTTCTTGTTCTCGGTTCTGGTCCCACGTCATTTCTGGCTGTATTTTTTGTTCTCGGGTTTGGTTCTTAGGTCTTTGTATAACTGATATACTCCCTTCTCTCTTTTATTTCCATGAGCTAAGATACTTTGCTCTTTCTTGCAACAAAATAATTCCAATACAAATGGGTGCATAATAGTAGTTGGTTAGTGGTTTAAATAAAGAAAATAAGAGTGATCAACAACTGCTAAATATGGCTAAATGGATTTGCAATTAATGGGTAGATGCAGTTATTTAAGTGAACCTTTTCAAATACAAGTAAAATCCTAAAAGCAAAGTGAAGATATACTTCAGAGCACTGTGGCTAAGTGTTTTCTACTTCCTATTACACTATCCTATGGACAACTGTGGAGCACTCCTTCTGGTTTTTCTAGTTTAAATGAATCCCATGATGCCTTGGATATTTCTAGATGTAGCAGGAAAAAAAAAAATCCATCCAACTTTTAGCTTGCTGCTTATTTCTTATTTGATTTTAGACATTTTATTTAACCTTTCAGAACCTTCAGGTTTTTTTCCCACTACATACTAAAAAAGTATATCTATTGTGGTGTTGCAGTAAGGCATGGATTTTATATGTGAAAGAAATTTTCTTAAGATATCTCTTAAGAGGCCTTCTTATAATATTTCTAATTTATATTTTCCTTAATTGGCATTTTATTGATGCTAAGACATAGGTATCAACTTTAATGATTTCTGTGTTTGAATTATTATTCTAAAAAGTATTATTCTTTTGTATATTTAGTATTTACTTTAATATCTAGACTAAAAACATTTTTCATAGAAAATAAAAATACCACATGCATTTCTGTTTTATATATCAACAACTGCAGATAAAATATTTTAAATTTTTTTATAATTTTTAGGAATTTCATGGAATAGACCTTATACCCATTTTAGGGTTATGATCATGAAATAAAATGCTCCTAGTGCATTATATTTTATAAGGTTCAACCAGTCTGTTCAGTTAAAACAGAACTGACTATAGAATTCCCCTTTTTAATGAAGTAGAAACTCACCTCATAGGTAATTATCAGAAATGAGAATTAGAAAGTAATGCTGACTTGCTGAAAATGCAAGAATGAAAAGGCCAGAAAGACCTATGGTCCCAATGAGTGTCCAGTAGGGTCTGCCCCAACATACTTGATGCATGATTGAATGCCTTCCCTGTTGACTATTTCAACACACCTCTGCTGCTGAACTATGTTGAATAAAATGAATTATTTTTCTATGTTCATCCCTGATTGATCCTATGAGTAATGACCATTTCTTTTGCAACAAGATTTATACACAGCTTCAATTAGAGAAGAAAAGAGAAAGTGTAAATTCCTTTGAAGTGGGTTCACTCTACTTTACTTTCACTTTTACTCCTCTACTCCAGTTTCACTGTCAAAGCCAGGATCTCATCCTCACAGTGTCACCCTCCAATGCAAACACCTAGAACTTTGCTTTCACATTTTTCAGCCACTTTGTGCCACCTGTCCCCTAGCCGCTGCCCATAGCTACATAGCCACCATGTTGCCCCTTCTCTTTACACCACCACTCAGTGACGTCAGCACAGGAAACTAGAATTACCCACTGCCCAGGTTCATATTCATGAAAACTGCTTTGAGTTGTTCTTTACAAATTTCCCAGATAACCTTCAGCTCTTTGCATGTTCTTTACACTTGTCTGTCGCTGCCAACATCCTCTTATGCTAACTCGGATGCCAGGTAATATATGTTACCTAGGAAGGCCATAGAAATGTATGTCTGATATCAAATCAGCCTCTACTGTTTATTATTATTGATGATTCCTAGTACAGAATACTAACCTATATTCCTAAACTTTAGTATGAAAAACTTAAATATGGCCTATTAGTTTCTAGTATTTATGGCTGTCACCTATACAAGCTACAAGACAAATAACTGAAACTCAGGTTTTCTGATTATCTCTTTCTCTACTCATAAACATTTACTGGATCCTTATTTTTAAGCCATGACTGATCTTGCATGCACCTATTTTTAAAAATTATTTTCTTTAATTACTACTACACCATATTAACGTCCAGACAAAGTGTACAATATATTATCTCCTTAAAATTGTCATGTACTTCCCTGGTTTCACTCAATTTGTTGTGAAATGCCTTGCATATATATCTCTAACTAATAAAGCATTATTCATCTGAACCTATCTGAATGGACATCTCTTTTAGAAATCATAATGACAAACCTAAATGACTTCCTCTTCCTTCCTTCCTGCTATTATTTCCATTCCTTATCATTCTTATTTTGTGTAGGATCTGTATATACAGGGAAGGTGGCAAAAGGAAAACAGTGTTTATTAACAACTTACATGCCAAGGAATATTCTAAGCATTTTTCATTAAAATGCATTTATCTTATTCCCTTACCATATAAAATAAGTGGTATTATCTTTACAATAAAAGAAACCAGGCTTCTTGGAGAAAAACCTAAATCTTTGGTTGGTTGGGGACAATAAAAATGGAGCCCAGAATACCTTGTAATCCCAGAAATTAAGAAAGTGACCCCACCTTTCCCCACCCCCACCAGAAATAAAAGGGTGGGAGCATCTCCAAAAGACATAAAGGACACAAAGACCTAATGAAAAAGAGCCCCTGGTTGCCAAAGTTGGAACAATGTGCATAAATAATTAAATAAACAGTGTTAGCACTGGGTTATAACCTAAAGAATAAAATATCCATGGGCCTATACTTATAAAAATGATTTAGTTCATTGTGGAAAAAAAGGGCAAATCTTTCTTAGTGAAGAATTACAAACACTTAATGTAGGAAGAAAGGTAGAAATCGAAAACTGTTAAACAGTAACAATTGCTATAGGCAAGATCAATTTACAAATGATAAAAATAATGAACAGAAATTTACAGAGAAACAGGATATTGACACAGCCTAAAAGTATCTCCTCCATGTATTTATTACTCGTAATTTTAACATGTATCCACAAATTCTTTTATACTCCTCCCCTTTGGAGGTAGAGCACAATTCCACAAAGTGCAATGGTGGCTGGACTTGGTGTTTTCCTTCTAATAATTACAGTAGGGAAAGGGAAACAATACATTTACAGAGGAGAAATCTGGCAGATATCACGTTAGCCAAGGGATCAAGGTTATTACCAACAACAATTCACACTGATATTGTGGAATCAGGTATGAGGCATAAAATACACAACCCTAGTCTAATCATGAGCAAACAGAATGTTATACAAAAGTATTCTTCAGAAACCATGAAAAACAAGGAATGGCAGAACTGCCACAGACTGAAAGGGTTTAAGATGCAATACTTAAATGAAACGTAGACTGGAAAAATGATAACAAAAAGATATATGCAGAAAAGTGATGAAATCCAAATAAAGTCTATAGTTCAGTCAGCAGTAGTTTAACATGTAAATGTATTATTTTGATAAATATTCCATGGTTATGTCCAATGTCAACTTTAGGGGAAGCTAGATGAAGGGATGAGAACTCAATATTATCTCTGCACACTCCTGTGAATCTAAAAGCACTTCAAAATAAATTTTTTAAAAAAATTCCCTCTATATTATCCAATTTTTGAAACCGACTCCCACGATGGTAGCTATTAGTGGGCACATCAGACTAAAGGACTTCTTTGTAAACTGATCCAACTTCCTTGGAAAGCACGGAATTTATTTTCCCCGTTACACTTGAATTCTATCTTGTGACAAATAAAGAGGTGAGTAGATTGCTAAAATATTTCAATGATTTAACTTTGCAGATTATACACAAAATGTTCAGTCTCTTCCCAGAGCTTTGAAGGAAAAGTGTAGTGTTAGTTCCCCAAATTACACATTCTGGCTTCATAGTTTAATAACACTCAGCAAATAATTGCTTATCTTCTCATATTTCTTTTCAGTGTAGACACAAAATTTCAGATACACTGCTTATCTTCTGTTGATAAGGTGATCCTTTCAGATACTGTTAGATTTTATCTCCTCCATCACCAATATAGCACTACTTCGAATTACAGGGTTTTTTATGTAAAATAATGTCAGTTACTTCACAAGACTAACAAAGTACAATCAGAGGGCTCCTCTTCTCAATACAATGAAGTATGCATTTATGTATTTGTGATGGCTGGTTTTGATCCTAAAAGATTTCAAGAAGGGTTTATTCATAGATGAGATGTGTGACTCTCTCCCCTGTGATGAGAGACACTAGAGATTTTAGAGCTTGGCTGCTTGATTTTTAAGAGCTAAATAAATGTATTTATTTATTTGTTTTTATTTTTCTTTACCTATTTTAATTTTTTGTATTTTTTAAAAATTTTATGGCTATACCCACAACATATGGACATTCTTGGGTCAGGGATTAAATTTGAGACACAACTGCCACCTATTCCTATCCAGCAATGCTGGATCCTTTAATCAAATGCACCAAGCCAGAACCGAACCTACATTTCCACAGGGACCTGATCCACTGTGGTTGGATTCTTAACCCACTGTGCCACAGCAGAAACTTCCTACTTTATTTTCTGGTTTATGTACATGGATTATTTTTATTTATTTTAAAATGACAGAATGTGTATGCAATTTTTAATGCCTCTAGGAGAAATGGTATATCTATATGTGTAATGGCATATATATGTGTGTGTATATATATATATATATATATATATGTGTGTGTGTGTGTGTGTGTGTGTGTATGTATATATATGTGTGTGTGTGTGTGTGTGTATATATATATAAACATTTACACAATTGATACATGTAGAAGTAGGATATTACCTTTCAGATTCCTTTGGGCTTCAATTTTTTAAAGATTCTGAAAAACTTATTTCTTCAATTCTAATTTTTTTATGACTAGCAACATCAATATTAGCTGTTATAGCTGATCATCTCAGATGACTGCATCTAATACAGCCATGTCACTTTTAAAGGTAGATATTAAAAATGTACAGCAAAAACTCAGTTTGGCTATTGGAATTTTCATCCAATTACTTTAGCAATTCTTAGAACATGCACTGAAACATAAAACAGGAATAAATATGATCCCTAATGTGTTCCTATGTGAAGAAAAGGGAAAGACTAGGGTGAACTAAGGAAAAGGCTGATGTGCAAAGACAACCACAGCTCCCTGGATAAGTGATCAAGACAGTGAATCCAGGGGAGAAAAGCGAACTGTGCCTGGTGAATGAATGCCGTCCTAGGACAGGTGGCCAAGGGACCGTCCCTTAAAGAGGAACAGAATTGATCAGGTTGAGGGAAGCATAGCATGGCTAGAAAAGACATCCCAAGCAGAGAAGTTCACGCATGCACGGTCAGAGAAACATGGAAGAGAATGGGACAATGAGGCCTCAGCAAGCACTTCTGTGGGTCTGTACTCCAGCATATGTATCCTAGAGGGAAGGCAAGATAAGACCCTCGAAAACTGGGGTAGAACAAAATTGTGAAAACACAATGTTACACATTTTTAGAGCGTTGTGATTAAAATAAAATACTTTCCGTAACTATGTGAACTTAGTAAACTTATTTTTCTCATATTTTTTGTAAGGAATAAGAGCTGCACATAAAGCATCTAGTGGGAAGAATAGCACTGTATAGGCAAACAGTAAATGGCAGGAGTAGTTGTTATTACTATTATTATATTGCTATCATTGTCTTCATTACCAGGTAGCAATAACGCACAGTGAACACATTTTAATCAGGAAATTAGCACATTCATATTTGTAGTTTAAATAGGTAGCATTTTATCCCATTGCCTGTGTTTCTGGATATTAAATGTTTTATTTTTATTTCCTTTTTCTTTCTTTTTTTCTTTTATTTGTTTTTATTTTTTATTTCCCCATACATTATTTTTTTTCTACTATACAGAATGGTGACCCAGTTACATATACATGTGTACATTCTTTTTTTCTCACATTCTTAGTTGTTTTTAAGGATAATTTATTTACAGTATGTGCCAATTTCAGCTGTATAGTAAAGTGACCCAGTCATACATACATACGCATTCTTTTTCTCATATTATCTTCCATCATGGTATATCCCAAAAGATTGCATATAGTTCCCCAAGCTTTAGAGTAGGACCTCATTGCTTATCCACTCTAAATGAAACAGTTTGCATCTACTAACCCCAAACTCCCAGTCCATCCCACTCCCTCCCCACTTCCCCTTGGCAACCTTAAGTTTGTTCTCCATGTCTGTAAGTCTGTTTCTGTTTTGATAGGTTCATTTGTGCTACATTTTAGATTCCACATATAAATGATATCATATGATACTTGTTCTTCTTTTTCCAACTTACTTTATTTAGTATGATAATCTCTTTAAAAAGAACAAAATAATGCCATTCACAGCAACATGGATGCAACCAGAGATTATCATGCTAAAGGGAAGTAAGCCTTTCTTTCTTTATAAAAAGCTGGGACCATGGAAAGCACAGAATTTAATCAGCTGAATTCTACATTTGGAAAATGGCAAATATTGGGAGAAAATATTTTCTTTTTCTTTTCTGGGCTCCAGTAGGATCTTCTCCACAAACTTGCTTTGTAATTCTTCCTTATCTCTCTACCATGACATACACTGAAAACTTCAGTCCCATCACCTATGTTGTCTCCATTGTTTTCTGCATTTTTTCAACCCTCTTTAGTTCTACCACCAATATTTTCCAAAAATGAAACTGGGAATGGTTTGAAACTGGCAGTCAAACTAAAAATCTGTTGCTTAGAGTCTGAGCAAAAGACTAGGGTTTGATGTTGGAGTTCATGCATGAGGACAGAAAAGCTATAGAAAAATGAGATAGAGTTTTATGAAGTAAATTCTAAAAAAATTCATGAAATCATTTTCCGCCCTTAGAATAAAAGTAAAAATGTGGTCACATATGGTGGGGGTGGGGCAGTTCATAAACAATAAAGAGTGACCTTTGAGTTGGGCAGGGCTCTCTCTCTATATATATCATATATATATAATTATTTCTACTTTTTTTTATTATAGCTGGTTTACAGTGTTCTATCAATTTTCTACTGTACAGCATGATGACCTAGTTACATATATATGTATACATTCTATTTTCTCACATTATCATGCTCCATCATAAGTGACCAGACACCATTCTCAGTGCTACACAGCAGCATCTCATTGCTAATCCATTCCAAAGGCAAGAATCTGCATCTATTAACCCTAAGCACTCCATCCATCCCACTCCCTCCCTCTCCCCCCAGGCAACCACAAGTCTATTCTCCAAGTCCAAGATTTTCTTTTCTGTGGAAAGGTTCATTTGTGCCATATATTAAATTCCAGTTATAAATGATATCATAAGGTATTTGTCTTTCTCTTTCTGACTTACTTCACTCAGTATGAGAGTCTCTAGTTCCATCCATGTTGCTGCAAATGGCATTATTTTTTTCTTTTTTATGGCTGAGTAGTATTCCATTGTGTATACACACCACATTTGGATTTGGTGTGCTTGACAGACCAGCTTACTCTTCCCAACTATTTGCTCAGCCCCTGCAATAGGATTATGTGGAATCAGCTACAATAATGTGAGAATTCCTGTTCATTCTGTGGGAGAAGTAAGTATCTGGTCCTCCCTGATCTTTGCTTGGTCACCGACATGTTCTGGACAATGGATGTAAGCAGCAATGATGTTTTCTATGAATAAGGGAAAGCTCTGAATGTGACTGCTCTGCCTCAGCCCCCCTCTCTCTTCTGTTCTCTCCTCTGCCCTGAGAACTGCAGCTGGTGGCAATGTTTTCCCTCTGGGACCTGGAACTGTAAGTCAAGTGAAACTGAGCCCTACAGAGCACAACTGGACTCAGCCGACTGGAACCCATCCTGCTGTCCTCACATAAGGAAGAAATAACTGTTCTTATAACAGATTTGGGGACTGCACGCTGTTGCAACAAAGAGCTGATCGATACAGGCTGCCTGTGCCCCTCTTACATCAGACTGTAAAATCAACTCTGAATATTCTACTCAATAACAGGGTATTTACTTTCTCCACAAATTAAAATTCATGTCAAAATATATAAGCCCAGTCTAAAGATTTAAATCATACACTGGAGTTTGAAAAACCCTTGGAAATCACAATAGAGTATTAATCTAGAATAGTGTGATCTGTAGGTCCTAAATTTCCTAGTTAGTTCATATTATTATTATCATTACTATTATTATTATTATTATTATTATTAAGCTGCACAAAGATCGTGAAAAGTTCCCAGGCCAGGTATCAAACTCAGGCCACAGTAGCAACCTGAGCCACAGCAGTGACAAAGCCAGATCCTTAACACACTGAGTTACCAGGGAACTCCCTCACCCTCTGATTTATACTCCCTTACCATGCCATTTTTCACCTAAAATTATAAAATTAATTAAAATGAACACATACTATATGTTGAGAGTTCCTTGAAAGTAAAAGTGATACAACATTTTCCTTTTTTTTTTCTTTTTTTTTCTTTTTTTTTTTTTTTGCTATGTGCAACTAGGTAGGACTATCAGTCTTCAAAGTGAAATTCTTAATTATTTCATACTTCTTAATTCTTAATCTTTTTGTTATAACATGATATGACGAAAAGAGGCAAGTTTTAAAATTTCAGATAACTATGGACTGGAAGAAAATATTTGCAAATAATGCGACCAACAAGGGCTTAATTTCCAAAATATACAAAGGGTGCATATAACTCAAAAATAAAACAAATAAAAACAACCCAATCAAAAAAATGGGCAGAAGACTTAAATAGACAGTTCTCCAAAGAAGACATACAGATGGCCAACAGGCACGTGGCAAGATGCTCAACATCACTAATTATTAGGGAAATGTAAATCAAAACCACAATGAGGTACCACCTCATACCAAGGAGAATAGCCATCATTAAAAATGCTACAAATATATTCTCAAGAGGGTATGGAGAAAAGAGAACCCTCCTACACTGTTGGTAGGAATGTAAATTTGTGAAGCCCCTATGGAAAACCTATGGAGGTTCTTCAAAAAAACTAAAAGCAGAACTACCATATATCCAGAAATACCACTCAATAGCATATATCTCAAGAAAACTGTAACTCAAAAAGATACACACACCCCAATGTTCATAGCAGCAGTATTTACAGTAGCCAAGGCATGGAAGCAACCAACATGTTCACTAACAGATCAGTGGATGAAGATGTGGTGTACAAACACACACAATGGAATATTCCTCAGCCATAAAAAAAGAATGGAATAATGCCATTTTCAGCAAATGGATGGACCTAAAGATAATCGTACTAAGTGAAGTAAGTCAGAAAGAGAAAGATAAATGCCATATAATATCACATATATGTGAAATCTAAAAATGACACAAGTGAATTTATGAAACAGAAACAGCAGACATAGAAAACAAACCTATGGTTACCAAAGGGGAGGGGGTGGGGAGGGATAAATTAGGATTTGGGGATTACCAGATACAAACTACAATGTGTAAAACACTAATGGCCTACTGTATAGAACACAAGGAACTATGTTCAATATGCTATAATAAACCATAATGGAAAAGAATATGAAAAAGAATTTGTGTGTGTGTGTGTGTGTGTGTGTGTGTGTGTGTGTGTGTGTGTGTGTGTGTGTGTGTGTATGTATATAAAACTGAAGTTCCCGTCCTGGCTCAGTGGTTAACAAATCTGATAGGAACCATGAGGTTGCAGGTTCAATCCCTGGCCTTGCTCAGTGGGTTAAGGATCTCGCATTGCCGTGAGCTGTGGTGTAGGTTGTAGACACGGCTCGGATCTGGTGTAGGCCGGCGGCTATAGCTCTGATTCGACCCCTAGCCTGGGAACCTCCATATGCTGTGGGAGCAGCCCAAGAAAATGGCAAAAAGACAAAAAGAAATAAAATAAAATAAAAATATAAATAAAAATAAAACTGAATTACTCAGCCATATAGCAGAAATTAACACAACATTGTAAATCAACTATACTTCAATAAAAAATAATAATAATAAATTTTCGGCTAACACTATGGCTGATGTAGGTTTATAATTGTGCAAAAGTTTATATTTATGCATATGCAAAACAAAAGATCATTTAAACTCCCTTGTAATTAATAAATATTTTTTAAAGTTATCTATTTTTTCTATGGAAAAGGTAAACACTTCCAATGATATGACACATAATAAAAAGATTAAGATAGAGCAAAAACATAAGTATATAAATAAAAAGATGGTAGAATTACTAAACTTGGTATCTATCGATCAAAATAAATTTATAATTTATGTAAAGCTAAGATAACATTACTTACAGTCACAAAAATTAACATTTTAAAGGATGAATTCTTAATGAAGAAGAGTAATTTGATTTTATCCTTATGGTTGAAATACTTTTTAAAATTTATACATTTTTCTAACATAATATTATGTTTTATGTCATATTCCATATAATCTAGTCATGAGAACCAGATACTAAACTCTGGTTTATACTGTCCTCTTATCTCATATTTTTGTATAAGACAGACTCTGATAACTGAGAATTTCTAGATGGAAAAGATTATCAGAGTTTCCTTCATGGCGCAGCAGAAACGAATCCAACTAGGAACCATGAGGTTGCGGGTTCAAACCCTGGCATCACTCAGTGGGTTAAGGATCTGGCGCTGCCATAAGCTGTGGTGCAGGTCGCACACAAGGCTCGGATCTGGCATTGCTGTGGCTGTGGTGTAGGCCGGTAGCTGTAGCTCCGATTAGACCCCTAGCCTGGGAGCTTCCCTATGCTGCGGGTGCAGCCCTAGAAAAAGACAAAAAGGACCAAAAAAAAAGATTGTCACTAATACAAACTAAATTACTCTTCCTCTGTTAAAAAATATGTAGTTTTTTGTCACCTTGAATTCACTAAACTATGATCTTATGTTTTTGAAAGATAGTATGTAAGGTAATCTGATATTTTGTTACATATTTGCTAGGCATACATACTAACATCCCATATAGATGGTATCCTCCTGAATCTCAAATGAATATATTGTCTCCTAATCTTATAAATTTGAGGCCATCAAATATGACTAACATAATGTGACCAGCATAATGACCTACACATTCTTACTTACCTTTCATATAAAGCAGACCATGACAGGTACCTGCCTAGTAAACTACCTGTCTGAGCAAATACAATGGGCACTATGCAATACTACAAGCCACGTCAATGGGTAAGCAGAGCCATGGGGTAGGTCGAAGGGTTGCAGAGACTGTCGATAAGTTGGCAGCAGTAGGAGAGACAAAGCCACGTGCTAAGGAAAGCACTACCACACTGAAACAGGTTAAAGGGAGGGGCTTGTCATAAGCAAATCTGCCTTGCCCTCTATCCATGGAAACCCTAGATTGTAATTAACAAATATTGTCCTTGCTAAAGGCCAAGTCTATGGTACTGAAAGGAAACTCACAATTTTTGGGGATTGTTTAAGCTGAGCCAGATGAAACTGTTGCCTTGTAGGCCCCAGATGCTTGAATATTAGTGATTTGACAAGGTTGAACCTCCTGGGCAGTATTAGAAGCTCGATGTATATTGACACACATATTCTCATAACATGCTTCAAACAAAGATGATGCTTCATCATCTCTTTTTTTAATAACTGCTGAAATTTATAATCAAGATGCTAAGTGACCCTGACAACAATCTGCTAGGTTCATTTTGGTGTAGTTTGTTTCTGGTACCTAAGAGATTACAGTTACGTAGCTGGTGTTCTACAATGACTATGGTATTTTATATCTTCTAATGAATAACATGTCCTGGAGTTTGAAAATGAAACACGAATCCTTCCAAATAATGAAGAGAAAGTTTTTTACTTTAAAGCACCTTCATACACAGGCCTTCGACTCCAGCAGTACTTAAAATTAAAATTTCTTATTTTTCCCTTTTCTCTTGCCAAGAAAGATCTATCATTCCTTTTAATAAAAATAAGTACAATCTAAATCTTTCTTGACATTTCTAATCTAATGAAGGGACAAGGAAATAAAATGCTATGTTTCTTGTCATTTTTTCCCAAAGGCTTTGAAATAAACTTGTTCAGTGATGACAGCATAATAATGAAAAGTGTATAATGAAAACAGCACTCTGATGGGTTTTCAAACACTTATGTGGAAAGAAGAAAAGGGCCTCCATTGCCTGGTAGGACTGAATGCACCAAGCCCAAAGTCAGAAATAAAGAAAATAATACTGAAGCAGCACATAACAAGTGAGATTCCCATTACAAGTGACAGTGAGTAATTAACAGAGACGTGTGACCATGTGTTCAAAGCCAAAGCACAGGCTGCCAGGAATAAGGTAAAATATTTTTCAGGCTAGAAAACATAAAGATCTCCTGAATATTCTACATCAGTGATAATAAGTGTTCCTAATAACTGTACTACCTGAATTTACTGAGTGCTTACTATCAAAAATGAATGATGCCCTACTACTTCCTTTACCATCTCAGTTAGGATTCATTTCAAACTGATGAGACTGGTAGAAAAAAAAATCTACTTAATAGGAAGAAGCCTCAGAGAATAAAAGGAATTTCACCAAAAATGAAATAGCCATCCTTACAAAGTTCAAATTTCAATACACATCTATCTTATTTATCTTTTCCAATCTGAAATCCATTTCATTCATTTAAATGTATTTCCTTTGAATACTAGCAACTGATAGTTTAAACACATGCCACACACTCAAAAACAATATGTTGCTTTTCAAACCACACCATTGGTCAAGACATACAATATATAACCCTTCCACTGTTTTAAAATTTTTTCCACTATTTCCTTCAGATCAGTAAAGTAGTGACCAAAAGAGAAGATTTAGAAATACAACAATATGATACTGACCTAAGAATAAAGACACAGATCAACACACTAAAAAGGGTAGTACAGAAATATATCCTATAATATACAAGGATTTAACATACATAAAGGAGGAACAATAAAATCAACCAATAAATGTAAAGATTGGTGCTAAACAACTGAGATATGTATTTAAAAAGCATTTTGATTTTCACTATGTACAACTGAAGAAAGTAATTTCTGATAGATTTAATAACTAAACATAAGTAATCAAATTATAAAATACAAAAGAAAAGAGAAGTCAAGATTACTTAAACACCTTTGCGGGAAAAAGATTAAGCTTCAAAATAGCAGAAATCACAAATAAAAAGAGGGGAAAATTTAAATACATAAAATTGAAATATTTTTGACCAAAAACACTAAAAACTAAAGACAAACAACAAACTATATAGTTGTTGCAAATTTAAATTATACCCCTTAATATGTTTTTAGAAACCTAATGTAAAAATAAAGGTGTAACAAAAATCTCAGTAGTTTGTACACAGAATGAATATAAAATTTACAAAGCTTTAACAATCAAATTTGTCTTTTATATCTTCTGCCCTTAAACAAAACTGTTCCCTTAAAATAGCCAATATTAAATAAGAGAATAAATAATCTTAATATTCTTTATAATTTATGTTTATGTACAAATACACACACCATATCAGAAGCCCTCAAGCACACAAAAAAATCCTTTTCTCTTATAGACAGAGTTTTAAAATAAGCAATCTCTATTAAAACACAAAGGTTAAATTGTCCAGAGTGATTCTGAAAATTGAGCCAAAAGGTGGTTTCTGAGTGTAAGAGTTCTTGGTGGCAGTGAGAATTCTGAGTTTATCATAACAGATATAACTGAAGATAAACATTCGTCCTCATATCTTTGGGAGGAACATAAATCGAGTTCTATGGTTTGAACGGAATAAAGGGATTTTAAAACCCATGGCACTTGCCAATAACTCTTCTGCACATTTGACTTGACTGATAAATCTTACATTGAAGTTTAAGTAAGAGATTAAGGAAGTATCTTATAACTTTTTTCATTCATTTCCTAGATGGAACCACATCAATTTCACAAAAAATTACACTGATTTCATTTTTAGAACTTTTATTTGAATCCTTTTTTGATACCTTCTTTACTGTGATGCCAGCAATATAACATAACTTTAATAATTTTCCTTTACTAAAAATTATTGTCTCTTTGTAGAAGTATAATTTGAGCATGTATCATCATCATATGCCTAAATTCCAGTAGTAAAGGCAAGACTGCATAGGAGAGAATGATTTAGACAACCAAGGTGTCCACCTGCTCCAGGAACAGTGTTTTCTTCCAAATCTTCCTCAGATCAACCCCCCACACACACACCCCCCCTCTCCCTCTGTCTCTCTAGCTCTCTTGCCTTTCTTGTGTAGCTACTCTATATTCAATAACTTTTGAATAATAAATGGATGACTGAAATTTCTCATAATATTTTGTTATTAATCAACTCATGAATGATAGTATTTTCCCCTTATCTTACAGTGTAATATATATATTGAGAGAAAATTTCAACAGAGAACAATAAAGCAAAGTAGAGTTTAGGTGGAAAGGGACAACAGAATCATACATATCAAATTTTTTGGCCTTTTACTTTTGAGGAAGTCATTTATGATTTTTTTCAAATGTCAAAATGATTATTTAAAACATTATGAAAGAAAGCATTATGAAATGTTTCTTAGTATTTTTTTTTTAGTCACACTGGAATCTTTAATTACATTTAAATATAATTAAGAATTTCCTTAATAAGAAAAGTGTCTTGAAAATAAAGATTAAAACATACATTAAGTTGTGTCAACAGTAACATATTATTAAATGCAATGAGTAAAAAATCAATCAGTTTGCCTTTAACTGATAGAGAGTGATAAACACATGTTTAGGTACCAATTGGATGAATTTAATTTCCTTAGAAAAGGACTATTTCATATTAGTACAATGCAGCAAATACAGTTTCGGTGTATAAACTTTGAATATAAATAAAATATAGTGTCAACATATAAACTATAGGGTAAGATTATCAATGGTTATATTTACTCTTTCTTGGCTTGATGGTTGATAAAGTGGATTTATCCATCATAAGGTATAGATTCTTTTAGTTCAAATGTTCGACATCTGTATTAAATTCATTATTTCAGAAAACTTTGAACCTGTACTTTATATTTAGAATTTCCACAATTACATGTACACACATTTTTAGTATATGCTGTTTTTGAACTGCCTATAATAATGGCCAAACTTTACTGAATGACCACAGAGAACACCGAGCTAAGCATTTTATATGCCTTGTCACACTGAATCCTCACAACAATTCCATGTGATTTATACTGTTATTTGCCCATTTGATAGCTCAAGAAACTGACAGGTGAAGAGGTTACTTTTCCTCAAGTCAGATATGTTTAAACAGTGGAGTCAAATTTCAGACATACTTATTTTAACATTAGCACATAGAGCCATATTGAGGCACATGAGGCTTTTAAAAGGGATTGCCTTATTTGAGTATTTTCATTTATGTATGTACAAATGTTTCAATTTTTTTTTCCTTTTTGTGCCCACACCTATAATATATGGAAGTTTCATGGCTAGAGGTCAAGTCGGAGCTACAGCTGAGGTCACAGCCACAGCAACACTGGATCTGAGCCACATCTGCAACCCAAGCTGGAGCTTGTGACAGCACCAGATATTTCACCCAGTAAGTGAGGCCAGGGATGGAACCCACATCCTCATGGGCACTATGTGGGGTTCTAAACCTACTGAGCCACAATGGGAACTCAAATGTTTCAAATTTTAGAGAGGTCACTAAATGTTTCTTAGAGTTTGGGGCTGACTGTAGATTCTGGTACTTGAAAACATGTTGTAAGTCTTATTACACAAGGAAAAAATTATGGGTTATGATTATGTACCTTATATCAACAGTATTTCACAATTTCCTCTAAGATTTATAAATAGATGTGTGGAAGGGTGTCTTTCTAAAACTGTCAAGGTAACATCTTAGGCACCTTCGTGGAAGAGAATTATTTTTACTCTTGAATTGTCTTTTTAGGTTAAGTTTGTTGAAAAGTACAGTCATTTTTTAAAGAGAATTTGGTGGCTGGAGGGAAGACAATTTTACTGTTGAGCAAAGAGTCATGCTTGATGCTTGTGTGTGTATTTTCCTGAACACAGTAAGTATTGTTGTCTGGAGAGAGTTTATTTTCATGTGACAGCCTAAGTAGAATAATTAAATCCCTTATCAACATAAATTATTATTTCCACAAGAAAACTAGCCTGCATTAAACTTTTGTTTCTTTATACACACTCATTTTGGTGGATGAAGACACAGCAATAAGATTTTGAAGTCCCTCATACACCTAAAAGGCCTAAGCTACCCAAATTTTTTCTACTGCAAGCCACATATGAACAGCAAACAAAAGTTTTAAAATCCCAAATTTTATAGACCTATCACTTTATATGCTGTCAAATGCCTTTGGGAAAAATCCTGGAATTGCAGTTTTGTCATCCTTAATTCAACAGAAAATATCTGCTTTGTCTATATTCTATAGTTATTGTGAGAATGAGATAACATACATATTTTAATGTATATAAACATAGAGCATTATTAATGAATTATTAATTGATGAATATGATTATGAGTAATATTCTCATTAAAGGAAGATTTCTTTCCTGAAAAATACCTCATTAAGCCTTTATTTCAAGGTAATGAAATTTTCTGTATTATACTCAGATATTATTTATTCATTTATGACTTAGAGTCCACTTTGTTCCTCCAAAGGCTTAATGTAGTTTACGATGTTAAATGCATATAAAACAGAACAGAAAATAAAACACAGATAAAACTGTACTGTACATAAGAGACAGATATACTATTATCTAGATATCCTAGATAAATAAATTTCTATAACTGAGCATAAATTTAGGCCAGAGCTCCCGGGAACCTGAAGAGAACTACAGAGCCCAAGAGTTAATATGGTTTCCATGTTGAAAAGAATATAAAAGTACCAAGAGGTGTTCAATAAACATTTATTAAAAATGGCTAAATGACTGAGTTCACCTGGAAAAATTCTACTCCATCTCAAGCCTCCTGACCTTAAATAGATATGATCTTTATAAAGGCCTTTGGGTGACATGACTGTTACTCTACAGACCACATAATGGTCTTTCTGATGTTTATTTTATACTGCCCCTTTAGAAATCTAATTATATTAAATTATAACCCAACCAAGTCATTTCTATGAGGATTTATAAGATATTCTTGTTTTTAAAAATTATCATTTATTCCAATTAGAGAACTTAGATGAAAGACTAATTAAAGGTTTTCTGAGACATGTTGCATCTCATTTGGGCAAATATTGAAAACTGGTTTAATTTGTGATGCATCTTCTGGGGCTTGCTTAATGATATTTAAAAGACGGACTCATATAAACTGCTCGGCAATTTTGATCATAAGACAGAAGTACTAGACCTACGAATGTTGAACTGAAATTTGGGAATCTGACCTTAATCTTGTTCAGAACAAGATCACACAGCACGGAGGTGGTCTAGAAGGAAGTTAGATGAGGCAACTAGACTGCTTCAGTGTCTACACACAATGTCACTGCTCATGGGGATTCTCATCCCACTGGCTCTACCTCCATGGAGTACTTGTGAAAACTGTGTCTATGGGCTGACTGTGACTCTTCCAAGGTCATATGGCTAGTCGTCCTCCTTGTGAAGCTACTGGTTTTTTAAGCACTACCTTTGTTGTGGAATCTGACTCTGGATTTTATCGTGGAATATTAGACATCAGCAGAAATAAGAAGGAATTCTGCATTGAAAGTGGGTCACCAAGAAGCACTATTATTCACTTACATAGAATGCTGGTGTGGCAGAAAAATAAAATCAAAGTGGAAAAATACCCTAGAATCAAAGGAGTGACTCCGAACTTAAAATGATTTTTATTCTAGTATTACTAATTTGTACCTAAATCTTTGAAGCACGTATCTCCTCTAAGTAAAGAACATTTTCCTGGACACACTGTTGTCTGCTTCAGCATCATACTCTGACATTTAATGCTCAAATCTCATTCCTTCTATAGCAAGTACTGACCATGCTATCCACTGAAAAAAAAGTACAACTGAAAACTTTAGAGTTATGTTTTATTTATTTGGAGAACTTACTGAGGACTACAGTCCAGGAGACAGTCTTTCAGATAGCTCTGAGGAACAATTACAAAGAAGCAAGGAGCCAGTATACGCAGAAGTTTTTGCTGGAAAAAAAAAATCCATGTAGTCAAACATTTAGAAATTACAATTAATCACACACACACACACACACACACACACACACACACACAGGACACCTCATGGTAATAACTTTAGTGCTTTTCTAAGTATGGAAAGATTCAAGAGTCTGGGCTCACTGAAATCATTCCACAGATGCACATATTAACTATCAAGGCCCAGTACCCTTTTTTACTCCAACTCGAATTCCCCTGAGGGCGCACCATCAGGGGCTGCTGCAGTGACTGCTGGCTTCATGGTGGGAAACTTCAGTGTTTACTGTAAGGACAGGCAATACTTTGTGTCCACAATACTGTCTTTTTATCTCACCAATGAAAAATAAAAATTGCTTCTTGCCAATCAGCTCATATCCTTCCTGTAGCTGTATAACTGTTTTGTTTTCCTTTCAATCCTCTAATTTTTAAAAAATTTCTGTTCCCTCCTTTCTAACCTTCAGGCACTTTTTACTGGTGTCATATGATGATCAAGCTCTTTACATGGAATTTAAGCTTTTGATACCAAATTAGAACAGGTATTTTAGTTACTATAAGACTGTGTGTTGATATAATTATATCCTTATTCATTCATATAACTGTTCTATTAACCCACTTAACTATGGTACTAAGAAAAATACCATTGTTTCCTCACACCTATTTTCTTGAGGTGTTCAGTTCTATTCTCAGTGCTTGACTCAGGAAATAGCTTTCTGAAAATATCAATTGCAGAAGATATACATTCACCACATGCAAACAGATGACCCTCTTTAAAACAGCATCTGTGGTCTTCACGATGCTAGAATAGGATCTGGGGGAATGTAAGGGTAGAGATAAATTTTATGTTTCTCTTTTTTGTGTAACAATATAGGAAGTAAAAACAATCATATATACAGAATCTTGCTTTCTGGGCAAACAAGATATTTATTTTTGAAATGTAATAGATTTCTATTGCTTCGTAGAATAACTCATTTTTCCCCTAAGTGTCTAGTATCTCAAAGGATGTTTGTTCCTCAGAAATGTTAATATACTTTTATGATCAAATAAGCTTGGGAAATTCTGGGTGAGAGAATTCTGGTTAGCATGGGTTATCTCAGAGCCTTTAATATGTTAATGTGTTTTATGAATCACCAAAGGGTTTCGAGTTGCCCTAATGCTGGTATTTCTTATATACAATTCACCTCAGAACTTCACAGCCCTAATTCTCCCTGGTGCACGCTTTGGAAAATGCTTGTCTAGATACCTGTTAAGATGCAAGAGTAATTACACTTTGAACTCTCTTTTAAGCATATGGCCTTAGCTCATATAGAAAGATCATGTAACTTCTGAATTACCTGAAAACATTCAAGGTGCAAAGAATGTCAGATTTCATTAACTTTTCTACATCAGATGAATTGATCCAAACTACCTACTTGATGAAATTAGTAAGAATCCCGATATTTCTTATTTGTCATCACTTTCCTTCCCTCCTTATGCTCCTTACATGTGAACTTTGACAAGCCACTGGTTAAACAGCTGTCTGATGAGGTTCTTTATTCATTTAAAGTGGTCACTACTCTGACAACATCCCTACCCCGGATCAGCTCCGACTGCAAGACTGCAAGGATCGTCTCTTTGGTCCAAAGTCAAGTGTCTGCAGGCTACAGATCCATCTCCTCAGAGGCTCGGGTTTCTTCTTGGCTACACAGACTGCTACTATATTGGAACCAGCTTGAGTCTTACACCAGGCCATCAAATTATCTTTCTCTCTTTTGTTTTGGGTACCTCCTCTCTTTTTTCTCAAAATACCAGCATTGATACCTTCCCTTTGGACAGCGTAATTGTCCAAAATATAGAAACAAAAGCCCTCAATGCCATTTAGTGCATTTGTCTACACTTAACCACTTTCAACCCTAAAACATGAAAGGTCTATTCACTCCCTGCAGAAGCAAGGAACTCAAGTCTCCTTCCTGTGGGGTGAAAACAAAAATCACACAGTAAAATACACAAAAGATCAAAACTAATTTATTACTAGCTTATAGTCACATTTATAAAACAATCGACTCTGGGGTAGTCAGTATACAATTTGTTGCTCACATCCAAGATTCATTATATCAAGTGCTCGGAAGCTCCTCAGGTCCTTAGAGAAGGAAAGAGTTTGATTAATTTGCTGCTCCCACTGGCTAGGTGAAGGACTGATACTAACCCTGCATTTATGATCCCATAAAAAGAATATCTCAACATCAGAACATTCAAAGATATATTTCCCAGTGGTCGGTATTTTTTTAAGTATGCAGCATAACCTATTACATACATATATATATATATCTTTTTTTAAATAAGGAAAACAAAGCTATTAAAATATAATTAACTACATAGCATTCCTATTGCAAGCAAAGGATTTTTTTTAAATCAATTCAAATGAGACAATCTACTCCATAAAGTAGAACTCTTATTTATTTTATTTATTTATTTAAAAAAAGTAAGCAGACCCTTCCATATAAATGCTATTCTCACTCAAATTTTCCCCTACTAAGGACAATATGAAAAAATATTATTCAGTGCATCAATTCATGATGGATAAATATAAGTCTCAATTAAAAAATAAAACCCTTAATTTCAAAACAGAAATTGCCCCAGTCATGTTGGCTCTTTATTCTAATTAATTATTGGTGAAATAAATGGACAAATATTGAGTAACAGAAAATTAGAATATAACTAATTTAAAAGGAGGGCAGGCCTTTAGGCTCACATCAGATAGCAGTATTATTTCTGTGAGATGCAGAATAAAAAAATGACATAGTACATGGACTGAATTTTGAGCTCAGGAGAATCTAGGCTATGAGGATTAGTGACATTTTACAAAATATGCTGAATATGAAAGCAGACTGACAACTGACTCCTTTCCAAATATACACATGCACATACATTTAAAGATGAACCATGAGTTAAAGACTATTTGATGGTTAGTAATGTAAGCCCAAAATTGATTACATAAAAACAGAGATTAAAGCCTTTGTTGATTTTGTCTTAATAAGAAGGTAAAAGTGGCAGAATAGAGAATAATTCCCTTCAATTTAGAGCAGAACTATTAACCTATATCTATGCCCCACTGGCCTCCTTACTGTGGTTCATTCCACACTTCTAATGTGCTGAGGGTTTTTGCATGCAGCCACTGTCTCTTTGAACTAAATAAACAAACAAACAAAAAACCCCAGGCTGGAAGTGCAGGGGGAAATAACGACCCCTGGGAGGAGCAGTAGCTGTTGAGTGGGGTATAAACACCACAGGATCCCTCCTCTCCCAGGGAAGGTAACTCTGACCTGGAGCGTTTCACACTGATTCCCAGTTTCCCAGTGGGATTAAGGTACATTATCTATAATAATAACTGGCTAGTTAGTTGGCTGCCTTTCCTCTCCTAGCTCACATCCCCACTCCTCTGCCAAAGATATCACTGGGCCTAGAACACTCATCTCACAGCCTGCTTCCAGGAGAACCGAATGAAGGCAATGCTCTAATAAAGTGCAAAGAGCTAGTCAGTTGGGAATTTCTCTGTTACCTCTGCCTTCTTGGGGTCTGAAGCAAAAAGTAAAGGAGATAGGGACAGTCCCTTATCTACTCCTTTCAAACTAGCAATGCTGCTATTCCTTAATTAAAAAAAAAAAAAAAAGAGAGAGAGAGAGAGAGAAGGAAGAATAAGAGAAACTACCTTAATTCTCAACTTTTAATCTTGCCTCTTTTATAGCTTTCATCTCTGACCTACGATTCATTTTCTGCCTCAGCCATTTGATTGTGTCTTCATCAAATAATGTGTCCCTGGTCTTTTCCTTTCTCAACTCCCTGCTTATACCTCCTGTTTATACTGTTTACACTTTCTGCTTACACAGGCCATGCTGAAACAAGGCATATTTCAGCCTACCTGTCTGCAAATGTTTACTGATTCAGATCTAACTTCCCAAGAAATAAATACAGGATTAGCCAAAAACATGCTCGATATGAAATCAGGAAGAAGGACAACTGAATCTTTCTTTCTCAAATCAGGTGTTAAAATGCTTATAGTTTCTGGAGTTCCTGTCCTGGCTCAGTGGTTAACGAATCCGACGAAGAACCATGAGGTTGCGGGTTCGATCCTGGGCCTTGCTCAGTGGGTTAAGGATCCGGCGTTGCCATGAGCTGTGGTGTAGGTTGCAGACACAGCTCGGATCCGGCATTGCTGTGGCTCTGGCGTAGGGCGGCAGCTACAGCTCCAATTCTATCCCTAGCCTGGGAACCTCCATGCGCCGTGGGAGTGGCCCAAGAAAATGGCAAAAAGACAAAAATAAATAAATAAACAAACAAACAAATAAAAATAAAATGCTTATAGTTTCTGATGGAAAAGCACTACTAATACGTGGAAATGCTACTTGCTAATGCTTTCAATGTGGAATATTTGATTTTTCACGAAACAGTATAAATTGAGGTAAGTTATCAGTTCTTGCAGACTCTTAATATAGACATAGATTATGCTCTGAAGAGTGTCTGTGTTATTTAATGAATCACCCCCTTACTGTGTTTTGGAGTGACACCTGGCTAGCTATTCGACATGAAAAGATACAGTGTAATTACAGTATGACAAATTCAGATTGCTTTTGTGATATATAGTCAAGTTTCAGTTCATTGCAGCCTTCTGAGGGTTAAATTCTAAGATCAACCTTTTATGAAAAAGTCAAATAATGGAAAAGTGCTGTCTTAGGTCAATTGAAAACTACCTTTCTTGGACAATTTTTAAATGTATTTTCATGTAATGACTACAACATTTTATTACATTGACTTGATAGAACTTTTTAAGAGAAATGTGTGCAGGATGATTCAGGATTACACACTCTAACGTGTGAAGATTAAGTTCAGTAACATATAACCCATAAATAGATTACATTACTATTATCATGTAATACAGTGAGGGATGAAGCAATTAATTCAGTTTTTGTCTGTCTGCTCCTAGGGGACCCTAAAGACCAAGATGGCAAAAACAACACTTTCTGTGTTCTCTCTTATATCCCAAAGACTTTTATAGTGCCAGTCACATAGCAGGTGCAGAATAAGTAAGTTTGTGACTGTATAAATTAATAAATGAGCAGAGCCATTAGAAAGATAGAATAGTTGTCAAACAAGATTATGCCTTAATTTGACACACTAAAATAAAAAATGCAGAACATGCCCAACAGGATGAGAGGTATTCAGCAAAAGAAGCCTAGAAATAATAGAGTTTTACAGGCAAATAATAGAGATGCCTAGTCTCAATCCAAAGGAAAAAAGATTCTGGTCTGAAGACTCAAGGAAATTTCAGGAGGTGTATCCCTGTAAGTAGATGGACAAATGTTTAAACTACACGCATTTCTTAATTTCAAATTCATCAAGCAAAACAAAGGTTTAATTTAGTTTTCTATTTACCGTTTCCACAGTAAAAAAAAAAAAAAAATGTTCAAAACATGCCAAAAAATAGGCTGAGAGTGATTTCTTTATTGTAAATTGATCACTGAGTTTTCTTTTATGTAATAAGACTTGTTTAAACTTGGGCCCTTTAACTCCTTTCACAAGGGAAATAGTCTCCTTAGTAAACACTCAAATTTAATCTGTGGAGTCCAGACTCAGGGCTGTGGAAAACCTCTCCTGGGAAGCCCTTTGAGAGAGGGTCTGTCAGACTCTTTTATAGTTACTTGAATCTCCGCATGGGTATAAAAATCATAAGAGATTAGCAACAACTATTTAACCTTAAGGATATCGGAAAAATAAATGTGTTTGTTCTATCATCAAATTAGATCTTTTTACTGAATTAGTTCTCTCCCATCCTGCATGAGTCAAAAAGTATAAAATGCTAAGCCTAAAAGTGTGTGTTACATGTAGAGTCATTGCTAGGAAGTGCCTTCAGCACAAATGGTCATGATAAATGCCATCTGATCTCAGCCCTCATCCCATCCCCAGATATAGGGCAATGTAGCCCTGTGATGTAGTCTAGTGGAACAGCTTGGCTTAAAAGGTTTCCTACTCATTAATTAAATCAATCAGATCTTTTCTTAAGGGTTCAACTAGGATACAGAGAAAGAGCCACTTAGCCAATAGTAGAATCCATAGATAAAGGGACATGTTTTCTGCTGATTACACTTGAACTTTATTTTTTTTTTCATTTTTTACATTCAGATAATCTGTGCCTTGCCTTTTTAATAAGTCAGGACATTTGTGTATAACTAGATACTATAAGTGCATGTTCAAGGTTGAAAAATGTTAAACAGAGAATAAGGTGATTGGTTGCTAGAAACAAGAGTGGTAGATACAGAAGTGGAGTAGAATTAGTCACAGTAACAGGTTCACTCCTCTGGCTTACTAAAAAGAATTGGGGACTAGCACTACTTTAGCCTTACCTAGTTTCTAAGCTGAGATCTAGAAGTGTCCTATTACTGTGTTTCCATAAATATCTGCTGCAGGATCAGAATTCCTAGCTTCCTTAATCCATATATATCCTCAAAATAATTTCTCCAATACTTGAGATAACTTTAGTCAACCTATATGTCTTTCAATGTAAGAGCTTAAAGGACCCATTAGTTGCCAACTACTAGGTACCCATAATGCTCTAGGATCTTTAAAATACATTAAATATATTAAATTATCAAATATATTTTAAAATTAACTTACTAGCTCTTCACAGTACACTGCCAGATGGTAATTACTTTACATGATTTGTCCATATTTATACATGTAACAAAGTGGACTCATTAAATTCAGGGCTTTATCACTCTAAAACAGAACAATAACCACTCACCAGTTACAGCCAATGCCTGCCATTGTTTAACATTTTTTTTTCATTTCCATTTACTTGCATTATTTATTCTTTATCCATCCAAAGAAAGAACACTTTAAAGGATATTTGTCTCTAAAGTGCAACTTAAATTCAGGTTTTGATGAACATGGAGAGATGAAATGGGATATTTTCTGTCATTTGGTAACACGGCAAGATGGAATTTCTACACAGAGGCCAGGTTACTCTTCAGGCAAGGAGGTTCTTGCTTCTGAGGTTGTTCAGTGACATTTATGCCTTCCTGCTCCTTCCAGGAATCACTCTAGAGTAGAGCAGAATCCTTATGACATGTCCAGGTTAAAACAAAATCTCTGATGCCAGATGGATTTGTACCCTCACCTCTATTAGTTTTAGGACCTGAGGTGCCCTTAGCTATAAGCCAGGGTATCCTTTGATTTCAAATGTGTACCATTTCTTATATACGAAGCGTAATCTGAGTTTTTTTTTAAGATCAAAACTCAACAGGAATAGCATAGGAAACAATACTCACTATTTTGAAATAACCTACAAGGGAAAATAATCTAAAAAAGAGCACTATGTGTATGTGTGTGTGTGTGACACATGCACACAACCGAATCACTTTCCTGTACTAACACAACATTGTAAATCAACTATAGTTCAATAAAAATTTATTTAAATTTAACAGGATATTTCATGTGCTTTGAGGAAGAGTCATTTAATCTCTTGTTTTCAATGGAAATTGTCATTTAGAAAAATGGCATTTATTCATTTGGCCATTTACTAATATGTTTACTTCTGTTGAATGCCTAAGAGATACCTTTTGCTTGGTAGTTTAGTAAACCATATCAAAAATATTCATATTTAACCTTTATTTGCTTTATTTTGTTGAATTCTATCTTCCTTGTGAGAGGAATGCAGGGTGGCAGCAATAATCCAAAGCAGGATTAAAAAAAAAATAGGAACTGCAACCAAACAAAAATTTTAAATTTTGACTGTATGTGTCTCCATTTTTTTTTTTTTTTCTTTTTAGGGCTGGGGTTTCCCAAGCTAGAGATCAAATCGGAGCTGCAGCCTGTGGTACAGCCTACCCCACAGCCACAGCAATACCAGATCCAAACTGCGTCTGCATCCTGCACCACAGCTCAAGGCAACACCGGATCTTTAACCCACAGATGGGGGCCAGGGATTGAACCCACGTCCTCATGGATAATAGTTGGGTCCATTACCACTGAGCCACAATGGGAACTCCTCCTTTTTTTTTTTTAATTGTGAACTTTTCTAAGTAAAAACATAAAATAAAATGAATCCCAAAGGCTGAAAAATAAACTCTGGTGCACAGAATTTTACTACTGAAAAGATGAACACATTACAGAGCAATAGCAGTTTTGGAAAGCAGAAGCAATTTTAGGAAGCTTCCATAGTAGGGACTTAAAAAATGGATAATCTAAGACATTATTCTTTTTCAGTTTACAGGACGCATCAATACAGTTTTATTGCATGTTAATACATGTAACCCTCTAACCCTGGCTACATCACTACTTCTCAAGGTCTTTTAAAGGGCAGCATTTAGATTAGGCTGATTTCAACCAAGACCTAAAGTCCTAAACCCCAGGAATGGCTTCAGAATCACTTCATGGCACCCTCTTCCTACCCCAAGCAGTTATCTATTTAAGAAACAGCTATTTGAGGAAGCATTTGCTTGAAGAGAAAGTTTCATGGCCTAAGAAGACAAACAAAAGTCTGTACACCATTGAGACAGAATATTTTTAGTCTTTTCTAATATTCCAGCTCTCATAACCCATAACCTTTATTTAGAAGGGGAAAAATTGTGTCACCATCAGTCTTCATTGAATTTTTCTTATTCAGTATTTCCATTATCCACAACTCCATTTTGCTAGTCTATTTTACTTTTTTTTAAGAAAGTCTACCATGGAGAGATAGGCTGAGAGAAAGATAAATTTTATATGAATATTAATCTTTTTAAAAATCATGTAAAATGCTTCGGTGATCTAATAGAGTTTTATTGTACTGATGCATGTGTGATTTTAAAGATAATTATATAAGATTGAATTCCTTTTCTCAGCCAATCAGAAAGGAGAGTCCCTTCATTTTTATGACCTATAATAAACTTTGTAGATGAAAAGCTGGGCTGTTAATCTCAAGTACGGTGACAGAAATAAAATATCATGACGAAAATTTTTCCTTGTGCTTCATGAGAAAAAAATATGGTGTCTATTTACTAGAATCATTAAAATTCTGTATTCATTATTTATAGAATAAAGCAATACGAAAATGGCAAGAAAATGCTAAAACTGATGAATCAGTATAAACAGATGAAATGTGAATCACAATTATGTAAGAGAGGAATTAATATTGATAATATTTCTATAAGGAAAAGAATGCTATCATACACCCACAGGGCAGATTTTAATTTTGGGAAAGACTGGTGCTAACTTAAAACATGAAGAACCTGCTTTGTAGAAATAAAAATATTTTGAAAATAAAATATCCAACATTAACATAGTATTCACTATCTCCTAAGCTATTATCTCAACACTTATTGACTATAACTTGGAAGTTCCCATCGTGGCACGGCAGAAACGAATCTGACTAGTATCCATAAGGATGTGGGTTCAGTCCCTGGCCTCACTCAGTACGTCAAGGATCCGGTGTTGCCATGAGCTCTGGTGTATGTTGAAGACGTGGCTCAGATCACACGTGGCTGTGGTGGTGTAGGCTGGCAGCTGTAGCTCCAATGCGACCCCTAGCCTAGGAACTTCCATATGCTGCAGGTGTGGCCCTAAAAAGCAAAAAAATAAACAAAAGAAATAAAAGAAACATTGACGTTGACTATAACCCTATGGAGTTTCCACCATTATCCTCACCAAGTAATAGATGATTAACCTGAGATCCACTGAGATTAAGAAACTTGTGCAAGTCACAAACCTAGAAAGTCATGGTGCTGGTAGTTTCATGTATGTTATCCACCCTACTAAGCAATACTTTAAGCCATTACCTCCAAATTCTTTCTATTTCTCATCAGCATCAAACATACGTCCTCAATTACCTCCTGGATTTCCCCAGGTAGAACACTATAAGCATTTTGAAGCTGTTATCGTTCAAAAGGCATCCTAGAGAATTCCCATTTTCTCTCTTAAACATGCTGCAAGGTGGAGGACGGTGATGGAAAGAGACAAGGATGGAGTACACGACTGATAGGAAATGTGAAAAGCCAACAAGTAAATATAAAAAACCAAAGCCCATTTTCTTTTTATGTTCACCGTAAGCAGCCAATTTTAAACTACATCACTGATAATATACCCCTCTTTTCTGAAACCAACGGCTCTCACAGCCAACTTTCCTTTCAAAGGTTCTCACCTGTCACTTAGGCTGATCCTTCCTCCCACCCCCCATAGCTGACTTCATTAACAGCTGTGCCAGCCATTCGGCCAAAAAGGTAAGATTTATCACAGAATCCTCCTTCTTCTCTTCATCCCTGCTCATCCAACAAACAAACAAAAAATGGACCCTTCTGATATTTCTAGCATCAGTTTGCTGCCCTCTTCTTGTTATTTTTCACCGACAGATATTCATGGACAGGATCTTGAAGTGAACTCAATTTTCTCAGTATTTAAAAAGAAACACACATTAATTGAATTTTCTAACTTATAGAGGTGTAAGAAAGATAGTAAAAATCACTTAGGATGTCAATGACCAAAGGCAACCAAGGTAACATTTTTGGATATCCTCCAGTTCCTTTCTATCCTCTCTTCCCCTCTGCTTCCCTTCCCATCTGCCACAGAGGTCTGCTCTACATTTTATAGAACTAGGCTTAGACTTTATACATAGATTTGTTGACTGCATTTTTCATCCATTTTGTATAAATAACCAGTAAGAATTTTGATGCCAACGAGGATAACAGGGTTTTTTTTTTTTTTTGCTTCAAAGTTACATTTCTCAAAATAATAAAATGAAAGTGTGCTCACTGTTGAAGACTTGGAAAGTACAAAATAAGAGGAAAATCTAAGAGTCATTCACAGTCCAATGGCCATTACACTGTACCTCAGGCAAAATGGTCCTGGTCCCTTGCCATTCTTATAGACTACTGCTCATCATGTCCTAACTTGCATCCCTGTCTCAGTCAGGTTTACCCTCATCTCTCAACCTACCATCCACCCTTCTTCTGGGATGATGAGTCTAAATTTCACAGACATGATGACATCACTCTGCTGAAGTGCCTTATCTACCCTCTGACTCTTCCTTACTCTAGGAATTACCCCCAAAACATCATGACTTTTCAAACGGTACTTTCCTCACGTCACTTAATTTGTTTCATTCCTCAACTTAATAGAGGAAGTTGTGCTACTGCATAAAGTCGAGTAACTCCATAGATTGAGGCAGAATTTGGGGCCATGGGGTTGAGTCACCGCATATGGAAGGGTGGAACCAACCAGACATTTTCTGGATCAGGTCAGGATGTTGCAGGGAAAGGGGATGAGAGAGAATCTGTGAGATGATGGGAGAGATTTGGGAACTAATAGAGATTTAAGATTTCCTAGAAAGGATGGGCCTAGAGCTAGGGAGTCAAAGAAGTCAAGCAAAGAAGAGAAATTTAGGTTAGCAATAAATACATTAGCAGGATTCAGACCACCAGGGGATTATTTGAAATTGTATTTTAAAAACACCAGTCTCACAATTATCTGGTAGATTAGATTAGAAGGTTATTAAGCAGCTAGGCCTGTGTGCTGCTGTAGATCTCAGACTGTGATAAGGTTAGGGGACAGGCTAGCACAGGAACAGGTTAGTAACATACATTCCACAGGCTGTCACCAGCATCAACACCTGAGCCATATCTGTTCTACCAATGCCCCGAATCATCCTGGCACATAGGTACACAGAGTTTTTCCCAGCATTTATTATGTTGACTTAGACATGCAATTTCCTCAGTTTCCTAAAGTAAATGCTAAATCTCATTTATCTATGTGTCCTTGGACCCTCCATGGAATTCTGGTTCATAAATGGAAATCCAGCTGACTGTCTCCTGCAATCATGGTCATTTAACAGGACATTTGCCCCCTCGAAGAATTTAGATACAATAAAATAATTTGAAAATAATTTATATACAGTAAAAACATAATTTTTAAAAAATTCTTCTTAGACGGGGTTTTTGCTGTGGTGCAATTGGATCAGTAGAGTCTCTGGAGTACCAGGACACAGGTTCAATCCCTGGCCTAGCACAGTGGGTTAAGTATCTTGTGTTGCTCCAACTGTGGTGTAGTTGGCAACTGTGGCTCAGATCTGATCCCTGGCCGGGCGGCCATTAAAAAAGAAAGAATGAAAAAGAAAAGAAAAAGAAAAAAATTCTTCCTGGATATTACACGGTTTTGAGTACTATTCTCTATGCACCTTCTAAACAAAACTTAGATTATTTTGATTTGCCATTTTTGATGTAGTGTACAGGCTGCATTTCTTGAAAAACTATTACTCACAGGTATCTCAAGTTGTATTTTTATCTGTTTATTTAGTTCACTGTTGTTGACGGTCGAAAAGCATTTGGAATTTTTTAAACAGTGTTACTAGATAGCTAAAGTATTTTTTAGCTTTCAAAGGGCCATTTTTAAAGCTACTCCTTTTACTTTTTCCCCCACCAATTTTCTGGTATTCTTATACTTCACTTTTTTGTTAAACGCGCGCACACACACACACACAACTAATGGATTCCCTTAGTTTTTTCCTTTCCATGAAGAATTTAATTGAGTGATCCATCACTAATGCAAAGTGTTCTTATCCCTGCAAGGGCACATTAATGCAATTTTACACAGGCTCACCCAATCTGAAGTCAAACTTGGCAAATTGTTCTGCTTCTACTGATAAAGAAACACTACAGAGACCAAAGTAAGACAATTTGTGGGTTACCCAATTCTCAGTTGAAGAGAAGCAAGCAAACAAACACTTTCCTTGATTAAAAAAAAAAAAAAAGTTATTTGTTACAAGACAACAAACTCAAGGCTAAGAATAATGTATGATGTCTTCATTATATTAAAATAAAACTCTTAGTTATAATGTCTTAGAAAAATAATAAGCAACACTTTCATACTTTAATTCTCCACAAAACTCCATTCATTTCCTGACAGAAACACAGTCTCTCCTAATTCAATGCTGGACAACAGACAGATATGAGTGAGACTTTCTGAAGATTTAACTTGCCATAATTGGAAATAATAAGTGCACTTAGAGAAATATGCATTTCTACTCAGGTGAAAGTTTCTGGTCATATGTACCTTTTGAGAAACAGAAAGCAAGGCCCCAAATAAAATCATGAATACCATTCTACTGGCCCCAAACTAGAGTTTCTGAAAAGGATAATTTTAGCTGTATTCTGTTATTTTTCAGCTACTGAAGCTAATAGAAGGAAAATGCCTTTTAAATGCTTAGCAGATGTTTAGTGATTGTATCATCATCATTACGAATAAGTTATGCTAAATTATGTAAATCTGTCTTGGAATTTAAGGCTTGCATGTGCTTAATATCCTTTACAACTACTTCTTTCCATTTGGTAGGAACCTCTTTAGGATAAGAGCGAGGTGTTTAATTTTTATTAATAAGAATACTGCAAAGTTTATTTTCCCTCTTTGCATATCCTTCATAGACACATTATAATAACTGAAATGGAAGTGAAAAAAATTTGAATTCCTCATGGTTGTATCTGCCTTCTATTTCCACTTATGCCTATTAAGATAGTCTTAACTCTCACATTTTTCTCTAGTTAAGACTGCTCAAGTTACGTCCTTATGGATCTCAGCCCTATTCAGTAAGAAAATCAACTCGGCACACTCCAAACTGAGTTTATTAGCTTCTTCTGAAAAACCTTCCTCTCATTCTGATTCGTGCACCCACACTAGAAACAGGAATATGCTGACCTTCCTCATCTCACCTCCCATTCGTGTTGGTGATCTGGTGTTGACACATACGATTTAAAACATCTTTTTCAATTGGCACAACATTCTAAATCAATTTTACTTTAATGAAAAATTTTTATATTAAAAAAAATATATATATATATATTTGTCTTTTGTCTTTTCAGAGCCACACCCACAGCATATGGAGGTTCCCAGGCTAGGGGTCCAGTCGGAGCTACAGCTGCTGGCCTATGCCACAGCCACAGCAACACCAGATCAGAGCCGCGGGTCTGTGACCTATACCACAGTTCATGGCAACGCTGGATCCTTAATCCACTGAGCGAGGCCCGGGATCAAACCTGCAACCTCATGGTTCCTAGTTAGATTTGTTTCCGCTGCACGACAACGGGAACTCCCCTAAAAATATTTTTTAAATGTCTCCTCCATGACCATTTTCTGCCATCTTGAGCTCTGGGTTTCTTCCCAGGAAGGCTGTTGCTCTGGTACCCTGGGTTTCTTCCTTCTAATTTTCTGAAAACTAAGTCAGAATCTGTGGATGTTAGTCCCATTATTAAACAAAAACCTTGGCATAAAATCTAAAAACCACGCCAGACTGCCTGGTTTCCCATCTCGTCTCTGCTGCTTACTTTGCTTGCTATTCCCTCCTCCAAGAAAGCCAAACTTCTAGCTTATCTGTCCATCCAATTCCTATTAAATATATGAAATTTAGTTCAAGCAGATCTTCTCCAAGGTTGGTTTCCCTGATACCCTTTTCCAGATACCTCCCCTCATGTGGCTACAGTCCTTTATTCTAATTTTTAAAGCAATTTAGAGAGACCTGGGAGTTTCCACTGTGGCACAGCAGAAATGAATCCAACTAGGAACCATGAGGTTGTGGGTCCCATCCCTGGCCTCGCTCAGGGGGCTAATGATCTGGCATTGCCGAGAGCTGTGGTGTAGGCTGCAGATGTGGCTCTGGCGTTGGCCGGCAGCTGTGGCTCTGATGAGACCCCCTAGCCTGGGACCCTCCATATGCCTCAGGTGCAGCCCTGAAAGACAAAAAAGGCAAAAAAAGGCAAAAAAAAAAAAAAAGAAAGAAAAAGAAAAGAAATGAGAGAGACTTGGAGAGCACTGGGTCGTCTTACCGAGGGTATCTAGAGAGCAGTGGTATGTTTTCACCTTGTGCTACAGCTCACTTTGCTACACAAAGTGGCAGCCTGCCCATTTCTTGGTAGAATGAATGTCCCGGTGTTTACCAGTTCTAGATAACTTCGGCGTTAAAAATATACATATTCTAAATAGAAGTCAAAAGCCAGAAATTCTGCCTCCAACTTCTACCTCCCTCTCTTAACGTGCTGTAATAAGCCTCCTTCCGTCTTTGTTTCTTTCCTCCCTTCCACCCTCTTTCCTTCCCTCCTCCCTTCTATAAACATTTGGAACTCAGTGGCATGCCTGATTCCATGACTGGCACTGAGGAATATATAAATTCCAGAGGATCACTATCCTTTCCTTAAATATAATGAGAATTTAATGTTCAAATTCTTTGACTAGATTTAAGGGAACTATTTGTCTCACTAGCAAAATGCAGGTTATCTTTAATATGCAAAGAAATAATATGTTCTTGGACAGACATTAAGTTGCCAGAATTTTATTGGCATTTGCTGTTCTAAAAGGAATTTTATTTTAAATATGCTCTCAAGACATTAATTTCTATTTAGTTAACTTCAGTCCCTCAGCAAACTGCTATGTATGAGGACTTTCCATGAACAATCTACTTTATTTGATAGCACACCCAGTGTTTTACCTGGAGGAGACAGAATTCTTTACTGGATTGGTGATGAACACTAGTAGAAGCAATACAGATAGTTCATCCTCAGGTCTAAAGCTTCATATTCTTGAGATGAAAGGTTATCAATAATTCTAATATCCACCACACTGGAGGATACAGCAAAGACTTAAAAGCAGGGAGAGGGAGGTCCTTCTGGATTCATTGTCAGTTGTTCTAGTTCCACACCCATATGTGGGCCCTCATAGAGAAGATATAAAGGGAGGACATTGGGAGGCTTTGGAAGTGTGGATGATTGTGAGAGCAGACCTGGAATTACCATGCAGAAACGGCGTGACTCTGCCTAGGGAGGTTTATTCTCACACCAATTAATTGGTGCTTCAGAGACAAGCTTATTACATATGTGGTAAAATCTAAGGCAAGCAGCAGCAGTATTCTGTCCAACAAAGACCCTTTCAAAATACTCTCTGATGATATGCAAAATTGTGCTCCAATGACCAGGCCTAATCAAAATATGGGCAGAGGCTTCAGCCCAATGTCTGCTGTTCTCTTTATGGGCCTAAACCCTCTACTGTCCTAAAGAAAATACTGGAGTGACAGGAGGAAGGCAATGAAAAGACAATGGAGCACAACTGTATCTCATTCTGTTCAGTTCCAAATTGTTTCTACTCTGGGTCTGTAAATCCAACAGCTTCCAACAGTCCCAAGTTTCAGAAGAAATCTCAGATGCTTATGACTAATATTTTTTTTAAAATTATCTAAGTAATACTTAAAATAATGAATAAAATTTTAAAAATGACTGCAGTTCAAGCAGGTATGATAAACATGTATTTTGCACACGAATCTGAAAACCTGAGAAACATCACAATGTGTGTATTTATCTACCACTCAATCTACTTTTATCTTTTAAATTTAACATGATCTTCTAATGAATCAAGATAAATGCCCTGACTTTAAATAGGCTTTCATCTTACACAATGGCATATGGATTATATTCAAATGAAATTTTAAAAATAGGGGGTATATCTCAGTGTTAGAGTATTTGCAAATAAAATATTAGAAATCTTTGAGTTGCCTATTTTGTTTTCCTAATAATACATATACAATTATTAATTATTTACACAATACATATAATACTTTCAATCATTGTTTTTCAAACTGATTATTCCAAAGGTAAATCAAAATCAAGGCAAAGCAGTGTATTTTTCATCAGTGTTGTTGTGTCCTTAATTCATATGGAAAAAAGTAACCTTATAAATTGTATAAGTAATTGTCCAAATGCATATTTGACACTAATTATCTGCTGTGTATATTTATATAGACACATATTCTGTATTTATATTTATTTTTAATCATCTCGCTCCCTCCACTGACCCTCAAACTACTATACAAGCTCCATCAGGATAGCATTTTTTTTTCTTTTCTGTTTATGAATGTATTCCCAATGTTATACAGTTCCTGAAATATACCAAGCACTCAGTAAACATTATTCTTATCAACAGAATATTTTTGCATTTAAACAGATGTGCTTTCTCATAATCACGTTAAAAAAATATCAACTATGAAAGCATCTTGGTGTAAAAAAGTATCAAATTTTACTATACATTTATTGACTCTGTGTGCTAAGCATTATATGATGCTCTGTATATTCTGTACCTTCTTAAATACCTTTATTTCAAATGCAAACTAAGCCTTGAGCAGTTAGGGAACTGCCGTTGCTGAGATGTGAATCTGCCCTACTCAATTTCTAGCTTGTGTCTTTTCTGCAATGATCATACTTTAAACAATGATAAAGGTGGTAGATACAAATGATTTCAAAATAATTTTGTATAAATTGATGTTAGACCTATCTACACAATATTATTTTAGAAGCTAGTATGTTTTGAGGTTTCATCCTTAATATTCTAAGATTTTCATCAAGGATAAGCATCTTATACACATGCTGTTTGATGTCAAAACCACCCAAAATATATCTGATTGTACGAAATTTTGTCTTGACAAAGTTGTCAGTTTTTACAGAATCATAAAGTTTAAGTGGAAATTAAGATATCATTCAAAGAGGCTGCAGTCAGAATAGCAAGATGTATTGGCCTGGATCCCTGACAGGAGGCTCTGGGTATTAGGAGACCTGGGATCCGGTCTCAGCTTGGCCTCTAATTAGGTGTTGTGACCTTGAGCATATCAGTCTGCCTCTCCTGGCCTTCTGTTTCTTTCTTTATAAAATGAAGAGGCTAGACCAGACGTTCTCTAAGATTCCTTCCATCTCTAAAATTCTATGATCCATCATCTTTAGGGAGCACAAGTCGTATCATTATAACTTATTTTATAAAAACTATAAATCAGTCTCCAAGACTAACATCAGCAAGAATTCAAAGGTACATTCTTAGCACATGCGTAGTCATTAACTGTGACAGTACTGGTCATAATGCACATAATTTTCCTCTTGGGAAAGCTCTTTTAAGTAATTCAAGGGGGCAAAAACAAAAATGTTACATCGTTAATGGTGAAAGTTTGACTCCAGAAACACTGCATTTACCTGACACTTCTAAAAGTTAACACAGCCAATCCTAGGAAAAGCTGTAAAGCCTCCTTCTTTCCTATCATCACCCTAAAGGTGCCAATGCTGCCTCTATTTTTGTTTGCTACTTTTTAATGGCCATGCCCAGGGATTGAATCTGGGCCGCAGATGTGACCCACACTGCAGCTGTAGCAATGCTGGATCCTTTAACTCACTGCACTGGGCCAGGGATCTAATATCACCTCCACAGCAACCCGAGCCACTGCAGTTGGATTCTTAACCCACTGCACCACAGCAGGAACTCCAATGTTGTCTCTATTTATCTCATCTTCCATTCTGATAAATATGCAAAGGTTTACAACAATGAACACTTCGTATTTATTTAGTAATTATTTGGTTTTTAGAGAAATGAAAACTTAATTACAGCAAAGAGTTACTCCAACCCACACATTTGCATGTAATGTTTCTTTTCACAAAGGGTAGGATAAAGAGTGGTTTACTTTATTTGCACTTATTTCAAAGGGTATCATCAGAAGCACAAGTGTGTACAGTGATGAAAGGCTAAATAAATCATTAGCTTCTATCTCCAAATCACAAGGGCTAGGCAGGGTGGAGCCAGCCTTAAAGAGCACACCAATTCCATCAGGGATCCTCTACCATTACTCATTTTTAATACTCATTCTCCTACACCTATGTTTTCTAATGCATTAGCCGCTAGCCACACATAGCTATTTAAATTTAAATGAATTAATATTAAGCAGAATTTAACTTGTTCAGCTCTTCAGTTACAAGAGCCCTATTTCAAGTGCCAGAACACCTTCTCAAAGTAAAAGTCTTGACTGTCAGCAAGTAGGAATCAAGACAATCACCAAATTGCCACCATAGGAAATACATAATTTCTAAAAGCCTCTTAGCTTGTTTTGCAAGTCCATGGGAAACATTCTGATTGGCTGGACTGGGTCATTCTGTCCAACCCTTGACCCTGACTTGTGCTGTGGGCTGAGAGGTAGGACAAGGGGATCAGTGAGCTGTTTCTAATCAGGTGACATGGATAGAAAGGGAAATAGGGGAGCAGTCTACCTGGGGAAGGTGGGCCTGCATACTCTGTCTTCAATTCCATGCATCCAACCTAGGTGTTACCACTGAATGTATTTTACAAATTTATATACCCAGAAAATCTACCTGTCCAGAGCCTATTAAGATAGAACATTTCAACAACCCCAGAAAGTTCCCCCTGGTCTTTTCCCAGTCAATCTCCACATCTGCCCAAAGGTAATCATCCCATGATATTCTCTACCATAGACTAATGTTGTATATATATTTATGTTATTTCATAAAACAGCAGAGCAAAATGATTAAAAGCATAATATATTATAAAAAAGCTTTGGTTTGATTCCCAACTCTTACCTTAAGGAGCCATTCAACTTTCATAAGGCTCAACTTTCTCTAAGTAAATAAGAATTATAATAGTAACTATTTAGTGTAATTGCCATGAAGAGTAAATGAGGCAATGAATGTAAACAATGGAGTCCTATGTCAATTAGATGCTTGAAACAGTTCATGTATTCAGAATACGTTAGCTTTCATTTTAATTGCAAAATTTCAAGGTTCTTATTCTATCACTGACCTTTAAACTTCCCCTGCCTAAAATAGTAGATTTCTCTTGATCCTTCTATGGGTTGATGTAAAGAGGAACATGAGGTCAAGTGTTCTCACACTTTCAAATAAAAGACCACAGCACGGAAGGCAAGTTCAAAATGGAATTCCATGAAAATCATATTAAAAGGTAGCACTGATGATGATTCTGGTTCCTTTGATAAAGTGTTTGAGCAATATCAAAACTGTCAAAGCACATAACCCAGTTTTATGAGCCTTAGAACTTCTCAATAGCAATTCCCTAAGTTTTATCCTGCCAGTTTTATGGATGACTTATCACAGCTCAGATTTTCAGTGGAACAGTTGATGATATAAACCAAGCTCCTATAAAACAGCTCTAGTACAAATCCCATTTTTACATAATGTGATTTACTAGAACTGCTATTTTATGGAATGACAGGCATCAGGTACCTTAGATTTCATGTGTTTATTCCAGAGTGGGAGGCAATTCCCTTGGTTTGCTGGGTTTGAGTAAAAGAACAACAGCTTTTCAGGGAGTCAATAATCTGAGATGTGAAAGGGGTGGGCAGAAGGGGACTGGATCTCTTGGGTCAGAGGCTGTCTGAGCTTTGAGGTCAGCCAGAGATTGGCCTTCTGGGAGAAACGGATGAGCCATAGTGATCTGAAGTTGCTTCTGAAATACTGGCTTCAGGGAGTTCAAAGGAAAAGCAGCAGGATGTTCCGAGGCAGATTTTTAGAGTAACTATTGAGCTGCAATATCAAAAATGGTACAAAAACACTAAAAAAAAAATAAAACTCTCTCTAGCCATCACTTCAAAGAAGTCTTACAGTATTTGATATATTTTCTTAAAGTTCTGGAAGAATTGGTCAGCAATGGATGCCCTCGCAATGGGTGCTGTGGATCCTCACTCCAGTCCTCTCTAGACCATCTGATTCCCGAGAGCCAGCGGACACCTGTGCTTCTTTTCCTGTGGGCTTTCTCTTGTCACTTAAAATCGCTTTTCTACTCGCATGGAAGCATAGAAGAGCCAGGGAATTAACCCTCCTAGGAGCAGCCCTCATCAAAAACAGCCAAAGACTGTGAGTTGAAATAGATACCCCACAGCACTGCCTCCCAGCATGGAGAACTCTGAGGTGCCAATTTTACACCAGTGCCTAGTGCCTAGTGCCTCTCACAGGATAAAGGGCCAATTGCCCTTGGTAGCTGCTGTTGTATAATGCAGCTCCATCCACTGGCCTCCCATCCTAGTCTAACTTCCCCTCACACCTGCAGATGTTTTTCTCACCTCCCAAATACACTTCTCGTACTTGAATCTCCTTTAGGATCTGTTTCTTGGGAAACTTAGACTACAGAAATCACTAACTCAAATGGGAAAGTGAAAGATGCTTTGAAAAAGCAAATATGATACTGGCTAAAGACAGTACCTCTCAGTACTTCCCACCCACTCCTCTCTGAATTCAATTCAGTTCAACAAATATTTATCAAGTGCCTTCTACATAGAAAGCATTTTCCCTAGATATTTAACAAGATTGTTATAAAATCATTGACAAAAGTAACTTATCCCATACCGGAACTTTAACAAATTTTATAAAGTTTCTTCCACATGTACATATATATATTTTCCATTTTCACAGGGAGAGTCTATTTTTCCTGGAATGACATTCATCTTGATCAATTCCCTAAAGTTGCAATTTTTGTCAGCATCACTTATCTAGTGATGAGACACAATTGTGCAATGGTTCAGAATTATCTTGAACTAACCCTGAGAACACGGATGGGTTAATTACAGTTTTAAAGACGTCCTAAGAGAATATGATGTTTCTACAGCTTGATATGCCCTTCTTACAGAAAGTGTTGACTTTTCATAGCATGACTGCTCTTTTCATTAAGAGGAGAACTTCAAAGAGAGGGCATTTTTGAATCTAAAAAAAAAAAAATTTGGTAAAATTGTTTCCAAGTAAGTTGACAATTGGATTACTTGAAAACTAGGTCTTAATTTTACACCCATTTCTTACTATTGATGAAATGAAAGAATGTAGTTCAGGTTTACAAACCAGGAGAGTCTCTGCATTTATGGCTAGAAATTTGCTCTCCATGTAAGTAGTATTTATGCCTCTGTGACATGCATCATTTGATTTGATGTTTGCTTAACTGAAATGTGATGGGTTGACATTATCGAAGTGAGCAGATTTTCAGTAACCTTAAACTGAATGTTCTTGTGTCTGTTTGGAGTGACAGACTGGAAGGTGCAGAAGGGCTGCAGATGCTATTACATAGGGTTGTCCAATATTATCAATAAAATGCATCTGACTGAAGCAGATAAGCCAATCAATCATAAAAGGATACTCATAATAAAACATTTCATTATATTATTTATATTAATGCTGTTTTCCTAGGGTTATTGGGGCAATGCACTGTAGCCTGTTTTTCGAAGGGACTGTGAACTTTATAAAAAGCTAATGAAATTAAGATAATTTTTTTGGATAAATTATTATCCAAAGAAGATTGAAGGAGACTTTAAAAAGAGGGTAAGACATTTGAATGATTAATGCATGACTAATAATGCACATCTTAGTAATGCACAACTAAGAGACAATGGTATCTTTAATACAACAATGCTGATTCTTCATGTATTTTATTTCACAATTTCAATATTATCCTGAAGAGCTAAATAGCATTCAATATGCATGACACCATAAATATTTATTGTGTACCTTCAGTGTGCCAGGCAGCATGCTAGTAGCCAGGGCTGAAAAGCAAATAAGATTAACACAGATTTTTCTCTTCTGGAAATAACAAAGTCAGGTATGTGATCAAACAATGCTAGACAGTAAATACAGTGGTAGTCACTAAATAAAGAGTATTTTCCTCATATACTGCATTGAACCTTACACTTAATAAATAATAACATTTACATTATTTAGAAATATTTATGTCATTTATATTTATATTTACACAGTGTGTACTGAACTGGTGATCTCATTTCATCCTCATGGCATCCTAATAATATATGTACAGAAGAAGATCTAGGTTTTGTGAGGACTGAATTTTAACTTTTTTTTTTTTTTTGGTCTTTTTTAGGGCCTCACCCATAGCATATGGAGGGTCCTAGGCTAGGGATCAAATCGGAGCTGAAGATGATGGCCTGTGCCACAGCCACAGCAACAGTGGATCCGAGCCATGCCTGTGACCTACATCACAGCTCACAGCAACACCAGATCCTGAACCCACTGAGTGAGGCCAAGGATTGAACCCACGTCCTCATGGACACTAGTCAAGTTCGTCAGCCACTGAGCCACGACAGGAACTCTCCAGGACTGAATTTTAAAGATGCAAGGATGGCTATGCATGGGCCCTTGCAAAGCAAGCCTTGAAACTTAACCTTTGTTGGCTTCATAATACATCCTCCTCCCACCACTAGTATTATACAAATTTTTCCGCTGAGGAAACTGAGATCTAAAATGTTAAGGCAAATGCAAAAAGAAAGTTACATCTGCATGAAAAGTGACAGAGTATAGAATGTTAGGTAGAAGAGTTTTCACTAGTGAAATCTTCTGAACTCTGTGGAACAAGAACAAGGCTATCACATGAGCCAATTTAGATGAGTCAAGCATTAGCTGAGAGATGGAATTAGGTTCTTTCTACAGGAGAAGTTGCAAAGATTAAGAAGTGTTCAACCTTTGTGCTAATGTTCATCTGTCAATTAAAGAACATCCCCTGGGAACCAGAATATTTGAATCTAGTGTCACTTATTACTTAAAGTAATTCAACTCACTACTTTATCAAGAAAAGTGTTCTACAAGCCAGAATAGTCGTATTAGTCACATTATTTAATTTTCAGCCTTAACGTTTGGATTAAAAATTAATTCACAGTCTGCTCATCATGCAACAGCATCACATAATCTGATAAAGTAGCGATAACTGATCTGACAGTTGATTGAGATCAAGTGTCATCATATAGACAAAGGAAAATACTAGTGTCAATGGGTTACGTAAAGTAGGTTTTACAATCACATCTATTTAATTTTCAAAACTAACACATTCATGATACTTAACTTTGCTGCAGAGGATGAAAATGATGATCAAGGCTTAGGCCCAGAAAAATGCACTGAGAAAAGTGCACAGAGATTTACAGCTACCTTGAAAGCATAATTTAAAATTATAAAGAAAGTTTCTTTTTAATTTTGTGGTTTGCCAACTGACTTGGACATGTATTAAAACTTCACTTTTAAAAAATGATAGCTTTATATGCACATAAACAGCTCTGCTGAGATGGAATTAGTCTGAAAGTGGCACCTTAGATTTATAGAGGCAGGTATGTTAAAAATTAATCACTCATTCCCCACTCTGTGATAAAATTCAGTGTTTTCCAAGGGCATTTCCACAGTGGCTGTCCGGCAGGTGTGTGTGTATGTGTGTCTGTGTGTGTGTGTGTCTGTGTGTGTGTCTGTGTGTGTGTGTGTGTGTGTGTGTGAGGGGCTACACTGTTGAAAAGACTTTAATCTTTTTACACTGCATTGCTGAAGAATACTGTTGAACACAGACAGCTGCCCATCACAGGTGTGTCAGATTAATCTCAGTCACATTACCAATCAGTTTTAATCCCCTGGAAAAACACAATGTGCTGAAGAGAAATCAAGACCTCTCTGTGATGAGCACTTTGTTTATATCTACAAGGACATGGATCCTTATAGAAGTCTAAGGGGGAGTCTATATTTCCTAACTAAGTGCTAACCCCATGACTATTTTATCTATCTTCTCATCACTCATGTTTAAATACTCTTATCATTCAAGGTCAAACTCAAATTTAATTATTCTATGACTGGGGAAACTAGATATTTACTTGCATTGCTATACAACAATTGAATTACTCATACACGTACATACACAAACTTGATAATATTTTGACAAAATACACTGGTCAGTTCTGCAACCTTTTTGACAGTCTTTCAACCAGATTGATGACTTTGACCCTGTAATGCTCAAAATCAGAAAAGTCCTAAAGTGGCAAGGCAGGTTACCTCCTGCGTCTCGTTTGCACAGCCCTATTATTTTAAGGTTGCGCATTTACAGATGGCATTGAAATATTCTTTGGGTTTTACAAAACTTTGGGTCTACCCTAAATAAAAATGCTTTCAGATTATTCTGTTTTGGTGCTATAGAATAAATTAGGGATATTACACAAAAGTCAACTGAAAAAGTACAGTCTCTAGAATTTGCCAATGCCTCAAATAAAGAGAATTTTCTAAATAAACAGAAATTTATCCCAATCTATTTATAAAATCAATTAATGAATTCAAACTGTTTTAGTAAAAAATCTTCTGTCTATATTAAAGTTTTTTTAATGAATAAAGTCATTATTTTAATCATTGAATATACAGAAATAATCCCATGAAGAAGGAGAATTTGAATGCAATTCTTGAACTGTGTCCAGGTTGAAGAATGAAGCTTCTTGGACACCAGGTTGAGCTTTGCAAAAAGAAGAAAACTCACTGGACCTGGCCTGGCTGGTGTGTGCTGCTCAGGACACCAGAATAGTACATCTGTTCTCAAATATACTATTCCCACTTCCTCCTCCTCTGCCCTAGATCAAATCTGTTAATATTTTGAGATGCCCAATCTTTTTAACTTTTTAACAGATGTTTTAAATATGTCTTGTCAAAAGGCATTGCTAGATGGGTAGACAGATGCACTCTGCAATTACAAAACCTGAATTCAAAAGCCGCTCTGAAATTTACTAAGTGTGTGATCCAGGGCACGTTACTTGCCTTTTCCAAACCTCAGTGTTTTCAGATACACAATTAGATGACTGTCTTCCTCATAAACATGAAAGTTATAAGGATGGTTTGGGGGAGATACCAGAATGATTTATTTTTATTTTGCCCTGAAATGCCCCCACCCAAAGCTTTCACCTTCAAGGGACAGTCAGGAAGCATCCTGCCCCAGGGAAGAAAGAAACTATTCTGCCTGGAACAAAGAGGCCACTAATTGGCTTTGAACACCAAAGCTGATGGCCACCAGCAAGGAAGGTCTTGACAGCCCAGCCTTACCTATGGAAAATTACTTTCTAAATTCCTTTAATTCAATTTAACATATGAAACAAATAAGCAGGACTGATCAGATCATGGCTCAGGGTAGAAAAGAAATATAAATTCCAATCCTTCTTACCAAGGTGAAGGGAAGCAGAGATAAAGAGACCTAACGGAAAGAAACACACATCTTGGAAGTTCACTGTGCTGGAGAGAGAGGTGGGCAATTAGATGGAACAGAATGAACCTTTAAAGCAGAGGCACATTCTCTTATATCCCATACTGGCACCTAGGAGAAAATAACATCACAGGGCTCACTGCCTCTTTAGCACAAATGCTACAGCAGTTGCAAAACAGTTGACAGACTAAAGTGAATCTGGGTACCACTGCCCAGTCCATAACACTTTGATAAGGTTCAGGGGTGGATATCCCTCCATGTCCTTAAGAGTAAATGCAGCAAGAGAGGGAAGACCAGGCTCAGACACTGAATTTGAGTCTGATAGGGAGCCCGCAGAAAGGACTGCTAAGGAAGTAGGAGACTGGCTCCAGCTAAAAGCCATTTAATCTGAGATGGAATGAAGCCCCGACTGGACCTACAGTGGGTGGGATGCAATGCAACTGGGAGTTAGAGAGGAGCCTGGGTATCAGGAAGAGACAGCCCAAGCTTCCTGGAAGCATCACTGATAACTAGGAAATCAGCCAGAGTGAGCAGAGGCACAGACTTCTGTAGCTAATGCCAGCAGGTAAATCAGTGATGAACCTGGACCAGCAGTACCTCAGTTAATAGCAGCCAGAGCCCATCCATAGATCAGACCAGCCATTCATCAGGGTCTGCATGAGGTTATGGGCCCATCTCCAGGTCCTCCCTGAAACTTGGTCACATGTTCAGGGAAAGGAAAGGGAGAAGGGAGAAATCTGAAAGTATTCAGTGCTCAATTATCTAATCTAATGCTAGGTGATCTAATTACTTGATTGGATTACATTTAGGCCTCCCAACTTGCTATTTACAGGAGAAAGGAAGGAGCTTGCAAATGAGATGACAACATTTAAGGAAAGCTGAGGATGCCCTTAATATGATGTATCTCCACTGGTTACAGGTCTCCACCTATTAAACATCTCAAATAACCTTCACAATAACCTTATCAGAAAAATACAGCTATTATCCCCACTAACCATTGTGAGACAAACAGAAGTCTACTCTTCATCAACAAACATTAGGCTAATGGTGAGGGGACAAGATTATTGTTGCTTGGTGAATGGATGTGGGGAGGTAGGCTACATTTTTTTCATGATCATATACTACCTGTCTAACCCTGAACAGCCATGTCACCTCCATGAAATTTTGTTAAAATGGAAGAAGACTAAATGATCCAGAACTAATAAACTTTTTCCAAGGTAAAATAAGGCCCTCTAGATTGTGGGTCAACAGTGGCACACAGTATATGAAAGAAAACAAAGTGGAATTTAATGTTGCTTTGGGAGCAAAGAAACAAAACAAAGAAAATCTTTACATGTAAGGTTAGATCTAGGCTTTGCTGGGGATAAAATTTAACTAGTAACAAGTCTAGGGCTCTTTCTGTTACCCAACGAGGTCAAGCAGCAAGGTAAAATGCTGAGGTACCTAAGTTTGCAGGGAAGAGAAGGTTTACTAAAAAGGCAGAAAGGGAAGAGATAAGAATAGGGGAGAACAAGTCTCAGATCCACCTCCATGAAGGCCCAGGGTATTTACGGAATAGAGAATAAAGATGCAGGACTGGCAGAAGCATGGGGAGCACAGGAAAAGATGATTGGTAAAAGCATATGGTAATCATCGCCCAGCTCAGGGTAACTAAAATACAGGCCACTGCAGGTTCAAAAATGGAGGTGTTTAACATTACCTGAGGGTGGAGTTTCTGGCCCTCTGATATTAAAGTCACCCAGCTGACACTCATACACCCAGCTGGAGGGTGGGTAATCTCATCCAGTCTTAACCAGCTTAGCTCAAATGAGACATTTCTGACTTTAAGTTCCTGGAAAAGAACTTGGGCAAATATCTTGTTGTTTAGGCAGCTAGCCTATTGGAGGATATGCAAGTCTTCTGTAGTAACAATTAAAACTACCTTGACTAGAGTTCCCATTGTGGCTCAGCAGGTTAAGAACCTGACACAGTGCCCATGAAGATGCGCACTGGATCCCTGGCCTCGCTCAGTGGGTTAAGGACCAGGTGTTGCTGCAAGCTGTGGTGTAGGTCACAGGTGCAGCTCAGATCCGGTGTTGCTGTGGCTGTGGTGTAGGCTGGCAGCTACAGCTCCAATTTGACCCCTAGCTCAGGAACATTCATACACCACAAGTGGATGTGTGCCCATAAAAAGAAAAGACAAACAAACAAACAAACCCACCTTGATTAATGAAGGCAGGTATAATGAATTTGACTAATGTTTACCCACAGTTTCATTTCTACCAAACAATGCAAAATAAAAAGTTCATTAATTTATTTCACTATAAAAGGTATATATATCTACTTTATAAAGATTACATCAGTTACTCTGAATGAAGTTGGCTTTTATTCCAGACTCCTAAAAAAAATTCAGGTTTAAATTGGGATGATAATAATAATCCTTAGGCAAATTTGAAGCAGGTTTCGTTTTGAAGCTAAAGTAGAAATCTTGAAAAATATGCCTAGCTTTCAAATATCAATTCCTAAGTCAATCATTTCCTTGATGTAAAATCAATGACCATCACCAGTCAAAAACTGGTAAGTTCTTGGGTTTTTTTTCTTTTCGTGAAGGTGACATTGGCCTTTTAATGGTTCATTTTTAATGTTCTCATTTTTTGCTTCTTAATGTTTCTATGTAGGTTTTTTTTTTGTTTTTGTTTTTTAACCAGAACACATTTTAGTTAATAGTTCTATGACTGGGTCCTTGTATTGATGGATTTCTATTAATCCTTATATAATTTTTTAAGTGATATTATCTTAAAATATTACATTTCCACAAAGGTACTTTGACCACATACTAACAGAAATTTGAATAACTATTTTGGCCACTTCTCAATTACTGGGTCAAATATAAAGAAATATTGTAAATTATAGACAAACAAAAACCTAGAACTATTTATAGATTATTTATTCAAAACTAACAGCTCCACTTAGCAGTAAATATTTTAAAATACAGAACTGCAGTTGAGGGAAGAATTTTCAGGGATATACAAATATATATTTCATATAGGAATTTGTACATTCAGAAATGTGCTAAACTTAAATTGCAGGATATCTGAAGACAAAGTTGTAGATATATTTTTATTGATAGAGTATATTAAAATTATAGTCACTGAATGACTATTAAATAACAATGCTTTTTCTCTATTTTTTCTAGTTTGTCAGATTTTATGATCATAGATCTATATAGTGCAATTTGGTATTATTCCATGCCACAATACTCTCTGAACTATACTAGGACTCTGATAAAATAAATAGATGTTAAAAGCAAAATACTATCTGTTTTAAAAATCAAAGATATTAGTTTAATAAATATTGTTTCTTAAAAATACATTCAGATGGAGGAGCATATTCAATAAACAGACTACAGACAGACCAGAAAATTAGAGGACCTGGGGGGTTAAAATTTCTCATGAACTAGTGTGAATAACATAGTATGAATTATATGAAATACATGATCACGGCAGGAGAGGCAGTTTCCTAATGTAAAATGAGGGGTTTGGCTAGAAGTACACGATTTTTGAAGCAACTACTAAAATTCTATGAATTTGTGTCCCTTGCTGGGTTCTTTTTTTCTTTAGGGCCACATCACAGCATATGAAAGTTCCCAGGCTAGGCTAGGGGTTGAATTGTAGCTGCAGCTACCTATGCCACAGCCACAGCAATGCCAGATCTGAGTGACGTCTGTGACCTACACCACAGCTCAAGGAAATACTGGATCCCTAACCCACTGAGCGAGACCAGGGATTGAACCTGCATCCTCATGAATACTAGTCCGGTTTGTTACCACTGATCCACGATGGAAACTGCTCTTGTTGGGTTCTTTGTTCATTTAAGCTTCTGCAGTAACAACACTTAAAATGAGATCTGCTCTCTTAACAAATTTTTAAGTGTATTACCCTTTATTAAAATGTAGGCATTACGTTGTACACTAGATCTCCAGAAATTTTGGCAGGTGATGGATATGTTTATTACTTTGATTGTGGTGATGATGTCACTGGTGTACACACGTGTCCAAACTCATCAAATGATCTGCATTCAATAGGTGCAGTTTTTTTATTGTTTATCAGTTACAATTCAATAAACTTGCAGGGGGGAAAAAAGATTCTATAGATCATTTGACTTACTAAACAGATTTTGGAAGATTTAGCATTTATAAATGGTCCAGAAAGTGCTAAAAGCAACAAATCATCTGCCAGATTGGGTCAGGTGAGAATCGGTGCTTCTTTTTCTTAAAATGTTGAATTATCTAATAGGCACAGAGCAGTCTACCTGGCTTGCACTCTACCTTTAGGGAATGGACTAGTTAGGCTTATAGAGTAATTGGGCAAAAACAGAAGGATGAATCAAGGAGAAATCCAAGTTAAGGAAGTGTTTTATAATTCCCAGTAGAGTATGTAACCAGGGGGATTCTATAGATATGGAGACAGCACAGGTATAGCATTGCAGGGGAGGCAGCTTACGTGCCTCTCATAAATCAGTTCTGACTGCAATCTTAAGGGAAGGCTGAAGGCTTTTCTATTTCTACAGGAAGGCTAACTCTGTGTTCTTATTTGGCTTCTTTCCAGGTATTTACATGGTGATAAAGTCCCCAACAGAAAGAGGCATCAAAGGAACTGAAACTTTAGGGATCCACTGTGAAGCCAATTCTTCACTTTGGAGCTGATAAATCTAAAGGGCACAAAAGGCTTGAAAGAGGCTAATGTCCACCTATATTACACAGGACCTTTATCATGACTCTGCGACTTCTTAGAATCTCTTAGCCCGGATGATTCCAAAACTCTCAGCTGTGTTTTATCTTAGCCATGTCACAAGCATGCAAGCTAGATGGAAGCACTCTTTCAGGACTGGCCTACAGTAACAAACCCAAAGTTTCAAATTCCTGTCTATTAAGAAATGAAACAGCAGCAAGGTCAGTGATAAGTTTCGACTGTAATAGCTGTGTCCCAACCCTGTCCTGGAGTTTCTTGTTCCATGGGTGAATTAATAATTTAATCTTCATGAGCCATCAATTCTAGTCCTCCTTCAAAAATTTGGCAATGGTCCCAGCTAATTTCATTTATGATGTGGATTTTTTTTTTTTTTTGAGACTGTGAGTCTTCAGAAAGTGAAAAAGGGCAACCATCATCTCATTATGTGAGTGTTTCTGTTCTTTTTTTTTCCTTCCAGTAATACTCTATTGATTTATTAATCAGCAACAAATCAAAGGGTAAGGACATGCCATTTCCTCATTAATTAGTCATAGGAACAAGCAACACTAATCAGTCTAACTTCAACTATAAATAATTAGTCTTTTTTATTTCTCTTGAGAGAAGAATGAAGTATAGACATTTTAATATGCTTTATAATATTTTCTCATGGAATGAAAATGTATATATTGAGTACTTAGTGTAAGACTCAAATTTTGAGAAATGTATAATCAGTAAATGACTTTTTATGCAGGTTTTATTAATAACTTAAAAGAGTTGCTCGGTCATTGGCTAGCAAAGTGTTTTGTTATTGGGGTTTTCTGGATACACCCATCTTCCTCTGACCCCAAATAAGTCTGCTAAAGTGAGAAAGGGTAATAAGAACAAATTTTAGGTAATTCTACTTATTTGCTCACTAAATTCTGGTAACTTTTCTTACTTTTTTTTATGTATTTATTTATTTTTTGTCCTTTTGCCTTTTCTAGGGCCGCTCGCGCGGCATATGGAGGTTCCCAGGCTAGGCAACTAATAGAAGCCGTAGCCACTGGCCTACGTCAAAGCCACAGCAACGCAGGATCCGAGCCGAGTCTACAACCTACACCACAGCTCATGGCAACGCCGGATCCTTAACCCATTGAGCAAGGCCAGGGATCAAACTTGCAACCTCATGGTTCCTAGTCAGATTCGTTAACCACTGAGCCATGACGGGAACGCCCAACTTTTCTTACTTTTAAACAGATGTTTTTCTAGCATTAACAAAACCATTCACTTATTCATTGGTCATTCATCACACATTTTTCTGGCTACCACTATGTGCCAAGCATAATGCTAATTTCTATATATTTTATATCCTGTTGTACCATGTAGATGTGTTCTTGTAATCATGGTCTACCCTTAAATGAAGGATGCAAACATTATACCAATAAACAGAAATATAAACACACTATTATAAACTGAGGTAATTTCCAAGATGAAAATGATTACTTCAATTTCTTAATTCTGAACATTTTTGATGATTTCAATTATTATTGTGGTCCACACATCAGCTGACAACTAAGTAAAAATATTCCTTCTCACTAATACATATTTTTTCTTGTTAACAGATCTCTTCTCCAGCCTTTTTACCTTGACTATGCTTTGCTTAATGACCTCTATTCAAAAGAGGCAGGAAGGTCAGATATTTTGAGACTGACACAGTCAATGCTACTTGGTCATTTCAAGCAGCAATCGCATGGAGAGATTTTAGAGGTAAGCATTTGAGGCCACCCTTGTTCTTGGGCTCTTTATTTTGAGATCATTATCAGTGAATGCCTGGTGTAAGTTGAGAAGCTATGTAACTGATATGAATAAAAATCTATGCAAACACAGCATAAAGAAACAAATATCTGAAGACGTATTTTGATTATCGATTAGCTCAGTAATATTGGAAGAAATTAATGCTGTATTTAAATAAAGTTTATGCTGCCACAGCATCATGTTGATGATTCATTTAAATCTGAAAGTTTGACTGGTGACATCTAGCACTAAAGGAATGCATGTCTAGATACTGATTCATTATATTTTTTAAAAGCTGTATAATTTAATGTTTTAATGGATTTCAACATTTTCACCTTGCAGCTCACACAATAACATTGACAAGAAATACCTCATTTAAAGTACTGCTTATAAAAAGAGAAATGGTGTATTATATTCCTGACACTTAAGGTCAAGTACTGAAGATGCATTGTATATTAATGTATCTAATACATCAGACCAGCAGTTAACGTCTACTCTCCCTTTTGGGTCTAGACTATTTCATAAACCTATTTTTACTTTCTTCAGTCTGATTAATAGTGTCCTGAAATATTCTGTCCTGACAGCATGTAATGACAGCTATGATGTTAGTTGAGAATCACGAAGGAACTAATTCTTATTATGTTGGAAATGATACATTTCAGAAATTGACAATAATTTCAGGCAGTTTTTATTGTAGTGTGTTCTTTTCCTTTAGGAAGTTATTCAAAGCTGGTGGTTATCTGTTTCAATTTCCACTAAATTTTTAATGAACTCTCCCACTAAAGCTTGGCTAGAATGGAGTTCCTGTCGTGGCTCTGCAGTTAGCGAACCAGACTAGCATCCATGAGGATGCGGGTTCGATCGCTGGCCTCACTTAGTGGGTTAAGGATCCGGCATTGTCATGAGCTGTGGTATAGGTTGCAGACACGGCTCAGATCCTGCGTTGCTGTGGCTCTGGTGCAGGCTGGCGGCTACAGCTCTGAATGGACCCCTAGCCTGGGAACCCCCTTTTGCTGTGGGTGAGGCCCTAGAAAGACAAAGACAAAAATGAACAAACAAACAAACAAAAACTGGCTAGAATGGTTCAAGGTGCCCTTTTTTTTTAACAACATATGTCAGTTTCAACAGCTATGATTGACATTCAGAACACAAATATATTTTCCAATTTTTTTTTTCTATCTGGGTCAATGATTTTAAATTGTGATATGTCCTTGAAAAATAGTGTGGTTAGTGTTAAAACAGAATTTAGCTGAAATCAACACAAATAACAAAATACTTAAGAGTTCTTATTTGAAGTAAATAGGTCTGGTTATGGGCCTGGAGACTGATTTCCAACTTCGTTACCTAGTGCCTCTACAATGTTAAGCAGAATACTTAAATTTTTTGCTCAACTGTGTCCACATGTTTTATAAGGAGGCAACTACCCTGTCTAGATCTAGAACTGAGGTAGGAAAAAATGAGATGATATATGCTAAAAAATACCTTCTAAAGACTAACTTCTACAACAGATTTTAATTGAGTTCCTCTTCCTTCTCATCTCATTATTATTTCCTTCTGTTCCTTTTCAGAAGTCAATATTAATGGAGAGAAGATAAGCTATCCCTTACACTCTGCTGTTTTTACCTTCAAGTCCTTGTTCTCAACATAATAATTTTTTTCTAAATTTAGGGAAAATGTCACTGAATAAATATCTATGATTAAGAATATACTTATCAGCCTGAACCCATGTTATAAATTAGATAATTTGTGATCACAAAATATTTTATGAGTCAGTTTATCAGATCCAAGATATGCATTATGCACACTGAAATGCATGCAATCTTCCTATGAAGATAAAATGGGGGGCTCTGAATAATTTGTATCAAAAATTTACCTTCCAACTTCAAAATTTTTTAAATTAAATGACTCATTCAGGATCCTAACTTCTGAATTAGAGTATTTAGTAAAAAGACTGTTTGCAAAAAGAGAGTTGAAAGAGGGAAATCTCTGGGATTAGAAACAGAAGGGGGAAAGCTGTTAGGATTCCTACCACCCCTACCACATGACAACACTATCACCACAGACCACAGGGGCACGCACAGAGCTTCTGGTGTACACAGAAGAGTACACCACCAGCACACATGGCTTTAAGGAGGGAGCCAAAGGAATAAATTCCTAATTTGTCTCTCTCTCCTTCCAGGTTTTTAATAGATGCTGCCATGTACATAATACAACTGTACGAGAAAGAGAAAAGGGACCCCATTTTATAAAGCCAATGTTCAACTCCTGGAGAATGGAGAAGGATGAAGAGTGCACTTGAGGGGCTAACTGGTAGACCACCAGCCCAGGAGCGTTGAAATAAATATAATCGTCTCAGAATCATCAGTTTTGCATTGACATGATTATTTATATATTGGCGAGACATTATGATACATCTTATCTTTTCCTCCTTTGAAGTGGGAATCATTTGCAGCAGTAAAATATTAAAGATAAGGGAAAAACTAAGGGATTGGCAGTTTCCAATCCCAAATTAAAGACTGAAAAAAAGCAAAATTGTTTTTTCAACATTACCAGAGGATGTCCTTTCAGAAGGCAGCATTTGCTAAGGTTTGTTTGGTAAAAAGCATTATATTGTTGAATAGTCATACACATTTATTTTTTGGAGCACAAAAGCAGAAAAACTCAACTCTTGCTTAAGCATATGTCAAATGGCATATCATGCTTTTTTTTTTTTTTCAATAGCAGCAGAATTGGCCACTTTCCCAATTTCATTTTCTGCCTTCAAAGGCACACACAGTGTGACCCCTACTCAGTCAAGTAAGAAAACTAATGGCTAGGCTAAGCTCAGCCCCAACAAAAAGAAATAATGTTAAATAATATGATGAGAGTTTTCTAGGAATGTTACCTACTGAGAAGTCCCCCTTTTCACTTTAACAAATCATGGAAGACTATGCAGTGTTCATTCACTGACCTTCCAAGAGTGATTCAACACATATTCAAACAAAAAAAAAAGCAACTCCTGTGTTTTTACAGGTTTGTTTTAAAAATAACAATGAAAAATGGAAATGGAAAGGACATTGGAAGAGTGCACTGAAGATAGATAGCTTTTGTTTTAAAGAATAATTATTGTCATCACACAGTCTAAATACATTCTGCCTGTGGTGTTTCAACTTTAGAAAACACTGAATATAGAATAGGATTTATGGGTCAGAACAAAATAAAAAAGAAAAAGGAGATTCTGACCCACAACTTAAACAGGTACATCGTCCTCTGCCATTTCAGCTAAATGTAAGGACTAACTGGTAATATTACATAAATATTACTCATAAGTCTTACAAATGCAATCTCAAAACATAAGTTGGCATCTTGATCATGGGTACTAATTTTTAACATGTTCTCTAGAATAGTTCCAATTCTCAATATTAGGCAAAAATTAACCTAAAATTATTTGATTTTCTATTAACAGACTCTGTACAATAGCCTGCATTTTCGCAGATTTATCTCCCTATGTAGGTGGACTCACAGAAAATCATGATTGCTGTGTTCCCTGGCTGTATGGAGAATATGCTGCCTTCCACAACTCCTTTATATACAAAACTTAACCTTAACAAACAGGAAAGTTATTCTTTAGTATATTTTCAGTGACCTTAAATATTACAAACAAAGTCTCTTGAAAGAGGCAAATTGCTGTGTTAAACATTTCATCATTATTTTATATTTTATATGGCTGGATACATGTATATATAAAATTTCATATGTAATTTACTTGACAGGGAAAAAATGGTCAGAAAGGCAGGAAAGTAAATTTTTCCTCAGAAACCAATACTTCTTCACTATATTCTTTTTTTTTTTTTTTTTTTTTTGGTTTTTAGGGCTGCACTTAAGGTATGTGGAAGTTCCCAGGTTAGGGGTCAAATCAGAGCTGTAGCTGGCGGCCCACACCACAGCCACAGCAACAAGGGATCTGAGCCATGTCTGCAACCTACACCACAGTTCACGGCAATGCCGGATTCTTAATCCACTGAGCAAGGCCAGGGATTGAGCCTGCGTCCTCATGGACACAAGTCAGATTCGTTTCTGCTGTGCCACAACAGGAACTCCCTATATACTTTACTTTTAATATTTTAAGTATTTATGATTTTAATTTCCAAATCCCTATAATAACACAAATAATAATAAAAGTTCTCAAAATGAAAAAGCAGTAATGGGGTGCTATTAATAGTTTCCATTCTCCTAAAACATTGTCATATTTAAACATTTTTTTAAATTTACAGATTTAGCTTCAAACGCTCTAAAGTCTGAATAGCCTTTAAAAGTTTCTAGAATAGTCTTTCACATAGAGTACATAAATATGTTTATCTGAAGTGGTTCTGCTCAGAAATTTAATAAATTGTGCAGTCCACAGGGAAGACCATTAATTATGTAAAGACTGATGGGGATTCATTTACTTGGTTTCTTTCAGAACTACTTGACTTGTCACTATTTAATTAAACAAAAATAAATGTGATAGTAGGGAGAAATGCATGCTGTCAGTGAACACTACTAAATACGCCCCTGGAATAGACAGTTGGATTTTAGATGTCTCTATATTTATAGGGAAAAACAGAGAAAGATAATTATAAACACTTGCCTACAGAACATATATCTCCAACTACATCTTTTCTTAGTTTCCTTTTAAGGAGAAGACTATGAAGACAAATAACTACCAGTGCATGAGTACACTCCTTTATTTCATCCCTTGAAGAGTCCATTTTCTTCCAGGGCAGTAGATTTTATGTATTTGATACAATGTTCACACATCTTAGTTCAATTTGAAAACATGGCACTGTGCACACTGCCCATGTCATTACTTGGTGAAAATTTCAACATCAAGATATTAAAGACAAGCTACTGAAGGGTAGGGAAGAGGGGCAGAGTGAGTTTTATAGAGTACTTAGTTGTAAAAGAAAAAAAAAGTTGTGATTACACAATAGAGAGTACTTTGAATGTAGATGATAAACAGTAGGAATATCTATTTTAAATACAGAGTTGAAATATTTAGATATTTTTTAAACTACATGATCCCTGACCCTATTAAGCTGTTAGCGCCAAAGGACTGGTGAGAGTGAGACAGCACACAGGTAGTGGCAACTTGTCAATTCTCTAGTTTTGGGACCTTGGGCAGAGCATGTAACCCTTTGACACTTGTTTCTAAAATGGCCATGCAGTTATTTACATTGGATTAGACATCATATATATAGTCATAGATACAACATATTCAAAGCATCTATACTAGTGCATATTGCAAGAACAGTTATTACAAATAGATATTATAAACCTTTTCTCTGATTTTATGTTTGAGAACAATTTTAGCACTAGGAGTTACAAGCAGAGATCACTTTTGTCACACTGAGACAGGATTAATAGACCTACTAACTGACTGGAGGATTTATATTTAATTTCCTGTTTGGACTAGCATATATCTTCCTTAAGGTATTATCTGGCCTGTGAATCTAAGAATAGACAATATAGCTATCCCTGAGATGCCAAGGAGATACTGCATAAAACGATGTTTTACAGGAACTCTCCCCCATAGATATATTTTATTTAGGTTAAAGAATGTCTTTTAGGAGTTCCTGTCATGTCGCTGTGGAAACGAATCCAACTAGGAACCATGAGGTTGCGGGTTCAATCCCTGCCCTCGCTCGGTGGGTTAAGAATCTGGCATTGCCGGAGTTCCCGTCGTGGCTCCGTGGTTAACGAATCTGACTAGGAACCATGAGGTTGCGGGTTCGATCCTTGCCCTTGCTCAGTGGGTTAAGGATCCGGCATTGCCGTGAGCTGTGGTGTAGGTTGCAGACGAAGCTCAGATCCCGAGTTGCTGTGGCTCTGGTGTAGGCCAGTGGCTGCAGTTCCGATTGGACCCCTGGCCCGGGAACCTCCATATGCCGAGCGGCCCAAGAAATGGCCAAAAAAAAAAAAAAAAAAAAAAAAAAAAAGAATCTGGCATTGCCGTGAGCTGTGGTGCCGTGAAATGCGGCTCGGATCTGGTGTTGCTGTGGCTCTGGCATTGGCTGGCAGCAACAGCTCTGTTTAGACCCCTAGACTAGAAACCTCCATATGCCGTGTGTGCGGCCCTAATAAGACAAAAAAAAAAAAAAAAAAAGTATTTTAATTTATGGTAAGTCAACGTGAATATATTTAAAACTAATGCTGTGATGATTTACTAAATAACTTTAATTTCATATATTAAGTGAAAGTAGTCTACAAGTTTTGCATGAAAAATAATCTCCCCCAAAACACAGTTTCTTTGAGTAAGCTGGAGTTTTTTCTATTAAGTTTGAAAAATTTGTATGGTGAAAAAAAATTATCTTGCATAAACCACAACACTCACAGCCACACAGTACGTCAAAAAACAGAATTTTCAAAATAGATGAGAGGTTTGTCCACTTCTAATACAACATTCTCTATGTATAAAGTAGAAAAAAATTAGAAAGAAAAGGATAATTGATTCAAAAATGCCACTACCAGGGACAAACACTGTCAATATTTTATATTATGCACATCAGTTTATAATATGAATTTATTTCTGGCCTTATACTATACATTTTCTGTAATCACAGTTCCTTTTCACTATGAAATTTTATATGATAATACTATTAAAATTACAGAAGTCTCACTGTATATTTATAAACACATTATGAATGTTATTTTAATAGCTACATAACATTACATCTAGTAGCATGACATCTAGCAGACGTTTCATAATTTGTACAGCCATTCCCCATTGTTAAATATTTCAGCTACTACAAATATCCGCATGTTACAGATATACAACAGTAAACTTTGGTGGGGGGGCGGGGAACATAGGTTGCTTTATATCTTGTTTTTTTCTTAGGCCTGACTGTCAGGAATGAAATTCCTGGGTCAAAGCTGAGATTTTTCTATGGCTCCTGATACACAAGCATTGGGTTTTTAACATTAAAACTGAAGTTAGATAAATGATATTTTCTGCAACTAAATCTGAGGACCTCACTCGAGGAGACTTATTACCAAGTTTCATCCTTGATAGGAAATACAATTCCCAATACAATTTAGCCACCAGTAAAAAACAAAAATCCCTTGGCTGAAATCAGGTAACATGGGTTACGCATGGGGGCCAGGAAAGGTTTTCCTATACTGTTAGTGGTGTCTTTTAATGTAAATATATAACTCTCTGGGGAAGTTCAACAAGATGGTTTGGTGCTAAAAGTTCCACATAAACTCCACTAGCAACCCTCCAAACAACCATCAGTAAGCATGGGGTCTACAGGAAACAGTGTTTTTCATATACAAACAAGACACCCATCTACACCACTGGGACTGTCATCTCTAAGTGCCTACTATACACAAAAGCAGGAAGCCACAAGTAAAATCTATTCTTTTCTACCTTTTTCTCTGTTCTAGCACCAACCTCACTTCAACTGTCAAAAAGTGTGATTTTACACACTACTGTATACAAAATAGATAATTAACAAGGACCTACTATATAACACAGGGAAATCTACTTGATATTCTGTAATAACCTACAGGCGAAAAAAGAATGGATATGTTGCTATACACCTGAAACTAATACAACAATGTAAGTCAATGATACTCTAATACATTTTTAAGTGTACTTTTAGTGCATATTTCTCAAACTTGGGATTTTATAGAGATGGCAAAACAATTTGTGACCAAACCAAAATCAGCAGTAGAATGATATACATTTTACAAAACATTAACTGAAACAAAAATTACAAATAATTCCAAACACACTTTGATAGAAATAACAGAAATCAGTTCTCAGTTCTACCTTAATAGATATCTGATACACACACACACACACACACACACACACACACACACGTGAAAAACTAGTGAGGATTAAAAAATATTATTTTCCTTTCTGCTTTATTTGGAAATTGTCTTCTCCCACTATCTATTGATCTTCTGTGTTATTGTTTTCCAATGGTAATATATTCTGCAAAGTCCAATAAGTTGTAAACATGTTGTAAACTACTGCTGCACTAATACACCTCAAAACACATAGCAGAGTAATCCATACTTGGTAGGTGCCAATAAACCCTTACTGAATAAATGTCCCATGTAATAACTAAAAATCCCCATTAAGTGTACTCCTTGCTGATTGTTTTCTCCAGTGCTGTGCTTTTCCCCCAGAAAGCTCAGATCCTGTGTGCTTTACCGCTTAACCTGAAACAGTTTTCTAAAATTTATTTAACAAAAACACTCTGCACATTTGTACTTTTTTCCCTCTCCAAGCAGTGAATATCTTAACTGGGGCTCAACTAAATAAATGGCAAACACCATTTTGTAGAACTATGGATTTGACGGTGACTCCTCTGAGTAATGTCATGAAAGCCCTCTTCTGGTTTCAGCCTTTCGGGGTCTGTTTTTAACAAAACATTTTTTAACCCAAATTGTTCAGGCTATGGAAAAACTTTTCATTATCCATTTTTCAGCATGCAACTTCTTTTTTAGTTCCTTTCAGAGGCCATGCTCATTGCTACTTGGTAATGGCAAAGACTCTCCTTTTCCAGAAGCAAAAGATTAGAAGAGGGATACACATTTTAGGTAATGACAGCTCTAGTCCTGGAAAAAGAATAGAACAATCACTGTGGATTTTTTGTAAGGACTCCACTTCTTGGTGCTACCAAAAGCCACTACAGACAAATTGAAGTGTCTTCAGAACCAGTTATCAGACTCTATCAGTTGAGATTTTTGAAGAATAAACTCAAACTTTTTTGACTAGCTGATTTTAGCTAAACACTACTTATGAGGCTATAGTGGGCAGGGGTTGAGGGCTGTGGTGGAAGGGAGGCTTTTTTTTCAAGCACGGCAACATAAACATTAAAAGTTCCACTCACAACCCTTTAGGGGAAAAATAAAGTAAGAAATTCCATAGCATTGATGTCACCATGTTTTCACAACTCCATCAGTTTTCTTCCTTCCTCTATAATTCTCCACTGGTCTGTAGCACAGATGATGGCACACCTTACCCAAGGAGGTAAAGTGCTTTCTTCCTTTTTTTTTTCTTTTCTTTTTAGGGCTGCACCTGTGGCATATGCAAGGTGCCAGGTTAGGGGATGAATCGGAGTTGCAGCTGCAGGCCTATACCAGAGCCATGGCAACACCAGATCCTAGCCGCATCTGCAACCTACACCACAGCTTGCAGCAACTGAGATCCTTAACCAACTGAGTGAGGCCAGAGATTGAACCCACATCCTCAAGGACACTATGTTGGGTTCTTAACCCACTGAGTCACAACAGGAACTCCTGTTTTCAAATAGAAAATTTATTCTTAGGAAAATAAATTATTAGAACTGAAACAGGTGTCCATATACACAAAAGAAAGGACGAAACAAGATGTTTTTCCTGCCACTTTTGCACAAGGATGAAATTACAACCCTCATCACATAATTTATGTGGTTCTAGATCCTATTTTTCATTTTCAGTGAGTTGTTATAGTCTCTCAAATCTCTGGTCTCTCCCTTCCCTCTGACTGCTCCCTCTCTCCACTCTTTCTCCTTTCCTGCCCTGATGGTTTTATCTATTTGCTCTGCCCACCCCAACAGGCCCCTTCCTACGGCTCAACCCATTGATCTGTCTCCCAGCTCTTAGTCTCTGACGCCTTGGTTCAGTGCATTATGATTGATCTTGGGTGATCAATTCTTATCTAGAATTTCTCCACCATAATTCAGGTTGCAATTTCAAGGTACAATAAAATTGTGTCCCATTTACTGGAGTCCATCTCTGATACGTTATGCATCCCCATCAAGTGACAGGGAAGAGGCAATTTCTAGAAATGTTTTAAAAGAAGAATGCTTGCTTATGAGATGGATATTAAAGAGAACTTACGATCATCATTGCAATCATCCTTATTTGGAGAGGTACTGGAAAAGAAAGTCGCCTTGGGCAGGAATCAACAAGCATGGATGTAGAACTGAGGATGCATTTGGTTGAGAAAATGAATATAGGTTAGTGATTGGGAGAAATGGTATATTTTGAGGTACTAAGATAGTTTTTGAAGGAATAAAGGTGACTCTGGAACTTAATATGTACTGCTGAAAATATGCCAATAAACAGATGAAATTACTGTCATCCAACAAGGTCCTTAATGAAATGCTACCTTGGAATTCAGATAACATCAGATAACAGTCCAAATTAGTGTAAGAAATGCAGAATCTAGTTTTACTCAAAAACAAAAGATGTTCTGTGCTCGGCTTATTTTTCTTTTCATTAACTCTGATGAAGACTCACACCTAGAATATCAGATAAAGGAATATAAATTTGGCAATATCCTGAGTTTTCCTCCCCAGCTTTAAGACAGGATAAGTAATGATTTCACACATTCTGTACAAAATTTAAAGTAGAAAACAAAAGAATGCCTAAGTGTAGTTGGTTGAACTTATACAAGTGAGGTGATGTAAGTTAGGAACATACATTTAAGTATGCTAAAGCTAGTAAGATTACCATTTCACTGGCAATGTCCAATTAAACAAATGGGCAGCACAAATCCTGGGCTATACATGGAGCTTTGAACATTTCTATTATTTTTGGACTCAGGCTTTCCATTTTTTAATATAGCAGTCAAGTTGCTCACCTTTAAACTATTTAGCTGTACAAGGCATCGCTCTATCCATTTGCCACAACTCTTTTTAAATCATCACCATTTTCTGAGTATTCAATTTAAATTTGGCATTTTATAGAAGATTGCCCTCAGAGATTTCACCGCTTTCCTTTGTATTTATCCTAATTCTAACCTAGTGGGAGATATTTCTAAACTGTAAGCAAGAGTGCTGGGAGACTAAAATCTCTAAAACCCACTTTTAGTGACAGGCATATTTTTAAAGCTTGAAAAAATATTTGGTTCATATGAAAGTTTAATTCTAAAGAACAGAATGAAGTCCACATACTGTCAGACTAGATGAGTCACTTTTCCTCCAAAAATGTAAAGCAGACACATATTTTGAAGAAGTCAAGGATTAAATATCATGTTAGTGTTACACTTAAATTTTGAGCCTAATATATCTGGAAACAAATTAGTGAGGCTGTAATTAAACCTATAAGCTTGGAGCACATTTTGAAATAGAATCATAAAACAGAAATCCACAGGAATTTTTAAAGCCAAGGCTCCCAATCTATATGTTGCACTTAAATTCCAATCACATTGTCACATCTTAATTTTAAAAAATGTTGAGCAATTACATATACCTGCTTTCTAAGGACAGTTTAATTACTTTTCAATCTTTAAAGGGAGCTGTTTGAATTTACTTGATGAAAAGACGACAACTTTTAAATTAGTGCAAACAGACCACCTACAACATAAGGCAATAATTCCTACACAGATTTCTTTGGTTTGTCTTTTGTAATATTATTTGCTACAAGGAAGAAAAACTGTGATTTAAGTAGGAGTATTCTTTTCTGATTTTTACACCATTCTGGGTTTTACACTGTTTTTAGAATACTTAGTTGTTCTAAGGTACCCTAGGAAGAAAGAAAGTGGAAAGTCTTATTAGCCTATAATGTTGGAAGTCTTTCCTTTCAATGCCAGTGGTAAATTTTTCTGTAGCTGAAGAGAGGAGACCACTGTATAAAGAGAAAAAAAGTGAATCTTGGGGAAAGGAAGGGAGTTTACTGGTTAAAGAAATAAATTGTACAACAATATTACTCAGTGTCTCAGAGATAATATACTGCAGCTCTGACACTTCCAAGAAGGAGGAAGTAATAAAGGAAATAAAAGGAAGTCTTCCAGAACATTAGGTGTGGACAAAATAAATTTAGCATTTTCCAATAATACTACAACAACACAAAGAATCTTTAATTATCGATGTATGTCTTTCTATGCATATATTTCTAGGTGAATATACACTTGTATATTTAACAGTAATTAAAAATAGATTTCTTGCTATTGGTAAATCTTATCTGGACTGCTGAGCTGTTTGTAATGCCCTATATTTGCCCATATAATCTTTTCTTCTACTGGTGCCTTCTGAGGTAGCCTTCCACTGATGCTCCATAACTGTCTACAATGTAATTTTCCCTGCAGGCTTAAGCATACCTTAAATAAAACCTAAATATAATTTTTTGGGACCTTCAGAACTATAAGTGATCTGGCCACTCAAAAGCCTCATGTGATGCCTGATGTCCCTTTTCCTTTCTACCTTTCCTAGCACTCATTGCTTATACACATCAGAGCCTGTGTCTGCTGTTCTGACAAACATAAACTAATACCTATGTTAAGAGCCTCTTATCATTTATTTCATTTTGCTCTAGAAATAGGGTAATGCCAGAGATATGTTATTTCTAAGTGTTCATCTTAATTTGACCACAAGTGTGATTGCTGTTTTGTCAAAAACTTTTAAGGTCAAGCACCATTAGCTAACACACCGCATGACTCACTGTGCATTCAAAATAGTGATGCATAATCTTTCTAGAAGTCATATGCAAACAATTTTCTTCCAGTGTTCTAGAGGTTGGGAGAGCAAATGTCAAATTTCACAAAAACATAAAGATTGAGACATATGGTAAATTAATTCTAGTCTCAAGTGTCTGGTGGTCAAGCAAAGGCTGATGGATCTCTTACACGGTGTAGGATTCACACCTTCATTAAGTTTTGGCTATTTTTTTGAGAAACATGCCATAGATTTTTGAAAACTAGAAAATAATATGTTTTCTTTGATTAAAGAAACAAAACCCCATAGTTCCTTTTGTAGCTCAGTGGGTTAAGAACCCAACACAGTGTCTGTAGGGATGTGGGTTTGATCCCTGGCCCCAATCAGTGGGTTAAGGATCCAGTGTTGCCAAAAACCACATTGTAGGCCACAGCTGCAGCTCTGATTTGACCACTAGCCTGGGAACTTCCACATGTTGTGGGTACAGCCATAAAAAGAAAAAGAAAAGAAACAAAGCCCAAATCTTGACTTCTAAAAAAATACCCTATATTTTTATAAAAAATTGTATTTAAAAACATGTTTCCAAACTTGGAGTATATGTAAGAAAGTTCTTATAGACAGAGAAACAATGTGCTAAGTATAAATCATTTTCAAACACTGGGATAATTTGGACTCAGGTATCAAAGGCAAAAAGCCAAGGCCCCAGGATACTGTAGCTAGTGGCATGGAGAATCAGGAGAGCATTTCATGCCACAGTGTTTTCTAGCTGGCAGGTCACTGCCCAGCTGGGCTGATATGGTCTGGAATCCCAATGCCATGTTGTTTTTAGTTTAGTAAGTCCTGCATCTTTTGTAATTTTAATTCCAAGCAAGCAAGCCAAAAACAGTAGAAAAAAGTCTTTTCAAAATGTCTGAATCTATAATTTAGTATCTCTTTTAAGTATCACTGGCAGTAAAAAAGAGAAACTGCAAGCAGAGGGAGTGGGTTAATTGAAAGTTATAAAGAAGCCATTGAGTGAAAAGTGTTAAGAAGGAATGAAAGCAATTTCAGCCTGTGTCAGTCACTATTTAGTTTATGCCCTCTGTGTTAGCGCAATTCTGGAGCACTTTCTGCTCTCCTCATTTTGTTTTTGAACATTTGAATGTGCAGTCTTTTCTGCATTATTTACTGTCTGGTATTCCTTGGTTTGTTGCCAAATAAATTGCACCTCATTCGATGTTTTAGTGCATTTTTTTTTTAAACGAAAATCAAGTCATCCTTAAAAATGCAATCCTTGTTTCTAGGATCAACTGCATGCATAAACATTGTAGCAAGGCAAGGAAGTTTTATCTTCTCAAGCTCAAGACACTTGGAATGCCTGCAGCAACTCTTCTGGAGAAGAAAGGTTAAAGTAAGAATACCCAGAGAATGGCTTTTGTTACATTCTTCATTGTGGAGTAACTGTCTATATTGTTTTTAAAGCAACAAAGCCGGCTTTAGAAATAAACAGTCACTGATTCCTATTTAGACCTTTCAATGTCTGTGGAATATACTGTATCAAGGGAAATCCCAGGTTGGGGAAATGGCTAGCAGCAGATTTGAGACCAGAATTGAGGTCTTCTGAACCTCAGTTCTGTTCTTTTCCAACTATATTTTACTATTTTTTATAGTAACCATTGACTCAGAAGAGACAACATTATGTGATATTTGTTTGCAAGGATATATATATATTTTTTCTTTTTTGGTCACCCCTCAGCATATGGAGTTCTCAGGCCAGGGATCAGATCAAGCTTGTAGCTGCAACCTAAGTCACAGCTGAAACAACAATGGATCCTTAACCCACTGTGCAGGGCCGAGGATTGAACCTACATCCCAGCGCTCCCCGACACTGCCTATCCCATTGTGCCACAGCAGAAACTCCTACAAGGAAATATTTCAGCACCATTAAAGCATGAGGTATTGTAAACTTCAAATGAAAATAATTTTAAGGCCAAAAATGTAATTATTGTTATTATTTCTACATAGGTAAAGCTCATTAGTTTATGGATAGCAATCAAAGACTGGTCTAAATTTTTTAAAATGTCTAGTTTAGGATAAAAACTTTAAGCAGAGTTTCTGATTTAGCCGACAGTGCATTTTGAAAAAGGCCTACTAGAAAGCTTCTGGGGCAGGCTGAAAGTTTCACATTACATGTATTTATAGGTTCTTTTGAATCCTGGATTCAAGAGAGAAACCTATGTTTGAAATGTAAAAAATAAAATTTTTGGTGACCAAAAGGTAGCCCCCCACCATATATATATATAGATACACACACACACATACACACACACAAAAAAAACACACATAATGGACTAGATTAAATTTCTGCAGCTGTGACAGCTTCATGTGATTAGAGTCCCTCAAATTTTGTTGTAGTTTGTCATTTATTTCCCTGACCACCACATTTTAGAAAAAGCTTTTTAAAGAAACAGAAGTGACATTTTCCACATTCTTAAGGAAAATCTGTTCTTAGAATCTCTGTTTAGAAAGAGAAAGAAGGCACTGTCCTATTTATGCCATTAAAGAAAAATAGTTAAGTCTTTGAAAGTGTCACTTCTGATGCTGCGGGTAGCAGGATTTTGTCACTTTTTGATTCATGTAGGATCATTTTCTTGAATTACAAGACTTAGCATTAAAAATCCTGCTTTTCTTTTTGTCATTGCTTATAAAACATTTTGGAACGCTTTCTATGTTGTTTCTTTAACAAATATGAATTGATAGGTCATGTTTGTAAGGTGGGATAGATAAAACCACAAATTCTTATTTTGGAGGTAGGATATCACTTTCTCTCGCTGAAGGATTTTGGTACCGTTGGGATTTAGGGTGTTTTAACAAAGGAACATAAAATGATTTTTTTAACAGAAAATATGTGCCCACCAGATGGATTCCGAATGTGGTGGAACCATGAAACTGGTACAATTAGCACAGACATTGAAAATCAGGCTCCACAAAAGTAGAACACCTGTGTTCATCTTTTATCTCAGTAGTCTTTCCAAGAGGATAAGGTACAATTTGACAGTGAAGATATTTGATCCTACACTGAGGATTAAGGACCAGAACCAGTAAGGAGCAAAGCTACACAATTCTGCCTGTCTCCATAGCTTACTATAGGATGGCCAGAGCCGGTGCCCTTCCTGTGTAAATAGAAGCCAGTGTAGATTAATGATCAGTCTGCTAATTAACAAATGAATCCATGATGTTCACATCATTTTCCTGCGTTCTTACCAAGGGTTGGTAAGGAAATTGCTCCCTTGAAGTCTATCTCTGTTATTACCCCGTGCTGTAAGTCAGAGTGCTGTCTTTAGTGCTTGTGAACATATGTTCTTGGAAGATTAGCCACAAAATCACAAACTTGTGTGAGAAAATTACTGCTCCATTAAAGTAATTTATGGGATCATGTACAGAAGAGCCATTAGATATGGCAACCATGGTGATTGGACGGTATTTCATATTGTTAAAGGGGTGTTGTACATGATAAACTCTCAATAGAAACTGCTGTAAATTACTTGCAGTTGAAGTGTGATACGGCTTCAAATGACTACATTATATGAACACAAGTGTTCAAAAATTGCGTCTAAATGTTGAAATTCAAATGATTTATTCTGAATTTCAAAAACCTTCACTCTGTCACGCCTGCAAAATAACACCTCCATGGCCCTATCTCTTCCTTTTTATTTACTTCCTGGCTTAAAGGTCAATTCTGGCAATGCCCTGTTTGACAATATCTGAATATGCAAACCCACTTGATTGTGAATTGCACTCATTATGCATGTGCAGAAACTTTATTTCACATTTTGCCTTTCTCCAGGCCATTCCATTAGCCTTAAACTACCTTCAACTTTACACTAAATAATATGTAACTGGCAGTAAGAATTTTATATTAAGATATATATATATATTTGTTGCAAGCTGTAATCCCCAGTCTGGTCTTAACTAGCTGTACGGTTCTGGGAAAGTTATTTAATTCTTGAGACCAAAGTATTATTATTGATAATATGATTACTCTGGCCATCATCATCATCGTCATCGAGCATTTGCTTTGTGCACAATGCATCAAGTGACCAATTTCATTCTCATGCTTATTTTATGAAATAACCATTATAATTGTTAAAGAGTGAGTATGTAAGTAAAGTAAGTTAGAAAGAGAAAGACAAATACCATATGATACTACTTATATGTGGACTCTAAAATATGGCACAAATGAACCAATCTACAAAATAGAAACAGACTCACAGGCACAGATAACAGACTTGTGCTTAATAAGGGGTAGCGAGGAGGGAGTGGGATGGATTGGGAATTTGGGATTAGTAGATGCAAACTATTACATTTACAATGGATAAGCCCTGAGGTCTTACTGCACAGCACAAGGAACTATATACAATCTCTTGGGACAGAACATGATGGAAGACAGTATGAGAAAAAGAAGGTGCATCTATCTATCTCTCTATATATATATGAGAGACCGGGTCACTATGCTGTACAGCAGAAACTGACACAACTCTGTAAATCAGCTATACTTTAATAAAGAAATTTTTAAAAGCAGACTAAGTGAATATGAATCAAAGAAGGAAGCCCCAACTCCATGGCATGAGAGAATGAGAACATATCTAAAATTAATACTTTTTCTTTGTCTAATTTTTATTCTATAATTACAAAGAGATTTACTATCAATCTACATTTCCAAGTATTGTGATTCAAAGCACATTTTGCACTAAAGAACTTCATAATGACTATGATACATCATTACTAGCAAAAAAGTAACTGAATTTCTCAAAACCAGAGGCCTTTAAATATCAATGCTTAGGCCCCCACCTCCAGAAATTCTGATTTAACGTGTACCTGGATAGTTTTTATGTGCAGCCACCTAACACAGTTGTGACATTATCCATATGACCTAGAAATAACCAATTGAGAAGTCACATTGATATCTACCAGATGTTAGATCAATAACTCACCAGTTGGGTGTATTCTGGTCTATGCACGTGACAACAGATGCAAAGTAAATGAACCTTTATTATTCAGTTGGCTGTGGGTATGCTGGCTACACAATTTTTAAACTATTCTACTTTCCATGTTGGTAATAATCTTATAAGACTTATACTGGAGAATCACCAGGAATGACAAAGTACTTTAACATAATAGCCTAGAATCAAATGATCTCACGTGATAAGAAAGTCCCCTAGAACACATTAACATATCTAAGCTGCAGGACATAGAGGGAAACCAGATACAGTGGGGAAAGGTTGGCTTTACAAGTCCCTATTCTAGACTAGGTTCCACCATTAACTAGCTCACTGATTAGAGCAATGCATTTTTTTTTTTCTCGGAGCCTGTTTCTTCACTTGAAATGCAGAGTAAGAGTTAGATTAAATGACTGCTAAGGTCTCTTGTAGCCCTGACATATTTTTGAGTTCTGAGTTAGATCGTATAAATGTTAGTTAACAATCCAAAAATGCAGCACGGAAAAAGTTCAGTGCATTATTTCAAATCTCATTTATATCAAGCAACAAATACACTGATGGACTGAGTTAAATGTAAGTCAATACATGAAATACCTTCTGGAACCTTTTTTTTTCCCACGAGTCTATTTCAATGTAGGAATTTACCTTCAAAGATAATTTCCCTTTGAGAGTTTAGCCTATCAACCATTATAAATTTCTTTTTACATTTCAATGTAAAATCTTTTAATTTACTCATACCCTAGTAAGTACTCTTGGAGTACACAATGGATTATGGAGAAAAGCATAGAATTGTGAGTTTCGAAACCATCAAAAACTCAAAGGAACTCTTCTGGTCACTCTGGTAATAATAAACACAGAAGTGCAATGAAGCAGGCACGTCAGCAACGTAAGACTTATTAGTGGGTTATGGGAAAACAACCCTGCATTTATCACTACACATTTCAGAAAAGCAGGTTTCCTGCTTGATAATAATCCATGCTCTGTTCTAGGAAGACACAACATGTGCCCATGGTAAGCCTGGCTAAGAGAGAACTCTACGCTCTTTGACTGAATCCCGTCTTCAAAGATGCTCCTTGAGAAGTTTTCAGAGAAAAAAGCAAGAGATGGGGGGGAGGGAACAAAGAGAGAGAATGTTTTATGTACGTCAGGTTGTACCAAACTAGGAAAAAGAATGGTCACAAGGTCAAAAATAGTGACAAAACAGAACTGACAGGCTCTAATTTGGGATTGCATGTATTTTTATGAATTCCCAAGAACTGTCCTACCTGTATCCTATGGAGTATTGTCTTCTTGGCTATTTTGTGACAGCTGATGAGGGAGAGATAAGAGCATGAGCAAAGACTCTATACTCATATTATTTCTCAAATACAAAGGCAAGAGAAAGCTAAGTTCGAATATATCGCAAACCATGAAAAAATAAGCAATGGAACGGAAGAGTGGTAAGTTTTTTTTAAAGATATAAATGAATAAACTATGATATGAAACTGGAGGAAAGTGCAGATACAATTAGAAATACAATCTAGGCGTCCAAAACTATGATAAAATTTATTCTATCACATAATATGTATAATTTAATACACATAATTCAAATCAAAGTTGTACAGTTCCTTGAAGGAAAATTCACAGAGAAAGATAGGTACAACAGAAGAGATCCAAGACAAAAATTCCTTCTGTTTGTTCTGTTGCTTGGAGGAATGGAGGGGAAAGGAAAAGGAAAATGAGATGGGAAGATGTCCCTTCTCTCTCAAGGGACATTGACAGACACCATTGACTAAAATTAGGCAAATGAAAACAAGGAAGCTTGAATGTGAGATCAAAAATATTCAAAGCAGAATTCAGTATAAATCTTATTATACAGTGTTGAGAGGGTCTGTTTTATGGATTGAGATTATAGTCTTTAAACACTGGCTGAATGCCCTGATACATCTCTGAAGCAGTTATTGTTGGCAGTGTGAGAAAAAGCCCAAAGAACCAGTTTCAATACTTGTCTCAGTCTGATAAATCAAGTACATAAAAATATCTCAGGAAAAAAGCAGATTGAATAATTACAAAGTTTTATCTGATAACATTATTTCCAAGCACAACTCTTCTAGAACAGAAGTATATTTATTTTAAATCCAAGTGCCAACAAAATATTTATAAAATCAACTCTACAATAGGTTGAAGAGAGAAATTCAGTGTTTTCCAAAAAGAAGAAATGATACAAACTACACTCTTGGGAAATAATATTTAGTTATAATTATACAAGTGAACTGACAAATGAGAAAGAACTAGAGGCATCATCAATTTGTCAAGCCTCTGAAAATTTCCTAACATTGCATTGATGCATATTTATTAAGCACCTACTATGTGCCAGGCATGAGTCTTATCTCTGGAAATAGATGTTCAGTGAGGCACAACCACTGCCCCTTGAAGCTCAGAGCACAACAGTCACCATTAGAATCACAAGTATTTCCCTCTAGCTCCTGCTCCTTTTCTAATTCAGGGACCAGCATTTTTTTTTTCTGTCAAGGGCAAGATAGTGAGTATTTTTAGCTATAAAAACCATATGGTCTCTATCATAGCTACTGAATTCTGCTGCTGTAAGGTGAAAGAGCCATAGGCAAAATGTAAACAAGAGTAATGGCCAGATTTCATCTGCCATGTAGTTGGCTGACTCATGCTCTAGTGAAACCTAGATTCTTTCCTAGCCAGAACATGAAAAATAGCTCCTTTTCAGTTTGGGGGGGGGGTGTTTTTAATAAACTCAACAAGATGTCTTATTTTGTATCTTTTAATACAAATGTGCTGCATTTGAGCTGTATTCTGGACTTCTGTTTGTCAGATCTGGGAAACTGACCACCATGGGTTTGTAATCTTAATTTCATGAGACACTGTGTTCCAACTTCAAAAATCTTCCATGATCAAGTACAATGTTTGGAATATGGTATGTTAGGAAAGTAATTATTACATTTTTAATTCTTTAACTTTCAGCAGAACTGACACAGTAAACCATTATCAAATGTAGAACAGAGTGACATTACTTGCAACATAAAACTAACGGAGTATTTTTAGGCTTATCTACAAATAAGGGGATTTCTATGAACAACTTTCTTGCAATTGTGAAATATTTACATACATGCTCAATCTCTCTTCTATTATCTTTGAAGTCTAATGTTTCAAAACTGTCTTTCTTCCACTACAAAGATAACTAAATTATCATTCAAGTCATACACCTTTCCTTTGTAAAATATTCAAAAACTCCAATCATCCTTCATGAAGCACTAATATTCACCAGGGAAACTCTAATTCAAGATTTCAGGAAGAAGGCAGCAATCCTTCCAGGTATTTAACTAGGCCTGAAACTCAGAGAATAGAGCAGAACACAAAAACAAAAATTAAAAGGTATTCCATTAAAACATTATCTAATGTTTTTTTCTCTTAAAAATTATCAATTAGTTATCCCTAACATAATTTTCCACATCACCATGATACAGTCTTTTAATTCCTAGTAGTTTAATCTTTAGGATTATACAATCCTTAGTTCTTTGGAGTCAATTTAGTTTCTATTGTATTCCATAATATCCCATATTACTGTGTGCCATTTAAATTAGGTTAGGAATCTTATGCTTTATTTTTAGGCTTTATTTGAATTCTTATAATACTAATTTATCCTCAAGGCATTTCATCAATTGATCCATTAGTTAAAAAAAAAAAAAAAAATCTGGAGTTCCCGTCGTGGCGCAGTGGTTAACGAATCCGACTAGGAACCATGAGGTTGCGGGTTCGGTCCCTGCCCTTGCTCAGTGGGTTAACGATCCGGCGTTGCCGTGAGCTGTGGTGTAGGTTGCAGACGCGGCTCGGATCCCGCGTTGCTGTGCCTCTGGCGTAGGCCGGTGGCTACAGCTCCGATTCGACCCCTAGCCTGGGAACCTCCATATGCCGCGGGAGCGGCCCAAGAAATAGCAAAAAAAAAAAAAAAATCTATCCTTATTGCATTAGACAATCTAAGAGTTGCAAAGTGACTACAAGGCATAGATTTCTCAAACTTATAGCCTATGATTTTTCCTTCTAGGCATATTGAGAGGTTGGTTGGGAAGAAAGTCCATGCTTAGGATACTGGAAGCTGAGGCTGGACATATAGAGAAAAGAGAAAACAAAACCAGTGGCCTTCATAAGGGAGATCTTGAGAAATAAGAAAAAAGTCCAAAAGTCAAGTCCATAATTGTTCACAGAGATCAACTCCTGGGTCCAAAGTAAAGAGTCGGTTACTATTAGATTACAAATTGAAGTATAAGATTCAGGGGCTGAATCTTGAGAGATTTCTCAAAGCAATGGAAAGTTAATACACAGGGGGAATATTTTATGGACATTCTAAGGCAGAGAGAATAGCAAGGAGAAAGAGTATTATTATAAAGGGCTCTGAGTTGGTTTGGACAAAATGCCATCACTCCAGCTCAAGCACTGATGTTAGGGAAGTAACCCATCTGTCTTCCATACAAAGTTGGGAATTTATACACTCCGATGAAGCATATCTACAGGGGCAATGGCAGTAAGGATCCTAGCAGGGCTTGTGGTGAAAAGATTTCTTGGGGCTGGAGGGCAGTGAGTGTAGATGTGCAGTAGTACTAGATGACCTTGCCTCTTGTTTCTTGGCAGTTTCCTTAGTAAGAATTAGCTGGCCTTTTACTACAAGGTCTCAGTTTTCATTAGGCCATAGAGTACACAAGTGGGGCAAGCCTCAAACTCATAGCCAAAGGCTAGTAAAACGAGGAAACAGAGTTGGGGAGCCATTTATAGAAAGTCCTGGGTATCTTCTCCTCAGTATGTTGAGAGGAGAGTTTAAGGCCCATGAAGGACTGATTGCAGACAATGGGTCCCATGGCTGTTTGCACCAGAATCCCAACTGTTTGGTGTCTCCTCCAGCATAGGAGCATAAGGTGAAAGAGGATTCTGAAAGACCTGGCATCTCCTCAATGAGGACTAATAACCAAGGAATTGTGCATGACGCCTGTTTATAAACGAAGCAAAAATCAAGTTTGAATCTTGAAAGAAGACTGCAAAATATGGAAGGTCCAAAAACACCATTCCCAGGAAGGAATCTTCATATGATACCCGTAATTGTAGCTGTTAGCTGTAATCCATCAGGCATGATATGCATGTTTCAGCAAAGAAGAACTAATGTATGCAAGTGCAGGAAAACTTAAATGGTAACGTCTAAAAGAAAGGAGCAAGACATAAGAACTTCTACAACAAAAAATGTTGTAAAAGGGTGCTATTTGATAGACACAGAAGCTGAGTAGGACTTAGATGGGTATTGCGATAAAGATACAACATTTCAGGAAGAGGCTAAATGTAATCTGACAAGAGAGCTACCTACATGAGTATGACAGACACGAACTAGGATTCTAGAACAATGAGTTAGATGTGTGAGGCTGGATCACACATGAGGGATTTAGAAATAAAAAAGAATGAAGTTAAATTTGGAAAGGAAAATTTTCAATCAATAATTGAAATGGTAAAAGCACTGTTTAAAAAGGATGACTCCAGAGTTCCTGTTGTGACACAGTGGAAAAAAAAATCTGACTAGTATCCATGTGGATGCAGGTTCCATCTCTGGCCTTGCTAAATCAGTTTGGGAGCCGGCATTGCCTTGAGCTGTGGTGTAGGTTGCAGATGCAGCTCAGATCCCAAGTTGCTGTGGCTGTGGTGTAGGTCAGTAGCTCTAGCTCTGATTCGACCCCTAGCCTGGGAATTTTTATATGCTACAGGTGCAGCCCCAAAAAACAAAAAAGAAGGAAAAAGAGACCTAAAAGCAAAAATAGAAGAAAAAAAGGAAAGCTGTACAGTGATCCAATAAGATGCAATGGGAATGCATTAAAAAAAAAAAAAAAAGATGGATTTTGGGACCAACATCTGCAGCAGGCTATGAAAAAACCAACTCAAGAGAATTCCTTTCACTGTTTTAGAAGACATTGTGTGTATTCTTGGGGACGGGTGAAGTACCAGAAAGGAAGCAAATATATCTCCTGCTTGCCAATAAAATACATTTTCCATCCTCCTAAGAAGAGAAATACGAACAAATTATATGTACATGTCTCCTAAAAACTGTCAAGCCTTCTAATTTCGTACCCATTTTTAGAAGGGATTCCTGTGGGGATGTTGTTAAACATTAGAGGAGAGATAATTAGGCCAATGGGGTATCCTAGATAGGCAAATCCCCCAAACAAACAAATAAAAAGTAGCAGCATGATTCCCTTGGTCTCTGGAATTTTGTCTGACACAGACGCCGTTAACCTCATTCACATTTACTTTTCTGTGTACTCTCAAGGGAAACAGTCCTAAGTATTTTAGACAAACTTCTTTTTGTGATTTCTGTTCTTATTTAATTATTCTTTTATTCTGTGTCATTTTTCAGAGCACTGGCTTTTATCCATTGTAGACATTATGACTGTCAGAATAACCTTCCGCATCACACAGACATTAAAACTAATTCTGGAAACACTAAAAAGGATGGGAACATTAGCTTGAATCTAACCTACACAACTGGATCTGACTGGAACACATTAACCTATTACAGGCTATTAAATCAGCTTCTGCTGAAGAAACTCTACTGTGAGTGCCAGGAAGTCTACTTGTGTAAGAGTCTGGGTGGATAGTAATCTCCCTTTAGAGCCTCAACAGTTTTGATTTTTCGCTTGTGTGGACAAAACTTAGCAAATGCTTTGATCATAAAATGTAACATTTCTGTACATTTAAAGCCTTGAGTTGCAGGCCTTCAGAAACAAGGCCATTTATTTTGGCCTGTAAGCATACAACCACAACAAAATGCAATACCCGAGATATATGGAAGTTCCCAGGCTAGAGGTTGGGAACTACAGCTGCCGGCCTACACCACAGCTCATAGCAATACCAGATCCTTAACACACTGAGGGAGGCCAGTAATCAAACCTGTGTCCTCATGGATACTATAGTTGGGTCCGGTACCTCTAAGCCGTGATGGGAACTCCAGTTTTTTATATTTCTGATAAGGAAATTGTAAATATGAAAATATTAGCTCTAAATGCCAGAGGTATTTAGTGGCAGAGCTGAAAAATCCAAGTGTTTTAAGTTCCTTTATTCTATTTATTTTAGTTTCATTAATACAAAAATAAAGAAGACGAACCACAGACATAGCTGTTTCTTGGCAAATGTTGCTGTCTTTCTTAAAGGTGCTTAAAATAATGTATTAAGGCTGAGAAGCATATACATTCAAATTTAAATTTGAAGCCCTGGAATTGTTTCTGTTCACTGTTAAGAGTGCAAAATGGTTCTTAGAAACTGGGTAGGAACACCCATCACTCCTCCTCCTGCTGTTAGGGCAATCACCTTCCAAAGGGAAGGTCACCTAGGCCTGGGATTGACCTTCAAAAGAACTGGGCTTGAATCAGCAGTTCTACTTCCTGGTTATTAAACTTGGTGATCTCACACAATGTTTCTAAACTTTATTTATTTTTACACTCATACTTAAGTCAGGACAATGATATCCACTTCAAAGAACTATAGGGAATATTACACATGACAAATCCAAGTTTGTTTGGTAGAATCACAGGAGCTAGGAGACTATCATTATTTCCTAATAAAGTATGTAGCACAGAGGAGGCAGTTAATTCATGGAGAAAGAAGAGAGAATGTCATTGGCTATATGTTGAAAACATATTTCAGTTCACTGGGCAAACTAAAGTTTTTTGAACTTTAGTAAGTTCTAAATGAAACATACCTATAAAGCCAATATATTTTGATGGAGAATGGATTTAAGTTCCTACTTATTCCACCTTAAACTTTAACACCTTTAAAAATAAGCAAAAGAGAGGAAAAGAAGGATGGAAAGGAGAGAGGAAGAAAGGAAAGAAAAAGAAAGGAAGGAGGAAGAAAGGAAGAAAGAAAAGGAGAAAAAGAAAAAACACTGAGACAGAAAAAAAATGGTAGGGGTCATCTTGATAAATATTCAGGAGGACTTCCTAGTAGCTAAAGGCAACATCTGTAATTGCCAGCTACTTAAAACCTAAGTATCTAGTCAAAGAGGCTGTGAATTAACACTGTTATAATTACTGAAGGGAAAAAGCTACACAAAGTCTACACTTTCCCTGCGGGTGTTTTTCCTGTTACTTACTCTCTGTGCCAAAACATCCAACAACAAGAGGAGCTTAGTGCTTTGGCAATCACTGTTACAGTATTTGAGTAAGTCTGTTTAACTATGGATGGTTTAGGAGTGAGGGAGTAAGTTTAACACACACACACACACAGAGCTGTTACTTTCCTATTGTTTTAAAGGAAATCAGACAACTGATTCAATGTGCTATTTCTGTAAAACAGGCTATTTCTGTTCTTTTGCTTTTGCTTTTAAAGCATTTAATCCCAAATAAAAGATTATCTTCTTGATACATTTTCTTTAATCTTAGTCACTCATCTATAGTCTACAAAAATTTTAGACAAGTTGGAACCATTTGCTCTTCATGTTGGAGAAAGGTGACATAGGCAATTTGACCAGGTTAATTCACTTAATTTTTGGGCTTCACTCACCTCATTTGTGCATTTACCAAGTTCCCCACAGTCAATGATTCTCTAAATACATGCTATGTGCAGGTTTGTTTGTTTCTTTTTTTTTTTTTTTCCAGTGAAGTTGCATAAGCCTAAAATTCATAGAAAGCTGTGCTTGGGTAGGTGTATCAATTACCTCTGATCATTACTTCTTTTAGTGAACTTAATGCTGAAATTTTTTTCTGACTTTTTAGGTCACATTTCTTTGATGTTAAAAATTAGAAATAGGCTTACATAGATTGTTAACCCTGCATACTACTGAGGATGATCTAGGATAAATACAAACATGTATGGGAACTTCGGGTTTTTTAAAAAATAAGAGAAAAGTAGGGTTTAAGACAATAAAAGTAATGGTAGAAATATGGTCAATCCAAGCCATTAGTAAAAGAGAAAAAATAATATGGTCAGTATAAACCACTTACAGAGAAACTGGATGGTGCATCTACAGCTCTCATGAAGAGAAAAATGAAGCAAGCAAAGTAAACAAATACACCAATAATGTGACAAGTAACCAGTGAGACTGTGATATTAACAATCTATCTAGATCCTACCACATTCTATGGAAAGAAGCTGCACCAGGCTGAACCTATCATCTTTACCAGCAGGGAGTCAATAATGTTGGATCCTTTACAACTGGACTTTCTAGCACTCACCATTTATTCAACAAAATTGTGATGATATCAATTCAATGTACATGTAATATTGTGATAGCACTTCTTAAAGGCCCATAAACCAGTTCTTCCCACCATTTTTTTATCCTGTACACATGAAGGTGGCGCTGGGAATGGCTAAAATCTCCTGAGGATGTACCATCTGTACCTTCTATTTCAATCATAAAAGCCTCCCTGAAAAAGTCCCTGTTTTGTGGTGCATTGTGCTATGAAATTAGTCTCAGAGGGAAGACAAGAATGGAGCTGACAGGAAAGATGGGAGAGGAGAAGGGAAGAGACTTTACAGGTCTGTGAGTCGATCCACTCTCCAGCCCCCAGGGAACCAGACTTACTCTGTCAGCCCATGGGGAAGGCCTTCCTTACACTGAATACAATATAGGGACATGATCCCTTGCCAGACATCTAGAAATTTTCAGTGGGTGGTGGCACATATTAATGGCAGAAAAGATCCCTGAAGATGAGTCCTCTAAAATGGGGAAAATCAGTTAGCTCCCCTCATGATTTCTCAGAGTTCTACTTCAATTATCCTCCATGACCCAAGCTACTTACCGGTAATTCAAAACCTTTCACTGTGATTCTCCGTTCAGAACGTGTCTAATGTCTAATACTTGATCCCATGTCAAATACTTCCTTCTAGTACCTAATAGTAGCTCCACTCCAAATCATCATTATTCCTTCTTGTCTCTCTCCCCTTCAAAATTTCTATTTCTCCAGTGTAGCCTTTTTTTAGCTAGGTGATCAAAGATGAGACGGCTAATAAACTGATATAAGGGAGTTCCCGTCGTGGCGCAGTGGTTAACGAATCCGACTAGGAACCATGAGGTTGTGGGTTTGACCCCTGGCCTTGCTCAGTGGGTTAACGATCCGGCGTTGCCGTGAGCTGTGGTGTAGGTTGCAGACGCGGCTCGGATCCCGCGTTGCTGTGGCTCTGGCGTAGGCCAGTGGCTACAGCTCCGATTCGACCCCTAGCCTGGGAACCTCCATATGCCGCGGAAGCAGCCCAAAGAAATAGCAAAAAAAAAAAAAAAAAAAAAAAAAAGACCAAAAAATAAACTGATATAAGTTTAATTTAAATACAACTAAATATCATCTGCTTTATCTCAGACAGGAAAATGCATATGTTATAAAATATGCATTTTTATAAAAACTGGTGAATTTATTTGTTAACTTAGAGCCCGTATGGGGGTGGGGACAAGGACACCCACAAATCATACCATATAATAGACTAACTGCTTGCTGTGTGGCCTTAATCTCAAATTTAGGTTTACCCAGATTAGGATCCAGGCCAAGTTATCACAAGACTTTTTCCTAATCTTAGTTTTGGGGATTATAAGCAAAACAGGAATTGAACTGAAAGAATAATTTTGTTACTCCGCACTCTACCTGTAGATAAGCCACCTAATTTTCTAATACAATATTTATGGTTTGAGGAATAACTCAGTAGTGCCTATTTTTCAACATTAACATCTGATATCTGGGAATTCCAAGAGCTAGTATTGCCAAAATGGAAAGTTTTTTAAAATCTTAATCCCATAGGAATGCGCACTGGCGGTCAAACAGAGGATGTATAGGTTACCCCTTGTATAGGTAGCTGGGAATTTTTAATTACTAAATATGTCAAAAGCTAACTTTGTGATTTTGTGGAGTAATACCCAGTAAAATAATAGCAAAGTATAACATAATTTACATTTAGAGGGGCATGGTTTCATACATCCCATGCATCACAGAGTAGCTGTGACAATATTACAGATTTAAATAAACTATGTTAATATGAAAGAAATGCAGGAAAGTGAGAAATATGTTCCATATAACTTATGAAATAAGATCAAGCACAGGCAACATAAAGGCATTTCAGTGTTACTAAGTTATATTCAATGGAAGGAAGACCATTCTCACGGGTAAAGCAGAAAGATTAAACTTGATGATCTCTAAATTTCAACACTATGATTCTTTTAGTGCTAAAAGTGTAAGCTTCTAAAATTGATGAAATGGTATAAATAATAAGAGAATCCTCTATGTCTAGAGGCAGAGGTAAGTAAAATAAATGAGAAAGAAACTGCAGGATAATGCACCCAATATTGTGAATAACAAAATAGTAGAATGTCCAAGATAGTTCTTACATATAAATACCTATTCTTCTGTTACAAACAGAATAGTTCAAGAATTATTTTCACAGGAGGGAACTGGGGAGTCAACCTTTAGATTTATCAGCTTGTTTTTATGTCTCTGTATTGACATGTAGAAGAGAAATCCAATACCAATGGAACAAAAAAGGAACAGTAAGGAGTTGAAGCATTTTTCAGAAGTAATAACATAACGGCTGTTCTACTTTCAGTTTAGCTATTTTCTTGGTTCTAAGAGCAAACAAGGTGAACAGCCAAAGAAGAAAATTACGTGACTTTATTGGAGTCAATTGCAAGGGATTCCAATCTGTAGAGATTTCTGTATACAATTTGATAGTAGTTTTGTTTTTTGGCTTTTTTTTTTTTTTTTCACATTGTGTCTCTTGCCTGAAATACAAAGCCCGTTGATGACTAAGATTTTTAAGAACCATGAAGGAACTGAATGTTATCCCAGAATTTCTCATACAAAATCAATACAGCCAAAGCACTTGGTCAAGCAAAACAGGCTCTTGGGGAGGCCCGGCTGCCCTTCAGTACTGTCCAGATCTGCAATTCAGGAAACGCTATAGACATGAGAGCCATTCAAAATTTACAGCCCCTGAAGAAGCACCATGAAAGGGGAGCAGAGTGGAAACAAAGAGTGATGCACATCAAACGGAAGAGGCTGGAATAAAAGGCAGCTGAATTCAGGCAAAGACAGAGCAGATTAGATGCCTAATGCTCTCAATGAAGCAAAACCAATGTGCACATGCCTCTCTCTTGAAGGCCCACTCTGTGCCTGCTGGTCCCATGCTCTCCCTCCCCCCTCTGAAGACTTGAGGTCACATGTAGCCATAGCTGGAGGCATGAAACCTTCCCCTAACTGGCATCTTCTCTTGCGGCAAGTTATTCAGACACCAAGACATAACTCTATCTAGATGTTTTAAGTACAACTAATTGAATTTAGGACAGACAATGGCAAATTTGCCTACATATTATCCAAAAACAAAGTAATCCCATCAGAAGTAGCTTTATGAAGGCCAGGAGCTAACCTATATCATTTCTTTTTTTATTGCTCAAATGAATTTATCACATCTGTAGTAACCTATATCATTTTTATCTATATGTTTAAGCAGCTAAAATAGTTTGGCAAGTAGCAGATGTCTCAGATGTTTGAATGATGAAATGAGTCACAGATTCAGAGGTCAGCTTTATGGAGAATTTCTACCGATTCCCGGGGAACTGCATATTCTGGTTTTCATCCCATTTAGGATTAGCTTAAGCTCCTTTTGCCTAGCCTTCCAAAAGCATGCCTAAATTTTTTCTCAATTTGGATTCCAATCTAAAGTGACATTCAAAACCCATAACCAGAGTACTCCTGTCTTCTGAAAACAAATGATTTTTCCTTCTTTCATCTTCCTCTTTATACCTCCAGGCTCTAAACTTAATTACCTTGTTATTTTTTTTTTAAAGGAGTCATAGACAGTGTGATCCATATCCAAAGAAGGGACTAATGTATTACGTTCTGATTTCAATTACCAATAAAGCATATGGCAGACTTCAATGTTCACAGGTGTGAAACTGAACTGATAATTATTGATTCCCAATATGCCATATTTATCAGTTATTATGAAGACCACTCGTTATAAATAATTTATAAATACTTAACTAGTATGTTGTTTTATTCTGCAGTGTAAAGGTAGAAGTTTTGTTCTGAAATGAGAAGAAGTCTCAATATGTTTTCCTTAGGAATATATTTGCATATATAGTATGTAAAAATTTCCCCTAGGGTAGCAATAACTGTAGATGTGGAAAGTGAGAGATTGCATTAGAAGAACTGTGAGTCCCCTTCAGCTTTTCTGTATACTTTCCGTGGCTCCCACTAGGGACATAAGTCAAGGCTGCTAAATATTTAGCATCTCTAATCCTACAATACGACTACTGTCAGTGATGCAATAATAGAAACGGAAGAAAGAGAAAAAGAAGAGAGAGAGAAGAAGGCAGTGAGAGAGAGGCAGTGAGAGACCAAGAGAAAGAACAACCAATTGTAACAACACAGAAGTTCCAACTTAGAACTTAATGAAGATAATGCATTTGGAAGAGAAAAATCAGAGAGTAGCAATATACCTATTCATAAAACTCTAATAATATTAACTTATCCAATAACTGCATTTCTTTTTCTTTCCTTTTTTTTTTTTTTTTTTGATTTTTTTAGGGCCACACCTGTGGCATATGGAAGTTCCCAGGCTAGGGGTCAAATCAGAGCTGCAGCTACTGATCTACACCACAGCCACAGCAACAGAGGATCCAAGCCATGTCTGTGACCTACACCACAGCTCACAGCAATGCTGGATCCCTGACCCACTAAGCAAGGCCAAGGATCAAACCTTAATCCTCATGGATACTAGTCAGATTCATTTCTGCTGCACCACAATGGAAACTTCCAATAACTGCATTCCATCTTAAAAATCGCTAAAGTTTTCTTAATATTTTTTAGGCATTCATAATCATGGAGATTCTTCTTTTTTTATATAATCTCAACCCACTGGCAACCATTGGGTTGTGATGATCATTGTACAACTAGAAATGTAATAAAATTTATTGAGTAATTAAAAAAAAGAGAAAAGAAAAAAAGAATGTATTTATCTATCGGTACTCTTTACAGTACTAAATAAACAAAGTCCCAGAGTCCCAGTACTCATGGAACTCATTATCTAACAAAGGAAAGAAGCACTGTAAGCTACTATTCACAACAACAACCATAAAATTACAAAAGTGATAGAAACTTTAATAGGGGCCTTAAATTTGTCAAGGAGGTGAGAGAAAGACATATGGAGTTAGACATTTTAATTTAGCTTTATGTCCTAAAATGCACATGTATATTAACATGCTGTATGTAAGCAGACAGCCAAGATACAAACATGTGTGTATGTGTGTATTTAAGAAAGCAGAGAAGATTATATCAGGTTTTCAAAATATCAATGTTAGTAAGAATTGAGAAAAATTTGGATAAAAAGAGTGTGTATATATATACATACATACAAATATATTTGCTGTTATAAACTTCAAATGAATTATTCGATCCTTAAAATGAAATTGGATTAAAAACATGAACCCACTTTGTTCTCTGTAGTAAATATTAAAACAATAAATGTCTGTGTTTTTTATCCTTAGAATATATTGTGTTTCTACTTGTTCTGGTGGAGAGACTGGACCACTTGGAGTGTTTTACAAGCAGAAAAAATTAGACTGGTGTTTCCAAAATGCAGATATTCACTGGAATTTTGTGGGTGAAAAACAAAACAGGAGTTCCCATGGTGGCTCAGTGGTTAACGAACCCGACTAGCATCCATGAGGACGGGGGTTCAAACCCTGGCCTCGTTCAGTGGGTTAAGGATCTAGAGTTGCCATGAGCTGTGTAGGTCATAGACGTGGTTAAGATCCCATGTTGCTGTGACTCTGGTGTAGGACAGTGGCTATAGCTCTGATTCAGCCTCTAGCCTGGGAATCTCCATATGTCGCCAAGTGTGGTCCTAAAAGACAAAAAGACAAAAAAAGAAAGGAAGGAAGGAAGGAAGGAAGAAAAAGCAAAATGTTTAGCTATTTAAAAACAAAAGAAGCTGGATAAAAACGGATTAAACAGGTCTCAATTCCTCAAGATTTCTCAGGGCCCTTGACAGGGGCTAAGAAGACAATCATCTCTTGTGGAACATGAGCAAGTCTGGTCTTTCAAAAGAAAGCATGTAAGAAAACACCAAGGGTTTTTTAAATTGAGAGTTCTGAACTAGGCTACCAGCTTCTCCAAAGTGTTAACACTGCAGTATGAATAGGAGCTAATTAGCTATAAGATCCCTCCAATTATCCACAGAGAAATGAAACACAGGATAAGTAGAACTTAATTCACTATTAAAGATCTAGAGTGGTGGTAACTGAGAAACTCCAAAAGCAATGTTCTTTATTTAAATCAGAGCTGAAGTTGTTAATTTGGGCAAGAACAAAACAAGAATGAAGAGAGGGAAAATTTAAAAATTGTTCCATCAAAAACAACTGAAAAAGGGAGTTCCCGCTGTGGCGCAGTGGTTAACGAATCCGACTAGGAACAATGAGGTTGCGGGTTCGGTCCCTGCCCTTGCTCAGTGGGTTAACGATCCGGCATTGCCGTGAGCTGTGGTGTAGGTTGCAGACGCGGCTCGGATCCTGCATTGCTGTGGCTCTGGCGTAGGCCAGTGGCTACAGCTCTGATTAAACCCCTAGCCTGGGAACCTCCATATGGTGCGGGAGCGGCCCAAGAAATAGCAAAAGGACAAAAAAAACCCAAAAACAAACAAAAAAACAAACAAACAAAAAAAAACTGAAAGAATTCAACAAAATCCAAAGAGGCAGGAAAATCTAGACTGGTAGGAAGACTGTGCAGAGTAAGTGTGCAGAGTAAGTGATGTATAACATCAGTGTTTCTCAACCTTGGCACCACTGACTTGCCGGGATGGAAAAATCCTTGCTGTCCTGTGCATTATGGAATATTTAATGGCATCCTGACCTCTACACACTATGCCAGCAGCACCCCCTTTCCCCCAGCTGTGACAACCAAAAGTGTACCCAAATATGGTTAAACAGTCCTTGAGAGGCAAATCACATTTAGTTAAGAGCCATTTATTTAACAGAAAAGAAATATTTTCAGAAACAAATAGTAAGACATTTAAGTATGGTGGGTGAAAAAGTAGTTAACAAAATAAGAAATTTTCAAAGTAAATATTGTATTTTAAAGCATCAGCCAGTAAAATTTGGAAGCAGAGTAGTTTTGCAAAATTTGTAAAAGAAATGAAAGGACAAAGCCAGTTTGCCATTCTTACCCTAATTAATGAATAAATGATATAAAATAAAATCTGTATTTAAGGTTAATTATGATTTGAATTAATTTCAGTTTTGTTACCTTTGTTACTTTTATTTACCTACTGACAATGCAGCAACATAATATATGTTTTTAAATATATAAAACAATTATTTTATAATGGTTTCTTTTAACTTTAGCAATTACACACACACACACACACACACACACACACACACACACACATATTGCTTTTTAGGGCCCCACCTGGAGCATATGGAAATTCCAAGGCTAGGGGTTGAATCAGAGCTACAGCTGCTGGCCTATGCCACAGCCACAGTAACAGGAGATCCAAGCTGCGTCTCTGACCTATACCACAGCTCACAGCAATACCGGATCCTTAACCCACTGAGTAAGGCCAGGGACCAGTCCCAGATCCTCATGGATACTAGTCAGATTTGTTTCTGCTGCACCACAATGGGAACTCCCAACTTTATCAACTATATCTTCTATAACATTATTTCTACAGCATTTAAGAAAAACATCGTTTTCCTTATATGTTAACAGCAATTTTGGCCAGTTCAAATTCCCAAACTGATAATGACATGTGATGAAAAAAGAAAACTGGGCAATATGTATGAGTTAGAATTGTAAAACTATAAAACACTTGATCGTGGCTTTCACGTTAAAGGAAATAAATGTTGAACCTATAAATACCATCAAAGTTAACGTTTCAAAATTGGTGAATGGAGGATTGTTTGGCTATTTAACATATTTCAGTGTTTTCTCACCTATTTGTATGTCCACTTGTTATGTGTGATACATTCTGATGATTTCTCTTTTACCCATACTGTTCTACCCTACCTCTAAAGAGCTAATATCAAAGAACAAGCTCAAGCAAAAAAGAAAACTGAATCTACTGAAATTACCAAAAGCAGTAATTACCCAACCATATTTCAAAATACTGTTTTGTCCCATACAGTTTTTTCTTCCTCTCCTTAATTATTATTTGCCTAGGGACATTATTTAAAGATAAGAAGGATTTGAGCTGGCCACTGAAAATCAACCAAGAAGAGTTTTATTGGAAAACTATTAATTAATTTAGCCAAGTATGCTGGCAAGAAAAACAAAAACAAAACAGTTAAGAACTGAATATCCACACAAATGAATAAACAACCCTTAATGTCTTCATAAACTGTCTTTATTATTAGTTTTGTTCACATTGCTCTAAAAACACTCATGTTTTGCCTAAGCCTGTATTTTCTTTAAATTTCCAAAATTAGTTTTTCTAAAATTATTTTCTTTTGATCATTTTATTTTGATTGCATTAAATCTACTCCCCAATGGGGGAGTGGGGGGGGTAGTAACATACTTAAAACATATCAGCACTACTTAATCTTTATTTTGTTATACAACAAATAATTACCAGGCACTTACTATGTGTCATATCTACATCAGTGAAAAAAAGAATAAATATCTCTAGTTTTATGTGGCTTACAGAAGAGAATGTTGTTTAAAAAAAAAAAATGTTAGGAATTCCCACTGTGGTGCAATGGGATTAGCGGTGTCTCTGGAGCACTGGGACGTGGTTGGGTCCAATCCCAGCCTGGTAGTGGATTAATCATAACTGCGGCTTGGATCTGCACCTTGGCCTGGGAATACCATGTGCCTTCCAGGATGCCAAAAAAGAGGTTGATGGGGAAGGTTTGGAGGGTGGAAGGCAGGAAGTCTTTTTTTAAAAAGTTAGTATAAACAAATAAATTATATGGAAAAGAAAATGTAAAGGAAAAAAAGGGCTTGGATGAAATTATGCAAGTCCCCTTGAGAAGGGGACATTTGAGACAGTAGAAGGTGGTGAAGGTGCCCCATGTGGGTATCTGGGAAAGAAAACAGCCCGTGGAAAGGTCCCAAGGCTCACAGGCCCAACAAGTTCAAGGGCCTGGAAGCCAGTGCAGCTGGAGCTGAATGAACAGTGGGGACAATAGCAGGTGATGAGTGAGGAGGCAATGCAGGCAGCTGATGTAACTCCCTGAACACTTTGGTTTTTATCATGAGTGAAATGTACAGTCATTGCAGAGGAGAAATACAATCTGACTTAAAAGATAACTCTGGCTGCTACGTTAAGAATAGCTCATAGCAGAAAAGAGCTGGAAGCTCTCTTCTTCCATGGAATCAGCAATTTTAACCATGGATAAGGGGATGAACCCTTGATGAACTTCAACGATGAACCAAGGGGAGCTACTGGAATAATCCAGATGTGAAATAATAATGTATCATGGAGGGGTGAGAAAGTAGATGCAGTGAGAGCTGTTTGGAACCTAGGTGCATTTTTGGGGTAGTGTTAACAGGATTTCCTTACCAAGCATGGGTACAAAATGAAGAATGGACTTGAGGAAGAATTCAAGTTCTTGGATTGGACAACTGGAAATAAATATGCCACAATCTGTGATAAGGAAAGCTAATGATGTGGCATATTATGACTGGGGGACAATGATGAGTTTTAACCTTAAAAAGGGGAGGGGGTGTCCTTAATTAATACTGTCATTAAGGAAAGAGGTCCAAATCAATACCTGCATCTAGACACAAATTTAAAGCATGTATTTCCAAGGTCATATTGAATTTTTCTTCATACATAATCCACAACCACCTCAAATTTTCTGCATCCAAACCAAAGTCCAATAACTTTCCCCTCAAACTGCTCCTCCTCTGGAATTCTTTACATCTTTAAAAGAGAAAACCAAAAATACAGGTGTACTAGAGGAATAACTAGGCATCATCCTAAACTCCTTGTCCTTTTAATCAGACATCCAAATTTTTAAATACCTCTCAAATCCACGTCCTCCCCTTCATCCTTTATACTATGAGTTAGTCCTACAGTATTTCTCACTGAATCTTTGCAGGGGCTCCTCAATACCTCTGCACACAACAGCTGTAATGTCATCAGCAAGACTGTTGTTTTCAAGTCTCACCTAAAGCACTGTTGTCATCTGAAGTCTCTTACAACTTCCCCAGTTTTACCTGAATCATGTTTCTGTGCTCCCACCATAACCAAACAGGTGTCCACTCAGACTCAACCACTCAGAACACGCATCTGTCAAATGTTTCATGTCTGAATAATTCATATTAGAGCTACTAGAATGAACCACACTGGCTTATGGATTTGAGGTTTGGCTATAGGGTCTGTTGTAGAAGATAAATAGAAAAAGAGCTAGCTGATAAGAAGGTAGAAAGAATTCTAGGAAGTCCCTTCTCTTGTGATTTGAGTTCAGAGAGCAGCTGCTGGATAGCCAGTCGTTACTCCATGCCCTTGGCTCCATGTCTGGGAAGAAGGCCCCCAAGTATGTCATTCTTCCTCACTACTACATGGCAAATGGGGAAGCCTATTTCACCCTTTCTCAATAAGACTACACACGTTTGGCTTTTTTTTTTTTTTTTTTTTGGCCATGTCCATGGCATGTGGGAGTTCCTGGGCCAGGGACTGAACTATGCCACAGCAGTGACTATACCTGGTCCTTAACCCTATGAGTTACCTGGGAACTCCCATATTTTTGGCTTCTGAGTATTTCTTTCATTCCCCACTACTTCACAACTTCTGTTCCAGATGTGAGTTCTGATGACCCAGCTTATGCATTCAGAGCCCCTGAGTACCCAATCATTAAATCCTGATCTTCCACTAACTTTCCTTCTCTTCTACAGAGACAACTGCTTCCTCAGGCCTACCCAAAATTCTTATATGATTTAAGGCAATCAGAGTTAACAATCCAAGCAGGTTGGATGGGATTCTAGCATACGGAATAATTAAAAAAACCAGTTTAAACATCAGTTCATTAGTTTCCTGGTAAACTTTTCCAGTGAATAACTAGTGATTAATGACTTGTTTGTAAAGTGTATATATCTGTATTTAAAAAAAAAATTAAACTGTACAGTATTTTATTTGGTAGTATGATTTAGGTAAAGCTCATGAAGTCAGCTTGAAACCTTATCCAACATTAATACTGCTGAGTCTATGGAAAAAAATAAATTTAAATTTCCAAATAAATTAACTTTTGAAGTAGAGTCCACTGGACACTGAGAAACTGACTGACTGAAAAAAGGGGAAGAATATGTTAATGTTCTCAAACATTAAGGACATAGTGTTTCTAATAGTAAAATCACACACACTCAGTAACTATGATGCTACAGGAAGAGAAGGGTTGAATGATTTACTGATATACAATAATGACACATGCTTTGAGCTATAGTGACCTCATAGAGCTATCACTGTAAATCACACAAATGATGCCCTACAGTCCAAAGGGGAAATATTTTATTATTGTGGACTGCAACCTGCTAACTCTTGCTAGCTGTATATTTATCTCACATTAAATTCTTTAATGACATATATTTTCAACTTCACATGGCATTGTGAAGTAGAGATTTTCCTGTCAGGTGGGGTATCTATGTTATCTAGAGAGCCAATTGGAAAATTTAAACGCTGTTGATATAAAATTTCAAATAATCAGTTAAAAATACTATTTGATGGACTGTCTTGAAATATTGATCTTTATTTTGCTATTAAGAACAGAAATTGATAATTTTTAAAACTTACATAAAAACTTACACAAAAATTTGAAAGAAAAATAGATAACTTTGATATTTTTTTAATAACACGTTCTTATCCTTTTGCCTACTCTAAGATTGCTTGGTACAAAATTTATCTCAAGCATGCCACCTTTTGGAAATATTACTTATTCATAACAAAATTATCATAACTGATCTGAATTAAGAAAACCTCAGTTTATTTTGTATTTCTGATGAATTAAACATTAAGCACTTTAGTCTAAAAATACATTTTCTGCTTTATTGAACATTGCCAAATTCTCTTGAAAATATCTCAGTAATCATGTTATGCTTTTCTAAGACACCAAAGTTTAAAAAGACAAGCTCAGCCAAATCACAATAGATCTTTCCACTGCTTCATAGTTTGGAATTTTAACAATAATTATTATACATTATTGTTTTGCAAGGGCACCTATTTTAATTCCGAACTATAAATATTCACAGGAATATATACAAATAGCTAAAAATACTGTTTTGCGGATTATTAACAATAATTCTTTATGTGTTTATATGGCTTTAAGTCACAGGATTCTTGCAAGAATCCTGTGACTTAAAGCCACACATGCACGCGCACACGCACGCACACACGCACACACACACACACACACTCCTTATCTTTTGAAACCCTTAATAACTTCATGAATAACATTAGTCTCAATTAAAAGATGAGAGAGATGATCATCAGAAAACTCAGAGAAGGAAAAAATCTAAATAAAAATCATCCTTTACACACTTTATGAAAATATGAGATTTATTTTTAAATTATGGCAAACTTGTAAAACCATGAAGAGTAAAATAAGAATAATGAACTGGGAGACAAAAAAAAAAAAAAAAAAAGAATCAGAGTGTCCATAGTCATGAAAAGGTAACCCAATGTGCAAGTCTATGCAATAAAGCAGGGAACAGGCCTGCTTCTTCAGTCAAATGAGAAGGAAATTGAGAAATGACCTATTGATGGCCTTCAAGTTCATCAAGAGTTGCTATTTAGGAAATGGAAATCTGTTCTAATCATGCAAAGGCATTTTCTACAACATAAGGCCATGGAATCAGCTCTACAAAATAAGTGTATTTGTGTACAGCTACAGGTAGCAACTTAAATTATAGACACACACACACACACACACACACACACACACACACTACTTTCTCTAAATACTTTAAAACACTAGTGACATCTCTTTAGGATCAACTTTTCTCGAAATGAAGAGATGAGTGAAATATGACTAGGACATGCCTATGAGTTAAGATTCTGTCTTTTAGTTTATGTTCAATGAAGTCTTAGCACATACCGATTAGAGCAAATGCCACTGCATTTATTTCAGAGTAGAGAAAGCAGAACTTAAAAAGAAGAAATTATTCAAGGTGTACAGCTATAAGATATTTGAAAAGTTCAACCGGAACTAACTGGCTCACCAATTTTAAGCAGGAATTTTTGTAAAAACCTGAGAAAACTTATGGGTCCCCATCTGGATATTCAGACAGTTTTTTGTCAAAATCCAGAAAGGCATTAGTATTCTCATTTCAGTGAAAAAAAAAAAAAAAAAGTTGAAGCTCAGAAAAGTTTGTGTGTTTAGGATTCTATATATGAGTGAAGCAAATCTTAAACCCTTGGCCACCTGTATTTCCAACAGACCATATTAACTCCCTCTCAAAATATAATGGTACCTTTTATCTAATGCAACAGGTAGGGTGAAAATATTTCCTTCAAAATAATATTACATAAAAACATCTTGGATTTAATATCATTTATAGTGTATATTAATATAAGCATTAAAAAACAAGGCATATGGGAGTTCCCTTGTGGCACAGCAGGTTAAGGATTCAGCATTGTCACTGCAGTGGCTCAGGTCAGGAACTTCCACGTACCATAGGTGTGGCCAAAAAAACAAACAAATAAGCATATGAAAAATAAATTAAAAATATACAAATAAGACATATTTCACATATATTCATGTGAGGATAAAATTAAAGCTAGAATTTAAATACTTTGTTACTTATCTTTTCCTTTATCCACCAGGTTCCTTGAACTATTTACTTATATATCTCCCCGTCTCTGCCTTTCTCTCTCTCTCTGTCTCCCTCTGGAGAAAAATTATTACAGGAAATTAAATGAAACTTTTTATCGCATAAGTAGTTTTTACTCCCTACTATATCTACCATATTAAACATACTATAAAGGGATCAACATATCACCAGAAATGTGTGTACAGATTTTTATTTTCAGGGAAGAGCATTACTTGTCACTGGAGTAAAAAGGAGGCAAGAGTGAGATGTAGCTCCTCAATAGTCATTACATGAGAACTGAGTCTAGAGCAGTTCTTTCTATTGATCGATTCTCTCAAATATCAATTATAAGTCTTTCTGAGATAGGAATTCCTAATTAGAAACACTTTATGTTAATCTGTGAAAACTCTTTTCTACATGCCCGCATTCTTACCAATGCACTTCAAACAGCGTCTGTGTTAAAGGGCATTTTAAAAACTGCTAAAGAACACACATAGAATAACAGTAAGTCTACACTATAAAGCTCTTTGCCATTAATTATTGGGAAAATGGAGTTCTGTAATGTTCTTTGAGATGAATGCAGAAACACAGACTCCAAGTTATTCCTCAAAATTGCTAAGTATAAAAGAGTCTCATGATATTGATGTTTGCAAATTCCATTTGTGTCACTTGCCCCACTTTTTTTTCATTGTTTTACCCCACGACCTTTACCCTAAGGTAGCAGCAGCACACAGTTAAAAATATGAAAGCCTGAGTCAGAACACTTTGATTCACTTCTCACTTTTACCTTTTGTATTTATGACCTTCCTCTTTGGATTAGAACCTCTATAAAAGTGCTATAAAGCAAGTATTACCTTAAAGGGGTAAGTAAAGGAGAAGTATGAATAAGTGACAGTAATTAATGCTGTGCTATTTTGCATACATTAATTTTATCACATAGAAAGTTTTTTCATTTTTTCAAGAAAATCTCTTTATCTTTCTCAAAAAAAAAAAATAAGAGAGCGAGAACTTCCTGTTAACTTCATTTCAATTTGTAGTTTCTCTCGTACCTGTATATCACTAGTTCTCATTTTGATTCCAAAAGATGGATTAAATAGCAGATCTACAGAACTGTATAATGTACTGATGTGCTCTTTAAAAAAACAAAGGAGGCAGAAGTTCTCCCTTCTTTATCTTATTCTGAGCTTGGTGACACTAATATCAGTCCTAGTACAGTCGCCCTTACACCTCACATTTCCTTTGAGAAACTGGAACATCTCTACCCATTTAAGACACAATCTTTACCATCAGGGATGATCACAGGTTCTAAGGGAAGGTAGCTGCATCTCATAAGATGTATGAGGGGTTATTCCCAGAAGCTGACAGCATCAATGTTATAGGATGATTGACATATGAGACAGGAATTTTCTATTTCGACATAATGCTATCCTTTTTGTGTAATGACTTATCTTTTTATTTCCTTTCCCCTAACCTCTATTCCCCATTGCAAAGTTTCCAAGAGCACATTTTGCAAATCTGACCAAGCCTCAATAATAAGCCCATGACTTGAATTCAATTCACTTTATTTCAAATGAGCAAGTATTTGTTGTAACTAAGAGTGTCCTGGTCACTCTCAGTTACCAGGAATAAAACAGTATGAGAGACAAAAGGATTCCATGACTCCTAAAATTTACTGTTAGGTAGAATTAAATTTTTTAGGGCTTGTTGCCCTGAAACATTCTTGTAATCTGGGACAACATCAGCAAAAAGCTTTGGGGGAGTAAATTTAAGATTTAAATGCCTTAAGCAATAAAATCACTATCCATCATTTAAAATCAAATGCATTTATACAGCTATCCCCAGCCATAAAGAAGCATAGCACAATGAGGAGTCTAGGCTCCAAGGTTAGCAAAAAATCTTGGCCACACCACATAGGAGCTCGGCACCTTTTGACAAATCATTCAATCTTTCAAAGCCTGAGTTTTCTCATCTGCAAAATGGAAGTACTAATTAGCACTTACCATAAGTCTGTTGAGGGATTAAAGGAGTTTATATCTGGAACATGGTCATGTTTAAGAAATACTATCTGTTCTTATTCTTACAAACAACATGAGTGATAGCAGAGGGCAAAATCATAATGTACAATTTCAATATCCTTAATCCATGGATCACAGACATGCAAAGAGAGCTACTGGAAGATAATAACGACTTTTCCTCTTTGGCCCTGAAGAGAAGAAATACCTGCTTCCCATGTTCTTTTGGTCCACTGATGCTTTTTACCAGGTGTAGAGGAACAGTCCTAAAAATCTCAGCTATGCCTTGGGAAGAACCAAGTAGTGCTCAGTAAACTGATGGGCAGGGTCCAAGGGCATCTCTGAGCCATCAGAAGGAAGCCCATATTCTCTGCCACAGCCAGAGGGTATTTTCTTTCTGTGGCTCAGAGGAACACTGTTTAAATGGTCAGTGAGATCCTGGGGGCAGTGTGCACCAGAAGTGTGGACCAGACCGACTTAACTAATGGGCACTGTAAAAAATCAAGTTGTCATCTTCAACTCAGCACTGCCCTCCCTGTCAAGGTTTTAGGAGTACCTCAGGGTCTAAATGGAGTTGCCTCTTTCACATCATCTTTGTTTGTGCTAGTGCAACAGAACAAGTTTTATTCTGACTCAAGTCTTAATCTGGTACATGTGATAAAACCAATCCTTGAATCAAAAAAAAAAAAAAACCAGGCAATCTAAGTATGTGTCTTGTGGAATTAAACATCTCAAGATTTGTATAAGACTTAAACAAATTAAAAATTAAAAACAAAATGAGAGAAAGTAACATTTTCAACACTTTCACATCAACATATTAAATGAAATAACTATATTATTAGTTTATATATAACTATATTATTATTTTCCAAGTTCAGTCATTATCACATTCTTTCTCTAAACCATCCACTGTAAACTCAGAGCAAAACTATTTGAGGAAGATTAGAAGCCCCCTTTTCAGTCAAAGTCTGTAGGAACTGACATACTTTGCTCAAAACATAAAACAAGTCAAGGAGGCAAAATGAAAATGAACAATCAGTATTTTCCAAATTGCTTCTTTTGTAGTAATACCTTATCAATGCAATTTTTTAAACAAAAAGGTGGAATAAATTGAAGAGGTAGAGCAGATCATAAAATAAAACTGGAAGTTCAATAATTTGCTGCTTTTCCTTTAGTCATAGAAAATATGCTTTATGAATACATAAAAACATTCTGGTAATAGAGATTACTGCTGTTCTGTATTATTCATGTGGCGATGAATTCACCTGATGCTTCTACATCAAGCAAAGCAGACTAACCATAAGGAACTAACTTCAAAGTACACTGTCTTTTTGGTCTCCAAAGCAATAAAGATCCAGACACTTCCCTTTTAGGGCATTTGTTCTGCACAATTTAGAAGGTAGTAGTTTCTTTCCTTCATTAGGCCCTCCACGTGAGATAGGCTAAATCAGAGGCTACAGAAATAGAGATTTCTTTGTACTGAGAGTCTCAGATGTTTAGAACTGTTTCTACACTAGTGGTTTCATCAACCTTATGCCACCCAATCCACCCATTTCTTAACAGCTGTGCTGATGACTTTCCACTTTTGTTGCAGTTTGACTACATTCTCCAAAGAAATAACAACCCAGTCAGACAGTCCAAAATTAGCAGATTGATGTAAGCTTGGCCACATTTCCTAAAATTATGTGAAACTCTTGCTTGTTTATAACCAGTCTCTATTAAAGAGCATTCTGTTATATGCTGCTTCAGCGCAGATCTGGCAAGAACATGGAGCTGTATTTAATTATTTTTTGCTAATAATGTCAGGAAGTCACAGTAAAAAAATTAAGATCATAAATTATAAAAAATCGTATCATAAATTTTACCAATAAATTGCAAAATAAAATCAGTGACATTAGACATTTCTGTAATATATGAAATGGGAGTAGTAAGAAAATACAACTTGCATAAAAATATGCAAAGCAAAAGGTCCAAGATTAATTACACCAGAAAGAATTCTACAGTATTTTGGTTTTGATCAGATTTATTGCATGTGAAGTTGTGCCACTGGAAAAGTCAGGAAGTAAATCATAAAACATATATTTTTATGTTGTATTTATGGGAAAACTTCCTGGGACTGAGCCGTAAGAAGGTTTAATATCCTAAAGAGGGGAGTTCCCATTGTGGCTCAGCAGGTTACAAACCCTACTAGTACCTAAGAGGATGCAGGTTCCATCCCTGACCTCACTCAGTGGGTTAAGGATCTGGCATTCCCATGAGCTGTAGTGTAGGTCCCAGGCGAGGCTCAGATCCCACGTTGCTACCGCTCTGGCGCAGGCTGGCAGCTGCAGCTCTGATTCAACCCCTTGCCTGGGAATTTCTATATGGGACACACTTTCATTAGGTAATTTTTGATCATCACAACATCCAACCTAGCAGATATTTTTTATTATATGGCCTATGTAGTAATTCCTTCATAGGCTTTGAACTTATAATTTAAATTAGGCAATGATCGGAGTTCCCGTCGTGACACAGTGGTTAACAAATCCGACTAGGAACCATGAGGTTGAGTGTTCGATCCCTGGCCTTGCTCAGTGGGTTAAGGATCCGGCGTTGCCATGAGCTATGGTGTAGGTCACAGACGCGGCTTGAATCCCACACTGCTGTGGCTCTGGCGTAGGCCAGTGGCTACAGCTCTGATTAGACCCCTAGCCTGGGAACCTCCATATGCCAAGGGAAGCAGCCTAGAAAAGGCAAAAAGACCAAAAAAAAAAAAAAAAAGTTAGGCAATGATAGTGAAACAAAGCTCTAGATGACTGTTCTCCAATCTAACATGGATTTCCTGCTAAAGGCAGTCATTATCAACATTATTCTTAGACACTGTATTGGAGGTGTTAAAGCAATTATACAAGAAAAAACAGAAATACAAGAATTGGAAGGAAGAATTAAACTGCCTCTCATTGGAGGTGCTCTAGTGTTAGATGCAAAATTGCAAAGAAAATAAATTAAAAAATCTATAAATATTAAAAAAAAAACATGATTCTGTATACAGAAACAATAAGCACTGGGAGATACAATCAGAGAACTTCTTGACAGTGTGTAAAGATACACTCCAAAAACATAAATAATTTATGAGTAAGGGTATTCCCTGCATCACTATTTGAAACCGCAAAACACTGGGAACCAGACAAGAACCTATTAACAAGGGACATGGCTTTGCACAAAGTATGGAACAGCTACAAAATGGAGAACCAGGAAAATGTAAAATAGAAAAAAATCTTCATGTACAAATATGAGGGAGATCTCCAGGAGAAGTTACAAGCCAATATACAGAATAAAGTTCACTAACTGTTGTGTTAGGAAGAGAAATAGGAAAACACATATACCTACACTTAGTTTTGTAAAAAGTAATATTGGAAGGACATACCACGAACTAAAAATGTGACTATTTACATGGGTTAGGGTGAAAACCTAGAATGGACAGAGGGAACTGAGTTTCTCTGAGAGTACTTTTCATATGGTTTTGACATTTGAGCTGGTTAAATATTTTACATATTTAAAAGGAAAAAAGTCAAAATAACTGGAAAGTCCTTTGGTCACTTTTCCATTTGTAAAATCCAATGATAAAGCTTAAAGTTTCCTAATTGTCCACTTAAAATAAATCAGGAGTCTAATCCCTCGAGGGAGAGGTAAGACAGATACTTCTGAAACAAATGCCAAGCTGGCATACATGATGTAACAGCACAGAGGCTAAGGCATATGGCATCTTTAAAACAATACGATACATATTTTATTAAGAAATAAAATATTGCCTATTTTTTCATTCTCGTTTCTTATATAATAGTTTAAATTATTATGGTATATTTTACATATAGTAAAATTCAAATATCTTATTATTTACTTATTTTTTTTCTTTTTATGCCCCCACCTGCTGTAAATGGAAGTTCCCAGGGTAGGGGTCAAACTGGAGCTGCATTTGCTGGCCTACACCACAGCCACAGCAATGCTAGATCTGAGCCACATCTGTGACTTATATCACAGCTTGCAGCAACACCAGATCCTCAACCCACTGAGCAAGGCCAGGGATAGAACCTGCATCCTCATGGACACTGCGTCTAACTCTTAACCTGCTGAGCCACAACAGGAACTCCTTCAAGACCTTAATTATCTATGCAAGTAAGTTTTGAAAAATATTCGCATCCATAACCACTAACCCAAACAAAACTGCTTCAGTGAATACCATTTCCCCTGAAACAAACTAATTTCCATTATAAATTAGCATTTCCTCTTCTTAAGCTTCATATAAATGTATATGTTTTTATGTCTGGCTACCTCTGCTCATAGAATAATATTTGATATTAATCTCTGTTTTGCACATCAGTAGCTGTTGTAATGCTGAGTAGTATATATTAATACAGTGCTATTTAGTTAACCATTCTCTTGATGGAATTTGGGGTTGTTCTCATTTACTGGTTCTCTGAGAACAGCTGTTAGGAGCATATTTTTACAAACCTTTTTGTGAATGTAAGTTTTTATTTCTACTGAGTAAATACTCAGAAGTGAAACTGATAGGTGAGAGGGTGAGTGTATGCTTGGTGGTCAGAGAACAAACTTCCAGTTATGAGATGAGTAAGTTCTGGGATCTAAATACAGAATGATGAATATGGTTAACACTACTGTATCTGATACTTGGAAGTAGCTAAGAAAATAGATCTGAAATATTCTCACTACAAAAAATAATAGTTGGAGATCTGTTGTGGCCCAGGTTAAGGACTCAACGTTATCTCTGTGAAGATGCGGGTTCAATCCCTGGCCTCATTCAGTGGGTTAAGCTCCAATTTAACCCCTAGCCTGAGTACTTTCCACACACTGCAGATGTGGCCGTAAAAAGAAAATAAATAAACAAATAAACCTTTCAAATATATATATCTATCTAGATAGATAGATAGAGATATAGAGATACAGAGATATATAGAGAGAGACTTTTTATAATTGATTTGCAGGAATTCTTTACACGGTCCAGGTAAAAGTTCTTTTGCAAATACATGCCACATGAATATTTTCTCCTATGGCATGTGCTTTTATTCTCTTACTGGATTTTTTCCGAAGAGCAGAATTATTTTGCTGAGTGAAATGTAATTTTTTTTTTTTTTTTGTCTTTTTGCCTTTTCTAGGGCCACTTCCCGCGACATAGAGGTTCCTAGCGCCAGAACCACAGCAACATGGAATCCGAGCCGCGTCTGCGACCTACACCATAGCTCATGGCACATGGCACCGCCGTATTCTTAACCCACTGAGCAAGGCCAGGGATCGAACCCACAACCTCATCGTTCCTAGTCGGATTCGTTAACCACTGTGCCACGACAGGAACTCCATGAAATGTAATTTTTATGGCTAACACAGTTTGGGCCTTGGCTATGAAATCTTTGCTTAGTCCAAGGTCCAGAAAAGGTTTCCTATATTTTTTTCTAGAAACTACAGAATTAGAATTAAAATCAATTCTAGAATTAATGTTTTTATGTGGAATGAGGTAAAGATCAAGCTCTTCTTTCCAACACTGATATTCAATTTTTGAGGTCCGGAGTTTGACAAAATTTTCCTTTCCCCATTTGTGCTTTAGTTGAAAATCAATTATCCATATATGCGTGAGTCTAATTCTAGACTCTCTTTTGCTAGTTTGATTTGTTTGTTTATCCTTGCACCTATACAATACTAATTACTATGGTTTTATAGTAAATCTAACACAGTGTCACTGTACCAGCCGCTGTTGACCCAGGATGATAAGCAAATTCAGATAGAAAATATTTCTCTCTTTGAACTTTCACGCTTTTCTGATATAAATGTCAACATACATGACTGACACAGATGACAGGATGGGATAATGAATGAGAACACAGTCTTTGGCGAGAAAGAGATCTGAATTTGAATCTATCACACAGGAAAGGTTTTTATGCTCTTTATGTGTCATTTTCCTCACCTAATAAAATAGGGATCATACTACCTTTCTCATAAAAATTTTGAGAAGTTTAATAAGATAGAATAGGTAAAGTACCCAAGGAGGTATGGGACATACATGGAGTAAAGCTAATAAATAACACAGCTAATTATACGCCACTCTAGTCACAGAAAGTGAGGGCGAACGATTCTTTGAGAAATTCAAAACATGGAGACAATATTGAGTGACCACTCCATTATTTTTCTGGGTTTTGTTCAGATGAGCAATTTCTTTCTTTAGAATATATTATCAATTACTTATACTACGTTCTCCTGCTTATGACAAAATATTATACTTTATGCATTGCTAATTATTAATGGTTGCTTTTATAATATAATAATTATACACAGTCATTGTTTTTTCACTGTGTTGACAAAAGATAAGAACTTCACTGTTTGTTCACCTACCTTTTAAGTGTTTTCTCTTAGTTCGGAATTTCCCAGAATATAAAACGAAACAAGCAGGCACATCTTTATCAGGAGAAAACAGAGCAATGTTACTCAGAGCATTTTCCCAATTGGTTTACTCTTTCATTACTATGTAATTAACCCCACATTGAGAATTCTATTGTGAATTCTTCTGCAGCAGCAAATTAAACATTTGACTTGCAGACTATTATGTTTCTGTGAAAGTGACTATCATGTCATTAGAAAACAGGCGAGCGATATTGTGAGTAATGAAGAGTTTTCAGGGAGGCTTTCAATGAAGCTAGATTTGCCCTGGGAGAAAATACTCTATGTATTTCAAAGGCCTCCCCATAAAATCCATCAAAATCTAATAAAATAGCTTCATTAGCATGATCATCACCTTATTAATAATTTATTGGTTGGCAAAGGTGCTGATGGGATTATAATGCATCATTTGAAGCCCAAAAGAACACTATTGTGAAGCTCATTAAGGTGAGCACAACAGAAGTCAAGTCTGCAGTAAACAAATTTGCTATCCTTAAAACTATAACTAGGTATCCTCCTGTTAACTAACAAAGCAGCATCCTACAACACTATTTTTCTAGGGGTTTTCAATTCAGATCTAAATATGACTTCAAGACAACCACTCTGACATCTAGAAAACACAGAAATATATGTTTCTGATGAAAGTCCACATTTGAGAATTTGCATAAAATGACCTATTTTAGTAAAACAACCTAAAACGAGCAATGTAAGTGTGATATTAAAATTCCCATGCACAGAAAATGAGATTTCTAGTGGACGCAAGAATATTTGTAATGCCCACTGTATATTTATAATCCATGGTATACACTGTATTTGGAAGTCAATGTAACAGAACAGATGTCTATTCTAAATCTTCCTCATATTCACTGACATTAGAGAGAGTGACTGATGCTACTTGGCTGAAGGGACTGATTAGAAGAGAACACAGAGGAGCAGCACCCAGGACAATCACTATTAGGGGAACATGCCTGGGGAAGAATGGGACTTCCTACTCTAATCATCCGCATTACAAAAGCCATAGTTTTATGGATATGAGTGTCCTTCACCACCTAATACTACACTGTCACTGCTTGAAAAGACAGGCATAACCCAGCAGTCCACCTAGAATGGCCTCTTACAAGACATACTTTTTAAAATCCTCTTATTTGTTTGAATGAATCTCCTCTTAAAAGGCTGTCCTGCTACTTGGCTCCAAATGGGCTGCCTCCTAATTGACTGTCTTACTTTATGAACTAAAAACAAGAGAGTGCGGTGCCTCCTTCCCAATTAGACGTAATTCAATCCCCAGAGACATTGCTCCATTGTTGTTCCAATGTTTAACTTCAGTATTTTAAAAAAGGAAGGAGAACAAGTGGATTTAAGCAAAGTAGAAGTTCCCAGCAACTTGAATCACAGGATCTTCAACCTTATGTTGAGGAGAAATGAGAAACAGAAGCGGTCATTCCAGGGCTGTCATTTGTCCAAAATAAAAGCATGTATTAGCCTATCTATTTATTTATTTACGCTTTAGTAAACAAAGTACTTGGAGCCCAACTAGGGAATGTATGTGTTAATTAGTCACACTGATTTCACATCCTTCACATACCATTTGCTAGGACACTTCTGTCCTAGAAATGGAAATATAGACTCTATGACCTTTTTCTAACCAGGCTTCTCTGATGCACACCAAAGAATCTACACTATAGTTCATTATCTAGAAACTTCTTAGGAAGATATTATTCCTTTCTCAGGAAAAGTTTCACATATGGCTTAGCTTTTAATACATGCATATCTGCCCCAGAATTTGATAGAACATTTTCAACAGTAGAATCTTTTAAAAAAAAAAATACTTTCTTGCTCATTAGTTTTTCAACATTATCTAACTGGTTAATTATTCAATATTTTGTCAGGGTGATCTTAAGGTTTCCACAAAGACCAGAAAGCCATATATTAAAGTACAAAAACATCTACTAAAGAGAAGGAATTCCTTTGTGATAAATCACTTCAATGTAAATAACTGAACCAATGTCAAGGAGAACAACGTACCTCAACAATGATTAGCTCTACATTCTTGAATTAATGGAGTGGGCCAGAGGAAAATAAAAACCAAATTTGGTTGTATGATTGTGTCTCCAGCAAAAAATTGTAAACTTCCTATGGTTGGGGGCATGAATATTCCATGAGCTTAGTTTATCTCAGTTTATAATAGCTGGCTTTGACTAAATGTTTGCTTTTGAAATTACCCTTGAAATCTGTCCTTAATAACATGTGAAATTTACATAATTAAAAGAATCTGAACATTTTGTCCAAGTGCGAAATACTGTGTTGTTATTGTTTAAAATCTGAAATATTCTTAAAGTCCCTTTTTAAAATAAACAAAATCAAACCACAGACTTGCGGTTGCCAAAGGGGTGGCGAATGGGATGGCCTGGGAACCTGGGGTTAATAGATGTAAATTATTGCCTTTGGAATGGATAAGCAATGAAATCCTGCTGTATAACACTGGGAACTCTATCTAGTCACTTTTGATGGAGCATGATGGAGGATAATGTGAGAAAAAGTGTGTATATGTACATGTGACTGGGTCACTTTGCTATCTAGTAGAAAATTGACAGAACACTGTAAGCCAGCAATAAGGGAAAAAATATAAAAGTCATCTGAAAAATAAAAAAATAAATAAAACCACACGAAACCTTAAAGGGGTCTCATTTAAGTAAATATAATTCTTTCAACTGATCACAGTTTCATGATAATCTGCTGATCTTGAGGTGAACAATATTCCTAAATGTGAAATAGTCCTATAATAAAATCTATCATTTACAGATCAGTAGTTCTAAACTCTATTTTCATTTTAGTCATTTAACAACAAATGGTATTATCAGAGTTATACAGGAAACGCTCAACTCTGTCCTCCATATTGAAAGAGGAACACAAATGATAAAAATTCATGGCTTCTCTTGAAGGTGAAAACCTGCTTCGTTGGCCCTGTTTGTATAGTTGAGCTCATGTTTACCCACCTTCCAGAAATGGTACACCAAAGCACTCTATTTTAGTAGAGCTTTTGAGCTCCTTACACTTAAGACATTAATTTTCAGAAGTGGAAACCAGCCTTAGAGCCTCTGCTCTATGAGATTTTTTTTCCTTGTTCACTGCTAAAAATAGCACTGCACTGCTGAGGGACCACAGTCATTGTGAGTGAACATGGACAACATATCTGAGAGCCGCTTAACATGCAGAAGGGAACAGTTCCTATTTCTCTACGAAACTCCGCTGGGAAACCAGCGCAAAGGCAATTTTCCTCACTCTAACCATTCTATATCAAGGACACAAAAAGACCTCAGTTGTTTTCTAAATATAGAATATCTTCCTTTCTTTCAGATACAGTGGCCAAGATTTCTAGTTGCCTGCTCCACATCTATTCTCTTTTTCTTCCTTACTATAGCACCCTAATTTGGTCTGGGATTGCAGAGTGCCCAGCTGAACTCCAACAATTTCTAAGTTCATTTGGAAATAAGAGAGGCCATGAGACACTCTTCGGGTCAAAGGAATGTAAACAGAAGGCACTAGGTGAGGCATTTCAGAATGTTCCAAGGGAGACTCAGCTGGGACCCTGGTGCCCTTCACTTGATTCTCTCTCTGGGCAGGAAGGATAGAACTAGAGTTGCTTTCTTTCAACCATGAACAATCACCAAGAGAATCTCAGAGTTTGAGTTTCTAAAAAAATGTCAGCATTGCCTATCTGTGGATTTGTTTGGTAGAGTCAATGTTTGGGGGTTTTCTGGGATATATGATCAGTATAAACACTAACTTACATGAATAAAATGCATCAATCAACTGAGTTGATCCTCTCCCAGGCCCTACCTGCCCCCAACCCTGGAGGCTTTAAAAAGTCATCTAGAGACGTTGGTTGCCTCCTTCTCTTCCTTTAGATCCTAAGACTTTCATTCTTGCACTTTTCCTCTGTGGTCACTCCTGACTTAGTTTCACCCCTCACACCACTACAGATATGTCAAAATATTGCAGAGGATGAAATTAAAATTAGTTGCAGAATTTTTTTTAATGACAAGAAGCAGGAGGAAACAGGAAATAATTAAAATGAGGTAAATAGTTTACCTTCATTATATTTCTCTCTACAATAAACATGAGTATGACTCCAAATTCTAGAAGGATATAGCCTAAGTACATAAATATTAGTGATTCACAATGGCTCTAACAAAAGCCTACTCAACAACAGCAAAATAACCTAGAGTCTTACACACACACATACACACACACATCCACCAACAAACACCCCACCCCCAAAGAAATGCCAGGAACTAGGAAGAGTACAGTAAAAACTAGATGTTTCTGTATATTATGATGTAAAATGCCTTTGTATGGGAGAAACATTGACACACAGAAAGTGTAACACTGATTTAAATTTAAGTATGATATATACATATATATGGTATTCTAAATAAGATTATAAACCTATTTTTCAAATGTTCTTATTTACTGAACAAATGATTTTCAGGAAACACAATATAGTTAGCCTATAATTTCTTTAGGAGATTGGGTATAGTAAACATAGGAGAATAAATTTAAAGATTTTCTTTATTCTCTAATAGGGATGAGCTATATAATAACAGAAGCCAGTCTAAAGAGATTCAAAATTGTTATTTCTGGAGGTTATGTCATTTGGATAAAAATAAGTTTATAGGAGTGAGAATCATAAGACTGGACTTAATCCTCTAAGGACTCAAATGAGACAGCATAATTTAAATGTGACAAGATTTGGAAATGAGGTTTTTGTCCTCATTCATAAAAAAACTAAAAATTTAATAACTTAGTATCTAATTTTAGGCACATCATTAACAAAGTGCAATCCATTATCTCTGTTTTCTCACTTATGACTTCAGGAGAAAGTGAACTGAAGTTCTTTATTTTCACCAACTTTTGAACCAGTATAATAAAAAGGAAGCAAAATGTGAAGAATTTCTTTTTATCCTAAAGAAACTGAAAGAATATAAACAAGAGTGAAGCCATTCTCTATTGAGAGTCAAATGGGATGGTTCTCTAGTGCCACAAACCAAGAGATTTATTATTTCATATAGAATTAGAAGAGAAATCTAAGTTAAAATAATGTGAAGTGAGGAGTTCCCGTCGTGGTGCAGTGGTTAACAAACCATGAGGTTGCGGGTTCGATCCCTGGCCTTGCTCAGTGGGTTAAGGATCTGGCCTTGCCCTGAGCTGTGGTGTGGGTCGCAGACGCAGCTTAGATCCCATGTTGCTGTGGCTCTGGCGGAGGCTGGCGGCAACAGCTCAGATTTGACCCCTATCCTGGGAACCTCCATATGCCATGGGAGCGGCCTTAGAAAAGGCAAAAAGACTAAAAAATAATAATAATAATAATATGAAGTGAAAATTTATATAGAATATAATAACAATGTATGGCATAGCATTTATTTTTTATTGATAAGTGGTAGAATGGGTCACCCCTGAATTTTAAAAAAATAAAGCAGGAACCTGTTGTGGCTCAGTGATAACAAACCCGACTAGTATCCATTAGGATGCAGGTTTGATTCCGGGCCTTGCTCAGTGGGTTAAGGATCCAGCAATGCCGTGAGCTGTGGTATAGGTCACAGATGCAGCTCGAATCCTGTGCTGTGGTATAGGACAGCAGCTGCAGATCTGATCTGACCCCTAGCCTGGGAACTTCCACATGCCACAGGTACCACTCTAAAAGAAAAAAATAAAATATAATAAAGCAGACTAGATTGGCCATGGACAGGTTTTTCTATCTTTTTTGTTTTTCTGCCACGTGTTGGCTTGATATGGGATCTCAGTTCCCAGACCAGGGATTGAACCCGTGCTGTGGCAGTTGAAGTGCCAAGTCCTAACCACAAGACCACCAGGGAACTCCCAAATTTTGCTATCTTTAATTTCCCCTTCTCAACTGTTTCTTCTTGTTTTTCTCATAAAAACCTCTTTCACTCCCTTCTAACTACTATTTCTTTGAACACTTGGAAATTTTTCTATTTCTCCCTTTCCTTCCATAGCTAAGATCATGTTCAGTACCTAGCTGAAGGCGCAACTCCCTGGCTGAAACTGATTTCCCAAACTGCTGTGAAACACACTGGAGGAGGTTGTTAGAAAGGAACCCTCGGCTCACCAACCCCTGAATTTGAGGTTACATTTGCCAAGGGAGAAGGTCAACTTTCTTTCTAATTCTTACAGACTTCAGATAGCCCAGAAGCAGCTCTAGTCTTGAGTTGCTGCTCCCTCTGAAAGTATTTCTAATATTTTCAAGGGAGTGGTACCTATTAAAGCTGATTGTAACACAATAAGGCATGGGTCAATAATGAGGACATACAGGTGAAATTCAGGGTGTGTAGAATGGAGAAATACAGAAGCAGAAGACACTGCATCACTTAGTATCTCTCAACTACACACAAGGAATCAATGCTGACCCCTGTTTACTTTCCCAGTAAACCACACTATTAAGGAACAGAAGCTTGGAGACTGTGAATGCGTAATTATGTCTGCTAAACTTCTTTGGTAACTTCACCTTGAGTTGGATCTTACTTGGACCTTCGATTTTTCTGTCAAGAAGGTCACATACGTCTTATGTGAATCTGTAATATGCAACATTAGTGAAATTTTAATAATGACTAACAAATTACAAAGGGGAAATCTGATTATTTCAATTCATTATTAGTATCCCATATTGTGTTTTTAATGCTTGAAAGAAAATCTCATAATGTGACAAAAAAAAAATTAAGGTTCTGTTTTCCTGAAATGCATAATCTTATAATTAAAAAAAGAACTCAATAATGAATCTTAAGTTTTTAAGGATGTAATTGGTACTGAAATATAAAACACACACCATATGTTAACTTTCTAAGCAAATGAAAGCTCTATTTCTCACAGTGTTTCTCAATTAACCTAGATTGCTTCTGGCCCACCAAAGGGCAGATGGCTATCCTTTTAAAAACCTCTAGGTGAGCCATCTCTTGAAAAGGAGGTCCTGGGTAAAGTAACCCTATGTTCCATTTCAAACTGACTAAGTGACTGTCTCCTTTTGCACCGAGTGCTACACCCTTTCATTTAAGGAAAGATTAGGTCAGAAAAGTCTGTCCCTCAGTCTATAGATAAGACGCACAAAAGGGAAACAGAGAAGTGATGGCAGTTCGTAAGACAAGGCTTCTTCTCCTTATCAAACCTAATGTCATGTTTGTATGAATCAACATTTAACCCTCTTTTTATAAACCTGAAATAAAATTCATTACATTAAAAATCTACTCACAACATTTAAACATCAATCATCTTAATAAAAAGAAAGTGATTTATGCCGACAATATATATATTTCAATATGAAACGACCCAAGATCAACTGGAAGACACAGTAGTCAGATGTGTTATGCATACCTAGAATCACAATGAATAACTACAAACACAGACTGACACAAATATGTTGTATTTGCAACTTAGCTACTATGAGCATCACTGTTATTTCCGATTTTCTAAAGTGCTAAAAACTCATATTAATGATGTAAAAAAGCACAACGTTTCCTCCACTTACAGAGGAGTTGTATCTGGAAAATTAGTTCATATTAAACCTATGCAATATACTTTGTGTTTTTATTCAAATTCTAGGTAGGTTCTAGATTCAGATATTCCTAAACAGATTCTCCATTTAGTGGAACCTTAAATATATTGGGTGTTGGAACATTCTTTGTGGTACCAGCACAACATGCAGATGGCCAGAGGTCTTGGTCTCCACTCTTTCAACATCAATAACCGCCACCCCCTTCATTATAACCAAGACCACCACAACAAACTTCCAAAATGCTCTTTTAGATTCTGTTTTGTTTTGTTTTTGTTTTTGTTTTTTTGAGACTCTCCCCATCAGGGAGAAGAGAAAAAGAGCACTAATTCTTCTTCTTTCTCCTTACAGTTAGTGCTACACAGAGAATAAACCGTCTGAGGTGATTTAAGTGAAGATTCCTTATCAACAAAATATCACTTGCCCCTGCCAAGAACTGAAATAACATTTTTTATTAAACAGCCAAGAGAAACTTGGTGGGAAATGGCATAGGTCCTTCAGATTGCCCAACTTCAGGTCAAACCACCTGAGAGAATGGATATTTTATAGATAGAAATGAAGAGAGTTAAGAAATGAGAATCATATTTCAAACACTTTGTCCTACTGTCTACCTAATCTTTCCCAGATCTCAATGACATGGTTTTGCATAAACCACCACATATATTAGACACATCAAAAACATATGAAGAGAATGTGAGTTAATCTGGAGGAGACAGTTTCAGTTTAAGTAATTAGAAGGCTGAATGAGGACACTGGAAATCATTTTAGAAAGGAGTTTTAGAAGGAGACAGACAAGGAAAGGAAGAGAGAGAGAGGTCTCAATATGTCAAAGCATATTGGTGCCTCTTGTCAAGGAATTCAATACTGTTGTTGCTTTTTCACTGCCAAATCCCTTTCTTGATATTTTTTTTTCCTTTTTCCACACAGTAGGGAAGAAGTTCATGTGAGTCTTGAATCACTGAACAAGATGTAGTCTCCACCATCAGTCCTGGATCTGTACAAGAACCTTCCCCTCCCTTCTTTATCTATCCTTTGATAATCACAGAGAATGTCTCATTTTCTCTTTTCTAGTTCATCTAGCAGTGAGTTGCCTACACACTGAATTTTTGAAATGGGTTTCTGTTCAGCAAGTGAAGCTAAATCTATTCAGGCAAACTCGGAGACAAAGCAGGCAGTGTGACACTTCATAGAGTAAGACTCTGATAGCTATGCAGACACGGCAACAAGGAGCTAATAGGAATAGAGCTAATGTGAATGCTAAATCCCTAAAACCTGTATGAATTACCTGTTAATTTTACACAAAGATAATGAGAAGAGAATTGACATTTATGACTTACCCGCATCATGCCATTCAGTGAACTATGAGCTTCGTCATCTCACAGTCAACTCGAATAGGTATTATTATTAAAATTATTTTACCAAGTGAGAAAACTGATGTTCCTGGATAATAAAACACATTTCCACAGACTTCTTTAATAGAGTCCCTTAGGTGAATCTGGAGGGTCCAATATAAAATCTATTACACTCAGACAACAAATCAATATTTTAAAAGTGGGAGTTCCCGTCGTGGTGCAGCAGAAATGAATCTGACTAGGAACCATGAGGTTAAGGGTTCGATCCCTGGCCTTGCCCAGTGGGTTAGGGAGCTGGCATTGCTGTGAGCTATGGTGTAGGTCGCAGATGCGGCTCAAATCTGGCATTGCTGTGGCTCTGGTGTAGGCCAGTGGCAACAGCTCTGTTTAGACCCCTAGCCTGGGAACCTCCATGTGCCGCGGGTACAGTCCTCAAAAGACAAAAGACAAAAAAAAAAAAAAAAAAAAAATTAAAGTAACATGCAGAACAGATGAAGGAATGAGTGTATTGATAAAAATTAATGAAAATAACCACATGCCACACATAGAATTTTAAAGAAAAGTAATCAGAAGCACAGAAGAAACTCTGAGGTGTGCAGAGGTCCACTAAAATGCAACTTTAAGGGAGTTCCCATCGTGGCACAGTAATGAATCTGACTAGGAACCATGAGGTTGTGGGTTCGATCCCTGGCCTTACTCAGTGGCGTAAGGATCCGGCATTGCCGTGAGCTGTGGTGTAGGTCACAGACACGGCTCAAATCCCACGTTGCTGTGGCTGTGGCATAGGCTGGCAGCTACAGCTCCGATTAGACCCCTAGCCTGGGAACCTCCTATATGCCACGGGAGCGGCCCAAGAAATGGCAAAAAGACAAAAAAAAAAAAAAAAAAAAAGAAAAGAAAAGAAAAAGAAAATGCAACTTTAATGCATCTTCTAATATGACTACATCTATCACAATCTTTCTCACTGGTTTCAGAAGTCCGTTTTAATTTAAGAGTCAGTAGTCAAAAGAGAATTTTGACTCAACAGAATGAAATAGCAAAGCACAGTGGCTTTAAACCATTTAGTGGTGGGAAAAGCATTCCAAAGAGTTGACTGGCCACTGAAATAATAATCAAAATAGTATATTTAAGAAATATTTATAGCCATATCCTTAAGTACTCAGGATAACTTTACATTTTATTTGGATCAAGAAGTCATGAGATATGTAAGTCATTTAAAAATGTTTTATAAGTTTTTTAAAATTTATTTTTTAGTAGGGTATAGTTAATTTACAATGTTGAGTCAATTTCTTCTGTACAGCATAGTGACCCAGTCATACACATAGAGAGATAGAGAGATAGATGATAGATAGATAGATAGATAGATAGATAGATAGATAGATAGATAGATAGATACAAATTCTTTTTCTCATATTATCTTCCATCATGGTCTATCCCAACAGAATGGACATAGTTTCCTGTGATATATACAGTAGGATCTCATTGCTTATCCATTCTAAATGTAATAGTTTGCATCTACCAATTCCAAACTCCCAGTTCATCCCACTCCCTTCCTCCCTCCCCACTGGCAACCACAAGTCTGTTCTGACATAGAGTCCTTGAGTCTGTTTCTGTGGAATCTAAAATATTGCACTAATGAATCTATCTACAAAAATAAAAGTTTTCTTTAATTATGTCACTTCGTTGAGGCGAGTTTTATTTATGAAGAAACTTCAACTATGTGAGCAAAACAATTCTCATGATGTAGGCTAAATAAACTATGACAACACCCCTCCACTATACACACACACATAAATGTGTATCTTAGTGAGAGATATTAAGATTTAGACCTGTCATAAATCTTATTAGCCAAACTGAAAATGGACTCCAATATCTAGTGTTCGAAGGTTACATTTTTCACTCCTATACAATTTCCCTTAATATATGTGAACAATATTGTCTGTGCTGTTTAATATCTAAGCTCATTTCATGGGCATTTTCATTATATCCTTATTTACAAATTTAACAGCAATATTAAAAGATCCCTTGTATGAAAATGACATTAGTACCGCAGTAAACTCTCAGTATTAACAACGATCAATAGCAAAAGTCAAGCGATTAAAGATTTGAGACAAAAACATAAATATACCTAATAAATCTTTGGTGGATTACCCAAAATTCTGCATTCTTCAGACTTCACATACCATTTTGAAATTCAATGCACAAACTACATTATTTTCACAGAGTAAATAAAGTTGGAAAATATCTCGCACCTATTTCTTCATAGAATTCCCAGAAGAAAAATGTTAAAATGACAATATGACATTTGTCATCAATTTACAGGTAAAGTTTTACAGTTTTAGAACTTGAGAGTGTTTATTCTCTTAGGATGTTTTTCTTACATTATGCCACACATCTGGCTTGAGTTTTGTAATATACAAGAAATGTACTTTGTAAAAAATGAAATTTAACTGAAAAAATGTAAGCATAATCTGTAAAAAAAATCTCACTATTAATATAGACAATTATGGTGCACTTGAAGAAACAGCAAGATAATCTTTCAATAATCCTTTAAACAGTTATGTATTTAGGTATAATGTGGTTTTCTCTAATTTTTCAATTCAATTTTATTTACAATTATTTAAATTATAATTACATAATACCAACAAAAAGTATCTTTGGTCCTATCTTTATACTACTATATGTGTGGGACAAAAAAAAATAATTTTTAGTACAAAACTCTTCTTGAGTGTTTCTATGAAATGTGAAGCTTTAACAAAATTATATATATATTTTTATCTTTCTTTGATTCTAAATGATAATGTAAACATGACCTTTACATCATATTTTAATAGTAAAATCAAGAGTAAACAAGAAGCTCACTTTCTTCCTTCAAGTACTAAATATTTCTTCATGTGTGGCAGATGAAAAAGAAAAAAAAACGTGGCAAGAACATTTCAAAAGACACAAATATCCCTTTATGCTCTTAAAAATGGATGAAACATTCCTATCCTCCATGTGGCAGGTAAGTGGGTCTTTAAATAACGTATTACCTTTTCCAGAAGTATATATTATGATCTAATAGAATTCTTAAAATTAAACTTTTAGAGCAATTTCATGATTAAAAAATATTCACTTGATTATTTACTAGTTAGTCCTAAGAATGAAGTTCCCAAGCAAATCAAAATGCAATATTCAGGTTGCAAACCACAGAAGCATATTAGTTCTGCTTCTGATGCAGGTTCAGTTCCTGGCCTGGGAATAAGTGCATGCCATGGCACAGCCAAAAAATAAATTTCTAAATGCAAAACTAAAATTTAGAAAGATCATATAAATTGACCAAGACTACCCAACTAACCCAATACCTACACTTTTTGCATGTTTTCTCCAAATTATATCATAGACTACACTATTGTGCTATCTATCTACATACTAAATATTTAATAGTGTGATATAACAACTGTGTATTTTTTCCATTTTTCCCATTTAGAGTGTGCTTCTTAATTTCAAAATTAGCAAGAATTTCATTGTGACATCTTTCATTACAGATTCCAAGTTTGAAACTTGCTACTCAATGTGTGATTCATAGACCATTCTCAGCATGAGCATCATACGGGAGCTCCATAGAGATGCCACATCTTAGGTATCACTCTAGACCTACCAAATCCAAATCTTTCAGGCAGTTCATATGTACTAACAGGTGAGAAGTACTGTTTTTTAAAGTTCCCACTTCTTTTACACCAACCTCCTTAATACCAGTGCTAGTACCCAATGCCCAACAAACATCCATGTATAACCTCTTGTTGGCCAGTGTTTTAAGTAAATAGATCATCTACTTAAAAATACACTTTTGCATACACTATAATCTCAGATAAAGATTAAAATGTGAGATACAGAGATAGATACTGCTTAGGTTTGTTACAGACTGTCTTCTAGCACTTGCAACTGTGCTTTATTTTATATCAAATGTCAGTTAAGCCTTTGATGTACAATCAATGTTGAAAAGGTAAGCTGCAAAGATACGGAGAGTATAAAATCATATACATCAAGCTCTACATTGCTCTCTGTTTGAACTGGTGTATTACTCAAATTCTGAAATAGTCTTATTTTAATATTCCCTAAAAACAAGCAATTAATATGAATCAACTGTAATAAGAATACAAGGGTATAACTGATTTACAATGTTATATTAGCTTCAGGTTTACAGCAAAGTGAATCAGTTATACATATATACGTATCCATTCTTTTTCCCATATAGGTTATTACAGAACATTCAGTAGACCTCCCTGTGCTATACAGTAGGTTTTGCTAGTCATCCACCCTACAGTAGCATGTATGTGCCAACCCCAGCCTTCCAATTTATCCCTCCAGGCATGGTTTACGCTTTGGTAACCCTAAATTGACCTCAAATCCGAATTCTGATTCTGAGAAACAGAATCTTCGAGTCTGTTTCTGTCCTACAAACAAGTTATTTTGTATCATTTTTTATTAAACTCCACATACAAGAAATCATATGACATTTGCCTTTTTCTGCCTGGCTTACTTCATTTAATATAATCATCTCTAGATCCATCTATGTTGCTGTAAATGGCAACACTGTAAATCAACTATATCTAAAAAAAAGTAAAAAAAAAACTTGCATGAGAAAAACACTGACACTTCAGGAAGTGGTTACTTCTAGAAAAGGGAAGACAGTACTGGGGAAGGGAGTTTGAGGGATTTCACCTACACCTGAGATGATTTTTTAAAACAATAATGATGACATTGATGAAAATATTAAATGAAGCAAAGACCTGAAGCAAAAACAGTATATTTTCTAACAATCTGTGGACTTGCCCATGTTTATAAATATATATATATATATATTTAATAAAACTCAACCACAATCCACCTCAAAATAGACAGCAATTCTACTAGTTAAAACCTTACTGGTGTTCCCATGTGGAGCAGCAGAAACAAATTCGACTAGCACCCATAAGGATGTGGATTCTATCCCTGGCCTTGCTCAGTGGGTCAGGAATCTGGCAGCATTACTGTGAGCTATAGTGTAAGTCTCAAATGCAGCTCAGGGCCAGCATCGCTGTGGCTGTGCACAGGCCAGCATCTGCAGCTGCAATTCAACCCCTAGCCTGGGAACTTCCATATGCCACAGGTGCAGCCCTAAAAAGAAAAAAAGGAAAAAAACCTTACTAAAATGAGAAAATTTCTTAAGTATAGAGCACAGTAATGCCAAAGGTAACTTAAGAATATGAGGCATATTACCATTAATCACATTAAGAATAACTACAAACACCCCGTAACTATTGAGTTAATATATCAATATGATATTGTGTGAAAGTATTTTATAATTACATGCAATATTATATACTTCATAAAAGTCAGTTATAAACAATACACTTTGAAATACATGTTATTTAGGAAACTGCCTCTTACAAATGAATGCTGTTTCAATAGCACTCACATGTTAAATGATCAAAGCAATTTCTCTCCTTGGCAAAATTCTCTAAGCTAAATATCATTGAATTATTGCAAATATCAGTACCAATGTTTCTAAATGAGTCTGGAATGATCACTTATGTAGACGGAATTGTCTAGAACAAAATAGTATTTTTATATAATAAAACAAATGTTCCTTTTTGATATTAAAATTTAGGCAATACACATTAACTACAGTGTAGTTATAAAAATTAAGATGAATTTCTGAAAATCATATACATACAATATAATGATATATTAATGCCCTTAGTTCATTTAACATTTCCACCTCTTCCTTAATGACTAAATATTAGAATTTATTAAAAAATATTTTGGATTTACTATTGTCCACCTGCCCCTGATTTATTTTGGGTTTAAATGTGTTTTGTATTAAATAATGAATTTAATTTTCAAAGAACAAGCAACATTTAACTTCTTTATGTGTAATATCCTAGAGTCTGGTGGAAAAAACAAGTAATTTGATATAAAACAGCCATGGATGAAAGTTACCATGTGACTCGGAGGGTTAGGGATCCAGCACTGTTGCAGCTGTGGTACAGGTTACAACTGCTGCGTGGGTTCATTACTTGGCCTGAGTACTTTCACATGATGTGGGTATGGCCAAGAAAAAAAAATGGATACTTTACCTTATTGCTAATTGTTATTATTTGAAGAGGTGAGGCCAGTGATTTTTCTCTCTTTAATGCAATCCAGTTTCCTTCTATCTCACCTTAGGTATTTTCCTGTTTGATGGGAACAGGCAGAAGAGGGGTACACAAGGATAATTTTTAAAAAATTTTAAAGGGTAATTAAAAAAAAAAAAAAAAAAACTACAGCAGGTATTCAGTTTCCCAGAAGTCATTCTCTCCTTTGTCATTCTTTTTCTATAAAAGAAATAGTAAGTCCTCCTGCCTTTACTGAAGAAACACACATTTTCCAAGTTGGTTGACTCAACTCTAGTCTTTAAGTCTCTGCAATCAGGAATGTGGAAATTGGGAAAATAAGTACCTAATACATATACTCTACAATGTCAGACAGAAAATAATAAATAAGTCACTGGACCGACTTAGCCAGGCACCAAGGCAGGGTCTGCTCAAAGACATAGATGGCCCCAGGGCTCTCCTATCTTCCAGGAAACAGAAAGACAAGAATTCACCATGAACTATTGACCTTAGAATATGTCCTAAAATATAATTTTCCAGTGACCAACTTTCTCCATTATTTTTATGATCCTATCATTTCCAATTCATACTTTAATGTTGCAAAATGTAATTGTTAATTTTGCCTGGGCCTTAGCTTTTAGTATAGGAAAAGTTGCTTTTTAAAAAAATTGTTTCCCATCTTCATTGAGATTATAAAACCTGGGAGTTCCTGTCGTGGCTCAGAGGTAACAAATTCAACTAGCATCCATAAGGACTCAGGTTCGATCCCTGGCATTGCTCAGTGGGTTAAGGATCCAGCACTGCTGTGGGCTGTGGTGTAAGTTGCAGACGCAGCTTGGATCCCACATTGCTGTGGCTGTAGTGTAGGCCAGCAGCTGTAGCTCTGATTTGACCCCTAGACTGGGGACCTCCATATGCCGTGGGTATGGCCCAAAAAAAAAAGATTAAAAAAAAAAAAAAAAAAAGACTATAAAACCTTTCAGGACAGAGACCATGTCTCCAAAGTTTTTGTTTTTGTTTCTTTTTTTTTTTTTTTTTTTTTTTTTTTTTGTCTTTTTGCCATTTCTTAGGACGCTCCTGCGGCATATGGAGGTTCCCAGGCTAGGGGTCTAATTGGAGCTGTAGCCACCGGCCTATGCCAGAGCCACAGCAACACGGGATCCGAGCCGCGTCTGCAACCTACACCAGAGCTCACGGCAACGCCAGATCCTTAACCCACTGAGTGAGGCCAGGGATCGAACCAGCAACCTCATGGTTCCTAGTCGGATTCGTTAACCACTGCGCCACGACAGGAACTCCCAAAGTTTTTATAATCTCAGGTTTACCCCAGTGACCTATTTTTTTTTAATGTTTTTATTGTTATTTACCCAATACAAGTTTTTTCTACTCTTTTTAATAGACACTCAGATGTTTCCATTAATAATAATAATAATAAAATGTCTATAAACAACTTAAGCTGAACCTCCAAAAATCCTGGGCACTGATTTTTACAGGAACTTAAAATAAAATCACTGTTTGATTTCTCAGCTTTTTAGCTATTTGGATAGTCAAATTCAAAAATGAAAAAAAAAATAATGTCAAATTTCTTTTTATACTTTCCATCACATTTCAGAAAACAAGCTTTCTACCATCTGCACATACAGCTGACAAGTTATAGTAAAAATGTTTATGCTTTTGGATATGTTCCTTATGACAAGCTCTCTGATTTGCAAATGTTGTGGTTTTTCAGAGACATTTGTGACTAAGGTAATTGAATACCTACGACACTGTAAAAAAGGATCTCAAATAGATTCATGGCTTTACACTGCTTGAATAATTTCTACCTTACTTTTTAACCTGAGTATACTTTTAAAATAAATGACTCTTAAGTATCAACATCTCTGCAGAGAGTATAGCTCTATTTATACTGTCACCTATAACAAATTATAAATTCAATTAATACAAATGATATACACATTACTTCCTTCAATTAAGTCTTCCTTAATATATGTGAACTATATTGTTACCTCACTTGTTGGCCATTTACATGTGGTATTACGTGAAAATTAACTAATATACTGGTCTTACCTTTGCTAATTATTCCAACTCTGTGCCAGCTTCCCAATTAAATTATGAGATAAATGGCTGAAGCAATTACACATGATTTTGCAGCATCTATACAGTCTATTTAGTATTATACTCATCAAAACTGTATAATAGATTTAATGCATTGAAAAATAACCAAAATTTACTAAAAATCAAACTATCATCACATATCAGTCACTACACATTCTGTATTTAACCTTTACTGCAAGCCTTTCATGAAGGTACTGCTATTTCATCATTTTCAATATTAGAAATCCGGGGCTCAAAATTTAGATAATTTGTCCATGGTTACACTGAGGAACAAAACCAACAACTGAACTCAGTCTTTCTGACAAGAGTCTGTTAATCTCCACTACAAGATACTTTTCCAAAAGAATATTTAGATTCTTTTTTAAAAACATGAACACTTTCGTCAAATCAGTGTCAACACATTTCAGCAGGTACCCAGCATAAAGATAATTTTCATCAATGACTAGAGGACATGATATTACAGTGATCTCTATTTTAGCAGTTTCTAAAATAAGATACCCTTTCATAGTAAAGGACTGTTTTATTTCACACATTTAAAGAGAATGGCTTTGACAACAGAGACATCTTGCCATAGATAATACAGTTAGGAATGCTGCCATTGAGATGTCTAGTATCTAAAACTCATGGGTGGTGAATAAATAAATACATGAATACATACATACATACATACATAAAACACACATAGTGTTCCGAGTTTTGTTTGCTTCAGTGAAATCGTCATAACCAAATTTGCCATTTTAGATTAAACCAAGGTAGATTCCAACTACTTTGAGTTCATATCATCAAAGGCAACTAGAGAAAAGCAAAACATCCTACTACTGTACAGCATAGGGAACTAGGTCCTATTTCTTGAACATGATGGAAGATAGTATGAGAAAAAGAATTTACATATGTATGACTGGATCATTATGCTATACGGCAGAAATTGACACCACACTGTAAATCAACTATATACTAATTTAAAAAAAGAAAAAAAAAAAAAGAAAAGAAACACAGAAACAGGAATTCTCGTTGTGGCGCAGCAGAAATGAACCTGACTAGTAACCTTGAGGTGGCAGGTTCAATCCCTGGTCTCACTCAGTGGGTCAAGGACCTGGCATTGCCATGTGCTGTGGTGAAGGTCACAGACAAGGCTTGGATCCCATGCTGCTGTGGCTGTGGTGTAGGCCAGCAGCTGCAGATCTGATTTGACCCCTAGCCTGGAAACCTCCATGTGTCACAGGTGCAGCCCTAAAAAGCAAAAAAAAAGAAAGAAAGAAAGAAAGAAAGAAAGAAAGAAAGAAAGAAAGAAAGAAAGAAAGAAAGAAAAAATTTTAACAACTGAGTAATTTAAAATGGCAATTAAAAAAACTTCACCCCTACCCACCCTATACATAAATCTCTGCTGAGCATTCTGTGTAGTAATTTATCTGATTTTTATACTAAACACCCAACTTAGCAGATAGTGAAGTTCATTCATAGAGTATAAGATGTTCTCTTTTTCTAAACTGACATGTAACACTATATTAGTTTCAGGTATACAACATAACGTTCGGATATCTGTATATACTGTGAAACAATTACCATGATAAATCTAGTAAACACTCATCACACACAGTTACAATTATTTTTTCTTGTGATGAGAACCCTTAAGATTTACTCTTAGCAACTTTCATATTTGCAATAAGGTATCATTAACTATAGTCACTAAGCTGTACATTATACACCCACAATTTATTTATTCTATAATGAGTTTGTACCTTTTGACCCCCTTCACCCATTTTGCCTGTGCTCTCGACCCCCCATCTCTGACCACCGCCAATCTGTTCTCTGTATCTATGTGTTTGATTTATAAATATACTGTTTTAGGTTTCCCATAGAAGTGAGATCATATGGTATTTATCTTTTACTGACTTATCTTACTTAGCAAAATGTCCTTTAGATCTATCCATGTTGTCACAAATGGCGAGATTTCAATCTTTTTTATGGATAAATAATATTCCATTATCTATGTGATATATATCACATCTTTATCCATTCACCCTTAAATGGACACTTAGGTAATTCTATATTAGAATTATCTAATATATTCTATATTAGATAATTCTATATCTGGCTATTTTAAATCATATTGCAATTGGGAGTTTCCACTGTGGCACAGAGGAAAAAACCCAGCTAGTATCCATGAGGATGCGGGTTCAATCCTCGGTCTCACTCAGTAGGTTAATGATCTGGCATTGCCGCGAGCTGCAGTATAGGTCACAGATACATCTTGGATCTGGCGTTGCAATGGCTGTGGTGAAGGCCATCAGCTACAGCTCCAATTCAATACCTAGCCTGGGAACTTCCAAATGCCACACCTGCAGCCCTAAAAATAAATAAATAATACTGCAATGGACATGGGGGCGCATATATCTTTTCAAATTAGGGTTTTCATTTTCTTCAGATAAATACCCAGAAGTAAAATTGCTAAATCATATGGTAATTCTATTTTTTTTATTTTCTGAGTAACATCATGTTGTTTTCCATACATTTCCATAAATCTACAATTGTACAGATATACATTCCTACCAACAGTGCACAAACATTCCCTTCTCCTTACATCCTCACCAACACTTATTAGTTTCTCTCATTTCCATAAAAGCCATCCGAACAGGTGTGAGATGATATCTCATTGTGGTTTTGATTTGCTATCCGGTGATGATCAGTGATACTGAGTATCTTTTCATGCACTTGTTAACCTTGTGTTTGACTTCTTTGGAAAAATGTCTTTTCAGATCTTTTGTTCACTTCTAATCAGAGTGGTTTTTGTTTTGTTGAGTCATATGAGTTCTTTGTATATTTTGGATATTAACCCCTTATCAGATACAGCAGTCCCTCCCAAGATTCCCAGGGAGTGCCTGAAACCATGGATAGTATAACAAAACACAAACTGTTTTTTCCTATATGTACATATCTGTTTTAATTCATAAATGAGGCACAGTAAGAGATTAACAACTAAAGTAAAACGATTATAACAATACACTGTAACAAAATTTTTCTGTTTGTGGTCTCTCTCTCTCAAAATATCTCATTGGACAAATTTAAGACCTTTTCCACCTTCAATAAGCCTTTACCAAGCACTGTGTCCATAACTCTTGCAATTTGAAGTGCCATATAAAAGTAGCATGGATATTTTTTCCTGCTTCACGATTTCTTGAACAGAAGACTCGTTCTTAACACAGGTCTTACCAGTTTAACATATTTCCTTTTCTAATTAAGTTGAGAACATTCTGCTTTTCACTTAAAGGAAACACTGTATAGCTTCTCTCTGGCATACCCGACCTGCCAGCATCATTTCTGTTGCACTTTGGTGCCATTATTAAGTCAAATAAAGGCCACCTGAACACAAGCACTGCAACAGTCAACACTGAGAACTCAAAATCAGGATAACTACCAGGTTGGCTAAATGATTAAGGAGCAGTGTATACCGTCCAAAGGGGTGATTAATGTACTGGATGGGACAGAACGTGATGGTATGAGATTTCATCTAGCTACTCAGAATGGCATACTATTTAAAATGTAGGAATCGCATATTTCTGGAATTTTCCATTTAACATTTCAGACTGCAGTTGACCTTGGTTAACTGAAACCTTACAAAGCAAAAACGTAGATGAGGGACTACTGCATGTGATTTTCAAGGATTTTCTGCCCTTGTGTAGGTTGCCTTCTCATTTTGTTGATGGTTTCCTCTGCTGTGATGGATCTTTTTTGTCTTATGTAGTCCCACTTACTTATTTTGCTTTTGTTACTTTTGCTTTTTGCGTCAGATTGAAAAAATCACCAAGACCAAAGTCAAGGAGCTTACCACCTATGTGTTCTGCTAGGAGTTCTATAGTTTCAGATCTCACATTCAAGTCTCTAATCCATTTTGAGTTCATTTTGGTATATGGTGTAAGACAGTAGTCCAGTTTCATCCTTTTACATATGGCTATCTAGTTTCCCGAACACTATTTCTTAAAGAGACTCTGCTTTGCCCATTATATGTCCTTGGCTCCTTTGGCACAAATTAATTGACTTGGCAGATAGTCAAACTCATTCACAGAGTGCAAGATTTTCTTAAGGCTGCTTATTTCTAACAAAACCGATAAAACATATTTTGCTCTTATTAAAGATAAAACATGCCTATTGTCTATATTTCAACCATCAAAAATTTATTTTCTCTTTATTTGCTGATGAGCTATTAAGCAGTGTCATTTGCTTAATAACTTATAACAGACTTATTCCAAAATCACTAGATACCTCCTCATCAGAAGGATGTCCAAAGTTGGCCAATGTGAGAATTGCTCAGTTGTTCTCTTCCGGGTGGGACATTCCTTCTCTCTTTTCCTCACTTGTTCCTTCTTATTCTTTAGGTTACAACCAAAATGTCATAATGGAGAAGGTTTTGTTACTCACAGATGACCTTACCTCTGGCCTGGCTGCAATGACTGAATAAATTTAACTTAAATTCTAACATGCTTAATAAATAAAAAAGAGATTTAAGGTAACTTGCTAATGTGAGATTTACAAAAGGGACAGTTAAAATAATTTGAAATAAGAAATAAGAGTAAAGAAATCATGAATAGGATGTGTCCCTTATAGAAGCATATTATTAGCTATTTTTTCTACTAAAATTATATAAAATGAAAGTGTTATGTAAAAGCTAATAAAGAGTATAACAAAATAAAATAATGAGAAATAATTTTAGGTCAGGGCCTAGGTCACTAATTTTTCTAAAACATGATAATCTCTAAGGCATATTTCTGAGCAGTTCCTCCTTAACAATTCTCGGGCAACACTCTCACAGGACCACTCGAGGGGGCCCACACTTCCACTGCCAGTATGGTTTGTCTTTGGCTCTACCATTTGTGTAATTGTCATTCGAAAGTTCAATATGTAGAAACAAACACAGTATGAGACGCTCTAAATACTGTAATTATGGACATATCAAATGAACAAACAACAGATCTGGAAGTCCTTTATAAAAGCCTCACTGATGTCAATTCATTAGAAGAAAAGGCATCATTTTTTATTTATAAGATTTGAAATTCCTTTTTGAAAGCAGATACATTACTCCAGTTTTGCCACCTATAATCTAAAACTGCACCAACAATACATTTTAAATTTCAAAGTTTATATTTTGGGTTATGATATCCTCTCGTAAAACTGAAATGCTTTAGGTCATTGCATACAATAATTATGTAACATTATACATGTTCCCATGATGTGAAAATTACTCAAACTGTAATAATATTTTCCTAATGTGCTTTGGGCAAAGAACAGATAACAAACTGAAATTCAATACTATGTTGCGTTTCACTATGAGCAAAGAGATGTAAATCTGACTTAAAATAATTTCAACAGCCCCATTACTTTCAAATGGCAGTCCTCTGAAATACTTATCTTTTCGTTTTTTCTTTTGGTTCATACAGACAGGGCAGTTCTAACGCTGTATTTTTATAAAATGAAGATTACTACTTTTAGATTAACTTTAACTAATAATATGTTAAAATTACATTACTTCTGATTTCAATGCTTTTAGCTATAAAAACACAACTAAGAAATCTTTACTTGTTCCTACAAGCTACCTATTTGCATAATTTATATGCAGAAGTAACCCACCATATAAGTTCCATTTTGTTTATTTTTTTTTCTTTTTTGGCCACCTTGCAGCATAAGGAGTTCTCGGGCCAGGGATCATTTGAACTGTAGTTGTGACCTAAGCCACAGATGTACCAACACCAATCCTTAACACAGTGTGCCAGTCTGGGGATCAAACCTGCGTCCCAGTGGTCCCAAGACATGGTCAATCCCATTGCACCACAGCAGGAACTCCTCCATTACATTTATTTAACACAGCTTCTGTACCTATAAATATTATAAGTAATTTGTAGGATATAAGTAAATATATATCACAGTGTTTCCTTTTAATAGATACATTAATCTTTGATGTATTAACTAGCTATCTAGAAAAATAGTGATTATTAAAAGCATATTTAACAGACTTTATGATATTTGTCCTCAAATACTTTATGGCAGTAGGATATGGGGTAAATATTAAGCTTTTATTACTTTAAAGGCCAACTATAATGAATGGCACAAATTTATGAAAATGCAGATTTCTGTTAGTATAAGGGATAATTTGATAAAAGTAAAAACTCTATAAAAGTGAAATCGGTGAGCTTTAAATTTTTTGAGCATTCTATGCTTTGACTATCCCAAAAGAAAGGTAATTGACTAATTACATGATAATTCAATGCAAATTGGACAATGCCTCAAATAGTAAAATAAGTTTACTGAAATCTAGTTCTTCTGATACAATCACACCCTTTTATCTATTAATCTAAGTAAAAAACATAGGCTATGTCTATGCAAACTGTAGGCTAAGAGAAAAGGGAGTAACTTGTATTATCAGTAGGCAGTGCTGGGGGAATCACTGTAAAGGATATAAATTTTGAAAGAGGCTTTGCTGGATGGCAGACTTTGAAGAGGCAAAGCTGAAGGACATTTTAAGGCTGAGGTGCAGCATTTACAAAGTTTAAAATGTATGGATGAAAAGAGTTAATTAAAAACATAAACACATAGAAGTGCTTTTTTGTACACATGAAAGGGTATTTTTGTTACATTAAAAATCAAAATGAAATTCAATGAAATTCTATAGCAACTTTGACAATATCAACTAATATGGTGTATTATTATACACTAAATATATATAATTATCCAGTTTCTCTACAACAACCTTTATCATTTACAAGACTTTTTGACAACTTAAGCATTCTATTTAAAGTACCTGTTAGGCACAATAATTATCTTGTTGACATCTGTCTTCAATATGCATGCAGATTACAGATATTTCTTTGAAACAACGTGTTTTGAAAAGGGTGGTCATGCATAGCTTTTAATAAGTCTGATCAACTATATGGCTTAATGAAAGTGCTACACAATAGAGCCATGTAGGAAAAGGGCTGAAGAAGTTATCGAGATTTCACAGCAACATTTCATAATTTTCCTTGAAAGATTAATATGCATGTATAAAAAATGATAAACAAGCATCTGTGTTTTATCATTTAAAAATGATATTTCTTGTCTTCCTTCTATTGTCAAGAATTTGGATAATTTCTCATTCTAACATCAAATAATTGAAGCTGACTTGCATTATTTGTCACCACTCTAGCCTTTCTAAGTCCAAATAGCAAAGACATTGCTTATTATTGCATAATTTTTCATCACTCTATCTCTTTTAAGTACAAATAACAAGGAGATTGCTCATTATCTGTTTAGAATTTTGCTTGCAATTATGCCAAATCACCACAGGGAGGTGATGTTACCTCCAATCTCCAAAGTTCTGCTCTTTGGACTACATATTAGGGGGTTTTTTTTGTTACTGTTTTGTGGGTTTTTTGTTTGTTTGTTTCTTTTTTCCTAAATCAGCATAGATAAAATAGGAAAGGACATTCCAGAGAGAATAGAAGAAGGCATACAAGGAGTTCCTACTGTGGCTCAGAGGAACAAACCCAACTAGTATCCACGAGGACATGGGTTCAGTCCTCGGCCCCACTCAGTGGGTTAAGAATCTGCAGCCAAGAGCTGCAGTGTAGATCACAGATGCAGCTGGGACCTGGTATTGCTGTGGCTGCGGCATAGGGCAGCAGCTGAAGAAGGACGGGGAGAAGAAGAAGGCATGCAAGAAATGTGATTGGAAACAGGATGCTATATTGGAGAATTACAAGAATTTCAGTTAAGGGGAAAGTGCATCAAAGAGACAGACAAGAACAGGAGAAGTGGAACACTACAACAAGATCTCAATTTTAGAAAAGTATTTCTGGAGTTCCCATCGTGGCATAGGGGAAATGAATTTGACTAGGAACCATGAGGTTTCAGGTTCAATCCCTGGCCTCACTCAGTGGGTTAAGGATCCAGTGCTGCCATGACCTGTGGTGTAGGTCGCAGGCGTGGCTCGGATCTTGCATTGCTGTGGCTCTGGTGTAGGCTGGCAGCAACAGCCCTGATTAGACCCCTAGCCTGGGAACCTCCATATGCTGCAGGTGCAGCCTTATAAAGACAAAAGACAAAAAAAAAAAAATTTAAGTATTTCTGGCATAGATATAAGTGATAAACTATAGATTAAGAACAAGGAGGAATACGAGGAGGTTACTAAATTAATGCCTGGAAGGAAATGCTGAAAATCTTAACCAGAACTGTGGTGATGGGAATGGAAAGCAGGGAATAGATAAGAGAAATACTTAAGCAGTAGAACAGACAAAGATTTCTGAGACACACATTTTCCCACTGTCATTAAAGTCAAAGAAGTCTTCCTCTAGACAAAACTCTCAACATTACATGAGACTGATACTCAAAACAATGGGTATAGATTACACAAGTATTATCTTTTAACCTTCAGTAGTAACAATGATATTTAAAGTTCTCAATAAAGACTGCAAAATGTCCTGAGAACCAGTTTAACACTGCTTTTATTCGTAGCTGACAAAGTACTTGAACAAATATTTTACACAGCTTTAAATAAATATTTCCACCCCATGCTTTTAAGATGTATGTTAATAGTACCCAAAAGATAAAACTATGTTGTAAATCACTTTCTTATCACAAGGAAGATCATAAATAATATTATATGTACTATTATTTAATGCTATCATTGAATTAGAAACATTATGATGAGGGGTTTCTTTCCCCTATAACTACATGAACAGGTACTTAACCTTTAAAACACTGCTTAGGCTCAGGCTGAAACTCAGCATTAGAGAACTGGAAATCAAGGGAACACTATTTGACTCAGCCATGACAGCACAGTTAAGAACACAAGCTACAGGGACAGATCTACTGGTGGCCTGGATGAGGTACTTAATTTTTCTGCCTGCCTCAGTTTCCTTTTCTGGAAACTGGAGCACTTCTGTAAGGACTGAGTTAATACATCTAAAGAGTGGTGCCTGACCTGAAGTCATCACTCAACAAATACTGGTATTCATATAAATTGCAAAAAAAAAAAAAATAAAGCAAAATAATGTGTGTTGATCCCTGAAGTTCTGAAAAAGGACACAAACTGATTGGGGCCGAAAATGTTGTTATAAATTTATGGAACTCCAGGAATCAATGATTAAAGAAAAGATACATACTTCTTGATCAAGCATCCCAGTCTTTGACATAAATTCCACAAAAATAAACAGATCAGTATGTAAATATCTGAAGGATGTGTTTATTGTTGACTTGTTAGTAGCAAAAGCAGTGTAAATACCCAATTAGGACACATTGATATCTTTGACAAAGTATTATCTTTGTCAACTGACATAATAAAATGGTTCTTCTTAATTCCAATAAGCCAAAAAGCATGGTAAACACCAGCATCTACTTTAAACTAGACATATGACACTTAAATGCTTTATGTTAAGATATTTGAGTAAAACTCACATATACTGTAGATGTGCATGAGGTATAATGAAATTGTATTCTTGGAGATTTTATCATCACCGTTAAAAACCTCTTCTAATTAAATATCCTTTTCACATGATAACATTTAATATTAATCAGGGGATTTAAGTAACAATGAAGATATTTTATCACTAACAAAAATCAGCTGTTAAGTTCCCCTTGTGGATCAGCAGGTTAAGAACCCAACCAGTGTCCATGAGGATGAAGGTCCGAGCCCTGGCCTCACTCAGTGGGTTAAGGATACAGCGTTGCCACAAGCTGCAAGGTTGCAGATGCTGCTCGGATCCAGTGCTGCTGTGGCTGTGGTGTAGGATGGCAGCTGGAGCTCTGATTTGACCCCTAGCCTGGGAACTTCCACAAGCCACAGGTGCAGCCCTACAAAAAGAAAAAAAAAATCAGCTGAAAAATGTATAGTGATGATATTACATATACTATGAGTAAAAAATAAAGTTTTTATCTTATAGATCAAATATCATGTGTTACCTAGTATATAGTGTCCAGAAAGATCTGATTCTGTGGCCATATTCAGAGTCACTCAGGAAAAAAATGCCACGAGGGATTAGCAACATTTGCCTTGATGGTAGAATCAAAATCAAGTGTTAGTGAGGCCATGGCATAGAGGGGGAAAAAAAAAATCTGGATCATGTGTTTTATATTGGTTGACATTAAAAACATTGAACTAGTAGCATATTCATGCAATCATCTGAAAAAAACCTGACATTCATCAATGAATTTCCAGACACATATTTTTGTTTGAATCAAACATGTTTCAAATACACCACACATATCTATAAATTTTGAGCTAAAATGTATTAGCAATTAAGTAATTTAATGAAGAGCCAGGCCATTGTTCATGTGTAATTAATAGATTTTAAATAAATGGTACCCCTAAAATAGGTTAAAATTTTGCCACATTACATAATTAGGCAAACATTTGTTTCGTATATTTCTTCTTTTCATATATATTTGCCTAATATCTGAAAAAATCTATAAAGTATATGAAGGTAAACATTTACTTATAAGGTTGTTTAATAACTTAATTTCCATCAAGTAAGAGATGGATGCCTAGTAAAGTGAGTTAACTGAGTAATACATTTTAATCAACATACATTTTATGTTAGTTCAAAATAGCCGTTTGAGTCCATATGATTTATAAATAACAAGCACTTTTTTTTGTTTTGTTTTGTCTTTTTGCTATTTCTTGGGCCACTCCCTCGGCATATGGAGGTTCCCAGGCTAGGGGTCTAATCGGAGCTGTAGCTGCCAGCCTACACCAGAGCCACAGCAACGCGGGATCCGAGCTGCGCCTGCGACCTACACCACAGCTCACGGCAACGCCGCATCCCTAACCCATTGAGCAAGGCCAGGGATCGAAACCTCATGGTTCCTGGTCGGATTCATTAACCACTGTGCCACAATGGGAACTCCAGCACTTTCCATTTTAAAAGAATATTCTAAGAGATAAGTATTTTATTTTCTTTGGCAAAACATGATATTTCTCCATACAATAGGCTGCTTTATTAGTTCAGGCTATACATATCTACTTTGTCCATGTATTCCTTTTAAACAATACAATAACTGAACAACTTGGCTGACTTTGTTATAGTAGCTGGCAGAAAATTAGAGGTCAAGACAAAATTTGTCTTCTCACATACCTTTTTTCCAACATGACATCTAATGCATAGCAGTGAGCAAATCCTTGTTGCATTTAAACTTTATATAATTTGATTCCAATGCAGACACACCACACAAGATAGAGTCAGGAAGCCTGATGGTATGAAAACCTTATTGCCATTTTCCAGGACACAAATTTCCAGCTTGCTAAGACCAATACTTCAGGGCAACAAAGCAGGGGTGATTGTGTTAGAAAAGGAAAGACAAAACTTACACATCTTTGGGGATAATTTTTCCTGGCCAAAATAGTCTCAAGAACTAAGACTATTTACCTTCCTCCTAAATATGAAAACATTGAAGAATGTATCACTATGCCAGTTTATGAAGGTATTTCAAACAAACTTAAACTATAAGGGAAATGTAGAATATGGCACTCAGGAGTCTGCCTGTATTTCTTCAGCGCTTTTACAGTATACCAAAAATATGATCTTCAGCAAGCAAACTCAGAGCCAACAAATACATCTTTATTTCCAGATTTCCTACTATCAGGGGAGGTTTAAAAATCTGGAGTGCTATAAAAAAAAATCGGTTACTTCAAGCTGTTATGAGAAGTCTACCCCCAAAATGAACTAATAAGAGTTTAACAAGCACGTTTTCAAAATATACAATGGAAGAAATTATTAATTTTGTTTTCAAAGTGCCAATGACTCCCTTTTTTAAAATAACTGACTCCAAAAATCTAACTCTTTGTGATTGCGCAGGAGGAACATGAATGGGAGGTAACTATCAACTCAAGACATGTCAAATTCATCTGATACTTACACGGATAACATGGAATTGACTGTGCAGCCACCGAAATCCATAACCAAGATGTGTTTACAGTGGCAGTGTTATCAATCATCGATAAAGAAATGATACGTTAAAAAATGGTATTTTAAATGTCTCTCTAAAATAAATATCACTAATAGGACTATGCAGAAATATGAATGAATGGATGAGTGAATAAATGAACAGAAGGGCTTGGAGGTCATAGTTACAATAAGCCCAATTCTCCAACTCAACCTCAAAGGGGAAAAACAAGTCCTAGTTCATTGCTGATTTTTAACAATGTTCACCTAGTTGAATACAAAATAAGCTTATGACTGGCAATGTTAATATTTTGGGTTTTCATGGGGGACAATGAATAGCATTCTTTTCTCTGCCTGAGTTCTTGATTAGAAAAGAAGTCACAGATGGAGAGCAAATATCATCCTTTATGTAATAATTGCTAATACAGAGGGAAAGGGCTAAAAGTGTGGCAACAACAGAATGCGTTAACCTTAATTCTGAAATTAAACAGACTTTCTAGCCATATTATCACAGAAGTTGTTGCAGAGGTATAGCCTACTCTTTCATGTCTTTCAGTATAATCTAGAGCTTCTGCAGGCAGCCTGAAGGAAGAAGGAAGGGCTCAGCTATACAAGGTCCTTGCAAAGTCACCTAACAGGTAAGTCACTCTGCCTAACCCTGGATGGAATGAGTGAACTGCAGCATTAGAGGCTAAGATGTTACAAGTGCAGTTAGGGGCAGCACCTCCGTGTCCCAATGATATCTTTATTTGGTCAGAACTAAAACAGGTTCTATAGATCCCAGGAAATGGGAAGGAGTGATCAAGTGATCCCATTGATCACTCTGTTGAGAAGTATTTTCTCTCTTTTTTTGGGGGGGGGGGTTCTTCTGTCTTTTTAGGGCTGCACCCACAGCATATGGAGGTTCCTAGGCTAGAGGTCTAATTGGAGCTGTAGCTGCCTGCCTACACTACAGCCACAGAAACTCGGGATCTGAGCCGCATCTGCAACTTCCACCATAGCTCACGGCAAAGCCAGATCCTGAACCCACTGAGCGAGGCCGGGGATAGAACCCAAAACCTCATCGTTCCTAGTCGGATTCATTTCCACTGAGCCATGATGGGAACTCCAAGAATTCTCCTTTAAGTTTCTCATTTGAAGAGTTAAGCCCATACCCAATATTCTGTGATAATCTTTATGGGAAAGGAATCTCAAAAAGAATGGATGTGTCTGTATGTATAACTGAATCACTCTGTTGTACAGAACTAATCACAACACTGTAAATCAACTATACTTCAATAAAACTTAAAAAAAACAAAAAAGAAACAAAAGTTAAAGCCTAAATAAAGATCATTTCATCATCCTTCTTACATATTAACAGGCAAAAATAAACACATAATTTCTACCGATGGCCAAATATCAGATAACTTTTAGAAATATATCTCATTTTTCTACAAGTTAATTATCTTAAAATATGTATTTCTCTGGAAACACTGATAACATTCAATTGCAGATACTGATATAAATACAGCATTCACTTTAGTTCTATAATATTGAAGTTTTGAGGTTTAAATTATTATGTACTCTGTTGTTTAACTTAGCAAACAGTGATGGATGATGAAATAAAGCACTTGTCAAATCGATTAGATATGGGAAAACTTTGAAATTACACATTCACTTCTTCATCCCATTAAAAATCAATCACTACACAGACAACATGCAGAAATTGGTTCTCTGAATGTTTGATAGTTTTAAGACAATCTTCTACTGGATTTGAAGAATCTCTTCTTATTCTGTATATTTACAACAAATAAAATCTACTTTAAAAAAGAGAAGCAAGCCTAGGGGAGGTACGTCAAATTCTTTTTATGTTTCGATCATGAAAAGGTTATATCAAAAAAGATATACTTGTTCACTTTTAAAGACTTTTAAAGATTATCTCTGCAAGAATTTATAATTAAGACAGACAAGTGATATAAAATCTCAGAGAAGTTATAGACCTTGAAATGTTCTAACAATTAGGATAGAAAAAAATATTAGAAATGTGATTTAAAAAATATGTATTATGCCCATCAAATAACTTCAATGTTACTGACCTAAAAATGATATATTGTATGTTTATAACTGTATAAAAATGAGTAAGAAACTATATCAGATTTGTGGATTCCTTTTTTATCCACCTTTTCCATATACTGATGTTAAAGGAGAAAACTCAAAGATCCTCATTTCCTGAATATAAGTGCCTACAAGGAAATCAGGATTATATATTTCTCTCTAGTGAGTAAATAATAATTTTCTTATTATGAGCTTGGATCGAGCAAATAACATACAACCTCTTATCAATCAATGAATTTTGTTGGCCTAAAGCACTTTTTAGATTAAATCCTTTTTTATTAAGACAAACTCATTACTATGTTCTATGTACTATGTATTTGCTTTTATATTATATATTTTACATGTAACTCAACTATCCAGAAAATACCATTTTAAGGGTGATATATGAATTAAAGAAAGTAGATATACTATTATTTTGATATTATTGATTTAGTTACTTGAAATAACTGCACACAAAAAGACCTATTTATAAACTTTTAAGCAATTTAAACACTTCGAAAGACAGGTTAGAAAATACATAAATATACACATATTTTACATATAATAAATATATGTTTATATTAAATAATATCATGTCTCCATACATTATATAACATCTATTTAAAGAATTTTACCATATATACGTATGGTATACATAGATATATATGGTAAAATTCTTTAATACATAAACATTTATATGTATTTGTGTTTATATATGTAAAAACATATTTGCTAGAAAGTATTTGATTGACTGAAACCAAATTTCTCAACTGTGACAGTAGGTTGAAAATAAAGTTTAATGGCTATATAAATTAAAGTGACTTTTTATCAGAAAGTGCTATTCAAGCCAAAATGCAGTATACTTCAGGAATAAATTAAATTCAATAGATGTTAGCTCAAACTCCTCATCATTTAGAACTATACCCTCAGGGCCCTTCAAGCATGTTCAAAGACACACAACTCCCTAAGAGTAAAAGATTCCACTTGAACTTGACATACGTGCCCTGTACAAACACATTTACAAGAAGGGAGGTTATAGGATTCCATCAGCTCAGTATCAGCTCATTTCCACTATCTGCCAAGAAATTAAAATGCATTTCTACTTAATCCTAGAGATAAGCTTCTTTAAAGTTTATTTTAGTTTAGTTATTAAAAAAACACAGTATTAACAGGAACAGTATTTTTATAGACATTTCAGTAACAGAGAAGAGATAAGCCAAAAGCAAATGTATATTTGAAATGATATCATTATCAAATTAAAAAATATTAACTGTATCTTTTAAAAATGTCCATCATTTGAAAAAGCTATCTGGAGACAGAAAGTTTTTGCACAGTCATCATATTTTTAAAATGTGTGCCACATAAAAACATTACTTTTAGATTTTCATGCTACTTTTTGTCTTGTGATGACCCCTCCTGGTTGAGTTGTTCATTATCTTAGACTCTTGCGGTTTTTTTTTTTTTTCCCTTTCTCCTTTGGATGTTTTTAGTATTATGAATAAAACTATCAAACTTCTTCAGAACTTATATAATATAAATAAAAATGGTCATTAAGTGTAAAAATATAAATTTAAAATACAGAGTAGGTGAAGCTCAATCTAATCAGTAAAATTGACATCATTGCTATTATTTTATTTCTAGGATGGGGACAACTTTTGAGTTTTGGTCACACAATTTAAATTCAAATGAAATAAAGAATAATATCAATTAAGCCATTATACATTTGAAGCCTAGGGGTATAACATATAAATAAATAAATCTTAATAATCAAACACAACTATTAACTATCTTAAAACTAACGGTTTCCGCTCTTCCCTATCACCAAACTCTACTAAGTTGTAAGGACTAAGAATATATTTTGGAAACAACAACTTTTCCAGTCTTAAAATATATCAGCCTAATGGCTGCTTATGCGCTATTTTTGACACAGTGAATTTTTCAAATTGATTCTTTATAATTGGAGTACACAGAAAGATGAAATACAGAACTCAGGAAAAACTTGATGTGAGGGCCTTCAATCTGTGAACATAATAATTTAATTTATAATGAGTTTATTTTCTAAGAAAAGTGGCAATTTAGTTCTATACAGCCAGACCCTGATGAAGAAACTGAAATTTCATCAGAATAGTTTTCTCAGTATATTGTTATATATTTATGTAAATATATCTGCATAATTTATGTTTAAATCTATACAACTGACATTAAATCTTAATAAAACATCACATTCTGAAGTATAATCTATTTCGTGGAAAAAACTATAAAAGTGTTTTCAAGTTCATTACAAACTTAGATTCCCAATTAGTGGTTTCTCTATCTTTAAATGCGAGAAAAAAGAAGCAAATACTATACTTGGGAAATTATGTCAAAACAGTAATACTGGTTCATCACACGATATTATTACTTAGTAGAGTCTTTAGCACAACTTCTAAAGTCCTTTTTCAATGTTTATTCTTATTAATATTTACATACCAGGATAGGAGCATTCATATTAATGTATGGACAAAGATGCATTCATGAATCCCAGGATATGATAAAGAGGTAGTACTACTTCATATATGAATTCTGGAAAACACCAAACTTTTTTTTTCCTATAATGGAAGACACTTATTTTCAAACTCTAAAATCTCCATGATAATTCTTTAACAACTCAGTCATCCTAAGAAACAAGTATGCCTAATGAATATTATCCTAAGATTCCTACAGGTAATCTTTCCACTGTTTAACTCTTTCTGAACCAAAGGAGCAACCATGCATTTCCTCTCCAGATGCACAGCATGCACTTCTAAAGCCCTGCAGACGATGAGCTGGAATCTTCCATTTCTTTTTACTCTTTCTAACCTCATGAATAAATGAACAATCTTTTCTAGAAGAAGCCACCTAAACACACAGGGAGAAATATATGGAACAGCATCATTATTTTCCTGAGAACTCTTGTAAGAAATCTGTTCATTACTGCCTTAATGATGTTTTGCACTGACCGTCCCAAGTCCTAGACTGCATTACATCCAACTGCCAAAGAGGCAAAGCAATTTCAGGTAAAATATTGGATTCGCCGTCTTCCATTTTAATAAGCAAGTACTAAACGGTCATTAATTTGTTGGGGAGGGGGTGATAAAGAGAAGTCCATAGATGCCCAAGCTGCTCCAAATATGATCCTTTTTTCATCCCCAAAACCGTGTTCATTTAAGTTAAAACCATAGGTATAAAAATAAGAAACTTATTTTTGCCATGTTTTCACTTTTCATTTACTGACCTACCTAAGCAAAACGCAATAAACTTCCTCTACACAAACACACCGAAGTGGAAGAATAACTCCCGAGTAGCTGTCACCTACACTAATCACTCTAACCAAGCAGCAGCCAACCAATCTCCAGGACCAGAAACAACTTTCCAGAAACATCAGCGGCGTCAAAACCCTCTTCCCCCAAACCAAGGGAGCGGGATTTGGAGCCTTCCCTGCTGCAGTGGTTCCAAGTGCGTGACAGCAGAGCCACACACACAAATCAGGGAGCGAGACCAGAGAAGGCACCTCAGAGTTGGTACCCTGGGGTGGAACATCACTGCGGCACTGAAAGTGCTCCATCGCAGAGCAGGCTTGCGCTAGGGCTACTTACGGGACGTGGCGGGAGCCGTCCAGGCTCTGCAGAGGATGCTGCCGACCAGCCAAAGCGAAAGCGCTGCCCCGCAACCGGAGCGCGGAGCCTCCACCATCCTTAGCCCCCGGGCTCGCGGTACTCCAAAAGCTCGCTGCGGAGAGACGCCGTCCGTCTCCCCGTGGGGTGCTTGGAGAGAGATGGGCTGTCCTCAGGCACCACAGAAAGCCGAGCCCCTCCGGCTTCCTCTTCTCCCCTCACCCCCTCCGCGTTCCAGTCCGGCCGGGCTCGGAACAGCAGGGCGGTCGCAGCCTTCCTCTTCCCTCCGCGCGGTTCTTGCCTCTTGCTCTGCGAACCAGTGAAATGCCAGGGGGAAGAATTCAAACCCAGAAGAAAAGGGAGGGGGGAGCAGAGGAGGGGACGCCTACCCCGCCCTCTCCCTCTCAGGGGGAAAAAAAAAAAATCACCAGGGGACTAGGTGGAAAATCAGAAGAGCGGAGGCTGCAGAAGAAGGGAGCGCGCCAGAGACGGCGGTGCTGATGCTGCCACTGCAGGCGGGCGAGTGCTCCCCCGGCCGCTGGGCAGCGTGACTCAGAGGGGTTTCCAATCGCCTGCCAGCTCACATGGAGGGACTATGTTCGCGCGGAGCACGCAGCCCCGCCGGCGGACGGGCGCACGCACGGCCTCAGCGCGGCGCGGCGCGGAGCAGCATCTCCCCGGCTGTGCAGCTCGAGCAGCAGCGGCCGCGGCCGGATAGCTGGAGACGCTGCCGCGCCGCCGCCAGCAGCGCCCGAGGAGCCGGGAGGAGGGCGAGGCGGGGAAGCCCTCCCTCCTCTCCCCTTCTCCAGTCCCCACCCCGGCTCCTCCTTCGCCGCCGCCTCCTCCTCCTTACCGTACCCCTCTGGCTGTCAGAACCCTTCTGCCCTGCCCTCGCCTCGTTGGGAAGCAGAAGGGAGAAGGGACCCACGGGCCCGGGTCCATCAGCTGGGGCGGGGGCCGAGGAAGGAGGCGAGCGCCTCTCCCCGGGCGGGAGGCGGCGCCGAAGTTGGGTATTCGCAGTGTGATCTTGGAACCCGGCTCCAACCCTGGCTGCCCCCCGCCCAGCTGCAGGAAACAGAACCCCTTGGCTCGGATGCCTTCTCTCTCCCTTCTCTCCTCCCCTTCAGACAGAGATGGTACAGGCTCCGGGAGCTCAGGCCCCCTGGGAACCAGAATTCGGCGTCCGACAGGCAGGTCTTCCGAGTGGTCCTAACATCAAGTGACGGAGCTGAACATCCCGACTGGAGCCTGGAGCCGCGGGGACTGCAGACGCGGCTAATGCAGATGTTTTCAATATGTAATTAATTCATACTCATACATATTTACACGTACACCAAACACACGCCGCTGCCAGGAAAACTACATTCAGGCGAACGCTCACACAAACAGCCACAAACACAAAACTGAAATAAGCAGGCAGACGGATCTAACTACTTCAAAGATATCTGATGCATTTGCAAGTACCAGGAATTCCGAATATCTAGGGAAACGCAGATTTTCTTCTCACATTCAGGTCATTTCAGTAATAAATCTCAAGCTCTTCTCCCTAGCTCACACCTCTCCACACTCCATCCTCCAAAGACTTTCCTCCATCCAGTCTACATATAGTACTGGGATTCTTCTATCTCTGCAGAACCAATCCTTTCACTGACTTTACTGACACAGTTAAGAATTATTGGTCATCTAACTACCTAACGATGTTTAGGGAGGAACTAAGGAGGAGGAACCATGTCTCAATGTTATGCAATGAATAAGCATTTGCCTTTCAATATAAATAAAATTTTTATGGAGACTTGCCTACTCCTGGAATTCACTCTGAGTTTAATATTATGGTTAGGTCTTAGAAAGGTCCCCTGTAAACAGTACTGTGTGCTCACTGCATAATTAGCATGGTGGTAATAGGCCTGATTCAGCATTCTTTATTAGAGCTTTGTTTCTGATTGATATAAAGGGATGTTTCCTCCCAGTAAGAACTGCAGATTGGGTACAATCTGGAAATGAAGAAACACACAGATGACTAAGAGGAAACTTCATCCTCACACCGTACAACTCGTCTCCTATAAAATAATACAGTAAATCTATGGATTATACAATGCCTCTTTTCTATTTTCTCTCAAGCTGTCAAAAGTCAGTGAAAACTTGCAGAAATGCTGTGGTAGAGAACTGCCATCAACAATTTGTTAGGACTCAAAGAAAAACCAGTCATGGGAAAAAAAAATACCTTGAGGAAGCACAATTTCTCAGAAGTCAATTTTTTACATTTGTCTATTTTAACCATTTCAGTAAAAGCCACTAGTGTTCAAGTGTTTTTAATAGAAGAGTAAAAGAGGAAACAACTGAAAGTATTTTTATCGTTTCAGTATCTCAATGGATGCTACTCACTGGGTATCTCAAGCAGATTGACTGAAACTGAATCCATTTCTTAGGGTACTGAGCAAAAAGAAAAAAAAAAAAAGCTGGAAGGAGATATCTACCTTAATTGTTTTGTAGCAGAAAATTTTGTACTCAAGGGTGTTTTTTTTTTTCTCTTCCAAAATGTATTCAGACCAGTTTGTAATAATTTCTCTCAATGAGTAAAAACAAACAAAACCTTGTTTTAATGACACATATATAACCACCCTGCATCACCACTGTGCTACATAATATGGTCTCATTTCATGCCAGTGTAAGCTAAGAACCTGCCTTCATCAATTTTCAAGGCATTTGGCCATCTTTGAAAATTAACAATGGCACATTCCTTGTAATGAAACTTCTTTTGCTTCAAATTTGTGTGAACTAGATCTGGACATTGTGATTCATAAATATACCTAAAGAAATAAGACTTTAATAGTTTCAGGATCAGACATTCTTTAGATTCTAATGCTACATGCTCCTTATCCAGTTTACCCTTTTCATCATTAGATATTAAGAAGTTTCTTTTTGACTTCAGTTAGAACTAAAACTATTAGTGAGGAGGTAGGAACTGCTAAGCCTGTTTGGTCTGGTCAAAACCTTTAAGAACCTGTAAAATTGATAAACCAATCAATAAATTGAGGATAATTCCACCAAATGGCTTCTAGATGTGGTAAACATGGAATATCTTGTCCCAGAGAGTGAATTCATTATCAATATGTTCATTGCATTGTGGTTGCAAATAGTTGAAGACAGCATATGATCAGGAGAAATGTTTCTCTAGTTTGATATATGTTAATCAAAGTTTGAGAATAATAAAACTAAGTACACCAAAGGCACACAAAGAGCAAGCAAAAGCATGATTAGGAAAGAAGATGGGCAAGTTGCATTATTTTGGAAGAAGTAAAGTAAACTAAGAGGGGAAAGATAATCCCTGTTTCCCACCACTCATGTTCTATTTTCTCCTTCTACAGAAATTATTACGTTTTTTATATTAACCTGAATCCATAATTGGAACAATTCATTGTTTCACAAGCAACATATTCATCATTCATTTTTGTCTCCAGTATTTGTTGAGTTTCTACCACTATTGAGCTGGACATTGTGCTAGATACTGAGATTAACCTCTGAGCAATCAAGTAACCCTTTTGCCCACATAATCGGTAGATAATGGTTGAATAAGGGATAAAAATAAATCTGCCTCACTTCTGTACTGACATCTATTCAAGTAAATGTTGACTGGGTAATTATTCTAGTATCTTCACATATTCTTTAAAAAATGAACATACTCAAAAAGTGTTGTTATCATAGTCACCATCATTATCATTCCAGAGATCTGTAAATAATCTCTTACATGGTAAATTATCTCAAAAGTCCTCCCCAAATTTTGGAACTCAGCTAGCAAAAAGAGTCAAAATATATTGGTTGTAATAACACTTTGAAATGAGTCATTCTATGGTACGAAGCATTAAAAAATTCAGCACTGTTCAATAAGTAGAGAAACAACTGGTACCTCTCTAGGTGAGGTCCTTGGAATAGAATTTCCTTTCAGAAATCAAGCTGTTCAACTGCGCCCAGATATTGGTGAATTCCCTCAGAAAAAAAATATATATATCTAAATAGAATAGAAAGTCTGATTGCCAGTCTGATTGTACACTCCAAGAATTTAGGACCTGGTTATATAGGATCTGTGTAAGATGCATTCTCTAGTGAGGATGAGCAGAATGAGGTCAAGTCTTATAAGCAAGCCTCTGGTGTACAGAAGATCACTTGGAGTCTGGGCCTTTGGCAACACTAATTGGCCCTGGGCACAGTGCGATACTTCCCATCATAATCAAATATTAATTGTGAGAAAGACTGTTGATAAAAATGGCATAAACTACAAGCAGCTTCCAAAATCCCAGTCTATTTTAAAGGTCTCAGGGAAATGCATGACAACTAGTATTATTTGGATTACGATCTCTGAGGACATTTTTTAGAAATAATTCATGCTTAATGATTTAGTATTTTAATATTAATGAAAAGAGTATAATTGGCAAAAAAGATGGTCTTAATGCATGCATAAAACATCCTTAAAATCATTGATCAAGTTTAGGAAACTGGGAGGAATGTGGCTAAACCAATATGTAGTATTTAGAATATAGAATCTAATCTTAATCTCTATCACATTTCTCACTTTTTGGACACCCAGTTTTTTTCGGATTATAGTCTAACATGCATTTGAATAGATCATATAACTCAGGATAATTGTTCTTCCAGAGTTGCAATTAAAAATTAGCTTTTTCTAATGGCATTTTAGTGCTTTAGCACTGACAAATCTAACCTAAAACTTATATAATGCTTACTTTTAAAAATCTCTCATTATTTGATGATCTCACAAATTAAGGAATATATAATTGCAAATAAATGTACCAGGAAAAATGCCATAATTTCAAAAAGTAAAATAAAATATTTATCTTTCAGAAAAGGAATTATAAAAATGCTTATGCTTTTGAATATCAAATCATATGGTAATTTCTTGTTAATATGACAGATTTCATGAGGGAAGAAGAGAGCTCTTAGAATTGACTTATATATTTACTGTCTTATTTCTCTTTCAAGTGTTGTAATTGTAAATCAAATCATAATTACAGAGAATAAAGGGAAGAGTCAAAAAAAAAAAAAAGAGGAATGAGCGAAAGAGAGAGAAGAAAGGTTTAGTGTACATCTATAATTTCCTAGTTGTAAATGCCTCTGAAAATACCTAATTACACACAGGAGTAATGGCTAAACTATAATTATTCAGCAGTGAGTGCGCATTTTAGGTTTCCACAAACTCAAAAACTTCTTAAATGAGCTCAATATTTGTAAAGCCTCAATTTGATTTTTAAAATAGAATTTTATTTATGAGAGATAAAAACTAGCTAGAAATAGATTGCTATAAAGAACCTTAAGAAATGTTCTACTCAAGGAACAATAAAGTTTCCCTCCAAACCCCACCCAAAACATAATAATATTAAGTGGATTGCTTTTGAGTGTTACAATCACATAGAATTTAAGAAGAATCAGGTGATCACACCACAGGAAGCAATTTAGGGTAGTGTTGAGTCTGGTCTTTGGGTTCTACGTTCTGTCTCCATACAACTCTGCATGTTGTACCAGAAACATCACATCAAAAAATGGGCAGAAGAATTTACAGCAACATGGATTCAACTAGAGATTCTCATACTAAGTGAAGTAAGTCAGAGAAAGACAAATACCATATAAATCTAAAATATGGCACAGACGAACCTATCTACAAAATAGAAACAGACTCACAGACATGGAGAACAGACATGTGGTTGTCAAGAGAGAGGGAAAGGGAGTGGGATGGACTGGGAATTTAGGGTTAATACATGGAAAACTATTACATTTAGAATGGATAAACAATGAGGTCCTGCTCTACAGCACAGGGAACTATATCTGGTCACTTGTAATAGAACATGATGGAGGATAACATGAGAAAAATAATGTATACATATATGTCACTTTACTGTATAGCAGAAATTGACAGAACATTGTAACTCAACTATACTTTAATAAAAAATTTTAAATGGGCAGAAGATCTAAATAGATATTTCCCCAAAGAAGACATCCAGATGGCCAACAAGCATGTGAAAAGATATTCAATACTGCTAATTATTAGATAAATGCAAATCAAAACTGCAATGAGGTATCACCTTACACCAGTCAGAATGGCCATCATCAAAAAGTCTACAGATAGGAGTTCCCATCGTGGCGCTCTGGAAACAAATACAACTAGGAATCATGAGATTGCAGGTTCCATCCCTGGCCTCGCTCAGTGGGTTAAGGATCTGGCATTGCTGTGGCTGTGGTGTAGGCCTGTAACTACACCTCTGATTAGATCCCTAGCCTGGCAACTTCCATATTCCATGGGTGTGGCCCTGAAATGACCAAAAAAAAAAAAAAAAAAGACAAAAGTCTACAAATAATAAATGCTTCAGAGGGTGTGGAGAAAAAGAAACCCTCCAACACTATTGGTGGGATTGTAAATTTGTGCAGCCACTATGGCAAGTAGCATGGAAATTTCTAAAAAACTAAAAACAGAGCTACCATGTGATCCAGCAATCCCACTCCTACACATTTATCCAGAGAAAAATATAATTCAAAAAGATACATATACCCCAATGTTCATAGCAGCACTATTTACAATAGCCAAGACATAGAAGCAACCAAAGTGTCCATGGGTAGATGAATGGATAAAGAAGATGTGGTACACAGGTACAATGGAATATTACACAGCCATAAATAAAGAATTAAATAATGCCATTTGCAGCAACATGGATGGACCCAGAGATTATCATGCTAAGCAAAGTAATTCAGAGAGAGAAAAACAAATATCATATAATATTGCTTACAAGTAGAAGTTTTAAAAAAGATACAAATGAACTTATTTCCAAAATAGAAATAGACTCACAGATATAGAAAACAAACTTATGGTTACCAAAGAGGAAATGGGGGGAGTGAAAATTAAGAGTTTGTTATTAACATATAGGCACTACTATATATAAAACAGATAACCAATAAGGACCTACTATAGAGTACAAGGAACTATACTCAAAATCTTCTAATAAATTATAATAGAAAAGAATCACCCCATTGTATACCTGAAACCAACACAACATTGTAAATTAACTGTATTTTAATAAAAGATAAAAAGAAATAGTTGATTTAAAATCTTGAAAAATATTATATGTGACATACTCAATATATGCTTTCATTTCCTAATTTATAAGATTAGGCTATATTTATACCTGTACAATTAGATTTCTTTGAGGATTTAAAATAAGTTATATATCTGGCTCATAGAAAGTACTATAATTATTAATGATATAAATGAATATACAAAAATTCTGGTAACCTGAAGACCTAGAACTTCAAATTCACCCCTCAATATATTTAAATTGCAAAATTGTTCAAAATTTTTTGGATAAAAAATAAGGCTTCAAACAGAAAAAAAATTATTTCAAATTGCCTAAACATAAAGACAAGAAATTTATTTATTGATACTAAAGAATAGCATCTTTCCCACAGAACAAAATGCATACTGAAATAAAATTTTAGAAATTTGTTTGGAATTTGAAAGGACTGTGAAAAAGTGAGAGGTATCAGATTATAAGGCAAAATATGGGAATTGCCAACATTAGAGAACTTCTTCAGGTTTAGAAAATTATCTTCATTTCAATTAAAAGAATAAAAACCAGTTTTTTCAATTATTCTGAGCATTAAGGTGATAGTATCCTGTTGAGACTGGTAGAGAGGAATAGACCTTCCTTAGCAACAAAAGAGACCCATTTTATAAAGCAATATTTCATGAATAGGGAGGAGAGAAATGAAATTTTCAAAAGTGTTGACTGTTCTCAAAGATGAATGGAATAACAAGGGAAATTCAATTGAGGGGGTGATGGACCGATGAAATTTGGAAGAATTCAATTTGTCTAGAAGTTGCAAGCTGTGTCTTTCATCCCTGTCATTTCCACACCCCCCTCTCACCGCCAGAGGTTGCTCAAGTTTTCAGCATGCTAGAGTTCCCACTGAGGCACAGTGGGTTAAAGGAACCAAGGTTGCCACAGCTGCCACTAGGATTCAATCCCTGGCCCAGGAACTACCATATGCTGTGGGTGTGGCCATAAAAAAAATTCTTTTTACATTTCGGTATCCTAATCCACAAGATAATTCTGGACCAAGATCTGCTAGAGAATTGTCGGCTCACTTAAAAAGGAAAAACTCCTCAGAAATTTTTAGTGTCAGCAAAGGTACACCCACATTTTCAAGCTAGATTGGACATGAATCCTAGTGCTTCACACAGTCTATATAAGAAGGAACTCAGTTCTGAGGCATGGAGTCTAGAATTATCTCGGATGGTCCCGCTTTCTTCACTGCTAATGTTTTTCTAGACAAATGGGAATGCATATAATTATAGTGAGGATCAAAGAGGTACTTTTCAGAATCAGTAACATCAACAACAAAATAAGGTTAAGAAAACTGATCTAGTGCATAAATTATTAACACTTAAGCCAATGTGGGAGATGGTTCCCATGTTAAATTACTTCTTTACATGCTTTGCATACTGTGTGATGCTGCCTATTGAGTGCCCAAATCTTGCGTAAGATCTGCAGTTTACCTTAAGTATTTCTTGAACTTTCACCTTCCATTTTCTGCTTATTAGTTTTTGATAATGCCAGGCCAACTGACAGAGTCCAATGGCATTGGGAATATTCAAAACACGGCACAAGAATTAGATTAAACTAGTAGTCATGTTAGACCAGGGAACATAGCAATACAAACAGGTCATATTGTTCTGGATAATCTGGGCATTTTAAGAACAGCAACAGCAACAACAACAAAAAAAAACGAAGAAAAAGAACAATGAGTGTTCACACTGTAGGGGTTAGCATCATTGATTTGAAACTACAGAATGCTAAGAACAGTCTTTCTGCTCCATTTCAGAACGCTGAGTTTACTTCTGTACAATTTATTTATTATGTCTTCAACTTGCAGTGGTAAAGATATTGACTGGAGCAAGCTTGGAGGTGATAATTACTGCCTACATGCTTTAAGCCAGTTGACATAGTTACTGCCAAAACATCTAAAGCTAGATTCCATAATTCATAATGTTTCCTAATTCCTATGAGGATGCAATGCTTCATCAGGCAATAGGAAATGGTAAGCACTATTTTACTTTCAAAAAGTTGAAGAAAATTACCGGACCTAGAGTTGTGTTTTATATCAGCTACAGATAACCAAGAAGAAATTCTTTCACTGAACTTTGTGTGATAATTGTGAAATGAATATCAGAGATGGCTTTTACTACATGCTTCAGTCTAAACTTTGTTAATTTTTCTTTTTAAAAATGTTTTTCATTTGAACATATAAATAGTAAAGTTCTCCTGGTATAGCAATTTTATTAACACATAAATACATGTTACTATAATTTAAGGATACTTAAGATAGTTTATGTGACAATAACTAATGATCTCTTGGTCTGTTGAGCTTTCTGCTTGATAAGCATTTAGCCAGGAATGAGGAGGAGAGAGGGAAGATCATTTTTCCACTTACGTCTTATTTAACAGTATTTCTCCTGTATAATTAGCTCATATATACCTACTTTAGTCCATTGAGTAGATTGACATAATTGAAATTTTCTTTGATAATTCATAAATTCAGCAATGCAATCTTTTTTTGATAACTAAAAATCATCTGGCCCAAATCTATTATGTGTCTCTGAAGGCATATACTATAATGTAGGATATAAGGTTGGATTTTTTTCTGATTTCAGAATTTGTGTGATGTTCTTTTAAATTTGCTTTTTTCCTGATAGTCTCTTCATCTTCTTAAAGTGCTAAGAGCTCTGCAGCAAGTTGGGACTGAAGTTACTTACTACTTGGAAGAGAACTTGTCACTTTCTTAAAAGACCTTATGGGGGAGTTTCCTGATGGCCTAGTGGTTAAGGATCCAGCATTGTCACTGCCATGCTGCTGGTTTGATCCCTGGTCCAGGAACTTTGGCATGCTGAAGGGGTGGCCAAAAAAAAATAAAAAAATAAAAATAAAGACTTGTGGTTGCCCGGGGGGGGGGGGGAGTTATACATGTGTGTGTAACTGGGTCCCCATGCTGTATAGTGGAAAAAAAAAAGTGTGTTGGGGGAAATAACAATAAAAAATAAAAATAAAAATAAAATAAAAAATAAATAAATTAAAATATATATATATAAAGACTTGATGAGAATAACCTCAGTCTAGGGGTAAAATGCACATGAGTGGATAATCTTTGAGATAGCCTGAATTTTTAATTTGGTTTATCATCCTGTTTTTTGGTTGTTTTTTTTTTTGTCTGTCAAGGTGGTAGATTTCCAGTACAAGATGGGAGTAAATTATTTGACTATTTAGGGTTGTCTCTGCTTATATCCCTTTCGGACCATGGCTATAGCTTTCTGGAAGAAAAGGCCATTTCTTCCGCAAGTAACTTCATACTGTATATACGCCAGTTCTAATGTTTTCAATTTATGCCATCTTCATAAATGCCAACTGCAGAAGACAATGCTGGTTTACTGTGAGTTCTAGTCACTGACATTAGGCTAATAATTGGTTGTGGCTATAAAGGTTATGGACTGACCTGTTGGCATTTTCACTCCTCAGAAGTTCTGTATCCTTTTCTCCCTCATCCTGAAATCTCCAGTAGAGGTTAAAAATCATTTACAGACTTCCATATTGGGAGTCATTGTAATAAATTAACTAAAGCTTCCATTTCCTGAAGTAACTAAAATTATGTGTGTGGGGAAGAGAGAGGCAAAATGCACATGTATCACATTCTTAGAAGGCTATGCATGTCATTTTCAGTGTGGGAATGATCTTTATAAACACACATCACATTTAATACATCATAAGCAATATTGTATGTCAATACCCGAGCACTCTCCAAAGTGTAGCACACTTCATAGCTATGTAATTTGAGAGTAACAACCACTAGCATCTTCTTTAAAATATTTGCAATGTGACTGTGTTTATTTTTACAATGCACAATGTCCAGGGTTAGTGAGAAGCACTTTCACCATATTGCTTTTTAAATTCATGTGCTGTGGGAATGTTGTTCACATTCACAGTGGGATGAGTTACCAGAAGGATAGGCCCAAGGGAGAGTTTTCTGTTCTTTCTTCTGCCATAGTCCATTACTTAAATTCCACCAGATGCAGGAAGGGATGGACTGGGTTGAGAGTGATTGAAACTTACATATAGCAGACACTCAGTATTCTCAAATGATCCAAATATGGCTCTTGCTCCAAGTCATTCTGGTGATTAGTTTATATGTGTAATCAAAACATCTTAGTAAGAATTCCCTCAATTTTATTGATGAAAACACTGTAAAGACCTTTCTACTGTTTGTTCTTTTTCTTAATGCTGCTATTCTGACTGGAAAAACTGTAGGGTAACTTCACCCTAAGTTAATCAACTTCAGTCCAAAATGACCAATGTGACTAAGAGAGTCAACTCTGATGATTGTCCACTGGCTTCTGAAACAGGAGGATGAACACAGAGCAAATTAAACTGAAATAGTAACTCACAATCTGGTGACTTCACGAATGTGCTTGGATCAACCCACAGCTCTTGTACGAAATCAGTCTGTGACCCCGGACTCTCTCTCTCAATCTGATCCTCCCAAGTTACTACCACTGCATCAAATAAACAGCATGATCTGTTCCATCCTTTCCTCCTCATCCACCTTGATATCCTTTAGGGGAGTCTGTGTGAAGTTTATGACTCACAGAGAGATACAATAAGGACAAGTACAGGAGGGCATGAAAAAAGGTAAGTGACATACAGTGAGGTTTGTCCTGGGAAAATGGCATTGGCACCAGTCCCACTTGAATAAGTTTCGCCTAAACTGTGAACTGGGATTTGAATTTTATAAGTTAATAGGTTCCCCAAAATCCATATGTTTATAGTTCACAAAACTTCAGGCCAGAATGTTCCCAGAGTGCCCATTTGAAAGTAAAATGAGGTTTCGTAAAACTAAACTCAAACTTTTAAAAACTGAATCAAACTTTACTGCCTTCGGTGGTGGAAATCAGTAATGCAACTGTATTTTCCTTATGCTTTGGGGAGGACTTTTTAAATAAATATTTAGTTAAAGCATATACTACATAGATTTGGAATTCTCTGGGTAAAGCATTTTCATTAGCTCATTTCTCAAATTCGTTTCTCAAATGAATTCTCATTCTCTAATCACTACATTTGAGGATTGTTCAAAAACTGATAAAATTACCTTATAATAATTAACAAACTAATTATCTACTCCAGACTACTCTGGAAAGAACATACACAGAGAAATCAAATAACTTCTCCCCCTTATTTTACTTCAAAGAGCATATACCATATGGTTCTTATTTTCAGGAAAAGAGAGAAAGAGAGAGAGTATGTGAGAGTGAGAGAGAGAGAGAGAAACAATACATATTTTAGTTTTTCTAAGAAGAGTGAAGAGGGAAATTACCCAGATAATTATAGTCATCAAATAATTTTTACTTACTTATCCCTGTTGAAGACTACTATTTGAATATATCTTCCTCCATTGTACAGGAATTGCTTATAGTGTAAAAAGAAATTTAAAGAAGATGGCCATATTCCATGTCATCATTTTAGAATAAACAACAATAATTTAAACAGAAATCCAAGTTCTCTGGTGGCCTAGCAGTTAAAGATTCAGCATTATCACTACTGTGCTTTGGGTTCACTTTCTGGCCCCGGAATTTCTGCATGCTGCAGGTGCAACCAAAAACAAAAGCAAAAACAAAACAAAACAAGCAAACAAAAAAGAAAAATCAAATCCAAGTAAATAAAATATTATCAGACCAAGAAACAGTTTGTAAAGGTCTAAGTCTTGAAACGCCTATCCCTGAGTTGAGATCATTAGCTCATATTCTATGGTATCTGTAACATTAAATACATGAAATCAATGGACAAAAACTGGGTGAAGGAAAAAGTACTCTATACTGGTTACTTTAGATTCCCCAAAATACAATAAAAAATAAAAAATAAAAATAGATTCTCCAAAATATCAATATCAATTTTAAACCTAATCAGAATTATGTCAAATCCAAATATTACCTCAACTTTTATAGTGTTTTCTGTTCTTTGAATATAATGATCAGTTAACTTCAGTAGAACAGTTATAAAATGTTAGAGGAAAGGTTCCAAAGATTTTTTTTTTTTTTACTTTTTACAGCTGCCTCCATGTCATATGGAGTTTCCCAGGCTAGGGGGGTGGCATCGTAGTTGTAGCCACCGGCCTACACCTCAGCCACAGCAACGAGAGATCCGAGCCACATCTGCAACCTATGCCATAGCCAAAGCTCACGGCAATTCTGGATCCTTAACTGACTGAGTGAGGCCAGGGATCGAACCCGAGTCCTCATGGATGCTAGTCAGATTTGTTTCCACTGAGCCACAACGGGAACTCCCCAAAGAACTTAACATTTAAATTCATCCTCAAATTATAGTTTTGAATAGCATGTATAATTATGTTTGAAAAGTCCTTACAGAAGGAGTCAAAGGAAGAAGAGAAAGTAAAACTAAAACAAAATGAAACTGTAATTTATGGTTTATAGTTCTCTAGCAGGCAAGGTAAGAGATTAAAAGCAGCATATGATTTGTTTTAGATTAAAAAAAAAGTAGAGTTCCCATCATGACTCAGGGGGGTTAAGAACCAACTAGTATCCATGATGATGAGGGTTCAGTCCCTGGCCTCGCTTAGTAGGTTAAGGATCCAGCGTTGCTGCAAGCTGCGATGCAGGTTGCAGATGCGTCTCAGATCCGGGGTTGCTATGGCTGTGGTGTAGTCTGGCAGCTGCAGCTCCGAAATGACCCCTGTCATGGGAATTTCTATTTGGCTCTCAGGTGCAGCCGGAAAAACAAAAAGAAAAGGAAATGTCCTTCCTCCATTGCTTTAACTGCGAAAACTGCTAAACATGAGTGTTTCAATACAATAAGAAAAGAAAATTCTTGGTTAATCAAAAAAGCATCATTAACCTACTGTTCAGTCCAATTCTGTTTCCTGTGTTTCACCAGAAAATAATCTCTATCCACCCCATACTCCAGGGAAAAAAAATTACAAATTGCTCTATTTACATTCAAAATAAAAATAAATTTAATTAATGTCAAGGAAAATAATTTTACAATTTAGAGAACATGATTTACCAAATAGAAGAATTTCACAAAGAAACCGACACTTGTTTTTAAACACTAAATGTTAAAAGCCGGGCATTTTAACAACTAGTAACAAGGAGGCCGTTTCCTTTTTTTTTTTTATTGGCCACACTCATAGCATACAGAAGTTCCCAGGCTAGGGATTGAACCCACCCCACAGCTATAACCAGAGCCACAGCAGTGATGACACTGGATCCTTAACCCACTGAGCCATAAGAGAACTTCTGTTTCTTTTTTCAAAAAGCACACTTACCTAGCATTTCAAAGTCCATTTGATACATAGAAATCAGTCTCATTTCATTTTTCAAATACAATGTCCATTTTTACTCTGGGGAAAAGAATACTAGATAAGGTGAATCTTGCAAATATCTCATACAAAGTTTCATTCATTCATTCATTCATTTCTTTATTTCATTCCACAAATTTTGTAACTTCCTTCCATGAGTTATGCATTTCTCTAGGTGTTGCATATACAGCAATGGACAAGGTCATTAAGATGCCTGATTCCATAGGTCTTTCGTCATAATAGGGTGGGATGAAATGTTATGCAGTGATAAATGATTGGTTAAATTTAAAATAAATATGGAATTTTCTGGTGGCACAGCTGGTTATGGATCCATCATTGTCACTGCGGTGGCTAGAGTCACTGCTGTGGTGTGGGTTTGCTCCCTGGCCCAGGAACTTCCACATGCTGTGGGCATGGCCAAGAAAAAAAAAAATTAAAATTAATGTGATTCAGAGCCTGGTGGGCTACCATAGTTTGAATGATTAACAGGGACCTCTTGTGGAAGTGAATTTTTTTAAAGCTGATCCTCAAAAAACAAGAGGAATCAATCACGCGAAAATGTGAAGGAAACATATTTCTCCCTTTTTTCCCCGAAGGGAATAGCTTTTGCAAAGCTGTAAAGTGGGAATGTATTTGCATTTAATGTTATTGTGTTGCAGTAGCTCAGTCTGGTAAGGGGCCAGTGGGAAAGCAGGAAAGGAGCAGCTGATGAGGTTTTCAAGATAGACTGGAGCCTATCTTGGCACCCAGGGGGCCAGGATACAGAGGAGAGAAGTCAATTAGAAGGCTACTGGGTAGTCAGGCAAGATAATGGAAACTTGAACTGCTATAATACATATGGAGATGGAGAGAAATGGATGTTTTGGATTAAATTATGAAGCTAAGGTGAATAGGATCTCTTAATGGATTAGATATAAATAGAAGGGGAAATCAAGTATGCCTGCTATTTTTATACATTATGTTTTTTGGTTTTTTGTTTGTTTGTTTGTATTGCGTTTTAGGGATGCACCCATGGCACATGGAGGCTCCCAGGCCATGGGTTGAATTAGAGCTACAGCTGCTGGCCTGTGCCCCAGCCACAGTTGCAGCAACTCAGGATCCGAGCCGAGTCTGTGACCTACACCACAGCTCACGGCAACACCAGATCCTTAACCCACTGAGTGAGGCCAGGAATCGAACCCTCAACCTCATGGTTCCTAGTCGGATTCATTTCCACTGCGCCACGAAAGGAACTCCTATGTATTTATTTTTATTTTTTTTATTAAGTACCTGGATACGTAATGACACCATTTACTGAAATGAGAAGGGCTAGGATAGAAGGATATTTGGTATGAAAAGCATTATGCTCTTTCAGAAAATTAAAAATTATAATGCCTCTGAGAAATTCAAGTTTGAATGTCGAGAAGGTAGATAGATATGTCTGGTCTGGAGTTTGAGATGGAAATCAGGGGTGGAAATAAATTATATAAAATCACCTGAAAAGAATGTGAAGATTGAGAAGGCAAGAATGTAAGCATCATTTAGAAGTTCAGCTGGGCAGGAGGAGGAGGCAGAAGTGAATGAGACAGAGTGGCTGGTGGCTAGGAAGACATTCTAATGATTTTGCATTACAAAAATGAGGAAAAGTGAATGAATCAAATTATTTCAGGGTAACAATCATAAGTCCTTTTTTTCCTATTTTTTTTTCTTTCTTTTCCCTTTTTAAAAAAAAATGAAATGTAGTTGATGTACAATGTTGTGTTCATTTCAGGTGTACAGTAAAGTGATTCTGGTATACATACGTACAGAGATTTCAGATTTTGCCATTTTAGGTTATTACATGATACTGAATAGTTCTCTATGCTATACAGTAGGTCCTGGTTATCTCTTGTATGTAGAGTAAGTATGTATCTGTCAATCCAAAACTCCTAATTTATCCCTCTCCTCCCCTTTCTCCTTTGGTAAACTTTAAGTTTGTTTTCTTGGTCTGTGCGTGCATTTCTGTTTAGGCATTTCTCTGTCTCTTTGTTTCCCTTAAACTTCTTACAAATAGATTTGCCATGAACCCTTCTTACAAATAGATTTCCCATGAACTTTCTTTCCCCCATCCTCTTGGATACACTCCTGCCGTTTCTTAACATGTGCTAATGTTTCCCTGTTTCAGGGGCAAAGAAAGAAGCTGCCTTTTCTAATTTGTGCTCTCCATGTGCACACCTATGGTGGGAGGGGGGCTGTCTCCCTAAATGTTCTGGTAGAGGTGTTCCTGATATACCATGTGGATGTTAGCAGGAATTAAAAATTGTGGGGGGTGTATATCAGGTGTAGGGGACATGGTCCCTGAATGCTCTAGTTCACACATATCCCTTCACACGCCGTATCCTGACTTCAGCGTAAAATAACCCTTGGGTAATAACCTGAATTCTGACTCCTCTTTCAATTAGGGTTGCAGAGCAGGAAGAGGCATGGACTCACATGTATCTCAGCCACAGACTATTTCTTCTTTTCTTGGTAGCATAGGAGCATTGTGGAACTGCATGTTAATTCAATGTCTTAGTCTACTTAGTCTACCGCGTTCCTTAATGTTATTTTGTAGCAACTACAATTAGGTAGCATTATGGACTCAAAATTAATGTATTAAGGTCCAGCCCCAGTATCTTACAATGCAACTGTATTTGGAGACAGGGTCTTTAAGATGTGATTAACTTAGGAGTTCCCTCTGTGGCACAGTGGAAATGAATCTGGCTAGTATCCATGAGGACATGGGTTTAATCCCTGGCCTCGCTCAGTGGGTTAAGGATCTGGCATTGCCATGAGCTGTGGTGTAGGTTGCAGATGCAGCTCAGATCCCGTGTTGCTGTGGCTGTGGTGTACGATGGCAGCTGTAGCTATGATTCGACCCCTAGCCTGGGAAATTCCATGTGCTGCAGGTGTGGCCCTTATTTTTTTATAAAAATAAAAAAGACATAATTAACTTAAAATGATGCTCTTAGGATGGGACCAAATCCAGCAACATTGGTGTCCTTATAAGACAAGGAAATCTGAACATGGAAAACTCCAGAGAAAATATCATATGAGGACGATGCAGGAAGCAGATGGCCATTTACAAGCCAAGAAGACAGTCAGAAGAAATCGATTCTGCTGACATCTTGAACTCAGACTTCTAGCATTCAGTACTGTGAGAAAATGAATTTCTCTTGTTCATGCTGCCCAGTCTATGGTACTGCCTTATGGCAGCCCTAGCGAACTAGAACAGGGAGAAAAAAGATTTCTGCCCACACCCAGTTAATGTAGAGAGTTACACAAGTTCAATCCTGAGTCCTAAAGACAGTTTAAATTCTCTTCCCTACCTTGCATGTTTCCTTTGATGTATAAGTGTGAGAATTGGATGGAACAAGAGCTAAGCTATGTCACTTAGTTGAGTAGTCAGGCATGGTATCCATGGGCAGTAGATTCCTTGTCTTTCTGGCAATATGTCATGTTTGGTTAAGTGTTCAATGAAGCTAACCTTTATTATAGATTGCACCAGACTGCTAGTACAGAAATATTGAAATGAAGTTAACCCACTGGCTGTCTCTCAAGTCAATCATAGAACCCTGGTTACATCTAGTATCCCTTTACTACATGGTAGTCATCTACCAGGACAGGTCAGTATCAAGTTTCTTCCCTCAAAAAAGTTTTACCATTCTCCAAGCTTCAATAATCTACTGTTTCCTTTGTATATTTCTAAATAGAAAGAGATGTTTTTAAAATGGAACTTTGAAACTAGTAGAATACAACCAGTAGGATCGCTGTTTAACTGCATGCACAGTTCCTACAACACTGGGGGCTCTGAGTAGGGTGAGCTCTGCAAACTTCATTATGTTTTCCAGTCTCATCGTGCTTGAGCATTAATATAGAGAAATGAACATGGTTTCCTAAAATTATTTTTCTTATAGTTTCTTACAGTTTCCAGTTATATTACAGTCAAGGCATTGCACTGACTTGAGGTTGGGGGGTGGTGGGGGGACTTGTGTATTTAGTGTTTCAAAAAGTGTTATCAAATGTTTATTTTGATAGCGGTGTGCCTGCTGGGGTGGGCTGCTTTCTCATCATCATGAGAGTGGATTTGCATTCAAGTCTTCTTGCAGTTAACACATTTTCAAAACATTGGATCCCAGAGACAGAGTGTCTTATTATTTCAATCTCTAAGTTATTTTCCAAATTAAAGTGATTAGAAAGGAAGAAAACATTTATTAGATGGATGCCAGAGTGACTATTTTTATCCAATGTGCAACCACTTCAACTCTTTTTGAAGAATGGAATAAAGGCCATCATTTCAGGGATGTGATTCTCACTATACTCTCATTAGCAAGCATATTTTCTCATTGTTTCCACCTTAGACCTGAAATTCAGCATAATTAATCATATCTGTTTTGGCTGCTCAGAATGTGGTTTTGCTACCAAGCTAAATTCCATGGAGTTAATCATGTTTTTGATTTATTATTTAGCAGATACATATAACACTTCCTAAGTGCCAGAAACTGCTCTAACACTTCATAAATATTAGCTCAATTTATCTTTACAATCTTTACATCAACTACCTTATTATCCCCATTACACAGAAGAACAAACTGTGGGACTGACAGGTTAACTTGCTCAAGGTCAGTGATAGCCAGGAACTTTCAGAGCCTGGGTCTAAATCCAGGCAATCTGGCCCTAGAGACTACAACTTGACTTGACTGTGTTATGAATGCCTTCTAAAGTTTTCACTCAGCAAATGGGAAAGAATTTTGCATTAAAAAAAAAGTGATGAGCAAATGGAATTAGTCTATATTGCTTTTTGTCGTAAAAATTTTGCTTACATTAAATAAAATTGATTATCTTGTAATAGGTCTGAGCAATCAATTGAAAATTATATTCAAATAAAGATCCATTTAATTGTTTGTAGTACATGAGAAGTTACATAAAATTTGCCATTGTAATTTCCCTGTAATGGAAGAGAAGGAAATCAAAAACATACTAGGTATTATTAGATATATTATGACAATTTATGAAAGGAAATGAGGAGAGAGAGGAAGGGAGGGAAGAAGGGAGGAAGAGTAAGAGAGAGGGGCAAGGAGGGGGAGAGAGAGATGAGAGAAAGGATTCAGGGTAAAAAGCAGAGGAAAAGATGTGAAAAGACCAATGGTTGATGAGAGGAAAATCTGAGCATTTCTTATCTACCTGGTCCTGGCAAATTTCCAGTGTTTGATATTATTGCTTTTCTCATCCAAGATTTGTTAAAAATGGTACCTTTTTTGAAGCCAGCTTATCCACAGCTTCCCCCAGTTCCAGAGTTGTTTGTTCTGGGAAAACCAAAACAGTTCTGGACACACTTACTGTTTTAGACTTCTATTCTCTTTCTGTGGTGTCCTTTTTTTGATTATATAGTACAGTTAGAGCTTTCTTCACATTGCTTCTATTTTCTAACTGTGAACATACCATTTTAGTCTTTAAAGTAACTAGAACATTATATAAACATTTCAGAAAATGATCCAGGATTTATGTATTGATGGCTTTTTGTGAATGGAAGCCATTGCTAGGGAAGGCAAGCTATGTACAGATCAATCAATTCAAATTATAGTGAGAAGATTCTGGTGAAACAGTAACGGTGGAAGGTGAATAATAAAAATAAAATTTCCATCAGATGGGAACATTATTATTGTTCCTTCTAAGTCTCCTTTATTTGTTATGATTTTTAAAATTTATCACTTTTTTAGCATTTCCTTTGCCTCCTTTTTTGACTTCCAAAAATCACCATTTGGTCAATATTTACATTTTGATCTCATTTTCTTTCCCTGAAAATCATCCTTTTTGAATATCACAGCCATATAGTTTTGATTTCTCTGAGCACTTAGAATTTGGGATCAGTGTCTCATATTTTTTCCAGTATTGTATAGTATTCATATTTCTTATTTGTTCTTCTTTTCAATAATGTCCCTGTTACATTTTTTTTAACTAAGCAAAGTTATTGTTAGTCTGGACTAAAACAGTCACATGTTTTATGAATCAAGAAAATATGAATTGTCTCTTCTCTTAGACTAGCCAAAACTACACATATCATATTTCTGATGGTTAAATTCAAACAATTTACAGTTTACACTAAGAAAATTGATCCCTGAAGAATAAATGTCTATCTATACACAGGGTTCTGAGGAGATCAGAAAATTTGAGTAATGAAATGCTCCAGATGCTTTTTTGATGGCACTTCGTTGAACAGAACATAAATTTTGGGGGGTGCATAATCACAGTATCCTCCTAATTCAGTGGTAGATAACAGCTGAAAAAAGTTGCAATATGTTTTTCAATTAAAATTCATAAAACTGAAGAGTAAAGACAGGGCAGATAGTGATTAGAAACTACGGAGACCAATGTATTATGATGATGAGTAATCATAAATCTGGATTGTAAGATATCTTCTGGCATTAACTGATTGTATTTGGTAATAGTCAACAATATTAAAAAAAATATTTATCTAGGCTCAGTGGTACACTGCAATAGGATTATTGGTCTGACCTAGAGGAAATCTATACTCTTTATCTTAATAGTTTTAAATTCATTCTTATTTGAAAAAAAAAATGTGTTTAGTGTTTGTGAAATCCTAATGTCACATTGATTTCGATGCAAAGACCCTACCCCTCACTCTGCTCTGTGACTCTAGGTGAACTTGAAAAAGAACAAACACTATTTAAAATTTCTTAAGAAGTCTGTCACTCTTTTTATAGGTTAGTTCATCCTAATTCCAATCTAAGTTAAACTATTTTAGGTCTTTCAAATCTATGTAATTTTGATACAAACACTAATATAAATACGTAGTTGTATATATGTATTCATATTCACACAGATTTGCACATACATAAAGCACATGCACATGCTTCATAGCCTTCTTCTTTAACCTAACGGTGCATAAATATGTCCATTTCAATAAATATTATTTATAGCATGCTTTTTAATTGTTTCATAATTTTCAATTGAAAAGTTATGGGTCACACCTATAATTGGCTTATCTAGTAATTTACGGTTGGTTATTTATATTATTTTCAATACCTAACATTTATAAATAATGTTGCACTTAACAGTTTGTACATATTTGCGCAAAGTTCAGCTGACTTGTGCAGCAATGATTTGGTGAGTGTGCTCTCTGTTCTTCTTGTCCTGAGTGTCTCTGGACATCCTTCTGCTGCCCTTTTCATTGCGCTTGGTATCCTGGCAGAATCACCTTCATAAGGCTCATCACTTGAGACTCTGGCTTGCCATTGGTTCCCATTGGTTTCCATTGTCCAATGGAAGGCCCTGGCAGATTAGTGGGTGGAAGAAGAGAGGAGATGGAATGTTCATTCTACAATGCCCTTACCTCCTAATTTTAGGCTCAGGTCTGACAGGGGCTGAGTTTTGTGATTTAAACACCTCCCCTTTTCCTTCATACTTGAATCTCATCAGTTATTGACTTACCTCTCTTGTGTTAGAGGTGAGAATGACTTCTACATGTTGCCAGTCTCTAAATGCTTCACCATGACTTGGTTCTCTGACCTCTGGCCACACCTCTGTAAATAGAACATTCATTATCTTTCTTCATTTTTATCCTTTGGGTGAGTCTTTTGTCTACCTATGCACAGCATAATATTAGCATCTGTTGATTATTAATGAGGATAAATATTAAGAGAATGTGTTTGTGTATTTACAGATCAATAGTAGATAGTAAAATGTCAAAAAAGCACTAGCTATGGATTAATGTTCACATTTCAGCTCAAGCACAGATTAGCTATGTGGATTGAGGCAAGACCCCTTCTTCTTCTTCTTTTAAAGCATGCTTAAGACTTCTTTTTATTTTTGTCACACACATAATGGAGATAACAAAAGTGTTTGAAATAAAGTGACTGGATTAGATGTCTGTGGTCCCTTTCAACTTTAAACCTCTCCAGAAGTAACAACACACAAAGAAACTCTGCCTAGTTTGATAATGCATGAAACTCCACTTCACGTGTTAAGTTACTGAAGCATTTGTATGGCAATTTTTTTTTCATTTCATTTTCTCCAAAGACATAACTGCTAAGGTGTGTCTTTTTTTAAAAGGCCGCATGAAATAGACAACATTTTACTATGTTAATAGTCAGATCCTATTAACCAAAAGCAACCATACTAATAAGAGAAATGGCATTCCACATTTCTATCAATTTGCGTATACTTATTTACTGCTTTTTCTGAACTCCTTGGTGAGCAAATTGCATTTTGTTACCCTTACATTATCCAGAAAGGGCTAGAAATGCTATCTGAAATTAAATACTTCACTTAATCGAATGTTATAGATCACATTCTTTCTCTTAGCAGGTAGACTTCCTAGGAATTTAGAAAGGCTAAGGATCTTGAGGTACATGGAGGAAATGGAATATTTCTTAGAAGATGAGGAGCACGAACCTCAGAAGTAGCTCATTTGTACTGGAAGTAATGGTGTGAGAGAAAGGTAATGCAGAGCCTTTGAGAGGTTCAATGGAGTGGAAAAGGTGGAGAGAGCTTCCAATATTTTCTGCAAATGTCTAAAATTTTCAATACAAGGACTAGGGCTAGGAAGAACTTATAGTGTATAATCGCACTTGCTTTGCATTTGAGTATGATGTTATTGACTCACCTTCAATGGGTCCTGTGCTTGGAGTTGCTAGGGTGATGGATTTGCCCTGCTTATTCTGCTCGTCCTCCATGAGCAGAGCCTGGGTTTGTGAGACATCTGTGTCGGGTTAGGAGGGCAGCTGAAAGCTGTTGAACAGAATGGAACTAACAGGCTTGTGCACAAATTATACTTGTAAGTGTGGAGTCATCAGGGCTCTGCTGAAATGCTGAGCAACCAGAGCTGAGGAAGAAAGAGAGAAGTCTTTAGAGAGGTGATTTGGAGAGATTAATGAACACTTGAGTGGATGGGAAATTCACTAACAATATTTCTATGCATTGTTTGCAAGACAAAGAATGTACAGAAATAGCATAACCTCTCTCAAAAGGAAGTGTAGTTCTTTAAAAACACATTTAGGTGTCTATGTTTAGAAAACTTGATTTTTAAATGTTTTTCTCTAACACTTAACAGAAAATCTGGCATTAACGCAAACTATCATTGAAACAATAATTTAAAAAACCCTCTGACCCTCCCCCAAAGAGTGTAATGCTTCTCCTGCAGAAGCTTCAGGTGAGTGGAAGAGGAGGCAGAATGTGGGCCCTGTGCTTGGTGGCAGCCAGCCAGCTTGGCCAGAATTGACCCGGGGCTCCATGACCTTTTGGCTCTCCTGGGAGAGCGTAAAGTTCTGTCAGCTTATCCATTTGGATAATTAGCAAAAGATATTATTTCCCTGCTCCATCTGCTTGCATTTTTGCTAATAATTGGAACACTGAATAATGTTCCCAAGTCCTTTAGCTCTCTGTCACCGCTACAGAGCACTGAAAGGCCAGGCACGCAGAAGCCTTAGGCTGTTTTCCTCAGTGAGGGGTGACCTTAAAACCCTGAGATATCACCACAATCCAGAGGCAATTCAGAGCTCCCTTGTTATGGAGCCAACTGAGGCCAGTGTTGCTGAGGCCACACCGTTGGGAAACCTACAGCTGACCCTCTTAAATACAGACAGTTGTCTTGCAAATGCAGGGCTTAGTGAACTGGAGCTCACCAAAAGGGAAGACATCCTAAAGCCGTTTACTCCATCAGAGATCAACTTAAGAAACTGCCCCATAATGGTGGGTTGGAAATATACTATATTTTAAAAAACCCTATTGCATGCAGCTCTCTTATGGGTATTAAATTATGGATTTCTCCAGCTGGGGACTTGGCCTCCTCCTTCACTCTGTGTAACTCCTGCAGTACAATGCAGAATGGTTCATTCAATTGAGTCTAGTTGGCTGGCTGACTGAGAATGCTTTAAACCAGTGAAGAACAAACTGAATAGAAGCAGAAAGAACATATATATATTTTGCATTTTGAAATGAGTGTTACATTATCTTTTCAATACTAAAAGCCCTTCTCACATTTTTTTTTTTCACATGAGCCTATGAGTTGAATCTCAGTAGGAGAAAATATTTCATATCCACATAAGCATTTATTCACCGGTGTGTTTTCTTGAGTATCTTCCATGTGCCAGTGGCTGTGCTGGGCACTAGAGGGGCCAGGTGGATCCCATTTATGCAAGGCAAGCACTATATCTTTGCAGAGTCGAGTGTTCTAATGTATTACCAACATAGGTACATTCAAATCTAAGTTAGTTGTAATTAACATTTGCTGCTAGATTCTATGACATTTAGAAGATTTTATTATTAATAAATTATGAGAGGAAGTAGTTATTAAAAAATTAAAATCATTCTAATAATGATTCATGTTTTTCCTGAAAATTCATTCTCCTGAAGTTATATGATTTCTTTTCTTCCCAGGGCTGATAAGTGATAGAACTGGAACCCAAACTGAGGTTTTTAGACGTATTGATAAATATTTTTTTCTCTATTCTTTCTCCTTTTCATGACATAAGAAGAGTACTACTATTTACTTCAAAAATAGAGAAATTTCAGTTTTTAAAAAGATTCTCAATATTTTCATGTCAAAATTAAGATGTGAGAGGATTTAGAACAGAAAGATCTTTATATTACAAGACAAATTTGCTTATGTCTATAGTAGAGAGAAAAGAAATCAAACACGTATTTCATGATACATTTCAGTGGTTACTTTAAATAATATAATTGTAGAATGTTTAATACATTTGAACTACTAGTAGGAGAAACATAATTTTCTGATTTTTATTTTTATTTTCAACTTTTCCAAAAACTTAAATACCATAGAATAAGTGAATTTTAATTATAGGATAAAATTAATCAGATAAAGTTAGTTGTTACATATTTTATAAAATATAGTTGGTTGATTGAGTTTTCTGGGTTTTTTTTACCCTGGAAATTCCATTTTATAAAACTCCTGACAGTGATATTGATGCATTATTTAGATAAATTGTGTATCATTTTAAAATAAATTGTATATTTCTGTTGGTTTGAGTGTTAAACTGATGTCACTGCTTTATGCTACATTTCTGCTCATTAGGCAACACAGATGGATATTATTTTAAAACTTGATGTTTTTACAAAGACCAACATTCCCAACATTTCATTGTAGATGAGTATAAAGAGCCTTAAAAATATATGAAACTGACCAGTATCACAGAACCAGGCCTGAACTGGGTCTTCCATTGATATCCTAGTAGTTGGGTTGACAAGCAGCTACCTGGAGAAAAAAGCATTGAATTTCAGCATGTGCTAACATCCAGGGGGTACATAACTCCCACCATAGCTGATTTCAAGACACCAACATGGGAATTCCCACTGTGGCTCAGCAGGCTAAAAACTCAACTAGTAGCCGTGGGGATGCAGGTTTGATCCCTGGCCTTTCTCAGTAGGTTAAGGATCCAGGGTTGCAGTGAACTATGGTATAGGTTGCAGGTATGGCTCAGATCTGTCATTTCTTTGACTGTGGTGTAGGCCCACAGCTGCAGCTCTGATTCGACCCCTAGCCCAGGTACTTGCATATGCTGCAGGTAAAATCCTAAAAAAGACACCAACATGATGTCATTGAATGAGTAGTTGCAGAGATATGCAGTAGCTCATTGTTTTATGTTGTTTATAAAATATGAATTTGTATTCATATTTTTTGTGTATATGATAAAATATAAAGTGGATATAAATAAGTTGAAGAGCATAAATAACAGTAAAATATATAACTAATCAGGAATTACAAGAATTTACTGCATTTGTTTTCCATACGGTTTATTTAATTGTAAGTTTATACAATTTAATACTAATAGTGGCTTTGTTTAACGCATAGATCACTGAATTCCTGAGTATTTAGCAACTAGCTCGATTGACTCCTACAAGCTGGGACAAGATGTTTCTAGCACCACACTGGATCCCCAAAGAATATGGTAAGTCATTTTGGTTGGTTGAAAATATTTCAAATGTTTCCTCTCATCTTTTTGTGTGTGTAATGTGCGTATCTGTATGTGTGATAGTGATACGTCATGAAGTGCTTCCATAAGTGTGTCAAATATGGGATAAGTGATGGCATAAACTGCAAAATTATAAATGTTTAAATTGCATATCTTTGCATAAACTTTCTGAAAAACAATAATTTTCTTATTAAACCATGCACTTAAAAATACATGTAAATTTTATATATATATGTATAATATAATATATATCTATATATCTATATCCATTTTGTGCTCCTCCCTCTTGGCTCTCTGGAGATTTCCAACCCTATTTCATCCAGATAAACATTTGCTAAGATTCAATCCCAGATTTTCCATGTGAAAAACTCTTGCCAATTAAATATAATACTTGTAATATAGAATTATTGCCATACTAGCACATACAAGAAAACTTGATTATGTTTAATAGAAAATCTGTAGCCACACTGTCATTGTATGCTACATATTCATCCTGTTTCATTTTATGAACTACATTACTTTTCCAGATTCTATTTTGTTGTGACCATTTTGTGCTGAGTGAAAACATTTATTATATGGGCTGATGTTTGATTTCTGTGGTTAAAAATTCATAGTAGGTAAGCTGATAATGGTGGAGGGGATTGGATACAAGCATCTGATACCAAAGCAGAAAAGAGATTTGGAGTGAGGAGTTCCTGTGTGGCTCAGTGGTAATGAACCCAACTAAGTATTCATGAGGATTCAGGTTTGATCCCTGGCCTTGCTCAGTGGGTTAAGGATCCGACGTTGCCATGAGCTGTGGTGTAGGTCGCAGACGTGGCTTGGATCTCACGTTGCTGTGGCTGTGGTGTCGGTCAGCAGCTGTAGCTCCAGTTCTACCCCTGGCCTGGGAACTTTCATATGTAGTGGGTAGGGCACTAAAAAGCAAAATAGAAAAAAAGAAAAAAAAAAAGAAATTTGGAGTGATGAAAAAATCCGTTAAAATTACAGTAACAACAGAAGCTGCCACCCATTAATAACAGGCTCCCCAAACAGGTACCTGAAAGGAGTTCACGCAAGGGTATAGAGGTAGGTATCATGCATGTTGATACTTCTAGCAACTCACCCTGTGCATAGTATGTAACAGCTAAAGGGTCACCAGAGAACTATATGTGAGAATATATCATGAGCATATATTATAAGGGCAAAGTAGAGATGGCTTAGTTAGTCATAAGATATGGGGTTTATTGAGGAGACAAGAACATCCTCGAAACCCTGGTAGCAAACATACAAAACCTTTTAGAATCTGCTATAATTCTCCAACTCTGATATCACTATATGGATGTTGGGATGATAATTATTGTCTGGGGAGTTAGTCCTGATGTGCCAGATGGTAAGAAGAAACTCCATGCCCATGACTGGCATTATGAAAAAGCAGAGTGGCAGCTCCTCTGGGATCAGATAGGTGTCTGAAAGGCCTGGAAATCCTAACAGCTGCTCTTGGTCTGCTACCAAGCTTAAATTTCCAACATTTATTTATTTGGGCCTTGAAAGCATATCCTGATAAAGAGGCAGGTGGAGAGCTGTAAGTGGGGTAGAAAAGGAAAAGAGAAAACTGCATTAATTATTCTCAACTAATAACTGTAGAACTTTCTCTCCAAACCAAGACAGATCATAGACAGCAAACCTTCAACCTGCCCACCATCAGGTAGAACACACAACGAATGGTCCAGCAGGGACAATGCATTTAAAGTGACCCCGGGGATAAATAACGATCACAGGGGAAGGAGGAAGGACTAGCAATGCAAACTTTTACAAAGGACTGGCCCACGTTATAGGGCTTGTTAATCTGCTCTCTCCGAAGAAATTAATTTGTGTAGAGGAGTTTTTTTAATGTCTCCCAAACTATTCAGATGGTAAAATGCATTTAGAAACTTCTTGAATATGGTATCAAGGAACGTACGCAGTGCACACTTCATGTTATGAAATGTATTGGGAGATTTACGTGCTTTATAGAATAGTGGTACAAACTGAAGAGGAAAATTACAATGAATCTCCACTAGGTGGCGAGTGTGCTATATAGTGTCCAGATCATCTATTAAAGGTGGAGCTGTTTACTCTTGTACATAAAGGGATCATATCAGATTGTTTTGATGTCTGATGTAGATTTTTAAAGCCAGATAAGAGTTTCCAGCTATTAGAGAGCAACTCACTTTGTGATTAAATATCTTCCCCAAGCACTAAACAGCATGAAGGGGCTACTCGTTAGATCATATGTGTTTTAATACCATTGGTCACTGCTCTCTGAATTTATCTGAATTCTCTCTTCCAATTACTCACCTACTACCATGAAATCTGGAGTTTTAAGAACTACTTCCTGGGCAGCAGTTCCTCTTCTGTAATTGTCTATGTATTAAGCATTATTCATCAACCAAATAGACCTGAGATGCCTTCTAGCACTTTATAAGTCTTTGTTCTCTCTTTATAGGTCTCTTATGTGAAGGACCATATTTTAAGCACTAGACACTAAGGATTAGTAATTGCAGGGTTTGAAGATAAAATTAGCTATTTTGGGCAAGTGCAAAGCCAAAGTTACTCTACAGTGAGGCTTCTCTCTTAGAAAACCTCTCATGACAGACCTTTTTCTGGAAGGGAGGGAGTAATTTGCATTAAGATGTTGAGTCAATTGGGCACAATTTAATAGTGATCTTTAGACTTTTTTTTTTTTTTTTTTTTGTCTTTTTGCCATTTCTTGGGCCGCTCCCGCAGCATATGGAGGTTCCCAGCCTAGGGTTGATCCGAGCCGCGTCTGCAACCTACACCACAGCTCACGGCAACGCCGGATCGTTAACCCACCGAGCAAGGGCAGGGACCGAACCCGCAACCTCATGGTTCCTAGTCGGATTCATTAACCACTGCACCACGACGGGAACTCCAATCTTTAGACTTTCTGAAGTGCTTCACCATTGAATTTAACTCACCTAACAAGAAGTGTTTTCTTCCCATCTTACAATGAACTCTCATAGTCAACTTTATATCCTTAATTTTCAATCTCTGATATATTATTGCTCAATTATAGAAAAATCATAAATTTTAATCATCCTTATCTAGTAGTGCTGACATCTTTTTTCAAATGTTGTCAATTATAATATTAACCTTGTATCAAATTTTTCATACCTCCCTTTGCAAAGTTCATGGAGATTATTTATGTGTATTGCAACTTCTGATGACTTTCACTTGTACAGAGCATTACAGAAGAGTCAAAACAGGAAGAAAAAGATCATTTGGAAAATCCAGGCAGAAAACTGTCCATAATCTTATGTAAATCATTTATTAACTTAAAATTATATTCATATAATTTCATGAACAAAAGTATTTTTTGGTCTAAAATCATTTCCCCTAAGTGCCAATTCTTCCTTGTGATTGGCTCTGATTTACTGGCCTTTCCTCCTATGATAACATCTTCACTTTCATAAGGGTATTGATGGATTCTGCCAATTAGAAAGTAATGTGATAATCTACATTAATTGTATTTAGTTATTAATAAATAACTCATAAACTCATATATTTTCCTCAAGAAGATATACTTAAAAATAAAGAAATATCTTATCCCCCAAATGGTTTTTCATTGATAGAATCTCCAGCAATAATTAGAATATTCTTTCAAATCTCCACATTACAGCCAGCCAAGATGCATGCCCTTCTGGATTTTTTCCACAATCAGAAGCCTATACCAGGGTGGTGACGAGAAAGTCAACCAGTTAGAATCTTGGTGCCACCACTTATTAGTTGAGTGGTTTTGCACAAGATCCTTAATCTTTCAGAAACTCTACTTCCTAATCTATTAAAAGACAGGTGTTGGGGAGGTGATAGTAATGAGTCATACATAGGATCAATGGGAATTTAAATTATGCATGCATTTACTACTCTGCTTGGTACAAAATACATTCTGAATCAGTAGTTGCACTGCTTCTTTCTGCTACTGTGAAAGAAGATGGGTCAGATAAATTACAGAGGCATGTTTATTACCGTCGTGATTTAAGCTTATCAATATTTTCAAGGAAAATACACTGAAAACTTTTTTTTTTTTGGTCTTTTTTTGCCATTTCTTGGGCTGCTCCTGCATATGGAGGTTCCCAGGCTAGTGGTCTAATCGGAGCTATAGCTGCCGGCCTACACCAGAGCCACAGAAAAACGGGATCAGAGCCGAGTCTGCAACCTATGCCACAGCTCACAGCAACACCAGATCCTGAACCCACGGAGCAAGGCCAGGGGTCCAACCGGCAACCTCATTGTTCCTAGTCGGATCCATTAACCACTGCGCCACGACGGGAACTCCCAAACAACATTTTAAAAACTGTATTTTAAAAGCATTTATGTTGCGATGTACACAATTTCTGTGATATTTTCATTTCAAAGAAGCAAAAAAACTTGTAATCAAGCCACTCAGTATTTAAAGGCTGTCCTCAAAACTCATTTAGACACATTTATTTTCCCAATATCCCCCCATGAGACCCCTTTAGTCATTTAAATGTTCGCTGAATATATCAAAAACAATATGAAGAAAATAGAATTTAAAAAATTAATTGAATATGGTTGAAGAAATATATGACAGTTTAACATTATCTTTGAAAAAACAGGAAATGTTTTTATTGTTGTATAAGATAAACTAACTTTTTAAAGTTTTTAAAGAAATTATGATTAAATAACATTTAATACATTATTGAAGTCAGATGTTATGTTTTAGTAATAGACATTGTGAAAACTAGCATCTTATGAATAAGATTTATTGAAAGATAACATGCACAATTAGAAACACATTCTAGAGGCAAAAAAGAATTGTAGTCAATAAGGTCATCGTTAAATCCCTTATCTAAGTACATTGGGTGATTATGAATTTAATCCTGGAGATTTGTTCAGATTTTCCTTCCCAGGACCTAGCAACAGCCTACTTAGTGAATGCTGCTTAAACTTAGACAACATGTCATATTTTATATTTAATATATTCCAGGGAGTTCCTGTTGTGGCTCAGCAGGTTAAGCACCTGATATATTATCTGTGAGGATGTGGGTACAATCCCTGGCTTCACTCAGTGGGTTAAGGATACAGCATTGCAGCAAGTTTTGGCACAGATGTGGCTTGGATTTGGTGTTGCTGTGGTTGGTGTAGGCTTGCAGCTATAGCTCCAATTCAACCCCTAGCCTGGAAACTTCCATATGCTGCAGGTGAAGTCCTTAAAAAAAAAAAAAATTCCAGTTTTTTAAAAAAAATCACAAATTATTATGTAAACATGCTTAAAAACACATAATTCAAACATCCATAAAAATTTAACTTGGCTTATTGAACTTTGTATTTTTTATTGAAATGTTATATTGAAAAATGTGTGATTATTACAAAGGAACACTATCTGGTATACCTGTTCAGAATTAAAAATTAAAAATTTCAATTCATATGTCAGATTCATTGGCTTCTCTACTCCATTTTCCTAGGTTCTATTTAAACATTTGCTTATCTCTCCATTTCTCCCTAGTGATATGAGTATCATATGCCATGTGATCTTCATGACAAATTATATGCATCCACTGTAATGTATATCCATTTGGCCATAATAGCAAAATTCAAACTAAATGATAAGCTGATAGCCATAATAAAACGCTTTGACCTTTATAGAAATGCACCCAAACACACACATAGTAAAATGTGAAAATATATGTTATGATTCTTGAAGACAATTTTTGACCCTAATGCAGAGATAAGAAGCCAAAGTCACAGTGCTAAGAGAAGGGAGTGAACAAGAAAGAAAAGCTTTCATTTCTTACAGCTTTTACAGTCTTATTTCCAGGCTTCCTGAAGCTCATATATTTCCTTTTCACTTTGATTCCATTAATACTCAGTTTATCCCAATTGCATATTTCTCTAGTTTTGCTTTAGCTAACTTAAAGTCAGTTCTTTTGCATGCATATAAGCAAGCAACATTTTGTAGGAATGCATTGTGGCATTGGAAATACACAGTATCCCTAAAATAAACTATATAAAATCATATTTTGGAGTTCCTGTTTTGGCGCAGTGGGAACAAATTTGACTAGTATCCACGAGAACATAGGTTCGATTCCTGGCCTTTCTTAGTGGGTCAGGGAATCAGGCTTTGCTGTGAGCTGTGGTGTAGGTCACAAACTCGGCTTGGATCCCGCATTGCTATAGCCGTGGTGTAGGCCAGCAGCTGCAGCTCAGATTCAACCCCTAACCTGGGAACTTCCATATGCCACAGGTGCGGCCCTAAAAAAGCAAAACCAAAACAAAACAAAACAAAAATGTATTTTACGAAGCTGACGATGTGTCAAGCTCCTTTAAAAATGGTACTACAGTATGACTGAAGTACAGAAAATACATTTTCTTAGACATCAAAATTTTATAGATATAACTATTTATTGCCAAGTAACTATTCGCTACAGAAAAGTACAGTACAAATCATTGGTAAAGGAATTATTTAATGAATAAAAACCAAACTAACCAAAGAATATCAGTTGTTTCAGATCTTTCTGTTGACTTAGGTACTTATTTTATATATAAACATGAATTAGCTTTTATTAAATTCATATCAGAATAAGTAAAGATTTATGAAGGGTCAATACTTAATGTAACTTCTTAAATAAAAAATATTTTATTGATCATGCTAAATATTGAGATTCATGAACAAAAATTTTTATGGAATAGCCACAGAAATCAGACTTAGCATTAAATATTACTTTTTACATACTTTCTGGATCCGAGAGATAATTTCATTTTCAACTTGTGGATATAGCCAATATTTTTGGAATCAAAATGGAGGAACCATTAAAAACAAAGAAGAAAAATTAAGCACAGAAGAAACTTTGAATATATTGCAGATAGGAGCAATTTATAGACCATAAGGACCTAATGTATTGAAGAACTCTGAAATAATACAGATTTTTTTTTTTTTTTTTGCAAATTTTCATGTTTTCTCAGTCACATTAGGTTTGGAAATTTTGAAAGTTGACTTCATTTTTTAGAACTTCTGAAGTTAAAGTTTTCAGCCTTTACTTATCAAATTACTTTCCAACACAATTTTTTTCTTTGGTTAAACTTTGAGAAATTATACTGCTACCAAAGTAACTCTGAACAAATAAGAAAATGTATTAATTTGAAATGGTTGAGAAGACAGCTTAACCCATATGAAGTTGACATTTTTAATTCATACATGTATGATTATAACATCATGCATGACGATGAACAAGATCTGGAAGTTGATTTGAAAAAATAAAATGGATATGTTTAAAAATTAGAAGCATCAATGATTTAGAAAACTGCTTTCAAGATTCATTTTAACCATATGATATGTTGTATATATTTTTAAACAGCATTTTAGTTGATATTATTGTTAACTTTCTGCTGTTGCTCAATTATTCTTCTAAAGGACTTCTTCCTACTACTTGATAATCTGCTATTCTTTTTTTTTTTTTTTTTGTCTTTTTTTGCTATTTCTTCGGGCCGCTCCTGCAGCATATGGAGGTTCCCAGGCTAGGGGTCCAATCAGAGCCGTAGCCCCCAGCCTACACCAGAGCCACAGCAATGCGGGATCCGAGCCGCGTCTGCAACCTACACCACAGCTCACGGCAACGCCGGATCGTTAACCCACTGAGCAAGGGCAGGGACCGAACCCGCAACCTCATGGTTCCTAGTTGGATTGGTTAACCACTGTGCCACGACGGGAACTCCTAATCTGCTATTCTTAAGCTAGCTCCAAGTCTCCAAGTCAGAATAGGAAGTAACTTTGATAGACACTTGATTGTGATATTGTAAGCATTAGTTTATGGAATCTAGATGATTTTATTAAGAACAAATGCGAAATTGTTGGTCAGTGATACAGAGCTACGTAGTTAATCTAAATGTATTTAAACAGGTCCCCCCCCCCCTTTTTTTTTAATTCTGGCACACAAACCCCTTAAGAAACTTAAATCATCTTAGCTGTTTATTATTAGAGAGAAGCTACATCTGATGTAAATGATTATTAGTGGCTGACAGAAATGCATTATTAATTTGGGGGATCGTACTTTTCAATATTAATTATCCTTGGCATGGGTTTTCAGATCCATTCTCATTAATCTCAGGCCCTGGGCCAATATGCTAATTTGAAGTCTATGTAAGAATTAGTAAATATTTGTACATTGGTAATACAGTGATAAGACTCTGAACTGAAGTACATCATATCCAAGAATCACTGCTCTAGAGGGTCATATAGTAGATAACGCTAGCTGACTTGAAAAGTCATTCTTTTTCCTTAGAGCCTATAATACCTTAATAGTTTGGAGCAAGTAAATTAGATTAATTTGAATCAGAGTGATCACTTGGGTTTCTTGCTTGTTTATGTGTCCTCATTCTTGCCTGATTGTTTTTATAGTCCAGCAATGTTATTCAGTTAATTATCGATGAAACAACTATTTGAAATATGAGACATAAGAGCTATGTGTGAGCCAGGATCTTCGTTAAGGAAGAATCATTCTTCTAATTACAAGGAAAAATATACAGGGAAAATTCCCTGACCTGTTCAGTAGCCTATCATGTGTTATAAATACATGACACATTCCCTAAGAACTATTGAAGATTATATATGAGAAACCAGTTCTTGGGACATAGGTTTAAAGGAAAGTCCAGTCATCATTCTTCATGAATATCTTTCTCACACACATTTTTTTAATTAAAAAATGTTTTGTTTTTTTTTTTTCATTTTTTGCTGCCCTGTGGCATATAGTGTTCCTGGGCCAGGGATCATATCTGAGCTGCAGTTGCAATATACTGTGGGAACCCTGGACTCTTAACCCACTGTATTGGGCCTGGGATCAAACTTGTATACTTGAGCTGCAGAAATGCTGCAGATTTGGTCACATCAAAGCAGGAATTCCTCCCATACAAATTTGAAAGTGTCTCTCTGGAACTGCTTTTCTTTTCTTTCTCAAATTATGCATTATTTACCCTATGACCCAGATCCTTAGCGTTTTGTTCTGGTTATGTTGTTTCTTCCTAGTTTGACAAACTAAGTGGTGCTAGGGGATAGGTGTAGGTTAATATGCTATTTCTCCAAGATGATTTATTTGCAAGTTAGCTATGCTTCAAATCAAAGAAGTGATTCTGGTAGAGAAGATTTTAATTGGCAATGTGGGTATTCCATAAAAGCTTTTACATCACATTGAAACTACGCTGCTCCTTTCAGTTCTTTGGTTGGTTTTGACTATACGTTTAATTTCTCAAATTACCAAAACTTCTTATATCATGGCAGATTCATGACATGTTGCTCCTTTGGCATATGGTTTAATTTCTACATCTCTGAGTCCCATTTCTCTTATTTACAAAAATAATCATTGTTCTTTTGATTTACACCTAACAGGAATTATTAACGAACCAAACTTGGGTCTGCTCGCCCAACATGCAACAAAGCCAATCTACTAACCCTGGATTGTGGTGAAGAAAATGACTCTATAATATATAATTATATGTTTATTATTTTATAAATACATTTATGGCTTTACAGATTTTTTTTTATGCCTACACAGTAGAATATATATACTGGATATGCATAATAAAAGTTTATTAAGCCATAAATGTATATATAAAATTACAAAATTTCTAGTCAGCATTTTTTAAAAAATTAAAATAAGGAAAGAAATAACTTGAAAAAAACCCTTTAGAAAAATTGATATTCCCTAATCTCTAACTTGCTCTTAAAAATCAATAACAAAAAGACGAACAATACAATAGGTGAATGGACAAAAACATGAACACAGCCAAGACATGTCATGATAAATAATGCTATCATGTCCTGCTTATTCTATTCACAATTTAATAAAATTTTAATTAAAAAGGAATTTTTTTTTTTTTTTACTGTACATACAAATTTAGTAAGAGTTAAATGTTTAACAATCCCTAATATGTTGAGGGCAGGGAGTATGATATCAAAAACCATAAAGTCTGACCTCTTTAGCTGATTTATAAGTCCCTCTGACTTGGACACCTCCTGTCGCATCAATGTGTTTCCAGCATGCTCTTCCAAGCACCAGGCCCTGTTGCCTTCGGTGCTTTTACCTAATAACATATATTATCTTTAGTCTTCACAGAGGTTTTTTTTTTTTTTTTTTTTCCTCCTGCCAAAACATGTTTCCTCTTTCAATTCAATTTGTTAACACATCCTTCTTTTATGTTTCATTGATTAAATACACTTTATTAGAAGACTACATTCTCTTTCATAAACTCTGGTTGGGTGGCCCAGCCGCATCTTTCTGCAGTACCTCTTTCCTCTTATTTTTCATTTATATGCTATGTAATGTCAATGCTTGTTCAATTTTAACCACCCAGAGACTAGACCATAGGCTTTCCTGAGCTCTTTTACATACTGACCATCTTAAAAAAATATGCCTAAAATATAGTGGGTAGTCAAGAAACAAATAATTTGTGAACAGCTAATATTTGAATATTTTTACAAATAATATTTGATCATTCATAGACCAATAAACTTATCACAAAACCTTAAATGTGATTGTCAGCATATCAAATATCATCCATAAGTTTTTTGTTCTGATATTGCAATAATCCTCTTTACTAAAAGAATAACAGAAATATTTACTCAATGTATTTTATTGTTAAAATAGGACTCCTGCTGTGGTGCAGTGGGTTAAGGATCCTGCATTGCTACAGTTATGGCTTAGGTCGAAGCTGTAGCTTGACATAGATCTCTGGCCTGGGAACTTCCATATACCATGGGTGTGGCAAAAAAAAGAAAAATAAAAGATATAAGCAAGATTGAAACACAGGGCTTTGTAAAGCTATGTGTAGTCATCAAACGCTGGTTTTCAAGCATCATTTATAATCTTAGGAGCCAAGTTAGGTTGTGGTTTTGGAGCCTGTGAACTGGGTCTGCTCTGAGCACTGAGAACAGGATGGTTTTGTATTAAATAAGGTTTAAATGGTTATGCATAACAGATAGAGGGGAGGTACAAGGGAGGGAGGGATGGAAGTAGGAAATGGAGAGAGAGAGGCAACTGGGATATACTGGGTCTATTATGAATGAGGAAGTTAGACTCAATTTTGTTTTCTTTTTAAATCAATAACAAAGAACTATTCGAGTTACAAAATCACTAGTATACAAATTCCTCCATAATAACAAGAGCCAGTGCTCTTTAATCATTAGAATAGTGTCACAAAAGAATACATTTCCTTGGGAGTTGGTGATTTTTCTGATATAAAAGTATTCAGCTAGAAGCTGAGTGCCATTTGTTTGGGTGATTAAAAAAGATTTCTTGAGAGGTTGGACTCTAGTCTCTCAAATCTCTCAAGTTCTGAGATTAATGAGTCCAGGGATATGTGAAGACACCATAATTAGCTTGCTGTGATCACAAATGTTATACAAGCAGAATTCTATCTCAGGCTCATAAAAGTTTTAGCTGCCTTGTAATGAAGATCTAGTTGACAGGATTAGCTATACTTTGTGCCAAAAATGACAACTGACCTGAGGATAAGCTATCACAGATCAACGTCTCTTACATTTCTTATTAAAAAAAAAAAAAACCCACACAAATTGGAATGCATTAAAACTCATGATGAATGTGTACAAGAAGTTCTGGACGAGTATGAATCCATCTTACAAGGGATCTTTATTATAAATAGTGTGTTTTTCTGCATTTCAATTTTCTTTTAAAACAATAGCAAAGATATATATTTTTAAGATCTTTTGTAGTTAGAAGTTCAAGTGCTATAAAACAATGAGCCATAATAAACATTTAAAAGTACCAGTGGAATTAGAAGCATGGTCAGATATCCATAAAATACTTCCTTCTGCTTATTATTATCATGCAAAGTTTCTGGGTAGGTTTTTCACTGACTATAGAGGAGCCATTCAAGATAATCTGTGGAAAACAGTCTAGTCACCATGTGCTAACTTCACTTCTGGAGTCTTCCTCTGCAGCAGTTAAAGTCGAGAAACAGAAAACTGTCCATTTACCGGTCCATGAGGAGAGACATCCATGTATTTAGGTACCCTGCAAAATAACCATTGTTTTAAATAGTAACCTAAATAGTAAACCACAAAGGCAGGTGCTCTGAATAGTGAGCAATGTTTTGCCATTGAGCTGTTTTTCAATGACCACATTTATACATCATGCACAGCTAGGAGTGGTAGGGAGTGGCAGAGTGGCTATACAGGTTTTTTTTTTATCACTTATTTATACATATATTTTTTTCTACTGTAGAGCATGGTGACCCAGTTACACTTACATGTATACATTCTTTTTTCTCACATTACGTGTTCCATGATAATTGTTTAGACAGAGTTCCCAGTGCTACACAGCAGGTACCCATTGCTAATCCATCCCAAAGGCAACATTCTGCATCTATTTACCCCAAGCTCCCAGTCCCTCCTACTCCCTCCCCTTCCCCCTTGGCAACCACAAGTCTGTTCTCCAAGACCATGATTTTCTTTTCTGTACAGGGATTTTTAAATTTAAAATTAGTTAATGTTTCTAAATGGGTGATGATGAGCAAACTGAGTTCAGTTGTCTATAAACCATTTAAAGTCAAGGATCACATTGCTGTGGCCAGAACTGGCAACGTCTCTGCCATATATATTGCTCGTTTACTCTCTAGGATATTTAGAAGTAAATCTGTTTAACACTACTAGAGTGCAGGTGTGTTCTCATAGAAAGTTATTTCCTTAATCATCTCTGGGTGAACTTTTAAAACATTTTTACTTATTTATTTTTAATTGAAATATAGTGGATTTATAATGTTATATTAGTTTCAGATGTACAACATAGTGATTTAATATTTTTATAGATTACAGTCCATTAAAGTTATTATAAAATATTGGTTATAGTAGTTCCCGTCATGGTGCAGAGGAAATGATTCTAACTAGGAACCATGAGGTTGCGGGTTCGATCCCTGGCCTTGCTCAGTGAGTTAAAGATCCGGCGTTGCCGTGAACTGTGGTGTAGGTCACAGATACAGCTTGGTTGTGGCGTTGCTGTGGCTGTGGTATAAGATGGCAGCTGTAGCTACGATTAGACCCCTAGCCTGGGAACCTCCATATGCCATGGGTGCAGCCCTAAAAAGGAAAAAAAGTGTTGGTTATATTTCCTGTGCTAGACATTACACCCTTTATCTTATTTATTTCATAGTTAGCAGCTTGTACCTCTTAATTTCCTTCCCCTGTCTTTACCTCCCACCACTCTTCCCACTGGTGACTATTAATTTGCTCTCTGTACCTGTGAGTCGGTTTCTGTTTTGTTATATTCGTTTGCTTATTTAATTTTTCAGATTGCACATATAAGAGAAAAAATAGTATATGACTTTTTCTGACTTACTTAACTAAGCATATTACTTTCTAGTTCTGTCCATATTGTTGCAACTGGCAAAATTTCATTTTTATGGCTAATATTTCATTTTGTGTATATAAATATATATATACATATACATATATATATATATACACACATTTTCTTTGCCCGTTCATCTGTTGCTGAACATTTAGTTTGCTTCTATATCATTGTTATTGTAAATAATGTTTCTACGAATATTGGGATGCATAAATCTTTTCTAATTAGTGTTTTAATTTTCTTTGGATATATACCTAGGAGTGGAATTGATTCTGAGGTTTCTAATGGTTCTACCTTCAAGGACTACATGTCACATATTAGGACAATCTGACTTTTATAAAGATATTATCTCTAAAAATCATTTTCAGTGCCAGAATTACAGATTGATAGCAAGTGAGTTATTTCTGGAAGTTAGATGACTTTGTATATTTGCATTTGACAATTAATTTTAGGATAGTAACTCCATTGCCTGTCAAGTAAGTTAGTCCAATTTAAGAGGCTTATACTCATAGAGGTTAATACTGACAAATAGTGTTGCCTGAACTAGGCCTCTGTCCACTGGAGCCCCGTAGAAACATGGAGATAGAGTTTTAGGAAAAGGAGAAAGAAAATAGCTTCATTGCTTGGCTAGGCAAAGGAGGTGACAGCAGGCTAATGCCCTAAAGACTGTGCCCTCTGTAGGGAGAGAATAGGATGTGATCTCTGTTAGATTTGCTGAGGAAGGAAGGTGCATGCCAAGTCAGTAAAACAGGAGAGATTTACAAAGGCATCCAAAGCAGATGGGCTGAGCTCAAGATGGCGCCAGTGCCAACTGTGAGGAGATGCTAGGCTTATGAAGGGTCGGTGGCAGGAATCTGTGGCAAGAGTTTATGGAGGGAACTTGTGGCAGGAACAATGAAGAAGGAGAAGGGGAAGGCCAGCGGAGGGGGTCTAGTCCCATGACAGAGGGCAGTCAATCTTTGCAGGTGGTTAATCTATGCAGGCAGTTGTTTATTGCAGGCTGTTGTTTCTTGCTACCTGACTTGAGCCTCCACATTCTGGGAAAGGGTGTAGATCTTGTGTGGGGCCTTACCCATGTCTGCAGCAGGTCTCCAAGGTAAACAGCCACATTTGGGGAGTTGGCGGGTCTGTTGTTATCTTCCTGGTCACCTATCATTCTAGCCATTTGCTATATAGGATAGGGGCGATGGTCTTGCTGGCTAGGGCCAATGGTGCTGCTGGCTAGGGGCCACAAGTGCTGGGTGGCTGTACATGTAGGCTCCTACTATGGAGGATGGGAAGAAAAGAGAAATAAGATTAAACAGGAGTTTGGGGGTATAGGTTGACACCAGTGCTGCTGAAGGAGAAGCTCTGGTAGCTCTCTTGACCATGGTCTGGACTGTGTTTTGTACGAAATTAATTAAGAGACATATTAGACAAGGGCCGAGGAGTACTATTAAGAGATGAATTATAAAGGGAGTATGAGGGAAAGAAGTATAGCTTTAGGAGGGGAGGAAAGTGAGGCAAATAGGGATCCTAAGGAGGATCTAAGACAGCATGTTCTCTTACCCTCTGTATTATTTCTATGTTATCTTTTAAAACTTTCTGATTTTCTTCTACTTGTCCTGTAGTATTGACATAAAAGCAGCAGGTTTCATTAAGTATGGCTCAAGTGCCTCCTGCTCCAGTGGTTAGAATGACTAGAGCTCTTCTATTCCATAGGACCACATCTGCTAGACTACTGAGAGATCTCTGCTGGTGTTCGAATGCTTTCACTGTGGCATTCCAGGACTGTTAGGACAGTTGCAAGAAGGTTAGAGAGATGTTTGAAATAGATCTTTGTAGTAAGGGAATCCCCACAAACCAGAAGAGCCCTCACCATATGGAATGGCCTACCCCTGGTAATGACAGGTTCCCAGGAGGATGGTGACAGACCCCCCCCTGAACCCCCCTGAATGTGGCAGTTCACCTTGGAGACCTGCTTTGGACATGGGTACACAAGATATGCATCCTCTCCCAGATGTGGATGCTCAAGTTGGGCAGCAAGAAACAATGTCCTGCAGTAAAGAACTGCCTGCACAGATTAACCACCTGCAAAGATTGACTGCCCTCTGTCATGGGACTAGACCTCCTCCCCTTCCCCCTGACTTTTGCCTTCTCCTTCTTCATTGTTCCTGCCACAAGTTGCTTCCATAAACTCCTGCCACAGATTCCCGCCACAGATCTTTTATAAGCCTAGCATCGCCTCACATTCGGGGCTAGCGCCATCTTGAGCTCAGCCCGTCTGCTTCAGAGGCCTTAAAAAATCTCTCTTGCTTTACAGGCTTGGCCTTGGATGTTCCTCCCTCAGCAAACCCAACATTTGCTGCCCAAATCCCGGAGGGAATGGTGAGGGAATGGGAAGCTGGTCAGTGGCGGCCAAAACCCCTGGGTTTGCAACCCAGAGAGAAGCAGGCAGCGGCAGCTCATCCTGGGCTAACCACTGGATCCCACCCAGGTTTGGAGCTCTGACTTAAGCTTCTTCCTGCCAGGAAGGAATGCCAAACTGGGAACTCGGCCTTTCCATTATCAACTCCGCATCCGCATCCAACACTGGCCTTTGATTCTTGGGTGAGTAATTGCTACCTTTCCCAGGTCTTCTGTCAAGCATGGCCACTAGAACCTGGTTCCTCTGATCTGGGGATACACACACCAGAAAGCAACCTCTCTCTCTTCTCAGATGCACCACTCAGACCTTGGGGAGTGGCACTCCCAAAGGTGGTCCTTTCCCTACCCTCCATCCCCTGTTAGTCCTCTCTTTCCTTCTCATCATGGGGAAAACTTCCTCCACTCCTCCGGGAACATGCCTCGTGTCTGCCTCTTATGAAATTCAGATACTCTCGGACTAAGAGGAGTCATTAGGTCCAAGTGTCTTAAGTTCGTAATATCATTTGGACAGAATACAGTTTGGATAACAGGTCTAAAATGGCACTTTAGATTTTAATATCTTGTGTGACCTCGATAACTTTTGTCGCCGTAAGGGCAAGTGGTTCAAATTTCCCTGTATTCAGGCCTTCTTTACCCTCTGCTCTGACACTCCCTGTGTTTGTCTTACTCAGCAGTACCTGAATTTACAGGCCCCATGCACCGCTCAAATCTCTACTGTGGGGTTGATGGCCTAGTTTCCAAAGCCTTAACAATACCCCCTCTAAATTGCACCTCATCAGGAACACCTTTCAGCCATTCTTTCCAGACATTACCCAGGTACCCAACCCAGATTCTCAGCAGAGATATTCTATCTAAATTTGGAGACTCCTTTATGCTATTTTCATATTTTATGCTATTTTCACTCCTATTTTCATAGCCACCCCTTCCCTCCTCTTTCTTCTTTCTCATCCAGAACCTGATAAACTACCTCTCTCAACCGCCATCGTTTTCCCCAAAGTATGGGATACCCCCACTCCTCCCATAGCTCAACATCATGCTCCCATTCAAGCTGAGTTAAAAGATCCATCCACATACCCTTGCCAACCCCAATATCTTTTGTTTCCTGAGGGCAGAAGGGGCCTCCAACTTATTATTAACCACCTTCTTTTTCATAACTTACTCCAACCCACTTGCTCTCTGTTTACCCCTCCAATCCTACCAGTGAAAAAGCCAGATGGCTCTTATTGCCTCATCCAAGATCTCCGCATTTTTTTTTTGTCTTTTTGTTGTTGTTGTTGCTATTTCTTGGGCCGCTCCCGTGGCATATGGAGGTTCCCAGGCTAGGGGTCGAATCGGAGCCGTAGCCACCGGCCTATGCCAGAGCCACAGCAACGCGGGATCCGAGCCGCGTCTGCAACCTACACCACAGCTCACTGCAACGCCGGATCGTCAACCCACTGAGCAAGGGCAGGGACCAAACCCGCAACCTCATGGTTCCTAGTCGGATTCGTTAACCACTGCGCCACGACGGGAACTCCGATCTCTGCATTTTTAAATCAGGCCGTCCTTCCAACTCACCTGTTGGTTCCTAATCCCTATACTACCCTTTTATTCCCCCAGATACCTGCCACTCCACGGTACTCGATCTTAAGAATGCCTTCTTTACTATTCCTTTACACCCAGACTCTCAGGACCTTTTCACCTTCACCTGGACAGATCCTGACACCCACCAATTGCATCAGCTTACCTGGGCCGTCCTTCCCAAGGGTTGTTGGGCAGGCTTCATTTTTTCGGACAGGCCCTAACTTCAGATCTCACCATTCTCAATGTCATCCTGGTACCCTCCTCCAATATGCGGATGATCCCTTACTCTGTAGCTCGTCTTATGACACTTCTCTTAAACATACAGCAACACTGTTAAACCACCTGGCTAATAAAGTTATTGGGTCTTTCCTGCCAAAGCTCAACTTTCCTCCCCCAGGTCAAATACCTCAGATTCTCTCTTATCCCAACATTGCGCTATCACTGTAGATAGAAAAGAGCTCATTGTCTTTCTCCCAGCCTCCTTTCAAACAGGAACTCCTATCTTTCCTTGGCCTTGTGGGATTCCTCTGTGTCTGGATCCCCAACTTTGGATTTTTGGCCCATCCCTTATATCAAACCAACAAAGGGCCTCTAACAGAGCCATTGGATCCTACTGTCAATATTAAAGCTCTGTTCCATAAATTACACCAGACCCTTATCTCTGCCCCTGCTCTCTCTCTTCCTGACTTATCACAACCCTTCAAACTCTACACAATGGAAATAGAAGGAATAGCACTTGGTCTGTTGGGCTTATTTGGGCATTTTCTCTTTTCTTCCTCACTCCTCCCTCTGACACAATTCCCTGGTACTCCTCAGAATGCCTCCACCAAGTATTTATTGGGAAAATGCCTCCCTCTCTTTAGAATAATAGTCCTCTATGAATAGAACATATTGTCCTTGCCACTCTGCTTCCCCTACATCTTAACACCCTATATCCCCTCCCTCTGCAAGTACTGTCCATACTAGCCTCTGCTCCTCTTGATCTTCACATTCATATCCTCACCTTCTTGTGGGAATTGCTCCTACAGGAAGACTTTGATTACCCACAGAGTTGGAGCACACACCTTCTGGATGCTTCTCAAGAGGTTGTCCAATGCATAAGTTCCCCAAATCTTCTTTTTCCGCCTCACTAATCCTAATATTTCTCTTTTAACACCTGCCCTCTTCTGGAGGGTCTCATCCTCCCCTCACCCCAACTGTCTAGTCTATAGCACAGGCTACAAACCTAACCAATTGCTGGATTTGTCTGAAAAGTTCTCGAGAGTCCTCAATGGTTTTACAGGTCTTTCTCCTAAGTCCAGAGATCCTTCTTAGCCTAACTTTAAGTTAGGAGACCATAAGGCCTCCATTTTACCAAAAGATCAACTGTTTAGGACCAATTTAAGTAAACTTCCAAGAGTCTTTCAACTGATGGAGGGAGTTAATTATTTGGGTGATAAGACCTATCTCTGTTTCCAATACATATCTGACTACAACTGGTACTTCCTCCTAGGAAAAGTGAACATTTCCTGCTGCAACCACACTTTCACTTAATGCTCCTAGCAGGAGGTATCTGCAGAAGAGAGGACAGCCTTCCCTATCCCATATAACAAAAGGTTGGAATGATAGATGCCCAGGAGGATGGTGACAGATCCCTCCCACACCACAAACCCAAATGTGGCTGTTCACCTCAGAGACCTGCTGCGACATGGGTATGGCCTCATGCAAAATCTATACCCTCTGCTGGAATGTGGATGCTCAACTTGGACAGCAAGAAAAAATGTCCTGCAGAAAACAACTGCCTGCATAGATTAACCACCTGCAAAGTTTAACTCCCCTCTGTCATGGGACTTGACCCCCCCCCACCCCCGACCTTCCCCTCCTCCTTCATTGTTCCTGCTACAAATTCCCACTGTAAACTTCTGCCACAGATTCCTGCCACAGATCCTTTATAATCCTAGCATCTCCTCACAGTTGGCACTGGTGCCATTTTGAGCTCAGCCCATCTGTTTTGGATGCCTTAATAAATCTCTCTTGCTTTTTGGATTTGGCCTTGCACATTCCTCCCTCAGCAAACCTAATAGTCTTATAATTTGGGAGTGGAAAATAGAGCCATAGATAAGGATGGGGGGAGGTGCAAATTGGTATTCTTCTTCAAATCTGGTGTTTAGGGGCCCCAGGACTGTTTCTGGTGGTCTTCCTTTCTGGAAGGAAGAATGGCTTCATCAAGTAGCCTACATCTTCCATTTGTTGGGGGCTTTAGTTCTGCACAAGAGCTCAAATATATTGTTTTGCATATTCCTTGAGGAGGAGCCAGGACACTACCCCCAGGCTGTACTATTTTTCCTTAAAACCTCCTCCCTTGTTTCTGCATCCCATCCTTTCCCTGATTAGCAACTGTTTGAACCTACCCTTTGGAACTCAAGGAAGTTCTGGGAGGCTGAATGAAGCCTGTTTTCCTTCAAACAAGAAACAGGGGAAGTAGGAAGCCTTTTGTTCCCAGAAGCCCCACAGGGTCCTGCTCATTTTCATTATAAGAGGTTTATATTTCCAATTTTGTTCATGACTTTATCATTTGAAAAGTTTTATGCAGTTTTTAAAAGTCAAGTGCAAATGCTTCTCATGGAATTTTAGTTCCTCATACTTTTTTTGTTCAAAAATATTGAGTATCTACTATATGTCTAGTACCGGGTTGCATTTCATACGTAGGGATAGACAAAATAATCATGTTTCCTACGCTTATAGTTTAAAGTGATAAAGAGTCATTAGTCAAACAGTTGCCTGAAATGTAACTGAAAGTATAATAGATAATACAAAGGAAAGAACAAAATGATAGAGTTCCTATAGCAAGGAAAGACCCAGTCACTTGTCACTTTGAAGACAGGACATGAACTTCACCTTGAGATGAAAGATGAGAATAGATGAAATACAATATGGTGGAATAGTGAGGGAGGGGACCAGGAAAACCCTTCCAGATTTCTAGGTCAGGTGTTTATATTTTTACTAGCCACCATGACTGCTGCCAGGAAAACCTTTATCCTTGCTTGTTTGGGATATAAAAATCAGCTGGTAGTCAGGGAAGATGAAAAAGAGGAAAAGATTCAGAGGCTTCTAAGAATCCAGAATGTGATAGGGATAGAGTAAGCACAGGTAGTTGTAGAAGTCCCAATAAGGGATCATAGACAGAGAGGGAAATCTAGGGGAGGTCGGAAGTTCACTGTAAGTTAATAAATGGCCCAAAACACCATTAAAACAAGACCAGACCTGCTTGACTAGTAGAAGTGCAAGAATTGCCTCAGGTCATTGGGTGGGGGATGGGATGAAGCCTGCATTCGGATTCACACCTAGGGCAGGAGTTTGAGGACCACCCTATTGCTGATTTGAATATACACCTTACTGGATACCGAGGAGGAACTACTAAGAGGAAGAGGCGGTCTTTTCTGACCATCACTCCTCTAGGACGTTAAAACTGTAGCCCACCCTCAGGGGCAGAGCTTCCTTGCCTGCCTGCTTGCATCTCTCTCAAGTGTCCTATCCTAATAAATCTATTTCTTGCCTATCACTTTGTCTCCTGCTGAATTCCTTCTCGGGGAAGCATAAAGAACCTGAACCTCAGTAAGTCCAGACATCAGGTGAGTGCTAATTTAAAACCATGGGTTCAAGTCTCAATCTGGGTTTTGGCTGGGTTAGAGTCCCTGAATGTGGGTTCAAGTCCCAATCTGGGTTTGGCTAGGGTCAGGCGGTTAGTGCTCAGTTTCCAATGAAAGGGCAGATTTACTAATACCATCCCTTACTTTCCAGGTCATTCACATAGATAGACATGAAAGTCAGAATGTCAATGATATGTTCCATTTGGCTCTGCTTTTTGTATGCCTTATACCTTCAGCTTACTTCCAAATTTTCTCCCTCCAACTCCCCACTGTTTTTTAGAATGGCAACTGTTTCTAATTCTGCATCACCTTGCTCTTGCTACAATATATCTTTGGGACTCCAGGCTTAAGGTCTTCAGGCTTACTTTACACTTGTGTGGGAAAAATTCTGTTATACTGTTTGTACATATGCCAAGTATGCAACTTAAACATAAATATTTGTAATCTTTTGTTTTTTCATTATTTGTTAAGATCTTCTTTTGAAATAGTACTCATCCATTATCTTTGGGTGAGTACTTTCTAATGACTTAACTCACAAAGAGGGAGGGTATTTATCACCAATTAGGATCTTTCTTTTGTCTCCTAACTCCTTGATCTTCTAAAAGATCTTATGGGAAACCTATAGAATTGAACCCTCAGAGTCTGCTATCTGCATATCTGGCAGTGTTGACAAGGGCTTATGGTATTGCTTCCGCCCGGAATTCCCTCCATCCTTATTTCTATTTGTCTAAATTAGGAACTCTCCATTTAGTTCTATTGATAACAGGCTTTCAAATAGTGATATTTTTGGCAGGCATGCTGAAAATGATTTTAAACAGGTTAGAGTCATTAGTGAGCCAGCCAGGCTAATTCAATCACTGTTACAGTCTAGTAATGACTTTGAGTCCGTAAACCTGTCCACAGATGCTAAACCTTGATTGGGTGGCCCTGTGATGCAGTAGGAAGAGATTCCAGTGGGAATATACCTTTTTGGAGGAATCGTAGGAATTACCTGCTGTTTTTCTCCTGTGAAGACAAATATTGGCAACCTTCTCTGTGCACTTAAATGTACAAGGGGCCTCCTCCCTCCACAAGTGCTGATAATGTGTTTTCCTTTATCCTTTGTTAAACAATTTGCTCCAGTCTCTTCAATTGCTATCTTTTGCCCTCCAGATATGATTAAAACTATACATCTCTTTAAGTACTGCAAAGACAATTTTACATATTGCCCAAAACATGGCAACAAGGCCAAAAGGATGGTCTCACAGCCTGAAAACCCTTGAACCAAGTGCAACCTTTCTTGGAGGTCGAGGTTAAGTCACAGAACATCCTGAAGCCTCATTCTCTCCTCTAAATTCCAATTATTCTTTCTATACTTTTTTTTTTCATTTGGCCTATTGTAATAGGTATTGTCATTGTTACCTTCCTTCAAATCAGGGACAATTTCTTCTAGTCCTTACAGAGAGCCAGGCTTCTGAGAAATGTCAAATTAAGGTACTTTAAACTCATTATTGCTTTATGTTCATTTTCCCCTTACTCTATTAGATTATAAGGGATGTTGACATTTTCTTCTCTTGCTTAATCCTTCATAGTTAGTCTTAAGTGCATTTTAGAAAAAGCTGGAGTAGAAATAAGCATATGATACTTAAAGAAAAAAAAACCAATCCATTTGAAAGAGGCATATTTTGTGGTCTCCATATTTTTATATTTTCTGAAATGTGATATAGATATTAAATATTTTAAATTTTTATTGAATTCATTTACGTGTTGGTTCATTTACATGTTGTGATAATTTCTGTTGTACAGCAAAGTGATGCAAAAAATTTTTTTTGCCATACACACAGCATATGCATGTGCCTGTGCTGAGGACTGAGCCCATGACTCTGCAGTGACCTAAGCTTGCAGTCAGATCCTTAACCCACTGTGTGGCAGCAGGAACTCTGACAAGGGCATTTTGGAAAAGAGCTGTATAAGAACACTAAGGTTGGAAAGATTATTTAGGCCTTAAAATGGGAAGCTAAAGAATTTGAATTTATCCTCTGCTCTATTTGCCAAAGGAAATTTTTTATCTCCTGCTGTGGTCTGATTCCTTTTTCTCTCCTGCTGTGGTCTGATCACTTACTAGAAGTTTCAGATTCTCAGAGGCACATTAGAGGTGGCTTATGACTTTTACAAGTTTTCAAGGGAAATATCTGATCATATGTAATAAATGTGTAGGAAATGTATGGATAGCAAATTTGGAATATTCTTAATTTTTTGTCTCTGCATATTGCTTTAATTTTTATTTATACTCATTTTTTAAAATTGTTTGGGCATGACCATAGCATGTGGAATTTCCTGGGGTGGGAATTGAACCTGCACTGTAGTAGTGATCTGAGCCACAATAATGACAATGCCGGATCCTTAACCTACTGAGCCACCAAAGAACTCCTAAAGGTTTTTTTTTTTTTTTTTAATGGCTGTACACAATGGAAATTCTAGTGTATTCAATAAATACTGAATAAGCTCTTAACATATGTACATAACTCTCCAATGTATATTGTTGGGTTCTTTTTAAATTTTATATTTCTTTCTTTTTTTTTTTTTTTTTTTTTTTTTTTTAATGCTGCACCTGCAGCATATAGAAATTCCAGGACCAGGGGCCAAATTGGAGCTGCAGCTGAGGCCTACACCACAGCAATGGCAACACTGGATCCAAGGCACATCTGTGAAGTACACCACAACTTGTAGCAAGGCCAGCTCATTAACGCACTGAGTGAGGCCAGGGATCAAACCAGCATGCTCATAGACACTGTGTTGGGGTCTTAATTTGCTGAACCACAACAGAAACTCCCATTGATATTTTTAGAATGTCAGTTCTCCAATAAACACTGTTTATTTTTACATATTTATTAACCTTATTTATTCCTATTTATGTCTCCTGATAATGAGAAAGAATATAAATGGGTCTTGTATCTCTGCAATTTAAAATTTTCAAAAATTAGAACTCCAATGATAAAATAAGTGTTTTATAATAGCCACCATTTATTGCGTGCATATTATATGTTTTTTTTTTCTCAAAGTAAGTGCTCTGAATAATGACAGCAATCATGAGTATGCTAAAATACTTCTATGCCAGGCTCTGTGCTATCACTTACAAATAAATTAGCTAAGTTAATCTTTTAATTCTATTAGATTGTTATTATAAGCCCCATTTTACATGGAAAATGTAAAATGGAAAGATTAATTTGCTAAATTGTAGACGTTTAGAAAAAGTCAGAAACAAATTTGCAGTCAAATAGTAGTTGCTTTTGGATATGGCCTTACCCTCCTATGCCATAGAGTCTCCTAAAATGTTTCTCTGTGCATAGTTATTTTTGTTTGTTTTGTTTTTGGCAAGTGGAAGTTCCTAGGCCAGGGACTGAACCCTTGCCACAGCAACAACACGCTGCTGTAAAAACAGCAGATCATTAACCTGCTGAGCCACAAGGTAACTCTCTCTGTGCATGATTTTTAAATTTTTTTTTACCACAAAGGCTTTTAAACTACAGTTTATAATTCATAGTTACTCCCTTGCTGCAGTATTTTCTTTGCCCTTCTTTTCATTGACGATTTCTATCCTCCTAATGTTGTTCTTACCTTTAAGCTTTTGTTATCTGCCTGGGTCATACTTTTTTCTGAACTCATCTGTTGGTAACAGCAGGATGGTCTCAAGGCCATGTAACCATCCTCTGTATTCTAGGGCGTAGGGAGGATTCATTCTGCCTATCAAATGCATGGCTATTGTAGGGGTTGTACCATTATTTTGTTTAGTTTTGCATCTTTTATTTATTCTGTATCAGCAAACACCACTCAAACCATAATAGCCTTGACTACTTTTAACAATGAATGGGGAAAAAAAATGACTCTCCCGAAATGCAAAATAACCACTTCTTCTGCAGGCTGACAAGGATTACTTGTTCCACCTCTGATGATGGGATCACGTTTTACAAGAGAAATAATAGCTGGAGGTCACTGCTCTCTTTCTGTTTCCTTATTTTTCCTTCAAAATCTCTTTTCCATGCCCAAACCTACTTATTGCCTATTGCACTAAAAGAACAGAATCAAAGAAACTTATATTCCTGGTCTGTGATGGTTAAGTTTAACAAAATTCTTGAAACTGTATGTGGATTATATGTATACAATGCTAAGTCTGCGCTGTGAAAGATTCAGAGGGCCTTGGCGGGGGGGGGGGGGGGGGGGTTGTCGTAAAACCAGTCACTTCTTTGCCCTTGAGATCCTTATTGTCTGGTTTAGGAGAAAAGACATAAAACAACCAACCATACATGGACACCAGACTGTAATAGACATGAGCCCACTAAATGTTTTAGAATTTAAAGGAATAGAATATATACATGCACACATATATATATATATATCACATCCATATATACATCTATATATATATATATATATCCTAATATGTATACTTTTTTCTACTATATATTACCTGTTTATATTATTAATATATGACCTATTGCCTTACAAATCTTAATATATTTATCTCATCTATAACTATATATTCCCTAATTCTAGTACATTTTAGGATTAGTAAAGAAAGAGGTCTTGAGCTAGGTAATCCACAAAAGAAGTACAGGTTTAGGAGTTCCCGTCGTGGTTCAGTTGTTAACGAATTCGACTAGGAACCATGAGGTTGTGGGTTCAATCCCTGGCCTTGCTCAGTGGGTTAAGGATCCGCCATTGCTGTGAGCTGTGGTGTAGGTCACAGACACAGCTCGGATCTGGCGTTGCTGTGGCTGTGGCGTAGGCTAGTGGCTACGGCTCGGATTAGACCCCAAGCCTGGGAACCTCCATATGCCATCAGAGTGGCCCTAGAAAGGGCAAAAAGACAGAAAAAAAGAAAAAAGGAAGTCCAGGTTTAGTCTCTGCGTGAAACAAGAGTAGATGTCTCCAGTTGTGCTATGGGAGAAATAGGGTGGCATGATTTCCCATTTGTTTAAATCCCTCATATGCCCTTTAAAAGTGCTCTATAGTTTTTCTCATGTATGTTTGAAATATTTCTTGCTAGGTTTATGTTGAAGGATGTTATTTCACTCTACCATCTCTGTTCAACTCCCAAGGGTACCCAGGGGCCAGGACGGTCCTCCCAGTGGTATCTGACCTCATTCACTCTTATCCTGCAACATCTTTGCAACTAGCTTTTGTGAAGATGATTGTGAGCATTTTTATCTTTATCTCTTCTGCTTGTATAGTCTTTTATATGAGGAAATTGGTAGAAATTCAAAAACTTTGCTGACATTATGGTCTTGTCTGAACCAGAATATTGGTTTTTATTGAAATATATTTGACATATAATATTTGTTAAGTTTGAGATATACATGTTGGTTTGATACATTTATATATTGCAATATGTTTGCCATTGTAATGTTAGCTAGGACCCCTATCTTGTCACAGAATTATTATTTCTTTTATTCATAATAACCAAGATATAGAAACAATCTAAGTGCCCATCAATGGATGAATGGATAAAGATGTTCTTTGATTAATATTGGCAATTGCTTTTTTTGGAAGAGTTGCCTATACTTTAAAATAAAGGAAGAATGAACATAGGCTTTACAGTAATTTCAAGTAATTGATTACCTCTCTTTATTGATATTTTATTTATTGAAAACTATCAATTATTGTTATTAATTAAAAATAAAATAGCTACAGTGAAAAAAATTACAAAAGTAGGAGTTCCTGCCGTGGCTCAGTGGTTAATGAATCTGACTAGGAACCATGAGGTTGTGGGTTTGATCCCTGGCCTTGCTCAGTGGGTTAAGGATCTGGCATTGCCGCGAGCTGTGGTGTAGGTTGCAGACGCAGCTTGGATCCCGCATTGCTGTGGCTCTGGTGGAGGCCGACGTCAACAGCTCCGATTGGACCCATAGCCTGGGAACCTCCATATGCTGCGGGTGTGGCCTTAGAAAAGGCAAAAAGACAAAAAAAAAAAATTACAAAAGTATATTAGTGTAGTATAAAATAGATATGTTTATACATATCAAGGGCTTAAATTGATCATATTTTCAAGTCCAGGAATCATACTTTCAAGGATCTATTCTAAAAAAAAAAATCATCTTTGGAATAAAGATGGTAATTTATCAAAGTTATTTCTTCTTATAACAATTAATAATAGTAAAAAATCAGAAACAGGCCGTCAAAAACCAGAGAAATGGTTAAATAAGTAATAATATACTATAGAATAATAACAGACATCTTCTCTGGCTAGAGCTGAATTTATAATCTAAAGGAATTCTTGGGAAAAATTTTTGCACCACATTCGTAATTATCTTTAAGATATATGGAGAAGTGCCTAGTAATCTGGGTAGAAGAAAGATTGGTGAAAAGAAGCTCACAGCAACAATGATTTGCTAAGAATCTCAGATAAAAATCATCATAAAGGAAGACTCTTGCTATTCCAAGTAAAATAGTAGAATAGGGCTTGTGAGTCGAATGGAGGTAGTGGATCCAAATATAGTACAGGGTCTCTTGAACTTGTCTATGCAGACATCCTGGCTGTAAGAAGCTCTCTTGGGAGAATGATAATTTCTGAGCCAGCTAGATGAATGGAAACAGCTCACCATGGCTAATTTGAATATATACATATTTTAAAAGCCTGATTAAATGGTCACATGCCTACCTGCTGTGTATAATTTAAATTTAGTTGCATACATATTTTTAAATATTATATTAAAGAATATATTACTATAAAAAGATAGTCTTCTACTGTCACATTTCATAAGTTAATTTTATTCAAACTCTTTACATTTTGACATCAGTATTTCTGTCATCATTACAGCCAATTTTTGAGTCGTGTCTCACAGTTTTCAATAGCACATTATCCTCAATTCTCATCCAAGTTGTTTTCAGTACTATGCTGTTTCTGGGAATTTTATCCTAATTGCCTAAACAACAGGCATAATTTGCATAACATCACAAATTTACTTTCTCAAGAATCTTGTTGATAGGTATTCCTGACTTACACAGGGTGATTAATTTTAAATCCATCATATTTATAGTGGTAGCCAACATATTTATAGCATTATCCAATATTTTAAAAGCTTAAAATAACCCACCAAATATCTATTCAAGGTCTTTCCCAACTTTTTACTTATATTGTGGCTGAGATCAGGGAAATTTATATGACCCTGAGGAACAAAATGAATGTATATTTCTGTCAACTGACAGTGAATGTAAACTTATTTTTCTGATAGGGAATGAAAATAATTGATTTGTTTGATCAGGCGCTAAACATCTGGTATCCAATGTGCGTGGTGAGTGCTTCTACTGAAGGTACCACATTCTGCACAAGAGCTGTGATTGGGGCCACCACTTGGTTTTGTTTATGGGAATTCACCCTCATCTAAAATACTCTGAGTTTTTCAGTGGACAGATTAAGAGACCAAGGCAGACACAATGGGGGCCATAACTCCTTCATCTTTTGTGACTTTTGAGGGTGGCACTAACATTTGACATTTCACCTCAGATAGGGCTTTAATTCTGATTTAGCATCTTGGCTGAGGAAGACAATATTGGGGTCTCCCACTTAACCTGCATTACCGTTGTGTATCTTACCCTATAGTTCAGGAGATCAATGTGAGGAAATAACTACCAAAATAACCTTCCATGTGTTCCCCTTGTGATTAGGGGACTATGATCCTGTGCCCTCACCAGGTGTGAGTAAAAGCTCATACCCTTTATCCAATAAGTCTTGAGACAATAGCTATTTTCTCTTTTAAATATTGATGTATTTTGACAATTATGAATTGCATCTGTTTGAGGTACAGTTTGATGATTTGATATACATTGTGGTAAATATCACCACATTCAACCTTAATATATCTGTCACCTCAGTTATCACTTTTGAGTGTATGTATGTGATGAGAACCCTTAAGATCTATCTTAGCAAATTTCAATTACACTGTATAGAATTTTTAACTATCATCGCATTGCTGTACATTCAGTCTCCAGAACTTATTCTTGCATAACTAAAGTTTTGTACCCTTTGACTGGCATCTTCCTATTTCTCCCCCCTCCATTCTTCTCTCTGCTTCTATGTGTTTGACCATTTAATTTAATTAATTTATTTATTTTGTCTTTTGTCTTTTTAGGACCACAACCACAGCATATGGAGGTTCCCAGGCTAGGGGTCTAATTGGAGCTGCTGCTGCCAGCCTGCACCAGAGCCACAACAACGCGGGATCTGAGCTGCATCTGCAATCTACACCACAGCTCACAGCAAGGCTGGATCCCTAACCCACTGAGCAAGGCCGGGGATTGAACCTGAAACTTCATGGTTCCTAGTCAGATTTGTTTCGGTTGCGCCACGATAGGAACTCCGTGTTTGACCATTTTAGATTCCACATATAAATGAGATCATACAGTATTTTTCTTTCTGCATCTGGCTGATTTCACTTAGCATAATGTTCTCCAAGTTCACCCATTTTGTTGCAAATGACAGATTTCTTTTTTAAGTTTGAATAGCAATGAAATAGTATGTAGAGTAATAAAATATGTATTTCATTATTATATTTACTTTATTCATCCATGGATATTTATGTTGTTTCTATATCTTGGCTATTATGAATAACACTGAAATGAACATAATGGTGCTGATATCTCTTCGAGAGGTTGATTTCATTTCTTTTGGATATACATCCAGACGACTTTCTTTTCTTCACTGGGGAATCCATTCTGAATATAATTCTTTTGTGCTGTGAGGTCCTTCCTCTCAGTTGATGTCCTCTGTGTCTGAGAACTGGCTTACAGCTGGACACAAGATAAGAATTCTCTTTTTACCATTATTCTCCTTCCATCTCCATCCTCTTTTAATTCAACACAGGTGAATTCTGGAAAGCTATGACGCTAGAACATGTAAAGAAAATACTTCATTCCATTTATCACTAGAAATAGTTTCTTTATTGTTGGCCAGTGAATGATCCAATTCCAAAAATCCCTTCCTTAGGGTCTGCATTCTGCTGTAACTGCATCAATTTGGGCTGCCCCAGAAGAAAACTCTGAGACATAGATTCAAGTGCAAGTATTTATTTAGGATATAAAAGAACCACCAGTATGGGAATGGAAAGAGATAAAAGCAAAGTAAAGCATTCAATAAAAAATTGTTGTTCCCCTGGACAAGTGGAGGATTAATTCCTCTAGGGGATTTGGGGAATTATCATACCTCAGAGAGGAATGAGGTGAAGTATTTGCCTACCAACTCTTAATAACCATCAGTTTGGCATCGATGAGTGCTGTGTGGGTGTAAAGCAGTAGTATCATTAATTTTTTTTTTAGTACTTTCACGTTTTCACACAAGCAGAAATGAGGCTCTAGTGCAAAAGAAAACCCTCTATCAAAGAAATGTAGGTGATTGTAGTTAGTGGGCTGGTATGTACTGGAAAAATGAGTAAGGAGATATGAGCATTGCAACAAAAGAATCTCTTTGACACCCTATGCTAGACAACCAAGTTCTAATCCCCTTGTATTGGCTGCCACCTTATTCTTTTCCAATAGATTCAGGGTGTGTCCACATGAATTTTGTTTATCCACTGTGAAGGTTGCTTCATTAGATATCAAGTGCATTCAAGAGAAGAATATATTAAAGTCACTCCATTCCACTCCACATATATATATAAATGATGGGTCTGGTTCATTGGCTTATCAAGGTTTATCAAGAATTATAATATTCATATATATATATATATATAAAATATTTTATATATATGGCTTTTAATGGTTCCATCCCTGGCATATGGATGTTCCCAGGCCAGGGATTGAATATGAGCCACAGCTGCGACCTACACCAGATCCTTTAACTCACCGTTAAATGATCCTCTGCAGTGACCCGAGTGAGCACCTGCAGTTGGATTCTTAATCCACGGTGCCACAGCAGGAACTCCCCAGGATAAAATTTTTATTCTTGCTATTTTATCATAGAAAATCTGTTTCAAAAACAAATTTTTTTCACTTCTTTCCTTATCTTCCAACATAGAAATCAGTGTATTATTACATGAAGAGTTACCTATGCATACAACAAATTCTCTAAACTATGTGACTCTATACAAACATTGGGAGACATGGCATATGATTTGAAGCTTCTGGTGACATGACTTTAACGACTCTAAATGGTAGGGGACTTTAGACCTTCCTGATAAATGCAGTTCTTTTGTAGGTAGATTAGAATAGAAGCACATTAGTTCTGAATGATAAAAGTAGTAGTAGGTCTTATGTGATGATCTAGTGCATTTACAGATGACCTAGATAAGAAAAATAGAGATTTTGCGTTGCTGTATTTTTACTGAGTAGAATGTTTGAAGTTCAATCACGATGAATACTGACCAGGTTATAAAGCGTTTTGTGATGGCTGTGGATAATTAGTTACTGTGATAATTATATTTCTAATAATGTTAAAAGAACACTGTTAAAAGAAAATATCTTGAGTGATATTTAGGGCAGGTAATCAGTCAGAATGCAGCTGGGAATTGAAATCACTATAATTACTTGAAATAGGGAAAGTTTACTAAAGGGAATTGTTACATGAGTGATGGATATGCTGAAAATCCAAACAGCAGATGGTGAACAACCCAGAATTTAGCAAAAGCAGAACGCTTCAAACCTCCTAAAGCTAGGGGAAGTGAGAGAAGAATTCCCAGGATGAGAACTTCCTCCTGGAACTGTGATGGGCTTGTCTGGCATGAACTGGAGATTTTATTTTATTTTATTTTATTTTATTTTGTCTTTTTTTTTTTTTTTTTTTTTAGGGCTGCATATATGGCATATGGAGGTTCCCAGGCTAGGGGTCCAATCGAGCTGTAGCTGCTGGCCTATACCACAGCCACAGCAATGCAGGATCCAAGCAGCATCTGCCACCTACACCACAGCTCACGGCAATGCCAGATCCTTATCCCACTGAGTGAGGCCAAGGATTGAACGAACCTGCATCCTCATGGATGCTATTAGGGTTCTTTAACCACTGAGCCATGACGGGAACTCCAGGAATTGGAGATTTAAAAAGATGCAAACACTGTGGCTAACAGAGAAACAATCTAGTTTCTCTCCATTTCTTTCTATTCCCAATTTCCTAGCCTCCAATTTTCCATCAGTTGCTTCCCATTGCACAAACTAGCAAGAAATCAGCAGATATGGATGGCTAAGAAGCATTGTCTACAGAGCAGTGGAGAGGAGAGATACAGGCAGAAAATAGAACTGAAAGCCAAGGACTGGCATAAGAAAGGCATGATTTCTAGTCAAAAGAAATAACTATATTCTTGGATCTGGTATGTGGCTTAGAGTTTTCTCTACAGCACAGAATAGCAGAAGGAATGACCGAAGGGTCATCGTCACCTCAATGAGAATTATGCATTTATGTCCAAAACCAAAGGACTTTGTTCCGGGTGCTATTTGAGAACACTGGCTATGAGAGAATTGATTGGCTTAGACTGAGGAAAGCTGCCATGGTCAGTGAAGGGCCCACAAAACCCTGCCAACACAAAGAGCTCAGGGCACTATTATTCTCTTGGTTGGTAAATTGGACCAAATATCTATGCCCTTGAGAATTCAAGATCCCAAGACCAGAAAAGCTTTTTATGTCAAGTGAATAGAAATAGAAAGAGGAATGAGATTTTATTTTATGAGAATAACAACGAAATAATAGATAATGAAGTACAACATCAAAATCTCTATCACCAGAAACTAATATTTTACAGTAAAAATGACCCACAATATTTTACCAATGGTTAAATTGTGCATTGGAATTAGAAAGTTATTTATTTATTTATTTTTGCCTTTTCTAGGGCCGCTCCCGCAGCATATGGAGGTTCCCAGGCTTGGGGTCTAATTGGAGCTGTTGACGCCAGCCTACGCCAGAGCCACAGCCACACAGGATCCAAGCCATGTCTGCAACCTACACCACAGCTCACGGCAACGCTGGATCCTTAACCCACTGAGCAAGGCCAGGAATCATACCCGCAACCTCATGGTTCCTTGTCGTATTCGTTAACCACTGAGCTATGACGGGAACTTCTAGAAAGTTATTTAGAAACAGAGAATATATTTTTACAGTTTTTACTGTTAAATAAAATGAAAGTAGGTTATCATCCTTAAAATTATCAGAAGTTTTAGTAAAATGTGAGTTCCTGTTGTGATGCAGCGGATTAAGAACATGACATAGCGTCTGTGAGGATGCGGGTTCGATCCCTGGCCTTGCTCAGTGGCTTAAGGATCTGATGTTGCCACAAACTGCAGTGAGGTTTGTAGATGTGGCTTAGATCTGGTGTTTCTACGCTGTGGTGTAGGCTGGTAGCTGCAGCTCCCTTTCAACGCCTAGCTCGGGAACTTCCATATGTGCAAGTGCAGCCATTAAAAAAAAGAAAATGAAAAAAGAAAAAAAAAAGAAATTTTATTAAAATGCGTTACTGTTCCCAAGAGTTTGTTGCCCCTCCCTGTAGTGGAGTTATTGGCCATGTGGTTTTCTTTGATCAATCACCAAGAGTGGTAGCATTTTCTGTCTATATTCTAGGCAGAGGATTTAAGAGCCAACACACAGGTCTGCCATTGCTCTTTTCCCACTGCCTTGAGATTGTCATATCACAAATAAGGTACTGCTGGCCTGTAGAAGATATTTGATCTGATGGCACAAATATCCCTAGTAAATAAATATCCCTTACAAACCACTGAGCTCATGGGGTGTTGAGATTTTGGTTATCGCAGCATAGTTGAGTGGAAGCTGACTGATGAAAATCTTGACAAGAGAGTTAGTTCTTCTATCAATGGGACAATTTAGGTGACCCTTCTTGAGCTATTTAGCCCCTGATCATCTTTAAGATATCATTTAAGTTACATTTCTCCTGGCACTATTTTCTTAACGAATGCCACCATATCAGGCCAGCTTTCTTTGTTTAACCTATTGTAGAAATTTGCTTCTTTGTGAGCAACTATTATTTTAAAATTTTATGTCAAATCTTATTAGATGTTTTATTTCATTCCAATGGTCGTTTCATTATCCCCTGTTCCCGAGCAACACTATACTTTCAGGCAATCATTTCATCGCAATTACTAAATCATTCACTAAGTTCTCTGAATCTACACTCCTTTTAAAATGCTCCTGTCAGAAACATGCACGTATTTTGAGTAATGAAAAATGCATAACACAACCAACTGTTTTGCCTAAAACACAGCTATATATTACCCATCTGATTCTTTATGCATTTTAAAGTATATCTGTAGTTGTGCTTATTATATTCTTAAAATATTGCTTTCTCAAATATTGTTTGTTATTGAGGTATAATTGACATATAGCATTAGGATATGTACAACATAACAATTCAGTATTTGTAAATATTGCAAATTGATCACCACAGTGAATCTAGTTAACGTCTATTACTATGCATATTTACAGAATTGTTTTCCTTATGATGAACACTTTTAAGATTTACTCTCTTAGCAACTTTAAATATGCAATACAGTATTATTAACTCTAGTTGCCGTCTTGTACACTACATCCCCATGACGTTAATGTTTAAATATATAAAGGTCTTTAATCCAAAGTAAATATCTTATATAAGACAAAAAAATTTATATTTGCTATTTATAATTCCAAGCCCATTATTTTTCAAAATTCAAGATTCTACTATGTCTTCATTGACATCACTAATGAATGCCATGAAATGTTTGATTTGTGCTATTTCATTTCAGCTGACCTAAGGGCCACAGAGTTGTACTTATTGATTTAATTTAGAGAATGTAAGGTGTCCGGAGACCTCTAAATTTATCTCAGGCCAATCTTATGCCTTTTCCCCTTTACTCTTGCTTCAAATTTTCATTTCTTTGAGATGATATATTTGTATGGACTGATCAATTTATATTCAGAATAATTAGTAGTTTGTGTTACGGAAAAGCTCTTCAATCATAAGTGACGTTAAAATAAAATTAAAATAGTGTATGACATAGTATGCTTCAGCTGTTTGTGTAAATATGATATTTTTTGGAATTTGTGCTATATGCAGAGATAATTTGAGTGTATTTTCTCCCTCATCTGGAATGAGGAGAAAGAGAGAGAGGGAAAAATGGAATACCATGACAAACATGGTTTTGGGAGTTCCCATCATGGCTTAGTGGTAACGAATCTGATTAATATCTGTGAGGACTCAGGTTCAATCCCTGGCCTCGCTCAGTGGGTTAAGGATCTGGTTTTGCCATGAGCTGTGGTATAGGTTGTAGACGTGTCTTGAATACCCAGTTGCTGTGGCTGTTGCGGAGACTGGCAGCTATAGCTCAGATTCGACCCCTAGCCTGGGACCTTCCATATGCTGTGGGTATAGCCCTAAAAAAGACCAAAACAAAACAAAATGAAACAAAACTTAGTTTTAGGTAGCAGTCAATTTTTTTTTCATAAAAGTACTAGCCTTCACAATTTTTCTCGATTAAAATTATTACTTTCTATGTTTACCAAAGCAGACAGACAGTTCAGGAGGAGGGAAGGGTAGAGTGAGAGTTTGGGGTGGAAATGTGCTAAAATTAGGTTGTGATGATGATCCAACAACTCTAAGTGTAATAAAATTCATTGAATTATTTAAAAAACTATTACTTTTAATTATCTCCATTAATTATGACTATTAATGACATCAAATACAATATGTTTTATGTAATTGACAAAATAAGAAGTGAAGAAGCAGAAAAATCAAACTATTTACTTACTGATAAGGATAGGGAGCGACACAATTAATTATTTTCGGCTGCACGTGTGGCATATGGCAGTTCCCTGGCCAGGGATCAAACTCACACCACAGCAGTGACCCAAACACTGCAGTGACAGCACTGGATCCTTAACCTATTGGGCCACAAGAGAACTCCAAGGGAGTGATATTATTTAAAGCTAAACTGAGATTTCCTTTCCCTATAGTGCCAAAATTCCTCTTTGAATATATATTGTGAAAGTATGTGTGTTTCCAATACAAAATCCATCTTATTTCTATATGCCAGCAATGAAAAATCAGAACTAAAAAATTTTAAATATATAATGCCATTTGCATTAGCACCAAAAATGTGTATTTACTTAGGTATAAATCATATAAAATATGTGCATGATCTATGCTAGAAACTGAAAGCTTCTGAGAGAATTCAGCAGACACAGACATAAGTAGAGAGGTACACCATATTCATAGATTGGAAGATTAAGTCTTGTTGATAAGCCAGTTCTCCTGTTTAAAACCATAGATTCAACATGATCCCCACTGAATTCTCAGCAGGCTATATTCATAGGTAAGCTGCTCAATAATTCATTCAATATGAAAGGTGTACTCACTCATTACTAATGCCCTTTCTGTCTTTATAAAGTCTCAAGTTAAGAAATGACGTCAGTGCTATTAGATAAAATACCTATGATCTGGGTGTAACTGACAGCATCTCTTGGCCTCTGAATTTGGTAGAATCTAAGCGAGCAGAAGATCCTCTTGTTCTAGTTCCATTGACACAATTATAGATACTATTAATATGAGAGTGTTTCCTTTTTTTCTGTATAATCTATTGGATATTTAGGAAGACTATTTTATAGTCATTTGGAAGAAATTGAAGAAATAAAAGTTTAAAAAACCCAAATAACACCAAAGTTGGTGTTAAAGGGAAATTTAAATCATTATATTGAGATGGCTATGAAAAGAAAATAGAGAATCAGATCATCACTTTACAGTTTTATTTTACACAAATAAATTCAGTTTCCTAAGGGAATAGAGTTTGTAAAGGATTTAAGTGTATAGTCATTAATATGGCATATAAGCATTTGTAGTGAGTTATTTGTCAGTGAAATGTAATATTAAAAGTTTTTGTATATATTACATTGCCATTTTGAGACTTGCATAGATGCCAAAGTTAAAACAATTTGCATAAATATTTTGAGCCAGTTCTAAATGAGAAAAAAAAATGTAAGATTCATTTCTGTTCTATTACATGACTCTTAATGCATGTGTACATTATATATTACACATAATAACTCCATTTACTGCAGATATATTTTTTAACATTATCTTTCTAAACATGGAAAGAACAAAGCCTTCATATAATCACTGAGTGATTCATATATTAGCATTAGTAAATATTAATTATTTAAAATCAGATATTGAAAAATAGGAAAATTACAAGATATCTATTTAGCTCAGGTGACAAGAAATTTCTTTTTTTTTTTTTTGGCTTTTTAGGGCCACACCCTGGGCAAATAAAAGTTCCCAGGCTAGGGATCAAATCATGCCACAGCCACAGCAATGCCAGATCTGAGCCATGTCTGTGACTTACACCACAGCTCACGGCAATGCCTTATCCTTAATCCACTGAGCAGGACCAGGGATCGAACCTGTGTCCTCATGGATACTAGTCAGATTTGTTTCCACTGCACCATGATGGGAACTCCAAGAAATTTATTTCTTGCTCATTCAGGAATGTCTTAATTTCAAGCTCCCTCTTCTTTCTAGAATTGTCCAATCCTATCCCCACTTCTCTCGACCCCTACTGGCTTCTTCCTAGTATGTTTTCTAGACTCATGATAATGGGAGTGAGGATGGTTGAAATATTATTTCATCCTTGGTCTTCCTTGTCTGTCCAAATTTGCATCCATGTGCTTTGCCACATCCTGTCCTTAGAATCATTCATTTAAACACTGGTGTCTGCTGAAATATTCAATTTTTATACATGCTCTGCTGGTGTAGTTCACACAACATCCATTGCTACAGCTCCTTGTTTGAATTAAACACTTCTTCAGTTCAGCCAACCTCCTTGCCCTCCATGCAGGCACAAAGAAGCTTTGAATGCTCTCTGTCCCTCCCAGAAGCCATTGTTACCTAATGTCTCCTTACCCAGGGGGTCTCCTTTTCTCAGAGCCTCACCTCATCACTGCTATGTTCCAGCTAGCATGCCTTGGCATTTGCATTGACGTAGTCATTGTCTAAGTTTTTTTTGTTACCATCTTAAATTATATATATTTTTTTAAGAAAGTTCTTTCCAAAGGCAGCCAAAGTTCATTATTTTAGAATGTGCAATTTCCCCATTATCTGAATTCTTTGCATATTTACTTCTCCAATATTGAAAAGAGAGATTATGGAAAATACATCCTCTGCCAAGTTTCTTCCCTGGTCCTACACCCCTCTTTTTCTACTTTATCCACACTGTCAGAAATCAAAGCAGCCTCTAGAATGCTTCCATGGCATTCATATTCAGAAACACTTAAGTAAACTTCAAGCTGACATGACCGCAGCAGTGGTCTTGGATGATACTGTGAAAACCAAATTATCTTTTTCAGAGTTCAAAATTAAGAGCATGCTAATATAGATATCACCAAAAGTATACACTGAAACTCAACTACCACTGTTAAGAAAATAACGCTGCTTTATTTTTCTCAGCAGAATTTTCTTACAAATGTAAACCAGTCTCTTAGATGCAAAGGCGTGTAGATAAGAATGGTTTGTTCTGAAATTAAAATTTTCAAAATGTGACAGGGGAGATACACTGGAAGATCTAGATTACAGTTATTTTGCCAGTGTTTGCTTAGTGACTTTGGGCATTAAAAATACTTTTTAAGTGCTATAAAGAGGACTCTTATGAAAGAGACCTGAGCAAAATGTTGTGAATTTTGCTGAAATTTTGATAAAACAGATTACTAAAACGAGAAAGAATACGTATATGTTATCCAACTTCTGGAGGCTTGAAAGTTGAAAATGTTGCAAAGAATGGTATGGGGATGTGTTTTAATCACCTCCTCTTCACCCCACTGATGAAGGGAGAGTCCCATCCTAGGGTTATGAGGTTGGTTGTCACTAGACAGATGAGACCTATAGTAGTAGATTAGATACACAGACTCACAGCTTGGGATGGAGAGACCACACAGGGCTGCACCTGGAATCAGAGCGAATGACATGGCCTATGGGAGGCAGGCTTCGTAGTATCAAGACGGGGAGGTGGCTCTCAGTTCCTACAAGAGGATGAAATTGGTGTGATTGACTAATTCCAGAGGCTGGCTGGGGTTGAAGCTTCCTATCCAGGGTCAATCAGGAACTGTGCCTGGTCCCTGTAATAGGGAGGGCCATTTGTTTGGTTAAGGAAGGAGGGTGGGGAACGTGTGGTTAAGCCATTAGAAACTGTCCTGGATTTTCCCAGATGTCAAGGAATACATATTACTAGACCAGAATTTTAAGGCCTTCTACCAGAAGTTACTCTAAATCCCCAAATTTTGACATTAAAATTACGGAATTTCCAGAGGTAAGAGGCAGCAGATCTCCATCAAAGGTAAAGTGTTACATGAAGCAACTGCAGAGATGATTACCTGAATCCGTAAAAACAATGTAAAAGGAAAAATGCATTAGCAATATGAAAAAAGGAAAAATATGTAAGCATTCTTTCCAATTCAACTATGCTTGATGGAAAAAATAGAGGAGATCTGTTCTCTGCATAAGCTAGCATTTTATTAGTATAGAGCAAGATGTCAATAAGCTTTTTGTGGCAGGGAGCAAATATTTTAGGGCCAGAAGGTCTGTTACAAGTACTAAATCCTGTTCCAGCTTGAAAGCAACCATAGGCAGTACTTAAATAAGGGGGTGTGGCTATATTCCAATAATATTTTGTTTATAAAAACAGCTAGAAGACCAAATTTGACCCATGGTGATAATTTAACTATTAGTGAACAATATATTGATACCATTAAGTATATAATCAGAGAAATTCCAGGCTTCTTGTTTCTATATCAGAAGGCAAATTATGCCTTATCAAAGTCTTTTAATTTTTTCCAAGAGAGAGAAAAGGTTTTATATTAATGTACATTACTTGTAGTAATGGGAGAAATTTTCTGAGTACAATTTAAAAGGTTTTAAAAGAAACTTTATCTGAATAATTTTAACCTTATTAACATTTCATTGATTCCAGTCACTAATTTGTAATATCATTGCATATTTAAAAATTTTTTTTCTGTACTTAGAGATTTAAACAATGGTTTCAAATTCAGAATTCTTTGGTTTCCTACCCCGATTTTAAATTAAGTGTTCTATCTTCTCAGTTTATTTTCTACTTCTTTCATCTTTTTGTAAATGTTAGGAATCATAAAATATATTTGATAATTGAAATTGTAAACAGGGGATCCAAAAAAAGGAGAAAGGAAATGAGGAATTAAATATGTGTTTAATGGAGAAGGAAAAATATATCTGAGTTAGTCTTTATATTAGTATTGTGACCTATAATGAAATATAATCTGTTTATCCTTTATAATAATGAACAATACAGACAAAAAGTACCTATTTACTTAGATAACTAGATTTACAGTGTGAAAAAACTGACCATGCCTTTTTTTTTGTATTTTTGTATTTTCTTGGGCTGCACCCACGGCATATGGAGGTTCCCAGGCTAGGGGACTAATCCAAGCTGTAGCCACCGGCCTATGCCAGAGCCACAGCAATGCGGGATCTGGGCCGTGTCTCCGACCTATACCACAGCTCATGGCAACACCACATCCTTAACCCACTGAGGAAGGCCAGGGATTGAACTCACAACCTCATGGTTCTTAGTTGGATTCGTTAACCACTGAGCCACAATGGGAACTCCAGACCATGCCATTTTTTGTCTTCTTCAAGAAGGCAATTGTAAAATTTTCAAATATCAAAAGACTACTTATCAGTGGAAATAAATTTATGTAAGTTTAACACCTTTCAATGTTATATACTTACTCTTTTAAGCCAATTGTTACGACTGAATTGCGTCCTCTCCCCCCTCCCTGCCCCATTCATACTGAAGCCCTGAGCCCTACTGTGATGCTTTTGAGAGACAACTGGGTTTTGATGAAGTCATGAGGATGGATGGGTCCTCATGATAGGCTTAGTCTCATCAAAACCCAATTATCTGTAAATCAACTACAATAGAAAAAATAAAAATCTTAAAAAAAATTGATATGGGAACCAAAAAAAAAAAAAAAAAAAAAGAGAGATACCACAAAGCTTGCTTCTTCTCTCTCTCCCTCTGCCTCTCTCTCTCTTTCGTGCTCACATGCGCTTGTGTGGACTGAGAGAGAAGGTGGTTGTCTGCAGGTCAGGAAGAGAGTCCGCAACGAGAAATCAGATCTGCTGGCACCCTGGCCTTGGACTTCCCATCCTCCTTAACTGTGGACAAATTTCTGTTGTTTAAACTCCTACTCCATGGTATTTTGTTATGGCCACCCGAACAGACTAAAACACATCAATAATTTCATTAATTATTGATAAATAACTCCACGGAGTATAAATGTATTTTGCTTGTATTCAGTTCAAAATTCCAGAACGGAATTCAGTGCTGTAATGACTTCCCTTAAGTAATTTTTTTTACCTAAAACATTTATGTTTCTCTTAATTCCTCTACCCATTTCTTTTTTCTTCAGCAGTACTCACCAGAGTTAATGTGCTCAATCACAATGTTTTCGAAAAACTAATGTGCTACATTTTAGTCTTGAAGTTCTTTTAGACAGTGCATTGAAAATTCAAACCCGAAGCCTGAAGCAATTCTATTAGATTTTGGACAATTAAAATATCTTATTACAGAGACTAGGGCAGAGGATTTCAATATATTTTTTCAGTGGTTCAGCTATAGTTATTTTTGGATACACGGATTTTCAGGTGCCAATCTATTCAATCTACTTATACCGAAAAATGTCTATTATAGGGTAATGAAGATGTGCTTATTAAAATTCACTTATGTTAATCCTTTTATTCATCTATTTATCATTATTTCTGTATGATCAATCATTGGTCAATGTTTAATATGATGATTCTCAGGAACTGTGTTTTCTGAGGTGGAAATTAGCATTTTATTTATTTGGTATTGTAAACTAGCAACTAAAAAACATAATAAAATCAGAATTGATGAAGACAGTATCACTGTAAAACTCACTGAATATAAGATACAAAAATATCTTCACAAATCTAAAAACCCCTCAGCAGAACTTTAAGTTCTTCTGGAATGGGCCTGGAAACATCCTAAAGGTATGAAAATATTTTTGTCTTCATACATTTTTGAGCAAGTCCCAAGAAACATAACAGGTGAAATTATGAATTCATCACAGATTCTATATCATATAATACATACTTTTTAAAAGATAAGCCCATTAAATCTACATGCACAGTAAAGAGGCAGGAAGAATGGCAACGTATCTTATTTCTACGCTATAAAATCTTAGAACCGTGAATTTTAAAAAAATTCAATAAAAATACTCAGAGATTTTATAAGACGTGGTCCTTGCCCTTAGCTACTTTTCCATAAAAACGGAAAGTGAAATTCACATGCATTTTATTATTCATAAAAACAAGCCATTGTTGACTGCTTAGCAAATAGAATGACAAAGGGCAGGAAAAAAATACTGTGAGAAAGGCACTATAGTCCATCCACGAACTAATCAAACCACTTTGCCCCTCACTTCTATGATTTTGGGTACATCCTCATTTCCATTGGATAAAAAGCTGGATATTGGCAAGCCATTCAGAAAAAGCATCAGTGAAATAAATACAGAAGCAGACTTTGCGTTCAAGGACCTTCACAAGAGTTATTTTATTTTGATAAAGATAATGTGTTTCTATCTAAGGACTTTTTTTTTTTAAGTTTTTATTTGGAAATAATTTTACCCTTGATCTTAGCCAAAAGGCCAAGTTTAAAATAATTTTAAACGTACAGAAAAGCTGCAAAAATAAAATGAGTACGAGCATCCATATATATAATTTACATACATGCACACACATGTAATTTTTTCCTAAGTCTTTGAGGAATAAGTTACTTATATCATGCCTTCTTACCCCTACATATTTCAGTAAGTATTTCTTAAATATATCCGTGTTCTTTTATATAACCACAGTAATATTAACCTCAAAAGCTTTAACATAAATGTAATAACAATATATGAAAACATCTTATCATTCACACTCCACTTTTGTCAGATAACCCAATAATATTCTTTACTGGAGTTTTTTTTTCCCCTTCCAGTACGGGATCCGTTCTAGGGTCAGGATTTGTGTTTAGTTATGTCACATCTCTTTGCATTTCATTAATTTGGAATATTCATACAGCTTTCGCTTTTATCACATTATCCTTCTGAAAAACGCAACTGTCCCCTTCTTTGGTACATGACAGAAACATCCTCATTTTGTGCTCATTTGGTATTGACTTGTGATTAGGTATTTTCATTCTGAGCAGAATTATTGCACAGGTAATGTGTCCTCAGGGTATCATATCTGAAGACACATGATATCCATCTGTCCCTTACCATTGGAATTTGTTTTGGACACTTGAACAATTATCTGTATGTATAGTTACTTTCTTCCTATAACTAATAAGTAGTCGTTTGGGAGAAATTTTCCCTTTCCTTTCCTTTCCTTTCCTTTCCTTTCCTTTCCTTTCCTTTCCTTCCTTCTTTTCTTTACCTTGGAATCAGTCAATATTTGAGGAGTCCTGGTTCAAAGATCAAGAGGCCAGTTTGGTCATTCACACTAACTCTCAGGCCACTATTAACATTCTTCTGACTCTCTTCTCAAAATGAAGCAATAGAGATTAGTTAAAATGACAAATATTAATTGTGCATTTATTATGTCCCAGGAACCATTACTGGATTTATACATATTAATTCAAATATAGAACATTAATGTAAAAAGTAAATGTTGCTATCACTATTTTACAGTAATAAAATGATATCATTTGTAATTAAGTAACTGGTCCAAGGTTAAATAATTGCCAATGCAAGGTCAAATAGTTGTCAGAGCTAGTTGTGAACTTAGTTTTGTTTATCAAGAAAATCAGGTCCTTATCCTGTCATATCAAGTTCCAGTGCTATTATAACAATGTGCATTGAGTGAAAGAGTTTAATCTAAAAGCAAAATTTAAGAGGATATGGCACACAGGTTGCCCAGAATTGATTGTGTTAGGCATTTTCCTGAGTAGTCCATGGGTTGTTTTATAAAATATTCAATAGACTTGCAGTTGTAGCATGAGTTCTTTTCTTTAAGCAAATAGAAGGCACATAGTATTTCAGAGTACTTTCCAAGAATTATCACTAGAAAGAAAGAATGAGGTCAAGTTAGAAAGAACCTATCAGGAATACAATTAGGGTAACTTGTTCAGGTGCCCAATCTGCCTAAAGACAGTTAATACAAACTCATGGGCTGTTTCAGCATGTTTTTCTAGTTTTATGGTTTCTCTCATCTGTTGTGAGTTGATAGATACTTATTTTTGCTCATACATTCTTCTTTCTACACCAATCTATTATGTCTTTTATGGCAGAGTAATCTCTCTCTTTTTTCTTTTTTTTTCTATTTTATTATTATTTTAATGCAGATTTGGTCACATAACCCCTTAAGATTGTATGGAGTATCAGAAGACAAGAGTCTCAGATCACAGAAATCCTGGACACTCTTTCTGTTACGTTCAACCAGGCAGCTTTGCTTTTACCTGATATAGGTAATCAAAGGTAAGCTTTATGACTAAGCAAACCCTGGGCATCATTCAGGAAAGTATGCATTTTAGTCCACCATTCCCCCCCCCCCTCTTTTTTTCCTTTTAGGGCCATACCTGCTGCAGAGGGAATTTCTGGGCTAGGGGTCGAATCAGAGCTGCAACTGCTGGCCTATACCACAGCCACAGCAACGCTGGATCCCAGCCACATCTTTGGCAACACCTTAACCCAGCAGATTATTAATCCAGTGAATGAAGTCAGGGATTGAACCCACATCCTCATGGGCACTGTGTAAGGTTCTTAACCTGATGAACCACAGCAGGAACTCCAAATCCACCATTTGTTAGTATGAGACAAACCACACCCTTGGAGTGGACTTTAGTGTCTGGGATATACTATGGGTACAGGAAAACTTACCCTGCCTACATCGCAGAGCTTTTGCTGAGATGAAATGAAGTAATTCATGTGAGTAATTCATGTGAATTCTTATGCAAACATAAAGTATTGTTTCATTCTTCATGGAGTGATCATTACTAATATCTAGAGCTGGAGAAATCACTGTGAAATATTTACAAGTGTTGTGTCTGGAGGTGAACACTTGAATTCACTACTACTGAAATCCTTTGATGTCTCTGATGTGCCAAGGCTACCTAGTGTTAATATTGCCAAAAACAATTTGACAAGTTATTAGGAAATGATAATATTTTGTTCTGTGCCTGATACAAATTGTGTCTTATACCAGCAAGGAATAGAACAGATAGGTTTCCCACACATTCTGTTTATGAAGGCCTCTCTGCAATATTTAATGATGATGAATTTCTTCCAACTGGGCAAATAAAAATGGTGATTGTGGACAATCTGATGGATAGAACCTTTGATGATCTGATGATCCGCCGGCAGCTGGCTTTCATATACTAAAAGGAAATTTACCTTTGTCACACCACATCCCCTCTTTTAAAAAGCCCCTGAGAGAGGGGGAGGCTTGAGAAACAAAAAACCTCTATGTCTGATGAAGCAGTTGGAGGTTGAGGCTGCCAGCTACAATGTAGTATATAATAGGGCTCAGCAGGGCAATCTAGGGGGTTAAGGCCAGTGTTAGTAGGAGGCATTTAGTGAAGTGTAGGTGCTAGGGTTGGTTTGCAGAGCAATCAAATAAGGTAGAACACTGTCCTTTTAAACAGCAAAGACAACTCAGACAAGGTCAAGTGGCTCTTAAATTGGGAAAGTGAGAAGAATCTGGGGTACAGGCAGAAGCTCTGGCGGCAGTCTGTTAAGATTTCTGGAACAAAAAGACCAGGTCAAAGCTCGAAGCAACAAGAAATCAGAATCCAACAGGGATTTTGTGTGATAGTGCAGATCATTCACAGCCAGCATGGACTTTGATACGGAAATAGCCATCTTCAGAGGCAGCTTAAAAAGAAAAAAAAAAAAGATCATTCATTCCCAGGATAACATTTCTGTCTAAAAGTCTGGGCAGCTTAATACTCATAGGATTGTGTAAGATCAAGATAAATTATAGATCGGGCAGGAATTCATCAGAATCACTCCTCAGATTTCTTCAATATACCCTATGCCCTAGAGTTTAGCTCTAACACTGAAATACTTAACCCAGCTTGATACGATGGCAAAGCAATGCTCGTGATTCCAGAACGATCGCCCTTGCCCTCAAGGGCTGTGTGAGGATCAGACTTTCTTTGACTTCAACTTTACTTGAAATCAAAAAACAAATCTAATTTTTTTAAAAAATAGTTGAAATGGGCTATTGACCTACATGTTACAGAGGCCAGAATCTTCTCTTCAGAACTCTGGGTTTTGAATGAATCTCTGTCTAAGTTCTTTTGGAATTTCAAAACAGTTTTCCCCCTTAAGGAGACAGACAGTCACTTCTGTGGCAATGCTGTGGTCTCTTCCCCCTACCCCTATTATAAAAGGATAACAGGATAAATCCATCACTATCAGGTAGACCATACAACTTCTTAACTTAAAGGTTCTCCCCATTCACTTTCCAAATGATATCTGAAACAAATTTTATTTTCTGAATTTAACCACAATATTAGTCATGACAATATCTACTGGTGTGTGCGAGGAAAATGTCACTTTGGAAGAATATTTTTGGAAGTGTAAATACAGACTGTGAAATCTCCCAGGATAGTGAGTACCAAAATCAAGTGAATAAAAGTACAACATGGGGACCTAATGAAAATGTAAACTACGCAGAGATTTGTCTGTAAGTGTAATCATAGCTAAAAATCAAAACTCTAGCCAATACTTCTAGTGATTGTGGAGCCATAATATGGTCTTTAAACTTAATGCCCATAGAAAACTAAAGTATCAGTCCCTTTCTTTAGATGCTTGACTCCATATGAAAATTACTCCACTGAAATATTTTAATGTTATCATTTCACATATTACTTACATATTTTAGGAATGCTTGTGATGTAATACTGTGCCTTATGAAGGAAGAAAAAAAAGAGACAAAGTATGTATTCATCTTCCATAAAGCAGATCCTCAAATTGAGCATTGTTGTGGGCTATCTGTATATAAATTGTACCAGGTTTTTTGTTGTTGTTGCTTTTTTGTTGTTGTTTTTGGGCCGGGCCTGTGCATGTAGAAGTTTCCAGACTAGCAATCAAACCTGTGCCAAAGCAACCACCTGAGGCACTGCAGTGACAACACAGGGTCCTTAACCTGCTGAGCCACAAAGGAACTCCTGTGTCAGGTGTTTTTATTAAAAAATGATTTCAAAGTACCACTGCAAATCAACTGATACAAGTCTATGGTAATGGATTCCAGATGTCTTCAATTTTTCAACACCTGGACAGGTGATTGTAATTCACTATAAGTTTGAGAACCTGTAATCCACTATTAGTTTGAGAATCATTTGCTCTCCTACGTCATGTGGCAGCAGAGTGCTGACTACATTGGTTAAATGAGGAGGAATATTTAGAATCACGAAGTGCTAGAAGGAGTTAGTTTGCCTACTTCAGCAGAATAAAATGGTAAGTATTCAGAATTAAAATTACCAATGTGTTTGACTAACAAATGTGGAGTGAGTATGAGGGACATGAGAGTAATTGAGACCAGTTTTCTGGTCTGGGAATGTGGATTGTTATGCAAGATAATTCAGGAAAATAGGCAGGTTTCAGGAAGTGGGGACAGAAGATATTCCCCAAGGAACAAATAAAGCTTAATCGTCTGGTTAATCTTTGAATCCTAGGTGAACACATGGCTATATTATTGTAAGTATTTCAAAAGTAAGATTTATTTATTTTTCCTGTTTTTAAAAAGGATTATCAGTTTTATATTTCATGCCTCACAGAGATTCACTGCAGAGTTGGGAAATGAGGAGATTGGATTTACATAGTAGCTGGGTGACTTCCAACTAAAGTTGTCTTGTAGCACATTTTACATGCTTCCCTAAAAAATTGGGGATATTTTCTTATAACCTGACCATTTAGAAATAAGCAGTATACAAACATCAAAACACAACTGTACTTCATTCTAAGATATTGCCAAACACATTTTGCAATGTGGCTTATATATGCATTTAGAAATTAATTCTTCATAGAATTATCTTTTAAGGAACTGGTATTTTCAGAAAAGAATAATTTATTTCCACATATCACTGAATGAGTATTAAATAAAGTAGTTTTTTTTTTCCTTTTTGTTTGACATCATTAAGCCCAAAGTTGCTAGTCTAGAGTGGGAGAGGAAAGAGTAAGTGGGAAATTACGTTGAAATGTGTTAAGTACCACAAAAGATGTGAGCGAAGGGACCCATAGACCACCAGGCTGGCCTTAGGTGACAGGGACTTGCCGGAGTCAACTCCGGCGGCCAGGGAGCGTACGCTTTTTCCCTATCGGAGAGGGATGCAGCATCGGCAAATGTACAATTACAGAGACAGCCTCTTTGTCCCTTCTTTCAGGGCGCTGGACTGCTCAAACTTTATTGGCAGCAGTAGTTGATTATATAGACAGTTTTTCATTGCAGATTACATTACAGTGTTAAAAGTACATTGGTTAACTATTACATGGTATAGCAGCTATGCATCCTGTTTTAAGATCTCTATCTTAACTAACCTTAGTGAGTACTTTGAAGAGGCCATAAAACAAGAATTTAGCATTTACAAACTTTGTAGACTGGTGTTTATTTTCAAAGCATTATGGCAGGGAGACAGTGTGAGTAAATATAAACCAACTTAATTAAACTAGCTATCACTAAAAAGCTTTTAAAATCAAAGACAAAACTCACAGCTAGGTTTTTTGGATAAGATATGGCTAACTTCTATGGACCTCATTAAAATCCTAACTCTAAAGTTGTTATATAACTAGTTAATAGATAAACACTATGTTTTAACTAAGTTGGATTTAAATAGGGGAAAAGTCCTTTAGGATGAAATTTTTATTATACTATTGTTGTAATTGTGTTAAGTCACAAATCACCATAGGACAATAAGAATGGGAAATAAGAATAATAAGTAAATAATCAGGAAAGACTGAGAAAAACTGAATAACAAATAAAACAGCAGGAAAGACTAGGTCGCCCGAGAAACAATCCATGTTCTCCAGTGCAAACATGGAAATTGCTTTCCCAGGAAAGCCTTAATTCTTCCCCATCAACATCAAAGTGAGAGCTGTGTACCTGAGGCCTGCCCTCGGCTTGTACCATGCAGGCAGGCTTTCATCCTGACCAGAGGCCCACCTTCGGCATGCACCATTCAGGTGAAATTTTTTCCTGACCAAAAGCCCACCTTCGGCCTATACTGTTCAGGTGAGCTCCCTTTCTTGGTTAGGAACCTGCCTTCAGGTTTTTCTGCCATCAGGCAAGGTCCTTTTTTTGAGTCCCTGCATTTTCTTGGCTCCCCGCAGGGACTATTCCTAGAGGTGAAGTTAAACTTGGTTTTTAAGGATGGATACAAGAGCATGGCAAAGAGCTAAAGGACACTGACGTTATATTATAGATTAAAACAATGGGAACCAGCCTGATAAGGCTCCTTTATGAAACTAATTTTGAGTTATGGAATTGGATATTCATTCATGTCATTCCAGTTTTGTTCTATTTATTAACCAGACATTGCTGAATATAAGGCAGGGATTCTATGTCAGATAGTACCAAGTTAAAAGCAAAAATCAAATATTTAATAACTTTGGAAATGTGTTCAGATTATGTACACTTCCTTACCTTTAATTTTCCAATAAGTAAAGCTGGAATCATAATATCGTCATTACTATTTTGATGTAAATTACATGCAGTATATCTGGTGCAATGTGATCATGTGTTTGGGGCATCATAAATATATCCCCTGTAATTCATAACACAATAATTTCAGTAGATTTTGGATAACAAAAAAATAGAAGTTTGATAAAAAATAAGGTGTCTAATTAAGATAATATTAATGATTCATATATATATGTGTGTGTTTAATGCTTCAGATATGAATTAGGTTTAATCAACTTCTGTCTGTATATTTCCTCCTTACACAGTAGAAATTAACCTCATCTCTTTTAACATAAACTCTTTCCTCCCTTTGTGTGCTTCTATATAAAATGATTTTATAATATTTAGCTGGGTGTACTTAAATATTCTTATGATAATTTTAAGTGGTATATCAGATATGGTCATTCTGTTTATACTCGTATACCATTGTTTATATACAATGGCCTCTTACATAAAAAAATAAGTAAACTCATCATAAAAATCACACTATAATTAACAATAATGAGAGACAATACTTCATGTGTAATAGTTATTTCCACATGAGAACACTGGTCTATAAAAGGATGCATTTATTTTTATATACCGCATAAGAGATGACATCTAGAAATTCTAGTTCTGAAATGGATGCCATGATTTTTAGCTTCACCGTCTCATCTGGCCACTCTGAACAGAAATGGACCATCTGCCTTGGCTTGTAAATAGAGCGTCATCTCATGGATTCTTTTCAGGCACACATGCTTTCAATTACGATCCATCCCCAAATTGCAGGGCCTTTCATTGTCCGGGTCTTTTTTGCTGCTATTATCCAGCCCCTTTATCTGTGTTGGCTCCCATATTTTCACATTGCAATGATCGCTTCCGAAAACTCAAGACAGGAATTCTGATAAATAATGCAGTGCTTTAGAGTGTAGAAGTTATTTTAGTATGTATTTCTGCACCTCAGGATCAACATATGAAATATTTTTAATATTAGAAAATAATGGGAGATTTGTTTTGCATTTTACAAGCAGACACTTAATAATATAACATCATCACACCAAAGTCCATGACATAGGGATAAGCTAGTCTGTAAGGTAACTGTTATCCGTTTTTTTTTTTTTCACCGAAAAATGCATTATTTTTTAAAAGTCACTGTGGAAGATATTATAGTCAATTTGGACAAGGACTCTAAAATGCCTAAGAAAACTTTAAATTCCTAACTAAACAATTTTGCCTTTTTTTCACTTCAGGAGTAAAAGTAAGAAAAATACATATTAAAAATTATTTCAGTTTGATAAAAATACTGAACACTTACATTCCTCCAATAAAAAAGTTGTACTTTTCACTTTTGATTCATATATATTGAGTTTAGTCAGGAAAGAAATTCCATTAGCTTGGTTTGAATTACTGATAAAGTCAATGAAATATTAACAATAGCTACGATTTATTAGGCGTATACCCTGACGCACACATTATACCACATTTTATTTATTTTATTTTATTTTACTTATTTTTTGCTTTTTAGGGCTGCGCTCATGGCATATGGAAGTTCCCAGGCTAGGGGTTGAATCAGAGCTATAGCTGCCGGCCTATGCCACAGCCACAGCAACCTGGGATCCAAGCTGTACCTGCAACCCACACCACAGCTCAGGGCAACGCCGGATCCTTAACCTACTGAGTAAGGCCAGGGATCAAAGCCACAACCTCATGGATCCTCCTTGGGTTTGTTAACCACTGAACCATGAAGGGAACTTCGTTATACCATATTTTTAATATGCATTAATTAATTTACAAAACACCCTAATGATTTGGGCATTTAATTTTCTTTATTTTACAGGTAAGGTATAGGAACCATAGAGTTAAATAACTTTCCAAATTTCATGTTGCTTACTATTGAGGTAATTGTCAAGGTTAGGATTCACAATCAGAAATCCAAGTTCCAAAATCTATATTCTTAACTGATAGGCTGCCTAAGACTGATAGGTTAATCCCATATTCCAAAATGTGTCAAAATCTGTTCCATTCCAGGTTAAGTTTAATATTATTGATGCTCTAGTGGCCTTATGCCCATTCCATAGGCAGATATTTAAAAATGTTTTAAATTTTGTATAAATCCACAAAGTATGAAATACAATATATATGTGATTTACAAACTTTGATTATTTTTAGGTTTTAATTTTTCTAACCCTTTATAGAAAAAACTTTAAAATATATTTTATATAATTGCAACTTTCCTTACTTATTCATGACTAAAACTAAACTCTATCTTACTCAAAACTAGCCTCTTTCAGAAGTTCCTGCAGTGGGTTAAGGATCCGGGTATTGCTGCACCTGCAGCATAGGTTGCAGCTGCAGTTCAGATTCCATCCCTGGCCAGGGACCTTCCATATGCTGCAGATGTGGCCAAAAAAAGAAAACAAACAAAATAAAACAAAAAACTAGCTTCTTTCTAGAAACTTTCTTTTTGTCACTATTAATCAGCCTTCCTGAAACCCGGGTTTGAAATCTTGCATTGAGTTCCCAGAGCTGGGGCACAGTGAAAACATATGCCTTGAAATTAAAGATGATATAGCTCTTTTCAAGGGACTGAAGGAAAAAGGACTGAGGATATACAAACAAATATAGATGGCATTTAGAAACGGGATCAACCTTTAGGAAAACCTTAGTCTTAATTTTTCTCAGAATTTTGTAACCTGGCTGTATACTGAGATATAGAAGCCTGAGTTTGGTTAGTCACATAGCATATGGAAATAGACCTGACCAGGATCGTGTGAAATAACATCACAATAGTGCCAAGAGCCCAGCTGAGCTTGGAGACTGTGACCTTTGAGCAGCACTAGTTCTGAATTAATCATGTTCTTCCATTCAGTCATGCTTAGTACCTAGTTATTAGAAGCAGAGAGAGCACTTAGGTGGATTAATCGATGTTTGGATATTTATAAGGTAAGGATAACAGAAGGAAAAGAAACCAGGAACTGAAGGCGTTGACAATAAGTGGTTGAAATTACAAACAGTGAGCCCCTTGAACTATAGGTTCTAGGCTGTGTTAAGAGAAGAACGTTGGAATGAGAAGTGGCGTTTGGTAGAAAAAGGTCTGTGTTTTTTAGCATGAGACAAAGAGGAAGAAAATGAGATTTGCTAGAATGGAATTAGCAATTCAAGGTGGCTGCAGTTTAGGGCAGGACAAGACAAGATATGAAGTATGGTCATGAGATTTTGTGGCTGAAGTGAGCATTGGTCAAAAGGTAAGAAATACTTGACTCGTAGCTATAAACTGGGTTGATCACAGGGAAGCTGTTCAGGGTGGTATCAAAACTGTGCACTGAGAGGACTTCAGTGAAGCAGATAAGCACTGAGAAGAGTGTCCAGAATGGTCTCTGATTATTACAACCAAGACTGACAGAACAATCCAATGAGAAAGGTTTGGGGCATACAAGTAGATGAGTTAGTGATCTAGGTTTCTAGGAGGCTATCAGTGCCCTTTCTCCCACATCATATGATGTGTAGGAGCAAATAGTTTCAAGTCAGGAAGGCAGTCCTTGGGTGGGAATCTGATTTCAGTTAAGATAAGGGAGCACTGTGCCAAAGGCTACAATTGTAGTTTTATTGTTATTTTTTAAATTCCTAACACCAAGAATTTTAGCAAGTGTTGTAGATAATTTTGCAGAAGGAAAGGAGATAGGATGAGTGAGAATGAGTAGCTGAGTAAATATTATAAACAGTCTTGCATTTTAGGTCTTGGCAAAAACATATGAGGTGTGTATTTTATCTGATGCTATATAAAAAAATCTTACTTGACTCTTCACAAAAGATCTCTAGTATTTGTAAATTTATAGTGTTTTGAGTCTGATTCACTCACTTAGCTTTTAGTCACACAATTATAATAATTCAGGCATCGTAAAGATGTTAGCATATATTTTCCAAAGTGGACATGGACAGTATACTTTTAAAAGTGTGTATTTAATTGGATACAGATTAACTTATAATTTATTAAAATTTCCAATAAAAAGGAGATTTAAAAATTTTTCCAAATGCATCACAAATATGGCAAAACATTGCCCTTCACTTAAGTGTCATGATTTCTATGCTTCATTTTGCTTTTGTTAAAGTATCATATTTGCTTTTTGCTAGTGCCATAGTTATTAAGCGCAAATTTATCTTCATACCCTACCCTGAACACTCAGTCTAAATCATATTATGTGGAAATATGACTAAAATACTATTTCCCTAAAATATCAGGAAAATTACACGAAGTACAGATTTGGTTAACTCTGTTTCCTCTGGTCCTGATTTTGTTCTGATATTTATTTTATAAGGGTATAGAGAAAATTCTTTAGCACAACTGGAGTGACCCCAAACCCATCATTCTGTACCAGTCCCATGGGAGGAAAATATGGAAATGGATTTAAGGAACACTGGCATTTTATACAGACAATATATTTCTTGCAAGGTTTTATTATGGAAAGTTTTCAAACATATAGCAAAGTTGAATTTTTTAAAGAAATGAACAGTCATCACCAAGATTCCAAAATTAGCTTTTTTCTAAAAATGCTATATCAAATATCCATTTATCTCTTTCTCTCTCCAATTACTAAACCATCTTATTTTTGGTGCACTTCAGTGAAAATTGCAGACATCAGTGAATTTTGCCCAAATCACTCAGCATGTGCATGATTAACTAAAGCTTGACTCAAGTGATTTCTTGGCTTATATTATTTTTGAGCCAAAATTGTGTTGTGCGTGTGTGTGTTTGTGTGTGTGTGTGAGTAATACATTTACAACACAACCTGAACTGCCAGTTTTAAAAATTAATTTGAACCAAAGCTCCTCAGATTTCCACAAAACTTCTCTTTCTAAATTAAACTTTTAATACCTGGCATAGGGCATATATTTTTTAATTGAAATACAGTTGATTTACAATACTGTATTAATCTCAGGTATATAGCATAGTGACTCAGTATTTCACATATTATATTCTATTATAGGTTATTATAAGATAATGGGTATAATTTCTTGTGCTATTCAATATATCCTTGTTGCTTATCTATTTTCTATATAGTAATTTATATTGATTAATTCTATACCCATTATTTGTCACTTCCCTCCTCCCTCCCCTTTGGTAATCACAACATTGTATTATGTATCTGTGAATCATACATTCATTTGCATTATTTTAAAATTCCACGTATAAGTGATATCATATAATATTTGCCATTCTCTATCAGATATTTCACTAAGCAAAATACTCTCTAGGTCTGTCCATGTTGCTACAAATGACAGTATTCCATTATTTTTTACGGTTGAGTAATATTCCATTGCATGTGTTTGTTGTGTTTGTGTGTATACTGCACTTGGGTATATACCACATCTAACTACTCCAGTCATCTGTTGACGGGCATTTTGGTTTCTTCCATGTCTCGGCTTTTAAAGGCAAATAGTGCTGCTGTGAACACTGGGTGCAAGTGTTTTTTCAAATTAATGTTTTCATTTTTTCCAGATATATACTTAGGAGTGGAATTGCTGAATCACATAGAAGTCCTATTTGTAGTTTTTTGAGGCACCTCAAGACTGTTCTCCAATTTACGTTTCCATCAACAATGTATGTTTTCTCCACATCGTCTCCACCATTTGTTATTTGTAGACTTTTTGATGATGGCCATTCTGACAGGTTGAAGGTGATGCCTCGTTGTGGTTTTGATTTGCATTTCCTTAACAATTAGCAATGTTAAGCATCTTTCATGTGCCTGTTAACCATCTATATATTTCTTTGGAAAAACATCTATTCAAGTCTTATGCCCAGTTTTTGATTGGTTTGAGTTTTCTGATATTGAATTGTGTGAACTGTTCATATATTTTAGATATTAACTTCTTGTCCATTGCATCATTTGCACGCTTGCAAATATTTTCTCCCATTCCACAGGTTGTCTTTTCAAATTTCCCATTGCTCTGCAAAAGCTTTTAAGTTTAATTAGGTCCAATTTGTTTATTTTTTTCTTTTATTCTTTTGCCTTAGGAGACTGACACAAGAAAATATTGCTATGATTTATGTAAAAGAGTGTTCTATGTTTTCTTATAGGAGTTTAATGTTTTTGGACTTATATTTGTGTCTTTAATCCATTTTAAGTTTATTTTTACATACAGTGTGAGGAAATGTTCTAAATCCCATTGGTTAACATCTATCTGTATAGTTTTCCCAGCACCACTTGTTGAGGAGACTGTTTTCTCAACTGCATATTCTTACCTCTTTCATCATAGATTAGCTATAGGTGTGTGGATTTATTTCTGGGCTCTCTATTCTGATTCATTAATCTATGTTTGTTTTGTGCCAGTACCATACTGTTTTGATCACCGTTGCTTTGCAGTATTGTGTTACATCTGAGAGGTTTATACTTCCAACTTTGTTCTTCTTCCTCAGGGTTGCTTTGGCAACTCAGAGTCTTTTGTGGTTCACCATAAATTTTAGGAGTATTTGTTCTAGTTCTGTGAAAAATGTCATTCATATTTTGATAGGGATTATATTAACTCTACGGATTTCTTTGATAGAATGGCCATTTAAATACCATTAATTCTTCCAATCCAAAAGCACATGATAGCTTATCATTTCTTTGAATCATCTTTAATTTCCTTCATTAGTGTTTTATAGTTTTCAGAGTATAGTTCTTTCATCTCCTTGGTTAAGTTTATTCCTACTTTTTTCTATATGATTTTAAGTAGAAATTTTTTAAAAAGACTTTTTCTTTCTGATATTTCATTATTAGTATAAAGAAACACAACAAATTAAGCTTGTATCCTTCTATCTTACTGAATTCATTTATTCTCGTATTTTTAGGTGGAGATTTTAGTGTTCTCTATATAGAATTGATATATTGTTACCTGTTTATAGTGACAGTTTTACCTCTTCTGTTCCAATTTGAATACTCTTTATTTCTTTTTCTTGACTGGCTGCTGTGGTTAGGACTTCCAACTGTATGTTAAATAGAAGTGGAAATAGTTGCACCTTTATCTTATTCCTGAATTTAGCGAGTAGGCTTTCAGCTTTTCACCATGGAGCATTAGGTTAGCTGTAGGTTTGTCATGAATGGTCTTTATTAAGTTGAAATATGATGCCTCTATACCCACTTTGATAAGGATTTTATCAGGAATGGATTGCTTTGTTTTGTTTTTATAAAATATTTTCTTTTTTCAGTTGTACCTGTGGCTTTTTGAAATTCCTGGGGTAGGGGTTGAATTGGTGCTGCCAGCCATGGTAACACCAGATCTGAGCCACTGTAACACCAGGTCTGAGCTGTATCTGCAATCTATGCTGAAGCTTGAGGCAATGCCAGGTCCTTGACCCACTGAACGAAGCCAGGGATTGAACCCGCATCCTTACAGGTACTGTGCTGTGTTCTTAACTCACTGAGACATAACGAACTCCATGAATGTATGTTGAATTTTTCAAATGCTTTTTCTGCATCTATTGAGATGATCATATGAGTTTTGTCTTTATTTTTGTTAATGTGGTGTATCATGTGGATATGCATATGTTGAATCATTCTTGTGACTGTGGATAAATCCAGCATGATCATGGTATATGATACTTAGTATGTATTGTTGGATTGGTTTTGCTAATATTTTGTTCAGGATTTTTGCATCTATATTCATCAAATATATTGGCCTTTAATTTTCTTTTGGTGGTGTCTTTGTGTGGTTTTGATATCAGGGCAATGGTGGCCTCATAAAATGAATTCGGGAGTGTTCCTTTCTGTTTAATCTTTTGGAATAGTTTGAGAAGGATAGGTATTAATTCCTCTTTATATGATTGGTAGAATTCCCTGGTGAAGTTGTCTAGTCCTGGATTTTTGTTTTCTGGGAATTGTTTTTACTATAGATTCTTTTTCACTTTAGTGATTGGTCTGTTCAAAGAGTCTATTTCTTCTTGACTCAGTATTGGAAGAATATATGTTTCTAAAAATTTTTCCATTTCTTCTGGGTTATCCAATTTGTTGGCATGTAACTGTTCATAGTATTCTCTTATGATTTTTTTATATCTCTGTGGTATTCGTTGTTATTTCTCCTCTTTCATTTTTTATTTTGTTTATTTGGGCTCCCTCTCTTTTTCCCTTGTGAGTTAAGTTTAGGATTCTTCAGCCTTTCCTCTGTCGTAGGGGTTGTCCACACAGCCAGGGGGCTTGTTTCCTCTGCATAGAACTTGAAGACTAGGACACGTAACCTCTGGCTCAATCCACTCACTCATCTGGGTGAATTTCTGCCTGGGCAGTCTTCCATTTCCTCTTACTCCCCTCCTGCAGGCAAAGGTTCTGACTGTATCCTTTTTTTCCCTGTCCCACCTGATTATCTGGAAATCTTTATTGCAGCTTTGGTAATATAGGAACTCTTCTGCCCATTTTCAGTTAGTTTCTTTGAGAGCTTTTCCCCATGTAGATGTATTTATGATGGGTTTCTGGGGAGAGGTAAACTCTACATTTTTGTACTCTGCCATCTTGATCCCCCTTCCAAGGTTGATATTTTAATTGGATTTTATAATGAAAGAATATCTGATTTAGGCTGGATTTTTATTTCTGATGACATTTTTACCCCTTTCAGACTATTTTACCCCTTCCTAAATGATATCTCAAGACATCAGGCTGAGTGATGTTGTATGAATATGTAAAGAAAGAGGGTGTGAGAAGTATCTGCAAATGCAGAGGCCCTTATTAGTTGTGGCCTTAATATTGCATAGACTGCATTCTTTATCCCATCACAGAAGACGATTTATTTTTTCCAATCAAGGTTGTCTTCCATTTCAAAATCTAACTGATATCCTAATTAATCAAAATGTTACTTTTTTGAATAATTTATGGAATAATGCAATGGCACGCAGAGAGTAAAATTTAGGTTCTATGTGTGTCCCATAGATTGATGGGGTTGAGACACCAGATTTTGTGACCTGACTCATGTTCAGATTATATAACAGTTAGTTATACAGTAACTGACTAAGTAGAATACACTCCAGCTGTTAAAGCCTCATAGTTTCCTGGAGTTGGTTCTCTAACACTTTCCCTACTGTTTCATAAGTAGGTCTGGGTTATACTGAGGAAGGGGCAAGAGGGTGGAGACCATAAGTGGTTTGGAGCAGTAATTTATTAGCAAATAGGAAAGTATTTCAGCTTTTAAACAATTTGTCCAACTCTCATGGTAGGTATTGCCTGAATGTCTGTCCTACTTTTAGGTGAAAGTCAAAGCAGTAGGCTTGGTAGTGTAAATATACTTCCACCCAAACTTGGGAACATTGCCAAAGAAAGGTTTGGCTTTTCAATATATTTAATTCTTTGCTGGACTTCTGCATTTTTAAAATGTCATTGCACATTCTGCTTTAAGAGACAGACCTATTTCCTCTAGAGCAGGGCATGTGAAATATGTAGTTAGTCAAATTACCGAAGACGACATTTGAAAGAAAGATAGATCAGTGAAGAGGGACGAAGTAATTAGAGGATGAAAGGGAAATACACAAAGAAAGGTTAGTTAATCTTGATTTCATTTGTTAAAACCTTAGTATCTTATTTTGCTATCAATTAAAAACAAACAGCAGCTCATTAAAGGAAATAGAGGCACAGGGGTTACCTCAGCAAAACAAGGCTGCTAAAATGTTCCTCTTTGATTGGAAAGGAGAATGTCCTATTCTGCATACGCTGTAATGTTCACTCTGCAGGCAGCTTTCTTGCATTATTGGTCTTCTTGCCTGTACAAATTCAATGCTTTTTTCTTCCGCTGCTCTGTGGAAGTTAAGTCCTTTGAATATATAACTGCGCGTGCACACACACACACACACACACACTCACACACACACACAGAGTCCTCTTAATGTTATTTTAAGAATTGACTATTACATTTATTTAAATACATTTTTTGGAGTTTCAGATGGGGTCTGAAATATCAATAACCAAACAAACCAAAAAACCACCCATCAGCAACAAAACACAAATTAAAAATATTCCTCACCTAAGAATTTCAAATTGAGAATTTTTTAGTAAATCAAACAAGTTATATGGGTATTCTAATATATATCTATATATCTATATATGTCTATATATATGTATTTATACACATTTTATCTAATATATATACACACACTATGTATACAAACTGAGAGCAGTGGAGAGCAAAGGAAATATGAGTGATTAAGATTTTACTAAAGGTAAGTGTATCTACAGAGAAAGAGGGAGCAGCTGGTGAGAAAGAGTGTGAGAGGCTGCCTCTGTTGTGTCTGCTGGAGGGCACAAGGCTTTGGAAGGATTAGGTTTAGAGGGAGGAGCTTCTGCTGAGGGCAGATCTTTCCCTGTCACAGACCCAACTGCAGCTCTGAGCCCCAGTACTCCTGTGTACTCACATCTGCACTTACTCTTTTAAAATTTATTACTTAGAGCTTTTTCATGTGCCAGATGGTTCAGATAAGTAGAATCTAATCTTTAAGAATTAATTTCAGGAGTTCCCGTCGTGGCGCAGTGGTTAACGAATCCGACTAGGAACCATGAGGTTGCGGGTTCGGTTCCTGCCCTTGCTCACTGGGTTAATGATCCGGCGTTGCCCTGAGCTGTGGTATAGGCTGCAGACGCGGCTCGGATCCTGCGTTGCTGTGGCTCTGGCATAGGCCAGTGGCTACAGCTCCGATTCGACCCCTAGCCTGGGAACCTCCATATGCTGCGGGAGCGGCCCAAAGAAATAGAAAAAAGACAAAAAACAAAACAAACCAAAAAAAAAAAAAAAAAAAAAGAATTAATTTCAGAGGTTAAGTTACAAAATGATGGAGACAGACCAGTATGAAGTTGCCATTCCCATAAGACACTATTAAATATCTCCATTTTCAAAGTTCTCCAAAGGATAAGCCCCACAGAATGAAAACATAGCCCAAATGGTCTCTCTATGAGAGATGGCATGGGTGTGGGAGAAGTGGATAAAATATATGAGGGAAGTTTCTTGAAAAGCATTTCTGCCTGAATTCTTTGATAGATTAAGAAATAAGACCAATGACAAATCCTGGGTGATGGAATATACCCATTCATTTGTTCAAAACTTCTCTCTTCTGTGTACATGTCAGAAATATGGATAAAACTTTGGATGCTTTTTTAAAACAGTATTCAAGGCCAACATCACTGGCCACCAGCCTGGAACTGGTCGGGAGTTGAACCCCTTTGGCCCACTCTAGTCTGGTAAAGTTATAATCTGGTCAAAGCTATCTGGTAAAGTCTGGATAAAGATACTCTAGTCTGGGTAAAGTCTGGGTTAAGAACAGCACATAATAACAAAGTCCTTGACTGTACTTTATATTGCTATGAATTTTGTTTTAAATATTTACCATTTATTTATTTATTTATTTATTTATTTAGTCTTTTTGCTATTTCTTGGGCCGCCCCTGCGGCATATGGAGGTTCCCAGGCTAGGGGTCGAATTGGAGCCATAGCCACCGGCCTACGCCAGAGCCACAGCAATGTGGGATCCGAGCCGCGTCTGTAACCTACACCACAGCTCACAGCAACGCCGGATCGTTAACCCACTGAGCAAGGGCAGGGACCGAACCCGCAACCTCTTGGTTCCTAGTCGGATTCGTTAGCCACTGTGCCACGACGGGAACTCCAATATTTAGCATTTAAATTATTTACATAGTGTATTAATGTAATCATGTCAATGAAAAAATTATCTAAGCCAAAGGAAATCTAAGTTACAGTGATTCTCTACATATAAAACTACTGGAAATGTATGCAAAGTGATACTAGTCATATTGTGGAGAGAGGATCAGAAAGACCAAATGCATAATCATATAATTTATATCAGATTTTATTCTTATTAACAAAACATCATATTTATAGTGTGTAAAGCTGTACAGACTACCTTCGTTAAACAAAATCTATAGCATATTTTCTGAAATAATCAAGAGTAAATATATTTTAATAATAAATGCTATTTAATTTTCTAAATTGCCTTTCTTAAAAGCTACTCCAGAAGATACTGTGCTTTAGGAAATTCCCAATTGGATAAATGGATGCTCAAATTAACAATTACAGTTTCTATATCATACATATTATATATTAAGTAAATCAAAACTGTTCAAAGCAACACAAAGTAATAATAGTACCAATTCTAAAGTTAATTTCACTAGTCATTTATTACATACTTTAAGTTTCAAAGAGCTTTACATTTCTTTATCAATTATTGTCATAATTTGGACTGTGTGTGTGTGTGTGTGTTTCGTTTTAGGTTACCTGGTGGCATATGGAGTTACCAGGCCAGAGATCAGATCTGAGCTGCAAATGTGACCCAAGCCGCAGCTGCAGCAACACTGATCTATAACCCATGGTGCCAGGTGGGGAATTGAACCTGCATCCCAGTGCTCCCAAGATACTCCCAATCCCATTGTGCCACAGTGGGAACTCCTGGAAATTGTTTTTGATGAAGCATGGGAAAAAATATTGTTCTTCTTCAGGAAACTAGAAAGTATAACATGGTATTATGGGGTGGGGTGATAAAAATCAGAATTTAGTTACACTTTAGAATTCTGGGAAGGAGGAGTCAAGTAACTATTCCCCAGATTTTATTTACTTTCTCAAAGAATTATATCCAAAGAGTAAGAGTAAACCCAGTATAACATAGGACTGATAGTGACTGAATCCTCTAGCCTTGCTGTCTGCCAGAAGCCAAAATAATCCTCATTAGAGGAAGATAATAGCATTAAGAGCTTCAGCATATCTCTGTAACTGTTAATACATGTTGGTCCAGCATGAATATGAAAAGATATACCAGAATATAAGCTATAACATAAAACAAAGGCATACCAGAAAAAATTTAAAAGCCATACAGAAAATGAAGATAATTGAGTTATTAGACATTGTTTTGAAAATAATCAGAAATGATACATTCAGGGAATCAAAGACAAGAGTGAGAAATTTGTCAGAACTAGAAACTATATATAAAGATAATTTTAGCAGTAATAAAATGCAATACTGAAATTAAAGTAGAAATTTAATGATGGAAGAGACACAGTTCAAGTGGTTGTTAGTGAAATAAAAGATAGATCTAAGTAAAATATACGGAGTCTTGGCATGCTCACAAAAAAGAGAAAACTGCAAAAAAGATTATAAAAGAACATATGGGAGTTGGCGCAGAAGTTTAATTAATGTCTCAGGAAGAAGAAAAAAAGAGGCAGACAAAATATGTGAAAAGAATTTCCTAAAACTGAGGAGAAATACCAAACCTCAAATTCAGAAGAATGACATATTTCAAAAAATAGTAAATCCAAAGAAAACGACCCCTAGGCATACCATTAAAAATTACTAAAGGCCAAAGTAAGGATAAAATATTGAAAACTGCCAGGAAAAATGCATCATAACTTTATATGAACAACCATAAACTTAACAGCTACCTTCTCAACTGAAAAACATGGAAGTCAGAGAACACAGGGGTATGATTTCTTTAAATTGCTAAAATAGCTCTCAACCAATAAATTTATACCTACATATCCCTCAAGAATAAAGACAAAACAAAACAAAACAAAAATGGTTTTAGACAAAAAGAAGCTGAGAGTATCTGTCGCCAGGAGAAATGCCGAAAAGAAAGTGCTGAAGTACACTCTTTAAGAGGAAGGAAAATGATCATACTCACACTTTGCTTTGCTAACACTTTCTAGTCCACCAGGGATGTGCTATAAATACAAACATTCAAATGCCATTTCTCCAGTGAGTTTTGTATTTAAAGTGTTCTGGGTAATTTGATTATTTGGGGGACTGAGAGTTCACTATGTTGCTCTATTGCTGCTTTTCACTATTTTGTGATTTACCTATTTAGCTCTATTTTTAGCTGTTTAATGAACCTTGAGAAAAGGCAAAACTTCGTTTTGTTCTTGAAGTTTTTTTCTTTTTCTTTTTTTCTTTCTACAGCCGTGCCTGTGGCATATGGAAGTTCCTAGGCTAGAGGTCAAATCAGAACTACAGCCGGTGGCCTATGCTACAGTTCACAACAATGCCAGATCCTTAATCCACCGAGCGAGACCAGGGATAGAACCCGCATCTTCATGGATCCTAGTCGGGTTTGTCAACTGCTGAACTATGAAGGGAACTCCAAATATTTTTGAAATCTTTTTAATGAAATTGGTGTGGCTACTAAGGATTTGGGGAAATGTGTTCAAATAGGGCATTCAGACAGCCAAAACTATCCTTACATGAATACATGTTCATTCATTTGTTTTTATTGACTGCCAACTATGAAATGAACCGTTTTAGGTAATATATATAAGTTAATGAATTAATAGTAAATAATCCTTGTCTTCACGAAACGTAGTTTCTTAAGAGAGACATACAAGCAAAGGGAAATATTTTAAGTTAGAGTGGTAAGTGCTGTGGACATTTCAAGTGGGAAAGTGGATTAATTAGCTGATGTGGGAATGGATGCCGAGATATGTTTTAACTAGGATATCCAGAAAATACCTCACTGAGAAAGTGACATTCGCAAAGGGACTTAAAAGAAAAGAGAATGGATCTTGACAAAATAAGGGTGTGAAGTGCAGGAAAAATGATTCCAGGAGGGGAGAAGCAAATGCAAAGGCCATGAGGCAATAATGTACTTACTGGGGTTCCTGTTGTGGTGGAGTCCTGGGACACAGGTTCAATTCCTGGCATTGCACATTGGGTTAAAGATCTGGTGTTGCTGAAGCTGCAGCTGCAGTGTAGATTGCAACTGCAGGTTGGATCTGATCCCTGGCCCATATACCTGGGGCAGTCAGAAAAAAATGTACTTATCATTCCTGTGTGGCCAGTGAGTGTTGGGATTGAAGCTGAGTAGCTGGAAGGGACACTATGGTGTCGAACTGACAAATAGAATCTCAGTAGCTATTGTGAATATTTAGTTTTTACCTTGAGGGAAGTGGGAAACTACTGTAAATTTTTGAACAGAAGAGGGACAATCTGACTTGCCTTTTAAAACGATCACTCTGTCTGCTCTGTGGAGAACACACTGAAATAATGAAGACACAGGGAAGAAACAATGACAGTGGTTGGAAAACTATGACCATGCTCCATGCGAGAGATGATGGTGTATTCAACAGGCAGGCAGCTCTAGAAGTAAGGATAAAAGCTAGAATTTGCTGTCATATTGGACTCAAGGACGTCTTCCAAGGTATATGGCCTGAGCATATCAGAAGGATGAATTGGACCCATCAATTGATGCTGATGTTAGGAAAAGCAGGTTTGAGAGGCGCTTTAAATACATTTTCATTGTTATTTCAAATGAAATGGTATCTTCTAAGAACTTGCTGTGCAAAATTTTAAATGCATTTTGGCAATGACCACTTTGTTTACTTAGAAGAAGTGATTTAGAATTCTCACTCCCTGTATTATATTATTTTAAACAAAATTTAATAGACAAGTAATCTCATTCACTTCAGTTTTCTAATCTGTAGTCAATACATGCTTCTGTGAGAATGAAATGACAAAATGCATTTAAAACATTTGGCATGTAGTAGGCCTTCTCTTATCTCCTTCCTTTATAGCTCTATAGTATTTAATATCATTACTTTTTATGGGCTATTGTTCTGTTCATCATGAAAAAAATGTCCTGGAGAAATCAAATAAAAATTTTGAAGACTCTCTTTCCTGTTTACAAAAGGGCTAAACTAAAAAGAGCATTACAAAGAAAGGAAGAAATGGTGCACGGATATTGTCAGAATTCTGCAAACTGTTCCAAACCCAGGTGTTGTTACTATGAATTATAGGGAGATATGCTTTCATAAACTGGAAAAAAATTATGGAAGCATATCTCCTTGTAATTCAGAAATGTAAAGCTATCTTGAGCTTATGCAATTGCCTTAAAATATACTGCATTAAAAACAGAGGCAAAAGTCCTGCATAAAATTCAGAATGCAAAATGTTAACGGGGTGATCGATAGCAGCAGTGCGGAAGATTGATTTTTTTCTTTAATCTTTCTGCACTTTAAGTTGTTTTCGACAATGAGCATTTTTTACTTTAATAACTAGAGAAAATGGAAAAAAAGCAAATCCCACTAACCAAATATTACAACGAATGCTCTAGCCTTTTAATTTATTAACTGAAGTCTTTAACAAATCATGGCACAATGATTTAGGCATGTTCCCTGGATAAGTACCAAGGTTTTTGGGAATTTTTCACCTGTTTCTCAGTTGTTCAAACATCCTTCTATCAAAGTCTTTGTTTCACACAGGCCCTGAAGTGACCTCTTTGCTACTTCTTCTAAAGTATTCAGAAGTCCCTTTTTTTTTCTCCTTAAGAATATTTTTCAACTTCCCTGCTTGCTCCCTTCAGTTCTTTCAGAACTGATCTCTTCTGTGACTTTTAAGGCATCTTGAACCTGCTCCATCTCCCTGCTCTTCTTTCCACCTCCCTGCTCTTCTTTCATTTCAATAGTCTACTTTGCCACCGCTCTATGTCCTAACATTCTCCTAGGCTAAATATTTTCCTGAATTCTAGAAACAGTCTGCACAACCTGCTAAATTAAACAAACTTTAATAAAGCATTTTTCTTGCCAGCTCTAGACCCAGACTTTAATGCAGTTAACCTGACAAATCTTGTGAGCAAAATAAACCCTTTCTACAGGGTGATCACTCAAGGTGGGTGGTTTGAACCTAACAGGCAAAAATGTTAGTCATATTGTTGTAGGCAGTATTTCCCTGAGCACACTTTTAGAAATAGAGGTACATTTCTTGTCCATAAAATATGTAAATATACCACAAAATCTCACTACTGGATGCAGCCTTGAGATGATCGGCCCATCACTCTACCAATATTGGATCACTTCCCTATTTTCCTTGCATAGCAAACTATGGAAATTCAAGGAAACACCAAACATGGTGCCAGAGTTTGGAAAACTCAAGGAAGCACCAAGTTAACCCAGTGGGACTACTAGCTAGCTCTTTCCCTATGTTATATTGAAATCTGTCTCCCTACAGATTTTAGTTATTTATTCACAGTTGTTCCTGAATTTGTATGGGGCAAGTTTCACCCCCTCTTTTACTCAAGAGCCCTTTAAATAACAAGGGCAAGTATACACCTTCTCTTAGCCTTCTCTCATCCACATTTGTCCCTCTTCTACCTTTGTCTTCATCTTTAAAAATCAGTGAAAGAAAATCTTTTTAAAACACACATACCTCTTACCTTCTTATGAATTTGTCTCATGCAAAGGCAAATGCAAATTCAAAAGAAGAGGCTGGCTTCTCCTTGTTGAAAATAAAGGAAGACTTCCTTCCCCTCCTTTTCCTTAGGGCATTTACTTTAGAAAACTTGTGGGTATTTTCTTTGCCTTTTTGAAATGTATGTAAATCTTTTTTAAAGGCTAGGTAAAGCAACCTAGGACTACTTTCTCAAGGGCCTGGGAGCCCTGTGAAATGTAATCGTGAAGTATCATGGAGCCCCTATCTCCAGTTTCCTGGTTTGAGAGGAGCCCAATTTGATCTGGCTTTTGGTTCCCAGTTGCAATTCTCCCTCTGCTCATAAAGATACAGGAGTTTATGTGTTTATTTAAAGACAATTAGCAAAGAGTGGTAATTACCTCAACTCCAAAATGAATTTAGCATGAACTAGGAGTGGCAAGTTGTGCTCTCAAGTTCTCTTCTTTTGTTAAATTAAAAACATTTTTATGATTATTTTTATTTTTTCTATTGTAGTTGCTTTACAGTTCAAGTTCTCTTCTTGAAGACTAATTATTGTTTATCCTGAGAACATGTGTGTAATGGGTTTTATCTGCTTGGCTGTATATGAGGTGAAGCTTTCTTTCCTCTGCATTCCCTTTAGCAGACTGTGATGTGCATCTTGTCTGTGATGGGCATCCCATTCTAGTTTAATGCTTAGTCAATAACAAAAGGGTTTTCTTTCTCTTCTAACTTTGGGGAGAGGTTTTCTGAGGGGGCAGCAGATTTTGTTTTCAAATGTATTTGTCCATCACGGTTACATGGACTCTCATACAGGCATTTAATTGAATGCTTATAGGATTTATTTATAAAGTGTCATCATATAATCAGAGCCTATTACTTGTGATGGAAAGCATAGGGAAGCAAAATTTTCAGATTACTTTTAAAATGTGCTTTTAAAAACAACTTGATGACATGCATTGAAAGCATTTAAGAATTAGCTGCTGTTACTGTAGAGCAATTAGTTATTATTTCTGCCAATTTCCTGAAGGTAAAAAATAGTTGGAAAGTTACAGATAAAAATATGTGTTTATGTGTGTGCATATATATGCATGTATATATGCCTGAATACACATATGTACATGCGTGTATATACACACACATACAAATATACGCATACACATATGTGTATACAGGCATATATACAACAAACATATTTTTATCTGTAACTTTCAGACTGTATATACATATATATATATGTAGTTTTAAATGAGTTTAGATTATACTAATGTTACATTTCCTGAGATTATTGACTAAAACAACAAGCAATCATTTCATTTGCCAAAAACTTGAAAAGGACAAACACGTTTTGAAGGAAACTATCAGACCAACAGAGTAAATGGCAGAATGCAAATCCACAAGGAAAGGGAATAAGTGATATGGAGTTATATATCTACCTTTACATTCTTTTCAACATAGTTGAGAGGGGCTAACATGGATCATTACTGCTATGTGACTATCCTTCCAACAAACAGAGTGATTTGAAGTCATAAAATATCACCTAATATTTCCATTGATGACTTGCAAGTCTGGATGGGATGCCTGCTCATTAACTTGGGACAGAAATAATGGATTAAATGAAAGAAGTAATTCACCCATTTATTCATCTGATAACTCTTTATTGGTCATGTGCTCTGTGTCAGACACTGTAGTAGATACCAGGAATTCACTGAAAAAAGATATTCTAGTTGTTAAAAATATGAAACTGTCAGGGAAATATAATCAAATAAAAATTCAACAACTGTTATCAGTGAGAAAAAAACATAATGGGTACTCTGGGAAGGTGTGATGGGGAGGGCAAACTATGGGGATGAAGGAGAGAGTCCCTTAGAAAGTACCATGTGAGGTGATCTTTGGAGGCTAATAGAGATGGGGCAGGTGAGGAGGGCAGGTACAGCAGGCAGAAACAACAGTTTCAAGGGCCTAAAGCAGAAATTAGATGGGTACATTTAAAAACTTGAAATGTTAGTGCCACTGGAGGCTAGTGAGGTGTATCTGTTTGGCAAAAAGGCATTGCCCTGTTCTGCCTTTATGTTTAAATCTTATTGCTCTATTTAAGATTTCTATTTTTAAAAATTTTTTATTGAAGTATAATTGATTTACAATGTTCCTTCAATTTCTGCTGTACAGCAAAGTGACCCCGTCACACACACACACACACGTATATATATATATACACACACATATATATGTATACACACACACACATACATTCTTTTTTTCACACGTTCTTCCATCATGTTCTAACTCAAAAGATTGGATGAGGGACCTCATTGCTTATCCAATCTAAATGTAATATTTTTCTTCTACCAACCCCAAACTCCTTGTCTATCCCACTTCCTTCCCCCCTCCTCCCGGCCACCACAAGAGTACTCTCCATGTCCTTGATCTTTTTCTGTTTTTTAAATAGGATCATTTGTGCCATTATTAAGATTCCACATATAACTGGTATCATATGTTATTGTCTTTCTCTTTATGACTTACTTCATGTAGTATGAGAATATCTAGTTGCATCCATGTTGGTGCAAATGGCATTGTTTTGTCCTTTTTATGGCTTAGTAGTATTCCATGGTACTTAGTCCATTCATCTGTCAATGGACATTTAAGCTATTTCCTTGTCTTGGCTATTGTGAATAGTGCTGTGATGAACATAGGGCTGCATGTATCTTTTTAAATGAAAGTTTTGTCTGGATATATGCCCAGAAGAGGGCTTGCTGGGTCATATGGTAATTCTATATTTAGTTTTCTGGGGAACCTCCATACTGTTTTCCATAGTGGTTGTACCAATTTACATTCCCTTTTCTCCACACCCTCTCTAGCATTTGTTATTTGTTCATTTGTTAATAATGGCCATTCTGACTGGTGTAAGGTGGTACTTCACTGTAGTTTTGACTTGTGTTTCTCTAATAATTAGTGATATTGAACATTTTTTCATGTCCCTGCTGCTGTTTGTTTTCATTGGAGAAATGTCTATTTAGGTCTACTGCCCATTTTTCATTTCAGTTATTTTTTTTTTTTTGATGAGTTGTATGAGCTGTTTGTATATTTTGGAGATGAGGCCCTTGTCAACTGCATCTTTTGAAAAGATTTTCTCCCATTCTGTGGGTTGTCTTTTTTTTTTGTCTTTTGTCTTTTTGTTTTTTGTTGTTGTTGTTGTTGTTGCTATTTCTTGGGCCGCTCCTGCGGCATATGGAGGTTCCCAGGCTAGGAGTTGAATCGGAGCTGTAGCCACCGGCCTACGCCAGAGCCACAGCAACGCAGGATCCGAGCCACGTCTGCAACCTACACCACAGCTCACGGCAACGCCGGATCGTTAACCCACTGAGCAAGGGCAGGGACCGAACCCGCAACCTCATGGTTCCTAGTCGGATTCGTTAACCACTGCGCCACGACGGGAACTCCTCTTTTTTTTTTTTTTTTTTAATGGTTTCCTTTGCTGTGCAAAAGCTTTTGAGTTTAATAGGTCCCACTTGTTTATTTTTATTTTTATTTTCCTTATTCTAGGAGGTGGATCAAACAAGATGTTGCTGTGATTTATGTCAAAGAGCATTCCGCCTGTTTTCCCTCTATCAGTTTTATGGAATCTGGCCTTACATTTAGGTCATTAATCTATTTTGAGTTTATTTTTGAGTATGGTGTTAGAGAATGTTCTAATTTTATCCTTTTAGATGTGACTGTTCAATTTTCCCAGCACCATTCATTGAAGAGACTATATTTACTGTATGTTCTTGCCTCTTTTGTCATAGATTAGTTGACCATAGGTGCTTGGGTTTATTTCTAGGCTTTCTATCCTGTTCCATTGATCTATATTTCTGGTTTTGTGCCAGTACCATACTGTTTTGATAACTTTAGCTTTATAGTTTGGTCTGAAGTTAGGTAGCCTGATTCCTCTAGTTCTGTTTTTCAATTTTTCTTTGGCTATTGAGGATCTTTTGTGTTTCCACACAACTTTTAAAATATTTTGTTCTAGTTCTATGAAGAATGTTCTTGATAATTTGATAAGGATTGCCTTGAGTCTGTAGATTGCCTTGGTTAGTATGGTCATTTTGATAACATTGATTCTTCCAATCCAAGAGCATGGTTTATCTTTCCATCTTTTTGTGCCATCTTTGATTTCTTTCATCAACATCTTAGAGTTTTCATAATACAGGTGTCTTCAGATAGGTTTATTCCTAGGTACTTTGTTCTTTTTGATGCAATGTAAGTGGGATCTTTTCCGTAATTTCTCTTTCTGATCTTTCATTGTAAATGTATAGAAATATAATAGATTTCTGTGTATTAATTTTGTGTCTTGCAAATTTCTGAACTTCATTGATGAGATCTAAAAGTTTTCTGGTAGTGTCTTTGGGGTTTTCTAGGTATAATATGTCATCTTCAAATAATAATAGTTTTACTTTTTCTTTTCCAAATTGGATTCTTTTTATTTCTTTTTCTTTGATTGCCATGGATAGAATTTCCAAAACTATGTTGAATAAGAGCAGTGAAAGTGGACATCCTTGTCTTGTTCCTAATCTTAGCAGAAATGCTTTCAGTTTTTCACCATTAAGAATGATGTTAGCTATGGGTTTATCACATACGGCTTTTATTATGTTGAGGTAGTTTTCTTCTGTGCCAGCTGTGGAGAGTTTTATCACAAGTGGATGTTGAATTTTGTCAAAGGTATTTTCTGGGAGTTCGCATTGTGGCTCAGTCATAATGAACTCGACTAGTAATCAGGAGGATGCAGATTCAATCCTGGCCTTGCTCAGTGGACTAAGTATCAGGCACTGCTCTGAGCTGTGTTATAGGTCACAGACATGGCTCAGATCCTGCGTTGCTGTGGTGTTGGCTGTGGCTTCAGCTCAAATTTGACTCCTAGCCAGGAACGTACATATGCTTCACATGTGGCCCTTAAAAAACAGTTTTCTGCATCTTGAGATGGTCATATGGTTTTTATTTTTCAGTTTGTTGATGTGGAGTGTCACATTGATTGATCTACAGATATAGAAGAATCTTTGAATCCTTGGGATAAATCCCACTTGATCATGGTGTATGATCTTCTGAATATCTATTTGGAATTGGTTTGCTAGTGTTTTATTTAGGATTTTTGCATCTATATTCATTAATGACATTGGCATGTAGTTTTCTCTTTTGTGGTATATTTGTCTGGTTTTGGTATCAGGGTGATGGTGGCCTCATAGAACTAGTTTGGGAGTGTTTCTTTCTCTGATACTGTTTGGGATCATTTCAGAAGAACAGGTGTTAAACTCTTCTTTGACTGTTTGATAGAATTTGCCTGTATATCCATTAGGTCCTGGACTTTTCTTTTGCGAGTTTTTAAAATTTCAGTACTTGCGATTGGTCTGTTCGTATTTTCTCTTTCTTCCTTGTTCAGTCTTGGTAGCTTGTACCTTTGTAAGAATCTGTTCATTCTTCTGGGTTGTCCATTTTAGTGGCATGTAGTTTCTTATAGTATTCTCTTATGATCCTCTTTATTTCTGTGGTGTCTGTTGTAATTTTTCCTTTTCATTTCTACTTTTATTGTTTTGGGCCCTCTCCTTTTTTTTTTTTTTTTTTTTTTTCTTTTTTTTCTTTTCTTGGTGAGTCTAGCTAAAGGTTTATCAATTTTGTTGATCTTTCCAAAGAACAACCTTTGCTTTCATTAATCTTCTCTATTATTTTATTGTCTCTATTTCTGCTCTGATCTTTATGATTTCTTTCCTTCTACTAACGTTGGGCTTTGTCTATTCTTCCTTCTCTAGTTGTTTTAGGTGTAAGATTAGGTTGTTATTTGAGCTTTTTCTTGTTTCCTGAGATAAGATTAGGTTGTTATTTGAGCTTTTTCTTGTTTCCTGAGATAAGATTGCTATAAACTTCCCTCTCAGAACTTCTTTTGATGTGTCCCAAAGGTTCTGGATTGTTGTATCTTCATTGTCATTTGTCTGTATGTATCTTTTACTTTCCTCTTTGATTTCTTCAATGATCCATTGGTTATTTAGTGCCTATTGTTTGGCTTCCTTGTGTTTGTGTTTTTTATTGTCTTTTTCCTGTTGTTAATTTTTAGTCTCATAGTATTGTGGTCAGAGAAAATGCTTGAAATAACTTCAGCTTTTTCAAATTAACCAAGGCTTGATCTGTGACCCAAGATGTGATCTATCCTGGAGAATGTTCCATGTGCACTTGAGAAGAATGTATATTCTGCTGCTTTGGGATGGAATGTTCTATAAATACAAGTTAAGTCTATCTCGTCTAGGGTATCATTTAAGGCCTGCATTTCCTTGTTGGTATTCTATCTGGATGATCTGTCCATTGATGTAAGTGAGATATTAATATCCCCCACTATATATATATATATATATATATATATATAGAGAGAGAGAGAGAGAGAGAGAGAGAGTGTTTATAGGAGACCCACTTCAGTCCTAAGGACACATACAGACTGAAAGTGAGGGGATGAAATAAAGTATTACATGCAAATGGAATTCAAAAGAAAGTGGAACTAGCAATACTGATGTCAGATAAAATAGACTTTAAAATAAAGTCACAAGAGACAAAGAAGGACATTACCTAATGATCAAAAGATCAATCCAAGAAGATGCCACAAGTGCATGTACATGTGTTATATATATCACAATTGTGTGTCTGTGTGTGTGTGTGTGTGTGTGTGTGTGTATGCACCCAACATAGGAGTACCACAATATATAAGGGAACAGCTAACAGCCATAAAAGGAAAAATTGACAACAACACAATAGTGTTGGGTCTATCCTGTGGGGAATTCTCTATGCTTTTTCATCTTAAATGTTTCTTTTAGCTATAATCTCTTGGAATATTTCTCTGGCCCTTTCTCTCTTTTCTACTTCTGGAATCCTTATGATTCAAATGCTAGTACATTTAATGTAGTTCCAGAGGTCTTAGACTCTAACCAATTCTTTTCATTCTTTTTTCTTTATTCTTTTTTGTGGCAGTGATTTCCACTACTCTGTCTTCCACTTTTCTTATTTGTTCTTCTACCTCCATTACCCTACTATTGATTCCTTCTAGCGTATTTCTCATTTCAGATATTGTGCTGTCTGCCTCACTTTTTTTGTTAAGTCTTGTAGATCTTGGTTAAACATTTCTTATAACTTCTCTCTCTGTGCCTCAATTCTTTTTCCAAGATCTTGGATCATCTTTACTATAAATACCTTAATTCTTTTTCAGGTAGATTGCCTAGCTCCTCTTCATTTAGTTGTCTTTGTGTGTTTTTGCCTTGTTCCTTTGTCTGAAAGCTATTTCTTTGTCATTTCATAGTGTCTAATTTCTTATGTTTTTCATCTCCTAGACAGCAGGTATGTCATGCAGCAGCTGGTGCCCAGTTCTGGAGCTGTCAGAAGTGGTAGTGTGATGGGAGCAGTGGCATCACTCTACCTCCCGTGGATCTGGGTGGTTGCTAGGAATGGGGTCCATGAGAGAGGTGGCACTTGTTCACAGTTCACAGGATTGTTTTTGTGGTGGTGGTGGTGGGGGAGGGCAGCACTAGCTCCTGCTACCAAGTAGCTCTGAGGACTGTTATATCTGGCAATGTCAGAAGCTGCTCTTGTAATCCCTCCCGCCAGGGAGGCTCTTGGGAGTGTTCTCTGTAGCCGCAGGGCCAGGCCCATTTTCAGTCACTCCCTTTGTTTGGTCACTCTAAGGAGCATTCTTTGTAGCTCCTGGGGGGGGGGGTTCCCTCCCTAACTGTAGCTAAAAGGCTCTCTGTGTAGCTATAGGATGTGTGCCATTCCTGCTGTCCCTTCCCCTGCTGGGACAATGGCAGAGTGCTCCTTGTAGCTACCACAGAGCAAAACTTGCACCAGCTGTGTACTGTACACCTTATCCATGGTCTCCCGCCTGGTTTCTGGCAGGGATCATGAAGCTTGTGCTATTCCTGTGGTCACTCTGCTGGCATGCCAGGCCATTTGCGATGTTCACTTTGCCAGTCCTCTGAGCCTTTCATGGCTCTCAGCCCACCCACCAGGCCATTTGTGGCTCTTTGAGCCTCATGTACTGTTTCAGCAATAATTTTGCCAGTGTGCTTTCATGTTCCCCCACCCCTCTGCTAGCAGGAGTCATAGGATCTGTGTTATTCCTGAGTTCCATCTGCCCACTCTATGTTCTCTGTAGCTCTAAGGGCAAGGGCTGCTCCCCAGCTGTTACTAAGCAGCAGCTGCTCCAGGGGGGGTCTTGGAGCTGGAGAAGGTGGGGTCTTGCAGCCTGAGAGCACTTGCTGAAGATAAGGCTATAAGGGTGGATCCCGCCCCTTCCCTCCAGCACCCTGATGTGGGGACTCCTTGGGGTGCATGAGCTTTTCCTCTTTCTAGATCCTTCCTAGGAATGCAGGTCCTGTCCCTTTTCCTTTCTTCTCTTCTCTCCCTTTTTCTTCTTTCTTTTGTCTTACTCATGTTTGTGAAGCTTTTCTTACTCTATCAGGATCATAGGGGCTTTTGTCATCATTCAGCAAATTTCTGTATGAATAGTTCCACATGTAGATGAAATTTTCAATGTATTTGTGGGAGTAGATGAACCTCATGTCCTACTTCTCTGCCATCTCTCTGCCCCTCAGGATTTCTATTCTTGATAGAGCCAATTTTTATGCTCTATATAATTCCAGGGTTTTATATGTTTACCCTTTAATGTTATTTCATAAATGCTTATCATTTTTTCTAACAAATGACTATTGAAAATGAAGTTATATGACTGTTGACATCATTTATTGAGATGAGGAGAAGTATTGTTTTAGATATTTAAATGTGTAGTACCTCTGTGAGTCATCCATTTGTAGGTATCCTGTACAGACTTAAGTACATGGACTTGAATCCAGAGGATGGATCTATGTAGAGATGCATTTGAGAGACATTAATCTATAGGTCATATTTCAAATCATGTAAACAAATAGTTTGCTTTGTGGAAAAAAAGTGGAGAGATTAGAAAAATGAAAGATTACGAACGAGAAGAGAGCCAGGAATGAAGCTCTGAGTAAATACAACTCTAATGCTCAGGCAGAGAGTATGACCCTCCAAAGGAGATAGTGAATAGGGAAGAAAGGAGGGAGAACCTAGTAATTTCTTGTACATTGTCTGGAGGTGAGCATGTTTCAAGGAAGAGGGCATATTCAATATGCTTAAAAATAAGAGCTCAAACAAAAGAAGGACTTACAGGCTCCATTGGCATCCACAGCTTGGATTTCGGGGTAGGGGTAAAATTTGGACTGGAACATTCTGAGTGGGTGGAGTGGGTGGGAGGAGGTAGAGTATGTATGTGCAAATGAATTTTGTTTTTCTTAATTTCTCTGCAAAAAAGATTTGAGGCTGAAAAAATGGTGGTGATATGAAGAAAATGGATCAGTGGAGAAGGAGAGTTTGAAGGAAAGTAAGAAAGGTCAGCTTTTGATGGTGAAGGGACATTTCTTCCCTAGTAATAGGAAAGATGAAGGGGAAAGTGAGTGCAGACAGGCGTGTAGATATTGCAGCAGGTCACCAAAGGACATCTGCTGATGGCTCTTATTTGCTCCTGCTTTCAAACACTAGCTGGAATAAAGGACCATGAAACTTCAGAAGCTTCAGGAACTACAAATTCTTAGTGGATTTGTAGTTTATGGCACATCTATGTTTTCTCACTTGTGTAAGTTGATGTCTTTATGGCTTCTTAACTGGACAAAACCTAAGTGGTTTAATTCTCAGCCACTCTAGTTTTCTTCTCAACAGGACAGAGCTATTTGTTGATGTTGTAATTTACCTGTTTTGTCTGTTCCTCCTTTCCTCATTTCCCTAACCTAACCTACTAACTGAAATATATGAATGTCCACATAGAGCATATCTAACTGAGGGGACCACTGAATAACATCCAGCATAACCTGGTCTAAACTTTGTCTTCTGGAGACTTCTAGGATTTTATAATTTAGATCTTCCTCATCTTATGATGGGGTTATGTCCTATAAAACCATCTGATTTTGAAAATATTATACATTGAAAAATCACTCAATACGTCTACCCTACCATACACCATATCTTAGCCCAGCCTCCCTTAAAAGTGCTCAGGACACTGATACTAGTCTATAGTTGGGAAAAATCATCTAACACATGTGTTATCATAAAGAATTAAATGTGTAGTGTAATTTATTGAATACCCTACTGAAAGTGAAAAACTGAATGGTCGTCTGGGTTAGAATCATTGTAAGTAATCAGTGGTTTACCTTCCTGATCTTGTGGCTGCCTGGGAGCTTCCATGCTGCTTCTGACCTGCATCATGAGAAAGTATGTATTTTACTGCCTATTGGTAGCCCTGGAAAAGATCAAAATTTGCAGCATGTTTTCTACTATTTTGGTTGTTGCTTCTGAAACATCATAAAATCAAAAATCCTTAAGTCAGACTGTCTGTAATGCTCCATTTCCCAAGGGAATCTGAAGTGTGCCATTGCTCTGAAGATGACTATGGAATGTTTCACACACCATTAGGTGTTTTGCTTGGTAATACTGTGACCCAGTCTTTCTTAAACTAGTGTCCCTATGACATATAAATTGGGGCTCATGGAAACTGCATGTACCTTGACTTATTTTAGGAAATAGTCCATTATATTATCAAATGGTGCTGACCCCAAAATCACAAAAATGATACTCTATTTTTCTGATTTTTTGAAAAGAAACAAAAATGACCAGTAACATAAAATCGTTCTTGGAATTTTCATTCTTCTCTAGGATGAATAACTTATGAAAAAATATCTAGAATCTCCATGGATATATTTCAAATTTTAGCAATAGTTCTTACAACAACCAAATCAGTTGTATGACACGTTCTTACTACTAGTATAGTTTTTATTACGTTAAAGTCAACAGTCATACGAAAAATGTTTGCAAACCATTTTCTCTGCCAGGAATTAGGTATTGAAGATATAACAATGAATGAGGCAATCTGAAAATCATTGTTGTATTCCCAGAAGATTAGCAGACTCTGTTGAAATAATTCCATTTATTTATCCAGACCTCTGCAGGAGTCTGAGAGATTGACTCAGACTTATTGAATTGAAATGAATTATTGAAACCATAGCCATAATTTTTCCTTTAAATGACAAAACACATGCAATGTATACTAGTGTAAACAGTTTAAAATATCACACTCCATATCCTGTTTTAGTGCTCAAAAGGATGCAAAAGATTACCTTTAAAGTTTTGAGCACATTTTAAACCAGACTAAGCAATATAAAATCTCTGACCAATAAGAAGTTTTTAAAATAAACATTTAAGTTTAAATAAAAATAAAGCGTTTACTACTTTCTTATTTATAAAGTTATTTCAGTGGAATCATTACAAATATTCAAGTTAATGTTGGATTTTTAAAAAACCTTTGGAAGGTCATTCCTGAGCCATTTCTTGTATTGCTTGCTATAGCGATTATATATAAACAATGTAGAATAAAGCAATGTAACTAAAAGTTATAGTTGAGCATTATCTCATTTACATAATCTCACATCCTTATGCCTCACTCACTAAGAAGGAGAGACTGCATAATCAGATTACTGTATAGGAATTATAGTAGGAAAAAAGAAAAAATGAAATGTTATTCTAGGACTTGATGGCAACAACTGCACTCTTAAGTTTCTTTCTCAAATGTTGAATGCAGTAGTTGTGGTGAGACTGTCTTAGTTTCATTCAGATTTATTTGTTTAGACTCTCTTAATTTATCCTGGGAGAAATCTGAAGGCAAAAGGAGTTACTAGGAAAATAAAGTAATGGAGAGTGACTTAGATCATTGTAGTCTATTAGACTGTTTTCAAGGAAGACCACACCTCGTAACTGTCATGGAAACATGTACTTCCTTGCATTACTCATGTTGGGAGTGGATACACTGCTTGCTTTGGTCATTGGACTATTAGGAGACGTGACTCAGCAAAGACTTGAATTTGTCTATAATTTATTTCTTTCTGGCATCTCTGCTATGTATTGCTAGGAGAAAAATTTTCTTTGAGCTAACACACTTTTCTCAGAAAGAGGAGAGGAACATGTAACAGGGACAGATCACCCAGGCAAACCCAGCCTAGACCAGCCAAATCTCAGTTGACTTCAGTTCCATGAGTTAAATAAATGTTTATTACTAAATGCTAAGATTTGTGTGATTGTTTGTTATGCATAATTATTATGGCATAATTGATCAGTAAGTAAAATAATATAATTTACATATACAGTAAACTCCAAAGAATGGAGCTCATGGAATGCAAAAAAGACCAACTATTTAGTGTTGTTGTTTTTGCAAATAAGCAAGAAAATTTAACTGGGACTCAATAGTGGGACCTAGTTGCTCAGTTGAAAAGTAGGAGGTAAGAAAACAAATTTCTAAATTTCAAGGGGAATAATAATAACTGGGGGAATTTGAATAACATGTATGTTCCCAAGCTTCTCATTTCAATATTCTGATTTAATAAATCTGAGATAGAGCATAGATATCTGCTTTTAATCACAATCGCAAGTGAAATTGAGGCGGGTAGCCCAGAGATCAAAAGAACATGGATTTCCAGATTTAAGTGACATGTCCTTTTAGAAAGATGTGACTTTACTTGCAATATTGCCTTGGGAACTTGGTGCAAACAAGATGCTCTGGATTTCAGGGATCTATGATCCTGGTTCCAGTCACATTTCTTATGATGGACAAGCAACTACCATGTGAAGTTCTGGGATATCATTCTATAGCATAAAAGGGAACTATATAAGAAATCATTTATGCCTTCAAGTAAGTGAATATTCAATGAGTAGGGTAAAAGCATGGTAAAAACGTAACCTTTCGAAGGAAAGAAGGAAAGAACAATAATATAGTAATTCATAGAGAGGAAAAATCAATGTGTACCGCATAATTAGTTAATAGTTATTCTCTGCACAATTTTTCCAGTATTTATTAATAGTACCAAGAATAATGAACATGCATGGCACATTAATTTATAAGTGTCATATCTTTTAATCCTCTCTACCCCTGCAAAAAACAAACAAAAAATATATATTAAAAAAGCAAAACAAAATCTGTTGGGGTAAGTGTTACTATTACTTTGAATTTCTACATGAAGAAACTGAGGACATAGCTGTGTAAACTGCCCATGTTCACATATATAGTGAAGGTGAAGTAAAGCTTGTATTTGAATATTCAGTCTGCCTGTACCATCCCTGGTCCTATACACAACGCTATAGCATCCCTTACTTAAAGGAAGAGCTCTCAGGTCAAAGCCAGACAGCTTTCCGTATTAACTGGAAGCATGATGCCTTGAGAGAATAGAAACTGTCCCTGTATGAGGAGCAAAGCAATGCATACGACTCCCCACAGATATAATGACTACAATGTGTAAGAGTCATGTCTGTGTCAGAGATGCTATATAAATTTAGTTGTCAAGCTACCTACAAAAATCATGTAAGCATTTTAACATACAGTTTGAATATAATGGGTAGTTGCTTATTTGTGAGGCTAAGCACCTCAAAACATGGATTTTTTTTTTCTGAAATGTTTTATAAAACATCCATGATTCCTATTTTAAATTGCTCCCCTAAAACAACTAATGGATAATTTGCTTTTTTATGCCCCTTGTGATGAAGGTGTGATTTGCCAGGCTGAGCCATGGCTGGTTGAGGCATCACAGCAGATCCATCTGGCCAAATCCTAGAGGGCAGATCAAAAATGATTCTGTCAGAAACTATTTTATGTGGTGAAAATCTCATAAATTTAATGGAACAAAGACAATCTACTATTGAACAAGAGGCACCAGATATATGTTCTGAAAGAGAAATCTGAAAAGGAAAGTTGTAGCAAGAGCAGGCAGGTGACGATGATGGATATTTTCAGAACTGCTCTGTCCGCTCTCCTGCAGTGTCAGCAATTTTGCCACATGGTCTTTAAAAGATCAACACAGATATTTACGTAAATAAGAACATTTCTGATGTATTTGATTATTCCATGCTGCTTTGTAAAATATTTTGAGGAAAAAAGATGTTGCAAATTCTGAAATTTGGTTAGGTAATTTCTCTTTTCATGTTACTAGATATTTATTTTGCACAGATTTTAATTTTCATTAGGAGGCATATTCAGACATGTTTGATATAGGGAAGCTAGTGCTAAATCTCTCAAAAACATATTTTGGAGTTTCCATTATGGGTCAGTGGGTTAAGTACCAGACTAGCATCCTTGAAGATGTGGGTTTGATCCTTCGCCTCACTCAGTGGGTTAAGGATCCGGGGTTGCCACAAGCTGCAGTGGTTGTAGTGTAGGCCTGCAGTTTTAGGTCTGATTGGACTCCTAGCTCAGGAACTTTAATGCAGTACAGGTGTGGCTGTAAAAGTGGGGGAAATAAAACAACATATCTTTAATGCATTCGTAGAATACATACTCATTTTAAGACATAAACTCTCTACAAATGCATTTATTTTGAATTATGTTTTAATCTAATATACTTTCTGTGCTAAATATATTATCTCAATATTTTTTACTATTTAGAAATAAGAATCAAAACTCAGTAGTGTGCTGGTAAATGTTTACAAACTGGCTCTGTAGGGGTGCTCATTCGTAGTGCTTACCAGTTTCTGTGGTGTAAATTCTCTAACCATGGTTGATTTCAAGCTAAGACAGACTGCCAACTGGCTTGCAAAATTCTGGAAAATCTCTCAATTGTCCCTCTATGGTAGATGTCCATCTCACTGTGGAATTCCAAAAATGTCATTAATCTTTAGTAGGCTTTTTTTTTTTGATTTATATATAAAAAATCATCTATGGCAATAACAACATTTTATTTACAAATGCTAATGTTTTCTTCCAACCATTCATGCAATCAGTGGAGAAGCTGATTTTATTTTTAAGAAGTCTGGTACTGGCATAGTTATTTTGATGCAGAGGATCCAGGGAAAGATTTTTCATTTAATAAAGGTTATTATAAATCTAACAGTAAGAGGACAACAGATCAAAGATGATCCATGTGTGACAAGTTATTCAGTTATTAGGAAGGAATGTCTAGTTATTATTTAATTGATGTGCCTTGTTCATTTAGGTTGTTACCATTCTTACTAGTACAAGCAATGAGTCAATAAATAGTCTGGAAAAATTTACTAAGATATTTTACCCAGAATGTTTCTGTATAATCCAGGCCCACTTTGGAGATATGGCAGGTTTGGTTCCAGGCCAAAGCAATAAAGCAACCACTGCAATAAAGCGAGTCACAGAGATTTCCCCATACATATTAAAGTTATATTTGCACGATACTGTAATGTATTCAAAGCAATATAGCAATATGTCCAAAAACGTGTGCTAACCATCATCTGAACTGCAAATGATGTATAATCCTTTTGCTGGTGGAGGGTCTTGCCTCGATGTTGATGGCTGCTGAGTGATCAGGTGAGGTGCCTGAAACAGTTTCTTAAACTAAGGCAACAATGAAGTTTTCCCCATTGAATGGTCATTTAACTTAAACATTTGTAAGATTATTAATTTGCTTGATTTCAATATTATGTATCTCAGAGAATAGGGAGGCCCAAGGAATGAAGGAGAGAGAAGGGAATGGATAGTTGGTGAAGCAGTCCCAACATACAAAACATTTATCAATTGAGTTTGCTATTTTATATGGGTATAGTTCATGGTATCCCCAAACAAGTATAGCAGTAACATCAAAGATCACCCATCACAGACCACAACAACAAATATGAAAATAATTAAAATAGTTGAAATACTGTGAGAATTACCATAATATTATATAGAGACATAAAGGGAGAAAACATTGTTGGAAAAATAGCACCACTAAACTTGCAGTCACAAGGTTGCCACAGACCTTCAGTTTGTAAACAAATGCAGCATGTGTGAATAGTGATGAATCCACATGTAATAAAAGAAGATATACCCATAGACTCCTTAAATGGAATTACTAGCCTGGATAAATTATACCTCTACTCTCAAAAACATCTGTAGATTCTGATCACCTCTCCATCCCCAGTGTTATTACCCTGGACAGAAGTCCTATCACTTTCCCCCAGGATTTTTGCATTAGTTTCTAAAATATGCTATGTTTCTACTTTTGTTTTTGAACCCCACAGTCAACTCTTTCACTGTGATTTTTTTTTAAATTTTTGCACCCATGGCATATGGAAGTTCACAGGTTAGGAGTTGAATCAGAGCTGCAGCTGCTGCCCTATGCCACAGCCATAGCAATGCCATGTCTGAGCTGCACCTGCAACCTACACCACAGCTCACGGCAACGCCACATCCTTAACCCACCGAGCAAGGCCAGGAATTAAACTGACATCCTCATGAATACTAGTTGGTTTCGTTACTGCTGAGCCATGACAGGAACTCCCAACTGAGATTTTTTAAAACCAAAAGTCTGATCATAATTTATGCTTTTAAGGGTGTTTCCCCCCACTCCACTTATTAAACCCAAAGTTTTTAATGACTTACACAGTGCTATAGGATCTAGCCCCTTTCAGCTAACTTTATGTCTTAAAGCTATCTCCCTATTTTACTCATCACATTCCCCTAGATAACTCACATCCTTGGAGCTCCTCTACTCTCTCCAGGAAAGTTTCTGCCTCAGGTTCTCTGCTCTTGTGGTTTCATCAACCTGAACTGTCCCTTCCTCAGATTTATACAGGACTTATCACTTTACTTATTTAGATTTTTGTTGAAAATCACCTTCTTAGTGATTTAAGCTTTAATTTCTCTTATCCTTACACTTCCTATCTTCCTTTATTGGTTTATTTTTCACTTGCACTTAAAATAATTCCATATACTCTTTATCTCACTTTTATGTTTGATTATTATTTGTTGACCACTACTAGAGTAAATAAAATAAAAAATATTTTCTATTACTGTATTACAAGTTGCCTGGTACATAATAGATGCTGGATAAATAGTTGAGGAATAAATGCATCAATTAATTGTTCACAAAAATATTCCCAAGAAAAATGTTTCAGTATATTATGCATCAAATCTTACATATTTAGTACTATCCTATGAGTTAATTTATATTGCTCTCTTTTTAAAACTTCCCTAAATAGTTAAACCAAGAAGCCTAACAGAAGAGTTGGTTAGAAAGATAGCAAGGAAAAAATGAATACAATTTTTAAGCTTTTTTCATCGCCATGCCCACCATCACCACCACCAATATTGTACCCCAAACTGTTGTGTGGGGAGTGGCATCATGGAAATGGTAGAAGAGAAAGTTCAAAGAATAGATTCTCCACTGAAGTAACTGTTAAATTGACAAAACAAAACAAAAACCAAATCAAGGAAACAAAAAAAAAAGCCTGAAGGAATAAACTGTAAGAACTCTAAACTCTAGCCAAGAAGTTAAAGCATCAGGGGAGTACTTAATGAAGAAAACAACTGCTAAATTTTGCTGTTTAAGATCATCCCTGTCAAGTCAACAGAGTTACCGCTAAGAGGATGCAACAGAGACTTCAATAAACCACATGGGAAATGGAATACAGTTTCTGTGGAAAAATCACTTCAAAAAATGAAAAGATGAGGAGTTCCCGTCGTGGCGCAGTGGTTAACGAAGCCGACTAGGAACCACGAGGTTGCGGGTTTGGTCCCTGCCCTTGCTCAGTGGGTTAACGATCCGGCGTTGCTGTGAGCTGTGATGTAGGTCACAGATGCGGCTTGGATCCTTCGTTGCTCTGGCGTAGGCTGGCATCTACAGCTCCAATTGGACCCCTAGCCTGGGAAGCTCCATATGCCGCGGGGAACAGCCCAAGAAATGGCAAAAAGACCAAAAAAAAAAAAAAAAAAAGAAAGAAAGAAAAGATGACTGCAAACTTCAGCAATTAACAAGAAAAATCACTTGAGAGGGGGGAAGATGTGCATTTCCAGAGTCACTGTTAAAATACTCAAAATGTCTAGTTTTTAGCAAAAAACAAGATAAGACAAAACAAGGCATACAAAGAAACAGGAGAATATAACCCATTTACTGGAAACAATTAATTGACAGAAAACCTCTCTGAGGAAGCGCAGACATTGGATACACTAGAAAAAAACTTTAAATCAACTATTTTGTATATACTCAAAGAACAAAGGGCAATGATGAGCAAATAACTAAAGAAACCCAAGATAACCACATATGAATCAATATAGAATATAAAGAGATAAAATATGAACCTACTATTAATTTTGGACATTAAAATGCAATACTTGAACACTAGAAGAGTTCAACATTGTATTTGAGCAGGTATAACAAAGTATCAGTGAGCTTAGTGATTAGATAATTAAAATTGACCAATGTGAGGACAGGAAAGAAAAGAATGAAAAAAATTACCAGTCAATGAGACTTATGGAGAACAATCTAATCTACCAACATATACATTACATGAGTCCCAGACAAAAAGGAAGAGGCAGAAATAATATTTAATTAAATAAATAATGGCTGAAAACCTCCTAAATTTGACCTTGTTATTTCTACTTCTAGGAATATAATCCAAACGAATGAAAACAGATACTCAAACAAATATTTGTGTCATGGTCATTGCAGCACTATTGACAATGGCCAAAAGTTGCAAACAGCTCAAATGTTCATCAGTGAATGAATGGAGAAACAAAATATGGCATATATGTACAATGGAATACAATTCAGCCATAAAAAGAAACTACTGTGATATGTGTTACAACGAGGATAGACCTCAAAAACATAATACTAAATTAAATAAACCACACATAAAACATCACATATTGTATGAATCCATTTACATTAAATATCTAGAAGAGGTAAATCAAAAGAAGGAAAAAGCAGATTTGTGATTGACTGAGGCTGGGTGGAGGGGATAAATGAGAAATAACTGCTTAATGGGTATGGGAATTTTGTGGAGGATGAATATAAGGTTTTAGAACTATATGGGGGTGGTGATTTGAACAACACTGTAAATACACAAAATGCCACTTGATGGTATGCTGTAAAATAGTTAATTTTGTGTTATGTGAATTTGACCTTAATCAAGTAAAAAACTATTGATAGGCAATTATTTCTTGGATAAGCTAATCAGCATCTTTCTTAAGTAGCCCAGAGGGAATTCAAATGATTTTTAATAGAGAACTACAAATTTACGTATGGGTACTATGTATATTTTAAGGGAAAAAATATCACAAAGTTGTTGTGATAATTGAAACATAATAGCGAAAATTTTTCTTTCAGCACATAAGTCTTTTCAGAATTTGGATATTTATAAGTGGCCTATTTCAAACTAGTGTTCTACTGGGCTTTTCTCCAGAGCCAAATTAGAGGGATATTTGGAAAATTTTTAAAAAGTAATCTAACTTAATATGTTTTAACTTGTGGAAAAAGTCATTTGAATGTAGAAACTTTTATTATTAATTTAAAAAATACCTGCCTTGATCTAAAACGCAAATAAGAGCAAAACAAATTTATGTGAAACTGTTGAAATTGAATAGTCTCTAACTTTTGCCCCCTCCTCCAACCTATCTCAGCAAAAACAACCATTTGATTTTTTTTTGAATTAAAGTATAGATGATTTACAATGTTGGGCCAATTTCTGCTGTACAACAGTGACCTAGCCATTCATATATACACATTCCCCTTCTTATATTATCTTCCATTATAATCTTTTTCTTTTCATCTGGTGGCTTTGCCTGCCTGCCTTCCTTCCTTCCTTCCTTCCTTCCTTCCTTCCTTCCTTCCTTCCTTCCTTCCTTCCTTCCTTCCTTCCTTCCTTTCTTTCTTTCTTTCTTTCTTTCTTTCTTTCTTTCTTTCTTTCTTTCTTTCTTTCTTTCTTTCTTTCTTTCTGTCTCTCTCTCCCTCCCTCTCTCTCTCTCTCTCTCTTCCTCCCTCTCTCTCTCTCTTTCTTTCTTTCTTTTTCCGAAGTACGGCATGGGGGCTAAGATACACTTACATGTATACATTTTTTTTCCACCCTTTGTTCTGTTACAATATAAGTATCTAGACATATTTCTCAATGCTACACAGCAAGATCTCATTGTAAATCCATTCCAATAGCAATAGTTTGCATGCGTTAACCCCAAGCTCCCTATCCCTCCCACTCCCTCCCTCTCCCCCCGGTGGCCACAAATCTATTCCCCAGGTCCATGATTTCCTTTTCTGTGGAAATGTTCATTTGTGCTGTATATTAGATTCCAGTTATAAGTGAAATCATATGGCATTTGTCTTTCTCTTCTGACTTATTTCACTAAGTATGAGAGTCTCTAGTTCCACCCATGTTTCTATAAATGGTATTATGTCGTTCTTTTTTATGGCAGAGTAGTATTCCATTGTGTATATATACCACATCTTCCTAATCCAATCATCTGTCAATGTACATTTAGGTTGTTTCCATGTCTTGGCTATTGTGAATAGTGCTGCAATGAACATGCAGGTGCATGTGTCTCTTTTAAGTAGAGTTTTGTCCTTTTAGGAGATTGGATAGAGTCCTCTGTGCTATACAGTAGGATCTCATTGATTATCAATTATAAATGTAATAGTTTGGATCTACTAACACCAAACTTCCAGTCCAGCCCTCTCCCTCCCAACAAAATTGACCATTTTTAATAGTGCTTAGAATTGTACTCTTCTAATAGCTATCTTCCTACATTTAAATAAATTATCTATCTGTCAATTGCTTAATTTATCAACTTGTGTAGAATTTGACTCATCATTTTAAACAATAAGAATTAAATGCAATTTTACCATCAACTCAATTCTTTTCATTTTTTTTCACCTCAATCATTTTATTCCATTTGCATACTCGATGATTTTAAGATGTGTTTTCTGAGTCAACAACTTCAGATATTGTGTTTTTAACTCCCAAGTCAAAAAGATGAGGAAATTATTTTCCAACACCTTCTTTTCTAAAATGTTGGCAATTTTAAGGTCTTTAAAAGTCAAAGTTTGTAGCATTTACATTTCATTCTGTAATCATAATTGGATCTCTGCTTTGTCTTTGTGAGTCTAAAAATGTAAGCCCAGTCAATAAAGTGCTAGAGTTACATGAGTATTATTTGTGGCAAATCAATCATTTGACTAAAAGCATAAGTGAGATATCTCTTTACTGAAAAGAATGGCAAAAAATGTTCTCTCACACACCACTGAACTTAAAGTTTTTAAATGATGTCAAATATTAAAAATTTCATTTTTAGTCTTAGAGTTCCTTTCATTCTTGGGGTTGCTTTGTTTATCGCAATAAACAATGCCCATTTGAAAAATGATGGGTCTATTTAAATTAAAGGTGCTATGAACCCTCTCCTGATCCATATTTAATGGTGATCAATTGAATTAAAAATTGTTAGTATATTGGTTACCTTTGTTTAAGCATCATTTATTTTTTTGTTCAAAGGAATTATTTGATTTGAAAACTTTTAGTATTTAGTGTTATATCTGGAAAATACTTTAAAAAGAATACTTGAGGATAATGTGACCTGCTGTGTTATAGTCAATTCCTATATAAGTTATTGCCTACAAGTACATGGAACTATAATTACAACTATAGGATATCCTAGAATTCTCAAGTATATTATAATAGGGTGACTAGCATATAATTATGCATATATATTTAGTTGATGGGATTTTATGCATGTATGTATTAGACGATGGCTGACATCTACATTTTTGTGGAAAAACATTAGAAAAGGTCATTTCCCCAATTCCCAAAATTAATCTCAGAATTGTAGGAAATAAAGGTTCAAGAATATTGGAACTCATTCATCTATATATGATAAATGCATTTAGTTACTAAGCATTGTACTTATTATGCTTTGGTACAATACACTATGTACTTAATAAGCAGTGGTAGCAATAGAACCACTAAATTGGTCTGACATGAATCTTTCATCTTCTTTTCCAGAGAGCATTTGGTGCAGTAGAGGGTGAAGGTAAAGACTCTTGCACTGGAATCAAGGTATTTGGACTTTTCTTGTTGTTCAGTCACTTACTGGGTATGTCCATTGCTCTTTGTAAATTTACAGGTCCCTTATCTTTATGAAGGTAATCATCATAATAAATAATACCAGTGGGTTGCTGCAGAGGTGAAAAATTATGCCTGTATAATATGAAACATAGTGGTAATTACTCTTAATGTTACTCATTGTATTTTCTTACAAATAATAGGCTATTGTGGACAACCAGAGGCAAAAAAGGAAATTTTTTGATAAACTTTCATGCCAGAGCATCCCTTGTTTGGAATTCTCTTCTGTAATATAGGACTATAATAATATCTATCCCAAGAGTGGTCATAATCATTGCATTAAGAAGAACATAGATTATGTGAAACAGTGTGTAAACCATAAAAGCTCTATCAATATTAGATTTTGAAATGGGTTTTTAGGATAAGACAAAATATATTTAAAAAATCAAAACTGGCATTTGCAAAACATTGTCCCGGGTCAACCCTAAAGTAGGATGTGTTATTTTAAAAAATACATATTGAGGCTTAGAATATGCTTCTGCTTGGTGTATTAATTTCTGTTAGTATTTGAAGCAAAACCCTATGATATAACCACTAATTAAATCTTATAATTATGAGCCACTGTGGATTGAATCACTTGCCAGTAATCACACAATAAAAAGAGCTGGACTAGGATTCAACACAAACCAACCTGACTCCAGAATAAATTTTTAAAGAAAGATGTAATAAGAAAGCTATTTATATGTGTAAGAAGGAAACGGGCACATCTTTGTGGATTTTCCAGAGTGTTTTCGTTGTCCATCAAGCAATCCAAAAGACAGATTTCAAACCCATTTTTTCCGATCATTTGTTAACCTACTTACTCTCTGTTGTATTGTATGCTTCGGAGTATGTAAATGTGAAGGTGAAAAACAGGACTTGGGGAAATTCTCTTATTAAAGAACTTTCCTTCAATGATAATTTAAAAACAAGAAAGTTGTACTTTTGAGCACATTAAAACTTGAAAAAATTTTTTTTGAGCTGGAAATGAAGGCATTAATTCAGCGAGTAAACAGTGGAAACCAAGTCTAGGACAGTTAATATTGGCAGGCTCTTGGAATAAATAGCCACTACAGACCTGTCATGGCTGTGTCTTGAGTAATGGATTAATTCATTTTCATATTTTTAATGCAATTGTAAAGTGCCTTTTTCCTCACAGTTTAAAGCAGGTTTTTTTTTTTTTTGATGATAGAGCTATAAATGTGAAAACCAAATTAACTTGTCACATTTGACTAGCTAAAGTATTTCCCAATCCCATTTTTAGGGTATTGATAAAACCTCAATAATCAAGGTTTAAATCAGGAGGAAGAATGACATTTGCAGGATCACAAAAATGTCCCAAAGATGAAAGATAGGAAGAAAGTTGGTTAATATATGGTTGTTTATGAAATACAGAATCTTATATTAAAAATAAGAACACACAATCCTGGGATTAATGTCAGTAAGTCAATAGGCACTGTCAGAAACAGCATTATCATGCAATATTGACTGGCACCTGCATTTTATTTTTTCATTAAATTAACCCTAATGTTTCCTTAGAGATTTCTCTATTTGGAACAAGCTACATTTCCTTTTCCTATCTTAATCCAGCTATTTGTGAAAGTAAAGATTTTTTTCTAGGTAGTGGTAAACTTAATCACAGGTCCACACAGAATACTACCTTGACAATGAAAAAACCATCAACTTGAGAAGAAGGAAGCTCCTTTATGCAGGTGTGCTTCTCCAAATGAACCTTTGGTGGGCTAGACTAAGGGCCACTCCCACCGACATCAACGGTGGTTAATTTACAGAATATTTCCTGGGAAATTTTTATTGAAGAAGCATCTCCAGTATTCCATCATATAAAAAATACTTCAGCCCTAGAGAATCATTAAACGTAAGCTGCCTTAATCTTCCCAATCTTATGCTTATAGAATAAATACTAACAGGATATAGAGTTCCCATAATGGCTCAGTGGAAACAAATCTGACTAGCATCCATGAGGAAGCAGGTTCGATTCCTGGCCTCACTCAGTGGGTTAAGGATCCAGCATTGCCATGAACTGTGGTGTAGATCACAGAAGTGGCTTGGATCTGGCGTTGCTGTGGCTGTGGCATAGGCCGGCGGCTACAGCTCCGATTCAACCCCTAGCCTGGGAACCTTCATATGCCATGGGTGGGGCCCTAAAAAGACAAAAGACAAAAAGAAAAAACTAGCAGAATATGTTGGGATGTTCCCGACGTGGCTCAGTGGAAACGAATCTGGCTATCCATGAGGATGCAGATACAATCCCTGGCCTTGCTCAGTGGGTTAAGGATCTGGCATTGCCCTGAGCTGTGGTGTAGGTTGCAGATGTGATTAGGATCCACATTGCTGTGGTTGTGGAGTAGGCCTGGGAACCTCCATATGCCACAGGTGCAGCCCTAAAGAGACAAAATAATAATAATAATAATAATAACAATAACAGGATATGTGGTTAAAAAGCAAGAGCTGGTGCCTTTTTAGCAAGAGCTACCTAGGCCCCCTTTTCTCCCCCATAAATTTCTGATAAATTGAAAAGAAGTCCCAAATTAAAACAATGCAATCTTTTTTTAAAAATTAACATTGGAGAACATCCAAGAACATTGGAAAACTTTCTGCTCAGTTTTGCTGTGAGCCTAAAGCTGCTTGAAACAATACAGTTTATTAGTTAAAAGAATAGTGTAAGTAGTTTTAGTGTCTAAATAAATGCCAATATCATCATTAAAAAAAAAAAAAAGACTGGATATCTGTTCCTATGGCATAGAAGAACCATGAAAAAATTATGCTAAGTGATGAGGTTCTGTGGTGAAGCAGGTTAAGGATCCAGCATTGTCACTGCAGTGGCCTAGATGGCTGCTATGGTGCAGGTTCAGGCTCTGGCCTGGGAACATATATATATCATAGGCACAGACAAAAAAACTTATGCTAAGTGAAAGAAACAAATCACAAAAGACCATATATTGCATGGTTCCATTTATATGGAATTTTCTGAAGAGAAAAATCTATAGGTTGCCTAAAGGCTGGAGTGAAAGGAGGAGATAGAGTGACTGCCAATCTTTATGGAGTTTTCTTGAACAGGGATGATGAAAACATTCTAAAATTATTTGTGAGGATGACTGCATATCACTGTGAATATGCTAAAGACCATTTAATTATACAATTTAAATTAGGACATTTAATGATTTGTAAATTACATCTCAGCAAAGCTGTTAAATAATCTATGGATATCTTGTAAGTGTTTTAATATAATATACACATACCTCATGACAAAACATACATCTTATTAGATAGTCTTTTTGAGGGATATCATGCTTTTTTCAAACAATTGCCATTTCCTTTTTTTTGTATTTAATGATTGATATTAGATGAATTCAATGATTTATATTGAAAATACATGCTGTAATTTAGTACCTGGATTTTTTTAGGGAGCACTATATATACGCATGTATATTTATTTAAAGACATTCTGGTCACTTGAAGAAAATAATGCCCAAGAAGTAAAAGGAGGTTAGGTAAGGACCAACATCTATTTCATCTTTGAACAAAGATAATTTAGCATATAGCCAATTTTTACAATAATAAAAAGTAGGTAGAGTTGGATGGGTTCAATTCTGCAGAAAGATTTTCTCCAAAAAATAATGTCAAGTCACATGATTCACAGTACATATTTTAATCTTCCATAGAAATAAACAGCCACATATACATTATTCATGATTAAAGAGATTAGAAATTAGGAAATCTGATCTCCAAAAAAGGATATCAGAAGAAAAAACAATTGACTTTCAAGGTGTAGAACCTTCTTTATCCTCACCCTCAGTTTCTGGGACAATACCCTGTTCTGTTTTTGGAGTGTAGTGCTTGTTCTTCTATGGATCCTCCTCCTTTGCTGAATTTAGTGTGTTCTGAGCCTTTGTCCTCAGAGCTTTTTTTTTTGTTCTATTCATTCACTCCTTAGTGATTGCATATAACCCTGGTTTGATAATACCCTACATATATAGGAAAAATCTCAAATTTAAACCCTAGTCCAAATAGATTCACATTACTGTGTCAAAGCATACTGGAGCCTGAGGCAAAAGGAAAAGATTGGTAATCTTGATCCTGTTTATAGTAGGTTTCTATTGTTACTATAAAAAATTACCACAAATTTAGCATCGTAAAACCTAAATAAAACAAATTGAGTATTTCACAATTCTGCAGGTCAGAAGTCCAGTAGATTCATCCGACTTCTCTGGTTGAAGTTCCACGAAGCTGATATATAACAAGAAAGTAGCTGGACTGGCTTCCTTTGTGGTGGTCCTAGTGGAGAATCGGCTTCCAGGCTCACTCAGTTGTTGGCAGAATTTGGTTCTTTAAAGTTATAGGACTGAAGTCCCTGTTCCCTTGTGTCCTGTTGTCCAGGGGTCATTTTTAGCTTCTCTGACTCTTGACTCAATGTGGGTCATCTTCTAAGCCAATGATGGTGATTTTATCTTGCTCATGCTTCTTAATCACTTCCGTTTCTGCTTCTACCCTATAACTCTGACTCTTGTGTCTTTCTTTTCTGATTTTAACTGCCCATGAGATTACAATGGGCACACTTAACAATTCAGGCTCATTTTCTTGTTTTACGGGAGTTGATTAGCAAGATTTGTACCATCTGCAAAGTCCCAGTGACCTTATAAAGTAATATGTTCACTGGGGATAAAGGTCATGGGGCCAAAATTTGATTTTTATTTTAAAATTTTGCTATTTTATTCATCAGGGATTGTCTGCATTAATTTTGAGTTTTAAAATCATTAAAGTATTGATTACTGAGTGTTTTGGTGCCCCACTAAATTTTGCATCTTGGATTAGTTTCCCACTCATCTCACCATAATTTTGGCTTTGTAATATCACTGCTTGCGACCTGAGATCTTCAGTTTGAATTACAATGGGCATCCCAAATATATCATGTCTAAAATCAAACTCCTGATTTCCCCTCCAGAACCTACTCTTCCCTAGTGTTCCTTATTTTCATAAATAACACCTCAATTGACCCAGTTGCTAAACCCAAATTCTTGGAATTCACCCTTGATTTCTCAATTCACCATTTTCCAATCCAATTGCATTCAGAATGAAATTTAAATAGCCGTCTGTGGTTTATATGCTGTCTATTACCTGGCCCCTGGTTAAATAATTTAACATTCTTTCTCTTGATGACCCTACTTCCCCTAAAACCATAGCAACCCTCCTGTAGTTTAACCAATATTATAAATAAGAACCTAACTGGAACTATTTCTTCTGCTGGAAATTTCTTCTCCCAGATTCCACTTAGCTCAGTCCCCAAATTTTATTCACATCTCTGCTCAAATGTCACCTTCTCAAACCCTTCCCCAGTGTCTTTCTCTTTACTTGTCTTATTTTCTTTCTGGAGCATATCATTACCTGGCAGCCTATCATAATATTTTAAGTGTGTTTATGTTCTCCATATGAGTGCTTCATATGGACAAATATATTTTTTCTTGATCACAGATGTAATAACCAACACTTAAAAGAACACTGGATGCATAGTTGGTGCTCTAGATACTAAAGAAATACTTGTCAATTGACATATACATCCAAGCCACAGCACAGAATACAATGTAATGTTGTTTTTTGTTTTTTATTTTCATTTTTTTAATGGTTAAACCCGAGGCATATGAAGTTCCCAGGCCAGGGATTGAATCCCAGCTGCAGCTTCAGCAACACTGGATCGATCCTTTAACCCACTGTGCCAGGCCAAGGATCAAACCTGTGCCCTCTGCAGAGACCCGAGCTACTGCAGTCAGATTCTTAACCCACTTCACCACAGTGGGAACTCCCAATTTAATGTGTTTTTATGGAACATAAATATGGGTTAATGAAATCTGAAGTCCCTGGGATATTTGAGGAAAATCGTAGGGTCTAAAATCATTAATAAATTTGTTTGGAAAATTTGAAGAGCACTCATATTATGAAAGGACCTCTCTTCAATCAGAAGATATCTACAGGTCCAGGGATTATAGAATTATCGATATTCATACTAATAAATTTGTGCATAAGATCAATGACATTATAAACAATTTACAATGGGAAACTGATGGGCAAAATATTAATTTATCTCAGTCTTACATAGCCCCACTTACTGTACTAATAACATTGGGTCACAAGTAAACAAAGTCATAAAGAGTTACATGGTGCTTAGATTATCGGTTTCACAGATTTCTGGTGTGGATGCAAATTGTGGTCCATATTCCATTTAATTAAATTGACTTAAAGACATACTTTGCTTAGAAAAAACCCGATCCTTATTATCTCACCAGAGGATTATTATGTTCACATGTGCATTACTTAGGCACTGTGTGTTTAGAAATCTATATAATAAATGTTTCTGCACAAAATAAAATATAATCTGGGTGCAACATATTGCATATGTGCACTATAACTTGTCTACATGGACAGGAATAAAAAATACAGAAAAAAATTGATAAGTAGATATTAGATACCTATAATGTTCAAAACAATGTTTTAGGAGCAATGGAGCAATTTAAGTATACTCACCATTCTTGGGTTGCTTAAAACAATTAGATGTATTTTTTTAATTTATTTTTTTTATTGTTATTTCCCCCAGCACACTTTTTTTTTCCCACTGTACAGCATGGAGACCTAGTTACACATACATGTATACATAATTTTTTCTCCCACTGTGGTGCTGCGTTGTAAGTATCTAGACATCATTTTCAGTGCTACACAGCAGGATCTCTTGTAAATCCATTCCATGAGCAATAGTTTGCATCCGTTGACCCCAAGCTTCCAATCCCTCCCACTCCCTCTCCCTCCTGCTAGGCAACCACAAGTCTATTCTCCAAGTCCATGATTTTCTTTTCTGTGGAAAGGTTCATTTGTGCTGTATATTAGATAGCATATATGAGTGATATCATATGGTATTTGTCTATCTTTCTGACTTATTTCACTCAGTATGAGAGTCTAGTTCCATCCATGTTGCTACAAATGGCATTATGTCATTCTTTTTTATGGCTGAGTAGTATTCCATTGTGTATATATACTGCATCTTCCTAATCCAATCATCTGTTGATGGACATTTGGGTTGTTTCCATGTCTTGGCTATTGTGAATAGAGCTGCAATGAACATGCGGGTGTATGTGTCTTTTTTAAGGAAAGTTTTGTCTGGATATATGCCCCAGAGTGGGATTGCTGGGTCATATGGAAGTTCTATGTATAGATTTCTAAGGTACCTCCATACTGTTCTCCGCAGTGGTTGTACCAGCTTACATACACATCAACAGTGCAGGAGGGTTCCCTTTTCTCCACACCCCCTCCAGCATTTGTCATTTATGGACTTATTAATGATGGCCATTCTGATTGGTATGAGATGGTACTTCATAGTAGCTTTGATTTGCATTTCCCTAATAATCAGGGATGTTGAGCATTTGTTCATGTGCTTGTTGGACATCTGTATATCTTCCTTGGAGAAATGTCTATTCAGGTCTTTGCCCATTTTTCCATTGGGTTGTCAGATTTTTTGCTGTTGAGTTGTGTAAGTTTTTTGTATATTCTAGAAATTAAGCCCTTGTCAGTTAACAGAAATACCCCAGGATAAAAAGGGTCTTTTGAGAAAAAGAGTACTGTGGGGTGAGAGATCAATCTATATTTATTTAGTATTTGTTATGCAAGAAAGTATTTGAACAGAGAGCTCTTTGAAGGAGTAAAGAGAGGTATAGTGGATGTTAGAGATTTAGAAAGTACCACAGGATGCAAAGTTATAGATGCATTGTAATTAATGTTAGTAATATTAGCCTACATGCATATAGTGCTTTTCATTTTACAGAGTGAAGGCAATTCTTGAGTTAAAATGAAGAATTCCTATACATTGATTTTAAACTGTTTCTCTGGATTCAGAGAACAAATTAAATTGTATTAGTCCTTTTGACTCCTATAGACAGCCTGGCTCCAAATTCTTAGTCATATCTGAAAAATTCACTCTTAGAAACAAATTCTTGTTTCAGGAGTGCTCTTTAATATCATAACTATCTGGAAGGTTTAGTGCCTTTAATAATGATTTATTGGACTGTCTGCTTAAAACACTTAGGTTTATTTTAAAAAGTAAGGATGCTGAGTACAATCCAGAGCACTTTGATTTTCCTTCATTCCCTCTTCTTAGTACAGCCTAAAAGGGCTAAACTGAAAGTTCCAGGAACATGGTTCTCCTTTGGGGTTTTGCCAGAGATTGGCTTTTCATGTATATGTGAAGAAAGTGATCCTGCCAAGTACAGTTAAATTATAAGATTCATAGTAAGTACAGGAGCATAAAACTTCCTACAAGTCACAATGAGGATTAGGGGGAGGGGATTGGTAGGGCCAAAATCTCAGTAGTTGATTTCTAGCTTAAATGATTTCAACTCAAAGGAATGGCCATCATGCCAAATGTTTTTTATTTCCCCACCAACCTGTTTTACATTCTATAATAGATTTTCCCATTGCATCCCTTTAGTTGAATGCTTTGTTCCATGTGAAAACTCAATTGCTTCTTGCAGAAGTTATAGATACCAGTTTTTGCAGCCTGTGTTACATGGGCAGCTAAAAGCTTTTTCTGAGTCTACGTAGTGAAGAATAATTGAATGCATGTGAATGAAAAAAGAGGGCAATGTCAAAGGAGCAAAAAGCCAGAGAAGAGATGGATAAAAAACCTTAAGACAAGGTACCCTTAAGTTAAAATTTTTCTCAAGGCTTCATTTGAATTACTCACCTCCTTTATACGAAGTGTATTACCTTTATCCGCACGCACTGTAGACTGGACATCGCTTTGGCCATTTCATTCTGTTAAATTCCATAACTACAAATCACAGAACTTGTGTGAGGGAGTCATCTGATCAGGTCCTAGTACACATGTGAGCATAACATTCCTACAAATTTATTAATGGACATCAAGAAAAATTTCAAATTATCTGAATAAAATAAAATTATGTATAAATACAACATTCTGTATCCTCTTTTCTATCAAACAAAACAGAAAAAGAAAAAAAAAAAGTAGGCATTGAGTCCGTGGGAGGAAGTGTTTAGTATCTGTCATGTGCCAGGCTCTGGTCTAGGTATATAACATGCATCAATGAATAAAAGAGATGAAGATCCTTGCCTTACTGAAGCATAATTTCTAGCAGAGAGAAGACAACGTAAAATTAGCCTAAAAAAAGCATGATCCAAAATGTTTAAATGCTCTGGAAAAGAGAAAAAGTAGAATAGGATGAAGGGCTGGGAGTACAGATCGATTGGGGAAATATGCAGGTTTCCCAGAAAAGATGCTCACAAATTCGTTAATCTGTGAATATTTATTCTTATGAATTGAATCTTTCAAATTTAGTTAGAAATGCAGAGTTTCCAGGAAATTGTAGGAAATTAGCTCAGTAAGAAAGGAAGCCATTTCAATCTAGTTTAATTAACAGTAATCAATACTTATTAGCCAGTTTTTGAGCTAGGAGTATACTGTGCTGTAATATGTGATTTATGGTGATGTATGCTGTATGGGGTTTTTGTAAAATGGCCTACCAAGACAGATCTGAAAGTAGGCCTTTAAATATGAAGAGAAAGATGATAAGATTATAAGGATGAGTTCAAAATTTCCTGGACTGCTCACAGACAGCCAACCCCAGAGCCCAGAGAAGAGTGAGTCAGTATTGAGTTCAAAATGAGAGGTCATTTTAAGTCTGAAGTTGTCTGCAATATGAGGGGCAGAATAAAATTGAGAACTCCTTAATGACCTCTCAGCGTGGAGAGCTACAAAGGACACCATCCCGACGTCCAATGGCATGAACTTGAAATGACAGACAGGCACTAAAGGTGATATTTTGATCTGGACAGAAGAGCTGTTTTAGTCCCAAGGTGATTGGCAGGATTTAGAGGGCTGATTAAATTGTAGGCCAAAGCAAAATCCATGTTTCAAAATATCATTTGTCCTTTAAAAGAGACAGGCTGAGAGATTTTAATATGGTTCAAGGATGAGGACAGCTGTAATTTACTCAGCACTGAAATGATAAAGAATAAAAAGACCATATTTAGACATCAAATTGGATTTTCACCGCAGAAAATGAATACCGAGAACATAAATTTTCTTAATATGTTTCCTATTATCAGAAAGACTGTAAGGGGAATCTGGCGAAAGAGAATTATAGACAATGCAGAAATCTATGCATAAAAAACAGTAAATTACCAGTAAATATTTTGTGAATAAAAAAATGAGTGAATGCAAATATTTTTACTTGTATCTCAAACATTGTAACTTGGTTTGATTTTAATACATTTTTGTAAATGGTAGACAATTAAAAAGAAATTTCTCAAATTAAGTATCAGAAGAGGGGATAGGAAAGAAGGAAAAATAAAATGTTATTTATCTATGATTTGATGCCAGATGACCTGCCAAAAATTCCCAAAGGAATTCATTACGATTAAAGAATTGTTTTGTTGGAATATTTACACCAGAGTTTAGCAGCTCTAAGATTTGTACCCAAGTATAACTGACTTTACGAACTTTGTTCTTTTCATACTGTGCTGTCTTCATTGAAGGGAAAAGGAGTTCAATCAGGGTGTAAAAGACTTTAAATTTCAATTAATTATAGTTTTATTGCTCTAAAAGTGTTTCATTACACAAAGTTCATTGAAACTATGAAGTAGAAATTAGCAGGAAGAAAAATCATTCTCAATGTCCTCACTTTATAAAATGCATGTTTGGTTCTCTACCTTTCCACATATGTATGTATCTATATGCACATATACTCATGTATATTACTTTTTATGTACAATCACATAGTCGTCATTATGCTTGTTATTTACTTAAGGTAAAATCATAAGCATTTACAATTTGTTGACTAACTTTCTAAACATTATTACTAATGCTGCAAAATATTCTATGGATTTTACGAACTGTTATTTGTATAATCATATATATATATACATGTAATTATTGTGAATTCATGTGTTTAAACATTTTGGCAATTTTTAATACATTGCATTTCTTGTTTCTAACGATGTATAAATTAATCTGTCATTGACTGTTAGGGGCTTCAAGTTGGTCACAGAGTTATTTTGACATTTTCACAGTTATCTTTGGCAGTTGCTTGCTTCTTGAGATGATAGAATAGACTGAACTCATCCAACACACTTCCCTCCCTGTATCTAGAATAAGACATATCTCTCAGGAATCCTTGTTTATTTAATGTAAGATTATATTGAGTCACCAATATGGCTGTTGGGGTGCTAAGAATTTTTTTTTTTCTTTTGAAAAATACAGCATGGGTTCATGATGATGTATCTGATACAAAATTGGAAGAATGATCTCTAAAACTGAAAAGAAAAAAACTAATTTCAACAGTCTTACCTTTGTGCCCTCTTTATTCCCTTGCCCTAACTCCCATTCTCAATGAAATAAACAGTACTTATTAACTTTCTTCTAAAATATACACACAATGGTTTTGAATTAAAACTATCAGCAATACCATCAATCGTATATTATCAGGAAACAGCTTAAGGGTTTTTGTTGTACTTTTTGTTTGTTCTTAAGTCATATCCTATCAAGGGATGTAAAGTACAGTTACTTGTGCGTAAAATCACTTAGTATAGTTCTTATTTGTATGGGTATATACTAACAAATAAGCAAGTTTTTTTTTTTTAGTGCCTTTTATTATTAGTTGATTTTTAACAGTTTTTTTGTAATTTCTTTTACATATATCTAAAGTCAAATCTGTAAAGTATGGTATATTCAATAATTTATATTTTCTATTAATGTTTATTCTACTCTATTCGTTCCTTCTTCTAATAAAAAAACTTTTATTATTGTTCATATAAATATACACCTTTAAGTCTGTGTTTACCTCAGAATGCATTTCTTGAATTTCTGTTTTATTTGTTTAATTCTATTATTTTGATTTTATTATTTCTCTTTAATCTTTGTCTGTTATTTCCCTACATTTCCTTTAATCCTTCTCATGTCTTTCTTCACTTACTAATATTGAAATTTTTCTTTTTTTTCATTTTTTATTTTGATGACATTACTTTGTTTATCATGTCTATCCACTCTTATACTCCTTCTAGTTTATTCTTTGTTACATAGTTCTTATTTATTAATTTATTTTAATTTCTTATTCTTTCCATGTGTTCTCTTAACTCTTTTTATTGCCTAATTGTTGCATTTCTTTTTTAGATAGGATTTTGCAGTGCTTTTATATTTTTTATTATTTATTTTATCTCGTTTAAAAAAGTTTAATCACACTTTTCATTTGTTGTGGGGTGTGTTTTCTAGCATCCCTTCATTTGTCTGTGTGTAAATTTTCCTGCTAAATTTTTGATTATCTTAATTTAATATGGGGTTTGAATGCAATTATTTTCTATCACATGTATTTAAAGGGAGTGGGTTTTTTTCCCCTAAACTCTTAGAAAGGGAGTGTAGCAGATAATGATCATGCTCCCTTAAGTCCTTTTAGAGCCACTTTTCCCCTTCCTGATCCCTCTAGGCATCAATGTGATTTAATTCCTTACAGTCTGCACCTGCTCTCCTCTCTCAAGGGCTGTTCCTTAACTCATGCCATGTGTCCTTGTGGATTTGTGTGGAATCCTTGTACATCAGGTGGCAGTCCTTAAGGAACAGACCTAGCATGACTCTATTCCAGATTATTCTATCAACCAAGGTAAGGAGAGATATGGGGTGGAGAAAAAGATTTTAACAGAAGATAGATGGAGGGATGCTAATAATATGAGAAACACCCGCCAGGACATATATTTTTTGAAGAGAGCAAGGTATTTCAATTTTTCTTCTGACTCATATCTTTGACATGTACCTTAATCAGCTATGTAGAAATACTCAGTCATCTAAATGGATGCTTGATTAGAAAAACACACACATCCTTACCAAAGAAAATAGTGACTTAGTTAGAGATAATTGACCTTCTTTTCAGAGGGTGAGTGAATATACTGAAGACTTATTTATTGACACCATATGGCACTTCCTCACAGTGATACTCAAATTATGTAGAATAAGACTCATCAAAACTACATAACTTATCAAAAGGTCTTCCATTCTAAGATGCATTTTTTTTTTTTTGTCATTTTACCTTTTCTAGGGCTGCACCCATGGCACAGGGAGGTTCCCAGGCTAGGGGTCTAATTGGAGCTGTAGCCACTGGAGCCACAGCAATGCGGGATCCAAGCCACATCTGCGACCTACACCACAGCTCTTGGCAACACCGGATCCTTAACCCACTGAGCAAGGCCAGGGATGGAACCCATAACCCCATGGATCCTAGTTGGATTAGTTAAACACTGAGCCATGACAGGAACTCTTAAGATGCTCTTTTAATTCTGGAAACTTTTGATATCTCTTTGGATCCAGAAGTACTTTATGCATTCTTTATTCAAAGCATGCAGAAGTTCCCCTTTTGGTGCAGTGGAAATGAATTTGACTAGTATCCATGAGGATGTGTGCGTGTTCAATCCCTGGCCTCACTCAGTGGGCTAAGGATCCAATGTTGCCATGACCTCTGGTGAAGCTCTCAGATGCGGCTCAGATATGGCCTTGCTGTGGCTGTGGCCTAGGTTGGCAGGTGTAGCTCCAATTTGACCCCTAACCTAGGAACTTCCATATGCTACCCTTGCAGCTCTAAAAAAAAAAAAGAAAAAAGTAAAGCATGTTGTTTTCAGTAAAGCAGCCTGCCTGCCAGAGTTATCCATAACTCTCAAATTCTAAATGTTGCTTAAATGCTTATCATTCTTATCAATTTATTAAATACACCTTTTCAATAATAACTGTACAATTGCTGTCAGATTTTGTGTTAAAGCTTGCAAAGGACACTGCTCTTAAAGAATTGACTGGCTTTCCATTTGAGATCTGATTTGCAAGCAGCAGATTATGTCTATGTAAGGTATACGCAGGAAATGGATGTTTACAAAAAAATTTGGGGTAGCTCAAATAATTTCTGAGAGCCTAGGCTCTTGGGAGAACCAGACTCAGAGAACAGAAAAAAGAGGGGCTGTCAGGTCAGATCCACAGTCAAAAGCCACAGGTCAGGAACCAGTCCAGTAAGACCCCCGCTTTTGGGACACTTTTGCAACTATTCCTCTAGAGACTACACCTCTTCAAATTTAACAAACAGCAGCTACAATGAAACCTCCTGCTTTCTTGTATTTTTTGGTTATTGGCTCTAGAAGCAATATTCTAGACAGGTACCTACCATCTGTAATTCTGAGCTGTCAGGAGATATAGCTTTGTTAATGGGAGACAGGCTCAAAATTTATAAGATAGGTAATTTCCCAAACATCAGTAGATGATTCATATATTATGGAGGAATAAAAGCAATATCCGTTATGTACCTTCAACATGCTGAAACAATCTATGTAATTCACAATATATTGAAATGGTTTTTGATTTGTAAAAATTAAAATCATAAAGATATCTCAGTTCAGATTTAAGACATATAATACATGTATAATTTTAATGGTACAAAATCATTTTTATGACTTTCTCTGTGTTGCTCAGATCTTAGTAATTTTTAGATTTGTTCTTTCTTTCTTTTTCTTTTTTTTCCCCCTGCTTTTTAAGGCCACATCTGCAGCATATGGAAGTCCCCAGGCTAGGGATCTAATCGGAGCTGCATCTGCCAGCCTACACCACAGCCACAGCAATGGGGGATCCCAGCAGCATCTGTGACCTACATCACAACTCACGGCAATGGTGGCTCCTTAACCCACTGAGCGAGGCCAGGGATTGAACCCTCATCTTCATGGGTACTAGTTAAGTTCATTACTGCTGAGCCATGATGGAAACTCCTAGACTTTTTTCATAATATCAGCAATTATATATAGAATATTATTTAATACTGGGAATATATGCAATATATATTGTGTGTCATATATTTTGTTATATATTATCTATTGGGTATTTCACATTTCATATTAAAAGAGAAAATATCTGACCATAATTTATCTGCTCACAAGTTGTATAAGTACAAAATCTAACTTATATAATGAATGGCGTTAAAGTCTTTTCACAACCTGTCTCCAACCTATCTTTCTGGTATCATATTCTGTCATTCTCTTCCATAAAGTTTATGCCCTCACTTAACCTATTTCTAAATGTGGCATACACTTTAAAAATTCTGTGCTTTTGCCTAGCCTAGAAGATTCTTCCCCCTACTTGAGCTCCTAAGAGAATATAACTGGTATGTTAAGACACAGCTGGAAAGCTACTTTCCCTGTGAGCCCATTGCTAACTTTCCCAGAAAAGAAAAAATATTTTTTTTTTTTTTTAATTTTTGCCCTAGCAATACATTCTCTAATGATTTCACAGGTGAATTTCCTTGCAAGGGCGTGAGATCTTTGGGAATCTGCAATAGCATCTTACACTTCTTTGTGTCTTTAAAAGTGCCTAGAAAAATGTAAATATTGACCACATATTTTGTTAAATTAAATATTATTATTAGGGAGCAGCAAGTGATTTAAAAATGTTCCCTCATCTGCTCATTTTTAAACCTTACCAGAATTGTAGGGTGGTATATTTTTCCTATTATTGTGTAAAAGTTTTCCAACAACATAAGGGATAGAGAATTTTTGCAACCACAGAATAACACTGTAATTCTTAAGGTGCACTATGTTCAAAGATTAAATTATACTGACTTGAAGTGGAGAAACTGATAAATGTTAAATGGCAAGAACACAAAACTAGATATTTATTGTCCTTATGTATATTTGTACAGATATTACAAACACTCAGTATGTTAAATGTCCCTTCCTGTTTCTGTTTTCAAAATCTGCATATAAGTTAGTCAAACGGGAAGTGAAGGAAATTCATGTCATAGCAGAAGAGTAAATTTCACTCTTCTGCTATTTTCTTAAAATATGCTAGTCTTTGTTTGGGACCAAAAGTGTATTTTGCTTTCCGCCCCCTGACACCCACTTCTAAGTAATTCTTGTTTCATTTATTTGTTATCTTTTGATGTGCTGGCATACTTCATTAAATTTCCAGGTCATTTGAAATATTTGCCAGGAAGTGATGGCATTTGTTGACTTTCATCATCTAGCCATAGATAGTGATATTCACCTTTGGTTAAAATAATAATAAGTACCATCTATAAGGCAGGAAGTCAGAAGGGTTCCTGCTGTGGTGCAATGGGTTAAGGATGAGGTATTGCCTCAGCTGTGGTATGGGTCACAGCTGCAGCTCAGATTCAGTCTCTAGCCTGGGAATTTCCATATGCCAAGGTGCAAAAAACAAACAAACAAAAAACAGAAAGCAAGAGCCAGATACTTTTATAAACACATTATTTGAAATGTTTTAATCCTTGAAACAAAATTAAAAAATCACCATAATATCATTTTAACTTATAGGGAGATTGATAGTCGAAGTTGTTACAATGTAGACATAAAGTGTCAAACCAGTTTGTATTGGATTTGTATTTCTCCAAAAGACTTGCTCTTTTCATTGTATTATCACTCATTGGGAAAAAAATTATTCAAAAAACAGCCCTTGCAAGCTATCCATGTGTTAGGCGCCTCTATTAGTTGAAAGCTAGTGTGTGATTCTGATGGTTTATGTTTCTGCCCAAATAAATTATTGGGTACCTAACACATCTGCCTTGGACGAGACTTTGGTTTGATAGCTTGTATTGCCACACCCATCTGGTTAATAATCACATCCATTTTTAGGACTAGAGAATGTCCAAGAATAAGTCTATTATTTTTAATAATAAAGCCTATTTCCTTAAGTCGTTGGAGCAGAGTAAATGATGGATGAAAACATCTGATGGCTCTCTTCTGATCTAGACATAATGGAGTAGGGGCCTTCAGATTACCTCCCATAGTAAACAATTTTACAACTGGAAAAACTGATGAAGAAACAGTTATTATACAGCAGATCATGCAGGACTGCAAGGCTTAAGAGAAATAAGCTCCACATTTACTTCATTTTTTGCCTGGGAGCATTTACTAAACTATGATGCAGAGAAATAAAATACCAGAACAAAAGCCAATCTCTGTAGACAGAGAAAACAGAGAATGGAGGAGTTCCCATCATGGCACAATGGTTAACTAATCCGACTAGGAACAATGAGGTTGCGGGTTCGATCCCTGACCTTGCTCAGTGGGTTAAGGATCTGGCATTGCCGTGAGCTGTGGTGTGGGTCACAGACACAGCTCAGATCCTGCATTGCTGTGGCTCTGGTGTAGGCCGGTGGCTACAGCTCTGATTAGACGCCTAGCCTGGGAACCTCCATATGCCACAGGAGCGGCTCAAGAAAAGACAAAACAAACAAACAAACAAACAAACAAAAAACAAACAAAAAAACCACCAAAATGAACAAACAAGCAAAAACAGAGAATGAAGTGTGGAATTGCTAAGGCAGCTAGAATTTGCAAGACATGGTGCTGGAAAGGATTTCATGATTTTGTAGAAAGCTACTGTGCTATAGTATAAAACAGCAATAATTAGGAGAGTGTGTTTATTGGCATAAAGATAGAAAAACGGCTCAAAGAAATAGACCAGAGAATCCAGAGAGGGACTCACAAATATATGGCCAATTTAAATTTTAGACAGTATCATAAACATGGCTAATTAATTTTAATTTTAGACAATAGCACCAAAGAAATCACTGAAGAAAGACAATTATTTTCAACAATTGCTGTTGTAACACTGAATCTTTTATAGAAAAAAATAAAGTTTAATATCTAACTGGCAGTGACGAATAATTACTAGAGAAAAATTTTGATCTAAATATGAGAGCTACAATTTTGAAACTTTTAGAAGAAACCCTGGGAGAATATTTTTCCAAACTGTGGCAAACAAAGATTTGTTATTTTTTTTATTTGAATAAATGTTTTATTATGGTTGACTTTCAATGTTCTGCTAACTTCTGCTGTATAGTAAAGTGCCCCAATTATGCATATATACATATGTATACATATGCATACATACATATATATATATACATGTATATATACATATGTTTTTTTCTCATATTATCTTCTACCATCTTCTAACAAGTGATTGGATATAGTCCTCTGTCTTATACAGCAGCATCTCATTGCTTATCCACTCTAAATGTAATAGTTTGCATCTACTAACCCGAAACTTTCAATTCATTCCATTCCCTTCTCCTCTCCCTTGGCAACCACAGGTTTGCTCTTCATGTCTATGAGTCTATTTCTGTCATGTACATATAGGTTCATCTGTGGCATATTTTATTTATTTTATTTTTTTTCCTTTTTAGGGCCACACCACAGCATATGGAGGTTCCCAGGCTAGGGGTCTAATCAGAGCCACAGCTGCCAGCCTACACCACAGCCACAACAACGCAGGATACGAGCCATGTCTCCGACCTACACCACAGCTCACGGCAACAGTGGCTCCTTAACCCACTGAGCGAGGCGAGGGATCAAACCTGCAACCTCATGGTTCCTAGTCGGATTCATTTCCAATGTGCCACAAGAGGAACTCCTGTGCCATATATTAGATTTCAGATATAATATGGTATTTGTCTTTCTCTCTCTGACTTATTTCACTTAGTTTGAGAATGGAGTGATTGCCATTATGATGTAAGTTTACTGTGCAAGTTAATTTTTTTAATGGTTTTTATTTTTTCCATCTTAGCTGGTTTACATTTAGATGACTGAGTATTTCTCAATTTTCTACTAAACAGCAAGGTGACCCAGCCACACATACATATATACTTGCTTTTTCTCACATTATCATGCTCCATCATAAGTGACTGGAAATAGTTCCCAGCAGGATCTCATTGCTTATCCATTCCAAAGGCAATAGTTTGCATATGTTAACCCCAAGTTCCTAGTCCATCCCCCTTACTCTCCCTCCCCCCTTTGCAACCACAAGTCTGTTCTCCAAGTCCATGATTTTCTTTTCTGTGGAAAGTTTCATTTGTGCTGTATATTAGATTCCAGATATAAATGATATCATATGGTATTTGTCTTTCGCTTTCTGACTTACTTGACTTAGTATGAGAGTCTTTAGTTCCATCCATGTTCTTGCAAATGGCATTAGCAAAGATTTGTTATGACACTAAGGACGTTGTTATGGAATGTCCCACTTCCCAAAATTCATATGTTGAAATCTTAATCCCCAATTCCTCAAACTATGACCTTATTTGAAAAGAGTTTTTGCATATATAATTCATTAAATTAAAATGTGGTCAATAGAGTGGGCACCAATCCACAATTATTGGTGTCCTTATATAAGGAAGAAATTTGGAAACAGACATGTTCAGAAGGACCATGTGAGTATACAGAAAAGAAAGAGCCATTTATAAGGCAAGGAGAAAGGCCTCAGAAGAAATCAACCCTCTTAACCCCTTTATTGCATATTTCTAGCCTCCAGAATTGTGAGGAAACAAAATTTATGTTATTTCGATTACCCAACTTGTGGTACTTTGTTATGGTGGCCCTAGAAAACTAATATAGGCATTAACCATAACAAGGGGGAAAAAAACCCTTAAAAGTATAAACTGGCCCTCATCAAAGTTGAAAAAAAAAACTTTCTCAGCCCATATCACTATTGAGAAAATGAAAATGAAAACATCAGAAGACAGAAAGAAAATATCTGTGAGATGCATATTATAATCTAGCTAAGAAATAGCTCATGTGTGATGTATATATAGAACTTTTACAAATCATAAAAATCAAATAATCCAATTAAAATGCACAAAACCCTTTAATGTCTACTTCAGGCAAAAAATGATGTCAAAATTCCAAATACAAAAAAAGATGTGCTCAGTATTATTAATTATCATGACATTGAAGATTAAAACCACAATGAGTTTATCACTCACATTCAGTAGAATTGATAAAATTAATCATACACACTATATCCATTGCTGGGAAGGATACGGTAGAAGCATACAAGCTAACAATAGCTAGTGCCCATTTAAAATAATGGATTTTCTTGTGAATACCATATTTCAGTTTCTAATGTATTTAATCATATGCCAAATTTATGACTTAACAATTTTACTCCTAGATTCACCAAGCCTCTGTCCTCAAAAAGAATCATATAAAATTAAAATCAGCTTTATTCATAAAAACCTATTCTATAAATTATATACATGTCCAGCTGATCCATGGCTGGATGAGTTGTGGCGTATTCAAACAATGGAATACTATTCAGCAATGACAAAAATGAATTGCTCATTTATGCAAAAACACGAGTCAAACTCAAAAGCACTACACATTATGAAAGAAGCCAGACAAAGAAGTACATATTATGTGTCTCTACATACATAAAGTTCAAGAATAGGCATGTATTTTATAATGGGCAGAAGTTTGAATAGTTGTTGTCAATGTATGTCGGCTAGAAGCGGCACTGAGGTACATTGAAATACATCAGCACTAATGTGGAAAGACTTGGTCCTGGGAGTTCCCTGGTGGTCTAGCAGTTAGAACTTGGTGTTTTCATTGCTGCAGCCTGGGTCTGATCCCTGGTCTGGGAACTGAAATCCCACATCAAGCCATTGCATGCCATAACCAAAAAAAAGAAAAACAAACAAAAAACTGATGGTAAAATTTTTAAAATGTAATTAAGTAAATTTGATTAATACTTTAAAATTAAATTAGCAGTGAATAGAGGTTGAGTATATTGAGTTTAAAATGTCAAATGTGACAACTTCTCTATTTACTCCTGGAGTCATTTAGATATATTTAATTTCAATTTGTACATTTATATATTTATATCTATGACAATATCCGTATCTTTATCTAAATGTAACTTTCCATGTTTAGATAATCACAAGAAGATGAAATGGCAGATCAAAGATAAATGTTTCCTATGATTTCCTTTAGCATTGTACAAATTAATATGCTTTCTATTCTTAATACATTCTGGCTTTGAGTACAGCATTCTACCTATAGTAGTTCAGTGACTCTTGATTGTTTTTCGGTATTGACAGTATGTGTGCATACTTAAATATGTGGCCTAGGGAGTTCCTGCTGTAGTACAGTGGGTTAAGAATCCAACTGCAGCCGCTTAGATCACTATGGATGTGAAGGTTTGACCCCCAGGCCTGGTGCCTTGGGTTAAGGATCCAGTGTTGCCGCATATGTGGCTCAGATTCAGTCCCTGGCCTGGGAACTTCCATATGCTGCAGGTGTGGCCATAAAAAAAAAAAAAAAAAAAAAAAAAAAAAAAAAAAAAAAAAGGAAAAGAAAAAGTGGCCTGTTAATCACTTTAAAAGTATTTATAATCTAATCTGCATTTTAAAAATGATTGATCTATGTGTTCAGGAACTCCTGTTTGTGAGCTGATGAAGACAACAGAATGAGTTTTCCAGACATGTTCACTGTTGCTCATACTTAACGCATTAACGGATGTTTGGCCATTTTTCTCATACACAGTTGAAGAAAATCTATAGAGAATTAGATGAACTGGAAAATATTAAAGAAAAAGGAACTTTTATATAAGTTGTGGTAGCAAAGCAAAGCTCAAAGATCGCTCAGGGTTTTAGTTGGCAGGTGTTTGCAAAGGGTCATTTACATACGATGAGCTACAAACACCTGTTTCCACTTAAATCATTTAAAAGAAGAGTGTAAGAAGGTGAATTCTGCCATATTCCTTAAACTTCTTAATGACTTCCAGGTGGGAAAAAATAGGCATAGAATTTTTATCAGAAATTGTCTGTGCTCTACTGAATTTTTCCATTTTTAGAAGTCCTGATTCTCAAAAATTGGAATGAACTTATCCAACATCTCTGTGGGGAAGGAAACTTTAAACTTTTGATAGTTTCAAAATTACCTCAGCTTTAGTTTTTTTTTTTTTCCTGAGTTAGATGCTTATGCATTTTATGAATAAAATATAGCTATAACTCTAACCCTAACTGGATGATGAACCTACTTATATACAGCCTTCAGATTTTATTCTGATCAATAGAAAGGCCATTGGGGTTTATGCAGTAAACAAGAATGGAATACATTCACTACTTCAATAATTTTTTCTGTCTGCTTTACCATCTAATAATTGTAGAAACGAGCTAGAAAAGAACCCAAGGTCACAAAGTCCAAATTCTTCATCTTCTAGCTATATTAGGATAAAAATATTTAGTAGAAAAAAAATGTATTCTTTAGTGCCTTGGCTCAGTCTCATACTTATTTATTATAGATCAGCATTTCTGATACACCATTCTGTGTTTTGTTTCAAATGTAAACACCTATTTCTGCATGAAATATTAATAGTTCACTTAAACACATATATTTATATATAATTTGTATGTTCAGCTTATACATATACATGCATTTCACTAAGGAGCTGATGTTAATTTTTGTCAGAAAGACATATTGCCTTGCCTAATTTTCATAAAATGAGTGTGAGGGAAATTAATGAACAAGGTTTCTCAAAAAGAGTTTAAAATAATTTTTCCATAACTGTTAAGTTCTTTAGTTTAAGCTGATGATATCTGTTCTAGAATGAATCTTGAATTTGGCAGCTAAATATGTGTGTTTGGTGAGGTGGGGGGTTTCTTCGAAGTGGGGGATTGCTTTGAATTGGAGGGGATATGCAAAAATAGGAGCCATCCTGGCTACTTTGAAGAAACTGAGTCCATGTGTATGAGACATTCAGGAAGTCTCCCCATATCGTGTCCTCGCTTGATTTCCAAACATTACTGCTAGTACGGGTGCCTGTGAAGACACTAGGCATCTCACATGGCCACCAGTTTTCACACGAGCTTTCCTGAACTTCTGGCAATAGGTTAAATGACAGATCCCTCCAGAGAGAAAATGGAGGCATATTTGTCCTTCCAGTAGGTGTGGAATATCACTTTTTCCCCTAACCCATCACATGGGTTTTCAACAATATGCTTTGGTATCCATACTCTTAAAACAAGAGTATTTACTATTTCTGATAAAGGTTACAAACGGAATAATGTGGTGAAAGCTATTATCCCTTTCTCTGCCTGTTGCAGGATATGTATTTGGCACAAGATGCCATAAATTCATTTATCCTCTGATGAAGCAAGTACTTTAATAGCATGTGCATATCAACAGATAGATCATGTGTGACTGATCAACCATGGGTCCCCAACCAACATTAAGAAAGGCCAATATGGCGATAGGGATCATGTGAGGTCACATGGGCTTCAGTAAAACATTAAATGTTACTCTAATATCAATGGGAAGCAATTTAATTGTACTACTAATGCATGTCTTATTATTTTACCTCTTAGACATTTTTGGAAGCACTGCTTTTCCTTGCCCTTTCACAACACTTTGGGGCAAATTCTTTTTTTTTTTTCACTATTAATCCATGAGCAAATCTCTTAGGCTCTACTTTTATAGCATACTGAAGATATAACCTAACCTCCACCTTTACCACATTGGTCCAAATTAACATCATTAACTCATGCCTAAAGCATACTCTCTCAGGCTACATTCCCAGTAGACTGACTCTGAAACAGAGCTTTACATGTAGGGAGTTCATTAAAGATGGTCCTTGCATCCAACACCTATGAAGGAATAAAAAAAGTAGGATTAGGTCGAATTGAACTGCTATTCATGACAAAAAGTGTTTCCAGCTCATACTAGAGGGCTCTCTTGAGTTGGAATATCTACAGGGGATCCCATCTTCTTGCAAGATTCCCAGGATTTTATACTCTTTATTGTTAGTAGTGACTGTTACTAGAAAAGCCTCGGAGGATGTGGCATGACCTTTTGCAAGGTGATACTTGTAGGCTGATAGCAATCCCTGGAGAGAGATTCAGCAGGAGCTCTTGATCACAAACACTCCATGCTTGGAGGAATGAATGCCTGTTCTTGAAATAAGGATCCTGGTGGTGTACCATGACATTCACTTGACACACTCATTTCACCTACATTCTGGGAAAAGCTCTTCCAGGGTGAAGTCGGTCTCTTTTTCTGGAAAAATTAACAGGAGAAATGTTCACAGGTGAACTCATAGTCATGTGAAATCCCAGGATCAGTCTCTCTCCTTCTTCCTGAACCCAGTGGTAAGTGAGGAACTATTTCTCAATCAATGTCTAATTCCATATGGAGAATTGCGTGTCCTAGCTTAGCCTGCTGTGAGCCTACATGGTGATTCTACATTTAGGGTTCTGTAAAATCTACACTGGATCTTTTTCTACCAACACTGTGGCAACTTGCCACAGCCTGAATATACCCCAGAGTCCTGTATTGCTTGGTACTCTGCAAGGGATCAAAGCTGTTTTGTGTCACTCACTAGATTGGTTAGAGTGATAGTCTCAAGTCTACACTGGGCTTCTCCCAAAACCTGCAGAAACTGAAAAAAAATGAGTAACTTGAAGAGTCACTACATCTGTGAATTAGACCAACCATATAAAATTTTAGGATTGAAATTGATTAAAATAGTAACAACTATGATTTTGATCGAATAAGAGTTATGTGGAACTAAGGAATGTGATATCAATGGATATCAATTTATAAGAATGAATCTTAAGTAACTATCCAAAATCTAGGATAATTCATACTTAAAAATTAGAATATATTTTAAATAATTGACAATATAGTCTGCCATCCATATCAGTGGATATGGACAGCGAGAGGAGGGCTGACTATATTCATGACACTAGCCATTTTACTTAAGGAACTAGAGCAGCTACAGATTTTGGTATCTGTGAAGGCTCCATAACCAACACACTGCATGGATATTGAGGGGCAACGGTATGTATTTTCAAGTGCTTTTGCAAGTACCTCAAAAAAAAAAAAAAAAAAAAAAAAAAAAAAGAGGGTAGTTATATAACCAGGGTGGTCCAGAGCCAGAGGAGTCTCATGGGAGCATCTAATAGCTATAAGTCAGTAAAATGTAAAGTGTGTGATTATGTAATTATGGCTTGTATCTATCTTCTTAATGGGTATAATACAGGTCATTGAGTGCTGACATACCCCTCCCAGCTCTCTACATAGCTGCTACCATATCTTTCCTGTTGCTATCCAAGTCCGTACTCTAGAAATTTGGATATCCTGTTTTCTTTTCTGCTACATTTTAAACTCATTCCTTTATATAGTCCGATCTTCTTTCCATCCAAAATATTTCATTAAAACAGTTCTTTCTAAAAACACTAAAGTGCATTTTCAGTCCTCATTTTCCCTGACTACACAGAAGCGTTCAATACGAGTCACCATTTCCTATTTTTTAAGCAATGTTCCTTTATTTGTTTTGATATCACAAACACTCATTTTACTTCTTTACTTATTTCGTCACTTATTATACTCTTATTTTTTGTTTGGTCTTTTTAGGGCCGCTCCCATGGCACAGAGAGGTTCCCAGGCTAGGGGTTGAATTGGAGCTGTAGCCACTGGCCTATGACACAGCCACAGCACTTATTATACTCTTTTGATACCTCTTTCCCCTTTCTCTAGAATTTAGGTAAACTGTCCTTAGGCCCTCTTCACTTTAGTCTGCAATTATTTCCTAGAAAGTCTCATCTAAGCCTTAGCTTCACATGCACTTTCTCTGTCAGTAATTCTACTTAGCAGTCCCATTTGATATCTCACAATAATCTCAGGCTTACTATGTCCAACAAATATTATTGATGCCCAAATTTCTTACACTTAAAAAAAAAGGTCCTCTTCAAATATTTCTTGGTTCAATAAATAGGAACAAAATCAGTTAAGTGATTCAAATGAATGTGGAAAGTCATTGTCTTAGTCACTTCTACCATAAACTGGGTGGTTTAGACAACAAGCATTTATTTCTCACAGTTCTGGAAACTGGGAAGTCCATGATCAAAGTACTGGCAGGTGAACCATCTGGTGAGATCCCACTTTGTGGTTCTTCCCGGTGTGTAGAAGGCCATTTTGTTGTATCCTCACATGAGAGAAAGCGAAATCCTCTCTCTCGTCTCTTTGTACAAGGGCACTAATTCCATTCCTGATGGTTCCACCTTTATGACCTAATGACCTCCCAAAGTCCCCGCCTCTAAGTACCATCACATTGGAGACTAGAGCTTCACAAATGAATTTTAGGTGGGACACACACTTTCAGTCCATAACAGTCATCTTTAATTCTTTATTCTCTCTGAAACAGTCAAGAAAATAATTGAACAAGTAAGCTGTCCAAGTTCTCTTTCTTACATCTACCAGATCCACCTACTTGTATCCTTCGATGATGCTGTCATGGTTTCTAGGTTATCATCATTTCATTGACTACCATAATAACCTCACTACTGGGCTCTTATGTTAATAGGACCACACTTCAAAGCCGTTCTTTATAAGCAGGAAGAATAAAATGCAAATTTTTAAAATGCAAATCTGGTCCTGTAGCCAGTACTCAAGAAGGAAAAAAAAATATGTATAAAAAAGCATTATATACATAATGCAAAAAGAATACCATACTAAAAATCTATTAAAGAAGGATTAATTAGGTCCTCATAAACCTCCTGGATGGATTATACTTTCTAGTCATATTGCATGACTAAATTCATGGCACTTTGAACACTATCATTCCTTCATTTGATCCCTGGATAGTGAGAAAGATAAGATTTTTTATTTTTTATTTATATATTTTTTAGGGCTGCCGGTGCAGCATATGGAAACTTCCAGGCTAAGGATCGAATTGGAGCTACAGCTGCTGGCCTATATCACAGCCACACTGAGGCCAGAGCTGAACTGTGTCTGCGACCTGCACTACAGCTGATGGCAACACTGGATCCTTAACCCACTGAGCAGGGCCAGGGATAGAACCCACATCCTCACTGATACTCACTGGGTTCGTTTCTGCTGAACCACAATGGGAACTCCAAGAGAGAGATTTTTAGATGTTGGGAGGAACATTGGCTAGGAGGTAGAAAAAGCCAGGGATCAGAGATTGGAGATACAGTATATGAGATGTTCAGATTTTTACTTCTCATCTATCATACACAGCCCTGGTCAGATCATTAGCCCTACTGGTTAATACAAAGAAACAAAACAGCAGAGCCAGCTGTAGGTAGATAGCTGTATTGAGGATGTCACATAGAGATTATTTAGATATCCAGTTACAAAGAACCCAAGTTAGGAGATAAGCATCAATCAATCACTTACAACTAAAGAAACCTAGAGAGAATAATCAGAATAGAAGGGACTTCCTGGGAGTTCCTGTCATGCCTCAGCAGTATCAAACTTGACTAGCATCCATGAGGATATGGATTCAATTCATGGCCTCACTCAGTGTTGTGAGCTGTGGTGGTAGGTCACAGACACAGCTCAAATCCCATGTTGCTGTGGCTCTGGTGTAGGCCAGCAGCTACAGCTCAGATTTGACCCCTAGCCTAGGAACCTCCATAGACTGCGAGTGCAGCCCTAAAAAGATAAAAAAAAAAAAAAAGCGGGGGGGGGGTACTTCCTTACTGTGATAAAATTGGACTATCAAGAAAATAGTAGGATCACTTAAATGTAGAACTGTCGATGAATTCCTATTAGGTACTGAAAGAAGACAAATTTGCCTGCTTGTGTATATCACCACTTGTGTTCAATAAAATACTAGAGATCCTTGGTTAAACAATGGTAAGTAGAGTGAAATAAATGAAAAAAAAAGGTTTAGAAGGGAAGAGACTATATTATTTTTATTATGTTATCTCAATACATAAGAATTCCTCTCTGCCAGTAATAATTAAGAAGAAAATAGAAAATAGGAAACCATTTCAAATAACAATAAAATCTATAGAGTATCTTGGAATCTACCCAAAATAAACACAAAAATTTTATGGAGAAAATAGTTAATGTTTAGATATTTGTAAAGCAAAATGTATAGATCTAAAACAATAAAAGTTTAACAAGTGAGAAGCTTGATGGTCTTTGTAATACAACAGCACTTATATAAATTAAAGCATATATGCAAGAGAAGAGAATTTTTATTTTTTTCTTTTTTGGCCACCCCATGACATGGAGTTCCAGGACCAGGGACCAGATTTGAGCTACAGTTATGACCTAAGCCACAGCTGCTGCAACTCCGGATTTTTAATCAACTGTGCTGAGATGGGGATTGAACCCACTTCCCAGAGGTCCCAAGATGCCACCTATCCCATTGTGCCAAAGAGGAACTCCAAAAGAAGAGGCTATTGCTCAAAAATTCTTATCAACATAAGTACATGGAAAGTTGATTTAAAAAGACCTGCTTTATATGTATTAGTGTAGTTACATATCAGTGCAAGAGTATAGGATTGGAGGTAGAGTTTGAAAGAAAAATATACACTGAAAAAAAGTTTTAAAGTTATTCTATCTCTGTTCTCAAAATGTTGGTTTTATTCTTTCTTTCCCTTATTTTTCTCACTAATCTGAACTCTATTTTATTTTTTATTTTTTCACTGTTATTTCCCCAATACAATTTTTTTTCTACTGTACAGCATGGTGACCCCATTACACATATATGTATACATTCTTTTTTCTCTCATTATTATACTTCATCATAAATGACTAGACATAGTTCTCAGTACTACACAGCAGCATCTCCTTGCTAATCTATTCTTTCTTAAGAATAGGGAGTTCCCGTCGTGGCTCAGCGGTTAACGAATCCGACTAGGAACCATGAGGTTGTGGGTTCGATCCCTGGCCTTGCTCAGTGGGTTAAGGATCCGGCATTGCCGTGAGCTATGGTGTAGCTCGCAGACGGCTCAGATCCCTTGTTGCTGTGGCTCTGGCATAGGCCAGTGGCTACAACCCCTAGCCTGGGAACCTCCATATGCCCCAGGAGTGGCCCAAGAAATGGCAAAAAAGACAAAAAAAAAAAAAAAAAGAATAAATAGGTCAGTAACATTTAAGCATGGTTCAGACAAGCTGCTCTGTGTCTCTTTAGGATTCCATATTATTTATTATTTTTCATTGTTTAAAAAAAAAATTACCATAATATAATTTGTCGATTTTGGATTTCTATTTGTCAGCTGATTCAACATTTCATCCAGATTTCCTATTTATTTGCTATCACAATGGCCTAAATGTCCAAAACAATGTGAATCATGAAGAAAAGTTACTGCACATTTATAAAGCTATCTTTCTCTCATACTAATTGATTTACATACTTGCTTAACATTTTGATACTTAATGCCATGTAAATGAAACCCTGGTGTGATATTCAAAACGCTTTTGACCATATCTCTATTGCCACCCTAAAGGACAAAAAGTTACAAATAAGTTATTAAACAACAGTAAGATAATAAATTAGTAGAAATAGAAAATCGGGTGTGTCAGAAAGAGGGTATGTATGATTCAGATACAATAAGTTTGTATTTATTGGTACATGCTTATAAAATTATATATTTTGTCTCACCATGTTTAATTCCCTTAAATTTTTCTGTAATATAATTTAATCCCATCCCTTATGTGAGAGGCTCAGAGAAACTTAGTTAACCATCTACATTTGGATTTTTAAATGTAGTCATTATTTAAACTCAGGAACTCAAAATTTCAAGTTCATAGATTTTGAACGGGTTATCTTTTAAAACAATGTAGAATACTGAAATATGTCATCTTGATTTAAACTGAAGGTCTCCTATTTATGTACAGTTGAAAGCCAATAAGTTGGATATTATATGGAGAAACAGACTGGAAATTTCAAAACAGAGTTAAGATTATATGACTTCTCATAGAATAATAATTGGAATGATTTCTTTCCAAATCAAAATTTAAATATTAAGTGAAATGAAATTAAATAGAATAATCTTTACTACTGAAAAAAACTCTGAAATATTTATTCTCTCTCTCTAGATGGAATAGCCTTAGGTAGAAACAAATATAGAGGCCGATAACTATGGTGAACTGGGGGCAGGCTAGCCGTATTGTATCATTAGCCACCTCTAATTGATACAATGACTAAGTAAAATATAAAGTGTGTGATTATACAATTATGGCTGTGTAAATATTTCCTTATATGGGTAGAATGCAGACCCCTGAGTATCAATGTTTGCCTTCAACCATCTAGCCCAACATGGTATAAAAAGCAAAAGGTAAGAGTCCATGCTTCTGAGTTCCTTTCCCTGTGAATAAGCATTCCACGAGGGGTGCTTAGACCAGAGAATATTGGATATCCTTTTATGAAGTATAAAGTAAAACAGCAGTGAGCCACATCCACTTCTTTTAAACTTAATGTTATGCAAATCTTTTGCACTTCTGGTCTGCTGTGCTGAGAGTAAACCAAAACGACGACACTTTGTTTTTCTCTCTAGTACTTCGTCCTGAAAGAGCCTGCGATTGGACTGGCATAGCTGGATCATATTTGGTTTCAGGACCTGTCAGTCTTGCCCTGGTGATATCCTGTGTTTGATAATTAAAATCTCATGCTGCATCTAGGATTATCCCAAAATTCTATTTTGGTTTTCTGCTGAGATCTGCCCTAACTGAATAGCCTCCCATCTCTGCATACTTTTGTTCCTTTTCATTTGCATTGAAATGGGCCTGTGTCATGTCCCACATCCCTTATGGTCCCTCTGTGTGCAGTCAATTACATTGAAAAAGCTAATTTGTGCTAAGTTTTTAATGGTCCATTTTACTGCCCTTCTGAGAAATCATATTTATCTACGATACCAATCCCAAGTAATATGGTCAACCTGAATTACAGTACCATTGGAGGGTAAGACTAATGAAAGCATTTCACAGGATGAACCATGCTGACTTAAATCTCTGAAAATGGTAGAGAGAAGAGGCATTTATAGGGAGAGATTCAAAAGAAAGTGGTTGATATAATTGTTGCTGCTAGGTCACTAAAGATAATAATTGCTCAGAGAATTCACAATCCTTTCAGGTTTTTGTCTATTCTAGCATCTTGCTATCAATCCCAGTACATTGAATCCTCCCATTTCAACGTGTATAACATGAGCCTTTAGGCCTCTGTGCCTTGTCATAGATTATTCCCTTTGCCTGCCATGTCCTTTCTATTTCTTGTAAAACTGTATTCATTCTTTAAGACCTGGTTAAATTGTATCACCTCCTCCTTAAAACACCCTCTAATGTTCTTAGGAAAACTTTAGTCTGCTTGTTTTTCTTATGATTTGTCCCACAAGATGAATATAGCAGTTATCACATTGTGCAAGAATTATCTGATTATTTTTTTTCCACCCCTAGACCCAAACTATTCATTAGTTGCAAGCATACCATGTGCAACTTTTATACTTTTGCAGGGCTTAGCATGGTGCCTAAACAATAATATAGGGAAAAGAATGAATGAATGAATGAGAAATCAACATAAGACCTTACAAAAATGTGAAATACTGAAAAGTGGAAAGGACCTTTTATGGTTATAATGATAGTGTTTCAACTTGACAAGGACATAGGGTGCCCAGATACTTCATTACACATTTCTAGGCATGTTTGTGAAGATGTTTCCCGATGAGATGAGCTTTTGAATTGGTAGCTGAGTAAAGCATATTGGCCTCCCCACTGTGGATCAGCATCTTTCAATCTGTCGAGGACCTGGATAGGACAAAAAAATTAAAGAAGGAAGAATATTCTCTCTCTGCCTGACTGTTGAGCTGGACACTGGTCTTCTCCTGCCCTGAGACTAGGACTTCAGACTTGGACTAGATCTTACACCATGATTCTCTCCATCCTCAGGTCATTGGATTTGGACTGGAATTCCCCACCAGCTTTCCAGGGCCTCCAACTTGTAAGTGGAATTTTCTGGGACTTCTCAGCCTCCATAATCAAGTGAGCCAACTTCTTATAATGTCCCATTCATTCATTCCTTCTATCTCCCTAGATCAGCAGATAGATAGATAGATAGATAGATAGATAGATAGATAGATAGATAGATCGATCGATCTAGATCTGTCTACCTACCTACAAAAAGTTCCTATCTCCTATTAGTTCCCTTTCTCTGGAAAATCCTGACTTATATACTGTCTTATATGCTTACTGTTTTAGTCAGTTTGGACTCTTAAAAGAAAAAAGCATACACTTGGTGGCTTAAGCAGCAAACAATTACTTCTTACATTTTTGGAGGCTAGGAAGTCCAAGATCAAGATGCCAGCAGAATTGGTATTTTCCTAATTTGCCCATCTGCCTTCTTGCTGTAGCCTCACATGGGGAGAGAGAGAGGACTCTGGTCTTTTCCTCTTCATAGAAGGACACTAATCCCATCATGGGGGCTCTACCCTCATGTCTCATCTAAACCTGAATTCCTCCCGAAAGCCCTAACCCCATCCCACTGGGGATCAGGGCGTCAATATATGTATGAATTTAGGGTAGAAACAAACATTCACTCTATAGTGCTTAATTAAGAAAAGCATCCTATTTCTGCCATCGGGGTGTTATAAAAAATCAGCATTAGACCTGTTCATAATTACATATTGGGTTAAGAAATTTCCTTGAGTCCAGTCTGGTGAACTCCTGTGTTTTAATAATGATACCTCCATTCTGTTTTGCCTTTTCATGCCAAAAAGTAAAAAGAAAGAAAAAAAAAAACATGAAAGAGAAAGGAAGCAAGGGAGGAAGAAAAGGAGGGAGGGAGAAAGGAAGAAAAATATGTATTCTGAGTGCATTTTTTCAAGAAAAGAGAATAAAAGTTTCATTTATGGACTTTTATATGGATGAAGATGAAAGAAAAATATATTTCTAAGTTTAGTTGCTGTTAATTTATGTCTTACTCATTTATGTCTCAATAATACATTTGGAGCAGTTTTTATTTCAAAGAAACCTGAGCACAAAACTTTGTTGAAAACTAATATTAGTTCACAAGCTACCAGGTCATAGGTAACTTCATGATGTATTTTTGTCTCAAGCCAATGATATTAGTCTTTTTCAGCGTTTTTTTTTGGATCAGATAATGCTATTACACCTTTTTCATTTTTCGAACATCTGCTGCTTAATTATTCCCATTTATATTATTACTTCAGTTACTTTGAGACAAGACAAGCTATTTTAATTGTAACAAGGGAGCAATCATTATCCACATGTAGGTATAAAATAAGATTGTATTAAAATCTGGGAGCAGTTTTAAAGGGGAGACATTATCTGTTATGTAATGTAGAATTTTTTGTATCTTTTATATGATTAAATTAGTATCATTAAGAAGAATGTGTATGGTTTAGAAGGTATAACTCAAATTAAAAAACAAAATAAAACAAAAAATTTTTGCACTGTTTACAAAATCTGTAAAGATATTCACATTCTTAGAAGTAAAAGCCTTTTAATTCCAAGACATGTATAGTCCATAAGGATAAAATCATCCTGAAGATATAAAGAATCACTATGACAAAATATTTGAAATTTGTTTTCCAGTTTTAAACTTACCTTTTAAATAATTTTTCTCTGCTACTCTAATTAAGCATGGCAAATTAAGGACCTAAGTTCATAATAGTGACGAATTTGGCTTTTAAAATACATTAAATTATTTGTTATATTTCTAATTGCTTCTTTTATACTTTTAAAAATTCAATAAATGCATACTAAGACTATGTTCAGTATCCAAATCAGTCAGCTATTTAATTTTCTCTGAATATAATTTCTCAGCCATGGGAGCTAGACATCTTGTTAATTATGCAGTTTGCCTGCAGAATACCAATAGATGGCTTTTAGGATTGTGGTGACCCTCAGGAATGATATTTTTGATGATCACACACATGCTAGGACTTTCTCTTCTTCCCTCCTTTCTCTGCCCATGAGTAAGCACAGCTGAGATTATTAAAATATTGGGGAAAAATAATGCTTTAATACTAGCCCTGCTAATCCTAGGAATTAAGTAATGCTTGCTTTGCAATAAAACCAGCTGTTAGGGAGTCACAGAACAGGAATTCTCTTTCCATATATCCTGTCAGTGACAAGGAGACTGAAATAAATTAAAAGTATCTTTGCCATTCCAATTTTCCAAATATAGAAGATATTTTCAATTTTCCCTTTATTTTCTGGAACTAATCTATTGTTCCAAAATGATTTCTGTTCTGTGCATCTATGTTCCTGACATACATGTGCAAAATGTCATTATTTTGTAAAGAGATGATAATGCAGATATGTTGGACATAAAATGCTTAAGCAGCTACAACCCCTTTAACATCTGCAGCGAGAAATTGAATTGTTTGCTTAGCGTTGTTAGTAGGAAATATCATTGTGTTTGTTTGCCCAGCAGTAGAGGATAGGAAGTTAAAGCCTCCTTTTACATGATGCCAATCAGAAAGAACTCTCACTGTCACTGTAAAATAGCAGAATATTCAACTTGTAAAAAGTTGACCATTACTTCTCAGGTAAAGCAAGACAGGCAGAATGATAGCACAGTGATGTTTAAGGAAGTATTATGAAGTTAAGATAAAAAGTCAGAGAAGTTGGAAAAGATAAATTGTACCCTAATCCCCCAGCTAAGTACAGCTAAGTATCTTGTGCATTACATAGAAAACCAACATTAGAGTACTCTAAGGAGTTCCCGCTGTGATGCAGCAGAAATGAATCCGACTAGTAACCATAAGGTGGCAGGTTCCATCCCTGGCCTCACTCCATGGGTTAAGGATCCAGCATTTCTGTGAGCTGTGGTGTAGATTGCAGACTTGGCTTGGATCCCGTGTTGCTGTGGCTGTGGTGTAGACCTATGGCTACAGCTCCAATTCAACCCCTAGCCTGGGAACCTCCATATACCACAGGTATGGCCCTAAAAAGCAAAAAAAAAAAAAAAAGAAAAGAATACTATGAGAAGAGGAGACAAGAAGTCAGCCAGGTTAAGGGCTTTGAGTTGCCAACCGGTGACACGGTAGTCATTTATCTGGGCTTTCATTTTTCCTCATATATTCAATACTTAAAGCTGAAGAAGGTAGCAATTAAGAAATACCAACTCGGCCAGGAAAAAGACAAAAGAAAAAAACAGTTACAAAAAAAGGCTACTCCTTTTAGCCCTGAGACTGGGCACAAAGCGAAGATATCCATTTTCACCACTTTCGTTCATTATAGTTCTGGAAGTTCTATTGAATGCAACAAAGCAAGAATAGGGCAGGATTGGTAAATAAAAGACATACAGTTTGGGATGGAAGAAATAAAACTCTCCCGGAGTTCCCGTCGTGGCGCAGTGGTTAACGAATCCGACTAGGAACCATGAGGTTGCGGGTTCGGTCCCTGCCCTTGCTCAGTGGGTTAACGATCTGGCGTTGCCGTGAGCTGTGGTGTAGGTTGCAGACGCGGCTCAGATCCTGCGTTGCTGTGGCTCTGGCGTAGGCCGGTGGCTACAGCTCCGATTCAACCCCTAGCCTGGGAACCTCCATATGCCGCGGGAGCGGCCCAAGAAATAGCAACAACAACAAAAAGACAAAAAAAAAGAAAAGAAAAAAAAAAAACCTCTCCCTATGTGGATAGTATGATTATCTATGTAGACAATTCCAATGAAGCTACCAAAAAAAAAAAAAAAAAATCTTAGAATAAGCGAATTCATCAATGTGTGAGATACAAGAGAAATCTTTTAAATCAATTGTACTATTATATCACCATAGAACACATGGACACAAGAAAAATACAATATAATTTACAGTTGCTTAAAGATAATAAATTACTTAGGTATAAATAAAATACTTAGGTATCAGTCTAACAAAACATGTACAAGTATTATATGTAAATAACCACAAAATGCTGACCTAAATAGATAAAAAGCCATGTTTTGCTCATGGATTAGAAGACTCAACATTGTAAAGATGTCAATTCTCCTCAAATTTATGGGAAGATTTGACACGCTCCCTATCGAAATTTCAGCAGAATATTTTGGTGGATATTAACAAGAACTTTCTGAAATTTATTTGAAAATGCAAAACAAATTTGAAAAAGAATAAATTTGGGAAAATGAGTATACTTAATGTTAAGACTTATTTTTTATAGCTGCAATATTCAATATTGTGCGATACTGGAGTTCCCATCATGTCTCAGCAGAAATGAATCTGATTAGCATCCATGAGGACACAGGTTCAATACCTGGGATTACTCAGTGGGTTAAGTATCTGGCATTGCTGTGAACTGTGGTGTAGGTTGTAGAGGTGGCTTGGATCTGGTGTTGCTGTGGCTGTGGTGTAGGCCAGTGGCTGCAGCTCCAACCTGGGCTGGGAACCCCTAGCCTGGGAACCTCGATATTATGAGGGTGCAGCCCTCAAAAGACTGTGCAGTATTGAAGGAAAGATAGATATATGGATCAATGAAACAGAATAGGAAAAACAAAGATAGACCCATACAAATATAATAGATTTTTGACAGAGGTGGAAAAAAATTAAATGGAGCAAAGATAGTGTTTTTAACAAATGGTCCTAGTGTAATTGGATATTCACAGGCAAAACAAAACAAAACAAACAAAAAACAAAACAGAACAAAAATCCAAAACTCAGAAACTTCATGTAAGTCTCCCACCTAATGTAAAAGTTAACTCAAAGTGGATCATGATATAAACATAAAATGTAAAATTATGAAACTTTTAGAAAAAAACCTCAGGAGAAAATGATCAGGATATAGGGTGAGGCAACAAAAAGCAAGATCCATAAATTAGATTTCATCAAATTAAAACTTTTTATCAGTGAAATGCTCTGCTGTTAAGAAAAAACAAAACAAACAAACAAACAAATAAGATACAAACTACATTCTGGAAGAAAACATTTGCAAACTACATATCTGACTATCTGACAAAGGACAGAATATATAAAGAGTTCTCAAAATTCAACAGGAAAAAATATTCATTTAAGTAATTGAGCAAAAGACATAAAATGGTATTTTACCAAATGGATAAGAGAATGTATACATGACAAATAGATGCATGAAAAATGTTTAATATTTTAGCCAAAATACAAACTAAAATCACGAGATATCACTATCTACTCATTAGGATGGCTAAAATAGAAAATAATGAGAATATCAAATGCCAAAAAGAGTGTATAAAACTGAATCACTAATATATTACTAGGAGGAATGTAAAATGGTACCTCCATTCTGAAAAACAATTTGGAAATTTCTTAAAATCTCCAATCCTCAAAGTCCATTGATGCCTAATCAAACTGTAGTGTATTCACTCTATGAAATGATACTTAGCAATAACAAAAGAAACTATTGATAAACAGAAAAATCTGAATGACTCACCAGAGCATTCAGCATTCATGTGCTGAATGAAAAGCCCAGTCCAAAATTTTACATACTGTATGATCTCATGGTGTATAACATTAACAAAATAACAAAATTTTTAAATGGAGGAAGGATAAATAGTTGTCAGGGGTTAAGGAGGTGACAACAGCAGGAAGGAAATGAGTATGGATATAAAAGCCACACTTCTTACAACAACGTATTTCTTACACTTCAACATCATTCCGTAATTATGGCAGAATAAAATTTGAAATATTTTAACTAAAATATTTTTCCACAAAATATTAGAAAATTGACGTAAAAATATGAAAAGAATTATACACCTCAACCAAATGGAATTTATCCCACCCAGATATGCAAGGTGGTTCAACATTAAAAAATCAATTGTTGTACTTCATCATATCAATACACTATAAAAGAAAGGCATATGATGGTATCAATAGATGTATGTAAAGCATTTGACAAAAAATTCAACACCCATTCATGATAAAAAAACTCTCAGTAAACTAGAAATAGAAAACTTTCTCGACTTGATAAATAAACACTACAAAAAAAAGAAAAGTCACCAAAACAAAAACCTTCATATTTAATGGTGAGAAATGTGAAGTTTTCCCACTATGGTCAGTTATAAGGCAAGAATGTCCCCTTTTATCACTCTTTTTCAACATCATACTGGAAGCTTTTACTAATGCAATAAAGCAAGAAAAAGATATAAAATGAATATAGATTTGGAGGGAAGAATTATAACTGTCTTTGTTCACAGATGGCACAACCTCCTACGTAGAAAATCTGAAACAATTGACCAAGAAACTCCTAGAATTAAACAATTATAAAAAGTTTTTATGACATAGGTTAATATACAAATTTCACTTGCTTTCATATACAGCAACAATGAACAAATTGAATTTGAAATGAGAAACACAATGTCATTTACATTAGCACCCTCCAAAAATAATGCTTATAAATCAAACAAAATACAATCAGCTCTAGTGATTGAATGAACAAAAGTTGGTTATCTCCAGATGTAGAACTCACAAATACAGAGAGCTGAATGTACTATACCATTTTACATAAGGGACCTGGGCATCTGCAGATTTTGGTATTGGGAGGCCCTGGAAAAAAATCCTTTACAGATACAGAGGAGCAACAACTGTATGTACAAGATCTATGTGAGGAAACTACAAAATTCTGATGAACAACATTAAAGAACTCAATAATGGAGAGATAGTCCATGTTCATGGATAAGGAGATTCAATACTAAGATGTCATTTCTTTCCAACTTGATCTATAGATTGGTTGCAATTCCAGTCAAAATCCTAGCAAGTTATTTTGTGAATATTGCCAAACTTATTCTAATGTTCATAATGAGAGGCCAAAGACCCAGAAGAGCCAACAAAACATTGAAAGATAAGAGTAAAGTTGGAGGACCAATGCTACCTGACATCAAGACTTCTCAGAGGCATAATGTGAAGGTAGCCTACGTCCAGTCCCAAAACACTGATACAAAGCAAACATTTCAATAAAGCAAGTCAGACAATCTTCTTTTTGGTTTCCAAGTGTATATAAAATTTGTTTACACTATATTTTTTATAATCTATTGAATATGCAAGAGCATTAAAAATGCTAAAGAAGTAAATACCTTAGTTAAAAATACTTTTTTGCTAAAATTTTTTTGCTAGAAACACTAACCATTATCTGTACCTCCAGTGAGTTGTAATAACATCAAAGATAACTGATCACAGAGGATGCTGACACATATAAAAATAATGAAAATGTTTGAAATATTGTGAAAATTACCAGAATGTCACACAGCGACATAAAGTGAGCAAATGCTGTTAGAAAAAAAGGAGCTGATATACTTGCTCTGTGTGAGGTTGCCACAAACCTTCAATTAAAAAAAAAAAGGCAATATCTGGGAAATGCAGCAAAGCAAAGCACAATAAAAATGAATTATGTCCATATGAAGCTACAAGAGTTAAGACAATGTTATATTGGCAAAAGAATAGACAGATCAGTGAAACAGAATGGAGAACCCAGACATAGACCTACATAAATGTAATCACCTGATTTTTGCCAAAAGAGCAAATGCAATACAATGGAGTATAGTGTTCAACAAATCTTGCTGGAACAACTGCTGATTTACATGCAAAAAAAATTAACCTAGACACAGACTTTACACCCTCACTAAAACTAATTTAAAATGAATCACAGACCTAAATGTGAAAGGCAAAACTGTAAAATTACTTGAGGCTAAAATAGAAAATTCCTGTGTGGCTTTGAGTATGGTGATGTCTTCTTGGACACAACACAAAGAAGAAATAACTGACAAGTAGTACTTCATTAAAATTAAAAATTTCTCCCTGTGAAAGACAATACCAAGAGAATTATAAGACAAATCACAGACTGGAAGAAAATATTTGCAAAAGACAAAGCTGAGAAGGACTACTATCCAAAATAGACAAAGAACTCTTAAACTCAACAGTATGAAAACAAAAATCCTATTTAATAAATAGGCCAGAGGCCTTAAGAGACATCATACTAAAGAAGATAGATAGATGGCAAATACGCATATGAAAAAATACTCTACAAATATATGTCATCATTAAAATTACAATGAGATACTACTACACAATGATTAGAATAGCCAAACGTTAGAACACAGACAAAACCAATGTGACAAGAATGTAGAATAAAGGGAACTGTCATTCATTGCTTGTGGGAATGCAAATGGTACAACCACTTTGGAAGAAAGCTTGATGATTCCTTATAACACTAAACATGCTCTTCCATATGCCATGGATGCAACTGAAAAAGAAAAAAAAAATGCCCTTGGTGTCAGGCAGATGATGTTCTGGGGTAGGGAGTGGAAAAATACATTTTATAGGTGGAGTTGCATTCCTTGATACTTATGCAAAAGAAACTAAAATTTTGTCCACACAAAACCCTCCTTATGGATGTTTATTCATAATTGTCTACACTTGTAAGCAGCTAAGATGTTCTTTCACAGGTGAATGGATAAGTTAACTGTTGGACATCTAGGCAATGGAATATTATTCAATGCCAAAAAGAAATGAGATATCAAGCTATGAAAAATGTAGAGGAAAGTTAAATGCATATTACTGTGTGAAGGAAGCCCACTGGAAAATACTACATGCTGTATACATGACAACATAACATTCTAGACAAGAAGAGACTATGGAGAAAATAAAAATACCAACTATAAAAATTACAGGGGAGACAGAGGAATATACAGGGCACAGAGGAATTTTAGGGCAGTGAAACAATTCTGTATGACACCGTGACCATTATATCTTTGTCCAAACCAATAGAATGCACAACACCAAGACTGAACCCTCAAGTAAACTATGGGCTTTTCGTGATTATGATATGACATTATAGGTCTATCCTTATTTTAAAAATGTAGCATTGTGATCAATGATGTTGATAATGGCAGAGCTATATATGTGTAGGGGCAGGGTTTTATGGGAAATCTCTGTATCTTTCTCTTAATTTTGTTGTAAACTTAAAACTGCTTTAAAAGAGTCTTTGTGTACATCAGAAATAAGTATAACATTGTAAATCAACTATCCTTTAACATATTTTTTTTAAAGTCTGAAGTATTTAAAAATACATGGAAAGCAATTCAGAGTTTTTAGAATTTTTATTTTGAGTAAAATACGGCAATCTATGGTTATATAAAGTGCAACATACTACAATGATATAGTAAATATAAATATTGATAATGCTTGCACCTGGGGGTTTTATTTAAAATGAATCCTGGTGAATAATATTATACGTGGCCTTAAAACTGACTATTGCATTTCCTTTAAAGAAATTAAAAAAAAGATGCATTGACATTAAAAATTGACTTGGAGTGGGGAAAATTTCCACACATGATAAGGTGAATGGAGTAGATTGAAAAATGCAATCAGTATATTTTCTTTCTCATCGTGACTCAGATATGAAAGATGTATCTCAGTCACAAAACTGGCCAAATTCTACCTCATGGATGCTGAGATTTTACTGAGAGGATCAGAAAAACAGACATGTTGATTAAATTCAGAAAAATACAAAAATTAACATATATATAATAGAGCAACTGATAGCCTGTGCCTTTTGTAAATAAGGATATAAGATACCAGCTCTGGGAGTTCCTGCTGTAGTGCTGTGGGTTAAGGATCTGGTGTTGCTGCAGCTGTGGCATAGATTGTGGCTTCAATTTGGATTCGATCCCTGGACCAGGAACTTCCATATGCCATGGATGCAACAGAAAAAGAAAAAAAAAAATGCCCTCTTGGTGTCAGGCAGATGGTGTTCTGGGGTAGGGGGTGGAAGAATACATTTTTTAAGTGGAGCACAGAGGATCTTTTAATGCCCCTTTGCTTGCCCTCTTTTCTGCACCAACAAATTAAACCATTCCACACGGTGGCACTAATTGTAAGCTTAAAATCATGAAGAGGATGGCAGTCTTTTCTTAACTAAGACAACAATGGCTAAAGAAGAATTAGCAAGGAATAGAGCACTATGGCTGATACATTTTTGTCTGGGAATTGAATTTTCGTAAGAACTGACACCTCCATTTCTACCAGCATTGAATCAACAGCTCTAAACTCTACTAATAACTAAATATGCTGGCTAAATCATAATGTCATTTAAATTGCATTGCTGAGATGGCAGTAAAAATAAAGAGAAATTTAGGAGTTTCTGTCGTGGCTCAATGGTTACAAATCCGACTCGGAACCATGAGGTTGTGGGTTCGATCCCTGGCCTCACTCAGTGGGTTAAGGATCTGGCATTGCCAGTGAGCTGTGGTGTAGGTCACAGATGCGGCTCAGATCTGGCGTTGCTGTGGCTTTGGCGTAGGCTGGAGGCTACAGCTCAAATTTGACTCGTAGCCTGGGAACCTCCATATGCGACGGGTGTGGCCCAAGAAATGGCGAAAAGACCAAAAAAAAAAAAAAGAGAGAAATCCAGAAATGTAGCTCTTTATGAAGCCACTTCCTGAGAACTTCCCCCACCCTGGTGATATTTTCTTTCTTTTTGATAGGCTTTGGAGCATGGGGAAAGGAGATAATTCCTAAGTCACATTAACATTAATATGAAAGCCAAGGTGCCAAATGTCTACATCTTCAGGGAAAGGGAGAAATCTGTCATGCAGAGGTAGATAACAAAGAAATCTGTTTAATACTCTTGTATCACACTTGCCTACTTGTTAGTTTGCTACCTAGATTCAGAGGACCATCTGGACAATATGACTTCAAATTGAAAACATAGTTACCCTTGACCAACACAGGTTTGAATTGCTTGAGTCCACTGATACATGAATTTCTTTCACTAAGTACCTAGTGTAGTACTACAGGATCCATGGTTGACTGAATCCAGACACTGCAACCTTGTGGTTTCAAAGTACTCCCCAACCCCCTTCACAACTTTGTAATCATTTCAGACCTTAACCAATCCTTGCTTAGCAAGCATTACTTCTTGCTATTTCCTATTCTAATTCTTGACAATTTTCTTGACAATTTGTGATACAATCATGCATTTATTTTGCCTTTATAAGCCTCCCCCATTAGTAGTTCGGCTTCTTGAAATGCTTCTTGAATTTGTGTCTTCTGGGCTGCAGTTCTAACAAACCTCAAAAAAATGCCTCTTTATTTCAGTTGGGTCTCCAGTTCTGAAATTTTGGTTAATGAAATACTCAAGCCAAAGAAAGCAGATGGTAGAAATAACCACAGATACATGATTAGTCATAATAAGTGCAAATGTGCTCAACTCTCCGGTTAAAATGTTGAGATAGATGAATTTAGAAACAACAAACAAAACAGCCAGCTCTATTTTTAAACAAGATAAAAAATTGAAATAATAAGAAAACAGAAAAATTGAAATAAAAAGATGGAAAAATGATATACTTGGCAACTATTATCCAGAAGAAAGATGGTATAAAAATAAAATACAACAAAAGAAAACATTTAGAGATAAAATACATTTCTAGGCACTAAGAGGGTCATTATATAATGGAAAAACTTCAATGTAACAGAAGTTGCAACAATTTAAAATATCATATATATTCATATAACCTAGCAGTATTATGAAACAAAAATTGACAGAATTACAAAGACATTTAAAAACACCTCAACATGTCATAGTTCAACACCAGCTTTCAGTAGTGGAAAAAGGAAAAGGAATAGTTAGAACATAAATTGTTAGAACAAAATAATTCATAACCTTGATGTAATGGATACACTTTTTTTATATAATGATTTTTACTTTTCTCCATTATAGCTGGCTTACAGTGTTCTGTCAATTTTCTGCTGTACAGCATGGTGACCCAGTTACACATACATGTATACATTCTTTTTTCTCACATTATCATGCTCTATCATAAGAGACTAGATGTAGTTCCCAGTGCTACACAGCAGGATCTCATTGCTAACCCATTCCAAAGGCAAGAGTCTGCATCTACTAACCCAGAGCTCCCAATCCACGCCACTCCCTCCCCTTCCCCCTTGGCAATCACAAGTATATTCTCCAAGTCCATGTTTCACTTTTCTGTGGAAAGTTTCCTTTGTGCCACATGTTAGATTCCAGATATAAGTGATATCCTATGGTATTTGCCTTTCTCTTTCTGACTTTAACTCAGGATGAGAGTCTCTAGTTCCATCCATGTTGCTGCAAATGGCATTATTTTGTTCTTTTTATGGCTTGAGAGTATTTCATTGTGTATATATACCACATCTTCCTAATCCAGTCATCTGTCGATGGACATTTGTGTTGTTTCCATATCTTGGCTATTGTGGGTAATGCTGCAACAAACATAATGTGTGTATGTGTCTTTTTTAAGGAAAGTTTTGTCTGGATATATGCCCAAGAGTGGGATTGCTGGGTGATATGGTAGTTCTATGTATAGTTTTCTAAGGAACCTCCATACTCTTCTCCAAGAGTGGTTGTACCAGCTTACATACCCACCAACAGTGCAGGAGGGTTCCCTTTTCTCCACAACCCCTCCAGCATTTGTTATTTGTGAACTTATTAATTATGGCAATTCTGACTGGTGTGAGGTGGTATCTCATTGTAGTTTTGATTTGCATTTCTCTAATAATCAGGGATGTTGAGCATTTTTTCATATGCTTGTTGGACATCTGTATATCTTCCTTGGAGATATGTCTATTCAGGTCGTTGGTCCACTTTTCAATTGGGTTGTTTGCTTTTATGCTGTTGAGTTGTATAAATTGTTTGTAAATTTTAGAGATTAAGCCCTTGTCAGTTGCTTCATTTGAAACTATTTTCTCCTATTCTGTAAGTTGTCTTTTTCTTTTTGGTTTTCTTTGCTGTGCAAAAGCTAGTCAGTTGATTAGGTCCCATTGGTTTAGTTTTGCTTTTATATCTGTTGCTTTGTGAGACTGACCTGAGAAAACATTTGTAAGGCTGATGTCAGAGAATGTTTTGCCTTTGTTTTCTTCCAGGGGTTTGGTGTTGTCTTGTATTATATCTACGTTTTTTAGCTATTTTGAGTTAATTTTTGTGCACAGTGTGAGGGTGTGTTCTAGTTTCATTTATCTGCATGCAGCTGTTCAGGTTTCCCAGCAACACTGTCTTTTTCCCATTTTATGTTCTTGCCTCCTTTGTCAAAGATTAATTGACCATACCATAGGTGTCTGGGTTTATTTCAGGTTCTCTAGTCTGTTCCATTGGTTTCTGTATGTCTGTTTTGGTACTGGCACCCCACTGTCTTGTTTACTGTGGCTATGTAAAATTGCCTGAAGTCTGTGAAAGTTATGCTTCCTGCTTGGTTTTTTTTTACTCAGAATTGCTTTGGCAATTCTGGGTCTTCTGTGGTTCCATATAAATTTTTGGATTGTTTGTTGCAGTTCTGTGAAAAATGTCATGGGTAATTTGATAGGGATTGCATTGAATCAGTAGATTGCTATGGGTAGGATGGCCATTTTTACAATATTAATTTTTCCAACACAGGAGCATGCAATATCTTTCCATTTCTTGACATCTTCTTTAATTTCCTTGATGAATGTTTTATAGTTCTCAGCATATGTCTTTAATGTTCTTGGTCAGCTGTATTCCCAGGTATTTGATTTTTTTGGGTAAAATTTTAAAAGGTGTTGTGTTTTTGTATTCCTTTTCTGATATTTCCTTGTTAGTATACAGAAATATGACTGGCTTATGAATGTTTTTATTTATTTATTTATTTATTTATTTATTTATTTATTTTTTTATTTTCCCACTGTACAGCAAGGGGGTCAGGTTATGCTTAGATGTATACACTGCAGTTACAGTTTTATCCCCCACCCTTTCTTCTGTTGCGACATGAGTATCTAGACATAGTTCTCAATGCTATTCAGCAGGATCTCCTTGTAAATCTATTCTAGGTTGTGTCTGATAAGCCCAAGCTCCCGATCCCTCCCACTCCCTCCCCCTCCCATCAGACAACCACAAGTCTCTTCTCCAAGTCCATGATTTTCTTTTCTGAGGAGATGTTCATTTGTGCTGGATATTAGATTCCAGTTATAAGTGATATCATATGGTATTTGTCTTTGTCTTTCTGGCTCATTTCACTCAGGATGAGATTCTCTAGTTCCATCCATGTTGCTGCAAATGGCATTATGTCATCCTTTTTTATGGCTGAGTAGTATTCCATTGTGTATATATACCACCTCTTCCGAATCCAATCATCTGTCGATGGACATTTGGATTGTTTCCACGTCCTGGCTATTGTGAATAGTGCTGTAATGAACATGCGGGTGCATGTGTCTCTTTTAAGTAGAGCTTTGTCCGGATAGATGCCCAAGAGTGGGATTGCAGGGTCATATGGATGGTGTCCTGTCGTATATTTAAGTCTTTCAGCCATTTTGAGTTTATTTTTGTGCATGGTGTGAGGGTGTGTTCTAGTTTCATTGCTTTGCATGCAGCTGTCCAAGTTTCCCAGCAATGCTTGCTGAATAGACTTTCCTTTTCCCATTTGATGTTCTTGCCTCCCTTGTCAAAGATTAATTGACCATAGGTGTCAGGGTTTATTTCCGGATTCTCTATTCTGTTCCATTGGTCTGTCTGTCTGTTTTGATACCAGTACCACACTGTTTTGATGACTGTGGCTTTGTAGTATTTCTTGAAGTCTGGGAGAGTTATGCCTCCTGCTTGGTTTTTGTTTCTCAGGATTGCTTTGGCGATTCTGGGTCTTTTGTGGTTCCATATAAATGTTTGGATTGTTTGTTCTAGTTCTGTGAAAAATGTCATGGGTAATTTGATAGGGATTGCATTGAATCTGTAGATTGCTTTGGGTAGTATGGCCATTTTCACAATATTGATTTTTCCAATCCAGGAACATGGGATATCTTTCCATTTCTTTACATCTTCTTTGATTTCTTTGATTAAAGTTTTATAGTTCTCGGCATATAGGTCCTTTACCTCCTTGGTCAGGTGTATTCCGAGGTATTTGATTTTGTGAGGTACAATTTTAAAAGGTATCATATTTTTGTATTCCTTTTCTAATGTTTCATTGCTGGTATACGGAAATGCAACTGACTTCTGAATGTTAATCTTATATCCTGCCACTTTGCTGAATTTATTAATCAGTTCAAGGAGTTTTGGGGTTGAGTCCTTAGGGTTTTCTATGTATAGTATCATGTCATCTGCATACAGTGACAGTTTGATCTCTTCTCTTCCTATATGGATGCCTTTGATTTCTTTTGTTTGTCTAATTGCTGTGGCTAAGACTTTCAAAACTATGTTGAAGAGCAGTGGTGAGAGTGGGCATCCCTGTCTTGTTCCAGATTTGAGTGAGAAGGCTTTCAGTTTTTCCCCATTGAGGATTATATTTGCTGTGGGTTTATCATAAATGGCTTTGATTATATTCAGGAATGTTCCTTCTATACCCACTTTGGCGAGGGTCTTGATCATGAATGGATGTTGAACTTTGTCAAATGCTTTTTCTGCGTCTATTGAGATGATCATATGATTTTTGACTTTTCTGTTGTTAATGTGGTGTATGATGCTGATTGATTTGCGTATGTTGAACCATCCTTGTGAACCTGGGACGAACCCAACCTGGTCATGGTGTATAATTTTTTTGATATGTTGTTGGATTCGGTTGGCTAAGATTTTGTTGAGAATTTTTGCATCTATATTCATCAGTGATATTGGCCGATAGTTTTCTTTTTTGGTGGTATCTCTGTCTGGTTTTGGAATGAGGGTGACGGTGGCATCATAGAATGTCTTTGGGAGTATTCCTTCTTCTTCAACCTTTTGGAAGAGTTTAAGGAGGATGGGCACCAATTCCTCTTTATATGTTTGATAGAATTCACCTGTGAAGTCATCTGGTCCTGGACTTTTATTTGTAGGGAGTGATTTTATGACCTCTTCAATTTCATTTCTAGTGATCGGTCTGTTCAGTTGGTCTGTTTCTGCTTGATTCAGTTTTGGCAGGCTGTAAGATTCTAGAAAATTGTCCATTTCTTCCAGATTGTCAAACTTGTTGCCATACAGTTGTTCATAGTATTCTCTTATGGTTTTTTGTATTTCTGCTGTATCCGTTGTGATTTCTCCTTTTTCATTTATAATTTTGGTGATTTGGGTTCTTTCTCTCCTCTTTTTAGTGAGTCTGGCCAGGGGTTTGTCAATTTTGTTCACCTTTTCAAAGAACCAGTTCTTGGTTTTATTAATTTTCTCTATTGTTTTTTGAGTCTCTATTTTATTGATTTCTTCTTTGATCTTTATAATTTCCTTCCTTCTGCTGACTTTAGGACTTTTTTGTTCTTCTTTTTCTAATTCGTTTAGGTGGAGGGTTAAGTTGTCAATTTGGGATCTTTCTTCTTTTTTGAGAAAGGCCTGGATTGCTATAAATTTCCCTCTGAGCACTGCTTTCGCAGCATCCCATAGATTTTGAGAGGTTGTGTCTTCATTATCATTTGTTTCAAGGTAGTTTTTAATTTCCTTCTTGATTTCCTCATTGACCCATTGGTTTTTTAGTAGCATGTTGTTTAGTCTCCATGGAGTAGGTTTTTTTCTCTTTCCTTTTCCCATGGTTGATTTCTAATTTCATGGCATTGTGGTCAGAGAAGATACTTGAGATAATTTCTACACTCCTAAATTTATTGAGAATCACTTTATGTCCCAATATGTGGTCGATTCTTGAGAATGTTCCATGAGCATTTGAGAAGAATGTGTATTCTGCTTTTTTTGGATGTAGTGTCCTGAAGATATCAATGAAGTCTAACTTTTCTATTGTTTCCTTTAGGATCTCTGTTGCTTTATTGGTTTTCTGTCTAGAGGATCTGTCCATTGATGTGAGGGGGGTATTTAGGTCTCCTACTATGATTGTATTCTCATCAATATCTCCCTTTATGTCTGTTAATATTTGTTGTATGTATCTGGGTGCTCCTATATTTGGGGCATATATGTTGATGATAGTAACATCCTCTCCTTGGATGGATCCCTTAATCATTAAATAGTGTTCTTCTTTGTCTTTCTTTATGTCTTTTGTTTTAAAGTCTATTTTGTCTGATATGAGCGTTGCGACTTCTGCTTTTCTGTCATGACTATTGGCGTGAAATATTTTTCCCCACCCTTTCACTTTCAATCTATATGTATCTTTTGTCCTAAGGTGAGTTTCTTGTAGGCAGCATATTGAAGGTTTTTGCCTTTTTATCCACTCAGCCACTCTGTGTCTTTTGATTGGGGCATTCAGTCCATTGACATTTAAGGTGATAATTGATAGATGATTATTTATTGCCATTTGAACCTCGTGTTCCAGTTGATTCTATGGTTCTCCATTCTTCCTTTCTTTTTTTTTTTTTTTTGGTTGGATAGTCTCCTGTTATTATCTGCTTGAGTGTATTTTTTTTTTCATTTTTTGCAGATGCAATATTTGGTTTTGGCTTGTGGTTGCCCTGTTTTTTAAGTATGCTAACTCCTTCCCATAATTGTGTGTTTTAGCCTGATGGTCCTGTAAGTTCAAACACTTCATTACTATATTAAAATTAAGAAGAGAGACATACATATAAACAAAAAGGGTTATTTACCTCCTGACATCCCTTGCCCACATTTTATGGTTTTGATGACTCTTTTTTATTTTTTTCTTTTTAATTTTATTTTGTTTGAAGCATGTTCATGATTAAATCTGTATGCTGGCTTATTTGAGTGACTGCTCTCTGATTCCAGTTTCCTCAGTCCTAGTTCTTCCTCTTCTTCTTCTTCTTTTTTTTTTCTTTTCTTTTCTTTTTTCTTCCCTTTCCTTCCTTTCTTTTTGGTTTAGAGAAGCCCTTTCAATATTTCCTTTAACCTGGGTTTTGTGTTGCTGTATTCTTTAAGTTTTTGTTTGTTGGGAAAAATTTTTATTTCCCCTTCTATTTTAAATGATATTCTTTCTGGATAGAGTATTCTAGGTTGCATATTTTTTCCTTTGAGCACTTTAAATATCTCTTGCCATTCCCTCCTGGCCTGTAGTGTTTCTGTAGAGAAATCAGCTGATATTCTTATGGGGGTTCCCTTGTAGGTAACATTCTGTTTTTCTCTTGCTGCCTTTAGGATCCTCTCTTTATCACTAACTTTTGCCATTTTTATTATGATGTGTCTTGGTGTGGGTCTGTTTGGGTTCAGTTTGTTTGGGGCCCTCTGTGCTTCTTGTATCTTGAATCCAGTATCCTTTAGATTTGGGAAGTTTCCAGCGATAATTTCTTCAAATATATTTTCCATTCCCTTATCTTTTTCTACTCCTTCTGGAATTCCTATTATGCGTAGATTGGCCCGCTTTATATTATCCCATAGGTCTCTTATATTGCTTTCCAGTTTTTTGATTCGGTTTTCTGTCTGTTGACCAGATTGAGTGATTTCCATTATTCTATCTTCCACATCACTGATTCGTTCTTCTGCATTATTCATTCTGGTTTTTACTGCCCCTAGTTCAGTTTGCATCTCTGCAAATGAATGTTCTAGTTTTTCTTGGCTCCTCCTTATATTTTCTAGTTCCTTTCTGAGGGTATCTGCATTACTGTTCATATCTTCTCTTAATTCCTTCAGTATTTTCACTATTTCTCTTTTGAACTCCAGGTCTGTCTGACTGCAGAGATCTGTTTCATTGTTGACTGTTTTAGGTGAGTTCTCCTGTTGGTTTGACTGGGGGTGGTTTCTCAGCTTCTTCATCTTGCTTGTTGTTTTCTTTCTCCTGAGGGAGTTGTACTCTCCATTATCGGGCAGTGTTTGCCTTGTCACTGTCGTGGAATATTTCCTGAGGGCTGGCGTTGTTGGTAAATCTTTTTTGAGGCAGTGTGGCTTTTCTGGAGTGTTGATGGGGCTAACAGTGTTTCTTTGAAGCAAAGGAGGACTTCCTGAGGGCAGACAGGACTGGGAGGTCCACACCACGATGGTAGCAGATTTCACTTGGTCATGTAGAGCTTGCTCTGGTGTTTTTAGGCTGTGGGGTTCTTGCAGGGGGTTGGCGGTGTTAGGCAGCTGCTCTTCAGGGGTGCATCACCCCCTGGGGGCTGGAGCAGCTATCTGGGTCACTGAGAACCTAAGAGGTTCTTCCCTAGGGCAGCCCAACTCAGAAGGACAGCCTGAGAATGTAGGCGGATCTTTTCACAGTCTGGCTGAGCTTGTTGCAGCTTTTCTGGGCTGCAGGGGCTCTTCCAGGGGGCTGGTGGTGCTGAGCAGTTATTTCATGGGAGTGGGGCACCCCTTGGGGGCTTGGGCTGGTAGCAGGTCCATTGGAAACCGAAGAGGCTCCTCCCCGGGGCAACCCAACTCAGAAAAACCGTCCGAGAATTAGGCCGATCTATTCACAGCCTGGCTAAGCTTGTTCTAGCTTTTCTGGGCTGCAGGCCTTTTCTCGGGGGCTGGTGCTGTTTGGTGCTGCTCTGCGGAAGTGTAGCCCCTCCAAAGGGCAAGCAGGCCTGTGCAGGGACAGCCCCTGCGGTGGTAGGCTTCAGGCAATTGTTGAGGCCAGCCCTCCTGGATGGCAGGCAGCCCCAGGTCCGTGAGAGCGTAGGGCGTGGCGGGGGTGGTGGTGGGGGATGCACTGGGAAGCACAGCTTTCTGCTAGCTAGCAGGCCTGTAAGCTTGCTGTGGCGGCGGGGGGGGGTATTCTATGGGGAGCCACCCCTTCTTTTCTCCCCTCCCCAGCACGGGCGCAGACCAGGCTCTTCTCCCAGGTTCCCTCTGATGTGGCTTTCCACTTCCCCGCCCCTGGAGTATTGCTCCCTTCCTCTGCGACAGCTTTGTTTTCTAGTCTCCCAGGCAGTCTCTGCCCGGTCAAATGGTTTCTAGACCTCCCAAGCAGTTTCCGCTCTGCCCCGCCCCCCTAGCCCGGGGACTAATCTCTGGAGCCGAGGTCTCGGTGCCCAGCCCCCACACAGGCGGCACCCCCTGGCCCTTTCTCGGGGACTAACCTTCTGCAGCGAGGTCTCGGTGCCCAGCCCCCACCCAGGCGTCCCCCGGACCCCTCTCGGGGACTAACCTTCGGCGGCGAGGTCTCGGTGCCCCCCCCCCCGCCCCCGGCATCCCCCGGTCCTTTCTCAGGGATTAACCGGAGGAGAGGTCTCGGTGTTCAGCCCCCACCCAGGCGTCCCCTGGCCCCCTCTCGGAGACTAACCTTCAGAGGCGAGGTCTCGGTGCCCAGCCCCCACCCAGGCATCTCAATTTTTGGTGACTGTGCCCGTAGTTCAGATGGTCCGTTGGGTTCTTGATCGGCTTTTCCATATTCCAACTTACTGCTACACTCTTCTCTGCATCTGGAGATTCCTCCGGTTCGTTTGATCTTTCGCCCGGTAGGTGACTTTCCAGGGTGCGGGATCCCTTTCTCCTCCGCAGTTCTCTTTCGGGAGCGCCCGTCCCGCTCGGATTCACCTTCTCTCACTCTCCTCTTTTCTCCCGTTCTGCCCAATAATGTCACGAATTTCTTGCCGTTATTGGAGTTTAGGTTCCTCTGCCAGCGATTGGTTGCTGTTCTGTGCGAGTCATTTATTCTGTAGATGTGCTTTTTTTGTGTGTGTTTGTGGGAGAGGGCGAGCGTGTCCTCCTACTCCTCCGCCATCTTGTCCTCTCTCTTGGCTTATGAATGTTAATCTTATATCATGATGCGTTTCTGAATTTGTTGATCAGTTCAAGTAGTTTTTGGGTTGAGTCCTTGGGGTTTTCTGTACATAGTATCCTGTCATCTTCATATAGTGATAGTTTTACCTCTTCTCTTCCTATTTGGATGACTTTTATTTCTTTTGTTTGTCTGATTGCTGTGGCTAGGACTTCCAAAACTATGTTGAATAGCAGTAGCGAGAGCAGGCATCCTTGTCTTGTTCCAGATTTTAGTGGGAAGGCTTTCAGCTTTTTTCCATTGAGTATTATATTTGCTGTGGGTTTGTCAAAAATGGCTTTGATTATGTTAAGGAACGTTCCCTCTATACCCACTTTGGTAAAAGTTTTGATCATGAATTGATGTTGGAATTTGTCCAATGCTTTTTCTGCATCTATTGAGATGATCATGTGGTTTTTGACTTTTCTTTTGTTAATGTGGTGTAGGATGTTGATTGATTTGCATATGTTGAAACACCCTTGTGCACCTGGAATGAATCCCACTTTGTCATGGTGTATGATCTTTTTTATATGTTGTTGGATTTGGTTAGCTAAAATTTTGTTGAGAATTTTTGTGTCTATATTCATCAAAGATATTAGCCTATGGTTTTCTTTTTTGGTGGTATCTTTGGTTTTGGAATGAGGGTGATGGTGGCATCATAGAATGTCTTTGGGAGTGTTCCTTCTTCTTCAACCTTTTGAAAAAGTTTAAGGAGGATGGGTATAAGTTCCTCTTTGTATGTTTGGTAGAATTCACCTGTGAAGTCATCTGGTCCTGGACTTTTATTTGTAGGGACTGTTTTTATGACATATTCAATTTCATTTCTAGTGATCGGTCTGTTAAGTTAAACTATTTCCACTTGATTCAGTTTTGGCAGGCTCTAGAAAGTTGTCCATTTCTTCTAGGTTTTCAAATTTATTAGCATACAAGTGTTGATAGTATTGCCTCATGGTTTTTTGTATTTCTGTAGTATCCTTTGTGACTTTTCCTTTTTTATTTATTATTTTGTTTATTTGGATTTTTTTCTCTCCTCTTCTTGGTGAGTTTAGCCAGAGGTTTATTAATTTTGTTTACCTTTTCAAAGAACCAACTCTTGGTTTTATTGATTTTTTCTATTGTTTTTTGAATCTCTATTTTATTGATTTCCTCTTTGATCTTTATGATTTCCTTTCTTCTGCTGATTTTAGGTTTTGTTTGTTCCTCTTTTTCTAATTCATTTAGGTGGTGGGTTAAGTTGTTGATTTGAGATTTTTCTTCTTTTTTGAGGAAGGCCTGTATTGTTTTGAATTTCACTCTGAGCACTGCTTTTGCGGCATCCCATAGATTTTGAGACATTGTGTCTTCATTATCGTTTGTCTTGAGGTATTTTTTAATTTCCTTCTTGATTTCCTCATTGACCCATTGGTTTTTTAGTAGCATGTTGTTTAGTCTCCATGTAGTCAGTTTTTTCTCTTTTCTTTTCCTGTGGTTGATTTCTAGTTTCATGCCATTGTGGTCAGAGAAGATTCTTGAAATAATTTCTACATACTTAAATTTGTTGAGGTTAGCTTTGTGCCCCATTATTTGACCAATTCTTGAGAATGTTCCATGTGCACTTGAGAAGAATGTATATTATGATTTTTTTTGGATGTAATGTCCTAAAAATATCAATTATCTCTAACTTTTCTATCTTGTCATTTAGGATCTCTGTTGCCTTATTGGTTTTCTGTCTAGGCGATCCATTCATTGATGTGAGTGGGGTGTTAAAATCTCATACTATGACTGTATTCCCATAAATTTCTCTGTTTATGTCTGTTAGTATTCGTTGGAGGTATCTCAGTGCTCCTATATTAGGGGCAAATATATTGATGATTGTAATATCCTCTTCTTGAATGGATCCTTTAACCATTAAATAGTGTCCTTCTTTGTCTTTCTTTATGGCCTTTGTTTTAAAGTCTATTTTGTCTGATATGAGTATTGCAACTCCTGCTTTCCTGTCTTGTCCATTGCCATGAAATATCTTTTCCCATCCCCTCACTTCCAATCTATATGTGTCCTTTGCCTGAAGGTGAGTCTCTTGTAGACAGCAGATTGAAAATTTTTGCTTTTTTATCGAATTTGCCATTCTGTGTCTTTTGATTGGAGCATTCAGTCCATTGACACATAAAGTTATTATTGATAGATATGTATTTATTGCCATTTTAATCCTTGTTTTCGAGTTGATTCTACGTTTTTCTTCCTTTCTTTCTTTTGGTTGGATGATTTCCATTTATTTTATGCTTAAATACTTTTCAGTTTTTTTTTTTTTTTTTTTTTTTGTGTGTGTGTGTGTGTGTCTTTTTGCCTTTTCTAGGGCTGCTCCTGTGGCATATGGAGGTTCCCAGGCTAGCGGTAGAATCAGTGCTGTAGCCGCTGGCCTAGGCCTGATCCACAGCAACGTGGGATCCAAGCTGAGTCTGCAACCTACACCACAGCTCACGGCAATGCTGGATCCTTAACCCACTGAACAAGGCCAGGGACCAAACCCGCAATCTCACAGTTCCTAGTCAGATTCGTTAACCAATGCGCCATGATAGGAACTCCTCTTTTCAGTTTTTTGAATGTAATGTTCAGTTTTGATTTGTGGTTGCCTTGTTTTTTAAGTATGTTAACCCCTTCCTATATCTGCTTGTTTTTGCCTGATAGTCATATAGGCTCAAACACATCATTAAAATAATACAAGAATCTATATTTTCGTACTTTCCTTCCAACATTGTATGATTTTGTTGTCTTTTTTTTTTAACATCTTCATGTTTTGATCTGGTTTATTTCAGCGATTGCTTTCCAGTTGTGGTTCCCTTCATCCTATTTCTCTTACTTTTTTTAAATTTTAATTTAGAGATGCCCTTTCAGTATTTCTTTTAGAATGGGTTTAGTATTGCTGTAATTTTTAGCTTTTGTTTGTTGGTGAAATTCTTTATATTCCCTTCTATTTTAAATGATATTCTTTTTGGATAGAGTATTCTAGGTTGCAAATTTTTTTTCTTTCAGCACTTTAAATATATCTTGCCACTCCCTTCTGGCCTGTAGAGAAATCAGCTGATAGCCTTTGGAGGGGTTCCCTTATAATTAACACTTTGCTTTTCTCTTGCTGACTTTAGAATCCTCTCTTTATCTTTAACTTTTGCCATTTTTCTTATAATATGTCTTGGTGTGGCCCTGTTTGGGTTCAGCTTGTTTGGGGCCCTCTGTGCTTCCTGTATCTTGGTATCAATATCCTTTAGATTTGGAAAGTTTTCTGCCATAATTTCTTCAAATATATTTTCAATCCCCTTTTCTTTTTCTTCTCCTTCTGGAATTCCTATTATGTGTAGATTGGTCTGCTTTATATTATCCCATAGATCTCTTACATTGCTTTCATATTTTTTTTCATTTGGTTTTCTGTCTGCTGTCCTGATTGGGTGATTCCCATTATTCTATCTTCCACATCACTAATTCGTTCCTCTTCATTAGTCTTGTCTTTAGCTCAGTTTGTATCTCTGCAAATGAATTTTCTAGTTTTTCTTGGTTCCTCTTTATATTTTCTAGTCCCTTTCTAATGGAATCTGCATTACTATTCATAGCCTCTCTTAAGTCCTTGATATTCAGCCTCAATTCCTTCATTATTTTCACCATCTCCCTTTTGAACTCAATGTCTGTCAGGCTGCAGAGGTCTGTTTCATTGTTGACTGCTTTAGGTGAATTCTCCTGTTCCTTTAACTGGGAATTGTTTCTGGGCTTCTTCATCTTGTTTGTGTTTTTCTTTTTCTGTGAGTTTGGGGAGGCCAAACTGTAGTCTTGTAAGGCTACTTCTATGCAAGTTCAGCCATTTGTATTTTTTTGGGGAGGTCACCATTTATTTTTGGTGTGTGAGTTTGAATATTTGCTCTCTCTTTCTTTGGTGTGACAGGCTGTTATCTCCAGGATGCTCAGTGTGTTTTCAGGGAGAAGGAGGCACTGGGTAGTGCCAGCAGTCACAGCCTGGTCCTTGGGCTCTCAACAGCAGCAAGGACATGTAGGAAGGTGGCACAGGCTACATGTAGTTGCAGGGCCTGGGAAGTGGTAATGAGCTCTAAAAGGATCTACAATGTGACCAGAGCATTTGGCAGTAGCAGCAGCATGCTGAGTGATTTCCTAGGGGAGTGAGGGCAACAATCGCTAGTGTTCAATTGCAGTGCCCTCCTCTGAGGTGATTGGAACTGCAGGTGGTGCCTGTTCAGGGACCCCCTAGTGGTAGTGGGCCATGACCGCCTCCGGAGTCAGTGATAACTGTGGTGGTTTGCCCCTACCACCTTGCATGAAACAACCCATCTTACTTAGCCCACAGAGGAGGTGCTGTACAGGCTGCTCCTAGTTGCGGGATCCTGGGAAGTGACAGAGATCAAGAGTGTGGGTTCTGCCCAGAGCATTTGGCAGTGGCAGCTGCAGGGTGGGTGTGTTTCCAAGGGTTTGAGAACACCAACAGGTGGTATTTGTTCACAATGCCCTTTTCTGTGGTGCCCTTGAGGTGAATGGGGCTACAAGTGGTGTCTGTTCATGAACCCCTAGTGGTGGCGAGCCACTCCCACCTCTGGAGCCAGAGATAACTGTGGTGATTTGCCCCTGCCTCCTGTAGATCATGCCAGAAGCACCTCGTCCTGCTTAGCCCCACAGGAGGTGCTGCACAATCTGCTCTTAGCTGCAGGTTCCTGGGAAGGGACAGTGATCATATGTCTGGGTACTGCCCAGAGTGTTTGGCAGTGGTAGCAGCAAGGTGGGTGTGCCCCCAGGGGAGCGAGAGCAACAACAGGTGGTGTTCCAAGGCAGTGTCCTTCTCTGTGGTGACCTCTGAGGTCATTGCGGCTGCAAGTGATTTTTGTTCATGTATCCCCTGTGGTGGTGGGCCACTCCCACCTCTGGAGTCAGAGTTAACTGTGGCAGTTTGTCCCTGCCACCTGCAGACCATGCAAGAAGCACCCTGTCCCACTTAGCCTATGCAAGAAGTGCTGCACTAGCTGCTCCTAGTTGTAGGGTCTTGGGAAGGGACAGTGACCAAGTGTCTGGGTGCTGCCCAGAGAGTTTGGCAGTGGCAGCTGCAGGGCAAGTATGTTCCTAGGGGAGTGAGAGCAACAGTGTATGGTGCTTGGTTTCAGTGCCCTTTTTTTTTCTTTTTGGCAAACTCCTGAGGTGACTGGGGTTGCAGGTGGTGCCCACTCACAGGCCCCCAGTGGTGGCAAGCCATGCCTCCCTCTGGTCTCCGAGACAACTGCTGAGGTCTGTTCCTACCACCTGTAGATCGTGTGAGAGGCACCACGTCACACTTAGCCCCCTGAGGCCCTTAACCCATGCAAGAGGTGCCTGGCCACCGGTAGCTTGCGCAGAAGTGCTCAGTCTCCCCTAAACGAGAAGAAGTTTCTTGCCCACGTAGCCTGTGCCAGAGCTGCCCCATCCTCTGAGCGTCTGCAGGCATGCACACGCTCCATTGCAGGGTGTTTCCTATGGTGGTCTGCCCCTCCTTGTCTCACCTTCCCCAGCAATGGCATCTTGCCTCTCCTGCGTGTCCAGACCTTCTCCCAGGTTCCCTCTGCCATGGTATTCCACTCCCCAGCCCATAGCACACTGCTCCCCCGTGGTGCACTGTTCCTTAGCTCCTTAGTCTGTCTCCTCACCACCAATCCCAGTCCTCTCCCCAGGACTGACCTCCAAGTGTCCCGGCTGGTGGTCCAGATGATCTGTGCAGCTCTCACTCTGCTTTGCTCTTTTCAGTCCAGATGCTGCGCTTTTCTCGGTGACTCTGAGGTCTCTCCGACTCGGCTGATCTTTCTGTCAGTTAGGTGGCTTCCCAGGATGTGGGTTCCTTTTCTCCTTCACAGCTCCCTCTCAGGAATGCTAGTTCCATCCTGATTCCTTTTCTCTCTCTTTTTCTTTTGTTCTACCCAGTTATGTCAAGAGTTTCTTGCCCTTTTTGGAGGTTTAAGTTCTTCTGCCAGTATTCAGTTGATGTTCTATGCAAGTCGTTTTACATGTAGTGTTTTTTTGATGTGTTTGTGGGAAAAGGTGAGTGTGACCTCTTACTCCTCTGCCATCTTGCTCAGCCCCCATCTGGATACACTTTTATAGTACTTCATACTACACATGGAGGAAAAAAAGTGTTCTAAGCACTGCTAAAATAATAAACAAAGAAACAAATAAATGGAGCCTGTATTTGACCATATAACAAGTCAAATCTTTTTCTAAAGATTTCTGTAAGGTATTATCATTAAAAAATCACATTATTTGACCTAAAAGCATTATACATTTGGACACTATCAATCTTAGTAGTAATTAACTTGTATGAAAATCAAAAAGAAGGGATTCAATGGAAATTAGACCTACTGAGACATGGAAGATAAAAATATTAAATATCAAAGCTCATAAGTCTATGGCAGAGAAGTTGTAGCATCCAATACACAGAATAGAAGAAAGGTTAAAAAATAAACCTGTGTTATTTAGATAGAAATAAATAAAAGATAGTCAAAAGTCAGAGGAAATAATACAGGTAAAAGCAGAAAATAAAAATATATGTAAACAAAGAAGCAGTGGGGAGGATGAACCCTAAAATGTGTTATTTAAAAATACTAATGAAACTGAAAAACTTCTGGTGGCATTGTTTTAAAAAGAAAAAGAGAGCAATGGGTGACAAATAAACAATATTAGAAATAAAATGGAACATAATTGTAGTAAATAGAGTAATAGCTGGAGCATAATAGGAATCTGATATGTAATCATTAAAGATGAGGCTATTATAGCTGGTTTGGATATTTTGAGATCCTACAGAAGGGTGAAGGGATAATTACAGGAACAGAATCCTCAAGTAGCCTATCTTTTTTATTATAATGGGGTAATTTACAAATAAAAGAACTCTAAATGTATGATTTCACCAATTACAGAAATGATTCTTTAACACAGATAATAGCATATTGATTATTTTGGACCTCAGTATAAGTGATTAAGACAAAATTAATCCCTTAAAAAGAGGAAGGATATCACAACAATATAAATTGACTCTACTTCAATAAAACTTTAAGAAATTAAAAAAAAATGAAAAAAGGAAGTAATTGGGTCTCAGGTTATTAGTTAATTTCATTTAATTGTTATATTTTCACCTGTATGTTAACTTTATTTGAACAGTTTATTTGTATCAGAAATGTTATCAGTTTGTTAAATTGAGCTAGATAATATATCTTTATTAGCATACTGAAACAGCCTGAGTCAATTGTATTTATCTTGTGGAGGAAGATAGTTTAGGGAAAGCAGAATTAATATGTTAATATTATTCAGCAGCATGGAGGAGTTTCTGCTTGAAGAAAATTCTAAAGAAAACTGAGGTGCTTCAAAATGTTGTAGTGGCTAATATTCCTCCTTAAGAGTTGATAGTTGTGAGTTCCCGTCGTGGCTCAGTGGTTAATGAATCTGACTAGGAACGATGAGGTTGTGGGTTCCATCCCTAGCCTCACTCAGTGGGTTAAGGATACGGACTTGCCATGAGCTGTGGTGTAGGTCACAGACACAGCTCAGATCCCGCATTGCTGTGGCTGTAGTGTAGGCCAGTGGCTACAGCTCCAATTAGACCATTAGCCTGGGAACTTCCTTCCATATACTGCAGGTATGGCCCTGGAAAAACACACACACAAAAAAGAGTTGATGGTTGCAGTCTGTAAAAAGGTCTCAGATAAATACAGTTTCTTTTTAACTCTCCAGTTTTTCATGCTTATTATGGGCCATTGTCAAGATACAGGACACAAGAGAGATTTATAAATAATAGTTGCTTGAGGGTATGTGGAGTTAGGAGGAATTTAAATGATGTATTGAAGAAATTGTATACTTTAATACTAAAGTTCTTTTTCCTTCTTTCTTTTTATCTTCAAAGTAGGTTTCCATAATATTTCAGTCTTGCAAATAGTTTCTGCCAAGTTAATCTATGAAGTAGATCTCATGAAGGAGGAATAGCATTTGAAGACATAAGGATTCTAAGATATCTTTTCCTATCTGGAAATCATGTCTAGAAACCTCAACTAAGGAAAACATAGAAGTTTGATAAATACATGTCACAGTGCTTCATTATCTTACCCATAAGACTAAGACTCATTAGATACTCATTTTAAGACTATTTGTATACAATTCTAATAAGCTTGAACATAAAAATGTACATGCCTATAAAAAATTATAATGGATTTAAGGGATAGTTAGGAAATAAAAGAACAATAAGTGACAGCGAAGATCCTGAAAGTAAGGAATTATAAACCATACAAATAGTCAATTAACTTTAAGAGTGTAGCTTTTCCAGAATCAGAGGCAAGAATTGTATTCAAATAGAGTCTCAAACATGTCATTAAATTATCTCAGCAGTTACCATGATTGAAATTTATAAAAAAAATCATCTATTAAATTATGTATACTAAATATGTAAATTTATTTAGAAAAGCAAATTCCATCAGTGTCAAAATAAAGAAAACACTTTTTCTTCATATTTTAAGACAATATCTATGTGTCCATGTCTTTTCTTTTTCTCTCCCCTTTCTTCCTTCCTTCTTTCCTCCTTCCCCCCTTCCTTTTTCTTTCTTTCATCCTAGTTTCTATAATACATTGGCATATTGCTATCTAGGTGCCTGTTTTACTTCTCAAATTAACACTACCCATAAGAATCATTAATCTAATCATTACTTCATGTCCTAGCTAATTATAAATGTTGATGAAGAAGACTTGACCTAGCATTGATCCATATATGTCTTGTTAGAGATTTCCTTAAAATGCAGTGTATTGCCATTCATCATTAAGTTGTATATGAATCATCCTCTGCATTTCATTTCATGCTACGGTGCTCAGTTCCAAGCAGATTCTTAGATTAGATTTTCAGTTGGTTTGAGCACAAGTCTGATAAAATCGAAGATCTGACCTCAGTAAACTTTTCAGTCACAGGTTGTATCTCTTTCTCTTTGGTCCAAATATGTACCTATGTGGACACATAAACTTCTGGGAACATTTTTTTTAAAGTTGGTTCAAAGTGACCATAATCCCCTAAAATGAAAAATTAATATTCAATGTATTTAATGTATTTCTCCCATAGGCTTTATTCATTTCTTAAAAAATTAAAATCTTGAATGTATCAATTCATAGATCCTCAGCAGTATAGTGCATTCATTAAGAACACTCATTTTTCAGCTAGATTTCCTTGGCTTGAATCCTGATTGCCACTTACTAAATATATAAAGTTTATTTAACTTTATCTTATAAATAAATTTTCTCATACAGATAATATGGCACCTACAGCACAGAATTGTTAAAAGGGTCAATGTGTATGTAATGCCCTTATAAACGCGACTAGTACATAGAATTATAAAAACATTTGCCGTTATCATTATTGTCATTATTACTGTACCAGGAACAAAATGGTGCCTTAATCATATTTTTCAAATGTCAAAATTGTATATATCTATATTTATATCTAGATATATATATATTTTTTCTTTTTAGAGCTGCACCTGCAGGATATGGAATTTCCCAGGCTAGGGGTCGAATCAGAGCTGCAGCTGTCAGTCTATGCCACAGCCACAGCAACGACAGATCTAAGCTGCATCTGTGACCTACACTGCTGCTTGTGGCAATTCCATATCCTTAACCCACTGATTGAGGCCAGAGATCTAACCCACATCCTCATGGATAATAGTTGGGTTGTTAACCATCTGAGCTACAATGGGAACTCCTAAAAATTATATTATTCAAAGATTGATACAAAGGCTCTCTTCCAATTTCCTGGGTTTATAATGTAAACATTTTCAAAAAGGTTTTATTCCAAGATGGATGATAGGATTATAACATAGGCAGTCTTAAAAATGATATTCAAATACTACATTTTAAGGGAAAGAAAATTGTCACACTTTACGTTTTTTAACTGTATTATCTATCTCTTTATTATCATTACACAGTCTCCTATCCTTGATAACCAAAGACCACTTTGTAATCATTCCCTCTAATTTACTAGGAGTCAAAAACCTTCATCTGACAGCTTTGACTGATTGAAATTATTCCTGCTTATGTCAGATCTCTAGATTTTTCTGTTTTCTCTGGTAGTTTGTGGGGAAAAAAAAAAAAGCCTGTGTAGGGATCATGAGAAGGGAGAAAAGGTGAAATAAGTATGCTCATCAAGGAATAAGTATAGGAAGAGTAAGAAAAAGAAGAAGCAGTTGGATATGGAGGAGAAATGCTGAGAAAAAATTGACTTAAATGTATCAGTTGCTATTCCATGTGCTACATATATCTCCTGCACATCTATTCCTTTGAACAAGTATAAAAGTTAGCAACTATTATTAACTCCATTTTAAACACAAGGAAATTGAGGCATAGAGAATGGGCAGCTATTAAGTGGTGGAACCAGGAGGTCAAACTTAGTTTAAGAATTTGTGCTCCTAACCCTTCAGGGCTCTTTCTCTATGTGCAGAATCTTCTCAATATCCTTACCCTGGCCCTAAAAAATGAAACAAGAACCTTTTATCTGCACAGTGTAGTGATCAGAAAAAATTGATCACTGGTTGCTGTAACAGAAAAATCCAAACACACACACATACATACAGAGTGATATAACTAAATAATTGTATTTATTGCTCAAGTCTCACTGTGAGATGATGTTTCTGACTGGATGGTGCTCATTTGAGTAGTAAACCAGATGAAAAATCTTCTTTTATATTGTGATCAATTTATAACTGTGACAATCACTCTAGGATTTGTCTATATGTCAGGAACTCAGAGATGGTTCAAATCAGGTCTGGCTGCTCACTGCTCACAAAAATAAATACTTGAGATAGAGACAAAAGTTGGTAGAAAGGAAAGGTGCTTTTAATCAGAATGATGGCAATCTGGGGAGGCAGTAGACTCAGTGTCCCCCAAAACCACCTCTAAATATTCTAAGTTTTAAAGCGAAGAAAGGAAGTGAACTCAGTTAATCACTGAGATGGGGGGTCAGAGTCTCACTGTCTCACACTGTGTGCCAGCTGGTCAACTCCTTGTCATCTTCCTCTAGATGCTGTCTGTGGACACAGATTGGTCAACAGTTTGTTCACAAGGTTACAGAAGGGTAAGCTAGGGAAGTGACCTGGTCATCTATTAATTACTTATTCTTTAAATCTGGTGAAAGAACTGACATGTTGGGCAAGGTATTGTGTGATCACAAGATTTGAAAGGTGTCCTAGGGCCAAAGATGAGCAGAGCATGGAGGTGCCTGGTTTAAGGTTAATGACAAATCAAAATGGTGCCTTCTGCAGAGAGCTCTTTCCTGCCAAAAGCTGCTTATAAAACCAGAAAATAATACATAGGATCCATTTATTTTTAATATATTTATTGATTTATTTCATACTGTTATAATTAGGCACTTTTCTAATTTATAAGATGACAGGTTGACCCGGGCTTGTTGTAATTTGTTAATGCAAAATAAGAGCAAGTGGTAGAAAGCCCTATTTACAAATTTGCAGGAAGAGTATGCTCCATGCATACACCTCTCTTCATATACTTACCTAAAGGTACAATGATTCCCCTTTAAAGCTTTCTAACAATTATAAAAGCCTGAAGTGATGAGTTGCTCATTATTTCATTTTGTTATCACAGACACATTTCCACTAATGTGGTCCAATTTCTCTCTGATGTTTGTACCTAATTCTTGCTTATTCTTGTTCCTTATCATTACTTAGGGGGTAATACCTATTCACATAGGGCTATAGTCCATACCTAAGGGGAGAAGATTAAAGAAGGACATGAAGTTAGTTAGGAGGCAGAGATCACTTGGTATGATTTTATATGTCTGCCTCACTTTAAAACACTCATTAAACTCTTTAATACCATGCTTGCTAGAAGAAAATTCAGGGGAAAAAAGCTTTTTTTTTTTTTTTTTTTGGCAACGAATCAACTAGTTTTCTATGCTTCGATCAGAATTCTTAAAGTTAACCATATACTCTGCACAACACTAAATCTTAATATGTCCTTCCAGCACATAACAGTGGAATATTTCCTTTGAAATAAATTGCAAAAGCTTTGTGATTTCCCGTGACAATAGCTTACTACCTTTTATTTCCATTGGCATTTTGTAGCTTATTTTTCTCTCTTCTATCCCCAGTTTTTTTCTTCATTACATGAAAATTCCAAAGTGACCTTGCTTTGATCTTTCTTTCTGGACTGAAAGTGTTCTCTTGTCTTCATGATATTCGTGCTAATGCATATTTTAATGGACAAAAGTTTATTATATTTTTCAGGGACCTCATGGAGTATGAGAACTTGATGATTGCCATTGGCATTTAGGGGCATTTGTTTAGGGAGATAGAGAAATGAGTTATAAAATAGCTATAACATTATGGTTCTTAGTGGCCATTCAGGAATGCCTGCATTCTAATATTAATGAAAAACTCAAAAAAGATATCATAAATTTCCAGTCTTCCTTGAACACTGTATTATACTACCTGGAATATTTCTTAGTTCTTTTTCTCCTCAAAATGCGTAGTATTTTTCTTTTGAACTGAATTATAATAAGTTCATCAGAACACTTTCCCTTTTTCTTAATTTATTTTAATTAACAATAAACTGATTGAAGTATTACATACAGCCTATTTTAATACTACCCCAAGGCAAACATATATCATATATATTACATGACATTTAGAGAGGAAACATCACTCTAATAGAATATTTTAACTAAAATTAGTCATTAGGAAATGCCTCTTTCCTAAGGGGTCTGGCAATTCTTTATATTTGAAAGCAAATTAAGAGAACATTAAAATGGATATTAATGGTATAGGTTTACAGGGATGTTAATTTGTTCCATGATTAAGGAAAAGTTTGAACTCCACTGTATAGCTAATTTATATGAAGTAATGGTGTCTAACATATTATTTAATATATGTAGCATGGATCAAAAATATTCTTAATTTCTCTGTCTTTATATATCCTGTGATGGAGTTCACCAAAATAAAATGAGTTTTGCTTTTATATCTATTGAAGAGTGATTAACTCAGTGCTAGAGTGGATTTTAATCTACTCTAACCAGCTGGGGGCCAGCCAGGTGACAGAAACCACATGATAACTGGCACAGGAAAGGTTAAAATAAGAAATGAACTATAACAGGAATTGGAGTAATGGGAGATATAATAGTAAGAAAACATGAGGGCTCCAGAGAGTTCAGGAGTTGCATATATAAGGAAGAGCCACTATCCCTAGGACTGAATTAATGTGCCTAAAATAGAAGTACTTACAGGGCTGAAATCCACACCTTCTCAGGGGGCATGTCCATCCATGATTTCCTGGATGATGTTGATATCAGTGGGGCACTGTGCCAATGGAAATTGCTTGGAATGTCCCCCCTCTGAGGTACTGGGGAAGATTCCACACAATAGAACTCAGTGAAAAGGTAGCTGATGGAGTGCCATTCACAGGGTGGTCCTTTAACTGTGGATTTTATGGGAAGATGGAGCAGATGCCTGGGGAAATTTCAGGAACCAGGCCGTGGAGAAGTCCTTCCCTTTAGAAGACAGTTGTTGGAGAATTCATAGGCTTCACAAACTCAGCGATTGGTGAAGTTGTTCATTGCAGGAGCCAGGCATGGGAGAACCTGTAAGCTGTAGGAGTTCAGCCCTGGAGAAACTGCAAGATGCAGAAATCTGGTGAGGGCAAGCAGTTAGAACCAGGAACCTCCCTCCATCTCCCGTGTCCCTTTAGCTCCCTCTCCGGACAAAAATTTAGCAGTGTACCAGTTAGCAAAGGAACAATTTTTAAAGAACACTGTTTCACATTTGTTGCACAAAAAATGAAGTATGGATGTGTAGTTAAGATGCAATATGTTGATACCTGAGAAAGTCCATTTTTTTTGACTACTCAGCTTTCTGATATACCATTCTACACATTTGTATGACAATGAAATATCTAACAAAGTGTTTATATTCATCTAACAGGGCACAGATATTCTTACAAGTGAAAAAGCTATCACATTTACCCCTAAATTAGGAGAGGCATAACCCAAGAGTAATTGTGTCTATTGCTGGCAGTATTATTAACTATTCATCAAATTCCATCACAGTCCCACTGAATGATCACCACTCTGCTTCTTTAAAATCTGATAGTAGCCTCAATCTTCATAGTTCCTTTAAGGATGTCATATTTATGAACATGGTTCATAATCTTCCTAGGGAGTGAATGTTCTAGAGACCGTCGCCTATCCTTTTTTACCGTAATGGACCTCACCTCAAGTATCACAGAGGCAATATGGGGATTCTGAAGCTCCCAAGTAGGTTTATTTTATTGATACATTTAGGGAATAGATACATAACTATAGAGTGGATCCATGAACTAACTGAGCTCACAGACAGACTTGAGCTAAGACTATAGCTATCATTAAGCACCATCAAATTCCACTTTGCAAGAATGAAATTTAGGGTCCCCAGGAATTAGCATCATTTCAGAACCAGTGTTTTGTAATTCTACAGAATTCTGAGTTTTTCTTTTTTTTCTTTATGCACAGCCCCTCTACTAAATGTTTGCTAGCTAATTGGGAAAGGCTTAGAGACACATTATTGGCAGCGATGGTGCAGCATCCTTCCTCAAGAAATCGTGTTCTCATTTTCAATCAGGGAGTTCTATCACTCTGTACTGATTTAGATCTGGAAACTGGAGAAAGGCTGTGAGTCTTCAATGTACCAAATAAAGTCAGGTGTTTTTAATCTAAAGCTTCGCTATTATGTAGCTCAAGTGATATTCTAGAGGTTTTCACCACCCATTGCATTTGTAGAGAGATTGTGTTCAATTAGCCACTGCTAAGATGAAGGCATTCTGTTTACCAGTACAGATTCGCTTCCTTTTATTTCAGGTATCTCAGGCTTGTATTTATCAGTTAAGTGCTGCCATGTGTTCTCTGCAACTTTGAAATCTCTTCATTTACATTAAAACAGTGAGCTCATCTCAATGGTGGCAGCTTTTATAATTATAGCTGACCTAAAAAGAAAAACAATCTCAGAGCTCTTCAAAGATACAGATTTTCTACTTCTTAATGAATTTTACAATGCTTTTTTAAAGGGCATGTTTTTTGGATCTTTTGTGGAATGTATGTGGGAGATGGGTACGCCAGTCACACATGATAAGTCCAGCCTTTGGATTCCTTCCTCCTCATTGCGGAAGAGAAGCTCAACTTCTTTAGATATTGGCCAGCTTTGTTTTCAATGTTCAGTTAACCAACCAAGTATGTAGTTAGTGCTAGTTCCAGATAAATGAGCCAGCATGTTAAATCTAGAATCTCTAAGTGAATTCATATTAATGAATTCAGTTTGATCTTATATTCTTAGAGTCTTTTCTCTCATATGTTCTCTGAGTTTCTGCTGATATATTATTAAATGTTTCAGATAATTCTTTTGATGTGTAAGCCCTTTTTTAGGGGCATCATATTGAATACTTGTCCTCTGGAGCATACTCATATTTGACCCTAGTTATGAGTCAAGTGACCACAAGGAAAAGTTGCAGTGGACATAAGGAGAATGATTGATCTCTTTCAGGGCATCTACCTCAGATGAGTTTAAAAAAGTTGTTTGTTTGTTCCATCAGAGCAAGGCTAGTGTCCTTGAACTTTGGAGGGAAATCTTCTTCAATGTTAAGGAAGGCTCAGAGTGACTTGGAAGTTCAATAATATCATTTAGATCCAACCATATGTTCTAATTCCAGATTTCATCAACACATTGCTTCCCAGGCAGTATTCTTTCATATGAGGAACTTGGTGAAATTTTGAATTCAACCCTTATTTCAGCAGACTGATTAAAGACACTTACCCAACACCAATGTGGGTGGGCATCATTTAGTATATTTGGAACCCAAAGGAGAAAAATGTAAAGGGAGGGAGAAATCACTCTCTTCTTGAACTGGGGCATCCATCTTTTCCAGCCCTTGGAAATCAGTGTTCCTGGTTCTTGGGCGTTTGGGCTTAGACTGAACTCCACCACTGATTTTCCTGTTTCTCCAGATTGCAGACATATTTTGGGACTTCTCAGACTCCATAACTGTGCGAGCCAATTCCTGTAATCAGTCAGTCTGCCTGCCTGCCTGTCTGTCTGTCTGTCTGTCTATCTATCTATCTATCTATCTATCTATCTATCTATCTATCTATCTATTTATTCCATTGATTTTGTTTCTCTAGAGAACCCTTACTAATGTATATATGATCAAGTGATCTTCAGTAAGCATGCTAGGAATACAGTTTGGCTAAATGATACTCTATTCAGTACATGCTGTTGGAAAACTGTATATCCATATGGAAAAGAATGAGTTGGACCCTTATTTTGCACTATACACAAAAATCAGTCCCAAATGGATTAAAGACTAAACAATAAGACTACACCAAACTAAAAAGCTTCTTCCTGATAAATGAAACAATAAATAGACTGAAAAGGCAACCTGCAGAATGGGAAAAAAATTTTGCAAGTCATTTACCTGATAATGAGTCAATCTCCAAAGTATAACTCAACAGAAAAAATATATTAACTCAAATGAAGGACTTAATAGACACTTCTCCAAAGAAGAATGACCAACTGGTAAATGAAAATATATTCACTATCACTAGTTATTGGGTAAATGCAAATTGAAAACACAATATTATCTCACACCTATGAAAATGGCTATTATAGAAAAAAATCAATGAAACAAAATGCAACAGTTTTTGGCAAGAATGTGGAGAAATTGGAACGCCTGTACATTGTTGGTGGGAATGGAAAATTGTTCAGCTGCTATAAAAATATAGAAGGTCCTCAAATAACTACAAATAGAACTACTATGTGATCCAAAAATCTCCCTTCTAGATATTTATCAAATATAATTTAAATCAGGATCTCAAATATTAGTACTCCTATGTTTATAGCACCTCTATTCATAATAGTCAAAATGTGAGAAAAAAAACCTAAATGTACATTGAAAGATGAATGAGTAAAGAAAATGTGGTATGCACACATGATGGAATATTATTCAGCCTAAAAAAAGAAATTCTGTAATATGCAACAGCATGGGTGAATCTTGAGTACACTCTGCTAGGTTAAATAAGTTAGTTCTAGAAAGAAAAATACTCTATAAATCTACTTATCTCTGATATTCAAAGTAGTCAAATTCATTGAATCAAAGAGTGGAATGGTGTTTGCCTGGTGCTGGAAATGGGGATTTGGTAATTTATCAGCATGAAGTTTCAGTTAAGCAAGATGGAGAATTCTAAAGATCTATTGTACAGTATTATACCTACACTTAATAATACTGTATTGCATGTACACATACAAATTTGTTAAGAGGGCTATTCTCATGGTAAATAGTTTTATGAAAGTAAGAAAAGGAATGCTTTAAAAAATCCAAAAAAGAAAAAAATCTTGGAAAGGTTGTAATCTGTATTTTATCAAAAACCTTTTAAAAATAAATATATTTATAGAAAAATGCACAGATCTTACGTATATTGTTTGAGAGATTTTGACAAAAGTATACATCCATGTAACTACCATCCCATTTAGTGATTAGAACAGCTCCATTACCCCAGAAAGTTTTCTTGTATTTTTCCAAATCAATTTTTTTATTTACCCTCAGAGAAAACTACTGCTCTTATTTCTGGTTTTTGCATTTTAGTACTTTATATAAATTAGCTCACACATTCTATTCTGCCTGGCTACTGTTATTCAAAGAAATGCTTTTGAAATTGATGTATATAAGAATCACTTATTTATTTATTATTGACAAGTATTATTCTGTAGTGTAAATATATACCATAAGTTTATGGATGCCATTTGAACTATTTCCAGTTGTGATACAAGTATGGCCACTGTGACCATTGTTTGACATTACTTTTTCTAGACATTCATTTCTCTTTGCATTTGGCTAGTACTTAGAGTTGAATTACTAGCTCTTTGGGTAGGTATGTGTTTTAATTTAATTTACGTGAAATGATTTCTTACCAAAGTTGTGTAGCAAATACTCCTGTGTTTATTTGTTATTCCTTTATCTTGTTTCATAAGCTATTATCAAGCATTTTGTTCTGACTTTTTAAAATTGAATTATAGATGATTTACATTCTTGTCTTAATTTCTTCCATGCAGCAAAGTGATTTAGTTCTATATATCTCTTTTTTTTTAACATTCTCTTCCATTATTATTTATCATAGGACATTGAATATAGTTCTCTGAGTTATAAATATGATTTTTTTTTTGTTTATGCTCTCCACATATAATAGTTGAGCTGTGGTTGCTCTCCTATACCATAGCCACATCAACGAGGGATCAGAGCCATGTCTGTGACCTACACCACAGCTCATAGCAACACTGGCTACTTAACCCACTGAGCAAAGCCATGGATCAAATCGGCAGTCTCATGGATACCAGTTGGGTTCATTACCAATGAGCCACAATGGGAACTCCTAGCATTTGTTCTTTGTAGACTTTTGACGATAGCTGTTCTGAACAGTGTGAAGTGGTACCTCACTGTAGTTTTCATTTAATCTCTCTAATGCTTAGTGATAGTGAACATTTTTCATGTGCCTGCTGGCTATCCATATGTCTTCTTTGGAGAAATGTCTATTTAGGTCTTCTGCTCACTTTTCAGTTTGGTTGTTTGTTTTTTGTTGTTGATTTGTATGAGTTATTTGTATACTTTGGAGATTAAGCCCTTGTTGGTAGTATCATTTGCAACTATTTTCTCCCATTTTTTGGGTTTTCTTTTCTTTTTTTAAAAAAATTGTTTCCTTGGCTGTGCAAAATCTTATAAGTTTGATTAGGTCCCATTTATTTTTGTTTGCATTTCTATTGCATTGGAAGATAGACCTAAGAAAATATTTATATGGATTATGTCAGAAAATATTTTCTTTATGTTCTCTTCTAGGAATGTTATGGTGTCTTGTTTTATGTTTAAGTCTAAGCCATTTTGGGTTTATTTTGTGTATGGTGAGAAAGTGTGTTCTAACTTCATTGATTTACATGGGTAAATGTCCAACTTTCTCTGCACCACTTGCTAAAGAGACTTTGTCCCATTGTATATTCTTACCTCCTTTGTTGAGGATTGATTATTTGACTGTAGGAGTCTGGGTTTATTTCTGGGCTCTCTCTTCTGTCCCACTGAGGTATATGTCTGTTTTTGTGCCAATACCACACTGTTTTGTTTACTGCAGTTTTGTAGTATTTTAGTTTTGTAGTATTGTCTGAAGCCTGGGAAGGTTATGACTCCTGATTTGTTATTTTTCTTCAAGATTTCTTGGGCAGCCTTAGTTCTTTTATGGCTCCGTATAAATTTTTGGATTATTTGTTATAGTTCAGTGAAAATCATTATGGGTAGTTTGATGGGGATTGCATTAAGTCTATATATTGCTTTAATATGTATGGCCATTTTAACAATATTAATTCTCCTAATCCAAGAGCACGGGATAGCTTTCCATTTATTTAAATCATCTTGACCTTCCTTTATTAATGTTTTATAGTTCTCAGCAAATAAATCTTTCACTTCTCTGAAAAGGTTTATTCCTAAGTATTTTATTTTTGGGGATGCAATTTTAAAAGCTACTGTTTTTTTTTTTTTTTTTTTTTTTGTCATTCCTTTTCTGATATTTCATTGTTAGTGTAAAGAAATGCAACTGATTTCTGTATATTAACCTTGTATCCTGCTACCTTACTGAATTTGTCCTTCAGTTCCAGGAATTTTGGTGTGACATCTTTAGGGTTTTCTGTATATAGTATCATGTCATCCACATCTAATAGCAACTTTACCTCTTCCCTTCCAGTTTGGATACATTTTATTTCTTTCTCTTGTCTGACTGCTGTGACTAGGACTTTCAATAGAATGCTAAATAGAAGATGTGACAGTGGGCATCTTTGTCTTGTTCTGGGCTTAGTGGGAAGGCTCTCATCTTTTCACCACTGAGTATTTGTTGGCTTCAGATTTTTCATAGATATCTTTTACTGTGTTGAGATCTGTTCCCTCTATATCCACTAAAGTAAGAGGTTTTTTTTAAGCATGAATTGTTGAATTTTATAAAATGTTTGTTCTGCCTCTATTGAGATGATCATGTGGTTTTGGTGTTTGGTGTATGTGGTATATCACATTGATTTATTTGTGTATTTTGAATCATCCTTGTAAACTTGGGATGAATACCACTTGCTTGTGGTGAATGATCATTTTATTGTTAGATTTGGTTCTCTATTTTTTTGGGAAATTTTACATTTGTGTTTATCAAAAATATCACCCTGTGATTTTCTTTTTTGGCAGTGCCTTTGTCTGGTTTTGGTACCAGGGTGATGGTAGCTTAATAGAATGTTTGTGGGAGTATTCCCTCATCTTCAACTTTTTGGAAGCATTTGAGAAGGATTGGTGTAAGTTCTCCTTTGTATCTTTATTAAAATTTGTTTGTGAAGTCATTTGGGCTTGGACTTTTGTTTGTATAGAGTTTTGAAATTCCAAATTCTATTTTACTTCTAGTGATTAGTCTGTTCAAGTTTATACATGTCTTCTTGATTCAGTTTTGTTGGCGTGTTTCTAGAAACAATTCTATTTCTTCTAGGTTGTTGAAATTGTTGACATATAATTATTCATAGTTTTTTGTATTTATGCTGTGTTGGTTGTTACATCTCCTTTTTCATTTTTTTTTTATTTGGGTTCTAACTCTTTTCTTCTTGGTGAGCCTAACCAGAGATTTGTCAATCTTGTTTACTCTTTCAAAGAGCCAGATCTTGGTTTTATTCATTTTTTTATTGTATTTTAATTTTTATTTTATGTAAGACTAGATACTATAAAATTTCTAGAGGAAAACATAGACAGAACATGCTTCAACATAAGTTACGGCAATATATTTTTGAAACCATCTCCCAAAGCAAAGGAAATAAAAGCTCCTTCTTATTGTGTCATGTAATGCATAAAATGATGGCATACTCAAACGAGGTAATTAAGGGGCCCTTTATGAATAGTTTATTTACAAAGATGTTAAAGAAAACTAACAATGAAATATAAAGCATTCCAAGAATAGCAATAGCATGGTAGCATTACCAATGCCACTGAAGAACTTAAGGTGAAAAAGAGCATCTTAGAGGCATGGAAGAAGGCTGTCCCACAGCAGTTGTGGCCCCAGGTAGAGAACTCTGACCCTGGATCTATTTCTGGCACTTCCCTTTGACTAGCTCTAAAGTGAAACTAGAGGACAAAAAAGCTTTTTATGCACATAAAGATTAGCCTCTGACTGAGGGCAGAAAATACTACTACCGATAAAGAAAATCTCTATATACTGATAATACTTTTAATGAACAAAAAAGATGCAAAAACAATAGACTTAAAATATACCTAATATCAGACTCAAAAATATCTAAAGAATTCACAGAACTTCAGGAAAAAATGGACAAATCCACCATTTGAATGGGATATTTTTAACACACTTCTCTTAGTAATTGATAAATAGGGCAGAAAAATAATCACTAAGGATACAAATGATTTGAATAATGCAATTAACTAATTTGATCCATTGAATAAGTGTACCTTCCACAGCAACAGCAGAATGCATTTCAAGCTTGAAAGGACACGAAAATTGACCACATACTGAGGTATAAAGAAAAGCTCACCATATTTCAAAGCTTTGTTATCATGTATAAAATACTCTCTCTGTATATGATAAATTAAATTAGTGATTAATTATCACAAAAAGATAACTAAATGATCAAAATTCCCAGAGAGTGTGGAGAAAATGAAATATTGTCACATCATTGTATAAGCTTTCTCAGGAAATTAATAATTGAGGAAAGACTTGAATGTAATGAGAGTTTATCAAATAGATATCTCATAGAACTCTATTCTAGACAGATTGGAAAGCTGAAGCAATGTCTTTAACATGGCTTTTGTTATTTAAATGTGGAGTACAGTCTGGAGTAGAATGAGCAAGAAGTAAGTAGAAAGTGAACAGGGGATTCTGCTGTGGTGCAGTGGGTTAAGGACCTGGTGTTGTCACTGCTGTGGTGTGGGCTTAATCCCTGGCCCCAAAATTCCATATGCTGTGGGTGTGGTCAAAAAAAAAAGTGAACATGATATCTCTTAGGAAGTTGTTTTTTTTCTCAGCCATTTTAAAGACTTTAGTTTTTACTCTAAGTGAAATGGGAAGCCATTGCAGGATTTTGAACAGAGAAATAGCTAAATTTGAATTATGCTTTTGGATAAGATGACTGTATTCTCTTTTCTTCACTGTAGAGAGATTATAGGAGGAAAAAAAGTATCATTTGGGAGACTTACTAGAAAGTTATCACATGATCCAGATAGGTGATCATTATAGCTCAGATGAGATGGTCAGTGTGAAAATAATGAAAAAATGGTTGTCTCTAGGTAAATGTTCACAGGTAGAGCCAACATGATTGGTTATAGTGGGAGAGAAAAGGACAGCTCAGATTGTTGGCTTAAGAAGCTAGATATAAAGAACTGTCATCAAATAAGAGATGAATTCTGCAATTAGAATAGGTCATGTGGCAGAAAGTCAAGCATTCAGTAATGGGTATATTTCATCTGAGATGCATATTTTATATCCAAGTTGATATATATATATATATTTTTGCTTTTTTGGAAGTTCCCAGTCTAGGAGTCAAATCAGAGCTCCAGTTGCTGGCCTCCACCATAGCTTGCTGCAATGCCAGGTATTCAGCCCCCTGAGGCCAAGGATTGAACCTGCATCCTCATCGATACTAGTTGGGTTTGTTTCTGCTGAGCCACAACAGGAAATCCCCAAGTTGAGATATTGAATTGTCAGTTGGAAGTGTAAGTGTGGAGTTATGGGAGAAAAGCCTGAAGGTATTTGGGCATGGCCATCAAGGAGATGGTATTTAAACTGGTTGAACCTGATGATATCACCAAGAGAATAAATATTAATAGAGACCAAAGACGTCTAAAACTTGACTTCTGAGGCAAACAAATATTGAGACTCCAATATAAAGAGGAGGAACCAGTAAAGAATAATGAAAAGTAATCAAGACAAGTGAAGAAAGTGAACCAAGGAGAGAATAATCAATCATTTGTGTTAAATACTAATGATTAGTTGAATAGTATGAGTACTAAGAATTGCTATATTTAGCAAAGTGTAGCTTATTGCAAATCTTTTTTTTTCTTGTTTTATTATTTTAATTTTTTTCTGTTGTACAGCATGGGGACAAAGTTACTCTTACATGTATACATTTTTTTCCCCACCCTTTGTTCTGTTGCAATATAAGTATCTAGACACAGTTCTCGATGCTACTCAGCAGGATCTCCTTGTAAATCCATTCCAAGTTGTATCCAATAACCCCAAGCTCCCATCCCTCCTACTCCCTCTGTCTCCCCTGGGGGCAGCCACAAGTCTATTTTCCAAGTCCATGATTGCAAATCTTAAAGTACAGTTTCCCTAGGGTATTTGAGGGAAAAGCTAGACTGAAATGGTTTTAAATAAGAATGGGAGAAGAGGAATTAGAGACCAACATTTTGAGGAGTTCAGGGAATTTAAGAATGGTCAGTAATTTAAAGGAGGGTATATATGTGTAAAAATAAGTATAGCATGAAAATTACATGGTTTTGTAGTTATCTTCTCACTGTGCCATGAATCTTAAGCAGCATAACAATAGAAGTAAAAGCAGAGAACAAAGAAAATTCATTTGAAGTAAGAAATTACTCAGGAAATATACCCATGTCCATGGACTTCCATGTTAATGAGTATATCTTGCACATACTCTCAACCACCTTTTTTTTCATTTCCCACATCTTTTTGTTTGCTCTTGTTTTTTTTTTTTTAATTTTATTATTTCTATCTCCAATCTTTTTTAGCCCTAGTGATATACTTCTGTTCTCAATATCACATTTGAGCCACTTTTACTCTTATCTTCTATTGCATTTGCCTCTGTGCATCATGAAACTTGGCTCTTTCAACTTTAACTTCACACAGCATTGTGACTTCAACATTACAGCACAAGGAACCACAGAGTACTGCCACTGGCTCTCTCTAGAGCATCTACAATGCCTGGTTAAATCTTCCATGTTTCTACTGTGGTAGAGAAAGTGGTTAGTATTGAAAGAGTAACAACACTTTGCAGATTTTCCCATCTCTCTTCTTGTGGCATTTATTAATTGTTTTGGTCATCATTGAAAACCACTGCTTGGAGTTCCCGTCGTGGCGCAGTGGTTAACGAATCCGACTAGGAACCATGAGGTTGCGGGTTCGGTCCCTGCCCTTGCTCAGTGGGTTAACAATCCGGCGTTGCCGTGAGCTGTGGTGTAGGTTGCAGACGCGGCTTGGATCCCGTGTTGCTGTGGCTCTGGCGTAGGCTAGTGGCTACAGCTCCGATTGGACCCCTAGCCTGGGAACCTCCATATGCCGCAGGAGCGGCCCAAGAAGTGGCAAAAAGACAAAAAGACCAAAAAAAAAAAAAAAAAAAAAAAAAAAAACACTGCTTGAAAATATCTTTTAAAAATATTTAATTAAGAAAAGTATTATCTGATTTTTTTTTTCCTGAAACGTAACTAAAATATGTGTTAATCAATTTCTGTTTGCAGTGTGGAGCACTTGTGCTTTTTTTGGAGCAGGCTTGTGGCCAAGATTTAGCTCTTCTCCATTCTTTCCCTCTTCCTTTAGATATAGATTACCTGAATATTAGTTGGGCCAAGGGGCACCTTGTGTAATCACCACATTTTCATGTTTCCCTTAGAGAAAAGCATGGTTACATGCCCTGCAAATTCTGGCTAACAGGATGTGGGGAGAAGTGATTTATGCTACTTCTAGACTGCATCCTTAAAGTTGAGTTATTTTCAATACTTTTTTCCTCCTCTTCCATTGGTTGCAATATAGAATCTATACCTAGAGCCAGAGTCATCATTTTAGACGATAAATTGGAGTTTAAGATGAGGTGACAGAACAATTACATTGAAGGATCTGGGTTTCTAATGATTGTGGTAATATCACCAGGCTTGGATAGTCTATCCAGACTTTTTAGGTAATGAAGACTCACCTTTCTACCTCACTAAATTCACTAATTATTTTGAGTATTGTGGTTGTTCAGGGGAACTGGTAACCTAAATATATTATTTCAGTGTCTATAATAATACTCAAAACTTACAAGGAATATCAAAACTCAGTAAAATTGGAAGTTTCTTTTAATCAAAAAACAAATATTTCTGAGTAAGCTATGGCATTTTCCAAGCCAGAAATTTTATAACATTTTCTGTTTATCAGCAGAGTTTATATGTTTTATAAATAATCATTTGGATCTAACAGTGAGTTGAAATAAAAGTTGGGTATTCATGGATCATTGATTTATTGTGCTATAAATTAGGATATTGGAGTCTGTGTATGGTTAAACAGGCAGTAATTCCTTAGCTGTTTTTGATGATTAATACCAGAACTGGCTCAAAAATTCACTCTTGCCTATGTATACTTGTCTAACAGAATGATAAAGCATTAATGGATTCTTATTACTATCCAGAGGCAAAATGTGTTTCTCTTCAGCATTTTTGTGACTTTCCTAACATTTTGCAATGAATGCCCAGAGCAAAATGAAGGAGTTGGAATGTGATAGAGATGAAGCAAAAAGTAAAGTAAGTTGTGAAGCAGGGTGCAGATAGATATTTTTTAAATAAAAATTGTCCAGTATTGTTCTTGTATTCTGATAATGACCTCTTAGACTATTTGAAATTACTGTTTCACAGAATCATAGGTCCTAAAGCTGAAAGCCATGTAGAATAGTAATCTGTTGAAAACCCCAGCTCCCAAGCTGGTGAGGCATTAATATCCCTGGTTCACACACTGTTAATAGGATTTCTCTAGATTACAAAAGAGAAAAAAAAAGTCAGGACTAGACCCAGATTTTTAGATTCCTAATATGTGAATGCATGCATTTCTTGATGATGTAGTATAAAGTTAGATTTGGTGATTCATTTATCTTGATTCAGTTATCTACTCAATTCACTTATTTTTAAGGATCTAAGATTGTGGGTGGGGCAACATTTCAGTAAGTCGGAGAAGTGATGGTGGGCTAATAAAATATATTAAAATGCTAAAGGAAACTGGGAATAAGCTGGTACAGTTCTAAAAGGGAATCAGTTAATTTTTTAATTAATTTATTTTTATAATTACTTAATGAATTTTATTACATTTATAGCTGTACATTGATCATCACAACCCAATTTTATAGCATTTCTGTTCCAAGCCCCAGTGCCTCCCCACACCCCCCCCCCAACCTGTCTCATTTGGAAACCATTAAGTTTTTCAAAGTCTGTAAGTTAGTATCAATTCTTCAAAGAAGTTCATTGTGTCCTATTTTTAGACTCTACCTGTAAGTGGTAGCATATCATGTTGGTGTCTCAATCTCTGACTGACCTCACTTAGCATGATAATTTCTAGGTCCATCTATGTTGCTAAAAATGCCGTTATTTCTTTCCTTTTAATGGCTGAATAATATTCCACTGTGTATATGTACCACTTCTTCTTTATCCACTCCTCTGTTGATGGACGTTTAGGTTGTTTGCATGGCTTAGCTATTGCAAATAGTTCTGTGGTGAACATTGGAGTAATGTATCTTTTCGAGTCATGGTTTTCTGTGTATAGATGCCCAGGAGTGGGATGGCTGGATTAAATGGTAATTCTATTTTTAGTTTTCTGAGGCATCTCCATACTGTTTTCACAGTGGTTGCACCAATTTACATTCCCACCAACGGTGTAATAGGGTTCTCTTTTCTCTATATCCTCTCTAGTATTTATGGTTTGTAGACTTTTTGATGATGGCCATTCTGGATGGTGTAAGGTGGTACGTCATAGTGGTTTTGATTTGCATTTTTGTAATAATTAGTGATGTTGAACATCTTTTCATGTGTTTTTGGCCATGTGTATGTCTTCTTTGGAGAATTGTCTGTTTAGATCTTCTTCCCATGTTTTGGTGGGGTTGTGGTTTTTTTTTTTTTTTTTTGGTATTGAGCTGCAGAAAGTGTTAATAAACTTTGGCGATTAATCCCTTGTCAGTTGTTTCATTTGCAGATATTTTCTCCTATTCTGTGGGTTGTCTTTTTGTTTCGTTTAGGGTTTCCTTTTCTGTGCAGAAACTTTTAAGTTTCATTAAGTACTATTTGTTTATTTTTGTTTTCATCATAATTTCTCAAGGAGGTGGATCTGAGAAGATATTGATGATAAGACTATGTCTTTTGTAGGAGAGTGTTTGGCCTATGTTTTCCTCTAAGGGTTTTATAGTATCTGGTCTTATATTAGATCTTTAATCCATTTGGAGTTAGGGAATCAGTTTAGTTTTTACATGAAGGGATTCCTCTTACCTTATTTTATTTTAATTTTATTTTTTGTATTTTTAGGGACACTCTTGCAGCATATGGGAGTTTCCAGGCTAAGGGTCGAATCAGAGCTGCACTGGCTGGGATCTGAGCCATGTCTGTGACCTACACCACCACCCACTGCAACGCTGGCTCCTTAACCCACTGAGCAAGGACAGGGATCGAACCCAAGTCCCCATGGATACTATTTGGGTTTGTAACCCCTGAGCCGCCATAGGAACTCCAGACCTTTTTATTAAGAATAGTAGAGAAGGATATTCCAACTAGAAGGATTGTCTTATGTGGGGGGAGTGACCCACAAAAGATCATGGTGTGATTGAAAATCTGAGAAGCCCCGTGTAACTCAGACATTGAATGGATTGCTAGAAGTGTTCAATGGGTGTCAACAGGGATAATAAGTAATCTGACTGTGTGTTGCTTTGCAGGTTAGCTCTGAAATTTGGATTTTTATTTTGTATGGAATGAAGAAAAGTGATTTTAATATAAACTGTATTAATTTTTTTTAAGTTTACCTGGTTATGTTTAGGGTTGAAAGTTGACTGAAGTCAAGAGATACTTGGGGTGTGGATAGCATACCAAGTTTAGATATAATAACAAAGTTTCTGAGGTGGGGACAGTGCAGATAGAAAGAAAAGTCCAAACTTGATAGGAATTTCTAAATAAGAATTTACAATTAAACATGAGAGGTATAAAATTGATTGGAAGGTATTGAGCACATATTTCTCTGTGCTAATATAGATTTCCAGTTGTTTAATTTTTCTGAGCCAAATTAAAAAACAATAGCAATGAATAATATCTCAAATGATTATTAAACTCATGGGAAAAGTAAATCAGATAATGGACATAAAGTAGCCATGAATGCCAGCTAAGTGGTAGGTATTGAATAAAGGATGGTTATCATTATTTATTGTTTTCATCATGGTTATTATTGCAGTGATTTTAGAAATAAGTAACTGATAGGAGAATGAAAATAAAAATCTGGACCTTGGAAGAAAGTCAGGTGTACATGTCTATTTGACAATCATTACTATAAAGGTGTACAGTTAAAAACACAAGATTAGTCATAATTCTAATCGTATTTTGTTCTTTTTGTTGAAAAGAAAATTGATATTTATAAAATTTGAACAATCTAAGTTAAATGAATAAGCACAGGAACCTGTTAACTATTAGCAATGAGTCTATAGACATGGTGGAACTGCTGGATTTGTGCCTATGCCTGAATAAATAAATTTTAGGCTTCAAAGCATTCTCTAAGTAGTAAAGTAGGTTGGCTTTAGGCCAAAATTTGAAATATGCAAAGTTTGTCTTCAGATGCTGCCTTTTCAAATCAATTGCAGGGAGTGGAAGGAGAGAATTAATAGACTGAGACCTGAAAAATCCCTAGGGGTGAGGGGTTTAAGTCTTAGGCATCTCATAGCATATTCTATTCTCTCCACCATATTTTTTCATAAAAGTGAAATCAAGTGAAATGAATATTTGAAATTGACTTGAAGGAAAAAGGAAACCACAAAAGGGAAGCAGAGTATTAAATAAGCATAGAGAATTATATAGGAGACTTGACTATTATAGGGATGGTTGATACTGATCACTGGTATACAAAACTCAAGTTATTTGTAGTGGCCACTGAAAAAAACATATCCTTTGCTGATAACAGGATTTCTAAGTCACTGCTCAAAACTGAGATCCTAGTGAACTCAAAACATGATCTCCAAAACAGTATTCCTGGAGTATCTGTGATAACAGATTTGCTTTCCATAACTGTGCACCACAGGCAAAAGAATATCTCCTTCCATTCCTAGAAGAAAAAAGCCCCATGGTCACCATCATAATCATAGGTTACAGACACTTATAAGACACTATGTAGAGCCAAGTCCTCTTTAAGTTACATTTCAACTACTAACTTATTTAATTCAATAGCAACCTTATGATATATGCATTGTTGTACCTACTTTATAGATGAGGAACTCAAGGTATAGAGAGTTTATAGGACATTGCCAAGGTCATACAGAAAAATTCTTTCATTAATTTGTCTATAATTTCCATGAGTAAAAACTGTCTATGTCTAATCTGATCATGCAGGGAAAGTAATCTTTTTATCTGTTGGAAGAGACAGGGCAGCAAAATTGTTAAAATTGGTTGCTGAAGTTATTCTAGAACTTTAGGGGAACAAGGATCCTGTTCTGACCAGTTCTATGGCTTTAAGAAACATATCTAACCATTTTGAACTTGAATTTATTCTTTTAAAAAAATATTGAAGGATAGTTGGCTTAAAATGCTGCTTCAATTTCTGCTGTACAGCAAAGTGACTCAGTTATACACACACATGTATACTTTTTCATATTCTTTTCCATTGAGATTTATCACAGGATATTGAATTTAGTTCCCTGTGCTATACAGTAGGACCTTGTTATTTATCCATCCTATATGTACTAGTTTGTATTTGCTAATCTCAAACTCTCAATTCTTCCTCCCTGCCACCTTGGCAACCACAAGTCTTTGAACTTGAGTTTCTTTTTTTTCTTTTCTTTTTTTTTTTTTGCTTTTGAACTTGAATTTCTATATCTGTAAAATGAATATGAGTGAAAGGAAAAATGGAAGTGTTAGGTTTTTTGTGAATGTTCCTAACTGAACCCAAATGAAAATCTTCTATGTCCTCAAGTGCAAGTGTAGATAAGGGGAGATGACCCCAGTATTCTCATAGAAAGAATTCTCAGACCCAGAGCCATGTAGGTGGTCATGATGTATAAATAATTCACTGAGTAGCAGAACTATTTTCCTGGGTAGCTGTGTGAGTGCTGATATGGTTGTAACATTGTAACAGCAATGAGCCCATGGTTCTACCATTCCCTAAACTTGATGTTTCACTCTGAATAAACTGCCAAGACTACCAAACTCCATGTAATTCTTTGAGATATGAAGCAGGCCATGGGGGGACTTGCCCATTCACCAACATTATTATTTGATTCACAATTTCACCTTGTTTATTTGATGACTTCCAAAATTAAAATAACTTTGGACAAAGTCTAAGTCATCATTTTCACCCATACTTGGATTTGAAATAGCCTACGTGTCTTAACCTAGCTTGGGATATCAAAAACTTAGCCAGGACTCTCTTTACTAACATATATCTGAGAAATGCTTGTAATATTTTAGGAGGGGAAAGGCTTTTAAGACTTTTCTCTGCAATGGCCTGCTTATCATACTATTAGCTGACCCCATTTAGTAGGTGACTCTCCATAAAGAATAATCAACACTATATTTGTTTTTAAAAATTAAGGATTTCCTGTTGTAGGTCAGTGGGTTAAGGACTCAACATTGTCTCTGTGAGGATGTGGGTTTGATCCTTGGTCTTGCTCAGTGGGCTAAGGATCTGGTGTTGCCTTGCTGCAAGCTGCAGTGTAGGTTGCAGGTGCAGCTCAGATCTGGTGTTGCTGTGGTTGTGGTGTAGGCCGGAAGCTGACCCTTAGCCCAGGAACTTCTATATACCACAGGTGTGGCCATAAAAAGAAAAATAAATAAATACTTTGAGCTTTTCTTGTTTGAAATTTTACTCACTTAAAGACCTTAACTCTTTTGACACTTTGCAGTACTTTGACTACTATAAATCACTGCTATGCTACTTTAATCCAGATGAATTTGTTTGAGTATAGCTTTTTTCTTCCTGCAGAATTCTATTTATTTGCTTATTTTTTCTTGTATTTGCTCTATGGATTTGTGCTAATTGAGACAGATAGTGTTATGTTTTTTTTTTAACATTGCATCCATAAAATGAGACTTTCAATTGATGTAGACTTGAAAACTTATAAATATTTACATCATCATTTGTAATTTTTCCCCATAGACTCCCTAAAATTGTAAACATTTTCAGTTGGCAGAAATGAGAAACAGAATTAAATTATTTGCAAATACTACAGAGAAAATTGGAGAAACAATTCACAATCAAGGTGAGGTGAGACAAATCAATCCTAAATGCATTTAGGTTCATTTTAACAAATATTAGATTGTGATTCTAAAAATAATTCCATTGATAGAATTCTTGCATTTGAAAGTATTTTCACTAAATATTTTTGCAAGTTTAAATCTACTTGGTGAACTATACTAATTTTATTTGCAAACCTGCCTGGGTTATTTGTGCTGACAAGAATGTGGAACAATTGAAAGTTTTATACATTGCTAATGGGAATTCAAAATGATACAAGTTTGAAAACAAACTTGGCAGTTTGTTTTATATTAAGATGTATTTGACCGTATGCTACCACAGTGCTACAACAGCTAATTCTTTCCGAGAAATTTACCCAAGTGGGTGAAAGCATACATCCACACAATGACCTAGGTTCAAATGTCTATAGCTACTTTATTCATCATCAGAATATCAAAACAACCAGAATGTCATTCAACTAGTGGCTGAATTAAACATGTGTAATATTCGTACAATGAAATAATACTTAGAAATAAAAAACAACAGCATTCGTGCAACTATATGAATGCATCTCAAAAGCTTTAAGTCAAGCTTATGCTCACAAAACAGTCTGACATTAATATCCTTGAAGTCAATGTTCAGTAGAGCCAAAATATTCATCAATAAAAAATTATTGGAAGAGAAAATTAACTTATGACTCTAGATGTCACATACTTTTTAAATGACCATAAACAGTTACCAGGTAAGCCAAAATGGACCCCCCCACCTCCTAGAGTGAGTCATTCTGCAATGGGAAAAAAATCACTCTTTGTTACCATATCTCTGTTAATACGCAGAATATATGTGCAAATATTAAAGAAGATAGAATAAACATTCTACATCAGATTGATAATAGGTTAGGATAATTCACAAATAGAGTATTATTTTTATTGAAAGAAAGAAACAATAAACATGAGGCTTTAGCCTACCTTAAAATTTTAATTGGACTGAGGCCCAGAAACTGAATTCCTATGTAATTGACAGTCTTAATTTTAGCTAATCTGGCTCATATAAAGTAGAATCTTATTCTTATTGTAGTTTGCATTACTGTTGTGGTTTATGAGGTTTAGAAACTTTTCATGTACTTATTTTTTCTTTGTGTACCTTTTTTTGGTGAAATGTGTGTTGATTTTTAAAAATGTTTGCTTGTTGTTTAAATTGGGCTGCTTGTCTTTATTTTCTTAAATTTTAAATTTCTCTGTTATATCCTGGATACAGGTTCTTGCAAATGTCTCTTGCAAATATTTTTTTCTCCAAGTCTGAGTCTTCTTATTAACATGAGTGACCTTTCAAGCAACAGAACTCTAAAATTACAATATAGTTTCTCATTGTTGTCTTTTATGTTCTATGTTTTTTCTTTATTACGTATAAGAAATCTTTGCTTAGATTACAAAGATTTTTCCTATAATTTCCCTTAGAAGCTTTATAGTTTGAATGCTTATACATGATCAATTTCAAATTAAGTTTTATATATGTTGTGAAGTAGTATTTTTGCTTGCATACGTGACTACCTATATTTTCTTTGTACTTTTCCAGCATGGGATTGCCAAACTTTTTGAATCTGTGGCTTCTCATCACTTGTTATTTTTGGAAAGTTCTTGTCTGAACATTTCTTCTCATCTTTCTGCTCTCTACCTCTGGTACTCCAAATACATCTATATTAGATACTTTAAAATTGTCCCATGGCCCTTGGCTGTTTTATTGCTTTTAATTTACTTGTTTGTTTTCCTTTATTGTTTCTTCTCTTTGTGTTTCAGTAGTATCTAATTGTTGATATGAATTTGGATATATATCTAATTAGCCTTTTTCACATTCCGTATTTCTTCATGTAGTGGTGTTCAGTCTGTTGCAAAGCTCATCAAGTAATTCTTTATCTCTGATATTGTGTGTGTGTGTTTATTGCTAGCATATATAGCCGACTTTTAAAATGTAGTTTTGATCACTCCTCTACAATATCCCATCTGTTCATGGGCAGTGTTTACCTTTTATACTATGTCCTTTAAATAATAATCTTAGTTATTACGGTCCCAGTTTAATTGTTCCATCATGAGGGCCATTTCTGGTTCTAGTTCTGTGAATTAGTTTATCCCCTGACAATGGCAGAACCACACTTAAAGAACTGTTGCTTTTTCCCTTACTTTCCTGTGTCTTATAATTTTTTCCTCTATGCTAAACATTGTGTGGAGATGAACAATTGAATCTAAGTTATAGTATTTTTGCTTAACAGTGAACACTCCTCTTTCCTCAGGCTGCTGATATGATGCGATGAGCCAACACAGACATTAGTTTGGTTGATTTGGGTTTAGCTGTTGCTATAGTTATCTTTAGTAACCCCCGGTTTTCAAATTCTGCCAACATTGTGCAATGACTCTCATGTGCTTGGTATGAGGCCTGCTGAACCAGAGGCTTGTATTCTCAGTGTCTATGCACCATTCTCAGTGATTTGCAGGCACATGTTTCTGCCTTTCCCTCTTCTAGTGTATAAGCTCTGCCATGTATTGCTGGTAGTTTTGTTTTTGTTTCAAATATATATATTTTGTTTCATGTTGCATTTTTTCTATTATTTTTTCAGTGATACATTAAAATATTTCTTAGCATTCTTTCTTGTTCTCTATGTTTTTCTAATTAAACTAAGAATATATTGATCATTTTATCATCCTTGTATCTGAAAAATGACAACACACAAACATACAAGCAGCAATTATGTATTGTGGTCTTTAAAAGCCATGTATTGGTTGCTGTGAAGTAAAAATAGCAAGTTGCAAAGCAATGTATATATTTCACTCTACTTGTGTGAACAAACCTGATATATGTGTTTATATATGCATAGACTATCTCTGGAAGTGTGTAGAGGAAATAGTTAAGAATCATTGACTCTTGGAAAGGAACACTGATAGGCTTAGTAGTTTTAGACTTTTCACGTCACTCAATTTTATTTAAATATTTATTAAAAGTTTAAATATTTTACAATGTGGAGGTTATATCTAGTCCAAATTAGCTAAAGTAATTGTGTAATCAGTATAATTTAATACTTAAATATTGTAATATATTTATGTGTCATTTATGTAAATAAATGTTTCAACTGAATCTATTGAAAGTGTACCTTAAATCATGGTCTTTTTGAAATATCTCTGAGGCCCACAGAGTTCTTATGTTATAGCCAGAAACTGCTGGCCCAGATATGTGATCCCTTCTCTGGATCCACACTAGCCTAACCTGGATACCTTTTAAAAATTACCCAGACTGCATCAGAATCTTGGTTAAATTAGTGTTCTACAAGCAACATACATTAATAAACTCTTTTGTTCAATATTCCTTTTACTTCCCATTTGGGGCAGGGGAGCAGTGTTAGTAAAGAAAACTGCAAAAACAAAAGCAAATAGTTTAATAAATAATTATAAGGAAGTGTATATGTGTACATGGGTCAGGTCAAAGATTAGAATATTACTAGTTTTTCCAATCACATTTTTTCTCTTTCACCCCTTTCTCTCTAGCTACCACCTCTAGGTAATAATTGTCCAGATCTTTAGATTAGTTATATCCTTGTTTTATTTATTGTTTTGTCACCTAAAAATATAATTTTGCATACCTAAAAATATAATTAGGTTTTTTCTGGCATAGAACCTCAGAAGAGATAATCCTACATTTCCTTTATGTCTTAATACTTTCAAACTGTTTTGCAGATGATTTATTTCTTTTTAAAAGTACTTGTATTTACATTCAAGTTTTTTTTTGATATTTTTATTATGGTTGATTTACAATGTTCTGTCAATTTCTGCTGTACAGCAAAGTGACCCAGTCATAAATATATACTTTTTTCTCACATAATCTGCCATCATGTTCCATCTCAAGTGAGTAGATATAGTTACCTGTGCTGTACAGCAGCATTTCATTGATTATCCACTCCAAATGCAATAGTTTGCATCCATTAACCCCCAAATCCCACCCCATCCCACTCCCTCCCTTTAGCAAACACAAGTCAGTTTCCATGTCCATGAGTTTCTTTTCTGTAGATAGATTCATTTGTGCCATATATTGGATTCCATATATAAATAATAACATATGGTATTTGTCTATCTCTTTATGACTTATTTAACTTAGTATGAGAGTCTCTAGTTCCATTTATGTTGCTGCAAATAGCATTATTTTATTCTTTTTTATGGCTGAGTATTATGAACAATTATATGCCAATAAAACTGACAACCTAGAAGCAATGGACAACTTTCTAGAGACATACAGCCTGCCAAAACTGAATAAAGAATAAATAGATCAATTGAACAGACTGATCAGTAGAAATGAAATTGAATATGTAATAAAAACTCTCCCTGCAAACAAAAGTCCAGTACCAGATGTTTTCACAGGCAAATTCTACCAAATATACAAAAAAGAACTTATACCCATCCTTCTTAAACTTTTCCAAAAGATTGAAGAAGAAACACTCCCAAAGATATTCTATGATGCCACCATCACCCAAAACCAGACCAAGATACTACCAAAAAAGAAAATTATAGGCAATACCTTTGATGAGTATAGATGCAAAAATTCTCAACAAAGTTTTAGCCAACCGAATCCAACAACATATAAAAGAGATCATACACCATGACCAGGTGGGATTCATCCCAGGTGCACAAGGATGGTTCAACATATGCAAATCAATCGTCATACACCATATTAACAAAAGAAAAGTAAAAAACCACATGATCATCTCAGTAGATGCAGAAAAGCATTTGACAAAATCCAACATCCATTTATGACAAAAACTCTTACCAAAGTGGGTATAAAGGGGACATAACCTTAGCATAATCAAAGCCATTTTTGACAAACCCACAGCCAATATAATACTCAATGGAGAGAAGGTGAAAGCCTTCCCCCTAAGATCTGGAAAAGACAAGTTTGTCCACTCTCACCACTTTTATTCAACATAGTACTGGAAATGCTAGCCACAGCAACCAGATAACAAAAGAAAGAAAATGTATCCAAATTGGAAGAGAAGAGGTAAATTTTTCTATATGAAGTTTTTTTTTGTCTTTTTTACATTCAGTTTTAATTGCCGTATTACATTCCACCGCATGAGCATAGCATAAGAGGCGTGTCTTTTCTATTCTTGGTGGATATATGGATTGTTTCTTGTAGGAACTATTATAGACAAAGCTCTAATAAAGTTTCATACATATTTACTCTGTGTTCATATGTAGGATTTTCTTTAGGGGTTATATCTAGGGGTGGATTTCTTTTTTAAATATATAATGATGTTTATTTTTTTCCATTATAGCTGTTTTACAGTGTTCTGTCAATTTTCTACTGTACAGCATGGTGACCCAGTTACACATATATGTACACATTCTATTTTCGCACATTATCATGCCCCATTGTAAGTGACTAGACATAGTTCCCAGTGCTACACAGCAGGATCTCATTGCTAATTCATTCCAAAGGCAGTAGTTTGTATCTATTAACCCCAAGCTCCCCAGCCACCCTACTCCCTCCCCCTCCCCCTTGGCAACCACAAGTCCATTCCTCAAGTCCATGATTTTCTTTTCTGTGGAAATGTTCATTTGTGCCGTATATTAGATTCCAGATATAAGCGATATCATATTGCATTTGTCTTTCTCTTTCTGACTTACTTTACTCAGGATGAGAGTCACTAATTCCATCCATCTAGTTGCTGCAAATGGCATTATTTTGTTCTTTTTTATGGTGAATAGTATTCCATTGTGTATATATACTGCATCTTCCTAATCCAGTCATCTGTCGATGGACATTTGGGTTGTTTCCATGTCTTGGCTATTGTGAACAGAGCTGCAATGAACATGTGGGTGCATGTGTCTTTTTTAAGGAAAGTTTTGTCTGGATATATGCCCAAGAGTGGGATTGCTGGGTCATATGGTAGTTCTCTGTATAGATTTCTAAGGTACCTCCATACTGTTCTCCATAGTGGTTGTACCAGCTTACATTCCTACCAACAGTACAGAAATGTTCCCTTTCCTCCATACCCCCTCCAGCATTTGTCATTTATGGACTTATTAATGATGGTGATGGCTATTCTTACTGGTGTGAGGTGGTACTTCATAGTAGCTTTGATTTGCATTTCTCTAATAATCAGTTATGTTGAGTATTTTTTCCTGTGCTTGTTGACCATCTGTAATATCTCTCTTTCTGATAAGAATTTCTGTTTAATCTTCTTATTTTTCACATTTTAGGCTTTCTGATCCTTGCTTTCTGATTTCTCACATGCTTGCTGATCCTTCTAAGGCTGACAGAGCACTTGGTATGTGGGAAGCCCTTTGGACTGATAGGATTTACTTTAGATGCATGTCTGGGAATTGAGGCATTTTTAAGGGGACCCTCAAAACTTGAGTTAAGAGAATATTACCCTTGAGTTCCACCATTGTTTTTCTCTATATCTCATTAGATCATTTTAAAAATTTTTAAGGGGAAAAACTACTAATTATTTCACTGATGTTATAACTTTCATTGCATTCTGAGTCCTGTTCATTCCTGCTTTTTTTTGGGGGGGGACGCTGCACCCATGGACTGTGGAAGTTCCCAAGCCAAGAACTGAACCCGCACCACTGCAGTGACCCGAGCCACTGCAGTGACAATGCAGAATCCTTAACCCACTGCACCACAAGAGAACTCCTGATTCCTGTTTCTCCTTTGTGTTTAGAACCTCTCAGGTTTATACAAAATATGTTGGATTTGTCTTCTTTCTCTTTAAACAACTAATTTATTTTTTTATTTTATATTTCATAAAATTGAAATTTCTTGTTTTAATCTCTTTCTGATACTACATATACCATAATTTTTTTTCTTATATTGAAATGGGGTCTCAAGAGAAGGGAGAGTTACTAGATGATTTTTTCACAGTCCAATATCTTAATCTGAAAGCCAATTTTATGTTAGCTTTTAAATTGCTGGTAAATAAAAACGGTTGTATTTTAAAATTTTCCTGTATTAATTAATACTTTTTTTGGAAAATTGCCTTTTGCATATTCTTTCAATTTCCCTGAATTTCCCATTTCTTACCCATTGTTAAAAGTCATGAGTTACTAAAACAGATGGCATAAATTGCTATTTTCCTGCTTTCTAGTTTCTGCCTCTTCAATTACATAATAAAACTTAATTATTTCTGATGAAGCTAATGTAAGCAGAGAAAAGGAAGAGATTGGTAAAGCTCCTACTATACACTTGATTAAACATAAAACCAAAGCTGATTATTAATATTGATTGAATTGCTGAAACAAGATATGTTGGAAAAGATAGATTCAGTTTGCAATATGTATTCTCAAGGAAAAGACAAGCTTAAACTATTCTGCAAGTAATAAAAGCTTCAATAAATGCAGTAAGTGATTTTATATACAATTTTAAGTCACTTATAGACTTCTAAGCTGATTTATAAAATCAGAATCTTTTAATTCAGTGCTCATAATTTCAGAGTTTGTGCCATTAATTTTCAAGTTATATAAACATCCAGACTCAATTACCTATCTTAAATCATTACTTATGTTACTATGTATTGCTTAGAAGACATGGAAAAATTATTTTTAAATCTAAATGATCAATGAATTTGAATGGCTTTCATTTTATCTCTAGCAACATGATATCAAATAATTAAAAACCAATATGTGGAAGATTTTGGAAGGAAGGCAGAAATGGCATTATTTTGAATGTCCCAGAGTCCTCTTATTAAGCAAACATAGAAACTAATTAGCAAAAGCTATAACTCAAAGGCATTAGAGATATTTATAAGAAAGCTAATTGACAAGGTACCCTTATGAACCCTGAAACAACAGACATATAGTTAAAAGCATTCAACCTTTGTTACACCTGAATGGAATCAATTCTTCGCAGAAGAAAGCAGAGGAAAGAAATGAGTACAAAAGGTCTGGAAATAGGAAACATTCAAAATACTCAATAGTTATTTACTGAAAAGCATCTAAAATTGAAATGGGTTTTGAATGATCCAAAAGTTGTGAGTATAAAGGATCTGAATAGGCTGATGCGGTGGAACCCTGTGATCCTGCAAAACTCATCAGCCCAGGCTAACTTTTAGGAAAAGACTATATGTTGAGAAGAAACACTTGCCTTTTTTTTTTTAAGAGCTGCGCCATGGTATATGGAAGTTCCCAGTTAGGTAGGGGTCAAGTCGGAGCTGTAGCTGCTAGCCTAAGCCACAGCCATAGCAACACCAGTTCCAAGCCACGTCTATATACTACACCATAGCTAATGGAAATGCTGAATCCTTAATCCACTGAGCAAGGCCAGGGATCAAACCCACATCCTCATGGATACTAGTTGGATTCATTACTGTTGAGCCACAGTGGGAACTCTGGGCATGGCTAAAAATTAAGAAGCAGAAGGATAATAGAGACAAAGGAAGAGGATATTGTGACAACAGTAAGAAAGTGGAACAGATTCAGTAAGCCTCAGAAAATAAGCTGTGGTATGTGGGTGTGTATGTGTGTGTATATAAATAAATATATATATACATGTGTATATATCTGTATGTTTATGTATATATATACAAATGTGCACCTATGTGTGTGTGTGTGTATAGTCATTACAAAAAAAATAGTAAAAGGGGGCTATTTTAAATTAGAAAAACTACTTAAATCACAGGTCCCTCTAAAAAGTTCAGGCAAACAAATTCCCCGCCATGGCCCCCCACCCCAAGCCATACAAATTGTAGTTAAACTCTTGATAAAGTGATTATATGAGAATGAAAAGCAGGATAATATCTTTAGAAAATAGAAAGCAGAAGACATCCATACAAAACAGAACTGAACTAAAATCTAGTATTTCACAATGATTTAAATGAATACAAGATTCTCTAAAGACTTTTGCAAACTCAAACTAATTTATGCTATCCACCATTGAGAGGCTCCTCTTCCTGTTTTGTTCCTATCTCAAGTAAGGATTGGTGGCATCCATTAGTCTCAAATAGACAATAGAATGTATCATTTGCTCCTCATTCTTCAGTAACTTCATGTCTCTAGCCAGTTGCTAAGTTCTGGAAAAGCTTCCTCCTAAAGATTTATTCCATCTGTTTCCTCTTCTCTATCCTCCCTGGCACTGATTTATTGAAGAATTTACTATCTTTCATGTGTATCATTGTGTTGGGTTCCTCATTTGTGTTCTTATTTCTTGTTACAGTCATCTCCAATCTACCTTGCAAGTTGATTCCATGGAAAAATTGAAACCACACTCCTTTTTGGATGTGACTCAAACCCAGCCAAAACTTGGACTGAGCATGAACCCATGGGCTGGGATTGAATCCAGTTGCACCTCAGATTGGGACTTGAATCCACAATCTCTGATGTAGGAGAGGACTCGAACCCAGCATATTTTGGTCAAAACCACTCACCTGGCACATGACTTACTGAAGCTCAAATTCTTTTGTCTTGTCACAAATAATTCAGCATGAGGCAAAGTGATAAGCAAAGAGTGAGTTTATTGGCATTGGATGCTTGTGAGATACATGTGGGCAGACAAGGGAGCACAGCCCCAAGAGCAAAAAGGGCTACAGTTTAATAATCTAAGACATAGTGGGAGGGGAGAGAGCCATCTTCTTCCTCATTCTTGGGTGGACAGCAAGGCTTACATCACTAGTTCCTCTTTTGACCCATATGATTTAACTAGAACTGTCATCTGTATAATAGCTAAAGGGTGGTGACACATACTAAAATATGGTGATTCATCTCAGGTTTCAGTATACTGTCCCCTTTCGTTGATTTCTTTCCCCTTCTGCCTATATTCATGTCTTTACTATACACACAAATGCTGCTCCTCAGGGACCATTAATTCCTTGACTGCATCTAACAAGATTCAGACCCATATATTGTCTTGTGTTTGAAGTATCAGGGTTTGTGGCTTGAGTATACCTGGCACATGAATGCACCCTGTCTTCCTTCAAGGTAGTGTAGATAGTTGCTAGGTTACTCTTTTCTTGAGTGGTCATTATTTTACAAAATCTCCCAAACTCACTTAAATTCCCTTTTTATCTTTAATCCCTTAGTGGGATTTCTAAACTATGTAATTATCTTACCCTATCCCTATCAAAATGATATAAAATACAACATAAAAGCTAATAGTTAACAAGTCAAGACATAGTGACATTTCATTTTCTTACTGAGTCTGCCTCTCCATATTATCTTCTCCCATTCCTTCTTATGTACTTTATAGAATACTTATATTTATGTGCATAAACCATTACCTTCAACATGGCTATGTTTTTTGTTTTAACTTTGGTAGAATTCTTTTTCTGCAGGTTAAATTAAGATATAATTGACATACAGCACTGTTTATGTGCTTTATTTGATTTATTTCACTTAGCATAATATTCTTGGAGTCCATCCATGTTGATGTAAATGGCAGGTTTTACTTTGTTTTTATGCTGTATAATATTTTACTGTATATTTGTAACACGATTTCTTTATCCATTGATGGGTATTTATATTGCTTTCATGTCTTTTCTTTGAAAATAATGCTGCTATGAACAAGAACATTCTATGTTTTTTTAAAAATGTTTTTATTTTTAAGTAAGAATTGTTTAAATTGGGGCATATACCATGATAACTGGATATACATAATTATAGAAAAGTGATTACTACATTTAAGCTCATTAACATATATCATTTCCTCACATAATTACTTTTTTGTTGCGTGAGAGCTTCTGAAATCTACACTCTTAGCAAATTTCTACTGTGTAATATGATTACCTGTAGCACCATGCTGTACATTGGATCTCTAGACATGTTTATTCTCTATAATTGCCACTTTGTTCCCTTTGACGAACAGACCCCCATTTCCCTCACTGCCCACCTCTGGTAACCACTGTTCTACTCTGATTCTATATGTTCAATGTTTCTTAGATTTTATACATAAGTTGATCATGCAGTTTTTTTTTTCTTTCTGTGTGTGACTCATTTTACTGAGCATGGTGTCCTCCAGGTTCACCTGTGTTATGTAACTGGCAAGATATCTAACATTCTTTAAGACAATAATAAACACATATATGTATGTATATATGCCATTTCATGTATGGTGCACTCTGCTTGAATTGCCTTATCCACCCTTATCCAGCTGGTAGACTTCACTTTATACATCGAGACTCAATTGAAATATTATCTCCTCTAGGAAAGTTTCCCTGACCTCAAAAGGTAAAGGGTGATACCGCTTTTCTATCATATCTTATATGATAGAATTATTATTACATGATATTAATATTTTATTGATATTTGTTTACATTCCAAAGTTATCTTTGGTTACATCAGTGGTTGGCATTTTTTTTTCTGTAAAGGGCCAGTACTTTAGGTTTTGTGGGCTATACAGTCTCTGAGTATAATTGAGTAGTCGCTATATAGCTACTCAACTCTGTTACTGTAGTGTGAAACAATATGTCTTAAACAATAGGCATAAATAGCCATAAACAGTATTTAAATAAAAATGCATGACTGCATTCAGGTAAAACTTGACAAAAATAGGCAGCTCCTAAGTTTGGCCTTTGGTCTACAGTTTGCCAAATTTTGAGCTCACCGACTAGGATGTACCTTTGATGCTTGCTGTAAAATATATATGATGAAGCATTATTATTTATTATCTAGTAATAGACACTAAAGTCCAGACTAGGATTCCCAGTGGAAACACTTTGTCTTAATTGGATGTTTCTCATCACCAGTAACAGATTTTTGTGCATAAAAAAACTAAAACATAGCAAATCCTATGAAGAAGAAAGTAGACTATCAGAAAAATTAGACCTAACACATTTTGTTATAGTATTGCTCAGAAAATGGCTGTAAAGCAGTCAGTCAAGAAGTGTACATCTGCATTACATATGGGATTTCTGGTATCAATATCATCAGGTACCAGATTGGTGCTCTATGCTGCTTTATTCAGGATACTCCTTTATCTAATATACCTCACAGAATCTCTCAGAGGATCTTCACTCTTAAGAGTGTTATAATTTGCTAAAGAACAATATAAGGACAAAAATGCAAACCCCAAGAATGGTATTGCCTTTATTTTGATGTAAATAATTTTAGTTTATAATAGAATCATTTTTACTGTAGACATAGTTTCTTTTTCCCTAATGATTGCTGCACAGGGTGATTTTATGATCTCACTAAGTTATTCTTGGGTCTTGTGTCAACAATAATCTTTCTAGCCCTCAGGTAGTTATAATTCTCTGCCTTTGTCCTAAAAACTGGGACAGGAGAGATACAGAAAACATTAAGCATGGAAGCATGCCATATAAAACCTACCATAACAGATTGCTTTATTTTAAAGGTTAAAAACCTTAAAATCTAACCTTGGTTTTATTTTTAAGTACAGTAGAGCACCAGATACTTAGAGTTTGAATTCCATGCACATACATTTCCTAAGCCCTTTAAAAATGATCTAATAAAGGTTAAAGTAATAAAGCATACACTTAAAGATTGCTATTAAATCGAAATGAGGGAATAGTAGTGTTTACTGTATTTAGATAAATATAAAACCCCAGTGATATTTTCTTTTATACATTTAAATTACTTTTACTTCCAAGGTTTTCACAAGGGACATTAAAATTAAGATGAATTGTACTTAGTAACCGTAAGTATTTCAAGTGTATGTGTGTGCACGTGTGTTTTTAGCACATTTGTAACAACTTATTTGAAATTTTTAAAAACAATTTCCTGAGCTTTGGTGTGGACTCTCATTGCTACTGTAACAAATTACAACAGTTTGAAGCGTTTAAACAACACTTATTTTTTTGTCTTCTCTTTTGCTGGCCCTAATTTTGTATGGGTCCAACACCCATTCTAAAATGAAGTGTCAGTACGATTCCTTTCTGGAGGTTCTAAAGATGAATTAGTTTCTTTGCTCATTTGTGTTATTAGCAGAATTTAATTCCTTGTGGCTGTAGGACAAAGGTCCTTGTTTTCTTGATAGCTATCAGCAGAGGACTATTCCCAGCTTCTAGAACCCACCACATTCCTTGGCTCATGACTCTCTCACTCTATTTTCCACGGCATAAAATGTGGAAGGAATGCCTTTCAAGGTGCATTTTTCTGCCCTACTCTTCCATCCTCTTCTTAAGAGTGCCTGTGACTGCTTTGGTTCCACCTGGATAATTCAGGCTACTCTTCCAATTTTAAGGTCAGTGGATTACAAAATGTATTCCACCTACAACTTTAATGCCTCTTTACTGTGTAACATAACACATTCACATTTTCCAGGATTAGGGCATAGGTATCTTTGGAGGATAATTATTTAACCTACCACATATTGGTAATTTCCATTATCAATAATAGTAAGAGTCAATGCAATTATTGACCACAAACTTTGAGAAAAAAATAATTTTCATTGCTGGCCTATAATCTCTTAATAAACTGAAAAGAACCAAAAATTTAACTGATACCTTAATAAGTCATTTGATTTGGATACTGGCTATCTGAGTTATAGCCAAACAAACTTTATTGTAATTTTATCAATTGAGCAATAATTCAATTCTTTTAATTTTTCAAATTTAAAGAAAATAATAATGATAATAATTTAAAGGGAATGTAATTTATAGAACTATAACACCTGCTAAAGGTCAAGAAGACATGTTTTTATAAGATTTAAAGTATAAGTTCTAATCATAGTATACATGTGGATCTTGGAGATCAGTTTTTATTTAAAAATGAAAAGTTGAGAGTTCCCATTGTGGTGCAGTGGAAACGAATCTGACTAGTATTCATGAGGATGTGGGTTTGATCCCTGGCCTCACTAAGTGGGTGGGGATCCTGCATTGCAATGAAGTGTAGCGTAGGTCGCAGATGCTGCTGGGATCCTGCATTGCTGCGACTGTTGCGTAAGCCAGCAGCTGTAGCTCCAATTCAATCCTTAACCGGGGAACTTCCATATGCTGTGGATGCAGCCCTAAAAAGCAATAATAATAATAATAATAATAATAATAAATAAAAAAAATAAAGGTTTGGGATAACCGCCAGAGAAAATCTGCCTGATTATTTTGTGAAATAAATTCCCAAAGATGCTTTTCCACTGTACTTCTCACTGAACATTTGAAGATACAGATTTGGTTTCAGTTTTATTTTGGGTAGCTCAGTTTTTCATCCCTGTAAACTTAATTTATAAACTCTCAGAAGAAACGTCTTCTACTTCAGTAGTTCAAGTTTTCTACCGAAACATGGGTCAAGAATATGGTGAATGAATAAGACAATGGGACTTTTTTCTTTCGTTGAATCTAAACATTGATCAGACCATTTTTTTTTGCTATAATTTTTTCTTTTTAAGTTTTGAGGTAGCTTTTATTTTATTCTTTTTTATTTTATTTTCCCACTGTACAACAAGGGGATCAAGTTATCCTTACATGTATACATTACATTTTTTTTCCCCACCCTTTGTTCTGTTGCAACATGAGTATCTAGACATAGTTCTCAATGCTTCTCAGCAGGATCTCCTTGTAAATCTATTCTAAGTTGTGTCTGATAACCCCAAACTCCTGATCCCTCCCACTCCCTCCCCCTCCCATCAGGCAGCCACAATTCTGTTTTCCAAGTTTTTTTGGTATAATTTTTACTTTAGATTATTACATTTAAGAACATTAACACACTTGAGTATGTCCAAAAGGGAATGAAAAATACAATTATCAAATTTAACAACTCTATTTTAGAAAAATGTTTGATGAAGTTGTTTTGTCTAGAAAAAATTTGACACGTGATGCTTCTAGTACTAAAGTATTGTAGTATATCCTGTAGTATATTGCAGAATTATTAAAATTATGGTAGCTCCTTCTCCAAAAAAAACCTCAGAAGTTTCATTTTGGCATTTAGCAATACACTTTAGCAAAAGTCCTCCATTTGTCACAAATATTTACTGAGGATATTCTGAGTACATGGCATATAACGTACTAACACTGCAACACACACACACACACACACAAAACCCCCAAAATAAATGAAAGAAAAAATACCCCCTCCCCAAAATTACATTCTAACAGGGCAAGAGAAAATGAAAAAAAAATTGAGGACATTGTATAATACAAGTACCAGGGCCTGTTAATTTTCCCTTAATGTTTACCCCATACTTCTTTCACCTTGTCATAGATACCTCCCCTCAGATTTTTTCTGGGAACATATCTGTCAATTATAGTTTTTAGTTTTCAGCATTAATGGCAGCAATATGAGGGCATGTGCTTAAATTCTTGTCAATGATTGTAAGTGAAATATTTGTATCAGACTTCTGCATCTTGGAGTTCCCTAGTGTCTCAGTGGGTTAAGGATCTGGTGTTATCCCTGCTATGGCTGTGATTACTGCTGTGGTGTGGGTTTTGTTAAGGAACTTCCACATGCTGTGGGGCATTACAAAAAAACAAACAAATATAAAACATAAAACAAACAAACAAAAACTTCTGCATCTAATGCCTAAAGAAATCTCTTGAAGTGTTTTGCTTGTAGCTATGTTGGACTAACCAGTTTAGGATTAACCTCATCTTTGTGAGTAACTAGAATAGATGTATAAAATATGAGATAAAGAGTATATATTACTAGAGAACTATCAAGGCCAAGAGTAAGGGTAAAAGAGAATTCTAGAGAGGGGAAATTTACATTTGATTTTGATTTTCACCTCTAGATATTTTGCCATTTAAAACATCAGCTAAATGGCTCAGTAGCTAGCTGAAAGCAGTGGGGTCCTAAATAGAGCTCTTGGTAATTTTACAGGGAAAGTGTAACCACAATAGAGGTTTGTAACATGGTAAGAAACCTAAGAAAAAACTTATAGTTTGGTAAGAAAAAAAAAAAAATCCACTCTTCTGTTAGGAAACCCAACGAGGTCCATCATAGGGAGTACTTGAAAAAAACTCATATCCTAAAAATTCAACCCCTATTTCTTATCAACTCATTTTCTGAATTAAGTTTATCTGTTCCTAGCAATTTGCAATAACTAAATTGCATCTGTTCTGGAAGACAATGGCACCATCAGAGCCTAAAAAAGATTCTATTTTTTCCCACAAAAAAGGGTTCCTCGATTGAATATAATTAGGCATTAAAATATTTTGGAAATCCAGAAGAAAAAAAATAATTAAAAAATGCTAGGGGAGTTCCCGTCGTGGCGCAGTGGTTAACAAATCCGACTAGGAACCATGAGGTTGCGGGTTCAGTCCCTGGCCTTGCTCAGTGGGTTAACGATCCAGTGTTGCCATGAGCTGTGGTGTAAGTCGCAGACGCGGCTCGGATCCTGCGTTGCTGTGGCTCTGGCGTAGGCCTGCGGCTATAGCTCTGATTAGACCCCTAGCCTGGGAACCTCCATATGCCGCAGGAGCGGCCCAAGAAATAGCAAAAAGACAAAAAAGAAAAAGAAAAAAAAAATGCTGGGGACCCATAAATTGGAGTTATCAGTAATTGTTTTAGGAGTGCCCATCATGGTGCAGCGGAAACAAATCCAACTAGGAACCATGAGGTTGCAGGTTCGATCCCTGGCCTCGCTCAGTGGGTTAAGGATCTGGCATTGCCATGAGCTGTGGTGTAGGTCACAGACGTGGTTTGGATCTGGCATTGCTGTGGCTGTGGTGTAGGCTGGCAGCTACAACTCTGATTAGACCCGTGGCCTGGGAACCTCCATATGACGCTGGTGCAGCTCTAAAAAAGGAAAAAAAAAAAGACAAAAAAAATATTAATAAATAAAAAATAAAAATCACTGTATTTAGTAGATCCAAGGGATTAAAAGAAAGATGGAATCTTTCACCAGAAAAATGAAAAATACAAAATATCATATTATTTCTGTAATGAAAGATGAATAGTTCACTGATGGTTTTAATAGTAGATTAGGCACAGCTGAAGAAAGAATGAGTAAATAAGGAAAAAAAGATTTGAAGAAAATACCAAGATTAAAAATGGATGGAAAGACAAAGAGATAAAACTTTTACAAAGGGGTGAGACATATGGTTTCAAATATAAATTGCATGTTACTAAGATTCTAAAAGTAGGGAGATTGTTAAATATGCAATATTTGAAAACATTAAGGTCATTGATTTCCAAAATCAATGGAAAACTGTTTGCTGGTTCAGGGAACTTTACAAATCTTTGCTCAAAATTACTACAAGAGAATCTATACCTAGATAGATACATCATAGTAAAACAACTGAAAATTTACTAAAAAAGAGAAAAATATATCTTTCAGATATAAAGAATGACTTCCCGGGTGTTCAGTCTGGTGCTTTTTTCAACCCTTAAGTCACTTTTTTCTAGTTTTATCATCACTGAAGGCATTTTAATACATGTCTTTCTTTGCTGTTTTTTAATAGTAAGCATTATTGATTTACAATCTCAATCAAAAGTCTTTGTGGATGCTGTGGTATATTGTCTCAGCTGTTACCTATTCAGTGCACCTTCTGTACTTGTAATTATATTGCTTTGGGCTGCTCATTGTCTTTGTTCCTCATCCAATAGGCCTCTTTGAGATAGATAAAGAGCCTGGCCTCCTAAAAAGGAATTTAATTAAGTTCATTTTCCAAGCCATCTATATCTTCTAACTTTTATCTGTCCCCCCCCCCCGTAATTTTTGTCTCTTTATCTGAAAGAGAGATAGGAACCCATTTAACCATGTCTGGCTTTTTCAGCATTTCGGTATATATTGTGAGGGTGGTTAGACCATCCAGGTTTTGGGTATTTAGGCTTCAAATCAAAAAACCCATTTGCAAAACCTGACTGATGATTGCAAGACTCAAGTCTCGCGGAAATTGATTTTGTGGCTCAGGAACAAAGCTTTCTTTGTGATTGTCTGAGGAATGTTTACTTCTGATGCAGCGAAGCAATGGAGGACTCCTCTAACAAACTTCCAACTTCAGGAAAAGGTACTGTGTTTTTACTTCTGTCCTGTTTACCTCACAAATTCTTTAAAACTAAGTTCGACTATGCCTGGTTCCATGAAAAACTGACTTCAATGTTCCTCTTATTTCTCTGGGTTTTGGCTTTCTCATGGATTCTTTCTTATCCCTTTGGAATTTTGATACATTAAATGAGCAGCATTGCTCACGAGAATGAGACATTTTTTATGAAGAGTGAACCTACCCTGATCCATCATAATAACCTAAAATCTGTGGTTTACCTACCTGAGGGTTCATTCTAAATGTTGTATACTCTGAGGATTTGGGCAAAAGTATAATGACATACATCCATTATTAAAATATCATATACAGTATTTTCATTACACTAAAAAATCCTCTCTGTTCTGCCTATTGACTTTCCAGCCCCACCTATGAACATTCTTTCTTTCTTTTTTGGTGGATTGTTTTTTTTCCCCCATTGATAAATGTGTTAACTTCAGTGTGCCACCTGAGATGCATCTCTTAATTTTAAAAACTTTATAGCATTTTCTATTTAGTCTATGGATTGTAACTTTAGATTTCAAAGGTATTTTTGCTACCATTTTAAGTATTGGTTTCTCAACAAATTTAACTGTGGAAAAAGAACATATTCTGCACGCAACTGATTATTTCTTTGGGGTTGTAACTTTTGCGGGCTGCAGAATTGTCAATTTTTAGAAACAAGAAGAACAGTGCTTTATTGGTACAGTTGTATCTCTCTGACTCCACCTATCTGTGTTTTAGTAAAGTTTGCAAGTATTTTTCCAACCTGTTATATGTTTTCTATTTTTGTATCTACTTAGACTATCATTTTTTTGAGAAATACATGTTAATATTTCTCATTATGGTTACAATTTTTTATTAAGATTGTGTGCTTAAGTTTTAGCTTCACAGCAAAATTGTCAGGAAGGCACAGAGGTTTTTCATATACCCTTGACACCACACATCCATGTAACCCCCTTATTATCGACTTCCTCCAACAGAGGTATATGTTTACTATGACCGATAGATCTACATAGACACACCTTAATCACCCAAGTGCATATTTGACAATACGGTTCATTCTTGGTGGTATACATTCTTTGGGTTTGGAAAAATATCTAATGACGTGACATGTATCCCTCATTATGGTATAATAGTATTTTCACTGCCTGGAAAATCCTCTGTGCTCTGCTCATTAATCTCTCCCCCCACAGACCCCTGGAAACTTCTAATCATTTTACTGTTTCCGTGGTTTTGCCTTTTCCAGATGTAGTATATTTGGAATCATATGGTATGTAGCTTTTTCAGACAGGCTTATTTTATGTAGTAAAAGGCATTTAGAGTTCCTCCATACCTTCTGATAACTTGATAGCTCATTTTAGTGGTGATTCATGTGTAGATATTACACTGTATGTATTGTGGTCACTTCCAGCCATATTTGTCGCTTCCAAGGTTTGGAAATTATGAGTAAAGTGGTCTATAAACATGCATGTGGAGGTAGTATGTGGACATAGTTTTCAATGCCCTTGGGTAAACACCGAAAAGCTGGATTGTGTGTTAAGAGTGTATTTAGTTTAATAAGAACTCCCCAAGCAGTCTTCCAAAATGGCTGTACCTTTTAATGTTTCCCAACAGCAGTGGGAGTGTTCCTGTTGTGCCACATCTTTACCAGCATTTTGTGTTGTCAGTGTTCTGATTTTGGCCATTCAAGTGGGTGTGTAGTGGTATCTGCTTTTCAATTACATTTCCCTGATGATATAATTTGGAGCATATTTTCATTGGCTTATTTGTCATGTCTATATTTTCTTTGGTGAGGTATCTGTTAAGTGTTTTGGCTCATCTTTTGAGTTACTTGCTTTCACATTGTTTAGTTGTAGGAGCTCTTGAAGTATTTTGGATAGCAGTCCTTTATCAGATGTGTCTTTATCCAATATTTTATACCACCCAGTAGCTTGTCTTATAATTCTGTTGATACTGTATTTCACAGAGTTGCAATTTTCAATTTTAGTGAAGTCCCACTTAGCAATTATTTATTTTATGTACCCCATATCTTTGGTGTTTTAATTTGGGTGTTGGTGTACCCAAGCTCATGTAAGTTTTTTTCTATGCTATTGTTTAAGAGTTTTGTAGTTTTGCATTTTCCATTTAAGTCTGTGATCTGTTTTGAGCTAATTTTTGTGAAAGGTGTGAAATCTGTATCCGGATGCATATATATATGTGTATATATATATATATAGTCCTTTCTAAGGCTGCGCCTGTGGCATATGAAGCTTCCCAGGCTAGGGGTCAAATTGGAGCTGTAGCTACCAGCCTTCACTAGAGCCACAGCAATGCGGGATCGGAGCCACATCTGTGAAATACACCACAGCTCATGGCAATGCCGGATCCTTAACACATTGAGTAAGGCCAGGGATCCTACCCGCAACCTCATGGTTCCTAGTCGGATTTATTAACCACTGAGCCACGACGGGAACTCCGGGATTCATATATTTTTTTTTGAATGTCCAATTGTTCTAGTCACTTTGTTTAAAATATCTTTGCTCCATTTTATTGCATTTGCTCCTTGATCAAAGATCAGTTGACTATATTCATGTGGATCCACTCTTATTTTTTAGTACATTTTTTCTTCATGTTTCTGTTAATTTTTCCTTTAATGATAGATGACTGTATTTTGGGACTCATTCATTCATAATTGTGGTATCTTCTGGTGGATTATTTCTTTAATCCTCATGTATGTAATGACACTCTTAATACTTATTTATGCTTTACACCAGTTAATGTTTTTGTTCCTTACTCATATTGCTACATCGGCTTTCTACTGTGAAGCTATGTCATTTCTTTCTATCTCAGATAAACATAACCTTTCTATGTCATTTTGTTTTAAATATATGCATTCCTTTTAAATATCATGTAGCTAAATTTTGAAAAAAATGCAGTTTAAATCAGTTTTAAATGTATTATTAGCAACTATTACTATTGTTTTACTATGTTTGTCTTGGCCTTTTTCCTCCTTCCAATGGTACTTTTACTTAGTAGCTCCTAATCTGTGTAGTTGTTCTTTCTTAACCCTCCTTTTCTTATCTTGGATGCATAATTTAAATTTTCAATTCACATTAAATTTACTCATGAATATAATTTTTAAAAATTTTACCAAAATTTGATGTTACTAAACTAAGTTTTTTTTTTAACTACAGAAAGGACAAGGACCTATCATTAAGTGTTTGTTATTCTCTGTGCTCCTACACATCACCTGTATTGTGTTGAAGTTTAGATCCTAGTTCTTCATCATGAAAACATGAGTATTATTTTTAACAATCTGTAGTTAATTACATCCAGTAATATATTTTGCCAGTTCCATTTGGGTTTAATTTTCTTCTTACTGAGTTATGTCCATTATTATTAGTTCTTTCCCAGAAGGTCTTTAGGTATAAACTTTTTTTAACACTTAATAATAAAAAATATTATTTCATTCTCACAAAAATTTATTTGGCTGTATCAGGTCACTTTGACAGTTGTTTACTTGCAGCACTTTAAAGATAAAAATTGGTCATCTTCCATGTGTTACTGCTACTGATAAGTGAATTGTTGGCCTCATTATTTCCATGTAAAATAATCTGCCCTTTCCTATAGCTGTTAATATTTTTGCTTTATCCTTGACCTTAAATTTCATTAAGATCTGTCATGGTTGAAACTATCATGTTTTACTTATCCTTTTCAGCAATTTTTATGTAGATATTTTGAGATCTTATTACATTTCTCCATTGAGGAAATTTTTAGTCTTTTTTTTTTTAAGCCATTTCTTACTGTCTCTCTGCTGAATTCGCTGTTACCTGCGTCAAGAACTCATGGGTTCAAACTTTTCAATCAATGAGTTTGTTTCCCTGATTTCACCATTAGTTCCTTCTACATTCCCATTTTATCAAGAGATTTTGTTAAATAAACTTTCAATTTTAGGACAGTTTTAAATTTAGAGAAAAATTATGAAGCTGCTATTGAGATCGCCTTCCATTATCATCTTCCATTAGTGTCATACATTTGTAGCAATTAACAAACTAATATTGAAACATTATTATTTGACAGCCACACAACTCAGGCTGTGCTAGTTTTTACCTAATGTCCTTTAAGTTCTCAGGATCCCATCCAGGATACAACCTTAAATTTAGTTTGTCATGTCACGTTAGTAGTTTCTCAGATTTTCCTAGTTTTTGATTATATTTACAGTTTTAAAGAGTATTAGTCATTTTGTAGAATGTTTTTCAATTGGGTTGTCCAATATTTTTTTCCATGATTAGATGGGGGTAATTGAGAGAGAGAGATCACAGAGGTAAAGTGTCATGTTCATCACATCCTATTAAAGGTACAAATTGTCAACATGATTTATGTCTGTTGGTGTTGACTTTGATCACCTGACTGAGGGAGTAATTGCCAGGTTTTTCCCCTGTAGTTATTCTTCATGCCGCCTTTCCATACTATATTTTTTAGAAGGATATCACTAAAGAAACTCACATTTAAGAAGTGGGTGAACTTCTTTGCCAAACAGAAACAGACTCACAAGACTGAAAAACTTATGTTTACTAAAGGGGACAGGTTGAGGGTGGGAGAGATCGACTGGGAGTTTGGGATTGGCATATGCTCAATGAGGTATATGGAATGACTGGTCAACGGGGACCAGCTGTATAGTACAGAGAACTCTGTCCAATATTCTGTGATAATCTATGTAGGGAAATAATCTGAAAGACAAATATACTGATTGGCCCTTCAAAGGCCTTCTTTGTTTCTCTTAATGCTTTTCACTTCTAACATTTCCCTTTGACTCCTTTTCATTTCCCTTTGATTCTTTTTTTTTTTCTTTTCTGTTTTTTTGGGACCACACCCTTGGCATATGGAAGTTCCCCTACACCACAGCCACAGCAACTCGGGATCCAAGCTGTGTCTGCAACCTACACCACAGCTCATGGCAACGCCAGATTCCCCAACCCACTGAGCGAGGCCAGGGATGGAACTTGCATCTTCATGGATACTATTCGGATCTGTTTCTTCTGCACCATAACTGGAACTCCTACTCTGATTCTGTATTAGAGTTTCCACTTCTGTTCATTTATTATGCATGCGTTCTGGCATATTGTCTATTTTTTATTTAGAGCCCATAACTTACTGATCTTAGTTATTTTAAAATCTGCCTGATGACTTCAACATCTGTGTCATATCTGAGTCTAGTTGTGATGCTTGCTTTATCTCTTCAGACTGTATTTTTCTTTTTCCTTTGAGCATGGCTTGTAATTGTTGTCAGTTGTACAATGAACATTGTGTATCAAGTAACAGAAACTGAGGCAAACTGGCACTCAGTGTCAGATTTTATGTTAATCAGCTAGGAGTTGGGCTATGTTTAATGTTGGCTGCAGCTGTGGGTGCTATAGCCTTCAAATTCCTCTAGTGTCTTTTGTTTCTCTGCTATTGCCTTTGGACCTTCCTATACACTTCTAAGAGTGTCTGCATATTGCAGCTCTTTGAATTCTAAACCACTATTATTATACTGGTGTGGTAATAATTTTTCAATGAAATCTTAGTCTTTTATTGGGTCTGTGTTTCTGGCATGTACCCTTCACAACCATTACCTTATTACATTTTTGGCTTTCTATCCCCTTAAGTAAGACAAGAAATCTAAAGGAGGATGGAGTGGGAGAAATGATCTTACCCCAGGTCGGGTAAGGTTCTGGTAAATTATTTTCTCCTGAGCATAAATGTTTGTTCTGGAGAATGTTTCGAGAATATTTCCTCTCTCTGCTCGAGCCACAAGGAGTGTTTCTTGGTTTTTCATCTTGAGAATCTGGTGGGGGTTCCTATAGATAAAACCCAGGGAGGTTTGGAAGTCCCTAGGACTGCAGTCTCTAGGAGTTTCTTGCTTTCATGCTGCCCCATGCTCAGACTTGAGCAATTTGTCTAAATTACCTCTTAAGTGCCCCACCTGTTTATGGCCCCTGCAGCTTCTGCTCCAGAAATTCAGATCTTGATTGTGACTCTCTGGACTTCCCCATTTTTCCAAATTTTGTGCCTTATGACCTCCTTTCTGATGGCGCCCAAGAAAAATCATTGATTTTCCAGATGTCTACCTTTTTTCCTTGTAAGAATAGGAATACTGATTTCCAGCTGCTTTGTACATTGGAGCTGTTTTGACGAATCAGTACACTTACATGGGCTCAAACATTAAAACAAGTGTAAATAGATCTTCCTCGCTTTACTACTCATCTCTGTGGTTGTATAATTCCTAATAGGGTAATATTGTTATTTTATGCATCCAGATAATTTATGCCAGTACAGATATTATTTTCCATTTTTAAAGCAGAAATGTTTGTAAAATATATTTTCTCTTTGTTGTTATACTTATTACTAATTCCAAGCCAGTTTATTCAAAGGATTGTCTTCATTTTCATTGGAATAGTGTTCCATTATATGGCTATGCCTTAACTTTTACAAATGATTCATTATTGCTATATATTTAGGGTTGTTTCCAAACCTTTGCCATTTCAAAAATTTTTCATTAATTGTGTGTATAGAAATTTGCCGTATGTCTGATGATGCTGGTGAGACAAATTCCTGGAAGTAAAGTACCTGGACTGAAATGTATATTCATTTGCAATTTTGAGAAGTATTGACATAACAGTTGAAAAATTTACGCTATCTCCAATAATGAATTCCTTTTTGAACTATCTTACTAAGGCAGGGTGTAATAAAATTTTATGTATTTGCCAGTGCGGTAGGTGAAAGTTATATTTCACTGTAGCTTAAATTTATATTTATCTTATTTTAAAATAGTTTAATATAGTTAAGAAATATTTTTATATCACCCCATTTATTAGCCTGTTTCTCTCTTTCTCACCGATATTCATGAAAATTGGCATTTTTACTATGTGATATGAATTTCAAATATTATTACTTTATGATTTTACTCACCTTTTGAGTATATATGTGTTGTATGTAGAAATATTTTTAAGATACATTTGATTTTTTAAAAATATTTAGGACTGGAGAAATTTTTTGGCATGGTGAGATATTTCTTCATAACTGTAGAGTGATATAATCTCTCATCTTCCATTACTTACACTTAAATCACTGGTATATTTGGAATGTATCCTAGTGTAAAGTGTATAGATATGGTGATATAGATTTTTTTTCTAGTTTACCTTTTCTCTTCCAAAATTTAGAACTTTATACTTATTAATACTACTATATTTTCTCTTCTTAATAATGTTGCATGGTGCTTATATGAAAAATTAGTTATGTGGTGGAAGCAGACTTGTTTTGTCTTTTTGGTGAAAATTATTATTTCTCTATTATAATGCTGGCTTTTGAAACTTAACACATTAAGAAAGTTTTTATTAATTCTGTAGTACTAGTTTATCTTGATTGTTGAATTTCACTAAACACTTTTTCAGCTTACATGTATATAATATGATGATTTTTCCTCTGGTTTTAACAAACAATTTCCTTAAAAAATTAAGATCTTTTCTCATTTCTGGAATAAACCCTATTTGTTGGTGAACTGTTATTTAAAATTTTTCCTGGATCGTAATTGCCAGTTATTTATTTACATCACTTTCATATTCATATGAGAAATTTGTTTTTGTATTTGTGAGCAATACTTTTCTATTTTGGTATCATTGTTGTGCTACTTAAAAAGTATTAGAAAAACAGGATTTTCCTGGTGGCTCAGTGGATTAAGGATCCAGTGTTGTCACTGCTGTGGTGCAGGTTTGATCCTTGGCCTGGGATGTTTTGATCCCTGGCCCTGCATGCTGCAGGTGTAACAAAACCAAAAAGTATCAGAAAATAATATTTTCTTTTGTATGTTTTTAATGTGTTTAAATAGGATTTCTTATCATATTACTATAAAAAATGTCAAATTTATGGAAAAGTTTAAAAAAAATGTAAGTTGAATCAGTAAATATCTACACTACAACCACCTAAATTTATAATGAACATTGTGCTATATTTCACACACACATCTATAATTAACATTGTGCTATATATTACAGACACATGCACATCTATTCCTATATTTGCTATTCTTTGAAAGGCTTCCAAAGTAGTCTGATTTTATTCAATTAAGAATAGCACTTCATAATCGTTAACAGTATTATCCAAGTATAATTACATATAATAAATGGCATGTACTTAAAATGTAGAATTTAAAAAGTTTTGGACAAAGTTATCACTATAATCAAGATAATAAACAACACAGCCATAAAAAAAAGGAATGGCTCTCTCTGTACCCCCGTACCCCAACCTCCTTCCCCAGGCAAACACCGATCTCCTTTCTCTCACTGTATATTAATTTCCTATAATGTTATACTATGATTCATAGAGCATGGCCTCTTTTTGCATTGCTTTTTCATTCGGCATAATTTATGTTGTGTTACCTACATTTCTTTTTTTATTGCTGAGTATTATTCCATTATATGGATATATTACAGTTTATCCATTCATATGTTGATGGAAATTTGGGTTATTTTCAGTTGTTGGCTAATGCAAGTAAAAATGCTGTGAATATTTTTGTACAAAATTTTTGCCTATACCTTCTTTGCTCTTGGATAAATACTTAGTAGTATAGTGACTGGATTCTATGGTGGTGTATATTTAAAATTTTTAAGACTGTCCAACTGTTTTTTCCAAGGTATTTGTATACTTGCAATATAAGAAGTTTCCATGTATTCACATTTGTACACCTTCTTTGAGATACTGGATGTATTGTCTATTTCATTTTAATCATTGTGATTAGGTTTGAGTGGCATTACCTTTGGTTTTAATTTGCATTACATTGATAACTAATGATGTTGAGCATTTTTATGTGCTTTTCTGCCATTTACATATTTTCATGAAGTGCCTATTCAAATTTTTTCCAATTTATAAATGGAATCATTTTATTTTTGAAGGTTGAGGGTTTTTAAAGTCTCTATTATAGATTCCAGTGCTTTATCGTATATACAATTTCAAATATTTTCTCCCAGTCTGTGACCAACAGTCATAGTCCGCCTCAACTGTCCATCCTGTGCATGTGTTGAAAGGATCTCTTTTCAACTGGTAAAAACAAAGCTGTAATCTAAGATTGTTCAGTAAGATTGTTTAGTTTTTCTCTGGGGAGCCAGAGAACTGAGGCTTGTGAGCAAATTATTTATTAAAATTCAATTTTAAAACTTCGTAATTCTAGAGAATTTTGTATTAACAACATAAGAATCAGTGTATTGTATTTTTTAAAAGGTAGTGTTATTCTTATAACTCAAATAAGAAATGCAAAAGAGATTCTGATTTTTCCAGTGTCACACAAAGATAGGTTGGAAAATGTTTTAAGTATCTGCAATTAACCAAATCAATATAAGTGATATATGAGGTCATTTTTTTAGATACTTAATATTTGATAGAGACCATTTTTTTAGTTATTAAAATCAGTTTCACTTATTCATATAAAAGGACATTATGGCTGTATTAGGCACATAAGTATAAGGCTCATAAGTGTAGGAAATTGAAAATTGTAGATCTCATCAATGATGTTATCTTGGCCATCTACATTTATTATATTTAAATAATTTTAACATCAAATAATAGGAAAATTTGTCATTAATGAAAATAAGTATTATTCCCATATAGAACTTGATCAGGTTGTAGAATTCTCCTTTTAATTGAAAAACTGTCTCCTAATATATAGTTGAGGGAAAACCTTTATTATTTTTTGCTTCTGCATAATGCAAAACATGTGAAATGAATAAAGACAAGTTGAATTAATGGCCATAAACATTGTCTCTGACCTTGAGGTATTATTCCATTTTGAATGGTGGATTTGTTGCTGTGTCTCATCATAGAATCTGTCTTACTGTTTCTCTACACTTTATCACTTTTACCATTTGGGTCAACACTTTCCCAAGTCCTTCTGCATAGACTTTGAGTTCTGTACTCTGTATATCTAAAGAAACTCTTCCTATTCTCCTATCTTGATGGATGTTTTTTCATTGTACATCCAGTAAGATTCCTTTCCAGTCAGTTGGCTTGATTTTTTTTTATTAAGAGGAAACTTCCTGCATAAAAATATTTTTTTAAAAAAATGATGGGTTAATAGAAGTATTTAATTTCAATTTATTTCCTTTGGTAGGAAGCATGCTATTAAGGGAATTAAAGATTTTTATTTCTCATATGATAATAATTTAGCCTAAAAATAAAGCATTTCATTCTCATAAGGTCTCATTTTAGTTCTCAAATTGCATCTCCAACAGTTATTTTTATTATGATATTCATATTGATTTTTTCACTGTTTATTAAAGTATTGTGCTTTTCTATATCACTTCTTTTTTACCTAACATTATCAAGTCCCACTAATCATTCATCTCCATTATCTTTCACCTTAAACTTGGTATGTATATTTATCTACACATTTATAGTACCTACTGAAAGTTTTCAGTAGTATAATAAAGCTTATTTCTTACTCTCTTCTCTGTATGTTGTGTTCCTATTATCTAAATAAAGAAAACCCATAGCTTCCTCTTGACTGATTCTTTCGACTTTCTGTATATTTTAACATTTCCTAATTATATTTCAAAGAATATTTCAAAATTGAATACATTCACTTTTATATGTATCCTTTGTTTTTCTTGTCTTTTTAGGACCACACCCATGGTATATAGAGATACCCAGCCTAGGGGTCGAATTGGAGCTGTAGATGCTGGCCTACACCACAGCCATAGCAATGTGGAATCCAAGGCATGTTTGCAACCTACACCACCACAGCTCATGGAAATGCTGGATAGCTGACACACTGAGCAAGGCCAGGGGTCGAATCCACGTCCTCATGGATCCTAGTTGGGTTCCTTAACCACTGAGCCAAGACAGGAACTTCCACTTTTATTAGTATCTTACAACCACAGTCTGTTGCCTGTCTTCAGTTTGATTCTAAAAGCCAAATTCACTGTTTGCATTATTGTAATCACACAGCTATTATTCACTGAAAAAAACCAATTAGTATGCTGAAATTACAATTGTTCCCATGTGAGTCTACTGTCACAGTCCCTGTCCCAGGGAAGAACAGTATGTTGTCAATATCAAATAGATACTCTTTTCTTATACATCATCAGTAGCTTCATGGGATGTTTCAATTTGCCTTGTATTTGTACATTACTTTCTGGAAAATATTTGTTTTGGTAATTTTTTTTCACACGTTTTGATGATTCCCAGTCCATCTAGAAAAAATTTGTTGGCTTTGGGCTTTTTACTTAAATCTGCTATTTCTTTTATTCCACATTGATCTTCTGTGGTTGTCAACTTTGTTTTGTATAAATATATCCCCACATAACCGTCTCCAGAATGATATATGGGAGGTACATGCTCTGATTTCTTGAATTTCTCAAATGAGTTTATTTCACCATTTCCATTAAGTTATAGCTTTACTGGACATAACATTCTAAGTTTAAAGTATTACTGCCTCAGAGTTTTGAAATAACTTTTACCATTTTTTATTACCCAAAACTTCTAATTAAAAAGTACAAAGTAATTATAACATTAATTGCTTCAGAGAATACTAATAAAAAATAGTATGGGAGTTCCCATTGTGAAGCAGCAGAAACTAATCCAACTAGGAACCATGAGGTTGTGGATTCAATCCTTGGCCTCGCTCAGTGGGTTAAGGATCTGGCATTGCTGTGAGCTGTGGTGTAGGTCACAGACGTGGCTCAGATCCCATGTTACAGTGGCTGTGGCATAGGCCAGCAGCTGTAGCTCCAATTACTTCATGATAATTTTTTACATCTTTGATTACATTTATACTTCTTATTCCTTAAATTTTGTTAACATAAGAACTTGAGGGAGTGAAGAGAACAATGAAAATGGAAGTACGGCTGGCTACAATAAATTGAAAAACGTGAAGCTTATAGAAGAAGAGAGGGTAGATATTAGGAACATGAAATACACTTAAGAAATTATGGTTCAACAATAAATAGACGTTTGACATAAACAAGGATGGATACTTTTTGCTTAGAACTAAACTCAAGCAGGAGGTTATCATATATTGATGTTCAGAAATGTATTATTGCATATATGAGCTGACCTGACATGGTAAGAGTGGTCTGAGAACAATTAATTTAAAAGAAGTACACTAAAATATTATTTCCCTAAAGAATGTGTGTATTGACTGAGTTTAAGGACAAAGGTAATTCCAAGTAGTGACAGTTCATTGCAGGAATGTCTTCAACAGTACAACAATGCCCTTTCTAGACTTTGCTTTTTGAGTATCTTAAGAGCTCTTCGGGTCGAGTCCTGCATGTTCTGCTGTTCTTAATGTAGAACAGCATGTCAGGGGTGACACTGGAAGGACTTCCAGAGTAGGAACTACGCTTTGCCAGAGCTCCATCTCTCCCATGGATTTGAAAACCCAGTTGCTGAATCTGCTGAACCCAGATCATAAGACCAGATTTCTCCAAACTCTGTGAACTGAGTTTCCCTTTTGTTCAATTCCCCTTTTTTTTTTTTTTTTAAACTTTCCTGATAGGCCTTAATTAAAAGGACTCTGGGGAGTGCCCACTGTTGCACAGTGGGTTAAAAATCTGGAGTTTTCTCTGAAGAAGTGTAGGTTTGATCCCTGGCCCAGGAACTTCCATATGTTGTGGGCATGGCCAACACACACACATACACATACACCCACCCTGGTCTTCCTTAACAGGTTTATTGAACTTAGTATCTAAGGGCTAATAAATTGAAATCTATGAAGTCCCCTGAATTCCTTAAGGGCCCAGATTCCTTGTGAAAATTGATTCATATTTCTTTTAATGAAAAATATCTTCAATAAGTTGCTGTTTTAGAATCTTGAGAGTTCTGTGTATATTTATTCAGCCAAAATTTGGAAAAACTGAAGGAAGAAAAATTATATTTTGAGGTATTTGATGATTGTGGAAATGTTAATTATGACATGACTTATGATTTATATATGTCATATATAATGTCATATATTATTTCCTATGCTCTTTTCCTTTATTTAGTTATTTTCTTTACAAAAAAAATCCTTTATTTATTTAGAAAGACTAAAAAGATTGTATGATAATTTGAAAGCTAGGTTGTATAAGAAAATTCCACTTCTGATGTCCTCCAAGAGTTGGATTCCATTGTGTTAAGTACGTGTTCTTTCTTCTAACCTGGAAAAAAACACACACTCAATTTCAGACTGGAGTTGAGCAGAGTATGGCTTACACCTTTCACCTCCAATCATCCTCAGGCTCCAGACAAGATGGATCTTTGACTGAACAAGTGGCTAACTGGTACAGGTACCTTTTAACTCTGGACGTTTAAATAGAGGAACAAGATACTCCTTTGAGGATACAGGAACAAGGTGCCCCACTCTCAACTCTTTACAGGAGTTTGACCCTGAGCAGATTAGCAGGGATCTTAAGACAGATGAATGTATCACCATCAAGGCAACCTGTATTCATCCTGGGAGGCACTTGAATTCCTTAGGATTGGTGATGAGCTGGAACACCAACACCGTGCTTGATCTATACAAAGATAGATCTTGTCCCATCCTCCAGCCTGTGCACTCTCTTGAACTAAACCACATTCTAACAACGGCCCTTCCCGACACTTCAGCGTCAGATGCGCGCCCAAGCCTGCAGAAGAGAGAACCTTGGCTCAGACCTCGATTATCACGCCAACACTTCGTTTTCCGAAGCTAAGGCAGCGTTGGCTGTGCCAGGCTGGTCTCCTCAGAGTTTCTTCTCCTCATGGAGCTCAGTACAGGTCTGTGAAGGTGGACTCATCACAGAAGCCCTTTTCCTTTATTGTGATGATTATGTATACAAGTAAAATGGAAATGTTAAAAAGAGAAAGGTGTGATCTTGGTAAAGAAAATGCAATGTGAATCTACTTATAAAGCAGACCCATTTGATTTCACTTGGAAATGAAAAAATAATCATTGTATTCACTTTTCTCAGAGATCCGTGAACCCTCCTGCTCACTCCCAAAGTGGGAGTAGGGATCTCTCTGATCTCTCTGATCTTATCATTTCACAAGACGTCATGGTAATCCACTCTATTAATAACGCTATTCCAATATACTGAATGCCACAGAGGCCTCAGTAAGATATGTCTCTGCTTAAGGATGGAATATGAAACCCCATGAAAATTCAGTCTTTGACCCTTATAAATTTCAAGGTTTTTTTTTTTATTTTTATTTTTTGCTTTGGTCCGCAAAAACGTAACCACAATAAGGCAAATGGCTAGAGGCTATATCTGGAATCTCCTACCACCAAAAAAATAGCACAATGCCTTTTGGATTTTAGTGGCAATGTACAGCAAGTAACAGAATGTTGCTGCAATACACTGACAAAATAACCCTGAGTTTATTTTGTGATCAGAATGATAGAAGGCTATAGAATTCTGAAGCAAGTTGCACCACCAGTAAGCCATATGAGCCAGGAAATTCATGGGCACTTAAAAGTGTTGCAGCTAGTTTCAGCAGTGTTCTATCATTAAGTGGGAGAGGTATATTTAATATTAGGCTTGAACAGGTTCTGAAGGCACAATTATATACATAGGTAAGAGGTTTTAACTCTTCATGCATCTACTTTGAAAGCACTGCCTCCTCTCTATGAATGCACTGTTGAAGCTTTATAAAGAGTTTGCTATGGCAAGTTGTGTTGAGAAGAATACATATACATTTAATTTATTGATGGTTCCACACTATATAATAGGAATACCTAAAGTGGGTGACTATAGTGTTATCTCTACTTAGGTGTGATAAAGAAGAACACAGGTGGAAGGAAATTGTCCAAGGGGTAGAAGTTGGAGGAAATGTACCTGCCTGTTTACTTTTCCTGGGAAAATATCAGATTCACTGTGATTTTTGAACAATGGTTAATGATTTGTCTGAGTAGCCACAGACTCAGAAAAATATTGGAAAATTGGTGACAAAGAGGTTTGGGGCAGACCTCTTGTAATGTGCACAAAGTGGGAGGATGTTTTTGTTTGGTGTAAAAGTGTGCCAAATGGCAACCATGGCAGACAGAGCTGTCAAAATTCATGTAGACTAGATGATGAACAATTATGTAGATACCTGTGAATCTCTTTGCCTGAATATTATAGTCGTTGCTGAAAGGCCCTGAGGGACCAAGTGGCTGTGGAAGCAGGCATGGTGGTTATATGTGGACTCACCAACATGGGCTTCTCCTTACTTTGGATGGTACTGCTGTAACTGTTGGTGATGACAACACTAGAAAGTGGCATTGTGCCATCAATATAGTAATGTTTTCAAGATGAACAAAGCAGTCAGCTGGTGAAAATTTGATTGCATTCAGTCATTTCCATCACAGAAGGGAAAGCAATTTGTTCTTTGTGGAATAGCCACTGATTCGGGAGATAAATTTGCCTTCACTGCCGTCTAATGACCTTGACAGAAAACCTTCATGATTTGGGGCCTTGCTTTACTCACTGTCAAGAAATTCTCCATAGTGTTTCTTCCGAACAAGGAAATCATCATAGAATAAATGAAGTATAACAGTTGGCTCAAGGTTTGGAGTCATGGTTCCTTGTATATACCCCATTCCCTGCCTGATAGAATGGTGGAATGGGCTCCTGAAACTTCAGGCCTTTCAAGTATCTCAGTTTATCATCTTTAGACAGAAATTTATTTCTAAATCCCATATACCAATATGTGCTTCTGTTTCTCCCATAACTTGCATTTATGAGTCTAGGATCTAAGGGACGGAAGTGAGTCTTTCCTCTTCATATTTAGAGAAACTTCTCTGGTAACAAATGACAGAAGTGATCCTTGACAGTATAGTTTTCAAGAGCCATTCCTCTTATTATTATTTTTTTAAGTGGCCATATCCATGGCACATGGAAGCTCTGGCTACTTTAATGCTCTGTGCTGGGCTATGGTTAGAACCCATGCCTCTGCAGAGACTGAGCTGCTGTAGTCGGATTCTTAACACAGTAGGCCATAAAGGGAACTCCAAATTCCTCTTATTTTTAAACCTAATGAAATATAACTTTGGTCTCTGATGGTCTAAAAGTCGTAGTTCCCTAAGAAATATTCCCACTAAGGACACACAGGGACAGTGCTATGGGGAAAATGGAAACATGTTTTCTGCGAATCCCTTTTCCTTAATATTAAATTTTGCCAATGAGAGGAAATTGCAAGAGATTTGGAAGAGAGCAAAGGAAGAGAATCCGTGATTCTATGGAGGAGTTTGTACTCAGATGAGTACTTATTTATTGTGAATTCTCATATTCCTTAGTTTACTAATTTTTGTTTAAATACAGTATCCAGTATGCTGTGACATTTTATTTGACCACATTCTGATATTTCATCATTTTATGGTTTGTTGATTTGTTTCATTGAATAATTGTGATTCAAAATTATGAAGTCCACATATTAACATTCTGGTTTCTTATTTCCAATTACTGTACTGGCTCTTTCTACAAAAAGAAATATCCATACCTAAAATAATGTGTGAAAATATAAAATTGCCACTTTCTGTTGAGAACTACCCATTTTGTCTGTCTTATCAGCACCTATAATCTATTAAAATCTAAGCTCTAAAAAATTTAGGTGAAGTCCCACCTCTTTCATGAAAACTTTCCCTACATGAATATTCTGTTTATCTCTTAAACTTAGTACACATCCTCTCTTATACAATACAGTGGCTACATTTTTCCTGACCCTCTGGAGCATAGCTGGTATGATTGGAAGTCTAGCTGCATCAAATGTTGCCTGTGAGACTGAGAAACTGGGGAGAAATTTTGAGGGCTTCTTAACATGCATCTCACTTTCCATAATGATAAATTTATGCAAAAAAAGCAACAAATATTGAGTAGCAGAAATGTGATTTCCTGGTGAACTCTCCTCTTTGGTTATCTTCTTTGGAAGAGGTAGAACAAAGAAATTAGTGACTCAGGATTGGGAAATTCCAGAGACAGCATACAAACCTAGCTCCCTAAATTTTAGAATACTGAGAGAGAGAGAAAGTCATGTCATTACTCTGTCTGCTTTCCATTCTATTGGTCTCTGAGGCATCTTGAATGAATCGAGGGAGAGGCATTCTCTAAATTACAAGACATAAGCAACATATTCACTGGAGACCAGAGGATGCTTCCCCTATATAGCTGCTGGAGCCCCGTCTCAGGCACAGGTGACAACTAGGAACAGTGAGATTAGTCTAATAGAGTGAAGTAAAAGTCCCCTGACATCAAAATATGTTTCAGGATAACTATCAATATTTATCTATAATTAACCTTTGATCATCCTGGAGATGAGGAGCCCTGACGTCCTTGGAATTTAAAATCTGATTATAACTTTACAGTTGCCCTCAATATGGAGGTCTGCATCTGTGGATTTAACCAACTGTGAATTCTATTTTTTTTTTTTTTTTTTTTTTTTTTTTTTAGGGCTGCACCTGCAGCGCATAGAAGTTCCTGGGCTAGAGGTTGAATCAGAGCTGTAGCTGCAGGCCTATGCCACAGCTAGGGCAATGTGGGATCCGAGCTGTGTCTCTGACTTATGCTGGAGCCTGTGACAATGCTTCATCCTTAACCCACTGAGCCAGGCCAGGGATTGAACCCACATCTTTGTAGAGACTACATTGGGTCCTTAACCCACTGAACCACAATGGTAACTCCCTGCTATAGATTCTGTAGTACGTATTTATGCAAAAAAAAAAAAAATTGTGTATAAGTGCACCAGTGCAGTTCAAATCCATGCTGTTCAAGACGCAACTGTATTTGTGGGTAGATTGGATGATTTAGGTTAAGAATTTCAACATTGTTTTATCATTCTTTGCGGAGGTGCAAATCTAAGAGAATTTTAGGTAAACCAGTCCCTCCTTGAGGAGATAGATTTCATTTCCATTTATTTCTAATATGTGGTTTTTAAAATGAACTAGAGTTCACCTCAGAAGCAGTCAGAGAGCAATGAAAAGTAACAGCAGGCCATGGTTAACAAAGAACACTTCAAGAGAATTTGGCCTATTTTTTTTTTCTGGCCTTGGTAACACATCTTCACTCATTTCTTCAAATACTTTTCAGGCCTTGTAGGTAATTATTGACCTATAGACAGAATAAGGGTGGTTTTGATTGTGAATAGAACACACAATACCCCAAAAACAGATTTGTGAGGTGGGTGATCTAAAAGGAAGGTGATGTCTGACTCCCACCTCAATTTACCTTTTTCATAAATTTTCCATTTCCTGGGGAATAACCGTGTGTGTGTGTGTGTGTGTGTGTGTGTGTGTGTAATATGACAAATAAATGAAATCCTGTGAGGTAAGGCCCAGAACCAAGAGAATGTTTCTGGAAATGAGCTTTGGGTCAAGAAAGTTAAAAAAAGGAAAAATAAATTATATAAACCCACGGCTAGTTGTAAAAGGTAAACAAGATTCCACTGCAAATTTCAGTTTTACCACAGAGATGACCACACTGAGAGTGATTCCAAAAAATTCACCTTTTGAAATGCACCCATCTTGCACAAAATGGAAACCAGCACTATCTATAACCATTTCACCACTTATTCCAAGCAGGACTAGAGAATTATCCAACAATAATTTATGTTTTAATAGCTGCAAACACAATACTAGATGAAGAGATAAAATCCTTGCACTGGAATTTTATAGAAACTGATTAGGGTCTACAACTTTGGTATTAAACCAAAGTCTTACAAATAGCTATAATGAATTTAATTTTTTTTAAAACAACATGTTAGCTTTTACTTGCTCTTGGTGTTCTCCCTCCTTTTCTTCCTTTCTTCTATGCTTCCTTCTTTCTGTCTCTTTTCCTTTATTCCTCCCTTTCCTCTCCTTTTGATCTCTGATAGCTAATAGTGTGTCATATCTTCTCTCTCTCTCTTTATCTCTCTCTTATTGTCTTGGTGTAAACATGCTCTACACAATTAAGTTTCCAGGCTCAAAATGATTGATTAGGTTAAAACAAGATCACATGATAGATACAGAGATAGATAGATAAATTGATGAAAACAGAGAGGGAAGAAACCAGGGAAAGCCTGGGAGGCACTTTAAATGTAATGTGTCCATATGATTACATTACACAGGTGTGCAGTAACCTTCTGGTGTCCCACAGGTTTAAATCAAATACATTACAAATAGCTGCCTAAATGTTGGCTCCCATGTGATTAACTGGGCTAACAGCAAAAGTGACTTTAAAGATAGCTCAGGTTAAAGATTATAGAATTAGAAGCCAGGATATACAATTCATAGAGTTCTTTGTCATATCCAGCATCCATTTATCACTTCTTATCCTAAATCACAGACATTCATACAAATCCTTAAATTCCTTCTATTTGTCCTCTTGCTTGAAATTCAGTCTTACCAGTTTTCTGCAAATCCTCACATCCTATTGTTAATTTATCTGAGATATGTTTTTAGGTAACTCCTTAATGTCTTCTCCAAATCCTCACATCCTATTGTTAATTTATCTGAGATATGTTTTTAGGTAACTCCTTACTGTCTTCTCTCTTGCCTTTTCATCCTCTCTGTAAATTAGCATGTTCACTGTCTAAGGTGAAAATTCCCTATTTTATCCTTGGAAGGCACTTCTTAATCAAGGTTTTGTTGATAACCAAAAGTTCTGAGGCCTCTAAGAATTTTGCAGCATAAAGTTGAGAACAGTGTATAATAACTGAAAGTCTTGAGGTCAGAAGAAGATAGAGGACTGATTTAATACAGTGGGATCCAGAATCTGAGTCTGGAATGAAGATCAGGATATATTAAACAAAAACACTGTCACTTATTTTTTTAAAAAAATTCCTATATAAATATGTATTCACTGTGTTTCCTGGAATTCATAAAACAAGGTAGTTTTTCTCATCCTCCATCCTATCACATTTCCTATTCATCTCCTAAAAGAGTATTAGAGCATTGCTTTATATAATATCCCTTGATAATAAATCAAATTACCAGATATTGGGAAATCACTGTGATGTTGACTGTATGTTTATCATTGTTTTATCTTCCTGGTGAAGTGAACATTTAGCTGTTTACAGTAGCGCTAAAATAATAACATACTTAGGAATAAACTTTACTACACAGACAAAAGACTTTTATACTGAAAAGTGCAAAACATTGATGAAAGAAAGAAGATAAAAAGCAATGAAAAGCTGTCCTGTGTTCAGTTATTGGAAAACTAAATGTTAAACTCTCCATACTACCAAAATCAATCTTCAAATTCAGTGTAATCCTCTTGAAATTCTAATGGTATTTTTATAGAACTAGAAAATAATAATTATCAACTTCATATGGGACCACAGAAGATGAGAAATGGCCAAATCAATCTTGAGAAAGAATGAAGATAGAGGCATCACACTTCCTGATTTAGAAATATACCTCAAAATTACTGTGATTAAAACAGTATAGTACTGGCATAGTGACCTAAAAATATATCTAATGACTTGGAACATACAGACCAATGGAACAGAATGGAGAACGTAGAAATAAATCCACATGTAGAGGCCAATAACTCTTTGAAAAGAGTGCCAAGGATTCATAACAGGAGAAGAAAAATCTCTTCAACAAATAGTTTTGGAAAAATTGGATATCGGTATGCAAAATAATGAAATTGGACTCTTTATATTACACAGAAAAATCCAATCAAAATGGGTCGAAGACTTCATTGTAAGACTGAAATTATAAAACTCCTGGAATAAAACATAAAGAGGAACTTTATGTCATTGGTCTTGGTAATGATTTCATGGATATGACAACAAAAGCATAAGCAGCAAAAGTAAAATTAGACAGGAGAGACCACATCAAAATGAAAAGTTTCTGCACAGCAAGGGAAACAACTGACAGACTGAAATGGCAACCTCGAGGGATGGGGAAAATATTTGCCTACCATATTTCTGATAGGATGTCAGTTTCTAAAATATAAACTCCTACTACTCAATAGCAGTGAAAATCCTTGTAACCTGGTTAAAAAATGGACTAAAGACACTCATAGACATTTCTCCAAAAACAGATGAAAATGTCCGTATGTATACCTCATTAGCCTTAATCATTAGAAAAATACAAATGAAAATCAGAATGAGATATCACTTCATACCTTTCAGGATGACTATTAAAAAAAAAGCAAAAGACAAGTGTTGTGGAGCATGTAGAGAAATTGGAACTTTTGTACACAACTGGTGAAAACACGAAATGGAATAGTTACTGTGGAAAATAGTGTGGATGTTCCTCAAAAAAACTAGAACTAGGAATACTACATGATGCAGAAACCCATGTCTGGAGATTTATCAAAAGAATTGAAATCTGAATTTGAAGAGATATTAGCCCTCCTGTGTTCATTGCAACACCATCACAATAGCCAAGACATGGAAGCAATCTAACCATCTATTAAGTGATGAATGGGTAAAGAAAATAGTCCATACATACAATGGAATATGACTCAACTTAGAAACAAACTGCATTTTTTTTTTCTTGGCTTTTTAGGGCCACATCCATGGCATATGGAAGTACCCAGGCTAGGGGTTGATTGGTACTGCAGCTGCCGGCTTATACCACAGCCATAGCAACGTGGCATCCTACCCGCGTCTGAGACCTACACCACAGCTCATGGCAATGTTGGATCCCCGACCCACTGAGCAAGGCCAGGGATTGAACCCACATTCTCATGGATATTAGCTGGATTCATTTCTGCTGTGCCACAACCAGAAGTCCAAACAAAACCTGCATTTTTAACAACATGGATGAACCTGGAGAATGTTATACTAAGTGAAGTAATCCAGTCGTAAGAGGGTGAATACTGCATGATTTTGCTTATATGAGTTATATGTAAAATAGGCAAATTTATAGACTCAAGAGTGGAATGCTGGCCACCAGTGACTGGAGGGAGGAGGAGTGAGGAGCTGCTGACCAACAGGCTTAGAGTTAAGCAAGATGAATATATTCCAGAGGTTGCTGTACAACCTTGTGCCTACAGTTTATGTTGTATTACACACTTTAAAATTAAGAGGATATAGGGAGTTCCTGTCCTGGCTCAGCGGTTAACGAACCCAACTAGGATTCATAAGGATGTGGGGTCAATCCCTGGCCTCACTCAGTGGGTTAAGGATCTGGTATTCCTGTGAGCTGTGGTGTAGGTCACAGAGGCGGCTAGAATCTGGCGTTGCTGTTGCGGTGGTGTAGGCTGGCACCTGTAACTCTGATTTGATCCCTAGCTGGGAACTTCCACACGCTGTGAGTACAGCCCTAAAAAGAAAAAAAAAAATAATAAGAGGATATTTCATATCAAGTGTTTATAGCATAATAAAGTTAAAAAAAGAACAGTCCCTAACACAAACAGAAAATGTACCCATAAAAACATATCCCCAAATCTCACCTGACTTAGTAATTTTCCTTTTCTAATGGGAGGCTCTTAAGCCCTCATCATCAGTTTTCCTCTTTAATGATCTTCAAATGAATTCATTTTGCATTTTGTTCTGCTTTTTTATCTGCTCTCCAAGTGAGAGGGGCTAGTTGGTCTGCTGAATGGATAATCTTCCATCATCAAAATGGCTCATTTACTTTTAGTTTTTGCAAATTCTTGAGTGTTGTGGTTGTCAGTAAAACAGTGTTCTCTCATAAATTTGTTTTCAGAATCACCCTTTGCCCTTAATGCCGTATTAATCCCACCGTAAAAATAAAATAAGGTCTGTGGTAAACTCCAGGCCTCATAGTGTAAACACTTCTCTATATGAAGATTATTTCCAAGCAGAAATAAACACTTAATCACCATCACAGGAGGCAAGCACGAGCTTCATCATTATGATCAATTAGTTTCCTACCTTCACCTCTTCTGTGAGCTAGCATTCCAAGAACTTTCTATCCAGAGAAATAGGGAATAAAATACCAAAGGTCTGTAAGTTAACTAATGTATTTCTTCATACGTATTGACATTTTAAAATTCTATGCACCAAGCATAGCACATTTCATAATTAAATACTAAGGGCAACTCTAATCTCTGAAATCACCAGTCTTCAAAAGAAGTTCAGATTATGATTATAACTAACAGGTTCCTAGTTGGAAGGCATACCTGACATGCTACCTGGACAGTCCTGCATTTGCCTTTTTCCCCGGAACATATTGGGAACAATCCTAGTTGGAAAATGAAGTTTGAGCTCTTTTGAAAACACTGAAGTGAATTCCATTGCCTCTGATTGTTAAAGTAGCAATTTTGTGATGTCTCTGAAAAATAGGCCAAAGTGAACAAACCCATCAGCTAAGCCAAGATTTTAATTTCCTTGCTGATTTCCAGACTCTATCAGAAGTTTGATTGCTACTTTCCTGCCCTCTGACTCCTTGGACCCAAAGTTGCTGCCATGTGTTTTTGATTTCTATTTGTGTCACTCTATTTTTGGGGGATATATAATGAGTTTTCTATTGCTGTGTAATAACTACACCAAACTTAGTGCTTTATAATAAAACTATTTTATGTTTTGCTTGTGATGGTCTGTCCTCCTGCTGGTCTCACCTTATTTCCTTCATGCAGGGATCGAGCTTACCCACTGGGGCTGGGTAGACTGTGATGGCCTGATTCAGAAGTGTAGCAGTGGATGTTGACTGTTGATTGTGCTTCATTGTGGCAATACTCATTCCTGGTGATGGTGCAAGTCACTCGCCTCTTAAGGCCTAGGCTTGAAAGTTGCACGATTTTATCTCATTTAATTAGTCAGAACTAGTCACAAGGCCAGGTGAGATTCAACTTATGGGGACCAATGACCCCTCTTAAAGACACATGCTATAAATAACTTGTGGCTGTTTTAAATCTACCGACGTCCTATTGACTTTAGGTGATTTTACTCTCAGACCTCGGTTTCCCAGTATTCCTAGGAATAGGAACTCTTTGGGAATCTCCCAATCCTTGGTATAGTTGATATTAATTTCTCTCAGGTGCTCTTAATCTGTTTTATGCCACCTTATTTTTTTTTCTTTCTCACTGCTTTTCCCTTCAAAATTTCCTTTCCATTTAATGGTTCCTAAAATTAATAATTTTAATTCATTTCCCAGAGTAAACTTTCTCAAAATCATATTGAATTTATCCTGTATTTTATTTATCCTTCATTTTTAATATCTAATGTGAAAAAACCTATTTGAAATAATTTGATTCCTTCTACTGTTTTAATCCAGTTGCCTGACCATCAATCACAAAATCATGACTGTATTATGTAACACAAGACCCCAAAATGTGGCTTTAGTTTTACTGGTTTCTATCTACTTTACCCATTTTATTGGACTATACATTCTAATCCACTGCTACTTTAATTATCCCTCTGTCTTGATCAGAATCTTTGTTCAGTTCTCATTCATGTCATAGCTAGATATTCTAAGAACTTCCAAATTTTGACTTTTTTTTGTCTTTTTGCCTTTTCTAGGGCCACTCCCGTGTGGCATATGGAGGTTCACAGGCTAGGGGTCAAATTGGAGCCATAGCCACCATCCTAAGCCAGAGCCACAGCAACGCAGGATCCGAGCTGCGTCTGAGGCCTACACCACAGCTCACGGCAACACCGGATCCTTAACCCACTGAGCAAGGCCAGGGATCGAACCTACAACCTCATGGTTCCTAGTCAGATTCGTTAACCACTGTGCCACGATGGGAACTCCCAAACTTTTGACTTTTTAATGATATATTTCTACCTTATCTAATTTTACTATTAATATATTATGTGTGTGTGTGTGTGTATCTCATAGGCCTTATTATCTCATATGTACTTTATATGGCATATTCATTTCTGACTCTTACATTTGCTATTTTATTCACTACAAAAAACATGAAATAATTTTCTTTCATTTGCTTGCATATGTGAATATAGCATCGAGGCTGCCCAATTTAATTAGTGTGTTCTTCTGAGTATTCCCTAACTACTTAAACTAAAATATATATCTATCCTCCTTAAAATACAGTTTATTTATACATTGCAAACATATAGTTTAACATTTAAAACTTTAGTTTCATTTTTTAAAATTTCCCAATATTTACCAAGTTATTACTCTATATGATAAGCACTGAGAAATAGATATATATATATATATAGGATATATATAGGATATGGAGGATATATATATCTAGGATAAAAAGGTGAGCACAAAAAATTGACAATGCCCTTTTGTATCTAACAGTTTATGACATGCAGATGCACTAATTATGTAATCATAGAAAGAGATGTATAATCACAACTGGATTATAAATATATAATCCTAAAGGAAAGTATAGTACTATAAAACCACATTTAATTTTTGACCTGATAGCTCATTTATTTTTATCACTGAATACATCATTTTTAATGTACCACAGTTTGTTTATGCATTCTATTTAATTTTTTCTCTAGTTTTATTGAGACATAATTGACATATAGCATTGTATAAGTTTAAGATATAATGATTTGACTTACACTAATCACAGGTTTAGTGAACATCATCTCGTACAGGTAAAAGTGAAAGAAATGGAAAAAAAAATTGTCATGAGAACTCAGGATTTATTTTCTTGTTAATATAATTAACCCCACTTTATATTACATATGAAAGTTGTTAAGAGAATAAAATCACACATTTAATAGGGATCTGACTTCATCTTTGAGTTAGGGAGTTTTCCCTAAGGAAATATTGGTTAAGGTGATACATGAAGGATTTGTTACAAGGATTTGTTACAAGAAAGAGATTCAAAAATAGGAAGCAGAGTGTAATTGTGGTGAGAAGGAAAGAATATGGAAACTCAATCAATTTGACTTGAACACACAAGAATAGCATGACATTCTGAGGCGGGGCTCAAGAGATAGGCAAGATTTTGTTAAGTAGGGTTATTTAGACTATGTTAAGAATTTTGGTCGTGTTTTTAATATAGATGGGAAAACCTTGAACAGATTAAGTAGATAAATCATATGATCAGATCTACATTTTGAGAGGTTACTAGAGCTGTTGTTCGGTGGGCTGATAAGAGGTGTCATAGTGGACAAGAGGATCCTTAAAACATTAGGATCATTGCAGTTCCTGTTGTGGCTCAGTGGAAACAAATGTGACTAGCATCCATGAGGATTCAGGTTCAATCCCTGCCCTTGCTCAGTGGGTTTAGGATCCGGCGTTGCTGTGAGTTGTGGTGTAGGTTGCAGACGGCTCAAATCTGGTGTTGCTGTTGCTGTGGTTTAGGCCAGTTCCTAGCCTGGGAACTTCAATATGCCATGCGTATGGCTCTAAAAAGACAAAACAAACAAAAAACATTAGGATCATATAGAGTTATGGAATGAAAATTTTCTTTGAATTTCATAACATGTTCATGAGTGATTTTATTTGGTTGCCTAAGGAATGATGGAAGGGAGTAGGAACTAAGGTGAGGTTGGAAGGATAAGCGTTTCAATAGCAAGGACAGTGCCTGAATTTTCTCAGGAGAAAATAAGGAAAGAGTGGGCATAAAAAAATCTTGCTCTGTGTAATGAATCTTGTACATAAAATTTTTTTTACTGTAAGTAGAGGGAGTTCTTATCTAATGCTTAACTAGCATTTCTTTTTTAAAATTATAGTTGATTTACGGTGTTGTTGCCAATTTCTGCTGTAGAGCAAAGTGACCCAGTCATACGTATGTATGTATATATATATATATATATATATATATATATATATATATATATATATATACCTTTTTCTAGTATTGTCTTCTATCACGGTCTATCTCAAGAAATTGTATATATATAATTCCCTGTGCTAAACAGTGGGACCCCATCACTTATTCATTCTAAATGTAATAGTTTGCATAGTTTGCATCTATTTATCTCAGACTCCCCATCCATCCCACTTCCCCACCCCTAACTACCACAAGTCTGTTCTCCATGTCTTTAAGTCTGCTTCCCTTCTGTAGATAGGTTCATCTGTGCCATATTTTAGATCTGATACATGTGATATCATATGGTATTTTTCTTTATCTTTCTGACTTATTTCACTTAGTATGAAAATCTCTAATTGCAACCATGTTGCTACAAATGGCTTTGTTTTTGTCCTTTTTGTGACTGAGTAGTATTCCATTGGGTATATGTACCACATCTTCTTAATTCACTCATTTGTTGATTGCCATTTAGGTTGTTTGTCTTGGCTATTATGAGTTGTGCTGCTATGAATGTAGGGGTGCATGTATCTTTTTTAATTACAGTATTTTTTAAGTAGAAGTGTATGTTTTGCCTCTGTGTCCCCAACTCTCACTGTGTGGTCATTACCTCCAGTTCAGCCAGAGCTTTGAAAGAGGTATGTGTGGGCTTTGCTTCCATTCATAAGTACAGCATCTCAGTTGCTCATTCCTCACTTTCCTCTCTGACATCCTGACAGCTATGGGCACAAGTTGGAGCCTGCTGGACAAGAATTCACACTGAGTAGTCTTGAAATGTGAGACCATTAACAAGCCCCAGGGAAATCCTTAGCCAATGGGGTTGGGAATCACAGAATAAATATTTCCCTGTTCATTTGTAGGCTGGACAATTCTGAGGTTATAGGCAGGGTGAAGTCTCAGTTTCCCACAGGAGAAAACTCTATCATGTACCCCTGTTTTGCCTTTTCTTCATTTTCCCATTTTTCTGTTCCCTTTACAAATGGCCCATGCACACATAGGTCCTTGTTTTGAGTTTTGCTTCAGGCTGAGGCAGTAAGTTCTTTTTCTGAAAACAAGAGTGGTGTGCTCTAGTCAAAATTTTGAGATAGGTGGTTGTAAAGAAAAACGTAACAGAAATAAAGAGCAAGAATTTTTTTCTGAAATACACGTTTGTATTTTCTCCTCAATTAGGTTATATCCCCAAAGCTAGACTTACACCTTATAATTCTGGCATTTTCCTATAATATGTTGCAGAGTACATGACAGATAATGATAGATACTAGTTGATTTTCTGATAAAATTGATTCATTTTGAACTATTTTTGGGTATGGGTTATAAAATATATATCATACGTATATATATACGTATGATATATATCGATATACATCATATGTATATATATGATATATATTGATATATATCATATGTATATGATATAAGTATTTTACTTTCATTAAGGAAAAAACCTATACCCCCAAATACTATTAATCCAAAAGGATATTTTTTGAATATAGAATAATGGATTTAAAATTCTTATAATCTGTGACTGTTATGACGATTATCATGTGAAATGTAGAAAATGTAACTGCTATAAACTGAGAAGATGGAACCGCTTTTACATTTTTTTTCCTGTCATAAAGCAATTGATTTTGTTTAGTCATAGTGTAAGTCAATGTGAAAGGAACAACAATAAGGCATTAATCAAACTAAGCACTCATAAAAAAAGCATTCATTGAATGATTTCACTATTCCCAAAGAGTGATCATTTTTAGATTACTTCAAAAATACTGTCAACAACATTTTTTTTTCTAGTGGTTAAAAATGCAAATTTAGGGACAATTTGCAGAAAGATGGTATGAGGAAGGAATTTCATGGACCTTATCCCAGTAAACAACTGTAACTGGTGAAATTTATTTAAAAAATCAACTAATATCTCTGGCATTTGCCCCAAAAAAATATAGCAAATGACAAAACATGTACATATATTCATATTTATTCTTTTAACCTCTGTCAGAACAGTGAGCATCTAAGGCACTCGGGCCTGGACACTCCTTCTAAAACCCACCCATCTGAGTCTGACAGAAGCTCTAGTCTGAGTGAGTGTAGCCAAGAAGATAGGGTTCCCTTTCTGTAAATCTCCCCACCAGGGCCATGGAATCATCCTAGGAAGTACAGATGGCCAACACTTTTCATTCTCTTCCCCCATTTCCATGTTGTAAAGGCTCAATATCAAGTGAGTGCAACTGAGGTCTGAGGTTCCCTTCTTCTACCCAGCCCCAAGTTTTGGGATATAGAAAGACCAATAATATTGGGGCCCTATTTGCCCTTGACCAAGTTCACTTCTAAGGTGGATGTTCCAGTCCAGGAGAGCCAAACCAGGGACACCAGAGGCTATCACTCAGAGAAGCAAGCCACACTTCCCCACCCCAACTCCAGAACAGTGGTGCAATACTGATACATGGTACAGCAAGATGAACCTGGAAAATATTATACCAAGGGAAAAGGCAATTATAGGATACATATATTATATGGTCCTAGTTAAATGAAATATAGAGAATAGGCAAATCTATATAAAGAGAAATTACATCATCCGTTTCCCTCCAGAGTGATGAAATTGTTCTAAACTTGATTGTGGTGGTACTTGCCAAAGTCTGTGAGCATACTACGGAACATTACATTGGACATCTTAAGTGGTCAGACACCAAATAGTTAGAAAGGAATTTAAAATTAAAAGCTATACATCTTAAGGGAGTTCCTGTTGTGGATCAGTGGGTTAAGAACTTGATAAAGTGTCCATGTGGATGTGGGTTCAATCTCTGGCCTCGCTCAGTGGGTTGAGGATCTGACATTGCTGCAAGCTGCTGTGGCAAGATGCAGCTGGAATCTGGCATTGCTGTGATTGTGGTGTAGGCCTCCATTGCAGCTCCAATTTGACCCATAGCCTGGGAACTTCCATATGCCACAGGTGCGGCCCTAAAAAGAAAAAAAAAGTTACACATCTTAAAAATTAAAATTGACTTGGATTTTAGTAACAATTCAGCATTTTTAAAAAGATAAGCCATGGAGCCTTCATATGCATACTCATATATGGTAGATCTGGGTGTGACTGGACATTATGTAATGTGTAAGTCACTGGGAAAGCCTTGCTTCAGGTTAAAAGCCCATGTGTGATTTTTCAGGCCTGACCACTGGCAAGTGCAAAGACTATATCTGTTAGGCATCACAGGGGTGAGCTGTCATCCCCACACCAGACTCAAGGCAGAGCCAGGGCATTATAGTCTGTGAAGGGAGTTGTAGTCAAGGACTCAGACTCCTGGTTTGGTCATGCTCTTTGACAGATTTGCATTCCTAGCCTTGAGATTGCACTCCTAGTTCTCTTGATCTGAGAACTTGGGCAGGGATCTTCTTCAGACGCTTCTCCTTAGCTTTCTTTTATGAGGGCACGAGTGGGAAACCTTTAAGATAGTTTTCCTCCTCTTAATTCCATACCTGGTATAGCCAGCCCTTGTTATCAGTGGGGATTTTGGTATCCGCAGGGGTCCTAGAACCAACCCCCCCTTGGATACCAAGTGATGATTGTACCTCTCTCCCAGGTGTACTGCCCTTTCTGCTCCCCTTTATCCCAGATTTGATGAAACTTCCAGAGATTTTTGTTTGGGGTTCCCTTAACAGGGAGATGACCCCCATGTTGGTGTTGATTGACTTGACTGTTAACCAGTGTTCCAATACATGGGGAAATGGAATAAGGGGCTTCTGAACATTCTCTGACTTTAGGCACTTGGCTTATACCAGTGCAGTAAGTGGTTAGAGGCTCCTTAAATTTTGGCTGTTGCTTTGATCAACATCTCTGATACTTGACAGCTCAGCTCTCTCTCACAGCTCCATTGAACTGACATCAATTAATTGACTTGACCACTTGTACTTCTTAGCAATAAATTATGTTCTTTATTGAGACTTTCATCTTCACTGAGACTTTCTGAGGCTTTTCTGAGTCTTTGAGACTGATTATCTGTTGAGTGTCATTCACCTCCTATCAGAAAAAGCACACCCTCTCAACACCAAAATTATAATACAATGTTAATGATTTTGAGATTTGAAAATATGGAGTTCCTTCTATATGGCATATTCTTTTTTATTGCAGTAAGTAAAATTTTAAAAATACCAGGAAAAAGAAATTAATCAAAAAAGTTCAATTGTCTCTTGCTAAACAACATTCACATATTACCTGGATTTCTTCTAGTTCTCTTTTAAAAGTAAATCTGTGACCAAAAATTCCATGATCCTGGGCTGCCATGGTACGAGGTGCAGACACAGCCTAGACTTTGAGACAAGACCCTGAGAAAGAACCAGAGGGGAAAAACGTATTACCCCATGTATTAACTCCTCCAAAAACCATCTTCCAATCATTATTTTCTTAACATTATTTAAGGGCAATTCATTGATTAAAGTTTGATTATAAGTGCCTTATTTTGGTTAAAGAAATAAGAGTGAGATTCTTGTGTTTTCTCTAGTAGAAGAGTATTTTATTTGACAAAGAATTCTCAAAGACATTTTGTACACTTCATCTTTTCTCTCCAAGCAATGTGTGTATTTTATGTGTTGCTTGTTATATATGATTCAGTAGCTATCATGTGTTACAATAGGAAATATCCAAGAAGAATAAAAGAACAAACATGATGTGGCGATATTACAATATAGAGGGTTATAGATCTCTAAAAGCCTATCCATGGATGGAGTTCACTAAATTTAGGTCAGAATCCCCATTCTAAAATTTTCAATTTAAGATTTACAAGGCATAGTTTTTTTTTTTTTTAACATTGGTCCATTAAAATATATATAACTATAAATTAAAAACAGCAAGAAAAAAAGCTTTGTGTTTGGAAAATGTCATTATAGCTCCTTGGAGATTCACAACACATACTAGTACACTAAAGGCTCTTTAATTGTATGTTTATAATGCTGACTACTTAATTAACTTTATTCCAAAAGGAATGATAATTTTACTGTTTTCTTTCCCATACTGGATATTAACAATCAGTTTTTAGGAGGATAAATTCAAGGGTGTGCTTTCCAATATTATAGTATTGATATTACTATTAATAGCAAATTACAAGATACTTTCAGAACAATCTCAGACAAGTGCTATTTAAGAATATGGACTCTGCCTATTCTAGGTTTCAATTAAGCATGACTATAATTTTGCAAGTGGGGATGGGTAGGAGTTTGGAAATGCAGCATATAGGAGTCAGAGAATAACTGTACACTAGAAAAAAAATAATGTATTTCGGAAATTAACAAAAACACAATTCTTACTGGTTGTTTAGAAACTTCTTAGATACAATATGCATGAAGATAGGACTTTTTTATGGAAATATCCAAAACCTAATGGTTGAAAAGAAATTCAAATTAGATATTGTTGATCATGCAGTGTAAAAACATTTTTTAAATATATTATATTGTCTAGAGAAGAAAAGTAAAGAGTAAATAAGGGCATAGATAATGTTTCATAATTGTAACACTAGACATAGCTTCATTAAATGACCAAATGAACCATTACTAGCATAGTTTAAAATTTATTTAAAATAATAAAAATGAAATTGGAGGGCATAGTTTAAATGTTGCGAAGAGCTAATAAGAGCAACAGCCATGCCCTAGATGATTTAGGCTGACTATCAGTAATGAAGTCTTTATTTCATTCAATGACAGATTTTGCAGTGATCAAAATACTACAATGAAGTGCTGTCAAAGTGAAAACTTTGTAGTATGCTTTTAAAAATAGATGGAATTGTAAATAGATTATGATTCTACTCTATTTTAGATAAAAATAATAAATACTGTACATAAAGGTTTTCACAGTTGCAGTGGTAAACATAAGGAAGTTGCTAAAAAATAAAATGAGAATCAAACTCCTTAAATACAAATGAGTAAATCTTGGTTTGGAAAACTCCATCACCAAGGTAAAAAGCACCCTGAAATGTTTGGTGGGGAAGAATCAGTTCACTTTCAATGAAGCATTTGCACAATTCAGTCTTTTATATCGTAGTTAATTTCTACCCAATGTTGTTTTTTTTTTTTTTTTCTTTTGTTGTCTGGAGCAAAGAGAAAACAAGGATCTTCAGGTTTTATAAGGAAGTTAAAATGCTTGGGGGAATTCTTGGGCTATTTTCTAGATTATAATGAAAATAGGAAGCAGGCACTAAACCAATGAAAAGATGCTTCCTATCTTCCCTTGATCTCAGTATATTTTCCACTAGTCTAATTTATGCTTTTAAGACTCCTCAGTATAATCTTGTTGTGTTTTCTGCCTATTGACTATGTCGAATGTTGGCATTATTCCTTTATTGATAATGCTTTAGTCATGTTAAAACTTAGCAGTGTCCAGTTAGGGAATTGTAGAAATATAGTATTTAATCAACGCAGTGGACACAGAATTCTAGCCTTAGGAATGTTACTCTGCTCTGTGATTTATAGGAGATTTCCTTTATCTCAAATTGACTATAAAATAGTAGGAATGGAATTCATTCTTGCTGAAATATTGATGCCTATATTGAAGGGTGTATAATAAGAAAAGTGTTTTATTTCTTTCATTTTTAGCAGATAATGGTGTGAGTGCTCTTGCACTCCCCCATGTTATGATCAAAATGCCTTTTTGGTAAGTTTCAAATTGTGTCAATTGCATGCCCCAGTGGGTTTTACTCACTAGTTTTGGGGTGTAAATTTATCACATATAAATATGAATCCGTTAAAGCAGTTTAAAATTCTATCCATTCAATTTGAGAGGATTCAGTATTTGAAATTTAGAAAGAAAAATTGTTCCTGGAGAGTTTGCAGTTATGGAAGTTCCCAGGCGAGGGGATGAATCAGCATAGGCCTACAGTTGTTGGCCTATGCCACAGCCACACCAACCCTAGATCCAAGCTGCATCTGCGACCTACACCACAGCTCATGGCAATGCCTGCCCTTAACCCACTGAGTGAGGCCAGGGAGCAAACTAGCATCCTTATGGATACTAGTTGGGTTCATTTCCGCTGAGCCACAAAGGGAACCCCCAGCTATGGTATCTTTAATGGTGGTTTAGTGTGCTGCAGGAGAAATTGTGTACTGAATATATTTTTTATTTAATTTTGTACAAAGTTCTTAGAAATGACAACCTATACTTCAAATATTTCAAAAGTTAAAGAATGTTAAATAGGAGATTTCCTTACTTGTTTATAAAACTGTATTAGAGTTAAACCCCAGTTATATTTCATCTATGAAAGTATTGCTTCACTGATATGTAGCCCTTCATTAACTCTAAAAAAATGCTGTACTATATAATGCAAAATATCATGTGTAAGAATTGAACACATCTTTTTATTGTTTAAATTTGAGTAAATACAACTACTGGTGTTTATTACCACCTACTAGAGACCAGACAATAGATTCATGTTTTAATGGAGACAAATGTGATGATGACATAGTCCTTTAAAGAATTTATGCCTTACTAATTGACTTTTAGTACAAATTGTCAAGTTCAAATCAATGCAGGAAAGAAATCACATGGTTTTCTTTAAAAATTTTCCACCTGTCAAGGGAAAACAAAATTAGACAATTTAATTGATTTTAATGTCACTGAACCTAAAAGAATAACAGAGAATATTCTATTTTAACAAGTTATGTTCAGATTAGAGATTCTTTATAGTATACTAACAAGTGTACAGCTCTATGAACATCAGCCAGTCACAAGATTCCATTTGATTCAGCTTTAATGATTTTATCCATCTGATCTTTGAATGAATTTCTTCATTTCACCTCTCCAGAATGTTAGATTCTTTCTTGAGATCTACTCTGTGGCATTTAGAGATGTGTCTCTTCTAAGAAGTGAGTATTTTCATGCTCAAGGTACAACAGAAATTGAGGAAACATTGTAAATCAACTATACTTTAATAAAAAAATGTAAAACTTTTCCTGAATCTCCTTACTGTCTGTATCTCCTTTAGTGCGTCTCTGGATTAGAAAAGATCAAACAGCAAATGAAAAAGAACTCAGACTTAAGCAAAAGAAGAATGAGAATATGAGACATCAAGACATGCCTATTAAAACCTTGCAGGAAAGCAAAGCAAGTTGCAAATGAAGAAATAATCAGTATACTGTCGAGTTCTGGGAAGCAATGGAAAATGTCTTTTTTACTGAAAGTAATTTTAACTTAGCTAGCCAATTCTAATAAAACATGATAGCCAAATAAAAATATAGGTTTAGACATGCAAAAACAGAAAATATATCTCCTATATGTCTTAGTTTAGGATGTGAATGGAGGTTATCTAGCACCAAAATAAGGGATAAATCTGAGGAAAAGGAAGATATGGGCTCTGAAGAAACAAGGTTTTAACTCAGGAAGTCATTATCAACAATCAACACTTTTATAGTAAAAAAAAAAAGGCTCTGCTGGAGGGGGCTGTGGTAAATTAAGTAATAAATCATCTAAGGCTTTGAATATTTGAAAAAAATTAAAAATGCAAAAAACATTGGTGATTAACGTATGGCTATTTTGAACCATAAGTTTATAGAATATATTTTTTTACATTAACGTGGGGGAGAGATTACACAAGAAAATAATTATAAACATAATAAATTACTTGATTTAACAAGAAACCATATTCAGATAGTCAAAATTATGTAACTGTGGATCAGTGATTTATCTATAAATTGGAATAAGTCTATAAAAGGAACATGTGGGGAAGCAATTTTAGCTTTAAACTATATGGTAATATCTGATTTTAAAAATAGATACAGATTAAAAAATGAAAGTCTAAAAGGATTTTATACTCCAATAATTCACAAAATTATATCACCCAAACCTTTCAATCATTTAGAGTTTTCCAACTTTTAAAAAAGTTATCACCTTCTTCGTTGAAGAATCCATTTTATTTCCTGATCTTTTTTTTTTTTTTTTGTCTTTTTGCCATTTCTCAGGCCGCTCCCGCGGCATATGGAGGTTCCCTGGCTAGGGGCCTAATCGGAGCTGTAGCTGCCAGCCTACACCACAGCCACAGCAACGTGGGATCCGAGCCGCGTCTGCAGCCTACACCACAGCTCACGGCAACACCGGATCGTTAACCCACTGAGCAAGGGCAGGGACCGAACCCGCAACCTCATGGTTCCTAGTCGGATTCGTTAACCACTGCGCCACGACGGGAACTCCTCCTGATCATTTTAATCTCAGCAAAGATTAACAGAAGGCTTAAAATGTGTGAAACCCATTTTGCATTTTCATTAATCTTTAGTTAAGTGGAGGCTATACACCATTCACTTCCTTTTTTTCTTATTAGAAGGTATTTTACTCTACAGTTCAATGCTATAATAAACTATTTTGAAAGATAGAACTGAAATATAAAAAGCATTTTAAGTACTTTTATACATTTTAATGTTTTACAAATATAACTTTTCCAAAATTAGCTTAACTGAAAGTATTTTTATATTTGTAAAAGGAAGTCAATAATGAATCAACACATTAAAAATAACTTTCATACATCTATAAAAGAATGATGGAAATTCAAATTGTTTTCTGTTATGGATATTTAGCACAAATGTATGGGTTTTGGTAGAATTTTATTAAAATAATAAACATGCATGCATTGTGTTTCAAAAATCATGTAGAAAATTTATCAGATACATATCAGAAAACCTCTGTGTAATATTATACATTAGTTTACAATTGTTAGTGATATTTCTAGAAAATACAATGACTTTACCTATTTAGCATTAATAGGTAATAAAAGGGTTAAAAAGTGAATTCCGCAGAAAATTTGAGACTTTGAGGTATATATATATGTATATATATATGCATAACTGGGTCACTTTGCTGTACAGCAAAAATTGACAGAACATTGTCATATTATCAACTGTAATAAAATAGTAAAAGGAGTTCCTGTTTGTGGCACAGTGGTAAACGAATCCATCTAGGAACCATGAAGTTGTGGGTTCCACCCTTGCCCTTGCTCAGTGGGTTAAGGATCTGGCCTTGCCGTGATCTGTGGTGTAGTTCGCAGACACAGCTCGGACCCTGCGTTGCTGTGGTGCTGGTGTAGGCCTTTGGCTGTAGCTCTGATTAGACCCCTGGCCTCTATATTCTGTGGATGTGGCTCTAGAAAAGACAAAAAAAAAAAAAAAAAAAAAGTAAAAAAGAAAATATGAAAATTCCACCATTTTGGATTTTCTTCTTAAGCTGAAAGGTCTGTTTCCTCAGTAAAGACGCTAACCATGATATATACTTTTGATGATTAAAACGTTCATTTTGTTATACAGTCTTCCATCTAGAATACTGAAACATGTAGAACACAGGCTATGTTCTTTATTATTTGATCTGTTTGAATGGTTTTTGTGTTTTTTCTCTTCATGACTATGTCAGCCATAACTTCTGAGTGTTGTTGGCGTAACTGATTCTATTAGAATCCTTCTCTGTTTTCTAAGTTACTGGTTCACTTACAGTGTGGTTAAAAAACAAAACACAAGTGAGATAACCACATTTCCTTTTTAAGAATTAAAGGAAAAGTTAGTAGAGAAAATCTCTTAATGGTTGATTGTGTAAACCTTTTTCCCTGTGTAAGTGGCATGAGCTGTAGCCAAGTTCATTATAGTTCATAAATGTCTCAAGGTTAATTTCATTTTCTTCTGTTTTCTTTTATATTCCTTGTGGTTATAGTTGGTGAAGAAATGACCTCTGAAGAAGCTGAGAATTTGAATATTCAGAGCCTGAAATAGGGCAATAACACTGTGTTTTATTCAATATTTAGGAAAGATGTACTACGAACAGAGTAATGACTTTGTCCATACTGGTTTTCAGGGGAGTATAAATGATATATATATGTGTGTATATATATACACACATATATATACATACACACACACACACATATACATATATATGGATATGTAAACTCCCTACCCAGAGGTCATCATGCTTTTTTTTTGCTAACATAACTCTGAAGTACTTCCCATGTAACCACTGGAACAGTCTTTCCCATCTCTTGAGTATAGCTGGCATTCACCTAGGAGGCTTTCACACCATACAAATTCCTTTGCTCTTCCACAAAAATTCAGATTTCATTAGCCCAAACGAATCCCAGGCATTGGTCTTTATAAAAGTGGCACCCCTCCCCAGTTGATAGCAATATGTAACCATGGATGCAAAAAAAACCCCACTAGAATTAGTCGTGTGTTTAGATTTGACCAGAAACCCAGTCTACATGATTTAAGGGAAGACAAGAAAATATTGAAGACTATTAGCTCATAGAGCATCAAGAAGAGCCAAAGTATCAGGTTTGGGAGCAGAGCAGGTAATAACATTGACCCTGTGTCACCTACTGGCCACTCCAGGGTGGAGGTACTGTGACTACCACAGAGACTCCTGCCACTTCTGCTCCCAGTGTTAGGTTTTTACTTCCAGTGTTTCAAGACTTGATTTCACAAATGCTACATTTATGAATAGCTCATGATTAAACTGCCTTTAAGTCTTTCTCATTCTATGTTTTGTTTGCCAATCTAGATAACATTCTTGTAGACTAGGTGCCAAGGATGCCGGGAAAATGTATTCCCAGGAAGTGTTAAGGGAACAATAAGAAAATTTAGAAAGGTTATAAGGCATGCATAATAAGAGAGAGAAATAGGGTCTCTCCTGAAAATCCACTTGATTTAAGTTTTGTGGTTTTGGGAGGAGTATGGGAAATTGGGGATAGGGGAATAGGTGAGCATTCTTAGAAGGCTTGCTATGTTATGCGTTGGATTTATTTTAATATCTTTAGCAAGAAAAAGTGTAACAATGCTACATTTAAAATATTTGGGGGCAGGTATAATTATATTAATAATCTGAACTTTGTCATTCTTAGAAATCCTCAATCTATTACAACTAAATCTGTAAAAATATAGAGAAATTATATGTTCCAAAAGAAAACTGGGAGTTCCCATCGTGGTGCAGTACAAATAATTCCAACTAGGAACCATGAGGTTGTGGGTTCAATCCCTGGCTTTGCTCAGTGGGTTAAGGATCTGTGAGCTGTGTGCCAGACGCAGCTTGGGTCTGGCATTGCTGTGGCTGTGGTGTAGGCCAGCAGCTACAGCTCTGATTCGACCCCTAGCCTAGGAACCTCCATATGCTGCAGATGAGGCCTTAAAAAAGAAAGACAAAAGACAAAAACAAAGAAAATAAAAAAAGAAAATTGGCTAGAAAAATTCTCATAAAATTAACTAAAAATTTGAATTAATTTTTTTTCTTTTTAAACACAATGACAAGTAGACATAAATGTAAGGAAAGAATACTTCAAATGGAATTAAATCAATAACTTACAATTAAGAGCATTCAAAGGCTTTCTCTCAAAGGGCAGTTGTGTCAAAAACTTGAAGAAATTCAGTCACTACTTTTGAGACTTCATGGAGTAAAGAGGGCAAAAAATAAGCCCCAGAGCTCACAGAAAATAGGGAATCTGACAAAATGTCTCTGTACAAAGCTGCTACTGCAAAGGATATATCTGAAGTATAAGAGTGAAAAAGAAATAATACTTTCACACAAAAAAGTAAAAGTAAGAAACTTGTTTTCTTAATCCTTGAACTATATGGAGAGAAGAAAAAACATTCCACTGGAGAATTTATAAATAGCAGTGATCCCTTAAGTGGTTTTGCAAAGCATATCTGTGGTACATATGTGGTCCAAGAAGACTGCAAAGAGAAACATTAATAGAAAGAGGTCTCAAATTGAAAGCACACACAGGTGACAGGCAAACATAAATCTTTTTGGTAAGGACTCAAAGTCAATCAGGGCCTTGGAAAATTTCCCACTGAAAGAAGGCATAAAATTCAGCAGGCAACAAAAAAAGATATTGGTAAACATCTAGACCAATGTAAGCAAGGCTTGACTGTATATTATAACTTGCAGGTGTCTCTTAGGGGGTGTAATAAAAGCAAGCTAAAATAAGAGGAAATATGATGTACAGTAGAAGGGAATTAATGTTGCTTTCATGTCTTGGCTATTGTCAATAATGTTGCAATGAACATTGGTGTGCATGTATCTTTTTGAATTATAGTTTTCTCCAGAAGCAATCTAACAATCAGAGGAATGGATTAAGAAGATGTGGTACAAATATACATTGGAATAATATTAAGTCATAAAAAAGAACAAAATAATGACATTTGCAGTAACATGGATGGACCTAGAGATTATCATACTAAGGGTAGTAAGTCAGACAAAGACAAATACTATGATATCACTTATTTGTGATATCTAATAAAATGACACAAATGAACTTACTTACAAAACAAACTCACAGATCTCAAAATCAAACTTATAGATACCAAAGGGGAAATGTGGTGGTGGAGGGGGAGGGATAAATTAGGAGTTTGAGATTAACATAGACACACCACTATATATAAAAGAGCTAACTAAAATTGACCTACTGTATAGCACAGGGAGCTCTATTCAATATTCTGTAATAACCTATATGGGAAAAGAATATGAAAAAAGAATGGATATATACATATATTTGTTCACTTTGTACTTGAAACTAACACAGCATTGTTGTAAATCAAATGATTCCCCAATACAATTTAATAAAAAATAACACTTAATAAAAAAGGGAATTAATGGAGTTCAGCTTTGTACTCTGGAACCCATAGGTCTATGTGGAAGTGGGGGTTGTTATTGAAGCTGATTAATTTAAGATATGTTTAAACCTAGTAACAATGATTTTAGCTATTGTTAAATATGATAACCATTTGGTGAATAAACATAGGAAATAGCATATGAAATAGTAAACGGAGGAAGATGGAATAGAGAACCTTATCCATCAAACGAAGGTATGAAAGGAGAAAACAAATTTAAAAAGTACTTGTAAGAAAAGCCAGGTCTATGATAACAAATAACTCAGAAAATCAGTCTTTAAGCAAAATTAAGTTGTTTCTCCCAAGTAAATCTAACATCTTGCAGGACAGAGCTGAGCAATGTAGGCAAGGTGATCTTCCACAGCCTCTTAGCCTGGCAGGTGATTCCACTTGTAAGGACCTCTGCATCCTCTCCCTGACCTTCCCAAAACCACTCTCCAGGAAATTGTTCACAGGAAAATGTCAAAAGAGCAGTGTTCTTACAACACTTCTCTGAAATGGTTAACAATATCCCTAAATATGGATGGTTCCTTCATTGGACATCATTTCACATTGCACGCATGTCTTTAAGGGCCCTGCGCCCCACATTTTTACCAAAATGAAACCACTTTTTTCTAGAAAGTGTTTATATTAGGGTATTCTTGGATCAAAGGATTTCTAAAAGGCTTTAGCTGAACAAATGTTTAGTAAGGCAAATGACGTCAACTTAGGATCAGAGTAACTCAAGTCCTTTTTACCTCAGACAAGAGGAGCTCTTCCACCACGTTCCTGTTCTCCTCTCAGCAATGGGCTGAGGCTGGGCTAATAATGTTGGACTAATGTTTTGTTTTCTTGTTCTGCCTTCTACATTAGGCAGTCCATGAGTCTGGGCCTTGGAGATGGCTATTTCTCAACCATCATAGAACTCTGTCCCTATACTAGCCAAAGTGAGATCCTCTATTTTGTCAAACATTAAAAAAAAAAAAAACCAAAACCAAAACTTTAGTATTTGAATTTCTTTGTGATTTAAAATTGTGGTTTCTGGAGTTCCCGTCATGGCGCAGTGGTTAACGAATCTGACTAGGAACCATGAGGTTGCGGGTTCGGTCCCTGCCCTTGCTCAGTGGGTTAACGATCCGGCGTTGCCGTGAGCTGTGGTGTAGGTTGCAGACGCGGCTCGGATCCCGCGTTGCTGTGGCTCTGGCATAGGCCGGTGGCTACAGCTCCGATTCGACCCCTAGCCTGGGAACCTCCATATGCCTCGGGAGCGGCCCAAGAAATAGCAACAACAACAATAACAACAACAACAACAACAACAAAAAAAAGACAAAAAAAAAAAAAAAATAAAATTGTGGTTTCTGTTCCCAAAATGACTCATGTGTGTTGGGTGTGGTAATCTCTTCCTGTGAGCTCATGTACATTGAATTTTCTAAAGGTTTTTTTCATTTCTTTCTAAAGATTTGACATTTTTGTTTTGACTTTTGTCATATGTTTTCTTTTTTTCCTTTTTGCATTATAATCAAAGATTATGATCTGAATAATTTAAACTATATACAACTAAATTTTGTCCTGGGTTAATATCTGACGAAATTTTACAAATTCCCCATGAATAATTAAAAATGATATTAACCTTTGATTTTTTTTTTCTGTATAGGGCTGCACCTGTGGCATATGAAAGTTCCCAGGTTAGGGGTCAAATCAGAGCTTCAGCTGCTGAATCCTGAGCTGTGGTGTAGGCCAGCAGCTGGCAGGGCAGAGGCTGGCCATCCATATGGCACTCCTTATCATGGCTACCCAGTAGATTCCCAGTGAGCCCATCTTAGGAGAGGAAGCCCATGGGATGAGCAGGGATATACCCCCACCCAAATTTTAGAGCGCCCCAAATTAGGAAAGGTTGATGACTCTGAATGGAGAAATTAGGTCACACTGTCAAAACTGAATCTGCTTGTTTTATTGAACCTAATAGAGCTGCTCTTTTCCAGCAGTCAGGTAGGCTGTGTTCCTGCCCAAGGCCCTACCACATGGCAGAATTCCTGATACAACTACATCCTAGCTATGCTTAAACCTTCAGTGTCACAGAATTTGGAGACTCGGCAATGGTCCTGTTAAGAAATTGAGCACAAATGGACAACCTTGGCCCAGGCAATTAACACCTTACTGACAAGCAGATTGAGCTGAGATTTGCAGTTTTTCCTAGCTAGTTGGACTCTTTAAGAATCAGAGGTTAAGGGAGTTCCCATTGTGGCTCAGAGGGTTATGAACCTCATTATTAACCACGGGGATGCAGATTCAATCCCTGGCCTCACTCAGTGGGTTAAGGATCTGGTGTTGCTGTGAGCTATGGTATAGGTCACAGACACAGCTAAGATCTGACATTGCTCACAGCAACACCAGATCTTTAAGGAGTGCCATACAGATGGCCAACCTCTGCTCTGCCAGTTATTTTTTATTGGATAAATTGTAGATAAAGGTGATCTTTTTGACCTCACTTTTTTTTTTCACTTCAAAGATCTGGTGCAGTGTATCCCCCAAAAGGGTTTTAAAATCCTTCTAAATCTAATTTCTTGTAGAAACAACATGGCCTCTGTTCCTTTCCCTTTTATCAAGGGCCTCCCAAAACAGCCCTTCCTTTTCCCTGACAAGTAATAGTTTCTCTCTGTGGATATTGGGGGACAAAATATGGGCATATTTCTCACAAGAAAAGAGGAAAGTGAAGCACCTGTACCTCCCTCACCTGATTATGGTTTCTGAACTGTTCCCTCTCAATAAGTTGATAAAGGTATTCCAACTTTTGATACAGATTTATGTCACAGTTGATCTGCATGTGCCTGAGGCCATTACATCATGAGCCCATTTGGAAGCATACCTGTATTGCCCTTGTTTGTACCTACTTCATAGGATTTTTGCATCGATTACATAGAAAGAATCTGGCACAGTATAAGCTCTACATAAGCATTTGCTATTATTACCCTTAGTGTAATTGTTATTAGGAGAATCTACTCACCATATGGCCCGAGGACAGGTGCCCATACTAATTTTGTTGAAATCCTACAAGTTCAAAATCAAATTCTAGTCTACTAGATTAATTCCCAATTTGTTTTAGCTCCAGGCTGGCCCCATCCTTGTGCCTTAGCTCCTTTCACCCATGGAGACTGTCACCTTTTCTTCCTCCTCTGTCTTCATTGTCTTCAGTAGTTGGAAAAAGTGAAAACAAAGTCAAGAGTGTTTAGGATGAACTTGAATTGGATTATCATTCAGTGTTTCTTCTCCACATTTCTGCTGTACTAGTTCAGATCTGTGCTTCTTGGGTTTATTATCCCCTAACCAGCACACTTGTACCAATGTTCTAGAATGGGCATAAATTCAACTGCCTGGAAGAAATTAACAAAGTTGCTCTATAAACATTTATCTTTGAAAATGAAATTCTTCCCAATGTCTTTTCTTTGAAGTGTAATTCAGCTAGAATAAATGCAGGAACTCAAGAACAGTCAGTTGTTTCTTCAAGTTTTAATCTTTTCAACATCAAAACACTATTACTGAGGCAACGTAGTATTGTGTCTTAGCTGGCACTTATATGGCTGTGACTTGGGTACCTAATTTCTGAAAAGCATCTTCTGTATATGACAGTTAATTATTTCACTTTCTGGAGGGTATGCAAACTTCCCTAGAGCCTGGCTCAATATTATAGGCCATGTCTTATGACATGTAATCAGACTGAGTCAGATAGGATTATATTAGCTACACTGTATTATTTTCTCTATAAGGAGAGTTTATTTTAGAAAAACAGATACTGAGAGTTTTTAAATTACTTTTGATCCCCACTGTTTGTTAAAATTACATGAATCCTTGAGAAATTAATTTTGAAAATTTCACTATGACTGCATTGACCCTTGCATATTTTCTTAAATTTCTACTAGCTATCCTGAAATTTCTCAAAATTTTTGAAGCATCGTTTAGTAGACTTTCAAATTCAGTTTTCAAGTCCATCATTTTTTCCAAGTCATCAGAGTATTTGTATTATTCCTGCAATCCAATATTTCAAGCATCTTAATCTAAAAAAATCATTTGGATTAAGTTCCGGGAGCTAGTGTCAGCTATTTCTTCTTCAAGGAATGTTCACAGTCTAGGACAAGAACTCCCTCCCTTCCCTTAAGGCAAACAGTTCACATCTCCTCTTCAATACTAATGTGTAATAAATATCTTATTATTTCTTTTATTTCCTTCCTTCCAAGGATCGCATATGGAAGTGCCCAGGCTGGAGCTGCATGAGAGCTACAGCTGCTAGCCTACACCAGTCACAGCAATGTGGGATCCGAGCTGCATCTGTGACCTATACCACAGCTCATGGCAATGCCAGATCTTTAACCCATTGAGCAAGGCCAAGGATTGAACCCACGTCCTCATGGATACTAGCTGGGTTCATTATTGCTGAGCCATGATGGGAACTCCTCCTTCCTTTCTGATATTTAATTTGATTCAGTGCCTATCTCCTTGACTGGGAAATTACTTCTGGGCAGGGAGGAAATTAAGCTTAGCCATGGAAGTGGAAGGCTCTCCTTTCCTATTATTCCTACAAAATTAGGTAATGTTCTCAATTTGAGAATAGTTCTTTGGTTTTTGGACTATTGCTAACTATGATTGCCATTAATCTATTTAGTATCAAAATCCTCAAGGTCTAGTCAAAGCCAGACTATACTGGTCAGGGGGCAGGTTGCATCTTAATCACTGGGTATTTTGGCTTTTGCAAGACCAGCAATACTATGAAAAACCCTGCCAGTTGAAATGTTCATGTATCCATACTTTATAAAATTCAATCCCTTTTCACTGTAAGAGATCCTAACCTTAGCAGGTATTAGCTGTAGGACTGTCATAATAAAGTTCCACAAACCTAGATGTCTTAAAACAAGAGCAATTTCTTACCTCATAATTCTGGAGGTCATAAATATGAAATCAAGTTGCTGGCAGGGTCATGCTCTATCTCAAGCCTCTAGGGAACAATATATCCTTGCCTCTTCTAGCTTTGGGTGATTCTGTCTCCACATGGCCTTCTTCCCTTTGTGTGGCAGAATTTCTGTGCCCAAAATACCCTTTTCTTACAAATAAAACAGTCATGTTGGATTTAGAGTCTACCTAAATTTAGTATAACTTCATCTTCACCTGATATCATCTGAAAAGACACTATTTCCAAATAAGGTCATATTTATAGGCTCTGTGGGGATGTGAATTTTGGAAGCACACCATTCAACCCAATATACAGGGGACCCAAATACTCTACAGATTTGGGCTGTCCAGTGTCTATCTGCTTAAGATGAGAAATTGCCCCTTCTTGAGTCATCTGGTTTGTATGAAAAGGTTATATAATTTTATAAAAGTTCTGTTAAGTTTTCTCTAGGTAAAGATAATATTAGCTTATGGGATATTAAACTTGTACACAGAAATTTTTTTGCAATACATAGAAACATCCCAAGGGTCACACGGTTGACCCAGGAATAACATGGGAGTTAGAGCTGCTGACCCTTCACATAGTCAAAAATCTGCATGTAATTTTACATTCATCTCTTGTACCCCTGGTTTCTTCATATCAAAGGTTTCATATTTGGGGATCAACTCCAGATCATGCAGCACTGTAGTACATGTTAATGAAAGAAATCCTCATCTAAGTGGACTCAGGCAGCTCAAAATATTATAAAAAGGTCAACTGTATGGACATGAGTATTTTAAGCAAATCACCTTCCAAAAATTTAAATTCCATACTTGTTATTTCCTAAAATTTATCAGCCTGAGATTGTGCCATCCAAAGAGGATTTGCTAGGGTGTAAAACAAAGTGACAGTTTGAGATAAGAATTATTTTCTAAAAAGACTCCTTTAATTAAGGGAGCATTATTTGTTCCCATCTTGTGTACATTTCTTTTTCTAAAGTGGCCGTAGAAACAGAGAGTTTTTCAGGATTTATATGTATGTGAGAGCAGGACAGCAGAGAAACAATGACAATTTTCATTTAGAGTCCTTGCCTCTTTCATTCACCAACCGTTGTGAAAAAATTAATTACTCCTGAGAGAATGCTATGAAAGGGAAGCAAGGGAGCTTCCATAAGAAATATTGAAGATGGCAGCACACTATTTCAGTCATCCGAGATATTCATGGGAAGACTCTGTCTTATCTATCTTAGGACTAGAATTCAGAAATGAGCTGGTTGTCATAGGGATGCATATTAACATGTTTATTTGAATTGAAAAATGAAGTCAGACTTTCTCTGACAGAAAGAATTCTGATCTGGCTGATTAGTTGGAAAATATTGACTGGTTTTGCCAATTAGGTTATTTGGCTGACATTTTCCAAATTGAATAAGGTAAATCTGTATGTCCAGGTTTTGACAAACATATATAATAAATAGCATGATCAGATTAAAATATTTTATCCAAAACATGTATTGGAAAAGACATATTAAAATGAACAATATTTCAATCTTCCCAAGCCTTTCTGAGTATATTGAGTTAATCAAGGTGTGTCAAGGTTAACGATTTACGGTATAATCAAGAGGCATCTGATAAGTCTCAGTAAGGTTTTTAGTTTGTTTTTTTCCTTTTTTGCATATTCTCAAGAAATAAACTGAATTACTAAACAGAATAATAAATTCATCTGCAGATAAGGTAGATGTATACACAAATTATGAGCAACATAATTTAAACTTGTCCATACAAGTGCTCATATAAGGTTATTTAAACCATTTATTTTTATTAAAAACTAAAAATATATTGTAACTGTTTCAACTGAGAGTGAATAATTTCAGATTTCAATTTAAAAATGTGTAGGAGAGTACACAATGCAAGTGTTTAAAGTACAAATAACCCAATTATTTGAAAAACAACATTATTCTGGGAAATAGAGACTGGATTATTGTCTATGTATGCAAGTGTAGAGCAGGAAAGAGCTACAGGAAATTGTCTAATACACCTCTCTTTCTTTTGTCTGAACCTATTACAAAAAATAAAGTATACATACTTTATCGACCAAATTACTATGCTATACTGTGTTACTTGGATATTTTTTGTGACTTTTTTATTGTTTTTGTTCTTATTCATCCATATAAAATAACTCATATTCCATTTAATTCTTTTTAGAATTGGCTGGGATCATGTTTTTTTAGCATATGATTCTACAACAATGTGTGTGTGTGTTTTTAAACCTGAGTTTGACTACCTTACCTCAAAGAATCTTGATTATAATAGTAAAGTAGGATTTATCAAACTGAGGTGTGTATATATGGTGAAATATATAACTCATACATTAAAGGGCTAAACTTGGTAGAATAAACCTAGCAAACAGCCTTATCAAACATACTTGGCCACATTTGCTTCTTCTCTTACTTGGAGAGATCTTGGTGACATCGTAGATCCAGTTGATTTCTTGTATTCATAGGAATACAAGACTATTTAGATATTTAAAACAAATTATACTTGAATTTAATGTAAAAACTAAAAGCTAAGTCAAATGACAAGGGACAAAGGCAGAAGATATTTGTCAATGATACTCCAAAGGACTAATCTTACTACATATGCATGATCTACAAACTGAGAAGAAACTACTACCAAACCAACAGAAAAAAATGGGCAAAGGTATTAATAGAGAGTTCTCTAAAATAGAGTGGCTTTAAACTGCAAAGAGGAATAATCTCATTTTCAACTGGCAAAATACAAAGGACACTAAAATATAATTTCTTGTCAGATTAGGAAAACTCTAAAAGTTTAATATGATCAGTTTCAAAGCCTGTTGAGAAATAGACATACTGATATACTGTTGGAGTGCAAAACAGTACTGTTGTTGTGGAGCGACTTTTGCTGTTATCCATCAAAATGAAAATTGTATTTACCCCTTGACCTGAAATCCCAGTTCTGGAAATTTAGCCTCACTCTGCCAGTCAGTTCTTGTGGCAGCAATAAACAACCTGAAATCTCACTGGCTTGCAACAAAAGCATTTAATTACTGTTTGTACTACATGAGGGTAGTAGGTCAGCTTTTCCTCTGTCTAGGGCTGTCTCATTCCTGGACCAGCGTGGCTGAAGAAACTGTAGCTATCTGGGACATGATGTTCTTATCGCAGGGGCTAAAGGGGCTTAGTGGAAACACAGAAGACTTCAAGACTGTGCTTGAAATTAGCACACTTTTCTGCCCATGTTCTATTGGGCAAAGAACTCACATGACAAAGTCCCAAGTCATCAGGGCTATGAAGGATATGCCACCTCTGGAGAAGCATTGCAAAGGCACATGGAGGAAGAGCCTAATCCTATTAAAAAGAAAAAGCAAGGAGTTGGAAACCATGCCTGCCTATCCACAGCTGATAAGAAATATATAAGATTATTCATTGCAGCATCATTAGTAATAATAAGAGCATTGATTTGAAAACATTTATGGAGAGGTATCAGACCGCTGGTCTCTATATATCTATCCGTTCTCTCAGAAGAATGTATGGTTGACAGTAATGCTCTCTGTTTTAAAAATTCCTATTTCCAGCAGCCATTGTGCTTGAGTTATTTCAAGGTGCAAAGTGATCTTTCCTGGACTACAGATCTTACATCATTTAAAACATGAAATTGTGCTTCCAATTCATTCATTCAGTAAATATTTATGGAGGGCCTGGTATGGTTCAAGTTGATTTATGTTGAGGAAGTCTGATGGATTAGGGATGTAGGGTAGGCATAATTATCCTGCAGAGAACAAAAATTCAATATCTCTCAACCCTGGTTTTTCCTACTTGTCTACTTCTGCCAATCTTTCCCAGCCCAGGTTATAGGAACAGAGTGATAAAGAAAGGGTAGGATTTTGACACTAGGAACTGGGAGTCTTTGGAAGAAAATTAAGTCAATGTAAAAAATGTGCTTGAGGGTATTTAGGCCTGATATTACTGCAAAAAAAAAATCAGTGGAAGAAACAGACATTAGGGCATAGTCAGGATAAGCTTTTAAAGGTTTTGTTGTTGTTGTTTGTTTGTTTGTTGTTTGAGTATTCCAGACATGAGAAAGTGGAAGGAACATTCTAAATTGAAAAGGCAGATAAAGTATTTTATGGGACTTTACAAAAGGGAAGCAGGCAAAAATTAGCTTGTTTTGGATACAGTTGGTTAAGGATGTTTCTCAGGAGAAAAACTCTACTTATGAACAAGAAGATGCCATTTGTGCATTTTTAGAAGAACAGCTAGGAGAACATGAGAAAAAGCGGGGGCGGGAAAAAAAAAGTTGTAGACAGGAATGCAGTGGGCCATAGTAAAGTGTTCCTGGTCATTTAGTGTCTTGTACACTTTTCTGCTAAGAAATATTCAAGTTTCTTTGGTAATATTAAGAGTTGGAGATTTCAGGTGTTTGCCAGATGCAAACGTTTGGGATTTTTTGATTCATGACTTTTTTTTTTTTTTTTGTCTTTTTGCTGTTTCTTGGGCTGCTCCCATGGCATATGGAGGTTCCCAGGCTATAGCTGTTGGCCTATGCCACAGCCACAGCAACGCGGGATCCGAGCCGTGTCTGCGACCTACACCAGAGCTCACGGCAACACCGGATCCTTAACCAGCTGAGCAAGGGCAGGGACCGAACCCGCAACCTCATGGTTCCTAGTCGGATTCGTTAACCACTGCACCACGACGGGAACTCCCTGATTCATGACATTGTTACCAAGAGAAGCTCTTTGAGCAGGAGTTGGCAAACTGCAGCTTCAGTCTGTTTTTGTAAATAAAATTTTATCAAAACCCAGCGATACCCATTTATTCACATATTATCTACAGCTGCCTTTAAAATTTAACAGCGGTATTGAGTAGTTGACCTATTTTCTTATGACCCACAAAGAAAAACCTTGTATCACAACCTATCTTAGTGGTAGGTTGGTGGTTATATTCATCCACTAGGGCTGCCATAACAAAATAACACAGTCTAGGTGATGTAAGTAAGAGAATGTTCCTTACAATTTTGGGGCAGGAAGTCTATGATATAAGTACCCTCAGGTTTGTTTTCTGGTGATGTGTTTCTTCTTGGCTTTTATTCATTATTTTTCACCCTCGGCATATTGAGGTTCCTAGGCTAGGGGTTTATGCCACAGCCACAGCAACACGGGATCTGAAGTGTATCTGTGACCTACACCACAGCTCATGACAACGCTGGATCCTTAACGCACTGAGTGAAGCCAGGGATCGAACCCGCAACCTCATGGATCCTAGTCTGGTTCATTAACTGCTGAGCCAGCAGCTAATCACCCAGCCTCCAAGAAGCTAGTGTTTAAATGTCTTATGCAAATGGGTGTATATTGAGCAGCTAAATATTAGCTCTAGGAGCTCCTATTGTGGTGCAACAGAAACAAATCTGACTAGGAACCATGAGGTTGCGGGTTCGATCCCTAAGCTTGCTCAGTGGGTTAAGGATCTGGCGTTGCTGTGTGAGCTGTGGTGTAGGTTGCAGACACAGCTTGGATCAGGCATGGCTGTGGCTGTGGCATAGGTTGGCAGCTACAGCTCCGATTTGACAGCGGGAACCTCCATATGCCACGGGTGTGGCCCTAAAAAGGCAAAAGACAAATATATATTTATGTACATCTATATATGCTTCTGTAACATTTAGAAAATTATCTTATGGTATTTATAGTATTTTCTTCTGCAAAAACACCACAACAAAAACAATAATCTTGTCTCACAGATTTGTGTGATATTGAAAAATTGAATTTTAAAATACTTAAAAATTCTGTTGCTCAAAAGAATACTTTTATTTTCCAGAACAGACCCATCATATTTATCTTTTTTTTTTCTTTTTCCTTTTTTTTTTTTAAACCAATCATTAGACTTTAAAAGTCCTACTCTAGGATACATTGCATTTTGATGTTTAAAGTGATTAGAAATACTGTTTCAATAAAAGTAGTTAGAATCGCCACCTCACTATAACCCCCAATTTCTTTCAAACTTCTGGCAATCACTTGAGAATTTAGGAATGATTTTATCTCTTCAGATACTTCCTTCCAACTCCTGGAATATGATGAGATCATTTACTTGTTTTTGAAATAGGTTATCATCATGTTTTCTCTAAATTTAAGTAACTTAGTATAATTTCCAGTTATATTTATTCCTCAATACTTTCCATTTTCAGTCTGTCTTTCTTTATCTTCAAGCGTCTCTTTGGGTCCATTTATCGTTTTGCTCAAGTACTTTCTCAAATATTTTTTGTTGATCTGGAACACAGGTATACACATATTCTAAATTCTTGTACTAGGCACAGGTATATTTCTAATCACCCAGCAAGATGAATTAGTTCTTGGGATTCTTAGGTTTTGAACCATTATCTCATGAGAACTATTTTCTCTCAAACACTGCCATTTCTTTCTAGTTCCCTATGTTGCATATAGAAAATCTCAACCAAGTTTGATTCTACCCCCACTCTAAGTGGAAAAACATTACCACATTTTGTCTGGAAACCTGTGAGATTCTTTTTCTTGATCCTTCCATGTTGGGAATTTAACCAGAATATCTTGGTATGTGTGAACTTTGTCATCAATCCTGTTTGTGACTCAGGGATCTCTTTTAATCTAGATGATGATGCAAACCATTCCACAGTTCAGAGAAGTTTTTGGCTATTATGTTAATCATTATCCCATTCTCTCTCTCTTTGATTTTTTTAGTTCCTTTTTGCAGAACTCTTTGAATACCCCACTGGAAATCTCCCCCTGCCCCCTTTTTTTTTAATCCATCTTGGTCTGTTTGAAATTTTTATCAGGCTTCATAATTTTTCCCTCATGATCCCTGTCTGTCTTTGTCTCTGCCTCTGCCTCTTCCTGTCTCTCTCTTTCCAAGCCAGCCCTAATTATATTCTCAGTAATGACAACTCTCTTTGCAGTTCATCTATAGAAACTTTTTTAAACAATAAAAGATTCTCTAAAGTCTTTCTTTTGAGCTCTAATAATATAACCCCAAGAGTTATTACATTTAAAGTTTTATTCTGACTGTTCAGTTCTAATTAAAAGACAGCACCTTCTTCTAGATGTTCAGCTTGATTTTTATCCTTCAAGTTTTGATTCTCTTAAATGTGGGGTTTAGTTTAGTTTCTTTTGCCTTCCTATTTCATTTTGCTAGAGTCTCTTGACCAAAGTCTGGCTAGTTTGATAAAGGTGCTATAATTTCTTTTCTTAAGGATTATTAGTGAGTGATGGGCTTTGCTGAGCTGAGGTTTCCTGTCATTTTCAGAAACTGAAAGAAATCTAGTTTTCTAGGCAGTTCCCCGTTCCATGGTTGGTAGAACCAGAGAATCAATTTAGAAGCACCAGTGTTAAAGTGAATGTTGGAACGCTTTCCCAGGAAAATTTACAAGATTCTGCCACCTTACTCTGCAGAGAATCAGGAAAGCATATACTCTTTCTGAAGTAGTGGTTCTCTAACTTGTGCACAGATTAAAATAACCCAGGCATTCTTCAAAACTCCCAGTGCTCAGGTCACATCCAACATCTATTCAATTTGCATTTCTAGGATTAAAATCCCAGCATAAATACTTTTCATAGCTCTCCACTTGATTCTAACAAGTTACCAAGTGTTAAAAAACTGACCTAGGGGCTTCAGGGAACATAGACCCTCTCTTTTGCTACTGATAACTTTGGCTCTCCCCCTGTACCAACACTCATTCTATTAGTAGACTTGACCTATTTTGGTGTTTATGTTACTCAAGATAGATGGGAAGATAGGATAGAACTGAACTTAAGTTGTTACCTTCCTAGAATTCAATATGTGGGAGATGTTCTCTCTTTTTTAATCACCTGTAAATGATCACACACATAATTACTTTATTAAAATTATTTTTTCAGTATACATCAGCTTCTCTCTTGGGAAAAGAATTTACTTTCTTTTCTCTTTAACAGTACAAGTGAGAGCTTACTCTCACTGGTCATATTCTTTGATTCAGTGTTTTCCTGCCCTCAGCACTTGGACAGATTTTTGCTCTTATGAGATGCTTTTTCAACCTCACAAAAGTTGAGGAGAAGACTTATAATCCATACACTATAAGCCTAGTATTCAAATTATTTTTTCAAGTTCTGCCCTGGTATTCTCTTTAACTTAGAATGTTTAATTGTCTAAACAAATAAAAGGAAACCATTTGTCAAAATGAAAATTTGACACATTCCCATCAATTTTTATTTCTTGAAATATATTTATATCATTCAGTTTGTCATGGAAGCATATCAAATAGTTTTTGCATCCTCAAAATGTCTAACCCTGTTCCTTCCTAAACATTCTCTGATGTTTAATGAATCATATGCTATGGTTTATGAATTTTGGAATTTTATCGCTTAGTTTTTATTAAGTTTGGCTCTAGATACTTTCAGCCTTTATACTATTAATTGACCTAAAATAGTTAACCTTTAAGGATTGAACAAATGAAATTTAATGAGTTTCATGAGAAGCCATACTCTTTTCCAAATAATTATATTGATTTAAAACCAAGAAAAAGTGATTATGACAAATTTTACATTGAAAATATGAAAAAATAAGGTCACAACAGACACTTTCTTGTTTGATTTGTAACCTCCTGCTGCAAGGAAATAGGTGTATCTTAATTTGGAAGAGATTTACAAGGTAAAAACTTAGAAAATATAACAGGATGAATACTATTTCTCAGGAATTGTCCATTTCATGAGCATGTATAGTATTTTAGAAGCCCAGCAGGGCATATTCAACCAGATTTCTTGAAACTCATATTGAAAAAGTCAATTATCCATAGGCAGCAAAAGGGCTAACAGAAGGAGACCAGCAAACTTAATGCCACTATACATAGGTATTATTTCCTCTTTGCATACCCCAAATACTTTATTGGACAATGTATTACTGGTTTGTCAGTTGAATTGTTCAACTATGGAATAATTCAATATACAAATAGCTAGATAATAGTAACCATATTTCTTCACTTATTTTTCCTTGAATTTAATCTGTCTGATTTCAAAATTTCTTAAAAGGTTAAAATTTTAGCTTTATGCCTTCATATAAGATGTCGATATTTGTAATATAAACATAGTACAATAATTTCTAGATTATTGGATTGGATTTTGAAGCACCTAGAAGCATTTTTTTTTTATTTTGAGAACTCCTTATTCAATGAGAAATAATTCTGAAAATTCAAATGCACATTTTTATTATATTTGCAAAAATCAAAGTTTATGTTCATTTGAAGATAAGTTCTCTGTCATTGATAGTACATATTTATTTCTATCTATAAAAACTAACTTTTGAAATGTTTTTATAAATCCACTATAATTACAATAAACTCTTACTTATATTTCCAAAACTAGTTAATAATAAAGTCAAGGAGCTGCAAAAGTCTTCCACTGCTGCTTTTCCCATGTTCTTTCACAGTACTATCATGATGTACAGCCCTGTGCTTGTCTGGGAGGAGCTTATGGCAGGGTCCAGCATCCACTTAGCTCAGGAAATACAGTGCAATACTGCATCTGATATTAACTTTATCTCTAAATGTGGTCACATAAGATATTGAGTTCTCAGTTGCACTAGGAAAATTGGCACCGTAACATAGGGCAGAAGGAGTGAGTTACTCTGTCTTCTCCATTTCTCTTTTGAACAATCATGGAAATAAATAATAGAAGCTAACACACATTACCATGAAGAGAAAAGTAAAACCATGTTTCTTCTCTATGACTTCTCTTGGGATTAAAAACTATTTAAAAATGAGCATAGTTAACATTTACATCTCATACAAGTTTTTTTCCAGCTTATCTTTATCTCTAGATGACCCCTAAAGAAAGTTATCTTAGTTACATAGAGAGAAATTTTCACTTGAGCAGTCATTTTCTGAAAGGATATTTCACACTGAAAAGTCTTTGAAATATCATTTTTCATCTACCACTAAACCTATTGAAAATGTCTCCGCAGTACCTGAAACATTTTCTCTGTTGAAATATATCATTTTACATTACTCAGATGTTCTGAAAATTCATAAAGTGGCAATCATAATTTATTGAAATTTCTTTCTGCCAGTCAGAAATGAATAAAACTATACAGTGCACTCAAGAGAAAAAAGAGAAGAAAAATGAAGAGAGTGACATCAGTACTTTTGGTTTAGAAGTAACATAAGATTGTTCTGAGTAAATAACTTTAATTTTAGTGGTTCTCTATAATTGCTGTTTTTTATTTATTTCAAGCTCGTGAAGGACTGAACTTATCATGTGGCAAACTTTATAGTGTAGATCTCTAATAAATTTGTTCTTTTACTGACATAAATAATTATTCAATATTTATCCATGGGATTACAACTGTTTAACCTTATTTCTTTTATGCCTCAATTGTATTGTACTTATTTACTCTCTGAAAGATGGCTGAAGTTTTACATTTGTAGATTCTGAGCCTGGGGACTATCTAGGATTGTTCTTATCTCTGCTGATTTTGAAATTTTTTCCTGCCCTTCCTTCTGCTTTTGTTTCTCTAGCTGTACAAGTCCATCCTTTAATGCAAAAATTGTTATATTGAATGTCTCCTTTTTTATTTTATATGAGAATTAAGGATATAAGTGCCAACAACAGAAGATTAGTATACAGATTATACCAATTAATGACAGCAATTATAATGTGATGCTGGCATAGCTCAATGCATGTTCTTAGTATTTTTGTTATCATTGCAACCTGTTTTGGCATTTCCGAGAAAGTATAATTGCTCCAGTTTGATTACCTTACTTTTGAAATATCCAGTATCTGTGTATGCTGTAAATTATATAAATTTTAGTGGGTAAATTTGTCAAAATATAATTGGATGGATATCCGGAACAGACACCATTCCTCAATTAAACCTGAACCATTTATAAGGAAACATTTTTTTTTTTGAATGGCTTCTCTATTTTTTGTTTGTTCTTCTGTGGGAGACATTATGATTTTTAGATACATGTTTTGCTATTATATACAATTCACAGATATTATTTTTTAGATACTTTTTTTGCTATTATATTCAATTCACGGTCTCTCTTTGCAAATGTCTTTAAATATATCTGTAAGGGCGAAACTGAGAAGTAGCCTTGCTAAGCTAAAGGACATGAGGTATTTTAACATTTTTTTATTAAAATACAGTCAGTTTACAGTGTTGACTCTATTTCTTCTGTAGAGCATAGTGACCTAGCCCCCCCCCGCCCCCCACATAGACACATTCTTTTTTCTCATACTTTCTTCCACTATGTTCCGTCCCAAGAGATTGGATGTAGTTCCCTGTGCTATAGAGCAGGACCTCATTTCTTATCCATTCTAAAAGTAATAGTTTGCATCTACGAACCCCAAACTCCCAGTCCCTCTCACTCTCCCCATGCCCCCTTGGCAACCATAAGTCTCTTGTCCATGTCTGTGAGTTTGTTTCTCTTCTGTAGATAGGTTCATTTGCCATATTTTAGATTCCGTGTAAGTAAATCAAAAAGAGAAATACCAATACCATATGAGACATTGTAATTTAAATCCTTATTCCCAAAGTGCTCTCTAAATGAATCTACATTAGCTCTGAGAATGAATGTGTCTCCGGTCCCCGTGTTTTCCTAACACTATTAAATATGTTTTCAGTGTCGACATTAAGAGGTGAGTAGTGGCATCTAGTTTTATTTTAGGTTTTTCCAGTTATGGATAAATTCTGACATGGTTTCATAAGTTTATTGGTTATTTTTCAACAGAGAGGCTTCTGTCTTATCTATTCTTCATTTTTATCTTAAAGATACCAATATTCCTCCTGCTCTGAAATTGCTTTTGTGTCTTTTGTGTATCTTTTTTTCTTTCATTCCATCCGCCTCGGGTCCTCATTTAATACAATTCTATCTGTTTTTCTTACAATTTCAAGTGTATTGAGTATTACCATTTCTTGTTTTCTAGCATATTTAGAAAGATAAGTATTTCTTACATTGAGTGGTTGTGAGGATGAGCTGAGTTAACAGAAGCAAAGGTTTGAAATAGTGCCTGGTACACAGGTACAAGTCAAAGACTGACCTGAAAGTTTTTTTCTTCTTTGCATTTTTTAAAAATGAAGATCTTGGGGAGTTCCCGTCGTGGTGCAGTGGTTAACGAATCCGACTAGGAACCATGAGGTTGCGAGTTTGATCCCTGCCCTTGCTCAGTGTGTTAATGATCCGGCGTTCCCGTGAGCTGTGGTATAGGTTGCAGACACGGCTCGGATCCCGCGTTGCTGTGGCTCTGGCGTAGGCCGGGGGGCTATAGCTCTGATTCGACCCCTAGCCTGGGAACCTCCATATGCCGTGGGAGTGGCCCAAGAAATAGCAAAAAGACAAAAAAAAAAAAAAAAAAGAAGAAGATCTTATGTTGGTTATCATCCAACACACAATTGTTACTTTTTTATTTATAAGATCTTTTTATTAAAACAATCTTGCCATATATGTTGCTTTTATTATTTTTAGTATTTTTCCCCTGAACATGAATGTTTATATACACTTATCTTTTTGTGGTTTTGTAAGATTAAGTGGCTATTTGCTTATCAATATGAAACAACATAAAAAGAAAAGTTGAAAACTATTATAGGGGAAATTATAAAGAAAAATAATACAGATAAGAATACTAACTAAAAATTTTGCTTAGCTAAACTATAAATAGGTACAAAAATTCAGGAAGTAGAAGACAAAAGAGAAAGAAATTAAAAATTAGGTGGAGTTCCTCTGGGGTGCAATGGGATTGGCAGTGCTTTGGGACCTCTGGGATGCTGCTTTGAGCCCTCGCCTGGCACAATGGGGTACAGATCCAGCATTGCCATAGCTGCTGCTTAGGTTACAACTGTGTCTAGGATTGGATCCCTGATCCTGAAACTCCGAAAGCCAAGGGGCGGCCAAAAAAGAAAAAAATAAAAAATAAAATAAATAAAAATTAGACAAGTTGAGGAAACAAGAAAACAAATAAAAAAAATATGATAAAATTGTGATTCAAGAAGAGAAAGTAACAGAAAAAAAAATCATGTTGCATCTTCTTCCATTAGAAATAATTTTATTTTTCCACATTACTATTGGTAGCATTACAATTACCAATTCATCATGTAGATATCCTACTTTCACATAGTCTTATGGATCTTTATTGCTCCTAAGCTAAACCAGGAATATGTCCAGGTTAAGGGTCCAAAATCAAAAGCCTAAATTCAAGTGTTGGTAACTGGAAAAAATAAACATCAGGCTAAATCTTTGCAATTGTAAAAACCATAGTAGTAGAGACATTTATTTTAGAGTTTTCCAACTCAACTAAAAAGATTAACTCAGATTAGTATATTCAGTTAGACTTTGATATTTATTTATTGCTTTTTAGGGCTGTAACCTCAGCATATGGAGGTTCCAAGGCTCGGGGTCCAATCCGAGCTACAGCTGCCAGCCTACACCACAGCCACAGCAAAACACCAGATCCAAGCCGCATCTGCGACCTAAACCAAGCTCAGGGCAATGACAGATCCTTAACCCACTGAGCGAGGCCGGGGATGGAACCCTCAACCTCATGGTTCCTAGTCAGATTCGCTTCTGCTGCACCATGACAGGAACTCTAGACTTTGATGTTCAATCCAGATAGCTCCTTCCCCTAACTGATAATATAAATATGTGGCAAATAATAATTTATTTTTTTCCCCTCTAGAATTTATTATAACATTTTGAGTAATGAAGAAAATATCTGGTAACATTTTATTTTACATATAAATGTCAGTTGTACAACCTTAGACAAGATGCTTAATGACATAGTACTTTACTTTTCTAACCTAACATAACTCTTAGGAGCACAGAATAAAAATAAAAAAATAGATATTAAATATTATTCAATATGATTACTACAATGCAATCTTAACAATGGTTGTAATTGAAAAATGAACCAGTTTGTAGTCAATGCAATTCCTTCATAATCCCAGCGAGTACTTTCTGTGGAGTTGGCAGACCAATTTTAAAATTAACTTGGAAATGCTAAGGACCTAATCAAGGAAATCTTGAGAAAGTATTAAAAAAAAAAAAAGGCGAACTTACATTCTCAGATTTAAAGAGTTATAAAGTGAAAGTAATCAAGACAGTTTGTGATATTGGGTCAAGGACAGTCAGAACAGTGGAACACACTAGAATAGAATAAAAATTCCGGAAGTAGACCTGCCCATATATGAAGACCTAAGGTAGCACAAACACACCATGGCAATTTCCTGAGAATGAGTGGCAGTTTCAATAAATGGTGCCATTAACTGCATATCTGTACATAAAAAAATCCCTCAACTTGAAACTTGTACCTTACACAGATATTAATTCAAGCTCTATTATGAACTTAGTTGTAAACAGAAAACAAAAATGCTTCCAGATGGAAGCAGGGCAATACTTTCATGACCTTGGGTAGGAAAAATTTCTTTTTTCCCCCCACCCTTTATTATGAAAAATTTGAAAGACGTTTGTTTTAAATATCTGTATATACAATTTGCTATAAACAATTTTACCCTATTTGTTTTATAACATTAAATTCTGTCAACTTTCTTTTCTCCAAAGAGGAAATACTAGGTTTGCCTAGGAACAAATTCCATAATCACCCATTATTTTTTTTCCATGATATAAATGTAGTAGTTATATACTAATAATACCAATATCAACACAAACTAGGCTACTAACTAAATTCCTTTTACATAATTTAGGGTTCTTACTCTTTTTAGTTGGTATCCCACTAGTGATGTGAAAATAATTGTTTTAAATTTACTTGAAATATATTTCTTTTATTATGCCACCAGTTCATTATACAAGTCATTTGCTTCATTTTACTCTGATTTTTTAGAAATTGTTTATTTAATTAGAGTTTTACATGGTCTTAAACTCAGGATGATGGAACTAACATATTAAAGGTGTAGCTTCTATTCCAATACATACCATCCTGTTTTCTCCCACCTCTCCGTAAACTATTATTTAAACTATTTTCTTTTAAACCATCATTTTTAGCATAATAATTTTTTCTCCTTTGCTTTATTTGTTTGTTTTTGTTTTTAATAGCCTTTTTTAAAGGCAGCTTTATAATCACAACATATTGAACAAAAGGTAGAGACTCCCTGTCCTAACACATGCACAGCCTCCATGGTAAAGGTGCTGCAATCTATGAACATACAAGTCATATCATTATTATTTAAAATCCATATTTTACATTAGGAGTCATTCAGTTCATCTTACCCCTTCTCCTAATCCCTGGAAACCACTGATCTTTCTATCTATATAGATAGATCTTTCTATCTCTATAGTTTTTTCTTTTCTAGAATATCATAGAGTTGAAATCATATAGTATGTAGTGCTTTCATTGCCTTCTTCCACTTAGTAATATCCATTTAAGTTTCCTCCATGTCTTTTCATGGTTTGATAGCTCATTTCTTTTTAGTACTACAATGTAACGCATTGTCTGATTGTACCACAGTTTGTTTACCCATTCACCTATTGAAGCCCTTCTTGGTTACTTCCAGGGTTTAACAGTTATTAATAAGGCTGCTATAAACATCTTGTGCAGGCTTTTAGGTGGACATAAGTTTTGAACTCCTTATGGCAAATACCAAGAAATACCATTGTTACGTCATGTGGTTAAAAATATGTTTAGGTAGGTTGGAAACAGCCGAACTGTTTTTTAAAGTGACTTTACCATTTTGCATTCTTACCACAGTAATTGAGTTCAGGCTGCTCCACATCTTTGCCAGTATTTTCTATTGTCAGTGTTCTGGATTTTAGTCCTAAAATGTGGGTAGTAGTATAGCATTGTTGTTATAGTTTGCATTTCCCTTATGATATATGAGTTGGAGCATCTTTTCGTATGCTTGTTTGCCTTCTTTGTATCCCTGGTGAGATGTCTATTAAAATCTTTGGCCCACTTTTAAATTGGGTTGTTTGCTTATTAATAAGTTTTAAGAATTTTTTTTGGATTGTAGCCATTTATTAGTTGTGTCTTTGCCAGTATTTTTCCCAGTCTATGGCTTGTCTTTTCACTTTCTTTACAGTTTTAATTTCACTTGATTTTAATGAAGCCCAGCTTATTCATTCCTTCATGGATTGTCTTTTGGTGTCATTTCTAAAAAGTCATTGCCATACTCAAGGTCTTCCAACTTTTCTCCTATGTTATCTTCTAGAAGTTTTATAATTTTGCATTTTGCATTTAGGTCTGTGGTCAATCTTGAGTCATTTTGTCTGGGATGTAAGGGTTGCAACTGGATTCATTTCTTTGCATGTGGATGTCCAGTTTGTGTGTGGAACAACTTGTTGAAGAAACTGTCTTTGCTCTATTGTATTTCCTTTGCTCCTTTGTCAAAGATCAGTTGATTGTATTTATGGGGTCATTTAGGGGACTCTCTCTCTATTCTCTTCCACTGATCCATTTATCTGTTTTTGTTTTTTTTTTTTTTTTTTTTTTTTTTGCCTTCCTCCTGTCCTTCGTGGATATGTACTTTGGTGCCTGACATTAATTTTGGGGCAATCTTCAGTAATTATTTTTTCATTTTTTTCTGTTCCTTTTTCTCTTTCTGCTGGTATTCCCATTATATGTGTGTTATAATTTTTAAGTTTTATGAAGTATAGTTAACTTACAAGGTTGTGATAATTTATGCTGTACAACAAAGTTATTCAGTCATACATATACACATACCATTATCTTCCAGATTCTTTTCCCATATAAATTATCATAGAATATTGGGTAGCATTCTCTGTGCTCTACAGCAGGTCCCTGTTGGACAATCATTCCATATACCTCAGTGTGCATATATGCATGTGTTAGATCTTTTGTAACTGTTGAGATATTTTCTGGGGACATTTTTTCCAGGTTTTTTTTTTTTTCAACTTTGGGGATTTCTATTGAGATATCCTCAAACTCAAGAGATTTTTTCCTAAGTTTTGTCCCATCTAATAGGAAGCCAAATAAAGGTATTTTTGATTACTGTTAACAGTGTTTTTGACATGTTTTTTTCTGAATATTTTCATATCATTACTGACATTGCCCATCTATTCTTTCATGCTGTCTACTTTTTCATTAGCACCATTAGCATTTTAGTCATAGTAGTTTCATGTTCCACTTCCTTGCCACACCCTTGTCTAGTTCTGATGCTTACCATGTCTATTCATACTCTGCTTTTTGCTTTTGGTATGTCTTATATATATATATATATATATATATATGTAGCCAGGCCTCATGTACCAGGTTTAAAACCAAAACAAAACAAAACTACTGTAAATAGGCCTTCAGTAACATGATGGGGTGTGAAGGAAAGGGCTGAATCCTATCATCCTATGATTAGGTCTCAGTTTTTCAGTATCCTGTGCCCTTGTCTGTGAACTTCACAAGTGTTTCTCATTTTTTCTCCTTGCTCAGGTGGGACAGATTGGCAAGCATGGGCAGCAGTTTGGTATCATCCTTCCTTCTAGTGGAAGTCTTGACAGCTGAAATTGGGTATTTTCCTTCCTCCTAATCATTTAGGCTCTGATAAAAGCCCAGCAGGTTAGTGTCTTGTTAAACAGTTTCTCCAGAGTGTAAGCCATATTAAGCCGACAGGGTGCTCTGGTGAATTTCAAGATGGTTCATTTTCCCTTCCTCCTGTGGGAAGAACAGGGGGAGTTTTCTCAGTCCCTGGGAGGACCTCGTATAACCCCAGGATATAAAAAACTCAAAAGTCTGGAGGTTCTACCCCTTCCCACAGCTCAGATGACTGGACTCCCTGGAGTCTACACTGAGCCTCCAGCACCTTGTCTTATCAAATGCCTATTTTCCTACCTCAACGCTGCAGATGTTTCAGCTCATTGGGTGTCTGTACTGGTAAGTTATCATTATCTGTATTCACTGGTCTCTCCATTTTGGGGGGATGTGGTGTACCCTGAGATCTCACTTCTGTTATAGTTACAAGAAAAGCTGGTGAACTTTCAGTTTGTTCAGCATTTTGTTGGTACAGAGAGATGACTTCCAAGCCTCTTTCATGCTGGACCAGAAACAGGAAATTTCTTCACTTTGCTATATTAATTAACAATGCAAAGTAGAGTGATCTCCTTAGCTTATCTAGAGATGTCTTTTATTCATTTTGAAAGTTGCATGGTTATGATTTGTTGTTTTATTAATTATACAGTTTACAAATGTATTCAATTAATTTGCTATTGATAGACATTGGATTGCTTTTGAATTTTGCTGGTTCAAACAGTGCCACAATGAATAGTTTTGCATATGACATTTTATGATTTTATCAGTGTATCTTTAGGACAGATTTCTTAAAGTGGGGGTTCTGGATTAAAGGGTAAATATGTAGTTAATTTTGCTAGATATTGCCAAACTCCTCTACTTAGAGACAGAATTACTTTTCAACTCCACCAGCACAGTCTGATAATGATGCCTGGTCACAGCTTTATGAAATTATGGGCTTTGCCAAGTGTATGGATTTGTGCTAATCTGATAAGTGATAATGGGCTCAGGGAGTATTAATATACATTTCTCTTGTTTTAGCAAGGTTAAGCATTTTATCATAAATGTAATGGGCATTTGAATTTATTTTGAATGCATGTATGCATATAGTGAGTTTATCTCCTGCCTGTTTGGGTTACAGTATTGATTTATTTTTTCTACTTTTAGGAGACTTTTCCTCTATTAGGAATATTAACCTTTTCAGTGATAAAAGTCCCAAATAGACAAAACTTTTGATAGTGATCTTATAGAAGTAGAATTATGAAGTATGATATTTATAGTCTATGTGTGTGTATATATATATATACTTTCTAAGTTTTGAGAATAAGGCAAAAATAAGAGTTCTGGAATAAATGATATGCATATTTTCCTTTATTAATAGACATTTGTCTCCTAACTCTAATTCTTCACAGATTTTGTTTCTTAAAGAGAAATACATTTATTTATTCATTTTATTATTATTATTATTATTATTGCTTTTTAGGGCCACACCTACAGAATATAGAAATTCCCAGGGTAGGCATTGAATTGGAGCAACAGCTGCTGGCCTATGCCACAGCAACACTGGATCTGAGCCACACGTATGATCTACACCAATAGCTCAGGTCAATACCCTATCCTTAACGCACTGGCCAGGGATAGAACCCACATCCTTATGGATACTAGTCTGGTTTGTAACCCACTGAGCCACAATGGAAACTCCCAGAGAAATACCTTTAGATTTTCTTTTCTTTTTTTTCTTTTTGCAGCCACGCCTGCAGCATATGGAAGTTCCCCAGCTAGGGGTCCAGAGATGCAGCTACAGGCCCATGCCCTAGCCCCAGCAATGATGGAACCTAGCAGCATCTGTGACCTACACTGCAGCTCTTGGCAATGCTGGATCCTTAACCCATGAAAGGCCAGGGATTGAACCTGCATCCTATCAGATACTATGTCAGCTTCTTAAGCCACTGAGCCACAATAAGAACTCCAGATTCTAATTTTCTTTAAATTTGTTTATCAAAATTTTCATTGACCAATAAATCATAAGTAGAGTCAGAACTAAATTTCCTGTTTAAAAAAAAAAAAAAACAGCCTCCTTGCTTGACACTCTGATAGTTGTGACCTATAGAGATGACTTTGACTCCTTGGGGCTCTAAACTGAGAAGCAGTTAATTGATTCCTGCATTCATTCCTATAGGGCATGTGGTCTCAGCACCATGTGGCAGGTAGTGTGACGTGCCAAGTGATGGGAAGACTGCAGTGCAGAAAAAGAAAACTCTACATTTCTTCTCATGTTTTGCTTAAAATCTAGTGAAAATAGGGCATTCGGGTATATAAAAACGACATCCATGGTCTCTCATCATAGACTCTGCTTGAATTGATTTTTAAATCCAGAGGAATGTGGAATTCCTGCGTTGGTGCAGTGGGTTAAAAATCCCACTACAGTGGCTTGGGTCCCTGGGTAGGCAAGGGCTAGATCCTGGGCAGCACAATGGAATAAATGGTCCAGTGTTGCTGCAGCTGCAACGTAGGTCACAGCTGCATGCGGACTTCCATATGCCACAGGTGTGACCATTAAAAAAAAAAGTGAGAGGAATTGTGATCACTAATCCTGGAGATGTGACAACAGTATGTTCAGAATCAGGAATCTACCCCATCTCCTCACAGTAAATTTAAATTGTTTTAAAGAAGTCAGTGTTGCTACCATCGCCTTTTTATTCTAAACACTGCTAATAATACTGAGCACTAGGCAATCACTTTAGGTTCATTAGTCTTTCTGTTTGTAATTTTCAGATTATTGTTGTAAGAATTCCTTAGAAGATTAGTATGGAAAAGGTAATTACTTGTACCCCAAGAGAGAAGCAAATGTTTCCATTAGAAACAGATAACACATTGGATTTTACTTTGACTTCAATTACGATATGTTCTGGGGATAGAAAAAAAAATTTTTTACCTGGGAATATTTATGGATATGTAATGCAAACTATGACACAAACTTACTTCTCTTTAAAGCAATTCATTTAGAGTATTCATAGAGGGGAGAATATCTGATGTGACAATCTTGTTATTTTTGTTCATGCATTTTAATGAGTTTTTGACATGAGCCCTTCCAGAACAGATACCTCTAGTAAATGACGAGTAATAAAAGACTGTACTTTGATGCAAATAAATTTGTTATTTTTGTTGGGTTGGTAAATCAGACTGCTTAAGGCATTGCAACACTGTCTTCCCTTTTTAACAAGTCTGTTTTTCTTTTTAATAAAAAGTATTTCCTGACATTCTGGAAGGGTGTAGCTTGAAAAAATATGAAATGAGCATTGTTCTTTATATGCCTAATTAAAAATAATATATGTAAGAAAAAGTTTTAAACTATGCTACTCATTTAATTTCTATGTTTTGCATATATTTAACATGATACCATAATTTTCTCCTTTGTTAGCTCTACAATTTAGTGAAAAGGCAGGATGATAGATTTAAGCATACATTTTAACTTGGCAGGTATGTAGTGAATTGTAATAAAACTGAATTTCAATTAAGTTGAAGTTTTCCATACTGTGTAATAGAAAGCATTTTAAAAAATCCTTTAAGTTATAGGTCTAGTTTCTTTTCTCTCCTTATGTCTTTCCTCTCTCCTTCCCATTTGCCTTTCTTCAAGGGATTTTCATTTCTATTTATATTCTGACTTCTCCCAAATATATGCCTGGAGCTCAGGTCTTTCCCCTGTGTTCTAAATGTCTATATTTAGCTTCCTATCAGGCTTTCTCAAATGAATGTGACCAAGAAATTTGAAATACAATATAAAACAACATTTTGTATCCAAACACCCCCTCCTACTCTATTTCTATCATTATTTTTCTAGAAAATTAGTATAAAACTGTGACTATCCTTCATTCTAATTTATACTAACAATTGGTTAGTTTTCTTCCTCCAATTTGTTTCTTAAATAGCATTGTTAGCCCTTTGATAAAGGACTAACATTCAGGTATTTACTCATGACTAGGTAATGTGTTCTAAAGTGTTTTTAAACCAATCCCTCTTTCCTTATTGAGGATTTTTTTTTTTAATTACAAGACCTATCACCTTATTCTCCTGAGTGTACATCTTGTGACTTTCCACTGTGTACAAAATGAAGGACAGACTGACTCTTCTACATGACACTCAAGAATCTTCACATTTTGGTCCCTGTTCAATCTCCATCTTAGCCACCCTCATGTGTACCTTGTAAACTAGCATTTCCTGAGTGTGACGGATGCTGGCATGATCATGCCCTTTAATAGGCTCCTGCTCCAACTGAAAGGTATCCTCCTCATCAGTGAATGACTCTTCCTTTTGGTGCAGCTGGATTAATAAAGCCTTGGTGAAGGCATCTAAGATAGACCTCTGTTCTCCAGATAAAGCCAATGCCTGTTTCAAGTGATGCTTCAAGCAAAGAGCAATTTACATGCTTAAAATCATTATCACACTTTACCCTACTTATCTGTATCTAATCTCACCTTCTAAGCATTTTGAGTTCAAAATCATTTTGGTAATGCTAGTATAGAACTCACCTCCTCATAGTTACTGATTACCTATTACTTGATAAAGAGAACCTGGTTGAAAGCCAAAACACTCATTTTTCTTCCCTCCTATAGATATTTTTACAATTTTTTATTGAATATTTAAAAAAATTACTGGAGTATAGTTGACTTAAAATTTTGTGTTAGTTTCGGGTGTGCAGCAAAGTAAATCAGTTATAAATATATCCATTCCTTTTCAGGTTCTTTTCCTACCTAGGTTACTACAGAATATTGAGTAGAATTCCCTGTGCTATACAACAGGAACTTGCTACTTATCAATTTTTAAAACATTTCTTAACCTTTTTTAAAAAATTGAAGTATAGTTAATTTACAAGGTTGTGATTATTTCTGCTGTACAACAAGATGATTCAGTTACACATATACACATCCATTCTTTTTCAGATTCTTTTTTGTCTCTTACTACATGGCCTTGTTCAAATCTCGGTTTCTTTGAGCTTCAGGGTTTGCAGCTGTCAAATAAGGACATTTGATTAGGTTTTAATGTTCTTTCAACCAGCTGATTTTTATCAGTTGTTTCTTTTCTCTTGGTAATATTTATTGTGTATTCAATACAGACAGATTTTTAAAATTATAATTACCAAAGAATAGATGGATAAGACTAGGTGAATATTAACACATCTGGTTCCTTTGGAAGTGTTTGCTTTTGTTTACTAAGACATAGTTTAAAGAATAGTACATTATTTTAGTGCTAGAATTGAAGTTAGGGAGTATTTTAAAACTACATGTTACTGAAATCTTGAACAGATAACTTGGCAATATTGAATATATTCTATCATATGAAATAGAATATAGTCTTTATAGGAGCTCAAATTATTTCCCAAATATGACATTATTGCTCCTTCAGTCTTGCTAGGGAATAGCAACAGGTTGGTCAGATCTTTTACAGTATTTATTCTCTGGGAATTATTGGGAAACTGAGGTAAAGCAATATCATGTTTTTTACGAGGTCAGGTTCTTTCAGCATAGAATGACCCAGGAGGAGGTAGCACACAGGGAAAGTCTGTACTTAATAACATCAAGTCTGTGCATCACACACAATGACTGCCGTGTGCCTATTTTCCTCCTTCCATTCTCCTCCACTTCTTTCCTCATCTTCTTTGCACAAATATGTTTTCATGTGATGTGTAAAGTAATTTTCAAGTACTTAATTGAAGTACCTATATTTCTCTTTTCTCCTTTCAAATGTTTTTTATGTATAACCATAAACTTAAAAAAAAAACCCTTTTAAGTTTATTTGCCTCTAAGTACTATGTATCTTTCATTAGTTAATTATCATGATTAAATAGTTATTTAATTATATCATTATGCCATTTCTCATTGTAATATTATATTTATAATTTAAATATTTAAAGGATGTTATTTATAGCAAGATCATAAATATAGCTATTAATATACTGTGTAGACCAACAAAACAAATAATTTCAATCACTAAGTTTAGCCAGAAGTAAATATCAGATGTGTAGACATAGATCTTTTGATGAGAAAAATCAACTCCACATTTCAAAATACGAGAATTTTTTTCCACCTTATTTCTCCCACTGTTGGAAAAATCAAAAGCTATCCCAGGAAAAAAATAGTGCAACAAATCCACAACTTTTAAAATCATATTTCATCTCCCTTTAACTTAATGTATATGAATTTCCATTGTTTTTTAGACTATTTAAAAAAAACTTATACTATCTTCTACCATGTCATAACCCAAGAGATTGGACACAGGTCCCTGTGCTGAACAGCATGACCATGTTACTTATCTGTTCTAAATGTAATAGTTTGCATCTACCAAGCCCAAACTCCCCGTCCATGCCGTTCTCTCCTGCCCCCAACACTTGCAAACACAAGTCTTCTCTCTATGTCCATGATTTTTTTTTGTTTTATAGATAGGATCATTTGTACCATATTTTAGATTTCACATATAAGTGATATAGCGTGGTATTTGTCTTTCTGACTTGGTAGAGAATCTATAGTTTCATCCATCTTGCTGAAAATGGCATTATTTCATCCTTTTTATGGCTGAGTAGTATTCCATTGTATATATGTACCACATCTTAATCCATTCATCTGTCTATGGACATTTGGATTGTTTCCTTGTCGTGGCTATTGTGAACAGTGCTGCAGTGAATTAAAGGGGTACATGTGTCTCTTTGAATGAAAGTTTTGTCCAGATATACGCCCAGTGGTGCTCCTGCACCCTGGGAAGTTCCCAGCAAGGAGATCAGCCAGGACAGAGGAGGAACTTTAGAGTATTAGAGGAGAACACAACAATCAAATGTGAAACAGTTAAAGTGGAAACAATTCTCCACAAAAGATCAATGCTAAGGCAACTGTATGCCAGTCCCAGCAGGTGTCAGAAACTAAAACTCTGGCCTTAGAGATCAGAGTTGAAGAGAGCTGGGGCTCATTACATGAGAAAGAACTGGGCTTGGCCAGGTGAAAACAGCTTGGAGAAACTAGAGTAGAGGGTGACCACATTTGAGGGCATAAGCTGTATTTCTTTATATTGTTATTATATACTACTAAGACACAGCTGGTCCTTAGAGATTTTTATTTCATTTTATATTTGTTTGGTTAGGCTATAGCAAATCCTAGAATTTTACAAGGTTAATTGTGCCCATAAATTGCAATACATTGAAGTTGTCAAATCGTTTGTATGTGCTGATATTTACTTGAGCATGTTAGTCATTCCTATATTCAAATATTATTTTTGAGAATAGTATTCTTCCTTAATTTTTTCAACTGTAATTCTAGTGATGATGTTGAAATAAATGACTAAAGATAACTTAGAGGAAATTTTTGGATAGAATTGTCCCAGTTGACTTCAATGAATATTTTATAGTAAGAAAATAGTTTTAATAAGGAGTAGTTTTTGTGTATATACAGTTTCATTTTTTGATACTTGTATATTTTGCAGTGATAGTAAAGGAAGAATTATTTTATATTTTGAAGTACACATTTTTATATTATCTATAAATATATGTGGAAAGGACTCAGATCATTTTAATCCTTGACTTTCTTTTGAAAAGAAAGGAAGTTCTAGGAAAATAGTTGAAGGATAAAAACCTAGTTTCTCTGCCCATTCTTGTAATATTTTTGGAGACTCAAAAAATATTGAGGAGTCAACATATAGACAAGGAAAACTCTGAAAAAGTATAAGGAAGAGTCAAATAAGAGAGATCGCTATCTTCCCAGAGAATTAAAAGTTCACTTTCCTCATGATGATGGATTTCCAAAAAAAAAGAATACATAAAGGAAATGAGAAGTTTAATTAAAAATTGAGAAAGCTAAATCAGCATTCAACAGCTTTTCTTAGAGCTATAAAATAAAATAAACTCAAAATTTATTGAAGTTTATTTCTAAGCCTGAAATAAGATGTTAACAGGTATACCATAAGGAAAAGCATTAAGATTGTCCCTATGCAAATAATACATACGCTTACAAACACTTCAGGTACGAGGGGGCATCTTCTTAAGAGCAGTATAGTCTAAATGAAGCTCAAAGTTTTCTAACTCTTGAATACTCTTTATGAGCATTCATAGAGGTTAATTAGAAATGCTTAGGACAATGATGTGAACTAGATTAACTATATATTATGTATTCTTCCCTCAATTTTATATTTGAAATTTTTCAAAAATGGAAAAAACAGGAAAGACTGGTACAATAAAAACCTGTATCTCCCCTATCTAGATTTGAGTGTTAACACTTTTGTACACTTACTTTTGATTTCTCTCAATCTGTAAATATATAGACAGCCGTTTTCAAGATAATTTGCAGGCATTATGAAACTTTGACTCTGAATATTTTGTCAGGCATTTATTAAGAATAGGATATTCTTTTACACAACCAGAATCCTATTTCTCTTTGTCTCAATGTGTATCTGTATCTATATAAATAAAAGTACTGGTAAAAAGACAGTAATTTAAACACTGTTTAATAATCAGTTTTCAAATTCTCACATTACTTCCAAATGACTTTTATTGTTATCACCCTCAACAAGGATCCATACTGCATTTGATGCTGCAAATTACAAATCTAGGAGCATACCCATGCTTTAAATTTTTTTTGAGTAACATTGATTTTTTTTGAAGAGCCTGGTTCTGTTTTCTTGTAACTTAAAACAAACACTGAGTGTGTCTGCTTGTTTCTTCATTTTTCTCCTTTAACATGTTCCTTTCTCCCCTGTATTTCCTGCAAAGTGGAAGTTAATTCTACAGGCTTGATTAGATTCAGATGGTACTTTGGGCAAAAAGAATTTACAAAGTGTTATTGCATCACTTCTAGAGGCCCAGTAAGAACTCCTTCAGTCTGACCTCTGTTTACTTATAGCATAACCCACCTGGTATTTGAGCAGTTCCTTGCTTCTGCCTCTACCAGATGGTCCATTTTTACCTGCCCCAGACCTAGAACTTTTCAACCAGTATGGATGTGAAAATCTGCGAGAAATAGGGCATATTTTAATAAAGTGAAGTACTACTTAGCAAATACTCATCACTCTTTTTCCCTTTGCCTTGGGTGCAGTATTCTTCCCTTCCTTTATTACTTTGGGGCATGCCCCATGATTTTCTGAATGTGAGCAGACAAACAAGCAGAAGCTTTAAACGTGCTTAGATGGCTTGTCTTGTCTGTTGTGATCTGTTGATTAATTGTGAAAACACGCCTTGGATATGTTTTAGTTAAAGGAAGATGAGGCATATAGAGAGAACGACTAAACTCAGCCTGGAGATAAACTGAGATAATCAACAACTTAAAAAAGAATAGCCACACACAATGCTATAGTAAAAAATAATATTCTCATTTTAGTTCCTTAGTTTTACACTCTTAGGCAGTTTTGTAGTGATAATAACTGACTGATGCATAAATCAGAGAATATGCATAAGAAATCCTGCTACATATCACCAAATTCCCATCCCTATAAGAAAACACCACTTTTGCTAGAACAAGCAATGTAAAAGTGTTTGTTTCCACCCTGAATTGTCAACAGAAGTTATCATCAAATTTTGTATTTTACTCAAGTTGATGCAAAATACTATGTAGTTAGCATGCGTTTTATTATAATTAAAGTGAGCGTATTTTATGTTTAATGGCATTTCATATACACCTGTATTCCAAGTTTTTTTTTACTTCTTGATTTTCATATTTTTATATTTAAGGATGTTAAGGCTTTGTTACATAAGCTGCAAATATTTTTTTCAGTTTGATTTCCTATTTAGTATATTTTAAAATTAATTTTTATGCAATTTGATAAAAAAATTATACCTCTGAATTCTCTATAAAGACCTTATTCCTAGGTTTAAAGAAATTTAGTCATATACACTTCTGGTTCTTGTAGAATTAACCTGCAAAATACACACACACTTACAATTACAATGACTGAGAAATAAGCCTCCAAGATAAGCAAACCTGACAAAGAACTGAATTATGAACTGGTATCTGAATATTATGGTCAGAGACCAGAATGTTAGGATGAGAAATACAAAACTAATATTTTAATTATGTCTAGATAAATAAAAGTGACATATTTAACTATGCATGATAGACAAGTATATTTGCAAAGATTCAAATAGTATTTAAAGCAAGAACAAATGTTTTACATTAAAATTTCAGTGGGTGGATAAAACATCAGTATTATACACCCAGCTGGAAAAGAATGATTGAAGTGGCTAATAGATCTAAATAATTTATATAGGTGAATCAGAGAGGAACATAAGATTGAAAATACAACAATGTCTAAAATTCTAAACAGCATGAAATAAAGCATCTATAAACTGAGCAAATAAAAGTTGAAAGAAGAAAGAAAAATGAAAATGGGGAAAAAAAACAAGCTCAAGAACAGTATCATTGAGAACATCCTAGAATTCATGAAAACATGAATTCTTAGTTTTAAAATAAAACAAATCTGAAGAAAGATCATATAAAATAACACATACCTTTACACTTCATGGTGAAAATTTAGATGACCAAAAAAAAATCAAATGACTAGAAATACAAACTAGATTATCTTTGTGGAACTGGCATTTGTAGGCAAATAGCAGATTTTTCAATGGAAAAAATGAAGCCATGAAGAAAGGGAACGTTATCTACATAGCATATTGACAGAATACAGCTTTGAGACCAGTGAAATTAATTTTTAAGAATAAGTTTGAAATACCGATATTATTAAATAATGTATATAGCAAAACTTACTTTTACACTAAGTCTTACTAATTGAAATTCCAAAATAAAAGTATTTTGAGAAGAAAAAAAATTCAAAAAGAAATGTGAAATAAAATATAAGATAAAATGAGAAAGAAAATGGTGAATCAACCTAAAAAGTGACTGTATAAAATAATATCTCATTGAAATACAGGAAAATAATAACATATAGGTGAACACATTTTAAAAACTGGGTATCATTCAAACCAGTTTTTATAAAAAAAAAGAATTAGAAATATAAATTTAGAGGTGATAATATAAACAAGAGGACACAAATTCACGAAAAGACATTTTTTTAAGTGCAGCCAAACAGTATAAGTATCAAAGATTAAAATGGCCTTATAAAATTGCTAAAGCAATGTAAATAATATAAAAATATGTACATTCATTTAATTATGTCTTAATTAAAATTACGTTATATTTGTTCCCTAGATTATGTTGCTTATTTTAAATTTTTAAATAAAATTCAGGTATTGTATAAAAGGTATGTGAGAAAATAAATATGTATATCCACATATGCTCAAACGTGTATGTGTATTTAGTTTTGTAAATTATATTTGATATATTATGAAAAATGTTTTACTTTATTGTATGGATTTTAAACACTTTATTTAAATCACTTCTTTCTATCCGTTTACCCAACTATAGCTAAATTTATATATTGAGTTACAGAAAAACATAAAATGTATGGGGATATGGACGTCTAGAAAGTGAATAGCTCTAATACTTTGCTGCTAGTTCATATTTGGAAATTCTTCAGCAATATTCAAATAATATTCATTACTATAGACACTCAAAATAGACTTGCTAATTAATACATTTATTTTATAAATCCCAATTGTATAATTTTTTAGGAGCAAAGTAACTGGGATTTAAAAAAGCCAAATTTCTTTTTGTCTGCATTTCTCCCTAACAGTGGGCTAGGGATCAGATCTGAGCTACAGTTGCAACTTATGCTACACTTGTGTAAATGCCTGATCCTTAACCCACTGTGCTGAGCTGTGGATCAAACCTGCATCTCAGCACTCTGGAGGTGCTGCTGATCCCACTGTACCACAGTGGGAACTCCAGAAAGTTATTTTTATTTTGGAGTAAAAACATATTTGTTTATGCTGGCTCAACTTTATCTGAGACATGATTTATATTCCATCATGTGGAAGGAAGTCATTGTTTTTTAAACATTTTAAATGTTCTTTTCAAAATTCTATCAATTATTTTTACTCCTAATTTTGTATCAGCTTTGTTTGGGTTGGCATATGGGTAATTGGTATTGGAAAGCATAAACCAGAATAAAATTAAAAGAGGAAAATATTCTGGCATAGCTAGAATCAGGGTGATATTTCTGACATCTGGCCCAGGCTAGGTAGAGAAGCATGTGAATATTAGAAAAAGTTTATGGAGGGAGAAAATGGTGATAATGCCAAGAAAAACAAAGCTACAATGAATGGAAAACTCATGTTAGAATCTCAGAGGAGTATAAGATTTAAAATGTATGGCGTTTTAACTGGAGTTAAGTTTTTAGTATGAGATTGTGGCGTCAGAATATTTCGGTAGAAATGCTCTTGATCTAGTCACTTAACAATGTTTTAGACAACTGCCTCTATATAAATGACCATCTAAACTTTTATTAATGCATCAATGGATGGCAGTAACAGACAGTAAAATTTATCTTACAGGTTTTAAATCCTAATTTTAAGGACCTACTTCTGTCTTATATTTGTTTTCCTATAACTTGCATTCATTGAATCCAACTTTATCTTCTGGTACAACCTAGAATGCATTACTCCTTTCCTCATGTTGAAAAGATTTAAGTATTTTTAGAGCTCTTTTTGTTTCCTTCAAGTCTTTTTTAATTATCTAATTTCAAATAGTCTCCTCACTTAACTCATCCTCCTCTTCTAGATTATATTTGCCAGTAGCTCCTAACAGTTATGGCCTACAAGCCTAAATGAACTATGTAGAAGACAATAGTAAGTCCAAAGGAGAATGACTATTATTTCTCTTCTTATATACATTGTTATCTTTAAAATAAATTAAGGTCTATGTTTATCATTTCCATAATATTTTGACTCACATTTAATATGCAGGGAACTAAATTCCCTACCTTTTGTTTTCCATACATTAGGCTGTTAGTCTTTACCATCTTGCACTTGACATTTACATTCATGTCCCCATTAAATGTCATCTTATTTCCATCTATATTGGATTTTTATTTTTTGCCTTCCTTCCCACATACATGCTATTTAAAAATTAGTTAAGCACACAATCAATGTTAGCCTTGAATAACTTAGATAAAAATTATTGAAATTATATGACTGCAGAATATGGTAAAGACAAAATTACTAAATATATATACTGATATGAGGAAGAAGTGCATTGAGAAAAAAGAATGAGAAGAAGAATCTTATCGAACTACAATCCTGCTAGCAAACAGAGTGTTCTTCAAAATATAGTTAACTCTTGGGGGGAGGGAACCAAAATGAAGATTATTTGTACCAGGAAGATTCAAATGTTGGTACATTAACATGGACAAATTTCCAAGAGGGATGGAGAATGGGAAGGAGGTAGGTAAAACTATGTACGATATATTCATTTCATATAGTCTTACTTATGATTGATTATTTTTGTTTTACAAAATGAAGCTTATTCTTTTTCTTATGGAGAAACGTTATACATTTGAATCAAAGTAGTTAGTGCCTGAACAAAATGGTATGATAAAACCCAAAACTAACATTAGATAATATACCAGAAATGAAGTATAAATCAAAGGGTTCCTTTCCTAAATAATTGAATTCATAACCCATGTCTTTGAATTTCAGATTTTATTCATTCATTTTATAATGGCTTTCTAAATTTGCTTTTTCCAGCTGATATGCCAAAAACAGTTGATAGCCCAGATTTTCCTATTACGGGACTACTTTGATAAACTTACTTTGAAGTCATTGGGATCATTACAGTCAAAAAGAAATGACAGTGCACTGATGGCAAAATTAGAGCAGTATATAGAGATCTTGAAGATTTTGTAATTGTATAAAGACATTTTCATGACAAGGTGCTAAGTTTTAAAAAGGATATACATAATTAAAGTTTCAGAGCTTATGCTTAGTGTGTTTGAAATACCATAAAATAGAAAAGAAATATAATATTCACTCATTTATTCACCAAATATTGACAAAATATATTACATGTGCCAGACACATCTATGCATTCAGAATACATTAATTAAAACAAACATTTTTGCCTTTGTGAAGTTTATGTTGGAGCAGTCAGAGATAGACAATAAACAGTATAGGAATCATATAGGTAAATGAAATAATATGCCAGAATGTGATATTTCTGTATACAACATAAGAATAGGAAAAGGAGTCATTAGGCTTTAGAGGTGGGGTAAGGATGCCATTTTATATTTGTTTTATACTGAGTGGCTAGCACAGGCCTCATTGAGAAGAAAATGAAAGAAAAGATTTGAATAACACAATGGAACTAGCCATGGAGCTGGGTTATTTCAAAAAAAATGAGAGCAGAATGAAAAACCCTATAAGGACATGCTTGGTGTGTTTAAGGAATTAGTGGGGGACCATTGTGACTGGGGCAGTGTACCAGTGGAGACAGAACAGGAGATGAGGACAGAAAGGGATGGATTGAGAGATTATAAATGGCGTGGTAAGTAGCTTCTGACATGGCTCCAATAATTCCTGGTAATCATGACCTATGTTATTCCCTACCCTCAGTAATCTGGGATGAACCTAGTTAATTGTTTCTAGGCAGTAGAATATGGCAAAAGCGATGGAGATGTCCCTTTCAAGCTTAGGTTACAAAAGACTATGTCTTTCATCTTCCTGGAACTATTTCCCATTCACTTGCTTACTTACTTGGATAAAAAGTCAGTTTATGTGTTGTGAGATAGTCTATGGAGAAGTCTACATGGCAAGAAATTGAAGGAAATCCCTGGCCAACAGCTCACAAGGACCTAAATCCTCCATCCAGCCCTCTACAAGGAATTCATTCTACTAAAAATCTTGTGAGTAATATAGAAAATATTTTCCCTATTGAAGGTTGAGGTGGTTTAAGTCTTATAGAGTTACCACATAAAAGGAGGCTCAGTTAAATCTGAAGTTCACATAAACAATAAATTTTTTTCATGTAGGTATGTGATATTTTGAGCATAAGCTAAAATTATTTATCTGAAAAAGAAATTTAATTGGGCATTCTATATGTTATCTCCTAAAATGAGCAACCATATTTGTAAATAACCTAGAATTAGAGGAATCATCCAAGCTTCTGCCTGATTCCTGACCCACAAAATGATAAATGTGGTGTGTTTATTGCTTTTAGGTTGGGAGCCATTTGTTATGCAGCAATAGATAGATAAAATAAGGCAGCTTCAATAAAAGTCAAAGGAGGAAACTGCTAACCTGTGTTTTAATGAAGGCCAGGGGAGGATTGGGGAAGAAAGTAAGATTTGTACTATGTTTTAATTTATTAGAAAGAATACTAGGGTGGACTAGACTATACTTAGACATGTAAGTTTCTTGGTTCTTCTTTTCATTTGCTGTAGAGAATATCGTGACTTTTCTATTTTCTAATTTTCTCATACAAAAAATTAGAAATTGTCTCTTTAAACATATTCCTAAAGTAGCTTCACTGTCTTAGCTTTCCCCCAAATTAAAATAATATTTTATGATACATTCTTTCTATATTTCCATGGTATATCAATAGCTAATATATATACCACTACCTATGTGCCAGTTACTGTTGTAAATGATTTCTGTACATTAATTTTTAATCTCCATAATAACTAAAATCAATAGTTATTATTTATATAGATGAAGAAACCAAAACACAGATGGTAATTTTGCCTAGGATTATAGAGATATTGAGACAGACCCTACATACTCAGTAGACACCAAACTTCTTGATTTTAACAAGCATAAACTACTTTTTCTCTGTTGGGTGGCATCTGGCACAAACTCTAGATTCATCTTCAACTATTTAGAAGACTAATATTTTTATCATAAGAATATACATTTCATCTCTTAGGAGCATTATTATTACCTCCCCCATGAAATCCACCCCTTGCAAATCCAAATTGTCATAGTCAGCTCTATGTTACAAATGAGCTATACTTTCATGTGATCTATTTATCTCTTTTGGCAGGTGCTCAATCAGTCTGGGTATAAATCTTTGTTCTGTTCAATGTGAACCCGAAAACTTTTAGTTATTAAAAAAAAAACTCTCTTAGCCTAAATTTTTTCAACTACAAGTTTAGAATAATAATTATTATTATAAAATACGGAGAATATTTAAAAATAAGTTTACATGAAGTACCTATGTAGCACCAGATTTAAGTAATGCATGCCAAATACTAATTCCATATATATCACCTCCCATTTTTCATTGTGCCTAACCCCCAGTCATTTCTTCTTAATCCCATGAAATCTCACCAGAATTTGCAGCTAGCACTGAAATATCCTCTTAGGAGACATCAGTGATTTATTTCTGTCCCAAAGCAGAAGCATTTCCTCAGTCCTCATTCTCTTTGTTGTCTTTAGAGTTTTTGACACTTATACTGCCCCTTTCATTTAGAAATTTATTGCTCCCTGACTTCTCTTGCAGCATCTTACTGGAATCTTAGCATTCTCTTTTGACTTTCTTTTTGTGCCATTTTAGTAGTCCTGTTAAATGAATCTATGAATTACCAACTATTACTAAGCATGTCTGATGTCATCTGTATACTGGGCCCCTTGAAGTCTATATCTACAAATGCCTGAAATTTTCACTTAAATAATCTATTCCTGAAATTCTTACTTAAGTAATTGAATTCTTCATTGTGCATGGTTTTACTTTGTTGTCTCTCAACTCCCAATCCATCCTCACAATTTGCCTTGCTTTGTGTTACTGGAGCTAGCTTCAGTGGACATTTCTTTTCAGTCAGGTGATGTTTTGTCAGTCAAGAATGCTAGATGGATACTGGAGGAGGAAGGGAATTCTCCTCCTGGGGCTTGTGCGCTTTTCTCTTTTTTTCTCTTGATGCTGACATTGTGCACACCAAGGTGAGGCTTGCCCTTCAGCAGGTTTGCTTGCCCATCCTCTCCCATGGTGTGCTGTCCACCTGGCTCAGTCTTCCAGCAGGATGGCAGAAAGCTTCCTGCTCATCAGGGTTTATCTGCTAATTGTTGACCAGCTCTACCAGGGGACAGCCTAAGAACCATATCCACCATCTAGTCGGTGTTTTACTTCCCGGCTTTGTCCCCACAGTGGAGCCTAATTTCCCTGTGACTCAGTTCCTTTCTCAAGCATCAATGGGTTAAGGCCACGCTGTTTCCAAGGAGGCTTGTATCTCAGCCTCTGAGAGGAAACCTCTTCCCTAGTTGGTTTCTTTCTTGCCTAGTTCTCTCAGCTCTAGGCTGTTCTATAAAATTCTACTTCATTCTTCTTTAGTAGATATCTCCCAGTCTATAGTTAATATGTTTTTAATATATTTTTTAAATACTCAAATTACTAGTGTAGTTTATGTGTCCTAACTGAATTGTAACTGATACACAATGGCTGTGTGAAAGTCCCAGGAGATAAATTGTAGAAGATGGGATTGTGGAATTAGATTAATTGTGTTTGTGGTTTTAGCATAGTGCTGGGCTCCTTGCCAGTGGGAAGTGGTAAGCTAATAAACCGTATGTATGTATCTGACTTAGAATGCTATGCCAAGCAATTATCTGAAGTGGTTGTACAAATATACACTTTGACCCGCAGTGTATTTGAGTTCCCATTACTTTAAATAGCCCTGCAAAAACTTTCCATGTATATCTCTTGGCTTTAGCCATCCTGGCAAATGTGTAGTGGTATCCATTTATGGTTTTAATTTCTATTAAGATTGATGAGTTGAATAGCTTTTCATATGCTTATTGTCCATATGAATATCCTTTTATACATTTATTGTTTGGATATCTTGCCCATTTTTTTCCCCCATTGCCTCAACTACTTTTTACTTGTTGATTTATAGGAGTTCTTGATATATTCCATAAAATATAACTTTTATTAGTTATATGTGTTGCAAATATATTTTTCCAGTCAGTGGAGATACCATTTAGAATAATAGGAATATTCAAATGATAAGGAATAAATCTTAAATTTATAAGACATGACTGTAAAACTATAAATTGAAGAAATAATATAATCTTCACAAGATGTGCTATGTTTATGGATTGTAAAACTACTAAATGTAAAGATATAGATCCTCCCCAGTCCTATCTATAAAATCAAAAAAATCTCAAAATCTAAGCTGGTCTGTTTGGAAATTGAAAAACTCATTATAAAATTCATATGGAAACACGACAATCTTGAAGATTTCCTCTACTGGATATCAAGACCTGCTCTAAAGCATTACTAATTTATAGTGTTAGTTTGGCATACATATGTATTTTATAATATATACATAATATATATATAGAGAGAGCGTGAATGAGCACAATGAAATGCACCAGTTTTTAGTAAAAGAAGTAGCACTCTTTTTCTACCGAGCATTGTGCATTGTGCCTAGAGATAATTGATTTGCAACTCTTTGACCTCTATTTATATGATATATTTGTTCTCCAGAGTTCTTCCAAAGCCTGTCACATATTAGCATCTTATATTATTGTCTCTTCCATTCTCTAATTGTCCCCAAATAGAATTTATGAATGAAGTTTTGAATAATTCTTTGCATATAATTCTAACTCGCAGCATGGAATTTCCCTTTGAGGTCTACTGTATAATATTTATTACTACAGAAATTGTATATATTTTATTTGTTAAATTATTTCAAGATAGTATTTAATATGTCAGTGTCCAAATCACACTAAACTTCCTCTACTCTCTTGTGAGTAAATTTATTCCTTTTTTAGTAGTTACTTTGCTATTCTATCAGAGGTTAAATTTAACATCTTTCTATTAATTTAGTGACATAACTGTGGTGGTTAGGCGGGAAGGGGAAGCCCTTTCATCTGATTATCAATGTTCCTGATATAAACCATAGCGTTGTAACAACCTTGTGTATTTTCAATGAAGGATGTTTAATTTCCAAGGGCTAGTTTTAAAGAAGGTATTATTGCCCATTCATGGAAAACAGCAAGAGCCAATGTTAACAAAATGCTTACCTTTAGATATTGTTCCTTTTGAAATTCTTTGAAAAGATCATGCCAGTTTGGGTTGGCATTCCCAAAAGAAAAAATTGAAAACTCTGTTTTAACCATCATTAACATGCATTTCAATTTTGAGCTCATTCTCTTCTCTACTGATTAAGGTAATAATCTTAAAAATAGTTTCACATTTTTTTCTTTAATTAAAGGCAATGATCTTAAAGGCTTAAATGATCTTAAGTACATGAATTTTCTTTGAGTATGCTAGTTTTCCCCTCAGTCTTGCTCCTCTTTCTTGTTCATAATAGTCTAAAATATTTGCATTTTTAAAGAAATAATAGAGGAGTTACCGTTGTGGCTCAGTGGTTAACAAATCTAAGTAGGAACAATGAGGTTGTGGGTTTGATCCCTGGCCTTGCTCAGTGGGTTAAGGATCTGGCTTTGCCATGAGCTGTGGTGTAGGTTGCAAACATGTCTTGGATCCTGTATGGCTGTGGCTGTGGCTTAGGCTGGCGGCTACAGCTCCAATTTGACCCCTAACCTGGGAACCTCCCTATGCCACAGGAGGGACCCTAGAAAAGTCAAAAAGCCAAAAAAAAAAAAAAGAGAAGTTATTTTTCAAATAATGAATATAGGAGAGTATAGAAATTAAAATGAAGGATGAACTATTTGAAATTATTTAATAAAAGTAAAAAATTGCTGATGTTATTAAAATATGTATTTAGTATATTTTGTTTATAAATAAAATATTAATATTTATAGAAATATTTTATATTTGTATTAAGACAGCTTTAAGAAAGGAGGGGCTAAGTGACAGCCTCCAGCTGTTACCTGCTTTAGGTTTTGCCTCAGTCCTACAAGCAGAAATCTCACTTTGCTTAGGGTACTGCCAATACCTGAGCAAGATAGGGGTCCTTGTGGATTTACTTTTCTGGGATAGAGGGCAGCCCATGTCTGAACAAGGCCTTGTAAAAGATCCTAGCCATTCACACTCACTGTGGGACTCCCTTATCATGCAGGATTTATTTGGAGCCCCTCTTTGGGTTGGGAGAGAAATTGATAGGTCTCTGTCATAGTTTGACAGTTCCCCTGCACAAGGCTGCTTCTCCATATAAATCTTTTCTATTCCTCTCCCCACCTCAACATCTACTTCCCAGAGAACTAGACTTGGGTCTAGGGGAGTTTTTAAATGTAACATAGAGTCATATTCTGAATCAGAGACAAAATAGAGAGACAAAGCAGAGACATAAAGTTAAAACCAAATAGTTCCATACTTTTTTTCTATTAAAACAAATTGGCTTAAAACTTCATAGATAAAGTGATTTACTATGGATTCTGTTCAGCATCTTTGAAATGCTTTCTGAAAGAAATGATAAGAAAATTCTTGAAAGCAAAACCATGTACAGGCTGACTGCACAACTTGATGTCAAACAATGTGGTGAGAACTTTGTTAAAAATTACGCTGATTTTTATTTCTTCTTTTAAGTAAATGATCTTTTGGGAACAAATATGTTCATACCTTTATAAGTGGAAAAATAGAGAATTTCATTATTATGGTTCAGGAAAGATGAATATTAGAAGGGAAGAATGCTTGTCAAATACTCTTTTTTAAAATTAAAAAAACATAAAAATGTTTACTTTTATGTTTGCCATACTTTTGCTCAGTAGCAAATATTACTTTGGAGATAAGATTTAATTTGACAAGCATATTTGAATTCAATGATCCTGTTTTAATTGAAAGAAATCAAATTCAGAAATTAATAGCTATGTCTATAGTATTTAATTAAACTATATACAAGATGATGTTAATTAATGTAATTTTTATTTGCTCTCTTTAATAATGGATGTTATCCATAATTTGGCCTCTGGAGGTAGCATTTTCAGGGCTCTTCAAATTGATATAATAATATTTGTATTTTATTGCATATATATTTATGAAAACCTTTGTTTTGATAAGAGTTGAAAGAAGTCCCTGTTCAGATGCTGGGGTTATAACATAAAGATATTGCCACTGTTCTCCTACCTTCTTATATATTCTGAGTTCTATAATATAGTACAGAGAAGTCATACCAGGAGGTGCTAGAAACTTGATGCCCTTAGTAGGATTTCCAAAATTTTGGGCCCTTGGAGAGATTATTTCTCACAACTAGCGATACCTGTCTTCTTTTTTGTTGGTGTGTAGGATTTACAACCCTGTCTCAATATTTCAAATTCTTTAAGGATAATCCTGGTTTTCTAACTCATTCAAGAGGCTTCTTCCTGTAACCCCAAGTAGCATTTATTTCCCTTCCTCCTACCTCTTCTTAGAAATTTTTATTTATATGACTTATTTCAGCAGTTTATTATATACAATTATCACTTTATTGCTGTGTTTTTGATATATCCCTACTTTTGAGGTTACCTAATATGTCATTATGTCACTTCTCTCTCAAAGTGTCACTCTCAGGGATGAACTATGTCAAGTATTTGTGTGGTATCCATTTTTCCCACAATATTCTATCTTCTAACAAGAATGAACCATGTCATCTCTTTAAATATCCATGAGAATGTTTAAAGTTTAATAACTCTTTTATTAAATTGAACTGACAGTAAATCTACTGTGCATAATACTGTTCTTAGAGTTACCTTCAGTTAATATGGCTGAATGAATGGAGCAAGCCATTTGTGGATAGTGAATTTCATAGCATATATTTTTCCATGAAAAAATTCAGTATCTATGAAAATCACTTACTGAGAGATCTGAAGATAAAAGAGTCAAGTAAACATTTACTTTCATGTAAAGTATTGGGATTTTGCTGTAGTTAAAAATGAGAAAATTTTACAATTTATAGCTTTCTTTAACTCAAATACAATTTGGTTCTTTGTTCTTGGTCTCTCTTCCTTACTGCTCTTAATCCCACTGATGGTGTGAACAGAATGCCCTGAACTGCCATCTCAGTTTTTTTTTTCTTTCTTTCTCTCTTTTCTTAGACAGAAGAGACAAAGCTTATTTGTATGGCCTTAAGTGAAATTAAGACAGGACTAGTATGTATGATTGCATCCTACCTTTGCAGAATCTACTTAATGGGTGTTAAAGGGTTTTGAGATTGTTTCAAGTTTTAACAAAAAGACCTAGGGGCAAAACAAACTTATGGTTACCAAAGGGGACAGGTGGGAGGATGGCCTGGGGGTTTGGTGCTGGCATATGCACACTGAGGAATATAGAATGACTGGCTGACTGGACTTGCAGTAAAGTTGGGGAACTCTACCCAATATTTTGGGATAATCTTATGTGGGGAAAAAATCTGAAAGAGAATGGATGTGTGTGCATGAATACTGAACCACTTTGTTGTACAGCAGAAATTTACAACATTGTATATCAAGTATATTTTAATAAAACTTAAAAAGGAAAAAAGGACCAGGAACATTTAAGGTTAGTGGTATTTTTACAAAGTCACTCGATTATATATTTATAATATATGATTAAAACTAAAATATATAGTTATATATTCTTATACATAATTAAGTGTAAGCATTGTATAAAATTATCTTCAATATTATGTTTTATTTATTTTTACTTGTATATCAGAGTAGTACAATATAGACATAAGTTAACAATAAAAACAATTTATACTCCTTATGTGCTTTAACTCTGTGTGTACTCATTTATTCATTAAACAATTATTAAACTCTTACTCTATTTCAGGCAATGTTCTAAACTCTTGGAATAAGGAAAGAAAAAAGTAAATATTTGTTTCCAGGAACTTTTATTGTTGAACTCTTGAGAATCCAAATTGTTATAGACTCTTGCATATATGATAAACAGTTTTTATATTATAATTCCATGTGAAATTGGCCTGTTTGAGCAATCTTGTTACTAGTCTACTAAAACCTTGACAGTCCTATGTGTGAATTATTTATCTTCACATAAACATGTTTAAAAGCATAAAATCTACTTGCTAGTAGTCTCCCTCTTTATCTCATGCCTAGTATTTGTAGATTACACAGCTCAGAACATTTGTACATAGTAAAGAACACTGTAGCACTCCAGAGGATTCCCTGTACAAGATGTTCAAAGAAACAGATGATTGATCTCATAGTCACACGCAGACACATATGCGTATGTATGTGTTTGTATGTGTCCCACAAGTTGATTGTATAGGCACAGGAATTAGTAAGTAGGCATCAGTCTTCTTGGGGTACACTCCATTCATCTCCACACTAGAATGATAGCTTTCAAGAAAGTGACAGTTCCATTCCTTCTGAGCAGATATGAGACAGATGCAATGGAAAAAGATGGATTTAATACAAATATTTTGAGAAAAGTTGTCAGCTATTCTTAGTTTTTCCTGAGGAGCCTTAGGGGAAAAGGAGACAGAACTGAGTAAGGTGGGGTTGTGGGAATCAACACAAATGAAATAAAGAAGATTCTGCTAATAATGATAGCACTCTCATTCAAACAACTGCATCAGTGAGAATGTAGAGTGTTTGATTAATAGAGTGGCAGTGCATTTTTTGCCTTTTGATCTTTAAGTCGCTCAAGAATTCAGTTCTCATCTCTAAAAATAAAATAATTGAACTACCAAAAAAAATTTTAAGGCCTTTAAGACCAGGTTATAATCCATTACAGAAGGAAATTTAACATCCTCTAGCTCTGTGGATAAACAATGGATAAAATATCAACTAGCAATTAAATACATCAGTGTTGATTTTATAGTTTATTTTAAATTCTCTGAGGATCAACTGATATTCTGCTGTTTCTTTTAAACATCTATAATATTTGGTGTCTACCTACACTTGAATATGTCTAAACTGATGCAATATTTTTTAAAAAGCAAAACTTTTCTTAATACTATTGAAGTATAGTTGATTTACAATGTTGTATTAATTTTGTACAGAAAAGCGATTCAGGCATACATATACACATATCTATTCTCATGTAGATTATCACAGAACATTGAATAGATTTTCTGTGCTATATAGCAGATACACTTTGATCATCCGTTTCATATACAAAAATGTGCATTTGGTAATCCCAAACCCCCAATCCATCATTTCCCCTTTGGTAACTATAAGTTTGTTTTTGAAGTCTATGAGTCTGTTTTTGTCTTGTAAATAAATTCATTTGTATCATTTTAAAAATTCCACATATACGTGAATTCGTGATATATGTCTTTCTGTGTATGAATTGCTTCACTTAGTATGTTAATGTCTAGGTCCATCCATGTTACTGCAAATGGCATTATTTAATTCTTTCTATGGTTGAGTAATATTCCACATCTTTCTATGGTTGAGTAATATGTACCACATCTTCTTTATCCATTCCTCTGGTGGTGGACATTTAGGTTGCTTCCATATCTTGGCTATTGTGAATAGTGCTATTATGAATGCTGGGGTGCACTATGTTTTCAAATTGTGCTTTTCTCCAGATATATGCACAGGAATGGGATTGCTGGATCATAATTCTATTTTTAGTTTCCTATGGAAAACTGTTTTCCATAGTTGTTTTACCAATTTATATTCCATCCATCAGTGTAGGAGAGTTCCCTTTTCTCTGAATCTTCTCCAGCATTTATTATTGATCATAGACTTTTGATGATGGCTATTCTGACTGACATGATGTGATACCTCACTGTAGTTTTGATCTGCATTTATCTAATAATTAGCAATGTTGAGCATCTTTCCATATGTTTTTTGACCATCTGTATGTCTTCTTTAGAGAACTCTTTATTTACATCCTTGGCCAATTTTTGACTGATTTTTTTTTTGACATTGAGCTGTATGTGTTTGTATACTTTGTATATTAATATCTTGTCAGTTGCTTCTAATTTGAAAACTGCAAAGACAAAAACTAGTTTAGGTTTTGAGTATCAGCCTGCAAATAATGCTAAGTATAAAATTTCTAGATGATAATGTAGCCAGAGTTACCTGTTTTGAGCTGTAAAGCATGATGCGATAGTTTAGGAATTATTTCAGAATTTCTGAGCTCAGTTTATACCTTTGCTACATTTACTGGTGGTACAATACTGCACAATGCTATTTTGATGTTTTAAAAAATGGAAATAATCATACCTACTTGTAATGTTTCTTTTTAAGAACTTTTCATTAAGTATAACATTGATAGAAAATTATACCTATCATTAATATACAGCTGGAACCATTTAACAAATTGTCTCTCCTTAAAAACTGGTACCCAATTCAAGAAACAGAGGGCTCATAACAGCTGAGAATCTTTCTTACGCTCTCTACCTCCTCCCAAGTTTAGCTACTATTAATTGTCTTCTACTTTAAAAAAATGAGGTGAAATTTGCATTGCATAAAATTAACCATTGCAAAATTTACCATTCAGTGGCAATTAGTAATTCACAATATTGTTCAACCATCACCTTTATCAAAGAGCAGAAAGTTTTCATTTGCCCAACAGAATACCTCATGCCTGTTAAGCAATCATTTCCCCTTCTTCCAGCTCCTGGTAACCACCAAATTGCTTCTGTTCCTATGGATTTACTTCTTCTGGATATTTCCTATAAATGTAGTTATATATTCCATGGCCTTTTTTGTGTGTATTCTCTCACTTAGCATAAAGTTTTTGAGGTCCAGCTATGTGGTAGCATGTATCAGTACTTCATTCCTTTTAATAGTTGGATATTTTTTGCCACAATGCAACAATGAGACAAAGCACTCAGTTAAAAATAGACAAAGAACTTGAATAGACATTTCTATAAAGAAGGCATACAAAAGGCACACAAACATATTAGGTCATATGAATCATTAAGGAAATGGAAATCAAAACCCCAAGGTAGGATGACTATAATAAAAGAGAGAGAAAATAAAATGTGTTGATGAGGATGTGGGGAGATTTTTTGAATTTCCTACCCTGTTTGAGGGAAACACTGTGGAAAACATTTTGATGATTCTTCAAAAGTCAAACACAAAATTGTCATATGACCTAACAATTCCATTTCTGAGTATATACCCCAAATAACTGATAACACATATTCAAACAAATACTTGTACATTAATGTTCAATACTGACATGATTAAGTATCTAGAGACAAGGAAATGAGACTGGTCCTGAATGAAATCACAGTTGTCTGTATTGAAGTTAGGCAGTGGGAGATTTGATGAAAGAAGGAGATGTGAGCACAGAGGCAGGCAGTTGGAGTATGTGAGGAAAAGGTCATGAACCAAGGAATTCAGGTGGCCTCTAGAAGTTAGTTAGAAAATGCAAGTAAACAGAGTGTCCCCAGAACCCCTAGAAGGAACAAGCTCCGGCAATACTTTGAGTTCAGCTCAGTGGAAATAATTTTAGACTTCTGGTCTAAATTGCAAGAGAATAAATTGCACTGTAAGAGAATAAATCTGCATGGTTTGAAGCCACCAAGCAAGTAGTAATTCATTACAGCAGTCATAGGAAACAAATACAGGGTCATTTATTTTTTTATACCAGATGAATAGCCAAATGATCCAGAATATTTATTAGTAAACCATATTTAACCCCTGTACTTCATTGTCATCTTGTCATAATAGACTATGTTCAGTTATCTGTTGGATTTCTTTATCCCTGCATCAATACCACACTATTTGCATTTCTACAGGTAAATAATAAATCATGTCATATAGTAGAGTAAATCTGGCAGTTTTATTTTTATATTTAGGATTTGTCTTGGTTATTTTTTTACATTTTGCACTTCCATAAAATTTTAAAATTGTTTTCATTTTACATGAAGTATTTACTAGATTTTCGCTGGGTTGCATTAAATCTATAGATCACCTTGGGAAGAAATAACACAACATTGAGCCTTTCAATCAATGAAAATTATATATTTCTCAATATATTTAATAATTATTTATTTATTTATTTTGTCTTTTCTGTCTTTTTAGGGCCACACCCAGGGCATATGGAGATTCCCAGTCTAGGGATCTAATTGGAGCTGTTGCTGCCAGCCCATGCCAGAGCCACAGCAATGCCAGATCTGAGCCACATCTGCGACCTACACCACAGCTCATGGCAATGGGATACTTAACCCATTGAGCGGGGCCAGGGATTGAACGTGCAGCTTCATGGTTCCTAGGATTCGTTTCTGCTGTGCCACTACAGGAACTGCAACAATTATTTTAAAATGGCAATAAATAAATATCTATCAATAATCACCTTATGTGGCAATGGACTGAATGCTCCAATCAAAAGACACAGAATGGCAAATTGGATAAAAAAGCAAAAACATTCAATCTGCTGCCTACAAGAGACTTACCTAATGGCAAAGGATACATATAGACTGAAAGTGAGGGGATGGGAAATATTTCATGCCAATGGAAAAGACAGGAAAGCAGGAGTGGCAATACTCATATCAGACAAAATAGACTTTAAAACAAAGGCCATAAAGAAAGACAAAGAAGGACACTATTTAATGGTTAAAGGATCCATTCAAGAAGAGGATATTACAATCATCAATATATTTGCTCCTAATATAGGAGCACCGAGATACCTCCAACAAATACTAATAGACATAAACAGAGAAATTTATGGGAATACAGTCATAGTGTGAGATTTTAACACCCCACTCACATCAATGAATGGATCCTCTAGACAGAAAACCAATAAGGCAACAGAGATCCTAAATGACAAGATAGAAAAGTTAGAGTTGATGTTTTTAGGACATTACATCCAAAAAAAATCATAATATACATTCTTCTCAAGTGCACATGGAACATTCTCAAGAATTGGTCAAATAATGGGGCACAAAGCTAACCTCAACAAATTTAAGAGTATAGAAAATATTTCAAGAATCTTCTCTGACCACAATGGCATGAAACTAGAAATCAACCACAGGAAAAGAAAAGAGAAAAAACTGACTACATGGAGACTAAACAACATGCTACTAAAAAACCAATGGGTCAATGAGGAAATCAAGAAGGAAATTAAAAAATACCTCAAGACAAATGATAACGAAGACACAACCACTCAAAATTTATGGGATGCTGCAAAAATCAGTGCTGAGAGGGAAATTCATAGCAATCAGGCCTTCCTCAAAAAAGAAGAAAAATCTCAAATCAGCAACTTAACCCACCACCTAAATGAATTAGAAAAAGATGAATGAACAAAACCTAAAGTAAGCAGAAGGAAGGAAATCATAAATATCACAGAGGAAATCAATAAAATAGAGATTTAAAAAACAATAGAAAAAAATCAATAAAACCAAGAGCTGGTTCTTTGAAAATGTAAACAAAATTTTGGCTTGATTCACCAAGAAGAGGAGAGAAAAAACCCAAATAAAATAAGAAAGAAAAAGGAGAAATCACAAAGGATAATACAGAAAAAAAAAAAAAAAACATGAGGCAATACTATCAACAATTGCATGCTAACAAAGTTAAAAACCTATAAGAAATGGACAACTTTCTGGAGACTTACAGCCTGCCAAAACAGAATCAAGAAGAAATAGATCAACTGAACAGACTGATCACTAGAAATGAAATTGAATATGTCATAAAAACACTCCCTACAAATAAAAGTCCAGGACCAGATGGCTTCACAGGTGAATTCTAACAAACCTACAATGAGGAAGTTAAACCTATCCTCCTTAAATTTTTCCATAATTTGAAGAAGAAGGAACACTCTCAAAGACATTTTATGATGCCAGCATCACCCTCATTCCAAAACCAGGCAATATACCACCAAAAAAGAAAACCATAGGCTAATATCTTTGATGAATATAGACACAAAAATTCTCAACAAAATTTTAGCTAACCAAATCCAACAACATATAAAAAAGATCGTATACCACGAACAGGTGGGATTCATCCTAGGTGCACAAGGATGGTTCAACATAGGCAAGTCAATCAACATCATACACCACATTAACAAAAGAAAAGTCAAAAACCACATGATCATCTCAATAGATGCAGAAAAAGCACTGGACAAATTCCAACATCCATTCATGATCAAAACTCTTACCAAAATGGGTATAGAGGGAATGTTCCTTAACATAATCAAAGCCATTTATGACAAACTCACAGCAAATATAATTCTCAATGGAGAAAAGCTGAAAGCCTTCCCATTAAAATCTGGAACAAGACAAGGATGCCTGCTCTCACCACTGTTATTCAACATAGTATTGGAAGTCCTAGCCACAGCAATCAGACAAACAAAAGAAATAAAAGGTATCCAAATTGGAAGAGAAGATGTAAATCTGTGACTGTATGTAGATGGCATGATACTATATATTGAAAATCCTAAGGACTCAACCACAAAACTACTTGAACTGATCAACAAATTGAGCAAAGTAGCAGAATATAAGATTAACATTCAGAAATCAGTCACATTTCTGTATACTAACAATTAAATATTAGAAAAGGAATACAAGAATACAATACCTTTTAAAATTGCACCCCCCAAAAATCAAATACCTGGGTATACACCTGACGAAGGAGGTGAAAGACTTATATGCTGAGAAATATAAAACATTAATCAAGGAAATTAAACAGGATGTACAGAAATGGAAAGATATTGCATGCTCCTGTGTTGGAAAAATTAATATTGTAAAAATGGCTATAATACCTAAAGCAATTTACAGATTCAATGCAATCTCCATCAAACTATTCTTTGCATTTTTCACAGAACTAGAACAAATAATCCAAAAATTTACATGGAACCACAAAAGACCAAGAATTGCCAAAGCAATTCTGAGGAACAAAAACTAAGCAGGAGGCACAACTCTCCCAGACTTCAGGCAATATTACAAAGCTACAGTCATCAAAACAGTCTGGTAATGGTAACAAAACAGACAGACCAATAGAACAGAATAGAGAAGCCAGAAATAAAACCAGACACCTATGGTCAATTAATCTTTGACAAAGGAGGCAAGAACATAAAATGGGAAAAAGACAGTCTTTTCACGAAGTCTTGCTGGGAAACCTGGACAGCTGCATGCAAATCAATGAAACTAGAACACACCCTCACACCATGCTCAAAAATAAACTCAAAATGGCTGAAAGACTTAAATATAAGACAAGACATGGTCAAACTCCTGGAAGAGAACATAGGCAAAACATTCTCTGACATCAACCTTATGAATATTTTCTCAGGTCAGTCTCCCAAAGCAACATAAAAAAAGCAAAAATAAACCAAAAGGACCTAATGAAACTGACAAGCTTTTGCACAGCAAAGAAAACCAAAAAGAAAATATACAACTTATAGAATGGGAGAAAATAGTTTCAAATGATGCAACTGACAAGGGCCTTATCTCTAAAATACACAGACAACTTATACAACTCAACAGCAAAAAAGCCCTAAAAACCCAACGGAAAAATGGTCAAAGGCCTGAATAGACATTTCTCCAAGGAATATATACAGATGGCCAACAAGCACATGAACAAATGCTCAACATCCCTGATTATTAGAGAAATGCAAATCAAAACTACCATGAGACACCTCACACCAGTCAGAATGGCCATCATTCATAAGTCAATAAATATCAAATGCTGGAGGGGGTGTGGAGAAAAGGGAACCCTCCTGCACTGTTGGTGGGAATGTAAGCTGGTACAACCACTATGGAGAACAGTATGGAGTACCTTAGAAAACTATACATAGGACTACCCAATGACCCAGCAACCCCAGTCTTGGGCATATAACCAAACAAAACTTACCTTAAAAGAGACACATGCACCCCCATGTTCACTGCAGCACTATTCGCAATAGCCAAGACATGGAAACAACCCAGGTATCCATTCACAGATGAATAGATTAAGAGGCAATTCATATACATGACAAAATACTACTCAGCCATAAAAACAACAAAATAATGCCATTTGCAGCTACATGGGTGGAACCAGAGATTCTCATACTGAGTGAAGTAAGTCAGAAAGAAAAAGACAAATACCGTATGATATCACTTATATCTGGCACCTAATATATGGCACAAAGGAACCTTTCCACAGAAAAGAAAATTATGGATTTGGAGAATAAACTTGTGGTTGCTGAGGGGGTGGCTGAGAGGGATGGACTGAGAGCTTGGGGTTTATACATGCAGACTGTTGCCTTCGGAATGGAATAGCAATGAGACCCTGCTGTGTAGCACTGGGAATTATGTCTAGTCCCTTATGATGGAACATGATAATGTGAGAAAAAAGAATGTACACATGTATGTGTAACGGGGACACCATACTGTCCAGTAGAAAAAAAAAATAAAAGGTAAAAAAAAATTCATTACCATTTATTTTCCCTGATGTGAGCCTTTCTTTTCTAAAAAAAATTTCTGTATATTTGATGTTTTTAAAGATACTTGAAATTTGTTTTTAAATTTTTAATTTACAGGAATTCCCACTGTGGCCAGCAGGTTAAGGACACATTGCTGTCTCTGTGAGGTCTTTATTTTTGGCTATGTACATTATATTTTTGTTTGGAGATAGTGAAGTTTTTATTTCTTCTTTTTCCAGTGTTTTTCTTTTTTCTTATTGTACTTTCTAAGTTTTCCAGTTTAATATTGAATAAAAATGGTGGTGGGAATCCTTGTTATCATTTTTAGTCTCCAGGGAAATGATTTTAATTTTTCATCACTAAATATAATGATTTGTATATTCAGTTTGTTCTATGGATAGTATACTTAAGATGAAAAGGCTTTCTATTTCTAATTGGCTGAGGGATATTTAAAAGGAGGAATATTGAAAATTTTCCATATTTTTGCATAATTTATTGCTGAAGTGTTTTTAAATCTCTTATAAAAAGGAATTTATCTTCTATTGTAAGTTTTCTAGGAATTTTTTAACAAGAATGGATGAAATATTTTCAAATCCTCTTTTAAAAACCTATATCGTGATATTACACTTTATAATCCTGTTTAACATTTTTTCTAGTCCATCTTTTATCTTTACTGCTTCTTTCCTGACTTTCAATGGATAAATAATGCATTTATTTTTATTCTACCAGTTTTTAAAGTAATTTTAGTATCATTTTAGTGTTTACAATTTTCATTATTAACATTATAATCCATCTTGATTTACTGTTCTGTGACATCAAAAAAACCACTGTAAGATATCACAACACAATGATTCTCTTTGACACCATCTGCATGTTGTTATATATTTTTCTTTCACATATAAGACTTCCAATACATTATTATTGTTTGAAAAAATCAATAGTCTTTACGTGTAAAAACACATGTGTCTTAGGGATGGGCATGGAGATAGAGTTTTAGAGGTCTCCCCTTGGCTTTTCCCAGCAAGGTTGAGGCAAAAGATAAAAATGTCATTAGCATAGTTCCAGACCGGGAAGGATAGCGATTGATGCTAGAATAATATTTCTCTCTACTGAAAGTATAGGAAAACCGAGTGATTAAAATTCAAATTGAGAGCAAAGAAGATAGGTAAGGAAATTCTAATTTTGTCTGAGGATAGTCTCTGATTATTTTATTCATGATTTCCTTAATTTATTTAACACGTGCTGCATTACTGAAGTGCATAAAACAATTGCCTGTACTAAAAACCAGAGATAAACAAGCTCATTCCAACTAAATATGTCCATAAATAAGAATATAGTAAGTTAAGTAGAGGGATACTTCCAGCATGTAGCAGCAGGACCTATGTTTGTCTAGTTAGGTTTAAGAAAAAAATCCCACAGTTTTTATATTTAAGATGATGCTTGAAATAGAAAATTGATTAGAAGAGGAAGAGGAGTAAGAACAAGCACATAAGAATGAGTATAATCATGGAGGCAAGGGAATTCAGCATCATATGCAGCAGAATCCAAACAGAGCTGATTCTGAAATTACCCAGGATTTGTTTACAGGCACCAAAATTCTAATTTTCAGTGTTCAGAATTGATGTCTTGGACGTATACATCATAAATAGTTCCCACGTTTTCTGATTAGTCTCCCAAGCAGTGCCTAGAACCATACTATGGGAGTTCCAGCATTCAGAGAATAACAATTTAGGGCCAGGTTACCAAGTATGAACTGAATTGAGATGAACCAGAAGAGATACAAAGGTGAACCTCAGCAACCAGAGCATAGGAAGGCAAATAGAGCAGAAGTAAGGAAAAAATCCTGGAAGAATATTTAATACTGACTTTCAGGCTTGAGCAGCTTTTTATAAGGGACCAGCTGCCATTGGTTTCAAGAGTATGGCCTTCTTAGTAAAATAAAAGATTTTTGGAAAAGACTTTCAATTTATGTGTATTAAATGAATTAAACTAGAGACTATTTCAAAATAGCAGAGGCATATATGAAATGAAAATAGGAAAAAAAATTACAATGGGCAGGAAAGATTGTAGAAAGTTATGAGCTGAAGTGAAGGAGAATGGATTTGTTTTTGATACAAATAGAGATGCAAGTGTGACTAACACATGCAAATAAAGTAAAAGTCTGTTTGGAATCAGTCATAGAGAATGGGAGAGTTGAATAAACTAGTATTGCCACTGGAATGTTGGTGTGAGAATAGTTTTAGCAATTTTTCAGGTAGGGAAATTAACCTGATGTGACTCTGAAGATGAATTATACAGTTGACCCTTGAACAATAGTGGCTTGAATCATTCATGTCCACCTGTACATGGTTTTTTTTTTCAGTAATGAATAATGTAGTACTACACAGAGAAACAGAATCATGAGGATGGAGGAACCATGGATACTGCTTATAAAATATGTATGGATTTTCCACTGCGTGGAAGTTTGGTGACCCTATCCACTTCACCATTCATGGGTCAACTGTATTTCAAAGTCTCATGATTTACACACTAAAGAATTCCTCAGTGCAAATTCATGGTGTGAAAAACCTTCTTAGTTCTCAGCTGCAGAGTAAATTGTTTATTTTAAAATGAGGGTATGGCACTGGTGACATTTTTGCATTATCATCATGTGTAATATAGATGTGAATTGGCCTGATGGGCCATGTAAATTCTATGACCACCTTTCACAGCCACTTTTTTTTGTGTGTGTGGAATCATAAATTGTTTACTTAAGTAATTCTGAAGTAATTGGACATCCATGGGTCTAGGAAACTTTATAACATTTTTTAAACTTAACTTGCATGGTAACTCAAAATGGATCATAAATTTAATGTAAAACTTTTAGAACTAAATGTAGAAGAAAATCTTGAGAACACAGGTCTTGGGTGATAAGTCCTAAGTAAAACCTAACATGATGGAGTTAAGAATTTCTGGAGCATGGTGTACAGGTTAAAGTTTTATATATAAAAAAAGTATTCCTGAGAAGTTTGAGGAGACAATATTTGAATAAAGACTCAGAGGACAGAGACCTAAGGATATCCAGTTTCTGAGGGTATAGCAAGTGCACAAGCCCTCAGGAGGGAGGGAGTCTGTGCTTTGGGAAGAACTCTGGACTTTCCTTAGCCAGGCAGCCACTAGTTACACTTCAGAAAGAGACATTGACTGGATATTATTGGTTTCTAATAATAGTGACACTCAAAATTGGATGTGCCTGTGGGGGGTATGTCAGGCAAATTATTTCAGTCAAAATGTCCTCACTGAAATCACTTTTCTAGTGGTTAAAATGTATCCTACCTCTTATTTCAATGAAAAATACAAATAATTTTCTTGGAATACTTAACACTGTGTCATTTTTATTATTAAACAGAATGCTCCTGAATTATGTGCAGAAGAGATGGATATCATTTGATTTCTTAAGAAAGGGGCCTGCCACTAAAATAGTTGGCACATTGTTCAAACAGAGGTCTAGGGGTCTCTTGAGGAGACACAGGACAAATTTGCTGTTTGATTTCGCATAGAGCTGTCCCTTGACTTAAAATCATGATCTACTCCATTTAGTGGATGTGTTAACTCGAGTTAATTATGCCTATGTAGACATGGTCTCTAAGAAAAGTTATTAAAAAGCTTTAACTTTTTAAGAATTACTTGTCAAAAACCTGCAAGAGCAAAATAATTTGATAATACAAATAAGGCTTAATAGGAATTCCTTTACACCTGTATATGAATACAGAGAGAATTTCTGAATTGTGTTTCAAATCTATGAGAACCAAAACTTAAAGTGTTTGATTTATTTCATGAGCATTCTACAGTTTTCAGTGTGAAAGTCCTGTAAAACTTTTTTTTATATCTAAGCATTTCATTTTTTGAATGATTGTAAATGATGTTTGTTATTATATAGAAGTACAATTGATTTTTTTCATATTGATTTAGTATCTGGTGAACTTAATGCATTTATCATTTCAGAAGGGTTTCCTGTAGTTTTCATGGAATTTTTTATAAGTAGGTATAGTTATCTGCAAGTAGATGTGGTTTTATTTCTTCCTTTCTGATCTCTTTGACTTTTCTTTCCTTATATTACTGCACTTAGTCTTTCCATTATGTGTGCTGTTTACTGTAGGTTCATTTATTGCAGATATCTTTACTCAAGCTGAAAAAATTCCTCACTATTTTCATTTTATTTTTAAAAATTTGCTTAATAGGTGTTGAATATTGTCAAATTCTTTATTTGCATCATTTGACAATCTTTTTTCTTCTTTAATAATACAGTGTATTACAATAATTATTTCTCAAATATTGAACTATCCTTGCTTCCCTGGATTGCTGGAGTAAGCCTCACTTGATATTTTATATTGTTATTTTTATGGATTGCTGAAATATATTTGACAATATTTTGTTAAATACTTTTTTATCTATATTTAAGAGGGATAGTGGTCTGTAGTTTTCTTTCATAAATGAGTTTGGAATTGTTCTCAATTTTATTATTTGGAAAAGATTGTATACAATTGGTATTAATTCTTGTTTAAACATATTGACAGAATTCTCCATAGAAATTAATTGGACCTGGAAATGTCCTTTTCAGAAATTTTAAAATTATGAATTTAATTTATATTTTGTATTTTTTCCTCCCATTGCTCTGTTGAGATGTAAGTATCTAGACATAGTTCTCAATGCTACACAGCAGGATCTCATTGTAAATCCATTCCAAGAGCAATAGTTTGTACCTGTTAATCCCAAGCTCCCTATCCCTCCCACTCCCTCCCTCTCCCCCTGGGCAGCCACAGGTCTATTCTCCAAGTGTATTATTTTCTTTTCTGTGGAAATGTTCATTTGTGCTAGATATTAGATTCCAGTTATAAGTGATATCATATGGTATTTGTCATTCTCTTTCTGACTTATTTCACTCAGTATGAGAGTCTCTAGTTCCATCCATGTTGCTGCAAATGGCATTATGTCATTCTTTTTTATGGCTGAATAGTATTAATTTTTAATAGTTATAGAGTTGTTCAAAATGTCCATTTTGTATTGGATGACTTGATACAGTTTTATTTTGGGGGAAATTTGTTCATTTCATCTTATTTGTCAAATTTATGTATATAGAATTGTTTGTAATAATTCTTTATGATTGTTTTTGTTTTCTGTAGAGTTTGTGGTGATAGCTGCTATTTCATTATTGATATTGTAAATTTCTGACTTCTTTTTTCTTGGTCAGTCGCGCTAGAGGGTATATTAATCTTATTGACCTTTACAAAGAACCAACTCTTTTTTTCATTGATTTTCTTTATTACTTTTTGGTCTTTGACTTCATTGATTTAGGCTTTTACATTTATTATTCCCTTACATTCTGATTGTTTGAAGTTGACTCTCCTCTTTTTTATTCAGTTCTTAAGACAAAAGCCTATGTTATAAATTAGACTTTTCATGTTTTATAATGTAAAAAGTTTACAGTTAGTGCGAAAAATTCCATTGAAGCATGATTTTTCTTGTGTTCTACATATTTTGATAGGTTATACTTTCAATTTCATTTAGTTGAATTCATTTTAAAAATTTAGTGGGACATTTCCTCTCTTTGCAATGGGCTATTTAAAAGTATGCTTTTCCAAGCATTTGAGAATTTTCCTGTTATTGTTCTCTTATTGAAGTCAGTCTGACTTCACTGAAATTAAGTATTATCTAAAAGACTTATTTTAGATGTATTCAGTTTTGCTTTATGATCCGGGATAATATGTATTTTGAAATTTGTTTCACAGAAACATGAAAATAATATATGTTCTGATATGGCTGTGTGGAGTTTTCTATAATGTAAATTACACCCTGTCGGTTGATGGTATTGTTGATTTCTTCCATATCCTTAGTGATTTTATAATTTTTGAGAGAGGAGTATTGAAGTCTCAAGCTATAATTGAAGATGTTCTATTTTCCTTGTATGTTTATTAGCTAATGCATCACATATTTTGTAACGCTTTTCCTGATGCATATACATTTAGAATTGCTGTCTTAGTGAATTGATTGTTTTATCATTATGTAATATCTTTACTCTCTCTAATAATTTTCTTTGCCAAATGTGATATTAATAGAGCCATTCCTTTTTTCTTTTGGTTAATATTTTCATGAATTATCCTTTTTCCATATTTTTACTTTCAATCTCCTGCATAATTTTATTTGTAATGGGTTTGTGATATAGACACTAAGTTGGGTCACATTATTAACAACTCTGCATTCTTTTATCCTGTGTAGACTATCTATGTGTAATAGAATTGCTCATTGTTTTAGGACTTGCCTATATTTTATTATTTTTTTTTGTATCTTCTGTATATTTTTTTCTGTTTTCTTATTCCTGCCTTTCTGTAGCTTCCTCGAGAAAATTTAGAATTCTATCTTTATTTATCCTTGCTGTATTTGAGTGTATATTTTTATAATGATTTTTATTTTTTCCATTATATTTGGTTAACAGTGTTTCGTCAGTTTTCCACAGTACAGCAAAGTGGCCCAGTGGCGCATATATATATATACATATATATATATGTGTATATATATATATATATATTTGTTTTGAATGGTTGTGTATTCATTATCATTTCCCTTGGGTACTTTTTAATTAACTTTTTTATATCCTCAATGAACCATTGGTTTTTTTAGTAACATGTTGTTCAGTCTCCATGTAGTCAGTTTTTTCTCTTTTTTTTTCCCCCTGTGGTTGATTTCTAGTTTCATGCCATTGTGGTCAGAGAAGATACTTGAAATAATTTCTATACTCTTAAATTTGTTGAGGTTAGTTTTGTGACCCAGTATGTGATTGATTCTTGAGAATGTTCCATGTGCACTTGACAAGAATGTATATTACGATTTTTTTTGGATGTAGTCCTGAAATGTCAATTAAGTATAACTTTTCTACCTTGTCATTCAGGATCTCAGTTGCCTTATTGATTTTCTATATAGAGGATCTGTCCACAGATGTGAGTGGGGTATTAAAATCTCCTACAATTTTGTGTTTCCATCAATTTCTCCTTTTATGTCTGTTAGTATTTGTTGTATTTATCTGGGTGCTCCTATATTGGAGGCATATATATTGACGATTGTAACTTCCTCTTCTTAAATGGATACTTTTATCATTAAATAGTGTCCTTCTTTGTCTTTTTTTTTTTTTTTTTTTTTGTCTTTTTGTCTTTATAGGGCCACACCCACGGCATATGGAGGTTGCCAGGCTAGGGGTCTAATTGGAGCTGTTGCTGCCGGCCTACGCCAGAGCCATAGCAATGCCAGATCTGAGCTGCGTCTGCAGCCTACACCAGAGCTCACAGCAATGCTGGATCCTCAACCCACTGAGCGAGGCCAGGGATCAAACCCATAACCTCATGGTTTCTAGTTGTATTTGTTTCTGCTGCACCATGATGGGAACTCCCATCTTTGTCTTGATGGCTTTCATTTTGAAGTCGATTTTGTCTGATATGAGTATTGTGACTCCTGTTTCCTATCTTGTCCTTTGACATGAAATATCTTTTCCCATCCCCTCACTTCCAATCTATATGTGTCCTCTGACCTACGGTGAGTCTCTTGTAGAAAGCATATTATAGGCTCTTGCTTTTTTTTTTTTAATCCAATCTGCCACTGTGTGTCTTTTGATGGGAACATTCAATCCACTGATATTTAAGGTAATTATTGATCAGTATGTATTTATTGCCATTTTAAACTTTGTTTTCCAGTTCTATGTTTGACCTTTGTTCCTTTATTTTTTGACTCTTTTCTTCTTCTTCTTCTTCTTTTTTTTTTTTTTTTTAGGGCCATACCCACAGCATATGGAGGTTCCCAGGCTAGAGGTCAAATTAGAGCTACAGCTGCCAGCCTACCCCACAGCTACAGCAATCTGAGTCATGCCTGCAATCTACACCACGGCTCATGGCAATGCTGGATCCTTAACCCACTGAGTGAGACCAAGGATTGAACCCATGTCCTCATGGATATCAGTCAGATTTGTTTCCACTGTGCCATGATGGGAACTCCTTCCTTTTTTTTTTTTGTTTGTTTGTTTGAATGATTTCCATTTATTTTATATTTGTGTACTTCTCTCTTTAGTTTTTGTGAACGTAATGCTTGGTTTTGATTTGTGGTTGCCCTGTATTTTAAGTATATTAACCCCTTCCTTTAGCCTGATAGTCATATAGGCTCAAACATATTATTTAAAAAAGGGGCTAGATTTTCTTACTTTCCTTCCCCACATTCTGTGACATTGAAATCCTTTTTTAACATCTTCATATTTGTCCTTTTGCTCTTCCTTGTGTTTATTGTCACATTTATAGTAGGTTTTGTTTTTGATTTTTTTAGATCTGTATCCTGGCTTATTTAAGTGATGGATTTCCAGTTGTGATTTCCTCCATCCTATTTCTTCTACTTCCTTTTTATTTAGAGAAGCCCTTTAAATATTTCTTTTAGAATGGGTTTAGTATTCCTGTACTCTTTGAGCTTTTGTTTGTTGGAGAAATTCTTTATTTCTCCTTCAATTTTAAATAATATTCTTGCTGGGTAGAGTATTCTAGGCTGCAAATTTTTCCCTTTTAAAACTTTTAATATATCTTGCCACTCTCTTCTGTCCTGTAGTATTTCTGTAGAGAAATCAGCTGATAGCTTTATGGGGTTCCGTTATAATTAACACTTTATGGTTCTCTTGCTGTATTTAGAATCCTTTTTTTATCTTTAACTTTTGTCATTTTTATTATGATATTATCCCATAGAACTCTTATATTTCTTTTGTGTTTTTTCATTTGGTTTTCTGTCTGCTGTCCTGATTTGGTGATTTCCATTATTCTATCTTCCAAGTCACTAATTAATTCCTCTGCATTATTCATGCTGCTCTTTAGTGCCTCTAGCTCAGTTTGTGTCCCTGCAAGTGTTTTTCTAATTTTTCTGTGTTCCTCCTTATATCTTCTATTTTCTCTCTAAAGTAATCTGCATTACTGTTTATATCCATGCTTAATTCCTTCATATTCACCCTTAATTCCTTCAGTATGTTCACCATCTCCCTTTTGAACTCTCCTCTGTTAGACTGCAGAGGTTTGTTTCATTGTTTGCTGCTGCAGGTGAATTCTTCAATTCTTTGAACTGGGAATGATTCCAGAACTTCTTCGTCTTGCTTATATTTTTCTTTTTCTGTGAGTTTAGGGAAAACAAACTGTAGTCTTGGAGGGCTATTTCTATGTAAGAGTGACTCTTTGTATTTTTTGGGAGCTTACTATTTATTTTTGGTTGGGAGTTTGGATATTTGCTCTCTTTCTTAGGTGTGAGCAGGCTATTATCCCCAGAGTGCTGAGTGTTATTCCAGGGAGAAGGAGGCAATGGGTAGGACAAGCAGTCAGTACCTGGTTGCCTCTTGACAATAGCAAGAGCTTGCAGAAAGGAGACACAGGTTACACCTAGTTGCAGGGCCCTGGGAAGTGGTAATGAGCCTCAGGCAGATTTAGGCAGTACCTAGAGCATTTGGTAGTGGCAGTGGCATGGTAAGTGTGTTTTCCAGGGGAGTGAGAGCAACAACAGGTGGTATTTGATGGCAATACCCTCCTCTGTGGTGATTGGGACTGCAAGTGGTGCCTGTTCATAGAGCCCTAGTGGTGGTGGGCCATATATACCTCTGGAGTCAGAAATAACTGTGGTGTTTTGCCCCCACCACCTGTAGACAATGAAAGAAACACCTCTCTACCACTTAGCCCATATATGAGGTGCTGCACAGGCTGCTCCTAGTTGTGAGGTCCTGGGAAGTGACAGTGATCAAGCATGTGTGGGTACTACCTGGAGCATTTGGCAGTGGCAGCAGCAGGGTGGGTGTATTCCCACAGGAGTGAAATCAACAATGTATGGTCCTTGGTTGCAGTGCCTTCTTTTTGCCAGTCTCTGAGGTGACTGGGATCACAGATGGAGCCTGTTCACAGACCCCTAGTGGTGGTGGGCCATGCCTCCCTCTGGTTTTTGAGATGACTGCAGTGGCTTTTACATGCCACCTGTAGATGATGCAAGAGACACTGTTTCATGCTTAGGCCCCCTGCTACCCTTATCCTGCCCAAGAAGTCCCCAGTCTCCCATAACTCAAGGAAGTGGCCTCTAGCTACCTGTATCCTATGCCAGAGGTGCCCTGCCCTCTGAAAGCCTGTGTGCATGTGTGCAGAGAAATAGATTCCTATGGTGGTCCACCCCTCCTCCTCTTGCCATCCCCAAGACTGGTGCCTTGTTTCTCCTACGGGCCCAGGCTGCCTCCTTGTTTCCCTCAGCTGTGGCACACCACTCCGTATCCCCTGAGGGTGTCTCCAACCAGCCAATGCTAGTCCTCTCCCTAGAACTGACTTCAGGAGCCTGAGTCTCAGCACCCAGTGCCTACCCAAGAATCTCAGGCTCTGGTGTCTGGGACGGTGGTACAGATGATCTGTGCAGCTCTCACTTTGCTTTGCCCTCTTCAGTACAGCTGCTCTGCTTTTCTTGGTGACTTTGAGGTCCCTCCATCTCAGATAATCTCCCCATTGGGTTAGGTGGCTTCCCAGATCGTGGGTTCCTTTTCTCTTTGACAGCTCCCTCTCAGGACTACTAGTCCCGTCCTGATTCCTTTTCTATCTCTCTCTCTCTTTTTTTCTTTCATTTTACCGTGTTATGTGGAGGGTTTCTTGCCATTTTGGGAGGTTAAATTCTTCTCCCAGCATTCAGTAGATGTTATGTGTGAATAGTTTTACATGTAAATGTATTTTGTTTATGTGTTTATGGGAGGTGAGTGTGATGTCATCTTACTCCTCTGCCATCTTGGTCCTTCCTCTTTTTTTTTTTTTTTTTTTTTACTGTTTGCTCTGGGTATTACACATATATGTTTTGTATAGGGAGAGATATACATATTTTAAATTTTTATAACTAGGTAATTTAGAAATATCAAGAAGAGGCATAGATTCTGTAGCATTTATCCATGTTTATTTACCTATTTTTAATGTTCTTTCTTTTTTGATGTTACAAATTTCCTTTTCTTTATCATTTCCTTTCTATTTATAGAACTTTCTTTAGCCACTCTCTTTAAGTGTATAGATAGATAGATAGATAGATTAGTGACTAATTCTTCTAGTTTGCCTTCATCTGATAATACCTTGATTTCCCCTTCATTACTCAAAGATAATTTCACTGAATATAGCCATTCTGAGTTGATAGCTCTTTTTTACCTGAAATTCAAAAATACTGTTCTTCTTTTTGTCCTTCATTTCTTTCTACTAACAAGAAAAATATATATATTGTCATTAGAATTGATTTTCCCCTCTAGATAAGGTATTTTTTAACCTCTGACTGCTTTCAAGTTTTATTTTTTCTTTCCTGCCTTATTTATTTTTAAATTTTATTTATTTATTTATTTTTTAGTGCTACACGAGTGGAACATGGAAGTTACCAGGCTAGGGGTTGAATCAGAGATGTATCTATCAGTTGATGCCACAGCCATAGCAACATGATATCCAAGCCACATCTGTGACCTACACCACAGCTCATGGCAAGGCTGGATCGCTAACCCACTGAGTGAGGCCAGGGATTGAGCCTGCCTCCTCATGCACACTAGTCAGGTTCATTACCACTGAGCCACAGTAGGAACTCAAGTTTATTTTTTATTTTTAATTTTCAGAAGCTTAATTATGATTTGTCTTGCCATGGTTCATCCTTTTTGGAATTTTCTCTGCTTCTTAAATATATAGCTTTGCCAAATTTAAGGATTTTAAGCCATTATTTTATTGAATTGTTTTTTAGCTCATTTTCTTTCTTGTCTTCTGGAATTTTAAATATTTTGCTTTAGTACCGTATGTCCCTCAGGCTATTTTTTTTCCTATTTTTTTTCTTTTCTTTCTTTCTTTTTTTCCCCCAGTGTATTTTCTCATTTTTATTGTTCTTTCCTCCACTTCAAAGATTATTTCCTCTGTTCCATTTACTCTGCTGTTCCTAAATTTCCTTTTAGTTCTTCTTTACATCTTCTATTTCTTTACTAAGGCTTTCAGTTTATTATAGGAAGTATTCTATTTTTTTAAAGAAAAGTTTCAAGAGAAAGAAACTTTCTACTACTTTTAGGCGTGAATTGAAATTTAAGTTGAATTTATTAGAGTATAATATATTTACAATATTGTGCCAATTTATGCTGTACAGAAAAGTGACCCAGCCATACAAATATATACACATTCCCTTTCTTATATTGTCTTCCATCGTGGTCTATCCCAAGAGACTGGATATATTTCTCTGTGCCATACCGCAGGATCTCAATGCTTATCCATTCTAAATGTAATATTTTGCATCTACTAACCCCAGATTCTCAGTCCATTCTGCACCCTCTCCCTTGGTAACCAGAAGTCTATTCTTTATGTCTGTGAATCTGTTTCTGTTTCATAGATAGGTTCATTTGTGCCATATTTTAGATTCCACTTATTAAGTGATATCATATGGTATTTGTCTTTTTCTGACTTTACTTAGTATGAGAATCTCTAGTTGCATCCATGTTGCTGCAAATGGCATTATTTTGTTCTTTTTATACCTGAGTAGTATTCTGTTGTAAATATGTACCATACCTTCTTAATTCATGAATGGGAGTTTATATTTCCCTCTTATCCTCTATTGATGCCCTGGAATGGTGTTTAGAAGGTCATAATTACTGGGTAGAAGGAAGAGTTCAGCCTCCCTCCCCAGCCTGTTCTGGAGACCACTCTGTAAAGGGGAGAGGTCCTTTGTCACTGCTTCAAATATTGCCTTGACTCATGCTGTGTGATTTGGGATCCTTACTGCTGTAAGATAGGGGAAGACTCAACTTTTCATTTAGACTCCTTGATTTCACCCCAAATGAGAAGTGGGAGGGGGAGGTGCCTTGTTACTACTGGGGATAGGATCCAGGGTTCTCACAGGCTCAGATGACATGATGGTGGGATGTTTTAGTATGTGCTTTTTTTTTTTTTTTTTTCTTCCGTATTTCCAGCATCTCCAGTGTCCAGTCTGGTTTATATACGCCATAATGAAAGTCCAGGAAAATCATCACACACATCATTTTTCAGGGCTCAGGATCCCTACCCTCTCTCACGTCCCTTCAAAATTTCAATTTCTTCTTGTTTTGACTTTATATTTAAAATTCATGTACACACTACTGTATACAAATTCAGCTTGTAATAAGGACATACTATATAGCTCAGGGAAATCTATTCAATACTCTGTAATAGCCCTTACCAGGAAAGAATTTGAAAAAGAATGCATGTCTTTGTATACATGTGCCTGATTCAATTTGCTGTACACCTGAAACTAATACAACATTGTAAGTCTCCTATACTCCAATATTTGTAAAGTTATGTAAAAGTAGGAAAATATAGGTAATCTCTAGGGTTTTTAGGACAGATCTTAACTACTTTACTGATGAGCACCCTATGGGGGGGAAAATAAGAAATTTTTTTTTGTCTTTTTGTCTTTTAGGGCCACATCCATGGCATATGGAAGTTCCCAGGCTAGGGGGTACAATTGAAACTGTAGCCGCTGGCCTACACCACAGCCACAGCAATGCCAGATCTGAGACATGTCTGCAATCTTCATCACAGCTCACAGCAACACCAGGTCTTTAACCCACTGAGAAAGGCCAGGGATCAAACCCGTAACCTCATGTTTCCTAGTCGGATTCATTTCCACTGTGCCATGACAGAAACTCCCCTGAAATTTTTAACTTTGAATTTTTTTACTTAGGATAACTTGAAAAATTTCGTGGTCCAAGTAGTAAAGTACTGGACCACCAAAACTTTATTAAGGGTGAGTACAGACAATTGTGTGTGTTTAATTATGTTTTAGAAAATCTTTTACTTTTCAATATTTCTTTCCAAAGCTTTCTTTGTCTTCCTGCAGTAAAGCCCACCTCAGTAATAATATTTTGTTGACAATATGGGAGTTGTTACAGATTGAAGGTCTTAAACCAAACTTTCCATTACTCTCACAGACCACAGTCTACATTTATAATTCAAGTTATTCAAATAAAGACCAGTATAACTCACATCCAATGCCATATTTCATCCTTTATGAATCATCAAGAAAAGAAGGAAGCCCTACAATTAATCTGTGGTACATTAACTAATCCTTAGAGGAGGGATTCCCCAAAATATATTTTAAACCATATTTATTTAGCATCATGGGGGTATGTTTACTTGCCAGAAATGTGAAAAAATCATAAAAGATAAGATGTGTGTGTGGAGGCATGTGAGTGTGAGATAATGATAAGGGAGTTGTAGTTAAAGGAACATGGGAATAGAAATTCCATGTAATGCTAAAAAAATAATGTCTTGAAAAATTCAGGATCGTGAGCTTTATGTAACTTGAACAGTATCTAGTACCTGTACTTTAATGTCACCCCAATAGTATGTGTCCTTTTGGATGACCATAATTTAGGCAGATTATAGTTTTTCACTAGTAGAGATAAAGTTCCACTAGGCACCTTCTACATTCTCTGTGTGAGCATACGTGAGAGTTTCTCTTGTAAGCAAGCTAGAAATAAGATTGTTAACTAATGGGAAACATCTTCAACATTGTTATATATTCTCAAATTAGATTCCAAAATAATTATAGCAATTTAGTTTCTAAAATATGGTATCAAAATTTCCTTGTTTGATATCCAGACCGTTGTACATCAAGAGCCCTCAGTTTTTGTCAATATAACAGGATGAAATAGTATATTACTTAAAAGTTGCATTTCTTTATTATGGGATTGAGCATTTTTTCATATATGTATAAGTCATTGAAGTTTCCTATGTAATTACTCTTTTTACTTGATTTTCTTATTTTTCTGTTGGGTTGATTTTTTTTCTTAATGATTTTTAGTTCTTTATGTTTGTTATATAGTAATTACTGAATAATCCTTTTAATTAATGTATATTAAAATTATCTTTTTGAGTGTGTGATTTGTCTTTCCATGCTGAATATGAAAGTGTTTTTGTGAGATTTTTAATGCATACAAATTTATTAATGTTTTTTCTTATTTTTGTGTTTTCTAATATTTTTCTTTAAAACATCCTTTTAAATCATTTTATTCAAGTATAGTTGATTTACAATGTTGTATTAAAATCTGCTCTATGATTCAGTTATATATATATAGTTCATTCTTTCTCATATTCTTTTCCATTATAGTTTATCATAGGATATTGAATATATTTCCTTGTGCTATACAGTAGGACATTGTTGTTTATGAATTCTATGTATAGCAGTTTGTATCTCTTAATCCCAAACTCCGTTTCCAACCCACCCCATTTACTTTCCCCCTTAGCAACCATACATCTGTTCTCTATGTCTGTGAGTCTGTTTCATATTTTAGATTTCATGTGTAAATGATATCTTATGGCATTTGTCTTTCTCTTTCTGACTGATTTTATTACTATGATAATATCTGGGTCCATCCATGTTGCTGCAAATTATTTCATTCTTTTTATGGCTGAGTAGTATTCTCTTGTATATATTTACCACATCTTCTTTATCCATTCACCTGTTGATAGACATTTGTTTTTTTCCGTGTCTTGTCTATTGTGAATAGTGCTGCCATGAACATAAGGGTGCATGCATCTTTTTGAATTATCTGTAAAATACCCTTTTTCCATCTGAGATCATAAGACATTTTCCTATAGTGCTTTCAGAAAATCTGGAGCTTTGTTTTCCACCTTAGATTTTTAATCAGTTTAGAATTTATTTTCATATATGTTATGAACCTGAGGCCTTAGAAGAAGTGGTATTAATTTTCTAGTTTTGCATGAAAAGTTACCACAAATTTAGCAGCTTAAAGTATAACCCATTTGTTATTTCACTGTTCTATAGGTCAGAAGTCTGAGTGGGCATCAGTGGGTTATCTTATGTCTCATACGGTTGAGATTAAGTGTTTCTAGATTAAGTTCTTACTTGGAAGTGCCGGGGAAGAATCTACTTTCAAACTCCTTTGGGTTATTGGCAGAATGCAGTCCTACTCTGTTGTATGGCTAGGTCCTCATTTTCTTGTTGGATGTCAACTGGGATCATCCTCAGCTTCTATAAGCTACTCATATCCTTTCCATATAATCTGCTCTATCTTCAAACTATCAGTGGAACTTCTCTTTCTCTCTCTCTCATAATATCCTTCTTATACTCTCTGGCTTACTCCTTTGCTATCAACCAGATAAAATACTACTTTTTTAAAGGACTCATCTGATTAGGCTTTGTATACCTGCATAACCTGTTGATTGTATGGCCAATTGATTCACTTTAATTGCATCTGTAAAATATCTTTCATCGTATAATGTAACCTAACCATTGATGCAGTACAGACAGGGGAGGTCTTGGTGGTTATCTCAGAATTCGGTTTGACATAGAAATATTCAGGATGGGTTTGCTACTCAGTTAGTAGAAATTTCCTCTATGCCTTCTGTTTGAGTTTTCTTCTTAGAGAAGAGAGAAGGAGATAGCCTTAAGCCCTATGCTCCCCAAAATCATTTAAAATATTAATGTAATCTTTATAAAATTCTTGTTTTAATTTTTAATATAGTCAGAATATAATGCAATATTTCTGTACTTTTAATACTAATTAAATTAAAAACTCTCACATTTACATGTCAATTTTTAATATACTTAATAATTAACAAAGAAGTAGAAGATGTATACTATATCTTAACTTTTATTGAAGAAATATTAGATCTCTTTTAATGAATATACACGCCTTACTGAATTTAAGGTAGTAACTCAATTATGACCACATGTATAGGACAGGAAAAAGATAGGACAGATGTATACTTGTATTTAACATTCTCAGCAATTAAGCTTCTGCAAAAAGTATTAGCTTTTTCTCATTTTTAATTCTAATAAATGCAACCAAGTGAATTTTTTTAATGCACTTACATAACTTCTGGAACTCTTAAAATTATTGTTTAGATTTTACATAAAGTGACCATTGCAAGCAAGACTGACCTTGGAAGAATTGCCATGATCATGTACCATATGGCCATAGATCCTTGATGCGATAGAAATAATTGAAGTAAGTGAGCTGTGTTTTCATTTCCAATTGAATTATGTGGCTTTTCAATTGACATATGTCATATTCATTTTATTCTACTTTCTTCTTTGTTCTCAAGGCCTCTCTTTCTATAGACTGGGACTGTAGAGGTGAACAACGTAACATAATCATTCCAATGTTAAATCAGTGAAACTTAGGAAGTTAAAATGACTTATTTGCTGAAAATTGTATTGAGCTTAGTGTCATATTCAGGCCATGTGGCTTAGTCTTGTCTTCTGTTACATTATGTTAGCTCACCAAGTCATTTAGTTATAGTGCACAAGGCTACATATCAAGTATTAAATTTGAGAAAACTGAGTTAATATTGGAGGCAAAAAAAAGTCATGTTAAGAAAAGCCATCCCCTTGTTTTAACTTTATTTCTCTTTTATATGATAGAAAATAAATGTTTATGTCTCAGTGGTATTCATTAATTTTTACTTTTTCTTTAGACATTTAATACAAGTTCATTTAAGTATAAATGGAATATGGTGATGAGACAGCTGTACTTTTTCCATCTTTGACTTTCCTTTTCATAGAATTGATATTTTTATCTCTGACATTTCAAGCAACAGGTTTTTTTACATATTTTATTCATAATTCCATAGCAAACAAATGTGATCCAGCCTTTGTTGGAAGATATTGTCTGTTACCCTGAAGCACCTGAGCAACTTCCTTTTCTTTAGTTTCCCTGGAAGATGATCTCATCACTTTTGGTTATCCTATCAACCTTCACTCCCTAACTCCATCCATCCTGTATACTTCCTCCCCTGATAGTATTTTCATCTTTACAATATTATCTCATAAATAGGGTTATAAATCATGTTCCTCATTGCCTTTGCTGAAGCTTCAGTCAGCACTAAAATTGAGCATTTTGGCTTAGTGAAATTGAGATAAAATACCAGTTGTATGCTAACATACAAATTAGCCTCACATGGATCAGGACAAAATTACTACCTTATTAATATGGGACATACAAGGAGGGGCTTATGGATAAGTGATCAAGAACAGCTCTGACCCCATCCACTAGTAACTGATTTATCCTCCTGGAACAGTTTAGTATAGGAATTTATACTCACCACAATTAATTTGAAAGTGGTAAAAACATACATTAGGTGCTAGAAGCTGGGAGGCTATATGAAGGCTGTTACAATAAAACTATATATGATAAGAACTTGAGCCAAAGAATTAGAAATAAGAATTTAAAGACTGCTTTTAGAGAAAAAATGAGTAGGACTTCATAGTTAAATAGATAAGAGGAACCAGTGAGATAGAAGATCAAAAGAAACTATGCTATTCTTTCCTTAGTGAGCAGGGAGAAATAGAAAACCATCTCAAAATAGCAAACTCAAAATTATACTTGGTTTGGGAAAGAAGAATGTAAAATATATTCATTAAGAAACATGGTGGTATGAAAGAAAATCATAGCAAACCCTAATCACTTTGGGAAAAAATAAGAAATATGTTCTTTTAAAAGAATGGTAGGAATGTAAGCTTGTATAGCCACTATGGAAAACAGTATGGAGTTACCTTAGAAATCTATACATAGAACTTCCATATGACCCCACAATCCCACTCTTGGGCATATATCCAGACAAAACTTTCCTTAAAAAAGACACATGCACTCGCATGTTCATTGCAGCACTATTCACAATAGCCAAGACGTGGAAACAACCCCAATGGTCATCAACAGATGATTGGATTAGGAAGATGTAGTATATATACACAATGGAATACTACTCAGCCATAAAAAATGACATAATGCCATTTGCAGCAACATGGATGGAACTGGAGACTCTGATACTGAGTGAAATAAGTCAGAAAGAGAAAGGCAAATACCATATGATATCGCTTATAACTGGAATCTAATATACAGCACAAATAAACATTTCCACAGAAAAGAAAATCATGGACTTGGAGAATAGATGTGTGGCTGCCCACGGGGAGAGGGAGGGAGTGGGAGGGATTGGGAACTTGGGGTTAACAGGTGCAAACTATTGCTCTTGGAATGGATTTACAATGAGATCCTGCTGTGTAGCATTGAGAACTATATCTAGATACTTACATCACAACAGAACAATGGGAGGAAAAAAAAATGTATACATCTATGTGTAACTTGGTCCCCATGCTGTACAGCAGAAAGAAAAAAAAAGAATGGTAGTTGTTTAGGCAAAATGGGAACACAAAATTGAACACCAAAGAATTTAAAAGAAAATATATGACTTTGATTTATTTATACTAATATACAATTTTCTCAATGTCCTGGCACTTAGACAAATGATAACAAACCATTAAAAAAATCAGAAAAGACCCCAAATGATTCTTTCTCATTTACCCTACTTTAGTCATTGGGCCTCCTGGATATTCCCTGATTATAAAATCCTTTCTCTTACCATGAGGCCTTTACACTGGCTTTCCCCTGTCCTTGGCATGCTATCCTAGATACCCACATGGCGAATACCCTCATCACCTACAAGTCTTTGCTCAAATGAACCTTCTGGAGATGTCTATACTGAATATCTTTTTAAAAATTGCAGCCCACCTTCTTCCCCAGTACTAAAACCTGATACCCTATTCTATTTTTTAAAATATATCTTAACACCTTTTGACTTTGGACATACAACTTAGCTCTCTTATTAACTGTGCTTACTGGCCATTGTCTACCTGCTAGAATTCAAACTTCATTTTGTGAGGATCCTTGAGTTTTGGTCACTGAATATTCAGCTGCTCTAAGCATATAGCTGGCAAAATGTATACACATTGAATATTGATTGAAGGAATTACTCAGCTTTTGATTAACTTGACTTTTCTTGTCCTTTTTTTATTAAATCAAATTTTGACTTTTGAAATACTGTTAATGTCTATTAATACAAGGTATGTAACAAAACTTTGAATTGTCATTAAAATGATAAAGCTAACATGTATTGAGTATTTTGATCTGTGCCAGGCATTCATTTAAAGGGTTAATAAGCAATAATTATTCCTAAAAACAAATATGTTAGGTATATCAGATACTTATTTTGCAGCTGAAGAGAGCTTCAACATCTTCCCTAGGGACATTGTGAGGAAAGAATTTAAACCCTGCTCGTAACACCTATTCAATATTACGGTAATGCCAAGGTCAGTAGTGAGTTTACTGAGTTGCTTAAAGGAGAATGATGCCCAGTACTTATAAAAACACAAGTTGGTTTGGTAGCAATATTTTGTTTTATACTGTTTAAGCAGAAAGGTAAATTTTCCTTTTTTTTAAGTCATAAATATAATCCAAAGGCTTTATTTGCTTCCTTGATTTTGAATTGTGAGATATTCCAAAAGAAATATCTTTTGAACATCCGGAATTTTAACCCAAAGCTGATCTTACAATAAGTAAAATTTCTTGTATTTCTATCATTCAAGAATACATCTTTTTATTTCTTTAAACATTCATATGTATTCAGCAGATGTCTAGTAAGAGTCTGTCATCTAGGAACTGGGCAACACACTGAGCTTAAAATTACTGACAAAAATGCATAGGGTCTATATCACCAATAATTTTATCGATAAAGTTATTAGACAAATAATCACAAAAAAACTAATTTAAAATTATAGATGTGAAAAGTGCTATGGAGAGGCACATGTTACTATGAGAAAAATATGAAATATAGCTAATATTTGATTTATAACTTTAAAATATATCTTACAGACATTATGCTAAGGTAAGCTTAAAAATGCAATTAGCAGATTAGTTTAATCCCTAAATCCTAAAATAATATTTTGCATGTGGGTCTCTGTATCTCAGTGTATATTTATGTGTGTAAAATCTTTCAGTGCTTGATACTTGGGCTTAGTAAATTTGCTTTCTCCTTTTAAACCACTCTCTTGCTGTGAAACATAGAAGTAGTACAAAATCATCTCCTTACTTATTGACAGCAGAGTAACAAAATTGGATATATCATTTGGCTTTATTTTGTATAATTCTAAATCTCCTTTTGTGTAATACCAAAAGTTATTTTTTCATATAAATTGTCTTGCTGAATAAGTAGTTTGTAAGAGCTTGAACTCAATTGCAGAAAATCCTTTTCCGAATGTAACACAGGGAGCTTTTCTGAGGTTAAGGTAAATTCTCTTTGACTCATTTTTTTTTAAGGGCCATAGACATGGCATATTGGAGTTCGCAGGGTAGGGGTTGTTGTTTTTGGTTTTGCTTTTTAGGGCTTCACCCATGGCATATGGAGGTTCCCAGTCTAGGGGTCAAATCAGAGTCAACTGCTGGCCTACACCACAGCCACAGCAACACAGGATCTGAGCCGCATCTGTGACCTACACCACAGCTCACAGCAATGCCAGATCCTTTACCCACTGAGCGAGGCCTGGAATCAAACCTGCAACCTCATGGTTCCTGGTCAGATGTGTTTCCACCATACCATGACAGGAACTCCTCATTTGTTTTTTTGATGCATGTACATAAGCAACATGATTTTCAAATAAACATTTAAATTTTTTCTATACGTGTTTTCCTCTATTTCTGTATGTAATATCACCGTTATTAGTTAATTCTCTTTTTTTCTATGCAAAACTCATTATTAAAATAGTTAAAATAGAATAATTTTGCATGGATAATGAATACAAAATTAAATCCCCATTATTTTAAGATTATAAATTTTATATTCATAATATTAAATGCATTTGTATTCCACTATTATGAGACAATAAATCATATTACGAAATCTGTTTTCATATGAAGAATAACTCTACATAGAGGGTGATAAACATCCAAAATTGTTTTTGGATTTGTTTTTGTCCTTATATTGTAATATTAACTTCCTTTTATTAGCATAATCCTCCGCGTCAATTTAGATTTCATCATTAGCTTCATGAAAAAAATTAACATATGGTTGAATCACATTTTTAAATTACCTGAAACTGAATAAAAAGAAGGAAAAATAATCATATTTTTAAAAAATATAAAATATATTCATTATCCTCTAGTTCCTTGAAAAGACACATTTAAGATCTAGCTTTTTTAAAGCCTTCTTTTTGTGACCTTTTTTCCTAAAACTCTAACATACACCTTATTCACATTACAGAGAAACACTCTTATATTCTAAAAAGCTGATGTAAATAGTCAGTATACATGGTACAAAAGAAGTTATTTTTGAAAATTAAGAAATTTATATATATTTTTTTTAAATTACAAGGAGTTGAATTGAGACTCCCCTCTACCCCCAAAAAATTATTAACCAATTCCTCCTATGACTTTAACTATATTTGATAATGTTACAGAAATATTTGATTATATGAGCAACAAAATATCCTTCTACTTAAAAGTTGTTGGATTTGCTCTAAAACAAAACAAGCAAAAATAAAATCAGTGTTCTTAATCCTCTTATAAATAAATAGATTAAAATCATATCATAGTTTTAAGCAGGATCCATACAAAAGATGCATCTATAATTTGGTCAGCTTTTTATCAAATTGTTATAATGGTAGCTATTATAAATTAAAAATCACCTGTGAAGTCATCTGCTCCTGGGCTTTTGGTTTTGAGGTTTTAAAATCACAGTTTCAATTTCAGTACTTGTGATTTGTCTATTCATATTTTCTAATTTTTCTTGGTTCATTTTTGGAAGATCATACCTTTGTAAGAATTTGTCCATTTTTTCTAGGTTGTCCATTTTATTGGTATATAGTTGCTTTTATTAGTTTCTTTTGATTCTTAGTATTTTTTTGGTGCCAGTTGTAACTTCTCCTTTTTCATTTCTAATTTTATCAACTTCAGCCCTCACCCCTTTTTTTCTTGATGAGGATGGCTAAATTTTTATCATTTTTGTTGATCTCAAAGAACTAGCTTTTAGTTTCATTTTGATCTTCTCTAATGTTTTATTCATCTCTATTTCATTTATTTCTGCTCTGATCTTTATAATTTCTTTTGGGTTTTGTCTATTCTTTCTCTAGTTGCTTTAGGTATAAGGTTAGGTTGTTTATTTGAGATTTTTCTTGTTTCTTGTTTCTTGAGGTAGGCTTGTATTTCTACAAACTTCCCTCTTAGAACTGCTTTTGTCTATTCTTTCTCTAGTTGGGTTTTGTCTATTCTTTCTCTAGTTGCTTTAGGTATAAGGTTAGGTTGTTTATTTGAGATTTTTCTTGTTTCTTGTTTCTTGAGGTAGGCTTGTATTTCTACAAACTTCCCTCTTAGAACTGCTTTTTCTGTGTCCCACAGGTTTAAGATCATTGTGTTTTCATTGACATCTGTTTCAAGGTATTTTTTTTTTAATTTCCTCTTCAATTTCTTCAGTGATCCATTGGTTGTTTAGCAAAATTGTTTCTCTTCCAGGTGTTTTTGTTTTTTGCAGTTTTTTTTTTTTTTTCCTGTAGTTGATTTCTAGTCATAGCGTTGTGGTTAGAAAAGGTGTTTGATATGATTTCAGTTTTCTTAAATTTACCAAGCTTAATTTTGGGCTCAAAATGTGATCTCTCCTGGAGAATGTTCCATGTACACTTGAGAAAAATGTATATTCTGCTGGTTTGGATGGAATGTTCTGTAAATATTAAGTATATATTATCTAAGTGTCATGTAAGGCCTGTGTTTCCTTACTGATTTTCTGTCTGGATGACTGTCCATTGGTGTAAGTGGGGTGTTGGTACTGTCTCTTACTTTTAGCAGGTACTCAGTTAAAAATGTAGCACCTATGATTGAATATTGATGGCAATATTAATTTCATCAAGGAAATAATAGCTTGGACATATAACTATAACGATGTTATAGAAAAGCCTTGTAAGACAACAGGTCTAATCCAGCCTATCCTCCCACCTAAAGGAGGAGTAAAGGTAAATGGAAAAATACTAACCATAAATTACTGAAGTTTTCTTGTAAGATTTAACAATTATTTCCTAGATATCAGTAACTTAAATTACACTTCTGTTTAATAACCTATAAGATATTTACTCTTCCATGCTAGTAATACCTAGAAAGTATAATCCCTTTTTAATAGTTAAGAATCTAGAATTCCTAGGACACAGCAAAAAATAGAATCACGTATTTCTCCCCTTTTTCTTGGATTTCCACTTGAAAAGTTAGGTAGCAAGCACCACAAAACTTTTTGGGATTAAAACAGCAATTTATTGATGCTTAGGGGTCAGTGAGGCAACTGGGCAAGTCTTCTGATCTGAAGTTAGGTGGGCACATTTGATGTTGGCTTCACTCCCACGGCTGGAGATTGGCTTGTCTCTGTTCCACGTGATCTCTCACCCTCCAGGATATAGTCCAGGCTTGTTAAATGGCAGCTGGATACATTTCCAAGAGAAGGAAAAGAGGGGACTAAGGCCTTCTGAAGTCTAAGTGTTAACTTATAAACTGTTCTTTTTGCAACCATTCTCTTGGTAAAGGAAGTCACAAGGTCAATCAGATTCAAGGGGTGGAGAAACACCCCTCCATTTCATTATGGAAAGAAATGTAAAAATAATAATGTAAGGAATCTAATCTGATGTTGTGGTGGACAATTATGGTCTTTGTTGCAATCTGCTGCACTATAAATTGCAACGTAATTTATTCTAACACAAAGTTCTCATTATGAAGAGAGTTCTGTTCCTGAAACAGAAGAATCTTTCAGTAAGACCCAGGCTTGCTTCAGAATTCTTTTTTTTTTACAATGGTGAGAATTTACTTAACCTTTTAAAATTAAATTATTGAATGACAATATAAACCTTCTTGGTTGCACTATTCTATCTAATAATAATATCAGAATTTTTATTGCTAAGATAAATTCTTAAAAATGACTCAAATAAGTCATAAAGGAGAATGAGTGATATTATTAACTGAATTTTACCAAATTGTTCTGGAATGTGAAAAAGGCAATTTTTTCCCCCCAAAGATGGCAGGAATAAAATTATTATCAATATTGAGAGAACAATGTGAAACTTTTGTTTAACAGGTTGCTTAAATTAAAATACACCAAGAAGGCAAGAACTGTTCAACTTTAGGGTATTAAATGCATGAGGCACAGATGGACTGAGTAAATGAGGGAATTCTATAATTATTACATGATTAGTCAACTGGGGGAGATAGCAATGAAGACATCTTCCATTTTATAATGTCCTATTACCATAAAGAAAAGATAAAACACTTTATGTAGTAAATTTGAATCCTGTTTATATCTACTACAGTGCTGATTCTCATTTTGGTGATAGTGGTGGGGACTAAAGTGAGTTGATTTTTTTTAAATTCTAAAATGTTCTTATATATAATCTTTATTCTGTTTGTAACAATGTGCAATGTAATTTTTAATATAAAAATTTTCTGCAAAATCATAAAAATCTTCAACAAGAAATATTAATACATTCTTACAGAAGACACTTGGTTGAATGTGCCAATCAAGAGGCCTTTAGGAAAGAATTCTAACCAAGACCTAAGTATTTCTGGAGGTTATTCACTTACCTCATCACTCTGCCAACATTTCTGAAAGTCAGCCTATCTCTTGTGTCTTTCTGTTCTGAGATGAGGCATACATTTTAATTTATTGGTCAATGGGAATTAATTTTTTCATCTCAGTTTCTAACTCTTGATTTTCAGGATAAGTAGGTTATAAGAGCATTGCACCTATGTATCAGAATCTATCTGTAAATGTCTCTTCCTTTTGTTATAAAACACAACTTTAAGTAGATTTTCATGAAAAAAATCACAGATCATTAAGAAAACAGATATCTTAAACTCATGGCTGTGAGAATATCAATGATAAAACTCACAAGACACAAGATCCAATCCAACTAATCTTCCTAGGTAGGAAAAACAATGAAGTGAATTGATACTTATTTAAAAAAAAATAGAAAATTCATCTACATTACTCCATTTTAACTCACTTTATAATAACAAAAATTATTTTTATCCTGATTTAGTAGTTTCCAGTTTTAGAATATGGCAGACATAATTAATTTAGTTTAAACCCATTTTTTTCCCATTGAAAAAACATGATATAAATATGATGATTACCTTGAGTTTACATAGCTATTTGCATGGTCAGCTCTTGGTACTGTATCTTACTTTTAGCAGGTACTCAGTTAAAAATGTAGCACCTTTAATCGAATTTTTTTTTTTGTCTTTTTCTAGGGCCGTACCCATGGCATAAGGAAGTTCCCAGGCTAGGGGTCTAATTGGAGCTGTAGCTGCCAACCTACACCAGAGCCACAGCAACACAGGATCCGAGTCGCACCTGCAACCTACACCATAGTTCACTCAGATCCTTAACCCACTGAGTGAGGCCAGGGATCAAACCCAAAACCTTGTGGTTCCTAGTCGGATTCATTAACCACTGAGCCACAGTGGGAACTCCTTTAATTGAATATTGATGGCAATATTAATTTCATCAAGGAAATAATAGCTTGGACATATGACTATATCGATGTTATAGAAAAGCCTTGTAAGACAATAGGTCTAATCCAGCCTATCCTCCCACCTAAGGGAGGAGTAAAGATAAATGGAAAAACACTAATCATAAATTACTGAAGTTTTCTTGTAAGATTTAGCAATTATTTCCTAGATATCAGTAATGTAAATTACACTTCTGTTTAATAATCTATAAGATATTTAATCTTGAAATACATTTACTCTTGATGCATAGTTCTTAAGATGAATTTATCTAAAATTTTATGGGGTTTTTTGGTAGGGGAGTGCATATTATCTGCCAGATGATCTAGCACCTATAATTTCAAAGAGTTACAAATAACTCTAGGAAAAAAAAGTTTTGTTTTTCATTGAAAGTGGAACAGAGGCTGATTAACAGAACAGCTTAGTCTACTGAAATAAAAAGAAAATGAGACATAAAATTTTCCCCTAGCAAGTGCATTTTTAAATGTTCCAACAAAAAAATCTTACTTTAAAATCTAAGCACAAGATATACAGTCTTTTTATAAATATTGATTAATAATATCTGATGACTTCAGGATTGACAACCCTTGAAGTAACTGAAAAAGAAAGAATGGGAATGAATGGTCTATGGTCACTAACTATGCTTCAACATTAAAAAAAAAAGATCAGAGATGAAAAAGTCTGACATCCCTCTCTTACTCTGAAGCTGATTAAAAACATTCTCAGTTCATTGTAAAAATGGAGAAAACAAAATAAGCTGGTTACATTTCCTACCCCTAAATCTATAATCCTACATACACTTATACTTTATAATCTGCCTTTTTAGCAATGGGTGAATTTACTGGACTAAGAAAAACAGGCATTTCGTCTGTGGGCTGTATTTCATTTCTGTCTACTAGCCAAATAGTGGTCTTGGATTTCTCTCTTCTCTCTTCACTAGCATAATTTTATTGTGATTTACTTGATTTAAAAAATGATCGTGTTTATTGTACACAATTGGATGAGTTTGGCCAGACTGCCTATGCCCATGGGACCATCACCACAATCAAAAATTAGACATATTCATCATCTCCAAAGGATTCCTTATGTACCTTTGCTTTTTTTTTTTTTTTTTTTTTTTTGGTAAGAACACTTAAATGTGATCAACTTACTTCTTTGCATTTTTAAGTGCAAATGTAGTATTGTTAATGACACAACATTTTGTACAGTAGATCTGTTTGTTTAGAATATATAGCCCAATGAATTTAAATAAAAATTGTGAAGAGATAGAATAGTGGTTGCCAGGGCTGGCTGAAGTGGGAAATGGGGAGTTGGTGAAAATTTTCTATTCTGTAGGATATATGAGATCTAATATTCTCTTGAATTCACTCTACTCCAATTTTGATCTCACTAAACTGATATTATTTTTGTCAGTTGCTAAATCCAATCAATTCTCAGCCTTCATCTTAGTATGTCTATCAGTGCCATGTAATATAGTTGATTACTCTTGCCTTGAAACTCTTGCTAATGTTAATTCTAGATGCATGCATATTGTTGCCATTCTACAAATTTCACTGACACTTCTCAATTTCTTCTTTGCAAACTCTGTGTGGTTGCATTCTATTCAACCTAAAATAACTCAAAGGAGTGTATCAAGATTCAGGGCTTTAATATCATATGTTTGCAGAAAACTCCCAATTTTTATCACCAAATTTTCCGTTAGACTTCAGTTCTGTATAACCCTCCACCTACATGATACATCTGCAAGAATGTCCTCTCAAACTTAACATAGGTAAAATTAAATCCTTGGCTTTTTATTTTTTCTTTATGTGAGTCTAGGCAAGAGAAAATGGCTCCTGGATTAAATCACTAGAAATGAAGTGGGAGTCTAGTCATACTCTGGATATATTTTTGGAAACAAAGTGAACAGAATTTGCTGAAGGTTAAGTTTGTAAAGATTGAGAATAAAACAAGTATAAACATTCTTTAAATATTTCTTTCCTGAACAGTGAATGGGGGTGTGTGTCTCATTTATGTAATATACTAAGGAAGGTTGATGTCAGTTCTGAACTCATCAGGCAATATGAATCAAAGCTTTTAAGTAAGAATGCCTATATTGCACTTAAAAATAATTTATGCATTAAATCATACAACAAATATTTGCTGAGGGCCTACCTGTAGATAGAACAATGAACAAAAACACATACTATTTGCTGTCATGCTACTTTGATTTTAGTGGAGAGTGGGGGAGAAGGTGATAAATAAAAATAAATAAGGAAATAAGATAAATTTATGTTCCATGAATATTTAAGATTCATGAATATTATTCAATGATGAAACAGCTTGTTGCGGTGAGAAAGGGGTTATTTTAGATAAAGTGGTCAGCCTTTCTCCAGAGAGGAGAGGACAAATATCTGAGGACAGAATGTTCCACGTAGGTTCTGAAATCAGCTACCTCATCAGGTGCCAGCTGTGATGAGCCCTGGAGAAAAAGGGTATAGAACTTTGTTCTCAGTAAAGTGAGAAGCCACTAGGAGTTTTATGCAGGAGAGTTATGATTCTATTTTGATGTTACCAATAATGATGTCACATCTATATAGATTTAAGAGGGTCAAGAATGGCACTAAGGGGAAAACTTGGGGACAGTGTGGCAATTGTAGACATAAACAGTGGTTTGACTTAGTGTGCCCTGAACAAATATCTATGTTACAATGTCAGTACCTAGTATTATAAGAGTTATGAATACGTATTTCTGGAGCTTTAAAAATTTTTGAGAAAGAATTTTTGAAGTTATAATTCATGTCTTCCAAAAATACTTGTTGAGCAACTATTTTTTTAGCAGCACCAAAGTCTTTTTTATTTACTTTAAAAAGATTAGTAACACTACAACTGGCAAGTTTGTGGCCATATAAAACTTTTTTTTTTAAATTGGTCATAAGCTTATTAGAAACAGGCATTACCTAAGCAATCCTTTCCTCAGATAACTGGTAAGAGGCAGTAATCAGTTCATTGTTCACTTCTTTCCTTACCATGAACTATGTCATTTTATCTCACTATTTTAAATATATATATATAATTGTACCTTCTTGTATCAGTGGCAAATATTTCATTTCCATAACCGCTTTATATGTAACTTGTGCTATTGTGTTGAAGATGCAAAACACATAGGCTATTATGCCAATTCTAAGCACCCATTAATGTTATTATGAATTCTTTATCTACTCCTCTGTCGATGGACATTTAAGTTGTTTCCATGTCTTGGCTATTGCAAATACTGCAGCAATGAACATTGGAGTACATGTGTCTTCTCAAAAATGGGCTTTAAAAGTACAAATTTATAAAGAAATAAACAATATTTGTTTCTCCAATCACTTGTTACTTGTTTCAAAGCTATTAGCACGTTATAAAATAAAAGAGAGAACAGCAATTTGAAAAATCAAGGTAACTGCTTTTTACTTGGTAAAATTTGATAAATTATATAAATGATCTATTACACTGCAGTTTTGATTTCCAGTCTACTACAAAAGAGGAATTTTTGCTGAAATACAAACTCCATTTGCTATCTCCTACATTTACTCTTAATGGAAATGAAAATAATATAATTCATTGTTTTTTTATATTACTCAATGAATTTATTACATTTATAGTTGTACAATGATCATCACAACCCGATTTTATAGCATTTACATATCATACCCCCAGCATATACCCCCACCCTCCAACCTGTATCATTTGGAAACCATAAGTTTTTCAAAGTCTGTGAGTCAGTATCTGTTTTGCAAAGAAGCTCATTGTGTCCTTTTTTCAAATTCCACATGTCGGTGATAGCAATTGATGTTGGTGTCTCATTGTCTGACTGACTTTACTTGACATGATGACTTCTAGGTCCATCCATGTTGCTTAAAATGCTGGTATTTCATTCCTTTTAATGGCTGAGTAATATTCCATTGTGTATATTCCATTGTGTACCACATCTTCTTGATCTACTCCTAAATGTCTTCTGTCAATGGACATTTAGGTTGTTTTCATGTCTTGGCTATTGCAAATAGTGCTGCAATGAACATTACAGTACATGTGTCTTTTCAAATCATGGTTTTCTCTGGATAGATGCCCAGGAGTGGGATTGCTGGGTCAAATGGTAGTTCTATGTTTAGTTTTCTGAGGAATCTCCATACTGCTTTCCACAGTGGTTGCACCAATTTACATTCCCACCAACAGTGTACTAGGGTTCCTTTTCCTCCACACCCTCTCCAGCACTTATTGTTTGTAGACTTTTTGATGATGGCCATTCTGACTGGTGTAAGGTGGTACCTCAGAGTGGTTTTGATTTGCATTTCTTGAATAATGAGTGATGTTGAACATCTTTTCATGTGTTTTTTGGCCATCTGTGTATCTTCTTTGGAGAACTGTCTGTTTAGATCTTCTGCCCATTTTTTGACGGGGTTGTTTGTTTTTTTGGTATGGAGCTGCAGAAGGTGTTTATAAATTTTGGAGATTAATCCCTTGTCAGTCACTTCATTTGCAAATATCTTCTCCCATTCTGTGGGTTGTCTTTTCATTTTATTTAAAATTTCCTTTGCTGTGGAGAAACTTTTAAGTTTAATTAAGTTGCATTTGTTTATTTTTTGTTTTTACTGTCATTACTCTAGGAGGTGGATCTGAGAAGATGTTGCTGTCATTTACGTCAGAGAGTGTGTGGCCTATGTTTTCCTCTAAGAGTTTTATAGTTGCTGGTCTTATATCTATGTCTTTAATCCATTTGGAGTTTATTTTTGTGTATGGTGTGAGGGAGTGTTCTAATTTCATTCATTTCCATGTGGCTGTCCAGTTTTCCCAGCACCACTTATTGAACAAGGCTGTCTTTTCTCCATTGTGTATTCTTGCCTCCTTTGTCATAGATTAGTTGGCTGTAGATGTGTGGGTTTAATTCTGGGCTTTCAGGGTGTGACATTGAGTTTCCTATTGTGGTTGGAGCAAAAGACCATAAACTTGGTTCCACTGATCTATATGTCTGTCTTTCTGCCCGTACCATATAGTTTTGATGACTGTTTCTTTGTAGTATAGTCTGAAGTCAGGAAGCCTGATTCCTCCAGCTCCATTTTTATTTTTCAGGATATCTTTGGCTATTCTGGGTCTTCTGTGCTTCTAATCAAATTTTAAAATATTTTGTTTGTCTTTCTGGCTCATTTCACTCAGTATGAGATTCTCTAGTTCCATCCATGTTGCTGCAAATGGCATTATGTCATCCTTTTTTATGGCTGAGTATATGTGTATATATACCACCTCTTCCGAATCCAATCATCTGTCGATGGACATTTGGATTGTTTCCATGTCCTGGCTATTGTGAATAGGGCTGCAATGAACATGCGGGTGCATGTGTCTCTTTTAAGTAGAGCTTTGTCCGGATAGATGCCCAAGAGTGGGATTGCAGGGTCATATGGAAGTTCTATGTTTAGATTTCTAAGGTATCTCCAAACTGTTGTCCATAGTGGCTGTACCAGTTTACATTCCCACCAGCAGTGCAGGAGGGTTCCCTTTTCTCCACAGCCCCTCCAGCACTTGTTATTTGTGGATTTATTAATGATGGCCATTCTGACTGGTGTGAGGTGGTATCTCATGGTAGTTTTGATTTGCATTTCTCTTATAATCAGCGATGTTGAGCATTTTTTCATGTGTTTGTTGGCCATCTGTATATCTTCCTTGGAGAAATGTCTATTCAGGTCTTTTGCCCATTTTTCCATTGATTGATTGGCTTTTTTGCTGTTGAGTTGTATAAGTTGCTTGTATATTCTAGAGATTAAGCCCTTGTCAGTTGCATCATTTGAAACTATTTTCTCCCATTCTGTAAGTTGTCTTTTTGTTTTCTTTTTGGTTTCCTTTGCTGTGCAAAAGCTTTTCAGTTTGATGAGGTCCCATGGGTTTATTTTTGCTCTAATTTCTATTGCTTTGGGAGACTGACCTGAGAAAATATTCATGATGTTGATGTCAGAGAGTGTTTTGCCTATGTTTTCTTCTAGGAGTTTGATGGTGTCCTGTCGTATATTGAAGTCTTTCAGCCATTTAGAGTTGATTTTTGTGCATGGTGTGAGGGTGTGTTCTAGTTTCATTGCTTTGCATACAGCTGTCCAGGTTTCCCAGCAATGCTTGCTGAATAGACTTTCCTTTTCCCATTTGATGTTCCTGCCTCCCTTGTCAAAGATTAATTGACCATAGGTGTCAGGGTTTATTTCCGGATTCTCTATTCTGTTCCATTGGTCTGTCTGTCTGTCTGTTTTGATACCAGTACCACACTGTTTTGATGACTGTGGCTTTGTAGTATTTCTAGACAAATACCATATGATATCACTTATAACTGGAATCTAATATCCAGCACAAATGAACATCTCCTCAGAAAAGAAAATCATGGACTTGGAGAAGAGACTTGTGGTTGCCTGATGGGAGGGGGAGGGAGTGGGAGGGATCGGGAGCTTGGGCTTATCAAACACAACCTAGAATAGATTTATAAGGAGATCCTGCTGAATAGCATTGAGAACTATGTCTAGATACTCATGTCGCAACAGAAGAAAGGGTGGGGGAAAAAACTGTAACTGCAATGTATACATCTAAGGATGACCTGACCCCCTTGCTGTACAGTGGGAAAATAATAAAAAAAAAAAAAAAAAAAGAGACAGAGACAAAAAAAAATAAATAAAAAAAAAATAAAATAAAATATTTTGTTTGAGTTCTGTTGATATAGGTTTGTATTACAGTAAAACTTTGGTCTCCTTTATTTTCCATTGAAATTTCATTAGCTGCTACATTAGGTAGAATGGTTACTCAGAGAAGTACACATCCTAAGCCCCAGAACCTATAAAGCATTATGTTTTATGGCAAGTGGGAACTAAGGTTGTAGGTGGAATTTATTTGCTAATCAGCTGACCTTAAGTTAGGGAGGTTAGCCTGGATTATCCAGGCAGACCCAATGAAATCACAAGGGTCCTTATAGTAGAAGTGGAGTCAGGAATGGGTGTCAGAGTGATGTGATGTCAGAAATACCCTTTTAATTCTTGCTGATTTTAAATAAGAGAGGCGACATGAGGTAAGACATATTGTCAGCTAGAAAAGGCAAGGAAACAAGTTCTTACCTAGAGCTTCCAGAATAAAAGGGCCACAGATAAGACCTTATTTGGGCCAATTGAAGCCCATCTTAGACTTCTGACTTCCAGAACTGTTTAAAGCCACCAAGTTTGTGCTCATTTGCTCCAACCACAATAGGAAACTCAATGTCACACCCTGATTTAAAATCTTTTAATGATTCCTCATTCTCATTACATATAAGACTAATGCAGTAATATGCCCATAGATGTTTAACAACTAGATCTCTGGGATCAAAAGCCCTAGTTGGTAGAGTTTCCATGGTATAATTACTAAAATTATGATCTATTTCAAGCTACCAACCGGGCCAAGTAAAGGCTGAGTTGTAAGGACATACACAAAGTCTTATAAGCTGGTGCAAGCAGGTCACTGGGTAAATTCCATCCCTAATGATAGAGGTTAGATTTACCTAATATAACCTCTAAGTCTCCAGTTGCATATCATACATCTTTCCCTGGTCTCCTTCATCTTCTTTGCATATACTGACATTTTCCCTGGAAGACTTCCCTTTTACCTCTCTATTGGAGTTCCACTAATTATTTACAAATCCACGAAGTAAATGCCTCCACTGTGAAACCTTCCTTTCCTGTTTTACCTCCAACCCCATTAAATTTCCACACAGCAGAGAGACAGTGGAAGCTCTTTTTTTTTCTGATACCAAATGTACCTTGGAGCTTCTTTTATTGTAGAATTAATCTCAAATTGTTGTGATTTATTCATTTTAGTTTTCTTCCCCTGGGCTCTGACTTTAAGAAGTACAGACATTTATGTATTTCTTAATTCAATATGTGCAAATACCTAGCAAATCATAGGCTTATAATAAATATGTGAAAATGTTTGTTGGGCAAAAAAGAAATGAATGCATGTTAAGCTCACACTGTCAATAAATAAGAGAGATACAAAAAAGATTAGTTCTGTTTGAGAGAGGTCCATTTACTACACAGAAGCTATATTTTAGTTTTGTAAAGAAGATGAGAGGATTAAGACTGACTCAGTATAAATGGAATAATTTTGGTAAATGAGCAAATGTTAAGCTCACAATTGCTTGATATTCTGTTCTGGCCATGCAAATACAGTAGCACCTACCCCATTCAGTCTGGGATATGAAATATAAATCAGCTCAGTGAAAATGAGAAATTCTTAGATTAGATTTTTAAATAAAGAAAGAGTTATGGTCTTTGCAAGGGCCAAATTAAGAAAATAAAAGGATAAAATGTTGAAATTTTCATGTTAGCAAACTAAAATAAAGTGATATTGGTATAATATGAAATCTAAGTTGAAGAGATATAATAAAGTAAAAGAGTCACAACAGAAAATGTTCACACAATTGACCAAAAAATGATAAATCAGTCATGAACTTATAAGCATTTCAGCTAACCAAATAAAATCAACCTATACAAAACAAAAATGCTGATTTTATTAGAATATATTACTAGGACCACAGCTAATTTGGAAAAGTTCATTGAATCTCTTTGACAATATTTTGGATCAAAAAGAAAAAGAAAAAAAAAAGGAAAGCAGAAAGAAAAAAAAATCCATTTCCAATTAGTATTTGACATAGGTTAGATGGGTGGATCTTCCACTGAAAACAACCAAAAAATTCTAAATAAGACAGTCAAAAGTAGAATTTAAAAACTTTGTTAACTAGGAAAGTGTAAGGTCTTATTCTTAATCATACCACCTATTGAACATGCACATGGGTATTGTATCAAGTACATAATAATAAGTACATTGATTGTTCATAATTTTATCATATCTTGTACACTACTCATTATTAGTCAATACTTGCTAAATGGTCCATAGGTGTCACTATTATCCAGTTAGAATGCAGAGCTTCATGAAAATTAACGTTAGAAAAGAATTACCTGTTAAGCATCTCATCAGTTCTTTTTGCTATTTCTAATATTGTTTCTCTTAAGGACCCATATTTGCAGTGTTGATATCAATTTTATTGTTTTGATAACACGTATAACTGGTAATCCATGTAGATTAAAAGAAGGAAGGAGACTATTGATCAATATCTCTTTCAGTGGTCAGTTTCTAAATGATGTTTAAGTTTAAAAGCATCAGTGTGGCAAATGAAACTTACAAGATTGTAACCATTTATTATTTCTCTGATTAACTTTTCTGGAATACTCGTGATAAGGATCCTGGTCTCTGGTATGTTAAGAGACAAAATTTTTGAAAAGATCAATTTATACCCCATCTCTGAATCCACTGTTATTATATCAGAGGGTATTCACACATACTTAAAACTTACCAAGAACTCTTTTAAGAAACGTACAGATAGGAAACCATTTGATACTCTAATACTTTCCAAAAATAGTATCCTCAATTGGCAAATGAGAAACTAAGGTACAGATAGACAAGGTAACTACTCCTGAGTTACACCACTAGTAAATGCTGGAATGTGAATCCATATGCTCTGTCTCTACATCCTGTGCATTTCCAGTCTATGCTGGTTTATCATTTCATTTTTAAAAGAGAATAGTGATAATGATCACATGATAGAAAAGTTACCTATTTGAGCCAGGAGATTTCCCAAGCCAGTGTACTTTTTGTTACAAGTACCAGAAATTCACATTTACTACGTAAAACAAGGAGATAAATGTGCCACTGGATCTAACAAAGTTTATCAGGCCTGCTGCAGGATTTTCAGTCAAGTCCCATGAGACACTGATTCCCATCCTTTCCCATTTTCTCTAGGATAACCTGGTTTCTCATACCTGCTTCTCTTGGTTTCTGCTTCATTTAACTCTTTTTGTAAAAAAACTCCCCCAGAGTGACTTTATTTGTGATTTCCCAACTAGTTTTACTTACAAGTCTTTTTGGTGTAATTAGCTGGTTTCAGATTTGTGTCAGGCATTCTCTAACACAGGTGCTTTTATTGTAATATACCAAAGAGAGATCAAGACTCTTCAAAGCATGCTGTGGTTAAGTTGGCACTCTGACCATCACGTCCATCCATACCTGGGCATGCTCCTTTGTGTTGTTCTTGGTTAGAGACTTCCAGTGATGGGGATTTGTTTGATATTCATTATACAGAAGTGAAACCACATAATCATTGGGAGGTCATAAGTGTGATACCAAGAAATGTCATCAGTTTGTCGACCTTGATATTTACATGTGGCAAAGGCAGCAGCTTCTGAACCCATCCCTGAGCATCCAGTCTGCTTTTATGGAGAACTGATTTCCCTGCAAATTCTCCTTTTCCTTCCAAACTGCACTGCTGTTCTTCAGATCAAAGTCTATATGAGTGTATATCTCACCTTGGATGTCAAATACCCAGTTCTTCAGAGGCATCATTCTTGAACTTCTTTCTTGAGATCGTCTAAGAGTCATAAAAATAATAATTTCTTTTAAACTTTTTTTAATAAGAAAGGATAGATAAACTTGTTTCCTGAATAATCCCTTACTGGGTACCCTTGTAATATATCAACACTTTTTTGGTTTTTATATGCAATGTTTATCCAAAGTCATGGGTCAATAATTTAATTTAAAAGATGCTGGCTATTATTAGGAGAGTGTCAACAAGTCTAAGCTGTGGGTTTTTTCCTACTTTATCTACATTACAAATTTAATGGCTCAAAATACCTACATTACCATATATAGATATAAAAGCATCTCTGCATGAATGAGTTTTTGGATAGCTCAACTATGGAAAATAGGGAATACCAATTCCTATGAGAGCAATAATGACATTATACCTAGAAATTAATGCACAACGAATATACTCACATTATTAATACGGGATATAAATTTTTTCCTACTAAATTTAAAATCTCCCCTCATAGTTTGAAAAATAATGAAATCATGATAATTTGGAATGGCACCTGTTAAGATAAATTTCATTCATTTAGACAGTCAGACTGCAGACCAAGTAAGATGATATTAAAGGACCAATGTAGTCATCTAGGCTTATCTTTTCCATCCTACATTTTTTTCCATAATAAAACATTCAACTTTTGTGAATTTGCTTTCTATATAAAGGAAAAAGATAATCAAGGCAGAAAGTCAAGTGTACCTCATAGGAATTATAATGATGAGACCAAAAAAGAAGGATGGGGAGACAGACAAAATCCGGAACTCAGTATATTGGCTGTCAATAATTGCTTCCTTTTTGCATCAATCTTCTAAAGAATCACATATAGAGAAAATAAATATGAGGATAAATTAAGTTACTCAAATGAAACTGTATCAAAAAATTGATGCCCCAATTAAAGTGATGTTCTTAGTATAACTACTATTTACAATATTTAATGAGACAATTTTTCTATAGCAAAATAATTATAGTGGTAATATTCACTTTTAAAATGAATGTTTCATTTTGATACTTTACAGAATTTCTAAGTAAAAATCTGATAATGTTGTTAGGATATCATGAAGTGCTGGTTTAACTCTAGAAGTGGTAGAAAGCATAAGTTACTGAATGGTAGTCTAAGATTTGTCATAAATGTTTGAAGAAAATGTTTCCAGGCTGTATCAGTTAGGTTTTTCCAGAGATAGAGAGAGAGGGAGATTAATTATCAGCAGATGGCTTACACAATAGTTAGAACCACAACTCTGAAACTTGTAGGGCAGACCAGCAGGTAGGAAACAAAAAGGATTTCTTGCTACAGACTTGAGGCAGAATCCCTTTTTCTCCAAGAAACATCAATTTTTTTTTAATATCAGGGGCTTTTGACTGATTGAGGCCCACTCATGTTATAAAACGTAATCCTCTTTACTCAAAGTCAACTGGATTGTAAATATAAATCACATCTACAAAATACCTTCACAGCAAAATCTAGATAGTGGTAACGAAATGATGGTTGTCACACTAAACATCAGGTAACCCTAACAAAAACTTTTCATAGAGAGACAAGTAAAGATAGTTCCAGGGGAGAAATAAAAGATGATTATAAAATTAATGTGGCTCAGAAAACATTACTTAGAAAAAATTTAAAATATTAGAAGAAAATTTGCTATTTGGTGGTCAACATTTCATATCTTAAAATAAAAGGAAATTGTTTAAAAAAAGAGAGAAAGAGGAGTTCCCGTCATGGCTCAGTGGTTAACTAATCTGGCTAGGAACTATGAGGTTGTGGATTGATCCCCTAGCCTCGCTCAGTGGGTTAAGGATCTGGCATTGCTGTGAGCTGAGCTGTAGGTCACAGACGCAGCTCAGATCTCACTTGGCTGTGGCTGTGGCATAGACTGGCGGCTACAGCTCAGATTCGACCCCTAGCCTGGGAACCTCCATATACCGCAGGAGCAGCCCTAAAAAAGGCAAAGAAAAAAAAAAGAGAGAGAGAGAAAGAAAGGAACAAAAGAGAAATAAAGAATTAACTGGAAAACAAGGCTTAAAATGGCAATAAATACATATTTATCAATAATTACTGTAAAGGTTAATGGACTGAATGCTCAAATCAAAAGTCATAGAGTAGCAGACTCAATTAAAAAAAATAAGAGCCTACAATATGCTGTTTACCTTAGGGCAAAGGACACATATAAATTGAAAGTGAGGGGATGGAAAAATGACAGGACAATCAGGAGTTGCAATACTCATATATAACAAAATAAACTTTAAAATGAAGGACATAAAGAAGGACAGTAGTGATAAAAGGATCCATTCAAGAAGTGAATATTACACTTGTCAATATATATGCCCCTAATATATGTGTACCAAAATACATAAAGCAAATACCAACAGACATTAAAGGATAAATTGATGGGAATACAGAAATAGTAGGAGATTTTAACACCCCACTCACATCAATGGACAGATCCTCTAGACAGAAAATCAATAAGGCAACAGAGATCCTAAATGACCTAATAGAATAGTTAGACTTACTTAATGTTATCAGGACATTGTATCAAAAAAAAAAAAAAAGAATATACATTCTTTACAAGTGAACTTGAAACATTCTCTAGGATTGACCACATACTGGGACACAAACCAAACTCAACCAATTTAAGAGTCAAGAAATTAATTCAAGCATCTTCTCTTACCACAATGGCATGAAACTACAAATCAATCACAGGAAAAGAAATGAGTAAAAAGTGATTCCATGGAAACAAAACAACATACTACTAAAAAAAAAAAAAAACACTGAGTCAACAAGGTAATCAGAAGGAAATTAAAAAATTCCTTGAGACAAATGACAATGAAAACTCAACCAATCAAATTCTATGGGATGCTGCAAAAGCAGTTAATAAAGGGACATTCATAGTGATACAGGCCTTCCTTAAAAAAAGAAGAAAATCTCATATCAACAACTTAATCTCCCATCTAAAAGAATCAGAAAAAGAAGAACAAACAAAATTTAAAGTCAGCAGAAGAAAGGAAACATAAAGATCAGAGATGAAATCAATTAAATAGACCTTCAAAAAACAATAGAAAAAAATCAATAAAACCAAGAGAAGATTCTTTGAAAGGGTAAACAAAGTTGATAAACCTCTGGCTAGACTAACCAAGAAGAAGAGGGAGGAAACCTAAATACAAGAAGAAGTGAAAAAGGAGAAATCTCAATGGATATTGCAGAAATACCAAAAACCATAAGAGGATATGTAAGCAATTATATGCCAACAAATTTGATAACCTAGAAGAAACTGACCAATTTCTAGAGATATACAGACCACCAAAACTGAATCAAGAAGAAATAGATCATTTGAACAGACTGATCACTAGAAATGAAATTGAATATGTAATAAAAAACACTCCTTACAAACAGAAGTCCAGGACCAGATGGCTTCATGGGTGAATTAAACAAACATATGAAGAACTTATACCCATCTTTCTTCTCAAATTTTTCCAAAAGAACAAAGAAAAAGGAACACTCCCAAAGATACTCTATGAAGCCACCATCATCCTAATCCCAAAACCAGACAAAGGTACTACCAAAAAAATTATAGGCCAATATCTTTCCTATATATAGACACAAAAATTCTAAAAATTTAGCCAGCTGAATCCAACAACATTTAAAAAAAGATCATACAACCCAACCAAGTGGGATTCATCCTAAGTTCACAAGGATGGTTCAACATATGCAAATAAATCAAGGTCATACACCACACTAACAAAGGAAAAGTAAAAAAATACATCATCATCTCAATAGATGCAGAAAAATTTGACAATATCCAACATCCATTCATGATAAACTCTTGTCTAAGTATGGATATAGAGGGAACATATCTCAACACAGTAAAAGCCATTTATGACAAACCCACAGCAAATATAATACTCAATGGAGAAAAGCTGAAAGCCTTCCTGCTAAAATCTGGAACAAGGATGTCCAATCTCTCCACTTTATTCAACATAATATTGGAAATCCTAGCCACAGTAATCAGACAAACAAAGGAAATAATAAGTATCCCAAGTGGAAGAGAAGAGGTAAAATTGTCACTGTACTATGTAATGACATGGTACTACATATAGAAAACCCAAAGGACTCCACACAAAAACTACTATAACTGATCAACAAATCAGAAAAGTAGCAGGATATAAGATTAACATTTAGAAATGGTTGTATATATGTATACAAAAATGAAATATTAGAAGAGGAATATAAAAATACAATACCTTTTAAAATCCCCTCCCCCCAAAATTAAATACCTGAGAATAAATCTGACCAAGGAGGTGAGAGATTTATATGCTGAGAACTGTAAAACATTAATCAAGGAAATTAAAGAGGCTTCATATCTTACATTTTAATAAGTGGATAAACTGGTTGCTCTAATGCAAGTAGTTTAACTTCTCTATGCCTTAGTTTCCTCATAGTTAAATCGGAACTATTAATGGCATTCATAGGGTTTTTATTAAGATTAAATTGTGAAAACTATATAAAGTACTTGGAAGAGTGCCCAATCATGGTTTGTGTTATTATTATTATGTCATTATTGAAATAAAAACCTTTTCATAAGAAATTTATATAATGGGAGGCATTCTACTATTAATCATTTTAAATAATTTCTAAATAAAAACAGTTGTTACTGTAATTTTGAAATTACAACTAACTCTGGAAATGAGTTTTAAAATAATGAAAGATAATTAACTAAATACAACAAAAGAATTATATTTTGTATGATTTTATCCAAAAAATTTAAATTAGACATTGGGAAGTTTAACTTGAAGAAAGGCTAGAAAATACAAACAGTGCAGAGTGTTACAGTACTGGACCCATTGTCATATTTTTCAAAGGGTCATCATGTCTCTGAAAGTGCTTCTAAAATACTGTGTTAATATTTAGGTGTGAAAAAAGTCAAAAGAGAGAGAGTAAGAAAGAGAGAAAGAGTGAAAGAAAACAAAAACACAAATTTTTGTTTTTTATTACTTCACAGAAAAGTTTCTGTTGATTTAAGTCACTGGATATTCACAATTTACCAGGTTAGTACATGGCAACTGGATAAGAGTATACCTTAATTTATAACATTAGTCTTAATCTCCAGCACTCACTCAAACACTCATTGAAGTATAAAAAAATTGTCTCTGAACAGTTTCTATTTCTCTATGAACATGAATGTGGTGATGAATGCATAATATCATTTGATGCTTAGATAAGATATATGACAATGGTAGTTAAAAATATTATGTGAGGTAAACTTTATAACGGAAAACTGAGATAAGGGAAAGAAAGCCTGCTATTTTAAGAAATCTCATGGATTTTAAAGTTGATAGTCACATCTTTGTAATTCCTGTAATGTGATATGTAAACCTCTCTAATACGATATAAAATGATACCATTAACTTTAAACATTTGTTTTACTCTATCTATGGAAATAAAATTATTTAAAATATCACTATGATTTTTTTACTCATAAAACTAGACATCTTCACAGATGTAGGTAAAAGTAACAAGTTATTTTATAGCCTCCACTTTCTTCTGGATAAAAGAGAAGACTTTATTGAATGGGATAAAATTCAATATAATTTTAACATAAAACAGAATTTGTTATAAATGAGCCAAGTATTTTCATTACATATATTTTGATTTTGTGTATTTATATTGTAATTTAGAAAATTACTCCTTTTTTAAAAAATGTGACTTAAAATTACCAGGTGCATATCTAAATATGTGTATAGAGGAAAAACATATACGTATAAAACTTGAGTACTTTAAAGATCATAAATGACAACTATTTCATTCTGCAATGAAATTGGGGCCTTTGGTATTTGTGTCTTACTCCAAGATCCTGTATTTTCTGATTCAGAGTGCCTGTTTCTAAACAGTAGTCCCCTTTATTCATTTGACTCTATGCACATGCATTCAACAGATATTAAATGTTTACTACATGCCTGATGTTGTTCCAGAAACAGGAAATACACAAATAAAAGAATCCTAGACTCTATACAGCTTACATCTGAAAAGGGACAGATTTTTGATACCTCTAAAAACAAGTGTGACAAATTGTCTGAAGTGCTGAAATAGTAGCATAGAGCCATGGAGTAGGGAATTTTTAAATATCTGAATGAAGATAGGGTCAGGGAAGGAGTGCGAGACTTAACTGTTGAAAAGTGAATAGGTATTTGCTAAGCAGTGTATAAAGACACTGTGAATATCAGAATGTTTGGAGCACTGGCTTTGTGTAGACAAGGAGAAGATAACTGGAGAATGAAGTAAGGCTTATGAAGAGAGAGGCAGAGCTGGGATCACAGATGGCTAATTTTTTTTAAAGCAATGATGGTTAAATGCTGATTTAACTTTATTATCTTACAAACTCATAATACCATTCCTCCACTTCCAGCTGCAGCCAACTCAGAAGGGTATGTGATAGGGAAGACCATTCTGCATTATGCCCACAGAAAAGCTCAGTATTTATGCAGTAATTTCCATCCCTTTGTCTAGTCATACCATTTGTAGCCATGCTCATCTCTCAAGTTATTAGTGACTTTCATAGAAGATTTGGAGAATCACAATTGTTAGTCGTCTTCCAAACTTTCATTGCCTTAATTTTCTTGCCTGTATGCTTCCTTCACTCGTGAAACCTGCAGGCACCTCTAGGTCAGTCAGACTATGATAATATATATCCCATTGTCAACCTCCTATCCAGGTTATTTGGGTTTTATTTTTATTTTTTATTGTTTACTTTTATTTTTATTTTTGTTATAGCTGATTTACAATATTCTATCAATTTCTGCTGTACAGCAAAGTGCCCAGTTATACATGTATACATTCTTTTTCTCACATTATCCTCCATCAAGTTCCATCACAAGTGATTGGAGACATTTCCCTGCGCTATACAGAAGGATCTCATAGTTTATCCACTCTAAATGCAATAATTTGCATTTGCTAACCCCTTATGAACTCTCTTCTTTAACCACTCTACTACTGCTTTCAGAAGTAAACTATTCTGCTTACCTATGAAAGAGATCTCTAAAGTATTGTCAGTCCTTCCTTTTCCTTCCCTTCTCTTCTCCCTCTTTTGTTTTTAAATTGCCTTACCCATGACCTACAGAAGTTCCTGGGCTATGGATTGAATCTAGTTGTGGCTGTGACCTATGTCCCAGGTGCAGCAAAGCTGGATCCTTTAACTCACTGCGCTAGGCCCGGGGTCAACCCCATGCCCCTGCAGCAACCCCAGCCACAGCAGTCAGATTTTTAACCTACTGTGCCACAGCAGGAACTCAATAACTTTCTTTTCTTTAAATTCGATTGATAAGATTGTCTTTAAATATTTTTTTTGGTTACAGATTAGCTCAGAGATCTGTTACCTATATCCATCACTTTGTTTCAAAACATAAAAAACTTACCGTCATAGTAAAAATATTATGTTTGTAGTTTTTTTTTCCCCAAAGGCAAAAACAACAGAAACCAAACAACAAACCATCAATGAAGTGTTTAAATAAAAAGAGCTTAATCAAATATTTTGCTTCTTCTCTTCATGGTGTGTAAAGTTAAGAAAACTAAAGTGACTGTTTGTTTCTTGCAGGACTTGCTATTACAGAAAGTTGAGGAAGATTTTTGTATCATATGCAAATACATTTATAATGTCAACAGAGAAGTTTAAAGTGACTTGGAATATAAGCCACTCCTTCAATTTTACTGATGGTGTAGTTTCTGCGAAGATTTCTTCAGATACTATCAGTTGTTACATGAGGAAGAGTTAGTCATATTTTTCACAGGCATGAGTCTTTTCATGATGATTTGATGAAACAGACAAAGAAACATGGGCTTTTTATTTTCAAATCAAAGCATTGTTTACTAATGATTGCTCATTAATGTATCAGTCATTTACCCAGAACAGATATGAGTGATCTTGTCACCCCCAGATACACAGATGTGATTTTTCAACTGTATATGATACTTAGGGATTATACCTATTCCTCCAATAAGTAAGTAGAGGCTCATGTAATATATAAATGTTGCATAGAGATGAGATATTGGGAAGGTAGAAATTAAAAATGAGATTTTATTTCAGTAAATGAGAGTAAACATGAGATTTTTATGTATGAGTAAATGAGAATAGGAAATCTTCATTGGCAGAGAGATTTTTCACATATTCTATCCATGCTGAGAAATGTTGATTCTTCCAGTATATCAGAATTATTTCTCCTTTCCCTTTTACCAAATTTTTTTACATATATTTTGAAGCTTTGAGACTAGTCCATATGTATTTAGAATTTCTGTTTCTTGAAGAGCTGACTCCTTTATCATATAATATTCCTTTCTAGTTCTAGTCAATTCCTTGTTGTAAAGTCTACTTTACCCAGAATTAATAGGACAATTTTAATTCTTTTTTCAAAATCAGTGTTTGCATATTAGATCTTTTCTATCACTATTCTTTTGGCCAATTTATACCTCAATATTTAAAGTGAGTTTCTTATAGACACTTAAAATTGAGTTGTGCTTTTTCATCCCATTTGACAATCTCTATTTTAATTGATACTAATGGATTTATTATGTTTAATATTATGTGTGACAAGGTTGGATTAAAATAACATCTTGATAGTGATTTCCTATTTTTTTATTCTTTGTTTTTTTCTTTTTCTGTCATTTCTGGTTAATAAGGTTTTTAAATTGATTTTTTCTATACTATTGCCTATTATGTAGCTTGGAAATATTTTAAATATCATTCTAGGGCTAATAATGTCCATCTTGAAATAATCAGAAACTATCTTCAAATAACGTTATGCCACTTCATATGAAGAGTTAAGGACCTCATAATAGTATATTCCCAATGCTTATTCCTATTCCTTATACTTTTTTGTCATTAATTTTATTTTTACTTGTACTATAAACACATAGTACACTGCAAGTCTAAGCATTTTCTTTTAATAAAAATTAACATTACAGTAACACATTTTTATTTATTCAATTTCCATGTTTTTGTGTAGATCCTTTTTTCTGTTAAGTATCATGATGCATCTGTATAAAGATCTTCCTTAACATTTCTCTCAGTGCAAATTTACTGGCAATTATCTCAGTTTTGGGGGAGTTCCTATTGTGCCTCATTGGTAGTGAACCAGACTAGTAACCTGGGGATGCAGGTTCCATCGCTAGCCTCACTCAGTGGGTTAAGAATCCGGCATTGCCATGAGCTGTAGTGTAGGTTGCAGATTTGGCTTGGATCTGGATTTGCTTTGTCTGTGGCATAGGCTGGCAGCTACAGCTCTGATTAGACTCCTAGCTTGGGAAATTCCAAATGCTGCAGGTGCAGCCCTTAAAAAAAAATTCAGTTGTTGACTATCCAAAAGGGTCTTTACATCTACTTCAATTTGAAATGATATTTTGCTGAGTTGCAAATAAATAATCTGGTACTGGTGTGAGAAAAAGCATAAGATTAAATGTCAGTTTTCTGCTATGTCACAAAAATTCTATTTAACAAACAATAATCATGTCATTTCGTATATCACTAATCCAAGGACTAGTAAATATTATCTTAGCAAATTAAAATAGTTAACGAGAATTAGGAACCTACTTTCAATGACTTGAACATAGATGTAAGCCTATAGAAATGTAAAAGCACATCCCTTACGTTAAAAATCTTGGATCAAAGGGAGCAGTGAAGGGTAGGAGAAATGTTGGACAAGAATTGATTCTCATCTTGGGAGACTGCTGTGGTATCCTAGCCTGCTGATTTCACAATGTTTTATTGAGCTATACAATTAAACTCTTTGGCAGAGAGAGAACTCTGCCCATACAGCCAAGATGGGAACCCAGTAGTGATTAAGCCATGATCCCAAAGGTGCCAATAGTCACTGCCAAGCACAATGCTTAGAAAATTAAATGTTTGCCTTGATTTTAAGAGTGGAAAATTATAAGAGACAGTGAGTTGGTGCCGCTGTTTATTATTCTACTAATTCATCTAAAAATAAGCATTTTTTTTGAGACATAGGTGTGGATTTATTACTTTCCATATGTGTGTTTAAGGAACATTGGAATAAGGTCCATTACACTCTCTTAAATGAATCCAGCCAATTCAGGGGACAGATGGGAAAAAATACTAAAGAATTCTAAAACCCATAGGTACCTATTTATCAAGTTCAAATACAAAGAAATAACTTTCCATTCCTCCATGTATAACACAAATTAGATCATGTTTTATGTTATTCTGTGCTTTTAGCCGATTTCCTATATTGGTGATCATTTACTCATGAGTAATAAGCTCTAACAAGATTTTTAAAAGTTAGATAATTGGTATTTTGCTGAGGAAAGGACAGTAGCTTACAATAATAGATATAATGCAACTAAATAGATGAGTTTAAAAGAGAAAAGAAAACAAGGGCAGGGGTGCGTGTATGTGTGTATAAGGGTGTATGGATATGGGGGTGTGAATTTTGGAGGATTTTTAAAGAAAACTAAAAGGTATAATTCCAATGATCTCTCAGTAGTCCTAAAGTCTCTTAGAATACATATTTAAGTACTGTCAAATTCTACCTGAGTCACATTTCTTCATGTAATCATGTTGCTACAGTCATCTTTTCTCCCGAGGTTCTTATTTTCTTGTTTTGCTTTCCTGGTGATTGACAGTCTTTGCCGAGCCTCCTCTTTTGCCTCCTACCTTGTGTTCGTCTCCCTTCCTTTGGCTCCTGCTGTCCTACTGACTAGAAAATAGCCCTCTGGGTGGCTGAATCCTCCTGCTTAGCTCAGAGAAATACAAACAAAGCCAGATGTTTTTACTGTGAACTTTTCATTTAGACACAGTTTGTCAGTTTTTGTGAAAGCACTTTCTGTCAAAAGTTTGTCCTATGAGTTCATAGGAAAAATAGGAGAAAACAAAGTATTTAAAAATGCAAAACACACACTTGAATCATTGAAGCCAGAATCAAAGAGATGAAATAAAATGACAATACTAATGAGGCAACTACAATAATAATGTAATCGATTTGCTTCTCCAGTTAATACCTTAGGAAACTGCAGCTTAGAACAGTTAAGTTAACTGCACTTGTTTATACATTTATAAAAAAGCAGAACCACTATTTGTTCCCATTAATAACATCAATCTTACGTCCTTTGATCTACAAAACAGTCTTTGTCAGTGCTGCAGTACGGGGACATTTTTTTCTAGATCCTGAAGTTCTAGCATATCATGACCATCCTGGGAACAGGTATTTGGGGAAGGAACTTTATGTGAAAAATCATAAACATATCTTAGTATATGTCATATATATCACCAATTTAAATATTCCAGAAAATACTTTCAAAATATTTTCCAAAAAATATGTTATAATTTATTAATATTTTATAATGGAAATATAAGTTGCAGTGGATTTTGTCCATAGTTAGTCTCTCCCATAAAAAATACCAATGATTTCTAAGGAAAAAAATCACATAATTATTTCCACAGGTGCTTAAAAATTTTGAAAAAAAAATCAGTATTCTCAGTTAAAAAAAAATTAGTCAAATAGACATAGACAGATATTTACATAACACTTATCTAAGATGTTATTATTCCTAAGGGGGAAAAATTCACTCCAAAGTTAAGAAAAATACCCTCAGTTTCTGCCAAAATTGGTAAACATTAGGATGGCGATATTAGTCATTTAGTTAAATACAAGTAAAATGAAATAAAAAGTGCAAATAAATAAAACATAGTCTTTGCTAATGATATGATTACTTATATAGAAAACCCTAGATAGTGAGAGATTTCTTTTTAAGATACTGCAGAGAATCATTTTGTGGCATACAAATAGTGGCATAACAATTTATATAATGGGAGTTCCCAATGTGGCTCAGCAAAAACAAACCCAGGTAGTATCCATGAAGATGTGGGTTTGATCCCTGGCCCTGCTCAGGGGGTTAAGGACCCGGCATTGCCATAAGCTGCAGTATAAGTCTCAGACATGGCTTGAATCTGGTGTTGCTGTGGCTGTGACATTGGCTGGTGGCTGCAGCTTGGTTCAACTCCTAGCCTGGGAACTTCCATGTGTTGTGGGTGTGGCCCTAAAAATAAAAAAAGAATACTCAACATCATTAAGACACTTCTCCTGATTTAATTTAGAAATTTACATGACATCTGTAACATTTTCAAGTGTCTTATTTTACATACTGTATCTCAAAAAGTAGATTATAATATGCATTTGGAAAAACAAACAGAAAAGGTTAAACACTGGAGGGAAAAATCAACAATGGTGAAACTATTCTACAGGATATTAAAATGTATTTTTAAGCCAACAATTAGAGCAATGCAAGATTAGAATGTGAATAGACAGGATAGAAGAAGCAGTGGGGATAAAATTCAGTCATCAACATACATAAATAATATGATAGTGGGAAAAAATAGTTTATTCACTAAAAGTTTTTGAGACTTCAGGGTACCATACCTATGTTTCTGTATCTTTCTCTCCACATCTTACACCAGGCAGCATTCTCCTATTTTTTTTTTTTTGGCGGAAATATATTTGACATATAAAGCATTATGCTAATTAAAAGTGAACATGTTAATTGCATATATTTATATGTTGTGATATGATTGTCATTGAAGCAATAATTAGCACTTCTATAATGTTACATAATTTCTTTTTTAAATTCAGAATCATTGTTTTAGTCTTTCATTAAGTTTGATGCTTATAATACAATAATGTCTATATTCACTATATTCACTGTGCATTGCATCTCTGTCTTATTTTTACTTATTAAAAGTTTGTACCCTCAAATAACATCTTTCCTATTTCTCTCCACCCCCCCATCCCCAGGTAACCACCATTTTATTTTGTTTTCATAAATTGGGTGTTTTTAGGTCCTACGTATAAAATGATATATAGTATTTGTCTTCCTTTGTCTGACTTATCTCAAATAATATGCTCAAAGTTCATCCATGTTGTTGCAAATGGCAGAATGCTCTTCTTTCTTATGGGTGAATATTTTAGTGTGTGTTTGTGTGTGAATGTATGTGCATTAAATATTCTTTATTGATAGCCACTTAGGTATTTTCATGTTTTGACTGCGGTAAACAGGGGAGTGCAAATCTCTCCTCAGTATCTTGTTTTCATTTTCTTTGGGTATATTTCTGGGAGAGGAATTGCTAGTGGATCATATTGTGAATCTATTTCACTTTTTTGAGGAACCTCCATATTGTTTTCCATAGCAGTTGAACCAATTTACATTCTCACAGTGTATAGTCTTCCTGTTTCTCCATGTCTTACCTTGTCTTCATGATAATAGCCATAACATGTAGGAGGAGTTATCTCACTGTGGTTTTGATTTGCATTACCTTGGCGATGTTGAATGTCTTTTCATGTGTATTCAGTTTCTCTTCCCATTTTATAATCAGATTGTTTGCTATTGAGTTATATAAATTATTTGTATATTTTTAATATTAACTTTTTATACAATACGTGGTTTGTAAACATTTTCACTCATTCTGTATATTGCCTTTTCAATTGTCTTTTGCTGTGCAGAAACTTGACGTAGTCTCATTTGTTCATCTTTGCTCTTGTTTGTACTTATAATATCATAGCCAGAAAACCATTGCTAACAAAAATGTTGAGGAGCTTTCTTCCAATGTTTCCTTCTAGGAAACTTATGGTATTGGATCTTATATTTAAGGTTATAGCTCCATTTTGAGTTTTGTATGTGGTATAAGATAGGGGTCCAATTTCATTGCTCTGCTTCTGTTTATCCAGTTTTCCCAGCACCATTTGTTGAAGAGACTATCTTTTCCCCATTGGATGTTCTTGGCCCCATGGTAGAGTATTAATTGACTGAAAATGTGGGGTTTTAATTCAGGGCTCTCTATTCTATTCCCTTGGTCTATGTGTTTATTTTTATGCTTAGTAGTTAACCATTTTTATCACTGTAATTCTATAGTATAGTTTGAAATCAGGAAGTGTGAAACCTCAGGCTTTGCTCTTTTTCCTCAAGATTGCTATGGCTATTCACCATTTTTTGTGGTTCCATGTAGATTTTAGATTTTTTTTTTCGATTTCTGTTAAAGATTAGTGTCCTGATGCAGATTGAATTGATTGTATAGAAATTCTTGGGTAGTACAGACATTTTAACAGTATCTTTTCTTCCCATCTATGAACAGAGATTTATTTCCATTTGTTTGGGTCTTCTTTGATTTCTTTCAGCAAAGTCTTTCAGCTTTTATTTTATAGATTTTCATTACACTGGTTAATTTTATTCCTAGATATTTTATTGCTTTTTTGCTTTTGTGGACATAATAGCTTTCTTTATCCTTTTTCAAATATTTCTATATTAATGTATAAAAATACAACTTATTTCTGGAGCTCCCTTGTAGCACAGTGGGTTAAGGATCCAGCATTGTCACTGTGGTGATCTGGGTCACAGCTGTGGTGCAGGTTCTTGGCTGGGGAACTTCCACATGCTATGAGTGAGGCCAAGGGAAAAGGAAAGAAAGAAAAATAAATACAACTTATTTATGAAATATAACTGTATTAAATATTTAAACACAAAAATAGAATTACAGAAGTAGTTAAGAGTGTGAAAATTCGAACCTTGGAGTGAGTCACTGCTAGGCATGCAGAGTCTATTTCATCTGAGTTTAAACTCGACTAGGAGAACTCAGACACCAGTGGTAATTCTGCTACATCAGAATTTGCCAAACCTTAAAGAAATTCAAAAAAAATTTAATATACTCTACTCTTCAGATTATTAGAGTCTTCAGACCGGATATACTTGTTTTCCAGAGACGTCTGGTTTATACATGTTGTTCCAAATAATTAGCAATAGCTGCCCAATTTCATGCTCAGGATTGCTCCAGTTGATCAAGTATTAGGTTACCCTCTCTGAGTCTGTGCCTTCAAAAGTCATGACCAATCAGAAGGACTAAATTCTTCCAGAATGCTGCTCCACATAATTTTCAGTTTCCAAGTTCACATTTCTCTGTGATCCTTACTAAAATTTCAATATCCAAAAAAAGTATATTGAAAAATATTTTTCACCTCTGTATTTCCTACAGACTAGAATTTTAATAACCCAGGATAAATAAAGGAGCCCAGCACCACAGCTGGGGGCATGAACAACTTAAGAGCCCCTTGGTAGAAAAAGCTCTTTGCAGAGTGCTTACTTATAAAATCACTGTCTCTTTAGGGGATTTTCTTTGTTCAGCAAGATATTACCTCTTTTATCAGGGACAAGTCTTCTAATTAGTTACATGGTCTTTTGGCCTCAAGTTACCAATGGAGACCACTCTAATCCCAGGGAAACAATCTCAGGCCAGGACACAGGAAAGACCCCCTGCGGGTGGTGATCCTGAACAAGTCTGTATAAACCCAAAGATAGCCCCTTTACTGTGTGTGCTGGACTGGGTAGTGCTTGCTGAGGCAGCTGCTGTGAGGGAATAAGAAATCCCATGTGTTTGTCAATCTAAAGGTTAGTTGGTATGCATGTAACCTTTTGAACTACTTTGGGTTTCCCTATGTCAGCAGGTAGTTGAAGAAGCTTTGATGCTGGTAAGATGGGCTTGATTCTGCTACCTAGAAAAATAGAAAGTCCCCAGATCTCAAAGATACACAAAAGGAAGAAAAGCAGATTGGAAAACAAAGTCCAATTTTGCTAATAGCTACACAAATTCCCTAGGGATTTGTTCTCCAGAGAGAGGCTGAATTGGAGCACAAAAACACCTCCCAAATCCTATATATTTCCATCGTAAAATTTATATAAATAAAGTAGTAAATGCTTCCAGCTTTTGGCCCATATATTCTCACTGGTGAATTGTGTCAAACGTGAAGTAAAAAACAACAGCCTTCCTGTTCCAGCTCTTCAGGAAAGTAGATAAGGAAAAAGTTTCCAAATAATTTTCAGAAGCCAGAACAACCCTGATACCAGAAAAATTGTAGGCTATAGATGTGAAATTTCTCAAAAAAATATTAGCCAAAGAAATTCAGCAATACATAGAAAGGGTAATATGTCATGTCCAATTAGGATTATGATGACAGAATACTAGAGTGGAATAATATTTGAAAATAAATCAATTTACCCAATTTTTAGAGTAAAAAGGAAAATTATATGAACGTAAAAGGAAAAAAGCTCTGAACTCTCCCTCATACCAAACACACAATTCCATTTCTATTTTCCCAGTTATCGTGTGATTGTTTTCATACATTTTATTTGCATATATGTTGTAGAACACACACTATATTTATAATAATATTTGCTAATGTCATATTAAATAAATATAAATTATAAAAACATTTAACCACATAGGTACCATTTCCTGTGATTTCTATTTTTTTTGTAAAGACACATATTTCCATGGCATATCATTTCTTTTCTGACTGAAAGACTTCTTTTTAAATTTTCTTGTAGTGCAGGCCTGCTAGTGATGAATTCTCTTAGCTTTTGTATGTCTAAAAAACTTTCTACTTTCATTTTTGACATATACTTTTTTCTGGATATGAAATTATATGTTGGTTTTTTTGTTTGTTTCAGTACTCTAAAGATTTTTTTTTTTTAACTACACTCTCTTTTCACTTGCATTGTTTCCAGTGAGAAGACATGTTATATTTGTTCTGTAGAAGTAACATTCCTTTTTTCTTGTCCTGCTTTCAAGGTCTTTATCACTCGTTTTGAGAAATTCAGTTGCAATGCATGTTGGTGTAGTATTCTTGATGTTGCATTTAGAGTTTATTAAGATTTTTGGATCTATAAGGTTGTGGTTTGCATAATTTTCAAAACGTTTTGATGAGTGTTTCTTCAAATAAAATCTTGTCTTTCCCTTCTTCCCTATATGCGTCCAGGCAATACTCTAAAAATAGTGAGCTGGGGCGATAATAGAGCTCATTGGTTTCCTGTCTCTGAGGGATTAGGGTCATCCATTGCCTGATTTTCACTATCTTCAAAACACTATTTCACATATTTTTATATGATTTTGTTGTTTTGAGGTAGGAGGGTAAATTTCATCTTACTTTTTACATCTTTGTGGGAATCAGAATCTCAAATTCTGAAATATTCTTATGAAAAAATTTTAGAGAGTTAATATACATATATTTCAAAGTATCTTTTGAAATATAGCTTATTTTACATGTGATCAATGTAGAAAACTACATATTTTTATGTTTCACTTTTGAAATCAGGACTACATTAATTGCCATTAACTGACATTAGTTTTCCTAGTTAGGGTAAAATATACTTTCAAAGAAAAGCTATTGATTTAGCATGTTATATACAGTCAATGTTATATGAAGAAAACTGAAATATGAATATTTATACTAACATTAATTTTGAAACATAGAAGATGTGATAATTCTGAAATAAATTTGTCTCACTCAAAGAAAAATTTCATATTCACTTTTACCAAATGAATGCTATTTACAATTTCAAATATTGCTGATGAATTTCACAAATTCAGTCGATACATAGAAGTGGATAATTTGTCAGCAAAATACATATATATTTTAAAAATTAAGCCAGAACAAAAGAAACACAAAATAAATCTCATCTGTATGATATGTACTACCAATAATTCTCAGCTCCTTCTCATTCAAATTAATTTTGTAGAACTCTCAATTTTTCCTGATGTGCTGGTGAAATATGTTTAGAGATTATTACATACCTGTGCTCACTTGAAGACAAAAATATTATGACTGCTCATATTCCAAAATGAAAAAGTAGTTTTTTCCTCAATCTTCTCAGCAGAAGTCTTCTAAGATAGTTGGAAAAAAAAAACTGATGTTTCCATGTGCTTGCTCATTTTCAATTTAAGCAAACAAAGCCTACTGGCTGTATTTCTAAACAAAGAAATAACATGATTTCTGTAAAGAGTTACAACAAAATCAACATAAGTATATAACCAATTTAGTCTTTTTTTCTGATAGTTCTACCATAAACTATATTTTAAAATTGATTCACTAATTGCAAAAAGAAGATTTTTCTTAGTTGGGATAATTATAAGAATGATATCTACACTAAAGCTAACATTGAGCGCTTACACTTTTCCAGTTAAAGAATCTAAAGGTTTTACATGTATAACTGATTAAATCTTGACAAAAATCAACTGTTTATTGATATCCCCAATTTACTGCTGTAAACATTAAAGCACACACAGGTTCATGTAACTAGTCATTGATCATACATTTAGTAAATAGTGAAGCCAGGATTTAAAACTAGAAACGTGATTGTGATCTTGAACTCTATAACTACTTCTGCCTTACTTTTTATATATACTTGCCTTAGAAAATCAATAAAATTAATGTGTTTTTGATGAGTCACAGTTAACAATAAAATTAATCTCATCCACTCAAAACTTCTAATTTTTATATTTTCATAATTTCAAAATTTATATCTTTGAGTCCAAAAATCTCTTAAGATCCCTCAAGCATCCCTAATATTCAGCATTGGCATGAATGAGGTTTTTATTATCACACTCCAAATATGATTGTGTTAATGTTGTTCTTTATTTTTGGCAATTTAATAGGGAAACATGATACTTCATTTTTTATAATTAGCATTTGTTGAATTATAGGTATAGTTTAATATTTCTTTCATAAATATTTGAGATTTTAGAATATGATAGGTATTTTCTAGTTTTTTTTAAAATGATTTTTATGTTTTCCAGTATAGTTTGTTTACAGTGTTCTGTCAGTTAGCTACTATACAGCAAAGTGACCCAATCACACATACATATGTACATTCTTTTACTCACATTATCCTCCATCATGCTCAATCACAAGTGACTAGATATAGTTCCCAGTGCTAAGCAGGATCTCATTGCTTACCTATTCCAAAGGCAATAGTTTACATCCATTAACCTCAGATTCCAGGTCCATCCTACTCCCTCCCCTCCCCCTTGGCAACCACAAGTCTGTTCTCCAAGTCCATGAGTTTCTTTTCTGTGGAAAGGGTCATTTGTGCCATATATTAGATTCCAGATATGCGATATCATATTGTATTTGTCTTTCTCTTTCTGACTTACTTCACTTAGTATGAGAGTCTCTAGTTCCATCCATGTTGCTACACATGGCATTATTTTGTTCTTTTTTATGGCGGAGTAGTATTCCATTGTGTATATATACCACATCTTATGAATCCAATCACCTGTTGATGGACATTTAGGTTGTTTCCATGTCTTGGCTATTGTGAATAGTGCTACATTGAACAACAGGTACGTGTATCTTTTTCAAGGAAAATATTGTCTGAATATATGCCCAAGATTGGGATTGCTGGGTCATATAATAGTTCTATATTTAGTTTTCTGAGGTACCTCCATACTGTTTTCTGTGGTGGTTGTACCAATTTACCTTCCTACCAACAGTGCAAGAGAGTTCCCTTTTCTCCACACCCCCGCTGGCATTTGTTATTTGTGGACTTATTAATGATGGACATTCTGACTGGTGTGAGGTGGTACCTCATGGTAGTTTTGATTTGCATTTCTCTAATAATCAGGGATGTTGAGCATTTTTTCATGTGCTTCTTGGCCATCTGCATATCTTTGGAGAAATGTCTATTCAGGTCTTTTGCCCATTTTTCAATTGGATTCTTTTTTTTGTTTTTTTTTTTGTTTGTTTGTTTTTTGCTGTTGTATAAATTGTTTGTAAATTTTAGAGATTAAACTCTTGTCAGTTGCATCATTTGAAACTATTTTCTCCTATTCCCTAGTTTGGTGTTTTTTTGTTTTTTGTTTTGTTTTGGATTACTTTGTTGTTCAAAATCTTGATTAGGTCCTGCTGGTTTATTTTTGCTTTTATTTATTTTTGCCTTGTGAGACTGACCAAAGCAAAACATTTCTAAGGTCAATGTCAGAGAATGTTTTGCCTGTGTTCTCTTCTAGGGGTTTGATGGAGTCTTGTCTTATGTTTAAGTCTTTCATCCATTTTGAGTCTATTTTTGTGCATGGTGTGAGGGTGTGTTCTAGTTTCATCAATTTACATACAGCTGTCCAGTTTTCCCAGCACCTCTCTCTGAAGAGACTGTCCTTTTTTTCCCCATTTTATATACTTGCTTCCTATGTCAAAGATTAATTGACCATAGGTGTCTGGGTTTATTTCTGTGTTCTCTATTCTGTTCGATTGGTCTGTATGTCTGCTTTGGTACCAGTACCACACTGTCTTGATTACTGTAGCTTTATAATATTGTCTGAAATCTGGGAGAGTTATTCCTCCTGCTTTGTTTCTGTTCCTCAGGATTGCTTTGGCAATTATGGATCTTTTATGGCTCCATATAAATTTTTGGATTGTTCTAGTTGTGTGAAAAATGTCATGGGTAATTTGATAGGCATTGCATTGAATCTGTAGATTGCTTTGGGTAGTATGGCCATTTTTACAATGTTAATTCTTCCAACCCAGGAGCATGGAATATCTTTCCATTTATTTGAATCCTATTTAATTTCCTTGATTAATGTTTTAGTTCTCAGCATATGTTTTTCACATCCTTGGTTAGGTTTATTCCCAGGTATTTAATTTTTTTTTGGATGCAATTTTAAAATTTATTTTATTTTTGTATTCCTTTTCTAATATTTCATTGTTAGTATACAGATATGTGACCAATTTCTGAATGTTAATCTTGTATGCTTCTACTTTGCTGAATTCATTGATCAGTTCACATAGTTTTTGTGTGGATTCCTTTGGCTTTTCTCTATACAGTATCCTGTCATCTGCATAGTGTGACAATTATACCTCTTCTCTTCCAATTTGGATACCTTTTATTTATTTTGTTTGTTGGATTCCTGTGGCTAGGACTTTCAATACTATGCTGAATAAAAGTGGTGAGATTGAGCATCCTTGGCTTGTTCCAGATTTTAGAGGGTAGGCTTTCATCTTTTCTCCATTGAGTATTATATTTCCTGTGGTTTGTCATAAATGGCTGTTATTATTTTAAGGTATGTCCCCTCTATACCCACTTTAAGTTTTTTTCATGAATGAATGTTGAACTTTGCCAAATACTTTTTATGGATACATTGAGATGATCATGGGGGTTTTCACTTCTGTTAATGCAATGTATGATGTTGATGGATTTGCATGTGTTGAACCATCCTTGTGTACCTGGGAGGAATCCCACTTGGTCATAGTGTATGACCTTTTTTATATGTTGTTGTATTCAGTTGTCTAAAATTGTGTTGAGAATTTTTGCATCTATTTTCATCAAAGACATTGGCCTATAATTTTCTTTTTGGGTAATATCTTTGTCTGGTTTTGGTATTAGGGTGATGGTGGCATCACAGAATATCTTTGGGAGTGTTCCTTCTTCAACCTTTTGGAAAAGTTTAAGGAGGATGGGTATAAATTCCTCTTTGTATGTTTGGTAGAATTCACCTGTAAAGCCATCTGGTCCTGGACTTTGGTTTGCAGGGTGTGTTTTTATTAGATACTCAATTTCATTTCTACTAATTGGTGTGTTCAGTTGATCTATTTCTTCTTGATTAAATTTTAGCCAGCTGTAAGTCTCTAGAAAGTTGTCCATTTCTTCTGTGTTGTCAAATTTGTTGGCATATAATTGTTCATGGTATTATCTTATGATTTTTTTTTTTTTTGTATTTCTGCAGTATCCATTGAGATTTCTCCTTTTTCATTTCCTTTGTTTATTTGGCTTTTTTTTTCTCTCCTCTTCTTGGTGAGTCTATCCTGAGTTTAGTCAACTGTGTTTACCTTTTCAAAGAACCAGCTCTTGGTTTCATTGATTTTCTTCTATTGTTTTTTGAATCTCTATTTTAATTGATTTCTCTGTGACCTTGATGATTTCCTTCCATCTGTTGACTTTAGTTTGTTCTTTCTTCTCTAAACCATTTAGTTAGTTAATTTGTCGATTTGAAATTTTTCTTCTTTTTTGAAGTCCTGTATTGCTATGAATTTCCCTCTAAGCACTGTTTTTGCGGCATCCCATAGATTTTGAATAGTTGTGTCTGCATTATCATTTTCCTCAAGGTATTGTTTTAATTTCCTTTTTGATTTCCTCATTGACCCATTGTTTTTTTTTTTGTTTTGTTTTGTTTTTTTTAGTAGCATGTTGTTTATTCTCCATGTAGTCAGTTTTTTTCTTATTTCTTTTCCTATCATTGTGGTCAGAGAAGACACTTGGAATAATTTCTATACTCTTAAATTTGTTGAGATTAGCTTTGTGCCCCAGTACATGGTCAATCTTTGAGAATGTTCCATGTACACTTGACAAGAATGTTCTGATTTTTTTGGATGCAAAGTCCTGAAAAATGTTAATTTAGTCTAACTTTCACACATGTTATTCAGGATCTCTGTTGCCTTATTGATTTCCATCTAGAGGATCTGTCCATTGATGAGAGTAGGATGTTAAAGTCTCCTATTTTTGTGTACCCATCATTTTCTCCTTTTATGTCTGTTAGTATTTGTTGTATTTATCTGGGTATTCCTATATTGGAGGCATATATATTTACAATTGTAATATCCTCTCCTTGAATGGATCCTTTTATCATTAAATAGTGTCCTTCTTTAACTTTCTTAATGGCTTTCATTTTAAAGTCTATTTTGTCTGATATGAGTATTGTGACTCCTGCTTTCTGTCTTGTCCTTTGACATGAATGATGTTTTCTCATCCCCTTGCTTTCAATCTTCTATGTGTTCTTTTCCCTAAGATGAATCTCTTGAAAGCGTATTGTAGATTTCTGCTTTTTTATCCAATCTGCCACTCTATGTCTTTTGATTGGAGCATTCTGTCCATTGACGTTTAAGGTAATTATTATTGATCAATATGCATTTATTGCTATTTTAAACCTTGTTTTCCAGTTAATTCTATGTTTGTCCTTTGTTACTTTCTTTTTTGGTTGGATGATTTCCATTTATTTTATTCTTCTGTACTTCTCTTTTTAGTTTTTGAGAATGTAATATTTGGTTTTGATTTGTGGTTGCCCTATATTTTAAGTATGTTAATCCCTTCCTTTATCTGCTTCCTTTAGCCTGATGGTCATATAGGCTCAAACATATTATTTAAAATTGGGTCTAGATTTTCTTACTTTCCTTCCCCACATTCTATGATGTTGAAATCATTTTTTAACATCTTCATGTTTGTCCTTTTGCTGTTCCTTATATTTTTCGTCATTTTTACAGTAGTTATTTATTTATTTAATTAATTATTTTTAGATCTGTATCCTGGCTTATTTAAGTGATGGCTTTCCAATTGTGATTTCCTCCATCCTATTTCTTCTTACCTCTTTTTTTATTTAGAGAAGCCCTTTCAGTATTTATTTTAGAATGGGGTTAGTATTGCTGTACTCTTTTAGTTTTTGTTCATTGGAGGAATTCTTTATTTCTCCTTCAATATTAAATGATATTCTTGCTGTGCAGAGTATTCTAGGCTGCAAATTTTTCCCTCTTAGAACTTTGACTATATCTTGCCACTCTCTTCTGTCCTGTAGTATTTCTGTAGAGAAATCAGCTGATAGCCTTATGGGGATTCCCTTATCATTAATGCTTTGTGTTTCTCTTGATTCTTTTAGAATTCTCTCTTTATCTTAAAATTTTGTCATTTTTATTATGGTATGTCTTGGTGTGGGCCTATTTGGTTTCAACTTGTTTGGGGCCTTCTGTACTTCCTGCATCTTGATATCTGTTTTCTTTAATTTGGAACATTTTCAGACAATTTCTTTGAATATATTTTCAATCCATTTTTCTTTTTCTTCTGCTTCTGGGATTCCTGTTATTCATAGGTTGGCCTGCTTTGTCTTATCTCATAGATCTCTTATATTGCTTTCATGTTTTTTCAATTGTTTTTGTCTTCTGTCCTGATTGGGAGATTGCCATGGTTCTATCTTTCAAGTCCCTAATTCATTCCTCCACATTATTCATTCTGCTCTTTATTGCCTCTAGTTCAGTTTGCATCTCTGAAAATTAATTTTCTATTTTTTATTGGTTCCTCCTTATAATTTCTGGTTTCTTTCTAAATTAATCTGCATTACTGTTTATATTCACTCTTAATTCCTTCATATTCACCCTTAATTCCTTCAATATTTTCACTTTTGAATGTTTACCTTTTGAACTCAGTGTCTATCACTACCATAATTTCCCCTGAATTTCTTCAATAGCTTCCTAACTGGCCCCTGTGATTCCAGTATTGCCCCTATACAGTTGATTCCTAATGTATCACAGCAATCCTTTAAAAAAGCTAACATGTTCTCTATTCAAAACCTATAGTAGTTTCCCATTTAATTCAGAATAAATATTCCCAAATCTTCTATGGCTTATAAGACCTCACAAGATTTGGCTTAATTGTTCCAATTTGACCAGATTAGAGACTATTCCCCACTTAGTCTGTTCCAGGCATCCAAGCTCCTTGCCATCTCTAAAAACAGACCAGGCACATGCTCACCTTAGGGACTTTGAATTTGTATTCTTCATACAATGCCTTTGTTATTTTTTCTTTCTGGAATACTCATTAACCATACATTTGCATTGCAAACTACTTCACTTACTTTCTATCAGTAGTAAAATGTCACCTCGACAAGACCTACTGTAATCAACCATCTTAAAATTTTAATCTGTACATAAAATCTTCAACAATCAGTGCTTTCTATCCACCTTCTCTTGTTCACCATTCATTAAAGTATTTTCAGTGCATTCTTCTCTAGCATATGTTACCTTTTTAATGTTGTTTTAAAACTAAATATGCATATTGAAAATCCATACTCAATAATGAGATACACAACTTTCTATATCATTTTACTAGTGCCTAGACTCCAGGGCAATTTCTTGCTATGTTCATCCTTAATCTTACTTCCTGACAATAGCACATGCTATCTAATTTTACAAACTTAGTAATAACATATTGTACTTTAATCTTATTTATCTTTACAATTGTTCTAAGTTTCAACCTTTTCTGTGGAGCCCTCCCTCTTATACTTCTCCCAAATAAGTAAATCAGCAAATTAATCTTAAAATAAGTTAATCTATTGGCACAAATTAATTAATCTGTGTGGATTCTGAATTTGGATTTTTCATTCTTGCCCATGAAATGCTACTTTTATAGTTATTTGTTCAAATATCTATTGCTAATATTAAAAAGCAAATTGATTATTCATGAAGTATCTTTTTTTTGGTAGTTTACACTAGATATTTTGGTAGGAATCAGCACCAGTAATGTTTAGCTCAGTATTCACCTTCGAGTCATCTTTATTTTCACTTCTTAAATTTATCAGTGATAATCTCTTGAAAGTTTAGAGGAGTTTTATTTTTTAAAAAGGATTTGTACTTCTGAAACTATTAATGTACTATGGGTGTAGACCTGAATACATATCAGATATGTCTAGCCCTATTAGTGAATATACTTTGGGTTTTGTATTATTGCTCTGCAAATTAGTTAGGGATATTTTCACAGCTTGATTACTGTTTTCTCTTTTGATAACAAAAGTAATAAAGTGCTAAACAATTTACCCTAAAAATTAAAAATGATATTCCTATGATGTATAATAATAAATAGGAAATTTATCTTTAATGTTCCTCAATCAAAGATAAAATTCATTCACTATCACATGATTATTTAGCATTTCTATACCCAGGCATATTTCTATAGTATGTTAATACATTAGAAAATAAAACAAGTCTGGCCTTCCTGTTACAGTGTATTTTAGAATATTGAAAGTAAAAGTAGTGATATCTTTTTTGTTTGTTTTTTTTGCTTGTTTTGTTTTTTCTTCTTTTGGGGGCTGCACCTGTGGCAAATAGAAGTCCTCAGGCTAGGGCTTGAATCAGAGCTGCAGCTGTAGGCCTACACCATAGCCACAGCAATGCCAGATCTGAGCCATGTCTGCAAACTACACCACAGCTCATGGAAACACTGGATCCTTAACCCACTGAACAAGGATCAAACCTGCATCCTCATGGATACTAGTTGGGTTTATTCATTAAGCCACAACAGGGACTCCAAAAGTAATTATATTTTTATAAACTAAAAAATTTGCTAGTGTAATACAATGGCCCTTCAAAAATAGCAGAGCAGATTATGTGGACAGGGTTTCTTCAAATGATTAAAGATAGTTCCACCCAGGACTTTGATACTCTGTCAATACAAGTTGTTTTCCATTTTCCTCCTATAAAATGATGCATGTAATTGGGTATAAAGATAGATGTACCATTATACTCTTGTATTTATCCTTACAATTTCCTTGTCATGCTTGGTTTGGCTAGAAGAAATAGGGAGTAATTTTTCATTTATTTTCTGTTATCCTCACCCTAAGGAGGCCCACCTGGTACATGAAAATAAAACCCTGTTCTTTTTCACATCAATTTGCATGGACATTTCACATTGCCACCATGAATCTTTCCAGAATCAGATGCAGTTTCCATTGCTTCACAGTTTTGCTTATAATTTATGAAGTAGGCCGGATTTTGTTTGAGTTCCCTAAGCTTCACTGAATCTGTAGGTTTGAGAACAACATTTATTTTGACTGGAAAGCTGAATAAACACAATTTTACAGTTTTAACAGGAAACATTCATCAAGCTCACTGAGTTAAAAAAGTGGAATAATTCAACAGAATATTTATGTTCTTTCTTCTTTCTTTTAATATTCAATGTGTCAATAACATTTCAGGGTATGGATTAGGCTACCAACAGTATACTACACAGAACAAAATGAGATTATCCATTGATTCTAAGATGTTTAATCTAAGATTTGTTTAATCTGTACTATTATAAAATATATTTATATTTCTAACCTCCATTCAATTTATTTGGTTAATTTGATTTGGGCATGTCTTATTAAGTATCGTAGTCTGTGTTTTGACCAAATAGGTCAAAGAAGTAACTTGGGAGATTAGAATTTAGAAAAAAAATTATTAGCACTTGATTGTTCTTGCTTTAAAGTAAAATGTTAGTGTCTTTTCAGGGTGTTTTTGTGACTTGAAGACTGTCTTAAAATTTAATTTACAGCTCTCAAAACTTGTACCATTCAAATATAAAGTATGCCTTTTCTGGTAATATGATGTTAAAAGATTATAAATAGATTTTAACCAACTCTTTAACATATCCATATTAGTCCATGAAAGATCATTGTTCTTATTCCAATTTCCCTGGAACATTAGCTCCTTTGAGAAAAATGAAATGTAATGATTGTCCTTTTGGATAAGAGAGAAACACATAGTAACACATGAAATGTTTTGAGTATTTTTTGGTCTTTCTTTTTAATTTTTGTGTCCTATTCAGAGTGAGTTAATTTTGGACATAGGGTAAGTTAGGTTAATTTGGGTACAAGATAACTTTGTTTTGGGAGAAATAATTGACATCTTCAGAAAATCCTAAAAGTTTATCTTAGATAGATTTATAATGGCATTCAGTATCAGTAAAAGCAAAACTTAGCCACAATATAATATTAGTTTTGAACACCGTATGGACCAGTAGCATTAGAGGAAAAAAAGAAAAATATAGATAATGTATGTTTAGGCCGAGATGAAGAAACAAGGATGGGAGATAGATATGAAATTAGCTGGCACTAGGGTGGATACCAGAATAGTGGTGAAGGCATGGTCAAGAGTATGAAATGTATAACTACATGACATTAATTATAGATTCATATTTTCATTAATCAAAGGACCTCCTGTATACTAAGTGCTCTTCTAGGAACTAGCTCACTGAGATGGGGTATACAAATAAGACTGGATCTCAAGAAAGAGATATTTTGTCTCCTAGAGAAATCTCTACTATAAGAGGATAATAACCAAGGGGGATGGCAAAAACTGACCATATGAAATATCATAGTGTATATAAAGTTAGACACTAGTAAGCGAATATTTATTTAGTATCTCACATTTCTTAAGGATAAAATGGAATTAAATAAAAGAGGCCTTGTTTTTTCCTCAGAATATAAATTTATTGTATTAATACATTTTTTTCTATTTAATCTGGGAAGAATCCTACTTCAGATTTTGAGTCTATCTCCCTCAAAGTCCAAACAGCCTCTAATAATTCTGTCTCTTTAATATTACTATATTTTGTTGAGTTCTCTAATTAAACACAATTATACACTCTTTCTGCCTCTAATCATATCCATTTTAGTTGATTCTAGAAATTTAAGCCAGGCTTTTATTTCAAATGCACATATCTGATTCGAAAAGACTGGAAGGAAATTTTGGCTACCGATACATATAAAAAAGGATTTGCATCAGGAATATATAAGGTTCTCTGAAAATCCAACAGCAAGAAAGGCAAACAGTCCAATGAAATATGTAAAAGATGTGGAGACATTTCACCAGAAGGTAATATGGCTAGCATATAATATCATCTATGTTAAAAATATTAATAATATACAAATTATGTATGGAAGGAAAATAATATTAAATATGGATGTTGCACATCATTAGTCATTAGGAAAATGCAAATCAAACCATAATAAAATGACTCTACATACCTATTAGAATATTTAAATTCAAAAAATACATCCAGCTAGCATGGATGTAGGGCAACTAGAATTCTCATATGTATTTCTGGCATAAATAAAAATAAAAAATTGCACAGTCAGTTGGGAATATATTTTGGCAATTGCTAGCAAAAGGAAAACCTAGAGTTGGCATAGGTCAAAGTAATCCCAATCTTAGATATCTTCCTGATATATGAAAACATATGTTCAGTGTACAGCCGTGCCGCCCTGAATGTGCTTGATCTCACCTGAAAACATATGTCCACAAACATGTTTATAATTACATCCATTATATCACAAAAACTGGAAATAAGCTAATGCTTTTCAACTGGGTGAATGTATAAACAATCTGTGGTATACTGATACAATTAAATGTTAGCAATAAAATGAATAGATTAATGATAGATGCAGCAAAATGGATGGATCTCAAGTGTGTCATGTTGAGTAAAGCAGTCAGTTACAAAGGCTGCATATAGTATATGAATCCAATAATATGACAGTTTGGAAAAGCCAAAATCATAATACAAGCACCACGGAGTTCCCGTCGTGGCGCAGTGGTTAATGAATCCGACTAGGAACCATGAGGTTGCAGGTTCAGTCCCTGCGCTTGCTTAGTGGGTTAACGATCTGGCGTTGCCGTGAGCTGTAGTGTAGGTTGCAGACGCGGCTCGGATCCTGCGTTGCTGTGGCTCTGGCGTAGGCCAGTGGCTACAGCTCCGATTAGACCCCTAGCCTGGGAACCTCCATATGCTGTGGGAGCGGCCCAAGAAATACCAAAAAATAAAAAAATAAAAAATAAAAAAAAATAAAATAAAATAAAAATAATACAAGCACCTGAAGGTGGGGGAGAGTGCTGGGGAAATCTTGGGTGGAGGAATTTTATAATTTGGTTGTGATGGTGTTTCTGATTCTATTCCTTTTTCAAAATTCAAAAAATTATACACTAAAATGAGTGAATTTTTTTGTATGTCAATTACATCTTAGCAAACCTGACTTAAGTAATGTGATTCTTCCACTATTTAAAACCTTAAGTAATTCTATATTATCCAAAGGATGAAATACACACTCTACCCCATAAAATATGTTATTTTATTTCATAATATTCTCTGATTAGCCTATCTAAGCTCCTCTCGTCCCATTTATTAACCAAATCCCACATTCAGTCAAACTGCAATAGCCAGTTTCCACAGGAAGCATTCCCATTTTATTTTATTTTACTTTGCTTTTTAGGGCTGCACCTGTGACATACGAAAGTTCCCAGGCAATGGGTCCAATCAGAGCTACAGATACCTGCCTATGCCACAGCCATAGCAACTCATGATCAGAACCACATCTGCAACCTATACCATAACTTACCACAATGCCATATCCTTAACCCTCTGAGCAAGGCCAGGGATTGAACCCACATCTGCATGGATACCAGTTGGGTTTGTTTCCACTGAGCCACAATGGGAACTCTGAAGCATTCCTTTTTTTTTTTTTTTTTTTTTTTTTTTTTTTTTTTTTTTTTGGTTTATTATATAATGATTTTTTTTTCCATTATAGCTGGTTTACAGTGTTCTGTCAATTTTCTACTGTACAGCATGGTGACCCAGTTACACATACATGTATATATTCTTTTTTCTCACATTATCATGCTCCATCGTAAGTGACCAGACAGAGTTCCCAGTGCTACACAGCAGGATTTCATTGTTAATCTATTCCAAAGGCAATAGTATACATCTTTTAACTCCAAACACCCCATCCACCTCACTCCCTCCCCTTCCCCCTCCCCCTTGGCAACCACAAGTCTATTCCCCAAGTCCATGATTTTCTTTTCTGTGGAAAGGTTCATTTGTGCTGTATATTAGATCAAGACGTAGAAACAACCTAAATATCCATCGACAGATGATTGGATTAGGAAGATATGGTATATATACACAATGGAATACTACTCAGCCATAAAAAAGAACAAAATAATGCCATTTTCAGCAACATTCATGGAACTATAGACTCTCATCCTGAGTGAAGTAAGTCAGAAAGATAAAGACAAATACCATGTGATATCACATATCTGGAATCTAATATATGGCATTACCTTTTTAACTTGAGCCATGTGTTTCAATTTTGTTTTCCTCTACTCTGACATGTAGCACTCCAATTTTCTTATTTTTTTCTATAATTGCAATCAACTTGCTTCTGAACTCTCATTTCCACTCAATAGCAGAAAATCTGGCCTCTTTAGGAAACTCTGGGTAGTTCAAGTTAAGAGTCTCTTAAGATCAATTTCTCTATCAATGTTGAATATGACCTTAGTCAATTTAAAATTAAAACTTAACTCTCAGGAATCTTGTCTCTCTTAGCAATTTTTCTTTTTATCCTTCTCTGTAAGCTGCAGGGGAAATGTTGATGACCTTATGGCATTTGAAGGTGATATAGAGTCCTGGATTGACACCAAGACTTCTCTAATGGCCTCCCTCTGTGGCCTTTCTCATATATCTTAATCTGTCCAGCCTCTGGTTCATCTTGTGCCCCAGCCCCTGCTGCTGTGGCTTTCTGTACCTGTTCACTGATAATGGGTTTATATCATTGTTTTCCCATAAATTGTATTTGCAAGGACATCCAGTTATAAGATTGTAGAACTTCTGTCCTTACTGTCTAGACTGAAAGCAGATTCTGAAAAATTTGATGACATATCTAAGTTCCACAGTTATGGTTTTTAGAAAATAACAAATTCAGTCCTCTGAGCACTGGATTTTACCATTTGAGCTAAGCTTTGAAATAACCCATTTTATATACAATAGACTATTAATTAACCATAAAAAATGAAATAATGCTATTTACAGCAACATAGATGGATCTAGAGATTATCAAACTAAGTGAAGACAGTGAAAGACAAACATTGTATGATATCACATATGTGGAATCTAAAAAAGTATACAAATGAACTCATTACAGAACAGAAACAGACCCACATACTTTGAAACAAATTTATGGTTACCAAAGGGACAGGTAGGGGGAGAGAGGAACTGAGGTATTGGGATTGGCCTATGCATACTCTAGTATCTGGAATGACTGGCCAATGGGGAACTGCTGTATAGCACAGGGAACTCTACCCAATATTCCGTGATAAGCTATATGGGAAAGGAATCTGAAAAAGAATGAATGTATATGTGTAACTGAATCACATTTTTGTACAGCAGAAATTATCACAACATTGTAAATCAACTATATTTCAATAAAACTTTAAAAATTAAAAAACTCATTTTAACTTGCAGGTGCCTGGGTCTTATATTTTTAAAATGTACTTTTAAAAACAATTTCTTTTAAATTGGGCTTTACTTTTAGAAACTCTTTTTGAATTTCAAAGCTGAAAGAAAAACTCCTTTCATTCTAATCATTAAAAAACTAATCTTTCCCAATAAAATCATTGTCTCTAGATAAACAAAAAGCAGGAAACACACAAAAAATAAAAAGTAAGCAGTTATCTTGCTATATACATTCTTCAATATTTGTCTTATATATACTCCACTTCTTCCATGAATAATTTCCTCCTAGCCTTTGGGAGTTCCTTGAAGTAATATTTATAAGAAAATGCTGGTTTCCAAAGAGTTGATTACTGCCCCTATGTTTTCCTCATTTATCCCATTTAGTGAATACCCCTTTTAATTAAATTTGTTAATTCTGATTAGTTTATTGAACTATGAGGTATTTAGAAGCATGGATTATTTTACAGTTTTTATGCAACATTCTTTTTAAAAATTGATTTCTAATTTGATTGCATTTTATTTAGATGGTATGACAGTAATGACAAGTTGATGCTGTGAAATGAAAATGTGTTGAGATTTGCTTGGTGGACTAATATATGTGATAATATTTTTAGATTTTCCATATGATTAATGTATAATCTTTGCATATTGGGTATAAGGTTTTATATATTTCTCAGAAGAAATATGCAAAATATTTGAAAACCAATGCTACATTCATCAAGCCAATTGGAACATATGTTCAATCAATCAGAACAGCTAAGGGCACATATACTTCACCAATAGATGACAGCTGGAATTAACTCTGTACATAGCCACTAGATAAAGCTTGTTAATTGTGTTGTTCATGTCTTATATATCTTCAGTATCTTTTTGTATGTTTCACATATAATTAAAATGGAGGATACTGGTGTTGAAATATCTTTGCAAAGGTATATTTAACAATTTCTCATATGGTTTTTATCCATTTTTGTTTTACATATGTGGAGCTTTAAAAAAATTTTTATCTAAGTTTCAAATAATTATATTCATAAATAACACATTTCATCATTATTTGGCATCTTCTTTAGCTCTTTAAGTATATTATTTTTTCTTAAATTTATTGCCTATATATTTTATATACCTCTTTGAAAATTTTTTTGTGTGTTTTGATTTGTTATTCTTATAGATCAAAATTTTGTCAGAGGTCTATTAAAATTATGGACACCTAATATTTTACCATTGTATCTGTCCATTTTTTTCAAATATTTTTTATTTATATCATTCTTACCCATCTCTTTTTAATATTTCTTAGTTTTTTTTATAATGTTATGATAGAAATCTTAGAATAAAAGATATGATCTTTTCCTCTGCTTCCTAACTACTGATGGTTTGTGTAGAGAAAATATTTGGATTTTTCCATGCCTATTTTTTCAAATTTACCATATATTTTAATATATAATACTCCTGGATAATATTTTTATAAATCATCTCTTTTTTCCTGTGTAAAATTTCCCTTAAGCGAAGATGATGATAGAAGGAAATCTTACTTTTTCCTTTTTACTGTGTCTTTTAAACAATATTTAACACAAAAAAATTTTAGCTTTAGCATGGCACAAATAATATATAAATGATTATAAGACACATCAATTTAAGCAAACATTTTAAGATATTTTATAGTTGTACATTCCTCAAATGAATTTGATGCTAATAATATTCTCAATGCTTTTTAGATAGTACTTTTATTTTGTGCTTAAACTGTTAAAACATTTGAAGCCAAAAGGATTTGTCTGAATGTTAGGACACAATTATTTAAAAGACATTTTTTTCTGTATGTTGACCTGTAAACATGAGACACAATAGAATCCAACTAAATCAAATAAACTGCTTCTCAGAGCGCTTTAGCTTGGTCCTCAAAAGAAAAAGATAAAACAAATTGAGTGCTTCAATGTCAACAGGGTCTATCAAGCAGGGTTACAAGCATATATGTCTAAGACACTTCAAGGTTATAAAACAAATTCCTAAAAGTTCAGGTTTATGGCTTCACACCGAGTCACCATAAAACCTCTGAATCCCACTGGGGACCTTTTATTTCAAAATCAATTTTGGAGTTGTTTGTAGAGAAGAGAACGATCTCTGAACCAATGCTCAAGCAGTTAGAAAGGATTACAGGTATTTGAAATAAATTTCTAAGGAGTTTTTTGAAAAATTGAAGAATGGCCATTATAGCTACATTTTACATAACATCCATAAGAAACACGATGGAGTTTATCTATACCAAGTATATGCATTGCCATTAAGGACTTTTATGGACTCTGGGGAGACCAGTGTAGCTATTTCAAAATAGAGATTAAAATTTTTGATTTTTCAGATAGAGACCCAAGATTACCACATATTCTGCAATTTTGAAACATGCTTAGAAAAAGGAGCAGACTTGCATTTAGAATTTACAACATATTAACATATTTCTAATGGGTGGCTATATCTAGTTTGAAAAATAGTTACAAAGAATAAAAATATTCAACTCCAATTGCATACACAATTTATGGGCTTAATATGAGCACACAGAGATAAAACAGTATGCTGTTTATTCTGCAGGGACCATCCTCCAGTAAGATGTTTGAATTATTTCTTGTTTTGAATAATGTGTTAAATCCTAGGTAAGATGTTATACAAATACTCTACAAAAATGTTGGGGTGATGAGCAGAAATTTTTACATCAGCCTTTAGAGGCCAATGTAATTTGCTCATATGTCTCCTCTTGCCTAACTGTAACATCACTGCTGCATGTCCTGCTCTAGCATCGCAGTTCAGATTCATTCTGCTTTTTTGGGTTAAGCTTGAATAACTTGAATATTGACATCCTGGATCCCAGGCTGGAAGAATATTTTATTTTATTTTCTGCTCTCATATACAATTGATTTTAAATGTTCAATGACATTTTAATATTTTTAAATAGCATGTCTAACATATATTGATATTAGAAAGATTAACAATAATATAAACCCTCAGGTATACAACACATAGGGTTTTTGTTGTTTTTTTTTTTTTTTTGGCTTACACAAAAGAAATGTATTGTCTCACAAGTCTCACAAAAAAAATTATTGTCTCACCTTTCAGAAGTCCTAGACTGACATGTTGGCAGAGTTGGTTTTTTTCCCTATGGACTGTGAAGGAAGGAACTGTCCAGGCTTTTCTTTGTGGCTTGTAGATATCCATCATCTCCATGTGTCTCTTCACCATGTCTTCCATTTTTGTGTTTCTATTTCCAAATTTCCCATATTACATGTGGTCCCACTTCATCTCTATGGTGCAGAGGGGTATTTCAGTCTCACTCCCATGTTCTAGTATTTTCACTCTGCTGTCCTGTCTACAGATAGTTGCTACATGGTCTTGTGAAGGAGACTAAAATCAGGAACTACCTATGTCACCGTCTTGATGAGGTCACTACACTCAAAATTTAAAAAATAAAATAGAGCCCATGTGCTTTCTCCTTGATATTTCTCCTTGTTTCTCATTATGCTATGAACACATATGACTAAGAACAAAGAACACAGCGTTTATAATGCCCTGATATTGAAATTTATGTAAGTGGAATGTTTGTAAATAGCTATATTTGCTTTCGGCCTTCACAATTGAGAATCATGAGATCTACTATGTTCATACTTTATTATGTAGTTTATTAATTTATTACTGCTGATTTCCTTAGCTTGTTGAGGTATAATTGATACATAGGAATGGATATAAAGTATACTACAACTTCATGTTTTGATGTATGTTTACATTGTGAAATGATCACCACATTCAAGCTAATTAACCTATTCATTATCTGTCATAGTTACTATTTTCCTTCTTTCTTTCCTTCCTTTCCTCCTCCTTCCTTCCCTCCTTCTTTTCTTTCCTTATAATTCCATTATTTTAATATACAATTGACCTTTGAACAGCAAAGGCTTTAGGGGACACAAACCCTCTTATTCCCCTATGCAAAGTAGGAAATCCTGGTATTAACATTGTAACACTCCACATCCCCAGTTTCACATTTGTAAGTTCAACCAACTACAAATCATGTGGCACTGTAGTATGTATTGAGAAAAACTAGCCTACGGGTAGATCTGCACTGTTCAGACCCATGTTACACCATTTCTTTATTTTTTTGTTAGCGGATCTTGGTTTTCAGTATTACTTTAAAAAAATGAATATTCTTATACATATTTCCTTCTCCCTTGCTGCCTATATGCCAGTGTTATCTTAGGAGTTTGTAAGATATAAGAAAAGATGAATTATTTTCTAAAGTAATTGAAAAAATTACATGTGATTCCCATTGTTTCTAAGCTTCATTACCACTTGTTTTTCTCATGTTTTTGTATATGTGGTATATTTCAGTCTTATTTATTTATTTATTTTTACTTTTTAAATTTAATTTTTATTATAGTTGATTTACAATGTTCCGTAAATTTCTTCTGTACAGCAAAGTGAGCCATTTACACATATATATAGATTATTTCTTCTCGCATTATCTTCCATCATGTTCCATTACAAGTAACTAGATATAGTTCCCTGTGCTATATTGCAGGATCTCATTGTTTATCCACTCCAAATGCAATAGTTTACATCTACTAATCCCAAGCTCCTAGTCCATCCCACTTCCTCCCCTACCCACTTGGCAACAAGAAGTCCATTCTCCATAGCCATGAGTTTGTTTTTTTTTTCTTTAGATAAGTTCATTTGTGCAATGTATTAGATTCCAGATATGTGATGTCATGTGGTATTTGTCTTTCTCTTTCTGACATGCTTCACTTAATGTATGATCTCTCATTTAATCCATGCTTCCACAAATGGCATTATTTTGTTCTTTTTTTTTATGGCTGAGGGGTATTCCATTAGGAATATGTACCACATCTTCTTAATCCATTCATCTCTCGATAGACACTTAGATTATTTCCATGTCTTGGCTATTGCAGATAATACTGCAATGAACATAGGGATGCATGTACCTTTTTGAATGAAAGTTTTGTCTAGGTATATGCCCAGGAGTGGGATTGCTGAATTATATGGTAGGTCTATATTTAGTTTTCTGAGATACCACCATACTGTTTTCCATAGTGGTTGTACCAATTTACATTCCCACCAACAGTACAGGAGGGTTCCCCTTTCTCCACAATCTCTCCAGCATTTGTTATTTGTAGACTTATTAATAGGAGCCATTCTGACCATTGTAAAATGGTACCTCATTGTAGTTTTGATTTGCATTCCTCTAATAATTAGGGATATTGATCATCTTTTCATGTTCCTGTGCCAAGTCCAGCTCAGCAGGTTAGGGTTGAAGAACGGGTGCTGTGAAACTTAAGGAAAAAAGTTAACATAAAACAAGGCACAGAGAAATTTATCTTAATTAAAGGTGGGAACCAGGGGACTCAAGATCTCAGGGACCAAGAGCCCCACCTCAAGAAACCATACTGCTTTTATTATGTTCTTTAGGATTATGTCAAGTGAGGAGGGGGTTGTAGGTGCAGGATATAGGTTTTTTTAAATTATTTTAAAAGTCACATAGCTGGTAGCTGATTAAGCTCTTATTCTGACCTTTAGACATTTAACAATCATTAGCACTGAGGAGGCTTGGCGTCAGCTATCTATGCATAGCATCTAGAATCACCATTGTGCTTCTGTAGATGGCATGCCTATCTGCAGCAACCCTACACGCCTAGGTTTGCACCTCGGTTCTCCTTGATAATGCATATCCTGCTAACAACAACCCCTCATAAACCCCTTGGGTCCATGAAGCTCATCTTCCTCTTATTCTTTAGAGGATATATCATGCTGTGCAAATGGTGTGCCTATCTGCACAGGTCCGGTATGCTTAGACCAATGCATTATGTCATCATTCAGCTGACCACACGAATAACTTATGCCTTTAGGTCTTTGTTCTTAAGCTTAAGTCATTTACCAGCACTGCGACTGTTTTTCAAGGCAGAAGGTGGGGTAAAGTAAGGCAGGACAAGATGGAGTTTTCAGCATAGAAAATAGAAGCAAAGAGGCTAAGAAAATATTGTAGAAACATGTCTCATGACATCTCCCCCTTTTTGTTTTTGCAGGAGGACAAAAGTAGATCTTGCAACTTCTTTTTTCATTATTTCTTGGATTGCTCACTTTGCGCATCTATAGACTAAATAGAAAATTATTAAGGATCCTAGAAATGCAATTAATGATCAGATTATTCCTCCACCAAAATCTTTAAACCATTTTAAAGGATTAAATATTTTTAAGTCTTCCAGAATATTATCCAGTACCTCTTTATGAGGTATATTTGTAAAGAGGACTTTTGAATACTCAGGACTCTAGTCTGTAGTTTCATATATATACATATATGTATATGTATATCTAGAGTCAACTCATGCAAGTAACCTCATAAATGCCTCTTAATTCCATGATGTTTCACTAGAATTGTACTCATAGGGAGTAACATAATAAGAAGTGAAATTAATTGATACTCCTTTTTTGACTTTTTATAGGTATAATTTCCATCCCAGATTTGAATACTTTCAAAGCTAAGAGGAATTTTCCACAAGTTAACTTGAGGCTTTTTATTACCAAATTGAGGATAGGGAGGCACAAAGCCTGAATCTTTCCAACTTATGGGGCTTTTAGCTTTAGTTATTATTTTTTGTTGGCCCGATTGGCTGGAGACCATCCAAGAGACTAATTCATTAACAGAACACGGAGATTGATGGCCCTTAGGGGACAAATCCCATCAGTTCCAAAGGAACCATTAAGCAGTATGACCCCCTCCGTTGCCCTGCATATATTCCAATGAATTTGATTTTTCATTCTCTTGGAGGTATCTATCCTTTTTAAGGAACATAAAGGCCTGTCAGTCATCCCCATATTAACTGGTTTCACCTGACTTTAAGTGAGACTCCAGCCTATAACTAAATGTAAATCTTCACTGGTGGGCATATCTAAATTTTCAGAAAACCACATTTGAGTTTTAGGAATTATAAGTTTTCTTTTCCAATCCAAATCGGCCAATTTTTAAACCCCAAAATTTGATTAAAAGGTGTCCCTTCTTTTTTCAAATAGGGCAGTCTGTCATCCTCCAGCCCAGAATTCTGTGATTGTAGTCAGAGAATATGCTTGAAATAATTTTTATACTCTTAACTTTGTTGAATTTGGTTCTACGCCTCATTATGTGGCTAATTCTTGAGAATTTTCCTTGTGTGTTTGAAAAGCACATATATTCTGATTTTTTTGATATAATATCCTGAAAATATCAATGAAGTCTAACTTTTCTATTTGTGTGATTTAGGACTTCTCTTTCCTTTACTGATTATCTATCTAGAGGATCTGTCCATTGATGTGAGTGCGGTGTTAAAATCTTATACTATTTCTGTGTTCCCATCAATTTCTCCTTTAATGTCTGTTGGCATTTTTTGTATGTATTTGGGTGCTCCTATACTAGGGTCATATATATTGATGAGTGCAATATGCTCCTCTTGAGTTGATCCTTTTATCATTAAATTGTGTCCTTTGTCTTTTTTATGACATTAGTATGGAAGTCTATTTTGTCTGTTATGAATATTGAGACTCCTGCTTTTTTTTTGTCTTTTTCTTCACATTAAATATCTTTTTCCATCCCCTCGCTTTAAATTTATATGTGTCCTTTGCCCTAAGTTAAGTCAATTGTAGGCAGCATATTGTAGGCTCTTTTTTTTTTCTTTTTCCTTTTTTTTTTAAATCCAGTCTGCCTCTCTATGTCCTTTGATTGGAGCATTCAGTCCATTGACATTTAAGGTAATTATTGATAAATATCTATTTACTAATATTGTAAAACTTGTTTTGCAGTTGATTCTGTGTTTGCCCTTTGTTGCTCAATAAAAGGAGGGTTTCCTTTTATTTTATGCTTGTGTCTTCTTCTTTTTAGTTTTTGTCAATGTATTGTTTTGTTTTGGTTTGTGGTTGCCCTGTTTTTCAAGTATGTTAACCCCTTCCTATATCTACTTGCTTTAGCCTGATAGTCATATGGGCTCAAATGCATTCTAAAAAAAAGAGCATAGATTTTTTACTTTCTTTTCCCACATTTTATGATTTGAGGTCTTTTTTTAAATCATTTTCATGTTTATCATTTTGCTGTTCCTTTTGTTCATTGTCACTTTTACAACAGCTTCAACAGCTTTCTTTTTTTTTCCTTTTAGATCTGTATACTGGCAGATTTAAATGATTATTTTCCAGATGTGATTTCCTCTATCCTATTTCTTTTTGCTACTTTTTATTTAGAGGAATCCTTTCAGTATTCAGTTTAGAATGGGTTTGGTATTGCTGTGTTCTTATGGTTTTTGTTTGATGGAAAAATTATTTCTCCTTCTATTTTAAATGACCTTGCTGGGTAGAGTTAGATGTTTTAATTTGATGTATGTGGTAATTCAGCCAATGTAAAGAGTTGCAATACAATTTTTTTTGGTAATTTTTAAAATTTGGCTTTTCAGAAAAGCAGAGAATTTGTGTGTTCTTTTTAAAAAGTAGCCAGTGGATCAAAATACCACAGCAACTTGCAATCCATAATCATCCAATTAATAAATTTATCAGTGAGATTAATATTCAGAGTTTATGCCCTGTTTTATGTATTCATACATGCTTTATGATTCAGTTTTAATCACCTATTTTATAAAACTGCAAAAAAGTATACAGATGATTTTAAATTGGAGAATTTTTTTGTTTTTCTCACTTAGTTCCTATATGTCTGGATGATTATTATTTATTGCTAGAGTGATAATTTTTCCTAGTTTTTTTCATTGTAATGAAGAAGTGATGAGAAAATGTGTCTATTAATGGAGAGGTACAAATGAAAGGAGTTCTGTTAATAGCACTGTTACTCAATTTTTATTTTTTTTCCAATTATATTCCAACATAGTGGTTTCTCATAAAACCTATTTTTAATGTTATATCAGCTTACACCTTAATTACTTCCTCCTTCAATTTCATTGATAGCAAAGAATTGGAAATGACCTAATTTTCAAAAAGATTTGTTACCTAGTCATGAAGATCAATCACAAGCTCAGTTTATAGGAATTATACCTAAAAGGTTTTACTAAGACTTTTCAAAAGACCATTAATTGTTCTTCTTAATTCTTTTTCAACTTAGAGGCAAACTTTTTAACCTGATAGACTAGAAATTTATTAGAAGAAAATAAAAACAGAATTGATTTCAATATACCTTTGCCAGTGGAGTATATATTTAGAAAAATTTTGTATCTCATCTCATATTTTAAATATATTTGAATGAAAATCAAGGAATCATAGTTTAACTTATTTAGTTTATAGGAAATAATCATCACATAACCTAATTGGCAAAGTCAATCCTTGTCAAGAAGATCAGCCAAATGAGATTGACTTTCTGTTAGAACATAACATGAATGTGTTAAAAGGTTCCCCTGGCAATCATCGAACTACTAAATTTCAGCTCGCAATAGTTAGATTCCTAGAATTATTTTGGCGTCTAGTTAAAAAAAAGCTACACCATCAGCGTTTCCTGAATTCTCGTTCAATCTCATTATTTTCTCTCTCTCTCCCTTTCTCCCTCTCTTTCCCTCCCCCTCCCTCTCCCTCTCTTTCCCCTCCCCCACCTCCCCCCCAAATCTTTCTCTTTCTCAATCCTACCTCAGGATTTCTCCCCCAGGAGAGATACATTAAGTATTTGGCAATTATTTGGGAATAATTTTGGAATAAATTTGGTGAAGGATATTTTGATATAGAACAAAATGTTAGTGTTCATGCTTTCAAAAAATGCTACACATAAGAGAGGAAACAAGGCAATCTTATGGGGTCCCTGTCTTTTGATGAAAGCATTTTGACTTCTCCATTTATCAGGTACTTTGCCAGTTTTATACAACAGAATAATTCTGGATCGGTGAGAGGTATGGCCCTCTTTTGCACATGTGGAGAAAGGCCAAAGTGAAGAATCATACTAAAAGGGACCATAAATAATATTCTCCTCCTGATTTTTTCCTTCTCTTTTATAAATTTCATAGCTATTTTGTTTTATTTAAACTTCCAATCAAAATTTACCATTTCTTTGTGAGGGTCACCCAAAACCTTTTGGGGATTTTTAGTGGAATGAGATTGAGTTTAATATCAATTGAAAGTTGATCTATTGATATTGAATTTTCTGTTTATGAACATGCTATGTCTCTCCATTTATTTAGGACCTTATTAATGATTTACATTTTATAATTGTTTCCCATAAAGGAATTACCCTAGTCTTTAGCTTTATGTCTCTGTACCATGCATTTCTATTGCTGTTTTTAATGGTATTTTGTTTGTAAGCCCTTACTTACTAAGTGAGAAATTGTTTCAGGTACCTTTTATAGGTCTTAGGAAAGTTGTACAATGAGTATAATTTTCAAATTTTATAAGGGAATCAGTTCTAAGAGAAGTTAAGTAGTTCTCTAGTATTATCTGGAGGGCAGAGATTGGTTTTGAACAAAAACTAATTTCTGGGTGTCCTTGGCTATGCCTCACTTTCTAGAAAAACTTCAGTATGTATAGAGAAGACCAAATGTGAAATCATTACAATATAGTGTGTGTTGTATTAACTGTGGGCTTATAAAAATATAATGAGGACCCAGAGAAGGATTCAAGTAATAGTATTTTTATTGCATACATTAGAAGATATTTATATTAGATATGTATTATTATTACATATTTTATAATAGACATATTATATACATATAATGTGATTATATAAATACATACTAAAATAGATCTTAATGTAAATACTAAATTTTCTTCTGTCTATCTGAGGTTCCATCAGCTGACCAGAAATTTTGCTTCTTTTTCTAACATAATAAATTTCTTGTATTATTTATGAGCAAACTCAGAGGACACGTCCAAAGAAAAGACCTACATAGCCTGCTACCATTTCTTTTTAATTTTGCAACTTCAGCTTATTTACCCACTCAGTATGTGTGGGGACAGTAGTCAAAATTTTCAGTATTTGTTACAGATTTTTTCTGAATCATCTTTTCAAGAATGTTTGTGTGGCATACATTTTGGAAAATAAACATCATAGTTTTTCTTTGGAGCAGAGGGCAGTTTTGTGTATTTCTCAGTGTAATAAAGATAATGTTTCCCTTCAAGCTAATAATGGAGCAGATTTTCTTAGTCTATTATAAAAAAAAATTGGACTTTTCTAAGCATGGAGTTCCTCAGTTATGATGAAAACCCACAGCTTATGCAGCATCCACCGGAGCTGTTCTGCATCACTACAGAAACAAGGAAAAAGTGAGTGAAGTCACTTGTTTCTGACCCTGGAGTATCATATCATTTTCTAACATCTATGAAATTACTGAAGACTTCTTCTTAGCTTGCATATAATATAAAAATCTCATGTCATTTATAGTTTTAAACAAGGGTGGGAGGAATTCCTGTTCTGGCTCTGCAGGTTAAGAATCTGATAAAGTGTCCATGCAGATGTGGGTTCAATCCGTGGGCTTGCTCAGTGTGTTAAGGATCTGGTGCTGCCACAAGCTGCAGTGGAGGTCACAGATGTGGCTCAGATAAGTGTTCCCATGGCTGTGGCATAGGCCTGCAGCTGCAGCTCTGATTCTACCCCTAGCCCAGAATCTTCCATATGCCACAGGTGCAGCTGTAAAAAGAAAAATAAATAAATAAATAAATATAAACAAAGCTGAGAGAAAATAAGTGCAAGTAGAAATACTACAGGATATAAAAGAGAGTTATTATTTTGCATTATTTTATTATAGACAATTTCTTAGAAATGTTTTTCATGAATATTTATTCTTATATAGTTTTTGCACTTAAAAATCATTTAATAGTGCAACAGTTCTTTAAACGCCCACTTTAAAATACTGAATCTAGGAGTTCCCTTCATAGCTCAGTGGAAACTAGGAACCATGAGGACTCAGGTTTGATCCCAGGCCTCACTCAGTGGGTTAAGGATCTGGCATTGCTGTGAGCTGCAGTGTAGCTCGCAGACAAGACTTATATCCTGTGTTTCTGTGGCTGTGGTGTAGGCCAAAGATGTAGCTTAGATTCGATCCCTAGCCTGGAACCTCCATATGCCATGGATGCGACCCTAAAATACAGAAAATAAATAAATACATAGATAAATAAGTTAGATATTGCACCTCTAAATCTTGAGTCTGTTTTAGTTTTGAGGTTGAATGATAGAGTGTATTTATGATGACAATGATTAACTTTTTATAAAAAACTAAAATGGATGAATATAAACAGAAAAATAAACATCATAATTTCAAGTAGAGGATTTCATATATTTTATACAGTCTTTTTTTAAAATATATATTTTGTTCATCTAGTTGAACTCATGCCTCAAATTTTATTATTAAAAATTCATGTCACATCTTGTTTCAGAAAATGTATGAATTTAATAAGAACTCACTTTTTATTTTATTTTACGCTTTTCCCACTTGCTACCATACCATAAACATTTAATATGCAATTTTAATGGTTATTAAAAGTTATTTAACTGGTTTAAATGATTTAGTTACCATTTTCTCCTTATTGGAAAAATTATCTATTTTTCCCACATACATGATGTTATGATAATCACTTTTGCAAATAAATCTGCTCACAAATACAGCAAAATGATCAAATGAGTTCCCCAAAGTAAAATTGCTTGCTCAAATTTTGATTATAATCAAGAAATTTGGTTTATATTTTAATCTTTATTCAGAAATGTGCTGTTTGACCTTTAATATTAAAATAGATCTCAATAATATGGCTGGTGAAAGATAGAAGTTACACTTGTCTTTATTTAGATTTTCAGTTTGTGAAGTTAAATATGAAAATTATATTAGTCATTTATTTATATGTCCACTTTTTCCAATTGTCTGCCCAACTTTTTCCAGATGTAACAATTCTATTTCTCTCCACCATGATCAATTACTCTCTCATCTGGTTCTATAAATTATTGAAGAACTAAAGGAATTTCATACTGAAATAAATCCATTTATTCATACCTGTAACTACATGTCCCTGGAAAATATGTACATTTTGTGTTCAGATACTTTTACCCAGCATAGTGTCCATGAAAATAATTCATGTTATGGCATATTGTTGCCAGTGTTTTGTTACTTTTTACTTGTGATTAGTCCATTTACTATATACACTTTTTTCTAGTATTGATAAGCATGATGACATTAACATAATAATAACTAGCAATAATGTTTTGAAGTTCATTGTCACAATTGTGCAGTAATTACTTTTGTAAATTCTATAATTTATATTTGATCTATCTGTAATTATTTAATCTGCATTTAATCTATATTAATCTATATTTAATCTATCTATAATTGTTTGTAATTATCCAGAACTTGGTTTTAGTCTTAAGAATTCATTTTGCTGTCAGCAGAAATTTTTCTAATTTATGGTACACAGACATTTCTACCTGTAAATATACTTTTGAATAAATTGTCAATTCAAAAATTTTAGATAGGCGATGTGTCCTTTCAAAGCAGAGATTGAGCAGGTTTTCTTAGAGCCCATCATAAAATTTTGGTGTTTCCTAATCTTGAGGTTCCTCAATTATGATGAAAACCCAGTGCCTGTGCAGCATCCACCTGGGTTGCGCTGCATCAGGAGGGGAAATAATGAAAATATGAGTAACAAATCCCTTTTCTCTGACCCACAAGTATGATATTATTGGCTGGTGTCTGTGAAACGGTTGAAGGCTTACATGGGATTCTATACTGTTTGCCGTAAGACTGAATGTCTATGCCCACTTCTGCCCAAATTTATACGTTGAGACATGATCCCTGCTGTGAGTGTGTATGGAGGTGTGTGGCCTTTGGAAGATGACTAGGAATTGGAATAGTGTCTTCATAAAAGAGACCACAAGAGCAGTCTTATATCTTCTGCTATCTGAGGTTACAGCAAAAATGTATCTGTCTGTGAAAGAAGAGGCAGGCTCTTATCACACCCTGAATGTGCCAGTGCCTTAATCTTAGACCTCTCAGCCTTCAGAACTAGGTAAAATCAATTTCTGTTGTCTATGGTATTATGTTAGAGCAGCCTGAATGGACTAAGACATTGCTTAATCTTTCCTAGCTAAAAGGGCTCATGTGATTCTAAATGTTTTCAATTAACATAGCCATTAAACCTGGGTGAAGGGCAGGTTTAGCAGACAACCCCTGGAAAGGACAAACACATTATAGTCCTTTCATAGGTAGTAGCCATTCCAAGTGCACATTCAGGTAAAGGTTACATAATCCCTGAAGAACCTCTGCAGTCATACCTTGCGGTTTATAACTTTACCCTACATTTGTCCTCCTCTGTATGACATCTCCAAATCCATGCAATTTCAAGTTGTAATCTTTTAGCACTGTCCCTATACTCCATAATATTTACTGTCCAATGAACACCAGAATCTTAGAATTCTAAGAAGTTATGGATATCACTTGTAAGCCACTTCTCCCAAATCATTGACTTTTTCCTTAGGTCCCCTGATGGTAGCCCTAATTTCTGTAATTCAACTGGAATGAGATATACTTCTGGTTTACTATACTGCCAGAGTGAGGAAATTCCAGAAGCTTCTAGTAGGCACTCCTATGATACTAGCCTTTTCTCCATGAGTCAGAGGGCCAATAGGGAAATTCTAAAAACTGTGAAATAAACCTATCTCGACTATTCAGTCAGAAAGTAACCACAGTTGAGTTCACTACTTGATACTACTGGAGTTGAATTTGGACCACGGCTCCACCTATCACCTGACACCAAAAGCATAAACTTTGCCCAATGAGCTATGGTGGCATTTTTGTATTTAGGAATGAATGTCAACTCAGAGCCAGTGTGAACTAATCTTTGAAAAGTCTTAGTATTTATTTTTCCCAAGCACACAGTCATTCTAGTAAATTATCTAAAGGGAAAAGCTTAAAGGTAAGTAAGTTCTACACTGTGTTACTGCTGCAGGGTTTTTCCTCAAATGGACCTAGCTTCTCTTTTTATTTTTAATTAGACTATTTTTGAACAGTTAGATATTTACAGAAAAATTTATACAAATAGTACAGACTTAGAACCCTCCACATAATTTCCTCTGTTTTTGACATGTTAGGGTGGTTTAATTGTTAGAAATAAGGAACCAACACTGATATATTTTTATTAACTAAAGTAATATTCTATTCAGATTTCCTTTGCTTTTACTTTTCTGTTCCATGATCCCATCTGAGATAACGTATTACATTTAGCTACGTGTTTTTAAGTTCTTCTTGGCTGTGACAGTATCTCAGAATTTCCTTGTATATGATGACCTTGACAGTTTGGGTATAGTTAGGATATGTTATTGTAATTTGTCTGATGTTTTCTCATGGTTATAATGAAGATAAAGATTTGGGACAAACAAGAAAAAGTATCATTTTGTCACTCATATAAAGGGTGCAAACATCAAAACGATTTATCTATGTTGATGGTGACCTTGATTACTTGAATGAAGTATCATTTGTCAGGTTTCTCCACGACAAAGTTATTGCCCCCCCATTTTATCCTTATTTATTTATTTATTCATTTATTTATGTGTGTATGTCTTTTTAGGGCCTCATCCGCGGCATATGGAAGTTGCTGTGCTAGGGGTCAAATCAGAGCTGTAGCTTCCAGCCTACACCACAGCCACAGCAACACAGGATCAGAGCTGCATCTGTGACTTACACCATAGCTATGGCACCACCGGATCCTTAACCCAGTAAGCGAGGCCTAGGATCAAACCCGCATCCTCATGCATATTAGTTCGGTTTGTTATCTCTGAGCCATGATGTGAATTCCCTGTCCTTTACTCTTAAAAATGAAGGAATTATGTAAAACCCATGCTAACGAGAGGGGAGTTAGACTACCCATTAAAGATGGGATGAAGTATCTGTATAGATTATTTGAAATTCATCTGCATGGGAGATTTCCATTTTCTCTCTTCTCCCATATGAACGCATGAATATTTATTTTATACTTTGTGTTAGAATTCAATACCACTTTTATTAATGGTTGCTCAAATTGTTCTAGCTTTAGCCACTGGAAACTCTTTCAAGTGGCTCCTGTGTGCCTTTCCCATACAAATCATGAGACTTTTTTCAGCAATTCCTTACTTGATGGCACTACAACATGTTCCAGACTCATTTTGGATATTTCTTGCATTAGACCTGTAATCATCAATTTCCCAAAGAAGCCCTAAGTTTGTGTATTGCTGATGAAAGATCATAGCTTCTAGGCCCTTTCAGCACCCAAAGCCAAGAAATATAAGTATGCATACTAACCTGTGCAGATACACATATCTATAAATATTTGTATAGGAAATATATGTATCTACATTAAGCTCAACTCAAGTTCTTACTATCTCCAATGCTAATCCTTTACAACATGGATCATTCTAACATCTTCCACTTATCTATAAATTTCCACTCCAACAGTGAGAAACATGACTCTCACAGTCCCCCATCCATTTATTTAATTGGTTAATATCAGCATAACAATCAGTCCATGTCCCAGCAGTTTCAGAATTGTTAACTGTACCTTCATGGAGAATGATAGAGATTTCAAGTAATAGAGATTTTGTGCAGCCCCTTTGACTGTAGTATTATGAACTCCATTCATTGCCAAAGTCACTTAGCTCAGTACTTTTCCCCCACCTCCTTTTAATGCGATTGTTTAATTCATATATAACGCAAGCATATTTTCTTATCATAGTCTGCGTTCTTTCTGGGGTCCTACAACATCCTAAATTTTGTTTCCTTTTAAATTAAATGCCCAAAGGTGTTTTTTGCTATTAAATCCTAAGGATTTTTACAAATATACAATGTTTCTTGCACTTAGCAAAACATGTTTTTAGAGTTCCTCCATGTCTTTTTATGGCTTGATAAATCATTTCTTGTCATTGCTGAACAATATTCTTTTCATTAGCGTTCCATGGTTTATTCAATCATCTTTGAAATGACACTGCTTGTTTCCAATTTGGGGTGCTATCAACAGTTTAAATATTTCACATTTCTCTTTTTGCATGGTTTTGGATGTGAAGTCTGGCATATTTCTTAGCCTGATTTCACTTTTGGTAAATTATGATTTTTTTTTCTCTGCTTCTTTCAGGATTTTCTCACTGTCTTTGCTTTTCTGGATTTTACTTATTTATTTTTTAAAGTATAGTTGATTTACAACATTTCTTCAATTTCTGTTGTACAACAAGGTGGCCCAATCATACACACAGTTCCCTGTGCTGTACATTAGGGCCCTATGGCCCATCCATTCTAAATATAACAGTTTGTATCCCCAAACCTGGAAGTCTACAAATAACAAATGCTGGAGAACCCTCCTGCACTGTTGGTAGGAATGTAAGCTGGTACAACCACTATGGAGGACAGTATGGAGGTACCTTATAAATCTAGACATAGAACTACTATATGACCCAGCAGTCCCACCCTTGGGCATATATACAGGCAAAACTTTGCTTAAAAAAGTTCGTTGCAGCACTATTCATAATAGCCAGACATGGAAACAACCCAAATGGCCAATATCAAATGATTGGATTAGGAAGATGTATATATACACAATGGAATACTACTCAGCCATAAAAAAGAATGAAATGATGCCATTTTCAGCGACATGGATGGAACTAGAGACTCTGATACTTAGTAAGGTAAGTCAGAAAGAGAAAGACAAGTGCCATATAATATCACTTATATCTGGAATCTAATATAGGGCACAAATGAACCTTTCCTCAGAAAGGAAAATCATGGACTTGAAGAATAGACTTGTGGTTGCCAAGGGGGAGGGAGAGGGGGAGGGAGTCAGGTGGATGAGGAGCTTGGGGTTAATAGATGCAAACTATTGCCTTAGGAATGGATTAGAGATGAGATCCTTCTGTGTAGAGCTGGGAACTATGTCTAGTCACTTATGATGGAGCATGATAATGTGAGAAAAAAGAATGTATACATGTATTTGTAACTGGGTCATCATGCTCTACGGTAGGAGAAAAAAATTGTATTGGGGAAATAATAATTAAAAAAAAAAACCCAGAACTGCCATCCATCCCACTCCCTCCCCTCTCCCCACTGGGAACCACAAGTCTGCACTTCTTGGCCATTCTCTTTTTCTGTTTTATAGGTAGGATCCCCTTGTCATATTTTAGATTCCACAAATAAGTGATGTCATATGGTATTTTGTGTTTTTCCTTCTGGCTTACTTCACTTAGTATGTGAATCACTAGTTCTACCCATGTTGCTGCAAATGGCATCACTTTATCTTTTTTATGGATGAGTCGTATTCCATTGTACATATCTTCTAAATGCATTCATCTTTCAGTGGACATTTAGGTTGTTTTCAAGTCTTGGTTGTTGTGAATAGTGTTGCAATGAACACACGGGTGCATTCATTTTTTTCTTTTCTTTTTCTTTTTTCTTTTTAGAGCCACATCTGCAGAATATGGAAGTTCTCAGGCTAGGGGTCGAATTGCAGCTGACAGCCTATGCCATAGCCACATCAACACAGGATCTGAGCCTCATCTGCAACCTGCACCACACTACACCACAGCTCATGGTAACACCAGATCCTTAACCCAATGAACACAGCCAGGGATTGAACCTGCTTGCTCTTGGATAATAGTAAGCTTAGTACCCCACTGAGCCACCACATGAACTCTCACATGTATATTTTTCAATGAAAGTTTTTTTCTGGATATATGCCCAAAGAGTGGGATTGCTTGATCATATCGTATTTCTATATTAATTTTCCAACGTACCTCTGTACTGTTTGCCATAGTAGTTGTACAACTTTACATTCCCACCAACAATGAAGGAAGGTACCTTTTTCTCCACATGCTCTCCAGCTTTGATATTTGTTGACTTGTTAATGATGGCCATTCTGACTGTTGTGAGATTGTACCACATGCAGTTTGATTTCCATTTTTGTAATAATTAGTGAGGTTGAGCATGTTTTCATGTGCCTATTGCCTTCTGTATGTCTTCTTTGAAGAATTTATTCTCTAAAGGTCTATTTAGGTCTTCTGCCCATTTATCAATTGGTTTGTTTCTTTTTTTGTGGTTGAGTTGTATGAGATGTTAGTATGTTTTGGATATTAGGCCCTTGTTTGCTGCATCAGTTGTAAAGATTTTCTCACATTCTGCGTGTTGTCTTTTCATTCTTTAATGGTTTCCTTTGCTGTGAAAAACCTTTTGAATTTAATTATATCCAACTGGTTTATCTGTGTCTTTATTGTCGTTATGCTAGGAGGTAGATCAAACAAGATGTTGGTTGGTTTATGTCAAAGAGAGTTCTGCCTATGTTTTCCTCTAGAGTTTTATACTGTCTGCCCTCATATTTAGGTCTTTAATCCACTTTGAGTTTATTTTTTGTGTGGTGTTAGATAGTGTTCTATTTTCATTGTTTTACATGTAGCTTTCCAGTTTTCCCAGCACCATTTATTGAAGAGGCTATCTTTCTTCCACTGTATGTTCTTTCTTCCTTTGCCATAGATTAGTTGATCATAGGTGCTTGGGTTTGTTTCTGGGCTTTCTCTCCTGTTCCATTGATCTATATTTCTGTTTTTTTTTTTCCAGTACCATATTGTTTTGATAACAATAGGTTTGTAGAGTTGTTTGAAGTCAGGAAGCTTGATTCCTCCATTTTCATTTTTCTTTTTCAATATTGCTTTGGCTATTCAGGGTCTCTTGTGTTTCCATACAAATTTTAAAATATGTTGTTACACTTCAGTGAAGAATGTCCTTGGTAATTTGATAGGGATTGCATTAAATCTCTAGATTACCTTGGGTAGTATGGTCATTTTGACAATACTGACTCTTCCAGTCCAAGAATATGGTATATTTTTCCATCTATTTGTGTAACCTTTTATTTCTTTAATCAAAATTTTATAGTTTTCAGAGTATAGGTAATTTGTCTCTTTAGCTAGGTTTATTCTTAGATATTTTATTTGTTTTGATGCAATTTTAGATGGGGTGGTTTCTATGATTTCTCTTTCTGATCTTTCATTATTAGTATATAGAAATGCAATTGATTTCTGTTTACTAATTTTGTATCCTGCAACTTTGCCGAATTCAATGATGAACTCTAACTGTTTTCTGGTGCTGTCTTTAGAGTTTTCTTAGTATCATGTCATCTGCAACTAGTGACAGTTTTACTTTCCCAAATTGGATTCTTTTTATTTCTTTATCTTCTCTGTTTGCTATGGCTAGGACTTCCAAAATTATGTTGAATAATAGTGGTGAAAGTGGACATCCTTGTCTTTTTCCTGATCTCAAATGAAATGTTTCCAACTTTTAACCATTGAGAATAAGGTTAGCTGTGGGTTTTTTATGTGTGGTTTTTATTATGTTGAGGTAGGTTCCCTCTATGCCCACCCTCTGGAATATTTTTATTAGAAGGGGTGTTGACTTTTGTCAAAAAACCTTTCTGCATCTATTGAGATAATCATATGTCTTTTTAATTTTTTTTATTATAGTTGATTTACAATGTTCTGTCAATTTCTGCTGTACAGCAAAGTGACCTAGTTTTTTTCTCACATCATCTTCCATCATGTTCCATCACAAATGATTAGATATAATTCCCTGACATACAACAGGATGTAATTGTTTATCCACTCCAAATGCTATAGTTCACATCTACTAACCCCAACCTCCCAGTCCATCCCACTCCCTTCCCCTTGGCAAGCAGAAGTCTTTTCTCCATGTCCATGTGTTTGTTTCTTTTCTGTATATAGGTTCATTTGTGCCATGTATTAGATTCCAGATATGTGATATCATGAGGTATTTTTCTCTTTCTGACTTACTTCACTTAGTATGAGAGTCTCTTTTTTCCATTTATGTTGCTGAAAATGGCATTATTATTTTTTATGGCTGAGTATTGTACCACAACTTCTTAATCCATTCATCTGTCGATGGACATTTAGATTGTTTCCATGCCTTGGCTATTATGAATAGTGCTGCAGTGAACATAGGGGTCCATGTATCTTTTGGAATTAAAGTTTTGCTTGGATATATGCCCAGGAGTAGGATTTTTGGATCATATTTTAGTTATATATAATAATAATATATATATTTATATATTATATATATATTTATATAGTATATATATTTATATTATATATATTTATATATATATTTAGTTATATATATTATATATATATTATTTTTCAGTTGTTTGATTTGGTTTATCACATTGATTAATTTGTGAATATTGAAGAATCCCTGGGAGAAATACCACTTGATCATGGTATATGATCCTTTTAATATATATTTGGATTTGGTTTGCTAGTATCTTGTTGAGGGTTTTTGCATCTATGTTCTTGTGTGATATTGGTCTGTAATTTTCTTTTTTTGTGTGGTATCCTTGTCTGTTTTTTGTATCAGGGTGTTGGTGGCCTCATAGAATGATATTTGGAATGTTCCTTTCTCCACTCTTTTTTGAAAGAGTTTCAGAAGAATAGGTATTAACTCGTCTCTCAATGTTTGATAGAATTCACCTGTGTAGCCTTCAGGTTCTGGACTTTTGTTTTTTGGAAGATTTTTAATCTCATTTTCAATTTTTGTACTTGTGATTGGTCTGTTCAAATTTTCAGTTTATTCCTGTTTCAGTCTTAGTAGATCGTACCTTTGTAAGAATCTGTCCATTTCTTCTAGGTTGTCCATTTTATTGACATATGGTTGCTTATAGTAGTTTCTTATGATCCTTGTATTTATGTGGAGTCAGTTGTAATTTCTAGTTTTTCATTTTTCATATTATTGATTTGAGCCCTCTCCCTTTTCTTCTTGGTGAGTCTGGCTAAGGGTTTATCAATTTTATTGATATATTCAAAGAACAAACGTTTGGTTTCATTTATCTTTTTTGTTTTGTGTGTGTGTGTATACATATTTCATTTATTTTTGCTCTGATCTTTATGATTTATTTCCTTCATTCCTTTGTCTGTTCTTCCTTCTCTAGTTGTTTTAGGTATAAGGTTATATTGTTTATTTTAGCTTTTTCTTGTTTCCTAAGATAAGATTTTATTGCTATCAACTTCCCTCTCCAAACTGCTTTTGCTGTGTCCCACAGGTTTTGGATTGTTTTAGCTTTGTTATCACTTGCCTCTAAGTATCTTTTGATTTCCTCTTTGATTTCTTCAATGATCCATTTGTTGTGCAGTAGCATATTGTTTAGCTTCTAGGAGTTTGTGTTTTTGCTATTTTTTTCTTGTAGTTGATTTCTAGTCTTATAGCACTGTGGTTGGAGAAAGTGCATGGGATAATTTCAACTTTTTTACAAATTATACCAAGTCTTGGTCTGTGGCCTAGCATTTGATCTAACCTGGAGAATATTCCATGTGTATTTGATAAAAATGTATATTTTACAGCTTTGGGATGGAAAGGTCTATAAATATCAGTTAAATCTATCTGGTCTAGGATGTTATTTAAGACCTGTATGCCTGTATTTCCTTGTTGATTCTCTGTCTGGATGATCTGTCTCTTGATGTAAGTGGGGTGTTAAAGCCCCCCAGTATTTTTGTGTTGCTGTTGACTTATGGCTGTCAGCTGTTGCCTTATATATTGAGTTGCTCCTGTGTTAGGTGCATATATATTTACAATTGTTACATCTTTTTGGATTGATCCTTTGATCATTATGTAGTGTCCTTTGTCTCTTGTGATTTTCTTTAAAGTTTGTTTTTAAATGAGTATTTCTACTCCTGTTTTCCTTTGAACTCCATTGGCATGTAATATCTTCTTCCATCCCCTTACTTTCAGTCTGTATGTATCCTTGGGTCTGAAGTGGGTCTGTTGTAAACAGAATACATATGGGTCTTGTTTTTGTATTCACCCAGCCTTAAATATGATATGACTAGATGAAAAATTGTTAATATATATCCTGCTTGGTGTTCTGTGGGGTTCCTGGATCTATGGTTTGCTCTAAGTAAATTTTAAAATTTAATTAATTTTAAAAGTTCTCAGTCATTAGCACTTCAGATATTTCTTCTCCTTTCTCTTCTTCTGGTATTCCTCTTATATAAATACTACAGGAATACCTTATTATGCTTGGCTTTATTGCACTTCAGAGATTGTGTGTGTGTGTGTGTTTGTGTGTGTTTTAATTGAAAATTTGCATTAACCATGCATGGACTAAATCTATCGGCACTATTTTCCCAATAGCATTTTCTTACTTCATGTCTTGATATATTAATATATTCATGTATTGATGGCTTTGAGTGGTATGGACCTTTTAATAGTATTCTTCTCAATTATGAAGATAGCTTTGCATTTATTTATGTTTTCATTTTCTTTCATCAAGATCTTATATTTTGCAGTCTACCAACCTTTCATCTATTAGTTAAATTTATTCCTAAGTACTTTATTCTTTTTGATATTTTTTTTGAGTGGAATTATTTATTTGATTTTCAGGTGTTTCACTGTTAATACACAGAAACAACTGATTTCTGTATATTGATTTATTTACAACAACTCTACTGCTTTTGTTGATTAGTTCCAGTGGTTTTTTGATAGAGTCTTCAAGACTTTCTATGTATAAGAACATATAATCTGCAGAGGTAATTTTAGCTATTCCTTAACAATATAGGTGACTTTTGTTTCTTTCTCTTGCCTGATTGCTCTAGCCAGGAATTCTAGTACTATACTGAGTAGAGTTGGTGAGAGTGGGCACTCTTGTCTTGTTTCAAACTTTGAAGTGTCTAGTGCTAAATCCCATGAATGTGTCAGGGCCTCACTTAAGTCTAGGTTCCTATAATTTTCTCACTATAAAGCTAGTCTCCATTCAACCTCTAGAAACTTGTCAAAATTGCTACCTAAATGTTCCTAACAGTTCTTGGCTTGAGCAGTTTCTGCTCCAAGTAAGTTGACTTCAGATTCTCTGTATTTTCCTGTCCTTTCAAGTTATAATGTTGTCAGTTTGTCCTGTGAAACTAGTTCTCTGATGAATCTAAGATGAGTTGTTGTTTTTGATTTGTTTAGAATTTTTTCTTGTTGAAGGAAGTATAGGTGTTGAATTCTAAGCTTGTTAGATATCTCTGAAACTAGAAACCTGGACAGATTTTTTAAAAATTAATATGGTCACACTCTGGCTTCCATTTTAAGCAAGGAGTTGTATGCTTATTATGTGGCCAAGTCTGGAATTTTGATGAAACGTCGAGATACTCTGTTATGGAATCTTACATGATGATCTGGACAACACACATTGTTGTTGGTGATGTTGATTTTAGTTATGTAGCTCAAGCAATATTGTAGTGTGTTAATCATCTCTTTCATTCCTGGGGACAGTACGGTCAATTATCCAGCTCCAGAGATCCCAGAAGGCCAAAATTTTATGATTAATGGTATGATCCTACTGTTCTTTGTGGTAAATGAACCCCTCATGTTCAGCGATTATGTGCTGTCACATGCCCTCTGCTACAGTGTGATCCAATATTCTCCAAAGAGATTCAGGAGCCCATTTTAGTAGCATCATTCCCTCATGGTCATACTTCACCCACAGAGGAAAATAATCAGGATTCTGGTGTTCCCCTCACTAATGTGTATCTCAGAAGCTTAGTGAAGGGAGTGTCTTCTCAACATTCTTAAAAGATATCATTGAGGGTTGGTGTGAGGATTGCAGAAATTAAATCATCCCAACCGTCTTCTCTCCTGATCCGACTCTTTTATCCACATAATGCCTGGGAAGTTCTATCCTATCAACCTCACTAAAAGTACGTTACCTTTAAGTCCAAGTTTTAGTCAACCAAAAAGTAGTTGCTAGAGCTATTTTCAGCTGCACAAGATAACACATCAAATCAAGAGTCTCTAATAAGGACATGTCCTAATATTTTATTCTAACCTCCTCAGTCTAAAACTCTTAGAATCAACTCTCAAACCTACTGCCAAAGTTTCTGTTGACATATATTTGACAAAGTTTTGGAACTGTTTTGTATAAGCTCTTTCCTCTTGGGTCATAGTACGTTTCTGGCCCTGTGGATCATGTAAATACTTGGTTTAAGCTATGTATCTAGTGCCAACAGGGGGTGATGGTGGTAGGTTTAAAGAAAGTAAGTGTCTCCTTACAAGATAGATGCCCAAGGTAAGATTAAAACAGAGTTTTCATTAAAAGAAGGAAAATCTCCTTTGACACAGATGGACAGCTACTTCCTCTGGCAATGACACTCAGGGTGGCAGTGCACAATATCCTCAGTTTCAGTGGAGCCCATCAGATGACTTCATTCGAAGCGTCATGGCCCTTATGCTTCCCAAGCAAATTCCCTAATTTTCATATGGGAAACTGAGCAAGATTATAAATTAAATCAGCATTCTAATTCTCAAACAAGCAAAATTAAAATTTATGTTTAATGGTAAAAGAAAAAAATAGCTCTGTTTATTCTGATGCTACATCAGAAGTTATCTGGTTCTGAAATCATGACTTGAACTGATAATTTAATAATCATAGCTCCCTAGGAACTTGCTTCCATATATCACCATTAACCACAAGTAACAACCTGGTTCATTCTGATGACAGTACACATCATAGATGATTATTATCCCATCTTCCATAAGCAAGATGTTCAGCAATACCATGACTAAACCAATATAAAAATTCTGTAACTGAGGGACGGTCTCTTAGGATCACTATTAGCACTAATTTTATATAAGTAAAAATCCTCTTACAAGGCAGAAACAATACTAATATTTTAATTAGGGAGAGATTTACTAAAATATGACTTCTTTAGTGAAGTATTCTTTTAACACCCTATTTAAAATTGTAATCTCATGCACTGCCTAGATGCCACTTGATTTATTTTCCTCCAAAATTCTTAATACCATTTAAAAATATATATATTTTAATAAGTTTTATATGTGCTTTATTACACTGATATGTAAGTGCCCCAATGTCAGAGATATTAGCATGTTTTGTGCACTGCGTCATTCCCATCACCTAGAACTGTGCCTGTGAAATGGCAATTCTTAGGAAACATTTGTCAAAGAAATTGTAGGAGGTACTTGGATTTCCTTCTGAGAATTAGGGCAAATTATAATCCTAAAATGTTTAAGAGACACACATGTATTTTTAGAATACAATTTTTAGAAAACATTGATGCTATGTTTTCATGGGAGCTTATTCTAAGAGAAATGATATTGCCTTAATAATGGTTTTCAGCTTTAAACATTAAAAGCATTTTTTTGTGGGGATGCATGATTTTTTTCTCCTACTATTAAAGAAAATGTAAAGAAAACGTTTCTCCTACTTTTAAAATGTTTATATTAGAAATAACATTGAAATGTGATTGTAAAGAGCTGATGATATTGCATTGATGATATACATTTAGCGAATGTTTATAGGCTTTTAGCTTCACTAAACAAACTAATATTTCTGACATTGAAAATTAATATGTTCTTACATCTACTTTAGAAAATTATTCCATCTGTGCATTGGTTATATTTGTCTTTCTGTTTATGTCCTGGCCTTCCTGCTCAGGGCAAAAGGAGTAAAAAGAGCTAGAAATGGTATTTATTACAAAGAGTAATCAACCATAAAGACTATAATTGAACACGTAAGTGTAGTCATTGCATGATTAATTACTTTGGAAAATCAGCCTCCTACATATATCATAAAAATATTCAAAGGAGCTAGAACAGGATATATAAAAACCAGGCATGTCATTATCTTCAGCAAAATCGCTACCTTCTGTGGCTTATTTTTTATTTTTTTCAGTATTTCTTCATTTTCTCCACTTTTCTGCCCTTTAATCCTCTATATTAATGACATTTTAAAATAAATGTATTGATGACTAAGTGGTAGCAATGAAGTCATTGGCTGAGGCAAATTTCCACCTCACTCAAAAAAATCCAAAAACCATACAGGATCCTGCATGTCCTTGCCAAATGAAGATCTCTCTCATCCCTCAAACTTCCCCTCCTATACTTTCCTCCCCAAGTCACCTTCTATTCTCACTGTTTGGCCAGTGTTCCTCCTTGTTGGATGTTTTGTTCCCAAATAGCCTAATGGCTGCCTCTCACCTCCTTCAAGCATTTTTACAGATGTCACTTTCTTTATGAAGCTTGCACTGAGGACCCAAATTAAATTGCAAACCACTTCCACCCATTCACATATATTTTACACCCTTTACCTTATGTTTACTTTTCTTAAGCAGTTATTACCTATTCATATATCTTTAAATTATTTACTCTGTTTAATGTTTCTTTCCACCAAATAGTGTTACCTACCTTTGGCAGAAATTTCTGTGTTTTATTTATATTGCAACTCAAGCACCTAGGATAGTTCATGATACATAATTGATGAACAATAAATGTGCATATGTGTATTTCCATGAAAATTTCTGAAAGGGTAAATAAGTAGCTATTGATAGGAAAACATAAGAACATTTTATACCAGAAGAATGGAGCTATAGAAAGAAGTCTAAGAAAATCTAGGATGAAATAATATTTTACATAATGTCCTAAGGGAAATGGGAAGGGATCCTATGAAGTTCATTGATCCAAAATTATGTATTTTCAAGCAGGGAATGCCCAAGTTGTGTTGAGAGTGTATATAAACACAATTATTGAAATACACACTGTGTCTGATACACATGGGTCAATCATTAAATGCAAGTTAAAATAATAAAATATCTGAATATCACATTCTCATAAGTTATGGTACTAGGCTACGTGTTAAGCCAAAAATATAATAAAAGCAATAAAACTGTCTATTTCCTGACTCTTAGAACTTAACACCTGAAAGCACGAGGTACCAGTAAGTAAAAGTCCCAGATTGAGGTATGTAGTATTTAGTGGCACAGTAAGTTTAGTTAAATCACATCAAGATACTTAAATATGAGAGTTTCTGTTGTGGCTCAGTGGGTTAAAGACCTGACATAGTCTCTGTGAAGATGCAGGTTCAATCCCTGGCCTCACTCAGTGGTTTAAGGATCTGGCATTGCTGCCAGCTGGCATATAGGTTGCAGATGCAGCTTATATGTGGTTCATACCAGATGTTGCGATGGCTGTGCCATAAGCCCCAGCTGGAGCTTCAATTTGACCCTTAGCCCAGGAACTTGCATATGCTGCTGGTGTGGCTATTTAAAAAAATAGATATTTAAATACGTGTCTCAATTTCTGTGAATTTTGTCATTTTAGAATCATAATTGAGTCTAATTATTTTAATTACTTTCAGCAAGTGATATATAAGAACCTTGTGGAATTATATCTAGTCATAACTTGTTATTTTTATTTACATTGAATTCTTTCTAAGGCACGGCTGATATTTCCTTAAATTCAATTGTCATCCTGAGAAGTTCCTTGAACACACTTGGCAGGAATTTCACATTGAGAAATGATCAGTCTTAAAGTACTCATTTTGAATAGAAAAGATAGTATGTGTATTACAGTTGATTAATTAAATATACAAATGATATGCTTCCAAGTTTTTATGATGATTTTGAATTTACCCCAGAAATTAATTAATCCTTTTTTATCATAACTAACTACATGATTCATGAAAATTTGTGGAGATTAAGCCTAAATTATTATATTGTCAATATGAAGACTGTATGATGAAGTTAAAATATAAATGACAAAGGAAAATATATCTCTAATTATCTTGAAATAATTCTTTTGTTATCATTATATTTGATTTTATTGTTTCTATGAAACTGTTTCTTTCAGAAATTAGAGATGTTCTCAACAAAAATTGCTAACTACAGCATACTAAAGATGAGAATATTATTTGCATAGCCTTATTCATTAAATCATTTTCAAATTACATATACAGGAATTTTTCTCATTTTGTAATTTGATGAAAGTTGAAAGCTCTTTAATGAATTGACTTTCTAGCCTCGTGATTTTCTTTTTTTTAATTTTGGTTAAAGTATAGTTAATATGCAATATTCCTTCAGTTTCTGCTAGATAGCAAAGTGACCCAGCCATACACACTCACACACACACACACACATAAACACAAACTTTTTATACTGCCTATCATCATCTTCTAACCCATGAGAATGTACACAGTTCCCTGTGCTGTACAGTAGGACTCCATTACTTATCAGTTCTAAATGTAATAGTTTGCATCTAACCAAACACAAACTCCCCATCCAAGCCCTTCTCTCCCCCTCCCTCTCTGGGAAACAAAATTCTGCTCTCCATGCTCATGATCTCTTTCTGATTTTTGTGCCATATTTTAGATTCTACATGTAAGTGAGACATAGGGAATTTCTCTTTCTTTTTCTGACTTAACTTCACTTAGTATGAGAATCTCTTGTTCCATCCCTGTTGCTGCAAATGGCATTATTTGTTGCTTTTTATGGCCGAGTAGTATTCCATTGTGTGTATGTACCATATTTTAATCCATTCATCTGTCGATAGACATTTAGTTTGTTTCCCTGTCTTGGCTATTGTGACTAGTGCTGCAATGAACATAGGGGTGCATGCATCTTTTTCAATGAAAGTTTTGCCTGGATATATGCCCAGGGGTGGGTTTGCTAGATCATATGATAGTTCTATATTTAGTTTTCTGAGGAACATCCATACTGCTTTCCATAGTGGTTGTACCAATTTACATTCCTACCAACAGTGAGGAGAACACTATTTTTTCCACATCCTTTCCAGCATTTGTTATTTGTTGACTTGTTAGTGATGACCATTCTGACTGGTGTGAGGTGGTTTTTGATTTCCATTTCTCTAATAATTAATGATGTTGAGCATTTTTTTTCATTTGCCTGCTGGCCATCTGTATGTCTTCTTTGGAGAAATGTCTATTTAGGTATTCCCCCCAATTTTCAATTGGGTCTATTTTGTTGTTGAGTTGTAAGAGTTGTTTTTATATTTTGGAGATTAAGCCCTTGCTGGTTGCATTGTTTGCAAAGGTTTTCTCCCATTCTGTGGGTTGTCTTTTCATTTTTATTAATAGTTTCCTTTGCTGTGCAAAAGCTTTTAAGTTTAATTAGGTCCCACTGATTGATTTGTGTCTTCATTGTTATTATTCTAGGAGATGGATCAAAGTATATGTTCCTGTCTCTTTTTCTCTTGATGAGTCTGGCTAAAGGTTTATCAATTGTGTTGATCTTTTCAAAAACCAACTTTTGGTTTCATTGATCTTCTCAATTGTTTTCTTTTTCTCTATGTCATTAATTTCTACTCTAGTCTTTTATGATTTCTTTCCTTCTATTAATTTTTGGATTTGTTTGTTCTTCCTTCTCTAGATGTTGAGGGTGTAAGGTTAGGTTGTTTATTTGAATGTTTTCATCTTTCCTGAGATAAGATTGTATTGCCATAAATTTCCCCCTCAAAGTGCTTTTGCTGTGTCCCATATGTTTTGAATTGTTATCTTCATTTTCATTTGTCTCTAAGTATCTTGATTTCCTCTTTGATTTCTTCAATTATGTCTTGCTTGTTTAGTAGAATATTGTTTAGTTTCCAGGAGTTTGTGTTCTGTTTTTTTTTTGTTTGTTTTGTTGTTGTTGTTGTTGTTGTTGTTTTCCTGTAGTTGATTTCTACCCTCATAGCATTGTGGTCAGGGAAAATGCTTGAAATAATTTTAGTTTTTAAAAAATTTACCAAGGCTTGATCTGTGATTCAAGAAGTGACCTGTCCTGGAGGATAATTCTATGTGCACTTGAGAAGAGTGTATATACTACTGCTTTGGAATGGAATATTCTATAAGTATCAGTTAAATCTATCTGGTTTAGAATGTTATTGAATGCCTGTGTTTCCTTGTTGATTTTCTGTTTGCATAATCTGTCCATAGGAGTAAGGGAGGTGTTAAAACCCCCCACTATTACTGTGATGCTCTCAATTTCCTTTGATGGCTGTTAGCAGTTGCCTTATATATTGTGGTGCTCCTATTTGGGTGCATATATATTTACAATTGCTATATCTTCTTGGATTGATCTTTTGATAATTATGTAATGTCCTTCTTTTTGGGTCTCTTGTGAACCTTCTTTATTTTAATGTCTGTTTTGTCTCATATGAGTGTGCTACCCTGCTTTTCTATGATATATATTTGCATGTAATACTTTCTTCATCTCCTCCATTTGTCTGGATATCTTGTAAACATCTTGGACTTGTTTTTGCATCCATTCATCCAGTCTGTGTCTTTTAGTTGGAGCATATAATCCATTTACAGTCAATGTAATTGTTGATAAGTATGTACTTATTGCCATTTTCTTAATATTTTTGGATTGTTATATTAGGTCTTTTTTGTGCCCTTCTTCTTTTGTTGTCTTCTGTCATGATTTGTTGACCATATTTAGTGTTATGTTTGGATTGCTATTTCTTTTTCATGTGTAGGTCCATTATGGTTTTTTGATTTATGGTTTCCATTATATTTTTATATAACCACTTATATGTGCGCGGAATTGTTTCTGGTTGCTGGTATCTTAATTTCAAATGCAATTTCAATGTTCTGCATTTGTCCTCCCCCTCTTCTTCTTGAGCTTGATAATTTTGACATCACATTTGTCAGTGGGTGATTTCCTGCTTTCACATAATCTTTGTCTTTACAAATGAGTTTTCATTTACAATATTCTTATTTCTAATTGTGGCTTTTCCTTTTCTTCTTAGAGAAGTTCCTTTAGTAGTTGTTGTAGAGCTGATTTGGAGGAGCTGAATTCTCTTAGCTTTTGCTTGTCTAAAAAGCTTTTGATCATTCCACCAAATCTGAATTAGAGCTTTGCTGAGTAGAATATTCTTAGTTATAGGTTCTTCCTCTCCATCACCTCAAATGTATCTTGCTACTCTCTCTGGCTTGTATAGTTGATGCTGGAAAAAAAAATGTTATCCTTATGTAGGTTCCCTTGTGGCTTTTAGTATTTTTTCTAAGATTTAATTTTGTTGTTTGATTAGTATGTTTCTTGCTGTGTTTTTCATTGTGTTTATCCTATGTGGGATTCTCTGTGCTTCCTGAACTTGAGTGATTGTTTCCTTTTCTATATTAGGGAAATTTTCAGATATAATCTATTCAGATAGATTCTCTGGCTCTTTGTCTTCTCCTTCTGGAACATCTATGATATGGATATTGTTATGTTTAATGTTGTCCCAGAGGCCTCTTGGACTTTCCTCAGTTCTTTTCATTCTTTTTTTCTTTATTCTTTTCTGTGGCAGTGATTTCCAACACCCTGTATCTGACCTCACTTATTTGTTCTTCTTCCTTGCTCTTGATTCCTTCTAGTATATTTTTCATTTCAGATATTGTGCTATTTCTCTTTGTTTGCTTGTTCTTTAAATCCTCTACCTCTTTATTAAATATTTCTTTTAACTTCTCGATCTGTGTCTCCATTTTTTCCCCAATATTTTGAGATCATCTTTACTACCATCACTCTGAGTTATTTTTCAAGTAGATTGCCTGTCTCCTCATCATTTAGTTGTTCTTGTGTGTTTTTGTCTTGTTCCTTTGTCTGAAAGCTACTTATTTTTCATCTCACAATGTCTACCTTCCTGTTGATCATCTCCTTGACAGCAGATATGTGTATGCAGTAGTGGGTGCCTAGTTTTAGAGTTTTCAGGGATAGTAGCAGTTCATGTTTACCCAGAGTAGGTGATGGCAGCAGCAGTATCCTACGTCCTCACTTGGAGCTGGGTGGCTGCTAGGGAAGGAATCTGTGAGGAAGGTAGAATTTATTCACAGTTCACAGGATTGCTTTTGTGGCATGTGGGGAAAGCAGTGGCTCCTGCGACTCTTCCTGCTACCAGGTAGCTCTCAGGACTATTTCCTGTAGTTGGCAATGTCAACAGCTGCTCCTGCAGTCCCTCCCTTTTCTGGGAAGGATCTTGGGTCTGTTCTCTGTAGCTGTAGGGGCAGGCACCATTTTGCAATCACTAGCCTTTTTCGGCCCCTCTAAGGATCTCTCTCTCTAGCCCCAAGGGTGGGGGCTGCTCCCTAACTGTTACCAAAATGATGTGCACTTCTGCAGGTCCTTCCCCTATCCTGGCTGCCAGCAGGAATGCTCTCTGTAGCCACTTAGCATCAGAACGTGGACCAATGGACTTCCCACCACTTCCTTGGTCCAGAAGGAGAGCCACTGGCACAGACGCCTGCAGGGCCACTGACAGAAGCTGCAGAGCTTGTGAGCTAGTGTGGGTCCCCCTGAAGCACTGTTGGGCAGAGCCATGGAACTGGTGCTTTTCTTGGCCAAGCAGTTTGCTGCTCCCACAGATAATGTGTACCCATGGCCCTCTCATGGTATTTTTTGTGCAGAATGGGAGCTGCTAACATGGGAGTCACTGACAGGAGCCAGGGAGCCTGTGTTATTCCCCCTGAGTGGTTATTCTGTCTGCTCTAAGTTTTCTGTGTCCTAAGGGCAGTGTTGTTCCCCAGCTGTTGCTAGGCAGCAGCTGCTGCTGGGTGGCTCCTAGAGCTGAAGCAAACAGTGTCCTGCAGCTTGAGAGCTCACACAGGGAAGGAGGATGTAGTGGTGGATCCCAACCCTTGCCTATAGCACCCCTAAACAATGGCATCTAGCCTCTAAACTGGACTGGGTAGCCTCAGCTTCAATATCGGTAATTAACCCCATTTTTTCACACGTACAGTCCCAGCTCTCTCTTTGAGGCCAGAGTTTTAGTTCCTCACACTTGCTGGCACCAGCACACAGTTGGTTGTTGCCATAGCACTGACCTTGTTGTAGCACTGACCATTTGTGGAGGATTATTTCCATTTTAACTGCTTCACACAGATTTCTGTGTCCTCCTCTGTGAATACTCTAAATTCACATCACCGGTGGGGGAACTTCCTAGCATGAAGGAGCTTTTCCTCTTTACAGCTCCCTTCTGGGGTGCAGGTCCCATCTCACTTTTTTTCTCTCTTTTTCTTCTTTCTTCTTTCTTGTGTGCTATATAATTTTGTGAGGTTTTTCTTGCTCTATCATAATCCTGAGGCATTTTTCAGTGTTTAGAAAATTTTCTCTGCAAATAGTTCCATATGTAGATGCATTCTCACTGTATTTGTGGGAGTAGATGAGCCTCATGTCCTACTACTGCACCAACTTTCTCCCCCTCTTCATTGTGATTTTCAACTTCATTGTTTCATTATCTGTGATTTGGCACCCCAGGTTGCCCATTTTTAGGTTTATTCCTCTAAAAATTATTCATTTTAATATTATTAATATTAAAAAACTGATGCAGACTTATTCTTGCATGGCAAAGCTATCCTAACTATGTAGCTTTGGCTAGTGAGGAAATAATTAGTCTGTCTTAACTCTTTATATATAGGAGAGATAAATTATCCTTATGTAGACACAGAGTAAGCACCACTTCAGTGCTTAATTACCTCTCAAATATTATCTTCTTTAATGATAGTGTTTGAAATCACTTCTGCAGTGTTCTCTTTGATAGCATATAGATATGAATTATTTTAATGTTCCAAAGAATGTAGATTCTTTGCCCTGGACTTTTATCTAATTTAAAATGGTTAGATGATTTTTTCATATTTTCAGGCCCAGCAGTTTCCTCTTTATGATGTAGTTATGCCCAATCAGAGGCTGTTGATACTGGGATAGTTGCAAAAAGATACAATTTATTTCAAACCTGACACTGCAAACCAGGATAAATTCCAAACATACCATATACCTATGTGCACTTGCAGTAAATAGAGGTGAATTATTTTATAGTTGTAATATGGGAATGTCTTTTCAGCTACAACTTAAAAAAAAGAAGCCATTTAAAAAATTCAGTAAATTCAGCTACAAAGAACACCACAAACATAGTAGAGTTAAAAAGACAAATGTGAGTGACTGTTTATATACAAAGTCAAAAAAAGTTATATATCAACAAAATAATAAACTATATTAAAAAGTGTGAGATATGTATGTTTATATTCATATTTGGATTTAAATTCATATCCACATTTAGAAAGTAGAATGCTCAAAGAATAAGCCAGCAACTAACAAAACTGTAAACTCTTGAAGGTGAGAGAAAGAGGGGAAGACACTAGAGATAACATAAATGGAATCATTACCTTTCAATATATTGATTATAATTTTAATTTTGAACTCTGTAAATGCTTTAAAATTTCCAAAAAAATAAAATTAAAGCAAAAACAATAAATAAACCTGAAAGAAAAATCAAATAGAGAAAATAATATTCCAAATGGATTAGAACATGGCACTTTATATATCCATAGAAGATATACTATAATGACAAAAAGTTCTTCAAAGAAATGTTAAATTTCATTGTGTTGTTGCTAGTTGCATCATTTATATATCTAAGTTAAATAAAATGGGTAATTGTGCTAATGTTGTTAGAAACTTTCTTAAGTCCACTGAAAGTCCTAAAATAACAGAAAAGTAGGAGCAGAAAAAAGGGAGTACATGTAACACTCTACAAAGTGGAATGTATATGCGTGTGTGTGTGTGTGTGTGTGTGTGTGTGTGCACGCGTGCTTTCCCAGAAAGCATGTGGTTTGCTTTCTGGGATGCTCTTCTTTGTTGTCATCCACAACCATGTCTGACATGGACTTTGAAGGAAGATGCTCTTTCTGGGAGATGCGCAGATTTTCTGGGGAAGTCATGGGATGCTAAACTCTCTTTAAATAAATTAAGGATGTTTTTATTGGCTATAATCATACTAACAAACATAAGCATTTGCCTGATATATTTCTTTCAATCTTTTTTTTTTGTATAAATAATCATTCACTTCTCATCCAGACAGTTGGTAAGCTTGAAGATTCTTACTTTTTACATAATGAGTTCTGTCTTCTTCCCAACTCCTATTCATTAAAATAACATGGACTGTTTTGAATCAACTTGACATAATAGGCCTAAGTAAGAATAACATGCCTGCTCAGCTTCTTTCTCCAGTTGTATGGCTAAGAGAACACTTAAGAAAATTGTGTAAAAAGTGTTTGGCTACTGTTTTCCCTGACTGATGATGCCTTTCAACAGGCAAGGTTGATAAAGGCATTAGGATAGAATATAGCAGAAATTATCTTTTTCATCCCAGCTAGATTCCAAATTAATGAACTCTCAGTGAAATTAGATGGCAAGTGGTTGGCAATCAGATTCTTCAAGACTTGCTTCTTTGATCTCTGCTCACTTCCCCTCTGGCTCTAACTTCAGTTCATCAAATGAAAGGACAAAGAAGATTCAGGATGTGCTGTTTTTATTTGTTTGTATAAGAGTAAAAGATGAAGTAATATTACAACCTTGGTTGGCATGTTATCTGGCTTTTAATACAGGGAAGACAATTTTCATGTATATTTTCATGTATATTTTACTATCACATAACAAGAACCATCATCTTTCTAGTTTGTAACATGTGACTGCTTTGTATTTGCCTTATCTTCTACATTACTCAATTCTATGGTTGACGATCTGTTCATCACAATACACACTTCTAGGTATTAAACTCTAAATTGGTTTTGATTAAATTTATCTCTATAAAACAGTAACAACATATAAAAGAACTATTTGAAGAAAGTAGTTTTTTTAAATGTTATCTTACGTAAAAGGTTTCCAGATGTAAAATGATTCCAGATATAAGCAGACCAGGGTTGACATGTTTTTTAATGGAGTCTCTGAAATTATTAGGAGTCCCTTCTCTTTTTGTCTGTTCTGTGATCTTTGTGACAAATTTCCAAACTCAAGGCCTGATTAATTTTCATAAGATAGTCATTGTAGCTCTAGCCATCAAATTCACATTCTAGAAAGCAAAGAGGAGGGAGAGGTAAGCATGAGACAGAAAGTACCCAGCAGAATCAGCCTTCTTTAGGGCAATTTCTGGGAAGCAAAATTCAATAGTTTCTGTTTGGAAATATAACTATAGCCTAGGACATGTCTACAACTTTAGTGTTCTAATAAAATATTTGAGAATATATGGTAGGCAGATAACTAGGATTCTGCAGTCTCATCCTACATTATTTTTGTATTATATGTGACTGATATGTTAGACTTTATGGGCTTCCAGAATATAATCATTATGCATAAGGATGGATTGGTGTTGACCCTCAAAACTTTTGGGGAGTCTAGAGAAGTACATATTTACAAATACAGTAAAACAGTTTATGTTTAAATATATTCATTTCCTGATAAGCATATTTTAGTATTCCACTACATGGAGACAACTTTCCATTTTCTATTTTATGACAAGTAACAAACTCAGATATAGCTTTAAAGGAAAATGCCCTACAGTAAATTTCAGATTAGATTTTGTTTTTTATATTGATGTTGTTATTTTTAATGGAATTTTCTACAACAATAAAATAACACATGAGGTTAAACTTTTCTAATGGAACCAATTTTATACATAAAAATTAACATATTTTAAAGGATAACACTGCCTGTCACTGCTAGAGCAGTGCTCATTTAGTGCTCACTTTTTGCACTAAGTCAAGTTTTATCTTATGGTAAAACTGTGAAATATCATACATAGCATATATACAAACCAGAGCCAAATACAAAGCAATATTTTAAAAGTGAGAAAGAGGTAGATTTATATGTTAAATTATATTGTGATCAATATAATACTAGACAATTTCCAACTCTCTAGATTTCAGAGAAAAAATTCCATAATTTATAATAATAAAAATCACAATTGATTATTTTTTTATAAGACCAATTGAGATTCAGGCAAACTTGGATAATGATTGTCACTTATATATCCTCTACAACAACTCAAGTATGTATACGTGTGTAGAATTTTTAAAAAGATTCTTACCAAAGAAAAGTACACCAATGACCACAGCAGCATTACTCACAACAGCCAAAAATGGAAGCAACCCAATGGTCCCTTGACAGACAGAGTGATACACAAAATGTATTACGTACATACGATGAAACTGTATTTACCTTTAAAGTGAAAATTGCGATGCATGCTACAATATTGATCTACCTTGAGGACATCATGCTGAGTGACATAAGACAACCACAAAATGATAAAAACTATGATTCTACTTTATGAGGTACTTAGAGTAATCAAATTCATACAGATAGAAAGATGCTGCAACTGAGCATAGAATATGGAGCAAAGTGTATACTCATATGTGTATGTATATTATTCAGATATATACTATATATATTTGAATCATTTTACTGTATACCTGAAACTTGGAGTAATCAAATTTATAAAAATAGAAAGTAGCTGCAATTGAGCACAGAATATGAAGCAAAGTGTATACTCTTACATGTGTATGTATATGATTCTGTATACCTGAAACTAACACAACATTGTAAATCAACCATACATCAAAAAAAATTGTTTCACATTTAAGATGAAACATAGGTCTAAACTCACACAGCTGACTCTGTATCTGATTTAATATAGTGTATAATTGTGTAACTGTGTGTCTGTGGATGAGACATTCTATGGTTTATTACTTATATCTAATAGAGAATTGTTTATGCTTTCAAGCTAGGAAACATGGCTCTGTGGTAGACAATTTTCTTTTCCTTCTTCATTATTGCAAATTCCATTTGTCTCTTCTAGCCATAAAGATTGTTGCAATGTTAAAAAAAAAAAAACCCTTATGATCCATTCATCTCACAGAATGTTATTATTACATTGTTCAAATATTACAGTTAACAAATGCGTTAATGGAGATAGGGAGATAGTAAAACATTAATTTAAGGAGATGCATCTCATGTTTTAAATCTTCAGTTTAGGGGAACGGCATACTTGCTACAATATATTTAAATACCAGCATTTCATATTATTTTATTAAAATACCACAAATAAAAAATGAAAAGGAAAATATAAGAACATTTTATCAATTTCTTAGTAGATGAGTGCTTTACCATGTTTTAAATATTCAAAAATGTTGTTTATAATAATTCTTTTCCTGAAATAAACTTGATAGTGATCAGATGAGTGAAATATTACTTAAATTAGAATATTTGCTAATGTAACTTATATTTAAAGCATCAACAGCATTGGTTTTATTTATTTATTTATTTGTCTTTTTGCCATTTCTTGGGCCGCTCCCGTGGCATATGGAGGTTTCCAGGCTAGGGGTTGAATCAGTGGTGTAGCTGCTGGCCTACACCACAGCCACAGCAACGTGGGATCTGAACCGCGTCTGAGACTTACACCACAGCTCACGGCAATGCCAGATCCTTAACCCACTGAGCAAGGCCAGGGATCGAACCTGCAACCTCATGGTTCTTAGTCGGATTCGTTAACCACTGAACCATGACAGGAACTCCCAGCATTGGTTTTAAAGGGTATTTTCATTGACACAGGTAATGATATTATCAAAATTAATTATAATTATAATTTCTGATAATTATAAGTATGATTATATTTTAAGTTAAATATTTCACTAGCAAAATTATGCGATTTGTGAATATGAACTAAATATTTACATTTGACAACAGCATTAATAGTAAAATATATCAGGGATTTAGAAACTCTGAAATTTATTGTAAAATACATCTTTTACTTAAGTTTTCAGATGTCTATTTTTAACCTAAAAGATTCTTTAAGCATGAAAAAATTGCAGCAAGTTGAATTACAGACTTAAGAAAGAAATATAAATTTCCTGGTATATGTGCATTTCAAAAATGTTCCAAGGAACATGATTATCCATTTGCAATTCAGTTTTAAAAATCTGAATACAAGGTACAGAATATTTGTCACAAATTCTCCTTCAGAGTTCTATAAGCTGACAGCCCACACATTAAAGTTAGAGACTTCAAAAAATATATTTATGGCACAAAATGAAATAGAATAATGGAAGACTCTAAACACTGAATTTTTCTCTTTGAACGTTTGTTTTGATAATAATGTTACATTGTTATATCTATAAATGTTGTATATTTACATTGTGTCTGGCATTGGGCAGAGTAAGATATGTACAAAATGTGTTCAGTGAATGGTTTTGGTTTGGTTTCGGTTGCTCATATCACAAGCCTCATGTTACAAATTGGTAGATAAATGGAGGGTAAGTACAGATTATTGCATGCCAGATCATAAATGCAATGCAATGAAGAGACACAAAAAGTTGGGAATTTGGCAGAAGGGAGGACCAGTGTAAATACATTGCCATATTTTGGGTATAGAATGCTAAGATCCTGGACTAAGGCAATGGCAGTTTGATACAAGGGGAGAGATAGATTTTAAAATTTTTGAGGGGAAAAATTGATGCTTTCAACCTCTTATAGCTCTGGGTAGGACTTCCAGTACTATGTTGAGTAGAATAGAGAGAGATCTTAGAAGAAATGATTCAGGTTTTCACCATTAAGTATAACATTAGTTGCAGGATTTTCACATATGGCCTTCCTTGTTTTGAGGTGAGTTCTTCTATACCTAATTTGTTTGAGAGTTTTTGACATGTATGGGTTTTGAATATAATGAGATTTTTTTTGCATCTGTTAAGATAATATCATAATTTACCTTTTATTCTGTTACGTGGTGTATAACATTGATTTGCATATGCTGAACCATGTTTGCATCCCGGGAGTAAATCCCACTTGGTCATGATGCATAATTTTTTTGAATATATTGCTGACTATGCTAGTATTTGTTGAGGATTTTTATATCCATTTTTTGGGGGGTGGATATTGGCCTGTGGTTTTCTTTCCTTGTGGTGCCTTAGAGTGATGCTGGCTTCATAAAATGAATTTTGCAAGTGCTTTTTTCTTTTCCACTTTTGAAGGGTTTTAAAAATGATGGGTATTAATTCTTTAAATGTTTGGTAGAATTCCACCTTTGAAGTCATCTGGTCTTGGGCTTTCATTTTTGGAGGATTAGATTATTGATTCAGTCTCCTTTGTTATTGGTCTGTTCTAATTTTCTATTTCCTCCTCCTCCTCCTCTTCTTCTTTCTTCTTTCCCCCCTCCCCTTCCCCTCCTCCTCCTCCCCTCCCTCCTTTTCCTCCTCCTCTTACTATAACTTTTCTTCTTCTTTTTTTTTCCCCCACCAGCATGTAGAAGTTCCCAGCCCAGGGATTGAATCCACACCACAGCTGTAATCAGAGTCACAGCAGTGACAATGTCAGATACTTAAACTATTGAGCCTCTATTTCTTCTTGATTCAGGGTTGGCTAGTTGCATGGTTTGGAAATTTATCCATTTCTTCTAGCTTGTCAAGTTTGTTGGTGAACAATTGTATTATCAACTCTTTCATTTATTTTATCTACTTTACTATTTCCACATTTTTATTCATTAGTCTAGCTAAGAGTTTGTCAATTTTATCTTTTTCAACAACCATCTCTTAGTTTTCTTGCTTTTTTAAAAAAATCGTTTTTACATTCTCTATTTAATTTCTTTCTTCCCTAATTTTAGTTATTTCCTTTCTTCTGATAACTTTGAGCTTAGTGTGTTTTTTGTTTTTCAATTCCTTGAGGTATAAAGTTTGAGTTCTTTTTTCTTTTTTTAGGGCTGCACCCATAGCATATGGAAGTTCCCAGGCTAGGAGTTACAACTGCTGGCCTATGCCACAACCACAGCAATGGGATCTGAGCTGAGTCTGTGACCTACAACACAGTTCATGGCAATGCTGGATCCTTAACTCACTGAGTGAGGCCAGGAATTGAACCAGCATCCTCATGGGTAATAGTTGGATTCATTTATGCTGCATCACAATGGGAACTCCCTTTCTTCTTTTTTAATGTGTTTGTCACCATAAATTTTCCTCTTAGTACTGCTTTTACTCTCTCCCATATGTTTGAGTATTTTATGGTTTTATTTCATTTGTCTCTAGATATTTTCTCATTTCTCTTTGATCGTATAGTTCAAGTATGTTTTAATTATCATGTATTTTTGAGTTTTCCCATTATACTTTGTTACTGACTTCCAGAGAATTTTACAATACATTGATCACTTTATTACAGGGATAGGGTATAGAAGAAGTATAAGTTTGTTTCTTTTGCTTTAGGTATTAAGAGAATGTTGTCACTAAGAAAAATGCAGAAGTGAGGTTGAATGGAAGTTTTATAATCAATTTAGTTTTAGGATGAATACAGTTTGCAGGCTGGATACAAGATTCAAATGGAAATGACCACAGAGATGGAAATAACACATAAAATTGAATTGCCTCTGAAGAAAGAAATGTTTATAAAAATATATTTTGGTGTAAGATAATACCTCTCTCTTAATGTAGTGAGCCATACAGGAAGTCTACCTCTCTTAATGTAAAGGAGGTCTATAAATTTGTTTTGATTGTAGAGAGGATCATAAAATGTTTTAGTCATCATTGGTATTACTGAAACATAAAAATGGATGAGTATAAGTTGTAAAAGGTAAGGTGAAACATTGTTTACCACCACACCTTGCTCTTATGGTTCAGGTTACTATCCCTCAACACAGGAGTCCCTGCTAAAGGATCTGGTCATCAGTTTTCTTCATAAACATTACATCAACCATACCCTCAGCTCTGAGAGTAATACTAGAATGAGACAGCTATGTTAGGAGTACATATTCTAAAGTGAGATGATTATGGATTTCTATCTTAATTTGGGGGGAGTAGAAAAAATGTAATGAAACCTTGTTTAACCATTTCAACAAGCCCCACGTTTAATTAAATCAAGCCATCTGGCTGATGTTTAGCACTTTTGATTTAGATGGTAAAGGAAATACTAGTTATATATAGCTTAGGAAAAAATAGATCCATTCATATGTATGCACCCTGAACATTCACAGGTAACATGAATTTAGTTTGCACCACTTTAGAAATTTTTAGAGTTAACAAATAAAAATGTATTAGGTAGTGTCTCTTTATAGCCTGGGGACTGAGGCTGCAAAGAAAAAGGAAGAGAATATTATCCAGGAAGACAAATGGAACTGCATTATAGTTCCTTAATTCCAAAGAAAATGAATCATTATTCATAATAAATTTATGTGGAAAATATTAACTTTGTTTCAAAAGCCTGGTCTGTCTTAGAGTGGAAAACTCTTTTCCTGCAGGGCATATTTTATCATTTAAATTAATTTTAAAAATGTGATAAACATAATATTTGAAATAATAGAACCTGAAATGTATCTTAAATGAGATTAGACTATGCCATTTTTCCTGAAGGTATATGTCTTTTTTAAATGGCTGTTGGGAAATGAATTCCTCACATCAATATCAATTCTAAAACAACTACTATGTATATTTTGAGATTAATTGACTACTTAAAAATTTTAATCTACATATTAATAAGGAAAAAAAGCAAGGAGAAGCTGGAAGTCTACATCTGAGACAGTTAATGCAACTATGAAAACATGTGTTCATAGGTGTCTTAGGGATATTTAATAATCTCCGGATCCTTTTTCATAAAATTTCATAAAACTCATGAGTTTTCATGAGTATGATGGTGAAGCCTTGATTAAATACAGAAAGCATGTTATTTATTTTACCTATATCTTATTAATACAGTGTTCAAAAATAAAATCACAAGGAAAATCCCAAGTGAGACAGCTCCTGAATTAGACATTTATACTAATACTCAAAGGGGGTCCCTGCTTTAGGATAATTTCAAATTTATTATTTAGCTTCTGATTTACTAACAGAATATTTTAAAAGGAGTACATGGAAGTTAGTGTTTCCAAGACAAAAAAAGTACACATATGATGCGCTCTGAAAAAGGAATTGACCCCCAGGTAACCCTAGTATGCAGGGATTTATAGTCTCAGGACACAAAATAGGATTTAATCTTTTCCCTTATGATTTTTACTATATACAGTGATTCATTGAAAATGATTTTATATTCATATTGAATAAGAGTATAGAATATTCTCATAATTTTTGTAAATGATTTGAGAATACTTAAGATGCATTAGAGGTAATCATATGACTCATTTGTAATCTGTTGCATGTGATGTATATAGTATTGAACGCTATACAATACTTCACTTGAATATAAACAAGGAAAAATGCAATAAAAATAATCTCTTCCATCCTTGCTCAATTTTCTCTTTCTTTTTTTTTTGGTCTTTTTGCCATTTCTAGGGCCACTCCTACAGCATATGGAGGTTCCTAGGCTAGGGGTTGAATCAGAGCTGTAGCCACCGGCCTACACCAGAGCCACAGCAGCGCGGGATCCGAGCTGGTCTGCAACCTACACCATAGCTCCCAACAGATACTTAACCCACTGAGCAAGGCCAGGGACTGAACCTGCAACCGCATGGTTCCTAGTTGGTTTCGTTAACCACTGAGCCACGACAGGAACTCCTCAATTTTCTTTAATTTTAATGTTTCAGTATTATTTCTTTGGCCTATACATCTTCTTTCCGCAAAACATAACTGTCAATGAAATTTTAGGTGGCCATTTGGTGCTCAGTTTTTGGTTCTGTAGTGTAAATAAAAGGAATTCTGATTATAATTATATCACATGATACTTAAAGTTGAAAGAGTAAAAATATCAGGTGGTAAGAAGTGTTTGTGACGAGGGGTGATGAAAGAGTATTGCAGACTAGTATCTGTTTCACAAGCTTTCTTTTTATTTTATTTTATTTTTAGTTTTTGGCTGCCTGGTGTCATACAGTGTTCCCAGGCTAGGGATAAGATCCAAGCCATAGTTGCCATCTAAGCCACAGTTGCAGCAATGCCAGATCCTTAACCCATTGTGTCAGGCTTGGGATTGAATGCTCCCAAGATGTCCCTGATCCCATTGCAACACAGACGGAACCCCTTCAAAGGTTTCTTAGTGCTGTTACTCCCTGTTCCTATCTTATAAGTAGAGATAAGTTCTTCATATTGGCAGAGGACAAGTACTTTCCAATTATTACTTTATTCTTATTTTGGAAAGCCAAGTAAACATCTAACAAAAAATAAATATTGCAAAAATGCTATGATTTTAAAATTTCTGGTCTAGTGTATCTGTTTCACGTTTGAAAATACTTTAGCTTAGGTCAGTTGTATATAACCTATTTATTTGAAACATTAAAAATAAACAACTTAAATACTAAAGGTTGTTCATAAAATAACAAAAATAGATAAGTATAGTCATATTAATTGCACTTCATTTTTATAAGAACTTTACTTTCACCAAGGGATAATAGTCCCTTGTCTATTTTTAGCCTGGTCAATGAAATAAATGGAATCCATGTATAACCATAAATACTTTTTCAAGTATAAGTTGAATTTACTCAGCTATCTTATATTTTGTCATGGTTGGACAACAGATTTAAATATATTAAAAAAATTCAAATGTGAGAATATTTTCTTGTTGCAAAGTCATTATTTTGAAGAGTGTCATACTCTGTTGGTTAAAGTATGTTCTGAGACAGAGCATGCTCTTATTAATTATATTTAAAAAGTCTGAGTCTTGGCAGGAATAGACATATTTTATTATTTTTTAAATTTTTTTTGGTCTTTTTGCCATTTCTAGGGCCACTCCTGTGGCATATGGAAGTCCCCAGGATGGGGTCTAATTGGAGCTGTAGCCACAGCCTTTGCCACAGCCACAGCAATGAGGGATCTAAGGCGCATGTGCAACCTACACCACAGCTCAGGGCAATGCCAGATCCTTAACCCACTGAGCAAGGCCAGAGATCGAACCCTCAACCTCATGGTTCCTAGTCGGATTTGTTAACCACTGAGCCACTATGGGAACTCCAGGAATAAATATATTTTAAAGCAAAATAGTTTAAAAATAAAAAACAATGAATATTTTCAGCAAGAATAAAATAAGAGACCAGATTTATCTTACTGCCTGAAACAATGAAAAGATGGACTGGGAGTTCCCACTGTGGCTCAGTGGAAATGAATCTGATGCAGGTTTGATCCCTGGCCCTCACACACCGGGTTAAGGATCTGGCATTGCCATGAGCTGTGGTGTAGGTCTCAGATGTGTCTTGGATTCTGTGTTGCTGTGACTGTGGTGTAGGCCAACAGCTACAGCTCCAATTCAACCCCTAGCCTGGGAAACTCCATATGCCACAGGCATGACCCTAAAAAGTCAAAAAGAAAATGAACTGAATTGATAGAACAGTGGTTTTAAAGGCACTAGATATCATGAAACGAAGGATAGCTATCTATGAGATTAAGTAAGTAAATAATGCTTGCACAAATGTACTACCTCAAAAGAATTTTCAGGTTCTGCAAACAGAAACAAGGCATGTCCTTAAATTGAAGAAAGGAAGCTGAGACCAAAGTTACTCAAAGCTGAGACCACAGGACATATTTCTGGAATGGAGATAATGTAAGAGCTATGCAGAATACAGATTAATACATTAATTTAAAAAACTATTGGAGGATATATATATACATATAAAAAATATTAGATGTTCTTAGAGAAGATGTGCCTGAAATTCACATGGGGCCAGAAATATTTGTCAATGTCCAACAGCCAGAATAGAAAACCTCAAGATTAAAGGAAATTAGGTTTAATATACAGAAGGGTCCCAACTGATTTATGGGAAAAAACTAACCTTAAACTGAGAACTGTTCTTACATTTACTAATAAACTTTGAAAATAATATCCCAAGGATTGAGCCCTTTCCAATTTATTTAACTGAATCCCAAACAAAGCTCAACAACATTTATATGAGTCCATAAATATGCAGCACCAAAAAAAAATTGTCTGAAAAAATAAAAATTACTAAGCATAAAAGAAGAAATATTCATAATGAAAAGATAAATCATGAAAACAGACTCAGAATTAAAATATATTTAAAAAAAATAAAATATATTTTAGTATTAACAGAGAAGAACAATAAAAGGGTTATTATGACTGGATTCAATAAGTTAAAAAATTAAGTGGAAACAAATAGAAGGTGAAAACAATGACCCAAATAAGACCTTTCAGAAATGAAAACTAGAGTATGTGAGATGAAAAATTTACTGAATATATTTTTTTGTCTTTTTTGTGTGTGTGTTTTGAGGGCCACACCCACGGCATATGGAGGTTCCCAGGCTACGGGTCGGATAGGAGCTATAGCCACCAGTCTACACCACAGTCACAGCAATGTGAGATCTGAGCCAAATCTGTGACATACACCACAGCTCATGGCAGCACCAGATCCTTAACCCACTGAGCAATACCATGATTCAAACCTGCAACCTCAAGGTTACTAGTTGGGTTCATTAACCACTGAGCTACAATGGGAACTCCCCTAAATATATATATTAATAGAAGATGAGCCACTGCAGAAAGAGGCATTAATAAACCTGAAGACATAGTAACAGAAAGCATCTAAAACTAAACACATTAAAGATAATTTAAAAAAAGTAAATGATGAGTTTTAGGGCAATTTTCTATATATAACCTAATATGTTTAAGTGGAGTCCACACAAAAGAAAAGGGAACATAGAAATGATATATGAAGAAATAATACCGAAATATTTTTTTAAGTTTGATGAGCTATATAACTCACAGATCCAAGAGTCTCAACAAATCCCAAAGAAAAGAAATTTGAAAAACATGAATTATGGTGCATCAAAATCAAACTACTCAAAATAAATGATAAAGCAAAAAATCTTAGAATCAGCCAGAGAAACATAAGTATAAATATATAAGTGTAAGAATATCAGTAGTTTTCTTGTTGGCAACAATGTAAGAAGAGAATATAACAACATCTTTACAGCACTGAAAGAAAAAAAGCTGACAATGAGGAATGCTCTACCCAACAAAAATATCTTTTGAAAATGAATGTTGAAGACTTTTTTTAAATACATAGAAGAGTTGAAAGAATTCATCACCACAAGACCTACATTACAAGAAATGTAAAGAATTTCAGGTAGAGCGAATATACAAGTAAGTGGAACAATGGCTCTATTGGAAGGGATTAAGTGCAACAGAAATGATAATTATATGAGTAAATAGATAAGATTTTTATTATTCTTGAAATATTAGCAGATAATTTACTGTTAAAAAGTAAAAAAAATAGATTTTATCAATGTGAATAATAACATCAGCAATGTAAAATATAATGTATTGGATTTAAAACATTTAAAATTTAAATATGTTATAATAACAGTACATAGCAAGAGTGCCAGGTGGAAATACACAGTTATAAGATTTTTATACTATGTAGGAAATATCATACCACAACTTGAAGGTAGACTGATATAAGTTAATAAATCTGACCTGCAATTGGTTGAGTCCATTCCTGTGGAACCCACAGATATGGAGCATCAATTATACTATGACATTTTATATCAGGGACTTAAGCATCCATGAAATCCATGGAACCAATTCCTCAAGAGGATACTGAGGGATTACTGTATAATGTGAACCAAAAATCATCTGCTAAAATAACAAAACAGAGAGGTATAGATGTTAGGCAAGCAAAGTAAATGAAACATATTTATTTTTAAAAGATTCAGTAAATTAAAAAGGCAGAAAAAAGGGAAAAAATAACAAAGTCTAAGTGAGGCAAATAGAAAATTAATAGTAAGATTATAGATTTAATCTTAACCATATCAACATTTTAAAAAAGGTAAGATAGTCTAAGTAGCCCAGCTATTAGATCATAAAGCAAGCCCTAACTACAGACTGTCTACAAAAATTATTTTATGAATGAAGAAATGGAACGTGCTGAAACAAATCACAAAAGCTGGAGTAGATCTCCCAAAATCAAGTCAAGGGGATTTCAGTGTAAAAATATAGCTTTATATAATTAGGTCACTCCCTAATTTTTATTAAAGAGGTAAATTAATCAAGATTACATAACAATTTTTAACTTTTATGTACTTAATAAGAGTACTTCAAAAACATGTGAAAGGCAAACAGATAAAACCATAAGGAGAAACAGACAAATCAACAATTATAATGATGCATTTCAATACTTTCTCTTTTTTTTCATTTTTAAAAATTCCATTGAAATATAGTTGATTTCCAATGTTGTGATAATTTCTGTTGTACAACAAAGTGATTTAGTTTTACATACACGTACATCCATTCTTTTTTGGTTCTTTCTCCATATATATTATCACAGAATAATGGGTAGAGTTCCCTGTGGTATATATACAGCAGGTCCCTGTTGGCCAGCATTCTGTATACCACAGTGTGCACAGGCCAATCCCAACTCCCAGCCCAGCCCTCTCCCCTCCACCTGTCCCCAGTGGTAACCATAAATTTGTTTTCAAAGTCTGTGAGTCTGTTTCTATCCTGCAGATAAGTTAATTTGTATACATTTTAAGAGCCCACATATAAGTGATATCATATGTTTGTTTTTCACTGGCTGACTAACTTCACTTAGTATTCTAATTTGTACGTCCATCCATGTTGCTGCAGATGGCATTAATTCATTCTTTTTATGGCTGAGTAATATTCCATTATATATATGTACCACATCTCCTTTATACACTATATACATGAGTCTTGTTTTTGTATCCATTCAGCCAGTCTGTCTTTTGGTTGGAGAATTTATTCTGTTTACTTTTAAGGTAATTATTGCTATGTTCTTATTGCCATTTTGTTAATTGTTTGTGCTTGTTTTTGTTTCTCTTTTTCTTCTCTTCTTTTGTTCTCTTATAGTTTGATGATTATTTTTAGTATTATGTTTGGATTGATTTTTCGTATTTGTTTTGTATTTATTTTAGTTTTTTTATGATTAATACTTTCTCAATAGTTGATAGATTAAGTACACAATAAAGATGCTGAAAATTTGAACAACACTATCAATCAACAGAATCAAAATGACATATATTAAGCATGGCATCCAATAAAAATAGACGTACATTTTTTTCACTTGCACACAAAACATTGACCATTATAGAATATAGTCTGTGACTTAAATCTCAATGAAATTAAAAGCATAACATTTTTAAAGAAAAGTTTCTCTAATTTTAATGTAGTTACATTATAAATCAGAATCATAAACTTAAGAAGATGAGAAATTAGAAATTGAATGATACTTCTTAAAAACACATAGATCAAAGTGGAAATCAAAAGTGAAATTAGAATGCATTCTAAACTGAATTAAAATGAAAAATTACTCATCAAAATTTGTATGATACCATACTAGCAATACTTATTGGAAATATACTGCTAAATTCCTATATTAGAAGGCCAGAAAGATATTCATTTTATCACCTCAGCTTCCCCATTAAACACATAGAAAAAAGAAAAGCAAAATAAGTGCAAACTAAAAAGAAAAAGAATTCTTAAAGATTAAAGAGGAAAATAGTGAAAGGGATAAAGGAAAAAATAATATTGAAAGTTTTCTAACTACACTGAAAAAATGATAGGAAAAAATGATAGAAGACACAAATTATCAATATCAGGAATGATGGAATTGGCATCAGTAAAAAATGTATTGATATTAAAAGAAAAATAAGAGAACCTTATAAACAATTTTATGCCAATAAATTGAACAACCTAGATAAAATGGAGAAATTTTTTGAATGACACTGTTACTGGTTAATCTTCTCCCCCAACACAGGCACACTCACCACAAACACATACATAAAGATATGTTCAAATTCTAATTCGGTACCTCATAATATGAGCTTATTTATAAGAAATAGAGTCTTTACAAATTTAAATTAAAATGAAGTAATTAGGTTAGGCCCTACCACCATATGACTGATGTCCTTATAAAAGGGAGAAATTTGGATACAGACATTCACTTAGAGAAGATGTTGTGAAAACATAGAAGGGAAACTCCATATGGATATAGAGGATTAGAGTGATGCATCTACAAGCTAACAAATGATGACAAATCCATTGCCAAGAAATCACTAGAACATAGGGAGAGACAAGAAATTATTCTGCAGTATTAAGGGGAAACATAGCCTTATGAAACCTTGATTTTTGATTTTTAGCCTTCAGCCCTGTGAGATGATAGTTTCTCATGTTGTAAGTTACCCAATTTGTAATACTTTGTTATGGCAGCCCTAGCAAACTAATAAGATACAGACTATGAAAACTCAGGAATAGGTAACCTAAATAACCCTAAACATTATTAATAAAATGAAATTTATAATCAAAATTTTCTTCCACAGATACTCCAGATTCAGAGAGAATTTCTAGTAAATTTGACCAATATTTAAGGAAGAAGTAATGCTGATTAAAATTAAAGAGGAGGGAATGGTTTCTAAATTATTCTATATATCCAGGATTATTTTGAAACCAAAAACCAGCAAAAGTATTGCAAAATTAGAAAACTACCAAGTGAAGTAAGTCTTCAAGAGAAAGACAAATATATCACTTATATGCAGAATCTTAAGATATGGCACAAATGAACCTATGTACAAACACACCCACAGACATAGAGAACAGACTTGTAGTTACTGGGGTGGTGTGGAGGGCATAGAATGTACTGGGATTTTGAGGTTACAGGATGCAAATTATTACATTTAGAATGGATAAATAATGAGATCCTGTTATATACAGTACAGGGAACTATAACCACTCTCTTGGGATAGACCATGATGAAAGATAATATAAGAAAGGGAAGGTTTGTATATGCGCGTGTGTGTGTATATATATATATATATATATATATATGTATATGTGTATATATATATATGTATATGTATATATATATATATATATATGTATATGTGTATATATATATATGTATATGTATATATATGCATGGGTCACTTTGCTATACAGCAGAAATTGGGCACAACATTGTAAATCAAATATACGTAAACTTTTTTTAAAAAAAGAAAATTACATCAGCATCATGCATGAAAAGAGATATGCTTTCTTGGAAAACTTAGCATATCAGCTTGGTCATGGATAAACAAAGACAGTTTTCCTTTATCTCAAAGCGTTCTGGGCTCTAGTGCCATTTTTATAGGATTTCATTTATTTTTATGTCATTATTTTTAATACTACTAACTACCAAGAAAAGATAGATTGACTATTATTTAAGATTTAATAAATGGTTCATTAAAAATTTGCTCTTTTTTTTTTTATTTTCCCACTGTACAGCAAGGGGGTCAGGTTATCCTTACATGTATACATTACAATTACATTTGCTCTTTTTTATTAACATAACAGCTACTAAACCTTTTATTAAAAAATAGTTCAACAAATCATTTTGATTAAACACATAATTTTAAAATGTGTATATAAACCGAAACATTCAACCACTTTTAGTAGTCTATGAGTGTAATTTCTTGTCAAATGAATATGTTAAAATCCAACTTGGAAATTTTACTTAAAATACTATTAAGCAAATAATCTATACATATTTAAAAATCAAAGTATTACCTAATGGTATATCAAAGCAGAATAATAGTTGAAAAGTTTAGCAGAATGTAAATCTATGGTACTTCCATTACATTACCCAGATAAAATTATAACAAGTTATGTCAAGATGATTTTGCTTTCATTATAAGAAGTCTTTAAATAATAATATTCATTGATTTGTTTTTATTTCAGTGACACAACAGAACCTGGTTTTCTCTTAGTGATATTCATAACCATGGATGAGAAACCTAATATCACTTTATTAAACCTAAAGGTAATTATGGCATTATTAATATTGAGAATGTGTTCAGGAGACAGAATTTGAAAATTTATTTGGTTGTGAAAATACTAATTAGGACTTTAATATGGTTTGTTATCTAATCTGATGTTTAGGAAATGAAATATGTAATGTATGAAATATGGTGTTTCATTAGGTAAATTATCTGACTATATGCAGCATGTAGAAAAATATCTAATTTAAATACAGACTGTTATACAAAATGTTTTCATGAACTTGTGTACCTCCAGAATATTGTCTTTTGAGTAGGACACTACATATTTTCTTCTTCATAAATAGGTAGCATTAACTCTTAAGGACTAGTTACTTGTGTTTGTCTTTATGGTTTTATTATTTTTTCACTTCTGCTTGTTTTAAACTCCAAGAAAAATATATATAAATTTCACTTGATATCTCTAATTTTTCAATAACATACTTTATAAAATTAGATATATTGGCAATGAAATCATCTCCTTGGGATATCTTAAATATATACAAATCTATATTCAAAATATAATTTATAGTACTAGTAAATTATAAAGATTATTTGTTACTTGCTGACATGATTTTTCTGACATTCAGGCATTTCATAAATCAGTTTGATGTATGCAAATAAAAATTATTGAATTAACAAACTGTTAGATGTCACACAAAATATATTGCAAGAACTGGAATAGGGAAATGATTTCCCTCATCATTTAAATTCAGAAAGTTAACTTAGAATAAATTACTTTAAAATTTCCTGTACTATTTTTAGTAGTAGTGTTATATTATTTTAAGTTTATGTCCTTTCTGAAGGAGCGTAAGATGTTCCAAGGACAAATTAACTTTTTAAAATATAATTAGGAAAAAGGAGAGAATTGATTTTGTGAATATTTACTACTCTAAAATTTAAAATCATATCATAATATATTCTAATCAAATTATTTATATAAATCAAAATAAATATGTAATATTATATATAAATGGTAAAGTATTATGAATTTATTTGGGATTTTTTATTTTTATATTTTTAATGTCTACACATATTGCAGCAGATATGGTTCATACACGTTCCTTATAAGGAGTTGCTTAAATTAATGTATGTTTCCTGATTGACAATTCTACTTGGAAAAATTTCTAGACTCTTTAAAAGCTATAGGGACAGAGTATATTTGTTTCCCCTCAATGATCATGAAGGAAATAAGATATATATGTACATAAGCATAAAAGTACCATAATATTAACAAATAAGTACAGATAAAATGATGTGATAATTTATGGATGAAGGGGAAATTTTAGACTGACATTTTATGCCATCATGTCATCTGTTATCTAAATATCAAATATAGAAAAGTCAAATATTAAATAATAAGAAAAAAAAATCACCAAAATGCACAGGTGTCTATGTTAATTGATGCCTGTGCAATGCTTTTCAGACCTCCTGATGGTTTGATTTTATTCACCATGAGACAGTGGAGGATATTGTGCTTGTATCTTGGTACCTCTCCAATAGCAGCATCATGGCCACAGCACTAACATAAACAACAGTAGCAACAATAGGAGGAACATTTGAAACAAGATTTTGACAGGGGAAATACTGTGAGTGCCAATACAAGCAATGATGTTTTAGTGACCAGACTGTATTCGTTTTTTGTTTATTCAGATTTTTTCTAGTGTTCTTGAAGGGCATATTTATTCCAAATAAAATCTTCCTGATTAGTTTCTGTTTTAAAAACACATTATATGAGCTATAATTTATACATACCATAAAAATCACCCATGTATGTATAGTGTAACATTTTCACCCATGTCATAATTTTTCCCTTATGATTTGGAAAGGCTCTTGAATATAATTTGAATCAGTATTCCAACTCTGTCATTATATTTGTAAATGAAGTTTAGCTAACTTTTTATTCATTGCTTTGGAATTTTCTGAATAGTGTTTTACTATTATTAATAAAAATATGTTTTAAGGTGTACACCATGATGATTTCATATACCTGTACTTTATTAAATGAATATTATAGTCAAGCTAATCTCTTCACATAATTACCATATTTTGTGTATGGGAATACCTGAAAATCAATTCTCTTAGCATATCTCCAGTGTTATAATACAGTATTATTAAAGATTACCATGCTGTCCATTAGATCTCTAGACTTACCTATCCTACATGACTAAAACTGTGTACCCTTTAGCTAATATCCTCATATTTTCCCTACCTTTCCTAAGTAACCCCTGTTATATTCTCTGCTTTTCTGTCTTGGATTTCTTTAGATTCCTATTGTGGAGTTGCCATTGTGGTTCAGAGAGTTAGGGCCCAATATTGTCTCTGTGAGGAAGCAGGTTTGATTCCTGGTCTCAGTCAGTGAGTGGGTTAAGGATCCAGTATTGCCACAAGCCATGGCATAAGTTACAAATGCAGCTCAGATATGCTGTTGCTTTGGCTATGGTTTAGGACTCAGCTGCAGCGCTGATTCAACCCCTCACCAGGGAACTTCCATATGGCAATAAAAAGGAAAAAAGAAAGAAAAAAATCAATTGTGAATGAGATTATTCAGTCTGTTGTGTAAGTATGTGTGTTTGGCTTATTTCACTTAGCATAATATCTTCCAAGTTCATCCATGTTGTTGCAAATGGTCCCTCTCTATTTTTAAGGCTGAATGATATTCCATTATGTATATATGCCAAAGTTTCTTTATCTAGTCATCCATTGATGGAAACTTAGGTTGTTTTCATACCTTGACTATTTATTGTGAATGATACTGCAATGAACCTGGGGATGTACATATCTCTTCAAGGTGTTAAGTACATTTCCTGTGGGTATATACCTAGAGTGGGATTGCTACAGTATATAATGTTACATTTTTATTTGTTTTGAGGAGCTGCTATACTGTTTCCCATGGTGACTGTACCAATTTATACTCCCATAAACAGTATACAGAGTTTCAGTTTCTCCACATCCTCACCAACAAGTGAGGCTATCATTTTATTGATAATAGTCATCCTAACAGGTGTGAGATGATACTTAATTACAAATTTGTTTCCCTGATGATTAACTACTTTTTTCATATACCTCTTGGCCATTTTAATGTCTTTTTTTGTAAAACTGTCTATCCATGTTCTGTGCCCATTTTAAAAATCAAGTTTTTTTTTAATTATTGGCATTGAATTATATAGGCTACTTAGATATTTTGGATAACCTCTGATCAGATAAATGGTTTGAAAATATTTCTTCCCAGTCCTTAAGTTGCCTTTTCATTTTGTTGATAGTTGCTTTTACTCTGCAGAAACAGTTTTTATTTTATTTTATTTTATTTTATTTTATTTTATTTTATTTTATTTTATTTTACTTTTATGGCCACACCTGTGGCATGTGGAAGCTCCTAGGCTGATGGTCCAATTGAAGATGCAGTTGAGGCCTACTCCACAGCCATGGCAATGCCAGATCCTTAAGCCACTGAGTGAGAGGCCAGGGATCGAACCCACATCCTCATAGTACTATGTTGCCATCTTAATCCACTAAGCCACAATGGAACTCCTGCAGAAACACATTAATTGATTTAATCCACTAGTTTATTTTTGCTTCTGTTGCCTCAGCTTTTGGTGTCATATCCAAAAACTTCTTGCTAAGGCCATTGTCAATTATCTTTCCTTTATGCTTTCTTCTAGAGTTTGACAGTTTTAAGTCTCACATTTAATTCTTTAATATATTTTCAGTTGATTTTTGTATATGGTATAAGATAAAGGTCAAATTTTATTTCTTTGTGTGTGAATATCCTGTTTTTTCCTGCCCCATTCACTGAAGAGTCTATCCTTTCCCCATCTATACATACTTAACAACTCTAGCCTCTTGTTCATCAAAGGGTTTTCTTTGAAATACTCTTCCATGGGATACACTGACAGAAAGTGTTTCCAAAGCCAAATAAATTTGAGAAATTGCACATTCTTTAGAGATTTTAATTGCATATTTACATATTAAAACACGTTTGAGCTCCTGCAGAAGGATATCTGTGTTAGTTTTTATTTTATCCTAGTTCTCCCAAAGCTATTTGCTCATGAATTGAAAAAAAAATATATCATGTTAGAATGTATTTGCATCCTACAGAGTAGTATTCTAAAGAATCACTGATTTAAGCCAAGAATATAGTAACCAAGTAGGCTTTTTGGTTGGTTTGAGGTGTAAGAGGTCCATATCTGGACTATATTTTCTAGATATTTTTCTGTATCTTTTCATTCATTTTACATTGTCTCAATTACTGTAGCTTTATAGAAAATCTTGGCACAAAATAGTATTGGTCTTACAACTTTGTTGTTCTTTTAAAATATTGTTTTATTTCTGTGAGATCCTTTGCATTATTATGTAAATTTTAGAAACAGGCTGACAATTTCTTCAGAAATATGTTGAAATTTTGTTTGGGATGACATTGAATTTATATGTCCAAATAGGTGAACTGGATATCTTAACAATACTATGTCTATTCTAGCAATATTTGTGCATGATCTATAACTCCACTTACATGAGTCTCCTTAACTTATCTCAACAATGTTTTGTTGGTTTCAGATATATTCTACATCTTTCATTGGATTTACTCAGAGGTAATTGATTTTTTTTTGGTGTCATTGTAACTTTAACTTTTTATTTTCCAATTATTTGTTGTTAGCATATAGAAATATATTTAAACTTGTTTATGTTGACTTAGCTGCCTATACCTAAATTTATTTACTAGAGCTAGGAGCTATGTTTGTAGTTTGCTTGGACTGCCATAACAAAGAATTACAAACTGAGTGGCTTAAACAACAGAAATGTTTTATCTCCAAGTTCTGGAGGCTGGATGTCCAAGAATAAGGTATTGGCAGGGCCATGCTATCCTCTGAAGGCATTAGGGAAAGATCTGTTTCAGGCCTTTCCTGTGGCTTCCGGAAGATCCTTGGCTTGTTAGCAGCATAGCTCCATGTTTTCAAGACATCTAAATGCATGTCTATGTCCAAATTTCCCTTCTAAAAATGACATCAATCATATACGATTAGGGACTACCTTTCACCAGTATGCTCTGTTCTTAACTAGTTACCTCTGCAGTAATCCTATTTCCAAATAAGTCACATTCTAAGGTACTTGGGTGTTAAGAGACCTCACGTATGAATTTTAAGGGACATAATTCAACCCATAACAGTGTTTATACACAGACGTCATATGAATGTCTATATATACAGTTATGACATCCTTAAATAATGGGAGTTTGACTACTTCCTTACAAATCAGCTTTTTTTGTCTTTATCTTATCATACGGTCTTTGTTTCCACAATGCTGTGGAATAGAAGTGGTAGAATGCATGTAGTTGTCTCCTTCCTATCTTAGGAAAAAACATTCAATAATTTGCCATTAAGTTTGATGTTAGACATAAGTTCTTCACAGATATAACAGATAATGGAAACACCATTCTATTCTTAATGCAATAAGAATTTCAAAGCATGATTTGATTACAATTTTCAAATGATTGTTTTACATGTATTGCAATGATTATACACTATTTCTACATTATCCTTTCATACTACTAATTTCCAACTCCTGAACCAGTTTTGCATTCCAGGGATAAATACACTGTTTTATACATAGCATTTAAAGGTTACTGAATTTGATTTGCTACTTTGTAACAGATTTTTTTGCCTATGTTTATTAATATAATCATTTTCTAATTTTCTTTTTTTGTAATGTCTTTATTGGGCCTTGGTATAGGGTAATAATGGGACATGCAAAGTGAATTCAAATAGGTTCTGGCCTCTTCTGTTTTTTATTGAGGAGTTTGTATAAAATTGGTTTAATTTCTTCCTTTAATTATTTAATAAATGATAATTAGGTGAGGTAGATAGGTGCTACGATGGCAATCATATTACAATATACAAAAGTATAAATCAACATTTTGTATACCTTAAATTTATACCATGTTCTATGTCAAATAGAGTTCAATAAGCACACACATCAATTCTGTCAAATATGTTGGTAGTATATTTCAAATTATATATCCTTACTAACTTGCTTCTCCAATCAGTTACTGAGGAAGAGGTATTAAAATATTCAGTTATTATTGTACATGTATTTATACATTTTCCTTTGATTCAAAATATATTAGTATTTTCTAGATATATTTTGAAGTTCTTGCTTTATGTGCATATTCACTTAGGGTTGTCAAGTTTTCTTGATGAATTGGTTATTTTATTATTATAAAATGTCCTTTTTATACAAGCATACCTCATTTTATTGCACTTTGCAGATACTGAGTTTTTCACAAAATGAAGGTTTGTGGCAACCCTGTGTCAGGCAAGTATATCAGTGCAATTTTTCCAAAAACATTTGCTCACTTTGTATCTCTGTGTCACATTTTGATAATTCTCAAAATATTTTAAACTTCTAAAAAGTATTATATATTTTGTTTTTGTTGTTTGTCTTTTTTAGGGCTGCACTAGTGGCATGTGGAGGTTCCTACGCTAGGGGTCTAATCAGGGCTATAGCGGCTGGCCTATGCCACAGCCACAGTAATGCCAGATCCAAACTGCATCTATAACCTACACCACAGCTCATGACAACGCTGGTTCCTTAACCCACTGAGCAAGGCCAGGGATTGAACCCACAGCCTCATATTTCTTAGTTGGATTCATTAGCCAGTGAGCCATGATGGGAACTCCGAAAAGTATTACATTTTTGATGGTGATCTGTGATTAGTGATCTTTGATGTTGCTATTGCAAAAAGATTATGATTTTCTGAAGACTCAGGTGATAGCATTTTTAGCAATAAAATACTTCTTGATTAAGATTTTTTTGAGACATTATATTATTGCACAACTAATAGACTACAGTATGGTTAAACAAAACTTAAATATGCCCTGCAAAATCAAAAAGTTCTTGCGACTTGCTTTATTGTAATATTTCTTGTTTTTCAGTGGTCTGGTGCCAAAACCACAGTATCTCTAAGGTATATGTACTGATAATGCTTTGTTTTGAAACCTACATTATCAGATACTAATCTAGCTAGCTTGTTTATCCTTAGTGAGATGGTTAAAATGTTCTGCTAAATTGACTGGGCCAGAAAGTGCCCAGACATCTTGTTAAACATTATTCTTGCTGTGTCTGCAAGGATGTTTCTGGATGACATTAAAAACTGAATCATTAGCATGAATAAAGCAGATTGTCCTCTCTAATGTGGGTGGGCCCCATCCAATAAGTTAGGGCCTAAGTAGAACAAAAATTCTGACCCTCCTGCTGCCTATGAGAAGGGATTTTTGTTTTTTTCCTGCCTTCAGAATTGAACTGAAATGTTAACTCTGTAGGTCTTGAATCTGCTTTCTTGCCCACTGCAACCACAACATTGCAGGTCTGCTGGGCCTCCAGCTTTCCCACTATAAATCTCAGGATATGTCAGCATCCATCATCTTGTAAGTAAATTCCTTATAAAATATTTGGCAAAAATATGCCCAAAGGATGTGAGTTTGCCCTTTTTGTTCTATTTCTATGGAGAACCATCATGTTTTAGTCCATTTGTACTGCCATAACAATAATGTAACAAGGTGGCTAAAACAGCAGTTATGTATTTCTCACAGTTCTAGAGGCTGGGGGGCGGGGATCCAAATCAAGATGCTGACAGATTCAGTGTCTCATATGGACCCACTTCTTACTTAATAGCTGGTCATTTATTCAGCTTGAGGGTCTCTGGGTTCTAGAATCTTCAGATTGGTTATCTTGTTAAATCTTGCAAAATCTCAGTAATTATCTTTTCTCTTTCTGGCATTTAAATTACATTTTATATTTCATTATTGTTGTCTGAAAGTCTTAGATGCTTATTATATTATCATAATTTTCTTTTAATTTCAGTTTTGATAATTCTACTGACCTTTCTGCTAACCCATGGTTCTTTTCTTCTCTTGTTTTCAAACTGCTGTTAAAACCAACAAATATTTTCCATAGCTAGCATTTTCATTTTGTTTTTTTTTCATGGGGACAGAGGCTTTCTTTTATCTCTTTTGAAAGGTCCCACCTGTTAATACATGATGAACATGTTTAATATTTATCACGGTTAAAGTCTCATATGGTAATTTGTGAGTCTGCTTTTACTGACTGTTTTTCTTTTGATCATATATAGAATTTTCTTTTTTCTTTGTCTTTTTGCTATTTCTTTGGGCCGCTCCCGCGGCATATGGAAGTTCCCAGGCTAGGGGTCCAATCGGAGCTGTAGCCCTTGGCCTATGCCAGGGCCACAGCAACACGGGATCCCAGCTGCATCTGCAATCTACACCACAGCTCACGGTAACGCCAGATTATTAATCCACTGAGCAAGGGCAGGGACCGAACCGCAACCTCATGGTTCCTAGTCGGATTCATTATCCACTGCGCCACAACGGGAACTCCCATATATAGCATTTTCTTTTCCCTTATAATGCCTGTGCTTTTTACAAATTTGTTTGACATTGTGTTTAATAATAGGGACTTATGTAAGTAAGCTTTGTCCTCAGGAAAAGGCACATTAGTATTGTTATGTCACAACCGTAGGCAGAGAACTAAGTAATGTTAACCTACAATGACTTGGGTTTAAATTTTGTTGCTCATATAGGTATATTCATTTGATCACTAAATGTGAATATTTTGGAGTTATGGATCATGACATTTCCTTAAAGGGGCTGGACTTCTTAGAACCAGTAAGACTCTACATATCTTTTGTTGTTTTACTGCTCAGGTGCAGCTTTGCAAAGCATGGCGAATTCATTGTGATGTACAGTCTGGTTATCAGGTTTTGGAGCTCTGAGGACCTTTCTTTATTCTCTATTTTTACTCCTATCTTTCCACATCTTGATATATATCTCCCCATTCTGTGGCATTGCCGGCACACTTTGGGGATTCATTGCAATGACCTATATGCAGATCTATATTTTTATTGTACCTGTGCTCTACCACTATCCTATATATTCAAGCATTTTATGATCTTTCCTAAAGCTTCACTTCAATGCTCCTCTCATATCTACTCCCATGTCTTTCTTTTTTTTTTTTTTTATTATTTTCCCACTGTACAGCAAGGGGGTCAGGTCATCCTTAGATGTATACATTGCAGTTACAGTTTTTTCCCCCACCCTTTCTTCTGTTGCAACATGAGTATCTAGACATAGTTCTCAATGCTATTCAGCAGGATCTCCTTATAAATCTATTCTAGGTTGTGTCTGATAAGCCCAAGCTCCCGATCCCTCCCACTCCCTCCCCCTCCCATCAGGCAACCACAAGTCTTTTCTCCAAGTCCATGATTTTCTTTTCTGAGGAGATGTTCATTTGTGCTGGATATTAGATTCCAGTTATAAGTGATATCATATGGTATTTGTCTTTGTCTTTCTGGCTCATTTCACTCAGGATGAGATTCTCTAGTTCCATCCATGTTGCTGCAAATGGCATTATGTCATCCTTTTTTATGGCTGAGTAGTATTCCATTGTGTATATATACCACCTCTTCCGAATCCAATCATCTGTCGATGGACATTTGGATTGTTTCCATGTCCTGGCTATTGTGAATAGTGCTGTAATGAACATGCGGGTGCAAGTGTCTCTTTTAAGTAGAGCTTTGTCCGGATAGATGCCCAAGAGTGGGATTGCGGGGTCATATGGAAGTTCTATGTATAGATTTCTAAGGTATCTCCAAACTGTTCTCCATAGTGGCTGTACCAGTTGACATTCCCACCAGCAGTGCAGGAGGGTTCCCTTTTCTCCACAGCCCCTCCAGCACTTGTTATTTGTGGATTTATTAATGATGGCCATTCTGACTGGTGTGAGGTGGTATCTCATGGTAGTTTTGATTTGCATTTCTCTTATAATCAGCGATGTTGAGCATTTTTTCATGTGTTTGTTGGCCATCTGTATATCTTCCTTGGAGAAATGTCTATTCAGGTCTTTTTCCCATTTTTCCATTGATTGATTGGCTTTTTTGCTGTTGAGTTGTATAAGTTGCTTGTATATTGTAGAGATTAAGCCCTTGTCAGTTGCATCATTTGAAACTATTTTCTCCCATTCTGTAAGTTGTCTTTTTGTTTTCTTTTTGGTTTCCTTTGCTGTGCAAAAGCTTTTCAGTTTGATGAGGTCCCATGGGTTTATTTTTGCTCTAATTTCTATTGCTTTGGGAGACTGACCTGAGAAAATATTCATGATGTTGATGTCAGAGAGTGTTTTGCCTATGTTTTCTTCTAGGAGTTTGATGGTGTCCTGTCGTATATTTAAGTCTTTCAGCCATTTGGAGTTTATTTTTGTGCATGGTGTGAGGGTGTGTTCTAGTTTCATTGCTTTGCATACAGCTGTCCAGGTTTCCCAGCAATGCTTGCTGAATAGACTTTCCTTTTCCCATTTGATGTTCCTGCCTCCCTTGTCAAAGATTAATTGACCATAGGTGTCAGGGTTTATTTCCGGATTCTCTATTCTGTTCCATTGGTCTGTCTGTCTGTTTTGATACCAGTACCACACTGTTTTGATGACTGTGGCTTTGTAGTATTTCTTGAAGTCTGGGAGAGTTATGCCTCCTGCTTGGTTTTTGTTTCTCAGGATTGCTTTGGCGATTCTGGGTCTTTTGTGGTTCCATATAAATATTTGGATTGTTTGTTCTAGTTCTGTGAACAATGTCCTGGGTAATTTGATAGGGATTGCATTGAATCTGTAGATTGCTTTGGGTAGGATGGCCATTTTCACAATATTGATTTTTCCAATCCAGGAACATGGAATATCTTTCCATTTCTTTACATCTTCTTTGATGTCTTTGATTAAAGTTTTATAGTTCTCGGCATATAGGTCCTTTACCTCTTTGGTCAGGTGTATTCCGAGGTATTTGATGTCTTTCTAATGTGTACATCAGCTATGCTGAAATATATTATTTCCAAATTACAGAAAGCTCACTCATACTTTGGCAACACCCCAAAGTTCTTGACTCATATAGTCAAGTCCTGCAGTTGTAATCACATTCTACAACTCATGGACCAAAGAGGAGGTTCAAGCATTACTCAGATCTCTAAAACACTTAGGAAAATAAATTGTTTACACACAGCCATGCTTACGTAAAGCAGCTTTATACATTATGTGGTATCCGTAATTTGTGGGAACTTTCAATGCTTTGACATCAAAATGACATTTTTTTGGTCATCATCCAAACTACTTTCTGTCTAACATTGGTACTCATCACACTCTTCACTTTTTCCTAATGTGCAGAATCATGGAAATTGGTCAGGTGTTTTACCTCTCCCATGGCAGATACTCCTTCTAGGAATTAAAATGTGATTTTAACACAAAATATACTACAAAATGTAAAATGTTTATTTTCTCTTTAGAGGATGGAGAAAGGTAAAATAACTGACACTAAGGAAGAGGAAAAACAGAGCATGCACAGATGAATTTGTTTATACTGTTATGCTACTATGCTTTTGTACATTCTGTTCTATATATGGATTTTACTTTCTGCTATTATTTTCCCTTGGTCTTGAGTATATAATTATAAGTAACTACTATCTATAATCATACTCTCTTGGTCTTTGAGTATATAATTATATGTAACTACTATCTATAATCATATATTTCCTGTTAAACTGTGTTATTGCAAGAATGACAGAGATAAGGGGATTTCCATAAGTAAGTCCACTTCACAGAGCTTCACATTTAGTAAGTGGTGGTCTCATGCTTGCTTAACAAAATTTCATCAAATTAATTGTGTAATTGAGTATCCCTAAACATAAAGGCAGAAAATATAAAATGTCAAGTAGGTGGTAGATATATGGCATATGCTAGGTGCTTTATGCTTTACTATTTTTTTGTTGTTGCCCTGTAATTAACATTCCCCCCTAAAATTTTCAAATTTTATTCTTTCCTGCCAGTATGCTTTCACTTTAATATTGTATCTTGCATTAGATGATAAATGATTACATATAAATTATATAAGAGACTGGAACTGAAAAAATACAGCAATATACATGACCAAAAGAAACACTGGGGCATGAATCAATTGGTTTATAACATTGTACTGTGCTGAAATGAACTGAATGTTAAATTTTACTTATATGGTAAAAAAGGTCCACTTAGAGGTTGGGAAGCACTCCCATTTTTTTTAGTAAAATTTCTAAAATTTAATTTTTATAGCCAAGAGCTCCTGTATATAGGAGACATCTCTTTATTTTAAAATATCACTTTGATTTTTACTTGTAAAGTTTAGTACCTGGAATGACCCACTGTAGGGAAGTATTCTGAGGTATATTCTTCAAAGTCATCTTTTATCAGTTCTGTCTGATAATTTTATAAAATGTGATTGCAAATTTACGGCATTTCCCTATAAATATGTTATGTCCCCAAAGTGTTTGGACAAGATAGACACACACTTTAATAAAACAAAGATTTTGCATCCTTCAGGCCAATGCAAAGATACAGGTGAAAAGTGGGGTTTTTGGAAACTTTATATTAATGAGAATGCTGGAAGAATAGAAAACAAAATATGGGTTGGTTTGACTCTTCCTCAACTGGATTACTTGTTTCTAATACATAGAAAAATTTAAAACTTTATAACTTAGACTTTCAAAAATGTACACTAACACTATTGAAAATTGACAGGAGGGGTGTTCTTGGAGAAAGAAGTGGAGTATCCACTGAGGAAAAAAAATCTCAATATTAAGTGAAGATTCAAGGAATAAACAGTTTTGAAATGGGACAGCAAAGGTTTGCATGCATGTTCTAGGGCTTAAGTGTTAATGGGTCTGAAACAGAAATTGTGAAGGTAACTGGAGAAGACTAATGGTGGGGAGAAAAGTGCACCCCTTTATAAGGAGCCAATTAAGAACTATGACATCGTGTTTGGAACTGTGGAGCCTAAAGGTATTTCTTTTTGTTTAAATGATTTTTAATTTTTTTCATCATAGCTGGTTTACAGTATTCTGTCAATTTTCTACTTTACAGCAAGGTGACCCAGTCACACACACATTATCATGCTCCATCACAAGTGACTAGATATAGTTTCCAGTGCTGTACAGCAGGATCTCATTGCTTGTCCATTCCAAAGGCAATAGTTTGCATCTATTAACCCCAAATTCTCAGTCTATCCCACTCCCTCCCCCTTCCCTTTTAAAACCACAGTCTGTTCTCCAAATCCATGATTTTCTTTTATGTGGAAAATTTCATTTGTGCCATATATTAGATTCCAGATATAAGTGATATCCTATGGTTTTTGTCTTTCTCTTTCTATCTTACTTCACTCAGTATGAGTCTCTAGTTCTCTAGTCACTGCAAATGGCATTATTTTGTTCTTCTATATGGCTGAGTAGTATTCCATTGTGTATATATACTACATCTTCTTAATACACTCATTTGTCAATGAACATTAAGGTTGTTTCCATGTCTTGGCTATTGTGAATAGTGCTGCAATGAACCCAGGGGTGCAAGTGTCTTTTTCAATGAAAGTTTTGTCTGGATATGTGCCCAAGAGTGGGATTGCTGGGTCACATGGTAGTTCTATATTTAGTTTTATGAGGTACCTCCATACTGTTTTCCATGGTGGCTGTACCAATGTACATTCCCACCAACAGTGTAGGAGGGTTCCCTTTTCTCTATACCCTCTTTAGCATTTGTGATTTGTGGACTTATTAATGATGGTCATTCTGACTGGTATGAGGTGGTACCTCATAATAGTATTGATTTGCATTTCTCTAATAATCAGAGATATTGAGAATTTTTTCATGTGCTTGTCGACCATCTGTATATCTTCCTTGGAGAAATGTCTATTCAAGTATTTTGCCCATTTTTCCATTGGGCTGTTGGCTTTTTGCTGTTGAGTTGTATAAGCTGTTTGTAAATTTTAGAGATTAAGCCCTTTTCATTTGCGTCATTTGAAACTATTTTCTCCCATTCTGTAAGTTGTCTTTTTTTATGTTATCCTTTGCTGTGTAGAAGCTTGTCAGTTTGATAAGGTCCCATTGGTTTATTTTTGCTTTTAATTATGTTGCCTTGGGTGACTGACCTGAGAAAACATTTGTAGGATTGATGTTAGAGAATGTTTTGCCTATGTTCTCTTCTAGGAGTTGGATGGTGTCTTATGTTTAAGACTTTAAGCCATTTTGAATTTATTTTTGTGCATATTGTGAGGGTGCGTTCCAGTTTCATTGATTTACATAAGGCTGTCCAGTGTTTCCAGCACCATTTGCTGAAAAGACTGTCTTTTTACCATTTTATATTCTTGCTTCCTTTATCAAAGATTAATTAACTGTAGATGTCTATGTTTATTTCTGGGATCTCTATTCTCTTCCATTGGTTTTCATGTCTGGTTTGGTACAAGTACTACACTGTCTTGATTAGTGTGGCTCTATAATAACTCTCCCAGACTTCAGGCAATATACCTCCTGCTTGGTTTTTGTTCCTCAGGATTTCTTTGGTGATTCTGGGTCTTTTGTCGTTCCGTATAAATTTTTGGATTGTTTGCTCTAGATCTGTGAAAAATGTCATGGGTAATTTAACGGAGGTTGCATTGAATCTGTAGATTGCTTTGAGTAGTATGGCCATTTTTACAATATTCATTTTTCCAACCCAGGAGGAATGGAATATCTTTAATTTCCTTGATTAATGTTTTACATTTCTCAGCATTTAAGTCTTTCACCTCCTTGGTCAGATTTATTCCCAGATATTTAATATATTTGATGGAATTTTAAGAGGTATTATATTTTTTGTATTCCTTCTCTAATATTTCATTGTTAGTATACAAAAATATGACTGATTTCTGAATGTGAATTTTGTATCCTGCTACATTGCTGAACTCATTGATCAGTAGCTTTTGTGTGGGGTTCTTCAGGTTTTCTCTATGTAGAATCATGTCATTTGCATATAGTGACAATTTTACCTCTTCTCTTCTAATTTGGATACCTTTTATTTATTTTGTTTGTTGGATTGCTGTGGCTAGGACTTCTAATACTATGTTGAATAAAAGTGGTGAGAGTGGGTATCCTTGTCTTGTTCCAGAATTTAGTGGGAAGGCTTTCAACTTTTCTACGTTGAGTATTATATTTGTTGTGGGAGTGTCAAAAATGGATTTGATTATGTTAAAGTATGTTCCCTCTATACCCACTTTGGTAAGAGTTTTTATCATAATGGATGTTGGACTTTGTCAAATGTTTTTCCGTATCTATTCTGATGATCCAGTGTTTTTTTAATGTGGTATAGTATGTTGATTCACTTGAGTATGTTGAACCATCCTTGTAATCGTGGGATGAATCCCACCTGATCTACTTCTATGATCTTTTTTATATGTTGTTGGATTTGGTTGGCTAAAATTTGTTGAGAATTTTTGTGTCTATATTTACCAAAGATGTTGGCCTATAATTTTCTTTTTTGGTAGTATCTTTGTCTGGTTTTCGTATTAGGCTGATGGTGGCTTCACAGTATATCTTTGGGAGTGTTCCTTCTTTGTCAAACTTTTGGAAAATTTTAAGGAGGAGGGGTATAAATTTCTCTTTGTATGTTTGGTGGAATTTTCCTCTGAAGCCATCTGATCCTGGATTTTATTTTTAGGGAGTGTTTTTTATGGCATATTCAATTTAATTTCTGGTGATTAGTTTGTTAAGTTAATCTATTTCTTCTTGACTCAGTTTTGGCAAGCTATATGTCCCTAGAAATTTGTCCATTTCTTCTAGGTTGTCAAATCTGTTGGCATACAATTGTTCATAGAATTCTTTTATGCTTTTTTTGTATTTCTGCAGTATCCATTGAGATTTCTCCTTTTTCATTTCTTATTTTGTTTATTTGGGTTTATTTCTACTATTTTCTTGTGGAGTCTGGCCAGAGGTTTGTCAATTTTGTTTACCTTTTCAAAGAACAAGCTCTTGGTTTTACTGATTTTTTTCTATTGTTTTTCAAATCTGTATTTTATTGATTTCTTCTCTGATCTTTATGATTTCCTACCTTCTTCTGACTTTACGTTTTGTTTGTTTTTTCTATTTCTAATTCATTTAGGAGGTGGGTTAAGTTGATTTGAGATTTATCTTGTTTTTTGTGTAAGGGCTGTATTGCTATGAATTTCCCCCTAAGCACTGCTTTTGTGGCATCCCATAGATTTTGAATGGTTGTGTCTTATCATTTGTCTCAAGGTATTTTTTAATTTCCTTCTTGAGTTCCTCATTGACCCATTGGTTTTTTAGTAGCATCTTGTTTAGTCTCCATGTAGTTAGTTTTTTTCTCATTTCTTTTCCTAGTTTCTTGCCATTGTGGTTAGAGAAGATACTTAAAATCATTTCTCTACTCTTAAATTTGTTGAGGTTAGTTTTGTGCCCAAGTATGTGGTCAATTCTTGAGAATGTTCTATGTGCATTTGAGAAGAAATGTACATTCCAATTTTTTTGGGATGTAATGTCCTGAAAATGTCAATTAGGTCTAACTTTTCTATTGTTAGGATCTCTGTTGCCTTACTGATTTTCTGTCTAGAGGATTTGTCCATTGATGTGAGGGGGGTGTTAAATTCTGCTGCTATTATTGTATTCACATCAATTTTTCCTTTTATGTCTGTTAGTATTTGTTGTATGTATCTGGGTGCTCCTGTTTAGGGGCCTATATTTTAATGATTGTAATATCCTCTTCTTGAATAGATCCTTTTACCATTAATTAATGTCCTTCTTTGTCTTTCTTTATGTCCTTCATTTGAAAGTCTATTTTGTCTGATATGGGTATTACAACTCCTAATTTCCTTGTTGTTTACTGGCATGAAGGGACAAGTATTTCAAATAGCAGTTTTATATGGTTCTTTATTATGAATTTTCATCAATCGCAAAGCTTAAAGCTTTCTAAAAGTTATAGTCTATATTTGTGCTGTACTGTGTACAATTAAATACAAGATTATCCCTTTTCCAAAACCGAACAATGACATCAGAAGAGATCACCACCAATAAGAAAATAAGTATATGCTCAATAAAGTAACAGTATGCTAAAGGTACTCACCATCAAGGATAGTCACGAGTGTAATGCTGTAATTTAAGGATCTGGAGGCTTGTCTAGGGGTATGTGGCTGGAAATACATTTTCACTTGTCTCATTTGAATGCAAAATGTGAATTTCTCTCAGGTTGTCAGTGAGCTTCTATGCTATAATAACTTGTTTATATAAAAGAAATATAATTTCAGTAAAGCCAGTGGCCTATGAGGTAATTAAAAGAGAAATGATAGAGATAAAATAATAGGTACAGAGCAAAACAATGTGTTTAAAGTCCTTTTAACCATTTACAGTTACAGATGTGTTTTAGAGAAGGTAAGTAAATTTCCCAATGTCAATATAGGAAGTGATGGGAGAAGTCTGATTCGAACTCTCCAACCTGTACTCCTACTCCCCATTTACTAGTGTCTTTGGTGGTGAGGCTCCTTTTCCATTTGGGGAGATGATTTTTTATATTTTATGGCACCCTACTTTTCAGGTTCCTTGCTCTCATTTCATTTTTTTATCTTTTACATAGTTCTAATATAGAGACTTTGAAATCCCTAAGGAAAAATACTATGTTATTTTTTATCTTTAGGACTCTACAATTTAGCAGAATGGCCAATACATTATAACTATCAAAATATATATTTAAGGCATTTGAATCTACAATGAGACCTTTAACTGCAGTGAAAATGTAATGAGAAGTTCTGGTTCAAGGTGGTAACTTAGGAGGATCTTAAACTCACCTCTTTCCATGGACATAACCAAATATATAGCCACATATTGAACAATTTCCTCTGGGGAAAAAACCCAAGCTGAGTAACTACTACATTTTGGATAAACAAGAAAAAGCTCACATTAAAGTAAGCAGGGGAGACTGGGTCACAGTATCATCATACACCCATACTTTGCATGGCAACCCACAATTAGGAGAGAACTCAAAACACTAACAGGAACAAGAGTTTGAACCCCTCATCATATGGCACTCTAATTTTAAAGACTTGTGTCTGATAGATGAGCCTACCAAACTTGTAGATTTGGAATCACATCCATGAGATGTGCAACAACACAGCAAACTGAGTTAAGGAATTCAGACTCTGATACTTTAAAAACTGCTGCCTGAAGTTTTATCTACTAATCAACCTCATACAGATGCTGGCTAAGCTCCTCCTCTTGGGGACATTGATAATTGTTGGCATATCTGCAACTACTGAGAGTCTCACAGACAGTAAAATAGGCTATTGGACAATCATAGAGATGTGAGAGACAACCTCAACGCCTTCCGTGAGACCCTCCAAGTCTTGGAGAGGTGGCTGTTAATCTAATGCAGAGAAACCAATACAAAGAGACAAGGAAAACAAGGAAACAAAAAATATGTTCCAAATGAAAGGACAACACACAGTTAAAGACTTTTCGAAGGAGGACAAAAGTGATTTACTTGATAACAGAGTTCAAAGTAGTCATCATAACATGTTCACCATGTTTAAGTGAAAAATGGGTAAACAAAGTGAGAATTTCAACAAAGAGAAGATATAGGAAAGTATAAAAAGGAGTCTCAGAGCTGAAGAATACAATAAGTGAACTGAATAATATAATAGAGAAGTTCAAATCAGACTAGTATAACAGAAGAAAGGATCACTGCATTCGAAGACAAGGCAAGAATTCAGACAATCAAAGCAGGAAAAAAGAATATAAAAGGTTGAAGATAACTTAAGGGACTTATGGAACAACATCTAGTAGACCAATATTCACATTACATGAGTCCCAAAAGGAGAAGAGACAGAGAAAAAGGGAGAAATATTATCTGTAGAAAGAAAGGCTAAAAGCTTCCCTAACCAGGTGAAGGAAATACATCCATCTGATATATTTCTACATACTGAAAATGAAGTATCAGTAAGAGAAATTAAGAAAATTGTCCCATTTAAAATTGCATTAAAATGAAATATCTAGGAATAAATTTAACCAAGGAGGTGAAAGATCTGTACACTGAAAATAAGGTATTGCTGAAATAAGGGGAAGAAGAAACAAATCAGGGGACCAATATTCCATGTTCCTGAATTGGAAGAGTTAATACTGTTAAAATACCCAAGACAATCTACAGACCCAATGTAATTTCTATAAAAATTCCAGTGTCATTTTTCATAGAAATGGAACAATACTAAAATTTTTATGGGACAGAGGCAAACAGTCAAAGTAATCTTGAGAAATAAGAACAAACAGACGCATCATACTCCTTGATTTGAAACTAGATTTCAACAAAATAGTTAATCAAAGAAATAGTTAATCAAAACTATGTGGCATTCATATTAAAACAGAAACAGATCAGTGGAACAGAATAAAGAGCCAGTACTAAGCCCATGCATAAATGGTCAATTAATTTATAACAAAGGAGACTGAAAAGGACAGTCTCTTAAATAAATGGTGCTGGGAAAACTGGACAAACACATGCAAAAGAATAAAATTGGACCACAATCTTATACCATACACAAATTAATTCACGATGGATTAAAACTATGAAAGACCTGAAATCATAAAATTTCTATAAGAAAACAAAGCAGTAAGCTCTGTGACATCAAAAGCAAAACTAAAAAAATGGGACCACATTAAACAAACAAAAAACTGCACAGCAAAAAAGGGAACAAAATGGAAAGGCAACCTAATATTTTCGAATTATATATCTGGTAAGTGTGATAAGGGGTTAACATCCAAAACATAAGTTCATACAACTCAGTAATAGTTCACCAAACATTTAAATGACAAAGAATTGAGTCTTTTAGAATTTTTTTCTGTTCATATTTACCATATTTAAATGAGTTTCCTTCAACAAAACATTGCACCCACAACACTACTAAAAACAGCACAGTCTACAATTGAAAGTAAAGGAGTGGATTTAAATATACTATGATAGCACTAATAAACAGAAAGCTAGAGTAGATACATCATTTCCCCTACAAAACTTTAGAAAAAGTATAATCATTAGTGATTAAAAAAGGACATAAAATAACGATAAAAGTATCAATTCTCCAAGAAAATCCTAAAGTGCTATACACCTGACAGCAGAATATCAAAATATAAAAAGAAAAACAACTGAAATGAGACATAGAGCCAGTGTTAAAATCCCATATTTTACTGTCCACTTTCTTTTTTGGAATTGGTAGACCAAGCACGCAGGAGACCAATAAGGATAAACTTGACCTGAAAAGCATTATTAATAAATTTACATAACTGACATTTAAAGAATCCTCTATCCTGCAATAGAATATACATTTTTCTAAGACTCACATGGACTGTTGAATAGGCCAGATTACATTCTGACCATAAAACAACAATTTAAAAGAGCATAAATCATACAAAGTATGCTTGCAGGACACAATGTAATCAATAATTAATAACATTCCAAAATAGAAAGCAACAGGTCCAGTTGATTTTACTTGTGAATTCTATCAAGTAATAAATGATAGCAATCCTCCACAATCTCATCCAAAATATAGAAGCAGAGGGAACACTAATACATTCTATGAGGCCAGCATTATTAATAAGAAAACCAGATAAAGATCTTACAAGAAAGGGAAGTAGAAGACCAGTATCTTTGATCAAAAGACATACAAAATTCCTAAACAATATATCAGCAAATGGAATCCAACAATGTATAAAATAATTGTACAACCAAGTGAGATTTACTTCAGGTATGCAGGACTGTTTCAACATTCAAAAGTCAATAAGTTAATCTCTCACATCAAGAAACTAAGAAAACTCACGATCCAATCAATTCATGGAGAAGAAGCATTTCACAAAATCCAAAACCCATTCATTATAAAACTCTCTCAACAAGTTAAAAGAGAACTTCCTTAAACTGATGAAGACTATCACTTCATAAAGATACAAAAATTGATGTACTTTAGGACAAGTTAATATGAGTGAACATATTTCCTTATTAATCTGATGGGTTTTGGTGGGTAGATATCAAGTTTTCTTACCAATACTTGAAATTCTCATCTAGTTTTCTTTCCCATTACTTCTAAGTTTCTGAAACACTTCCATTTATAAGTATTCTATGACTAATAATAAGTATTAATGTAATAGCTAATATTTAACACTTATTGAGGACTTACGCATCAACACTGTGATAAGCAGCTTACATGGATTATCATTATTTCACCCTCAAAACAATTCATAGTTTAAAATTCTAAAGTACAGAAAGCAATGTGACTCATGCTATAAACTTAGCGAAAGAGTCAAGATTCAGGTCTATACAATCAGGCTCCAAAAGCAACTCTCCTCTCCTGTGTCAAACTGCATCTCAGGCAAATGAATATATTTGGAAAAATAGAACCAGTTAATCCTGGTGAAGCCCAAAGCCTTCTCTCCTTATTGAGGATTCCTAGTGTAGGCCTTAAATCTGTACTCTAGAAGCATCAATGAACCAATTAAAGAATTTCAGAAACTTTTCTGTCTTTTCAGATAGTCTATTTGAAAAATTAAAGGCAGGACTTACTGTATTTTGAAACAATGGCTTTTTTCTCTAATTCCATCTCTCTTTTGATCACTGTTATCTTTTTTCCAGATTCTGGCATTAGATTATCTGTGAATCTCAAAGTCAGAGGTTGTAAATTCTTATTTTGTTTTATTTCATCATATTTGGAAAACAGAAATGTTTTTTAGCGGCAATTGGAAATGTGCCATTTTAACCAGAGGCATAAAACTAGTTTTTACCTAGTTAAAGTAATAACTTTATTCCAAACCAAGAAGTAGATCTTTTGGGAATTTTGTTTTTCTGACTTAATATTTTTAATACCTCTAAAACAAAAAAGAGACATTAAATATCTTGATTCCAAAAAGTGTAAACACTTAATAACTAAACTATGAAACTGAGTGCACATATTTTCTTGGTCGTCCCCATAAAAATATATTCCATGTAGAGAAGTCAATAAAGATAAATGATTGTTTACTGAAGAAAAACACAGAGCACTAATCATAGAGTTACTATAATTGGATTACCAAGTAGACAAAAATATTGAAATGTCAAATAGAATTCCAAATCATTTGTGTTGATATAAACATATGACTTGGTAAAGAAAAATATAGATCCATATTTAATGACAATTACATACTTTTTTGAAAATTTTATGGAATAGAAATCCAGAATATAAAAAAAATAAAACAGTGATAGTAAATAAAAATACATACCCTGTAAGTGAATTTGAAGTTTTCCTTTGTCAAGGATTTATTTTTTAGTGAAGTTAGGTAAAAGACACATTAACATTAGACAAACAATTCTGAGTAGAAACAAATATATTTAGAAAAAGCTTCCAAATAAGTGTTTTTCTTTTAACAACTTACCTCAAAAAGAACAAGATGGCTTTCTTATCTCCCTTAATTAGTCTCCTTTGTCTCCTTCTCCATAAAATACTTAGGGAAAATATCCCTTAGCCTTTACTTTTATATAATTCTAAAATGCCTAATCTAAATTTATACTATTCATGAGGAAATATATTTACATATTTATTGCACAAACTATTGATTGTTTCTTCTTTGCTGACTTTTAATAATTGGCCTATAAGAAAACTGTACATAAACTATAGAGAAGTCATACTAAGTTAAATACGACTTAGAGTTCTTTTTTTTTTTTTCTTTTGCTTTTTAGGGCCATACCTGTGGCATATGGAAGTTCCCAGGCTAGGGGTTGAGACAGAAGCCGGCCTGTACCACAGCAACGTAGGATCTGAGCTGCATCTGTGACCTACAGCACAGCTCACTGGCAATGCTGGATCCTTAATCCACTGAGTGAGGCCAGGGTTTGAACCCATGTCCTCATGGATAAGAGTCGGGTTCATTACTGCGGAGCCGCCAGAGCAACTCCCTCTTAGAGTCCTTTATCATCAAATGTGTTATGATTTAATAGTAGAGTACAACCTATTACCACAGTTATTATTGGGATTTATCATCTTTCAATCTTGAAAAAATCCCTAGTAATAATCCCTATTCTGCTTGTAACCAAGATAAAGTACCAAAATTTACATACCCTGTTCAAACATCTACGACTCTAGATACCATATACAAAACAACTCTTCAAGACATTGGCGATTATTTAATTAAAGGCAGTGTTCCCTAAAGGATGGTTAACAAACAAGGTGAGCTCTATAGATTCCACAGTATGTTGTTTGGAGAGAATTTCCAGACTGTGTCACAGTGAGATGAAACCCAGAGCATGGTACCCTCAGTGAATTGAGGGGTAGGAGCTGAGTCTGGGTAGGACAAGAGGCTAGACTAAGGACAGAATGCTGAGAGGAGACAGTTGCACTGAGAAAGCAATCTCGAGATGTGCAGAGTGTCTTCCCTAACCTGAGTCTTAATTACTTTTTATGGTGAGGAAGCTAAGACCAAGGGAACAACCATTTAGGATAAAGGGAAGGAAAGAACCATCAAAGCTCAGACGAAGCCAAAAGTAGTTCCTATTTCCACAGACAGGATGGAAAACCTCATAATTCTTAGGTCATTGAGTAGAGCAATTAGAAAGAATTTGTCCCAGAAATTGGGAAAAATTAGACCTAGACTAAAACTGTTCTGGTCATTTGTAACAAAACTTAAAAGCAAGACAGGAAAACATACTATTTTCAGGTCCTATAACAAAGTTCAACACTATTTACAGGAATGCAAATGTTTACAGGTACAAGAAGGTGTCCATTTAAATATTATAAGAAAAATAACCAGGAAAATGTGACTGACAATGAGAAAAATCAATCAAATTTAACCCCCAAAACATATACTGTGAAATCAATAACAATAAAACCCATAACTGTATTCTATATGTATAATAAACTAAAAGAAAAGAGTATTTTAGTAAAACATAAAAATATCAAAGATACACATTTAATTCTAAAAAATTGCAGTGATAGCCAATGCACTGGATAAGATTAAATGGCATATTAGACAATGCAGAATAAAAGATCAGTGAACTTGAAGATATAACCATGGAAACTATCTCAAATAAAAGCGAGAAAAAGGAATGAAAAAATAAATAAATTGTAATCAGTTGTGGAAAAAATTCAAACAGTTTAAGTGTAATTAGGGTTCCAAATAGAGTAGAATAGGTGTAGAAAGATAGAAATGATGTTAGGAAAAATAAAGCTTGAACTTTTATCCTAATTTGATAAAAACTAAAACCACAGATCTAAGAAGCTAAAATGAACCCCAAACACAATGACATGAGAGAGATTATATGAAGGCACATCATAGTTAATTTGCTTAAAAATAGTGATAGGTTTATTTATTTCCTATCAAAAAGTAGTTAGAGGAAAGCAAACACTTCATACATAGGAACAGAAATAAAATTAATAGTAGACTTATCAGACATAAGATAAAAATTAGTGTAACAGCACCTTTACTGGAAGAAATATAGAAAATAAAACAATGTAGAATTATATGCCTTACGTAAGTGTCTACAAAGTAAAGGTAGAATAAAAACATTTTCATATATTCAAAGCCTAAAATAATCACCTATAGTCTGAAATACAGTTTACAGCAAATTTTTCAAGAAATAAAAATCACCAAATTGAAATCTACATATGCAGTGGAATAAAGAGTACCAAAATAATAATTACATATAAATGTTTTTCATAATATATAAAAATCTCCGAATGATATGATAATTAACTGTTTAAATAAAAATCTCCAAATAATATGATAATTAACTGTTTAAATAAAAATATTACCATGCTGTGGATTTCATAACATATGTATGACAATAGTGATACTGGATAGTAAAGGAAAAATGAAAATATACTGTCAGATTTTATACTTTGCATGAAGTAGTATGATAGCATTTAAAATAGATTATCTTAAGCTAGAAGGTTTTAAATAAAAGCAAACTCAAAAACAAAAAAGTTATAGCCAATAATTCAAGAAAGAAAAAAATAGAATCATAAAGTACACTAAATTAATCCAAAAGAATGCATTACAGTGGATATAAGTGGAGCAGGAACAAGCAGGACAAATAGAAAACAAACAATTATCCATGATAATGATTATATCAAATAATATAAACTAATTAATATCATTAATTGTCAATACGGATAAAAAGTATATCTGACTATATTATGCATACAAAATGCCCAGTTTAAATATTAGATCAATGAACAAATTAAAAGACAAAATAACCAAAGCTTATTCAAAAAGACATAATTGGGGTTCCCTGGAGGTCTAGAGGTTAAGGATCTGGAGTTATCACTGCTTTGGTATGGAATCAATCCGTGGCTCAGAAACTTTCACATGCAGTAGATGCTGCCAAAGACAACAAACAAACAAAAAGAAGCGATATGTTACCTGAAAAACCTTATATCTTCAACTTGTACTTAGCCTTCCTACAAAGAAAAGTACAGGCCAACATGTCTTCACTTCACTAAATTAAATCCAACAATATATAAGCGGTGTAATAGTTGATGCCTTGAATCACTTAACACAATTTAATGTAATATGGATCATAGACCTAATTAAAAGACTAAGCTTTTAGGAAAAAGTAGAGAAGAAAAGATTTGTGATGGAGTTAGGCCAAGATTTCTTAGAAATATAGTAAATAAATAAAACAATAAATTCTGTTTTATAGAAAAGAACTGCTGATATTTGAAAGTATTCAAATATCCAAAGATGTCATAACTTGAAGAAATTATGTATCTGACAAACTCCTATTCTTAATATATAAAGAAATCCCAAATTTCAGCAATAGGAAACCCATGACTCATTAGAAGATGGACAATATATATGAATAGAAATATAATTTGCAAAAATGTTTGAAATGTTATTAAACATTATCTTTTGAAATGTTATTCAATGAAATATTAAACATTAATTATAAAAATTGCAAATTAAAATCATAATGTGATAATAGTCCACATTTTTTTAGCATGTCTATAATTAAATCGCCTAACCAAACAATTTGTTGGCAGGATTTTGGAGCATTTGTAAATCATTACTGTATATAAGTATGTAAAATGGTAAACATATTATGGAAAATACCTTGGCTTTCCCTTAAAAAGTTAAACATACATATGTACAGTATGACCAGTTATTTCACTGCTAGGCATATATCCATGCAAACACTTGTGCACAGAGACAAATAGGAGGAATGCGTAGATAGTTTGTAGAGTAATCAAAGGGAATATCCTAGGGAGGTGAAGCCCGTACTTACCACCTGCACATATCAACAAAGGGTGAAGAATCTAGGCTTTCCAAGACTTGTGTGAGAAGGAAAATATATGTGGCAATTTGAGAAACTGAATCATAAAAATTAAATGCATTAGGGTGAAGTAGAGTATTTATAATCATATTAAATGTAAGGTATATCTAAAAATACATAATAAAATAATGTACTAAAGCTCTTAAGAAAATCAACATTAAAATAAAATTGGTAAAGAATATCAATACATTTATACTAGTTTTTAATTAAAAATATACCATAAATATAAGTAAATATGTTTAATTTTAGTATTAAGAAAGCATAAAAATAGCAACTGGATTGCCCAAATAATGTTTGTGTTAATAATAATTGTTAAAATGGTTTAACACTTGTGTGGCAGGTGCAAGGAAAGTGGCGTGGTCTTGACTACTCAGGAAAATATTTATCACTTTTCATTATTTTGGAAAAGAAATCTCACAGATATGTACTAAAGTTTATAATACATGTAGATGTGGAAATAAAAGAAAAATGTTGTTATAGCATCGCTTTTATAGGCAAAATATTAGGAAATAAATTGTTACTGATTACTAAATTATAATATATGAAAGATAAGGAATGGTTTATATCATTAGTTGATTTATATCATTGGTTGGAGGAATTTTTTTCTTTTCCTTTTTTAATTTTTTAAATTTTCTGGCCACGTCCATGTGGAAATTCGAGGGCCGAGGATAAAACCCACTCCATAGCAGTGACCCAAGCCACAGCAGTGACAATGCTAGATCCTTAACTCACTGCACCACCAGGGAATTCCTAGATACTAGATATTAGAAATAGATACTGTAATGGGAGAAGAGTAAGATGCAAGAAAGTGTATATGGTGTCCTATTATTTGTTACACAAAAATGGCAAAAATCAATTTTATGTGTGTATATGTATAGCAATAATAATATGAACATGGAGAAAAATACACATCATATTGTTAACCTTGGTACATAGTAGATAGAGGGAAAAAGGTGAGGGGGATGTAAATAAAGATACTACCAAAATGCTATAAAAATAAGACTGTTACTGTATATTTTCAAATAGAAAAATATCATTCCAGGGACTTCAAAAATAATACCCTTGTCAGTGGGTGAAGGGCCGGGGTGTATCCAGAAGGACATATAAAAGAAATTTATAAAAATATTAGCCAAAAAAAAAGGGAGTTCCTCTTGTGGCTCAGAAGGTTATAAATCCAAATAGTATCCATGAGGATGAGGGTTCAATCCCCTGGCTTGCTCAGTGGGTTAAGGATCCAGCGCTGCTGTGGACTATGATGTAGGTCACAGACATAGCTCAGATCTGGCGTTGCTGGGGCTGTAGTGTAGGCTGATGGCTGCAGCTCCAACTAGACCCCTAGCCTAGGAACTTCCATATGCCATAGGAAGGCCCTAAAAAGAAAAAAATACATATTATCAGTGCTTCTTTCATGAAATCAAGGATATTTTTACCTGTTCACTTAAGTTTCTGTGTATTGCTTAAATTATTTTTTGACCACACCTGTGGCATGTGGAAGTTCATGCGCCAGGGACTGAACCCACATTGCAGTTGCAACTGGCACCACAACATTGGCAATGCTGGATCCTTAACCTGCTGTGCCATAAGGGAACTTTCTGCTTAAATAATTTTATAATGGCTTTGTATCATTAATATAGTGATAAAATATTATGTATATAATATTATAGAGGAAATTATAGATTTAAACAAATATATATGGGGGTGGAAAATATGCTAGAGAATTTTTTTTTCAGTCCAAGATGGATTGGAACTCTAAGCTGGCGTTTCAAAAATGTAGCAGCATAAGCATTCATGCTCATATCTGAAGAGGTACAAGATAGCTCCTGCTTTTGACACTAGATACCAATACCCAAGCAGTGTCATAAGAAATGTTTCTCTATATCTTTCTTCATTGCTTTCTTTAGTGTTGAATTTATTTCCATGCAAAGCCTACTTAAAGTTGACAAAGAGCCGTAAAAAGTCCTAGGATTATATCCAACTAGATGAGGGCTCCAGTGAATGAAAATTTCTTCTCTTTATCAAGTTTAACAACAAAAGTTTCAAGGCACACCTTTCCTTGCTTTTATATGTACTTGTTCATGTGCCTCAACTCTGTTTATCTTAGAATAAAGTTCTACTTACAAGAATCCTTGGAGTCTGAGCAGTGTTTGTCTCCCCTGATCTATTCAGTGTCAGGTTTATTTACTTCAGGAAGATAAAAATGCCAGTATCAGATGCACAAGAGTTGGGTAATAGTCCAAAGGAAAAGAGAAGTGTCTACTACATTATGTTCTTCCTAAATGAAACAGAAAATTTAAAAGTTATAAAGAAGACTGATATGACTACCTGAGTTTATATACTTTGCATACATGAAATTCATTATAAGCATAGTTAAAAGATAATAAATGGTTGAAGCTACACTTATTATAGTAAATGTTTAATATTTGTTTGAGTCCCTTTAACTCTTAAGACCAAAAAAGGTATCAATAGAAAAATGATATAATAAGATCAGGAAATCTCTTGTCTAATGGCCAAAAAAATTTATAAAATATTTTTTATGATTAATCAGTAATGTAAGTAAATGTGACTATCAAATTTCAATTTTCACTAATTAGATTATGGAACTGAAAATAGTATGATAAGTTACAATGGTACAACAGACCACTAAAATTGGTACCCTCCTACACAGTTGATGGAAGTATAAATTGGTAGAGCTTTATTGTCTGGTACTGCTTTTAAGGTTGACAAGTTGACAGTGATCTGTCAAAATTGAGCAATGTTCATACTTACATCTACCTTACAAAAACTATCACAAATGCACAAATGTTTATAAGAACATTATTGCACCGTTGTTAAAGGGAAATATGGGAAACTGCATATCAATCAGTAGGATGATGACTGAAAATTGTAACATATGCATATTTTGAATAATAGGAAAGTGCAAGCAAGTATGAAATACCTCTATATGAATAAAAATGTATGGATCACTAAATAGTGCATATATTATTTTATTAAAATTGTATGTTTCTTTGCAAATACAAATTATCCTACTGTGTGTGTGTGTGTATGCATAGAATAGAAGGATAGGTCTAAACTATTAATTGAGGCTACTTCTGTGGAAGAGCAGGAACATGGGAAGGGAAGAGATATTTCTGTGTTATTAAAAGAATAACTTTTTAATAACTTTAGTTTTTGGTCATTTTGGGGTAAAAGCACTGGAATAAAAAATAAATAATGTGTCATATTTGCAGAAATTACAAACATAATCTTTCAAATTATTTTTCAAAGAAAGAGCACCTATTGATTTTGTTCTTACCTTCATTTCATTGTCAAGTATGACAATTTTTCTCCCCTTGTATCTGGCCCCATCTCCCTTCTCCAACTCTAAGCCTCCTGATACAGAGAATCCCCATGGAGATGGAAATGTAAACAGAAGTGGATCCATACCAGGCCATTCTAGCATACTGTCTAGCTCATATGTTCAGAGTTATTGAATTTGATTATTTAAAAAGTACTACCAGCTTGGTGATTATTTTTATTGTTTTGGGTGCCTTCAGTTCACCCTTGTTTTTCTATGTTATTAACCTTCTGCTATTTGTTTGCATTTTTTGAGTAAAGTAATTTTTAAACATCATTATTGCTAATTTTTTGATGATATGAATATTTAGTTTAAACATGTCTTGAAGGGAGTTTTTGTTATCCAAAATTTGGAGTATTTTTGACTTTGGATATAGTAAAACTAAGATCCTTAATGTAATTTTAATGCATTATTTAATGACTGCAATAAATCCTTATGCATTTTTTTCTCTCTTCAACAGAAAAAAATCATTTAATATTAAATATAATTTCTCAATTTACAATTAGAGTTAAAAGTATTCATTTTCCTGTTCTTGCTATATATAAACCTCTTCATTATATAAAATAGCCATGACATAATTTTTTTTCATTAATAAAAATAATACTAGAACTTCCAATTCAGCAAATCTTCAGTCAAAATTGTTTCTTGCATAAAGATTTTTTATATTGCTTCACACAAAAACAAAAAGCACTGTCTTGCTGGCTTTTTTATCTCAAATATTTTAAGCTCATTGCTGCATAGGAAAATCATGCTTTGTAAGCTGTTCAAGTTATAAGAGGGACTAACTAGTTGTACAGAAAAAGAAAATAATATACAAAATATATTTGACTTTTAGACTATCTTGTTAGAATTCCACAAAGGAAGATGCTTTGCAAGATAATTTATTACATGATATAGGAAAAAGGAAAATCTTACCCTATTTTTGGAACTAGCATATAAACAGATCAGAATAAATAGGCACTATTTGGAAGGAGAGACTGAGAGAGACACATAGTGGTGGTTCATTTCTTCCAAAATGTCTAGGAAGATGAGCATGGGGAAGAGTTTTAGTTGACTCATGCTCTTCTGAGTACTGAAGAACAGGGCTAACAAGGACAGACTCTCTCACAAGAAGAAAAAGAAATGAAGTTAGCACAGTGAAGAGGCTTAGATAAGACTCTAAAAAATGATTGCAGGATAATGTACTCTAAGTCATCAATAAAGCCCAAGAAAGATATCATGTAAATTGAACTGTGGGCAAGAAAGCCTTTTAAATAATAAAGAACAATAAGAATTATGTTAGAATCCTTGTATTTGAGTAAGTATGATTATTTAATGAGAGAGGAGAAAATTTATCAGCTTAAGTTTGAAGATAATGAGAAAGAGGACACATTAATTGACAGTATATAGGCTTGTAAGAGTTAGATTAATTATGGAGGTATTCCATACATAGCTCCTGTTTTCCCTTCCCTTCCCTTCCCTTTCCCTTTCCCTTTCTTTCATCAATCTATCCCTCTCTACTTGTTAAACTTATGTTTATTGAAAAGGATATAAAATCATGTAAATTCAGAAAAACAATTTTTTGAGTGTTCAGTATTGAATACTTATTGATTTGGAGCAGTATATTTTAGAATCTAAATCATATTTGACATATATTAGTTCCTGAACTATGAGATGATCAAGTGTTAATATTTCTATACACAGAAGGAAATATAAATTTTAAAATTCCCAAAGATCTTAGAATAATCAGTCTGATAATTCCCCTGAAACATAATGCCTATATTTTTTTCCATATTTTATTTTGTCATTATAAATCTTATAGTTGGACAACTCTTTGGAATCACTCAAGTTTATCAGGTAGCTTTAAATTATTTATTTTATGTATTCACCTATTCACATTATTTGAAAGAACACAGATTATACATCAGGGACTATGAAAGGTGAGGAGGATACAGACATTAATAAAACTCAATTCTTCCCTTCAAAAGATTGACAGTTGTTTCAAATATTCTAACACTAGAGAAACATACTTTTTATTTATATAAAAGCACTAATATAGATAACTTAAAATCATCAAAATAAAGTTAAAAATTCTATGATATTCCATGGATTGGAATAAGGCTGCTTAAGTTCAAATCTCAATTTTTCCACATTCCAGTTGGGGGGGGTGGTCTTAGAAAAGTAATTTAACTACTCTTCATAAGAGACCTCACCTTTAAAACAGATGGGTAATAATACCTGCCTCATAGAATTATTGAGAGGATCAAATGAGTTAATTTATGTTAAGTGCCTAGAAGAATACCTGGTGTATAGTAAAAATTTGATAAATATCACCTATCATAACATTACCTATATATCAGTTTGTTTGGTCATATGATATACTAATGCATATAATAAAATACAATAAAATCTCATTATAGTCTAAGTTATTATGTATGTTGTTATATATGTTATATATAACGTATTATATGTTGTTACATGTTAATATCTATATTATTTATAGCTTGTGTGTATACATATTGTTAAATATCTTAATGATCAAATAGTGAATATATAATCTGATAAAAAAAGCTATTCATATATTCATGCTGTCTCTTTAGACTGGTAGATGCCTGCATAAAACAAACTATCAGAGGTCTCCATGGGCGCTGTTGGAAGTGGGATAAGAAGTTGGATTGCAATGAAACCTGTTAGCTCAGTTTGTTTTGTTTTAGTAACTATATTAACTTATTGTGGTATTAATTTAGCTCATCTCATTCAACATATCTGATTACTATTTGTGTATATATGATTAAGAAAAATGAATAATATAGATATTATGTACTAAAATAGATCTGCACTCTAAACCTTTCAAAATATCAAGTTTGTAGGTAAAAATTAAAACCCAGATTCTGCCTTCTGCTACAGCCTCATTTTATGCCATTTTCTCTCTTTGTCATAACCACTGGACAAATTTCAGTATCTATGAAAATGCTACATTTTTTCTCACCTCAATGGGCTCATCAGTAATATTCCATCACCTCTTGTATCCTTTCAAGCACTCTTTGCTGGCTAAAATCTACTCTTTCCTAGGACATGTAAAATGTCACCTTCTGGTACATGCTGTCTAGTATCTCACAATATAAATATATCCTGTTGTGATCCCTTTTTAATATCTTATTTTCATTCACTTTATGACAGTGTTTAACTGTACAATTTTTGTATTATTATTTTTATAACATTTGTGTCCTCCACAACGCTGTATGCTTTATGAGGACCGAAAAGATATCTGTTTTGCTCACAATTGTAAGATCATTCCCAGTGCAAGAAGTTCAATAAATATACATTTCAATTTGAAGATAATCTTTATTCAAAAAATATAGAGACCATATGGTACATATGACATAGTTCTAATAAAGATATTTTGTTTCACTTAATAAGAGGAATGCTATTTAATTTTATATTAACTTTTTATATAATAAATACATTTCATTGATAATTATAAAATTTTAAAATGGTGTTTATCCACATGTATTTTGACCTCTGAGCTTATTATAATATATATATATTTAACTTTATATTGGGCTATCAACTTAAAGAGGTACCCTTACCTAAATTTTGAATCTTGAATTTTTCATTAAAAAATAAATTGCCTTATTTTTGTTATATGTTTTATTACTAATTGGCAAGATGAGTGAAGTCCTCAATATATTTTAAATCGCATATATGAAATAACACAATTAAAGTGTGAACAGCATATTTGCCAAAAGCTTTTTCTGCTCTAATAAGATGATCCTATGGTTTCTATTCTTCAATTGATTTATGTGGTGTATCACATTAACTGATTTGTGGATATTGAAATTTCCTTGCATCTCTGGGATAAAGCCCACTTCTTCATGGTGTATGATCCTTTTGATGTAATTTGCTTTCACCTTGCTAACATTTTGTTAAGAATTTTCTGTCTGTGTTCATCAGTGATATTGACATGTAATTTTCTTTTTTTAGTGGTATTTTTGGTTTGGTATCATGGTGATGCTGGCTTCATATATAAAGTTCTTTCACTCTGTCAGATGATGTGTCCACTGAGGCAACTGGAGTGTTAAACTCCCATACTGTTATTGTGTTACTATCAATTTCTCTCTTTTGTTTGCTAATATTTGATTTATGTATATAGGTGCTATGTTAGGTGCATATATATATTTACAATTGTTATACCTTCTTGTATTGATCCCTTGATCATTAGAAACTATTTGCAAATGATATGACTGATAAAGTGTTAATATTCAAAATATATAAACAGCTAATAAAACTCAATAGCACAAACCAAAGGACTCAACTACAAAATGGGCAGAAGACTTGAACAGACATTTTTCCAATGAAGACATACAGGCATATTAAAAAATGTTCAAGAACACTTATCATCAGGGAAATTCAAATCAAAACAACAATGAGATATCACCTTATACCTATCATAATGGCTGTCCTCAGAAAGACCACAGTAATCAGAGGAGAAATGCAAAAGAAGTAAAACTGCCATCTGTTTGCAGATGATATGATACTATACATGGAAAATCCTAAAAATTTAACCAGAAAAGTATTAGAGCTCATCAATGAATTAAGTAAAGTGGCAGAATACAAATTAATATACAGAAATCTCTTGCATACCTATACACTAACAATGAAAGATCAGAAAGAGAAATTTAGGAAACAATCCCACTTACCATTGCATCAAAAAAGAATAAATATCTAGAAATAAACCTACCTAAAGAGGCAAAAATCCCATACTCTAAGATCCTGATTAAAGAAATCAAAGATGACATAAACATATAGAAAGATATACCATGCTCTTGGGTTGGAAGAATCAAGGTAAAAAAAAACTATTCCACCCAAGACAAACTACAGATTCAATGGGATCCTTATCAAATTACAAATATAATTCTTCACAGAACTAGAACAAAAAAAAATGTGTATGGAAACACAAAAGAGCTAAATAGTCATAGCAATCTTGGAAAAGAAAAAGAGGTGGAGGAATCAGGATCCCTGACTTCAGACTATACTAAAAAGCTATAGTTATCAAAACAGTATGGTACTGGCATGAAAACAGAAATACAGATCAGTGGAACAGGATTGAAAGCCCAGAGATAAACCCCACTCACACATGGCTAACTAAACTATGACAAAGGAAATAAGAATTTACAGTAGAGAAAAGAGAGTCTCTTTAATAAATGGTACTGGGAAAACTGGAAAGGTACATGTAAAAGAATGAAATTAGAACACTCTCTAATGTCTTACCCAAAAATAAATTCAAAATGGAGTAAAGAACTAAACATAAGGCTGGATACTATAAAACTCCTAAAGGAAAACATAGGCAGAACACTCTTTGACATCAATCACAGCGATATCTTTTTTGGTTCACCTCCTAAAGCAATGAAAATAAAAGCAAAAATCAACAAATGAGACCTAATTAAACTTAAAAGCTTTTGCACATCAAAGGAAACCATAATAAAATGAAAAGACAACATACAGAATTGGAAAAAAAAATCTTTGCAAATGAAGCGACTAATAAGGGAAAATCTCCCAAATATGAAAAATCTCATGCAGCTTTATATAAAAAAAACCCCAATAATAAAATGATCAGATGATCTAAATAGACATTTATCCAAAAAATAGAGATGTCCAAAAAGCACATGAAGAATGTTCAATATCAGTAATTATCAGAGAAATTCAAATCAAAACTACAATGAGGCATCACCTTATACCACTCAGAATGGGCATCATCAAAGAGTTGGAGTGGATGTGGAGAAAAAGGGATCTTTTCTACAACATTGGTGGGATGTGGAGAAAAGAGAACACTCATATACTGTTAGTGGGAATGTAAATTGGTACAGCCACTGTGCAAAACAGTATGGAGGTTTCTCCAAAAACTAAAAACAGAACTACCATATTACCCAGAAATTCCACTCCTGGTATATATCTGAAAAAAATGAAAAAAAAATCAAACTAGTGAAATCAATCAATCAAACTAAAAAATAAATTAGTAGTGAATACAACAAAAAAGAAGCAGAATCACAGAAATAGTGCACAAACTAGTAGTAAGCAGTGTGGAGAAGGAAGGAGGAAGGAGCATGACAGCATAGAGGGTTAAGAGGTATAAACTACTATTTATAAGAAATAAGCTACAAGGATATATTGAATAACACAGGGTGTATAGCCAATATTTTATAACTATAAATGGAATATGATCTTTAAATAAGCTACAAGGATATATTGAATAACACAGGGTGTATAGCCAATATTTTATAACTATAAATGGAATATGATCTTTAAATAAGCTACAAGGATATATTGAATAACACAGGGTATATAGCAAATATTTTATAACTATAAATGGAATATGATCTTTAAATAAGCTACAAGGATATATTGAATAACACAGGGTGTATAGCCAATATTTTATAACTATAAATGGAATATGATCTTTAAATAAGCTACAAGGATATATTGAATAACACAGGGTATATAGCAAATATTTTATAACTATAAATGGAATATGATCTTTAAATAAGCTACAAGGATATATTGAATAACACAGGGTATATAGCAAATATTTTGTAACTATAAATGGAATATGATCTTTAAAAATTGTGAATAGCTCTTATACACCTGAAACATATAATACTGTACATCAACTATACCTCAATTAAAAAGGAAGCAAAATCATTACAGGCCAATTATATTGATGATCATATTGATGAATTACTAAATATTAAAAAACAAAAAATTTTGAATAATATTTTTTTCAATGAAGACAAGTGTGATCATAACTTTTTTTTTCTTTTTATCCTTTTGTTAACATCAGAGTCATCCTGATGTGCTTTATAAAATCTTTGATCTGCAGAATATGATCTCTAGTTGTGATGAATATTTTAAAGTAAATTCAGTTTATACTCCTAACTTGTTATATGTTAACATCTGTATACATTACACTTCTTTGCACCAATTGTATATTATAGATATCCATCAAACAATAATTGACTGGAAAAAATAATTTAAACTTTGTAGGTTATCAAAGCTACCATGAGAGCTAATGCCCTTCAGTGAGTGATAACTACTCTGCCATATGATGGAACTGTAGGGAGATCTTGTGTTGTCCTCTTTTAAAGGGCAAAGATGTTAAATACTCTTTATAATTTTTAATTAAAAAGTTGATACTCATGGGATCTATTTCTAATGATGCAGTTACTTATTAGGAGACAAAATCTGCCATGGGCCCTGAGCATCCCGGGATGTTCTTGTTTAGTATGCCAAGAATATGAGCCTTTGAAGCTCTACCTGGGCAATTTTTCAAAATTGCATTTGCAGTGAGAACCTTAAGGGAGGTGGTAACATTTCCTCCTGGACAAACATCAGGCTGGCTTCTGCTTACTATAAAATTCCCCAAGCTGAGTGTTTATCTTGTACCTTAGCTCATTTTATCTCCAGGCATCCACCTAGGCCCTCCTGAGTCACCCATCCTCCTCTACACATGGAATTTAGGAACACAGGGAATAGATACAAAAATGAAGCTCTGGACAGAGCTTATGCTGTAAGTAATAATGTCCTTTCTTTCTGATTCAGTAGTCTTGTCTTCTGTCAGCATCCATGAAACAGAAACAGGCTAGTTTATTAGCTTTAAGTAGGGTAAAATTCCAGCCTTCGCAATTTTTGACATTATCCTATAACCCTGTTGTGAAACAATACACTGATAAGCAGTTGCCAGATAATAGATCCTTTTCTTTTTCAGCCGTTCAAAAATATTTTGAACAATGACTGTTGGCTATGATGTCATCCAGTTTAAATTTTAAATCTGACTTTATTGCTTCTGCTTAAAACCCTCGTTTGACTCTCCAGGGATGTTTAATTTATTTTTAAAATTATTTCCCCAATACAATTTTTTTCTGCTGTACAGCATGGTGACCCAGTTACACATACATGTACACATTCTATTTTTGCACATTATCATGCTCCATCATAAGTGACTAGACATAGTTTGCAGAGCTACACAGCAGGATCTCATTTCTAATTCATTCCAAAGGCAATAGTTTGCATCTATTAACATCAAATTCCCAGAATATCCCACTCCTCCCCCTCCCCCTTGGCAACCCCAAGTCTATTCTCCAAGTCCATGATTTTCTTTTCTGTGGAAAGGTTCATTTGTACCTTATATTAGATTCCAGATATAAGTGATATCATATGGTATTTGTCTTTCTCTTTATGACTTACTTCACTCAGTATGAGGGTCTCTAGTTCCATCCATGTTGCTGCAAATGGCATTATTTCATTCTTTTTTATGGCTAAGTAGTATTCCATTGTGTACATATACCACATTTTCTGAACCCAATCATCTGTAAATGGCCATTTGGGTTGTTTCCATGTCTTGCCTATTATGAATAGTGCTGCAGTGAACATGTCAGGTGCATGTGTCTTTTTAAGGGGGTTTTGATTGAAATCCAATTCCCTTTCAAAGGAACGTCCAATAATATACATAAAAAAAGTGCAACTATTGCATCTGCTTTTCAGACCTTATCCTATTTTATTCTTTCCTCCCTATTCTATCCTCATCTCTTTGCCGGAATGTTGTCTCTGATTTTCCCTTTGGCTAATTACTTCATATCACTCAAAAGCTTAAGACGATTCCTGCTAAGAAACTCCTGACCAGCTTGGGTCTTCTTCTTTCCCTCTACCATTTTCAGCCTCCATACATATTTCATTTTCTGAAAATACATTCACAAAGACACAATCCTGTCCTCATCAGTTCTGACATGAGAAGTGGATGAATTTTGTCATTCTCTCTCCTTCACCTTAGCACCACTTAAACAAACAACCCCAGTACCTCAGTAGTTTGCCACTGTAGTTTCCAGAACCAGGTGGTACAAGTCACAAGAAAATGGGTGGAGATAATTCTCTTACAGGAAGGAGAGAACCAAGTCTATTGCAGTCTAGTCCAGGTCAATAGCCATCCTCTTTCATTTATGAATAGAAATTAAGTCTATGTGTTTTTGTATTTCACTGAGACAAACCCATTAGAGCCAATATCTACATCAGTTTTAGAACCCGGTAATTTTGAGTTCTTCATTTATTTACCACAGACCCTTGGGATATTTTTGGTCATTGTTTTTTAACTGCATCTCCAAAACTGCCATGTGAACAAATCTCATAGGTTTCTACTTTCTACTTACTTGTTGTGGAGGACAACTCATTACCTCTGTTTGCTACCTTCTTTGCAGTTTCTGCCAAAATAGGGAGACAAACCCTTTTCATTCCTCATGTTAAATATGATAGAAAACCATCTCAAAAATGGACAGTGGTGGAAAATTGCTCAATTTCAACCAGCCACCAATATGTACTGACTCCCTTTGGTAACGGCGATTTAAATGTGCCCAAGTACTTTTCAGGAAAAGGAACTCCTTAATTTCTCTTCTCACTCTACTTATCTTCCTTCCAAAGACTCTAAAATGTATATGAAGTATTAACTATACCATGAAGCTAAAAACATATTGAGCTTCTAGATACTCACTTGTCCAGGCTCATTTTGAGTTCCTATGAGGGACTTTAGCTACATAATCACATAAACATATCACTCATTTAATTGTGTCCTCCCAAATTTATGTTGAAGCTCTAACTCCCAATATGACTATATTTGAGGATAGGAATTAAAAGTAAATAATTAATGTTAAAGAAGGTCTTAAGAGTGGAGCCCTGACCTGATAGGATTTGTGTCCTTGTAGAAGAGACACAGAGAATTCTCTCCACCACTCACTGTCAAAACACAATGCACATGTTGCCAATTGCAAGCCAGAGAGTTCTCCTCAGAAACTCTCCTGATCTGACTTCCAGCTTCCAGAACTGTTTCAAAATAAATTTCTGCTGTTGAAGCAACTCAGTCTTTGGTATTATTGTAGTTCGAGCTGACTGAGACACAGAGGCACTGTAACTACATTTGCTTAAGACTACTCTCTATTTAACCTTCCCTTCCATTGTATTGCCTGTTGTGTCTGATGATGTTGAAGTGGCTATGGCCATTTGGGGGATATTACTGAGGGCCAAGTCAGCTGGGGAGGGATTTAGTTTGGTTTTCTTTCAGTGAGCTAGAAATATATTGGTTTGTTATAACTGTGTTCATTGTTGTTATATTTTATCTATAGACAACAATAATATAAAAATCATTGTCATAAGAAGAAGCAATCAAAGACTAAGAAGCCATATTTTGGAGAAAGTATTATAAAACTAGGTCAGATGCTAATTTAATATAAATATATTCTCTAGATTTTTTGGCATTTGTGCAATTTAATATTTATAAATTGTCATTTGTGAGCATTTTCTAATTTAAATATAATTTTTCACAATTTAGGAAATATAAAAACATGCACATGTATATCAGAGGTCCTAAACTCACATGGTCAGTTCTGGTAGGAACTATGAAGAACCATAACATATGGGTAAGCACAATTCAACTTAAAAGGGGCAGTGGCTACTGAACACCAACCAAGTGCCATCAGTCAAATGAGGACACAGGTCCACAGAGATGGGATATGTGAAAATCCATGTGAGATTTCTTAAATTTTAAAGAAGGCATTTAATTTCAATGTTTTTAATGTGGGGTTTGACTATTGGTCATTTTTTGATTTCCCTGGGTAAATTACTCTCTGGATAATTTATATACCAGATTTCCTCAGATATTGCCTCCAAACGGCAGGCTCCAGTCTTATACAAGGAAGGACACATTGGAGCACATTTCTTCACTGGAACTCAAAATGTCCTATGTGGAAGTGAATGTCTATGAGAAGTAATATAACATTGTGGTGAAACATAGGCTTAAGATGCTACACCGCCTGAGTTTGAATCCCACCCAAACCCATAACATATTTTTGCATAATCTTGGGCAAATTGTTCAATCTCTCTGTGTTCAGGTTCATTTGTTTAGAGGAGAAACTGACAATAACCAACCTCATGTTTGAAGATGAAGTAAATAACAAATGGCCAAGGGCTCAAAGTGTGGCCCAATGTGAATATTAAGAAAATGTTAGCTTTTTTTTTTTTTCTCCCTTTTAGATGCTTAGGATTTTGCCATATGGAAACAAAGATTAATTTCATTCCAGCTCTATCCTGGTCTACATGTTTAATTTAGTGTGTATTAAACCTGTGATTAAGGGGTGGCCTTCGTCTTAAAAGACAGTGCTCATGCCAGTGGTGACTTCACCCTATGTTAAGTGCTTGAAAGTCTGTAAGAGAACTGGAGCCAAATCGCCAGACCAAAGGAAGGGGTTCTCTGATGCTCCATCTTATGTTCTAAAACGGCAGTTATTCCATGACTGAATGCCCTGTTGAGGTAACTCTCACAGCAGGAGCAAGCCCATGTACTCAGGGGTAGATCCAGGGACTCTTTCAATCTGTTTTTAGAGTAAGGTCTGTGGGTTTATGCTCCATTTCATTTCTCCTACATTAAGTTAACCAAAGGTCTGAGATAAAATATGTTGTTGCCAGAAAGAAAGGGTCATTGCCTTCTGAGACCTTGGGTCTGTTCACATGGAGAAGAACTCCAAACAAGGAACTTGGAGCAAGTCTCAAAATGAAATCTTGCAAAAATTTCACCTCAGTTCTTTCAGTGAATGTCCAGCTGGTGGCAAAAACTGAGCCTCTCCAGAAACCCCAAGAAACCTCTCAGTCAGGTGCACCAGGTTTTCCCAGATGCTGAGAGGATCCTACACTTCTGAATATAACCCAGTTTTGGCCTCCAAAAAATGTGAGCCATACCTCGATGGAAAATTCATCCCAATGTACCAAGTACTACAGACTGAAGGGAATGAAGAGATGGAAAACATAGTCCTTGCCTCCAAGTTGCTCAGGGTTTAGTATCACAATACATATAATGAATAATGAAGACATGAATGAAGGAAAAAATGTTATATGTGATCAAATTACCAAGTATCTCTAAGTCTCCATTTCCTCATTTAAAAATAAGGCTGATAACAGTGTATCTCATAGGACTTAAGGTAGAAACACTGAGATGATGAATGGAGAGGGCTTCAGTACAGTGTCCTGTATACAGTGACCACTAAGTAAACTTTCCATGTTTTTTTTGTTATGGGTATAATGTCCTAACATTAGTATTGTGTGTATACCTCATTTAGCTATTAGCGATGACCCCTATGCTATAGTACTTAAAATGTGAATAATTAGCATACATCTTATTAACTCTTTTAAGACCACAGACACTGCTAGCACAGCAAAAACCTTTGTGCTAAAATTTCACTCTCATTTTGCTTAAAATTAATTAGATGATTTTTACTTGATTAAATTTTCTCTAAGTTATCGTCTCAATAATTATTTCTATAATAAAGGTAGCTCTATTTGAACATAAAATTTCACTTGGGGTAAAAGAACTAATTAAAGTAACTAAGAAATATTGACACTTTAAGTAATTAAAGTGTGAAAAAGTAGAATTTAAAAATTATTTTGAGGAGTTCCCATTGTGGCTCAGCAGAAACAAACCCAAACTGTACCTGTGACAATGCATGTTCAACCCCAGCCCCGCTCAGTGGGTTAAAGGATCTGGTGTTGCCACGACCTGTGGTGTAAATCACAGATGCTGCTTTGATCTGATATTGGTGTGGCTGTGGCAGAGGCCAGCAGCTATAGCTCTGATTCAACCCCTAGCCTGGGAACTTACCTATGCTTTGGGTGTGGCCCTTAAAAATTATTTTTGGTGTGTCTAAAATTTCTAAGATCATATTAAAAAATTAGAAGGTATTCTGTAAGAATGATTTTCATTTGTGTTGCATGAGTTTCCAGATAATACCTCCTGTCTGTCCCTGCAGAACTCTATTTTATTGGACTCGATCTGTGGACTATTTTGCCTCCTGACTTCAGTATGTTTTCAGCCAATGGGAAGCTGGAACAGGAAGTCAGGTTGGTTAATCGATCCCTGTTACATTCTTTGCAAGATTGCTTCAAGAAAGCTGTGTCTCTGGATTAAAGGTCTCAGAGACTCTCAAGCTGATCCTATTGCATCTGTATCTCCTATTGGGTTTGACCCAACAACTCCCTCTCCTTATCAATGCAGGTCTCAGTGTGGCAACAACAGTTGCTATAGTTAGCTCTGTGATAGTGTACTATCTCCAGAGGTTTCCCTACATTCTGCCCACATGTTAGAACTAGTTCCCCCTTTCAGCTCTCTTTGAATTATCCTAATTCAAGTGTACTATCTGTTTCATGCCAAAATCCCAATAAAAACAGACAGTACAAAAATAAGGAAAATGATTGATATTTTTACATTAAAAAAGTTGTCTCTGAAAATAGGAGTAAAGTTGTACTTTCAAATTTTAGGGGAAGACAGAAAGCATAGGCTTAGGAGTGTTCTCATATTTGTAGCCAAATTCTGGTTTGGTTATATGTTACTTGTTTTCATTTTAAAATAAATTTTGTTATAGTATAGGTAACTTACAATGTGTTAGTTTCAAAATTTAATGCTCTCACTTAAAAATGGGAATAGTCATTAATAGTGAATGGTCATTTGATCTACCTCATAATATTGAGTTTAGGATTATATTAAAAAACATGTGTAAAGTGTTTAGTACAGAGCCTTGAACTGCATAAGCCTTCAGTGAAGGGTAGCACCTACTTTTATTATCTGCATCTAATAATATTGCAAACAAGTTAATATTTTAGGGCTTAAATTACTTTCTTTTTTATTACCATCACAAATTTAAACACTATTAAAAAATCTGTGTGCCTATTTAGAAATATTTTTATAGTATAACTCTATTATAAAGTAGAACATACTCTGAGTCATTATATTAGAAATATTTGGTTTTTTAACTGTCTAAATAAAACCCATAATTTTTAGCTTTCATGCAATATTATCTGGCAGAGTCAGAATAGTTCAAACTAGAAGAGCTAGATCATAAATAAATGAAATATTTACCAAACTTTTCTCTGTAAAAATGCTACTCTAAACTAGTATTATTCATTCCGTCTTCACAGAAAGTAAATTTGCCTGTGAAATTCCTCAGGAACTGCCTGAAGCAGGTAATAGGGAACTCAGAGGGTAGGAGCCAAGGTTCATAAAGAGAATGGCATCAAGTTTTAAATCTTTAAAAAAAAAATAGTGGAGTAAGTGGCTTCTTTTGAAAGGAAGACTTCACAATTAAGTTTAATACAAAGCAAAATAACTATTACAGAGATAAAAAAGTACATACTATTAAAAACATAGCTTATTTCTCTGACAGTCCCTATTTTTTCAGCCCTAAGGTCCCTACAAAAGGTATTAGACCAAAGGTAATATCAGCATAATGGTGGGGTTAAACCCTCCTTTTGTCTCTCCCCTTCAATCTACAACCAGTATAATATCCACAACTCAGTGAAGATCCTTGTGTTCAACACACCAGGAAGCCAGAGAGTTCCACACATTTGTCTATCTAAAGATGGGTGGGCAGGAATAAACCAAGGAGTTAAAGCGTGGAGAAGAGATGAGGCAGTGCTGTAATCCTGCTCCCAAGGCAAAGCACCTGAGATTGCAACCCAGGAGGACTCGTAGTACAGAGGAGACAGGGCATGTGACTCCAGCCTCACAATCCCAGGGGTGGTGCCCATAAACATAATCCCAGTTATGGCAGAGGTGCCCTCCATCCTGGTGTCGCAGGTGGTGATGCCAACAACCGCTGTGACCCTAGGGGAACAAGCAATGACAATAAAGGTTCTGGGCAGTGCCTCTGGCAGAAGCAATGGAGAATAGAAAGTGCCAATTCTCAAATATGGCCAGAGGCAGCTCAGGTAAGACAAGTAAAAAATTAATGCTACACCACCACCCACTGAAAAACAAAAGAAAGGGCTCTAATTACTAATCTGTTGAATTATTAGAATCAAGTAAAAAAAAAAAAAAAAAAAAAAAAGCTTTACCTAAAGAAGAAAGGTGTTCTCTATTTCACATGCACTGACAAAGGAAAAACTTATATCACCATCAAAACTATAGTAGCATGGCATCACACAAAGAAAATGGCAAACCTCCAGAAACCAAAGTTAATGTCTGAAATATTTCAGTCTAACTCAAATAGCTGCCATGAAGAAGCTAAATGAGCTACAAGAATACTCAGAAGGGCAGTCCAATGACTTCAACAATAAAATTAATGAACAGAGGGAATGCTTTACCAAAGAGACTGAAACTCTGAAAAAGAACCACATAGAAAGTCTGGAGCTGAAGAACTCAATACATGAAATGAATGCATTAGAAAGTATTAGAATGGGTAATATGGAAGAGACAATTAGATGGGAGAAAGAAATCTAGAAATAAAAGAGACAGGAGTATTAAATCAAAAAAAAAAAAAAAGAATTCTACAATAACTAGCTGACTCAATTAGGAAGAGCAACACAGGAGTTCCCATTTTGTCTCAGAGTCAAAAACTCGACTAGTATCCAAGAAGATACGGATTTGATCTCTAGGATCACTTGTTGAGTTAAGGACATGGCATAGGTCAAAGATGTGGCTCAGATCTGGTGTGGCTGTAGCGTAGCCCAGCAGCTGGAGAATTTCCATATGCCACAGGTAAGGCCCTAAAAAGAAAACAAACAACAAAAAGCAATGATAACATAAAGATAATTAGTATCCCAAAAGGAAAAGAGAGTGAGAAGGGAACAGGGAGTTTATTTAAATAAATTATTATTAGTGGAGAACATTCTAACCTGGGGAAGGAATGAAGCCCATGAAACTAATAGAACAGGGAGTTTATTTAAATAAATTATTATTAGTGGAGAACATTCTAACCTGGGGAAGGAATGAAGCCCATGAAACTAATAGAACTAATAGAACAGCCTTAAATGAGTATTTTAAGGGGCAAAAATTCAGTGATTAAACTTTCATCAAAAGAAGCTAGAGGAGTTCCCACTGTACCACAAGAGGGTAATGATTGTGCTTGTCTCTGTGGCTTTGCCTCTTCCATTTGATCCCCAGCCCTGGTGATGCAGTGGGTTAAGGGTTTGCTAGGATCTGGCATTGTGCAGCTATGGTGTTGTAGGCCCCAAAGGCAGCTTAGATTCAATCCCTGGCCCAGGAACTTCCACATGCTGTGAGTGTAGCCACATATGGAAAAAAAAAAAAAAAAAAAAAAAAGCTGCAGCTGGAAAGGAGCTAAAATACAAAATTTAAAGAAAATAAAGGGTCAATATAATAAATATAAAATAAAATCAATGGAATTGTAAATAAGGATGTGAAAACTCTAAGCTACTTTAGATTTTTTTAAATTAATTTCTAACAAGACTAATAGAAAAAAGGAGGAAACAGAAACATCAATATCAAAAATACAAAACTGGATATCACTACAGGTTTCAAAAACATTAAAGCAATAATATTACAAATAATTTTATTAAAAAATGACAATTTAATTTTGACAGAAATTACTTAAAATAAAACTTCCTGAAGTTAATAGAAGCACAAATAAAAATATGAATATTCTTATATCTAGTAAAGGATGTGAAATATTATTATAAAACATTCCATGAAGAAAACTTAAGACCCAGGAGTTTCATCAGTCATTTCTTCCAAACATTTAAGGAAGAAATAATAGAAATATTCCACAAACCTATAGAAAAAATAATTAACTCTTTCCAACGTATTTTATAAGAAGGAATAATCTTTATACCAATATGTAAGAAAGAGTTACGAGTAGTAAAATGACAGACTAATTTCTTTCATAGCTATAGACACAAAACTTATTAAATAAGTATTAGCAAATAGAATCTAGTGAATATATAATTACCAGTGGAGTTTATTACAGAAACAGAAGGTAGGTATAATTAATGTATTTCATCTGATTAACAGATTAAAAATCGAGAAAATCTTATTATGTTCTCTGAACAGGAAGAAAAATTTACCTGATAAAATGCCCTAATTTATTTCTTTTTTATAATGTAGCAAACTAAATCTAGAGGTATAATTTCAGTTCTCTGAGGCATGTTTTTCTCTGGGTAAAATGCACGAACACAAAATAACAACCATAGAAGTATAAGCAAATTTCAAGCCTCTACTTTGTCATGGATTTTAGTAATTTATTGACCAAAACTTTCCCAAGTATCCTGTCCAAAAAATAGTATACTGCACTTTTCTAATAGGTGTTCTTCCAAGCTGCTTCAGAAATGGTAAGGACATATAAAAAAAGTTCTTAAAAAAGGTCAATTAGTAGGTCTCCTGGCTTTACATTGATACCTTTCTGTTTACATATTAAATCTTGACCTAAGGTCTCTTTAAAGAATAGGCTCAGAAGTAAAATAATCAGAAAACATTGTCATCCTATTCAACACTACCTATGGAATGTTTCTTCCATATGTTGTATGGACTCTCGATGATGCAGTTTCAAGGATGTCTCTTGGTATTCTGATATAAATATATTATTTATTGTAGCTTTATAATTTTAATATGTAGGAGACTAAATTCTCCATTATTTTTTTGTACAGCCATGGTTAATTTTACAAGAAACTTGAGGATCCTCTATTATTTTAAGTCATTTTGAAATAAATTACGTAAATGTTTTCAGAGATTCAAAAATAATTCTAATCTTTGCATTTTTTTTTTGCACTATCTAATAACAGGACGTTGAATCTCCTCTTGTAAGATACATTCTTTTTTGGTTTTTTATTTTATTCAGAAGACATAAATATCTAGCTATTCCTATACATTTATATTTTCACACTAATTTTATTAATAGAATTTTTCCTCTCTTTTCTAAATTGTTTTTTTTATGATATACAGCACAGTATATTTTCTATTTTTATTCATACAGGCTAACTTATGGGGTTCTCTTACTGTCTATAACTTTTTTCAGTTGATTAATTTAAACTTTTGATTTTTCTCATAAAATAGCCCACAAATAATTACAACAAATAGCATGCATGTGTTTTATGTTTTAATGAATTCATTAAAGCTCTAGAATAGGAAAAATTAATTGAATTTTTCAAAAATTTGAAGAAATGTTATGCCATGTTTTACCCTGCAGGGATAACAGATATTTCTGGAGAAAATGTTTTAATATTCATTTTGTACTTGATCTTGGGTTGTTTAGGGCCAGAAATAGCAAGTTTTAGATGCCTGAAAGCAGAACTCTTTCATTTATCTAGCAGCTAAAGCATGCTTTAAAGTTGCATATTAGCCTCAGGGATGTTCTAAATTTATCTTTGTTAAAGAATTCCAAAATCTTCAAATAAGAATTACAAGTTTGTATTCTCATCACTATGTCCCAACTATAAATAAGTTGAAATAGACAAGGGAAAGCATGGAAATTAACAGACTAAATTCAAGTCTATTTATATAATAGTTACATAGTTAAAGTTCACAGTAAAATCCAATTTGATTAAGACCATGTTGAAAATAGTAAGTAAAGCACTTATACATCACCAATAATTACACACTGCAGATTGTTTTATTCTACTTCAATTACGTATCATTTTGTTTACAATAAAGTACTGGTAAAGAGAAATATTTTTGATCTTGATCTTATCTGTGACTTGGGTAAATAGTCATTGAAAACACATCTTGATCTTGACTAATTATTATGTATATTAGTAATTATATAGTAATTACTGTCCAATACAGTGGCCACTGGGTCACACCAACCATTAAACATTTAAGATGCAGCCAGTGCAGATTGAGACGTGCTGTAAATTTAATGTACATAACTGATTACAAAAACTTGGTATATATGAAACAGAATAGAAAGATTTATTAATTTTCATAGTGATTCCATGTTAAAAATGATCTTTGAGGGAGTTCCTTCGTGGCTCAGGGGAAACAAATCTAACTAGTATCCAGGAGGACACAGATTGAACCTGGCCTCGCTTAGTGGGCCAAGGATCCACCGTTGCTGTGACGTGTGGTGTAGGCCAGCGGCTACAGCTCCAATTCATCTCCTAGCCTGAGAACTCCCATATGCCGCAGGTGTGGTGCTAAAAGACAAAAAAAAAAAAAATGATCTTTGGATACATTGGGTTACAGAAAGTGTTTATTAAATTTTTAAAATATTTTTCAATGTGGCTGATAGAAAAACTTCAATTATATATCTGAGTAACATTATGCAAATATTATACAGAGTTGGGACACATGATACAGATATCAAATGCATACAACTTGCTCTTAAAGAGTGACAATCATTTATTATTTCTGATGCTTTTCAGTGTATTGAATAGTCACAAATACTTAGGTACTATTTTGTATTTATTTTGCACCTAGGGATGTAGGTCTTGAAGTAATTTTTTCAGTGACTTAAATTGGGTAGCATTCAAGGCAATTTTTTTCTTTTTGCATCTCTAGATGGGGCAAAGGCCCAATAAAGAATAATCAAGATATAAAGGTTTTGGCACATGAACAAGTTCATGTTCTTTTTCTCACATTATCCTCCATTGTGTTCCATCACAAATGATTAGATATATAGTTCTCTGTGCTATAGAGCAGGATTCTTATTGCCCATTCACTCCTAATGCAACAGTTTTCATCTACTAACACCAGACTCTTAATAAATCTCATTCCTTCCCCCTCCTGCTGGCAAACACAACCATGTCAATGATCTTTTCTATTTTGTAGACAGATAATTTATGCCATATTTTAGACTCCAAATATAAGTTATATAATATGGTGTCTGTCTTTCTCTTTCTGATTTACTTCACTCAGTAAGAGTCTTTAGGTCTATTCATGTTGCTGGAAAATGGCATTCATTTGTCCTTTTTTTGGCTGAGTAGTATTCCATAGTATACATGTACCACATCTTCCTAATCCATTTGATCAATGAAACAGGATAGAAAGCCCAGAAGCAAACCCAAACACCTATGGCCAATTAATCTATGACAAAGGAGGCAAGAACACAGAGTGGAGGAAAGATAGTCTCTTCAATAAATGGTGCTGGGAAAACTGGACAACTGCATGTAAGAGAATGAATTTGGAACATTTCCTAACACCATACACAAAGATACACTCGAAATGGAATAAAGACCTAAATGGAAGGCCAGATACTATAAAACTCCTAGAGGAAAACATAGGCAGAAAGCTCTTTAACATAAATCAAAGCAACATCTCGTTCGATCCAACTCCTAGAATAAAGACAGTAAAGACACAAATAAACCAGTGGGACCTAATTAAACTCAAAAGCTTCTGCACAGCAAAGGAAACCATTAAAAAAACCAAAAAGACAACCCACAGAATGGAAGAAAAATTTTGCAAATGATTCAACCAAAAAGATTTAATCTCCAAAATATACAAACAACCCATACAACTCTACAACAACAACAAAGCAACCCAATTGAAAACCGGACAGAAGACCTAAATAAATATTTCTCCAAAGAAAATATACAGATGGCCAGCAGGCACATGAAAAAATGCTCAACATCACTAATTATTAGAGAAATGCAAAGCAAAATAACAATGAGGTACTACTTTACACCAGTTAGACTGGCCATCATTAACAAACAAGTCAACAAAAAACAAATGCTGGAGAGGATGTGAAGGAAAGGGAAAAGTCCTTCACTGTTGGAAGGGATGTAACAACCACTATGTAAAATAGTATGGAAGTACCTCAGAAAACTAAATATAGAACCGCCATACGACCCAGCAGTCCCACTCCTGGGCATATATCCGGACAAAACTTTCATTGAAAAAGATATATGCAACCGTATGTTCATCACAACACTATTCACAATAGCCAAGACATGAAAACAACTTAAATGCCCATTGACAGATGAATGGATTAGGAAAATGTGCTTTCCTTCTTTTAGAATTTGAAATCAAAGGCTTTGCAAGGAATTAGAGCACCTGATGTTGTGTACTTTCATGATGGTACTTCTTTCCCTTGGAGATCTTACAACTTTGAGTAATACGCTTACGATTTTTTTTTGGTCATAAACAGCCTCCTCAAAAGAGAGAAAAAGTGAAAAAGGTGTAGTACACCCCATTTCTGTTAGAACCATACTCAGAAATTGCTTAACATGTTTCTGATCACATTTTACTTCCCTGGACTTAGTCATATGAGTGTCTAATATCAGAAAGGAGTCTGGGAAACAGTCACTGATATCTATGCATCTGGATCATACTGCTAAAAGGAAGGGAAGAATTAATCAAGATCCACAATTAGTAATGTCTATGACCACCTATTTGCCTAATACCTTGTCAAAAAACTTCCAAGTGAGGTTCAAAAGGTATTCTCTATCCTTAGATCCATCAATTACTTCTTTGAAACTGTAGCCAAATTGTTGTATTCGCTAAACATCCAGTTCTTTTAAAAATGTGATGATATTTAGTTTGATGATGTAAATATTCCAGAGTTATTAGGAGCCTTAAATTGTAATGTGTAAAGATACCGTGTGAACAGTAAAGCTCTAAATTAAATCAAAGTAAGATATAATCATGAAGAAATACTTGTTCTTTTAATTCCATCATCCAAAATATATCAAAATTGGTTCTTAGGAGAATGACAAATGAAGTAAAGATTATATCATATTCATCAAATTACAAAAAATGTAATTCAAAATGAAAGGAATAAAAATGGAGAAAAAAAATTTTTTCTTTTGTCTTTATAGGTCCACACCCACGGCACATGGAGGTTCCCAGGCCAGGGGTCTAATGGGAGCTATTGCTGCCGGCCTACACCAGAGTCACAACAACTCCAGATTCGAGCCACATCTGTGACCTACACCACAGCTCAAGGCAACTCCGGATCCTTAACCCACTGAGTGAGGCCAGGGATCGAACCCACAACCTCGTGGATCCTAGTTGGATTCACTTCCAGTGTGCCATGACAGGAACTCCAAAAATGTAGAAAAATATTTTATAGGAAGTAAAGGCATTAGAATTGAGTGGACAGTATGATTTGTGTGCATAAACCACAACCACACATATAATTTTCATTTAACATCAGCAAAATTCTTTAAGGCAAAGTTTCCATTTTCCAAATGAAGAAAGTTGAGGTTCAGAGAGATAGTGTGACTAAGTTGGTAAAGAATAGAATTGAGGCCATAATGCACATCTGATTCTAATGCCAGAGCTAACGCCTAAACATTCATTCACACTTTGTAATGACTGACCTAAACGTTATTTTTTCAATATCTTAGATTCAAGAATACCAGTGACATTACCAAAAGTGATATTACTGCACTGATTTCAATTCTAAGCACTATTTCTTTCTTTGGAGAAAAGATATTGCTAGCTTCAATTACATTACTAGTATGAATAAGAAAATATACATATTTTTATGATATCTTGCTTAGTTGTTGATAGTAAGATTTTCTAGGGAAGAATATATCATATCCTAAGATGACAATTGTATAATTTTTTGATCTTGTTAATTTTGCTAATATGAGATGCTGAAAATTGGAACTGTATCTTCATAAATTTTCACTGAATGAATTGAAAATATTTAATTCTTGGTGAAATATTCACATTTCGTTCAGTTCGATGGGAATCAATAATGATTCATCATCTTTACTCCACTGGAGACAACATCAAAGTGTCAAACTACAAGCTCATCAGCTTCATTGACATTTAAATTTCCTTTAAAACAGAGATGTGGGGATTTGACTTTGCTTATTGTAAATAGAAAAAAGATTGGATTGCAGCCTGGTTCCTAGAATGATTGAATACTTTCTAGGTGAAGCAGTATTAGGTAAGATGATTAACAAGAGACTGCATTTGGATCAACTTTCAGAGTGAGAGCTAAAAGGTACCCATAATCAGTAGGGAAAATGAATCATGGAAACCCTATGGAAAATTAGCATGTCCAGATTAGCACAGCCAGGGCCTGCTCCAACTTCAGGTTATATATAGCAGCAGAGAAACACCCTAAAAGCAAATCTTCAACCCCAAGTTGTGCAATTGCTGAAGGGGAGGAGTAAATATGCTTTCAAGACTTCTGAATATTACTTGCCCTTCCCTGCAAATCCAAGGTAATGAGCGATTCATAACTGTAAATAGGGCACTGCTGCCTCAGTGAAGTGCTTAAAAGCATGAGCTTTCTTTGAATACCAGGAAATAAAAACATCAAGCTGATTGCATCAGAAACCACTGAATTCTTTGAGAAGTATATGGGATAAATAGGTGAGTAAACTAGAAAAGAGAAAGAAAAGTTGAAACATTTTTCTGAAGTCTTTGTATGTAATAGAGGAAAACAAGTTTGGATCACTTCTCTGAGGCCATCTCATTGAAGCACAGCGCCATCGCTTCTTAGCTCTCAACTGCCCAGCTTTGACTTACAATTGTAAAATAAATACTCTTCATCTGCCTTGATTATCTTCACTATTTAGTCTTAAGTCTAATAATGTAATACTCTTTCCCAAGATCTACTAATGTAATATCAGTTACTTTGTTCCCATTAATATTTATAACTAAGAACAGCTTCATGCCCCATAATTTGTTCAATATTCAGATGCCCAATGTTAATAATTCTCACTCTACTATATGAATTTCCAAATCTCTGAAAGGAAAAAATTCCAACTGAGAACATTTTTTACTATGTACTATTCAAATGTTTAGCAATTGAATTTCTGGCATTATTTTATCAAAAAACATTTTTCAGTATCATGTCATAGATTTTTATTTTATATTTTGTAGTATAATCCATTAGTACTTCGGCCATCCAGTAATTTTTTTATTTCAATTATTATAATTTTAAAATCAAGAATTTCCATTTGGTTATCTTTTATGAATTCCAATTGTTCTTTTCAGTTAGTCCATTATGAAGAACATATTTTAATGTATTTTATAATTATTTGAATATTTCTTAATAGACACAATTTGATAAATACAATATTTTTTGGCATCATTCATTGTTTCTATTGACTGTCTTTTTCTTTTTTTGGTTGGAACAAATTTCCATGTTTCTTTGAGTAGCTCGGTAACTGGTATTTTGTTTTAATTGCACATTGCAAAATGTGGCTTATACATTGTGAAGGTTCCAGGTTCTGTTACTTTTCTCTAAAGCATTGATTTTTATTTTAGTGCTCAGTTCGATTACTGGCTGACCATCTTGGACTTGGATAGGTTTGATCTTATGTCTTTTATGCCTTGGGAAAGCCCCAAAGTATTTCCAGAGTATTTCCAATTCGAATTCCATACAAATGTTCCAGAAAGAAGCATGAGGTGACTATTTCTAGTGGTTTGTTTTTGATTGTATACCACCATTCCTAAACCACAATCAAAGTTATTAACACTTAAGCATCAATTAAGGAAAAATTAACTTGGAACAAACAAGTGGAAAAAACCCTTTTCTAAAGAATTTTTACTAAAAGATTTCATGATAAATATGTTCAGAATCCAAACTGCGCTGTATTATTTCTATAGCTTATCTTTACGACTTCATCTTTTAATGCTTCTTTTCTGTCCGTTATTGAATTCACATCTGCTAAGTTTATCCATTAAATGTTTTTTAAAACTTAAGAATCACAATTTTATGTCAGTATGAAAAGGAATCATCAACTTAATATTTTTAATAATGTGTTTTTAAGCAATTACAATCCACTGGCAGGACACAGTTTTTAATCCTTTGTTTTCTATTAGCCTTTTACATTATTAAGTTTCCCTTATTGTGAAGTTCTTACTAGAATATGTGTATTAACTGTGAAAGTTTAATCAAATCATAAATTAAATAACTAGGTACTGATTTTTGCTTCTCATTTGATCTTTTAAAGATAAACTAATTATTATTATTATTACTATTATTATTATTATTATTATAAATTCCTGGAGTTCCTGCATTGCCATATAGTGGAACAGATTTCATTACAGATGGTTTAGAGTCCCTAAGAGCAGATACCATCTGCTGGCACTGGCTCTTGAAGCTAAATGGTAAGGAAAAATTGTTTTCCTCCTTTAACTCTACCTTATTCCCTATCAATTTGTTAACCTATGGAATATGACTTTTCTTGTTCTTATGGGAAATTTGAGAACTGCCAGGACATGACAGAAATGTAGAATACATGTAAGAAAGAAGCATGAAATGAAGATTAAAATGTAAATAGGTAGACCACGAAGGAAATCAGAGGAAATCATAAGAAAGCAATTGTTATAAAATGAACCTAGAGAGGAAAATTTTACTAAAGAGTTTAATTTTATCTGTTGCTCATTTGACATTATCCAAGAGCCTTTGAAAGATTTTAAGCAGGCACGTAATGAGGTCAAGCCTTCATTTTGGTATGCCAAAGACACATCAACCACCCAAATGTAAGGACTGACTTTTCCAAGGTGAGAGGAACAATAGTTGGCTGTGGTGACTGTGCCATTTATTCTTTTCCTTATTCCTCTCTACTACTCTTTATTGCCAGGCACATTCATCCCTGGGGCCATACGTTCAGAGTTATCCTTCTCTCATTGAAGGAGGAGAGTGTCTAGAGGTTTGATCTTAGGTTCATATGAGGATAAGTGGTTTGATTAAACTTAGCACTCATGAGAAGATGGATTTCAAAACCTCCTCTGTGTTAACAATGACATGTCATTTATTACTTGAATCATTTCAGATAAATGCCTTAATATCTGCTGGTGAGAACTTTAGGTAATTTCTAATGCTGTGAAAATACAAAGAAAAGAAATTGTTGTGAATATGAAAATCTCTTGACTCCTAGAAATATTTTAGACAAGAACTGTTTAGAGGATCACAAGTAATAGAAGTTCAGTTCTGCCATTAATATATATATATATTCTTAGAATACTGACAAAAATAATGGGAAATATTTATATGCTAAAGTTGTACTTAGCATCTAGAGTTGATTAAAACTTTTGTTGTATCTTCAAATTTGATTTCAGTTGCTCACATACTTGGTGAGCAATATGAGTTGATATTTTGCCAAAAAATAATAGAATTTTAGATTTGAAAGACTGTTCAGCTTAACATTTTCCCCTTTTATTTTCACTGAAACATCCTCAATTCTCTACTCTTAAGCAAAGGTTTTCTAATTTTTCCTAGTATTTACCATTCTTCCTTTTAATCTCTTTTTCAAAATGTTTCACTAGGAAATAAAGTCATGTTAAGAAAAGAGAGATGGGAGTTCCCGTCATGGTGCAGTGGAATGAATCCGACTAGGAACAATGAGGTCGCGGGTTTGATTCCTGGCCTTGCTCAGTGTGTTAAGGATCTGGCAGTTGCAGTCAGCATGCGGCTCGGATTCTGTGTTGCCATGACTATAGGTGTAGGCCGGCAGCTACAGCTCCAATTTGACCCTTAGCCTGGGAACCTCCATATGCTGCAGCCCTAAAAAATAAAACAAAGCAAGGCAGGGGGGATGAAAATATCAAAGGGAAAGGCAAGGCCAATAACTGAAGAAATTATTATAAAATAATTTACCCTCTTTACATTTTCTGCCCAGTCATGTCAGAGTTAAGGATTTTAGTAACAGAGAGGATTATAAGAAGACCAATTGTAAATTCTCCTATACTGTGGACAGGGTGTAATCCTACATTCCTGACTTGACATATCATGAAAGTCCTCTATTATTTAAAATTTCTAAAATTTAAATGACAGATTCTTAGTATAATTATAGTTATAAATAGCAGGTGAATTTAAGCAGAAATGTATTTATTAACTTATTTGCTTTTAGTCAGATCTTGTTTATGACCCACCAACACCCATACTACATTTTATGTATGTATGTATATATATATTTATTTATTTTTGCTTAGCTTACATGCCTAGCATAGAAAATATTGAGGAGAAGGAAGCTGGAAAGGAAGGAATGTAGTCTAACCCTACCCAGTTTCACCATCTTAAATGACTCCTAAAAATTATGTGTTCTTCTAAGTTCTTTAGAGAAAACAGGTTTTGGAACTTTAAAAGCAAGAAGAGTCTCTGTTAGTTCTCTGCCATCCTAAGATCACATCTCTCACCTGAGACAATGAAAGCATAATGACTGAGTAATTTAGGCTAAGGCAGGTCAAAATGGAGAGGGATAAGAACTTAAAAAAAAAAAAATCCAAATACATTATCTGTCACATGAATCTTTGCTTTTTGGGTAGTGCCTTTCACATAAAAGTCCTCATTAAACATTTGGTGAGTAAGTGAATGACCTGGGATGAACTATGTCTGTATATATAATCTGAGGTGACCAGGACACCTTCCAATTTCAGAAAATAATATTAGGCAGCTGTGACCCTTGAGAGGCCATTGCTTCAGCTGGAGCTCATATAAATTCAGCATGTTAAACTTTTGTTGTTGAATATTCAAAAGTAAGGAAACTGGTTAGAAATTGATTGAAATGTTTTTCAGTTTATAAAAGTGAGCTGCTTTAAAATGAGCTGCTCCCCAAATCAGTGGAATATTTTTGGTGAGGTGATTTTCACGTAAGCTTAGAGAAAGCTGGAATGTGTGTGTGAAAAACAGCCTAAAGGAGTAAGTGCAGATGAGCAAGTTGTAAAGATGTCATGAGGTCTACCTAAGGGACTGGCATCCCAGTTCATGCCTGATAATTTTGAAGAGACAGTTGAGGGCTTGGCATAGAAAAAGTCTTTAAAAATTGCTTTGTAAATCACAGGGCACAAATATATGGCAATATAACAATATGTGAATCTGAATTGGAAAGAAAATTTCTCTGCACATCTGCAAGACAGTGTTGTTTTGGTGCAATGGAGTCTTTAGCGGACGAAATATCACTCTGACGTCTTGAAAGATTTGTCTTAGATGTCAGTACATGACCACCAGCAGCAATGGCTTCCAGCTTCCTCATCACTGAACAAGGGTGGTGAACATTAGTAATATTGAGAGAAGGGGAGGAACATCGGTTAAGAATAAACTCATAGTACTAGACAAACAGAGTGCTTTGTGTGGGAAGGTGCTAATGAAAGAAGGTGGCTCTTCATAAATCTGGAAGTTTGTCATTAGCATCAAGGGCATGAAACAAGAATGATTATTCTTAATACAGTTCAATTTATACCCTCTACTATCAGACATAACTAGACAAAATAGATTTTTTTTAACGATTCACTTTTATGTATTTTTTTAAAAGATCCTTTTCTGGTCACTATCTTAGAAGAGTCAATTTATTTATTAACTCATTCCTTGTTAAACTGGATTCTTAGCATGTCCCTAAGTTAGGATTACCAGATTTTCAAATAAACTACAATACACCTGCATTAATTTTAACTTTATATAGAAAACAAATAATATTTTAAGGTAAGTGTGTTCCAAATATTGCCTAGGACAGTCTTTTATTTATTTATTGCTTTTTAAGCTGCGCCCAAGGCATATGGATGTTGGGGTTGAATTGGAGTGTAGTTGCTGGCCTATGCCACAGCTACAGCAATGCCAAATCCGAGCCACATCTGCAACCTACGCCACAGCTCACGGCAATGCCAGATCCTTAACCCAGTGGGCGAGGCCAAGGATTGAACCACAACCTCATGGTTCCTGGTCAAAATCGTTTCCCCGGTGCCACTACAGGAACTCCACCTAGGACATTCTTGAGAGAAAAAAAAAAAAAAATTATCTCTAAAATTCAAATTTAACACAATGTTCTGGTTTTGTTTGTTTGTTTGTTTGTTTGTTTTATCTGGCAGCTCTACCCTAGATTTCTGGGCTTGTTGCATCAGTTACCTCCATCTGTCAGGTGGCTATCACATCTTATTTCCCTGCCACGGTGGAGAGGTGAGGACTTACATCATAGGTAGCTGTATCTACCTGCAGCTCTGTGGTCACTAGCCTCTCTTCCCCTTCCTCTAGGTGGCGCTCTTCACAGCCAGGCCCTCAGGCTGCCCTAAGTGAGTGCTTCTCTGATTGGACTTCTGCAGTCAGCTATTCTTCATCAATTTGTTTCTTTCTGTGCTCATTTCTCTCTCCTTCAAGAGAAATTTCTTTCTCCTACCCACCTCTTTTAGAGTGTGTGTAACTTAGAGAAAGGAGTTTTTCCTTCTTTTAATCATCCAGCTCTGTCCTTTTCAAGAGTGAGTGTATGGATGATGGTAATGAAAGTTGTGAGGCATGGTGAGGGACAGTCAGTACAATACTCAGAAGCCTTGTTCTCTCCACTGTTTACTCCCTCTCTCTGAGGTGGCATACTCTACAGAGCTCCTTTTTCCTTTTTGGAAATTTGTCCAAAGGAAACAAATGTCCTTCCTTGAAACATGGATCCCTATGAATTATTCCCTTGCACAGGTTCTTTGTTATTTGTGGATATGTCTGAAACCCTACTTTGGATGAAATCAAATTCTTTTCTTTGGGATTTCTGAGCCTTAAGTAAATAATGAAATATAGTGAAAAATCTATTTGCCACTGCATGTGAAAATTAAGAAGTCTTTTTTTTCTTTTGTTTTCTCTTTTGCTGTTGTTATTTTTTGGTTTGTTTGCTTTTACTTTGAGCTCATAAAAATGTATGGAGGAACTCAATCTTGTCTCACTTATCTTTTTTTATGGTATATTTTGAGTATCAGCTCTTACCTAGACAAAACACTTAGGGCACTTTCTAATCAAATACTTTCTGCCTAAAGTGGATTTGTATTTAGACTTTGCAGTATACATATATATTATAACATATTATATATATAATATATATAATGTATATGATATAGAAAATGAGTTTATCCACTTTTTTTCAAAGAAGAGATAAGGATTTCAGTGTCGCAGTATGTAAAATATTAGAGAAAGCAAGACACGAAATTAAATTTTGCTCTTGGAACTACTATTCACTAAATGCTGCTCATCCCTAAACTTGGATTTTCTTATCTGTGAATGAGAATGATACAGTATGGTGTTGTAGAAGCACATTTTAAGTTTTTTATTTGGTTATTTGTTTTGTTTTTAATGGTAGAGTGATATTACATTCTGGAATTAATAAAGGAGTTACATATATATGTCATATTATAATTATATATATAATACATTATAATTATATATATATATATATATATATATATTCCAGTTATTATCTACAATTTTAGTTTTAAAAAGTGAACTCTAGTCAGGACTATAGGATTTTGATCCCACACTGTAACAAGAAGTTATTGCTCATTTCTTTCATATAAAATGTTTGAAAGTTAATATTCATCTCACCTTTAAATAATGATTCTCTTTGATACCTGATTTCCAGCAATCCTTTGAATTTTTCTGTTTTTGAAATTATTGCATCTAGGGCACAGACTGCTATTCTTTCTTCAAGTTAAATCCTAGTTATACTTATGTAAAAAAGAACTTGGTTGTCAAACAGACACTCTTTCAGCAGAGGCAATAACCACAGTGGAAAGACAGTCACAAAAGTTCTGGTACCCTGAAATGGTAGGTTGGGATATTATGCTCCATTTCAACAACAAAAAGCTTGTGACACTAAGAAATCTCTAACTTTCTGAGGCCTCCATTTCTTTAAATATGAAGTCATGGCAACAGAATAGATTGTGGTTCCCAAATACAGGCGATAAATAGAATCACTTTGAGATTTTTTTTTCTTTCAATTTTAAATTCCTAGATTCTCCCCAATACTTAAAAGGACTTGCAACCACACCTGGGAAATCTTCTTGTAACAATGATTACCTTACAAAATAGAGACAGGCAAGGAACAATTGGTTTGGTGCCACAAATAATGAGTTAATGATACTTATCTAAATGAGAAATACAGAGTTAAGTGAAAAAAATTGTATCTATAAATAATGTTGCTCTTTGAGACTAAAATCAGATTGTGGAAGTTGCAACATTAATCTAGGTAGGAATAATGAGATTAAAAAAATACAAGCAGTATGACCAGCAAATCTTGGATATCTCTAATTTTTTGTCTGGTCCCCAATGATTATAAAGATTAGCAATATGATGGAATTACTGAATTCTTCCAGGTAACACATGTTATTTAATGTAAAGTTCTGACTACCACAGCTGTTCTATTGTTTCCTTCTACATGAATGATGAATGTGAAATAATTGACAACATTCAAAGTGAAAATGCTGTTCATTAGAAAGTCATAGGTCAGTCATGCCTGGGTTTTTAAGAACTGCCTTGACAAATAGACAAGAAGGAGTAATATCTTAAGCAGTCTCTTTCCTATTGTTCTTCTCCACCTAAGGAGCCCTTTTCTTCATGGAACACACTTTTCTTTGTACCACAGGAAGCCTATGTGAACTACATTCTGCCAAATCAAGCCTCCAGTGTTTCAAACCCACAGACAAATAGGCTTTGTATCTGGTCCCTCAACCAAAACTTGCTTCCTTCTCAAAGTTTTAGGACTTTTTCTTTCTCATCTTTTTGCTGAATTTATTGAGTGTTCAGCGAGCACCTACTATGTGTTTAGAATTACATATAAGGAATAAAATCATTATCCCTGTGCTCAAGAAGGTGAAAGAAGATATTTAACAAATGAGGCATATATAGCTGTATGTCATTATTTTAAAAATAAGTAAAATAGGTCACAAGGCTTTTTGAAGGAGGAAGAAATTAACAGTGGCAAGAGCAATCTAGAAAGTTTGTATGGTAAGAAGAGAATGCTATGAGTGACTAGAACTTGGTTATGCTGAAGATGGGAAAGGCAATATAGATACTGACATTTCACAACTAAAAACCTTTTTTTTCATTGATTTTCAAGGCTGTTAAAAAAAGAAAGGAAGAAAGCTTACATGTCAAACACGTGTTCTACCACTTTTTTCAGTCTGTATCCTCCAGATTTATTTTCTTGGTTTTCCTCTGTTCTTCAATGTTTTTTGTGTAATATAAAATCAAAGTAATCTTTTAAGAATATATTTAAAGCAGTTTTCTTTCTACATTTTTCTTTGATCAATGTTGTTCAATGTTTTTGTTTCTATAACCACTTTTTTAAAAAACTTATTTATTTATTTATTTATTTTGTCTTTCTGTCTTTTCTAGTGCCACTCCCACGGCATATGGAGGTTCCCAGGCTAGGGGTCTAATTGGAGCCGTAGCTGCCAGCCTACGCCAGAGCCACAGCAACTCAGGGTCCGAGCCACATCTGCACCTACACCACAGCTCACGGCAACGTCGGATCCTTAACCCACTGAGCGATACCAGGGATTGAACCCACAACCTCATGGTTCCTAGTTGGATTCGTTAACCACTGAGCCATGATGGGAAGTCCTCTATAACCACTTTTTAACTTTTGATATAAATGTCTGAGCTTCTTAGATGTTTTACTGTACTCTCAGTCTTTAAGGGAGTTTCAGGAATTTGTTCTTAGGGGACACCTTAGGAATACCTAAGTGTAATCATGATTCTCTTTCCAAAACATGAAAAATGAATGACTAATTATTTCACTTCCTTTCTTGAACAGCCCTGAAGTTTAGTCAATTTGGCATCATTCTGGTATAGAATCCTTCCACATTCATTCTAGTTCTTATACTCTCTTCAGAATACTAAAATATGTTTTATAACAATATTCAAACTACAAGTTCTAGGTAGGTGGGTATTCTCCATTTAAACTATACAATTTCTACTTTTTCTCTTAGAACTGCTGGTCAAATATGTGTTTTTATGAAGGCCCTACCAAGATTAATGCTACAGCTTTCCCTACCCAAGTTTAGTCTCAATATGTAGTATGTATTATATATATGATTTTTTAAATTAAGTCTATTTAATACTTCTGATATTAGTTAAATATTTTGAATTCATAGCTTTCTGTAGCACCAGAACAACTGTTCTTTGTTTCTATAATGTTAAATAATATCAGTACAAGAAAATTCCCCAGATATAGTTGCCAGATAAAATACTAGATACCTAGTTAAATTTAAATTTCAAACAATGAGTAACTTTTAGTGTAATTATGCATGTGTGGGTCATATCTGCATTAAAACTAATCATTTATTTTGAATTCAAATTTAAGTGTATTTTTAATTACACTGCTAATTCTGGCAGCCCTAGTAGGAAATTTATCACCAAGACCCCATCAGGCTTCTCCAAAGGGAACTGTTTCCTGCTTTTTTTCCTTCCTCTTTCACTCGTTTTCTTCCTTTTCGTACTTTGCTTAGTCCATTCGGTTGTTGAGTCCCTTCGATTGTTACTGTCACCCCTGTACTGTCTTTGGTACATACACTCCCTGCCTCTGGTTTCTCACAAGTCATCTCATCTGATGTATTTGTGGATGATCTCTATGCACTATGTTATTGTCTCCTCTAAAATCTTCCAGTGCTCTCTAGTCCACACACGGTGAAGTTCAAATTCTCAGTTTAATTTTCAGGATCCTTCTTAATTAAGTGCATTGTTTCTCTTCAACTGCTGTCCTACTAATTTCCCAAATCAGGTTTCACTCCAAATATCTTTAAATTACACGTGTTTATTGTGTGCCTCCATCACTTGGGCCATGCTACTTGTGCATCTTGTGTATCTTTTCTCATTTGATTACCTTGTCAAGCTCTCATACAAATTTCATTTATTGGATGCTCTCCTATAATTTTTAACCCTCTTTTTAATTCTCCTCATGCTTAAGGTACCTGTAACAATTATTTTAACACATGAATAAACATTGCATTTTTTTAAGCAATGTTCCTTTTTCTCCCTCAAATAAAATACTATGTTTTAGGTCACTGTGTGTATCATTTTTTAGAAATGCTAATCAAATATCAGGCATTTAATAAACATGTTTCGAACTGAGTGGAAGATGATAATGACTAATGTAAACCAAACCAATTTTCACTGAGAAGGAAGTGATAAAAACGGTGTGGGAGGACATGGGTGCCACCATCTCTTCTGCTTGGGTATCTTCTGTGCTGGATGAAATCTGGATTTAGTAACAGTCAAAGGGGAGTTGAAAAATGAAAACAAATCATCAAGCTTTAACCATGAAGCTCAGAATGAAAAGTACAAACCCCTATTATGCTCTAAAATAGAGCCTTTTTCCAGAGTTCATTTTAGTATTTGGAAGTCTAAAGCTTTATCCTCCTTGTTCTAATTGCTCATCTTGGCAGCTCCAGCCTGACCCTTATTTCAGGTTCAGATTCCTACAACTCCTGGCTTCCTGACCATTGCAAAACATTACTGCATTATATCTGAGATGAGATCAGTGGAGGTCAAAGTGCAGGATACTTGACTGAAGGTATGACATTAGGAAAGTGGGCATTTGAGTAATCATTCTGAACTTGATATCAAGACAAATAATAAGACACAGACACCTTTGATCTACTGACGGAGGCCCAGACATGGCCTGGCATTTTTTGCTAGTACTATATCTCTAGAGTTCATATAAATCAATTTACAGGAACATTATTTATTCCTCTCTCCAAAACGATTTGCCAGAATGAGGTCAGAAAGAAAGATTAATATGACACCTAATACTGCAGCAAGAAGAAAACTGTTTTACAATTAGGGTCAAATCTTAAAGAGGCAGGTGTTTTTGGTTTGGCAGAAAATATTAAATTCAGTCTCCCATTAAGGAGCCTGGTATATCCAATTTGAGTGTGTCCAGTGGCAATACAGCAGTGACATAAGCACCAGCCTTGGGTATCTGAAATCCTAGCTTGACAATCCCCTTAACTTCTCTGAGCCTCAGTTTCATTATTTGAAAATGAGAAAATGTGATGGGGTTTTGTGAGAATTGAAACTGAAAATACCTGAACGGTAGAGCCCTTGTGCCTCTTGGTAAACGGGTACACATGACTCCACCCCTTATGATCTATCTTACTTTGCTTATGGCACCAAGGTTTGGGTCTAGGCAGGAATTTGTAAAGTTCATATATGTTATAAATCTCTTTCAAGTGCATTGTTTCATGTTTTAAAAAAAATACTGCATTGAAAAGCAGGGCTTCTATTACTATCCTTCTATTTTTCAGAGAAAGAAGCTGAATCACAGAAAACCTGTATGGTACAGTGGAAAGATTCCTAAGCAAGGATCAGGAAAGTTGGTTAAATTTCCAATTTAACCACTAAGTACTTGATGGCCTTGAGCACTTTAGCCCTCTTGTGCATAAAGTAAAAATGCTGACCTAGATGTTCTCCATGGTTTGGCATAACTCTGAAAGTCTATAATGCAGCCCAGGCAGGGACAAAATTACAAATGGAATATAGGTTTTTCTGGTTAGTAAGTGCTATGGCTTGCCTGACTTGATCACATTGCTTCTTTTGCACTTATTTGCAGCATTGATTCCCCACACCAACATGAAGAAATATAAATTTCTTTGCCCTTTAAAATCCAACTGCTAAATGTGCATGTCTTACAGTAAATGTTGCTCAACTACCAATGATTTGTTGTAACTGCGTGGGGGAGACACATAAATCAAAAACACATTTAGAGCTCTGTCTAAATTATAAATTCAATAACTTGGTCCAAATTATAAATCAAATAACTGACTTCTGTGCAACTGTCAATCAACTGAAATAGATTAATAACCTCAACAGAAGTGACTTGATGAACTGTAGAAGTTATGAAACTACCAGATTTCAGCTCTAATTTGAAGAACCCTTCACAGTGTTGGCAGAATCCTTCTGCCCACTGGATAATAGAGAGAGGAAAATTTATAGAACACATGCCATGGCTTTACTCAGACTGTCTTTGACCTTAAGCCTATTCTATGCAGAAGGTATTGATCATTATTATTTCAGAGATGAGGAGGTGAAGATCCGAGAGATGAAGTTGTTTGTCACATGTCGCGTGCTACTGGAAAGCAGAACAGGACTCGGGATTCCAGAAAGTCTCTCTTCAGACCCTTAGCAGTTTAATTATACTGCATTCTATACAATTCTAAGTAGAGGGTGACTGGTGGGTGGAATTTCATAGTCAGATGATCTTCAGTTAAAAACCACCTCTATGGGATAGAGAATATAAAGGTTCTAAGAAATCTAAGGTAAGCTGGATTTATCTCTTTTAATAAGATGTAAAGTTTTCTTAAATTTTCCTTGCTCAAATGCATTATTTCAGCTTATCTGGATCTGCATTGCACCTGTGTAGTTTCCATCATTTATAGAACTGCGCGATCATTAGAGTTTGCATAACTAGATTCTTTGATTTTTCTTATTTTTATTTTATATATATATAATGATTTTTATTTTTTTCCATTATAGATTGTTTACAGTATTCTATCAATTTTCTACTGCACAGCATGGTGACCCAGTTAACATACGTGTATACATTCTCTTTTCTCATATTATCATGCTCCATCATATGTGACCATAGTCCCCAGTGCTACACAGCAGGATCTCATTACTAAGCCATTCTAAAGGCAATAGTCTGCATCTATTAAGTCCAAGCTCCCCATCCATTCCCCTCTCTCCCCCTCCCCCTTGGCAACCATACTGAGTGAAGTCAGAAAGAGAAAGACAAATACCATATGATATCACTTATATCTGGAATCTAAAATACAGCACAAATGAACATTTCTACAGAAAAGAAAATCATGGACTTGGAGATTTTTCTTATTTTTATAATGACTTTCCTGAACCATTTATCCACTCCCTGCAGTGTCCTCCCTCTCCAGATGCAAGAAACTTCTATCCATGTCATGTGGTTTTGTGAAGATTAAAATGGACCTTATGTCATTACCTCAGTATTCTATTTCCCATAGATAATTGTGTTTCATTTATATAATTGTGTTTTATTTATAACTTGACGTGAGAGGAGTACCTATTGGAAGATGGCTCTGTGTTAGCTACTGTCACATGCATTATCTTATTGAATTCTCCAAACAACACTGAGAGTGGTTCTTATTATCCTCGAGACTTCTAAAGGAGTCATGAGCCCTGTGGAGTTTCTTGGGAAATTTAATGAATACGTATGGCCGGCCTTGCAGAAACTTAGTTTACTTTATTGACCTAAAATTCTAGCTTTTCTGATTAGAAAATATATAAGCTCCACCTTTGCTTCCTATAGAACATACAATGCCACAAAAAATGTACATAGGTTAAGCCTCTCTCCATTTTGTGTTAACTTTCAACATTTCCCACAATTCACCAGCCTCTCAGTATGACCCTCTCCCCCCATGGTTTTTAGCATTAGTGCTTTCCTTATTGTTTGTTGTAGTAGTAGTATCTCCAGCCAGTAAATCTTAAATACTTCATTCATGCTACTTCAAAACTGGATCAAGGTAGCCAGTAGCCTTGAATTCAGAATGACTATGAGCCATTACCACCCACAGGCACTAAAATCACTCACCTACTGCTTAACAGGAAGATGGAGTATATCCCAGGTGGGACAGAAAGACATAAAACATGAAGGAAAGAGAATGCTGGCTATTACAAGAATGTCAAATCTTAATAAACATGATCTTTCAAGAAAACAGAGGGAAAGGAATGAAAATAATACAGATATTTGAGATACACCCTGCACTTCCTTACACGTCAAGGTCCTATAAACTTTGTTGATCCCCGTGTGTGACTTTTATGAAATCAACATAAGGGTGGGCATTGTTGGCATTATTTTTCATATTTCACATCTGAGACAACTGAAGTATGGAGAAGTAGCATTCCTGGACAGCATGGCTAGAAAATGAAATAAACTGATCCAAGTATATCAAAGCTCCTCTCAGTATAGTAGAGCTGTGTGACAGAAATAATGTAAAGCTCTCCAAAATAAAAAAAAAAAAAGTAAATTGTCAAAATTTACCTGGATCAAAATAAAGAGAAGCAGGCACAGTTTTTTTTTTTTATCGCCAACATCTATCTCCAACCATTTTTAAAAATTGTATTATGTAATATTCTGCATGATATATTTGTACAGTTAATAATAATAGTCATAGATGATGAGGAACTAGAAAATTATCTTTACTTCTGGAACACCACCCTCTCAAAGGTAACTACTATTCTGAACTTAAAAATTTCCTTGGTTTTTGTTTTTAATTGTGGTATACTACACATAACATTTACCAACTTAACCAATTTAAGTGTACTGTTCAGTAGTGGTAAATTCATTCACATTGTGTAGTCAATCTCCAGACCTCTTTTCATCTCATAAGACTGAAACTCTGTCCCCATTCAACAACTCTCCATCTATCTTCTCTCCAGCCCCTAGTAACCAGTTTTCTACTTCTCATCTCTATGAAACTGACTTCTCTAAGAACCTCATATAAGTGGGATCACAGCACTATTTGTCCTTTTGTGACTGGCTTATTTCACTTAGCATAATTCCTCAAGGTTCATCTATGTTGTAGCATGTGTCACAAAGTCCTTTATTTGTAAGCCTGAACCATATTCCATTGTCTAGAAAGATAGCATTTTGTTTATTCATTCATCTGTCAATGATTATTTGGGCTGCTTCTACTTTTTGGCTATTATGAATAATGCTGCTGCAAATATAAGCATGCAGATAATAATTCCCTTGATTTCATTTTTCTTGTGCATTAAAAAATTTCTCAGTAATGTGTTATTTACTTTTACATGTTGTTACATCCATGCTTGCAACTAAGATTTATTTTTGCTGTTAAATTGAATTGCACTGTACTTAATACTCTTATTTCTTGTGTTGATGAACATCTGAATTGTGTCCATTTTTTCCCTGCTAATATGAGCATGTTAATTTGAACATTCTTATACATGTGCCCTGATGTGTCTTCTACAAACCTGTAGTCAACTATGACTCAAGTCTGAGAAGCATCGAATCAGAAAGTGCAGAGAACCAATCACCTAGACCCCCAAATCAGAATCTGCCATTTTTCAAATCTCCATGGAATCTGTATATACATTACAATTTGAAGTAGTTTATTTGGAGTTTTACTATATGATTTAGTAGCCACTAAACATATGTGTCTATGAACACTCAAAATGTGTCAAGTCTGTACTAAAATGTGCTATAAGTGTAAACTATACATTGGATTTCAAAGATAGTACAAAAATGTAAAATATATTGTGAATAATTTTATATTGATTGCATATTAAATGATAATCTTTTGTAACTATTGAGTCAAGTAATTTACTGTTAAAATTATTTTCATCTTTTTATTTGTCTAATGTTATTACCAAATAATTTGAAATTATATATGTGATCTGTATTATACTTTTATCAGACAGGGCTGCTCATACCAAGCATTGGGATTGCTGGGTCATAACCTATATTATATGCTAAGGTCCTTCAGGTAATGCCAAAATGGTGGCCAAAATGATTAAGTTAATTAGGCCTAGTATGGCAAGGGAGTAAGAGATCCTATTCCACATCTTCAAAACATATGGTGCCACTGGAATTATAAAAGCTTCGTAACCTGATAATAAAATGGTATTTCATAATGATTTAACTTTGAAATTCTCATTTGTTTTTTTTTCTTATATAAAATGTTCATCCTGTCCATGTGCCTTTTTTTTTCTGTTGAAGTGTTTATCCATATAATGGATTCAAATGATCTCATTTTTCTAGATAAAATTTCACAGAATTACTGAAAATATATCTTATGGATATAAGAATTTTTGTTTAAGATGTTATTATTTTTTATTTCCATGTGGTGGTTACATTTACCAAAATTTTTCTGAATGTTTTGAATCTGGTTGGGAAATCCACATTAACCCAGATATCAAAATGATGCATTTTGGCAAAGTAAACAAGATGGAGTTTACACTCGAATTGCACAAGTTCAAATTCTGGTTCCAGGGCTTAATGGCTACATGACTCAGAGCTAGGTACCACACTTCCCTCAGTTTCAATTTACTCACTAAAATTTATGAATAATAAAGGTCGGAAATAATACTATGGTTATGGAGGATTAAATAAGTTAAAATGCCTAATTTTACAGCAGTAATTTAAGTTTGTCTTTCATACTTCAGTATTCAACCAGCCTGAAAATAGATTTTTGCGAATAGTGCAAATTCTATTATATGTATTAATTATTTACATTGAAATGTGTGTGTGTACATGTGGTTATTTTTGACTCAGAATCATCTATGGAAAAGCCCATCACTTCCTCATTGATGGGCCCTGACATCTCTACCTCTCTCATAAATTATTTCTGGATTCTCCTTGTGTGATCTATTTCCCTGCTCTCAAATCTGTTTCAATGGTCTATTTATCAATTTCTCCAACAATATCTCACTGTCTTATTTATTAATACCTTTTTAAAAGTTTTGAAGTTCTTAAAAGAGATTCCCCAAATTGTCTTTCTATTGTGCAAGAGTTCCTTAGATGTTTGACTCTTGACCCTTGAATTTCTTACACACATTTGGAAATCAACATGTCAATTTCCAGCCCTTCTTGTCACCCTCAAATATATGAAACTGTTGGGACATTAAATAAAATGCATTAAATCTGTAGGAGAGTTGGGAGAATTAACATTGTTATGAAATTAAATATTCCAATCCATGAATTTTATGTTTCTTAATTTAGTAAGGTCTTTTTGGTGTCATAAAATAGAATTTTATATTCTCCTTAGAGGTACCAACATATTTATTAGATTTTTTCAGGTATTTTTTTCAGATAAATAATTTCAGATTATTTATCTACTGTTATTTTAAATATGTTTTTAATTACAGTTTCTAGCTGAATTATTTTTTCCTTCTACATACAAATGCCACTTTGGCATATTGATTTTGTATCCAGCAACCTTTATAAATTCTAAAAAATATTTTTGTCCCTTTATATTTTTCCATTAATAATTTCAGCAACTGTGTATAATTACATTGATTCTTCTCTCCCAAACCTTACTTTATTATTTCATATAGTATTGTATTTATGTCATTATTGTAATCTTCTTTGTAAGCCACTATCTACAATGTAGGCAGTTAGTGGGCATGTTTGTCTTCTTCTTGGCTCAAAGGAAATCATTAACAATATTTTTCCCATTAGATATAATATTTGTAGTAGCTTTTTATAGATTAATTTTATCAAGTTAAGGACAATTCCCTTAAATGCGTAAATTGTTGATTTTTAACTTTTAAATTCATTTTGAGTCTACTGAACACCTTTTTATTTTAGGATGGCCTTTTTTTCTAAACATTTAATGTGGTAGATTACATTAATTGGTTATCTAGCATTAAACTAAAGTTATTTGAATGTAGTCTTGATGTATTACTTTTTTTCTATGTCAGTTGATTCCGTTTATTTATTTTTGATTTAGGTTTTTATAACCTTACCTTGAGTTAAACTATTTTGATCCTTTATTGTACTTCTGTTTGGATTTTGCATCAAGATTACCTCAGCTTTCTAAAATGAATTAGGTAATGCTCCCCTTTTTTCTACCATCTGGAAAAGTTTACTTAGGATTTGAATTCTAACTATCAAGAATGACTGATAAAAATAATGTTTCTTGGAGCTCCCATTTAGGATACTATTAAGAACCCAAATAGTATCCACAAGGAGGCTGATCTGATTACTGGCCTCACTCAGTGGGTTAAGGATCCAGCATTGCCTCAAGCTGCAACGTAGGTCACATATCTAGTGTTACTGTGGCCCTGGTGTAGGCTGGTGGTTATGGTTCCGATTGGTTCCTTAGCTTGGAAACTTCCATAAAATACAAAAAAAAATAATAGTCATATTTCTTACTCTTATGATTTCCTGGAGGTAACATTTCTAAAAGATGAACTAGTTTCATTGAGGGCTATTAATTGTCAGTTTTCTATTTCATCAAGAGTCAGTTTTGGTAAATTCCATTTTATCAGAATTTTAAAAAAATTTTGGTTCACCAATTTCATACATTTATTAACATAAACTATAACTTTTTTGGCTTTCCCCATCTCTTCAATAACAGTAGCTATTTATCCTTTTAAAAAATAAAATGTCATAATATCCTTTCTGTTTTCATTTATTAGTATTTCCATCTGTTTAACTGATCTTTTCAAAGCACTAGCATAATACTTAGTTGGTCTTCTCTGTGTTATGTTTGTTTTATATTGTATTCCTTTTTGCTATTATTGTTCTTTCATTCTTCCATGTTATCTAAATTTCTCCTGTTTCCCTAATGTATCTATATATGAAAACTCAACTCACTAATTATAAGCCATTTTAAGGATGAGTAGTCAATGCTAAATATTTCCCCCTATAAAATGTTTTATCTTTAGCATTTAATAAGTAGTTAATTTATTACAAATAAATGATAATTTATGTAAAATTATTTATGGATACTTTTGTCAGCAATTTTGCTTTATCTTTGACTTGAGTTGTTTAGAAGATTGTGTTTTATAAAGCTAACCTTAATAGATTTGTCTTTAAATGAAACACACATCTATTTACACTTGTGATAGGTATTATATTTATTTATTTATTTTTGTCTTTTGTCTTTTTAGGGCCGCACCTGCGGCGCATGGAGGTTCCCAGGCCTGGGGTCTAATCGGAGCTGTTGCTGCTGGCCCACACCAAAGTCATAGCAACACTATATCCGAGCCACATCTGCGACCTACACCACAGCTCACAGCAATGCTGGATCCTTAACCCACCAAGCAAGGTCAGGGATCAAACCTACAACCTCATGGTTCCTAGTCGGATTCATTTCTGCTGCACCATGATGGGAATTCCCTGATAGGTAATATATTTATAGATATTTATTCTATATTATATTTAACCTATTTGTTTCTGTTTCTCATTTCTTCTCAATTTACCTCTTAATAGAATAAAATTAGTATTTTTCAATTATTGCATTCCCACAACCCCAATGGAATTCAATATTATTAAGGGATTATTCAATTAAGTATAATATGCACATTACATATAATAAGGTACAAAGTTAGTATTTTACGCTCCTGAAAAACAGAAGAAATTTAGAATAAACTTGTATCACATTTCTCCCTACTTTCAAACTATTTTAATGTTTACTTTTATAAATATTATGATTTTGACATGATTTATTATTCTATGCAGCCAAAATTCATTTATACTTTAAATTTTCTGCACATATATCATTTCTTTCCTTTTTCTTTTTGTACCTCCAGTTTTCCATTCTGGATCACATTTTTCACACAGTGTCCTCTTTGTAATTTTTTAAAATTAACACCTAAAAGTAAACTCCATTGTTTCTGAAAATATCTTATTTTTCATAATTCTTAATAATTTCATTCCATCTAAAATTCTTGATTGACACACTCACGCCATGCACAAAAACAAACTCAAAATGGCTTAAAGACTTAAACGTAAAACAAGACACCATCAAACTCCTAGAGGAGAACATAGGCAAAACATTCTCTGACATCGACCTTACAATCTTTTCTCAGGTCAGTCTTCCAAGGTAACAGAAATAAAAGCAAAATAAACCAATGGGACCTAATCAAACTGACGAGCTTTTGCATACCAAAGGAAACCATAAAAAAAGGCATCTTACAGAATGGGAGAAAATAGTTTCAAATGATGCAACTGACAAGGGCTTAATCTCTAAAATATAAAAACAACTTCTAGAACGCAACAGCAAAAAACCCAACAACCCAATTGAAAAATGGGTAAAAGACCTGAATAGACATTTCTCCAAAGAAGACATAAGGATGCCAACAGGCACATGAAAAAATGCTCATCACTAATTATTAGAGAACAGCAAATCAAAATTACAGTGAGGAACCACTTTATATAGGTCAGAATGTCTATCATTAAGTCTGCAAATAACAAAGGCTGGAGAGGGTGTGGAGGAAAAAAACCCTCCTACGCTATTGGTGGGAATGTAAATTGGTAAAACTACTATGGAAAACAGTATGGAGTTTCCTCAGAAAACTAAATATAGAACTACCATATGACCCAGAAATCCCACTCCTGAGCATATATCCAGATAAAACTTTCATTGAAAAAGATGCATGCACCTGTATGTTCATTGCAGTACTATTCACAATAGCCAAGACCTGGAAACAACCTTGGTGTCCATTGGCAGATGAATGGATTGAGATGTGATTCATATACAAAATACAATACTACTCAGCCATAAAAAGAACAAAATAATGCAATTTGCAGCAACATGGATGGAACTAGAGATTCTCATACTAAGTAAGTCAGAAAGAGAAAGACAAATACCATATTATATCACTTATATCTGGAATCTAATATATGGCACAAAGGAAACTTTCCACAGAAAAGAAACTCATTGACTCAGAGAACAGAGTTATGGTTGCCAAGGGGGAGGAGGAGGGAGTGGGACGGACTGGGAATCTGGGGTTAATAGATGCAAACTATTGCCTTTGGAATGGATAAGCAATGAGATCTTGCTATATAGCACCGGGAACCATATCTAATCACTTATGATGGAGCATGATGGAGGATAATGTGAAAAAAAGAAGGTATATATGTATGTTTGACTGGGTCACTTTGCTAAACAGTAGAAAACTGACAGAACACTGTAAACCAGCTATAATGGAAAAAATAAAAATCATTTAGAAAATAAAATTCTTGATTGATTAAAAATAAATAAAGTTCTAGATTGATTTTCACTATATTTCTAATGATTAAATATATTAATTTTTTACCTTCTGGTTTCCATTGCTCTGATTGAGATCTCAGTTTTAAGTCTAAAATCAAATACTGATTGAAAACTCAGTTTTTATTAAATTTGTTTTCAGCATGCACATCTATTCCCCTGTTCTACATACAAATAAATTCTAGTTCTATTTTCCTTATATCTTTACCCACTCTTAGAAGTAGCATCTATTCTGTTCTTGCTTGACCTGCTCTCTACTCTTGACAGTGTAAATCATAACTCTCTCCAATGCTTTTCAATTGTGTACCTCACCTCTTGGCCAATATACCAAAAATAAGATGTATTCCTAGAAGAATTTCCAGTCACTAGGTCCTAGACCTCAGGCTTTGCTCATTTTACTCAAGAATACAATTCCTTTTCCTCCCCTCCTCCTACTTCAAAAATTTAAGGAGTAATTTACATATGAAAAACCTTAAATCTTAACTGTGAAGTTTGATGAATGTATATATATACATTTATAATAAACATGCAACTTGTACCACACACTATATATATATATATATATATATATATATATATATATATGCATACACACACAAGTTTAACTACTACATGCATCAAAATATAGAAGTTTATAGCGTGCAGGGAGGCTCCCTTTCTCCCCTACATAGTAAACACTTCACAAAAATAAATTCTATTTTTCCTTCCGTCACCTCAAATTTATTTTGCTTGGTTTTGAACTTTTTATAAGCATTTTTTGATCTGATTGCTCCATTCATCATTTTGTTAAAAAAAAATCCATCCTTACTGTTATATGTAATAGAGATACATTTATTTTAATTTCTATGTAGTATTCCATCATATGACTATACCTCAATTTATCAATTATTATGTTGATGTACATTTGCACTATTTCTATTATTTTGTTATTATGAATAAACCTAATAGAGACATTCTTGTTCACACTTTTTTCTGGGTATATACATTTATGTGGGGGGCAGATATGAGGTATACCCAGGAGAATGATTGCTGGATTACATAATATATGTGTGTTTAGCCTTGATAGATACTTGGGAAAAATGTTAAGTGATTGTATCAATTTAGACTCTCCAGCAATGTATGAGTTTTATTCACTAAACATCCTTGAAAATACTTTGTATATTTAGTTATTTTATTTTTGGTCATTTTGCTTCTGAGCCCATTTCTAATATGCTGTTGTTATTGTTGAGGCAGTGTATCTATTGTTCCAGCTGAAACAAATGAAAAGGAAAAAATAGAACTGGTTTCCGAATTACTGAATGCCACCTCAACAGGCACAACAATATAGACCTAGAAAGAGGGAATAAAGCACATCCAAGACACAGACAGATAGAGATTAGAGTAGATAGATCATGTATATGAGATATATATATATATATATATGTGTGTGTATATATATATATATATATATGGTGATTTATGGTGACATATCTCTATCTATGCCTTTTGTGCTGTATGTGAAAAATATATATATGGAAGTAAAAGTGCACTAAAAATGTGAAATGATGTAGCTACTTGTTAATCACTGTAATTTTGTATACCAAATAAAAAGCCCAGCTGCAACACAGACCAAATTCCAAAGATACCAGTTTTAATTAATATGTGGTTTCCAACAGTGAGCAAGAGACTGCAAAGCCCTACAGGGTATTTTAATAATGTGAGGATTGAACAGGCTCTCTTTCTATAGACCTTACCTTCCAAGATAGGGAATTAGAACTAAACATAAATAACTCTGACAAATGTCAAAGAAAGCACAATTTCAACAACTGTCATAAGAATGTTAGCTGCACTTTTATATGAACTCAACAAAAGTAGATTTTAGCTCCAAAAATATGAATAAGAAAAAAATTGAAGAGAGAATATGGTATTTTATTTCTTGAGGGAAATAGAGGGTTTCAATTAGTAGAAATAAGTGTTAGAGGATTTTCTAAGATGAAGGGAGAGTATCAGAAAAGACACTGTCAATCATGTTAGATAAGTCAATAGATTTACTGACTGATTTAAAATAGAAGGACCTAGGCTGGCAGCTGCAGCTCCAATTTGACCCCTAGCCTGGAACTGCCATATCCTGCAGGTGCGGCCCTAAAAAGCAAACTAACTAACTAACTAAATAAAATAGTTAAGACCTATTTGTTTTCATTGAAACAGTGTTACACAAGAATGGGACAGTCTCTGGCAAAGAGATGGAACATTCACTGAATAAATCATACAAAAAAGAGAGGTGTGAATGAATAAATTCATGATTTTATTAGTAAGTAAAAAAACAAACAAACGATGGAATGTGGTTGGGTCATGCTTTCCATGTCTATTGCATGGCTGCATGTGTTATAGTGACTTCTTTTTTCCTCAGACCATTTTTTCAAGGATGTTTGTAGAGTTAGCAGCCTTGGAAAATGGAGATTTCTCAGAAACAAAGGAGAAATTTACTTACAATCCAGTATAACAAAGATAATGTCTCTTGGAAAATGAGCAGGTGTGCTTCCACCACATCAGAAAAGTTTGAATACCCTAAATTCAAAGTCCTCAGTTGTGTCATGTAACCACTGTGAGTGCAATATATCTGGGACCTTTGTCTCACATTTGTGGGACTCAGGGGGCAAGGCTGCTGCAAACATTATACTTAGATTGCCTACTGTGCCACAAAGAAGCAGTTCCTTTACCTCTAATCTGGTATTCTACTGTCCTCCACAATCACCCCTGTAACTTTAACAAACTAGCTTATTATATTCCAAGCTGCGGAAAATCTTAGACTCTTTATGGAAAAAAAAGTAAAAGAATAATCCCTCTTCAATAAATGGTGTTGGGAAAACTGGACATCCACGTGCAAAAGAATGAGATTGCACTCAGACCTCATACTGTATACAAAAATCAACACAGAATGGATTAAATGCTTAAACATAATAAATGAAACCTTGAAATTACTAGGAAACAACATAGGGAAAGGGCTTCTTAATGTAATCCAGGGAATGATTTTTTCAAAATGCCACCAAAGGCACAGGTAAGAATAGAAAAAAATAAGCAAATGGCCTTGCAGCAAACTAAAAATCTTCTGCAGACAGAGAAAAGGAAAAAATAAGCATAGTGAAAAGAAATTCTAAGGAATGGGAGAAAATATTTGCAAACCATCTATCTGATAAGACGTTAATATGCAAAATATGTAAGGTGTTCATACAATTTAATAGCCAAAAAATGATCAAGTAACATGAATAAATATTTCTCAAAGACGTACAAATGGTGGACAGATATAAGAGGAGGTGCTCAACATCAGTAATCATCAAGAAAACGCAAATCAACACCACAATTAGCTAACACCTCATACTTGCTAGAATGAATGTTATCAAAAAGATGAAAGATAACACATGTCAGCAAGGGTGTGGGGAAAAAGGGAAGCTTTGACACTGTCGGTAAGAATATAACTTGGTAGAGCCATTATAGAAGAGTATAGAGGTTCATCCAAAAACTGACAATAGAACTTTATATGATCCAGCAATTCCACAACTGGCTATAAATCCAAAAGATAGAAAATCAGATCTCAAAGTAATATCTATGCACCCATATTCTCTGTCCATTATTCTCAACAGCCGAGATATCGAGACAAACTAAAAGTTCATCAATGGATAAATGAATGAAGAAAATGTGAGATATAAAATTCAGCCTTGAAAAAGAAGGAAATTCTACCATTTTCAACAACATGAATAAACCTGTAGGGCATTATGCTAAGTGACATAAGTCAGACACAGCAAGACAAATACTGCATTATCTCGCTTACATGTTGAATCTAAAATTATCAAACTCATGGAAGCAGAGAGTAAAATGGTGGTTTCCACAGAGCTGAGGGGAGAAGAGATTTTTTTCAAGGTGTACATAGTTTAAGTTATGCAAGATATGTATGTTCTGGAGAACTCATGTGCAGCAATGAGAATATAGTTTAAAATACTGTATTATACACTCAAAGGTGTCTAAGAGGATAGACCTTAAATGTTCTTACCACACACCAAAAACAAATAAAAACACCACATATACAAAAACTGAAAATGATAACTATGCAAGATAATTAACACGTTAATTACCTCAATGATGACAGTTTCTCAATATACATGTGTATCAGAACATTAAGTTGCATATCTTAAATATTTACAATTTTTGTCAGATTCACCTCAGTAGAGATTGGTAAAAAAAGAAAATATGTGTTATTAAAAACAAATATGGATAACGACATAGACGAATCTTAAAGGCATTACGCTCATAATAACCCAGTCACAAAAGGACAAATACTGTATGATTTCACTTATATGAAGTACCTAGAGTAGCCAATTTCATCGAGATAGGAAGAACAGTAGGGCTGTTGCTGGGGCTGGGAGGAGGTATAATGTGGTATTAGTGATAAAAGTACAAAGTTTAAGTTAAGGAGGATGAAAAAGTTCTAGAGGTTATGGCGATGGTTGCGCAAAAATATGAACATACTTAACAGTTCAGAAGTGTACGACACCTAGAGAGGGCTAAAATGGGATATTTTTGTGTTTATTTTACTGCAACAACGGTACCAACAAAAACAAAACAAAACAAAAGCTACCTCAGGAATTTATCTTTGGTGAACCTTGAAATGGTGCCCTAAATTTAGCACTGAATTGACTTTTCAATTGTTTTAGGAAAGGAGGATTTTATAATACAATCACAAATAATTAAAATAATTATACTTTGAAATGAAAGATTGACTGTACTTCAACTTATCAAATTTAAATATCAAAAGGAAAGGACATTATATTCCTCAAAAAGAGCAAATCTGGATTCTGGATTATCAGGTTTTTGTATAAGGTTTGCTTGCTACTGAATATCACTGGGCTTCGGAATCATCACCTGTAAAATAAGGCATGTACTATGATTTCTAAAATTCTATTTATCACTGTCAAATTAAAAATCTATACAAGCTAAAAATTGCGAGTTAAGTTTTATTTGGGTCAAAATGTGGACTATATAGCTTTGGAGGCAGCATTTCAGATAGCTCTGAAATACTGCTCCAAAGAGGCAGGGAGAAATGTCAGTATAAATGTGATTTTGCAATAAATAAATAAATGAATAAATAAATGAATAAATAAATAAATAAATAAATAAATAAAATGAAATGAATCTGCATTGCTGTGGCTGTGGTAGGCCAGCAGCTAGAGCTCCAATTCTACCCCTAGCATGGGAACCTCCATATGCCAATGGTGCAGCCCTAAAAAGACAATAAATAAATAAATATATGAGTTAGGTGAAGGTGGTGGTAGGGGGTACATGCAGCCATGCACACATCCTACAGAACTCTGCTGCTTGTCTCCTGAAGGTTCCTACCAGTCAAAAGGAGCAGATGTCACCATGAAGGACTTTAGTGCTTTTCTAGATGCAAGGGGATTCAAAAATTAGATTCATAAAATCTTTTGAAAAATATCTAACAATAACTGACGACCTATTTTGCCAGTCTTTCTAGTGCACAGAGTGCCTCGCTCCTGAGATCCTTTCAGGGAGAGTTGAGGGTCAGCAGCTGCAGTGGCTTATGATTCAATCCATGTAGAGGCAGATGGCAAGTGCCAATCTCCAGTTCACAGCACTGAACATTTTTTTTCTCCGACTTCAACATTCACAAATGCCCTAAGTTATGCTAAAGACAGTAATTATTATTTCTAGCTTTGGCATTAGTCTAAATTTTTAACAAATGCCTCATGGCAGATCTTTGACTCAATTTCTCCTAGCAAAGTCACCACTTTTATTTATGCTTATCCAGAATGTTGCTCATTTGTAAATAATACAGAGTCTTACTCTCTATGTGAGATCTTATATTTTTCTCTAGTAGCAAAAGAGGTAGTGTGACCCTATATTTTATATAATTCTATATTTGTTATCCTCTTAATTAGGAATTATTTATATAATGTTCTTTTTATAAAAGGTTTATTACCTCAGTAGGGCTTTGGCCCCAAGAAATATATAAAAGAGGTAATGATTGATGCATTACCAAATGTTTATTTTTCTTTTGAAGTTTTCCATACACATATTCATCTAGATGGAGTAGACATAAGAGATACCAATGGAAATCTCTTTTTCTCTCCTCCTCTCCCTCTCTCTCTCTCATTTCCATCTGGAGTTTTTGAGTGAATAAAGGAAATATACAACCAGAAAAGCTATTAACAATATATTCTCAAAAAGGAATAATAAATCATCCACCCAAATGCATTCCCCAAAGTATGGCCTGCTGTTGCTCTTCTGGGGCAACATCTATTTTAGTTATTTATTATTAGTTATTAGTATTCTTCATCATTTTCCCAATGGGCATTTTGTCCTAAAAGATATGAATGCTAACTATACAAATCAAAAACGGTATGGAGAATGCTTTATGCTCTGCCTAAATATATTTGTCACTTGTGTAGAAGTTGTAATCTCAAAAAAGGACACAGCAAGGTTCCTTAAATGTTAGTCCTTCATAGATGATTGCTCCTAAATAAATGAAGACTATTTTAAACCATTTTGTGCACCAGCATAACTTCAGACTACTTGACTTCTCTCACAGTAATAAGAGGAATTCTGGCAAAGACGAGGAAGGATGAACATTTCCGTATCATGGTCAAAACCAAGAAATTAGATGATACATTTACACTTTAAGTAGTTATGAATTGACCATTATTCCCATAAGTTAATAAAAATTAAGTAACCATTCTCTGTAGTATGTATCACTTCCTCCTCTTTTCTAGATGCAAAGAGATGCAAGAATTAGGTTCATTCCACAAGAATAAATCAAGGATATTAAATTGCCACTCAGGAGTCTATATGTATATCTATGTGGTTTCACATGTTTTATAGGGATAACCAATGACAGAAAGTGGGGAGAAAAAGAGAATGTGTTAAATTACAGTTTTCTGGTTCTATGTCTAGATGGTATTACATGCCATGGATAAATTTTAGACAAAAACATGTTATAATATCACTGACTTTGAGAAATTCATAGATTCTTTGAGAAAATCAGTACTATTAAATTAAAATATATTAATAAGTAGCCTATATAGACTAATATTAATAAAGAGAATATGAATCAATCCCTAAATATTCTGTTAATAATTCTATTATAGCAACTACTATGAATATGGTATGAGTTCAAATAGGATAGAGTTTGGTTATAGCTGGAATGTTCAGTAGAGTTTAATAGAAAGAATGAAGCTCAGTTGACTCTGAAGGCAGATAGGATTTAGAAAATCAAGAAGAAGCAACAATGAGGTGATCAATAATTATTTATTAAGTAAATTGATAATGATGAATTAATGAATGGATGTATGAATGAATAAAATGTAGTGTAAAATCATAATAAACATGAATTGTTTTACATAATAAATATCTATTTAAAGGCATGGAGATTTATTAATAAACAAAATGTTTCTCTGTCCTCATGGAGCCTATATTATGGGGGGAATAAATAGAACTGTGCAGGGAATAGTGGACAGAGTATGTTATTTATGAGGATGCACTGAGAAGTAAAAACAAACACAAATGACATCATGTTAAAATTAGAAGGAACCTCAGAGGTCATCCAGATCAATCACCTTACTTTATATATTAGACATTTCAATGTGGAGAAATCCCAAGAACTTAACCAAAGTGGCAAAAGTTTTACTATTAGAGTAAGAAAAAGAAGCAGAGTGACATCACCATGATGGTGACATAGATGGTTCCTGACTTTGCTTCCTTTCAACATAACAGTAATTATCAATTCATGATCAAGATACCACTGAGAAAACCCTAGAACATGGGGATGAGACTAAAGTGCACCCCTGTACCAAAGAAACCAAGACAGGTGACATTAGAAGGGTACAGTGAGCAGCTGTAGGCTGACCATATTGCCCCTACTCCAGCTCTGCTGTGGTACCATGCCAAGTGGTCTCCCCTGAGCCTACTTTTCCACCAGTGGTAAAAGAGAGCCCAAGGTGGATGTTCAGCTCATGCTGTGTTGTAGGTCACTTCCTGGAGTCCCTACTGTGGTCTTGAGATCAGGGCCCTGTGGGTCTCCTGGGTACAAAAGCCTTTCTTTATCATTCATTTCTTATTTTTAGGAAATAGGCCTCATTCAGCCTCCTTGACTTTCCCTGAATTCCAAAGGGCAGCTTCAAACAGTAGCTAATCAGGGAAGAAACATGTTCAGAAATCCAAACTGAGCTGACTAATGAGAACTATCTCTGCCAAAGTGAACCTGTAAAGTCTAGAATAGTAAACTGCTTACTTAAATGTGCAAATAGCAAGGTAAGGAACCAAAGATCATAAAAAATCAGGTAAGCGTGACACCACCAAAGGAAACTAACAAAGCACCAATAATAATTGGCTCGAAAGAAATGGAGATCTATGAACTGTCAAAGAATTCAGAACAATCCTCTTTAAAAAGTTTAGTGAACTTCAAGAACACCCAGGCAAAAAACTAAACAAAATTAGAAGGACAATGAATGAAACAAACAAGAAATTCAATGAAGAAAAAGAAATCATTCAAAAAAAAACCTAACAAAAAACAAAACTAGAAATTCTACAGCTGAAAAATACAGTAACTGAAGAACTCAATAGAGAAGTTCAAAGCAAACTTTACCAAATAGAAAAAAGAATCAGTGATTAAGATGATAGGATTGGAAGATTCCATTGTGGCCCAGTGGTAACAAGCCCAAATAGTATCCATGAGGATGTGGGTTTGACCCCTCGCCTCCCTCTGTAGTTAAGAATCTGGCATTGCAATGAGCTGTATTGTAGTAGTATAGGTCACAGATGCAGCCACATTGCTATGGCTATGGCTGTGGCCAGCAGCTTCAGCTCCAATTTGACCACTAGACAAGGAATTCCCATATGCCGCAGGTGCAGTCCTAAAAAGCAAAAGCAAAAAAAAAAAAAAAAAGGATCCAAACAATAAAATTACAGATTATAGTTGTAAAAGGAAACACTATACAGAAATACAAGAATCATAAGAAACTAATATGAAACTAATATGAACAACTATATGCCGACAAACTGGAAAAACCTACAAGAAATGGAAAAATTCTTTGAAAAATACAACCTACCAAGACAGAATCAAAACCAAATAGAAAATCTAAACAGACCAATTACTGACAGACCAATTATAAGGAGATTAAATCAGTAATCAAAACTCTTACAACAAAGAAAAGTTCAGGACCAGATGGCTTCACTGGTGAATTTTACCAAACATTTAAATATTTACCACCAATAGTTTTCAAATTCTTCCAAAAACAGAAAAGAAGGAAACACTTCCAAGCTCATTCTATGAGGCCAGCATTACCCTAACAGAGGAGCCAGAAACTATAAGAAAACTACAGGCAATATCTCTGATGAATAATATAGATGTAAAATTCCAATAAAATACTAACAAACTGAATTCAGCAGCACTTCAGAAGTATTATTCACCATTATCAAGTGGGATTTATCCTGGGAAGAAACCATGGTCCAGGAAATACAAATCAACAATACATAACATCACATTAATAGAATAAGAGGAAAAATAAAAAGATCATTTTAATAGCCACAGGAAAATCATTTGACAAAATTCAATGTCCATTCATGATAAAGACCATTAAGTATAGAAGAAATGTATCAGAACATAATAAGGCTATATATGTCATTCTTTTTTATGGCTGAGTAGTATTCCATTGTGTATATATACCACATCTTCCGAATCCAATCATCTGTTGATGGACATTTGGGTTGTTTCCATGTCTTGGCTATTGTGAATAGTGCTGCAATGAACATGCGGGTGCATGTGTCTCTTTTAAGTAGAGCTTTGTCCGGACATAATGCCATTTGCAGCAACATGGATGGAACTAGAGAATCTCATACTGAGTGAAATGAGCCAGAAAGACAAAGACAAATACCATATGATATCACTTATAACTGGAATCTAATATCCAGCACAAATGAACATCTCCTCAGAAAAGAAAATCATCGACTTGGAGAAGAGACTTGTGGCTGCCTGATGGGAGGGGGAGGGAGTGGGAGGGATTGGGAGCTTGGGCTTATCAGACACAACTTAGAATAGATTTACAAGGAGATCCTGCTGAATAGCATTGAGAACTATGTCTAGATACTCATGTTGCAACAGAAGAAAGGGTGGGGGGAAAAATGTAATTGTAATGTATACATCTAAGGATGACCTGACCCCCTTGCTGTACAGTGGGAAAATAAAAAAAAATATATTAAAAAGAAAATAAGGCTATATATGATAATCCACAGCTAACATCATACTCAAAGGTGAAAGATTGAAAGCTTTTCCCCCAAGATCAGTAACAAGACAAGGGTGCCTACTTTTACCATGCCTATTTAACACAGTACTGGAAATTGTAGCTGAAGTAAGTAGGCAAAAAAAAAAAAAAAAAAAAAAAGAAGAAGAAAAATAAAAGAAAAAAAAAACAAGAAAATGGGAAAGAAGTAAAATTGTCTCTATGTGCAAAATATATATATATATTTTAGAAATTCCTAAAGACATAACAAAACACCTCCGAGATTAGTGAACAATTTCAGTAAAGTTTCAGGATGAAAATAAACATACAAAAATCAGTATATATAGCATATACAAATATAAGTTCTGTATAGTGCAATGAATTACATGAACAGGAAATAAAAGAAATGATTCCATTTACAATAGCATTAAAAACAATAAAATACTTAGGAATAAGCTTAACCCCAGAGGTAAAAGATTTATACACTAAAATCTACAGAGACACTGATAAAATAAATTGAAGGATACAGATAAGTGGAAAACTATCTCATATTCATGGATTGAAATAATTAATATTATTAAAATATTGATACCATTTAAAATCTTCTATATATTCAATGCAATCCCTAAGAAGAGTCCAATGGTTTTTTTATAGGAGTAGGAAAAAAACCTGAAACTTACATGGAATCACAAAAGATCGCAAATCACTAAAAAAAGAAAAATAAAGTGGAAGGCATCGCACTTCTTGATTTCAAGCTGTATCATAAAGCAAAATAAAAAACAAATGAGAATACATTGAACTAAAAAGCTTCCAAACAGCAAAAATAAACAATAAACAAAGTGAAAATTTAACTTATGAAATGGGAAAAATATTTGCAAACCATATGTTTGACAAAGGGTTAACATCTAAATTAATATGAGGAACATATACTTTCAATAGTAATAAAAACAAACCGCCCAATTAAAAATGGGAAAAGGACTTGAGTGACATTTTTCCAAAGAAGAAATACAAATGGCCAACAGGTACATTAAAAAGTATACAACATCACTACTCATCAGTGAAATCCAAATCAAAATCACACTGAGATATTATACCTGTTAGAATGACCCATCAAAAAGACAAGCTAACAAATGCTGATAAGGATGTAGAGAAAAGGGAACTTTTGTCTACACTTGGTAGGACTGAAATTGGTACAGCCACTTGCAGAGGTTCCTCAAAAATATTTAATAGAACTACCATATTATCCAACAATTACACTTCTGGGAATATATCTGAAGGAATTGAAACACGATGTCAAAGAGACAATTTCATTCCCTTTTTTATGGCAGTGTTTTTTATAATAGCCAAGACATGGAAATAACCTAAATATTCATTGACAGATGAATGGATAAAAATTTATGTGATAGACATAGATAAATAATATATAGATATATATCAATTCACTATAAAAAAAGAAATCCCATCATCTGTGACAACGTAGGTGGAACTTGGGGAAATTACGCTAAGTGAAATAAATCAGACAAGGAAAGACAAATACTATATGGAAAGACAGGGAAAGACAAATACTACTTATATGTGGAATCTAAACTAAACAAAACAAGCAAAAAATGAACTTAGAGAAACAGAACAGAATGACGGTTGCCAGAAGCAGGGGTTAAGGATGAGTGAAATGGGTTAAGGGGATCAAAAGGTACAAACTTCCAGTTATAAAATAAATGATGCCTAAATAAGGAAAGTGATAATAACACTTACAGTTAATAACAGAGTATTTGAAAGATGCTAAGATAATAGATCTTTAAAATTCTATTTAGATGAAAAAAACTAACTCTGTGTAGTGATGGATATTTACTAGACCTATTGTGATTATCATTTTGTGATATATACATGTATCAGATGTTAATACCTAAAACTTATATGCTGTATGATAATTATATCTCAATTTTTAAAACTGTCACTGAGGGTGGGGAAAAATGTAATTGTAATATATACATGTAAGGATAACCTGACCCCCTTGCTGTACAGTGGGGAAAAAAAAAAACAAAAATAAAAAACTGTCACTGAACAACAACCAAAAGGAAAATGTCTCCCGAGTTTTGAGTGAGTCTAAAAGGATGTGATTTAGATGTGATTTCTTTCAATATAAGTCTTGTGCCTCAGATGTGGATTATTGCAGAGCTAATAAGTAGGAAATACCTCTCACAATTGTTTCAATGGGTCATAAACTTATTCTACAACTACACAAAAAAAATACACATTTGGGCAAAAAGAATAGCACTAACATTGGATCCCTGGTACATGGGTTATTTGGTAGAAAGCTCCAAGTGAAAGAATCTAAAATTATCTCTCCCTAGCAAAGGAGTAAAGCAAAAACAATGCTGCATTCCTTTGAGAATTACAAATCAGCATGGCGCTGTAAACTTTTGACATTGGGACCAGTGTCAAGTCCATATAGCAATGGTGTGAATGTGCAGTAGCAGAACCTAGATTGCAACTATGACAGTAATTCCAGTGGTAGGCTCCCATATCCATTTCTACTAAAAGTAAGCAGGTTTCTATTTCTTGCCTCTGAACTGTAGATGATATAAGACAAACAAGATCACATTGACACAAGGCAGGTAGCCAAGGATGAGTTAGTCAAGAAGGTATTTAGATGAGATGATCAGCAATGGAAATTGTGCAAATCTCAACTCCAAATAGAATACAGAGAACACAGATAGAACACTCCAGTTGGAATACAGAGATATATTGAGTCAAGTAGAAGCTCAGCTATAGCAGGATATACTTATTAGCACAAATAAGGTATTGTTGTTAAATACAGAGTGTGGGTTCAAGACCTTGTTTTCAAAATGGAATATGAGGAATAAGAGGCTGCTTTGGTGGTAGAAACAGCAGTCAAGATTTTTCCAAAGAGAATTAGATAGTCTCATGGAGACTTTCTTAAAAAGTGGCCTCTTAAAGGAGACAGGTCCATTCAGCTTTTATGGTTTTCTTCATATGTTGAGCTTTTCTAGTTCCATGAAGGAGGGAATGCTCGTAGTGCCCAGAAGACACTGATGGAAGTTAGGTAGAAGTTTAGCTCTTTTTAAAATGTTAAAATTTGTGGGATTCAATTTCACAGAGGTATTTATTTAAACAGGGCCCTTATAATTGTTATTAAGCAAAAGAGGCAAATCATTTAGGAACTCAGAAAAAGAAAATAATATTTTGTTATGAATAATCAGAAAATGTTTAATAGAGAAAATTCATTTGACCTGAGGTTTGAAATACTGGGAGCAATTTTTGTGACAGAAATGAGAGACTAGTAGACACGAAGAGGGCAGTTAGAAGGTTCAGATGAATTTTTTAAAGAATAAAAGAACAAGGAGAGAAAAGGGTCAAAGGTTTTGCTCTACTATCTCCTTCCATTTTAGGAAAACAGAGTATAGAGGTTTCATTTCAATTTTTTATGTACTCTCATACTTCCTATATGATTAATTTGATGTACTTCTTGAATTTACTCATTTGTAACAAACATCTCTAATATTTACTTAAAAGTTTTAAGTAAAAGGAAAAAAGTTTAAGTAAAATATCATAAGTTAAATGCTTAGGCTTTACTAAGTTTTTGATTTTTTTAATTGAAATATAGTTGATTTACAATGTGTTAGTTTCTGGAATTCCCGTCAGAGCTCAGTGGAAATTAATCTGACTAGTATGCAAGAGGATGCACATTTGATCTCTGGCCTTGCTCAGTGGGTTAAGGATCTGGCATTGTGGTGAGCTGTGGTGTAGGTCGCAAACACAGCTCTGATCTCAAGTTGCTGTGGCTGTGGTGTAGGCTGGCAGCTACAGCTCCCATTCAACCCCTAGCCTGGGAACCTCCATATGCCACGGGTGCAGCCCTAAAAAGACAAAAAAATGTGTTAATTTCTGCTGTACCACAAAGTAATTCAGATATATGTCTCGTGTGTGTGTGTGTATACACACATATAACATAGACTATTAGAACATATTATTTTCCATTATGGCTTATCATAGGATATTGAATATAGTTCCCTGTTCTATAGAGTAGGACCTTGTCCTTTATCCATTCTATATACAATAGATTATATCTTCTAACTCCAACCTCCCACTCCACCCCTCCTCTAACCCTCTCCTTTTTGGCAACCATAGTCTGTTCTCTATGTCTATGAGTCTGTTTCTATTTCACAATAAGTTCATTTGTGTCATATTTAAGATTCCACATATAAGTGATATTATATGGTATTTGTCTTTCTCTGTCTGACTTACTTCACTTAGTATGATCACCTCTAGGACATTATTTCATTCTTTTTTATTGTGAGAAGTATTCCACTGCATATATGTATCATATATGTATATAATACTTCATATGTACATATGCATATATCTTTATCCATTCATCTGCCAATAGATATCTTGGTTATATCCATATCTTGGCTGTAGTGAATAGTGCTGCTATGAACATAGGCGAGCACGGATCTTTTTTAATTAGATTTTTCTCTGGATATATGCCCAGGAATGGGATTGTTGTATAAAATGGTAATTATATATTTAGTTTTTTGAGGAAACTCCATACTGTTTTCCAACAATGTAGGAGGGTTCCCTTTTTCTCCATAATTGTACACTTATTAATAATGGCCATTCTGATCAGTGTGAAGTAGTACCTAATTTCAGTTTTGATTTGCATTTCTCTAATAGCAGTGTTGAGTATCTTTTCAAATGCCTATTTGTCATCTGTATTTCCCCTTGGGATAAATGTCTACTTAAGTCTTCTGCCCTTTTTTGACTGGATTTTTTGTTTTTTGCTATTGTTATTGTTTAGTTACATGTGCTGTTTTTTAAAAATATTTTTTACAACCTGGAAACTATTTTTCTTTTATACGACATTTAGTATTCCAAGAAAGACATTGTAAAAAATGCACTTGAGGCAGGTTAAGAAAGGCTTCTCAGCTAAAACTTAGGTTGAGGTAAGCAACGATGTTTCCTACAAAATGAGGCAGAGGTGAGTTATCCTGGGGAATAAGTGTCAAAATTAGGAAATACACATTTCTTCCTATATTTCCTCCAAATCTAGCCTTTCTAGTAAATCCCTTAGGACCTGTCAAGTTGCTGCCCATACATTGTTAATGTCAAAAATAATTTCCAAATATTTCCAGGTTGGTAAGTGTTTCATGCTAGTGATAACTACATATCCTATTTATTGGTACACATCATATGTTGACCTGTCTATCCAGCCCTCCCCTGAGAGATCATTGAATCAAAGAACCATGTTTTAATATTACTTGTACTTGTAGCAACTATAAAGTATCTGCAACGTAAAAAGGGCATAATAAATGCTTGCTGAAAAATAAACCAGAAAGAAAAATAATAGCTACTGATAGGGAACGCAAAGCCAAGTGCTAACAACCAATTTTGCTTAGAAATTTTCTTTAAAGTTAACTTGTATTTAGTGGTGTTTTTTACTTGATATAACACACAAAGCAAGAAGCAAGGAAGAAAGGTAGGTAGGAAGAAAGCTATTGTAATGATCAGGAACAAAAAATTATTCAGTACTAGCTGTCAAAGATTTTTGAAGCTTCATGTAATCTTTTACTATGAGCCATTTGCTGGGTTTCTGATATCACTTTTTCCACAGGCTGTTATCCTTTTTTATATGAAGACCCTCATGAAAAGATATTTATGTTTAAATACTTCATGAAATGTTGGTGCTCCTAGTTTGAACTTAGATAGAAGAGAAGACTGAGTAAAGTTCTGTGACTTTCAAATGGAAATATTTATAATTAAAGCCAACATATGGGGGTGGCAGGTGGTCATCTCTCTCAATAATGGCTATGATATGAGTTAATTTAGAAAGCTAAATTGAAGAGCAATGAGTTCCAAAATGCATAATCCGTGGAAGGAAAATAGCATTTTGAGGCCTATGCCCATCAGTTATTTACTGATTCAAAAGAATGAACCTTTAACACCCAAAGCTTTGTTAAGAAAATTTCATAGTATATTCCAGTGTCCAAAGCACAATGATTCTGCTATCTATAAATTCCATAATAAGCAACTATACGGGAAAAGTTATTTGGGGGAAATGTTTGAAAATGTACCATGGGGTTCACTAGAATTATTTTTAAAAAGTCCTTTGAATGAGTAATTTATCTCTTATGACAGGACATACTTCCTCCTACCTAGTAATCATGGATATCTTTAAATGAGATTACACTGTTTCAAATAAGACTAGTATTTGTCTTGGCCACATGCTATTTGCCATGCCAAGCAAATAAGAGATGGCTCTGCCAAATTGATTTAAGCAAGAATTGCACTTCCAAATAAAAGACTAATATCTCTCTAAATAGATTAGACTAAGGGTTTTGTTCTATTTCTCTTAATAACAAATTTTATACACTGGACGACTCAAGTTATATCTCTGAGCATTCGTGTTTTTGTCTCAATTATATTTGGCCATGGGTTCTATGACTATAAACTTCTATGGTTGTGAATCTATCCTAACAGGCTTCTTAACACCAACAGAATTTCATTAATTGCCGTGTGTGCTGAGGGTACTGTATTTATGATTACACAAAGATAAATGAAGTCTAGAATTTTATGTTAGGACCAAATTGCTAAGGTATTAAATTCTGGAACATAGTTATGTATGTTCTGTAACTGATGACGGCAATTAAAAACTATTTAAGCAGGGGGTGAGATGATTATATTTTTAAAAGATGACTACTACGTAGATGGTGGATTAATAGGATAAATGATGAAAGGCAAGGATATCTGACAGGAAGCTATTTTACATTGGAGGAAATGAGGGTATGGTATAGGAAAGGAGAGGAAAACCACAAGTGAAATATTTTGGAAGCAAAATCAACAAGACTTAGTCATCAATCATACATGGAATATAGGATAGAAAAGGCCAATCTCATGTGAGGTCAGTACAAAAGGAACAGGTGCAAGAATAGCCTTTTAGATTTTTATAATAAAATATCATGGCATTGAATAGCATCTCCCAGTTTTAATATATGTGAAGAACAAAGAAAAAAATAAAGAAAAGAAACTTTGAAGACCATGACTTCTAAGAGTAGGCAGAAGGTGAATTCTGTAAAGAAAGCATCAGAAGAATAGAAAAAGGAATCAAGTCATATGAATCCATAAAAGCCAAAGGAATAAGTAATGTTTAAGAAAAAAATAAAACAAAAACAAAATCAGGTCCAATACTGTCAAACAGCACAGTTTTGAAAAGAAAATGATCCTTGGAAAGCATCCACTGGACACTGGAGTTGGTAAGGCCATTGAAGGTACCAGTCGGTATGGACCCACTCGAGTGCTAGTGACTTAAGCCCAGAAGCAGGTGATGGGAGTATAGAGTAGGAGGTGCAGGAACCGAGACGACAACTAACTTTCTTTTACATCTTCCTGATGTGAATATTAGGAAGTGTTTAGTGGTGTAGGAGAGATGAAAAGGAAGTAGCCAATGGAAAAAAGAAATAACAAAGCAATTTTTTGATATACAAAAAAAGATATTGGGAATTTTTTTTCTTTTTAGGGCCACACTTGCAGCATATGGAATCACAGCTACAACTGCTAGCCACAGCCACAGCCACAGCCACTCAGGATCTGAGCAGCATCTGCAACCTACACCAGAGCTCACAGCAATGCCAGAGCCCCGACTCACTGAGGGAGGCCAGATATCAAACCCACATCCTCATGGATACCAGTTGGATTTGTTTCCACTGTGCCACAGTGGGAACTCTCCATGTTGGGATTCTTAAACGCTTCATTAAGAAGCTACCAGAGAGGAGAAAGATGAATGTAGAAGAGAGAGCAAAAATAGTGATAATATCCTTATGGAAAAGGAGGGTATTGGCTCATGAGCACAGGTGGAAGACTGCTTTTTTTTTTTTTTTTTTTTGATAGAAAAGAATAGTACTCCCTTCTGAGATTACATGTTAGAAACATCAAAGGTATCCTTTTAACCAGTATTCCTCTTATACTCTTCTAAAATAACCAAATCCCCAGATTCCACAATTACGATTTCAAAATTTAAATGAAAATTTTGAGAAAAGGTCTAATTCAAATGAAAAACTTTCTGAGATTCCATTTCAGACAATGCAGTGATTTAGTGCCTGCCTTTATCACGACATCTCTTTCAAAACAGAATATGCTTGAGTGAGGAATTGCCTGTGTTGGACAGTTCTGACCTTAAGCTAAGAATGGCAGTAAGGAACAGAGAGGAGCTGCTCTAGCCTTTCCCTTGTGTCCCTCCACTGTGTATAGAATATTACATTCTACATCTCAACAGCAATCAGCACTAATGCACCAACTCACCCACTCGCTGAACTTCCCCACACATCATTCTCTTGATTGTAAGTACTGGGCAGGATGCAAAGGTGCTGCTTAATTGTGCAAGCTTTCCATGCCCCCCCCCCCGATATTTTAAATGAAATAAAACTTATTTTCTGCAGATGTTCCTATCGCTTGTGCTGCATTCAAATATACAGGTTCTGTAGGGTCTGAAACTGACATACTCTGTGGGGATATTTATAAGTAAAAAATATACATGACTTTCTAAATTCAAAACAGGATGCAGGGCTCATTAAAGGGAGGTTAAGTGTGAGACACTGAGAATTAGTCTTCATTAGCTTCATCTAAACTTGGTTATGACCAAGGGGATTTTAAGTTATATTCTAGAAGATGAGGTATAATTTTTTGGTTTTATATGAAGTTCACAATCCAAGCAGCACATAGACCCAGATGGACAACATTACAAGGAAGAGTACTGTTTGCTACCCCATGTCCCTGTGTATGCCTGTAATAAGCTTTCATTACCAAAGTTGTTTTGTAAAATTTATGAATATCTGTTTCTTGCGGTCTGCTTAATATTTCAGCCCATATCAGAGTCTAAGATTCATTTTTGATGCCCTTCCAAGTTCAAACACTCACCAAATATGAAACCTGCTTTCTTGTTTTTTGGTTTTGTCCTTCCTCTGGATTTTCATTACTGTTCATCTTGAGTGTTGACAATTTTCCTCGCTAAGCTTGCTGCCTAAAGCCCTTCACTCGTGTGACCCGGCTGACTCCACAAATTTACACTAGGTTAAACTTTCTAAAACTCTGCTTTATGTGCATTACATTCTTGATCCAAAAACCTTCAGTTGTTCCTTAACTCATGCAAAATAAGATAGAAAGAAACAGGCAATCAAAGGCTATCACAGTCTAAATCCATTTGCCATTATTCTTAATTACTACTGTACTCCTTTATGACATGAGATCACAGACAAATTGGCTTATTGGTTGTTCCACATTCAACGTAACGCCTGTCCTTTTATGTATGCTTTTCTCCATGTGGAATATTCTCAGTGATTTTTTACCCAATCTATTAAGTCATTATCCATTCTACATGAGAAATTTCAAATGTTATACAAATCTTTTTTTCAAATTTTAATAGCCACTTATTTTTTAGTTGCCTAAAAACTCTCTGGATACAGAACTATCTTCTTACTGTCAGATTTATCTTCTCTTATTTACTTCCCATGGTTTCACCAGCCCTTTGGGGTTAAGAAGCATTTAGTCCAGTTGTTTATTTCTCTGAACAGTTGGCATACTATTCTGTGTTTAGAAGTACTAAATATATGTTCATAAGGATTTGAATTTTGAATAGTAAGATAAATCTAGACACATCAGTGGCAAGGAGAAGCTCCTATTTTACCATGTATAAGTGTGTTTGCTGTTCTCTAAAATTATTATAAAGAAATAGGTTACTTTCCCAAGTTCTACAAACCCAATTAGCACAGGAAAACTTAGCTTTATTATTTTCTAATGTTACCTGCAGGAAAAAAAAAAAAGAATGTTTGGCAGGCAAAACAAGCAGCTTCTCAAAGATAGAAAATAACAAGTGGATTTTCATTCACATCTTTGAAGACGTGCTCTGGGAAGCAGACGTACTCTGTAGCAAGTTATTTTATAAACTATTTAGGCAGAGAAGGAATATGTAGAGTCCTTTAGAATCCCAACCACATAGGATATAATGTATTAGCAGTATCAGTCTGTTCCACTTCCTTCAGCTGCTCTCAGTGACATTCTTATTTATAATTTCCTCAGAGTATCTCATAGACACTTATTATCAAGTTCTTACAAAATTCGCTATGTGTAAAATATTACAAAATACATTTTGAAAAATGCTTTATCACCTCACTGCAGTCAGAATGGCCATCATTAAAACGTCTACAAATAGTAAATACTGGAGAGGGTGTAGAGAAAAGAGAACCCTCCTATACTGTTGGTGGGAATATAAACCAGCAATCCTACTCTGACATATATCAGGAGAAAACACTAATTCAAAAAGATACATGCTCCCCAGTGTTCTTTGCAGCACTATTTACAGTAGTGAATACATGGAAGCAACATACGTGTCCACTGACAAATGAATAGTTGAAGAAGAGATGGGACAGATATACAATTCGATACTATTTAGCCATAAAAAGACTGGAATAATGCGATTTGCAGCCATGTGAATAAACCTATATATTTCATACTAAGTGAAATAAAGAGAGGAAGACAAATACCAGTATACATCAATATGCTAAAAGTGATAAAAGTGAACATATTTATACAATAGAAAGAGACTCTCAGACAAACTTATGGCTATGAAAGGTAACAAGGTTGGGGAGAGATAAATTAGGAGTTTGGGATTAACACACTACTATGTAAAAAATTGGTAAACAAGGACCTACTATATAGCACAGGGAGCTATGCTCAATATTTTGTAATAAACTATAATGGAAAAGGATCTGAAAAAGAATATCTACATATTTATCAATCTATCTGTATAAGTGAGCCATTTTGCTGCACACCTGAAATTAACACAACATTGTAAATTATACTTCAGTTTAAAAAATGCTCATTTGCAGCAACGTGGATGGAACTAGAAACTCTCATACTAGGTGAACTCAGAAAGAGAAAGACAAATTCCATGTGATATCACTTTTGTCTGGAATGTAATATATTGCACAAATGACCCTATCTACATAAAAGAAACTAACTCATGGACTTGGAGAACAGACCTGCTTGCCAAGGGGGAAGGGGAAGGAGTGGGAAGGACTGGGTGTTTGGGCTTAGTAGATGCAAACTGTTGCATTTGGAATGGACAAGCAATGAGATCCTGCTGTAGAGCACGGGGAACTGTATCTAACCACATGTTATAGAACATGATGGAGGATAATGTGATAAAAAGAATGTATACACACACACACACACACACACACACACATATATATATAAATATATATATATATATATATGACTGGGTCACTTTGCTGTATAGCAGAAGTTGACAGAACACTGTAAGTCAATTATAATAGAAAAAAGTAAAATCTTAAAACAATAAAAAATGCTTTAACAGGCTATTCAGGTATTTAACAGGGTATACATCTTCTATTTTGATATTTTAAGTTGATAAATATAAATTTTTCTGTCCAATGCCTAATACGTTCAAGTAAATTTTGCTAATTCACATCAGTTAAAACTATGATTAAAATTTTAAACTCAATTAAAGTAATATATCTTCGTAAACTTCTAAAATTCTGGATTGCTTTTGATCACAAGATCTTACTAGCCGAAGCGTTCTAAAAACTGTACATAAGCAAATATTTTTTCCATGTTATACTGAGCATTCCCTATTAGTCCACTATTATTAAAGCAAGAGTAAAATCATCAATAAAACCTTTTAGCACAGTATTTATTTCTTTTCAACTGTAGTTAAATATAACGAGTAAAATGTTATACCTCTTTATCAGCAAACCTCTTAAAGTCTAACCTTATTGTTGTCCACAGGGGCTCCTAAAATGCTCTTCATAACAGAAGTTAATCTTCTCCTAGCATTTCTCAAAAACTCGTGGACCTTAAAAATGATTTAATACTTAAAAGCAAGCACTAAAATAATTCAGACAATGTTTTAAATGTTTATCCGCAAAGGAGCTATTATGTATTTTTACATCCATTCACTGAGGACTTCCAAATTTATTTCTCCAGCCAATATCTTTTCCCTGGTTTCCAATCTTATATATCCCCTTGCCTCTATCAAGTTGTATAACAAGCATCTCAAACTTAACATCTGCAAGACTGAACTTTGCAACTTCTGCTCCTACTCCATGCCTCTGTACTTTCTTCAACATTTCAGTTAACTCTTCTCTCCATCTCGGCAATTAGATTCTCCCAGTCGCCTACACCAAAATCTTAGAATCATCCTGGCTTCCCCTTGCTTTCACATTGCACAATTAATTCTTCTAGGAAATCATGTTCCTGGGATTTTGGAATATGCCCAGTACCTGCCAACTTCCCATGTCCACCACTAACCCCTTGTCTCCAGCCACCACTACCTTAGAGGGGGAATGTGTTGGCATATATTTTGCTAGGTTGAATTTTCATGAATGTAGTGTTATATTACACACTAGGATGATACTGTTTATAAAGTGCTTCTATGACTAGGAGCATGTTACAAGACATAGAGAAGAGGTGTATTAAAAGAAAAAATTAATAAGCCAGCATCTACTTGGTAGCTTGCATTTTATCCTACTGCCCCTGTGAACCAGCTATTTCCCATCATGTTAGCTTTTTCCCATTTCTGTTAGCTTTATACATTGATGTTTTTAAGTGTAAATTCATTGGCATGATTTAAAACTTCATAGATCTAAATAATTTATTATTTTAGATTGGTTTGGAAGCACATTACAGATAGCTGTTTGTGCTAGGCTTAACCCTGGTACTTGTGGAAATGACAAAGTTGCATTATACAAACTGTTTGGCATTGCCAGATGATATCCTCCCTGTAATAAACTTGGGTACACTCTGCCACCACAGATCAGAATATATGGCCATAAAAATGTACAGTTTAGAGGGAAGATTTCTAAAGTCGTGACAGCATGGCATTTCAGTGAACTTTACCACTATCCGTGAGCTATAGCCACACCCTCTCTAATTCAGTCAGGATCATAGCCTTGGAGGGGAGCTCAGTGTTGAGGGCTCTTCCTTGGGTGCTTCATCTCAGCTCTAGAGTAGTACTTCCTCTTTGGTTTGTGTGTGTGTGTGTGTGTGTGTGTGTGTGTGTGTTTGGTTGGTTGGTTGGTTTGGTTTGGTTTGGGGTTTTTGCAGGGGTGGGGGGAGTTGGCCATGCCTGCAGCGTGTGAAAGTTCCTGGGCCAGGGATCAAATCTGTGCCACAGCAGTCACCTAGGTGGCTGCAGTGACAATGCCAGGTTAACCCACTACACCACAAGGAAACTCCAATAGTTCCTCCTTATATAGGCAATTTCCATATTCTTTCAAGTTCTCTTTATATATTGCTTGCCAATCTCCATTACTTCAATCTCTTGTTGTGAATTCTTTATATTAAACTTTCTCTTTTCAAATTATTGTTCAATAGCTTTCTACTGATTGGACTTTGACTAATATGGCCTCATGATTTAAGATAGAGCTGGTCCTGCATGAGTCAGTAAATGAGGAGGCTGATGTATTTAGATAGAAAATGAAGAAAGAAAAAGAATTAGGAAGGAAAGAAAGTGATTTGGGGCCATTATTTCATACTAAATACAAAATCAATTCTAGATGTATTAAAATGAATTGTGAAATACAAAATCATATAATTTTGAAAGAAAATGTAGAACATCTTTGGGACTTTAGGGTAGAAATGTGCTTAAATGAGATGCCAAAAATTCTAATCATAAAAAGCTGTACTGATAACTTTAAATATATAAACATTATAATATTTTGTATACATCATGGAATAAGAAGACAAGTAATAAACATATGAATAAATTGTATTTCAAAAAGGAAAAGATGCCAAAACTGATTGAAAGATAAAATACTTGAAACAAGCACTCCCTCCACCAAGGAAAAGAGTCCAATTCATCCATAGTCATATGATAATATGGCTTACCATTATTAATCATAAATTTCAATCCGTAACAACAATGAAGTATTTCAAGCTTTCCTATTTGGCAAAAAGCAAGACTCTCTCACACCAAATGTATTGTTGATGTTGAAGAAAAAGTCCTAATCATACACACATCTGGAGAGAAGAAGACATTCACCTGGGAAAAATTTTTATATAATCTAGAATAGTTTGTCATTTTTGGAATCACCTATGCGTTTTCAGTGAGGTTGCACTTGAGTGTGAATTCACCTGGCTTTTCCTGGTGCTGTGGATTTAAATTTCATTGTATTCTTTTAACTAAGTAATACGTTATTAATTTGGTACAAAGTTCTAGACACACAAATACATAGACCTTACAGATACAGAATTTCCTTCTCTCCTCTATGCATCTATATCTAACAGCCACCTACAAGTGAGCAAATATCATTTCACATTGAATTTTGACAGCCTTCATTGCTTTGATGAGAAAGAGCATTTTGTTTTTAAATTGGAATTTGTTGTTGAATATTGCACTTCACGAAATTACTACTTGATGAAAAGGGAAAACATATGCAAACAGACAATAAAAATTTTTTATTCCCTTACTCTTTACCCAAGTGAATATTGAAGAAAGATGTCTTTTCATTAATAAATGTAAGCCTTGTGAACATATTAACAGTATTTCAATCACTTAGTACCTTTTGTTTCTTATGCAAAGATATTTCTACTCAAAGCTTAAGACATTGCTTTTAGAAATTAGCATGTTTTTAATTTTCAAAATCAAGTTTGTACAATATATGATTACCCTTAATTGTTATATGCATGTGTTCATATGTATATATGTGTATACATACATGAAATATATGTTTGTATGTATATTCATTAAGTTGAATAACTTATTTTTAAGTATATTTTATTTGCCCTCCAGGACTCAGATTCTGTTGTCCACCTACTGTAAACCTTCTGGTTTTTCCTTCTGTCAGCCTCCTTATGTGTGTGGTAATTTTACACTTCATATTTAATAGGAGCTCAAATCCAATTTTTAATATATCTTCTTTATTTTTTGCCCTTTTTTTTTTTTTTTTTTTTTTTTTGCCTTTTCTAGGTCCCAGGCTAGGGGTCTAATCGGAGCTGTAGCTGCCAGTCTATGCCAGAGCCACAGCAACACAGGATCCGAGCCGTGTCTGGAACCTACCCCACAGCTCATGGCAATGCTGGATCCTTAACCCACTGAGCAAGGCCAGGGACCAAACCTGCAACCTCACAGTTTCTAGTCAGATTCATTAACCACTGCGCCACGACGCAAACTCCCCAGTTTTTAATATATCGTAAACAGCAGTAGCCCCAGAAATTGTAGAAAGTACAGCTCTTTTTGTTTCATGGGACAAGCTTTGGCAGAAGACAAACCACATGATAAATAAGGTTAAAGTAAATGATGTTCTAGAAAGAAAAGTGTATTTGTAATTAAACTAACCACAAAATGTTGAAATATATAATAGATGCAGAACTCTTATTACTTCATAAAAAGACAAGCAAAGCAAGTGAAAGTTGATGGACTATATTAATAAGCAGTTTGTAGAAGTGTAAATTCAAATGAATAATAAAGAAAATACATTTAAATACAATACTGAAAAGAATGTAAATTATAATAACCAGTTATATTTTATATGGATTAGGCTCACAAAAATTAAAAAGATGAATTCCATACTGGAGGGGGAACAGGAAAAATAATACAATCACATTTTGTATTCATAAATTGAGATTAATAATATGATCTATATTTTGGGTCCTATATCTAACAGCCACAGACAAGTGAGCAAATTTCATTTCACTCTTGCCAGTATTGAATTTTGTAATTTTCTATTGCTTTGATGAGAAACAATTTAATTGTCATTTATTTTTGAATCCTTAGTTTTGCCTACTTACTAAAAGACTGATGAGAAAGAAAAAAACACTACTCAAGACAAACACTGACCCAAGCCAATCATATTTCCCAGGAAGTAGGATCAGATATTTGCGAAATGAGGTAGTCTTTCATTTAGCCAAACACCAATTTGGACAAATTTTCTATGAAAAATAAATTTTCTTTACCCATAACTTCCACTCTTTCACTCCATTCTATGTATAATATGGAAAAAAAAAAGACATCACAAATAAAAAGTAGAGTAGCTTTAGTTTAAAAATTAAGAAAACAAACTCAAAATGGCTAGGGAAGCTGCAGAAAGAGTAATTGGAAAGCAGAGTAAAGAAGAAGAGGAAGGGGAATTTCCGTCGTGGCTCAGAGGTTAACGAATCTGACTAGAACCATGAGGTTGCGGGTTCAATGCCTGGCCTTGCTCAGTGGGTTAAGGATCCAGCATTGCTGTGAGCTGTGGCCACATATGCTGCTGGGATTCCGTGTTGCTTGTGGCTCTGGCGTAGGCTGGCAACTACAGCTCTGATTAGACCCCTAGCCTGGGAACCTCCATTTGTCCATATGCCAAGGGTGTGGCCCTAGAAAAGACAATAAAATAAAATAAAATAAAATAAAAATAATAAGAAATCAGGCAAAAAAAAAGTTCCCACAGGACTTAACAGTTTACTACAGCATCTGTGAGTGTGTGCAATATTGAACAAAATTTCCTTTCGAAGTTGTAGCTGAGATGATTTATGGTTATGATGTTAATATTAAATTAACTTTTTCCTCTAATGTCTAGAAAGAGGGAGACTTCCATTACAAGGGGTAATCATAAGAAGTATTCTGTAGATATCCCCTTGACTCTCAGACAGTATTAGGAATGTCATTCATATACCAAGTAATAAGATCCATGGAGATAATCAATTGTGACAAGACACATGTTGCTCAGACAGCTATATGACTTTTGTTAAATCACTGAAAGAAGTACTACAATAACAGAACAAATAAGGGAGGACATTTTATAACATTACGATTTGTTTTCATTTATAATCCCAATCTCTTCATTCTTCCTTTCCTTCCCTCACTTACTTTATCACTATCATTCTGTCTTCACAGCAATGTTTTATTGTTAGATACATCTAGCCAAAGGTACAGTTTCTATGTGACAATTTTAGGCAATTTGCTCTGTAACAGGAGTTACAAGTTCCACAGTAAAATAATCTAACAAACAGTACTACTATCTTACTAGACTTACCCTACCACCCCACCCAAAAAAAAGAAAAGAAGAAAAAAAATCTGCTATATCACTGTTTTAAAATGATACTTCCATGGATAACAATGTTAAATGAACTTTCTCTCCATTTTTGAACCCTTTTGTCAACCTTTCTTTGGGGTAGAGCACAGTTTTATTTTTGTAAAGAAAACAGACAAAAACTTGGAGTTAAATTATTCCATGAATTTATAGGTCCTCATCAAATGCATTTGGTTAAAAAAAAAACAAACAAAAACTCCCTGTAGAATTTAGGCTTTTGAAAATAATTATACTTCAAAAAGCATTTAAACAATCATAATATTTAATTCATTAATATGGAAATTCTTCAGATTTTATGACTAGGTAATTTGAGATGCAAAACAATCTAATATTTTCTCCTTGGACTCAAGAAGTCTTTATGCTTCTAGTAAAAATAAACAGTTTCACATAATATACAAAGTGACATGCATAGTTCCAAACACTGTGTACATAGTACATCAATCACAGAACAAGCATGCAAAGTAAGTACCATTTTCTCTATTTTACACAGAAAAACCAGAAAACTTATCTAACTTCCTTGAAGCCATAAAAGTAAGAACTGGCGAATGTAAAATTGAAACCTAATGCTATCTCATACTTTTAAAATGGTTTAAAGTGTATTCACTCATTTCAGTAGAGAATATAGTTTGAGGAATTTTGGAAGTTGTATACCATTGCTTAACTCTCACCATAAAGAAAAAGCTGGAAAACAGTTCCACTGTCCTAAAACTTTTCTCATGGCCCTTTCTAGATTATTTCCTCTCCCAATATCTTGCCCAGGCAACCACCAATTTGCTTTCTTTCTCTATAAATTTTTTCCTAGAATTTCATATGAATGGATCACATGATATATAGTCTTTTGTGTAATTATTATTATTATTGTTGTTGTTGCTGTCGTTTGATGGCTGTACCTGTGGCCTATGGAAGTTCCTGTGCCAGGGAATGAATATTGAGTTGCAGCTGTGACTTACACCTCAGGTGCAGCAATACCTTTAACCCACTTCTGCAGGGCCAGGAATCGAAACCATGCCTCAACAGCAACCTGAGCCATAGCAGTCAAATTCTCAACATACTGCACCACAGAGAGAACACCTGTGTAATTATCTTTTATTAGTTTTCAGATTTAGTCATACTCAGGAATATTTTCTTTTTTCTTGCTGAGTCATGCCACAATTTGCTTATCCTTTCACTAGTTAGCAGATATTTAGGTTTTTTTTTTTTTTTTTTTTTTTTAGCTTTTTTTATTATTAGACAGAACACTGGTATGAATGGTATATAGAAATCTTCAAATGGACAAATATTTTCACATTTTTCTTGTGGAAGAGGATCAAAGAGTAGCATTGCTGATTGGTATCATAAATATATGTTCCACTTTATAAATATATTGCTGTGCTCTTTCCAATATGGTTGCGACAGCATTTCCACTAGCATTAGGTAAATTTCAGTTACTCACATTCTTGCCAAAAGTAGATACTGTCAATCTTTTTAATTTTAGCTGATCTAACGAGTGCACTGTGGTTATCTCATTGTAGTTTATTTTACAATGAGTATAATTAAGCATCTTTTTTGTGTGCTTACTGGTCATTTATGTGTCTTTTGTGAAATGTCTCTTCAAACTTTTGTCTAGTTTTAATTGAACAGTCTTCCTATTACTAATTTGTAAGATTTATTTATACAGTTTACCCTTGAAAACAGAGGTTTGAACTGCACAAGTCCACTTAAACATGGATTTTTATTTTTTCAATAGTACATGCTACAGTACTACAGGATCAGCAATCGCCTGAATGCTCACATGTGGAACCACAGGTACAGAGGAGCCATATGCTCAGAGGAACCATGGAAGGCCAACTATAAATTACACTTGGATTTTTTTACTGTGTAGATGGTCACCCCTCAACCCTGCATGTATCAACTGTATATACCTGATAAAAGCCTCTTGTTTAACTTATTTTTGGAAATATTTTCTATGGCTTGCCTTTTCATTTCTTAAATATATATTTTAAAGAACAAAGGTCATTAATTTTGATGAAATTTACTTAATAACTGTTTCTCAGAGTTCATACACATTTTTGTTTCTTGTATAAGAAACTTTTACCTAACTCAATGTCACAAAGATTTCTCCAAAGTTATCTTCTAGAAATGTAACAATTTTATCTTTTTCAGTTAGGTCTATGATTTATATTCAATTAACTCCCATGGATAATGTCAGATAAAGACCAAGTTCATTTTTTTTTTTTTTGCCATATATGTATCCCATTTTTCCAGCATCAGTTGTTGGAAAAGCTGTATTTTCTTAATTGTGTTCATGCGCATCTTTAGTACACATTAATTGATGATACAAATGTGGGTCTATTTCCAGAAAATGTATTTTGTTCCACTGGTTCATTTTACACCAACACCATACTGTCTTGATTACTGTATATTAGGTCTTGAGATTGGCTAATGTAAGCTCTCCAATTTTCCTCTTTTAAAAGAAATTTTGCCTATTTTAGGTACTTTGCCTTTTCATATAAATAACAAGTTTTTAGATATTCATATAAATAACATATATTCATATAAATAAGATTTTACCAAAACCCTGACATGTGTCTGATGGTGAATGTATAAAATCTCTAAATCAATTTGGAGGTGTAATAAAGAGTCTGACCCCCATTTTTGATGCTTGCTGACAGCTTTTTAATTCTCTCTTCTCTCTTCTTCTGCACTACCATCTTTCTAAGCCGTTCAGAAAGACTGAGTGCTCCCTCCTGTATGTCAGCAGGAGATTCAAAGGACAAAAACTCCTGCCTATGAAGAGACCCTCTGGTCAAATTCACCACCTACTCACAGCAAAAACTCAAGCCAATCTCTGTTTTTGTCTTCTCAACCCATTTTTAGAATCGTTTGGGAGACACCCTGCTTTCCCCAGAAAGCATCATTATGAAAGTAGTAAAACTTGTAACACCCTCTGAGTTTAAACATCAACCAAATTTGGAATATGAGGGGCCATTCTAATTCTTCAGAGTGGTCACAATTGACACTATGAACAGGATGGTCTACACAATGACCACCACCACCAGCACCACCAGGGTCTTCTTCTCTTACACTGACTTGCAAACTGGTTCTTCTACCTGATGATACACATGTACTTTGAGTTGTTGCCTGATAGGTGGCTTGAGCATTGAGTTGTGATATTTGGGGCTAAATTTCCTTTTTTTTTTTTTTTTTTTTTACTGAGCCTCTTTTATAATTGATCTAAACCATGAGTTTTGATCATAAATTATCATTTAGAGATAGGAGTTAGGGATTGTGTCTCTCCTGAAAGTTGCTGTGGGTCATGTAATTTGCTCTAGACCTATGTTTTTGTCTTAGGATGAATTGTGTGTTAACTGCAGCATAAGCTGTAACTAATGATAGATTCAGTGGAATGAACTTCTCCCTGTAACTGAAGTGATGTGCTCATTGGAAAGACATACCCTGTGCATTATCAGGGCCTCTCCAGTGGTTGCTTATGTAGAGGAAAAGCAGGAGCATTTGAAGAGCAATCACTGTGTGAATACTGGAATTACTGAGTGCCACAATCCTAGAATCACAGGACTCATTCAGATTCTACAAAATGTCTTAAATGCTGCCACTGTTACCTATGTCCCTATTGATATAAGGACACCCATGCCATCCCATAGTACAATGAAGGGGTTACTTCTACCATTGCTATAAGGCCCCTAACTCTAACAATACTAATTTAAAGCTCTCTGGTGGAAGAAATACATAAAATTTAAGCAAGTTAGAGAAAAACTCCACCCCCAACACACACACACCCAAAGCATATCTAGTCACTATGAGGGAGAGGGAAAGTCAGAGAGAGAAAGAAGAAAGAGGATGAAAGAAATAAATTTGGATATCATGGGAGGAAACAAAAAATAAATGAATCAAGATTGGAAAGAGGTTCACAATTCAGTTTCTCCCAAAGTGGTTATCCAATACTTACTAGACGTTATACAACAAAAGATAAAAAGTATGTTATTTGTCTTTTGCACATCTGCAATACAGCATCTGATTAACTTTAACATCTGTTAGAGTGGACCAACTGGCCAATCTTCATATCTTGACAATACTAAGACTCAAGTTATAGACATACTTGGGAATCCCACTAAATTTTAAAAAGGCACTACCTATAATCTCATCAAGCAGAGAACAGAAAAAAAATTAGGTATGCCTCATCTTAACTATCAGACTACTGCCTTGGTTAAAGCCCCACAGCCATAGCACTCAATGCCCTTAAGCATCCTAGAGTGGACATGTATGCTAAGAGCAAGTAAGTAATAAATTAAAATTAAGTTGTCTTTGGTACCTACAATTTGGTTTACCAAATGGAACCTATGAAAGTTCCTCTAGTTTAAACTCTTAATATTGGTCAATCAAAATAAAAACAGGATCTTCAAGAACTGAAATTTATTATAGAAGACCTATTTAAAGAAACGGTGATTAAAATAAAATTTTAAATGGTTTATGTTTATGCCTGACATTCCTTTCTCATAGAGATTACCCAAAAATCTCTTTTCCCCTAAGCCAAGCTATGCCCTTGTCTTTCTCACCAGAACAGTTTTCCTGACTGCACATTTACACTCAAACGATTTCACAGGTCACATTTATAGAATGTCTTTGACTGTCCCCTATAGAGCCATATTCCTTCTCTGCTTATGGAAATCATACCTGGCTGGTGGTTAACGCCACCCTCCACTTGGAAAGTTTCTCTTCCCCATGTCTGATCTCCATGGCAAATATCAAACTGTTCTATCTTTTCTCTGAAATTTCTAGAATATCAAAATATCACTTTTTTTTTCAGAGCACTATGAATGTTATCTATGCAAAATAAATAACTTATTTTAAAAATATGTATGAATGCACACTATGCTTAAAGACTTAAAAGTATTAATCCATTCTCCTTAAAAATCTAATAATTAAAAACACACTATGGTTGAAAGCTTTAAAGAATATCAGTCCATTCTGGCGAAAAAAGATATTGCAATCCCTTGAAATATGTAAAAGTTTCTAAGTTATTTAAATATTTCCCTAAGTCAATTTAATATGATTATGTATGCTTGAATTATAGGGATAAATAATTTTTCAAGAGATTATAGATACTACATTGTAGTTAAAACATTTTCCTCCAGCTCATTTTAGTTTATGATGATGACAGACCCTACTACAATTCTTTCAGAAAACTATCCCCAGATTCATGAGCACACATCAGTATTGCCAGTTCTGTGTTCTATTTCCCTTTTGCCAATTATCAGCAAAATAGTAATCTTCTTTTTTTTTTTTCCTTGTCTTTTGTTCATTTTTAGGGCTGCACCAATGGCATATGGAGGTTCCCAGGCTAGGGGTCTAATCAGAGCTGCTGCTGCCGGCCTATGCCAGAGCCACAGCAACACGAAATCTGAGCCTTGTCTGCAGCCTACACTACAGCTCACAGCAATGCCAAATCCTTAACCCACTGAGCGAGGCCAGGGATTGAACCTGCAACCTCATCGTTGCTAGTTGGATTTGTTTCCTCTGTGCCATGACGGGAACTCCTCATTTTATTTCTTTTATTTGCTCACATTTCTCCACTTTCCTTTTTTCTTCCTTTTCTCCATTCTGACCCAATTTGCTCTCCTTTTCTTTGCCCTTTTGGCTTCATATTTTCTGCTGATGGGTAATACAGCATATCTTATTCATTGTTCTGGAAGTTCTTCCACCAATGTTCTCTATTCTTTCAATAACTTCCACAGGTCCATGTGCTGGAGTGCTATAACATCTCCATAGCCGTGAATGCTATTAATGTTTCTATAGCTATATTCTCAGTCTAAGAATCATCACTCACTCACATTTTCTTAAAATATTTTAATCTATTAAAAATCATTGAAATGGAAAAACATTACTGTACATACTTTTCAAATGAGGTAACAGGTATAAAGACATTTAGTACTTTTGACCTCGAAAAGTGAATCAATTTTTTTAAGGGGGGGGGTTATTGGCCAGGTCTCCTAACTCTTATCCCAGATAGAGTTTATGCCTATAGCTTAACACTGCAATCTACTGTAACTTATTAGTAGATCTACATAATGCGAGAATCAATTCACTCACAATTCTAGAACTAAACACAAGTATGCTTCAGAAATTTTTCTTCAGTATGGATGTAATAAAATATTACTAGTACTTAATAAACCAAACTTAGCCTAAACAAATGACTAGAGTTTGTATTTCAACTTTAACATTTTTTTTTCTTGAACATAAACACCTAGGATTCCTTTTTAGTTTAATATTAATTAAAAAATATCCTCTCTTCCTTTCCTCAGATTTATACAACCATTTACTTAAATCAAGAATAGTATTTGGAAACAATATTTTTCCTGTGGTTTGGTGGAATATATATATATATAATCTTCTATGTATGAAGAAACATATTATTAGCTTTTTCACTAAATTAGGTCAAGTAAAATCTAGAACTCTTTAAAACTTCAAAAGAAAATTCACATCAAATCACATTGACCTCAGCCCATTTCTGGTTCACTCTACTTTTCCTGATTTGTGCTGATTATATGGCTATAGGAATATAGCTTTTTTATGAGCCTAAGAAGTCAATAGAAAGAGCATTAACTTTTCCTCTCTTGCTAAATTTATGAAATAATGAAATGAGAGATGATTATTAATCTAGCATTATCATATTTGTGATTATTATTCTTTTTAATCAATATTTTAAAATGAATATAGGATAATAAGAGGTATGAAAAATTACAAGTAACATTAGACTTGCATTTGCTTTCCCAAGAGTTTCCATGACATTAATTCCAGCAAACTATTCCAGGCTGCCCTCATGCATAAACCACTGGTTCCTCATAATGGCATATGGCATTTCAATTTCAAAGCTGCCCTCAATAAACAGGATGACGAATTACTGTGCTCACATATAAACTGCTTTGTGACTTAATGTTTATCTACGATAATCAATAACACCCAAATTCAAAAAAAATCAAAGGACATGAAAAATAAAACAATTTTATTTCATATGCTAAGCAAATTCTTTTTTCTTTTCTCAAGTGGAAAGATTATTAAAACAGTAGATGCCAAAGGTAAAACTTCATCATAAAAAAACCTGTAACGTATGTTAAGCAGTAAACTGCTAACGAATCTGCCTGGTTTTTAAAGGTGATTTTGCTTATGCACTTATTGATTTCTTCAGATGTATAATCTAGTCTATCGTCTCCATTTGCCAGCCTGACTTGTCCTCTGTAAATCCTCAAATAATGTAATAAATATTATCCAGGAAAATACATTATAAGCCAAAGCAGTATCTTTCTAGGTAAAAAAATCTGGAAAAAAATGAAACTGTCTAAATATCACTCAGAGGGCCACAAGCTACCAAATTGAAAAGTAAGATTATTGAAACACTTTGTTTTTAAATTAAATTCTAGAGGATTTTTAAAATTTTTCCATAATATAAATTTGGAATACAGTTTATATGTTCAGAAGACTGGATTCTGCTCTTCATTTATTTTTTTCTAGCCCTAATATTTTCTAAGCATCTATCTATTACCATTTTAAAGGTCATACTAATGGAAACATTCAATTAAGCTTAGCTTTTACTAAGTCCATCACAACCACCACAACAAAAAAATCAAGATGTCACGATCTGTCTTCTATTGCCCCCATGAGGAAAATGCTATTCCTAACTTTGCTGCATCTGTCCAAACTTTAAGATCACCTGATATGATAATCCCTTCCTTATTTGGCTGGAATAAAAAGAAAAATAATTTTGGAATTAAAGTCCTCGTGATTTGTTAGTGACGGCTCTTCTCTCATTTTATTTATCCATCCAATAAATTTTTATCAAGCACACATGATGTGCCAAGAACCCACCAGTCTCTGGAGCCACAACAGTGAACAAATCAAACAATGTATCCTTCCCCATGGAACATACATGTTAGTGGATGTGACAGAAAGTAAACGAATCCACTATATGGGCAGCTATATAGAGAGATATCAAAAGTAGAATATCATGATTAGAATTTAAATACGTACAATTATCAACAGAATTGGCAGAAAGAAGTTCTCTGAAGAATTGATATTTGAGCAGGAGCACAACTGAGGTAGCAAAGTAAGAAAGCTAACAGTAACCTCTGGTAGATGGGATAGAGAGTACGTACAAAGCTCTGGAATGACTGAGCTCTGGGAGTTTGGGGAAGAGAGAGAAAGAAGGTCCAAGTGACTAAAGCAGGTGACATCATGGAAAACAGGATGATTCAGACCAATACAGGGAAGCTGTATTGTGTGTACACTGTAAGCCAGAGAATGTTGCTTTTGATTCTGCGTAGAATGGGGACGCTGGAGGTACTGAGCATAAAAATGACCTGAATGCATTTTGTGCACTAAAGTGTTTACAGTGGCTATTGATAGAGAATGTACTAATTATTTAAACCCTACAATCTCAATGTCTTTCTTTTGAAACAGGAGTACAAATGTTTACCTAGTGTGTCCCTTGAGCACTAAATTAGATGCATAATATCTAACACATAGTAAGATCTCAAAAACTGGTATTTCCTTTTGTGTTTCCTTCTCTTGAATTAGATAAAATATCTCTACTCCTTTCAATGCAAATTTCACTCATAACACCTATTGTCTTAATTCCATCTTTTTTCCAACTCTGCTGGCTTTTTCTGTCAAATATTTTCCTCTTTATCCTCTTTCTTCCAAATGATTTATCCTCTCAGACTAAAAGCATATACACATCCTCTTGCCTCAAACAAAGACAATTTTTCTTCAATCCTGCTGTTTCAGATATCCCATCAAAAGGCACTCATTGCCTTCATTTTTGTAAAAAAATTCCTAAAAGCAATGGTTGATATATAATGCTTCCATTGCTTTCACATTTCATTGTCCCCTCACTTTTATAACCTGACATTTGCCATTACAATTCTATTGAACCTACATCCCTGATTGTTCTACATAGTAGACCAGGTAGAGGAAGACTTTAAACATATGGCAATGAAATAAGTCTGGTGCTTCAGGTTCAAGAGTCTCATGTTTTGCCAAGTCTTCTGAAGGGTGTAGATAAATTTCCAAAACAAGTATATTTGTCATTTTTTTGTCCTTGGAAAAGGCAATGCATGAACAAAGTCCTGGGTAATGAGAAAGTAAACATGATTTCAGAAGAGATGTTATGGAAAGTTCCAATTAAAAACTATCCTGCTGTGGGAGTTCTCCCTTCTGCTATGATGGAGGAACCACTACAGGACTTGCTTTCCCATTGTAAACAGATGTACAATTGAAAAAAATTGGGGGCATGGGACAAGAGGCATTGCAAAATTTTGATCCATAATATAAAGGAAATATGAATTTCTATCTAGAGGCAATTTTCGGACTGTAGACAGAGAGAGGCAAAACAAGCAGGCAACATGTTCTGGCTGAGTTAATGACCTACCTTTTAGAAGTCAAGGAGGCCAACGTGTCTAGAATTAATGGGAAAGATTGTTGTGAAGAAAGGATCTATGTAGACAAAGAAATACAGAAACCTATGGAAGGTTTCCCTGAGTGTGTGGCTGAATAACAAGCTGTACATATTTGGGGTGAAAGATGCCAGGGAACAAACAATTATGGGGATATAAAAAATGAAATAATTCCCAGAAGTCACACAGGACCAGGAGAGTGTTGAGTTCTTTCCATCCAAACTGGAGGACTAGGAGTACCTATTGAGGTGCAGTGGAAATGATTATGACCAGTATCCATGAGGATGAGGGTTTGACCCCTGGCCTTGCTCAGTGGGTCAGGGATCCAGCATTGCTGTGAGCTGTGGTATAGGTCACAGATGCAGCTTGAATCCCACATTGCTATGCTGTGGCATAGGCCAGCAGCTGTAGCTCCAATTCGACCCCTAGCCTGGGAAATTCCATATGTTGTGGGAGCAGCCCTAAGAAGCAAAACAAAAATCAAAACTAAAAACAATGAACATCCACAAAAACCAAACAAACAAAAAAACCCAACAAATTGGAGAGGCTGTACCAGGCAAACAAGGCATTCAGGTAGATCCCAGAAGTGTTTTATTTTAACAGTTACAAAGTGCTCACAGTTGCCAGAAACTTCCATGTCGACACGGCTGGACCTAAACTTAGGCAGACTTTTCTCCTTCCCACAGGCCCCTGAACTTTGGTTCACCTTCAAGCTTAAGCAAGTCATAACCTGCAGAACATTCTTCCTTATTAGCTCAATTTGGAAGTTAGATGACCACAAAGAAGGTCAGTTTCTGCAGATCTTCTCGAACTGTGCTGTCTGCACTTGCTTGTCGTCTCTCACTGTGTTCCTACTAGGTTTGTTTACACCTTGTTGTAGGTTGAAGGGTGGCCCCACCCAAAATATATGTGCATGTCTTAACCCCCAGCATCTGTGCATGTTATCTTATATGTAAAAATAGTCTTTGCAGATGGAGTTCAGCATCTTCAGATAAGATAGGCCTAGATGACCCAGTTGAGCTCTGAATCTGATGACAAGTCTCCTTATCAGATACAGAAGAGAAAAGATCCCAAGAGGAGGAGAAGTTTGTGTGAAGATAGAGGCAGAGATTGGAGTGATGTTGACACACGTGCAGGAGTGTCTGCAGCCACCAGAGCTGGGAAAGAAAAAGGATTCTCTCCTCAAGCTTCAGAGAGAGCACAGCCCTGCTGACACCTGGATATCACATTTCTGGCCTCCAGACTCTGAAAATAAACTACTGTTATTTTAAGCAACCAGTTTTGTTAAAACTAGTTATGGCAGCCCTGGGAAATGAATATGGTCCTCCTTACAAAAGAGAACACTTTTTTTTTCTCTTTTATTTCATGATGCCGACAGAGGCTGAGGTCAGAGTCTGTGCCTACTGTGTTAGTCTTCTTGAATAGCATCTCTCCTAATTTTTGTTTTAAATTGTACAGTGGTATGGTTAAATAAGCCCTAAAATAAAGGCTACTTCAGAACCTGTATAACTTTAAAAACAAAACTAATTAAAAAAAAAAGAACCTGGAAAATATAAAGCCAATCACTAGTAGCTTAACTGCCATTCTATGTGATATGCTTTTTAAAAAATACAATGCCCTTGAAGTTCCTGCTGTGGTTCAGGAGACTAAAGGTCCGTCATTGTCCTCTGTGGCAGTAAGGGTTCAATGCCTGGTCCAGTAACTTCCATATGCCATGGGTGTGGGCAAAAGCACAGTCCACTTCACAGGGCCCTTCAACCAGGAGCAGCCTATGCCACCTTCCCATTGGTCCTTACTAATGTCCATCTCCCTGGAAGCACACTCAGAAGCCTATCAAGGAAATAACTACCTGCACACACTGAGGAAGGAGACAGCAAGTGTCCAAACCCTCACACCAAAAATAAATAGTAAGCCTTCACCCAGGGGCACTCTTGCATATAAATAGCCCTTAAAGACTGCTGTAGAGATTTTTCCTAAACTCACAGAATAAGAAAAATACAAACAAAATGAAGAAGCCCAGGAACTATTCCCAGTTAAAAAACAGGAGAATTCACCTGAAAGAGCAATGGAACAGATCTCTGCAGTCTAAGAGATACCAAGTTCGAAAAGGAGATAGTAAAAATCCTGAAGGAATTAAGAGTGGATATGAAAAGTAATGCATATTAATTTAGAGAAAAACCATAAAATATAAGTAGGATCTAAGAAAAATTAGAAAATTCATTTGCAGAGATGCAACCTGAGTTAAAGGCACTGAAGAGCAGAATGAATAATGCAAAGGAAAGAATTAGTAACTTGGAAGATAGAATAATGGCAATCACTCATTTAGGACAGCAGACAGAAAATCAAATGAAAAAATATGAAAGCAATATAAAAAAAATCTATGGGATAATATAAAGTGGGCCAATCTATGCATAATAAGGATTCCAGAATGAGAAGAAAAATAAAAGAGGGTTGAAAATATATTTGAAGAAATTATGGCTGAAAATTTTCCAGATCTAAAGGAAACAGATAACAAGATACAGGAAGCACAGAGAGGCCCAAATACATTGAACGCAAACAAGACCACAACATGACATATTATAATAAAAATGGCAAAAATTAAAGAGAAGATTCTAAAGGTATAAAGAGAAAAACAGAGTGTTAATTATAAGGGAACCCACATAATGCTATCAGCTAATTTCTCTACAAAAATGCTACAGACCAAAAGAGAGTGGCAAGATATATTCAAAGTTCTAAAAGGGAAAAATTTGCAGCCTAGAATACTCTACCCACCAAGAATATCATTTAAAATACAAGGAGAAATAAAGAATTTCTCCAACAAACAAAAACTGAAAGATACAGCCACACTAAACCCATTCTAAAAGCAATACATAAAGGGCTCCTCTAAATAAAAAAATGTAAGAAGAAATAGGATGGATAAAATTACAATTGGAAAGTAATCATTTAAATAAGCCAGTATACAGAACTAAAAGGAAAAAAAAAAACTTATTGTAAAAGCAACAATAAACACAACGAACAGCCAAAAGATAAACATAAAGATGCTTAAAAAGGACATCAAAATCGTAAAATGTGGGGAAGGAAATTAAAGAAATCTAGACTCTTTTTTTTCCAGAATGTGTTTGAGCCAATATGACCATCAGGCTAAAGCAAGCAGATATAGGAAGGGGTTAACATACTTGAAAAACAGGAAGACCACAAATCAAAACCAAACAATACATTCAGAAAAACTGCAAAGAAGAGGACAAAAGCATAAAATAAAAGGAAATCATCCAACCAAAAAATGAAAGGAACAAAAAAGAAACAGGATCAACTGGAAAACAAGGTTTAAAATGGCAATAAATAACATATTTATCAATAATTACCTTAAATTACAATTGGAAAGTAATCATTTAAATAAGCCAGTATACAGAACTAAAAGGAAAAAAAAAACTTATTGTAAAAGCAATTCAATTCAATGAATGAATGCTCTAATCAAAATACATAGAGTGACAGACTGTATAAAAAAATTAAAACCTACAATATGTTGCCTACAAGAGACTCACCTTAGGGCAAAGGACACATATAAATTGAAAGTAAGGGAACAGAAAAACATATTTCATGTGAATGGAAAAGACAGGAAAGCAAGGGTTGCAATACACATATCAGACAAAATAGATTTTAAAACAAAGGTCATAAAAAAGAAAAGGACACTAATGATAAAAGGATCCATTCAAAAAGAAGATAATACATTCATCAATATATATGTCCCAAATATAAGAGCAACAACAAATATATATTTGTTGTTATATACAACAAATTCTAACATAAAAGGAGAAATTTATGGGAATACAAAAATAATATGAGATTTTAACACCCCCCACATTAATGGACAGATCCTCTAGTGAGAAAATCAGTAAGGCAACAGAGATCCTCTATGACACAATAGAAAAGTTAGACTTAATTGATATTTTCAGGACATTATATCCAAAAAAAAAATCAGAATATACATTATTTTCAAGTGAACATAGAACATTCTCAAGGATTGACCACATACTCAGGCACAAAACTAACCTCAAAAAATTTAAGAGTATAGAAATTATTTCAAGTATCTTCTCTGACCACAAAGGCATGACATTAGAAATCAACCAGGAAAAGATATTAGTAAAAAAAAAAAAAAAACCCGACCAGGTGGAGACTAAATAACATGCTACTGATAAAACAATGGGTCAATGAGAAAATCAAAAGGGAAATTTTAAAAATGTAAAGACAAATGATAAAAAATAACACAACTATTCAAAATCTATGGATTACTGCAAAAGCAGTGCTTAAGGGAAGTTTGTATCTGTACAGGTATTCTTCAAAAAAGTAAAAAATATCTCAAATAGACAACTAAACCCACCACCTAAGAAAATGAGGAAAAGAAAAACAAACAAAACCTAAAGTCAGAAGAAGGAAGGAAATCATACAGATCAGAGTGGAAATCAATAAAATAGAAATTCAAAAATCAATAGGAAAAAAAATCAATAAAACCAAGAACTGGTTCTTTGAAAAGGTAAACAAAATTGACAAACCTTTGGCCAGACTCACCAAAAATAAGAAAGAAAGAACTCAAATAAACAAACTAAGAAATGAAAAAAGGAGAAATCTCAATGGATGCTTAAGAAATACACACACAAAAAAAGAATACTCCGAACAATGATACATCAACAAATTTTACAACCTAGAATAAATGGATGACTTTCTAAGAATATACAGCCCACCAAACTGAATCAAGAAGTAACAGATCAATTGAACAGGCTGATCACTAGAAACAATATTGAGTATGTAATAAAAACACTCCCTACAAACACAAGTCTAGAACCAGATGGCTTCACAGGTGAATTGTACCAAACATTCAAAGAAGAACTTATACCCATCCTTCTTAAGCTTTTCCAAAAGTTTGAGCAGAAAGAACACTCCAAAAGATATTCTATGAAGCCACAATCACCCTAATATAAAAACCAGACAAAGATTCTACCAAAAAAAGAACATTAGAGGTCAATATCTTTGATAAATATAGATGCAAAAACTCTCAAAAAATTTTTATCTAACCAAATTCAGCAACACATAAAAAAGATCATACACCATGACCAACTGGGATTCATCCCAAGTTCACAAGTATGGTTCAACATAGGCCAATCAATCAACGTCATACACCACATCAATAAAAGTCAAAAACCCCATGATCATCTCAATAGATGCAGAAAAACATTGGACAAAATCCAACATCCATTCATGATTTAAAAAAAACTCTTACCAAAGTGGGTATAGAGGGAACATACCTTAACATAATAAAAGCCATTTATGACAAACCCACAGCCAATACAATACTCAATGGAGAAAAGCTGAAAGCCTTCCCACTAAAATCTGGAATAAGACAAGGATGCCCACTCTCACCACTTTTATTCACCATAGTATTAAAAGTCCTAGCCACATAAAATGACAAACAAAATAAATAAAATATATCCAAATTGGAAGAGAAGAGGTCAAATTGTCACTCTACACAGACAACATGATACTATATATAGAAAACCTGAAGGACTCTACACAAACTACTCAAACTGATCAACGAAGTCAGCAAAGGAACAAGATGAAAAGTAATGTGTATTAATTTAGAGAAAAACAAGATTAACATTCGGAAATTGGTGGCATTCTGTATACTAACAATGGAATATTAGAATAGGAATATAAAAACACAATACCTTTTAAAATTGAACCCTCAAAAAGTAAATACCTAGGAACAGAGCTGAACAAGGAGGTGAAAAACTTATATGCTGAGAATTATAAAACTTGAATAAAGGAAATTAAAGAGGATTCATAGAAATGGGAAGATATTCCATGCTTCTGGGTTAGAAGAATTAGCATCATAAAAATGGCCATACTACCCAAAGCATGAAAGATTTATATTATGAGAACTATAAAACATTAATCAAGGAAATTAAAGAAGATGTACAGGAATGGAAAGATATTCCATGCTCCTGGAATATCCATTTAATATACATAAAATGACCATACTACCCAAAGCAATCTACAGATTTGATGCAATCCCTATCAAATTACCCAGGACATTTTTCACAGAACTAGAACAAACAATCCAAAAATTTATATAGAACCATAAAAGACCCAAAATTGCTGAATTAATCTTGAGGAACGAAAACCAAGCAGGAGGCATAACTCTCCCAGACTTCAGGCAATATTACAGAGCTATAGTAATTAAGACAGTGTAGTACTGGTACCAAAACAGACATATAGACCAATGCAGCAGAATAGAGAATCCAGAAATAAACTCAGACAGCTATGGTCAATTAATCTTTGACAAAAGAGGAAAGAATATATAATAGGAAAAAGACAATCTCTTCAGTAAGTGGTGCTGGGAAAACTGGACAGCTGCATGTACATCAATGAAACTAGAACACACCTTTATGCCATGCACAAAAATAAATTCAAAATGGCTTAAAGACTTAAATGTAAGACAAAACACCATAAAACTAGAAGAGAACATAGACAAAACATTCCCTGACATCAACTGTACAAATTTTTCTTAGGTCAGGCTCCCAAAGAAATAGAAATAAAAACAAAAATAAACCAATGGACCTAATAAACCTTACAAGCTTTTGCACATCAAAGGAAACCATAAAAAAAGACAACTTGTAGAAATCAAGAAAATAGTTTCAAATGATGCAAATGACAAGGGCTTAATCTCCAAAATATAAAAACAATTCACACAACTCAACTGCTAAAAAACAAACAACACAATTGAAAAATTGGCAGAAGACCTGAATAGACATTTCTCCAAAGAAGATATATAGATGGCCAACAGGCGTATGAAGAAATGCTCAATATCACTAGTTATTAGAGAAATGCAAGTCAAAACTACAATTTGGTACCACCTCACACCAGTCAGAATCGCCATGAGAAAGTCCTCAAATAACAAAGGCTGGAGATGGTATGGAGAAAAGGGAAACTTCCTGCACTGTTGGTGAGAATGTAAATTGGTACAACCACTGTGGAAAACAGTATGGAGTTACCTCAGAAAACTAAATAGAGAACCACCACATGATCCAGCATTACCACTCTTGGGCATATATCCAGACAATTCTTTCATTGACAAAAATACATGCACCCCTATTTTCCTTGGAACACTATTCACAATAGCCAAGACATGGAAATAAACTAAATGTCCATCGACAGATGAATGGATTAAGAAGATGTGACATATATGCACATTAGAATACTACTCAGCCATAGAAAAGAACAAAATAATGCCATTTGCAGCAACATGGATGGAACTAGAGACTCTCATACTAAGTGAAGTAAGTCAGAAAGAGAAAGACAAATACCATATGATATCGCTCATTTCTGGAATCTAATATATGGCACAAATGAACCTATCTACAGAAAAGAAACAAACTCATAGACATGAAGAACAGACTTGTAGTTGCCAAGAGGGAGGAGGAAGGATTGGGAGTGGGATGGACTGGGATTTTGGAGTTAGTACATGAGTACTATAGCATTTGGAGTGGATAAACAATGATATCCTGCTATATAGGATAGGGAACTAAATCTAATCACTTGAGATGAAACATAAGGGAGGATAAAATAAGAAAAAGATTGTATGTATATATGTATAACTGGGTCAATTTCATGCATAGCAGAAATTGACAGAACGTTGTAACTCAAGTATATTGAAAAAAAAATGTATGGTTAAGTGGAAAGAGGAGGGAGGGATAAGTTAGGAGTGGGAATAAAATAAACACACTACTATATATGAAATAAATAAACAAGGACATACTATAATCAATTTCAATATCATGAAATAATCTATAAGGGAAAACAATCTGACAATATATATACATATAAAACAATCATTTTGTAACTTGAACTAATACATCATTGTAAGTTAACTATACCTTAATAAAAAATATAAATAAACAGATAAACCAGTAATGAGGTTATAGGTTGAAGAATGGGAGAGTGGTATGTAGGGATAGAGGAATGGGAGCAGTTTTTTCAATTTATACCTTTTAAGGTCATATTAATTTTTGATTATATTGTTGTATTATGTAGTTGAACAAAGAATATATATAAATTTAAATATTTTAAATTTGTGAAAATTAAGATACTATTCTTTATGCTAGCATACACTATATTTTGGTGGCAATTCTCTTAGTTATAAAAAATTAAAGTCAATGAAAATTGTTTTAACATCTTATTTCACTAAAAATGACAAATCTGTGTTTGTTTCCCTATTAAATTATCATTATTTTGTTATTTTTATCATTACATCAATTTATATGGGTAAAAGCACTTGATATAAATTTCTCCATCATTAATTTATCTTTTTATCTTTATCTGGGTCTCCATAAAATACGAACATAATGCACATTTAATTTAGACCTCATAAATAAATATCTTCTCTGATCTTTTAGTTATCATCATTCTTTAAATTTACTGAGAAACTCTATAGAAAGTAGCCATTTCATGAGTTTCTAATATATTCTACAAATAAATAAATTTCATTATGCCTCTCCTTGAAATTGCATCAAAGTAAATTAATTAAATAATTTAAATGAAAGAAAAATATTCTTTTAGAATTTCAAATTAAGGAAAAGTATATTTCTTCTGAAAAAAAAAATTGGTATTTTTCCAGTTATCTGGATTTATTGCTCATTCTGCATTAAATAAATTAATCCTTACCTTATAAACATTATATATTTTATGAATTAATCAAGAACTAAAACATTTCATTCTTACATATCAGTGCTTCTGTTTACATTAAATTCACCTCAAATCATCTTTGAAAGGAGGTAGGACAAAGATTAGCGTGTTTTCTATGGCTGACATAACAAATTATCATTAGCACCTTAAAACAACATGAATTTATTGTCTCACAGAAGTCTGGGTTGGCTGAGCTGGTTTCTCCATTTCAGGTTACACAGGTGACAGGAAATCATGATATCTACTACTGGGCTATTATCAAGACTCTGGGAAAAATCTGCTTTGAAGCTCATGTACATGGTTAGCAAACCCAACTTTCCTTGCCAGCTTAATTTCAGAGCCACACCTAACCCCTAGAGGCTGTGCTGTAGTCCTTGCACACAGACTCCAATGTCTCAACATCAGCAGGGACATTTTCAACACTTAGCACTCTTAAATTCTCTCTGACTCTACCACATCTCTCTTCCACCTGTATCCAAAGAAAATACTTTGCTTTCAAGGGCTCTTGTTGTTATATTGTGCCCAAAAAAATAATGCAGGACAGTTTTCTATCTAAAGGTCCATATCCTTAATTACAACAGCAAAGTCTCTTTTGCCATACAATGTAACATCTTCACAGGTTTCACTGATTAGTGATTGGACATCTTTGTGGGTCAGGGCAGCCCACACTTCATAACAAATACCGCAATTAATATCAGGTAAACTATAATACATGGCCTCCATATTTATCTCCATCCTAAGCACCTGTAAGTTATAATTATAGCTGATTATTGCTTGCTTAGAAACTCAGAATATAGAATGAATGTATTTCCACAGATGAGAAAAATAAAGGAAAAACAAATACATGTTTACCAAAGATTGAAAATGTTAAAAACAAAGATAAGTCTTTGAAAACAATTTACTTGCATGGGAGAGAGAAAATAAAACTCCTTATTATTTATTCTTGTTTTATATTCCAGAATCTAAAATATGTTCTAAAAAGCTGCCCTATTTGTCAATCTGTCATGAAGTATATTTCAGCTTCAAGCCTCTTGCTCCTGGGGAATTCACAAAATATCTCATTCAGCTGAAGAGGCTGAAACTCTAAGCAGTGCAATTAATATCTTCCATTTTTGCCATAGGCAGGGAAAGCAGCTCCTTGGAATCTGAATTGTGTCTAATAGTTTACATCCGGCCTGTGCAAGTTCAGCATATTAGAACTTGCCTTTATGTGCCTTGATCACCAGACACTGAGTGGCCATGTTCTGACCTGAACTTTAGAGTAGTTGCCACATTTTTACCCTCTCAAGAAATAGAATATTCATTAATGAGCGAAATCCAGCTTCAAGAAATCATAGGCATTCTTCCCACCAAATGTAGCCTTATTGTAACTAGCAGTCTTAACTAAGAGGATGGAAACGCCATAAAAATAAAAATCTTCCCTGGAGTGTATCAAATAAAGTACTTGCTCAAAAATATGATATAAACAAGATCATTTTACTGATTCACTTAATTTTGTCCTCATGCTATGAAAACTCAAGACTCTTGAATATATTAGTTTTAATAGATGTATCAGAAAACCACTCATCTAAGAGTACAGTCCAGAATATACAAAAAATTTCAATTATCTTCTGTAGGTGAAATTTTACACCCATTGAAAAAGCAATTTTGTATTTCTCCCTCTCCCTAGGCCCTGGAAACCACCATTCTAGTCTGCTTCCATGAGGATGTTTTAGAAATTTTATATAACTGAAATCATGCACTGTTTGTCCTTCTGTAATTGGTTTATTTCACTTAGCATAGTAACCTCAAGGTTTCCATATTGTCCACATATGGCAGAATCCCCTCCTTCTTTAAGGCTGAATAATATTCCATGAAATGTTATACGCTTTTAAATCAGGAAATGTGATGCCCCTAGTTTTTTTTTTTTTTCCTTTTTACTCTAGATTGCTTTGTTTATACAGGGTTGCATTGTGCTTCCATATGAATTTTAGAAATTCTTTCTATTTCTATAAAGAATGCCATGGAATTTTGATAGGGATTACATGAGTCTATAGATCACTTGGTACTATTTTAATAGTATTGATCTATCCAATCCATAAACACAGGATGTCTTTCCATTTATCTGTGTCTTCTTCAATTTTTCTTATAACATTTTATAATTTTCAATACACAGAACTTTCACATACATCATTAAATTTATTCCTGTTTTATCCTTTTTATTATAAATGTTTTTTCTTAGTGTCTTTTTCAGATAGTTTATTGTGTACAGAAATGCCACTGATTTTTTATGTTAACTTTGTCTTGCATCTTTACTAAATTCATTTATCAGTTCTAAAATTATTTTTGTTGAATCTTCAGTTTCCTACATAATCGTGTCATCTGCAAACATAATTTCACTTCTTCCTTCCAACTTGTTTTTTTAGTCTAATTGCATAAGCTATGACTTCTAGTTTGTTGAAAAGAAGTCTTGAGAATAGGCTCCTTGCCTTATAATAAATCCAATAGGAAAAGTTTTAATTTTTACCTCATTAACTATGATGTTAGCTACGGGATTTTCATAGTCATTATTGGGTAGAGATGAGTTCCTTTTTTAATTATTTTATTGAGAGTTTTTGTCATGAATGGCTATTAAAATTTATAAAATTATTTTGCATTTATTAAGGTTGTATTTGGTTTTATCTTTCATTCTTTTAATGTGCTGTATCACATTGATTTGATTTGCATATATTCAATCATCCTTGCATCCCAGGGATAAATCCTATTTGGGAGTAGTGTTTAATCCTTTTAATGTGTTGTTGAATTCAGTTTGCCAGTATTTTGCTGAGGATTTTTTATATCTATGTTTATTAGGTATATATGTAGTTTTCTTTACTTGCAATGTCTGACTCAGGGTGATGCTTGCCTCATGAAATGAGTTTGGAAGTGTCCCCTCTTTTTTATTTTTTGGAAGAATTTAAGGACTGATATTAATTATTTTACTTTTTGGTATACCATCAGGGTAGGCATTTGGTCCTAGGCTTCTTTGTTGGGAGATTTTTGGTTACTGTTCAATCTCATTTGTTATTGCCTATCAAGTCTTTCTATTTTTTGTTGTCTTTCTATCTCTTATTTATTTATTTATTTTTCTACTTGGAAGTGTGTGGTATTTAGATTCATGAAGACAGGAAGAGTTTAGGAGCACAAAAGCTTATCTTTGGAATTAAGGAACAAGACCATTATTTATCTTCTAATGGAAAACAGCCTGTCTTCTCTAAAGAAACCACAAGGGTGGATGGCTAACTCAGAATGCATTCATCTCTTTAACTCTTCCCTTAACTAAAACACATTGGGATACCTCAGTTAGGCACAGGATTCATTCATGGAAATGCCCATCTTGTCATCTGAAGCACTCCATTTCAAATCCGCTTCTCACTCCAATGCCCACTAGAGTTTTTTATCGTGATATTGTATTATATGGATTACACACCAGTCAAACTGTTACTTTTCCCAGTAAGTATGCCTTATCAAGATTTCCCCAATGATTCTCACAAAAAAATTAATGAACAATTATGACACAAGTCACAGTCTCCTATTTGAAACCCAGACATATATGTATATATATATACATACATATATATACTTATGAAATATTTCAGGTTTTGAAAAGGAAATATAGTCTGTACATCATAAACCATCCTTGCAGAACCTGAGGCTATATCCTAATATCAGATACTTCAATAATTCTGAAGTAAAACATTTGGATATTCATGGAACCAAATAAAAATTAGCTTATACAGCTTCACATTTCTTCAGAATTAAGTTTTGCCTTCAAATAAGTCTGTGCAGAATTTACAGAATCTTTTTTAATTTTTAAAATTTGGGGAGTGTTTGGGATTACAGAATTGTGAATAATGGACTCTGAAAACACATTTTGACTTCCAATTTACTGCATTTAAGATTTTTCTTACCCCTGGTCTTTTTTACCAAATAGATTAGCTTTTAGAAAATTGTATTTTTATTGAATGCTAAATATATTTAATGGAAACATAATGCAGATATTGTGCCAATACTTAAAGTCATACCAACTACCTGGCATGGTCTTTTGCTAGTTTTGTTAAGGGCTTGAGAGACAGTAATCAGAGATTTTCTGGCAGATTTTTAGCTAAACAGGAATTGTTACTTAAAAAAAAAAAGATATCTATGAAGTGATGGGGTAACAGTAACAAAATTGAGGTAATTGTTTATTCTGTTTTATGAACACAACTGAATACCTCCTTAAATTAAAAACAAAGATCAATTACTGCAGGCCAAGTAATTTACTAAGTCACAAAAAAAAGGAAAACAAATGATGTGATATCATTCTGTGGGTCATTTAAACATACACACAGAACCCAGATTTTGCATTGTTTAGCTCTGAAAGGTAGTTACTGTCAGAGAGGTAGTGTCATTTTTCCTAGGATCTAATTTCTATAGCATTACTAATCCTCAAGGAGAAACAAAAAGGCAGTATCTTGGCTTTCTTACAGTCTAGATTATTCTTGGCCTGTGTTCTTTGTATATATCTAATTATGTTTATAAACTCCTACTTATTTAATTATATTTTTTTTCTCCTATCAACAATGGCTATCTTCAATTTCTTTTTCATATTTTTATAGAACTTAAAGTTTCTTATGTGAAATAAATATAGCCAAAATATCCTGTAGGAATATGTAGGCTACAATGCTTTGGCTGGCAAGTTAAAATATTTTTAATAGAAGTGTGCCAACATGTTAATCCAATTCCAAATGAATGAGTGGGATCAATATTGAATCCAAGAATGTGTAATGGAATGATGCTGCTTTTATAGATATTCATGTAAAATAAGTTATATATTGCCAGGCATTCATTAAGATCACTGTTCTTTTAGTAGAGTCAAGGTGCTATACAGCTTCAGTTAATACAGAGAAAAGATAGTTTCCTATTATTTTGGCCAGGCAATACACTGAAATTGGATATGTGTGTTTGTGTAGGTGTACCTATGTGCCTGTTTGTATATATGTCCTTCAAAGACAAAAATCTGCATTTTTTTTCTCTCTTAATGAGCTTGTCTCTACATTAAGTCTGCTTTATATATAAAGGTACCATATTTCCATGTTCACTCTTTGCCCCAGAGAATATATTCTTAATGAGCTTTTCATGTATGAAGCAACACATAATGTCAGTTAAGCGGATAGAATGAAAACAGATGATACTCAATAGTCATTGAGTCTTAGCTATAAAAGGGACTTAAGAGAGTGCTTAATGAGATTTAATGACAATTCTAGCTTTCAGAGAAGGTAGTTATTGAAACCCTGCTTGAAACATTTAATTAAGAGAAATTTTATTATACATTATTTTCTATTTTGTATCCTTAACAGTTGAAGTATGACTTTTTAAATATGTGTCCACTGTACAATCTTACTAGAATATTAACACACCAAATTATCCTTACTCTATTTGATACATTGTTTAAAAATTCTAAGTATCCACTTAAACTTTATCTCCCCTCTTATCATTCTTCACCTGCTTGTTTTGTATATATAAATTATTCCCTCTGATTTCTTCCAGTGAGCTCATTTTAATATTTTTTGGCCATGCCTGCAGCACATGAGACTTCCTGGGCCAGAAATCAAATCCGCACCACAGCGGTGACCCATGCTGCTGTAGTGACAATGTCAAATCCTTAACCTGATGCACAACATGCAGCTTCAGCAGTGAACTCATTTTAGTTTGTCAATATGCATAAATACACCCCTTCCATCCATAAAAGTAAAGAAAAATTTCAATGTAAGTCCTTTTCCCTTATTTTGAATGTGTTACTTCAATGCCTCACACAGTGGCTAGATTACTGTAGGGGCTAAAAACATTCAGCTGGAAAGTCAAATTGAGGAGTTACAGAGATTGCAGTCCATTGTAACTAAATATTCTTCATAACATAAAATTGTAACAATCCTAATTTGTCCCAGAACCTATGTTTGTGAATTGATTTTTATATGGGTACCAGAATTTATGACAATATTTACCATTAATATATTTTTTCCTATTTATTTCTACAGCATGGTGAATATTGTTAATAATACTGTATTACATACTTGAAATTTGCTAAGAGAGCAGATCTTAAAATTCTCACAATACACACACACACATACAAATGATAACTATGTCAAGTGATGAATATGCTAATTAACTTGATTTGGAAAATACTTCACAATGTGTACTCAAATCCTCTGATAGCCCACTCTAAATATATACAACTTTATTTTTTGATTATATTCCAATAAAACTGGAAAAATTAATTAAATCACTTTTAATATTGCTTTTATCTAATTATATTATTCATCATCTCTCCTAATTCATTTAACCAATGAAATCAGCATGACTTTGCTACCCTCATCCACATATCAACAGGTGTGAAAAAACCGTACCAAAGCAAGCAAGTCTAACAATGGTAATAGAAAGGTGGAGATTAGTCCCCCCCCCACACACACATCTAAATCTGAGATTCATTATATATGTATACAATTAATATATAAACTTACACTCAGAGATGTTACATGAGTTAATCAAAAATCTAAGAATGAGTTAATTGGATGATCAAGACTAAGACCTATGGCTTCCAGTGCCTAATTGTATTTTTGATGTCGCTACTTTCTTCACATTAATTGGCAAACCCAGCAAACACTGAATATTTAAGTTCAGTGATATGACTAGTAAAAATCAAAGGAAAAAAATAATAAAATAAAAAGCAAAGGTGACTAAGTCATTTCTTTTTTCTTTTTTCTTTTTTTTTTTTTCTTTAGGGCCGCACCTGCCTCACATGGAAGTCCCTGGGTTAGGGGTCGATTAGGGGTAGAATCAGAGCTGCAGCTGCCAGCCTATGCCATGGCCACAGCAATGGAGGATCCAAGCCATGTTTGTGACTTACATCATAGCTTACTGCAAAGCAAGATTCTTAACCTGCTGAGCAAGGCCAGGGATTGAACCCACCTCTTCATGGATAGGAGTAGGGTTTGTAACCTGCTAAGCTACAATGGGGACTCCCTAAGTTATTTGTTATGTACAATAAACTTATAATTTTGCTGGATTAGGAAAAGGGTTAAGACATTAAATACACAAGCATAGATTAGAGTTGGAATCCATAGTACTGTGCAATAAAACTCTAGTTCTGATTACGAGTGAGGGATAACTAGTGAATACATGCTGATGCTTGTAGGTCTGATGCTTGATAGTCTTAATTCATCTATTGATATTTTCCTTCATCAAGTAAGAGGCATCATGTTACTCCTCTTCACTATTATATCCAAAGAACTTTGGAGAGTTTCTAGTACATGGTATTGCAAAAATATGTAAATATCAAATTTTAACCACTTAAATTATCAGACATTACAATCATTATTAGAGAAAAATAAGAGGCTTTGTATCAATAAAACAATCAAAAAATGAAAAATAAGATATTTTCTCTTTTGTGGCAAAATCATGATATGGTGATACATCTTATTTTACTTAAAGTGACTTTTATCAAGCAAGTTCCTCTTGAATTTATCACTTGACTTCGTAATTTGATGCTACCAGGTAAACAAGCAAACTAACCAACAAAAACCCTGTGTCTCACTGAAACCAAAAGTATTAAACTGAACACTAGTGTCAGGAAGGTAGGCACATGTATAAAGACCACGTTTCTCTATGGAGTTTCCTTACTGCTACTTCATGCAGAATTTCCTTTGGAGGTACAAGAACTTCTAAAAATCACTGACTGTAAGCAATGCATAGAAAACATGACCTGTATTTCCACCATTATTTATACTACTCCACTCAGCCCAACACAGATGAACCAGAAAAGTGAAATATTGGCATTATTTTTCCAAAATCCTGATATAAAATACACAAAGAATTAAAATAGCAAACCCCAAAACTTATGAATAGTATCAACAAACAAATTAGATGACAACTGTATTCCATAAATCCCAAAATATGAGCAGATGGGGGTGAAGGTCATTGACAACAATCAGAATCTGTACATGAGAAATTTTTTAAAAAAGCAAAGAAATGCCTTATTTTTTTCTTACTGTTGTAAACAGAATGGATGACATCTTTGACTTTACACAAAATGTGTATAAGATCCTCTCTGAGATGACTACAAATAATTTTAAAGTTTATTTTAAAAAGGTCTAAGTGGATCACTAGAAATGAAATTGAATATGTCATAATAACACTCCCTACAAATAAAAGTCCAGGACCAGATGGCTTCACAGGTGAATTCTAACAAACCTACAAAGAGGAACTTATACCCATTCTCCTTAAACTTTTTCAAAAGGTTGAAGAAGAAGGAACACTTCCAAAGACATTCTATGACACCACCATCACCCTAGTTCCAAAACCAGAAAAAGATACCACCAAAAAAGAAAACTATAGGCCAATATATTTGATGACTATAGACACAAAAATTCCCAACAAAATTTTAGTTAACCAAATCCAACGACATATAAAAAAGATCGTACACCATGGCCAGGTGGATTCATCCCAGGTGTACAAGGATGTTTCTACATATGCAAATCAATCAATGTCATACACCACATTAACAAAGGAAAGTCAAAAACCCCATGATCATCCCAATAGATACAGAGAAAGCATCTGACAAAGTCCAGCATCCATTCATGATAAAAACTCTTACCAATGTGGGTATAGAGGGAACATTTCTTAACACAATAAAAGCCATTTATGACAAACCCACAGCAAATATAATTCTCAATGGAGAAAAGTTGAAAGCCTTCCCACTAAAATCTGGAACAAGTCAAGGATGCCAACCCTCACCACTGTTATTCAACATAGTACTGGAAGTTCTAGCCACAGCAATCAGACAAACAAAAGAAATAAAAGGCATCCAAATAGGAAGAGAAGAGGTAAAACTGTCGCTGTATGCAGATGACATGATACTATATATAGAAACTCCTAAGGACTCAACTCAAAAAACTACCTGAACTGATCAACCAATTCAGCAAAGTAGCAGGATATAAGATTAACATTCAGAAATCAGTTGCATTTCTGTATACTAACAATGAAATATTAGAAAAGAAATAAAAAAAACTTTTAATATTGCACCCCCCAAAAAATCAAATACCTGGGAATACATCTGACCAAGGAGGTAAAGGAATTATATGCTGAGAACTATAAAACATTCATCAAATAAATTAAAGAAGATGTAAAGAAATGGAAAGCTATTCCATGCTCCTGGGTTAGAAAAATTAATATTGTAAAAATGGCCATCCTACCCAAAGTGATCTACAGTGCAATCCCTATCAAACTACCCTTGGCATTTTTCACAGAACTAGAACAAACAATCCAAAACTTTATATGGAACCACAAAAGACCCAGAATTGCCACAGCAATTCTGAGGAACAAACACCAAGCAGGAGGCATCTCACTCCCAGACTTCAGGCAATATTACAAAGCTACAGTGATCAAGACAGTGTGGTACTGGTACCAAAACAGACAGAGAGAAGAATGGAAAAGAATAGAGAACCCAGAAATAAACCCAGACAACTATGGTCAATTAATTTTTGACAAAGGAGGCAGGAACAGAAAATGGGTAAAAGAGAGTCTTTTCAGCAAGCATTGCTAGGAAACCTGGACAGCCACATGCAAATCAATGAAACTAGAACACACCCTCACACCATGCATAAAAATAAACTCAAAAAGGCTGAAAGACTTAAATATACGACAAGACACCATCAAGCTCCTGGAAGAGAACATAGGTAAAACATTCTCTGACATCAACCTTACAAATGTTTTCTCAGGTCAGTCCCCCAAAGCAATAGAAATAGAAGCATAAATAAACCAATGGGACCTAATCAAACGGTCAAGCTTTTGCACAGCAAAGGAAACCAAAAAGAAAACAAAAAGACAACTTACAGAATGGGAGAAAATAGTTTCAAATGATGCAACTGACAAGAGCTTTATCTCTAGAATATACAGACAACTTATACAACTCAACAGCAAAAAAGCCAACAATCCAATGGAAAAATGGGCAAAAGACCTGAATATATATGTCTCCAAGGAAGATATACAGATGGCCAACAAGCACTTGAAACAATGCTCAACATCCCTGATTAAATGATTAAAAATAGGGATGTAAAAGGAAAAAATAAAGAAAATATTTTTCACATGCACTAGGAAGAATCAAATGATTGTTAAGGCATAGAACTTATAAAATAAGCTCTGACCATAAACAGTGATTAATGTAAGACAGATAAGAGGCAGCTTCCTTAAAAAATATAAAATAAAATATCTGTTCTTCATTTTAAAAAATAAAATAAAAATTAAAAAAATAAAATAGTCTGAGTGAATGGAGATATATATAGTAACTCAACACTGAAATGATATTAATCATCCACGAATTATTAAGGCTGTTCCTAGAATTCATATGAAAGATCAAAGGACCAGGAAGACTTTATTTAAAACTGAAGAAGAAAAAGAAAAAGAAGAAGAAGGAAGAAGACAAGGAGGAGGTGGCAGAGGAGGAGGAGGGGAAGGGGGAGAGGAAAGAGATGAAAAAGAAGAATGTAGCAATGTTAATGGCAATATATTTGCTTTTTATATAGATGTATTAACTAAGAGTATGTATCAGTACAGGGGAAATTAAATACACAAGTGAAACTTAAAGGCAAGCATAAACATAAACCAACATATACATGAAAACACAAAAGGTGGGTATATAAAAAAGGAAACATTGGTAATAACTAGAGAAAGAATTTATTAAATTTCATGCCAATACACCAAATATTCACATGGATATGTGTGTGTAGATATATATACATATGGATAAAGGCAGTTTAATAGATGGATATAAATTGGTATTCATACATATATTACTTAGCACTGACGGCAGAAAGGGTCTGGAAGCAATGACTTCCCACTGGCAATGAGGAAACCCAGAGCCAAGACCTTAGTTTCTAAATACTATTCTCAAATAAAAAGAATGGGAATTTAAAGAAATTTCTGACTCTAAAATTGGGCCAGGGAAAATAAGCCTCAAGCAACTTACAGAAACAGACTCACAGACATGGAGAACAGACTTGTGGTTGCCAAGGGGGGGGGCGGGGAAGGGAGTGGGATGGACTTGGTGTTTGGGTTATAAATGCAAACTATTACGTTTAGAATGGATAATCAATTAAATCCTGCTAGTATAACACAGGGAACAATATCCACTCACTTGAGATAGAACATGATGGAACATACTATGATAAAAAGAATGTATATAAACGTATGACTGGGTCACTATGCTGACAGCAGAAACTGACACAAAATTATGAATCAACTGTACTTTAATAAAAATTTTTTAAAATGTTAAAAAGAAAGACCAGAAAAAAATCCTTGTTTTAAAGGGAGAGAAGAATCAATCTTAAAAACCTTCCTCCAAATCTGAAATAATTTTAACAAAGTATGTTAGCATAGTATTATAATCAAAATTATAATATAAATATCACTGAATTCACACTGGTGTGAATAATGACTGAACAAACAAATACACAAACAATTAAGAGAAAAGAATTTCCTTAGAGAAGAATTCTAAATAATAAATATAACTCTTCCCGCTCCAAGAGGTAGAGTTTAATTACTGGTTCTTTCCTTCTTTGGTGGGTGAGCACAGAGTGGGGAAAGTAAAAATGGTAATTTTACATTAGGGAAACCTGACAAAAGGTGCCTTAATCACTTTTGATAAAAATTAGCATATCACCAATAATGTCAAATATCATATACTCTTTGACATGATGTGAAGAAAATATTTCAATTTTGAGATCTTATTTCCAGGACCCCATAACCCAAGAATAATTCTGACAGACATCAGGCAGGCCCAGATTGCAGCACATTTCACCGGATACCTAGATGATACTCTTCAAGGTCAACAAAATTGTTAAAAACAAACAAACAAAAAACAGAATCATTAAGAAACTGCCACAGAACAGAGAATACTTGGGAGACATGGAAATTAAAATCAACATGGTACTCTGAACTGAATCCTGAATGAGCATGAAGACATTAATAGATAATTTCCAAAGTCTGGAGTTTAGGTAATAGTACTATACCAAGGTCAGTTTCTTAATTTTTACAGATGCACCTGGGTAAGAGAATATTAACAGTGAAGGAAATTGGGTGAGTATTATATTGCAACTCTATGTAATATTTTTACAAATTTGCATAAATCTAAAAATATTCTAAAATAAAACATTTATCAAAAACACAAAAAGTCACTACTTTACATTAAATTTAAAATGTCTATGAATCAAAATATACTGTTGAACCAAAAGACAAGCCAGAGATTGAGAGATGATATTTGCAAAGTGTTTTAGAAGTGAAGAACTAGTATCCAGAATATTAAAACAATAAAGAAAATTATGAGGAAATTATGAGTAAACAAGACACAGACTGGGAAATATACACACCACCCATGGAGAACTAATTTTCATGTTTTCATAAGAATAAAAGAAGAAAAAAAGACAAATAGATAATGGGAAAAGTTAATAAACAAAAGAAGCAATCTGAAAATCTGACAACATACAGCATGAAGCTAGTTTAAGTAATAATCCAGGTGTGCTTACTTTTAATTTATGGCTTTTCAGTTCTAAACAGACCTTCTTTGCCATGATTAATGATACTGAAATAAGATTCTGCACACTATATTTTTCTGTTGCAAGCTGGCATGATGTTTGGCTACACCAATAGCAAATATAGGAGGAACTCTGTGAAGATGGAAGAGGAAGACAGATTCCTTCTTCCTGCATCTGATTGTTCTATTGTGCAGCAATCCTGTTAAGTGCAGGTACTGACAGCATTTACTTCAGTCTAGTCACTGGCATCCCTCTAGCCAATGTCTTCACCATGCTGGCAGTGACTCTTGGATCTCATGGCCCTGATTGGCCAAATTCTTTGTCACCAGAGCAACAGTCAATATTCTGGTTTCCCCTCTTCTCAGCACTGAAGAATCCTTTCCTCTGATTCTCTAAATTCTTGGTTCTTCAAGATATGCTGGTACCATCTGAAAGTGGAGAGTTATGGTGTTTCCCCTCCCCCTCCCCTCTCATAGGGCAGCCCAGAAAGACTAAGATGAAGGAATACCCTCACAGTGGGCAGGACTTCAAGTGATTCATTTTTTATTGACTTTTTCTGGAATGAAAATGAACAGAAACATGAATTTTTACTTACTCCTGTGTGGCTTCTATTGTTTTGGTGGATGATAATGGATTGGAAAGATGAGGATTAGAAAATTGGTGACAAGAATCTAGGGAAGAAATGTGCTGATGAGCTGCTCAAAATGAGCAAACAGTGCAGATATCCATGTCCTATTTCAATGCTCACTGTTTGCTTAATGAGTTAATGAAAAGTAGCCATAATGGCAGTTAATTATATGGTCATGAGACTTCAGTGTTAAAGTGACTATAGACAATACCTCGAAGGAGTGCATGGATGGTGGTACTGAAAGAAAACAATACAAAGGAAAGGAAAATTCATATCCCAGAGTATGTTCAGTGATGAGGTCATGGTACTAACAGTATTTCTTCTGATCAAGGAACTCACTTCAATGCAAAGAAAGTGCAGCTATGGGAGTTCCCGTCATGGCGCAGTGGTTAACGAATCCGACTAGGAACCATGAGGTTGCGGGTTCGGTCCCTGCCCTTGCTCAGTGGGTTAAGGATCCGGCGTTGCCGTGAGCTGTGGGGTAGGTTGCAGACGCGGCTCGGATCCAGCGTTGCTGTGCCTCTGGCGTAGGCCGGTGGCTATAGCTCCGATTGGACCCCTAGCCTGGGAACCTCCATATGCCGCAGGAGCGGCCCAGGAAATGGCAACAACAACAGCAACAACAAAAGGACAAAGAGACAGAAGACAGAAAAAAAAAAAAAAAAAAAAAAAAAAAAAAAAGTGCAGCTATGAGCTTTGGCCTATATAATTAAATGACCTTACCACATAACTGATCATTCAGAAAACTCAGTCCAAATGGAAAGATGGAAACTGCTTAATGAAGACAGAGTTCTGGTGCCAGTTGAGTCAACATTTTTTTTTCAAAAAGGGGTAAAACAGACATGTTATAATATGAAGTATAGGCTTCATACCAAAGACCATTTTAAGGTGTTGTCTTCCCTCTACCAAAAATATATAAGTCCAGTCCTGAAGGGATGGACGTGAAAGTGGATCTCCCCCCATTTTACTTAATAATTCATTCATAGAATTTTTGTTTCCAATCCTAACAACTTTGAACTCTGATTTAAAGATCTTGATTACCAGAGGGGGAATGATTTCATCAGAGGATGCACCAATGATTCCACTGAACCATAGGACAGAAGCATTACTTGGGCATACTGGACTCCTTTTTCCATGAACCAATCATAAAATAGGGCTACTTTACTTGTGGGTAACTGATTGCAATTGGCAAGAGGAAACTGTGTTGCTGCTGACTTTGGGGACAAGAAGGATTGTGTCTACAACCCAGAAGATGCTATGGGTGGCGGTGACATTTAGTATTTCCTTCCCATTGGCAAAGTGTCACAAAAAACAATAGCAGCCAAAATAGACAAGATTATAAAGGATTTAGACTCTCCAGGAATGAAAGTTTGGATTATCTACCATATAAAGAACTCTGACCAGTTAAAGTTTTATCTTAAAGCAAAGGGCACATGGACAGGAAAGTAGAAGAAGACAATGATAAATATCAAGTACAGCTTTGGAGCAATTATGGAAATGAGATTAGAAGCTTTACATATTTTCACCTTGCTTATAACATGCATATGTTTGTTTAAATATATGAACCTCTTCCCTCTTTATTTCCCTTTCTCTCTCTCTCTTTCTCTTTTGTATTTTTGTATACAAGTTTGTTGGTGTCTGACTGTTTAGCTAAGAGAAGATTCAGTGGGTCTGTAACTAAATTTGAGGCAGAAATGAATACAATTTTTTGGTATTCTGTCTCCTCGTTTGGAGAAAAGGTTGAGATCATCACTTGTATCAAAAAGAGATGTAACTTGCTGGATGGAAACTGTTCTTTGTTTTTTGTAAAGAAGTCACACTGATATAGAATGGAATGTGTGGATGCTGAGAGTCAAAGGGGTGGACTGTGCCAGTAATAATTCATTTACTTTCAGGTTCAAATCTACTCGTCTGTGTCATGCTCTGTGATGCTGGAACTGGACTCTGTAAACTACATTATTCTTTGCCAGCTGGATCAATATTAAGCTCAACAAATAGAGGACTCTAAAAAGGACACTGCCAAATTAGAAAATGAAGAACAGACTTTGGGGTGGAGGGCGGGGAGTATTCCCTATTTCCCTGTTACTTTGAGTGGTAAGTAAGCCAACATCCCAGCAAGATCACCACCATGGCAGTCTGATTTTGCAGTTTCGTGTGAAAGTCTACTCAGCTAGTGTCTTTGTTACCACATTGACAGATATTCTTGGCTCTCACATCTCAGCAACTAAAAGCCTTCTGGTGGTTTTGTCGTCACAACATTGGCAGCAGCTCTGTTCTCATTGCATAGTAGTGGCCAGTTTCTTTGTTACCATAGCCCAGCCATCCCAGTATGTTCCTAGAGCAACCATGTCCTCCTCTCAGTGGTCTGAACCTTGGCTTTGCTGTTCTCCCTCCTGGTGTTTCCAGGTTCCTTTCTTATTAACTCTTCCCACAATCCAAGGGTGACTAGCCACTCCACAACAAATCCCTTTCCACACCTTAATTGGTTAACTACACTTTGCCTAGGTCAGAATCTTTTATAGTAATCAAATTACTGGACCTTTGTTAATAATCAGGAAAGCACAATTAAAAGACCAATGATATATTGTTTCGTACACAGCTCATTCTTAAAATTTTAAGGCTCTGAAAATATCAATTGTTGGTAAGAATATTGAAGAAAATGGCAATTATAAGTGGGCATAGAGTTTGTAACAACACATTTGGGAAGCAAATTGTTCATGCCTATGATATTTGAACATGTTCATATGCTAGTCTCAGTCATTCTATGCATAGTCATATTTTCTAAAGATATTCCTATTTGGATGCATAAAAAATATATGCATGGAAGCATTGCTTTTAACAGAATAAAATTAGAAACAACCTGGCATTTCACCAATATTAGATTAAATAAATAGTAGTGTTTTATTTTAAAGATATATATCAGTAAAGGTAGATAAATATTTACTTATGAATATCAATAAATCTCATGAATATAATGCTGAAAGAAAATAGTTAAATATAGAACAATATATATTTTATATAGTAGTTAAATATAGAAAATAAGTAGTTAAATATAGAACAATATAGACTTTTTATATAGCTATAACCACAGCATATGGAAGGTCCTGGTCCAGGTATTGAACCTGAGCTGCAGCTGTGACCCTCACTGCAAATGTGGCAATGCCAGATACTTTAACCCACTGCGCCAGGCTATGGACTGAACCCATGTATCCAAGGCAACATGAATTGCTGCAGTCAGTCTTAACTCATTGCACCACAATAGTAAAACCAAAATGATGTACATTTTTAAAATGTGCAAAACTGTTTTAAATATAAGATTTACATATATTTTATGTATACTATAAATACATATATTGTAAATATACACATATTTTTATAATATATAAAATAAAAGGGAATGAAGATATCTCTGGGGAGGGTAAAAAGAGAATAGTATTGTGGAAGAGAAAAATAGGGAGTTTTTATAGGAAAATTTTTGTTATTAATTTAAAATAAAATCTAAACTACTTCCAAATCTTGTCACCTCATTCACTAACCAATGAATAAGTCATATCTAAGTAAGTAAATTTAACAAGAATATATGATACTTCAGTGCTTTTATACAGCAAATGTTCCCTTTTAAGGCTGCCATTTCCCAAATTTATTTCTATAACACTAACCAACTCATTCACTAATCAATGAATAAATCATATCTAAGTAGGTAAATTTAACAAGAATATGTGATACTTCAGTGTTTTTACATAGCAAATGCTCCTTTTTAAGGCTGCCATTTCCCAAATTTATTTATATACACTCAGCTCAGATATCACCTCCTCTCAGAAGGCTTTCATGATTTCTTTAAGTTAACTGATTCTTCTTCATGGAAATACATTATTCTGTATCTGTCTCTCCTTGGCAATCTAGACATCAATATACATTTTTCTCCATCCTGTTTTAGTTATATAAGCAATGCCTAGTATAGAGAAATCACTTAGAGACATAAATGCAGATTAAGATTATTTGGAGGAATCTGAAACTTACTAACACCTCATAAGGACCAAAATCTGAGAATTATGAATATTTTCACATAAAAACAGGCCACAAAATAAAATATTTACACTGATTATAAGCATTATAGTCTTTAAAATCAAAGGATGGAAACTACATTTACAGAAATTTTCAGATTCTATTTGTCAGAAATAAAGGGAAAGTTAAAAAGTATCTTCATTCACTCAACAAACATAAAAGTTACATATAAGAAAGAATGTATTTAGGGAGTTCCCATCATGGTTCAGTGGTAAACGAATCTGACTAGGAACCATGAGGTCACAGGTTCGATCCCTGGCCTTGCTCAGTGGGTTAAGGATCCGGGGTTGTGGTGAGCTGTGGTGTAGGTCGCAGACACGGCTTGGATCCCACATCGCTGTGGCTGTGGTGTAGGCCGGCAGCTACATCTCCAATTGGACCCCTAGCCTGGGAACTTCCATATGCCGCGGGTGTGGCCCTAAAAAAAAAAAAAGACAAAAGACAAAAGACAAAAAAAAAAAAAGAATGTATTTAATGTCTACTATATGCTCTATATTATACTAAAAACTATAGATTTCAGGATGAGGAAGATGGACATGGTCTCTCTAAAAAGTTTATATTCCAGTAGGAAAGAGTCCCAAACCTCCACAAATATGTGAAACACTTATTGTACATAATTATCTTATGATTATTGCATAGAAGAAAGATAGACCATGGCCTCTTAGTGTCTGTTAAAATACAAATTTAACCTTGAAACAATCTACCTCCGAAATTATTATTGGGTGAATTAAATGTTCATGATCAGTATCACATTTTTAATTTGTTTTTCTGCTACTTACCACACACAGACACACACACACAAATATTTTAATTGCTCTTTACATGTTTTCGTAACTACAATGTAGTCAGAAATGGAAGTAATGGAAGAATCCAGGCCAATACTAAGTGAATATCCTGAGAAAACTTAGCAATTTATCATTTTCAATGAGAAGCGAAAGAAAGGTATTAACTATAAAAGGGAGGCATAGATATTTTTGGATAGTTTGATTTCAACTCTTAAATTTTCAATAACTCAATAGCAGAGCCATCTTTCCTATTTACTCACTGTGGTAAGCAGGCTTTCAGCCTTCATAATTTCTGCTCCCTGGTGTTACTCCTCAGTTTACGTTTTATGGAAAAGGGATTTTGCAGATGTAATTAAGGTTAGTAATAAGTTTTTAAGAAGGATATTATCCAGGTGGACCAAATGTGATCATGAGACATGAAAAGCAGAAATCTTCCTCTGACTGGTAGCAGAAAGAGAAGGCAGAAAGATGTGAAGCACAAGAATTCAACACAGCATTGACCACAAGATACAGGGGCCCAAATAAAAAGCATGAGATGCAAATGAGTTCTGTCCACAACCAGTAAGTTTTGATGACAAGGATCCAAAGCCCTTGTGAGAGCCACGGCCAAAGATGATAACTTGATTATAGCCTGTTACAATTCTGAGCAGAGAATCAAGCCATTTTGTGCCAGACGTATGACCTACAGAAACCACAAGATAATAAACTTGTTTTGGTTATAGCTACAAAGTTTGTGATGATTTGTTAAAGTGGAAATGTAAACTAATGCCCCCAGATATTTGCAATTTGTATTCATTCTTCACTTTGCTATTCAATGTTTTTATCTGGCATTATTTCCTTTAGGCTAAGTAACCTGTGTCTAGAAATTCTTTTAGAGCCAGTATTCTGGTTACGCATCCCCTTATTTTGATTTCAACTATTTATTTTACTTTCATTCCTGAAAGATGTTTTCATTCCTGAAGGAAATAGAATTCTGGGTTAAATTTTATTTTTGTTTTTCCAGTACTTTAAAAATTATGTTTCACTTGCCTCTTGCCTTCATGGTTTCAGGTGAGTAAACACTGATATTTCTAATTGTTTCCTGTAAGTAAATTCTTATTTTTTTCTGAAGCTTTGGTCTCATGATGGTTTTTTAATTTAGGTTTTTATTATTTGGTTATTATATATATGAGCATGAATTTATGTGAGTTTTCTGCAATTGCTGAGTGTTAATAATGTATAGGTTAATGTCTTTCACCACATTTGAGAGGTTTTCAGGAATTTCTCTTCCATATATATGTCATACATAATATATTGGAATTAATATATATGAATTTTTTAATTCACAATATACTACATATATAGAAATTATATAATATATATTTTCCCGTTCTCTTCTGTGATTTCAATGATAATGAAAATTTGAACTTTTGGTTCATGAGACTCTGTTTTTCATCTGATATCGTTTCTACAGATACATCTTCAAATTCAGTTTCTTTCCTGCCATCTCCATTCACTATTGAGTCATTTTAATAAGGAATTATTTTATTTTGGTCACTGCAATTTTAATTTTGGAAATTTCTATTTAGGTCTTCTTTATATCATCTAAATCTTTGATAAGACTTTCTGCCATTTTATTTATTTCAGGTATGTTTGTACATACTTCTTAGAATATTTAAATTTTTTAAGAAAAACATTAGGCAATTCTAACATCTGTGTCCTGATGGTATCATAAAAATACCATAGTATTTTTTGTGGTTGAGTTTTTCCTAGTTCCGCATATGCTAAATTGTTTTGGATTGTATCCTGAACACTTTGAATATTATGCTTTGAAACTCTGCATGTTGTTTTAATCTTATAGAAAATGTTGACTTATTTGTTTTAACAGGCTATTATCATGGTTGAGTTTGGGCTACAAGTTGCAATCAGCCTTCTTTAGGTAGTAGTTTCCAAGTCAGTTACATTTTCCAACTTTTTATAGTACCATTTGATATTTTTTCATGTACACCACCACCTAGTGCACAGTCTGGGACCTGGGAAATGATCTATATAGTTGAGTTTCCAAAGATTTGACGTGCTATTTTAGATTAGTTTGCAGGTGATCCCCAAACTCATCAACTATGTGTGGGCTTGCTTTCTTGAACAATTCCTTCTCTATGAATCCCCAAATACATTCCCGCTCCCTGGAACTCATTTTTCTGTCCTCTGGTTGGAATGCTGTGGCTTTATTCACTTACTCTACTGTGTGCTTCCTGGAAATGTTCCCACACCTAAGGCCAAGCATCACAATAGAGAGAAAACAAAAGCAATGGAAGTTTGATCCATCCTCTTGAGACCTCAAATTCTCTGATCAGAGTGGAAAAGCCTCCCCTCTTGGAATTCTGGGTGATTGCAGGTCCCTTCTTCTACAACTCTAACTAACATCAGGATCCTGTGACAGAACTGCCACACAGAAGGGCCTGTGTTCATGTGAAATGAGATCCTGCTGTGTTGCACCGGGAACTATCTCGAGTCACTTATGATGGAGCATGATAATGTGAGAAAAAAGAATGTATGCATGTATGTGTAACTGGGTCACCATGATGTACAGTAGGAAAAAAATAATGTATTGGGGAAATAAAATATATATATATAATATACATAAATATTATATATATTAAATATATAAATATAAATAATATATAATATATAAATATTATTATTTATATATATTATATATATTATTATTATTATTTATATATATATATATATGGAGGAACTTTCCCTCTTTCTCTGGACTTTAGGAGATCCCTTTCCTTGAACCAGAACTAAATTGCTTCTCCTGGAATGGTCTCTGTCCTGACAATGCTAACTTCCTAATTTGGGGTGGGCTTAAGCCCAAAGCAGGGAATACTGCAGAAAAAGCAATGGTAAACTCACTGCAAATTTGGTGGTGCTGCACCCTCAAATAGCTGGTCCATGAATCACATCAAGGTTCTTTTGTGCATTCAGTACAAGGGACAAGGTGGAGTGTACTGATTCCATTTTATCAAGGGATGAAACTCCTGTGCCCATAATTTTTAAACTTAAAAAAATTTAATTTATGGTTTTCCAAAATTCCACAGAAAATATATATTTAATAAGAGTGCTTTCCCTGTGATTTATTGCATTGTCTTGCAGGTAGAAGTAGTCATCAAGAACTGGCTGGTGGAATTCAGTGCACAGTAAATGTAGCATGATTAATGACAGGGAGTCTAATACTGAGTGAAAGCGAATATAAAGAAAAATACCTTACGAGAAGACAAAACGGGGAAGAGTCCAAAATATCTTAATAGTATTCAGCTTAACATCAATATTTTTGCAATAAAGAAATTATTTATAATCCTGGGTTAAGATGCAATAAAACTAGAAATATTCATACAGAAATCATTATTACAAAAAGAGGTAAGTTTTTTAACATAGGTACAAAAATCAATCATTATGTTTTCTTTAAAGCAGGTTTATTGACTATACCTTCAGAAATCTAATATTCCAGTTCTTTATTCCAACCTAGGAGTGTATCTTTCCATGTCCAAGAGGACTTATATCAGTAGTCCAAAAATAAAAAAGTATACTTAGGACTGATCCTCTATGGTGGATATGAGACATAATGTAAACTCTATTCTTCATCCATAGTTATATGACTTTCTCTCTTCAAATCTCTTAGTCATCCATTTTACTCCCCTGGACTTTCTTCTCTGTTCTGCCAAACTTTCCATTTTATTATTCTGTTTTCTGCTCTGCAGAACACCACTAATGCTCTGGGGAAAAGACTTTCCCATAATATAGGCAGATCTCCATCTTTATTACTTTCATATCAATGAACCTTGAAGACACCTTAACTTCACTCTGACTGGGCTCTTCTGTGAAAGATTCAAACTCTGCCACTCCTCACATTCAGCGCATGGAGTTCATCTCCAGTAAGATATTTCGAAAATGATACAAACATTTGATCCATATTTTTTTCCACTCTCTATTAACTGGGAAAATTTTCAGGATCCTCTTCAGTGCAATTTGTAGTTCTGCCTCACAATTCATTAGTTCCTCCAAGACTACAGACATTTATCTTCATTGTGGAACAAGCATTCACGAGACTAGCCCCTATGGACCATATGACATAAAAGCATGTTCCCAGAGTTCGGATACATTGTCTTAAATTAGCTATAACTCCCAAACTTTTTTAAAGACATTTTTATTGGGGTATGATTATTCAATGTCTGACTCCATGAAGTCATTTCTCACATACCTTGATTTCTCAGCTGTAACTAAGACTAAGGGAGAAAATTTCCACTTGTTGTTCATCAGTTTCTAGTTTATATTCTTAGAATTATCAATGTGCTGACCCTATAGAGAACTTCATCCTTCAGAGAGATCCCATACCTCCCTTACAAGGAAATGACATACCTAATCATTAGCACAGAGTTCTAAAAATATCCCACAAGTAAGTAAGATATGTGGAATTCAGATCTGAAACAATATAGAAAAAGTATGTTTTGATATTCAAAGTAATATCCAGACCATGATGGGGTAGGTATATCTTCCTCTATTTATACTAAATTCCGCTAAAAAACCTGGATGATTCATATACAACATAAGAATGAAAAGTAGAAAGAAAAATGCACACTGGACACAGACTTCAGACCCTGAAAAAAACACATCAGTGAGATGGTTGGGTTTTCTTCTGCCTCAAATATCCCAGATTGGGTGCTAGAGACATCAGCAACCTAGAAATGCCAATGGACCAAACAAGAGAGGTCCAAGAAAACACTTTTGTTTCTAGATAAAGGATAAGGAGAGAAGGGAACATATCAAGACAAAAAAATAACAACAACAAAGTCATAGACAATAACACTTTTACCCAAGCAAACACCCCAGAAGAAGCTGTGGTCCCAGAAACAACCCTGTCATGAAAGGCCAAGTTGGGATACAGTCTTGTCTGGCAATGGCAAGATTCCCCCACTGTCGTATCCAGGCTAGGATTGTATCAGCAAATACTGAGGAGCTGAGTTTCACCCCCATGGCATCAGTGGGGGCCATTCAGGGATTCTGGACTTTCACTTCATCTAGCAGTAATGAAGCATATCTAGAATTGCTGTTAGAGTGAGAAGAGCCAGATTTGAAGCTGGAAATCTCATCACTATCCAACGGTAACAAGCCATGTTCTGCCACTATGTTGTGGCACAGGAAGCAAGAACAAGGTTTTGTCTTTCTGCCACTCAAGTGGAGTTGGCAGAAGATGACTAGAGAAATCTGAAATCCCAACTCAATTCAGCAGTAACAAGGAATCCACCATCCTCCTGGGGATGTCAAAGGAGACCAAGAGGAAAGCCATTCTCAGTGAAACGCCTGTGGTGTGTGTCCATTCTGCTTTAATCCTTATTCAATAATAAAATTGTTTCCTTTCTCTTCTACTCTTGTGGAGAGGTTTTCTCAATTGGGAGGAGATTTTTGTTTTAAATTATTTCCCTAACAGTCTGTATAATAAATATACTTTCCCAAGTTTCTGACTTCACATCATTTCACTAGAGAAAAAAAGGAAAAAAAGAGAGAGATATACCCTATGCCCCAAATATCACATAGCTTTTATGCACCTAATTGAGAAAGAAGGACCAATAACTGTCCTCCACCCCCCAACTATGTCACAGGAATAAAGACTGGGGATATAGGACAGGAGTATTTCGGGGATGTTCATCATTATGGAAAATATATCACTCATGGAAAGAAATTTACCCAAAAGATTCTACTTAAGTGAATAAATTAAGTAGGAGTTCCCATTGTGGCTCAGCAAGTTAAAAACACAACATAGCGTCTGTGAGGGTTCAGGTTCAATCCCTGGCCTCGTTCAGTGGGTTGAGGATCTGGCATTGCTATGAGCTGTGGTGTAGGCTGGCAGCTACAGCTCAGATTCGACCCCTAGCCTGGGAACATCCATATGTCATGGGTGCAGCCCTAAAAAAGAAAAAAAATTTAAATTAAAAATAAAATAAAGTTTGTCTGTATCTCTCTACTGCCTCCAACCCAAACGTAACTGGTGAGGAAATAAAGACAACACAAATGGAAACAGGCAACACTGATTTATTCAGAGCTTCCTCCAGCAACAGAGTCAACATCATCATTACTCTCATTTAACAGAAACTTGAAGGCAGGCAGAAGTGTGAAAAAGCTTTATAGTAGAAAAAGGAAGACTTCAGGTGTGCCCTAATTGGAAATTATTGGTATTAGGAAAGCTGGAAGCAGGATAACTAGAAGCAGGACATCTTATGTGATTGGTTAGGGGAGCATATTTAGTCTTAAGTGGCACAAATAATCGCTGCAGATTATGGGTTCTATTGTAATAAAGAGTTTGGCCATATGTTACTGTGTTTCAGCTAATGTTGTTGTTTCCATAATGATTTCCACCATCCTCCATGACTACCCAACTCCTCTCTAGCTAAGAGAGTATCTGAAGAACCATCAGTGTTCTAATAATCCCCCATTCACCTATCATCCATTAAATACCAAAGTCCCCTAAGTTCCTAGTTTGTGATTATTTATCCAAAACACATTGCACTGCATGGCAAAAAATGTTGCCTTCTTAGTTTTCTGGTTTTTTTGGGTTTTTTTGTTTGTTTGTTTCTTTTGGTCTTTTTGTTTCTTGGAGGGCAGGATTCAAGTCTGAAATTTCTTTTGTTTGTGACACCATAGGTAGAGTGATGAAAATATTTTAATCAAGAAGATCAGAATATGAGTAATAGCTCTGTCCTTTTTAGTTTGGGAATTATAGGCATTGAACATTATTTTCCAAATATATAAAATAAGATATCTAATTGGTGAGAATTTAAAAATAACATATGTGATAATGTTTCTATCAACCAAGAACAATTTTTACTTTCCTTTTGTATCCATCTCAGTAAGTAATGGTCAAATAATAATAGTAATACTAAGCTTGGACTTTATAAGCTTAGATTTCATACTTGAGGTCTTCAACATCAGAAATAATCATTGGCATTTTTTGTCTTTCTCAATTCAATAAATATCTGATATAGACACAAATCTAGGGAAAATTTTTATTTTGTTGAAGATACTGTTCATTAATTGTTAGAAGTAATTACAGTTTTAAACAACTTAGGTTTTATAAGCACTGATGCATATGCAAGCATCTTTTTAAAATTTCTTGGAAAAAAAAAAAGAGAGATTAAGAGAAATCCAAATGATTTTTTTTTCTAGGAAAAACACTATATTCCATTCAAAGCCTTTTCTAAATGTACCTCAAAATTCAAGTTGTAGACTTACTGTGAGAATGAATTTATCGCCAAAGAAAATCTATTTTTAAACATAATGGAAATAGAGAACCTGGTCCCAATAAGACAACACAGAAGAAAACTGTCATTTACTGAAGCTGTGATAAGATTCCTGCATTCCTTTTATATCAGTTCTAACTTTACAATATAGGGTTCTTAAGTTTTAGTGTCAGTAAGAAATACCATTTTGAAAGCTTGAAAACTGGCTTTCTTTTCTCAAGTGAAGAAGACTTGAAGTTTTTACATATTTTGAAGTAGCTTATCTGATTAGCATTCCCAACCACTCAGTTGTTGCATCTAAACATAAAACAACAATATTCTCTGTGAAACGGTGACAAAGCTTACTGTCACAAAAACAACAAACACTATGCTTATAAGCAGTCTAAACTACTAGAAAAAATATTCTCCTGATATTTTTAGAGTAAAACCAAGGGGAAAACATTCTTTTTGTTTCAGTTTGTTTGTTTGTTTGTTTGTCTTTTTGCTATTTCTTGGGCCGCTCCCGTCGCATATGGAGGTTTCCAGGCTAGGGGTTGAATCGGAGCTGTAGCCACCGGCCTACGCCAGAGCCACAGCAACGCGGGATCCGAGCCGTGTCTGCAACCTACACCACAGCTCACTTCAACCCCGGATAGTTAACCCACTGAGCAAAGGCAGGGACCGAACCCGCAACCTCATGGTTCCTAGTCGGATTCGTTAACCACTGCGCCACGACGGGAACTCCTGTTTCAGTTTTTGTTTGTTTGCTTTTTTACTGCATATGTTGGGGAAGTACAAAATATATTTTATTATTTTCAGAGGGCTTTAATATCATTAATTTTATTATTATTATTAATTTCCTTGCCAGGTTATCACACAATATTCTGCCTTCCAGTATAAAAAAAAAAAACCGAACATGATGTGTGTAATAATATGCATTAGAGTAATTAATAATAATTTATTAATATTTATTTCTTGGGATAAAAACTTTCTGAAATGTTTCTAAAAATAAATGAAAGAGAAAAACTTATTGTGCTTGGCATGGATGGTATTCATGCCATCAAAATAGATTCCCAACTAAATATGGAATCGTAAAAATTTTAGTTATATTTGTTTTTCAGATTTGGTAAGGTAACAAGGAGAAAAGATAAGTACATGACGGTTTTTGTTTTCTATAGTGTGCCCAATTCTCCATTCCCTTCACAACCACAGTGTATATGGAGTTATATAGTTATCTGATATGCAGAGATTTAGAAAAAAATAGTCATTGTAACAATTTAATAAATTTTTGAAATCTCCAAACTTAATTTCCTTAAAACTGAGTTGGATTACAGTAACCCAACAATTTCCAAAACTAAGTGGTATTTTGAGGCTTCCCAATGTCAGCAGGAATCTAACATTGCCCCTCTGCAAAATAAGGTTTTCAGATAAACTGAAGCAAACAAATGATTAAAGAGAGATAAAATGTCTCCTAAAGCCTCAAGCTCTTCTTCTTTGGCTTCCTTTTCTCAGGCTCTGATGCTATCTTCTTCCTTCCCTTCTATGTGTCTTCCACCTCCACCATGCCCTCAACTCCCGCCATGCTAATAGTTTCACCAACCGTCCCAATTTCCCTGAAACTCTCTCCACTCTCTTTTCCTCTGAACTTACAGAACTTGCCCCTTTAAAATAAAGACCTCCGAGGATCCAGAGGCTAAATCCTTAATTTCTTATATTCATGGACTGAAGCTCAAGTGTGAGCCAAAAAGAATTTCCCAAAGTAAGAGAACATCCTCACAGCGTTCCTGGGGAATTTAAAACAGATATTCAAACATACTTACCTGGTTTCTCCGACTTAAATCAGCTAATCCATATGCTTATTGGTGGAGGCCAGGGCCGGCAGTGGATGAAAACTGATCATTGGGAAAGTTCTAAAAAGTCTTTAGAATTATAAGCAGCAGACCAGCCCACTAGCTTATTATACGACCAGGTTCAGGGAATCACTAGGTGACATCACAGAGCAATTCCTAGGGCTTTTCCCAAAACTGTTGATGGGAATAAAATTTAGGCTTGCACTCAAAAATCTGATGAACCTGTCCATGCATATTATAATTGACTTCAGATTGTTTTTAAGGAAAGTTCTAGTCTTCCTTCAGATATTGCTTCTACCTGAGTATCTCTTTTTAACAGATTTACGTAACTTTTTTGTCATCTTTTAAATAACAACCATCAGTGAACCATGACAAGTCAATGTTACCTGTTGGGATTTCTGAAAGATTATCATGAGAAGTCACATGGTGGCTTGCCAGAGTGAAGCTGTCGTGAGGGACTTCATTGGTGACAGAGGGGAGAAGAATAGCTGGGTTAATGGTTCTTATTTCTTTCTTTATCTTTTTAGGGCCACACCCACAGCATATGGAAGTTCCCTGGCTAGGAGATGAGTTGGAGCTCCACCTGCTGGCGTCACCACAGCCATGCCAGATGTGAGCTGTGTCTGCAACCCACACCACAGCTCACAGCAATGTCAGATCCTTAACCCATTAAGTGAGGCCAGGGATCGAACCCATGTTCTCATGGATACTAGTCGGGTTTGTTATCACTGAGCCACAATGGGAACACCTAATGGTTCTTATTTAAAAGATGACAATGGTAAATATTATGCTAGGTATGCTATTACAACTCCTTTTGATGTTGTTCAGGCAGCATTCACCCAATAGGCTGAATTATATGTTCTTACATAGGCTTGTACTTTAGCCAAGGACAAAACTGCTAGTATGCATGCAGCTGGCAGTAGATACACTGAGAGTAGCTCATGATTTTGAAATGTTGTGGAGGCAATATGGCTTTCTTACTTCCAGTGGAAATAAAATTTAAAAGGGCCCCTATGTTTAATAGTTATTGAGTGCAACACATTTGCCTGCCTCTTTAGCTATTGTTACGGTTCTAGGGCATTCAAAACTTGATTCTCCAGAAACAAAGGGAAATCACCCTGATATTTCTGCAAGGAATGCTGCATTAAAGAGACCAACAGCAACCAAACCTCTGTCATGATTCAAACGGCTATTTCCCCAAAAGATAATTTAGAAAAACTAGTTAGAGGGGCCCAAAAATTGGCCTCAGAAAAAGGAAAACAAGATTGGAAATTTAGCAATTGCCTTAAACCATTGGTCTACTGACAAAATGATAGTCTTCATGAATCGATACTGGTGAGGAAACATTAACAAGGCTGCAAAAAGTGCCTACACCTCATTTGTCCCACTTGTCCAAAGTCAAACCAGGGAAGTCTGTTTTGCTAACAGGCTATTTTAAACTGCCTAAGGGACCATTCAAGGTCTGGTTCAGTTTCTACTCAACTGTGAATTTCACAGACCTTCCTTTATCTAATGGATATAAGTATGTTTTAATGACAGTCTGTATGGTTTCGCAGTGGACTAAAACTATTCCTCCCAGACAGGCTACTGACCATCCTATGGCTAAAGTCCTTTTGGAAAATATTATTCCTGCCTGGGGAAATCCTCTCAAACCTGACGGTAATCAAGGAACCCATTTTACTACCAAAGTGCTTCAACAGGTGAAATTTGTAGAGGCCCTCCAAAATACCTTGACAAAAACATCCCATATTCACCACTTTGGGGACTCAGGAATATACTTGATACCTGTTTCTTTTCATCCATAACTGATAAAGGGAAAGATAATCCAATATTGCAAAGCCCTGATTGCTTAAAATCAGTTACAATACAGCAATCATTTCACAGTGCATCCCTGGGAGACAAAGACCTTAAGAATCACAGCTTGAAACCTGGAGATTTTATCTACTGGAAAAGACACCTCAAGAAGAAACCTTTTCAACCTTGCTGGAAAGACCTTATCAGGTATTACTAACTGACCCTTAAGCTGCCATATCCCAAGAAACAGACTCAGAGATTCATGTGACAAACCTAAATAAAGCATTGAACCCTGGCTGGACCTGCACATCATCTGAAAGTAAAGATTTCCCAAAGTAAAGCAGAGGATATTTGATGAAACAGATTTCCCAAGGTAGCCGGACAAAGCCTGTTGGAAGTTTGTTGACAAAACTTTGAATAACTTCAAATGATCTTCAAATGATCTCCAATATTAATGGTCTTAGTAACATAGGGACTATAGGTAAAAAGCGTCTGAGAATTTGTCCTCCTACATCTCCTTCTTACTTGACTGTGATGTTAATATGTTTCTAGTCTGTGCACTTTCTTTCTGAAGTGAAATGTTACACCCAGGAAGTCTTTCCTAACATTGAGAGAAAAAAAAAAAAAAAACAAAAAAAAAACACTGAAACTAGAACACTTGACTCTTGATCAGTAATGCCTTCAGGGAAAGATCTTAATCAAAGGGGGAAAATGTTAAAAAAATAAAATAATAGAGAAACCTCAATTGAATAGTGTTGAGAGACCAGAAAGGGGAGATCTTGTGCCCCGTGATGAGAACAGACAAAAGGATTCATTTTCTTTCCCCTCAAGGACTCTGCCAATGAAAAGCCAGGCAGTTGGGAGGGATAAAGGAAATAAGTTTAATTCAAAATAAGCAATATGCAGAGTTACCACTGTGGCTCAGCTGTAAGGAACCCAACTAGTATCCATGAGGATGCTGGTTCAATCCTTGGCCTTGCTCAGTAGGTGAAGGATCTGGCATTGCCATGAGCTGCTGTGTAGGTTACAGACCCAGCTCAGATCTGGCATTGTTGTGGCTGTAGCTAGGCCAGCAGCTACAGCTCTGATTTGACCCTTAGCCCAGGAACTTTCATATGTTAAAGTGCAGCCCTTAAAAAAGTAAATAAATAAAAGTAACAAATATGCCGTTGAAGCACATGTTGAGGCGGCCAACCCTGGACCCTAACTTCATATTATTATGTGATCTTGAAAGATTTCCATGCCATAAATTTTGGAACCTGTGAATAAGTACCTTAAATTTAAAATATTTTTTAGATATGAGTAAATTAATTATCTTGAGATAAAGGGATTATACAAATGGGCCCAATATAATTACAAGTATATTTATAGGAGAAAGGCAGAAGATCAGAGAGGACAGAAGATGCTATTCTGTTGGCTTTGAAGATGGAAGAGGAGGTCACAAGTCAAAGACTATGTATGGCCTCTAGGACTTGAAAAAGACTACGGAATGGATTCTTTCATGAGGCTTCTGGAAAGACTATATCATCTTGATTTTAGGCGCTTTACCTCTAAAACAAAGATTAAAAATATAAGTTTTAAGTTTGGGGATAATTTGTTACAGTCACAAAAGGAAATAGATATTTTTAATTTAAAGTTTTGAAATTTGATTATGTGTATTGTTTTGTTTCTGTAATTATGAATAGAAAATTATTTTGGAATGCATGTAAGCAGCCCCTAAAAACGAATAGATAACAGATTTCATCAAGCTATATTTTAACTTAACTTTTATACCAGGGGCTCCCATGCTTTACTAACTTCTGGCTCCAGCATTACTTTCAATCTTTTGATCAAACAATACCTTGAACCACTCTTCAAGAATGGCTTACATTTTGTGTACAATAGCTGTGATAGAAGGTGGCTGATGAGGGTGGTAGAAGTCAGAATCAGAGATAAAGAAAAGGTAAGGTATTTGACAAGTTTACTGGAAGCAGCATGCCACACAGATCTAAGGAACAAGATTCCAAAGAAAAGATTAATGAACTAATATCTACCAAAGGCCAAAATTAAACTACTAAATAGGGGAAAAAAATTTTAGACCATGAAGTCAGAATTCTTTTCAAAAGTTTTTAAATGAGTAGTGAGCTACTCTTAAAAACTCATTTTATCTCATTTTTGTGGAAAAAAATGAAATTTTAATCATTTTTATGAAAACAGTACCCAAAAAAGATTGGCATATTGAAATTCAAATTGTTATTAACAGTCTCTTAGTATAGCTTTTCCCATTGTGATAATAAAAAAAAAAAAAAAGCCATATATCTGGAAACTGTTTTCTTACTCCTTTCTATGCTTTCCCTATACTGTCACAAAACCTATTAATCCTACTGATAGACAGTTAAGTCAAAATTTTCAACGAATATTTTTATTATATTTTCTGAAGTTTTGGTAAAAGATTTTATTTGGTTCTGAAGTGTTTTTCCATTGCAAAATCCAAAGATCCTACTCCAAATCTACTACTCACTTATCTTTCAAAACACTTAAAGTTCAAATTCTGTTAAGCATTTCTGCCTGACATTTTCTTTCAAAAGAAATTAGGGATGATCAATCATAATCGCCTGAGGGAGTTTGCAGCATTCAAAAGAGCCATTTGAATATCTGACTTCTAGTCTTCCCATTCTAATTTGTTATGAAAATGTGTTTCCCTTTTTATAGAATAAAGTGAATATAAAAAATACTGTGGGCATAAATCTTTAATACAAATTATTTTTAAAAGAGCCATCCATGTTCCATTTTGACCTCATGTTTAGGAAAATATTAAGCAAGATGTATGTTGGTTACTTTCCATTATCAGTTATTTTCATCTGTTTTTATAATTCTATTCTCTTTGATTTATATTAATACTATCATAACTCTAAACCACTAAGGTAGTAGTTGAATTTTATTGTAACATAGATGTATAATATGTCTTGTCTGAGAAAATAATAAAGACACATAAAATAATATCTTTAATACTAATTGATTTATTAAGCTTTCTACTGTGAAGAATGTAAATATGAAACCTTTTAAAATATTTGTATTTCATTGCTGTCCTCAGATACACCATATCAAAATTTACTTTCTCATGGGGGAGCAGATCTATTGACAGTACATATAAGCAGATGCCATAACTTCAGAAATACTTTCAATTATTGACAGTCTAGTAGAGTTTAAACCTTCCACTCCTATCTAAATCTCCATCATCTGAGATGGAAAAGATGAGCTCCTTAAATCTCCCTTAATTCAGAATAAAAAGTAGGGCAAAATAAAATACGCATTCCCTGTTCTAGGATTAATTTTACCCAGTGTATTGGGTTGATTAGCAATTCTTATTTTAACATGTTAATTTATGTATGTAATTTCTCTATTATAATATAGAAAAACAAAGTTCTTAATAGGCTACAGATATGCAATACTTTCTCTAAATCTGAAAAAGTTAAATCATCTAGTAGGAAAAGAAGTAGACTGAGGGTAAAAGAAAAAAGAAAAAAAAATCTGAGCAAAGGAGAAATCTCAAAAATTTAAGTTCCTTGAATTGAGGTAATTGCAATATGAATGTCTAGCATTATGTATTTTCAATGATTATATAATTATTATTATTGTGGTTGCATGGGATTATATAACCACTCTCTTTAGTTTGGGTCTAGTTAAGAGCTATACAGAGGAATAAGGAAGATGGAAATCAATGTTAGCTATAATTCACTCCTCAATTAAATGGATCTTCTTAACCCCAGAGAAAACTTTACTAGGGTTAGATCACAGATCAGAGCATATCCTCTAGAAAACAGGGCTTGAAGAGGGGAAAAAGAAGGAGCTGAAGTAAGATTCTTGTCAGAAATTTTCATCTCTTGGAAGAGAAGTGAGTTGTAGTACAGGAAATAAACTTTGAGTTGTTCATCTAGTTCAGTGAGTCTCAAGTTGGCAGCTCCCTGCAGTTACCTGGGGAGCTTCCCAAGACATTTATGCCTGCATCTGATTCACAGAAAATTTAAGTGAATTGTCAGTAGTCTTCAGAATAATGACTTGTTTTCATTTATTTATTTCTATGTTTTAAGGGGGAAAATCTTCATCTGCTTTTTAATGAGTCAAACCTCAGATTGCAAATGAATAAAACACATTTAATATCACATTGAATTTTAAGGATGATTCTAATACTACATGGTTATGAAGCACCAATGAGTAAGCAACTAACATAAATAATGAAATTAGGATGGATTTACACATCCAACACAAGGCTGGGTCATCTCCTGGGATATTACGAGCTTCTAGCCTGCTGTGTGTTCCAGGGCTATCTTGACTCCATTGATGAAGTCATGGGTTAAGAGAGTGTGAACTGAAGTTTGGCATTTGCCATCTGCCTCTACATGGCTTACATCATGAGTCGCCATAGCTGCTGACCCACGGGACCACCTGAGTAGAGCTCAGGAGTGAGGTATTCTGTGCTCTGGGAAAACTGGAATAAAAGGTCTTCAGAGAGTTAGGTATTTTTAGGAGAAGAACTTATGAGCCCAATTCTTGCCTTCCTTCATATCTATAAAAACACTAAAATCCTTCATGGTGATGTCTGATCCTTGAGACTAGAAGCAAACTTTCGTAAAATGTGTCCATGGCTCCATGGATCTCCCCCTTCACCTTTATTGCATACACTGATATTATTTCCCCCTGCATCTTTGGAGCAGTATTTCAGTGCTATCCTAAATACCACTGCCTGGGCTTTTTTTTTAACAAAGGATGTCACAGTTATCTGTGAATGCAGCCACCTCCAAAAGTGAGCTGGTGAGCCCCAAGGAAACTCAGGAAGGAAACAAAGAATACCTGCCCTCCAGCAGCCATCAGACTGCAGCCACTCCTAAGAGGGAACTTTGAGGAAACTCAAGCTGTGAAAACAGGGGATACTAGCCCCCAATAGCTGAGGTGCGTATCAAATGATTTCAAGGAGCCCAGGCCTTTGCATTTCCCCATACAAAAATGCTAAATTCCTTAATTTGAGGTATCTGGTTTTTTATAATATTTTGTTCCCTTTGTTGCAAAAAACTTTTATATATACTGACTTTTCCCCCTGACCCCAGTATCCCTGGAGCAGTTTTCTCAGGGCTACCTGAGATGCTGTCTCCTATGCTTAGGTCCTAAGTTTGTCTCAAATAAAACTTAACTCTCAACTTTCAGGTTGTGCATTTTTTTAAGTTGTCAAGGGCATATTATGAAATGAACTTTGGCCATTTAGTTCTTTATTAGCATTTCCCTATATCAAATTAATACAAAAGAATAAAAGAGATGAAAAACAGCAAAGTAGGGAACACAAGGGAACTGAAGAGGAAAGAGAAAAATGAAGATGGAAAGTAGTATGGAAGCTGAAACAAGATAGAAAAGGGACCAAAGGGAACAGAAATATTTATGAATTAGCTGAATTGATAATTATGAATTGGCTTGATTCACCATTATACAGAAAGATAGTTTAGTTTTTGCAGGAAAACTTCATTTCACTGAAACAAAGACAACAAGAACTTGCAAACTCCATGTTACAAAAGTCATTAATATGAGCCTTGGCTATATGACTTGCTTCGTTCATGAGATGTACATGGATGTGGTATTTGCCACAGACAGAAGCGTAAATGAATGGACTGGCTCAGACCAACTTGCTTCTGACTCCCTGGCAATAGCAGGGAGTATTTCCTCAGCCTAAGTTTTAGGGTGAGAATAAAGGTGGAGTAAAGCCCTACCAAGCTGATGTGAACTAAACAGAGTCAAGAAGAACCTCACAACCACAAGTAAGATACAGATAATTTATTTCCAAAACTCATGGAATTTTAAGGGGTTTTGGTGCTATGGTAAAAGCTGGCTAATGCCTATATTAACTGGAATAATTGTCTCTCGATATCATGGGAATATGGAGGTTTTCCTCATAGTAGGGACAAGAAATCTCTCTGCTGGAACACAAGAGATGTTCTTATATGCCTCTTAGTACTCCCATGTGCAGTAATAAAGGTTAATAAAATATTTTCATAACCTAGTAAACAACCAGAAGATTAGATCCTGCGGGAACAAATGTTTGGGTTAATCCATCAGTTAAAAATGATATTGCCTGTGGTGGTACTCATGCAGAGCAAAAACAAACATTAAATAAATAGTAGAAGAGACAAAGAACAAGTATCAAATATGGTTTTGTGATCACTTGCAGAAGTAGAAGCTATAGTAGCTATTCACATCTACCACCACATATCACAGCTTTCCCTCCTCTTCATTTACTAATTTGTTTAAAGAGAGAACTTGGTTAAGAATATACATTTAAGCCACAGAATTATAAAGGGTACTGTGAAAAAGAGAAGAGTGCATAAAGGGGAGGGAATTTGGCTTTCCTCTCTGGGGCATTATGGATATACATTTGATTGTATGAAAGGTAGTTGTGTTATCATTAGTGAAAATGTGCTATTGATGAAGATGCTAGTAAGTATAAGTATAGTTAGAAGGATATGCATAGAATCTAAGTAACTAAATTTGCAGGGAAGGTGGTGCCACAGAGTGGGTGCCCCAGTAACATGCCCTGAAATGGAGACTAATGTGCAAAGGTTTTGTTAGGTGGTATTTTTGAAATCCAGACCACTGGAAGGGAAGAGAAGCAGGGTTGGATAGAGGGAAAAACAGGACTGTAATACAGTGTTAGAATCCTTAGCTAACCCAACAGGGAGTTCTGAAATGGAATGAGTGAAGAGTTGGAAGTTATCTCTAAGTTTCTCTCTACGTTAAATGCTAACTTTAGTTTAGCCCATAATTCTTCTATCTATACTCTTCATGTCTATCTATATTGCCAATTCCTGAAACAGGTTCCTGATAGCTTTCTTCTTTCTTTAAGGTATTCAGCAGCTATTAAGGCACAATGTTCTGTATATAAAATTTGTACTTTTGTCAAAAATTTTAAAGTATACAGATATTTACTTGCTAGAACAGTTTTTCACAGGTGGATGAGAAGTCTTTAACATTTTATTGTATACAGGTCTTTACATTTTAAATTTTTGCAATAGACATATCTTCTACTTAAATTTTTTTAACGGCAAAGGATTTTCTACAGAGAAAAGCAATAAGATATTTATCTGATTTTTCCCAGTCTCTTTTAAAACTAGTTTCCAAACTTCAAATAACTTGCTAGTTTCCCAAGAATCTTTTGAATCACATTGTAAGATCAAAACAATGTAGTCTCTGATTTAAAATTGATTTGGCAATATTGCCTTGACGGTATTTTCACAATTTCCCATTAAAATAAAGGCAAAGAAAAGATGAAAACCTGTAACACCACTAAAAAAAAAAAAAAAAAAAAAAAAAAATAGTCACTATGTTCAAAATAAGCAGGGTTTTCTCTGAAAATGGACTATTACAACAAAACTGAGAAATATGTATCTGCTGATGGACATATGCTAAACTCAAATGATAATAGAAAGGAATATGGTTTATCCTTTCTGCCTGATTTTTTTTTTTTTTTAGGGCTGCACCCGTGACATATGGGAGTTCCTGGCTAGGGGTTGAATCCGGGCTACAGCTGCCGGCCTACACCACATCCACAACCACACCAGATCTGAACCATGTCTGCAGCCTACACCACAGCTCACAGCAATGCCAGATCCTTAACACACTGAGCCAGGCCAGGGATCAAACCTACAACCTCATGGTTACTAGTTGGATTTGTTTCCACTGTGCCACAATGGGAACTCCCCTCCTGCTTGATTTTTATCTTGGTTTACAAACTTGAGTTTAGTCTTCCCATTAGAAAACTGAGTAATTACCATCTACTGTATTGGTGGTGATATTTAAGGTTGCTTAAAAGTTATTTCCAAATCCTTAATCTCTGATAATGGTATTTATTAACATTCTGAAAGAGACTACAATCACCACTGCTTATCCAAAACATGAATACATGCACACTCAGTTTGTCTAAAAGTAAATGGGCATGTATATACCCATTTATATACTTACAGGTTTTAACCCTTTGTGTATATAAATGTATTGGGGTCTCAAAGACAGGAAAGATTCCTGGTGGTGAGGCATACTGGGGAGAAGTTTTAATGTTGTCCATGCTTTTGGATTATCAAAAAGCCAGAAAGTGGAAGTAAGAAAAAATTACTTTTCAGTTAACTAGAGCCCTAGTCAAGTAAATCCAGCCATTCTCTGGGAATAGGATTATCAGCCAGCTATATTTACCTAGCAGTGTAGCTAAAATATCTTTACGGTGAAGAAATATTAAACCAAGAGAATCTATGTGTTTGGCTCATTGACAAATAGCTTTGTAGACAGTTTTATCCTCATTAATAGATAGGTAAACATAAAGAAACTACATACGTGGTTTCTGAAAGAAAATTGTAAAGCAAAAGAAAAAGAACTATCTTAAACCTAAATACCTTAAATATAAAAGGAATATATTTGTTATATTTTTAAATGGATACACATGTAGTACATATCCTATATGTAAAATATAAATACATATCATTTACTATAAAGTCCAGATGAATATTTTAGAAAATTATTGTACTTATTCAGAATTTAAAAGGAGAAAACACAAACATAATTTTTTCTCTTTATGAAACAAGAACAAAAAATAACAACAGCATGATTTTAAAAATGAAAAAAATGAAAAGATACAAAGAGACAAAAAAATTATAAAAATGTAAAAAACAAGATTAGAGATAGTAAAGTGCTCAATTAGTATTCCAACATCTTGCAAACAAATAACAAAGCTTAAAATACATCATTGAATAAATGAAAACATGTAAAAGAATTAAATATGACTAAAATATTTTTGAAAGGTGATACATGCGGTGCAGTGGCAACACAAATTCAACTCATGATTTATTGATGTGTTTTAGAGAAAAAATAAGGCAATTAGTAAAACAAGTAACTGAAACATTAAAGCACTCATTGAATATGTTTGATTTATAAAGAGTAAAGGCAGAATAAACAAATCACTTAAAAGGAAACAAATTAAGACTAGCCTTGGATGCTTCAGAAAAATTAAATTTCAGATGGCAATGTGGTAACTATTTATACATTGATTTTTTAGGCAAAATTTGGTAACCCAGTAATTTCAGATCTAACTTGATTTTGTCCACTAGTACTATGTAAAAGCAGCAAAATCATCTTTATGTCTTAAGACTGAAAAAAAATGTCTATTATTCCCTCCTGGAGAAAAAAAAATTTGAAAATATATCTATATGATATCTGAAATAGAAATCAAAATTAAGAGAGTCATAATTAAAAATTTAAGGAAAAAAATACTTATTTTATTTCCTATAGGCACATCAAAAATACAGAAAGCTGTCAAACAACTCATTCATTCATTGATAGTCTCAATAAGTAGAGTTTTTCATTGTACTGTATACTATGCAGGCATTAGCAAAACAAAGATCTTAACTCATTCTCAAATGGGATGGAGGTAGGGAGACAAAATAAGCAAGCAGCAGATATAGAAAACAAATAACATTATAACATATGTTAGACAGTAATGGGTGTTATGAAAAAAAAGCAAAGTGAGAAGGAGGGGATATGATAGAAGAGGTTGTGATGTAATTGAAAATAGCAACCACAATTATTTGAGCAAGCAGATAAAGAAAGACTTTAAATTCTTTTATTAGTCATTATTGCTAGTGTTACTACTATATTACTTCTCTAGTCATTAATAGTACCTCTGTGCCTGCTGCTGCTGACAATATTCCTAATGATGTAAATATCATTTATGAAGAGTTTCCTATCTCCTCAAGCAGTATAACATATGCTTTTACATATGTAACACCTCAGTAATCTCATGAAGTTGTTACTATTATTACCTCCATTTTATAGATGTGTAAACTATGACTCAGAAATTTTTAGCAAATTACAAGATATAAATCTTTCACAGTGAAATATGGATGAAGATTAAAATCAAAGCAGATTTTTTATGACTTTAAAAATCTCGTTAAATTACCTTGTAATTAGACTCAAGAAATACTTTTAGAAGCCCTTACTTAAGGAAGCATTGACTACCAGATTCATAATTTATTTTAAATATAATTACACTAAGTTAAAATACCTCTATCTTCAGAAAATATACCCCAATGCTAATTTACATCTTAATACGGAAGTGAATTTTACTGAAATAAATTTTACTTGTTATTATCTAAATGATGAGTTATGTATTTTACAGTAAAAAAAACAGTAAGGTAAAGCAGAAACAGTGAAGATAGCCCACAAGTTTAAGAAATCTCACAAAATATTTACTATTTACATAAAATACCTTAGAAAACCCCACCTCTAAGATTTGACCAATTCTTCTTTGCAGTGCAGAGTAGTCAGTGAATTTTAATTTCAAGTGACAGAGGAAAACATTTTCCTTTCATGATCAGATTAAATATTTGGATCAATTTTGCAATCTTATATTGGTGATTAAATTCCAAGGACAGCTTTGGCAGTATGACTCCAAAAATCTCACAAAAGTATTTGGATTATTGTGGCTATATTTGTTATCCATGATAATAAAGAATACTTGCAGAAAAGTTTACCCATTTTGATGGACAGAGATCAGATTCCCTTGGATCCTTCAACTACTTCTATGTATCTCTTCCACACTTTAGCCTGTTTTTGCCTCTAAAGCCTTGTAAACGCCACTCTTCTGAAGACTTACTTCCCTTAGGTTACAGGAAGTGCGCTGTCTGCAGGCTAAGATAACCAGAAGGGCCTTGGACTTTGTATCTGTTGCCCATCTGATAGGAGCTGGGATAAGGTCTCCTCCAATTATTCTAACTCACCAACCTATTTATTTCTTTCACAGCACTTAGCATGATCTGAAATATCCTTGTCATTTTTTATTTACCTATTTTATGTTTCCTCAACAAGGTATACTGGATATAAAATAAGCATTTGCTCCTAACATCAATCACCCATTTGTTCATTTGGGCAATCATTCACTTGACTGCTATGTATTGAATGCCCACAATGTGCCAGCACTCTTTTCATCAGTCTAGATAATAGAAGAGCAATTAAACATAGAAATACTCTCAAATTTTATCCATTGTGTTTTAGCCTCTAATCTTTCCTGATTAGATATCAAGATCTGTAATTTACTGACGTTATTTATATATAAACTTTCATCCATAAATACATATTTTGAGATTCTGGGACTATCTTTTATATATTATATTTCTTAAAGTGCGTAAATAATAAAGCACACCTATTTGTATGCTTTTGAATGAGAAAAAAAAATATGTTCCTGCTTCCATGTGAGGATAATCAGTCGAATGAATTTACAGTGGAAGAGATATTAAGGTAATACCAATGTCCATATTTGATAGATGAGGAAAGAAAACACCAAGCATGTGACTTAGTGAATTACTCTCTAAATACAGCTCTTGCCCATCAATAAGGAATATTTCCACTAATAATTTTATCTCTTCTGGGCTCTTTTAAGACCCTCCTCAGCTATTTTTCAGCTATTTTCTTGATTTTGCTCTATCCAACCATTTTGAAATAAAGACTGACAAAGAAGAGTAAAAAGCCAGGAGAGGAGTTCCCGTTGTGGTGCAGCAGAAATGAATCCGACTAGGAACCATGAGGTTGCAGGTTCAATCCCTGGCCTCACTCAGTGGGTTAAGGAACTGGCATTGCCATGAGTTGTGGTATAGGTCGCAGACATGGCTCGGATCTGGCATTGCTGTGGCTGTGCTGTAGGCTGGCAGCAACAGTTCTGATTAGACCCCTAGCTTGGGAATCTCCATACGCCACAGGTGCGGCCCTAAAAGGACAAAAGACTGAAAAAAAAAAAAAAAAGTCAGGAGATAGATGTGAAGAACGTTAGAGGATAATATTATTTTTTATCAATGCCTGCTCCAAGTTTCGCAAGCTCCCAACCTAACTTTTCTTTCTGAACCCTACGCTATAGATAGTATTTCCTTGGACTTGCTTAAGTTATTTATATTTCTTAAAGACTTTAAACTACAAAAAGCATTTTCTGGGCTTGCTTTTTCTTGGACCATCTACTTCTCATTCCTGATAACAGAACACAACTCACATCCTTGCTGACAACTAGAAGACAGGACAGTTTCACTTCCAGACATAACCTCCTATCTCCTAGCTATATACCCTTATATTAATATGAGGTCCTCCCCATCTTATAAAAGATGAATAATAAACTTGCTACTGTCAAACTCTAATTTTAAAAATTTTTAAACATAATTCTCATACAAATATTAGTGAGACTACAGAAAACTTTCTTTTAACTGAGAAAGCAAAATAAGAAAACCTAGTTCAAAATGCTATTTGGAAAAGGTAGATTTTCTATTTAGTGGTTAAAAAAAAAAGAATATGAAAGTAAGTTAGACACAAAGCTGAGTGACATCCTCTAGAGCAAATTTTTAAAAGGCATAAATTTAGGGTTATCTCTTCTACTGGACAGTAAAGAAACTGTACTTAATCAGTTATCTATAAATTTACCTTTAATTTTAGAGTTGCAAAGTACCAGTAAGCATTAAGTCAAAAACATTACAAGAAAATATGTATAATCAATAGAAAATGGCAACTTAGATTAATTTAGATTTCCGTCTGATCAAATGAATGATAGGAGGGTTAACACACAGATGAGTTTGTAAGGCAATACTCAGCTAAATTAAGAAGACATTTTTCTTCGCCCCACCCCTCCAGCACTTGTTTTTTGTGGACTTATTAATGATGGCCATTCTGACTGGTGTGAGGTGGTATCTTATGGTAGTTTTGATTTGCATTTCTTCAATAATCAGGGATGTTGAGAATTTTTTTCATGTGCTTGTTGGCCGTCTGTATATCTTCCTTGGAGAAATGTCTATTCAGGTCTTTTGCCCATTTTTCCATTGGATTGTTGGCTTTTTTGCTGTTGAGTTGTATAAGTTGCTTGTATATTCTGGAGATTAAGCTCTTGTCAGTTGCATCATTTGAAACTATTTTCTCCCATTCTGTAAGTTGTCTTTTTGTTTTCTTTTTGGTTTCCTTTGCTGTGCAAAAGCTTGAACATTTGAGTAGGTTCCATTGGTTTATTTTTGCTTTTATTTCTATTGCTTTGGGGGACTGACCTGAGAAAATATTCCTAAGGTTGATGTCAGAGAATGTTTTACCTATGTTCTCTTCCAGGAGTTTGATGGTGTCCTGTCGTATATTTAAGTCTTTCAGCCATTTTGAGTTTATTTTGATGCATGTTGTGAGGGTGTATGGAGGTACCTTAGAAAACTATACATAGAACTGCCATATGACCCAGCAATCCCACTCTTGGGCATATATCCAGACAAAACTTTCCTTAAAAAGGACACATGCACCTGCATGTTCATTTGAGCACTATTCACAATAGCCAAGACATGGAAACAACCCAAATGTCCATTAACAGATGATCGGATTAGGAAGATGTGATATATACACACAATGGAATAATACGCAGCCATGAAAAGAACAAAATAATGCCATTTGCAGCAATATGGATGGAATTAGAGACTCTCATCCTGAGTAAAGTAAGTCAGAAAGAGAAAGAAAAACACCATATGATATCACTCATAGCTGGTATCTAATATACAGCACAAATGAAACTTTCCACAGGAAAAAAAAAAACAAAAAAAACGCATGGACTTGGAGAATAGATTTATGGTTGCCCCCGGGGGAGGGGGAGGAAGTGGGAGGGATTGGGATCTTGGGGTTAATGGATGCAAACTATTGTTTTTGGAATGGATTAACAATGAGATCGTGCTGTGTAGCACTGAGAACTATGTCTACTTATTTACAATGCAGCATGACAAGGCAAGAAAAAATTATGTATACATGTATGTGTAACTGGGTTCCCATGCTGTACAGTGGAAAAAAAAATTGTGTTGTGGGAAATAACAATAAAAAATAAATTTAAAAAAGTCATTTTTTCCCACTTCCAATTTTTTGATAAGTATATTTAGCCCAATTTAGTTTTATCCTTCTTGCTAACAAATTTCTCCAGCAAATTTTATCATATCCATTGTACTAGTTTTGTAATTACCCATTCACTTTTTGTGTTTTTCTTTTATTAAACTGATGTCACCTAATATTGAAAAAAGAAAAATAGAACATTAGCAATGATGTCATAAGTACCTAATATAAACACTATTTTAAAAGTCTTTATTCTTCTGAATATGTAACCTTTTGGTAGTGTATCTTTTTCCCTGAAGATCTTTTCTTTCAAATTTTTTTTTGGCATCACACAAACTATTTTTTTTTCTTTCGTGATTCTCTGAACACTTACTTTTTTGTCACTTCCTTGTTGTGTTTAGCTACCCTGATAGGTCAGCAATCCAAAACTTGGAACTCACAATTTAAATCCATTTTCTATATAAACCTTCTATTAGAGAATTAACATGTCCTCAATACTTTTGTTTAATAATACTAAAAATAGAAAATAACTGTTTCTATTAAAAATCTGAGGCTTATTAATTATGATTCAGAATGTTACTAGTAAGTACCAACTACATGTTCTGAATGGATTCTATTACCTAAAATTAAAAGGCTTAAAGTTAGAACTCAGAATAAAATCTTATTGTCCACACAGCTCCTATATCTTCTGTTAATTTTACTGTTCTCCCAACTCCAGGTATTTAGAATTTACTATAAGCACCACTTCTCTCCTTTACTTCTTACACCCAGCTGTTAGACTAAACCTATTAAATACTCAGTTGTTAGTTTGCAGTGATCCTTCTATCATTTTAACTTACTCTACCAATACACAGAATAATATCTTTCTGTTTTCCCCCAACTATGACCTACCTTGCTAGCTTGTTTTGCTTAAGATATACTCATTCTCTCTAATCCAATCAGACTAAATATCTTAAACTCTGACTTTCATAATCCCTTCTGTTTAAAAGCTTTCCTAGGCTCCTTGCTGCCGAGATGATAAAATTTATACTTCTTGATTTTAAGATTGATCCATGATTTGGCCCTGACCTAAATTTCTGACATTCATTTCCTCTTCTTAATACACTGTAATTGTTGAACCATTATCCTCAAATATTCTCTCACTCTCTGCCTCCATCATTTAGCTCATGCTTTCTCCACATCCATCCTTAGAAAACCTGCTTCCTTCTGCAGCTATGCATAACATTTAGAGGGATGCAGACCTGTATTAAGAAAACACACCATCAAAAGCTCTGTCTTCTTTGTAACCAGTATCCATGGATCAATGTACTACAGCAAGTAATTTATAGCTAAACTCTCATTAGATCATTCACTTGTTACTTCTAAAAACATTCTTAGGGCATAATTTTGTGCTGAAAATGGCTAGAGCAGTGAATGAAAGAGACAATGTCCAATCCTCAAAGAGCTTATATTAATAACAATAAAATATATATGTCAAGTGATAGTATTACATTCTATGTATAAAAACAACAGACAAGGTGAAGAGGAACATCTGAACATAAACCTGGAAAACTATGAGTTTAATGATCCAACCTAAAGACAAAGACTGGTTGAATGGATAAAAAAACAAGATTTGTATATATGCTGTCAACAAGGGAACCACTTCAGATCTAGGGACACATACAGACTGAAAGTGAGGGGATGGAAAAAGCTATTCCATGCAAATGGAAATCAAAAGAAAGCTGGAGTATCAATACTTATATCAGACAATATAGATTTTAAAATAAAGACTATTACCAAGGACAAGGAAGAACACTACATAAAGATGAAAGGATCAATCCAAGAAGAAGATATAACAATTTTAAATACATATGCACCCAACATAGGAGTACCTCAATATATGAGGCAAATGTTAACAGACTTTAAGAGGAAAAATCAACGGTAACACAGTAAGAGCGTAGGACTTTAACACTCCAATTAAATCAGTGGATAGATCATCCAGACAGAAAATCAATATGGAAATGCAAGCCTTAAATGACACATTAAACTAGATGGACTTAATTGTTATTTATAGAGCATACCTTCTGAAAGCAATAAAATACACATTCTTTTCAAGCACACACAGAATATTCTCCAGGATAGATCACATACTGAGATACAAAACAAGCCTCAGTAAATCTAGGAAAACCAAAATCATATCAAGCATTTTTTCTGAAGACTATGAGGAAATAATCAGTGCATGTGACCAGACCAGTAGTTCTATTGGAGCAGGGAACTCAACACTAAAGTTTTCAATGTAATTTGAAGGCAAAGTCGACAGGATTTTCTGATGGATAGGATTAGAATAAAGGGTAAATAAAGGGAACAAAGATAATTTTAAGTTTTTTGCTCAAATAGATAAGACCCAATTAAAGGATATGGAGAAAACTGAGAGCATAGTGGTTATGTTGCAGATATTCACAATTCTATCTTGAAAATTTCTATGTAAAATTTCTAATGGGAATGAGGATTCATTAGGTGGCTTTAGGAATGGAAGTGAAAGCAGAAGTCTTGGCTGGAGATATCAATTTGGGAGTCATCAGCATGTAGAAAAGATCACTTCGGGGCTGGCAGTCAAAAAGAACAAGTCTCCAGACCAATTCTTTGAGCACTTCAACTTTCAGAGGAAGCACCAGTAAAGGAGTGTGAGAAGCAAAGCTAGTGAAATATAGGACTATAAAAACTGTTGTATTAGAAGCCAGATGAAAGTGTTTCCAAGGAGGTGTAGTACAGAATTGTTTCAAATGTAGCCATAATCAAGTAAGCTGATGACTAATATAATATTGATGGCCCAAAGTCCCTTGAATAGTTTTCTGACCTCCTGCCAGACCCTCCGTCATGCCTTTCACAGAGTAAGCATTCAATAAACAATCATTAGCCATTTCCTTTTGTTGCTGGTACATCACATTGTCACATAAAAATTTAGAGTGACAAGTTTCCTGGTAAAAGTACAGTCCTGGCTTATCTTGGGAGTAAATTGAAGGCACTATATCCAATACTTTCTCTTAAAGTTCTTCAATTAGTATAAATCCTTCAGGTACAATGCCCATTTCTAAAACCAAAGTGACTGTGGCTAAGTGGTTATAGATATTCATTTCAGTCTATCTTTTATTCATGTTAGCTGTATTCGCATTTACAGTTTGAGGGGTCTATTACTTCAAAATGCTTCCCAAGAGGAAGAAGAAAAGTTACTAAAAAAATCAGTATATATATTAAGTGCCAAACAGTATCCCACATAAACGTTTTTTTTCTTTAGGACTTCATATCCAAAACCTAGCTACTATTTCTAGAAAGAAACCAAAAAAATGTGCCTTTAACATTCCCTTAATTTCTACATGAAAATGCTATATTATTTGATGCTTACAATAGCCCCAAGTAGATAGAAATCTGTGAGTAGCCTAATAAAATCCATTCCCCTAAAAGACGTGGACACATCGTAAGATCTAAGCTCTTATTTTACGGTATTTCAAGAGTCGCTATTTAAAAGTCTACTTGAGCAATGACCAAACTTTCTCTCCACCCGACTCCTCACAGGCCCAGTGACCTTTATAAATGACAGGAAATCTCTCTTGAATGAAAGATGAGGGGAAAGACGAAAACATTAAGATATTTTGTCCTACTTTTTTGTGACTTGTTGAAAATAATCACGGGGCCTATTTGTCATACTGCAGCTTTCTCTCTTCCCCCCGTAGCATCTGACAGGCTCAATGAAAAAAGTGCAAGTGAAGATGAATTGGCAGCAGGATCATTTCTGCTCTGTCTCCTGGTCTTTCTAATTTTGCCTCAGATGAAATATATATACAATATCAAGTCAGTTAAGTGAAAGAAACATCTATAGGGAGAAGGACAGTATCCAAGCCCTTCCCCCAGTATAGAAACAGCTATTAAACAATATCTGTCTCTTTCACTTTCAATAGCCCAGTTATACCCCAAGTCTTTATATCTGTAAAATGAAAATGTGTTTTCCTTTGGAAAAGAGAAATGACAAATGGTCCAGGGAGGCAGAGGATTGAGAGAAAATGAAAGGGAGGGGACAGAGGACTTGGGCTAGATAAATGCTCATAGTCATAAACTGAGTTAAGGAAAAGACTGTATTCTATAAGACATTGTCAGGATGGAATGTTTTAAGTTAAATGATACAATTGACTTAAGAATATAAAGTGGAAAATAATATAGCCCTGAAAATACAAATGATGGCATAGAATCACATCATATAATTGAGAACCAAAGGACACTTTCAAGGCTCACTGAGTCTTTCTGGTGCAAGAATCCCTTCTATGGCCTCCTGGAGGCATAGTCACTGCCTTTTTGTCAACACATTGGAACAGAGAACTTTTTTAAGACAGCTTATGCTTTTGTTGGAGGTCTCTGCCTTATTTTAGACTAATGTGTCTTGTATTCATCAGTCTTAATTGAATTATTTTGTGCCATACAATTTAAACTTTTATTTCACATTTTTGGTAAGAAATGTCATATCCAAGTTGGATCATCCCTAGGTCAAATATTCCTATTTTTTTTTCTTTGCTCTGGTTTGATTTATTTTCACCCATGTTAAAAGTCACTAGACCCTTATCATTGTATTTCTCAAGTGCCATAGTTATTTACTGATTTTAAAATACTACGCCAATATTCAAAATTCACTTTTATTTGTGTAGCATATACTTGTATTAGATTATATTTTTCTTTTTATAGCTGCACCTGTTGCATATGGAAGTTCCCAGGCCAGGGGTCAAATCAGAGCTGTAGCTGCAGCCTGTGCCACAGTCATGGCAACACCAGATCTGAACCACATCTGAGACCTGTGCCACAGCTTGCAGCACTATTGGATTCTTAAACTACTTAGCAAAGCAAGATATAGAACCTGCCTTCTCAAGGAGAAAATGTTGGGTCCTTAACCCACTAAGTCCCAACGGTAACGCTCCTAAATTTTTTTTTATTATAGTTGATTACAATATTATATTAGGTTCAGGTGTACAACATAATGATTCAATATTTTATAGATTATGCTCCATTTAAAGTTATTACAAAATAATGGCTGCATACCTCTGGCTCTACACTAAATCCCTGTTGTTTATTTATCTTATACATAGTGCTGTCTATCTCTTACTCCCTACACTTATCTTGCCTTTCCACCCTTCCCTCTCCCATTGATAACCTCTAGTTTGTTCTCTGTATCTATGAAGTTCTTCCTGTTTCATTACATTCATTCATTTTACTTTTTAGATTCTACCTATAAGTGATAACATAATTTATCTTTCTATATAACTTATTACACTAAGCTTAATACCCTCTAGGTCCAACTGCATTGTTGCAAGTGGCAAAATTTCACTATTATTTTTAATTTTTTTTTTATTTTTGCCTTTTCTAGGGCTGCTCCCGCGGCATATGGTGGTTCCCAGGCTAGGGGTCTAATTAGAGCTGTAGATGCCAGCCTATGCCAGAGCCACAGCAATGTGGGATCCGACACACATCTGCAACCTACACCACAGCTCACAGCAATGCCGGATCCTTAACCCAATGAGCAAGGCCAGGGCTCGAACCTGCAACCTCATGGTTCCTGGTTGGATTCATTAACCACTGTGCCATACGGGAACTTCATAGTATTTTTAAATAGGTATTATTGATTTGTATTGAACTTATGTTTAAGCAAACCACTAAGTTTTTGTCTTTTTTTTTTTAACTCTTCCATGAACCATGCTCATTCAAATTTCCCATAACCTGTATTATTTAAAATAAGTGTGAGGGAGTTCCCGTCGTGGCGCAGTGGTTAACGAATCCGACTAGGAACCATGAGGTTGCGGGTTCAGTCCCTGCCTTTGCTCAGTGGGTTAACGATCCGGCGTTGCCGTGAGCTGTGGTGTAGGTTGCAGACGTGGCTCGGATCCCGCGTTGCTGTGGCTCTGGCGTAGGCCGGTGGCTACAGCTCCAATTCGACCCCTAGCCTTGGAACCTCCATATGCCGCGGGAGCGGCCCAAGAAATAGCAACAACAACAACAACAACAAAAATAATAATAATAATAAGTGTGAGAATTGAACTTCTTGAAGCATCTCTCTCTGGCCAGTACAATATTAGAAATGAAATTTGCCATTTCTCTGCAGAAACATTTAAGAGCCAAGATGTGATCATCTTTCCCTCCCCCATTCTCTAGCTATCATAACATATTCTCAGAGTATTGCAGTAAGATCTAGGTAGCTATGAATGAAGAGTCCACACATGTAGGACATCTGTCTTGCAGCAGCTTTTAAGGGAAGAAAAATTGGTTTTTCTTTCCTACTGCATAATCTATCCTATCCTGGTTGATATGATCAATAAATTCAAGCCAGTATAGGAATTCCATATCTGAGATGATCAATAAGTGAGCCAACCTAACTCAGACCATCATTAAACACAACTGTGATTCTTTTTTATTATTATAATAGTTGATTTACAATGTTTTGCCTTTTGAAATTGTTTCCAGCTGGTATACAATTATTTCATCTGCATATACCTTCCCCAGTATATAAGTTCATGGAAGGCCCATTAATCATCCATGGGGAAGATAACTGTTTTACAGTAGATTTCCCAAGAACTAAGAGGTTCTCAAATTCTCAGAGTTGTTTGTGAATCAGGAAAGATTAAGGTAGTCTAGGAAAAAAACTGTATGTTAGATAAAGAAAGATTTTAAACCTGGATTCTAGAAAAAAGATTTGAAATGCAAATAGTATATCAAATTGTTAGATCATACTGAGTTACAGGTCTGTGAGAGGGAGATATGTGGGGAAAATATAAGGGTTTCTCTTCTAATTCAGTCAGAATGATCAGACGTAAAAGTACCTTTTCATTTGCCTATTACCTAAAAACACTGGATATAATTCTTAAATTATGATGCATGCAAGTTATTTTGCATTCTATATACTTAGTTGCTGTATATATAGTTAATGTATTATAGAATACATAATGGGAAAATGGTTAAATTTGGAGCCAAATGAGTCAAAATTGCTTCTCTGCTCTTTCATTTATTAGCTGTGCAACCCTAGGCAAGTCTTTGTATATAGGCAAGTGTATGTATGTGTGAATGAATGCACAAGTGAGCACACACACACACATAAACACCTGCAGAAAGAGGTTTATTTGCCCAGTAGGAGGCATATCTGTGGGCCGGTGTCAGAACCACAGCAATGACCCAATGAGCACCTTCAAACTTGCAATCTCTAGCAGTGGTCCTAATTTTCAGGTTTCCAGAGCCAGCTGCCAAGAATTCAGTAGAAAGATAAGATTCCTCATGGAAAAACAAAGGCCTCTGGAGTATGTCTGCTAAATGGTCACTGATCGATCCTTAAAAGGGTATCCTTGGGTGCCAGCTGCCTGAGTGCAAGGTAAATACCCCACAGAAGCATGTTGTCCTGTATAGCCAGGCTGTTCCTCCAAACCCCCTGTTTATGGGAAACCCGGGGGACCTGGGACACCAGTTCTCACAGAAACAGCAATTCCTTCATAAAGAAGCTGTCCTGGGAAGAATCCCATGGGCAGGAAGGGGCCTTCTAAGGAGGTAAGGCTTCCTTAGGGCTTCCTGCTAACCCTCCCTTCCCACAAGGCCAGAATACCGCTGGAATGTGAAGTTTCCAGACAACAAAGTGAAATGGAAGCCAGGCCGATCCCATTCTATGGCCTGAGTTAATCATAACTACCTCCATACAGTCCCTATGGCTAAATACACTCACACTGGAGGATGGTCTCAACATGAATTTTGCATGGACACATTCAGTCCCTAACACGAAATTAATTTGTCTTTCTAAAACTAACTCATTTTCACTTATAAAACAGTACACTAAAACAATCACAAAAGTACCAACTATCAAATACAATGATTTTAAAATATTCCTGGAAGGGAGTTCCCATTGTGGTTCACTGGTTAAGGAACCCGATTAGCACCCTTGAGGGCATGGGTTCAATCCCTGGGGTAAGGACCTAGCGTTGCCGTGGGTTACAGACAGGGCTCAGATCCCACGTTGCTGTGGCTGTGGCTGTGGTATAGGCCAGCAGCTACAGCTAGAGCTCTGATTTGACCCCTAGCCTGGGAACCTGGGAACCTCCATGTGCTGTGGCCCTAAAAAGACAAAAGGCAAAATTAAAAAATAAATAAATAATAAATAAAAAGTTCCTAGAATAGAATAGATGATACATGGTACTTATTATTTTTCATAATTTATTTCTGTTATATTTGTTGCAAAAATTTCCTTTGAAAATATTTATCATTTAATTTGTTGATTGATTTTGAAGTTTTTTGTTTCCATGCATATTTTGTTTTTGAGCTTCTATGTTTAAATTTTTTTTTCCTTCTTTTAGAATTTGGGTCAACAATAAATGCCATTTTGTTGAAATTAATTTTTACCTGTAGCTGTTTGCTAATTAGATAAGACATATAAACTTTGTTTCTAAATTGCTAATTAATTTTCCAGAAGAGTTTTATGAGTATCAGTATGGAAGAATAAGGAAAACATAATCAAAATGATTTCTGACAGCTAAATGGAGAAAATAGGTAAAAGAACAAGGGAAAAAGCATGTTTTATTATTTATTTTGACATTAAAACTAGGTGAATATTTCACATATGTTAAAAATCTAGCCATAAAACAATCCCAAAGCATGGGGGTAGGAAGAAACGATAGGGGATAAAATAAATATAGCCACTTTTATAACAGTGGCTGCAAATCACAGAGAGAAAATAATTATTTCCAATTACTCTTTTAAAGTAAAATATTTTGGACTGTTATTTTGGAACCATAGGCATAATATAGAAAACAAATAATTAGAACAAAGATTTAATTATATATTTGTGTGTGTGAATATAACTGAATCTATTTGATATACACCTGAAACTAGCATAGCATTGTAAATTGATTATACTTCAATTTAAAAAAATACGATTTTTATGAAAAGAAGAAAAAATGTAAATATAAAAGACAATATTCAAATACAACATGAAATAACAAATTGAATTTGAAATACCAGAATACATGCATGATTTTTCTCTTTAAAATATTAATAGTCTTACCTACCAATTGAAAAGACCTATAAACAAACAGATGAGTCTAGGCTATCTTTTTGTGCTAGAAAGCAAGAAAAGTTCAATGAGGTTATAACAGAAGGGCAGAGATAGTTTGACAGAGCTCCCACTGGACAATTTAAACAGCATAAAGAAATAATTACTATGATGGATTGAAGTATATTAAGTGTACAAAAATTTATAGGATGATTATACTTCACTGAACACCACTGAGGTTATTAGGGCACCAGTTCATTGCTGTGAAGTATTTATCCTACCTATCCCTTATGTTTAGATGCAGAGTACCAAAATGTTGATGTGCTAAATTTCCTTTTCATAGACTTGCAGGAGATAAAGACAAAAGGAAGATAGTATTAAAAGATGTCCATTTGAAAATACTAGTCAATGGGGGGCTTAAAACCTTCATCATTATCTCAATAATGCAATGCTAAAAGAATACACAGTCATCGGTAAATAATTACTGCCTAAATATTAAGCTTAAAGCTCTAATTTCAACTGGCAGGAAATACTTGGAAGCCAGAAGACAAAATAACTCCATGAGGCAACAATCAGCAAATTTGAAAGCATCTCTGATACAATCTGGGTGATTTCAATATCAACAAGGTTTTAGGTGATATTAGGGAACTACTATTAATTCTCAAGGTTTCATAATTAACATGGCAGTTACAATAAGAAAAAAGTTCTGATTCATACATGATAAGAGATTTGCTCTCACAAAAAATAATGCCGGAAACTAAATAAATGAATAAATGGATACATAAGATGAGAAGGGATGTGTGAATAAGTATTGGCGAAGTTGATCATTGTTGAAACAAGAAAACTGTGAATTGGAGTTTGTCATGTAATTCTCTTTGTTTTATGTGTGAAATTTTTTAATAAAACATTCAATAAAGCAAAACAAAGTTACAGAAAACCGAAATCATGTGGAAGCTGAACTTGTAAAGAGAAATGAGGTTTAAGAACTTTGTAGAGGAAATAGGATCAGGCAGAGAAAGAAGAAAATTGGCCACTCTCTCAAGATTTCTAGTTCCAGTCCTTATACTATCACAATTCTTTTCTTTTTCTAACGGTAAGTTAGTTATTTCTCAATTAAGTCATGCTGATTAAACTATTATTTCTAAAGAACAAAAACCTATCTTCTTGAACAATGACTCAAAAAAAGTTTCATACTGGTAAATAATTAAGATAAAATCCAACTTAATTACTGAATATTGTCAACAATTTTCAAAAACCATATTGTATTATATTCCCTTTAAACTAAAGCTTGTAACTCTAGAACTCTAGTGAGAAGAGAGATAAATCCTTTGTTTATTTGATGGCCTCATGGAATCTCACTACTTGGTAAAAAGAACTAGTAAAGACACAAACTCAGTTAAACTGACACAACGGAAGTGTTCTGAGTTCTTTAACTAAAACTCCACCACTCCTTTTAAAAAATAAGACCTTTTCCTGAACCCAGAAAATGCAAACTATAGCTGCAAATCCACATGGTACTGATTCTGATTCAGTCCTATGAGTTCCCAGGTTCTAGTGGGCAATGTCTCTATTAGAATTCAGTCTTGTATGACCCTTTGCTTTGGTTTTGAATCCCATGCTGGATAAAAGCATTGAATAAAAGTATAGTATTCTTAACGTAAGTTCAGTTTTTGTGCTCCACTTATCTCTCTGCATTCCTGTTTTGTTTTTCTTTCAAATTTTATCTGGATTTTTTTTATAATCTTGTCAGGGCTTCAATATTTAGAAAAATCAAAGACTTTTATTTTTTTCTTTGGCATTTTTAATGGCTTTCAATGGGTAATTTGGTCTGAATTACCTAGCCCACTATTATCAGAATTTCAATTTTCAAATATTTAGCAAGGAGATATATATTAAGCCATGGGTCTAAAGGAGACAACTATATAGAGTGAAGGGTTAAATGTTTGAGGACAAATCTTTGAAGCATGTCAAAAATCTGGATAGCTGATTTTATGAAAGTAAGATAAAGCAGTAAAACATTTAGAAATGAAACAGAAGAAAATAGTATCAGAGGAAACAATGGGAAAGCTGGGCATGTGAATGAGAGAATATCCAGTGCCAAATATGGCAAAACCAATCAATAATATAAAGTTAGAAAAAAATAATCAATGGATTGCCCCAGGTGAAAGTATTAGTGATTTTATCAATAAGACTTTTAAAGGAGTAAAAGTAACAGAAGCCGAGTCGAAACTACCGTGAAATGCCAAGAGAGGGGTATGTCATAAGCTTTGAATGTGCAATCATGAAAAGGTGAAGGAAAGAGAGAACCGGGAAGTCCAGAGAGGGCTTTTCATGGCTGGTTGTACAGTGAGAGGTACTCAAGATTAAGTATGTACTTTGGAAATGAACCACTAGAAAAACATCGTTTAAATACAGAGAGGAGATATATTGGCAGAATTTTGTTAAACACAAGTGCCCAAAACCCATTTAAAATTACTTTAACAACAATGAATTTTTATTGTTTCATTTAATTAAGGTGTAGAGCTTAGGGGTTCAAATGCTATCATCAGATACCACCCCTTCATCTCTCAGTGAGGCTGCCTCCATATGGTGAGAAATGAGATCGGGGGCAAGACACACAGCTTACTAACCTCACATATTCGGGGTATATGAACATCTTTCTCAGCATTTCTATCAGAAGATTCTCAGAAAACATGGTAGTCTAAGGAACCAAGCATATTACATATACAATCCTAAGCTACTTTTATCCCAGCCAGAGAGATAAACTATACTGGTTGATAATGCTTAAACCACATACATACATCTGTAATACAAAGGCCTGACCCAATCCAATAAGAAAGAATGGGACAAAAACAACAAATGTTTATGGAGTAGGAAATAGCATGAGCTGTTCTAGGAAGCAGGTAGAGATAGATTCCAAAGGCAAGTTTTAAGAATTAGCCCTCTCATCTTTATTTAAGCTTCAATTATAGTTTCTGGAAAATGGGACAGAGGATTCTAAACAAATGAGACAATCTATTTTTGAAAGAACTTGACAACATTTAGGGAGAAAAGAAATTAAATATTCTGAAAACACTAATACATAAGTGACACTACCATTCAGGATAACAGTGTGAAAAATGTCGCAAGTTAAATGACCTATATGTGAAAATATAGAGGTAGAAATCTCTGCAGGCTTGACTAATTTAGGGTAATCTCTCTCTCTCTCTCTCTCTCTCTCTCTCTCTCTCTCTCTCTCACACACACACACACACACAAAGCTAAGAACATCCTGTTATAGGTTTAACATGTAAGGAGCTTGAAGTTGCCTCTCCATCTTAACAAAAACAAAGCTCAACACACTGAAAAATCAACGACGACAACAACAAAAAATCAACAACTCTTTTGGGATCCATAAGAGAGGGGAGGGCACACAGGTTAAACCTCTACCACCAAGATTGGAGACAGACAAATGTAGGGATTCAAGACTTACCAAGCTAAGAGTCACAAGGTGAAATACTGCAGCAACTGGTACCAGGTAGAAAAACATGAAACACTGGATGAATTGCTGGAGGCTCACTGAGAACAACTCTAGGAGTTAAAACTCCTGGAGAACCCTGTCATAGGTGGGCTTTCACAATTTTGCAAGATTAACTTTCAGATGCCCAATAAATATCAGAGAAAACTCCCTCAGACTTCCAGCAGGGAAAGGGGGGAAGGAGCCATTTTGAAATACCCCAGAATGCCCTCCTCTCAACAAGACCTGCGCTCAGTGGGAACTAGTTGACTAGAGTATAACCTGCTGTGTTTGATCAGAGCCTAATGACCTAGGGAAAGGAAATAACCAGCTTCAGTTGCTCTAGCCTTCTATGTGGCAAGTGGGAAATTCTCACCTCCAGCCCATTCTAGCTACCCTGTCCCACCAAAAGGGAGAGAAAGAAAATGAGAAACATATGTGAAGTTCACTGCAAAGAGCATAGGCTCTCTAAAATATTGAGACCTAATTGCAGAACTTTAGAATGCTCCCCCACTCCCCACATTTCACCACCAAAGGCCTGCTTATAGCAATTACTTTTATATGGGATACTATATCTGGCTATTAAGAAAAAATTCCAAGGCCTACCAAAAGTTTCAAGGCATACAATATGAGACAGATCAAGAATTAGAACCAATCAGGAGTTCCTATTATGCCTCAGTGGGTTAAGGATCCAGATTTTCCAAAAGCTGCAGTGTAGGTGGCAGATGTGGCTCAGATCTAGTGTTGCCATGGCTGTGGCTTAGGCCACAGAAGCAGCTCCAATTTAACCCCTAGCCTGGGAACTTCCATATGCTGCAGCTGTGACCATAAAAAGAAAAAAAGAATCAGAAACAATCAGTAAGAATGTAGGAATTATCAGGCTGTGAATTTAAAACATATTTACAATTAATATGCTAAGAGCTCTAATAGGTAAAGCAGACAGCATACAAGCATAGATGGACAATTTAAGCACAGAGATAGTAATCCTAAACTAGGGTTGGGGTGGGGCATGGAATAGCAATGCTAGAGATAAAAAGGACTTTAAGAGAAATAATGTCTTATGGGTATTAGTATACTGGGCATAGTTGAGGAAAGGATCTCTCTGATGATACTTTAATAGAATCTTCAAAAACTGCAAAGCAAAGAGAACAAACACTGAAAAAAAAAAATCCAAAAAAGGCTATCCAAGAACTGTGAGACAATGTCAAAAACTATAATACACTTACAACAAGAATACCAGAAGGTGAAAAAAAGAAAGGAATAAGAGAAATATTTGAAACAATAAAAACTGAGAATTTCCACATATTAAGGTCAGACACGACACTACAGATCCTGGAAGTGAGAAGAGTAAAGCACAAGGAATACTTTTTTTTTTTTTTTTTTACAAAGTTTTCACACTATCTACAAGTATAGTCATGTTATTTTAAAGTGGGCTTAGATTGACATTACCTTGTGGCTCAGCAGATTAAGGATCCAGTGTTGTCACTGCAGCAGTTCAGGCTGTTGCTGTGGCGTGAGCTTGATCCCTTACCAAGGAAATTCCACATGCCACGGGTATGGTGAAAAAAAAAGTTGACTTAGATTATTTATACGTCTATATTGAAAGTTTTAGAGCAACCACCACAAAAAGGAAAAAATAAGTGTAGCTGATACACAAAGAATATAAAATGGAATTATATATCAAGGAGTTTCTGTTGTGGTACAGCTGAAAGGAATCCAGCTGGTGTCCATGAGAATGCAGGTTTGATCCCTGGCCTTGCTCAGTAGGCTAAGGATCCGATGTTGCCATAAACTGTGGTGCAGGTCACAGACGCTGCTCAGATCCCACGTTGCTGTGGCTGTGGTGTAGGTTGCTGTCTGATTCAACCCGAGGCGTGGGAGCTTCCATATGCCTCAGGTGCGGCCCTCAAAAAAAAGTAAAAAAAAAGAAAAAAGAAAAGGAAAAAGAAAATGTTCAGTTAAAACCACAATGGAAGGAAGAGTAGAAGATAAAAATAGGAAGACAGAATAGGGAACAAATATGGTAAATATTAATCCAATTATATCAATAATAACTTTGAATGTCAATTTTCTAGGAGCACAAATTAAAAGAAGGAGATTGTCAGAGTGGATCGAAAAACATGACCTGACTTTATGTACTGTGCAAGAAACCTACTCTAATTATAAAGACATATATACATCAAAAGAAAAGAGATACATATGTATATATACACACCATACTAACACTGATCCAAAAAAAGAAGTAGTTATATTAATTTTGTACAAAGCAGATTTCAAAGGAACATTATCAAAGATAAAGAAGCGTATTTATAAAGATAAAGGAATCAATTATCCAAGAAGACACATGTGTATTTGCCTAACAACTAAGTATCCAACTATGTACAGCAAAAGCTCATAGAAACAGATGAATCCTTTATCACAGCTGGAGACTTCACTCTTAGAAATGGGAGATCCTATTATGGCTCAGCAGTAACAAACCCAATTAGTATCCATGAGGATGCAGGTTTGATCCCCTGCCTTGCTCAGTGGGTTAAGAATCCAGTGTTGCCATAAGTTGTGGTGCAGGTGTCAGACATGGCTCAGATCCTATGTTGCTATGCCTGTGGTATAGGCCAGCAGCTGCAGATTCAATTAGATCCCTAGCCTGGGAACACCATATACCATGGCTATAGCCCTAAAAAGCAAAAACAAAAACCAAAAAAAACAAAATAATACTCATAAATGAACAGATCCAGCATCTAGAAAATCAGTAAGAACATAGTTAAACTCAACATATGTCAATATACTGGATATAACTGGAATCTCTGCACTTGTTCACCCAACAAAACTACAATACACTTTTTTTATTAGCTTCAGATGGAACAGTCACCAAGATAGATCACTTTTGGCACCATAAAACACACTTTAACAAATTAAAAGAATGGAAATGTTACAATATCTACTCTGAGACCACAGTGGAATGAAGATAAAAATCAGTAACAGAAATATAACTGGAAAGTCCTAAAATATGTGGAATTTAAACCATGTACTTCTAAATAACAGGGTCAAAGAATAAATCTCTAGAAAAAATTTCAAATATTCTAAACTATGTGAAAATGAAAACACAAATTTCAAAATCTGTGGGATGCAGCGAAAGCATAGTTTCCAGGGAAATTTATAGCAGTGAATTCATGTATTAAAAAAATTTTTAAATCAATAATCTGAGCTTTCACCTCAAGAGACTAGAAAAAGTAGAGCAAATTAATCCCAAAGTAAGCAGAAGAAAATAAATAGTAAGAATTAGAGCAGAAATCAAATAAATTGGAAATAGGAAATCATTTCAAAAGAGAAAATTTGTTGAGGAAAAACTGAATTTCAAAGAGCAAAATGAAAGAGTTTAGAGTCATGCACACCCTCTCACCAAGACTCACATAATATGGATCCCTTTAAAGAGGAAGGAGATTTGAATTAAAATTAAAATTACTTTGCACTGCATCTCACTGACTGCCCAGCATGTATTTTTCTCATTCAACAAATATTTTTTGATTTTCTACCATGTTCTAGGCACTGTTCTAATAAATAAATATATTATTTTTGGTAATAAAAATTTTAAAACTCCAAATTAACTCAAAGCAGCTGCACAAATACCCCAAAACACATTCTTACCCACCCACCAAAATAGATAAATAAATAAAAGACAATTCAAATTCCTTAGTCTTTACTAATTCTGTTCCAAGTTAAAAAATGCTGTATGATATCTGTTTCTCCTCTGCTACATTTGTAATTCTGTTTCAATAATCAGCTATCTATAGAACAGAATTCATAATTAACCTCCACAAATAAGTCCTACATTCAATAATGTAGGAAAGGGAGAAGAAAGAAAAGGAAAATGAGCAAAATCCTGATATCCTTTGTCTTGTGAGCCTCTTGCCTTCATGTTTGACTTTGTAATTGGTCCCCTACACACAGTGGAATTGGATTCTAATTATAGGCCTGGAGATAATGAGGAGTGATGGGGAAGGGACACGAAGAAAATTAACTTCCTCTTGAAAGGTAAACCCCTTTGACAAGTCACTAACAGTGTCTTCCTTCAAACAAGGGAGGAAAAGCTTTATCCAGGGAGGGAAAGGGGGTTGTGATTTCAGGCGGAGAGAGTGTAGTGGGGTGTGATTCTTGTTATTCCAAAACACATGTACATTATTGCACAAAGACCCCCAAATCTCTCAAAACTATCTCATATATAATTCTAACCTATTCCCTTTCTCCCACAAAGCAGGATAAAAGAAGAAATTCAAACATGATACACCTCTTGACCTCCCTCAACATAGTCCACAACCCTTGAGCCAAGTATGTTTTGTTTTCTTTTTTTTTTTTTTCCCAATTCCTGCTCCAATGCCCACTGAAGCAGGAGTCTTCCTAATACAACCTTTCTTTCAGGGGAGGCAGACAGCTCTAAAACTGTCCTCATCAAGGTGAAAGATCCAGAGACCTCCACTTGGCCTCATGTTTCCAGCTGCACTTTTCAATTTAAACCTATTCTTTTTCTTAACAAAGATTTAAAAAAAATTAAATTTCCTTCTCTCTGCCATTATTGGGATTAAGACCTGCTATAGAAGAACTATAATAAACTGTCACATCGAAGCACCCAACATCTGTAGAACAGGAACACTATTCTAACATCCCCTCATTCCACAGGGCACACATCCTAGTGGATGCTATAAGCCACCGATAGCACCAAATCCTACACATGCTATGTTTTTTTCCTATTCACACCTATGATAAAGTTTAACTTATGATTTAGGCATAGTAAGAGCTCAATAGCAATACTAATAATAAAATACAATAATTATAATATACTGTAATAAAAGTTATGTAAACATGGTCTCTCTCTCTCTCAAAATATCTTATTATACAAATGTAATGCCTTTTCCACCTTAACTAAGCACTTATCACACACTGTGGCCATAATTTTTGCAGTTTGAGATACAATAGCAAAACTAGCACAAATTTATTTTTCTTTCTTCACCATTTCATGGAGAGAAGTTTTGACTAGAGCAACAATTTTTCTCTTTCCTTATTAAGTAAAGAACATTCACTTTTCACTTAAAGGAAGCCCTTTATGGCTTCTCTTTGGCATATTCAAGTTGCCAGCATCACTAATTTTGCACTTAGGGGCCATTGGGGGGGGGGATCATTTCTTATTAAGTGAAATAAAGGTGACTCAGACAGAAGCATGGCAATACCATGACTGTCAATCTGATAAACAAGACCTTTACCACCTGACTAAAGGACAGGGTATGCTGGACCGAAAGTTGATTCATGTCCAGTGTAGCTAAGCATAGAGAAGTGAATAATTTTCAGTACCCAACATACCTACCACAAACCCAAAAATGAGCCCAGCAAAATCTATTTTACACTAGAATTGTAAAATTCCAGCAATTAATCCAATAAGATCTTTGGAGTTTCATATGAGAAAAATAAAAATATGTTATTGAGGCCTACAAAGGAATGATTAATAAATGGAATACCTGGATATTTGTTTTTCCAATTCATCTACTCCTCTAATTCATTACCAATGGCATTTTTGAAACCTAACAAGCTGATTCTAAGATTCCTGCAGAAAAAAATAAATATACAAAAATATGTAAGAAGATTGCAAGAACAAAGACAAAAACCTCCAAATTAAAAAAAAAAAAAAAATCAAGGAAAAAAAACTAGAAAAAAGCCCTAATACAATAGTGAGTATACAAATGTACCCAGGCACATATAGAAATTTATATATAATATGCATGGTGTTTTAAATAGGTGAAATAGCTGAACTACTCTATAAATGCAGAGGAGAATAATGACTATTCTTACCATACTAAAAGGCAAACAAAGGTCATAAAACAATAATGCAGAGTAAAATGTGAAAAAAATTTCTATATTAAAAACTTATGGGAGTTCCCATCATGGTGCAGTGGTTAATGAATCCAACTGGGAACCATGAGGTTGCAGGTTCGATCCCTGCCCTTGTTCAGTGGGTTAATGATCTGGTATTGACGTGAGCTGTGGTGTACGTTGCAGACGCGGCTCGGATCCCGCGTTGCTGTGGCTCTGGCGTAGGCTGGCAGCTACAGCTCTGACTGGACCCCTAGCCTGGGAACCTCCATGTGCTGCGGGAGCAGCCCAAGAAATGGCAAAAAGACAAAAAAATAAAACCAAAAAAACTTATGACTAGACTATGAGATCTTGAATAGTTTAAAAATATACAAGTGATTGAAAGAAAATATTTGCAATATATATATATAAAACAAAGTTTTGATATCCATAATACAGTATATAATTTTTTTTCAATAAAAACACCAAAAATGTTAATTAAAATATGCTTCTGGCATAGGGGGAAATATAATGGCCACTTCAAGTAGGAATATTAATTAAGACATGAATGAAATGAAACCTTACTGATAATCAGAGAAACAGCAATTAAGCAATAATGACAACTTATTCATTACTCATTAGAATGCAAAAATTAAAATCACATCATAATATTTACCCTTTGGTTATGAGAAAATAAGCATTCTCACATATTTTTGGTCAGTCTGACATTTTAGGGGACACTTTATCTCCAACCATAAAAATTTAAAATCTACTGACTCTCACTTAATAATCTCACTTGGAGGAATATGGCCAAGTAATATTCTGAGTATTTGTGTACAAAGACACACATAAAAGGATGTTCATTGCAATATATCTTATATTATATAATTGTTTATAATATTGTAGAATTTTGAACAATCTAAATGTATGTTTACATATATGAAGCTAAATATCTATTTTGGAATACTATGCAGCAGTTACCAAAAAACTGGATTTGAACTATGGTGATTTCATTAAAGATATTTAGGTAAGAAAATGTAATTGGGAAAGATAGAAACTCCAATGAGATAAGTTAACTTCTCATATTTACAACATAATCTTCTGAATAGTTTCAAACTTTTGTAGTCACCAAGTACTAAAATATTCCTTTCAAAATATTTCAATTAAAAGGACATTACTAATGAGAATTGTTCATGAGTCCTGACATTGATCCAGGCACACAATCATCAACATCTATTGCGGAGGCTAATTCCACACTATTCTAAATTATGCCAATGTTAAAATATGAATATCTCAGAATAAGATAAGTGTATCTCCTAGGATCAAAGCTCTTTGTGTCTATTCTAAAATCCAGAAGATTGAAATGTTAAAACATGAAAAAGATTCATTATATGTTCCAAGAGATCAAAAGCATCATTTGTCTTCAAAACTGTTTTCTCTGCACCAACAGAGGGCCTGGCACATGGTAAGAGGCCAATATTTTTTTTAATTAAATATAAATAGAATGAAAGATGAGCCTACTCTTTTTATGAGATAAAAATTTATTTTGTTTCTTCTACTCCACCTTTTTCTCTTAATATATATTTTCTTTTTGTGGCAGCACAAGCAGCACATGGAATTTCCTGGGCTACGGGTTGAATCGGAGCTGCAGGTGCAGGCTTATACTACAGCCATAGCAATACCAGATTTGAGCTGTATCTGCAACCTGTGATGCAGCTTGCGACAATGCCAGATCCCCAACTCACTGAGCAAGGTCAGGGGTTGAATGTACACATCATCTAAGAGACAATATCAGGTTCTTAACCTGCTGAGCCACAAAGGGCATTCCCTTTTTCTTTTAATATTTGAAGTTTTTATTACTTTCCTATATTAAATTTTTAGCATATTATTAAGAAATCTTCAGAATAGCTGTGCTTTTTGAATTTCAGTTAAAAAAAAGTATAATGCCTAATATATGGACTATTTACCAAGAATTTAAATTACAAGTATTTTTTAATATTCTTTCTTTCCCTACATAAAAGCAGCATTAAGTAATTAGAAAACTTATCAAATGTTTTCTCTCAGGTATTTGCCAGCTTATAAAGGAGTGTTTACATATTGCTACCACATCAGAGTAGATTTCACAGTACCGGGTTTGGCCAGAATTTAATAGAATTTTATTTTTATGTTGTGGCAAAAAAGTAGTAGCTTGCCTCACTCTCCCCAATCTTCTATCAGAGATTTTATGAAAAGGAATATATACATATATATAAATACAACACAGTATCATTCTCCTAGAAACAGATTGGGCAGTCATCAAAATCTGTCATATTTAGTATAATGTCACCAGACCTGCTGATGAGCTGGAGAAAAAGAAAAAAAAAAAACAATTACCCTATGCTCTGTTTTATTACTGTACTTTATTACTAGGGAAAATATTATTTTACCATCAACTTAAAGTGTATTTGAAACCAAGCAGGGCCTTGTAGGTTGCCCGGGCACTAAAGACTTTCTGTTGTCCTTATTTCTGGCTTTTAGGAAATGGGCCTCATTTAGCCTCCATGACCTTCCCTGAGTTCCACAGGGAAGGTTCAGACATTGCTGATAAGGGAAGGGAGGGAATACAGAGCCTAGAGAGGAATAGTCAAGAAACAATAGTGAAGCCTTGAGGCAGGGTCTTGATTCCCCCTCAGGGGATGTACATAATAATGTAGGCATCTTAACACCTGAAAGAAAAGATTATATTCCTTATGCTTCTTTTAGAAATGAGTAGCTTAGAAATGAATCACACAAAATTGAATACCTTGGAACCCTTTCCTTGTGCTTCTCCCTTACTTGATTATACTCTGAGCACAATCACTTGTGAGCTAAAGATTAGGCACCCTGAGCACAAATGTCTGTGAGTTAAAGATTATAAGCACAATGTTTTTTAGCAACATTCCTTGTTTGTTCGAATCCCTGGTCTATATCCCCTTTTTGAACATTTGATAAGCTATGAGATCCTACTGTATAGCATAGGGAACTCTATCCAGTCTCTTGAGATAGACCATGATGGAAGATAATATAAGAAAAGGAATATATATATTTTGTCAATCAACTATACTTTAATACAAAATTCTATTTTTGCAAGTATTATTATTCTAGGCAAAGTCACGATGCCATAACCCCAAAGACCACCACCAGGATTAGGTGAGATCTCCTGAAACCAGCTTATATGACTAAGATTCTCCAAAAGAAAGAAGAATGCATGTTTACCCAAACATGATTTTTACTTGAAACCTGTTTTTCTTCTTCTCCATATTTATCTAATTATTTATTTATTTATCAGAATGGTCCTCAAAAAAATTTTAAATGATTTTTATTTTTTCCATTATAGCTGGTTTATAGTATTCTGTCAATTTTCTCTGATACAGCAATATGACCCAGTCACACATACATATATACATTCTTTTTCTCACATTATCCTCCATCATCATACATCACAAGTGACTAGATATATTTCCCAGTGCTATACAGCAGGATCTCATTGCTTATCCATTCCAAAGACAATAGTTTGCATCTATTAACCCCAAATTACCAGTCCATCCCACTCCCTCCCCCTCCCCCATGACAACCACAAGTCTGATCTCCAAGTCCATGAGTTGCTTTCCTGTGGGAAGATTCATTTGTGACATATATTAGATTCCAAATATAAGTGATATCCTATGGTATTTGTCTTTCTCTTTCTGACTTAGTTCACTTAGTATGAGAGTCTCTAGATCCATCCATGTTGCTGCAGATGGCATTATTTTGTAATTTATTTTTTGGCTGCATATTATTCCATTAGGTATATGTATCACGTATTCTTAATCCATTCATCTGTCAATGGACATTTAGGTTGTTGCCATGTCTTGGCTATTGTCAGTAGTGCTGCAATGAACATATGGCTACATGTATGTTTTTCAAGGAAAGTTTTGTCCAGATATATGCCCAAGAGTGGGATTGCTGGGTCATATGGTAGTTCTATGTTTAGTTTTCTGATATAGCTCCATACTGTTTTCCACAGTGGCTGTACCAATTTACATTCCCATCAACAGTGTAGGAGGGTTCCCTTTTCTCCACACCCCCTCCAGCATTTGTTATTTGAGCACTTAATTAATGATGGCCATTATGACTGGTGTGAGGTGGTATCTCATTGTAGTTTTGATTTTCAGTTCTCTAATAATCAGTGATAAGTTGAGCATTTTTTCATGTGCCTGTTGGACATCTGTATATCTTCTTTGGAAAAAGACCTATTCAGGACTTTTCCCCATTTTTCAACTGGGTTGTTGGTTTTTTTGCTGTTAAGTTTTATAAGTTGTTTGTATATTTAAAAGATTAAGCCCTTATCAGTTACATCATTTGAAACTACTTTCTCCCATTCTGTTCTCCTTTTAGTCTATAAAACTCCTTGCAGTTCTTCAACAAGGAAGGGCACAGTCTCTAAGGCATTAGCCTGCTGTAGGCCTCTTTTTCCTGGCAAGGCAATAAAAGTTATTTTTTTTTCCTTGTTTTCCAAAAACTATGTCCTTTCTTTCTAGTCAGCACTGGTGTACAGAAGCCACATTTCAGCAATATGTTGACATTGAGAAACAAATGATACTCATCTCTGAGATGTGTTCTTACATAAAATCTCAGTTAATAAAACAATTAGTCTGTGGCTCTCTATCAATTGAGAAACTTGAACTAGAATTGAAGGCTATGAAGTTCCTGTCATGGTGCAGTGGAAACAGATCCAACTAGGAACCATGAGGTTGTGTGTTGCATCCCTGGCCTCACTCAGTGGGTTAACAATCTGGCATTGCTGTGAGCTGTGGTGTAGGTCACAGACATGGCTCGGATCTGGCATTGCTATGGCTCTGGCATAGGCCAGCAGCAACAGCTCCAATTAGACCCCTAGCCTGGGAACCTCCATATGCTGAAGGTGTGGCCCTAAAAAGACAAAAAAAAAAAAAAATTGTAGGCTATTTTCCATCTCTCATAAGACAAAAGCCAAGAAAATTAGGGAGAAGAAAATATTAATCAGTGTACACGCTGATCTTGGATAGACAGTAGTGAGTGTTGACTTGGAATGAAATGGTAATCCTCCACTCAGGAATTGAACCTGGGAAGCCTGGGTAAAACCAGGAATCCTAACCACAAGACTAGCTAGAGGCTAAAAGCAGAATTGCCCCTTGTCGAAAGCAAGAATGTTTCAAGGAGGCAAAGACTGTAAAAACAGGTACAAAGTTTATTGTTAGAAACACAGTACAACATGCCAGAGAGCACAGAAATACAGAGAAGTAGGTTGTTTATCAAAGGAAGAAGCAAAGCAGTGATATATACCCAAAAGAGGAGTGTGGGTGCAGGTGTCCCCCTGAATGAGGAGAGTGGCTGGGAGATGATTTAAACCACTTACGTGGCATTTCTTCCTTTTCTTTGGCCAATTGTCTGGTTTTGTCTTCCACACCTGACACACCCAGGGCCCTTCCCAATCTTCATGCACATCTTTTGGCCAAGATGGACTCCAAAGGCATTATGGGAAGGTTATCTAGACTTATTGTGGTCTGGCATCCCATCCTTTTCTGACCCAGAGGGGTTCACGTGTGAAGTTGGGGTCTCTGAGACCCTGAGGCTGGGAAGTACGTGACCTCTTCGTCTTTTGCCCAAGCAGGGTTTAGCCCCTCTCTGATGTTCCCATTGCTGTTGTTTAACATGTCTACAGAAGATAGGTAACAGTTATTTGCCTTATGCCTATCTTTATTTCTATATTTAAATATAGACAGGTCCTGGTTGGAAATGTCTATCCTGGAGCCCAATTATCTCCTGCCTTAAGAAGTATAAACAAGAGGCTAGTTGTAAATGTCTCTTCTGGAGCCCATCTGTCACCTGCCTCAACTTGAGCTGAAGTCTTAGGCACCTATAGAAAGCACAAGATGCTGGAAGTAATTAAAGAGTAAGGTCTCCTCCTATGGAAGGGATACTCTTCTCCAAGATGTAATTGAAGCCCAGTCCCTTTTCCTTGTGGAAGGTGTCATTTTAAAAATATGCACAGGAGTTCCCATTGTGGCGCAGTGGAAACGAATCCAACTAGGAACCACGAGGTTGCAGGTTCTATCCCTGGCCTTGCTCAGTGGGTTAAGGATCCGGCATTGCCGTGAGCTGTGGTGTAGGCCACAGATGCAGCTCAGATCTCATGTTGCTGTGGCTGTGGCATAGGCCAGCAGCAACAGCTCTGATTAGATCCCTAGCCTGGGAACTTCCATATGACACAGGTGCGGCCCTATAAAGACAAAAAACAAAAAACAAAAATAAAATAATAATAAATAAATAAAAATATTAAAAAATAAAAAAATATGCACAACCAAAAAGTTGATGACAGTTATGTTTTATTCAGTGTACAAAACTGGGGATTTAGGCCTGGGAGGCAGCATATCAAGTAACCCCGAGGAAACTGCTCTAAGGAGGTAAGGGAAGAGCTAGGATAACAAGGAGTTTTGCAACAAAGGGAAGGTAGTGGAAACAAAAGATTACTGCTCATAACAGAAAACTGGCCATCTCAAGTTAAAGCGCTTCTCTGTGTATGGGAAGATGTGAGGTCTGGGCTCACTGAAATCATTACTTTGATATGTACCTCAACTACTTGGGGTCAGTATCCTGTGTTTTCACATCCCTAGTTTCCTCAGGGCTCACCATCAGGAGTGGCTGCAATCTGAAAGCAGCTACATGGCAGGTATTCTTTGTTTCCTTCCTGAGTTCCCTTGGGCTCACCAGTTCACAGGTGGCTGCAATTGCTGACAATTGTGACACCATTTGTTTACTGATACAACAGGCAATATTTATTTCTCAGAAGGCATGATGTTGTAGTACAGAAAATTTGAATCAGGGATTTATTTGCTCCCAACCCCTTCACCCTAGGTGGGAAAAAATAGGAAGGATTGTCTGCAAATCCCTCTCTTCTGAGGACTTTGAAACATCAAGTGCCTTCCTTGTTCATTCTAAGAACAGTCCATGCTAGCAAGTCAGAAACTTTTAATTTGTAACAGTGTTGTATGAGTATCCCATGGCTGTCATAACAAAGTGTTTACAAACTGGGAGGCTTAAAAAAAGAGAAACGTATTCTGATATGAAAACTCTAGAATCAAGGTGCTAACATGCTTTATTCCTCCTGGAGGCTCTGAGCAAGAACATGTTCCTGGCTTTTCTTGGCTTCTGGTGACTGCTGGCAATTTTCTACAGTCTCTTGTGGCTGTATCATTCCAGTCCCTGCCCCCATGGCCTTCTTCCCTCTGTGCCTATGTCTAATTTCTCTCTTCATCTAAGGACACCAATCAAATCAAATTTAGGCCTAACTATAACCTAATATATCATCTTATCTTCACTACATCTGCAGAGAATTTATTTCCAAAGGAGGTCACATTCAGAAGCTCTGGGTGAATATGAATTTTGAGGGAACATTATTCATTCTGGCACAAACCCATAGTAAAAAATATATTTTGTACAAATAAAATTTGGGGAAAACTTGCAAAACAATACTTACCCTCACTCTGCATAATGAACTCCAATATTTTCAATTCCCTTATTTTCAATTTTATGAAATTAAGTCCATTACCCAATAATGCATGATCATCACAGCCTGAAAACAGTAAGATGATATCAATTTAACATTTTAAGTCACTTGTAACACTGTACTAACCCTTCAGTAGAAAGGTTGGCCGGGCAAAGAGGAAGGAAAAGACATTTGCCCCCCAGATACTTTATGTTTTTGCAGGCATTCAGAAGAGAAGGGGCACGGTTTCACTAGGTGGCCTAGAACGCAGAGTTAATCATTATTATTGCCACCAATTAATAAAGAGTCCTACAATCCTGCATACAGGGTTCTACATAAAGAGAGACAACTGATGCAAACTAGATAGTAAGGCCACCCCATGGGTTAGCAGAGGCGATACTTTGAAAAAAAGAGGTGTGGGGGGGGAGCAAAAATGTCTAGGTTGCATTTATTTTACATTGAAATCTTAAAATCTATATTATTTTTTAATTAAAAACAGCTGTGATCAATAAAACAGTACCTAGCCATTCTCATGTTTTCTTCTCTGCAAAAGAATCCTAATCAAAATGAGTGAAACATTCTTGAAAGGTAACTCACCACACTTCTTAGAATTCCTTTGGCAAATATGGAATTTGAGAAATCTGCAGGTACCAAACTCAATAAATCTGAATTAAAGTCCTTGATAGAGAATAAAGAACAGAGGTGTCCTTTCCAAGTCACTTTTATGACTAGCCCCAAACCTTAACTACAAGCAAAGAGTTCATACCAGTGATTAGCCCAGGAACAAAACTCCTGTACAATATTAATTGATCTAATAAAATATTCTTCCTAAGGCTACTTTTCACATGTTCATTTTATTATCAAGTAGGCAACCAGTCACAGGAGTTGTAATTCTTTTCTTTGTACCCATATTCTGGGATGAAGTAATAGATAGCATGATGAGCTAGCCCTTTATAACATTCCTCCAGAGAAACTAAAAATAATAATAATAATAATAATAATAAGTTGTAATTTATATCACAAAAGGGATCAAGGTGAGATTCTAATTCATAGTGTTGTGTACATGAATTTCAAAGGTATATAACCTGTTTGTCTATACATTTTCCTCTACATTTGGTTTCTCCCAGGCTCTCCTAGTCTTAATTATAGACTTCTGATTTAAGAACATATTCGTAATTTGTTGAAATAGAAAAGAGCTTCATTTTAAACCACAAAGGACTGACCAAACCTAGTCTTAAACCTAACATATTAGGTGAAGGATAATAAATGCTATACTTGAAAATGAATACTTATATAAAGTTTCTTATTATGTGGATTAAAATTAGTTGGGTCACTTCATACGGCACTCTCACAGCCCTATCAGAAATTTAAAAGTTGTGGTGTATCTAGTGCCTGCCATGCAAGAAAACACTTATAAGCTTTAGAGAACTAGGCTGTTATCTGGAAAAAATACATTGTGACTTCGTATTCTTTCTCATTACACAAAGTCCATAATATCCTGGGGCAAAGCTCAGCATATATACTCTCCAGTTCTAACACTCTGGATTTGTTCTCCAACCTCCTCCACCATCCCCTCCAATGAAAGAAAGGGATTTACAATTAGTTACCCTTTGGCGAGCTCATGGCCAAGTTTGAAATTACATTTTCTAATAAACTCCTGGACTAAAGAATGGTTGGCTGACCTACCTCTAATCAAAGGTCGTAATATTGCTCTTAAAATAGTGAGATAGTCCCTCCATCCATCTTTAGAAACTTCATAACTGATCTCCCTGTGGTAATGTCTCAACTTTAATTCTTACTAATTAGCCTGGCCCACGAAAACAGTTAAAATAAATGAAATTTATTTATTTGGCAGATAGTTCCTCCAAAAATTCAGGTGTGTTCTAAAACATAGCATATATCTTTAAAAAAGCAAAAACTATTCAACCGTCTGCTCTGTGAGATTATCCAGCAAAACACTGAGTTCTACTAACTATTGGGTCTTCTTTGTCATAGATCAGCATCATCTTTTTTTTTCAAGAAATTTATTTTGGCTACAGGATAAGGATGAATAACCAAATTTATTTTGACTAAAGATAACTTTTTTTGATGGAAGGAAAGTAAATTCTCATAGATCCACCACAAATACATCTTTTATTGTATTTATGTCTCCATTATTTTCCACATGAATTTTGAAATCAGGCACAAAATCCTGAAACTCAAAAACAATACAATTCTTTTCTTTCTCTACTATCACTATCTACACATTTTTATTATCCTTCATCCAGTTCTTAAAATACTCATATTTTCTACAAATTTTCTTTATTCTATCCTGAAAGTTAAAACAGGTTAAGTTTGAAGCATTGGGGGTCATTCACTTAACAAAATAATCATTTCATTTCTGTGCCTCTGCTCTTCATTAGTTACATAAGAGCACTCAAAAATATATATTTTTAATTCAGAGATCAGTTACTTGCCGTTTTAGAAAATAAATCTGTAGCATAAAAATAAACCAAGTTTCACAAATTCAATTTTAATCTGCAGGGCAAGGCTGAATGCCATCTAAAAACTGACTCTTATTTTCCAAGGAGAGATGCTGCCTAAATGGTTGAACACAACAGGCATACCCAAATGAATGTTAAGAGCGGCTACCTAATGAAATAAAACAGAATGGATTTCCAAATTTTTTGGCTGCAAAATTTCTAGAGAAGAGAACTTTTTATGAACACCTGAAAGAAAGCATCAATACTCACAAAAATGTTCACCTCTCCAATCCCACTTACTCTCAAGCTCTTCTTTTTTTCTACAGTACATTACTTATTTCTTGTCCATAATAGGGAAGTGAGCTTACCATAGTTCCTACTTTTCCCTCCCATCCTACAAGTGGCTGCAATTCTGGAGCATACAGAAAAAAAAATGCTGCTTGTAGTTGCTCTCTGCAGGGTACTTCGGGAATAACTGACACTGTGAAACTGAAAGAAGTTTCATCACAACTGGGGTTTCATTTCTACTCCAACATTGTTATTTCTTGTCTCATCTGCTTCCTTTGGGGGGGAAAAAATGTATCTATGCCATGGCTAAAAATCTATGTAGGCAGAAAGTTAAGGAGCGAAAGAACAAGCTTGTAAATTGTTGACTTCGACACTTTGCCTGTAGGTGACTCTATGCTCTTGAATTGGCAAAGAATGAGTTCATTTTTTATCAGGCTTACCAAAGATATGACATTCAGAATCCAATATTGGCAGTGAGATTATTGCGACTAGTTGTTTTCAAACATCTTTAAATAAAACAGCCAGGTTTCAGTGATTGGAAACAAAGGGCTCAATTGCATTTCTTTCATGCTCTCTAGAGAAGCCTGCCCCCTCCTCCAAAACTGTTCAGAATGAAGGAGGCCTATGACTCAACGGATGCATTAATAATGCTGTTGTTATCAAAAGATTATCCATAACTACAATCCCATTGTATTAGCTACCTAAACTATTCGCACAGACACTCACTACCTTGTATTTAGCACAAATTTTCAACTTAGGTCACTGTTTTCTATAACTTGGGGTGACTCCCAGAAAATGACGTTGGAACTTTGGACTGAGATCTAACCTGTTTACAATTGTAACAAACATAACTACCATTTATTAAGCAATGAAATACTACAGGCATTGTGTCAAGTACTTTATGTTATCTCATTTAATATTGAAAATAGCTGTATGAAGTTTATTTAACTATCCCCATTTTGTAGCTGAAAAAATGGAGGCAGGTTGACCTTAACTAATTTTCTCAAAGTCCCAAAGTGGAGAAGGGATCTTAATGAAAAACTGCCTAACACCAAATCCTATCTTTTTGAACTTTATGCTTTACTTGTCTTTCTCTTCTATTGGTTTCATGATGACTGATCCAGTTTGCCAAAACTGCTATGTTATGTAAATTCTCATCACTTCAACAAACTTTTTGAGACTAAATAAACATTCAGTCAGTATCTTTGGTCTAGATAAAATAAACAGAAATTACAAAATAAATCTGTCTGTACCAAAGAGATTAGAGGAGTTTTGTCTTTGCAGTAACATAGTTGGACCTAGCTAAATATAAACAACTAATTCGAAATAAAACGCAGTTTTGTGTAGCAAATTTGTGTATTCTTCCATATTCTTTTTTTGTGCATTCAAATTTCATAGCAAATTTGTAAATCTGAGTAATGACTTTTTCGAGTGTGGGCTTAGTTCAAAAATATCTAGCAAGTGTGTGGCTCTCCTGAATAAGATTTTTTAAATTGATATAAGGAGATGAGAACAATTTTTTTTTTGAAATACCCTTCTAAATGTGATGACCTTTGAATTCAATAAGTCCATTTTCTTAATACCATTTAAGATTTCACAAAACTTTAGAAAAGTATTGAGAGTAGTTTCATTATTTAGTTGTACTAATTTAATTTAAAAATGTACTAATTTAATTTATATCTCTAGTTTGTATCAGATGTCTGTAATTCTTCTTTTTTCTCATTTTGGAAATTGCTAGAACTGCTAGGAAAGGAGGTTCTCAATTTCTCTAGCTCAGGAATTAATTTTCTGAGTCTGGGATATTTCCCTAAATAAATGGATATAACAGATGCCACCATTTTTATTTAAATAAATGAAAATTTCTAAATATTAAATCACAGTGTGCTTATTAATAGAATTACAAGGAATATTGATTTAGAATAGGAACAAGAGAACCATTGTATTAGTGATTAGCTAAATCTAATCCTCATCAAGCTATACAAGTATCTGTATGTGCTGCCGTCTTTCTCCTGATACAAATTAAAGATGAAGCCATATCCTTAATTATACTACATCAATCTGGTTTTCACTTTTTATCATAATCTTTCTTATGTTTTTAGTATGTGTTTAATAAGTGTTTATTTAATTAACAGATTATAGTTTTACACATTCATATCTATAGGTATAAATATACATGGTTATGATAGAAATAGCTATATGACTTAGCTTCTTGGTTGTTGAAACATTAGCTACCTCTGTACACTGATAAACAAATTGAAACACAGAGATAGAAATTGGAGGAGACAGAAAAGGTAGCTTTAATTTCCAGGCAAAGAGGGGAACACAACAGGCTAGTACATCAAGTGCTGTACCCACCCCACCTTGGTAAGGGTAGTGAGGGGTCTTATAGTGTTTAAGGAACAGGGCATAATCAGCTTGTGGACATTTTCCTGATTGGTTGCTGGTGAGGTCATTGAGGGTCAGTGTCATCAACCTTCTGGTTCCAGCTGGTCTGGGGTCTATGTGCTTGCAGGCAGCATACAGTTAACTTCTTCCACACCGTGAGGGCTTCAGCACCTGCAAATAGCTCCAAGGACAGGGCTTGGAATATCATCTACAATCCTTGAGGAAGAACTAAAGGTCCTTGACTTTGTTGAATGCCTAAACTATTATTATTTTGTCTTGCTTGACTGTTTTCCTTTTTCTTTGTATTTTCTAAGTTCTCTGATTAAATTGATTTTTTTTTTTTCCTTTTAGGGCCACACCTATGGCATATGGAAATTTCCAGGCTAAGGGCTGAATCAGAGCAAAAGCTGAGGTCTATGCCACAGTCACAGCAACCAGAACCAAGCTGCATCTGTGATGTCTGCTGCAGCTTTTGGCAACTCTGGATCCTTAATCCACTGAGCAAGGCCAGGGATTGAACCTGATCCTCAGAAAGACAACATCAGGTCCTTAACCTACTGAACCATAATGGGATCTCATAAAATGATTCTTTGACTAAAGTTTTTCTAGACAAAAGGCAGACAGAGGGCATGAACGGGGGTCTCTCTGGGATGGCCTTACAGGTTCCCACTCAGTTACACCGCAAATATCCATCTTCAAAAATAAGTCTATTGCATATTATATATATATATTATGCCAAGATAGTTATTCCCTCTTGCACAAGTGATCAGGAATGTTTTAAGTGATCTCCAGGTTAATGAGAAGAAACAGAATTATGGCAAAATGGAAAACACCCTACTTCTTTAAAGGCAGAATCCCATGTCAAACATTATGGTGGTGAACAAAATCACTATCATTACCAACCCTTCCAAGGCTTCACTCCTTAACCACCTCAAAATAATCAAAGCAGAAATAGAGAAGACCCTCAAGAAATGATTACTAATTCTTCTCTTAGATGAATTAACAGTTAATTGTATCCTTGACTATGGACATGATCCCGTTTGTCCCTCACAAGAGCGTTGTGATATAGGGTGGGACATTGTGATTCCAGAAAAATCCAAATAAAGTAATTATGGGCAGATACTCAGTTTTGCTTAGCTCCTTTTTTTAAATTTTTTAATTAAAATATATTTGATTTACAATGATGTGCCACAGTTTTGCTCAGCTTTAACAATGCTTCCAGATACCTAGTGTCATGATATCTGTCATTCATTCCCTGGGGGAGGGGGTCTCATATTTTATCCAAGGATGAGATAATATCATCTTTGAGGAAGCAGGTTACCCAGGAGGCATCAGGGAGAGAATGCTGACTTCAGAGACCGTGTGGTAGGCTTGTGGACAGAAAGAAGCATGACACGGGACTCAGAAATCAAACCCCCTTTGATGGAACAGGCCGTTCAGAGATAGACTCCCAGCAGTCCCATTAACAATTATGACCTTCATGGTCTGCTTTAACAGCATCACCCATTCTGAGAGCAATTTACCTTTGGCCCAGTATGTTTGCCATCCTTTCTGCCTTCAAACTGTTTACTTAGGTCTTGAGCTCATTAGTCATATTCTTAATTCTTATATTTTTTTTGAATAAGCTTATTCTCCCCTCTTCAATTCAACTCCAGCCTGCTCACTTCTGTTAAGAATTTCTATTGCTAGGCAAGCTCTAACTTGTTCTTCATGATTGTCGCTGCCTATCTCCTTCCCGTTAAGCCCAAACCCAGCAGAGCCAGCCCATTCTTTGCCCCACTTTGTGATGCATATTAAGCCAAATCAGACAACCAGACCTCATCTGCAGCTCTATGATTTTTGGAGTTGTAGATATTTTGCACTGGAAAAATATCCAGTGCAAAATATCTCACTCTTCTTTCTACCCTATTGCCATCAACAGTCATTTTTCCATCACCTCTCCACTACATCTCTGGCTATATCACTTTTTCTTTAATTACCAAAGAAATGAGTAGTCCTGATTTCCAAGTCCAAGCTTCTATTTTATCTTAAAATGACACTCAAGGTATTTTCTGACACTCAAGTAATTAGTGTTAGCAAGGCGTCTGCTAACATGATTTCTTTCAGCCTCTTTGCTAACTAATGATAATCCATTTCTGCTTGTCTGTCTTTTCATCAGCTGATCTCCTGAAGAACACCTGAGGTTCACCTTTAACATATTCTTTGGTTCAGCTGGACTTTGCCACAAACCCATGTAATTATGCAATTTTTTTCCACCTCAAAATCTTGCCTGTTATTTTATAATCATGCATCTTCACTTCACATCTGTCTATGAAACTGACATTAATAATTTTTAATAATAGTGTATATACATGAATATAATAGTGACTGTGATATTTATGTATAATACACAATACATATAACATTGTATATCATACTTTTTTCATATGAAGGTCTCATACATAAAGTTTTCATTTATATAGCGCTTAACATTTTACCTCATCATGTCCAGAATTTGGAAGGTTTGCCTATTTTTCAAATGTATTTTATTCTGAAAGCAGATATGATTTTCACTGAATTAAAATATTCACCCAGCAATACTAACTGACAGGCATGCAGTGAGGAAGCAGTCTATACACATTACATTTTTTTAATCCTCACAACAACCTCCTACAGGCACCATTCTTATACCCATTTTACCGAAGACATAATTGAGGACAAATGTATAACTACCTCCAAATTTAGCAGCAGTTATTATTGTAGCATTTTTGCAGGTAGGGGCATTGCCTAGTTATTACAAGTAAAGGGGTAATATTTTATTACTAAAAATGAAAGGTTTATCCTTCATAATTTTGAAATGAAGATGCACTTCATAGTGACTATGCTAAAACCCACTGAATCGTACATTTTAAAAATGATGGATATTTTTGGTCTTTGAATTATATTTCAGTAGAAGATGCAATTAGTTTTACAAAAAGATACACTTCATATTTCCAAAACTGTCTAGAAATAAATTGTTCCACAAAAGAAATTTTTCAAGGTAACTGATATTTTTGCCATTAAAAAATGACTATATGGTTGTTAGTATACTATAGAGTAAGCACTAACTACTGGTTGTGTGTATTCAACAAGTTTCAGATAAAGATACTAAGACTCCAAATGAATCACATACCCAAGGCCATTGGCTGGAAAGCAAGGAAGTAATAAACCCAGATCTGAGCCACATCTGCCTATCCCTAAACCCTGACTTCTTTCCACCATGCCACAATATCTTCCAGTAGTGTCAGATATGGGCCAAATACAAACATGCATTATAACGTGCCTGCAAAAACATTTCTAAAGCACATTGTAGCTCTTGCTAATTTCTTAGATTACATAGAAAAGAAATGATTTTTAAATTTGTATTGAATTCAATTTATTGTTAGTGTCATTTAAGATGCTGTGGGCTATTAACATCAAGCACATATGCATGGCACACCATTGTTTTCCAAGCACTTTTACACATCACAAAGAAAAGACACTGCACAGCCTGCAAAGAATATTTAATTTTTCCCACAGAAGCTAAGAATTTTCTGCATCTTAAAGATCTTACATGACTATCTGAAGAGTTATAAGCTAGGAGGTGTCAGACCAAGGACTGAAATCAAATAATTTTAATTTCTGGTGCAGAAACCTTTCCTCCACATAGTATTGATTCTCTGAAAGGCTGCTGAGATTGGTAGTTCATTAGACCCTCCCCAGAATGGCCTCAATAAGCTGTGATTTTAGAAGACATAAACACTTTCCCATAATATTCCTGTGCCTCGTCTGGGTAGCAAATTGTCAGTTACTTTTCACTTTTTTTGCTATACTGCCTTTTTATGGTAGCTCCCCTCATTCCTCCTTTTAAACTCCTGCTACCAATTTGCTGTTGGCTTGAAATCCAATCATTAAATGTTTAAAATAAGAATCTGCTGGCTATGAGAGACCATTTAAAAATAAAGTGTATGAGCTTGCATTTTGCAGGAGATATTTGGTCACTCTTCATCATTCTTTTTGTGACTGAAAATTAACTCATGCTCAGTATTTAAGAAATTAAATGTAGAAAAAGCCAAATAGGAAGAATAAGTACATCATATTTAATCTCAGCAGCCAGATAACTCAATATTTTAGCATATTTCCCACTGTATGTGTTTTAATAACATTACTATTAGTGTGATTATCATTAGTGTTATTATTATTTTTAAATGGAATAGCTTTTACCTGGATTTTTTCACTTAGCATTTAAATTGAAATATTTTCCCCCGACAATAAGTAATTTTGAAATACATGAATTTTGATTTCTGTATAAACTTTATGATATGAATATGCAACAGTTTATTTAGCTTTTTTCCTTTGTTCTACATAATATTGCTAATGCTTTCATTTTTGGATATAATTCTATGAAAATCATTTTTGTCCCATCAAGACTCTAACTTGGATTTCTAGTTGTGAATACGAGGTCTAACTTTATGAAAAATTCAAGCACTAAATACAGAAGTCAAATTCCTTTATCAGCAGTTATAAAAATTTATACTCCCACAAAAATTAAATAAACTTTAATTATCCTTAATTACTGACTCTACCTCTGATAATGCTTTTTCTTACTCACTGTAGGTTTATTGGTTATATTCCAAATATCTGAGGTTGAAATTAGAGGTCTCTACAAAAGTGAGTTGTTACTGTAATCAAGAATGCAAAGTTTTTATTACACTGTTAGAGATTTCATTACCCTTAAAATTCAATTTTGTCTTTAATAATTAAGAATTATATTATTCATTCACACAAATACACAAAAGGCCTTGTACTTTGAGCTGCCTCTGCAGCGTTTGAGGGTTGGCACACAGAACCATCTGCACTCTTTCCCACGCCCCTCTTCAAATCTGTTCATCATTCCAAAACAACTGTTTGAAATTAAATTACAATCTGTAACGGTGCCAGAGTGTAAAGTTAATTAGTCAATATTGTTTTTGAATCTGTTTCAAGATAAAAGAAGACTATTACAAAGCAAAATTCAAGAAAGATGGACATTTCGCAAACTATGTATTAGGATCTCTCTTTAGTTCATTCTGCTTATAACAAAATATCATAGCCTGGGACAGGGTATCTTATAAATAGCCAAAATGCCTTTCTCACAGTTCTGGAGGCAGGAAATCCAAGATCAACATGCAAGAATGGTTGGGTTCTGTTGAAAGCTGTCTTCTAGGCAATACCAGGCAAGGCTGGGGTAGGGCTCTCTAGAAGGCTGAATCAGTGTTCACTATATGCTATTGAGTCCAAAGACCAAGGGGTGAAAATGGAAGTGGCACCAGATACTATTACTCTAGGGACCCACAAGCAAAAGTTGCTTCTTGTTTTCTAAAATTTATACTCTACTGCCTATAGATCTTATTTCCAGAGGGAGGAATGCTTTTGCCAGAAGACACACTGATTCCATTGAACTAGAAGTTAAGACTGCTGTCTGGCCACATTGGACCCCTCATGGTTCTGAATCAACAAGACAAAAAAAAGGGAATGATAATGATGGTTAGGGTGATTGATCCTGACTACCAAAGGAAAGGTGGACTACTATTCTACAATGGAGCTAAGAAAAAGTATGTTTGAAATATTGGAAATATTTTGGGCATCTCTTAGAGTTACCATGCCCTATAATTGAAGTCAGTGGAAAACTCTGACAACACCCTCCAGGCAGAACTACTAATAACTGTCTAAAAGCATTAAGAATGAAAATTTGTATCAGGTAAAGAATCACGATCAAGTGATGTGTTTGCTGAAAGCAAGGGGACTACAGAATGGGAAACAGAAGAAGGTAGTTATAAATACTACCTACAATCATGTGAGCAGTTACAGAAATGAGGACTATTATTATGAGTGCAGTTATCCCTTGGTATCTGTGGGGGATTGACTCTAGGAGCCCCTGTGGATACCAAAATCCATGGATGCTCAAGTCCCATGTAGAAAATGACACAGTATAGTCAGCCCTTCATGTCTGTGGTTCCATATTGAGGGATTCAGCCAACCTCAGAATGAAATTTGATCCATGGTTGACTGAATCCATGTATGCAAAACTTGTGGATACTGTACATGTATAACTGAATCACTTTGTGGTACAGCAGAAATTATCACAGCATTGTAAATCAACTATACTTCAATAAAAATTTAAAAAAATAAAAAAAAACCTGTGGATATGGAGGGCTGACTACATGTATTGAAAAAAATCTGCATATAAATGGATCTGCGCAGTTCAAATCCACCTTGTTTAAGGGTCAACTGTATTTTCTCCTTATTTTATAATGAATATATTTGTATACATTTATATGTATATTAAAGAAATATCTTTGAGTTTTTCCCTCTTTTATTCCCTAATAATGTAACATAAGATATACTGACTTTATATCAGTATTTAAATGTTGTCAAATATATATTATAGTATTTAAGTTATAGGACATCAGAAGAATAAACAACACTCAAGGATGCTACCTCTTCTTCTGGGGAAGAGAACAGTGCATTTTTGGTTGTAATCAGAATAGTTGTATTATGTGCGCTGGAATCATGATCTTGTTATTGTCTTTGGAGATTAAGTAGAGTTTAAAGAGATGGATATGGGTAGCAAACTGACAAGGGGTGGACTTGTGATGATTAATTTTGTCAATTTGGGCAAAGAGATCTCCAAATAGCTGGTAAGACATTACTTCGGGGTGTGTCTGTGGGGTGTTGCCAAAAGAAATTAACATTTAAATCAGTAGCCTGAGTAAAGAGGGTCACTCTCACCAATGCAGGTGAGTATCATCCAGTCCTTCGAGGGCCTGAACAGAGCAAACAGGTGGAGAAGGGTCAGATTCACTTTCGCTGCTTGAGCTGATCTCTACTTTTCTTGCCCTTAGACATCAATGTTCCTAGTTCTTGGGCTTTCAAACTCAATGAAGACTCACCATCGGCTCCCAATTTTAAGATACACGGAATCAGACTGAATTGCATACCTCTTTCCTGGTCCTCCACTTTACAGTCAGCAGGTCCTGGGACTTCTTGGTCCCCATAATCATCAGAGTCCATTCCTATAATAAATCTCAATCTCTCTCTACCTCTCTCTCTCTCCACTTCCATTTCCATCTCTACCAACTATCCATCTATATTCCCTTGGTTCTGTTTTTCTGGAGAAACCTAATACTGCCCAAGTGGGAAGAAAGGCAGTTTACACATTATTGACCATTTTCCTTCATTCCATTAGTCGATCATTGCAGATCTGTCTATCAAATCCTAGCTTGACATTCAAATTACTACTCTAGCATGCATAAATAATTAGGGAAAGGAGCTGCCAGCTCAACTGGAAATATTTATTTCTTCTTAGAGGATTCTTCCTCACCCCACAGAATGATGCAGATCTAGTTCCCTAAATGACAAGGCCTTCTTCTTACGCCCCAGGCTCATCATTTCTTTTCCTCAAACATTTTGCCAATGAATACAGGACAGAAATAATAAGAACACTGTAAAAAAAAAAAAAAAAAAAAGAAAAAACACAAAACCAACTGCTCACTCTTAAGATCTATAAATTTTAAGACATATATCTTTAAGAAATTAATATTTATACCCTTGCATCCATACTTTTCTTTCACTATAACGTTATTCATTATTTTCCTCTATCTTTCTTATAGGAAGCAAGAAGATATGCATAAGATCAAGGGAAGAGAAATATAAAGAACAATTGTCAAGCCTTATAACATCCCTATGTAAAAGTAGGGGATCTTAGGATTTCGTACTTATTTTTGCTGACTCATAAATAATAACATTAGTAAGTTATGAGCACTTTGCTGTGGAATGTTATGAAGTGAGAAAGCCTATAAACTAATGACTTTTTCATACTTGGCATGAATGAAGATCCACTGAATAGCTGGTTGTGTGTGTATGCATGCAGAGCATGCATATGCACATACTCTTGTTGAGTCAATGCCTCAGATTTCCTTAACCACTCTTCCCAGTTTCCCAGTTAACCACGGTAAGTACCCCCTGGTAACCAGACTCTAGCAATCCAAGCCATCCTGCAAAAAGATGCTTATTACAATGATGTAAATAACAAATGATATGTGCAAACAGTATGGTTTATGAGCAAAAGCTACTCTCGTGTGGGTTTTCTACTGGCTCATGTGTCAGGGCTGATAACTAGAGGCTTTTGTTTATTTAAACTAAAAAGAAGAAAAAGATATGATATATTGACAGTCCTTGGTATTTTTCCCTTGACAAATGTGTGGCACCTTTCAATTTGATCCAAGTACTTCTGTTTTATTCTCAATCCCATCTCTAAAAATGATTACTGTATTTTGCTATTGGTCTTACACTGACTAATTTTTCTACAGCATATTGATTTCTAATTTTGTTGCTGACAGTTCATCATTCAACTTGTAAGACACATTATTCTTTCTGTAAATTGAAGTTTTGTATTATCCATCTTGATCCTTTATCCTAAGCAATGTTATCTCCATTTTTTTTTATTTATACCTCAGGTTTTTTTCCCTCCCTGAGGATTTATCTTGTTTGAAAATGCATGTTTCTTCATGGGTTTTTTCGTTAATGCGGTTTTAAACATTAATACAAAGCACACAAGGGGATTGATTTAGAAGCTTGATTTTTGAGGAAGCAGGAACAATTTATTTAGTTAAACTTAATATTGCACTAATGGTATAAGCTGTGTATTCAGGAACCCCCAGGCCATTAGGAAAGCAAAATCAGAAGGCATGTTCTGCTTTCATGAAATTTCCTTTCCTAGAACCATATATGGATTTATCTTAGCACTGTGACAGCTGTTTCTCTTGAATGAAAAGTGAAGGAAGAGTCAAATTTAGAAGTAAAATTACAGGCACAATATATCTATACCACCACCAGTGGTTGCACTGGTTAAGCATCCTTGACAATTCTTCCTTAGTTTACCTTTAAGATGAAATAAGATGTCATTGTCAACAGGCTTTTCAGGCCAAAAGAATGCTTTCTTCAGGGCTTGGTAGAAGGGAGAGGAGAGAACTGAGAACTTTCACTTTCTAAGGAATACTCTCCAATTTTCAGTTAAGTTGGCATCAGCAGCAGCCTGAATCTTTCCTTGCCTACATCTCCCTGCTTTTAACAAGCCCATCTGCAGATCACTCCCACACTAATCTTCTAAAGGAGAGCTTTTATCATGTCACTTCTCTGCTCAGGAGCCTGTAGCGGAGGAGAATAATAGTATTAATGCCTCACATTAGCATAGTGTTGTTCCATTTACAAAGTGCTCTCATGTGTGCTACCTCATTTCATCCTAACAGCAATCTCTGAGTACTCATATCAAGTCCAAACTCCTCATGCTCAGCTCAGCCTTAACAGGTTTTTTTTTTTCCTTCTTTTTTGGCCACCCCCAGCAGGATATGGAGTTCCCCAGTCAGGCATCAGATCCAAGCTGCAGTTGTGAACTAGGCCGTAGCTTTGACAACTCTGGATCTTTAACCCACTGTGTCAGGCCAGGGATTGAGCCTGCATCCCAGTGCTCCCAAGACACTGCAGATCCTATTGTGCCACAGCAGGAACTCCAGCCTTAACACTTTCTTGACTAGTTAGTGGGTCTTTCTCTTTCTTCTCCCAAAGGAAGCCTTCAGTCTCTCCTTCACTGCCAGGCAGCACTGATTTTTCATTTTCAAATACTGCCTTTTGCATTCCCCTTGCCCTCTGCCTGGAAATCCTCCAGTCTCCTTTGCCCCATTATGAAAGCCAGAAGGAAATGCCTGATGGCCAGAGGAATCATGGTTTCTGAGGAGGGCCTGCAATAGAACATCCACCCTTTCTGGCCTCCATCCAATTTGCACATGGACACATTGTACAATTTACCTTTGTCAGTGAAGTTGTGTTTGGCATATGAACTCAGTCTCCTGACGCTCATCTGTATGGCATGCTCTTTTGGCTCAGTTTGCTTGCAGATTCAGGTTAGACAATGACAAAACCTACAAGGCAATTTCCTCCACCACGTCACATAGCTCTGAAAAGTTCTTGTCAGAGAATAGGACATGTTTTCTAACTTTGTCCCTTTGTGAGAAAACACATGTCCATTAACTACAGAAAATTCTTTATAAGTGTTTTCTCCACTTATTTCCATTAACTTCACTTTCATTGGGGAAAGGCTTTAAAATTATCAGCATGATATAATCTATCCTTTTAAACCTAAAACATTAATCAGGTAGGAGTAAGTAATGCAGACTTTCTTAACCTCTGCAACCTTGAACGACTGTATAAAGTTGTCTACCTCCTCAGTCTCCTTGGCAGCTGGACTGCAGGTCAGATGAAGGCCAAAGCTGATTTTTTTCTCTATAAAATTGTTAGCCACAGTATTCACTCCTGAGACCTTAATGAAATTATTCGTGATAGGATTGTACTTTTCTCTGAGTATTCAAATCAAGTGTTAAAAGTTCATGAAAGGAGATGTTGAAGAGACAACCCAAAGTTAAAAAATACTCATCATCTCAACCTCTCCACATGGAAAAGGTTTTTTCTTTATTTCTATTTTTCTTCACTGCTCTGTTTCTTCCTCTTTTTACCTCTCCTTTCCTCTCCCTCTTTTCTCATTTCTTTTTTTCTCTTCTCTTTTTCCTTCTCCCCTCCTCCTTTCTCTTCCATCTCTCTTCGTATTCTTTTTTTACACTAGTTCACTAGTCCCAGTAATTATCATTTGGCAGAGAATCTGGACATAACTTAATTAGATCTCAAGGCTTAATAGAAGAGTTCTGGGAAAATAAAATGGAGTCGTGTATTTTTTCACCAAGGCCCTCCAATTCATAAAAAACCTGAGCAATAAAGGCAAATATTGGCACGTGGCCACATGCATGGTCACCTGGCAAGTAGAAACCACTTCCCATTGCATCTCTGGCCTCACCCCTCCATAGCCTCCTCTCCACTCCAAGTCCCTGCTGTCTTCTACTGCCGTCTTTGTTTTGTCCCCTTCAACTTTACTAGCAGAACTAGTTCTCTGTCATTATTCAGTAGAGAATGTGCTCATTTAAACTCACATCCTCCCAACTTCTCAGAGAAAAAACAATCTTTGTTTCAATAACAAAAATTTATTCTAGACCTAAACCATAAAATGCAATAATCACACTTTTCCATTACTTTCTTCATTCTAATTTCTCCAATTCCCATTACACCCCAACAATAAGCATATTCATTTGCATCTGCTCTAATCCATACCATTGTAGATATGGACACTTGCTCTCAGCCATTATTTGCTGACCTTGGTGTCTTACTTGGGGCTGTGACCTAGACTTAGCTCCTAAGGGTTACTGAGCTCTTCATCACCAAGCCCTTCTCAGGTGGCATATGCTAACCTGTGAATTTACCATTAAAACTGATCATTAAAAATTGAGATGCACCTAAATGGATTGCCTGTGTACCAATCATGGTCTTTTTTCTCCCCACTAGGTAACAATAGACCAATCACCTCCTAATAATTAAGGTCAATAACTCCTTCCATGTTGTGACTTACTCCTTACTCTAGGCACTTTGAAGCACCCAGGAGCAGTTGAAGAAATGATAAATATCTTCCTTCTGATTAATGATGAAAAATCATCAATAATTCTGTTTCCCCCTTATATGTAAAGTATCATTTCTCCCTTGCTTCTTTTAAGTGTTTAGTAAAATGTCTCTTCATTTTTCCCTTTGATTTTAGTTTTCAAAAGTTTGACCACAATGTGTGTGGCTTCATGTGAATGTCTCGAGTTTATCCTGTTTAAGATTCACTCAGCTTCTTGAATCTCCAAGTTTACATCATTTGACAAATTGGGGGGATTTTCATCGATTATTCCATTATTTCTCTGAGTATTTTTTTCCTTTTTTCTTTCTTTTTTTTTATTTTAGGACCTCACCCACAGCACATGGAATTTCCCAGGCCAGGGGTCAAATCAGAGATACAGCTGCTGGCCTATGCCACAGCCACAGCAACACCAGATCTGAGCCACATCTATGACCTATGCCACAGCTCGCATCATCTCCAGATCCTTAACCCACTGAGTGAGACCATGGATAGAACCCTCATCCTCATGGATTCTAGTCTGATTCATTTCCACTAAGTCATGATAAGAACTCCCTGAGTATGTTTTTCAACTTCATCCTTTTTTCTGCTCGCTCTTCTTCTAGACTCTGATGACATTAATGTGAGGATTTTCTTAAATTCCCACAGGTTTTTAAGGATCCGTTTTTTGTCTTTTTGTTTTGTTTGTTGTTTTATTTTCTTTTTTCTTAACCTATTTTCACTGCCATTCAGATTTAACAGTTTCTATGGTACTATTTTTTCCTCTTGTCCCCTCCATTCTGCTTCTGAGCCATCTATGGAGTATTTCTTTTTTCAATTTCAGTTATTGTACATTTTAGTTATAGCATTTTCACTTGATTATTTTTATATCTTCTGGTTTCTTTGCTGTGATTTCCTATTTGTCAAGACTTTCTCTTTTTAATTTGTTTAAAGCATGTCTATAATTGTTTGCTGAAGCATCTTGCAATGGTGGCTTTAAGTTCTCTGTCAGGTAATCTTAATATCTCAGTCATCTATGTGTTGACATCTATTGACTCTCTTTTCCAGTCAAGCTGAGATGTTCCTGGTTCTTGTTTGATGAGTGATTTAAAACTGGCATCTGGACATTTTCTGTGTTATGAGATTATGGAGCTTATTTAAATCTCCTATTTTTTCTGGTTTCTTTTGACATTGTTCTTGTAAGAAGAGGAGTTATGCCATCTCCTACTGCCAGATGGTTGTAGATGTCCAGGTTGCCCACCTGGCCTCTACTGACACCAAAGGAGCATAAAGGGGGAGGAGTGGGGAGTGGTGTTACCACTGGGCTGGAGTGTTCAGAGTCCTGATCCTCCGTGAGGTGTCCCCTGACCCTAACCTCTCACACAAATACTAGCAAGAGAAAGGTGCCTCATTCTGCTGTATAAGTATGGGCAGCCTTGGGAAGATTTCTGATCATGGATGAGGCAGTTCTCTGCCTCTTATTAGTGGAATGCATGTTTAGAAATATTGTACATTTAATACAGCCTATTTCTTTCTGAAGACTATTTACTCATACAAATATGTGCTCCTTAACCAATTTTAAATATCTTTAGCATCTAAATATGTTTTTTATTTATCAATAATACCATGAGGACAGGGGAAAGAAATTACCACAAGATTTTAAAAGATAAATATGGTATGAAGATGACTCTTCACTGGCATAAATGTCAGTATCCAGAAATTGCATGAATGAGTCAGTCATTTTTCTCATGAAAGAGAATAATGGAGGCATGAGGGATATACAACTGTGATAATGGTATCTAATGCAATTGTCCATTATTCATTAAATTATCTATTCTCATGTAAAGTTATCCTTGTTTATTGTTTGAGATCAAATAACACCAATATTTAAAAGATATAAAAGTATTTTATCCCATTTGTGAAAATATAAAGATGATAGATACACTCAAATTGCTACATCAAGTCATTGAGAAAATAATACGAGTACCAAAATGCATGCTAGGGACATGTTAGCATATTATGTAATCAGAAGACCTAAATTCTTGTCTCCAGTTTTATAGAGCATGATGATGTTTCTAAAGCTGTCTCTTAATCTATAAATAAAGTGCCTGAATTAAGGGAGTCAATGTCTGATACAACTCTTATGTTTTATACATCACAGTAAGGATAAAACAGTTACATGTAAATACGTCGGTGGCACTTAGCTCCGATCGTGTAACTGTGGAATACACAGACGTTATTTCCAGGATGATAAAATATTTTGCATTGTAGGGGTGAGAGGCTACTTGCTTCATTCTTTTATCAGTTTCTTTTGTGACTATATCATCTACGGTTCTCCAAAGAAAGAGAACAATAGGAAAAGATAGAGAAAACTAGCTGACATAAGTGTGGGGGATGGCAAGACCAAAATCCATAGGGCAGGCAGGTGGCTGATGGACCAGAAATTCAGATAAGGTTTCTATGTTAACAATCTTGAGACAGAACTGTTTCTTCTTAAAATCTCAGGTGTTGCTCCAGTAAACTAGGTGAAATTATCAAAGGTAATTCATCTCCTTTACTTAAAGTCAATTGAATGTAAATGTTAATTAAATCTACAAAATACCTTCACAACATCTAGATTAGTGTTAGAACTGGTACCACAGTCTAGTTATTCAGCTCCTACAATGTCTCAGGTATTATTCTTGGTGCTTTGAATGAGTCTATTGTAGCCCACAGTACAAGCTTGATGAATTATCTGTTGCTATTTTCATTTGAGACATGAGGAAATTGATTCTCTGAAAAAAAAATTTTTCAAAAAAGAAAGGAGTTCCCATTGTGGCGCAGCGGTTAACAAATCCGACTAGGAACCATGAGGTTGAGGGTTTGATCCATGGCCTTGCTCAGTGGATTAAGGATCCAGCGTTGCCATGAGCTGTGGTGTAGGTCACAGGTGTGGCTCAGAGCCTGTGTTGCTGTGGCTCTGGCATAGGCCAGAGGCTACAGCTCTGATTAGACCCCTAGCCTGGGAACCTCCATATGCCGGGTGAGCGGCCCTAGGAAAGGCAAAAAGAAAAAAAAAAATTTTGCCCAAAGAACTAAAGCCATGGTCCAGTCAGGAATGAAACATAGGTTTACTTGACTACAAAACAAGATAGCATGTACATTTGTGGTGCGGGGGGTGGGAGGGGGAATCCTAAAATTCAGATTTTGATATTTTCTTTAACATTAAATAGCTTTTGAATTTGAGGCATAAAACAGTATTACTTTCTTCATATCTATAATGAAGAATTTGAATTGGATATTTTCCTAAAAATATTCTGTATTTCTATTTGGGTACTATACACATTTCACCTGCCTTTCTCTTAGAATACAACAATGTCTTTTAAAGGGTAAACATTTGTTTGGAGTTTGGGTTGGGGTGTTCTTTTGAACCACCTAAGGAACATTTTGTGCTGCTTGATTATTCAATTACAACAGAGAAGAGACAACCCATTATGAGGAATTATGAATCCACACATTGGAAGGAAATCCTGTGATTTTGTTTTGCCTATCAGCCTTTCCATCTGTACTTGTGTTGAAATGAAACAAAATACAACTTAATGAATAGGGAGCCCCATGAAGTGAAGCAAGCACTAAGGATGGCTGATGCCAGATGGTTAATTCTGCAGAACTTCACTCAACACTTTTTTTCTCTCTAGGTGTCTTGGCCCAGTATCTACTTACCTCAGTAACAGAAAGCATGTTTTTAACACCATTACCTCCTGCTGAGCCAGTGCAGCTTATAAAAGAGCAGGCTGGATTCTTTTTGTCTCATACATCAACTACAACACTGTCAGTGAGGTTCCATTTGCAGAATCTTTATTACTGCTGATGATGTCAGAGAAAAGGAACATAGCGTGATTAGTAGATTGCAGGTGGAATTTACAACACTGGCAGTTAAAAATGATCTTTTGATTTATCAACTGAGAACATTCAATCTAAAAGTCACTGAGAGTGAATAAATATGTTCAAAACCATCAGATCACTTTAGAAATCGATTCTCTATTTATAATTACAGTTTAAATGCTATTAAAAAGCTCCTTTCCTTGCTGTTTTGCATTTTTTTTTTTTGGTCTGTTAGAATCATTTGTCTTTCTGGGGGGAATAACTACATAAAATCCTTCTATAAGGACCCACATTTGCCTTTGTGAATAACTTAACGCTAGTTTCAAGACAATGGAGCATGTGTGTATGTGTGCACTGTAGTCACACATTGTTTATGACTAGAATATTCATTTGCTCAGATCTTATGTTTCTAGAGGTTAAAGGAATCAGCTTTGAATTTTACCCTACTCCTCTTTTTTGCTGCCTCTTTGATCAAAAAGACATAATTTAACATTTTATTGTCTGACTTAAATCTTTTTTTCTAGGAGATCTGAATAAAGCTGGATTGTTTTCTATTTACAATAGAGACAGCTAGTGTTAAGTAATGACCTGGTAAAAGGTGCACAATTTCTTGGAGTCAATTCAGTTGTTTTCCTCTAATACCGTAGTCTTTAAAATAGATACCCAAATAGATAGGTGCCTAATATGTCACTTTTCAATATGAAATTGCACAATGAATAAAAGTATCTCTATTTAAAGATGAATTTCTGGGTATTGCAATATCAATATGTTACTAAAAGTGTAAGAAACATGGTGTGAGAAAGATAGTTGAAATATCTGTACACAGTCCACTCTTTTCTCACATTACCCTAATTTGACTTTCTTTATTGACTTAATAACAATCTATCCCTTCTTGTGGAGTTAGTGGAAATGGCTTCTTCATTCATTTCATTGTTTTCAGTCAACTAACATTTTAGATTGATATTTAGATGCTCAGTTTTACCTATAATGGAGGATACTTTTTATAGTGTCAGAAACATGCAAGATATATTAGAAAGGGTCAACTTTCAGAAGACATGGAGAAAGCCCAGTAATAGTATCAGCTTCTGTGTATCAGAGATAATCTAACTTTCAGAATTCTCTCTATTACTATGTGGTATCAATATAGTAAGGTCCATATATGTTAAACAATGTGTTAAGGTTAACTGTAAAAATATAATTGCCTGACAAATAACTTTAAAGTTTGTATGGAAATGTGAAAGATCCCAAATACCCAAAAACAATCTTGAGAAAGAAGAATGGAACTGGAAGAATCATTTTCCTGGACTTCAGAGTATACTACAAAGCTACAGCCATCAAAATGCTGTGGTACTGCACAAAAAAAAAAAAAGATAGGTTAATGGAACAGAACAGAGAGCCCAGAAATAAACCCATGCCCAGGTCAATTAACCTATGACAAAGGAGGCAATAATATACAATGGAGAAAACAGTCTCTTTAATAAGTGTTGTTGGGAAAACCATACAGCTACATGTAAAAGAATGAAATTAGAACATTTTATAACATCATATACAAAAATAAATTCAAAATAGATTGGATAACTAATCATAATGTCAGAAACCATAAAACTCCTAGATGAAAGCATAGGCATATATATCATAGCAACATTTTTTTAGGTCTGCCTCCCAAAGCAAAGGACGTAAAGGCAAAAATAAAAAAATGGGACCTGATTAGACTTGAAAGCTTTTGCACAGCAAAGGAAACCATCAACAAAATGAAACACAACTTCTTAGCAAAAATTATGATCAATAAGGGGTTACTATCTAAAATAGATAAAAAGCTCATATAACTCAATGTCAAAAAAAACAAAAATGGGCAGAAGAACTTAATAGGCATTTTTCTAAAGAGGACATGCAGATGGCTAAAAGGCACATGAAAAGTTGCTCAATGTCACTATTAATCAGAGAAATGTAAATCAAAACCATAATGAGATACGACCTCACACCTGTCAGAATGGCTATCATCAAAAGAACACAGATAAAAAAAATTTGGCAAGGATGTAAAGAAAAGAGCATGCTTGTACACTCTTGGTGGGAACAGTGGTGGTACAGCCGCTGTGGAAAAAAGTATGCAGGTTTCTTAAAAAAATGAAAATAGAACTACCATATGACCCATCATTCCACTCCTGGGTACATATCCAGGAAAAAAACAAAAACACTAATTCAAAAAGATACATGCACCCCTATGTTCACAGCAGTATTATTTACAATTGTCAAGATATGGAAGCAACCTATATCTATCAATAGATGAATTGATATTCACAGTGAAATTCTACACAGCCATAAAAAACAGTAATGAAATTTTGCCATTTGCAAAAACATAAGTGGACTTGGAGGGTATTATGCTAAGTAAAATAAGTCAGACAGAGAAAGACAAATACTATATGATATCACTTATATGTGGAATCTAAAAAATATGACAAATTAGTAAATGTACCAAAAAAGAAACAGACTCACAGATATAGAGAACAAACTAGTGGTTACCAGTGGGAAGAGGAGAAGGGGATGGGGCAATACAGAATTAGGGGATTTAGAGATACAAATTATTGTGTACAAAGCTACGAGGATATATTTACAGGGGATACAGTCAATATTTTATATAAACTATAAATGAAATACAACATTTAAAAATTTTGAATCACTATATGGTACCCCAGTAATATACAATAGTGTACATCAACTATACTTCAATTAAAAAAAATATATACTGGCTTGTGTCTTTGGACATCTCCTGATCAAGAATTTAGCCACCTAAATCTATGTATATAATCAATGATAAACTATGCCAATGCTTAAAGTATTTTCATTATGATTTGTCATGGGTATTTTTCAGTTAAAATACCATATTTAAAAAAAATATGTATCCAAAGTAGCTTCTAAATTTCTCTAGCTGGTTAATAGGTTATAAGCCAGATGGAGACATAGCAGGTATGCCTCTCAGTTAATAGACTCATGTGTGAAGGAAACAAGTTCTATTACGTTCTTAATGTTCTATTATCTTATTAGTATGTTCTATTATGGTCTATTTTGAGTCTCTCTACCATTGGATTAGTGATGCTCTTATTCTTAGTGTTTAGAGTAGGGGAAGTTGTCCTTGACTGTCAATGCCTCAGCTACTGTCAAGGTTTGGAGTGGTTTACACACTGCCAAGGAATTAAGGGGCAAGAGGCCAGCTGGTCTTCATGTTATTCATACTAATATCAGAATAGACATAAAACATCACCTAAGCATGGATTATGCCTTTGGTGTTGTATCTAAAAAGTATCACCACACCCAGGGTCACCTATAATGTTCTCCAGTGTTGTCTTCTGGGAGTTTAATAATTTTTATATTTAGCTCTATGATCCATTTTGAGTTAATTTTTGTAAAGTCGTAATGCCTATTTCTAGATTTTTTTTTTTTTAACACATGATCATTCGTTTAAAAGAAAGTTTTTTCTGGGCGTTCCTGTCGTGGCTCAGTGGTTAACGAATCCAACTAGGAACCATGAGGTTGAGGGTTTGATCCCTGGCCTTGCTCAGTGGGTTAAGAATCCGGTGTTGCTGTGAGCTGTGGTGTAGGTTGCAGATGTGGCTCGGATCCCACGTTGCTGTGGCTGTGGCCTAGGCCGGCAACTACAGCTCCGATTCCATTCCTAGCCTGGAAACCCCCATATGCTGCGGGTGTGGCCCTAGAAAAGGCAAAAAGACAATAAATGAATAAATAAATAAATAAATAAATAAAACAAAATAAAAGAAAAAAAGTCTTTTCTCCATTACATTACCTTTGCTCTTTTGTCAAAGATCAGTTGACTATATTCATGTGGGTCTATTTCTGGGCTTTAACCTTTGCTTCCGTTGATCTATTTGTCCTTTCCCTAGAATGCCTGATTTTTAGCTCCCAATTTCCTTTTTATAGATTGGGACATTGAACCCTGCATGTGTTGTCTTATAATTATGTCTTCATTTTAAATTAGCTCACCAGTTGTCAATTCTAATTAAATACAATTAAAATATAACTATCCCCTGCAGTCTGTCCTTACACTTAATGTTTAAGGCAAATACATAAACTTAGTATTAAAATCCACAAAATCAGTCTTTTTCTAAAGGCTGTTTTTATTTTTGCCTTCTATGAGTCTTGAGAACTTTTATCATACTATGCTATCAATTACCAGCAATTGGTAAATCTCACCAATTACCAATGTGATTTTCAATTGCAAGGATTTTCCCCAGTGGTTGCTTCCATCAGAACACTGCTCTGCCAGCTGCTTGACCCTGCAGTGGCCTTCTCATTCTTCACTTTGCCACTGGCAGTGAAAACAACATTTTAAGAATCTTGCATATTCTTATTGCTGAGTTTATGCATTGCTTATGAAGTATTGTGCACCTACTAAGAAGTATTTTTCATGATGAATGAAGAGGAATATTCACTTGATTTAATCTGTAGACCCAAGCTTATATTAAGTTTTGCTAATAGCTATGTATATATGCTTTTTTCAGTAACCTAGAAAAAAATAACTTATGAAAAAGTATCCAATCTGTTTGGCAACTATTTTTGAATTTTCTTGAACAAGCAATGCTGTTTTCAGGACTTGTTTGTGTCTTTTCAAAAGATGGTCAGGAATATGTATGGAATATACATGCCAATGTGCTTTGAAAAGTATTATCCAAATGTGGATAGTTCATTTTGATTCCAAAGACACAGAAAATGATATTATCAATTCAGTCAAGTAGAAGTAATTAGTGATATGGTGTGTGAATCTGTTTTAACTTTTTCACATATTTATTTATTTATTTCTGTCTCTTTGAGAACAAAATGTTTTTAGGAGGGATTACCACAGGGGAGTGGGTCCTTAGAGACTTCTTGCTCCATAAATATCCTGTTCTTCTGAGATTGTTTCTGAACTTCAGAATATATTATACATGCTGGGAGATATTTTTACTTCAAGTGGAGACTACATAAATTTAAACATTTTCAAATGAATAAGTGAATAATACTAAGGAGACAGAGTGTTGTGTTATTTCAACAGAGGCTCTGATAAAGAGTTACCTGGTATGGATGCTCTGTAGGTACTTCAAACACAAACCCTCTAAGTGGACTTATCACCATCTGCACATTTGCCCTTGTAGACTGGGCTCTTCCTCTGAGCCCCAACAGTATCAGAATCTGCATTTGTTCACCTGCTAAATAAGAATATGGTCACATCTCCCTTCCTCCTCTCCCTTCCTCAGAATTCTCTTGATCCTGCCTCTTTCATATTCACTGTCATTGCTTCTGTTCAGGCCCTGTCACTCTGATCTGGATTATTGCAGATACCTCTACCCTCTGCTGCCTACACCTCTAATCATTCCAGTCAGGTTAACCTACGCAAAAAAACACAGAACCAGATACATCTTTTTCCTCCTTTAAAGAAAATCATCAATATGTCTTCATTTTCTTCAAAATAAATTTCAAAGTACTTAAATACGTTAGTGTTATTTTCAAGACCTGTTTCAATCTAGTTCCCAAAAAACTTCTCGGCAATCTCTCCATACAATTTTCACATTCAATCTTTTCTCAATCATATTCCACACTCTTTGCTATTTCCCTAAAATGACACCCCTGGAGCACTTCGTGTGACAACTACTTTCCTATTTTTCCCTGCTTCTAAGTTAAGGGGAGACTTTTCTATTTAAAGGGCTTCTGAAAAATTGTAGATGTATGTGGAGAGCAATTGGAAAATCTTTCCTTAAGGAATGCTTGAGAATAAGGAGTTTTGTTGTTTTTTTGGAGAGAGTATTTGTTTATTTGTTCTATAGACAATAAAACAAAGTTTGAGACAGCTTTTTAATATTGAAAATATGTCATGAAGTAAATTGAATAGACTGATTCTTTGCAATATAACAGGATTTGAACAAATGAGTGGAATTTATAGAAATGCAGTCTTTTGAAGATTTTTTTAATTCAAACAAAAGACATTTTAATGGACACTGGAAAAAAGAACATAAGTGTATGGCTAATCTAGTCCCTTTATGTACAGGATTTCTTTAATCCTAATTATATATTTTAAGAATGTTTATTAATAACAGAAGAATGAATAAAGGTTTAAGCAACAAAGCTAAGATTTAAATTCCAAAGTGATTCACTCAAAATGAAGTGTGTGCATGTACCACTGTGCTCTGAGTACCTAGCACTGGAAATACTGAGGTGCTACCAACTGCCCAATTATTAAAGATATGATGAAAGGGTTTTCAGCATTGACTGAGAGGAAGAAATCTGTGCTTTAAAAAGAAAAGATTTCTTTCAATGTTAAGAATTGCTAGTTTACTAGCCTAATAAGATTTATATTAGTAAACATCTCTTTAAACTTCTATTTTTTTTCCAAATGTATTGTTAAAAGTGTTCAGAAAATAAAAGTAAGCAAGACTCTGCTCTCTCCAGGGAATATTAATCCAAGGAAACAAGCAAGGTGTCCTGTTTCTTGTTCCCACACACCTTCCCAAGGTCTTCTAGTAAAATTCACTTTAGGAGATTAATGGCAATATATTTTCATGGCATCTATAGTACAGAATTAGCTTCTATAATGGCACCTTATGTACCTTGCTCATAAAATTCAATACTCTAAACTGTATTTCGGATTTTTCAGTGGCCTCTATGTTGTTTCCCAAAATTATTTCCTGGCTGATGCAATCTTCTTTGATACCAAACTTATCAGAAGGCTTCTAAAGCTTCTTCAGAGGAAAGGAAACCTCCCAGAATGTCATTATTCTAGTTTTAAATTATTCTGCAATGTTTCACAGCATGTAAGTAAACATATACATCATAGATAATTATCAAAACAATCTCAAAAACAAAAAAAGAGAGACATCTTGAAAATTCACCTTAACTGTGGTCATGATATAGAAAGTAGATCTGAAAAAAGGAGCATAAAGAAAAAGGGATGTGTGCTCTGTTCGGTATCTTATATGGTTTAATACAAGAAAATGGTTCTTACAGGGTTTTTTATAATATATATTTTATAACTCAATGTTTTGTCTTTATATGCATAGAGTCATTTTCCAAGTAAAATAAACATGAATAACAAGTAAATTCTTTGAGAAACCAATCAACTGCAGATGTATATTACTTTTTTATTTATTCAAAAAAATCTAATATCTGAGAGTGTAACTAGAAAAGGGGCTGGATAACAGTTGATCAAACTGAGTTCACCTTTTTCAAGTACTTTTTCCAATATTTGCTCAACCTAATACAGTGCTCCATCTATTACTACTAGCTTGATTCTGACAGAGCAACACATGGGCCCTTGGCTGCTATGTTGGACTGGTAAGTGTCTGCCCTAAGTTCTTCTTTTCTTTCTATAATAGACCAGCATTAGGAGTTCCCATTATGATGCAGCGGAACAAATCCAACTAGTAACCATGAGGTTGTGGGTTCGATCCCTGGCCTCTCTCAGTGGGTTAAGGATCTGGCATTGTCATGAGCTGTAGTATAGGTCACAGATGTGGCTCAGATCCTGCTTTGCTGTGTCTGTGATTTATGCTGGCAGCTGTAGTTCCAATTCAGGCCCTAGCCTGGGAACTTCCAAATGCTGCAGGTGTGGGCCAAAAAAGCAATGTATAGATATATATATATAGTACCAGCATTAGAATAACGTTAACAGATTAAGTTTCAACTTTTCTTGTTCACATTTAAATCATTTCTGATTTGTGGGAACAAAGTTTCCTTTTATGATTGCACATCTATATTTTTTTCCACAGGAAAAAGAAAAGTTATCCAGGACATCATTCTGGGTGAATTTTCCAAAAAGATATTAATAATTTGTTTTTGCAATACTATTTCCTAAAACATACATCTTGACAATGGGCTGTTATTACACATTCCTTCCCACTGGTCAATTAGCCCTTTGGTCCGTTAAGCTTCAATTGGAGGAGGCAGTGACAGAGTTGAAGGCTAAACACAACAGCAAGCTCTGTGATCATTAATGTTGCAGAAAAAGGTAAAGAAATAGTTGTTGCTGCACTGTTCACCCTGGCACTCACTCTGCAAGGCCTGAGATAAGACTTAGCACAATGTCATAAATAATAATGAAACAAGGTTCAAAATGCAAAATCCAATTCAATACATTTGAAAGCAAGTGTGGAATAAAACAAGACAGTTGATCATAAAAAGCACTCTTGATTGTTCTAAACTTCATTGGAATTGTCAAACAAGTTATAATATTAAAATACCCAGAGAGATCATCCATATTTAGAATTTATATAATTCCATATTATATACAGCATGAAGCAGAACCAGATGATAGATTAACTGCTTATCCAATACCCAAATTTTAGGAATTAGTTTTTTATTTTTTTAATGTAAAAAACCCTGTTACTTTGGGTAGTATGGCCATTTTAACGGTATTAATTCTTCCAATCCAGGAGCATGGGATATCTTTCCATTTCTTTGAATCCTCTTTAAATTCCTTGATTAATGGTTTATAGTTCTCAGCATATAAGTCTTTCACCACCTTGGTCAGGTTTATTCCTAGGTATTTAATTTTGGGGGGGTGCCATTTTAAAAGGTATTGTATTTTTAAATTCCTTCTCTAATATTTCATTGTTACTATACAGAAATGCACCCAATTTCTGGATGTTAATCTTGTATCCTGCTACTTCACTGAATTTGTATATCAGTTTGAGGGGTTTTTGTGTGGAGTCCTTAGGGTTTTCAATATACAGCATCATGTCATCTGCAATGAGTGACAATTTTACCTCTTCTCTTCCAATTTGGATACTTTTATTTCTTTTGTTTGTCTGATTACTGTTACTAGGACTTCCAATATTGAATCCCTATCAATGACATTTTTCACAGGACTAGAACAAATAATCCAAAAATTGTATATGGAATCTTAAAAAGACCCAGAATTGCCAAAGCAATCCTGAGAAACAAGCAGGAGGCATAACTTTCCCAGATTTCAGACAATATTACAAAGCTACAGTAATCACAACACTGTGTTAATTGTACTGAAACATGCATACAAACAAATGGGCCAGAATACAGAACCTTGAAATAAACCCAGACACCTATGAACAATAATCTTCAACAAAGGAGACAAGAATAAGTTGGGAAAAAAAAAACAGTCTCTTCAGCAAGTGGTGATGAGAAAACTGGACAGCCGCATGTAGATAAATGAAACTAGAATACACCCTCACACCATGCACGAAAATAAATTCAAAATAGCTTAAAGACAAACATAAGACAAGACACTATAAAACTCCTGGAAGAGAACATAGGAAAAACATTCTCTGACATCAACCTTATAAATGTTTTCTTAGATCAGTCTACAAAAGCAATAGAAATAAAAACAAAAATAAAAATAAATCAATAGAACCTAATCAAACTGACAAGCTTTTGCACACCAAAGAAAACCATTAAAAAAAAAGCAACCTATGGAATGGGAGAAAATAGCTGCAAACAATGCAACCAACAAGGGCTTAATCTCTAAAATAATACAAACAACTCATACAACTCAACAGCAAAAAAACCAACAAATCAATTGAAAAAAATGGGCAAAAGACCTGAATAGACATTTCTCCAAAGAAGATATACAGATGGCCAACAAGTACATGAAAAAATGCTCAATGTCACTAATTATTTTAGAAATGGAAATAAAAATTACAATGAGGTATGACCTCACACCAATCAGAATGGCTATCATTAATAGTCTACAAATAACCACTGCTGGAGAGGATGTGGAGAAAAGGGAACTTTCATGCACTGTTGGTGGGAATATAATTTGGTAAAACCTCTATGGAAAATGGTATGGAGGTATCTCAGAAAACTAAATATAGAACTACCATATGATCCAGCAATCCCACTCCTGGGCATACATCTGGACAAAACTTTCTTTCAAAAAGATACAAGCACCCCTATGTTCATTAGAGCATTATTCACAAGAGCCAAAACATGGAAACAACCTAAATGCCCACTGACACGTGAATGGATTAAGAAGATGTGGTACATATACACAATGGAATACTACTCAGCCATAAAAAGGACAAAATAATACATTTGCAGCTACATGGATGGAACTAGAGACTCTCATACTAGGTGAAGCAAGTCAAAAAGAGAAAGATAAATATCATATGACATCATTTATATATGGAATATAATATATGGCACAAATGAACATATCTATAGAAAAAAAAAGAAAAGTCATGGACGTACAAAACAGACTTGTGGTTGCCAAGGTACAGGGACAAAGTAGGATGGACTGAGAGTTTGGGGTTAGTAGATGCAAACTATTGCATCTAGAATGGATAGGCAATGAGGACCTGCTATGTAGCACAGGGAACTAGATACAGTATCTAGTCACTTGTGATGGAACATGATGGAGGACAATGTGAGAAAAAGAACGTATGTACACGTGTAACTGGGTCACTTTGCTGTACAATAGAAATTAACAGAACATTGTAAATGAAGTATAAGAAAAAATTTTTTAATGTGTTGTTTAATTTCTAGGTATTTTTATAAATTTTGGTTATCTTTTTGTTATTAATTTCTATTTTGATTATGTTGTTATCAGAGTATGTGTTTTATGATTTCAATTTAAATTTGTTAAGCTTTATTTTATGATACAAGACATGCTTATTTTGGTGAATGGCTAAGTTTATTTTAAAAGAATATGTTTTCTCCTCTTAAAAAAAGATTCCACATATGTGTGAGATCATGATTGTATTCCTAAAAAAATATATAATCTTAAAATAAATCCTATTACTAATAACTAAATTTTAAATTCAAACATCTGATTAATTTGGGAATCACAAGTAAAAAACTCAATCATAAAAAGTAAAAATATTGATTTACTGTTTTACAGGTAGCAGATTATATTAAAATGTATTTGGTGATATTCAAGAAAGGGGAAATTTTCTCTGCTTTCATGGAATATGTAATCTAGTGCAGGAAAAATAACCAGAGCTGATAATGTAACTTGTAAACATTTGCAAGGCAATAGGCCAAGGTAATTCATATAATTCAATAATGTGAAGCAAAATGGAGCAAGAAATCACCAGAGTAAGTGGGCAAATATAGGATTATAGGTTACAAAGCATTTTGGAATTAAGAATTATAGAAGATCTTATTTATTCATGCAGATCTAGCTGAGTACAGAAATCTCACCCTTTACCACCATTTATGCCACATATTAGTCATGTGGTAAATCACCAGGCTAAGTTCAGTGCAAACTAAGAGGCCTAATGAGGTGTTCCATCAGGCAAATATGAACCTACCAAGGGCATAATAGCTGGAATCACAGCTGGCAGCATATTGCTTTCAAATTGCAAATCCTTCTAAGTCTCTATTAGCAAAAGGAGAGGCTATGAAGCTAGGGTTTCAGGGGCAGACAAAACTAAATTTCCTAACCAATGCGAATATTAATATTTAAGAATATAATATTAATCAGCTATGCAGAAAACATAGTGTTACTCAACTATGTCAAAAAACCAAAAGGGGTTCCACTAAAATGGTCAGTGAAATTTAGGAGATTAGGCATGAAATCAGTGCGGCAAAGGAATAGATTGCCAAATTCTGGAGCCAAAATTCAAGAGCAATTTTTGGTGTAGTTCTTACCCTAAAGATATGCAAAACAAATGGAAGAAGACTGCGGAGTGACAGGAAACCCTACACCACCTTTTCTCTGACCTTGACATGAACCTTATCTCTGTCACTTTCATTACCTGTCCGGCTATGTACCCACAGATTCTATTCTACTGTTTCAGTAGACTCTCCAGCTTAAACCCATTTATCTCTTCCTTATTTCTGTTTTACAGGCTCCTCTTTCAAGGCATTGAACTACCAACAGAAGTACTTTAGCATGGCTCCAGGCTATCAGACACTCCTGGAGTAGAGTCTTTAGGACTGCAATCCTCCTGTAGGAATTAAACATTCACAAGGCTAAAACTTCCCTTAGTACTCCTATAGGCTTCAGAAGTGCTCAGCAAAAAAAGTAACCATAGCTTCCCACTCTCTGCCCCCCCCATAATTGTATAGTCTATTTATAAATTATATATAAAGAAAAAGTTTCAAAGGAGTTCCCTGTGGTACAGAGGGTTAAGGATCTGGTGTCAATGCAGTGTCTTGAGTCCCTGCTGTGGTGGGGATTGGATCCCTAGCCCAAGCACTTCAACATGCGGGGGGCACAGCCAAAAAACAAAAAGGAAAATTTCTAAAAATCATATAAAATGCTTACCCTCAGTTGAATAAGATCAGAAAACTTTCAACTTCTTATCTGAAAAAGTCACAGGAACAAGGAATTTAAACTGCTGTATTTGCTGGCAAAACAAAAAATAAATACATAAATAAATAAATGCTAGCAAAAAAAAAAAAAAAGGTAACCAACACTGGAGCCTGGGGTTCTTTACTACGTGATGATTACAATTATTTTATTATTATGTAAGTAGTCAACTAGTCTCATCAAGTTATAGTAATATTTTCTTAAGATTAACAATTAAAATCTTCCCCCAATTTAGAAGACAAATTCAAGTTTTAACAAGCAACATTACCCAAATCACATCCATCCATACATACATATATATATATATACATACATACAATATATATACATATATATATATACATACACATACACATATATATATATTTGTCTTTTAGAAAAAACACATTCATGGCATACGGAGGTTCCCAGACTAGGGGTCCAATAGGAGCTGAAGCTGCTGGCCTACACCACAGGCATAGCAATGCCAGATTTGAGCAGCTTCTGCGACCTATACCACAGCTCACAGCAATGCCAGATCCTTAACCCAATTGGCGAGGCCAGGGATCGAACCCATGTCTTCATGGACACTAGTCGGGTTTGTTAACCACTGAGCCATGATGGGAACACCCATAAAAATATTTTTTACATAAAAGCTGTTAACCATATTTGATGATTGCTCCTGTCCCTGGCCTCAAAAAGGCTGAAAAGAATTTAATGAAAATAGTATTATAGGAGAAACCCTAGTCACCTTCCAGGAAAACTTCTCCAGCTTTCTGCCTAGGACTTAAAAAAAAAATCGCTGTGTTTTGGTCTTGGTATTACCTTCTTAGAAATTAATAACCATGCACAAATATGAAATACAGAAATGTAAGGGTGGTTGAAATTGAGGGAGATGACTTTTGAGAGTTGAGAGAAATTGTCTATTTTATGTATTATCCTCTTCAGACATTTAGTTAGAATTGCTGGATTTTTATTTCAATCTGAACTTTCTCTTAGAAATGCTCAGAAGAAGACTAAGTTTTTTGCATTGGTATAGTTATATTTACCCTTTCATTTCTTATCATTCTTTAATCAAAACTCTTTTGTCTAAGTTTATTATCTGAAAGATACTCTCAGTATATATTTATCACATGTATATATAGAAAATTGTCTTCATGTTTTAGCATTATTGAATCATGTTTAAGTGTCCTTACTCCTTTTGAAAAATGTAACAATAGCACTTTATTTTACAAACATTTTTATGATTACAGAGTACATTTTTTAAGACAGTCAAGCAATATGTAGAATACCATGTTCTTTATTTCAAGTGGAAATTAAATTTTCTCCATATAAATTTTTCCATATAAATCTTATGTAAGTGCTGATAGTATATATTATTTTCTTTCTTATTTGGAATAAAAATATAAACCATAGTATCTGTCTCTACAAACTACCTCATCTACAAAATACATATCCCACTTCATAAGATTGATATGAGAATTAAGTCATGTATGTCTTGAACAATTTGCAATATTGAGCAGTTTTTATAGACTTCCTAGTAAATTGAAATGAACTAAATAGGCAAATAAAATTTTAAGATACAGTGTAGAAAATGTAGTTGGTAAAAGAAGTTATCGGCTGTAACAGAGTGGTCAGGTCCCCAAATGTAGCTATATTACATTTTCACATACATAACTAGATCTTTAAATATTTAGAAAAGAACTTACTTTGACTACTTATAGCAACATAACTTTAATCTAGACAGTTAAAAATCGCATTTATTTATTTTGTCTTTTTTAGGGCCGCACCAGCGGCATATGCAGGTTCCCAGGCTAAGGCTCAAATCAGCTATAGCAGCCGGCTTACACCACAGCCACAGCAAGACCAGATCCAAGCCACGTCTGCAACCTACACCATAGCTCACGGCAACACTGGATCCTTAACCCACTGAGCAAGGCCAGGGATCAAACCTGTGTCTTTATGGATACTAGTCAGATTCATTTCCACTGAGCCACGAAGGGAACGCCGAAAAATCGCATTTAAAAATACTTAACTTTAAAAAATTTGGGGGGGGAATAAAATTATAAAAATTTAGATGCTTCAAGTGAAACACTGAATTAAACAAATTTCATTTACTATCAAAACAATTTTTCCTAGCATTGAGGTTCATACCAACACCAAAATAACACATATGAAATCTTCTGATCTCAAAAGCTCAGTAATATAAGTAGGACTAGACTGTAATTTCTCTTTTTTTCACCATTCAGAGTATAGTGGCTCAGAATTGGGTGGCCCCAATTGCTTTCAGAGGCCTGGTAGAGGGAAAAGTAAAAAGAACAAGCTATCCCGGCCTACAACTTCCCCTCTAGTGTCTTGGAAGCTCCATTCAATGATACTTATTGATCCTTTAAAAAAGAAGTCTTCAGGAGTTCCCTTGTGGCTCAGTGGGTTAAGGACTCAATGCAGTCACTGCTTTGGCTCAGGTTTGATCCCTAGTCCAGGAACTTCTGCATGCCATAGGTATAGCCAAAAAAAAAAAAAGAGAGAGAGAGGAAAAATAATTAGAGACACAACATTGATCCTCTCTCCACATCTATACCATCTATACAATTAAAATTTTAAAAAATGTGGTTTTAAAATATAAAGCTTCTTGTTTGTGAATGGCAACATCTGTTTATTATAATCTACACCAGTCAAAAAATTTGTGTTGATATTTTTATTTCTCTCTGTATTTCAGTTGCTTTAAGCATTTATTTCTGTGTGTGTGTTTTCTTTTCCTCTGTAAGTGCTATACATAATCAGAAGGGAGGCCATGAGATAAAACATGGAAGTTGAAGTATTCGCTGCAGTTATGCTATTGTTGAGTTCTAATTCTTATCAAAATCAACTACTTGCTTCAGGCTTCTAGCTAGAGACTTATGTACCTGATGGTGATTGAAAGGGCAGTACACTCATTACATTTTTATATACAGGTTTTCCTTTCTGCACAACCCTCAAAAACAATCATTAATAACTTAACCTTTGGTACAATGGAAGAAAAATATCAGAAGAAAATTTACTACACATTTCTATAGAGAACAATTAATGCAAGCTGGAAAATACAATAATGTGAAGAGAGGCATGCATTCAAGTTATTTTCCCTAATTTACACTGACCACTGAAAGAAGTGATACTCACTTTATCTTCCTACTATAGATTTCAAATAGGAACAATTAAGGCAATATATTCTGGACATTTCAGGTAAAAGGATAAGTCTATTAAAGGCTTTCCTCTGTAAGTAGGGTTCAAGATGACAGATTTTATTGTGGTGATGGTTGAGGTGTTGGTATTAATCTGAAGAGAATTTTTGAAATATTCTAGGATATTTGAAAACCAGAACTAATAATCCAATTGTAGAACCCTTTCTCAACTCATTAACATGTTTTAAAATATTGGTGACACAGAAAGAAACAAAATGTAAATTATTACTACTCTTCTTTTCTCTTTATTATTACCAAGAATAAAAATTTCCAATGTCATTTGGAAATGGTCATGAAAATATCAGATTAAATATTATGTAGCTAACTGTTATTTCCAGGAAATTACAATATAATTCACCATAGAGACATAACATTAATTACACTTTGTAGGTAGAAGAAAATTTGCCCAATAGTAAAACAAGCAGCCATACACAGTATTGAGTTCATTGCCATGAGAAATGTGCAAAGACTCGTGGACAACTCACCAAAAACAGTCTAATACAGAAATCAGGAATTTTCTAGGTAAATAATAGATGAGCTAATTTACCTCCCTACCTTGTCATTCTATGCATCTATGAAATTTATTGGGATGTAAAATATTGAAACTGGTCAAGATTACCCCAAGGCACTAAGAGTTTGTGGAAAGAAAGGCGTAATATATAAAATCAACTTTTATTGAACACTTGTGTGTGCCATTATATATGAATCATCCATTTAATTTTCACAATAAACCTATGAGTTAAATACGATACCCCCTCCCAAGAGTAAACAGAAAAAGAAATTTGCAGGAAGTTACACAGTGAGGTAGAAGTTGGATTCTCAAGCCTTTATAATCAGACATTCTGCTCTCAGCGTTTAAAATACTCTCTGTACTCCTAATTGTTTCTGAGATATGTGAGTTTAAACTTATTAAAGAACATAACTGTTGAAACTTTGGAGAAAAAAATCTATCCAAAACAGATCCTCTCAGGCAGTCTGCCAAAAACAAAATGCCAATGCTCAGGTTAAGCTTTCGGCTCAGTTTATTTTAGTAATGTCTCTTATCAGGCAGTGCTGGATGTCCCTGTGAGAGAGCCCAGACAAATTAGCAGAAGGATCTAAAGCAGGCCTCGGTCATGCTCACACATGCATTTCTAGAGTCTTTCTGTGAAAATAATTTATTAGAGTAGATAAAAAGCTTGCTGACTTCACATCAGAGCAGAAATCAAGGGTAATTTGCATGTCTTCCAATAGCCCTCCAGAAACCCAGCCAGAGACCTATTGTCACACCCTAGCCTGCTTTTAACGGCTTCTCAGCCTCATACCAGTCTTTTTTCACTGAAAAAATTCTCCTCAAAAATTTTTTTTTAAGCTTAAGTTTCTTGGCTTCCACTAGATTGATATTACTGTTCATTTCCTTCATCATTTTACACTAAATGAATTTATCCAAAACTACACTCTAATGCAGGGTGTTACCACATATTCAGTCTTCAGCTAAGGTGGTCCGTCCATTCAAATTTTCCTAAAAAATCTTTTGAAAGTCTTATACTTTACAACAGTATTTGTGCCCCTCTAGCATCTTAATCCTTCTGTTCCCTCAGCCTCACCCACCTGTTCAGAGCCCTGGGCACTACTATTCACAGTCTCCTTGTCATCTAAAACCCCGGGGCTGTCTCAGCCTCTCCAGCTCATAGAGATGGTGCTTCCACATGACCTCTAGCAAATGTGCTGAAGAAGGAGCGCCTGCTGTCCCTGCATCCAGGTGGGATCTCACGTAAGCTCTGGCTTCTAAAGCAGCTACCCACCTTGACCAGGAAACAAAACCAAGAAGTGCAAAAAAGGAAATACTGTTTGTGAGCATTTTGACAGATGTACACCACGATACTGAAAGTGTCAATGCATACATTCTTCCTCCTCTCTGGAAGCCTCCCACACGACTGAGTAATTAGCTCCGTTTCTTGTAGGGCTGTGTGTTTTGGTAACACACCAAAATGCAATTGCCTGTAACAGTTTTCCCTCTTTCCCTCATTCATGCCGCCCTGGGATTGCACCTCCATAGTAGGAGAATGTGCAATGTGCCTCAGCCTCTAGTTTCTAAGAGACATTATCTGAAGTTGTGTTTTTGTCCTTCTTAGCTTGTGACATTGCTTTTTGTTTGTTTGTTTGTTTGTTTGTTTTGTTCCTTTTTTAGGGCTGTACCTGTGGCACAGGGAAGTTCCCAGGCTTGGGGCCAAATCAGAACTGCAGCTGAGGGCTACACTACAGCCTGGGCAACACCAGATCTGAGCCACCTCTGTGACCTACACCACAGTTTACATCAATGCCAGATCCTTAACCTACTGAGCCACAAGGAGAACTCCTGACATTGCTTAAAACAAAGGAGTTTATGAAAGCCTTCTCACTCAAATCTGGAACAAGACAGGGATGCCCACTCTCACCACTGCTCTTCAACATAGTTTTGGAAGTCCTAGCCACAGCAATTAGACAAACAAAAGAAATAAAAGGCATCCAGAAAGGAAGAGATAAAACTGTCACTGTATGCATGTGACATGATAATATACATAGAAAACCCTAAGGACTCAACCCCAAAACTACTTGAACTGATTAATAAATTCAGCAAAGTAGCAGGATGTAAGATTAACATTCAGAAGTCAGTTGCATTTCTGTATACCAGCAATGAAATATTAGAAAAGGAATACAAAAATACAATACCTTTGAAAATTGCACCTCACAAAATCAAATACTTCGGAATACACCTGACCAAGGAGGTAAAGGACTTATATGCCGAGAACTATAAAACTTTAATCAAAGAAATCAAAGAAGATGTAAAGAAATGGAAAGATATTCCATGTTCCTGGATTGGGAAAATCAATATTGTAAAAATGGCCATACTACCCAAAGCAATCTACAGATTCAATGCAATCCCTATCAAATTACCCAGGACATTTTTCACAGAACTAGAACAAACAATCCAAACATTTATATGGAACCACAAAAGACCCAGAATCGCCAAAGCAATCCTGAGAAACAAAAACCAAGCAGGAGGCATAACTCTCCCAGACTTCAAGAAATACTACAAAGCCACAGTCATCAAAACAGTGTGGTACTGGTACCAAAACAGACAGACAGACCAATGGAACAGAATAGAGAATCCGGAAATTAACCCTGACACCTATGGTCAATTAATCTTTGACAAGGGAGGCAAGAACATAAAATGGGAAAAGGAAAGTCTATTCAGCAAGCATTGCTGGGAAACCTGGACAGCTGCATGCAATGCAATGAAACTAGAACACACCCTCACACCATGCACAAAAATAAACTCCAAATGGCTGAAAGCTTAAATATATGACAAGACACCATCAAACTCCTAGAAGAAAACATAGGCAAAACACTCTCTGACACCAACATCATGAATATTTTCTCAGGTCAGTCTCCCAAAGCAATAGAAATTAGAGCAAAAATAAACCCGTGGGACCTCATCAAACTGAAAAGCTTTTGCACAGCAAAGGAAACCCAAAAGAAAACAAGAAGACAACTTACAGAATGGGAGAAAATAGTTTCAAATGATGCAACGGACAAGGGCTTAATCTCTAGAATATATAAACAACTTATACAACTCAACAGCAAAAAAGCCAATCAATCAATGGAAAAATGGGCAAAAGACCTGAATAGACATTTCTCCAAAGAAGATATACAGATGGCCAACAAACACATGAAAAAATGCTCAACATTGCTGGTTATAAGAGAAATGCAAATCAAAACTACCATGAGATATTACCTCACACCAGTCAGAATGGCCATCATTAATAAATCCACAAATAACAAGTGCTGGAGGGGCTGTGGAGAAAAGAGATCCCTCCTGCACTGCTGGTGGGAATGTAAACTGGTACAGCCACTATGGAGAACAGTTTGGAGATACCTTAGAAATCTATACATAGACTTCCATATGACCCTGCAATCTCACTCTTGGGCATCTATCTGGACAAAACTCTACTTAAAAGAGACACGTGCACCCGCATGTTCATTGCAGCACTATTCACAATAGCCAGGACATGGAATCAACCCAAATGTCCATCGACAGATGATTGGATTCGGAAGAGGTGGTATATATACACAATGGAATACTACTCAGCCATAAAAAAGGATGACATAATGCCATTTGCAGCAACATGGATGGAACTAGAGAATCTCATCCTGAGTGAAATGAGCCAGAAAGACAAAGACAAATACCATATGATATCACTTATAACTGGAATCTAATATCCAGCACAAATGAACATCTCCTCAGAAAAGAAAATCATGGACTTGGAGAAGAGACTTGTGGCTGCCTGATGGGAGGGGGAGGGAGTGGGAGGGATCGGGAGCTTGGGCTTATCAGACACAACTTAGAATAGATTTACAAGGAGATCCTGCTGAATAGCATTGAGAGCTTTGTCTAGATACTCATATTGCAACAGAAGAAAGGGTGGGGGAAAAAATGTAATTGTAATGTATACATGTAAGGATAACCTGACCCCCTTGCTGTTCAGTGGGAAAATAAAAAAAAAAAAAAAAAAAGGAGTTTAATCAGGAGAAATGTTTGTTTATTCTATTACTAAAGCAACTTTCATACACATTTCCAAATGAAATTTGAACAATGCATAAATATATAACCATAATGTGCCATTTTCTTGGTGTTGTGATTAAAATTTAATAAAGTGGCCCATATTCCATACTTAATAAAAATCACCAGAATTTTTAAAATAGGCCTTCCAATTTGGGGGGAAAATTATGAAACTATTTTTTTTTGGGGGGGGGAATACGCAAACTTTTCCAGGCCAGAGATCAAACCCTCACCACAGCAACAACGCCAGATACATCATCTGCTGTGCCACAAGGGAACTCAAACTTTTTTTAATGTATACATTCTTTTTTCTCACATTACATGTTCCATTGTAAGTGACTAGACAGAGTTCCCAGTGCTACATAGAAGGATCCCATTTCTAATCCATCCCGAAGGCAACATTCTGTATCTATTTACCCCAAGCTCCTCATTCATCCCACTCCCTCCCCTTCTCTCTTGGCAACCACAAGCCTATTCTCCAAGTCCTTGATTTTCTTTTCTGTGGAAAGTTTCCTTTATGCTGTATATTAGATTCCAGATGTAAGTGATATCATATGGTATTTGTCTTTTTCTTTCTGACTGACTTCACTCAGGATGAGAGTCTCCAGTTCCACCCATGTTGCTGCAAATGGCATTATTTTGTTCTTTTTTATGGCTGAGTAGTATTCCATTGTGTATATATACCACATATTCCTAATCCAGTCATCTATCAGTGGACATTTGGGTTGATTCCATGACTTGGCTATTGTGAATAGTGCTGCAATGAACATGCAGGTACATGTGTCTTTTTTTCACGGAAAGTTTTGTCTAAATAAATGCCCAAGAGTGGGGTTGCTGGGTCATATGGTAGTTCTATATATAGTTTTCTAAGGTACCTCCATACTGTTCTCCATAGTGGTTGTACCAGCTTACTTTCCCACCAACAGTGCAGGAGGGTTCCCTTTTCTCCACATCCCCTCCAGCATTTGTTATTTGTGGTCTTATTAATGATGGCCATTCTGACTGGTGTGAGATGGTACCTCATGGTAGTTTTGATTTGCATTTCTCTAATAATCAGGAATGTTGAGCATTTTTTCATGTGCTTGTTGGCTATCTGTATATCTTCCTTGGAGACATATCTATTCAGGTCCTTTGCCCATTTTTCCATTGGGTTGTTGGCTTTTTTTGCTGTTGAGTTGTATACATCATTTATATATTCTAGAGATTAAGCCCTTGTCATTTGCATCATTTGAAACTATTTTCTCCCATTCTGTAATTTGTCTTTTTGGTTTCCTTTGCTGTGCAAAAGCTTGTCAGTTTGAGTAGGTCCCATTGGTTTATTTTTGCTTTTATTTCTGTTGCTTTGGGAGACTGACCTGAGAAAACATTTGTACAGTTGATGTCAGAGAATGTTTTGCCTATGTTCTCTTCCAGTTTGATGGTGTCTTGTCTTATATTTAAGTCTTTCAGCCATTTTAAGTTTATTTTAAATGTGTTTCACCATTTTATTTTTCTTTTTAGGTAGTAAGTGACATCCACTTTAAAACAAAATGCTGTTGCTGAAAATTTACTTTTGTGGTGCTTTAAGGTCAGCATTTAATTTTACGTAAGCACTTTCCTTCTTTTATTTCTATATTCTCATTATATATCACTTTCACATAAAGCTAAATGTACTCTTTCATCACTGAGGCAATAAAAAGGTTAATTTAAAGCAAGAAGAGGGGAAAATAAATAAATAAGCACTTTACCATAGCCAATCTCTAATTATCTTCAATTATTTTGTTTAAACATTCTTCTTAAAATATCCCAAACACCTAAAATATACAGACATAAAATAAACACCAGATTACAAATCATCCCACTCTATCCAATCCTGACATTGGCAGATTTTTTTAAGTTAATAAAACACTATTTAGACAGTTGACTGCCCCCTTATGTCAACTGTCTTATTCTCTGTCCTAAGGAATTCAATTTCAGTTTCATACACAGATTTATGCTATTAGTACACATGTATTTATACACATAAATTATGTTTTATTTTTTTATGAATGGTTCAATATAAAATTATTCATTCATTTAGTTAAGCAAACTGTATTTGGGGGCACCCTTTACTGTGCCAAAACAATAATCTATGAATTGAATTTACCATGGAAAAAACAGTACAAAATTTATACTCTTTGGACTTTATAGTCTAGTTGAGGAACAAAACACAAATTTACAATATGCCAGGAGAAAGTGATCATTGCAGTTAAAAAATAAGATAAATGTCATAAAAAGAATGACATTTTTCCATTCGCATCAACAAAGAGTATTATGCTAAGTCAGACAGAGAAATACAAATACTGGATGATATAAGTGGAATCTAAAAAATACAACAAACTATTTAATTTAACTCAAAAGAAGCAGACTCACTGATGTAAAGAACAAACCAGCGGTTAACAGTGGGGAGAGGAAAGGCAGGAGGGGCTTTATAAGGGTAAGGGAGTAAGAGTGAAAAACTAGTATGTATAAAATAAACTATAAGGATAGGTTGTCCAACAAGGAGAATATAGCAATATTTTATAATAACTATAAAGGAAATATGACCTTTAAAAATTATGACTCACTATATTGGACACCTATAACTTATAGAATATTGTATAGTGCCTATACTTTAATTGAAAAAAAAAGGTGAAAAAAAAAAGAATAAAGAGTGTCAGAGTGATAAATGCTAAAACATTTAGGCTGATGAGCAAAGACCTTATTAAAGTACTGGAGAGAAACATTTGAATAGTTAGAGAAAATTCTTCCAGAAAGAGGGAACAGAAATGCCAAGTTGGAGAATCAAAAAATGAGGGCAATTATCAAGCAAGCATCCTTGACGGGAGTCAAGTGGAGGAGGCTCCCAAGGTGTCTTTTATGGTAGCTAGATTGAATACCCTTTATTTGCCATCTTTTCTCCATTATTTCATTTTCCCCAACCTTCTCACATTTTCCCTCTTAAGCACTGGCTTCCTTATTTCAGGGAATGAATGTATGTCAGTGTGTGTGTGTGTGTGTGTGTGTGTGTGTGTGTGTGTGTGTGTGTGTGTGTGTGTGTATGTAGGTGTGCGTACATATATGTGTATATACCTATCTGAGTCACTGTGTAGTACAGCAGAAACTGGCACAACATTGTAAATCAGCTATACTTTAATAATAAAAAATGGCATCCATATGCATGATCCTATTTAATCTTTAAAAAATCTTATGCATTGTAGTTATTATTATTCTCATTTTGCTGATAAGGCCAAAAACTGATTTTAAGGAATTCCTATGTACACAAGGTGGTGAGAATAGATTCATACAAATGTTTTTGCAGATTTTGTTTCCTTTGTCCTACTTATTTCCTATTTCTCTTTACGTATAAGAAAGCTTTAGGATTATTTAACTGTTTCTTGAAAAACAGACCACCACTTTTAAATGAAAATAATATTATTACAGAACAGTTTTATACTTATCCCATAAAATCACTCTCAGGTTTTACAATATTTCTATGCGAGTTAAAGTTGAAATACTTAAGAATACCCAATTACTCTTTCCACAAAATCATGCCCTTGATAGGAAGGAGGGAGGGAGGCTGGGAGGGGGAGACGAAGGGGACGAGAGGGAGAGTTTGTCAACAGCAGAATGAGAACATCAGTCAACTTTTCTCAGCATAGAGAGAACAGTACAATGGATTCAAATGTCCCACATTAGAGATGGGCTATTTTATACGCTACACATTTTGCCTAAGAGTATGGAGTCTCAAATGCACAGCATGAATCATCACAGCTGTTATTTCCACTGTTTGAAAAACTACAACACTAAAATAAATCCCATGCTTAATTAGAAATTCAAATATTGCATAAAATATTTCTGTGATCCAATTTTTTCAAGCTGATAAAAATTCAGGCTTTTTTAATAAAAAGGAAGACAACTAAAATATTATAAGTCCAAGGAGAATGCAGGAAGAAAATTGGTTTTAATTGTAATTTTTCCCCTGAAGGGAAAATATTTTCCTCAAGGAAAGTATGTTTAGGGATCACTAAAACTTTTGCAATTGCTTAACAGATGCCTGGTTCCTTCAAAAATATTTAAAAAAAAAAGGATTTTGGGGAAAGTTTTGAAGATCATCAAAATACATGCTATTAACTGTTAAAATGCGAAACCGCCTGTTACTTTTAATTCTATAAATGACAGAATGCTTCTTAATCTCAGAGAAAAAGCATACGTATGTGAATATATATTTAATGGCTTCCATTACTATTGGCTACTCACCCAAGATGTCTTCACGGCATTTTCCTTTCCTTCATTATCGTCCATACACTATACCTTCAACCTCAAATAAGAGGAGGTGTCATTGAAGGTTTTTTTCAGGAGGTCACCCACTTAGCTTTCCTCACTTTCTGGAATGCTACAAGTGTATGTGGTGTGGGAGGCATTTGATGAATTGTAAATTAGCGCCCAGCAGCCACATGTGACTCAAGTTTAGCAGCCATTAAACACTTAAAATAGTAAGGAGGTAGTGGAAACTCTCAGTTGGCTAAATTATGATCCCTGAGGCAGTCTTTATTGCTTGCGTGAGTTTCTTGTCATCATTCAAAGTGAAGTTCAGGTGACAATCCCTGGTGCTTCTTAATCCTTTTCTAATTATGTTCCTCCAGGTGTTCTGGTGGACAGGGGCTATGATCAAATATTACTTGAGTGTTAGGAAAGATGGATTTCAAGTGAAAATGGAATAGCGCAGAATGTTTATGTTGAATGAGACACTGTCTTTATTACGTAAGTTTTCTACTTTATCACTATTTTTATTTCAGATCTAAAAATAGAATGAATGCCTCAGAAGCAAAGGTAATTTTACCCATGGAGAAATACAGCGTCCTTAGTGACTAACTATGCAAAATTGCATACTGTATAATGAGAATAACGCATTGCCAATTTGTCATGATGCAATCCTGAACTTCCAGAATCTTTAGAAATGACAACAATTTAGTACAGCCATGGAGCCAAGTTGTCATTTATACAGCTTTAGTATTATCTCAATTGTCTACTCCTTGGAATCTTTAACCATAGCTCTCCTTCAGGGTATCTGAAGTTCATGACTATCTTTCCAAAACAACTTGGCCAAGTTCATGACATCACTCTTTCTATCTACTTACAATGAACAATTATTTTCATAGGGAAAATATGGACAAAGAAAAATAACAATTAAAAATGGAAAGCAGAACCATATTAACAAGTAAATTAATGGTAGCTCCCCAGTAGGGATGAAATTCTACATTAGTGGAATGTATTGGAATGTCGGTTAACTAAGCTTTCCATATATGACAACTGACACAACTGGAAAAGTGCAAATTAAATAACACTTGGAGGAGGTATGTAACTGTAGGATGCATAAGCCACTTAAATGATGACAGTCACTTAAAAGTGTCATTCATAAGCAGCTGATGTTCTGAGGGGAAAAAAAGCATAGTATAGAGCCATTTTGCAAGAGACAATCGTATCTAAGTGTATACAGGCATAGATGAGATAATAAATATAGGCATACATATAGATATGTGTATATATATGTTTCAAAAATTAAATACATATAATATATATATTAATTATATATATATAATTAAATGTCTCTCAAGGAATTAAGAAAATTTATAGTAAGAATTCCTTATTTGAACATGCATAAAATTGTAGTAATATAAATTATTTTTGTCTATGCGCCCAAATAAGTAAATGTTAAGTATTTAAGGGTTATAAGCTTTTGGAGGGAGCCAAAAAAAAATAATATGACAGATCTTAATATTACCAGTTATGCTCCTGGCAGAGCTGGCCCTAAAATTCTCATGTCTTGTTCCATGAATGGAGACTATGGCTTGATTATTTTTTTAAATTCTGAATGACACAAAAATTCCCTAATTACTGTTTTCTTCAATCCTCACTATCTGAAAACAAGGGTAATGAGATGCCACTTATAAAACTTTTACTATCCAAGAGAAAATTATACAATTATATATATCATACATTTATCTTTGTTATAACTATACAAAGAGTTGTAATTGCCCCAATTTTTGAAAATGTGTTCTGTTGGGTTTTTTCTTTTTTGAGAAATTTTATGTTGAGTGTAATTCTAATGCTGCTAACACTACTTTCTAAAATTCATATTGAAAACAAGGCAACTTTGCCTGAAGATGTCTTTCTTGCAATTGTAAAGGGCGAACTAAATTATGAATGATGAAAGCAGTAATGAATGTACCTCTAACAAGCTACTAAAGCAAAAGTGGAAAAAAAAATATTCTCTGCATTCTCTGTAATATTCACAAAGAGGCTGAAATGTCTAAAATTGTCTTCAAAACTTTTGGAATGTGAATGATGCCAATTCTCATTTTATAATACAAACTTTTCCATCACTCTGCAAGCAATTTCATATTTTTACACGTAATTGCTCATATTTACTCCTTTGGACTTTGGATTGGCTTTTTCATTTCCTCTGTTGGTCACTCATTCCTCACCATCACACTGACACACTGTTCAGCCTCTCCTAGGCTTGAGTTCCTTCCAAAGAGGCAAAGGAGCCAGGACATGCTGTGAGCAGAGCTTTTCTCTGACCCCAAATCTCATTAATTTAGAGCAATCATCCAGACATAGAAGAATACTTTACTGCAACTCTGAAAAGATGCAGAATGATGCAAAAAAAAAAAAATAAACACACCATCCAAAGAAATACAGAATATATTTCTGAACTGAATAGCTCTTCTGGAAGTATGTTAAATAGGAGTATTATTAGGAGGCACTATACTGGGCATACACCCTATACTTCAACATGCAGTGATATTAGGTGAAACAGTTCTAACATTTGAGGAACTACCCTTCTGTTCATTATTTGAAAACTTTATTTTGAAAAAATTATAGATGCATGGGAAATTGCAAAAATAATAGAGTCCTCTGCAATCTTGACCAGAAAATGTTAACAGCTTACATAACTATGGTACAATAATTAATAGGAATCAGGAAATTGGCACTGGTTTAAAAATGTTAACTAGAGTACAGATCTTATTCAGATTTCGCCAGTTTTTGTATGTAATGCTTTGTGTCTTTTATATATGTATGTATGGTGCTATACAGTTTTATCACTTGTATAGGCTTATGGAACGACCACTAAAATATACAGAACTGTTCCATTACCCCAAAGGAGCTCCTCTTCCCTTGTCCTCAGCAAACACTAAACTGCTCTCCATCTTCGTAATTTTGTTATTTCAAGAATATTACATAAATCGATTCACACTGTACATAAGCTTTTTTTTTGAAGGCAACATATTGTTTTAATTTTGTTTCAATGGTTTTATATTCAGTTATCCTCATGCACTCAAAGTTCAAGAGTAAAGATGCTTTAGGAAGGAATAAACTACAGCATAGTCCTATTAACATTCTAATCATCTCAGGGGAGGCCAATATACTAGTAATATTTGCATACAGGACTGATATATTCTGGAAAATATATGACAAGTTAAAAAATGATGCTTTATTGCTGAAGTTCCTCAATTTCTTATGTAACATTGAAAATGTAGCCTTGAGAAGCGGATCTGCATATGGCTATTGTGATTGACTTTTTTCACTCAGCATAATGCCCATGATAGTCACCCATCTAGTACTGGGAATCCACAGTTTGTTCTTTGTATGACTGAATAGTGTTTCATTGTATGAATGTACCACAATATGTATATCTAACCATTTACCCTTTAAAGGGCATTGGGTTGAGTACAGTTTGGAGGTATAGCTGCTATGAATGTTGATGTGTGGGTTTTGTGTAAACAGAAGTTTCATTTCTCTGGGACAAAAGCCCAGGAGTACAATTGCTGAATTATTTTATTTTGTCTTTCTTTAAAATTTTGAAGTTTTTTCAAAACACAGGGTTTTGTTTTTTTTTTTTTTTCCTCAAAAAAAAAAGTTGATTTTTCAAAACACTGCATTAAAACATTACTTATTACTGAGTTTTTAGCATACTTTCTCACATCGTGGACCTAAGGTGAGTGGCTCTCTTGTCTTGCCTTAATCTCAGCCTTGGGTGAAAATGCATTTAGTTTTATAAGAAGCTGTCAAATTGTTTTCTAGAATGGCTGGTTTATGGCTGTTTTCTACAATGGCTGAAATTCCCACCAGCAATGTATGAGTGATTATTCAGTATCCTTGTCTACAACTGGTGTCAGAGCTGATTTTTATTCTAGCCTTTCCAAAAGTATGTAGTGGTATCCCATTGCAGTTTCAGTTTGCATTTTACTAATAGCTAATGATCTTGAATGTCTTTCTTGTGTTAATTTGCCATCTATAAATTCACTAAGGTGAAATATCTCTTCATAGTTTTGGCCTATTTTCTAATGGGACTGAGTTTTAACTATGCAGTTTTGAGAGATTTTTATTGTTCTAGACAATAGTCCTTTGCTGACTATGAGACTTGCCAATATTTTTTTCCAGTTGGTAGCTCTTCATGCTTTTAACAGAGACTTTCACCGATTGTGATGAAATTCTATTTACCAATTTTCCTTTTAAGGATCATGCTTTTGATGTCAAGTCTGAGAACTCGTTGTCCAGTTTTGAATCCCCCAAACCTTCTCCTATTTTTTCCCTAAAAGTTATACAGTTTTATGTTTTACATTTAGTTCAGGATTCACTTAAGTTTTTTAATTTGTTTTAAATTGAAGTATAGTTGATTTATTCCAGGACTGGCATAGTGGGTTAAGGATCTGGCATTGCTACAGCTGTGGCATAGGTCACAGCTGTGGCTAATTTTATCCCTGGCCAAGGAACTTCCATGTGGTGTGGGAGTGGCCAAAAAAGAAAAAAAGAAGTATATTTGATTTATAGTGTTGTGTTGATTCAATCATCATTATTTTTTTAATTAATACATATTTGATAGATAACATCATATAACTTTAAGGTGTACAATATATTGATTTGATATACTTATTACCACCATAGCCTTAGTTAATATCTATCATGTCACATAATTATCATTTCTTTTTCCTGTGAGAACATTTAGGATCCAATCTCTTAGCAACTTCCTGATTAAAAAGTGGACAGGGTAACTGAGTTCATTTTTGTATAAGGTATGAGGTTTGGGTCAAAGTTGTTTTCATTTTATCCAGAGTTTTAATCTAAACATGATGTTGAATTATACCAAATTTATATCTAATTCGTATGGAAATCATTACATAGTTTCTATTTGAATTATGAATATGATTAATATGTGATATCAACAGCCTTTACCCCAGTGTAAATATCACTGGGATGAGTTACTGGGGAATGAATTGGGACTTTGTTTATAGATTGTTTATGCATTTGCTTCTACTGATAAATTTTCTAGTAAAAAAGTGAAAAGATCATTTGTATCCTTCCTTTTACGGAAAGTGAGGTTAGATCTTTACGCTTTTAAATTCCTAGATCCACTGACTTACAGACAAATTAAGAAGTTTATCGTGTGTAGTTTAGGCTGACCACCAACCCACTCTCAAAACCATTCCAAAAAATTGTCGGACACCTGGGAAACAAATTGAAAGGACTGTATAAAAAAAGATCTAGGCCATACTTTACAACCTATTTAGAACTGAAGTACCTTTGATTATAAAAAATATTTTTGTAGCATTCTAGCTATTATTCTGAAGTAAACTCAGAGATGATTTTATTTAAAACCACCCACGCTTATAAACTATTTTATTTAGAATAGTGTTATTATTATAATATAAAGGCAAAATAATTGATTTGTAATTAAATGCATATATCATGTTAATGCTTGAGCACAAGTACATTAAAACACATAGTCAAATAGTCAGATGCTTTCACTTATGTGTAATCATCCTTAATACAACAGCTATATGCATGTTGTATCAGAGACTTAAATTCATGAGTTGATATGTCATTGGTTTCATGACACCAAAATGGTAATGAACTTTTGGTAATGTTTTGAAAAACAAGGTACAATCTTTTCTCAATTTATACAACATCTTAATTCCTAGAAATTTACATAAAACAATCAGCATATTTCTTACATTCATTTTTAATGTTGAGTTAAATTTTCACCTCAGGCAAACACTGGCAAATCTTTTGCCTCTATGGAGATAACTAAAAAGATAAATGAGAGAGAAAAAAAGGCAGCAGAGGAGTAGGACATGAGACTCACCAACTCCCACAAATACATTGAAAATCCATATATGTGAGGAACTATTCGCTCAGAAAATTTGCTGAATGCTGACAAAAGACCCCAAGATTCTGATTGAGCAAGGAAAACTCAGGAAACTGAGTAGAACAAAAGAAAGAAGAAAGAGAGAAATAGAGAAACAAAGCAGTTCAGGACATACACCCCTAGGAGGGAGATGGAAAGAGGAAAAACTCCTGTAGTCCGGGAAGTCCCCACACCAGCGAGAAGACCAACCTGGACAGAGGAGGAATGTTGGAGTACTGGAGGAGAACATAGCAATCAGTGTAAAGCAATTGAAATGGAAATAGTCTCCTACAAAAGGTCAGCATGGAGACAGCCTGATGGGACTAGAGGCTGGAGTGACCACATTTGACTACCCCTAAGGCTACAAAGACAGTGGAGCAAGCAGAGGGAACCCTTGCTCCTTGGAGCAGGTGGAGGGAACACAGGAAAAGTACTGGCCCTGAAACCCCAGCTAGCAGCTGGGCAGGGAAATGCAGAAGCAATTGCTGAAACAGTGCAAACTATCCTGGGAGTCAGAAGGGGCCTCCTGGGTGGGCAGAAAGTCGATATTTATATAGGGGGCAGAAGGTGAATCTGGAAACAGCGCAAAAGGTGCAAGAGTCTTCATGGGTCCTCCTGGGCAGGCAGAGAGCCTAGATTTGCCTAGAGGGCAGGGAAACTTATTTCTAACAACATGAAAGTTCCTGGGCATCACCAGGTACCACCTGGGTGGGGAGAGAGCTGCAATTTGCCTAGGGGGCGGAAAGTGAATTTGAAAAGAGTGAGGACAGGCCAGGAGTCTACAGAGGGACTCCTGGGTGGGGAGGGAGCCTCAATTTGCCTAGGGGTGGAGAAAGTTACTTTGGAAACAGCACAAATGATCCTCGGGAATAGAACAAGTTCCATGCAGGGACTGTGGAAGCAGTGAATGTTTCACAGCTAGCCAAAGGAGACAAGAGAGGCCCAGTGGTGCAGGTTTTACTTTTCAGCAGCTACATGGAGCACTGTGCAATCAGCCTAGTAGTGGGAGGGACCACTGGAATGGCAGAGAGCCTACAGCAACAGAGAGAGCCTTTTAACAACAGATAGGGGGAAGCTCACACCCTTTTAGCTGCAGAGAAAGCTCCCTAGACTGGCCAAAAAAAAAGGGAGTGACTACAGAAAGGCATCTGCCCTTGCAGCCACACAGAGCAGTCCTGAGAGCCTCCCCAACAAAGGGAAGGACTGCAGGAGCAGCTGCTGATGTTGCCAACTGCCAAAGGAAATTGCCCTGCAGGATGTGGAAAAAGGAAATTCTCCCACACTGTTGATGGGAATATAAACTGGTACAACCACTATGGGAAATAATATGGAGGCACCCAAGAAAACTAAATACAGAGCTATCATATGAACTACCAGCAACCCACTCCAGGGCATCTATCCAGACAAACTTTCATTTAAAAACATAGCAATAAAATAAATAAATAAATAAATAAATAATAAAATAAAATAAATAAAAAGATACATGTACCCCTATGTTCAATGCAGCACTATTCAAAATAGCTGAGACATGGAAACGACCTAAATATTCATGGACAGATGAATGGATTAAGAAGATGGGGTATATACACACAGCAGAATAATACTCAGCCATAAAAAGAACAAAATAATGCAATGTGCAACAACATGGATGGAACTAGAGAATCTCATGCTAAGTGAGCTAAGTCAGAAAGAGAAAGAAAAATACCATATGATATGACTTATATGTGGAATCTAAAATATGGCACAGATGATCCTATCTACAAAACAGAAACAGATCACAGACATGGAGTATAAACTTTTGGTTGCCAGAGGAGAGGGGCAGGGAATTGAGATGGATAGGGAGTTTGGGGTTGGTAGATACAAACTGTAACATTTGGATTGGATGGGCAATGGGGTCCTACTGTACAGCACAGGGACTGTGTATGATGGGTCACTTTGCTGTACAACAGAAAGTGAAGAACCATTGTAAATCAACCACACTATAATAAAAAAATTAAAAAGAAATGAAAAATAAATTTAAAAAAGAGATAAATGAAAGAGGCAAGTCTTTGCCATATAGGAGTGTTTCCTACATTGCAGAATATCTAGCATTCCAGCCTCTAATTGAATGTAAGTAATACCCCCAACAATTATTAAATGTCTCGTTAGGGTTGAATAGCATCACGATTAAGAAAGCTTAGCCTATTCCAAGTGGTACAAAATCTCATTAATTCAAGCACCAATTCAGTCATGTGAGTATATGAATCTAGTCAGTTATTAGATCAGAAGGGAGGCTACAGTTTTAGTGTTTCAAGTACTTAAATATATTTCTTAAAATGTTAAAACTATGTAAGCCACGCAAAATACTTTTTCAAGTATTTTACAGTGGTCGTTCTACTGTCTATATCACATAATTTCAACATCTGTGTCATCTGGCTACTGGCAAGTGTTAATAATTGTATTTTCTATATCAGTTGAGATTTCCATAGTTTTGTGGTACGCTGAGTCATCTTTTATTTAGCTTTGCAAATTTTGGGTGTTACGTCAAGAGTCTGTGTCTTATTCAAATTCATAGAGAATAATGGTAATTTTGTTTTGAAAATTAATTGATCTGCTTAAGTTCAGGCCCTGAGTTCCAGGTGCCTTCTGTAAGCTGTGGTTTCAATGTCCATTCAGTTTTCAAAGTCTTTTTAGTTCTCTTTGGATCTATCTCAGATGTTTACCAACCACTGGTTAATCAATGACATAGAGTATGACCCCCACATAACATACTGAAGATTACAAATGTGCCACAGGAAGATTTCAAGATCCGTAAATCTTGTCTCTGCCCTCAAGAATATCTCAGCCTAGTAATAAAGACAAACATGCAAACAATTACCAAGTAATAGTTGATAGATATATACAAAGGGACCATGGAAAACAAAGGAACAAAAAGAATAAATCTACAGGCCACTATCAGTAGACTTTATTTTCTTTAAATATAGTATAAAGGGTTTCTTTAGACTTTAACTATGTGTTTCTTTTATTAAATAACTTGTTGTTCATACTATTATTAAACCTATGCAGAAAGAGTTTCAAAATCTTTGACTTACATTATCACAGCTTGATCATCTGTAGCAAACTGGACAGGGGATAATCCAAATGCCATGCACAAGGAAATATTTCTAATAGCAATTTGATCAGCATGTGCTCAATATTTACTAGAAGAATGAATATATTCTGGAAGATCCAAAACTGCTTAGATATTTCTGACTATATCATTTATCCTAAACATCTTCCCTCTAGGCTGTATAAATTACCTCCTCATATACCACCCAGCAAAATATTGCCTAGCATAAGTATATTATTTACTGGTCATGGGGTTGTTTTTTTTTCTAAATACACAGCATTTTTAAAAGTATTTAAATGGCTAAGACTTAAACTTAGATCACCTTATAGGCATAATTTATCTTCTCTCTATTTGATATAGATGTTTAAGTCTTTTTGAGTTTATAATTATATTGTGCATATATGTGTGCTTTATCTCTGGCTTTCCTTCAGCACTAACCTATACTGTGCCCCTAAGAAAAAGAGTAATTCTAGAGAAAAAGAGGAGGAGGGTATGGAAAAAATAGATAATAACCAAAGTATAAATTATAGGTAGGGTAAGGGAATTGATACATTTGTTTATGTTGGTGACTTTGAGATTCAGAGGAAAAACTAAAGGAAATGAGTCATAGTGAAGAATTATGAGTATAGACATTTACTTCTTATTTGTAACAACTAAATGCATTTTCATGTCTGAGGGGAGAATTCAGTTTCCTATATTTAATGGTGTTTGTTCAGTAAGCTTTCATATAGTATACAATTTCTGTAACATGTAGTTCCAAATTCATACTGGGATTTGCTTTCCCACTTAAGTGGTATTGCTAAGTTTAAATTATTGATCTGTGGTGTTTTAACAGTATTGGAGTTTACCAATAAAATAGTAATATTAAGTATTTAGGTTTAATGCCTATGTTGTGAGGTAAATATAAGAATAATGCATAAATATACCTGCAAAATTCTATTTATAAATGTCTTTATATTAATAAGTCTATATAGAGATAACACTTCTGTATGGTATCTAATGCCTAATCAGTTATTTCCCTGAAGCCTGTTCTTAGGAATTTAACATGTATTAGAACAATTTGCCCTTTTTATTCTGGCATTTATTTGAATGCACTATTTTGTACTACAGAAGGTAAATTTAACAATGTGGCTAATTTTCATACAGCATTATGTATAATAGCAAAACTTCCTTCATGTTTGTTATTATCACATAGTGTTGCTTTGTGGCTGGAGTAAATATACTGATTAATTTCACATTCACAGATCTGGTTTATCTTTATGTAAAATGTTTAAGAATTAAGTTGCAAAATGCTCTCATATCCAAAGAGAAAACTATATTAGAAACAAAAATTAATGCAAATGACCAAGAGTCATTAAGCAAAAATAAAATATGAAAGCATATTCTATTCACAAAAGCAATTATATAACCCAGAGCATACTCTCCTTTCTGGAGTTGATAGACTACTGTCCCAACACATACAGGCACTTGTGAAAAAAACGCTTGGAAAACAAGTGTATTGGCTCAAATTTCTACCAGTATATGACAAGGATAAGGTTAACAAGATCAGATGGAAGAGCATTTCAGTATAATTCACATAATATGAAATGACAATTGTAATCCTACATACATACACATAAATTCTCTTCAGTTTAATCCAAAACTTTCTTCTACTTCTTCTATCATATTTATCCTCAGTGCCTGATCCTGCATCCTTCTCCATTGTGAGAGGTGAAGCCATTACCACCATTTCTACCTAAGGACCTACAGTATCTGAAACCATGTCTTCTACCTTCTCACCTGTTATAACAGATGAACAATTGTATCCATTTTCTTCACTTGAGTATTAGACCCTATTCCCTTTCTCCTATTCAACTATTCTGCGGTAGGAACTCTCTCTTCCACATAATCAACTTTTCCTCCTATAGGATAATTCTAATCAGACAAAAACACGCTGTGATTTTCTCTCATTTAAAAAGGATAATCTCCTTCTGGCCCATTTCTTCATCAGCTAAGCTGCTTATTTCTGCTCATCAAAGAGCTGTCCCAAACTCAATTCATCCCATTCCTCTCTCTCCAGCCTCCTTTTCACCCACTTCATGTAAGCTATCACTTCACACTCAAAATGAAGCTAAATTTGCCAGTCATCAATAACTTTCAGTTTCTTAAACCCAAGAGTCAATTTTGAGTCCTCATCTTGCTTGACCCATCAACAATATTTGACACTGATCACCTGCCCTCCTTGATCACTTTCTTCTTCTTGACAATCTCTTCCCTTGATTTTCAGAGCAATATATGCTCTTGATAGCCTCTCACCACGCTGCCCTCTTTTTTATCAATTCCCCCTTTGTTATTCCTCCTTTCTATTGAACCTATTAAAATTGCAGAGTTCCAGGACTCGGTCCTTGAGCCTTACCCCACCTGCACTCACTGTGTCAGGGATTCTACATGGTCTCTTGGATCTAAATGCTGTCTTTATGCTAACAACTTTCAAATTTATATCTCTAGCCCATATCTCTCTCTTGAACTTCAGATTCAAATGTTCACTACATTTCTCAGATTCTATTGGCTCTCCAGGACAGTAGACCTGGGTAGCACTTATCACATGACTATAATGCTAGGATCAAAATTTAAAGTTGTCTCTGTTTGCCCTAGAGTTAACAATCCAAATTCTACTTTAAATACTTGGCAATAAAATGTGTAATTTCTCTCCAACTTTCTGTATCCCTTCAATCACATGTATCTCCATTTATCTCATGTATATTTTCTATATATTTTAGATAGAAGAGTTAGTCTCTCACTAATACTGTAACAGAGTATATAGTTATATTTGAACTCTATAATCTCAGGAGCCAAATTGTCCCATGACAACAATAATAGCAATGAAACTGGCAAATATAATTCAGGGTTTTACATTAAAGAGGGCCATAATAAAATTAAAAGAACAGGTGGAAAGCCTATTTTGCCAGACTGTGTGGCATAGAAGAAGAAGAAAAACTTAAGTAGGATAAATAACTCAGATATCAGGTCCTTACTCCACCTGCCTCAGGACCTCTATGGAGGAACCCAAGAACCTCAAGAACTAAGGCCTAGCTGATCAGGAGCTGCAGAGAGAGAAAAGAAGAAGGAAGGGCTCCTGAAAGCTCCTGGTAGGCAGAATTATTAAATGGCTGCCGAAGTCATCCTGAACTAATTCTCAGAAGCTGAGAACATGATGTGATAGCATGCCCATGAATGTTATACAGCAAAGGCAATGTGCAGATGTAATTCAGCTAATTTCGAGGAGCAGACAGCAGGGAAAGAGGTCCTCAGTCCTACAACCACAAAAAACTGAATTCTGCCAACAACCTGAATATACCTGGAAGCAGATTCTTCTTCAGAGTCTTCAGAGAGGAGGGTAGCCTCATCCACACCTGATTTAGATGATTTAGATGATGAGATTTTAGAATTTTTGAGCTGATGAAATAACAGATGAGATTCTGAACTTAAAATGATGCAGTAATTCGATGAAAGTTTTAGATACAGGGTAAATGTATTTTGTTTTTGGGAGGAACATGGATCTTTGAAGACTAGAAGGCAGCCTAAAGATGACCCTTACCAGAGTCCAGCTCCTGATTTTTCAAACAATAATCTAGGTACTGCTTTGAAGGGATTTTACAAATGTAATTAAAAGAACCAGTCAGTTTATTTAAGATATGGAGATTATTCAAATGTGCCTAATCTAATCAGATAAGAGCCCTTAAACTAGCTGTGCTCGTCTGTTGATGGCAAAATGGAAGAAAACCTTAGCGAGATTTGCAGTATAGGGAGAACTTGTCATTTAGCTGCTGGTTTGAAGATGGAGGGAGTCACACAAGAAGGAATGTGGACAGCCTCACAGAACTGAAAGAAAGGCCCTCAGCCAACAGGCAGGGAGCAAGAGTGCTAGATCTCAGCCTCCAGCTGCAAGAAATTCAATTCTACCATCAGCCTCAATCCAGAGAAAAATATACCAACAAAGGCCCCACATTCTCCATCCATATACAGGTCTACTCACTCAGACATGATCCTGAGGTGTGGTACTGAAGGGAATGAAACTTGACCTAAAAGAATGATGAGTACAAAGCCTACTGCTTAAAGGCAATTCTGAAAGGGAGTTAAAATTTAGGTGGACTAGCTACCTAGACTGAAAAGAACCCATTAAGCCAGGAAATACTGTGAGATACCAGCATGTAAACATTCCCTTGTCACCTAGGAGATAATGGGTTTAATTACTGAAAATAAAGAACCTAAACTTTTTTTGCCCAGCTGAGTAGAGAGTGATTAAATTTTTTAGTTTGATAAATTAATATAGTAAATATCAATTCATGTGTGTCATTCATAGAAATGAAAACAAAGTTAAAATGACATGTTAAAATAATTCATTTATCTAGAAAAATATCACCTCCAAAAGAGATGCATGGAAATCAGTAAATAAAAAGATTTTAAATATTTTTTATCATGCATATTGTTTAATATGTGACTAGAAGCCAAACTCAATAAATTGTACTTTAATGAAATGTTCAAAACCTTGAAAAGAGTTCTTGCCTTTATTTCCCCAGTTTTAAATTGAGCAAAATATTACATGCCTATGGAGGTATGTAATGGGATTATGGGATAGGTTGTGTTTTATGGAGAGATTGTAAAACTCGTGAAAAGTTGCCCACAGCCAAAAGGAAATTAGGCCAAGCATAAAAAGCATATAGCTAGTGGAAAATAAGAATTTTAATAAAATTGAAAATACAGCCCATCTCTCTCTTTTATACTTCTTCAGGCTACCAATGTTCTTTCTCAGCCATGTTTCATTGTTATAACACTGATAAGTATGGAGAAAGTAGATAAAAGTTTGAGAGCTGGCAAAATAGTTTTGAATGTGGAGCCATCTGAAGGCTGATAGAGCAGGGTTAGTTCATTGATAGCATTAAATTTGGTTGTAATATGAACAGTCTAATAAATAATATAACTAAAATGGGTAATATTTCACATGTGACTGTTAGGATGATATAATAATAAGTTTCTAGATAAACAAAATAACTTCAAGACAGCTAATCCAGCCTTTCAATTCACAGCCAAGAAAATAGAGGATTATAAAGAGCAACAGTTATAGACAGAAATAAATCAAGTGAAAATCTGAAATTTTAGCCTATCCCTCCTGATCCTATCTATGCATGCTTCACTCTGCCAGATAGATATAATTTGTAATTAAAAGGAAAAAAATAATAATTTGTCCTAAAAGGAAAAAAAAAGATTAATCTAATAGTAACATTTGTCCTTGTAGGTTATTGATATTAACAAGATTACCATCAAAATTAAGTGGTAAAAAATGCCAGCACTTCCAGATGGGCTTCCTTTGTTCCTTTCTTTGATAAAACAATAAAGAAAGGAATATAATTAGTCACAGGAAACTCCAGCTGTATCCAAGTCTATCCAAACTGATGACAAACAGCTTAGCCTTTCTCTAGTCTCCATTCACAATGAAATTCCTTTCTGCAGTGTTCAGTCCTCTTTGGTGACTTCATGTACTGACAGCTGAGACCTTTCAAGATACACATGAGGCAGGAGAGATGAGTGCAGTCCTCAAAGTCAATTGTTCTCCTCAAACAAAATCTACATTTTCACTACACCTACAGACATACATACACAGACAAATACTGACACACTCCTCATGAGGAAAGCCATTCTTTTTTTTTTTTTTTTTTTCTTGGCTTAAGTTAACTTTAGATGGGTTTATAACAGAGAGAGTCCTAATTTGTTGGTTCATTTCTATGCTTACAACTGCTTTCGCCTTCCTAAAATTTCCCCATGGTTGCTGGAAAGATAAATAAAGTCGAAAACAGACACTATTTTGTAAACTCCTGATTTCATTCAGTGGTCCCAAAGAATTAGACTTAAAACACAACTAGGACTGCTGAATCCTAGGCTAGGTTGTAAACACAAGATGAATGAATAATATGATTTCTTCTTTCAGCTATAGGGTAATAATCTGTACCGTACAAGGGACATAACTGATGGAAGCATGTTTCAGTGTGTTCAGCACTAAATTAAATTGTAAAGACCACAAAATAAAAGGAATAACCCAGTCTGCAGGCAAAATTGCAAAAATAGTGAAGGCTAATTCTAAGGCCTTCTACAGGGAATAAAGGGAAATTCCAATATCTAAGTAAAAAACATCCCTTCTCATGGATATTTTCGCCTTGTATTGTGGGGTAAAGTCAATTATTCATACGGAAGCCACAAATCTACCAAAGGGTCATGTGTTATTTGTGAGCAGGATACAATACAAAGAACTGGTTTTAAAAAGAACAGGAATGTGCTTTGCTCAGCCTGTCATCTATAAAGCTACACTCTTCAATATGGTTCTAAGGGTCTCACAGGAATATGACAGCCTGTACCAACAAGTGAGCTGTGAAAGGATTAAGGCAGCCTTCCAGGGATGGTGGCAAAGTCAACACCTACTTAAAATTTCACATCTCAAGAAATGAGATCAAGAACCCTAGATAAGAATGAAGCTTTCTTCAAAGTGGCTGAAGCTTTAAAATTTCACATCTAGAATTCAGAATCTTGTGGAAATTTAGAGTCTGCGGCTGGGGTTTTCAGTCCACAGGGAAGGCATATGGGAAGAGAAAGTGGGTAGGGAGAGGAGAGCAAAGACAAGCTGGAACCACAGCATGGCCAAGGGTCCATGACGATAGATTGAGACTTGTGTCTGTTTATTGGCCTCTGAACTTGAGTGTGGTTGTCCTGCAGGAGAAGCTGGTGCCCTTCATCTTAGAAGTGAACCCACCTCTGGACCAGGAGTTAAAAAATTGAAAGGAGATCCAAAGGAAAGTGGAGCATTGCAGGAGAGATAGCTACCCCAAACCCATGATACGACCCAGCAGATAAATTACAACAGGTATGAGTTACAAAGAGGCCACTGCTTTAATGCCATCCTCCAAATCCACTCAAGAACCTCTCTTATTGCCCAACAGAAGAGTCACATACCCTCTGATGATCAGAGTGAATCTTAGTTACTTATGGGAAAGGACATATGACATAATTCAATAACAACAGCAACAAAGATTCACTGTGTTTAGAAACCCCATTATTCAAAGGTTCATATGAATTCAGAGATGGTAGTCATGATAGTAAGATTCATCCATGCTGCATAAACAAAGTTAATTCCTTATTATGGCTGAGTAGTATACTAGAAGAACGTACCGCGCATTGTTTAATCTTTCACCTATTTGTGGACATTTAAGTTATTTTCAGTTTGGGGCTAGTAGAATTATTTCCCAAGTAAGAAAAATATTTTACCCCCTCATGTCAACCTAAATTGTCTAATATTTATTACTCTTTAGCCATTCATCCATAAGTGAATTATAAATATTTGTGAATACTCTGGTTCTAGATATGGCAAGAATGATTTTTACAGCTTTAGGGAAGTATAACTGACGTAAAATTAACTTCAAATATATGCATATATATGCATATTTGTTTTATCAGTTTTCACACACACATGATCAAGAACACCACAACAATCAAGATAATTAAAATATTCATCACCTATAACACTTACAAATATACCTTTGTAACTGCTCCTCATGCCTCTCTCTACTCTTAACTCCCATCCTGAAGCAACTCCTAATCAGGTTTTTTGTCTCTAAAGAGTAGTTTGAATTTCCTAGAAATTTTATGTAGATGGAATCATATAGTATGTACTCTTTTTGTCTGGCATCTGTTGAGCAAAATTATTCCAAGATTCATTCATGTTCTTGAATGTAACCAAAGTCCCTTCTATTTATGGCTATATACCATTAAAATAATATTACAATTTATTTAATAATCCATTTATTGCTGGACATTTGGGTTGATTTCAGCTTCAAGCTGGAACAAATAAAGTTTTATAAACATTTGTACACACATCTTTGCATGGGAACATGCTTTCATTTCTCCTCAGTATATACCTAAGAGGAAAATAGCCCAGTCATGTGTGTAGTATTTTTTTCTAGGATGATTGTGCCTTTTTAACATTAACAAGTTGTAAGAGGGCAAGTCATTCCACATCTTGACAAAATTGTTTTTCAGGCTTCTAATTTTAGGCATTGAAGTGAGTGTGTAATGACATCTCATTGTAGCTTTAATTTGTATTTACTTTATAACTAATGTTGTAGAGTATCTTTTCATACACTAATCTTTAATTAATTTTTAATCCCTGGCCTCACTCAGTGGATTAAGAGATTCACAGTTGGCGTGAGCTCTGTGAACTGCAGTATAGCTCACAGATGTGGCTCAGATCCTGTGTTACTGTGGCTGTGGCATAGGCCGGCAGTTGCAGCTCTGATTTGACCTCTAGCCTGGGAATTCCATATGCCACAGGTGTGGCACAAAAAAAACAAACAAAAAAAAAAACACCTCATACTAAAGAAGATAAATCATTCCACTAGAGGACATAATGGAGAGGTTTTGTCTGTTTGGTTTTGGTTTCTTTTTGTCTATTTTCTTTCATTGGGGGCTAAAATGTAAAAGAGCCTTTTTTTAGTTTAGTTCAAAAAAGGCAAGATTGAAATAAATGACATGAAATGTTGCATCTAATCCTTATTATTCTGAATAAAGACGTGGTGATGGAAATTCAACAATTATCAAGGGATTCTGGTACAAAAATGATGAAACATTTCACTAAAATGTGATATTCTGAAGTGTGCAAAACACAGAACTTGGAGTCATAAACAATTTTGAGACCTGTTTCTGGCTTGTAGTTCCAAAGTTCCCTAAATTGATTGGGAAAAAAATTTATCTGGATGTAGTTACCTCATTTGCAAAAATGAAAATAGTTAAAAATCTAGGTATTATCCACAGCATTTAGCACAGAGAGGCCACACTAAATAAGTTCAACGCATGTCTGTGAATCAAAGTGTTTTATTCAGTGTCTTCAGTGTTTTATTCAGTGTCTTACTCTTCAAAGGAGTAAGCAACCTTATTCTACTTACAAACTTTTGCAACTTTCAAGCAAAAGGTCAATCTCCCTGAATAAAATAAGTGTAAATAATTTTAATTCGTTTCTCTTAAATTTAAATTTCTGGAAAGGCTGACTCAATGAGACAGGATAATAAAGAAGAATAATTTATTATAAAGTTGATTAATTAAAGTCTAGATCAAGGTAATTATTTGGAAATGTTCTGCTGTTTCCACCAAAATCATGACAAAAGCTTCTGGCTACTAAGACTTTATGAGACCTTGTGATTTTTTTGTTTGTTTCTCAGGTAAGGGAATGTTTATAGATGCATCAATCATAGTTTAGATGTGACATGAAATATCTTTAAACCACTTTTAAGAGTTTCTAAAGAAATTGTTTTGGAAAGTAAACTTTCAAATGAAGTTAATAGCTTTGGGTAAAACTGCCTTTAATCAGGCAACAAACTAAAAAAAAAATGATTTCTTTCTGATGACATTCTAATTTGCTTCTGACTGCCTGAGAATAAGTCCATGTATTTCCCCAAAAGAAAATATGATGGATTTGAGGATTTTTAAATACTTTGGTATATGTAATGCCTTTTATGCTTATACTTGAATCAATGGTTATGATAAATTAATTGTTAACTAGTTGCTAGACAGTTGTTATAAATCCTGCAAGAAGGCATTAGTAGTATTCTATAGAGTTTATGCATTAACTTTGTTATTTGTGCGTGTGTGTGTTTATTTTGTTTCTCCCTTTAAAAAGTCTCTGTCAAACTATGGATCCCACATAAAATTCTAACTTTTGGTAAGTTTGGAGACTCCAAAACCTAAAAGATAACTCATCAAAAGTTTTCTAATAAGCAATGCGAGAGACATTTTGTTACTCTATTCATTCCAATTACTTTTTTTCAAAGCCATTTTGACATTCGTCGACTTTGCTTAAAGCTCTCCAAAACTGGGGAGAATAAACTCTAAAACTTGTTAAAGGAAAATACATTCTTTGGGATTTATTCTAGCCATAAAAATATCCTTTTCACTTCACTCCCTTAGATTGCGGTGCTTAATCTTTAAAGCACACAAGAATCACCTTGGTATCTCCGGGAAAACGTTTATGGTCCCAACATATGCAATATGCCTGCCTATCTTAGGAAGTTTCCTGACTCCGTACCTATATCCGTCTATAGGGAAAGTTTCCTCCATGTACTTCATTGGGAACAATGTTTCTTTCAGCAGGCTCTTTCAGTGGAAATGATTTATTCATGTCCATGATAAGGGAAAAATAGCATGAATCAATAACTCAATCACACTATGTGGAAAATCACTGACTCATAGTTTCCCCAACTGAAAATCCCAAGAATTTGCAATGTTAGAACATAGTTGATAACATTAGTGGTTACTGGTATACTAGTTTTGCTGGATAAGGCTGCCCTTCAGACTGGTGGGTGTGGGACTTGACTATAAAGGAACTTCCCTGACAGCCATCCAATTCCATTTCCATTATTTTCCAATTCTGTCATATTCTCCTATTCACTCAATTAGTAACTCATTGCTCGAAAAAAAAAATATGGATTATTTACAATGCGGCAGACACTGGGCTGAGTACAAAGGATCCAACATTGCCCAATATTTGTCCAGTGACCTCATATAGCTTAATATTTAGCCTCATTCTCTTAAATACAGAAGGTAAGGCCATTCAACAGTGCAATGAACATTTAGCATAAATATGTATTTCTAATCTATCTCATTTTCTAGGCATGATAGGAAGCCCTTGGGATATAGAGATGACTAAAATATTATTCTTTGCCTCAGATTACTGCAGGTAGAGAATAAAGGAGGAAATGAATAATCCAGGAGAAGTTGTGAAGCTTTATTGAGTCAGGCAATGTTTATCCAGGTTGGTTGAGGTCAGCAGGCAAAGAGGAAAAAGACTTCCAGAAGAATAAACAGGGCACATGATGGCAAAAGTCTATCCATTACAGTATGTACAGGAAAAAAATTAATATATCTGGTAAGGTATACAGTTCTGGTCAGAAACTGGGAATGAAGACTTGAAAAATAAATTAAGAAAATACTTTGAACCACGGCAATATCTTCTCAGATCCACCTCCTAGAGCAATGACAATAAAAACAAAAATAAACAAATGGGACCTAATCAAACTTAAAAGGTTCTACACAGCAAAGGAAACCCTAAACAAAATGATAAGGCAACCCCAGAATGGGAAAACACATTTGCAATGAAACAACTGATAAGGGATTAATCCCCAAAATTTACAAGGACCTCCTGCAGCTCAATACCAAAAAGACAAACAACCCCATCAAAAAATGTGCAGAAGATCTAAACAGACAGTTCTCCAAAGAAGACATACAGGGGGTGGCGAGGGCGGGGGGCAGAGCAAGATGGCAGAGGAGTAAGAGGTCACACTCACCTTCTCCCACAAATACATGAAAAAAACACATATACATGTAAAATGACTCACATAGAACATCAACTGAATGCTGGCAGAAGAACTTAAACCTCCAAAAAGGGCAAGAAACTCTTGACATAACTGGATAGAACAACAACAACAACAAAAGAGACAGAGAGAAAAGGAATCAGGACAGGACTAGCATTCCTGAGAGGGATCTGTGAAGGAGAAAAGGAACCCACATCCTGGGAAGCCACCTAACTGACAGAAAGATCAGCCAAGTTGGAGGGACCTCAACGTCACTGAGAAAAGTGCAACAGCTGGAGTGAGAACAGAGTGAGAGATGCACAGATCATCTGAACCACCGGCCTGGACACTACAGCCTGAGATGCTCAGGCTGGGGCTGGGTACTGAGACTTAGGCTCCAGAGGTCAGTCCTGGGAAGAGAACTGGGGTTGACTGTGTGGTGACAGCCTGAGGAGCTAAGGCTAAGGAGCAGTGCTCCACGAGCAGAGGAGTGGTACACTACAGTCTGGGGAGGGGAATGCCACAGCAGAGGAAACCCAGGAGAAGGTCCAGACCTACAGGAGAGGCAAGAGAGTCAAGGCGCCATTGTTAGGGAGGGTGAGAGGAGGAGAGGTGGACTTCCACAGGAATCTCCCTGCACTGGAGCCAGTGGGTGTGCACTTGTGCCCTTGGGCTCTCAGAGGTCAGGGCAGCTCTGGCGCAGGCTACAGTCAGTGAGAATCCTCTTGCTCATTTAGGGGAGACTGGGCACTTTTCGTGCAGGCTACCAGTGGCCAGGCACCTATTGTGTGGGCTAAGGACATCAGGGGGCTAAGTGTGATGTGGTGCCTCTCACACAATCTACAGGTGGCGGGGACAGACTGCAGCAGTCATTTCGGAGGCCAGGGGGAGGAATGGCTTGCCACCACTGGGGGCCTGTGAGTGGGCTCCACCTGTGACCCCAGTCACCTCAGGGGCTGGCAAAAAAGAAAAAAAGAGGGCACTGCAACCAAACACCATACACTGTTGCTCTCACTCCCCTGGGAACACACCCGCCTGGCAGGTGCCACTCCCAAACACTCTGGGCAGTGCCCAGACAGTTGGTCACTGTCCCTTCCCAAGGCCCTACAACTAGGAACAGTTGGTGTAGCACTTCTTGCATGGGCTAAGTGGGACAGGGTGCTTCTTACATTGTCTGCAGGCAGCAGGGGCAAACTGCCACAGTTATCCCTGATTCCAGAGGTAGGCATGGCCCACCACCACTGGGGATACCTGAACAAAATTGACTTGCAGCCCCAACCACCTCAGAGGGCACCACAGAGAAGGACATTGTGATGGAACACCATCTGTTATTGCTCTTGCTCCCCTGGGAGCACACCTGCCTTGCTGCTGCCACTGCCAAATGCTCTGGGCAGTGCCCAGATGCTTGATCACTGTCCCTTCCAAGGAAACTGCAACTAGGAGCAGCTTGTACAGCACCTTCTGTGGTGGCTAAGCAGGACAAGGTGCTTCTTGCATGGTCTACAGGAGGCGGGGGCAAATCACTGCAGTTATCTCTGGCTCCAGAGGTGGGAGTGCCCTGCACCACTAGCGGTCCATGAACAGACACCACTTTCAGCCCCATTCACCTCAAGGGTACCACAAGAGGAGGGCACTGTGACTGAACACCACCTGTTGGTGCTCTCGTATCTCTGGGAACACACCCGCCCTGCAGCTGCCACTGCCAAATGCTCCGGGCAGTACCCACATGCCTGATCTCTGTCACTTCCCAGGATCCTGCAACTAGAAGCAGCCTGTATAGCACCTCCTACATGGGCTAAGTGATACGGGTTGTTTCATGCAAGGTTGAAAGGGAGCAGGGACAAACCACCGCAGTTATCACTGACTCTAGAGATGGTCATGGCCTGATACCACTAGGGGTCCCTGAATAGGCACCACCTGCAGTTCTAATCACCTTGAAGGAGGGCATTGCAATCGAACACAAGCTGTTGTTGCTCTCACTCCCCTGGGAACTCAAACACCCTGATGCTGCTACTGCCAAATGCTCTGGTCACTTTGTAGATCTGCCTAGAACTCATTACTACTTCCCAGGGCCGTGCAACTAGGAAGAGCCTGTGTCACCTTCCTGCAGGACCTTGCTACTGACAAGCAACCAAGTAATGACTACTAGCCCTACTCACTGCCTCCTTCTCCTTGAAAACACACTAAGCATCCTGGAGAGAACAGCCTGCTCACACCAAAGAAAGAGACAGCAAAAATTCAAACTTCCACACCAAAAATAAAGAGTAACCCCCCAAAAATACAAAGGGGTACACTTGCATAGAAGTAGCCTTACAAGACTACAGTTTGGCTTCCCCAAACTCACAGAAAAAGTAAAACACAAGCAAGATGAAGAAGCTCAAAAATCATTCCCAGTTAAAGGAATAGGGGAATTCACCTAAAGCAGTCAACAATGAAACAGACCTCTGCAGTCTGACAGGCATTGAGTTCAAAAGGGAGACAGTGAAAATCCTGAAAAAATTAAGAGAGGCTATGAACAGTAGTGCAGATATCTTTAGAAAGGAAGTAGAAAATATAAGGAGAAGCCAAGAAAAACTATAAAATTCATTTGCAGAGATGCAAACTGAGCTAGAGGAAGTAAAGAGCAGAATGAACAATGCTGCAGAGGAACAAATTAGTGATGTGGAAGATAGAATAATGGAAATCACCCAATCAGGACAGCAGACAGAAAACCAAGTGAAAAGAAACATGGAAACAATATAAGAGACTGATGGCATAATGTAAAGTGGGCCAATCTATGCATAATAGGAATTCCAGAACAGGAAGAAAAAGAAAAGGTGATTGAAAATGTATTTGAAAAAATTATGGCTGAAAACTTTCCAAATCTAAAGGATACTGATATCAAGATACAGGAAGCACAGAGGGCCCCAAACAAGTTGAACCCAAACAGGCCCACACAAAGACATATTGCAATAAAAATGGCAAAAGTTAAAGATAAAGAAAGGATTCTAAAGGCAGCAAGAGAAAAGAAAAGCGTTAATTATAAGGGAGCCCCCATAAGGCTATCAGCTGATTTCTCTTCAGAAACACTACTGGCCAAGAGGGAGCAGCAAGATATATTAAAGTGCTGAAAGGAAAAAATTTGCAACCTATAATACTCTCTCCATCAAGAATATCATTTAAAATAGAAGGGGAAATAAAGAATTTCTGCAACATATAAAAGCTAAAAGAGTACAGCAATACTAAACACATTCTAAAAGAAATAATGAAAGGGCTTCTCTAAATTAAAAAAAAAAAGTAAGAAGAAATAGGATGAAGGGAACCACAATTGGAAAGCAATCACTTTAATAAACCAGCATACAGTTATAAACATGAATATGTTGGGAAAAAAAAGACATCAAAATCATACAATGTGGGGAAGGAAAGTAAGAAAATATAAATTCTTTTTTATATATGGCTATTAGGCTAAAGCAAGCAGATATAGGAAGGGATTAACATACTTACAAAACAGGGCAACCACAAATCAAAACCAAACATTACATTCACAAAAACTGAAAAGAAAAGTACTCAAGCATAAAAAAAAAAAGGAAACCACCCAAACAAAAGAAAAAAAGGAAGAAAAGAGAAACATAGAATCAACTAGAAAAAAAGGTTTAAAATGACAACAAACACATATCTATCAATGATCACTTTAAATGTCAATGGACTGAATGCTCCAATCAAAAGACACAGAGTAGCAGATTGGATAAAAAAGCAAAAACTTTCAAAAAGACAAAAAAAAGAAAGCAAAAACTTTCAGTCTGTTGTCTACAAGAAACTCAACTTAGGGCAAGGAACAAATATAGATTGAAAGTCAGGGGATGGAAAAAGATATTTCATGCCAATGGATAAGACAGGAAAGCAGGAGTGGCAATACTCATACCAGACAAAATAGACATTAAAAAGAGGCCATAAAGAAAGACAAAGAAGGACACTATTTAATGGTTAAAGGATCCATTCAAGAAGAGGATATTACAATTGTCAATATATATGCCCCTAATATAAGAGCACCCAGATACCTCCAACAAATACTAACAGACATAAACAGAGAAATTTATGGGAATACAATCATACCAGGAGACTTTAACACCCCACCCACATCAATGGACAGATCTTCTAGACAGACTATCAATAAGGCAACAGAGATTCTAAATGACACAATAGAAAAGTTAGAGTTAATCGACATTTTCAGGACATTACATCCAAAAAAATCAGAACATATATTCTTCTCAAGTGCACATGGAACATTCTCAAGAACTAATCACCTACTGAGGTGCAAAGCTAACCTCGACAAATTTTAAAAGTATAGAAATTATTTCAAGTCTCTTCTCTAACCACAATGGCATGAAACTAGAAATCAACCACAGGAAAAGAAATTAGAAAAAACTGACTACATGGAGACTAAATAACATGCTACTAAAAAACCAATTTGTCAATGAGGAAATCAAGAAGGAAATTAAAAAATACCTTGGGACAAATAATAATGAAGACACAACCACTCAGAATCTATGGGATGCTCCAAAAGCAGTGCTGAGAGGGAAATTCATAGCAATACACGCCTTCCTCAAAAAAGAAGAAAAATATCAAATCAACAACTTAGCCCACCACTTAAATGAATTAGAAAAAGAAGAACAAACAAAACCCAAAATCAGCAGAAGAAAGGAAATCATAAAGATCAAAGAGGAAATCAATAAAATAGAGATTAAAAAAATAGAAAAAATCAATAAAACCAAAAGCTGGTTCTTTGAAAAGGTAAACAAAATTGACAAGCCTCTGGCCAGACTCACTGAGAAGAGGGGAGAAAAAACCCAAATAAACAAAATAAGGGATGAAAAAGGAAAAGTCACAACAGATACTACAGAAATAAACACAACCATGAGGGAATACTATGAACACTTGTATGCTAACAAATTTGACAACCTAGAAGAAATGGACAACTTTCTAGAGACTTACAGCCTGCCAAAACTGAATCAAGAAGAAATAGATTAACTGAACAGACCAATCACTAGAAGTGAAATTGAATATGTCATAAAAACGCTCCCTACAAATAAAAGTCCAGGAACAAATGACTTCACAGGAAAATTCTACCAAACCTACAAAGAAGAAATTAAACCCATCATCCTTAAACTTTTCCTAAAGGTTGAAGAAGAAGGTACACTCCCAAAGACATTCTATGACATCACCATCACCCTAATTCCAAAACCAGACAATGATGCCACCAAAAAAGAAAACTATAGGCCAATATCTTTGATGAATACAGAAGCAAAAATTCTCAATAAAAATTTAGCCAACCGAATCCAACAACATATAAAAAAGATCATACACCACGACCAGGTGGGATTCATCCCAGGTTCACAAGGATGGTTCAATGTATGCATATCAATCAACATCATTCTCCATATTAACAAAAGAAAAGTCAAAAACCACATTATCATCTCAATAGATGCAGAGAAAGAATTGGACAAAGTCCAACATCCATTCATGATCAAAACTCTTACCAAAGCAAATATTACTTAACATAATAAAAGCAATTTATGACAAACCCACCCATTTATGATGCCTTCTCTCATCACTGTTATTCAATATAGTATTGGAAACCCTAGCCACAGCAATCAAACAAACAAAAGAAATAAAAGGCATCCAAACAGGAAGAGGAGAGATAAAACTGTCACTGTACGCAGATGACATGATACTATATATAGAAAACCCTGAGGACTCAACCCAAAAACTCCTTGAACTGATCAAAAAATTCAGCAAAGTAGCAGGATATAAGATTAACATTCAGAAAGTCGCATCTCTGTATACTAAAAATGACATATTAGAAAAGGAATACAAAAATACATACCTTTGAAAATTACACCCCCAAAAATTAAATACCTGGGTATACACCTGTAAAAGGAAGTAAAAGACTTATATGTTGAGAACTATAAAACATTAATCAAGGAAATTAAAGAAAAAAGTAAAGAAATGGAAAGATATTCCATGCTCCTGGGTTAGAAAAATTAATATTGTAAAAATGGCCATCCTAGCCAAAGCAATTTCAGATTCAATGCAATCCCTATCAAATTACCCATGATATTTTTCACAGAACTAGAACAAACAATCCAAACATTTATATGGAACAACAAAAGACCCAGAATTGCCAAAGCAATTCTGAGGAACAAAAACCAATCAAGAGGCATAACTCTCCCAGATTTCAGGCAATATTACAAAGCCACAATCATCAAGACAGTGTGGTGCTGATACCAAAACAGACATACAGAAAAATGGAACAGAATAGAGAACACAGAAATAAACCCAGACACCTACAGTCAATTAATCTTTGATAAAGGAACCAAGAACATAAAATGAGAAAAAGACAATCTTTCAACAAGGATTGCTGGGAAATCTGGACAGCTGCATGCAAATCAATGAACCTAGAACACACCTTCATACCTTGCACGAAAATAAACTCAAAATGGCTGAAAGACTTAAATAGAAGACAAGTCACCATCAAACTCCTAAAAGAGAACATAGGCAAAACATTCTCTGACATCAACCTTAGGAATATTTTCTCAGATCAGTCTCCCAAAGCAACAGAAATAAAAGCAAAAATAAGCCAATGGACCTAATCAAACTGACAAGCTTTTGCACAGCAAAGGAAACCAAAAAGACAAATTACAAAATGGGAGAAAATAGTTTCAAATAATGCAACTGACAAGGGCTTAATCTCTAGAATATACATACAATTTATACAACTCAACAGCAAAAAAAGCCAACAACCCAATGGAAAAATGGGCAAAAGACCTGAATAGACATTTCTCCAAGGAAGATATACAGATGACCAACAAGCATATGAACAAATGCTCAACATCCCTGATTATTAGAGAAATGCAAATCAAAACTGCCATAAGATACTACCTCACACCAATCAGAATGGCCATCATTAATAAGCCCACAAATAACAAATGCTGGAGGGGGTGTGGAAAAAAGGGAACCCTCAGGCATTGCTGGTGGGAATGTAAGCTGGTACAACCACCATGGAGAAGAGTTAGGAGTTACCTTAGAAAACTATACATAGATCTACCCAGCAATCCCACTCATGGGCATATATTTAGACAAAGCTTTCTGTGAAAAAGACACATGCACCAGCATGTTCATTGCAGCACTATTCACAAGACATGGAAACAACCCAAATGTCCATCGACAGATGATTTGATTAGGAAGATGTGGTATATGTACACATTGGAATACTACTCAGCCATTAAAAAGAACAAAATAATGCCATTTGCAGCAACATGGATGGAACTGGAGACTCTCATCCTGAGTGAAGTCAGTCAGAAAGAGAATGACAAATACCATATGATATCACTTATATCTGGAATCTAATATATGGCACAAATGAACCTTTCCTCAGAAAAGAAAATCATGGACTTGGAGAATAGACTTGTGGTTGCCAAGGGGGAGAGGGAGGGAGTGTGATGGACTGGGAGTTTAGGATTAATAGATACAGACTATTGCCTTTGGAATGGATTAGCAATGAGATCCTGCTGTGTAGCGCTGGGAACTATGTCTAGTCACTTATGATGGGATGAGAAAAAAGGAATGTATACAGGTATATGTACTTGAGCCACTATGCTGTACAGTAGAAAATTGCCAGAACACTGTAAACCACATATAACGGAAAAAAAATAAAAATCCTTATATTAAAAAAAGAAGACATATAGATACCCAAAAGACACATGAAAATATGTTCAACATCACTAATTATTAGAAAAATGCAAGTCAAAACTATGAGGTGCCACCTTACACCAGCAGAATGGCCACCATCAAAATGTCTAAAATCAATAAATGCTGCGGCAGGTGTGGAGTAAAGGGAACACTCTTACACTGTTGGTGGAAATGTAAATTGATACAACCACTATGGAAAACAGTTTGGAGATTCCGCAAAAAACTAAAAATAGAATTACCATTTGATCCAGCAATCCCACTCCTGGATTCTATCCAGAGAAAATCATAACTTGAAAAGATACATGTACTCCAATGTTCACTGCAGCACTATGAGCAATATCCAAGACATGGAAGGAAACTAAATGTCCATTGACAGAGGAGTAGATGAAGATGTGGTACATATACACAGTGAAATAGTACTCAGTCAAAAAAAGAAAGGAAATAATGGCATTTGCAGCAATATGGATAGACCTAGAAACTATCATGCTAAGTTAGTCATACTGTGAGACACTAACATCATATGCTATCATTTATATGTGGAACCTAAAAAAAGGATACAATGAAATTCTTTGCAGAACAGAAACTGACACTTTGAAAGACTTACAGTTTCCAAAGGACAGGTTGTGCTGTAGAGGGGATACAGGTTTGGGATGGAAATGCTATAAAACTGGGTTGTGATGATCATTGTACAACTATAAATGCCATAAACTCATTGAGTTAAAAAAATAAAAAAATTTAAAATCAAAAAAAAAAAGAAAATACTTTGAAAAGTCTAATCCACCAAATTGCAGAGTTTGGATATTCATTCTTACTGTTTAGTCAGAGGAAAATGTGGGTATATACGGTGAGTAACATGATCATATTCTCTCTTCAAGAAGATAAAGTTAGAAAATGCACTTGGGGTTGAGTAAGTGAGAGTATCAGAAATAACTGGGAAATTGCTATGAAATTGGAGCTGAACCACATTCAGGGTTTTTTTTTTGCCTTTTCTAGGGCCACTCCCATGGCATATGGAGATTCCCAGGCTAGGGGTCTAATTGGAGCCGTAGCCACCCGCCTACACCAGAGCCAAGCAACGCGGGATCCGAGCCACATCTGCAATCTACACCACAGCTCACAGCAGCGCCAGATCCTCAACTCACTGAGCAAGGCCAGGGATCAAACCCACAACCTCATGGTTCCTAGTCGGATTCGTTAACCACTGTGACACTACGGGAACTCCGAGTGTATACTTTTTTGAAAAGATATTTTACTTAGCTGAATTTTACAAAGTGGCTAGTCAAGCCCACATTTTTTTCCTAGATCTTAGTTGTTTTTGAAATTATTCTGGAAACCACTGTGTTACAGATTTTTTAGGCCAACCAGAGAAGGAATGAAGAAACAGGTCAGAAACAAGGAACTACTTTGCCCAAGTTCTCAGAGCAGACTATTGGCATATCCAGAATTAGAACTCAGCTTTTTGATGGTAAAGAATTATTGCCACTGTATCATGCTTTCTACAAACAAGCCCAAAAACTTATGTTTGACAAGAAAATCAACACAGGAAAACTGTAGCCCAGGCTACGCAAAACATAAAAAGAAGAAAAGGATAAATATCAGAGGACTTTGCAGCAGATATAGTCATGGTTACAGACATCTACACACTTACATATAATCCATATAATCCCAGATTCCCTTTATCATAAAATCTACTTATTGAAAATATTGTGAATAATGAAAATAATAATGAAGTAGCACTCCTGGCATGCAATAAATAAATAAATAACAATAGTAATAAGCTCAAGGTAAATTGTAAGCAATGAGATCCTGCTGTATAGCACTGGGAACTATATCTAGTCGCTTATGATGCAGCATGATGGAGGATAATGTGAGAAAAAGAATGTAAATAAATAAATAGTAATAGATAACATAAAGTAAAATGAAATGAAAAAACACAGTCCTTGCATAAACCAATAATAGTAACGTGCTAATAGTAAGGAATAAGATCAACTTAATTCTTGACATCTAAATACCTAAATTTCAAATATGTTTAAAATGTACACACACTTGTTATCCTCCAGGTATACTGAAATACAAAAATCAGTGCTGCTTTAAAAGATAGTTATTTCAATTATTTCCTAATATGATACATTCTCCCTTAGACTCTTTATTTTTTGGAAAAAGTAGAAATCTCTATTATATAGAGGAAAGGTTAAGAGATGCAATAAAAGATCATTATGTTGAAGACAGCTTGTATTTGTCTTAAACAGAACCATCTCGATAAAGTACTTATGTCCCTACAAATCTTTACCATTGTCTATAGTCCACTCATCTTCAAAGCAAGTTGTCACACTTCAGGGACTGCAAAAGATGATCCCCGGTGATGAGAGAAGAACATATTAAAATATTTATTAAAATTTATATTTGTATTATTTCAAAATATAATGCACATATTAAAATGTACATAAAATGGTCAGTGATTTAATAATATTATACCCGGATTATTATCATCAGATAAAAAAATACATAAAACGGAACACCACCCACATGCCTTCTCACAGATACAGACTCCTCACAATCCCTATACAATTATTCACTATTCTGACTTGCATGGTGTTTATTTTTTATTTATTTATTTATTTTGTCTTTGTAGGGCTGCACCCATGGCATATGGAGGTTCCCAGGCTAGGGGTCTAATTGGATCTGAAGCCACTGGCCTACACCACAGCCACAGCAAAGCGAGATCTGAGCCGCATCTGCGACCTACACCACAGCTCATGGCAACACCGGATCCTTAACCCACTGAGTAAGGCCAGGGATGGCACCAGTGTCCTCATGGATGCTAGTCAGGTTCATTAACCGCTGAATCATGATGGGAACTCCTTTTTTTTTCTTTTGGTGTTATTTCCTTAATTTGTTTACAGTTTATCAGCTAAACATGCATCCATAAAAACAGTGATCTGTTTTAACTTTGATCTGTTTTAACTTTTTTTTAACTATATATAAAAGAAATCATGTGTTTTGTACACTTTTCCTATTTTTTGGTTTTTAATCTTTTAATTTTGCGATGGAATCATATTTTAGAAAACTATTTAATTCACTTTTGAGTCTCAGATGAACATCACAATTTATTATTTATTCTAATATTACTTGATATTTGGGTGGCTTATGTTTAGAAGCTATTAAAAATAACGATGCTATGAACATTCTTTTCCAAGTATTTCTACTAGGGGTGAAATTGTCTGTTTATTTAACTTCAGAACTACTTTGCATCTTTTACTAGCATTTTAAGGGTTTTTGTTCTTTGCTTTCATTTTTCTTAGGTTTTTCATGTTTCTTATTTAATACACTGTAAGTGAACATGCTATTTTTACTTTTTGTGATTAGTGTAAATGTGGTGATATCTTCCATTATAGCTACTGACTTTTCATTGTTAATATACAAAGGTGTTTGATTTTAGTATTGTAATTTTATATTCTACTATTTTACTGAATTCTTTCATTGTGTATATTTTAATGAGAATTTTCTAGTTTTGCTATTTGTTTCAAGTTCAAGTTGGCTATTTCAGGTCCTTCGGATTTCCATATGAATTTTAGCATCAGCTCATTAACTTCTACAAAAGAACACACTGAAATTTTGATTTTGATTTATTTAAAATTGGAATTGTATTAAATCTATCAATTTGGGGGGAAATGATATTTTAGCAATATCAAAGTATCTGATTTATGAATATGGGATATCTATTTTTTATTTATTTAATCTTATTTAATTTCTCTTATTAATGAATTGTTTTTCAGTGTACTGCTATTTCATACATTGTATCAGATGTTTCCTTTTTTTTTTCTTTTTTTTAGGGCCGCACTCGTGGCATATGGAGGTTCCCAAGCTAGGGGTTGAATCGGAGCTGTAGCCACCGGCCTACACACAGCCACAGCAACACCGGATCCTTAACCCAGTGAGCGAGGCCAGAGATCGAACCCACAACCTCATGGTTCCTAGTCAGATCAGATGTTTCCTTTAAACCCTAACATCCAACATCACAAAAGCATTTTCTCATAATGCTATTATGGGTTGAACCATGCCCCTTTAAAATTTAAATGTTGAGGACCTGACCCCCAGTACCCCAGAATGCAACCTTATTTGGAGATTGGAGCTTTAAAGTAATCAGATCACAGTAAAACATTTAGGATAGGCTTTAATCCAATATGACTGATGCCTTTAAGAGGGGGAATTGGGGGATAAATATGCACAGGAAGACTATCACGTGACCATGAAGGCAAATGTAGGGGTGATGCTTCCATAAGCCAAGGAACACCAAAGATTGCTAAACTCTATAACACCTTGATCTCAGAAATTTAGCCTCCAACACTGTCAGATACTAAATTTCTATTGGATGAGCCTCTCAGTTTGTGGTACTTTGTTATGGCAGGCCCGGAACACTAACACAAATGCCATGCATTGAGTCTCAGATACCCTAGACTTTATTTAAAGACTAGAAATAAGGAATCTCCCTTTTCAGATCACAAATCCAGGTCATGCCAGTCAATGAAAACTCCATCAATTCCTTCAGATGCCTAGATTATCATTCAGTCAAATACACCCCATAGCACTAAGGAGGAAGCATATTGGAAGTGAGGCTGGTCCCACTTCCAACTGGTCCCACTTGCAAGTGAAAGTGAGAGCTGCTGGGTATCAGGAGCTCTCTCCTTCATGTGGGACATTTGCAAGTTGTACCAACACAATCAAGGCTCTAGTGTATCATTTAGGGTAATTCACCAGTTTTGAATTGGCTAAAACTAGCCCTAAATTATACTAAATAATACCCTAAAGGCGTGAAGGAGTTAATGAAGCTTTCATAATGGCCTCCTTTAAAGACACAATCTGCCACATCCCAGACAACTCCTGACTGCTCAGGCAGTATCTTCTGGGAAAAGCAGAGATAAGCACTCTTAGAAAAATGATGAGAATTTTACCATTCTGGGCTCCAACCAACAAAAAAGACACCAAAGTTGTATATGTGGCCACCTCTGGGAACAAGAAGCATGAGTGCATTCCATTTACATCTTAATTTATTTTTATTACACAGTAGGAAAAAATAGGTTACACAGACAATAACAAATGCAAAAATAACATTAACCTCGGAAAGGCTAAGAACCCTATAAAATTCTGTCAACCCTTAAGCCTATGCTTCCATCACTAGATGACTTGGTCTTCATGCTCTTGGATTCTTTTTTCAAATCTGTTTTCAAGAATTACTCTCACTTGTTCTAAGAATACAGAGTTATAATAACTTCAAGTAACTCAAAAGGAATCTATAAGAGAATGAAAAAAGCAGCATAGTTGGAGGAAATAAGTGAGGAAAAAGATGTGAATTTAAGAGAAGACAAGCTTGAGCCCACAGGGAGCTCTGGAGATTGAATTGTACCTCAGTTGAAACTGACTGCCCCCCCCCCACACACACCCACCCAAAGCATGGAGGCTAAATTGTTACAAGCCCCAGAGATAGAGTACATAATCTTCTCAGTGGACCATCATGCAAGGCAACTAACAGCCCAAGACAATTCTCCAAAGACAAAGTGCACGTGAGGGCCATTTGGATCAAACAGCAGGAGCAACTAAGGATGGGTTTCTCAACCTAGTCAAAAAGATCTCAGCGGGGCCTCAACTGCCTTTAAAACAACCACCACCATGTGTTTACTCGGTGCCTAACTGACTTGTAGATGCATTAAGATAATTCATAAGCCCCACTCTCTAGCATTTAAATCTTATTGAGAAGACAGGATACGTATATGAAAAAAGTGAAACAACGAAAGTAGGTTTCTATTTTAGCATAACCTATTATACTAAATCTGACAACCTTTGAATAGGATATAGCAAAATCTTTTATCTTTGAGTTTGTTTCAAATGGGTTTACATAGTACATATAAAGAAATGGAAATTTTTAACACTTGTTTTCCTCACAAAGCAATGAAACATTCGAATTGAAGCTGCAGAAAAAAATAATTTAAGTGAGCTTGAAAAACTCTGAAGGTTAGAAAGTATCTTATAAAACCTTATATGTGAACATTCAGTTCAATAAGAATTATCTTCATCAAATTATCCAATCACCAAATGGTAATGTGGAATGTTTTACTAGAGTCACAATTTGTATATATTTCCCAATATCCATTTTCCCATTCCTTTCTCAAACATCCTTGTATCTCAAGTGCTATAATTAAATGTCTCTATAGAAGGGGGAATGTGAAAATAGTTCTCCCTCCTATATTATATGCATAGGTATATACCAGACATTTGTAGAAAGATCTCTTACAAGGAAGCAGTTTCAAGAATAATTAAACACTAAGGTATATAAATTATCATTTGGTATCCAAACATATTTGAGTGGTTTAGACTTTGTGTTGAAGAGTTGCAAAATTCATAATTCTTGAAGGAAAATGAGAAAAATGATTTTATGGATAGAAAGATGCACTCTAATATCCACCATCATCCTAATAGTTATCATTAGAAATAGTCTTGATGGCTACTTAAATCCTTAGTTTCACAAATAATATTAGTAACTTATGGAGTTCCCATTGTGGCTCAGCAGGTTAAGAACTCCACATAGTGCCCATGAGGATGTGGGTTTGATCTTTGGCCTCACTCAGTGGGTTAAGGATCTGGCCTTGCTGCAGGTTGTGGCATAGGTCACGGATGCAGCTCGGATCTAGTGTTGCTGTGGCTGTGGCATAGACCTACAGTTGCAGGTCTGATTCAGCCCCTAGCCTGAAAACTTCCATATGCCACAGGTGTAGTCATAGAGAGAAAAAGAAAAAAAGGGTTTTTTTTTTTTTGCCATGGATTCTCATGTCCAAAAGAATTGGTAGTTATTTTTACAGTATGAGACCAATCACAGAAAGCTAGCTTGATGAATAGTTGCAGATGCTATAATAGTTACTTAATAGTTGAAGGAAAAAAAACCAATAATGACAAGGATTCTAATGTGTGCCATATACAGTCAAGTATATGCATGGAAACACAGTAGCTTCAAGAATATTATATAAATAATATAATTGATTTGGAGTTACATTTCTAGAACTTCTGACTTCTGATAAGGAGATGCCTGCCATGCAGTGATGCTCACAGTCAACTCTCCATGACTTCCGGATGCTGGATCAGGCCTGCAGTCCTAAATATGATCATCTAAAATTAATTTAAAGATTTTACGGTTTATGCTTATGGTCATATAGGTCATTTTTCCCCTGGCATCCATCATTTCAGATATCAAAAAATAGGCCCAGAAAACATGATTTAAAATGCAGAACAAAAAGTTCTGTTATGGAAAGTACTTTTTCTTCAGATAAGTAGGTAGGCTTCCGATTTATCCCTTTGTTATTATTACCAAAGAAAATGTCCATGGAATTGAAGTAACTTTTTTTTAATGGCCACACCCACAGCATTTGAGAAGCTCCCTGGCCAGGGATCAAATCTGAACCTGAGCTGCAGCTGTGACCTATGCCCCAGCCACAGCAATACCAGATCCTTTTACCCCACTATGCAAGGTCAGGGATCAAACTCGCACGTCCACAATGACCTAAGTCACTGGAGTCAGATTTTTTAACACACTGTGCCACAGTGGGAACTCCTGAAGTAATTTTTAAGAAAGTTCAATAGCCTTGCTTACTCAAAATGACTAAAGCTAGGACATCTAACTATAAGATAATATGGTCAAATTTTTAAAGGATTTTGGAAATGGCATATGCATTTGTTTTTTGTCTTTTTAGTTACTCTCTTAAAGTAGCTTCCTTAGTTAATAATATACTCATTCCAATGATAATGGTATTTCTTACTTTGAAAAAGTTTGAGACAGCGACAGCTGCCTTAGGATCTCTGGTACCCTCTTCTCATGTTAGTAAATTCTTACCTATAAAAGTGCCTTTCATTTTCAGAAGTAGCCAAAAAGACACTGAGATACAAGTTTATTGAATCATAAGAAAAAGCCATATGATCAATGTCATACAGAGACATTCACCAAAAAGATATACATATTAGTTTTCAGATATACCAAATATAATATTAAGTCCTGATAGTGGCTTGATATGCTTGAGAGATTCTCAATGCCCTAAAGATTTTGAAAAAACTATTTTTTTTTCTAGTTCATTCTATGGCTTGAGAATCCTGGATGTATCAACTACCATGAAATAAGGTCAGGAAAATATTCCTCCCACAATTACATCATCAATGACCTCACAACCTCTAGAAGTTAGCTGTGAACTGTGGTCCCATAGGATAATTGCCTCTCTCATCATAGTCAGTGGCTAGCCTCTCTCTATCACTGCCCTTAACAGCTATGAATCATGGGTTCATAGGCTACATTAACTTTCTTCCAAGAAAAACAAGTTAACCTCTGTGGTCATAGGTGGCCTTGCTCAGTTAGTGGAGGGTAGACTTATCAGTAATGAAGACAAAAATGTCAAGATCTCAATAGACTTTGTAGCTGTTATGGATGGGTAACTCTTCCTCATTAGACATGACTAGAACTGATTTGTCTTCAGTAACAGAAAGAGATTACAATGTGCCAGTAAATGATGCTGTTGGGAATTACCTAAAATAGTTATTCCCCTTAGAAGTTCAGTACATGAGGCTGGAGAAAAACATGTTTTAGTCCAAATATTAACCGTATTTTAAAAGCAACTCTTATAGATGTAAAAGATTCTTAAACTCTGTCATTGAGATAAAGCCTTATGAGCTAAGGGCAAACTTTCAAAATATAAACAAGAATTTAAGACCTTTGGGGTACACATTAATGGCTTATAAAATAGCAAATCAGTCTTTATCTATGTGTTCATATATGCTCGTGTGTGTGTGAGAGAGAGAGAGGATATTCCAATATTTCGCTATTAATAGGTCTTCAGAAATTAGTGAGACAACGTACAAAAAATAAATTTATGGTTACCAAAGGAGAAAGCCGAGGAGAAACAAATTAGGAGTCTGGGATTAGCAGATACTATATATAAAATAGATAACCAATAAGAATTTATTGTATAGCACAGTAAACTATAGTCAATATCTTGTAATAATAATAATCTGTAATTAAAAATAATATAAAAAGTATATTATATATATACATATACATATCTATATATATATGAATCACTTTGTAGTGTACCCAGAATCTGACATAACATTGTAAATCAACTATACCTAAATTGAGGTAAAAAATTTTTTATATTGAGGCAAAAACTTTTTTCAGTATAAATAAGCTATTTCTTTTTTCTTAATTTATTTTTCCTTTCTAAGCATACTTCACTTAATTATGAGTACTAAAATGTACATCCCCAGAAGAAGTTTCATTTATGGGTTTATTTTCTTATAGCTAAGAAAACACAAGAAATGCTTTGTATCATTATTTAATAATTTACTGAGCATACACTAGATATAAATGAAAGGTAACTTTTTAACAAAATGATTTATTTATGATTGTCAAAGAAAGAGGATGCATGCATTCTTTCAATAATCCAAATGTAATTAATCATAAAGTATCCTTGCAAAATATGGAAGTAAAATATAACTCCTCGTCATATATAAATAGCTTACAATAAAATGCCTTATTGCTGTCAACACCAATCATAGGATTGAACTGGTCAATGATCAGTAGTTTCAAAAGGAAAGCAAAATTTATGGTGTTATGTTTTTCTTTTAGATTACAACCTCAAGAGTAAGAGTTTTTAGCCTAGTTTCTCATTAGATACATACCTCTTTGTATATGTATATCAGTAAGGGTTTCATAAGCCAAGCAGAGAATGCAGTTGGAGGGGATAATGTATAAGAAATATTCTTCTTTATTCTGCGACTCCAAGCTATGGAAATGCCATGGTAAAAAAAAAAAAAAAAAAGATTTGCATTTGTGAAGAATGGGGAATTTCCCCCTCTACACTTCTTGAGTTCTTGTGTCTGGACTAATAGTAGAATTGATGTAAGACAGATTAACAGGAGAAAAGGAAACAAATTTCAGTTTGTATAGAGGTCCCATAGAAATAGGATCTAAGAAGTGGCCAAAGCAGGTTGCTTTTATACTTTTTAAACAAGGAAAAAATAATTTTGTGAGGAATTGACAGGACAGAGAAAGTTAGGTTCAGGATGCTCAATTAGTGAAGAATATAAACAGAATTTGAGCTTGGAGTAGTAAATTGAATAGGTAACAAGGTTTTTTCACACAGGCATCTTGGTCCCAATTCCCTCTCTGGTGATAAGGATGTCCTTCTACTTCCAGACGTAGGAGGTGTACCTTCCATGTGAAAGATTCACTTCCCGCTTTTAGGGAGTCAGAAAGGAAGGTCGGAATGTCCCTCTGGCATTGGATGTTTCTTAAGTAACTTCAATTCAAAGTCAAACAGAGAAAAACAAATACGAGATCACTAATATGTGATGTCTACTAAGAATGATACAAAAGAACTTATTCACAAAACATAAGCAGACTCAAAGATTTCAAAACCAAACCTATGGCTACCAAAAGCGAAATGCTGGGGAGAGGGATAAATTGGGAGGTTTGGATTGGCATTTACACACTATTATATACAAAATCGATGAGTAACACGGACCCATAATATATCAGAGGGAAATCTATTCGATCGTCTGTGATGGCCTCTATAGGAAAAGAATCTGAAAAAGAATGGATATATGTATACGTATACCTGATTCACTATGCTGTATACCTGAAGCTAAAGCAACATTGTGAGTCGACTACACTCCAACCCATTAAAAAAAAAAGACTAATTAATATGCCATTGAGGCACATTTTGGGGCAGTCTTCCCTGCGCTCCAACAAAATCATGAGTTTGGATATTAATTCTTTCAGCTTTTTGCAATGTTGTCTTGAGCAAATTATGTAACCTTCCTGAGTTTTAGGTCTCTAACTTTTAAAATAGGGATAATAATATAAACAATACTTTAATATAACATAAAATAATATAAACAAATTATAAGATAATATGAATTTCTACAGAAAGTATCCTGGGTTATTACATGAACCGATGCCTAGTCTTTTAATACCTATGCAAAGCTGCACTTTTAACATAGCAATCATGACTGCAATCAAGGCCAGTTCTTAGCAGTATTTGTTGTTTCTCCAAGAACGTCCTTAGATCCAGTCTTGGAGGTGAAGGGGAGCAGAATATGTCACTCCAAAATGTGCTACTTTGACATGTGCATTTTTTTGAGCCAAAGGCAATCAAGAGCCAACAGACTCAAGAAAAACTTTTACCTCTCCCTTAACTACCTAAAAGAATTTAGATAGGGGGGGCAGGCCTGGAAAGAGAGCTGTTACCAGAGACAACTTTTTATCTGAAAGACTGACCTGCCTGGCAGGGCAGACATTGGATTAGCTAATACATGTCTCTCTTGTCGTCCAGTGAATTGCCCTCCCCCTCCAGGAAGCCCAGGCCCCTATCCCATTCTACAGCTTAGGATGGCACAGAAGCCTCATTTGTCTGATGGCTTTGGAGTCTTATACTTTATTGGGCTCCCATACGCACACAATTGAATTTGTTTTTCTCCTGTTAATTTGTCTTGTGCCAACTTAATTACTAGACCAGCCAAAGAACCTAGAAGGGTAGAAGAAAAATTTGATTCTCCCCTACAGGCTACTGAATTCATCTTCATTATCCCTGGGGCCCTCACATTCCCACCCATCTCAAACAAATAAACTGAGACAAACAAATAAGTTTACGCATTCTAGTTAAAAATGATCTGAAAAAGAAATATTATTTTAGAAAAGAAGGTGAAGAAATAATAATGTAAAACATTAGGGTCTTATGTGAAACAGGAACAAAAAATGATATTTCTAACAAATAGCCCTGGTTTTGAAAAGCAGGTAGCTATCTAAGAAAGTAATTAGGATAAACTGGTCAGAAGATGTTGGGAAGAAAGAGAAAGTGCACATTTAGCATAATTGAAATTATAATATTAATTCTGAGCTCCTGGCCCCATGTGAAACCATATATTTTAATTATATTGTTTATTTTACTTTTAAATCATTTCCATGAATATCAAACTTTTCAAGGTTTAGAGGTATTCTTTCTCTTATTTACTCTGTATCCCCAGGACAGAGAATAGTGCCTGGTCAGAACAGGAATCACAAAATGTTTGTTAAATGAATGCATAATTAGATGGTTGGCTGATTGGATGGACAGAAACTCCTTACCACATATTTTGGAAACACTTTTGTGGTCCTAATTGTTCTATCTTTGGCTTTTTATTATATATGATAAAAAACAAATATTACTATCATCATATATAGATACCATCATAAATATAAGCAAAGAGGCTTAGAGTTTCTAAAGAAACTTACATTCCTGTGTTTCCATGGTGATTTCTGATGATATGTTTATTCAAACAATTTTTCTCTTCTGCCTAGGACCTAACCTGAATTTGGAGATGTGACAATTATCCAGTTTCCTCTAATGGAAGAGAGGGGAAAAAAGGATATATGAATATGAATATCTATACATTATGGCAAATAGTGACTTTTTTCTTATAGTTAAAATAGGTAATTAATTATACAACATAGACATTAATTAGAATGTAAAATTTGAATATAATCTATTCTGTACATCTATTAAGTTCTTTTACTAAATGTAATAAACCAGCTATGCATATATTTCTTCCTTATATAGAATAAATATTTATGGCTAAAATTGTGATTTCCAAATAAGCCTCTTTAAAATTTTAATAACCAGCTAATCAAATTAGTTTAGATTTATCATGCAATTATAAAAGCAGTAACCAAAAAATCTTGTTAACCTGTTTAAGGTTTTTATTAATTATGAACTAAGAATATATATATTTTGTTTCATAGGAATTAAACAAAATGTAAAATATATTTTGATGTCTTCAAAGAATTTAGGGGTATTCAGTCCAGTTAATGAAACCTCCTATGAGTTGAGCTTGTCACAAATGTATTTAACAACTTTTAAATTATTTAATCTAGAAATTAGACCCCCAAAATTCCTAAATATTATCTAGTATTTTACTTCAAAAATTTGTGAAGCCTCAATTTTTGGAAGATGCATCCCATTTGTATGTATGTGTGTGTGTGTGTGTGTGTGTGTGTGTGTGTGTGTGTGTTTTACCAGAAGAAAACCCTGGGGGGGGTGGGGAGGGGCAGTAGAAAGAAATCACTTCCTCTACCTCAAATGAAGTCATGTTGCATTTATCTCATACCATATTGTAATTTCTAAGAAATATATGTTTGGTCATCCAAATGAAAGAAATATATTTCTTATACATATTTGTTTTTTTGTCCACAGTTCCTGGTTCACAGCTCCTCAAATCCTTGGAATTTCCTGAACAATAAGAAGAACAGGGGCATCTTCTGTTATAATATTTGGCCTCTTGAAATTACTTCAGAGACGTAAGGTGAAAGGAATGTCTTATTATTTATAATAAACCACTTTCAACCACAACAGAATTTATGTTAACTAGGTGACTTGTAGAAAGCACCTAAAGAAGGAGACTGGTTGCCAGAGGAATCTACCAAACATAGAGGCTTGGGATTTTCAGCCCCACTACCTGATTTCCAGGGAGAGAGGAGGGCTGGAGGTTGAATTGATTGGTTTTATATATAAATCCATGCACACATAATTTAAATTAAAATGCTTAGGGTCTTAAAGTAGAAAAACTAGATTTTTAGAACAATGAGGCAGGAACCATATATTTGGGGGGATTTCTTGTTGTTGTCTGGGAGGGAGGTTTTGGCTGCAATGACAAAAGTCACAGTAGTAACAATGTTGAATCTTTAACGACTATGCCACCAGGTAGCTCCCAGGAACCATAGATTTTGTGTTTATCATTCTATCCCCAGTATTTGACAAAGTGCCTGGCATTACACAGGTGCCCAATAAATATCTGTTGAATAAATAAAATAATGAGTATCTCCTATGACTCTTAAATGACCGCCATAATATTCACACAGGCTAGTACACCAAGGTAGTTTTAATCATCACTAATAACAGAAAACATATAATTTCCTCAATGAATTAATTCCATCTTGGGTGTTCAGTTTGTAATTTCTTCCTTTTGTAAGACCAACTAGTTTAGATTTCTGATTCTCCTATTAATTCTTTTGTACATGCTCATGTCACCATGATAAATCAAAAATTTTCCAAAAAAGTATTTTCTAGGGAGTTCCCATTGTGGTACTACAGAAAGGAATCTGACCAGTATCCATGAGGATGCAGGTTTGATCCCTGGCCTTGGTTAGTGGGTTGGGGATCTGGTGTTGCACTGAATTGTTATGTAGGTTGCAGACGTGGCTCAGATCATGTGTTGCTATGGCTGTAGCTTAGGTCAGCAGCTGCAGCTCTGATTTGACCCCTAGCCTGGGTACTTCCATATGCCACGGGTCAGGCCTAAGAAGCAAAAAAATAAAATAAAATAAAAACATTTAAAATTTTTAAAAAATAATTTTATAAACAATGTTTGAAAGACTTGCTAATGTCCAGATAGCTTCTTGCTCCAGACAAGCTATTTATTGCTAAATTTAGAGTTTCTTCACCACTGTGTTTGGCTTGACCTGAATGCATAGTGCAAACAGAATAGAATCATTTGTCTTCCTCATTTGAGGTACTATCAATCATTTTCTTTAACACTTTCAGTACTCATACTTTTGGTTTATCTTAGGTTTAACGCTAAACAAAATCTCAATCATTTATATATACTTTCATTATCCTCTCCTTTAAAAGAGAAAATATGGTATAAGTAAAAATATGAGTGCGTAAAAATTAAATACATACATCCAAGGCAAAAGAAAATGGGGACACATGTATCAACCACCCAGTTTCAGAAACAGAATTTTATCATTTCCTTTAACCTCATGTGTGCCTTCCCAGATAACTAACCACTCTTATACCCAGTTATCTGTAATAGTAATTTTTTTTAAGGGCCACACCTGTGGCATATGGAGGTTCTCAAGCTAGGGGTCAAATTGGAGCTGCAACTGCGAGCCTATGCCGCAAGCCACAGCAACATGGAATCCGAGCCACATCTGCAACATACACCACAGCTCATGGCAACTCAAGATCCTTAACCTGCTGAGCAAGGCCAGGGATTGAACCCACGTCCTCATGGATATTAGTAGGGTTTGTTTAAAACTGAGCCATAATGGGAAGTCCTGTAATAGCAATTTTGTGCAAATTCCTCCTTTTTTCTTTATAGTTTTTTCAGCTATGTAAAATAAATACATGTATATGTATATGTAATAGATATGTGCACAAAAAAATATAGTAATTTACTTTTCTATTTTATCATGCTTTGAAAAACAATATTCTTGTATTTTACCTATAAATAATATTTTTCAATTTGCTTGTTTCAGTTTGGAGAAAACAATGTGGAATTCTGCTTAGCTTCCCCTTCAGGACTGGGGGGCTGAGTCCCTCAGCTGCCAGTTAATTTGGCTGTTAGTCTCTATGTTTTCCCTCACCAGAAATTGCCCTCAGCTGATGGGAGCTGTCATACAAAGGTACACCCCTTTCCTGGACGCAACCTTTACCCAATGATTGGCTGATGCATAGGCACAAACGCTTGGCCTTCTTGACTCACACAGGATAATTCTGAAGGGAAATCTCAGCTCCAAATGTCCCCATAGTATCTATTGCAATTGTAACACAGGTCAACTTCTATACCTGTTCCATCTGGCTACTCTCATATCTCATAGGTATTGATCTTACCAAAGTCTCCCAATAAACAGACTTGCACACAAAAGTCTATCTCTTGGAGGACATAATCTACAACAGTCGGTGGTGGCAGTGGTATATTTAGGAAGCAGACTCTAAAATAAGATTCTGAAGCCAGGTCATCCCACAGCCAGTTGATGAGGCAGACTCCATCACTTGCAGTAAGTGGAACACTAATTGCTATTGGTGTGATAGTGACACATTTGTTTAACATTTACCAGCAGTGAACTGGAATGAAATGTTAGAGAAATGGTGCAATTGCTCAGATGTTTGAGAAGTACAGTGGAAAGAGAAATTAAAAGGAGTATGGAATAGAATGACCGTGGCTGGGATCCATGAATGCATCAGTGAGAAGATAACATAGGCTGAAGGTAATAAATCACTTTATATATATATTTTTAAAGTATGATAGCTAGCAAGAGTTCCTCACAGAATAGAGTACTGATCTTTCATAACTTAGGAAGCAGAAAAGCTGGGAGTGAGGCAGAGCAATCTCTTCTAAAAATAACAGAACTTGATAGAATGTTGTACTTAACATCAGCAGAATTACTACATGCACATCAGGTCTCTGATGTGGAAGGGGTGGGATGCACAGTCTTTGGATGGGATATCTGAGTCAATGAACTCAAATATCTTGAATTTCAGATTCTGCCAAATATTCTGGATCTGGTAGCTCATTCCTTCCTATTACAAACAAGTACTCCATTTTTGCTTGAAAATATTGGACTCTTCTGCTTTGCAAAATGACCTATGCACCATCAAGATCCACTACTCTATTCCTTCCTAGTTATCAATCCAATCACTAGGATTAGGTCACAACATAATCTGGCTAGGAAATGGCTGGGTCTGGTAAGAAAAGATATTAACTACACCCTGGAGTAGCCATAACACCTGGCTAACATGTCCCAGCAAGAACTGGGAGAGTGCGTAGGAATTAGATCTTTTCGATTCTGGAATGGGATATAAAGTTGGAGTTCACTGAAAGGGGAACACTCTCCCATGACACGGGATTAAACACCCTGGCAAGCATCATAGAACAGGGTGTTAAAACTTGTCTAGGTCTGAACAGAAAATTTTGGAAAAATAATGGTTTTAACATAGAAGAGTAGAAACCCAGAACTTTGATGTCAAATACAAGATAAAAACGCTCAGAGAATTGGGAATTTTAAAATCAGAAAACCACTGGAGAACCCAGAAGATGTTCCAATCACCATAGTAATAAGGAATGTCCCAGTGATTGAGACACTAGTACCTTTAGATATCTGTTCTCTGCACGTCAGAGTTGAAAATAGGAGATTCAAAGGGTAATGAAGATGGTTGATATAACACAGCATTGCCAGAATCACAAGAGATGAGCAGCCAGTAAGGGTAATACCCAATCTGCTTGATGTAGGTGTTCAAAATTCCAGCCCCTTTGCCTCAACTGGGACAGTACTGAAGGGACATCCCAGCCAAAGCTCCCACAGTATTGGCTGAGGCCCTTGTTACAACAACATCACAGTTAACTTCTCTGTTTCCAAATCTGCCTCTCTCACTGCTCACAGATGTTGTTTCCAGGACAATTACCCATATAAATATCTTCAACACTAATCTCAGTCACAGTCTGTTTCCTTAGGACTCCAACCTACATCATTCATCAGTTTATTTTTTAATTTTTTTTACTTCTAGTTACAATGCTGTGTTAGTTTCTGGTGTACAGCAAAGTGATTCTGATATACATACACACATATATAAACATATACATATATGTATATGTATTATTTTTCATATTTTTCCATTATAGTTTATTGCAAGTTATTGAGGATGGCTCCCTATACTATACAGTAAAACTTTGTTGTTATTTCATACATAGTAGTTTATTTCTGCTAATCCCAAACCTGTAATTTATTCCTCCCCCACTTTCCCCTTTGGTAACCATAAGTTTTCTGTGAGTCTGTTTCTGTTTTGCAGATAGGTTCATTTGTATTGTATTTTAGATTCCACATGTAGTAAGTGATGTCATATATTTGCATTTCCCTGTCTGATTTACTTCACTTAATATGATAATCTCTAGGTCCGTCCATAATGCTACAAATGGCATTGTTTCATTTTTAATGATATTTTTCATTCACTGGGTATATATACCACATCTTTATCCATTCATTCATGGATAGACACTTAAGTTGCTTCCATGTTTTGGCTATTGTAAACAGTGCTGCCATGAACAGTGGGTCAACAGTTCATTTTTTAAGTTAGTTCATGTTGGTTCATATGCCTGTAGTGTTATATTTTGTTTTGTTTTACTGCTAAATAGCATTCTGTAGTATGATTTTTCAGTTTATTTAAGTATCTAGTTTGTGGACATCTAAGCTGACCATAGAATTTTGCTACTGTAAGTCATGTTGCTATGAACATTCTCATTCATGTCTCTTGAGTTACACAAGAAAGACTTTCTCTATGGTAGTGTTTCTCAAACTTGACTGTACATAATAATTATGCAAAGAGCTCTTTAGAAAAACTGATGTTTAGGCATCAACTCCAAGAGTCTTGAATTATTTTGTCTGTGGTGAAGTCCTAGAATCAGTGTATTTTCAAAGCTTTCCAGATGATTTTCATATACTATCAAAGAATCATAATCAAAGTGTTATAAATGCTGTCATGCATGTGCACATTTAAATGTATAAAAAAAATAAAAAATGTGCTCCAAAGAGTACCATTTACATTTACTTCAGTAATATGTTGGATTTCCCATTAATCCTTTGTCTATACTTTGTATTCTCAGATTGTAAAATTTGGATGATCTTATAGGATTTAAATAGGTATCTCTATGTATTTTAACTTTGATTTGGTAAACACAACTAAAGTCGAATTTCTTGTTTCCTTGTCTTTAAGATTCCATTTCTTGCATTGGCATGTGTTTGTATTCACTTAACTTGTAAGTTATTGATTCATTATTCATATATTTTAGATTTTTCACTTTTATGAGTTAAGTGACTGTGTGACTTTTGTCTTTCTTAATAATGATTTTAGTGCAATTGAGATTTTCAATGCATTCTATTTTAGTTTGCACTGCTTGAATATTTAAGAAATCTATTTAACCAAAAGTTATAGCTTCTTCTATATTTTGTTATAAGAATTTTATGGCTTCGTTTTTCATGTTTAAATTCTCTATCTTGAAATGATTCTTGTGTATGGGTTGGACATAGAGAAACTTCTCATTTTCCTCTCTTTGACTAACTGGTTATCTCAGCACATTTGTTGAAAATTCTATCCTAAATCTACTGATCTGTCTTATATGAGGATTTTATGTATATAGAGATCTATTTCTGGGCTCTGAATTATGTCCTATTAATATTTTCATCTACATGTGCACCAAGTACCCTATTTAATTATCATGACTTTAAGATATGTCTTGATACTTGGCAAAGCTAGTCACTGAACTGATTCTTTTATTCATGAATATTTTGGTCTTTGTTCTGCCATCTGAACTATAGATCTACAATGACTCCTGAAAACCTCTGAGAGCTTGCTTGAAATTGCATTAGCTTGACAGATTGATTGGGATGGTTGACTTTTTTTCTTTCTATCCGGGAATATGGTACATTTTCCCACTATTCCTATCTTTTTCAATGTTTTTTTATACAATATTTTTCCGTAAAGAGATATTTTACATTTTGTTTTCTACTAGGTTCACCCTCTGTATATCTCTCTGTCTTTGTCTCCCATATATATATATATATATGTGTGTGTGTGTGTGTGTGTGTGTGTGTGTGTGTGTATGTATATGTACATACATATACACACACACAATGTATACATATATATAAACATACATATGTATATATCCTAGGTAATTCTGGTTATTGGTAATCTTATTAAACTCTATTTTGAGTTAAAACTATTAAAAAAACCCATAAATTCAGTTTCATGACTTAGTACCAAATTAATAATCTAAATATACATATACACATGTATTATGTAACTATTTAGAAGATACAGTGGAAGAAAAGATTCTCCTTACAATGGTAGAAACATCAAAAACAAAAGATAAAATACCCAGGTAAAAATTGAAATAAAATATACATGACATATATGAAGAATATTTTAAAACAGTATCAAAAGACATGAAAGATTGTAAAGTGCAGTTTTAAAATCAAAACACTGCATCATAAACTGTAGCTACACCATGCCCCCCCCCCACCTGCCAAAACAAGCATGGACACATATATAAGCACACTAATTCTAGCCATTTTCCCTGCCTTGTTTTTCCCCAATTTCTAATTCACCTTTGAATACACTATGCCATTTGCTTGTTAGACTTTCTTTGTTCACCAAAATCATTTCTCTCCCTTCACCAAAATGTAAGTTGGCCTCCAAAAATTAGAAAAGTCCTGGCACATAAGTGTTCAATTAATAAGTACTAAAGGATACGAAGTAAGGTTGTATAAATGGAAATTTATGTCAAGTTCTTGTGTAAGTACAGTAACATCAGATTAGATAGATGATAGATAGATGATAGATGATAGATAGATAGATAGATAGATAGATAGGTTCATACTGGCTCTCTGTATCCTTATTCCCCACTTTAGTTTTTTCCATGGAACTAGAAACTTTTTTTAAAAAAATTATTAAAGTATAGTTAATTCACGATGTTGTTCCAATGAAAACTTTTAACATATTATGCCATTTACCCACTTTACTGTCCCATGGTTTATATGTCATATATAAAACTAAGTTCCTTAGGAATGGTGAAGTTTCCTTTTTTTTTCCCTCTCTCTCTCTCTTATCCACTCTGTATTCTCAGCATTGGGGCTTGGCCCGTTTTAGGTACCAAATAAATATTAGTTTCTCTAAATTATCCTATGCATATAAATCAAATTCAAATAAACTTTCTTTAGACCTATATAAGTAGATGTTAAACTTCTTATAAAAAATATAAATATTCAGTGCATTTTAATAAAAGGCCCATGAAGAAAATCTAAACACCAGGAATTTAAATATAAAAAAATCTCTATATGTGAAATAATATGGCACTAACCCATGAATGAAATAATCAATGGGACAGAAACAAAACAACACAGAACAAAATTAGACAAATATATGTATTTGGTATATTAAAACTATAGCATCTCAAAATAGTAAGATAATGGTAAATTATTCAATAAATAGCATTTATAACCAAAATCTAATCATAAACCAGGATAGACCTTAAATGCATAAAAGATTTAAATATATAGCATGCATAAATGTTCTATCAGGAAATAGGGAGTATCGCTTTATAATTCTGGACTAGGAAGGCCTTGTTAGCTTTTAGACAAAACCCAGAAGCCGTGAAATAAATGATTGATGAAACCAATCTCATAAAAATTTAAAAAAAAAAAACTTCTATGACAAAAAAATTGGCAAGGTAAAACCATGTATACTAAACGGGGAAAAGATTGCAACTTGCATCACGAAAGCTAATCTTCTTGATGAAAGAAGATTAATTTTTCTTCTTTCTTAAAGAAAGAAGATTAATGATTAATAATTTTAATAATCAATAATTTCCTGAGGAACAAGAACCAAGCAAGAGGCATAACTGTCCCAGATTTCAGGCAATATTACAAAACCACCGTCATCAAGACAGTGTGGTACTGGTACCAAAATAGACAGACAAAACAATGGAACAGAATAGAGAACCCAGAAATAAACCCAGACACCTATGGTTATTTAATATATGACAAAGGAGCCAAGAACATAAAATGGGAAAAAGACAATCTTTTCAGCAAGGATTGCTGGGAAACCTGAACAGCTGCATGCAAATCAGTGAAACTAGAATACACTCTCACACCTTGCATGAAAATAAACTCGAAATGGCTGAAAGACTTAAATATAATACAAGACACTATCAAACTCCCAAAAGAGAATATAGGCAAAACATTCTCTGACATCACCCTTACAAATGTCTCAGGTCAGTCTCCCAAAGCAACAGAGATAAAAGCAAAAATAAGCCAATGGGACCTAATCAAACTGACAAGCTTTTGCACAGCAAAGGAAACCAAAAAGACAAATTACAGAATGGGAGAAAATAGTTTCAAATGATGCAACTGACAAGGGCTTAATCTCTAGAATATAAAAACAACTTATACAACTCAACAGCAAAAAAAGCCAACAACCCAATGGAAAAATGGGCAAAAGACCTGAATAGACATTTCTCCAAGGAAGATATACAGATGTCCAACAAGCACATGAACAAATGCTCAACATCCCTGATTATTAGAGAAATGCAAATCAAAACTGCCATGAGATACCACCTCACACCAGCCAGAATGGCCATCATTAATAAGCCCACAAATAACAAATGCTGGAGGGGGTGTGGAAAAAAGGGAACCCTCAGGCATTGCTGGTGGGAATGTAAGCTGGTACAACCACCATGGAGAAGAGTTAGGAGGTACCTTAGAAAACTATACATAGATCTACCCAGCAATCCCACTCATGGGCATATATTTAGACAAAGCTTTCTGTGAAAAAGACACATGCACCAGCATGTTCATTGCAGCACTATTCACAATAGCCAAGACATGGAAACAACCCAAATGTCCATCGACAGATGATTTGATTAGGAAGATGTGGTATATGTACACATTGGAATACTACTCAGCCATTAAAAAGAACAAAATAATGCCATTTGCAGCAACATGGATGGAACTGGAGACTCTCATCCTGAGTGAAGTCAGTCAGAAAGAGAATGACAAATACTGTATGATATCACTTATATCTGGAATCTAATATATGGCACAAATGAACCTTTCCTCAGAAAAGAAAATCATGGACTTGGAGAATAGACTTGTAGTTGCCAAGGGGGAGAGGGAGGGAGTGTGATGGACTGGGATCTTGGGATTAGTAGATACAGACTATTGCCTTTGGAATGGATTAGCAATGAGATCCTGCTGTGTAGCACTGGGAACTATATCTAGTCACTTATGATGGAGCCTGATAACATGAAAAAAAAAGAATGTATACATGTACATTGGGTCACCATGCTGTACAGTAGAAAACTGTCAGAACACTGTAAACCAGATATACTTGAAAAAATTAAAAATCATTATATTAAAAAAAAATTTCCTCCAGAAATGAATCATAAAATGTCAATAACACAATAGAAATATGACTAAAAAATTGAACAAATACTTCACCAAAAAGGAAGCTCGAGTAATTCCTTACCATATAAAAAGTTGCTGAATTTAACTTATAGCAAGAGAAATGCCAATTTAAACTACACAGGTGTACATTTTTTCATATATTAGTTTAGCAAAAAATCTAAAGTGTTAACATTCTCTGTTAGTGAGGCTATGAGAAAATATGCTATTAATTACAGAGCTACCAACCTCTATGGAGAGAAATTTGGCAGTATTTATCAAATTACAAATGAATGTATTTTTGTACTCAACAATCCCACTTATAGGGAGTTTTCCTACAGTACACATGCGTGTATACCAAAAAATGGCACAGTTTCAGAAATGAGTTGAATTGTAGGGGACCCAGCTAATTTTGAAAAATTTCTTGGATGTATGGGGAAATAACCTCATACATTGGAATTGTATGGAGAACCCTTATCCCTCTTATATACTGGGACTTTGTATATATATTTTATCTAAAAAAAAATATTGAGAATCTTAAAAGTGTAAAAACTAGATTCGATGTTATTAGTAATTGTAGGGGAACAAAACCCAAAATCTGTAAATAAACCACTGTACCATCCCATTGTAGAAAAGAATAAAAACATGCTATCTAGTACACTGATATATGAAGATATACATAATGTGGTGCATATGAAGAAAGAAAAGTCAGTAGCCTGTTATGAGAAATAATAAAAATACACATTTCTCTTCTTATACTTAAATCAGGAATCTGCATATGAACACAAACAATAAACAGAGTTATATGAAAAAGAGAGCAGAAGTACTGGGAAGATGGGGCAGAACTTTAAAGCCACCTATACTGCTTGGTAAGTTGTTTTCCATTATTATTGTTATTATGATTATTATTATTATTATTATTATAACTACCACAATACTTTTTACTAAGCATTAGGCTAAGCATATGTACATTTACCCATTTTATTGGAAAACATTTAAATAACAATTCCCATATGCACTAACTCAATCACACTGATGTTTATCATCTTTACAATAGTATATTAGCAAAGACAGAAAGCATCTTCCTATGATACTGGTTAGCATTAACAAGATAATATTCCAATCTTCTATTAAACTTACTTATTCTTGATTTCTCATAAGACATGCACAGACCTACTTTTCTTTAGCTTTCAGCACAGTTTTTTCAAAAGTCTCGGGTTTGATGGCAGGTGTTATGGAATTCAGGCAGTCAGTAGCCTTTGATGTTAGTTTACAGTCTACTAATTAAAGAATGGTCTAAAGACACATTGCTATCACCTGGAAGCTTGTTAGAGATACAGAATGGAAGATTCCAGCTCAGAACTACACAGACAGAATATGTATTTTAATAAGAGCCTCAGATGATCTTTATGCCCTATAAAATTTGAGAAACACTGATTTATAGGATAATACCCCTAGCTTTTTTGGCTACTTCTATATATTATATACATAGAGTATTTACACATTTTTAAAGTCCCCTGTAAATTTTTCTACCTTGTATTTTACTTATCATTTTTCTTTTTCTCTTTCTCTGCTGAATATTTTTCTTGTCTAGGTTCTTTTCCTGTTCTTCTGTTTTCAAGATAGCAAGAGATTTTAGTCTGTGGGATCTGAGCAATTTTAGCACTGTTTTGACCTGTGCTTGGAAATTTAACCCTTTAAGAGCTTCCTTGCAATAATTTTCTTCAATCTTTACTATTTTAATTTGTTTCTGATTATGGGAAAGTTTTATTTATTTGAATTTTGCTAAGGTGGTAGGTTGGTGGGGAGTAGAGGCAGTGAGAGACATGGCAACAATTTTTCAGCATTGCATAATAAGCAATCATAAGAAAATCAGTGATATGGGCCCAGAGAAAGAAGTTATTTTGAAAAGGATCATCGGTCTTGAATATCCAATTACTATTTTTAAATTTCATTTTGGAGGTCAAGAAACCATTTTGAGAATCTTAAGAAAAATGTTTCCAGAAAATGCTTTAAACACATGCATATAAAACTTTGCATATATCTTATCGGATTCATGTTCTCTGAAACTCATTATAGATCTTGAAGTTCATGTCCTAAGCTCAAACTAAAACAAACATGAATATTTCACTTCCTTATCAGTGTTTCAGATAATTAAAAAGTACAGATCATACTGAGAAAGGAAGTAAACTTTTTGTCCCTGCTGATGTATATTAATTGTGCAATATTGGCATAATCATAACAAACCAAATGAAATATAAATTTCCTTTAGTAAACTGAAGATAATTAATTCCCTTTCAGATGATGAAATGGAACAGTCCAATAACCATTTGTTTTATGACGTAAAGCTCCTTATATGCAAAACCGTAGGGTCAGGAATGCTCAGCCAACTGAGCAATTGGGTTGGCTGCACATTCTTAAGTGCTGTATAATTTAGGTCATGCAGGTTAATTGGCATATTATTGTTTGGCCAAATGAACAGCACGAAAGTTGCCAAACCTAAATTCCTTAAATAGTAACACATAAATCTTGGTACTCTGGCACTGCTACAGATGGCAGCATGTTATCTGATGGATGGAAAGGGCTGCTTGAGCATAACATTAGGATTCTAAGTAGAAAAGAACTCCATACTGAACAAATTTCACTGGGAGAGCAGAAATTTGTCATGTTTGTTTTGTCACTGTAACTCACATCTTGCCAACTCAACTTCATAAAGAAAAAATAAGGGACATGTACTCAACATGGACACAAAAGGGGGAGTTAACGAAAACAATTTATGCAAAAATAGTGTACAATAAACTCCATTCTAAGAAAGAAATTGATGTAAAGTACTGTAATGTTGCTTTGCTTTGTATGAATAATGTAAACGTTCAGGTCTCTTTCATCTGTTTCTTATTTATCGTGCTCCTCACGTTATTACACAGTGTGTCTGGAAGCATTTTCTCAAGTATTCATTCTCCATTTTATTGTTTTTTGCCTTCTGTCCAAAGGGCATTACATTTATCCTTAAATAAAAACAGAACAATCTCATGCAATGCATTATGATAGCAGTCCCTGAGAAAACATTTGGTAAGTAGAGAAAATGGCTTCTACTCTTTAACTAAAGGTCTTGAAGAATCCCTAAGTTAAATTCCATTTCCCATGTGTTGGAAGTCCACAAAACTATCCTCAAGTCTGATGATTCACTGGAAGGACTTACAGGACCTAGGAGAGCTTTTATGCTCATGGTTACAGTTTTTATTGCGAGAGTATATAGATTATATTCAGGAAAAAAAAAAAAGCATAGAGGGCAAATTCAGAAGACACCAGACATGAGCTCTGTTGTCCTCTCTCAGTGGAGTTACACACTCAGTACTTATTTCTCCTAACAGCATGTGACAACATATGTGAAGTGCTGCCAGCCAGAAAAGTTCAACTGTGCCTTGGTATCCAGAGATTTTATTTAAGAGTAATTCAACTAGGCATGCAATATCTATGTGACTGACCCCAACTACTCAGAGGTGAGACTCCCCAGAGGTCAAACTGATATAATATGGCTCAAAGTCCTGGACATACACACAAAAATTGGCATTTACATTAAATCCTGTTAGTATAACTGTCTGGTATGGCCCAAGGATTCAGTTATACAAGATATTTTTTACCAGATAGGATAATCCAGTGGTTCAAATGCTGTCTCCTGGGGGCCACCCAAGAGCCAGTCCTGAAGAGTTTAGTATTGGGCAACCCAGCATGGTGAGTTAACCCTTTACTGCACACAGTGGAAAGGAATAGCAAGTGTCACTACATATCTGCTATGAGATAGGACCTCACTAACTTCTTTTTCCCTTAATTTCTGACAAAACTGTATTTTTATTCTCTGGAAACTGTTATCTTTGTGTGCCCAAGTTTAGACATACCCTATAACTATACTTTTTTTCCTCAGACAGCCAAAAAAAAATGTATTCTTTTCAGAGCAATGGTGGTCATCATTTTCAAGTTATTTACTCAGCATCCAAATAAATGAATCTTATGGGAAGCAAGAGTCATCTCATTTTAAAGATGCTAAAATGTCTAAAGCTTGTGTGTTTTTTTGCCCCTCTGGTTGTTAGTCGGTGGGCATAGGACTTCAGATCAGCTAATAGTGCTGACCCACCTAGGACTGAATCTGGAGCAAATATCTCAAAGAGAGGCACCAAAGTGTTCCTCTGAGATGGCTCTAGCCTTGCTTGATTAATATCCAACTTCCTTTCCTTCCCCAAATTCTCCAATCTATAAATTATTTTTCCATAAATTAAGTGTACATTAAAATTTCCCTGAGTCAAATTTGTTGCTTTCAACACAGAACTTTTGGTGATATAAAAATTTACTAAAAAATTAAAGTAATACATAAATGAATGAATAGTTATAGGGAAGGTTTCTAAATTTTTAACAGTTAATACAATTTTTTAGGGACTGGGAAATCTTGTAATGACCATGCATTTCTTTCCTCATTCTGTCTGAGTAAATTCTGAGGTGACTTTCATGAGCTCTGTTGTGAAGTCTCCTGAGTATCTCAAGCTCTCTGAAGCTACTTCCTGATCTTCTGAAAGTGACTTCAGTATGACCTCTGTATGACCTCTCATCCTGAGCTTCACCTTACTTTTCAATTCTCTGGCCCTATCAAATGTTCTTGAATCTAGGCTCAATATGGATAAAGACCCTTTACTAAATAGTCCTAAAGTTCTCCCTTAGAAGCTCAGGTTATTTTATATTAAGACTAAATTTCCTACAACCTTCTTAAAGGATTCCTGTCCCCAAGCCTTAAGAATTTTAATTCCCATTCATGTTCAATATTAGTTTGGATTTTTAGTGTCACTCAGCTTTGTGTAACTTCAGTACAAGTCTTTTTTTTCTCTTTTTCTTTTTTTAAGAATTTAATTTTCTTCTTCTAGCCACAGAAACTCAGCATCCGAGCAAGTCTGTGACCTATACCACAGTTCATGGCAATGCTGGATCCCTAACCAATTGAGCAAGGCCAGAGATCAAACCCGAGTCCTCCTGGTTCCTAGTCAGATTCGTTTCTGCTGTGCCATGACGGGAACTCCTGGTCTTTTGATTTTTTATGATGGACTCAAGGTTTCTAGAGGACTTTATGAAATGAAAACAAACTGGTCTTTTTATCTTTTAAAACATCCTACCCATTTGTCGATGGACATTTGGGTTGTTTCCATGTCTTGGTTATTGTGAATAGTGCTGCAATGAACATGCACGTTCATGTCTTGGCCCGGATATATGCCCAAGAGTAGGGTTACTGGGTCATATGGTACTTTTATGTATAGTTTTCTAAGGTACCTTCATACCGTTCTTGATAGTGGTTGTACCAGCTTACATGGACTTTGAGAATTGACTTGTGGTTTCCAAGGGGGAGGGAGTGGGATGGAATGGGAGCTTGGGGTTAATAGATGCAGACTATTGTTTTTGGAATGGATTAGCAGTGAGATTCTGCTGTGTAGCAGTGGGAGCTATGTCTAGTCACTTATGATGGAGTAAGATAATGTGAGAGAAAAGAATGCATACATGTATGTGTAACTGGGTCACCATGCTAGACAGTAGAAAAAAAATGTATTGGGGAAATAACTGATTACAATTAAAAAAAGAAAAAGAAAAATTTAAAAATTTAAAGACTTAAAAAATAAAAAATAATAATAAAAAAGTCCTACCCAGTCTAATATCTTCTACTGAACTCTTATTCTAGATGAAGAAAAAATACATGTTTGAGTTTACTTGCAAAACATAAATTCTTTTTCTTTTTTTTTCTTTTTATGGCCTCATCTGAAGCATATGGAAGTTCCCAGGCTAGGGACTGAATCAGAGCTGCAGCCGCCATCCTATGCCACGGCCACAGCAACAGCAGATCTGAGCTGCTTTTGTGACCTATGCCATGGCTCACTGCAACGCTGGATCCTTTAACCCACTGAGCAAGGCCAGGGATTGAACCCACATCCTCATGGATACCAGTCAGGTTCATAACCCCCTGAACCACAACAAGGACTCTTTTTTTTTTTTTTCCAAAACATAAATTCTTAAAAGATCCTAAGGACCAATCCACCCTTCAATCAGGAAGGAAAGTTCCTGTCCTGATTTTTCAAATTTGGGTAGCCTAACTTTAGCTTGAACCCTTTGCTGGCTATACCTCTTCCAATAAACAGGATGAGTTTGCAAGTCAAAGTATTGTCCCCACTCCAAGTTTCCCAATACCTTTCTATATTATAAGAGAGATTCATGGAACCAGAAACCACTGCCCAAATATCCCAAACCCTGAATGCAAGATATGTGCAGACTTCCTCCCAAGGTCTGTTCTCCTGAGAGAGATCATTCCACAGATGTATTTATCTGTAGGCCCAAGGAGACAATTTACAGAGCTGTGGAAAGAGCTTGGGCATGTGGGCTTTGTGTCCACACATGGTCCATGAGGTCTCTCACAGTGTGGGGCTCAGAAATGAGAGGAAAAAAGGACAGGTGGGCTAGGGTGTAGAGCCAGAGGCACCATAATCCTGCAAGTCATTCTAAGAAGCCGAGAATTTGGGAGTTCCCACTGGTGCTCAGCAGTAATGAACACGACTAGTATCCATGAGGATGCAGGTTCCATCCCTGGCCTTTCTCAGTGGGTTAAGGATCTGGCGTTGCCATGAGCTGTGGAGTGGGCTGCAGACACAGCTCAGATCTTGTATTGCTATGGCACAGGCCAGCAACTGCAACTCTGATTAGACCCTTAGCCTGGGAACTTCCATGTTGCAGATGCAGCCCTAAAAAGAAAAAAAAAAGAAAAAAAAAAAAAAAAAACAAGAAGCTGAGAATTTTAAATTCAAACTGAGCCTTTTAGGTCATTATAGAAAATGTCTAGGCAAGAAAATGATTTTCTGGTCCTATTTCAGCTTTTAAAATATTTACACATAAGGTAGGTGGCCTCCATTTATTATCATGTTCCAAGTGAGTATAGCCAATCCCAATAGATGAATCATCTCTTGGATGAATTGTTCAAATATACACCTTTTATAGACTATATTTTATAGCAGGGATTAATATATATTTTGCAGAAGTAATGCAGACATAGTCTCACTTAAGTAGATACTATCACATATGTTTGAGACTGTGACACAGTTAAATTGGAGGAAATTTACAAAACCTACTTACAATATTCTGAAATTATAGAATAGGATTTGCTTCATGCAGAACCTATATTTTGTTTTCCTATTTCAAACAATTCCTCCCAATTTTCGTCCTTTTATATCTATGTGCTTTTGTTGACTTTTTACATAGAATGTTAGAAAGACTGTCCTATTGTGGGTGTGAACTCTTATCTTAGGCAGACAGGAGGCCTGGGGCTCCAATCAAGGTTCTGATGTGGCTGGGTTTAGAGAAGAAGGATTAGTTTTAAAGGAGGAAATTGGTTGATTGAAGATCTGGGGATGGAAAGTAAGAGAAGACTTTAAAATAAAAGAGTCAAATCCAAAAGGAGAGAGATAGGCAAAGTTTAGACCCAAAATAAAGGGGCTATCACAGAAGCCAGGCAACATGAAACAATTAGAGAGAACCTGGAGAAGTTCCCTAAGTTTTCTGGGCACAGAGGAGGATAGGAAACTTGTCCTGGCATTTATTAGGGGGAGGGTGCTGTTTAAGGGGGAAAGGCAATTCAGACATTGTGGGTATGAATTTACACCCTTCTAATTAAAAGTGATTACTTTCAAGATGTAATTATGAAAAACCAAGTGTGTTAATTGAACATGTGGGTGTAGGAGCAATGGGAAGGTAATGATAGGTACAAAGTCTCAGAATTTAAACCAAAAAAAAAAAAAAAAAAAAAAAAAAAGCAGAAAAAAAGGAAAGGAAGGAGGGAAAAAGGAAACATGCATGTTCAAAAGGCAAACCTGGGGAATCAAACATGAATCACTGAGAGATCTGAATAATAAATGAAGTTAAATTGTGAAATCAGAAAGGAAGTGAGATAAACCAAGTGTGAAATTTTATGGAAAATTAAAATAGCAGAAGAGAAGAGAGGAAGTTAATGGAGTCTAAGAAAGGACTCATATAACAGATCAACCAAGGCAGAGAGGAGGTAAGATTTGGGGGAAAGGAAGAGAGACAGAAGAGGACATGGGATGAAGATTAATTAAGTCAAAATGCTCGAGATTATGGGAAATCCAAATCCTATTCCTACCACAGATAACACTGAATTCTGGTTGGTAAACAGAAGTCATTCAGTCACCCAGCATTATTTATCGAGTGCTTCCTACGTGCTGATCCCTGTCTTTTATATCACCTGTAAAGTGCTAAACAAAAGAAATATGATCCCTGATCTTACTTCCTGTGGGAACAACTGATGATAAAAAAAAAAAGTTTATACGGATTCATAAATTAATGTAAATTGAGAGGCTGACTCACTGAGTATAAACAGTGGTATTATATATAAACGTTTCAATATTAAAACCAGTTCATGGACGTCTTCTCTAGAAACTAATATTAATGCATGATCTGAAATTCAAGGGGAGCATAAGTCAAGCAATGAGAGGTACCAAGAACAGTTCAGGCAGAGGAAAGTGGGGGTACAAAGGGCCTGAAATGAAAGGGAGTTTGACGTATGCGGGTTGCTGAGCGAAGACCAGGGTAGGGAGAGCACAGTGAGTGAAGTAAGGAGTGGTAAGAGGACATTTTAGAGTTAGGTAATATCTTTTGGTTTGCATTAAGGATTTTGATTTTTTAATTGAAGTATAGTTGCTGTACAGTATTATAAAAATTAAAAGTGAGCAATATAGTGAGTCAGTTTTTAAAGGTTCTATTCCATTTACAGTTATTATAAAACATTGGCTATATTCCTTATGTTACACAATATATCCTTGTAACATACAATAATAGTTCACAGCTTTTATTCCCCTATCCCTATGTTGTCCCTTCTCTCTTTTGATGTTATCCTAAAAAAATAAATGCTCATTTTCAGGACAAGATGAGACCATACGAATGTTTAAAGTATGTAAGTCAGAGAAAAAAATCAATATGGGTTAGCCTTAAAAAAATAGAAATGTGGTATGTTGAATTAGGCGAATTTTAAAGACCTTAGGATATACAAGCATCTTAAGGATACTGTCCTAGAGACAAGAGAGAATATTAATATATAAAGAACATGTCCCAAATATAAACTCAAGCTGCTCATGTTCATGCTGAAGCTAGAAAACTTTGCATCACAAATAGCTCTAATAAAAATGGTTGAAATATTTTACTTATGTGGAATATTGAAAAACACAACGAAGGAGTTCCCGTCGTGGCTTAGTGGTTAACGAATCCGACTAGGAACCATGAGGTTGCGGGTTCAACCCCTGGCCTTGCTCAGTGGGTTAAGGATCCACCGTTGCCGTGAGCTGTGGTATAGGTCACAGACGTGGCTCAGATCCATCGTTGCTGTGGCTGTGGTGTAGGCTGGCAGCTGTGGCATAGGCTGGCGGCTACAGCTCTGATTAGACCCCTAGCCTGGGAACCTCCATATGCCACGGGAGCAGCCCTAGAAAAGGCAAAAAGGCAAAACGACAAACAAACAAAAAAAAAAGCAAAAAGCATCAGAACATCAAAGATGCTAAAGCTCTAGACCACTGTGTTACTTGGTCACACCATCTCGCATTCTCCAAGGAAAGCAAGGAGTCTGCACACTCCATGATATAAATGTGATATGATTCATCTGTTCATATTTTCTATTTCTTCCTGGTTCAGTCTTGGTAGGTTGTACCTTTGTAAGAATATGTCCATTTCTTCTAGGTTGTCCATTTTATTGGCATGCAGTTGCTCATAGTAGTCTGTCATGATCCTTTGTATTTCTTCAGTGTCATTTGTAACTTTTTTCATTTCTAATTTTATTGATTTGAACCCTTTCCCTTTTTTACTTAACAAGTATGGCTAAAGATTTATCAATTGTGTTGATCTTTTCAAAGAACCAACTTTTAGTTTCATTGATATTCTCAATTGTTTTCTTTGTCTCTATGTTATTAATTTCTGTTCTAATCTTTATGATTTCTTTCATTCTACTAATTTTGGGCTTCATTCTTCCTTCTTTGGATGTTTAAGGCATAAGGTTAGGTTGTTTGAGTTTTTTCTTCTTTCCCAAGATAAAATTATATTGCTATAAACTTCCCTCTCAGAACTGTTTTTGCCGTGTCCCACAGGTTTTGGATTGTGGTATCTTCATTGTCATTTGTCTCCATGTATCTTTTAATTTCTGCTATGATTTCTTCAATGATCCACTGAACACTCCTGCCTTTCTATAATTTCCATTTGTATGTAATATTTTCTTCCATCCCCTCACTTTAAGTCTGTATGTATCCTTAGATCTGAAGTGGGTCTCCTGTAGACAGCATAAATATAGGCTATATTTTTTAATTCATTCAACCACTCTGTACCTTTTAGTTGGAACATTTCATCCATTTACATTCAATGTAATTATGGGTAAGTATGTACTTATTGTCTACTTAATTTGGGGGGATTTCTATTTTGGGTCTTTTTTCTTCCCTTCCTCTTTTGATTGTCTTCTCTTGTGATTTGCTAACCATCCTTAGGGTTATATTTGGCTGGGTTTTTCTTTTTTATGTGTGTGACCATTACAATTATTTGATTTATGGTTCCCACTATATTTTGATATATCCATCCATATGTGAGCAGAATTGTTTCTGGTTGCTGGTCTCTTAATTTTAAATGCACTTTCAATGTTCTACATTTGTCCTCTCATGATGCATGCTAGTTTAGATATCAAATTTTTCAAAGGGTGATTTTCTACTTTTATATTATCTTTGCCTTTACCAATGAGCTTTTTGATTTGTAATATTCTTATTTCTAATTGTGGATTTTTCTTTTCTGCTTAGGTTCCTTTAGAAGTTGATGTAGAGCTGACTTAGAGGTGCTGAATTCTCTTAGATTTTGCTTGTCTGTAAAGCTTTTTATCTCTCCACCAAATCTGAATGAGAACTTTGCTGGGTAGAGTATTCTTTGTTCTAGACCTCTCCTCTTCACCACCTCAAAATATATTTTTTTGCCACTTCCTTCTGGCTTGTAAAGTTTCTGTTGAAAGATCAGCTGCTATCCTTATGGGGGTTCCCTTATATGTGATTTATTGCTTGTCCCTTGTGGCTTTTAATATTTTTTCTTTTAACTTAATTTTCATCAGTTTGAATAGTATGTGCCTTGATTTCCACTCATCAACAGAAATTTGGTGGCATTACCAGAGGATCTCTGGTATCAACACCTACTGAAGTATATCAAAATGAAATGAAGTTGATTTCATATTTTTGCATGTTCAGTGAAAACTAGAACATACCTTTTTATATTTAGCTACTTATATCTTTTTTTTTACATTAGCTCTAATAAGATCTGGAATCATCAATTCATAATGACCAGTGTTAAAGAAATCTCTCCTAGACACATGCACCCGCATGTTCATTGCAGCACTATTCACAATAGCCAGGACATGGAAACAATCCAAATGTCCATCGACAGATGATTGGATTCGGAAGAGGTGGTATATATACACAATGGAATACTACTCAGCCATAAAAAAGGATGACATAATGCCATTTGCAGCAACCTGGATGGAACTAGAGAATCTCATCCTGAGTGAAATGAGCCAGAAAGACAAAGACAAATACCATGTGATATCACTTATAACTGGAATCTAATATCCAGCACAAATGAACATCTCCTTAGAAAAGAAAATCATGGACTTGGAGAAGAGACTTGTGGCTGCCTGATGGGAGGGGGAAGGAGTGGGAGGGATCAGGAGTTTGGGCTTATCAGACACAACTTAGAATAGATTTACAAGGAGATTCTGCTGAATAGCATTGAGAACTTTGTCTAGATACTCATATTGCAACAGAAGAAAGGGTGGGGGAAAAAATGTAATTGTAATGTATACATGTAAGGATAACCTGACCCCCTTGCTGTTCAGTGGGAAAATAAAAAAAATTATTAAAAAAAAAAAAGAAATCTCTCCTACAAATGAGAAATAATGGAAATATCTCAGAACTTAAGAGTAGAAGACTATTGCCCCAGTGCTAAGTTATTTACTCAAAAGTACCCAAAGCTTTTCACTTTATCTTCTTCAAACCTCAGGGTTTTTTTCTCATCAAAATAACTATTAATATACATTTATTCTTAATTTTACTGTGCATGTCAAAAGCACCAGAATTTTGTCATAGTTTTAATGATAGGTTCTGTATTAATTTATAGGCTCTACTATTTGGAAACTTTAGATAATATGACTGAATCTCATTTTCTTTATCTATGCAGTGGGCAATCTCCTGGAGTTACTGGAATTAAATCTTTCGTAGTAGCACCCAGAACATACTGTGGGATCAATGGATTTTATTTATTGTTTTACTAATATCTATTGAATGAGACCATCTGTGTAAAAGTACTTAAGATTATGAAGTGCTATGCAAAGTGCAAGTAATTATTATTTTTATTAAGTGATATTTTAATTTTCTTTTGAATTCAAAGGGCATCAATATGAAATTTAGCCTTTTCTGAGGCCCTGATGTTTGTGGTTAATTGTGACACCTGTCAGTCAGTATTAAAAGAAATGTATCTGACTGCTTAATACATGGTAGATATGAATAGTCAAGGTCATCAGTGCCAAATATTTTTGTGATCATTCCATCCTTCTACATTCACTTCTAGGTCACTGAGGCTTAACTTTAGGGATTGTATCAATAGGATAACCATGCTTTCAGTTGTGTTTAGCCAATGAGGAGCTCTGGAATGATCAGAGAAAGGGAGGGAACATAGGTTCTTTAGTTATTTTCATTCTCTGTTATCTCTAGTCCAAGGATTTGAATGATCCTAATTAAATCTCTTGCTGGTTGGCCCTTGACTAATACATGAATCTTAAATTATTCTTGATTTTACTCTATCATATCTTTCATCTCAGACAATGTTTATTATAACATCATAGAATCCAAGAATTCCTACTGTGACAAGACCCTACAAGAGTCAGTTCTGGAGGAGTGGGGTGCTTGATTTTTCATTTCATAGGCAATGTTTGGTAGCACTCCTGGAAGAGGCTGAAACACTTCTTAGGAAGAAGTCCTACAATCTGTATTAGTAAGTCAGTACTATAGCCCAAAGGACTTCTTGAAATTCTAGAGGGGAGGGAAAAAATACTTAATAGAGCTATCACTTTGTAAGAAGAAATATAAGTTGACTATGTGAATATAAGTAAAATACCTTAGGTCTTAGAAACACTTATTATGGGAGTTCCCATAGTGGTGCAGCAGAAACAAATCTGACTAGAAACCATGAGATTGCAGGTTCAATCCCTGCCCTCGCTCAGTGGGTTAAGGATCTGGCGTTCCTGTGAGCTGTGGTGTAGGTCTCAAATGCGGCTCAGGATCTCAAGTTGCTGTGGCTCTGGCATAGGCCGGCAGGAACAGCTCCAATTAGATCCCTAGCCTGGGAACCCATATGCCGTGGCCCTAAAAAGACAAAAGACCAAAAAAAAAAAAAAAAGAAAAGAAACATATTATTATGTAAATGAAAATAGAAGATCAAATCTTGTTCATACAATCTATTTATCCCCACTATGGACTTATAATGCAGTACTTTCATGTCTATTACTTGTATACATTATATTAGATTATCTTTTCAAAAGGATAAATAAAAGCTTTGAGCAGTCAGTCAAAAAAAAGATTGATTAGGTAAAATAGTGCTTCTCAGTTAAGGGAGCATAAAATTGTGAGAAGTTATGGGGTGAATAAAAGTCTACTTGTGGGTGTAAAAGATGTTTGAACAGTGTGTGTGTATGTGCACGCATGTGCACATGTGTGCCTTTTAAGAAGCATAATAAATATCATGAAGTAATTTTACATTTGAATAAAAAGTTGATTTTTTAAAATTTAGAAGTCCGTAAATAGAACTCAATATTATCTTGATTGATGAGAACTAACCAAAGATAAATTGTATTTCATGTGTATTAGTTATTCTCAACTCAATGAGAGTGTTTTATTAAAGAGGGAAAGAGAGAAAGTTAAGAATCATTAAGTTATAGGGAATGCAAGCCAATTGTAAATCCAAGATTTTAAGCTCTGTGTTAGAATAGCGATATACTGATAAAACCAGAAAATTAAAACTGAAATTATTTCACTAAAGGAAAGGCTAGCAAAATTACTTTAAAAAAATTATTTTGGAAAGGGAGACAGGGAAGCTGTATTTTGAGAAACCAATAATAAAATGGAAAGAGAGATAATAAAATATAATGTTGCAAATCTGTGAATTATAAGCCTAAAGATAACAGTTGATTCTCCTTCACAAGAAAAAAGAGCCAGTCCAGAGTAGTCGTAAAAGTAAAAGTTGAAATTACAAAGTAATGAGACCAGTTACCAAAGTCTCATGTCAAAGTTTCCCACTTTGTTTGGGGGGGGGTCACATAATGGGGTATCATTGAAGGAAAGAGAGTGTTTTAAAAAGAGGTTGAACAAAATAATCAAAAGATGCATAGGTCCAGGAGGACGACTTGAGTAAGAAAAGACTTGCATTAAGCAGCTGGAAATCCATGAATCCTTAGGCTGTAACTCTTGGCATTCAAGGACTTTATCTTGTTTATTATTGCTTGTAGCACGTGGCACAGTGCCTGTCACATAGTAGGTGCTCATCAAGTATTTGAGGGGATAAACAGTTACAGTGGAGTGCATGAGAACAAAACTAGACTGTGGAGAGTTTAGAAAAAATAAAGTGTTGAGCAAAAGGACAAAAATATGTTACTGTAGTTGAGAAAGAGTGCAGACGCAAATGAAGAAAAAGAGGAATAAGAACAGGGAGGTAGCTTTAAAAAAAATAAAATAAACTGAACAGGATACAAAAAAAATGATGCAAGAAGGGAGGAGAAAAAAGTTGATATTGTTGAGTTTTTATTCTTCCTGTTTTACAGTAAGCAGTAGCAACAACTGGTCCTGGTGACATGCAGTGACTTTGGGAGTTGAAATGCTGCCTCATGGTGTTTGAGGCTAGTGAACACTCACAATGAACTATCTTAGTGCTCTAACATTATTTCATAGGAAAGGAAAAAGAATAAGAGAAAAAGTAATGATTACTTATTATTTTTTGGGGGGGGGGGCTATACCCATGGAATATGCAAATTCCTGAACCAGGAATCAAATCTGACCTGCAGGTGCAACCTACACAACATCCTTGGAAACCCTGGATCCTTAACCCACTGCACTAGGCCAGGGATCAAACCCACACCTCTGCAGAGACAGCACTGAATACTTAACCCACTGTGCCACAGCCAGAGCTCCAATGATTAATTATTCTTAATTGCCTCCAAATGAGTAAATTACATTTACAATATAAATTCAATCTGGGGGCTCCATAGCTCTCAAAGGATATCCAGAAAGAATCCCAGTTTTTCCTTGAGAAGAGTAAAAGTATAGCATGATACATCAAAAACTCTGTTCCGTATCCCCACAAACAACCCATCATATTTCCTCACATTCTGAAGGCATCAAACACCAATCAAATGAATATTTACGGAGAAGATGCCTATTTGTGGCACCTTAGAGTTACTGAGCAATCTTCTGTAAAATGTCATTTTAGGACTATTTCAAATAGCTTTAAACAAAAGTAGAGATTATAGATTGCACTCATTTCCTCTATAAAAGAGGAAGAGGATTAAGAGATAAGATTATAGAGGGTGTCGAGTCCAAGGTACACAGAGGTGGGAGGGGTGGACACAGGATTCTGGTAAAGGATTAGGTTTATTAAATGTCATAAACACATAGTCCTAGCTCTTTCCTCTGTTCCTGAATGTTTTTGCAAGTTGCATCTATAACACAGTCCAATACCTTTCATAAAAGAAAGAAGATCTGATTTGTCATTGGAAAGTCTAATGTATTTTAAGAAGATATTATTTTTATTCAATAATTCTTTCCACTAAGACCCTTTTTATTTCTCTTCTTCCCTGTAAGTGATTTTATTTATGATATGGTATTTTTACATCAATAACCATTAACAGTTAGGAAAATGTGGATGTTTATTCAAAATGATTTCCAAAAGTTTCCAAGGGTTTTGCCATTAAGGTTTAAGTCTTTGGGTACTTAAAACTGAATTGCTTTAGGCTATGCTGAGGAAAAAATTTCCACAGATGAAAAAAATTGCCAGAGATTTAAATAGAAGCAATAAGCTTCTTGAAGGGATTAACAAGAAATAGAATCCCATTTACAAACAACAATGGTTGCCTTCCAATAAAATGATTCTGTTCACCCAGGTCTAAAACAGACAAACACTCCCATTCAAAAGATCATTACTTTGCAAGATATTTAAAGCAAGAACATGACCATGGTACAATACAAATAACAAATTAGAGTCAGGGATTAGTGTATGGGGGGGTTTCATTTATATTTGATAACACAGAACCGGATATTCAATAAATTGTCAGGTCAGAATTCCTTATAGTTATTTGTTCTACAAAGTTTATTCTGTGGTTGCCTTCTTTTGGGAATTGTTAAGTCAACTGAAAAATGTATTTAGAAAAATACTTAATAAGGGGTATATATCCTTCTAACCTCCTAGTTCTATATTAAGACAACCAGATATTTCAAAGCTCTTTTGTATTCTTTCACATGTTAAAGGTGTAATTTACTAGGTTCTACTTTATGCAAAGTATGCTAGCTATATTTCGGTATATGCACTGGGATAGCTTCATATGTCGTGATGTTTCCTAATAAAAGAGCATCACTTCTTCCTTGGTGAAACTCCACTGGAAGAAGCCAAGTCCATTTTGTATGGAACACTTTTGAATTTTAAACATTGCTCTGGTGAGGTTTCTGTGCATTAAAAAGTTGATTCCAATTCTAAAAGTACTTCTCTCAAACTCAGTGAGTGATAGAGCTGCCAAGAGACTATGACTAATTACTCCACGGTGACTCCCAACTGCATCCCCCCAAACAGTACATTCATCTGCTTTAATGACCTCTCCCTAATACTCACCAGGGATCTCTCCGGAATGTTCTACTTCTAACTTCTGCCTTTTAATAATATTTTTGAATTCTTTTTTTTTTTTTGTATTCCTACTAGTTTTAATGTATTTTCAACTTATTGGAGTTACTATATTCATCCTTTCATTATTTCTTGATCTTAATGTTAACTTATAATAGTGGGAGGTTCAGACTGCTCATTTGGGGGTTATTTTTATTTATGTACTTAAAGCAATTTTCTACACTTGATGAATTGATTTCATAATAAGAAGAAATGTATTGTTAAGTGCTGCATGAATATTCCACCTCAAAATACCTTCTCCTAATTAAAGGTGCACAAGTTGACAAGACTTTTCTTAATAGATTTGAAAAATGAACCATGCACAATATTTCAGAAATAACACTGTTACTAACTTCCAATACTAAAGGAAGGAAAAGAAAGAATTCAAGGACAGCTGAAAATACACAGGGCAAACAGAAGTGCTGCCCATTCAGTGAAGTGCTGTTTATGTTTACCAGAATTAGAAGAAAAATAGACAGGAATAAATTTTTTCTTTTCTTATACCTGCTAAAAAAAAATGCATGGTTTTTCAAGGTTTGCAGTGACGGATAATTTGATGTGTCATGAAGTCAAGGAAACAATAAAGAGCAACACAAAGCAGTGGCAAGGAAAAATACCTGGCCCAGTTCCCTGCCTTAGAAAGAATGACAAAAAATAATAGAAGCAAAGGTTGCATTTGTCACTTTCCCCACGAACAGCACACTCTCCCTTTCCTATGAGGTGTATTTTTGCCCAGTGTAAGGGTAACTTGGTGTTAAATCTCACTGTATGTAAGTATTGACTAGGATTGCTTGAGCAGAATACTTACTAATAAAACAAGAGACTGTCCTGAGAACTCCAGACATCTAAATAAGGCTGCAGAGTAGCTATTTTATCAAGCAGCAGACAAATTTGGTTTGATTTCATCTAATGGAGTTTCTTAGGAATATGACAATAGGGAAAGCATTTATTCTCATAAAAGCTATTGTCAGGACAGCTGTTAAAAGCATTAACAATACCAATAAAATTAAGATGTTCTCCTCATTATGTTTAAAATCTGAAAAATCTGCCTACCTGAGCTGCACTCATAAGTAAAAAATGCAGGAAGCTACTCTTGTGCAAGAGGCAAAAATGATATGATACAAATCATTTTCAGAGGCTTTGCTGCTAAGTAACAGCTAGACATAGCGCATTAAGAAGAAATGGACCATGTTTTACCGGGCCATTTATACTGTATACACACTGTGTACTCATTGTTGGTATAGGAGTAACCCACTGGCATGCATCTAACTAAAACTGTCACATAAAGGAAAGGACTGTTTGAAGGGGTTATGGAACATGAATGTTGGGGGGGGTGGGGTGGCAGGGAGTCATTAGAGCCATAAACACAGTCTGGAAACCAGAAATCAAAGTAAAACAGAGTGCTCTGCCCATCTCTCCCTCCCTCATTCTTGAAAATCATGAAAGCCTTTCAAGCAGTATCAAAAACCAGGTCATGGTAGAGACTGTCCTATGAGATTTTTCCCAATTTAAAACATCTTCCCTAACTCATAGGGCATAAGCTCTATCTGATTCTGTTGAAAGATTCCAGGTGGGTAAAAAAACCTGTCTCATTGTGGTCAGTGCTCTATATGTCCTTTTTATAAATATAATACCGAGGTATAGTTGACATACAATAAATCACACCTATTCAAAGTGTACAAATGCATCCACAATAACAAAAACATACACATTACTCCAGAAAGTTTCCTTGGGTCCCTTTGTAATCCTTTTTTACATCCCTTCCCCATCTGCCAGCCCCCTGTCACCAGGCAAATACAGATTTGCTTTCTGTCATTATGGATTAATTATGTATGTATTGCATAATGCGGTATGTTCACTTCTTTGGCTTCTTTCACATGTATCAATAGTTCATGTGTATCAACAGTTTACCCAGGATAATTTTGTCCAACATAATTCTTTTGCATACATCAAGAGTTCATCCCCATCCACCTCTAAGTTTGAACCTCAGAGCTGAAACATAACTAGTGTTCAATAAGAGGCTTTGACTTCAATTAAAGGTGAGTTCTGTAACAGCTTTCTTACTGATTATGGTGTGACAAGTAACACTAATAAAATTGTTTTTTCCTGCTACCTGCTAGATGTCTCATTTGCTGGCTCGGCTACAAGTGTATGCTTTCCTGTGAAATGATCATCACATAGCTGAGAAAAAAATGACAAAACCCCAACAGACTCTCATTTAAAAAGAGAATTTGGGGAGTTCCCAGCAGGTTAAGAATCTGACTAGTATCCATGAGGATGCGGGTTCAATCCTGGCCTCGCTCAGTGGGATAAGGATCTGGCATCCTGAGTTGCTGTGGCTATGGTAAAGGCCAGCAGATGCAGCTCCAATTTAACACCTAGCCTGGGAACTTCCATATGACACAGATGTGACCATAAAAAGACAAAACAAAAATAAAGAATAAAAAAATAGAATTTTCCCTGGGGCAGTGTAGCATTGCTAAGACAACAGATCCTCAACTGTACCCTGCTTGTACCGAAACCCATCTTCGCTACTTAATAGTCATGCAACCTGTAAGAAATATGTCCCGTATTGTGCCTTTCTTTTCTCATCTACAAAATAGGTCGAAAATTTTTATGAAGACAAAATGAGTCAACATACATGAAGCAGTTAGAACAGTGCCTGATATATAGCATGATACAAATGTTAGCTGTTCTTGGAGGTGGTGGTTGGGACATTGTTGGCAGCATCTTTTTTTTTTTTTTTTTTTTTTTTGCAGGTGATGTGCACTCCGGGTCCACATGAATGTGAGTGAAGCAGAAACGGGTTTTTAGACTTACGTTTTTGATTTCTTGTTTCTCTTTGGAAGAAGACGAAAGGTAATGAGATAAAGGAAAAGCGTGACAACTAGTTCCCCTCAAATAATTTATCTGCTCTTCTCCTCTGTTTCTCTTTCCTCTTACAGTTATAAGTCAGCTCTGTACAACTGCTCCCTGTCTAGGAGTAGGAATTCTAGTGTGGGTATCAACTCGTTACCATAGTCAGTGAAAAAAAATGGTATTTGAGAGAGCCAAAGGGAACCCTAACTATGAAGTGCTCTGTGCTTCCAATTTCACATCGTGGATTTAAAACAAAACTGAAATTTAAAAAAAGATATACTCTTATCAACACTTTAATTATACTTGTAAAATAAATCTTTATAAGCAGAAAAAATAATCCAAGTTATTGATCATATTCAGAAAGTCCTATCTTCATTGGAATTTACTGCTGAGTGTCTGTAATCAGTTGTAATATTTAAAATATTATCAGGAAAGTAACATGCTAGATCTCCATACAATTTACAAAATTTGACCTGGGATCCCAGACACTGGCTAGCACAGAAAACAAAGGTCTTGCTCTGGGAGAAGGAATCTGGCAAGAATGGGGAGAATCAGCAGAGTCCCAGCCAGGTAGACTCCAGTTTCATGGAATCTGTAGGAAATTTGTAAGAAACTGGGCAAAACTTGGTGACAGCTTGGTGAAAACTCCCATGGACCAACATTAGGAAAAGGATTGTTTCAAAAGAAGATTTGTTTCTACCCCTTGGCACACACAGATATGGCTTTGCCTACTAGTTTTCACTTGTTTGTCTACCCATAGCATCTAAATTAAATGCAAATATAAAATTCATTTCTAAGCCCCATAAGCATTATAGGAAAGTTAAAAAGTGAGAGTTCCTGCCTTCAAGAGCCTTACTATTCATTTGTACAGAAACTTAACAGAGTTTATATTTCTAATTAAAAATAAAACTTTAGGAAAATGAGCAATTATATTAATTTTATAGCAGTCATTTAATATTAAAATATTTAATTATGTTTAGCAACCAGTGGAGTTGATTTTTAAATCAACTAATGATAATATAGGTTTATTTAATTGTGGTGAAAGCTCCTTTATTAAAAGTTAATTCAAAAGTAAAGAGGGCTAATTTGAAGTCTCTTCATTTTTTTAACATTGAATAAAACTATTATTTCAGTCTTTTGACATTTTTAAAGTTCATCAGAATGTAAAAGCTTCATTTGGCCATATACAGAATGTTAGGAAAGTATACTTCTGCAGATTCTACTTTTTGTAAACCCTGCAAATGGTTTAGGTATTGTCAAGGCAGAATTAGTTTCCATCAAGTGAGCTGGCTGTATCACTGGCTGAAGCCTACTGTAGTCTAATATATAAACTAGGAGAAAAATAATTTAATTGTTAACAAGTCTCCCAGAGCCAGAAATTGAGGGCCAAATTATGTAAAGATAATTTGCCTATTCAGTTTAAAACTTTATATAAGTCATGAGTATACTACTAAAAAAAACTGGTAGATTTCAGAGGATGGCACTTAGCCTGCTTAAATGCCTAAAGAGCTTTAAAGTACTCTTATTCTTTCATAATCAGAAAGTTTAAAACTTGCACTCTAAAATTGTTTCTGAATAATATATCAAGAGAACATTTGTCAAATTTATACTACCACAAATAGTCAAGCATTTGGAATGCAAGATGGTAACCTCAGTTTTAAGAGGGGGCATGACATATACTATAACAGAGCGCTATAACTGAGATGACATATACTATAACAGAGCACCATATACTTTTGATAAAGCTTTCTGAGCATCTACAATATGGTCTCACTTATTGAGAGGATTAAAATATAGCTTCATACAAATGAAAAAATACCTTAAGTACTATTTAGGGAAACTATATGGTATGCTGTGCATTTATCCAGAATCAGTATGATTTTTCTTTCATGCTGTGACATTGGTCATTATTCTTTGCAAGCAGCCAAGTGGAAATCTAAGGTGTCATCCATGCATAGCATTATATTCAAAGACTACTAGTAGTATATTTTAAAGTTCAGATTACTGAATCATTGATTAACTTACTTTCTCTAAAAGTTTACTTTGATCCATATCCATCAAACTGGCACTTATAAGAGATCTTTACTGAATTACTTTTAGCAGCAGCATCATTTTTCAAGCTAGGAAACATACAAATATATTTTGATTACAGTTGAAAATCCACTGAAGAGCATTAAATGTGCACAAAAATGGCATCTTAAGGTAATCAGAGTTTTAGTGAATCAAGATCCAACTTCTTTCTTTGGGATCAATCCCACTTCTTAATTTAGGTGTTTAGCTGGCACAGCTCAGGAGCCACTAGGAAGGTCTTAAAGAATTACATGAGTTTCATGATAACTGAATACTGCCAAACACTTCACCCTTTAGGTAAGAGGCCAAGCTGATTGCAGAAGAGTTGTCTTAGGTACATGTTTTATATATGCCTGAATTATTATAAAAACTAAACTGAAGCTATTCAGAAGACCTAGATATAAACCCTGTACCATTTCTTGCTAGCTATGTGACCTTGGACTAGGAAGATGCTTCTCACAATATTCATCTAGCAAATAAGAATATAGCTTAATAGCTTATTCTACTTAATATACCAAATGTTTATAAAGTTCAAATGAAGTTATGTATATGACATTCCAATTTGAAATGCTATGCAAGAGAAGACTTGATAAGGTAATGTCAGGCTTTGAATCCAGCCCACCCTGTCAAGGTGGAGGCCCTGGCATTTCTTGGGAAAAGCCCCAGCTTCACTTGCTTTATCTCAAGCCCTCTTGCCAAAGGCACTGGCATATACAGTCTGTATAAGGTCACACCTACACACGGACACATCTTTAAGACAAGGCATGTAACTGTTTTACCTAATTTCATAAAGACAGAGAAAAATCAAACAAAATGAGGAGTCAGAGGAGCATAGTGAAAACAAAAGGACAAGATAAAACCCCAGGAAAAAAACCCCAAATGATGAGTAATATACTTGATAAAATTTTCAAAGTAATAGCCATAAAAGTGCTCACTGAATTCAGGAGAAGAAGAAAGGAACAAAATTAGAACTTCGACAAAAAAATTAGAAAATATAAAAGAAAACAATCAGAAGTGAATAATGTAATAATTTAAATGAAAAAATGCATTCTTCTGTATCATGAAACCATCAGTTATTGATTCCCTCTAATGCATTTTTTCATTTAAATTATTTAAATTATTATGACCTGGAGGAGAGAATAGTGAAATATTACCTAATTAAAAGAGGAAAAACAGTTTTTAGAGAATGAGGATTGTTTAAGAGACCTCTGGGACAACATGAAGCACACTAACATTATCATAATGGGGTACCAGAATAAGAGAGAGAGAAAGTGGCAGAAAATATATTTGGCGAAATAATGACTGAAAACTTCCCTAGCCTGAGGAAGAAAACATATGTCCAGTTCTAGTAAGCACAAAGAGATGTAATGTACAGCATTAGGAATATAATTGATAATATCATAATAACTGTATAGTATTAATCTATAAAAAAATTGAAACTCTATGTTGCACACCTGAAACTAATATAATATTGTTAAGTCAACTACACTTCAATTAAAAATAATTTATTAAAGTAAGTTGTTCCGGCTTTGGCACAACAGGTTAAGGATCCAACATTGTCTCTGGTTGCACAGGTTCGACCCCCAACCCAGTGAAGTGGTTTAAAAATCTGGCATTGCTGCAGCTACAGTTGGGATTTGATCCCTGACCCAAGAACGTCCATATGCTGCAGGTGAATCAGACAAAGAAAATAATAATAATAATAATCTGGAATATACCCAAATATTTATGAGAGTTTAGCCTATGTTGAAGGTGATATTTTAGATCAGTTAGATGAAGTCAATACAAAGAGTTAAAATAACTGTAAAAAAAAAACTGTTTCTTTTTCACCTTAGATGAAGAAAATATCCAAATAGAATAAAGCTTTAAATATAAAAGTAAAATTTATAGGAATACATGAGAGTGGATGACATTGTAAGAACATCTGCATTTCTGCTCCCCAGTGAAACTTATTAAAACAAAAAACAACCATTTAAAGTCTCTAGAAATGAGGCTAAGGCCATATAACAAATGACAAAATATTTATTTCATAAAATCAACTAAAACATGGGCATGACCACGGCCACACCTCTGAGGAACAACATCAGAGTCCTCACACTGCAGGGCATGTGGACTTGACTGAAATAATCTGGTCAGTCACAAAAACAAGCAAGTAACAATAAAAAGCCTAGGGAGAAGGGGACTAATTTCCAACAATTAATTATTAAACATGCATAGAAACTGTAAATTGTGACCCATACACCAGGAAAAAGAAAAGAAAAAAAAAATCAGGCAACAGAACCTGCCTATGAGAGCGACCAGATGTTGGAATTAACAGTAACTTCAAATTTGCCATTATTAATATGTTCAAGGAACTAAAAGAAACGATGATTAAAGATAAAAAAGTAAAGATAGGTACAACACTGCATCAAATAGTGACTATCAATACAGAGTTAGAAAGTAATGATGAAAGACTGGATGTTCCTCCCTAAAACCAGAAACAAAACGAGGATGTCTACTCTCCTTAATTCTGTTCAACACTGAGCTGAAGTTTTCAGCCAGAGCAATTAGGCAAGATAAAAGGCATTCAGGGCATTCATATAGGAAGGATGAAATAAAAATATAACTTAGATGACATCTTATTTTGTGTAGATAGTCTGTTTCCAGGGATGTAAAACAACCCCTGACTTCCAGGAAAATACTCAACTATTTGATCACACCACTTACTTCTCCACTTCCTCAAACACAGTTCTTTCTAGGCTTATGTATGTTTCCTATAGAAGAGTAACATTTTCTGCCTGAACTTTGGGATGTTTGCACATCTTCCAGTTGGAGCAATCTCCGTGCTATAATAATCTCTCTCTCCTAATTGCAATAATCATTTAGAACAAAGTATCTTCAAAATTGAGATTTCTGGACACCTTGCAACTACTTTGTAGCAAATGTATCTGTTGTACCTTACAGGTATTCCATTGCAGAGTAATTTCTGATGGCAAAATATTAGGAACAAATGGCCACCAATGGGACATAAGTCCATAAAACACTAGCATATGGAGTTCCCACTGTTGCTCAGTGGCAACAAACCTGATTATTATCCACAAGGATGTGGGTTCAATCCCTGGCCTCGCTCAGTGGGTCAGGGATCTGGCATTGCTCTGAATTGTGTGGTTCACAGACATGGCTCAGATTCCACGTTACTGTGGCTGTGGCATAGGCTGGCAGCTATAGCTCAGATCCGACCCCTAGCCTGGGAGCTTCCATATGCCTCAGGTATGGCCCTAAGAATAATAAACAAACAAACAAGCAAAAAACAGAGTTGACTCTGATATACAGAGGGTCACATTTGGAGTCATGGAGGTTTAGCACTTTCTCAGAGGAAACTTCCTACATTTTCCATCCCCATTTAGGGAACTTCACTATATTCAAATATCCATACCTGTACCCATCAAAACATACCACTGTCTCCTAAAACCGTGGCTTTAGTCAAATATGTGTCACTATTTTCTCGTAGTTGTTTGACATACTGGCAGGTAGAAAGAAGCAATAATCTGACTTTTCAAACATAAAGATTTAAGTAAAATTTTTAAACTTATGTAACAATGAGTTCCTTATTCATGTGTTCCTCTTTTCATCTCTGACATTTAGGATGATGCCTGGCATATGGTGTTAATGAATAAACTGGTGAATGAATACATGGATGACTAACACATTGTATATCATGTTTCATAACTTTGCAAAAATATCATTTTCTGTCTCCTGCCAAAAATCTTATACCTCAATCCTTATAAACTTGAGGCTATGCTATTAAAGAGTACATAGAATTGTTACATATAGTAACTGAATTGAAGTTTCTATCTCTAGATTCATGACCTAAAAACATTTTTGCCCTATATTAATATGGCTGTACCAATTTTTGCTTTTTTTGTTTTGTTTTGTTTTGTCTAAATATTCACGCACCAGAGTTCCTGTCATGGCTCAGGGGAAACAAATCTGACTAGCATCGTGAGGACACAGGTTCAATCCCTAGCCTTGCTCAGTAGGTTAAGGATCTGGTGTTGCCATGAGCTGTGGTGTAGGTCACAAACACAGTTCGGATCTGGCATTGCTGTGGCTGTGGCGTAGGCAACCGGCTACAGCTTCAATTCGACCCCTAGCCTGGGAACCTCCATATCCCTTGGGTGCAGCCCTAAAAAGCAAAATAAATAAATAAATAAATAAATAAATAAATAAATAAATAAATAATCACTCAGTGTATCTCTTTACAGGCATTACTTTCAACTTCCCATTATTTTTATGGGGTAGATAGAACTGTTAGCCACAGCTTTTTACTTTTCTGCGATGATCCCATAAAGATGGAGTATAATACCTCCATGGAGATTCCCCCAGAGTTCCTTATTCAGTGGGTCTGCAGAGGAGGCCAGAAAATTTGAATTTCTAATAAGTTTCTGAGAAATGCCAATGTTGTTGGCTTGGGACCACAATTTCAGAAGAATGTTTCAGGCATGTTCCTGAGGTCTGAGAAGATAAAGTCCACTGCAAAAGTATATTTTTTATCACTGCCTCTATCTTTTCTCTCAACGTCACATTAGCCAAAACAATACACATGGTTGAGCACAAAACCAAGAAGCAGGAATTTACATTTTAAGCAAGGATTCAGATAAGACCAATGTTGCTAGTCTGGGAACCAAATCTGGAGTAACTATTGTTTTCTGTCTCTCACACTCTGTTCTGAATTTTCCTTCTTTTTTCTCTGTGCTGCATCTAGAAAATTGTTTCTTTTAAATTTTTTTTCCCAGTTCTCTCTTCCGCTGTATTCAATCTCTTGCCACGTACAACTGTTAAGTTTTGTTTGTTTTCTTTTTAAACCTACACTACAGCAATTGGAAGTTTCCATGCTAGGTGTCAAATCAAGAGCTAGAGCTGCCAACCTGCACCACAGCCACGGCAACACCAGATCCAAACAGCATCTGTGACCTATGCCACAGTTCACAGCCATCCTGGATCTTTAACACACTGAGGGAGACCAGGAATGGCATCAAACCTGCATCTTCACAGACACTAAGTTAGGTTCTTAACCAGCTGAGCCACAGTGGGAACTCCACAACTGTTGTTTTTAATTTGGCTAATCTTGCTATTCATTGAAAGAAATTCTGTTTAATTTTTCAAGTCTACTCTGTCACATTTATAAAATCTTACCTACAAGTGATTTGATGTTTGATCTTATATATTTAAACAAAATAAATGTTAAAACTGTATGTCTGAGGGTTACAACGCTTTTAGTTCCACTAATTCATATTCATGATGCCTATTTCTAAGTGTGACTAGTTAATTTTTTAAAAATTAAAGCCATTGGATTTGAAGACTGGTTTTATCTCAAGAAAATGTGCGGTAGGTGTTATCTACTTGGTTATGTAAATAATCTATGAACATTCTCTGGGTCTGGATGCATGGGCCTCTTTCAGGAACACTTTGCATGTGCTTCTACCAGGTACACACACTTCCTATAAGTGAGGGGTCACCTCACCTAAAACTCATGTCGTGCAATTCCTTGGTAACCACAGAGTAAGCACGCCCAGAGATAAAATCCATACAAAGGCAGGTTCTTGGTCATAAATCCTCTTTTTTCCCTTTTTTCATTTTTCTTCTATCTTGCACAGATGCACGGAAGTTTTCTCTGAAGTCATTGGGGGTTCAGGACAGGGTGGGGAAAAGTAGCATTAAAACTAGTATAGCATTATTCACAGCATGTGGATCTTTGAGAACCCAACTTTATTGAAGCGTCATTGGTAAAATGAATTTTCTAGGATTCTAGACAGTGGTCAAGTCCTGGCACTTAACTTGTCTTTCTTGCTGTGTAATGTAATCAAACCAAAGCCCAACAGAACTTTATCAGCAAAGAGTCCCAAGGCAAAAATAGATTTACTGTATATATCTCTGCTAAGAGGTTATTTTATAAATATTAGACCTTAGAGTTACCCATTGTCTTTCTGACTCCACAATGATTTATAACATGATTTTTTAATACTGCATTTCTTCTAGCAACTCATTGTTTTTGGTGGGAGAGTTGACTGAAGTAACCTCATCTTTCATTACCAAAATCTAGAATTACTCTTGATGTTAAAAACATGTATTTTTGACAAGGATGTAGATAATGTTGATAGATATTAGGTGTAAATGTCTTTAGAAGTATAAATAATACCTTTTCTTTTCATTCTACCTTAATTATATTCTTTTCCCTTGAATGATAAAACCCCACTGTGAAGCAATTTAGGCTAGCCTTAGATGACTTTGAAATCAGCATTCTTAATCCTACTATAGCATATGGCTTTTTTTCTATTTTGTAACTAATGTTTTACCATAAGATTATGATATTTTGGGGGGCATTCACTAGAAACTAGATATAAATTTGTTGTAAAATGAAATTTTGATTTCTAAGTAATGTAAGGGTAAGTAAAAATTCAAAATAGGAGGCTTAATTCTCCTTGTTAAAACTAAGGAAAGAGACTGGTCTCCCCCTCCCTTTTCTTAGAATACTTAGCTCAGAAAACTTGTAAGTTTTTTCTCTCTCACTTTGAAATATATGTAAATCTTTTTAAAAGCTAAATAAGCCTCTTACCAGTTTCACAGCCTGAGAGTACACTTCTCAAGTGCCTGGGAACCATCTCTGCGAAATGTAATAATCCAGGATGGTACCCCTACCTCCCAGTTCCCATGAGAACCCTGCAGCTCAACTTCACCCAAAGCTGCTTTTCTCCAAACTACCTTCCATTACAAAGACATGAAAAGTTCATTTTTTTCCTGTAGATAAAGCCAATTATCTCACACAGATGAGTTAACTCACACTGCAATTTTTAAATAAATCTATAATGAATAAATGGTGCCGACAAGTCCTCTTATTTGAAGACTGGTTTTGTTTATCTCAAGAAAATGTGTGATGGGTGTTATCTACTTGGTTATGTAAAAGAGCAAGATTTCTTTACAATCTTGGACTCTTTTAGATGCATTATATGTAATACATGTTACATTCTGGTTAATGCTTACTGAATAATACAAATTGTGTTTTTTTTCTTTCTACATTTGTAGAGACGATTTCTGGATTGGGCAGAGATTTTGTTTTTAGTCATATTTCCCTAATAATACCAATCAACATATTAAATGAACTGATATTAGTATATAATTAAATAATCCTAGAAATCCTTGGACAAATTAGAAAATAGAAAATAACTATTGTCAGCCGGCTAGTGTGTTTAACCATAAATGGAATTAAAACTTTGTAATGTAGTTAGAAATGTCATTTTTTAATATTCATTAAGGGTAGAAATATTTGTTTTACAATATTTATAACAACAGATATAATAGTAATAAATGCCTATACTTGATATTTTGGGAGTATTGGCATGTATAATTTTTAGTATTATAAACTTATAAATACAATTCAACACATAAAAACTTTAAAATTTTGTATATTAAAAGTTGAGTAATGCTGTTATGATTATACACATTCTAAGAACACATAGATTGAGATAAAATATGGGAAAGAGAATTGGTTAGTATCATAATGCAAGTTAGTGAAACTATTTTAAATGATTTCCATACCATCCAAGATCCTGAGTCCTCATTTCCAAAATCCTAATACAGATGCACATCACACTTTCTCTTAATTACCATAAAAGTTACACAGTCTACAAATACAAAAAAAAATTATTTCATAAACTACGTGTGTAGGTCTTATCTATTCTCATTTGAATATTTCATTATTACTGAGTTTTTCCCTACTTTGTAAGCTAGCCAACTCTTTACTGCCCCTGTGCCCTAGGCTATATTGTCAAAGTTGTTGCTGTTCTAGCATTTTCTAGTTCTATTATTCTTAATCAACTACACTATTAATATAACCTATAATTTATCAAAGCATGTGATTGCTAGGAATTTTCAAGCATCTGTTTTCTCATCTTCCCCTTCCAAGCCTCTACTCATTATACATCATGACCTTTTGTGCTTGAAGTAACTATTCCATAAAATATTTTTAGTATTCCTGACTGTGAAAAAGAAATTTCTTTAAAAAATGCATTAGTGTTCTAATCATCTGGGAGTTTTAAAGTTTCAGACCTCAAATTTAGTCTTTAATCCATTTTGAGTTATTTTTTGTATATGGTGTAAGATAAGGGTCCAACATCATTTATTTGAATGTAGATATCCAGTTTTTCCAAAATTATTTGTTGAAGAGACTGTTATTTCCCAACTGAGAGGTATTAGCATCATTGCTGAATATCACTGACCAGTACTTGAATGTTTATATCTGAGTTCTTTATTCCACTGGTCTGTCTTTATGATAATACTACACCATTTTGACAACTGTAGCTTTGTAATATGTTTTTATTTTTAAATTAATTAAGTTTTAATTTTTTTATTGCCACACACAGAGTACATGGAAGTTTCTTGGCTAGAGGTTGAATCAGAGCTGCAGCTTCCAGCCTATATCACAGCCACAGCAAGACAGGATCTGAGCTGCCATCTGCCACTGATACCACAGCTTGTGGCAATGCTGGATCCTCAATCCACAGAGCAAGGCCAGGATTCAAACCCACATCCTCATGGACTCAGCTCTGAGAATTCTAACTCCATGCCTTTTAGTTATTAGTAATGAAAAGTAAGAAATATAAAATTCCAAGAAGAAAACATAAAGGAAAAACTGCATAATGTTGGCCTTCTCACACCTATGGAATTATTGCCAACAAAAACAGCCCCAAAAAAGCAAGAGTAAACAACAAGACTACATCAAACTTAAAAAACTTTTGTGCAGCAAAGGACAAAATTATCAGTGATAAAAGGCAACCTATAGAATGGGAGAAAATATTTGCAAATCACATATATGATAAGGGATTGATACTCAAAATATATAGAGAACATCTATACATCAACAATTGCAAAATCAAATAACCTTATGTTAAAAATGTGCAAGGGACTTGAATAAACATTTCACCTAACATGATATACAAATGGGCAAAAGCATATGAAAAGATGCTCAACATAACTAATCATCAAAGATATGTAAATTAAAACCACAGTAATATATCAACTCATGTCCATTTGGATTTCTACTATCAAAAATACAAACTCAGAAAGTAACATTCTTATTGACAAGCATGCGGAGAAATCAGAATCTTTGTGCATTGTTGATGGCATTATAAAATAGTTTAAACCACTATAGAAAATAGAATAAATGGTATTCAAAAAATAATACATAGAACTACTACATAATCTAGCAATCTTACTTATGGGTATATATCCAAAAGAAATGAAAGCAGTGTCTTTTTGCATTCTCTAAGGCCACTCCCGCGGCATATGGAGGTTCCCAGGCTAGGTGTCTAAACCAAGCTGTAGCCGCAGCCTACACCAGAGGCATAACAAAGTCAGATCTGAGCTGCATCTGTGACCTACACCACAGCTCACGGCAACACCGGATCCTCAACTCACTGAGCAAGGCCAGGAATGGAACCCAAAACCTCATGGTTCCTAGTCAGATTTGTTAACCACTGAGCCATGACAGGAACTCCCAAAGCAGTGTCTTAAAGAGAAATTTATACACCCATGATCATAGCAGCAATATTCATAGTAGCCAAAAGGAGGAACCAACACAAACATCCATCAACAGATGAATGGATAAACAAAATGTGTTATATACATATGATGGAATGTTATTCAACCCTCAAAAGGAAGTCAGTCTTGTCACATATTGTATTAAAAAGAAGGAGGTCTTGTCTCATATCACATGGATGAACTTTGAGGACATTATGCTAAGTGAGTTAGGATAGTCACAAAATGACACCCACTGTATGATTTCAGTTATAAGATGACTTGAAAGTAGTCAGATACACAGAAACAGAAAATAGAATGGGAGTTACCAGGGGATGGGGGAGGGAAGGTGGAGAATGGGAGAGTTGCTGTTTAATGAGTATAGAGTTTCAAATTTGCAAGGTGAAAAATTTCTCTTGCAAGATGAAAAATAGCTATATCAAAACAAAGAGAATGTACTTAACACTACTGAACTATGTGCTTTAAAATGGCTAATAAGGTAAATTTTAATTTATGTGTTTTTAACACTATTTTTAAAAAATGCGTCGTAAGTTCTTTAACCTATTTTGCCAGTTTCACCTTACTACATTTCCACAATATATTCAATACTCTCAGGATCACTACACAGAAGGGTAATTTGAAAACATTAACTCTTCCAATTATTCTTTTCTTGGTTTTTTAAGAATTCCTCATTTGGAACTAAAAGTCAATGGGGATTCATATCAGAAGGAGGATAAAAAATGGGGAGAGAAAAATAAAAATAAAGTAAAATAAAAAACGGAGTTCCCGTCGTGGCGCAGCGGAAATGAATCCGACTAGGAACTGTGAGGTTGCAGGTTCGATCCCTGGCCTCGCTCAGTGGGTTGGGGATCCAGCATTGCTGTGAGCTGTGGTGTAGGTCACAGACAAGGCTCAGATCTGGCATTGCTGCAGCTCTGGCGTAGGCTGGCAGCAACAGCTCGAATTATTCCCCTAGCCTGGGAACCTCCATATGCCATATGTGAGGCCCTAAAAACACAAAAGACAAAAAAAAAAAAAAAAAAAAAAGAATAGGGGAGAAAATCATGTGGCAAGAAAAAAACAGGTTCATATACTGCTATTGCCAATTTCAAAGTCACCATCTTTGTAAAAGCCCAAACTTTTAACGCTTGGATTAATTCCCCTCTTACAATTTGGTCTGTGGTTACACATCAGCCCCATCAGTTGCTACCCTTCGTTCTTCTCCTTTTACAGGTATCCTTTACTCCAACCATATTTCATGTCTATCTAGAAACAACCATGTTTTTCCTCATTTCTATGCTCTAGCAATGTTCTAGACATGCTGGGACACTGCACCCTGTCCTCTTCACCTGAGTAATTCCTCCTCCAGTATTCAGGTATTCGTTTACATGTAGTTTTTTCCATAACATCGCATCTGACATGCCCTTCTTTGAGTTATATGTTGTTCCCATCAGGTTCTGAATTGTTTTAATAATATCTAGGAATTACTAAATTACAGTGCTTAAGACTGATTAGAATTGCCTATTTTTATCACTCAGCATTACATCCGTAGATCCTCAACACTTGATAAAATCTGTTGAATTGATGAATAGATGAATAAATCAATGGTCTTCCCTGTGATTTGCGGAGGCATAATGAGAGGATAAAATGCCTAAACATCTGAGTATCCAGTAGATTGACAAGATGACAGGCTAATGAGAGGAGAGTTAAGAAAGTGATTGAGGGAGTTCTGTTTCCACTGAGATGTAGAAATTTACCAAAGAAAATCTTTTCCCCTCTGATAAGAACAAGCTAGATAATCTACAAAATCCTGATTATTTTAATCCCGTCACATAGCTGACCTCACAAAGAAAACAAATGAGCTAAAATCAGAAAAGCCACCACCACTCCCTGGGAAAATGGGACATACAACTAATTTCATATTTAGCAGAGCTCACAAAGGAGGAGGGAGCCACTGGAGAAACAGGTAAAAAGAAAGCAGCTTAACTTTTAGTGGATTTGAAGGGCCAACTTAAAAGCCCTAGGAGCCCCAGACAGAGGGAAGTCTGCACCCTGTCCTTCTCTAAGATACTGGTGTGCTAGGAGGAGACCAGGAAATGTAAGAAAACACTCCCATCCCTGGTCTCCACTGTAAACAAGGCATCTACCTTGTACAGAGAGATATACTCTTGAAAATTCAGGTGAATCAGGAAATTAAGAGAAACCATCCCATACTCCAGACTCCAAAATGAATATGAGACATTGTCTACCACTGAGAACCAGCAGAAGGGGAGTTCCCTTCGTGCTCAGAAGTTAATGAACCCAACTAGGATCCATGAGGATGTAGGTTCCATCCCTGACCTCACTCAGCAGGTTAAGGATCTGGCATTGCCAAGAGTTGTGGTGTAGATAGCAGACCTGGCTCAGATCCCACATTGCTGTAGCAAAGGCTAGCAGCCAGAGATCGTTTTGACCCCTAGCCTGGGAACTTCCATTTGCCATGGGTGCTTCCCTAAAAAAAAAAAAAAAAAAAAAAGAACCAGCAGAATGCTGTAAAACTTATAAGGACAAGATAACAGGAATGCTGTAAAACTCCCAATGCTGTAAAACTTATAAGGACAAGATAACAGGAAAAGATACCATGCCAACAGGGGCATATAAAGCCTGCATGGTTTCAAACACGATAGACTTGAACAACATATAACAGAGTTAGAGAAGAAAATCACATAATTATAAAAGAATCAATTAAATGAATAAAAAACTCCCAAAATACATGAAGCAAAATTTAACAGAACTAAAAGGAAATATAAGAAATTCACAAAGCTGGAGACTTTAATCCATTTTTCTCAAAAATTCATAGAGAATTAGAAACAATATCAGGAAGGATATACACAATTTGAACAATGCTATTAAGCAACCTGCCTTAACTAACATTTGTGAACACCATACCCAAAACTCACAGAATGTATACCTTCTCAGATGTACCGTATTCACTAGGATAGATCATAGACTGAATCAAATACAAATATAAATACATTTAAAGTAATCAAAATCATACAAATTATATTATCCGAATTATAAATCACTAACAATAAGAGACCTAGAAAATCCCCAAATAACACATAGGTCAAATGAGCAATACAAAGGAAATTAGAAAATATTTTGAACTGAATGATAATGAAATTATAATATTTCAAAATGTTTGATATGGTCTAAAGATAAATTTATAACTTCATGTGCCCATAGGAGAAAAATAATTGAGACAGATTTTTTTCTTTTTTAAAATATTGATTGCTGGTAGAAAACTAAAGATTAAAAATAAATAAATAAAATATAACTATCCATAAAGAAATAAATGCATGTATTTGGGAACTTCTAATCAATTTTTAGATTTTGCTTTGGAGAATTTGAATGTTGAAAACTCTTTTTTATTTGTTTTTCTTTAATACCACATCTGGGCTATGATGGAATAACCCACACCATATTTGCTCTACCGCCATAAACAAACAAAAGCTGGACACAATATATAAAACAACTATTTTCAGGCCTCAGGAAGTAACAGCACAGCATAACTTAGACATGTAGAGATCTGGAAAAAAATAAAGCTCTCATACTTACAAGAAGAAAACAAGACAGCCGTGAAGCAAATTGATGACTTTTCATGAACCTCTTAGAAAACACATTCATCCTAGGAAAAGACAGATATCCTGAAGAGAGACAGACCTCTGTAGGAAAACACAGGGGCCAAGCATCTGCTTACATGTCAAGGAGGCTACTGCTGGACCTTATGTAAGTGGTAGGCACCTTAAACTAGAAATTCCAAGGAGGCAAAATGTGCAGTTCCTCATGGCTGAAGTCAGGGGTGGGGAGGTTCCCACCCTTTTACAGGCTTTTCTGGGAAGGAGAGAGACTAGTAAGGCACTGGGAAATGCAGCCACAGTAAAATCCATCCTGATCCTTCTCCTTTATTGAGGAAAAGTGCCAGTCTCCAGGAGAAGGGTTATCACCTGAAAGCACAGGTAAAATCCCATCTCAGCTAGAGGAAGGGTGCTCTGCCTAGGATCAATCTCCTTGTTTCACTTAAAGGGGTTATAAAAGCCTTAATCTCCATGCAGAGCATTTCAAGCACAGAGGCCACTGGAGGATGTCCATTCCAGTGGGAGAGGGGAAAAACCTCTATTCTGAGAAAACAGAAATTCTTGTGGAAGTCACACCCCTGACACAGGCCCCCTGGTGCTCTCCAGAGATGGAGATCTAATGAGAACACTTGGCCTGTTAGGAGGCACTTAACAAGCCTGCAATCCAGCTGGGAGAGATATATTAAGGGCATCAAAAGCCAAAAGGGGAGAAAGTTGCTAGAGAAAATTGTAGCTTCTGGTGCTCACAGCAAAAATGCACTTCAAACAGAGCAAAATTCCTGACTTTATTAACATAAATTCCCACATTAATGACCTCTTAACCTCAGTATCTAACTCCCCATATGCGTCAAACAAAAAAATTCCAAGGCATGAACAAGAGGCAAGGAATTACAGTGTGAAGGGATAAAGCCATCACCAGAACAAGATGCAGGTATGACACAGGAGTTATAATTATGAGACAGGGAATTTAAAATAATGATGATAGTGATTGTATCAGTTTGCATTCCCACCAACAGTGTAGGAGGTAACCCTTTTCTCCACACCCACTCCAGCATTTGTTATTTGTGGACTTAATGATGGCCATTCTGACAGATGTGAGGTGGTACCTCATAGCAGTTTTGATTTGTATTTCTCTAGTAATCAGGGATGTTGAGCATTGTTTCATGTGCTTGTTGGCCATCTGTATATCTTCCTTGGAGAAACGTCTATTCAGGTCTTTTGCCCATTTTCAATTGGGTTGTTGGCTTTTTTTGCTGTTGAGTTGTATAAATAGTTTGTATATTTTAGAGATTAAGTCCTAGTCAGCTGCATCATTTGAAATTATTTTCTCTCATTCCATAGGTTATCTTTTTTTTTAAATGGTTTCCTTTGCTGTGCAAAAGCTTGTTGGTTTGATTAGTTCCATTGGTTTATTTTTGCTTTTATTTATGTTGCCTTGAGAGACCAACCTAAGAAAATATTTGTAAGGTTGATGTCAGAGAATGTTTTGACTGTGTTCTCTTCTAGGAGTTTGATGGTGTCTTGTCTTACATTTAAGTCTTTAAGCCATTTTGAGTTTATTTTTGTGCACAGTATGAAGGTATGTTCCAGTTTCATTGATTTACATGCAGCTGTCTGGCTTTCCCAGCACCTCTTGATGAAAAGACTGTCTCTTTCCCATTTTATATTCTTACCTCCTTTATCAAAGATTAATTGACCATAGGTATCTGGGTTTATTTCTGGGTTCTCTATTCTGTTCCATTACTTTGTATGGAAAACAGTATGGAGGTAGCTCAGAGAACTAAATATAGAACTACCATATGACCCAGAAATCCCACTCTTGGGCATATATCCAGACAAAACTTTCCTTGAAAAAGCCTGTGCAGCTATACGTTCACTACAGCACTACTGACAATAGCCAAAACATGGAAACAACCTAAATGTCCATCAACAGATGAATGGATGAAGAAGATGTGATATATGTACACAATGGAATACTACTTAGCCATAAAAAAACCCCAAAATAATGCCATTTACAGCAACATGGATGGAACTAGAGATTCTCACCCTGAGTGAAGTAAGTCAGAAAGAGAAAGACAAATACCATATGATATCACTTATATTTGGAATCTAATATACAGCACAAATGAACCTTTCCACAGGAAAAAAAAACTCACGGACTTGGAGAACAGACTTGTGGTTGCCAAGGGGGAGGAGGAGGGAGTGTGACGGACTGGGAATCTGGGGTTAATAGATCAAACTATTGCCTTTGGAATGGATAAGCAATGAGATCCTGCTGTATAGCACTGGGAAATATATCTAGTCACTTGTGATGGATCATGATGGAGGATAATGTGAGAAAAAGAATGTATACACACACACACATATATGACTGGATCACTTTTCTGTACCATAGAAAATTGACAGAACACTGTAAACCAACTATAATGGAAAAAATAAAAAATCATTAAAAATAATTTTTAAAATGAAATAACAAAATAAAAAAAAATAAAATAACAATGACCAATATGTTAAAGTCTCCAGTAAGAAAGGTAGACTACATGCAAGACGAGTTAGGTAATTTCAGCAGAGAGATGGAAGCAATAAGAAATAATTACATGGACATATAGGAAAGCCAAAGTTCTCTACATGATGTCTTTTAGTCTGTTTTACCCCTGTAATTCACCATCCACACCACTAAAAAAGTAATCTTTTTCAACCAGCAAAAAGGCAAAAGTCCTTTTGTGATACTCTAAATAAAGTTCTGCCTTTTTAAAATATCATACAATATTGGCATTCATTCAACCTCATAAGTTGAAGGACACAATTTTGTGTCTCACTCTTTTCTAAGCAGTTTTCTTAATTCCTAGGTATAAGCACATGTCAGAGAAAACTTTCTCCACCACTTCCTTTTCTGTATCTTGGGTTTAATGTTTTTATTCATTTTCTGTTTAAAATGCCATTTTGGCAACAGAATTCCTATTTATAAAATTCTACCAAATATGACTCAGCTCAAGAATACAATAAGTATAAAAAATGTTCTCCTTCAGAAATGCATAAAGACTGCAATTGTGTTTTATGATAAAAATGTGTAAGTTTTAGGCAAATCATCAAAAATCACAATGATAAACATAATTCAATAGAAATTAAACATTTTCTCTATATTTCATTTCCACTAAGTATAGCAGGTTGATAGCCAATACTCAACAGTTAGGATGACGTCCTTATAAATGAAAGAGAGAGGTAAGCCTACTAACTTGATAGTAAGAAATAAATGCTGATGACAATGCATCAGATTATTAAATCTTAGTCCTTCAATGACATTCTCAGTTATTAATCTAAATTCAGTTTGGGTTACATTTTAAGATGTATTTACAGTTTTTTAAGAAAATGCTTCAGGATTTCAGGTGAGGATAATTGGTAGTTTTCCTGCTGAAACTATCTCTGCGCTCATTTCAGTCACCTCACATGTCTACAACAGCCTTGTACCACCCTAAAAATACTCTCCCAGGGCCTTTCCAAAAATGTTAGGTCCTTAGTTTGACTCTCTTCCTGCCTGCATAGTATCTATATGAACAGTGAGGTTCTTGAGAACAAAAATCCCGAGTGTGGTATTTGTACTACTCTTCAAGTGTGCTCACACATTAGAAACATTTCAGACACAATCAGTAAATTAATTATAAATTCTAGCAAGGACAAACATTTCTTAATTGGTTAAATGACCAAACTAAGCATTGGATAATGGAATAATTGCTTAACTTTGCATCTAACTGATGATAAAACTGAAATAAACCTGTCATACAAATTCCTGTTCTAACCTGCTTTCAAAACTCCCAGGCTACAATGTATAATCTTATGCCTAAGTGTTCTTAACAATCAAAAAGAAATCAATCCTTGTATAGATATGGAGATATGAGACTATTGGCCTCATTTGGTCCCCCCAAATGTTGTCATATCATTAATACCCACTCAAGCCAAATCCTTTTTTTCCCTCCTAAAACAGCCCTGACTAGAGAGATGAGAGAGGTAAGGACATATTTTTAAATGGACTATACTTGTTTTGGATCTAATTCACTGGAATATCTGAGAAATTCAATCCAATGGAAGGATATCATTAGTTCAATCATCAAACCTTTAATATAATAGATGAGATAAAAGAATAAGAGCAAAAATTGATGCAGATATTTTCTTGTGCTCAGTTAACTGGTCCAGTTAACTGTCAGATGTTTTCAAATATATTTACTACATCAAGTTACATACATGTAACTTCATCTTTCTTGGGATAAAGAATGGTCTATAAACTTGCTGAAGCCAGCTGAGACTGTCATGTCCCAAAGGCATGATCTTGCTTCTCTGGAGTCTACAGGATTACTGGAGGTTCAGGGTCAAAGAGTCTTGAAGAACTGCAGAAAATATATGGGTAAAGACAAAAAAGCAGAATAATTGATGTGAAAGAAAGAGTTTCTGCTTTTTGAAACTGACTCACAGACATAGAGAATAGACTTGTGGTTGCCGAGAGGAATTGGGAGAGTGATAGATTGGGAGTTAGCAGAGTAAACTCTTATATATAAAATGGATAAACAACAAGGTCCTACTGTATACCACAAGGAACTATATTTACTATCCTATAATAAACTGTCATAGAAATGAATATGAAAAAGAATGTATAATGAAATAACTGTGATGGACAACAGAAATTAATGCAAAATTGTCAACCAACTATGTCAATAAAATATTTTTTTTTTTAAAAAAAGAGTTTTTGCTTTCTCATTTTAGCTCTCTTACCTAATAGCTCTACCTTTGGATTTTACATCTTGCTCCTAGCTTATATTTCATGGTCAGATATTTCAAAGTTACCCTCTCAAGAACAATCAATTACTTTTTTAAATTTTTATTTTATTTTTATTACAGTATGGTTGATTTACAGTGTTGTGTCAATTTATGCTCTACAGCATAGTAGCTCAGCCATTACATTTATATGCATTTTTTTCTCATACTATCTCCCATCATGTTCTATCCCAAGAGATTAGATTGTAGTAGGGAGGGGGAAGGCCCCTCCCAGAACAAAGGGAATGCAACCTGCAACATCAGCACCTGTACACACATGCGCAGTTCTGTAACAATGTAACATAATTTGAATCCATGGGCACAAATGTATCTATAACTGCCCACTCAGAAATTAAAGAATGTATGTTTCCTTATAAGGGGGACAAAGGGACCAAAGTGTAAAAGAAAAAAATAACAGAGGGTATGTAAGATAGTGCCCCACTGCTTTTGAGGGCTCAGCCTTTGGATATGAATCCTCTGAGCTAGTGCTGACAGGAATAAACGCTGCTTCCTGGCTAAAAGTCCTCCGTGTCTGTCTCCCTGTACATAAGTCCTGCAACAAGCTATAGTTCCCAGTGCTACAGTAGGACCTCACTGCTTATCCATTCTAAATGTAACAGTTTGCATTTACCAACCCAAACTCCCTGTCCATCCCACTCCTCCCCACTCCCCTCTTGGCTTTTTATTTACCCTGTCAACCTACCAGCTGCTTTCATTGCTCCCACTTCTGAGTGCTGAGAACAGCTAGGAAAGATAAAGCAAACCCAAATCCAACAAGTGCCACATTACCCTGACAAATTAGGCTCCACCACAAATTAGCCCCGACTAACTTCAATCAGACTACCTTTGCTGTCCCCTAAAGATGAGATTGAGATGGGGAGTCTTGTTGGAATGATTTGTTATCCCCAGAAGTAAAGTTATAAGAAAGTGGGATAAGGTAGTTAAGAATAGGTTTCAACTGGAGGCTATTTTGCTCCAAGGCAAAGCCTGGATCATGAATTGTACCCACAGAGTCAAGGCAGTCAGTTTCTTTTATCTCTGTGTCAAAGCCTGGCTGTGGTCTGCAGTGGCAGGGACCACACACTCCAGGAAAGGGTGCGGCTGTGAGAACTTGGCAGCCAGTATTCATAGCAGTGGGGGTTGGGATCTGGAATGGGGCACCAAGGACATCCAATATAATTTCTCTCATGCTAGCTTTTATTCTTCCCACTGGGTTTTTAAAGATTTTCCCGACTCACTCTAAGATCTGGAAAATGTTGAAATCTTAATGCCAATTCTTCTCAGCTTGCTGGCCACCTCAATACCTCTCCATAACTCTGATATCTGTACCATCTCCAAAATTTCTCAACACATTTATCTTTTCTTATGTTCTCCCCTCCTATCTCAATATTAAAAAATACTCTCCAAAGTTTTTCAACTTTTTTTTCCCATCTCATCACTTTCTTATTTTCAATCTCGTCATTTCCATTTTTCTTTTAAAAAGCTATTTCTTGATACTATGCACTCTTGGGTCCACCACATTTTTTCACTAGCAAACTTGCTGAAAAAATAATTTTGCCTCCTGTAACCATTTAATTACCATCTGTTCATTCCTTAAACTTTTTTTTTTTTTTTTTTTTTTTTTGGCTGTAAAATTACATTATCGCAAAGATTTGGAAGCAGTAGAGGCCCAATTTTTTTTTTTTTTTTTGATGAAGGAATATCACAATCTGATTTTTCAGCCTCCAAGCTGAAAAAAATTTTCAGCCCCCATGCTGAAATTATTCTATCAAAGATCAGCAATCTCATCACCAAATGCAATGACATTTTCTCAGTTCAAACATTCCTAAGTGGCCTTCACCACTGATCAACTTATTTTCAATTTCTCCTACTTGGTAAAATGATATGGAGAAAAATGTATATCCTCTTGGCTTAGAAATTATCATGGAGAAAATATCATTCTATGTGGATGTAATACTTTAATAAACAATAGTCAACAGCAAAAGAAGTTCCTTCTAGGCAGAAGATAGTCTGCTAATTGTAAGGTGGGTTACTGAAGAGGAAATTTAGATGTGTGATTTTCCAGACTGAGAGTCTAGAGCAAGATTGTTTTGCATAGGAATGGAGAGGAAAACCCAAACGTGGATCCAGTGTGGAAGAGAAAGAATCACTCATGACAGAATAAAAAGAAGGGATGTTGGGAAATAAATACATTTTTGTGGATTTTTTTAGTGAAATTTTGTATGCTATGGGATAAAAGTCTTTCTATTAATCTCATTAAACCATTAGTCAAGACTACAAAAATTATAGGATTTCTAGTTTAACTTAATATTTTTAGAAACAAGATTTGCCTGCTTGGCTTAGGACAGAGAACAATCAACCAGCACATAGGAAGTGGAACTGTTTTCCACCCTTAAAATAATTCTCTGGGCCACTTATTTAAAAGATAAGTCCCTGGGAAAATCACGAGGGCCAGACTCTCTAAGGGCAGAAAATATGTGTTGAATACTTCATTGACGAATATATCTAGTATCCATGATGATAGAATATGTGGCCACTGACAAAACATGTGAATAAGCTACTCATAACAAATACCAGATGTATAAAATTGCATACAGCATATGACTATCAGCCTTTCTAGGCCCTAGTGCCTATTTGTTGGTATTCTAATGAATATTGGAATAAATGTAAAAGAAGGAAAAAGGAGGGGAAGGAAGGAAGGCAGGGAGGGAGGGAAGAGATTTCTCCACAATTTTAAAATATATTTGTCTGATACAAACAAGAGAAGCAAAACAAACAAACAAAAAATCCTTTAAAAATTTCAAGGAGGTAAATGTTGCCCAGAGATTGATGACTATAATTAAAATTCCTGTCTGAAAAAAGGTTAATTTTTCTTATAAAGAGAACACCATTTGATCTATACCTTAAGATTTGGAGAGTGGATGAAGTTGTTCTCATTTTGGTTAAAAATGGAAAAACATTTTTGATACCTAGAAATGATGCCTTAGGAGTACGGGTTTGGAAAAATCAGCTTCATCCTTTTCTAACATCCTCATTTGTGTTTGATTGCTTAACAAATTCTTTGCATCTGGTGGTAGGTAGTGTGTAAAATAGAATTCAGCACACTGATACAAGCATAACTTTTGCCCCACTCCTTGGTAAGAAAACCACAGACTCCGTGGCTAGAAAACTTAACAAATCCTCTATAGAAGTCACTGTGAGGGACAGATGAACTCCCATAATATCATTTTCACCCAGTCACTCTTATAGTTATAACTACATTTAAAAGTCAACGTGCCTGTCACTGATCCATTTTGACATTCTGGCTGATCCTCCATATAGTCAATCTTGCTGCTTTAAACCATCAGTATCCATAGTGCAAGCATGTCAAGCTATAGGAGTAGGGAGTTCAGCATTTCACTGGCTGTCTAAATCAATCATTTTTTGAGCATGAATAAGTCATGCTTAAATGAATGGCTTCAGCCTACATTAGGAAACACTTACATTAGGAGAAAGTTGAAAAATAGAATAAATCCAGGTGTAGGGATGCCACAATGCATTCTCTTTTATCCAGTTTCCTTTTTTTCCCTAGAAAAATGATAGATATACAATCATTTTAATACAAATTCTGCTTAAGACTCTTGAAACTGATTTAATAGAATGGCTTGTGATAGTCTAGCACAGAACTCATTAAGGAATTTCAAGATTCTGAAATCAGAATAGCGTTGCTGCCTTTCAGAACATGAAATGATAGATGGAAATGTCTTGCTATGCATGTTTACCAGCAGGCAGGTGTATTTCATTTCCTTGATCCTTTAAAGAACACTTGAAGGATTTTTTCAGCATTAACTCTCTCTTTCCAATTCCATCATCAATCTGTAATTCATTTTAGGAAGTGTTTTTGTTGGGCATCTGTCTTAGTGAGTATTTCATTGGTTTCTTTTGAAGGTCACACCTTTGTATTTTTCCTACAGCGGAATTGAGATTGTGCCAAGAGCAATGGGTTATATGCTGAGGGATCAACTTCTATTTCTTCAGTTTCACATGTTCCACAGCCTCTGCCACATTTGTTTGCATATAAATACAGGAACACTTCACTGCCACAAAATAAACCTTAAAGATCAGGGATATAGCTGAGGAATGGAAATAAAAAGAAAAGCAAGAACTCCATGCTGCAATACATGCCCTAAGCTAACACATGAAATATGTAGGGGAATTTCCAAATTTTTCATACAGTTTCTTACTCGTCTTTTATGTTCAGTGTCAATAAGCCTTGTATAATTTCCCATCCCGCATAAGATTAGAATCATCAAACTGGACAACCTGCAAAAGTCAGGAGCTATACAGAAAAGCAAATATGCTAGAAACATTTACATCAGAAAACATAAAACTGCCCAGCAAGAAGAGGAAAACTAAATAAAGTTCATAATTGCATTATATTCATATATTAGAATATCAGCAAACAAGCTGGATGGTGTAGAGCAGGAATCAGCAATTTTTTGATGTAAAAGACCAGATAATCACTATTTTAGGTTTGTAGTCCATAGAGTTTCTGTCTCAACTACTCAACTTTGCTGTGGTAGCACAAAAGCAGCATAGACAATCTATAAACCAGATACTTTCCATGGCTATTATTCCAACTCAACTTTATTTACAAAAGCAGGCAGTGATACAGATTTGACCTACATTCTGTAGTTTACTAACTCCTATGTACAGTTAGATGAAGAAACACAGACAAGCTTCAGAAATGTCATTAAGAACAAAAAAAGGAAGCCACTGAATGATATATTTAGAGTGATATCACGTACTTATTAAAGAAAAAAGAGATGTAACACTCTTCACTATATAATTTCTATGGATCCACACATAGGCTAAAAATATAAAAACATGTAAAAGAGTGATAAACACAAATACCTGGTAACAGCACTCTCTGGAGAGAAAGCTCATGGGCTAAGGGAGGGCAGGAGGTACCAACTGTATCAGCAATGACTCTTAAAATCTGAATTGGCTGCAAATATATTCATATTACTCTCTAAACCCATAATCATAAAAACGGGCATTTTAACTCAAGCAACATGACACACTGGGGCTATTTAATGGGGGTAAAAATGAATTTTATAATTTAGCATCCCTAATATTATCAATTTTGTGCATGACACAAAAATAATGATGCATAAACAATAAATATAAACTTGAGTCAAAAATAGAGAAATTACCTGTGGTCCAGACTTGTGTTGATGAACCCATAGACATTTTATATTTCAAAGAGAAAATAAAGTTAATATTTTGCCCTAGAATATTTTCATGCTTATGGCGCTTTCTGTTATACATAGTTCTGTACATGGAACATCTCAGGTTTGATTGCCAAGCAGAGTTTTAGTATATTATAATTTTTAAACTATTCAGCATTACTCAAAAATATACACAGGAGTTCCCGTCGTGGAGCAGTGGTTAACAAATCCGACTAGGAACCATGAGGTTGCGGATTCAGTCGCTGCCCTCGCTCAGTGGGTTAACGATCCGGCGTTGCCGTGAGCTGTGGTGTAAGCTGCAGACGCGGCTCAGATCCCACGTTGCTGTGGCTCTGGCGTAGGCCGGTGGCTACAGCTCCGATTGGACCCCTAGCCTGGGAACCTCCATATGCTTCGGGAGCGGCCCAAGAAATAGCAAAAAGACAAAAAAAAAAAAAAAAAAGTATATATATATATATATATATATATATATATATATACACACACACACACACACACACACATATATTTGTATTCCACAAATTTTCTGAAAGTTCTCCCTAATGCCTCTATAAAGGTCATGTAACGTTCTTTATCTTCTTTAAGTCCACCTTGCTCTTTGCTTATTTAGATGAATTTTAAAATTAGCTTACAGATTCCCCAAAAAAAGATTTTGGTTGAGATTTTGGTAAATCTATGCATTATTTTGGAAATAAGTAATATCTTTACAATATAATAATCCATTACCATACAATATCACCTTATTTATTTAATCCCTCTTTAATAATTTTGTGGGTTCGAGAGTCGAAGTTTTTTTTTTTTTTTTTTTTTTTTTTTTGCCATTTCTTGGGCCGCTTCCGAGGCATATGGAGGTTCCCAGGCTAGGGGTTGAATCGGAGCTGTAGCCACCGGCCTACGCCAGAGCCACAGCAACGCGGGATCCGAGCCGCGTCTGCAACCTACACCACAGCTCATGGCAACATCGGATCGTTAACCCACTGAGCAAGGGCAGGGACCGAACCCACAACCTCATGGTTCCTAGTCGGATTCGTTAACCACTGTGCCACGACGGGAACTCCGAGAGTCGAAGTTTTACATAGCATTCATTTAATTTTTTCCTAGGTATTTGATGTTTGTGGATGCTGTTATTAATGTAATCTTTTTTCAATTTAATTTTCTATTGTTGCTTGTTGGTATGTATTATTTTAATTTAATTTTATTGGAGTATAGTTGACTTACAATGCTGTATTAGTTTCAGGTATAAAGCAAAGTGAATCAGTCAATGCTGGTATGTATTTTAAAATTGAATCTTATATAGTAACTTCACTTTGAACATACTTAGTAAATTTATTTTTTAATTTATATATTTATTTATATTTTTTCTTTTGTTAATAATGATTTTTATTCTTTCCATTATAGCTGATTTATAGTGTTCTGTCAATTTTCTACTGGACAGCGAGGTGACCCAGTCACGCATACATGTATACGTTTTTTCTCACATTATCATCCTCCATTGTACCTTAGAAAATTATGCAGCACTATTCACAATAGGTAAGACATGGAAACAACCTAAATGTCCATCAACAGATGACTATATTAAGAAGATGTGGTATATATACACAATGGAACACTAAATTTATTTTTAAATTAGAACAGTATTATTATAGATTCTTTTGGATGTTTTAGGTATACAACCATGTAAATCTGTCAATAATATTATATATATATATATATATATATATATATATATATATATATAATAGTTCCAATGGAAACAATAACCTCCCAGTAATCTTTCACTCATTCTAATCCATATTTAATTCGTATCAAATCAAATAATTCTTTTGTTACTCTTTAAAATGTCTTCTATACACATTCCTTCTTTCCTCCTTTCCCTTTTCAAGGTCATTGCCATGTGTTTATCATAATGACCATTACACTGACCATTATAATAATTTCCTAATCAATCCTCGTTTATCGTCTCTTCATTTTTACATTCATAATTGACTCCTTCATTAAATTATATTTTTAAAATATCACATTAAATGTTACTTCTTTGCCCTAATATTTCACTGATTCTTTACTCACTTCATAAAACATCCAAATTTTTCGACCTTGTATTGAAAGCTGTAAGAAATATAACTCAATCCTAACCCTGCAGGATTGTGCATCCACACAAACTGTTTACTTAATTTATAGGTTCATACTCATGCTTTTCCCTCCTATAAAACAGTTATCTGCTTCTCCTTCTACTTAATACCTATGTTTCCTTTCTTCTTATGAATATTTTCTATCTTTTAAAATACCTATAGAGCTTTTTATCTATTCATTTTATATAGAATATAATTAGGTATTGTTTTGTAATATTACTTGATGTTTCTCCTGAAATAATACTGACATTTTCATGTCTTGACTTCCCAAAATCAACTATAAGTTTCTATGATGCCAGATTCAGCAAATACTTAACTAATGCCCACTATGTTTCAAGAATTATGGAGCGGAGGTGTCCATCTGTCTTAAACACAAATACTAACAGCAAGAAAAATAACAAAAAAGTATCTAAGTGAGACATTTTCTAGTTTTTATCAGCACTATAAGGAAAGGAGACATCAAGATGTGACAGAGTAGTGGGAGGGTTCAGCTTTGTGGGCTTCAGTACAGGGATTTCTGAGAATACAATATTTGTGCCAATAACATGATGAATAAAAGCCAACAATGGCATAAGCTGAAGAAAGAGCATTCTACACAAAATGGATGGTAAATGCAAAGCCTCTAATGTATGAAAAGGCTTTGTGTGCTGAAGAATAAGAATGGAGAACAGAGTATCTGGAGATGATTGGAGAGGGAGAAGGGTATCAGATAAAATTAGAGAAGTAGTCACCTCATGAAGGGGCTTAAAGGACATGGGAAATGTTTGGATTTTTCTTTAGAGAAATGGGAAGTCAATGAATGGATATAAAACTAGGGAGCAACATTTATACTTTTACTGCTGTACAAGATCAGTTTGGCTGATAGGTGAAGAATGAATTAGAGAAGAGCAAGAGGAGAAGCTGGACAATAAGTTTTGAGGCTAATTTAAATATTCCAGGTGAGACATGATGCTATCTGGACATAGGTGGAGATAGTGAATTTGGAAACAAGTTGATGGATTTGAGAAGTATTTTGGAGATGTAAAGATTTGGATTTGCTAATGAATTTGATACAGGTGGATGGAAGAGCCATTTTTACTTGAAAAGGAACAAGTTTGTGACAGGGGTAATTCCATTTGTCACAAGTTAAGCTCCATATTGCCAGATGAATACAATGGGTGAATAAATGGGTTTGACTTACCAGCAATAGAAGGTATTCAAGACCACGAGACAAGATGTCATCTAAGAGGCCAAGTAGTTAAAGAAGAAAAGAGAATGAGAACTAGCCCCTAAAACATTTCAAATTTTAAAGGTCTGATAGATGAGTGGCCAAGAAAAAAAGGCCAAGAAGTAGCAGTCAATAAGACTTTAGGAAATAAAACATTGTGGGGTCAAAAACAAACAAATTAACAAACAAAAAAAGAAATAAGAAAAGGATGTTTAAAGTATGAAGGGATGGTGACACACTGAATATTACTGAAAAGTTAGATAAGAAGAAAAATGTTCTCATAGATTTAGGCAATGTGGAGAAATCTGATGACTTTTTCGATAGTATTGGAGTTATTGGGATGAAATCAAATTGGAATAGAGTTAAGAGGGAAAAAGTGGGGGGAGTTAGAGGCAGTGAGGACAGATCGCAAATTCAAGAGAATTTTTTATAAAGGAGGGAAGAAATAATGTGGTGTTATCTGGAGTCAAGGAACATTTGAGATTTTGTTTTTTACTTTGGGTTAGTTTTGTTTTACTCATTTTAAGATGAATGATTCCAGAACATGTGTGCGTCCATGGATGAAATGGTTGAGTAAGGAGGGCCCATGATGTAGAGAATCTCTAAACTGAAGAGTGATGTTTTAAAATACTCCTGAACTGGTCTGACCCCAGACCTTCATGCTCATAAATAGAGCACACTCCTTACTGTACCTGTTAACAAAGAACTGGGTCAGCAGAGATAGATAAAACTTGGCATAATCCCAATCCCCAGGCTGATCATGAATCTCAATCTTCTCTCTTTTCCTTCATCTACTAATTTATTTTACCTCCATAGCTGTTAGCAAGTCATGAGATATATGTTATGTCCTCCTCTCCACAATTCCCTTGTGAAATGAAAACGAGGTCTTTAAAAAGAAAATGGTCAAAATTATATAGTGAAAAGGATGAAGAAACAATAAATATTGTCATCTGCAAATTTATAAACCATTTTCTTTAATACTCAAAGGTTTATCAGACACAGAATTTTTTAAATGATGGCTATTTGCTGAAGTATGGTGTCAGTACCACTGGTAGGAAGCCTGGTGACTTGCCAACAGGTGACAGACTAAGGGATTGGGAGAAGGAAGGAACGCCATTGGGAAGGTAAGGCCAAGATAGTTGAAAAGGCAGGAAGGATAACAGTGGATAGGAGGGAAGGGAGGGGACAAGTGTAATGGAAGAAAGTCCAGAAGCTATTGAAGTTTCTCTGTGTGACTTATTTCATCTGACTCAGTGAGTGTATATACATACACACACACATTCATAAACTTGTGCCAGTTTCCACAGTCCTGTCTTAGACTTTTTTTAGGGCAAGGCTGGGCCAATCAAGATTAGATGACCAGAGAGGTCAAGGTCAACTCCTGCCAGGCACTGCTGGAACCCAAGACCACAAGGGCAAGCCTGAAGTTCCAGAGTTCATCTCCACTTCCCCAGAACTTAGCAGAGGCAAGCTATTTTAAGAGAGGCTTGGGAATTTATTAGGGTTCTATTCTGATCTTGGCTGAGACTCACAGCTCGGTAAGCCTACATGTATCACGTCACCTCTCTGAGAAACATGGAAAAAATGAGGTTACTAACCTATGAGGTTGTACGTGCAATGCCTGGCTTTAAAAAAAAAAAAAAAAAAAAAGTTGAACCCTAGTTGTAAATCTTCTGTCTTCATTCAGTCTTCCAATAAACAAACACAATTATTTGAATTACCTACTTTTTGACTTATCCAAAAAATTGTTGCAAATATCCTAGATATCATGAATTTACGATTACAAAGCTGGAATTTATTAAATGACCACATCTTCTGAGAAACAGATCCAGAACAGCCTTTCAGATAGCTTCTGGAAATAAAAATTTGATGAATAAAAACCACTTATATCATTATGATTAATTAAGAACTAACTTTTAATATTAGTTGAATAATTAAATATGTTTTATGTTTTTCTACTACATATATAATGCTGGTTGATATTAACATTTTAAAAATAGCTGTGCATAATTAACTTTAAAACTCATCATCTCAGTGACAATGTACTATATATAACCATTAGTGACCAACAAGCCCTATTTGTCTTCACTGCTTTCACTGAAGACTTAATTTGCAGCTCAGAAAATTTGTAAATTAATTACATGTATTATTGCTTTGTCTTATTTTTTTAATTTTTAAAAGTCAATAATAGTATGCATATTTACACATATGTATATATGATTATACATGCATAGCATATTTTGGTTACACGTGTATGTATGCTTACCTTATATACAGATCACAAAAAGTAGTTTTTATTCATGGAAATATAAAGTTTATTATTAAAGTAAATTGAAAAAAGAATCTTCAAAAAATACGAAAATAATAATAGAATGAGACCATGACAAATATTGTCAAAGTAACTATAAAAAAACTGAAGGTTGGAGTTCCCGTCGTGGCTCAGTAGTTAACGAATCTAAGAAACTTGAGGTTGCAGGTTCGTTCCCCGGCCTTGCTCAGTGGGTTAAGGATCCGGCATTGCCATGAGCTGTGGTGTAGGTCGCAGACGCGGTTCAGATCCTGAGTTGCTGCGGCTGTGGTGTAGGCCAGTGGCTACAGCTCCTATTAGACCCCTAGCCTGGGAACCTCCATATGCCGTGGGAGTGGCCCAAGAAATGGCAAAAAAAGACATACACACACACACACACACACACAAAAAAAAACTGAAGGTAACTATTAAAAAAAACTCAAGTAAAAAAAAGCTGCCTTACATAAAGAAAATGAAAAGGTTGATCATCTTTATCAAAGATATACCTTTTCCACACATCAATGAGTAAAGAGAATCAAATCTATTTGTCAAGCTCATTCTGGAGTTAGAGCCATTTTGATAAATTTGTTACTACTTTCCTTTAAACAGCATTAAGAAAATTATAAAGCTACTTTTAGATAATGGTGCTTAATTATGATTCCTAGTGCACTAGGGATGATTAAAAAATTTTAACTATGCTGGTGCATAATACTTGAGAGGTATATCTATACCTGTATTAAACAATGAAATTTTTTTAAAAAACCACATTACTGCTACCCAAATACTAAGGTTTGGGTAAAAATGTTCATAAAACCCTATTTCAGAGCCATGAGTTACCTGAGGTCTTGGGCAGCAGTAATAGGTATTCTAATGAAAATGGTGACAGCACTGTCTGGGTAGCTTGAAGCACAGTCAGAGAGCAGACCTCGAAGGGTAATACTTGAAAAGTTGTCTGAATTTTGTCTCAAAAAGGTAACTTCGCCTTTTCTCTAAAAATTGCTTTACTGAGGCTTGTGAGCCCAAAGACTTGAAAAGTCAAAGTTAGAAACTCTCTTAATTATTTTTGGTATTGACTTAGGGACAAGTTCAAAGAAAGATGACTTTAACAGAGACAGCATTAGCCTAGAAAACAAACACTGCTGGTAGTCTGGCCAAAATTATTTCTTTCCCTGTTTACTCACTATTCATTACAGGAGAAACTAAGAGGCACCTGAGACACATGTTTTAGAATTTCAGAACTTCGAGAGCCGAGGAGGACCCACCCATCTAATACCCTCTACACTGATGAATAAATTAAGGCCCCGGAGTTTAAGTGGTTTACGCACACTCACACACATGCACATGGGCATTACTGGCTAACAACATAGAAATTTTGATATATTCTCTGCAAAGAGATGTGATCCTATTCCCTTCCAATGCAAGGATTCTCCACATCTATTTTTACGTCATTTCACTGAAGTCCTTTCTTTCAAACAAAATAACGATAAATCCCAATATCTTAGCTCATGAGTCCTCTGCATTTTCTATCCTAAAACGTACCTCTCTTAGAAATGTGAATTTCCTGAACCCTGCTTAGTGAGGGCAGCAGGAAGAATGGCAACACTCCCCAGCAGCCCAGCAGGTATGCAAAGGTGGTGAGCCCCTCGGCTCAGTGGAATAGCCCTCAGTTTGGTCCCTCGTGAGTCACCTTGTTTTGGGCTCTATTACAGCTAAGTGACAAACGCTCTCCTTCCTACAGATGCTCTTGTTGCCTGCTTATCTGCAACAGAGTTGACTTTATTTCTAAAAAATTTTGTATACCCACACAATTACTTTTCTGATCACAAGGTAATAATTCATGGTTATTATAGGAAATCTGGAAACCTGGTAAAGATAATAAAAATCAAACACAATCCCACAGTGGTGGGAAATAATTGCTCTCATTTTCGGAATTCATTCCCACTTCCTAAAATTCTCTGGTTTTACTCTTGAATCCATGTGTTTCTGGGAAAGCTGATGTCCCTTCAAGGCCCAAAGAGGTGCCCAATCAGGGTTTACCCCATCCATGGCCACAGCGATAATCTCTGGTGTAAACCTGAATTTCCTAAGTCACTGTGAGAATGCTTTTTATATTAGGGATAGTATTTCATTATTATATGTATTGCTAGTATTTCACAATCTGTTTTTGTTTTTATTTGATGACATTCCAACACAAGTAATTTTTAAATGTTTTCATAAATTCAAGTATTTTGTCTTTCTTTAGAATTCTGTCATTGCTTTTCTCTTGAAAGCTTCCTTTCTGCCTATTGTCTGAAAGTTTGTGTCCATAAAAAATTCATATGTTGAAACCTAACCTCTGAAGATGGCAGCATTAAGAGATGCGGCCTTTTGGGAATTAATTAACTCCTGAGGGTAGATCCCTCGTGAATAACAATGGTGCCTTAAAAAGGGGGACCCCATGAAGCCCCTCCCCCCATGTGAGGACACAGCAAGGTAGCATCAGCTATGAACCAGAAAAGGAACTCTCACTCAGACCTAACCATTGGCACCCTAATATCAGACGTTCAGCCTCCAGAACTGGGAGAGACAAAATTTTACTGTTTATAAACTACCCAGTCTGTGGTATTTTGGTTTAGCCAGAAGACTATGCCTGCATTAGGGTTCCAAACATAAGAAAGAAGTTCTGCCAACTTGAGCCTGAGGTAGGAAGCTCCATATCGAGTTCATGTTGGCTGCGTGCAAGAGTGCCTTTCTCATACACTTTGTTATTCACAGCTTAAAAAACAGATCTTAACTATGCTACGTCGTTTGCCTGTTTGAGCACTGTGACATGTCTTAAAACAACAAACTTCATGCTTCCTAATTCAAAGCACTATTCCACACACTCAAAGAACACAAGGCATAAAGGTGCTTTGCTCTGGCTGGAAACTGTTGCCATGGAAGTAACATATTTATACTAGTTTGAAAATCAACTGGGAATTTCTAAGTGCTTTTTTGTGCATGTAGTCTTATGGTTATCCTTTTTTCCATGGTATTTTAATTACCAATTTATTTAGCATTCACACAAAATATATTCATGGATTTCCTGCTATGTGTTAAGCTATGTAGTAGATACAAAAGCAGAGATTCTATTAGAATGAAATCAGAATTATAATAGAATGTCACAGAAGTGTGCCTTGGAGAATTACAGAGAGAATTTCCCCTTTTGCCCCCTGCTGGGAGGTACAAGGAAGAACTCCATGAAGGACTCTGAACAGAGAGGAGTTTAAAAGCAGAAATACAAGAAAAGAAAGGCATAAGCAGAAGCATGAAGAGGGAGAAATGCAGGGAAAAATGATTCACCTTTGATGGAACTTAGGACACAAGAAGGAATGTGGTCAAAAATAAGACTGGATGGCGTTCCTGTCATGGCTCAGTGGTTAACGAATCTGAGTAGGAACCATTAGGTTGTTGGTTTGATCCCTGGCCTTGCTCAGTGGGTTAAGGATCTGGCGTTGCAGTGAGCTGTGGTGTAGGTCGCAGAGGCAGCTTGGATCCTATGTTGCTGTGGCTCTGGCGTAGGCCGGCGGCTACAGCTCTGATTAGATGATTAGACCCCTAGCCTGGGAACCTCCATATGCTGCAGGTGTGCCCCTAGAAAAGAAAAAAAAAAGGACTGGAGAAATGGAAAAAACACAACACTGAGGCTGAAAAGTCAGACCAAGGGGATGCATGTGACTCAGAGCAACGATAAGTCCCTTCAAAGGGTCTTTGTTGGAAATAGAAAAGAGGTATATTTATATCCTCAAATTGCCTTGGTTGGAGGAAAAGACTGAATAATTATATATGTCTGAACCCTGGATTAAAATAAAAAGGAAATCTGACAGCTTTTGATAGTGTCAAAGAAACGTCCCATGATAACAGATAAACACTTACAGTTTTCTTAGCTCAGCAATAACAAAGTTTATCACTACTTTAGAGGAAAATTATTACACTATCCTTCCTTCATACATATGAGAGTAAGAAAGGGCAAAAAGCTTATCCCTCCTACCGATGGTTAAATCCTCAGAGGCAGAAAAAACAATTCTAAGGAGGAACGAGTAAGATACAAGCAAGAAGACTAGATGTAATGAGTATTTGTCTCCATTTTGGTCCCTAAAGTTTTCCAAATATTATATTTAAATTCTGATATAAATACTACTTTTCTTTTACATTTATAATTACTTCTTAGGCTGATATTTATATTTGGAGAGACTAACAGTCATATTTTCAGTCACCATGAATATCTAATTTTTATTCATGCATTTTACTCTTTGCTACTGTGAAGCCAAATTTGAGCTTAACATGGAATTTTTTTGTACATTAAACTCACATTTTTGCATTAATTCTATCTACCACTCACAGCGTAGTTTGAATCCTGTTGCTCTTCATGGTTTCTCCTGGGGGCAAAGTGAACTTCATAGAGCCACTTTATGGCCCCCTATAGCAATTTTATGAGCCTGAAAATATGGAGCCATCCCTATGTGATTTTCATGTGGCTAAGAGAATTAGATTCAGATGTAACAGAATTAATCTTTGTATTATATTCCATGAAATGTTGATATGCCTGCTGCCACACTAGCTCAGAATACCCTGGAAATAATCTACCTTAAAAATATTAAATATTGAAAATAAAAGAGTTTTACATTAATCATGATGCCCAGGTATAACTAGGGTCTTTATTTGAGTAGGATGCCCAGATATAACTAGGGTCTTCATTTGAACTAAATCCTGATCTAGAATCCTATTGTAAATGTGACCCCTAGATTTTTATGGCCAGGTTACAGCTTGAATGAAAAATCACCTCATTTAAACATAGTTTCAGGTAATGTTTTTCTTGACTTTTATACAACGAAATGTTTTACGGCAGCTGCTAGTGGATAAGGTACAAATTTTCAAATCAATGTGCTCAGCACTTTTGGAGAAACTAATTCACTTTTCATAGAGCTAAAATCATATAAATTTACACTCAAGCATTAAATTCCTAAAAATATCTATTCCATGATACTTACCTAATAGCACTACATTAGTATTTTAGTTCTAATTCAATTACTTAAACATTCTGATTATGCTCTTATAACAACAAAAAACAAAACTGCTCAAAAATAGCAATTGTTAAGATATTTCAAAAACTTCACAGAAAGAGGTAAAACTGGCTATTATGATAGATTAGAAAAAATGTGTAGAAGTGCTTAAGTAGGCCATGGTTTATTAAACTTACATTAAATATGATAAGTTAACCATATTATAAAATCATAATTATAACCATATAAAATTAACCATATTATAACTTAGGAAATATTTATAAAATATGTAGAAAAAAGCATTTCTAGAGTAAACTTCAGAAGAGTAAAATCCACATACTGAAACAAATATCTTAGAAATAATATTTAAGAAATGATTCAATTTTTGAGTGATGACTTAATACAAAAATAATTAGAAATAAGTGTAAAAGATTAGAGAAAATTTGGTAGTCTGGATACTTATTGATCAGTCTCACTTACTGAGAGGATATTTGGTATGACTTCAGAAAAGGAGAATGAAAAGTAGACCAACCTCAGAAAGTAATGAGTGTATCTTCAAATTCCATTAATGAAAGCACAAATAATAGCAATGTATAGCATATATTTTAGTATATTTAGAAGTAAAATGTGTGACAATGATAACATAAAAGATGCAGGGGGGGGAAATGGGAGTGATTTTGTGCAAATTTCTTACTGTGGAGTGATACAGTATTATATGGAGGTAGATTCAAGTTAAATACTTGTATTAAAATCCCTAAAGAAATCACTTTAATAAAAGAAAACACTGAGGTGTAGCCAATAAGGCACAAAGTAGAATAAAATGGAATCATAAGAAAAAAATGGAGAAAAATCTGAACAAAGACCATGCAGGGCATACATAAACAGTAAGTTTGTACATTTACATCAAACCATATTAACATTTAAATAAACAAATTAACCTTAAATGGTCTAAACACTGAATAAAAATTAGAAATTGTTAGAGTTAAAAAGCTAAAAACAACTTATATGTTGTCTACAAGAAACAAAATTTACACTGCTGTCCGGTCTAGTTGAGAGTTTTTAAGAGGGTAGATCCTTAGAGTTCTCATCACACGTTTTCTTTTTGTTGGTTTTGTCTATATGAGATGATAGATGTTAACTAAACTTATTGTGGTAATTATATCACAATATATGTAAGTCACATCATCATGCTGTACACCCTAAACCTACACAGTGCTGAATGTCAATTACACCTTAAGAAAACTAAGGAAAAAGTTAAATAAAAGGATAAAATTAGGATAACACTAAAAGGATGTGATAAATTGATATAATATGAAGTAGTTATTGCTAGGAATAAAGAGAGGTGGGTCATAATAATAAAGAGATTGATTCATCAGGAGGATATAAAAGTTATAAATGTGTTTATATCCAAAAAGCATAACATCAAAATAAATAAGGGGGAAAAAAAAAACTGATGGAGTTGAATGAAGAAATAGAACAGTCAACAGTTTTAGTTGGAGATTTCAACGTTATTCTCTCAGTAATAGACAGAAAAAGTAGAGAGGTAATCAGTATGAATACAAAAGACTTGAGCAACTCTATCAACTAACTTGACATAATTGATATTTATGATGAACTCCACCCCAAAACAGAGTGTCCTCTCGGCTTTCGAGCATAGTATTCACCTAAGCAGGGCATGTACTGACCGTAAAACCAGGCTCAATACATGTAAGATGACTGAAAACATACCAAGTGTTCACTACTTAAGAAATTAAACTAAAAATTAAATGATATAGAAAAATCCCCCAAATGGTGAAAATAAAGAACACATTTCTAAATTATACATGGATCAAAGCAGAAATCCAAGAAAATTAGAAAATATCTTAAACTGAAAGAAAATGAATCCACAGTACATTAAAATTTGTTAGTTCAACTAAAGCAGTGTTATGATTATACTACAGATGTGATAAATTCATTTGAGTAATAAAATTTTTTTAATTAAAAAAAAATAAAAAGACACTATCAAGAAAGTGAAAAGACAACCACACAATGGGAGAAAATGTGTGCACACTGCATGTCAGTTAAGAATCTAGCACCCAAAATACATAAAGAACTCCCAGGACTCAACAATAAAAAGACAAAAAGGAATTCGTGCTATGGGGCTATGGTCGGTGGCATCTCTGCAGTGCCAGGACACAGGTTCAATCCCTGTCCTGGAACAGCGGGTTAAAGTATCCAAAACAGATCACGGCCAAGGAGAGCAGACTTGCCGTTCCTGGGGCGGAGGGGGAAGGGAGTGGGATGGACGGGCAGTTTGGGGGTTTTGGATGCAAACTGTTACATTTGGAATGGATGGGCAATGGGGCCCTGCTATATAGAACAAGGAACTGTGTGTGATTTGGTCACTTTGCTGTACAAGAGAAATTGAAGAAATATTGTAAATCAAGTATAATTTCATCAAAATAAAAATATTTTTAAAAAACAAAACAAAAAAAAAACAAAGGAAAGCACATCAATAAATGTTTGCCCTAAAAACAAGAAAGATTTCAAATCAATGACTTAAGCTTCCACCCTAAGAAACTAGGAAGAGAAGAACATATTAAATCAAGCAAGTAAAAGGAAAAAGAAAAAAATATATATATAAAGATAGAAATCGAAGACACAGAAAGGTAGGAGTTCCCGCCATGGCTCAGCAGAAACAAATCTGACTAGCAACCGTAAGGACACAGTTTTAATCCCTGAACTCACTCAGTAGGTTAAAGACCTGGTGTTGCCATGAACTGTGGTGTAGGTTGCAGATGCAGCTCAGATCCACCGTTGCTCTGACTGTGGTGTAGGCCAGCAGTTGCAGCTCCACTTTGACCCCTAGCCTGGGAATTTCCATATGCCGTGGGCACAGCCCTGAAAAAAAAGAAAAGAGAAAGAAAAGATAAAGAAGGCCGTAAGGAAAATCGATGAAACTAAATATTAGTTCTTAATTTTTTTTAATTGAGAAACTAATGATAAATCTGAAAACAATCAGGAATTAACATGTTTATTCTAACATCAGAAATACTTTCACCTCAGACTGTATAGACATTAAAATGATAATAAATATCATGAACAATGATATGCCAATAAATTTGAAAACTTAGAGGAAACGAACAAATTACTTGAAAGACACAAGCTACCAAGTTCACTTAAGAGAAACTGGTAATCTGAATATTCTTCAATGAACTTGTTTTAAAAATCTTCCAACAAAAAAAATTCTAGGTTCACCAGTCTTATCTGTTGAATTCTATCAAACACTTATGAAGGAAATAAACTCAATTCTACACAAATTTATTCAGGAACTAGACTAGGATGAAACATCTCCCAATTCATTTTATGAGGACGGGATTACCCGGATGTCAAAATCAGATAAAAACAGTAAAGAAAACTTCCGACTGCTATCTATAATGAAAATAGTCACAAAAAATAATTTTAAGATGTTAGCAAGTTAAAGCCAGAGATACATTTTTTTTTTTAAAAAAGCAATATGTCATAACTAATTAGGACTCACTCTAGAAGGCAAAGTTGGTTCAAGGAAATCAATCAATGTGATTCACCAAATTGTGATATTAAAATTAAAAATTATTTGACTGGAGTAACAAATAAAAAAGAAGACTAAACAAAGTTCCACAATCGCCATGATAACAATTCAGCAAGCTATAAATAGAAAAAAAAATATTTTCTCAAATTTAAAAAGATCTAGGATAAAATGGTAATTCTATTTCTAGTTTTCTGAGGAATTTCCGTACTGTTTTCCACAATGGTTGCACAAATTTACATTCACATTACACCACCAACAATGTAATAGACTTCTTTTTTCTCCACATCCTCTCCAGCACTTATTGTTTGTAGACTTTTTGATGATGGCCATTCTGACTGGTGTACGGTGACACCTCATCGTGGTTTTGATTTGTATTTCTCTAATAATTAGCGATGTTGAACATCTTTTCATGTGTTTTTGGATCCAGCAATCTCACTCCTGGGCATCTATCCAGGGGAAACCATGACTCAAAAAGACACATGTAATCCAATGTTCATTGCAGCACTATCTTCAGTAGCCAAGACATGAAAACAACCTAAATGTCCATTGACAAAGGGTGGATAAAGAAGAGGTGGTACATATACACAATGGAATATTACTCAGCCATTGAAAGGAAAGAAATAACAGCATTCGCAGCAACATGGATGAACCTAGAAATTATCATGCTAAGTGAAGTCAGTCAGACAATGAGACACCAACATCAAATGCTATCACTTATATGCTGAATCTTAAAAAAGGACAGAATGAACTTCTTTACAGAACAAATACTGACTCACAGACTTTGAAAAACTTATGGTTTCCAAAAGAGACAGGTTGGGGAGTGGGGGATGCACTGAGGGTTTGGGATGGAAATGCTATAAAATTTTGTTGTGATGATTGTTGCACAACTATAAATGTAACAAAATTCATTGAGAAAAAATAAAAAGATCTAAGAAAAGCCTACATCTCACATCATGTGCAATAGTGAAAGAGTAAACGCTTTCTGCTTAGAAACAGGAGCAAAACAAGGCTGCCTACTTTCACCACTTCTTTTCGACCCATCACTGGAGGTTCTGGTTACAACTATAAGTAGAGGTATGAACTGGGCATATTTGAAGTCTACTGGTAGATCCTTACATTACCTTGTGAGAGGGAGGTACAACCAAAACACTTAACTACCCATATGCAGACTGAATTCAACTAAAGTCCCTAGGGTTTTGTTCTGATTCTTTGCTTATTTCTTTAATAAAAGGTACTACTAAGCCATGCGTTCTGATCATAGCATAAAAAAGATACCCTAACTGAAACATAGCAATAATGGTCAAACAGACAGTACTAAGCAATGAGTCAATCAACTAACAAGCTGGAGGGAAGTTTCTCAAGGATTTCTGGCTCTCCCCATTATATCCCTCTTAGCTTGTCAAGCTGTATATTCACCCAATAAATAAAGACTAAACTTATCATGTTAATCATTTCACCATATATGTAAATAGAACCATTGTGCTATATCTCTTAAACTTATCTTGTGGTGTATGTCAATTATTTATTAATAAAACTGGAAAACCTACTTTTTAACTTAAAGCTTTTTTTTAAAAGAAAGAGATGGTTCATACTAATTCAGCAGATGGATTGCTTCTGGTGGATTGCCTGGGAAGTTTTTACTAAATTGCATATTAGATGTTTTTCTAAAAATAAAATTCTACTATATATAACCTCAGTGTTCAAAATTATATTGAACAACCACCTTCATCATAAAGCTAATCACATCAATGAGCTGTAATAGATTTAATTTTCCATCCCATTAATTGTTCACCTCTGGAGTTGGTCCTGCCTTGCTCTTCAGATACTGAGTTTGGTTGTATTTATCATGTGTTTTTCTGATGATGCAATCAGAGGTAACACTGAGAAATCCCAATTTTGAAAATAACATCCAAAAAGCTTATATATGGAAAAGGTGAGGGTATATCTCATATATTCTTCCTCAGTACACATAAATGTATACACACATATGAACATGTGCATAAGAATGAACATATATTTCACCGTAAATCTCTCACTTCACAGCTAGAAATCTGTGATTCAATTCTGTCTTTTTAAAATCCTAGTTATTAAAAGTACATATTCTTCTGTGATAAACTTCTTGTACTTGCCTGAAAACCTCACACTATTTCTAAAATTGTAAGTAGAGAAGTGTATTTCTATCTTTATCATTCCTTTGTTTTTGTATTAGTTTATATCCAAAGTGATACATGAATGGAATATGCTAATTGAAAATTAAATGGCTATTCCAAGGTCACATAGAAATTGCCAACATCAGTGCTGATTTGCTTCATCTGTAGAGGGCACTAATTTCTATTGTACCATACAATGTTTTGATAACTACCAAAGCTACATGTAAGCATGTTGGGACTTCTTTATACTTTTTAAAAGTAGGAGCATTGCTGCTTACTGTCTATCATCCTTAATTAAGGAAATAAACCCTTAAAACTTAGAAATAAGAAATGTGAACAAGTGCAGCCGCCTGATTTAGAAATTAAGAAAGAGAGTACAATAGTTGCCTGCATTCTCACACCCAGCTAACGTCCCTGCTCTTCCAGTGCTTCATTTTTGCAGCTAGAAGAGAAGAACAGAGCAGAGAATCAGGGTTTCTGAGCAATTTGATCAGGCTCAGAGAGTGAATGGGAGTAACATGCACAAGCACACTGGAGCATCCCACCCTCTCATGCCTTCCTGTGCTTCCACACTGATCTGATTTGTATGTTCATCTCTGTCGTGTTTCTGAAGATCATTCTTATCATATGGATGCTCATGGCAATGAAGAATAAAGCAGGATATTAGGAGTGACTATGCATAACAAGTTGTCCTGGACAGAACTTAAAGGGAAAAAGGAAGAGAATTAGCTTAGCTAACAGATAAAGAAGTGGGCTTTCAGCAGAAGGGTGAATGCAATTAACCATCAACTGAAAGAGGAAAACCAAACTGGAGCAAAACATTACTAAAAGAAACTATACTTCCGTAAAAAAAAAAAATATGTCCGGCTATGCATATATACATTAATATCTGTGAGCATTTAAACATTTCCAGTGCACTCACAAATCTCAGGCACCATATGAAAGCAGTGAAATGACATCTGAAAGACATTTTCAATGACATTTCAAAAGGATATAAATTATCAGAATGATAAAAATAAAAAAACAAAGGAAACCATGCTTGTCAGAATATCTGCACTTTCTCACATTTATCTTGAATACACATGCAGTACGTTCATAGGGCAAGCTCTGGAAATCAATACGGTAAATGAAATATCATTGGCATCCTCTTCTCATTTCAGCTGTGGTATGAGTGAAGAGTGGTAATGTCTCGATAAATAATGTTTACCTTCAGTCTCTTTTACCCTCGTTCCAAACAGATGAGCAATTTCTGAAAAGCAACTGTAGAAGATGTACTTTTACCTCTTCATCAAAAACATATAAAAATGAAATACACTGTGGTATTTATTACCACGTATATTACAAACCACCATGGCGATCCAGTATAAATGGCTTTTTTCTCTCTGGCGCCGACCTTCAAAAGTGATGATGTGAAAAGCTCTAGACTTTATGGCACCTTAACTAGAAATACATTATAGCTGCTATATTAATATGTAGTTGTGGCTTCGCTATAAAGTTTGAATATGAAAAGAAACTCTGATCCCCATGCTCTGCTATAAACTTTAAATAAGCAGAAAAATATGCTCCTGAAAGTAGCCAGAGGATGCTGAGACAATGTTTATGTGAAATGATGCTGTTTCTTCTTCTTAGCTTCAAAGATTAATAGCAGTTTTTGCATTACTAAATTCAATGTGAACAACTGAATAACTGGCATCATCTTTAGCATATAAAGTCAGAAAGGCTTCCCAGAACTGTGTAAGTATACATATTTACACCTTTAGATCCCTGTGGATGGGGACCTTTGAATCTCTACATTTAGACATGCTTATTAAGCTCCATTTTAAAGCAATGAGTATATTTCAGTGACCAGATGCCAAGCAATAGAAAATTGATGATCACTGAAACATTATTTTAAAAGTGTCAAGTGTATTTCCTCTGAAACATCAAAATATTTTTGCATATATAAGTATTATGATGCTACATTTTTAGTAGCTTATTTAACACCTATTATCAGTTTCGTCAAAATTTTAGTTTTAAATGAACACAACTTTCCCTGACATGTAAATGATGCCATGGTGCACGACAAGATAACTTCTATAGTTTTTCAAATTAATTTGCAAACATTCACAAACACATACATAATTTACTATTGCTGATAATCACAGGTGGACATGATGATATAGCTTAAACATATATTCTAACCAGACATTACAGGACTTGTCATAGCTCTTTTATAACAAAATGCCTTAGACTGAGTGGCTTAATGGGAGACTTATTTCTCATGGTTCTAGAGGCTGGGAAGTACAAGACCAAGCTCTGCAGGTTTTGTGCCTAGTGAGAGCTGTCTTTACTGGCTTGCAGATGGCTACCTTCTCACTGTGTACTCATGTGGCAGAGAAAGCTCTGTCATCCTCTGCTTGTAAGGACACTATCCCCCATTAAACCCCACCTTGAAGACCTCATCTAAACCTAATTACCTTTCAGGACCCCACCTCCAAACACCATTATGTTAGGGGTTAGGACTTCAACATACACATTTTAGGTGGGAGTGTATGTACATTGGCACAACCACTATGGGAAATATGGAGGTTCCTCAGAAGACAAATATAGCACCACCACATGATCCAGCAATCAAAAAATGAGCAGAAGATCTAGACATTTCTCCAAAGAAGATGACCAAAAGACACATGAAAAGATATTCGACATTGCTAATTATTAGAGATGTGCAAATCAAAACTACAATGAGGTATCACCTCACATGAGGTATCACCTCACATGAACTAGAATGGCTATGATCAAAGGGTCTGCAAATAATAAGTGCTAGAGAAGGTGTAGGGAAAAAAGAACCATCCTGCACTGTTGGTGGGAATGTAAACTGGTACAGCCACTATGGGAAACAGTATGAACGTTCCTTAAAACACTAAAAATACACAGAGAACTATCTCCATTCTCTTGGGATAGACCATGATGAAAAATAATAGGAGAAAAAGAATGTATATATATGTACGACAGGATCACTATGCTGTACAGCAGAACTTGACACAATAGTATAAATAAACTATATTCTAAAAAATAAAATAAAAAGAAGGAAAAACACTAAAAATAGAGCAAATATATGATCTTGCAATAGCACCCCCAGGCAAACATCCAAACAAAACTATGGGCTGGAGGGGCTGTGGAGAAAAGGGAACCCTCCTGCACTGTTGGTGGGAATGTAAACTGGTACAGCCACTATGGAGAACAGTTTGGAGATACCTTAGAAATCTATACATAGAACTTCCATATGACCCCACAATCCCACTCTTGGGCATCTATACAGACAAAACCATACTTAAAAGAGACACATGCACCCACATGTTCATTGCAGCACTATTCACAATAGCCAGGACATGGAAACAACCCAAATGTCCATCAACAGATGATTGGATTGGGAAGAAGTGGTATATATACACAATGGAATACTACTCAGCCATAAAAAAGAATGACATAATGCCATTTGCAGCAACATGGATGGAACTAGAGAATCTCATCCTGAGTGAAATGAGCCAGAAAGACAAATACCATATGATATCACTTATAACTGGAATCTAATATCCAGCACAAATGACATCTCCTCAGAAAAGAAAATCATGGACTTGGAGAAAAGACTTGTGGCTGCCTGATGGGAGGGGGAGGCAGTGGGAGGGATCGGGAGCTTGGGCTTATCAGACACAACTTAGAATAGATTTACAAGGAGATCTTGCTGAGTAGCATTGAGATCTTTGTCTAGATACTCATGTTGCAACAGAAGAAAGAGTGGAGGAAAAAATGTAATTGTAATGTATACATGTAAGGATAACGTGATGCCATTGCTGTACAGTGGGAAAATAAATAAATATATATATATATATATATATATATATAAATGCCCCCTATATTCATTGCAGTACTATTCACAATTGCTAAGACATGGAAGCAACCTAAATTCCCATCAACAGATAAAGGGATTAAGAAGATGTGGTATATTACAATGGAATACTACTTGGCTGTGAAAAAGAATGAAATAATGTCATTTGCAGCAACATGGATGCAACTGAAGGTTTTCATACTAAGTGAAGTCAGAAAGAGAAAGACAAATACCATATGATATCACTTCTATGTGGAATATAAAATATGGCACAAATGAACCTATTTACAAAATAGAAGATGACTCACAGACATAGAAAACAAGCTTATGGTTGCCAAGGGGGAGGAGGGAAAGAGTGGGATGGACTGGAAGATGAGGTTAGTAGATGCAAACTATTACACTCAGAATGGATAAGCAATGAGGTCCTACTGTAGCACAGGGAACTATATCCAATCTCTTGGGATAGAACATGATGGAAGATAGCATGAGGAAAAGTATATATATGACTGGGTCATTTTGCTGTACATCAGAAATTGGCACATTATAAATCAACTAGATTTTAATTTAAAAAATAAATAAAAGCTCACAGATGCTAACAGAGGCATAAATAAATAAATAAATTTTAGGGAACAAAATTCAGTCCATAGCAGGGCCTAATGTTTTTATTCTTTTTAGCAGATTTGTCAGTTTTTATAAATTATTTAAATAACAGGAATGAGGAGGAAACACATTATGCTAATTTTTATATTACTGCCATAACTAATTTCTGAATGTTGGTTTTTTACACAGTCAGCATTTGGTGGCCTAGAAGGCTAAATGTTAAAAGAAAAAAAAAAGATATATGACATATATTGTTAATGATAGCACTGTGTATGACAGAATAAATTAAGAAAAAAATTTTTATATTAATGAGATTTTTGAGAATAGAGGCTGAAATAATAATTCTGCCAAATTTACATTATTTTGTTCTGATTTTTTCTTTGTCCTGTATGCTTTATAACTGATCAGTTTATTTGCTCTTTGAAATTATAGTTTTAAAAGAGTTTCAGGGAATTCCCATGTGGCACAATGGGTTAAGAATCTGACTGCAGCAGCTCCAGTCACTGTAGGGGTGCAGGTTTGACTCCAAGCCTGGCACAGCTCTAATTGCATCCGTGGCCCAGGAACTTCCACATGCCATGGGTATGGCCATAAAATTAAAAACAAAAAAAGTGTTTCATACTAATCATGTCTAATTCATTCCATGTTGGTTGGAAATGACTGGTTTATACGCCAAAATGTATAATCTAATCTGTCTGATGCTGTAGCCCCAACACAGATGTGGCTATTTAAATCAAAATTTAATTTAATCAATACCATAGTTCCCATTGTGGTTCAGCAGAAACAAATCTGACTAGTAGCCATGAGAACACAGGTTTGATCTCTGGGCTCGCTCAGTGGATTAAGGATCTGGTGTTGCCATGAGCTATGATGTGGGTCACAGATGCAGCTCAGATCTGGAGTTGCTGTGGCTGTGGTGTAGGCCGGCAGCTATAGCTCCAATTTGACCCCTAACCTTGGGACATCCATATGCCATGGGTGCGGCCCTAAAAGGACAAAAAATTAAATTAAATTAAATCAAATTAAAAATTCATTGTCTCAGTCATACCAGCCACCTCTCAGGTGCTCATCAACCACCTATGGCTATTGGCTCCTATACATGGCAGTACAGATTAAGAACATTCCCAACACTGTAGAAGATTTTACAGAGAGACTGCTCTAGACTAAGTAGGTATCAGCAAACTGTGGCCTGTGGGCCAAGGCAGCCTGCCCTGTGTTTTTATAAACAAGGTTTTACTGGAACATAGCCACACTCAATCCTTTATGCTTTATCTATGGCTGCTTTTGTACCATCACCAGCAACCTTCAAGAGCTGCAAAAGAAACTATATGCCTTGCAAAATCTAAAATATTTACTATCTAGCCCTCTACAGGAAAAGTTAGCCAGCTCCCACTCTAGAGGATGGATATCAAAGAAGTTTGTAGCTTGGGTTCTGCAGGTCAATATAATGGAATTTGAATCCTGACTCTGGCAGAAATTAATTTCTCTGAGCATTCTTTTTGTTTGTAAAAGTGAAATTGTAATGGAGTTTCTGTCATAGCACAATGGGTTAAGAATCAGACTGTAGTGGCTCCAGTCTCTGCTGAGCCACAGATTCCATCCCTGACCTGGTGTAGTGGGTTAAAGGATCTGGTATTGCTGCAGCTGTGGCAGAGGTCACGGCTGCAGCTCAGATTCAACCTCTGGCCCAAGAACTTTAATCTGCTGAGGATGTGATCAATAAAAAAAAAGAAAAAAAAAGAATTGGAATTGTAATAATACTGATGTTACAGAGTTGTGGGAGGATTAAATGAAGCATATAAAATACTCAGCACCATGACTGCTACATGGTAAGCCCTCAAAAAATACTTCCTGTTAAGTTTTTATCATTCTTCTGTTCACTAATATTATTATTCCTGCAATTGGTAAAAGGTGTGCAGAGGTATCCCGGCTTTCAGATCTCAAATAGGAGTAATTTTTCATAGGCATAACAGTGACCGGGATATATAATTCACTTCAGACAATGTATGTGAAGGTTAAAAATAAGTATCTTTTGAAATTATATTTTCTATCTAGTGTGTGAGACATAAACACATCTGAAATATCCTGTGCCTAGGAACCAGCAAGCCGAACTTATTCCTTTGGTTCCTACCCAAAGGCTTCCTCCTGTGAATCTGTTAAGATATATCTTCCTTCAAAACTTGACAATACTCTAATCCCTATTCATCTAGTGCTTAGGGGAAATGACTATAGACTCTTTGGCTTGATAATTACAGCCATGTGCAGATTCCATGCACCTAATATTTTGTTTAGTTGTAGCAACCTAACAATAGCCTATTCTAATAAAAGATTTGGAGGCATATGGGGAACTATTTTTTTAAGTTTTATTGAAGTAGAGTTGATTTACAATGTTGTGATAATTTCTGCTGAACAGCAAAGTGAATCAGTTATACATACACACACATTCATTCTTTTTCAGATTCTTTTCCCATATACATTACCATGGGGGGAGGGAGGGATTGGGGCTTTGGATTGGCACATGAACACTGTGGTCCATGGAATGATTGGCCAATGGGGAACTAGTAACAGAAAGGAACTTTATCAGTTAAAGAGTCATCTACATATGGTGAAATCAGCCTTTGGCAAAATTGTGGGAGGCTGCCAATGGGATCTCAGCTGCCTTTTCTCTCACCTCTCTTGATTTTGGAGCTCCTTATACTCTGGCATCCCTCACTCCCAGCACACTTAGATCAATGAAGTCACTGTTCTCAGATGACCCTCCCAGGCCTAGAGCTGCCCTCCTAGACACGAAAGTCACAGGGAGGTAACCTAGGAAGGCGGCCATGCATACAAGGGCTAATGGGTGTTGGATCAAATATGAGTCTACAAAGATTAAGTCCTGTGGGAAACCTATACAGTACGATAAGCTGTCCTCGGTTCTTTTTATCTTTACTTCCACTCTCTCCTCATCCCATCATATGGAGTTTTAACAGCCTATAGTACTTGCAATAATATTTATTCTTACTCACATGGAATTACTCTTTACCCTAAAATATTACATACCAAAGTTATTTCCAAATGAGTCTTGAAATTAAAAAAAGGGTAGGGTGGGGGTTGAGGAGGGAGGCACTGGCCTTTATATGTACCAAAGAAAGAAAGAAGGATAGAAGGATATGGAAATAAATCAATACTGAGAATTTGCTATGTGCTTGGAATTTTGCTGGGTATGTTATAAGTAGTTATTAGGTGACTAATTTTTCAATGTGTTTCTGAAGTAGGTATTAAAAAGTCACTTTTGTTACTGGAAAACTTCAGATTCAGAGAAATCTAGCAGTTTGCTAATAAGTGCTAAAGCTGGAATTCAAGTCAAGTCTGTTTGATTTTAAAGTTTACTCCCTTCTACACTGTATAATCTCTCATTATTAAAAGTAACCTATAGTGCATGCTGTTTTATATGGTAGAACTTTTGTATAAAGGGGGGAAATTATCTGTAGTTCACCTCTTTCATAAATCTGGATTGTAGCACAAATTTGATAAACATGGAAATAGTCATAAGTTCCAGCTTGCATTTGAGTTACAGGAGATAAATACCAATCTATACACTTAATAACTCTGTCCTTTACCTTCATTTTCAGTGAAGGCCATGTTTAAAAACTGGCAGAGCTTCTGGACTTTACCTGCTTAGGTTTACCACCTGGCCCTGCACCTGTGCACTACATCTTGCACTGTCTTTCTAGAATGCATGCTTCTGGGGACCCCATAGCATTTATCTTCATCTGGAGCACTTGGAAGTAAATGGGACTCAGCACTATCCATTAGAAGAAACTTGACCTTGTTGATTATTTCTGACGACTTCAGAGATCACATCTCTCCCCATTAATCATCTTGGCGGATGATTTCAGATTCCTGCCATTTGTACACAGGAAAAAAGCACTTTAGTGTTTTGGATTTTCATTTGTTTGTAAAGAGCCTCAACTTAAAAATTCTGCTTTTTCAGAGTTTAATGAAGCTTGAAATTGGTGACCTACAGAACAGTTTACTTCTTAATGCTTTTTCTGAATAACAACAATACTTGAACATATTGCCTAATTTGAAAAGAATAATTCTTTGTCCCCAGTTTTGTCTTGGAGGAACCCAAAGTCACATTGGGCTGGTAAATTTCATTGCTGCAGCTGCAGCTGCTTTTACTTGATAGCAGAGGCTACCATTCATTAAGAGCTTTGTCTACCATGGATGTTGCTGAAAATTTTCATACATCAATCTCATTTATTTAAAAGCGCAAAAACTCTGAGACACATGTTTCATTGTCCCCATTTTGCCAATCAGTAAAGGGAAGTGCAAGGAGGTTAAGTGATGTACCTAAGGTCTGCTAACAATAGATTGTCCATACAGAATTTGAACTGAGACTTTATGGGAATGAAGAAGATGTGACAAAAAGAAAAGGTGCAAAGATAAGGACTCACATTGGAATTCAGGATGACACAACCACAGGGCAACAAGTGCAATGAAAATATATTTTCCTAGAAACATCTCCAATTCTGCCCCAGTGCCTCAATCACCCTCAGTGACCAGTCTTGTGGTTTTATCCAAGCCTTATTCCACAATTACCTGGAAAACTTTTGGAAAAAAACAAAACTCCTAATAGTTGAGCCCCAACAAGTAGATCAAAATACCTATGGGTGGGGTCCAAGAATTAGATAGGAGTCTTCTGGTGACATTTCAATGAATAGGCCAGTTAGCACCAGAGAGATGGTGTCATTGTGATTATAGTAGCGGTGATGGTTGTTTTTAGAAGTGTTGAGGGAAGGAAGATATGGAAGAACTAGTGTGTAGAGGAAACCCAAACAAATTCTTTCAGCATTTTCAGGCTGGAAGCTCTATCAGTGCTTGCTGGGACCCCCAAAGCCCTGTCCTATACCCACTAAAGTCCCAGTGAAGCTTTCTATGTCCTGACAAAGTAGCCAGGCAGTTTAGTAAGTGGAATACAATTTTAAAATATTTGATGGATGGAAAATAGATGAAGCAATTTCAATTTTCCTTGGCTCAACATGGGTACAATGGGGCTTTTCAAAAATCTGCTTGTGTTTCATAAAAGCAAATTGTATTGCCAAAACTCCTCTTCCAAAATAACATGATTATTCTCCATGGGGGCTAATTCAACAAAGAAAAGGGCAAAAATAAATGGAACAAGCCTGAAGACTAATTGGGTCAAGGCAGTACCAATGCCACTGTTAGAAATTTCTGCTGTTTTCCAAAGTAAATCAGATCTGGGTAAAGTGAAATAAGGACAGAGAAGAAAATTGTTTGGGGTTGGATGGAACTAAACTGGGAAGCTGGAGGTCATTTTAAAATAGAGCCTCGGTAAATACAACAATACCTGCCACTAAGACTGCAAATTTGTAGTAAACCCAAGAAAATGCTTCACTCCTTGTAGGCCACTATGCATGTTTTGTAGATCATTTAATTTATAAGTCCTAAGAAGAAAGAACGCACACTCAACAAGTCAAAGATTTCCTTCATGAATGTACATGTTTCAAGCTTGGTCTAGAAATGTAGGAAGCTCCTATGCATCAGATAAATTCCCATTTTCTGCAAAAGTATCAAAACATTCCAGAGACAGATAATCACTAAGAAAAACCATAGGCACCTCATATAAAAACAGCCAGAGATTTGTAGGAAGATTAGACGAGATTGCAAAATTCTATATATGAATCATAAACATCCACTTTTCTGCTCATTTCTATAGCTTTTTGGGGTCACATTGAAAAGACTGAAATGGTTTAGAAGTCTGGGTTAAAATATAATAATACTAGTTTTTACTTGCTTTTCAGTGGGAACAAATGTATATCAGTTATTCATGGCCGATTAAAGGTACAGAAATATTTTTAGGGATTCAGTACTCCAAGTTCTTTGTATAAAACATAAACATACCCGATGGACAAGGAAATTCACATAATAGGTCTTGTAGATGTGCTCCTGGGGTGCCTAATTTCAGCCCAGGCAGTAAATGTTTCTCCAAACTGGATTTGGATACAGGTTAAAACTTTGTGAATAAATGCAATGGCAGTATTACAGAGGATTTACGCTCATACTTTTTTTTCCTATAAAACACTAATGCCTTTTTCATACTCCTTAGACATCTGATTTAATGGGTATGAGGTGTGACCTGGTATTTGGATTTTTTAATGCTCCCTAGGCAATTCTTATATGTAGCAAAGATTGGGAACCACCACACTAGACTGGCTGGTCTCAATTCCTCTATGATTGTGTCACTCTTTTGTTAAAATGCCATATACCTAGTCTTTATAAATAGTCCAAATTCTCCAACAAAACATCTAAGGTCTTTCAAATCAGACTATTTGTCATCATTTTGGCCTCACCTCTCATACTCCTCCATCTCCATTACTTCTTAAGCATTCACCACACAAGCCTTACCTCTTAGTGACTATATTTCCTTATGGCTCCAAGATAACATAATGAGGGAAAAGATTAATTTAGCTCATCATAATTTTGGAGATTTTATTTATCATCTGGAAGCCAAGCTAATAAGCCCACTTCCAGGAAGGAAATTTTTGCTAAGATTTTATAGTTAAGCATAAAAGCTATAATATCTTTTCATCCCTGTCCACTTGGCACCCCTCACTCTATAACAATCCATAATAATCAGGATCATTATCGAAAGAGTCATGATGGAAATCTGTTGGATTTCCTTAAAGGGGCACCTTTCAAGTCCTTGTGTCAGTTTGGGAAATTCTTTACACTTTAGGATCTAAAGCTCATTAACTGTAAGTAGCCCCAACCACCTGTGATATCCAGGTGCCCATATGCCAGCCACTTTAGGTCCATGTGTGTACTTACCCCACATACTGGCATCCTACATCACAAATCTTAGGTTCCACAAATATTCTACAGTTGATAAAAGGGTCCCCTTCTCCAAATTAGCAAAATGGTCAGGAATATAAACAAATCCCCTTAAGGTAAGTAAGAAAACTAAATCAGAATATGGAGAGCTGTTTTTCATCATAAAAGCTCCCAATCAGGAGAACAAAGTGAAATTCTAGGGCTACTAGTCAGGGAAAGGTCTTCCTTTTTCAAAAATTCTAGTTAGGACACAAAGAGGAAATACAGGTGGATATAAAAGGGTCTTCTAGATGCACCCAGTTGCAATAGGGGCATGAATATTTGCAGGTGTCAAATCTCTCTCATTTTTTTTTTGTCCTTTTTTTCTATTTTTGTGTGCCCTCACTCTAACTAAAACACGCTATACGGACCCACTGCCCACCACTATCTGACTTCACTTTCCAGGTATCTTTTCACTGACCTTCAGGATTAACTTCAGCAGCTGCCTCTCCTGAGAGGCCTGGCCTGCCCTGGATGCAAGTCTCCCCCACATGCTTCTTGAGCACAGTTTAGATGCTCTTACATTGACTATTTTGTTTGTTTGGTTTTAATTTAATTTTATTATAGTTGATTTCTAATGTTGTATTTGTTTCAGGTGTACAGCAAAGTAAATCAGTCATACGTATGAGAATATCCATTCTTTTTTCCCATATAGATTATTACAAACTAGTGAGGAGATTTTCCTATGCTATACCATAGGTTTGTTAAACATCTTTTTTTTTTTTTTTGCCTTTTTAGGGCTGCACCCGCGGCATATGGAAGTTCCCAGGCTAAGGGTCAAATTGGAGCTGCAGCTGTTAGCCTACACCACAGCCACAGCAACTTGGGATCTGAACTTTGTCTGTGACCTACACCACAGCTCACGGCAACAATAGACCCTTAACCCACTGAGCGAGGCCTGGGATCCAACTCCCATCCTCATAGATACTAGTTAGGTCCATTACCTCTGAGCCATGACAGAAATGCCTAACCATCTATTTTATACAGTAGTGTGTATGTGTTATTCCCACCCTCCCAGTTCTCCCCACTCCCACCCCAATGGTTCCACCTGTGTAACCAGTTGAAGTAGTCCCACAGGAACTCTGTGCTATTTGCCTTTCAACAGCAGTGCTGGGTACGATTCACACTCAAATGTTTGATGTTTCGTGACTGACTGAAATGATGAATGAATTACTCCTTGACACTAAACTCTAGAGAGTCAGGATTCTCAGTTTTAATATGTACTTTCCTATTACAAAGTTGATTTGAATATTAAGAAATATTACCTATAAGATATCTAGAAATAATAAGTCCTTGATAACATTTTTTTTTCTTTCCCTTTTCTCTTTTGCATTTAAGAATCATGACCATGTGAGGAATACAAGTTATAGAGTAACAAAGCACAAGAGTTCAGAAAATTAAGAGCACTTCCTGACTGAAGTATGGATAAATACACAATGCTTACTTCACAATTTGAAAAGACATGAATGTTACATAACAGCAGTATGTTCCCCATTTATGAAAAAAATGGATGAGAAGAATAATTATAATAATATGCAGAATGTAAACTCTATAGTCTTTTTGTTTTCTCCTTTTTTGGTCCACATCCATGGCATACAGAAGTTCCTGGGCCAGGGATCAAATCTCAGCCAGAGCTATGACCTGCACCATAGCTACAGCAACACTGGATCTTTAACCCACTGTGCCAAGCCAGGTATCAAACTGGCACCTCCACAGAGACAAGTGAGATCATTAACCCACTGTGCCACAGCAGGAACTCCAACTCTACAGTCTTTTAGAAGCATTGAGTATGATCATTAAGCTCAAGGGCCTAGAGAGACTTGGAGACATGCAAAAGTGTGCCTTAAATCTCAGCTACTTAGTAGGCATGTATCCTTGGACTTACTTAACCCAACTAATCTCATCCTCAAAATGGAGACAATACCTAAATCAATTAATTGATTTGAGGATTAAATGAGATTATTTATGTTAAGCCCGTAGAAAATACTCAACAAATGAAGTTATTACTAATTACTAAGGAAAATGTCTGTGCAACTGGAAGGCATGCCCAGTATTCTATCTGTCTAGTATTCATCCTGCTTTTCTGTGAAAAAATACATCCCCTTCTTTTGGGAAATATCCATTCTATTCTATCCATGCCAGAGTAGAGGGCCAATCTTCTTACATTTTCTCCTCCAACATAAGTGAAGCAAAATGTGTTCATCATCTATATGAGGAAAACTACAAAACTCTGATGAAAATAACCAAAGAAGTAAATAAATGAAAATATAGTCTATGTCCACAGATAGGAAGACTAAATATCTGTCAAGATCTATTTCTTCCAAATTTGATCTCAGGAGTTAATGGAATGCCAATCAAAATTCCAGCAAGTTATTTTGTAGACTTCAACAAACTGGTTCTAAAGTTTATATAGAGATATAAAAAGTCCATATACAATATTCAACGAGGACAAAGTCAGAAACAGACAGTACCCAAATTAAAGAATTTCTATAATGTTACAGAGATCAAAACAGTGTGGTATTGGTGAAAGAATAGACAAATGGATCAATGGGACAGAACAGATAGCCTCAAAATAGACTCACACAAACATAGTCAAACAGTCATTGACAAAAGAGCAAAGGCAACTCAAGGGCGAAAGGATGGTCTTTTCAACATATGGTGCTGCAACTGGACATCTACATGCAAAAAATGAATCTGGACACAGAGCTTACACCTTAGAAGAAAATTAACTCAAAATGGATCATGGATCTAAACGGAATGTGCACAAATTTTTAATTTCTAGAAGATAATATAGGAGAAAATCTAGGTGACTTTGGGTTTGGCAATGACATTTTAAATACAGTACCAAAAATATGATCCATGAAAGAAAAAATTGATAAGTTGTACTTATTTAAAATTATGAACTTCCATTTGGTGAAAGACACTGTCAAAGGAATGAAAATACAAGCCACATACTGGGAGGAAATATTGACAAAACACAAACTTAATGGCATTTCCAAAATATACAAAGTCTTAAAATTCAATAATAAGAATTTTTAATTAAAAATGTACAGCAGATATGGACAGATACCTCACCAAAGATAATACGCAGGTGGCAAATAAGCATAAAAAGGTGGGGGCATTTAGAGAACACTACGATAAAGTTCATATACTGTACATTAAGTGGTATAGTTGAAAGTCCACTTGAAAGTAGACTGTGACAATTTAAAGATGGATACCATAAATTTTAAAGCAGCCACTAACATAAAGTAGCAAGTGGATATAGCTAATGAAACACAAAAATATTAAATGGAATTGTTATAGGCTTCAAGTCCTCTTCAAGGAGATTAAGCCCAAAAGCCTCTGGCCATGTTTCATTGTAATGCCCCTTCCCCCACCTTGAACAGCCTGGTAGGGAAGGAATGTCACCCATTCCTCACCTGCCTCTAGATAACCTGTTCCCCATGCAAATTAGTCATCCTGCTTGAAACCAATCAGAAGATCAAATATGCCCCAAACAGAGATCAAAAAACATTCAGCCCTTATGCAACACATAGGGACCTGCAGCAGGAGAAATTGGGTCTCCACTTTGGTCCGCCTCATGGGGTTATTATAAGAGTTGTAAAATGAGTCTGGCCCTCTTTTAACCTGCATGCACTGCACATAAGCTTGCTCTCTCTCTCTCCCCCTCTGTCTCAAAATGTACTTTCACTTTAATAAATCTGAAAAACACCAGTCCACCTGAACCTCCAAAACTTTGTTGTGTGTGGGCAAGGATTGAGAAATAACACAGAGGGAATCTGACATTCTAAACCATCCTGTTATTAGACCTGACAGAATCAAAAAAATAATAATAATGCCAAAGGAGGCAGGAAAAGAGAGCAAAGGGAATAAAATGATAGCTGGGACAAATGGGAAACAAACAGCAAAGTGTTAAACTGAAAAATCAACCAAATCAACATTCACATTAAATGTAAATAGGGTAAATGCATTTTTGAAAGCATATTTTGTCATATTGGAAGAAAAAGCAAGAATAAAGTACATGCTGCCTGAGAAAAAATATATTAAATATAAAGACATGAATAAGGTAAAAGAAATAGGATGGAAAAAGACATATCATGCTAACAGTAATAAAAGAAAGCCTGAGTGGCTATATTAATATCAGACATGTATGTTTAAGAAAAATGACATTAATAGGGATAAAGTACATCATTCCATAATTTCAAATGGATCAATATACCAAAAGAACATAATTATTACAAATATTTATGCACCTGATAACTAAAACCTCAAAATACATTAAGCAAAACCTGTTAAGACTGCAGGGAGAAATAGAAAATTATATAATTAAGGTAAAAGATTTCAACAATTATCTTCTCAAAGGGACATAAAATTAGTAAGGATATAGGAGACATAAATAGTACTATTGGCCAACTTGATCTAATTGATGTTTATAGAACACTCAACCTCAGCAGAATATGCAAACTTTTCAATTCCACATGGAACACTTAACTTGATAGACTATTTTCTGGGCCATAAATAAGACTGATTTTTTTAAAACACTTAAAAATTGCATTTCTCTGACCCCAATGGAATTTAACTAAAAATTAATAACAAAGATATCAGAACAATCCAGAGTATTTGAAAAACGTTCTTCTAAATTTACAGATTTAGGAAGAAATCCAAAAAGAAATTAGAACATGCTTTAAACTGAATGAAAAGTAAAATAACATATCCAAATTTGTGGGATACAGTGAAAGCAATATTTAAAAAGAAATTTAAAGTGCCAAATCCCTACATTAGAAAGGAAGAAAAGGTCTCAAATCAATCTAAACTCACCCCTGAAGAAATTAGAAGAGGAGCAATTTATTACAAAGAAAATATAATAAATAAAATATAGCTCATAGCAGAAAACAATGAGATAGAAAACAAAAATGATTAAGAAAATCAATAAAACTAAAAGTCATTTCTTTGAGATCTATACAGCAGAAAAACTTCTACACACCATAATCAGATAAGAAAGCAAGATACAGATTATCAATATAAAAAATGAGAAAAATGACATAATCACAAATTCTATACACAGAAAAAAATTAAAATGACAATCTTTTTTTGCATTATTATTATTATTTTTTCCCGCTGTATAGCATGGGGATCAAGTTATTCTTATATGTATACATTTTTCCCCCACTCTTTGTTCTGTTGCAATATGAGTAGAAGTAGTTCTCAATGCTACTCAGCAAGATCTCCTTGTAAATCTATTCTAAATTGTATCCAATAACCCCAAGCTCCCAATCCCTCCCACTCCCTCCCCTTCCCATCAGGCAGCCACAAGTCTATTCTCCAAAGTCCATGATTTTCTTTTCTGAGGAGATGTTCATTTGTGCTGGATATTAGATTCCAGTTATAAGTGATATCATATGGTATTTGTCTTTGTCTTTCTGACTCATTTCACTCAGTATGAGATTCTCTGGTTCTATCCATGTTGCTGCAAATGGCATTATGTCATTCTTTTTTATGGCTGAGTAGTATTCCATTGTGTATATATACCACCTCTTCCGAATCCAATCATCTGTTGATGGATATTTGGGTTGTTTCCATGTCCAGGCTATTGTGAATAGTGCTGCAATGAACATGTGGGTGTATGTTTCTCTTTTAAGTGTGGTTTTGTCTGGATAGATGCCCAAGAGTGGGATTGTGGGGTCATATGAAAGTTCTATGTATAGATTCCTAAGGTATCTCCAAACTGTTCTCCATAGTGGCTGTACCAGTTTACATTCCCACCAACAGTGCAGGAGGGTTCCCTTTTCTTCACAACCCCTCCAGCACTTGTTATTTGTGGACTTATTAGTGATGGCCATTCTGACTGTGTGAGGTGGTATCTCATGGTATTTTGATTTGCATTTCTCTTACAATCAGTGATGTTGAGCATTTTTTCATGTGTTTGCTGGCCATCTGTATATCTTCCTTGGAGAACAGTCTATTCAGGTCTTTTGCCCATTTTTCCATTGATTGATTGGCTTTTTTGCTGTTGAGTTGTATAAGTTGCTTATATATTCTAGAGTAAAATGACAATCTTGAATAACTGTATGCTAATAACTGACAATTTAGATGAAATGAAAATTCCTTGAAAGATATACACTACCAAAAGCTCACTCAAGAATAATATGTAACCTGAATAAAGCCATGGCTATTTAAAAAATTATTTTGTTGAAAAATTCAATTCATATAACTAAACATTCATAAATAGGTGTACACATACATAATAAATTGTTTTTTGACAAAGGTGGAGTGGCAAATTCTTTAAAAAAAGGGTGGTCTTTTTAACAAATGGTACTGGAATAATTGGATATCTATATGCCATAAATGAACTTTGATTGAGATTTTCTACCTTATGAAATATTAATTCAAAATAAATCACAGACCTAAATATAAAACTTTTAAAATATAGAAAAAAATCTTTTTGACTTTGGGTTAGGCTAGAAGTTCTTAGATACAACACAAAAAGCATAAGCCATAAAAATATTTAATAAGACTTCATAGACAAAGTTTTAAGAATTCTGTTCTTTAAGGGACATTGTTAACAGAATGAAAAGATAAAACACTGACTTAGAGAAAATATCTGCAAATCACATATTTAACCAAACCATTTCACTTCTAGATCTTTTCCAAAGAGAAATAAAAGCATGTATTCATACAAAGCTTGTATCTAATGTTCAGAGCAGCTTTACTTGTAATAGTCAAAAACTTGAAACAACCAGATGTCTGTGAACAGGTGAAGGGATAAACTAGTTCTGGTATATCCATACAATGGGACAGCTTTCAGCAACAGAAATAAATGAACTATGGATATACACTGCAACGTGGATAAACCTCAAAATAATCACGGTGAGTGGAAGAAGCCAAAATCTAAAAAAAGTACATACTGGTGATTTCATTTATACAAAATTTTAGAATGAGGAAATATCTACAGTGACGGAGAACAGATTGGTTGCTACTTGGGGGATAGGCAGAAGACAGTTTCCTCATAGGCATGAGGAATCTTTTGAAAGTGTTGGAAATGTTCTCTATCTTGAGTGTAATTATGGCTTCGTCTGTGTGTGTGAAAGAGAAAGAGAGATAGAATGTTAATCTGTATACTTTAAACATGTGCACGTTATTTCAGGTTAATTATAATTAAATCTTTTAAAAAGATGAGTTAATTTTCTCGGAACAGATGAATTTAATAAAATACCTTACAAAATTCTCAGTAGAAGAGCAAAGAGATGGAAGATGTAACTAAGGGATAGATAAGTGAGTTAAGAAAGAAAGGAGTAATCATGATACTAATAATAGCTAATATACATAATTCGGTTACTGTGTAAGAGGCATTGTAACAATTACCTGGTTCACATTGTGTAGTATGTGGTGTAGTGCTGGCTGTTTAAAGTTTACTGTAGCCTCCGTTTCTGGTATAGCCCTCCATCAAAGGAAGCTGCCCACCCAAGACTTCTTTTCTGAGTGGTTACTTGCGCCCAATGATTGGTCCAGGTGGGAGGGCAAAGATCCGCCCCCTTGCCCTAGTAGAGGCCTCTGCAGACATTCTGGCTCTGGAGCGCCCCGTGAAACCACGTGACTCTTCCATTGCACCCAAAGATCAATGCATTTCTCCCTCTGCCCAGTACTTCATTTTCTACAGCCTGCTTCAATCTCCCACAGGTGTTGATTCCCAGAAGTTTCTCCTTTAACCTCCTGTAATGCTAATATAAGAGCCTCCGAATCTATGTATGCCGCAAGGAAAATGATCAGGAATAGTTGATTATCTTACTGAATCTGCCCAACAATTCTCTAAGGCATGTTCTACTAATATCTTGGCTTCACGAGTGGAGAAAGGGTTAAGGTTAGAAATTTAAGTGACTCATATCACTAGAACAGTAGTTGGAGGAGCTGATAAAATATGGAACTTTGTAATGTCAAACTGTACAGGCTCCTGGAGATCGTTTTATCATAAATGAATTATTAAAATCAAACAATATGTTTTTGGCTTATCAGACACAACTTAGAATAGATTTACAAGGAGATCCTGCTGAATAGCATTGAGAACTATGTCTAGATACTCATGTTGCAACAGAACAAAGGGTGGGGGAAAAACTGTAATTGCAATGTATACATGTAAGGATAACCTGACCCCCTTGCTGTACAATGGGAAAATAAAAAAAAAAAAAAGTATATTTAAAAAAAAAAAAAACATTTTCACGTTGGCAGAGTATATGAATGTTGAAGGCATAGTTTATCTTGATACATCGAAGTATCGCAATAGCTTTATAGGTATAAGGTGAAATGAGATATAAACGAGGATATAGATAGATGGATTAAGGGTTAGTTGAATCACTGTACCCAATGAGTGTTGATTAATAGGGCTATGTCAAACCAGCTTGTGTATTTTTTGAGGGCAACATATTGTTCAGGGCTACACAGGGCTGCCACATAACTCAGCACTGATAAATGCTTATGGCATTTAATTGAAATTCTCAGGAGTCCCTGATGGATCTTTATCAAGCCCTCTCCTTGACCTTGTCTTATATGATATTTATATCAATGAACTGAATGGAGCTCACAATCATACTTATAAAATCTGTTATAAATGTGACATTAAAATAGTACTGATAAATTGCACATTAAAGGAAAATAAGAGATATCTAATTCAGCAATATTTACTCAAAAAACGTTGTTCAGCTGCCACTGTATACTATATCCTCTCTATACACTGAAGCCACAAAAAATGATTGAGATATTTTTGATTCTTTGTTACAAGATGTTATTTAATAGATTTTATGAGAAGTGCTAGATTCATCTTCCAAAAAAAGGAAATTGCATAATTCAAGGTAACTGGTCAAGGCATTGTGTTGGCATTGGACTGACAATAAAAGTATGGGACTCTAACAGTACAGTATTGTTTTGAAAAGTATCTGAGTCAGACCTTATGCTGGATTAATAGAAACACAATGTCCAAATAAATAAAAGGCAAAATACCCAGCCCTATTCTGATTTGGTCAGATCACATCTACAGTACTGTATTCAATCTGAGCACCACATTAAAAACACCAGAGTCAATGAAACATTTAAAAAATGACACAGACACTAGCAATTACCCAGATGAAAGCAACTGGAATCCTCTAGTACCTGTATCTAGGAGAAATAAATGAAAGGGATAGAATTATTTAATCTTAAGAAATGAAGACTAATAGTAGACATAACACATTCACCAAGGGTTATGACGTGAAAGACAGAGAAGGCTGGCTCTTTGATGCTTCAGGAAGGAAGGTAAAGAAAATGAGAAGGAAGCACATTTTGGTCTTACCCATGAGAGAACTTAGTCACAACTACACTCATTCAAAAGAGGAGTGTACTCTCTCAGAATATTGAATTTTCTCATTCATGAACATACTTTTAAAAGCAGCTGCATAATGTGTTGAGATCAATAACTTCTGAAGTTTGCTCTGCTTCCATAAGACAGAAAACTTTTTGCTTTGGACAGACCACTTAATGGATGGAAAATCAGTGTGGTTTTTCATGGAGTTCATAGAGCCTGAAAAAAATGTACATATTTTATTCCTACAATGATATATTTCCTCTCTAGAGTATATCCAGAAAAACTTACTGAGGAAAACCAAGTTCAAAACTTGGTTTTGAATAACAACCTCTGTGGAATAAATTCCAACAAATGGATCTTATACAGTATTCTATATATTTAAAAACTCAGATTATTAACAATGCCATAAAGATTATCCCCTACAATATATTATAGTCACTTGTTTCCTGACCTCCCTGTGCCAGATAATTTTCAGTGTCATTTCAAATCTTGAGTAATGTCTATATCCTGAATTAAGGGAATGAATATACCACATGACTACTTTAGGCATCAATTTAATAGGTTGGAAAAAGAAGTACATTTTTATATGTATATCACAAATATGGTTTGCACTTTTTTCTTTTTTGGCCAAAAGAGAAAAAATGTAAGCAAAAAAGTACTAAATAATATTTCAGATGTTTTCCAATCAGATAATTAACAACTATTATTAATATTGGATGTTTCATTGAAACCAGATATTTTTGCATTTTTTCTCTAAAGAGATATTTTTCTCTTTTTACTATGATCCAAAGAAATTTTATTTCTCTCAAAATGGTGAAAACCACTCCTGTACCATTCTTTAGAAAAGACAGAGTACTAACCAGTTGTAGAACAGTGAATCTTCTTGTCTTGAAATCTTTTTATGAAAAGAATTAAATGACTTTGTAATATGTTTTAGCTATACCTTCAACATATGGAAGTTCCCAGGCCAGGGAGCAAATCTAAGTCACAACTGCTACCTACACCACAGCTGTGGCAATGCCAGATACTTGACCCATTGCACCAGTCTGGAGATCAAGTGAACCCGTGCCTTAGCAGTGAGCCAAGCTGCTGCAGAGAAACACTGGATCCTTAACCCACTGTGCCATAGCAGAAACGCCAACCTGGTAACTGTTTTATAAAGTTAACCTCCTCAAAAAAAACTCCCACATAGTGACTAGTAAGGTGAAGCAATACACATTTTTCTAACAATAGATATTAGCTATAAAAATTAATTTCTCAATTTGCAAAGAAGTTAATGATTCATTAAATGCAACAATCAACTCCAAAAACGGTCTTTTAACAGAAATCAAACAGTGTGTTATGATTCTAGCACTAGGAGCTAATTAGTGAACAGAAACTTGTGATTTCCACTTTGGGATATTGTGATAACAAAGACAGATATGAAGAAACAAAGCAGTCAGTTCACAGCACATTTCAGTGGGTTTTATAAAAGCTAAAACTTATTCAGGAAAGAAAATTTAGAGTAAAATTTGCAGGAAGAATCTTAATAGAACTATAAAATAACTTTTAGCTTTGAGCAAATGTAAACCATTATGAACATCCTGATAACAAACATAAATGAAGCATTTATTGTGTCTAAGCATGATACTAAGCACAAGGATAAAAAGAGATTTACGAAATGCGCCCTGTCTTTACTGGACTTAAAGTTTAGAAATCAGGGATAGGAAATAGGCTTTACCATGAGTGCTAAGATTAATTTTAAATGGCTTTCTGAAGTGCTATATAGTAAAGGAAGCTGATATAATGCCAAAGCCTAAAAGGAAAGGGAGCCATTTTTATTTATTGACGCTTGCCGTTGGCATGGGAGAGAGTAGTAAGGTCATGTGGACAGGCACTGTGCATAGTGGTTTAAAGCCCAAGCTCTGGAGTCAGACAGCCTGGGTAATAAACAAATAAATAAACTAGCATATGCTAATAATTATAAGTATCTAATATTCAATATTCAAATATATGTATACACACACACACATCTACTGAGAGTTAGAAGCATATCATATTGTATGTGAGTACATAAATGAATGATTACACAAAAAACTTAGGCTATTCTATACTCATATACTAAAGTAAGATTTCCTCATAGAAAATGTGGAAAATAAACTGGTCTATTAGAAAGGCTAGGAATTAAATATGTGAAGTGGAATTTCTAGGCTGAGCAATAGCAATAGCTAGTTTTTTCCAGAACAAAACAAGAATACCAATGTTTTTTTCTTATAGACCTCATTTCTTTAAAGAGCCATAGAGAAAACAGAACAGCATTCTGTGGACATTATTTTAGGCTTTGGGGAATAACCCTTTTTTTAACAAGGAAGTATTGCCTTAGAAAGAATGAGTTTTAAAAGTACATTGGAGGACTTCTGGAAGCTCATGGAAAAATTGGAATACCTGTACAAGTCCTCCAAGAATCTCTACAGACCAACAAGACAGTATATTTTGACAAAGTAGGAAGAATGTGAGATTAAAAATGGAAGAGGAAAGAAAGGATCTTCCTGTACCTGGTTCTTCAGAGCTTTCCAATTCTCCAGGCCTCATTCAAAAAATTGTTGACTTAATGGGTTATACTAGCAAATGGGTCACAAGAGGATGCCCAAGGTAAAAGATGTTGTCTCCAGGAGGCATTATCAGCTGTTGGCTCTGGGTTAACATGCATTTCCAGGAACTCAACATGCCCACTTTTGTCCATCAGTCAGAGTGGGGAATTGTGGAAATCAGACATATTTAAAGTTTTGACAGTAGTCCATCTTACAAGGAGTCCTGTGGATCTGAGACCATTCTGAGTTTTTTTTTCACTTCAGAAAACTCTTTACACCTGTCAAAATCTGCATAGCTTTTGTGTGTGTGCTTTTGAGGGTTATTATGGTAGAAAAGATCAAAAACGATGGCTTCTCCTAGAATGAATAAAACAAAAGTAATATTCATTTCTGGAGAAATTCCGAAGGCTAATACCAACACTAAAGACCTGAAAGATGCAGGAGTGTTAATTATTATTATATCCCTGAATAATTCAACTCTTGGCTAAATCAGGTGTCTAATAGATATTGGACAGCAGAGTATCATAAACTTAATCAGAGAGTTACCACAATTACAGCTCCCATTGCAAATTTGATGTCTCTACCATAATCACTAGAGCTCATTGCACTCAGTATGTATTTATGTACTCATTGAACTGGTAAATCTTTTCTCAGTTCTTCTCAATATTAAGACAGTCAGAAGAGATGACCTGTATCTGGCAGGTATAGTGTCACTCTGTCTTATAACAGAGTTATTTCTCTTTGCACTTTTGTCCTCATGTAGTCTGCAGAGACTTCCTTGTATTCCAGAGGGCATCATGTTAGTATTTAATATGATTGCATCAGCTAATTAGACCTGGTTAAGTAGTATTCTCTTAGTAAGACTTAGGAAGACACATGTATGTTAGCAGGTAATAGACAAATCCCATGAAAAGTCAAGGGCTTGTCATATCAAGAAAATTGCTAGGATTAAGTATTCTAAAATATGTCAAAATGTCCTCTGTCAGGTGAGGGACAAGTAGTGATAGTTTTTTTAGTGTGGCCAAGCAGGTTGCACCTCAAAATTCCCATCTTACTATACTTCTGAATATATTCCTTTATGGCAAAGGTCAGAAAACATTTTCTTTAAAATGTCAGTAAATATTTTATCTTGTGCACCATATTCCCTCTCAGCTCTGCATTAGCATAGAACAGTAAGTAGTAAATGCATATAGCTATGTTAATACAAACTTTTATTGATAGGTAATGTGCCATATTTGGCCTAGAGGCCAGTTTGTTGACTTGTGTTATAGTATGCCAGGAAGTTCCAACATCCTACACTTCTCGACCGTAGGATCTGGGTTGAAATGAATTAGTCTCTCCCATTGGAAGGAATGGAAACCAACTGAACAGCAGGCTCAATGATACACTGCTTAGAGACCAGGCTTCCTGGGCTCCCCTAAATGTCTCACTAATGGGATACATTATCAAAAAATTTAGAGGCCACATTTTAATAGTTAATAGCTATGAGGATGACGTAGTAAGATGTTAATGTATAATGTCCACACACAGTGGCAGCATGAACACTATACTATTAAATACCATGGAATACCCACCCTTTAAGACATTTCCTCAAAATAGCAATGCTTCCTGTTCTGTAGCCAGATGTATTTTTTACTGAATTTTGCTTCCTGAGATGACACAATGAAACTCGATGTTGCTTTGCAAAAGCAGTCATTATTCTTCTTCAATTTCACAAACCTAAGCATGCCATTTCTGTGATTCTTCTTGCACTTTCTACCCATTCAAATAAAACATTTTCCTAAGGTATAATATTAATGATTAAATAATCACTTTGCAGTAGGTATTTATTTGATTATATTTCTTTCATTGCCTTGTTTATCAGTGTTTCTCATCTTAAATTAGAGGTATAGATCATACCCAAAGATCACTTCTTACGTTGAACACAACCAACACTTAGAATAATGCTCAGAAATATTATCAGCACAGGCTTAGATGATTGCAATTTTCTATGGCAGGGACCTTTCGACATGACAAAAGGGAAACATAAGGTCATCATTTTATCTCTAGACAGACCTTATAATACTTCAATCATTCCCAGACAGGTAACAAATTCCTTTTCCCATTTCTGCTGGAATATTGTAAGTTGCTTATTACCTCTCTTTTATAGGTCATTGATTTTTCTTATGTACTCCATGTCGTCATTACTGTCTGAGTAATGTTAATGCACCCTCATTATTATAAACTATTTTATTTTAGCTTTAGTGATTTTCTTCCCCAAATAAATATTGAGAGTCAGGAATCCTTAACTCTTGGTCTGCTCTTCCATTTACTGTTAGTCTGACTTTAGGCAAATCACTTCCCCTCTGGGCCTTAGATTTCTACCTATAAAAGGTGTAGATGGTTATAAACATTCAACTACAACACTCCCTAAATTTATGAAATAAGTCTTTTCAATGATGTTAAACCACTTGTTCTTTACTGCAAAGTTTAACCTGCTGCCTAGAAAATGAGATGTGTTTAAATTTGTGATTAACTTAATCATTATCTGAGGTTTTTGTTTTTTTTTTTAACTTGGAGATATTTCTTTTAGACCCTTCCTTGTGGTCTATTTTTTTAAAATAATATATGGAGGTACTTTGCACTGTAACCACTTCATCTTTTTATCCTTCTTTGATTTCCACACTGTTATACTACATCTCTAACCACTCTTTTTTTTTATGGCCACAATCATGGCATATGAAATTTCTTGGGCCAGAGATCGAACTCTTGCCTCCCCAGCAACCCAAGCCATTGCAGTCAGATTTTTAATCCACTGAACCATGGCAGGAACTTCCTAACCACTCCTTTTTAAGTTTGCTTTTTTAACACTTCATGTATCCCTTTCCCAAGTTCCTCAGGGTTCTGCCCAAGGTTTGATTTCCTAGTCATCCTGTTCAATCCTCCTGGACACTTTTATCCATACACATGGTTTTGAGCACCATCTATACATTGATGACAGCTAATTAACATCTCTACCTCATATGTCTCCAGACCTGTACCTCTTCTGTTCAGCTGCTCACTTGATATCTCTAATCAGATGTGGTACAAGCACCCCAAATGCTGCACATCTGATGCTGAACTCTTCACATTTCCCCAATATTCTGTTTCCAATTCTTATTAAGATGTCATCATCATTTACCCAACTGCCCAAGCCACACAACTGGAAGTCATCTTTAAGGCTTTCCACTTTCAATTCCTACATCCTGTGGAATATGACTGTAAGAAGTCAATAGTTAAATAGCTTTGCTTTTTGTACAGTAGAACAGGTCCCTGTGGACAAAACCCCATCCCAAAGTGAACATAGGGTTGGGTTCTTATAAGAACCAGCTCATGAATTCACTTTGTAAAAGCAGAGTAAACATTTAAACAGTACATTCTTCTTACTTCCAACTAAAATTAATGAAATGATCAAAGTGAATTCTCATTCTGATAACTGGCTGCTCTTTCTTTAGTGAGTTTAATGTGGATACGTTCCAGTCCAACCAAAAATATTATTTTAGTTTTGCTCAGGTAAAATAATAAATAGTACATACTGGCTGTTTGAAAGAAACAATCTAGAAAAAGATCCTTTGATATTTCATTTTGTGCTAAATAAGATAAATATTTTTAAAAGTCCACTTTGTTAGCACATAACACTTAATTTCCTTCATACATATGAGGCCAATGAAGTGTTGTCCATATTGATCTATTCCATCTTGAGCAACTGCAAAAAAATGTAAAAACACAAATGCAAACAAGGCTCTGGACTCATTCTACAGTCTCTGTTTTTCTTATTTGAAGTTTTGGCTTCTTTCTTCCAAAAGTAGAGAGACTTAATCAGAAAAATATTGACATAGAAACATGCATGAATGTACTTTTTAAGCCTTCAGATTTCAGCCAGAATGAGCAGAATTTTCTTTATTTTTAATTTTTTTTTATTTTTAATTTTTACAAAACTCAGTACTTTACAAATATTAACTTCATCCATCCTCAGAGTAAGCCTATAATATAGCGGTTTACAAAATCTGTGAAATGGAATAGCATAGTACCCATGTTATAGATGAGGAAATGCTCAGAGAGAGGTAAATTGCCTAAGAGCATATATTCAATTTGTAGTCCAGCTGGGATCCAAACTCAGGCTTTGGGGCTATAGAATTCAAGTATTTCACCACGTTAATTTTTTTTTTAATTTTTACAGCTGCACCTGTGGCATATGTAAGTTCCCAGCCAGAGACTGAATTGGAACTACAGCTGTAGGCCTACACCACAGCAACACTGAATAACCATATCTGTGACCTATGCATCAGCCTGCAGAAACACTGGATCCTTAACCCACTGAGTGAAGCCAGGGATTCGGGTTCTTAATCCACTGAGCCACAACCAGAACTACATCATATCACATTTTTTTAATCTGACCTCAATCACTCTTCAGCCTCAAATGGCACTTGTTATATTTCTTGGGAAATTTTCAGGAGAGTGAACTTATTTTATACAAATTTTTGAACACATAGAGAAGCACTGAAAAAAAATCTTCACAACCTGTATGCAAATTACTCCCAGACAGTCTCCTTCCTTCCATTAGGCACAGGCGAAATGGTACCCCTGCTATAAAAGTATCTGTCAGAAATTAGTTCCTACAAGATATACTTCTGTCTCAAATTTAATTTCAGCATGATCAAGGTGATAGTCAAAGATGAGAAGGTTATTTAGAAGTGGTTCAGGACATACCAGCCCTAGAAATCAAATGGGGTCAAGGTTTCTGAAAAGATTCACGCAGAATAGAAATTGTGTCCTGAAATATAGAAACGCTTGGAAATACAGAACACACTCATTAAAAATTCACAGTAGTCTGTAGTACTACATGAAATGTTCATAGCCAGAACCTGGCCAGGTGGCCTTAAATATATTTGGTGAATATTTTTATAAACATCAGGTGTGTTTGGTCTATGAAAGACACCAGAACAAAGGAATTTACATGAAGGCAAATATTTTCACATATGTTTTCAACGCCAATATACCCCAAATCAAATGCATCTTAGAGACAATCTTCCAATTTTGGACATTATTTCTGATTCTGAAATGGTTACTATAGATTTCTCTATGCCACTGTAAGGAGTCAGGATTTTTTTGTGAAATTTAAGCAAGGCCACCATTTAAGTAATTTGATTAATAATATGCTGAGGGAAGGAAATTGGTGGAATATAATTACACATACATATTTAAAATAGACAAAAGTAATTATAAAATATTAACTAAAATAGTGGGATGTCACTTCTCTTTAGGTTTATAAAAACAGAAAAGGTAGAATTATGTCGAGTTTTATTTACTTTACATTCCATGTAGCTAGTTTTTGTTAATTAAAGTTAACTAAATCAGATACTTCACATAATTTCTTCTCTATCAAATAAATATTCAAAAGTCAAATGAAGTTCCTTCAGTTCCTTACTGAGTATATTTTGCAAAATGGTCTTGTGACTGATGGGTAAACCTGGACCTTCCTGTTATTCCTGCTACCTACCCAGAAGCCCACTATCATCTCTTAAATGTCATTCCTATAATTCTTGTAACTGCCACCACATGGTGTGACTCCTTGAGTTACAGAGAAAAGGCTAGACAATTTATCTTTCCCCATGTATCAGACCTTCAGAAGAGTGGAATAAGCTGACAACCACAAAATAAGATTTAACTAAACTCAGAGATGAATTTAGCTCAAATACCTCTCTAGAGAGAATTTTAAATGATATATTAATTTCAAAGAAATATTCTAAACACCAAGAATTATTTATTTTTTGGGCCACATCTGTGACATATGGAACTCCCCAGCCTAGGGGGAATTGGTTAAATGTAAATATTAGCCAATAATATTATCTTTATCCAACTGAAGACACCCAAGCAGATTTATTTTTGTTTGTTTGTTTGTTGGGGGGTCTTTTGTTTAATTTTTCTTTTTATGGCCACACCTGTGGCATATGAAAGTTCCCAGGCTAGGGGTTGAACTGGAGCTGCAGCTGTTGGCCTAAGCCATGGCCACAGCAATGCGAGATCCTAAACCCGCTGAGTAAGGCCAGGGATTGAATCTGCATGGACATTATGTTGGGTTCTCAACCTGCTGAGTCACAGTGGGAACTCCCACCCAAGCAGTTTTAAAGGAATGCCAAAGCTCAGCAGAGAAATATGAGCCAAAGAAAGAAATCTGGGAATTGTCATAACGTTAGACAGTGTTTCTCAGCCAGGATGTGCATTAGAATCATCCAGAAGCATTAGAAAATGTCCTGGCCTTGACCCTCTCTCTGGTGAGTCCAATGTACAGCCAACAGTAAGAGCACAGCTGGATAGAGGTGGTAGACAGTCTTATGTGTTGATTTCTATCTCCCTGGAAGAGTGGACAGAATGAGAGGAGGTCTTAAGGTTCAAGTTTTCCAGGCCAAATTTCTAACATGACCAGCTCTAGCTCCAGACTCTGTGATTTTACTCATCATAATGGGACTCTGGACAAATGTTGACAATATCATTGAGTAACGTAAAGATGCTGAAGTCTATTGCTCTTTCCTACCTGTGATGAGTCATGGGGGGCAAGGAGATGTCATGGGGAAGCTAGTTACTGTTCCCATAGTCAGTCATGCTGAGGCAGAATTCAAGCAGTCTTTGAGAACCCTGGGCTGGGAAGATTCAGGGTATGATTTTTGTGTTGAGAATGAGCTGCCCCTTGACATGTGGAAGCAAGCTCAAAACATCTAGCAACAGGAGAGATGGTAGAACATCCAGGTTCAAAAAGGTTCATTTAGGTCCTGGACTCACAGGCAAATGGTAGAGGAATGACCAACAGCTCTTTGGCTATGAGAATAACAAAGTACTGGCCTCAAATTTGAAAGTTGCTGACTCAGTAGCTTTTTTGACCTTGTACATTAGGTGGCCCACAGGAAGTGACAGATCTCTGCTTCCTGAAGAACAGTGCCAAGGAGATTGATCATATTAGGAATCGGACCGACCACTGTGACTGAGCATAACAGCAGAGAAAGGAGACTAACTTTTTAATTCCACCCTCTTATATATGTAGATGAAATTATAAGCTATCTGTGGCGGCACTTTCTTTGGAAGCCAGAGACCTTCCTGCAGTGTTATAGAAAGTACACTATATCTGTGGACTAAACATTATCAACAGAAACAACTAAAGAGCAATCATTACTTCACAAAGACCACTGACTGTCCTTTAGGCCATTTGCTATCACTCTGCCTTGATTGGTTTTATGCAGAGGAAAAAGGCTCTGCTAAGCAGAGCTAAGTCCCAAATATGCCTAATTCTAAAACTAGTTATTTTCCAAAGATAGTATAAGATATATTTGGGAAAAAAATAAATAGCCCAGTTTCGCTAATTGTAGAATAAACACAGAAAAGACTTTGAGAACTTTGTCTAGATACACATGTTGCAACAGAACAAAGGGTGGGGAAAAATGTAATTGTAATATATACCTGTAAGGATAACTTGATCCCCTTGCTGTACAGTGGGAAAATTAAAAAAAAAAAAAAAAAAACACAGAAAAGAAATTAGAAATAATGCTAGGAAAAGGGTTTGGAAGATGAGTTTATGCCCTGAATCTCAAGGAAAAGAGTTAAATCTAAAGGTAGTAAACAATGGAGAGATTGGAATCACATAGCATCAGTGGTTTTTGAACAACTCATCCACTCCATTCCACTGATGTTTCAACTGATGCCCCCACTGTGGGTACTAGTGACTTAACAGTCAAGAAAATGGACAAAGTACTTTCCTTCATGGAGCCTAAATTCCAGTCGAGGGAGGCAGAAAAAATAATTGGTTTAAATCCATACATCTGGTGGTGATCAGTGCTTTAAATAAATATAAAGTAGAATAAAGATTTGGGGGGGAAGGGAGGTATCCTGTTGAATGTGGTACTGTCTTGCACAGGTGGCTTCCCTGGAAAGGAGGCATTTGAAGCCGACCTGAGGCAGTAGGGGAGGGAGCTCTGTGGGTGTGTGGGGACAGAGTAAAAAGAATGAAAGTACAGAGACCCCAAGAATAGAAAGAAGGGCACCAAACCCTTGTTTCCCTAATTTTGGATTCTGATGTCCTATTTTCCTTACAGGATTGTCTACATTATTAATAACAAGGTCTGTTTTGTGTTTTATTTTGTTTTTGATAGATAAGATTTTTCACAACATGGGGTCTTTGGGAACAAGATAAAGGGAAAAAAATTCCTCTCCATCCTCTTTGTCCCCTAGAAGGATGAGAGTCAAAATAACTGTTTAATAGCTCTTCTACTACCATTCTTGTCTCCTAAGCCCTACTATCATTTTTTAGTAGACCAATTTTCTCTTTTATTGTCTGTCGACTGAGGCTATATGGGAGCAGCCCTTTATTGTTCTATGAAACATTCCCTGTGATTTGGGAAAGCTGTGTTTTCTTCTTGCACCTCTAATTATGAAAGGGGACCTGGACACAGCATGATCAAAGATATCAAACAGCTGGGATGAACACTTCTCTGATACTTTGATTCGTTAAAAATCCTATTTTGTTCCTTTCTGGGGAAGAGCTTTTTAGAATTTCTGTAACACAGTGATCTTCTGACCAGCTTGGCAGTTTCACATGCCCAAAACTTTATTTTCTCAACATTTTGAAGAGAAGCCCAAAGTTACATGACTTTCTGGATGTTTGAAAGGACATAAAACACCTCAGAGAAAATTGTTTCTTAGTTAGAGCCTCTGTGAAGCCAGCAAGGGTTTCAGCTTTACTTATGTCTTTCCAAATTGGAAATATTAGAAATTTATTGTTTTTCTCATCATGTCATTGTAGGTCTTACTCTCTTGACGCTCTTGATATTCTCTCTATTCATTCTAACTTCAGTCCAACAATAACACTTCGTAATTTACAACTCTCCTAATAACAGAGGGCAATGGAAATCTAGAGGCAGGTATCGTCAGGTAGAACATTCTTTTTTTTTTTTTCTTTCTGATAAAGTAGATTTCTGGAGCATGTAAAAATGACATTATCAAAGGGAAGAAATATGATCTTGAGTTCAACCTTGACCCAACTATTGAACTTGAAACAGGACCAGCTTTAAACCATGACAGTTGGTAAGATCAGGCAGTATTATATGACATGATCCATAAGACACCAGGAACTTCCTTCCTTAAAATACTAACCTTCCTCACAGATGCTCTATTAGTGACCCATTCCTTTGGGTTAAATGTTGCTGTATCCCCACAATTTTCCTTAAGCACCATTAATGGAAGAGTATACATGTGAAATGTGGGTTATTTTCACTTGAGTTTCTACAATGCTTTTCTCTTGGACGCTTAGGTAATGAGGACAAGGGAAAACAAAGGAAATGCTAGCAAAGGACTTAAAGTTCAGGAAAATGATAATTAAACCATAGTAAACTCATTTCTTTAGTGTTTGTCCTAGAGGCAGCCCTACATAATACAGCAAATGATTAAAAGTCTTAACCATTTTATAGCCTCATGTGACCACAGAGGATGAGAAAGGCAATCAGGCCCCTGATTCCTCCTTGAGAAATACAAACACAGGGCCAACATGCCCAGCCATTTTCATCAAATTAAATCTGAGTACTACACCCACCCAGGTAGTTTCAGAGTATAGTAATTTTAAATGCACGTTTTATGTCTTCTGTGATGCAAAAGAGCACTGTAATAAAAAGGTGAAAATTTGCCACTTTGCAGGCAAGTGAAAAGTGGAAAATTACTCCAACCTGGCAGAACAGGTTTTTTGAAAATAATATTAGGATAGCTGCCTTAGAGGAGGCAACCGTTTAAGGGCCTAAGTCCCCAAGAATAAAAGATAGGTTGTACAGTGTAAAGGTTGTAAAATAATTGCACATAAACATAAAAGTCTCCCTAGCATAATTTTTTTTTTGCTTTTTTTTCTTGCTCACATCATGTGTCAGCAAAAGACAGATTATTATCATCATTATTTCTGTAACCTTCTTCATTATCTAAATGCTTTATAGACATTGATTAGTTAACTGCACGATCCCTGCCAGAAAGGTCAGTGTGGTTAACCTGAAGGCAGAGCCAGAGTGTCTTGAGGTTAAGTGATTCATCCTTCTCTCCAAGGAGATGAGAGGAGGACAAGATCTCAATCCTAGAGTTCTTCTGTCTCAGGCTGTTTCCATCCTGGCTGACATATGTAATAGTGAAAATGCTTCTTCTTTCCTAGCATAACTGATGTCAGAAAAGACTGGAGATTTTACACATGAATTGGTAGAGAATGAAATGTTATCCTGGTGGGATTCGATTCTCTGTTCAATTAGAGCAAAAATATTTGGGTAAACTTTCTAATCTGTGGCCAGTGGAGGAGTTTTAGGTTGAAGTCCCATCTTCAGGCAACAAGTATTTATTGAGATCCCATCATCCCCAGAAAAAAAGAAATATTCTAGTCTCCAGGGATCTCAAGTTGAATTTGAGAACCAACATTCTGTTTTAGTGAAGCTTCCTTTCTGATGAGGTGGGATTAAAACAAAGACATTAAAAAAGCAAGAATCATAACACACAGTGAGAAGATTAGGAACGAAATTCACAACCAATAACATTATGAATGTGTCTAGATGATTTTTAGATGGGTTGGTCAGGGAAGGCATCTCTGAGAAGGTGATACTGAGACTAAATGACAAGAAGGAGCTAGCCATAAAAATAAAATAAAAATAGGAAATCGAGAACAGTCTGGGGAGGTCCCATCATGGCACAGCAGAAACATGAGGTTGCGAGGTTGCAGGTTCAATCCCTGGCCTTGCTCCGTGGGTTAAGGATCTGGAGTTGCTGCGGCTGTGGTGTAGACCGGCCAGACCCCTAGCCAAGGAACCTCCATATGCCACAGGTGTGGCTCCGTGGGTTAGGATCGTGACATAGTCTCTGTGAGTATGTTGGTCCAATCCCTGGCCTTGCTTAATTGGGTTAAGGATCAAGGGTTGCCACAGCTTGGATCCAGTGTTACCTTGGGTGTGGCATAGGCCCCAGCTGCAGCTCTGATTCTACTCCTGGGCCAGGAACTTCCATTTGCCATAGGTATAGCCATAAAAAGAAAAAAGAAAGAAAGAAAAAAGGAAAGAAAGACTTTGGAGTTTATTCAATGTGACATAGGAAACTACTGAGAAAGCTTAAAGTGGTGATGTGACAAACTCTTATTCCTAGTTGCAAAACATTACTTTGGCTCTTATTTTAGGGGGAAAGAACAGAAGGAGAGAAACCAGTTATCAGGCTATTGCAGTGGTCCAGGTGAGAGAGGACGATGACCTCAACAAGGATGGCAGTCATAGAGATGAAGACATTTAGGTGGATATTTAGGTTTTGATGGTAACATTGAGAGGATTTTGTAATAGAAATGGGAAATATGGACAGTATAGAATTAAAGACAATTCCTATATCTTCAGGTACAAAGACGGAAGAGAATTTTTAGCAAATGTTTGAAACCTAAGGCTTGTTAAAATATAGTTTAACTTGAGAAACGCATAGCACCAGGAAAAAAAAATCTGTAGGATCTGATATAATCTAGCAAGTCAGCAAAGGCTTCTTTGGAAAGCGACATGTAAGCAAAGAACTGAAGGATTCAGCTAGAAAGTGTGAGCATTACCAGGATATAAAGTCATAATTCATATACTCATACACAGCAATTAATCAACTACAGCCATCTGTCTCCTTCAGATTCCAGAGAGAGAGCATTGGGTCAACTGATTGACTGCCCTTGAGGCAGGTGTCCAGTCCTAATCCATTCAGTGGTGGTTTGAGGAATGAGAATGTGTCACAGGCCTGTGGTTTCCAAGGACTGAGGGACAGACTGTGAGGCTAGAAGTTGGGGATGATAGCAAATTGACTTTTGTGTCTAATATAATCCTCCATTCACCTTTCCATTTGTAGAGCTTAATGGAGAACTGGGCCTATAGGAAACACTCAATGTCAAGTGATTAAATGAATAACGGCAATTTAAGAGGAGGCTATTAGGGGTTTCTCTTTAGGAGCAAGGAAATCTACTTCCAAAATCAATCACGACCACCTTGTAAATACACTGCTCTCATCACTCCTATAATTTTTTGCAACTCTGCCTAACAGACATATTAACAATATTGAGTTAAAGAGTTTGGTTATTATTAACACCTGAAATTTTTCACATCTTAATCCAGTTCTTCTCAAACTTTACAGAACATAAGAATCACCTGGGCAACATATGTTAAAATGCCAATTCCTGGGTCTAGTCCATTTCAGTACATACTGAGTACCCAAGAATATGAATTTTAGTATGATCTGGCTAAGAATTGCCTAAAAGAATTGAAAGAAAAAATAGCCCAAAGAATTGAAAGCAGGATCTCAAAGAAATATTTGTACACCTAGGTTCATTGCAAAATTAATTATAATAACCAAAAAGCAGAGGAAACTCAAATGTCCATCAACAGATGAATAGCTAAACAAAGTGTAGTACAGACATACAGCAAGATACTATTCTGCCTTAAAAGAAAGGCCTGACACAAACTACAATATGGTTGAACCTTGAGGATATTATGCTAAATAAAATAATTCAGTCACACAATGACAAGCACTGTGTGAATCCACTTGTCTGAGATATCCATGAAGTAGTCACTCTCGTAGAGAAAGAAGGCAGAAAGGTGGGTCCGGGGGCTGTGGAGAGGGGGAAACTGGGAGTTACTATGACATGGGTACAGAGTTTCAGTTTGACAAGTTGGAAAAGTTTTGTAGATTGGTTACACAGCACTGTAAGTACACATAATACTACTGAACGGTACACTTAAAAATGGTTAAGATGGCAAATTTTATGCTATGTGTATTTTACCACCATTAAAAATGTAAAAATACAACAAGGACCAACTAAATACAGGGAATCATACTAAATACCTTGTAACCTATGATGGAAAAGAATCTGAAACTGATGAAGAAAAAAAGTGTATAGATAGATAGATAGATATCACTGAATTGCTTTACTGTACACCTGAAACTAACACACTGTAAATCAACTAAACTGCAATTAAAATAAACACATAAAATACACAATATCTTCCCCAAAGCCAGTCTAGTTTTCTTGTTTGTTTGCTTTTTTAGGGGTCAAATCGGAGCTGTAGCTGCTGGCCTATACCACAGCCACAGCAACGTGGGATCCCCAACCCACAGAGCAAGGCCAGGGATTGAACCCTCATCCTCATGGGTCCTAGTCAGGTTCATTAACCACTGAGCCACAAAGGGAACTCCCCCCAAATCCAGTCTAATGCACACCTAACTGGTCTCTCGGATTCTCTCTGCCCTCCATCATCATTATCACTGATTAAATTTAGATTTCACCACCTAAATTGGATTCCAAGAGCCAGAGATCTGTGTTGTCTGGACCCTGTCCCTCCCTGTCTTAATCCATCCTGCAGTTTAATCCAATATTACCTTTCCAAAACAATTATTTCTGTTTAAAATAGATGGACCACAATTCTGAGAGAAGAGTGGAACAGAAGAAAACAAAACACGATGTGGAAAATGGTCAAACGATTACAAAATGTAGCAGCATTTATTATGTTTATATTAGAATTATAGATTTGAATTCCATTTTTCTTATATTCAGCCTCCTCAAATTTGAAGTCTTTTACGCAATATGATCTACAAAAGAATGGTACTTACTTACTTCTCCTCAAATAATAAAACACAAACACTGCCACCCGTCACAGATGTGCCTTACGTCCTCCATTCATGTACAAAAGTTCCCTGTTGCACATGACCTGATAGTCTCCAAAATGAAATCCAAAAATAACAGTACTAAGGAAACCAGTTTCAACACAATCTTTTCTCCAACCTAGTTTCATGAATGAAAACAATTGTATTAGTCTTTCTGGGATCTGTTTTTCCCACCTGTGAAGAGAGAGAACCAGCTTATGGCTTTCAAACATTTGGATGACCACTCACTAGAAAAAAAAAAGTTTCCATGGCAAAGAAGTTTCACAAAACTTCCTCAAAATGCTTATCCTTACTATCTGTGATTTTATATTCTACTAATCTGTTCTGTTCTACATTATGCTATTTCTTTCTCAAAAAAACAATGTTGGCAGTTATTTTATTTTATTTCATTTTATTTTATTTTATTTATTTTGTGGCTGCACCCACATAGAAGTTCTCCGGGCCAGGAACTGAATCCCAGATGTAGCTTCAACCCACTCCACAGTGGCAGCAATGCCAGATTCTTTAACACAGGGCCAGGGATTAAACCCACACCTCCTCAGTAACCCTAGCCCACTGCAATTGAATTCTTAACCCACTGTACCACAGTGGGAACTCTACAGTTATTTTAAATGATAAAGCTATGTTGTTTACTACATGGAAGCCCTGCATTCTAAGAGAGAAAGTAGATTAGTAATGTCAGAAATTACAACATATATACACATATATGCCTGGAAGAATTTAAACCAGAACTCTATTGGTGGTTCTTTCTAGAAAAAAACAAAAAGTAAATGCTGGTTATGTTAAACTGATTTCACAACTATTAGATCATATCCACGGTTTAAAAAACACTGACAGAAATAATCTTTATAGGCTGTTCCAGTTGTAATGCTCTATGATAATGAATAAACATGGAATTTCTTTTGCATATTTGTGTTTTCCATTTTTTTCACTTTTATAGATAAATTCATGGAAGAAAAATAGATTTCCTAAGTTTTCCTGACAATTCTGATAAAATAGCATAGATTCATATTAAAATTCAAAAGCTAATAATTCAAATATTAAAACATAATTCAACACTAAAAGATAATTCAATCCAGTGGGAAATAACTTGGATTCCTTTCCTCATTTTTCCACTGAGCCAAGGGGGAACTCAGTTTTATATCTCAAGTATACTCACCATGGCTGAAGAAGAGGTACCAAGATTGAAGCTATGCTCCTTCAAGTCTTGGTTCAATCACCAGTTCTTGGCCCTGACTGTACCTTAACATCACCTGGAGAAATAAAACAAACCATGTTCTGATCCCACTCTACAACTATTAACTCAGAATCTAAGAGAGTGGAACTGAATCATCAGGATTTTTAATCTATTCAGGTGAGGGCTGAGAAAAATGAGACTAGATTACGCAACATGAAAGTCATCATCTTCTGAGTATCCAGTTTAGTCCAAAGACAGAAAACAACCAGGGCAATAACAAGACTGTTGATTTCACACTCCCTCTTAATCTCTTGCCCCTGGATTCCTCCCTGTTATGGACTGAATGCGCTCCAAGGAAGAGTTCCTATTTTGAATCCCTGTCCTCCAATGGGATGGTATTTGGAGGTCTTGAGGAGGTAATTAAGTTTAGAGAAGGTCATGAAACCTCATGGAACACTCATGATGGGATTACTGCCCATATAGAAAAGGAGACCTGAGCCTGAGAAGGTGATCATCTGCAAGCCTGGATGATAGCCCTCACCAGCCCCCAACCATGCTGGTACCCTGCTATCAGTCTACTAGCCTCAGAACTATGAGTATCAAATCTCTGCTATTTAAGCCATCAAGTCTCTGGTATTTCATTTTGGCAGACCAACCTAAGACACTCCCTATACTTTGCCCAAGTTAACCTTCTTCTTCATCACCTTCATAATATGTAATTGAGAACTACCACCTGCTGCCCTTTAACCAGCAGTGTCTTTATACCCCACATTTTCTCCATCAGCACCGCTAGAGGGCCTTAGAGTTCCTGAGTGCGAATGTCAAACAAGAAGGGTAACTCTATAGTTGATCATTTTCTGGCTGTTGGATAATTCTCTCTGTGGGGTAGAGTTGTCAACAGCTTGTAGATGTGTCATTGTGAAGAATTGATAGCTGAAAGCAGGGGAGAAGTAGGAGTAACAACCATCTCTCATCATACAGGTTAAGTATTATAAAAGGAACATAGTGATTTGGAACATAAAGAGCAGACAGAAAAAAACGACAGAGAGACTCAAGAGACTTAAAAGGAGGTTCAAAGGTGTGATTTGGCTTAATATTACAAACCGTAACTTTTGGATGAATTACATATATTTAAAAGTCCATTTTGAAAATATGGAGATCAGGGGAAAATATAACCCCCCACCCAAGTTACATTTAAATGAAAAAAATCTTTGTTTTAAACAGTTATGGTGGTTTTGGTTTTTGCTCTATAAATTTGATTTTATTATAATGATTAGCTTTTCTCACTAATCAATTAATTGAATTTTGAGACAGGAGGGTTTTTTAAAATTCATGAGTTATCTCAGATGCAAGCTAGTTTTTATATGCTTCCTTACTGCCACCTAGTGTATGTTAATATATTGCAAGAAAAAAGCAACACATTCAGCCAATTTATCAGTGTTAAGATCAGAAGAGAACAGAACAGAACTGATGGCTAATCAGTTTATGAACAAATATTTTGGATGTTTCTCGGTGAGTTTCAAATATCGAATGAGAGTATCTCCAATCACTAGTATGGCTTCCTCTGGCCTTCAGAGACTGTTAAAAGGACTTCCTGTTGCTTTGAGATTATGACTTTGTTATAATAATGTTAAAATGTATTTTAGTCAAATATTGATGCAGAGATGTGGTTGTGTTTCATTTTGTCATTATATTTTGATTACCTTACTTGGCAAAAAAAAAATTGTGACACCAGGTAATTTTTTAACGAGAAGACTAAGAGAGGTGTCCAGAGATACCCGGACACTGTCTCTTGTTTTCTTCTCTCCTCATTATGAGCACGGGACCTCATTCATGCCACGTTGGTTCAAAATCTGGACATCTGGACATCTGAGGCAGACATTATCTTGATGGAAGTGCACAGATGATTAGTATAACTGCTTTCTGAGGGTCATATAAATGCCACAAGAGTCTTGTGGTGAAAGATGAACTGGGGCTCCTCCACAGAGATAGATACAGATGCTCTTCAGAGAAACAAGGGCCAGGGAAAAGGGCACTGAAGCATGCTGTATTTTCTCCTGCTCTGTGTAGCTACCTCATCTCCATTAATTTTTATACCATTTGATAAATAAATTGGATTTTATAGTGTGTGTGTGTTCTCATTCTCTTCCTTTCAATCCAACACCAAGCTGATAGTTCTATTTTATTGTCCCCCCTCCACCACCACCACCCACGTTCCCATGTTGGCTTTTGCTGTTGCTGAAATTGTACTAGACTATAAAATCCACAAGTCTAGGAACCATTGTCATAGTTGATGAAAATAACAGGATATGAAAGGAATGAGCTATTTTGGAGCCTTGTTCCCTTTGGTCTCTTACCAATATGAGTACAATCTGTTAATTATGAAACACGGATGATAGGCCAGCAGATCCTGGTGAGATGCCAGTGTGGGGAAAAAGTAACTGTTGGGAGAGCTGCTTTATCAGAAGGCGGGCGGTGGAGGGCGGGGGTGTGTGTGTGAATTACTTGAATTTGGAAAGAGGAACTGTAATGGGAGCACAAGGCCAAGACTGATTCACAATTTTGCTTAGAAACAGGCCTATACCTCGCCTTTTATTGCACAGTGATTTGTGAGCATAGGTTTGTGGTCATGTTTTCTCAGCAGGAGACAAATTTTGGAAAGACAAATCTTAGCAGAGACACGGGTCACCAAACACGGCTTCTACTCCCTCCTTGTCTCTTAGGTTTCGTGTAACTGTGGCTTTGATTGCCAGGTATTTTTTGCTTGTTTTTTCCCTTCTTCACATTTTTCTGTAATCAATATCATAATAAAAGCTTAAAAAACATTTTAGCAAACTCTAAACATTTGTCTAGCCATGAAATATATAGATTCAAGTCTAATTCTCGTCATTTAGACCTCTAATATTTCTTAAAGCAGTGTCTGATTATTCAAGAGATGCTTATTCTGCCTTTCTCAAATACTTGATTGTCTATTGTTGGCAGAATACTGACAGCCTCCAAAGATTTAGCAAAGCTCACCAACTTGGTTTAATTCAGGAAAGACCTCATTAACTTAACTAGATCAGAGAGAGTCTCTCTGCCAAAAATTAACGTACTTAGCACAGAAATAGTTCCTCTTTACCTGTGATTGTCATTTCTCCCAGATCACTGAAGTCAGACTGTCTGTCACTCTCCTTTTTTCTCCACCCACAAAGACTGAGACTCCTCCAGTTCATAAAATGACCTGGCATTCTACAATATTGAGATCATTTTTAAAGGGCCACATACATATTTTCTCAATTATAATCTATGCTGTCCCAAATATAGCTCTCTACTCGAATGGATTTTATAGCTATTATCTATCTTTAAAAATCCCATTTTAAGCACTAATGCTGAAGTCTTATCAGTGATATTTATTCCAGCTCTTCTATTTAAATTGAATAGTCACTGCTATTTGAATAAAACAGAGAGGAAAGTTGCTAATTTATTCTTTAAAAAAGTATTTGTTCTCTCTTTTTTTGGTACTGATTCATACAATAATTGGAAAAAGAAAAGTCACATGCAAGAGAAGCAGTAAAAGTGCTTTCTTATTCTTCAATCATTGAAGAGTGTGGAATTGTATAATATTTGATTCTTTAGTCATACTTATAAAGGCAATATATCAAATGTGAACGTTTTTTGTTCACTTTCACCAAATTGTGTTCTCAATGCCTTTTTTAGCAGCACAAGCTTGAAAAGCTTAAGTTATATTTATAAAATGAGCAGTTAAGGGTTTTATTGATGAGAAAATTTTAAGTTGATATAAAGATATATTGCTAAGAATCATAGAATGATTGAGCTGGAAGGCAATTTTAGAGAAAATATAATTGAATGTTCATTCTGACTCCTCATTTGATTGTTTTACAAGTGAGGAAAGAAAATGAGTCCTAATAAATTGCTTAATTCCACAGACCTACTCAGTAAGGGGAAGAATTCCTTTTTTTTTTTTTTTTAAGTAAGCCAGTAATGCATATTGCATTAGATTAGGTGCTGTGCAAACATAGTTTATTTTCAAACTCTATCAAAAATGAGTAAAAATTAGCATATGTCTAGCATTTAATAAATACTATTTGCTAAGGTCTTATAACTGTAACATTCTTTGAGGGTAATGTAAATAATAAACTAAGTCATTTACATTACTGAGTTCTTAATAGGCATTCATGACAGAAACATGATCAAGAATTTTAAAGTTATTATTAACTGAGGTGGTTGGATTTTTGCGTTGCTAAATAGATTTTTAATAAGTAATTGACACTTGAGGTGGAATCACACTCTTATCCAAACCTAACATAGGCAGAAACACACAGAAGCCCTCACAACTAAAGTCCCAGAGGCAAAGCAAGGCCAGAACAAAGGGCTTGCCATGACCTACCTCTTTGAGCAGAGAAATATCCTAACTCCCATCTCTCTCCTTGCAAAAGAAACATTCTATCTGTGTCAGTCTTGAACAAACTGCTTCTTTATGTAGCTTCAGGCTTTACTATCTCTGAGATGGCCCTTGAGAACTACCACAGCATTTATTATTTGGCCTTGTTCCTGAAAGTTTCAGATATCCAACACTAAACTTCATCATTGAGTATGATTGGGTGTGTGTTTTCCTACAGACAAAGCAGACGTGACCACTTTATATTAATAACATACTATATAATTAATTATGTTACAGTGGATATTATATATCATTATATGATGATGAATGTATGAATAATAGTTACAGAATAAATATAAGATAATATATATAATTAATCATATGAAATTCATTTATAAATAATATATACTGAGATGTTACATAATTAATACATTATGTAATTAATAGTGTTTATATAAATATAATAAACAGGGTTGAGATTAATCTTGGCCTTTGGTTTCAGAAGTAAAACTTCCTTTCGAAAGGTCAGAGAAAGAAGTCACAGTGACGATCAAAAGCACAATGAATAACCTCTAGAGATTAGCGGTCTACGGTACAACACTATACCTATAGTCAACACTAATCCATTGCGTCCTTAAAAATGTGTTAAAATGGTAGATTTCATGTTACAGTTCTTACTGCAATAAAGTGAATTTTTTTAAACAGGGAAAAAAGAAGCCTCCTTTGAAATCACTCCAAGAAGTTAACATCTTACACCAAAGGAAGACCCTGGAGTATTTTCCCTTCTCTCCTGCCCTCCTCTTACTGGGGTTGTCTCTGGTGAATTGCAAACTAAGTTACCTCCTAACTTTCCCTCCGGCTTCTATGCTTAGAAAACATTTGTCTCAAGAGCAGGGAAGAAAGTCCAAGATGCTTCACGGGTGGCAGAGACTTTTTCTCCTGGAGTACCATTAAAAGCTGTCTAAAAATCACATTTCCATCAGGCATGCTTTATTTATGTAGATCTATCGGATCCAGGCTACCCTTTCCAAGTAAAATCACATAGTCATCAGCAGGACTCCAAAGAAAAAAATATGCTATACCCCTTTTCTAAATATACTAAACCCCCTTTTTAAGACATTTGCCTAAGTAATTGAACCAAACCAAATAAGAAGGATTTAGTTTACCTGAAATGACCTGAGTTTCCCTACCTTACCTAACATAGGTCAACCAGGAGACTGAGTCACAATGCTTTCATTGATCAAATCAGCCTCCATCTGAAGCTATGGAAAGTTTCTGAGAAATACAAATTTCAGGGAAACTCTTTATGTAAGACATTTTATTAGAAAAATGTTTAATAGAGTTGAGGATGCCTTTGGAGAATATGTTTCACAGGAAGGACCCTACTGGCCCCTAATGACTTCTTTTTCTCTGAGAAGAAGAGTGTATTTCAATTACACTAGAAATTCTCCCAAAGTTAATAAGATTTTAAAATTTGCTTTCAAAGTATTTTGAGTATTCAAGTCCTTGAGTTCTCAAGCTTGCCATTAAACTTTTAGTTCATAGTTGTATAGTTTCATACGTCTTCGAATGAGTGAATTAAAATAGAAGGAAATAAGAGGTCATCGTACAAAAATGTGAATATCACAAAACATTTTAGATTATTTTTCTGTAGAAATATGGTCTAATTGCACAGGTCTGGCAATGTCCTGGGTACTGACTAAAGTGGATGATATCCCTTCCTTCACAAACTATACAGTGGGTGAATATCAACAATAATCAGGAGTTCCTGCTGTGGCACAGTGGATTAAACCCTCCCCTGCAGTGGCCCAGGTCACAGGTGCAGCTTAGATAAATCCCTGGCCCAGGAACTGCCATATACCTCAGGTGTGGTCATAAAAATAACAACAACAATGATAATAATAAATAACAAGATGAGCAGTAAAATACAATTCAAAATATGGTTCTGAGATTATGAAAATAGCTCTAGTTTAGATTAAGTGATAGGAAGAGTTGCCTGGGCAGGTAATATTTACACTGAAGCCAAAAGAATGCACATGAAACCAAAGACTTGGGAGATGGAGAACTTCCCAGGCAGAGGGACCCTGAGGTGAAAGGGTTAGATTCATTCAGAAAAAAAAGTGCAGATTTAATAAAATAGTGATTTTGAGGGAGAAAGGTATAAAATAAAGTTGAAGAGTGTAAAGCTTCAATTACATGGAAGGATGTGATCTCCATCCTAAATGCAACAGAGTCATAAGAGGCTTTTTACGGAGCAGAGTAACCCCGTCCTCTCTCTGTTTTTCAGCTGATTTTGTTTTATCCAGGGCCGCAAATACCTTTCACTGGCTAGAAGAACCTTTGCCTTTATGGCCCCTTTTCTCAGTTTTGTATTTGGAGTTGGCCCTGGAACAACTCTAGGGTGAGGGGCACTGACAAACTTTCTGAAGTGGAAAATCCAGTATAACTTTACAGTTGACTCTCCAACCCCTTGGATTACCCAAACTTGACATCTCAAGGTCATTGTACACTGCATATTTGGTTTTAAAAAACTCATATCAAGGGTATTTGTGCCATTCAAAACTCTGTCGTTCAAGGCTCAGTTGTAAATATATTATTTACTTTATTATTAATAATATGATTAATATTTACTTGTATTATATATAATGTTCCATATTGCATTGTACAAAATATGGACTTTATAATGTTCTATATTATATTATATATAATATTTATGTTAATATTATATATTTACTTCATTAAAGTATAGACTCTATTATGTATAATATTTACATATAATTTACATATATATTTATATATCACTGTGTTGGCATAAAGATAAATACAACCCAGATTGGATTATATTTATATACATATGTATGTGTGAATACAAATATATAGTATATATAATGCGTACTTTATTTTATAATATATATGTATACTATATACACATAGTATATATACATTTTTCTCTGTTATTAAAACATTTTCACTCTTGGCCCTGTACCTAGTCTGCCCAAGGCATAAGGCAGCCCTGGTCTGATCAGGAGAGTCCATATTTCATTCAAGTTAAAGCAGATAGCTATTCCAAGAGAAGGTGGCAGACATAGGCAAGAAAAAAATCAAATAGTATTAATTTAGTTTTTAAATAAAACTAAAACATAAACCATAGACTCAGACCTTTTAAAAATATGTATCAAGAAACTTAAAACAGGAGTTCCCGTTGTGGCGCAGTGGTTAACGAATCTGACTAGGAACCATGAGGTTGCGGGTTCGGTCCCTGCCCTTGCTCAGTGGGTTAACGATCCGGTGTTGCCGTGAGCTGTGGTGTAGGTTGCAGACGCGGCTCGGATCCCGCGTTGCTGTGGCTCTGGTGTAGGCCGGTGGCTATGGCTCCGATTCGACCCCTAGCCTGGGAACCTCCATATGCCGCAGGGGCGGCCCAAGAAATAGCAAAAAGACAAAAAAAAAAAAAAAAGAAACTTAAAACAATATTTTCTAAAAACAAAACAAAAAAAATCTCATTGCAATCAGTTTAAAAAGTGACAGAAAGGCAAGGGAAAGGGCTAAGGAAGGCAGCATAAGAAAGCTGAGCTATAAAAAAGAAGAACTAAAGCCAAGAGGGAAAGCAATGCAGAGAAGCAGAATAACAGGAGATGAAGAGAAATAGGTGAGAAGTACATGTGAAAGTTTTTGAAAGGTACACATGCTGACAAATGTACAGGAGTGTGATAGGAACCCAGGGGAAAATTTCCCTGGGAGCCTGGAACCAATGCACTAAAAATCTTCTCATGATCATCCAGAGCGCTTCAGAATAAATCAATAGAATGTGGGCCATTAATGGAATAGTTGTTAGGAGAACAGAGCTTCCAAATGTAGCATGTGTAGGGCTTGTTAAACCAAAAATTCCTGCAGAGAGGTGTGTGAGCAGAGAGCTGGCAGGCACTTTTAACTGGAATCATATGCTTACTTGCTAGAGAAACTGTACATGGTTGCAGAGAGGTGTTGTTTTTCTTGTTCTTTTTGCAAATTTTTGTTTTTGTGTGAGAAAATTCCAAAATAGTCTATAAGAAAGAGGTCAATGTATGCTCATAGCTATTCCCTCCACCCCTCCCTCCCAGGAGCATTTGACAATCTCTGTGCTCTTTGTCAGAGTACTTCTTCACATTCTGCCCCACATGGAACAGGAGGTGACGCCTTTTAAGTAGAGCAGGAGGTCCAGCTGTGATGTGGGCTTTTTCTTCCCTAGACCTCTCTACTGTCTCTCTTCTCTACTGTCTTATGTGTCAGCTGGGCCAGACTCTAGTACCCGGCACTCAGTCAAACACTCACCTAGCTACTGCTATAAAGTTATTTTGTAGATATAGTTAATACACACAATCACTTGCCTTTAAGTAAAGGAGATCATTTTCAATCATGTAGGTGGGCCTAACCAATTAATTTGAGACATAAAAACAAAAAATGGAAGTTTCTCTGAGAAAGAAAAAATTCTGCTTCAGAACCGCGATGCCAATACCTTCCTAAGAGTTTCCAGCCTGCTGGCCTGCCCTGCAATGTTCAGACATGCAATTCCCCTATGATATGTGAGATAACTCCTTAAATCCCTTCATATATATCCTACTGGTTCTATTTCTCTGGAGAAATCTAACAGATATATATTTTGGTATTGGGAATGATTCTAGAGAAACAGAACCTTAAGGATAAGTTTTCTGAATTGGTTCTACAGTTCGCTCTCTAAGCTCTTAGATTTAAAGGTACTAATGATTCTTATCTCCTTTGTTAAAGAGGGCATTGATCGTCCCTCACATGATGTGGGAATAGAGATATGCAAAATATCACCATTGGTACCACCAATCATACCTACAAAAGTTGAGCCTCTGGGTGAACATGTGTTTGATATTTTAGAACATTTTTTTTATCAGTCTAAGGAATATAGTAAAAACAACTCATTGCTGGAGGAATTGGGAAAGACGAGAATGAGTTTGGGCTTCAGATTCCCAGCTCAACTGCAGCATAAATGACCTGAAGGGTTCTGCGTCTGCCCTGAAAGAAATTCTTCTGTCTTGTAACTGAGGAGCTAAAATTTCTGAAAACCAAACCCAAAGACTCATCCTTCACCCTACAAATGGCTAAATTACAGCACAAATTGAATTCCTAATCTCACAGAGTGTAGCTGGACAACCTTTTGTTGGAACAAGTAAGCTTGTGACTAATGGATCCAATCAACCTTCTCAACAGAAGGCAGGAATGAAAAACAGTTTTATCCAGGAGAGCCTAGAGGTCCCTCTTGTCTGATGGCTTACAGCCCTGTTCATTGCACAGGAAACTGACAAAGCTTTTGAGAATTTTATAGCATCAGAAACACTTCCAGCCTGGGTTGCAAGGGACAAAGACACAGATGACACACAGAGAAGAAGACTATGTGACAAACAGAGTCAAATATTGGAGTGATGCAACTATGAACCAAGGGACACTGAGGAGGGCTGGCAGCCACAGAAAGCCAGGAAAAGGCAAGGAAGGATTCTTCCCTGGAGCCTTCAGAGGGCACAGGACCCTGCTGACTCTTTGATTTCAGGCTTCTAGTCCCCAGAACTATGAGAGAAAAAATTTCTGTTGTTTTAATCCCCTGATTTTGTGGTCATTTGTTAAGGACACCTAAGAGAACTAATAAAGCATCTGCAGTCATTTGGCAAGTCATTCATCCCATCCTCCATGTTGTGGGGGAAAATACTGAGAGACACTTAGAAATCATGTGTCTTCTGTTCCTTTTTGGAATGATTGGGAATTAAGAGATGATGTGGTTAAAAAAATTTCTAACTTGACTCACATTTTCTGTTTTATTCCAAGGTCCATATCGAGTTTGGTGTATGAAAAAAATCAATCTATATAAAGATGGTTTGAAAAGAAAGATATAAGCTTTTCCTTCTCTTGACCCAGAGAGTATTACTATTATTCATTATTACTAAGGGAATAAAGAGAGGAAGTAGAGAGAGAAAGGTGGAAGAGAGATTAGAAGGAAGATGAGGGAGCAAGTTTATCATACATATAGGCCCTGGAAATCGCATAAGTGTGTCAGGAACTATCCCAAAGTCCTAATGGGAGCTGCTAGTCTCTGACTCTGTAACATAAACTGTTTGAGTTGAAAGAGATCTTAGACATCATGTAGTCTAAAGAAATAGTCTTTATCCAAAGACACAAGGGAGGGCAAGTTTCAACATGCGTAGAATGTGAAGATATGTAGATCAGCCCACTGAGGAGTAGGAACCATGGGGCCAGATGCAAAACCCTGATGGCCAGGCCCAGTGAGCATGGTGAAAGCAACAGCAGCACAATTTAATGAATGTGCCATGACACACTGATGTGGCTCTCTTCAAGAAAGGGAAGCACATTTTGGTCTTACTAGGTTGTAATAATGCTGCTTCAGAGATGCCTTTCATTCAGAACACTGAGCAAAAATGGGTCATGGGCTGTGCATTTGGGCTTTAGAAATCTACACATTTCAAAGAATTCTTATGTTTACCAGACTATAAAGAAATTTAGGAGAATGGAGTGAGGGAAATGAACTCTTCTAAAGAAAACAACAGGGTAGCAATGTGTTTACATGGGTCCAAGACAGCAAAGAGATAATTGTCCGCATCTTGTAAGATGTTATTCTGAAGTACTATTTGTGTTGTAATGAAACCCAATCTTGAAAACTGTTTTGGGAGACTTTTGATCTTAGCATATGCTGCTAAGAATTGTACAGTCTCAAAAATGTTGAAAACTATTGCAATAAGATCTTTCGTCATACTTTATGGTCCCATGTTTCCATGTAAAGTACCACCAACCTGGGTTTGCTGTGCTGTCAAATCAAAATAGATTGAAAACAAACAATTAAAGTGTGAGAACTAAAGGGGGGAACCACACTTAAGAGCTGACAGCCTGGTCTAAAGGAGGGAGGCATCTAACCACTAGTTTGCTACCCAGCAAAAAGCTAGTTTGCCATAATAACAGCAACTCTCAGGCATTTCTATAGTGCCTTGAGTCTAAGTTGTGTTCCCACTGAGACTCAGCCATGTGTGTGTACATCAGAAGGACCAATGAGGCTTGCACAGATTATCCATTTTAGTGGAAAATATGCTTTAGCTAGGTTGCCACAAACTTGTCTATTTCTAGGGAACCATGAGGCTGCAAGTAAGAAATGAAAGACCTATTTCCACATAAAACCTCTGTAGGTTCTTAGGAGCAAAATAATTCAGAAGAGAGGGAAAATGCCCTCTCCACTTCTAAAGAGCAGTTTCAGATATATGACTCTGCCACAGAGGAGCTTGCAAATGTTCCAAGAAGTGGCACAGAGTTGGTAAGTCAGCCAGAAGCCCCAGGTATGATGTTCTTCACCTCTTTACTGGTGGGCAAATGCAGTGGATGGCCACAAAGCAACAAAGGGGAAACGGTCACTTTAGTGACATCTTAATTTGCTGCAGCAGGACAGTCTGAGAGTATAGGTGACAATACCTGGAGGACAGATATAGACACCTGTAACAGTAAGAACAGCATGAATAGCATTGTTAGGGAGCCTTCATCTGCCTACATCATCCATAAGTTCAAGAGCTTAAAAAGACCTCATGACATATTTGAAAAAGACTTCTCCCCTTTCACTTTAGCATTTGTACAAATTATTAGGGCAGAAAATTCCTGCACTAACAAATGGAGGGTAGAGTCAAAGACACATATTTATTGTCATTACTATAAATTTATTTTTATTCCCCGCCTGACTCCAGATCCCATCTGGTAGTTCTAGGGAAATATTGACTACATTAAGAAAAAGTGCTAATTATTTGACATATGCTATTTAAGACAGCAGGTGTTACATAATACATTTTAGGAGTGTTTTCATCAAAACGGTTTGTTGGGGTTTTTTTAAGTTTTGCACTTGAAGTTGTATATTTTTGTTATCTGTGAAATTCACTTATGTGGAATAGCTCATTCCCTGCCAGTCAGATAAATAAACTATTGGTATTATAATAGTGTTAATCCCTAAATAAACTTGATTAAAGATGGATTTAAGAACAACTTGTATTAAGAACAACTCTCAGTTTAATTAGGAGCAAAGGGACTTCAATTTCCAATAATTATCTATTAAAGTTGGGCCAAGTTTTATAAAAGATTGCTTTTATTGCCCAATGTCTTTTTTAAAATGATTATTTTTATTTCCATCCTAACCATAGTTTAGCTTTAAAAATGGAAATTTATGTCTGATTTCCTCTGCAGCAAAAATATTCAAGTTCTGAAGTCAATGTAATTGTCTTAGAAAGACTTCTCTTACCATTCACAGGGGAAAGCAAACATTTAACCACTTCACAGCTGGTTGTCTTCTGCTGTGGGCGGCTTCAGCCATTCCTTGGTGCTAAAGTGGACTATAAAATTAACAACTCAGTGTTATGATACTCTGCAGGGTATCGTGCATCTGGCCCAAGGATGCATACTGGGCAGTAGTGACATGGGTAACTAACTGCAAATAGACATCAGATTCCCAAATTAGATTGACTTTGTTTTTTTTTTTTACAACAGAGTCTCTCATATCCAATTTGCATACAGTACATCATCAACCCAAATGCTAATAAAATGTGCCCGGAGAAAATTGTTGCTTTGAATAGAAAATGAAATCTGTAGAAAAATGGATAAAGGAGTAGTGGGAGAATTTAAATGTGTACACATCGTGTAATAAATATTTTTGCATATTTTCCATTAAAATATTAAATGTTCCTTGTTCATGATTTTTTAAAAATGAGGAAAGAGCCATGATTATATCCAGAATTTAAACAGGTTATCTCAAATCTGAGGACACAGCAGAGGATATAAAATGTGCTGACTGTGAACTGGCCCAGGTGGGTCAGCCTTGCATCAGATCACTCATGAGTCTTTCCTAAAAAACTAATTAATGAAGAAATACATCATCTTAAATTTCAAGACAGCTAGTATATAATTTCAAAAAATATGGTAGGGCTTTCATAAACTATGTTTGAGAATAAAATGAACCGTGTGTATGTATTATATAAAACACACATATATATACAATACATAAACATATATAATGCACATATATACACATGTAGACTTCAATGCAGGTCCAGGATAAACATTCAATCAATGCATCTTTTGTTTTCTAAGGAACAAAAAACAGAAGCAAGCAGAAGTCCTAGGAAGTTTCCATGTTTCAAAAAAGAGGGATGGAATGTCTTTTTTATTTAAAGGCAGCTCATAAGAGGCTTTCTAGTGCCATTTATTTTCCCCTAAGAAGTGGACTATAATGTTATTCTAAAAATATGTTTTTAAAGTGAGTTAAAAATGCTTATTTTTTGCCTGAGATCTAGCTCTTTCATGGGAAAATAGTGTCTAAGTAACAAAGATGAGTCTTTTAAGGAGTTCTCCATTCAGATTTCTAGAGTCAACAAATGGGGCATGCTTTGCCAAGGACACTCCAACAAAAGCAAAGAAGTTCTGAAACATACTCGTTCCCTCTTGCCTTCCATCAGTGACTAATGCAGTGCCAAGATCTGTATCATCTCTTTTTCTGGGACCCTTCTATAAATGGAAGTGTTCTTTAAAATCTAGTGAAGTGCAAATCACTTTTTGAGGGTTCTCTAGTGATCAAAGGGAATAGAGAAAGTGAAGAGAAAGCAAGTTGGTGGGATGGGACCAACTGCAAACGGGATGGGAAAATGGCTTAAAAATTAGGAATTTCAGTGGATGCCTTATCAAACCAGAGTTTCTAATAAATTAAAAATATGACTATTTTGTAAATAGAGAATAAAGGCGTGTCCACAATATATTTAACTCATGAATGAGAAAACCAGCAGGATAGTAAAACAGGTTTAAAGCAGAATTCAGAAGACTGAGTATACTTAGACAAAAAAGAAGGAATACTGGAAAATATTTGTTAGGTTACATGCAAAACAGTTTAATGTCCTGCCAGGCAACAAAGCCATATGTTTCAGAGTCATCTTTCTATGGAAGAGAAATCTTTTGCATCTCTACAAGATAAAGTCTATATTAATGGCGTAATTTCACACAAGCTTGACTCTAATAAGTAGTAAATAGGAAATTAAAACAGAGATTTACCCACAAAAGAATTAAATAATACAGTATTCTGCTACAAGATGCCCTTCACCATATAAAATATGCCTTCCATCTTTGAAAAACCAATTAAGAATAACTGTCCATATTGGAATGAACGGCTACCCTCTTTGTATTCTCTACCCTTTTGATTAAAACTCATCGTAACTCATTTCTGTATGTCTCTCACAAGACTGTGAGTTCTCTGATACAAAGATTACATCTTGATAATTTTAGTCCCCCAAAGCCCCTTTTACAGACCACACTAAAGAATATACTCCTTAAAATCATGAGTTGTGAACAGAGACCAGATTTACATAGACTTTACGTAATACCTCTTTATTGGGGGCTATACTCACCTGTCCAAAAGATGATTAGTTAGTCACACAGTATCCAGTAAATGCGATAATCTACAAAGAGTTATCAAGAAATAATGCAATACAGTCCCTTCTAACACACGTTAAAATGCCCAATCCACAGTTACATCATTTCATTTACAATATCATAATTACACATACAGTATCTTAATTGGTTTAGATTTATTCTCCATTTTGTACAAAGGACTGTTGTCAGCCACACTGGATGTGGCAAAAACACACTCATCCAGGATTTACAAGGCACTCATGCCTTAATTAACAGACCTTATATTCAATGAGTAGTAAACTCATTTAAATTTCAATAAAATTAAATGTCCATGTTTATGCAGTCCTTTATCTAAATGCTGCCATTTGAATAGCAACATCTATTTCATTTTTCCCTTGGTTTCCCTTGATTAAACTTGTAGTAGATTGCATTACGGCTGAATTATCCAAAAAAGAATTGTAATGTTCTTGGCATTTATTCAGTATAACAGGATAAAAATATTCAAGTCTTAGTGGTAATGACATCTGAGTTTCTGCAACACTCTAGCTTTTCCCCAAAAGGTGGAAAATAGGATACATTAAGCAAGATGGCATCCAACTAAAAATTTCTGCACTGGCTTTGTCAAATTACATGAACAGATAGTATGATGTTTTTAGATTGCAAATACTAGATTTAAGCTCTACCCAGTAAGTTGAGGGATGGCTTTTAAGTGGGGGCATTTAATGGATATACATCATTAATATGGAAAATTATAAATTATGGTTGGGGGCCAACTGAATCATCATTTAGGTAAATATTCAATAATTTTAGAAGAAACAAAGAAGAAAAAATATGTTAGGATTTTACCATTGAAAATAGCCCCATGGAGTTCCCATCGTGGCTCAGTGGTAATGAACCTGACTAGGATCCAGAAGGAAGCAGATTCAATCCCTAGCCCTGCTCAGTGGGTTTAGGATATGGCTTTGCTGTGAGCTGTGCTGTAGAGCAAAGACACAGATCAATCCCTCATTGCTGTGGCTGAGTAGTAGGCCAGCAGCTACAGCTCTGATTCAACCCCTAACCTGAGAAATGCCATATGCCATGGGTGCTGCGAAAGAAAGAAAGAAAGAAAGAATATACCCCCAAGGGAGTTTTGTATGTATGTTTAGAAATGTTAATACCTGCAAGTAAATATTAGTATGTAAGAAAGGGAAAGTGCTCCTCCATTGAGTAAAGGAAACAGAAGATAAAAGGCGGGTGGCTATGGTTTATGTCTAAGTTCTGTCATTAACTAACAAGCTATACAGAGAATGTTAGCTCCTTTTACTATCCTGGGCTGTTACCAACTTCTCTATCATTAACTAAATATTTGCACCAAATATTCCCCAATGTCTTCTTCAGTCTTAATATTCAATCTCCATTTAGGTAGCATCAAGGAAAAATGCTTTGGGGTCATTCTTTTTTAAAAAGAAGAAAAAAAAAAATCCCTCCTTAACATCCCTCAAATCACTAATCCACAAGGATTTTTCTTTCTAGATACTCATCTCTAACTCATTAATTTCTCTCCACCTACAGCCTTCTTATTGGTTCAAGCTACCACAGACTGTTGCCATACTGCAGGAAAATAAAATGGGGTTGTAACAGGATGGTCACATCCCAGCTCTTGGGCAAGTCCCCAGGACAGGCCAGCAAGTGAGGGTCCTTGGCTTGGTGCAAGAAAGAATTTAAGGGTAAGCGGAAGTAAAGTGAAAGCAAATAGAGAGAGATTCATTCCATAGGCCAAAAGTGAGACCCTCTCCAAGGTGTGAGAGTGGTTAATTTTTATGGGCTGGGTAATTTCACAGGCTAATAAGTGGGAGGATTATTCCAACTATTTAAGGAAGATGTAGGGATTTCCAGGAATTGGGTCACACCCACCTTTGCCCTTTTATGGTCTGCCTGGTATCTGTCATGGTGCCCAAGGGGGCCTCATTTAGCTGTTATATTGTGATGAGCATTCACTGAGGTTGAAGGTCTACTGGAAGTTGAATCTTCTGCTATCTTGCGCCTAGGAAATTTTAACCAGTTTTTGTCATACCCTCCAGGGCTATTATTCTTTTAACGGTTGTGCCTGCCCACTTCCCTCTTGTCTCACCTGAATTTTACTAACAACCTTGGATTGGACTCATTCATCCATTCTTTGCCCAGTTCTTCCCTGCTCCCAAAATTCTTTGCTCCACTATAAGCAAAATTATATTTTGAATAAAAAAATGGCATTTATTGAAAATGTAAATAAAACATGGAGTTCCCGTCGTGGAGCAGTGGTTAACGAATCCGACTAGGAACCATGAGGTTTCGGGTTTGGTCCCTGGCCTTGCTCAGTGGGTTAAGGATCCGGCGTTGCCTTGAGCTGTGGAGTAGGTTGCAGACATGGCTTGGATCCCGAGTTCCTGTAGCTCTGGTGTAGGCCAGCGGCTACAGCTCCAATTCGACCCCTAGCCTGGGAACCTCCATATGCCGCAGAAGCGGCTCAAGAAATGGCAAAAAGACAAAATGAAGAAATGGCAAAAAAAAATAAAGTAAAATAAAATGTAAATAAACCAGAGTCACTTCTCTGGCGTTCCATTTTTCTTTGAATAGAGCCATAAACCCTTAACATGGTTCTCCAGCCCTCCCTCAAGCCTTTCTCCCCCTACTTCAAAAATCGGTGACTTTTCTTAAACCCTCAGAATCTTCAGCACGATGTACTATTTCCACATCTCTTTGCAGAACTAATGCCATAATCTTACTTCATTAGGAAAACTTTCCCCAACTCTTAGACCAGGTAAGATTCTACAAAAACTTATATATTTCTTCCTTTACTACGATTATTTTTTTTAATACATGTGTAGTAAATGGTCCTGAGCCAGTATGTTCCTCCAACAACTGGCAACCTATCTTGTTAAACAAGGTCACTGTCATTAATATGGAACTGAAGAGGACCCTAAGGGACTCACTCAAGTACAAAAATCTTTGCCTCTCTTATTTTCAGGATAAAAGCTTCAGCCTCCTTAACAGCCCTGAGTTCTAAAGAGTAGATCCAAACAACTAATCAGTTGCTAATCAGGGAAGTAAAGGACCACAGAAACAAAAGTAGCAGTCAAGAAACTACATGTAGCAATTAAAGAAGGATCTGGGTTTCCTCCTCAGAGTATATACATAATATCTTTGAGCTCTTCTGCAGGAACTCAGAATCAGAATCCTCAGATCAATCAGATCTCAGAATCAGCCTCAGACCTAAATACCTATTCATCAATGGTGAAATGCAGTGAATCTCAAAAAAGGAAGTCTGGAGGGCATACTTCTCTTCCTTTTAAGAGCAAATGGGCTTACTTTGTTCCAAAGGAGAAGTTTAAATACATAAAACTATTGGAAGGGCAGCATATTTCAAGTCAAAACAAAGAATAGGTCACTCCTTCAGAGAGCAATTATCTGTTCTTTTCTAACATCTACATAACTAAGAGGATCCAGTCCCCCCCACACACAACAAAAAACTCTACTCCAAAATGACTTATACCTTCTAATAGAAGAAGCAGCAGCAATAATGTTAGCAAAAATGAATTTAAGTTCTATCTAAGCCACTATGCATGCCCATAATGCATCCTGATAGCTTGTCTAGGGGTCACTAGTATTAAAGATATTAAAAGTGTCCTATCTATAGGCACAGGTTAGTTCCTGCTATGGCACAGTGAGCTAAGGATCTGCATTGCTGCAGCTGTGGCCATAAAAAAACAATAATTAAAAAAAAAGAAAACAAAAAGACAACTTACAGAATAGGAGAAAATAGTTACAAATGATGCAACGGACAAGGGCTTAATCTCTAAAATATACAAACAACCGATACAACTCAACAGCAAAAAAGCCAACAACCCAATGGAAAAATGGGCAAAAGACCTGAATAGACATTTCTCCAAGGAAGATGTACAGATGGCCAACAAACACATGAAAAAATGCTCAACATCCCTGATTATTAGAGAAATGCAAATCAAAATACCATGAGATACCACCTCACACCAGCCAGAAGGACCGTCATTCATAAGTCCACAAATAACAAATAAAAGGGAACCCTCCTGCACTGCTGGTGGGAATGGAAGCTGGTACAGCCACCATGGAGAACAGTATGGAGGTACCTTAGAAATCTATACACAGAACTACTGCAATCCCACTCTTGGGCATCTATCCAGACAAAACTTTCCTTAAAAAAGACACATGCACCCGCATGTTCACTGCAGCTCTATTCACGATAGCCAAGACATGGAAACAACCCAAATGTCCATTGACGGATGATTGGATTAGCAAGATGTGGTATATATACACAATGCAATACTACTCAGCCATAAAAAAAGAATGAAAGAATGCCATTTGCAGCAACATGGATGGAACTAGAGACTCTCATCCCGAGTGAAGTAAGTCTCAAAGAGAAAGACAAATTCCATATGATATCACTCATATCTGGAATCTAATATAAGGCACAAATGAACCTTTCCACAGAAAGGAAAATCATGGACTTGGAGAATAGACTTGTGGTTGCCTGAGGAGAGGGAGAGGGAGTGGGAGGGATTGGGAGCTTGGGTTAATGGATGCAAACTATTGCTTTTGGAATGGATTAACAATGATATCCTGCTGTGTAGCACTGAGAACTATGTCTAGATACTTACAATGCAGCACGACAATGGGAGAAAAAATTATGTATACATGTATGTGTAACTGGGTCCCCATGCTGTACAGTGAGGGAAAAAAAGTGTGTTGGGGGAAATAACAATAAATAAAAATAAATAAATAAATAAATAAATAATAAAATATAAATAAGAAAGAAAGAAAATGCCAAGAATTACTCTAGATGACAAAATGGAAGATCTGAAGGCAAAAGCCGCCCATTTCCCCCTATAGCTTAGGCTTAATATTTATCTTTGAAAGGTTTTTATTTATTCATTCCTTCAACAAGTATTATTATGTGCTTACTATGTTGTAGGGGCTGTGCTAGGCCCTGGTTTAAGGATAGAAAATGATAATATAAGTGAAAGTGTTTTGTAATGTATAAAAATAGAAAAAGGTAATTACTATTGTTAAGGAACAAAATTCAACTGAGTACATTTTAAAGATCTTTTGGATTTATTTGATGATTCATGAATGGGGCAGCCTCCAGTCTAATAGACAGAAAGGAGCTCTGAAAAGTTGTACAAAGAAAGAGATTTTCATAGACCAAAGCTAGCAGGAACAAAGATGTTATGATGGGCATGTGCTGATTGGTTCAAGTAGGGCTATGCCCCTTACAGGAGTAGTGTGGAGGCTCAGAGTCTCAGTACCTTGAGATGATCAGGCAAGTGCTGAGTGAATGGCCTGAACCTTCCTTCTCTGGGCAAACTGAGCATAGCAACTCAGCTAAGTTTTGGTTTGTTCATGCAGGGCTTAGTATGAGTGACTCCATCTTGGGCCTCATCTGGTGACTTTAACACTCTAATAATATCCATCAGCAAGCATGTGTAAAGCCCATCAATATTGTTAAGGAAACAGGCACATTTTTTTTTTTCTATAATGGCATCACAAAAACTTCAGTCACTAGAGTTGAAAAGTTCCCTAGAGCCAAAATTTAGGAACAGTCTCAAACTCAAGTCAACCTCCCACCACTGAAGGCTCACAGATGCTAAAGTGTGGAAGGTGCAGCTGGGTCACGGCTGGAAGTGAAGCTAATGCAGCAGGAAATGCCTCTCAGAGCGAGCCAACATGCTCAGTGACTGCAGAGCAAACCTTCCAATAAAATTTGGGACTATTATTTTAATAGAACGTTATACACATATTCAGATTTCACTTATGTGTCTATTACTGCAAGTTGGGGATTGGGGTGTGCTGCAAGAGATCATGTAATTTGGGATAGAAAATTCTCTTGGATGTTAATTTGCAGTTAATTCACAAATGCCAGGTCTGTGGCCCATTCTAAATCATTCTGCCTATAGTGTGATGATAGTTTTTTACACTTCATGATGAGAAGAGATGAAGAAAGCTAACCTCACTTGTGGATCCCCTCATCCCCTATGTCCCATTTTAAGTATCCTAACCACCTCCAGAAGACCCAACTTAATCAAATGACTACATGAAATAAAACTACATGATCCAGGAGAGAAAATGACACAGCTTGTTCAGAGCAAGGAAGAAAAACACAAAAATCACATTTTTCTAGCTCTACCAGTCATTCTGCAAACACTTATTGAATACTGTTTGCCAAGCACTAATCTGGGCAGTTGGGATAAACCTGTGAACAAATAACACTCATCATAATGGTACTTACATTCCAGTTAAGAAGGAAAGGCAACAAAAAAATAAGTGATAAATGCTATAAAGATGTACTAATATGAGTAATTAATACTAGCACTTGCAAAATAAATACCCCCAAATCTCAATGGCTTAACCAAAAAAGGTTTATTTTCTCTTATATTACAGTTTGTTTTGTGCTGGATGCCCTCATCGACCCTATGACTATACCATCTGGAAATGTGACATCTAAAATTACTGTACCAGAATTTCCCGCTGTGGTACAGTGGGTTAATGATCCAGCTTGTCTCTGTGGAGAGGCCAGATCAATCCCTGCCTGGTGCAGTACATTAAGGACCTAGCATAGCTGCAGATGTTGCATAGGTCACAGCTCCAGCTCAGATTAGATCCCTGGCTTGGGTATTTCCATATATCATAGGGGGTTTTCAAAAAAAAATGAATGAATAAATAAAATAAATAAATAAAATAAAATCACTGTACCAACAGGCAAAAGAAGAGAAAAATAGAGTAGGCAAAACTGCCTTGTCTAAGAAGTGGCATATATTGGAGTTCCCATCATGGCACAGCAAAAACGAATCTGACTAGGAACCATGAGGATGCGGGTTCAATCCGTGGCCTTGCTCAGTGGGTTAAGGATCCAGCATTGCTGTGAGCTGTGGTGTAGGTCACAGATGCAGCTGGGATCTGGTATAGCCGTGGCATAGGCTGGCATCTGTGGCTCCAGTTAGACCCCGAGCCTGGGAACCTCCATATGCCATACGTGTGGCCTTAAAAGAAAAAAATTAAAATTAAAAAAATAGAAGTGACATACATTACTTCTGCTTATATTTTTTCTTTTCTTTTCTTTTTTTTTATTTTTATGGCCACACTCGCGGTATATGGAAGTTCCCAGGCTAGGGGCTGAATCAGAGCTACAGCTGCTAGCCTACACTGCAGCCACAGCAAGGCAGGATCTGAGCCACATCTGTGACCTACACCACAGCAACACTGAATCCTTAACCCACTGAACAGGGCATGGGATCGCACCCACATCCTCATGGATCCTAGTCAGGTTCTAATTCTGCTTATATTTGATTGATTAAAATCAGTCATGTATCTTCAGCCTTATTGCAATGGAAGCTGGGATATCAAGAGTAGCTCATAGATGTTTTATGAACACTAAGAGTCTCTGCTATAGTATGTTAGAAAATTAAAAATTCAATGAAAAAATAAGCAAGAGTGAAAGGGGGCATCAGGAGTGGGCACATCCAGTGGTGGGTAGGTTGCAATTTAAAGAGGGTGGCCAAGAGTCCCCTTCATGTGGTTAACAAACCCTACTAGCAACCATGAGGATGCGTGTTTGATCCCTGGCCTCGATCAGTGGGTTAAGGTTCCAGTGTTGCCGTGAGCTGTGGTGTAGGTCACAGATTCAGTCGGATCCTACATTGCTGCAGCTGTGGCATAGGCCTCTAGAGCTCTGATTCAACCGCTAGCATGGGAACCTCCATATGCCATGGGTACGGCCCTAAAAATTCAATACATAAATAAGTAAATAAAAAGGGTGATCAGGGATGGCCTCATTCAGCAGATGTCTTTGGGAATAATGGTTGAAAAGAGAGGGAATTATTCATGGAGTTATTTGGCTTGCCAAGGAGGCCACTATGGCCAGAGCAGACTCAGGGATGGGAGGAAATAGAGAGGGGCCAGGTTATTGGGGGGCTTGTAGTTCACTCTAAGCATTTGTGTTTGCTCTGAAATATGGAGCTTTTGCAGGATATTGAACAAAAGAGTAGCAGGACTCACCTTTTAAATAGCCATTCTGTCTTATGTATTGAGAATAGGCTGCATTATCTAAGCAAGTTTAGGAAAAGGAAGATGATTGCAATAATCCAAGATAAGTTAATAGTGGCTCCAATAAGGGTGGTAGCAATGAGAAAGCTGCAAAGTGGTTGGATTCTATATATATGTTGGAGAGAAAGCCAAAAGAATTTTCTAGCAGAAAGGGTATTGTATGTAAGAGAGGAATTATAGGCTGATGCCAAGTTTTTGGCTTGAGCAAATGGCAGGATACAGTTGCCCTCACAAAAGAGGGTAAAGGGAGGGTTCTGGATTTCACCTAATAGAGACATTACACGTGGATATTAAAGTTTGGTTGAATATTTTGAGTTAATTACAGAGGTCTAGGCTTAAAATATAATTTAGAGGCTTACTGTCATACGAATGACATGTAAGTAATGAAGTTGGATGAGAACTGAAAAGGGGTAAGTAGAAAAAGAAGAGAATTACAGATTGAGGCACTTCACTGTTAAGAGGTCTAGGAGAAAGGGAAGATAACAAGAAAAAGAAATCTCACTACTGTGGCTCTGGTCACTGCTGTGGCACAGGTTCCATCCCCGGCATGCCACAGGCATGGCCAAAAAGAAAAAAAGGAAAAAAGAAAAAACTATGAAAGAGTAACTAGCAAGATGGAAGAAAAATCAAGAGAATGTGACACCACGGAACTCATATTTTAAAAAAAATCAAGGAAGAGGAGGGATTGACTATGCAAAATGCTATTGATAAGTCAGGTAAGGTAGGAACTGATCATTAACAATTGAATTTAGCAATAAGAAAATAATTGCAGACTTTAGAAAAACAGTTTTCAAATTTATATAGAACCACAAAAGGCCCAGAATTGCCAAAGCAATTCTGAAGAACAAAAACCAAGCAGGAGGAATAACTCTCCCAGACTTCAGGCAATATTACAAAGCCACAGTCATCAAGACAGTGTGGTACTGGTACCAAAACAGACATACAGAACAATGGAACAGAATAGAGAACCCAGAAATAAACCTTGACACCTATGGTCAATTAATCTTTGTCAAAGGTGCCAAGAACATAAAATGGGAAAAAGACAATCTTTTCAGCAAGTATTATTGGGAAACCTAGACAGCTGCATGCAAAGCAATGAAACTAGAACACACCCTCACACCATGCACCAAAATAAACTCAAAATGGCTGAAAGACTTAAATATAAGACAAGACACCATCAAACTCCTGGAAGAGAACATAGGCAAAACATTCTCTGACATCAACCTTATGAATATATTCTCAGGTCAGTCTCCCAAAGCAACAGAGATAAAAGCATAAACAAACCAATGGGACCTAATCAAACTGACAAGCTTTTGCACAGCAGAGGAAACCAAAAAGAAAATAAAAAGACAACTTTCAGAATAGGAGAAAATAGTTACAAATGATGCAATGGACAAGGGCTTAATCTCTAAAATATACAAACAACTGATACAACTCAACAGCAAAAAAGCCAACAACCCAATGGAAAAATGGGCAAAAGACCTGAATAGACATTTCTCCAAGGAAGATGTACAGATGGCCAACAAACACATGAAAAAATGCTCAACATCCCTGATTATTAGAGAAATGCAAATCAAAATACCATGAGATACCACCTCACACCAGCCAGAAGGACCGTCATTCATAAGCCCACAAATAACAAATAAAAGGGAACCCTCCTGCACTGCTGGTGGGAATGGAAGCTGGTACAGCCACCATGGAGAACAGTATGGAGGTACCTTAGAAATCTATACACAGAACTACTGCAATCCCACTCTTGGGCATCTATCCAGACAAAACTTTCCTTAAAAAAGACACATGCACCCGCATGTTCACTGCAGCTCTATTCACGATAGCCAAGACATGGAAACAACCCAAATGTCCATTGACAGATGATTGGATTAGCAAGATGTGGTATATATACACAATGCAATACTACTCAGCCATAAAAAAAGAATGAAAGAATGCCATTTGCAGCAACATGGATGGAACTAGAGACTCTCATCCCGAGTGAAGTAAGTCTCAAAGAGAAAGACAAATTCCATATGATATCACTCATATCTGGAATCTAATATAAGGCACAAATGAACCTTTCCACAGAAAGGAAAATCATGGACTTGGAGAATAGACTTGTGGTTGCCTGGGGGGGAGGGGAGGGAGTGGGAGGGAATGGGAGCTTGGGTTAATGGATGCAAACTCTTGCTTTTGGAATGGATTAACAATGATATCCTGCTGTGTAGCATTGGGAACTATGTCTAGTCACTTATGATGGAACATGATAATATGCGAAAATAGAATGTGTACATGTATGTGTAACTGGGTCACCAAGCCGTACAGTAGAAAAAAAATTGTATTGGGGAAATAACTATTCAAAATAATATTAAAATAATATCATATAAAAAAGAAAGAAAGAGGGTTTTGTGAAAGGACAGAATTTTCAGTGAAGATTAGCCAAAGCCTAATTTGATATAGGAAAGAATGGAGGAGAGAAGAATTGGAGACAGAATAAAGAGTCCTTGGAGGGCTTTCACTGAAAATTATAATTAAGGAATGAGGCATTTTCATGGGTATATTGGGGTAAAGAAAAGAATTTCTAAAAACAGGAAATTAACTCATCTTTATATGTTGACTTTTTGGATGTTCTAGTAAACTGAAAAATGAATCATATAAGAAAGAGAGGGGAGAAAAGGAAGTGTGTCCAAGAATAGGCAAGAAGGGTGATGTCTAACGTAGAAATGGAGAGATTAGCCTTAGAGAGGAACGCAGATTAGGGGGAAATGTTCAAAATGAGTCTTTGGGATGAATAATGAAAAAAAAAATTGAAAAGTATGACCTGTTATAACAGATGCACCCCAGAGTAAATAAGATAACAGAATTAGGGGATGGCTTTTTGTTAAAGAATGTATTTTATGAGTTACACAAGTCATCACATTACATATAAAGTCAGGGCAGGTACAACGATTTGTAGAGTTTCTTTCATGACTGTCTAACCCAGAAGCTGGAGTTAGAAATAAAAGGGACATTACAAAATAGAAGCAAAAGATAAACTAGTCATAATCGGTTCTAGGAAAATGAGAGAAAGGAAGGGAAACAGAAAAAATGGAGGTGGAGAGAGGCAGCCAAAAGATTGGCTTTTTCTCTTTATTCCACTTACCTGGCCTTGAGAGTAAAGGGTGGCTTTAGAAACAATTGGATAAGTTGGAGAAACTTCAAAGGCAGAAGGCTATAGTTTGACCCATTTTGTGTGCTCCCAGGACACTTATGTTGAGAGCTGTTGCTCACCGACCTGGTCTGTACCACCCATCAGAGTGTCCTGCTGACAGCAGGAGTTTATGCAAAGGAAAACCAAGTCATGTTTAGCTGTCACAAAATGTAGCTAAAACCAGAAACGTGTGTAAGTGTGACTGAGTACCTTGCCAAATTGAGCTGTTTTTGATATTTGCTGTATCACCTGGACCTGGGCCAAGACCACAGAGAAGATTCTCCCACTATGAAAGGTGAGATAATCCTGAGTCAGCAGAAAATCATTAGCTCCCGAAGAATCCAAGAAAAGTCATCCCAACCCCAAAACATCAGCAGAAAATCCAGGGAATGGACTTTTACCCTCAAGGTGAAGCATGTAGTCAGCTGTGTCCATTCACTTCCACAGCCCTCTCCACACAATCCTTGTATAAAATGCCCTCTTAGAGAGCGGAAGGATGGCAGTAGAAATCTGAGAGCCTACATACTCTTGCCTGAAGACACTGAAAACCTTCTAAAGATAGGCCTGGCATTCAGCTGTCCCCTCCCTTCTTTTGGTTGCTCTGGCTCTTGAGGACTAGCATCTCCTCCTTTGCTTCAGGGGACCCCTCTGATTAGTTGGTGTCTGTGCTATACTTGTCCTTAAGTATGTTGAATCTCCTTCTAAGGGTAATTTCTAGTGCGGTGCACCAGGTTGTCTGAAACTTACTTAGACTAAAAATTATTATTTTCTCTCATTCTCAGAGGGTAAGCTTTGAAGAAGAGCAGGTAAGATAGAGACAGGGTAAATGAGTTACATTTCCCCTACACTGTGTCACATATAAATGGTGGTTTAAGAAAGTATATCACCTCATCACCATGCTGGCCCAAGAAGCATATGGGTGGCAAGAGGGTTAGGGCAACAAGGAACTGGGGAGAAACATACTCGTTTATTTATTCACTTCATCTTTACTGGGTGTCTTCTATGCATGAGGCATGGTTTATAGACAAGCCTGGGCTAAAACATACTAAGATACCAGTCAAAAGTCCCCAAGGTAAAATCCTGAATGAGGGTCTATCTTGTCCTTGATTTGGAATATGTTTGCTATTGCCATCAAATAAACTGGAAGGTTTGGTTTAAAAATAAAATGCATGTGTTCTGCTAGGCATATGAAATCAACAACAAGAAATTACTCAAAGTGGTTATAAGTGAGATCTTTCCAAGTCATCTTCATCCTCTCTGGGAAAATTAGATTTACAGGTTATATTTCTTAACTAATGCATTCATTTTGGTTACTTTCCTTATTTTAACATCATATCTGTAGACTTTATATGACTGCGTATTGGGCAATGGCTTGGAAAAAACTATAAAATGTCTTTCATATTTTTATAAAATTTGGGAAATTCCTCACAAAAAGAAATGTTAAAGGATAATGGAAACATTAAATATATATTTAGTATCTATTATAACATTATGATATTTTTAATAATGAAAGTTAATGTGGTTTAAAGCAAAAAGATGCAGTTTTAGTTTTTATTGGGAATCAGTTACTCTAATCATAAGTGAAGGTAGTGAGGTAGTGAAAGAGTGGGCAGTAAAAGGCTTTGGGGAAGAAAAGCACAAATCTAGAAAACCACAAGCGGATCAGACTTGAAATGATATTCTATACAAGACTGTACTTCCACTGTGTGTCAAATTAATGCTTATAGAGAGCAGAATCTATCCAGTTTATTTTTCTTTTCTCAATATACTTCTTAAGGAATATTTACATATACCAGAAAGCACATGTCTTAAGAATGTAGTTTGGTAGTTCTGATGAGTTCATATATGTGTTCATATAATCAACAACCCATCAAGGAATGGAACATTATTATTACCTAAAAATATGTTGTTGGCTCTTTTCTACTCCCTCCCTCTCACCAGAGGAAAATACTGTTGCAATTTCTGTTTTCATATAAATTATTTTTGCCTGTTCAAGACCTTCTCATAAACTAAATCATACACTTGAAATCCTTTGCGTCTGGGTTTTTTGTTTTGTTTTTTTGGCACAACAGCATGTTTGTGGAATTTTTAATGTTATAGCATGGATCTGTAGTCTGTTACTTTTTACTACTCAGTTTTCCAAAGCACATACCATTCTTTCCTCACCAGCAACAGATGACTTTCAATTGTACCTTAGTCTCAACAAGACTTGGTGCTTTCAATCTTTCTAGTTTTACTCATTCTTGTGGGTGTTTAGTGACATCTCACTGAGGACTTTTCTGTGTGTTGTTGCCTGTTTGTATATCTTATTTTGTGAAGTATCTGTTCAAGTCTCTGCCTATTTTTGCTTTGCTTGTCCTCTGTATTCATTGTAGGAGTTATGTTTGTGTTCTGAGTACAAGTCTTTGTCAAATATATGAAATGTGATTATCTTCTCTCAGTTTGTGGCTCACTTCTTCATACTGAAAATATTTTGTTTTATTGGTAGCTCATGGTATAATTTCATTAATGTTGTATTTCAACGGGGAATTTTTTTTTTTTTTTGTCTTTTTAGGGCTGCACCCACGGCATAAGGAGGTTCCCAGGCTAGGGGTCGAATCAGAGCTGTAGCTGCTGGCCTACACCACAGCCACAGCAACGTGGGATCTGAGCCGCATCTGCAACCTACACTGCAACTCAGGGCAACACCTGATCCTTAACCCACTGAGCAAGGCCAAGGTTCAAACCTGCATCCTCATGGATAATATTCGGGTTTGTTAACCACTCAGCCATGACGGGAACTCCCTCGATAGGCAGACTAAAAAGAAATAAATAAATTTTTTGACTATGTCTGCTTGACTACAGGAGCATGTAATAAGGTATGTTACCTAGTTCAGGTGGAGAATAGAGAATGAGTTTATTTGTTTTGTTAAATGAGGGTCAACTAAGCACTATGTCTACATTGCTTCCTTCAATACTTAAATAATTTCCATAAGGTTAGGTTACCCACTTCTAGGTAAAAACTCAGGGTAAGAAAAGTGAAGTAAATTTTCTAAAGATGGACCTACAGAGTTCCCACTGCAGCACAATGGAATTGGGTGAGTCTCTGGAGCGCTGGGACACAGATTCCATCCTCAGCCCAGCACAATGGGTTAAGGATACAGCATTGCTGCAGCTGCAGTGTAGGTCACAGGTATAGCTCGGTTCTGATCCCTGGCCTGGTAACTCCATATGCCACAAGGAAGCCAAAAATAAATAAATAAATAAGATGGACCTAATATTCTACCTAAGTCTACCCATTATCAAAGTTTATGTTCTTTGACTATAAACCACATTTTCTCATTGAGAAAGAGAAATGATTTAATTTTACCCAGACTTTGACACAATTCTCCCTGACACTGCATCCTTTAGTTCCCAAAACTTGGTACAAAAAAAAAAAAAAAACCTGCAAAAGTAATCAGACACATCTATTGAAATATAGAGTGAATTGTTTTCCCTAAAATTATTCCTCAGAAATGGAGTCACCTTATATTCAAGTTTTAACAAAATCCATTGCATTAAAGAATGCACTGCCATTTACATTATTTTGAACCATAAAAGTACCGTTTAGAGAATGCATATTAGCCTGAAACAAACTTTTTCTATTCTTGAGTGTTTATAATGGCCATCTGGTATATTCTGTTTTGATTTTTGGTTTTTTGTTTTTAAAAAGCTTTGGGTAACTACATGTAAAAGAATGAGATTAGAACATTTATACCATAAAAAAATAAACTCAAAGTGGATTTAAGCCCAATATGTAAGACCAAAAGCTATAAAAATCCTAGAAGAAATCCTAGGCAAAATACTCTTCAACATAAATTATAGTAATATTTTTTTGGATCTGTCTCCCAAGGCAAAGGAAATAAAAGCAAATTTAAACAAATGGGACCTAATTAAACTTAAAACTTCTGCACAGCAAAGGAAACCACCAACAAAATGAAAATATAAACTACTAGATGGGAGAAAATATTTGCAAATGATATGACCAATAAAGGGTTAATATCCAAAATATATGAACATCTCATTCAATTCAGTAACAAAAAAAACCAACAACCCAATTAAAAATTGGACAAAAGAACTGAATAGACATTTTTTCAAAGAAGACATACAGATGGCCAACAGACACATGAAAAGATGCCCAGCATCACTAATCATCAGACAAAGGCAAATCAAAAGCACAATGAGATGTCACCTCACACCTGTCAGAATAACTGCCATCAAAAAGACCACAAATAAAAAATGTTGGTGAGGATGTGAAGAAAAGATAATTCTCATACACTGTTAGTGGGAATGCAAATTGGTAAAGCCACTGTGGAAAACTGTATGGCAATATCTCAAAAAACTAAAAATAGAACTACCATATGTTCCAGCAATATCACTCCTGGGTATATATCTAATGGAAAAAACAACACTAATTCAAAAAGACACATGCACCCCAATGTTCATAGCAGCATTATTTACAATTGCCAAGATATGGAAGCAACCTAAGGGTCCATTAACATATGAATGGATGAAGAAAATAGGATATAAGATATGTATAAAATATAAAAAGACAAATTTTTCCATTTGCAGAAACATTAGTGGACTTGGAAGGTATTTTGCTTAGTAAAGTCATACAAAGAAAAACACTGTAACATATCACTTATATGTGGAATGAGAAAAATAAAGCATAGTAGTGAACATAACAAAACAGAAACAGACACACAGATATAGAAAACAAACTAGCGGTTACCAGTGGGGAGAGTGAAGGGGGATAATAGGCATAGGGGTACAAACAACAATGTATAAAATAAATAAGCTACAAAGATATATTATACAGCATAGGAAATATAGCCAGTATTTTATAATAACTCTAAATGGCGTATAACCTTTAAAAATTACGAATCACTATGTTGTACATACAAAACTTACGTAATATTATAAATCAACTCTACTTCAATTAAAAAAAATTTAGCTTTGCAAATAAGTACAATGAGCATTTATTAATCATTTCTGCGAGGCCATCTCTAAATCTTGCATCAATTATGTGTTAGTTAGGTCAGTGCTAGATTCCATAACAAATTAATTCACTAATGCCCGAATTTTCATTGTTTAACACTGTGAGAGGCTAGTTCTTGCTAGATTAATAACAAACTGAAGTCACTTCTAGTTGGCCAGAGACTTTCCTCCAGCTTACAATGTTGTGTTAGTTTCAGAAAATGAGTCAGTTTATACATACATACATATATATATATATATGTATGTATGTATATATACATATATATATATGTATAGTATTACATAGCATTGAGTAGATTTCCCAGTGCTATACAATGAGCCCTTGTCACTTGTCTATTTTATATACAGTAGTGTGTATATGTTAATCCCAACCTCATAATTTATCCCTCCCCCCAACGTTTCCCCTTATCTGGAAAAAAACAGGTCCCTTCTATTTGATGCCTCCACAGACCTCTGAAACAGGGGTCAGCAGAGTCTAGCCCACAGAACACAGCCATGCCCTTTCATTAATGTGCTGTCTATGTCTGCTTTCATAATACAATAGGAGGACTGAATAGTTGCTATAGAGACCACATAGCCGAATAAGCCTAAAATATCACTATCTGGCCCTTTACATAAAAGTTTGCTGACCAGTCCGCAACTAAGGAAAGAGATTAGGGTAAAGACACTTCCCCTTATAAAAGTCCTATCCCAGAAGTGATGTACCATTGCTCTTGCTGATATTTCATGGGCAAGAACTGGCTACTTGGTACCATCTAGTAGGAAAGAGCTTGGATAATGTAATTTGCTCTAGGTAGCTACGATCTAGGGATGATTCTCAACACTGCAAAGTAAAGCACACATTTTTAGTGGACACTTAGCTCTTTCTGCTGCTGTTGTCATTTTAAAAAAGCCTTTTAAAAGATCTATTGGAAAAGCAATAGAGATTACACACATGCACACTCGGGATGAATAAAAAACCAAATGTCCTAAAGCTGGGACTTGAGATAAAATTTCCAGTGACAGCACCATACACAGATACAAAAATTGCAATATCTCACACTAGACAGCAAGATAAAATGGTATGAAAAAAACCGTTAGATGGTTCAAAATGTTGTTTTAGTGATAGCAAAACATTGATACAAAAAAAAAGCCCTGCAGAGTTTGATTAAAAATATTTTTATAAAAGCTACATGTAAAAGTGCAACACTTCTGAATATTTCATGTAAATATGTGTAATGAAATCAAAAATTAATTAGAAATAGGTATTTGACTACCTCATCTACTTACCTCAGATTTTACCTATTTGTCATACAAGGTACATGGTCCCCACAGGACTAATATCACATGACTTGCAATGAGATCTACCGATGACAACACACAGTGAAGAACTAAGAGGCAGCAACAGAACCTCCAAACTCCCATTGCAGGAGATGTGCCTGCATGAACAAAAGTGTGTATCTACAAAGACCTCCAAGTGTGAGTATCTTTGCTCCACAGAATGTGCCATATATTTACAGGCTAGCCAGAGAAGAGAACCATCTAGTCTTCTGCAAAATAATACAATGTGGGATCTCCAGGCCAACAAATAACATTGGATTGCTTCCTGAGACCACCTAAAGACTGTGTATGTGATTGCTGAAAAATCAGTCCAGGCTTTGATGTCAGATCACAAAAAGGAGAATGGCAAGAAGTTCCCAGGACATTTCAGAGCCAAAGTTTTGTGTCTTTTCAATGCTTATCTGAACTAAAACATCTGAAATGGTTACTGGGAAGATAGGAAAATTTCCATGACTTTGAGATTGTATGCTCTATGTGCAATGGAGACTGTTCTTTCACTAATGCAGGGAGATAGAAATTAAAATATTTTTTTATGTAAACTGAAGTTAGTATTTTGGAGAAAGGATTACATAGCCTTATTATCTTAAAATTCTGATTTTTGTCTCCAATTTTTATGAACTTCCTTTTCCCTCATTTCAAATAAAGTTAGAACTATGGCTAGTTTTTAATCACCTTCCCTTTTAACACTTTTGCTATAATTCTATAGTCACCTTACATTTTTCTTAAATGATGCTGGTTCCACTTTAGGAATTACTAGGAAAAGGAGTCAGAGCAACATTTTATTAATCGGGGCATGTGTTCTCAAGGCCCTAAAGCCTAGGGCATGATACTCAGATTTCTTTCATTTAAGTGGAATAAATTAAAGAGATAGTTATTTCTCACTGGATTCTGAGACTGATTCAAAGGACTCCTTAGACCTTACTGACTCTTTCAATCACTATGCGAACTATAAAGCACTCTACAAACAGAAGCCATCTGTCATCTACCATGATAGTTTTTTTTTTTTTTTTTTTTTTCTCCTTTCCATCCAGCCCCATCTCCAACTGCAAAATAAAGTTGATTTTAGCAGGTGGTAAAACTCTTTCCAGTATCTTACTTTTCTTTTAGTATAAACCAGGTTTTTGGCTTTAAGAGAAGCTAACCAAGATCCAAAATGCCAGAGTGATTTTAGAAACTCCTAGAACCATTGCTTTTATGATAGGAGAATTAATTAAAGAAAACTGACACTCGCTAAGTAATTACTACTGTCATTTATCAACTAAGCATTTACATATACTGTATTTCATTTCCTTATAACAAAATTAAAAGGAATATATTGTTTTGGCATTTCTAAACAGGAAAACTAAGGCTTGGATCGATAAAGTAGCTTTCCCTGTATATATATACTAAAGTTAATTTTCAAGCCCCGAACTCCCTAAAGAGTACTTTTCAAGACACTACAAAAGTGGATAATTTCTGTCCCCATGTCACTCAGGTCCTACTCCAAATTCATAGGAGCAGGAATCTGGCTGACCCAGCTGGGTCCGGAATCTACATCTGGGTCAGCCAGCTATGGTCAAGGGGACAAGTCTCATAGGGCAACCACTGTTGCTGGGACCGCATCCTGCCTATCCAGGACGGTCAAAAGAGATGCAGTGTGGGACACATGATCCAGGAAGACGCCAAGAGAGGAATCAGCTACAACAGGCTCTAATATGATCCCTCAGATGTGATAGGAATACCCTGCAATGGTAACCACCTGTTCTAGATCTTTTCTCCTTTCACAATTTCTTACTAAGTCATCTTCCACTTTCCATTCCAATCTGCTTCCCAAATCAGAATGAGTTCTCTCTCAGCTACTCAGTCACTCCTGGATCCCACTGCTAAACTCTATCACTCTGTTCAGACTAGCAAAGAACCTTCCCTCTGACCTTGGCTTGTAGGGAATCCCAGGTTCCATTCTTTCCTCAGCTGTGGGCAAGTCCTCTATGGGGCCACAGTGTCAGAATTTCATCAGTGACGTCCCAAAATGAAAAGTAATTTTGTTTCTCTTAGAGACCTCAGTAAGTTCTACTTGGTCTACTCATTAAAAAATGCCTCCTCAAAAATGATTTAACAACAATAAACAACCTATCAGCATGAATTCACAACACCAGCTCGTCAACCAGAACCTGTTACCATATATATTCTCCAGTTGGGAAGAATTCTAACATAAAACAGCTGTCCCCAGTTATTTCCATATTATATATGGTTGTATCAAGTGACCTAATGCCTAGCATCAAGCCATTGCAAATAAAGCACTGAAGAAATATTTGAAGACTTGATTTGAGCTCCTCTGGAGGAGATAATGTATTACTGAAAATAATAGCAGAAAAATCATATTACTTAAGAATTATATAACTTCATTCAAAATCACTTTGTATTTATGTGTGTCTGTGTGATGTGTGTGTATACCTATACATATTTAAAACATACACAGACACAAATATATATGATATTATTTTGTGTGTATATATTTTTAGTTTATATTTTTAATTATATATATAAATATATATATAATTATTTTATAGCATTATGTAAAACTAATCTACATAATTTACCCTTAAAGAATTTATTTTGTTTTCATGTCTTTTTTTTATTTTAACGCCCTAGGAGTCTTCTGAGATTTCAAGCAGTAATTCTAAAATACCCTTTACTTCAAAATAATAAAGTGTATCTCTTGGAGTTCAAACATTACAAATACAGATTTCAAGTTGAACACAAATTTAAATGTCTTCTATCACATTTGGCCAATTTGAGGAATGATGAAGGCAATTGTTATCTACTTCATCAAAAAGCCGAAAATGTCAGGTAGCCTGATTTAGGGCTTTGGCAAGAACTTGACTTGCTCATTAAAAATTAGAAAGATAGCAAAACTTTATGATTTCAACTTGCCAATCATTTTACCTTAATGATGAATTGGGATTTTTTTTTCCTTTTATCCCTTGGCCAAAAAAACTGGTATACAATAGCTTTTATTCCCAACTCTATTTAATTATCCTCTTTAAATTTGCTGTGTATAACTTTTAGCTTTGTCTTGAAGGCCAAAAAACACAAAAAACATGACAGCACAAGCAAAAGATTTCAGAAAGATGGCAAAGAAGTGAGACAGTGCAACTTCTTAAGTATGACATGAAACCCATTTGGAGATGTGAAAAAGAAATTTCTTCCATCTTCCCTGGCTTTAATCAACCCATACATCCTCCCCTCCATACCCATACACACATCTCCTCTGTACTCAATTTAAACATAAAAAGTAGTAGGTCTTCAATTGAAGGGACTTGACTAAATTCTTAAATTTTAATATTAGAAATTTTTATTTTTGTCTTTTTAGGGCTGCACCCAGGGCACATGGAGGTTCCTAGGATAGGGGTCTAATCGGAGCTGTGGTTGCTGGCCTATACCACAGCCACAGCAATGCCAGATCTGAACTGAGTCTTTGACCTACACCACAGCTCATAGCAATGCCAGATCCTTAACCTGCTGAGCGAGGCCAGGGATCGAACTTGCATCCTCATGGGTGCTAGTCAAATTTGTTCCCACTATGCCACGATGGGAACTCCTAAAATTAGAATTTGAAAGAAAATAAGAACAGACCTAACCCTGTTTGTTCCCTTCCTATGATAGTCAAGATTTATCCTCTGTTCTCCAGGCTCATTGCTATCCAGCATTCTATCCTAGTCTAAAAGTTGTAGTTATCCATTATAATAGATAATTTTGAGTAATTTTAAATATTTTAGGACAAAGCAACTTTTTGAAAAAAAAATCTATTTATGTTTAATAAAAATATTTTCAAACAGCATACTCTAATATGATTATATATATTTATTAATGTTTTAAGTCATTATTGTAAAAAGAAAAAATATTACCTGTTATTATTAACTACTAGCAAAAGAATTAACTGAATTTTAGTAACTTTTAGTGGTTTCTTAAATGAAGGAAATAAAGATTAATCTTATGAAATAAATATGTACTGGATTATGAATTATGCACATATTTATTCTATAATCATCTAAATATTAACCAGACTATTAAAAGAACACTTGGGCATATTCAATAATAATTAAAAATCAGTCATCATTGCTATTTGTTATCTTTCAGTCATGTGAAAACCAAAGCTTTCCACAAGTGTTTTTATTCTATTATTATAAAAAATTATTCTGTCAATGAAGGAGGAAAAAGTTAACTTTTTCCTAAAATTAAAAAATTAGCATATAATAAGTAAATTTTCATTTGTAATTCCTGTCTCAGAACTTGCAATTTTTGCACGGAACGTGAATATGTTAATTCAAACTAAAATAGAACACTGTAGCCTTTTCTGTTATTGCCCTGTTTGAGGCATGTGTGATGGCTTTATTTCCCCACTATATGGTGAATTATAGGGCAGAGATCATGCTTTTCCTTGCCCTAACTCTCCTGGTACCTATCACCATTGTAAGCAATATGTACTCTGTTAATTGACTGGAAAAGAGATGAGAGAAAATAATTATGAAATTATAAATAACTGGTGTTTCCAAAGTGAGTCTTGGGTGCAGGTTGGTGGTGATGGCAAGGAGATGGTGTCTAGACTTGAAGAAAACAGCATCCCATAAGGGAATATAAAAATAGCCTGCAGAGCAAGAGAAGCCTGCTTTAGTGAAGCTTTATGTAGCTCCTGCCTGGCAGAAAGCTGTTGAGCAAGAGTCTTCCTGACAGAAAAGCAGGGTTTTACAGCCACACGGCAGCACTCAATGGTGTTTAATTTGAAAATTAGAGGAATAAGAAGTGAGTTCTTAGAAAGCAAATCTGCAGTCAATCTTTTTTGTTGCTCTACTTTACAACCATGTCAAACCCTTTCCTTCCCAGACCTTCAGTGAGTTTGCTCAGAATCGATTTTTGTGTGAGCAGAAATGAAAAACTTGCACCCCACCTCCCCTCGCATGATATTTAATATCAAACTGACATTTAATCACTGTCAGTTTGCTATTAAGTAATAGCTTTCTTTGTTTAAAAAAAACCAAATCCTGAAGCCTTTATTTTACAAAGTCATTTAGGTTGAGCTAGTTTGAAAGCTATTGTCGAACAGCTGCATAATAGTTCAATTAAAGGGATTTCCTATGTGCAGAGGGCCTAACATTGCAAAATACATGTTGTAAAATTCTTGGATTAAAAACTGCCTTATTGCTCTAGTTTTAGGTGTTTTAGTAAATATTTGTAAGATCATGCTCGAGACAGTTTTTACTTGGGAAATAAAATTCACAGTATTCCTCAGTGATCAATCAGGTGATTTTTGTAGAGTTTATGTGTTTTCATTACTCATTCCAAAGTACATATATGTTTATGCATACATAAACAGTGATTTGAAAAACCAATTAAATGAAAATCAAGACCTTTGCCAAATATACGTTCTTACATTTAAACTATTATTAAGCTCTATTTCACATCACTTTTCTTATTTTCTTGTAATTTGAGTTAATGAATGTAAATTAAGATTATTTAGACTTCAGCATATGTATGATATGTTCAAGTTAAATTATGGTGAGAAAAATTTATGGACAATTAAGTTTAGTGACTCATATTGGATACCAATTGCCTGAAATTCTGTGAATTATAGTAAAACAAAATTAAATGCAGAGCTACTTCTTTTCTTCAACAGTCTCTTTATTTTTCCTTCCCTTTTTTTTCTAATACAGAAGCTATCTGATGCCACCAAGCAAGACAGGCAATTTGCACAGGAGTCAGGGAGGTAGTGGCTAGGGAGTCATGGTGACAAGAGGGAAGGTCAGAGGCCAACAGGAACGAGGAGGCATCTGCAGGAGTGGTGTCCTGTGCAGTACACTGGAGCTTAATTGGGGTGCAAGAGTGTCCACACACAAGGGGCAGGCCAGTGCAAAATATCAGAGCCCAAGACAGGTAAGGACAGTCCCCATATCTGTGGAATGACCTGAAGAGGTGATGAGGGATTTCACAGTAAGCTGTGGTCCAGCACTAGTTGTCTGAACACAGGTGGCACAGTGAGTGTGCCTAGGACAGGGGCCCATAGAGACAGTCTAGAATGGGGTTTAAGCTTTAAGGAGGATGTTGAGCACAGTCATATGTGAGAAAAGGCAGAAGACTGGGTATGGGATGAAGGGGAAAGGAGAGATTTTGATCAAATAGGTAAATATATTCACTATAATAGGAGAAAGTTTTTTCACCATCAGAAAGAGAAGTACACAAATGGAGAGAGAAACCACTCAAGTAAATGCTGTGATGCTGTGTTAAAATTGAAGCTATGTCTGTGAGTATGCACTTTTCAATATATACAGTGAGACATATAGAAATGACTATAGATGCAAATGTATGCATACAGGCATACATACATACTCACACATAAACCCCTTAGCTCTAACCAGCAACACCCCAACAGCAGTGAGCACACCTAGTGGCCAGATAAATACCCTTCTCCTCCTCCTCACACAAAGCAACCAGCACTCCTTGGAGAAATGGCTGATTCCAGAGCTTGTGCAGGGAAAGTATAAAGTCATCTTTGAACATGCTGCTATGTCAAAATTAAGGCCATAGTTAGAGGAAGATGATTCCATAGCAGAAGGACGCAGAAGACTGCTTGAGGAGTGTATCAGTAGACAAATCTGGGAATTTGAACACCAAAATAAATTGTGATCATGGATTCTAACACATTCTTAAAATAAGAAACATGATTCTGTATTGATAGGAATAAATAAACTGAAAGTTTGGTGGGGAATAGGATATTTGGATATTCTCAAAGTAACTTCCCACAAATTACTTATTCTTTATAAAAGAAAAAAATTTTATAGAGAAGGTTGGCAGACATCCTCCTGATCAAATGATAAAATTTATTATCAGTAATGGGACAAGTCAAAACTTGTATGCTACTTAATAGGAAAAGAGTAGTATCACTTCTATGATATCCTTGCCAAAGATCCACAACCTAAATCTAAGCTGAGCAAGTATTAGGAAAGCTGAAATTGAGATAAATTCTATAAAGAAATTCTGTAATCTTCAAAAGTATCAGACAGTGAGAATTAAGAAACTGGGGGATGCTTTTGGATGGCAGGAGACCAAAGAAACCTTACAATAGATCCTTAACTGTTATTATACATCCTTTTGTTATAAAGGACATTTGGAGGACAATTGGAAAAAGTTAATGTGGTCCAAAGGGGAGGAGGCAGCACAGGATTTACACACTCACCCTGTTGGTGTGTGTATTGTGGTTATGCAGAACTTCCTGCGTTGGAGAAAAATCCTCTAAAATTTGTAGGAGTGACAGATCATCAAGCCAGCAACTTCCTCTTAAATAGTTCACAAAAAGAAAAAAAAGTATTCTTTGTATTGTCCTGGCTACTTTTCTGCTAGCTTGGGATTGTCCAAACAATGAAATCTGAGCCTGAACATATAAATAATTCTCTTCTTAAGGGATAATATAAAATAATCTGAGAAGCCTTAAACTAATTAATCAGAATTCTATTCTGTCACCTGATTGCAGTCCCATTTTTCGTTTAGATAATGTGATCAGAGCCCATTTCATAAGCCTAGATAGTAAGTTATTATTAATACAATATGAAAAAGTCAGGAAGACTCACTCACACCAGCATGTATAATGCCTAAATTTGCATAAAGGGAAGTTCTTTTCCATGGGCTAAGACTAATCTTTTACAAGAACTGTTATAGAATGTAACTTCAGGAAAGGATACATCAAAAAGCTGTGTGCAAGATGGACTCATCTAATTTTTCTCTTTTCCAAACCTATTTTGAGAATATGAGGAGAGAGGGTAAGGAAAGGTCATCTCCCAGGTGAGAAACTGAGCCACAGTATGGCTAAGCCAAATCTGGGGACCAGGATAGAACTATCAACAGAGCCAGAGATTCATTAAGTTAGCATAACCAGGGTAATGGTGCATCCAGACAGATGACTGACCTGGGACAGGGGAAACCAAAGCAAAACCAAAACAAACAACAACCAAAAAGAAAACAAAACAGTGGCCATAAACTGATTGTACTTAAGAGAGAAAATAAACCTGAAAGTGGGTTATAAGCAAGAAGATCAGTTTGCCAAACATGATCCACAAGCCAGATAACCAAAGACTTTAAAAAAAAAAAAAAAGTTTCCAAAAGAAGTACATAGATGAAAGGAAATCAAGGACTAGACAAATTTTCCATAGGTAGGAATGTACCTGCTAAGAGAATCCAGTAGGATGTTGTGTGACCACAGTTTTCCTTTATTCCAATACTCACTCCTACTTTCAGTATTCAGATGACCATTATACATTTTGAAAACACAGAGCAGATTCAGAAAGAGTAGACCTTCTGTTTCTGCTCACCTGGTCTCAGGTTTTGCAGGTATAGAAAAGGAAGTTATTGTAATTAATAACTAGGAGATGCCCTTTCAGAATTCACTTTAAAGAAGGACTTTCTGGGTAACTGTGAATAAAGCGGTCAAGAGACAATCTTCAAAAAAAAGAAAAAATAGAAGAAAACCACTTTTCACAAGGATATGGAAGAAAGAAGTCCCTTGTACACTGTTACTGGAAATACAGACTGGTTGGTACAGCATCATGGAAAACTGTATGGTTGTTCCTCAAAAAAAAAAAAAAAAAAAATTAAAATTAGAACTACCAGTGGTCTAGCCATCCTATTTTGGAGTATATATCCAAAAAAATGAAATCTGGATCTCAAAGAGATAAGGTTCATTGCAGCATTATTCATAAGAGCCAAGACATGGAAACAAACTAAATGTCTATGAAGGATGACTGGAAAAAGAAAAGGTGGTACGTATAGATATACACCAATGAAATAATATTCAGCCATTTAAAAAAGGGAAACCCTGCCATTTGTGATAAAAGGGATGAACCTGGAGGACATTGTGCTAAGAGAAATGAGCCAGACACAGAAAGACAGATACTGCGTGATTTACCTCCCTTACACACTCAATCTGAAATAACTAAACTCACAGAAGCAGAGATTAGAATGGTGGTTACCAGCATCTGTGGGTGAGAGAAATGAGATGTTGGTAAAAGTGCACAAAGTTCCAGTTATTAGATGAGTAAATTTTAGTTATAACATTCATCGGTAAAATTGTCAACAACTACACTCTATTGTGTGCTTGAAATTTGCTAAGGGTAAAAAAAAAAAAAAAAGAAAAAAATTTTAAAAAGAAGGAAAAGATAGGAACAGAGGGAGGGAGGAGAAAAAAAAAGAGAGAGGGAGGGTGGGAGGAAGGAAGGAAGGGAGGAAGGGAGGAAGGGAAGACGGAGAGAGAGGGAAAGAAAAGGAAGGAAAATGGTGACTGTCCAACAGATTACCCTGCATTGGTTATTTTTCCACCCCAGCAGAGGACCCTATACACTTCCGCCCAGTGTGTCTTGGAACTGGAATCGCAGTGAAGCACTGACGGAATGTTTTACTTAAGTAGAGAAGAGACAGAGCAAGATCAGCTTCAATAATAGGAATCAGTCCCCTATGACCAGCAGGTGACTCCCCGAGGCCAAAGTAGGTAATTTGCCTATTCCGCCTTCTCACAGTACATGAGAAAGACTTTATCCAACAGGTAAAACAGTGGGGTTGGCCAGGTGCTATATGATCCACAAGCAAAGACACAGGAGGATTCTTGGAGCCTGAAACAGGGAAAGGTAACCCCACAAGCTGTAAACCAGGCACAGGGGGTTGGGCCCTTTATCTTTGGTAAGTGTTCCAAGCCCAAGGCCCATTTTTTTTCTTTTTAACACCACACCTGAAACATATCGAAGTTCCTGGGCTAGGGGTCTGGGAATAGACTGCAGCTGAGGGCTACGCCACAGCCATGGCAACACTGGATCCAAGCTTCCTCTGAGACCCATGCAGCAGCTTGAGGCAATGCTGGATCCATAATCCACTGAGCGAGGCCAAGGATTAAACCCACATCCTCACAGAGATGTCAGGTCTTTAACCCACTGAGCCACAATGAGAACTCCCAAATGCCCATTTTTATACAAAGAAAAGAGCAGAAAGACTGCTGGGGCCAGACTGCCTTTCCCAGCAGGAACTGTGTGAGGGATGGACATGTTAATGAGCTTGATGGCAGCGCTTGTTTCACAATATGTGCATGTCTCTAAATATCACATTGTGCATCTTAAAACACACAAAATTTCTATTTGTCAAAAAGACTGTTCAACCTTCAACTCTAGGCTCCTTCAGGGTCTAAGATGCAGAGAGCCACCACCCTCAAGGTAGTACACTTCCTGGGGCAACCCACGTCAGGAGGCTGAGCAAGGTGGGGATAAGATGTCCCAGCTCCTTGGGCAGACAGGAGACAACTCTGGGGAGTAACGCTCAGTCTCAACTCCCCATGGGCTTCTGAGGCTTCGTAAAGCTCCCATCACAGTTCAGCTTCCCACCCTGCTCAACTCTGCTCCTCCCCTCTTCCTTTTCATTACTGCTAATCCCTAATAAATATCTTCTTTTATCTCAAATCCCATGCCAGCATCTGCTTCCAGCAAACCCTACCTGTGACAGTGGGTACTGGAACAAATCTGAGAAAGCCCCATGGAATTCGGGAGAGCAATGCTCCTGCTAGGCTGTCACTGAGGTAAACAAAGCCAGGCAGCACCCACTAAGTACAGGGTAGTGGTCCAATTAACACTTTCACTGGTGCTGAATTGGAACAGTGCACTAACGGGAGAGAATCCATTAGCAGGTATGAGGTGCCAAGCATTGGAAACCTATAAGGAAAGTATTGGATGGTTATTGTGAAAAGCCATTGATGTGCTGATATGTTCCTGATAGATAATGACAAGCTGAGATGAGAAAAAGCCAATTGAAACTTAGGTGAGAAAAGTAGAGGGTTATTTTGGTGTATATGCAGAGCCTGGACTAGGGTAAAACCAAGTGAGACATTTGCTGCAGCTAAAAATTTAAGGAAGTGCCAAATGCTTGTCATCAAGAGTAACTCTTCCTCTCAGGCCCACACTTTCTTTAAAGTAATTGCTCCAGAATTGAGGTTGGGAGGAGAAAGAAGGCAAGCGGACACCTCCTTGTATGTAACTGCTTGTGCATATTTTCTTGTCTGTATCAGTGTCTGTAAATGTAGTCAAAGACTTTAACTTAAATAGTGTTCTCTGGGTGTGGGTGTGTTTGTTTTCGTCTACACCATTGGTTCTCAATGGGGAGGCTTTCCTCCCTCTGATATCTGGTGATGTCTGGAGACACTGCTGGTTGTCACAGTGGGGGATAGTGCTCCTGGCACCTAATGAGGTGCTTCTAAACATGCTTCAGAGCACAGTACAGCCCTCCACACACAACAAAGAAATACTCAGCCCAAAATATTAATATGTTGGGAAATTCTGGCCTATACCCAAGGTCAGTTACCATTTGAAGTACCCTCATGAGAAGCACCTGCAGCAGTACATTAATTATTATGTAAAGGACACTAACCAGGAGTCCAGACTCCAGAGGTAGCCTCTACTAAGTTTTGACCATCACTATCTGAGTGCCACTAGTGGATTCCATAACTCACATTTGGAAGTAGTGCTGTAAGGAAAGCAGGTGAGCAAGTGAGCAAGTGCTTCTGTCCTTCCATGTGTAAGAACATAAAATATGATGAGGACAGTAGTCTGTTCATATCCAGAGTGCTCTTGGCCCAGACCTTCAGTTTAATACCTGTCTGTGGGCATTCTATCACCATAATCCAACTAAAGTTCAGCTAACTCTTGTTTTCTCTCCCCAGTGCTAATTAATCCCCTCATGAATCAACCCACTGAAAACAGGAGTCTGTCTCTCCTCTGCCAACACGCCCAATCAATGGTCATCTCTAGTTCCTGGTTCCAAGCAACTGTAGTGCCTGGAGTCAAGGTTGGTGAAGGCTAAGGGCCTCCTTTAGCCGAATATCACCACCAGGTGAATCTTATAATGAGGCCAAGTATAAAGATGTGGCTGCAAGCTACTGGGACAATTAACCTTAGCACTTTCGTAACTACCAGGTTGTGGGTTTTGTAGACATCATTGTCCATCTTGGGGAGTCTTTATGAATATGGAAATCTCCAAAAGATTGGATTCCTGCCAGTGGCCTCATACCCTCCTCCCAACCATCTCATGGTAATGGCTCCAGAACCTTCTCCCACTCCTGGGAGATTTCAGACAGGTGCACTCTATGAGGCCCTCTTAGAACTCTGTCATAATGAATTTAGTGCCTTTCTTCCCAACAGTATGCTATTTCAGCTGTAATTCCTGCCCAGTTCGAGAGAGAAAGATTCTAAATACTACTTTGCAACAATAAATAATACCAAACTAAGTGGTGCTTAAGTATAAAGCTTGATTTTTCTTTTGCTAAGATATTTATTTTCTCAGTTTCACCCTACAAATACATAAATAAACATGGATGCTTTACAGGAAATAGGCAGTTTTGTTGGAGCAAACCCCTATGAGATTTTAGACTTACACATGTATAATCAAGACCCCTGAAGCTGAATTTTTGTCAAACAAATCACAATACTTCCTACTTGACTTTTATAGTTTCTGTTTCACATATACTCAATAAAATGTCATAGCATAGACCCAACATCCCCTTAAAACCTACCATAAATATAGGAATATTTCGCTCTCATCTGAGCTAAAAAATGAACTAGAAATTTTGGACTGTTAAACTGTTATTTTCAATTAAGTAACACTAAGGTCTGTGTACAACTTTCTCAGAATGTGATATTTTTACCACAAGCATGGATATTTAAGTTGCAGAGATTCTGTATTATTCCAAGAGCATTTGATGCTTGCTGAGTTTCTGGAATGCTGTTTGTTTTTGCTCCTAAAGAATAGAAAGACCCTCTCAGACCCTCCTTTTATGAAGTTAAGGAGTAATGTTTAGCTCTCACCAACATGATAGTGGTTCCTGTAATAAAAGGGGTCCTTAACCTCTCCTCCTAGAGACAGATGCCTGGGGATGGACAAAATCCACTGTGTTCATTCCTTAAACATGAGGAATCCAGGATTCCAGTCTGCAGAGGCATATGGGAAAGACAGTACATTGAAAAGCAGAGAGCCGAAACCAGCCCAGTAGTATCTGAATGTTACATATTATTGTTGCCTGCAGAAAATGAAGGGGAAAATGTGTTCCTAATTCTCTTGACTTTATGAATTTTCTGCCTCTTTTTTTATTTAAAAGAATTAAACATTAGGCTTGATTAAAAATAAGGAAGTATGCTTGGATTTTTGAAAATGCCTAAGGGAGATTCTGTCTACTAACAAGTCCAGCATTAGAGAATTGGCAAAATCATGAAGTGGTGGAAGAAATAAAATAAAAAATTAAAGACAAGGTAGTATGTTTGTTTTGGCCTCAGGGTCCTTAGGTGACTATAGGTACTGGCTCTGCACACAGATATGATTTTGTCTATCACAGAACCAAAACACCCATTCCCTACATCCACAAACCCCACACTGCCTTATCTCCTTTACCACAATCTTCCATTGACTAAAAAACAAAAAAAAAAGTAGAAGAGGAAATAGGAAGGGTGGTTGCGTGGCTGGTGTGTCTGCACATCCTGCGTGGAGTGGGAGGAGCCTGGATGAGGAGGAAAGAGGATGTCTGGGGATCAGTAGTTTCAGAGCACAGTGTGGCCTGGACCCCATCAAGGTGGGAGATGTCATCCTGTTAGAGGTGGTGTTTGAAGGTGAGCTTGGACCAAGGAACTTGGTAGAGTTCAAGCAAGAAAGATGTGCTATTTGAAGTCCTTGGAGACTTTACCATCAGGTGTCCCTAGATTCACCCAGGGTTCGTGGAGGAGGCTGAGGCTCTGAAGGTGGAGGAGGTAAATGTGGTGGCAGGCTGGGGTGTGAATGATGTCTCCATGACTGGTGGGAAGGGATGACCCATTACCAGAAAGGCAAGGGTGAACTCCCGGCTGGCTCTACTGGGGCTTCTGGGAAGGAGACACATTTGTTTCTAGATGATTCCTTGTCATTTCTCTTCAGGAACTGATGCCTCAAGAGATTCTGCCTGTGACAGAGAGAGGTGGAGCAAAGTCCATGAACAGCAGCCCATGGCACATGCCTCACATGCAGCCTGGCCCCCAACCTCATTCAATGCATCTCTGAGGCCCTGGCCCAGACTTATTCCTTCTGTCCTTCCCCACTTCGTCTGCCCAGCCCAGGCAGAGGTTCCCAAACCAATCTCAGCTGGTGTCACCCAATCAGAACCTTAGCCAAATTTGGGCAATATACATTGATGATTTAAAAAAAAAAAAAAAACCCAAAGAAACAAAAAAGAGTGAGGAAATAGTGTTTTGGCTCTGGTTAAAGTGGATTCAGTGCCCTAACAGTGGTTCAGTGGAAGGAAAGAGGAGCAAATATCATGTATGCATTACAATAATTGTGTTCATCAGAATATAAACACTTAGACTTCTAGGATACACATCTGAGCCAGCAATACTGGACATTTTCTTTTTCTTTTTTTTCAGTCTTTTTGTCTTTTCTTGGGCCGCTCCTGCAGCATGCAGAGGTTCCCAGGCTAGGCGTCTAATCGGAGCTGTAGCCACCAGCCTGCGCCACAGCCAGAGCAACACCTGATCCGAGCCACCTTTGCGACCTACACCACAGCTCACGGCAACGCTGGATCCTTAACCCACTGAGCAAGGCCAGGGACCAAACCTGCAATGTCGTGGTTCCTAGTCAGATTCGTTAACCACTGAGCCATGATGGGAACTCCATTACTGGATATTTTCATTATGGGTAGCCAAGTGATGAACAGCAAATTGACCTTCTAATAACTCATTTTCATTTCAGTGGACATCTAGCATCAGCTATTGGAATCAGCCAACAAAAACTGACAGCAGGAGGAAATTGATCTAGGGAGAATTCACAAGATATGTACATGAAATGGTCTGAGCTCTGGAGTTATACAAAAACTGAAACAGGTTGCATGTGGGGTTAGGTGAGGGCCACTTAAAATCCCAAGGAAGTGACAGGGAAAACTCAAATAAATCTAGGAAAGAAAGCCACTGAGGCTGAGAAATTTATACTGGAAGATCTGTGCAAGGATTTAAAAAAAAAAAACTTGGTAATTTGTCATAATACACATTTTTTAGTCTATGTTGGCTGCCATTAGCAGCTGCTTTTGTCTTACTGGTGTTATAGATAAATACGATGACTTCTGATCTATTTCTAAACAGATGCTTTTGAATAGCTGGATTGTTTTTCCTCCATGTAATCATAATATTGGCTGTTTAGAATAGATTTGCTTATAAAAGACAAGCACTATTGAGTTTATTAATTTACTCTGTTATACTGAACCTGAAATTAGCAGTGACTGTCCCCAAGTCTATGGCAGTATCTTGGTAATAGCCACACAAGAAACTATCATCAAGGTGGGACATAATTTTCCCCCTAAATTATCTTTATTAAAATAGGCTCTTATTAGATGTCATGACATGCCCAGATCCTCCTTAAGTTGTGAAGGGCCTATTCTCTAGCTATTGGAAGAGCTGCCCAATTATAGGCCACAGCTATCACCCTCAGCTGAATAAAGCTGCCTCATCCAAGAATAAGCCTCCTGCATTCAAAGACTGGTCAAGGAGTAGACATAGAGTTTCCCTATAAAGGTCCATTTCCTTAGTCCCAACTATGGGCAACTCAAAAGGGCCATCCTATGTGTAAAACTCCCATAAAATCAGCTGAGACTGTCCTGGAATCGCACCACTACTCAAATACTCCCTCCACCTCATTCTTTTCTCTTTCCTCCCTCCCTTGGGTATGGATCTCAAGGGTCCCCCCAATAAATGGTAACCTCTCTCAAATTCTGCTTCCTAGGAAACCCAACCTGTCACCCTCTGTACCAGACATGGCCTATAACAGCAAACACTGAGATGAGATTTTGGAACTGGATCACCCACCACCAGGACAGCAGTAAGGATCCCATCAGTTGTAGCTGGGGCACAGATATCTCCAGGCAAAGATTTATCTCACACTGGTCCATACAACCATCATTAAGTCAAAAAATAACAAATGTTGGAGAAAATGGAACCCTCCAACACTGTTGGTGGGAATGTAAATTGGTACAACCACTATGGAGATGGTATGGAGGTACCTCAGAAAACTAAATATAGAACTACCATATAACCCAGAAATCCCACTCCTGAACATATATTCAGACAAAACTTTCATTCAAAAAGATATATGCACTACTATGTTCATTGGGACACTATTCAATAGCCAAGACATGGAAACAACCCAAATGTCCATTGATAGATGAATGGATTAAGAAGATGTGGTACATACATATGATGACATACTATTCAGCCATAAAAAGGACAAGAAAATGTCATTTGCAGCAACGTGGTTGGAACTAGAGATTCTCATACTAAGTGAAGTAAGTCAGAAAGAGAAAGGCAAATACCACATGATATCACCTGTATGTGGACTCTAAATAAGACGCAAATAATCCATCTACAAAACAGAAACAGGGACATGAAGAACAGACTTGTGTTTGCTGGTGGGGAGAGGAAGGGAGAGAGGATGAATGGGGAGTTTGGGGTTGGTAGATGCAAACTATTGCATCTGGAGTGGATAAGTAATGGGGTCCTACTTTGCTGCACAAAACTATGTCCAATCTCTTGGGTTAGAACTTGATGTAAGATAGCACGAAAAAAAAAATGTATATGTATATGTATGCCTGGGTCACTATGTTGTACATCAGAAATTGAAGGAACATTTTAAATCAACTATACTTTAATAAAAAATGTTTTAAAAAATATATCAGTGTGTGACTGTTAAAATTCCTCCAGTGGTGAACTGGGATGGCATACTGTTGGAAAGTAAGATATTATCTGAATATCTGAAAAATATGGGGGGAATAGTAATTCTAAGGACAATGGAACCAAGTGGCTATTGTCAAGTGTAATTGATGCTTTTAAAAAGGACAACATGATGCTGAGTGTATGCTCAGTAATTAAAAGTTGTTCGAAGACTAAAATGCCTCTTTGATGGCATATAGAGGAGCTCTCATTGCAGCAAAAGAACAAAAAAAACTCTAAAAGGCAGGCCAAGGACTTAATTATGAGAGTAGCCAGGCTCCAAAAAAGGCTAAACTTCCAACCAGAGTAGATCTTCTGTGGCAAAGACAGAGCCCTGGTTGGAAAAGAACAGGTTTTGTGTGAGATGGACACATAAAGGTTGATGGGTCCAAGGTCTGGAATCTCCTAAACCTTCTGAAAGTGGTCCACTATGCCCCTGCTCCTCCCATTCAAAGGAGAAGCAGCACAACCTACTGTTTAAAGAAGGCCAAAGATTCCCTGTCAAGGTGATCCTCAGGTTCTGTCCTGACAGTCCCTCCTGGCCAAAAAGCCAATAACTGGTGGTAAATCATAATAGAAGCTGGCCAGGGAGGTTTTTTTTTTTTTTCATAATTAGTATTATCAAGCAAACACATCCAGGAGAAAGCAGAGATCATCTGACTGATGAACTTGAGTTTCCAGCTCTCACTCTGCCAGTGCCTTTCCAGGATGACCTTGTACGGGTGACCTCACTGTGACTTCAGTCTTTTCATTTATAAAAGGAAGGAGATAAAAATCAGATAAAACACCTGAGCTTAGCTGCAGATACATCATCTGGATATGTGAGTGCATGTCTTCTCAAGGGCAGCCTTGAAAGGCAGCAATGAGAGAAACTCTCCCAATTGGCAGACTTTTTTCACACCTGGTCATTCACTTCACATGGAAAGAGAAGTGACCCAAGGTGTGCGTGTGTATATTATGGTCAGTAGCAAATGGAGCATGGAAGCAGGGGGTGGATGGAAGGCATAATTCTAAGCTAGCCCCCATGATTTCCTATCCCCACCCTGCCAAATGCCCAGGACTATGAATAGGATGGAGTTTACTCCTGTGATTAGGTTATGTTATGTGACATGTTTGATTGTGAGATGGGGAGATTATAACAGGTGGCCTGCCTCATCGCATAAGCCCCCCCTTTTTTGGCCTACACACATGGCATATAGAAGTTCCCTGGGCCAGGGATCAATCCCGTGCCACAACAGCAACAATGCCACATCTTTAACCTGCTGAGCCACAAGACAACTCCTACTTGAGCCCTTTAAAAGCAGAGGATTTTCTCCATTGTTGAAGCAGGGGAAATCAGAGGTTTAAAACACAAGAAGGATTTGATGGGAGTTTGCTGGCTTGAAGATGGAGGGCAATATGTGGCAAGGACCCCAGGTGGTCTCTAGAAGCTGAGACCAGTCCCTGGTTGACAGCCAGCAAGGTAACTAGAACTTTTCTTACAACATCAAGGACAAGACTCTGCCAACAAAAAGAATGAGCCTGAAAACATATTTTCCTGCTGAGCCCCCAGATAAGAATTTAGCCTTACTGACCCTGATTTCAGCCCTATGATATTTTGAGACATGCTGGCATTTTGACCTACAGAACTGCAAGCCCTGGGTATTGTTTTAAGCCCCTCTGATTATGGTAATTTGTTTGCAGTAATAGAAAACTCACTTAAGGTGTTTCCTTTTACAAGGATCACAGTCCTGGGATGCATAAGGTTCAGTGACTAAAAAGAGTTGCCTCGTATATTTTGTCCATTTTTATAGTTGTTGGAACCAAGAGGGTAAGTTTGATACTGGGTATATCATCATGGCTGAAGCAGGAGAGCTAAGTCACTTTTCTGTTTTAAACAAGCATAAAAGTCATCAAGCTTAAAATTGGTCACTCAATCTACCATGGTCCAGTATTTCTGATGGAGTAATAGAGAAATTAGGTTCATAAATAAGACTTTGGAGAAAATGAATTTTTTTTAAAGCTGCACCTGCAGCATATAGAAGTTGCAGGGCTAGGGATCCAATCTGAGCTGCAGCTTCCAGCTTACTCGACAGCCACAGCAATGCTGGATACTTAACCCACTGAGCAAGGGCAAGGATAGAACCCAAATCCTCACAGAGACATCAGGTCCTTAACCCAGTGAGCCACAATGGGAACTCTGAAATTACTGAGTAGAGCAAACATCATTCTGGGTAAACTATACAGAAATATTCTTTGCCTGGTGAACTGAATTATGGGTACACAAAGAAGTGAGTTCTGTTTTAAATCATAATAATGTCCCTGTAGGGACATGTAACCATCTGATAATCACCTGCAACTGGAGTTAGATTTTTTTAGTCCCTCCCTTCCTCCTCAACAGGATTTTCCAAAGTGTATTATTCTGTCTTTTCTTCTAAAATTTTTTTAATTGAGGTCTGTATTGCCTCTGTTCCCTCAGTCCTGTCACTAAGGTGACACCTACCCTCAAAAAGCCTGGTGCTGCTATTCCTGTCTTAATCATTTCCCCCTTTAATCTTTGTTTCCTTTTCTTTGCATCCATATCAAAATTCTTCTATATGACCAAGAGGTGATCCTTTCTTGTCTCTGAAAACAGGAAATATCTTGTGTTGTCCCCATGGGGGATGTGTCAATATTTAAAATTATCCTCCAGAAATCCCATACATGTTTACTGTGCACCTGAATAAAAGAAAAAGGAAAATAACATTGGTAAATGTGGTCTGATTCAAGATAAAGTCTATTTCTTGAACTGTCTTTTTAATGCATTCCATTAAGAAACTCAGATAGATATGAAGACATATTGACGAAATAAGTTCATTTGTTCCGCTTTTCCAACTTTTGCAGTTGGAGGCAATTAAATAAACATAGACATAAATGCTAATGAACCCTGATATAGTCAAGCCATCTATAAAACAATTTTTCCTAGAAATGCCTATGTGAGACTGGGTCATGCCGTGAGAGTGGACTTCCTAATGCACTAGCAACATACATCTGACAAGATTTTTAAGTTCCAGAGACTGTCAGAGAAAAATCTTTCAGGTTATCAGTTGTTTATATTCTGACAATAAAAAAAATTATTCCCCTGAGACTTAGGGGAGAAATCCTGTCCTGTGATGTCAGGCTCATATTGAGTTTCCTAGAAGACCCTGTCTGTCCTCTTTGAGGAGTCAATCCTTAAGATTCAGGAGGGAACCATGAAGAACTGTGATTATACCTATCACTGTATTTTCCCTACAATACAAGAACTCATTCTCCCCTTTTCAGTTTCTCTTGGTACTTTAAGAATTTTATAAACAATCACGTAGCTCCGTGATACAGATTTAAAAGAGTGATTGTGATTTCCAATTTATCCCTGCAGAAGGATGTAGCTTTAGTGTTTTTATTTAATTGTAACACAATTATACAAATTTGAGGATGCCATATGAGTTGAAAATAAGGAGAAAGAGCCAACAATGTAATTTTAGTTGATTCACAGCAGTATTATGAAAAGAAATATTCTGTATGTCCTACCCTACCTCCTCACGGCCACCAGTATTAAATGAAACATACTCAGGTTGTACACCTGAAAGTTTTAGGGTTTAGAGAGAAGGGACACTATCTAAGCATTTGATGGCGAGTGACCAGTGCTTAGAGAGGGAGGAACACATGCCACAGGGACCCAAGATAATCAGGCCTAGGCACATGGAGAGAGAGGGAGAGGGAAGAATTCCAAGAATGCAGGAAACATCTGGGAGAAGGGGAATTAGAAGTATGAGGACCAAGGTGGTTTCTGAGAGAACCAGGATGCATGACCTGGCCAGCTGCACAGAACTGCATCTGCAAAAGATCTTCCTGTACAGCTAGAGGTGTGTGTGTGTGTGTGTGTGTGTGTGTGTGTGTGTGTGTGTTTGGAGGGTCTAGTCCTTGCTCTGCTCACAAAGCAGTGTACCCATCTTGGGGGCTCTCTCCATGTGAAGGAGAGAATATCTCCAGATTCATCCCAAAACGCACAGAAGACTGCCGTATCTCTCAGCCTCCCAGTACCCATCCCCTTTCCTTCTCTTCCCTCTGCTCGCCCTTCCTTCCTGGATTCCGCACCCCTCTTGCTTGTATCTTTTCTCAATCCCCTTTCCTTCCCTATCTGCCCTCTGAATGCTAAAAAGAGCATTATGTGGATATGCCAAGAAGATGAATTTGACCTCATTAATGAACCAAAGGAAAAGAATAATGAAAAATGAGGCTTGTAAGGAAGGGAATGAGAAGGGAGGAATTGATAGAGAGTATTAAAATCCAAACCGGTGATTTGTAAGGGGTTGGGAATATTTTAAGTAAACTAACACTATGATGAACACAATATTTGAGGAAGACCTAGACCAAGAAAAGACCAAAGACACTCACTTTAGTTCTTGAAAATTAGTGAATTATTAAAAAATAATTGAGCGGGAGGGAAGAAAAGTTCAACTACACTGGATCAAAAGGAACTAGCCAAGATTATACTCAAGGAAATCAAGTGAAAATCAATAGGACATTCTTATAACAAAAATCTAATAAGAAACTGAATAGAGCATATAGAACATGTTTCATTATATTCTGCTATTGCTACTGCAATATAGTTAACTTAGAACAACTCCTCACAGGAGCAGTTCAAAGAGGTATGGAGACAAACGAACAAAAAAGCAAAATATTGTATAATATTGGATAATTATATTTCTAATGTATAGAAACAGAACATTTTGAGTGTAATGTTTGTGTGGTCTAGAAGGAGTATTAGTTCCTTCCTAACTACAAAAACCTTGAACAAGGTTAACAGGTTAACAGGGTAAATGGGTAACTCCAAGGAGGCAACCCTCTACTTTCAATTAGGGTTTCTTCCTACAAAAATCCCAATAGGAAAAGTGAAACTTTTAGGCAGAGATCTTGTTAGTGGAGACCTATCCTCATATAATTTAAAAATGATAAAAAGATTCCAAGACTCAATCTTGGCATCTCTTTCCAGAATTTTGTATGTGTTCTTTAATTTTACTCTTTTCCTTTATAATTGAGCACAAAATTAACTGAATATTCAACTGGAACTAAAAATTCATCATTTTTAATAGACATTTCAATCTTTGTCTCCATTTTATGAATTTCATAAGACTTAAGCTTATCACTTTTTCTATTTGTCACTTTATTTTTTGGTAAATGAATAAGAGCCAATGCAATAAAATATTCAAATAATGAAGAAACACTACTGTGTAAATTAGCAACACTCACAAAACAGAACTATTAGCTGTCAGGCAGTGCTAATGTAGCTCAACATTCTTGTTTTTCAAATAATGAATGAGGTCTAAATTCAGAGCGGTATGAAAGTAGTTTGTAGATATCAAAGTGTAATAATGTAAAACAAGATGAGTTTACAAAAGACAGACATAGAAAATTTGAAGACTCATGCACAGTTTTTACAACCACCTCTCCAAGGAAGCAGATATACTATTGCCATGAAAGTTGATAGTAAGTTTACAGAAGAAACTACAGTGTCAGGAGATTAGACGTGCATTCTTCTAGAGACAGAAATTTTGGTTATTTTGACTTGCTGTTGCTAGAAAAAAAAAATTATTCCTCAAAAGTACCAACAGTAAAAGAGAAGATGCTCATCTGGAATTAATCTTGACCATAAACAAGAATTTGTTCATGATATAAAAGTGACAGGATTTTGTGGAAAGTGACTGTGCCATTCTGGAGAGTCCTATAGGATATGAAAGCATAGTACAAGGAATTTTGAGCTCTGTGTAATAGACTTTAAGAATGCAGAGTTTCATGGTTCAGCGAAAAATGTTGAGGTACCCTTCTCAGCCCTCTCCTGCATTTTTTCCATTCCCTTTTTCCTAATGGAGTAGTTCTGTTTTAAATGTTCAATTACCAAATTAAACTAAAGAGACCTTAATATATATACGTACAACTTCCCCAAACTCACTTGGGACTAGGTCTCCCACCTTTAACTGCTTTCTGTAGTAGTTTCATGTATAGACAGGTACATGCATGTTAGAATTTGAAATAACAAGATTTAAATCCCAGGTCTGTGCTGTGTCAGCTCTGCAACCCTGGATCGACCAATGAATTTCTCTCTAAATCTAAGTTTCTTTTTTTGGAAATGGGGAAACTACATATACATAAAAAATTTATTAATAACACTGAAATTATATATGCAAAACAATTAGGATTGTACCTCGCACATGTTATCGATTCTTTAACTCATTAAATATGCTCCTATTGCCTGACTCTATTCTCTTAATATTCTCTTGGTTCCCCTAAATCATTCAAGATTATTAAATTACTTGAAATATTATGAAAACAACTTAATGTTCTTAGATTGCTGCTCTAACACTTAATATAACTAGTTTCCTTACCATTTAATCACAAAGTCTGCAGCAGTAATCTGCAACTAGAGACAAAATGGGGTGGAGAGAACTAGTGGAGCATTGATCTAGGATAGATAATAGGATTAGTTGATGATTAGATATTGAGATGAGGGAAAGAACATAACCTAAAAGAATGCCATTGTTCAAGGTTTTTAAAAAACTAATTACTGTTTACATTAGGTCACATAGAATTAGATCTCCTAAAGTTGCATCATAGTCAATGTATGAGAGAGGGATTTCTCCTAATCATTTTCACACCACACCCCTCCAACTAACTTACTTCTACTTATGATTCTTAAGAATCAACCAGTTCAAAACGAGTCTCTTTTTTCTGTATACCCTTTTACTTCCCAGCTCATTATTAACTCACACTTGGACAATAGTCTAATTTTATGTTTATTCTTCCTAGCCAGGCCAAGCTGGAAGCAAACCTGAAAAACCCTTGCACCCACTTTTATACAGATATTACAGGTGGTTCTGTTGAAGCCTAGAGAAGTAAAATGAACCATCTAACGTACTATAGCCAGTAAGTTCTGAAGCAAAAATGATAACCAAGGAAATCTTTCTGACAATGCAATACTTTTTCTATCATACCCAACTGGTATATTATTTGGCTTTCAGATTTATCATCTTCAAATAATAATTTCTACTCCTTGAAAGCTGCCAATGGTTCTCCTTTGTCTGAAAATACCATTCAAATTCACTGCCATTCAAAGCTCTTCCCTTACCTTCTATTGTTTCCCACCAGATCTCAAAACAAATCCCCACACCCTTCACTCTAGCATCATTAACTCCCACACACACCACACTCTTTATATCTGTCAACCTTTGCTTATGATGCATACTAGAGTTAAATTGCCACTTTTTAATTCTTAGCCCCAAACTATCCATCTCTTTCAAGTCAATTGAAACCAATTTCATTTTCTCCAAAACGGCATTCTTTTGTTTTCCCGACAATAATTGATTTCTAGTTGATTATCGATTATATCACACACTTAGACAAAATACTAGAATCCAGTTTTGGCCCCATCAACTTGTTCTTCAACATGGAAAAACACTCCTATAGAAAGTATTTATATAATTTAAATTAAATTTCAGAAATTGGTTACACTTTACTTTAACTTCATTTTAGAATGTATATACATTTGTAATTACAAGTTCATCACTTGTGTGACCAAAAGTGTGTGTAGTTATTTCTATTAAAAATTGAGTAGCAACAGCTTATTTAACAATGTATAACTATATTCCAATTTTAAAAGGATATTCAAATTATATAGCTTCACCTTGCTTATTTTTTCTGCAAATATAATTTGCCACAATTCTGAGAACAATTTTAGAGAATATTGGAAACCATTAGGCTTAGAAGGAAGTATTAGTGATCATATATAGACACAAACATGATTTTACCGATAGAGTAATTTAATAATAATCAGTCTTCCTCCTAAATTCACAGAGATGAATACCTAGAGCAACATAATTCCATGTATTGTCTGATAACATTTTTTATTACTTTCTGATTGGCTAAATGAGTCTAAAGTTATTAATTTACTTATAAGATATCTTCTACCTCTTTAACCACCTGAGAACCTTACTTCAAGGTATCCCAAAGGCCAAAAGACTATTAATCCTTCAGCATTTTTTTAGAGTGTAAGACCAAACAATAGCCACAGAAAGTACATAAAAGAACACAGTTAAAAGGCATAAAAAAATCAATGAGCAGGAAGGCTATGGGAATTTTAATAACTCCACCCATATGTACCAAAGAAATGAAAACATTTCTTTTTTCATATTTTTCATTTTTTTCTTATACATCTGACATTCTTACCCTATTAGATAGTAAATTCATTTGCCACTAGTTACATTTTCACTTCCTCAATTTCTACTCTACTTTTTAACTGTTTTTTTCTTTTCTTTTTTTTTTTTTTTCCTTAAGGATCTAATGGAAATCCTACAAACTGTCCAACGTAGACCCTGGGTTGTTGTGAGATTTAAATGCACTAATGACTGATAGATACGAAACGGTTTGGAAAAGTTAAAAAGCTCATTAAGCTTGTAAGCTTTTATTATCACTCTTCTCTTAAAGAGTAGTCACCTTGTTGTAACCTGAGGGGGGGGGGGGAATATCTGTATGATAAATGCACAAGTCTGTAGGGCTACAGGGAATTGTGGAAGAAAGAATAATATTCGATACCTGCGCAACTGCCATGAAGACACAGCAGAGGAATGATTTGAGCAAATCACAGATCAGAAAAATGTTAGTATTCAGGTCAGTAAGTTGAAGTGGCCCAGCAGGCTGTCTGGCTTGCCTGCTACCATCCCAGGCCAGCCTTTGTTCTTGTTTGTTCTTTTGCTCGGTCCCATCGGAACTGACCTTCCTCCCTTGACTATTCCACAAGGTTTCTTTTTTGGTCTCCAGTTTTTTTTGAGAACTGAATATTTTTTTTTCTCTTCTCCAAGTGACTTCATTCCTCCAGCTTATATTTCTGGGTTTATCTTGGATAAATAAGTCCCTTCGTCTAGAGTCATTTGAACTCTCCTGGGGAAGAAGTCGGTTCTTGCTTGCTCACTGCAGTGAGCCAATAATGTGTGTGTGTGTGTGTGTGTGTGTGTGTGTGTGTGTGTGTGTTCCTCTGGGTGCTTATATGAAAAAGGTCACTCCTTGATATAGCAAAGGTCATACTCACTACCTAAATGCAAGGATGTGTATGTTGGTACAACATACTATACAAATCACAAAGTACACAGATAAACTAAAACCAATCATCATTTGTTCCCAAATACCTTCCAGATGACAGTCATGGAGTAATGCTCACAGAAGAAAAAAGAACCTGCTTAATAAGTCCTAGTGTCTGGAGCCATCTCTTTAGTGCCATTCTTGCCTTGCAGCAGCATTCTTGACAGAGCAACTTATTCACGCACAGGAATCTGTTCTAAAGCTAGTACTCAATGATGATTTTTCTGTAGTTATTCTAATCCTTTCTGAGACAGGATGATGAAATGAGCACTTTGATGTGCAGATGTAAAATGTAAATTTAGAGGCTTTAAAGGTTTGAATTGACAAAATTGTAAGAGGTAGTGAATGTCACAAAGCTATAAAAATATTCAATTCTTTTCTTATGTAAAATTACTAGGCACTGAGCAAAGAAGGCAAAATGAATATTAAATTTAGATTTTTTTTTAAAAAAGAAAAACATAGCCTGAAATCCCTCAACTGTATAACCTAAGAATTGAGCTTACTTTGGATACAAAACTAAAAACTGAATATTAGAATCAAATATTTGTAGTGTTTCTTTCCTTCAAAGTTTTAATAACTGAACCCTGTAATAATTCTGTAGAATTTCTACAAACATGAATAACTTAAATATTGCAGACCTACTTTGTAAAAGGAAATAAAATCCACTGAAACCAACATTTTCTCTGTATTGATCAGAGAGTGACCACACTCATGGGCATCTTAGTTTGGCACGCCATGTCATTCACAGAGACTGCATAAATGTGTTTTCTAGATAAGGCCTAGAAAGGCAGATTACTTCTTGCTAGTCTGTTCATGCAATTTCATCATCTATCAAGAGGTAGTAATAACTGCTAATATGCTAATAGGCAAGTTAGAGCAAAGATACTTTCTAGTATCTTTGGACACAGTGAACCAAGACCCCAACTCTAATGTATGACACAGACCATCTAATATTTGCTGTTATAAAAGAGAGACCAGGAGTTCTCAAAGGGTTCAGTGGTAACAAACCTGACTATTACCCATGAGGATATCGGTTTGATTCTCATCCTTGCTCAGTGGGGTTAAGGATCTGGCATTACCGTGAGCTGTGGTGTAGGTCACAGATGGATGCACCTCAGATCCCATGTTACTGTGGCTGTGGTGTAGGCCAGCAGCTGTAGCTCTGATTCAACCCTTAGCCTGGGAACTTCCACGTGCCACAGGTGCAGCCCAAAAAAGACACACACACACACACACAAAAAAAAAAAGGAAAGAAAGAAAGATCATTAAAATAATGATGAAAATTTTTCCAATTCACTATACTTGCCCAGTATAGAGAGAAATTATATGAAATAAAAGAGAAGATATACATTATCTTCTGCCTCTAAACTCAATTCTTGTCCCTGAATATTCTAAATTTGGTTTCTTCCCTTTTTTGTCTTAAGGACACATACTTTGCTTTTTCCCATTTATACTTTGAGTATCAAAAAACCATTTTTATTCCACAGCGGAAATGTGCTATTTTGCAACTTTAATAATCTAATTAGAACTATCCCCTTCTACTCTGCAAAACCTGAATTCTGAAACCACAAGTTTGTTCTTGTGGTTTCTTTCTGAATTTTTCCATTCCATTGTGAAACTAACAATTATTTCTCCCCTGAACATTTTAAAGAAGCTGTACAACACTAACAATGTTCTGTTAACATCATAAACATAATTTTCTTTTAAAATGTTAACTTCCTAGCACATAATTGATATTTTCCCCATAATTCATACATTAACTTATTCTACAAAGTCTGATGCTCAATAGTACATACTAGACCACTAGAACTGGAATTTACCCAAAATGCATTTTGAAAGCACAGATATCCAGACCTCAGTTAAGAAAAGTTGCACTGGAGTTAAAGTTATTAAAGAATTACCTGAGGACAAAGTAGCCACAGCAACATGTGCCACCGATGACACCAATGAGTTATGGCACTACTTGATTATACCTTGGTCATCAAGATTACTAAGAGTATGCTTTAAACCTGTTTCTGTCACCTAAAAAAAAATCATAATCATGTAACTAAGTACATAAAGATATATGCATGTAAAGAAATAAAGTAGAGAACTTGAGCGTCTAAGAATACAGGAACAGTCAACCACGTCCCCTGACATCAAGTTGGGAATCTCAATTCCAGTTTAAGATCTTGGTTTCCCTCCATTAAAATTCTAATTTCTACCTTATACAATCTGCCTCTGGTTACCCTGTATGTATCCAGCTTGGTTTATTCTTTCCATTTCTAGCCTTCTATCCACTCTAGGTATTCATTTTCTCAGCAACTGACTAAACACAGGGTCTTTTTATATGTTCTGTTTTCACTCAAGCTTTTCAACATACGGAATACATTTATAATAACATTTTAATGCTTTTCTCTTCTAATTCTAACATTTGGGTCAACTTCAGTGGATCCTTTTCCTAACTCATATTTCCATGCCTCTTTGCATAGCTAGTAATCTTTGATTGGATGCCAGACTAAATTTTCCCTTGTTGAATGCTGAATATTTTTTTCTTTGTAAAACCACTCTTGAACTTTTTTCTGGGGCACAGTTACATCAGTTGGAAACAGTTTGATCCTTTCAGATATTGCTTTGAAGATGTGTTAGGTGGGACAAGAGCAGCATTTATAGTCAAGAGTCAAAATACTTTACCACTGAGGCAAGCCACTTCTGAGTACAGTATTTCCCTATCCCCTCCTTATCTAAAACTTCGCTTTCCATGCTTTCAGCTACCTGAGGACAAACATGGTCCAAAAATATTAAATGGAAAATTCTAGAGATAAACAATTAATAGGTTTTTAATTGTGTGTTATTCTGAGTAATGAGATCTCATACCATCTATTTCATCCCACCCAGGATTCCCAACCATCAACATTGTCTGCTCCTGATGTCCAACTATCAACATTGTCATGACTAGATCATGACTAGATGACTTTCCAGGGCCACCTGGAGCAGATGAGCCTCCTTCTGACTATAGTCAGAAGATCAGTAGTAGCCTAACTCTATGTTGCAATGCCTACATCCTTCACCTCACTTCAACTCATCACATAGGCATTTCATCACCTTACATTATCACAAGAAGAGTGAGTTCAATGCAGCAAGGTATTTGGTAAGAGAGAGACCATATTCACATAACTTTCATTACAGTATATTATTATACTTGCCCCATTCCATTATTAGCTATTGTTGTTCATCTATTACTATGCCTAATTTATAAATTAAACTTTATCATAGTTATTTACGTATAGGGAAAACATAGTACACATAGGGCTTATTACTACCAGTGGTTTCAGGCATCCACTGGGGTCTTAAAATATATCCCCTGGGTGAGGGGGGACCCCTCTATTCAGTACCCTATGACACATAAGGTTTTCTACTGTGGCTGGTGGAAACCAGTACTATTCTCAGCTCTGGGTACAAGGCACTGACTCTAATCTATCTTTTTTTTTTTTTTCCTTGGTTGGGGGATTCTTTCTCTAGCCTTGAGTGGTTTCCCATTTGAATATGCAGATAGTATTCATCTAAAATACATAAAGGGAACTCTCCAAATTTGAAAATCTCTCTATCTCTGTCTTCTCTTTGGTACTATGCCCTGAAAATTCTAGCCACCTTGATCTCTCTGGATTCCTAGATAGGTCTCCTCAACGCAGGGATCCCTTCATCCCCATACTACCCGCCTCTGCCTGGGTTCCCCTCCTAGCAAAGGGACCTGGAAATTCCTTCAATCAGTAAGCTGGGCTCACCTCATTTGTTTCTTATTTCTCACAGACCGTTGTTCTCCATCTCATTGCCTGATGTCCACTGTTAAAAAAAAACCATGGCTTTACATACCATGTCTGCACTTCTTGGTTATTTTAAAAGGGAGTGTAAATCAAGCCTCTATTATTTCATCTTAGCTGAAAGGAGAAGTCTATTCTCTTCTCACTAAAAATTCAACTGAAATGAATTAAAGCCTAAGAATCAAAGATAGATAAAATAATTTCCGACATAAATAGTTCTCCCACACTAAGTCAGTTGGGGTACAGGCTAAGATATTACAACAAAGAGAATAACATTTTGTGCTCTGTGAGATCATTTAGAATCATGCAGGGACAAGGTTCCTTTCTTTTTGTGGCTTCCATCTCCTTGGGTGTTGTCTGTAGCCTATTGGCCAAGTTTCCAGCTAAAACTTTAGGGTTTCTATCATCTGAAGGAAGATGGGACAATTGACGCAGGGGCCAATAAAAAGTTTCAGCCACAAACACTAAGAAAATTAATTTAAATGTCTCATAGTCCCTACACATTTTATCTTTTGCCAGAAATATCTGAAATGGTTTTAGACACTGGGAAGAGGAATAATTTAAAAAACAAAGAAATAAAAGAAAAAACTTCTCAGGATTTCAATACATAATTTGCATAACTCAAAGGTTTTCAATTAATCTAAACTTATTCCTCACCTCAGTCTAACACTAAGATGCTTTGGGATTTGCCTAAAATTTTGCAAAATTTTCATTTAAATATAAACAATGGAAAGTTTAATATACACAATGGAATATTACTCAGCCATTAAAAGGAACGAAATACCGGCATTTTTAGCTACATGGATGGACCTAGAAATTATCATGCTAAGTGAAATCAATCAGACAATGAGACATCAACATCAAATGCCATCACTGACATGTGGAATCTGAAAAAAGGACACAATGAACTTCTTTGCAGAACAGATAATGACTCATAGACTTTGAAAAACTTATGGTTTCCAAAGGAGACAGTTCAGGGGATGGGGGCATATGCTGGGTTGTGGGATGGAAATCCTATAAAATTGGATTGTGATGATCATTGTACAACTATAAATGTAATAAATTCATTGAGTAATAATAAAAATAAAATAAAATAGAAAGTAAATGCCTTGGGGTGAATTTTCTACATTTTAATCTGATGTGATTTTTTTTTTAAAGGTGACTGTCTAGGAATCTGTAAGCTTCTATTAGCTTTCTATCCACCACTGTAGGCTATTCATTTGCTAAATTCTGTAGGCCCAGTACTCTAAGAATTAGCTCCACACCAGGTCCTGGACACAATGAGTGAATTAAGACAGCAAAATTTATACAAGGCTGATTTGAGGTTCACTGCACTTCCCCATCAATGTGATGAATTAGATGAATATTTAAAAGGCCAAAAAGACCTATATAGATATAGGCATATTAGCTTATATAAGAAAACAGTTTAAAAGAAACTCCAAGAATATAATGAAACAGCAGTGTTACGGAAAGTGCCTATACCAGGTAGAACTTTAGGCTCTCCCTTCATGCATTTGGAGAGGGCTTCCTTGCAGCATTGCTGGAAACAGAAGATTTGGTGATTATGTTTCTCTGTCAATCATGTCTATTCTTTTTTAAATTTAATTAATTTATTTTATTAAAATATAGTTGATTTACAATGTGGTGCCAATTTCTACTGTACAGAAAGGTGAACCAGTCATTATCTTCCTTCATGGTCTATCCCAAGAGGCTGGATATAGTTCCCTGTACTATATAGTAGAATCTCATTGCTTATCCATTCTAAATGTCTTTTCATTACCCAAGGAGCAATAACACCAGACCTGAGATTCAACAAATAGTTGGTCTTTCTTATTTTATAGAAAGCCTCTAAAGGCATTTAATGCCTTTTTTTTAATGTCTTCAAAAATCTGGTTAGGTCTTAGCATCATATTTCCACATGTAAACCTTCTAAACAGCAAGACAAGTGAAGGAGGTAGCTCTCCATTAACAACAGTAGGATTTAAAACAAAAAGATGAGCTTACCATATTTTCATTCTCCCTCAAATTTTTGAAGCATATTTTAGCCAGAACATAATTGTGACAAGATTCCTACACTGATTTTGAATTCTAAATGGGGAAGCATATTTTGAAAGTTTCTGGGTTCAGAATCAATGTGAATCTCAGTTGAAAGCATGCAAATGTTTAAAAGACATTTTTCCCAGAATGGTTTTGTGTTCATTAGAACAAGGAGAAGGTAGAAGCCTTGAAAGAGAGTTACTGTCTCTCTGTAATATAAGATGGAGAGGTACTGGGAGATATTGGAGAGACACTCCTGGGCTGTTAGGAATTTGAATTCTCACAGAGAAGAGTACAATATTCCAGAAAAGTGGAAGGTGAGTATAAAGTGAACAAACTAAGACAGTGGAATAAATTTTTTGCTTCACTGGTACACTTTTTGTCTGGGAGAGGGAGAGGACATTGTGAAATTCACAGTTGAGGAAATACGTTTGGTCCACAGATCGTTTTGAGCTTTCCTTTCCATGGCAGAGATCTTAAATGATTAATAAAGAATAGCCACGACTTTGATTTAGAGAATTTCAGAGACAACACAGACAGATCCCCTTGACACATGCTGAATAAGTCTATTTCCCATTGAATTCAGGCCATTATTATCAGCTAAATACTGTCAAGATGTGGTGTTTTATGCCCTGTAAGAATGAATGGAGACTGCAAGAGAAAACAGCTGTATGTTTGAGATCAACTTTTTTTGCCTCTATATCACAAACCTCTGTCTCCATTCTTCTGGATTTTTTGTCTTTTTTTTTTTCAATTTAAGTATAGCTGACTTACAATATTTTGTTGGTTTCTGATGTATAGCAAAGTGATTTGGAGATAGAAATATATACATATTATTTTCCATTATGGTTTATTATAGGATATTGAATGTAGTTCCCTGTGCTACACAGTAGAACTTGTTGCTTATCTATTTATCTTATAGTATGCATCTGCTGATGCCATCCTCCTAATTTATCCCTTACCCACGGCCTTTCCCCTTTGGTAATCTTAAGTTTGTTTTCTATGCTATTCTTCTAGTTTTATATGCTTCTAACATGCTAGTTTTATATGCTAGTTTTATATGCTTAGAAGCAGAATTACATTTATGCATGAGCATAACAAGGCAGTAGAGCATAACAATCTAAGCCTAGACTTTGAAATCAGGTATCTTGGCTCCAGTGCTCACAAACGGTGTCACTCTGGAGAAATTATGTAACCTCTTGGATGCTGCATCTCCACATCTGAAAAGTCAAGGTAATGGCAGTCATTCAACAATTAAATAAATATTGTTACATGCACACTGTGGTATATGGAATGACTGGTCAGCAGGGACTTGCTGTATAGCACAGGGAACTCTACCCAATATTCTGTAGTAATCTATATGGGAAAAGAATCTGGAAAAAAATGGAAGAATGGATGTGTGTATACATGTAATAGAATCACTTCTATTATACAGCAGAAATTATCACACTGTAAATCTATACTTCAATAAGACTTTTAAAAATGAAAAAAAAAATAGTGGACATCTTTATCTTGTTCCTTATCTCAGCAGGAATTCTTTCAGCTTTTCACAATTGAGAATGATATTCGCTGTGGGTTTGTCATATACGGCCTTTATTATGTTGAGGTAGTTTCCCTCTCTGCCCGCTTTCTGAAGGGTTTTTACGAGAAATGGGTGTTAGATTTTGTTGAAGGCTTTTTCTGCGTCTGTTGAGAGGATCATATGGTTTTCATTCTTCAGTTTGTTAATGTGGTGTATCACACTGATGGATTTGCAGATATTGAAGAACCCTTGCATCCCTGGGATAAATCCCACTTGATCATGATGTACAATCCTTTTAATGTATTGTTGGATGCGGTTTGCTAGTATTTTGTTGAGGATTTTTGCATAAATGTTCATCAGTGAGATTGGCCTGTAGTTTTCTTTTTTTGTGGAATCTTTGTCTGGTTTTGGTATCAGGGTGATGGTAGCCTCATAAAATGAGTTTGGGAGTATCTCTTCCTCTGCAATTTTTTGGAATAGTTTCAGAAGGAGAGGTGTTAGCTCTTCTCTAAATGTTTGATAGAATTCACCTGTGAAGCCGTCTGGTCCTGGACTTTTGTTTGTTGGAAGTTTTTAAATCACAGTTTCAATTTCAGTACTTGTGATGGGTCCATTCATCTTTTCTATTTCATCTTGGTTTAGTCTTGGAAGACTGTACCTTTCTAAGAATTTGTCCATTCCTTTTAGGTTTTCCATTTTATTGGCGTATAGTTGCATATAGTAGTCTCTATGATCCTTTGTATTTCTGTGATGTCCGTTGTTACTTCTCCTTTTTCATTTCTAATTTTATTGATTTGAGTTCTCTCTCTTTTTTTCTTGATAAGTCTGGCTAAGGGTTTATCCATTTTGTTGATCTTTTCAAAGAACCAGCTTTTCATTTCATTGATCTTTTCTAAGGTTTTCTTCATTTCTATTTCATTGATTTTTGCTCTGATCTTTATGATTTCTTTCCTTCTACTAACTTTAGGTCTTGTCTGTTCTTCTCTCTCGAGCTGCTTTAGATGTAAAGTTAGTTTGTTTATTTGGGCTTTTTCTTGTTTCTTGAGGTGGGCTTGTATTGCTATAAACTTTCCTCTTAGAATGGCTTTTGCTGTATCCTATAGGTTTTGGACTGTCATATCTTTGTTGTCATTTGTTTCTAGGTATTTTTTTAACTTCCTCTTTGATTTCTTCAGTGATCCATTGGTTGTTTAGTAGCATGCTGTTTGGTCTCCATGTGTTTGTGGTTTTTTTTACAGTTGTTTTCTTGTTGTTGATGTCCACTCATACAATGTTGTGGTTGGAAAAGATGCTTGATATGATTTCAAATCAAAACCACTAGCCAGAATGGCCATCATAGAAAAGTCTACAAACAATAAGTGCTAGAGAGGGTGTGGAGAAAAAGGAACCCTAGTACACTGTTGGTGGGATTGTAAATTGGTGCAACCACTGTGGAAAATAGTATGGAGATTCCTCAGAAAACTAAAAGTAGAACTACCATTTGATCCAGCAATCCCATTCCTGGGTATCTATCCAGAGAAAACCATGACTCGCAAAGACACATGTATTCCAATGTTCATTGCAGCACTATTTGCAATAGTCAAGACATGGAAACAACCTAAATGTCCATCAACAGAGGAGTGGATCAAGAATATGTGGTACATATGCACAATGGAATATTACTCAGCCATTAAAATGAACAAAATACCAGCATTTTTAGCAACATGGATGAACCTAGAAATTATCATGCTAAGTGAAATCAGTCAGACAATGAGACACCAACATCAAATGCTTTCACTGACATGTGGAATCTGAATAAAGGATACAATGAACTTCTTTGCAGAACAGACACTGACTCACAGACTTTGAAAAACTTATGGTTTCCAAAGGAGACAGATTGGGGGCAGGGGGATGCACTGGGTTTGTGGGATGGAAATCCTATAAAATTGGGTTGTGATAATCATTGTACATCTATAAATGTAATAAATTCATTGAGTGATAAAAAAATAAAATTGAAAAAATATGTAAACATCAACAGAACCTAAGTCTGCATCAGACACTGGGGAAGGAACAGTCAACAAAACAAGTACACCTCCAACACTTAGGACTTATCATTGGGCCAGTTATACCATCAGGTTACATTTCTTCAAAAGGTTTTGTAACTCTCAAATGACACAACAAGCAGAAACTCTGAGCAGAGGGCTGGTTCCAAAATAATTGCTCAAAAGCATGTTGTTTTAACGTTGTTCTGCTGTGAACATCATTGACTGTCATGATTTCCTTCACTTTGCTGAAAAAGTTAGCTACTTGTGTAACAAGATTTCAGAAGTATCAAGGAAGCCCATTTCAAATAAAATTTTTGCTCTTACCCAATAGATGATGATGACTCTAACAAAATGTCCAAATCCAAGATTACGTATGGTTTGTGGGCAATAGCCTGTTGTGGGGAATAAGTGAGCTACACACATGAGGGAAGAGGTCCTTACCTTTGGAGGAAATTAAAATGAATACATTTTTAAAAAGTGAAATACTGTGAGAGCTTGGGGGTATGTGTTAAATTATGAGTCAAGTTGTATGTTGTGATTTGTATTTGAAACTGTCAGAAGCATTTCAAGTTTATTCTAAATGCCTGCAGCCTAAAGACAGGAAATCAGGCTTCTTCTAAATGTTAACAATTTTACTAAGGTTTTCATATGCATTCACAATACAGAACTTGGCTCCAGAGTGGGATACTGATTAAAAAAAAAACAAAAAAAAAAAAACTTCACTTAAGTTTATTCTTGTTTCTTGATTATAAGTGGAAATTGTAAACTATCACTTCTTCTCCCACTGTCATTCTCTAAAACTTTCCTCAGTTATCTGAAATATAGTTCACAAACTTTCAACAAGTTTGAAATACCAAGATTGGCATGGAAGACATTACATTTCAGCTGAGGAAAGGGACAACTTGTGTGTCTGTACCTCTTTACACTGACTGGAAGGTAAACACAGCAGGGAAATCACCACCATCCCAAAGGCAGAGCACAAAGTTAAACTTGTTTGAGAAATACACTTCAAATACTGTTACCCAAATAATACCTTTTTGTCTAGTTTACTAGATCGAGATTTCATCTTTCTTATAAGCAGTCAGAAGGGGTTTATAAAATAGAAACTGAATAAACAAGTATACCCCCCCACACACACACATATCCCAAGAAACTGCCCAGTTTCCCTTTAATTAAAGCAAGTTTCTTTTTTTTTTCTTTTTTTCTTTTTGTCTTTTGTCTTTTTAGGTCCACACCCATGGCATATGGAGGTTCCCAGGCTAGGGGTTGAACTAGAGCTGAAGCCACTGGCCTACCCCACAGCCACAGCAATGTGGGATCCAAGCCACGTCCATGACCTACACCACAGCTCACAGCAATGCCGGATCTATAACCCACTGATTAAAGCCAGGGATTGACCCCGATTCCTCATAGATGCTAGTCAGGTTTGATAACCACTGAGCCATAGTGGGAACTCCTAAAGCATATTTCTTTTAAAGAAAGAATCATATTTCTGAGTTTATATTTTCCTGTATCAAAGAAGGGACTTATAATATTTGCCTTCCAAAGAGGGAGTATAAGCAGAAAAATAAGCACAGAGAAGGTTTAACATTCCAGCCCCTGGGAGGAATTGGGCAATGGCTGTGAATGAGAGGGTCCATCAATCATTTAAAGGCTGAAGCTGCCCAGAAATTATATCGCTGAAACAAGCTATGTTTGTGGGATGCTATTATCTGTTGACTGATCTTAATGCAACTGAATTAAGATAATTATTCAGTATTTACACATTGGAAAGTGTTTTTAACAGTTTTCTTTTCTTTATTCAGCTCTAATATACCTGAAGGATGCACACAGCAACAGTGATAGACCACATACTTGTTCTCCATATGGAATTTCTCCCTGAGATGGAGAATTGCCCCTGAAATTTAGGAAACAGAAGATATAGATAGAGCTTTGAAAGGTACCCCAAAGCTTAAAAAATACCATGAAGTAGGGGTAATATGCCACACTTTATTGACAGCCCCATAAAAACTACTCAAAGACTTCAGGTAAATGTCCTGAAACTGTTTAAGAATTGAGGCGCAGAGCCCCTCTGAAAGAAGCGTGGTGTCTCAGCCTTTAATGCTGATATAACTCACTGCTACATGTGGAGTCATCTGAAAGGAAATCATGATAGGGATAAATGTGAAAACCTCATGAGGACAACTAGGAGATGCTTAGGAGAAATGGAGAGCCCATGCCTGCTTCAAAACAGGTAGGATCAAGAGAGAAACTGTGAATGCCATAGTTGAAGCCTGGGCTGTGGGGTTACGTCTACCAACCCTTTACTAATTCCTTTTGTGACTTTGTAAATTGCCTTGTTCCTGTAAACTTCATCCCCCTCATCTCTACAACATGGACATTAACCTTACTTCACTTAGCTGACTGAAGGGGTGATGCTTATAAAGCACTTTGCATGGTTTGGTACCTGATTGTCCATTAATTCATGTTAATTGCCTTCATTGTTGATATGGGCCCTATTGTTAGGGGAAAAAAAAAGCACTCACCAGAGATGCAGGATCTAGGTCTGGCATCAAGAAGATTCCTCAATATCCCTGAGGCACCCCCCTCTTCACTGTCCTCTTCAGGGTCATCAAAAGATCATCCTTTAGCAAAGAAATGTTTATGCTCATAGCAAGGAGGATGGCTAACCCCAGATCCTTAAATGCTCTGGTCCCTTTATGTCCAAAGTGTGAAGCCCATCAGGATTCCTCGTCTATAAAATAATCTTCTAGATATCATCCAAACCCAAAAAGTTTTAGACTCTCTCTTTTTCAATTTATAAAATATGCTTAATGCTTATTTAATTGTATAGCTGAAAAATACTTCAATTTGGCTGAGAAATTGAGAACTATGAATGCACCATGTAATTTTCTTACAGATTTAAATGTTTCTTTTCTCTTCTCTTACTTGAAAAGAAAATGAATGCAAAAAAAAAAAAGAAAAAGAAATGAGCAAAACTTAAGCATCCAACATTCAAAAATTTACAGTGATAGGGCAGTCATTTTACAAGGTACAGCGTAGTACATTAAATATAATTTCTAAAATAAAGATAATTTTGTATCAATCTAGAAAATGGAAATTTTCTACTTTCTAAGTATTGTGCCTTAAAAGTGTTAGTTTTTAAGGTGAATTTAAAGCTATAGATTTATGTGCTCATCGCCTCCTACATCCAAAATGAAAGTCAAAACAATTGATCATAAACATTCCATTGTTCTGATGTTTAATTCTTTTTGCACAATTTCCATATCTATGCATTTACACTTTTTTCTCTTAACCAGTATAATTAAACTGCATAAGCAGTATCCGCAAATGCGTATCAAAGAAGCTATTTTAAAAAACTATATTTTAAGGATCTTATCACTTTCAAACTTATGAGTCCATAAAGTAGTAAAGAAAGTTGTATTGTTGAAAAGAAATTCAAAATGACCAGAAAAGAATTTAAGATTGTAGAATATCAGCTTATTCATGTACAAAGCAAGCCAAGACTGTATATATTAAAATGTCAAAAACAAATATGCTTTTCTCCCTGCAATGGCAGAGTTACCAGTTGCCATCTGTTAAAAATCAAACTTTAATATGATACAAATAACAGAACTAATGTTGAGTGCACAGTGATATGCTATGGATAGCAAAATAAGACCAAGTTTTAAATGACCAACTTATTTATATAGTAAACTTATAGGGAAATATTTCTTTAATGAAAATAGAGATTTGGCAAACATTAGAATAAAATAATATCAAGTCCCTCAAGTGGTTAGAAAATTGATACATTGAAATATTAAGTAAAGATAATAGTCCCTAATTCCCCTGATGCAATGAAAATTCCATTCAATTATAAAAAGGAAGATACAAGATTTAGGGAAACTGTTATAGGAGAAGAGAGGTGAGATTACAAGCTGCTTGGTGATAAAGACCTAGTATTGCTATCTTTGTATCACTCTCGCACCTGTCACACTGACACGCAGAGTGGAATTCCAGTAAATGTTTGTTGTAATAAACTAAACTCAAAAGCCAACCTTTGAGATATTTGAGAGTTTTACCATGGACAGGACTGGGGCATGGGGTAAATTAAATAGTGTAGGTTGCAGTCAGGCAATATCTCAACTTCTTTATGAAGTCTGAATAAGAGAGGGGATTAGCTAGTCACCGGTTTTCATTCATTTATCTATTCAGCCATTCAAAAAATTACCAAGCCCATCCAGAGTTCCAGAAAATATCCCCAGTTCTGGATACTTAATGTTTAACAGATGAGTCCTGGACCTCAAGGAACTTATGAGGTCCAAGCTTCAACTTAACTCTGACTACCTAAGTGGAGGGGTCGCCTAAAAGAGTAGGACAGTTGAAATGCCTAATCTTAAATCTTATGTCTTTGTTCAAAATCCTTCAGAGTTTTCCCAGTTTTTAGGGTAAAGTCAAGCTTCTTGGCATTGCCCACCAAGCCTTTCAGGAATCACCCTCTGCACGCCTCCTGGCCTCATTCAAGGAGCTACGCAACTCACTTCCTCAAAAACCTTTGCCATGTTGTTTCCTTTGTATGGAATGCCTTTCCCTGGATTAAAAGCAATAAAACCAATCCAATTAAATCCAATAAGTCCAACCCATATTTCAAGCTTAATTTCAGTGTCTACTTCCTGTGGAAGAGTACCTAAGTGTGTGTGCATGTGTACCTTGATTTTTAGTGCTCTTTCTCTTTGCTTTTATAATCATCTGAGTATCTTCATAGTGTTTACCAGTTGGGTTTGTAATTATTGATTGTTTTGCCTCAACTGAATTTAAAGAGGAAATCTCTTATTCAAGTGTATAAACAGCCTTGACTACATCATCTGGCCATAAATAGGTTCTCAATTTTTTTAAATCCTTACATTAGAATCAATGCCAAGAAAAAAAGAGATTATTCTGGAAAAGAAGACATCTCAGAGACTCAGATAAGAGATTTGTATCTGGACTCTACACATTCCAATTAGATATTTTTCTATGTGCATTTTACATCTTTGAGTTAAAATTTCCATAAACCATAGTTTTAAAAGCCACAACATAATTTTCACTAAAATTTAGGAAAAGACCAGATATTTGCACTAAAGTGATAGAATGAGAAAATAGGTTCGATGTTCAGTGAATCCTAAATGCAACTCTCTTGTCCCCTCGGTACTCAGGGAGGTTTCTAAGTGACCTATCCAGGCTGTTGGTCACTCAGAGAGGAAAACACAAATATTTTCTACTTAGTTGATTAAATTCCCTCCTTGCATAGGCCTTGATGAAAAATAACAAGTTAGAAAGCCTAGAGACATCATGTGGTGACAGAAAGAAGTTGTTAAACCATAGAGATTGATATACTTTAGATGAACTATTCTTAATATTTCCTTTGTGTTGCATAAATTCACGAGAATGTCATTAATTGAATAGAGTAGATAGTTGCTGTAATTTTTTTGCAGCAGTAATAAATGTGGCCCAGAGCTAAATTAAGACATCCTTTCACCACACTGGGTATAGCATTTTTTCTGAACAGCTGGTTTCTGTTAATAGGCATATCCTTCCTGCCAGAGCAAGCAAATTTGTAATCCCCATCATGCTTGCTGTGTAACTGCCCCAGAGCACATAATCACATACTACATTCCCGTTGCTTTACAAGGATTTTTTTTTCTTTCAAAGTTATACTTTGGGGAGACACATCATCTATTTTGCACTCCAGTTTTATGCTTTTCTTTAATTATAGCATCTGATATTTACAGGGAGGAGAAGAAAATAAAGTTAAAGGTGTACAATTGCCTATTAAAAATACGTGAGCTCACAAATCCTCAAAATATACCAAGTTCTCCAAGAGGCTGTAGAAATGTATTTCAAAGGACAACAGAATCTCCCACCTCACAATGAGGAAATATTAAAAAATAGACGATGGCCATAATACATTCAAGACCTCCACAGCTCTGAATTGCATTGACCAGGAGTGAAACAGCTGACTTAGTACAACTCCACAATTTCATGTTCATTGAGAGAATGAGGCAAGTTGTTAGGACTTGGTATTTTTGAGTTTTACTTAGTTTTATTTTTCACTTTAGATAATGATTCTATATGTAATTTAGTTGTAGAAAAACAATACCTGGGCTCAATAATTACCTCATCAAGTAAATGTGGTTCTTTGAAGTTTCAGATTGTGGGTTGTTGAGTTAATTCCTTTGGGAAGGCATATGCTTAATTTGAAATACTCAAAATTTATATTCAATTTCATTTCTAGTGATCAGTCTGTTCAATTGATTAATTTCTTCTTGATTCGATTTTGGCTGGCAGTGTGTCTCTAGAAAGCTGTCCATTTCTTCTAGGTTGTCAAATTTCTTCGCATGTAATTGTTCATAGTATTCTCTTATTTTTTTTTTCTTTTTTGTATTTCTGCAGCATCCATTGAGACTTCTCCTTTTTGATTTCTTACTTTATTTGAGATCTTTCTCTCCTTTTCTTGGTGAGTCTGGCCAGAGGTTTGCCAATTTTGTTTACCCTTTCAAAGAAGCAACTCTTTGTTTTATTGATTTTTTTCTACTGTTTTTTGAATCTCTATTTTATTGATTTCCTCTCTGATGTCTATGATTTCCTTCCTTCTGCTGACTTTAGGTTTTGTTTCTTCTTCTTCTTTTTTTTTTTAGGACATATGGAGGTTCCAAGGCTAGAGGCCGAATTGGATCTACAGATCCCAGCCTACACCAGAGCCACAGCAACACTGGATCTGAGCCACATCTGCAACCTACACCACAGCTCAGGGCAATGCCAGATCCCCAACTCACTGAGCAAAGCCAGGGATCCCACCCGCATCCTCATGGATACTAGTCAGATTTGTTTCCGCTGCACCACAATGGAAACTCTCTGTTCTTTTTCTAATTCTTTCAGGTGGTGGGTTAAGTTGTCGATTTGAGATTTTTCTTCTTTTTTGAGGAAGAGCTGTATTGCTATGAACTTCACTCTATGCACTGCTTGAGCAGCATAGCACAGATTTTGAATGGTTGTGTTTTCATTATCATTTGTCTCAAAGTATTTTTTAATTTCCCCTTTCATTTCCTCTTTCACTCATTGGTTTTTTAGTAGCATGCTAATTAGTCTCCAAGTAGTCAGTTTTTTCTCATTTATTTTCCTGTGGTTGATTTCTAGTTTCATGGTTTGGGATTAGTAGATGCAAACTATAGCATTTGGAATGGATAAGCAATGAGATCTTGCTGTATAGCACATGGAATTATATCTCGTCACTTATGATGGAACATGATGTAGGATAATGTGAGAAAAAGATATACATATATATATATACACACACACACACACTCATATATATATATACATATATGGGTCACTACTGTACAGCAGAAATTGACAGAACATTGTAACTCTAATTTTTTAACTATAATTTTAAAGTTTTTTTAAATAAAAATTGATTTCCAAAAAAGATATATATATATATATATATATATATATATACACAAATATATATGTGGGTCACTTTGCTGTATAGCAGAAATTGACAGAACATTGTAACTATAATTAATTTTTAACTATAATTTAAAATTTTTTAAATAAAAATTAATTTCTAAAAAAAGCAAAATGTATGGTTATTGAGACAAAAGTAGGTAGAAAATTACTGTTTCCACACATGATGAAAAAACTCATTTAAACAGAATTTTCAGGTGAATTTTCAATCTGTTAGGAGGCAAACAAAAATGCTCCCAATCACTTAAAATACATAAACTGTAGAGAACAGACTTGTGGTTTTCAAGGAGGAGGGAAGTTAAGAGAGGGATGGATTGGGAGTTGGGGATTAGCAGATGCAAACTATTATATATAGAATAGATGAACAAGGTCCTGCTATATATAGCACAGGGAAATATATTCAATATTCTATGATTAAACCATAATGGAAAAGGATATGAAAAAGAACAACTGAAGCACTTTGCTGTATACTAGAAATTAACACATTATAAATCATCTATACATTAATAAAATAAATTTTTTAAAAATACATTAATTAAATTAAATACATGATCTGATTTTTGAAGAATTTAGGAAAGGTTTATTTTTCAAAATATCTTTGAAAGTCAAAAAGAGAGGTGAAAGAGTTTGATTAGCAAGTGTAGGTAAGATCAGGCAAGAGTAAAGGAGGAAAACAGGCACAGTGGTGAAACTGAGGTAGATGATTTAAAAATGGACGGTAGTTTCCACCTACCCCTGGATAACCCAATCTCAGTAAGAAGTCTCTGGCGGTAAAGCAAAAGATATTGCTGGAGATAAAGAGGACACTTCCTAAACATAAAAGTTTTAATTAACAGGAAGAGAGAATTGTCCTAAACTTGCAATACCTAATAAGATTCAGAAAATACAAAGCAAAAATTAACAAAAGTGAGAGGAAAATGTAAACCAACCATCATATTGGGAAACCTTTTAATAAAAGAAAGTTTCAGTAAGGATATAAAAGTTTTGAATAGCATGATTCATAAAATTCAACTAAATTATATATAGCAATCCATTTATAAGTTGCAAAATACATTCTTTTTAAATACATATGAACATTAATCATAATCAACAAATTCTGGGATATTAAATAAAGAAGTAAAATTATATAGACTGTGTTTTGTGATCACAAAGAAATAGATTAGAAACCAACAAAAAATCAGTAACTGTAGAATCTTCTTATATTTAGAAGTTAATTAAGCATATTTCTAAATAACTCATAAGTTACAGCAGAAACCACAATGGAAATTAGAAAATGTTTTTAACTAAATGCTTATGCAAATTCAATACATCAAACTTGAGGAATGTAGAAAAAGCTATGCTTATACAAAGATTTATGCCTTTTAATAAACATATTAGAAAATGTACTAAACAAAGTGTATTAGCCTTAATCCAGAGATAGCCCTATAATGAAACAAATGCTCCCTTGTATTCACATCCTTGGGTCCCCTCCCTCGACTTTAAACTGGCCCTTTGACTCATTTTGTACTAGCAGAATGCAGCAGAAGGAAATTTGCATAATTTGAGCTCAGGTTATGAAAGTTTTTTTTTTTTTTCAGGGCCACACCTGCAACATATAAAAGGTCCCAGGCTAGGGTTCAAATTGGAGCTGCATCTGCTGGCCTACCAACACCACAGCCACAGCAACACAGGATCCAAGTGGTCTCTGCAACTTACACCACAGCTCACAGCAATGCTGGGTCCTTAACCCACAGATTGAGGCTAAGGATTGAATCCACATTCTCATGGATACTAGTCAGGTTCATAACACTTTGAATCACAGTGGAAGCTACCAGGTCATGGAAAATTTTATGCTTTGTTCTCTTAGACTGCTTCTCCATGCTCTCTTACATTCCATCTTTTCTTTTAGCTTGAATACTCTAAGGCAAGCCAGCTAATGTAAAACGTTCAACTGTCTTGAGATCACTATGCTGTGAACAAGCCCACACTACCCACAATGAAGAGAAAATGTGGAGAAAGGGTGATGTTTAACCAGCCCCCAACTGTTCCAACCATCCCAAAGTGAGTCATCAGACATGAGTGAAGAAACCAACAGAGCTGATCTTCCCAGACAAGCCTTCAAATGACTCTGGCCCCAGGTCCCATCTGTAGTAACTAAGCCCTGCCAACCAAGAGGCCAATAGGCAATATCAATAGACTTTTTTCAAGCCACTAAGTTTGGAAGTAATTTGTTCCATGGCAATAGATCATCAAAAACACCAATCATGTATCTTAAGTAATTAGAAAATGTTCAATAAGTTAAATTCCCCCAAAGGAAAGAAGAAAATAATAAAGAGAAAGCACTAGTGAAATCATAAAAATGTTGCAAAAGAGTTGATCAACAAAAGCAAAAGTTGATAGTTTTTAAAAAGTTAAAAAATTAATAAATTTCTGGTAAGACATTGAAGAGAAAAATAAAGTGACAAAAATTAGGGATATAAACATCACTTCAGAGTCTAAAGACATTAGTTCATAATTAGAAGATATTATAATATCAAGTATATTCTAAAACTTTTGAAATTTTAGATAAAATGAGACAACTTCAATAAAACACAATTTATAAACACTAGCCCAAAAATAAACAGAATACTGGGAAAATCTGGTATCTCTTTAACACATTGATTTCATAACTATAATATTTCCAGAAAGAAAACTCTAGGTCAAAATGATTTAATCAGTGAATTCTACTAACATTTCATGAGTGAATTCCACTAACATTTAGAAAGAGGTAATTTGGCTCCTGCATAAATTCTTCCAAGGAAAAAAGATAGGAATACTATTTTATTTTAAAATTTCAGGAGTTCCCATCGTGACTCAGTGGTTTACGAACCCAACTAGTAACCATGAGATTGAGAGTTCGATCCCTGGCCTCGCTCAGTTGGTTAGGGATCCAGCATTGCTGTGAGCTGTGGTGTATGTCACAGATGCAGCTCAGATCCCCCACTGCTGTGGCTGTGGCATAGGCCAGTGAATATATCTCTGATTCGACCCCTAACCTGGGAACCTCCATATGCCTCAGGAGCGGCTCAAGAAATAGCAAAAAGACCAAAAAAGAATACAGTGATTGGTGTTGTAATATTTAATGTTTAAAAAACTCAGTGTAATTTGCTACATTATAAAATAAAGGAAAAAAGTATGGCCATCCCAATAGATGCAGAAAAACCATTTAATAAATTCCAACATCAATTTGTGTCAAAAACAAAAATAAAATCTTGGCAAACTTCTAAAGAAGGCGGCTTACACATACAGAAATCAATCTCAGGTCAATTTTATACATAATCACAAAAGGTAAAAATAAAACTTCTAGAATCTAGATGATAAGATATTATCTTGCCATTGGAATAGGGCAAGTTCTTAGCACTAACTGTAAAGTCTCATAAAGCAAACTATATTAATAATAATGTATGCTTATGAAAAATCACCAAATAAAAATGTAGAAGATATTTGCAAGATATACAACCATCAAAAGCTCCTACCCATTTGTGTACAAACCAATAAGTAAAAGAAAAACAAATGAATAGAAAACTGGCAAACTAGCAGTTCCCTTCGTGGCTCAGTGGTTAACAAGCCCTACTGGGATCCATGAGGATGTGGGTTCAAATTCAGGTCCCATTCAGTAGGTTAAGGATCCGGCTTTGCCGTGAGCTGTGGTGTAGGTCACAGATGTGGCTCAGATCTGGAGTTGCTGTCGCTGTGGTATAGGCCAACAGCTATAGTGCTGATTTGACCCCAGCCTGGGAACTTCCATATACTGTGGGTGCAGCCCTAAAAAATATTAAAAAAAAAAAAAGGAAAGAATATCGGCAAACCATTTAAATTAGAAATTCACAAATTATTTTTTGTCTTTTTAGGGCCACACCATGGCATATGTAAGTTCCCAGGCTAGGGGTCGAATCAGAGCTATAGCCGCTGGTCTACTCCATAGCCACAGCAGCTTGGGATCTGAGCCATGTTTGTGACATACATCATAGCTCACAACAATGCTGGATCCTTATCCCACCTGAGCAAGGCCAGGGATTCAACCTACATCCTCATGGGGTTCGTTGCCACTGAGCCAAAACAGGAACTCTGACAAAAGATAATATTGAAATGTCCAAAAAACTAATGTATATTGTTTAATTTCTTTAGTCATCAGGGAAATGCAAATTATAAGTATAGTATGATACCGATATACAGCCAACAATTTAGCTAAAAATATTTTAATTGAATCACTTAGTGTTGACAAACATGAAGTCAGTGGAACTCTTTTATTGCCTATCACAGTGTGAATTTATATAAACATTTAGGAAAATTGTTTGGCATTATCTACTAACACCAAAAAATGCATATTTTCTGACCTGGGTTTTTCACATTTCTTTTTTTTTCTCTTAAATGATTTTTATTTTTTCCATTATAGCTGTTTTACAGTGTTCTGTCAATTTCCTACTATATAGCAAAGATCATATATACATATATACATTCTTTTTCTCACAAGATCATCCATCATGGTCCATCATAAGTGACTAGATATGGTTCCCAGTGCTATACAGCAGGATCTCATTGCTTATCCATTCCCAAGGCAATAGTTTGCATCTATTAACCCCAAATTCCCAGCCTATCCCACTCCTTCCCCCCGACCCCGGCAACCAAAAGTCTGTTTTCCAAGTCCATGGGTTTCTTTTTTGTGGAAAGTTTCATTTGTGCCATATATTAGATTCCAAATATAAGTGATATCATATGGTGTTTGACTATCTCTTTCTGACTTAATTCACTTAGAATGAGAGTCTCTAGTTTCATCCATGTTGCTGCAGATGGCATTATGTTGTTCTTTTTTATGGCTGAGTAGGGTTTCATCTACATCTTCTTAATCCATTCATCTGTCAATGAACATTTAGGTTGTTTCCATGTCTTGGCTATTGTGAATAGTGCTGCAATGAACATATGGGTGGATGTGTCTTTTTCAAGGAAAGTTTTGTCCAGATATATGCCCAAGAGTGGGATTGCTGGGTCATATAGTAGGTTCATATTTGGTTTCCTGAGGTCCCTCCATATGGGTTTCCATGTCGATTGTACCAATTTACATTCCCACCAACAAAAGAATGCCATTTGCAGCAACATGGATGGAAATAGAGACTCTTATACTAAGTGAAGTAAGTCAGAAAAAGACAAATACCATATGATATCACTTATATCTAGAATCTAGTATATGGCACAAATGAACTTTTCCACAGAAAAGAAAATCATGGACGTAGAGAACAGACTTGTATTTGCCAAGAGGGGAGGGAGAGGGAGTGGGATAGACTGGGAACTTGGGGTTAATAGATGCAAACTAGAGCCTTTAGAATGGTTAAGAAATGGGATCCTGCTGTATAACACCAGGAACTATGTCTGGTTACTTGTGATAGAGCATGATAATGTGAGAAAAAAGAATGTATACATGTATGTGTGACTGGGTCACCTTGCTGTGAGGCAGAAAATTGACAGAACACTGTAAATCAGCTATAATGGAAAACATGAAAATCATTATAAAAAAAACCCAAATGCCCATTAGCAGTAAAATTGATAAATATATTGTGAATAAATACATTCATGCAATAGAAAAAAAACAATGATGAAAATTAATTAATACAGCTATATTAACAAAGTGAATAATCCTTATAAATTTAGTAATGAACAAAAAAATCCAAGCACAGTATAACTACATTCAAAATCATGCAAAAATAATCTATAGTGTTAGAAGTTGATTTTCTTGTGATCTTTGGGTGGAAGGCAAATGTTGTGGTTGTAACGAGCATGAAGTCGGGGTTCTGGAGGCTTATATGTTCCATTTATTGACCTAAGTGATGTCACATGTTCATTTTCTGGCTTTTAATTCAGTAGTACACTTATAACATGTACATGTTGCTGCAGGTATTTTATATATATATACATATACACATATATATTACACTTCAATAAAACAGTATTAAATATTAGAGGTTGCCACTTTCAGAAGCATGTTGGAATAGTTATGATGAAAAAGGTCTTTTCAACACAAAACTGCTAAAAATAAATTATAAATCTCTTAATAAGTGCAATTATAAGAAAATAAGGGACATTCCCCCAAAACTAGAAAAGAGGGAATTGAAAACCAGAATGGTAATGAGGCAATGACAGATTTTGCAATCCTGAGATGTTTGATAATTTCATTAAAGAACTAGCTCACTTACTCCTACATTAAGGAGGGCCTTTGACCTACACTTCTGCAAAAACAGGGGTTCTCCAAAGGCTGCATTCTCAGGTAAAGGATGGACTAGGGTGTGTGTGGGTGTTCACAAAGGAAGACGGCAAGGAAACTTGGGTTCCACCTACTCTAGGTAAGAAAAAAAATCAAACTTTCTCCTAAAGATATGATATAATATGACCTGAAACTTTCAAAAAGTTGTCAAGTCTGAATTTATTATAAGGGTACGTACAGTGCTGAGCTAAGGAGACTACAGTCTCTGAGAGACAACCAAAGAAAGGATTAATCTACAACCCTGTATTTGTGCCTCCATTGGTTTAAATTCGTCCTTACCTATCAAAGGAGAAGGTGTTTCAGTGCTAGTCATATAAGCCAATTCTTCCTCAGGGAGATCAGTTCAACAAGGACTCTGGGGTCACCCAGTGGCCACAGCCTTATCCTAGCCCTTGATCGTTTTTGCTCTATCCTCTCAATCATTTGAACTAGTCTCTAATATGCTCTTGTGCTAAGTAGTCAGTCTGGTTGCATTCATCTATCTGTAATTTCAGAGAAAGTCCTAGGGTCCCAGTATTTTTTCAGTATAGCAAGTTTTGATGACAGTGAATATAACCACACTTGCTTTTTCCACATAAAAATCAAACTCAACCTCTCAGCCATGTATCCTTCCAAAAGGGAACCTTCCTAGGGAGACTCACTAGTGGAGCTGTCAACTTTCTGGAAACTGGGACAAGGGGTTCAGTTCCCCTGGCCATGTCCTTTAGACACCCCTATGGTTCCAACTGAAGCAAGACAAGCAGCATTCTAGCAAGTTATGCTTGAGTTGACCCTTCCATTCAGAGAGAAATTGGCCCATCTCTTTGGCCCACTTGAATAAATTTATGATAACCTATAAATAAATAAGAAGCATGTTTTTAGGAATCACCTGTCATAATTTTCAAATTATAATTTCATAAAGAGTCCAGCCTTATCTGCAGAAACCCCTGCCCTGTCCTGAAAATTATCTTCAAAGTTATTGATAGAAAGCAAGGGATTCTATTCTGGGTGGGCTTTTCCCCTAAAGTCTCTTGTTTCTCAGGACAAAGGATTGTGGGAATCCTAGTCTTTGAAGATCACTAACCACCAACCCAAGTGGGCTTTTCTTAGCTTCTTCTAGAAGGCCATCACAGATACCAGGACTAGCATTCAGTTCACAGCACCTGAGGAGCAAAAGTGTATTACCTAACAGCACACCTGTGAGGCCTTCAGACATGGCATTTATGGACTAGAAACAAGAGGTTGGTGCCCATGCTTCAAAGAGCGGTGGTAGATGGTGGTAGTACAGTAATAGATGTTGGTGGGCCCTTTTCTTCAAAACTCAGTTCTCTATACTAGTGACCACATTACAGCCCACCATAATAGCTCCAAAGTTAATCTTCTCTTCCTCATAGTACCATATTACTTCTTCACCAATACCTCTCATAATATTTAGTGATTTCTGCATGCAATTATCATTAGAGTATAGTGCAATGTTAAAGGTAGAATTGGTGATATTAGTTATTACCCAAAAGCAGTATTATGTTCTCACAGAGTATGCCTTCAACAAATCTTAGCCAAACTTATGGATTAATGCTTATTTACCAGTCCAGTAGGATTTGTATCAGTAAAAGAAAAGTAGGTTAGTTTGACATTACTTGTTCTTAGTGAGCCCATGATGGTTCCTCATTGTTACAGCTTCATTTTCCATCTGTTTCACTGAATTTATAGGATAATCTATTATATAATTTTGGTGGAACTTGATCTCAAGTTTTCCTAATTGGCATTTTCTAAATTGAGTTTCATGGTTTTGATAAGATTTCCAATTTGAGGTGATAATTTTACAAATTAGAACAATCACTTCCAGTATTAAAACAACACTTCCATTTACCATAATCTCTCACATTTCAGGCATTTCTGAGAACAGATCTTTATAATCTCAGACTTCACCTACATATTGCACTTGGACTTAGGAAAAGAAATAATTAAAAGGGATCATGTAGAGTCAGTATATGTTGTGTGATCCTGTTATTTGACTGTTTTTAATTGATATAGGATTTAAGATTTTTTTCTTTGAAAATCACTTTCTTTGGTGGACAAAGGAGAATTAAAACCAGAATTGCTTACTTTTTTGTTTTTTAAATTCATTTTATGTATTATTATGGCTGCACCTGTGGCATATGGAAGTGCCCATGTTGGGGGTCAAATTGGAGCTTGCAACTACAGGCCTACACCACAGCCATGGCAACCTGGGATCCAAACCATATCTGCAACCTCTGACACAGCTTGCAGCAATACTGGATCCTTAACCCACTGAGCAAGGCCAGGGATCAAACCCACATCCTCGTGGATACCAGTCAGGTTCTTAACCCACTGAGTGTCAATACAATCTCCCCAGAATTGATTCGTTTTACTTCCTCCTTGTCAACATCACTGGGCTTTTGTTAAGGACTATATACATTTGTGTTAAACAAATAAAACAAGTTTGTAAATACTATGCTATCTACCCTTTCCTCATACATCTTAATGCTTAAAAACTAACTGTAATATGGAAAATAGTAAGCTTTTCTCACTTTTCACATTCTTAAGTGTCAAATAAATTGCTTTATTTAAACTTCAGGCCCTACTCATAGGGAAATCTGATTTTTTTTTTTTTTTGGCTTTTTAGAGCTGCAACTGCAACATATGGAGGTTCCCAGGCTAGGGGTCAAATCTGAGCTGTAGTCACTGGCCTATACCATAGCCACAGAAATGCCAGATCCAAGCCACATCTGTGACCTATACCACAGCTCTTCACAATGCCAGATCCTTAACCCACTGAGTGAGGTCAGCGATCAAACCCACAACCTCATGGTTCCTAGTAGTATTTGTTTCTGCTGCGCCATGATGGGAACTCCTACTTCTGATGTTTTGTATTCATTTTTGGTTGCATACATATCCTTCCATCCTGCATTTTTATTTTTTTGCATCCATGTTTGTCAAACTATGCAGTTCACCTCTCTACTTCAGATCTTCCTTGAAAAGTACTTTTGGAGGAAGACCAGAACACGACAGTCTTAACGCATGAATAATTCATGTGTACAACTTCAACCTGACCTTCACTGGCGCTCAGCGATTCCTCTCTTCAACCCTCATTGATTTTATGGAGAAAACTGAGGCCACATATACTTTCTTCTTCACAACCAAGAATCAATGTCCTACATTTATACAGCTACCAGACTCAGAAAAAGAATAGAGCTATTATTAGGATCATAGACTTTTAGAAATAAAAGGAACTTTGAAGGTCATTTACTCTAAGTCCTTTCATTTTAGAGTTGATGACCCTGAAGCCAAAAAACCTGAAGACAGGGATGTCTATTCCATTATCCTTTTCGTTCATTCTTTTCTTTCAAAAAATATTGTTATTTAGTTCTCTTTCTGGTCTTCACAAGAGGCTGCTGTATCAAAAATCTCTTCCCTCTTTAACGTATTTTCAGTGTGTTCCATCGAAATGGCAACATTGGGTCACTCCATATGTCAACTGTATCAATCAGAAAGCATTAAACTATAAGCAAGATAAAACCTAACAGTGGCATTAAAATATAAGAGTTTATTTTCCTCACATTTCAGACTCTCTGAAGTTAGGGGGGGCCTCTCTCTTTGGTTCAGCAGATCAAGAAAATCAGGACTGACTACTCTGCAATTAGTCCATCTTTTCTTCAGAGTTGCAAGATGAGGTCTAGCTCTGGTCCTACAAGTTTTCAAGCTGGGAGGAAGGCCTAAATTCTTGTACAGTACCTGTCAGATCTGCATCTTTTACCAGAAAGCAAACTCCACTCAGACATCTTCCACTTGTATCGTGCTAGACAGAAGTATACCATATGGTACTCCTGGATGCAGGAAGACTGGTAACCTTGGGTTTTCCTTTTGTTGTCATTGGGTTTTTTACATACAATTTGGGTTACTTCATTTTTATATTCTTAGCATAACAAAAACTTTTTCTCATAAGAATATTTCTCATTCAACTTTACATTGAACACCTACTCTGGGCCTAGCTCTCTGTTGAGAGAGCAAAAGCAAAGTACTTTTTTTCAATCACATGGATGAAAATTGCCAAAATTGTCAGTGATAATGTGTGATTTGTCAATACATGAAAACAATATTTTTACACAACTAGTACTTCTAAAGATATGAATATTCTTGGTCACAGAAACCCTTGCTTTGGGACTTTGGTGTCAACTATATGATGTGATCTTTTTTTTTTTTTTTTTTTTTTTGGTCTTTTTTTGTTGTTGTCGTTGTTGTTATTGCTATTTTTTGGGCTGCTCCCGCAGCATATGGAGGTTCCCAGGCTAGGGGTTGAATCGGAGCTGTAGCCACCGGCCTACGCCAGAGCCACAGCAACGCGGGATCCGAGCCGTGTCTGCAACCTACACCACAGCTCACGGCAACGCCGGATCTTTAACCCACTGAGCAAGGGCAGGGACCGAACCCGCAACCTCATGGTTCCTAGTCGGATTCGTTAACCACTGCACCACTACGGGAACTCCTATATGATGTGATCTTATAGAAGATGTGCTAGTCATAGAGAAGGTCTGCCCAGTAAACATGTTTCCAGAATGAGAAATTCAGTCAGGTCGGTCTCCACAAATATTTCTCTTGTTTAAAAAAAAAGGAGAAAAGGTGGTATCTATAATGACCAGATATAGCAGGTACCAATTCAAATGAAATATTTGCCATTTGCCAAAAATTCCAATGATCAATTCTATAATTTCTACCACATTTACTAAATTTTAAGTGGAAGTTGGATTTATTTTCTCTAGGATAAAGGTATGAATGATAAGACAATTCTCTTTGGGATAAAATATGCTTTATCCCTGTAAATATGTTCATATCTGTCATTCAAATCAGAGATGAATGCACACATCTGGGCCACTTTGTTATGTAGAGGAAAAGGGAAAACTACTTTTCTTCTTTCTTATCACATAAATTACATGTAGATATTAATACCAGATAGATATACACATAAAAATACATTTATGTATTTCAGTACATTTTGATATTTTATTCCCTTATTTTTGTATTAATTCTGTGGTGACAATAAACTTTCCATCTTTATGTGCTGCTTACTAAGTGACGTACCTTGATGACTGCACACATGTTCAGTGACACTCCGTCCCTGAATGCCGATGTTAACCTGTTTATTCAGGTAAAGCTAATGCTACAGGAATCCCAGATTATTGGGAACACAGCAGTTACATGATGCCCAAAGAGACTTTTTTTTTTTTTTTTTTTGGCTGTACCTGTAGCATGCAGAAGTTCTCAGGCCAGGCATCAAACCCACACCACAGCAGTGACAACACCAGATCCTTAATTCACTGAGCCACAAGGGAACCACCAAAGAGACTTTTGTCATAGTATTGTTAAGGATAACATTTCGGGCAGATGGTACAGAGTTTATAAGTTCCTTTCTCCCAGACATTTGGTTTCACTAGGTTCTTTGATCAAATGTGGACAGAGAAGTAGTATCAGAAAAACATCACCTCCCTTCTCAATTATGTCCCTCCATAGGTAATCAAGGCTTAGTCATGGTCTAAAATATTCAGAACCCTGTGGACTCTCCCTCACTATAAATGCAAGAAGGGAACTTTTCCCATATTATTCATTTATTTTTAACAAGCATTTAAGGGGAATGATCTGATGTTTTGATACACCTTTACATAGTGAAATGTTTACTATAGTCAAGTTAAGTAACACATGCAAACCCTCATGTAGTTATCATTGCGTGTGTGAGGTGAGAGCACCTAAAATCTACTCGCTTAGCAAATGTTTAGTATACAATACAGCATCATTAACTAGAGTCCCCGTGCTGTAGATTAGGTCTCTAGAAGTCATTCATCCTACATAACTGCCGCTTTGTCCCCTTTGATAAATAGAGTGATGGTGACCATCATTATACTATCTGATGTTATGAATTTGACTTTTTTAGATTCAATATATAAGTAAGATCATGCAGTATTTGTCTTTCTATTTCTGGCTTACTTAGCATAATGTCCCCCATGTTCATCCATGTTGTCACAAATGGCTATGTATTTATACATATATAATTCAGCCTTAAAAAAGGAATCGTTTTAATACAAAAAGGATTGTAGACAGAAGTCTCACATGATTTCCTGTTCTTGAATATGAGAAATAAATCAATCTAAAAGGTTTGCCTGGAAGTTTTCGTCCTTCCAGAAATATTTCCCATTCCTTTGCCTAATTTGTGGATACATTTGTGAAAATATGAGAGAGGGATTTGAAACCACTGAATCTTTTTTCTAAGGCATAAAGAAAAATCAGAATGACATATCAAGTGATACCCTCACTACTGCCAATCAGTACTGAATACAATCAATATCAAAAGGTGTTTTTTTTGGGGGGGGATTTGTCTTTTTGCTATTTCTTTGGGCCGCTCCCGCGGCATATGGAGGTTCCCAGGCTAGGGGTCGAATCGGAGCTGTAGCCACCGGCCAACACCAGAGCCACAGCAACGCGGGATCCGAGTCGCGTCTACAACCTACACCACAGCTCACGGCAACGCCGGATCATTAACCCACCGAGCAAGGGCAGGGACCAAACCCGCAACCTCATGGTTCCTAGTCGGATTCGTTAACCACTGCACCATGACGGGAACTCCCAAAAGGTGTTTTTTTTTTTTTTTTTTTTTTGTCTTTTTGCTATTTCTTTGGGCCGCTCCCGCGGCATATGGAGGTTCCCAGGCTAGGGGTCCAATCGGAGCTGCAGCCACTGGCCTACGCCAGAGCCACAGCAACGCAGGATTCGAGCCGCGTCTGCGACCTACACCACAGCTCATGGCAACGCTGGGTCGTTAACCCACTGAGCAAGGGCAGGGACCGAACCCGCAACCTCATGGTTCCTAGTCGGATTCGTTAACCACTGCGCCACGACGGGAACTCCCCAAAAGGTGTTTTTTTAACTCTATTGATCATATTCTTGAAAACAAAACTTTGTTATCTAACACAATCTCCCATATGAATAAGTTTTAATAATCTACAGCTATAAAATGAGACAGTTTTATTAATGTTTCATTTTAATACTTCTTATGTTTTCCCTGTCCTAAGGAAACCAAAGAAAGATATCTTCATAATTCATTTACATATTTTAACTTTCTGTATTCAAATTCCTTCTACCAATCTCTACCAACACAAATACACACACAAAATCATTTATTCTCTCTGAATTTAAGTTGTTTTTTTTCCTATTGAAACCATTGTTTAAGACTATAATCACAATTTCTACTTCTCTTTGCACCTTTTTTCCTGAAATTTCTCAAGATAGTAATTGATGCTGAGAGTGCTACCAGAATGCTTTAATTTTATCAGAGAACGAGATTGCCTCATTTAAAGTTTTCAGAAAATGAGAAACTGCATGGTAGAGTAGAAAAAGGAAGAAGCTTGGAGGAAGAACCAAAATTTTAGGTTTAACTGCAGTCCTACGACAAATTTCTCTACCTTTCTGGATCTATGTCTACTTTAGTAAAATACAGCAGCATTAAGAGTATTTTACAAATCCTAAGAACTCTGTAGTATTCATGTAGTACCTAGTATATGCCTAAAAATATTCAAGGTACTATAAAAATAAAAGCAAAATATAGTAATATTAATTTATTTCAGTAATCATAGATCTTATTTTCTGCATAATAAAAAATACCTAACATGAAATCTAGCCTCAATAATTTTTAAGTATGTGGTATTGTTTCATATGCAGGTTGTTGTACAGCAGATCTCTAGGAATTTTCCACTGGCATAACTGAAACCCTATACCCATTAAAGAGTAACTCCCTTTTCCCCGTTCCTTCAATCCCTGACAACAATCATTCTACATTCTGTTTTTGTAAGTTTGACTACTTTAGATAATTCATTTAAGTGGAATCATGCAGTATATACCCTTCTGTGACTGGCTTATTTCACTCAGCCAAATTATCCATGTTTTTGTACCCTATGGCATGATTCCCTTCTTTTCATAGGTGAAACAATATTCCATTGCATGTATAAACCACATTTTCTTTTAATTAAAGTATAGTTGATTTACAATATCTCTTCAGTCTTTGTTGTACAGCGAAGTCACGCAATCACACACAGTCCCCTGTGCTATACAGCAGAACCTCATTGCTTATCCATTCCAAATATAACAGTTTGCATGCACAAACTCAAACTCCCTATCCATCCCACTCCCTCCCACTCCCCCTTGGTAACCACAAGGCTACTCTTCATATCTGTGATCTGTTTCTGTTTTATAGATAGAATCATTTGTGCCACACTTTAGATTCCATATATAAGTGATGTCATATGGTATTTGTCTTTCTCTTTCTGACTTATTTCACTTAGTATGAGAATCTCTAATTGCAACCATGTTGCTACAAATGGTATTATTTTGTCCTTTTTTATGGCAGAGTAGTATTCGATTTTGTATATACACCACATCTTAATTCTTTCATCTGTTTATGGACATTTAGATTGTTTCCATGTCTTGGCTATTGTGAATAGTGCTGCAATGAGCATAGGGGTGCATCCACATTTTATTTGTTCTTACGTAAATGGAAATTTAGGTTTGTACATCTTGGCTTTTGCGAATGATGCTTTAGTGGACATGGAAGTACAAATATCTCTCAAAGATCCTGATTTCAATCCTTTTAGATAAATATTCAAAGTAGGATTGTTTAATCAAATGGTAGTTCTACTTGTATTTTTTTTTTAGTAACCTCCATACTGCTTTCCATAGTGGCTGCACCATTTTACATAGCCACCAACAGTGTACAAGGGCTCCAATTTGTACATATCTTCCCAAAAACACATTTTCCATTACACATTTTAATAATGGCCAGACTAATGACTGTCAGATAATATCTCATTGTGGGTTTTATGTGTATTTCCCTGAGGACTAATAACATTAAAAAATCTTTCCTTGGAATTCCTGTTGTGGCTCAGCGGTTAATGAATCCAACTAGGAACCATGAGGTTGCAGATTTGATCCCTGGCTTTGCTCAGTGGGTTAACGATCCAGCATTGCTGCTGCTGTGAGCTGTGGTGTAGGTTGCAGATGCGGCTTGGATCCCCCATTGCTGTGGCTCTGGCATAGACTGGTGGCTACAGCTCCAATGAGACACCTAGCCTGGGAACCTCCATATGCTGCAGGAGCAGCCCTAGAAAAGGCAAAAAGACAAAAAAAAAATTTTTCCATATACCTGTTGGGCATTTATATGCTTTCTTTGGAAAAATGTTTATTCAGGCCCTTTGTCAATTTATTAATCAGATTTTTTTTCTTTTTTGCTATTGAATCTAGTAGTTCTTTATGTATTTTGAGTATTAACTCATCAGATATATGGTTTGAAAATATTTTTTCCCATTCCATAGGTTTCCTTTTTACTCTTTCACTAGTTTCTTTGGCTAAGCAGAAGGTTTTTTATTTGACGTACACCACTTGTCTATTTTGCTTTTGTTACCTAGCATTTGGTATCATATCCAAGAAATCATTGCCAAAACCAGTAGTATGAAGTTTTACTCTGTGTTTTCTTATAGGTATTTTATAGTTTCAGCTATTATGTTTAAGTCTTTAATCTATTTTGAATTTATTTTCGCAGATGGTATGAATAAGGATCTAATTTCATTCTTTTGTATGTAGCTATCCAGTTTTCCCAATACCTTTTTTTTAACAGACTATCCTTACTGCATTACATAGACTTGATACAAAGATCATCTGACCATATATGTGTAGGTTTATTTCTGGGCTCTCTATTATGTTCCATGAGCCTATATGTCTGTATTTATGCCAATACCATACTATTTTGATTACAGTCATTTTGTAATATGTTTTAAAATCATAAGTCAGTGTTCTTAGAGCTTAATTGGTGACATAACTTTGCATACACTCAAAAATGATAGATCAATATTAAATGAAATAATGAATGGGTAAAATGAGTGGAAAAGAAAAATGCTGTAGAGACAAATAGAAATGTATTACTATTACTTGGTAAAACATTAAAAAAACATGGAGCCTATAGTATGTGGAGAAGTGTGTAACACTTAAGTTTAACAGAGGAAATTTTAGAGATATTTAGAGATGGGTGTGAGAATTGCATATACAGGAAACAAAAGAAGATAGGTCAATAGAGGCATAGCCCTCTTTCCTTGTGCGCTTTGGAGTACATTTGTAATTAACACACTCCATTGAATACTTGTCTTTTCTACATGGCTGTTTACCTATCCAATGAGTTGAAACCTCACTCTTCTCATGGGCACAGCTTCAACTGCAGTACTCTCTAGTTGAGATGGTTTCTCTTACATTCCAGATCACTCACAAAAAAGCAGTGACACTGAATCTTTCATTGCCCACTATTTTCTCTTAATCTCCTCTTTTCTTCTTTCTTTTTTAAAAATCCAAAATCTTCTAAATCTTGTGCAGGTAGCTATATTCCCTGATATGCCCCTCAGTTGCTGCCATTGTATTAGTCTGCTAAGGGCTGCTAAGGGCTAGGGTTAAAATTCCACAGACTGGGTGGCTTAAAAAACAGTTATTGCTCACAGTTCTGGAGGCTGGAAGTTCAAGATCAAGGTGTCAGCAGACTTTGATATTTCCTGAGGTATCTTTCCTTAGTTTACACATGGCTGCTTTCTTGCTGTGTCCTCACTCAGCCTTTTCTTTATGTGTATACATTCCTGGTGTTTCTTCCTCCTCTTATAAAGACAAGAGTCACATTGGATTTGGGCTGCATTCTTATGACCTCATTTTACTTTAATTACCTTTTCAAAGGCCCTATGTTCAAACATAGTTACAACAGGGGTGAGGATTTCAGCATTTGAATTTTGAGAGAGATACAATTCAGTCCATAACAGTCATGTACTTCATTTTAGTTGTTTCCTGACATTTAAAGATGATTTTATGTACTTCTTTCTTGTCTTTCTTTCCTCCCCAACTCTTGTAACATTCCTGGTATTTGAAATATTCACTCACATGATGCATGCAACCTTACTTCCCTCAGTCCCTCCCCTGCCCACCTCACCCCCAATAATACTTTTCTTTAACCCATATGGTCTCATTTTATATAGAAATCGCAGTAAATCCTTTCCATCTGAAACCTCAACTTAAACATCAAGTTCTTTAATCAAAACTACCTGTATTTTCAATTCACTCCTCAGACTCTTGTATCTTTAAAGCCATCCTCCCTGCCTACCACCATCATCTCTGTTTCCTCTCAATATGACTTAGAGTCCATGCTCCAACAGTCTATAAACATATATTTACTCCATGCAAACACTCTCAAATCTATTTATGTTTTTCTCTCTTCCTGTTATTTGTTTAAAAAATGGATAATATGTACTTAGCTCTTTCTCTGGACTTCTTAATAAAAATAAGAAAATTTATAAAGAAATAAAAAAACTGGATTTCCTTTTTCACTTTAAACTAATAACTATCAAGATCAATTAGGGATTTCACTGCCTGGATATTAGTAAGATATCCCCCACATTTATAATAGTTGACCATAATATTAACTCATAAAGCAAGGTTCAAAGGAGCAAATTTCTTTATCTCAAGAAAATTAAACCAGGAGTTCCCATCATGGCTCAGTGGTTAATGAATCTGAGTAGGAACCATGCAGTTGCGGGTTTGATCCCTGGCCTTGCTCAGTGGGTTAAGGATCCGGCATTGCCGTGAGCTGTGCTGTAGGTCACAGACATGGCTCGGATCCTGCGTTGCTGTGGATCTGGTGTAGGCCAGTGGCTACAGCTCTGATTCGACCCCTAGCCTGGGAACCTCCATATGCCACAGGAGCGGCCCTAGAAAAGGCAAAAAAGACAAAAAAAAAAAGAAAGAAAATTAAACTAGAAATACTAATGAAAAGATAGTTTTAAAAAACTATATTTGGAAATTTCAAAACATATTTCAAAATAATTCATTGAACCAAAAATTAATATAAATTTAATTTAAAAGTACAGCTATATTTTAAATACTCCACTTTATATTTCATATGGTACAATGAAAATGGTGTTTAAAGAGAACTTTATAGAAGAACAAATACTGCCTGATTCCACATATATTAAGGTATACAAACTAGCTAAACTCATAGAAGCAAAGAATACAGTACTGATTTCCAGGGGCTGAGGGTTGAGGGAGATACTGTTCAGTGTGTCCAAAATTTCAGCTATGCTAGATAAGTAAGTTCTAGAAATCCTCTGTACAATGAAATGTCTACGGTTAGTAGGGTATTGTGCTCTTAAAATTTGTTAAGACAGTAGATCTCCTGTTAAATGTTCTTACCACACACACACACACACACACACACACACACACACACACACAAAAGGTTTGGAAAAACATAATGAAATTCTAGGTGTTGGACATGTCTATTACTTACATTGCAATGATGATATTGTGGGTGTTGCATATGTCCAAACCTATCAACTTGTATGTATTAAATATGGGAAGTTCCTTTTATATCAACTATACCTCAATAAAGCTATTAAAGAGGGGAAATTTATCAGTGAAACGCTTATATTTTAATATAAACAGGGGTCAAAATTAATTAGCTAAATCTCTCATTTTATAATTTTTTTTAAATGTGAGGAAAGCAGTAAAGAATGACAGGAACAAATCATAAGTATGAGATCAGAAATTAAAGAAATAGAAATCAAAGATTCAGTTGAAGAATATTAAACAATTAACAAAATAGCCATACTTTATAAGTCTCATTAAGAAAAAAATAGAAATATATAAAATTTCTAGTTAAAAGGGAGACAAAAGTACAAATATGGCAGAGGTAAAAGAGGCAAAACATAGAAGTTTTGCTGTTGCTTTGGGGGTAAGCTTCCTATGTCCATTCCTCCTTCTGATATCAGCTATAAATTTTAGACAAAATCCAAAATAAACTATGTGAAGACTCTAAAAAGTAAAGAAAAGTAGTCAGATTCTTCAAGGGAGTCAAAACCTGAAGAAGCAACTTGCATGGGGATGGATTTTTTGTTTTTAGTTTTCTTTACATGGCTTGTCCATAGGAGTAGGTCACAGTTACAGAGAGTGCTGCCCAGCCAGCTAATTCTCCAATAGGAACCCCACCATACTTCTTGTTAGTGGAATCAGGGAAACCCCTGAGAGCAGAAGAGAAAGGAAGAAGTACCTAAGGAAATAAAAGAACATCCCCCAATTTCATAAATGAACTCAGAAGTAACAGCCAAACTCTTGAACTTCACATGAGTGGGAAAGCTCCGAACCAAAAGTTAAGGCTTAACTGAGGTTTGAACATTGTACACAGAATGAGAGACAGAACTCACTCCATAAACCCAACAGTGTTTGATTTGTCTTCTAAAATAAAACAAACAAAAAATCAATATTATCTAGCAAATTATAACTCAATCCAGAGTCTATACAATAAAACATTAAAAATGCCCAATGTAAGATCCAAAATTAGTCAACATGCAAATAACTAGGAAAATGTAGCCCATTCTCAAAGGAAGAGACAATCTACACATATGAATCCCACAACAATCCAAATGTTAGAACTATCAGGCAGAAACTTTAAAGTAGCTACTATAAATATACACAATGAGGTAAAAGGAAAAACACTTCAAATAAATAATAGAGAGAAAATACTAACTGAAGAATAAAAGATGGGAGTTCCCATCATGGCGCAGTGGTTAACGAATCCGACTAGGAACCATGAGGTTGCAGGTTCGATCCCTGCCCTTGCTCAGTGGGTTAAGGATGCGGCATTGCCGTGAGCTGTGGTGTAGGTCGCAGACGCGGCTTGGATCCTGCATTGCTGTGGCTCTGGTGTAGGCCAGTGGCTACAGTTCCGATTGGACCCCTAGCCTGGGAACCTCCATATGCCACGGGAGCGGCCCAAAGAAATAGCAAAAACACACACACACAAAACACACACACACACACACACACACACACACACACACAAGAATAAAAGATATTAAAAAGAACCAAATGGAAACTTTAGGACAAAAAAATTAAATCTGAAATAAAAAACTTAGTGTATATACCCGTGAGAATGAATACGTCAGGCAAGATAAAGAAATAGAAGATAAATGTGAAGATAAAACAAACAAAAAAACTCAATTGAAAGAAAAGAGGAAAAAATATATTGAGGGAAAAAATGGGCAAAATCTGAGGGATCTATAGTGCAATATTAATGGTCTAATATAGTCCCAGAAAAAGAGTTTGATATCCCCCAAAATGCAAAGAAATATGGATTAAAATCTCCCACAATTTGGTGGAAAAGTTTATTTACAAATTCAAAAAACTCAGTGAGCCCTAATCAGGATAAAATCAAAATGCCTAGAGACATAATAATCAAACTACTCAAAACATTTTTTTTTTTTGATATTGAAAGCAGCAAGAAAACAACACGTTACATATGAGAAGTAGGGGAAGGGACAATTTTACTGTGGATAGCTCATCAGAAATCATGGAGGCCATAAAACATTGGAATAACATTTTTAAAGTTCTGGGGAATAAAAGAAAATATTCTCATTCCAGAATTTTTTATCCAGCAAAAACATTTTCAGAAATGAAGGCAAAGTTAAGACATTATTCAATGAAAGAAAACCAAGAGAATTCAGTACTAACAATTAAATATAAAAGACTATTTTCCCCTCTTCATAATATGTATGACTGATTTTAAAAGACTCATTTTTGGGTGTATAATATTTGTAGATATCATAGATACGAAAACTACAATAAAGTCAGTGGAATATGGGGGTAAAAGAACCTATCTGGTTGCAAAGATTTTACATTTTAAATGAAGTAGTTCAATATTATTGCCAAGTGTATATTATACATTTATTTATGTAGATGGTAATATAACACAAAAATATTTAGCAAAAAATATTGAATAGATAGGTTAAGACAGAATGCCAACAATATTCAAAAATTCAGAAGAAGGCAGTAAAATGAGAAAAAGAGTAAAAAATAGAAGATTAAAATGGGAAAAAGGAGTTCTAGTTGTGTCTCAGTGGCACTATCCTCAGTTAGCATCCATGAGGATGCAGGTTAGATCCCTGGTCTCACCTAGTGGGTTAAGGATCCGGCATTGCCTTGAGCCATGGTGTAGGTTGCAGGGGCAGCTAGGATACAGTGTTGCTGTGGCTGTGGTATAGGCCAGCATCTGGGAACCTCCATATGCCGTAGGTGTGGCCCTAAAAAGGAAAGAAAGAAAGAAAGAAAGAGAGAGAGAGAGAGGAAGGAAGAAAGGAAGGAAGGAAGGCGGGAGGGAGGGAGAGGGGGAGGGAGGGAGGGAAGAAAGGAAGGAAGGAAGGAAAGAGAAAAAGAGAGAAAGAGAGAAAAAGAGAGAAAGAGAGAAAGAGAGAAAGGGAGAAAGGGAGAAAGGGAGAAAGAAAGAAAGAAAGAAAGAAAGAAAGAAAGAAAGAAAGAAAGAAAGAAAGAAAGAAAGAAAGAAAGAAAGAAAAGAAAAGAAAGAAAGAAAATAAAGAATGGCAGACCTAAACCCAACCAAATCACACCATATCAAACATATTAAATGTTATTGGTCTAAATACTTCCATTAAAAGTCAGAAACTGGCAGCGTTTTTTAAAAAGCCAAATCTATTCACAAGCTGCCCACAAGGGACACATTTTCCAGGTTGAAAGTAAATAGACAGTAAAAGAGTATACCATGCAAACCATAAACATAAGAAGGCTAGAATATCTATATTAACATTAAATGATATTGACTTCAATAGAAAAGGTGGTACCAGAGATAAAAAGCAACTTTTGGTCATCATAAAAGGTCTAATTTATAAGGAAATCATAGAGCTTATACATAAATGTCTATGCCTAATGAAAGGGTCCCAAACTACAAAAAAGATAAAAAAACGAAAGATTTAAAGGGAAAAATAGACAATTCCACAACCATAGCAGGAGACTCAGCCTCACTCTCTTAGCAGTTGAGGAAATGCTGGAACCCTCATTCTTTTCAAGGGCATACAGTAAATTCTCCAAAAGAGACTGAAAAGAAAACTCCCCAAATAAAATTTCAGGCCCAGATGGTTTTAGTTGTTAATTCTACCAAGCATTTGAGGAAAAGTTTTAAGTAAATTTTGCAGAAAAAAATTTTAAAGGAAGATAGAACATTAACTTATTACCAAAACCTGTCAACTATAATAAAAGTAAAAAAACTTTCAAAATATTATATATGAGGTGAATGGTGATGAATAATCTGTGTTCTATGGAGTAAAACACGACACTGATAATAAATCTGAAACAGATGGTAAAAATGTGGAGGATTTTTATTGTAGAGAATCAAAAAGTAACCCTTTAACTTTTTTATGAGAATGTCCCCAATAGAAAGGGATTTGCTTAAAAGGGTGGCAAAAAGTATGACAAATGTCTATTAATGGGGAAGTTACTTGATTTTTTCCAGGTATTTATATTTCTGTATTATTTACTCCATACTGGGTATCAAATTACTTCTAATTTATAGCTTGGAATTAGTCCATTATTGTATGTTATTTCAATATATACAATTGGAATTAGTCCATTATTGTATGTAATATATATATATATATATATTGCTTCTCTCGTTTGTTAGTATCATTGGTTCAGTCAATGAAAAACTATTTATTGAGCATTTACTATGTGCCAGGTACTGTTTGAGGAATTGAGATATATAGGAAATAAAATTGACCAAAGTCTCCCCTCATGGAGCTTATATTTTGGTGAGACACCTAGCCTTGGGAGCATCGTCTGTTATGCAGAAATCACATTAAGTTTAAACAACACCAAACAGGAAATAAAAATCAATGAGAGTCACATTCAATGACACATCAGCAATTGTCAATAAGGTGTTGAAATAGATATGAATAATTATTAAAGCCTATTACCAAACAGTCTGAGTGTACAGAATTCTGCTGGCATATGTGCCTGGTTAATGGGGAAAAAAATTAACCTCCACAGGTCAAGATAAAAGACTTATGTCTACTGAACTACATCCTGAATATAACAGTTACTTAAGGATGAGGCTGCAGTGCTGGATGTAGCGGTCGCTAAATATATCAAGTGGCAATGTAAAATGGGTTTATTGCACCCTGAAAAATGCTTCATAATAAAAGATGTTGTACAAATATCACTCCTTTCCTGGGCTGGTAATTTATATTCATGAAGAGGATGCATCCAGCAATGATCATTTAATTAACAAATATAGAGGATTCTAAAGAGAAATGAACCTTCCCTTATGCCAAATGTGTCATCCAATATCAGTGTCACTGCTGAGGTATCAGGAATGTCAGATAAATCTTCTGATGCCTCATATTCTATGCAGTGGAAGTAATTTCACTGGGGGATAAAATTGCCATTTGGCTCAATTACCTTCATACAGTCTAATTCTGGAAGGCAGGCAGGTTCTTTTCCTCTACTCTTTTAAGCTCTAAAGGGTTTCATCACTAGCATGATTTCCCTGGATGTGGAGTATGTTTCACTTCAGCATTAAATACAGTTTAAAACCAAACAATCTTTGGAAAAGATTTTAGCAGGCAGTTTAGATCTCCCAGTTAGTAGGGTTTTTTAAAGCATGCATAGCAAAGAGGAAGTATAGTTATTGCTCCGTATATCATTCAGGATTTTTAAAACAAACTGCAGAGGAGGGCTGATGTTTTATCCATGGATCGTAGAATGAGTAGTTTATGTAAGGTCAACAAAGGTTTATCAGGAACAGAAGACATATTTTTAAAATGCTGTAGGACTTGCTGTGTTTACTGTCCATTACTCCACAAATTTTGGATATTCCTTGTAATATTTGCACATTCGGCTTTCCATTTATAGAAAGCACTTTACAATAAAACGGCAATTTAAGTCAATATTCAAATTTGTTTTTCAGCTCATAGGTAAATCATGTCTTGTTTTAAAAAATACAGCGTTATTACAATATACATGTGATACAGCATAAATCCCATTTTTAAAGAATATTAAGTAATATTTTGGACCAAATCATTGATTTTAGGCCAATGAAGTCAGATTATTTAATCAACATTGTTATTTTATTTTTAATGGTTTCTAAATATTCAAACAATATTTTAATTTTAAGAAACTAAATTTAGAAGTATTTTCTCAACTGTAATCTTTTTGCATCTGATACTACTTTGCTGAATTAAATAATATTTTATATATAGTATTTCAGGAATGAAAAAGCAAGCATTGAAGAGAAGTTTTGTCTAGCGTTTCTGATTTTAAATTTCTAACTGAATACATCATGATATTTAGTAAAAATATTTTTCATAGTGTATGTAAGTTTGGTCACCTTTAAGAATATGTATTTCATTTTCCATGATATACTCAATTTCAAATTATGTTTAGCCTCCATTTTTACAATTGGCAAAATAACTTTTTCTTTGGACCTATTTAAAATTATTTAACTATTTTTAGGTTTTTATTTTTTCTATTATAGTTGATTTACATTGTTCTGTCAATTTCTGCTGTACAGCAAAGTGAACCAATTATATACATATGTATACATATACAAATACATTTTTTTTCTAAATTATAACTATCTTTTGAATTGAATAATTACTTAGCCATAAGTTCTTAAATATTATTTGATGATGTATTTTCATCAATTCCTAGGGAAAATTCAGTCTTTATTTGTACTGACCATCTTTTTACACATCTTTTCTCATTGTGTGTACTTTGTTACCCAACTATTTTGCAGCAATAAATCCAGAGCAATATTCTCATTCCCTATGTAACCCAAAAGAATGAGGAGGTGAGAGGAGAAAAACATAATTAGCTAAAAGACAGTTCATTCTAGTTACTTAATTAAGGATAATGAAAAATTGTCTACCTTGCTTTAATATGATCCCAAGTGGAAAAATAAATGATAGAGAAGAATTCACATTGATGAGCTGATAAAGAAAAGGTATAGAAGAGTGTTTTAAATTTTTTTCACAAAACTTTTTTTTATCAAATAAATTCAAATTTAATGATCATTTTATTTTTGTTTCTTCTATATACAAAGTTAATAATGTGTTACTGTCAAGACCGTTATTTTGCAAAGTTTATTCAGGTATACAATAACAAAAAATTTTGTAGACTTTGTACTGTTTTTAATCCCTTGTAATTTATTAACAGTAATTCTTTTAATTTATATATAAGAAAATGTATTATTCATAAATTATAAGAAATCCCACCATCTCCTACATGCACTATGGAAATTATATTCACCATTCAACCTTCAGCCAAAAGAAAAATTTCAATGAATATTTTGCATATCATCTACATATCATATTAACATAATCTTTCATTATGTCTCCTACTTTCGAACTTATCAATTTCTGTGGGAAATAAAATTTCCATGGGTTTCTGTGTTCCTGTAAAAGTCAGTTCTTCCCTAGACTCTTCTCAGATCATGAGAATTAGGTCTGTTTCTGTTTGTTAACTGTTCAGAGATCAGAAAGGAGAATAAAATTTCTCTTACAGCCTGGAGTATGCCCCTAAATTAACTTCCCAAGGCGTTGGTAAAATTCAGGAGCTTTCTCCCTAGGTATTTACATTTCAAAAGGTCTGAACCTCAGACCTTGGAGACACCTCTAGTCTCCTGAAATACTCAGGGTTTATCTTGGTATTTATCTTTAAAATGTTTAGGGTGAGACCCCAGAATTCTTTTTATCTCTTCTCAAAAGAGCAAGAGGTTATTTTCTCCTTTCAGGAGGAAAATGGGATGGCTATCTCACAGCCCACTGTTAATCCTCTGTTCTCTGTTCTTCACCCCTTTCCACTGGCCCTCAGTTCATTTTCAAGGGGTAAGGCATGGGGCAGGGGGTGCTTGTTATTTACCATGACATAATTAATAAGGAATCTATCCCTGATTGTGTATGAGTTCAGGATAAAATTAAGATAGATAAATCTTAAGTATATTAAAACTTTTTAATGCTTTCTGGAAATTTTCACTTCTGATTTGATAATTCTAGGTGGACATTATTTCTGTTTCCTCATCACTTATTTCTTTACAATACATAGTGCACTGGACATAAGAAAGCAAAAGTTTGTTGCAGGGAGAATGCTATTAGTATTTGTTCAGTGAATAAGGATAAGAAGAAATGAGTGCCTCTTTTCCAAGATGGATAGGACAGGTTGAAAGGGTGTTGAGACTGGACCTTGACCTCTGTAAATGGGCACCAAGCTATGTGACCCTAGATAATGTTATGCTGCAAGTAAGATGATCTGTGTAATGTATGTAAATAGTATAGCGAATGAACATGAAGTTGTGTTGGTGTCTAATATACACAGTATAATGCTACATGTGATGTTTTATAACATCGAATAGCCTGTTTTTCCTGGTGCATGGGTGGCTCGAACAGCCCTGAGGAGGCACTTCCAGAGAGAGGCCACTCCATTCTGCCCGAGTGCGAACGTGGCATTATCTAAAGTACAGTTCTGCAGAAAATACTCTCAGTATTCTCCTAAAATCACCCCCCTTTTCCTTTCATTAAAGTAAGCTTTTACAACAACCATTCTATCTGGAAAAATGCAAGTCTTTAATGCAAAAAACACCTGTTCTTTGTATTGGTTATTTATTACTAAGTCAGGAATTTTGATCTCTTAAAAATGCACTTAACATTTTATTTTGTTTTTTAATGTATTAGTAATTTTTTTTCTTTTGTCTTTTTAGGGCCGCACCCACGGCACATGGAGTCTCCCAGCTAGGGGTCAAAACGGAGCTATAGCCGCTGGCCTATACCAGAGCCACAGCAATGCCAGATCCAAGCCACATCTTCGAACTACACCACAGCTCACAGCAACACCAGATCTTTAACCCACTGAGTGAGGCCAGGAATCGAACCTGCATCCTCATGGATGCTAGTCAGATTCTTTTCCACTAAGCCCCAATAGGAACACCTTGTATTAGTAATTTTTGTCTGGCATGGTGCACAAATGGTTGAAGGGGTTTTGTTGGCTTCTTATCTGTTTTATCTTTGGTATTTCTGCTGTCAAACAAGAAAGGGCAAAGCGCGTGCCAGGCAGGGAAATCCATCTGTGGGAAGGTTCTGGGGAAAAGCAGCCCGATGGGCTATTGCAAGAGAGCGAGAGAGTCAAGTAGATTATCATTACGCTGAAAAGCTAAGCCAGAGCCAGGGAGCTGGTAGGTCATGTTAATTAGGATTATGTAGGAGGAACAAGGGTGATGTCACTTAGTACTTAAAAAAAAAAAAAAAAAAAAAAACCTTGCTATTTGGAAATCATTTTGAACTTAAATGTCGCAAGAAGTTTACCCTTTACTCACATTTCACCAGTCATTAAGATTTTGTCACATTTGTGACACCATTTGAGTGAAAACTGCCACATATCATTCCCATCCCCCTAAGCACCTCAGAGTATTTCCTAAGAAAAAAGAGTTATCTTACACAACCTCAATGCAATACAGTATCAATTCCTGGGAGCAGTTAAGTGTTACAAGACTGCAGCCCATATTCCAAGTTCGCCAATTAACGCATGGTAGGCTAAATGAGTTAAATGTCATTTTCACCACCGGTGTAACAAGTTACCACAAATTGAGAGGCTTAAAACAATACACATGTATTTTTCATAGTTCTGTAGGTCCCAAATCTGGTACAGGTCTCACTGGACCACAAGGCACTGGCATAATGACTTCCTTTCTGGAGACTCTAGGAGGAAGACTAGGGGAAGAAGAACGCTCGTTTTTAGGAAGTGTGATGCTTTTCTTCCAAACTTTTTATGAAATATATATTTATAAATTAAAAATCTTACCTTGCTAATTCGGGTTGTTGCAGAATTCAGTTCCTTGATGTTGTAGGACCGAGGTCGCTGTTTCCTGGCTGGCTGCAGAATGACAGGCATTCCCAGATTCTAGAGACAAACTGCCGTGTATCGGCTTGCGGCTGTCTTCCTCCATCTCCAAGGCCAACAACGGTGTGTCAGGAATTACTGTATCACCCTCCATAACCACAGGGAGATTCCACCCAGAAAATCTAAGAAATCTCTCCTCAAGATCTCAAACCCTAATCACAGCTGAAAAGTCTCTTAGCCATGTAAAGCGCCATATTCATAGGTCAGAGATCAGGGAGTAAACATCATGGGCATGAGGGGGGAGCATTACTCTGCCTGCAACATAGGCAGTAGTTCTGCCACACGGCACCCTAACACCTTGAGTGTCTCCACATAACCCACGTAGGCAAGGCTTAACCACAGTCTCACCTGAGTCCTGGCAGATATCCTAGACTCCTCCTGGATAGAGGACAGATACCAAGCCTGGAGAGGAGCTGCCACGAAACTGTTTCTCATCCCTCTCCTTAGTTTCATCGGAACACAGGGCTTTCTTCTCCCACCCCCTACGACACAGGTGCAGGCCTCTGAGCACATCTGCAAGACTACTGACCTCTACCTTACAAGTGGCTTCTCAGTAAATCGCCTCTCATACCACCTATAACCTGACCCCTCCAATGGGCATCATCTTGTGACATCATGAGGGAAATGGAGAGATGATACCATGATGACTTGTGTACACTGGGTAAGTAATAAACTGCCTGAATCCATTGGGGCTTGTTATCTCCTTACTGCCCAAATCGGTAGAGATATAGCAGGTCAACTCAACAGCTGCAGGCATGGCCTCAGCAGCACCTGATTGGCCACTTGATATCCAATAGTGTCCAATGGAGCATTTTTTTTCTTATCCAGGACCTAATCCATGATCATGTATTGTATTGATTTTTCATATCTCCTTAGTCTCACTTAAGCTGAAATAATTCCTTCACTTTCCTTTTCCCCCCATAACATTTCCACCAATCCTGCTGCACCACAGCAGAAATTCTTCAGGTCTACACTTCTACAACCCTTCTCTGTAGTCAAAGCTATGCCTAATATTTGAACACTTAATGTTGGCCTTTTTCTGGGGTGATTTTGACTGTTCTTAGTCTGTGTCCTCAGCTTCTCAGTCTTCTTTTTTAGTCATTCATATCGTCCTCTAGTGCTCTCCATACATGCAGGCTGACAGAGGTTTCAGTGGCTCCAGTGATACTTCTGTTCGTATTTATGCAGTAGATTTTTTCTTTTTTGGATGCACCTTCAAGTTATTGAGTGGTTTTTAGAAAAACATTCAAAAAATTGCATATAGATGGTCAATTAGGAACAATTCAAAATTTAAATAAGAACTTTCAGTGGAGGAAGTTCCCCATTCCTGCTCAGGAGGTTAAGAACCCAAAATAGTGTCCACAAGGATGCAAGTTTGATCCTTGGCCTCGCTCAGTGGGTTAAATATCCCACATTGTTGTAGCTGTGGCACAGGCCATCAACCTGCAGCTCCAATTCTACCTCTAGCTCAGTTGACATGATTCGATTTGCATTTTGAAAAGATCCCTACTTCTTTGAAGGGAACAGATTATAAGAGTCAAGAACTGATTCAGGAGGTGGGTTCATAGATGCTTATATCAGTCCACATAAAATATTGCTGTATTTTCATCAGAGGTTCTGGAAGTGAAGATGGAGAGAAATATCTATAAATAAGAAATGTTTGCATGTTTTCCTTGGCAAGATTCAATGATTGATTGGATGTAAGGCACCCAGGTTCCTAGCAAAAGCCCCAGGCATGCTCTTATCTCAAAGCTTTAACATGTATCTTCCCACTGCCTAGAATGCATATTATCATGTACAATAGATAAAATAATCACCCCTCACAGAAATATCCACATTCTCATCCTCCACACCTGTGAATACCTGACACGGCAAAAGCTAGTTTGCACATGTGATTAAATTAAGGATCTTTAGGTGGGGAGAGTACCGTGGATTATTCAGGTGGATCCAGTATACTCATGAGTCCTTATAAGGGGAACGTAGGAGACGTTCCGATGGAGAGAAGAAAAGCCAAGCCAAGAAATGTAACTAAAGAGGAAAAGTGAAAAAGGCAAGGAACAATTTTTCCCTCAGCCTCCAGAAGGAATGCAGTTATACCTGCACCTTGACTTTAGCCCCGTAAGAGCCACCTTGGACTTCTGACCTCCAGAACTGTAAGATAATATATTTCTGTTTTTTGAAGCTACTAAGTTATGGTAGTTTGTTATGCAGCCATAGGAAAGCCACAGACGAACCCTTCCTTCACCTTTCTCCAGAGTTCTGCTTAAATTTTATCCCATCAGAGCAACTTTCCCTGATCATTACGTTTAAAATGCTCTCACTCTTTCTAAGTTGGCTTTATTTTTCTTAACAGCTGTTATCAATTAAACTATTCCTTTGTGAGGGGGTTTCTTCTGCAAATGAGAATAGACTTGCTTTCTTAAAAAATTTATTGTTAATTTTTTATTAAAGTAGGCTTGATTTACAATGTGCCAATTTCTGCTGTACAGAAAAGTAACCTAGTCAAATACATATACATACATGTATGTTTACATTCCCTTTCTTATATTACTGTCCACAATGTCCTATTCCAAGAAACTGGATGTAGTTCCCTGTGCTTTACAGTAGGACCTCATTACTTATCCATTCTAAATGCAATAGTTTGCATTTACTAGAGAACAGACTTGCTTTTATTTATTTTTTTATTTTGTCTTTTTAGTTCCACACCCAGCATATGGAGGTTCCCAGGCTAGGGTTCCAATTGGAGCTGCAGCTGCCAGCCTACACCACAGCCACAGCAATGCAGGATCCAAGCCATGTCTGTGACCTACACCATAGCTCACGGCAACACCAGATCCTTAATCCACTGAACAAGGCCAGGGATCGAACCCACAACCTCATGGATGCCAGTCTGGTTTGCTGACCACTGAGCCATAATGGAAACTCCCCAGACTTGCTTTTTTTTTTTTTTTTATTTTCCCACTGTACAGCAAGGGGGTCAGGTTATCCTTACATGTATACATTACAATTACATTTTTCCCCCACTCTTTCTTCTGTTGCAACATGAGTATCTATCTAGACAAAGTTCTCAATGCTATTCAGCAGGATCTCCTTGTAAATCTATTCCAAGTTGTGTCTGATAAGCCCAAGTTCCCGATCCCTCCCACTCCCTCCCCCTCCCATCAGGCAGCCACAAGTCTCTTCTCCAAGTCCATGATTTTCTTTTCTCAGGAGATGTTCATTTGTGCTGGATATTAGATTCCAGTTATAAGTGATATCATATGGTATTTGTCTTTGTCTTTCTGGCTCATTTCACTCAGGATGAGATTCTCTAGTTCCATCCATGTTGCTGCAAATGGCATTATGTCATTCTTTTTATGGCTGAGTAGTATTCCATTGTGTATATATACCACCTCTTCTGAATCCAATCATCTGTCGATGGACATTTGGGTTGTTTCCATGTCCTGGCTATTGTGAATAGTGCTGCAATGAACATGCGGGTGCATGTCAGACTTGCTTTTAATCACTGCTTTTCAGCATGCTAAAACAGTGCCTGGCACACACTAGTGCATATTTCTTGAATAAACTTATAAAAATTAATAAACTTTTGAATGGCAATGCCATTTTCTAATATAAATAACACTAGATGAAGAGAGGATTTAGGGGAAAATAGGTTTAGTTTGGGATAGGAGGGGTCTGAGATGCTCGTAAGACACTATTTTGAATTCCAAAGGGCAGTTTGTCCTAGACATATAAATACAGTGATCTTAATCATACAGTTGGTAACTGAAATAATGGAAGTAAATGAGCTTTTCTAGAAAAAAAAACATACAGCCCCTTATTGGGCATCATCTTATGGGTTGCCTTGTTGGTACCTCAACACTTGTCAAAAATGACTCATTTTTTTTCCTTCACAGCCACATACGAATTTCTCTCTAGTATCTTCAACTTAGTTAATGGTACTACCGAGCAGTCACCCAAACAGAAGTTTTGACTCTTCTTTCTTTCATACTTAACTAGAGTTATTGAGATTGAGACACGTTAGGACAAGAGACCTTATAAATGGAGCCAGGAGAATCAGTCAATTAATGAAGAAAATTCTGTTGCTTCTCATTTATACATTGCTCAGGATTCCATCTATCATTTTGCCTTCCTGCTACCCCTGCCACAATTCATCTATCTTCTCTTACTTGGCATATTATTATAATTTTCTAACCAATCTCCTAGCTTCAATCCTCTTCTCCAATTTATCTTCCTCTCTATCACAAAGCTAAAATTAAATCTGTCACTTCCTGACAATAGAAGAACTGCCTAATACCCTATATAAGATCTGTCACGACACATTTCTAACCTTTCATACTGTATTTGTTGTTTTAAATTTCTTATTTCCACCCTCATAGACACCACCCCAAATACTGCTTTTGTCCCCACGTGGTGAACGACATACTTCTCTTTGCTTCTGTGCTTTGCAAATGTCCTTGTTACTTCTCCCTCTACCCAAGCTCAGCTCATGCTTTCAAAGCCACCTCAAAGTTTAACTCCTTCATGAAACCTTCTTTCTACCTTTTTAACCAATACTGATTTCTCCTTCCTCTCTAATCCCACAGCATTGTGCATATTTATCTACTAGAAATTCTCACACTCTTCTGAAATGATGTATTTGTATGCCTACATACATGCTTTACCCTGTATATTCAATACTTCGAACTTTTTTATTATATTTGTCTTTGTTCTCATGTGTCTGGCCTATATTAGGTTCAAAATTAAAATCTGATGAATAAAGTCAGTCTCACTAAAATTTAACTTTGGAAATAATAACATAAAGGATCTCTAAATGTATTTCCTTGAAAGCCCCTGATGCCAGCTTGTATTATCTTCATGTTTTATTACCTCTCTTTTTATTACCAAGAGGCATTATACTGTGAAATATTAGTTTAAAATACTTTGCAATAATCAGAGAGTAAAAAAAATGAGAACTAAATATTTCAGAGTAAGGCAGTTAGAGGTGAAGGCAATGTATAGATCATGGCCACGGTCACGAGAGATAGAAATGGGGAAAAAAACGAAGATCATTAAAGCTGAGACCATGTATGGAACACCCATGATGCCCCATCTTCCATCCTCTCATTCCATGTGTGCTCCAGCCATCAATACTGCTACCTTTTTTAAGACAGGTAATTGGATGGCATTTTGTCTTCAACTGCCCTGTATTCCTACTGTACCTCAGAATCTGGAACCTGCTACTTGAGGAGTCTGTATGAATGAGTCCAGGAGTGGAACAAGTTCACATCCCTGGGGGGTGGTTGTGCATAACTGATTCTGGGTGCTAGTCCTCAAGTGAATAACCTTGAGGACCATCATACTCAGTTCTTGGAAGATCCCAGGAACGCAGGCCAAATGTACCCTGTATGGGCTTTCCCTGCATCTCTGGCTACTATTCCCAGTCTCCTGATCCAGTTCCCTGAAAACACTTCCCACAAAACAAGCTACCTGTCTTCAAGCCGTTGTCTTATTTTAAGCTTTCTGACATCAACCCTAAGAAAATTCACATCAAAACTGGCTTTTGAAAGCAGGCTCTTGAGAAGAAATTCCTGACCTGGTCAGATGGTAGTAATTCGGGTGGTGAATTACAACCCCTGGAATGTAGTAGCCAGTACTAAGCATGAAGATTCTTCCAGGTGGTTATCTGGGATGAGGCATGGGTGAAAGGTGGATGCAGCAGCTGTAGCAATGCACAATATGAGGCAAAGGTCATTCTAAGGGTGTGATGTTGGCTGCCTTTGTTAACAGCTTCAGAAATCATAGGGGGAAAAAAAAAAAGGACAGGCTCAGTGTACTTAAAACTGAAGGCATACTATGAAGGTCAGAAAATTTAATGGCAGTTTTTTAAAAAAAACTCTGTCCTGTCAACTCATGAGGCAGACTATCCTGAAAATCATGCCCAGGATATAATAATAAAGATAATAATAAAAGTAACAGGGCTGAAAAGATACTCCAGGTATAAGCTCAACAGCTGATAGAAAAGTTGCGGGTACCTGAGGTGAGGGCTTTGGGTAGATGAATTTAGGATTTGTGAATCCCCAGGATACTTTGAAACCATTCAGGCCAACAGAATTAACTGTCTCCCTATTGCTAAAAGAGGATGTGTGCTTTGTCTGGACACCCTGAAACTACCTGAGGCAGATGTCTTGCTACATGATGCTTGTCCTTCTCAGGAACTATCCACGTGGAACCCTCATTGCCTCCAGAGCAGTAATGGTGGTTGGGTCATGGTACAGTCTGCATAGGGAAATACGGTGCTTTCTCTAAGAGAAAATAGCAGACATAGCTTTAATTATAAGATATGACTTGAGTTCCTGCTGTGGTGCAGTGGGTTAAGAATCTTACTGCAGCACTCAGGTCACTGTGGAGGCATGGGTTCAATCCCCAGTCTGGTACAGCAGGTCAAAATATCTAGCTTTGCCACAACTGCAGTGTAGGTCACAGCTGCAGCTCATATTTGATTCCTGGCCTGGGAACTTTCATATGTCACAGGTACAGACACAATATTAAAAAAAAAAAAAAGATATGCCTAAATATGTATGGTAGCACATATGAGGAACAAGGCGGCAGTGGCTCTGGAGGATATCAGACTAGGAGGGACCAAAAGCTGGATAGATAATAACATACTGACATAGGAAGATTCCCTTTTGATTCAGAGTTTGATGTCTTGACAAGGACACAGTGCCAGCCTGAATATATTTCTGAGGTGGCTGCTTGAAGTTAGGATACAACATTGGCCTACAACAAAGGTAGAAAGGCCAGAACTGCCATAGAGTTAACAATGAAAAACTCAAGAGTGTAAGAATGTTAGAATGGATTTATCACACAAGACTGGAGAAACTGCCCATCTGACCACACTTCCCAGGAGGCCCAGAGAACAGAACTTCACTAACACAATGAAGGATGCGCAGATAGAGATGGCTTGTCTGTTTTGATGGTTTGATGATGGCTGCCCTACCTAGAACAAGATCTCTAGTATCAGCAGGAATAAGAGGATTCTGGCATGGCAGACACCAGACAAAGGAAAAGATATGTGTAGTTACTGTAAGAGACAATAAGACTTGCTTGGCAGCCAGGACTCCGTGATCCACAAAGATCTATGACCAAAGATAATAGACCATGGTGTTTGAGGAATTGAAGATAACCAGAGTTCCCATTGTGGCTCAGCAGGTTAAGGACATGATGTTGTCTCCGAGAGGATGCAGGTTTAATCCCTGGCCTTGCTCAGTGTAGGTGGCAGATGTGGCTTGGATCTGGGCTTGCTGCAGCTGTGGCATAGGCCATCAGTGCTGTAAGCTACAGTGTAGGTGGAAGGTGTGGCTTGGATCTGGGTTTGCTGTGGCTGTGGCATAGGCCAGCAGCTGCAGCCTGGGAACTTCCATATGCCACAAGTGTGGCGCTGAAAAAAAATACATATATATATACACACACACATATAGAAACAATTATTTGTCTCATTTAGGAAAAAAATGAGAATTATTTAGCAGAACGTTAATGCAAGCTACTACCCTGGACAGTTGTGATATTTCATCCTGTTACCAAATCAGAGCAAGTTCACAGACCTAGAACCCATTAATTAATGAAATAATGTTCCTTTGAGGTAGGAACCTATAATGTGCCTACAAGTATAAAAAGCATATAATGTCAATACTGCCCCAATCTTTCCCCCAAAGTGGTCTTCAGTTGTCTCCAGAGTAACTGAGAAAGAGAATACTTGAACATTTTGAGGGTTATTGGCTGCAATGTCTGATCTGACAGTGATACCTGGGAGTTGCAAAGGCCATCACATTGCCCATTAGGGTAGGCCTTATGGAGGTCAGAAGATAAATGAAACCCTGGCCCATAAAGGTATCACAGTGGGTCAGTTGATCCATAGAGCTGTGCTGCAGTTTTTCCCCCAGTCTCCCAGTGTATAACTGGAATGTATATACCTAGAATCTGGCCAAACCCAGACCTATATGTTACGGCCACTAAGGGAGAAAGGACCAACCAGAAGACCCTGATATATACCATATATTCTGTATTCAATTGGTTGCAATGGGTTATTTTAGTGGAACTGGTTAAAGAAAATCCTGCTTTACAGAGATATTTGGGAAAGGCAGAAATATTTTTATGTCCCTTTTCAGATAACTGTGGTGTCTATCCTTTGATAGTACACCAAAATTCCACCAGTAGTGACTTTTTATTTATTTTTTTAAATAATTCAATAGACGAGTGATAGTTTAAGAGTTTAAAATGTTAGTTGCAATTTGAAATGTGAAACCATATCAATGCACTCTTCTTACTTAAAAGTCCATTTGTCTCTGTTGTACTTCCAATGGATCTTTCTACCCATCGTTGCTTTTAGAATATTTTCCAAATATGGACACATTTCATCATACAGTATTACAAAAATCACATTCATTCCTCTCACCACCCATCTTCTCAGAAAAGTCTCTAACTATTGAGAACTGTCCCAGTGCAGTTAAAGGTTTTCCAGAACTCTAACGGTTGCATGAAGACTTGAATTTTGTCTTTGGCAGCAAATTCTGTCAACAAATTTGTCATTGGCCTTGGCAACAAATTTGTTTTCCTTAAAGTGACAGGTTTGCCTCATTCTTTTTCGAGAAAATGCCTGCACAGTCCCCACGTCTGATTCACCATAGTATGTCTATCATTTGTTCTTTCAAGCAAAAGTGATATTCTATGAACAAGTGACTAGAGTAACTCAATATCACAGCACTTTTTGAAGAGACCATCTTCATACTTTGATATAGGGCAGAAGTACTTCATGCATACTTACTTCCCTTTCACCATACAGAATATGGAAAGTACTCATTAAATATTAACACAAATAACATCTTATGGAAAATAACTATTTTCAAAACCTAGTAGAAAGAGTGACACTGTTTTACAAGATCAAAGCTGAATACTCTTGCTATTTCATCAGGACATTCGTAAACTTTTTTTTTCCTATTCTAAGTGCATAGTGGGGAAGAAGATAAGGCAGACAAGGGAAGCACAAGGTGGGTCCACTGCTTTGATCTATGCCAAGGCACCAGCAGCACTGCCAACCATTGATTTCTGCATTACTGGTACAATATCAACAGAGTAAAAGGGAAAAATGTCATTTTATATTATTATAAAAATAGTTTGGACCTTGGGAGCACTTAAAAGAGGGCCAGAGACCTCCAGGAATCTACAAACTACAGTTTGAGGATCTCTGCTTACAACCAGTGAAGGCTGAAGCACCAGGTAGAAATACAGAATTGATGAAAACTAAAATGTGGCCTTTATGAAGGATCCACGTAGAATAATGATCAGAAATTGCAACAACACTTGTCAAGAATCCCAAGCATGCAAATAAGAGGAGGTTTCGTCCCCAGCATTTCTTTCCACCGTGATGGGGAAGAGACCCAGGTCCTAGTAGGCAAAGAGGGCAAAGTTACCTTTGAGAGGAAACCAGTCACAGCTCTTCCTTTAATCTTCACCTCAGATAATCACAGGCCCTGGAAAATTCATGTACACAGCTTCCTTCATATCTGCTGAGGATTGATTCCATATACATTCCCCACCCCCTCACCAAAGATACCAAAATTTGCAGACATTCAAGTTCCTTAAATACAATGACATGATATTTGCATATAACCTATGGCACATTTCCCATAAACTTTAAATACCTAATGTAAATACTCTGTCAATAGCCTCTGAATCACAAACAATTCAAATTTTACTTTTTGAAAATTTCTGGTATTTTTTTACAAATGTTTTTGATCTACATTTGGTTGAACCCAAAGACATGGAACCTGCAGATACAGAGGACAACTAGATACCTCTTCCCAGTCTTTTCCTATCCCTCTTTGTGCGTGGTAAAGAGTACTTAAATAAGAGTCATGAGCAGCTCCGTTGTCAGAGTTGCCAGAGGCTGATAGGCAAAATAAGATCTTTAATGACTCTTTCTTCCCCCAACAGGCTTGTAATTTCCTTGCCAAGGAAACAGATCATTTCACTTTCTCAAACGCTTCCAGTCCCTACCATGGTACTGGCCCTACAATAAACCTTAAATAAAAACCCAATTCACTAATTTATTGATGTAATAAGAAGCTGAGTTAATGTGTGCATGGGGTGATGGAGGGGAGCATAACTGAGCAAATATATCCCAGGAAGAGATAGTTCATGTAAACAACCATGTAGCAAAGATAGGCCCTTATGATAAAGTTCTCTTAATTCCATTTCCATAGTTTTTTTACTTGCAGATTGAATATTTTTAACATATTTTCACAGGCACTCCACACTGTTTGTCCTGTTCTATAAACAGTGTTGTAGCTGCTCTTTTTATGTCCCCAAAGCAGTGCAGACAGGGGGCTGGTGGCATCTATCAGCCACCAGGGGGAGGACAGGGAGTCTGGAAGCCATTGGAAAGGCCATGGTGAAGAATTCGATAGAGCCTAGTGCTTCTTATGTTATACAGCAAGGACCAGAAATCTGTTTCCTCAGCGTTAAGTGCTTCAGGAGTGCTGCCCTCCAAGTACCACTTTGCTACTGTGACATTTAAGACAAATTTCAAACTTGAGAATGCATTCAGCAGTTTAATTCAGAGGAGTGTATGCTGGCATTGAACACACTGCTCAAAAACTGGCACCAAATGAAAGCTGGACAGTTCTTCAACAAAACCTCTTCTCTCTGCAGACCAGCATGATAGATTTCTATGACCCCAAGAAACCAAATAACTTGATAAACTTCACCCTCTGTAAAACCACCAAGAGGAAGACTGACTTGTTTGTCATCATATATACATACATGATGACAAATACATATGCATGCATCCACACATATGTACACATACACATATATATAATATGTACATGGCATTATTCTTTATAGATATTTATATAATATCCTCTGATATTTTCTCATTTGTTTCATTCTTAATAAAAGTCCCATTGCCACCCATCATCATTGACAATACGAACTTTGAGGTGTGGTTTTAGGTGCTCTCAACTTTCTAAAGTTCTCTTTGCTTAACTGCTCATAGGTGAGTGAAAGCTCTTTAACAGGAACAAATGCTGGATTTACAAATCACGTCTTAAAATACAGAGCTGAGGCAGTCATTTTTTAACTCCCTCGGAGAAAAAGAAAAATAGCTACTGAAAATGAATCCCCTGGGGTGGGGGGGGGTTGGGGAGCAGGAGTGCAAAGGACTGAGATCTGGAGGGTTCTGGGTGCCCTAACACAGGATGGAGGAGGATGGAATACACGCAAGGAGACAGAGGAGCTTACAGAAAGGAGAGATCAGAGCTGCCAGACAGCAGCTGCACAGATTTTCAGTTTTGTTTGGTTAATTGAGAAAATGTAAGTTCTCTGAAATAGACAGCACTATACAATAGAGCCATATTTAAATAATTTTCCTGGTTTGCCTGCTACTAATTTCCTGTTACATAGAACTCTCCTAATGACATAGTGACATAGTTTTTTTTCCCTATTCACTGTTTTCAGGAAAAAAAAATTTGGTGATGCTTTTTTTTTAAATTTCTCTAGGCACACTATTTAGATTTTTGTCAACTTCTCAACAACAAATTCTGCAAAGCAACTGAAAAATCCTGATTCCCATAAGAAAATGCATCTATTTGTTTGTTTGCATTGAGAAACCAGGACCACTTCTTTCCCTCCCTCTCCCCCCTCTTCCCCTCAAATCTCAGTCCCTAGCTTTACCAATAAATGCTGCTAAGAGCCAGGATCCTTTAAGAACAAAACAAAGAATAAGAAAGCAAAGACATAAAACCGCTATAGGGCCTCTGTTCTTTCTGCTTTAACAAATATCTCAGCGTGTGGATGTCAGATGCTCCAAAGGAATTTGCTCATAAAATCTTGGCCCAACACTGTTTCCAGGGATGTTACTGTTCTCCCTTTCCTTCCTGGTTCATCTCCTCGATTTTTGCTCTTTGCACATCTCAGAGGCCTCTGTCTCTGTCTCTCTCTCACTGTGGCTCTCTTAATCTGTCTCTCATCTTCAAACCCTTCAAACTCCATTGAAAACCTTTAACCCATGATATCTGGAATTGACTTCTGTATTAATGATACCTCTGGAGTTTAGAGATCAACTCCAAAAGGACAATAACTTAAAAAAAAAAGAGCTATAAGTGAGAACAAAATCATTTTAGGCATGTTCATTATGTTATTTTTTTCTATCCATTGTATGAACTAAAAAAATAGGGTGCATATATAGAACATAAAACATAAAATAATATCAGTGGTAAAATGAGTATTTAATGGCCCACAAAATAGAAAATCAATCAATAGTTATGACAAATTCAGTCTTTCTGGAAAGACTCCAGAATGTCCCTGCTCTTCTCTCTGGGATGGAGATCCCACCTCCCTGTCTGCACAGACTGAGGTGAGGGCCGTGACATCAGTGACCTGATATTCACAGCCCAATGGCGCACAGCATCTACGAGCAAATTGTCCTTCTGTTACTACACTCTGAAATTTTGTAAAGGTTGATCATTTTACAAATCCTTAAAGAACTACTCCAATTTGAATTCTGGTGGTGATGTGTTCAAATGATTTATTTTCTACTTCACTTTAAATATTCTTGCAGTCATTTTCCTCTTTTAACTTTTTGTTTTTTCACTTTCATAGTTTTAGCTCTTAATTCTTCCTTATCCCCAGTTCCATCTCGAATAACAGTTTAAGGTTTCCATCTCATTGCTTTTTATCATTTTGCTTAAATTTTTTACTGCTTCTCTACTAATGTTTTTAAGATTTGGTTTTAGCCTTTATTTTAAATGGACTCCATTTTATCTGAAATTTAAAAGTTTATCTTTAATGTTGAACTTTCTTATTATCAATTCTGCTGTGTCTCTGAGAATATGAGTTAATATCATACTTTCATTTGTTTAACTTCTCTTAACATTTTATGTTCTTAAAAAATTTTAGAATTTATTTTCCCGATTGCTTCTTTTTACTTATTCATATATTTTTTCATAACATTTGGTAAGAACCTTGGTCTACTTGTGTGTCAATTACTAAAAACATTAGTAGAGAAGCAGTAATGAGTTTAAATCATCAAAAAAGATTTTACATTGAGAGTTGTCTTTATACTTACTTCTTTAGATTTTCCAAACAGATCTCCTAGATACTACACCTCATAATAATAATTGTTTCAAAAAAAAAAAAAAGAAACCCTTTATATTTAGACTTAAAATTTTTAGTTCTTTCCAGATAGGCTTTCCTTCATACAAATCTTTGACCACCCAAGCCTTATGCAATAGAGGCATGTTTTGAGATTCATATCTCTGCATGTATTATTCACATGTACTCTGAACTTAGGGTTCTGCAAATTCAAAGCTCAGGCAAGGCCCTCGATTCATTCCCCTTGTCCTGACACCCAAAGAAACCAGGTGATAATAAACCTTCTGGTGGTTACTTATAATTAGTAATGTAGTAGAGAAATCATAAACAAATTCTATTTACACTTGTAAGCTCAATACATTTTATGCATAGTGTCACTTCCCTTCTCAGAGAAGTCACCCAAGAGTCCTCCTTATCTTGGAATCCATTGACTATTTTCTCTCATTAGGAGAGTTAAGGCCAAACTTCCAGTGATAACTTTAACCAAATTCTGGGAGAAAATGTCTTATTTGTCTTGGAAACTATATTGGACAGTCCAAGGATGGAAAAGATGTCAGGACCTAAGAGAGGAGAGAAACATTTCACTTTAGGCCTTGTTTTTTGGCTCTCGCTAGGGAAACTCTGAGATCATCGCTGATGGGAGATGTTCTTTCTAAGGGAGCACTGGATGTTATTCTGGGGAGGATGGAATTTCTGAAAGACAATCTACCAGCACCCGAACCATAGTCACATTAGTCCTGTATCTTGCATTTTGTCTCTTTGTCTCTCAGAGTAATCTTTACCATAGAGTTGACTTGAGTTTCCATAATGACCGATGGCATGGGACATCTTTTTCATGGGCTTCTTTGCCATTTGTGTGTCATTTAATGAAATCTGTTCCAATCTTTTGCACATTTTTAATTGGGCTTTTTGGTCTTATTATTGAGTTGCAAGAGTTCTTACCCATTCTTAACACAAGTGCCTTACTTGCTATATACATATTTATATATATTTTCCAATCTGTGGCTTTGCAATTTCTTAAAAATCCAAAGAAACAATCTATTTTGGCCAGGATCACACAACAACCCAGCCTGATTCTAATTTTACCATTATATCCAACAAGCTCTCCTAGAGGCAGAGGTTTCTTAGCAGAAAATTCACTGAATATTTAGGAAACATACAACAGAAGAGGTGCTTACAGTGGGGTGACAGAAATCTGTCACCACTGCGTTGCCTCTTAAGAAGAAACTCCTTGGCAGTTTCCCATGTGGGAAGATTATCAGGCCCAAGTGTTACTAGTAACCTCTTTGTTTTTTAAACAATTTATAATATAATGAATAAATCGTAATTTCGCTGTTTAAAAAAAATGTTCTCAATGTGTTAAAATATTGACTCTACATATAAATAAATGTAAGCTTTAATAAGATACACAAAAAAACCAGCTTTACAAAAATTTCAGTGGCTGGTTTCTATGAATAGTAGTTTATACATAAGCACCGAATTTGCTGAATTAACAAAACAAGTCATTTGAGAGGATAACAATGTCCTGAAAGTTATTCTCATTTCCATAGGAACATGCATTCCAACAGAACATCCCTGATCCATGAAGAGTATTGATATATTTGTGCTGATTCATTTTTATTCTTCCACTTCATTCCCCGTGAAGTAACTGGCAGTGCGTAGAAGGGGATGCAAAGTGACCTTTGCATGGATTCAACCTACACCTTTGGTCTAATGCTTCTAACTAACTCACTGGATTATTTTTTCCACTAAGCATAATATTTGTTAAAACATTTTCTAATGATCTGAAAGAACTTCTACTTATATTCATAGTAACTAATTTACTTAGGAGAGTACCAAAATCCCTGGGAAGAATCATATTTCCTAAATAATTAACCTTGAAGGACACTGGAACTTATTATTTACCAAGAAGTTGTCACATTACAAAGAGAAAAGAGTTTATAATACATACATATAGTTTATCTGCAATTGAAACAAATACATAGTCTTTCAATTTGATAGATTCATGTTGCTTTCTAAGTTCCTGCAATGCTTTCTAATTTTAAAAAGTTTTGTTTAAAAACCTAAAAAAAAAAAAAAATCACCAGGGTAGATTTCCTAAACCATGAACTCGAGAAGTTCTCTGAACTGTGGGCTTTGATGAATGGGCTGGTCATTTCTTTTTATCTGCAACATTGGCATAGTTCCAGGTGCCTAGGTGCAAAGGACAGTCTGTTGCAGGTTTTAAAAGGGCAGCTCATTACTTCTTTCCACCAAAATTGTAGACTTGTTAATTTATTGTATAATCTGTAAAAGGCAGCCACTGTTTTCCTTGATAAATGGCACACTGGACCTTCTCAAGCTTATAGGTCATTAGAACAACATGCAGGCTTTGGACATAGCTATTCCTCAAAAGACTACAATTCTACTTTTTTAAATATTTCATGTTATTATATAAAATAGTGGTTTCCCTAATCAATTCCTTTGCCTCATTTCCTTCTCTCCAAAAGCAGCCACACCAATTACTTCTTTCTTTCTTTTGTATTTGCAAAGTTTTATTTTTTAAAACTTGGTATTGGGTACATAATTTACTACGTTATTCTTTATACATTATTCTTTATAGTATTTCTATGGCTGAAATATTTCATACAGATTTTTTTAAAAAAACAACCATGCAATAAGGTCTACATGGAAGGGTACGTAGTTGAGTTATGTGATGACTATCTTCAACCTGCCTGATAAATGAGTTTATTTGTTCAAATCACATCAACCACTAGATGAGGTATAAGTGGGACCCAAACCCAGGACTTCTGAATGAGTAGCCCTTCAGTTATACTTTGGTGACTCCTATAGATTTTTCCCCATAATTTGTCACTCCTCATCCATCTAGCATCCTCACACATTTTCCGACCACCCTTTTTCTTTTTGTATTGAAGTATAGTTGATTTACAATATTATATTAGTTTCAGGTACACAGCATAATGATTCAGTATTTTTACAGTTTATACTCTACTAAAATGTATTACAAAATAATGGCTGTAATTCTCTCTGCTATATAATATATCCTCGTTGCTAATCTATTTTGTGTATGATAGTTTGTATCTCTTAATCCCATACCTCCTTCATACCCCTATCCCTCCCCCCTCCTCCCTGGCAACCAGTAGTTTGTTTTCTATATCTGTGATTTGATTTCTATTTTAATAGTTTTATTTGTATTATTTATTTTAAATTCCACATGTAAGTGATATACAGTATTTGACTTTGTCTTATTTCACTAAGCATAATATTTTCTAGGTTGATTTATGTTGTTGCAAAAGGAAGAATGTTATTTTTTATGACTCACAGTATATATACATACACACACACACACACACACACACACACACACACTATATATGGTATGTGTAACCACATCTTCTTTATCCATTTGTTTGTTAATGAACACCTGGATTGGTTTCATTTCTTGGCTGTGATAAATAGTGTTGCTAAAACACAGGGGTACAAATATCTTTTCAAATTAGGGTTTTCACTTCTCCAAATATACACCCAGGAATGGAATTGCTAGATCATATGATAGTTCTTCATACTGTTGTCCATAGTGGCCACACCAATTTACATACCTACCAAGAGTACACAACTGTTCCCTTTTCTTCTCTGCAATAATTGTTTTATGTAGATTTAGCCATTCTGACAGGTATGAAGGGATAGCTCATTGTCATATGGATTTGCATGTCTCTGATAATTGACAAAGGTGAGCATTCTTTCACCATGGCCTGTTAGCCATCTCTATGTCGTCTTTAGAAAAATGTTTCTTCAGGTCTTATGCTCATTTTTAATGAGTTGTGTGTTTTTGTTGTTGTTGTTGTTTGTTGTTGTTACATTGAGTTGTATGAGGGGCTTATATATGGTAGATATTAATCCTTTGTTGATGAAATCATCTGCAAATATGTCCTCCTATTCTATAAGCTGACTTTTTATCTGTGGTTTCTTTTGCTGTGGAAAGCCTTTAAGTTTAATTGGGTCCTATTTATTTATTTTTGCATAGGAGACTGATACAAGAAAATATTGCTACGGTTTATGTCAAAGAGTGTTCTACCTATGTTCTCTTCTGGAGACTTAATATTTCAGTTCTTACGTTTACATGTTTAATCCATTTTGAGTTTATTTTGTGTAGCATGTTAGTGAATGTTCTAATCTCCTTGTTTTACCTGTAGCTGTACAGTTTCCCCAGCACCACTCGTTGAGGAGAACGTCTTTTCTCCATTGCATATTCTTGCCTCCTTTGTCAGAGATTAATTGACCATAGGTGCGTGTGTTTATTTCTGACCTCCCTATTCTGTTCCATTGATCTATTTGTCTCTTCTTGTGCCAATACCATGATATATCTAGCTTTCTTCTTCTTTGTCAAGTTTGTATTTTAAAGTCAGGGTTTTTTCTTCGAAAAATGTCATGGGTAGTTTGATAGGGATCACATTAAATCTATACATTGTTTGGGATATTATGGCCATTTTTTTTTTCCCACTGTACAGCAAGGGGGTCAGGTTATCCTTACATGTATACATTACAATTACAGTTTTTCCCCCACCCTTTGTTCTGTTGCAACATGAGTATCTAGACATAGCTCTCAATGCTATTCAGCAGGATCTCCTTGTAAATCTATTCCCAGTTGTGTCTGATAAGCCCAGGCTCCCGATCCCTCCCACTCCCTCCCCCTCCCATCAGGCAGCCACAAGTCTCTTCTCCAAGTCCATGATTTTCTTTTCTCAGGAGATGTTCATTTGTGCTGGATATTAGATTCCAGTTATAAGTGATATCATATGGTATTTGTCTTTGTCTTTCTGGCTCATTTCACTCAGGATGAGATTCTCTAGTTCCATCCATGTTGCTGCAAATGGCATTATGTCATCCTTTTTTATGGCTGAGTAGTATTCCATTGTGTATATATACCACCTCTTCCGAATCCAATCATCTGTCGATGGACATTTGGGTTGTTTCCATGTCCTGGCTATTGTGAATAGTGCTGCAATGAACATGCGGGTGCACGTGTCTCTTTTAAGTAGAGTTTTGTCTGGATTGATGCCCAAGAGTGGGATTGTGGGGTCATATGGAAGTTCTATGTATAGATTTCTAAGGTATCTCCAAACTGTTCTCCATAGTGGCTATACCAGTTTACATTCCCACCAACAGTGCAGGAGGGTTCCCTTTTCTCCACAGCCCCTCCAGCACTTGTTATTTGTGGATTTATTAATGATGGCCATTCTGACTGGTGTGAGGTGGTATCTCATGGTGGTTTTGATTTGCATTTCTCTTATAATCAGCGATGTTGAGCATTTTTTCATGTGTTTGTTGGCCATCTGTATATCTTCTTTGGAGAAATGTCTATTCAGGTCTTTTGCCCATTTTTCTATTGATTGATTGGCTTTTTTGCTGTTGGGTTGTATAAGTTGCTTATATATTCTAGAGATTAAGCCCTTGTCGGTTGCATCATTTGAAACTATTTTCTCCCATTCTGTAAGTTGTCTTTTTGTTTTCTTTTGGGTTTCCTTTGCTGTGCAAAAGCTTTTCAGTTTGATGAGGCCCCATGGGTTTATTTTTGCTCTAGTTTCTATTGCTTTGGGAGACTGACCTGAGAAAATATTCATAATGTTGTTGTCAGAGAGTGTTTTGCCTATGTTTTCTTCTAGGAGTTTGATGGTGTCCTGTCGTATATTTAAGTCTTTCAGCCATTTGGAGTTTATTTTTGTGCATGGTGTGAGGGTGTGTTCTAGTTTCATTGCTTTGCATGCAGCTGTCCAGGTTTCCCAGCAATGCTTGCTGAATAGACTTTCTTTTTCCCATTTGATGTTCTTGCCTCCCTTGTCAAAGATTAATTGACCATAGGTGTCAGGGTTAATTTCCGGATTCTCTATTCTGTTCCATTGGTCTGTCTGTCTGTTTTGATACCAGTACCACACTGTTTTGATGACTGTGGCTTTGTAGTATTTCTTGAAGTCTGGGAGAGTTATGCCTCCTGCTTGGTTTTTGTTTCTCAGGATTGCTTTGGCGATTCTGGGTCTTTTGTTGTTCCATATAAATGTTTGGATTGTTTGTTCTAGTTCTGTGAAAAATGTCATGGGTAATTTGATAGGGATTGCATTGAATCTGTAGATTGCTTTGGGTAGTATGGCCATTTTTACAATATTGATTTTCCCAATCCAGGAACATGGAATATCTTTCCATTTCTTTACATCTTCTTTGATTTCTTTGATTAAGGTTTTATAGTTCTCGGCATATAGGTCCTTTACCTCCTTGGTCAGGTATATTCCGAGGTATTTGATTTTTTGAGGTGCAATTATGGCCATTTTAACAATATTAATTCTTTGAGTCCAAAGGCATAGTATATCTTTCCATTTTTGGTATCATTTTCAAACTCCTTCATCAATGATTCATAGTTTTTCATAGGTCTTTCACCTTCTTCGTTCAACTTATTCCTAGGTATTTTATTTTTTTATACGCTTTTCAATGGGATTTTTAAAATTTCTTTCTGATAGTTCATTATTAGTGTATAGAAAAGCAATAGATTTCTCTATATTAATCATGTATCATACAACTCTACTGACTTTATTTATTAGTTCTAATAATTTTTGGGTGGAGACATTAGAGTTTTCTGCAAATAGTGACATTTTGACTTCTTTCCTTCTAATTTGGTTGCCTTTTACTTATTGTCCAATGCTGTAGCTAGCACTTCCAATATCATGTGAAATGGAAGTGGCAGAGTGAGCATCCTTGTCTTGTTCCTGAATTTAGAGGAAAATTTTTCAGCTTTTCACTGTTGACATGATATTGATTGTAAGTGCCCTTATTATATTAAGATAGGTCCCTTCTACACCTACTTTGCTGAGGGTTTTTATCATGAATGGATGAATTTTGTCAAGTACTTTTCACTGTATCTATTGAGATAATCATGTGGGGGGGTTTTACCCTTCCTTTTATTAATACTGTATATAACATTGATTTATTTGCAGATACTGAACTATCCTTGGGTCCCTGGAATAAATCCTACTTAATCATGGTGTATGATCCTTTTTACATATTGTTGGATGCAGTTTGATAATTTATTTACTTATTTATTATTTTGGTCTTTTCTAGGGCTGTACTCGTGGCATATGGAGCTTCCCAATCTAGGGGTCCAGTTGAAGCTACAGCTGCCGACCTACACTACAGCCACAGCAATGCCAGATACTTAACCCACTGAGCAAGGCCAGGGATTGAACCTGCAACCTCATAGTTCCTAGTTGGATTTGTTAACCACTGCGCCATGCTGGGAACTCCAGTTTGATAATTTTTATTGAGGATTTCTACATCTATATTCATCAAAGTTACTAGCCTATAATTTTCTTTCTTTTTTTGTAATATCTTTGGTTTTGATATCAGGGTAATAATGGCCTCATAGAATGAATTTGGGAATGTTCTATCCTTTTCAATTTTTTGGAGTAGTTTGAGGAGGAAAGATGTAAGTTCTTATTTATAGGTTTGGTAGAATTCCCCTGTGAAGGTATCCAGTCCTAGATATTGGCTTGCTGGGAGATTTGTGATTACCAATTCAATTTCACTACTAATGATCAGTAAGTTTGAGTTGTCTGTTTGTTCTTTGTTTTAATTATCTCTTTGTTTGTATTAAGATTCTTATTTTTACCATTATAGTTGATTTACAGTGCTCTGTCAGTTTCTACTGTATGGCAAAGTGACCCAGTCATACATATATACATATATTCTTTTTCTCACATTATCCTCCATCATGTTCCATCACAAGTGACAAGATATAGTTCCCTGTGCTATAGAGCAGGAGAGGATAAGCAATGTCTGTTCTTGATTCAGTCTTGCCAGGCACTAAGTTTCTACAAAATTTGTCCATTTCTTCTAAGTTGTCCTGTTTGTTGGTGTATAACTATTCCTATTATTTTTTGTATCTCAATGGTATCTGTTGTTATTTCTCCTCTTTCATTTATTTTATTATTTGGGTCCTCTTTCTTTTCTTCTTGGTGAGGTTTATCAGTATTATCTTTCCCAAAACAAGCTCTTGGTTTCATTGACCTTGTCTATTTTTTAACACTATTTTATTTACTTCCTCTCTGATCTTTATTATTTCCTTCCTTCGGCTGGATTGGACTTTGTTTGATCTTCATTCTCTAATTCATTTAGTTAGTACTTTAAGTTATTTGATACTTTGGTGTGTGTCTTGAGGAAGTCCTGTATAAACTTGAGGAAGTCCTATATAAAGTCACCATACACTTTCCTCTTGGGGAGTTCCCATCGTGGCACAGTTGAAACAAATCTGACTAGGAACACTGAAGGTGCGGGTTCAATCCCTGGCCTCATTCAGTGGGTTAAGGATCTGGCATTGCTGTGAGCTGTGATGTAGATTGCAGAGGCAGCTCAGATCTGGTGTTCCTGGGGCTGTGGCATAGGCTGGTGGCTACAGCTCTGATTAGAACCTTAGACTGGGAATCTCCATGTGCCACAAGGTGCAGCTCTAAATAGACCAAAAAAAAAAAAAAAAAAAAAAAAGATAAACTTTCCTCTTGGAACGAGTTTTGCTGCCTTCCATAGATTTTGGAGAAATCCTCTGGGATTTCTTCATTGACCAATTGATTTTTTTAATAGCATGCTATTTTAGTCTCCACATCTTTTCCCCCTTTTTTTCTTTCTTTAACTCTAGTTTCATACCATTGTTGTCAGAAGAAATAGTCTCCACATTCCCCCCCACTTTTTTCTTTCTATAACTCTGGTTTCGTACCATTGTGATCTGGAAAAAAAAAATGTTTGACATCATTTCTAGCCTATTGGTTGAGACTTACCTTTGGCTTAGCATATGACCTATTATGGAGAACATTCCCTGTGCACTGAAAAGTATCTGTGTCCTGCTGTTTTGGGATTTAATGTCCTTTGGGTATCTACTAAGTTCTACCAATCCATTGTGTCACTTATGACTGCTATTTATTTACTTCTGATTTTCTGTCTGAAAGATCTGTCTATTGATGTCAGTGAGTCTTAAATTAGGCTAATATTATTGTATTAATATCAATTTCTCCTTTTGCGTATGTTAGTATTTGCTTTATATATTTAGATGCTTCTGTGTTGGCCGTATATATGTTGATGAGTGTAATATCCTCTTCCTGTGCTGATCCATTTATCATTATGTAATATTCTTCTTTGTCTTTTGTTATAGTATTTGTTTTAAAGTTTGTTTTGTCCGATATGAATATTGGTACCCTTACTTTCTTATTGTTTCCACTTGCACAAAATATCTTTTTCTACTTTCTGTCTGTGTGTCTCCAGTTCTGAAGTGAGCTGTTATAGGCAGCATATAGAAAGATCTTGTTTTTTATCCAATCAGCCACCCTATGTCTTTTGATTGGGGTGCTTAGTCCATAGATATTTAAAGTAATTCTTGATACATATGTGCTTATTACCATTTTATTACTTGTTTTCTGGTTGTTTTGTAATGTTTCTCTGTTCATTTCTTCTTTTATCTCCCTTGTAATTTGATTATTTTCTTTAGATTATGCTTGTGTTTTCTTTTTTTCTCTTTATGGCTGTACCTACAGCATATGGAAGTTCCCAGGCTAGGGGCCAAATCACAGCTACAGCTGCTAGCCTATGCCACAGGCTCCACAGCAACACGGAGTCCTCCAAGCCGCATCTGTGACCTACACCACATCTCACAGCAACACTGGATCCTGAACCTTTTAAGCAAGGCCAGGGATATAACCCACATCCTCATGGATATTAGTTGGGTTCATTTCTGCTGAGCTACAACTGGAACTCCCTATGCTTGTGTTTTCTTTTCAGTTTTTGATTTGTGGTTACTATGGGGTTCATATATATTGATGTATCATTATATATACTTGTTTTAAATTGATAGTCATTTAAATTCTTATGCATTTCTAAAAGATCCACATTTTTATTCTGCCCCCCATACTTTGTGCTTTTGATGTCACATTTACATCTTCGTTTTTATCCATTAACTGTTGTAGTAATAATTGCTTTTTATATATTTTTATCTTTTAATGTACACACTGGCTTATTTACATGTTTGATTCTTAGTCTGTCCTATATATTTGCTCTTCTTAATGAGTTTTTCCCTTTTCTATAGATTTGTTCTTCTTCTAAGAGAAGACACTTTGACATTTTTTAGGGTGGATTTAGTATTGATGAACCTTTTGTTTTTGCTTGGTGGAGAAATTTGTAATCTTTCCTTATATTCTAAATGATTATCTTGCTAGGTAGACTATCCTACATGGCAGGTTTTCCCCTTTCAGCACTTTGAATATACCATGCCACTCCCTCTGGCCTGTAGTATTTCTGCAGCAAAATCAGCTGATAGCCATATGGAGATTCCCTTGTATATTATTTTTTTCTCTTGTTGCCTTTAGGATTCTCACTTCAACTTTTTGCCATTTTATATCTTGATGTGGGTCTCTTTGGTTTCATCTTGTTTGGAATCATCTATACTTGCTCCATGTGGATATATTTCCTTCTTCAAGTTTGGAAAGTTTTCAACTACAGATTTCCTCAAATATATTTTTGATGCCTTTCTCTCTTCTCCTTCTGGGCCCCCTGTAGTATGAATGTTGGCATACCTAATATCTCAAATATCACTAAAATTATTTTAAAATTTTTTTAAATTGTGTTTCTTTTTGCTGTTCTGATTAGTCAACTTCCATAATTCTAGCTTCCAAATCAGTTATGCATTCTTCTATATAATTTAGTCTGCTATTCTTTCCTTGTAGTATGTTTATTTTTTCTATTTAATTCTTTATTTTTAAATGGGTTTTATTGTATTTTCTAGTTCCCTGTTAAAGTGTATATATCAATCCTCTAAGTCAGTTAACATTTTTATTACCAATGCTTCAATTATTTGGTTGATAAATTGTTTATTTGCATTTCATTATTTATTTTCTCAGCAGTTTTCTGTTGTTCTTTCAATTGAGAGGAGTTCCTCTACATTTTCAATTTTAACTTTCTCTACCTCTATGAATTTAGGTGAAACAGTTACTTATGTCTTGAAGTGGCACTCTTACATGGGAGCCTCTCTCTAAAAACTGTAATAGCTGCATTTTACATGGACACAAGTCACATTTTTCTTCTGAGTATGTTAGCAGCTATCACCTTGGTAGTGGGTTGAGGTGGTGCTGGAGGACTTAGAGCTGGCTATGAAGCAGAACTTCTCCTCTGCTCAGTGGTCCTTGGCACCCTATCAGAAGCAGCATCTGATCCCATGTTGGTGGAGCAGAAGCCCCGAGGGTCAGATCTGAGATGGTTCTCTTCCCTTTAAGTGTGTGCCTTTCCCTCTCCCTGCACTAGGACACTTGCACCTAGGAGGAGCACTGAAGCAAGTGGAACCTCTGTGGTCTCTCAGCTCATGCAAGCTGTAGACAAGTCTGATGCACTGCCTATGCCAGCACCAATAGCTCCACTCAGACACAGCCTTAGATACAAGTTGCCTTCATTCCTCACAGCCAACACTGACCCCAGACTCCACAACCCCTGCCTTGTTGTGGAATCATTCCTCAGGACAAGTGAGTCCATGTGGCCTTTGAGCATCTCTGATAGGGTGAGCTGTGGTGGAGCAACTTACATCAGAGATCTGGCGTACTTCTGAGGTGCTGCTTGAGTAAGCACCAAAAATAGCTGCCACAGCCCCACCCAGGGAGTTCCACAGTTGAATCTCTTCCCTGATCATGGCCACCCCAGATCCCGTGTTGTATTCTGACATGGAGTGAACAGAGCTAGAGTGTTTTCTCAGCTCAGATGCACAATGTGGTGGTCATAGGAAACCCAGCAGGCCCTAGAGCAGTCCTCTATCCACCCTGCCTAGGACTCATGAGTGGAATTCAAGCTTCCCACAACACTTGTGTTAGTCTTAACAGTCCCACAGCCATACAAGGGGGTTTGTCTCCCCTAGATAATTCCCAGGACTGGGATGCTCAATCTGTGACTAGGACCACTCACTCCCCAGCACGGATCTTCACCCATGTAATCTCCCTTTTCCTTTGAGTCCCTTCCAGGGATACTGATCCCATCATGATCACTTTTTTCTACTCCTACCCAATTACATCTGTATCTTTTCACAGCTTTTGTTGCACTGGAGTTCTTCTGCCAGTTTCCAGTTAGTTTTAAGTGAGAATCAATACATAGATGAATTTTTTCCATGTTGATTTTTTTTGAGTGTAGTTGATTTACCATGTTGTATTATTTTCAAGTGTTCAGCAAAAGTTACTCAGTTATATGTATACACATGTATATTTTTCATATTCTTTTCCATTATAAGTTATAATATATTGAATGTAGTTCTCTGTGCTATACAGGTCATTTTTATCTGTTTTATATATAGTAGTGTGTATTTGTTAATCCTCAACTCCTCATTTATTCCTCTTTCCCCACTCTTGCCCTTTGTTAACCACAAGTTTCTTTTCTTTTTATTTATTTGTTACTCTAATGAATTTATCACATCTGTAGTTGTATAAAGATCATAACAGTCCAATTTCACAAGATTTCCATCCCACAACCCAAGCACGTCCCCCCACTCCCCAAACTGTCTCCTCTAGAGACCGTAAGTTTTTCAATGTCTGTGAGTCAGCATCTGTTCTGCAAAGAAGTTCAGTCTCTCCTTTTTTCAGATTCCACATGTCAGTGAAGGCATCTGATGTTGGTGTCTCATTGCATGGCTGACTTCAATTAGCATGATCATTTCTAGGTCCATCCATGTTGCTAAAAATGCCAGTATTTCATTCCTTTTAATGGCTGACTAATATTCCTTTGTGTATATGTACCACTTCTTCTTGATCCACTCCTCTGTCAATGGACATTTAGGTTGTTTCCATGTCTTGGCTATTGAAAAGAGTGCTGTAATGAACATCAGAGTACATGTGTCTTTGCGAGTCATGGTTTTCTCTGGATAGATGCCCAGGAGTGGGATCGCTAGATCAAATGGTAGTTCTATTTTTAGTTTTCTGAGGAAACTCCATACTGTTTTCCACAGTGGTTGCACCAATTTACAATCCCACCAACAGTGTAATAGGGTTGTTTTTTCTCCACACCCTCTCTAGCACTTACTGTTTATAGACTTTTTGATTATGGCCATTCTGGCTGGTGTAAGGTGGTACCTCATAGTGGTTTTGATTTGCATTTCTCTTGTGATGAGTGATGGTGAACATCTTTTCATGTGTGTTTTGGCCATTTGTATGTCTTCTTTGGAGAACTGTCTGTTTAGATCTTCTGCCCATTTTTTGATGGGTTTGTTTGGGGTTTTTTTGGTATGGAACTGCAGAAGGTGTTTATAAATTTTGGAGATTAATCCCTTGTCAGTTGATTCACTTGCAAAGATTTTCTCCCATTCTGTGGGTTGTGTTTTCATGTTGTTTAGGGTTTCCTTTGCTGTGCAGAAACTTTTAAGTTTAATTAAGTCCCATTTGTTTACTTTTGTTTTTATTGTCAAAACTAAGAGGTGGATCTGAGGAGATGTTGCTGTCATCTATATCAGAGAGTGTTTGGCCTATGTTTTCCTCTAAGAGTTTGATAGTGTCTGGACTTATATCTACATCTTTAATCCATTTGGAGTTTATTTTTGTGTATTGTGTTAGGGAATGTTCTCATTTCATTCTTTTCCATGTGGCTGTCCAGTTTCCCAGCACCACTTATTGAACAAACTGTCCTTTCTCCGTTGTATATTCTTGCCTCCTTTGTCATAGATTAGTTGGCTGTAGGTGCATGGATTTAGTTCTGGGCTTTCTATCCTGTTCCACTGATCTATATTTCTGCCTTTGTGCCATACAGTTTTGATGATTGTTGCTTTGTAGTAGTCTGAAGTCCGGGAGTCTGACTGCTCCAGCTCCATTTTTCTTGTTCAGTATGTCTTTGGCTATTCTGGGTCTTTTGTGCTTCCACACAAACTTTCAAATATTTTGTTCAAGTTCTGTGAAAAATGTCCTTGGTAATTTGATAGGGATTGCATTGAATCTGTATATTGCCTTAGGTAGTATAGTCATTCTTCTCTATGTCTGAGTTTATTTCTCTTTTGTTAACAAGTTCATTTGTATCTTTTTTTTTTTTTTTGTCCTTTTGCTATTTCTTTCAGCTGCTCCTGTGGCATATGGAGGTTCCCAGGCTAGGGGTTGAATCGGAGCTGTAGCCCCCGGCCTATGCCAGAGCCACAGCAACGCGGGATCTGAGCCGCGTCTGCAACCTACACCACAGCTCACGGCAACGCCGGATCGTTAACCTACTGAGAAAGGGCAGGGACCAAACCCACAACCTCATGGTTCCTAGTTGGATTCGTTAACCACTGCACCACAATGGGAACTCCTGTATCATTTTTTAGATTCCATAAACAAGTAATGTCATATAGATGTATTTTGGATGTTATTGTGGGTGGAGGTGACCTCTGTGTCCTCTCACTCCATCTTGATCCATACTGCTTCACAGTCAATTATTTCAAAGTGAGACTTTAAAAAATTACTTTTGTGTCATTAAACAACATGCTTACTACTTGTTGATTATTCAGTTTTAGTTTTTTAGAAGAATAACCATTATAAAGGATGAAGATGAAGCTTCATTTCCTCCCCATCCCTCTATACTTGCCTCTTTCTCATCTTCCTATCCTCCCAATAAAGTTATATCACAATTTAAAATAGATTATTATTCAACATTTACGTTTATAGGACTGTGTAAACATTATTTTCAACTGAATTATGCCATACACTGTAATTGTTTGAGCTTACTGCAGAACTGTTTGTTTTTCTTGGAATTTACAATTGTTTATTTTTCTAGGTGATTATCACTAATTCAACCCTAAACTTTCTCCTGATCTTTTTTTTTTTTTTCAGTCTCCCCTTGGTAAATAACAAATGCATAAGGTGGTCAACTTTTTAAGGTATTTCTTTTCGAGAAAATATCTCTTGGTGTTATCTAAGCTGTTTTCATAAACACTGCTTGCTTGTTAAGTCTTCATCCCTTCCTAGAGATTTCCTTTTTTCTTTCCTCTATGTTGGCTTTCCTATTTTTTAAGCCTACATTTTCTTCATTCCCATGTTACTTCCTTATTTTGATAGAGGAATTTCCCCAGTGTCTTCCAAGATAAGATGCATTGAAAGTAAATTTTTGAGAATTTACATATCTAAAAATATCTTTATTTTCATACTCAATGGATAATTTGCCTGAGTATAGAATGATAGGTATGAAACAATTCCTTTCAGAACTTTGTTTTCCAGATTCTAGTGTCATAGAGAATCCATACGATTCCCAATCTTTTGTTTGTGATTTTTGTCTTTAGTTTTTTTTAAGACCAAAACGTCCAATAGGAATTTCTGTGACCCATAAATATTAGGCATACATGTAATTGTAAATGTTTCAATAAAAAATAGGTGAATTTGGAGTTCCCTTCGTGGCGCAGTGGTTAACGAATCCAACTAGGAACCATGAGGTTGTGGGTTTGATCCCTGCCCTTGCTCGGTGGGTTAGGGATCGGTGTTGCCATGAGCTGTGGTGTAGGTCGCTGATGCGGCTCAGATCCCGTGTTGCTGTGGCTCTGGCGTAGGCTGGTAGCTACAGCTCCAATTGGACCCCTGGTCTGGGAACCTCCATGTGCCGCTGGAGTGGCTCAAGAAATGGCAAAAAGACAAAAAAAAAAAAAAAAAAAAAAAAAAAAAAAAGGTGAATTTAATATTTTATCGCATGTAACCAGAACATTACTATTTTAACAAATAATAATATAAAACATAAGGTGTTTTGCAATCTTTAAATCTTTTAAATCTGCAAAATTTGAGTTGGTAACATATCTGTTGGGACTAGCAAGTATCAAGTGCTCAATTGCCACATGTAAGTGGACAATGCAATTCAAGAAGGATTTAGGATATTTTCTTTGCTCCTCGTGTTCCAGTGTGTCTTAATGGTTTGCCTTAGTGAGGGCCAAATTGTGCCAGGTTTTTAGGCACTCACTGGGCCTTTTTGCTTAGCAATTCATGTGTACCAATTCAGGGAAAATTGTTTAAATTATTGTCTTGATAATTCTTATTTCCTTTCATTTCCTGTGTTGTGTCTTTCTGAAACTTCGTTAATGTATCTGCTGTGCTGCTATTTTTCCTGTTTTCCATTTCTTGTTCTTAATTCTGCTTTCTGGGGAATTTATTTAATTTTATTTTTCAAAACTTTCTCTTGTGTTCCTATTCCTTTCTGCTATCATAGGTTTACTTTTGAGAATCTCTTTGCTTCCTGCATGACTGTTTTTAATTGCATCTGTTCTTGTCTCATAGTAATAATATCTTCTTTAGCTTCCTAAGGATGTTCATGATGGTATTTTTAAATCATCTCCTTTCTCTGTAATCTCTTTCCTCCAAATTTATTTTTTCTCTTCTTCACTAATCTCTATTTTTTTGTTTATGTAAGAGGCTTTCCTCGGTAATCTGGGAACTCTCAGTTGTCTCTCTTATTGAATAGTAAGAAATTGAGAGATGACTCATTGAATATGTGAGTTAAGTCTCTCAAGCATTAACTTTATTGTAGGGAGAGCAGACGGACCATTTCATTGGGAAACCAATGTCAATATCTTTTAGAGCTTTCTTTTTGAATTAGTCAGACATTCCAGGAAAGACTCTTCTATCCTCCTTTTCTAAGGATAAAAGACTGGCTATGAAATTCTAGGAGCCAAGTAAGCAAATAGGACTAGAAATCAGTATAGTATCTCTATTTCCAATTGCAACTGGATCAAATCACAAACCCTCTATTTTACCCACTAAAGAAAATAAATCTTCAGAATTCTGCTAGAGCAGAAAAACCTTCATTATTTTTGCACGTTTTAGAAGTTCTTTTACTCTGTTACATTTTGGCATGGTGCCATAGGCAAATATTGAGGGACTCTAGTTTTCCAACACTATATGAAATCATACTATGACTCCAGCATCCTTTGTCTAATCAGACAGTAACAGCCTAGCCAAGCCTAGCTACTTAGAAGTCTGTACTACATCTGAACTTTAAGTTAGCAAGTTTAGATCTCACAAAGCTTCCACCCTCTTCTGCCCTACTCCTGATGCCCACACACCCACTTGAAATTTGTTGTTAGGAAATATTAACCATCAGGCAGTAGATCTTGGTATCATTCCTGACGTCTCCGCTCAGTTGTATGTTGCGAAGGAGATTCAAGGTTTATCCATTAATGTTTCTAATCATACTATTTATGGAAAATATTTTTATTGCAGAGTCTACATATTTAAATATGTCATAGTAAGGAATGCTATTCACATTTAATTGAGCATTTTTCTTTGAAAGGTAATTTCTAAGGAAAACATGACATCCTTTTTACTAATCTTTGTTATCAAAAACATCTTAATCTATCCCTATTTTTTGTATTGTATAGAATACTTTTTCTAACACTGTTTGAATTCTAAATTTCAAAGATTGGTTTTAAATACTTACATATGACTTTTTATCCTCACAAGCCAAATCCTTTTTGGCCTCACAAGCCTGAAAGATTTTGTTTCTGCTGGCTATTGTATTCCTCTGGTGTGGTAGTGACACCTAGGTAAATTTTCCTATACCTCATTAGAACAAGAAATACCATGCCATGGAGTTTCCATCATGGCTCAGTTGTTAACAAACGCGACTAGTAACCATGAGGTTTTGGGTTCGATCCCTGCCCTCGCTCAGAGAATTAAGGATCCAGTGTTGCCATGAGCTGCGGTGTAGGTCACAGATGTGGCTCGGATCTGGCTTTGCTGTGGCTGTGGTGTAGGCCTGCAGCTATAGCTCTGATTCCACCCCTATCTTGAGAACCTCCGTATGCCAGAGGTGCAGCCCTAAAAAGATAAAAAATAAATAAATTAAATTAAATTCTGTACCCAATAAACACTAGCTCCCTGTTCTCTTCTCCCTCCTGCCCCTAAAAAGAGAAAAGAAAAAGAAAAGAAAAGAAAAGAAAAGAAAGGAAATACCATGTCAGGGACCAAAATCCATATCAGTCAAAAGCCACTGTGAGAATAAACGAATCTCTACTCAGCAATAAAAATGAGCAAACTGTTGATAAACACAACTTAAATGGATCTCAAGGACATTATGCTGAGTGCAAAAAGATGCATCCAAAAGGTCATATGCTGTATGATTCCATTTATGTGACATTCCCCCAAAATAGCAAAATTGTAGAGACGAGAAATGACTCATAATTGTGAGGTATTAGGTATGAGGAGAGGAAGATGGGTGTGATTGTAAAAGCTTAAGAAGAGGGAGGCCTTTTGTAATGATGGAATAGTTTTATATCCTGATTGCAGTAGTGCTTACACGAATCTACATGTACGATAAAATGATGTGAAACTCTATACACACAGTGTACCAATTTCAGTTTCCTGGTTTTTTTATTGTTCTATAACCATTGAGGAGAACTAGATGAAGTGACCACAAACACTGCACTATCTTTGTAATTTACTATGAATTTATAATAATTTCCAAATAAAAGTATTTTAAAAGAATAAGGAAATCAATTTTTAGTAACTAAAACTAAAAATTTCATTGAAGTTTGCTATTAGTTGTGGGCAAATCGTATTCTAGAAATGAAGAGAGGAAATAAAATTCCTAGATTTCAGATAGGGGCAAATATTTCTTATTATACTACATCATGTTCTCCATAATCATGGTTTAATTCATTTATATAGTTTGATGACCTATGTACCATACTATCTATATTAAATTTGGCTTCATGAGTCCTAATTTCTAAATGTGTGCCATTTTGGTTTATTTTCTTCCTCCTGAAACAGTGAGGTTTTTCAATGCTTTAACTTGAATATTTATACTGAATAATATGACGCCTTTGGGAGTTCCCTGGTGGCACCACAGATTAAGGATCTAGCATTGTCACTGCAATGACTCAGGTCACTGCCATGGTGCAGGTTCAGTCTTGGCCCTGGAGCTTTCACATTCTGTGGGGTATCGCCGAAAAGAGGAAAAAATAATATAGCATCTTAGAACTTTGCATTTTTTAAGTTAATTGCTTGTCATATAGTTTTATTACTTCTTGAAACATTGTTTTCTTTGTCTTATTGTTTTGGGATAAATGCTTTAAAAATAATAGCATGCAGTCATTTAGAATAATCACATTTTTTGGAGAAGTTTGGGACCTTTTATTCCATGAGGAATGTCATTGTGAAATTTTAATAATGCCCCATCAATCATTACAATTATGTTATTTTTTTGAACCTGCACCACCAGAAAGCAATGCATGGTATTCTCCCAAATCAAATTTTAATGATTTCCAACTTGATATTTATTACATCAATGTTAAATTCTGGTAGCTTTGATTTGAGCTTGAACACTATCAATCGTATATCTAATTGATAACTAAAGACTTTCCCTAGCCTAAAAACTGATGATATTCTGTTTATAAACTGACTTCTTGTGAAGTATAGTTGATTTACAGTGTTGTATATAATTGATTTTTAAACATAAAACTTACTCTCGTATTAACAGCGTTAATTATACTATAAATTGACTCACAGAACAACACCCAAAGTGAGATTAAACCCACAGGTAGGTGTATTACTGCTAGAACTGTCTACAGACCTATCCACTATCATTGAGGTCTTTTGTTGATGTTTCAAAAATCAAAGAAATATACAGTTCTTCCACTAAAATGTATTCAAACAAAGGAAACTATCCTTCATATATTGTTATATTCTGTTCTCTGTCTAACTTTAAATGTTTTCCAATCTTTTTCACACTGTGTCCGTTTCTGGCCTCACACTGACCCCCTAACTTCAGTGGGAGGTAAGGTTTCCTGCCAGAACCCCCTGATTCCGTGCAAGGTCAAAAGGCAAGGCCAGAGGTTAACTTGCATCCAGGTCTATCTCATCTTATCAATTATCATATTATCATCTTATCAGTCTGTCAAATCATTGGGTCAAATTGAAATGCACACTTCAATTTCTGCTCTGTAATAAATGATGGAATCCCTTGGAACATTTCTCCTTTAGAGTGGGCAGTGTTCCAAGGACATGGGAGGGATGTTGCAGAGAGAAGGGGCTCTACGTGATCTCTGGCTGCAGCTTGGGGTCCTCAGTGTATCTGTGAGAACATGGGACAAAGTGCAGCCTGGGCTAACTTGCAATCTTCACCCGGCATGAGTTTTCTGTGTAAACCTATGACTTTCAAAGGATTCCCACTAGCATCAGCACTTCAGAAGCCTTGTGCCCCAGTTCCCTCTGGAGCACCTCCAGCCCTATGCCCTTCCTATTACCCGAGGTTCTACTAATACTCTCTAACAGTCAGCCATCTCTGGAGTGCATTCAGGGAGCAAGTGATTAACAAGTGGTGGTGTCGTGACTGCAGGTGGAGGGGAGAAACAGAATGAGCAAAATGAAAAACACTGTAAACCTGAAGAGGTTAAACCAAATAGTAGGGTAATGCTCAGGTATATATGTACATCCATTATTCTATTATTTTTGCTCGAGTGCAAATAAGTGGCTTTATCTAGGAAAAGAAGACTCAGGGAGAATTGCATGGGCCAGGAGGAGAGACCTGCACTCGGCTGCCTAGTTGGCATCCAGAGATCTAGTCAGCAGGCAGTGAAGAGGTGGTAGTTAGCGTGCCTAGAAGGTAAGACAGAAAGCCTTCCAGGAAGCACTGGTGCTCTCTGGTCTCTTAGGAGTATCCTTGAACTAACCAGAGCAATTTTTATTTGTAAAATGGATGTCTAGACTGCATGTCTATTTTGGGAAAAGGGAGCTGTGTTTGGTCAAATGGGTTGGCCTCATTTAGGATGATTTATATAGTGTAACATTGACTGTCTATCCAATCCCCAGGAAAGTCAAAATTTTTCTTTTTTCTTTTTCTTCTTTTCCTTTTTATGGCCACATCCATGGTATATAGAAATTCCCGGGCCAGGGGTCAAATGGGAGCTGTAGCTGCTGCCTATGCCACAGCCATGGCAACATCAGATCCAAGCCACAGCTTGCAGCGATGCTGGATCATTAACCCACTGAGCAAAGCCAAGAATTTAACCCACATCCTCATAGAGACTGGTTTGGGTTCTTAACCCTCTGAGCCACAATGGAAACTCCTCCAAATTTTCTTTTTGCTCTATTTCATTTCAGAGCCACAGAAGAAAAAGGACTTCTGATGTGTCTCGGAGATTAAACAAAACACGTTACACAACTAATTGATCAATGATTAAAAAACGAAAAGCGGACCTTTCTAATTTCACATACTTTACATTAACTATGTGAAGAAGGAAGGGCCTGTTAAATAACTCTTCAGTTTCCCATCACTAAAGGTCCAGCAGAAGCTGGACAACAACTAATCTGGGAAATTATAGAAATGATGCAAACGAGAGAGGTCTAGTCAGTCCATGTGGTCTATGATTCTAAAATATGGGGGGAATTTAGACATTAAAAGGCTCAAAATGTAATTTATTGAGTTCTATTTTAGCCTCTAATTCCCATTTACTATTTGTATAGCACAGATGCGGGTTCATTATTTTCCTAAGTCCTTCAATCAAAATATAATTCATATACTGGAGTAGACATCCAGGAACTATTAAGTGATCTGAGAAGCAATGCACCAAAAACTTTAAAACATAGAGGAATAAATACCTACCCCAAATGTTGACATTGACCTGAATATTATTCTCTTTTGCACCTTTCTAAAGGGATGAATGTTTAGGATTAAATATGAAAACATGAATTCATACCTGAATTCAGCTCAGAAGAAAAATTTTTATAACCTCTTAAAAGAATTAAAAGAAAGATTTTTGAGTTTTCATATTACAGTCAATTGTACAATAGACTGAAAAAACTAAAAGAAACATTTTACTTTAAACATACTAAGTTTCATACTTTAGTTTTTAACAAAAATAATTGGAACACATCATTTTGAGACAAAATGCTAGGAGTTAAACCTTTTCTTAGCTCAAAGAGTTACACAGGAACTAGTCATAAATCATTCACACTTTAACTGATTGTCTATTTCATCAATTTATTTTTCAGAGTTCACTGATGAGCCAGTTCATTGTTGATGCAGCAAAGCACCTGCATATGCTTAGAACTTTAGACTGTTGCAAGAGAAGGTGTGATCACAGATTCAGAAGTGAGTTTTAATCCATTTTCTTTTGTAGCATTTATCCTTCTGGCCTCAAACTTCCTGTTCTCCAAAATTCTTAGGCTGTGACATTTTATCTTTCCGTCTGCTCAAGTGTGGCAAGTTTGTATTCAGTTCCACATGAAATTAAAATGTATCACCCCTCTCCTACTGACATCTTCTATTGCTTGTATAAGTGCGTATATCTTCTGTCATGAATAGGTGAGCAGTAGTTCATCTTTGAATAGATGGTATTGATTCACTAAACCCTAAAGATTGGTGATCTTTTTAAAAAGTGATTCCCACTGCTCAAGATCTTTTACAAAGTGACAAGGAATTGTGTGCATTGAGATGAAATTGGTACCATTTAAATTGAGCATATTTCCTAGGGAGATTGTTGACTACATGGCATTCAAATATTGTATCATGTTAAATAAGAGTCATTTTGAATAATTTTAGTTGCGCTTTTTCTGAAAAGGGAAATAATGTAAAAAATAAAACCCCATGCCCTTAATTAAATCCACAATCAGCAAAGGGATTAATAACTTTAGTTGAAATTGATATAAATTTGCTGTGAAGCTAAAGAATGTTTTGGGATATGAAAGGATAAAACTGGAAGGTAATTAGGTAATGAGTGATTCAAGTTACTATGTAGAATTGAGACTTGAAAGTCCATGTGGTTTAGAGTCAAAAAGTTCTAAGTTCTGTTCCTACCTCTACCACCTGGTGAGATTTACTTCCCATCCAAGCACAGTTTCTATTTTTAAAAAGTATGGATTGAATTAGATGGATCTTCTTTATACTTGACAGTCTGTGATGAACCAGATTCACATGCCATTAAATAATAACCTGTGGTACAAGCAGATTAATTGAAATAGAAGTTTTACACTCATTTATTCAAGAAATACTTATAAAGCAAGTATTATTAAAAAAAGATTGTAATAGATATTTGAACTGCAAAGTTTGATAAAGGAAATTTGAGTTTGACATAAAAATACATCATCCCAGTAGCAGTGTCTTGAAGAACTGTGTGGAAATGCAGGTACAGAATTTAGGAGAAAGGTTGGCTCTAGGGCTATGGATTTCTGAGTGGTCAGTATGTACTTTCCTTTTGCAATCCAAATGCTTGAAAAGGCATAAAGTGTTAGTAGTACAGTAAGCATCAAGGGTCACATTTAGTGAAGTAACTCAATGACTCATGGTCTCTTAAAGTAGAATCTGATAGCATACAGCATTTCCATTGATTCTTCATCCTCAAATACAAATGACCTTTCTTTTACTATTTCCTGTATTCTCTGTAGCCATCCTCCTTAGGTCTCTCACTGAAAATCTCTTGCAGTTTTAAAAGGATTTATCAAGAGCATCTGTATCTCAAAAAAAAAAATGGTTATTTTAGTAACTAAAGGGATTAACTAACAACAGTGGAATATCAGGCATCAGTGATAAGCTCTTGAAGGGATATTTCTATAATGGGGTATGAGAAAGGCCTTAAAATTATATCTTCCAGGTGAACATAAACTATGTCAATGTGAAGAGAATTCTCAAGTTTGTATTTGCAAGCCATAGTAAATCATACTGTTCTTGAAATCAACCTGGTACTCTCCTACTTACTTCCACTTTTAATATTGACATTCACAGGCAAGTCACATATGTACTCACTAACTGCTCAAGAATTTCTACTTTTCATGAGGTTTTGTGTGCAGATAGAACCAAGAAATACTTTTCTACATAATAGTATCTCTACCAGATTGTTGTTATTAATGTATTCATCACACTGAAATCAATATATCAATAGAGTCTCGTTTTCCCCTCTCTATATCTCTTGTTAAATCAGTCTTCCTCCCTCTATCTTACTAAGCATTCAGGTAAATATTCTCAACAGAGTTTATCAGATATGTGAGAGTAATGAATTTATGTAGTCACTTATTAATTAAACATGTATAAGTTGAAGTCCTAACAAGTACTAGGTATAGCTTAATTTTTTAAGGATGTAAAAGTGGATGTAGCAAGACTACAAAGAATTTCATCCTTGTTTATAATAGAAATATTATAATAAAAAGTTAAATATAACCTAATGGAAATAAATAGGAACTGAGTTAAATAATAATGTATTCATAATGTGAAATTCTCCACCATAAATAAAATTGATACATATTTAATAATTTTCCAGGATATATTGTTTTGGAAATGTATCATATCGCTTATACAAGTATATGTAAAGGATCAAATGGATTAAAAAAATGATTCATCAATTTAAAAATATACGAGTGGATAGAAATAACACATTCTAATAATAGACTAATTTTTTTAATTAAAGTAATATGTTTTACCTTGTTTAAAATTGCATTTTTCCCCCCGTGTAGTAGTCCATCATTAGAACTAGGATGTGAGGCTGATAGGGGGAAAGGAAAGGGCAGAAAAACACTAGATTAATTAAATCACAGCAAAAAGTTTTAGTTGGATTCTTTTAATTTCAGAGAGAAACAATACCCTGGAAAACCAAACTTTAAGAAAAGAAATTATTTTTCTGTGATTTATATGGCTGGATTTTTACTAACCAAGAATCAAAACTTAAAGAATCAACTATATGCCACAAATAAGGAATTCATGATATGATGTAAGTTTCCATACCACAGGCAGAAAGAAAGCCTTTCCAAGCCCTGAATGTCGGGTATGTCTTATGCCAAGATAAAACCTTAAAAAGGGACAAAGCATAAGGCATAAACACTCTGATCAAAAGGAAACAACATACCAAACTTTGTGGGATGCACCAAAAGAAATTCTAATAGGAAAGTTTAAATCAATAAGTGCCTACATTAAGAGAAAAAATTGTCTCAAGTGAAAAAAGAATAAGCTAGGGATTTCCTGTCATGGCTCAACAGGTTAAGAACCTGAATAGTACCCATGAGGATGTGCGTTTGATCCCTGTCCTCTCTCAGTGGGTTAAGGATCAAGCATTGTCATGAGCTGTTGGTATAGGTCACAGACATGGCTCGAATCCTGTGGAATAGGCTGGCAGCCATACCTACGATTCAACCCATAGCCTGGGAACTTCCATATGCTGCAGATGCAGCCCCCCCACCCCCCACCCCAAAAAATAGAAGAAAGAAAAAAAGAAAGAGGATTCAATCAAGCTAAAGTAGAAATGAAAGAGAAGACATTACTATTGATGCCCTGCAAATATAATGGAGAAGAGGCTATTATGGAAATTTTTATACCAACATAGCAGACAAACTTAAAGAAATGGATAAACTCCTAGAAATAACATCCTATCAAGACTAAATCATGAAAAATAGAAAGTCTGAACAGACCATTACTGGTAAGCAGATTGACTTAGTAATCAAAAACCTCCCAAGAAAGAAAAATTCAGAACCAGATGGCTTCACTGGTGAATTCTATAAAAGATTTAAAGAATCAATGCCAATCTTTCTCAAAATCTCCCAAAAAATTAAAGAGGAAGGAGTCCTTTCAAACTCATTTTTTATGAAGCCAGCCATACCTTTATAATGAAACCAGACAGAAACACTGTAAGAAAAAGAAATTACAGGCCAATATTCTGATGAACATTGATGCAAAAATCCTCAATAAAATATTAGCAAACTGAATTTGATATAACACTAAAATGATCATATACCATGTTCAAGTGGGATATTTTCCGAGAATGCACAGATGGTTCAACATCTGCAAATAATCAATGGGATAAACTCCAGTGACAAAGGTTGGATTTCCCATCCTGGCTCAGCAGGTTAAAAACCTGACTAGTATCAATGAGGATGTGGGTTTGATCCTTGGCCTCGCTCAGTGACCAAGTATCAAACCAAGTATCCGGATTTGCCGTGGGCTCTAGTGTACACTGCAGATGCAGGTGAGATCCCATGTTGCTGTGGCTGTAGCATAAGTTGGCAGCTGCATCTCTGATTTGACCCCTAGCCTGGGAACTTCATTATGCTGCAGGTGCAGCCCTGAAAAAAAAAAAAAAGGCTAAAAATTATATGTTTATCTCAATACATGTAGAAAAAGCATTTCATAAAATTCAACATTTGTGATAAATACTCTCAACAAAATAGGTTTAAAAGAAACATCTCCCAACATTCTATGTTCATATATGACAATGTTATACTCAAGGATGAAAAGCTGAAAATTTTTCTAAGATCAGAAACAAGACAAGGATACCTATTCTTGCCACTTTTATTCAACATAGTACTGGAAGTCCTAGCCAGAAAAATTAGGAAATAAAAATAAATAAAATGCATCTGAATTAGAAAGGAAGAAGGAAAACTTTATTTGCAGATAATGTGATCTTATATATAAAAAATCCTGAAGAGTCCACAAATAAACCTGTTAAAACTAATAAATTTAGTAAAGATGAAAGATACAAAAATCAATAGGCAAAAATAAATTGCATTTCTGTATACTGCCAATGAATTATCTTAAAAAGAAATAAAAAAAAAATTTAGTCCCATTTACAATAGCATAGATAAGAATAGAATACTTAGGGATAACTTAACCAAGGAGGTGAAAGTTAAATACACTGAAAACTATAAGACATTGATGAGAGAAATTGAACATAGATCTATATTTGTTTAAAATGTCAGAGGCCAATTTCTCTAAAACTGTAAGTAGTAAATAGAAATGCATATGTCTGGAAATAAAAGAAGGTAAGAAAATAATTATATCATGAAAAATACTTTATTTTTAAAAGGTTATATATTTCTCATTTAAGTGACTCCTAGTTTGACATAAAAGTATATTTACATGAACATGTTTCGTTTCTTGAATTTATATCAATTTATCATTTTACATCCTTCTGCTACCTATTCTTCTATATATTACACAGAAGAAATCTGCATATATGAATTTCTCTTTATAGAGACTTTAGTCTCAATAGGTTATTTTTCTTCTATTCCATAAAGCCTTAGGATTGCTTAATGATCAATGTATGTTTTTAAAAAATACCAAGTGTAAGTTTATCTTTGATCTAATGCTTGATTTTGCCAATTAAATGGCTCACTTTTAAGAAGAGTGTGGTTTTGTGCTTTGGTTAACCTTGAATGGTTAGACCCTCAGGAATCGCAAAGACAAAATCATAACTGTGCTCATAGCCTTTTCTCCATGGAGATCAAAGTCCTTATATATCAATAGATTACTAAAGAGACTTTATGAAAATATTTAAAATATAATTCAATATGAGTTGAAAGCCTCATATTGAGTTGAGACAATTGAAATACTAACTCAAATGGAGAGAGGTTTATTATTCACTTATGTGTGTAGGAACAGATCTCTCTGATGAAGATAAATGACACACTTGAGCATTAAACCCCTTGAAAGAAATGGAAAACTATTTTTTAACTTCCTCATTGGGGTTCATGAGAACCTGTCTGGTTGAACTTTTTTTCATTACTGTCTGTGCTTTGTTAGAAGTATCCACTATATGTTTGCAAGTGTAATTTTTGTCCTTAGCTTAATTTGGATGTTTAATGTATCAGCCTTATTTTTTTGCACATTTGTGTATGTGTGTCCTTCCATGCCTTTACCACAGCCATAAGACAAAATACAATTTTTCTATCAAATTGATATTTTTTTGCCTTGTCATTTCAGTTAATTAGATAGAATACAACAAAGCAGTCTTCCATAAATTATAGTTTCCTTGCCCTCTTTTATCACAGCCCTTATCAGAATCTGACAATCTACCAGAAGGTGAAACAAGAGATAAAGCTCATTGAAAAAAATTCTATTGTTGGTAAAACTGCATTTTATCCTTGACTTTCCACAAGAAACCCAATGTTTTATTGCCCCTAAAAACATAATAAATTGATATAATCCCACATAAATTACCTCTGTTTAAACTGTTCTCCCTGCAAAAATTTCTAGAGGCAAACAACCCAGGGTTAAAAAGAAAGAAAAAAAAAAAAAAAAAAAAGAAAGAAAGAAAACCACCTCAGCAATGCTAATGTTTCGGATTATTGGATATGTCACTTAACTTCTATGGACCCTCTTTTCCTTATCTCTAAAATGGAAAATATAAAGCAGCCAGGTTTTTGTAAGACTTAAATAAGAGAATTAAAATGTCAGTCCAAAGTGTTCATGCACTAAGTAATTCTCTCCCTGGCTGTGCATTAGAATCTTCTGGAAACCTTTAAAATTCATAGACTCTATTCTCAGAGATAATGATTCAATAGATATAGCTTGGAGTCTAGGGATCTGTATTCTTAAACTCTTAGACATTCTGATGTGTTAACTAATTAGCTTCATAAAAATTCTTCTATTGCTTTCTAGAGTACAAGTTTCCATTTATTGGTTGTAACTTGCTATTAGAAGTAAATCAACCTGATTGCATGTTTAGGTCGATTCACCTCCCCGCCCCCAACACACATCTTTCACTTTCTTGTATTCTTTTCACTTTCCCTTTCTGGTCCCTAAGGACCTAGACACTTTGGGTAATGTTATGACGTCAGCCCTTGAAGCTTAGACAGTTGCCTATTTAGTCATGCTTTACCTTTGAAATTGGCTTGAAAGCCTTGACTTGTAATTGAACATTCCTAGGGAATTTTGTGATAAAATTGACCACAACCCTGCTCTACTGACAACCTTGGTATAGCTAATACTTTTATCAAAATTGTTCAATGAATTATTGGGGTTGAGACCATACTTCCTAAAATTTACTTTACTCTTCTTAGAAAATACCTAACACATTTAAATACAATTTCTTTAAACCTGTTCTTCATTCCTGACAAGGCTTTAAATGGTAGAACTTAAGGAAGTGGAAATTTACAGTTACATTAGTTATGGATACATACAATAAGAACCCCAAGATAAGAACAGCCTAAATAATACAGATTTTTTCTTCCTTGCATAAAAGACATCAAGAGACAGGCATCACAGAGCTGATATGGCGGCTTCTTTGTAATAAACAGCATAAGGGCTTTGAAAATTCATGCCATTCCAGCAGTTGGGTTTTATTTATAAGATTATCTCTTAAGATCATTGAAGTTGCAGCATTTGAGTAAGCATTTACGTTACCTGAAAAGATAGAAGGGGAAAACAAGAGCAATGTTTCTCCCTGATGAGCCAATTCTCCCTAGTAGTTAGAAGTCACTCTTAACAGTACTACCTCATTCCAAAGCCATTATGCTGCAAGAGAAGTTGGGTGGTGTGGTCATTTAGCTGTGCACATTGCCACACAGAATAAAACTGGAATTATTTTATTAAGGATAAAGGGATAACAGATATTAGAAAGCAAATAACAGTCTCTGAAACAGGTTGTTCATCAACAAAACACTGTTAATTATCCCATCACAGCAAGATTTTCAGCTCTACTATTCAGTTAATTTTCTTTTATGTAATACCTGGCCATTAAAATGGGTTCCATGGACACCATCAAACTCCTAGAAGAGAAACATAGGCACATGAAAAAATGCTCGATATCACTGATTATTAGAGAAAAGCATATCAAAATTACTATGAGGCACCACCTCACACCAGTCAGAATGGCCATCATTAATGAGTCCACAAATAACAAATGCTGGAAGGGTGTGGAGAAAAGAGAACCCTCCTGCACTGTTGGTGGGAATGTAAATTGGTACAACCACTATGGAAAACAGTATGGAGTTACCTTAGAAATCTATACATGGAACTACTGCGTGACCCAGCAATCCCACTCTTGGGTGTATATCTGGACAAAACTTTCCTTGAAAAAGACATATGCACCCATATGTTCATTGCAGCACTATTCACAATTTAGGACATGAAAATAACCTAAATGTCCATAGACAGACGAATGGAGTAAGAAGATATTGTATATATACACAATGGAATACTACTCAGCCATAAAAAAGAATAAAATAATGCCATTTGCACCAACGTGGATGGAACTAGAGATTCTTACACTGAGTGAATTAAGTCAGAAAGAGAAAGACAAATGCCATATGATATCACTTATATCTGGAACCTAGTATATGGCACAAAGGAAACTTTCCACAGAAAAGAAAATCATGGACTTGGAGAATAGACTTATAGTTGCCAAGAGGGGAGAAGGAGGGTGTGGGACAGACTGGGAATTTGGGGTTAATAGATGCAAACTATTGCCTTTGGAATGGATTAGCAATGAGATCCTGCTGTATAGCACTGGGAACTATGTCTAGTCACTTGTGATGGAGCATGATAATGTGGCAAAAGGGAATGTGTATGTGTGACTGGGTCCCCATGCTGTACAGTAGAAAATTGACAGAACACTGTAAACCAGCTATAATGGATAAAAATAAAATCATTAAATAAAAGTATATACTTCAATAAAAAAAATAACACGAGTGCAAATTGTTTAAAATAAAACGGGTGCCACGGAGAGCAGAGTTTGGGAATACTGATGGGAACTCATCTAAGAAATTGTGGAAAATAGAACCAGGGAGACCATATGGACATATGTCTCAATAATAATTGCTATTATTTTCTGACTATGTCCTATGTGGCAGGTGAATTACACACATTACCCAAATCAACCACAACTACAGAACCAAGGTATTACCACCCTCATTTTACAGATAATCTAAAATTTAGAGAGATTAAGAACCTACAGCTGTACTCTTGACCCCTAGGCTGCACTGTCATGGCAGGAAACAACTATTGCATGGCTTGTTTGGGGGCTGGGAGTCACTCTAAGACTGGAAGGTATATACACAAGATTCTAACTAAGAGATATTCATGAATGCCTACTAGTTTGAGGATTTCTCCTTGGAATTTGGACCTATGGGAAAGCATCACATAATCAACACTAACCAAAGCATCATTTTCAGCATCACGTTCTTCAACTCAATACTAAATGATATTTGATTTTTTTTAATATGCTAGAGTGAAATAAGTGGAGAGGTGTTAAGTCAAATTAACTGGCGTTTTCAGTGTGAAAAAAACTGAGAGTTTTAAACATGCTAATGTTCTTTCTCCATTTCCTCACTTTATACCTTCTAATCTTTGCCCAAATGCACATAAGGGTATAACCATAGGTCGAATTTCCACTTCTTAATATTATGCTATTTTTCCATTTGGCTAAAGCATTTTTAATTTCTCCACATTCCTCTGTCTTTTCCAGCCCCCCACCACCTTCAACTATGTCTAGTTTTCTTTTTATCTTTTGTTTTTACCCGAACAATATGATATGATATTTGTTTCTCTGTTACTTAATTTTTCACATTCAAAAACATGTTAAGGGTATCTTTTTAGGTCAATAAATATACATCAAACTCATTTTATGATAGCTATGTAATATCCCCTAGAATTACTAATGATATTCAAGATACTTAAAAATTGTTATGTGGCAATTGTCTCTCAGTAAATGTGGAGGGGAAAATAGCAATTGTTATGGTCTGGATATAGATGGGTTAGAAAGGTCTTCTCTGAAAAACAAATAAGCAAATAAAAAGAAAAACAGACCCCCCCAAAAAAACTACTTTATTATAATTGACTCTCAAGTCTGCTGAGCAATTTTCTAACTATTCCCATATGAACAGATATTCATGTTGTTTCCAGGTTTCTGTCACCATGAAACCAATGCAATAAATATTATCATAGGGTAATATCCTTATGTATTAGAGCTTTAATTTCTCTAAAAAATGACTACCAAAAATGGGATTGCTATATTAAAGAGCATATATATATTGTGTTTATGTATTTTTTTAGTTGCTAATTTTGTTATTACCTGACAGCCATAACTACCAGTGATGTATGATTGCCTTTTGTCTTTTTTTTTTGTCTTTTCACATGGAGGTTCCCAGGCTAGGGGTCTAATCAGAGCTGTAGCTGCAGGTCTATGCCAGAGCCACAGCAACTCAGGATCTGAGCCACACCTGTGACCTACACCCCAGCTCACAGCAACACCAGATCCTTAACCCACTGAGCAAGGCCAGGGATTGAACCCACAACCTCATGGTTCCTGGTCAGATTCGTCAACCACTGAGCCATGACAGGAACTTCTTCATTGTTGTTCTTGTCGTTGTTGCTGTTGTGAGATTGCCCTTTGACCATTTTTCTGACAGCAGTTAAGTTCTATCCCTAATTTTTGACAGTGTATTGGGCAAAAAGTAGAATCTATATTTTTCAGTTTACACTTTTCTGCTACAATGGAAGTTAAGCATCTTTTCACTAATTTACTGGCATTTGAATTCCCTCTTAGCTGAGCTGCCTATTTATATATTTTGCCTCTTTTTTATTGACTTGTCTTTTTTTATCAGTCTATAGGAACTCTTTGTGAAAGTTCTGTTTATTAAGCTCTATCTGACATTAATAGTGTAAATGTTTTTCCCATGCTGTTGTTTTTAATTTTGCTTGTTCTTTTTTTGAATTAACACAAATTTTAATTATTATGTAGTCAAATATATTTCTTAAAGTTTTTGACTTTTCTTTCTTGCTTTAAAAGATACCCTTCACTCTATAATTTTTAAATGTTTTTCTATGTTTTCTTCCAAAACCTTTTTATGTTTTAATGTTTAACCTAGTATCTATGCTACATTTTATTTTCTTCATAATGTGAGGGAAGACTCTATGTTTGTTTTTCCAAATAGAGAGCCATTTTTGCAAGTAGTACTTATTAAATGAATCACCCTCTTTTGTGGCAGAATTCAAACATAGTTGTCACATATACATATTACCTTTCTGTATATGCTGGAAATATTTCTGGGTATTATTCTTATCTACTGATCTATTTATATATTTCTTTGCTATTATTATACTTTATTATAGAGCATTTTTTGATAACTTTTAACACCTGATAGGCCAAGAACACTTTCACTCTTTAATTGTGTTGGGTGCTATTCTCCAATATTTATTGGTCTATTTGAATTTTAGATTTGGTATCCTATTTTAAAAGCAGACAAACAAATAAAAAAGCACCACAAAACGAAAATGTGAAGTGATGCTTTAATGTAATAATTTGGGAATCAAAATGTATTTTTCTGTATCCTGGGACTTGCTATGACTTGAACTTTGTTCACATCTTTTTATGTCTCAGTATAACATTTATTTCTTATCCCACATTTATATTTTTGTCACTGTTTTACTTTTTCATTTCTAATACTAAAAAAAAACTATTTCCAGTGTAGATACAGCCTAATGAATCATGCAATTTTTTTTTTTTTTTGTCTTTTCTAGGGCCACCCCCACCCCCACCCCCACCCCCAGCATATGGAGATTCCCAGGCTAGGGTCTAATCAGAGCTGTTGCTGCCGGCCTAGCCAGAGCCACAGCAGCGCGAGATCTGAGCCGCGTCTGTGACCTACACCACAGCTCACAGCAATGCCGGATCCTTAATCCACTGAGCGAGGCCACGGATCAAACCTGCAACCTCATGATTCCTAGTAGGATTCGTTAACCACTGAGCCACTACAGGAACTCCTAATGTTATTTTTTATCCAGTTAGCTTATCATCTCATATTAATCTCAGTAGATTTATACCAGAGTGTATATCCATAAGGCAAAAAACAAACAACCTAGGAAAAAAATAATCTATAAAAAAATTGACAAATATAGATACATTTCTTAACATATAAAAACCCTTCTAAATCAATTAAGAAAAAAACAAAAATGCTATAGGAAACATTATAAAGAATATGAAAAGGGAATCACAAAAGGCAAACACAAAAAAGAGCAGAAATGGCCTCTACACATTGGAAAATATGTGAAAACCCTTGACTTGAAAGAAATGCAAATTAAAATGAATTACTATTGGATTGGTAAATATTTTATAGTTTGCAATTCCTTAGCTTTAAAAATGGCAGTAGGAATTCCCCCTGTGGCACAACAGGATTGGCAGTGCAGCGGCGCCAGGATGGGCAGGTTCAATACCTAGTCGGGCAGAGTTGGTTAAATGATCTGGTATTGCCATAGCTGCACCATGGGTTACAGCTGCAGCTTGGATCTGATCCCTGCCTGGAAACTCCATATGCCATGGAGGCCAAAAAAGAAAAAAAAGAAAAAAATGGCAATAAAAGTGATAAAATCTCTTGGGCATTCTTAATGGGAAAATCAGTTTAAATTAAACTTAATGTCAGTTGATACTACCTATTTCGTTGCCAATCAGCTTGATCAGAGCACGACCACTTCTATAAGGCAGGGGTAAAATACAAGATTGAAGCTACAGACAGGAATGAGATCATGTAATAGAAGAAGAGAGGTCTAGTCCCTTTTAAGTTCTACAAGTAACAGAGGCACCTTGCAATGCAATGCATTACCAGAAGAACAAACACTTCTGCTCTTAGTTGTGGAAACATGGAGTAATAGGAATGTACAGATATATTCTTCAGTCTGTACAAATGTACCTTTGATGCCTAAATAGTATTTACTTCACTGGATCATACTCTGTTTTTCTCCTTTCATACTCCTTGAGTCTTTTCTGTTATTCCTCCTTGACCTTAGGACTCAAAGCTCCATTTTGAATGAGTTATGTAAGGGGCTCTACTGCTGGATCTATTCAGTGAATTACTGAATAGACTGAGATATTCAGATTCTTAAGAGTAGAACAGCTATAAGATATAAAATCTTTATTGATAGACTTTCACAGGATAAATCAACCACATTATTCTACAAATTATTTTTTCATATTTATTCCAAAAGTAGTGATCACTCAGGAATGAACATGGATCAGGAAAGGAAAAGTGAAAGGGAACCTTATCTTACTACATTATATTCTGTAAAATAGAGTAAAATATGATGTTAGAGGACAGAATCTAGTGGTTCTTCTCTGGATGTTTTCTGTTCCTGCTCTTTAAAAAAAAAAAAAAATCTTATGGGGCCTGGAAAAAATGAGTTATATTCTTCTTTTCAGTAATTGAGCTAAGTATTGACCAAGGAAAATCTTCAAATCACTGGAAGGGCAGTGGCTGGGACAGTCTAAGAACTGAAGTATTGATGACTGTTGAAGGCTGCCATGATTCCTTCTCATTTGGGAGCAATTCAATAGATGATAAGAGATGGAAAGTCAAGGAGTTCCCATAATGGCTCACTGATTAATGAACCCCACTAGTATCCATGAGGACATTGGTTCAATCCATGGCCTCACTCAGTGGGTTAATGATCCGGCGTTGCCGTGAGCTGTGGGCAAGTTCACAGATGTGGCTCAGATCCTGCATTGCTATGGCTGTGGCTTAGGCTGGCAGCTACAGCTCCAATTGGACCCCTAGCCTGGGAAACTCGATATACTGTGGATGCAGCCCAAAAAAAGACAAAAAAAAAAAAAGAGAGAAATGGAAAGTCCAACAGGGGTCCAGCAGAGGACCCAGTTCCCAAAAGACACAGTGCTCACTTTTTGAGGCAAATGATTCCCCCTAGATGAACCTCAAGTTCCAACAATTCGGACCATAGTGCACTGAATTGGAAATTCTTCCATTTTAAAATGCATGGTTTTCTACAGATACTGAAACAAAACATTTCAAAGCTTAAAAATTAGATCTACAGAGGGCATAAATGGAAAACACTTGTGTGGGATTTTTTTTTTCACTCCTGTAGCTATAAAACTTCACCTTTTAACTCATTATGGCTATTTTATTTATTTTCTGGATTTTGTGCCTAACAAGAACCTATCATTCAGGTTTGAGCAAGCACTTTGATGTAATGATTGATTGGAGCTTTCTTCCCTTTTAAAGCTATATTTTCAATGCTCTTTGTACATAACCAGGAACATAATAATTCAGGTTAAAGATATTAAGGATTAACAGACGAGTGCAGAGTCACTGAATCTTTACATCAAGTTCTGGGTCTTTGCTTTTCTATCCAGCTGTCTTTGGAATACTCTTGCCAATTTCCCAAGTTTATCTAACTGATAAACACTACTCATAGTTCAAAACTCAGCTAACCTCAATGAAGTCTTACCCATCTCTCATCCTTCACTCCTGTTAAACTGACAATAGTAGCCCTTTTCCTGTCTTCTTCATCCAGGGCACGACCTTAATCATAGTATGAATTATCTGAGGTCTTTCAATTTCGCTGTCAGAAAACGCCAGGTTTTTTTTGTTGTTGTCTTTTGTCTTTTTAGGGCCGCACTTGCAATCTATGGAGGTTCCCAGGCTAGGGGTTGAATCAGAGCTGTAGCTGCTGGCCTATACCACAGCCACAGCAATGCCAGATCTGAGCTGCGTTTATGACTACACCATAGCCCATGGCAATGCCAGATCCTTAACCCACTGAGCAAGGCCAGCAATAGAACCTGTGTCCTCATGGATGCTCCTCAGATTTGTTTATGCTGAGCCACAACAGGAACTCCAACTCCAGCATATTTTAAAGAGTAATTGTAAAAATAAAAACAGGTACAAATGCAGCCATTTTCAGAATAAAATTTGAGTTAAAAAAGATATTGAAGTCTTTCATCTTGTCTTTGTTTCAATTTCTGTTTTATTATTTTCTATCTCTGAAGACGAGTCTTATCTCTACAACTGTCACACAGTTTTAGTGGCTACTTTTACAATCTAGCCACATACAGTGATTCACTAGCATTCAGAGGTCTTTGCAATTTTGAAGGAGAGTGATTAAACCATCTAGAATCAGATGGACTCCAGTATCAACCAATAGTAGCTAAACAGCAAAGTCACAACATGAATGTCGGGACCCAAACCCTGTGGATAAAGGAAATTTTTCAGGAAATGGGTCACATTTTAAGCAGGAAATACACCTTGGAATTGTATTTTCTTGATCTTATGTACCTAACTAACCTAAATAGAATAGAATACTTTGAGAGCTGATACCATACTTTATCATTAATTTTTCATAACATAATGCTCATCTTATGCCATATATTAATTGTCTAGTACTGTTTATTAAACAAATCCCTTTTTATTAAACTCTTTTGAATGAAACATTCATCAGAGTGAAATGGATAGTCATTATATCAGAATTTTTTAAAAAATTAATAGACAGGAGTTCCCACTATGGTGGAAATGGGATCAGCAGCCTCTTGAGAGCACTGGGACACAGGTTTGATCCCTGGCTCTGCATATTCGGTTAAGGATCCGTGTTGCCACAGCTGTGATTTAGGTCACAACTGCAGCTCAGATCTGATCCCTGGCGGGGGAACTCCATATGCTACAGGACAGAAAAAATAAACAAAGAAATAAACAGAAACCTCAACTAAATTGAGTTGGGATACCAGAAGGGGGGCGCTCTCATACCCTCAACAAGAGCAAAGCCCAATAGGAAGAAAGATTCTTCTTTCCTGGCAAGGATTCAGCCAATGAAAAGCCAGGGACTCTGCTTACTACAGCCCACTCATTTTCCTTTTACTCTCTAAAACAGTTTTCTCCTTCCCTTGCTGTGGGAACTTGCATGTGACTCATAATAGTTGCAGACCCTGAATTGCAATTCTCTTCTGATCCCAAATAAACCCATCTTTGATATAGAAATATCTGGAAGTCCATTTGTTTCATGTCAGCAGAGTTTTAAGCAACTTGAGTCCAAGCAGTAAGCTTACCTGAAATATTTGTGGGAGATGGGGCAAGATAGAGTTCATTAGTGCCCACATGAAAGCATCTTTGACCATGTGTGTATTAATAGAGCAAAGCAAAGTGATGTTTTTTTAAATTGGCTCAGAATTCAAGCAGACCAGGATTTGAATAGGGACTCTGCCACTTTCTATTTATATTATGTTGGCTACATTATCTAAATTCAAAAACACAATTTTCCCATCTATAAAATAAAGATGATAATAGTACTCCATAGGTATATTTTAATATCCAATTAGTGTATATAAAATACTTTACTAGTAAGTAAATGATCAAATTTTTCTACCTCTTTTTACCTCCAGTATAGCTCTCTTAATTAAATTGCCCACTATCATGCTATGAAATGCTTAGGAAAAAAAAACATGAGACTTAGGAATTAGAGAGCAATAAGGCAATTACTGAGAATGAGAAAAGTTTAAGCATAAGGAATTTAAATACTTAGAACATGATAACCTTAGGAATCAGATGGTTCAGTTTCCTTACTTAAAAGAGAAATTATATGGTGTTTATAAAACTGAAATAAAGTTCAGAAATATAGGTAACAGCTAGCGATGGAGCTGGATTTCTAAATGACCATTTCAGTGTTCTTTCTAAGGAAGGATATGAGACAAACCAATAGAAGATGACTCTGGCAGCTAGTGCATCCCATTTACCTATATTACCAAAATTCAATGTTCATTTGGAGAATGCAGCCTAATACCCACCACTCTTAGTTTTCTTCACTGAATGGAATTCACTTTGTACTATACTTCAGTTATCCATCCCAGGTTACATAGTTAACTTTGCCATCACTCAAAACTTCTCTGAAATCTTTCATCCTATACCCAAACCCATGATCATCCTTTCAGAGGTCTGACTGCTTACTTCCACTTCATGTGCTCTTAGAGTCATTGACATGTCCAATGTATCACTTCTTTCCATTTCTCCCCCAGTGAGCATCTTCTCAGTGTTTTCCATTCTTTCTCTTTTGGTTTAGAGTCCATGAAGCCCCACAAAATTATTGTGTGCCAATAATCTCAAATTCCTATAACCAAGTCCTCCCCTAGCATTATTTCTAAAAGCAACAAAAATCAATCCCGTGTGTGCTATTCCTTCCCCACCCCAATACGTGGCTGCTGAGGTTTGCTGAATAAAAACTCAAAACTAGGCAGACAAGTTTTCTTCTAAGTGTATGGATAATGACCTCAACTGGCCCCCTCCAAGTTTGCCCATGAAAACTCTTTCAAAGTTATATATCCAACTCACCTTTCTTTTTTTTTTTTTGTCTTTTTTTTTGTTGTTGTTGTTGTTGCTATTTCTTGGGCCACTCCCGCGGCATATGGAGGTTCCCAGGCTAGGGGTCCAATCGGAGCTGTAGCCACCGGCCTACGCCAGAGCCACAGCAACGCGGGATCCGAGCCGCGTCTGCAACCTACACCACAGCTCACAGGCAACGCCGGATCGTTAACCCACTGAGCAAGGGCAGGGACCGAACCCGCAACCTCATGGTTCCTAGTCGGATTCGTTAACCACTGCGCCACGATGGGAACTCCCCAGCTCACCTTTCTGCATCCCCAAGAAGCATCACACTTCCCATATCATAGAGCAAGAGGACATCATTCTCGACTCCCTCAATTTCCTGCTGTTTCCCTCACATCTACACATTATGTTTTCCCTCTCCACAGGATGAAGTATTTTCCCATTTCCCCTACTGGACTCTGTACCACATCTCTTTCGATTCTTTGAAAACCTCAGACCGTAATTTTTCCCTTCAACTCCAAGTATATAAACATCACCAACATCTCTCACCCTAGAAATGAGATTATAGTTTCCTATAAGTCCTCCCTTTAATGCCTTGTTAATGCCATGTAAAGAAATATTATTCAACTATAAAGGGGTATGAAGTACTGACACATGCTACAACAGGCATAAAACTTGAAAACCTTATGCTAAGTCAAAGGAGCCAGACACAAAAAGCCACATATCTAAGAACTTTCAAGAATAGGCAATGAGACAGAAATTAGTTGGGGCTAAAGGTAGGGAGGAATGGAAAGAAAGAGACTACTAAGGGGTATTTCTTTGAGGGTAGATAAATGCAATTTTCTAGAATTCACAATTTTGAGGGTAGACAAAATGCAATGTTCTAGAATTCACAATTTTGTCAATATATTAAAAGCCATTAAATGGTACAATTTAAAAGGATGGATTTTATAGTATGTGAATTATAACTCAATAATGATTTTATTTTAAAAAATCTTACAGGTACAGAGAATAAATTAGCCTTAGAGGCACAGAGAATAAATCATTGTTTATTTTAATAACTCAATAAATATTTTATTTTAAAAAAGTGTTATAGGTACAGAGAATAAATGCAGGGGTATGAGATTAAGAGGTACAAACTATTCAATATAAAATAATCTGTAAGGATATATTGTACAAAATAGGAAGTACGGCCAATATTTTATAATAACTATAAATGGAGCATAATCTTTAAAAATTGTGTATTCCTATATAGTACTTTTATAATGTTGTATGACAACTAAACTTCAATTAAAAAATAAAAGGATCAGATGGGGGGAAAAGAGTTATTAGAACTCCCAATACCAGTATCTTCAGACCAGCTGAGTGAATGGAGAATTATTCTTTCCATCTGTAAGGAACAGACCCCTGACCAACCTGCAATAGAACCTGCAGTAGAAAACATGACTGCAATGAATCATTTAATAACCATCTAATAAAAAAATGAATCCAAGTAGTAATAGATAATAAATAACATGCAAAAAAGATCAAAATTAATACAGATACAGTATATGCTAAGTGAGCTTTGGGGAGATTATCATCAGTCATCTACATGTTTTTTCCTAGGAAAAAAATAAAGCAATTATTTTTAAATAATAGGACCTAAATAAGGTAAAATGTCTAATAAAGTCCCTAAGATATTACATTGGACTTTTATGTAAACTATTTTTATGAGTGTAAATAAAAAGATAAATTTTCTAGATGTTGAAAATGTTGATTAACTCAAAGAAATGAACTTGTTTTATTGGCATTCATTTGTCCTATGTACGCATTTGCAAAACCTTTGAATGCTACTATATCAAGCACTATAGTGGATTCTGTTCAAGACTAACAATACTTGTACACTTCATCATAGCTTCAGGATGAAAAATATAATGGGCATTCATGTGTGCCCCTTCCACAATGCAGGCTCCCCTAACTAAAGGAGATAGATTGCTATTTGTTCTTTCTGTCTTGGAAGATGAGGACCACTTGTCCAATAAAATGGACATCGGAACTTCCAGGAATACAAGGCTCTATTCAAGTGAATCGATTTGCCCTTACAGAGAACTGGAAGGGAAAATCTTTTTTATATTTTATTCAAGTCTTGAAAAAGATTTTTTTTTGAATTATAGTATTCTCAATTCTGCCAGTAGCTTGAAATGAAGAGTTACCTTTTTAATCAGTAAAACTTATAAAGTATTCATTCTCATAACCTCCCTGTTCACCACGCTTCCCTTTTCCACATCTGTTCGCTTGTTCAACACGGGATTTAAAATAGAATTATTTTGCGTTTACAAGATTTTTTTTCCCCTCCCTCAAGACTTTTTTCAACCTTTAATGCTCAGTTCTCTTTCTTAAGCAAAGATTACATTTTCTTTTTATCTGTTATGGACAGAATAGCAGAGTGCCTTAACCCAAGCTCATCAAATGTTCTATTCTTCTGTGCTGAAGACATGTTTTCTTTAGGGGATTCTGCAGTTGTGCTAGAGCTGATGTAATAGGTGATACTGTGAGGTAGAAGAATCATTTGGCTATCAAGTGTTAAATCTTTATCCCAAATTTCACCTAAAGTTTGATCATATAGAAACCAATTTTAATCCACATAAAATTTAGGCCTCAAGGACTCATTAACTCAACAACAAAACCAGAAAAAAATGTTTAAAATTAAAATGTGAATATGTTTATGTTTAGAAAAGTCTCTGCTGTCAATCTCAGATCAGTCATCACTCAGTTCTATCTCATTGCCCAGAAGAGAAAGAAAATATTAAAAAATAAAATTAGTAAAACACCAGAGAAATAAGAACGATTATTTTAATTCAGTTTTCTGATCATAAAAGTGATACTGGGCTTCTGGGCAAGACTGAGTAACAGGGATCAGATATACCTTTCTTTCCTGAGTATTTCCTACGTGTCTTTCAAAGATGCACTGGGATATAATGTCCCAAAATCATCCTTGGTCCGTATTCATTTACCTATTTCTGAATGTTTATTTCTATTTTACCATATTATAATTCTCTGTTCACTTGCATTTCCCTAAGTAGGTTATGAGGTCTCTGAAGGTAAACTTCCTATCATTTATGTAGTTGTGCTACTGACATATAGTTGGTTTTCAATAAACATTAGTGGGAGGGAGGAAGGAAGGGATGGATGGAGGAAGGAGAAAAGGAAGGGAGGGAGGGAGGGGAAAGGAAAGAAAGAAGTGATGGAGGGAGGGAGGAAAGGAGGAAGGAAAAAAAAGAAAGAGGGTAGGAAAGGCAGAAGAAAGGAAAGAAACTACATATGTACCATAATGGTAAAATAGTCATACTCAATAATTTTACTTTTTCTAGATTTAATCATAATTTCTCCTTTCTTTTGACCCTTACTTATATCTAAAAATTATTAATTTTCTAACAATGACTTTAATTTAGACCAACTAATTCTTTTTTTTTTTTTGTCTTTTTGCCAATTTTTGGGCCACTCTCCCGGCATATGGAGGTTCCCAGGGTAGGGGTCTAATGGGAGCTGTAGTTGCCAGCCTACGCCACAGCCACAGCAACGTGGGATCCGATCTGCATCTGCAACCTATACCACAGCTCATGGCAACGCCGGATCCTTAACCCACTGAGCAAGGGCAGGGACCGAACCCGCAACCTCATGGTTCCTAGTGGAATTTGTTAACCACTGCGCCACGACGGGAATTCCTAAACCAGCTAATTCTTGATGACATTTAGGGAAGCACCTTAATCAAGAAACTCTCTTTAGATCTCAATTTATTATGGGTTGCTTCTGGAACAATTTCCTGAGGACTGCTGACATAATTTTTATACATGAAAATTTTTTCATATTTCAACTGAAAACAAAAATTTCCCTTGGATTCTTTGCTTTTACTCACCTCCTCTTAATAAATTTGTTAACACGTCAATAGATTGCCATTCCCCAAAGAACTGTATTACTGTTGCTCATTCAAGCCACACGTCCTTTTTTTGAAATAAACTTCTCTTACTTTCAAAATATTTTTTGGTATTCCTTCCACAGAAATATTTTTGCATTTAAAAAATGGCATCGAGATAGAGAAATTCATAATAAATAAATTCTGGAAAAAATTGAATAGCTAAACATGAAAATTTAAATCCTAAATCATTAGAAGATAGATATATTTAGTATTTAATATTTTAATAGATAACTTAGCTTTGAAGGTAAAATATTGAAAGAAATAAAATTAAAATGTTTAACATTTAGATGAAAAATAAAAATTAAAAACTTCTTGAGAAAATTTTGTGATATGCTATTTTATACATACTTAATCAAAATTTAAATGAATGTATTTAAATCCCAAAAGTTGATTTCACAAAAATTTTAAAACATAACTGCAAAACATGCATAACATCAGTGAGTCTACATAAAATCTGAACTGAAATGCATATAATGCAGATAGAAGTCTTTTAGGAGGCAATCTAGAAAGAGCTGTTAAAATTATTTCCATTACCCTTGATCAAATATTTACATTTCTTGATATTCTAAACGTATTATCCAAAAGTTAAAAATAATATGAATAAAAACATTGATTCATAGTACAACAGTATGCAGTAGTATTGTATACTATTATTTGAAATTGTATAATAATATAAAGAACTAGAATATCTAACAATAGGTTTCTCATTAAATAATGTAAATCATAAAACATAGAGGTGTTAAAGTTAAAATATAAAAACTCTTTAGCAAAGTGAAAATGTTTATGCTATAATACAAAGTGAAAAAGTAGGATATGACAAGTTCTATAGGATGGTTTTGTCTGTACTGAAATTTAGTGTGACCATGGACAAGAGGGTCAAGATGGTGAGAAGTCTAAACTTTAGATTTATTACAGTAACATAATCATAAGTTAATTTTTTAATTGTTATATTGAGGTTACAGTTGTGGCCCAGGGGGTTAAGAACCCAACCAGTATCCATGAGGATGTGGGTTCAATCCCTGGCCTCACTCAGTGGGTTAAGTATCCAGTGTTGCCACAAGCTGTGGTGTAGGTTGCAGATATGGCTCTGATGCGACCCCTAGCCCGGGAATGTCCATATGCCACAGATGTGTCCTTAAAAAGAAAAAAAAAAAAAAAAAAAAAAAAAAACTGGTATATTTATTTAGCTTCTTCATTACACAATATAATTTATGCAATTTTTTTAAAATAAAAAATGCTAGACTTAAAGGATTATTAGTTTGTTAATTTCCTGAAGCCAGGCTAGACCGTATATATGGCTATAGTTGCCAGATTTAGCAAATAGAAATATAGGACTTCCAGTTAAATTTGAGTTTCAGATAAACAATAAATACATTTTGTTTATTTGTAGAAAATTTTCTATTTTGGTTGATTTTTATAAATATACCATAAAATATTTCACCTTAAAAACAATTCAACTGTTTCTCTGCTTTTTTACTATAAATAGTCCCCTTTAAATATTAGGGACATGATTTTGCTACAAAAGTCTTTGTCATTTGTCTCAAATTCAAATTGAACTGAGTGTTTTGGATGTTATCCGAAGGTCATGTTGTGTGATTTAGGACCTCGTACCCACTCTAACCATTAACCATTCATGTTAAACAGTTATGTTCCAGTATGAGCAGTGGAGTTGGGAAGGGGGCAGATGAAATAACCATTAGAAGAAAAAAACTTGGCTTTTTTCCAAATATAAAAGCATTTGATTTAATATCATAATGCATCCTCTAGGAAGTCCATATTTTATCCTTGAGCATCAGGAATAAGACCAGATACTGAAACAAAATAGAGATAAGAAAGATAAATGAGATCATAATAGACAAGAGGGACTATTATTTCTCAAATTTTCAAGCCAGATCAACTGCCTAAAACTAATCTATAGAATATACTCTGATTACACCCCAGTAAAAATCCCTCCTATTGTAGAGTTTATATTTTCTAAAAGCCCAGTTGGAAAAAGAGCATCTGGAGAAGATCTAGAATAGTCCAGGACTACTGTTACTGATGGACCTGATCAATTCTTGACAGATGGTTCGCATTCATCAACAACACATTCTTGGAGTTAATAGATACAAACTATTGCCATTGGAATGGATTAGCAATGAGATCCTGCTGTGTAGCCCTGGGAACTATGTCTAGTCACTTATGATGGAGCATGACAATGTGCGAAAATAGAATGTGTACATGTATGGGCAACTGGGTCACCATGCTGTACAGTAGACAAAAAATTGTATTGGGGAAATAACTATTAAAATATAATAATTAAAAAAGAAAAAAAGTCATTGTCATCTATAGCTGGATAAATGGCAATGCATAACTCCTTCTAGATTACAGCTTTATTAGCCATTTCATTAAAGTTTTATATCCATTTCCCTCCTGACAGATTATAAATGTCAGCATCTTTAGCCAAAGGTATAAATGGCCCAGTCAAAGTGGTCAGCTATAAGAAGGACTCTAAAGCAACAATAGGCTTGTGGTCTTGAAAGCCTGGAATGAAGGCCAGTGTGACTGAAATTTAGTGAACAAAAGGAAGAGTGACAGGAGATGAGCACAGAGAGGTAGACAGGGGCTAAAATCCTGGGCAAAGTGTTTGGATACCTGGATACCCTCTGAACTGCCCTAGGCACTCCCTCGAGGGAAGCAGAGGAAGAATTGGAATCTTCTGATTTTGGACAGGTGATCTGACTTAATTTCTAGTAGTTAGTGATTTTTAACACACTCTTCTGTAATTGCTGCCATGAATAAGAGCTACAGAGCAACTATTCTAAAAAATGGAATCACGAGTTTTTGGCAGACATCCCTCAACATTCAGCAGGCTTGTCTTTAATAGACCTATGCAGAATTTCAACTCAATTTGATACTTAGGCCAATATTTTGCAAACATGTTGCTGAGTCCAAACTACTACAGTAACCTCTCAGACTAATTGATGTTTCCATTTTCACTTTGCCTCCTCTAATCTGTCAACATCCATGGGTAGTATAATTTTAAATATCAATAACTAAAATCACATAAATTTCCTGCTGAAAATTTCCAATATGGAGACTTCTGGATTTCTTCCCAAAATGCAAAGACCTAGAAAGAGCATAAGTCTCCTATGTATATTACAAAAAAACTAAGCCAAGTTCAAATTCATGGCTTTGAACCCATCAGATGCAGAAGGAAAGGCATATTCATTCCTAGTCCTAAAACCTATTTATCTTAATCTCTACTCTCCTATACAAAATATCCAACTTTCAGCAAAAATCATAAGCCATAGAAAATGGCAACAAGGTACAATATATTGCCAAAAAACAAAGCAATCCAGACAACCATATACGGATATAATACAGATATTGGAACCCTTGACAGGGAAATTAAAATAATTATGACTAATATGATAATGGCTCCAAAATATTCTTATTAATTCAAGACAGAAGGGAAATGTCCCCAAAGAGTGAAATGAGGGAGAGAAGGAAGGAAGGAAAGAGAGGAGGGAGAGAGGATGAGAGAAGAGGGAGAAAAAGAAAGAGAAATGCTCAAAGTGAAAAACAGTAATAGCAATAAAGAATGACTTTTTAGACATGATACAACTGAGACATGACTTTGTAGATCAATCAGTATTTAATATTTGGACATTTCACTAAAGAAGATACACTGATGGAAAATAAACATTTAAAAAGATGCTTGATTTTTTTTTGTGTAAATTAAAACCGCAATGAGGATACTACCATACACTCTTTAGAATGGCTAATTTTTTTAAATTGGGAAAACCGTGTATTTGGAAGAATGAAGAACAACTGGAACTCTTATACATTGCTAGTAGAAATGCCAAATGCTACAGAAACTTTGGAAAATAGTTTGATGCTTTCTAAAATTTAAACATACACTTACTACATGACCCAGCAATCCCATTTTTAGGAACTTACTGAGGAATAATGACAACTATGTTCATACAAATACCTTTATATGAATATTCTTATTTTTTATTTTTAAACTCCAAAAACTGGGGATACCACAGATATTCTTCAAACATTAAATTGATAAACCCCAGTATATCCATTCTGTGCAATATTACTCAGCCATCAAAAGGAATGTACTTGATTCACATAACATAGGTGAATTTCAAATGCATTATGACAAAAAAAGCAATACCTAAAGGCTGCATATTCTGTGACCCCGTTTACATGGCATTCTGTAAAAAGCAAAACTGTAGGGAAACAGATTGATGGTTGCCAGAGGTTGGAAGAGAAGAGAACTGACTGCAAATGGGCAGTGTGAGGGATCTGGGGGATGATGAATTCTTCTATTACATGACTGTGGAGGTCAACACATGACTGCAAGCATTTACCAAAACCCACAGGACTATACACCACAAAGAGTATATTTTACAGTATCTAAATTTTTAAGAAAACTTTACAAGAGCCTCTAAATTTGAGTTCATTTACATGTCCTGTAAGACTTTGCACAAATTTCTTCTGCCTTTGTCTCCAATCTCATCTCATTGTTCCCTAATCTGTAGCCAAACAGTTCTTAGTAAGCTGCATTCATTCCATTTCATGCTTTGCCCTTGCCAAAAAATTCCTGGAACATTCTTTTTCCCAGGTCTTCTTTTGATTGATTCCTTCTTATCCCCCACATCTCAACTTTATTTTTATTTATTTATTTATTTATTTAGTCTTTTTGCTATTTCTTTGGGCCGCTCCCGCGGCATATGGAGGTTTCCAGGCTAGGGGTCGAATCGGAGCTGTAGCTGCTAGCCTACGCCAGAGCCACAGCAACTAGGGATCTGAGCCGCGTCTTCAAACCTACACCACAGCTCACGGCAACGCTGGATCGTTAACCCACTGAGCAAGGGCAGGGATCGAACCTGCAACCTCATGGTTCCTAGTCGGATTCGTTAACCACTGCGCCATGACGGGAACTCCCGCATCTCAACTTTAATGTCAACTCTTAAAGATCCTTCCTCAACATTCATGGAGTTCCTGTTGTGATGCAGTGGTTAACGAATCCGACTAGGAACCATGAGGTTGCGGGTTCAATCCCTGCCCTTGCTCAGCTGGTTAAGGATCTGGCTTTGCCATGTGCTATGGTGTAGGTGGCAGACGTGGCTCAGATCCCGCGTTGCTGTGGCTCTGGCGTAGGCCAGTGGCTACAGCTCGGATTCGACCCCTAGCCTGGGAACCTCCATATGCTGCCGGGGCAGCTCAAGAAAAGGCAAAAAAACAAACAAAATCCTTCCTCAACATTCAAACCAAAGCATATTCCTTGCTTATTTCTCCTTCCCCTATGACATTACCTTGCTTAGTCACATCACATAGTTTTTAGTGCATTTGAAAGTGCATTGTTCATTTGCTTATTGTTATGTTTTTCTTTGTTAATTGTTTCTATCTCTAGAATACAAATTCAGGGAAGAAGGAGGTATTTGCCTTTGTCACAAATAGAAAATCCCTAAAATATAATAGGTACTTGATAAGTATTTGTTAAATGAATGACTGAATTTAAAAACTATTATATTAAACTTTCTGAGCCAGTTCTAAATATCTCCCAGGCAGTACTGGACTTTTATAAAAATGGATTTAAAAATATCGGCTTGTTTATAACTACAGCATTTCTGAAAGAAGGTGGATTATTTTTAGTTGATCAAGTCAGTTATAAAAGAAGCTATTGAGCTATATCAAAAATCACCACAGCAGTCTTAAGGCACAGAGTTCTGATATAATTTTGTCTAAATGTAGATTTATTCATTACTGGACTCTGAGAGTGGCCACTTGAGAACAAGTATACTCATACAGATTTTTATCTGAAAAAAAAATGATACTATAAATCCCACTGTGAGAAACATTCGAGCAGAAACTATTTTATTTTCCACATCTTGGTATTTCAAATGTTTAGCATAGACCCATTCACACAGTAGTAACACAATAAAAATTTTATATATGCATTAAATAATTAACACAATCCCTCTTTAGGCAAACCCCATGTGTAAATGTACTGCATAATATAAAGAAATCACACTGGAAAAGATGAGTTCTAGGAGTTCCCATTTTGGCTCAGCAGGGTAAGAACATGACTAGTTTCAGTGAGGATGCAGGTTTGATCCCTGGCCTCATTCAGGAGGTCAAGGGTCTGGTGTTGCTGCAAGCTACAGCATAGGTCACAGATGTGGTTCGTATCAGGTGTTGCCGTGGCTGAGGTGTAGGTCTGTAGCTACAGCTGCAATTCAAACTCTAACCTGTGAACTTCCATATGCAACAGTACAGACATAAAAAGAAAAAGAAACTAAAAAAAAAAAAAAAAAAAAAAAAACAGCAAGTAGAATACACCAACATACATATATCATATGCAGAAAAAAATTTTTTTAAAAAGAAGAGTTTTAAGGCCAACTCTGCCACTAGTTAGTGATGGGATCGATCACTAACCTTTCTGATAGTTTCTACAGAATGAGGGAGCTGAGTTAGATGACTTTTCATGTCTTTCCTAACCACTCAGACTTTTTTCCTATGTTGTATTCAGAAATTCATTGTAAGAGAGCATTTAGAACAAGAAAGATTTTTCCTGCAGAGTCATTGTTTTCAAATGAGGTAAAATCAACTACCTTCAAAGAAATCCTGGTTTATCCTGAATTTAATATGTTAAAACACACCAAAATGTGTGTGTTTGTGTGTGTGTGTGTGAAAAACCAAGGAGTACAACTCTAGAATTGAATAAAACTGAAAAACAATAGAATTGAATATAGTTTATCTAATCAAACATATTTATCTTCAAAGCAACTCCTGAGGCAAAGTAATTTTAATTAGTAGAGAATGCGTTGGTAGATGAAAACTATTTTTAGGAATTCTGAAAATGTTCTGAGACTTTTCAAGGCCTTTTGTATCCTAATGACAGTTTTGCTTATTATTATTATCTCATGTTTCAAAATATACAACTTGTATTTTTCTTCTTGTAATATACCACTCTGTCATAATTTTTATGCTTAACAATTGTGTTGTTATTCTTTGACCTTCTCAACTGAAGAGAGAAATATGAAGGTGATTATAAATTTTTCCAAAGCATGAGGCAGGAGTGCAAAGTGGGCAAGGAAGAAGAGGGTTAAAGATGACAGAAACAGCATTTTTTTTGGTGTTATGAGAAAGTAACTGTTAGACAAGGAATTAACTTAGCTTTTGGCTGGAAGTGGGGAAAGAAATGAAATCAGAGGGAAGACTGAGGACAAAGAAGAAAGAACATAGTGTTACTGAACTTGGGTTCCTGAACTTGGGTTCACTCACCCATGCACCATAAAGCCAATTTACTGACATGGGGTTGTGGTGAAGGAAAGCATAGCATTTATTGCAGGCACCAAACAAGCAGTCCATGGCAGCTAGGGCTCAAAAATCCCTGAACTCTCTGATAGGTTTCAGCAAAAATTTTTTAAAGGTAAAATGAGGGAGAGGAGTCCCAGGGTCTGTGAGCCACTCATGCCCAATTCTCTGATGGACTGATGCTGAAGTAACAGGTCAGAGTTACAGGGATTAACATTATCAATCCGTGGTAGGTACCCGTAGGTCTGGGGGCTACATGCTCATGGTCATCAAGTAGTTAACTGCTTCCATTTAGTAGGGCTATTAGAATCTACAAAACAGCTCAGGAAATGGGCCTTAGATACTGTTAGATAGGTACTTCACAGGGGAACTAGAGCAGAGGATCTGGAGACTCCTTTCAGTCCTGGAAAGGCCTATGGGGTCCTGCTAAGTCACAGAGGGAAGAACACACTGAGTCAGGTCATTTACCACCCAGTCACCATTAATTCAAGACACCATGGGAATTTTCTGAGAGAACCAGAAGGGAATATAGATCTGTTTCAGAACAGGTGATTGCAAACAATTCTCTTTTCTTGTTCTTTAAGCATTTCCACAGGATCCCCACAAAACTGGGCTTCCTATCTTCTTGTATTGTTATTGTAGTCTATTTACCACCTCATGGAATCATAATAGCCCTATCTACCATTTGCTTGTATATCATATATAGTCCACTTTCAGAGTCATATAGAATTTTTTAACACTTGAAAATACTAACTTCTTGAATTATCTCCCTGTCATAGACTGAAAATTTTAACTTCTTTAATTATCTCACTGTCTATTTACATCATATAATTATGGCTGTGTAACTGCAAGCCTACTATAAATTCTTGAGGAAAAGAGCCCTAAATAGTCTAAATGACAACCTCTTCTTTGCCAGAATAGCTTCTGATGATATGGAAATAATAGCCATAAACCAAAAATCACATAATTTGGTTGGAAACTTATTCCAAATAAAAATACAAACAGTTCTACATGTTCTGGTAAAAACCACAAGAATTCTAAATTTTATCAGCTTAACCCCTCCTTGTTGAAGGGGGTCCAACGTGATGTTCCTCCAAGTGTGGTCCACAGATCACCTGCATTTTAATCACCTGGGAGCTTGTTAAATGCAGATTCCTGGAACATACCCTCAGCTGCTGAATCAGAATCTTTGCAGATGAGCCCCATATTCAGAATTTCAGCAAGCATCTTATAGTACATTTATGTTCACTAAGCATCTCTAGTGCAATGCAGGATCCCATTGTGTCAGAGCAGGCACCATGCCAGCTCTTGGCATAGATGAGTTTGCCGACCACAAAGTAAACTGTCCTTCCTCTCTCCCCGCAACCCCCTGCAGTGCTTCCAGGCTTCTCTTGCCAATGACATAGATTAGATGCTTCCAAGTACTCAAAAGCCCAAAGGTTAATGAGGCATCTCATTCATATTTCATGATTGCTGTTTGCCCTTCTCTGCCTTTGGGACACACAACGGAAAAGTACAATCAATAAAATAATATCAGAAGCACCAGACAATTAAAAGATACCAGAAATAATCCATAGACTCCTACTGTATTTAAAGCAAATGCCCTGAATTAATAAATTATCAACAGAGATCATTATTTCACTAGAATTTGTCAAGGTGCAGGGGGGAAGAAACTAAGCATATCAAACCCTAGGAATCAATAGCACCTAACAATTTCTTTTTTCAATATCCCATTCTCAACATGCCTGTTTTCCTAATATCTGCCCTGTTCCTTGTCATTGAGGCCATGGTTTATTACTTTGTACTTTGTGCTTATAGATTATTTAGAGCTTTTTATTCTTAGGCTAATATGCTCACACCTGGGACCATGATGGAAAAGATAGGAGAAACTCAATATGTCTGTGTTGAAAACTAATTCCTCTGACATTCACTTTCTAAATTCTTTCAATCTTTGCTAGATTTTAAAGCCTGTATCTTGGGTAAGGTTTTTTCCTAAAGCCTTTTAGGAGGAGATTTCTATATTAATTATTATTTTTCTTTGCATTCCCTCTTCTCTGGTGCCCTTTAGCTCTCCTATAGAGCCCTTTGTTTTATATTTTTAAGTTGCCTTGTAATAACAATAGAAACCATTATTGCATATCTAAAACATTCCAAAAAATTTGTATTAATTATTTTAAAATCTTAAACCAGTATTTTCCAAAAATATATGTTTTGGAGATCAGGGCCGTTAAAAGATTCTTTTCAAAAAAAAAATAAGGATTTGATGATTGATAATTTAGGAACTGCTTCAAACTCTTTCATAACTTGAGGATTCTCAAAATACACTCCCATATTACATCATCTGAGGAAATATACAGTGAAAATAAACAGCTGCATGACTATTTATGCTAGAGTTTCTTGTGTTAACTTGACCAAGGCAATATTTTTGGGGGGTTTAAGTGAAATCACTTTGGAAAATGCTACGTTAGATCACATTTGGAAAACAATTATTATTGTTGTTATTATTATTATAGTTACTGCACTCTTGCTTTAAATATAGAGTACTAGGACAGTGAAAAATAAGATGTTTTGCCCAAAACCATACAACTGCTAAGTGGCAGAGCTGAAATTCAAACAAATCTGACTCAGGAATCCACTTTGTTCCATTACTTCCTCTATGTCCTCTCCATTTAGTTTCCAAAAAATTCTGTGACTTCAAAGAAGGAAAGTCGTCTCTGGATGCTGTATACCAAGGGAAAATTCCCATTTATCAAGTACCCATTATGCCAGGAAGATAAAGTAACTTAAAATAACTTTGACTGTTGGATATTGTTTATATAATAATGAAATATAAGCCATTAGCATACAACCCTATTTTGCTGTAGAATCGTTTTTTAGATGTTAAATTTAAAAAAAAAAAATTCTGAAGTCACAATTCATCCCAAGCAATTTCTGAAGAGTTGGGGACACTAGGCAGAATTTATCAAGAAAGCATAGCTCAGGACAGATTATCAGTGAAAAATCTGTGCAATAAAAAAGGATGGGGAGAAGGAGGAATAGAGGAATGAAGGAGGGGAGGGAAGGAGGAAGGAAAGAAAACAGGGAAGTTAATTAAATTCAGGATGAGTAATATGGGGAGAATAATGTTTGGAGTTCATAAGACCAAAATACACAATACGTTACTTCCATGAAATTATCCTACAGAGATATTTGCACAGGGAGGTCAAAGAGACATCTGCAAAAATGTTCAATACAGCATTATTCAAAGAAAAAAATTGGAAAAAAACTTATACCCAAATATAAGTAAATATTTAAATAAATCATGGTATGTAGTGTTGAGACAGATTTATAAGAACAGGTATGAAAAAATATGACTCTAAATTGTGAAGGAATAAGGTAGGAACACTGATGAAAGATTAGGAAGGTACACCCTGCTTTTGCTCTCATATTTATTATTGTTTGTATTTAATAGCAATAGGCATATAATCTCAGATTGATTTTATTTTAGAAATTATTTTAAGAAATCAAGCAGAGAGACTATGTAATGTAGGGAGTATACTGTAGTAAATGAAACATCACCTTAATCCAGGCAACTGTAATTAAAACTACAGTTCTCAATTCTATTATCTGGATAAATTTAGTATTTTCCTAAATTTATTTGTGCTTTATTTTATCAACATTAAGTAGGGATAGTTAATACATATCTTTCAGTATTCTAAGATTTAGAGGCAATGTATAAAAGTGCCTAGTATATGGTATTTAATAATAACAGTTAAATGACTTCGAAGAATTAACAGCATATCACTTTTTTTTACTGTGCTTTGCTCTGTGTTGTTCTGTAACTTGTTTAATTTCTCTCTCCCTAGATATAACTCCTTTAAAAAAGATTTTGTGACGTATTCAAATCTCTGTCTCCTCTGCTGTATTTATTTACGACTATCTGGTAATACCTTGGAATATTGCATGTTGGTGAAATAAAGTAGAATTTTGCAAATTTTAGAGACAGAAAATATCTTAGAGTTTACCTAGTTCAATTTTCAAATTTACTACCAAGAAAAAAGTTGCTTCTCAGAATTTGTTCATTAAATTCATATCATATATCCCAAAGTACCCTGTCTCAGATAAGTGTATCAGCTATTATGCAATGCTAGGGTCTGTCCTCCTGGGAAATCTTCCCACTTAAGTCATGGCATCAAACTTCATTTCCAGATAAGAGGGTGATGGTGTTAGAACATAGAATATTTGTGAGTATGCATGTCTGAGAACTATCACTGCTTAAACAAACTTCAAGAAGGCAAAGCTTGATGGGGGTTGGAGGACAGATAAGAAGATAGATACAAAAGTGAATCTTCACCAATTTGGCTAATCTTTAACTTATATCACTTAAAAAATAACTTCTTGGGAGTTCCCATTGTGGCTCAGTGGGTTAAGAATCTAACTAGTATCCATGAGGATATGGGTTTGATCCCTGGCCTCACTCAGTGGGATAAGGACCTGACATTGCCATGACCTGTGGTGTAGTTGCAGATGTGGCTTGGATCCTGCATTACTGTGGCTGTGGTGTAGGCCAGCAGGTGCAGCTCCAATTCAACCCCTAGCCTGGGAATTTCCGTATGTCACAGGTGTGGTCCTAAAAATAAGAAATAAATAAATAATAAAATAAAGAGGACATATTAAATACCCATTTTGAAGACTTTGACCTAAGTAGAATTATAAACTCCTTTCGCAAATTCAAACCAAAGGGATTCCTCAAGGTAAAGTCCCTTAATGCCTGTGTGTGTTTTGTACATTGTACACACTTCCATGACAATTAAAATTCTTATGACATTATATAATATAGATTAACTGAAAATAGTAAAGGAAATTTATTCTTGCATTTGCTATTTTAAATATATGTGTTAAAACTTAATATTTTGATATGTTTGAAGTTTTATTTGAACATTTTTTTTGTTTACTAACTTTGAATAGCTTTTTAGGCAACACTTAACATTTCCCATTTTGATCCTTCCCTTCCTGTTCACAGTTACAAAACTCTTCTAATGATCTGTGATCTAAAGAAGGTCAAGAATCAGTATTTCTTTTCACTGGACAATTAGAAGTCCATAACTGTGAACTTTCTATTGAATGCCAGACTTCATTCAAGATGTTTTCACTTGGGCTTTTCACAGACTGATATTGATTTCCTTCTCCAAGGCAACATCTTTTCGTGTAGTAATGCCTTAAGCAGAGCAGAGATTCAAAAAGCATTTGAATTTTTATTTGTTGAATACTTATTTTCAAAACTTTTATATATATCAACCCCTTCCTTCATATCAATTGAGCAGAGCTAAATCATTTTCCCTCAGAAGTATATTTCATATTATAGATTCATAATTTCAAATAAGTCAGGAATTGTGTCAACCATCACAATAACTTAGAAGATAAGAGGTTGAGGACAACAAGGAGAGACCCCTTTCCACCTCCCAAGTGGCTTTATTGGTGAAAGGGGGCAAACCTTTCATCGATTTGCCATAGTCCAAGGCCTTACAGGTTGACGGTGTTGATTTCTCAGCACAAAGATGGGGCAGTCATATTAACCAAGCTCACAAAATTCACATATACAATAAGACTATATGATAAGTGTAGAACTTTGAAAAAGATGATCATTTTTGATTATCAAAAAAATGTTAGGGGTAAGAAAAAATCATTTAAGAATCCTAATTATCTTCTAAGAAGCCTTGCAAGGTGCTCTATTTTTGAAGAAATTAAATATAAAGACCTTCTCATAAATAAAACTCCAAGCCCAGATATTTTCACAGATGAATTGTACCACATTTAAGGAAGATATAATTCCAATCATACACATACTCTTCCAAAAAAATTGAAGGGCATGGAATACATCCCAATTCATTTTATGAGGTTAGCATTATCATAATACCCAAAATATACAAAAACATTACAAGAAAGAAAACTATGGACTGATATTGCTCAAGGCAAGTATGGAAAACTTCTCTAACAAATTTTAGCCAATGGAATTCAACAATATATAAAAAGGATACTATATCCTGATTAAGTGGGGTGTATACCAGGAATGCAAAGCTGGTTTATGTTCAGAAGACAATCAGGGCATCAACTGATGAGTGGAAAATAAAATGTGATATAGCCATATAATGGAAATTGATTCAGCAAGAAAAAGAAATGAGGTACACGCCACACCATGGATGAAACTTAAAAATATAATGCTACACAAAATATTCCAGTCACAAAAGACCACATAGTATATGATTCCATTTATATCCAAAGTTTGCATCTTGTGCCTCCATTTTCCACCAGTACTTTGTACTATCAGACTATCAAATTTTTGCCAGTATGGTGACAGCTTTATTTTCAGTCTCATACACTTACTAATAAAAGGAGCCAGGCTGCTGATTCTAGAATTGGGGCAGTAAATATATGAGGTGACTTTTTAGTGACGGAAAGGAAGTACTAGACACATAGACATGCATACACTGATGAGGGTATGACAAATGGGCACAGGAAATAACTGCAAACCCCCCCCCAGTGACAAAAACTGGAATCATTTGAACCGGAAACTAAATTGAATTATAAGCAAAGTATAAAATAAATATCCAAGAATCTATATTGATATTTTATATTGAATTAAAAAGTCAATGAGAGACAAAAGACAAATATTACTCACAGAAGTATTCTAAATAATTCCCATTCCTTAAATGTGGGCTGAAAGAACAACATTGGTACAAAAAGTGCAGTAAGGAAAGGTGAGAGGGTTTGGGGGAGGGAAAGAGTAAATTGCATAAAGGAGAAACCTGACAAGTGCTACCTCAGTCAGGTGATCAAAGTCATATCAACAATGATAAGTCATTTTGATGACTTTCATAGTATATACCCTTAATATGGTGTGATTAAAATGTCACTCTACCTCTGTTGTTTTCCTCCCCCAAGCCCATAATTCCAGCCTAACCATAAGGAAAACATAGGAGGGACATTATACAAAATACATGACTGAAGTTCCTGCTGTGGTTCATCGAATTAAGGATCCAGTGTTGCCACAGCTGTGTCATAGGTCACACCTGCTTCCTGGATTCAGTCCCTGGCCTGGGAAACTCCATATGCTTCAGCTATGAAAAAAAAAAAAAAAAAGTGACCAATCCTTCTCAGAATTGCCAAGGTCAACAAAAACAAGGAAAATCCCAGTAACTGTCATAGACAGGAAGCACCTAAGGAACTAGAGTCAATGGAGTAACCTAGATGGTATCTTAGGACAGGAAAAGTATGTAAGATAAAAATATTATAAGTAAATTATAATTTAACATCAGTGAGTATTAAGAAGGTTCAGACTTGATGTATCAGTATCAGTTCATTAATTGCTGACAAAGGTACAGTTCTCATGTAAGATGTTGAAAATAGGAGACAATGTGTGAGAGAGATATGGGAACTCTCTGTGCTGCCTTCACAACTTTTCAGTAAATCTGAAACTGTTTTGTAAACTAAAAGATTTTTTTAAGAAGAGATATAATCAGAAAAATAAAATCCCAGTAAAAAACATATGAGGAAGTCCTAAATGTCATGTACCATTCCCCTTCCCATTAATCTTTGCATCAAATTAACAAATTTATTTCAACACTACAGGGATTTATTTTTCTTGAAAACTAAATGCATATAATCCATTTTAAAAATTAAGCTAGATAAAAAATTTAGTTCGTCAGTGATTCTAGCCACCTTGCACGTGCTCAAAAGCCCCATGTGAGTATTGGCTGTGATGCTGCAAAGTGTAGACAGAACATTTCCATCAACACAGAAAGTTTGGTTAGACAGTGCTGCTCTGGAGAAGGTCTTAAAGTATGTATCAGTAGATATATTCAAGAACCTTCACAGAAGCATCGTTTGAGATTTTTTAAAATTATAAAAACAAACAATGTCTATCAACAGAGGAAAGGATAAATAAATTATGACATATCCACAAAGTAGACTCCTATGCAACAGTGAAAGTTAATGGACTATAGGGTCACATATCAACACGAGTCAATCTTTAAAATATTGAGTACAAGATGCAAATTTTAAAACTCTCATTTATTATGAACTCAATTTCCAAAACTCAGAAAATACAAAACCAGATAATATGTTACTTGGGAATACATATGTATATGATCAAATTAGTAGAAGAAACAAGAGGATGGTAATCACAAAATTCAGTTCAATCCTCTGGGGTGGAGGACAGGGGAGAAATATTTGGAGCTTCACTAGCACTGGTTAAAAAAAAAAAAAAAAGTCTTTTACTAAGATTGCTAGGATTGGCTCCAGATATGTTTGCTAAATTCTTAGGATTCACAATGTTCATTTTATTACCTATTATGAATATATCTGCCAAAGCTTTCTCTGATTTCTCCTTCTGTTACATATCATATCACTTCTCTCAATTGTGGATTTCTCATTCCCATTATCAGATTTTGCTCTACTAGAGCAGTTAAAGTTAAAGCTTGCTGGCTACCATGGATTTTGCTATTTGTTTCCTGACCCTGTAAACAGTTTTTGTGCTTCCAAACTTGCATTACTACATTTGAGCCTGGATTTGTAGCCTAATTTAGCACTTCAAAACTCAAAGCGAATATTAATACAGCTTCTCAATTCAAGGGATATTATCTTGTAAGTCAAATGAGCAAGGCCAGTTCAGACAATCTATTGTTTAATCTTGTATCATCCAGGAGTTCCCTTCGTGGCGCAGTGGTTAACGAATCTGACTAGGAACCATGAGGTGGCGGGTTCAGTCCCTGCCCTTGCTCAGTGGGTTAAGGATCCGGCGTTGCTGTGAGCTGTGGTGTAGGTTGCAGACTCAGCTCGGATCCCGCATTGCTATGGCTCTGGCCTAGGCCGGTGGCTACAGCTCGGATTGGACCCCTACCCTGGGAACCTCCATATGCCGTGGGAACGGCCCTAGAAATAGCAAAAAAAAGACAAAAAAAAAAAAAGAAATCTTGTATCATCCAAATACTCTTCGTGTAATGAAGCATCATTACCTAGAAGATTCAATAGTGCTTAAAATACACAAAATGTTTCAGAACTTACTTAGTAGACTTTATTAATATTCTTCCACCAAACACTGCCTATGCTATTTCATTCCTATTTCAAAATCCTCTCCTTGATTTACTTAACTAAACCTCTACCCATGCTTTCCAATTCTTTATTAAGTACTAATTTCCTTTTATATTCTGCTAGGGTTCCAAAAATCATAGTCAGGTAGGAAAGCCTGGTTAAAGTTATTCTTGTAGTTATTTCCCATGCTGGTTTTCATATTCATATTTTAAAACAAATTATGTATTTAACCACCACAGATGGATATTCTGGTTATTTTTAATAATACAAGGATTTTTGAATTATTTAACCTATTTTACATTCAGTTGTAATGTTTTAAAGTACTCTGCTATTTAGAAATTAAATATAAGGAAGAAACAAATCAATTAAATAGAAAAATAAGCAGCCCTTTCCAGTTAACTAAGTATTTCTAACAGATGTAAAATAGAGAGAAAGGAAACTCCGTAGTCCAAAAATGTAACCATAAATTTCTACTGTGATCATTATTTCATTTTCTTTTTTGTACACATTTGAGCATGTGCAGACTATTCAGTAAAAACAGTTAATATCTATTTTTAAATAAAATATTTTGATCAATAAATTATAATAATAAATATCTACTTTTAAATGGCTCAGCGTTAGGGACCCCAACACCAGATTCATTCCACTTTCACAATACTAAGGTAATAGAAAAATGAAAACATAAAATATTGTGAACAAGAGGAAGAAAGTTAACTAAATCCGCAATAAATCTTCATTAATAACAAGACCAATAGAACTGGATAGAAGGACACACATGAGCCACCCACCTGGAAACAAGTAGAAATACTCCTCTTCATTATCCCCTTTGTCTATGCCTCAAAGCAATCAAAAATATGCTCCAAATCCTGCACATGCCTGAGGTGCCCTAAAATATACTTTACCACAGTAACTCATTCCTTATATTCAGTTTGAAACTCCAAATCCCAATCAACAAATGTGCAGAAAGTGGGGGGAATTAGCCATGGCAGGATGAAAATTGGCAGCTAGAATTTTTATAAGGTGGGGGTGGGAGAAGCAGCAACAATAGAAACAGGAAGAATGTTGTCAGATACTTCTACTGAAAATTGAACTTTGTACTTCCTGATTTGCTTATATTTTAAAGAGCCAGGTATTATGAGTAGAAGCATCCACACTAAATGAAAAAGAATAGACACTTGATAAATAGTTTGCCTCCAGCCATCTCCTTCCTACTCCTCACCCCTTCCCTGTCTTGACACCTAACAGCCTACACTTCTCTAGGAACCACTTTGCTCCTCTAATCTATGTGGTAACCATGACTTTGGTACTATATGACTCTGATCCATGAGCCATAGATGAGCTAGAACACTGGGTAAGAAATTGCTGGGCCAATAAACTTATTCCCAAGTTAATTTAGACTTGCACAAAATTTCAGATCAGTCAGGTTAGTCTCCTCACAGAAGAGATGTTATTTGAGAGTTAATGACAGCTCTGTTTTAGGAAAAGGGAGGGAGAGATGAAAAAGGAGGAGAGATGAAAAGTGATCACAGAAACAAAGATAAGATCTAACGAAAGTCCCAGTGGTACTTTATCCCCAAACCAATGGTCATTTTTTCAAGATACACTTCAGCATCTTCATATTAAATTTGTTTCTGCTTTAAATTAAGCTTTGTAAATAAGTTTCTGCTGCTTAAAGCCAATATAGTTCTAGGAAATACGTGGAGCTTGCTGTAAAGTAACCCAGAATGAGAATACTGCAGGAAAAAGAAAAGGAAGTATCTTACCAAGGTCTTAGAAAAAGAATAGAGTTCTGAGTTATAGGAGTAAATGAAAATTGTTAGGTCTCCTCAGAAAGATATGAGGCAACTTTTGCAGAAAGTCATAGACAATAAAATTCAAAGCAAAAACAAAAGAAAACCTGGGAGTTCCCACTGAAGTACAGTGGGTTAAGAATCCAACTTCAGTGGCTCAGTTTGCTGCAGAGGCACAGGGCAGGTTCTATCCCCGTGTGGTTTAAAGAATCCAGTGCTGCCTCAGCTGCAGCATAAGTCTCAGATACAGCCCAGAGTCAGTCCCTGGCTCAGGAACTTCCATATCCCATGGGTACAGCCACAAAATTCAAAAAAAAAAAAAAAAAAGATAATAAAGTAGAATTTTACAAAAGAAATTGAGGAGATAAGAATTGAAATATTTAAAATCTAGAAAATTAAATTACACCATTGCCATTAATAAAAAGCAAAAATGAAACTGAGACCAGCAGTATTGGAGAACAAATTTGAGAATCCCCACTTTCCCTTTACCCTCAGCTATCACGTTGGAAGATATTGGTGACCTACCTGGTGGTGTGATCCAGACCTTCATTTATAAGGGGTTTGAGTCCTTGGTTTGCATTAGATTCTCTGTTCAGAGTTGCTTAGGTATCTATTCAGAGTTATACCAAGGCAGGAGGCACCAAGATGTGCCCCAAGGTCACCTGGGTTCTATACATTCCTTTCTACCACCATTGTCTGTCTAAAAGCATCCATACCTCATCCTGCTCATCAGGATAAATCAGCCCTGACTAGATTTTGACTCTTAAATACTGGATCCTGAACACAGGAAGTCCAAAGTGTTCCAGCACTGATATCCAGATAGACCAGAACAAATGGAGTCCAGGATGGTTGATGACAAAGGCTGGATAACATTGACTGGTCAAGTCATCCTGTCTGTTTGGTGTTCTGACTCTTTGACAATGAGTGCTTTCTGGAGACATCAATGTATAACAGAAAAATCTTTCTCCACCCTCATGCTCATATGCCCAGCTTCTTTGTCTCTGAGCTTCTATTCCTTGTCTTTCTGGGGCCATGATGAGATAGCCAGGGGATTGGCCAATTCCCTGGAATTTGTATATATTCTTACCTTGGTCCACTTCTCATTCCATAAAAAGCGAAGTACACTGCTTACAGCTCTGCCTATGGGGAAGATCTTCTCTTTTATTTTTAAAACCACCTTTGTATATGGCTATAATGTAGCTGCCATCCTTTTTCCACTTTCACACACATACCAAGCTGACTCATTCATAAATCAAACTTTTACTTTTTCCTCTTTCTTCATCCAATCAGACCAACCACAGGCGTGAGCTGGGAAAGGGCTGCTGGTGTAATAGAGGCGGGTGTCTGTGATGCCCTCCTTTTCAGCTGACTCATGTCCTCTAGCCATTCATGGGTTCTATTCTGGATGTATCTTTGCCTCTCATTATTGACTATTGCTGGGCCTGTCTGATTTTTGACTCTGCTGATCCCATATAACCCCAGCTCCTAATGGGTAATTCATTCCAGTTACAGAGTTACTTTGCCTTAAGACCAAGGCTTCAATCTCTACTAAGGGCCAGAAACTCACCAGGAACTGTTTATAAATGACTTATAAGAGTTCCCATCATGGCACAACAAAAACAAATCCAACTAGGAACCATGATGTTGCAGGTTCGATCCCTGGCCTCACTCAGTGGGTTGAGGATCTGGCATTGCTCTGAGCTGTGGTGTAGTTTACAGACACCGATTGGATCCTGCATTGTTGTGGCTGTGGTATAAGCCAGCAGTTGTGATTCCATTAGATCCCTACCCTGAGAACTTCCATGTGCCACAGAGGCAAAGCTAAAAAACAATAAATGAACAAACAAACAAACAAATAAATAAATAAATAACTTCTAATTCTTTGCTGCCATTGACATGGTCTTGCTTCAAATGCCAAAGGCCTTTTTATGATTTCCTCACTTGGGGCTTGCCACAAAATCTACACTAAATCTTTCCTCACCACTAACCAAATGAATTTTCCTTATCTAGTCTTAGATTCTAGCCCCCCTTTTCAAGAATTCACGCTGACAGACAATATATACATTGATAACAAACCAAAAAAATGATATAGTTACATACTTTCAAGGAGGTCTGCTGAGGTCATTAATTTTTGAAACCATCTCTGTATACTTCAGAACTTCTCTCAGAGAGTATGGTCTCTACTTCACAAGCATAGCCATACTCATGACCTTATTAAACATAGGTGATTCTGAAATCCCCATTTCTTTTTTTTTAATTTATTTTTTTCCCATTGTACAGCAAGGGGATCAAGCTATCCTTACATGTATACATTTTTCCCCCCACCCTTTGTTCTGTTGCAATATGAGTATCTAGACATAGTTCTCAATGCTACTCAGCAGGATCTCCTTGCAAATCTATTCCAAGTTGTGTCTGATAAGCCCAAGCTCCCAATCCCTCCCATTCCCTCCCTCTCCCATCAGGCAGCCACAAGTCTATTCTCCAAGTCCATGATTTTCTTTTCTGTGGAGATGTTCATTTGTGCAGGATATTAGATTCCAGTTATAAGTGATATCATATAGTATTTGTCTTTGTCTTTCTGGCTCATTTCACTCAGGATGAGATTCTCTAGTTCCATCCATGTTGCTGCAAATGGCATTATGTCATTCTTTTTTATGGCTGAGTAGTATTCCATTGTGTATATATACCACCTCTTCCCAATCCAATCATCTGTCGATGGACATTTGGGTTGTTTCCATGTCCTGGCTATTGTGAATAGTGCTTCAATGAACATGCGGGTGCACGTGTCTCTTTTAAGTAGAGTTTTGTCGGGATAGATGCCCAAGAGTGGGATTGCGGGGTCATATGGAAGTTCTATGTATAGATGTCTAAGGTATCTCCAAACTGTTCTCCATAGTGGCTATACCAGTTTACATTCCCACCAACAGTGCAGGAGGGTTCCCTTTTCTCCACAGCCCCTCCAGCACTTGTTATTTGTCGATTTCTTAATTATGGCCATTCTGGCTGGTGTGAGGTGGTATCTCATGGTGGTTTTGATTTGCATTTCTCTATAATCAGTGATGTTCAGCATTTTCTCATGTGTTTGCTGGCCATCTGTATATCTTCCTTGGAGAACAGTCTATTCAGGTCTTTTGCCCATTTTTCCATTGATTGATTGGCTTTTTTGCCGTTGAGTTGTATAAATTGCTTATATATTCTAGAAATTAAGCCCTTGTCCGTTGCATCATTTGAAACTATTTTCTCCCATTCTCTAAGTTGTCTTTTTGTTTTCTTTTGGGTTTCCTTTGCTGTGCAAAAGCTTTTCAGTTTGATTAAGTCCCATTGGTTTATTTTTGCTCTTATTTCTATTGCTTTGGGAGACTGACCTGAGAAAATATTCATGATGTTGATGTCAGAGAGTGTTTTGCCTATGTTCTCTTCTAGGAGTTTGATGGTGTCCTGTCGTATATTTAAGTCTTTCAGCCATTTTGAGTTTATTTTTGGGCATGGTGTGAGGGTGTGTTCTAATTTCATTGCTTTTCATGAAGTTTTCCAGGTTTCCCAGCAATGCTTGCTGAATAAACTTTCTTTTTCCCATTTTATGTTCTTGCCTCTCTTGTCAAAGATTAATTGACCATAGGTGTCAGGGTTTATTTCCGGATTCTCTATTCTGTTCCATTGGTCTGTCTGTCTGTTTTGATACCAGTACCATGCTGTTTTGATGACTGTGGCTTTGTAATATTTCTTGAAGTCTGGGAGAGTTATGCCTTCTGCTTGGTTTTTGTTTCTCAGGATTGCTTTGGCGATTCTGGGTCTTTTGTGGTTCCATATAAATGTTTGGATTGTTTGTTCTAGTTCTGTGAAAAATGTCATGGGTAATTTGATAGGGATTGCATTGAATCTGTAGATTGCTTTGGGTAGGATGGCCATTTTTACAATATTGATTTTTCTAATCCAGGAACATGGAATATCTTTCCATTTCTTTACATCTTCTTTGATTTCTTTGATTATAGTTTTATACTTCTCGGCATATAGGTCCTTACCTCCTTGGTCAGGTGTATTCCAAGGTATTTGATTTTGCGAGGTGCAATTTTAAAAGGTATTGTATTTTTGTATTCCTTTTCTAATGTTTCATTGCTGGTATGCAGAAATGCAACTGACTTCTGAATGTTAATCTTATATCCTGCTACTTTGCTGAATTTGTTAATCAGTTCAAGGAGTTTTTGGGTGGAGTCTTTAGGGTTTTCTATGTATAATATCATGTCATCTGCATACAGTGACAGTTTTATCTCTTCTCTTCCTATATGGATGCCTTTGATTTCTTTTGTTTGTCTAATTGCTGTGGCTAAGACTTCCAAAACTATGTTGAAGAGCAGTGGTGAGATTGGGCATCCCTGTCTTGTTCCAGATTTGAGTGAGAAGGCTTTCAGTTTTTCCCCATTGAGGATTATATTTGCTGTGGGTTTATCATAAGTGGCTTTGATTATGCTCAGGAATGTTCCCTCTATACCCACTTTGGCGAGGGTCTTGATCATGAATGGATGTTGGACTTTGTCAAATTCTTTTTATGTGTCTATTGAGATGATCATATGATTTTTGACTTTTCCTTTGTTAATGTGGTGTATGATGTTGATTGATTTGCGTATGTTGAACCATCCTTGTGAACCTGGGATGAACCCTACCTGGTCATGGTGTATGATTTTTTGGATATGTTGTTGGATTCATTGGCTAAGATTTTGTTGAGAATTTGTGCATCTATATTCATCAAAGATATTGGCCTATAGTGGTTTTTTTGTTTTTTGGTTTTTTTTTTTGGTGGTATCTCTGTCTGGTTTTGGAATGAGGGTGATGGTGGCATCATAGAATGTCTTTGGGAGTATTCCTTCTTCTTCAACCTTTTGAAAGAGTTTAAGGAGGATGGGCACCAGTTCCTTTTTATATATTTGATAGAATTCGCCTGTGAAGCCATCTGGTCCTGGACTTTTATTTGGTGTTTTATGACCTCTTCAATTTCATTTCTAGGGATCCGTCTATTCAGTTGGTCTGTTTCTTCTTGATTCAGTTTTGGCAGGCTGTAAGATTCTAGAAAATTGTCCATTTCTTCCAGATTGTCAAATTCGTTGGCATATAGTTGTTCATAGTATTCTCTTATGGTTTTTTGTATTTCTGCAGTATCTGTTGTGATTTCTCCTTTTTCATTTCTAATTTTGGTTATTTGAGTTCTTTCTCTTCTCTTTTTAGTGAGTCTGGCCAGGGGCTTGTCAATTTTGTTTACCTTTTCAAAGAACCAGCTCTTGGTTTTATTAATTTTCTCTATTGTTTTTTGAATCTCTATTTTATTGATTTCTTCTTTGATCTTTATAATTTCTTTCCTTCTGCTTACTTTAGGCCTTTTTTGTTCTTCTTTTTCTAATTCATTTAGGTGGAGGGTTAAGTTGTCAATATGGGATCTTTCTTCTTTTTTGAGAAAGACCTGTATCGCTATAAATTTCCCTCTGAGCACTGCTTTCGCAGCATCCCATAGATTTTGAGAGGTTGTGTCTTCATTATCATTTGTTTCAAGGTATTTTTTTATTTCCTTCTTGATTTCCTCATTGACCCATTGGTTTTTTAGTAGCATGTTGTTTATTCTCCATGTAGTAGGTTTTTTCTCTTTCCTTTTCCCATGGTTGGTTTCTAATTTCATGGCATTGTGGTCAGAGAAGATACTTGAGATAATTTCTATGCTCCTAAATTTGTTGAGGTTAGCTTTGTGTCCCAATATGTGGTCTATTCTTGAGAATGTTCGATATGCATTTGAAAAGAATGTGTATTCTGATTTTTTTGGATGTAGTGTCCTGAGGATATCAATTAAGTCTAACTTTTCTATTGTTTCCTTCAAGATCTCTGTTGCTTTATTGGTTTTCTGTCTAGAGGATCTGTCCATTGGTGTGAGTGGGGTATTAAATTCTCCTACTATGATTGTATTCCCATCAACTTCTCCCTTTATGTCTGTTAATATCTGTTGTATGTATCTGGGTGCTCCTGTATTTGGGGCATACATATTGACAATAGTAACATCCTCTCCTTGGATGAATCCCTTAATCATTAAATAGTGTCCTTCTTTGTCTTTCTTTATGTCTTTTGTTTTAAAGTCTATGTTGTTTGATATGAGTATTGCAACTCCTGCTTTTCTGTCATGTCTATTGGCATGAAATATTTTTTCCCACCCCTTCACTTTCAATCTATATGTATCCTTTGTCCTGAGGTGAGTTTCTTGTAGGCAGCATATTGAAGGTTTTTGCCTTTTTATCCACTCAGCTACTCTGTGTCTTTTGATTGGAGCATTCAGTCCATTGACATTTAAAGTAATAATTGATAGATGATTATTTATTGCCATTTTGAACCTCGTGTTCCAGTTGATTCTATGTTTCTCCATTCTTCCTTTCTTTTTTTGGTTGGAAGGTCTCCGGTTATTATCTGCTCGAGTGTTTTGTTTTGGTTTATTTGTTCATTTTTTGCAAATGCAATGTTTGGTTTTGGCTTGTGGTTGCCTTGTTTCTTAAGTATGCTAACCCCTTCCTATAATTGTGTGTTTTAGCCTGATGGTCCTGTAAGTTCAAACACCTCATTACTATATTAAAATTAAGAAGAGAAACAAACAAAAAAACAAACAAAAGGGTCTATTTATTTCCTAACATCCCTTGCCCACATTTTATGATTTGATGACTCTTTTTTTTTCTTTTTAATTTTATTTTGTTTGAAACATGTTCATGATTAAATCTGTATGGTGGCTTATTTGAGTGGCTGCTCTCTGATTGTAGTTTCCTCAGTCCTAGTTCTTCCTCTTCTTCTTTTTTTTTTTTCCTATTTCCTCCCATTCTTTCCTTCCTTTCTTTTTGGTTTAGAGAAGCCCTTTCAGTATTTCTTTTAGCCTGGGTTTTGTATTGCTGTATTCTTTTAGCTTTTGTTTGTTGGAAAAAAATTTATTTCTCCTTCTCTTTTAAATGATATTCTTGCTGGATAGAGTATTCTAGGTTGCATATTTTTTCCTTTTAGCATTTTAAATATCTCTTTCCATTCCCTCCTGGCCTGTAGAGTTTCTGTAGAGAAATCAGCTGATATTCTTATGGGGGTTCTCTTGTAGGTAACATTCTGCTTTTCTCTTGCTGCCTTTAGGAACCACTCTTTATCACTAACTTTTGCCATTTTTATTATAATGTGTCTTGGTGTGAGTCTATTTGGGTTCAACTTATTTGGGGCCCTCTGTGCTTCCTGTATCCTGAACTCAGTATCCTTTAGATTTGGGAAGTTTCCAGCGATAATTTCTTCAAATATATTTTCCATCCCCTCATCTTTTTCTACTCCTTCTGGAATTCCTATTATGCGTAGATTGGCCCGCTTTATATTATCCCATATGTCTCTTATATTGCTTTCCAGTTTTTTGATTCGGTTTTCTGTCTGTTGACTGGATTGAGTGATTTCCATTATTCTATCTTCCATATCACTGATTCGTTCTTCTGCATTATTCATTCTGGTTTTTACTGCCCCTAGTTCAGTTTGCATCTCTGCAAATGAATGTTCTAGTTTTTCTTGGCTCCTCCTTATATTTTCTAGTTCCTTTCTGAGGGTATCTGCATTACTGTTCATATCTTCCCTTAATTCCTTCAGTATTTTCACTATTTCTCTTTTGAACTCCAGGTCTGTCTGACTGCAGAGATCTGTTTCATTGTTGACTGTTTTAGGTGAGTTCTCCTGTTGGTTTGACTGGGGGTGGTTTCTCAGCTTCTTCATTTTGCTTGTTGTTTTCTTTTTCCTGGTGGAGTTGTACTCTCCGTGGCCGGGCGGTGTTTGCCTTGTCACTGCCGTGGAATGATTCCTGAAGGCTGACGTTGGTCAGTCTTTTTTGAGGCAGTGTAGCTTTTCTGGAGTGTTGGCAGGGTTAACAGGGTCTCTCTGAAGCAATGGAGGACTTTCTGAGGGCAGACAGAACTGGGAGATCCACACCACGATGGGAGTAGATTTCACTTGGCCAGGCAGAGCTTGCTCTGGTGTTTTTGGGCTGTGGGGCTCTTGCAGTGGGCTGGTGGTGCTGGGCAGCTGTTCTGCAGGAGTGCAGCACCCCACCAGGGTTGGAGCAGCTATCTGGGTCACTGAGAACCCAAGAGGCTCTTCCCCAGGGCAGCCTCACTCAGAAGGACTGTCTGAGAATGTAGGCAGATCTTTGCACATCCCTGCCAAGCTTGTTTTAGCTTTTCTGGGCTGCAGGGGTTCTTCCAGGGGGCTGGCGGTGCTAGGCAGCTGTTCTGTGGGAGTGGGGCACCCCCCAAGGGATGGAGCAGCTAGCTGGGCTGATGCAAAACCAAGAGGCTCTTCCCCAGAGCAGCCCAACTGGGAAGGACTGTCCAAGAATTAGGCAGATCTTTTCATGGCCTGGCCAAGCTTGTTATAGCTTTTCTGGGCTGCAGGCCTTTTCTCAGGGGCTGACAGTGTGTGGTGCTGCTCCGTGGGTGTGTAGCCCCTCCAATGGGCAAGCAGGCCAGGGCATAGACAGCCCCTGTGGTGGTAGGCTTCCAGCAATTGTTGAGGCCAGCCCTCCCGGATGGCAGGCAGCCCCACGTCTGGTGTGTACGTAATGGGTGGGGGGGGGTTGGTGGTAACCTCACTGTGGCATCGGGAGTATTCTATGGGGGCCCACCCCTTCTTCTCTCCCCTCCCCAACACTGGCGCAGACCCAGCTCTTCTCCCAGGTTCCCTCTAATGTGGCTTTCCACTTCCCTGCCCTTAGCGTATTGCTTCCTCCCCTGCAATGCTCTGCTTTCTAGTCTCCCAGGCAGTCTCTGCCCCGTCAAACTTGACAGACCAGTTTCTAGACCTCCCAAGCAGTCTCCACTCCACTCCACCCCACACCCAGCCCTTTCCCGGGGACTAACCTCTGGAGCCGAGGTCTAGGTGCCCAGCCCCCACCCAGGTGTCTCAATTTTTGGTGACTGTGCCTGTAGTTCAGATTATCTATTTGGTTCTTGCTCTGCTTTTCACAATGCCAACTTACTGCTACACTCTTCTCTACATCTGGAGATTCCTCCGGTTTGGTTGATCTTTCCGTTGATCTAGGTGCCTTTCCAGGGTGCAGGATCCCTTTCTCCTCCGAAGTTCCCTTTCAGGAGCATCCGTCCAACTCGGATTCTCCTTCTCTCACTCTCCTCTTTTCTCTTGTTTTACCTAGTAATGTCATGAAATTCTTGCCGTTATTGGAGCTTAGGTTCTTCTGCCAGCAATTGGTTGATGTTCTGTGCGAGTTGTTTATCCTATACATGTGGTTTTTTTTGTTGTGTTTGTGGGAGAGGGCGAGCGTGTCCCCCTACTCTTCCGCCATCTTGCCTCTATCTGAAATCCCCATTTCTAGACACAGTCTTATCTGGATCAAACCCCCAATCCCCTCCACTTTCTCTCCCATTCTAGTATTTTCCAACCACCCCATCCTGCTTCTCAAGAGAGGGAAATCAGAGAGAGGCAACATGGCATATTGGACATAGTAGCAGAAATTAAGTCTTCATTGATGTGAGATTACATTTGGGATTGACTGGCCTAGCGGAATGGATTAAATTTCTATAACCACAGAATGGAGGAAGGTAGGTCCAGGCAGAGGGAATCTTGAAAAACAGCAAATGTGCAGAAGAATGTCTGAGGAAGAGCAGTGATCCAGTATGCGACAAGCCTTTTCATTCTCTGGTTAGGTGGGTTGTTTTTGTCTTTCGTTTATAAAATTAAATTTGTTTTTAATTTTTTAACCTTAGAACCATTTGAAAGAAAACAAATTAAGGAACATGGAATAACTGAATATATATTATATTTTACATACAGATTCATTAATATGGTTTAAAAAAAAAGAGAATTGTTATTCCCCAGGTCATATATGTGATATATGAGTTAATAATTTCTCATATGACACTCACTCTTTTTTGTAATATCATCTTATTGTAAACTCACATAAAATTTATTGACAATTAACACCTTAACACTTTTTTTACACATTAACGATGCTAAACCTACAATTGTCTGGCTCTCATTCTTTTTCTTTTCTTCAAATTTTGTCTTTCCCTAGTGAATTGCTTTACATTTATCTTGATTAAACCTCACTCTATTGATTTCCGTCCTTTCTCTAACTTCAAAAACCTGCTGTATATTAATTCTGTTTTCTGTGTTATTAGCTCTCCCTCCTGGAATTGGTGACATTTAGGAAAGTTTTAAAATCCAGCAACATTAAATGACCTCCCTTTCAAATTTGGAGGCTGTATTTAATTTGAAACAGATGAGGAAACATGTCCATGCATATTTTACCTTAGGATGGAAAATTCTTTGCATTCCAATAATTTTCCCTTGCTTCATTGGAGAAAATTATAATATTTAAGAATAACCTACTAAAAATACAAACTTTAATATATGCCTGACTTTGCAGTGGGACAAAAATAAAGAGAAAAGTTTCTATCCCAAAATCAAGATGCATATACTATTTGAGAGTTATGATAGTAAGCAGGATAAAAATAATGTTTAATTACATTGTTCCTTTGTGTGTGTTGAATATTATATATTAATTCATTCATGTAATCCTCTTAATAATCCTAAAATTTAGCCCTTAAGAAATGCAATGTGATGTATTGAGATGGAATTTGAATCTACATATTTATGACTCTTTCCCCATTGTTACAATATGTTCCACTTAAAAAAATTATTATAGTTGATTTACTATATGTTGCGTCAATTTCTGCTGAACAGCAGAGTGACCCAGTCATACATATATATTCCTTCTTTTTCTCATATTATCTTCCATCATACTCAATCACAAGAGATTGAATATAGTTCCCTGTGCTATACATTAGGACCTCATTGCTTATCCATTCGAAATGTAAGTTTGAATCTACTAACCCCAAATTCCCAGTGCATCCTATCCCCTTCCTTAGCAACCACAAGACTGTTCTGCATGTCTGTGAGTCTGTTTCTGTTCTGTAGATAGATTCATCTGTGCCATATTTTGGATTCCACATGTAAGTGAAATCATATGGTATTTGTCTTTCTCTTTCTGACTCCACTTAGTATGAGAATTTCTAGGTCCATCCATGTTGCTTCAAATGGCATTATTTTGTTCTTTTTATGGCTGAGTAGTATTCCATTATGTATATATGCACAACATCTTCTTAACCCATTCATCTGTCGATGGACATTTAGGTTGTTTCCATGTCTTGGGTATTGAGAATAGTACTGCTATGAACATATGGGTTCCTGAAACTTTTTGAACTGTAGTTTTGTATGGATATATGCCCAGGGGTGTTCCACTTTTAATTCATTCATTCAACTTAATTACCATTTTTTGAGAGTCTCCTATTTTGCATAACACTGTTAGACACTGGAGGTATATGATGTACAGATAAATTTTCAGCCATCACAGCTCTTAATGTCTGTGAGGAAGAGAAGTCTCTTAGATGCATCCATATTCTTTCCTTTGCTACAGAGAAAATGAAACCATCAGATATGAGCTACCTCAGCTGACCTTTTCTCCACTTCAAAATGTATTTATACTCCTCCCATCTTCACTGCTCTCCGTTTCACCTCAGAGGAAGAAATGTCCATCCTCTTCTCTTGGATCTACTGCCAACTGCCACGACCATTTCTGATCCCATGTACTCCCAACATTTCTGGAAATGTTTTCTTTCAGTTATCCCAAGTCTCTCTTTCATCTTCAGCATTTCCTCCTCAGTCAATTGTTCCCTTAGGCCAACCATCTCCACAATAATTTTTTGAAATTTTTTGGTCTTACATCTTTCTCAAGCTACTGCTTTCACTCTTACCCTCAGAAATGGCTTTAACAGATTTTAGACTTGTCTTATCACTTTTAAGCATCCTATTTACTCTTCAAACCAATACAGTACAATTTTGTCTCCATTGTTCCACTTAAAGACAAAGGGAGGTATAAAATACCTGAGACTTTCACTCCACAAGTACAGTCATTCTGAGGAAATTATTTCCCTCAGCTTCCCAGAGTTTCCCCAGGTGAAGCTGTGGTCACCCACAGTGGCTTTGCACTGCTCCCTGGCTGCCTCTCCTTCACCTGTCACTTCCCACTGTCTGGCCTGCGTTATACAGACATTATCCATTCAAGTCCTCATCTCAGGATCCACTTCTGAGAGAACCCAAATTAAGAAAAGAAATTTTCAAACCAATTTCTGTCAATTCTAATTCTTTACTTTCTTTCCAAGTATTCTCTTTCCTCTCATTCCCTCTTTAATTGTTTTATTTCAAACAGTCATCTTCTGGCTCCTGTACTAACTTGTCTTGCTGCTACCACTACCTTCTCCCTCTAAACCCTCCCTTTTATACTTTGAATACAATTTTTTTCTAAAATACAAACATTTTTATTTATTTTTTTATTTTTAATGAGTTTTACTTTTTCCATTATAGTTGGTTTACAGTGTTCTGTCAGTTTTCTGCTGTTCAGCAAAGTGACCCAGTAATACATACACACACACACACACACACATACACACACATCTATATATATACATTCTTTTTCTCACATTATCCTCCATCATTTTCCATCACAAGTGACTAGATACAGTTCCCAGTGCTATACAGCAGGATCTCATTGCTGATCTATATGTTGTACATAATAGTATAGCACTTCATTCAGTTTTCTGTCATACCACTCATGTTTTATTGAAATTAATGTCTATGAATCTTTCTCCTTCACTAGATCATGAGTTCTCCCAAGTCAAGACGATAGCTTACTGACCTTCTTGATTATGTGAGAAAAAGAATATGAATGAATGAGTGGGTCACTTTGCTGTATAGCAGAAATTTACAGAACAATGTAAATCAACTATAACAGAAAAAATGAAAACATAAATAAATAAATAAATAAATAAATAAATAAATAAATACTCTCAACAATACCTAGCAATCATAGCTGGATAAAGGACTGAATGATAGAAATTAAAATTAACTGACATGAAGGGAAAGAAGCAAGTTGGATTTTTCTAGGCTTTTTGCTCTCCCATCTCCTTTGCCAACACATATAAACCAAAATTAATGAAGTAGAGTTAATTTTAAAGCAAGTTTCAGGAACAGTATATTTTTGAACTAAGAGGGCCATTCCCACCTTAAAAATATCTCTCAGACTACCTCTCCAGCTCATGAAAATTTTCACTAAGATACAAACCTTTCACTTCAATATTAGAGAAAAAAAAATGCTGGAGTTCGGATGACTGTGAATTAACAAGTTCATTTAAATTACTTTTATTGTAAAAGTAAATCATTCCAAATTTTGGTGTGTGCAAAGGATTAAAAAGCAAGATGAAATCAGTCTCCGAAAAAGTGGTAAGCTGAATCCATTCCTTTGCACTGTGACAAATGAAATTTACATATAGAAGAAGCTTTGTATTACTTATTTCCATGCATGTTCTACAAAGCTCAGATTCTAACTTCTGCGACCAAAATGTGTCTATTAATGCCCAGTACCTTAGGACTCTACTCTGTATTTCTCAGTGTAATATCAGATAAACTTGAGTAATCAGATCACTAAACCACTATTCACACTTGTCCAATCACCTGAGGAGGCATGGGTTTGTTGTTTGTTAATTGGTTTTTTTACAAATTTTTTAATCCCTCTTCAAAGTTAAATTTTACAACTCCAGGTATGAGGCCTAGAAATATGAATTTTTTAAACTTTCCAGGAATTCTGTTGCTCATCCAGGTTTATAAACCTCTAGCCCAGCAAATATATTACATCTTTTGCATTTCATTTATCTCAATTAAATATTTACTAAGTGTTGATTATAGCCTAGCATAGATTGATAACATATCTAACATTTCACTGTGTATACACTACCCCGCAATCCCAACCTCTTCACCCCTAGTGTTTTGCATAAGTGAACATACACTGTCTCTAAGAGAGTTGTTATAGGTAAACCAGTTTAAGGGAGCCAATGGAAGTCTCCACAGAATATGAAAATTATTTGAAAGAATGTGCTGTTTGACATAAATATTTCCATTCCCTTTACCTTTATCTACCACCTTTTCTCAGGTGATAAAATTTCTGTACTGAGGATGAAAAGAGAAAAGCAACAGATTATGATATATTTAAATATTGAAGAGAAGAGGACTTGGAAAAAAGCAAAGTCCAAAGTCATTTCCCTGTTTTTAACACCCCATCCAGACAAACACAAATATGCCCCCCTGTAGTGTTAAGGATTGTTAGAGGATAAATGGCAACAAGGCCAAAGACAGCCTCTAGGGTTTCCCTTGATCTAGTGTGTGGTAGGAACACCAAGCAAATCTTCCCAAGTTCTAGAGAGGATCAAGGAATCAGAAATTGAGCCAGACCTGAGAATGGCTTAAACTCTGGATGACATAATTACAACCAATGTGGTCCAAAGCGATGGGACAAAAGCCAGCCTGAACAGGTAATAACCAATTATAACACTCCTCAACCTCCCAAGACTTATGGCAACCGCGGGCATGGAGGGGATACCCAGAAGTGAGGACAGCTTGATTGACCCAGCTGAAATTCTACCAAACAGAAGAATGAGGGAAAAAATAAATTAATATCTATTTATTGTAACTAAAAGAAAAATATGTCTTGTGGTCTAGTATTTATGCCAGTGCTTTAGCATTTACCTAAAGTTATGGGGAACTCTCAAAACAGAGCCAATTACCATGCCTCTTCCCTTAAAGGAGATGTGGAAAGATGCAGTAGAAGGAAAACAGGACTTTCAAGTCAGACACACCCAGGGTGAATCCTGGGTTCTACTCAAGGGATAGGTTTTTATATTCACCCAGGCTCACTTTTGTCATCTATAAAAGGGGAGGGTTTTTTTAGAATTAAACAAGAAGTAGAAGTTAAAATCTTTATGTGTTCAATACACTAATTCCTTTATTCCTTCAGAATTTTTCATCTTAATTTAGAGGCCATATTTACCTAAAAGAAAACATAATCATGGTTAAATATAATGACTCAATCCTATAATTCCTTTTTAAAGCATGACTTTGTAGATTTCTGCCCCTGTTTGCATCACTAGGAAGAAGGTCATGTTCTACTGAGTGAGGGTGACAACTCCCTCCCACCGAATAAACCGATGAAGTGGCTCCTGATTTACCTGCTCCAAAACTTCTTACATGTTTGAATCACGGTTTAACCCAAATCACTCTGGTTACAATGGCCACAGAGAGCTAATCTCTAATCTCAGGGTATTGTTCTGATTATGATAGCAGGGGAGATGATTTTTAATTTTGCTCAGAGCAGTAAGATTTTTATGCAATTGAATTTGACTCGTAAAATCCATTTCAAGCATACCCTCTTTAAGCAATGGTCCCTGCAGATAGAGGAAGTAAAAAGGAGCTTTCTAATTTACAGTCAGTGTTATGATGCACAAGATAACCATAGCTTTCAGGTAAGAAAAGTGAGGACTTGACACAGCAATTTAGAATTTTTATAGTTAGTATCATTTTCTTGTTAATGGGTCCATTGACAATCATAACATTAGGCCGTAAAAGTTGGTGTTAACTTTACTTCGCTAATCCCAAATTTTCACCTGAATTTTTTTCTCTTATTCAAACAATCATTGACAGTTATAGCTGAGGAGGATTGTGGAGTTCATGCAACCCAGGGACAGCAAACTGGCGACCTCTGGGCAGAAGTCCATCTGTAGATGGTTTTATTTTCTCCCACAAAATATTTATTTCCCCTTTTCTTCTTCCTTTTTTTCTTTTCTTTTTTGTTGTTATTTATGCCTATTTTTTAATTTTTAAATCAAAACATGACTTAAGTACAGCAGAGTAAAGTGCCCCAATTGTAAGTGAATGTTTGTATATGTATGTACCTATGTAAATCACATCCCAATCAAGATACCGAACATTTCCAGAGTTTCCTTATAGTCCTCTTAAGTAACCAAAAGAACCCAAAATAATGACTATTCTGATATATATCCCCACAGTTGAGATTCGATTGCTTTTAAATTTTACACAGATGTAATCATACGGCATGTCGTCTTTTGTATGTATGAATACAGCTTCTATGAATAGGTTTGTTCATGTCCTTGGGTGGACATAAGCTTTCCCTTCTAATGTGTGTCTACGCAGGAATTAAATTGCTAAATCGCAAGTTATAAATAGTTTATGAATATGCTTACAACTGCCACACAGTTTTCCAAAATGATTGAATTCATTTCTATATTCACCAGCAATATATGAATTCTAGCTGCTCCACACCCTCACCAATATTCAGTGAAGCGTTTTCAACAAATTTTCATTTGAATATAACTAAGGTCTCTATGCATCTTCTTCAGGCCCTATAACTCCCCACTGTCCTATACCAACCATTTCATATCCACAGTTTAAGTCCATGGGTCTGGAATTCTTTTGAATTAGCTAAATAACTATGAATCTCATCCCATCTTTTATTTATCCTACTAAGAAAACAGGTCCTAGGAATTTTAACTGGCTAACCCAGCATCACATAGCTAGTAACAAATTTAGGTTTGAATCTCAGGCTGGACCTCTACACCAGGCCTCTTTCCACTGCATGGCACTGCCACCTGCTGATGCACAACTCCCATTTTAACTCTTATCTTTACTTGCTAAATATTTCCTTCTGAATAACTATAAAATGAAATGCACCCTTCAGTGGTGTGCCTCAATGTGGCACCATATTGTTGACATGTGTCTCAACACTCTGTCTTGCTGCTTTTCATGAAAAATAAATGCAAAGCATAAATTCAAAGGTGGTAGCAGGCAGTGGTTAAAAAATAAAGTAGAATGGGAATCAGCTGTAAAAAACCTACTGGATTTTACAATCTTAGTCAAAGAGAAAGGATCCTTCTAATAATGGGAAGGATATAGTTCTCATCCTGCCTTAAGTGCTATATTACCAGATTCACAAAACCTTCATGGAAAAGTGTCATGGTTTACCAGCAGGTATTTTTTAGTCTCCACATTCTTCCTGTGGTATAAACATTTGCTTGAAAGCAGGCAGGGTTGTAAATAAAGTTATGTGAGAACATATGTTATCATTTGAATTAGACAAAGGCTAGTAACCAAGGACATTATGAGGCTGTCTATTGACTTTTCCCCAATTTCCTTAGACATAAAACGAGGAATTAGTTAAATTATTTGTAAGACTTCCTCCAGCTTGATAGTTCTATGAATGGATTAACCACAAGTATAATGTATATGATAGAGGGAAAACGTAAAACAAACCTAGAGTTTCTTCGTGAATATCTGGTTTGAGGAACAGACTTCATTATATAAACTGGACACGCGTGTCACCTGATAAACTGACATTTCCATTAATTGGTCATTGACATGAACTTGGTCTTATTATCATTTCACCATCAGTCATCCATCTCCTTCCCCTCACCTGCCTTCCAACTGTATTTAGTTAAACAAATGTATGTGTAGTACTTGACAAAGTGATGGTTTCTTTTCCCACAGAGTTACACTGTATCAAAGTGATCTACTCCTTACTGGTTTATCTGAGAAATGGGGAATCAATGATTATGCCATGCAAGAACAAAAATCTGAAAGTAATAAATCTATCTTAAATGAACAATATAAATTGTATTTATAGGATCTGAAATAAAATTAACATTAGTCATTTTTTCAATAAATGATCTGAAGCATATTTCTTTCTCTAGAAGAATCTGAAGGAATAGAATAAAAACTCAGGAAGAATTTATGAGATTTCTTATAACCCCCAAAAAATAAATCCTTTTAAAAAAACACAAGATTAAAATTACCAGAGAGTGTTCTGATTTGTTTTGATAGATTGAGACTCCAGAGACAAGACCTTCTATACCATACTTAGGAATCACCTTTTCCCCTTGTCATATGAGAATTCATGTTTTCTTTAATTAGAAATTGATCAGAAGCCTAATAAAATTTGATGAGCAATAGCACTAAAAATCCCTTTTGCAAAAGGCTCAACTCTATCTACTCACAAGTTTTCTCCCCTTGAGTTCACTTCATGCCCCCTGCCCATGTCTGAAGAGAGGATGGGGTGGGAAGTTCAACTTATTTTTCTTTGTGAAGTTTCTCACTAAATTTTTTAATTACTAGGAGAAGTTTTGATGAGTAGGTCAGAGTAAGTGAAGTATAAATAATCTTTTTTTGTAGAGAGTAAGATGAATTAAAGATTTACTTGAGGAAATTTAGAGATTTATACAGGTAAAGGAAACTAGACTTAGTGGAAAGAAATCATTTACGTTGTGCCAGCAAAACCTTTTGTTTGTGATTCACTCAAACCAAAATGTTCAGCCCTCCCCGACACTGTGTCACATCTTCCTTGTAGTCAGGATTTATTGTGATTCTGGGTTTATTGTGTGTTTATGTTGATGTGTGTGTGTGTGTGTGTGTATAGAATATAAATTCATATCCTAAAGCTGTAGATGGATGAATGGATGGTTGGATGGATGGATGGAAAGATGATAGATAGATGGAGAGATGATAGATAGATAGATAAATAGATAGATAAATAGATAGACAGATAGATAGATAGATAGCATACTTGGCTCCCGATTTGGAGCTATAGGGTAAAGTTCCCTTGATAATGGTCAGCAAAAGATCTTACTATTTTTTACCAGCAGAATCAAACAAAAATTCCATGGAAAAACAAATTAAATGAAAAAGTCTAATCTATAAGGAAAGTAGGCAGAGCACAGTTAAACAATGTAAAAACAAGATATAGAGAGAGACACCCTAACTAGGTTGTGCTTGGACGCAGTAACAGGGCACACCTAGCATCAGAGTCACCACTGTGGCTTGGCGATTAAGGCAATAACATAAGCAAGAATAGAACAGAGAAATAGACACAGGAAAGTGGGTCATGGCTAGATGTCAAAGCAAGTGAGAAGAGATAATAAAGCTATAAAATGGTCTCAGATAAGTGTCAAGAAACTGAGTTAGATAGGACTTGCTAATCCAGGACCAGAGAGATCGCAGTCAGAGAAGAAAGAAAAAGAAAATATATTTGAGGGAAAAATATCTGAGTTGACATTCCGTCTTTCCAAGGATTCTTATGGTGGCTATAGTTCAATGCAATAGTTTATCTGGGGAAAGGACAGGAACTCCCTCAATTCTGCTCCAGGTCATTCTTCATTAGGAGGAGGACCTTGGACCAGAGAAGGGGTTTTATTCTCTTCTACCTAAACCTTCTCTTGACCTGTATTGGATGCCCATCATCGTGGACAGCCAGAGCCATAATCGCAAGAAGGCAGTGGAGGCTCTGAGTCTCTTAAATCTCTTATTGTTTACTTCTGACCCAAGATAAGTGTTCCAATCCAGAGTTCCGGTTGTGGCTCTGTGGTTAACGAATCCGATTAGGAACCATGAGGTTGCTGGTTCGATCCCTGCCCTTGCTCAGTGGGTTAAGGATCTGGCGTTGTCATGAGCTGTGGTGTAAGTTTCAGACGCGGCTGGGAACCCGAGTTGCTATGGCTCTGGTGGAGGCCTGCGGCCACAGCTCTGATTCAACCCCTAGCCCGGGAACCTCCATATGCCGCCGGAGCGGCCCAAGAAATGGCAAAAAGACCAAAAAAAAAAAAAAAAAAAGAGTTCCAATCCAAAATCTGGGCTTTTAACTGAGGTTCTAACCTAAACTAGAAAAACATTCAAAGAGACGCTAGATACAGCAAAATATGCAGCTCCGGGGAAAACAAAAGTAACTAGTTGACCACTGTTTCCCAGAATGTCCAGTGAGAAAATTGAACCTGGATCTAGGATTGAATTTCAGTAAAACTAGAAAGAATGAAAACATTTAAAAATGCCCTAGGTGGGAAAAGCTCAGTCCATAAGGCTTTGGTCAGATCAGATTTGGGAGGAAGACCAAGGCAGTTTGCTATAAATTTTAGTGATTACACACCTCAAAAAATTTACACTTATAAAAATCTTCATGCCGGTATATTTTTGCAGCTTCTGTTTCAAAATATTCGTCCCAATCACAATGAAGGGATTAAGAGGGGAAAAGAGCTCTAACCCATATTTTAACCAGATATTTTTAGGCTAAAGACAAAAGGAACCATACATGAATGCTGTACTCTAGTTAGTAAATTTTTTTTTTACGGTGGCATAGGTTAGCACATTTGAATCTACTTTAAGTTTATCCTAGTATTGAACAAATAAGTAAATACTTCATAGATACTGAAAGCCAGGTTTTTCACTGTTGGAGAAAGAAATTTCAAACAAAGAAAGGGAAGGACTAGAATGAATCCTGTACTATTGGATTAGAATCAGAAGTGTTAGTATGAAGTTAGAGTCTTCTGAGAGACAGAGGTTAATGATAGGTAGGTAAGGAGAGAGATGTTAGGTAGGTAGGTAGGTAGGTAGATAGATAGATAGATAGATAGATAGATAGATAGATAGATAGATATCCTCGTGTGTGTTTTTAGCCTAAGCATATCTAGTTAAAATATTGCTTTAAAAATGGGATAAATGAGATCATACAGTATTTGTCTTTCTCTGTCTGACTTATTTCACTTAGCAGTTTAGCCTAATCCACTGAAGGTCCATCATGTTGATGCAAATGAAAGGGTTTCCATCCTTCTATAGCTATATTCCATATATGTATATGTACATCACATTTTCTTTATCCATTCACCTATTCATTGACACAATAGCATTTCCATGTCTTGGCTATTATAAAAAATGCCACTAGGAACTTAGGGGTGCAGATATTTTTTTGAGATAGTGATTTTGTGTCCTTTTGAGGAACACCCATAAGTAGAATTGCTGGATCATGTGATAGTTCTATATTTAATTTTTTGAGAAATCTCCATACTGTTTTCCATAATGGCTATACAAATCTACATTTTTACCAAGAGCACACAAGAGTACCCTTTTCTCCATAACCTTACCAGTACTTGTTATTTCTTGTCTTTTTGATAATATCCATTCTAATAGGTGTGAGGTAATATTTCATTGTAGTTTTGATTTGCATTTCTCTGATCATTAGTCATGTTGAGCACATTTTCATGTACTTAGCCATTTGTATGTCTTCTTTGGAAAAATTTCCACTTAGTTCCTCTCCCCATTTTTAAATCAGATTGGGGTTTTTTTCTATTGATTTATATGGATCATTTCTATATTATGATATTAATTTTTTTCAGATATATGATTTGCAAGTATTTTCTCCCACCCCATTTGTTGTATTTTCTTTTCTTTGATGGTTTCCTCTGCTGTGCAGAAGCTTTTTAGTTTGATGTAATCCCGCTTGTTTATTTTTGCTTTTGGTGTCAAATTCACAACATCATTGCCAAAATCTGTGTCAAGGAGTTACCCCACAAGTTTTCTTCTAGTAGTTTTATGGCTTCAGGTCTTATGCAAAGTGGAATATTTTAACACCAAAATTAATCAGAATAGTGCTCCATATACTACATGTTTGACTTCCTAATTCTCTTTGTTCTTTATGTCAAGGATTAAATGATAGCTTTTTATTTTGTGTCCAATTTATAATGAATTATTCTGGTGGCAATAAGCACAACAAAGGAAACTGGTGACTCAAATTATGTATTTATTATTTGCTATTGGCTATAAAGTATTGGCAATGTTAAAATTTTCTTTAAAAATTAGATCTGCAAAATTTGGCTCAAGAAAATTGGGTACTTTTTGTACACAGGAAATAGTAGACACAAAGGAAAAACGACAGTAGTGAGCATTTTAATCTCTAATATCAGACTAATGGATTAATTTAATCTTTGTTGTAAAATGTATGCAGAAAATTGTTTTCAACTCAAACAATTTCATTAAAGTTAAAATGGAAATTTTTTAATATGGCTTCTCCCTGCTCTACAGAAAAGTGATTAAGATATTTAATTATAGTTAGCAGCAGGAAATTCTTTCTCAGTGAAAAATCCATCCATGGTGGTACAATACTGATTTAATGTATCTGTAGTAAGAAGAAATCATCTTTTGGGGGGCCACAGTCAGGGAATATATCAGGTTCTCATATCCTCTTTATAAACATTGAGCTGACAGCAGACACCACAGCCATTTGGAGTTGAGATAGGGCCAATAAGCCCATCCAGATATGCATACATACATACTGGAAAAGTCAATTAAAGTTTTTTATTTCAGAGCAGTCACTGCTGGCTAAGGGGAGCAGAGACTGTGCAGAAAATGGTTTTTGGCCTTAAAGGATGAATTAAGATTTTAATGGGTAGGGACCATGGGTCAGAGGAATGGGCATTTGAGTTAGTAGAAACATCCCAGGAAAATTCATTTAACAGGGACTATATAATGAAGGAATGATCACAAAATCTAAAGGTGACTTTTGGGGCTTGATCATAAGTTCTATATAGAGAAACAGTAGAACATATAGGTAGAAAATTAGCTTGAGCCAAACCTGGGGAAATCTTGACGATCAGGTTGCATAGCTAAAACGTTATTAGGTAAACCATTGAACTATCCTAGGTTTTTTGTTTGTTTTTTTAATTGAAAATTGGATAAAAATCAAAAAAACCTTCCAAATCCTGGAAGATTTAGGAAAAGGTATTAGAAGTTACGCATTAATAAATAGGATCCAATGATACAATTTTTTTTTTTTTTTTTTTGTCTTTTTGCCATTTCTTGGGCCGCTCCTGCGGCATATGGAGGTTCCCAGGCTAGGGGTCGAATCAGAGCTGTAGCTGCCAGCCTACGCCAGAGCCACAGCGACTCGGGATCTGAGCTGCGTCTGCGACCTACAGCACAGCTCACGGCCAATGATACAATTTTGTACTTACTGTATGTTCTTATAAAATATCACACTAGTAAAAGAGAGTCCTTGTAAGCCACTTGTTTACAGAATTGTTACCCTCTCCCAACAAATAGAATAAACATATTGCTTAGAATCCAGACAAATTTTTGACTTGGATCCAGCACAGCAGCTCCTCTGCCTTCAGTGCAATCATCCGAGGACTTGGACTTCATTTGCAGCTGTCACTTCAGGTTCAGGGATTCTCTCTTCTGTTGAACTGAGACAGCTGTGGTTGCAGTGGATAGAAGTCTGAGCAGAGGATAGTGTTTGCTTCTCCACTCAGCCACTTCAGAGTTTGAAACCTGGGCAACTGTCTTGACCTCTTGGGATTTGTCATCTTTCCCTGCCAGGTGAAGAACTTGACCTATGATAACCTCTACATTGTCTTCAAGCTTTGGATTTTTATGTCTCTAAGCCATTTAATAAGCTACTCTAGCATCTCCAGAACTGCTTTCTCCACAGCAACACAAAAGTTCTTAACAACAGGTATAAGAGATCCATGGACAAGCAAAAATTATAAGTACATAAAGAAAAAAGTAGTTGTTTCTAGATTCAGCTTAAAATACAGGCTTTACTAATTTGCTTTGCTTCCAAGTACCTTTAAGTATATATAATTATGCTATTTGTGAATCTATCCTATATTTTGTTTAATATCGTTCTGCTGTACAGATTAGGGGGAAGAAACTAATTCTTTTAAGCCTTTTTTAATACTAATCTTAGCAAAATTAAAAGCAATGATCGATAATACGGAGGCTGAAATCAGAAGACCTGTGTTTTATTATTAAGACAACCACTTACTAAGTTACCTTAACCAAGTTATTTTATTTACTATCCCTAAGCCTTACTTTCCACATTTTTTTCTGTCTTTTTAGGGCTGCACCTGTGGCATATGGAGGTTCCCAGTCTAGGAGTCGAATCAGAGCTATAGCTGTTGGCCTGTGCCACAGCCACAGCAACACTGGATCCAAGCCACATCTGCGACCTACACCACAGCTCATGGTAATGCCAGATTCTTAACCCACTGAGCAAGGCCAAGGATCGAACCTGTGTCCTCATGGATGCTAGTCAGATTCATTTCTGCTAAGCTACAACAGGAACTCCACTTTCTACATTTATAAAGTTAGATTTTTGTGAGGATAAAATAAGATAATGTGTATAAAGACTTGACATATAAAGATCTCAGTAAACAGGAGAATATAATAATGTTAAACATAGAGAAAATATTGACCCAAAGAAAAGGGAGGGTTTTTTTTGTTGTTTTTGTTTTTGTTTTTGTTTTGTTTTTTTTTTTGTTTTTTTTTTTGTCTTTTTGCTATTTCTTTGGGCCGCTCCCGCGGCATATGGAGGTTCCCAGGCTAGGGGTCGAATCGGAGATGTAGCCACTGGCCTACGCCAGAGCCACAGCAACAAAGCAGGATCCGAGCCACGTCTGCAACCTACACCACAGCTCACGGCAACGCCGGATCGTTAACCCACTGAGCAAGGGCAGGGACTGAACCCACAACCTCATGGTTCCTAGTCGGATTCGTTAACCACTGCCCCACGACGGGAACTCCCAGGGAGGTTTTTTTTAATATAGAAGCCTTCCTTAAGAAACTGGCTGACTTGGGAAACTAACTAAGCTTCTGAGATCTGCCTTCATCTGATTAAGTGCCTTCATGATACAATCATTTGAGAGGTTTTTTAAAACAGCCAATCTCCAAGCTCCAACCAGATACAGTAAATCGGAATGTCTGGCTCACTGAGGGAAGGAGATTCTCTGGAAAGCTGAGCTTCTCAGACAGTTTGAGAATGCTCAAATCTCAAGATCCAGACATAGCTTGAACTTAGGAGCCTCAAATCTAATTGGGTTGCCTCGTCCCATTAATACTTGAAATTGACAGACTTGCACTCATTTATAGGTAAATTCATAATATATTTCATACAGTGGGAAAAAAACTTTCAGGAAACCAATGATTTTTCCCCACACCTGGGATTCTTGTATGTTATTCATATTCTTAGGTAATTTCCACTTCAAATATGCTCATAAATGTCATCTAACTCAGACCTAAAGGCAGAAAGCAGGCCTAAATAATAGATGATGGCAAGATTAACTTTACTGAACCATCTTGGATGCTTTTGTTATCTTTGTTGGGTTGCAAGCACATGATCTGATCACAGGACATGAAGTAATAAGAAAAAAAGCTTTCAATTTCTTAAATCTTTGTATAAAATGTAGATTTTTTTCTCAGTTTAATAAAGATATTTTGCTCTTAGGTGGCTTTGTTGTTCTTAAAAATACATTTTCATGGTAATAAGGTCCAAATAACTAAATTAAAGAGAAAAAAATAAAGAGAAAATTTTTAACACTTCGCATGAAGATTTCCACTTCAATTTTGAAAGTATGTTAATTATGATAATGTTATTTTAGTGATAACTTTTGTAAACTGACATAATTTTCATGAATCATGAGCCATTCCCATTCCTGCAATGAAAGAATTTCCCAATTTTCCAATGAAATCACCATCACTCAAAATTTTGAACTTCACTATATCACTATTTATATTTAGAAATGGCACATGGTACAATATAAGATTATCATTTATCTTCAGAACAAATGATTCTTATTAGGAACTAATTTTAAAATGCCCCTTTGGAGATCCTAGACTCTTCCTCCTATAGCATTCTATTAATTAAATTGACTCAACTAAATATATCACTATCAATCAGGAAAAATTCTGATATCAAGTCTTGGCAAAGTTTTCTAAATATACTACATTTGAAGAATGAAGCAATTTGTATCATAAATAAAAAAATCTTTCACTAAAATCAGAAAATTTAATACCTATAATTATTACAATAGAAAAGATTCTCTTAAAAAATCAAGATAAGGAGGAGAAAGAGCACTACTCAGTTCTTGCCTCAGATCTTTGTCTAATTAATAATGTGATTCTAGAGAGATAAATTATTTGAGCCTCTACTTTCTTTCTCCATCTCTAAATTCCTTTAAATCTTCAATACTCTTTAATTTTTTAATTATATGTACTGTTATATTTATAATCAAAAGAACCAAAAGCTCACTACCACAAAGTAAAAAGTGAGTGAGTTCTCTTTGGTTATGTGCTGATCTTTAACATGAGAATTTTGGTCTGCTTGGCACTTCTATTTCCCCATTATAATGAATAAACTTACTTCCTAGCCTAAATTACTGTTCTGTGATTTAGGACACAAATTTAAGGAAAATGTTACATTTCTATAATAAGAGGCTCCAAAATACAATGGCCTAAATAAGACATAAATTTCTTTCTGTTCCATATAAATTTCTTTCTGTTCCATATAAATTTCTTTCTGTTCCACCTGGTCTAGGGTTGGGGGAGGTGGAGTGGGACTCTTTTCCAAGAGGTCATTCTGATATCCAGTTTCTTTACTTCTTAGTATTCCTCTGTACCCATAAGAGTATTGCCCTCATCATAATTTGGAGGTTGAATTGTAAAAAAAAAAAAAAAAAAAAAAATTTAGGAGTTCCTGCTGTGATGCAATAGGATTGGCGGCATCTCTGCAGTTCTGGGACACGGGTTCAATCCCTGGCCAGGCACAGTGAGTTAAGGATCCAAAGATACCACAGCTGTAGCATAGGTCGCAACTGTGGCTTAGATTTGATCCCTCGCCCAGGAAATCCATATGCCGAAGGGCAGCCAAAAGAGAAAAAAATAAGTTTTAGTTTCAAAACCTCTGTTTCCAGATGCAGATAAATTCACACAGGGTAAGTGCTTTGTCTGGCATAATACAACTGCTTACAGTTAGCATGAATCCAGTACTCTGTTATTGACTTCAGCAATGTTTCCTTCCATCACTTCAAACTCAAACCAGCCACTCACTAATTAAGTAGAGTGCCATGAAAAGATATTTGATTTTAGATTCAAGCAGACATTTGTCTCAAGCCCATTATTTCTCACTTGAGGAGGAGATATAATATTGCCTACCTACAAAATGGAGAGAACCCTATGTCATGGAGTTAGTGGGTTTGAGATAATATAATGTAAGTAAGCTTACTTATCATGGATCTAGGTACAGAGCAAAGGCTTCATAATGCTCCCCACCCTTCCTCACAGAGATATGGAAGACAACACCCTCTGTCCTCAAGGTACTGTAGTGGTAAGATATCCCACCATAAACATTTCTAAAATGACCAGCCTTCTGAGCAATAAAGTGATGTTTCACATTCAATTCATCATCTCAGGTTATCAAGCCACATTTGCATGTGTGATCTCATTTGCTACCACACTGTGAAGTGGGCAGTACCCAGAGAATCATCCTCATTTCACACCCTCACACCAACTATTTTGTCACCTTTTCTATTCCCAAAGCCCTTCTACACACACTGTTCCATTTGATGATCACACTTTTTTGAAACAGGAAGAGAAGACAGTACTATCGTCATTTTAGAAATGAGAAAACTAAGTATGAGAAAAGTCATTAGTTTGATTTTTTGTAAGAATAGAGAGTTAACCTTGTACATAGTTCTGAAAAACTATTTTTAAATGAAAAAAGTGAAGGAATAAAACATCTCAATTTCAAATAGTTTTATTTTGAAATTTCAGAGAAAACCTGTATTTCACAGTTAAGACAAGATCCTGACTTTTTTCTGCATATGGACCAATATACTCCCCAACCAGACTGTATCAGTAGACATCTGAGGGGTCAGAGCCACAGAAATCAGGGGTTGTATACTCTTAGCATTTTTCTCTGAAAAGATATAGGCAACCATTTCTGTGACTGTAGAACCTGCCTGACTAATCTGTGCTCTTCTCTACTGCTCCTTCTACTGACAGATACTTCACCAGGATGAAAACAGACAAGATGAGCCAAAGAGCTAGAAGTCTTGGTCCACCACACTGCAGTTCTGTGATATCATTGGTCCAGAGAGGGATCTCTCCCCTAGGATGTACTAACCCTCTTTGTTCATTGACTCTGGAAACTCCTTCTTTAGAAACCCCCTCTTTTATATCCAGGAATGCTTTGGGCTGCAGGAGTCTATTTTTATCAAGCAAGTGTCTATTTATTAAAAAGTAGAAAATACTAAGTGACTACAAGTCTTTGTTCAGCGGTTCTGTGACAGCAGGTGCAATGTCTCCATGATTTTCTTAGGCTTTTTTCATGGCTATATAATAGCTGCTATACCTACAGCTCTCACATCCTTTTACCAGACAAAATTGGATAGGGGAAATGTGGCCAAACAGCTGCTTGGCCACATCTCTCACTGGCCAGAACTCCATTACATGGCCACTCTTACCCACAAGCAAAGGTAATTACCTCAGCTTGAATAACACCTGCTTTCTTTAATCTCAGGGGGATAAATTCTACATATTTGGGTTATGGAGCACTTGCTTCTTTCTAATCCCTCCCTACTAGTTTTTCTTTTCAAAGTCAAAATAGAAAAAGAAATGAAAAGAGATGAGTTTCTCTTTCTCCTCTGAAGTGGACCCAGTGACACTCTCCTAATCACTTAAATTTTTCATTGGTAAATAAATACGTACCAATACTGAAAAAATGGAAAATATTTGGTATATACACACATGCAGTGTCAAGAAGAATATCTGAAAAGATATATACTAATTTGACAGTCATAAAGTTTAGGGGTAAAGATTAACTTGATTTATTTTTCTTTATTTAGTTTATAATAAGAACATATTTGTGTATTATTTGAATAAGTTCTATATAAGAAGGTATAACCCCCAAATCCTTGGAACCAAGTTCTTGATGTTTCAGTTATCACCTATCTTCTTCATAAATATTCTATAACTATAGAGGAGATATTCCTTTAGACGAAACCTATATCTTCAGCCACTGTCAAAGTTAATGAAATAGATTTCTTAAAGTATTTTGTCTCTACTCTTAGACATTTAAAAACATTATTTAAATGGAACAAAACAAACTTAGTTATACCATAAACTCTTCACACTAATTTATTTTCCTTGGAAATAATATATGTCATTAATAAGATTTACTCTATGATGTTTAATCAAACTAATAAAATGACACATTTAAGTCTCACATTCCTACAGGAAAGAGATAGTTATAAGTAACGAATCTATAAGTTACACCAAAATATTAGATTGCAATTGGACTTATTGGTGTCAACGAGATGGCATAATAAGCCCAAAATGAAATGATGTTCCATGTGGGATTATTAAAGCAGCAATCTTCAAAAAAGTATAAATGCAAAACTAAACATGCAATTAGTTGCAGAAAAATATTGATTGTACCCAGTAGTTTTATAACTAAATAATAAAATAAAATTATATAGTTCTATGATTAGCTATTAAGGTATTATGCAGACAAAATATGTATCAAAATGTCATTATGTTTAAGAGAATATCGCCAATGGGAAAAGCGTGTGCCTCATCACAACCTATAAATCACATTGCACATTTCCAACTGGATACCATGCAATTTGTTCCCTTTGAAGAAAGAAATTGCTTCACTTTGTTAAAAAAAATGTAAATTATACATATTTTAATTGAAGTATTTGGGCATTTCCATATTCCTTTCTCTGACTGTAGGTCTTTGATAGACAATCTCTCTGTTGTTTCCAAGGCTTAAGATACTTTTCATTTCATCTATGATGATCCGAAATTTCATTTCATGTATCTAAGTATAGAAAGTTTATAGACCACAGAACGACTGGATATATTTCTACCTAGCTCAGATAGTGTTGGAGTCAAGTTTCACCAAATCTCTATAATTTAAACACTTCTTAGAATAATGATAACCAAAGGAAAATGGTCCGATTCATTTTATGAATCAGTATTTCATATGATACTAAAACCAAACAAAATCATTACAGAAAGGGGAAACTGTAAACCAATTTTATTTAGAATTTTGTGGGAAAATACTTCTAATAAAATATTAGTAAATTAAATGCAAAAGTACATATAAAAGATGAAATTATCTCAGGAATACAGTGTTGACTGAACATTAAAAGTTATTAATGTTTTGGAGTTCCCATCGTGGTGCAGTGGTTAACGAATCCGACTGAGAACCATGAGTTTGCAGGTTCGATCCCTGGCCTTGCTCAGTGGGTTAACAATCCAGCGTTGCCCTGAGCTGTGGGGTAGGTTGCAGACACAGCTGGGATCCCGCGGTTGCTGTGGCTCTGACGTAGGCCGGTGGCTACAGCTCCGATTCGACCCCTAGCCTGGGAACCTCCATATGCCTCAGGAGTGGCCCAAGAAATGGCAAAAAAAAAGACAAAAAAAAATTTATTAATGTTTCCAACACATTCAAGATAAGAGACAAAAATATATATTCATCTAAACACAAAGATTGTTTGACAAAATCAATAACAGTTTTTGATTTTTTTAGTGCTTAATAAATGCTGAATATAAGGAGAGTTACTTTACATGATCAAGTAAACCTAGCAAAAACCTAAAACAAATTTCACACTTATTGGCAAAATGTTAGAAAACATTTTCATTAATGCTAGAAGCAAGACAGGAAAGCCTGATGTTATTACTTCTACTCATCATTCTTCAGGAAATAGTCAAAGCAATACAATAAGAAGAAAGGTAATAAGAGGTATATTGATATCAATGAACAGTGAAGTAGTAATGTGTGTGGACCTTGCCCTATTACTGGTGAGAAATTATCACACTCAGCAGACTCTGGACAAAGCCACTGTATCCAACAGTAACAATTGAACAGCAGATTTGCAGGATGTGGTCAATGAAAAAAAAGAAAGAACAAAATGAACTCTGCTTTCCAATCTATGACACAGAGAGATGAACCCCAAAGAGAATGCAGCAGTGTCTGAGGGAACCAAGTGGAGGTTGAGCTTTAAGGAAACTGGCTTTGTTGGCAGGGAGCAGGAGAGGATGAGCCCTGGACTCTCAAGGGATTCCATGTTGTACTTAGCAAATCCTACATGCTGTGCATACACACAGGTCTCCCTGAGGCCTGGTTGTGAGCTGCTACTGGAGTTGAGCAGGAGGCTCTGAGCTAAGCAGAGATTCTATAATACCTTTGTGAAGAAAATTATGTAACTTTACTAAAACATTTAAATTAATTATGAATGTGTGAAGATGTATACCGTGTTTACCAGAAGAAAATATTAAATTTATTCTCTTCCAAGTATCCTCCAAATTCAGCTTAATTCTAAGCAAATGTTTGTGCTAAAATTCACATGGGAAAAAAGAAGTGTATGCAAATTCAAGGCAATCTTGAGAAGTGAAAACAAAGAGAGGTTGGTCCCACCTCTGAATAGAGAGGATATTATTGACACAGCAATCAAAAGGCATAAAGCAAAGATAGATGAGTTTGACTACGTCAGAACTCAAGAAGACTTCTGTGGGGCTAAAGAAACAATCAACAATATTTAAAATCAAGGAAAATTCAGAAAAAAATATCTAAAATATATAAGGAATTCTTGGATATAAATAACAAAAATATATTAATCTAATGGTAAAATTAAAAGTTAGAAAAAGACGATGGGCAGAAGAGGAGATTCTAATGGAAAGCAAGTATATGAAAATTTCCTCAACTTCAACAATAATTAAGGAACTCCATTTTCCTTCCATCAAATCAAATGAAAATAAATCTGACCATATATAGTGCTGGTGAAGCTATGAGGAAAAGAAATTCTCATACACTTCAGGCAGAATTGAAAATAAGTGCCACCCCTTCAGACAGGAATTAAACAGAATCTAATAACATTGAAAATATTCATAACCTAGTGCCCGTACTATTTAATTTCTGGTCATATAACTTCTTCCTTCCCAGCCCTCCCAAAGTACTTTATACATGTACACAAGGAGATATATTCAAGAATGTTTGCTGCAGCATATTTTAACAGCAAATATAAAGAGGGGAAACTAAGTGTACATAAAAACAAGGAGAACAGATTGCAGTATCCTTGTGATGAAATTTTGTGCCAATTAAAAAGAGTGAACCGGATAGATAAGAGAGATATATAGACAGTTTGAGCTTAACATAATGCAGATTATAAAAAGCAAAACAAAATATGTATAGTATGATATATATGATATGCACATACATATACATGAATGTATAAAACACAGTATACAGTTCATGTATGTGTTTGTTTTTAAGGACTGGATATGCAATCATAAAATTTACTCTAAGGTCAGAATTGTGGGTGTTACAGCTAAATCTGTAATGATTCATTATATAGAAAAAAATACTAAAAGACATTTGAGGTAAAATATTAAGATTTGTCAACTTTGGAAAGAAATATATGTAATTAGATATTCTTCAATCCTCTATTGTTCTTTTAAAAATCTTAAAACTTAAAAATAATCAATGTTTTATAACCAGTGGCATTGAAAAATAATTCAGGAAATCTTGGATAATTGCAAATACTATCACAAGTCACAAGTTACTTGGGAGTCTGGTCTTGCTGGTCAGATACGGCTTTGAAACATCTAGATTTTCTTTTTATAGAGGCGGTAAATTAGAATGTCTTAAGCTCTGAAAAGAGATTTTTTGTTGTTTTACCTTAAATGACTCCCTTCAGAAATATTTGTTGGCAACACATAAACTTGAAAGAATTCTTTTGTTCCTTATTATCAGGCACTGAAGCTTTCCCCAAGAACATTTTGCAGCAAAAACCAGATACAAGGCCATGCTCGAATGGCACCATTAAATTGTTCAGTGCTTGGTCTGGTACTTACAGTAATACTTAAAGCATTCCCCCAAGACCCATCAAAATAGAGCTGAGATATTATGTTCATTCAAACAAATGTCTTGCAATTTATACCTAATGAAATTTTCTCTAACATTGTTTCCTTCACTCCTCCCTCATTAATCAATTAAGAGGGAGTAGAATTAAGACACCAATTCTAGCATAATGGGAGAAAGTGTTCCACCATTCCTTAACTGGGGAGTAAGCAAATGACACATGGTTTTTCAAATGTGTGCAATATATCAGAAGCGGAGAGAGGAAATTAATGTGAACTTGGGGGAAATATTACTGCTAATATTGTTCAGTGGCACAACTTGAATGTGTGTTTCTCTTTGATTTTGAAATTATTGGTTACTTTTATGGACTTTGCCAGTAAAATAATTCCAGTTTTATTGCCATCCATATCCTGTGGTTTTATTTCCTAATAAAAATATGTGTAGTGTTAGTGTTGTCCTGAAATGTAATTGATTTGAGAGGTATAATGTGTTATCAGGGAAAAGTTCTTTTGAATTTCTATAAAATAGTGTATGGATGAATGAGATACTGACAAAGATTGCAGTTCCAAAAAGTAATATTGGAGCTAAAAATTATTTTTCATTATTCTGGTATTGAGTAGTTTTGAATTTAATTTACTAAGTTTTTTTAAAGCTTTTATTAGAATTGCATATTTTAACTGAAACCTTCAAAAATTAGTTTCTGTGTCATGATATTTTTTCATTCTTCAAATCATTATGTCATCAGTAATTTAAGCTGAAAACTCTCCTTTTCCCCAGAAATGCAGGCAGATGTACTTGGGATGAAATCAGAGATCATAGGAAATTTAACCGGGAGTGCTTAAACATAGAATTCCTGACCTCTTTAGAGGCCAGTCATGCTGAAACATTCCAAAGAACTTAAAATACTTACTGAGGGCTTGTGTGAAGGACACATCCTAAGTATTAAGAGAGGCACATAGACAAGATCTAAGTGGGGAGAAAATATGTTAGCAACTCCATCTGCAGCACTTCTTACTGTTACTTTCCACAGCTGTTGGATTCTTTAATGGAAACTGATAAAAGGCCAGACAGGAAAACTCAGACAAGGCTTTACTGGTGCCCCTGCTGCAACAGTGGGGAGAAAAATCAAACATTTGCTGAATCAAAGAGGGGAACAAACTCATTCCTTATATGGAGTGAGGGTAAGGGTGGGCCCAGGGGTCAGGCCAGAGGGATGGCTTAGGGGGTCTGCCCACCCCTTTGGTGGTATTGTGTGCAACGGGCATTCACAGCGTCCTGCTTTTGCTCTCAGCTCTTCAGAAGTGGTAGAGGTTTTTTGGTATCTTCTTAAACGTAATTTGCCCTAACTACACATGCGCATAGTTATTTTTAGTCTCTCATAATTTCTTTGTATTTTGTTGCTCAGGGAGATATTTGTCCAGGTGCAAGCACTACAGCCACTGCAGAAAATTATCCCAGGTCCCAGGTCCTAGCCTGTCTCATTACTACCAACAGGAAGAGCAAGATATTCCCCAGACCCCCTCCCATATCTGACCCCAAATCCCAGCCCCACCTTCAATCAGTTTCATCAGTCCAGCAAGGCCACGGCTCTCTGCTTGGTTTTCATGTTCCTATGTTGCAGTTTGGACAGTAGCTCTAGAGGGAAAGGTCATGTTTTGTGCCTGCTTTCTCTCAAGAACTAGACCCTGCACCTCTGCTGTCAAATGCTTGAAAAAAAATTGCTTTGCATATTTTGCACAGTGTTATAGGTGTTTATGACAGCAGAGTAAATCTGATGTTCATTACTACTTCATGGTCAGAACTGGATGTCTCTGCTCTTTCTTTCATATCCACATACCTCTTATTTCCTTTTTTCTTATTTCCTCCCACACTAGTGCCTGGACTCACTGAAAGCTGGGATTATATATTTGCTTATGAGATAAACCTACAGATAAATGATAGACCCAGAGAAATATATATTGAATGAAGCTAAAGTAAGCAAAACTTTAGATAGTATTAATGAATAAATGTTTTCCCAATCCTATATTTTAATTATTTCTGCTGAAGAAAGATGACTCAGTTATGGGTCTTTCTTCAGAATAAGAATATAAGTATCAGATATAACAGGATCTATATACAGATATATAATTCCTTATCTTTGATTCTGAAAATCACTAAAACCCAAAACCTTTTGCAAATTTTGTGCCAAAACTCATTTGATCACAAAACAAGACCTGAACTGGCATAAGTGGTCAATGAGTTCTCAGTGTTCCTCCCAGACAAAGGCACCAGTACTGATGCTGGTCTTATATCTTATAAATTTTAGTTTAATTGAACAATACAAATTTCAAAAATGGTTAAATTTAGGTAACATTGAAAGAAAAGAAAATATCTGTCATTAGCAGTGCAGAAAATGGAGTCAATGGTGACTATGAAGCATCTTACTAAAGAATATAGCTTGGAGCTGCCACTACCTGTGATTTAAAGAAAGAGATAAGATGTTGAAGTTTTCTGGTGGAAGTGATGACAAGACCACTTGGGGTGGGGGGGCAGAGAAATCATTTCAGAAGTAGAAACTGAAGTGCTAACTATGGGTTGATTAAAGGGTACTAACAACAACAACAACAAATAAATGCAAGTGTGTAATTTGTCAGTTTACTGGACAAGCAACCAACCATGAAATCATTGAAACAAATCATTTCCCATAGTATGCTTATCAAAGTTTTTGCCTAAGCAGGTCAGACATATTGACTTTTCTGTTCTCCAAAAATGGACTATTAAGAAAATGTGACAACATCAAAATCCCTAGGTAATGTTGAAGTTTCAGTTTTTAGCAACTGTAATTTTCATGGGGAAATACCAAACAATGCCCTTGGGGGACTTTACTCTTAGAACTAGGTCAACCAGAACACAAGTTATCAGGATTCCAAACTTTATTTTTAATACATACCAGTTAATGAAAATGATACAAAAACATAATAAAACAAATATTGAATCAAATCAAATAATAGTATATAAACTTAGATGCATTTATATTTACTGTACATTAAAAATAAATGTTTTTAAATTTTTTTTTTTTTTAAGACTGAGCAATTCCCACTTTTCTGGTTTCTTGTTAGGTCAGTTTTGTTTCACAGTTAACACAACGAGAGAAACATGGTAGAGAGGAAAGAGTTGCAAAAATTCTGTTAATCTATTATACTATGAAGCTAAATTGTAATGTTATAATATTCTGGCTAATTTCTTTGAGGAAGGTTTGGAGAAGAATTATAGAAGTTTTGATTTATTCACTCAAATGAAAATTGATTCTTTTCGGCCCCCTACCTATTTTATTTATGCCACTATTTCTAACATTATTGGAGAACACAGCAAATAGAGCATTCTAAAACTTTTTCTGCACCATTTTATATTTTAAGGAAGCTATCTAATTTTCACTTATTTTGTTATAATTTTGTTTGTATAGATAAAGCTATCAGATGGATTTTTTTCGCTTTCTTGAATGGAAAACCAATTTAATAAATCCTGTCGATTCAAATTGCTATTTGGAAACCTAGAAATTATTGACATGTTTTTGATTTCCATAGTATAAATGACAACTCTGAAAAATGTACCTAATTTCATGGATTGTTTTCTAAGTTTATAAAACCTTTCCTTTAATACTTAAAGATTTAATGAAAATATATAAATCAATTTCTTTTTCTAATGAATGCTTACAAAAGCTTAAAAAGCATATATTCAAACATAAACAAAATTCCTGCCAGTTTTTTAAGTACAATTTCAAATGGCCTTTAAAAACTCGATGCCTTCTATACTCACTAAAAAAAAAAAAAGATTATAAAAGCTATTAAGAAACATGAAATGATCTTATCATAAATAATAATAAAAGACATAAAGATCTTAATAACCTTGGAATAACACTTTGCCTTATCAAATTAGCAAAACAAATTCTATAATTTTGAATTTAACTTTATTGAAGATATGTGAAACTAATACGCTCCTGTAATGTTGCTGGCTTTCCTAGAAAACAATAGAATAACAAGTACTGGCTCATAAAAATATTCATGTATCAATTATTTAAATTTATGGTGGTGAAATCACAGTCTCATATGAGGTTATTTAGTGTGCACTGTGAAATGAAAAGATCATAATAACAAATGTTATGTTCACTCTAAAAGTTAAAAAAAAAATCTAATTCTCACAAAGAGATTTGAAAATGCTAGAGTTCCCTGCATTTTTTCAAAAATGGCTAAAAGGAAATTACTTTTATGCTCTAGAGTCACAGTATCCAATACGATAGCCACCAGCCAGAGGTAGCTATTGAACCACTGAAAAGTGGCTGCTCCGAATTGAGATAGGCTGTAATAAAAAATATACTCTGTATTTCAAAGACATATTAAAATTGCAAAATATATGAGTAATTTTTATTTTGATTATAATTTCAAATTATAATACTTGGCTATATTGAGTTTAACTATTTTAATTAATTCTTCCTGTGTTTATATTTCTAAATGAGACTCCTGGGTTATTGAACTGATTAAAGAAGGCCCTTAGGCCAAGAATTGCCTTCTTAAGAGAGGAATTCAGCAATGATGGAGGTGACCTATACAGTGAACAAAAGAGATTGAGGCAGGCCACTGACAACATTTACTGGGAGACTGTTTGGTGGGATCCACCGGTGTTACTGAGACAGCTTTTGATTACAGGCAGCATAAAATTCAATTCTGCTATATTAAATAAAATAGAATGTATTGGTTCAAGAAACTCAAAACTGTGCAGATATTTCAGGTAACTTTTTTAAAATTGAAATATAGTTGAAGTATATTATGATAGTTTCAGATATACTATACAGTAACTAGACAATGACATATATTTTGAAATGATGACCATGGTAAATGATCACCATATTAGCAATCTGTTTTCAGATAAATTTATTACAATTGAATTGAACATAGGCCACATGCTGTATTTTACATGCCTATGGATTATTTTTTAACTGGAAGTTTGTAACTCTTAATACCCTGCACCTATTCTACCTCACTCTCTACCATTCCCCCCTGCCCCTGCCAGAAACCACCCATTTATTTTCTGTATCTATTCTGTTTTCATTTTATTTTCTTTGTTTTTTAGATTCCACATATAAGTGAGATGACATAGTATTTGTCTTTCACAGTCTAACATAGTTCACAGAGCATACTACCCTCTAGGTTCATCCATGTTGTCACAAGTGGCAAGATTTTAAGATATCATTTTTTAATTTTATTTATTTATTTATTGTCTTTTGTCCTTTTTAGGGCCACACCCACAGCACATGGAGGTTCCCAGGCTAGGGGTCTAATCAGAGCTGTAGCCACCAGCCTACGCTAGGGCTACAGCAATGCCAGATCTGAGCCGTGTCTGCGACCTACACCAGAGCTCACGGCAACACCAGATCCTTAACCCACTGAGCGAGGCCAGGGATGGAACCTGCAACCTCATATTTCCTACTTGGATTTGTTTCCACTGCATCATGGCAGGAACTCCTGTTATTATTTTTTAATTATAGTTTTTTTACAGTGTTCTGTCAATTTCTGCTATACAGCAAAGTGACCAAGTTACACATAAATATATACATTCTTTTTCTTACATTATCCTCGTTCATGCTCCATCACAAGTGATTAGATACAGTTCCCTGTGCTGTATAGCAGGATCTTATTTCTTATCCAGTCCAAATAAAATAGTTTGCAACTACTAAACCCAAACTACCAGTCCATCCTATTCCCTCCCCCTTCGTAACCACAAGTCTGCTCTTTATGTCAATGAGTTTGTTTATGTTCAGTAGATAGGTCATTTGTGCCATATTTTGGATTTCATATATAAGTGATATCATGCGGTATTTGTCTTTCTCTTTCTGACTTACTTCACTTAGTATGGGAGTCTCTAGTTCCATTCATGTTGCTGGAAATGCCATTATGTTGTTCTTTTTAGGGCCAAATAGTATTCCATTATGTATATGTACTGCATTTTCTTAATACATTCATCTGCCTGTGGACATTTAGGTTATTTCCATTTCTTGGCTATTGTGAATAGTGCTGCAATGAAAATAGAGGTGTATGTATCTTTTTGAATAAAAGTTTTGTCTGGATATATGGGATTTCTGGATAACATAGTAGTTCTATATTTAGTTTTCTGAGGAACATCAATACTGTTTTCCATAGTGGTTATACCAATTTACATTCTGCCGACAGTGCAGGTGTGTTCCCTTTTCTCCACACCCTCTCCAGCATTTGCTATTTGTTTTTTTGTTTTGTTTTGTTTTTGTTTCTAAAGATAATCCATTTTAGCATTTTTTATTTGTAGATTTATTATTGATAGCTGTTCTAACCAGTGTAAGGTGGTACCTCATTGTAGTTTTGATTTGCATTTCTCTAATAAATAGTGATGCTGAACATTTTTTCAAGTGGCTGTTGGCCATCTGTATGTCCTCTTTGGAGAGCTATATAGGTCTTCTGCCTATTTCTCAATTGGACTTTTTTTTTTTTTTTTTTTTTTGCTGTTGAGTCGTATGAGTTTTTTGTATGTTTTGGAGATTAAGCCCTTGTAGGTTGCATGGTTTCAGACTATTTTCTCCCATTCCATAGATTGTCTTTTTTATTTTTTTATGGTTTCCTTTGTTGTGCAAAAGCTTTTAAGTTTGATTAGGTCCCATTGGTTTATTTTTGTTCTTATTTCTATTGCCTTGGGCAACTGACCTAAGAAAACATTTGTATGGTTGATGTCAGAGAATGTTTTGCCTTTGTTCTCTACTAGGAGTTTTATGGTGTCTTGTCTTGTGTTTAAATCTTTAAACTATTTTGAGTTTATTTTTGTGTATCATGTGAGGTTGTGTTCTAGTCTCATTGTTTTACATGCAGCTGTCCAGTTCTGCCACCACCAATTGCTGAAGAGACTGTCTTTATCCCATTTTATATTCTTGCCTTCTTTGTCAAAGATTAGTTGACCATAAGTGTCTGGGTTTATTTCTGGGTTCTCTATCCTGTTCCATTGGTCTGTATATCTGTTTTGGTACCAGTACAACACTGTCTTAATTAGTGTAACTTTGTAGTATTTTCTGAAGTCTGGGAGGGTTATGCCTCCTGCTTGGGTTTTTTTTCCCCCTCTCAGGATTGGATATGTTATGGTTCCATATATAATTTGGCAAAATTATAAAATTTGGATTGTTTGTTGTAGTTCTCTGAAAAATGTCATGGGTAATTTGACAGGGATTGCATTAAGTATGTAGAAGGCTTTGGGTAGTATAGCCATTTTAACGATATTAATTCTTCCAATCCAGGAGCATGGGATATCTTTCTATTTCTTTGAATCCTATCTAATTTCCTTGATTAATGTTTTATAGTTCTCAGCATATAAGTCACCTCCTGCATCAGGTTTTTTCATAGGTATGTAATTTTTGGGGGTGCAATTTTAAAAGGTGTTATATTTTTTATATTCATTTTCAAATATTTCATTGTTGTTATATAGAAATGCAACTGATTTCTGAATGTTAATCATGTATCCTGCTTCTTGCTGAATTCATTGATCAGTTCGAGTAATTTTGGGGTGGAGTCCTTAGGGTTTTCTATATACGGTATCATGTCATCTGCATAAAGTGACAACTTTACCTCTTCTCTTCCGATTTGAATACCTCTTCTTTTGTTTGTCTGATTGCTGTGGCTAGGACTTCCAATACTATGTTGAATGAAAGTGATAAGAGTGGGCATCCTTGTCTTTTACCATATTTTAGCAGGAAGACTTTCAGCTTTTCTCCATTGAGTATTATATTGGCTGTGGGTTTCTCATAAATCATTTTTAATATGTTAAGGTGTGTTCCCTCTATACCCACTTTGGTGAGAGTTTTTATTATGAATGGATGTTGGATTTTGTCAAATGCTTTTTTTTTCATCTATTTAGATGACCATGTAGTTTTTGACTTTTCTTTTGTTGATGTGGTGTATGACACTGATTGATTTGTGTATGTTGAACCATCCTTGTGAAGTTGGGATGAATCCCACTTAGTTATGGAGTATGACCTTTTATTATATGTTGTTGGATTCTGTTGGCTAAAATTATTAAGAATTTTACATCTATATTCATCAAAGATGTTGGCCTATAATTTTCTTTTTTGGCAGTGTCTTTGTCTGGTTTTAGTATTAGGGTGATGGTGGCTTTGTATAATATCTTTAGGGTGTTCCTTCTTCAATCTTTTGGAAAAGTTTAAGAAGGATGAGTATAATTTCTTCTTTGTATGTTTGGTAGAATTCTTCTGTGAAGCCGTCTGGTCCTGGACCTTTGTTTGTAGAGAGTGTTTTTATTACATATTCAATTTCATTTCTAGTGATCAGTCTGTTCAAATGATCTATTTCTTCTTGATTCAGTTTCAGTGGAATGTAGGACTCTAGAAAGTCATCCATTCTTCTAGGTTGCAAATTTTGTTGGCATATAATTGTTCATAGTACTCTTTTATGGTTTTTTGTATTTCTGCAGGATCCATTGTGATATCTCCTTTTTCATTTCTTATTTTGTTTACTTGGGTTTTTTCTCTGGCCAAAGTTTTGTTAATTTTGTTTACCCTTTCAAAGAACCAGCTCTTGGTTTTATTGATTTTTCCTGTTTTTTAAATCTCTATTTTATTTATCTCCTGTCTGATGTTTATGATTTCCTTCCTTCTGCTGACTTATGGTTTTGTTTGCTCTTCTTTTTCTAATTACTTTAGGTGTTAAGTTCAGTTGTTAATTTGAAATTTTTCTTCTTATTTGAGGAAGGGTTATATCACTATGGCCTTCCCTCTAAGAACTGCTTTTGTGGCATCCCATAGATTTTGAATGTTTTTTTTTTTCATTGTCATCAGTCTCAAGGTATTTTTTTTAATTTCCTTTTTGGTTTCCTCATTGACTCATTGGAGTTTTTTTGGTGGGGGTGCACCCGCAGCGCATGGAGGTTCCCAGGATAGGGGTCAAATCAGAGCTATAGCTGCTAGCCTACAACACAACCACAACACCACCAGATCTGAGTCACAGCTGTGACCTACACCAGCCAGACCCTTAACCCACTGAGCAAGGCCAGGGATCGAACCTGCATCCTCATGGATACTAGGCAGATTCATTTCCACTGAGCCATGATGGGAACTCCAACCCACTGGTTTTGTAGCAGCATGTTGTTTAGTCTCCATGTATTCAGTTTTTTCTCATTTCTTTTCCTTTGGTTGATTTCTAGTTTCATGCCATTGTAGTCAGAGAAGATGCCTATAGTCTTAACTTTGTTGAAGTTATGTTTGTGCCCCAGCAGGTGGTCATCCTTCAGAATGTTCCATGTGTACTTGAAAAGAGTTTATAGTCTAAGTTTTTTGGGTTTTTTTTTTTTTTGATGTAATGTCCTGTAATATCAATTACATCTAACTATTCTAATATGTCATTTAAGACCTCTGTTTCCTTGTTGATTTTCTATCTAGCAGATTGTCCATTGATGTGAGTGGGGTTTTAAAATCTCCTACTATTATTGTATTCCTAATAATATGTCTGTTTGTATCTGTTGTATGTATTGGGGTACTCCTATATCCCATATATTGATGAGTTTAATATTCTCTTCTTGAATTGATCCTTTTATCATTAAATAGAATCCTTCTTTGTCTTTCCTTATGGCCTTTGTTTTTTTGTTTATTTGTTTGTTTTAGGGGGTTTTTTTGGGTTTTTTTTTTGTCTTTTTGCCATTTCTTGGGCCACTCCCATGGCATATGGAGGTTCCCAGGCTAGGGGTCTAATCGGCGCTGCAGCTACCAGCCTACGCCAGGGCCACAGCAATGCGGGATCCAAGCCTCATCTGCAACCTACACCACAGCTCACAGCAACGCCAGATCATTAACCCACTGAGCAAGGCCAGGGATCGAACCCACAACCTCATGGTTCCTAGTCAGACTCGTAACCACTGCGCCACAACGGGAACTCCATGGCCTTTGTTTTAAAGTCTATTTTGTCTGATGTAAATATTGCAACTCCTACTTTTCTGTCTTTTCCATTCACATGAAATATCTTTTTTCATCCCCTCTGTTTCAATTTATGTGTATCCTTTGACCTAAGGTGAGTCTGCTATAGGCAGCATATTTTTTTATCCAGGCTTCCCTTCCATGTCTTTTGAGTGGAGCATTCAGTCCATTGACTTTTAAGGTAATTATTGATAAATATGCATTTATTACAATTTTAAGCCTTGTTTTCCTGTTGATTATATATTCTCCTTTGTTCCTTTTTTTTAATTGATTGGATGATTTCCTTTTGTTTTATGCTTCTGTCCTCTTCTTTTTAGTTTTTGTGAATGTATTGTTTGGTTTTGATTTGTGATTGCCCTGTTTTTCAAGTATGTTAACCCCTTCCTATTATCTGCTTTCTGTAGCCTGATAGTCATATAGGCTCACATTCTTTAAAAAAAAAAAAAAAAAGAGAGAGAGAGAGTCTTAATTTTCTTACTTTCGTTCCCCACATTTTATGATTTTGATGTCGTTTTTTACATCTTCATGTTTATCCTTTTACTGTTCCTTGAGTTTATTGTTGCTTTTACAAATGGGTGTTTGTTTTTTCCTTTTATATCGGTATACTGGCTTATTTAACCGATTCCTTTCCAATTGTGATTTCTCTCATCTATATCTTCTCATTTTTTTCTTATTTTTAGGAGGCCTTTCAGTATTTCCTTTAAAAAGGGTTTAGTATTGCTTTCATTCTGTTGCTTTTTGTTGTTGGAGAAATTCTTTATTTCCCCTTCTATTTTAAATGATAATCTTGCTGGGTATTCTAGGCTCAAATTTTTCCCTTTTAGAACATTGAATAATCCTTGCCACTCTCTTCTGGCCTGAAATGTTTCTGTAGAAAAATCATCTGAGAGCCTTATGGGGTACCCTTACAAGTAACTCTTGGCTTTGTTTTTCTCTTGCTGTCTTGAGAATCCTCTCCTTATCTTTAACTTTTGCCATTTTTGTTATAATATGTCTTGGTGTGGGTCTGTTTGGTTTCAACTTTGTTTGTGGTTGTCTGTGCTTCCTCTATCTTGATATCTGTTTCCTTTAGATTTGGAAAGTCTTCAGCCGTAGTTCCTTCAAATATATTTTCAGTCCCCTTTTATTTTGCTTCTCCTTCTGGAATCCCTATTATGTGTAGATTGACCTGCTTTATATCATCCCATAGATTTTTTTATATTGCTATCAGGTTTTTACATTTGGTTTTCTCTCTGCTATCCTGATTGATTTCCATTAGTCTATTTTCCAAATCACTTATTTGTTCCTTTGCATTGTTCATTCTGCTTTTCAATGCCTTTAATTCAGCTTGCATTTCTGCAAATGAATTTTCTAATTTTTCTTGGCTCCTCCTTATATTTTCAAGTTCCTTTCTAAAGTAATCTGCATTAATGTTCTTGTCTGCTCTTAATTCCTCCGTAACCTTCACTATCTCCTGTTTGAACTTGGTTTCTGTTAGTATGCAGAGGTCTATATCATTGATTGCTCCTTCAGGGGAATTCTCCTGTTCTTTTAACTGAGAACAGTTCCTGAGCTTCGTCATTTTGTATATTTTTCTTATTCTGTAAGTTTAGGGAAAACAACTACTGTAGTTTTAGAGGGCTATTATATGTGAGAGCACCCCTGGGTAGTGTTATAAGGGCTTACTTTTTTGTTGTTGTTGTTGTTAAGGGCAGGTATTTGTTTGGATGCTTGTTTTTTTGTTGTTGTTTGTTTTTGTTTTTGTTTTATCCATATGTGCAAGCTGTTATCACCTTAATAGGGGGTGTGTTTCTGTATGGCCAGTGCATGCTTCTGGGATATAGAAGCAATGGGCAAGGCCTGTAACCAGTGGCTGGTTTGCTGGGCCCTTGCCAGTGGCGAGTACCTATTGATAGGTCTTGAAGTCTGCTTCTGGTTGCAGGACTTTGGGAAGCAGTGGTGACCTTCAGGAAGGTGTAAGTAAAGATCAGAGCCTTTGGCAGTGGCAACAGCATGGCATGTGTTTTCTCAGGGGAGTGCAAGCAACAATGGGTGGCACTCAGTTGTAGTGCCCTCCTCAGTAGTATCCCCTGATGTGACTGGGTCCTCTGTTCACAGACCCCTAGTGGTTACAGGCCACACCCACCTTTGGAGTCTTGGATGACTGTGGTGTTTTGCCCCTACCACCCATAACTTGCACAAGAGGCACGCTGCTGTCCATAGCCCATGCAAGAGACACCCTGCTGCCTAAGAGCTCATGCATGCACAGAGAAGGGTATTCCTATGTCAGTCTCACCCCTCCTCCTCTCACCTTCACCAACAATGGTACTTTGCTTCTCCCATGGCCCCAGGCCTCTTTTCACACTCCCCAGCCTGTAGTGCACTAAGGTCTCAATACAGCCAACTTTAGTCCTTTCTCTGGAACTGAACTCTGGAGCCCGAATCTTAGTGCTTAGCCCTTGCCCAAGTGTCTCAGGCTGTGGTATCCCATGGAAGTGATACTGATGATCTATGCAGTTCTCTCTCTCCTTTGCCCTCCTCATTCTGGCTGCTCTGCTTTTCTCTAAGGCTTTGAGGTTCCCTCTCCATCTTGGCTGATCTCCCCCTGCAGTTAGGTGGCTTCCCAGGGTGCGGGTTCCTTTCCTCTTTCACAGTTCCCTCCCAGGAGTGCTGGTCCTATCCTTTTTTTCTCTTCTCTCTCTCTTCTTTTTTGCTTTGTTCTACCCAGTTACATGGAGGGTTTCTCACCCTTTTTAGAGGTTTAAGGTCTTATGCCAGCATTCACTAGATGTTCTGTGAGGTGTGTTCTACATGTAAATTTTTTGATGTGTTTGTGGGAGAAGGTGTGTGCTATGTCCATGTCTTCCTCCTCCATCATCTTGATCTCCCTCCAAGATTTTTTTTAATGACTGAATAATATCACATGTATGTATTTATATACACACACATGCACATATACACACATATAAATACATATATAATATATACATATATACATGTATATATAAAATATTTATACAGGTACATATATGTATATGTATGCATATATAATATAAATATATACATATATATAAATTATCTTCTTGATCCATTAATCTATCAGTGATTGCTTCCATATCTTGGCTTTTGTGAATAACATTGCAATAAACATTAATGCACATACATCTTTTCAAATTAGCATTTTTATTAAGGTAAATCCCCTAGGAGTGAAATCAATGGATCATATGGTAGTTCCAGTTTTTGTTTTTTTTTTTGAGAAACCTCCATGTTTTCCATAGTGGCTGCAACTATTTACAATCCCACTAACAGTGCATGAAGGTTTCCTTTTTTCCAAATCTTTACCAATATTTGTTATTTGTTGTCTTTTTTTTTTTTATCTTTTTGCCTTTTCTAGGGCTGCTCCCACAGCATATGGAGGTTCCCAGGCTAGGGGTCTAATCGGAGCTGTAGCCACAGGCCTACACCCGAGCCACAGCAATGCGGGATCTGAGCCACGTCTGTGACCTACACCACAGCTCACGGCAATGCTGGATCCTCAACAAACTGAGCAAGACCAGGGATTGAATCTGCAACCTCATGGTTCCTAGTTGAATTCATTAATCACTGAGCCAGGACAGGAATTCCTATTTGTTGTCTTTTGGATGAAAGCCATGTGACAGGTGTGAGGTGATATCTCCGTGTCCATTTGATTTGTGTTTTCCTAATGATTAATGATGTTAAGCATCTTTTTGTGTCTGTTGGCATTTGAATATCTTCTTTGGAAAAACATTTATTTATATCCTCTGGCATTTTTCAGTCAAGTTGGTTTAGGTTTGGTGTTTGGGGCTTTTGTGTATTTTTTTTTCTTTTTTTGATTTCCATGAGTTCTTTGTATATTTTAGCTATTTAATCTTTATGAAATATATCATTTGTAAATATCTTCTCACATTCAGTAGCCTGCCTTCATTTTAATGATAATTTCCTTCTCTGCAAAAAAAAAAAAAAAATTTCATTCAACGTAGCTCCATTTGTTTTTTTGTTTTTGTTTTTGTTGCCCTTCTACAAGCAAAACATCCCCAAATTATTGCTAAGATCCAGGTCAAAAAGTGTATTGCCTATGTTTTCTTCTAGGAGTTTTAAGGTTTGAGGTCTTTTATGTAAGTCTTTAAGCTTTTTTAGTATATTTTTGTATGTAGTGTGAAAAAGTGGACCAGTTTGGTTCTTTTGCATATAGCTGTCCAGTTTTCCAACAGCATTTATTGAAGAGGCTTTTTCCCCAATGTTCTCAATTCTTAACTCCTTTGTCATAGATAAATGGATCGTATAGCAAGGGTTTATTTCAGGGCTCTCTGCTCTTTTCCATTGATCCTTGTTTGTGTTTTTGTGCCAATAACAATACTGTTTCAATTACAGTAGTATTTTGGTATCATCCAAAATTAAGGGAGCATAATACATCCAGCTTTGTTCTTTTATCTCAAGATTGCCTTGGCTATTCAGGGTCTTTTGTGCTCTTGTGCTTCCATACAAATTTTAAAATTATCTGTTCTAGTTCTGTGAAAAATTCCACAAGTGTTTTGAAAGGATCTCATTCAATCTTTCAATTGCCTTGGATTGTATGGTCATTTTAACAATAGTAATTCTTTCAGTCCACGAGCACAGTATACCTGTTTGTGTCATCTTCAGTGTATTTCATCAATGTCTTATAGTTTTCAGAGAAAATATCTCTCATCTCTGGTGAGATTTATTTCTAGGAATTATATCCTTTTTTATGTAATGGTAAATGAGATTTTCTTATTTCTCTTTTTGATAGTTTGTTGGTGTTTAAAAGCACAACTTACTTGTTACAATTTGATTTTGCATCCTTCAAATTCACTGAATTTGTGTATCATTTCAACAGTTTTTTGATAGGGTCTTTAGGGTTTTGTTATATTGTAACATGTCATCTGCAAACAGTGACAGATTTACATTCTCCTTTCCAATGGTTTTTTGTTTTGTTTTGTTTTGTTTTTGTCTGTTGTGGATAGGACTTCCAATACATGTTAAATGAAAATGGTAAGAGTGGGCATCTTTGACTTGGTCCTGCTCTTAGATAAAATGTGTTCAATTTTTTGTTGTTGAATATGAATTTGGCTATAGGTTTGTCATAGATGACCTTCATTATGTTGAGGTATTTTCCCTCTGTACCCTCTCTGTTGAGAGTTTTTATCATAAATGGATATTTAATTTTTGTCAATGTTTTTTCTCTATCTATTGAGATAATCTTATGATTTTATTTTGTTGAGGATTGTTGCGTCTACATTCATTAGTGACATTGCCCGCAATTTTCTTTTCTTATGGTGTCTTTCTCTGGTTCTTGTGTCAGGATGACTCTGGCCTTGTAGAATGAGCTCAAAAGTATTTCCTCCTTTTTAATTTTTTGGAATAGTTTGAGAAGTATAGGTATTATCTCTTCCTTAAATATGTGGTAGAATTCAGTTGGGAAAAATTTAGTAGACTTTTGTTTATTGGGGGTTGTTTTTGAAAACTGACTCAATTTCACTGCTGGTAATTTGTCTGTTGATATTTTCTATTTCTTCCTGAATCAGTCTTGGAAAATTGTAAATTTCTAGGGATTTATCTATTTCTTCAAGATTATCTAGTTTATTGGCATATAACCGTTCCTAGTAATCTCATGATCATTTGTATTTCTGTGATATTGTTTATAACTTCTCCTCTTTTACTTCTGATTTTATTTGGGCCCTCTTTTTTCTTGGTGAGTCTATTTAAAAGTTTATCAATTTTGTTGACATTATTAATAAGCAGCTCTTACTTTCATTGATCTTTTCTATTCCTCTATAGTCTCTATTTCTTTGTTTCCTTTGTGGTCTTTTTTATTTCATTCTTCTACTAACTTTGGATTTTGTTTTTCTAGTTTTTTAGGGTACAAATTTAGATTTTCAATTTAAGATTTTTCTCAGTCCTTAACATAACCTTGTATCACTATAACTTCCCTCTTAGAACTTGTTACTGTGTTCCATAGATTTTGGACAATTCTGTTCCCATTTTCATTTGTTTCCAAGTAGTTTTGAGTTACTCTTTCATTTTTTAATTAACCCACTTGTTATTTGGTACCATGCTATTTAGAATAAACGTGGTTGTTGTTTTTAGGCTTTTTAAAATGTAATTGAATTCTAGTCCTAACACCATTACCATTGGAAAACATGCTTGGTGTGATTTCAATCTTCTTAAATTTCTTGAGACTTGTTTTGTGGCCTAACTTGTGATCTATCCTGGAGAATGTTCCATGTGCACTTGAAAAGAATATGTAATCTGCAGAATTTGAATGGAATATTTTGCATATATCTATTTAATACATCAGGTTTAATGTGTTCTTCAAAGCCACTGTTCCTTTACTGATTTTCTGTCTGAATGATCTGTCCATTGATGTAAGTTGGGGTTTTAAAGTTCCCTACTATTATTGTATTACTGTCAATTTCTATTTTCAAGTTTGTTAATATTTGCTTGATATATTTAGGTACTCCGATATTGAATACACATTTACAATATTATATTTTCTTGTTAGACTGATCCCTTTATCATTATGTAATGTCCTTTGTCTTTTGTTATAATCTTTGTTGTTAAGTTAATTTCGTCTGATATAAGTATTGTTACTCCGCCTTTCTTTTTAGTTCCATTTCCAAGGAACACTTACTTCATTCTCTTACTTTAAGTCTGTGTGTGTCTTTAGATCCAAAATGAGTCTCTAATAGAAAGCATATAGATAGGTCTTTTTTAATTCATTCAGTCACTCTGTGTGTTTTGATTGGAGATTTTAATCCATTTACATTTAAAATGACTATTGATAAGTATATACTTGTTGCCACTTTGTTAATTAACTGTCTGGTGGTTTTGTAGTTCATCTTTGTTTCTTTTTTTCTTCCTTTACTCTCTTCCTTTGTGATTTGGTGATGAATTTTAGTGTGATTTTTGAATTCCTTTTCATTTTGTGTGCATGTGTTACAGGTATTTGGTTCATGGTTACCATGAGACCTAGTGGTATCCCTTAGCTACTTATTTTGGATATAAATGATTTTTGTCTTTTAAACATTCCTACTAGATTTATAAGTGGTTTGTGTATGGAATTTACCTTTATGAATGAGATTTTTCCTTACATAATTTTCATATTTTTATTTGTGGCCTCTTTTCTACTTAAAGAAGTCTTTTTAGAATGACTTATACAGACCATTTAGTGTTGTTGAACTCTCAAATTTTGCTGTCTGTAAAACTCTTTATCTCGCCTTCAAATCTGAATGATAACTATGCTGTGAAGAGTATCCTTGGTTACATGTGTTTTCCCTTTATCACTTTGAGTATATCATTCCAGTACCTTCTGGCCTGCAAACGTTCTGCTGCAAACTCAGCTGATAGTCTTATTGGTGTTCACTTATCCATAGGTAGTTGCTTTTCTCTCACTGATTTTTAAGCTTCTCTCTTTATTTTTAATTTTTGCCATTTTAATTATAATGTCTTGGTGTGGCCTTCTTTGGGTTGATCTTGTTTGGCACACTATATACTTTCTGGACCTGGATGTCTTTTTTCATGATTGTTTTTTCAAATAACTTTTCTACTCCTTTCTCTCTTTCTTCTTCTGGGATAACCATAATGTGAATACTAGTATGCTTGATGTTGTCCCCGAGTTTAAACTATCCTTTTTTAATCTTTTTTTCTATTTCTATTCAGCTTGGGTGATTTCCACATCACTGATCTATTCCTTTGTATGAGCTAATCTGCTATTGGTTCCTTCTAGTGTATTTTTATTTGTTCTATATTCTTCAGTTAGTACTCTTTGTTGAAATTCTCACTGTGTTCATCCATTCTTCTTCCAATTCAGTGAGCATATTTATGATCATTAACTTTTTTTTTTTTTTATTTTCCCACTGTACAGCAAGGGGGTCAGGTTATCCTTAGATGTATACATTGCAGTTACAGTTTTTCCCCCACCCTTTCTTCTGTTGCGACATGAGTATCTAGACATAGTTCTCAATGCTATTCAGCAGGATCTCCTTGTAAATCTATTCTAGGTTGTGTCTGATAAGCCCAAGCTCCCCATCCCTCCCACTCCCTCCCCCTCCCATCAGGCAACCACAAGTCTCTTTTCCAAGTCCATGATTTTCTTTTCTGAGGAGATGTTCATTTGTGCTAGATATTAGATTCCAGTTATAAGTGATATCATATGGTATTTGTCTTTGTCTTTCTGGCTCATTTCACTCAGGATGAGATTCTCTAGTTCCATCCATGTTGCTGCAAATGGCATTATGTCATCCTTTTTATGGCTGAGTAGTATTCCATTGTGTATATATACCACCTCTTCTGAATCCAATCATCTGTCGATGGACATTTGGGTTGCTTCCATGTCCTGGCTATTGTGAATAGTGCTGCAATGAACAGGCGGGTGCATGTGTCTCTTTTAAGTAGAGCTTTGTCCGGATAGATGCCCAAGAGTGGGATTGCGGGGTCATATGGTAGTTCTATGTATAGATTTCTAAGGTATCTCCAAACTGTTCTCCATAGTGGCTGTACCAGTTTACATTCCCACCAACAGTGCAGGAGGGTTCCCTTTTCTCCACAGCCCCTCCAGCACTTGTTATTTGTGGATTTCTTAATGATGGCCATTCTGACTGGTGTGAGGTGGTATCTCAGGGTTGTTTTGATTTGCATTTCTCTTATAATCAGCGATGTTGAGCATTTTTTCATGTGTTTGTTGGCCATCTGTATATCTTCCTTGGAGAAATGTCTATTCAGGTCTTTTGCCCATTTTTCCATTGATTGATTGGTTTTTTGCTGTTGAGTTATATAAGTTGCTTATATATTCTAGAGATTAAGCCCTTGTCCGTTGCATCGTTTGAAACTATTTTCTTCCATTCTGTAAGTTGTCTTTTTGTTTTCTTTTGGGTTTCCTTTGCTGTGCAAAAGCTCTTCAGTTTGATTAAGTCCCATGGGTTTATTTTTGCTCTAGTTTCTATTGCTTTGGGAGACTGACCTGAGAAAATATTCATGATGTTGATGTCAGAGAGTGTTTTGCCTATGTTTTCTTCTAGGAGTTTGATGGTGTCCTGTCGTATATTTAAGTCTTTCAGCCATTTGGAGTTTATTTTTGTGCATGGTGTGAGGGTGTGTTCTAATTGCATTGCTTTGCATGCAGCTGTCCAGGTTTCCCAGCAATGCTTGCTGAATAGACTTTCTTTTTCCCATTTTATGGTCTTGCCTCCCTTGTCAAAGATTAATTGACCATAGGTGTCAGGGTTTATTTCCGGATTCTCTATTCTGTTCCATTGGTCTGTCTGTCTGTTTTGATACCAGTACCACACTGTTTTGATGACTGTGGCTTTGTAGTATTTCTTGAAGTCTGGGAGAGTTATGCCTTCTGCTTGGTTTTTGTTTCTCAGGATTGCTTTGGCGATTCTGGGTCTTTTGTGGTTCCATATAAATGTTTGGATTGTTTGTTCTAGTTCTGTGAAAAATGTCATGGGTAATTTGATAGGGATTGCATTGAATCTGTAGATTGCTTTGGGTAGGATGGCCATTTTCACAATATTGATTTTTCCAATCCAGGAACATGGAATATCTTTCCATTTCTTTACATCTTCTTTGATTTCTTTGATTAAAGTTTTATAGTTCTCGGCATATAAGTCCTTTACCTCTTTGGTCAGGTGTATTCCGAGGTATTTGATTTTGTGAGGTACAATTTTAAAAGGTATCATATTTTTGTATTCCTTTTCTAATGTTTCATTGCTGGAATACAGAAATGCAACTGACTTCTGAATGTTAATCTTATATCCTGCTACTTTGGGGAATTTATTAATCAGTTCAAGTAGTTTTGGGGTTGAGTCCTTAGGGTTTTCTAGGTATAGTATCATATCATCTGCATACAGTGACAGTTTGATCTCTTCTCCTCCTATATGGATGCCTTTGATTTCTTTTGTTTGTCTAATTGCTGTGGCTAGGACTTCCAAAACTATGTTGAAGAGCAGTGGTGAGAGTGGGCATCCCTGTCTTGTTCCAGATTTGAGTGAGAAGGCTTTCAGTTTTTCCCCATTGAGGATTATATTTGCTGTGGGTTTATCATAAATGGCTTTGATTATATTCAGGAATGTTCCCTCTATACCCACTTTGGCGAGGGTCTTGATCATGAATGGATGTTGAACTTTGTCAAATGCTTTTTCTGCGTCTATTGAGATGATATGATCATTAACTTTTATCTTCATTAGTTAGATTGCTTATTTGAACTTGTTTAGTTCTTTTTGAGCTTTTGTTTTTCCTTCCTTTGGAACGTATATCTCTGTCTCCTCATTTTGCCCAATTCTCTTTGTAGATTTTGTTTACTAGATCTGTTGATTATGCTTCGTGATCTTGGGAATGCAGCCTTATCTGGGAGATACTGTATGTGGTCCAGCATCAATCTCCCCTCTGGCTACCAGAGCTACATGTTTTAGAGGTGACCCCATTTGGGCTGCATTGGCCCTTCAGATGTGGTGGAGCTGAATATGCTGTGTGTGTGTGTGTGTGTGCTGGCAGGTAGGGTTGATCCCAGCCAAGTTGATGCCAGACCCTGCCTTGTGAAGTAGCTACTGGCCCACTAATTGTCTTGGCATAGCTGACTATGGAGCCTGGCTGGGGTGGCTTGCTGAGATACTCAGAAGACAAGAATGAAGCAGAGACTGAGAAACTAATAGGGTGAACTGAGCTTTCAGTAGTTTTATAGAATTTGAGGATAAGGGGAATTTTGTTTCAGACTACTCATAGTAGAAAGGCCCTGGTAAACACCCCCATCTTTCAGTTGTCGGGACAAAGAGCTGTGTCTTAGGAAGAAGAGTGTTCTGGATATAAACCGCTTCAAGTGCTGAAGACAAGCATGACTTTGTTCATTTTCTGATTGTGATTCACCTTTAGCCTAACTGCTTGCCAGAAACAAAAGGAAGTCTTTACTGGAGAAAGATAAGACTAAGAACCATAAATTATCTACACAATTTTACAAATAAGAAAAAAAAACAGTTTTTTTTTCTTCTTACAGCCACACCTTTGGCATATGGAAGTTCCTAGGCCAGGGATCAAATTGGAGCTGCAGCTGCAGAAACACCAGATCCAAGCTGCATCTGTTACCTATGCCACAAATTGTAGCAATGCATGATCTTTAACCCACTGAGTGAGGCCAGGGCTTGAACACACATCCTCTCACAGGTAGTATCAGATCCTTAGTCTGCTGAGCCAAAAAGGGGAACTACCCACAGGGATTTTTAAATTCTAATGATATATACAATATATTTAGTAATATAGAGAGCAATGACAAAGAGTAGAAAAGTATAAAATAAAAATCACATTGAAATTTTACAACTAAAAAAATGCAAATAAGTTCAATGGATGGACGATCTTACAAACAGATTAGCAACAGCTAAAGAAGATTTCATGAACTAGAATATTTATCAGGAGAAAATATTCAAAATGTAATATAAAGAGGCAAAAAATTTAGAGTATAGAAAAGAGGTATAAGATACATAAAAGACATAATGAAAGTATAACTAGAGTTCATAAGAAGAGGAGAGAGGGAGATTAGAACAGACTTTAGGCTATGAACCTAGAATTTTTCTTAAAAATTTCCAAATATAGGTATAAATCTACAGATTCAGACTGTACAATGAATTCAATGCAGGATTAACAACAACCAAAATAATAACCAATCTGAGTACACTGTATTAAAATCAAGACAAAGAACATCTTAAAAAGAAGCAAAGAAAAAAATCCTTATCTTCAATGGAACAGCAATAGGATTTAAGATGATTTCTCAATGTATACCATGAAAGCCAAAGGCAATGAAACTGTATGTTTAAAATGGAAAAGTAAAATAACCACCAAATTAAAATGACATACTTAGCAAAAGCATCCTTCAGAAATAAATGTAAAGTTATTTCGAAAAAACAAAACTAAAGGAGTTCATGTTTAGCAGAACCCCATGCAAAGAAATATTAGAGTTTCTTTAGAAATAATGAAAATGACCACACTCAGAAATGCAGAGTTGTAGGAAGGAAGGAAGAGCAAGATATGAGTAATAATATGGGTGAATATAAATGAACATGAATTTATTAAACAATAGTGCTAATATCTTACAGGTTTGAAATACAAAGATAAATAATGTGTAACTTAAAAGCACTAACTTTTAAAAATGCTGTTGTAATTATAATAGCAGACAGTAGACTTTAAAGAAGTGTTTTACATTTTTAAAATTTAAAACTTTTAAAGGTGAGAATAAAGGACATACCATGTTTACGGACTTGAAGACTTAAATTTGCAGACACATCAATTCTCCCAAAATTGTTTCATAGATTCAATGTAATTCTAACCAAAATATCAGCATGTGTTTTGTGTAAACATATATTAATACTCAGACTTAATATAAAACTAACATAAGATAAATTGCTATATTTATGGAAGAATAGACATTAGACCAATAGAACAGAATAGAATGTCCAAAATAGACCGACACATGTATAGAAACTTATGATAAAAATGGCATCACAAAGCAAAGTTGGCACAAATCAGTGGAGAAAGAATATTTTTCTTAACTAATGGTGCTAGGTAAACATCTCTATGAAAACGTGTGTGATTAACATACAAGGAAAACAAATCTAGACCTCTACTTAAACATAAAAATCGTTTCTAGATGAACTTTAGTTCAAGATGCTAAAATGTTAAAGTTTCTAAATGATAACTTATGAGACTATCTTCATATCATTGGGATTAAGAAAGGTTTCTTTAAAAGAACAAAATAACAGTAATCATAAAGAAAGCTAGAGTAGCAGTATACTTATATCAGACAAAATAGACATTTTTTAAAATTCTATAACAAAAGACAAAGAGGGAATTATGCAATGATAAAGGAGTCAATCCAATAAGAGGATATAACATTCATAAACATATATATACCAAATATAGAAGTACCTAAATATATAAAGCAAATATTAACAGACATAAAGGGAAAATTTGACAGCATTACAATAATAGTGAGGGCATTTAAAATCCCACTTAAACCAACCGATAAATCATCCAGAATACCAATAAAGAAACAGTGGCCTTAAATGATATATTAGACCACATGGTCTTAATAGACATGTACAAAACATCCATCTAAAAACAGCAGAGTATACATTCTGCACATGGAAACTTCTCCAGGATAGATCACATTCTAAAGCCACAAAAAAGTTTTAATTTTAAAAGACAAATTATAATCAACCATCTTTTCTGACTACAAAAGTGTGAAAGTAAAAATCAGTACACGAAGAAAAATGGGAAAAAAACACAACACATAGAGACTAAACATGCTTCTAAAAATGAAAAACTCAACAACGAAGTTAAAAAGGAAATCAGAACCTACCTTCAGATGATGTAAAGCAGAAATACAACTTTCCAAAATCAATGGTACACAGCAAAAGCAGCTCTAAGAGGGAAGTGTACAGTGAAAGAGGCCTACTTCAAAAAACAAGAAAAAATCAAATAAATGACCTAACTTTCTATCAAAATATATTAGAAAAAGAAAAACAAACAAAACCCAAAGTCAGCAGCAGGAAGGAAATAATAAATGTAAGAGAGGGAGTAAATAAGATAGAGACAAAAATTAGGAAAGATCAGTGAAATGGTTCTTTGAAAAGATATACAAAATTGATAAACCTTTAGCCAGACTCATTAAGAAAAAAAGAGAGAGCCCAAATAAAATTAGAAACAAAAGAGAATTTACAACCAATATCAAAAGAATTATAAGCAATCATGAGAATACTACAAGTTGTATGACAATAAATTGGACAGTCCTAAAGGAAAGAATAAATTTCTAGAAACATATAATCTTCCAAGACTGAATCAGGAAGAAATAGAAAATCTGAACAGACCAATTACTAGTATTGAAATTGAATCAGTAATCCAAAACTCCCAAGAGACAGAAGTCCCAGACTGCCTAGCCTCATAGGATAATTGTACCAAACATTTAAAGAAGCATAAATACCTAGACTTCTCAAAATATTCCAAACAATTGAAGAGGAGGAAATGCTTCCAAACTCTTTTTACAAGCCAGCATTACCCTGACACAAAAACTAGATGAAAACAGTAAAAGCACAAGAAAGTTACACATAAATATCCCTGATGAACACAAATGCAAAAATCCTCAACAAAATATTAGCAAATCAAATTCAACAATACATAAAAAGGATCATACATCATGACCTAATGGGACTTATTCCAGGGAGGCAAGGATTGTTCAATATCTGCAAATCTATGTGATATATACCACATTAACAAAATGAAGGATGAAAATAACATGATCATCTCAATAGATTTAGAAAAGGCATTTAACAAAATTCACCATCCATTGATGATTTTTAAAAAATTCTCAACAAAATGGTATGGCTGGAATACACTTTAACACAGTAAACCCTGTTTACAACAACCAACAGCTAACATCATACTCAATGGTAAAAAGCTAAAAAACTTTCCCTTTAAGATCAGGAGCAAGACAAGAATGCACACTCTTCAAATTTACATAGTGTTAGAGGTTTTAGCCACAGCAATCAGACAAGAAAAAGAGATCAAGGCATCCAAATTAAAAAGTACAACTGTCACTATTTGTAAATACATGATACTACATGTAGAAAACCTTAGAGACTCCACCAGAAACCTATTAGAACTAATAAATGACTTCAGCAAAGTTGCAGAATACAAAATTAATATGTAGAAATCTCTTATATTTCTATACACTAATAATAAACTATTGGAGAAATCAAGAAAATAATCTCATTTGCAAATAAATCAAAAAGAGTAAAATACTTGGAAAAAATTTAACCAAGGAGGTTAAAGACCTATACTCTGGAAAGTGTAAGACACTGATGGATACAAATGAACTTATTTGCAAAACAGAAACAGATTCACAGACTTTGAAAACAAAATTATGGTTACTAAAGGGGATTGGGACTGGGTTGGAACTGGCTTATGCACACTATGATACATGAAATGACTGGTGAATGGGGACCTGTTGTATTGCACAGGCAACTCTACCCACTAATCTGTGATAACCTATATAGGAAAAGAATCTGAGAAAGAGTGGATGTGTGTATATGTATAAGTGAATCACTTTGCTGTAGAGTGGAAATTAGCACAACATTATAAATCAATTAGACTCCAGGAAACCTTAAAAAAATGGAGGGAAAGGACATTAATGAAGGAAATTAAAGCTGATGCAAATAAATGGAAAGATATCCTATGATCATGGAATGAAGAAATAGTATTGTTTAAATGATCAAACTACCAAAAGCAATCACTGGATTTAATGCAACTTTTATCTACATAAAATCTGACTTCTGTCTATACTACAAATCTAGAATGATCAAAAGAGTGTGGTCCTGGCATAAAAGCAGACACATTGATAGATCATTGGAGCAGATTGAAGAGCCCACAAAAAAACTCACCCATATATGGTCAATTAATATACAAGAAAGAGGGCAAGAATATACAATCAGGAAAGAGCCTCTTCAATAAGTGGTGTTTGGAAAACTGGACTACTACACGTAAGTGAATGAAATTAGAACACTTTCTCACACCACATATAAAAATAAAGTCAAAATAGTTTCAAGACCTAGATGTAATACCTGAAACCATAAAACTCCTAGAATAAAATATAAGCAGTAGGAGTTCCCATCATGGTGCAGCAGAAAGGAATCCAACTAGGAACCATGAGGTTGCAGGTTCGATCCCTGGCCTCACTCAATGGGTTAAGGATCTGGTGTTACCATGAGCTGTGGTGTAGGTTACAGATGCAGCTCAGATCTAGCATGGCTGTGGCTGTGGCTGTGGCTGAGGTGTAGGCCAGCAGCTGTAGCTCCAATTCGACCCCTAGCATGGGAACTTCCATATGCTACAAGTGCAGCCCTAAATATGCAGTATACTCCTTTACATTGATCTTAACAATATGTTTTTGGATTCTGTCTACTGAGACAAGTGAAAGAAAAACAAAAATAAACAAATGAGACTTCGTCAAACTTAAAACCTTTTGCACAATGAATGAAATCATCAACAAAATAAAAAGGCAACTGACTGAATGACAGAAGATATTTACCAATGATATGTCTGATAAGTGAGTAATATGTGAAAAATATAAAGAACTCATACAACTCTATATCAAAAAAACAACCGAAATAAAAATGAGTAGAGGACCTAAAAAGGCATTTTTCCAGAGAATATATATATAGATGGCCAACAGATACATGAAAGATATTCAACATTATGACACATTAGGGAAATGCAAATCAAAACAAGATATCACCTAACACCTGTCAGAATGGCTATCATCGAAAAGACAAATAAAGAGTGCTGGCAAGGACAGGGAGAAAAGGGAACCCTAGTATACTGTTGGTGAAAATGTAAATTGGTACAGGAACTATGGAAATAACATTATAGAAGTTCCTCAAGAAAGTTAAAAATAACCAGGAGTTCCCATCATGGTGCAGTGGAAATGAATCCAAATAGGAAACATGAGATTGCGGGTTCAATCCCAGGCCTCGCTCAGTGGGTTAAGGATCTGGCATTGCCGTGAGCTGTGGTGCAGGTCACAGATACAGCTCCGATCTAGCATTGCTGTGGCTCCAGCCTAGGCCAGAAGCTACAGCTCCAATTAGACCCCTAGCCTGGGAACATCCATGTGCCACAGGTGTGGCCCTAAAAAGAAAAGACAAAAAAAAAAAAATTAAATGTAAAACTACCATGAAATTGAGCAAATACTCTCTTGGGTATATCTGAGGAAGATGAAAACACTAATTCAAAAGGATTGGATTTCCCATTTTGGCTCAGCAGGTTATAAACGCAGCTAGTATCCACAAGGATGCAGGTTGATTCCCTGGCCTCACTCAGTGATTTAAAGATCCGACTTTGCCATAAGCTATGGTGTTGTCGCAGACACAGCATTGCTGTGGCTGTGTTGTAAGCCAGCAGCTGCAGCTCTGATTCAACCCCTAGACTGGGAACTTCCATATGCCACAAGTGTCACCCTAAAAAGCAAATAGATAGATAGATAGATAGATAGATATAGATATAGATACACACATACACACATATACACATATATATATCTCCCAATTTCACAGCAGCATTATTTACAAGAGCCAAGATATGGAAGCAATCTGGTAACCTGCATGTCCATCAATAGATGAATGAATAAAGAAGTGTGTATGTGTGTGTACACATGCACACACAATGGAATAGTATTCAGCCATAAATGAAGAATTAAATTTTTTGCCATTTACAACAACATAAATGGACTTGGAGGGTGTTATGTTTAGTCAGAGAAAGATAATGAGTTTTCACATATATATGGAATCTAAAAGGTAAATGAACACATACAACCATACAGAAACAGATACAGATACAGAGAACTGACTATTGGTTATCACAATGGAGGGGTGGAGGTAGGTGCAAAGCACGTAAAGATGATTAAGAGGCACAAACTACTAAGTGTAAAATAAGTAAGTTATGCGTATGTAATAAGGATGAAATCTTCATCGCGGGGAATAGAGTCAATATTTTATGACTTTATGTAGAGTATAATCTATAAAACATCAAATCGCTGTGCTATACACCTGAAATAATATAATATTGTAAGTAAATATACGTCAAAAACCCAAATAAACAAAATAAGAAATGAAAAAGGAGAAGTCACAACAGATACTACAGAAATACAAAAAACCATGAGAGAATATTATGAACAATTGTATGCTAACAAATTTGACAACCTAGAAGAAATGAACAGTTTTCTAGAGACTTACAGCCTGCCAAAACTGAATCAAGAATTAGATCAAATGAACAGACCAATCACTAGAAATGAAATTGCATATGTCATAAAAACCCTCCGTACAAATAAAAGTCCAGGACCAGATGGCTTCACAGGCAAATTCTACCAAACATACGAAGAGGAATTTACACCTATCCTCCTTAAACTTTTTCAAAAGGTTGAAGAAGGAACACTCCCAAAGACATTCTATGATGCCACCATCACTCTAATTCCAAAACCAGACAATTTTGAAAAAATTTACACTGCTCTTCAGTAAGAGAGAAATCCAAATGGCCAATAAATATACAAAAATGTAGTCATCCTAACTAGTCATCAGGAAAAGTCCAATTAAAACTACAAAAAAAAAAAAAAAAATGAGACCAGAACCACCAGAACAGTTAGAATTAAAAATGGTTGAAAAACACTGAGCAATATTGAGCAAATAGATCTTTCAAAAACTGCTAGTTGGTGTGTAAATTGGCACAGTCACTTTGGAATATGGCTTGAGAATATCTGCTAAGGCTGAACATTCACAGATTCGAAGACACTGCTCCTAGTTATTTGGAGGCTTTCAATGCTCACTTTTACTAACTGTAACATGAATACACACATAGGGTCTTCCAGATCAGAGACAGATTTCTGCTTTAATCTAATTCTCAGTTTAAAAAAAAAAGGGTGTTACCTAGTCCATGCATTTTGTACCAGGTCTTAACTTCTGGGAGCACACCATGAGAGCCAATGGAAATTTTTCATTCTTGAATGACAAGATTCTCCTTAGGCCAGGAAAGAGAAAAACAATTTTCTCTCCCCTTGTGAAAGTGTCTCTTCCTGACACACTTGATATATAAATAAAATCTCTCCAGGAGCCAAATATTCTCATAATCTTTACTTTATGAGTTGTGGGGCTTATTGACCCTTGAAATGTAAATACTCAGATAGATAAAGCCCCAGTATCTGCATATGAAGCTAACCCAGCTGCCTGTCCATTTGGCTTTGGGAGAGATAAGAGAAGTTTCATTTTCCTTTTGGATCAGAGCAATAAGCTCCTTCATTAGGGAGACAAATGACTATAGATCTAATCTTTATAGAAACATGTGAATATGCTTCTAACAGAAGTAAAAACAAATGTCTCTAACTTTGCAGCATATTTGTTTCCGTGGCTAGGACTTTTTACATGACCACAAAAAATCCTAGAATTTTTTTTTCCTCACGAGTATATACCCAACAGAAATGTGTGTACCAAAGACATATTCTAGAATGTTCAGGAGTTCTCATCGTGGCACAGCAGAAATGAACCCAACTAGTATTGATGAGGACTCGGGTTCAATTTCTGGCCTCGCTCAGTGGGTCAGGGATCTAGCGTTGCCCCGAGCTGTGGTGTAGTTTCCAGACATGGCTTGGATCCCACATTGCTGTGGCTGTGGCTGGCAGCTCAAGCCTGGGAACTTCCATATGCTACAGGTGAGACCCTAAAAAGCACAAAAAAAAGCAAAAAAAAAAAATGTTAATGTCGTCATTATTCTTTTTCACCTCAGCTTTTTCTTCCTTTCTTCCTGCCTTCCTTCTTCCCTTCCTTGTTGCCTTTCTCTCTCTCCCTCTCCCTTCCTCCCCCTCTCCCCGTCTCCCCCTCTCTCTCCCTCTATCTCTGTCTTCCTTTCTTCCTTTTCTTTCTCTCTTTCTTTCTTCCTAGTTAAAATGTTATTGACATCTAACAATATAACATTCTGTTTAGGGTGTACAAAATGTTGTTCTGATACATTTGTTTGTTATAGTATGATCACCCCTATAGCCTTAGCTAACACCTCTATCAGTTCCCATAGTTATAACTTCTTTTCCCCCAGGTTTATTAAGATTTAATTGACATGTCAACACTGTATGGGGTTAAGGTGTTCAGTGTGTTCATTTGATACACATATATTTCAAATTAATACCACCATAGCGTTAGCTAACACCCCTATCACATCACTTAATTGGCATTATTCTTAGGAGCTGAAACCTGGAAACTACCCAAATGTTTATCAACAGTAGAATAGATATTTATCAATTATAGTATATTCATACAGTAGAATTCAACACAGCAATAAAAATGAAAACCTCCACTACATGCAACAACACAGATGATTCCGTGGTTTTAAGTAAAAAGCCAGACAGAAAGGAATATGTCATCCATGACTCCATTGAATTAAAATTTTTAAATAGGTAAAACTCATCTTTGATGTTAGAAGTCAAGATAGTGCTGACCTTTGTCAAGGAACATGGGGACAATGAGTGGGACTGGGGCAAATCAAGGGGTTTTGAGTGATAGTAGGCACTGGCTGGGCAGTGGTCACACTGGTGTGCTTATTTTGTGAAAAAGAATGGGCTGTTCAAGCATGATTTGTGTACTTTTCTGTATATATTTTATATTCAAAATTTATTTTTTATAAAGGGGGAAGTTTCCCATAAAGTCTTCTGCAGTCCTGCGAGAATTCAAGGTCAGCAAAAAATTCTGGCTTCCGGAAATGCTAAAATGGATATTGGAAAGCAGCATAACCCAAGTGGTCGTCTTTCCTTACCGCTCCTCTGTGCTTCTCTATTTATTATCTATCCCATTCTTTCTTTTCTCTCAAGTCTGCTTGGCAAAGGAAGACAGGTGCAATGGTGAGAGTCATTAAGAGTGTGGTTAATATTGTTTATTCCTAAAGGATTTTCTTAATGGAAAATATATAGGATTTGAAGTTCTCTCATTTGTATTACCCCCAAGAGGAATTAGAACAGAGCTATACTTTTAGCCACTTCGTATGGGCAAGAAAGGCATTTATTCTGATTAGTATTATTTATTCCACTACTCATTAGTTTGACTAAAACCTCTGGCTTAGATTTTTTTTAATAAATAAAGAGAAAAAATCTTTCATTTCAACACAAATAGACACTAATTATAAATTTCAACTTTAAATTTTCTGTAATGGAAGAATTCTGATCTCTGAGAGGATAAAATAAAGCAAGCTGACAGTTTTCTATGCCAAAGGGAGTACAGGTGATAGCTAGTAAATTGAGAGATATCTCTACTGCTCCAAAGCAATTTTCTAAAGCCAGAATCATTCCTTCACACACCTGCAAAAGATTCAGAAGCCCATGGGGAAGTAAACATTTATTTCAAAAATAAACTTTAAAGTTGGGAAATAAAAACAGACAAGCTGTTTTCTTTTATAAGAAAATGTGGCTCTACACGACCAGAGGTGCTGTAATCAGAATTTCAAAGAGCAGAAATAACAGGTGACAACTTACTCGGAGACACTCAAACCTAGTGAACTGCAGAACAAGTATAATTTACATCCATGAAAGCTCATATAAGCCAAGAGGACTAGAAATAAAGAGAGGGGTTCTAACTCCAATTTTGCCACTGACTTTAAACATTTTCTTCTCCTTAAAACAAGAACAAGTACTCATATTCTGTCATGAGAAACAAAGGACCAAGGTGAAAGTTCTAAATACAAATTACATTTGTAATTATAATTAAAATCTTATGGGACCTCTTCTCTTTGATCTCTTTGTCCTTTTTCTATGTCTCCGATTTCTCCTCTTCCTTTTCATTTGCCTTCCTCCTCACCCCCCCCTTTCTTTATTGTTACCTTTCTTCTTTCAACTTTTTATGTCACTTCCTCAGTATGTATGGTATCTATACTGATCATACATTATATACATACTTGTATTTCTCTCTTAAACATCAACTAAATTGTTACTTTTGCTTGTTTGGATACAAACTTAACTGAGTTTCAATGAGTCACTGGTATACAAGGGAAAATTTTAAATTTTTTCTTACCTTGGTCTAAAAGAATTATCCTTGGATTTTTTTTAAATAAAAAGTTTAGATTGTTAGTGAACAGTATTTCAGGGTAACAAGGAAACAACATACTAGTGATTTTTCTTTCAAGGCTGTTGAACCAAAAAACACCACCTCATTTCTTTTGGCTTCTCTGTATCTTACCCTTGGGTGCATACATGTCTGGCATGCTCCCCCCCCTATCCACTCTCTGAATGTTAAATGAGATCCCAGGATCTCTGATCAATGTTAATCAATCAATGAACGCTTCCTCAGCATTCATAATATGTATAGCTCTGTTAGATCTTTAGCAAACTGGACTTAAGAGAGGAGTGGTTTTTTTTACTTCAAGCATCTTGCTTCATATTTACACCCGGAAGAAATACAAATATGATCTCATAAATAAAAATAGATGTGTTCAGTTTTATTAACTCAGCAAACATAGAGAACTCTGCTTGATACCATTAAACTGGTGAGAATACCAAGAAAATTAGGAGAAGATTCACATCCTCAAGGAATGTTTCATCTAAAAGGGAGGAAAGATAAGTAAACACACAGTTATAGCATAATGCAGTGTAGTAGGTATCTGGAGTTCCCTGGTGACCTAATGGTTAAGGATCCAGTGTTGTCACTGCTGTGGCCCAAGTCATGGCTGTGGCAGGGCTTCAATCCCTGGCCCAGGAACTTCCATGTGCAGCCAAAAATAATAATGCAATATAGTAAGTATCGTAAGAGCAGAAGAGGAGCAAGTAGGACAAGGAAGGATTAACTCTGGCTGAGGGAGTCAAGGCTCCACAGAGGAGGAAGCATCCAGCTAAGGTCCAGGAAACTCACTAGATGAACTAGAGAGGGAACGACACTTGAAACATGGTTTTGCTATTTGTTGGCTTTTCTTTTTCTGCCCACCCCTCAAATGCTGGTATTTTTCAGAGTTCTCTACAAGATCTCTTGACTTCCTGTTCCAATCACCTTGTCAGCATGACTGTGGCCACCTCGTAATTTCTGTGGGAAGACTTCCAAATTTGTGTCTTTAGCCTCAGAACTGTATGTTTTCCTCCTTGCCAATAATACAGTGAAAAGGCCCAGAGCCCGTTCATACACATCAAGTCCCAAATGGAACTTAACCTTTCTTGCTGTTTCTCATACATGATGACTCTTCAGTTCCTTAACTGGTCTACTCTGACCTTTCTCGGCACTCGGGTCTGAATATCACTAAAATACAAATTTAGTCTTAATATTTTTCTACTTAAACTTTTCACAGTTTTTCTATTGTTCTTAGAAAATTTCAAAATATTCTTTTACAAGATGCTGGATGATCTGGTCATTGTTTACAGCACACCCCCCCACAACTATCTTTATTGCTGTCCCAACTCTTCATTTAACACCCCTGGTGATACTGTTTCTGCAAGTGCCTCAGATTTGCTGCCCCGTGTTCTCTACTGTTAACATACTCTTCCCCTGTACTATGGCTGAGCGAAGACCTTCTCATTCTCCAGATCTCAGATTTAAATGCTTCTGCCCCTGACATACGATTCCTGACCCCTCACAATGCAAGCTAGAAACCCATCCTCTCTGGTCCCCAGTACAGATCTTCTTGAATCAGTTGTAATGCCTATTTTTTCTTTTGGTTATTTCCTTCACAACTGCAAGTTCCATGAGAAAGCAAAGACGTCTGTCTTAAATAGCATTCTGTCCTTTGGCATGTAAGTGGAAAGATAGATCAGACCTGGTGAAAATGAAAAAGAAAAAAAGAAGAAAGCAACTTATAGAGTGCTGGGTGCATGTAAACCAAAGGAAGGAAAACTCACCTCGACAGAGGGTTCATGACTGAGTTTCCAGACAGACAGAAAGCAAAGGTGTAGAAACTGGCTAGCTGATGTGGAGTTCATCTTTAGAGCTTATATATAAATTAGGGACTTGCTTAGACACTGCCAACTTCTTGTCTAAGTCTAATTTTCTCTTGTCATTCACACACTTTCTTGAAGGGAAAGATTACAATCTAAGAGATCACTTCAAGAATCTTAACTGTTCAAGACTCTTAACTGTTCACCTCATCTGAGAAATCTTTTTTTTTTTTTTTTTTTTTTAGTTCCTCAGCTCACACTGAACTCTTAGAGGGCTTGGACCACCACCTAGAATTACCACTATGTAGCAAAACAGCTCTCTCACACACAACCCTCTCTCAATAAGGAATAGTTCATTATGGATTCTTTTTTAATTATTATTACTCAAATGACTTTATCACATCTGTAGTTGTATAATTATCCAAATTCGCAGGATTTCCATCCCATAACCCAAGCACATCCCCCCACCCCCCAAACTGTATCCTCCGGAGACCATAAGTTTTTCAATGTCTGTAAGTCAGCATCTGTTCTGCAAAGAAATTCAGTCTGTCCTTTTTTCAGATTCCACATGTCAGTGAAAGCATTGGATGTTGGTGTCTCTTGTATGGCTGACTTCACTTAGCATGATCATTTCTAGGTCCATCCATGTTGCTAAAAATGCCAGTATTTCATTCCTTTTAATGGCTGACTAATATTCCATTGTGTATATGTACCACTTCTTCTTGATCCACTCCTCTGTCGATGGACATTTAGGTTTTTTCCATGTCTTGGCTATTGAAAAGAGTGCTGCAATGAACATTGGAGTACATGTATCTTTGCGAGTCATGGTTTTCTCTGGATAGATGCCCAGGAGTGGGATTGCTGGATCAAATGGTAGTTCTATGTTTAGTTTTCTGAGGAATCTCCATAACTGTTTTCCGCAGTGATGGATTCTTAATTGAGATGTCATAGGCTGGCACAATATACTTTCCATTTTGATTAAGAAATTTGTTCAAATAAGTTAATGTTTCTATCTCGATTGACACAAATGTACCTACTTAAGCAGATAAAGTAAAACTAAAGTAGGACTAGGAAAAGAATTTCAATATTTGTTAAAAGATCAAGTTTTTAAGTACTGGATATTTATCACTGAATTTGTTCATATAACTATTAAAAGAATGATTGAATATTCTATTCAGTTTTTCTATTATTAGTAGTCAGCTGTTATAAATATAAAGTAAGACTATAATAGCTTCAACAAGGCTCACCTAAAACATAATTACTTCTTCTATAAACAGCATTACTCAAATATGTGTCTTTCTAGACACTGGTGTGAAGCAGTCATAGAATTATCTCTAAAATGGAATTGTTAAATTAATGAAATTTGCTAATGTAAAATAAGCACAATGTTTGTTTGTTTAAGTTCTGTACTTGCTTAAGAAATCAATTTTAGATGTTTATATGGGTGGACTGTTGATAAGTCAATAACTGCAAAACTGAGGAATGTTCAATAATTATGCAAATAGATTTTTATGTGTATAGCCAAAGAAAGTAAACAGCTTTTGACCCCTGTATTAGAAAGCATCCAAAAAGATGAGGGGACATGTTATCTTTCCATCCTAGATGAGAGAGGTCTTCTGAGAATGGATGAAATGTGGTCCAACATAGGACTCTCTGGGAAGAATCCAATCCCAGAGCTTCCTTTGTGGGGCCAGCCCATCCAGAATGCACTGAGGAACCAGGAGAGATGAGTGAAGACATCTGCCCACCAAGGTAGTGACCTCCAAAGAAGTCCCCCTTCTCTTCCTAGAATCTAGAACAGACTGTTGATTGAAAATTAACACACACATACAGGCTTAAATCACAATGATAATTTATTGCTTTATTCAACAGAAAAGCCCAAGATAATAGATCACTGGGCTTCAGGTAAAGTCTCAGTGGCTTAAAAAATGTGAACTGGACCCACTTTCTTTCTCTCAATTTTTTGGCTCTGCTTCCCACATACAGACTCCATTTTTGTTAGGTTCTCCTCTTAAGATCCCAAAGTAGCTTCCACATCTCACAGAACTATACAATTCCAGATTTCAGGTCCAAGAAAGTCTGCTGCTTGGAAAGTTAAGTCCTGGCTTGAAGTCTCATTCAGAACTTTTTGGCCAGACTTGAGACAAATGTCTTAACCAAACACTGGGACCAAGTAGATGGGATAGGTTTATTGGTTTAAGCCAATTATATGCTAATTTAGGAGCTGACACTGGTTTCTATGTCACTTAACTCACGTGGCTGAGAAATGTGGGATGTTGTTTGGCAAGTAGCAAAGGCTAGGTCCTCCAGAAACGTATAAGTAATAGCCTGCTTAATATCACTTCAGATACACCAAACACTAATTGTGCACTTATAATATGCTGGCGCTCTCCTGGGTTTGAGGAAAATTTGGGATGAGATATGGGGAATGTGTAAGATATAAAGATGAATGTGGCATGGTCGCTGATCTCAAGGGACTTAACCTTTCATCTTTTTTTTTTTTTTTTTTTTTTTGTCTTTTTTTTTTTGCTGTTTCTTTGGGCCGCTCCCGCGGCACATGGAGATTCCCAGGCTAGGGGTCGAATTGGAGCTGCAGCCACTGGCCTACGCCAGAGCCACAGCAACGCAGGATCCGAGCCGCGTCTGCAACCTACACCACAGCTCACGGCAACGCCGGATCATTAACCCACTGAGCAAGGGCAGGGACCGAACCCGCAACCTCATGGTTCCTAGTCGAATTCGTTAACCACTGCGCCACAACGGGAACTCCAGGACTTAACCTTTTAAAGATTAATGATTACCTTGGCAAATCACATTGGAGTCACTGATAAACATGCATCCTTTATACATACACACCGGAGGTAACCTCTGGAGAATTTGACAATGAACCTTCATCTGCTCCCTGCTTTCAAGTGCATGGTTTCCACATTCTCTGTATTTTCACTTTTATGTGGCACATTTTGGCAAAGCAGAAAACTTCCAGATTATTGTGAAATGGTTATAAGGGGATGGAAAAAAGAAGCAATTTTTTTTGTTTTAAATTTATAAGGGTTTTATGAAACCATCAATTGCCAAGGATAAGAGTACTCATTTATTTAAATCACGGTCTATGTTTTCTTTCATAGTTTTCTTTAAATTTAAACAACTGTCATTCCCTCTCCAGCATTATGTCTTGCCTGTCATTGTTTTTAAGCAATGACAAAATGACATTAAAAATTCAATCAAAATGGCTATTTTTACATCACTATTTGACTAAAATTGTGTATTAACTGTGAAGAATATCCTCTTCCCTCAGCATGAGAAAAGATGTTAGAATCTATCACAAAGATTCACCGTGTTTCTCCTAAAATACTGTTGCTAAAAAGTCTGCTTTTCCGTGACTGGATCATTCCCTAAGCATCTGGTTATTCCATGATTTACTAACATTTTTATTGCCCCGTTAAGGTTTTTAAAAAACATATTATGGAATATCTGTTGTAGGAAATCTAGTAGAGAATTCTCCATTGTTAGAAGGGGCACATTCTTCCTTATGTCCCTCGTGCCATAATTCAGGATTGAAAGAGACACCATATGTACTGGTAAAGCCAATTGAAACAAAAAAATAGAGATGGAATAAACCCCTATGGATAATGTTAGGCATCCTAAGAAATCCTTCTGAGAAAGGGCTGGAAAGCTAACAGTGGCATACAGACCCAAAAAAAGTGCTTGCAGAACTCTCAACCTCTGGGTCAAGAACAAGTAAAGAATGAGAGAACATGGCTGAGGGGGTCATTGGAGAACAGGAGTGCCCCTCTGTGCCACACGGGGCACACAGTTCATGTCTTTGCTTCTGAACCTGCAGCCAAGCATGCATGTAGTTTTGACTGGCTGATGCCCAGAGCCAATAAATCCCGAGAAGCTTAGTTCTGAGGCTATAGAATTCACCTGAGATAGTTCTGCCCATAGGAAGATTCCTGTTGATGGAAGACCAGCAGTAAAAACATGTAAATTACAATACGCAGTTTTCTTTCATTCTCCTAATTAACTCTGAGACACAGATTACAGGGTGATTCTTCTTTCCCAATTATTTTCTGAGCCCAGAGTTAGTAGTGATTGAACCACTGCATTTCCTTTCCAGTCCACAATGGAAAATAGCTGGCATTGCATCTTAGAACATATGCCAATTTTGAATGGCCGCTTTCACAGCTAGGTTCCAGGAGATGTCAAAACATCCCTGAGGATGTGCAAAGAAATTGTGCCTGGGCTTTAGTGACATTTTGCTAAGCCTAAACCTTATGTATCTCACATGGAATCTTTCTCCCTTATTTTAGCCTAAAACCAAACTACATCTGTCATCACTTCTCAATATTTCTAACTTTGTTAAGCCCCACTCTCCTACAACCAGATAATTGAATTCTAGGCTTTGACATCTAGCCAATTTTATCTTGAGTTAAACATGTTAGTGGCCAATAGCAGTTTAATATGGGTTTTAGAGGAAAAGTATATATTTATGTAATATGTATATCTTTAATAGAACTTTTTGATATATTAAGAAAAAGAGTTCCTGCCGTGGCTCAGCAGGTTAAGACCCAATGCTGTCTCCATGAGGAGGAGGGTTCCAGCCTCGGCCTCAGTGGGTTAAGGATCCAGCATTGCTGCAAGCTGCCATAGGTCTCAGATTCAGCTCAGATCCAGCCCTGCCATGGCTGGGGTGTAGGCCTGCAGCTGCAGCTCCAATATGACCCCTGGCCTGGAACCTTCCATATGGCACACTACAGCTGTAAAAAATAAAATATATATAATATATAAATAATAATACAAATACGTATTATATATATATTAACAAAATATCCTCAGGGGGTTACAAGGGAGTAGCCTTTCAATATCCTTCACAGAAACCATGATTGTTTACTTTATCATATTCAAGACCCCTCTTCCCTGCCAATCCCACCAGAATCCTTTGTGTTTCCTCCTATGCTGAAGTATCTGCATGTTAATTGTATGTGTGGGTGCCTATCTGATGTCTATTCATTCATCCACCTACCTTTAAATCCATGTGCCTAGGTGATACCTTAAATTCCTTAAATTGTCAGTTATCAAGGGAAAAAAGATCTGCCCAGTTCTACTTAAGACAGCATCATATTTAGGTAAATGTACTTAATGAGTGCTTTTTATGTCAAGAAAAATTATATGCAATGTTATGTCAAAGAGTTATTTCTTCATGATGTCTTTGGGAAGATTCTACTCTTCACCTTCCTTTACAATTAACTTTTTAAAAAATACTCTCTTACTGTTGTCCTCAGTAAAGAGTACAAGAAGTAACAACCCTTGAAGAGTGAACAAAAAAAGCAGTGATGGACCACTCAGCTCTGGAGGTAGCCCTGGTCACAGAACTCTGACTTCTTTTCCTCAGTATGCAATGCAGATCACATTGTTTTCTAAGACACACATTTCCCCTGAGGATTTAAGGTGGCAGCTTTCTAGTCACGCCACCAACTTCCACCTTTCTGTATGTCAAAAATGCATCTCTCTCTTTTTTTAATCTCTCACTTTACAAATGAGGGAATTGAGATCCTTAGAGGTTAAATGGCTTGCTCATGGGGACACAGCTAATTAGCAGACTTGGAGACATCATTCATCAGCCTTAAAAATGTCCTTTCACTATGTTGTCAAGTATAACCTATTACCCTTAGGAAAGCTCCTTCCCTAAGAGCTAGGAGTTTCATCAATACTATCCACCTTACTTTATAATTAACTTTTGTTTTATCTCTCTTAATAGAGTCCATAAAATAGAGGACAAGCAGCAGTAGGTATTTTTAACCTACTAAGGTTTCTGTAGGTTATTAAACCAAATTTTAAAACAATGTAAATTATTAAAAATAGGAAGCAACCAAGCTCTCATCAACATCATAAAATCACAGCTGTTTGATTTTATGTTCTTTCCTAAACTTCTTTTTATCTACTAATATATATTTTTAATGATTTTTTTCCACTATAGATGGTTGACAGTGTTCTGTCAATTTTCTACTGTATAGCAAGGTGACCCATTCACACATACACATATACATTTGTTTTTCTCACATTATCATGCACCATCATAAGTGACTAGATATAGTTCCTGGTGCTATACAGCAAGATCTCATTGCTTACCCATTCCAAAGGCAATAGTTTGCATCTATTAACCCCAAATTCCCAAGCCATCCCACTCCCTCCCCTTCCCCCTCCCCCTCAGCAAACACAGGTCTGTTTTCCATGTCCATAATATATATATTTAGATGGCTGTAGTATAGTTGTATTTGTTATGTTATTTATGTGTATTAATGTTCTATTTTTCCCCTTAAGCTTATCTTGTTCATTTTTCTCTTTCTACAAAATTCTTTAAAAATATATGCAAAATAACTACATAATCATGTTACAAGAGGATAATTAATTTAGCCTTTCCCATATTTTTGGACACTTAGCACATTTTCAATTTTTCACTGTTATTAGTCGTGCAAAAGAGAACACATTTGTCCAAACTGAAGGACAGCAATCTTTACACAGGAAACCATGCCTGGGACAAATATCCTCATGCTAAGTGAAAACTCTGGTTCAAACTTAGCTTCTGTGAAACAAATCAAGCAAATATTCAACACTGTTTTGACACAGAATATATTTTCTTTGCCAAGATAGGGCTGGCATTAGGATGAACTTGTGTTTGCCATGTTTAAATGTTTTCCTTGGATAATAGACCTTCTTATTGAAATATAAACTCTATGGGTAAATATTTTTTTGTCTTCAAATTAGAATAGGATAGGCAGTTACACTTTTTATTATTGTACACTCAGTATTGGCCAAGTACTTAATATACATTATCCAGAAACTTCCCAGAAACTCTAGAGAGGAGATGCTATTGCTCTGTTTGAAAATATACAAATAGAGAACTGAGGCTTAGAGAGGTTCAGTGATGCCAGAGCCAACTGCCAGTTAATTGACTTCAAGCCCATGTTCTTGACATTGGATTATCTTACCATATTGTGTACTGCATCTAAACTGAGCAGCAGTGAGAGGATACAACACACAGATGTTTTATTTAAACAGCTTTATTGAGATATAACCCACATAATGGACTCGTTTAAAGTGTACAATTCAATGACTTCTATCTATTCCCAGTCTATTTTAGAACATTTTCATTACCTTAGAAAGAAACTGCCTGCCCCTTAGCTATCACCCCTGCCAACCTCCTCTCCCTCCAGCCCTAAGCAACAACTAATCTACTTTCTGTCACTGTAGATTTTCCAGACTTTCATGCTTATATAACATGTAGACTTTTATGTCCAACTTCCTTCACTTAACACAATGTCATCAAGGGTCATCCAAGATAAAACATGTATCAGTACTTCTTTCCTTTTTCATGGCTGAATAATATTACAATATAATAATACATTGTATGGATATACCATATTTTGTTTATTCATTAATCCATTGATGGTCATTTGGGCTTTTCCAATCCTTTAGCTATAATGAACAATGCTGTGATAGACATTTATATGTTAGTGTTTGTGTGTACATATGTTTTTATTTCTCTTGGCTATATATCTAGCAATGGAATTGCTGTGTCATATGATAATTATATTTAATCAGTTGAGGAACTGCCAAGTTTTCCAAAACAGCTCCACCACTTTACATTTCTGCCACACTGTATGAAGGTTTTGATTTCTCCACATCTTTGTCAGTACTTGTTATTATCTGACTCTTCTTTTCTGGCCATCTACTATGTGTTTTTAACACTCTAGTGGGTCTTATGCCACTAGAAATATATTCAATTGGACATGGAAAACTATATGTCACTGTCTCTCACCTCCCTCTTGGGAAAAAAGCAGATCTGACCTATCATAGAAAATGCTCAAAGGCAAAGAAAAACCAAGGGTAAGGCAGCTGAAAAACAAATTTTATTTCTATCGGACACATAGGCTTAAGTTTAAGGACTTTGTGTAATCTTTATGTCTAAATATTCTTATATTTCAACATAAAACTTCTTTAATTCTTTAATTAACAAACTTCAGGTGCAAAATGATAGTTATATCAAATATGCTTCTTTACCTCTATCCCATCTTCATTTCCTACTCTTTCATCAGAAGTTGATTTTGCATGTGAGAAAGTTAATTCTCTAAAGTCTCATGCTATGTGCTTTTCAGGACTATTAGGCAATTTATTTGATAAAAACATATTTACTGAGCATCTTCTAAAGCTGGACTCTAGCTACAGATGTTCGAGTTCCATCTGTGAGCAAAACCAAATAAAATCCTTGCCATCTTTGAACTTACCATGTAGTGATGAAGTTGCCAATCAAATAAACATACAAATAAATTATAAACGTATACTTGTCCTAAGTGTCACAAGAGATGGGTACTTAATTCAGGGATTTTCAAAAATGGTATATGGAGAGCCCCCTTGGTAAGAGAGCTGGCAGAGAAACTTTATTTGCTGGCAATGTTTGTAACAGTGAAATGTTGGATTTGTGGCAATGCATTAAGAGTTTCATTCCATTTTGGAGTTCCTGTCGTGGCTCAGCGGTTAACAAATCCAACTAGGAACCGTAAGGTTTCGGGTTTGATCCCTGGCCTTTCTCAGTGAGTTAAGGATCTGGCATTGCCCTGAGCTGTGGTGTAGGTTGCAGACGAGGCTCTGATCCCGCCTTGCTGTGGCTCTGGTGTAGGCAGGCGGCTACAGCTCTGATTCGACCCCTAGCCTCGGAACCTCCATATACCACAGGAGTGGCCCAAGAAATGGCAAAAAAAAGAGAAGGTTTAATTCCATCTCAATTTTTTTGTCAGACCACACTAATAATAGCCTCTAGTAAAACTTTTGGGATCCTGAGCAGGGGGAGTATTTTTCCTTACAGTAAACAAAAATTTTACTGAAAATTTTTTAAAATAATTTTACTATTATTAAACCTCATGTTCTGACAGACGTAACTATTAGAATCTCTATTAAGCTACCTCAGACACTCACATATATTTCCGTGGACCTATTATATGAAAGCTATTTTCTTTATTTTTTTTTCTTTATTTCTTTTGTTGTTTCAAGTTCTCCTTATTTTTTCCATGTGTTTGTTCTTGCACCATTGGTTTTATCATTTTAGATGTTTATTTCACATAATCTATTGGGCTATTTTTGACCATTTGTGGTTTCATTTCTTGTTTTATATACAAATAAATTCAAAATTTATTATTAAAACACAACAGTTTCTCAGATGTTTCTAATTGGTTTAAGAAGAAATGGATTTAATCTTTTATAAGTTTATATCTAAGTTTAACTAGTAATATATATGCCTGTAATTCTCCATTGTTTAAGAATTATTCTTTGGAAGATTAGGCTTCCAAACAAGTGGAGTTTACCTGGATTTTTAAGTGACTTAAATACTTCTTAATGTATGATGGTATGCTACCGATATAGGCTTTGAGGTCAGATCTGAGCTTGAATCCAGACTATTACTTTCTCTTGGTATGATCTTCAACAAGCAATTTAATTCTCTGAACCTCAAGTCTTTCATCAAAAAAATAAAGTAAAATAAAAAATGTAATACCTTTGCAGACTTTTTAACATTAAATAACAGCACTTATAGAAAACATTTTGTTCATTTAGCAGAAAGTATTATAAGAGGATAACCTGTTAGATGTTAGATTCATCTAGAATGCAGAAAAGGTTATTTCATCCCTTGCAGGGGACTTACAAGGCATTTAGTTTTTAAGTACAAAGCCCTCTTGACCAGTGAGAAAGGTATACAGTCCCTTTTGCGTTATTTGAGTCCGAAGCCTTGTTTCTTAAGAATAAGTTACTGGCTGATTAGCCATTAAGTTCTTTTGATGGAAAAGTGTGAATGATGAGATGTTGAGATTTGTTTTATTTTATTGAAGGAGAAAAAAAAGATGAAAGAAAAGACAAAGGCAGCTGGTCTGTGGATGGATGCCTGGAATCTAAAGAGGAAGGGTCATGGGAATTTGGAGGGTGGAGCCTTGAGCCTCCTCACATGGAGGTAGGAGGACCTCAAGATGGTGGTGGGGTGTCACTAATTGATGGGAGCTACTTAGGGAGCCTTCTGACAGGCCCCTGGGTGTATGCTTAGCAGATAAAACCTGCTCATCTGCTGGATACAGAGCATGGCCATAGCACCGAACAGCAGACATAGACAGTAGGTAATCAGCTCACTCCCAGTTCACAGTAGGGTTCAAATGATGAAAGCCCCTCCCTACTCGGGAGTTAAAAAAGAGATGGAGCTCTTTAAAGACCCATAAATTCTTGAAATATTCCAAATAAGAGAAAAGATCACAACTAGAGCACTAACTGATGTTGGATTTCTTGCCAATTTTTTTTTTTTTCTCTTGGAGGGTGAGAGCAAAGCATCTTGCCCCTTTTTGTAATTAAAGCGAAAAAAAGTGACATTATTTTTTTTATTGAAGTATAATTAACTTACAATATTATATTAGTTTCAGGTTTTTAACATACTAATTATTTATATTTAAATATTAGGAAATGATCACCAGGATAAGTCTAGTTAACCTCTGTTACCATACAAAGTTATTACAACATTATTGAACATATTCCCTATGCTGTACATTACAGCTCCATGACTTATCTATTTTATGCCTAGAAGTTTGTACCTCTAAATCTCTTTCACCCATTTCATCGATCTGCCAGCCCTCTCCCCTCTAGTAATCACCAGTTTTTTTCTGTAACTATGAGTCTGTTTCTGCTTTATGTTTGTTCATTCATTTTGGTTTTCTGATTCCACATGTAAGTGAAATCATATGGTATTTATTTCACTCTGTCTGCCTTATTTCAGCTGGCATGATACCCTCTAAGTTCATCCATTCATTCTTTCATGAATGTCTTATAGTGTTCAGAGTACAGATCTTTCACCTTTTTGGTTAAATTATTTCTAAGTATTTTACTCTTTGATGCAATTGTAAATGTGATTATCTTCTTGAACCATTCTTACATCCCTGGAATATATCCCACTTGATTGTGAGATATGATCCTTTTAATATATTGTTGAATTTAGTTTGCTAATATTTTGCTGAGGGTTTTTGCATCTATAGTCATGAGGGATATTGACAGGTAATTTTCTTTATTGTAGTATCTTTCTCCAGTTTTGATGTCAAGTAATGCTGCCCTCATAGAATGCATTTGGAAGCTTTCCTTCCTTCATAAATTTTAAAATAGTATAAAAAGAGTAGGTAATAACTCTTCTTTAAATGTGTGGTAGAATTCACCTATGAGACCATCTGTTCCTGGACTTTTGTTTGTTGAAAGTTGTTTTATTACTGATTCAAGTTTATTAATAGGAAGCATTCTGTTCAAATTTTTTTCTTCCTGATTCAGTCTTAGAAGATTGTATGTTGCTGGGAATTTATCCATTATTTCTAGGTAGTTCAATTTGTTGGTGTATAATTGTTCATAGCAGTCTTTTATAATTCTTGGTATTTTTATAATATCGATTGCAACTTCTCCTCTTTCATTTCTGATTTTGTTTATTCTTATTTTGATTGAGTGTCCACTCAATTCTGAACACACTATTCCGTCTTCCAAATCAATGATCCATATTTCTGCATGATCTAATCTGCTGTTGATTTCTTCTAGTATATTTTTCTTTTCAGTTAATGTATTCTTCAGTTCTGGTTGATCTAGCTCTTTCCTGAAATGCTCATGTGTTCCTCCATTCTTTTCCTGTGTTTAATAAATATCTTTATAACTGTTACTTTAAATCCTTTATTAGGTCATTTACTTTTCTCCATATTATTGGTGTTTTTCTGGGGTTTTTATCTTGTTCTTTTATGTGGAACACACTCCTCTGTCTCATCATTTTGTTTGACTTTCTGTGTTTGTTTCCATGACTTAAGTAGAACATCTACCTCTCTCAGCCTTGATGTCACAGCCTGTGTAGGAACACCCCCCTTGTAGACTGCATATGCTGGGCAGCTTCAGCAGGCTGGTTGAAGTTGGGATTGGCATGCGCTGGGAGGCCCAGGGCATGACACACTGAGGCTGACTTGGGGAGGGGGTGACTATAGCTGGTGTGGGCCAGGGCCTGGGGGCTGGGATGGTCTTGGCAGATTGATTAAGTTCCTTGGCTGTGTTCCTACCCACACTATCAGGGTAGAGGGGGAAAACCAAAAGAGGTGCTCTCAGGTACCTCTGATATGGGACAAAGGTCCAACTGTTTCTCGCTCATTTGGCAGATGCTATAGGGTAAGTAATTGGATTTCCTTCATGTTTAGCCTAGGTACCCTTTAAACTAGTTTTTGTTTTTGTTTTTTGCCTGCCCAGAGCAGGCGAGTCTATACATGAGCCTTCCCTACTGTGGGTCACTTTACTGAGGATGGAGTTCTTTCTGATACCACGATGTCTCCATCTCTCCTACCCATCTCTGGGTGGTCCCTGTATCACTTATTGTGTAGAAGCTGTTCAATCAGCCCTAAGTTCTTCAGGAGGAATTGCTATATATGCAGGTATAGATTTAAGGTCTCCATGAGAGGAGATGAGTTCAGGGTCTTCCTATGCCATCCTTGGACCAGAAGCCCCAAACTGTGGCATTATTTACCCTCTAAGTGATATGAGGCAGTTTATTGCTATTTCATGTATCTGGGGGAAAAAAAGAATAATCATTAACCATTTCATTGTTTTGGCAACAACATTGAAATAATAATTGCATATATGACATTGTTATTATTTCACCATTGTGAGGCCTTTTTCAGATAAAATCCAATGCTTTAGAAAACAGCAATAAACCAGAAGAAGCCTGATTCTCCTCTAATCTCTCCTCCAATCTCTCCCTTTTCCTTTTTTCTGTATCTGTCTCTGCTTGTTTCTTCTGTTTCTCATTTGCATTTTCAATTCTAATTTCTCTTTTCTTTCCTTTTTCCAAATTCTGGCTCTTTCTCAATTTCTTCTCTTTCCCTCTCATTACTATTTTCCCTTTCACAGCCCCCCAATTACCCCTCTATTTCTGTTTCCCACTCTCCTTTCTCCTTGCCATCCCTGCCACTACCTCTTTCCATTTCCCAACCTTGCATTGACTTTTTCAAAATAGAATTTTCTTTAAATGGAATCAAATATCTATATCTATATTCCCTCCATTTGTTCACAAGGGGAATCTAATCATTCAGACTCTTATAAGCAGGAAGTTTCAAATGTAAGTGCTTGAGTATCTTTATTCTGGACAGTCATTCTGAAATCTACATATGTCTGTGAAGAAAACTTTACATTTAAATAAAAAGTGACTAAAACATCTGTGAAACCATTTTTAATAGTTTATATTTGAGATTAAAAAAAAAAAAGTCATGGTCACTGGTAACCAAAAGGGTTCTTTGAGCCTGAACTTAAGAAGCTGCAAAGAGATACATACTCAGATAAACTATCTTGTGAGGCAAAATCATAACAACTCAGTGTAATAAGATTATGTATTAAAATAGCTGAAGTAGAAAAAAGTATATGTAATAGTCTGCCTACCTAAGTAATTATGACTTACAATTTCTTTTACTGCTTTAGCTTGAAGGGCTAACCTTGTTTACCCTTGGAACTTCTGTTCTAGAGGCAGAAAGAGCATTGTGTGGGCTGAGGAGAGACAGCAGGGTTCCTGACGCTTACAATAATGTTGATTTGAATCGACGGGCAGTTTTGAATCGACGGGCAGTGTTTCCTTTTGCTGTTTTAAGGACTGGTAGTATTTTTATGAGAAGCTAATCAACAAAAATAGTACAGTCAGTTAGGGCATATGCATTGTACTTTTTGCCTTGAGATCTTTTATACAAATCCCCAGAAGGAACTTAGGAAACATTTCCAAACAAATAAAGTGAGTTCTTGTGAACAGAAAGTTCCCAGTGAAGAGGCGTAATGAAAGTAGAGAAGGAAAATATGAGAGAGTAAGGTTTATGCCTTAATTATTATCATGCCTAAATTATTGTTCATTTTTAAGACAAGAAATATTAGAATAAGTAAGAGGATGCTGTTTTCGATATTGTAAAACCTGAAGAGAAGGACTTTCTGACATTCAAAATATTACCCATCCTTGCCTTGCCTGATATTTCACAATTTGAAAGTGATTCCTTTAAATAAGTCTTCTCATTTCCTAATTGAATATAATATGTTAGAATGGATAAATCAGTAAAGAAAATCTGAGGACAATTTTCCGAAGAACAAATTCTGCCTCAGTGCTATCCAATAAAAACATGATTTGAGTCATATGTAGTTTTAACTTCTCTAGGAACTACATTTAAAAAGTAAAAGAAGATCTTGGGGCAAGACGGTGGAAAAGTAAGAGGATATGCTCACCCTCTCCGACAAACACATCAAAAAAACACATCTACATGTAAAACAACTCACACAGAACATCAACTGAATGCTAGCAGAAGAATTTAAACCTCCAAAAATTGCAAGAAATTCTTGACATAACTAGGTAAAACAACAGAAAAGGGGGGCGGGATCAGGAGAGGACTAGCATTCCCGAGAGGGAGCTATGAAAAAGAAAAAGAAAACCCACACCCTGGGAAGTCACCTAACTGACAGAAAGATCAGCCAAGTTGGAGGTATCTCCAAGACACCAAGAAAAGTGCACCAGCAGGTCTGAGAACCAAAAAGCAGAGTGAGAGACACACAGATCATCTGAACCACTGGCAGACACCACAGCCTGAGACATTTGAGTGGGGTCTGGGCGCCGAGACTTAGGCTTCAGAGGTGAGTCCCTAGGAGCTGGCTGGGGTTGGTGGTATGGAAACAGCCTAAGGGACTAGGGAGTGGTGCACTGTGGGCAGGGGAGTGATACACTAAGGGCTGAGGAGTGGAAAGCCATGACAGAGGGAACCCAGGAAAAGGTCTGGACCTGCAGGAAAGACGAGGTGCCAATGTTGGGGAGGGGAGAAGAGAAGGGGCAGGCCACCATAGAAAACTCCTTGTGCACCAGCTTGCACATTTGCCCACCAGCTAACAGAGAGTAGAGCGTTCCCAGCATATCCCACCCCCACCCCACCCCCCACAGCCAGAAACCTCCTGCCATTCCCAGCCAAATGTCCCCACCGCCCAAAGGAAGGCGCCTGCCAAAGCACCACACCCCAGCCTGGCTACCCCTGCCCACCTACAGGAAGTGCAGCAGCAGCGTGCCACACCCCAGCCACCCCAGCCTGCCCACAGGAAGCCCCCCCACCAACCTGCCCTGGTCTAGGCCAAACTACAGTTTGGCTTCACCAAATTCATGGGAAAAAATAAAACACAAGTAAGATGAAGAAGCTCAGAAACCATTCCCAGTTAAGGCAACAGGAGAATTCACCTAAAGCAGTCAACAATGAAACAGACCTCTGCAGTCTGACTAAGTTCAAAAGGGAGATAGTGAAAATACTGAAGGAATTAAGAGAGAATATGAACACTAATGCAGATTCCCTCAGAAAGGAACTAGAAAATATAAGGAGTAACAAAGAAAACCTAGAAAATTCATTTGCAGATATACAAACGGAGCTAAAGGCAATAAAGACCAGAATGAATAATGCAGAGGAACGAATTAGTGATGTGGAAGATAAAATAACGGAAATCACCCAAACAGGACAACAAACAGAAAACCAAATGAAAAAAACATGAAAGCACTATAAGAGATCTATGGGATAATATAAAGCTGGCCAATAGTAATAGGAATACCAGAAAGAGAAGAAAAAGAAAAGGGGATTGAAAATACATTTAAAGAAATTATGGCTGAAAACTTTCCAAATCTAAAGAACACTGATATCAAGATACAGGAAGCACAGAGGGCCCTAAACAGGTTGAACCCAAACAGGCCCACACCAAGACATATTATAATAAAAATGGCAAAAGTTAAAGATAAAGAGAGGATCCTAAAGGCAGCAAGAGAAAAGCAAAATGTTACCTATAAGGGAACCCCCATAAGGTTATCAGCTGATTTCTCTACAGAAACTCTACAGGCCAGGAGGGAATGGCAAGAGATATTAAAAGTGCTAAAAGGAAAAAAATGTGTAACCTAGAATACTCTATCCAACAGAATATCATTTAAATTAGAAGGGGAAATAAAGAATTTCTCCAACAAACAAAAGCTAAAGAGTACAGCAGTACAAAACCCAGGCTAAAAGAAACACTGAAAGGGCTTCTCTAAATTAAAAAAAAAAAAGAGGAAGAGCTAGGATGGAGGAAACCACAATTAGAAAGCAGTGCCTTAAATAAGCTAGCATACAGATCCAATCATGAAGATGTTTAAAAAAAAAAAAAATCAAAATCATACAATGTGGGCACAGGAAGTACTTTTTTATTTTAATGATGTGTTTGAGCCTATATGACCATCAGGCTAAAGCAAGCAGTTATAGGAAGGGGTTAACATACTCAAAAAACAGGGCAATCACAAATCCAAACCAAACATTACATTCACAAAAAATGAAAAGAAAAGTACTCAAGCATAAAACAAATGGAAACCATCCAACCAAAAAAAGAAAGGAAGAATGGAGAAACATAGAATCAACTGGAAAACAAGGTTTAAAATGGTAATAAATATCTATCAATAATCACCATAAATGTCAATGGACTAAATGCTCCAATCAAAAGACACAGAGTAGCAGATTGGATAAAAAAGCAAAAACCTTCAATCTGCTGCCTATAAGAAACTCACCTTAGGAAAAAGGATACATATAGTGGGGGGCTGGGAAAAGATATTTCATGCCAATGGACAAGATGGGAAAGCAAGAGTTGCAGTACCCATATCAGACAAAATAGACTTTAAAACGAAGCCCACAAAGAAAGACAAAGAAGGACACTATTTAATAGTTAAAAGATCCATTCAAGAAGAGGAAATTACAATCATCAATATATATGCCCCAAATGTAGGAGCACACAGATACCTACAACAAATACTAACAGGCATAAAAGGAGAAATTGATGGGAACACAATCATAGTAGGAGATTTTAACACACCACTCACATCAATGGACAGATCCTCTAGACAGAAAATCAATGAAGCAACAGAGATCCTAAATGACACAGCAGAAAAGTTAGACTTAACTGATATTTTCAGGACATTATATCCAAAAAAATCAGAATACACATTCTTCTCAAGTGCACATGGAACATTCTCAAGAATTGATCATGTATTGGAGCACAAAGCTAACCTCAACAAATTTAGAATATAGAAACAATTTCAAGTATCTTCTCTGACTGCAATGGCATGAAACTAGGAAATCAACCACAGGAAAAAAATGAGAAAAAGCTAACTACCTGGAGTCTAAACAACATGCTACTAAAAAACCAATGGGTCAATGAGGAAATCAAGGAGGAAATTTAAAAATATCAAGACAAATGATAATGAAGACAAAACCACTAAAAATCTACGGGATGCTGCAAAAGCAGTGCTCAGAGGGAAGTTCATAGCAATACAGGCCTTCCTCAAAATATAAGAAAAATCTCAAAATTGACAACTTAACCCTCCACCTACACGAATTAGAAAAAGAACAAAAAAGACCTAAAGTCAACAGAAGGAAAGAAATCATAAAGATCGAAGAGGAAATCAAAAAAATAGAGATTAAAAAAACAATTGAAGAAATCAATAAAATCAAGAGCTTGTTCTTTGAAAAGGTAAACAAAATTGACAAACCTATAGCTAGAGTTCACCAAGAAGAGGAGAGAAAAAACCCAAATAAATGAAATAAGAAATGAAAAAGGAAAAATCACAATGGATAATGCAGAAATACAAAAAAATGAGACAATATTATGAAATATTATACGCCAACAAGTTTGACAACCTGGAAGAAATGGACAACTTTCTAGAGACTTACAGCCTGCCAAAACTGAATCAAGAAGAAACAGACCAACTGAACAGAGCAATCACTAGAAATGAAATTGAATACATCATAAAAACACTCCCTACAAATAAAAGTCCAGGACAAGATGGCTTCACAGGAAAATTCTACCAAACATACAAAGAGGAATTTATACCCATCCTCCTTAAACTTTTTCAAAAGTTTAAAAAGAAGGAACACTCCCAAAGACATTCTATGATGCCACCATTCCCCTCATTCCAAAACCAAAGATACCACCAAAAAAGAAAACTATCGGCCAATATCTTTGATGAATATAAACACAAAAATTCTCAACAAAATTTTAGCCAACAGAATCCAGCAGCATATCAAAAAGATCGTACACCATGAAGGTGGGATTCATCCCAGGTTCACAAGGATGGTTCAACATATGCTAATCAATCAACGTCATACACCACATTAACAAAAGAAAAGTCAAAAACCACATGATCATCTCAATAGATGCAGAGAAAGCATTTGACAAAGTCCAACATCCATTCATGATCAAAACTCTCACCAAAGTGGGTATAGGGGAAATATTCCTTATCATAAAGCCATTTATGAGAAACCCACAGCCAATATAACACTCAATGGAAAAAAGCTGAAAGCCTTTCCACTAAAATCTGGAACAAGACAAGGATGCCCACTCTCACCACTGTTATTCAACATAGTACTGGAAGTCCTAGCCACAGCAATGAGACAAACAAAAGAAAGAAAAGGTATCCAAATAGGAAGACAAGAGGTAAAATTGTATGCAGATGACATGATACTATACATAGAAAACCCTAAGGACTCAACGCAAAAACTACTTGAACTGATCAATGAATTTAGTCAAGTAACAGGATATAAGATTAACATTAAGAAATCAGTCACATCTCTGTATACTAAAAATGAAATATTAGAAAAGAAATACAAAAATACAAATCCCTTTAAAATTACACCCCAAAAAATCAAATACATGGGTATACACCTGACCAAGGAGGTGAAAGACTTACATGCTGTGAAATACAAAACATTAATAAAGGAAATGAAAGAGAATACAAAAAAATGAAAAGATATTCCATGTTCCTGGGTTGGAAAAATTAATATCATAAAAATGGCCATCCTAGCCAAAGTGATCTACAGATTCAATGAAATCCCTATCAAATTACCTATGACATTTTTCACAGAACTAGAACAAACAATCCAAACATTTATATGGAACCATAAAAGACCCAGAATTGCCAAAGCAATTCTGAGGAACAAAAACCAAGAAGAAGGCATAACTCTCCCAGACTTCAGGCAATATTACAAAGCTACGGTCATCAAGACAGTGTGGTACTGGTACCAAAACAGACATACAGAACAATGGAACAGAATAGAGAATCTAGAAATAAATCCAGACACCTACAGTCAATTAATCTTTGACAAAGGGGGCAAGAATATAAAATGGGAAAAGGACAGTCTATTCAGCAAGCATTGCTGGGAAACCTGGACAGCTACATGCAAATCAATGAAACTAGAGCAAACCCTCATACCATGCACAAAAATAAACTCATAATGGCTGAAAGACCTAAATACAAGACAAGACACCTTCGAACTCCTGGAAAATATATAGGCAAAACATTCTCTGACATCAACCCTACAAATGTTTTCTCAGGTCGGTCTCCCAAAGCAACAGAAATAAAAACATAAATAAACCAATGGGACCTACTCAAACTGACAAGCTTTTGCACAGCAAAAGAAACCGAAAAGAAAACAAAAAGACAACTTACAGAATGGAAGAAAATAGTTTCGAATGATGGAACGGACAAGGGTTTAATCTATAGAACATACAAACAACTTATACAACTCAACAGCAAAAAAGAGCCAACAACCCAATTGAAAAGTGGGCAAAAGACAAGAATAGACATTTCTCGAAAGAAGATACACAGATGGCCAACAAGCATGTGAAACAAGGCTCAACATCCCTGATTATTAGAGAAATGCAAATCAAAACTACCATGAGATACCACCTCACACCAGTCAGAATGGCCATCATTAATAAGCCCAGAAATAACAATTGCTGGAGGGGGTATGAAGAAAAGGGTACCCTCCTGCACTGTTTGTGGGAATGTAAGCTGGTACAACCACTGTGGAGCCCAGTATGGAGGTGCCTTTGAAAACTAAAAATACAATGAGGTACCACCTCACACCAATCAAGAATGGCCATCAATAATAAGTCCACAAATAACAAATGCTGGAGGGGATGTGGAGAAAAATGAACCCTCCTGCACTGTTGGTGGGAATGTAAGCTGGTACAACCACTATGGAGATCAGTATGGAGATACCTTAGAAATCTACACATAGAACCACCATATGATCCAGCAATCCCACTCTTGAGCATATATCCGGACAAAACTTTCCTTAAAAAAGACACATGCACCCTCATGTTCATTTCAGCAGTATTCACAATAGCCAAGACGTGGAAACAACCCAAACGTCCATCAACAGATGATTAGATTAGGAAGAGGTAGTATATATACACAATGGAATACTACTCAGCCATAAAAAGGACATAATGCCATTTGCTGCAATATGGATGGAACTAGAGACTCATCCTGAGTGAAGTAATTCAGAAAGAGAAAGACAAATACCATATGATATCACTTATATCTGGAATCTAATATAAGGCACAAATGAAACTTTCCACAGAAAAGAAAATCATGGACTTTCAGAATAGACTTGTGATTGCCAAGTGGGGAGAAGGAGGGAGTGGGGTGGTTGGGGAGCTTGGGGTTAATAGGTACAAACTGTTGCCTTTGGAACAGATTAGCAATGACATCCTGCTGTGTAGCACTGAGAACTATGTCTAGTCACTTATGATGGAGCATGATAATGTGAGAAAATATAATGTGTACATGTATGTGTATGTGTAACTGGGTCACCATACTGTACAGTAGAAGAAAAATGTATTGGGGAAATAAGTATTAAAAATAATAATAATAATAATAAATAACAATGCAAAAAAAAAGAAAACTACATAGAACTACCACATGACCCAGAATTCCCACTCTTGGGGGTATATCTGGACAAAACTTTCCTTGAAAAAGACACATGCACCCGCATTTTCATCGCAGCACTATTCACAATAGCCAAGACATGGAAACAACCCAAATGTCCATCAACAGATGATGGGATTAGGAAGATCTGATATATATACACAATGGAATGCTACTCCGCCATAAAAAGACCAAAATAATGCCATTTGCAGCAATGTGGATAGAACTAGAGACTCTTATACTGAGTGAAGTAAGTCAGAAAGAGAAAGACAAATACCATATGATATCACTTATATCTGGAATCTAATATAAGGCACAAATGAACCTTTCCACAGAAAGGAAAATCATAGACTTGGAGAATAGACTTGTGGTTGCCTCGGGGGAGGGGGAGGGAGTGGGATGGATTGGGAGCTTGGGGTTAATGGGTGCAAACTATTGTTTTCAGAATGGATTAGCAATGAGATCCTGCTGTGTAGCACTGAGAACTATGTATAGTTACTTATGACGAAGCATGATAATGGGAGAAAAAAGAATATATGCATGTATGTGTAACTAGGTCACCATGCTGCACAGTAGAAAAAAAAAAATCGTATTGGGGAAATAACAATTTTTTAAAGAAGTAAAATAAAACAGAAACAGGTACAATTAATTTTAATATATTTTATTTAGATCAACATGGCCAAAATATCATTTAAACATTAAATAAACTTGAAAAATAATAATGCAGTATTTTACTTTTTTTGTGCCAGACACTGAAGGACAAATATTGCATAAGTTAAGGTATACAACGTACCTAAAATAGTGAAATTCATAGAAACAGAAAGTAGAATGGTACTTGCCAGAGGCTTAGGAGAGAGGAATAGGTAGTCACTTTTTAATAGGTACAAATTCAGTTTAAGGTTATGAAAAAGTTCTGCAAATGGTGGTGATTGTAGTTGCATTGAATTGTGAATTACTTAATGCCACTGACTATATACTTAAAAATGGTTAAAATGGTAAATTTTGTATTATGTATATTTTGCCACAATAAAAAAGAAAGAAAATTCATTGCTGTGTAAACTCTCTGTTAATATCCAGCTTTTTGGCTTTGAATTTATTGCCTTTACTTTGGGAAGAATAGCTTTTCCATATTGCTTCATGATTACAGTTTAGGAAGTGTTATGTTACTAATTACAAAATTATACCTTATTTTCTATGTGATTGAGTTCTGGGTGATTTACTCAAGAACAAATGAGTTTAACTTTCACTTGCAATTAGAAACGCTAGGACCGGAGTTCCTGCATGGCTCAGAAGTTTAAGGATCTGGCATTGTCACTGCTATGGCGCTAGTTACTGCTGTGGCATGGGTTCGATCCCTGGCCCAGGAACTTCCATACGCCACAGGAACGGCAAAAAAAAAAAAAGTCTCTGAGAAAAAAATGGACCAATGAACAAAGTGCATAAACCAGAAATTCACCAAGGAAGAAATGCAAATGAGAAAAAAAGTCCACCTTTAATCAAAAATACAAATTAAAACAATACTACTTTAAAAAGCAAGCAAGCAAGCAAGCCGGATGCGGTGGTGCGCGCCTGTAGTCCCAGCTACTCGGGAGGCTGAGGCTGGAGGATAGCTTGAGCCCAGGAGTTCTGGGCTGCAGTGCACTTTGGCGATAGGGTGTCCGCACTAAGTTTGGCAGCAATACGGTGACCCTCTGGGAGCAGAGGACCACCAGGTTGGCTAAAGAGGAGTGAAGCGGCCCAGGTCAGAAACGGAGCAGGTCAAAACTCCCGTGCTGATAAGGAAGAAAGAAAAGAAAAGAAAGACTAGGGCCAAAGACTCTTTCAGAGACAATGGCTAGAAACTGGATTACTGTTATGGATATAGGTGTGCTTGAAAAGGAAAAAAGCAATTCAGTTCAGTGACAGAATTATTTTAAAGGTATAGTTCATGAAATTCTAGCTTCTGGTGAGGCATAAAAAATGCTTTATTAGTAAATAAACAAAAGGAATTGTCATTTTTTCCCATAATTACTCCCACCAGCGTGATATTCAGCTAATCAAGATGTGTAGGTATCAAAAAATGGAAAAAAGGGAGAATTTTTCTAACTTAAAATCAATTAATTGGCAGATATTTATTAAGCTTTAGGATAACCTAATCTTGAAACTCAAAGCTGAAAGAATCCTTATGTTTAAAGGTAAGAGAATAAATTCCCAACTTTCCTATGATGTCATGTGTTCAGCTCACAGAAGCAGTGTGATCATGGAAAACCCACGTTTAACTGTTGGAGATGCCTATGCTCAAATGCTAACCTTGGCATGATTAACTGTAAAGTGTTAGGAAGAAATTAGTTAAATCCTTTAACCTCTGTTTACTCACCTATAAAATGGGAAATTTTTATGTTTTAGAATTGTCATGAGGATTCAAGATAATTTACATACAGTATCTGATATTGATAAATGAACACTATTACTACTTTTAAGTTTCTTTTTTTTATTTCCCCAATACTTTATTATTTTTTTTTTCTACTGTACAGCATGGGATACTCTTCTTTTGGAAGTTAGATGAGGACACATTCAACCTCTAAACGTAGCATAACTGTGAGGAGAGTAGAATCTCCATTTCTTTCTGTACTTTATAGAATAATTAACAGCTGTAATTAAATAATTGTTTAACTATCTAACACCTCTTTCCCTTGTAATACTTTTGCCTTATAATATTTATGAAAACTGCATGAAGTCAGGGAATTTGTCTGTTTTCTTCAGCAAGGAATTTCCAGATCTTTGGGAAAGCATGCAAATTGATAAAGATCCCTGGGGAAAAGAGAACCCTAAGGCAAGAATGGAAACCACAATTCTGAGAGCAAGAGTTTCATGCTCTACCAGCCAGAGTTAGGCAGGGCAAAGAATTGCACAGGTCCACCTAGCTCATTTGCTGAAGCATGCACTGTTAAACAGAGGAATGTAGGTTTCAATCCCAATAAGACACTGCCTTTATCCTGCCCCCTTCTTCGTGTGGTTCATATTCTATGTACATGACCTATCGGGTGCATAGGAATGCTGCATATCACAGTGCCTAGCAGGTAAATGCGTGTTCAAAGATATCTGAATACATCTACTATAAATCAGCCTTTAGGTACCAGTATGAATGGTGCCCCAACCTTGTACACTAAAATGACAGTGCTCATATAGTTTGTTACTTTTTAACCTAAACAATCATAGAAATAACCATATGGTGCTCTTGCTGTAAGTGCAGTTGTACAAACAACACTAAAACTGAGTTTAGAAAATGTGACTCTTTTACTTTGACCTTGGTTTCTCCATCTCTGAAATAAGGGAGTTTGAGAGAGTGAAATAAGGGAGTTCCAAACATACTGTTTAGTTTTAGATACATATATGTCTTCCAGGAAAAGAGGAAATAGTAAAAAAAAAAAAAAAAAAAAAAAAAGTAGTTAAAACAGCAAGTAAGTTTTAGTGATTCAAAGCAGTACAGTAGCTTCTGGTCACCACATCATTCTAGGCAGCTTATCCATATCCATCAGGTCTTAATGAACTATTTAGAGTAATATATGATTAAGAAGTTCCTGTTGTGGCTCAAAGGTAAAGAACCCAGTCCCTGGCCTTTCTCAATGGGTTAAGGATCCAGAGTTGCTGTGAGCTGTGGTGTCGGTCATAGACACAGCTCAGATCCTGCATTGCTATGGCTGTAGTGTCGGCTGGCAGCTACAACTCTGATTCAACCCCTAGACTGGGAACTTCCATATGCCACACATGTGGCCCTAAAAAGCATATATATATATATTTTTTTTAAGTGGTCCTAACCACTCTAATATCCACTGAGAACTCTTGGGCAACTTCTCCATGGTGCTTCTCTGGGATGGAAGCTACCTGAACCAGAGCCTTGGTCTACTATGTTGAAAATTTGAAGACTGGAAAATAGAGCCTTGAGAAAGCAGAACTATAAATTTATTTACACCTCCACTCAATACATTGTAGAATCATCAGAACAAACTTTCCACACAGGATATTTGGATGACTGTTATCTCCATCCAGCACAATTTAATATAACCCAAGAGTGTACTTCATTCTACCCTCTAATTTAAGGGCTAAACAGAAAGTTAGCTTTCTTGCATCTGTCCTCTCTCGAGTTTTGTTCAACTTTACCCATCTTTTTTTTGGTTCCTACTTTTATTGTAAATGATCCTCTGAATCAGATGTAACCAGGCTCTGTCAGTAGCAACCTATTTGTTATGGTTGTATCTATCACCAGTGGACCTTGGACAGAGGTGAGGGTAAAACAAGTCCTTGTCCTTCTTGCCTTTCTGTTCCTTCAGAATCTCCAAGATTAGAACACTGGTATTTGTGTGTACAAGATAGAGTAATATTCAAAATATTTGATAACTGGTACTGCAGGAACATGGAACTATACAAACGATTGAGGGTCTTTGTTGCTACAGTGAGGACCTAGAGATTCCCTGATATGTCAGCAATTAATTTACTTGTTGGATCCTCAAGATCACAGAAGTCCTATAGATGAGTCTAGAGTGGTGGGTATAGTAGACAAAGGAATTTTTAAGGAATCTCTGGCAGCATAGTAAGAATTAGGGGAGAATTTAAATTTTTCAATAATTCTCATTTAAGCATGGCCATAACAATTTGTACTGATGGAATATCAACCCTAAGTATACGTATGAATTGCTCTAATAAAGAATTAAGACAATGCCAAAAGAGAATTATAGTAGGAAGGAAGAAGTTAAAGGTCTAGCTAAATTGGACTTCCCCTTACAACTCTAAAGCAAAAGTTAAAATTAAGGTAGGTAAAAATGTAAATCCCAATCCTCTGATCCAAAATGCTTACCTCCCACCATCCCCAGGATTCTGTCTCATTTACCAAGTGGCTCCTTACCTCTTTATGTTTGAATTTGCAACGCCTTTCTCCTGTGGAAACCACCACCTCTTCCTATAGAAAGAAATTGCTTCTTATGAATCATTCTTCCCTTCACCCAGTACCATGCTCGTATGTAGACCCCTGGACTTGAGGGCTCCTGAGAAGGCTTCAGCCAGGTGGATGATGAACTCCATCATCTTTATATAGTTTTCCATGCTGTTGGAAAGCAGGGTTGGGATTCTCTGATCTGAGTTTCTTTTCAATACTCTTGCCAGTGGGAACTATAGGCCTCCTAGTTTTTTTACTTTTATCAAGTTGTCTTTATAGTAAGCACAATTACTTAAAAACCCCATGAACCACTTTTGACTACATAGTTGCTGTGAACTGTATTGGGTCCCCCACAAAATTCATATGTTGAAGCCAAACGTCCAATATGACTGTACTTGAAATAAGGAACTTACACAAAGGTTAAGGTTTCACAAACTCACAGGAATGGAGCCTTAATATTATGTGATTAATGTCCTTATAGGAAGAGATACCAGATAGCTCGCTCTCCTTGCCATGACACATCAAGAAGGTGGCCGTCTGCAAGCCAGGAAGAGAGCTCTCACTGGAAACAGGTCAACCTGCACTTTCATCGTGGACTTTCCAGCATCCAGAACTGTGAGAAATTAGATTTCTATTATTTAAGCCATCTGGTTTCTGGTATTTTGTTGTGACAGCTCAAGCAGACTAAGACAATAGTTTAATCCCATATTAAGAAGGAAAATACTTTCTCAATGAATATGGGATTCCCATATCTTTTGAGTCAGATGGTCTTACTTATTCTGAAAAAGCACCATTTTGCTTTGTATGAGATTTGTTTTTAACTGCTCTGACTTAGTAGCCTATTTGAATTATTTAAAAAGAATATAAACATTTGCATGGTTGTTTTCTCAGCTTCTGAAAATAGCTCTTAGAAGGAATCTTTTGATGAGAAGTATTAGGTCAAGGCATTGCTACTTATTCCATATGCCACAATTATACAAATTATACAATTATACAAATTTGTATACAATTTCACAAATCTTATTCTGTGTAGCTCCTTACAACTTACAAAGAATTCTGCCTTGAATTTTCACAGACCTGGAGACAGAATTTTTTTAATTTCAAAGATAACAAATATAAAGCTAAGAATAATTGAGATATTTGCCAAAGAACAACAAAATAGCCTGTGGCACAAATATTAAAACATGTCCCCTTTCTACGGGTCTAATTTTTTTTCACTATGCAATTTTTTTCTCTCAGCTGTATTCATATTTTGTACCAATCTTGTCCCTTTTATAATAATAAAGTCCAAGAGTTCAGAATTGTGTTTGTCTAATGAGTTTTACACAGCATCTTATATTCAGATAGCTACTTAAACAATTTAAGAGACATTTATTGAGTGCCTTATGTTTTCAAAGCACTATGTTAGTCATTCTCTCCAGGCTTTCAGGAACTCACGATTTGGTGATAGCCTTTAATAAAATTGCATTTTCTTATCAACTATACCAAAATAATTTTAAAAAAAGGCAAAGGAAAACCAAGGAAATTGCACTGTCTTTAAAAATATGTTTTCAGAGACATGCCTTAATTGATTATGGAATAAATAAAGTTCAGAAATCACAAGACCCCTATGATATTGCTTCTAGCATACTCCTATTATATTAACCCCATCCAACTATGTTGGTAACAAAGGAGCTGACTTGTTTTTATCTTATGTGAGATACACTTGATCACAGTTCTTTGGCCCAGTGTGTATAGTTGACCAAACCTTGGCCAAAGAGTCTTTTTTCTGGGGTTTTGGATTTTGACATCCAGAGAATCAAAATAAGTTTCCATTTGGAAACTGAAGATTTGAAAAATGACTCTTAGAAGCTCACAATTTTCATGTGTCCCACCAGCTGAGAAAGATGGTCTTCAAAGTGACAATGTCACCAAGACAAAGAGAAGCAGAGATGATAGAGGTCTGATTGCCCTCAGGTCCTTGTACTAGCAGTTACTGTGATCTTTTGGAAATGTTGTTCCTCCCCTTTCTGAAATTTGATTTCTCTCTCTCTCTCTTTTTTTTTAACTAACATTTTTGGGGTTCTTTGAGTTTGTTTGTTTTTGGTGTTTGGGGTTTTGTTTTTGATTTTTAAGCTAAGTCAAGTTGGATTTGTGGCTTCCAATCAAAAGCCTCAACTGATACAAAGATCTACACATCATTTTTACAGCTAAAGTGAAGGGAGCAAATTCAATCACCCATAGTCCTAATAAGAAAAATAAAAATTATGCAAATAAATTTGAATATTCCTTAACAAAACCTATTCTGCCACTTGACTTTAAAATATTATGTTCATCGCAACAGAAGAAAGGGTGGGGGAAAAAACTGTAACTGCAATGTATACATCTAAGGATGACCTGACCCCCTTGCTGTACAGTGGGAAAATAATAAAAAAATATATATATATTATGTTCATATAGAAATGAATTTTGTTTATGGACGTATACTTGGAAATTATTCCAAGGCAATATTTGAGTGCTGCCTTCTCTTTTTTTTCACATGCAAAGTTCTGAGGACCAAAGCCTTTAAGTGTCAAGTCCAGCTATCTCAAGAATGGAATCATGTCACTAGACCCAAGGTAATATGTTTCTTTCCATGCAAATATGGAATTAGTATCCAAAAATATCTTATAAAGTAGTAAGATTAACACACTGTGTTGTACACTGAAGAAATTATTGTGCATATGATTTATGACATCATACAAACAGGTTAAATATTACCTGTATCTGGCATTTACAGCTCTTTCCACTCTCTCCCCCAGCTCCCTTTCTTTCTCTCAATCTATATATCAATCTATCACTAAGATTTTTACCCTCTATCTGAGATTTCTTCCCCCTAGCAAAATTGTTTTCAATTCTATGCTATGAATGTATGTGTCTTTTGTATTTCCCATAGTTCCGAGAATAATGTGTCAAAAGTGAAATTGCATATTTGATAGTCATCAGTCTGCTGTGATAATTAAAGTATGGATTCAATTGTTGACTATGAATTCTTTTTTCAAGGGACAAAAATGTTTTGAAATACTCATAATTAGGAGGCTAGAACAGACTGAGAAAGAAACATTGAAAAAAGATAAGTGAGAGTTCCCGTTGTGACTCAGTGGTAGCAAACCCAACTAGTATTCATGAGGATATGGGCTTGATCCCTGGCCTCACTCACTTGTTTAAGGATCTGTCATTACCATGAGCTGTGGTGTAGGTCGCAGATATGGCTTGCATCCTACATTTCTCTGGCTGTGGCATAAGCCAGCAGCTGCACCTCTGATTAGACCCCTAGCCTGGGAACTTCCAGATGCCTCAGGTGTGGCCTTAAAAAAGCAAAAAAAATAAAAAAGATAGATGAAGTTGAGTCCTAGATTTTCTTCTCCCTCTTGCTCCTATCTCCTTCCCATATTTTACTTGGCTAACTCTTCTTTATTCTTAAATCTCAGTTAAGATTTCATTCCCTTAAGGAAGCCTTTTCCAGTAGGTGTATGATTTTCTGTAATAAATTTTCATTGCATTCCATATTTCCACTTTTATGACATTATTATACCATTTTTATTTATTAATATTTGCATTTCCCTCAAGGATGAAGCTCCTTAAAGGACCATTTCTTTCTTGTTCTCTAGTGTATTTGCAATTCCAGCCAATATTGGGTACATAAAAGAGATCAAATAAATTCTGTATTTATTAATTAACAGAAAATATGTTGCCATAGAAACAAAAAAGGAAAATATTTCAAAAAAACAAAATTCATTTATGAATATGTTTATTCACTATTTTAGCATACTTTCAATAAATTTTTATAGTCTGTCTGTTTTATTCCTGACATATGGAGATGGAAGAGACAAGCTACTGCCCCCCTGGGAATATAATGGAGAATCACTTCCATAAATTCTTCTAAGCAAATGTGATCATTTCTAGATAAATATAGACCTATGCAAAATAGTCAATGTTACCAAATATTATAAAGAAATAAAAAAATAAGACATATAAGAGGTATTATATGTATGATTACTACCGAATTAGTAAATTAAGGATTTGTAATGTCTTTAAAATTATTTGATTTGTTTAAGGCTTACCTTCTTTTAAAAACATATACTTAATTCTTGTGCTGCATAAATCTATATATACCCCATAGATTTTTTAAAAAAAGATTGTAGACCAAAATACCATGTTTTATTTAAAATATATAGTCTCAAAATATAATTCATCAATAAGTACACATGATATCCTATTTGCTCAGTATGGTACTAAATGCTGGAAACAACTCTAATTTTGAGATTTAAAAAGCTACTAACTGTGTAAAATAGTCTACCAGAAAGAAGATAATAAATATTGCATTATTCTCTGCTATTTATATGTGTATTCCACCCATTCTAGTGAATAATGAAGCAGCCGTTAAAAGTTCTGTAAAAGATAAAATACTAGTGATCCTGAACCCCAGTTTAATTAGGCTTGGCCAGGATTTATTATGAGTGGAGAGAAACTATTGAGAAGTTTAAAGAAGGGAAGCTCAGTAGGGATTATCTATGTAGTGTGCATATATATTTATAACTCCACTTGGCTTTTTTACCTCAACAAAAAAACATGTATTTTTCTGTTGCCCAAATAACTTTCTCTTTTGGAAAAAATAAATTTCCTTGAACAAGAGGAGCGCTTATTGTTAAGTGTAGGAACTGGCTTTATCGTTGGTCAAGAGAAGCACTCAATCAAGTGCTTCTGACTCTATGTCTGAAATCTATGACTAGCAATCCAGGGGGCTGAAGAGGTTGCCTTGATGAAATGGTCATGCTGTTACTGCAATTAATCCTTAAAAGCACATGTTCTGGACTGTCAGGACTCCACTAACTTGTGAAATTGTGATTATTCCTTTTGGGGACAATGCCTTATCTCACTGTAGGATAAAGTAACTAAATTATATTCTGGGAAAACAACTGCTCAGTCAGTTAAGAAACTGGCTTTTCTAGAGGATGTGCAGTCAGGCCCCTGGAACAAAGCGTCACTTTCTGGTGCAATAGCCGACCTTACATCCATAAATGGCCATGCAAAACAGAACAGGTTTACTAACATCATATTAGAGATGCCAATTTATTTTATTTTATTTTTATATAATGATTTTTATTTTTTTCCATTATAGCCAATTTATTTTATTGAGTGAGATTGTTGGACTTTAAATGCTATCCATTGTGTTAGTGCATCTTTTGCATCCTTTCTCTAGAGAAAATTAACATGATTCAACAAGCTGCATGAGTATATGGTGAGTATGGACGTTTAGATGCAATTAATAAAATAGATACTCAGAGCTTTATAATTCTAATACAATCCATTGTCATGTCAAGAGTATCTTTCAATTATTATACCAAAAACCTGGAACATTATGTCCTTGAATGTTCATTACAGTCACTGTAAAGAGCTAAAGAAATTCATTTTCTTTTCTTTTCTTTTTTTTTTACTCTTTGTTTGAACTTTTAACTAACCTATTTTTTTTTTCCATCCTACTCTCTCTTGCCATTGCTGGGGGTGGTAGTTATACAGCTGTTCTCATCTCAGAGCTGCTGAATAAGGGTCTGATTATTTCAAACAACTTTTGTAATCAGCTTTCAAGAAGCAAATTGCTATGTTATGTACAGTATCTGTGATTATGGTAAACCGTTCTTTTTTTTTTTTTTTTTTTTTTTCCCATAGCATTTCAATGTGGGCTTTAATTGCCAAGCCCTAGCATCTTGGTGAACATTCTGTGAGCTCACTCAATTTATTGAAAAGACAGAGGAATATTTGACAATCCAAAGAATTAACATAGTTCTTTGACCTCAATTTGGTTTTTAAAGGATCTATTGTAACAAAAAAATGCTAAAATTCAGTGTTGTAGTCCTCCCTGGGGGTATCTTTGTGACTCAGAAGTGGGAGTGATAATTTAGCAAGCCCAGTAATTCATTCAGATAAACCTCACAGGTTCTGCTATGCTTAGATATTTATTTATTAAGCACTCAGTCAACAAATACTTAGGCAAACACTTAGGATCCCTTAGAAATATTGTCAGGGACCCACCAGGGAAATGCTCCCCAAAGCTGCTTTCAGATATGGCCACAGAAAAGGATACCAGGGAGACTCCCATACGGTAGCACTTGGAGAGGCAAAGCTACCATAGACAGAGGCCATAAGTGCTAGAGACAGTGCCCACGGGTGCCGTTTTTCCTTCTCTTACTTCCAAAAGGGGTATATTGTTGGAAGTTCCTCTGTCCTGCTTCCTGGATGTGATAGAGCAGCTAAATATATAATTCAGGCATAAATCACTACTTGATTAGGACATCTGTCTGCATGTACCCAAGAAGAAGGCATCACCCAGAAATCCAGGACCTGGAACTGGATGAAACTTTCAGGTGAGGGTAAATGCATTTTTGAGTGGGTGTGTACATACACCCACACACACACACACACACTCAATATATACAATATACATATACAATAATATATAATATATAATATAATTGCCTTATATGGACCATATATGGATGCTTTTGGAGCATATTTGAAATTATGAATATAAGTGTATATATGTTATATTTGGGGAATTAAGGGATTCTACACATAATTCCAGTGTGTGTGTGTGTGTGTGTGTGTGTGTGTGTGTGTGTGTGTATGTGTGTGTTGGGGGCAAAGGGTGGTTCCCACACCACCAAGTAACTCTCAGACCCAGTTGGTGGTCCTACAGTTCAACTCACTTCCAACACTATCTACCCAGAGATAATATCAAATCCCACAGGTTAAGGGCTCAGTCCAGCAAGACTGCCCTCCCTGCCCCCTGCAACTTCAAATGCCAGTCACAGGTCTGGGTTATCACTTGTACTTCAGACTGACCGCCTGTAGATGGGGACTTTTAATGACCTCCTCCTCAGGTTAGATTCATTTGCTATAGCAGTTCAAGAACTCAGAGAAATATTTTTGCTTACTAGTTTACTTTTTCATTGTAAAGGGATATAACTCAGGAGCAGCTAAAGGGAAGAGATGTATAGAACGAGTTTTGGGGAAAGTGTATGGACCAGGTACATTCTCCTGTCAAGTCCACATGTTCACCAACCCAGAAGTTCTCTGAACTCTTTCCTTTTGGGTTTTGATAGAGATTCCGTTACATAGGCATTATCAATTCAATCACTGGCCATTGCTGACTGATTCAACCTTCACCCTTCTCCTCTTCCCAGAAATCAGGGGGTGGGACTTCAAGTTCCAACCCTCTATTGGAGGTTGGTTCCCCTGGCCCTGGGGTAGAATATACAAGTCACTTCAGTAACATGAAAGCTGTAGTGGAAAGGGTTTTATTATGAATGACAAGACACCCATTTCACCTTTTTGGCTCTGAAGTGATTTCAGGAACTGAGAACCAGAGACCAAATATTATAATACAAGATGCTCCCATCACTCTTATCATTAAGGAAATTCCAAGATTTGAGGACCTTTGAGCCACGAACCATGGGTAAAGTCCAAATATATCTGAGAAATATATTTTGGCCACGTGAATGACCAAATATATATTTGTTATAAATCACAGTATTGCAGGAATCCAAGAGGTAGAACTTATCAGACATTCATTTTTTCTTCCTGTTCTTCGTTACTTCTTTATTCTGGTGTAAAATCTCTTTTTCTTTCTCTGCCTCTCCCCTATCTGAAGATACTAACAATTACATCAACTACATGCCACAGGAGTGGATATGACTGGCCAAAATGTTCTCCAGACTCTTGTCCAGAGATGGATACTGGACTCAAGCAGCCTCATCAGATCCCTGTACAGGGAGTGACCTTTATGCTGGGAGGTCAGAGATGGGCAGTGAGTGCTGGAGCCTTGAGAGTCCAGACAGGGTCTCTAACAGATGAGTTCGACATGGAAGAAGTAAGCTGCTGGTTTAGCCTCTTATGCTAATAGCTAAGTTATACTGCCTGAGCAGGAAGCAGAACAAGAAAGGCTCAATTCAGATGAAGTCACATACAGTGGAGCACCAGCACCAAACAGCGGCATCTGGGGATCCTGCAGAGTAGTAAACATGGACTGAGTAACCTTGTTTGAGGATATCTATAAGGTCCTACAACTCCTCTTCAACTGTAAGAAGACGTTGTGTGTCCCCAAAACTGATCTTCTTGGACTCGTGTCTTTGCAAACATCCAAAATTAAAATTTTGATGAAAATGAAGCCACTCCTTGAAGCTGCACACCTCAAATGGGACACAAACCCAGTTGTACTTCACATGGGATTTGAGCCCACAGTCTCTGACTTAGGAGGGGACTTGAACCCACAGTCTTCTAAATGAACCCATACAACTCATCTCAGGGCTCAGTGAATCTCAAGTTCTTTATGTCTTGGTATAAAAGGAATTCAGCGAGAGGCAATGTAGTGGATCTATTAATATAGAATGTGTGCAAAGGATACAAGGGGGCAGGCAAGAGGCCTCTGCCCTAAGAAAGAAGTTGACTACATTTTTATAATCAAAGGGAAAGTGGGGAGGAAGAGACAGCCACCTACTTCCTCTTCCTTTGTAATAGAAAGGAAAATGTGGCCTAAGAGGATGGTCTCATCCCAGGTCTCAAATAAGTTCCCAGAACAGGCCACTAAATGAGAATCCTTAGCTTCATACAGGTAAGAATTGAAAAGCAAGCCATAGCAAAGTGAAAGCAAGTTTGAGAGAGGTACCCATTCCATAGGCAGAACGAAGTCCTTCTCAGCCCCGAATGGAGGGGGGGTGGTTTGATTTTTTAAGGGCTGGTTAATACTGCAGACTAACTTGTGGGAGCATTATTCCAACTATTTGAGGCAAGTGGTGGAGATTTCCAGGAACTGAGCCACTGCCCACTTTTTACCTTTTATGATCAGCCTCGAAATGTCAGGGCACCCTTGGATGTGTCATTCAGCTAATGTATTACAATGACCCACACATAAGGAGGCTCAAGGTCTACCAGAAGTCGAATCATCTGCCCTCTTGGGCCTCATGAGGTCTAACAAATTTATGTCAGATCCTCAATGGCTCTGTCATTCTTTTAAAGGTTGTGCTCTGCCCCCTTTCCTCCTGTCTCAAAAGTAGTTTATTTTTGCAAATATTCCAAAAAGGACTTTTAAAAAAATGTAGAAGTGTTAAAGTATTCCTGGATGTAGTTTTTTTCCAGGATGCAAGGTTAAGCGGAAAGTGAGACTGTAAATCGAGGAAAAACAGTGAAAAGGATGGTAAAGAGCACATTACTGAAATTATAAATTAATTAACTCAGCTGTTAAGAGCAAAAAATAAATGAAGAAATAAAGAAGGCAACCAAGATGCCTTTGAATTTCTTAAAAAAAAAAAAAAAAAAAGAACACATCACTGTTGTGGGTAAGGAGGCCCAATCTTACAGGGACCCTCTGAGAGACTGTATTGTGCACAACAGAGGGCAAGGAATCTGGATGTTTATCCATCAGCTATTCTCCCCTTTTTAATTGAGGGTTGATTCTGAGCATTAACTTCCCCAGGGCATCCAGCTTGCCCACAAATTCGTGTAGCCAGAGAATGTTCTCAGAGAGACACATACAGAGAGACACATACAACTGAAACTATCTATGGGTGGCTTTTGGGGTGAGCTCAGCCCATGTGCTGAAAAAGTCTGTTAGCATTTGTCCCCAAAGTTGGGGAGTCGAGTTTGAATTATCATGTCTATTTGATTTAGAAAAATAAAGATTGTAATCCAAATGACAAAATTAAGCCAATTCATGGAAACCACTTCCTTCCACCCCAACTCCAAATACAATTTTTAAGTATAAGTAAAAATATTAATATATATATATATATATTTAGTTTAAAAGTGGTTTTTGGCATTCCCATTGTAGTTCAGTGGCAACGAACCAGACTAGTACCCATGAGGATGCAGGTTTGATCCCTGGCCTTGCTCAGTGGGTTAAGGCCCAGTGTTGTTTTGAGCTATGGAGTAGTTTGCAGACATGGCTCAGATATGGTGTTGCTGTGGCTGTGGTGTAGGCTGGCAGGTGTAGCTCCAATGTGACCCTAGCCTGGGAACTTCCATGGGCCACAGGTGGGCTCAAAAAAGAGAAGAAAGCAAAAATAAAAAAAAAGAAAAGAAAAGTAGTTTAGTATAGCCAATCTCAAAAAAAAGAAAAAGAAATGTCCAGGTGACATAAACAAAAAGAACAGCTATAGCAGGAATTTCAAGTTCCGTGGTCCACAGGAATAACCAAATCTGGGACTTAGGGTTAGCACTGCAAAACTGAAGTGAGTGCTATTGCTTTAAACATGAGCCAAACATCCTAGATGTGAAAAATATAGCCATTGAAAGAAAAACGAAGAAATATGTCTTTTTATTTCAAGTATTCTAAAGCAATGTAAACCTGCTACAAATAACACAAAACTGATTTGATGCAATGCAATATGGGAAGTCTATCTTTAAAATTCTGAGGGAAAAATTATTATCTAATAAAAACTGAGTGTATATTTGGCTAAACTGTTGACTGACATGCTGGCATAATAAAGATGAATTTAAATATACAAGGACCTTAAAATGAACTTCTTACAGTCCATTCTTAGAAAGATGCCTAAAGATGTACTCCAGCAAAATGAAGAAAGAGAAGACAAAGCCTTCCAATGACTGCAGTTAAAGGATGATATGAGATCATAGCCATGCCACCCACCCAACTTGTTAGGGAGTAACAAGTTCCTATTGATGCAGGAGAACGTATTTTCCAATATTGATATAAACAGCGAGGGAGTTCCCGTCGTGGCTCAGTGGTTAACGAACCCGACTAGCATTCATGAGGACATGAGTTCGATCCCTGTCCTCACTCAGTGGGTTAAGGATCCAGAATTGCAGTGAGCTGTCATGTAGGTCACAGACACAGCTTGGATCCCACGTTGCTATGGCTCCCGTGTAGGCTGGCGGCTACAGCTCTGATTGGACCCCTAGCCTGGGAACATCCATATGCCGTGGGTGCAGCCCTAAAAAGACAAAAAAAAAGAAATGGGGAAACAATACTTAATAGGAAGTATGATTGGAAAAAGGGGGTATTCCAGAGAGAACATAGGAAAAATCACAGAGAAAAGAAAAAGCATCATGTGTGCAGGAAACTTCCAACATTTCAGAAGCCAGAGGTAACCAAAGAATCTGGGGAGGTGAGCAGAGCAAGGTCACTAAGGGGGTTATTCCTGTGCAGAACATGAGAAACTTGCAATTATCCCTGGCTGTTCACCCAAGAATACAAGAATCAGGTCCCACCTAAACACATACCCCTCCTTTTAATCTCTTTGATTCAAACCCATCCTATATTCCAGTAGCCAAAGCTAATTGTGGCAAAATTAGAAATAACCAATTGTCACCTCTGATGACATTTTCTACATCCTTTGTGTCAATGGCTGGATCTACCCTCGGGGGTCTCAAATTTTTGCTTCAATCTCTCTCCTACCAAAATGTACTTTAATGAAATCTTCTAAAATTAATCCTTTATTACTTAAGGCTGCTATAAATAAATGTGCTATTATTTTAAGCCTTTTTTTAAATGGTAAAGTGAAAAGCTCTGTTCTTGGTTTAGAAAGTTTTCTATTATTAATAATAAGATAACAGTGATCCACTCAAAGACATTTTTCTGAATGGGTACAATATTATCATCACTTTGAAACAGATAAACCAGGCAGAAAATCCCCTAGAATTTAAAAATAATTGTCCCTGATATAATAAATTCATACTTTTAAATTTAGCAAACATTAAAGAAACATAAATCACATAGTTATGGGAAATGATAATTTTATAATAAAACATTTAAATATGTTCAAAATAATAGGAATAAGATTATGCCATGTTTAAAATAAAACTAAAATCAAATGCTAGAATTAAAAACAATTGGATTTTGCTTAGTTCTCTTTTTCTAGCACTTTTATTCTTTGTAGTCCCTGGCTAAGGTAATACCTTCGTAAACCATCTCAATACCAGTAACTTTTCTTCTAAGATAATTTCAGCACTATTATTATTTGTACTTTTCTTCAGCCTAGAATTCACTGACTTTTATACAGATAGACATTTTTTTCAATCTATTATAGCACATTCTGATAGGAATGGAAGAAAATTAAGTTAACAATAGATTTTGCAGTAATCAGTAATGAGATATAATATTATCTCTTTGGAGAGACAACACCACATAGTGTTAGGACAGTTCTAAAACTTTAATCTGCATTTAGCTCAAATTGGCTAAAAGCTAAGAAGAATCGCCGTAATAGCAGATGTAGACATGTTAACTTTTTAAGTGTGTGTAAATAATGAAAATATCTATTTTATTCTCTTTAAAAGGTAGAGAAAAATCAAAGATCTCTGCAAAACAAATATTTATTTTCTAATATCCTAAATACTAAAAATAATAGCACTTAAATATAAAACATTAATATAAATGTAAAATGTATGTAAACATGCTCTGGACACTGTAAAGTGCTATATAAGCATAGTGTAAATGCTATAAAGAAGGAAAATGAAGATCAGGATAGAATCCTAGTCCCTAAGAAACACACTAACCTCAACTTTTAGCAGAAGTAGGTCTAATTCATAAAAATAAGATAATGTCAAGGAATTCCTAAATCCCCTAAAATTGAGGGTTTAGATTGAATTTATGACCAAATCACTGTGAATTCCTTTTGTGCTAAAATATATATTAAGGTCTGTAATGTAATGAATATCTGCAGAGATTGCTTCCAAAGGCTTTTTAGTTTACTTAATGTGATTTTTCTCTACAGGATTTTTGGTTTCCCCATTACAGACTTGAAGTCATTGTGGTAGACTGTATGTTGAGTGACCATATAATTTATCACCCAAACCTCAACACTTTTGAGAAGAAAAGAGGTGCTATCAGGCATGAACAGATACCATCCAGAGAAGCCTGGGACATGTGATTATCCTTGCTATTAAGGGGGAACACTGTTTTTTATTTTTGTTTTGTTTTGTTTATAGTTGATTGACAATGTTCTCTAATTTTGGTTCCTCAGCTGAGTGACCCACTTATACAAATATATACATTCTTTTTCTCACGTATCCTCCATCATGTTCCATCGGCTGACTATATATAGTTCCCTGTGCTATACAGCAGGATCTCATTGTTTATCCACTCCAAATATACTAGTTTGTAACTACTAACCCCAAACTCCCAGTTCATCCCACTCCCTCCCTCCCCCTACCCTTTGGCAACCACAAGTTCTGTTCTCCATGTCCAGGAATTTGTTTCTTTTCTGTAGATAGGTTCATTTGTGCTGTATATTAAACTCCAGATGTAGGTGATATCATACAGTATTTGTCTTTCTCTTTCTGACTCACTTCACTTAGTATGAGAGTCTCCAGTTTCATCCATGTTGCTACAAAAGGCATTATTTTGTTCTTTTTATGGCTGAGTAGTATTCCATTGTGTATATGTACTGCCATCTTCTTAATCCATTTGTCTGTCAAAGGACATTTACGTTATTTCCATGTTTTGGCTATCGTGAATAGTGCTGCAATGAACATAGTAGTGCATGTATTTTTTGAATGAAAGTTTTGTTCAGATATGGGCCCAGGAGTGGGACTGCTGGATCACATGGTAGTTCTATGTTTAGTTTTCTGAGGAACCTCCATTCTGTTTTCCATAGTGGCTGTACCAATTTACATTCCCACCAACAGTGTAGGAGGGTTCCACTGTTGTTTCCACTTCATGAAATTCTGCAGCCATCCTTTATGTATTAAGGTTTGATGTTTAAGTATGAACTATCCAGTACATGTTGATTGCTTTCCACTTAGCTTTATCAGATATTCCACAACATTTTCTCAAAATTTATGGCCACATCTATGGTATGTGAAATTACCCGGGCCAGGGATCAAATCCAAGCCACCACTGTGACCTGTGCCACAGCTGAAGCAATGCTGGCTCCTTAACCCATTGCATCACAGTGGGAACATCCTCACAAGCTTTTAATATTGTATACTTTAACAATCAGAGATTTATTTGGCGTATAAACTGTATTTTCCCAATTCTTTTTGGGATTAGTTGAGACAAGTAAAATATAAAGGATTATATATGGTACCAAAAGGTCATTTATTACTATAAATTCATAATTTCCTTGATTCTATAATCTATCAGTAAACATTGTAAGTGCTTATTATATGCAAGTTGCTACTAATCCATAGCTAATCCATAAATATTGTAAGAGACAGAATAAGAAACATAATCAATATACAACTTGATAAATATTGTTCTATAAGTATATACAACTAATTAGTAACAGGCATGTCCAAGAAAATTCCGAGAGGAGGTAAGATTTAAGCTGAATCTCAAAATAAAATCTCATTAATTGGATAAAGACATTTCAATTCTTATATGTAAGTATACAGAGGTGTGGCATGTTTGTATAGGGAGACCTGAGACTCCAACAGTAAGAAGGAAGAAAGGTTTCCATGGAACTGAAAGATCACCTGAAACCCTATTATGAAGTGTCTTGGGCAAGGCTAGTGATAATGGGACATAGGGAAGGTTAAATTCTACAGACAGTACATAAAGTGAGAATTACAGTTAGTTAAAATTGACCTTGAAAAGCACTTATATTGCTCATAAAGTATAATACTCATTTTTAAAAATAAAGTCCCATGTGGTGTTCTTAGGCACAGTAAGCCTTGAGAATGACTAAATTTCCTGCAGAAAGAAACGACTGAAATTGGCATGCACATTATCTGATCATTCAAATCTTTCTGCTTTTAAGATAACTATAAAATTCCTAAAATGAACTGGGGGAGAGGATATGGAAAACAATTCTGTGCTTGCTTACAAGGGTTATCAAATTCTGTTGGAAGATTAAGCCTCTATAACCATGATACAAGCTAATTAGATTAGATGATATGACTTGCTGGGTTGATTAAATTCACTTGATAGAGACAATACAGAATGCATTTTATAGATATAGAATATATTTTAATAAACCAACTACAAACTCAGAATGTATGATAAATTACCATGAGTTAAAACATATTTATCTATCAAAGAGAAACAATTTATATGGCAAATTTCTGTTTTACTAATAATAACTTAAATTTTTGAAAAAGTTTGAGATTAAATTATTGTCATACAAATACAAAATTGTAATTAAAAATGACGTTGAATCCTCTACTTGAAAAATACTCTGTTAGCAGCTAGTTGCCAATGTACTTGAAAAAAATGATTTATTCGTTTAAAAAAAATTTCTAGAATGCAGCTTTTCACTAATACAACTTGACTATCCCTCAAAGTGCCCCTCCTACTCCTGTAATATTAATTTAAATAGGTGCTATTTTACTGTTTCGGCACTCTCCATTTCCAGTTAAGAATGATATTAAGCAAATCAAATTAAAAATAAAGCAGAGGCTGCAAAACTAAGTTGTGTTGGATAAAGATTGCTGATAAGGTATGAACACAAATAAATAGAATACCACGTTGTTGTTTTTTAAAAGGACTCATTTTGAGTGATAGATCACTTATTTTCTGAGTATTGCAAAGGTGGGCTGAAATCTTCCAAAATGAATTTTTAGTTTTTAAAAAGATTAAAATATATTGAAGCTACTAACACCAAATGTAAAATGAATTAGAGGGAGACACTTTCAAAGGAGGAACATTAGAGATAAGGTGTTAGAGTAAATTATCTATTTTGTCTATGCTATTTGTCTTTATCTTGGTATTTTTAAATTAATTATACTAAGCTAATGGAAATATGAAATTAGCATTAGAAAAATAACTTGAGATCTAGAGTGACTAAATATCGATTGATTACCTCCAATTTAATGATACAAGACAAGGCACTGCGCAAAGGAAATATCTTCAAATTCATTCAAAATGATGCCGCTGATACGGCTGTAAAAGATGAAAAAATGGAAAAAATAATAATAATAGTCTGAGATGTTTTTTAAAAGAAACATTTCAGTATATCCCATTAAAGGGCTTCTGTTTTTGTTGTTTTGTTTTTTGTTTTTTTTCCATTGGCTGCCCCCACAGCATGTGGAAGTTCCCAGGCCAGGGATCAAACCTTTGCCACAGTTGCATCCTATGATACAGCTATGGCAACACCAGATCCTTAACCTACAGCATCACAAGGGAACTTCTTAGGACATCTTTTTTTATTTAATATTTCTGGATATCTCACCTTCCTCCTCCAAGGAGTTTCACATTTCCAATTTCTGAAGATAGCTTAAGGTGTATATGAAAATAATACTATAAATCAGTATATATCCTATAAACTCCATAAGCATAGGTGCAAACAAAAATGCTCTTGGATTCTGAAGAGAGCAAACCATTTCTGTCTTTGGTGATGAGAGAGGTCTTTAAGGAGTAAGGGCTATTTGAATCCGGTTTCAGAGGGTAAATAAAGGTTGTTGCAGGAACAGCATATTTTAGATTCCAGAGATAGCTTGCTTAAAGAAAACAAGGCAGATGACCACAAGCTGCATTTGGGAAGAGTAAATGCATCTGCCTTCTGTAGATGGTGGTTGATTAATTGGTTGGTTGGTTGGAAGAAAGGGCAAGAGATATCATTCATTCATTGTGAGTTCAGGAAAGAGAAATGATGCGATTAGAGGGAGCCATGGAGAAAGGGGGTACTTAAAAATCAGAGGCCAGGAGTCAATAACCAAACAAGTTACTTAACCCTTAGGAAATTTCATTCTTTTCTTCTAAAATGAAATCAGTAACTGGTTACTGTAAAACGTAAATAAGACAGCCTATGGAGAACATCTAGCCCATGGTTCTGATTTTTACTACTGGACAGAAACAGGGTAATGAAAGGCTGTGAATAGATGTTAATCAAAATAATTTTACTGAGTACTTATAATGTGCCAAGCTCTGTTTTAATCATTTGACAAGCATTAATTTACAAGAGGTTAGGGGAGTAAATTTCCCCAAGGTCACAGAACTAGAGCCAGGATTTGGACACCAAAAAACAGCACTAACACAGCTGTGAAGGCAAAGGCTGTGGGGTCAGATTGTCTGGGTGGAAGCCTCCTGATCTCACCACTTTCTAGCTGTATGACCTTGTCTAGTAATAAACATTTCTTGGTGTCAGTTCCTCCTTCCTGCGGAAATAGAGTTAATCCATCATAGGGATGAGTCTGGGTTACAGTAAAACTATAAAAACAAACAGTGGGCCAGAGTCACCCTCTCACCCTCCAACCCCATACTAGTTTGCTGACTCCTGGTCTAGCCAACTAGCAGCTGGCTGATGAATGGAAAATTATTTAACTAACTTTCTCACCTTACTTTCCCCTTCTATTATATCAACATCAAAGCATTATTGTGAAGATAAAATTAAATGATGTGTGTAGAAATGCTTTGTAAATTCAAACTACTACAGACTTTAGATTTTATAGTATAAAGTCCACAAAATATAAATTGCTCTAATGGAAGATAATGTCCATTATCTATTGAAGAGCCTTTGATCCCAGTGTCGTTGAATCACAGAATTTAGTGATGTTTGTCAAGTTTCTTCCTAAAATTTACAGGACTCCATGACTAGTCTCAGAAGCTTCCAACAGTTTTTGTTTATTGTTGATTTCTCTTATTAAGCCTGTTTTTCTTGATCTGGTTCTTGTGACACAGTATTCTGGAACTGATAAGGTAAATGCAGATGACATGGAGTTAGTGATACATGCTGGAAAGAAATCAGTTTACAGAGAATATCTGCCCATTTCTTAGCCATATACTGATTTAGTTCATTCTTTCAACAAGTAATGATTGAGCATTTATTATAATGCAAGCACTTCAATGGTCTGGACATGCAAATAGGAAGAAGACAGTACCTGGTCTGTGTGAACAGAGCAATTACAATGAACTATACTGTTTCAGAAGATGAAACTCTTTTTCCTTGAAAGGGTTCAGTAAGCAAGCACCTTTTGAGCTGGGCACTCAAGATTTTGCTAAATGGAGAAGGAATATGTGTGCAAAGGTTGTCCTGAACGAAGATGTTATCAGAGGACTGTGTTTTACAAAATGAATTCATTTGCATGCTATCTTCTTAACTTTTATCATGTCCACATGTTATGTTCCATTGCTTACAATTTTCTTTCAGTCAATTCATAGTTTTAAGTTTATGTAAATTTACTTACAAAGAAAATTTTTACTAGTTACAGTTTTCTCTGATACAAATATTAAAATAAGTTCCTAATTAAGTAGATAAAAATAATAATGAATTTAAAATGTTAAGTCTTGGAGTTCATGCTGTGGCGCAACAAGAGTGATGATGTCTCTGAGGCAGCAAGGATGTGGGTTCGATCTCCAGCCAACGCAGTGGGTTAAGTTTCTGTCATTGCCATAGCTGTGGCTTAGGTTGCAGCTCTGGCTCAGGTTCTGTACCTGGCCTGGGAATTTCCATGTGCTACGGAGTAGCCAAAAAAGAAAAAAACAGTAATGCCTATACCATTCAAAATTATTTCTTTGAACACTAGTAATATGCATTTCATACTGGGTACCAGTGTTTGAAGGAACCATGACTCCAAGTAGGGATTTTAAATTACCTAATAAAAACACACAATGTTTAGCTTAGAAGGAATCTTAGAAGCCATGTAATCTAATTGCCAACATTTTAGTAAGGCCAAGGGAGAAAGTATTCTGCCCAAGAAGGCAAAGATATATCTTGAATTGAGAACTTACAACTTCTAATCTAATGTTCTTTCCAGAGCTACATGGAATTGGATTTAGCTTTCAATACTTAATGACTCTGATAAATAAATTTATAGAGCTCCAATTTTAGCCTGTCATCTAAAACCTTATTTGAAAAAATAGATTCAGTGTGTCCTATTCTTTGATAATAGCACTAAATACTTTAAAAAACACTGATGAAATTTCTAATTTCACTTGATACCACCGTTAGCCTACTGCCCAAAGATAAAAGAAAATAATGGCACTTGAAATAAAGCTGGCAGGCACAATATGTGTTCATCTCTGCCCTATCATGAAAATGCCACTAAAATAATTGTGAAGGATTTTTTTTTAAAGTATGTCCCTCCTCTCCCAAAAAAGAAAGATAAAAGGAGACACCAGTAGATGGAAGGTAGTAATAAAATTTGGGGGGGGGGGGGAATGAGGATAAGCAGATACTGAGTTAGCAGAATGAAGAGGGCTAAAATGAAAATGCCAGCAAACCAGAGCATGGAAATCAGAAGGTCCTAACACACCTGAATTGAGGGGTAGGATTCAAAGTGGAAGTGAAAACAGAAGGATCAATTAAGAGTCTGGATAAGGGGCAATTAGACCCTGTTGTCCCCTCCCCAATCTACACAACCAGACAACCAGCCCTGAGTGATTAAGTCAGCAAGTCTCTGAACTTGGAACCCAAGCAGAGCTGACAGCTGACACTTAAATGAGAGGCTTGAGTGAAATAAAGCCTAATTGGTGGGAGATCCCTTTCCTTACCCCACTCAATAAATAAGAAAATTCCATTTTGATGAAAGTAATGAGGCCAAAAGAAAGAATTTATAAATACTATCACTTGACTATTCCTTAGCCAAATGAACAATTTCCCCAATCAAATGTCCTTGAGGGAGGCTGACCAACCCACCAGCCAAATAGACCTCCTGCCCAAAGACTGGCTTTTTAGTAACACTATTTAAAATATGTCTAGACCACAGATCATGAACATTAAAGGACAGCTTTAGCACAAAGGACAGAAACAAAAATAAATAATAGGAGTTCCCAGTCATGGTGCAGTAGTAATGAGCCCAACTATTATCCACGAGTATGCAGGTTCCATCCCTGGCCTCGCTGAGTTGGTTAAGGATCCGGCATTGCTGTGAGCTATGGTGTAGTTCACAGACACAATTCAGATGCGGTATTGCTGTGGCTGTGGTTTAGGCCAGCAGCTGTAACTCCAGTCCCACCCCTAACCTGGTAACCTCCATATGCCATGGGTGCGGCCCTAAAACGACATAAATAAGTAAATAAATATACAAGCAAAAAATAATTTGGAGTATAGAGGAAAAAGAACCAGAAAAACTTAAAATTGTATTTAATAATTTCAGAAAGAGGATAATTGCAATCATTAAATAAGGACAGATTGCTAAAAAAAATTAAGAAAATTCACAAATCAAAAATAAGGTTTTGGAAATTATAAATAGATAGGAAAAAAAATTTTTAAATCACTGAAAATCTGGGAGTTGAAAAAAGGAAATAATCCCAAAAAAGTAAAATCAAAAGACAAGTTAATAGAAAATAGGAATATGATAGAAAAATTTTTAAAAAGTCAATCTCCCTAGTGAAAATTGAATGGGATTGATCTATTTTACTTATAACAGGGAAATTTTCTCAAGTGGCTTCTTGGATTTCTTTTATTCACACTGTGTATGTTTGCATTGGACTTGCTTCAAATTGAGTAATCAAATATACTTTTTTTAAAGATAATATTTTTTTCCTTTTGTCTTTTTAGGGCTGCGCTTGCAGCATATGAAGGTTCCCAGGCTAGGGGTCTAATCGGAGCTCTACCACTGGTCTACAGCATAGCCACAGCAACGCCAGATCTGAGCCGTGTTTGTGACCTACACCGCAGCTCATGGCAATGCCGGATCCTTAACCCACTGAGTGAGGCCAGGGATCAAACCTGCATCCTCGTGGATACTAGTCAGGTTCGTTTACCACTGAGCCACGACAGGAACTCCAAAAAAGATAATATTTTAAATGTTTAAAATCAATCAAGAAGCAGCTTAACCATAACACATATGTGTGTGTGGGCATGTGTATACACATGGTTTTGTATATATTATATATATATGGTTATATGCATGGTTTTATATATGTATATAGCCATCATCATATTCCTATTTCATTAACTTCAGCCAACTGCCTTTCATTCATTAAGAAACCTGCTGTATTGCTCATCTGGAGCGCTGATTTCCAGATATCTGTTTCAGGGAGCTGAGGGGATGGTAGAATGGAAGGGAGTAGCAGAAGGGGATTGAGGATAGAGGGTATCGGTAGAGGGGAGTGGGTAAGAGTTGCCTGATCAAAATGAGCAAAGTCCTCTACAACATCAGTAGTTTCTGCAATAATCTCCTAATAATATGGCCACAAAGATGCCAGGGGTTTGATCATTGTCATAGAAAACCAGTAGTAAAAGCAGTAAAAAGAGATTTTACTGAGAAACTATCAAAGTAGGGGAAATGAGCCCTCAATATAGAACTAGGCTCAATTCCGAATAGAATATACACAAGTGAGACACAAGTTGTCAGTGGGGTTGGTTATGGGGGTCAGATAACAGAATGCTCTCTGCCTTGGAGGAAAAAAGGCCCTATGGATAGTTAGAAGAAGTTAAGTTCATCAAACTCAGGAAGAAGTTTAATGAACCCAAATTCTTGAATCTTCCCATACATGGCAAAGCACTAAAATAATTAACCTGGAATAACTGTCTTTTGTGACTATACTAATCCTTTACCTAGAATGTATGCTTGACTGTGACTGCATATTTCCTGGGCAATAGTCCTCACTGGGGTCCCTGAAAAAGGCTTAAACTCACATCTTTGATGGTGCGTTTTTCTTTCAGTCAAAACTTGGAAAACAAGAAACTCCGATGGGTACTAGATTTTAATTCTTATTTTTAAAATAAAAAGATGTGATTTAGAAAACAAATGCTCCTCAAAGGTACTTAATGAAAAGCAAATCCTTTTTGCTCCCAACGTGCTAATCTTCTAACTTCTTTCCCAAGAGGCAAACATTTTTTGACCCCTTAATTTTTGTTGTTGTTATTTCCCCACTCGGCATAATATGCTTATATTAATATCTCTTACTTTTTCTATGTTATCCATTATCCATTGATTTTTCTGCTATGACAGATGAGGATGTAATTCACTTACACTACTTCCATCTCCCAATCCACCAAACATTGGAATGTCACTCTTTAGGTTAAATCAATAAACCATGGCTACATTACTGTAAGTATGTACAGTTGTTTATTACAGAGCAAAATAGTATCTTGTGATTGTTTTTCCATTCTTGCATAACCAGTTGTTCCCCTAAAATTTTTAAATGATTCTCAATCTTTTCTTTCACTGTCTGTCTTTCTCACATTTGAAAATATTCCAAGTTCCTGGTCACAGCATATGTTCTGTCAAGAACCAATAGCTCTCCCTCCCAGTAGTTTCTATTTTAGTTGCAACATGCCCTCATATTTTCTTCTCCTTTGATTTCTGAATTGTTCGAGAAGGTAGAACTAATTGCATTTATTCTTGTAATTCATCCTTTTCAGTTCTAGCAGGTGCCATCTTTGTCTTCTTCAGGGCGCTCAGACCAATGAGCTTTGACCACCTTGCACTTGCGTCCTGTGGCCAAGACTACTGTTGAGCTACAAAAAGAGCACAGGCTCAAAGTCAGTCAGACCTAGACTTGAAATATAAATCTGCCACTCACCAATTATGTTATCTTAGGCCATGTAATCACTCCAGTCCTTCAATTTGCCACTGTACATTAGAAAATGAATCAGAGAATTTTTCAAGAAATAGTCATGTCCTTAGTTAAGCACATTAACATATCTCTGGGCACGATTCTGAACTCTTTCCATGCATTTTCTCATTGAATCCCCACACCAATTTACAAAGTAGAGAGTATTACAATCCCCTTTTTACATCTGAAAAATCTGAGGCCTGTGAAGTTTGAGGAATGTGCCTAAATTCACAAGGCAGCAAGGGATGAAGCCAGGAATGACACGCAAGGGTCTGACCTCAGAGCCCCGACTCTCAATTTGTACCATCTGTTTCCCCTTAGTGTGAAAATGCATCTTGACAAACTGTTCACCATAATAATAAATCATACAGCTTCTCCTATGCATTACGTCCCAGGATTTTTCTGTAAAGGATGGTCAGCCTAATGGAACATTCTGTTAAAAACCTGATCAGCCATAACTATTCTCCAGGCAGAGCTGCAAGCCCAGCAAAGCAGAGCAGTGAATAGAGTAAGTGGGTACTTTCCACACAGCAGATCCGGCCCCACAGGCTGAGCTTTAAAGAGCTCAACCACGTGATCCATTAGGTTAAAAAAAAAAAAAAAAAATTCCCTTTATGCTGCACTAAGCCTTCGTACACAAGCCTCCATTATTACGTAGCAGTAAGCCCCTCCCCCTTAACCCTCCCTATTGGCTGACTGGACAGACGACCTGAGAATGTGATTCCCCAAATTACTGATCGTCTGAATCCTTTGAAAAGTATCTCAAGTGATTGAAATGACAATTTTATATACACACGTATATATTCCTGGGCCTCACATCTGAAGAGTCTGACTACAAAGGTCCAGCGAGGGCAGCATAATATACTTTTCAAAAGTTTCTCAAATGATCGGCCAGGTTCGGGAACCTGGCTCAAAGCACCCCACTCCATTATCACCCAGGGAAATAAATGATAGCGCTCTTCCCCTGCTTTTCTCCTTCTCGTAGGAACACTGCAGCGAGCCGGCATTGTTTTCAATTCCTTTCTCTGATCTTAGGAGTGAATGGCTGTCCAAAAGTTAACCCATATATTCTCTATGTAGATTAGTAACGAACTAAAACTGCAAGATTGATTTTTCAGCAGATATTTCATTAACCTATACATGCATACCAGTAACATATTTGCCTTTCAAAATGATTTTTCATCGGCTTTTTTGCCTTCTGCCAGTTTTCCATAGAAATATGCTGAATTCTCATTTTCCACTATTCCCCTCGCCCAGCCCCTCTGCTCCTCCCACTTTTCAATTGGCCCTCGGGTCCAAGTTATCTTGCTCCATCACCTGTCCTGGACGCTTGCAGAGGGGACGGCCACAGAAGTGGCCATAGACACATTTGTTTATCTGGATGACAAGGACAGTGAGAGTTAAGAAGTCGCCTAGTTATGGAATTTCCCGCTGCCTTCTTCCCAGCCCCCATGGCTCTGTTTTCTCCGCAGGAAGCCAACAAATTGAAGATAATGGTGGGAAGGTTTTATGAGAGTCGGAGTGGAGAAGAAAACAGGGCACACATCATTATCAGAAGATTGATGCCTTGTACATTAAGACTAGAGAAAAGGCTGAGAAGAGTAGATGGAGAGAGAGATCTATTGACCCAGGTTAAGAGCGGCTGAGGGGCTTGTGCCAGACTGTCAGGAAGGCTGAAGTCTGTAACCTCGAAAATAGGGTTATTTGCTGTGCTGGAAGGGATGCAGGAATAAAATTCCTCAGTTGTAAAATAAGCCCTGTTGTAGCAAACCTCAAACCGATGGGATGTGAGCAGAGAATAAACTAGAGAGAAGCCTTTCAGGCTGGGTGGGTGAATATTTTGTTTTCCTCCCCCCAAAGAATGAGAGAGGCAGGAGATATTCTGATCTGACTTGAAAGCATGACTGACTCAATTATATAATTGATATTTTAATGTCTGATGTTTATCAGTTCATATATATTTTCAGTAAAGTAGGAAGTTCTCTGGTGGCTCAGGGGGTGAAGGACCCAGAGCTGTCACTGCTGTGGTTAAGGTTGCTGTCGTGGCACGGGTTCAATCCCTGGCCCGGGGACTTCCACATGCCTGAGATGGGGCCAAAAAGAAATTTTTTTTTCAGTAAAGTAAAAGCATTTGGTGGATTGTTATCATTGTATATCCAATTTACATAATCCTGAGTTTGCCAGACTGTTTAGTAATTAAATGTCTAGCACTTTATTTTCACCTGGATGTGCAGAACAGGAAACTTCGGTACTGGCTAAGGCAGTGATGATGTAGAAGGGATGGGACCAAAGTGCATTATTTCTTTTTAAAAATATTACAGAACAAAACCCACAGGTAAACAAATACCGTAACACAAAAACATTCTGTGCCCCAACCTGTAGCACCTTTTTGCCTTGCTTGGCAAACTGTTTACTTACCTTCTATTTATTCCTCAACGCTATTCTGTAATAAACTACGTCGTGGCCACTCTAGGTATTCCTACCTATTTTTTCTATGCTACCACAACAGTTTGAACTGACAGCATAAAACACTCTTCATCATGATGTATTTTATTTTATCTTTTGTCTTTTTTTTGGGTTGAACCCACAGGCATTTGGAGGTTCCCAGGCTAGGGGTCTAATCGGAGCTGTTGCTGCCAGCCTATGCCAGAGCCACAGCAACACCAGATCCCAGCCGCATCTGCACCTACACCACAGCTCATGGCAACACTGGATCCTTAACCCACTAGAGCAAGGCCAGGGATCGAACCCTAAACCTCATGGTTCCTAGTCAAATTCTATTCTGCTGTGCCACAATGGGAACTCCTCGTGATGTATTTTAAACAATTGGATACATCCATTTCCCAATTACATTTTGAGTTTCTCCCAGTAACTGTGTTTTATTCATCTTCCTAGTCCTTCTGAGGCAGGGCAGTGACAGATAGAGAGGAGAAAGCTTACAAGTAAGCAGCTGTAAATGCGATGGAAATAAACAGCCTAAACTATCTTAATGATGTACAGACAGGAACCTCTATCCAGTGTTTCACCCACTTGGGGACAGACTGAAAATCTAGCTCTAAGACTGAATAGACTGAAAGTGCAGTTGCAAGATAAAGGTAGAGGAGATTGTTGGGACTTTCAGAATCGTGTTGGTGTGTTAAATTTCCACTGTAGAGAGGCTAAGCGTTCTGGCTTTGAGTCAGACAGCATGGCATTTACCAGCTAGGAGGCCTTAGGTAAGTCACTCCCTCTCAAAGCTTATCTTCTCATCTCTAAGTTGGGGAAGTTAAGGAAATACAGGAAGCACATCCTTGGTAATCAATAAAGAAGAAGAAGAATAGCATCATTATTAAATAAGATAATCGTCCTCATGATCATACCAGATTTGTACAATGAGAAAAAAAAATTGTCCTGGAAAAATAATCACTAGCCATGCATTATAGTTGTTAAAAACTCTGGTGTAGGGAGTTCTTGCTGTGGCACAGTGGGTTAGGAATGCAACTGTAGCAGCTCATGTCCCTGTGGAGACACCATTTTGATCCCCAGCCCAGTCTGGAACAGTGGGTAAAAGGATCCAGCATTGCCACGGCTGCAGTGTAGGTCACAGCTGTGGCTGGGATTTAATCGCTAGCCCAGGAATTTCCATATGGCTGTGGGTATGGCCATTTAACAAAAGAAGAAAAAGCATTTTTAAAAAAAGTGTAAAATTCAGAAATAGAGACAACGTACTAAGTAAGCCAAGGCTGTCTGTTGTGCCTTTGAGGTGCACAGGGATGTTTATGTGTCTGTGGAGTGTTGGTATGAGTGTGTGTGTGTGTCAGTGGGATATAGAGAGAGTTAGAGTGAAATGGGGAAAGAAAGTCTTTAGATAAACAGTAATTGCCAGGTTACAGTTCATCACCTGTGCCACAGAATAAATGGCTTTCCTAAATTTTGTAGACCAAATTGTTCCCCATAAAAATTCATATGTAGGAGCCCTAACCCCCAGTGTGACTGTATTTGGAGATGGGGTCTTTAAGGAGGTAATTTAAATTAAATGAGGCCATAAGGGTGAAGCTTTAATCCAATTTGACTGATATCCTTAGAAGAAGACAAAGAGACACTAGGAGTGCTGGCTCACAGAAAAAAGTCTACATGAGATCACATGAGTAGAAGGCTGTCTGCAAGCCAAGAAAAGAGGCTTCACCAGAAACCAGCCCTGCTGGCACCACAGTCTTAAACTCCCAGCTTCCAGAAAGGTGACAAAAGCAATTTCTGTCATTTAAACTACTCCACCTTTGGTATTTTGTTACAGCAGCCATAGCAAACTAATACACTGAATAATAGCCTTCTTTCACTTCTCAAAAAAATTTCTCTTGTTCCTGAAAGCAGGAACTTGGGGACCATATAGTCTGATACTTAAAAGGCATCCTTAGTGGGTTCCACCACTGTTTGTGCACACACAGTGTTCCTCCTACTCAGGGCCTAGGAGGAAACCCCATCATCACAGTCCTTCTTAAAGCTTGACTGGGGAGCAAATATTTATGGAAGATTCTTTTTATCTTTGAAAAAAAAATTCATTCTAAGAGCATATGAATAGTAGCTGTGAAACCATGATTCCAATCCCAAAATGTCCAACTCTGATGTCTGCTGCACCTTTTCTATTAGAATAGCAGTGTCCTCCCAGTTTCCCCTAGCTGGCGCATAGGAAGCTTGGTCATAAAGCTTGGTCAAATGCTTGGCTGAAAATTGAACAGTATGTCAATTTGTCTTATTCATACTGGTTGATTACATATATATGTATAAATTAGTTCATGGTACTTGATTTTGGACAGAAAGAAAGAAAACTAAAAAACAAGAGGAAAAATTTGCATAAAGTAGCTGAAAAATCAAATTATCTGCAGCCTGCACTGAGATGTTTGAATTTGCTAATGGAATCTTTAGTATTACCTTCCTCATGCTGGATTTAAATACACAGATGTACTTTTTATTTTTATCTCTTTTTTTTTAGGAGAATCCGTTTTTACTTTCTCCCTTACCTATAGAAAAAGCATCTGTTTGGGATTTCTCAGGTTCCCAAGGCTATAGCTGGAGTGTGGAATTAGCTTATGCTCAGAAGGGGCTGCCATGTGCTTGTACCTCCTGCCCCCCGCCCCAGCTATTCAGGCTGCTGCTGACTGCGCTGACAATGCATGTAAAAAAGAGCAGACAGTCTCAATTCTGCTTTAGTCGAGACACAAGAGGAAAAAAAAAAAGAGAAAGAAAGAAAGAAATAGGATCTGACCCACTTGCCTATTTGCTTCTCTTAAATACCCAGAAAACTCATTATTTTCAAAAGTTATGAGTTTAATATCTTCACATTGTTTTAATGCTTTACATTTCTGGAGGCTCAAATCAGTTAATTTGTTGTTTTCTTTATTATGTAGCATCTAAATATACCTCATTAACATTTCCCTCTGCATAGTCACAGACCATGTAGAACTTGAGATGGACTTTTTTTTTTTCATAAACATTGAACAGTGAAACAAACATAAATATCTCTATGTCAGGCACCCACTACTCTAATTTTCATTTCCCGAATATTTGAAGAGGGAGGAAATGATGACACCTGACCTTACCCCTTTAATGCACTTTTCATAGAGCGATTCTATTTTTAAGACATCTTTTTCTTTTTCAGAACTTCTATTTCAGCTATTTGCATTCTATAGTTTCTAACGGTTGATCTCAAACTCAGACCTTTTTCCATTCTATCCAAGTTCCTCCTAGACAGTTTTAAAAATTAAGAATAGAGATGGTAGTTTGGGATACTGTATAGTAATTTAATTCTTTTGAATGAATCACTAAGTTAGTAAAAACGTTTGGGGTTCCAGAAGAAAAAACTGGTCTCTCCATATTCAGGCTTGTCTATCAAGGAAATAGATTCTAAATACTGAAAATAGAATTTTATATCTGCTTTTGAATTTGGTAAAGAATGTTTTTAAAGGCTTAGAGTTAATTCCTAAGATTTAACTAGGGGATAGGGGAAAACTGATAAACACTTTTTCAAAGTAGTTACAAACAAATACAAAAATAAGATATTTAAATGAAAACCATTTTTGACAAGCTACAGTATTGAAAAAAAAAAGTGCTTCAAGAGACTCAAATGAGAAAAGCAGAATTTGCAACTAAAAGTAAATAGCTGGAAAAGAGTCATGATTACCTTCATATCCTATTGACAGATAGTTGAACATGAAGAAAGCTGGGAGAATAAGATGCTACAGAACAAACAACCTTAGAAATGATCTAATTTTTCATTCTCAATCTAAGGAATAATGCCCGGTCAAATATGACAAAGTGAGTAGTAAGAAGTAAACTAAAATTAACCAGCAATTTTTCCTCTGGAAAGCAAGAGTCTGTTGGAAAGCAAAACATACCTGTAAGAGACAGAGAAGCAAAAGATGTGGAAATGTTTGAAATGTAGGGTTTATACTCTGGATTTATTTTCCCTTTCTTTCCTTCCACATTTTGATTTAGAAACCAAGTGTTTTCATTCCAGATATAGAAGGACCAGTTGACTGCTACAAGCTGAATTCATATGTATTTGGGTACATTAGTTACATATTATTAGAGAACGGAGAATGACGATGCCATCTCTAGAGAAGTAGGAGGAAGACACAAACCAGAAGAACAGAGATTATTTTTTCTTTCTTTCTTTTTTTTTTTTTTTTTTTGTCTTATCTAGGGCTGCACCAGCAGCATATGGAGGTTCCCAGGCTAGGCATTCTCACAGAGACTATGTCAGGTTCTTAATCAAATGAGCCACAATGGGAACTCCCAGAAGGACAGAGTTTGACATAACAGTGGTGACTATGGCCCTTTCTTCTCCTGACACAAGCATCTTCAAGCAGATAAATACTTCTTGCTTTGGGTTTTTTTTTATGTTAAGAATACACTATAAATTATTAGAACTAATGAATGAGTTCAGGAATGTTGCAGAATATGAGACCAATAAAAAAGCAATTGTGGAGTTCCCGTCATGGCTCAGTGGTTAACGAATCCGACTAGGAACCATGAGGTTGAAAGTTTGATCCCTGGCCTTGTTCAGTGGGTTAAGGACCTGGCGTTGCTGTGAGCTGTGGTATAGGTCACAGATGTGGCTCGGATCCTGTGCTGCTGTGGCTCTGGTGTAGGCCAGCAGCTACAGCTCCGATTAGACCCCTAGCCTGGGAACCTCCATATGCTGCAGGAAACGGCCCTAGAAAAGGCAAAAAGACAAACAAACAAACAAAAAAAGCAATTGTGTTACTATACACTTGCAATGAAAAATCCAAAAATGAAATTAAGAAATTGATTTCATTTACAATATCAAAAATAACAAAATACTTAGTAGTAAATTTAACAAAAGTGCTAAACTTATTGTCTGAAAAGTATAAAATATTATTGAAATTAAAGTTATAAATAACTGGAAAATATCAATACTCCCAAAGCTGATCTACAGGTTCTATAAAATCCCTCTTAGAATCTCAGTTGACTTTTTTTTCTAGAAATTGACAGACTGATTCTAAATACATATGGAATTTCAAGGGACACAGATAGACAAACTAATCTTAATGAAAAATAAGAAAGTAAGAGAACTCACACTTCTCAATATCAAAACTTATTACAAAACAGCAGTAATCAAGATAAGATGATACCAGGTCAAAGATAAATACATGGATGAATGAAATAGAATTGAATGTCCAGAAATAAAATCATGTCGCTATGGTCAACTGATTTTCAACAAGAGTAACCAGACCATTTAATGAGGAAAGAATAGTCTTTTCAAGAAATGCTGCTGGGATAGGTGGGTAATTGCTCAGTGGGTTAAGGATCCTGCCTTGCCATGAGCTGTGGTGTAGTTTGCAGATGCAGCTCAGATCCCATGTTGCTGTGGCTCTCATGTAGGCCAGCGGCTATAGCTCTGATTCGACCCCTAGCCTGGGAACCTCCATATGCTGCAGGAACATTGCTGTGGCTGTGGCTTAGGCCAGCAGCTGTAGCTCCAATTAGATCCCTAGCCTGGGAATTTCCATATCCCATGTGTGCAGCCCTCAAAAGGACCAAAAAAAAAAAAAAAAAAGACAAAAAAAAAAGGAGAAAAAATGTTTCCTTAGGCAGTAATGGAAGTATATGGAGGAAATTTTTCTTGAATGTTTTTGTAAATTCATAGGGATGAAAATTGTGTATTACCTTCCACTTAGAATAACCAAAATTGGTATTGTTCTTCTGATAATCTTATCATACTTCCCACATAAAAATTCATAGCCAAATAATTGTGCTCATGAAATGTTACAATTACATCATCTGAAAGTAGTACATTTTTGTCTTAATATAGGTAGAATATTCTGCTATATTACACATTCATTTCTAGTAACATAAAAGATTTTCTGGGAATTTCCTGGTGGCCTAAAAGATTAAGGATCCAAGATTGTCACTACTATGGCTCTGGTCACTGCTGTGGTGTAGGTTCGATCCCTGGCCTTGGAACTTGCACATGCCACAGGATCAGCAAAAAAAAAAATTGCTGCTTGTAGCTTAAAGCCTAACAATGGGGATAGTAAAACAATTGCTCTAAATTGTTCACATCTCTCTAGGTACTTGATTCTTGGTCTTAAGAAAAGTAGTGTTTTTCTGCAACAAAAATATTTGTTTGAATTTTCATATGTGGACTTTATTTTTCCTTTCAGTACTTTGAATATATCATCCAGTTTTCCCCCTGGCCTGAAAGTTCTATGCTGAGAAATCAGCTGATAGCTTTATGGATGTGATGAGTAACTTTTATGTTGCTGCTTTCAAATTTCCATTTTTGCCCTTGACTTTTTTAAAAAACACTGATTGGTTTTTTCGTCACTGCCACTTCCCATGGCCCTACAACCAGGAGCAGCCTGGCCATCTCCCGTCAGGTTCTCGCCACTGTCAAGGACCTAGCAACCAGGAACTGGCTACTGCCCCTGCACATTGCCTCCATATTCTTAGAAGCAACCTTACACTGGCAAATCCACTATCGAGGGGATGGCAGCCTACACACACCAAGGAAATAGACAGCAAGCATCCAAAACAAAAACCCTCGTGCCTCCCCCCAAAAAAATAGGAAGCTCTCACAAGCTATCAAGGGGCACTCTCTCAAATAAATAGCCTTCAAAGACTACGGTAGTTTTTTTCTCTAAACTTACAGAGTAAAAAAATGTAAGTAAAATGAAGAAGCTCAGAAACCATTCCCAGTTAAAAGAACAGGAGAGGAGTTCCTGTCGTGGCACAGTGGTTAATGAATCTGACTAGGAACCATGGGATTGAGGGTTTGATCCCTGGCCTTGCTCAGTGGATTGAGGGTCCAGCATTGCTGTGAGCTGTGGTGTGGGTCGTAGACGTGGCTCAGATCCCTAGTTGCTGTGGCTCTGGTGTAGGCTGGTGGCTACAGTTCTGGTTGAACCCCTAGCCTGGGAGCCTCCATATGCCACATGAGTGGCCCTAGAAAAGGCAGTAAGACAAAAAAAAAAAAAAAAAAAAAAAAAAGAGCAGGAGAATTCTGCTGAAGGAGCAAACAATGAAACAGACCTCTAAGGGAATTAAGAGCTGATATAAACAGTAATGAAGATTACTTTAGAAAGGAAATAGAAGATATAAGGAGGAGCCAAGAAAAATTAGAAAGTTCATTTATAGAGTCACAAGCTGAGTTAAAGTCATCAAAGGGAAGAATGAGTAAGGCGGAGGCACAATATAAATGACTTGGAAGATAGAATAATGGAAATCACCAAATCGGGACAGCAGACAGAAAACTAAATGAAGAAACCTGATAGCAAATATGAGATCTATGGGATACTATAAAGCAGACCAATGTGCACATAATAGGGATTTGAGAAAGTGAGGAAAAAGAAAAGGGAATTGAAAATACATTTGAAGAAATTATGACTGAAAACTTTCCAAATCTAAAGGAAACATATCAAGATAGAGGAAGCACAGAGGGTCCCAAATGAGTTGAAACCAAACAGATCCACACCAAGATATATAATAATAATAATGGCAAAAGTTAGAGATAAGGAGAGGATTCTAAAGGCAGCAAGAAAAAAACAAAAAGTTACATATAATGGAACCCTATAAGGCTCTCAGCTGATTTCTCTACAGACAATTACTGGCCAGAAGAGAATGGCAATATATATTCAAAGTTCTATTTGAGCCTAGAATACTCTATTCAGCAATGACAGTCGGTGAAGGAAGAAATAATTTCTTCAATAAACAAAAACTAACAGAGTACAGCAGTACTAAACCAATTTTAAAAGAAATACTAAAAAGTCTCCCCTAAATAGGAAAGAAGTAGGAAGATACAGGGTGAAGGAAATCACAACTAGAAAGTAATAACTTAAATAACCCAGTATACAGATCTAAATGGGGAAAAAAAAAAAACCTATTTGTAAAAGTGACGATAAACACAAGGAACAGAAAAGGATAAACATGTAGATGTAAAAAAGGACATTAAAATCATAAAATGTGGGGAAGGAAAGTAAGAAAATCTAGATTCTATCAGAATACCTTGTGGCACAGCAGAAACAAATCCAACTAGTATCCATGAGGATGTGGGTTTGATCCCTGGCCTCACTCAGTGGGTCAAGGATCCAACATTGCTGTGAACTGTGGTGTAGGCCAGCAGCTGCAGCTCTGATTCAGCCCCAACTTGGGAATTTCCATATGCCACAGCTGCAGGCCTAAAAAGAAAAAGAAAATCTAGATAATTTATTTTTTGTTTTTTTATTATGTGTTCGAGCCTGTATGACTATCAGGCTAATGCAAGCAGATAATAGGAAGGGGTTAACATATTTGAAAAACAAGGCTACTACAAATCAAAACTAAATAATACATTCAGAAAAACTAAAAAGACAGAAGCATAAAATAAAAGGAAATTATCCAACCAAATAAGGAAAGGAACAAAGGAGAAAACATAGAATCAACTGGAAAACAAGGCTTAAAATTGCAATAAATACATATTTATCAATAATTACCTTAAATATCAATGGACTGAATGCTCCAATCAAAAGACATAGAGTGGAAGACTGGATTAAAAAAAAAAATAAAAGCCTACAATATATTCTCTGCAAGAGACTCACCTTAGGGCAAAAACACGTATAAGTTGAAAATGAATTGGTGTAAAATATATCTCATGAGAATGGAAAAGACAGAGAAGAGGGAGTTGCAATACTCATATCAGACAAAACAGACTTTAAAACAAAGCCCATAAGGAAAGACAAAATGGAAACTATTTAATGATAAATAACTGAGTGGGACTTATCCCAAGTTCACAAGGATTGTTCAACAAATGAAAATCAATCAACATCATGCATCTCATTAACAAAAGAAACACCCCATGATCATCTCAATAGATGCAAAAAAAAAATTTTGACAAAATCCAACACTCATTCATGATTAAAAAACTCTTACCAAAATGAGTATAGTGGGAACATACTTTAGCATAATAAAATCCATTTATGACAAACCCACAGCCAATATAATAGTCAATGGAGAAAAGCTGAAAGCCTTCCTGCTAAAATCTGGAACAAGACAAGGATGTCCACTCTCACCACTTTTATTCAACATAGTATTGCAAGTCCCAGTGACAGCAATCAACAAAGAAAAGAAATAAATTTATCCAAATTGGAAGTGAAGAGGTAAAACTGTCACTCTATGCAGATGGCATGATACTATATACAGAAAACCCTAAGGACCACAGACAAAAACTACTGAAACTGATCAACAAATTCAGCAAAATAACAGGATACAAGATTAACATCCAGAAATTGGTTTCATTTCTATATACTAACAATGAAATATTAGAAAAGCAATGTTTTTAAAAATGCCTTTTAGGAATTCCTGTTGTGGCTCAGCAGTAAGGAACCTTACTACTGATGAAGATGTGAATCCCGTCCCTGGCCTAGCTCAGTGGGTTAAGGATCCAGCATTGCCATGAGCTGTGGTGTAGGTCACAGATGTGCTGCTGTGGCTGTGGTGTAGGCCTGCAACTGCAGCTCTGATTCGATCCCTAGCCTGGGAACTTCGATATGACACAACACCTCCAAGTGCACCCCTAAAAAGGAAAACAAACAAAAATCCCTTTTAAAATCACACCCCCAAAAATTAAATACCTAGGAATAAACCTGACTAATGAGGTAAAAGACATGTGCTAAGAACTATAAAACATTAATCAAGGAAATTAAAGAGGATTCAAAGAAATAGAAAGATATCCCATGGCCCTGGATTTGAAGAATTAATATTAAAATGGCCATACTACCCAAAGCAATCTACAGATTTAATGTGTTCCATATCAAATTATCCATGACATTTTTCACAGAATTATAAAAAACAATACAAAAATTTATATGGAACCACAAAAGACCCAGAATTGCCAAAGCAATCCTGAGGGAAAAAGAACCAAGCAGGAGGTATAACTCTCCCATACTTCAGACCATACTACAAAGCTATAGTAATTAAGATAGTATGGTACTGGTACAAAAACAGACATACAGAACAACTGAATAGAATAGAGAATGTAGAAATAAACCCAGACACTTATGGTTGATTATCTTTAACAAAGGAGGCAAGAATATAAAATGGAAAATTTTTCTTCAGCGAGTAGGAAAACTGGACATCTGCATGTAAATCAATGAAACTAGAACACACTCTCACACCATGCACAGAAATAAATTCAAAATGGCTTAAAAACTTAAACATAAGAGACCATAAAACTCTAGAGGAGAACACAGGCAAAGCATTCTCTGACATCAAACGTAAAAATGTTTTGGTCAGTTGCCCAAGGCAATAGAAATAAAAACAAAAATAAATCAGTGAGACCTAATCGAACTTAAAAGCTTTTGTACAGCAAAGGAAACCATAAAAAAAAAAAAAACCTACAGAATGGGAGACAATATTTGCAAATGACACAACTGATAAGTGCCTAATATCCAAAATATACATACAATTCAATAGCAAAAAATACAAACAACCCAATTGAAAAATGGGCAGAAGTGCTAAATAGACATTTCTCCAAAGAAACATATGGATGGCCAATAGGCACATGAAAAAATGCTCAGCATCACTAATTATTAGGGAAAGGCAAATCAAAACTCCAGTGACATAACCCCCTCATGCTAGTCAGAATGGCTATCATTAATAAGTCTACAAATAGCAAATGCTGGAGAGGGTGTGGAGAAAAAGGTATCTTTCTGCACTGTTGGTGGGAATGTAAAGTGGTACATCTACTGTGGAAAACATTATGGAGTTTTGTTAGAAAACTTATAGAACTACCATATGATTCAGTAATCCCACTCCTGGGTATGTATCTGGACAAAACTTTCATTCAAAAAGATACATGCACCCTCATGTTCATTGCAGCATTATTCACAATAGCCAAGACACGGAAACAACCTAAATGTCCAACGACATATGAATGAATTAAGAAGATGAGGTATAGATACATAATGGAAAGCTTCTGAGCCATAAAAAAGAACAAACTACTGCCATTTGCAGCAACATGGATGGAACTAGAGACTCTCATACTAAGTGAAGTAAGGCAGAAAGAGAAAGACAGATACTATATGATATCACTTATATGTGGAATCTAATATATGGCACAGGTCAACCTATCTACAGAACAGAAAAAGACTCGTAGACATAGACAGCAGACTTGTGATTGAAAAGGTGTGGGAGGGGGAGGGAGTGCGATGGACTGTGAGTCTGGAGTTAGTAAATGCAAACTTGTGCATAAAGAACAGTTAAGCAATGTGGTCCTGCTGTGTAGTACAGAGTACTATGTCTAATCGCTTGTGACGGAACATGATGAAAGATAATATGAGGAAAAGAATGCATATATATATTCATCAACTACAATAAATTTTTTAAAAATTAAAGTATATTTGATTTACAGTATTGTGCCAATTTCTGCCATACAGCATAGTGACCCAGTTATACATTCCCTTTCTTATGTTATCTTCCATCATGGTCTATCCTGAGAGATTGGATATAGTTCCCTGTGCTGTGCAGTAGGACCTCATTGCTTATCCATTCTGAATGTCATAGGTTGTACCTGTTAATCCCAAACTCCCCATTCATCCCATCTTCAAACTAACTTTTATAACAGTTTCTCTACTTTTCATCCTTTTTCCTAGATAGAGTCTTTCACTTTTCTGAGTTAGTCACCATTATACTTACTTTCTTTCTTCTTTCTACATGCTTCATAATATTTAATGACTAATTAAATATTAAATTAAATTCATTTTTATACTCTATTTTCACTTTGCTTCACTAATAGGAACAAAGCAAATATTCCCCTGAAGGGCACAAACACTAAAGTGCGATAGATTCATCTTGCATTATTAAGTGATAAAAACGTTTTGTGATTGAACCTGCTTCTCCAAGATTCAACAGTCTTCATCTTCCAGGGTACTATTAATGGCAGCACAGGACTAACTTGCCTGGACAAAATGCTTGCAGCAAACAACACACTTCAGTAGTTAGTGAGTTGGGTGAAGGAGCAGTCTGAATAGGTTAAGATTTAAATTGTAAGATGTTAAAAACAAACTACCCACTTTGCAGCGTAGAAAGTGGCAGTTGAAATACCCAAGTGATTTATTTAAATTTGTCCAGCTGTAGAACTTCAACCTGGTCCTGGTTATGTTTATTTGTTCACACTGTTGTTAAAATAATAATATGATTGGTGTTCCCTGACGGCCTAACAGTTAAGGATTTGGTTTTGTCATTGCTATGGCTCAGGTCAGATCTCAGGCCTGGGAATTTCCGTGTGTAGCAGGTGTGGCCAATAAAAATAAAAATAATGATATGATTAAATATTCCATTTCTTTCTTCCAGAGGGTCAAGTCCACATTTTATTCCAAGATTTCTTTTCAGCCAAGTGCCTTAACTTGACTCAAATTAAGACAGCAAACAGGCCATATTAAAGGTGCAAATCTATTTGCATTTCTAAAGAGAAGAAACATCCCAAATTAATCCAAATTTTCATGTACTTTTTATGTAAGTTTGGTGATTGATAACTGAACTGAAACAATTTCTATAACCTCATCCATCTATGTAGTATGTTTAATATAACCTATTTAATGATATGTTTACTTAAAAGTCCTTCAAACTGCTCCTTATGAGATGATAAAATGATATCTCATAGTTGAGAACCTTAATATTTCCCAATCATGCTCATTATAGACAACAGAATGCTCCATTGGTAGAGCTTCAACAACAGACCTGAAATGACAATCTATTTAGCTAGTAATTTACTGAGTATCTCATTACTTTTTCTCCTACCATAGACATTGTACGTTTGCTCTATTAACCTTAATAAGGTTGCTTTTGAAGCTCTTTATTTCTGAGATTCAAATGGGAGCTCTGTCATGTGTCAGCCTACAACAAAACCTAAAAATCCAGACCAGTAAAGCAGATGCAATGTGCTAAAGATTTCATCTGATACAGAGGATGTGTTAATATGGGTCCTTTCACTTAAGTGAGGCTATTTATTGCCTGTTTGGAAATGAAGACTTAAGCAAGAATAGGTTTCTGTATCCTCTGAGCCCTGATGTTCCCTCATCCTTTTAGGTTCCTGAAGCACATCTTTCTCTAAGGCTGACCTATATAATCCTCAGCCCAGAAAGTTATTCTAAGCAGAATAATTTTAAAAATCCATCAAGCATATCCATCCAAATTTGTTACAAAAAATTCTTATGTTTTAGTGAGCCAAGACAATATTAGGCAAGTGATTTTATGTGACTGACGCATCCAAAGATTTGGTTCCTTATTCAGAAAGAATAATCACATAATTTAAGTGCATTTTACTGCTGAATGAAATGGAGTAGTTTTCAGGAGATTTATTGTTTTGCGGGTTGGTTTTATAAAATAACAGGAAAACATTGGCGTCCTAAAGGTTAAACCATTTCAACATCTAGGGATCTGAGAAGTGAGGACTGCCTTTCCACCTCATCTCTGACAACTAGCTGCTCAGCCTCTGCTGGAAAATGTTGAGGGAACTGAATGCATCATTACTGAGGGTCCAAGATTGAAAAAAAAAAATCCTCCTTATAAGCAGCCTTCTATAACTTCTACTCACTCTACATCTTATAGAAACATAAATCAGTCTAAATTCAAAGAATAAATAATACTGTAAATGACCAAAAAAAATGCATTTCAAATTTGATTTTCTCGAATTCTTAAATAGACCAATTTGTGTACAAGAACCTTCCAAGGCATTTTATTAGAATTTCAATGAGCATGAAAAGACTTAATATGAAGAAAATGTTATTGTTAGCCTCCAAGAGATCAAAAGTATATTTGCAAATACTTTTCCTCCCACTTTTGTTGCCTTTCCTCCATTTTCTTCATTCTTCCTTTAAATTAAAACTCCTTTCCACTGGGAATAATTTCAACTGGGTTCCTCTCTGATTAAAGCAAATGGCGTTGTTATTCTACATGTTTGTGTATTTAATTGGTGAAATGTAAAGAGCAGAGTATTTTGGTGCTTTTCATTCCTCTCCATTTATGCCAAGTAAGCCACCAGGGGGTAAAATACACAGAGCTATTCACATTGTTTAGTAAAGCACAGCCACACACATTATTTGCAAATAGCTCTGCACCTTGTAGGAAATAATGCACTGAACACCAGAACCTAATATGAGATAGCCTCTACCTCTCCGACAGGAAGTTATCTTCAAGGTCATGGAGTAAGGAAGTATCTTCAAGGTCACAGAGTAATAGGCCTTTCTCTTTCAAATTCCAGTATTCAAATTGAATTCCATGTCTGTTTGTACTGTGCAGAATCAAATGAAATCTAGGCTTACATAATCATGCATGTCCACAGCACCTGAAAGCTTCCTTTGTTGGGATCTGAGAAATGAGGACTGCCTCTGGAATATGGTTGCCAGAGGTGAAGGCTAAGTGTGAATTTGAACTGGATCCAAAGCCTGATGCTTATAGGGACATTAAAACTCTCAGATGATCCTACAAAATATTCCTGGTACATATTTCAATGGGCCAATTGGTCTTCTAAGTGTATTATTGATTTCTAAGTTTCATCCCACACTCTGAAACTCTACTTGGAGACCCAAGAGATAAGAAATTGTAGACACAAGAGCATATAATGTTGATAACAAAATAGAACATTTGTTTCTTTTGTATCTATGCTTTTTAAAAAAATTATAGGGCCCTTAATGATGTTGTTTAGGCAATCGAGTTTTGGACAGATTTAACATTTAAATTTTGTTATGGGTTTTAAGCAATTTCACTCTGTGAACTTTCTACACCCACATAGATTTATTCTAACTATGTGTTGATTTAATAAGTAATCAAATTAACGTTTTCAATTCTTGTATTTTTTATGAATTCATTTTCTGTGATATGACAATACCATAGTACTAATTGGTTCATATGTTTTAAGTAGGCATTCTGGGTTCTTTTTGAAAATGTATTTATGAAAGTATAGCTTTCTTTTTTCTTTTATTAATAGTGATAAGCATGTGAACAATTGTTAATGAAATTTTCATTGGTAAAGAAAGTAAGAATGAAGGAGTGATTGGCACTTTTAGCCTTTCTATTCAGGATATGTGGAGAATTGTGATCAGTAGGGAACTATATTCTATCATGTTTTCTGGGAAAATTTCCTTAGCCTTTCTTGGCCTCAGATTCTCCACTCATAAAATGGATATAAAATGTCATATTTCATCAAATTTAAGACAAGACTGATTATAACACACATTATTTTATATACCACTAAGGAAAACAAAATATTACTTAAACTATAACACAATACTTTCACACCTTAGAATTCCTTTTTTATGCTTAGAAAAGTCTTTTCTTACATAAAATATGTGATATATTTAATCATTTGTCACACATTTGTCTCTATGGTTTTCTGTGAACACAATTCTCAGTACAGAAAAAAAAAAAAAAAAAAAAAAAAAAAAGCTATAACCAAACTGTGTATTCACAGGCAATAGAATTTGTCCTGGCTGAAAATGATTATAACTCTCCATCAGTTTCAGATGCTACCAAGTTTGGAGGTGTTAATATGTGAAGTCTTAAACTCCATGAAGTATGTAATTCTGTTATTATCAATAGAAATAATTATTGTCATTATTGCTTTTCTTTTATGGTTGTTATTGTGATGAAAAATCATTTGTAAGCCACAGAGGAATATGTTTCAAAATGAACGTCCAAAGAGTTCCCGTCATCACTCAGTGGTTAATGAATCAGACTAGGAACCATGAGGTTGCGGGTTCGGGTTCGATCCCTGGCCTTGCTCAGCGGGTTAAAGATCCGGTGTTTTCATGAGCTGTGGTGTAGGTTGGCATTGCTGTGCTCTGGTGTAGGCCGGCAGCTACAGCTCTGTTTAAACCCCTAGCCTGGGAACCTCCGTATGCTGTGGGTGCTTCCCCAGAAAAGACAAAAAGACCAAGGAAAAAAAAATCCAAAGATATCGGCTTCCCATAGAAATCATTATCTTAAAGTTAATTTTTGAGTGTAGCAGAGAAAATAAATTCTCCTTTTCCAGGATAAATTTTTGTGGGAGCTTCTCTGACCTAATGTCTTCAATAACCTAATATGCAATTATTTCATTATCTGCCTGTGAACCTGGAGCTGTTGAAGTCTTCCAGGTACTCTGGACAGCACCACTCTTGAATAATCACAATTAATTAGGTAGGTAGAAGCTCCTTTTAACAGTAAATTTCTGTGAGATTGACTTATTGGTACACCTAAGCGTATAAGCCAGACCATCTTACTTGCTTTCTTTCAACTTCTACCTCCTCCTGTGACAGGGACCTTAAAAAAAAATGATAGCTCCATTCTGTCAAGCTTTACAGAGTTTAGGGCTTCATATAAATTCCACTGAAGCTACATACTCTAACTTGATGGCCCATCCTAGCTGAACACTGCACTGAACTGCTTCACAGTCAATAGGAGTATCTTTGGAATTGTTGGGCATGGGCTTCCCCTCTGCGATTCACTTTTGGTGGCTCATATGGCAAGGTATTCAGTAATGTAGAATTCATTTCTCTAAGTTCAGTAACCTTCCCAGTTCACTCAACCAAATAACAATAACATTAGACCGCACAATATAAAAATATATTCCTAAGTATGATCTTTTCAAGGATAAAACATGTTTATAGCTCATACTTAAACTTTCTTTGTCTATGTAATAAACACAAACCCGGCCTGTTAAAATTCATCACTTTTGCTTCTTCAGTAACAATAAGAGTCTATCATTAACAAAAAAAAAAAAGAAGAAAAGCCAGGTTCTACTGTTGTTAATAAGAGTATGTGTATTCCTCTTCACAAATATAAAATATAAAATTTGTCTTTTCAAACTCAAAATGTTTAAAATTTCATGGATTTTCTGTATTTTGAGATATTCAGTGACTTGATAGTTACTATATCTTCTCAAGTTGTATCTTCCTAAATTGTTTAAATTTTTCTTTAAATGACCTAGCCACACATCTGTCCAAGGGGAGCCCTAAGGCAGTCGCCCAGAATTTTCATCCTGAGATGTGCTCCTCCACTGCCCTCTACTGTAAGTATCAATAATTTCTATGAGGCCACCAGAATGTATAGAGTGGGTTTTTTGTTTTTTGGGGGGAAAATAATATCTTTAATGGACATATGAAATCTGCAGATAGATTTAGAGGGAAATGTTCCTAATGACAAATCCAAAAAAATGGGGCATGTCCTACTCTCACTTGTTAATAGCTGTGTGTGTCTCTAAGTTATTGCATTTTCATGGGTTTATTTCTCATCTGTAAAGAGAAATAGCTTCCATCTGTTCAATCTATATAGTAAGTACCTAACTTGTCTATTTCATTGGGTCATTTTTCAACATTTTATCTGATTATTTTAATGTAAAAGCTGTGAAACAATTACATTGAAACATTGAATATTTTATACATTGATATTTGTTCTGAGAGCCTTATCAGAATATCTAATTATTCATAAGGACAGTTTGACATTAGTGCTCTAGACAGTAAATCAGTACACATTAGAGCTAGAGGAAATTTCACATAGGAAACTGTTCTCTACTCAACAATACAGTTTTTACTTGGCTTCTAGAATTAGTCTCCATTGAAAAAAATTCTTAGTGGGCTCTGAACAAAGTAGTTTTGCTCTTAGAAGTTGTGAATGATTAGCCCACATTTTAAAATTTTATGTCTCCCTTCCTCTTTGCTTTTTGGGGGTCTTTTTTTCTTTTTGTTTTGGCTTTTGTCTTTTTAGGGTCACACCCACAGCATGTGGAGGTTCCCAGGCTAAGGGTCTAATCAGAGCTAAAGCTGCCAGCCTATGCCAGAGCCACAGCAGCACCAGATCCGAGCCACATCTGTGACCTACACCACAGCTCATGGCAACGCTGGATCCTTAACCCACTGAGCGAGGCCAGGGATCAAACCCGCAACCTCATGGTTCCTAGTCAGATTCATTTCAACTGCGCCATGAGAGGAACTCCTCCCTTCCTCTTTGGATTCTGCGTAAACCTATTACAAAACAGATATGCAGAAGTAAGTAAAAATAAATTAGGTAAATGAAAGAAAAAGAAAAGGACAATTTATATGGAAGAAATTGTCTTTGCTTTTTGTTCATTTCAAGAATAGTTCCCAATAAAATTATTTGAACTAATAGGTACAGCAAGAGGGTCTTTTTAAAGAGCATGAGTTTAGAAAAGCTTTCTTGGAGTTCCCCTTGTGGCTCTACAGGTTAAGAACCCAACTAGTTGGAGTTCCCACTGTGACGCAGTGGTTAATGAATCGGACTAGGAACCATGGGGTTGTGGGTTTGGTCCCTGGCCTTGCTCAGTGAGTTAGGGATCCGACGTTGCCATGAGCTGTGGTGTAGGTCAAAGACGCAGCTCGGATCCCAAGTTGCTGTGGCCCTGGTGTAGGCCTGTGGCTACTACTCTGATTAGACCCCTATCCTGGAAACCTCCATATGCTATGGCAGCGACCCTAGAAAAGGCAAAAAAAAAAAAAAAAAAAAAAAAACCCAACTGGTATCCATGAGGATGCAGGTTTGATCCCTGGCCTCACTCAGTGGGTTAAGGATCCCATGTTGCCATGAGCTGTGGCGTAGGTCACAGATGCGGCTAGGATCTGGCATTGCTGTGGTTGTGGCATAGGCCAGCAGATGCAACTCTAATTCAACCCTTACCCTGGGAACCTCACATGTGGCCCTAAAAAGCAAAAAGAAAGAAAATAGAAAAGCTTTCCTGGAAGATGTTTTTTAATTTAACATTCCCTTTGTCTCACCTTATATATAGTGTTTTCATTAATTGAAAAGCATAAGATCAACTTAAAGCTCTATTTTGGAAAGAAGAAAGGCACACAGGTTATGTAAAAAGAACAGGTAATAATTTTTCATTATTCTAAATTATCTCCAAAAGTTGCTGCTTTAAGTCACCTTTATTAAAACAACTTTCCAAAAGCATGATAAATCATACCAAGCAGAGTTGGCTGTATTTATAGTGGCAGGAGGAAATTATCTCCAAGTCTTGGGTTGGAACACTTTTGTTCACTCCATAAGTCAATGAGTTAAAACAAGAAGTTTAGTAAAGTCTATAAACTTTGATTTCTGCTCCCAGTCTCCTCTTTCTAAATGTCTCCTTTCTCTACTGAGAAAAGAAGTTCATATATTTTCTTCTCTAACCAAAAATGAGATAGAATTAATGGTCAGTTACTCACTCCTGTTTATAGTTGGGTCAATTTCACTTTATCAAGTGTTCATTCCAACTAAGTCTTATGATATTATATTTCCTTCTGTTCTTCCTTTCTTCCTTCCACAAATATTTATTGTGTGTATTCTGTGTTCCAAGTACCTCGTTAAGAGATGGAACAAGCCTGGCTTCTATCTTCAGGGAACTTATAGTTTATGAGGAAATAGGAACATTCAACAAAAAAATTACAGAAATAAGTAGTTTTCTAGAACAATATTACAAGCAGAGCAAGTAGTATACGCAAAGGACCCTAGCTGTAAGAGAACTTGTTTCGCTCAAGGACCTGAAAGGTCAGGGTGCTAAAGAAATATGTACATGAGGCTGGAGAATGAAGAAAGAAAAGGATGACCTGGGTCATGTTAAGGATTTTGCCCTTCATCCCAAGAATATTTGGAACCATTTGGTCATTTAGGCAGAAGAATGACTTGATCAGACCTGTGTTTGAGTGATCACTAGGAGTTCCCGTCGTGGCGCAGTGGTTAACGAATCTGACTAGGAACAATGAGGTTGTGGGTTCAATCCCTGCCCTTGCTCAGTGGGTTAACGATCCGGTGTTGCCGTGAGCTGTGGTGTAGATTGCAGATGTGGCTTGGATCCCAGGTTGCTGTGGCCCTGGCGTAGGCTGGCAGCTGCAGCTCTGATTAGACCCCTAGCCTGAGAACCTCCATATGCCGCGGGAGTGGCCCAAGAAATGGCAAAAAGACCAAAAAAAAAAAAAAAAAAAAAAAGAGCGATTGCTATGCCGTCACTGTGAGAGAAGTGGGGACAAGATCAAATGTAGATTTTTTTCAGGGGATGTTGCCTGAGTGAAAGATGATGGAGCCAGAAATATGGAGCCTGACACATGGCGAACTGGAAGAAATTTTTAGAAAGTATGATGGAAAGGATTTGATGTGTGGTTATATGAGAATGTATAAGAGAGAAGTTGTGGAATTGGACTATAAGGAAGTGTAGTTCTGAAGGAGAGAAAGCATGTGATTTCATCACTGAGCATGTTAAGTATCCTCTGTAATTCAGAATGAAACTGTACCTTCTTTGTTCCTCTGCCCTGCTCACACATGGTCCACATGCATACACATAGTAATCGCAACATTTCAAAGAAATTTCAGGAACCTTCAAGCTATATGTCAGAAAACTGATGTAGAAGACATATCCTCTTACTATTAATATTTTGAAATGCTGAATATATTTAAACATATCCATATATAAATATATATACATATGCCTTTTGAGATATATGTGTATTAGGCATTTATGTGTATATGTGTGTGCATACACACATGCATACATATATGTGCATACTGACTCAGGTGTTGTTAATACAGATTCAGACCCTCATATAGATCTTACACGGGGACAGCAGAACACCAGAGCACATTTGAGGCAAAAGACATAGGCTTGGAATTCATGTGGTAGGACTGCCAGAAACAAAATTTTGCAAAATGTTCCTTCATTCATAAACTCAGCCAGGAAAACCACAAGGAAGATCCCCTGTATTTTATTCAGTGTATTGAATGGAGTGGAAATTTAAAAATCAGCTGTGAATGAACTAAGGAGAATTAGATTTCTGCCACTCATTGATACAAAAACTGTAAGCTGAAATTTAAAGTAAAATCTAATTCAGAAATATTGAAATCCAAAGGGAGTTGTCATAAGCAAACGCAAAACTGCTGTTTAGATATAATCAAACACTTTGTTTCTACATAAGGAAACAAGTAACAATGTGAAAGTGTCCATAGATACAATCAATAAGGGAATTAAGACATAAAAACTGCAGATGATTTAACAATCAGAAAGAGACTATAAAATAAACTTTAAATGATTAAAGAGTTAAAAGTAAGAAAAGATATCATAGTAATATAATGCAGTATGAATAAAAGACCATCCAGATTTTAAAATAAATGTAAAAAATTATTCTGAAAATATTAAAAAATTTAAGTGAAAAAATACATTCAGAATAAGGTTAAATGACAGAAAAAAGCTAAACTCAAGACAGAATTGCTGGACCACCCTAACAGAAAATAAATGGTTTATCTCCTCAAGCTATTTAAGTGAAAAAGATCTGAACTCAGAATAATTGAATTTCAAAGTGAGATGCCCAAAAGAAAGGTTTTAGAGATAATGACTGTTATGAGGAAAGGTAATGAAATCAATTACCCATTCTGTTATGTGGTCACACAGTCAAAACTCCTCAGCACAAACACAGAGCTTCCAACAAACTTTTTGGGATTCAAGTTACAATCTTTAACTTAATGAAAAGATCTTACTCTCACACAGAAAAATCTGAAATGAAACCTGCTTTCCTGCATAAACAACTAAAAAATTGCATAAAGTGAAACAGAGCAGAACTGTTATTCTTTAGAGAAGAGAGAAACAAGATGAGCCCTATGATCATCTCAGCTTTCTATCTGGAAGTGATTTCCAAGTTATTGTATAGATGGGGAAATATAAGCAAAACTAATTGTCTAATTGAAATAAAACCACAGATTAAAAATTTGAGGAGGCCAAGGATGCTGGGATTTGCAGAAAATAGTACCAGAAACTGTGAAGAAAAAGAGCTTCAAAAATCTGCATGGAGATCCTTTCAAGTCTTCAATTGAATTCAACTCTGGCCATGGGTCTAGAAGACCAGCTGAATCACAACAACCAGAAAACCATACGCTCATGATTCCCAGCATTCACACAGGTTGGGAGATACTGGAATTCCTTTCAGCCAGAGAGGAGAGAACCTGTTAAATACACAGGGCACTCATTACAGAACTCAGAAGGGTCATCCCTTAGTACTAGGGCCAAATAGTTCTAGAGTAAAGGCTACTATAGACTTGCCCTAACACAGCCTGAAGACAAATCTCAAAATATAAAGCAGACCCTCAAGTAACCCAACAAAACAAACTTTAAGATCTTTAAAAGAAGAAAACAAAATTCAAGCACCAAACCAGATAAAAATCATAATATACAGCCTTAAACCAAAAATTGCTAGACATGCAGAGAAGCAGAATGAATTGATCCATAGTGGGAAGAAAGACAAAGATACTGAAGAGAACCCCAAATGGCAAGGATGATGGAATGCAGATAAGGAATTTCAAATACCTTTTATAATTATGCTCAAGGATTTTGAGGAAAATGAAAGTTATTTTTAAAATAATAAAACGGATTTTTTAGTATTTAAAATTATAATATTTAAAGTGAAAAATTCATAGTGATGTCAACATGATGGTTGTATAAGATATCATTTGCATTTGTTGCCCCCCAACAACAGAAAGTATCTGTTGGCATCTGTCAATGGACAAAAGTGCCTTTAAGGGAGCTCTAGGATCTAGCACCATATGCTAAGGGACTCAGGAGGAAACTTTTCTACCCATGTGCTGGATAATATGCAGACAGACCTCAGTTCTGGCTGTGGATTTCACAGTTGCCTGTGAACCAATTATAGCACCTATCAGCCCCAGTCTGAGAGCCTCTGGAAAACATGTCTTAGAACAGCACCTACAGATGAAAGACCCTTTCTAGAAGTACAGGTTTCCAGAGAAGAAGCTCCAATACACCACCAGAGCAAAAAATAGGATGCACTGGAGTAGTTAAAAGGAGAGGCATGATTTTACTCACATCATCCTTCCCCCAAGGTGGCACAGCTTAAGGTCAAGAGAGATCTCAGCTGTGATTTCTCCTACAGGAAAAAAATGTGTGTGAGTGAGCACATAGCTTCCTTAACTATGCAGTATGCTGCCAAAGAGGCTTATTTCTCTCTTGTTTCACCCAGAGTACAGAACTGTGAGCTGTATGACTGAGTGGCAGGAAGACGCTGGAAAAGCTGAATATAGGATGAATAGGGCATTAAAAACAAGGTAGATCATAATAACTTTCCATGGACTCTGTCAAGAAGCCCACCTCCAAGACAGTGGGCACATCTAACATGCAGATCCCCCTAGCTAGTCCATAGGCTCCCATTCCACTCCATGCATTTAACTCACACACCTCCCAAGCCTTTGCCCAGCTACCTGTGCATGCTCCTGACAGTAGCAGAGAGAGAAATCCTTGACAGATGACTAATGAGCACACACAAAGTAGACCCAAATCAGCAGGCTGGGGGACGACCACAAGCTTGAGCTTTAGAGTTATTTTTGGGAAAACAAAAGAAAGGCTATAAGCACACACCTGGTTTGTTGCAAGATCCAGAGAAGGCCTACAGCTTTAAAATTCTGCCACAAGAGAGAACAAGAAATATGGAGCAGGTGTACCCAAAGAAAGTCTGAGACAGCCTCAAAATCTCTAGCAGGTCTAATGGGAGGTAACGCTCCCCTGAAGGTCATTAGTAAAACCTGGAGGAGATGACAGCCATTTCAAATGTGAAGACAGCAACAGAAAACTTCAAGGAAGATAAACTACAAAAGGATCACAATAATCTTTTAGTAAACAAACCCAAAGAAACAAAGACATGGAAATCTGCAATTTATACAATATAGAATTCAAAATAGCTGTTTTTAAGGTAACTCAATGAGTGACAAGAAAATACAGAAAAATAATTAAATGAAATAAGGAAAGCAATATACAAAGTGAGAAATTTGACGAGATGGAAATCATAAAAAAGTACCAAACAGAAATTCTGTATCTAAAGAATACAATGAATGAAATGAAAATTGCAACAGAGAGCACCAACACCATAATAAAACGAATAGAAGAAAGAATCTGGGAGACAGAAGACAGGAACTTTGACATTATCCGGTCAGAGGAAAACAAAAAAAAAGAATTAAAAAAGAGTGATAAAAGCCTGCATGGTCTATGGGATACTATACAAAGAACTAATTTATGAATAATTTGGAGTTTCAGAAGAAGAGAGAAAAGAAATCAGAAAGCTTATTTAAAGTATGAATGAAAACCCTCCACATCTGTAGAATGATTTGGATCTAAAAATTCATGAAGCTCATAGGTTAACAAACAAAATCAGCTTAAATGGTTCCTTTCCAAGACATTATATAAAAAAAGTTCAAAACACAAAGTCAAAGAGAGAATCTTAAAAGAAACAAGAAAAAAAAGCTTGTAACTTACAAAGAAACCCCCTTATGGCTATCAGGGGATTTCTCAACAGAAACCTTACAAGAAAGAAGAGGGTGAGATGATATGTTCAAAGTTGTAAAAGACAAAAACTGCCATCCAAGAATACTTTGCCCAGAAAATGTCCTTTAGAAATGAAAGCAATATAAAGACTTTTCACAATCAACAAAAGCTGAGGGAATTTTTCACTATTCAGTCTGCCTTATAAGAAATGCTTAAGGAGTTCCTGTTGTGGCGCAGTGGTTAATGAATCCGACTAGGAACCATGAGGTTGCAGGTTCGGTCCCTGCCCTTGCTCAGTGGGTTAAGGATCCGGCGTTGCCGTGAGCTGTGGTGTAGGTCGCAGACGAGGCTCGGATCCCGCGTTGCTGTGGCTCTGGCGTAGGCCAGTGGCTACAGCTCCGATTCGACCCCTAGCCTGGGAACCTCCATATGCCGCAGGAGCGGCCCAAAGAAATAGCAAAAAGACCAAAAAAAAAAAAAAAAAAAAAAAAGAGGAAAAAAAGAAATGCTTAAAAATGTTCTTCAAGACAAAATGAAAGGATGCTAATTAGTAACAGGAAAACATATGAAAGTATAAAACAGACAGGTAAAGGTAAGTATAGAATCAAAGTCAGAATACTCTAAGACTGTAATATGGTGGAGTATTAATCACTTAATCTCCCTCATGGTTCCTAGTCAGATTCGTTAATCACTGAGCCACGAGGTGAAATCCAAACCATATAATCTTCTTAATAGGCACAAAAAATGAGATATTTCACAAAAGTAACACACATTTACAGTGATAATCTGAGCAAACTAAGGAACAGGAAGGAAATTCCTCAATCTGATAAAAACACATTTCCAAAAAACCCTACAACTAACCTCATAGTTAGTGGTGAAAGAGTCAGTACTGTATGCCTAAATTTTAGCACAAGGCATAGTTTCCACATTGTCTGTTCTCAGAGTTTGCTTTCAAAATTACACTGGAGTTCTTATCCAATATAATAAGGCAAAAAATAAATGAATAAATAAAAGGCACACAGATTAGAAAGGTAGAAATAAAACTGTCTTTATTGCAGACAATATGATCAGTAGATTTCCAGACAACTTGATTTGTAAACTCTAAATCTAGGAGAAAAATAGTTAAATGACTAATAAGTGAATAAAGCAAGATTACAGGATTCAAGGCCAAGGTAAAAATGAATTATATATTAACAACAAAAAATTGATGTATAATAATTGTTGTATAAATACTCTTTAAGTAGGATAATCCCAAAATACACACACACACACACACACACACACACACACACACACACACACACACCCTGCACACCCATATTTCCCATAGGATTCAGCTCCAGTCTCCTATAGTGGTACCTGACTTATGCACCCTTCCTTTCCTTCTTTCTTTAATAACAGCTCTTCACAAGTGATTGCGCACCCTCAAATAAACTACTTGCATTAAAATCCCTGGTTTAGGTTTTACTTTGAGGAACCCAGACCAAAGCATAAGGCAATTTGATGTGGCCTAGAGTTGAGAAGGTTATGGCCAAACCCTTGAGGGATTAGTTCCTGGGAGGATCCATCGCCAGCAGATAGGCTCAAGACTGTGTGTAGAGGAAATTAGGACCTGCAGTCTTGCCCAACATATCTGCAATGTGTGGTGGCAGGCTAAGCCCTTAGGAGCTGTTTGTTTGTTTGTTGCTTTTTAGGGCCACAACTGTGGCATATGGAAGTTCCCAAGCAGGGGTCAAAGCAGAGCTACAGCTGCTGACCTACTCCACAGCCACAGCAACGTGAGATCCAAACCACATCTGTGACTTACACCACAGCTCAGGGCAACACAGATCCCTGACCCACTGAGTGATGCCAGGGATCAAACCTGCATCCTCATGGATATTAGTTGGATTCATTTCTGCTGTGCCACAATGGGAACTCACCCATAGAGCTGTCTTGAATTGATTCCTTTACCTTTCCATTCATGATGCATGGTGATTCTTTCATCGGTGCAATATAATGATGTAACTTTCAGTTCACACTGATGTCTTCAAGAAAACTAAAGATAAACAGTAATTTTACTTTGGCAGTCTGTTTACCCTCTCCCTTTTCACACTCCAAAGGTGAACATTAATCCCCAAGAAGCATCCAGGGATATGAGAGAATATGGTGCTTTCTCTTCCACTCAAAATTGCTAGTCTTCCCCTCCTCCCAAAAGCCTAATTTGGGAGGTGGGAGAGGATGGAAGTTCTGAATCAGATAGAAGATCTAGGTTTTACAATGAAAAGCTATGAAAGCTTAATAACTGAGCCTATTTTAATTTTAGCTTTTAAGTTTAGTGTTAAGCTAAGTATACTTCAATACAAAAAAAGCATATTTAATACTAAAAAGGGACCAAAAATTATGAATTGGGGTGATGTCCTAAAATGTCTTACATTGATCTGGCAGAAGTGAGATGGGGGTCAGGTGGTTGTCAACAGAGCACGGTAGTTACAGAAAAATAGGCAGAGGTAGCTAGAAGTGTGTGTGTGTGTGTGTGTGTGTGTGTGTGTGTGTGTGTGTGTGTGTGTGTGTGTGTGTGTGTGTGTGTGTGTGTGTGTGTGTGTGTCTCAGGGCAAGCATAGATCTTTGCAGCTCCTACTAATAGATGACTTTTGAATTTCCCTAGTATTGTAATTCCAGGCTTTGTTTTCAGTGTATACTCTGTTCCCTCGTTTCTTCAAATAGCTATTTACATTTTAAACCTACGCCATATATATCTTGGTTAAAAATAAGGTTTAAGTAAGCTGTTTCTGCTCCCTGGAGAATGAATATACACTTAACTTTTGAAAATGAAAGTGTGAACTAAGAATGGCATTTCTGAAATGTGGTTGTAACTACATCAGAATCACCTGGATTGCTCATTAAACTGCAGGTCACTGAGTCAAAGCCTGGACCTAGTAATTAGAATCTCTGGGAGTGTGGCCTCGATAATCTAGATTTTTGGAGCCACTCCTCAGGTGAATCTAACGAACATCAAAGTTTAAGAATTTTTTTCTCCTTTCTTTCTTTTTTTTTATTCTTTTTAGGGCTGCGTCTGCAGCATATGGGAGTTCCCAGGTGAGGGGTCAAATTGGAGCTGCAGCTGCCTGCCTATACCACAGCCACAGCAACGATGAATCTGAGCCTCATCTGCAACCTGTGCTGCACCTTGCGGCAATACCAGATCCTGAACCCACAGAATGAGGCCAGGGATCAAACCCGTATCCTCAAGGATATTAGTCAGGTACTTAACCCTCTGAGCCACAAGAGAAACTCCAAGAATGGTTGCTTTACATGATATCCTGCACTTTGCCTTACGGGGAGATATTTTCATATAAGTATATGGAGATCTGCTTCATTCTACTTAATCACTGCATCAGATTGTGTTGTATTATTTATTCAGCCATTCCTCTATTGTGGATATTTTTAACTTTTTGATATTTCAGACCATACACCAGTAACATCTATGTGCGTACATCATTAAAACATATGCACATACTATTCTCAGATTCTTAGAATAGACTAGCTGGTTCACAGGATATGTGAATTTGAAATAATGACAGCTATTATCAAATTCACCTACCAGAAAAAGATTTACCCACTTAACAATACAGAAAGGCATATGAAAATACCCATTTCCCAAGTTCTTTTAATCATTAGATATTATTGATCTTTTCCAGTCTTTAATAAAAAATGTATTCCTTCAGTTTGTATTCCAATGCTTATTAGAGAGTTGAAAAAAAAAGAGTTGAGAAAATTTGATATAGTTATTGGCATTAGTACTTTTTTCTTCCATAAACTATTCTTTCTTTTTTTCTTATTTTTTTTTTTCCAGAAGCTCTGTTTGTGTCTGGATAGCAGGCTTTTGCCTAATGTTTATGTTGCATTTATTTCTTCCCTGTGTAATATTTGTCTCTTGAAGTTTCTCTTTATTCTACAGGAGTTTAAATTTCTTAGTCAAATCCGAGTTGAGGAGTTCCCATCATGGCTCAGTGGAAACAAATCTGACTAGGAACCATGAGGTAGTGGGTTCCATCCCTGGCCTCACACAGTAGGTTAAGGATCTGGCATTGCCATGAGCTGTGGAGCAGGTTGCAGAGGCGGCTAGGATCAGGTGTTGCTGTGGCTCTGGCATAGGCTGGCAGCTGTAGCTCCGATTAGACCCATAGCCTGGGAAATTCCACATGCTCCGGGTGCAGCCCTAAAAAATGAACAAACAAACAAAAAATCTGAGTTGATTTTCAAGTTTTGTGAGTTACTGAGGAAGATTTTTCCTCATCCAAATATTTTTAAAAATCCTTGCACAAATAGGATGTGATTTTACATTAAGCTTTTTTAAAAAAATAAAATATATTGATTTACATTTTTGTGTTAGTTTCAGGAATACAGCAGTGATTCAGTTATATGTATGTATATATGTATGTGCATGTACTCTTTCTCAGAATCTTTTCTATTATAAGTTATTATAAGATGATTGAATATAGTTCCCTGTGCTATACAGTAAGTACCTTTTGTTTATTATTTTGCTTTTTAATATATTAGAAATTCATCCTTATACGGTGTGAAGTTGAAACTGAGTTTTATCATTTCATGTATAGATAATTGCATCAAGAATATTTGTTAAATATACCACTATATTTTTCTGATTTAAAATATCACTTGTACACTCAATTCCTACATAGGTATTTTTTTCTAAACTCCATTTTGTTGTATTAAACTATCTGTTTCTATTCTAATGATACTTTTTTAAAATTACTATGGTGATATATATTTTTCTATACCTAGTAGAAAGTCTTTTTTTAATAACTTTTTTTTAAAAAGTTTGTAAAATTCCATTAAAATATTACATTTCTTAGATTTATTTTGAGGTTCTTATTTTTATTTTTATTTTTTAGTGATAAATGTGTCTTAAACACATGTATGTCTTATTATTTATAAAATTCTTAAAACAGGACTAATTTATAACATAAATATTTTGTAGGCCCCCAAATTTCTATTGATTGCAAAACACATAATCATCAAGACTACCACATATAATGCAAAGCTTTTAGGGACTAAATGGTGGCAGAATATACCACCCAAAATAGGCCACTTTGGCATAAGGATTATTTTGAGCTAAAGACCCTTGAAAAGCAGCAGGTGCAAGAAGACATTCTGACTTCTCCTTTCTTCCTGAAAGCAGGAGATAATACTCCTATGTGAAAGTAGGCTCTCCCTATTCCAAGAGGAAAGAAATATTCTTATCACCAGAGGCAGGGATTCCAGACAGAGTTCTGTACAAACAGATCCTGTTAAAGTAACTCTTCTTTTCCTTTTACCTCTCCATACATTTAATTACTTTTCTTGTAGGAAGATATTTACATTTTGCTCCTTCCTTGGGTCTTCATTCCTTAAGAGGTGTCCTACGTTATGTATAACTTAAATAAATCTGTATGCTTTTTTCCTGTTAATCTGTTTTATATCAATTTAATTCTCAGGCCCAGTTGGAGACCGTAAGAGGGCAAATGTAAAGTTTTTCACACACACCCCCCACATTTATACATATAGTCCTTATATTTATAAAAATTCATTTTAAACTCATTTCCCTCTCCCTTAACTAGTCCTCCTTATTTTGACAAGCAAAGCTTCTATATACCTTTTTGCAAAAGCCTAAAATGTAGGAGGCAAATCTCTTTTGGTCCATATTTGATGCATAACCTGGAAGAGTTGTTTCTGATCTAAAAATACATATCCAATTGTTTCACATCTGTTTATCTCTAGTGGAATCACTCTAGGTCAATTAGTCATCATTTTTATCTGAGGTATCAGTTCAGACTAAGGTTGAGTGACATTTAAAAATACATAAATCAGAATGGCTTAAACAAGATAGAAGCTTGCTCTGTCACAAATGTAATAGTGGTTGAAACATGATAAGAATTTGTTCCCCTTCAGTACTGAAAACTGGGTTTCTGACTATGAAAACAAGAATGTTTTCCATTAAGTCAGGGGCTTCCAGCCTATAAAGTGTCAATGGGAGTTCACGGAGTGGTCAGTTGTTCCCAAAACATTTTATGCATTAAGTGCTATCCATACAATGAATAAATAATATTTTTAGTTGTTATTTACTCTATGGTATACTAGATTTTTTTTGTAATATGTACATCTTTTTGTGGTTAATAAGTTATTCACAAATACTTTTATATATATAATAATATATAAATTATACATTTTGTATAAATTATATAAATTATGTAATTCATGTCATATGTATATACACATAAATATATATACATATATATGCATTTACAGTGAGTGCTAACTATATATTATGTATGGTGTGTGACATTCAAAATTTAGCCATGAAACAGATCAGGCCAAATACTGCTTCATCATGGAAAAGAAGTTTAGTACGTAAGTTAACAAGATAAGTGTTCTAAGAAAGAAACAGTGTGCTAGATAGAGAGTAACTAGGGGAGGTAATTTTACAAAGGGAAATCAAGGAAGCCTTCTTTGAAAAGTTAACCCTTAAACTAGATTGAGTCAACTATGTGAAGAACTTGGTGGAGTACATGGGTGAGCATTCCAACAGAGGGAAAAAGAAGCAGAAAGGACTTGTTCTGTTTTAAAAACACAACAGAAGCATGCGTGTGAGGAGAAGAATAATATAAAGTTGGCGACAGGGAAAAGTCCAGGTTATTCAGGACCTTTTTAGTTTGGATTTATTCTTAAATCGTCTGATGAGTTTTCAGCAAGCAGGGACATATGAGTTTTACAATTTAAAAAGAGAGCTTTAAGAGTTCCCGTTGTGGCTCAGCAGGTTAAGAACCCCTCTAGAATCCATGAGGATGGGTGTTCAATACCCCTGGCCTCGCTCAGTGTGTTAAGGATCCGGCGTTGCTGTGGCTGTCTTTCTGGACTAGGTTAAGGATTCTGAGTTGCCATGGCTTCAGTGTAGGTCACAAGTGCAGCTCAGATCTGATCTGTAGGCTGGCAGCTGCAGCTCCAATTCAACCCCTAGACTGGGAATTTCCATGTGCCACAGGTGCAGTCCTAAAAAGAGAAAGAGAGGAGAGAGATAGAGGGAGAGAGAGCATGCTTCAGCCACCATTTGGGGACTAGATCAGAGGTGCAAGCGCGGAGGAGGGCAGCAGTCTGCAGATACTACCAAGCCTGGTGAGGCACATACTATTTGACTAGTTTGCCATAAACATCTGTTTTCATTTTCCTGTTTAGAAATAGCACCCATTTTTATCTGACCCTACTGCATCTCATCCGATTACATTTCCTAGCCTTCCTTTTAAAAAATTTTTATTTTTAAAATATTTTTCAATTTTTTAGATTAAGGTACGATGTTGTGCCAGATTCTGCTGTACAGCAAAGTGATCCGGTCATACATATACATACATTCCTTTTTTCATATTATCTTCCGTCATGGTTTATCACAAGAGATTGGATATAGTTTTCCTTGCTGCACAGTAGGACCTCATTGGTTCTCAATTCTAAATGTAATAGTTTGCATCTACTAACCACAAACTCCAAGTCCATCCTACTCCATCTCCTCCCTCCTGGCAACCACAAGTCTGTTCCCTATGTCTGTGAGTCTGTTTCTGTTTCATAGATAAGTTCATTTGTGCCACATTTTAGATTCCACATTTAAGTGACATCATATGGCATGTATCTATCTTTCTCTGACTTATTTCACTTAGTATGAGAATCTCTAGTTGCATCCATGTTGCCGCACGAGGCATTATTTTGCCCTTTTTTATGGCCGAGTAATATTAAAGGAAAAAATATAGGGCAGCTAGAATTGTTGCAAGCAAAACCAAAAAACAAACAAAACAACATACGATTATCTTTCAAAAATGACTGAGATTATTTCAGTAACAGGAATGGTCCCACCACTTGGATTTTAAAGGAAAACCGAAATTAGGGCATCAGTTCATTTAATAGATATTTATACACCTCCTAGGCGCTTAGCATCCTTCTAGACTAGGTTAAGGATTCCAAGTTGCCATAGTTTCAGTGTAGGTCGCAACTACAGCTCAGATCTGATTCCTGATCTGGGAACTCCATATGCCCCAGGGTGGCCAAAAAAGATTTAAAAAAAAAAAAAAAATCACCCTCTTAATTGTCAGGTACATGTCTATTACATCTTTTCATAAGGTAGGCGATATATCTTCTTTGCCCTTCCTCCTATCTAATGCTTAAATTGGAAAGGTGAAGGCTGGAGCTCAAGCAGCCTTCTGGGACCACAAGGTGACACTCATTTAAAATGAACCACAGTGTATCAGACAGTGGAAACGGCTATAAAAGAAGCACAAAAGAATGTCATGAGCTTACAAAGCAAAATGAAATTAATTGTGAGGGGCTTGAGTGAATCTCAGGAAAGACTTTTTCAGAGAAGATGATACTTTAGATATGCTTTAAAATAATGAGAATTTTGATTGATGGTTGAGAGGAAATGACAAGGTTGATAGAATCTTGATTCATATTGACCTCAACAGGCTCGAATAAGTGATCAATAGAACAAAATTTGGCATCTTGCGAGTTTATAGAAGGAAAGAAAAGGCAAATTAAAGTTATTTATCAAGGAGTGTAGAAAAAGAATGATACCAAGGAAAGAAACGGAGACTCTGAAAGGAGGAATTAATAATTTTAGTTTTAGCCATTTGAATCAGAGGTAATGGTGAAATATTTAAGTGGAAATATCCCGATGGCAGCTAGAAATATTGCTTAAGCTGTTAAAGTGAGATCCAGATAGACATGCATTTTGAAGCTGAGAGAATGATTTGAATTTCTGAACAACAACTGCTAAGTAAATCAGCTGATAGCAGCAGTTAAAGACCAGAAATTCCAAGGCTGATTAGTGGCAGCAGTAGAGAGGACAGCTCTTGAAGCAAAGAGGTACAAAGAGGGTTAGCACTGTGTTCCTAGCCTCTCCTAGCTTTCCCCCAACAGTTTGGAGAAGAACTGTTCTGCAGGATTTTAATAGATATGACAAGAAAACAGTGCTACATGCTCCCATGTCTTTGAGATATTCTGGGTTTGGAGATAAACAACTTTACTTCTGATCTGCGTGAGATGGATAATGTGCTATAAATCTCAAAGGAGGTTGGTAACAGTGTGCAGTGTTTTCAAAACTTGTTTTGCTGCATAAAAATTTTATTATAGAATCTTTTGGAACAACATACCATATATTTTGAACTCTGCTGGCTCAAGAAAATGGAGGCAGAGTGGAAGAAAATTGGGGAGGGAGATGGGACAGCCTCTTTTTATCCTGGAGAAAATGCATAACCTACTATTAGAATTTCCTTCCTACCCCGTGGAACTTTTGGGGGGTCATAGAACCCAATGAAAATTTGGTTGAAGCTATGGAATCTCTCCTCTGAAAATTGTACCATGTATATGTGTATATTCCTTTCTCCGCAAGCCCAAAATATGACAAGGATTAATAATTATGACAATTAATTCCCCCCCCTTTTTTTTTAATGGTAACATCTGCAGCATAAGGAAGTTCCCAGGCTAGAGGCTAAATTGGAGCTGTAGCTGCAGGCCTATGTCACAGCCACATTAACACTAGATCTGAGCAGCATCTTCTATGTATGCCACAGCTTACCAAACACTGGATCCTTAACACATTGACCAAGGCCAGGGATTGAACCTGCATCCTCATGGAGACTACATCAAGTCCTTAACCCACTGAGCCACAATAGGAACTCCTAATTTGCTTTTAATGTACATTTACGCAAACTTAAATTTATTTAGTATGCATAATGCAAAAAAAAATTAAATGATAAAACATAAAAGTATATAAATTAGAAGTGATAGTTCTCTAGGCTTGCTCCCTCCTATGTACTCCATCCCTTTATCTCAGAGGTCATTTTTAACAATTCTCTTTGTATGGATATCCAAATACATTTTAAAAATATAGGTTGGCTTTTTCTTACCACTTGCATTCATAAAGTTCACTTGTCAGACATTTTTCTACATGAGAACATTTTGATTTAGCTTATTTTTTAAATAATTGCTGGTATGATGCCCTATAATTTTTCATTTCCCCCCTCCACTTTTTAATCCATTTAACAAACACTTATTGAATCTTTACTATAAGTGAGATATCTTGTTTGCCTGGAGAAGTTGCAATCAACAAAATGGTTATGGATTCTGGTCTTAGGAAGCTACCACTTTAGGAGGGGGAGGCAAATCATAAACAAGTAAAGAAGTAAGTTAAATAACTAGATTGTGAGTATATCTCTGCAGGAAGACACACAATCCTAGATGAGATAAAGAGTTACCAGGGGAAGGAAATAAGTTTTGAGCTGAGGCTGGATAGATGAGTCAGTTGTGAGAACTGGAAAAAGAGCATTCTAGGCTGTTGCAAACAATTGCATCATGAACCTTCTGTAAAGACTCATTGGTTTCTTCCTCTTTGCAAGCAATTGTGTTGAGTGTGAGGATTCAAATGCGACCAGTTAAAATTTGGTCCCTGTTTTCTGGGAGTCTACATTTTAGGGTAATTCTATAAAATACGAAAGTCAACATAGTGACTTGAACATAGTAATTAGCCAATAAATGTAAACTTGTATGTGATTTAAACTCTTATTTGCAATCTGGCATGTCAATTTATCTCACTATTCAAATTTGCTTCTCTCAATGCTAGTGGTCATGTCTTTTTCACATTAATTGCCTTTGAATGCCTTTTGTGATTTGCCTGTATATATCCTTATAATAGGGAAGAACAAATCTGACTCCACATTGAATCTGTGTCTTTTACTTTAACCTGTGCATTTTATTGCTTTAGCTATAAGTTAATCACTAAAGGCATGTTGCCTATAGCTTAAAGTATACATAATGGCCTATCTCTGGGAACCCTGCCTCCCATGTTTGAGCAGTAAGCTAAAATGCCTTTGTTTCGATCATAGGAAACATCCTGACCAGGCCCATCTATTAATGGCTGAAGGAAAAAGAAATGAACACATTCCCTCCTTGGGATTTCCTGGAACCAGGAAATATCTGCAACAATTATCACCTTTTTTACTTTAACTCTTCACTTCCCTTTGTTTATAAAAGAAACTAGCATCCAAACCCAAGCAAAATGGCTCTTTGGGAGAGTAGGCCACCATCTTTTTGGTCTGCTGGCTTCCCAAATAAAGTCAGTATTCCTTGCTCCAACAATCCATTTCTGGATTTACTGGTCTGAGCTGCAGCGAGCAGTATGAGCATGGCCTAGGTAACATCCTTGGTCATCCTTTTACCAATCTGTTTGCCTTTAACTGATATAAATGTAGCAACCACTTGTCTGTTACCTTTACATCCTCTCCCTCTACCTGTGGTTGTTGTCTTCTAGTTTCACCACTGTTATCTTGAAACGTAGACTTTTGAAATTTATTGTAGTTACTATTTCAATTTTCTTTTTAATCACTTTGGGAGAAACTTGATCTACATAAAAAACTTTGAAAGGATGTGTGGTGCAAATATAAACAGAGGTGTCCTAAGGTTTAAGTGGAATACAATATTGACTGAGAAGGACAAAACATGTTGCAAACATATCTATCCATACTACTCCATTTGATCCTGACAGAACTTTTCCAAAATAGACAACGCTGTTCCCATTTTATATCAGAGGAAACTGTGGAGAGTTCCAATATACCACAGCTAGTAGGTGACAAGGTTGAAACGGCCCACCTGCTGCAACTGTGACGGCGAATTCATAATATTTAATTTTACAACTGTAAATGTGACACCTTTAGTAGTTTGGTCTAAAATTGACTATGAGAGAGGTGTACACTTGGTTTAATAGTGATTGATATGAAAAATACCTGGAAGTTCTGTTTGCTCTGGCAGCTGCAAAAATTAATGAGGGCAATGTGGTATTTTTGTATGGTTGGATCACTTCTGGAACATTGTGACCAGTGTCAAAGATAAACACAGCTGAGAATGAGTGAAAGCCTTGAAAACAGATTTTGTTTAGTAATTACTCAGAGTCCAGAAAGAGCTGAGCTCCATATCTATCTGTGCCGAGGCGACTGTAAGTTTTAAAAGGAGGCTATGTGAGGCAGAAGAGTGGGCGTTCAATAGAGTCACAGAAGTGAAAAATCAAAAAGGGTCAGTCAGAATAAGGGCGATTAGAGCTGCTTTGTTGGCTAGCTGGCCGTTGGCGAAATAAGGAGTCTGTCTTCCCACAGAGACTAGGAGACAGGTGCTATCCTTCTTGATGACTACATTTGCCAGGAATGGTTCTCAGGTCGTCCAGAGAGACACTTCTGAGTTGAAAGCTACCTATTCACAATTGAAAGCCCTCTGGGAGGTCACAGGCTTGTCACCAGGTGTTGGCTAGAACAAACAGTAGGTGCTCCTGGTGGCACTGAGCTTTCTCAGGCATTTTAATGGGTGAGGTCCTAGGTACAGGCCTTATGCTGGTAGAAACCATGCTAGAATTCTACCACTCTCTTAGCGCAGGGATTTGCCGATCTGTCACATGACAGTTGTGCTTTCTCACCAGCTTCCACACCATACTTTTATGAGCAAATTTTTTTTTTTTTTTTTTTTTGTCTTTTGTCCTTTTAGGGCCGCACACGTGCATATGGAGGTTCCCAGGCTAGGGTCTATTCAGAGTTGTAGCCTCTGGCCTAGGCCAGAAACAGCAACGTGGGATCTGAGCCGCTTCTGCGACCTACACCACAGCTCACGGCAACGCGGGATCCTCAACCCGCTGTATGAGCAAAATTAAATACTGGGTATGGGAGTTCCCATCGTGGCTCAGCTGTTAACAAACCAGACTAGTATCTCTGAGGACCTGGGTTTGATCCCTGGCCTGGCTGGGTCAAGGATCCTTCGTTGCCATGAGCTGTGGTGTAGGTCGTAGATGCGGCTCAGTTCCCTATTTGCTGTGGCTCTGGCTAGGTCGGTGGCTACAACTCCAACTGGACCCCTAGCCTGGGAACCTCCATATACCACGGATGTGGCCCTATATATGGGTGGAGTCTGAAAATCATGGCATGTAAGAACCTTCAAAGAACAAGAGTTTAGCCTTGGAAGAGGTAAAGCCTAGAGGGTCTTAACTCTTTCTGCTCATTCCTGGAAAAGGCTGTGCCAACCTAGGAGTGTTTGAACTGGTGGAGCTGCAACGGGTGGAGTTCCAAGTAGGCGGCTTAAAGGTCCTCCAACTAGAACATTCTCTGCTTCCACCAAGCTATGTAATACTTTAACAAAGGCATGCTCCTTAGGTATACAAGCTGCAAGCCAGAGGTGACAGAGAATAAGGGCTGTGGATAAAGTCGCACGTTTGATTGGCAATGATCCCAGACTGGTGAAGGGTGACGGGGAAGTTAACGCTCGGTTCGGAGCAAATAGTGGCCTCCGGGTTAAAGTCCAGTGACGAGCCCTAGGCAGAAATCCCAGCGCTGGGTCCAGGGCAGAACCGGTCTAGAACGCACGGTTGCTCGGGAGGAGAGCGGCTGACAAGCACAGTCCTGCGCCTCCACCGCCGAGGACGCGCAGTTCCGGCCGGGCGCGCGCCCGGCAAGAGCGGCTAGCTCCCGGAAGGAGGCGGGGCTGCCTCACCAGCCCTTTCCTTAAATCGGCGAGCTGGGCCCGCGCGCCGCCGAGGCACCTCAGCCGAGCGCCGAGCGCTCGATCACCCTCGCTCCCGCAGCCTACGGCCAGCTCACTGGTGGCTCCACCCGCCTTTGTGTAAGTGCGACTGCAGCTCGGCGGGCCGCCGGTAGGACGGGGTAGAGAGGAGGCGGCTGTCCCTCGCTCACCCCGTTTCTCCGGCTTCCTTCGCTCCTACGGCCCCCAGATAGTGACCGCGGCGCTAGGAGAGGCTGGAGGGGGTGGCCCGGTGGAGGCACGCGTGGCGCCAGCTGCTTTGCCACGCGCGTCCGGGATCCCGGGATACCCGGGCCTCCCGCGTCCCCGCTGTTCCCCGCCGCCGCGCGCCTGGCCCGCTGTGCCCGGGCCCGCACGCCGGGAGCGCGGACGCTCTATGATTCGCCCCGCAGTACGGGATAAAAGCGGTCGCCTGCTCTAGCGATTTCGCGCGCTGTTTAATTAGACAGGAGAAGTTCTAATGTGGCCTTTTTATATTTTTAATGCAGAGGCCAGTAATCCGATATGGAGCATGCCATTACCCCGTTGGAACCCCTGCTTCCCTCTGGTACTGTATTTCTTTCCACGCTTTACAGTGACATTGGTGTGCACCTCCCCAGAGCCCTGATGAGATTAAAAAGGCTGGACTCCAGACCCAGAATGGTTTCTAGTTCGGCTCTGATCTACTTCTACGCATATTGCTCAACCTCTTTTGTGCTTTAATTTCCTTATCTGAAAAAAACGAGAATAGTTATTAGTCCTTACGTATAGCGTCGTCGTTAGGACTAAATGATGATGTACTTCATATTCTCCACCTGGAGAAAAATAAGCCCTGTCTTAATGTTGGCTCTGAGGCTCCTAACAACCGTCTGAACTAATCTCTAACATAGCAGAACATTAGACGCCAAAGGGGTAAAGATCAGCCTTTATTGCTTTTATTATTGCCTATCCATTGTGCCCATTTTAAATCCATCGAAAATGCCCGAGATTACCCAGTAAAAATGGTTTAAAGATACCGTACATAAGGATTTATTTTAAAATGGTGTAATTCGCATGGAAATAGATCGGAGAATGAGTTTTTTCTGAGGCTAATTGTTAGTTGCATTTATTATCATGGGTGGTAACAGACGTGTACGATAATTTCGTAATTTTAAACATGTTTTACTTACTAGGTTTTATTGTGTTACTGTTGGGTAGAACTTCTAGTTTATCAGTTCACCTATTTAAACAGTGTATAGCTTTTTAATGTTGAAAGTTGTTTTCTGGAATATGAATTCAACATTTTTTGGGGGTATTGAATTTGTCAGTGTTCCCACATTCTGGCAATGTTTATGGTAAAACAAAGACTAACAATAGCAGGGGACACAGACTCCTTACTCTCCAGTCATTTGCAGTGTTAAATTGTTTGCACATACTTTAACTTTATAGGTGAAGGAAACAGGTAATAATGGAACTAGAATCTGAAACCTGATATATTTGACCCTGTTAAGAAGTTGAGTATTTAATTATTACTCTGAACAGCTTATCATAAGTCAAGAAAAGCATTGGCAAACAAACATTTTGTAAATGAAATTTCATAGTGCTCAGTTTGTCAACAGTAGCAGGGCCAGCAATATTTCCAAGAGTAAACACCAGATTCAGTTGGCCTGTGGACACTCAGATTTGTTTCTAAACCTAAGCACTTTACTGACAAATTTCTAGTGTTTTCTAGGTTGAAAGAGGTATATCATGGAGAGAGTGCTGCGTGGTAAAGATTGGAGTGAGGCATCAGGATCTCTGGGTTTAAATCCTAGCTTTGCAGGTTGTATTTCAGTTTCTTTGTAAAGTGGGAATATTTCGCAGGGTTATTGTGCATATAAATGAGTCATAGAATGTGTAAAGCAGTTAGCTTCAGTGGTGGTAAGCCATTAGATTCAGCCAGAAGGATCAAGTGGTTGGATCCAAGGGTCAGTGTTGAGATGGAAAATGTTTGGAGCAGTAGACTGTAGGAAGGACCATTCTGCTCCCTGTCTTTTATCAAAGGCTTAGGGAGGTCTTGACTCCTCCGGTTAGACAGTTGGAAGCTCCTCACTGGGACAGGGCATATGGGGGACTGTTAAGAACTGTGATACCCGGTATGAAGCACAAATCCCCCACCAGGCAGATCCTGGTCTCCTTTGAGGAGTTCTGTGGGGTTTGATTGCTTTTCTAGTTTCTTCCTCTTGTTCCTAGCTTCTAGAGATTCCTATCTCATCTCAAACATTGATTTAGGAACAAGGGCTCTTTGCAAGTTTACTTTGAGTCTAGCTATGTGAGAGATATTTAAAGACAAAAGTCGGTGTCCTGAGGAGCCCCTTAAATGCCTGTCCCCTTATAGTAATTAGGTAAATACTTAAGGTTAACTTTTACGTTTAGAGGGATTCCCTTCATCAAACAGACATTTAATACTTTCTAGCAGATGGGTATTTTTGTCTATTAATAACTTCTGTGATTTTAATTTGTAGGTGTGGTTTATCTGTAATGCTCACCCAGATTTAGTAGTGGGCAATCTACCAAACTGGTTCTCATCAAATTAACTAATTGCTCAGTGGACCAAAATGCTCATCTCTGGAATGATCGCTAGCTCAGAGAAATACGTATTTTTTTAGTCTTTGTTTTCTGTAACAAAATTATAAAGTAAATGGTTATTTAAAGAAAAACAACTCTAACCTCTTCTAGAAATAACCAATTTTTTTTTTTTTTTTTTTTTGGCTTTTGGGGGCTGTACCCACGGCATATGGAGGTTTCCAGGCTAGGGGTCTAATCAGAGCTGTAGCAGCCAGAGCCACAGCAACGCCAGATCCGAGCCGTGTCTGCACCCTAACACCACGGCTCATGAGCGAGGCCAGGGATCGAACCTGTGTCCTCATGGTTCCTAGTCAGATTCCCTTCTGCTGCACCACAATGGGAACTCCCGAAGTAGCTATTATTAACAGTTCACATGTTCTAAATATTTATTTTTGTATATATACCCCAGCAGATTATTACTCTTGTTTTAAATAAAATGGATTTATGTTGTACATTGTTTGGTAAATTATTCTTTGGAAGCAGTGTATGAAAATATATCAATATTCTTATGTTACAAACATTGTATGTGCTCTTTGTTCAGTTTTTTTTTTTTTTAACAAAGTAGAAGTGTTTCTAATGTTAAAAAACAAGATTCAAGTAAATAAATATTACAGATCTTACTCAATGATTGTTCAACAATTCTTGTATTGGGCAGTATGCAGTGCAGCAGACAGAAAGAAGCCTGTAGGAGTTGTGCAAAAGGAAAGATTTTTGTAGGAGGAAGGGAGCAGAAAGAAGGAAGTTACACTAACAAAAAGTCGATTGGTTCTAGGAAGGTTACTTTCCTTTTGGGGATGGCAGGGGCCTGTCTGGCAGATGATTTCACTGGTGCTGCTTGATTGATTCCTGATTGGCTGGTTTAAGATTCCACTTTGGGGAGAGCTGAAACTGTACATAACTGGGTTAAACATTGAGTCTGGGTTTGACAACCTGGTGCTTAGCATAATCAACTACGCTTTGGACCTGTTATCTTGTTTCTAACACTGCACAGTCCATCCTACTTGGCAGTGATTATCATTCTTGTATTTTTCTAAATTGTGTGTGTATATAAAAATGAATATAGGACCTGTTTTATGCCCTTTTCTGCAGCTTTTTTTTTTTTTTTCACTTGCCAGCTTGTTATGGTCCATATGATATCCCAAGTTTTGTTTTATTAATGGGCTGTATAGACACAAAGGAACTAGGCTTTCTTAATAGACATTTAGGGTATTTTTAGTTTTAATTGTCACAATCTTTGTAATACTTTTGCATATTTATTGGGGCTATTCAGGATAAATTTCCAAAAATGGAATTACTGGATCAAAGGGTGTGTTTGCCTTTCTGTTATCTAGAGGACCTGATAGCTAGCTAGTGTGTGTCCTTTGATGCTAAGTGCTATGGAGGATACACACATGTGATCCCTTTTCTCTAGAAGTTTACAGTCTTGGAGTTGAGAACAAAACAAGATGGATTCTAATTAGATATTGAATTAGGACCCACACAAGAACTGTAGAAACTGGGGAGAAGGAGATGAGCGTAGGTTGGAGAGAAATCATGGGATGGATAGATATGAGGTGGGCATCCAGAAAAGCCACCTGATGTCTATAAATTTAAATTTAAATGGATTTAAATTTGCAAGAAACTTGGAGTTCCTGTTATGGGACAGCAGGTAAAGGATCGATTTTATCTCAGTGAGGATGTGGGTTTGATCTTCAGGCCTTGCTCAGTGGGTTAAGGATGTGGTGTTGCCACAGGCCAGGGTGTAGGTCTCAGAGGTAGCTTGGATCCCCCATTGCTGTGGCTGTGGCGTAGGCTTCAGCTGTAGCTCTTATTCAGCCCTAAACTCAGGAACTTCCATGTGCAGCATGTGTGGCTGTAGAAAGAAAAATAAATTGTGAGAGGCCTAGAGGAAGCAGAAGAGTGTTGCCGTAGATGGGCCTTCCTTGAGTGAAAGCGCAGCGCCACCTGTGTCCCAGGAGCAAGTTCTGTTCATCTGGTGTGGAGTGAAGAGAAGGAAGGTTAGAGAGTACAGGTGAAGGTTTTGAAAGTAGAGCTGAGCAGTGAGGGTAAAACCAAATTGTGGACAAAAGAGAAATTTATTGCAGGTTAGGAGATAGAAAGCTTTTGAACATTTTTGTGTCCTCCCACCTTTGGAACATTCTATACAAAGGAGTCTTTTTATGCTCTAAAGCTTAATTAAATTAACCATCCATACCATGGTTCAGCATGGCTCATCATATAAAAGTTGGAAGTCCTTATCTTGACCTTAAAGGCCCTTCACGATCGATTCTTAACTACTTTTCCAGAATACTTGTTAATCACTCTCCTCTTTGTGTTCAAGCCAAGCTGAACTCCCCACTGTTTACTTATTTGTTGGAGCTGCATTACTCTTGCTTAAGCTCTAGCTACATTTATCACTTGGAATGTCCTTTTTCAAACTGCTTTTCTTAACTTTTAGGCCTCCTGTGGGTATGTAGAAGTGTCTCTGTGATTTTAACTTGTGTTTCCCTTATGGCAGAATGCTGATCTTGTCACCTGTTATTTGGTCATTCACATGTCTTTAGTGAAATGTTTGTCTCTTGACATTTTTCTATTGGGTCTTCTTTGATTTGAAAAAAAATCAATTTGTATGCATTTTTTAAAATTGAGATATAGTGGCTATATAACTTTGTATTTTTGATTTGATGCATATGGGTATATATATATATACACACACACACACATGTTTACAAAGTAAGAGTTTCTTTACATATTCTCAATACAGTTCTTTAAATCTTGATTTTTGTCATCAATAAAATAGAATGACACTTTACAAGGAGAGTTTTTATGAAGATTAGAGTATCTGTATAGCATTTAACTGATATATAATAAGAAGGCAAACATTTTAGTTATTTTTCTTACTGCCTTCTAAACTTTCTATCTAAATATATTTTTTAAATTAGTAAACAGTATTTAATGGGTAAGGGCATACTGTCATTTTAAATTCTGTAAATATAGGTTCCTTTTCAAAATATTTTTATAAATCTGGACTTTTTTTGTCACTTCTTCAGTATCTGTAATCATTTGAGTTTTTATTATGAAGCTTTATGTTTAGAACTCCATATGTTGAAAGTAAATTTTATTTATTTTTAACACTTTGTAGCTAAAATAGAAGTAAAGAGTCAAACCATCCTCAGAATCATTATTTTATATGTGCGTATTTCACAAACTTATGTCACAGAGCAACCAATTACAGAGGTTTTAATTTCTGGTTTACTAAAAATACTGATATTTAAACATTTTAATATATTTTTACAATGTCGTACATGTGTATTATAAAAAGAAGATGCAGATAAACAACAATGAAATAAAAAATGCCATATTTCAGCCTCTCAGAGATTACCTCTATTATCGCCATGAATGTGTACTTTTGGTATGTGGGTATTTATATTCCTCTAGATATTTTTTGTGTATAAATACACAGGTATTTCTAAACCAAAATGAGAGCACACTGTAAGTTGCTTATTTAGTAGATGACTTCACATTTCCATATCAGATTTCATAGTATCTAGTACCCAACCATATTTAAATTGTCTCATTCTCAAAATAACTTTTCCAGGTGCTTGTTCCAAACCAGGACTGCCTGTGCATTTGGTTCAGTCTTTTTAAATCTAGTGCAGTTGTCCCTCACATTTTAAATCCCCTGTAGTATTGAATATTGATGTTTTAAATAAAGCGCTTCACTCTGAAGTGGATCTGATGGATTAAAAAATACAGCAATTTGATATGACTCATTGTTCACTTAAAAATACATAATAAACTCCAACCAAAAAGTTCCATTTTATTTTTCCCACATAATTTCATCATAAATTTATGCTAGGAAGCCTTTTATCTATCTATATTTCTTTGCAAAAAAGATTATGTATATTTAAATTAAAAAAAAAATTCCCTTGACCATAATGCTTGGGAGTTACTTATTCTAAACTGAATTACCATAGCTGAAGTTCATTATGAATTGAATTCCCATTTCTGAGTATTAAGAGTTCACACTTGATCAAGTCAACATAATTGTATTACAAATTTTTGTAATAACTAACATTTACATAACACTATGTGCTTGGGTGTAGTTTTAGTGCTTTAACAGGGTAATGCCTTTAGAAAAGTTTTGAAACAAGGAGTCCCAGGTTTGAGTGTTAGCCATCCTCTTCATTAGTTACTTAACCGTTGGCATGTCATTTAATTGGTTAGAAACTTAGTTTCTTTACCTATGTAAAGTTAGGATACATACACACATGAACTCCTTGGGCAAATTTAAGCTACTATAAAGTATAAAAAGCATGTTTAAGAAGTAGAGTCTGTGCAGATGTGAAATGCTCTGCACTAATGAGCTTTATTATACTGATTATTAATTTTTGAAAACCTACGTTCATTTTTCTAATTAATTCTCAAAGGAGTCAACTACTTATTTTACTAAATGTGTTCAGTCCAGTAAGGCAAATCTTCCAGAACTGTTGTTTCCTGAATTCTATATTTTCTAATATGCTCATTGAATTATTTATATGTATGAAATTATTAATAGCGGTCAAACCATTTTGATGCCTCATGGTTAAGTGAAAGTGAATCTGGGAATATCCCATTCAGTATAGTATTCCTGCCATCTCTTGTATTTCTGGAACTTAATTTCTGTTGACAATGCCTGATGGCTTCACAAAAAATAAAACCTGAAGATAGATATTTGCCTTCTGCAATTTACTAGAGGCTAATTTGGGAATCCCTGGATAATCTGATTCCTTGGTAATATAAATGTATACTGCATTAGTAGTTCTCTGTGTATTGTAGCAACAGACTCTCAAGAACCCTAGGTGATGACATTTATTGGTACAAAACACAGTCCTAAACTCTACAGTCTTTAATCTCTATTCAGCAAATCCTTGTAAGAATAATGTAAGGGTACATATGAGTTATTTTCATTTGCATTTATTTTAAAATTAAAGATTAAAAGTTCTAAAATGTGGAGTTCTGTTGCAGCTCAGTGAGTTAAGGACCCGATGTTGTCTCTGTAAGGAGGAGGGTTTGACCCTGGGCCTCTCTCAGTGGGTTAAGGACCCTGGTGTTGCCACAAATTGCAGCATATATTGCAGGCACAGCTCTGATGTGGTGTTGCCGTGGCATAGGCCTCAGCTGCAGTTCTGATTCAACTCCTCACCTGGGAACTTCTATATGCTTCGGGTGTGGCCGTGAAAAAATGAAAAATTAAAATATATGGTAGTAAGCCACTTGTTGGTTACATATCCCAACCAATTAAGTATTCTTGTTAGAAATTTCAGGTCTCTTCCCTACTTTAGATCTGTGCTGTGTAATAACGTGGTTATTGAACACTTGAAATACGGCTAGTGTGACCAAAGCACTGAATGTGTAGTTTAAGTGTGAAAAGCAAAATTCCATCAGTTGTTAGAAAAATTTTAAATATCTGGAATAGTGTTTTAGTTTACTGGGACCTCCATAACAAAGTGCCACAGGGAATTCTCTGGTGATGCAATGGGTTAAGGATCTGGTGGTGTTGCTGCTGTGGCATGGGTTTGATCCCTGCCCTGGGAACTTCCACATCCTGTGGTGTTGTTAAAAAAAAAAAAAAAAAAAAAAAAGCCACAGATTGGTTGGCTTAAAGAAATTTATTTTTGCTGGAAGTCCAAGGCTAAGTGTTGGCAAGTTTGATTTCTCCTGAGGTCGCTCAGTATACAAATAGCTGCCTTCTCTGTGTCCTTACCTGTTACCTCTTGGTCTGTGTATCATCTGTGTTCTTTTTAAGTTTTTGTGGCTGCACCCTACGCATGTGGAAATTCCTGGGTACAGGGATTGAATCTGATATGCAGCTGTTACACTTCAGCTGTGGCAACACCAGACTGGGGAATCAAACCTGTGTCTCCGCAGCGACCCAAGCTGCTGCAGTCAGATTCTTAACTGACTGCACCAGGGCAGGAACTCCCAGTGTTCTGTTCTTTTAAGGATTTCAGTCCTATTGGATTAAGCCCACTCATATGACTTCATTTTACCTTAATTACCCCCTTTAAAGACCCTATCTCCAAATATAGTCACATTCTGAGGTACTGCAGGGTAGGACTTCAGTATAGGAATTTATGGAGAGCCATATCCAGCCCTAGACAAGTAGGGCATGCCAGTTTCCTTTATTAGCTGTAAACTTTCTTAAGTTGACTTGGACCATATTTCAGAATTCTCATGATTGCCAAATAAGGGAGGTTTTACTATTAGTCCAATTGAATATAGCTGGTAGATGAATCGAAAAGAGTCAGTTTCAATCTTAGTTGCTGTTCTGTACAAATTTTTCTCTCTTCAGTACTTCCTGAGTATCTGAACTGCATGTAATTTAAAATTTTCTATTAGTCTCATGAAAAAGGTAAAACAGGTGAACTTAATTACATCTTTCATTTAACCCAGTATGCCTAAAATGATGTTATTTCACTGTGTAACCACAAATAAACAGTAATTAATACAATGATTGACATTTTTTGTACTAAATCCTCAAGCTCCAGTGTGTGGTCGACACTTCTAGTACCTCTCAATTCAAATGCTACATTGTTATTAGAAATACGATATCTATCTACCTACCTATCTATCTATCTGTCTGTCTGTCTGTCTGTCTGTCTGTCTTGTCTATTTATTTATCTATTTATGGTCTTTTCAGGCCCACACCCAGGGCATATGGAAGTCCCCAGGCTAGGGGTTGAATTGGAGCTGCAGCTCCTGGCCTACACCACAGCACGGCAACCCAGAATCCGAGCTGCACCTGCGACTTACACCACAGCTCTTGGCAATGCCAGATCCTTAACCCACTGAGCGAGGCCGGGGATCCAGACCACGTCCTCATGGGTACTAGTTGGTTCATTATCACTGAGCCACGACAGGAACTCCAAAATACTTTATATTTAGTTTGTGATAACTTGTCAAATATTTTGTTTTTATTCCTATCAGTAAAGGCCAGCTCATAGACTCATACTTTTGGAATAAGGTTCATATTACAGGGATTGGAATGTTTCTTTTCCATGGAAAGCCTTTGGAAATAGGTACTAGAGTAAGAAATAGTACTACACCTGGGCTTTCTGACTGTGTTTTTGCTGAGATCAACTCAGCATTTTTGTCATTTAAATTAAAGCGGTATGCCTGCTTTGAAACTTGGAAAAATTGCATTTTTTTTGAAGAAATTTTAATCCCCTTGTAGATGACAGAGACCTCAGTCTAAAGCTTCTGCTTAAGGATTGTGATGTCTTTGTTATCTAGGGCTTCCTAAGATATCAAAGAGGTAAACTAGTGGATTTTCCAGTTGTAAGGATTAATTCTCATACTTTACCCTCTGGCTCAATTAGAAATCCCTCCTACATCATCAAGGGAAATTTACTGCTTTGACTCCTAATGCTTATCCTTGGTATATAACTCATAATTGTTGGAATCTTTTCTTTTTTTTCTCTTCAGTTTACTGAGACTTTGCTGTCATAACTGCTCTTGGTATGTTTGATGTAGTTTAACTTTTTCCTGTGTTTTACTTGATTTTCATATTTACCTTAATTTTTCTTGTTCTTTTAATTCGTTTCATTATATTTGGTGACAAAAATGTTTGGTTCATCCTCCTTCTTATGGCCAAATTGTTTCTTTTGCCTCAAAGTAATATGTCATTAACTTTATAAGCCATCTTTTCCATACCATCTAGAGAATCAATATCCTCTGTTTTAGTGGTATTAAGTCTCTGTAGCCCCCCCATCTTCCTGTATTAGCATTTTAATAGCTACATGCCTTCAGAAACTAAAGCTTCTAAAGTGAGTTAAAAAATAATCTTAATTAAAAATAATCTTGTAAATTGGTACTTTGTATCATTAATAGAAATAATGCTATTCTTTTAGACAAAATAATTGAAAATATCAAGTGAAGCTGTGGGAGCGGTTTTAATATTCACAATGCCAGAATGTTATGTCTTGATCATATAAAAAATCTTCTGTAGGTTTTGATATATTAATACCAGATGTCTTTTGAGGTTTTCTAGGAAAATGAGGTGTGTTTGTGCATTAACTTCCCATTCAAATGAATTTGGTTATTCCTTGTAGGTGGCAAACAGATGCTGAAACAAATGCATTTCCTTCTGAGAGTATTCCAGTGTCTTTATCACACCATTGTCTTTGAAGGTGTTCATTTATCACAGTGGAAGTATTTCTTTTGTTTTTATCACTTCAGAGAATTTAAGCTTTTGATTTGCTCTTAGGGTCCTGTGTAAGTTGTGTAAATTGGGCTTCTGGCCCAATTGCTGCTATTTATGTTGAGGCAGCTTTATTTTTCATTTGCGAAGTAGGAAAACTCTTCTTGCAGTTTATTCCTGATCTGAGTAAAAATGCTCTCAATAGTGAGTCCTATGCTTAGAGAGAAGACCTTAATCCTCATTGTTCTGGGGCAAACATGTCTTTGGTAGCACCGCTCTGAGGTGGCTGTCCGGCTTTCTGGTATGTGGTGCTATCTTTTGAGCAAATACATTACCATCGTTGGTTAACTGATTGTTTAAAATGTGTATTTAAAATAAGCTGAAATTGACCTGTAGTCCTCTTAATTTCCAACTGAAATCATGCAGAAGACTTGTACTGGCTTTCTACTTAATGGACATCAGATAGTGAAAGACCTTAACCAGCTTTTTCTTTTTTTCTTTTTTCCAGGCTAAATATTGTAGCCATTTGTTCAACAATTATTTGAGTGCCTAACATGTACCAGGAACTCTTCTAGGCAGTGGGAGACATACCTGCAGTTATCCTTACATGTCTTACTTCTCAGATCTACTATCCCAGTATAGGCATCAGTAATATCCTGGAAAATCAGATTTTCTTCTCAAGAATGCTTATCGAGAGTCTGTTTTCCATTTTTTTAAGACTTTAGGTGTGGGGCTACTTTACAACAAAATTGAGCAGAAGGCATGTAGAATTCTCATCTGCCCCCTGCACATGTGTAGATACCCGCCTCCTCATCAACATCCCCACAGAGTGGTACATGTGTTACCACTGACGAATCCACACTGATAGAGTCCGTAGTTTTCCTTAGGGTTCACTCTTGGTGTTGTATATTCTGTGGGTTTGGACAAATGTATAATGAAGTATAGCCATTCTTAGAGAATCACACAGAGCATGTGCACTGCCTTAAACTTTCTGTGTGCTCTGCCTATTCATCTGTTCCCCCTACACTGATCTTTTTATTTTTTCCACAGTTTTGCCTTTTCCAGAATGTCATATAGTTGGCATCATACAGTATGTAGCCTTTTTAAATTGGCTTCTTTTACCTATTAATACGCAGCTAAGGTGCCTCTGTGTTTTCTCATGGCTTGACAGCTCATTTCTTCTTAGCACTGAATAAAGTGCTATGGTCCGGATGTGCCACAGTTTATCTGTTCACCTACTGAAAGACTTCTTACTCGCTTCCAAGTTTTGGCAAGTATGAATAAAGTTGCTGTGAACATCCACGTGCAGGTTTTGGTGTGAACATTAGGTTTTCAGGTCCTTTGGGTAAATACCAAGGATGTAATTGCTGGGTCATGTGGCAAAATTAAGTTATAGTTTTGTAAGAAACCACCCGACTATTTTACAGCGGGCTGTATGTTTTACTTTCCTACCAACAGTGGATGACAATTCTTGTTTTTCCACTTCCTCCTCGGCATTTGGTGTTGTCAGTGTTCCAGGTTTTGGCCATTCTAATAGGTGTGTAGTTGTACCTGTGGTATTGTTTTCACGTGAGTTTCCCTGATGACATTTGAGGTGGAGCTTGTTTTTTGTGTGCTTACATGGCATATGTATGTTCTTTGAGGTGTTTGTTAAGGTCTTTGGCTCATTTTTTTTAATTGAGTTGTTTGTTTTCTTATTGTTGAGTTGTAAATATTCTTTGTTTTGAAAAACAGTCCTTTATCAAATGTATGTTTTGAAAATACTTGCTCCCATTCCTTGGCTTGTCTCCTCATTCTTGACATTGTCCTTCACAGAGCAGAAGTTTTTAATGATGACCAGTTTAGCAATTATTTCTCTCATGGATTGTACTTGTAGTGTTGTATTTCAGAAGGCATCACCATACTCATGGTCATCTAGGTTTGGTTCTTATGTCCTAGTAATTTTATAGTTTTATATTTTACATTTGGGTCTTTTATCTATTTCCAGTTGATTTTTGTGAAGGCTGTAAGGTCTGTGTCTAAATTAATGTTTTTGTATGTGTATGTGGGGTTGTTCCAGAACCATTTGTTGAAGAGACCATCTTTGCTCCATTGTATTGCCTATATTTCTTTGACAAAGATCAGTTGACCATTTATGAGGCTGTATTTCTGGTTTCTCAGTTTTATTTTTCGTTGATGTATTTGTCTAATATTTTCACCAATACCACGCTGGGAAAGCTTCGAGTTTCTCACCATTAAATGTGATGTTTGCTGTAGATATTTTGTGGATAGTCTATATCAAGTTGAGAAAGTTCCCCTTTATTCCTAATTTACTGAGAGTTTTTAATCATGAATGGGTGTAAGATTTTTCAGCTGTTCTTTCTGCATGTAGTGAAATGATCATATACTTTTCTCTTTTAGAGAAAAGATGTAATGGATTATATTGGTTATATTGGTTTTCAAATCAGTCTTGCATGCCTGAAGTAATCTCACTTGGTTGTGGTGTATAATTGTCTCCATCCATTTTTTTTTAATTCAATTTGCTAATATATTGTTGAAGATTTTTGCATCTAAGATGATGAGACATAATGGCCTGTAGTTTTCTTGTAATGTTTTTGTGTGGTTTTAGCATTAGAGTAATGGTGACCTCATGGAATGAGTTAGGAAGTATTCCTTCTGCTTCTACCCTATAAACGAGATTGTATAAAATCGATATGCTTTTCTCCTTAAATGAGAATTTGCTAGTGCACCCATCTAGGTCTCATGCTTTCTGTTTTGGAAGCTTATTATTGTGAATTTCTTTAATAGATGTAGATCTGTTTAGATCGTTTATTTCTTGTGTGGGTTTGGCAGAGTGTTTCTGTCAAGGAAATGGTCCATTTCATCTAGATTATCAAAAATGTGTGGGCATAGAGTTCATTTTATTCCTTCAGTATCGGTTTCCATGGGATCTGGAGAGATGACCCCCTCTTTCATTTCAGTGTTTTCTATTATTTTAAATTGTAACATGTGCAGGATATTGAGAATGTTGTTCAGGAAAGTTTTGATAAATCATCAGAGGGAGATGGTCGGTGCTTTAAGATTCCAAAAAACACAGGGTAATGGAGCTTTTCATAACCTTTGTTAACATTTATGCATTTCCTTGTCTGAGACTTTGCCACTTACATTGAAGTCCCATTCTGGCATCATTGATATTACCTGGGGCTTGTAAGAGGCATAATCTCAGGCCCCACTCTAGACTGACAGAATAAGAATTTGCATTTCAGCAAGACCCCTATATGAGTCTTATGCTCCTTAAAGTTTGAGAAGCACTGACCTAAGAAACACAACAGATTCTTTTTTTTTGGCCACATCCACAACATGTGGAAGCTCCCAGGCCAGGGATTGAATCCATGCCACAGCAGTCATATATGCCGCTGTAGGGACAATGCCAGATCCTTAACCTGCTACACCACAAGGAAACTCCTTAGATTCTTTTTAACATAATTAAACAGCAAAAAAATCTCCATCACATTTAAGGATAATATTTATCATTATTCAAAACTTCCTTTGAACTGGTAGCATATATGGTGGAGATTTTCTTTCCAGCTTTATTGTTGTCTGTGGAAATACGTAGTCTGATACTCTGGACATACACATGGTGGCAGAGAGTGGATCACCTTGGTGTGATGCTGCGATCCGTTTCTTTGCACCAGCAATATCTGAAGTGTGTGTCCCCTTTTTTGGCAGACTATGCTTTTCAAAATATCTGCATGTGATTCTGATATTTGATCACTATAGTTGGGATATAACTTGAGGCTTTTCTCTTACATACTTTTGTTTTTATGTCCTTAATGCTTCTAATGATTTTTTTTTTGTATCCATAGAGTAAACATTTATATATATTTCCAGACTGTTCAGTCATTCATTGAGCCAACATTTGAGTGCCCACTGAACATGTGGTGTCATGTTAAATCCATACAATTGAAATATGTTAAAAAAAAAAAAAAGAGAGAGAGAGAGAGAGAGAAATACGTGGTCCAGGCCTTCATGGAGATTATAGCCTAACAGGTTAAATGAACAAGCAAATCAGAAGTTAGAGTGCAGGGTGATAAGATACATCATAGGGGAAACTCCGGCTATTAAGTGGATCCCATAGAAGGGATTTGGCACTTCCAAGGCTTCTGGAAATAATATTTAAGCTGGGAAATCTACTTGAGTTGTTTCACTTTTTTTTTTTTTTTTTGTAATGAATGCTGTGAGATAGATGCATATCTTAGTCCATATTATATTTTGAAGGAAAATTTCTGAGAGTGGAATTACAGAATCAAAGATATGAGTCTCTACAATTCATAGTACATGTTACTAGATGGGTTTCTAGAAAGGTTATACTGAGTTAGGTGTTCAATAGCAGTATCAGTTTCCCTTTCAGTGCCCTTGTGTCCCTTGCTGGCAATGCATGCTCTGCAGTTCTTGGTGGAAATACTCCTGGAGTGTAGCTTCCCCTGCTCCCCTCCCATCTCATGTGATTTTGCTTTACTTCTGTTAGTACCTACCATAATCTAAGTTGGGAAGATTGTTCAAGACTTGACAGTGAGCAAAAGAGATTACTTAAGAGTTTTTTCCAGTAGAACACTAGGCTTGTGGACCCACCAGTGAACTTGACTCATTTTTTTGTTTGCTTGGTTAGGCTGTTTGGCAACTCTGTAGTGTAGAAGTTGACTGATAGTCATGCAAATTATTCTTATTCATAATAATGTAAAAAGTTTTTAATCCTGTATAGATAACAATTGATTTAAACTCTGAAGAGGAGCTACCCTCTGATATTTTATTGCCGTATAGTGGAGATTTCTAAATTTTCTTTCTGTTTATGACACTTTTAGCATCTCAGTAATTTTTTTCATGGTGCCACTAGGCCAAAAGTTGTTATTATTAAGTAGTTAGATCCAGACAACTAAGTAATGGTTTGTTCACTTGTCCCTGTTGTTTCACTGAACCACCCTGAATGACTTGGTGCTCATTTTGTGAATCCTTCTTATAATAGAGTCACCATTTTTGCATCTATTAGCAAATTCATTTCAGTAATCCTATGTCTATATTCGGATTCAAACTGTTACCCTCATTAATTAATGAGTTGAATAATGATTTTGGCATTTGTTCATTTTGTATTTGCATGAAGGTCATATTTTTAAACTTTTGGAAAATTATACTTTAGCACCAGTTAAATTTTTACTTTGTTGTTAATGTAAAAGGTGAATAAGTAGATAGTTTTATATTTCTTTGAACTCACTTTTTTGTTCTCTAAATAATTGATCACAGGCGGTGAGCAGTAAGAGTAAAAATGCATCTGGAAAAACCAGCATAGAGCCTTGCAGAAGGGGCAAAGTGGGCAGGACACCCATGCCTCAGATTACACAATGCTGAACATGGTTGTTACGTGGTGTTCACTGGGGAAAGACCTACAAAAGAGAGGTAGCAGAGTGCACATAATTCTCCAGACTCTCATCCTGCAGAGAGGTGCTTTGACTGGGCACATCTGGACTGGGGTGTATCTTGGAAATGGCTCTAAGAGAGGAATTTCACTCTATAATTTTCCACATCTTTGCTGGAACCTCTTTCTTTCTTTCTTTTTTTTGTCTTTTTGTCTTTTTCCAGAGCCGCACCCGTGGCACATGGAGGTTCCCAGGCTAGGGGTCTAATCGGAGCTGTAGCTGCCAGCCTATGCCGCAGCCACGGCAATGCTGGATCTGAGCTGCATCTGTGGCCTACACCACAGCTCACAGCAATACCGGATGCTTAACCCACTGAGTGAGGCCAGGGATCGAACCTGCAACCTCATGGTTCCTAGTTGGATTCGTTAACCACTAAGCCATGACGGGAACTCCAATTCTGTAAGTGTTTTACCCTCCAAGTTAAAATTTTTAAATTTATACATTTTAAATTTTATAAAACTTAAATTTTAATTTCGAAACTTGCAAAGAGGGTAGGATGCATTTGGAAATTGATGAAGTATTGAAGGAATGGTGGGTAAGAGAGTCTAATATATACGTGATAGAATTGGAAGGCTGGAAACTTTGACATGAGAATATCAGAAATAAATAAAGCACGACTGGGGAAAAATGAGCTGATGGTGGGAGTTTATAGTTGCCTAGTGCCTAAGGCTTTTATAATTTTTAAAACCAGGTTAATTTGGAAAGTTCTGAAGCCTGGTGGAGACTTAATACAGTTTTGTTCAAAACTATCCAGTAGTTTACCTCTTTAATTTCACCTCTTTCTTGATTCAGATTACTATTATAGGAACAGTTGGTTTTTCAAAGTTCTCTATGGCCATTATCAACTGACCTACTGAGTTAGTGTTGTGTGTGTGTTAGTGGCTTTGTTGGGATGTGCCTGCAGTAATTCCTGTTGATTAAAAAAAATCTCATGTGAAGGGAACCCATGTGTATGCTGGCTCATGCTAATGCCATTCATAGAAACTCCTGATTCAGCTGAAGTGTGTATTGGTCTGTGATAACTGAAAGGATTATGTATACTGTAGTATTGTATGCTTGAAATAGATCATAAAAATCACCCTTAGGAGATGAGTTATTGTTTCCACTTGCCAGGTAAGAACGGTACTTGAGATAAAGTCTGACATTACACTTTTGCCCTTCAACTGTTTTTTGAAGTATAAATGGCTTGTGTTTAGTCAATCTTCTTGTTATGAAATCGAAGCATTTTTATGGCCTCTGAGAGCTGGGGTTGCTGATGCAGCTGTTGACAGACACAGAAGAACTACTCAGTTGAGACAAGAACACTTTAAAGATGGTTGAGTTCTGTGAGGAATTTTCTGCTCACTTGTACCACACAGTTCAAGCTGTATGTGAGCTGCATAAACTATACTTACTCATTTTCACCTCTTTGTGTCTACATAATGCAAACACAAATTGCTGTCATCAGCATAAAGATGTTGGTGATGATTTTGAGTATCTGTTGAGAGCTTACTGTATGCAAGGAGCTGTTCCTAGAGTTGCACATGTTACCTTATTTATTCTCACAACCACTCCTAAGAGGGTTGTCACTCCCATTTTAGATATGAGAATACCTTAGGTACTCTCATAGAGAGGCTGACCATCCTGTCCAAGGTCTCATATCTAGGAGGTGGCAGAGTCATGGTTTAGGCCTAGGCAGTTTGGATGCAGAGCCTGATACAGAAGCACTGTGCAATACTGATATTGTGTGTGTACACGTGGTTTTATTTCCCTCCTTTGAAAACCTTCCCAAACTCTATCACTTTTCTCTTGGACTACTTAGACCTGCTCTGATCCTGGTCAGTGATACCACCACCACCACTACTGCTGCCACCCCATGGCTGCCACCCCTGCCTTTTGTTGGGAAACACTGTATCAGTTAGGAATGCATTCGGTTATAAGCAATAAAAAAACCCTCATCTTGTAGTAGACAAAACAATTAGGGATTGGAGCTCCCATCATCAGAGGAAATGCATTAGACTAGGAACCATGAGGTTGTGGGTTCGATCCCTGGCCTCGCTTAGTGGGTTAAGGATCTGGTGTTGCCATGAGCTATGGTGTAGGCTGGCAGCTGTAGCTTCTATTAGACCCCTAGCCTGGGAACCTCCATATGCTGCAGGAGCAAAAAAAGAGAAAAATTTAGGGGTTTATTTTCTTAAGTACTAAGGGTTTGGGAGTAGGTGGCCAAGAGCTGGTGCAGCAGCTGAATTCTGTTGATGGGACCACAGCTTTGTTTTTTGTGCATGTCCATCCTTTCTGTGTTGGCTGTTGGCTTCATGCCTGTTATTTCATTCCAGGCAGGAAGAAAAGGATGCAGGGACTTAAAAAGGGGGCAGCCAGCCTCATTCATCCTTTTATGTCAGGAAAGAGAAAAATTTTCTAGAAGAGTCACATAATTGACTTTTGTTTTCTCTCATGTTGACTTGAACTAGGTCACATGGCCATTTCTAGAGACCAATCACATGAAATCATGTTATCATAACAGGTTTTTAAATCTATCTCAAATTTAAATGGATGTTTAGGCATTTGGTGACTCTACAATGTGTTGACTTACCAAGTCAGTGATACAGGTCATAAATACCTAGAATGCAGTTAGACTGGGTCAGGACATATTTTAGTTTGGATACTTGTACTTACAGAATTTTTTGTTGTTGTTGTTTCTTTTGATATTTCTGAGTTTGTTATTTATGTCTAAGAGGAAGGATTATTTAATTCTGAAGTTCAGGCCAGGTGAGGGACTTGAGATCAAAGAAGTTGGCCAAGGATCAGGAGGCAGTGTCATTTACTGGGTGTTGTTATTGTTGGTTGGTATACTTGTCTGAGTTCTTGGAGTGCAAAGACAGGACTTCTTATTCATTTTTGTATCTCCTCTGCTAAGTGTTTTACTACTTATATTTGAAGAATGAGGCAGATCATTTAAGTTGGCTTTGCCAGGAATGCTCAGTCCAAAATCCATGCCTTGTATGCACCATGATTTCTCCTCTGGTCCTTGCATTGATGTGGAAACTCTACGTAACGGGCACCTAATTACAGTCAGCCTGCTTGACTCCCTGAACTTCCTGTCTTGCCCTTGGTCTTAGCAGCATCTCCCCAAGAGATTGCTTTTCTGATGAAATCTCTCATGAGATTTCAACTTCCTCTTGTTATCCCGAATTTGGGGATTTCCATCTCTTGTAAGGTCAGCTATGTTATTAGCAGTCTTGTTTACTTGCTTTATTCTATATTTTATAAAGCATTTTAAAGTGTTTATAATAAGAACATTCTGTAGAAGCTTAACCTGCAGTGTTTGTTCTATATCTTTGTCTTAAGTAGAGTTTCTTACACACATTTAAATGTGTGAGTGAGTGAAAAAAAACTCAGTTTTTTCCCTACTGCTGGTATATTACCCATCAATTTAGTGGCTTAAGATAATAATTGTTTACTTTTTCCTCACAATTATGCAATTGGGAGGAATCAGGGGGTTTTTCTTCTCTTCCATTTACTATCTGTTGGGGCTGGATTGTTCAGGATGGCTTCTTCACTTATACCTATGGGGCCTTTTCTGGAACAGACCTGGCTGAATATATGTTTCGGTCTGGTCTCTCCACTGTGGTACCTGGACCCTTGCCAAGGTCTCCAAGCAAGTACATACTAGGAGAGTAAATCCCACTATGGAAGCACTTACCCCTGCTCTCTTCCTGCTTAGTATTGTTGCTTTGACAAAATTTTAACCAAGCTCAGAGTTGGATGTGCAAGGTTTTGAATGTCAGATGTGTTTTTTTGAGAAGTGTCAATGTCCATAGAGGTTTACTGGTTAATCGATACATTGTATATAATCTCATGCTATCAATCTTGAATGGGTTCATTTTATTTCATTTTGTTTTGTATGTATTGAATTTTGTTACGTATCTTCTTCCTTAAAAGGAAGGAATATGGTTTAAATTGCAACCGTATTTTAAAACTTTTAATTTTTATTAGACTTAACCAGAGTTCCCAACACCTTTTACCATATTTCCATAAATGCTAACATATTACATTAACCATAAGCTAAAAATTGATATCAGTTCAGTATAGTACTATTAACTGCAAACTTTGATTTGTACCAGTTTTTCCTCTACCCATTTTCTGTTGCAGAGTCTAATGCAGGATTCCTCATTGCATTTAGTTTTGTCTCCTTCATCTTTCTAATCTTTCATGGCTTGGATACTTTGAAAAGTAGTCATTAATTATTTTGTAGAATGTCCTTTGATTTGCACTTGTCCGATTTTTCTCGTGACTAGGTGACAAGCATGCTGCAGAATTGATGTAGCCCTTCTCAGTGCCTCTCAGATCAAGGGCATATGATGTCAGTGTATCTTACTACTGGTAACATTAACCTTGTTTACACTTGATTAAGGTGACTTATTACAGATTTTTGTGTAAAGTTACTATTTTTTCCTTTGCAACTAATAAAATATCTTCAGGGAAATACTTTGAAATTATGCAAATATCTTGTTTCTCTTCAAACTGTTTCTCTTCACTGTTTTTGTGTGCATCTTTGTCTCCTTGCTTTTCTCTTCTTTCTGTAGAAACTCAGATATTTTATTTTATAGAGCATTTAAATTTCTTTATTTTATGGATTATGTTCCAACACAGTAGTTAACTTTGTTTCCCAAATTATTCTAGTTTTGGCTAGTGAGAACACAGATTGATTTCTGTTCCCTTTTGACATATTCCTGTCCTTTTTGAGCATTCCTAATTTCTGGCATTTCAGGTACTCTGTGCTCACCTTATATTTTCCTTGCCTCAGCCTTGGAATTCACCAGTTAAAGAGCCTTGGTTTCTTTTATTGGTGAATGGTATTTATAAGATGAGATCTCAGGGCTGCCTCTGCTTATTGCTGCTTAAATTGCTTCGAGGCACTCTCAGTAGATAGAGCCAGGAAAGTATGCATTCTAATTCTTGAGAATACAATGGAGCTGTATTTCTGTGTGTGTATTAAAATGCCATGAATGCATGGCATAGGTCACAGCTGTGGCTTGGATTCAATCCCTGGCTCGGGAACTTCCATATGCTGCAGGTGTGGCCATAAAAATAAATAAATAAATAAAGTGCCATGAGTTCAAACTGATGTCGTAAATTACTACCCAGTATCGCATGGTTCATTCTAGTCTTCCCACTTTCCTTATTTGTAATTTCTCCTACAATGAGAAACCTTGTTCTTATTATCTACAATTTTCTTTCTGTTCAAACTTAGTATGCATATAAAGCACTTTGAGAATTGCTAACCTATAACCCTATGAGAAACAAATTTACTATTTGTATATAGTTCTTGTTGTCTTGAGCCCTACTGAATCTGGTCAAAATATTATTTTCCAGAGTTACTTTTAATGTGTTATTAATCAACAAATTAAATAGTTTTTATAATGGGTCAAAAATAGGAGTAAATGAAGAATAGGAAAAGTAGATAATATAGGAATTAAGGCTATTTCCTAAGGAAATAATATGTATGTGAAAATGTGTTTCTTAGAATTCTGAACTTTTGACTTCTGTGTCAGTTGCTCAGAGGTATTTTAGATCATTTTGATTCAGTTTGAAGTTTGCCAGAGAGGTGAACTATTACAATAATAGAGTATTTAAATTTCTTTATTTGTATATTTTACTGATAGCTAAAATATATGCAAGAATTTAAAAGGTTCCTTTTTGATAGGCATGTAAAAAGTTAGGTTATGGTACACATAAGAATGACACATTGTGTATTTTTAGCCTCATTCATTTCACTAATTATTTTAAAATAATTGAGTACCTTTTTCTTATTTTAAAGGTAGTTTTACGTTTTTGCAGAATGTAAGCAGTGTAATGCAGTCAATTTCTTCTTAACAGTGGCTAAATTATTGTTCTGTTGCTTTTTTCAAACTCAGGCTCTTATAGAAAGATTGGGAATGATTGTCTCTTGGTTACATATGTATGACAAATTTAAAAAAAGAAATGAAAGCTAAGAGAGAGAGAACCTTGGAGCCTAGAATTTATCTTCAGAAGAGTATCTCCTTTGGAGAGTACATCATAGTGGCTAAAAATGCTGAATGAACTAAGATTGTGATTGAATGGGGTAAATTGAAAATGATTTAATAAGGATAATATAATGGTAGGATTTGGATTAAATAAAACATTTGAACTGGAAAGTCATTGTAAAAAGAGAACGATTGCATATTTTAAAAAGTTTGAAAAACAATAGCAGTTATATTTGCTTTCACATATTTGTATGAGTCATAACTCAGAAAAATGCCTATACGCACAGTCAACTTAATTCCATTAGATAACATCTGTGTAAATGCCATATAAATAGCCAGCTTGTTGAAAAAAACCTGGTGTATGTTACAGTTTATGTTAAATAGCCTATTAGAGAAATAGTATATACATGCTGTCAAAGTATCATGAATATGTAAATCTGTTCATTACTAGGTGTTACTACTGTGTGTACCAAAAACAATCAGGTTTTAATGTGTGTCTTGCAAGGATTTGCTAGGTAACAAAATTCAGTGGGTTCTGTAAGGATTAACTGCTGGTTTGAGTTCATCAAAGTTACGTCTATTAAAGAGTTCACTTAAAATATAGAACACATGGACTTCTCTTGTGGTGTAGAGGATTAAGGATCTGGTGTTGTCTCTGCAGTGGCTCAGACCACTGCTGTGGCATAGGTTCAATCTTTGGCCCAGGAACTTATGTCATGGGTGCAGCCAAAGATAAATGGTAACAACAACAGCAACAAAAACACATACAGAATACAAAATGGGGTCTCAGGAAAGCTATAAAATTTTTTTCTTTGGCCTAGTGATGTGACTCAAAATTAGAACTGCATGTGTCACCTGCATCGTAGAAATTATAATAAGTAATATTAAAACAAAATGATTTATTTGTAGATTTTTTTTTTTTTTGTCTTTTTGTTTTTTCCAGGGCCACACTTGTGGCGTATAGAGGTTCCCAGGCTAGGGGTCCAATTGGAGCTGTAGCCACTGGCCTACGCCACAGCCGCCGGCCTACACCAGAGCCACAGCAACGCAGGATCCGAGCCGCGTCTGCGACCTACACCACAGCTCACAGCAACGCTGGATCCTTAACCCACTGAGCAAGACCAGGGAACGAACCCGAAACCTCATGGTTCCTAGTCGGATTCATTAACCACTGAGCCACGACAGGAACTCCTATTTGTAGATATTTTTAATGGAAATATAATTAATTTACAATGTTGTATTAGTTTCTGGTGTATAGCAAAGTGATTCAGTTATATATATATTTATATATATGTATGTATATGTGTGTATATATATACATTCTTTTTCATAATCTTTTCCATTGTGTTTTATTACAGAATATTGAATATAGTCCCCTGTGATATACAGTAGGTCCTTATTGGTTATCTTTGTTTTTTTTTTTTCTTTTTAGGGCTGCTTGTGTGGCATATGGAATTTCCCAGGGGTTGAATCTGAGCTACAGCTGCCAGCCTATGCCACAGCCACAGCAACATGAGATCCAAGCTGCATCTGCAATCTGTACCACAGCTCATGGCAATGCTGGATCCTTAACCCAATGAGCCAGGTCAGGGATGGAACCTGCATCCTCATGGATACTAATTGGGTTCATTACCGCTGAGCCTTGATGTAAACTCCATTTTATATATTGTAGTTTGAATCTGCTTATTCCAGATTCTTAATTTATCCTTCCCCTACCCCCCTTTCCACTTTGGTAATCATAAGTTTGTTTTTTAAGTCCGTGAGTCTGTTTCTGTTTTGTGAATAATAAGTTCATTTGTAGCATATTTTAGATTCCACATATATGTGAAATCATATGATATTGTCTTTCTTTGTCTTATTTCACTTAGTATTATGATTTCTAGGTCCATCCATGTTGCTGCAAATGGCATTATTTCATCCTTCTTTATGGCTGAGTAGTATTCCAGTGTGTGTGTGTGTGTGTGTGTGTGTGTGTGTGTGTGTGTGTGGAATCTTCTTTATTCATCTGTCACTGAACATTAAAATTTTTTCCATGTCTTGGCTTTGTAAATAGTGCTGGTATGAACATTGGGGTGCATGTATCTTTTTGAATTAGAGTTTTCTTAGGAAATATGCTTAGAAGTGGGATTGCTGAATCATATGGTAACTCTATTTTAAGTTTTTTAAGAAACCTCCATACTATTCTTCATAATAGTTGTACTGATTTACAATCCCACTGACAATGTTGGATGGTTCCTTTTTCTCCACACCCTCTTCAGCATTTATTTTTTGTAGACTTTTTGATGATGGCCATTTTGACTGATGTAAGGTGATAACCTCGACTTCTCTAATAATTAGAAATGCTCAGCATATTTTCATGTGACTTTTGGCCATCTTTATGTCTTCTCTGGAGAACTATCTATTTAAGTCTTCTTCCCATTTTTTGATTTTCTTTTTCTGCCACCTTGCAATATATGGAGTTCCTGGGCCAGGGATCAGATCCGAGCCATAGTTGTGACTTACGCCGCAGCTGTGGCAATGCTGGATCCTTTAACCACTGCGCAAGCCCAGGGATCAAACATGCGTCCTAGCACTGCAGAAATGCTGCTGATCCCTTTGCACCACAGCAGGAGCTCTGGGCTGTTTTTTTTTTTTTTTTGTTACTGAGTTGTATGAGCTGTTCGTATATTTTGGAAATTAAGCCCTTGCTGCTCACATCATTTGAAAATATTTTCTGCCAGTATGTAGGTTTTCTTTTCATTTTGTTTATGGTTTCCAAGCTTTTAAGTTTGATTAGAAACCATTTGTTCACAAAATGATTTATTATATGAATTCTTCTGTTCTTCTCTCCTTTATCTTTTTTTTCTTCCTGAGACTTTTAATTTTTTTTTAACTTTCTCCCCCTTTTTTAAAAGCCTCCTTCTAGTCTGCTTTTGATCTTCAAAAGAATTTAATTTGAGAAGTAAAGGGATGTTAAGGAGTCCTTAAAATATGTTTTCAAATGGACTGAAGATAAATGCGTAATACAAATTCTTTTTTTTTTTTTTTTTGGTCTTTCTAGGGCCTCACCCATGGTGGCATATGGAGATTCCCAGGCTAGGGGTCCAATCAGAGCTACAGCTGCTGGCCTACACCACATACACAGCAATGCAGGATCCGAGCCATGTCTGTGACCTGCACCACAGCTCATGGCAATGCCGGATCCCCGACCCACTGAGTGAGGCCAGGGATTGAACCTGCATCCTCATGGATACTAGTCAGGTTTGTTAACCACTGAGCCACAACAGGAACTCCTTATTATTTATTTATTTATTTATTTATCTAATAGAAGTTCTTAAAATCACTTGTGTTATAATTTGTCCCTACGTCTAAATAACCACCTACTCTACTCTAGCCCTGCCTTATCACGGAGTCTTTTAGGAATAGACAGGTGTTTTTATATAGAGTTCTGTTAAATACTTATTCCAATATATTCACTCTATTTTTGACAAAACTAGAGTGTATTTGAAAACATAGAAACACAATCCAAAACTAATTACCGCAAAGCCCTCAATGCAGGATTGCCTGATAATTATGTGCTAAATGTTTTATTCTGCCATACAGTTACGTAAGACTGGGGAATGAGGGTCATAAGCATTTTGTAAGTTGTTAGATGTAATTATTGGGAACTTTAAATTCGTTTTTGGCCTTTGTACATAGTTGAGAATAAGATATTTGGCTTAGTTTAATTTTAAAAAAAGGTAATGGTGAATGATCCTAGAAAAGTGTCAGATTAAATTTTGTAAATGAAATATATTATTGTGCTGATTAGCTCTGAAGAACAGTAATTTTAAATGTGTATACACAGCTGTACTCAGAGTATTGTTTTTTTGTTTGTAGTTTTAAACTCAAAATACATTTTTTCATGGAGATGAAATTGCAGTGTTGGTTGAGGTCTTAAACCAGCCCATAAAAACCCATTTAATGCATAATGAAGCAGGATTGTAATACTTCAGATAATTGGATATTGTTCCAAGCTTCTGAAATTCTGGCTGGAAGCATCAGAACAGGACTCCAGAAGTGGCGTTGGAAGCAGGTTTGGTGGCAGTGGAGACAACACCCCCAGCTGGGAAGTACAGCCCTCAAAGTGGTGGCTTGTACATATGTGGGCCCTAAATCCTCACTATTGGCCGTGTTGTATTCCAACTCATTTTTCTTTCAGTCTCAATTAAAAAAAAATTTTTGATTTTCTTTTCCTTTAAAGCTCTACTTGCCCAATAAATTATAGGCTGTATTATAATATTTTAGTTTTTTTCCCTTCACATAGTCATTGTGCATGAGCAATTGTAACTTTCAATTGTAGAAGGTAATTATAATGTGAAACTGAAATCTGAGTGTTCTGGAAGAAGCTTAGAATATATTGACAGCTTTTTCTTTGAAAATTACTTTAATTTCTTTTATCTTTGTTCAGTATCTTAACTTAAGCTTTTAAAATAAGAACTAATTTTCTGAAGAGCTGTTCTTCTCTCCTATAATGTCAGAATCCCACAAAGTGATATAGGGCTAAATTTTCATTGAAGGTTGGAAAGTAATTCTTCTCCATTTTTAATGGCAACACTGTCAAACCTAGTGGTAGAATGATACAAATAATCCTTGTGGGCTGTAACTATTACTAGCCTACACGTGTAATTTCAGGTGTATTCGGTCTTTATGCAAACTTGAAATCTAAGCAGTTGATCTGATAGTTTGCTTATGCCAAGTTTTAAAGTTTATTATATATATATATATATATATTTTTTTTTTTTGATCTTTTTGGTATTTCTTGGGCCGCTCCTGCGGCATATGGAGGTTCCCAGGCTAGGGGTTGAATCGGAGCTGTAGCCACTGGCCTACGCCAGAGCCACAGCAACGTGGGATCCGAGCTGCGTCTGCAACCTACACCACAGCTCACAGCAACGCCGGATCCTTAACCCACTGAGCAAGGGCAGGGCAGGGACCGAACCCGCAACCTCATGGTTCCTAGTCGGATTCGTTAACCACTGCGCCACCATGGGAACTACAAAGTTTATTATATTTTTGTTGAAAGTTCCTGTGCAAAGTTTCTAAGTGATGACAGAATAAACTGAGTTACTCTGAAATTAAAGGTTTAATGGTTTTTTTGTCTCTGGCAGTTTTCTGCCCTCCAAATGAATGGTGGAATGGTGTTTCTTCTAAAGGCTTAACCTTCAAATTCCCTTCTTCTTTCCATAAACTTTTCCTCTGTTTGAGGCTAATTTGATAAAGCTGTGGTTAACCCTTGAGAGTATGATATTTTTTGCTCTAAAGAGAAAAATCCTGAGATGGGAAGGCTGTAAAGGAAGCTTCAGTTTAGTTAAACTGTGATCAGACAGCTGCAGTTCTATTCTAGTTTTTCTGACTGTAGTTTTGGGGTAGGCTTTGGATAATATTAGTTTCAGATTGAAACACTTAGCTAAATTTAGATTTGGCCTTTTGTTTCCTTGATATTTTGACCTTCACATTTTTATCCTTTAGGAAGAAGGATGCTTCTCAGTTGGTCCTCTCCACTTCCACAATTCTCCTGACTCTTCCTGGGATGTTCAGCCGTTGTTTTCATGGCCTGTTCTTGGGAAAAATCATGTTGTTTTAGATGGTGGTTGGATTAGATGATGTTATGTTCACTTTCAGCCCAGCAGCCTGGAGTCCTGGCGTCCCTCTTCAGGGTGCACTGTGTTGTCTCAAGTCACAGGTAGCTGTTGGGGATTTGGAGGCCTTGACTGTGAGTGATGAAGAAATCAGTTTGTTTCTTCTGATAAAAGGGTCATGGGGATGAGAAATATGGTAAAGTATGTTGGAGAGAATGAACGTTAACAAAGGAATTCAGACTTGAATTCAGTCCAGCTTCTGCTCTGAATAGTAGAAAGTAGCTAACATGTTGAAGAAAGTATTCTTAGTGAAAAAAAAAAAATTGTGGGTTTTTTATTTAATGTAATTGCAAATATAGAAGACTACTGGGCATTTATCATTGAGCCTTTGAATAAGCCTCATAAAAAACAGTAAGAGAATATGAAAGGTGACATCTTTGAAATATACTACTCAAAAAATGCCATCACAGTCTGTGAAATTGAATGCAGAGATAGATCATTAAAGGAAAAGACTTAATGGAAGTTGCTTCATGATTCAAAATAAAGTCTTTTATAATGTGAAACTTGACAATAATATACAAGCAAAAGTAAGTACATTTCCTTTGCCATTACAGGGTTACTATAGAAGAATGAGTATCATTTGCTATGAAAATGTTTTTATTTGGACCTCCAGTGATATTTACATACATGGGTGTGGAATCCATTTTAAATTTAGTTACACACTTAACTAAGGCACACAGAAATGAAACTTAAATTGCAGGAGGATAAATTATTTTAATAGAGTGTCATAACCACAAGAGTAAATATAACTTACCATTTTTCTTTTATAGTCAGAATTTTCATTACTGTAAAATTTCACTTTAAAAAGAACCTTGCATAAATGTAATTGGTTGTTTTTTAACAAATCCAAAAGCATGAACTCACTCTACTTGATGAGGAAATAGAATCTGTGTAGTTATCCGTTTCTTGAATTTTATGATGATAAATTGGAATGACTGACATTTAGTGTACACAAACATTCATTTTGGAGATTAGTTTAGAAGTATTTCCTTTATGTTAAGTTAAAATGGAATAATCTTATTCTCTTTTTTTTTGAATTTTGAAATAATCTTATTCCTGAAAAATGAACTTTTAAGTCTTTTTTCCCCCAAAATTTTTATTAGAGAGAATTGAGGTTTTATGTTGCATTAAGTTATGTTACAATTTGCATAATGCTGATTGGTACAGGTTGGAGATAAAATGTAAATTGGGTTTTGCAACTGAAGGAAAGCAGAATACATGACCTCAAAATGTGGCCCATTGGCATGTAGATTATTTTGAGCTGAAGGCAATCAAGACCCAGGAGACTGAAGAAAAAACTTTACCTTTCCCTTAACTAGGTAAAAGAATTCAAATGGGGGTTCTGGCTCAGAGAGCGAGAGCACTATTACCAGAAATAACTGTATCTGAATAACCTATCTGTATAGCAAGGCAAACACCTAATTACCAAACATCTGTTCTTCTTGTCATATGAATTGCCCTCCTCCCCTTTGAAGAAGCCCCAGACCCCATCCCATTCCTTAGCTCAGGATGGCGGATAAAAGCCTCAACTTCCCTACTCGCCCTTGGATCTCATACTCTTGTGGGATCCCATACAGATGTAATTAAAAATTTCTTACATCAATTTAATAAATACACCAGCCAAAAGAACCAGAAGGAGAAAGGAAGAATTTTTTCCTTCTCAACACAATCAAAAAGATTGATACAGCTGTGTCTTTTACCCCTTTACTTAGATACATATTATGACCTGTTAAAATGTGGAAAATGAAGAACGTATTTGTTTAAGAAAGCTTGGAATTAAGGGAAATAGCATTTTCTAAAGCTCCATATTGTTAGGGTTTTTTTTTTTTTATAATAAATGTGATTATTAATAGTCATCCCTTTGTATCTGTGAGGGAATGATTATAGTACTTTGCATGGACACCAAAATCGGCAGATGCTCTAGACCCTTAAATAAAATGGTGGTAAACTGTGCACATCCTTCCACATACTTTTTTTTTTTTTTTTTTTTTTTTGATTTTTAGGGCCGCATCTGCAGGATGTGGAAGTTCCCAGGCTCTGGGTCCAACTGGAGCTGCAGCTGCCAGCCTACACCACAGCCCTACCAATGCTGGATCAGAACTGTGTCTGTGACTTACACCACAGCTCATGGCAAAGCTGGATCCTTAGCCACCGAGCAAGGCCAGGGATGGAACCCACATCCTCATGAATACTAGTTGGGCTCCTAACCTGCTGAGCCACAATTGGAATGTGTTCCCCCCCTTTTTTGCCTTCCATATACTTTAAATCATCTCTAGATTATTTACAGTACCTAAAACAATATAACTTATGTATGTAAATAGTTGTAAATCCTATGTAAATTGTTTGTGCATGGCAAATTCAAGTGTTGCTTTTTGGAACTTTCTGGAATTTTTTTTCCCAAATATTTTTTGTCTGTGGTTGGTGGAGCCCAGAGATGCAAAACCCACAGATATGGAGAGCTAACTGAATTCTCTAGCAAGGTGTATTTTGAAGAGGAAAGATATTTGTGGATGTGTCCAAAGGTAGTAATTTGATACCTTTCTTGAAAGATAAACGGTGATGAAGTTAAAAGCTTTGTAGTTTCAAATAGCTTTAGTACTGGCAGCAGGAAACAAGCTGTTTGTGAAAACAGTATGAAATGTAGCTGTCTAATTTATCAGCAAGAACAAATTGCTCATATGTATATTAAGCACTCTAGGTACCCATTACTGATCTGTTAATGTTTGCTCAAAACTGGAGAAAGTTTGCCTGTCTTTTTAAAAACTTACTACTTTTCTCTTAAGTGTTCTTTAATTAATTTTTGGAATTTGTATCTACTTACTAATAAGAAAATGGTTTTACTTACTTATTGATTGTTTGATTGCTTTTTAGGGCTGCACCTGCATCATATGAAAGTTCCCTGCCTAGGGATCGAATCGGAGCTACAGCTGCTGGCCTACACCGAGCCTCATCTGCAGCCTACACCACAGCTTATGGCAATGCCAGATCCCTGACACACTGAGTGAGGGATCGAACCCGCATCCTCATGGATACTAGTCAGATTAGTTTCAGCTGTGTCACAGCAGGAACTCTCAAGAAAACCTTTTTATTGATGTATAATAACCAGAAAATTATTTAGCGTGATCAGTTTTCACGTATTGAATGCACCTGAATCATCTGCTGTTTCTCACAGAGACTTCCATATATGGAGACCTTCATGTATGGCACATTTCTGTCTATCACAGCATTTAATGAACATTAACTTCCTCAGTGTTTTTTGAATATTCCTTCGCCAGCTAATATTAGAAGTTACTTAATTTTCTGAAGTTACTTGATGAAATGTTATAACTCAAAGATCTTAGTGTAGCCTTAAAATGTTAATGATTTTTTTTCTAGTGATTCTGCAATGTTGATAAAACTTTTCTGTACTTCTTTTTGCTTCTTCTCATGCTCCATATAGTATTCAGTTTGAACAAGCACCTTTTTTTAAAAAAAAAATAAAATTCTGATATGTATTAAATACTGTGCTACTCTGGAGGGTTACAATAATGAGCAGACATCTAGGCCTTCCTGATTCAGGATAGAGATGGAAAGTAACAAATTAGCATGAAAATTGCTCTAATAGAGTTAGGTACTAGAGTATGTGATGGAAGGATGGCATGGAAGCAGTGTTCTCTACCAAAGCAGGCATTAAGGTTATTAGTCCTCCTATTGTAAACAGAACCAAATGTACTCTGAAATGGTCTTAGGAGATTTAGACTTTGAGTCCTAACTTGACTATTTTTGAAAGAGTGAGCTATTGTTTGAAGGTCTGATTGATCTTTGTCAAAAATTCTTTTATCTGATTGTTCTTCTGTTCTCTCTTTTTCTATGTATAACCATGCAAGTCTACTTTATTTCAACAACTGAGGAATAAGAGCTGATTATTATTTTTATGAGATAGTAAGAAGATGAGGGATTATAATGCTAACTGTGGTGTGTAGGATCTTTGCCAGTATCAGCCTTCTCCATCTACTGTCGTCATGGGTAGATGCGAAATTCAACAACTAATTTTGGACACTGACTATGGGCCAGGTACTGTGTGTGCTGTGTACCAGGTAGTATAGGTAAGAAACAGTATAGTCCCTGCTTTCAGAAGTAAATGATCAAATTGGGCATCTGAAATAGAATAATCATAGTACTGCTGTCACAGTGCAGTGTGCCAGCTGCCCTAATTCGGGTATGAAGCAGTTGGCATCAAGATAAATAAAATGGCATGCTAATTAAATGGCTTGTCTTAGACAGTGATCATTAATATATTATTTTTCATGTTGGAAGGACAGTTGCTAGACAACTTTATAAGGCTACTGGTTTGAACTAGCGGCGGGAGTACCATGACCGATAATATCAGTAGGATTGAGTTTACATTAAAGGGGATTGTCACTTTGTCCTGATAAATCAGGAACTAATGGTGGGATCAAACCTATAATTAGAGTTTTTCTTTTTGGTCACATTGGTTTTTAAAAACTCTTTAATTAAAAAAAAAATTCAGACTAATAAGTAAGCTCTTTACAAGCAGCCAGGCTAAAAATGTTTCCTTGGCCTTGGTTTCAAGAAATTGCCTGACCACAGTTGCTAGGGTTCACTTAACAGTTAAATACTGAATACTTGCTCTGTACCAGGTATTGGAGGTGCACTGGTACCAGTGGAATTTGTTTAGCTGGAGGAAAATCGGCAGTTAAGATACCTACGTACAGTATAATGTGTTTGAAGGTAATAAATGTGGTGGGAAAAAAGAGGCTAGAAAGGTTGGAAGTGTGTGTGACAAGGGAGGCAGGGGTGGTGCAAAGTTAGGACGAAGCCCACTTCTTAAGCCTTCCCTCATGTCTCAGACTAGTTGCAAGTTAAGGGACTTCCCTTTGCTTCAGTAATTTGCTAGAGTACAAACAGAACTCATGAAAACTGTTATGCTCACGGTTACCATTTGCTGCAGGGAAAGGATATAGATCAGGAGAAAGCAGCCAGGAAAGTTCCAAATGCGGAGTGACCAATTGTCCTCTCCCTGTGAACTTGTGGACAGCTCGCTTGGCATTGATGTGTGGTGTTCTTGTCAGCCTCCTCTGACAGTAGCGTTGAGTCATTGCAAACCAGGTGAGCTCACCCAAGCCTTAGTGTCTAGAGTTTTTATGGGGACTCTTCATGTGGCTATGGTTGATTGGCTATGTGGATGATCTCAGCCTCTTGCCCCTCGGAGGTCAAACCCACCCAAAGCTCCCACCCTTAGTCGCATTTGTTATACTGTTCTGCAAGACCCAAGGTTCCCAGGCAAACAGAGACCCTCTTATCAAACTTTATAATCCGAAGGTTTAGAGATTACCTCCCTGAGGCTGAGGGCAAGGACCAGAGCTCTCTTTAGGAAGATTAAATTAACATAATGAGTGCTTATGTTAGTTGTTAGGCCAGTGATCAGTTTGGAGGTGAGGGAGTAGGGTATTACAGACAGAGAAATAGCCAGTGAAAAATCCTGATGCGGGCTTTATACCTGCCCTGTTCAAAGAGCAGCGGAACAAGGAGGGCTTGGTATGGCTGGGGCAGAATGGGAAAGGAGTTGTGTTAGTTAAGGGGAGAAGTAGGAGGAGCTGGGTTGATTTTGCTTTTTCTTGGTGTGAAATTGGGGGAGGGGATTGGAGCAGAAGATTGACTTTATCTGATTCAATCATAAATCAGATCTGTTTTGCTGATAATGGGTTTAGGAGATAAAGTTGGAAGTAGGGCAGTGAGGAGAATGTTGGAATGGTCTAGGTGAAAGTTTACTGTGAGTTGGATCAGGATAGAAACAGTGTAGACAGGAGAAAGGGTAGGAATCTGGGTGGTTTTTACAAGTAGCATTAACTAGATGTGCTGATGGATTGATGGGGGAAGGGATGAGAGAGAAAAATCAAAGGCGACTCTGAGGTTTTTTTGCCTGAGCAGAAAAGATAGTTTTGGTGAGAAGATCAGGACTTTTGTACCTGTTAAATTTGAGATGTCCATTATATATACATATGGACATGAGCTATCCAGGTTGGCTACACAGCTTTGGAGTTCCGGTGAGAGATTGGGATTGGGGTTAAACATCTGGGAATCAGCAGGTTATGAGAGACTAGATGAGGTCATCTGAGGAGTGGATGCACACAGAGAGAGGAAGGGACCAAGGGCTGACCCCGGGGCTCTGCTGACTTAAGGAGACTGAGGAAGAGACAGGAACCAGCATGAAACTGAAGGACTCACAGCAAGCCAGCAGGAAGACTAGAGGAAGATAATGCTTTGCATGCAGGTAAAATGCTTCCAGGGGAGTGATCAGCTGGGGTGAAGCCCTGCTTATAGGTTACTGAAGGCGAGGACTGAAAACAGACTCTCGATTTAGCAAAGTAGAGTCCCTGAGGACCGTGATGTGAGCATTTTCACTGGGTGGAAATAAAAGCTTGACTGTAGTGGGTTTAAAGAGAGTGGGATGTCATACATTGAGGAAAAAATGAGAGTAGAGTTCTCAAAGTTTTTAGCAAAATTTTGGAGGCATTTTACTATAACAGAGCAGAGAAATGGGGGGGGGGAGGCTGAGGAAGAATTAGGGTGTGTGTGTATGTTTCAAAGCATGGAGTGTTCATACCATGATGTATGCTGATAGGAATGTTCCAGCAGAAAGGGAAATAATTAGGTGGAGAGAAGAAGGAGGACCACAGAAGTGATGGGGGCTGGTGATGAGATCCTAGTGCATGAGAAGGGGATGGGACTGGGACAGGAAGAGGAGCTAGATCTTAGGAGCATCAACAGTGTGGTTTATGCTCAAAGGAGAGTGCGCGTGTAAGATAGAGATGATGGAGATGAATGGATGTGTTTGTGTGAATTTGTGGAAGTTTTCTGATGGAGTGTTACCACTGAAGGAGGGTATAAAGTTATAAGGCAAGACTGCAGATAGGGAAGGAGGCTCGAGGGCAGAGAAGTGGGACAGTCTGAGAGAGTGGGAGAGTGTAGACTTCGTGTGGATCTGTGTCCCACTTAATTCTCATTTTGTCATCTCTCTGTCCCTGAGAAACCCATCAGCGACTTTTTAATATTTTTTCATGTGGTTTGATGTTGGTTACTTCCCTCAGCCTCCAAATAATTTAATCTTCATGTATAATTCAAATGTATTTAAAATGCCCCCGAGCTCTGTAGCTTTGCTGTTAGAAAAAACTGGAAAAAAAGATCTTTCCGTCAGTATCATCCCAAGTGTTCAGTCCAGAAATACACAGAATTTCCATAGTGCTTTGCTTGAGAGTGGAATCTCTAAGGCCAGACTCCCCACTGTGAGCTCTGTGATTTTTTTTTGGCCAAATGAACTTACCTCTTGAGTTTTCTCTTCTTAAGAACAGGAAGTGGGAAGAGCACTTGGCCATAGTGTTTGTGTGAGTGTTAAACAGAATACTTAGATCAGTAAGGGCTCAGCTAATGCCAGTTCTAAAACAGCAATTTTCCATACCTTTCTTCTCCCATACTGCAACAGAATGAGCTTTTAAAAATTTCCCAGGTGGAAGCAGGTAGACTCTTTTGGGTAAGGTTTCTTCCTGCAGGGCCCTCCAGTTTATCTGCAGGCTGGGCTATACCCAACCTGCTGTGATGGTAACTGGCACCTTTTTTCTGATTCTGGGTTGACCTGTAGTCTCATCCTAGCTGTGCTTAAGAGGTTCACGTGACACCGGCACTTCCTGGTTGCTTCTTGCTGGATCTGCAAGTGCATGAGCTGAACACCAAGAGCTGGCTGAACAAAGTAGAATTGAAGTATGAATATGATTCTCTGTGTTATGATTAAAATACCTCATGAACTGTTTGCTTTGGGGATGAGGCACAGACATAAGCTTACAGTCTCTATATATTTACCTTGAACTGGAAACCTCTTCTAAATGGATGATTTATTTGTTTTTAAATCCTCAAAGAATTTATAGGTATTTTGAGGAAACAGGACCTTTTGGGGTGTTCATTTAGTGTGAAAATGTCTTTGATAGGCTGGCACCCCAGACATATTTAGAAGTATCAGGGGATTAAAACTACAGGGTAGGAGAGAAACTTTCTATTTCACAAAATGTTCTATTTCACTGAGACTAGGAGAGATCTGCTTGTTAAAATGAGACATTTTTGTAAAATAGTTCCTTGTAATTGAGTTTCAGTGAACCATGGATCCATGACGTGGAAGCTAATGGAAATCTTTTATGAAAGCAGTGGAGCCCTGGGACACAGGGTCTAGTTCTTAGCTATTTTAGTTAAAAAGCATTTATCGATTGTATGCTGAATGCAGAGCCCTGTACTGGGGAGATGGAAAGGAAACAAAGGCAAGACTTCGGCCTTTGAGGTGTGGAGTAGAGATGGTGTAAAATTTTAGATTTGTGAGAACCAAATTTAGTCTGTCACCCCACTTTTTAAATCCATGATGCCAAAATACTCACATTGAGCTACTCATTCTATGGTCATTATTAAATGATGCTGTGAATTTTCAGTGGACAGGTAGGATTAGAGAATAGACTTCATATCTACATGGAACTGGTTGTAGAATGACTGTGCTTTACTGGAGTTTAACCAATTGATTTCACAACAGTTACCAAATAATTACACTTTCAAGTTACAGAACACTTAATCAGTTGAGCAATTTTATTTGGGGGTGGGGGAGATGTGGCCAATTCAGAAAATTCCATTTACCACCCAGCAGTCTTCAATTTGTGAGATTTTCTTAAACCACTGTTTTTATACATGCTGTGTTGATTATATGGAATTTCTTGGACACTGTTCTTCTTAAAATAGTATTTAGTCATCCTTTTTAACTCTCTTTTAAAGACTATAATTCCATTCTTGACAAGAATCTAAAATTTCAAGCATTGACTTTTGTGTTTTGTACTTATTTGCAAGTCAAATTTTTTTGCTATAAGAAAATTGGTGAGTACTTGAATTGAGATAATGTATACTTACAAAGTGAATATAATCTTCTGCAAAATTTGCTTTAAAATGATATCTTGAATATTGCATCATCATTTAAGATGTCAAAATGTTAAAATAAGAATTTGGGGAGGGAAGTAGCGTTTTAGTACTTCGTAGAAATGAGTAATAAAAGAATAAAATGAAAAAACTACCTGATTTAATGATTACTAGGAATATTGACTGAAAGTTAAATGGGAGTAGAATAGCAGTGTTATAATATTTAATTGTTTCTTGGATAGACCTACTTTAACTAGAAAAACTTTTATTCAAAAAGGCTGTATCTAGGTTTAGGTAAGAATTTTGATTTCAGTGTAAGGTTTTCCGTATTTTTTTTTTGAGTGTCAAATGTGTTCTCTTTTTCTGTGAGAATAAAGTATTTACTCTCAATTTGTATGGTTTCGAGGATAAGGAACATGTTGTGTTGAGCTTTTGCACTGTAGACCTTGAGGTCTGGTAGAGGTCTGGTGATACATGTTTTAGCAGGCCGATTCAACACATGGAGGTTAAGATTGTAAGTTCTATAATAAGTACTTCCAATTCAATTGATCAGTCAACAGTATTTGAGTACTAACTGTTGGTCTCATACCCTAGTAGGCATTTTAAAAATAACGGAAAAGTCACCAATATTTGTCGTATATTTCTCTAACCCTTTTTTTTTTTTTCAGGAATGGTACCAAGTTGACAAAGTATATTCTGAAATGAATAATGTTAACAAATTAGTTGTGAGGTTTACTGGCATTAGCCATCTCTTGGTTAATATTATTTTTTTAGTTAATATATTTTTCTAATTTTATACTTTGGAACTGTCTAGTCCTTAATATTTTAATGTTGCTCATCGCTCTTGTAAACAGCAAAAGGTTAGCTGAGTTTTAATTTTATTTCTAATCCGACCATCTGTCTTTGAACTAAAGATTTTGCTTTTGTTTCTGGACTGTGATTACTGATACATTTGTATTCATTTCTCTTATTTTTTTTAAGTATGAAAGTTTTTCTGTGGGTGGGTGTGTTTTTCGTTTTTCATTTTAATGTAAGTAGGAATTTTTAGCAAGTTGCAAAAAAAGTATTCAGGGAGGCCCCATGTATCCCTGTTCCACTTTACCCTAATGGTAACATCTGTGTTAATATAGTACACATTAAAACAATAGCAAAACTAGGAAATTGACAGTAGTTTTCATGCAGCTTACTTGGACTTCACCAGTTTTAAATGCACCCATACATGTGTGTTTGTGTGCGTGTGCACACGTGTATTTGTCCCACGTGCATGTTTGTATAAGCACCACCATATTCAAGGTACAGACTGTTCCATCACCCTGGGCTCTCTCACACCCCACCTTTATAGCCTCACCCACTCCTCTCCCTTCTGCTCTGTCCCTAACTCCTGGTGTCTACTCATCTGTTCTCTGTCTTTATAATTTTATTTTAAGAATTTTATATGAACTTAAGTATATGATGTATAACCTTTTGAGATTGTCTTTTCCACTCATCGTTATTCTTTTGAGATCCATTCAAGTTACTGGATATTTCAATGGTTTATTCCTTTTTATTGCAGAATTCTGTTCCATGGTAGAAGTGTTCCATCCTTTGTTTAATCATTCCTCCCATGAAGGATATGTGGGTTGTTTCTAGTTTGGGGTTGTTGCTAATAAATCTGCTGTAAACATTCATGTACTGGTTTTTGTATGAATACCAGTCTTCATTTCTCTAGGATAAATGCCCGGGGGGGCACTTGCTGGATAGCATGGTATTTTCATGTTTCGTTTTTTAAGGACCTGCCATACTCTTCCTGAGTGATTTGTCTCACCAGCAGCGTGAGTAGTCCAATTTCTCTCTACCTTCCTAGTCATTTGATAGTATCAGTTTTTTTATTCTAGACATTCTGATAGGTGTGTGATTACACTTCACAAAGGTTTTAGTTTGCAGTTCCCTATAAGAGCTAATGGCGAATTTATGTGCTTTTTTTGCTGTCTGTATGGCCTCTGGTGAAATATCTGTTCATATTTTTGCCCATTTTCTAGTTGAATTATTTTTGTATTGTTGAATTTTGAGAATTCTTTCTGTATTTTATTTTTATTTTTTATTTTTTCCATATGTTTGTAATGATTTTTATCTTTTACATTATAGCTGATTTACAGTGTCTGTCAGTTTTCTACTGTACAGCATGGTGATCCAGTTACACATAGATGTATACATTCTTTTTTCTTACATTATCGTGCTCCATCATAGTGATGAAATATAGTTCCCTGTGCTATACCACAGGATCTCATTACTTATCCATTCCAAAGGCAATAGTTTGCATCTATTAACCTTAAATTCCCAATCCATCCTACTCCCTCTCTCTCCCCTTGGCAACCACAGGTCTGTTCTCCATGTCCGTAATTTTCTTTTCTGTGGAAAGGTTCATTTGTGCAATATATTAGATTCTAGATATGTGATATCATGTGGTAATTGTCTTTCTGGCTTATTTTACTTAGTGTGAGAGTTTCTAGTTACATCCATGTTGCTGCAATTGGCATTCTTTTGTTCTTTTTTATGGCTGAGTAGTATTCCTCTCTCTGTGTGTGTGTGTGTGTGTGTGTGTGTGTGTGTGTGTGTGTGTGTGTGTGTGTGTGTGTGTGTTTGTGTGTGTACACCACATCTTCTGAATCCAATCATCTGTTGATGGACATTTAGGTTGTTTCCATGTCTTGGCTATTGTGAATAGTGCTGCAATGAACATGTGGATGGGCGCATGTGTCTTTTTCAAGGAAAGTTTTGTCTGGATATATGCCCAGGAATGGGGTTGCTGGATCACATGGTAGTTCTATATTTAGTTTTCTGAGGTGCCTCCATACTGTTCTCTATAGTGGTTGTACCAATTTACATTCCCACCAAGAGTGCAGGAGGGTTCTCTTTTCTCCACACCCTTCCAGCATTTGTTGTTTGTGGACTTATTAATGATGGCCATTCTGATTGGTGTGAGGTGGTACCTCATAGTAGTTTTGATTTGCATTTCTCTAATAATCAGGGATGTTGAGCCTTATTTCACATGCTTGTTGGCCATCTGTATATCTTCCTTGGAGAAATGTCTCTTCAGGTCTTTTGCCCATTTTTCCGTTGGGTGGTTGGCTTTTTTGCTGTTGAGTTGTTTGTATATTTTAGAGATTAAGCCTTTGTCAGCTGCATCATTTGAAACTATTTTCTCCCATTCTGGAAGTTGTCTTTTTTTTTTTTTTTTTTTTTTTTTTTTTAAATAGTTTCCTCTGCTGTGCAAAAGCTTGTCAGTTTGATTAGGTCCCATTGGTTTATCTTTGCTTTTATTTCTGTTGCTTTGGGAAGCTGAACTGAGAAAACATTTGTAAGGTTGATGTCAGAGAATGTTTTGCCTATGTTCTCTTCTAGGTGTTTGATGGTGTCTTGTGTTACATTTAAGTCTTTAAGCCATTTAAGTCTTTAAGCCATTTTGAGTTTATTTGGTGCATGGTGTGAGGGTGCGTTCTAGTTTTGATTTACATGCAGCTGTCCAGGTTTCCCAGCAACACTTGCTGAAAAGACTGTCCTCCCATTTTATATTCTTGTTTCCTTTGTCAAAGATTAATTGACTGTAGGTGTCTGGGTTTTTTTCCGGGTTTTCTATCTTCCACTGGTCTGTATGTCTATTTTGGTACTAGTATCCCACTGTCTTGATTACTGGGGCTCTGTAATAGTGCCTGAAGTCTGAGAGAGTTATGCCTCCTGCTTGCTTTTTGTTCCTCAGGATTGCTTTGGCAATGTGGAGTTTTTTATGGTTCCATATACATTTTTGGATTGTTTGTTGTAGTTCTGTGAAAAATTTCATGGGTAATTTGATAGGGATTGCATTAAATATGTAGAATGCTTTGGTTAGTGTGGCCATTTTACAGTATTAATTTTTCCAACCCAGGAGCATGGACTATCTTTCCATTTCTTTGTATTCTCTTTCATTTTCTTGATTAATGTTTTATAGTTCTCAGCATATAAGTCTTTCACCTCCTTGGTCAGGTATATTCCCAGGTATTTGATTTTTTGGGGTGCAATTTTAAAAGGTATTGTATTTTTATATTCCTTTTCTAATGTTCCATTGTTAGTATACAGAAATGTGACTGATTTCTGAATGTTAATCTTATATCCTTTTACTTGGCTAAATTCATTGATCAGTTCAAGTAGTTTTTGTGTGGAGTCCTTAAGGTTTTCTATATATAGTACCATGTTATCTGCGTACAGTGACAATTGTACCTCTCTCCCTATTTGGATGCCTTTTATTTCTTTTGTTTGTCTGATTGCTGTGGCTAGGACTTCCAATACTATATTGAATAACAGTGGTGAGAGTGGGCATCCCTGTCTTGTTCCAGATTTTAGTGGGAAGGCTTTCAGCTTTTCTCCATTGAGTACTATATTTGCTGTGGGTTTGTCATAAATGGCTTTGATTATCTTAAGATATGTCCCCTCTATACCCACTTTGGGAAGAGTTTTTATAATGAATGGATGTTGGACTTTGTCAAATGCTTTTTCTGCATCTGCTGAGATGATCGTGTGGTTTTTTGACTTTTCTTTTGTTAATGTGGTGTATGACGTTGATTGATTAGCATATGTTGAACCATCCTTGTGAACCTGGGATGAATCCCACCTGGTCATGGTGTACGATCTTTTTGATATGTTGTTGGATTCTGTTGGCTAAAATTTTGTTGAGAATTTTTGTGTTTATATTCATCAAAGATATTGGCCGATAGTTTTCTTTTTTGGTGGTATCTTTGGTTTTGGAATGAGGGTGATGGTGGCATCATAGAATGTCTTTGGGAGTGTTCCTTCTTCTTGAACCTTTTGAAAAAGTTTAAGGAGGATGGGTATAAGTTCCTCTTTGTATGTTTGGTAGAATTTTCCTGTGAAGCCATCTGGTCCTGGGCTTTTATTTGTAGGCAGTGTTTTTATGACATAACCAATTTCATTTCTAGTGATTGGTCTGTTCAGTTGATTTCTTTCTTCTTGATTCAGTTTTGGCAGGCTGTTAAGTCTCTAGAAAATTGTCCATTTCTTCTAGTGTTGGCATACAATTTTTCATAGTACTTTCTTACGGTTTTTTAATATTTCTGTAGTATCTGTTGTGATTTCTCCTTTTTCATTTCTTATTTTGTTTATTTGGGTTTTTTCTCTCCTCTTCTTGGCGGGTCTGGCCCATTTTGTTTATCTTTTCAAAGAACCAGCTCTTGGTTTTATGGATTTTTTTCTATTGTTTATTGAATCTCTATTTTATTCCTCTCTGATCTTCATGATTTCCTTCCTTCTGCTAACTTTAGGGGTTTTTTTGTTCTTCCTTTTCTAATTCATTTAGTTGGTGGTTTAAGTTGTCAATTTGAAATTTTTCTTCTATTTTGAGGAAGGCCTGCATTGCCGTGAACTTCCCTTTGAGCACTGCTTTTGCGGCATTGCATAGATTTTGAGTGGTTGTGTCTTCATAGTCATTTGCGTCGAGGTATTTTTCAGTTTCCTTCCTGATTTTCTCATTGACTCATTGGTTTTTTAGTGCATGTTGTTTAGTCTCCTGGTAGTAGGTTTTTTTCTCATTTCTTTTCCTGTGGTTGATTGCTAGTATCATGTCATTCTGGTCAGAGAAATACTTGAAATAATTTCTACACTCTTAAATTTGTTGAGGTTAGCTTGTGCCCTAATATGTGATCAGTCCTTGAGAATGTTCCACTTGCACTTGATAAGAATGTATATTCTCATTTTTTGTGTGTGTTTAATGTCCCGAAAATGTCGATTAATTATAACTTTTCTTTTGTGTCATTTAGGATCACGTGTCTGGGCTCTGCCCAGAGCATTTGGCAGTGACAACTTCAGGGCAGGTGTGTTCAGGTGGAGCCCACTCACATGTCCACAGTGGTGACAGGCCACGTCTCTCTCTGGCCTCCGAGACGACTGCTGTAGTCCATCCCCGCTACCTGTAGATCACACAAGAAGCATCACGTTGCACATAGGCCCCCACTGCCCTTGGTCCACACAAGAGGTTCCTGACCACCAGTACCCTGCACAAGAAGCACCCGGTCTCCCGTAGCCTGAGCAAGTGGCTCCTCACCTCCCGTAGCCTGTCCCAGATTCGCCCCACCCTCTGAGAGTCCACACCCTCCCCGGCAATAGTGCCTTGCTTCTCCTGTGGGCCCAGACCTTCTCCCAGGTTCCCTCTGCTGTGACGTTCCACTCCCCACCCCGTAGCACACCGCTCCCCTGCACATGACACAACACTCCTTAGCCCCTTAGGGTGTCCCCACACAGCCAACCCTCGTCCTCTCCCAGAGACTGACCTCTGGAGCCTAAAGTCTCAGTGCCCAGCCTCTGCCTGAGCATCTCAGGCGGTGGTGCAGATGATCTGTATGGCTCTCACTCTACTTTGCCCGCCTCAGTCCAGCTGCTGTGCTTTTCTTGGAGACTTTGAAGTCCCTCTGTCTTGGCTGATCTCCCTGTCATTTAGGTGGCTTCCCAGGGTGTGGTTCCTTTTCTCCTTCACAGCTCCCTTCCTGATGCCTTCTCTCTCTTTTTCTTTTGTTCTACCCAGTTATGTCAAGAGTTTCTTGCTCTTTTTGGAAGTTTAAATTTTTCTACCAGCTTTCAATAGATGTTCTGTGCGAGTTGTTTTACATGTAGATGTGTTTTTTTCATGTGTTTGTGGGAGAAGATGAGCACAACATCTTACTCCTCTGCCATCTTCATCCGCCTCCCCCATTTTTATTTATGTATTTTTTTGGCCATGCCCTCAGCATGCATAAGTTCCCAGACCAGGAGTCAAACCTGCACCATAGTAGCAACCCGAGCCACAGCAGTAACATCACCTGATCCTTAACCTGCTGTGCCATGTTAGGTATCAGTGCTTTTCGTGTCAAGTGATACTTTTCTTTAAAATCCTCCTCGTTATTCTTTCTTCTCTGGCTATTTTGTTTTAATTCTTATTTCACTGTTTTCTTCTTGACTCTGTGAGAAGTTATTTTACCCCATATGTATTTTTTGTTCTTATCTTAAAATTTCCAACATGTACATTTGACTTAAAGCATAAAGTTAATAATTGTTTACCTTCCTTCTAAGCAGATTTTAGTACCTAAGAATACTTTATTATACTATCCCTTCTTTAGACTTAGGCTAATTTTGGTAGCTATTTTAGTTAATGTTTTTAAAGCCACAAATTATTCCTAGTGTAATGATTTTATAAAGGATTGTTAGACAGTTGGTGCATTTTAAAATCCCTTTAATCAGTGTCATTCATGACAGTTATTTCATTGTGTATTGAGGTATTCACATTTTACAATATTCTGTCATCATCATCTGGCTTCCAGTATTGCTGCTGAGCATCCATTGTCAGTCTGATTGTTCCTCCTTAACCACAGTGTCTTTCTTTAGATAAGGAGGGGAAAAAAGTCAAATGTTTATGTTGGCATTCCCATACAAACTGAACATCAGGGTAAACAAATAATTGGACGTGAGGAAGTTTTGCTTTATAGAAATATTCCAGGTACTAAATCAAAGAGTAATGGTAGAATTAGAATCGCAACTGCTGATGAGCAGTGTTGGCATTCAAGAGCTGCAACAGAAATAGAATTTCAACCCCAGACAAAATAATGAATGTAGACTGTGATGATCACAAACGGAAAGATGTGTCAGTCTGTTCAGGCTGCTCTAACAAAATACCACAGACTCTGTGGCCTATAACTGCAACAGTTTATTCCTCACAGTTTGGGAGGCTGAGAAATCCAAGATCAGGGTGCCAGTGTGGTTGTCTTTTTGTGAGAACCCCCTTCCTGCTTCATAGTTGGTGCTTTCTCGTTGCAGCCACACAGAGTGAAAGGGGGGAGAGAACTCTGTGACGGGTCTCTCTTTTTTAAGTTTCACTGAAGTATAGTTGATTTACAATATTGGAAAAATTTCTTCTGTACAACAGAGTAATTCAGTCATACATATGCACAAATCCATTCTTTTTTAGGTCTGTGGGGTCTCTTTGGTAAGGTCACTAATCTCATTCATGAGGGTTCCACCTTCTTGACCTGATTATTCCCTAAGGACCCACCTACTATCACTTTGAGGGGAGGCCATGTACAAGGAAGTGAAGTGGAAGTGAAACCCGGATTAAGAGAGATTTAAGAGATATATTTGCAGACCTTGTTTGATTTCTCACTTGAATGAACCAAGTATAAAAAGAATTTTTCATACAAGAGAAATTTGAACACATGGAATAATTGATATCAGGTAATCACTGTGGGGTTTTTTTGGATGTGAAAATGATATTGTGGTGGTGGTTTTTAAAAGAGATGCATTTTTTAGAGATGCATGCTGAAATATTTACAGATAAAATGATACGATGTATAGAGTTTACTTTTAACAATGTTGTTTTTGTTGCCTTTGTGTTGAAAAAGATTCTCAAAGGATGCGAACCTCACTTTTTCTTGGAATGTAAAAGTTATTGCTATTGGGTAGCCCCCTACCTCTGCTTTGTACACAAGTTATCAATCATGAAGGATGACCTGTCTGTAAAGTAAGGTAATTTTGAGTCTTGTTCCTGAGTTTTGTTTATAATGAGCTGTTAGAAATTTATGATGAAGATAACTGGGCATTTACTGTTATATTGACATATTCCATGGATATACTCATATGCAGGTATTTTGACTTGGTAGTTTATGATGTGAACAAAAGTGTCTTGTGCTTTATGGGATAGTTAATATTGTCTTATGGAAGGAAAGAAAGTCAGCTATCATTTTCAGGAGGCTTGTTGACGTAGACATGTGTTTTCTACCCATAAGCCTGAATATGTATTCTTCTGACATATTTATTGTTTCTATAAAGCATGGTATTCTTAAACATTTCAGAAATGTGACTTCTATAATATTTATCCTCTGCTAATATATTATTTATAGCATAGAGTTGTAAATTCTCAGAAAAATTCGTATTAAGACAACTACAAACTCCCAAGAGTCAATATTTTAGATGCCAATCAGTGCTTTTGTTAATTCCTAGAATTTTTAAAAATAAGTCTTTTGAAGTCAATTTTCTATTGTTCTGCAGCCCTGTATGATTTTTTTGTTCATTTTTTGAAGTTTTATTGAAGTATTGTTGATTTACAGGTTGTGATAATTTCTGCTGTACAACAGAGTGATTCACTTATACATGTATATGCATCCATTCTTTTTCAGATTCTTTCCTCATATAGATTATCACAGAACAGCGAGAAGTTCCCCATTCTATGCAGAAAATCTCCCTGTTAGCCAGTCATTCCATATACCACAGTGTGCATACGCCAAAACCAGACCCCAACTCCACCCCCCTACCTGTCCCCTTTGGTAACCATGAGTTTGTTTTCAAAGTCTGTGAATCTGTTTCTATTCTGCAAATAATTTCATTTGCATCCTTTTTTTAGGTTCCACATATAAGTACTGTCATGTGACATTTGTCTTTCTCAGTCTGACCTGTATGATTTTACTCTTGTTCATTTAAGAGCTGAAAGTAAAACATTGGAAGTGTATTTAGTTTAAATGGCATGATATAAGTAACAAAATTGAGCACCAGTGGGTACTGATGATGCTTGTGAGGGAAGAGCTGAGCAGAGGTGGATAGAGCAGATTCATTGTGAAGTTTATTAACATTTTCTTAACTTTTTAGTGGTTTCATGAATGGTAACATGCAAGTGATGCTTGTGTCTAAAACCATGGTAATTTACTTTTGGGGATGCTATAGATATCAAGAACTGTGAGCAGCCTCAGGTTTTACCTCTCTTGCAAGTTACCAAGTCAGCAGCCACAGTTTTATGTGTACTAGTAAAAGACCTGAGACTCCTAGGTCAGAGAAGAAAAGTTCACTTCTCATAGCAGCAGCCAGAGTGCCAGTTTCCTGGACCTCCTTACCTAGTGGATGGTGGGAATAGGTTCAGATGACACCTGTTTATGCTGTGGGTTGTAATACTGAGAAGAACCCAGAGTTTATGAATCTCCAGTTTTAATATGTAATGGAAAGGAAGTAAATGCCATGGGAGGTGGTATTTATCTTTATTATACTGGACAATAAGGAAGCCTGCACTTTGCTCTAGAGGTGACATTGTCTGTATCTTCCAGACTATATTGAAAAGATAGTCTGCAGCAAAAATAGTTGCTACCTCCCTTGCCAAGACAAACAGAATCATTGGAGACACATAGAGAATGACCTTGGACACTATTTACCTAGTTTCTCTGCTGTCCTGGCTTCTAATGAAATTTCACAGAAATTTCTGTTGGTGACTCTAGTTTATCAGATCAGCAGACACTCAGACCAAAACCCTGTTGAATTTATCTCACACAAAATTTAACCATACCCCAAGGCAACAGGTTGAGGTCAAGCTGATATAGGCCACTCACTGGTAATAGTCCAAGGGTAGGTAAAAATATAATAAGGTTCATCAAGGCCATATTGGCCAGAGCCATGAGAGGGGCTTAAGTTTCGCCTCCTGAACAGGGACACTATATCTGTATTAGCTTCTGCATAGTTGGTGCTGACTGTACAGCTGCAGCTGCCCTGTGGACCTCAGGTTACAGCTTATCTGAGAGTTGCATGAGCCAGCAACTTTGCTTCAGGCGGCAGGGTGAGAGATAAAGTTTGTCCCAGAGGAATAGTTGCCACTTTTTCATGAAAAGCTGAGATGCCACTGGGAATAGCCCAGCTAGTTCTTGAGTATGTAATTTCTATCCTTATGGGAGGTTCTTGGGCTCTTCCTACCTTGATACTCATTGAGTCTGAGTTGATTCTTCTCTCAGTGTAAATATCAGGTCAGAGAGTCACACCGCTTTGGAGGGTCAGACACTTAGTTTCAGCAAGAGCCTAGTGGCAAGCTCAGAGCTGCTTTTCAAAAGGGAGGCATCTTGTAACCATGGTAACCATGCACCTGGTAACCATGGCATAGAGGTGATGAGTCCAGAACCCTGAGGCAGGTGTCTGGTTGGAGGCTTACTCGCCTTTGCTTGGTGCTCTAAACAGTCACAGAGTCATCAGTCACAGAGTCTTGTATCTCAGAGGTTATATTAGGGTTGAAGGCATGCTGCAGCTTGTTAGCTGATTTCCAGCAGAGTCTTTTTTGGAGGCTCAGAATGATAGTGGTTTGTAGATTAGCCAGTATTAATTAAGTACCAAGTAGAAGGCTTAAGTGTGGCACCTACTATTTCCAGAACCCAGAGTTCAAGAAGATATTGGACCCCCATTTGTTGGTGTGGGACTGAAAGATTTCCTTGACTGCTAGAGGGACTGAGTGTGAACCTGCCTACAGAGTCGTGAGAAATTCAGCTGGAGAAGGTGCCTGTGTATTGTGAGGTCATAGGCCCCTTTGCAGCAGGGGTGTGAAAACACCATGATCAGGACTGGGAGAGCGAGGCTTCTGGCACTCACCCAGGATCTCTTCTACAGTGACGTCAGAGGAAGCTAAATCCGGACCCGCCCCTTGGTGGCAAAGAGTCTGAGGAATTGCATTCCCCAGCGATATGCCTGGATGCCTTGCACATGAGTGCAGTTTGGTCTCGGGGCTCAGAGGCCTGTGGGATAGAAAAGAAGGTGTTGGCATTGGTCTGTGGAGGGTCCAGTTACAGTCACAGTGGCTGGAAGTGTCAGGAGCAAAAACTGGATTCCGGCAGCGGTGATCCACTCTCGGCCTCCAGTTCTTGTTCGCCTTTGACACTGGCTGAACGTCGATGTTGGTTATCAGATTGTACTTCTCTTACCGCCCCTGCTGCCTGTGCGTCCTCGACGAAGGATATGATTTTCCTTCTCCTGGGACTCCATTTTGCTTCTCCTGGCCCAGGAGAGGGAACATAGATAGAGGGCAATTTACATGTTTGACTAGCACTTTTTTTAAAAAATTTTATTGACACTTTATTGACACTTTAATTTTATGTACATGTTTGACTAGCACTTTTTTTTTTTTTAAGTTGATAGACAATGTTGTATTAGCTTCAGGTTTACAGCAGAGTTACATGTCATACATATGTTATGTACATATATGTCATAGATGTATAACTGGCTTATGTATAAGTATATACATATGTATAACGGATTAGCACTTCTTTACCTGCTGCTCTTTCTTATCCGGATGAACCATTATCCATGTCACTTGTGGGACAAGGCAGCACAAGCATTTCACACATACGTCCTACTTTACTTTCAGGTGTAGACGCCACAACAACAGTATATGGAAGAGCCCCTTACAAGTCACCTAGTTTTAGCCTTGGAGGGAGACAGCTCTCCAGTATCTTGACTGTGCAACCAGCCTTGAAAAGATGGTCCAAAACAAAGGCAGTCAGTGCTTTCCTCAGGGGATGGGCAGAAATGCAAGCCCCCCTGAGAACTGTCCCCAGCAGTAAGGATATGGATCCCTGTAGCCTCCTGTCCTGCTTGTGGTTTGGAGTTGCTGTCTCTCTATTCTGTTTTATTGTCAATATGATTGTGTCTATTTTATGTCTTCTCAAATTTGCCAAAGTTTTAATGCAATGATATTATTCTCCTTTAACTTTTAAAAAAATATGCCAGCATTGTTAAAGTGATCCTGAGAAAGGCACAGGCCGGTTTCCTGAGCTCCTCTGATTGATTCGCAGTCAGATTTTCCTCCCCTTTGGCTTTCATGAGTCGCCTGGCTTCTGGTTTCTTTTTCACTCAGTATGCCTTCTTGGTCTTCGTGAACTCCTTTTAAAGTCTCAGACTGTAATTCTACGGTGTTCAGTAGAGGTTTTTTATGTTTATTCATTTGAAAACAGGATCAAGCATTTATTATATGGCAGTTACCTTCTTGACCCTGAGGCTGCAGCAACAAATAAAACAAGTAAGACTCCCTTCTTCCCTGTCCCTCCTGGGTCTTCATACTCTGCTAGACATGTGCTGAGCATCTTACTATATTATTAATATATTAATAATATTACTTAATCCTTATAACAGCTTTATGCTACGTACTGCTAATACTTAGTATTTTGTCCCAAACCAGTGATTTTTGCTGTACCCAGGTGTGCATCAGGCTGAAAATAAAGTATTCTACCATCTCTTTCATCCACAGCAGCTCTATGTGCATCCCTCCCCACCCCCAACTTGAGCTCTGGCATCCCATGGTGGGTGGGTAGGCTCTTTACCTTTGCCTCTGATGGCTCCATACCTCATCCGCTTCGAAGACACTCACACACATGCACACTTGTCAGAATCTGGCTCAGCTGAGTCATTCATGAAGAGGAGGAGAGTAATAAGTACATTTTTTTTAAAGAGTAAGTTACCTCACTTCCTAAATTTGTTAGCACGTTTTATACATAAGAGGACTTTTTTTTTTTTAAAGGGAACATCATGTACAGTGTTCCTTAGAAATAATAACCTCTGGAGGCCACAACCAAGTAGAAACTGTGAATGGAAGTTGCAGCTGGGTGGGTTCTCTTCATGTAAAAAAGATTTTATTCCCCCTCTATTCGTTAAAAAAAAAACTAACGTTTTTAGTGAGATCTTTATATTTTATTCAAGCCACAGTGTGACCATTAGAAATCTTAGAGAAGCATTTGTGCATTGTGCTGGTGATTCTGGGCCAAAATAATTGCAAGAGATGACAAATCCACTTGAATGCCAAATGTTGCCAGTAAACTCAGTGGTTGTGGGTGTGCGCCCTTGAGATAAACGTTTCAGTGCATGGCATTTTTTGGTTATATGAATAGTCTCAGTGAAAAGATAGTAAAAACATACATTTTAATATTCAAAAGATGTTCTATGAGATGAGTAAGATTATTCACCCCAGAGAGAGGAATTGGTTGGTAGGGGACTAGAAAGAATGACTTCAGTTTCACTCTATATGCTATTGTATCTGTTAACCTTAATTCCAACCTTAATTCCTACTCAGTGATGGAAATTGGGCAAAGTCCTTAAAATTTTGATGAATTGGAAACAATTGTAAATAACTTCCAGGAGCCTTTGCAGCTCTTAAGATCTATAGTTGATTATTCATACCCATAGGAAAGGAAGACACACTCTCGCACATGCACACACACACTCTATTATTACAGAAGGTTGAACTTTTCATAAAATTCAGTATAATCATGCTAAGGAATTGACTACATTTTCAAACCTTATATTGTTCTTGGAAAATCTCGAGTGTTTCTATTACAGGATAAATATTGTCTTTTTAAAAATTTATTATTCCAGATTTTGGTAAGCTGGGCCCCACCAAAAATGTAGCAAACAGAAAATGTTTATTTAACAGAAGGAAATGATTTTTTTAATACCAATTAATGAAAGAAACTGGCCCTGGACCCTTTAGTTTATAGATATCTTACGGATTCACAGGGTTGTAAATCTGTCTTCGAAGAACAAAATTAAATTCTCTTGGTTCTAATATCTTTACCAAAAATAATAATGAGCACTATAGGTGTTCAGTATCAAATGTCATCTGCTTAATGAATTTTGGACAAAGAGGTGAATGGAATATAAAAGCAAATCAAGAGTGTCACAGTAGGCTGACTGTGAACAAATTCTGAACATAATAACTTAGATAGCTGAATATTTATTTGCTTTCAAAGAAGTTATTAGAAATCTGATGCCAGATTCTCAGAAAAACCTACATCTTTATTTCTGCCTAAGGAGTTACATTTATTTTTTTAAATATATCCCTGAGAGGAAAAAAATTGAGTTGTATTTTCTCAATTTCATTATATTTATCATTAATATATTTCCTTATACCTCTTTTCTCTTGTATTTCCTAATTCTATGCCTTTTGTTTTAGTTTTCCTTAATATGTATTTTATATCTATAATGACTTTTTTCAAAGACCCTTTTGTTTATTTTTTGAATTTGTTCAGTTTTAATTTATCTCCTCTCTTCCATTATTTATTACTTTTTTCCTTCCTCCCTTCCTTCTTTTGTTATCCTCATAGTATCCTCAAATCTCTGAGGGTGTCTGTCAAAGTTGTTCTCATTTTCATTCCTGCATATCATCTTAAGGTGGTTGTTCTATAATTCATTGATATTTTTTCTTAAGTATTCTTACTTATCTTTAAGTATCTTTATACTTTTTTTGTTTCTGTCTATGCCTGTGGCATGTGAAAGTTCTTGGGCCTGGGATCAAAGCTATGCCATAGCCGTGACCCGAGCCACTGCAGTTACAATGCTGAATTCTTAATCTGTTGCATCACAAAGGAACTCCTTTTTGAACTTTTTAAAAGATAAATTTAGTAATGAAAGCCTTCCTGGGTTGGTTTAGGCGTGTGTAAGTTTTTTTAGGGTCGTATGGGATTTTTTTTTTTTTTTTTAATCCATACAGATTCTTCCTCAAAGGAAATCTTCTCAAATGCAGGTCTCATGACTGGAAATGAATGCACTGGAGAGGACACTGAATTTTTATTGCTAACAGTGGAGTATTTGAGAAGGTCCCTGATAGGAGCCCTGAATGTGGTTCAAGGGCATGGGATTTTTCCCCTTTTCTTTAATTCTTTCAAATAAATAGTTTCAAAATCGAGTGTATCAATTTTATAATTTTATTCAAATACAGGTTTTTAACTCAAGACAGCTGGTGGTATTTATACATTGAGAAATGGATTGGTGTTATTATCTCTTTAGGTTAATACTAGTTTTGGTGAAAAAGTTTAGGATAAACCTGGCCCTGAAGTCACACATGCCAGTCTTGGGCTTGTTCTTATATTTTGTTTATTTCTCTCACACAACCTTATGTTAATAATCTGTCTCCTGCTGGACTCAAGGATGTCTGAGGGCAGGAGCAATGTTTTTATCTCCAGTGCCTTTATGCCAAGCTCATAAAAATGCCAAGCACAATAAAAATATGTGAAATAAACAGATGGATGAGAACATTGAGGCACAGAAACTATTTATTTCTCTCACACAACTTTATATTAATCATCTGTCTCCTTCTAGACACTAGGATGTCTGAGGGCAGGTACAATGTTTTTATCTCTAGTGCCTTTATGCCAAGCTCATAAAGATGCCAAGCACAATAAAAATGTGTGGAACAGATGGATGAGAACATTGAGGCCCAGAAACTGACTTTTAAAAAGCTTACAGATACAAAAAGAGTCTATTATTTGTTGAGTGCTGCAGGTAAAGATGTCTTCCGACTTTGTGGAGCCAAGGTTCATTAATTATGGCAGAAATGGAACTCAAGTCCAATATCATATCTGTGTCTTGCTCTACAAAGAATTAATGAGAAAGCTTAGGAGAGTTGTAATAGATGACAATTAACATTTTGGGATTAGACTCAGTTCCTTTGTCTCTCTGAGAGTTTCACGTTAGGTAGTCAAAGATTAGGTCTGTGACTTTGTTGCTTCGTGGTTCCGAGTGTACATGTTTTTCAGTTCCCACGTTTCCCTCCTTCTCTCCCTGGTCTTCCCCATGATACTAAGAAACAATATATTTAACCTAGGGATGAGCCTACATAGTTTTTCTTTCTATCCCATAATCGATATGTCTAATTTGCTACTAAGCCTAATCATTGCATGTCTTAACTCTCTTTGCCATAGATATTCCCTCAAATTTATTTAGACTCATTTGATCTTTGTTACATGTAGCTTGATTTATCAAGTTCTTTTGTAGCTATTCCTCAATTTTTTAAGTCACAATTACCTTGCTAAAATTTCTAACCACAAACTCTTGTGTTTTCTCATGCTTGGTTCTTTGTCCACTACTTTTTTTACTTTTCTGCTATAAAAAATCGTGCAAAAAAAGAGAGCCCTTGCATGTACAACCAGGCCACTGTAATAGTTTTTTTATTTTCATTTTCTCCCTCTTATCAAATAGGTGTTAAGAAAAAAATTTTTCAAACTGTTAAAGAAAAGTAATAATTCAGTAACACTTGTTAAAGTGCAATAAGGAAGACTATTCAAGGAAGGGGTTATGGTAATAGGTGTAGGACTACCTCAGTGGTCTCCATTGGGAGGGAGATTGAGATTGAACTCAATGGGCACATGGGAATTGATGGCCAAGGAGCAAGGGAGTGTTCATTGGATGGAGAATGACTGAGAAAGTGAAGCATTGGAGGTGGGGGGTGTGGGGAAGGGGGGGTGATTCTGGCCAAATCAACCTGACAAGATTCTTACTGAAGGCAGGCAAGGGTGACCAGATGTCCCCAGGGGAGTGGTGGAGGAAGAGAAGCCCCAGCAGATATTGAGGGGAGGGACCTTCTGGTTAAACTGACTTAGCAGGGTTCATGCTAAAGTTAGACAATGCAGAGATGGATAACAAAACCTAAAAGTTAGTCATAGTTGAAAAAGAGTTCAGGGCAGCCTGAGTAGAGTTTGGTTAGTAAGAGAATCTTTGTCACAGGTGGTGCATCATTTGCATCTGGAGAACATTTTTCTTTCTTGTTTGGATACCTTCAAGTTCTTAGAGGTCTGTTTTTGTTTCAAAGCATTTTATATATAAAATGTATAAATATGTAAACTCTATAATCTGTATAGTAGTTCTTTGAAGAAAATCAAGTTTAATCTTGAGTTTTATATTAGCTGGTGTGTTCTGTTCATTGCTGATTTTAGATACAATTTTCAATGAGATTAATTGGCCATACAGTGATATAGAATAGTACATAAATTAATTATAATATGAAAATTCACAGTAATGGTAGTAACTAGAAATACCTATGGTGAGTGTCTGTTCAATAGTCTATGCAAGTAAAAAAAATTTTTTTTCCCTTGGAAACCTTTCAGCATTTGTTTGGCCCCTATGCACTATGTTCTATCTAGATGTGAAGTAATTTGTATCTCTCATGCATTCTTTGCATTTTCTTTGTTTTTTAAAAAATGCAGTCTCTCATGAAATGTTAACAGACTCAGCAGTTTAGAAATGACCCATTTTTCCAGTTTATCCGGTCCTTCATTTTTTTTAAAAAAGGTTTAAAGTACATTTTTTGTGGAAGGTGTTATTTTAGATACTACTTTGGATTACTTAAAGTCACTTACCTTCACAGAATTTCAAAACAAACCAGTAATTATTCAGTGTCTTTTTGGTCTATATTTGTTGAGCTGCTACTTTGTGCTCCGTTTTGTGTTAGGCTCTTGAAAGAAGTGTAAGATTCCTCTGTTCATGAGAAGCTTTTACTCTTGCACGCCCCCTCTAGCTGTTTCTCCCCTTTTCCATGGGTTCTTAGAGACTTTTCTGTCACATTACAACCTTCAGAAAATTGGGATGACACGTTACAATCTCCGTCAACCAGATGTCCATGTGTGACCTACATGTATCATTCTTTTGATCATTCTGGTAACCTCTGGCTTAGATTTGATGAAATACATAGTACTTAACACATGAAAATAGTATACTCATTATATATAATTTGGGAAACAATTTTCAAAGGTTGATAGAAGGAAAAATACTAGTATGAAGAAGAAACTTTCCTTACATTAGTAATCAGGAGAGTTTAAGACACTGAAACAATAGGACTTTTAAATGCTAAAAATCCCCCTCCCTAAAATTGCCTTTTATCTTTGAGGTTCTTTTAATTTTCCCATCTGTTTTCTGCTTCTTTGAAGGTTAGAGGCAGCCTCTTGATTCTGCTGGAAACTCAGTGGCTGTTGATGGATTACTATGTCTTCCACTTAGCCTTTTTCAAGTTTTTCTAAATCAAACTCCAGGTCTCAGGCTTCTTGAGATTTGTATGAGGTGTAGCACAAAGTAGGAAATGGACTAAGAATGGAAGAGCAACCCAGAGGATTGAGTGTAAAAGCCCAGCCTTGTTCTGCCACTTGCTCAGTTACTTTGCTTCTCAAGCCTTGGTTTTCCCTTAAGCATGATGGAAAAACTAATAGGGTTTTCCTCCATAATTTGTAACTGAGAGGAAGAATTTCCACTCCTTCCAGGTTCTTCTGGCTAATCAAAGAATTAAATTGACATGAGACAGATAACAAAAATTTAATAGAAAATTCAATAGAAAGGAAAATCAGAAGTTTAATAATGTGTATACACAGGAGCGGTCAAACAAAACTCACCAAACAGGCTGAAGCTGTCCTCGTAAATAGCATCCTTGTAGTTCCCATTGTGGCTCAGTGGATTATGAACCCAGCTAATGTCCATGAGGATGCTGGTTTGATCCCTGGCCTCACTCAGTGGATTAAGGGTCCAGCATTGCCGCAAGCTGCGGTGTAGACAGCAGATGTGGCTCAGATCCTGTGTTGCTATGGCTGTGGGGTAGCCCAGCAGCTGCAGCTCTGATTCAACCTCTAGCCTGAGAACTTCCAAATGCCTTAGGTGTGGCCTTAAAAAAGAAAAAAAATAAATAAAATAAAAAAATTAAATAACATTCTCAACAAAAGACAAAAGAGGATGCCGAGGGTGGAGAGTAGGTTCTGGGAGGTTATCAAGAAAAGCACAGTAAACACAGGTGGACTTGGACCATCACCCTCTCTGTCTCCATCAATGAAGTTTTTCCTCTTGCTGGTAACCCCAGAGAGATAAATGGAGATTTTCTTCATAAATGCAAATGTTTCTTCAGAAGAGTTAATTCCTATTTGGTTTTCGCAGTTTTTCCTGTATCTGTTGTTTCTTAGAAAATAAATGATCAGCTTAAAATAATTAATATACCAAGGAAACATATCTTTGGGGTGGCAAATTCTGTTGCCCTACCTAGGGATTAAATGAAATAGTGTATATTTGATGCTTTGATCTCTTTTCTTTTTCTGTCTGTCTGTCTGTCTTTCTCACTCTCTCTCAGCTGCAGGCCTACCCCACAGCCACAGCAACACTGGAACCAAGCTGCATCTGCGACAATACTGGACCGTTAACCACTGAGCAAGGCTAGGGGCTGGATTTGCATCCTCATAGGGATAACACTGGGTCCTTAACCCACTGCGCTACAACACAGACTCTGATGCTTTGATTTCTAGCTTGTGTGAATGTAAAATATTGCCTGCCATATTAGTAAACAAAGCATGTTGCAGCCATCAAGCCATAACATTATAGCTGCCCCCCCGGTGAGCCCTGAGGGAGCTTATATTGAAAACCAGATACCTGCCATCTAGCCCTCAGATGCTGCAGTCACTTGCCCTTGTGCACCCTGAGGAGATTCAGGATAGGAAAGCACAGGATAGTGGTCTCAGATAACTGAGTTGCACATCATAGGGATGGTTTCAGTGAGCCCAGACTCTTGCATATTCTCATACATATAAAAGTGCTAAATTCCTTAACTTGAGCTATCTGGTTTTCTTCAACACTTGTCTTTTGATGTTCTGACTACCTGGTCTTTATTGCAAAAACTCCCATATATCCTGGCTCCTCCCTTGCTTCTTCAGAGCATTCTTCAGAGTGGTCTGAGATGCTGTGTCCTGGGCTTTAGTCCTCAGTCTTGTCTACTGAATAAAACATAAGTTTCAGCTTTTAGGTTGTACCTTTTTCTAGTATTCAGCGAACACTTATGGAGCATCTCCCTTTGCCAAGCCCCAGCAGCAAAGAAAACAAAGGTACATATTCTCTCTGTGCCTTTGATAGTGGGGGAGAGTCTAAGTACTTGGTATGTAATAAGCCTTCAGTAAATGTTGCCTCATTGTGTAAAAAATTATTGTATAACACAGCTTACCTAACAGAACTTGCTGTATAGTAAAATCTTGGTACCTTATTACTCTCTTTGGGCTGACAATACTTGAAGGGAGGAGAGTCTAATTATCTCCTCATACTCCTACCTATGGCTTTTGCTTCCTTAGGGCTCAAAGGAGGGAACTGCCAAGTGTTTCAGATAAGAGCTTGCTGTGTAGGCACTTACCATTCAGATGCTAATAGGATAAATTTTTGGGCTTTTATACTTGGGAGCAGATTTTATCTGTCCTCTTTAGATTTCATTCATAATCTTATTCAGGAGTTCTTTTTAGATTGTTAGAGATGCCTGTAATTTTAGAAGCCCTACTTGCTGAATCATAATGGTGAGGAACATGAGTTGATTACCAGAAAAAATGTTAAGAACTATTTCATTTTAACTTTAGTGTGTCACATCTAAAGAAGACTTTCACAACCTACAACTATCTGGAACACCTTGACATTGCTCTAAGCAGTAAGGCCAATAAATAGCCATATCAGAATGGAGATTAAAAACAAACCACAGTTATTTGAGTCTTTAGAATTTCTTGCTGAAATTAGTGCAAGGGCAGATGGTGATCATTATTATTTAGAATGGCCTACAGTGTATCTTATTTACTTTGTGGCTGCCACTTCTGTCTAGGTTTTTCTCCTTTTTAACCTTTGTTAAAAAGATAGACTGAGACGTTCCCATTGTGGCTCAGCAGATTATTAACCTGACTAGCATCCATGAGGATGCAGGTTCTATCCCTGGCCTTGCTCAGTGGTTTTAGGCCCATTATTGCTGTGAGCAGTGGTGTAGGTCACAGATGCGGTTCAGATCTCGCATTGCTGTGGCTGTGGCCTAGGCTGGTAGCTGCAGCTCTGATTTGACCCTTAGCCTGGAAGCTTCTATATGCCACAAATGTGGCTCTAAAAAAGGAAAAAAAAAAAGGGGGGGGGGTAAACTTAGGCACATTACATTTTTTATTCTCTTTTGGCCACCCCGAGGCATGTGGAGTTCCTGGGCCAGGGATCAGATCCATCTGAGCTGCAGTCACAATCTAAGCCTCCTCTGTAGCAATGCCAGATCCTTAACCCATTGTGCCTGGCCAGGGACTGAACCTACGTCCCAGTCCTCCCAAGAAGCTGCTGATACTGTTGTGCCATAACCGGCATTCCCAATATTAAATTTTTTGAAAGTTTATGTGAGCAAATTTCTCTTCAAGTAAGGCAACTCCTGATTAGCAGTTAGGAGTGGTCAATTGCCAGGAGCTAGGGGAAAGGCTTTATTGAACAGGAAAAATGCAGAAGCAACACAAGGAAATTTTTTGATCGATACTGTTTAAGCACTTGCCTTATGTGGGAAAGCCTAGTTGGGTGTTTAGGATTGGTTGTTCCTAAATTTTTTTTTCTGGTATGAGTGTATGTTTATAGTTGACTCTAGCTTAGGTTTGACTCTGCTTGCATAGGCTATGAAGGTACTAGGGTCACCCTGTTCTCATGACCTCCTTGTTTAACTTAACGCCTCTTTACCCCTTTTAGAGTGTTGGCCACTCTTTTGTGTCTTTGGCATTAGGTATTTTCTCTGCCTGGAATGTCCAGCCTTTTCCTGCTCAGGGCATCATAGTCTCAGTCAGGACTGTTAGAATGTGTCTTCTGTGACATCCCTGGCCCCCTGGTGGTTTGTTTCCCCTTCAGTGGGAACTCATTGTACTTATTCACGCATTGGGTTTAGGGGTTTGTTCAGTCTATTGTCCTTTGCACTGTTTTGGAAATTATTTTCCTCATTGGCCACAAAATGTTAATAACTGTCTTAATATCACCAGCTTTTTCATGGCATCACAGGGAAATAATGGTTTTTAAATATAAACATTAGTTTCTATTAGAAACGTGGAGAACAGCATGGTCATCTTAACATCCCCAGTGTCTTTTATCCTGGCATCATAATTCCATAATCTTTAATTGATTTATTTATAAGCTTTATACAACAGACAATATGCATGATGCTGGTGTGCAATAACAGGAAGGGTAGCTTAAATACTGATTGTAATTGCTGCCATTCATTGTAAGATCCACTGTTTTCTAATATGCCATTAAAAATGGAAAAAAAAAAAAAGACTGACACAGTGCTAAAATACCACTGATTCTAAGATACATCCCGAATGCATTCTAATGTGCACTTCAGAGGTGCTAAAATGTGCACAGATGTTCATTTTTAAGTCAGTGAAATGTGGTAATGTACCTTCTAAAAAGATTGAAGGCGTTCCCCTATAGCTCAGCAGGATTTGTGGTGTCTCTGGAGCCCTGGGAGGATCCCTGGCCCAGCACAGTGGGTTGCTGTATGTGCAGCAAGGGTTGCAACTCCAGTTGGGATCTGATTCCTGGCTCGGGGAATTCCATATGCCACAGGGCAGCCAAAAAAAGAATAAAAAAAGGAAGAAAGAAAAAAGACCTAAGACTCTGTCAAAGAAGAAAATGAAAAATTGGTTTCCTTTCCCTCCTTTGCCTTTGGTAGGTGTGTGTGTTAACGAGCAGGGAAATCCTCAAATGCCAGTGGCTGGAAGGTGGAGGAGTGATGGGATAGAGGATCTGGGTACCCATCAGATTACCCGATCTACTTTTTCATAGTACTAGACACAACTTACAAATAAACCAAGCTGTAAGTAGAGAATTGATTAGTCATGCATATTGATAAAAATTTTTAATAAATTCTCATCATGTTTGAAGAACTTTTGTGTTGCCAGATCAGATCTGGCTGCTTGAAAAAAATCAATACTCGGAAAAGTTGGTTGAAAGGAAAGTTGCCTTTAATCAGAATGCCAGCAATCTTCGGAGAAGGTGGACTCATGTCTCCCAAAACCACCTCTGAAGATTCTGCTTGGGGCCATGAAAGTTTTACAGGGAAAAAGGGAAGTGATCTCAGTTAATTGTTGAGATGGGGGGGTCAGAGTCTCACCATATCTCACTGCGCGCAGGCTTGTCGCTTGTCAACTCGTCATGTTCCTCTGGATGCTGTCTGTGCACACAGTTTGGTCACGCAGTTTGTTTGCAAGGTTATTGAAGGGGAGGCTGGGGAAAAGACCTGGTTATCTGTTACTTATTCTTCATTTCAACTTCTGTGATCTACGGAAAGAACCAAGTTAGACATGGTATTGTGTGATTAAAAGATTTCAAAGGTGTGCAAGGGATGGAGATGAGTAGAGTATGGGGGCTGGTGACTAGTCAATTGGGTGCCTTCTGCAGAGAGCTGCCTACAGTTTTATGAGAAATAGTACACGTTGCCCAGTAAAAGGATTTGGAGCAAAAAACAACATTGGATACATGTTGAAAAATGAGTTGTTTTTCTTCAGAATCTCATGTGGTGGCTCAGTACAAAGGCTAGTTGTAAGAGCATGAAGCTTAGCTACTTGATTAGCTATTTGACTTGATAACAGCTAATGTGTCAGTATCCCTCACAGGCTAGGTGAAGATAAGGAGACCCTCAGGACGGGTTTGGTTATTCTCAATGTTTCTGCCAGCTTTCTAGTGCTGCGCTTTGACAGCTTATTGATCATTTGATATGAACATTGAGGTTGTAGAGGACAATGAGAGCCTAGCACCAGTCTCGTACTTTTAGCTAATGGGTAGTGGAGCAGGCAGTGGACTCAAAGATGAGAGGTCTAAGTCTAGTCTCACCTCAGCCTCTGGCAACATGAACTGTGTAAAACTTAACTACCTTCTGGGCTTGAATTCTTTGGATCTTGACTTTTTTTTTTGATGATGATGATGAGGTTGGAAATAATGATATTCGTCCTGTTTCTTCATGAACTCAGTCTATTACTTTTATAATGCCATAGAAATAGAATTTAGTTTGTAGCATGTTTAGAACTGAACCATATGTTCCATTAAGCAAGGGGCACCAATATTGAGGTTGCCCTGGTTTATTCCTTAACATTAAAAAAAAGTTTTAAGATGTGTTTCTGTTGCTACAGGATATGGTGACATTAGAAATAATTTTGTAAGACACAGAAAGTCCTAAAGATTAACTGGGAAGTAGTAGACTCACCAAAGGGGAAAAAGGGGGAGGGGTAAATTAGGAGGTTGAGATTAACACACTATTATATATAAAATAGACAACCAACAAGAACCTGCTATATAGCACAGGGAACTATACTCAATATTTTGTAATAACATATAAGGGAAAAGAATCTGAAAAAAAGGTATAACTAAATTACTTGCTGTATACCCAAAGCTAACCCAACATTGTAAATCAACTACCCTCAATAAACATTTTTTAAAAATTAAAAAAAGACTAATTTGGAAGAAATTTAGAACACTATAAAATTATAACAGATTTGTGTACAAATGTCTATGATTAGTTTTAGAGTAACTATTTTAGTGAGACAGGAAATAACACAATGAATGGTTTTTAAAGTTTATGTCAGAAACAGCTATTTAATGATTTCTTTGTGCCAAGGCCTAAGCTAAATTTTGAAGATTTAAGGGATGAGTAAATTATTGCTTCTGTATGCCTAAAGTGTATCAGTTGTTGAGTGAGAAGCATAGGACTACGATTAGCAGAGGGAATTAAATATTATGGTTTTTAGGTGAGAATGATTAATGGGGGAAAGAGAGAGAGGTTGGAAAAAAGAAGGTAAAATATTTTCTCTAAGATGTGAAGGATAATAAGGTCTTTGCCAGGGGCTGAGAGCTGGGTTTGTTGAGTATTTATTGACTTTGTGTCAGGTACCATACTGAGCTATATGTGATCCCTCATTGACTTGTCCCTTATTACACTTGGACTCAGATATTAAATCAGTTACTCAAATAAAGTCACACAGCCAATAAGTGACAAAACTGGGCTTTGAACTAGGTCTGTGTAATCCCAAAGCCCTTGTTCTTAATCATTGTACTGTTCTCGAGGCCATTCATGGCAAAGGGAAAGCCACGTACAAAGATACGAAAACTGTCAAAGTATCTGCCGTCTTGACAAAACGAGAAATTGGTCTAGCCTGGCCTCCTAGACTAGAGCCTCAGTGTGGCTGAAAAGGTGACCTAGTCTCTGACACAGCTGCCTGGATGTGCTGTCTAGCTGCTAATGTATTTGAATAATGGTTTTGAGCACCTACTGTGTGCTAGATATTTTGCGTGGTGCTGGAGTTTCAGAAATGCGCAAGGCTTTACCTTCAAAACCCAAGTCTAGTAGTGCTACTGTTATTTTCAGCTATGATTTCTTGCTTTGTGCATAGAAAATTGGTCATGTAGTCTTTAATTTCTTCACTTTTGTGTTATAAAATAGTTCTATAACTATATTCAAGTACTTTATATCTGTAGACACAGTATAAACATATATACACACATGCTGTATCTGTGCAAGTTCATAACTCTATTCTGGAATTAATTTCAGTGTGTGGTATGAGGCAGGGCATTAATAGCATCTTTATCTTCAATTTTCTTCTTAGTAGGAGGCCCTTTCATTTTCCCTATTGAATTACTACTGCTTTGATATTCTAGGTTGTTCATAATTTCAAGGCTCTAGCTGTTGATTCAAAAACCGCATTGTGCATGCTGATAAAATTATAAATTTCTATAAACAAATATTAAATGAATTTGTGAATAAATGAACAAAAAGATTGCATTCTTTTAACTAATATGTAGCTAATGCTACTTCCTCCTTCTCTCCAACCTTCCTTCCTTATGACAGCTTCTCCTTGTCATTTTGAGGTCTAGGCCAGCATATTCTCAGTTTTCTAATCTAATTTAATTTGCTGTCTTGGCTCACAAATTTCCCCTTTTACCTCCTTTTTTTTTTATTAAAAGTAATACAGATGTGATTTCAGCATTTATGTAACATAACGGCAAAGGCAGAAAAAGTTAATGATTTCCTTCTCCGCTTTTCCTTCTCCTTCTCCTAAGGTAATTGATTTTAACATGTTACACCTTTTTCTTGTTCATTTCTGCTAACTACTGATGAAGTGAAATGTTCTATGTGAGAGAATGATGAAAATACTAATAGAATTGGGAATTGGGACATGGAAAAATTTTTAAGTTTAACATTGATTTATAAAAATCTTACCCTAAGCTTTGAAGAACAGGTATTTTCTGAGTTCCCTACAGCATATTTCAGTGAAGGAAAAAACCCTACATTTGGCTCTTTGAAGTAGTGTGAATTGCATTTCCCTTTGCTGTCCTGAGAATCCTGTTGTAAGTCACCTTTCCTAGCTTTTTAAAAGACCTAAAAAATTTTTTATTATAGTTGATTTACAATATTCTGTCAATTTCTGCTGTACAGCAGTGATGCAGTTATACATATATAATATAAACATTTTTTTTCACATTATCTTCTATCATGTTCCATCACAAGTGACCAGCTATAGTTCCTGTGCTGTACAGCAGGATCTCATTGCTTATCCACTCCAAATGCTGTAGTTTGCTTCTATTAACCCCAAACTCCCAGTCCATCCCACTCCCTCCTCCCTGGCAACCACCAGTCTGTTCTCCATATCCATGAGTTTGTTTCTTTTCTGTAGATAGGTTCACTTGTGCTGTATATTAGGTTCCAGATAGAAGTGTATCATATGGTATTTGTCTTTCTCTTTCTGACTTATTTCACTTAGCATGAGAATCTCTAGTTCCATCCATGTTGCTGTAGATGGCATTATTTTTTTAATGACTGAGTAGTATTCCATTGTGTGTATGTACATCTTCTTAATCCATTCATCTCTTGATGGACATTTAGGTTGTTTCCATGTCTTGGCTATTGTGAATAGTGCTGCAATGAACACAGGGGTGCATGTATCTTTTTGAATGAAAAGTTTTGTCTGGACATATGCCCAGGAGTGGGATTGCTGGATCACACAGTAGTTCTATATTTAGTTTTCTGAGGTACCTCCATACTGTTTTCCATAGTGGGTTGTACCAATTTACATTCCCACCAATGATGTAGGAGGGTTCCCTTTTCTCCACACCCTCTCCAGCACTTGTTATTTGTAGACTTATCATTAGATGGCCATTCTGATTAGTGTAAGGTGGTACCTCATTGTGGTTTTTGATTTGCACTCCTCTGATAATTAGTGATGTTGTCCATCTGTATGTCTTTTTTTTGAGAAATGTCTATTCAGGTCTTCTGCCCATTTTTCAATTGGAGTTTTTTGTTTTTTTGCTGTTGAGTTGTATGAGTTGTTTGTGTATTTTGAAGATGAGGCTCTTGTCAATTGCATCATTTGAAACTATTTTCTCCCATTCCACAGGTCTTTTTTTTTAATGGTTTCCTTTGCTGTGCAAAAGCTTTTAAGTTTGATTAGGTCCCATTGGCTTACTTTTGTTTTTATTTCTATTGCTTTGGGAAATGGAAAACATTTATATAGTTGATGTCTGATGTCAGAGAATATTTTACCTATATTTTCTTCTGGGAGTTTGATGGTATCTTAAGTCTTTAAGCCATTTTGAGTTTTATTTTTGTGTGTGGTGTGAGGGTGTGTTTTAGTTTTACTGTTTTATATGCAGCTGTCTAGTTTTCCCAGCACCATTTGCTGAGGAGACTGTCTTTTCCCATTTTATATTTCTACCTCCTTTATCAAAGATTAATTGACCATAGGTATCTGGGTTTATTTCTGGGTTCTCTGTTATGTTCCATTGGTCTGCATGTCTGTTTTTGTATCAATACCACACTGTCTTGATTACTGTAGCTTTATAATACTGTCAGAAGTCTGGGAGAGTTATGCCTCCTGCTTGGTTTTTGTTCCTCTGGATTGCTTTGGCAATTCTTGGTCTTTTATGGTTCCATAAAAATTTTTGGATTGTTTGTTCCAGTTAAGATCAGAGAGGAAATCAATAAAGTAGAGATTCAAAAACAATAGAAAAAAAATCAATAAAACCCAGAGTTAGTTCTTTGAAAGGGTAAACAAAATTGACAAAAACCTCTGGCCAGACTCACCAAGAAGAGGAGAGAGAAAACTCAAATAAAAATAAGAAATGAAAAAAGATAAATCTCAATGGATACTGCAGAAATAACAAAAAACCGTAAGAGAATACTGTGAATAATTATATGCCAACACAATTGACAACCAAGAAGAAACAGACAACTTTTTAGAGACAAACATCCTGACAAAACTGAATCAAGAAGAAATAGATATTTTAACAGGCCAATCACTAGAAATGAAATTGCATATGTCATAAAAACACTCCCTACAAATAAAAGTTCAGGACCAGATAGCTTCACAGGCAAATTCTACCAAACATACAAAGAAGAACTTATACCTATCCTTCTTAAACTTTTCCAGAAATTTGAAGAAGAAGGAACACTCCCAAAGACATTCTGTAGCACCATCATCACCTTAATAGCAAACCCAGACAAAGATACTGCTAACAAAGAAAATTGTTTCATAGTGAAGCTTTTCCATTAGTTCTCCCTGAGTTTCTTTTGGAGTATTTGACGTTCTTGTCATTTAGAGTTCATGTTTAGTTTGTGAAATACCAGTCTTTTTTGGGAATAAACACATTTTGTCATTTAGGAAAAAAAGAAAAAGTTGTTGGCCAATATCTTTGATGAATATAGATGCAAAAATTCTCAACAAAATTATAGCCAACTGAATCCAACAACATATAAAGAAGAGTATACACCACAACCAAGCGGGATTCATCCCAAGTTCACAAGCACGGTTCAAAATATGCAAATCAATGTCATACACCTCATTAACAAAAGAAAAGTCAAAAACCACATGATCATCTCAGTAGATGGAATAAAAGCATTTGAGGACTTCCCATCGTGGTGCAGCAGAAACGAACCTGACTAGGAACCATGAGGTTTCTGGTTCTATCCCTGACCTTGCTCAGTGGGTTAAGGATCTGGCATTGTCATTAACTGTGGTGTAGGTTGCAGACTCTGCTCGGATCCTGTGTTGCTGTGGTTGTGGCTGTGGCCGGCAGCTGTAGCTCTGATTCCACCCCTAGCCTGGGAACCTCCATGTGCTACAGGTGCGGCCCTAAAAAAAAAAAAAAAAAAAAAAAAAAGCATTTGACAAGATCCAACATTCATTCATGATAAAAACTCTTACCAAAATGCTTATAGAGCGAACATACCTTAACATAATAAAAGCTGTTTGTGACAAACCCACAGCCAGTGTAATACTCAGTGGAGAAAAGATGAAAGCCTTTCCTGCTAAAATCTGCAACAAGTCAAGGATGTCCACTCTCACCACTTTTATCCAACATAGTATAGGAAGTCCTAGCCACAGCAGTCTGACAAAACACAAGAAATAAAAGATAATCAAATTGGAAGAGAAGAGGTAAAATTGTCATTCTATGCAGATGACGTGGTACTATACATAGAAAACCCTAAGGACTCCACACAAAAACTACTTGAACTGACCAATTAATTCAGCAAAGTAGCAGAATACAAGATTAACATTCAGAAATCAGTTGCACTTCTGTATACTTACAATGAAATATTAGAAAAGGAATATAAAAATATAATACCTTTTAAAATAGCACTCCAAAAATGAAATATCTAGGGATAAACCTGACCAAGGAGGTAAAAGACTTATATATTGAGAACTATAAAACATTAATCAAGGAAATTTAAGAGGGTTCAAAGAAATGAAAAGATACTCCATGCTTCTGGATTGGGAGAATTAGTGTTGTTTAAACGGCCATACTACCCAAAGCAATCTACAGATTCAATAAAAGACTTTAAATTCCACTTAGTGTAATTAGTATAAAAAATTATCTGGTAATTTGGGGAGGAAAGAAAGCTAGATAGTGTTCCAGAAATCATCTGCTTTTAATTTTATTCTGAAACTTAATTTTTACTCTAAACCTATTTTAGTGACTCCTGGTTATATTCCAGTGTGGTTTTGAATATTTTTGGCCATCTATCTGGAGAGGGTTCTCTTCTTTCCATCAACTAAACTTGTTTATTTTACTTTTTTTTGTTTTTAGTAATGTAAGCACAGTGTACCAAATTGATAAAATATACAAGATTAGCCGGTAAAAAGGAATGTTTCCTTTTCTTTTTGTGTTCTAATTAGCAGTTCCCCTCTTTGATATTCTTGGCATTTGCAAAAAATATGTGTATATTTTCTTAAAATTTTTCTTACACACATAGTTATGTAACATCCCTTTTTTTTTTTTTTTTTTTTTTTTTTTTTTTTTTTGCTTTTTACATGTACTTTTGTCTTGGAGCTTTTTCCATAGTAGATAAATAGAGCTGTTCTACTGTGTGGGACATCAGAAAGTCTTATACTAATGGATTGTTTTCATTCTCTCGCTATTAAAACAAAACAAAACAAGTTTTGGATATCCCTGCTTACGGACTATTTTGTGTCATCATTTCTATGAAGAAGGGGAAAAAAAGGAGTGGTAGAGAAACTTGACCTTCTCTGTTTACTTCACCTGGAGCAACATCTGATTAAGTGCTGCTAAGATGTTCTTTGTCATAGTGATTCCTTGATACCTAATGCCCACATTTGTTGGTGTCATAGCTCTGCCTCCCAATTGTAGGAGTTCCTCTTGAATTCTCTAAAAGTTCCCAGTGCCCGTGGGATAAAAATGTTTACCTACCTTGAGTTTAGTAAAATTTCCTCATATGTGGGCTTGACTCTTGATAGGGTAGACTTTTTATGTGTAATCAGAATTAGTTTATGGTACACAGGTTCTTTAGAATTTATCTATGCATTTTCTTCTTTCAAAAGAGCAAACAAAAAGACTTCTGTTTTATTCAGAAGTACTTTGATCCCTTGGTAGAGTGCTGTGTAATCAGCGACAATTTGAGAAGGGTGTTGAAGGAACACGTTTAGTAAACTCTGAAGTTCTAAATAAATATCAGCTCTTTTCTCCTTACAAACCATAGGTCTCAGAGAACATCATTCTGTGGTTTGAATATGTCCCAATTTAGCTTATTTTGATTATAGGTAGAACTCAAGTCAATCCTATTTAAGGAATATTAAAAAAGAAAAAAAAAAGTCTGCATGTTGTTATTATTTATTCATAGTTTTGTTACCAGTGAAACCCACCAAGCTTTGAAGAGCACCCATCCACCAAAGGTCTTCTTTATAACTGACCAATTCAAAGCAGGAGATCTAGAGAAGGTATTTAAAGGGAGTCGTTTATTGGCAGGTTGAACTGCTTTGAATCGCTTTGGCCCTCCTTCTATTCCTGGTTAGTGAAAGGGACATTCTCTTCTTTTTGAGGTGGTTGGAAATGGATTGAGGTTGCAGGAATAGCCTGAGGATAAAACATAGGCCCTCTGTTTTAGAAGCACGTGCCAAACTTATATGGATTCTGCTTTCAGAAGACATTCTGAACTGCCTTTTCAAGTGCCAGCACTGTTGTGGGCCCAGCTGTCAAGACATCAAAATCAGCATGATGGACTAAAAATTTTAGTGTTTGATGATGAATCCTTAGGGCTCTGACATTACATCTACAGCATGCTGGGCAGTGATTGATTTTCTTGATTGATGGGAAACACGGTTCATTGTGGCCCAGGTCAGTGGAGCAAAGGACAGTTGATGAGTGGCTTTGAACTATGTCAGCAACCTGAGATGTATCAGTGTGCAAGTGGAAGAACTTAGTTTCCCTTCGTCTGGGTTTTAGTGAGGATGTGTTATTGGGAATACATGGAAAAGTTATATTCTCCTTTTATGTTAAGAAAGACTCAAACCAACTTACTCTCCCTTCCCTATTCTTCCTACTTGCACAATATAAACTTACTACTTGTCAAAATATGAACTGTTCTTTTTCTTTTTCTCTCTTTTTTTAAAATTTTTTTGATTGTTATTTCCCCAATACAATGTTTTCTTAACTAGCATGCGTTTCTAGCCTAGGTGGATTCTTCTGAGAGTTTACTGGGGCATTTTGTTTTTAGTGGCATAGTTTTTATACTAGGATTACCAAACCTGGACATACTCAGTTCTTTTTTTTTATATTACTTAATGAATTTTACTACATTTATAGGTATACAGCCACCATCACAACCAAATTTTACAGCATGCCCATCCCAAATCCTTTTCTTTTTGTTTAGGGTTTCCTTTGCTGTGCAGAAACTTTTAAGTTTAATTAAGTCCCATTTGTTTATTTTTGTTTTTACTGTCATTACCCTAGGAGGTGGATCTCAGAAGATGTTGCTGGCGTTTATGTCGGAGAGTGTTTGGCCTATATTTTCCTCTAAGAGTTTTATAGTATCTGGTCTTATATCTAGGTCTTTAATCCATTTTGAGTTTATTTTTGTGTATGGTGTTAGGGAGTGTTCTCATTTCATTCTTTTCCATGTGGCTGTCCAGTTTTCCCAGCACCATTTGTTGAACAGGCTGTCTTTTCTCCATTGTATATTCTTGCCTCCTTTGTTATAGATTAGTTGGCTGTAGGTGCGTGGGTTTAATTCTGGGCTTTCTATCCTGTTCCACTGATCTATCTTTCTGTCTTTGTGCCGGTAACATATTCTTTTCATGACTGTTGCTTTGTAGTATAGTCTGCAGTCTGGGAGCCTGATTCCTCCAGCTCCGTTTTTCTTTTTCAGGATGCCTTTGGCTCTTCTGGGTCTTTTGTGCTTCCAAACAAACTTTTAAAATATTTTCTTCGAGTTCTGTGAAAAATGTCCTTGGTAATTTGATAGGGATTGCATTGAATCTATAGATTGCCTTGGGTACGATAGTCATTTTGATAATATTGACTCTTCCAACCCAAGAGCATGGTATGTCTTTCTATCTATTTGTGTCATCTTTGATTTCTTTCATCAGTATCTTATAGTTTTCAGAGTACCGGTCTTTTGTCTCTTTAGGTAGGTTTACTCCTAGGTATTTTATTCTTTTGGATGCGATGGTAAACAGGATTTCTTCCCTAATTTCTCTTTCTACTCTTTCATTGTTGGTATATAGAAATGCTGTCAATTTCTGTGTATTGATTTTGTATCCTGCGACTTTGCCAGATTTATGGATGAGCTCTACCAGTTTTCTGGTAGAGTCTTTAGGATTCTCTAGAGTATCATGTCATCTGCAAATATGATAGTTTTACTTCTTCCTTTCCAATTTGGATTTCTTTTATGTCTTTTAATTCTCTGATTGCCATGGCTAGGACTTCCAAAACTGTAGAAGAGTAGTGGCGAGAGCAGACATCCTTGTCTTATTCCTGATCTCAGCAGGAATTCCTTCAGCTTTTCACCATTGAGAATGATGTTAGCTGTGGGTTTGTCATATATGGCCTTTATTATATTGAGATAGGCTCCCTCTATGCCCACTTTCTGAAGGGTTTTTATCAGAAATGGGTGTTGGATTTTGTCAAAGGCTTTTTCTGCATCTATTGAGAGGGTCATATGGTTTTTATTCTTCAGTTTGTTAACATGGTGTATCAAACTGATGGATTTGTGGATATTGAAGAATCCTTGCATCCCTGAGATAAATCCCACTTGATCATAATGTGCAATCCTTTTAATGTATTGTTGGATGTGGTTTGCTAGTATTTTGTTGAGGATTTTTGCATCAGTGTTCATCAGTGAGATTGGCCTGAAGTTTTCTTTTTTTGTGGTATCTTTGGTTTTGGTATCAGAGTGATAGTGGCCACATAGAATGAGTTTGGGAGAGTCTCTTCCTTTGCGATTTTTTTGGAATAGTTTCAGAAGGATAGGTGTTAGCTCTTCTCTAAATGTTTGATAGAATTCGCCTGTGAAGCCATCTGGTCCTGGACTTTTGTTTGTTGGAAGTTGTTTAATCACAGTTTCAATTTCAGTACTTGTGATTGGTCTGTTCATCTTTTCTATTTCATCTTGGTTTAATCTTGGAAGATTGTACCTTTCTAAGAATTTGTCCATTCCTTCTAGGTTTTCCATTTTATTGGCGCATAGTTGCATATAGTAGTCTCTTATGATCCTTTGTATTTCTTGATGGACATACTCAGTTCTGATGCATCATGGAAGCTAATGCTTTTAGATGGAAATTGATCTAATTGTTCAGAATCTATTTATACTTCCATCCTAAAAGTTTGAATGACGGTAACTAGATATATGCCCAAGTTGGTAGGGCTCAATGGCATATTACATGGATCTTTTCCTCCCTAAAAAGGTGCTGCATGTAAACATCCATTTAGCTTTAAAAGCCTTATTAATTTTTTCTCACAGAGTTCTTTAATTTTGTGGTTGCACTTCTGTGGACCTCCTTCAGTTCCCTTTTCTTTCTATCTTTTCTTTCTCTTTCTTCCTTTCTTCTTTCTTTCTTTCTTTCTTTAGAGTTATAATAATCAAAACACCATTTTGCTGTTTTAAGGCAAGGTGATTGATTTTTGTTGCTGTCTTTTCTAGTATCCTTCTAGAAATATTTTGTAGAATATTCACTTAAGTATAGTATGCAGTGCTCCAGGACCTAGAAAGGGTCATTGTATTTCATGGGCCTGTTACTTCATTCTGTGAGGAATTGTGTTGTGTATGGAATCATTAGTCTCTGGGTAAAGTGGGGGGAGTCACTTGTTAGAGTAGCTGGTGTCAGTTTTTCTAAATGGGTGTAAAATCAGAGTTGGAAGAGCTTCTCAACAAATATGTACTGAGTGCTTTCTATGTGGATGAGAAGAAGGCAGCAAAAAAGACTGAGAGGGAGTGGCCTGTTAGATAGAAAGAGAGTTAGCAGAGTGTGTTTTCTGAGAATCAGGAGGAGAAGATGATTCAAGAAGAATGTAGAAAGTGATCTACTCTGTTATGCTACTGAGATTGTTGGGCAAGATGAGAATTGAGATGTAGCTGTTGACTTTTACAGCAGAAGGTCGTCACTGACCCTGGCAATAGTTATTTCCAGGAGGTGGTGGGATCAGAATCTCACTCAAATGAATTTTGTTGAAGACAGAGAGATGTTGTGAAAACTGAAGATGATGTAGGGAAGAGGGACTACGTAACTTATCCTCCAAACCAGGACACTTGTTTGTGGAAGGGGGCACAATTTATCATTATGCTGGGGTACCAGGGGTATACTGAATGGTCACTGTTAGTGGTGGTGGGCAAGAGAGATTTCCCAGGAAGCATCTGTTTTATGTCTCCTCTTTGTTTACTTTCTCTGAAGCAATTTCTTATATATGATTTAGCAATTCTTAGTCCATTAGTAATTTGATTATTTTAGTAGACTTTGATATGGTATGTTTGTTCAGAGCTTTTTAATAGTTTTGCTTTGTCTACATGCAATTTATTTCCTCAAAGAACGGATTGACTTGACAGTTTTGATTTCCCTCTGTACCCTTTAAATATCTTGCTCTTAAATATAGAAGTCTGTGCCATATGAAAATGAAATTCGGTGCCCTAGAGTTTTCATTGTTTAATTGAAATACTTTCAGGGATGAGAGATTCATAATAATGGTCTTTGGTCCTCTGACAGAATTGCTATTAGATATAATGACTGGCATGTGTTTTGGCTAATATAGATTTTATCTGAGTATCATTTTTTAAAAACAGAAATTTTAAACCCTAGATAATTTGCTAATGCATTCCAGTAAATTATTTTTCTATTGTACATTGTGTTTTATTTCAGTATATTTTCATTTAGAGTAGTGGCTTTCAATCTTTTTTTAATCTCATACCATATCAGTTAAAGAAAAAAGCAATCAATGTTTGCTTATAAAAATATTATACATATAATAGATGTACATTTTTCAGAAAATAGCAATTAAAAAGAATGAGATAAAGATGAAAAGAACAGTATTTCAACATCATGTTGCTTTTTATGATGGCTTTCTACTTTTCATCAGCATGAGGCACTGGATCAGTTGGTTCTCAATTTTGATTACCCATTAGACTATCTTATGATATTTTTTAAAAACAATGATGATATGCAGGCCCTACTTTAGGCACATAGAATGAGAATATCTAGGAAAGGAGATTGTCTCTCTCTCTCTCTCTCTTTTTTTTTAAATCTGTGATTCTCATATACAGTGAGGTTGAGATCACTATTTTATATACTTACAGGTACATTTGTCATTTGCGGTAATTGATGTAAATCCAAAATTCATCTTTTCCCTTACTTCTCTCTTCTTCCCTCCTTACTTTCCTTCCTTTCTCTCTTCTCTCCTCTCCTCTCCTCTCTCCTCTCCACTCCTTCCTCTTTTCATAAGTTCTTGCCAGAAGCGGTTAGATTGTGTTTGAAGATTGTTAAAATCTACTTCTAGAAGTCATCAGTTCTGCCAGTTTCTTGTATGATTATGCTTTGGCAGAATTTATATTATTTTTAGTACATGTTGAAGAATATTTAAAAATTAATCAGTGTTTTGGTAAAGGTTAGGCCATGCAAAAATCTATAATTTTACTGGGCCCAAGTAGACTGTAAGTCCTCCTAATATGCTGCAGAAGTGGGAAGGCACTGCTGGGGCCATTGTGTGGTGCTTGCACTTTTTTCTTAGATCTCAGTTATGATTGGTAACCCTGACCATCTACTGTAAGGACAAGTGAGGGGCCAGTGCTTGTCTGCATATTAACTATCATTGTCTTAATTTCTTTTTAATTAAAAAATGCATAAACTTTTTACTCCTGTATTGCATGACTGAGTTTTTGTATAATTGATGTAGAGGTGTGACTAGGGTCTATCTCTAAACATAACCCAAGGAATTTTCATACACAAGAGATCTGAAATAAAAAGAAATTGGTTTTCTTGAGATTTGCTGTTCTAGTGTCCTTATTTTATTTTCCTAATTAAAAGAAAATCTTGATAAAAGTTATTTTTCCAGAGATGGACTAGAACTCTGGTGCAGTGTTTTGTTTCGTTTTCTTTTTGGATTTATACCTGCAGTCCAAACATACTTTTGGACTCTGTCTAAATGGCAGTTTTGTTTCATGCAATAATTGCTGAGTGAGTATTTCATGGAATAAATCTTTGTTCTGTTTTGTTCCCTTGCCCTAGGGTATTAAAAATTAATATACTTTATTTTTTTAAGCAGATTTATATTTTCAGAAAAATTGAGAAGACTATAAAGAGAGTTCCTGTATATCCATCACCCTCTGTGTTCAGTTTCCCCCATTTGGCATGTTAAATTAGTATGGTACATTTTTTGTAATGAATGAACCCATATTGACAGATTATTACTAGTTCCATAGTTTACTCAGATTTCCTTAGTTTTTACCTTATGGCCCTTTTCTATCTCAGGATTCCATTTAACATATGACATGACATTTAATTGTCATGTCTCCTTAGGATCCTATTGGCTGTGGCAGTTTTTCAGACTCTCCTTGTTTTGACGACTTTAGCAGTTTTGAGAGTATTGACCAGGTATGTTGTAGCATGTATCTCTATTGGAATTTTTCTGATATTTTTTTTTTCCGATTAGACTGGGGTAATGGCATTTGGGGAAGATGCAGAGGTAGAGTGCTAATTTCATCACCCTGTTTACATAATTTATGACCGTTGATGTTGACCTTGATGACCTGGCTAAGTGATATTTGTCATGTTCCTCCATTGCAAGGACTCTCCCCACCTCCACAGTGTGCTTTTTGGGAGGATGTTTCTATGTTCAGCCCACACTATGCTGTGCATAGCCCACTGCTATGCTTCTCTTTAAGTTGAGTATCTACTCAAAGAAATCATAATTTATTTGGAATTCTTCTGCCTGGGAGATTTTTTTCTTTCCCCCTATTTTATTAATTCATTCATTCATTTTATTACATCAGTATTGATTCATGGATTTTTATCCCTGTATTTTGGGTTGTAAGCCAGTACTACTTATTTATTTTGTTACTCACATTGTTCCAGGTTTGGACATTGGATTATTGGGAGTTCTTTGAGTTGGATATTATTATTCCCCTTTGACTTCTCCCATCAATGTTTCTTTTGGGTTTTTTTGGGGGGGACAGTTTGGGGAGAGTGCTTCCTTACTTTCTGGCACTATTTGATGACCCAGGCTCATCTTATATATTTCCTTCCTCCAATCATAGGAGTAGCCATTTTTTTTCCCAAAGAATCAGACCTTTTTTCTTTGTTGTAAATAAGAGAGAGATAACCACATAACAATGAAAGAGAGGTTGGTTACCTACCCCTCCCACCTTTCTTAACTTCTGAACTTGTATTTTTTAACTAGTCCTTAACCTTGAGGGGGCCTCTTTGCTTTTTAGCTCAAGGCTGATGATTTGGCTTCATTTTTCATAATTCTTTCATGTCGTAAACTTGGACCTTTGTACTTATTTCAGGATTTCCAGGCAACTTGGAGGAGTTTGGTTTTGATACATCTAGGATCAGGGATTTTCTGTCTTCTATCATGGAAACCCCTTTGAAAAAGCAATTCAAGGATTTTGATTTATCATATATTCCTCTTTGAGATTGCTTTAGAACCCTTGCTTTATAACGTTGTAATTTTTATAGCATGAGAAAGAGGTTCTTCTTAGCCTTTTTCTGAGGACTTTTTGCACAGCTCAGGAATGGCATTAGTATGACTTGAGAAATACTTGAAAGATGACTGTCTTTATCTCTGAGGTCCTGACTCTTTTTTTCTAAATTCCTGGACGTTTTAGAGTCGAAGGCAGTGTCCTGTGGTTCAGTATCCAAGAGTGACATGAAGTTCTTTTTGCATCTCCTCCCATAAGGAACAGTGGGTGGTCTGGATGCTCCTTTTCCTGCAGCCTCCTCGGGAATAGTAATCATGAGGGTTTTGAGTGTAAGATGAATGCCAGACTGACTTTATCTGCTTGAAGTTCCAGAGGAGACTATATTAGAAAAGGAAAGAATATTGCATCCTAGTACCTAAATATCTTTATGTACAGAACCAGAGTAACATAGATGTTATGTTTAGAAATAGCTGAAGTCGTTAATTCTTGATTACAAATATCATCATTGGTAAATCATAACTGAACTGTACATTTTCAAATGGCTTTGTTCTTCTCAAAAATGCTTTCACACATAATACCCTAATGAAAATATACGTTTAGAGGAGCAGTAATGTGGGTAATAATGCTTTTCCCCTTCATCAGATTGTTCTTTGAGCCACAAAAATACCTAGTTCACATATCAGTGAACTAGGTATCAGTGAGAGGAGGAAGTAGCTCATTCATTTAAACATACATACAGTATTGTTGAATGCCTCCTTTAGCAGTGCAAACCTTGCCAAAGATTAAAGGACCATTGGTTTATCCAAATTATTAGCTCCTTGCCATTAACAGCAGATTGAGCATTTTCCATGTGCCAGGCTGTGACTCTTACGCCTGTTGAATGAATGAATGAGTTTTTTCTTCTTGCATTTTGAAGCTTGGCTACTCTTTTTATTTTATTTTGTTTTTTTTGGTCACCCTGTGTCATATGGAGTTCCCAAGCTGCAGTTGCTGCAATGCTGAATCCTTTAACCTACCGTGCTTGGCTGGGGATTGAACCTGTGTCCTGGCACTGCAGAGATGCTGTTGCTCCCCTTGTGCCACAGCAGGAACTGCTGCCTGCTCTTCTTTAATGTCTTATCCAGTTCATCTCTAGATCATCTTTACCTAACGGAGCCTGGACCCTGATCACTGCGTTAACTAAATTCAGTTTCTCTCTACAGAATATCAAAACCCCAAACAAATGACTTAAACAAAATAAAAGTTTTGTTTTTTTTTTTCCACATAAAAGAGGTCTGGAGCCAGGCTTTGAAATGCTGGGATGGATGTTTCCTGGAGTCATCAGGGATGCAGGGACCCAGTCTCTTTCAGGCTGTTGTCCTTGTTCTTAGCATCCCAGGTGACTGCTAGACTTCCATTCAGTAGATTCATTCATCTTGCTCCTGATGGCAGGATGGAGGAAGAAAAGAAGCAGAAGAGAAAGTTCCCTTCCACTTGAAGGAAACTCCCTAGAAGTAATCTGTAAGGCTCCTTATATACATCTTCTTGGTCCAAACTTAGTCTTAAGACTACATTTTGTGGCAGAGGAGGCTGAGAGATAGTTTTTCACCTGGACAGTAATGTGCCCAGTAAAACAAAAACCAGAAAGGCAAAGAATGCAAAAACTAAAACCAAAACAACTCCCCAGCCCCTTAGGATTCTATTGTTAGAGAAGAGAAGGAATATTGGGAGGTAATTATTGGTCTCTGCCACAATCATTCACTCTAATGCTGCCCAAAGTAGTCTCCTAGCTTTCCTTTACCACCTGACAAGTGATTTTGCTGATTCTCAAACTAGCTGTCATCATTGCCTCACATTGTTTACACATACTCCTATTTCTACTCCCAGAATTGGTGGGAAAAGTCCTAAATTATAAAAAGTTCTGATAGAAGGTGCCTGTTAGTTAACCCCAACTGACTTCCTGTTTTTAAACTTGTGGATTGTCAGCATCTGAAATCCATTTCTTATAGCAGTTGTTTAAATTTTCCACTCTCCTTCCCTATTTTCACTTGTTTTTGTTTACTTTCGTATAAATAAATCTACTCTGTCTCTAATTCAATTTTGTGTGTCTCTGTGATATGTCATCCTAGGCCTCAATTTCAACACCCATTTTTGTCAGCAGTATGTAAGTCTGGTTTTGGTGCCTGGACAAGACTACTTCGTGTTCTCTGGATACCTCTTAAGTGAATAAATGGTCATTTTCATTCTCTCTTCCTTCCTCCTAACTAGTATATACTATTTTCTATACTGAAAATAATTTCTCTGGACTTGCTGCCCTCCCATTTTTCTCGGTTCAGTTTTAATTTATTTTATTTATTTATATGTGCATTTTAGTTTTCTTTATAATGATTTTTATTTTTTCCATCTAGCTGGTTTACAATGTTAGTTTTCTACTGTACAGCAAAGTGACCCAGTCATATACATGTTTACGTTCTTTTTTCTCACATTATCATGCTCCATAATCAGTGACTAGATATAGTTCCCAGTGGATTTTATTTATTTTTTTCTTCTTTGGCCACCCTGCGGCATATGGAGTTCCAGCCTGATCCTTAACCCATGGTGCAGGGCCAGGGATTGAACCTGTGTTCCAGTGCTCCAGAGACACTGGATCCCATTGTGCCACAATGAGAACTCCTAGTTTGTTTGTTTTTGTTTGTTTTTTGTTTTTTGCTTTTTAGGGCCACACCTGCAGCATATGGAAGTTCCCAGGTGAGGGGTCCAATCAGAGCTGCAGCTGCTGTCCGAAGTCACAGCTACAGCAATGCAGGATCCGAGCCACATCTGCGACCTACACCACATCTCATGGCAACATTGGATCCTTAACCCACTGAGTGAGGCCAGGGATGGAACCTGCATCCTCGTGGATATCAGTCAGGTTCATAACCTGCTGAGCCACAATGGGAACTTCCCAGGGCACTGCTTTTTAAACTTTCCATGGTAACAGTTCTACTGGCAAAGGATAGCAGCTTCCTGTGTGCTATTTTCCTTGTCTGGAATGCCCTTTCCTTTTTCGTATCCAACTACTTTTTCTGAAGACCAAAATCTGCCCATCACAAAGATTTCTAGGATGACAGGAGACCTTACTGACTTTTTAGGCTTTGAATTCCTGCCATGCTCATTATCTGTTACCCAGCACTCCTCTTATCCTTGTGTTGTACTGTATTGTGGAATAAATCATCTTTGTTATAAATGTCTTATCTCACAGATACCCTGTAATCGTATTCCTCCTTGCACTCCCAGTGCCTGGTATATAACGGCACTTAATAATGTTTGCTGTGGATGATGGCATCCCCTTTTCATTTCCTTATCTTGTTCCATTTCTAACACTTAGATTGCTTTAAAAAAAAACAATTAATTTTTCTTATCACCAAACATTTCTTTTCCATAAATGAAATGGGAGTGCTTGGACTGAGCTGAATGACAGATTTTCAGCAGCTTGATTGCATTCTGCTTTGCACTATTTACAGTACATTATAAAAGCCTTGAAATGATTGTTGGAGAAGTAACTTTGCTTCATGTTTCTTAGTCTTTTGAGTATCATCTAAAAACTTGGAATAAAAGAGTCATGAAAAGAGCGGGTAAGATTTTGGAAAACAAAGTTTCACATTGAAGAGTTCAAGATAGGATGGGGAGAGAATGTGAGTGAGAGGGAGAATGTGAATAAATGAGAATAATAAAGAAAATAAGAAAAATGAGTGAATTAGTATATACCATTAGACTCACACTGCTTGGTAAACAACATCAAGATGATATCAAACAGCCAGGCAGAGGGTATTTGTGTCAAAAGTGTTACACATATATATCGTAAGAATGCAAATTCGTATTGGGCATTTTTGGTGCCCACCCACTACATAAAGAAGCTTACCCCATTGTCTTCATGATAAACTATTTTTATAATAAATTTCTCAGCAGTATAGTGGTGTGGTGGACAGAAGACTTAGTTCACTTGTTTATTTTACTATTTTTTTCCATAGGGAATTTGAGATACTGCCTTGTGATTTTGAATCAGCCTTTGGACAAGTGTTTTCGTCATCTTTGGCACAAAGGTAACCTTAATTAGCATTTGTATTTCTTTGCTTGCTTACTCTACCTGGAACTAACATGACTGTTAAATTCCCCAGAACCCAGCTGCAATACCAGAAAGTGGAATTTATAATGTAATTTAATTACTGAATTATCAGAAGAGTCCATTACTGCTTCTCTGTTAACCTTTTTACATATGTGGTGTCCATAGTGTGAACCTCCAAGGACAGAATTACAATGCAGCATTACTCTGTTGTATATCAGAGCTACTGCTTAAATGTTCATCCTGAGCACTCAACAAATGTTTCTTCAAGTGTAAATATTTTTGGCACCAGGGACAGTAAGAAGCATGTACAAGCCTCACTCACTCCAACATTCAGTAATAAGTTATCTGCAGGGTGACTGGATTTGCAACATTAAAAAAGAAGACATGTTACCAGAATATTAGAATCTCTAAGGATGCTGAAAACTATAGTCAACAATGGACTAGTTTCACAGAATTAATACTTCTATGAGGTTTCATGTAAGAAATGGGCTTTATTAACTCCTTTACATTATTCTTTGATTTTTATAGCATTAACTAAAGAAAATACTCTGTAGTCGTCACTGTGTTTTGAATCTCTGCTCTTCTTTCATGAAATCTTGAGGTTTTTTTTCCCAAAGGGATACTTCTAAGTTATCAGTGTAAGTTTTGCGTCAGATTAGATATTCAGAAGAACTTGTTTCATGACATATAGATGCATATAACTGATTCACTTTTTATCATCCCAGAATTCTTTTGTATTCTTGGCACGGAGTTTGTGTGTCTTTGAATGCCAGTCTGTTATGTTAATAAGCTCACATCTGTGGACAGAGGTAGTTGTGATACTAGAGGGAATAAATTGTTATAGATTACTCTGTGTAAATAATTTCTCTTGTCTGGGTATTCTAGATTTAGTCATAACATAGCCTACTGAAAATTTCACATTGTAATTGTGCTAAGATGCTGAGATTGCCCTGAAAGTTAGAAAATTACTTAAGTATTAACTTACCTTTCATAACACTTACTTACTTACCTGTAATTAGGTATTTATTTGGCCATAAGGCCAAAAGTTCTTTTTTGTCACTTTCTCTCTGTTTCCCAGTGCTTTGTCTGACATATAATTGCTTAGTAATTGCAGTGAATGAAGAGGGAATTTAATATTTCTATTGCTAATTAATACCAAAGTAAACTTTTCAGGCACTTCTCTTTATCTGAAATTATATCAGATTCTGTGATATTTTTAGAACAGTATGTAAGCAAATGTGTTTTACTGTCAACATTAGAAATAGACAAAGTATTCATTGATAGGAACTTGTTGGAAACCATGGATAATGAAAACTGTCTTATGTTTCAGATTTTAGAGGTAAATGGTCCTATTTTGCACATAGTGTGAAATGATGTAGATTTTGGAGCTGACTGAAGTTCTTCATTTCATTAGTTTTTCTGCAGTGAATTTGATCTGAGGGAGTCTCATGCCTGACATAGCAGCCGATCATTGATTTGCATAAAAAAAATGAACACTTGGTCAGTATGTCTACACAGAGAGCAGTAATAAAGGATCCAGAGAGTCCTGGGTACTGAAATGGTTATATCATTCTCACTTCCAAAATAAGTTTTCTTTAGGTTATTGAAATGTTAAGTTCTTTCATCTTTACCTCTAGGATAATTCTTGGCCTTCTGGAGCCATTAACCCTTAGAAAAAGCAGGTCTGAAGGGGAGGTGAAATTGGTCTTTTGTGATTCTCATAACAATAGGCTGTGGTCTATGTTTGTGTTGCTGTTCTTCCAAGTAAAGGCAATGAAATAGGGAAACTTTGAGTTTGAGTTGTTGCTTTTCACAAAAGAGAGAGGCCTAGAAGAAAGCATGGGGCAGCATGGTGGGTAGGGCATGGGGGAGGTGGGGAGAGAAGATAAAACTGTGGCTTGGGGATTTTATTTCAGCAAGTAAGTCACAGCTGGAGGCTGCCATGCTGTCCCTCCTTAGCTCGGATGCGCAATATTTCCCTTAACGTCTGTTCTGTGGATGTGATTTGTCAAGGGCATTATTACAGAGAAAGTTGAAGTCTTCTACACAGCCCAAATCTATGTAAAGTTTATAATTTACCTTTAACCTGTTATGCCAAGGACTTCTGTTGCATATGGATTTCCTGAGCTTTTTCCATGGGAAAGACTTCTTCTTCAAGAAGGAAGGGAAAGGAGAAGGAGAAAAAAGAGAAATTATTTTTCAGTTTCTCCCTGTAATGTTTAAGTGACATGTTAAGAAATCCAGTTTAAAGAAGAGATGCAAGGGATAGTAACATAAGTTTCTACATGTATTTTCCCTTTAGTGTTTCATGAAGTTTTGGTGATTTTCTTGGTCACAAGCCTTGGAATATAGTCCTACCTGTTGAACGTCTTGTATACTCATGTAAATCTGGGGATGTAAAATAAGTGCTTCACTAGGAGGTAAATAGGTAAAAAGAGGTATAGTTAGTAAGGATCTAACTAACTTTTCTGTAGCAATCAGAGATTATAGGCATTTGTGACTATTGCCTTCAGATTTCTTAACCTCTTTATCTCTTTTTTCTTTTCTTTTTTTTGAGTCAAATTTTCTCTTCTAGTATCTTTTCACCCTGAAATATGTAAGTGAAAAAGATGGGGATGTTTGTGCTTGAACGGCTCTGCCTATTTCCTGTTGTAGGTGAGTTTTTCTCATCTTGGAGTCAGCAGGCTTACCAGGGTCCTCACAGATAGTAGGAGAGATCTCTGAGCTACATAAAATTGAAAAACAGGAAAGAAATAAGAAAGGTGACGTTAATTCATTTACCTGGAATAAGGTTACCTAGATAGACCGTATTTCAGATTTCCAGGAGTTTGACTTCTTAAATTGTATTTTCATTTTTAACATGAGTTCATAGCCTCTTCCTGCTTCATCCGTTTGACCTACAGAACAGTGGTGACCAGGTTAACTGGATTGTGAATTAATTGTCAGATTGTGCTAATTTTGGGTATTTATGGTCTCACACCTTTTTTCCTCTAATAAGGAATTACTTTCCTTCTCTTGATTTCTTTCTCTTTAATTTCCCTGGTGACCAACCTTAAGATCAGCCCAGGGTACGGGCAACATAATGCTGGTTCATTTTGAATGAGGCTAAGTCCTAAGATACCTGACAAAACTGACGAGTCTCTAGGTTAAAGGGAGGCACATGCAGCATTTCATGAATTGAAATAGAAGCAAGGTCTTTGACAATGTATTTATTGTTTATTTTATGGTCACACCTGCAGCATATGGAAGTTCCTGGGTAGAGGTCAAATCGAGAGCTGCAGCTGAGACCTACGCCACAGTTTGCAGCAGTGCTGGATCCTTAACCCACTGAGGGAGGCCAGGAATTGAACACACATCCTCATGGAGGCTATGTGAGGTTCTTAACTTGCTGAGCCACAACAGGAACTCCAAGGTCTTTGGCTTTATAACATCATTGTTTCCTCTTCTGTTCCATTTGTTATTGACTGATACAGGTTAAGGTCCTTCTGTGAATGGTACTGGGCTTGAAATTGTACTGAAATGGAAATCTGGCGGGGGGGTGGTGGTGGTGGTGGGGGCACAGGTGCAGCCTGAAGAAGTGGGTCTGGAGCAAGTTGGCTCCGAGGCCTGAGCAAGCAAGACCTTAGAGCCAACGTGCTCCAAACCCACTTCTTAACAGCTGTGAAATTATTAATTGCATCTACTTTGCTCATGTCTGCATGCTTTCCTTTTTTTCTTAAAATGAAAACTCCTTACCTGAATAAAGCTTTTTTTTTAGTAGAATCCTGACTTGCTCCACTAATTATACTGATCTTGTGATGGTGATTAGTATTTCCATCAGATTTAAGTTTTAAGTGAAGTCTGCTAACCTTGTTGTACTGATCATTTCCTTCATAAATTATGCACTCCAGGGTGCTGTCAGCTACTTTCCCCCTTATTATTTGATGTTAAAGTTCAACCAAAGTTAGCAAATGTGTATTATGTGGAGTTTTCTTTTTTCTTTCTTTTTCTGTTCCAATTTCTCTAGGCTGTCAGATTTTCTTACCTCACTCCTGTTTATTCTCATTTAAATAAGAGAAATTGTGTATCTGTAATTTTTACGTGTAGATTGGTTGAATTGGTTGGTAGCTTTAATACCAAGCATGGTATCAGTAGCTATTTTATTCCTGTTATATTTATTTGTATACATTTATCCTTGTTAGAGGAATTTCAAGGGAAACATACTTTTTGCTAATCGCCCTGACATTTCAAATTCACCTTAGGGTTATTACCCTAAAGCTGACTCTGGAAGCGCTAATCCTCGTCCATGTAGTCTATTCTCTGGCCTCATCTACCATTGCTACCGCATCCTATGATGATTGATATAATAGAGCTGCCTTTTTTGTGTGTGCCTGAAATAGGTTTTTACTTATTCATCTTGCAAACTTGCACTTATCCTTAAAGGTCCAACTCAAACGCTACCTCTTGTGAACAAAGGCTTCCTTAGGTTGCCAAGGTCGTGATAAATTTTCTTCCTGGGGGGTTGTTTGTACAGTTTCTTTTACTTAAAAATATCACCTTATCCTTCCATGGGGATAAGCTTCTTAAGGATACAAAATGCTTAGCCGATGGTGTTTTCCTCTTAGTTCCTGTGAGACTATCCTGGGGGCAGCTTTTGTAGGTCATCCTAGCAGTTGCTGAAGGTGTCTGTCTTTGCTGCTTTCTAGATCCTGGGAATCGTCTTGCCCTGATATGAACCAGTTATAGTGGGCAGCAGGTGTGTGCACAAGGTCCCTCTCACCTCTCAGTCTCTCTTCTCTCTCCTGTCTCTCTCTCTCTTCCAGATTCTTCTCTGGTTCTCAGCCTAGATTGGGTCTCTTTTCTACTTCTGCTGAACTAGAGCTCTGCCAATCTTTTCTTCCCTTCCGCTCTGTGACTCTCAGATGCTTATTTCGTATTTCCTAGTATAACCAGTCAGAACTGATGTTTTTAATTGGTCTCACCTCCTTTCCTCATAGCTCATGTGCGAGAATGTATTCCTTCTTTGCCTACTGGGTTTTATGTCTTTGGCAGTTGAATGTTGACAAATGTGTGAGTGGAATATATCCTCTTTGTCCATGAAGGTATTGTGGTAAGGGATATCTTTTATTATGTATAAGGATATAAGATTATGCAATGCAGTTGTACCCTTCTGATGTTAATGTCTAAAGAGATTTATCATATTTTTCTGTAATACTTGTAATGCTTCTTTCTTTAAAATAATTGCTTTGTGGAGTTCCCGTTATGGCTCAGTGGTTAATGAATCCGACTGGGAACCATGAGGTTGCAGGTTCGATCCCTGGCCTTGCTCAGTGGGTTAAGGATCCGGCGTTGCTGTGAGCTGTGGTGTAGGTCACAGACGTGGCTCAGATCCTGCCTTGCTGTGGCTCTGGCGTAGGCGGGCAGCAACAGATCTGATTCGACCCCTAGCCTGGGAACCTCCATATGTTGTGGGAGCAGCTCTAGAAAAGGCAAAAAGACCAAAAAAAAAAAAAAAGAAAGAAAGAAATATGTGTGTTGCAAAAATTTAAAACTTCACTTTTTATAATGAAAGTGTCAGTCCTCATTAACTATTTAATATTCCCTACATTATTTGTTTTATGCTTGCATCTTTTCTTATGGCCCATGAAATTATTTTTATATGTATGTTTAACTGTCAATTAGAGTAATAAATGAAATCCTATAACTTAATAGGAAAATGCCCTTAAAACAGTGACTGCCAGGCCATATGACTCTGTATGTTTTGTGGCAGTTAGTGTAGACATTCTGACTGCCTGCTTTACTTTGTTCTTTATGCTATTTAGTTCTGTGTCCTAACTGGTATGTTGGTCTTAAATGTAATTATAAAATGGCTTCTATGTGAGTATGACCACTTATGTTTTTAGGTTTCATAAAATATATATATATATTTAACTCATTCATTCATTTATTGACTTACATTTTGCTCCACATTTAATTTACACACACATGCATACACACTTATACACACACTGTTTTGCTTGATGTTAAGCCCAGTGAAGTGAGCCTGATATGTGGTTAGAGGAGTATAAGCATTATGAATAGTTATTATTATTAATAATTACTAATAGTTATTCTTGCTAGGGGAGCCTTTTTAGTGTGGTATCCTTACTGAAACAAAATAAAAGTTAAACAAAAACCCCCAAAGGATTCTGTCTCTACACTGAACTGATAATGGAATACTATATAAACCCAATGAAAACTAAAGCATCTCTTTTAGGTCATTTATCTGGGGGTGAATTCAACATTTTGCATTTTTTTTCCTTAAAGTTGAGGATGCCCAGCTCTTTAGAAGGTGTAGTATCATTCTCCCAGTCAAAATACTTGGGTCTTAGACGGCCTGCCTGAAATGCAGACATTGTTATGTTCAACAGCTCTTCCCAGAAATTCATTGTGGAGACGTAAAGGTTTCTCCACGACACTTTTCCTTCATTTCACCTGTAACATAGAGCTTGTTCAGTTAGCTGAAACAACAGGCTTCGGAGAAGCAATCAGAAAACCATGGTGTGGTTCACCTCTCCCCCCCCCACATTACGGAGTGTATCTTACTCTTAAGATTCTGGAAACATTTATTTTTGCCCTGCTCTGCTTTAATATTTGATCTCTGTAAATATTGTTTTATGTTAGATAAGTATTAGGGTTCCTCTGGGTTTTTTTTTTTTTTTGTCCCACTTTGTTTAGTGGCTTCTCCCTTGTAAGAAAGAGGTTCTCTATATGAAAGTTTATTTTTTAAAGTCATGCTATTTAATTGAATGTAAATGAGTTAAAGAACATCTCCACTGGTTAATATTTGTGTACAATCACAGATTAAAAATAACGACTTTTTTTGTAGTACTAGTCTTTGGGTGAAGCTGAGCCTCTCTCAGGTTTTAGTTTCACAGTAATAACTGCTTGGAGTCTGGGAAGAAGCTGCTGTTGGTAAGCAGAAAAGATAGTGAGAGAATGTAAGATGCTCACTGAGAGACAGATGTTTGGCTGAGAGAAAATCTGATGCACAGTCCTTCTATGTCTAGAGTCTACTGGCAGTGTTTCGAACCAACTGAATGGAGTACCCATAGTAGGAAATCACTTGTTTCAGCTAGAACTGAGAGAAACTGTAGGGGGAGGAAATATTCTGATTTTGAACACATTGAATAGACTTGAATAGGGTGAACTGTTAGATACATATAATGGTAGGATCTCTGTGAAAGTAAAATAGTGGCATCTTCTAATATTTCCTTGCTATCTAAGTAATTATCATATATTAAATTTTTATGGATTTGCTGGTTATGACTGCCTGATAGGTAGAATGTCATGTGCATTTCATGCATTTCTGTCATTTAAATGCATTCAAGCAGAGATGTAGTTAATACTTTAGATGGAAAAATGCTAGGCTTTAGGATATCGACGTTTTATTTTAGTTAGGATGATCTGGGAGGCATCTGTTCTAGTGATGAGTAGCTTAGTCATTAGACTTAAGAATCCTGTAACAGTTAAGCTTATCACAGTTTACTGAACTACCAAATTGACACTATTTGTGTCATTTTCTGCTCTTACTGTTTCACAGAACTTATGTTGTAAGCACATTTAAGTGAACGTTGAGCCAAAGATCTGATGAGCAATTTGCATACTTGGTTCAGGTTCATTAAGCAAAAGCTGTAGTCCCTGTAAATAAGGCTGGCAGAAAAGATTTATCCCACTCATACGGGGACTACAGAAAGTTATTTAAATCAGTAGCATTTTAATATGTCAGTGGCATCAAACAAAACAGGCATTGTCTAATATGAAGCTTGAGACATAGTCTACTATTCTCATCTTCAAGATGATGGTCCATTTCTATTGAATTAGATCTTTCCATATTCTGGGTCTTATACTTTAAATGTTGTCAGATATTAAGGACCTCAGTGTTAATTTCCTTCTTAAGATTCATTCTTAGACCATCGTGTTGTGTGGTGTTTTGTTTCAGTGAATACAGTATCACAGGGCATTTAGGGAGTTGGTTACCAAGCACATGTTCATTTGCCCATCACACAGTGAGTCTGGAGCAGAGAAAGAAAGGTTTGTTGTAGGGCCATGCAGGAAGAACATGGGGGCACATGCTTCCCAAAACCCTGAACTCCTCAAAGGCATTTTTAAAGGTGGAGTTGGGGAGGGGCATGGTTGGTTGTTGCAAACTTCTAGGTGTAGGAGTCTTCTGTTCTTGCACCTGTCCAGGTAGATCAAGTCTGGATGTTCCTGTAAACCTCCATCAAAGCAAATGTTACTCTCTGTTTTGCAAATTTTATCTCTATGTGTGTGGAAAAATGTTATACCCTTAAAGGTCAGAGCCTTGAGAATGGGCTCTTCTGTATATTTCAGACTATAGGGAACATTCTTAACTCTGAGCAAAAGCAATAGAATACAAAGGTTAGAGTAAAAGAAACAGATCTAACGTGATTGATAGCAAAAAATCAAGTACTTTATATTTGAACTGCATTTATAAATCAAGTACTTTATATTTGAACTGCATTTATAAATCTTCTGCTATATGTCCTCATTCCTTGGTACTTTATATGAACTGTTATACTTGATATTTAAAAAAAAAGTCACTCTTAAATATCAAATTTTATAGCATAACATTTTCTAATAATGTTTAATGAGAGGCAAAAAAGTTCCAATATTTCCTTTTTTAACCCATATTTTTTTCACATTGTCAGTGTCAAGCAGTGTACAAAGCCTAGAATATCAGCGAAAAAGACACAGGCCCTATTGTTATTGTGCTTACAATCCACTGTTTGATGTTTCCAGTACCATTGTATACATCATATAATATTCTTGGCAAACTAGAATGTATTATCATTATGGATTGAATTGTTTTCCCCCTGAATCATATGTTGCAGCCCTAACCTCCAGTTTGACAGTACTTGGAGATAGTATCTTTAAAGAGGTAATTAAAGTTAAATGAGGTGATTGGGTTGGGTCCTCACACAGTAGGACTAGTGTCCTTTTAGAATAGGAAGCTATACTAGGGCTGGAGCTTATAGAGAAAAGGCCAGGAGGTCACAGTGAGAAGGCCGCCATCTGCCCAAAGAGAGGAACCTTGGGGAAATCAACCCCACGGACTCCTTCTCTTGGACTTGTAGTCTCCATAACTGTGGGAGAATGAATTTCCATTGTCTTAAGTCCTCCTGACTGTGGTATATTGCTGTGGAAGTCCTAGCATCTGATGGTATTACATAGAAGTCTTCTGGGCAAGTTGAGAATTGTTCAGTTCTCTTTTCTAGAAAAGCACTGATCTCAAAACTCCTTTTCGTTTATGAGCCTGCTGCAATCTTGTAGCTCCTGTCAGTTACTGGTAGCCTTGAACCTCTCTTGAGCCCCCTTTATTTACAGAAGACATTTCACTGACTTCAGAAAAACCCTGGTAACAGCCTACCTATTAGATATTAATTTAATGGATATAATCAGAATTTGGGAAATCAATTTTGGACACCTTAAACAGATACAGAAAAAGGTGTGGACCTTGGAGTTCCTGTCGTGGCTCAGTGGTTAATGAATCTGACTAGGAACCATGAGGTTTTGGGTTCGATCCCTGCCCTTGCTTAGTGGGTTAACGATCCAGCATTGCTGTGAGCTGTGGTGTAGGTCACAGATGTGGCTCGGATCCCGTGTTGCTGTGGCTGTGGTGTAGGCTGCCAGCTTCAGCTCCGATTCGACCCCTAGCTTGGGAACCTTCATATGCCATGGGAGCGGCCCAAGAAATGGCAAAAAGACAAACAAACAAACAAACAAACAACGCCAGTTAGGTTCACTGCATTGCTTTAGGACCATTCTTAGTGTCAAGTCTGGATGTTCTGTAGGTCATTCACATAAAGACCAATAAAGACCAACCTGATGAAACTCTTCCCTCTTCCCTCCTCCCTCATGGGATGTGGCCTCTTTGCAGCATCTTTGCCTGCTCTTTGCACTGGATTTGTTCACTTAGGGGTAAACTACAAATCCCACCACTGACTCTCAGCAAAACTGTCAGTACTAGACAAGATCACCTAGGGACCAGAGGATATTTTAGATAAGGAGGCAGTAGCTTTTTAAAAAAGACATAAATGTGTTTATAAAGAAAGAAAGCCTTATTTCATGTATACTGTTATTTTGTTTGTTTTTATAGTTTTGTGTTTCTCATTTGGGAACAGACATAATAGTTTTTTAACTAAAATATTTAAGATACGTTCCTTTTTTTTAATGTTTACATTAGAAAAATACCTCACTCCCCCCGCAGCTCCTGCCATGTTAATACAAATATATATGTATAAACATATATAAACTTATGTATGTAAACATATATATATATAAACTTTGTGTGTATGTGTTTATGTGTATATATATATATATATATATATATATATATATATAAACATTTATATGATACTTGGGTGGTTTTTATGAAGTGAGTGGACTCATTGAATTAGCTTTACTAGAAAACATATTCACCAGACTATGCAAGGATGGGAAATGAGGTAAATTAGTAAAATCAGTCAAAAAAGACTTGCCAAACCTAATATCTTTTAAAAGCTATTAGTCTCTCCCCGCATTTTCCTTTCTGTTCTTTTCTGGGCCTTCCCACCCTCCCTTCCTTCCAACCTAAATAGTGAAAAGGTGAAAAAAATACCAGTAATGGTTATGTTTCCTCTCCAGTAAGTCATAAATAAGTGACTGTAAGGATTTAGCATTATACAATATTTTATTTTAAATTCTTTTGGCCTAAAGTTGAAATCTCTCTATCCTATATGTAAGTGGTCACTGTGTAAAACACATTCCAAAAGAATAGAAGTTAATGGAAAATATAGTCGCATCTAGAATATTTGTTTTCGAAATTATAATTCTGCCCTAAAGGTAAAAATGTCATGTAATTTTACTTAGAATATCAAAGTGTCAGAAAAGTGGACCCTCCTCTCTTGTGTCCCAATTTTACCTTTAGGTAATAACACAGGGGTATTTCAGCTTATTCGGTGATGTGATGTGTCTTTGGGATGTTTTGTGGAGTTCAACAGAGGGGATGATAGAGGATAGATAAGGTGCAATGCATTTTTTCAATTGCTAGAAGCTTTTGGTTAGGTTAAAGAAAATAGATGTAATACTGTGTTTAAAAATGTACTTATCATTACCAGACTGTATCATTCATTAGACATTTCTTCAGTGTATAAACTTATCACTGATTACAAATTCAAGTCAGTCTTCTTGCTTCACGACTATTTTATACGTCTTACTTATAGTGATGCATTTTAAAATTTCAATCTTTTTCCTGGGGTTTTTCTGGCAATTTAATCATGAGTCACAGCATTGTGTATCCTTTATATTCAATAGCATGTACAACATTGCAGAAATAACAAAAAGAGCATTATCTTTGGATGGGCTGAAAATAGGTTGGGTTCGTCACCTGAGAGGGGAAAAAAAAGATAAATATAAGCTAAAATTTGTGGGAGTATGGATGTGAATGTACACAAAAGCAAATTTAGGAATCTTGAGAAATATAAATATGCCAACCTAAGCAACTCTATGTTTTATATAACACACTAGGCTTAATATGTGGCTTATCCATGTCCATATGCTTAAATTTACTAGGTTCTTCTTTGCTTTATGTAGGCAGAATGATTAATTTTGCTTTTCTTTTTAATTTTATTAATCTCAATTATTACTAAATTATAGATGTTCTTGAGAAGATGTATCTTCATTCATAAGATTCAGAAGGCCTCAGAGGACTGTCTTCCAAAACAGTTTCTGGTTGAATAAAATACCATCTCTCTTTGTTGGAAATGAGATGGGGATATTATCATAATGATGCAAGTGGACCATGGTTTCTAGTTTTTATGCGACATTTTTAGCAGAGCCCTCAATAATAATTTCCATTCCACTTGTGCCTTTTTGTAACTTTAAAATAACAACAAAAAAAATATGTTAATGCTACAAATTAGTCTAAAATAGTACATTTTTCTAATGATAATGGAATTGTAAGCATGCTTTAATGACTTCTTAATATTTTCTTGGAGAAGTAAAGTATTTATCTTCTCAGAGTATAAACACAAATCAAGATACAGCCATTTATTTATTTATTCTTGTTTGGCCACTCCACAACATACGGAATTTCTAGGCCGGGGATCCTATCCCAACCACAGGACACTACAGCTGTGGCAACTCTGGATCTTTAACCCTCTGTGCCTGGCTGGGGATCGAATCTGAGTCCTAGTGCTACAAACACTGCCTCTTCACCTATCACCTTGCACCACAGGGGGACCTCCTACTTTCTGAGTTTTAAAGAAACAGCACTCCTTTCTTCCACAGGAGAAAAATAAATAGAAAGCATATGTAAATTTTGTTTTTCTTTTGTAAATAGAAAGCAGTCTTCCTATACTTAACAACATTAAAGGCTGTGTATGCATTATTCTCCGTATGTTTGGTTAAATGTGATGTAGAAATGGTTTGGAGGTTCTACTTGTGACATCTGCTAACTTTCCATAAGCAGGCAGCTATGCACTGTTGTAGCCAAGGAGAATCCTGAGGCCTTTCATATCTCTGTCATTCATTCTGTTTAACCAAAATTAGAGGGTGAGATAGGAACATTTATGTTTGATTCTTTATAAGAGGCGACTGGTGTTCAAGTTTCTGAAGGGGAGATGAAGGGATGCCTTAATTCTTTGTTCCTTGTTTAAAGGAAAAAAAAAAAAACGCTTTTAGTTAGAGTGAGTCTTGATTAATTGTATATCTCAGCAAATTGGAAAATTTTTCTGTTAACCTAGTTTTTAGAAGTTACAAACCATAAATGGCAAACTCCCAATCAGTGTGAAAACAGCTTGGTAAGGATCCCATCTATCCATCTCTTAGATTTATTTGATCGCTACACTAATGAGACTTCATATTTTGAGTGCTGACCTTAGTACTTGGAGATCTTTTGCCATTAAAGTGGATATCAATTACAATTACTATATGGTGCTTATTATATCAGGAACATTCACTAACTATTTTATATAAGGATTTTTAATGCTTTTTAAACAGTGGTTGGAGCAAAGTGGAATTGGATATTTCTATTGCATTTCTACTTCAGAGTCAATGTTGAATTTACTTTCGCCTACCAGTGAGCCTTTTGTTTCCCTCTTCAACAATTTTATATCATCATGCTATTGTTGGTGGCGTCTGTCTTGCTGGTTTTCTTTCTTGTTAAATTTTTGTTTATTTATTTATTTCTTTTGGCCTCCTTGCGGCATTTGGAGTTCCTGGACCAAAGATCAGATCCATACCACAGTTGTGACCTATGCTGCAGCTGCAGCAATGCTGTCCTTAACCCACTGTGCCTGGACCAAGGATCAAACCTGAGTCCCAGTGCTGCAGAGACTCCCCTGATCCCATTGTGCCACAGTGAGAACTCTTTTTTATTTTTGAACATTATACTAATAATAATTTCACCTGCCTTTATATTCAGTTTGAGTCAAAATTAAAAGGCAGTTTATTAATTGTGGTACATGGGTAGTATCACTTCAGTAAATTTAAATAGTATTTTAAGTAAAAGTAAAAATTATTAGTAGTTAATTGAGCTTTCCATGTTTCAGTTTTTTTTTTTTTTTTTTGTCTTTCTAGGGCTGCATCCATGGCATATGGAGGTTCCCAGGCTAGGGGTCCATTCAGAGTGTAGCTTCTGGCCTATACCACAGCCACAGCAACGCGGGATCTGAGCCCCATCTGTGACCTACACCACAACTCATGGCAGTGCCAGATCCTTAACCCACTGAGCGAGGCCAGGGATCTAACCGCGTCTTCATGGATGCTAGCCAGGTTCGTTAACCACTGAGCAGCACCAGAACTCCCCCATGTTTCAGTTTTATGAATGATGTCAGCACATTTCTGAAAGTTATTTTAAGGCAAACCCAAAGTGATATGTCAACAAAATAAATGAGGAAAAAATAAAGATAAATAACAAGTTATTTACTACCATGAAATGAAAATATTATAAATTTGAGTGAGCTTAGAAATGTAGATAGGAGAATTTTTATTGCTGAACTTTTTATATTACCCAGTCTCTTTTTCCTTTCTTGAATGTATCAAGAGAGCCTAAATATGGCATCTGGAGGTTATTATACTTGATTGATTAATTGGGTGCTGTCATTATCTTTATTTCATTTGACCTTTTCAAAGAGCATATTTTCAGCTTGGGTACCATAAATAAAAGTGGGAGGAAACATTTCTTCAAAACAAGCTGATAGATGTTAATCACTTCCTTTCGTTATCTTATAATATCGGCAACAGGCGTGTTTTGCTTTTCATTAACTTAGGAAATTCTGATTAACTTCTTAAAATTTGCATGATTCTCACCCATTTGTTTTTTACTACCCTTGTTATTGGGAATGATTAAGATCATTACTTGGCACCTTAGGTGATATTATAGATGATGATGTTACTTCTAATTTTTTAAACTATTAGAAACTCAGTTAAAATAATTTTTAGGTTAATATTACTGAAGGAAATTAAAGAATTGGAAAATATAGATTACCAGTGAGTATTTAGAAAATAAATCTATAGCTAAGCCGGTAATGTAAAGGGAAAAATACAAATGTGCCAAAACAACAACAAAAGCTTTCCCACTTCTAGTCGAGTTACAGAACATTTTCCAGTTTCAAAAATTCCTTTACCTCTCCTTGTTTTATTTTCTCCAGAAAATGGGATTTCTCCTGAACAGATTTTATCAGGCTGGGTGAACCACTGTTCCTTCCAGCTTTTGGAGATAAGCATTACATAGAGGATTTTTCATGAGATTTAAATTCATTAGCACAGGAGTTCCCATTGTGGCTCATTGGTAATGAACACAACTAGTATCCAAGAGGATGCTGGTTTGATTCCTGGCCTTGCTCAGTGGATTAAAGATCTGGTGTTGCTCTGAGCTGTGGTGTAGGTCCCAAACCAAGGCTTGGATCTGGAGTTGCTCTGTCTGTGGCACAAGTTGGCAGCTGCAGCTCCGATTTGACCCCTAGCCTGGGAACTTCCCATATGCTGCAGGTATGGCCCTAAAAAGAAAAAATAAAATAAAATATAAAAAATCTTTAGCATAGAATGGAAAGTGATTGTGAGAAAGACTCAGGTTTTAAGGGGACAGTTTAATGTCAGGAATGGAGACTGTATTTGTTTCTCCCTTTGCTTTTCTCTGCATCCAACTACTTTGCCACGTACAGTCAGTGTATAAAGCAGAGCTTTTTAACTGTATGACCTCCTCCCTATCCACTTCCCAGCTTAGCTTCATAACTGCTTGGAGACCAGCAATAGATAATTTTAATTAAGCAGTACTGATGTTTTTCATGAGGGACTACATTAATAGAATTGTTTTAGCTGTTAACGTTCCATATTGGTTTAAGATTTGTTTTCAGATTGCTAACTGATGCGTTTTATTCCTGATCTAAAATATGCTGTCCACTGGCTATTTCTATACACATCTCCTACTTAGCACATTTGAAACCGCCTCATCTTTCTCTTAAAATCAGAACTTCTGAGGACTTGCATCCTCTGTTATTCACTAAGGCTGACTCTTTTAAGATGCCCTTAACTTCAGACTCTTCTTTTTTTAACTTTACAGATGTGTATCGTCTATTGTTGGTTTTTTCCTTTATTCTCATTCATGCCTCTTTCCCACTAACTGATCTCTTCAAGGTACTAATCCTGTCATTTGAAGTTGTTCTCAGAATTATCTGCCTCTCTCTGATTATTTTCTCTCCATCTCCTGTGTACCATCTTCATTTTTTAAGAAGAGTTTTGTTGACATATAGTTGCTGTACAATATTATGTAAGTTATAGATCTACAGTATAGTGATTCACAACTTTTAAAGGTTATACTCCATTTATAGTTATTGTAAAATATTGCCTATATTTCCCATGTTGTACAATGTATCCTTGTATCTTATTTAATACCTAATAGCTGTACCACTTTTTTCCCCATCCCAACTGTCCTTGACCTTGAATTAATTAATTCAGACAGGTTCTTACTCTCCCTAGAAGCTTGGAGGGTGTCACCATTGCATATAGGATCAAGTTCTAATTCCTTAGGCTTTTAGCTTTTTTTTTCTTAATTTTATGGCCTCACTTGTGGCATATGGAAGTTCCTAGGCCAGGGATTGAATCCAAACCACAGCTGCAGCCTATGCCACAGCTGCAGCATTGCTGGATCCTTTTAATCCACTCCTGTGGCCCAGGGATAGAACGTGTGCCTGCACAGTGATCCAAGCCACCGTAGTTTAATTCTTAACCCACTGCACCATTGAGGGAACTCCTAGTATTTTATACTTAATGTTATTACCATCCTTACTTATGTGTGTCATATTCTTGCTCCTAACATTTCAGGGCAAGGCCTTGAATGTCTATCTCTCACGTCAGTGTCTAGTAAGGCACCTTGGATAGTGTGGAATAGAACCTCTGTGCCTTGGCCATTCTGCCTGACTTCTTGCCCTCCTTTCTATCAGCCTGCCCATCTGCACCAATTTGTTTACTGTTATTTCATGCCCTACGTTTCCCATTTGAGGAAAATTAGTCTGATGGCTGCGAACTTCTTCACCCGACCCTCCCTTTTTTTGGTAGACACCTAAACCTAGTCAGTTTCTTTCTTTCTTTTTTTTTTTTTTTTTTTTTTTTTTTTAGATTTCCAGGATATCCATAACCAGTTTTTGCACAGAACGTTATTTTTTGCCTTCTTGAGTCCCTCATAACATGAAAGCTCTGTATATTGTATGCCATGGAAAATTATCCCTATAGAGTCCTCAAGGTACTGAAAGAATTTAGAAAGTAGGAAGCAGAGGAACTCTTCATTTTGTATGTCTTTTTATTTCTGATTAGCTTCCATGCAATCAAAGTGGTGCCTTATTTTCCAGGTGATGGTAAAGTTGTCACAGAACCGTTGCTGTTTACATTTAAACAAGTTATTCTAAATACTGTTTGGACAGTTCGCATATGTTGTAGGTAGTGGTAGTATGTCATGTCTCTATAGTATGACAATATCTTTTCTAATCTGATAAAACTTCCACAGTATAAACTATGTCTTTCTCATATCCAGCACATTAAACGAATTTATATTAGCTTTAAACAGTGAATTCAGAGCTAATATTTTTAGGATCTATTTAACAAAAATAATAAATCATTTTGTTTTAAAGGACCCTACCAAGAAAGTGAAAAAAACAGATCCATAGATTGAGAGGAAGTATTTGCCAATCATGTATCTGATAAGAGACTTGTATATAGAATATATAAAGAACTTTTACAACTCAATAAGAAGATAAATGACCCGTTTAAAATATGTGCAGGAGTTCCCATTGTGGATCAGTGGAAATGAACTGAACTAGTTTCCATGAGGAAGTGAGTTCAATCCTTGGCTTTGCTCAGTGGATTAAGGATCCTGCGTACTGTGAGCTGCAGTGTAGGTTGCAGATGTGGCTTGGATCTGGTGTTGCTATGGCTGTGGTGTAGGCTGGTAGCTGCAGTTCTGATGTGACCCCTACCTGGGAACTTCCATATGCTGCAAGTGTGGCCCTAAAAAAAAAAAGGAAAGAAAGAAAAAACAGAAAAAATTAGAAAAAAAAAATGTGCAGAGGACCTTTATAGACAGTTTTCCGAGGAAGACATACAAATGGAAAAATGCTCTACATCAGGGAAATGCAAATCAAAGCACTTGTTACTTCATGAAATGGTTGAATATGGAGTTACTGTTTCACCCAGTGATTCTACTCCTAGGTATGTTCCCAAGAGAAATGAAAGCCTATGTTCATGCTAAACTTGTCCTTGAATGTTCGTAGCACCATTATATATAATAGGCCCAAAGTAGAAATGATCCTGAGTTACATTAACAGATGAATGGATAAACGAAATGTCAGATGTCCATGTAATAGAAATTTGTTCAGGCCATAAGAAGGAAAAAAATACCCAAACATTCTGCAACATGGAGGAACCTTAATCATTAATCTAAATGAGGGCATCCAGACATAAAAGACCATGTATTATATGGTTCCCTTCATATAAAATGTCTCAAACAGGTAAGTCTACCAAAACAGAAAATATATTAGCAGATGCTTAGGGCTGACGGATGGGGAGTTAGGGGAGAGTGACTAAAAGGTATGGGGTTTCTTTTTAGAGTTGTGAAAATACTCTAAAATTGATTGTGGTATTGGTTATACAACTCTAAATATTCTAAAGTCATTGAGTTCTTTAAATGTGTTAATTTCGTGGTATGGAAATTAGATCTCTGTAAGATGTTACAAAAATAATAGTCATTAAGGTACATTTAGTATCATCTAGTCTTGATTATCCTAATAACTTTTATGGAGTTCCTGGGCCAGGGGTCAGATCCAAGCCATAGTTGCGGCTATGCTGCCGGATCCTTAACCCACTGTGGCAGGTGAGGGATCAAGCTTGCTTCCCAGTGCTCCAGAGACGCCACTGATCCCATCGCACCACAGAATAAGGAACTCTTATCCTAATACCTTTTAATATTTGTATTATTTAGGATGTTCACTTTTCTTGTGAACTTTAATTTATACCAAAATCGGTCTGGCACTCTGTCCTTAAATTTGCATGTAGTTGTGTAATTTGGGCCAATGGTTCTCAAATTGAATGTGTGTCAGAATGATCTGGAGGGTCCCAATCTCAGCATTTTTGTTTCAGTAGGTATATGGCAGGGCTTAAGAATTTGCTTTTCTAACAGGTTTTAACAAGAATGCCTCTGGTCTGGTTTGATAAGCAGTGCTTTAGGTCTTAAGACATACTTTTTTTTTTTTTTTAAAAAACACATTTATTAGCGTCTGAGCTAATGGCCTTGGTAGATGTAGATTTTAGCACTGCGTGATTTCTTTCTTTCTGCTATTGTTATATCACATCTCTCTTTTACCAGCAAGAACATCACTTTTTAGTATTATATTTGGCTTCCTTTTGTGAACACATCTCTCCCCTTATTTGCATTAATGGGCTTCATGTTTGAGTGCAAGATTCTTCTTACAATCCAACTTTTTGATCTTGATTTTCTTTAACATTTGTGGTACCTATTTTCTTTGCAGATCTGCCTTAGAAAGTTTAGAAACTTTGTTAATGCTACACAAAATAAAATATTTTGAACAGAAAAAAAAAATAAAGCTGATTTCTTTACAAAATGATACATTAAAAAAGCTAGACACAAATGTCAGTTATGTTTGTGCTGCACTTCACTGTTCCGAGTACTTATTTTAATTCCCAGATCAAAGAGTGATTTTAATTTGTTTTAATTAGAACACTCTTGTTTGAAATATTTTTACTAGGTAAGCTGTGTGTGGAAGACGGTGGCAAGCATTCATTATTAGCATTAAGTTCTTAATCAACGGAACTGCTTATGGAGGAAATTTATTGTCTTGATTTAAAACAAGCAAACAGGACATTTTTTGAAAGGGAAATACCTTGAGGTTTCTGTCACCCTGAAGTCCTTAAGCCTCTTGTCCAATGTTGGGAATTAGTCATGGTCCAAAATATTTATAAACTAATAAGTGAAATGGGGATCTGGCGGGCGGCTGGGATTACAGAGACGTGAGACAAGACCCTTTCCTGGGGGAGATTTACAGTCTGGTAGTGTGTGTCCTCGTCAGTCAGTGAGGATTTACGTAGCGTTTAGGTTTACTGGTTCTGTGTACCATATTTGAAGGGGATCTGAGAGACATACAGGGAAAGCCCTGCCCTGGAGAGTTTTCATCCTGTATGGAGACGAGACCCGCACAAGAAATGACCACCTTTTGCACATAGTGTATGCTGTGGGGTTGATGGTATGTGTCTGTCAGGATTCTAAAAGGGACTCAGAATAGAGCTGGAGATCAATGTGGATGCACACACAACAGGAGTTCACTGAAAAGTGCCGCAGGCAAAAATGCCATCTTTGGTAATAAATTGCAAGGAGATCAAAAGCGATGTTACAAATAGGAAAAATAAAATAGCTAGGCCATAGAATTCTTTCTTACATGTGCTGGTGTGGAGGGGAGCAGTTGTCTCTCATGCTGAGGACTCCAGATGAAGGCAGGCCAGGTCAGGGCCCCTCTCTTTCCTACCCTCGTGTTGGAGGACATTTTATAGTGGGCTTTGGCTGGCCCCACAGGGGTGGAGGGATCCCTCTGAAAGAGCAGGAAAACCTAGCTGCCAAAAAACAGCCAGCTGTTGAGAATGTTTTACAGTGTTGCAATAAGTAATGCATCATGATTAAGAATTTCACATTCATGGAAAAAAAAATAATGAAAAATATAATAACATAGAAAATATTAGAAGCAGCTTAATACCTTGGGCTTATCTGTCACATCAGAGTGTTAGGACAATCTCAGGTTATAATGACCTTGGAAAACTCTATTTCTAATATCTATCATGAGTCAAAGAATTGCTGTTGTCTCTTCTTTATGTAATGGTAACAGTAATGCAACCGTTATGAGGAATGCTGTGTACCGCAGGTGGGCGTTGTCTGCTTAAAACTCTTTGAATTTAACATAAAAATTCATTTTGCATTATAGGTGTTCTATGTGTGTATACTGAATTACAGTTAAATTTTTGTGGTTATTTTATTTCATGCTGGGGCCTTGTTACTTTTAGTTCATAAGGGCATGCTCAGTTGGTTTAGCCAGATTTTTTGGTTGAGCCAAAATGTTTACTAAAGTGAATTAGTCAAGAATTTATAAATATATGTATAAAATATATATTTTTGACTTTCTTCCAAGAATGGTCTAAAAAGGGAACTTAAATTTAACCAGCTTTCCAATACTGCTGATTAAAGATGTATAAAGTGTTTTTATTGTTCATAAATGACTATGTAATAATATTGGACTATCATATTGTATGTAGAAACGTTTCCAAATGTATAAAAGAGTTAAATGTAAACAATAAAACTAATAAAAAAAATCGTTGAATACAATCAGTTAGGATATTGTGAATGTAGGATTAAAGGAAAGTTCATTTCAACTAGGATTGGAAACCCAGAGTTTAAAAGTAGGCATGTTTGATTATAGAAAAAATTAGTAAATTTTATGTAGCATAAAATACTATAAACAGTGTTAAAGGAAAAAGAAACATATTTGGAATAATAAGTATAGACACATGATAGGTGAAAGGTTTTTTTATCTGTAACATAAGAACTCCTGTGTACAGAGAGGTAAAAGTCAACTTAACCAAAAAAAATTTACTGAGGATAAAAATAAGCATTTTAGATGAGAACTAATTCAAATAAACTGTAAATGTATGAAAAGATGCTCAAAGTTACAGAAGTTGGGAAAAGCATGTTAACATAAGGAGATATCATTTTATACCTGTTAAAATGACAAAAATTAGAGTAACAGCTATTGCTGTTGGAGATACAGGAAATGGATAATCTGATAGTGTTAGCAGAGATGGAAACTGTTATGTCTTTTTCTTGGAAAATAATATGGCAATCTCTATTACATAAAAAAATACATGTCTCTTTTAATTCTGCACTTCCAACTACTTTACTCTCTATCCCATAGACACATGAACTACATAGGTGAAATATATATAGGTATATATGCAGTGACACATACATATGGACATTTATTGCAAGATTCCTAATAGAGGCAGAAAATTGAAAAACAAAGAAAATGCCTATCCATAGCTGAATAGTCTCTAGAAGGTGTCATAGAATATTATGCCATTTTGAAGAAAAGAATTAGAGCCATGCTAATTGCTTTGGAATTGCAGTGAGGTTTTTTTTGAAGGAGAAGGAAAGCAAGATGTAGTAAGGTTCCAATTATATTATCCTATTTTGGTAAATCAAAGTAAAAAATGTTGTTATGTACACATTTTAATATGTGTGAAAATTGATGTCTGTATATCAACATGGAGAAGCATAATCCTAACATGTTTCTTGGACAGTGGTTAGGGGAAGAATATCTGGTGATATTTATGAGCGTAAAGAGAAGAAGACAGCAAGCAAAAAACCTGAAAGTATAAAAATAGCATAAATAAAACCATTTATGGGAGTTCCTGTCATGGCACAGCAGAAACGAATCCACCTGTTATCCATGAGGGTCTGGGTTTGATCCCTGGCCTTGCTCAGTGGGTTCAGGATCTGATGTTGCTGTGAGCTGTGGTGTAGGTTGCAGACGTGGCTTGGATCTGGTGTTCTGTGGCTTTGGTTATGTATAGGCCGGCAGCTGTCTCTCAGATTCAGCCCCTAGCCTGGGAACTTCCATATGCCTCAGGTGTGGCCCTAAAAAGGAAAAACAAAAACAAAAACATTTATGATATGTAGTTTTGAGACTTTTATATAAATTGTATATACATATTAAAAAAATAAAAATCTTAAAAAGTTGAGGACAGTATGCCAAGAGAGAGCTGATATGTGTGCAAAGAAATTGAACATAGACAACTCTTGGCTGGAAGTTATAGGCAGAACTGCAGTGATGTGCTGAAAAATATCTATTTGACAATTATAAAAAGCTTTTCTCTAGTATTTTTTTTTCCCCTAAAGGTTAGTAACCTATTGCAACTCTGCATCTCCTGGAGCTAGCCAGGCCAGTTGCCTCTCTGTTTTTGTCTCCAGTTAGGAAAGATGAGAGAGATTTCAGTTTTCATTGCAACCATATAATTGGGATTTCAGGAGGCAGGGCCTGCCATAGAGAGCCAGGAAGCAAATAATGGTTTTTGCAGCTAAATGCATCTATTTTGGTCTAAGGTATTTCAAGTTGGGATTGGCTCTGACCCATTAAAGATTTGTGAAATACAATTTCATTATCTGTCTTTAGTGTTCTGTCTTTACAGTAAAACACAGAAATCGCATCACCCATAAAAGCTTTTATGATGTTTGTCTTCTGACTTTGTAACCAACCTTATTTTTCTCATTAGCTTTTGAGTTCTGTGACTTAAGATTCTTTTACTACTGACATTTTTAGAATATAACTGTTGTAGTTGGGAAAGAAATAACCTTTTATCAATAATAGAATGTTTAGACCCTCCTTTTTTATATCCAGTTTTTCATGTATAGCTAATAAACATAAAATTGTTAGGTATTTGACATTTGTTTTCAAGAAAATAGTTGAGACTTCAAGGATTACTTACTGGTTGGTTATGAATTTTGCATTTGGTTTTGACCTAACTTATTTGGGCAGATGTATTACCAATGCAAGTTCATGTGCCTAATGTACTGTGAGGCCAAACAATATTGGAGGGCCATGCAAGGAGATTGGTGGCTGTGCCCCCCAAACTCATTTCAGCAAAGCACTTTTAAAGGCGGGGTGAGGGAGGGGCAAACTTCTTGCTGTTGGAATCCTTAGTTCTTGCAGGTCAGATTATGATGTTCCTGTACACCTCCAACAAAACAAATGTTATTCTCTGTTCTGCAACTTTTTACCTTCATGTGAATGGGCTCTTAAAAGTCAGAGCCTTGAGAATAGGTTGTCCTGTATATTTCAGTCTATGTGCAGCTTCCTTTTGCAGAAGGTACAGAGCCACCATGACTAAGCACAGGCAACTGAGCACAAAAGTAAAAATAAAAGGAACAGATCTAACATGGAGTCAGATTTGTTCTTCCCTATTACAGAAGTATCATTTTGGAGTAAGGAAGATTGAAGTTTTAGAATTCCGAAAGTTAGAATTGAACACACCAGTGAAGACATGTGTGACCCCAAGCTTCAAACCACTGCTGATAATTGCTCAGGACAGTAAATAGTCCTGTTAAATGTAAGTTTTAATCGTAATGTTCTTATATTTATGCAGAATTTACCTATCTCTAGAAACTAGGCAGTACTAAGCAGTTGCCTTTTGTTTCTGTCTTCTATGATTTCGTTCCTCAGCATTTTGTAATTTTTACCATACAGATCCTTTACATGTATTTTTCAATTTATATGTAAGCTCTTTGATTTCTTTGAAGTGATTGTAAATGATATTATGCTTAAAATTTTTGGTTTCCACCTGTTCATTGTCAGCACGTAGAAATGTGGTTGATTTTTGTGGTGAGGGGGATGAAGACATCCTAATTTGAAAAGTGACACTATGTGTTCCCATAGGAAATAATGAAGTACACTGTTCTTATTTAGGCAACATTCTCGAATATTTTTGATAATGTTTTGAGATTTTATGTAATATTCAGGAGTTCCCATCGTGGTGCGTAGAAACGAATCTGACTAGGAATCATGAGGTTGTGGGTTTGATCCCTGGCCTCGCTCACTGGGTTAAGGATCTGGTATTTCTGTGAGCTGTGGTGTAGGTCGCAGATGCGGCTAAGATCTGATGTTGCTATGGCTATGGCGTAGGCCGGCAGCTGTACCTCTGACTGGACCCCTAGCCTTGAAACTTGTATATTCTGTGGGTGAGGCTCTAAAAAGCAAAAAAAAAAAAAAAAAAAAAAAAAAAAAAGTAATATTCAGCCACATCATAGGAACCATCTTAAATATAACTATTGTTGGAGAAAATTTTAGGAAGAAAATATTTATCCAGAGAAATAATTTTCTAAAGAAATAAGTGATCCATGATATATGATTTTAGAATACATTTATGGTATAATACATACAGAAACAGTCATCTAATTTGAATTTCTGAAGTTTGATATTTTTAGATTAAATTTGTTTCGATTATTTTATTTTAAAAAGTCAGCTTGATCATCCTTACCTTTAAAATTGCTTCTTTTAGACACGTAGACACTTAGAGTAAGCATAAAGATCTGGACATAGTATGATATTTAAAATGAATTTCCACATATTGATTTAGTCAGTCATCTACTTAAAAAAATATATATATATTAGTTAAATTCAGTAGTCAGCACACACAGATTCATATCTGAAGTCTTGCAGTGGATTTATGTATTATTTTCTCAGCCACCTAAGGCTTGCTAGTAACTTTGTTATTCTCTGATAAGGCCCGTCTTTATTAGTTAATGTTGACTTTGCTGCTTTCACACAGTATTCACTACCTCTCTTTATTGGTTGCAGAGTTACGACCACCATAAATAAAGCAAGCGTGAAGAGGAGGCAGAGACAGAATAGACAATTTATTTTCATGCGTTTTTGGTTACCATCTAAATCACAGTTGTCAGAGGAAAGTAGGTTTTAATGGTCACCCTTAACAAGTTTAGGGAAAAAATGTGCATTTTTACTTTTAACATGTTGTGTTTTATGGATCTATCACATTTGGTTCGGAATAATGATGATTTGATAATGACATTTTATTATTCAAACTTGATGAATAGGACTGGGAAGGGTTGTTTATTTTATCCTTCCATTTCAGTATAACTAATGATTTGGCAGGAGTGAGAGACTACTAACTGGTTCTATACAGAGACTCTGTTTAATGTTTTTTAATGAAATGCTTGAGTTCAAATAGGAATAGCTGTAGCCTAATTCAGACCCTGGCAGTGGTAAGGCTTCTTCCTTCTAGTGTGTGTGTCAGTGGGATCTCCCTCAGGCTTCATTTCAAATGCATGTTTTAAGGATTAGCATGCAAATACATAGGACTATATATATATGTATACACTCAGTAATCTCTTTAAGTGCTTTATGTTTGTTATACCTTCAGAATCCTTTTGTTCGTGTGAAATTACATCTGAGAGATCTTCGGGGAGTTCCCAGGACAGGAAATAGATGAAAGTGGAGCCCCTTCGATGGAGGCGGCCCACAGGGCACCCTGCATAGTGCTGGTTACCAGACCACCCCACTGCCCAGCTGCCTTCTCGTCTTGTCTCCAATTGATGTGTCACAGTGTAGATAAATAATAGGGATTCTTGCTAATCCCTCCTTTGCTATTCCTTAGGCTTATTTTTTCTTCTCATGGTGGGTTAGTTGATAACTACCTTTTGATTATAAAGAAATTTTAAAATGGTTGCATGGTGTAATTTAGCTAATTTGGATGGGATAAGTCCATTAAGTTTGTTTAATTCACGAACTGATACCACTGAAGACAATACCACCATGTGGACAAGAAGGTGCTTTTTAAAGAAATGGAAGTTTTAATATATATCCATTGGATATGGAATCCATCCAAAATAAATAAACAAAATTCCAGTATGCTTCCCATTGTGGTATTTGTTAAAGCAGTTCCCTTGTGCTGCCGTGTAAAAAGATAGAGTAAAAAAAGGAAAAGATAGATATTTAAGATGAATTGTTCTGTACATTTAATGTAGCATATTTAATATTTTCAATTATGTGAGGTTTGAACCAATATTCTTCAGTTAAAGCTTTTAAATGACTTTTTTTGTGGCTACAATTAAGGTTCTGATCATTTGCCCTTTGACAGCTAGAATGAAGAAAAACAGTTAGCTCCAGCTGGAATGTTGTGCTGATGGGGCTTGTCATTTGGCTAAGATAAGATATAATGAAACAGTCTTGGTTACTTCAAGACTAAGTGGACAGTTTGTGGGTAGTTTGGATAATTGGCCCATGGATCTGCATGTTAACAGTGAATGTTCTTAATATACGATTTTTTTTCTTCCGACTGCACTCATGACGTGGAAGTTCCCGGGCCAGGGATCAAACCTGTGAAACAGCCTTGGAGGCAATGCTGGATCCTTAACTTGCTGTGCCGTGGGGGAACTTCCCTTAGTGTATGATTTTTAATCATTTGAACAAAATTTTATTTTGGGGTCATAAAAGTTCATCACAGTCCTTTGCAGTGTTACAGTAAATATTTAGTCCCTATTGTCCTACTCTAAGTGGAATTTCTAGACATAGCACTGAAATGTAACTTGGTATAAAATTAGAGTTGATAACTGAAAAAAATACATAATTATTTAGAAAGCAGCAAAAAAATTAGTTTGAAAAGGAGTTGTTGATAGAGTTTTTATGAGATCTTTCAGACTTTTAGAGAATAGCATAATTTCCCACTGAAAATCTAAGGAGTGAATGAATGTGTGTGTGTGTTGAATGTACTTCTCCAGTTGTCTACAATTGAGTCCCTATATTTTATTTTATAAGTAGAAGTAATAAGAACTACCTTATTGGATTACTGTGAGGATAAAGTGAGATAATATCTAAACCTGAAAGATTGTAATTACTTGGTAAGTGGAAGCCATTATTAGAGTTGTTATTCTTAGGAACAATGTATATAGTTTCTACTCTTTTAGCCTCATTGAAGTTTCATAAATGTAGTTTACCTATAATTGAAGTAGTGGCTTATCCTCCTTGTTCTGTTTAAGCATGGGTTATTTCTTCAACTGGATTCACTATTTCATCTGTTTTTCCTTTAGAATAAAACCAAAAAGATTCCACCCCAAATTGCAAATGAAAAGAAAAAGGCAACTCACTTCTCACCTTACCAGCCCCAATAATTTTTATCAGGATTGCAGATGCAATTTAAGAATTTGGACAAAATAGGAAAAAAAAAAAAAAAAAAAAAAAAAAAAAAGTAAAGGGCACCAAAAGAAAATGTTAATATAATAATAGTGTCTATAATTATATCACTCAGAATATCCCCTGTGAATACGTTGGAGTATGTCTTTCTAATTGTGTGTGTTTGTGTTGGCGGGGAGGGGGAAATTATAGTTATTAAAATAGAACTTAAGCTGCAGAAACAGTTTAGTTTCCTTTAAAAATATTGTGTGATTATTTTTTCATGTCACAGCATATTCTTTGAACATTGTTTTATTGATACGTCATAATTAGTTTAACATTTCTCTGTTGCTCTGTTCTGTAGTATAAGTGGAAACTAGTATTTTTTTGTCTCTAAAAGAAGCACTGGCAGAAAAGCTGCTGCCCAGTGTCTGCTTGTCTATATTTAATTTTCCCTTTGCACTGATTTTCTTTCCTTGTAATTTTTGTTACTCTGCTAAAATAATTCATAACATTTTTTTTTTTGAAAAGTAGGTTTTTTATTAGCTTCTGGCTCTATATGTGGCCTGTGGTTATTTAAAGTTGTGGAGTTCCCATTGTGGCTTAGTGGTTAACAAACCTGACTGGCATCCGTGAGGATGTAGGTTTGATCCCTGGCCTCACTCAGTGGGTTAAGAATCCGGCGTTGCCATGAGCTGTGATGTAGGTTGCAGAGGTGGCTTGGATCCTGTGTTGCTGTGACCCTGGCGTGGGCTGGTGGCTACAGCTCTGATTGAACCCCTAGCCTTGGAACCTCCATATGCCGTGAGTGCAGCTCTAAAAAGACCAAAAAAAAAAAAAAAGAAAGAAAGAAAGAAAAAGTTGTGAGGTCCTAATCTCTTTAAGGTCAAAAAAAATGACATTCTGATAAATTTTGTATCTCCCTCAAAGATAATTTTAAGTAATAATAACTCCACGAATAGACGAACAGCCTAATCATTCAGTATGTAGGCCATCCTTTAACACATGTGCCTTGAGAAACTTAGGCAATGCACTTCACAGATTTGGAAGCTGAAAATTAAATATTTATTTAGTAAATATTTAGCTGAATGCTTGCTCTGTGCCAACTAATTATCTTTTTCTGGCCTGGGGATACAGTGGTAGATAAGATGTGATTTCTGCTGTCATGTAGCCTACAGTTTGTTGGACAGATTATGCAAAATAAAAGAACTGAAGGAAAATATCTGATAGTGATAAAATTGAAGCAAACTGAAAGGTGAGGAGAAGTCACATTTGAGTTGCAATCTAATCCTGTAAAGTTCTGGTGGAAAGCATTCCTGGCTGAGGGAATGGTAGGTGCAGAGGCCCTAGAACAGAATGAGGTTGATGTGTCTGAGAAATACAAGGAAGTCTGTGGCTGGAGGATAGTGACTGATGGGGGGTATGCAGTTTTTCTTTCAAGTTGCAGAAAAAATATTCTTTGGAGGTATGTACTCAAAAAAGCTTAATTACATAGGATTTTTAAAATGGAGTTATCGCATTGTATTTGTTTCACTATTTGAACGACACATTTGTAGATATTGCAGAGCGATCATTACAAAAGTCCACTTAACACTCACCACCATAAATAGTTATAAATTTTTTTTTTCTTGTGATGAGAACTTTCAAGATCCACTCTCCTAATGACTTCAGATATGTGATACAGTATTATTATTAACTATAGCCAATTTGCCGTATATTGCATTCCATGACTTTATCACTTTATCAGTGAAAATTTGTACCATTTGACTCCCTTCCTCCTTTTTTGTCCCCCACCCCCACCCCAACCTCAGGCAAATAGCAATCTGTTCTCTGTATTCGTGAGATTAATTTTTTCTTTACTGGTTTGTATTTTAGATTCCATGTCTAAGTGTGACCATACAGTGTTTTTCTTTCTCTGGGTGACACCTATCGCACTTAGCATAATGCTCTTGAGGTCCATCTATGCTGTCACAAATGGCAAGATTTCCTTCTTCTTTTTTTGTGATGGAATAGTAATCTGTTGTGTAAATATACTGCATGGTCTTTATTCCATCCATATCCATCAGTGGATATTTAGGTTGTTCTATGGAATTTTTGAACATTTCCATAGAAATTTTATGTGTACAGTTACCTCATTTCTTAGTCAAAAACACTAAATCTGAGATGTGCTTCTCAGAACCCATTTTAGCTTTTGGTGCTCGACTTCTTTTGAAACCATACATTTCACCTTGGGACTTGAACCCATGTGCTATGGCTCTACCCCAGCCAAGTCTCAGATTGGGACTTGAACCCATGGGCCTGGAGTTGAACCTGGCCAAAGCCCAGACTGGGACTTGAATCCAAATTTTTTATTAGAGTCATTCACCTGGTGTGAGGACTTACTGAGGCTCAAGTTCTTCATGTCTTAGCACAGAAAGAATTCATTAAGAGGCAAAGTAATAGGCAAAAAGTAGATTTATTGGGAGATCCTGTCATGGCCCAGTGGTTACCAAATCTGACTTGGAACTATGAGGTTGCAGGTTCGATCCCTGGCCTTGCTCAGTGGGTTAAGGATCCGGCATTGCCGTGAGCTATGGGGTAGGTTGCAGACGCAGCTCGGATCCCGAGTTGCTGTGGGCTGTGGCATAGGCCAGTGGTTACAGCTCCGATTCGACCCCTAGCCTGGGAACCTCCATATGCCATGGGAGCGGCCCAAGAAATGGCAAAAAGACAAAAAAAAAAAAAAAAAAAGTAGATTTATTACTATAGGACACTTAAGAGGAATACAAGCGGGTAGGGGACCCTCACCTGAGAATTGAGGCTACATTTTTATAACCAAAGGAAAGTGGACAGGGGAGACGACCACTTTCTTTCTCACTCTTTGAGTCAGGCTTACCTCACTAGCTCCTCTGTGACATCTTCCAATCAGGCAATAAGAGTGTTTGACCCTGTAGGTCAAACTAGGGCTGTCTTGGTGCTTATCAGATCAACAGAAGAGGGCATAACATGCGCTAAAATATGTTAAATCATCTCAGGCTTTAACATAATGAGGGGCTTTATTTTGTAATGTCACTTTTATATTCCTGTCCTTGGTTCTAAGAATCTTCATCTTGCTGGATTCAACCAGCAAGATGCAGGGCTCATTCTTTCACTAAATGGCCCAGGCCATAACTCCTGCTTTTATTGATGGCTTTGTAGTTAATTAAGCAAGTCTGCTTCTTTTCACAATGTTCTGATAGCTTTCTTGAGTGATCTTTCACTTACAGTGGTCTCCCCAAAGTTCCCTCTCTGTCTATAATCCCCTAATGGGATTTTGAAAAACTGCTGGGCAACTATCCTACTCTGCCCCTGTCATTTTTACTGATTAAGGCCAAGAAGGATTGTATACCCAGAATTCAAGACTTAACATTACTTACTGAGAAAAAAATTGGGAAGAACACACCTTTGCATTTGTATATATGGAGGCAGTAGCAATTCAGAAGTTTTTGGATGATGCTGGAGGTGATAAAAGCATGGCAATTAAATTTTTTAAATGTTTAATTGAGAGGTACTACTCTTCTGAGGTCTTTTCATAATTGATTTATTTAGTTCTTACCCCAGGAAGTGGATGCTCTTATTATCCCCATTGAACAGATGAGGAAAGCAAGACAGAGAGAGTAATTTGCTCAAGGTCACATAGTAAGTCACATTCACTCAAGGTCTCAGAGCTGGGATTCAACCCCTGATTTACACTTGCCTGCCTAAGATAAATTAAGTCATTAGTGATTAATTTCATTGTGTCATGTGAAAAGTTAATGATTAAAAAGTCTTAACAGAACCTAGTGATTTAATTTTTTTCATTTTGGAAAATATTCTCTTTCAGTACTTGTGAGTACATAAAACCTATTGTTAGGTATTTAACAAAGCTTACTAGGGAAAAGTGAGACTGTAAACTTTGATATAGCTATATTGTTCTTTTTAATGAGGGACAGTGGTTTTCAGGCTTCACAATCTTTGAATCTTACAATGTTTACATTTGTAGCAGAGCTAAAACATGTCTGTTACATATCCCTAGACAATTCTAGGAAAACAGATGCATTAAAGATCTGTTGTATTTTAGATTATCTAAGGTCTTAGTTAACCTTTTACCATTTACCTTTTATGAAGAACAGTTTGCTGGGTCTGAACTACAGCTTATGATTAAAAATTAATACTTAGTGTTCATGGACTCAATTTAGGTTATATTTTTATTAGAATGCAATGACAAAAGATAAAATATTTTTATCAACTAGTATTTAGAGATAGAGCAGTAGCAACCCAAGGTATAAACTTTCCTAAATGTATTTGACTCAGAGTACTCTCAGTGCTGTGACAGGAGGAACTCTTAAACAATGACACAGAAAAACTGGATAAGACAAAAACTGGCTAGAACCAAGTAGGTCCAAGATGGCAGAAGATTGGGTTTCCAGTAGGCCTTGAGCCTCACTCAGTAGATGCTCATTGTGATACACTGCAGTGCTGGGTTTGGTGAGGGAGGAATGTGCAGGGCCAAGTCAGTAAAGCAAGAGAGATTTATTAAGGCATCCGAAGCAGATGAGCTGAGCTCACGATGGTGCCAGTGCCAACTTTGAGGAGATGTCAGGCTTATAAAGGATCTGTGGTGGGAGTTTATGGCAGGAACTTGCGACAGAAACAATGAAGAAGGAGGAGGGGAAGGTTGGGGGAGGGAGGTCAAGTTCCATAACCGAGGGCAGTTAGTCTTTGTAGGTGGTTAATCTATGTAGTTGTTTTCTGTAGGCTATTCTTTATTGCTGCCCAAGGTGAGCCTCCACATTCTGGGAGAGGGTGTCGATCTTGTGTGGGGCCTTACGCATGTCGGCAGCAGGTCTCCAAGGTGGACAGCCACATTTGGGGGGCTCGGGAGTCTGTCTCCATCCTCCTGAGAGCATATCATGCAGTCAAATGACACACTCACAGCACCATGACAGTTCCGAGGCTGACCATAAAAGGCCAAAAAGTGGTCCTGGACCTCTCTGCTCTTTCCTCAAAATAGATGAAATAACCCTCCCAGTAGAGAGGCTGTGGAATTACGTAGTCCATATAAACTAATCACCACTAACCAATATTTTGGACCCATATTTTGAAGCAGACCTCATTTTCCCTATGGAATATGTATCTTGCGCAGGAATCCTGCTTTCACTTTATTATTACCTGCCCTTGAATTCTCTTCTGTGCAAAGCCAAGGAACCTCACTTGGTGGCCCTCCCATGAACACATTGGGGATGTGACCATCCTTTCGTGCCTCGTTTTCCTGCAACATCTTTATAAAGGAGGATGAAGAAGGTGGTTTTCTCTCCCTCCCTACTTCTCCTTTGACTATTAAAAGCGCCTCCCACACAGTTCTTGGGGAAGATCCCGCTTGCATGCCCCCTTGTATCCTTTATAAACATTCTCTTCTTATCACTTTTTCCCTTGATGAATTCCTTCTGCGCTGAGACCTAAGGAACCTGAGTTTCATTAAGTCCTGAGACCGGGTGTGTGGTTCAGTTGGAAGATTGTGAGGTCAAGTCCTGGGTGAGGTGTGACTGAGTTCCAGTCCCATCTGAGGTGTGGTTTCCATACATGTGGTGCTTTACTCTGGCATTCTTTATCGTAACAGTTCACAGTCTTAATACGAACACAGTATGAATTTAGAGTGAACAGTATGAACATTAGAATGAACAAGACTCATACTGTGCATGAGTCTTGTTGATATTAAATCTATGAATATTAAAAACATTTAGTATTTGAATCACTTCCTGTTTTTTAATTGACTTCAACTAAAGTACAGGACAGCGTAGGAGAGGTAGGGTTTGGGTTATTTTTTAATATATATTTTTGCAGTTATGTCTAGTGATGCCTATACTGTGTTAGACTTCCCTCTTACTCAAAATTATTTACAAATTACATTGTCAGATTTTACGATTATTTCTTTCAAAAGGGAGCTCTCAGTGAATGATTAGATTCATGAGACTAGATAAAGTGAGGAGGCTTTCTTCTTAAGTGGATGGAATTGTTTAATGAGCCCCCATGTACACATCATTCATCTTCAACAATTACTAACTCATCACCAGTGTGGCTTTATAGATAGTCTTCCATACATGGTTATTGTAAAGCAAATGCCAGAGCTCATGGCATTTTCATCTGGAAGAAAGGAAATTATTTTAAAAATTTATTTTTACTCTTTGTTGTATATGGTTGCCTTTAATATTAGTGTAATATATGTAAGTTCTTCTATTGAAAAACACTGGCAGGCCTCATTGGGCATGCATGAATTAAACCAGATGCCTGGGAAAGATGTGAAAACAGATGGAATTTTTATGTGTTAGATGTTGTGATCAAATGTGCCACCAGTGTTTCATTCTGCTTTCCTAGATAGAAACAGCAAATCATCTTTGATGCTTCCTCATCTTCAGTCTTCCCTTCCTGTTATGTCTCCAAATTCTATTGATGTTTTTCATTCTTTAAATATTTTTAAAATTCACTTTTAGCTCCATGTATCCACTGCTGCCATCTCTCTGATCTGATCCCTGTATGTCTCTTAAGCTGTTTTCTCTTCCATTGCAGTTTGTGCATTTTCTTTTCCCTTGCAGTTCCTCTTTTGGAACTGCCTCTCCTAACTTTTACCATATCCCTTTGCAGTATCTAAAGTGTTCATTCCTTTCCACTTAAACCCTTTTTTTCTGATACTCACTTTCTTCTATAAGAGGACCCTGTCATAATATCATCTTTTTTATTTACAAACATAAACCTTCTGGGCTGCTTTCCTGAATACCCTTCATGTGTGCTGGGCCATGCTCATTCTTACCTCTCTGTTTTGATATATGTTCCTTACTCAGTTTGTAAATCTTTCCTCTCTCTCTCTTTTGATCTCTAATCTGCCTTTCCGTTAAAGTCCAGCTTATTTTCTTCCTCTTCTGTCAAGTCTCTGTTGATGACTCCAGGTCTACAGTTAGCTTTTCCATTTCAAAATTTATGTAAATGTGAACAGTAGGTGCTATGAAATGGAGTCTTTGGTTGCACTTTCTCTTGTATTATTCCAATTTCCTTATGGATTTGTGTTTCTAAGCTATGTAGATACCTTCTGGGGACAGGTAGTGTTTGTTCACAACATTACGGGACATATAGTATGTACTTGGCATATATCTGTTGATTAAAACTCTTGAATACGATATGTACTTGGACCATATTAACTGATTGTTTGTTTTTTTTATTGTAAATATATATCCTTTGCCTTTTTTTTTTTTTTTTTTTGAGGACTCTTTTCTTCTCCCTGTTTATTTACTTCTAATCGTTGAGATAGTTGATCTGCCTTTCACTTCCGGAAGCAGAACCAAGAGGGAGAAGCAGTTAGCATCCTGTCATCATCATTGTTGTAGTCACCATGCTTCTTGCACTGAAGGATGAACCAGCACTCCTGAGGGTTGTGAGTGTTAGTGGCGTTGGGACAAGGAATAGTGCCTTTATTCAGAAAGGCAGCAGGTGGATAAGATGGTAGACTAATGTCTCAAAGAACCATCTTGCCAGGGTTTGCCTACTAGTTTATTTTATAGAGTGAAGAGACAGAGTGGGTAAAGTAAAAAAAGGTGATAGGCTGCTGCAAATGTTTCTTAGTTCTTGAGGATGTGTTATTTTCTTCATTCCTGCAACCACTCACAGGTGGACCTGGTCAGTATGTTTCCTATGAACTAAAACAAAAGTATTTTAGCTTAACACTCAGGCGTGGGAAGTAGAGTTCCCAGAGATGGGCTGTTATGGATACTTTAATCTCTAAGCAACATCCCATTGGTGATTACTTTGTAGCAAAAGCTATAGAATACAAAGGGTAAAGTAAAAGAGTCAGAGCCAATATGGAGTCAGATTTGTTCTTCCCTATTACAAATAGGAAGTGGATATATTAAAAAAGTACAAAAAATAAGACAGTAAGCAGTAAGGGCAGTTGTGAGTAGGGAGAGGAAGCCCAAGAAAATGGTTTTTGGATTACGATAAAGGAAAGATAAGCTGAACATTTAAAAAGGAAAAGATGGTGGGAGAGGCTTGAAGTTGGAAGGTGAACAAATGCAGCCACCCAGGCTGTAGGGCCCTTAGGGACTGCTGTTTTAGACAAATGCTGCTACTTCCATTGTTTAAAGGAGGGATGTATTAGGGGAAAAAAGCTAATTAAAACATTTAAAAGATGGTCACCAGAAACAACTCTTAAAAATTAAAAAGACTTAAGATATTAAATAAACATCTTAGAATTCAGTTTCTGAGTCTTAAATAAACATCTTAAGTTGTTGGTAGTGGTGGTGACTTTGTTTTGCGTTGTTTGCTGGCTGTGCTGTCCCATTTGTAATTTAGCCACCTGCTGTTTTAATCAAACAGCTCAACCAGATCTCTAAATCATCTCCACTTGGATCTCAAAAGAATACAGATGAACTGTTAGCTATGTCCTCGTCTCATCTTCTGGACCTGTGTTGTTTCCAATCTGGTAGCTACTAGGCACATTGAGCCATTTAATTGGTGCATTGGGCCAGTAAAAACTAAGAAAATTTAGAATTCAGTTTCTGAGTCTTACTAGCCACATGTTATGTGCTCAGTGGCCCCTTGTTGGTTGTGCTATTTTGGACAGTATGGATGTCAAACTTTTCCATCATTACAGTGTTCTGTTGGACATATCCAGACTGTAAGGATTACAGGTGGGAAAATGTGAAGAGATTTAAAATATGATCTTAAATAGGCATTTACTTTTGTTTTCATGATTAGGATGACAGTTTAATATTTTAAGTATATTGTTTGCAGTTAGGATAGTGAAAGGAGAGAATGGTTCATAAAGAGATGCATCCCTTTGTAAGAAGTTTGCTGACCGAGTGTGCGAAATCATTTTCTTTCTTCTCATAAGGATTATCCTTTTCTGGGTACCTTTTCTCAAGTCTTTAGAATCATCAAATGGAGTCTGAATGTACATAAACATATTTGAGTTATAACAGAATTCCAGGCTCATGAAAAACAAAATCTGCATTTTATTTTGTAATGAATTTGAAAGGTCATTATTCAGTCTTTGAAGTTAGTCTAATGTTCTCTGTATTCTGAGGTTTTATATGTGAGGGTAGTGTTACCTTATTTTGTCTAAAGATAGGTTTCACCCTGTCTTGTGATTCAGAGGCACTCCTGTCAAACAGTGGATCATAATTCCCAGGAGAGGCCGAGAGAGTCATTTCTAACAGGCACCTCAGCAGGCAGGTTTGCAGAACACCCCTCGCACCATTGACTTACCAAATATTAACTGTGGTAGGCTCGTGACTGCTGACAGATATTAACTTCACTTCCCCCAAGTAGAACCCGGCACTCGCCTGGCAGTGGAATATGTTTACAGTTTTTGTTTTTGTTTTTTTGTCATCTTTTTAGGGCCGCACCCATGGCATATGGAGGTTCCCAGGCTAGGGGTCTAATCAGAACTCTAGCTCTGGCCTACCCACAGCCACAACACCACCAGATCCAAGCCATATCTGCGACCCACACCACAGCTCATGGCCAGGGATGGAACCCGCAACCTCATGGTTCCTAGTCACATTTGTTTCTGCTGTGCCACGATAGGCACTCCTGTTTACAGTTTTTGAGTCATTCTGATGTTAATTTGTAAAATAGATGAAGGAAAATATTATGGCACTTGTAATGAAACAGTGTCTCTCTATCTATACATTCTTATGCATTTATTTAGTCATAGAAAAATGTTCTCGGTTGGTTAAATGACCCAATCATCAAGAGTATACATTTTATAATACATACTGCATAACAAGTATATATAGGCTCTCTTAAATAATTGAGAAGCTTCCCAAAATTGAAGTTGGAAGATAGCTGCATACAAGGTAGTTACCTAGGCAAACTATAAAAATGTGCTGTAGGAATTCCTGTTGTGGCTCAGCGGGTTAAGAACCTGACTAGTATCCATGAGGATGAGGGTTTGATCCCTGGCCTTGCTCAGTGGGATTAAGGATACGGTGTTGCTGTGAGCTGTGGTATATGTCACAGATGCAGCTGGGATCACAGATGCAGCTGGGATCCTGTGTTGCTGTGGCTGTGGCTTAGGCCAGGAGCCGCAGCAGCTTGGATTTGACCCTGGTCCCTGAAAAGCAAAAAAAAAAAAAAAAAAAAATGCTTGCATTAGTGAAGCAGATACTTATTCTTGGAAGAATTCATGGAACAATTATATGTTTTTCTGCAAAGTCATATCCAGTTTTTTTTTTTTTACTCTTGATTTAGCCACATGAGGGATCATACTAAAATCTAGTTTAATAAGAGATCTTTTAAAATAATTTAAACAACTTAGTGAAAATAAAGTATTGTGTCAGAGTTGGTAGAATTTATTTTTCTTTTTTAATGGTGTTTATAACAATGGTGTTTCTTCCTGTTAATGATATTTTTGGTTTGGTTGAACTATATTATGTATTCGAGCTTAGTAAATTTAATTGACCATATGAATGACATATAATACATAGGGTGACAAAAGCACTCTATATGGCACAAGATGACATGGGGTTTGAATACCAGTTCTGCCATGTCTTAACTATATTACCTAACACATAGTCAGTTAGTTATTTGAACTTCAAAACTTCACTGCTAAAAATGACGGTGGGAATAATTTAGTGGTTCTTAACTAGAAATTAACATTATCTTCATCTGTTTATCTCCATATCTTTTGATTCCTTTTTATATTCACAACTAGGTTAATAAAAAAATTTTCTTTTTCTTTGTATTTTCTTCTTTTTTCTTTTTATGCACCTGCAGCATATGGAAGTTCCCGGGGTAAGGATTGAATTGGAGCTGCAGCTACAGGCCTACACTACATCCACAGCAATGCGGGAACCAAGCTGCCCTGTGACCTATGCCACAGCTTGCGGCAGTGTTTTTTCAAATAATCAGTTCATTTTACTATAAATATGCCCTGCCCTATCCCTTCCTTTTGACATAAGGACTGGAAAATTTCCAGCTCTTGTGTTTTTGTTTTTTCTATTTTAAAATTAATTCATTTTTATTGTATTGTGATCATAGAATGTTGTTTGTCCTGTTTTTCCTGTTTGGAATCTTAATGACATTTTCTTTGTAGCTTGTATATACAGGTAGTGTCTGTGAATTGTATATGAACACTGGAAAAGATATGGTTTCAGATTACAGATTTTGATATATTACATTGTACCTTACTAGTTATTTATTTTTTTCTGTACCCTTAATTTTCTTGGATTGGGACAGGAAGAGAGATTCTTCTACCAAGGATTCATGACCCCTGCTTTTTTTTTTGTTTTCACTTACAAAGTATGCCTTTGCCCATTTTCAATCTCTTAAACTTACTTTAGTTCAGGTATATTATTTATAGAATACAGTTGGGTAATTTATTAGAAATGGAGAAGGGAAACAAGTCCAGATATGTGGCATCTGAAAAGATTTTAAGGAAAATCTGATGCTTGAGCTAAGCCTTGATGGAAGCAAAGAAGGACCTTGGTGTGTGGGGGAGAAGAAGGTGGATAAATGTCCTGTGTACTTTAGGCAGAGGGATCAGCAAAGGCTCTGACTTGAGAGGCAACAAGTCATAGTGTTTTCATGTATTTTTTGTTTGTTTTGCTTTTTTCTTTTTTGGCTGCTTGTGGGATATAGAGTTCCTGGGCCAGAGATCAGATCTGAGCTGTAGTTGCGACCTACACCACATCTGCAGCAGGACTGAATCTTTAACCCACTCTGCTGGGCCAGGGATCAAGCCTGTGTCCTGGTGTTACTGAGACACCATGGATCCTGTTGTGCCACAGCAGGAAGTCTTCTGTGTATTTTTTTTTAACCTGTGGTCTTTCCTAGAATGTTTTTTTTTTTTTTTAAAGAAACTCTGTGGGGATGAAATTTCATGGGTTTTAAAATGGTTTAAAGATGGGTATTCATTTTCTCTAAATGTAAACAGCAGCTTGACTGGATATACTTGGGACTTTATAGAGATCATTTCAAGCATATTGAGTGTTTGTGTAGAAAAAGCTGGGGCTAGCTTAATTTTTTTTTTCTTTCTTGTCATTAAAGAATACTTCTGGGCTTTTATCTTTAAGTATCAGAGATTTAAAGTAGGCTTGATTCAATGTTACCATACTATGTGGTTTTTTTCCCCAGCATGTGTTGTGCCCTCTGTCTGTAGGTTTATATCTTCCTCTACTTTGGAAATTTTTTTTGTCTTTAATTTATCCTGTATTCTTGGAAAAACAGTTGCACACGTGAATTTTTTAAAAATCTTCCAGTTACTTTTTTTCTTTCAGTCTTTTCTAATTTGTTGTAATTTCTCCTTTTTGCTCATTTCTCCATCTCATCTAACATGTTCATTCCATTTCACACATCTTCATTCCACTTCACACATCTTCCTATTTAGACTTAATTTTTGGATAAACTCTACAGCTTTGTGATGTATCTTGTTCTGTGATCTTGTCATATCTTTCTAAAGCTTCGTATCATTTCTTTGAAATGGTTTTACTTCTTTCCATTAAGTTCTTGGTGGTGTGTTTCTCGTTGTGATTTTCATTTGCTTGGTGGTATCCCTTTTCTGGGGACTTTTCCTCATCTGTTTTTCCAGTTACTTCCTATCCCTTTCTTCCTCCTTCCTTTCTTTCCCTTCTTTCCTTTCTCTTCTATCTCCTTGGTCTCTTCTAGATCCTGTAATGATAGTTCCTTTTTAATTAAACTTGGAATGAGTTGAATCACCCCCACTGCCACTCCCAACCCCTGATTTGAAACTGGCTTATGGGGGGGCTGAGGGAGCAGGGGTGGCAGGAATTCTGCCTTGTTCTCAGAGAAGCACTTTAAAGACAGAGGATTGTACATTTGAGAAAAAGTTCATGGTTCTATACTTTGATGGAGAAGGAGATAGTTATTTTAGTTTCTCTTACCAAGGACCAAAAGTTATTTTCAAATGCACTGCAGCCAAAAAAAAAAAAGAAAAAAGAAAAAGAAAAGAAGAAAGAAAGGAAATAGCATGTGCTGCTGTGCAGTACTTATAATTGTTTCAAATTCACAAACACAACAATGAAGCATATTTTGCATAATGAAATATTTATTTTTATCCATCATGCTTGCAAGCTGCTCTGCATTCATCCTGTTTGCAAACAGCAGCAGCAGCATTTCTTCAACATGAGCCAAATGTAATTTCCAGCTGTTGGAATTAATTCTTTTTTAGGTCTTGTTAAAAACTGTCACCCAATAGCAAATTTCACTGTTTTCTTTTTGGCCTTATATTTCCATTGACTTTTTTTCTTGTTCTTGTTTTCCCTCCTGAATAAAAGTGTTTTTCAGTGATCCTTGGTATTTGAGATAGGATAGAATTAATAAAAGGAATTCTTGCCTTTGTGTAACTTACTGTATCGTTCACTAAGTAGGTTGATCAAAACTCTAATTTTGACTTCCTTTCATTTCATAATTTATTTAAAAAAATTTTACTATGTTGATTTATAATATTCTATCAATTTCTGCTGTACAGTAAAGTGACCCAGTTATACATATATATAAGAAAATATACATTCTTTTTTGCACATTATCTTCCATCATTTTCCATCACAAGTGTTTAGTTACAGTTCCCTGTGCTACACAGCAGGATCTCATTGTTTATCCAGTCCAGATGCAATAGTTTGCATCTACTAACCCCAAACTCCCAGTCCATCCTACTCATTTCATAATTTAAAAAAATTTAAAAGTAATCTCTAGGCTCCATAACAGAGAGAAACTGTAATATTACATATATTTAAAATAACAGTAAGTTTTAAAAAAATCTTACTGTCCTCTTGTAGATTTGAGTCATGACCTGTGCAAAAGCCCTGAGGTTGTAAAATACTCTTCTGTTCCTTCCTTTGGGGATAACAGGTTTATATATGCAGTAGATAAGATAGGTTTTGTTCTGGGTACCATGGCATTTGCTTATCATGGATTTTATTTACAGAACTACTTCTCCTTTAGATTTTGTGATCCTTCTAATAGAATAAAAGCAGATAATAGGCACCATGCATAGATAATTGGTTAAAATTATTTTTGTTTCATTTGTCTAAAGTTGCTTCTTTTGGGAAGAAATAATATAGAGATATAATTTTTTAAAATTTTAATGAAAAAGACTTATTTTGTGTAGGGTTCTTAAGGGGTAATGTAACTAATCTAGCCTTATTTCAGCTCATCTATGTAGTTTTTTGTTTTTGTTTTTTGGCTGCAGTGTGCAGCCCTGTGAGGTAGGATCTTGGTTCCTATACCAGGAACTGACCTGCTGCAGCAGTGAAAGCTCTGAATCCTAGCCACCAGGCCACCAGGGAACTCCCATATCTAGGTAACTACTTTGTTCTCGCACCTCTGGGCTTCTGCGTGGAATGATTTCATTTCTTTCCCCTTTCCCCACCTAGCAAATTCATACTCTTTAAGTAGTAATAAAACATTACTATTTTTTAAAAAATTATTTGTGGCCACAGTTCGTGTGGTTTGCTTTCTTTTGCAGATGCCCCAAACTGAGTTGTCTTTGTCCTCTCTGCATGTTCCCCTAGTGCTTTGTACTCACAACATGTTGGGAAACATCTTAGTGTATTATTATACTTACCTCTCAGGCCTTACTACCCAGTGCTGGTTAATACACATGTAATATGAGCTACAAATGTAAATTTAAATCTTATAAGAAGGTAAAAAGAAATAGGAAAAATTAATTATAATACTGTTTTAGTTAACCCAGATATTCAGTGTTATCATTTCAACATGTAATCGTTTAATTGTTAAGATTGTTCATGATAGATTTTATATTATTTGTGTACTAAGCCCCCCAAATTCAGTGTTTATGTTATACTGACAGCACTTCTCAGTTGAGACTAGCTGCATTTCAGATGCTCAGTACAAGTGGCTAGTTGTATGGCATAGTTCTAGACTGCAGTCTCCTTTGGGTTGAAGCCATATGTGGACTTTGCTGTATTTCTGGCTACCACAGGGGCTCATTCGGTCTGTCCCTACAAATGAATGAGTGAATGAGTGAACAAAATATACTGGAGGGTTACTATATAGATTGATTTTGAGCACTAATAATTTCAGTGCCTCCAGTCAAGAGAACTAAGACATACTGACTAAAAAGAGGCCCCAGAGTTTGGAAGGATCCTGCATTCTAGTCCTGAGATAGGACCGTGGGACTGAGGTTTTTTTTTTGTTTTGTTTTGTTTTGTTTTGTTTTGTCTTTTTGCCATTTCTTAGGCTGCTCCTGCGGCATATGGAGGTTCCCAGGCTAGGGATCTAATCAGAACTCTAGCTGCCAGCCTACGCCAGAGCTACAACAATGCAGGATCCGAGCCGCGTCTGCAACCTACACCACAGCTCATGGCAACACCGGATCATTAACCCTCTGAGCAAGGGCAGGGACTGAACCCGCAACCTCATGGTTCCTAGTCGGATTCGTTAACCACTGCACCACGACGGGAACTCCGGGACTGAGTTTTGAAGAGATATGTTGCCAGGGATTTATTGCAGGAGACAGTAGAAGAGGAAAGTAAGAGAGCGTTTAGCCTTCATCCAGGGTGCCCTTTTTTTCAGCTGCTATCCCCTGATCCAGAGCAATTGATAGCACCTTTCCTTTTACTGGTAAACTAAGATGCTCCTTCTACAGTAAAGGAATCAAATTTGTAATCAAGTCCTATGTGTACCTTTTTAATACAAATAGAGGCTAATATGTGGACTTCAGCTTGCTGCTTAAAGAATAAAATTGATATAGTTGTATCAGTTGTACAAGTAGATACAGTGTGGATAACCATTCATTATTCTGTAGTAGATTAATAATATGCATTTTCCGTGACCCTGTCATTATCCTTTTAGTATATACAATTGACAAAATGTTTCACATGTGCCCAAGGAAGCTTCTAAATGATAACTGCCATTTTAAAAAAAGAAAAACATGTAAACCATCTTACATATCTAGTCATAGAAGATCAGATATTTTTGATACATTCATTAACTCTGCACAGGAACTAAATGAGTCTAATGAACTAGATTTGTATTTCCAAATGGAAAGCCATCGAAAATGTAACACTGAGTGAGGAAAGCAAGTTCCCAGAACACCATTTAAAAAAAAAAATTACTTATGTCACACAATATACACAGTGCTATAAATTTCTCACTGATGAATATGTATGCCATACAAAAGTTAAGTAACAACAACAGCAATAACCCAATAGCAGACTTGAAAGGTAAGCCCAAATCGGAGGCATGAACAGATTTAGTCTTTATAGAGGGCTGTAGTGAATAACTCATGGAGTTTTTTTGTAATACAAAGTGCTGGATGATAACAATTGGCAATTCTAGATGGAGGTCACAAAGGTATTATCTCTGTCTTTGTTCTTTGATGTATTTTAAATTGTTCTCAATTTATGTTTTATACATTCAGAGGATCTCTGAGTCTATACTCTTTTTTTTTGTCTTTTTGCCTTTTCTGGGGCTGCTCCCAGGACGGCATATGGAGGTTCCCAGGCTAGGGGTCTAATCGGAGTTATTGCTGCTGCTACGCCAGAGCCACAGCAATGTGGGATCTGAGCCTCATCTGTGACCTATATTACAGCTCACGGCAATGCTGGATCCTTAACCCACCGAGTGAGGCCGGGGATCGAACCCGCAACCTCATGGTTCCTAGTCGGATTCGTTAACCACTGAGCCATGATGGGAACTCCTATACTCTTTTTTTTTTTTTGAAAGTGAAAATTTAGGATTAAACATGCTGGGAATATTTTCCTTTATTAGTATACTTCATATGAATTATTTCAAGCCTTTGCTGAAAAGGGATGCATAGGTGGAGAAGTATCCTTTTGATGTATACAAGTACAAAAGTGCACTTTATAACTGAATTTTCTTTGTTCTGTATTTCAGGCTAGAATTTCAGTCTAGATCCCTACAGGCAAATACCTAATAAACTCACTGCCCCACAGGACCTTTTATACCCTTGTGAGTTAAGATAAAAAAGTTTTTTTTTTTTTTAAGAGTCTAGTATAGCCTAAGCCTTTTAAAGATGTTTCAGCCTTGGTGTATTTCAGTTCAGGTCAACAAGCACTTATGAAATGCTTGTTTGTGGCTTGAAGCTTGGGGTGCTTAGGAGATAGTGAGGAAGGGGAGAAAGGATATGACCACCTAGACTTCTCAGGATACTAAAGCAGTGGGAAAATGTCCAGTTGAATAAATTAACATTCAGTGGCAGAGAGGGAAAAAACAATATATATATATTTAAATACAAAGTTATTAATTTATTGCCCCTCAGGTCCAAATATATACTTCATGATCAGCTTTGTGATAATGCAGCCAGACCTTCTAAGCATTTCTCCTTTGCAGTGAGTGTACTGTTAAACTGTGTCAGCAGAGGGCATGGGAGAGGGCATTGCTGGATGAAGGGGCTTCTCTTCCTAATTCCAGCATCCTCCAGAACCCTTTCAGGTGCTTCATAGTGAATCCCAAGGCCAGCACCTCCCTTTAAATGGTGTCCTCCATACTTGAGAGGGAGGAATTCCCACCACTGAGCCCTTTCCAGTGTTGTTTGCTTCTATATCTGCTTCTGTATCCTTTACCTTCAATCACCCATTGCTCCAATCCCTGTTAATACTTTTCTCATGTTTATATTACTTTCACATGCATGTTACTTCCTGTGTTCAACCTACTGCATGGTATCTCCTGATTGGACTCTGATGGATACCGAAGATAATCTGTGTTACCTCCAGCATGCTAAAATCAATACAAGTGACTTTAATATTTAAAAGATGTTTTAGGATCTCTTCATCTGTTCTCTGTTTTCTTTTAGTAGGACGTAGCTAGTTCTTTGAATGGATTAGTGGATCGGTAGATGTGAACATCTCTGTGGCTCTTACTGTGGATTTTATTGCATTGGAAAAGCTGTGTGCATTATTGTTCTGGGGGAAATTGATGCTTGTGGTTCTTACACATTAAGCTTGTGTTGTTTCATCCTTTATACTTCACTTTGCTTTAGTCTGCCAACACAAATGCACAGTGGAGGCTTTCTGGTATAATAAAAATAATGTGGACTCTATTACCAGGTGAATCTAGGTTCTAATTCTGGCTCCATTGTTATAATAATTCCAGTTCTAACTCCATAACACACAAGTGAAAAATCTTACTTTTAATTTCAGCTTCTCACTCTGAAGCCCTCAAGGAAATTTGTTATGTAACATGGGACAAATCACTTTGTGATTTTGAGCTCATTTTCCTGGTCTATAAAATAAGAAATTAAATACAAACCTTTCAGATGGCTGTAAGGTTAATTATGTTGTAATAAAGTACCAATAGCATGTATAAATGGTCTAATTTCTCTGCTTCCTTGCTAGTTTTTGATAGAAAGTCACTGTATTTTATTTCAGCTATTTTTTAAGGATGTTATGATATCTTGTGGTTTTGAGTTTCTCTAATAACTAGTGATACATAACATTTTTATGTGCTTTTTGCTCTCTCAGTTGCTTTTGTTCTTTTAAAATTTTTCTGAAAGTGGAGTTCCCGTCATCCCTCAGTGGTTAACGAATCGGACTAGGAACCACGAGGTTGTGGGTTCAAACCCTGGCCTTGCTCATTGGGTTAAGGATCCAGCGTTGCCGTGAGCTGTGGTGTAGGCTGCAGACTTGGCTTGGATCTGGTGTTGCTGTGGCTGTGGCGAAGGCCAGCAGCCGCATCTCTGATTAGACCTCTAGCCTGGGAACCTACATATTCCACAGGTATGGCCCCAGAAAAGACAAAAAACAAACAAACAAACAAAACAAAAACAAAAAAATAAAATTTTTCTGAAAGTAACATTTCCTGTAATTCTCTTAAATTTTGGGGGGAAAAAAAAACAGTAAAAAACTGACTTTTTTTTTTTGGTCTTTTTTTGCCTTTTCTAGGGTCGCTCCCATGGCACATGGAGATTCCCAGGCCAGGGGTCCAATTGAAGCTGCAGCCACCAGCCTACGCCAGAGCTCACGGCAACACCGGATCCTTAACTCACTGAGCAAGGCCAGGGACTGAACCCGCAACCTCATGGTTCCTAGTCGGATTCGTTAACCACTGAGCCACAACGAGAACTCCTTTTTTTTTTTTTTGGTCTTTTTGACCTGTTTTAATTAAATATTTGCCATAGTAGTTGTTGCTGAGGTTTCAAACCAGGGCTTTGCCAGAAGTTATTTCAGATATCCAGTTATCTCAGTTTCTTTCTAATATTTTGGTTCCTTGTTACTTTTGATTTAAGAATAACCAAAGCAAACAAACCTACAAGCAGACCCAAACTCAAGCCCAAATGAGAAAACTGCTCTGAGCAACACTTAATAACAATTCGTCTATCCCACAAACTGTATTTTGTGTTTTGAATTTTTACTAAACCTTTCGGCAGTGCCTTTAATGTCTAACTGCCATTAGTCTAAAGATATTTCCACTATCCAGACACACCTTGAGGCAAATACAATGTAGAGAAAAGCGGGAGAGGAGCTGTACAAAACTTTACATCTCTTACTGTAAGGAGAACATAGCAGGCCCATAGCATTATATTATAAATGGATCCGTTTCACCCTTGGTGGAAGATGATAGAGGGCCAAAAAGAGCAAGAGATATTTTATGGAGTGTGGCCAACCAGTGGACCGAATGACAGTGTAGGGGATACCAAACAGTTGTAAACAGTAGCAGTGTTTGTCACTTGCCAAGGACAGGAAACTAAGGGTCACCTCTGGTCTTACTGTGCCTCCCTGCACATCCAGTCTCTCAGCCACTCCAGCCACTTCCAGCTCCTAGACAGACTGTGAAGTACATCCAAGTTTGCCTGTGTTAAGTGATGCACATCCTGCCCCTCCCCACCCCACAGTAGCCTCCCAACCAGTGTCATTACTTCCACTCTTGTCTCACCTGCATCTGTTCTCAACATAAAAGAAAGAAGGGTCTTTAACCTAAGTTAAAGTAGGATTCTTTCAAAATTAAAACCCATAATGGCTTCCCTTTGTATGTAAACTCTGTTCCGTACCCTGACCTGCTTAATACCTATGGTCCTTGACTGCCTCACAGTTTATCTCTTTAAGCTATTCCCTTATCTGGCTAAACTTCAAAGCAACTGGCCTGCTATTAATTATTTTTTAAAAATGAGCTTTTTCATGCCCCGATAAGTCATGTTTTAAAGAGTAAGATTAATTTATCTCTAAGAATGTCCCAAGATAACTTACAAACTAAGAACTATGGTGCTTAGCAAGGTATTTATGTGCCCCCTTGAAACTCTTTAATTGTGCTTTTCCCCTGGTTATAAGTCTTGACTTAAAGAAGGCCTGATATGATTTGTCGGATAGTCACCTCTTGCTTTTAACTTAAACCCAGCGATTCTTTTTCTTTCCATCTATTTCTAGAAACATTATCTCTAGAAATATTATCACTAATTCCTCTCCTGTCTTCCTACTCAGAGCCTTCAAAGAGTCCTTCCCCCAACACTTTTTTCCTCCAACCAGGAAGAATTAACTTAACTTTATGCTCAGTTAGAAAAGAAGCATAGTCAATTAAAAATTATGATATGTGAAATTTTTATATTAGTTGATAATAAAAAATATATAATTACTTCTGTTTTTAATTATTTTGTATTAAGGCCCAATTGCTGAAGTTACCCAATTATTACCACTTAGATTTAATGGTTATTGTTTAAAAGAATAGATGTGTTTGCTAGAAACATTTACAAAGTAAATTGTATTAAAATGTATATTTAACAAAAAAATTTTTGGGGGGGCACATCTACATCACATGGAAGTTCCCAGGCTAGGGGTCGAATGGAAGCTGCACTATAGGCCTACGCCACGGCCGTGTCAACATTAATCTGAGCTGCATCTTTGACCTACACTGCAGCTTAAGGCAACCCTGGATCCTTAACTCTCTGAGCAAGGCTAGGGATCAAACCTGAATCCTCACAGAGGCTACATCAGGTTCTTAACCTGCTGAGCCACAACACAAACTCCTAAAATATTTTTATAAAGCTGTCAAAGATACTAGGAAAGGTACAAATATGATCTGATTAGGTATTTTTTTTCTTCTGTCTTTACAAAGTAAGATAAATATATCAGTAATTTGTGTAACAAATGATCTGATTTTGATATATTTTCACTTTAATAAATGCAAAAATAAATCAATTGAAATATGTCTTTCATACAAGTTCTGAGATCTGATGAGAATCCTGGTGCTAAAGGGAAAGGCAAAGGAGGTAACTCCTGTACAGTCTTTAATTATGTAACACATTTTCATCAACAAAGTGATTTTTGTTTAAAAGCTTTTACTCATGCCAAGTGAACTAGCACCATCATTGCCCTTTTCTTCTATTCCACCTCTTCTTGGTAGTTCTAGGCATTTAATTATGTTTATTCATTCATAGAAATCTGCCACATCTCATTATTTTGTCACTGCAACTTTGCCAGTGTTTGTACGTTATGAAGTGTCTATGGTGATATCTGAGATGGTATTTCTCATCTCATGTGGGAGATGATGTGAACTACTCAGAGTAGCATATGGTCAGAAGCACCTGACCTCAACTGTTGTGACTTAACGGCAGTAGTTTAGCAGTAGGGTCTCACATGAATAGGAGGCATAAAGTGTGGAATTGTGATAGATTACCTGGAATGTCACACATTAATATACATATCGATTGTAGAAGAGGTCTTATTAAAGATTCTGGAAGTCTAAAAGAGAGGATGAGATGGTAGGTTTACATCTGGGGTAAATTTGACGGCAGTTTAGCTAGGACATACGTTGCTTTATTGATTCACCTGATATTCGTAGCTAGGTAGAATGTAGTTTCTGGGTGATAGTCTTGCTTTTAAATTGGAATTTTAGAGGATAGTGATAAGCATTCTACCCTACAGCTAAAAATGGTGGGACTCTGGGCAGCCTGCTGAAGTGTAAGTGGTCCTCCAGATTGGGCAGTGGGAGTGATTTTTGCCCACTAGGGGATATTTTCCATTATCTATGGATATTTTCAGTTATCGCAGCTCGAGTATTACCGGCATCCAGTGGGTAAGGCCAAGGACACTGCTGAATATCCTACAGTGTACAGGATGACCCCTCACAGTAAAAGCCCACACATTGTGAAGAGTGAGAAGGTTGAGCAACCCTGTATTACAACCAACACCAACAAAGATGTGTTACATGTTTCCTTATTCCTTGTGCATTGCGTGTACCTATTTGCCATCTTGTCCCTAAAGAATGGCCAATCTTTAGTAGAAATTTACTGGTTGAGAATGCACTCAGCCTTAATCATTCCAACAACTTACATTTGGACATACAAGCGTATGCTGGCTTCATATATTAGATCATGTTTATCTTTGCTGCTTAGCTCTTTGTAGGTTTTACATTTTATGAGCTTTACTAATCTTTTAGGAAAATTTCCCTGTGCCACTTTAGGATGAATAGGCAATTTAATGTTTGACTGTTTTGAAGATTTATTAGTAATGAGGTATTTGATGTCACTCAGTGTTAAAAAGGTACCTGATTGTAGTCTTTATAAATAGCATCAAAGATGACTAAATGTCGTACTTTGTCTTCATAGTGCCTAACTAGGAGAGGAGGAGACAAAAGGTAGCAGAAAGAAAGGGTAATAGAATTTACACAGGAGCATTTATCAAAAGGTAATAACAATTTTTTAAGATAAAAAATAAAGATTTTTATCACATGGCATGAACCAGCGTATTAGGACTAGCACAGCACTTCACATTGTAGACATTCAGTATAAATACCATTTGCTTTTCATTTGAAATAAGGATAATTCTGTGTTACTGACTTAATAAAATTTAAATAGCGTTCCACTATTTGTGGGATATTACAAATAATATGAGCTCTCTTAATCATTTCTCATAAGTATACTAGAAATTAAACCTTCATCTAAAACTCTGAAAGAGTTATCTAAATGGCAATTAATTACGCATTTCAATAGTACTGTGAGCCAAGTAAATTGTTGCTCTGTCTCTCAGAGCCCCTATTCACATGAAAAGCTTTGAATGAAAGTATTTCCACATGAAATAACGTCTTGATAGGAAAAGTAGGCTAATTTGTTAACCATGCTTAAGAACTAACTAATTTGGATTATAATCAAGGCTTTGCAGGTAAGAGTATATACAAATAACAGGCCAGGTACTTATAAAAACATACCCTACGTCATAAGACCTTGATCTCATACAGATTTGAGGCTTAATACAGGGCGTATTCTCCACTTGATAGAAAGATTGCATGTCTGTGAAGTAGAAATTAATATTTGAATTAGTTAAGGCTCCTTCAATTTCAAATGACAGAGAACCCAGCTCAGCCTTGCATGAGCCAAAAAGGGGAATTGATTAGCTCATGAAATTGGAAAGGCTATTGCTATGGCTATGGGGACTCAAACAATACTCTTGTCTCTTAGCTTCACCTTCCTGTATTGGCTTCATTCTCTGGGTTGCTGTGTTAGCCCATCATAGATGCAAGCTTGTGGTCTCTCAGGTGGCAGCACAGTAGAAAAGGGAACCTAGGAAGTCTCCTTAGGTTCCTTTGCCTCTGTTTGGATCACTTCTCTATCTCTGAATCAACCACTCTGGGCGTGGATTGAGCCATTTGCCACATCTGGATTTGGGTGTAGAATTAATGACACTTATGGGTAAGAACACAAGAATGGGTTTCCCTTGAAGAAAATAAATTATGTAAGAAATAAATCTTTGTCCTAACCCTGTCCTCTTCTGCAGAAGTACCACTATAGCCAATTTATCCTACTTATAATTGTGTAAGTGTAGAAATCAATTCCTTTATTACTTTATACATACATGATAGCATCTTTTGTCTATTTTTCCTTGCTTTTATCATTGGCCAATATATTTAATACTCCCCTCTTACGAAGATCTCTAAGGAAGATCTTGTAACTCCTCTTTAAGTCACAGAAATATGCTAAATAGACATTCTCTTTTTTTATGAAGTATTTAAGAAATACCAAAAGTGAACACCTAAATGTGCTCAAGGATAATAGTTCATTAAAGTAAACCTTCTATGAATCCTTATATAAAGTGTATTTCTTATTAGGTTCCATTTTATGTTTGAGGTTTTAACATGACATTTACAGGTAAATGTCTTTTAACAAGATATGTTTCTGGTAGAATTAACTGATTTAGATCTTCTTGGCTGATTTAAGTATAAAATATGAAGTACAGCTTTATATTAGCACTGACCCTAGTGATGAAAATTGGTTTAAAATACTTATCTTCAGTGAAAAATGGATTAATGATGTAAATGTAAGACTTCTAGTAGAAAAGAGAGAAAGAGCTTCTGGACATTGGTCTTGGCAGTGATTTCATGGATGGACATCAAAAAGCAAACAAAACAAAATTATACAAGTAGGACTGCATCAATCTAAAAGGTTTGATGCAGTCCTACTTGTATAAGAGAATAGGAGAAAATATTTGCAAGCCATATATCTGATAGGGAATTAATTTCCAAAATATATAAGGAACTCTCACAACTCACCTTCCAGAAAAAAAAACAAATAACATAATTAAAAGTTGAATAAGAAATTGAGTAAACATTTCTTCAAAGAATACCTCCAAATGTCCAACAAGCATATGAAAAGATGCTCAATGTTACTAATCATTAAGGAAATGCAAATCAAAACCATAATGAAATACCACTTCAAATCTGCTAATTTGGTTAGTATTAAAAAAAAAAAAAAAGACACCAGGTGTTTGTGAGGATGTGGAGAAAGTCAAACTTTTATTCATTGTTGATAGGAATTCAAAACAGTGCAGACACTATGAAAAATAGTGTGGAGGCTCATCTAAAAATTAAAATAGAACTACCATTTGATTCAGCAATCCTACTTTGGTTTTTTTATTCAAGAGAACTGAAGTTAGATGATTAGAGAGATATCTGTACTCTCCTGTTCATTGCAGCACTATTCACGATACCCAAGATCTGGAAGTAATCTAAATGTCCATTGATGAATGAATGAATGGATAAAGAAAATGTGGAATATACAAGTAATGGAATATTATTCAGCCTTAAAAAAGAAGTGAATCTTGGAATTTACCCCTCCCTCCAAAAAGGGGAAGAAACATAAGGCCATCATACCCCATGAAAGAAGCTAGTCACAGAAGGGCAAAGATTGTACAATTCCCCTTATATGTGAAATCTAAAAGAGTTACCCTTGCAGAAGCAGAGAATATGGGTTGCCACGGGCTGAGGGAAGGGGCAAATGGGGAGTTACTGTTCAACAGAAGTAAATTTTCAGTTAGGCAAGATGATTCAGTTCTAGAAATCTGTTGTACAACATCATACCTAGGGTTAATGATAGTGTATTATTCACTTAAAATTTTAAGAAGGCAGATCTCATGTTAAGTGTTCTTACCATAATAAATAACAAAACAAAATAAAAACCCCAGTGTCCCTTGTAGTGCCTGATAATGGAACTTCTGATATCTGTGTAGTTGTGTATGTATTCATATGTTTAATGAGTGATTATCACTTCTTTACCAGTGTGTATTTGTTGGTAGAGTATTTCTGAGGCTTATCCTGAAGGTTCCCCCATTTTTTTCCATCCAGATGACTCCTATGTGTGGTAGAGCTGGCTAGCTCTGGTTGGAGTTGCAGTTTATGGAGATTATGTGTTTTATGGTTTCTAAGGCAGGGAGAGAATCCTGGCTCAAACCAGTAATGTTGACAGACTAGACTGGTTTCAGGTACACAACAAATTGTATCTTTGGAGTACTAGAGAAAGAAGGACCTGTGTTAGGAATAAATAGGATTTGGGTAATCGGAGGTATTTAGCTGTCTAGGAACACAGTAAGATATTTTCTGAATAAGACTCTGGCTCTTCATTTTCCTTTAGGTGAATGTAGGTACCTTTAACTCAGTCCTGACCAAGCCTGTCAAAATATTTGATAGCTTCTCCTGGTAAAGGGGTTGGATTTGGAATGAATCTTTTTTTTTTTTTGTCTTTTTTTTTTTTTTTTTGCTATTTCTTTGGGCCGCTCCCGCGGCATATGGAGGTTCCCAGGCTAGGGGTCCAATCGGAGCTGTAGTCACTGGCCTACGCCAGAGCCACAGCAACGCAGGACCCGAGCCGCGTCTGAAACCTACATCACAGCTCACGGCAATGCCGGATCGTTAACCCACTGAGCAAGGGCAGGGACCGAACCCGCAACCTCATGGTTCCTAGTTGGATTTGTTAACCACTGCACCACGACGGGAACTCCTGGAATGAATCTTGTTACCTTATGTATCTTTTCCTTTTTACGTTATTACTCTTGGTCTTAAAATTGTAAATACAATATAATTCGAATTCCATGTAAAAATATTTTTACCAGCACAGCGTTTAATGAAAGGAGCAAAGAAGTGTCTTTTCCATGATTCCATGGCTATTCCCTGTAAATAATGAAGATGAAAGAGTTTTTTTGTGTGTAATAACAGAGGTAGCCTTAGACCTGATTAACAAACTAAGAAGATGTGATAGGCTTTACCCAACACTAGGTTTCCTTATCTCTAAGGAAGGGGACAGGACAGGTAATAAGTATTGATTGGTCACAAACATGATGAAGGTCTAGGTACTTTCCAGGAGTGACTTCCAAATGTTCCAGTCACTTTTCTTTTGCTGTGCTCATGGCCGTGGCAGCCATCTATTCTTGGGTCTCTTGGGCTTTTACCCCTGGCTGGTTGTTAAGAGCTTCCTCAGGGTGTAGGTCTAGTGACCCTTCTCTGGTGCAGGTGCCTCTTACCAAAGCTGCCTGCTGATTACTTGGGTAAACGTTCTTGACATTGTAACCTTAGTCCGATCTCAGTTTTATGGAATTTGGCTTCCTTCAGTACATTCTCTGAGTTGCTGTTGCAAGGATGATTGACCAATGTTTATGTAAAGTTTTAAATAAGAATATATCTTATAAGATATATCATATGAATACATTTAAGAGCTACTTTTTAAGTGGTTCCATATAAGCACCTTGATATATTTCACCAATATTCAACTGGTGATCATGTAAGCTTGCTATCAGTATTTTTGGGATTATATGTAATAATATCACAATGACTATCCTTGAATATATGCCTTTGTGAATTTGGGCAAGTTTTATAGAGGCTACGTAGCATTTCTGGATCAAAGGGCATGCATGTTGAAATATTTATAAACCTGACAAATTCTCTCTCAAAGTTATAATTTTATCAATAGCATGTAAGAGAATTTGTTTCCTCATGCTACTTTCTTCTGGCTTTATCTTTGTGGTCTCTCTTCAGTCCCTAAAAAATTTTGAGAGTTTGGTAAAATATATATAATAATCCTTATTTGGCATTGGAATCAGCACACTTGGGATTAGCTCATTCAGAGGACTAATAAGTGGCTAATCTAGATTGGAATCAAAATCTTTTCTATCTAGTGTCCCTTCAGTTGGCTGACACTGAAAAATGTTTCTCTGGTTTTATTTTTTCTTTCATCTTCATATTTGGAACCAATTTAACAGTCTACTTTTCAGAAAGTCAAATTATTTCTGTCCATCTTCGTTCAACAGAATTTGTGAAATAGCCACTTAAACTCTGATTGTGAGTAGAGCTCTTCGTTATTTGTCAGTAACATTAACTTACATTATGTCAGGTTAAAAAACTGCTAGTTTATGGAGTTCCCGTCATTGCGCAGCGGAAACAAATCCAACTAGGAACCATGAGGTTGCAATCCTTTGCCTTGCTCAGTGGGTTAAGGATCCGGCGTTGCCATGAGCTGTGGTGTAGGTCGCAGACGTGGCTTGGATCTGGCGTTGCTGTGGCTTTGGCGGAGGCCAGAGGCCACAGCTCCGATTAGACCCCTAGCCTGGGAACCTCCATATGCTGCAAGTGCGGCCCCAGAAAGACAAAAAAAAGGCCAAAAAATTTTGCTAGTTTAAGTAAGATACATTTAATATGCTTATGAACAGTACCAATATATAAAACTGATATACATATTTTAACACATCTTAGTCGTCAGCTGTTTATTAGGCTGGTGTATAGTAAGTAACTATTCAGTGATTGAAGTTATAGTATTTGATAAATCTGCAAAAATTTTGCTGTATAAGCCAGTGAAATTTTTACATGAAAGTTAGGTCATGCAGTAACTTCTATTCATTAAAGCTTGGGACATTTTAAATGATGATGGAGTGAGTATATTTTTGAGGCCAATTCATGATTTATCAAAAATGTCCTATTTGAGAGTGTTCTCTACCACAGTTCTTTAGTTGGTCACTTCCAGTAGTAGGGATATTTATTTACTCAGTTTTCAAATTGCTAACAATGAATTCATGACAACATTATGCAGTACATGCTTGAAGTTTTTTTGTTCTTTTTTAAATGCAATTTTAGGAGTTACCTGGTGGCTCGGTGGGATGAGGATCCACTGTTGTCACTGCTGTGATTGCAGTTACTACTGTGACATGGGTTCAGTCTCCGGCCCAGGAACTTCTGCATGCCACAGGCATGGCTAAAAAAAGTGCAATTTTATTTATGTTCATGGAAAATATTTCCCTAACAAGATATACAAATTAAAGAATATGTCTTTTGGTCAAGCTTTTTGGACAGCAGAACAAAATAGTGGAACTTGTTTTTCTGTCCAGATGGATTGCATGACAACCCAGCTTCTAGGTGGTGATAGAATAGTTCTCAGATTACATCATGGTTATTTTGACTCTATTAGCCATCTAAAATGGAAATAGATATGGACAGATTTCCTTCCTATGACTCAGGTATTTCTATTTTAATAAACTGTTCTCAAAATACCAATTAAAATCTGGATGAGAGAAATAACAGACATGAGGAAGAGGATTATAAAAGCAGCACTGATCTTAGCTGAACTAGATTTAATATTAAGCCGTCTGAGAGGTTTGTCCACTGAAACTAACCTCTCCTCTCCCTCTTCTCCCACGGCAGTATATCACTCCTGCCACAGCGCTTACCAGTGTCTACAGGACAGTGCACACATGTGCTTCTCTTTTTCTTTTTTCCACTCTAGTGTGAGGATGGAGAGCTAGTTATTTTGTTATTCATCTTTTAATTCTATTTGGGGCCTGCCACATAAAAGGTATAAATGTTGAATTCTACTGGTCTTTGCAGAATAACGTAGCGTGAAAACTTGGCAAGTCATTCTGTTTGTTAATCCTTGGCCACCACTTCTAGATTTTGATTTTACTTCAGCGAATTAATTTTTACATAAAAAGATCCCATATACTAGTTAATTTTGTTTACAGAGAAGTGTTGTAGATACTCTGAGGGTAATTACTGATAGCTTACCATCTGTTTCTCTTTATCAGTCTTTTTGACCTCTCTATTCATTTGTTCTATAGCATCGTGTATGTGTGAGATCATCTATCCATTTAGCTTTTGATGATTTTGAATTTTTAAGGTTTTTGACGTTTAGAAAATGTACAGAATATATTGTGATCTTCTGTGACTTATGTTTGTGGTATAATTTGAATTTGGGGTACCATTCCTTAAAAGGAAATATATGTTGTCAGTAATTGGTAAAATAAAACGTCCCTCTTAGATATCTTTGTAAAAACTCTTATTTTCGTTTTATACTTTTTAGGGACCTTAGGCTTTTCTTTTCCATGAGCACTATCCTTTTTGGACTTTTATCTTCCTTACAACAGAAGTGGGGGGACTAATTTTTTTGAATGCTTACTATGTTCCAGTATTGTGATAAGCACTGTATATAATTATTAGATCATTAATTGATTAATAACTCTATGCCATAGATGATACTATTATCATTTACATATGAAGAAGCTGAAGCCAAAAAGAAATATTTTTTTTTCTGCTTGGTTTCTTTTATTTCTGATGTAACACAGGACACAGAAAACAGTCTCATATATTGTGGATTAGTGGAAAATACATTGGGACCTTTACTCATGCCAGTATGGTCAATGAGCTATCCTTTCCATCATCCCACTTGTTATTAAACACCTCGAAATTTGGAGGTGGATATTATAAACGCTCTTTTAAATGTGTAGCTAAGTTTGCAAAAAGGGAAGGTGATGTCCTAAGTGCAATAAGATGAAAAAGTAGCTCAGAAAAATAGTTGTCTCTTGGTATCTGTGGGAGATTGGTTCCAGGAGCCCCCAACATACCAGAATCTGCAGATGCTCAAGTCTCTTATATAAAATGGTACAATACAGTGAACACAGTCAGCCCTCTGTATTTTATTTGTTTCACTTCCACAGATTTAACAGCAGATCGCATTTGAAACTCTTGGCTTTGGAGGCTGGCTCTAGTTTATTTCTTGTAAAACTGGTGGTGTACAAGGTCTTTGCTGGTTTTTATCACCTATTGATTGGTTTTAAAAGCTGTTTGGGGACAGAGGCCAGGCTTCAATCTAATCAGGGTGAAGCATTAGAATCTCAGACATCTCAGCATTCATTCCTACATTGCCCAGGATGTTTTAAAAAAGTTTGATTTGAAACCATTAGGTAAGGAATTGTTTTTGTTTTTTTTTAAAGGAAATAAAAGGATGAATTGATGCTAATAAGGAACCGAACATTTCTGGGAAAATTAGAGAAGTAATAACAAAAATCATGGACTGTGGACTAAGGAAATTTCAAGGAATGATTGATCAACAGCATCAAATTTTAGGGTGGTATCAGGGAAATAGCATGGGAAGGAAAAGGATAAAAAGCCCCAGTTAGAGAAGCAGCTGACCTTATTTGATTATCATAATATTTCCCAAGTTTCAGTCAATTTTGTACCACCATATCTCTGTCTCTCTCTCTCTCTTTTTTTTTTTTTTTTTGCTTTTTAGGGCTGCATCCACAGCATATGGAACTTCCCATGCCAGGGGTCATACTGGAGCTACAGCTGCCGGCCTATGCCACAGCCACAGCAAGTTGGGATCCAAGCTGCATCTGCGACCTACACCAGAGCTTACAGCAATGCCAGATCCCCAACCCACTGAGCAAGGACAGGGACCAAACCCACATCCTCATGGATTCTAGTCAGATTTGTTTCCACTGTGCTACAGCAGGAACTCCCACCTTCTCAATTTTTATAGTCACACATTATCTATATTATTAGTGGTTTAATATATTAAAATAAACTCAAGATGTTATACTTATGATTTATTTTTAATTTTTTTTTTTGGCTGTGCACACAACACATGAAGGTTCCCAGGCCAGGGACTGAACCCACACCACAGCAGTGACAGAAGCTGGTGCAATAACACCTGATCCTTAACATGCTGTACCACAAGGGAACTCCATGATTTATTTTTAAAAGAAACCTTTCCTATCACAGTAAAATATGGAAATGCACAGTACCTACCTTCTATAGAAAGTATCTATAAGATTAATAAAATAAGGGAGCTAAGTTATAAGCTATGTCCTATTGCCTGTTGCTGAGCCTGAGGCCAATCTTTTGTTCTAAAGAAGGAAAAACAAGCTTCAAGAGATACTGAAGATGTCATGTACAGTCTCCCCCGTTATTTAATAAGAAGATTTGCAAAAAGCTAGAAATAGGAGATGCTCTTTGTCTAGGAGATTGACTTACCTGTATGTCTGATGTGTTAGGATGTGTTTTAGTACCAGCAGTGTCACTGGCTGAATGGAAATGATCCAAGAGGGAAGCAAGACTGGGTGTGCGTCTGAGTACTTGCCTTTAAACAGTTATCATTTGAGATATACCACTTTCAGCTTCCTGTATTGAAACGTTCTTTGTTCTTTTCTATTTGAAGCTCTTTTTAAAGCCTGTGCGGATGGAGGTGCCAACCGCTTATACGACATCACGGAAGGAGAGAGGGAGAGGTATGCTTTCTTTCAGTCAGTGTCCCTTATAGCACTAATTCTGCTCTTCACCTTGTATTATTCTTTTCTTAGTAAATGGTGACTGTTTATTTTACTTCAGACTGTTTTACAGAAAATCAGTGACAGAGCTACTTAACCAAGTTGTGTTCTTTCTTTGCTTTGAATGGTATCTATTAGTAGAAATAGGCCAATTCTATTCTTATTTTATTTTATTTATTTATTTTTTGTCTTTTGTCTTTTTAGTGCCACCCCCACGGCATATGGAGGTTCCCAGGCTATGGGTCCAATTGGAGCTGTAGCTGCTGGCCTGTGCCACAGCCATGCCAGATCCAAGCTGCATCTGCAACCTATACCACAGCTTACAGCAGTGCTGGGTCCTTAACCTACTGAGTGAGGCCAAGGATCGAACCTGCGTCCTCATGGATGATACTCAGGTTTGCTAACCACGGAACCATGATGGGAACTCCATATTCTTATTAAGAAAAACCCACCCATTCTGCTATTTTAAAAGTCTCATTAAGTGGCATTTTCAAATATCAGTATTTGAGGATGTTGAACATTGACTAAAATAATGGCAATGTGAGTTTTCATTTAAACAGTTTTAAGGAATACAGACTGATTTCATATAAAATATATAGTCTGTTGTTGGAGTTCCCTTGTGGCTCAGCAGGTTAAGTATCTGGTGTTGTCACTACTATGGCTCTGGTTACCACTGTGGTGTGGATTCAATTCCTGGCCCAGGAACTTCTGCATGCCATGGTGTGGCCAAAAAGCATTCTGCTGTAGAAGATACAGGATTTTTATATCAGTATGGAGTAAAACTCAGGATAGTTTGACTTAGTTCTGAGTTATGCACACATATTTTTTTAAGAGGTAAGTAATTAGTTCCCGTTGTGGCTCAGTAGAAATGAATCTTACTAGCATCCATGAGGATGCAGGTACAATACCTGGGCTTGCTCAGTGGGTTAAGGACATGGCATTGCTGTAAACTGTGGTGTAGGTCACAGGTGCAGCTCAGATCCCATGTTGCTGTGGCGTAGGCCAGCAGCACAGCTCCGATTTGACCCCTAGCCTGGGAACCTCCATATGTCATGGGTGTGGCCCTAAAAAAAGACTAAATAAACAAGAGATAAGTAATTTTTTTTTTGACTTGTTATCTGTGCTGATAGGTTTTCCTGATCTTTGCATGGTGAGCTGTTTTTAGATGTGAGAATACATTTGATGAAAACACAATTTACTTCTAGCTCATTGCCAACATGTGTATAGTTCAACCTCTTGGCAAACACAAGAATTTATAGACTAGTTATAAGTATGCTATGAAATTTAGTTCCACTTCTATCATATGTGTTATTAAATGTACTAAAATATTTATAGCTTGAGAAATCACTTCCTTACTGCAAAAAAATAAAAATACTGTGATGGAATATACTGTAGGTTTGAATTAAATACCTGTATTTTGAAATGATGTAAAGTACTTCTTTATGGCATCAAAATTTTTACTTCAGTTTCCTGGGAGTTCTTGTTGTGGTGCAGCTGAAATGAATCCGACTAGTATCCATGAGGATGCGGGTTCAATCCCTGGCCTTGCTCAGTGAGTTAAGGATCTGGCATTGACGTGAGCTGTGATATAGGTTGCAGATGCAGCTTGGATCCTGCGTTGCTGTGGCATAGGCTGGCATCTGTAGCTCCAATTTGACCCCTAGCCTGGGAACCTCCATGTGCTATGGGTGCAGCCCTAAAAAGCAAAAATGTTGTGGCTACTTTTTGAAAGCAGCTGGTTGCTTATAGGAGAAAACTGTATTTCCTTGAGATTGGGCATGCTAGTGCCTAGGGTCTGGATGATTATTGAAGAATAAAGCAGCAGTGACAGCCTAGGAAACAACTTCCGTTCTTAACATTCTGTGCTTTTTTATCTTTAAACTTTATGGATTCCCCTGACTATATTCTCTAGGACCTGACAGGGATAGTGTGTGAAAAAATACTCAAGTATGTGTCATAAAAAGTGCCTGGGCCAGTTAGTTCAGAGAGGAGCATGATGGTCATAAGGGCAAGATTATGAGTTGGGTGCTGTTGGTTTCATGGCTATAGCCTGCTTGCTGGACAGAGTCTAGTCCTGAGAACTGTTTCTCTCATGGTGGGTGTAGCTCATGAACATAATTATATGAACCACAGCTGTGAGAGGATATTAACACAGTACTTCCCAACTCTTCCTTGATCATAAGAACCATCTAGAAAGCTTGTGGAAAAAAATTCAGATTTTTTTTTTGTCTTTTTTTTTTTTTTTTTTTTTTCCTTTTCTAGGGCCACTCCCATGGCATATGGAGGTTCCCAGGCTAGGGGTCTAATCAGAGCTGTAGCCACCAGCCTACGCCAGAGCTCACGGCAACACCGGATCCTTAACCCACTGAACAAGGCCAGGGATCGAACCTGCAACCTTATGGTTCCTAGTTGGATTCGTTAACCACTGAGCCACGACGGGAACTCCCAAAATTCAGATTTTGATACTGATTACTTTTACTGGACTGGGCTAGACACTTTAATAAGAAAGATAACGTATAACACTTTGACTCACAGTTGAAAGCAGTGCGCATCACCAGATTTGGGAATAAGTGCCATTATTTTTGCCTAGATTTCAAAATAATCATTTCTAATATCTCTTAACACATTTACAAGTAATCTTGTGGAAATCTTCCGAGAACATTTATATGATTTATCTAACAACCATTTACTTTTATAGGAAGATAGTCAAGAAGAAAATGTACTTGCTGTTTTGCTTTTGATTTTCTAAAAACCATGTTTCCAGCAATGCGTAGTCTGCTGCTGAAGGACATGGCTGGCTGGGTTAGGGTAGAGTCCTAATAGGGAGATGAATGAAAATGCTTCACGTGGGAATTAAATCCTTGGAATATATCCTATTAAATCCAAACCCTAACCAGTTAAACTAATTGGATGTAGGTGACTAAACATGGTTCCTATTAACTGTATTTTTAATAGAAAGGCTTTACAATGGAAGTGGAAGAAAATGTTCATGAGTTTTAAAAAGCCAAGTATGGGTTGTGGACCACTGCTTCACTTGTCCCTATTTTTTAATTTCTTTAATGTCTCAACCTAATACCTTACAGTTACTCAATAAAACATGAATATGAAGAGCATCGTCTCCAGTTGAAGGGAGAATGAGCTAGTACACATTAGGAGTGGAAAGAAGGAAGACCAGTGCAGACAGTACAGAGGAGCAGGGTCTCCAGGGGGACAGTGCGGAGGCAAAGTTCACTGGCGAACTCAAGGTCGATCCTGTACCAGATGCCTTCCGCCTTCTGCGTCTTTCGTAAATATTTGTCTGTCTTTGTTTCAACTTTGAAAGTCACCTCTCTCTCACGTCTCTCTAATCTGGTGGTGGTGTTTTTTGTTTGTTTGTTTGTTTTGGTTTTTTTTTGTTTTTAATAAGCCCTGAATGTTTGGGTTTACTATGAAAACAATACATGATTATCTAAATATATGTTAGTGATTTGGGAGAAAGAAAAAGAAAATTAAAATTATCTTTTATTTCTAACAAAGTAGCAAAGATTGCATTGAGTCTACCTATTGGTTCTGCCCTTGGGAACTACAGAAAACATGACTGATTTTTCTTGCTCAAGTGAGTGTAAGCTTAATGAATGTAAACTCCTCTGTGCCTAGAAAATTGCCCGAGAATAGACACTCAATAAATATGTGATAATTATTTGATTACATTTACTCTATTTTCTCTTCCCATAAGGTTTTAAGTGACTTTGATTAATGACCTGCGTACTTTGGATCTCTGATTACCTCTGCTCTAAGAGCTGATGGTTTCTTATTTGGGTGTGTGTTCAGTCTGGACATGAGTCTGAATCAGGGTGCAGGCCTGGGCAAGGAGACATAGCATGGACACCCCTGATGATAGTGGGATCCTAGCTTTGGTTGTGGACTTAGGATTAAAGAGGAAGAAATTTTATGAAGATTCAGTCTTTGAACTATATTCCTATACTCTTTTTTTTTTTTTTTTCCTTTGTCTTTTTTGCCTTTTCTGGGGCTGCTCCCAGGATGGCATATGGAAGTTCCCAGGCTAGAGATCTAATCAGAGCTGTAGCTGCCGGCCTATGCCAGAGCCACAGCAACATGGGATCTGAGCCGCGTCTGCAACCTACACCACAGCTCAAGGCAATGCCGGATCCTTAACCCACTGAGCAAGGTCAGGGATCAAACCTGCAACCTCATGGTTCCTAGTTGGATTTGTTAACCACTGAGCCATTACGGGAACTCCATATTCCTGTACTCTTAATTGACTGTTTCCCTAACCCCAGATGTCTGTTTTCAAAATACAGTGTAGTAAGTTTGGGTGTCATGCAGATTGAAGTCTGGGTTGTGGACCATTGGGAAAAATAGTCTATATTGATCATTTTAAAAGAAATAATGCCTTTGCAGGTAGGTAAGCATTTTTAAACTGTATTCTATTAGAATCTAGTTAAGATAAACTGACTGAAAAAGAGAGGGCTTTGACATGGGCTCTCTCTAGAATAACCCAGGGCCAGAAATAAGAATGTAGCATTTAACTTGTGATTCATTCCTTTATTCAGCCTTTATTGAATACCTTGTATCATTAGACATGAAAATAGTTACTGTGAATATACAAATAAATAAAATATAATTCCTACCCCCAAGAAATGTAGAGTTGAATCAAAGTACAGAATAAATTAGTCTTCAGTGTGATAGAGTATAGAGCACATAATGTGAAGGCTCTACTTCAGCGTGATAGGTTCTAGGACAAAGGAAGGCATGGAGCTGAACAATTAAATTAGAGTGGGGGTATTAGAAAATATAGAGGACCCTAATGGAGTGTACAGGGTTAGTTAGGGCCCCAGAGTTTGGTGTGCGTGCGTGCGTGCGTGCGTGTGTGTGTGTAAGGATGTGTAGTTAGTAGGGGAGGTGGAGTGTTTCTCCTTTGTCTCCTGAATAAAATCTAAACTTATTACAATGAGAATCAGAGTGTGGCTTTTGCAAAGCTTGTCACCCATGCCCAGTTTCCTGTCTTGTCTTTTCCTAAGCCCTTTCACTCTCTGGGCCTTTTCCAGGCTGATCTTCAGCTTGTACACATTGGTCCCACCTATAATCCATTCTGATTGTCAGTTTATCCATTTGGATTGGTCAGTACTTATAGATCCTTTGCTATCCTGACTTCAGATGGCTTTACTAGCATATGCTAGCATTTTCTTGTAGCAAAGTTATCGATGCAGCAGTGCTCAACTGAAATGCCACCTGCCCCACGAGAGTTCTCGAATCCTTCCAGCCTGATGGGACTGGACGTCTCTTACACCTAAGTCATACTTTTAAATTACAGTGTTCTGTTCACATTTTACCTTGATTTAGAGCTGTAAAGACCTATATCTTTTACTAGCTTATAAATTTCTAGTGATCTATTGTCCTTTAACTTTGCATAATACTTTGTAATTATTTACTTTCTCATTTTACTTGTGATTTACCTACCTGTAGATGTATCTTATCTCCCTCATTAGGTGGTAAACTCCTGGAAGGCAGCGATCATAATTAATCTTCTTTATGTGCCGCATAATATCTAGTACACTAATGAGCATATAAGAATTTATTGAATTAATGATTTTTCTTTGATATCTTGGCAGAAATGTCACAAAGAGTAAGCATTTTTACAACCAGGGATTTCTAAGATATATTGTAAGCTACTGGAAGTATCTTGATGCTAGAGAAGAAATTTGGGGTAGACACATACACACATTAGCATGTATAAATCAGAAATGGTTATATCTAAAAAGATGATAATTTTTTTGTCTGAAATCATGACTAGTAATATGTCCTACTTATTTCCAGAATGTCTTATATTACACTATATTCTAATTCATATCTGAGTCGAGTCTTTTTATCATAAAACTGAGATCCTTGCCTTTGCATTCATTGGTATTTAAGGCCAACTGTGAGGTTTTCTTTTTAAATTGTGATTTTGTGGCACTTTCAGAATCTCAAACTCACGGCGTAATAGTCTGAGAAATCCCTATGAATTTCGGCGCCATTAATGTGTAGGAATTTTAAATGGGTAGTGTTGATTTAGGTTAGTTTTCTCAGAGTAATTGATGACTGACTGTAGCATCCTGACTGGGACGTCCTCCAGAAGATTATTTTTGCGTAAACATTGTTAGAGTTGAGATTAGATGGTTAGGAGTTGCTTTTCTGTTTCATACAAATGACTCTTCAATTAAACACACATTCACAGGGGATGAGGGCCGGTGGGGCTTAAAGAGCAAAGCAGGGTTCATCCTTGAACTCTTATGCCTCTCACTTCATCAGTTTTCTCAGTTAAGATTTCAGACTTTCTGGCTTTATGTATTTTTACAACTTTCCCATCACAGATCAGTACTGTTCCCAAGTGGAACTTGGGTCCCCTCACCTGCTGGTCTGCAAAGCTAATCTGCTGACACCAGTTGTAATGAAGGAAAGTACAGTGTTTACTTTCCTGCAAGAAGTAAACTGTGCTTACCCCAAGCAAGGAGTGTGGTTGGCTCACACTCAAAAGACTTGAACTCCCTGATGACTTTCAAGGAAGAGGGTTTTTAAAGGCAACGTTTGGGATAAGGGCCACACAGGGCATGACCTTCTGTTGGTTGATGTTCTCAACTGAAAAAAATGTACAACGTGAGAAGTTGCGAGTTAAGTTTTATTTGGGGCAAAATGAGGACTTTAGCCTGGGAGGCAGCATTTCAGATAGCTCTGAAAAACTGCTCCATAGAGGTAGGGGGAAGATCAGTATATATGTGATTTTGATGAAGGGGAGAGATACAAGCAGTAGAGCACACATTTTGCAGAATGTTGCTGCTAGTCTTGTGAAGGTTGCTGCTAGTCACGAGGATTTTAGTGCTTTTCTAGATATGAGGAGATGCAAAAATTGGGATCATAAAATCTTCTCCTAACAATATCTGACTATCTGAGGACCTGTTCTTCCAGTTTTCCCGGAGCAGAGTGTCTTATGCCTGATCTCCACCCTGAACTCTTTGGGGGTGTTGAGGGTCAGCAGCTGCAGCAGCTCAAGATTTACTCCTAGTAAAGGCAGATGGCCAGTGGCAAGGTAACAGGGTGATGTTTCAGGAATCTTAATCTTCAGCTTTCTGGTTTCAACCAGCCTGGGGTCTAGTGAAACTGAGTAGAACCTTGTGGGGATTCTGGGCACAAAAGCCTTTCTGGGCCCCCCATTTCTTGCCAGCTGGGAATAGGCTTCAACCTCCATGACCTTCCATGAGTTCCAAATGGCAGGTCTAAACAGTTCTAATCAGAAACGGATGCCAAGGTAAGAGAGGAGCGGTCAGGAAACACTGGTGCATCCTTGGGGAAGAGTCCTGGTTTCTCCTCAAGGAATAGACATAACAGTATCTTTGAGCTCTTCTGCAGAACTAAACCCCAACAAATAAAAGATACTAACTACTTGATGTAGCATTCTTCATTCCAGACAGAAGGACCACCAGAACCAGTCTTGGGGCCACCAAACACCAGCTTTGAAGAAGAATGAAAACTTCCATCTATGTTGATCCTTATCTGCAGCCCTATTTTCCACTCCAAAACTAGACCACCTCCTGTTCTTTCCCAAAGGAGGGCACAGTCTTTAGGGCATTAGTCTGCTGTGGCTTTCTTTGGCTGGCAAAGCAGTAAAGCTATTTTTTTTTCCTCCTTCACCCAGAAGCCTGTCTCAACATTTTTATTTGGCACCAGTGGACTGAGGCCAAGTTTCAGCAACACTAGTGCTTATGATCAGCATGTAGTCACCATCTTCCACCTGATTGAGAGGGGTCTTAATTCCTACAGAAGAACTCAAAAACGTGTCAGATTGTTAATTATATCTCTTGAGGAGCAACCAGGACTCTGCTTTATCATTGCATTATTGTTTCTTGACTGCTTTTCCTTTGTTTCCGCCTTCCCTCATTTCCCTAATTAGTAACTGCTTGTGCCTGCTATTTGGAACTCAGGGAAAGCCTAGGAGACTAAAGTCTTTTTCTCTAGACAAGAAATGGGGGACCAGTCTTTATGCCTGGGAGAGCCCTGCAGGGTCCTGCTTAGTTTCCGTCCCCCTTTTTTCTTTGATATTTTTCAATCCTGAGGGGCACAGGGTAGGACAAGAAAGGGAATAAAGTTTTAGATAGAGAGGTTAATCATGAACTCAGAAGGTGAACTTTGGTTTTATGTTCTATGGGTGATCTCGGGTGGCTATGAGGTGGCTATGGCATGTGGTGGCTTGAAGCAGAATCTCAGTTCCCCAGGCAGTGATAGAACCCAGGCCCTGGTGGTGAGAAGGCTAAATCCTAACCACTAGACCACAAAGGCCAGCAGATTGGAGCAGGGGCCTAGTTCTTTGTCTGCTTCGAAGAAAGAATTCAGCAAAGAGATGGAAAGTAGTGAAAAAAAGTGCTTATTAGGAAAAAAAAAAAGTACACTCAGATAGACAAGGGAAGGCTCAGAGAAGGATTAATGCCTTTGCGATGGTTTAATCATTTATATGATGGCAGTCTTTTCGGTTCCTTCTTGGCCAGTCATCTTGCTTTGTCTGTCTGAGGGTCATCCCCTGTGTGTGTGCACATCTTTTAGCCAAGATTGATTCTAGTGCAGGGGGTCTCTGGGAGGCTGACAGAACCTATTGTGATATGGCACCCCCTCCCTTCTCTGACCCCTGATGAACCTTTCTGTGCATGTGTAATTTGGGGGGTCTCCTTAATCTCAAGAATGAAGAATATGTGGTTTCCCTATCTTTCATCCAAACAGGAAAACAGGACTCAGCCCCTCCTTGCTTCTGCTGTCTTACCTTTTTTTTTTTTTTTTTTTTTTTTTTTGTCTTTTGTCTTTCTAGGGCCACACCCATGGCCAATGGAAGTTCCTAGGCTAGGGGTCTAATCAGAGCTACAGCTGCCAGCCTAACCACAGCCACAGCCATGTCAGATCCAAGCAGCGTCTGTAATCTACACGATAGCTCACAGCAATGCTGGATCCTCAACCCACTGAGCGAGGCCAGGGATCGAACCTGCAAACTCATGGTTCCTACTCAGATTCATTTCCACTGCGCCATGACAGGGAACTCCATTATTGTATCTTGAAGAATCTGTTCACAGGGGACAGATTCCAGCTGCTCAGCCTGTGGCCCATCTACCTCCTGCCTCAGGGAGACTTGGTACCACTCTTCAGAGTGATCAGTGGGAATGGAGGATGAATATTATAACTCTGTCTCTAAAGCTAACTGCCTCTCTACTAAATTCCAAGTATAATTTAAATAACTGAATCAGATCATATACTGTGATCAAGTGTGATTCATCTCAGGTTCACAAGGATGGTTCAACATATGCAAATAAATCAATGTCATACAGCACATTAACAAAAGAAAAGTCAAAAACCCCATGAACATCTCAATAGATGCAGAAAAAGCGTTTGACAAAATCCAACATCCATTCCTGATAAAAACTCTTACCAAAATGGATATAGAGGGAACATACCTTAACATAATAAAAGCTATTTATGACAAACCCACAGCCAATATAATACTCAATGGAGAAAAGCTGAAAGCCTTCCCACTAAAATCTGGAAGAAAACAAAGATGTCCACTCACCACTTTTATTCAACATAGTATTGGAAGTCATAGCCACAGCAATCAGAGAAACAAAAGAAATAAAAGGTATCCAAATTGGAAGAGAAGAGGTAAAATTGTCACTCTATGCATATGACATAATCTATATATAGAAAACCCTAAAGACTCCACACAAAAACTACTCGAACTGATCGGTGAATTCAGCCAGGCAGCAGGATACAAGATTAGCATTCAGTAATCAGTTGCATTTCTGTATACTAACAATGAAATATTAGAAAAGGAATATAAAAATACAATACTTTTTAAAATTGCACCTCAAAAAGGTAAATACCTAAGGATAAAACTGACCAAGGAGATGAAAAACTTATATGCCGAGAACTATAAAACATCAATCAAGGAAATTAAAGAAGATTCAAAAAAATGGAAAGATAGTCCATGCTCCTGAGTTAGAAGAAGAATTAATGTTATTAAAATGCCCATACTACTCAAAGCAATCTATAGATTCAGTGCAATCCCTATCAAATTACCTATGACCTTTTTCACAGAACTACAACAAACAATCCAGAAATGTATATGAAACCACAAAAGACCCAAAATTGCCAAAGCAATCCTGAGGAATAAAAACCAAGCAGGAGGCATAGCTCTCCCAGACTTCAGGCAATATTAACAAAGTGACAGTAATCAAGATAGTGTGGTACTGGTACAAAAACTAACATAGAGATCAATGGAACAGAATAGAGAACCCAGAAATAAACCCAGGCACTTACGGTCAATTAATCTTAAACAAAAGAGACGAACATAAAATGGGAGAAAAGGTAGTATCTTCAGCAAGTGGTGCTAGGAAACCTGGACAGCTGCATGTAAATCGATACAACTAGAACACACCCTCACACCATGCACAAAAATAAGGTCAAAGTGGCTTAAAGACTTAAACATAAGACACCATAAAACTCCTAGAAGAGAACATAGGGAGAACATTCTCTGACATCAACCATACAAATGTTTTCTTAGGTTGGTCGCCCAAGGAAATAGAAATAAAAACAAAAATATAAACTAACAGGACCTAATCAAACTTACAAGCTTTTGTGCAATAAAGGAAACCATAAAAAAAAAAGAAAGATATCCTACAGAATAAAAAAAATACAAATGATGCAACCGACAAGGGCTTAATCTCCAAAATATACAAAGAGCTCATACAACTCAACAGTGAAAAACCAAACAACCTAATTGAAAAATGGTCAGAAAACCTGAATAGAATAGACATTTCCCTAAAGAAGACCTACAGCTGGCCAACAGGCACATGAAAAAAATGCTCAACATCACTAATTTTTAGAGAAATGCAAATCAAGACTACAATGAGGTAGCACTTCACACCAGTTAGAATGGCCATCATTAGTAAGTCTACAAATAAATGCTGGAGAGGATGTGGAGAAAAGTAAACCCTTCTACACTGTTCGTGGGAATGTAAATTGTTATAACCAATATGGAAAACAGTATAGAGGTACCTCTAAATGTAGAACTGTAATATGATCTAGGAATCCCACTCCTTGCATATATCTGGACAAAACTTTCATTGAAAAAGATACATGTACTCCTATGTTCACTGCAGTATTATTCACAATAGCTAAGATATGGAAACAACCTAAATGTCCTTTGACAGATGAATGGATTAAGAAGATGTGGTACATATCACAATAGAATACTCCTTAGCCATAAAAAAGAACAAAATAGGAGTTCCTATCGTGGCGCAGTGGTTAACGAATCCGACTAGGAACCATGAGGTTGCGGGTTCGATCCCTGCTCTTGCTCAGTGGGTTAACGATCCAGCGTTGCCATGAGCTGTGGTGTAGGTCGCAGACATGGCTCGGATCCTGCGTTGCTGTGGCTCTGGCGTAGGCTGGTGGCTACAGCTCTGATTCGACCCCTAGCCTGGGAATCTCCATATGCCGCGGGAGCGGCCCAAGAAAAGGCAAAAAAGACAAATAAATAAATAAATAAATGTGGAAAGATCACGGTCAATTTAAAAAAAAAAAAAAAAAAGAACAAAATAATGCCTTTTGTAACAACCTGGATGGAACTAGAGACTCTAATACTAAATGAAGTATGTCGGAAAGAGAAAGACAGACACCCTATTATATCACTTATATGTGGAATCTAATCCATAGCATAAGTGAACCTAGCTCCAGAAAAGAAAGAAACTCATGGACATGGAGAACAGACTTGTGGTTGCCAAGAGAGAGGGGGAAGGAGTGGGATGGACTGGGAATTTCGGGTTAGTAGATGCAAACTTTAGCATTTGGAGTAGTTAGGCAATGAGAGCCTGCTGTATAGCACAGCGAACTTTATCTAATCACTTGTAATGGAACATGATGGAAGATAATGTAAGAAAAAATATGTATATATATGTGTATATGGGATAGACATGATGTAAAATTTGGTTGTGATGATTGTTGTACATCTATAAATATAATAAAATTCATTAAGTATTAAAAAATTCTTTTTTTCAAAAAATAACTGAATCAGGTGGGAGGCTAGCTGTTAAAATTTTGCACCTAAAGTCTTCATCGGTACAATTAAACCAGACATCTAGAAGCAAGGATCTGATCCACCCATAAAAGAATGGTTGACCTGTCTATCTACATACGAAGAACTTTCAGAGATTTTGTTCTCTCAGTCTATTTCTTTGCAGGTCGCTGGTTGTGGCGTCCAGGTTGGGAATTGTGTAGTGAGATGGTGTGCATGGACTCATTAGTTAGGTCAGGATTCAGAATCTGATTCTGTGATTTCATTACTCTGAGATGTTTTGCAAGTAATTTAATTTCCTTGGGCTATGTGACATTTCAGGGGGAGATGTATCTTTCTGGAGCAGTCAGAGCAATGTTGATGAAGAAATGTATCACTTTTGAGGCTGGTTATACAAGACTTGGATAAGCCAAGAAGGGTGGCCCTTCAAAGCTACAGTGTTATGAATTATAGGATAGTTAAAGATGCATATGCAGTTCTAGGCAGTATCTGTAAACATCCTTTCATGGCTAATACTCTGTGTGCAGTCATTGTACAACTACTTAGAAAGGTCGAAAGCGCTTATGGTATTGTGGTTGGGATTAGGGGATGTAGTGTCCTCATGTTCAATGGATGGAGTGGCTTCTCTGATGCTTTTTTGTTTTTAGTCAGCTTTGCTCAGGAATAATTTCCCATGAGAAAATTCGTTCGTTTTAAACATATCGTTGAATTTGTTTTGAAATGATAAACAGTTGTATTCACCGCCCAGCAAAGATTAAAACTTGTCCCTCATCCCCAGAATTTCCTTTCTGTCCCTCAGCAGCTGATCCCTTCCTCCCTACATTCTGACTCCCACAGCCTTGTAGAACGGAATTACACAGCTTGTTTTCTTATGTGTCTGACTTTTTAAGAAAAATCTATCAAATGCCTTTGAGATTCACCCATGTTATTGTATGTATCAGTAGTTTGTACCTTTTCACCGTCTGGTAGGGTTCTGTTATACAGGAACACCACAGTTTTGTTGAAACAATGCAGTTGAGGGATTTGATTCTTAGGAACTGCTGGTTTAGTTGGAATCTGTTATCATTTTTTTAGGTGCTTCTTTGAGAGGAATGTTAGTTCTTTTCATTAGAGCTAAACAAAAGTGTCAAAGCTGCCACTTCAAACCTAGAGGTTATGTAAACAGTAGAAGGCACTCATATGGGGCCTATGTTTTCTCTATCTCAGTGAAAATTCTGCAAAAGCTAGCTCAGTATTGCTAGATTTTTATGGAATAAGACAATGAATGTAAAACTGTTGTGGAATAAGTTGGTCTCAAGTCTCTCAACTTACACTGTGATCTTGAATGTATGTGATAACTGATTTTAGTCTACCTGTGACTATAATTTTCTCAGTGATTGTGATTTCTTTTAACTAAATTCAAGCATTTCATGATATAGTTGAAAATGTACTTTTGGTATTAACCTACATAGAATGGAAATTTATACTTTGCTTAAGGAAAACCAAAGATACTTGGTTTTGCTTCTTATAAGCTTAGCAGTAGCAATATTTAGTCATTTGCTTTGGCAAGTTTTTATTAAAAAGTATTTATGCAATCAAATTACTAAGCTCTCTATGCATGTCAACATTATTGGGTTGTTGAATCAAAATAGAAGGTAAAAATGATTGGCACATTTAAAAGAAAATTTATAATAGAGGTCTTGGTATTAAAGAACCCTTCACTACAAACTGAGGACATTTTTTCTTGAATTATCGAATGGATTAGTTTAGTAATATATTTTAGTCTGTTGGTTATCAAATACTGTAAATCAGAGGTCCCAAAGCTATCCATGCATAGCTCTGAATCATTTTGGGGTATTGGAGGAGGGGGGAAATGCGTATGCAAAGATGCCATGTTTGTCAGATCATGCATGAAGTCAAAATAAATTTTCAGAGTGAGATGGTTTTGAGCAGCTGCAGGAAGTCAGTTTACAACTAAATTTAATCAGAGGCATTGTTCTTTATGGCTATTCTATTTCATAAAGTATGTTCCTGACAAAACCCTTTTCCTTTCCTGCACCGTGCATGGAGTCTTCAGAAATAAATTACCTTCAGAGGATTTTTCAGAGAAACCTGGATCATCAGTCAAAAGTTTTGGGTTAACACATGGCTCTATTAATTTAACTTAAAAAAAAAAAAGCTGAAATTTTTTTTAGCATTGTTAATACCATTTAAGAGCTCATGTATTTCATCACTTCGTTTTGCTTATTTTCAATATATTATTAGAGTACTGAGTTAAGTAATAATTGAGTAATCGCATAATACATATATGTTGTATATTCACAATATAATCATGTATATACCATGTGTGCAATATATAATACATGTTACATAAATAAAACATGTAATCACATAATACCACACACATATATATTTAATTGTGTATGTATATATCTATAATTTTTTAAAAATTGTGGAATGATCTCTCATTTTCCACATGGCCTTAAGTGAGTACACCTAAGTATGTACACATAACACACACACACACCTAGTACACTAGATACTTCCTGCATGTTTTTTTGTTATTAAAATTCTGTTTTTGTCTCATGGGCCCAAGGTAAGCAGAATAACTCCAACAACAAGATAGCATATATTATTTGCTGACACATCATTATAGGGCATGAAATTTGAGTTGATGATGGGATTTTACCTAAGCCAGCTGTGGCCTTCCTGTTGTTAGGGGACAGAAAAGTGACAGCTGGAATTTAGCTAGCAAGGTCAATAAACTTCATGGGAAAATATCCAAATGGCAGTTACACCAAGACGAGCCTTGAGCTATGGTGTGGCAATCCCAGCTTACAGATCTGAGAGTTGAATTCCTTGAAAACTTGAGTTTTGCCTCTGTAGCCACAGAGTTTGAGAATATGCTAAAGAATCTCAGAAAGGACATTTAAAATACAACACAAAAATACTTTACCACCGAGAGGGAAAAAGTTACTGTGTGTATGTATGTGTATGTGTATATATACACACATATATACTTTTTTTTTTAATCTTCCATCATGGTCTGTCACAGGAGATTGGTTATCATTCCTTGTGCAATACAGTGGGCCTCATTGTCAAGATACTTTAACAGAACACCATATCTGATTCATTTCTGAAAACTATAAAAAATCTTTTAAAAATTCATTTACAAAAAAATCCCTCTTTTGCTTTTTCTGAGTGTTACCATACTTATGTTTCAAAACTTGGCTTGGAGTTCCCGTCCGACTAGGAACCATGAGGCTGTGGGTTCAATCCCTGGCCTTGCTCAGTGGATTAAGGATCCGGCATTGCCAGGAGCTGAGGTGTAGATTGCAGACGCGGCTCAGATCCCGTGATGCTGTGGCTCTGGTGTAGGCCGGCAGCTAGAGCTCTGATTTGACCCCTAGCATGGGAACCTCCATATGCTGCGGGAGCGGCCCAAGAAATGGCAAAAAGACAAAACAAACAAACAAACAAACAAACAAAAAAAACTTGTGTTATGTTTCCTAGTAAGTAGCAGGTTCTGTATCTAAGTCAGGCACAAATTCTCTAAGCCACCCTTTACTGTCACTCCACATTATGTTGAAAATCAATGGATGTTTCTGCTTAATGGTACAAAACTCTTTGTTCATGTTTTATTTATCTTTGGAAAATAACCTTACCACCCAGGAGGAGATTTGACAAATAATAGATGATAAATAAACATTTTAAATTAAGCAGTATTACTCTTTTTAGCTAGTTCTCCCTGAAAGTAATTATAATTTCCCTGCAAGTAAGCCAGTAGATGACAAATCCTGAATGAACTAAGGATATTTCTTGGTTAGATATCTTACTTTGCCAGGTAGGGCTCGGTTATTCCAAATCTGTTTTATTCCATTGATCCACTAAGTGTGTTTCCCTTTTCATAGCATTTATCACAACACATTGAAATCACCCATTGTCACATCCCACCAGCCTGTAACCCCAATGGAGTCTTATTGTCTGACTTTTTCCCTGTCTCATCCCCAGTAATTAGTTCATTATGGGCCTAGTAGTTCCTAAAGAATGATGAGACATGATCTTCCAGAAAATTTTAATATATTTCCTATTACAGATTAATTGTAAAAGCGTATTTCTGACCCAGTAATGGCATATGGAAGCTTGCAAGCTAGTGGTCGAATCAGAGGTGCAGCTACCGGCCTAAGCCACAGCCACAGCAATGTGGGATCTGAGCCGTGTCTGCAACCTACACTACAGTTCATGGCAATGCTGGATCCTTAACCCACTGAGCAAGGCCGGGGATCAAACCTACATCCTCCTGGATACTAGTCAGGTTCATTTCTGCTGAGCCATGACAGGAACTCACTTCCTAACTGTTTTAAATCCCATTCTTATGATTAATTATTTTCCTAAAAGGTGGGGGGGGGTAATTTTTCTAGATAGCTTTTGTGTTAAAAAAAATGTTCCTAATATTTCCAAGACAAATTACATTGCACAACATAAGGCTTTCTTTACCTCATCTGGATCTCTGACAATTGAGTAAGAGAATACAACTTTCTATTGATTTGTAATATGTGAAAAGACTTCATTATTTGGAAGTACAGTTTTGCTTTAAGAATACAATGATATATATATGTGTGTGTATGTATATATATATATATCTTTATAAAACTTTCTTGATTTGTCTTTTTGACATGATGTTTCCCCAGATTCATTCCTTAATTAAAGAATATTGACATCAGGGACTAGACAATCACAGGGAACATCATTCGTAAGGCTCTTGTCCAAATGAGCAGTAGACAAACTTGAATATTAACTAATGTTATTATCATAAAAAAGAGAAGGTCAAACTTGCCTCCAGATTCTTTTATCTACTGTAAGGACTGAAAAGGGATGTGAAATTTTTTGAAGCTCAGAAGTTTTTCTGTACTTGACTATGATATATGTCATCTACCTTCAAGATAAAATCAGGTGCATGGCCTAAAGATAACGTTTTAGAGACTTCATATAAATTTTTTTTTGTAAAATTAATTGTATTTCCAATTTGCCAGTGGCCACTAGTCAAAGGGTTTTTATGCCAACTCCTGTCGTCAGAGGCAGAGTGATGGGCTGTCTGTAGTCAAACCCACATCTTCGATGTCTCCTTCCCTCTCCTCTGCAAACATTTCCCAGAATCCCCTTCTCCATTTTGTTCCAGATGAGTCTGCACATGTGCACCCCAAGTGTGAAGACTGGAGGGAGAAGAGAAGGAGAGGCTGTTACTCTCCAGAGGTAGTTCCAGCCAGGCCTGTGTGTAGATGATGTGTGAATGGTTCACAGTGCTGCTGGGTGGGTGCCTGCGTATTGCCTGCTATGGTACTTTAAGACATTGATGCAGCTGGAGGTGACTTTTGGCAAATATTTGCTTTCCTGCAGGCTGAGACAATCAGAAAGGCTTCTGGAATAGCTCATGAGAGCCACCAATGTAGTACTGCAGATGGAGATTGCTGAGGATAGCTTTCTGACCTTCGTTCCCCAGCCCTTCCAATAATTATGTAAACCTATATTTCTCTCTATGAAAGCCCTTCCTGCTTATCGTACATAGAGCAGCTTCTTCTTTCCTGATCAAACCCTGACTGAAATGGGCAACATGGTACATATACTGAACAGAGTGGAAAGATTTTTTTTTTTTTGGTCTTTTTGTGTTTTAGGGCTGCACTGGCGGCATATGGAGGTTTCCAGGCTAGGGTTCGAATTGAAGCTGTAGCCGCTGGCCTACACCAGAGCCACAGCAACATGGGATCTGAGACACTTCTGCGACCTACACCACAGCTTATGGCAACGCCAGATCCTTAACCCACTGAGCGAGGCCAGGGATTGAACCCTTGTCCTCATGGATGCTAGTTGGGTTCGTTAACCACTGAGCCAGGACGGGCACTCCCTGGAAAGATCTTATACATTATGGTCATTCCATACCAGCCCACTTGTTTTTTTTTGTTTGTTTGTTTGTTTGTTTGTTTTTTGGCCTAAGTCATTTTTTTTTTCTTTTTTTCCCTTTTTAGGGTCGCACCTGCAGCATATGGGAATTCCTAGACTAGGGGTCAAATTGGAGATGCAGCTGCTGGCCTACACCACAGCCACAGCAACTCGGGATCTGAGCCTCTTCTGTGACCTATAGTACAGCTCATGGCAACACCTGATTCTTAACCCACTAAGTGAGGCCAGGGATCAAACTTGCATGCTCATGGATACTAGCTGGGTTCATAACCCACTGATCCATGATGGGAACTCCCTCATTTTTTTTTTAAAGCAACTCTTGATTTTCTGTTTCGTAGATGTATCCTAATTCGTTTAATGAATCCCCTGTTGAAAGATACTCAGACATCTCATTTTAAGTTTTTCTTTGTTGTAAACACCATGAACATTTTTGTACTTTGCACACTCATTTGAGGTATCTATAGGATAAAGTCCTGAAAGTGAAATTGTTCTATCCCAAATAGGTGTAGCAGTTACACCAGTAGTGTCTGACTTTGTTTTTTTGGAAATCGTCTGTGTGATTGGGTGAGTTAGTTAAAAATCTGAGTTTCACTTTCTCTGGTGGAAACCCCTGAGTTTTTCTAAGAATGATGTCCTGTATATCCTAGGCAGTAATAATGAGTCTAAACATTGAAATCCTTTCTCTTTCTAAAGGACCCATTTAGGAGCATTATGAAAAGGTTTTCTGTATTTTATATTTTAAAAATATGTATCACTTGAGGGTAGTTGATTGGGCTTTCAATAAATTAAATCAGAAAGGACCCCATTACCACATGTAACAGAAATAAAGAGGCCATGAGGTGAGACCTTCTTGTTTCATGCCTCCTTCTCTCTGAATTGCCAGAACTCTGTGGAGGGTTGTGTTTGTGTATTTCTAACAGGATATATATTTGTGTGGGAAGCAAGAAATGTTTAGAACATTATTTTCAAGTTTAGAAGTTTTAGTTCTTCCTTGAAACTAGTACCAACACATGTAGTTTCCATAATAAAGTGTGTCCCTTTTTTTCTTTTTTTACGAAAAGCCTCACTAACAATTTGCTTTACCAAGTTGTTATGGTAACACCTACCTTAACACTAGGATTACATTTCGCGTTAGGGAGGTAAGGGTTCCTAGACCTCGGTTTATTTCAGATCTCAATTATGAGACTAAATTGCAAGTTTGATAGTGTCTAATCCATCATCAGTACTTGAGAAGTATTTGTTAAAAGAATGAATGGGTGTGTTAATTACACGAGGTATTATGACGTATATTTTCATTGAAAACAATCTACTGCCACCTTTAAAAAATATTGACAAATTTAGAAACAGAAAAATGTTTTCTGAGTCGAAGCGTAGTATTTAAAAAGGCAGCTGAAGCTTAGAATGCAGTTTTCTTGATACAGCCATCATCGTATTTTTTCTTTCATGCAAAATTCACTTATTTATCACTAGCGGCCTCTAGTGTGTATTCAATTTTTTCCTGCTAGGCTGTAAATTAGTAGGTTATTAGTAACTGGAGAGCACTTCCATGTGTTAGAAACAAGAAAAACAACTATAGTTTCTGTCATCGTAGCATTATATCAGTCAGTGAAAAGAACATTTCCACATGATAGTGTATGTAGCCTTATGATTCCTATTACCAGTAATAGGGCGTTCGTGGTGAATTTCCTCCGTGTGGCAGTTAATCTCCAAAGTATACTTGTGATGTGTTGGGAGAAGGAGTTGATGGTCATGCAAGGCATGGACACATTCTAATGCTTTTAATAGGCTGGACTCACGTTAGGATACAGATGGCGGAGGTTATCAAAATACACAGCAGAAGTCTGAACCAAACTGTCCTTATTGCTCAAGTTTAAACAAAACTGTATGCAAGTGATTTTAAACTAATCACAATTACAAATAATAACAGTACAAAAATAAATTAGTTTAAATGAAATCTGACTTAGTTTTTACTTTTGGTGTTTTATTTTTAACCACACACACACACACACACATATACATATACATATATTCCTTTTGTTTTTAAAAGACACATCCTCCCTTATCCCAACTTACCTTCCCACTTATAGAAGTATTTCAAGTTCATTACAATGGAAAATATAAAGGAAAGATACAAAGTGAAAAAGAAAAATAACCTGAAATCTTCTAGATTCTTATTGTTTGTATTTTTACACATCTTTTTCAATCTTATATTTTTCTAAGTTTGTTTCTCTTATTGAGTGTATATATGTATGCATATGTAATAAAATAGGAATTTTTAATGCCTATATTATTTTTTACCATACCTGTTCTATTAACATTATATACATTACCATATCATTAAATATAAATTTTGTTACATTCTTATTTATCATCTATTTTCTGTATATTAGGGATGTGTGTTATTCATAATTTTTTATAACTCTGATGAGTAAAACTTAGATGTATTATTATAAGTAAAATTTGTATGAGTTCCTGGCACTTAAAATAGATTCCTGGGAATTAAGATATGAGATCAGAAGTTATGTATTAAAAAAATCAAATCCAAATTGACAGTTTGCTTTGCAGGATATTTGTGCTTATGCTCACTTTTACCAACAATGTAAGATCATATACATTTCTCTCCACTCTTGCCAGCTTTGTTAATTTGTTGTTGTATGATGTAGAAAATTATGTTCAATTGTTATTTTTCAGTCATTCCATATGAAAGACATTAATTGTAGGAACTGGGTTGTAGCCGAGAACCAAATACCTGACTTCTTTGAACTTTTATGAAGATAGATAATAAATCAGATAAATAATGAAAACACAGGAGTTCCTGCCATGGCTTAGTGGTTAACGAACCCAGCTAGCACCCATCGGGATGGTGGTTTGATCCCTGACCTCGCTCAGTGGGTTAAGAATCCGGCATTGCTGTGGCTGTGGCGTAGGCTGGCGACTACAGCTCCGATTGGACCCCTAGCCTGGGAACCTCCATGTGCCATGGGTGCGGTCCAAAAAAAAAAAAAAAAGACAAAAAATAAAATATAAAGTGTATTACCAGGGATAAGGAGAACAGAAAAGCAGGAGAAGGGATAGCATATTTTGTGGTAGAGTGGGAACAGTTAAAGTGAGGAACCCTCACTGAGAGAGTGACTTCTGAGTTAAACCTGTAGGAGGGGAAGAAGTGAGAAATAGACTTGTATTAGCGCCTCTTGATGGGAGGACCTGCAAAGTCACCTTATAAAGGAATATAGATGGAGAGGGAAAAATAATTATGGATATTTTTGCAAGCCACCTGCCACAAGTAGAAAGAATGAGGGGGAAACTTACTAAGAGGAGAGCAGTTAGAGCGTTAACTGAGGGCCTTTGTAGGTAATACTGATAGTTTCCTCAGTGAGATGGGAAACTGTTGGATGTCTTGAGCAGAGGATTGGTATAAGCTGTCTTATCAGCATTCTAGCCTGGAAGATGTGAAGGAAGAGCAAGATTCAGAATATTCTCTGCCAGAAGAGTCTATAGAACTTTCTGACAAGCCAGTAATGAAGAGTGAAAAAGAAGAATGGGAGATTTTGGCCTGAACCCAAAATCTGATTTTGAACCAAAAAGACTGATTTTTCATGTGATAAGATTTAGAAGATGGTAATAGGACCGTATTGGTGGGAAAAAGAGCAGAGATTCAACGATACATGCGTAGAGTTTGAGGTGTTTGTTACACATCTAACATTGAGTAGATTGTTGACTATGTAAGATTAGAGGTGAGGGAAGATAGGAGCTTCAGAGCCATCATTACATAGAAGGCATTTAAGGCCAAATGACTTGGTAAAATAACCTAGTGAGTGCAGACAGAGGAGGAAAGAGGTCAGGAGACCGAGCTGTGGGCACTTCAGTGTTAAAAAAATTCAAACAAAGTATAAGGACTGTTGAGTAGACAGAGCAGGAGTAACCAGCGAATTAGCAGGAAAACAGGAAACCATAAATGTTAAATCAAATGAAGAAGAGGGATCAAGGAATAGAGAGTAATCAGTTGTGTTATATGCTTCTGATGGATAAAGTAAAATGGGAGAACTGTTCATTAGATTTACCAATTTGGCAATAGGTAATCTTTGAGGATAAAAATATAGAAGCTATCTGGGAATTCCTGTTGTGGTGCAGCAGAAATGAATCTGACTAGGAATCATGAGGTTGCGGGTTCAATCCCTGGCCTTGTTCAGTGGGTTAAGGATCCAGTTGCTGTGAGCTGTGGTTTAGGTTACAGATGGGTCTCGGATCTGATGTTGCTGTGGCTGTGGTGTAGGCTGGCAGCTGTGGCTCCGGTTGGACCCCTAGCCTGGGAACCTCCATATGCCAAGGATGTGGCCCTAAAAAGCAAAAATAAATGAATAAAATAAAAGCTATCTGTACACATACCTACATATATTATGATTATAAATTACATGCAGTCATACACACACACTAAGGCATTTAAATTCCTTTTCTTTGTGTAGTGTCTTTTATCTATTTGATTTTTTCCTAGTTAATTTTCTTTCTTTTTGAGTAAACTATTGGTATCAAATCTCTTTGAACAAGGGTAGTCACCCTTTGTCATTTATATTTCTTCTAAATGTTTTCCCTAATATGCCTTTTACATGTGTCAGTGGTGTTTGTCATCTAATGATTTTCTGATTTAGAAGTGACCAATACCTAAGCCATTATCACCAGATTATCAGTTCTTTCAGATTCCTAAAAGGCAGAAATCATTATTACATACTGTAGGGAACTTCCTGAGCTCTGGTCCCTGTCTTTTAGGATAATGGTTCACACATCCACATAGAGTGGATAGAAGCAGCAGGATAAAAAACGGAAACTCACCAGGGTAAGAAATACATTATTTTAGCAGGTCAGCATATGCCTTAAATCCTTAGCTTCTTTTGTCACTTTCTTAAGGAAGGTTTAATTCCTGCTATGGGGGAAGCTGCATGGAAAAAGAAAGAATAAGGATTCAAAACACTATGTTAGCAGAATGGTCAGCTAGGCAGCTTATTATGGGTGGCTGTGGAAAATTTGGGAGGAGCAGACAACCTATTAGTGACCCTAATGGCATTTATTACTAGCTATATTTATTGAATTCTGTATATTATGTCTCCACTGAATCACAGAGAGAAGTAGAAAGCAAGTAAATTACAGAGTCGTTCACTATCAGTAACTAACTTTTATATTTGTTAAGGTGAAGAATTGGCATTAATCTGTGTATATGCTTTGGGGCTCTTTTTATGTTTGTAAATAAGACATGATGAAACTTTCCACTCTGTATTATGTCAAGCTTAGCATGGTTTTCCTTGATATTCATAGCATTTTCTGGCACTACCCTGCCCCCCCACCACTACTGCCTCTTGGAAAATAACCCCATAGCTTAGTTTGTATTCAAATAATGTCTCAAATCTTTTCTCTTCTTGTCACTTTTGGAAAATGAATAATTACAGTAAAGGGCAGAAGGAGAAAGTGATCTCGTATTAAGAGCCAGAGGAAATATTTACTTCCGCAACTTTTATTGCATATGGTATGCAAAGCCCTGTTCTGAAGCTGAAAGAGCCACAAAGTCTTTCAAATCATGACATTGCTGGCCACTTGCGAATACAGGTGACTGAAAGACAAATCAGCTGTCCTCCAAGAGGTGAGGAAATGACTTCATGATGTACATATACTATGCTTTCCTTTGTTTCCTAACATCCTTCACCTTTCATGTCTTCCTACTTTTCATTAATTTGTAACATTTTATTCAGGACCAACTATTACCAAGCATTTCTTGCCCTTTCTCTGACTGGCTGGTCTTCACCTGGCACTTCCATGTTCTTCAGTAGCATTCTGTGCTTGACTTGGGGAATCAGTGATTCTCTTCTGTGATATCTACGCTTAGACTTTAAACTCTTTGATGCCATGATAACTTTGGTATCTGCTGCCTGGCACACATAGTATTTAATAAATATCTGATAAGTTGAATTAAGTATCCTATATCTGTAGAATTCACAAGTATGTAATTTTACCTCTAACCTCTCCTGAGTGCTTTCTGCTTGTACAGCTTTCAGCTGAACTTGGGCACTGAAATATTCAATAATCTCAAACTCTCTAAACTGTCTAAAATCTAGTTATTACTTTTCCTTAACCAGTGGTGTTAAGATTCAGTCAAATTTCTGAGACTTAAATATTGCTTTTAGTCTTTTAAAATTGTTAACTGTTGATGGAGAATGTTGAGAGAGATGATGAGAAAGATGGATTGAACCAGTTTATAGAGAGGCCTTAATGACTAGTCCATCTTACAGGAATAGATGTCCTCATAGGTAGAAGAGTTTCACACTAAATCATTGCCTGCACCATGTTTTAGTTGGGCAGCAATTAGCCCTAAGTAAATGGGGACCCCATCTCTTTATCTCTTACCCACTAACCTCATTTCCATCCTAAAAGCTGAGTCTTTTCAGAACAACATCTTGCAGGAATGGTGAAAGAAAATAAAAAAAATGCTGGTTATGTGCTTCAGTGTAGTTTATATTATAAGTATTTGTTTTTTGGAAACTCACTGTACATATATCATGTAGTAGAAAAACCATCTCTTCACAAAGACTCTTATTTAGTTCTTAACACATTCACCTCAGAGAAAACCTGCTAGGTTGTGTGCAACATATAAAAAATTTATTTTAATGAACTCTTTATTGTATTTGATGTGTATTATATGGTTCAATATGTGCATACTCTTTTGTCTCCATGTTCTCAGTGTAAATATTCCATAAATTTTTCTTCCGTGGACCTCCTTTTGTAGTGTTTTCATCTTTCTTTGCCTTTTTCTGGAGCAGAGAAGCAGTATATTTTGGACACAGAGTTGATATTAAATTTTAAAATTACTTTTCTTCTGAAACCTTTCTACCTTAGATTTTGCTGCTGAATTTATTTTTTTCCCCTTTATATCTCATCCTTCTTTGGCTCTAGTGATAGACAGGTCATTAATTAAACATGTAAACTGGTTCTCTGGAAGAGAAATAATCTCATTCCTGAAACTACTGCTCAGTTATGTAGTGTTGTCTGAGTTTTGAAGATCTAGCAAAAGTCACAAAGGCAGACCCAATTTATCTTTCCATATAGAGAAAATCCATTCCTGTGTGTCATGAAAGCCACTGACAACACATTCCACTACCTGCATATATAACATTAAACTGCCAGTTTTGGGAAGATGGTAAAATGATTTCTGATTTAGCATTCTAATATATGCTTGGTATAATTGTAGTGTCTTACCAAACAGTATACTAAAGTGTTAAGTTTATTGATTAAATATGTGATTTGTAAAATTACCATTAAATATTATTTTAAAGTTTGATGTCCAGGATTTCCCACTGTGATGGAACAGGATCAGTGGCACCTCTGCCTTGCCCCGATGCAGGTTCTATCCATGGCCTGGCAGAGTGGGTTAAAGGATTCCACATTGCCACAGATGCAGAGAAGTTTACAACTGTGGCCTGCATCTGATCCCTGACCTGGGAACTCCATATGCCTCGGGTTGGCCAAAAAAGAGAAGAAAAAAAAAAAATGTCCAATATAACATTTTGGGCCCTGATTCAACTTTGAAATTCTGTATTTGTCAATGAGAAAATGGTTTTCTAAAATGCATCTTTATCAAAATTTGAGGTGTGCCTGAACTGTATTATAAAATTAAGTTGGTTATGTGTGATGTATATATAAATATTAAGGAGTTCCCATCATGGCGCAGTGGTTAACGAATCTGACTAGGAACCATGAGGTTGCAGGTCCGGTCCCTGCCCTTGCTCAGTGGGTTAACGATCCGGCGTTGCCGTGAGCTGTGGTGTAGGTTGCAGACGTGGCTCGGATCCCACGTTGCTGTGGCTTTGGCGTAGGCCAGCGGCTACAGCTCCGATTCGACCCCTAGCCTGGGAACCTCCATATGCCGTGGGAGCGGCCCAAAGAAATATCAAAAAGACAAAAAAAAAAAATTTTGAGGTGTGCGTGAACTGTATTATAAAATTAAGTTGGTTATATATGTGTAATGTATATGTAAATATTAAATATAATGCATAATTATATGATTTAGTAGGATAATTTAAGATTCTGTGAATATTAAGTGGGATAAAATAGATCTAGAAAAATTGAAATCCATGACCTAGTTTAAAGACATATGATTGATTTTAATTAGTATCAATTTCATTGTGACTATAAATGAAAGTTTTAAAGTCTCATAGTTTTTTCTTAGTGGTCATGGTCATACTTCATTCGGGAAGTACTGACTTACAGTTGATTACTTTGAGCAAGTGAGAAGAGAGAATATTATGCATCATAGAACAGACTTTGTATAGCATCAATCCCATTAAATTTATTGAGTCTTATTTTTGGCCTTGAATGGGAGTTGGTTAACTATAGCTTGCAGGGCAGCTGCCTATAAGAAAAGTTTTATTAGACAACAGCAGTGCCCCTTGCTTTCCTATTTTCTATAGCTGCTTTCCTGCTATCATGACAAAACTAAGTAGTTGTGACAGAGACCTTAGAGCCCACAGAAGCTAAAATACTGACTGTCTGACTCTTTAAGAAAAAATGTCCTGACCCCTGGCCTGGAATATGGTCTATTTTGAAGAATGTTCTGTACAGTTGAAAAAGAATATATGTAACTGCTGTTGTTGTCTGGAGTGTTCTATAAATACAGGCATACCTCAGAGATACCATGTTTGGTTTCAGACCACTGCAATAAAGCAAATATTGTAATAAAGCAAGTCACATGGATTCCTTGGTTTCCCAATGTATATGAAAGTTACGTGTACACTATATGTAGTCTGTTAAGTGTTCAATGACATTGTATCTTAAAATACAATGTATATATCTTAATTAAAAAATAATTTTTTGTTGAGAAATGTTAGCCATCATCTGAGCCTTCAGCAATTTGTAATCTTTCTGCCGGTACTGAGGTCTTGCCTCAATGGTGATGGCTGCTGACTGGTCAGCATGGTAGTTGCTGAAGGTTGCCATGGCTGTAGCAATATCTTAAAATAAGACAACAGTGAAATTGGCCACATCAATCTACTCTTCCTGTCACAAATATTTCTCTGTAGCATGCAATGCTGTTTGACAGTATTTTACAGAACTTCTTGCAAAATTGGGGTCAGTCCTCTCAAACCCTGCCACTGTTTTATCAACTCAATTATGTAATATTCTAAACCCTTTATTGTCATTTCAACAATCTTCCTAGCATCTTCACCAAGAGTAGATTCCATCCTAAGAAACCAATTTCTTTGCTCATCCCTAAGAAGCATCTCCTTACCTGCTCAGGTTTTATCACGACAGAGCAATGATTCAGTTATATCTTCAGGCTCCACTTCTAGTTCTCTTGCTATTTCCACTATATCTGCAGTTACTTCTTCTACTGAGGTCTTGAACCCCTCAAGGTCAGCTATGAGGGTTGGAATCAACTTATTCCAAACTTCTGTTAACATTGATATTTTAACCTTTTCCCATGAATTGTAGGTGTTCTTAAGGGCATCTTAGAATGATGACTCTTTTCCAGAAGGTTTTCACTTTACTTTGCCAAGATCCATCAGAGGAATCACTATCTATGATAGCTATAGACTAAAGTTTTTTTTTTTTTTTTTTTTTTGGCTTTTTAGGGCCACACTCGTGGCATATGGAGGTTCCCAGGCTATGGGTCTAATTGAAGATAGAGCTGCCATCCTATGCCACAGCCACAGCAATACTGGATCTGAACTATGTCTGTGACCTACACCACAGCTCACGGCAATGCTGGATCCTTAACCCAATGAGCAAGACCAGGGATCGAACCTGCAACCTCATGGTTCCTACTTGGACTCATTTCTGCTGTGCCACAATGGGAACTCCCCTAGACTAATGTATTTCTTAAATGACTTAAATGCTGAAATTGCTTTTGATTCATAGACCACAGAATGGATATTGGGTTGACAGGCATGAAAACATTAAGTTCATTGTACCTCTTTGTCAGAGCTCTTTGGGTGACCAGGTGCATTGTCAATGAGCAGTAATATTTTGAAAGAAAACTTTTTTCTGGCATTAGATCTCAACAATGGGCTTAAAATATTCAGTAAACTGTTCTCAACAGATGTGATGTCGTCTAGACTTTGCTGTTCCATTTATAGGGCAAAGGCTGAGTAGGTTTAGACTAATTCTTAGGAGCCCTAGGAATTTCAGAATAGTAAATGATCACTGGCATCAGCTGGAAGTCACCAGCTCTCTGAGCCCCTAACAAGAGAGTCAGCCTGTTCTTTGAAGCTTTCGAGCCAGGCATTGACTTCTCCTCTCTAGCTATGAAAGTCCTAGATGGCATCTTCTTCCAATAAAAGTCTGTTTTGATTACATTATTGTATAGTGTAGCCACCTTCATTATGGTTATCTTAGCTAGATTCTCTGGATAATGTGCAGCTTCTACATCAGCATTTGCTGCTTCATCTTGCACTCTTATGTCTCTCCTTAGACCTCATGAATCAACCTCTGCTAGGGTCACACTTTGCTTCTTCAGCTTCCTCACCTCTCTCAGCCTCCATCTAACTGAAGAGAGTTAGGGCCTTTCCCTGGATTAGGCTTTGATTTAAGGGAAGGTTGTAGCTGTTTTGATCTTCTGTCAAGACCATTAAAACTTTGTCCAAATCAATAGTAAGGCTATTTTGCTTTCTTATCATTTGTTTCTTCACTTGAGTAGCAATTTTTATTTTCTTTTGAACTTTTCCTTTGCATTCACAGCTTGACTATTTGTTGCAAGAGCACTGCCTTTCAGCCTGTCTTGGCTTTTTGACCTGCCTTCCTCACTGAGCTTAATCATTTCTAAGCCTTTGATTTGTGTGACACTTCCTTTCACTTTACCATTTAGAGGCCTTTTTAGGGTTAGTATCCAGCCTAATTTCGATATTGTCATGTCTCAGGAAATGAGGAGGCCTGAGGAGAGAGGGAGAGAAACAGGGAAATAGCCAATCAGTGGAGTGGTCAGCACACACACACCATTCATAGATTAAGTTCATTGTTTTATATAGATGCAGTTTACGGTACCCTAAAACATTACAATAGTAACGTCAAAGATCTGTTATTGCAGATCACCATAACTAATACAATAATAGTGGAAATGTTTAAAATATTTAGAGAATTACCCAAATGTGCACAGAGCCAGGAAATGAGCAAGTGCTATTGGAAAAATGGCACTAATAGACTTACTCTACACAGAGTTGCCGCAGATATTCAGACTGTAAAAAATGCAATGTCTGCGAAGCCCAGGAAAGTGAGGAGCAATGAAAGTTGTCTGATAGTGTTTCTTATATTCTTGTTGTTTTCTAAGTCACATTCCATACAAGTCACCCACATTCCAGTCATTTTTATCATATTCACAGATATGTATAGTCATCGTGAGTCAACCTTAGAACATTTTCATCTCAGAAACTCTGTACCGTTAACTCTTGTCCTGCATGCTCCCCCAGCCCTAGCAACCATTAATCTACTTTTTGTCTTCATAGATTTTCCTATTTTGGACTTTTTCATATGAATAAATTTTATGTTATGTGGAATCCAGACTGACTTTTTTCACATAGCAGGTTTGGAGAGTTCATACAAATTGAAGATGTGTCAGTACTTCATAACTTTTTATGAACAAATTATTTTCCACTTTATGGCTGTATCTCATTTTGTTTATCCTTTCATCATTGATGGATGTTTGGGTTGTTTCCACCTTTTGGATTGTTAAGAGTGGTGTTGCTATTAACATTACTGAACAAGCTTTAGTCTGCATATATGTCTTTGTATCTCTTGAGTAGATACCTGGAAATGGTATTACTTGTCAAATGGTAACTCTTGTGTTTAGTCATTTACTGCCAGAAAGAGACTTTATCCTCTCTTCAGATCCTTTGCCCATTTACTAATTAAATATTCCTCTTCTTCTTCTTCTTTTCTCTTTTTTTTCCTGGCCATTCCCTTGGCATATGGAAATTCCTGGTCCAGGGATTAAACCCATGCCACAGCAGCTACGCAAGACTCTGCAGTGACACCTCCAGATCCTTAACCTGCTGTGCCACAAGAGAACTCCTGATTGAATCTTCTTTTTATTGTTAAATTGTAGGAGTTCTTCATATATTCCAGATACACGTCCCTTATCAATATATGATTTAAAATCCTTTCTGTTATTTTTTTTTTAGTCTGTCTTTTCACTTTCTTGATGGTATCTTTTGAACCACAAAAGTTTTTACTTCTGTTCAAGTCCAATTCATTTTTTTTCTCTTTTGTTACTCTTTTGTTGTCTTATCTAAGAAACCTTTGCCAAATCCAAGATCATAGGGTTTTACCTCTGTGTTTCCTTCAAAAGTTTTATTTCTTTAGCTCTTATACTTTTAATCCATTTTTAGTTGGTTTTTGATATAGTGTGAAGTATATGTCTAACATCATTCTTTTCATGTGACTATCCAGTCTTTCTAGCCATTTGTTGGAAACTTTTTTGTTGAAAAGATAGTTTTTGCCCCATGAAGGGCCTTGGTACCCTTATTGAAAATTAGTTGAGCTTATAAATATGGGTTTATTTGTGGATTCTGAGTTATATTGCATTGATGGGTATGTCAGTTTGTGTCATTACTGTGTTATCTTGATTATTCTGTAGTAAGTTTTGAAATTGAGAAATGGGAGTCTTCTTCCTTTGTTCTTCTTTATTAACTTGGCTATTTGAGGTCTTTGTAATTCCATATAAATTTTAAAATTTACTTTGTTTCTACCAAAAGTCACCTGAGATGCAAACTATTGCATTTGGAATGTATAAGCAATGAAGTCCTGCTGTATAGCATAGGAAAGTATATCCAATATAATATGAGAAAAATAATGTATATATACATATTACTAGGTCACTTTGCTATAAAGCAGAAATTAACAGAACATTGTGAATCAACTATAATTAAAACAAATTAAAAAAAACCCCGAAAAACAAAAGTCAGCTGGATTCTGATAAAGACTATGTTAAATCTGTTGATGATTTGAACCTGTTGACAGGTGGTATTGCCATCTTCACAATGTCAGGTTTCTAGACAAATTTCTAGAAAGATACAAAATCCTGAAACTGATTCAGAAGAAGTAGATGATCCAAATAGACCTAAAGTAATGAAGGGATTGAATTAGTAATGAAAATAACTACCCCAGAAAAACATCTTGGTGCAGATGCTTCCCCATTGAATTCTACAAAACATTCAAAGAAGAATTAATAGTATTTTTTTAGTCTTTCAAATAAAATCAAAAAGAGACCATTCTCCATCAATTTTATGAGGCTGATATTACCCTGATACCAAAACTAGACAAAGATAATACAAGGAATGAAAACCATAGACCTATATTTCTTTTGAATATGGCTGTAAAAATCTTTAACAAAATACTAGCAAACTGAATGTAGCAACATATAAAAGGATTATATATATGACTAAATAGGATTTGTCCCAGAAGGGGTGGTTCAGTTTCTGAAAATCATTTAGTGTAAAACATCATTTCAGTGGAATGAAAAACAAAAATCACATGATCATCTCAATAGACACAGGAAAAGTGTTTACAAAATTCAGTACCCCTCATGATAAAAGCACTCAACAAACTAGGAATAGAGGGAGTTTCCTGAAATAAGCAATATTTTCAAAAACTCCAGAGCTATCATCACACTTAAAGGTGATAGGTCATAATATTAGGAATGAAGTAAAGATAATCTACTCTTGTAATTTTATTCAACATTGTCCTGAAGATTCTAGTTGTAGCAATTAGGCAAGAAAAAGAAACGAAGGCAACCAAATCAGAAAAGACAAAGCCATCGTTATTTATAAATGACATCATCTTATATATAGAAAACTCTAAGAATACCACCCAAAAAATGATTAGAACTGGGAATTCCTGTCGTGGCTCAGCAGCTTAAGCACGTGATTAGTATCCATGAGGATTGCAGGTTCAAACCCTGGCCTCGCTCAGTGGGTTAAAAGTCCAGATGTGACTTTGGCTGACAGCTGCAGCTCTGATTAGACTCCTAGCCTGGTGTCTTCCATATACCACAGATGCAGCCCTAAAAAGAAGAAAAAGAAAAAAAAAGATCAGAACTAACAAGTTTAGCATGGTTGCAGGGTACAAGATCCATATGTAAAAGTCAGTTGAATTTATGCACTTGCAGTGAACAGTTTGAAAATGAAATTATGAAATCAGTGCTACTCACAATAGCATTGAAAGAATAAGATAGGAATGTATTCTTACTATTCTTTTTGTATTGGTTGTTTTATCAGTTTCTAAGAGATGATTGTTGAAAATGGTAACAGTGGATTTATCTTTTTCAATTTTCTTTTGAATATTTTGGAGCTTATTTTTAGTAGTCTTATACTAAGTGACTAATTGTATTGATAAATTTGTCCCTTTAACATTATGAATCTGACTCCTCTTTTCTCTCTTTATATTCCTTGTTTTGATGTCTACATTGGCTTATAATAATAAATTTACTCCTACTTACTTTGGATTAGCATTTGCATGGTATATCTTTTTCCATAGTTTTACCTTAAATCCGTCCATACCTTTATATTCAGTGTGAATTTTTTTATAGATATGATGTCTTGTTTTTTCATCTAATACTAAATCAGTGTCTTTCAATTGGAGTATTTACACTATTTATATTTAATGCATTATTAGTATGGTTCCATTATAGCTTTTTCCCTCACTGTTCTTAATATTCCTTTTTTCCTCTTCCTTTTTTTTTAAATAAATTGAGTATTTTTTTTATGATTCCACTCTATCTCCATTATTGGCTTATTAGCTGTAATTTTGTGTGCTTAATCTGCTGTTAGTACAATTCAGTATATTTTTCATTCCAGGTATTGTGTTTTTTCTTTCTTAAAGTTCCATGTGCTATCTTCCATTTTCCTCTCATTGTGTTTATGTGTGCCTCTACCTTCTTCAGCGTATGAAACATGTTTGTAATAGTTAGTATCCTTGTCTGGTAATACTGTCGTCTTTGTCAATTCTGTGTCTGGTTATGAGTCAAATTTTTATTTATTTTTTATTTTTTTAATTACTCATTTTTTATTCCATTTATGGTTGTACAAAAATCATCACAAACCAATTTTATAGCATTTCCATCCCAAGCCCCCAGTATATCCCCACACTTCCCCAACCTATCTCATTTGGAAACCATAAGTTTTTCAAAGTCTGTGAGTCAGTATCTATTCTGCAAAGTAGTTCATTGTGTCCTATTTTTAGATTCCACACATAAATGATAGCATATGATGTTGGTGTCTCGCTGTCTGATTGACTTCACTTAGCATGATAATTTCTAGGTCCATCCATGTTGCTGCAATGAGTTAAATTTTTAATCTTTGCTGGCTTAATTTTTTGATTTCCTGCTAAACATTTTGAATTTTGCATTATTTGTTCCTGGATTTGTTGTATACCTTTAAGAGTGTTGAATTTTGTTCTGAAATGTGATCAAGTAACTTACAATGATTTCATACTTTTGAAGCTTTATTTTAAACTTTCATGTAGTGGGTCCAGAGTAACTTTTGAGACTAATTTACCCTCGCTATTAAGGTGAAACTCCATTTAATGATTGGTTTATTACTAGGTCTCTGTACCTTTTATGACTAGAATGTGGATGATATCCAGCCATATTTTATCTCTAGGGATTGATGGGTCCATTGCTTTGTGGTATTTTCTTTGTTTGTTTGTTTGTTTGTTTTACCCTCATTGACCTTCTCATATTGGAGCAGGTAAGTATGCACCCAGATAGTGAAGGGAGCCTTTCTGAGGCTTTCTAGAGTGCTCTTTCTCTCTACAGTTCCATTTTCTACATTTTCTAGCTCTTCAGCTGTCCTTAAATTTAATCTTGGTTTCCGTAATTTAGGAGGCCATGGGTCTCTGAGTTTTCCTTCATTGTGCTCTAAGCCAAAAGCTGCCTCTAGGAAGAAAGCAGTTAGGGCTTATCTTATTTTTATTCCTTTTTTTGAGAATCACTGTCCTGAGCTGCTTGTTTTCCACTAGCTGAATACAACTGTTTCACATATTTTGTCTGATTTTCTAAGTGGCTACAGTGAGAGGTTAATTCCCACGGTATGGGCAGTAGGAGCTGTTGACATATTTTAATTTTTTAACCAATCCATAAAATTTACATCCTTTATTTTGAGCTAGAGCACTGGGTTATAGAAGTGAATATTCATTTGTTTGTTTACTGCCTAGAATGAAATATGCTTTCAGCAAGCCTCATATGATTTCATAATTGTACCTCTCCTTACCACTTCTCTGTTCATTAAAATAAATCATAAACCCCAAAGCATAAGCAGAGTGTATCTAGGGATTGATAGCTTATGGTAGGGAGTAACACACACTGCTGTGCAGTTGGTACTCACACTGCTGCTCGATTACTGTGCAGCTCTGGTTGGACATACAAGTAGGACAGATTTCAAATAAAAGCCAAGATTTTGAGAGAAGTAAAATTATGTTTTGTGATGGAAGTGTAGCAGGAAAGTTTCCCTATTCCAGGCAAGGTAATCCTTCAACTCAGAAACGGAGAAGGAGGAAGAAGAGCATTTTGAATCTGTGTGGCCCCTGTGCAGTTGTCATCTCTCTCTACACACCTCTCAGTCTTGGTTTTTTACCACAAAATTAAAATGATAAAAATTAACCTTACAGAATTATTATGAAAATTAAATAAACTTATACTAGTTGGTAAATATATTCTTTATAATCACGTTGTGTTTTTTATACAATGTGACTTCTTTTTCATAGTCTGTGTTCTGTCTTTCCTAAGAATGCCTTTCTTATCCAAAGTTACAGAAATATAGATCTTCCTTGACTTAATATGGGGATACATCCCAATAAACACATTGGAAGCTGAAAATATTGTCACAAGTGCATTTAATACACCTGTGCTGAACATCATAGTGTAGCCTAGCTTACTGTAAAAATGTGCAGAAGACTCACATTAGTCTACAGTCGGGCAAAATCACCTAGTACAAAGTCTACTTTATAATAAAGTGTTGAATGTCTCGTATAAATTATCGAGTACCATACTGAAAGTGAAAAACAGAATGGTTGTGTAGGTAGAGAATGGGTGTATGTGTGTTGGCTGTAGACTTGTGATCCTGTCTGCCTGGGATCTGTGGCTCACTACCCAGCATCTCTGAGAGAGGATGAATTGTGCTGTCACTAGCCTGAGAAGAGATTAACATTCACAGTTTGAAGTATGGTCTCTACAAAATACTTATTGTTTCCACACCATTGTAAAGCCAAACAGTTGAACCATTGGAAGTCAGGGGCTGTATGTATTTAAATATATTTGATACCTTTGTTCTGTTAGAGACTTACTAAGACTGTTGAACTGATTATATCCATAAATACAATCAAAAGGTGGTACCGCTTTTACATATTGTATTTTAGATCACTTGATTTTTGGGTTTTTTTCTTGCCTATTAAAGTTGTGCAGTTTTGCAGAGAATATTAATTAGCCCAAATCTTTGAATGATTAATTCTTGTGTCTTTAGATTAGATACCTGTTTTTCTTGTATCTGGAGCCATACAGCCAACAGTGTTCTTAAATTTTCTCCTCCTAACACATTCCTATAATCAAAATCCTATTCCTTCTTTAGCAATGAGCACAATCCTTCTTTCCTTCTGCCTCAGTGATCACTAATATATAGAAGTTGACCAAATTAATATGAATTAATAAAATCAGTGGGGGCATAAGCGGTTGTGTAGAGAACTTTCTCCATAAGAAACTCTTGTTCCATGTGATAAATGCATATGGATGGGAGGCTGTAGGCATGGTTGTTAATGAATAAAGATTGTGTGGCCTGGGTTTGAAATTTGGTTCTAGCTCTTATTAGCCTAACATTGGGCAAGTTAGCTTTTCTAGTAATAACGTATATTTTAACTGAATAGCTTAAATCCTGCTCACTATGTGCCAGGCATTTTCTAAGTACTTTACTTATCTTAACTCTTAATCCTCACAATTACTCCAAATTATCCTCATTTTACGTAAGATGAAATGAGGCTCAGAAAAGTTAAATAATTTGGACAAGTGAGGAATTAGGGAGCAGGCTTCATAGGAAGTTCATATTGAAAGTTCTTTTCTTCTTTTCCACCTCTCCTTCCCCTTCCTTCCATCTTCTGTCCTTTTTCTTCCCTTTTTACCATTTTCCACCTTCTCCTCCTCTCCCTCCTCCCATTCCCTCCACTCACCCTTCCTCTCTTTCCTACTTTCCTTTCTCCCCTCCCCCGACCTTCTTACCTTTTCTCCTTTTCCTCCCTAGTTACTCTTCTCTTCTTTTCATCCCCTATCCCTCCCCCTGGTTCATCCTCTACCTTTTCATTTTATTAATATCGGCATCTGTGTACTTGTTGCTGTGGTGAATACCAAAATTAGTCAGAGATCCTGCTCCAGAGAACTTAGAATCTAGTAGAAGCTAGACAACATTTATAGAAATTGCTTCAAAAGACATGGAAAGTAAGAGCGTCCATTCTGTAGAAGTTGTAAGGGGGTGGCTGTGTCTTCTTTGGGGACAAAGAAGGATATGAGGAGGGATATCCTTCTTCACTTGTCTCAGAAGATGTCTTTGGAAAGACAGTAATTCTATTCTAACACATCATGGTTAAGTGCATTTTCTAAATATGTCAACCTTCCTCTCAGTTACTACCTGTGATGAATCTTTAGCTCATTAATTAATCTCAATACTTTTTTTTGGTGGGGTGGTGGGCGCTGCACCTACAACATGTGGAAATTCCCAGGCCAGGGATGGAACCCGAACCATAGCAGCAACCCAAGCCACAGCAATGACAAAGCCACATCCAAACCCATTGTGCTACAAGGGAACTCCTGATCTCAACTCTTTTTTTATCTCTTATTTTGTCGTTGGTGAATGGCAAGTGCAGTAAGACCTAAAATGGAAATAGCAAAGGAGTCTATGCCATTTATGCAGTGTTTTTCAGTACGGTACTAACAAATCAGTGTTAATAGATCGAGGGTACCCAGAAGAGGTCCACTGGTGTGATGGATGTCACCAGTAGACAGAAATGTGATCCCTGATGACATAAATCCATAGACCCTTCCTTTATTGCTCTGTGCAGTCAGTTCCTAAAGAGTTTTGAAAATAATCTTCCTGTGTAAACTTTTATGTCATAGTGTAATTTCTCTACATCTGTGAAGTAACCTTCGCAGTAAGTATCTTTTCAGAATGCCAGGTGCCATGGCAACAGGTGCTCAGAAAATGTTAGCTGGACTTTTAATTGCAACATCCAAAAGCTCATTTCAGAAAGTTTCAAAAGCTAGTGTTGTATGTCATGAAGAGTTATAATTACTTTAGTCATCTCAGCATGTATACCAGGTGTATTTTTGCTGTGAGTTGTCTTAGAAGTAAACATCCTCGTTCATTTTATTTTACTATTTTATTTATTTATTTATTTTTGCTTTTTAGGGCCATACCCACAGCATATGGAGATCCCAGGCTAGGGGCTGCTGGCCGATGCCACAGCCACAGCAATGCAGGATCGAGCTTCATCTGCAACCTACACCACAGCTCACGGCAACACCAGATCCTTAACCCAATGAGTGAGGCCAGGGATCAAACCCACAACCTCATGGTTCCTACTTGGATTCGTTTCCTCTGTGCCATGATGGGAACTCCCCATGACTGATTTCCTTCATTATTCATAGGGTAAGAAAAATTCTAGTACTCTGTAAGATGATATATCCAAAGGGGATAGATGTTCCACTGACTTATGTATCAGCTTTTATTTTCTGTTTTTATTTATTGTCAAAATCAGCATGGTAATTGAATACTGCCAAATTGACTTTAGATATCCAAGAGGCTAAAACTTGTAGAGGCAAATAGAGTTAGTCTTGTTAGGAAGTCCCATGCTTCAGACTACACAGAACCAGAGTCCTAAGTTTAAAGGGATGAAGTACTGGCCATACAGACAAAATTCACCTGACTTTTCAGATCTCACTTCTTAAAAAGGGTAATGGGATATTGGAGGGATGATTGGTTTTATCCTTTTAAGCAGTGTCTCAGTCCCTTTAAGTTGTATAACAGAATACCATAGACTGGATGGCTTATCAACAACCTTTACTTCTCCTGCTTCTGGAAGCTGGGGAGTTCAAGGTCAGACTGCTAGCAGATTCATTCCTAGTGAGGTTTTCTACTTGTTTTATAGATGGCGTCTTCTCACTGGGTCCTCCTAGGATGGAAGGGGCAAGAGAGCTGGGGTTACTCTTTTAAGGGCATTAGTCTTTTCATAAGGGCTCCATCCATCCTCTTGAGCAAATCACCACCTAATAACATCAATTTAAGTTTTAGGGTTTCAACCTATGAATTGCCTAAACATTCAGACCTAAGGAGCAGAAATATTCTGTGGTCCATATTACCTCTAATTTGCATATGGTTGAATGGTGATAAATGGAGGCATTTGAAAGAAACTAAAAATGGATGCATTTTTGCAACAGGAGAAAAAGATCTGAGAGATACGAACTAATAGTTTATTTTAAGCCCTAAGTAGGATATAATGTAGTAGTTACCTAAATAGTTATAAAATGAAATTGAAGTCAAAGAGGAGTTCCCTGGTGGGTCAGTGGGATAAGGATCCAGCTTGTCACTGCTGTGGCTTGGGTTGCTGCTGTGGCATAGGTTTGATCTCTGGCCTAGGAACTTCTGCAAGCCACAGACCTGGCCAAAAATAAAGAAAGAAATTAAAGTCATAGATACTCTGGCAGGAACATTTTGAGGAGAGATGTTTGTAGGAAGATTTGAAACAAGGCAAGGTGATTTAAAAACCTAGGTATTTTACTCCCTAATTCTGCCTTATTCTGAGAGAACTATTGCTTTTTGCACATGATTAATGTTCCTTGAATATTTCTGAAATCGATTGCAAATTTTAATAAATGACTATTATTGTCTAATGAAAAGACAGAGCCATGCAGTTTATGTGGTACAGAACTCTCTGGTGGAACCTTCCCTTAGTCATTTAGTCCTAAGAAGATGTGTAGCTCAGAGAGCTGATCCAACAAAGACCAGTTAGATTTGACATCAGAAGTGATATTTTCGATTGTGTTAAGAAGTTAAAAAACTGTACAAAAGAAGAAAGTTAGTATTGGGTTTTTTAGTATTCCTCTTTATTAATTTTATCCTGGATGTGTGTACCAGGTGTTCTGAGTCAGACTCCTTATTATCTCTGTCCCCTATGCTGTGGATTTTATCCCTTGATTCATGTAGTGATAGGTTATTGATCCTGTGGTGGTAACTGCATACTCCACAGGTGAAAGTCAAGGAAATAGAATATTTCTCTTAATGCATTTATTTTTTAAAAAAATTTTATTTATTTATTTACTTTTATGGCTGCACCCAAGACATATGGAAGTTCCTGGGCCAGGGATGGAATTCGAGCTGCAGCTGCAACCCACAATGGATCTTTTAACCAGTGCATGGCGCCGGGGATTGAACCCACAGCTCCTCAGAGACCCAAGCCACTGTGGTTGGATTCTTAACCCAAGGCGCCATGGAAGGAACTCCTTCCCTTAATTTATTAAATGGGAGATGATAGCTGTGCTTCTCTCCTCTTGAAAGGGTCTCTGTGGAAATTTTATGGGCCCAAATCTTAACCCCAACGTATTGTTACATCAGTCATATCTCTCCAACAGACAGCTGTCTCCTTGGGTCTTGGCTTTTAGGACCTAGAGATGTCTCTAAGTTTTGTAGCTTTATCTCTTTTGACATTCAATGCCCAGCAGTAATATTCAGTCTCCCTTTAACTAAGAACCTAGTCCTTATGTAACAATTTGGGCCTCTTGTGAAGATGTAGAGAAGTTACATTATGATTTTGAATCCAAAAAATTAACTGAGTGAATAGCTAGATCTAATTTTCTTGGTGTATGAAGAGCAGAATATTTCCAGAAGACACGAAGGCAAATATTCCCTTCTTTACATCATATACACTTAGGAGGCTCAGGAAGCTGGGCACTGAGACATCAGGGAAGTTTTCTTTCTCCACAGTTAGGTGTTTTAAGTGGGAAAAAATTCTACCAGGTCATATGGATGTTTATGTAAAAATAATAAAGCATGGCTTATGAAGATATAGTAAGGTTGGTTTTCTGAAATGAGTTCTGAGAAAAATATAAGTGGTAGGAAAGAGAAATAAGATAACTGTGATACAATTATAAATGTGCATTTTGAGGAATCCCTTCCCTCTATTTAGTAGCCCTGACCTTATTTCAGACCTATCTAGAAGACTCCTGTTTCTAGAAATACATCAATAGGATATTTGGAAAATGTTTTTGCACTGACTCATTCTCTACAAAGAAGGCCTAATCCTCATCATCAGTTCAAATCTCTTGAAAGTTTTGAACTGGCATGAGGGTAAAATGTCAGCATTTGTATGTATTAATAGAATGTGTTATGCAAAGATCGAGTCTTTATGTTATGGGTTTTCAACTGGGAGGTTTTTTTTTTTTTTGAACGTAATTCGTTTTTGATCTCTGTCTGTATTTTTAAGCAAGATAAATATTGACTGATAGACTAAATTGACACATTATTTGGGTATGTGGAGTTCCCCTCAGTCATACCCTGTGAAAACCAGGTGTGAAAGATGTGATATCCATTCACTCTAAAAATAGACTCTTTTTCATTTTGAGTATATTGTCTCTCTCTCTGGTCTTTTTAATCATAGTTGTAAAGGTTAGCAACGACACACATTTAATTAGTTGGAACTCTTTCTTTCAGCTTTTTGCCTGAATTCGTCAATGGCGACTTTGATTCTATTAGGCCTGATGTGAGAGAATACTACGCTACTAAGGTAAACCCTTAGCACGCCCACATTTAAGATCTTTCTCATATGATTGCTTTTCCTATTGTCTTCTCTTATTCCCTTGGTGAATGTGTAAGGATCTAGAAACTCATTGCTTGGTTACTTAAGTTTTTTACTAGCAATTGTAATATGAGTTCAAATGGAAATTTAGAAAATGACAAGTGGGAACACAATCTTAGAAATTCTATGACCATCAGATAAACATTAATGCTTAGTCCTTTAAGCATGTCCATTTTAATTGAGTTGATAGCTTTTTTTTTTTTTTCTTCTTTTTTGTCTTTTGTTGTTGTTGTTGCTCTTTCTTGGGCCGCTCCCGCGGCATATGGAGGTTCCCAGGCTAGGGGTTGAATCGGAGCTGTAGCCACCGGCCTATGCCAGAGCCGCAGCAACGCGGGATCCGAGCCGCGTCTGCGACCTACACCACAGCTCACGGCAACGCCGTATCGTTAACCCACTGAGCAAGGGCAGGGACCGAACCCGCAACCTCATGGTTCCTAGTCGGATTCGTTAACCACTGCGCCACGACGGGAACTCCCGAGTTGATAGCTTTTATGGTTCATTAAAAACATTACTATTGTTGTCTACATCCTCATTCGTTATTAGGTATTTTTCACACATCGTTTTAAATTTCACTTAATGAATTACTGTGTTTTACTTAACCAGTTCCCAATTGATGTACATTTAAATTTTGTCCATGTTTTTACATGGTCAGTGGAAGACATCTTTGTAAATGAATTTTTAAAAAAATATCTAAATGTGTGTTCCTAGAATTTTAGAACTACATTTTTCTCTTTAATATTTAGTTTTCTTGAAACTGTTATTAGTCTGTTCCGAATAACACTATTCATTACAACTCAAAATTAATAATAATGTGCAGCTTATTAAGGTGCTCATTTTGTCACTATTGCTCCAACTTCCAGAGATACTTGCTATTTAAGAACATAAAAATGATCTAATTGAGAGGGATGGAAAACACAGAGGAGTGTATTATATACCAATCAAGCTTTCACTGGCTTTAAAAGCAGGGCTTTTTTTTTTTTTTTTTTTTTCTTTTCTGTTTAGGGCCACACCTGCATATGAAGGTTGCCAGGTTAGGGGTCTAATCAGAGCTGCAGCGGCTGCCCTATACCACAGCTCAAGGCAACGTAGAATCCCTAACCCACTATGTGAAGCCAGGTATCAAACCTGCATCATTATGGATATTATCAGGGTTTGTTTCTGCTGAGCCACAATAAGAACTCCAAAGCAGGGTTGTTTTGTTTTTTTAAATGAAAATTAAAGGCTCAGCAATTTTTCTAGCCACAACACCATCATCTGTGTTATTCTGAACTGGCATTAGCAAATTATGCATTTTTTAAAGAAAAGCAGTTTTTGAAAGAAACTTTAAGTTCTTTATAAGGCTTGGAGATGGATGGAATAAATTCAAAAAGAAGAAGGAGGAAAGCTTTTGTAGGAAGGAAGGAAAGAAGGAGGGAGGGAAGGAGGCAAGAGAGGAAAGAAGAGGAAAAGAGAAAAAAGGAAAAAGTGAATCTAGGTGCGGAAACAAGGTAAGGAGGTTATAAAGTGCAGGCTATTGTGATGGAAATTCCAGGACCAACAGAGAAGGCAGATGTGGGCACATCCCATCTGCCCAGCAGCTGATCAGACTTTCCATCAGCAAAGGAAGACTGTTCCCAAGTCAGTGTTTGATATTCATGCTCAATTACTTTAACATTGGCATGTTTCTCTTCATTCCCCCCAGTCTCACTTCTCATTAACTCCATGCCTCAACCTTGTTGGGATGGAAAGCCCTCAGCTTTGCTTACAATGCAGAGTTTTAGAAATCCATAGATATTAATCATAATTTGGAGAGGCAGGGACAACAGCAGACTCAGAAACCAGATGAAGATCTGGCCAGATGTGACTTTTCTCCCCCTCTCCTGAATGCTGCTGGCTTGCCAGAACTGTGAGTGTCAGTCTGACAGTTCTTGTGGAGGATGAGGAAATAGCAGGAGCTAATGGGAAGCCAGCTTTTTTGTTTCTGAATGGCTCAGGGATAAAGGAAAAATTTGAGTTAATACTTTTTGATGAATTTCTCTTACGTTTCCTGCTTCACTTTTGATTTTTACCTCAAAATCTAATTTTATGTTTCTTAAGGTTTAGTTTTTAAACTAGGATGAACTGAATCGTCTAATTTCTACATTGCATAGTTCTGAATTGAAAAAAAAAATCCAGTTTTTTTCATGTAACTCACCACTTTTGAACTCTTTGGATCAGTTTTTAAAAGGCACCAGTGATGTCTTGTATAAATAATGTCCCCTGTAGAGCACATGGTGAATGTTTGGCTGCAGTTTTAATGGTGATGGTAATGACAACAAGTTAATGCAGCGTTACATACCATTCATATGAGCCATTATCTCCAATTTAAGCCGTCTTTTAAGTTGCTCTGTTCCAAGTGAAAGGAGGTTATTTCCACTTTCAAATACACTTTTTCCCCACCTGGTCTGGATCTTCCCTGAGCTGGAACTGAGGCTGTATTGAAAAAAGTAAGATAAGGGGGAAATTTAAAATGCTTAAGTTTTATTAAAATCGTAAAGTGGATTTATAGCCAACATTTATTTATATGACTTTGCTCCCCACTACAGATATATCTTGAACTTACAAGAAAAATCTAGGTTTATATGACTCTATACAACTTTAGAATGGTTTGCCTGCTTAATTTGTGAAAACCTCTAAAATATAAAGTAGTGGATTTGTCAGCTTTTAAACAGAATATACCCAAATTCTTGCCATTTGTATTAGGTCATTGTTACTATGTAACAAATTGTCCTAAAATTTAGCAGCTTAAAGCAGCAAACTATTCTCACACAACCTATCTGTGTAAGGAATATGAGAGTCAATTAACTGGGTGGTTCTGGCCCAAGGTTTCTCATCAGCCTGGTTTTTCTCTCTTCTCAGGGCTACATGGGGGCTACATAAATCTCTTTCAAGATTACTTATGTGGTTGTTGGTCAGTCTCACTGGCTGTTACTTCTCACTAGCTTTTTTAAAAAAATTTTTTAAATTTTTTAAATTAAAAAAAATTTTTTTTTCGTCTTTTTAGGGCTATACCTTCGGCATATGGAGGTTCCCAGGCTAGGGGTCTAATCGGAGCTACAGCCGCCAGCCTACACCAGAGCCACAGCAATGCCAGATCCGAGCCATGTCTGCAAACTATACCACAGCTCACGGGCAACGCTGGATCCTTAACCCACTGAGCGAGGCTGGGGATCGAACCTGCAACCCCATGGTTTCTAGTCGGATTCGTTTCTGCTGCGCTATGACGGGAACTCCCTCACTAGCTTTTGGTTGGAGGCATCAGTTCCTTGCCATTGGGATGTTCACAGCATGGCAGCCTGCTTTCCAGGGAAAGAGAGAGAGGAAAGAAAACATGCATGCAGGAGAGCCAGCTCCAGACAGAAATAATGGTCCTTTGTATGATCTAATTTCGTCACTGATATACCATCTTACTGAATCTTCTTCCACATGTTATTAGTCACACAGACCAACCCTGGTACAGTATAGGACCAGGCTACATATAGGTGGCCAGCATTGATAGCCTTGTGGATACTTGCCACCAAACCATCTGACTTGGTTCTGATAAAACTTGAGTGTTAGGCAGAGAGAAAGATGTTTTAATTTGGTCAGAATGCATTCTTGGTCTTTAAGTAGTAATATGTAAGAGGAAAGAAGAAACCAGAAATGGCCATTAGCAGTTTCTCTTTGATTAGGTCTTTCTATGCATAACCTGCTTCGATTCCATACCAATCACCTAATCATTAGTCTTTATAGCCCTTAAATATTTACTCGTGTGGATTTTGTACTGGAAGAGGACAAGCTCTGCTCTACCACTTAATTCCATATGTTCCACAGGGTAAGAACCAAGCTATATAATTTATATCTTATATTAGTTAACATGTGGTGATTTGTGTTTTCCCATGCATGCCGAAGCTCCATGTAACCTATTTTTGATATTAAACATATAGATACAAAAAACATTGATTATACATACTGATGATCCAACTGATGATATATACCGATGTACAACTGCTATTTCCCTGAATCATATGGTATGCCATTCTTAATTTAGTCCATAAAGCCTCTTTTTTTTAGATAGCTGTAAAATCGGTGATTCCCCCTTTGCCCATTTGTCTTAGTTCTTCTCTGCCTGGTTCACTAATATTAACTCAGAATGAGGAATGTCTCTCGAAGATTTTCCCCTTGATGTTTTATTTTATATTTTTTACTTTCTGAGTCAGTCAGTGCTTCCTTAATCCAAGGCTAAAATCACCTATTTCAGTCCTTTTAATTATTCCATCAATCATGCCTACATGTGTTTCAGTTTCCTGAGACCTTTTGATGAAACTGTAATATCTCATGTAACTTCTGATATTCTTTCATTGCTGTATAGTCTGTGGGGATTTTACTGGATATAGGAAAAGGGTTTTAAAGCATGTGTCTTTACTGCTTAGGAGGGTAAGGAACTAGTTACACTATTTAACTGATGCCTTAAAAGTCAAAGAAAAATTTTACCATTAATGAAGATGCATATGATAGAAGATAGCAATGTGTTGTAAGTATAATGATAAAAATGTAAAATATTTAAAATATAATAAAAATTAAACAATGCTATTTAGCCCAAGTTTATGTTGTGGAAACTGGGGCCCATAAAGCTTAAATGATGTAAGGAAAATGGTAAAGCTAGTCAAAGACAGCTCTTGGATCAATGTCCATATTTTCTCTTAAAAGAATTTTGGGGAGTTCCCGTCATGGCATGGCAGAAATGAATCCAGCTAGGAACCATGAGGTTGCAGGTTGGAACCCTGGCCTGGCTCAGTGGGTTAAGGATCTGGTGTTGCTGTGAGCTGTGGTGTAGGTCGCAGACGTGGCTTGGATCTAGCGTTGCTGTGGCTGTGGTATAGAACGACAGCTACAAGTCCGAATGGATCCCTAGCCTGGGACCCTCCTTATGCCATGGGTGTGGCCCTAAAAAGACAAAAAGACAAAAAGTAAAATAAAAAAATAAAAGAAAAATGAAAAGAATTTTGTTAAATCTTGGACTTATTTGCTATTACCACTTTTCAGCAGATTACATCTTCGATCCATTGGACAAGATAGTTACTCCTTGTGTAAGGTATTGAGCATTGCTGGGAATGAATGGCAGAATCACCAGCAATGTGAGAGTGTCAGTGTGATAACCAAACACCCTCCCTTCACATTTAAATTATGTTTCTCCCTTTCATCCCCAATTCTGGAGTGGCAAGCATTGGGCCAGACCAAGAATGACCAAACAAACTGTAGACTATTAACATACACAAAAGCTATAGAATGTGGAAGTGAGCCAGGACAAAACATCGAAGAACTTGTGTTGCTTTTGAGAAGTATGAGATGCTATAAATGTTATATCCAATAACAGAAAATTGCCCATAATTTTACATCTCATCGTAATGGCTGTGTTTTACTTTTAGGAGACTGAGGATTTGGGTTTGAATATGTTTTTTGCCCTATCAGAATAATGGGAAATGGGCTTTTGGTTGACATTTGAGTAGAAAGTCTGATTTTTCTTAAATTGACTACTGATGTTAAGCAGAAAATGATTGTGGCTCAGTTCTAATTTAAAGATGAAGACATTGATTTTCAAATAGCGTAGGCAAGAGGTATGGGTAAGGATACTACTTAGAGATGTCATCGCTAAGTCTTGGCTATTAGTAGTGTTTTTTTAGTTTTTAAGTTTTTATAAATGATGAAGTGATAATGTTTTCATGAACTAGCTATGTAAATTATTTTTGAGTTGTTAGCTTGCTGAATGGAAGTCGTACCAAAGCATACAAGATTAAATCATTTTGTAAAACACTGGCTTTCTCATATACTTTGTAATAATGATTTTTAAAAAAATGTTATTTGCATGAATGACCTCTAAAAGAGAAACCGGACAGGGCCCTATGGGGCTCCTGGGCGCAAAAGCCTTTCTGTGTCCCCCATTTCTTGCTCTTAGGAAATAGGCCTCATTCAGCCTCCTTGACCTTCCCTGAGTTCCCAAGGACAGATTCAGACAGTTGTTGATCAGGGAAGGGAGGAACATTCATCAACAATAGTACAGCTTTGAGGCAGGATCCTGGTTCCCTCTCAAAAAATACACATAATAATATAGGCATTTTATACACTTAACAGAAAAGTTATATTCCTTATGCTTCTTTTAGAAAAGAATACTTTAAAATTGAACAGCTTGGAGTCCTTCCTTATCCTCCTCCCTGACTTAATTGCACCTAGACCCATCAAGCTAAGATTAGGCACCCTGAGCACAATTGCCTGTGGGTTAAAGATTATTAGCATGATGTTTTTCAGGAACTTCCCTAGTTTGTTCTAATCTCTGATCAATATGCCGTTTTTGCAAGTAACTGTTATTCTCAGCAATGACCCAGAAGACCACCATTGTGAACTTACCCAGATCTCCTGAATCCAGCTTTGATGAGTAGGATTCCCCCAAAAGAAAGAAGAATGGATGTTTGTCCCAATCTTGACTTCTATCTGAAAACCTGTTTTTCTTCTTTTTACTGTAAAATTCCTTGCCATTCTTTCTAAGCGGGGCAGGGGCACAGTCTTTAAGGCGTTATTAGCCTGCTGTGACACAACTCTGCTTAGCAAAACAATAAAGCTACGTTTTTCTCCTTTACCCAAAACTCTGTCTCTGAGTTTCAATTCGGCACTAGCAGACAGAGGGCCGAATTTCGGCAACAGAGGTGCTATAAAGAATAGTTTAATGTAAAGGGGTAATATTTTGTTTTATGTTGCAAAATTGTCTACTTAAGAGCTTTTTAATAACTATCCCCAGTAACATCGATTTTAAAAAGATTTGTAATTTCTATAAGCTTACAAGTGATGAACCTAGATTTGATTCAGTTATCAAAATCAATTATGATTTTCTTTCGAGTTTGACAAGGCCTTGCTTCAATTCTGTATAAATTTAACAGAAAATTCACTGACGTTTTTAATCTTTATGAATCTGATTATTTTGTACTTTTAGCTGTGTCTCTTCCTCAGTTCTGCCCAGCCATATGACAACAACTTTTAGATATGGCAGAATTAACTAATTTAGAGAAAATGGCAAACTGGACTGTGAGAAATTGTATAACATCAGCAAGTTTGACTATTATGCCAAGCAGAGGAACTGTGTAGATATATAAAGCTCATCTCCACTTATTGGTATATTTTTAAAAAATAAAACAACAAAATAAATCAAAATCCCCTGAGTATAGCAACTTCTTAGGCTTAAGCAGGAAGACTAATTAACATATGCTGAGCTATAAAGGCTTTGTTAAGAGAATTACAGACAGGCAGTTTCCCTTGACAGCTGAGTGACAGGTTCTTTACTTTATACTCTCAAAACTGGTTGGCTTACCCTTATTAGCATCTCAGTAGGGGAATGATGAGACAGGCAGGGGACACTACAGGAAACTGTCTCTTGAATGCACCTTAATTCTTATGCTTTCCTCAATCATAGTCCTTTCAGATTGTCTCTATTTTTCAAAGGCTGTTTTGTCTGAATTTGTTTAAATACTTAAGGTATTTAAAAGGGGGAATCCAGGTCCTTTATATTTTTGAGAACTCTCAAGTGCCTAACATGTGACTCCTGGGCTCTGCCTGCCTCTTCTCTCACTCTCTAATCTCTGGGGCTGTTTCTCTTCCCTCATTCATTTGACTCACGGAACTCCCTGCTCATCCATCCTGTTCCTTCACTATCCTCTTGGGTATCCCCACCTATTGCTATTGGGTTTTCCTTCCTTTGTTCATTTCTTGCAGAGCCTGATCTAAACAGTTTTATCATAATTTTCCTCCTTATCCCTTGTTAGTACGTGATTTGCAACCCAAAGCCTTGGTCGTTTGTTCTGGGATCCCTAGTAATTAGAGTTCTCATGAAAGTTTATATGATGCAGATGTCTAATCCTTCTTTTATATACTTGGTATAAAAAAATTTACACCAAGTGCCACAGGATACTTGGTATAACAAAGATTTCCGTGATCAAGAATTTGTGAAGGAGTTCCCATTGTGGCTCAGCAGTAACGAACCTGACTAGTATCCATGAGGGCAAGGGTTCGATTCCTGCCCTCACTCAGTGGGTTAAGGATCCAGCATTACTGTGAACTGTGGTGTAGGTCACAGAGGTGTCTCAGATCTGTCATGGCTGTGGCTGTGGCATAGGTTGGCAGCTATAGCTCTGATTCAACCCCTATCCTGAGAACTTACATATGCTGCAGGTGATTCCCTAAAAAGACAAAAAAAAAAAAAAAGTGAAATTTGATGTTCTTTAGGTCTCTCTTAGAAATGCACTATGCACAGTATCATTTAAAGTAAGTCTACTGAAATTTTAAATTTGTTTACCTTAGTACTTCTCAAATGAGACCACTGAAAACCTACCCTTTATCCATTAACATTTAATGTAGTATTTTGGTTTCAAAAATATATTTAGATGCTTATAAGTTTGTTCTACTGTTTCTCTACTTTTAAAACTTGATAAGAGAAAATAATACAACCTCAAAAATAACAATAGCCCACAATTAAAGAGCTTACAATATGCTACTTTCATATGCACTTTCATTTATAGACTTATTTAATCTTTGCAACAAACTTTATTAGGTTAGAACTATTACCTGCATTTTACAGGTTAATATGGAAGCCTGCCTAAGCTCGCACAGCTAGGAAAGGGTTGAAGTGGGATCTGAACAGGCATTCGGCCCCCAGAACCCATGCTCCTTTCTAGCCATTTCATCATAATCCTCTGGTTGCAAGAGGGGGGTTTCCTCAAAAGAAAATGAGGACCAGGTGAGGAAATCCTGCATTCTCCTTTGTTTTGTGAGTGTTCAGTTTTCCTTTCCTATTTCTACTTAGTTCTCATTATTGAGCAACAATACCAAGCCACCTTCAGTGCTTCTGCTCCTTCCTCACCAACATCCCGGCTTTCCTAGGAAGACTTGGCAGAGAGCCCCAGGGGAGACTAATTCTATCCTTGGCATACTTGTAGTGGGTGTGAAGGAGAGGCACCTGGATGCTCACAGGAATATTGTCAAATAGAAGTTTACTCAAGCATCCAAATAGAGGAAGAATCTCCCTAGCTCCTTGTTTTCAGGGTCCCTAAGACCATCTTCAAGTTTCATAGTTCCCTAGAGGACTTGTAAAACTTGGCACAGAGTCATATGCACAGCTGGGATTTATTACAGCAAGAGGCTGGAAAGCAGAATCAGCAAAGGGAGAAGGCACCTGGGGGAAAATTCTGGTGACATGAGTTGCCAGTTCCAAGAGTCCTTTCCTGATGGAGTCACATAGGGTGTGCTTAATCATATGGTAACAGATGTGAAGTCTTTTTACCAGGGAAGCTCATTTGAGACACAATGTCCAAAATCTTACTGGGGACATCCATGTGTAAGCCCCCACACCCTCCATATAGCATATATCAAAATTCTGGACTCCCAGAAGGTTAAAAAAAAAAAGGAGATGTTCAGCATAAACCACACTGTACAAATAATTTAGGCACAGTGGGCCACTGTTGGGGACAGCTGTTTATTAGCTTGGGGAACTGTCTACCATTTGAATTCTCAGGTGTTAGAGAATTAAAGATAGCATTCTCAAGCTTGCTGGGTTAAATCTTTTGGGCACCCTCTTCCACTGGGAATGCTGGCTCTGCTTCTAGGAAGAAAGCCATCATTTACGACCTTGTGCTGTTTTAAAATGACTTTTGACTTCTCTTAATAGGAGTGGTGACTTTCTTGTTTGAAATGCTTAAAGTTTTCATTCAATGCCATGTTGAAAGGAAAAGTTATTTTACAACATCCAGGGCAGTGAAGATTTCACCAGATTAGAATGTCTCTTTATGTTTGGAATTGAATGGAGAATTGCTACAAGGTTAAATTACATTTATTCATTTCTTTTATACACCATCTAGAAAAACCAAAAGAGAACACTGCATTATATTAGGCAACCTGTTACTTGGTTTTTTGTTTTTTTTTTTTTAAAGAATTTAATCATGTGACATTCTTGCTGATGAAATTGTTACTTGCTGGCTGTCATTTGATAATTTTAAAAAACTTTTTAGTTTGAAAAGTAGACCTGTTTTTAGAAGTCTGGTAAATAAAACTGAAGTAGCAATCTACCACAGTATGCTTTATATAATAAAGATGAAAGTGGAAAATTGTTACTTTGTGATTACATCTCTACAGGGTAAAAAGACAATTTTGATACCTGTGTCAAGGAACATAGATCATTTAGATTTCAATTCGCTTTATGTAACTACTCCCCTTCTTAGCAAATTTGAGAACAAGTTGGGGCTAATTTTAGATCTCTGTCTTTGATTATTCACAGTATAAGTCATTTTTCTTTATGCCTGCTGAGCTTTTAATCTGGCAAACAGTTTCTTATTACAGAGTTCTCGTCAATTCAATTTAATGAGATTATGGATCCCCATTAGTAAAAATGGTACTAATAAGTTCATTTTGGGGGAGGACTCTTGAGTGTACCTCCCAGAATATTTTTGAGTGTTTGTCATGCTTACGTATAAGAAGAAAGGCTGCTTCAGCAATGAATAGAGGAAAATAAAAGTGTGAGGAAGCTAGAATTTTAAGACCCAATAAAGTTCTTTTTATTGTTGATTAATTTGAAAAAACATATCTACTTGTGATGGTATGATAAATTATATTTCATGTTTTCAGGGCCAGCTTGAAAAATGATTGTTGATATCTTCTTGCTGTCTTTTCTTTACCCTTGACTGATACCTATTTCCCTTCCCAGAAGTGTCTGTTTTTTCATACTGTCCTTTAGCTCTTTCATCCTCAATTGGATAAACCACTTCCAGTCCCAGCCCTGCTTCACCCTCTAAAATTACATTTTCTTTTTCTCTCAAATGAAAGTCATCTTTCCCTTAATGAAATATCCGTTTGCTATTTAGAAGCAAGTACAGCAGGCAAACAAAGTCACAGTAAGAAATGAATGATGAATTATTTTTCATACTGTTACTTATATTTTAAAAGAAGAAGCTCTTCACCTCCTGTACTACTGGTAGAAATACTCATTTTTACAGCCTTCCTGGAAAGCACCCTGGCCAGGTCTATCTAGAGTCATAAAAAAATGTTCTTATAGTTTTCCTAATAATTGCACTCCTAGAATTCAACTCTTAGAAAATAATCAGAAATAAACACTTATACACAGAAATTTTCAGCAGAATGATAGGTTTAATAGGGAAAAAATTGAACTGCATCATAAATATAATGATAAATACAGTGACAATATAAGGAGTTGGGGAAATAGAAAAAAGGCAGGAAGAGGGAAACTAAATGTCTGTGGGTGCTCTGAAGCTCCAGCCCCTGGGCTATGGTAGAAGCAGCCTGGAATCAGGCAGGGGTTCATATCTGCCTAAAACTAGAAAATTTTCAAGATTTAAAATGGGGGAAAACCAACTAAGTAAAGGTTTAGTATAAACTACAAAGGCATTTTTCTGTTTAAACCTCCCAAAATACCCAAAGTTCAACAACCCCAGATCCAAGCCATGTCTGCGACCTATACCACAGCTCACAGCAATGCCAGATCCTTAACACACTGAGCGAGGCTAGGCATCAAACCTGTCTCCTCAAAGTTACTAGTCGGGTTCATTACCTCTGAGCCACAGTGGGAACTCCCTAGTTATTATTGATTTAGTGAGGAAGGCTGTTTATTATCAATAGATCACAATTTTAAGATTCTAATTTTAAGATACTTCTGAGGTTATCTGATTTTTCAGAGAATTATATATTAGAAAAAAATCTTAATTTATGAAAAGCAGTTTAGATTTTGTAACTCTACATGCATATTTTATTTAATTATGCTGGGTGAGAGGCTATATGCCCATCACTCCAAATAAATTTTCAAAATTGTAATGAATAGTACGTAGGAGGGAATAACACTTATGAATTCGTAATCTTATAAATGCAGTCTATAAAGTTACAGTAGTTGTCTTAGAGTCCTATAAAATTTTTGCAGAATAATTTGCCCAAGTCCTTTCTTGTCCTAAATAGATGGGCACTAGTGACTTCACCTAAAATAAATAAGCTAATAGCAAATTTGGGAATGCCTTCGTTAGATGAGCACTAGTGACTTCACTTAAAATGAATAAGCTAATAGCAAATTTGGGGGTGCCTTCATTAGATTTGCTTCTTGTTTTAATGAGGCCAAGTCTCTCTCTAGATATAGTGCATGAAATAACAATTGGTATGTTTTATAGTTTTTTCCAAAGGATTTGTTTCCTTTCCTATTAGGGGATTTTAAAGGTGTCAGCATGGTATAACCTGATTGGTGTTATGTGTGTTAAATGTAAAAACTCATTAACCTACATTAGTTAAGGTATTGGCAAATGGTAAATTAAATAATCTAGAATGGCAGCCTAATGGCTTTTGTATTGATTTTTTAAAATTGGGTTGATTATTGACACTCATTGTCTTTTAATAATTTCTTACAAGTTGTCAGTAAATTCAAAAATATTTTTATAAGCCTTTGCACAAGGTTCAGTATTTGCTTACTCTGGTCATCTTTGATGTGAAGCACTGTGACTATAGCATCTGATGCTTCTAGAAATTCTTTGGAAGTGCTGAGTTGAGTGTTTCTCTGGGTTTATCGCTGTGCCCAGTACTTTCTGGGCACTGTCACCGGACATCTGGACAGCAGATTTAGTTTACATATTAGTTCCATGACAGATGAGGGCTGTGAGGCTCAGGCAGATTTTTTTCAAGGCCTGAAAAATTTCCCTCATATTAAGTTCCTTGTACATGTATAGAGTTTGGTGGTTAAAAATCACCATTTGTGGGCCTAGAATAAGATTGGTTGATGAACTCAACCCATAAGTCAAATCTGGTCTGCAGTCTGCTTTTGTAGAGCTGGTAACCTAAGAATGGTTTTCGTAGTATCAAATGGTGAGAAAAAATGAAAAGAGGAAGACCATTTCATGACACATGAAAATTATGTGAAATTCAGATTTTAGTTTTATTGGAACATAGCCATTCCCATTTATGTATTATTTTTTTGTTCCTAGATGCTTTCATGATGCTAGGACAGAGCTGAGTAGTTGAGACAGAGGCCTTATGGCTTGCAGTATATGAAAGAGTAACATTTGACCTCTTATAGAAGAACTGTGCTAATCCTTGGTCTAGAACGATAATTTATCTCAGGCTCTTATAAGTGACTTTATTCATTATTGAGTGCTTCCTACTTGCCACGTACCTGAGATGGGTTCTTGTACTGTGAATGCAGAAGTGAACAAAGGGATGTAGTGAGTACCTTCATGGAGCTTACAGTTTAAAGGTTATTTTGATTTTTAAGTAGTAAGTTAGATTAATAAATTACATAATAATACAATCATTTGTGGGTTTTTTTGGTTTGTTTGTTTGTTTTGCATTTGGAGGTTCCCAGGCTAGGGATTGAATCGGAGTTACAGCTGCTGGCCTATACCACAGCCACAGTAACACAGGATCCAAGCTGTGTCTGCAACCTATAGTACAGCTCACGGCAGTGCCAGATTCTTAATCCACTGAGTGAGGCCCGAGATCAAACCCCCAACCTCATGGCTACCAGTCGGATTCGTTTCCACTGCGCCACAATAGGAACTCACCATCATTTGTTAAATGATAAAATATTTAGATACTCATAAGGTAGTAGTGATTTTAATAAAATCATTTGTAAAATCATTTGGTTAATCTAAGCATTTACCATAATCCTTATTTGAGCCTTTTTTCTTTTTACAATATGTGTTAGTATACCACACTGAACCTAAACCTGTCTTTTTTTTTTTTTTTTTTTTTTTCTTTTGCATTTAAGGGCCACACCCACGGCATATGGAAGTTCCCAGGCTAGGGGTTGAAATGGAGCTAAATCTGCTGGCCTACATCACACCCACAGAAATGTGGGATCCCACTGTATCTGCAACCTACACCACATCTCATGGCAACTCCTTAACCCACTGAGCAAGGCCAGGGATTGAACCCATATCCTCATGAATAATAGTTGGGTTTGTTTCTGCTGAGCCACGACAGGAACTCTAAACCCATCCTGTTTTAGGTGTCTGGTGCTTTTATTGTTATTAGGATAATATATTGCAAGCTGTATTTTTGTGTTTGCATAGTTTTAGATGCTGGCAGTATTGAAAATTAACTAGAACTATTTCCATTCCAGAGCGTGTTCTGAAAACTGTTTATTGCTAAATTTTTATAAAGTTTCTGGTATCAGATTGTTTCCTTAACATTTGTCTTTCTATTATGAAAAAAATTATGAGTCATTCAAAAACACTGTAATTTATGTAGTACTTTATACTGTTGCATTTGTATTTCACTTTACCTGATTGGATGCTAACTTTATTAATGTATTGTTGCATTTTAATTTATGTAATTGCATATGAAGTATTAATATTTGTCACCCTTTTAAGAAGCTGTATTGATCATGCCCTAAAACAAAATTATCTAATTTCCTAATGGCAGCAGAGAGCATAACACCTGAAAATATAACATGGATGTTGCTTTTAGTCTCCTAAGGAGATAAATGGTTTTAAATCTTTTCATCATTTATCTGTCTATCCATCAAACTTACTTTTTTGGGCAGGTGGTGGGGGCATGTCTACGACCTGTGGAACTTCCCGGGCCAGGGATCAAACCCGCACCACAACAGTGTCACAGCAGTAACAATGCTGGATCCTTAACCACTGGGCCATGAGGGAACTTCTTTCCTTTAAACTTGTATTGATTGCTTGTTAAGTGTTGGAATTGTCCTAGTAACTGAAATGCGGAAGTCAGTTTCCAGGGAATGAGATTCGGTGGACTTTGGTTAATTTGCTCCATAAGTACATTGTGTCATATGTAAAATACTGCTGCTATCTTTTTTAGGTTGATTTGCTTCTTTTCAGTCTTCAGACTCTTCAGATCTAATAAAGTATCAAGTTAAACTAGGATTAATTTACTTATTGGTAACTTTCTACATCTCTCTGCACCTTTAATGCTTGCTTTAAAATTTTGTTTTCCTAGGCCTTAGGGCATCTATCATTTTAATATGAATTCGTAATATATCCTTGATCATTGTGAATTACTTCAGTTTACTCTTACATATTTTCTATTGTGGTACAATTCTTAACATTGTAAGATTTTGTTCTTCATTTACACCTTTACTGAGGAGAAGCTAATATAATCATTGATTTTTAAATTTTTTTTCTGGGTAGGTATCTCTTGCTGCAGTGTATTGCAGTTGGCTCTATGTTGGAAAATGTATCTTAGCCCCAAAGTCATAATGGGATTTTGTAGTTTATATACATGTATCTATTAGGAAGCTAATATTGGAAACTGTTTCTTAGAAAGTGATATTTTTTAAATTGGACAAATCTCAAGTTCCTATTGCGGCTCAGTGGGTTTAGGACCTGATGTCTCTGTGAGGATACGGGTTTGATCCCTGGCCTCATTCAGTGGGTTAAGGATCTGGTGTTGCTGCAAGCTGTGGTGCAGGTCATAGATGGGGCTCAGATCCAGTGTTGCTGTGACTGTGGCCAAGGCTGGCAGCTGAAGCTCCAGTTTGACCCCCAGCTCGGGAACTTCCATATGCTGCAGGTGCAGCCATAAAAAGAAAATAAGTAAATAAATTGGCCACATCTCATATCTTTAAATCTTCTGGGTCCTTAGATAGTAAATGTGAAGGTTCATTTGGTTTTTTTTAAACATCAAGTCCAGTAAAATTCTTCACTGTTCCCAGTGTTTGTAAGTCTAGGAAATTGAATCTTATTCTATATTATCAATAACTATAAATAGATATAAGCATAGCATTTCTACATTTTTCCTTGTTTGCAGGAGCTTTGATAGTCTCTCATCTTTAGTTTTATATTTATCCTTTTCTAGCTCTTATTATGTTACCATGGGACCTAGAAAACCGTGAGAAAACATCTTTACTTCACCAAAGGTCTGTTGCACTTGGCCAAAGTTCTGTTGCAGTATTGCACTTTGGTCAATACTTTTTTTTTTTTGCAGGTTTCCTTTCTAGGTGTTGAAAACTGCCCTGCGAAGGCCGTTGGAACTGTTTCTATTCCCAGTGAATTCATTCTCAGTCTGTGATGAGATTAGGATCATTTAAACTGGTGAAAATTCTAAGAAGCTGTGGATGGCTGATAAATGCCTCAGTTAGACTTTCTAGTTCTTGGTTTAGATGCTGCCTGAATTTTTCAGTGCTGGTACTCTGTCTCCATATCCTGATTTAAGCTTTTTCTGTGTGTCCACCTTAAATTGATGAAGTGAAGTAAGATATTATTCAAGAAGCCTTGCTTATAGTTCAAGTTCCATTTTTTTTTTTTTTTAATTTTTGGTAATGTCATTCTCCGGAGCCAGCCTTAGAGCTGTTATAATGTTATATGACTTTGTTCTATCAGATATCTCCAAATTTGTTCCTACTTTGTGGGAGTAAAGAAATTGGATTTCTAGATGTAACTTGTTGCTTATTACAATTTAACCCTCCAGTTGTTATCAAGTCAATTAAACCTTTTTTACTTTCTTAATCTATAAATATTATAGTGGATTAGATAGATTATTTCTTGGATTCTCTTTAGCTATAATTTCTCCTATGGATCTGTGTTTATTCTTTTAAAAAAAAAAAAACTGTGAAGGAGGTGATGATGTATTAGTCATCTTGCATTGCTATTTCTCTTTGCCCTTGTAATTATTTCTTTTTGTTGGAGTAGCTGTTTCTACTATCAGTACTTAAAAGAGGGAGATAATTTCTCTTAGTAGTATATGCTATATTTAGCAATAAGATGCTACACTGTCCTATCCCTTTGCCAGCATACATTTTTATTCCTCAGGAATATTATTTCTTGAACATTTACCATGTAGCAGACTGTGTGGCTGGGCACTGGAAACAGGAATGAGTAAAACATAATTCCTGTCCTCAGGGAACTTTCAGTATAGTGTTTTTTGGTTTGGTAACAATATAATGTCCTCAGTCCTGATAATGTCCCTGTATGCTCTGGCATATTCTTGTATCTTCTTTCTGAGGAGTGTTAGCCTAAGATGAATCAACTTCTTTATTTCCTTGCTTGGGCATAGTAGTAAATTTCAGTGTTCTTTTAGGGTCAGGAAAGTGTATGTCAATGATCTTGTAAAGATGACATATATCTTTTAGGGCATCACATATTTCTGAATGATAAGAACTTAATTTTTTCATTGGTCACTATATTGTAGGACAGTCATAAATGAATGAAGCACAGGTTGAGTGTGACACATTTAAAGAGGCCTTGAAGTTAAAGAAGAACCTTTAAATCTACCGAGAATGGTTCTTGAAATAATTTAAGAGGCAGTATGGGTGTTTTGTATCCTTGAAAACTCTTTGAATGGCAACTTTATATACTAGATTATAGTTAACTTTGCCTTACTCAGCTGTTTGTCAGAGACCTCGCATTGTTTTATTCCTGAATTAAGAAGTCTGAAGTACCATCATCCTCTGGTTTTTCATACCTTTGCTTCTGTAAGACATTGGAGGAAAAGGTGTCATTTTAAAAATATTGTTCCTGGAGCCATCTCAGTTCGCTAGTGCCAACAAGCTGGCATTTTTGTAGCATTATGCTTACAAATATATTTCAGTGTTTTTCAGTAGGTTGTACAGCTTATCTGTTGTAGAAGAGTCTAAGAATTGATAAATTCACTTGATTATGTCCAAAAGATAATCCAAAAAGACATATTTATACATGCATAACTCTTCCTGCTTCTTTTTACATGGGGAACCAAAAAAGATTGCTATAAAGGGATTTTATAAGACAGCTAACTTGATTGTACTTAAAATGTAGTTTATCATTAGCACAATATTAGTTTTTCCATTTGTGTAAATAAATTTAGGAGGTCTGCTCAAAGACATTCAAAGTCTTTTAGAAATAGTTTCATTTTAATTTCAGGTAATTTCACTGTGAATTGATTTTATTATAGTTGTGCCTGAGTCCTTAATCTTGAATGTCATCACAGCAGTGATTTTTTAAAAGACCATTAATGTAGTCTAATCTGCACTTTTTGGGGTAAAATGATTGTCATAATCAGATCATTATTATGATAGTCTAACATCTTTCCTGAGGTGTCCTGTTATGTGAAATTAAAAAAATATAATGATAATGATTCTAATGATCAAGGTATAATACAGGCCTAACAGGATATGTCTACTGATTCATTCTCTTTATAGCTCTTGATCTTGTTCATAGCCTGACATCATTACTTATTCCAGCTTTTTATCTTATTTAACACAGGGATGTGAATTTATTTCAACTCCTGATCAAGACCATACTGACTTTACCAAGTGCCTTGAAGTGCTCCAAAAGAAGCTAGAAGAAAAAGACCTACAGGTAAAATAGGCACCTATTTGGTGGTTAAGGGTCTTATACCAAAGATGTGAAATACCCTGCTTTTACTCATCTGAAATCTTTACTTGCTTTCATGCTGATTAGTTGGATTCCCTTGTCAGGTTTTTTCAGTGTATTGAATAAATCTGTATGTAGTTGCCCAAACATTAATGTGTGCATTTAAATCAGAGGTCACAGATTCTGGTACTTTATAGTGGTGCAGTCCCCAAAGGAATGAAGGGGACTTTCTAAAAAGCAGTCAAAACTTTCAGCTAATTCTCAGGGAATAGCTGCTTTCCATCTCAGGTTGGTTGTTGTTATGCAGAGGTAGGGTGTGTGTGTGTGTGTGTGCATATATGCATGTATTTTATGTGTGTGTGTGTATAGCCTGTAGACAGGACAAACAAATGTGACCTAGATTTGGCCATCATTGCAAACTCTTAGTCAACAAATAAAATAGTATCAACTTTTTTTTTAAAATCAAAGAAGAATCTGCTGCTTTGCAAGTCTGTACTCTATAAGGTGTTAATGATTTTCACCTAGCATCCAAGTGTTTAATCACATCAGTTAGCTAAGGCACACATTTGTAATTTACTCTATGTAATAATATTTTTGATACTTATTGAAATAGTATGTAAACTTTTGAAAATCTGTTTAGTGAAGATCAACAGAATTAAACCTGAAGCATTGAATGACAATTGACCATTGTTTTCCTGGGAAGGGCAGGAAGGTAAGCCTAGGCACAAGATGAAATGTGTCATTTCAAACTAAGAGAAGTAGGCAAACACCTTTGCCCGTTATAGGGGTTTTCACAGGACAAGTAACAGGAGGTTTGTTTTACCCTTTGCTCAGTAATCCAGTGAAATAGCTCAGGCAGATCTCCTATCTTGCCTCTTTCTTTGTCGTGGCTCTGCTATGTAGACTTTATCTTCAGTCTGGTTTCCTGGACTGTCTCCAGTGGATGTCTGAAGCAACTTTTTTATGCCTTCCCATCAAGAGGGATTAACAGGCAAGGGAATCACTTCCTAGTATCATGAGACTTAAGTCCTGAGATCTCTCCATTGGTTTTGGCAAAGCATTGCAAACTCTTTGAGAATAACCTGATTATCTTGGATGGGAGCAGGGAATGGGGTCCATTCACATGATCATACGGTCACGGGTAATACACGTGGCAGGATGGCACAGGCATTGAAGAAGCAACCCTAACTTCTTTCCTGGTAGAAGTTCATGAACAATTTATTCTAGCGTATATTTATTAACTTGAGGCAGTAGATCCTTTTCTCTCTTTGAAGAAGAGCCTTGTTAACTATCAAAATTAGAAAACTCACTGGGAAAATTCAACAATAGTAATGGAGTGAACATTTCTTATCTCTGTTGTAGCTTAAACTTTCCCAAATGTGCTGTTTCCAGCAATCAGTTATTGTATTTATATATTTATTTGTTTAACAAAAATGGAAAACAACCTATTGAATTATCTGCTTCATCCAGACATAGCTGATGTTGAGTTTGTTAGGAAAAAAAAATTGTAAATCTTCATGACTGCTTCAATTTTCCTAGTATTTCCACTGAAAATGTTCAAACCTGGGAATGAAATTTGAAGTTATGTGAGTTTCATTCATCGTATCTCATTGATAGTATCTGTAACACAGTATTCACTCATTGAATCTCATGACAGATAATCATACCTCAAACTCAACAAGACTAAAATCCAGAGAGAGCCTCAAAATGGGGGAGAAGAGGGTGATTAGGTGTATGTGATATGTGAAACAAGCTGGACAGAATCTTTGCCTGTCCAGTAGGGAGGTCTGAAGCAAGAGTACCTGTCCTGGTCTGTGGGCATGGGTATGGGTTGGAAAAAGCTTTTTCCACACTTAGAACAAGTTGAAGAGAAGACAAGTTTATTGAGGCAAGAAACACTCTTGACACAGCAAGCAGACTTCCTGCTGATCAGGGAGAGCCAACCTTGAGTGCATGGTTGTGTATGTTTTTATAGCTCAGGGAGACAGGAGAGGTCTTGTGATATATCCACTATCCACTAACCTGCTGATTGGTTGAGGCAAGAGCGGTCTTACATACACTTGCTGGTTAGTTGGGAATAGATAAGGGCGCTAGATGGATGGGGTGAGAAGTGAGTCACATACCTTTCCTAGGAGGGGGCAGGAGGAGTAGGCCAGGTTGCTCAGGGTGGGGGAGGGTCATTATAATGAGATGGGCAGACGATGATAAGCATCTGGTAACAGAGGCTTTGAGTTCAATCTCCTTGGAGAGGCCTTGAAGTCCCATAGTACCTATTAAAGGACTCCTGCATGGGGCAGAAAGAGCCAGACCCTCCTGCTCCCCCATTGCCTAGTCAGAGGCCAGAGGCTGACAGGAAGAGTGTGGCATGGTGGCATGCTCTGCTGTGTGATGAGGGGGTTGCCCCTGGTCTGTGATAGCTGCCATCCTTACAGGCCACTGAGGAGGTCTTTCTGGGGAGAATGGGAGCGGGGCAACTCCATGCTTGGCATGCTTTGGGTCTAGCACATTCTCCAACCTCAACTTGTGCCCCATTTTGTTCTCATTCCTAAAATATGCCAGATTCTCTCCTACCCTTTGCCTCAAGGTGTTTTTGCACGTTGCCCCCTCTGCCTAGAATTTTTTGAATATGTGTTATATTTTCCTTGGCCTAGACCACCATGGCAGAGCATGGCTGACATCCTCAAAAAGGACCTTCCTCCCCCATGGCTCTGGGCTAGGCTCTGCCTCTCTCTTTCCTCCTTTAAGATACTCTGAACACTTTTTATAATTGTGTTATTTCTAATTTTTTGCTTGAGGTTTTTTCACAGGTTGACTGTGCAGCCCCAAAAACTGGGATTAGGTCCTTCTTATTCATGATTGAACAGCAACACTTTGCCCATAAGAGATGCTTGGGGAACATTGGGCCTGAGTCAGCCACTGTGGGGAACACAGAGGAGAGCAGGACATGACACAGTGATGGGAGAGGCTTTTTTTGATGAGGTGGGGAGCAAGGAACAAATAGGACTGAGATGGCAAAGGGGAGAAGATGTTGGACTAGTACCGTGGTGCACAGAGAGAATGGCTAATACCTCAGTGAACCTAACAATAGATGGTTTAAAGAGCTTTTTTTTTTTTTTTTTTTTTTTTAATGTCTTTTCAGGGCCTTACCCATGGCATATGGAAGTTCCCAGGCTAGGGGTCCAATCAGAGCTATAGCTGCCAGCCTACATTACAGCCACGGCAAAGTGAGATCTGAGCCATGTCTGTGACCTATTCGACAGCTCACATTAGTGCTGGATCCTTAACCCATTGAGCAAGGCCAGGGATCAAACCCACGTCCTCATAGATACTAGTTGGGTCCATTACCTCTAAGCAACAATGGGAACTCCTAAAGAACTTTTAGACAGAGAATGGTGTGATTACTTTGGTGTTATAAGAGGCATGGTTAGATCAACCGAAGGCTACTTACCGCAATGAAAACCATCCGAGGTAGCTATCTATCATTCAGACTCAGACAGGTGGTTTGATTGTTAAATCTGATGAAGTGGAATATTTGTGAGCTTCTACCTGACTTTATGTTGGGAGCATAGCACAGTCTTTGATGTAATATAATAGCAATAGAAAAGTAGTAGTAGAGAGAGTAGAAGGGAAAATCATAAAAAGGTCCCTTCCACATATTTTCTACCCCCCCAGTGAATTCATATTAGGGCTTTTAAAATTTTCTTCCTAAAAATACACATAAATTCTATCAGAAAATCCTTTATACTTCTCTACCTAATAACTCCTAAAAATTTTTATGCATTTCTGGTTTCCCACTTGCTAAGTTACCAATATGAATTGGTAATCAAAGCCTCCATATTTCATCATGAGATCTTATTGGCATATACTTTAACTATTAATTACAATTTAAATGAATTAAAGCAGTATTTAATATGTTAAGGAACCATACTGTATAGCATACTAGAACTTTATAGAATTTGGATTAAGGTCTGTCCTTATCCTAAAGGAGTTTACTATCTAGAACATGAGATTAATTGTAAAAGAAAAGATTTCTCAGAATTATCTCATGTATTATTTATTTATCTATTTTAAACCTGCTCATCCTCCATTCTTATTCTTCTGCAAAAGGGTTCTCTGATAGGTGACTTTAATGCTTTGCTTTTATGTTGCCACATTGTTTTTCTGTAACTGAGTCATGAATAATACATTATCAGGATGCCATCTAATATGACTGACTCTTCGAAGAACACATAGATTTTCTGATGCTGTTATATACATTTGAGATCTAAACCCTGGAATTCAGTGGAGAACATTAAGAGCTATTGCTCTGAGTTTCAAAAAAATGTAAGATGTACATTGTTTAGGTTGAAGCCAAAAGTCTAGATTATAAGGCCCTAAGAATAATAGGTCTCCTAAAATACAGATTAGGCTATTTCCTATTATTATATGGCGATAGCCTCAGTTACATAAGTTTCTGATATTTTAAACAGATTTTTTTTTTTTAAGGGCCTTACTCATGGCATATAGATGTTCCCAGGCTAGGGGTCGAATCAGAGCTGTAGCTGCCAGTCTATGTCACAGCTACAGCCCGCGGGATCTGAGCCATGTCTGAGACCTACACCGTAGCTCATGGCAATCCACTGAGCAAGGCCAGGGATCGAACCTACGGGATCTGAGCCCGCGGGATCTGAGCCCGCGGGATCTGAGCCATGTCTGAGACCTACACCGTAGCTCATGGCAACCCACTGAGCAAGGCCAGGGATCGAACCTACGACCTCATGGATATTAGTCACATTCGTTACTGCTGAGCCACAACAGGAACTCCTAAACAGATTTTTATATTGGACAAAATTTGGGCAGAAAAGTTGCTATTAATTTCAAATTATATATCGGTAGATTTAAACTCATACTAGTTTTGTTTGCTAAAACCTCAATATGTTTTAGCCCATTTATACCACATTATTTTTGTAAGCAATTTTTTAATCAAATGGTGCAAGATGCAGAATAAGTATTATGTAAATAAGAGTGAATGCCTAAATTCACACACATACACAATTATTAATGACTGCAAATAAAATTCCGTGTTAAGGCTGTAAGATTGACCATTAACCCAAGAGGGCAGAGTAGAAAGACCTTAAGTTCACCTCCTCTCAGAAGCACATCCAAATCCCAACTATTCTTAGAACAACTATCAATGAAAAAGATTGGCACCTACCAGAAAAGATCTTAAACAACTAAAGCTGTAAAGAAGGAAGCACAATGAGATGAGTAGGAGGGGCAGAGTCATGACAGAGTCAGGACTCATCCCCTAGGTGGGTGACCCACAAACAGGAGAATAATCACAACTGCAGAGGTTCTTCCCAAGGAGCAAGGGTTATGAGCCCACATCAGGGTCCTCCAGCCTGGGGGTCCTGTGTCAGGAACCTGAGCCCCCAGGATTTTGGGCTTCAAAGGCCAGTGGGGCTAACTTTCAGGAGACCAAGAGAGCTGTGGGGAGATGGAGGCTCCATTCTTAAGGAACCCAGGGCAGAAGTAGTCATTTGAAAGGCGTTTGGGTCAGACCTACCTGAAGATCTTGGAGAGTTTTTAGACTCTTTCTATCTACTAATCCTCAGTAGTGGACACGATCGTTTCGTAATGGACCCATGACTTTTTACGACCATACTAAATATCCATTGCTGCTTTGAAAATCAAATATAAGACTGTATCTGATTGGGCTGATTACTTATCGGTATAATAAGATTTAATCTCTCAGGTTACAGAAAGAACTATGTTAATACTCTAAGAAGTAACTTCCAAAGTACTATGGTGTCTTCAGTGTGGTCTGCTCTGATAAGCTGATATCTATGGCAAGATTCCAATCTCATCTAAAGCAAAATATAATAAATTTGTTGTACATGTAAAAATGTATTCTGGAAAGGAATAAATACTAACTTTACACTAGAGTAGCCTAGCAGATACCACTCTAATCAAGGAATCAAAATTAGCATCATCAGTGATAATTCATGTTAATAGCACATGCCCCTGTCTCTAGGTACAGAGTGAGAAAGGCACTTGAGATGTTCTTCCTAAAACATATAATCTCAGTTTAATCTTTGAAAAAAATTAGAGGAAGCCAAATTGAAGATCATTCTACAAAATACCTGAATACTATTTTTTAATGTGATGAAAGACAAGGCAAGATTGAGAAATGGTCACAGCTCAGAGGAGATGAAAGAGACATGAGAACTAAATGCAGTGTCACATTCTTACTTGTATCCTGAAGTGGAAAAACTGGTGAAATGTGAATAACGTCATTTAGTTAATAGTGGTACCCCGGTGTCAGTCTTATTTGTGACAAATGTACCATGTTTTTATAAGATGTTGACATTAGTGGGGACTGGGTAAAGGGTACACTCCCTGAACCATCTTCACAACTTTTTACTAAATCTTGAGTTATTTCAAAAGAAAAAAGTTTACTTGATGAAAACACTTTCTATGTATCAAATGTGCTGTAACTATAGATCTCTGTCATCTCTCTGTGCTGTGACTCCTAATAATATAGAATAAAATGGCAAGTACTTCAGTCAAAGTAATTTTTTGTGGATGTTCTCAACTTTAAAGTGTTTCCTCAGAAAGTTTCACAGTGTGAGTCTCTGTGGCATGTTGGCAGCAACTGTACGTGAAAACGACGCCTGCCTGAAAATCTGAGCTAGAAATTGGTTGGTATCTAAACCCTGTGACCAGCCAGATCCTCTCCGCCTTCCAAGTTTTTCAAGGGACCCAGGGATGGTAGGACGCAATCAAAGAGGCAATTTTATCAGGACTGATTTTAAAAGGAGTAACCCTGTCGATTCTGCATTCCCTCCTGACCTGTCAAACCCCTGTGGTCTCCATCACCACCTCATTTTCTCCCTGGCTCTTCTTATATTGATGTTCTGTCATACCTGCCTTTGACTTTTACCTTGTTTCTCTGGGTTTCAGTTATCATTCTCTGCCATTAACTCTAACTTATACCTCACATCCTGAACTCCAGAGTTTTATTTCCAACCACTAACGGGAAGGCCAGAGGAACCTCATTTCAGTGTAAACCAAAATTCATCATCTTTCTTACAAAATCTCATTTTCTCTTTCTTTATTTTCTGCCTCACTCAATGGCGCTGCCATCCATCCACCTGGCAGAAACTGGAGAGTAACTTTATATTTTACTCTCCTTGTACCATCCCTCACTGGTTGGTCACAGTTCCTTCAATTCTACAGAGATCTCCTGTGCCCACTTGGTTCTTTCCATTCTCGCTGCTACTTCTTTAATTCACGCCTTTATTATTTCTCACCCTGGCTATTTTATTAGCCTTCTGTTTGCTCCCTTCACTCCATTCTCTTACTACAATTTATATCCTCTCTCTTAAATGGATATCTGCTTTAAATCTTTCCCTTTATCTCAGTTATTCAAATAAATCCTTTCCAATCAATAAATATATTTCCAATAACATCAAAGCAGATTCCAAAGGACGTCCTGGCCAATCACAGCCAGCACATAACCTCTGTGAAAGAATCGTCTTAGGAGCATCGTCTACTAATTCTCCCAGAACATGTGTCCAGATTCTTTACATTCTTTGTTGTCTGTAATTGTAAGAGTGCATATGCTTATTATGCAAAGGATTAGTCACCAACACATTGTAATTAGAAGTTAGGTGCTCAAATGTTTAGGGTAGGCTCACATTCTTTTAGTTGCATGACTGCAGAAAGCTATTTAAGTTCTTTAAGACTCAGCTCTCTCATTTGTAAAGTCAGAGTAGTAATAATCTACATGTACCAGCGAGTTATGAGGCAAAATACTTACTGCAGTGCCTGCCACATATAAAGTCCTTCATAAAAATATGATACAGCAGTGGTGGTATTAATAGTTATGTATTGTTGTGCACCTTAGCTCTTGTGATCTTCCAATATATTTTATAGAATATATTGTATTTTGTTTTATATAAAGTATTTGTATATTTATAGAATATATTTTATCATATAAAAATAGAATATAAAATTGAATTTTGTCAATATATTTTATAAAATATTTTATATCTAATATAATTCTGCTTAGTTTTAGAAACGTATATAATGTAGTTATACATAGCTATATTTCTTTTATATATTTAATACATGTGTTAGTATATTTAATGTATTTATTTTATAAAAAATAAATAAGGTATATGTTATAAAATATTTTGATCTTACAGTAAATTTCATGGAATAGCATGATGTTAGAATTAGACAATATTTTCTAGAAATTTCTTAAATTGGTTCAAAGTTATAGCCCAGGTTCATGGGTTTCTCACTTCCTCTTTTTAAATAATGAAAACGTGGTTTTTTTTTTTAATTTAGGTGTAATTGACACACAACAGTATTAATTTCAGGTGTACGACATGATTCAACATTTGTATAAATTGTGGAATGATGACCACTATAAGTCTAGTTAACATCCTAACATTATTTCTTTTGGCCATATTCTAATTTTACAAGATTTCTCTTGATATCAGAAACTTGAATTAAACAGGGTGCTCCTCGCATGTTGAAATGTTTCCTAGGGGAGGTCTTCAATGTCTTTATTCCCAGCGAACCAGTGAGAATGGGACCTGTATGTTTAGTGACTAGAGTCCAGAGCAGACAAGTTTGATAGCCCGGTAACCGCTGTCTGCCTCTGCCTTGATGGAGAAAGAAAAGGAAGGTGTGTTCCTGTTCCCCCCATCCTGCAGGGGGCACTGCATGCCTTGTGCCCACCAAGGAATGTATTCCCCAAGATGAATCAAAAGTTTACTTCAGAGTCCAAGGGCAGACTTTCTCCCCTTAGATATGCTGTGGAAGCTACTGGGGATCTTCTGCCACTCAGTTTAACAAACTTGTGTATAGTGCCTGTATGCCAAGTCAGTGTGCTATTATTTGGTGACCAAATCCATGACCTCAGATAGTCTTCAGTCTAATAGAGGAAACAGATATATAGGTAACCATAGAATAATTAAGACTGTCACAGTTGCTATGACTTGCCTCTTTAGAATAGAATAGCTCTTTTTAGTCAAATGTTGGTAAAATTTATTAAGTAATTTGCTTTAACTTTTTTTTTTTTTTTTTTTTTTTTTTAGGGCCGCACTCATGGCATATGGAGCTTCCCAGGCTAGGAGTCGAATCAGAGCTACAGCTGCTGGCCTAACGCCACAGCCACAGCGAGACCTGAGCCATGTCTGCAGCCTACACCACAGCTCACAGCACCATCAGATCTTTAACCCACTGAATGAGACCCAGGATCAAACCCATATCCTCATGGGTGCTAGTCAGATTCGTCTCTGCTGAGCCATGATGGGAACTCCTAATCTGCTTTGACTTTAACAAGCCCTTTTATATTACCCCAAATTTTGTCCCATTATAATTGAAAACTTTTTGGTGTTGGCCAATACATGGAGATACCCACTATTATTACCCACTATTATTGGTCGTATACACAGCTGCAGTTTTTTTTCTTCATTTTATGGGACAAGGGAAGGAGGTGTGTGTTATGTATAATTAATATTGTACTATTCTTTTCACTTCATTAATTGGTATTTTACAACTTCTGGGACTGGCTGATTTTTATGAGTCCAAGTTATTTGCAAAAGTTGAGAGCTAAAAAATGAGAATACATAGAGATTGTCTTATATCCATTACTGTTGTGAACTTGACAAGAAAAAAAATCTTACCAACTTCCTTAAATTACTGAAGGCAATACCACATAATTCCACCATCAGCTCTGTAACTGAGGCATTGTAAGACTTTTATGAGAAGTTTTTCTACCTTCATTCCTGTGCTTATCTACCTAAAAGGAATGTTGTAAGCTCATATTGGTAGTTTTTTATGAAATTCTAGATAGCGACACGCCACACACATAAACACACACTCAGCTCTACATCAGTATGTTTACACAAACCACTTCTTGCTTTTTAGTATATAACCAGCATTACTGTGTTTATCAAGTGCCAAAGTAACTACTTATAAGTTCAGGTTCTGGAACAAATTTGGTGCAAACTTAAGTATCAGACAAGGAAGCAAGAAGAAAAAGAAAATTCTGGGCATCGAGTGAACCAGCAGGCTGTTTCCTAGATCATTCTGGAAAAAGTCTTCAAAAGAGAAATTCACATCTCTGTTTTTCCTTTTTCTTAGAGACCAGCAATCTTTTTTATAGTGCTGTGCAACAAGAGAAAATAGATATACCCAGTGCTTTGAAGTGACTCGGGAGATGCTGCTATGGATATAAAAAGCTTACTGCCTTAGGGGCTGTGGCAGCCTCATCCATCCCTGCCAGAGGAGAAACATGCTTTTATAGGCCCTGGGACAAGGGTTAAGTTTATCTGCTTACTCAGAATCTCAGCTGGATGACTTGCTTGCCAGATAGAATTTCTTATTAATGCAAAGAATTACAGATATGGTTGGTGTGGTGCTCCTTTGCAGAAGGACACTGACCTTATATAAAAAAGGACTATTTTATTCCAAGTTACTGCATGGTGGAGAGGAGACACTGCAGATGGAAGAGGAAACTGTATCTTGAGAACTTTTGTTAAGAATAATGCATTTATCATAGAACATCCTGAAATTGCATAGTCAATGATAACACTTCTTCTTCTTCTTCTCTGTATCCCTTTGCAAGTCATACTACCTGTGGTAGTGCCTACCCATAATTATGATTGTCCGCAATGATAGTATCTATGTTTTTAAGAAATAATCTGCTTATAGTTTAAGTCATGGTTGAAGAACTGACATGATATTACTGCTTATCACAGGGATGTATACCTCAGATCAATGTGTTTTCAGTGGTAATTAAGTAATCAGGAGAAGAGTTATATACATAGACATACATTCTTCTTTGTGTTACGTTTCTTACAAAGTTCCACTTAAATCAGAGAAGATGGAATTGAACCCCAGACAAGAATCCAGCCAATTGACATCTGGTTTCAGCCTTGCAAGACCCTGTCACACTGTAATAGAATTTTGATCCACAGAAACTGTGAGATAATAAACATGTGTTATTAAAAAAAAAAGATCAGAGAAGATGGAATCCTATAGCCTTCACTCTCCATCCTTCTCCTCTCTTAGTAACTGGAAGTAGAAAATGTCTTTTTATTCCGTGACCATCTGTTTTCTCAGCAGAAGTTCTGCTTAGCATTCCATGGTCAATGTGCTGGTCCATAGCAGATGCCTAGAGTAGAAATAGTTTAGCACAGCTTCTTTTCTGGATCTGCTATGAACCTTACACTCCCAACACATGCGTGACTGTATGTACTTGACAGTATGAAGAGCTGTGTCAAGGTACTTTAAAATACATTAGGAAATAGGAATATATGAATTCAAAATACACTGATTATGTTATAGTTCTATTTCCTCATCCATTTCTGGTAGATATTTTATATGCCTGTAAAATTGACCCTAAAGATTCTAATTTTTTCAACACATCCATATAGATAAATGAAATTATTTCAGAAAGAAGAAATTATTATCGAACAAATATTGTCTTCCAGATTGTACTCAGTTTACTGTGATGCTTATGGAGATGGAATATGTTTAGCAAAATAGCAATCCACATTGCTTATAACTTAAAGTCAACCTGAGGATGATGAGGTGATCAGCAATTTTGTATACATGTAATAGCCGAGGCAAACTTACTACCTTGCAAGAAATAAGCTTCAAGTAATTAATGTCACTGCAGTAACAGTCTTAACATTCTCACTTGGCATTATAAAATGGTCCAATGCATATCTAGAAACCAGAGTGTTAATGACCAAGTGCAAAATTTGCAATCACAATGTCTCTATTCTCCCAGAAGGTGGAAAGGGGATAATTAACATAAACTATTTATATTGCACCAGATTGCAAAACCTAAGGATTGCACTCCAGCAAGCCTGATAGCCACCTCTTATAAAATGGTCAATAAAAAATGAAGAGAGTTTTATACCACTAAACTTTGGGAAAATAATGCACCCAAAGTACTACAAAGAGCCAAATCTAATCCATCCAGACATGAACCAAGACTTTCATTTATCATTTTAGACAAGAATATGCAGCTAAAACTTATTTTATGGCTGAAGCAAAAAGCAAGAAATATTGCTTAGAGAAAACAAATCATGATGATGCAAGATAGGATAATAACTATTAAAAATGATCACAAGTACTGAAATACTAATCTACTGGGAACAAAGCATCTCTTACCAAAAATCAGTGAGTTTGCAAAGGTTTTGGAAGTTATCTTTCTCTTTTCAACTTGGTCAGTGATGGGAATGACTAAAGAAAATATGGGTTGTACCTCTTGGTACCTCATAACCATTTTTCACAGAATGGGAGGAATGACTGCTTAGTTCTCTTTCAAATACTCAACTTTAGTAAGGCATCATGTATGTTAAAGAATTTTTAGCCAGAGTGAAAAATATCTGATGCTTTTTGATTAGTATGGTCTGGAATGCAGATTTGAATTTTTTCATTCATCTACCAAGCAGTCATTTAGCTTCAATGGACGATGTTTACACAAACTGTAATAGCCTTTCAAACTCTTCTTCCACATAGCCCATGGTTTCTGAATGTGATGGAAATCATACTTGGAGTTTTCATTTTGCACAAATACCAACTGTGCTGAAGATGCTATGCTGGGTATTTGGGGATTTTGAAACCTCAAATAATATATCTTTCCATTTCTCAAACCCCCGTAATTCAAAAAAGATGTGAAATACCTTCATATCCTGATGGCATGAGAGGTTTGGCGCCCATGATTACCTCAGTAGATATATAATGTCCACGTTATTTATACAGACCATGTCTTTATGTAATTTTACTTACTCATAAATACAATCTTGACTCTTTAAAGAATTTAATTTTCAACAGAGATAAAAAAATTAAAAACTCATATGAAAGAAGCCCCCGAGAATATGTGTTTTATTTATTCTGTTCAGCTCTCCTTGGCACTCACTTCCTGATACAGAGAAAAATATATACATGCAGATTTGCTCTTGCCATTACTTGCTGTATTTACATGGAAAGAAAAATAAATAAATATATATAACAGTATTCTTTTTATTTATACGGAAGACATGTCCATCCCCAGGAATCTCATTAATATGGTTTGAGGACCAATAAGCCAGTTAATCAAGGATATATTAGTACTCAGATCTGTAAGGAAAGACAGCAGTGTCATTATAACCAGGCTGGAAATGTTTAATTAACAAATTCAAAACCATTCCTAAGGTAAACCAGAAAAGTATTGCATTATTCTGGGAATGAGCTCAGTCATTGTCCTATGCTCTGTCATGACCAGAGGATCTGAAATTAAAGCATTTGAGGGCAATCTGAGGTAAGCAAAGAAAACTCACTGTGTGCAGTAAGAGTTTTAAGAAGGAGAGTGGGCATAGCCATCATCAGTGCTAGAAATGTTGTTTGGGGTAACATAGGAAGAATCTTTAGTCTCATGATAAAGAATTTGAATTTTGATATACAGATAATGTGAATTTTTGAATCAAATGTCATAATATAATTTAGAAAATTAGAGTAGTAATTGTGTGTAAGCTGACTTGAAGGATTGAAATCCTAATGATAATATTAAAAGAAGCAATTACAAGATTCTTTGAAGGGTAGCCCTTTAGTAATCTTTTCTATTAAGAATTCAGGATCTTAGAAAATAAACTTAAAGCATATGCTTGGTGATGAGTGGTCTTCTTAGTGGCTAGAGTTAAAGCTGCCTTGCAGCTAACAAATGTCTGTTATGTGTTTACCAGTCACTCCGTCAAGTACTGTTGAACAGTGCAAACCAAGTGAGATACAGTTTCTGACTCTAAGCATTTGTGGCCTTTGAGGCAGATGCCCTTGTAAGCAGGAGAAGACAGGTGAGAATCCCCATGGAAGTGACACTCTCTAGTCTGGACTCTCCCTGTGCAGGTGGTAACGTGGCTGCATCTGGAAGATAGACTAGGAACTAACCAGAATCAGGGGAGTGTTCCATTCTCAGTATTCAAGGTCAAAGGTAAAACTCTTCAGTTTGGGATTTCAAAGGGTAGGCAGTACTGAAATCACATATGCACACTTGGACAATAAGTGCTGGAGAGGGTGTGGAGAAAAAGGAACCCTATTACTCTGTTGGTGGGATTGTAAATTGATGCAACCACTGTGGAAAACAGTATGGAGATTCCTCAGACAACTAAAAATAGAACTACCATTTGATCCAGCAGTCCCACTCCTGGGCATCTATCCAGAGAAAACCATGACTTGCAAAGACACATGTATTCTGATGTTCATTGCAGCACTATTTGCAATAGCCAAGACATGGAAACAACCTAAATGTCCACTGACAGAGGAGTGGATCAAGAAGAAGTGGTACATGTACACAATGGAATATTAGCCATTAAAATGAACGAAATACCAGCATTTTTAGCAACATGGATGGACCTAGAAATGATCATGCTAAGTGAAGTCAGCCATACAATGAGACACCATCAAATGCTTTCACTGACATGTGGAATCTGAAAAAAGGACAGACTGAACTTCTTTGCAGAACAAATTCTGACTCACAGATATTGAAAAACTTATGGTCTCCAGAGGAGACACTTTGGGGGGTGGGGGGGATGTGCTTGGGTTGTGGGATGGAATCCTGTGAAATGTGATTGTGATGATCATTATACAACTACAGATGTGATAAATTCATCTGAGTAATAAAAAAAAGCAAGTTTTGTGTAAACATGTTTATGACATTTCTTAATAACAGATTTACAGTTTGACAGTTTGACAAAGTTGGATGAAAATATTCTGTTCAAATTAGTTCATTTTTTTTCTTTTTAGGAGGTAGAGGTCTGCATCTTTGCAGACAGTTTACAAGTGAGGGAAGGGGTATAGTTCAGGCACTGAGGTTTGAAATCTTATGTGTTCTGAGCGCTAAAGTGTTTCTAGAATGTCAGTGGGGTGGGAGTTCCCTTACGGCTCAACAGGTTAGGATCTGATGTTACTGCTGTGGTTCATTTCCTGGCCTGGGAATTTCTACATGCTATAGGCTTGGCCACAAAAAAAAAAAAAAAAGAAAAGAAAAGAAAAGAAAAAAAAGAAAAAAAAAATGGGGTGGGGATTAAGAATGTAATTTAGGAATCAGTGCTGGAGTAGTTTGGACTTTATTTTGTAGATGCTGGGATAGCCAGTACTTAATTTTAAGCAGAACTGTGGCATGATTAGATTTGTGATGTAGAAAGCTTTCTCTCATAATCAAGTGGAGAATAACTTGGTTACAGGGGGCCAGGCAGGAGGCCAGTGGGGTTACCCAGGTGAAAATGACAATGTCTGAATTAAGGCTGCAGCAGGGAGAATGGAGTACAAATTATTTGAGAAAAACTAGAAGCCTCATTATCGTGCCATTGGAAGAGGCATTATTTCTTTCTCTCCAACAGGCTTACATTAAAGCGTGACTCATTGGGCCTTGTTGAAATTTAAATGGGATCCCTGTAGTATTGTTTCCACAGTCTGCCAAGATGCAACCAGTTACATTTTGTGTTTGTCAGTACTGTATATTCTGATCCCATAAAACTCAGGTCTTTAATTTCTCTGGTGTCTCATTGTACTTCACGTCAATCACTGGAATTATTTTATAGGCTTATTAAAGCATGTCTGATATTGCTGGGTTTTTGTCAGTTTATTGTTTTTGTTCTATCTTCAGCCAGTGACTTCCTTCATAGCCTGCTTTGGGTTTTCTGTCTTTAGATTAGAGTATCAAACTATTGGACCAAAGATTTTCATCTTCTATTCAAGCCTATCTAGAGAATAGTACAGATCTTTGAAAGTTATAGGGAGCTTAAGAATAATCTCTAATTTTTTTGAGATTCTGATGTTTAATTTTGTTAAGTTGGCTATGCTAATGTTACTCGTAATTTTCAAACAGTAGGGTAAACATGTGTCTTAGTTTACATGGGATAGTCCTGGTTTATGCCTGTATTCTTAGTGTAATTATGTATAATGGCCCCCTTTTACTTTTCAAGAGTGTCTCAGCTTGTACATTAAATTATGTGGTCACCCTATCTATCAGGGAGAGCCAGAAAGAAATTGTCCATTTATGCATTTCCAGAATTCAATTTATGGAAAGTCAATGCAATTAAAATATGCTGACAGCCACTGTTCCTGCTGTAGACTTTCATGCATGCTGTATCTGTCTCTTTGAGGACAAATGGAGAAAAACATGTCATTTGTTTACCGAAAGGTCTTTCTGCTCTAGTATAAAAATGAAATTCCTTCTCTTTTGGTGTTATATATCCTTCAACCAGTCTTATCATGATTTTATAAAGGCAAATAATGCAGAGACAAGGTTTTTCATTTATTTTCTAAATGAAATAGACCCAATTATTATTTTACCTATTATAGTGGAAACCAGAGAAACTTACAGGAACTGTTAGAAGTGAAAGGGATCTTGAAAAACCATGTTATGGAATTTAATATATTTCTTACCTTTATAGATGAGCCACCTGTATCACAAGGAGGTCATGTAACTTGCATGTGGTTCCTTGGCTGTTAAAGAAGTATACCACACTATAGCCAGGTCTCTGGTGTATTAATCAAGGGTTCCAAGGTTCTTTGGCTAGACATGATTGCAGATGAAGAGCCAAAAGCAATTTCTATTCTATCATTTCCCTTTGCTAACAAAAAAGGTCCGTGTGAAATACCCTGACATGAGTGTAGGAAATGAATAGAAATCAATTAGAAATTGATTTTTTACATTCTATATGTTCCAGAATATGGCATATTTGGCATGAACTTATATTATGTGTGTGTACAAATATATTATTTAAGATATTTTATCCACAGAGATAATAGGATTATAACAACACTTTTAGACTTACAAACACTGTTATTGTATCATAACAGATGGAAAACATGTTAGCCTCTGAGAGTAGCTTCTGTCTTTAGAGGACGGTAGATGTATTCTGAAATAAATAGACAGCCATAGAATGTGCACGCTCACTCTCTTGGTACCCTGTGACACTTAGGGTCCATCCTCATTAAAATCCCCTATATTCTCAACATCTTTACATCTTCCTCCAACAGAAACTGGGCTTTTCTCTAAGGAGAGCAGTTCTCTGCAGCCATGGTGGTACTGTTGTTTTTGTCTTTTCTCCTCCTGCTTTTTCTTAGATGGGGCCCTGCAGGAAGGGGTGGATGTCTTCACTGTCCTTTGTTCTTTTGAGACCGTGTGGTCTGAAATTCTGGCCACAGGCCACCTTGAGCACTTGAAATGCAGCTAGCCTAAATTGAGATGGCCTATTACTGTTGAATACATTGAGAATTTTGAAGACTAAGTGGGAAAAAAATGTATACTCTCTCAATATTTTTCCAACTTTTTGGAGATGATGGATACATAGCACTGTATAAATTTTTACATGATGATGTATACATATATATTGCAGAATGATTCCAATAATAGAGTTAGTTAACAAGCCCCTTACCTTACATGATCACATTTGTTTGTTGTGATGGTGAGAATATTTAAGATCTATTCTTAGCAGTGTTCAAGGACATGGTACACTGTTAACTAAAGTTATCATGCTGTACATTAGATCTTCAGAACTTATTTTTTATCTGGACGTTTGTAGCCTTTGACCAATGTCTCCCAACTTCTCCCATCTCCCAACTGCTGACAACTGCCATTCTACCCTCTTCCTGTGCATTCAGCTTTTTTATTTTTATTTAATTTTTTAAGGGCCATACCCACAGCATATGGAGGTTTCCAGGCTAGGGGTCGAATCGGAGCTGTAGTGGCTGGCCTAGCCACAGCCACAGCAACACTGGATCTGAGCTGCATCTGCAATCTACACCATGGCTCATGGCCACACTGGATCCTTAACCCACTGAGGGACACCAGGGATCGGACTTGCATCCTCAAGGATGCTAGTCAGATTCGTTCCCGCTGAGCCGCAATGGGAACTCCACGTTCAGCTTTTCAGATTTCACATGTAAGGGAAATCACAGTGTTGTCCTTCTTTATCTGACTTATCTCACTTAGCATCTCATGTCCTCCTGGTCCATCCAAGTTGTCACAAACGGCAGGATTTCCTTCTTTCTCATATCTGAATACTATTCCATTGTGTGTATGTATTATGAAAGTGTGTGTATATTATACATATATATTTGTAACATATATGTATATATCATATATTTTTAAATCTTCTTTACCTATTCTTCTGTTGGCAGTCAGATGGTTGTTTCCATGTCTTTGCTTTGTCAGTAATGCTGTGGTGAGCCTGGGATGTAGGTATCTCTTTGAGATTTCTTTTTTTTCCTGTGTGTGTGCTTTTTAGGGCCACACTCATGGCATATGGAGGTTCCCAGGCTAGGAGTCGAATCGGAGCTACAGCTGCCGGCCTACACCATAGCCACAGCAAGCTGCATCTGCGACATATGCCACAGCTCAGGGCAATGCCAGATCCCCGACCCACTGAACGAGGCCAGGGATCGAACCCTCATCTTCATGGATACCAGTTGGATTCGTTTCCACTGTGCCACAATGAGAACTCCCAAGATTGCGATTTCCTTTATATTTGTACTCAGAAGAAATAGAATAAAGACTGCTGGATCATATAGAAGTTCCATTTTTAATTTTTTGAGGGACCTCCATAGTGTTTTCCATAGTGGATATACCAGTTTCCATTCCCACCAACAGTGCCCAAAGGTTTCCTTTGCTTCACATCCTAACCAACACTTATTATTCTTGTGGTGGTTGTTTTTTTTTTCTTTTTTGCTACTAGCCATTCTAACAGTTAGGAGATGATATCTCATTGTGGTTTTGATTTATATTTCTCTGATGGCTAGTGATGAACATCTCTTCAGGTACCTGTTGGCCATTTGTGTGTCTTTTCTGGAAAAATATCTGTCACATCCTCTGCTCTTTTTTTAATTAGATTGTTTTTTTTTTTTTTTTTTTTTTTTTTTTTTTTTTGCTATTGCATGAGTTTCTTTTATATTTTAAATATTAGCTTCTTATCAGACAGATGGTTGCCAAATATTTTCTCCCATTTCATAGGTTGCTTTTTCATCTACTTAACTGTTTCTTTGGCTTTGCAGAAGCTTTTTAGGTCTATGCAGTCCCACTAATGTACTTTGCTTTTGTTTATTTGTATTTTTGTTGTCATATCTAAAAAATTGTAAGACCATTGCAAGACCTTTGTCAATATATTTTTTTCTAGATGTTTGATGGTTTCAGGTTTTATGTTTAAGTTCTTAATGTATTTCAAGTTAGTTTTTGTGAACAGTATGTGATAGGGGTCCAATTTTATTCTTTATGTAATTCTTCCAGTTTTCCCCAACACCTCAATATTTTTGATACATATTACATGTTACAATAGTATTTTAGATAAATTACATTACATAATATATATTTTAAAATTGACCTTTATTTTTACTTTTTTAAAAGTAGCCATGAGAAAATTTTAAATTGGGTATGTGTCTTGCATTGCATTTTCACTGGAGAGTGCTGATCTATTCTTTTTGTCTCCTACAGTGTCAAGCCCTGAATCTCATGTCATCAGATTATATCATCCTTATTGCTACTGCCATAATCTTGATTTATTATAATCCTGATCATTTCCACCCACTTGTTTTAATGAACTTAACTTCTGGGTCACCAGTAATTTTTTTTCAGCAGTATTTTAGTTCATGGTTAATTCCGTACACACTTGAATGAACCTTCCATTACATTGACCTCTTCTTTCCTTAAACTTATCCCCTTCTGGTTAATTCGTTTGCCTCTTTTCCTTTGTTACTCAATTGTATGAACATACCTAAACCTTGCCTATACAAGGTTTATAAACCCTCCACAATCTCTCTTTTATCCATTTGACTCACTCTGTTTTCGGATTTTAATAATTCTTCAACTCCACAAATACTCTGGTCCACTGACCATGCTTTTACTACCCATCAACCTTTGTTTTATTTCTTCATTTATTCAACAATATTTATCAGAAACCAATAGATACATAATAATGGAACATGCTAAGCACTAGAGACAGAAAAATCTGCCATCATTTAATGTTCATCTAATTATGGTGACAAATAACAGGACAAGGTAAAAATATAAAATATTTAGCATGGGTTAGCTAATGATAGGTACTGAGGAGAAAATTTAAGTCAGGGAATGAGTATATGATCCACTTGTGTGAAGGAGGAGACTTTTTTTTAGATTGATGGTTGATGAGATAAGTAAAGACGATATCCCCATGTGAATATCTGCGGATAATGAATTCTAGGAAGAAAGACCAGCAAACGCAAAGTTCTTGAAGTAGGAAAGACTCTGATGTCTTCAAGAAATAGAAAGGGGGAAGTAGTTATGATTGTAGCCAAGAGGAGGAAGAGAAGGGAAATAGAGGGTGAGACCAGAGAGATGCCTGGCTATCCAATGTTGCAGGAAAACCATGATTGGAAAACCAGGCTTTGAGAAGAAGAATATTATAATGAGATTAACATTTTAACAGGAATATATTTGATACTATATTAAGAATAAACTGTGGTGAAATAAGAGCAGAAGCAAAGAGATCTGTTAGACACTAAGGTAATATTTCCTGTGAGATATAATGGTGGCTCACACCCTCTGACAGATTTTGGTGGTCATGGTTGTGATGTGGTTGTGGAGCAATCGTAATGAAGGTAGAACCAGTAGAATTTCCTGAGAGAATAAACAAGGAGTGAAAGAGAAAAAGAGGAGTGAAGGATGACTCTTGGAGTTTGGGCTGGAGAACTTGATATGGAGAAGGCTGTGAGTGGGAGATCATGAGTGGGAGAAAAATCAGGTTAACTTTGAGATCTCCGTGGGATTCCAAATGCAGATGTCAAGTAAACAATTGAATATATGGGCCTGGAAATGAGGGGAGAGTTCTGGATAAAGATAAAGAGTTAGGGAGCAATGCCATTAATGGCATTTAATTTGATACATGAAGCTCCATGAGAACACCAATACAGGAGAGAGTTAATTAAGGACCTTGTCCTAGGCCACTCCAAAGTTAATGGGTTAACTCTTGAGAAGGAACAGCCAGTGAGACCAAGACAGTATAGTTTGCTGAAAGTCCATCTTTCTGTAAGAGGCTGTACCCAGGAGGAGGAAAGAATAAATCTGTCAGCTGTTGCCTACGGATCAAATAGTATCAGAATTGAGAAATGACCATTGGGTTTTGCAGTGAAGATGTCATTGCTAATAGTTTTTGATGGAGTGATTGGAGCTGGCCAAGTTATCCCTTGTCTGTATTATGGTGCTGATCTCTTCATGGTCTCCTGGTTTTCTTCTTTGCCTCTATACAGTTTATTCTTAAGGCCTGGTGATAAAAACATAGGGATCACCTCACTCCTCTGCTCGGAATGGCTCAGGACTTTATCATGGCTTAATAAGGCACTGTACAAATCTAGCATTTAGAGTTTACTCTGATTTTTCCAACTAATTTCTTCTACAGTTCTCAGGACCAGCCTCCTGACACTTGTTGAAAATGCCTGGGGCCATGTCACTGCTTTGAGGCCTAATACAGTCTGTTCTCTGAAGGGCATGGCCCGGTGTCCTATACTGACTCTCTTATCCCCTTTGGTCTTTCCTGCTCTTCTCTTACCTTTCCTACAGAGCTGCAAGGTTGTCTCAAGTAGAAGTTCCTTTTCTTGAAAGCCTAGCAATTTTCACCTCCCTTTTCCTGCTCTCTTGTTCCTTTTTAACACTTGCCGTCTTTTTCACATACCACCTGATATGTCTGTTTTTTATTTTTATCAATGGTGTATTGTCTTCCATTTGAATATTCTCCATGAAGGCGGGAATTTTTGTCTTCCTTACTGATATATCCTAAATGTTTAGAATAGAACCTAACACGTGGTAAATGGTCAATAAATATTACCTGTGGTAACAAAGTCAAATTATTCTTTTCAAAAGCCACTAACTATTTGAGTCCTTGCCAGGTAGGGAAGTATAGATTTGTAGGAATTGGATGATGTTAACTCAGCCTCAAAATCAGCTTCTTGCCTCTCTGGTTATTTATTCAATTTTCTGTGACATTCTATGCCTAGAGGAGGCTTAGGAAATACTTGTTGGCCGTGTTGCACACGCTGCCACAGGCATCTGTGATTCATAGACCTCCTCTAGAAGGAGAGAGACACAAGTTTATCAACAGTCGTAACAAAGTGTGCTGTGAGAAATAATTGGGGTGGGGGGGTTGATGATCCATCTGGTGCTGATACGCAGACGTGGAGTTAGCACCACAGAGAGGCTTGTGAAATTAAAGGGCTGTTACACTCACAGGTCCTAGAGGGGAGGGCGTGCAGTGTGCCAGGTGGGGGTCACGTGAGAGGAGGGCGCAGGAGGTGGGCAGAGAGAGTGAGGATTCCTGAGCAAGTGCCTTATTGAAGATTATGGAGGGGACACAAGCAAAAGCCTGATAGGCCGTCCTTGGTGCGTTGGAATGTCACTCAGTCAGTCGGAGATGGGCAGAAAGGGGAACTTGTGGCAGGGACCAGCCTTATCCCACCAGTACATCTGGTCATCTGAGCTGGCTACTCACAGCCTGTTTGTGGGGATGTGGAGGCATCTGGAAAATAAAATGTTTTAAAAATTTCCAGTATGCTGCGTAATGTTTGAAGTCAATGCACAGGGCTTTGGATCCAGATAGAGGGGGCATCTTGGCAGTCTGTAAATGGCCTGCTTTAGGTACGGGTGTGGTTTCTGTTTTCTTTCTTCTATCTCAGTGAATATCAGAAGTCCTGCTTCCAGCTGGAGCAGGAGAACCAAGGAGAGCTCCTCCCACCCCCCCTGCAGCTTCCATTGATCTGTTAAGGTTTTTAATCAGTCTTGCTAAATACTTCCTGGAGGGAAAATGAGCAGTGGTGAGAAGTCATTTTACTGCTTCTTTATTCTGAAAACTTCAGTGACCGATTTACAGATACTGCTTATTCATTTTGATATCCCAGTGTGGAAGATATGGGTTAAATTTCAGCCTCAGAAGCTGTGGGGTCCCTCAAGGCCTGGAGTATAGTGATGAGACACTGAGAACCTAAAACAGGGATTCTAGGATCTGCATAGCGAATAAAGTATGTTATTATCAGGCCCAGGTTCTGATAGGAATTTAGGATTATGTGGAGAGAATTGTGCCCTGTGCTTTTTACTAGAGCTTTAGAACTTTCTCTAATTTTTTTTTTTCATATATGGCTTCTTTTCATGTCTTTCTCTTCCATTTAAAGCAAATTGTAGTTCTTCTGAGGTCCTGTATAATTTCTGGGCCTTTCTCCTCCTGTCTGAAGTGGCTTCACTCATAAGATCTGCTAGATATCACTAGAAGTGATTACCTGACTTGATAACCCAAACAAAGGCTTGCAAGCTACCCCTTTCCTCTGAAGGTTAAGAAGTGTTCAGTCTTTACCTGTGTATTTGTGGAGTTAAACATGCCTCCTACATGGTCCTCCTCTGCCCCAAATCTAATTCTAGAAAGGTCTCCAAAGATAGTATTAGGCGCTTATATGTGTGTGGTGTACTTGTCTTAAAATACTCTAGCTTTGACATGAAGCATCTACATAGAAGAACAAAGAAGAACCAGATTTCTTGGTTCTTCTATGTAGTTTACTTCTTGTGTTTTGTGGAACCCCGTTCTGATTTATATTTTCCTGCAGTGTGGCAATTAATCTATTTTTTCCTTAGGCTGACTAGTCTTTTCTCACAGTGTTTTCACTCATTTATTCATCAGCATTTGAGTGTCTTGTATGTGTGAAGCTCATTGCACAGGACCCGGGGCCACAACCTGTGGACCAGAGAAGCACAACCTTGACTTCCTGGAGCTTATAACACTTACTGTTCCTCTAGAAACTGACCAGGTTATACTGGTGCTTGGGTGGTGTGTTACTTTTCTAAAATCAGACCTTCTTCATGGACTAAATGATATCTGAGCTTTTAAAATGTACCATTTTAAAACTAAAAGCCAAATACTTCCTATGTTTAAGTAATTTCTGTTTTATTCCAGGTAGAGTGACCGTAACAGTATTTATTGTATATAAGGTTTTCTTACATTATAATTAAGCTTTTCATTTTTTCCTCTTCCGGGATCAATAGACCAGCTTTGACTCTGCAGATGCAGAATCAGGCTGACCAGCAAAAGAGAAGAAACCAGGCAGTGCCTCCTTTTCATTCTCCTGAAGACCTTGGGCCAACTGCTTTGTGTAGGAAACTGTCACCCTCACCCCCTTCCGCTTCTCTACAGCCTTTTCATACCCATTGTCTTACACATTAGGAAAGTACCACAGTAATTTGATATAGTAGTATCTTGGAAATGTATTTTCAACAACAGGGGAACATTTAAATAAACTCAATTGTAGATATAGGAAATGCTTTCTTTAATGTGTTAATTTAGTGAAAAAAAAATGTTCCAAACTACATGTAACAACAAAAAGGTTAATAGTAATATAAATGTAATAATACCAAAATAATCAAGGTAATAGAAGAATAGCTAACTTTTTTTTAAAAACAATCACTGTGTTGTGAAGGTGTTTTCAATGCTTTGTCCTTATTAACCCACTTAGTTACCTCATATAGCTCCCACAATGACCCTATCAGTTGGTCATTTTTACCTAGGTTTTATATGTGAACATAAAAATGAGGTACAGAGAGTTTAGGCAGTTTGCTGGGTTCAGTGAAAAGACAGTGCATGTCCTTAGGATACTTGGGTTCTAGTGGGGTGATACACCTGTAAAACAGGCTCCCTTACTGTTGAGTGGTCTCTGTTATCAAAGTGCCCACAGGGATGCTGTCGGGGGTGGATGGAGAGAGGCATCCACTGTGACATCAGGAAGACTTGCAGGTGCAAGGGCCAGTACACATAGAGTGTTAAAGGAAGAGTTGGCTAATTTTCTGGGTGAATAGACAGTTGGGAAAAACTTAAAACTTGTACCAAAAGAGTGCGTCTTGAAACCTGACTCTGCCACTCACCAATTATATGCCTGAAGTGACTCAAGTCCTTCATCGGAACAACACAAATGATGCCTATATTTCTTGATGGCTTATCTAATAAAATATGGTATTAAAGCTCTGTGTGGGAGTTCCCATTGTGACTCAGAAGGTTACGAACTCGATGTTGTCTCTGTGAGGATGTGGTTTCAATCCCTGGCCTCACTCAGTGGGTTAAGGATCTGGTATTGGTGTAAGCTGCTGCGTAGGTCACAGATGTGGCTTGGATCTGGTGTTGCTGTGGCTGTGGTGTAGGCCAGCAGCTGCAGCTCTGATTCGACCCCTAGCCTGGGAACTTCTGTGTGCTGTAGGCAAGTCCCTGAAAAGAAAAAGAACAAAAGGTATAAAAAAGGCTCTACGTCTGATGATACGTAATTATTTTACATTTCTTAAATATGTGACTTTGATTTTCCTTTGCTTTCTTAGGTAGATATGATTGTGACATTGGGAGGACTTGCTGGGCGTTTTGACCAGATTATGGCATCTGTGAGCACCTTGTTCCAAGCAACTCGTATCACGCCTTTGCCAATTATAATAATCCAAGAGGAATCTCTCATCTACCTGCTCCAACCAGTAAGTGAGGTTAGATATAATTGCAGTGCTTCTGCAAAACTTCTAACACTTGTGTAGATGAGGAGAAAGCATCTGCCCAGTTTATGTGTTTGAACTCTGAATATAATTGACCATGTTTGATTACTTGTGGCTACTTGACTGCCTCAGGTCACTGAGCAGGAAACATGCAGGAGAAGCCTCAGCTTTTATTTTGCAGAAAGACAAAACAAAACCAAAAAAAGATTTTAATTAAATTGATTAGGTATTAAATATAGCATTTTGAGCAGCTAACTGTGAGTGCCACTTGAGAAAAATCTCAACAGAGGAAACAAAGCTTGGCAAATATTTCAAATGAAATTCTCATATATTTTCAGTGTTTTCATTATAATTGGAAACTGTATTTGATTTTGTTCAGCACTTAAAATCTTAAGCTTTTACTGTTCATAATTGTTTGCTTGTTAGCTTCATTCTAGTGATGATGCCATTTATTTCCAATGATACACATCAAGGAAATTTTCTATTTATATAGTGCTTGGAATGGAATTCTTATTACATAAACAAGTTTTATGAGGTTGATTGGTGGATTTCAGTTTGAAAAATGATCATTTGATAACATTTTTAAAGATAGTGAATAGTTTTTTTTTTTCTTTTTTGCCTCGTATTAGAATGTGCTACTCATAGTTTTGTTTCCACTCCATCTGCTATTCACCATCTGTAGCTTATCATTACCTAAAAATCATTATTTGGCTAATATGGTGAGTATAATGCATGCTCACCATTGATCAGCCAGTTTTGCATTTTGTTTTTGGGGTTTTTTTTGGGGGGGGGGTGTTGGTTCTTGGCATTGCCTGGCTTTGTTGCTTTCTGGAATACTTCCTGTGAGATGTAAAAAAGGAAGCTGAAGAATTCAGTTTTTAAACTCCATACTGTCCATTTATTTGGTCAACAAACAGTAATGGAGTGCCTGCTACCTGTCTGCTGGGCAATTGAAGATTAAATAGAAAGAGTAACATGTGGTCTGGACTCTCAGGTATGTGTCCAGTGAAGGAGACATTTATAAAACTCAGACATAAAGCAAGGTTAAAAGGGTGATCCATAAAGATGATGAAAGATTATATATTTTGATCATGGGTGTGGTAAGGAAATGCTTCACAGAGGTACTCCCATTTTACTTACTCCATTAATTCAACAAATTTTTATTGAGTACCTGTTATGTGTCAGAACTTTTCCGGGGATACTGCAGCCAGCATCAAAAACAAAAACCCTTCGGAATATGCATTCTGCTGAGCTTACAATTACATTTCAGTAGAATCTTGAAGGATGAGTAGATGTCTGCTATGGGAGATGAGGGGTGAGTCACTCAAGTCAGAAGGAGCCACTAAAGAAAGACACAGCCTCGGGGAACATAATGGGATCTATAGGTAATTCTGTGCAGATGCATGGAAAATACCAGAAGATCAGACCCAGAAAACTAGTTTGGCTCCTGACTGTGAAGAGACTTGAATGTACCTAGTTGAGTGGGAACTTTTAGCCCATAGGCCATGGGTAGTCATTAGAAGTTTTCAATTAGCAGTATGACATGCACAGATAGGCTTCTTAGTTTTCTAATTAGATGTTTGTGAAATACTGTAATTTCCCATCAGTTTCTGAAAGTGTGAAACTTTCTGTTATTGTGAAGCACTGAGATTTATGATTTTATAATGATCGGTAATATAAATGCTAAAATAGTTAACATGAACACTATGAAAACACTCTGGCTAAGAGATAACTAGTTTGTCACAGATGAAGTACATTTTTTTTTTCGCAGGGCTGACACCCGCAGCACATGGAAGTTCCCAGGCTAGGCATTGAATCTGCAGCTTCCGGCCTATACCATAGCCACAGCAACACCCTATGTGAGTCATTTCTGCGACCTCCACCACAGCTCACAGCAACACCAGATCCTTAACCCACTGAGCGAGGCCAGGGATCGAACCTGTGTCCTCACGGATACTAGTCAGGTTTGTTACTGCTGAGCCACGACGGGAACTCCCATGAAGTACAATCATTTTTAGAGTCAAATTGAAAGATAAATCAATAGAAAAAATTCACATCTATAAAATGACTTCTGTTCTTAAGATTTTTTTTCTTTCTTTTTTCTTTTCCTTTCCTTTTTTTCTTTTTTTCTTTTTGGTGTTATGAATCTTCATTGTATAATTGTAGACTTCCTAAAATGTATTCAGCTTGAACTTCCTTGGAATTCCTCCATCAGTAGATTGCTGTCTGTCCTTAGTTTGGAAAACTCTTCAGCCATTACGTTTTCAAATATTGTCTCTCCTCCATTCTCCTTCTCCCTTCTTCTGAAACTCCAGTAAGCCTATATAAGGTCCTCTTAAGTGTGTCATATGAATCTCACAACTTTTCTTTCATATTTACTGTTTTAATCTTTCTGGTCTGCATTCTGAATTTCCTCATCACCTCTGCAATCCACTTCAGTCTTTGGCTTCAGCAAGTTATATATTGTTTTGAAGTTGTATTTTGCTACTGAATTCATCCATAGGCTCGAATCAGACTGCAGCAGAGGCCTGCGCCATGGCCATGGCAACACCAGATCTGAGCTGCATCTGTGACCTATGCCACAGCTTGTAGCAGTGCCAGATCCTTAACCCACTGAGTGAGGCCAGGGTCAAACCCACATCCTCACAGAGATATGCTTGATCCTTAACCCGCTGAGCCATAATAGGAACTCCATCCACTGGCTTTTTAATTCCTGCTGTGATTCATCTTTCTTACATGCTTTCCCTTTACTCATGTTTTTCAAGACTCTTAAAACATAATTATCACCCTTACTTTATAGTCTGGAGTAATTCTGATATCTGCAGTCTTTATAAATCAGCTGTCTTTTATGTTCTGTTTGGCTTTTATATTCTGTAATCCCGATTTGTTCTGTGTTTTGCGATTTTTAGCCATGACCTCATATTTCCTTTACCTGTGGGAATTATTTGAAATAGGTGTTAAAAGTGAGTCCAAGGAGAAGTTAGAGTGGACTTCTAGCCCAGTTATTTATAGGCACTAGTAACTCAGGACCTTTTGTTTGAGACTTTTTTGGCCATCTAGGTGGTATGAATTTTGAAGATAGTTCTGCTGGGAGTTAGATTTCTGGTTACGAACTCCCAGGGGAGACTTGTCCCTCTTCCTAGGCTAGGTTTGATCGTGCAGTTTTCCTAGCATCCTGGGGGAATGTACATTATATTTATCTTAGCACTGAGAGTCTCTGCTTAAATGGTGCAGTCTCCTTCTACATGCCAACCTTTTACATGTTTCTCAATGACCTTCTTTACTCCAAGGCCTAAGAAACAGAAGCTCAAGTTCATCTGATTTGGTAAAAACCAAATACTTATAGGAGGAAAGTTAGATTTGGTGTTCTTTTTCAATAAAACTTAGTTTTTTGCTTGTGAATATTCTTTGGGGGAAAAAAGATGTCTGATGCATTTTAAAAAAGATTCCTTTTAATTTTTTTCTAGCTCTTTTATTGTTTTCAGTTGGCCAACATACTAATGTACCCTCTGCATATTGCAGTGATAATTAATCCAAAAATCTCAGAGGTTTAACTGAAATTAAGCTTAAGGGGTTTTTTTTTTTTGTTTTTATTTCTGTTTTTTCCCCTCATTAATGGAAATTCTAATATGGTTTGGGCAGTATCCTCTGTTTTGTATCTAAGCCAATTGGGACACATTGAGGCAGAAGGGGAAAAAAGATTACTATAGAAAGTGGCACTGCATGTCTTGAAAGGCCATACCTATTTGTCGCTTGTGTCACCTTTGGTGGGAACACAGTTACACTGCCCCAGCCTAACACGAGGTGGTCTAGGAGAGGAAGGCTATGGGTCCAGAAGAGGAGACCGAGCACAAAACGTCTCTGTCGGCTGGCCAGAAAGTCTGCGATCATGACTCTACACACTTTCTAGAAACATAATTATCTTTTTAAAAATTTTATTTATATGTCAACCTTTAATCGTTAAAGAGGAATCTTCAGTTCCTCCAACACAGTAGTCATAGTAGGTATGCCTGCATCACCCCAGTACCGTGCCCTCTAGAAGCTCTCTCTAGTCACTTTGATTTTGTCTTATTGAAACAACTAGAAAATTACGTTATCCTATCAAGTCATTATTACACAGTGTGAGACCAAAAGCTCACACAAGACCCCACCCCCTGCCAAGTAGAGGAAATGCGAATCTTTAGCACAGAAGGCCGCCTTTGGCTCATCAGGGCTGGCCCTGCTCCTCTTTGCCTCTGGACACCTTCCCAGAGATACATCCCAGATCCCTGCTTCTCTGTCAGTTGTAGTGACAGAGTAGTTAGATGACTGCCAGGGCTAATGCAAAAGCTGAAAAATGAGTATGTTTGAGGGCTTAAGATATAAATCAGTCTTAAACAGTCTACCATATTTTTAAGCTTTTATTTATTTATTTATTTATTCATTCATTTATTTATTTATTTTGCTTTTTAGGGCCACATTCATGGCTTATGGAGGTTCCCAGGCTAGGGGTTGAATTGGAGCTACAGCTGCCAGCCACAGCCACAGCAACACAGGACTCAAGTCGCGTTTGCGACCTGCACCACATCTCACGGCAAATGCCAGATCCTTAACCCACTGAGCGAGACCAGGGATTGAACCCACAACCTCATAGTTCCTAGTCGGATTCATTTACGCTACTCCACGACAGGAACTCCTTTTTAAGCTCTTTTAATTATACACTTATGAAATGTGGTTAATGCCAAAATAAATTAAAAGCTATACTTAAATTATTCCACAGAAGCATTCTCCATCCTGGAAATGGGACATGTGCCATTGGAGCTGAAATGACTCCGTAGAGATGTATTTTCATGTACTTCTGTGTTGTATGTTGCATATGTAGTAAAGCATATATATTAGGTATTAGTCATGTTCTGGAGAGATATTCAGAATGGATATCTACAGGATAATGTTCCTTGTTAGTAGGACTTAATTTAATCAAAGTCAGGAACTAGACTCAAGAAATCATTGGTATGCTTTAGTGCCCAATAAAGAGTGGCTTCAGAATGCTTTAAATGTATTTTTTAATTGAAAATCAGCAAATAGCTGTTCTTGAGAATGAAGATAATCTGGGGACTTCTACACGAAGTATCTCATTTGAGCTTCATGATGACCCTGGGAAGAAAGCAAGGACAGATCATACAGCCACACAGTAGCATTTTGACTCAACATTGTTTCTACTGCACTACATTTCCTCTTCCATGGGATTAGTGAACTAAGGTGGAAATGCCATACTCTTATAGGAAGTCATAGTCCATAGGCTGGTCATTATCAATAAACTGTATAACTGAGTGTCCAGTTGGTATGTGTGTATGTGTATTTATGGGTGCGTATATCTTTTTTTCTCTACAGTAGTCTTTTTAAAAAAGATAAATCTTAACAAGGTCCTATGTAGAGCACAGGGAACTATATTTAATACCCTGTGAAAAACCATCATGAAAAAGAATATGAAAAAGCATGTAAATATATGTGTAACGGAACGGCTTTGCTGTACACTAGGAAATAACACAACATTATAAATTGACTATGCTTCAATAAAATAAATTTAAAAAAAGATAAATCTTGGATGCACTTGAAGAGTCTATCCAATCTTGTGGCTATACCCCGAAATTAAACAAAACTAACTCTCTGAATTTTCCTCAACTCTAACAAAACCTACATACAAGCATTTTTATCATTTAAGCAGATTAAATGAGATTACCATAAAACTTTGTGAAAATATCAAAAGTGGTAACATTTATTATACCTGTTAATTATTATAAGTATTTTTTTGAGGACATTGTCTTCTAGAATTGGTTATATAATTCTAGGCTGTCTGAAATTTAAGAGAATAGCAGGAGATGTGAGACGGCTTATGGGATCTGTGTGTTTCGCTGATGGATGCTTTGTTGCTGTGTCTGCTACGTGACCATTAAGTAGCTAGGATAGCCCCAGAGTGTGGAACTAAAATGTGCTTCTCTCGACTTTTCTACAAAAGTCTCCCTACTCTCACATCATCTTCATGTTTCTGTAAGGTTCTGTGTTTCTTTCAGAGAGTGTGGGTATGAGACCCTCAGGAGACTGTGTTGTGTAAATAAGCCGTCATCCTCCATTCATTTGTTGTTAGTCATTTGGAGCGGGACATGTCTAGAGCCATAGACATTAAGTTGTTTAGGTTGTTCCAGCCTAAAATCAATCATCTAATTATTGGGACCTCCCATTGTGGCTCAGCGGGTTAAGCACCCAGTGTAGTCTCTGAGTTTTCGGGTTTTATCCTTGGCTTACTCAGTGAGTTGAGGATCTAGCATTGCCACAAACTGCATCATAGGTCACAGATACAGCTCGGTCCCCTGTTGCCTTGGCTGTGGTGTAGTCCTGCAGCTTCAGCTTCCATTCAACCCCTAGCCCAGGAACTTCCATATGCTGCAGGTAAGGCCCTGAAAAGATTTTTTTTTTTTAAAAAAAATCTATCATCTAATTCTCTTTTTAATCCCCTTTCTATAACTTATTTTAGTTAATTACAAATTGGGTTTTAAGACAAGGAGACAATTGTACAGTTTCAGATCTATATAAGTATAGAAGAATGCTTGGACATTTTTAGCTGGTTGACTTTTTAGCACATAATGTCTTTTTGATTATATTTTGGCATATTTCACTTGCTGTGGGTCAGACGTCATTAAGAGTGAAAACCTCAGTAGGTAGCATTTACTTTGAAGAATGTTCAAACTGCCATTTTAAAATAGCAAATTAAAAATAGAATGGATAGCAGCTCCTCCCTGAAAAGTAAGCATCTCTCTTTTACTTCCAAAAAAATGTGTTCTTAATAAGACATCATGACCTTTTATGAGCAGAAGATTTTTATGAAATTGGTGAGAGACGTTATAGCCGTGAAGCACCACTGGTGTGAATTACCAGTTAGGCTATGTTCCGCCATGAAGACAGCCAGGCACTCAGAGCATGTTTGTCGTGCTAACCATGCAGAGTGTAAATGGCTCCAGGTTTCACATACATATTTTCTCATTTTCTGGTCCTGTGCTTTTCAGGAGTCGGGAAACATTAGCTTCTGTACACTGAGCATAAATTATCTTTTATCTCCAAGTTTTATGGCAGTTGGTAATACAAGTTAATAGGATTTATGACCGAGAAATGAGATGTCCAAGAGTTAATAAGGTGTGCCTTTTGCATTATCCTAAACGTCTTTCAGTGATTCCTCTTCAGAATTCCAGTGTTTGGTGTTGGATAATGGTGATACAGAACAGATGCTGCCAGTTTTCATCTCACTTGAACGAACTTCTAAATATGTTGTAAATATTTCTTCCTCATGATCTTAGTCATTTTTACTACTGCTTGTTTTTCTTCCTCTCACTAGATCAGTTATTTATTACGTAACATTCTGATGTTTTCAACATTACACATGGGTAATACTGGTAATGAATATGATAGAAATATGTTAATAGTCTGATAGATGCTGAATATTCATGATGTAAATTTGGCATGCATGAGGGTTTCTGCAGAGAACTGAGGATGGAGGTCCATCTGTCCACACATCTAGGACCATCTCATCTATGATAACACCCGAGAAGTGGTTCTCAGAGTGATTTAGAGTGAGGCGACAGGGAGTTCTCAATTCTAGACAACATCAATCATCTTCTCACTATGTATTATCCAATTATAATTCCTGTCTTTGGAATTCTTATTTTAATGCTTATCCTGTATCTTTTCAGTTTTTATTGTTGCTTTGCCTATTAGAATCTTTTGCATAAATTGTACAGAATCATAGAGGAGATATTAGAGTAAACAGTGTAAAGCCTGAGAGAGCGTTCTATAGATGAGCAGTTCCAGGGACTGAAAGTGATTTGCCCAAGGTTATATGCAGTATTTCTTTGAAAGAAAATACATGCTGAAAGTGAAGTAGATTTCATGAGTCATGTCTAAAAAAGGACCACTAGACACTTCATGTCTCTAAATGACCTGTGACACTGAGCCCTGGCAAGCTCCCTTTCCTCTTCCACAAGGCAAATTGCTAAGCTTCATTCCTTCTTCTGTCCTATACCCACCTAAGCGTCTTTCTCTGGGCAAGTTCTGCCACTCACTGTCTGACTTAAATACTCTTCAAAGTGTCTCTTTGCTTTGCTCACTCTTTCTCTTCAGCTTATCTGCTCCGTGTGCCAAGGTAGCAGATGCTTCTCCACTGGGACTGCAGACAGACACACATCCGCCCACAGCACCCCTTTCTTTCCCTTGCTTCTGACCCTGCCGGGCTGTCTAGGAAAACGTTTCTATGTCCCTTTTCTCTTTCTCATCTCTCCCCTTCCACGTACTTTTCCTCCTTCTCTGCTATATAGCATTTAAAAAATACGAACAAAACCTATCCATTTGTAGAATGGTGTGTTACTACATGTATCAGTAGGCAGACAACTAGAGACAACAATCAGACAGTGCTAGAGCTGTACAACTCTCATTTTGTAGGCACCCCAGTGTCCCCTTTAGATGTCTATAGAAATTTTCCTTCTGTGATGTTATCCATGTTTAATTAAACTAATTTTCGTTAAGAAGTGAAATCACACATTCATAAAGTGTTGATTTTGTGGGTATTGTTTTCTGTTCTGCTGATTCTGTTTTTGTTGATTTATAGCATAGACTTGTGATAGACACGATGGTGGGTGCTGTGTTCAGAAATAAAAGACACTGCTTCTTTTCTACCACCTAGAGCTTGGTGAAAAAGACAGAAGAATAAATAGCAAAATGTGTATTTATTATAAGAAAGCACTGGGGGCTCTAAGGATGGCATGGAAAAAAAAAAAAAAAAAAAAAAAAAACTTTAACCCAGACTGGGCTCAGGGCCAGTGGTGATAATGTGGACAGTCTCTCAGGGAGATCCTATCTGATGAGGATTTAGGCAAAGGCAGGATAAAGACATTTAATGTGAAAAGCCAAGGGGGTCTTAGAGAACTTGGCACATTTAGGGGAATTCCACATTGCTGGATCCTAGGGAGTAATAGGGGATGCAGCTGTGAGAAAGAAGGTTCTAGATCACGAGGGGCTTGTTTGTCTTCTCAGGAAGATCTTTATATTGAGGGCCAAGTTCAGGTAGTAAATATTTTTTATTAGACAAATGGCATGAGGTTAACATTTTAGATCATTTGGTGGCTATGTGGAAGATAAATTGGTTAGGGAAGAGATGGAGACCATTCAACTGATTTGGAAATCCAAGAAAGAAATGTTAAGTAAACTTAGGTAAATATGATGATAGAGTTCATTGGGATGTGTGCTCAAAAGTCTCTGCTGCAGAAACACAGAGGGGGAGTTCAAAGAAATGCCCAGGATTCAAGATTAGGCAATGGGGGTGTAATTTTTCTTTGAGATAGATAATATGGGAATAGACGAAAAATGGTGAAATGGTCAACTGACTTTGGGACACAAAGAGATTGGTCTGTCTTTGGAACTGAGCAGAATTTCCTAAAAGAGTAAGGATATATATTAGTCCTGGCCTGGTGGTGTACCTTGAGCATCATCGATACATACATGGTAATTAAAAATTTGGGCCTGGGAGTTCCTGTCGTGGCTCAGTGGAAACGAATGTGACTAGCATCCATGAGGATGCAGGTTCGATCCCTGGCCTGCCTTGCTCAGTGGGTTAAGGATTTGCCTTGTGCTGTGATGGAGGTTGCAGACACGGCTTGGATGCTGTGTTGCTGTGGCTGTGGTGTAGGCCGGCTCCAATTTGACCCCTAGCCTGGGAACCTCCATATGCCAGGATGTGACCCTACAAAGACAAAAAAATCAAAATAAAACAAACAAACAAACAAAACCAAAATACGTTTGACTGGACTCCTCATCCTGGAAGGAATTATTGAGTGAAAAGAGCAGTGGTGGATGGTAGAACTGTAGGGAGTACCTTAAAGGAGAGGAAGTAGAACCAAAACAGACTGATGCTGGAAACCAAGGTAGTTTAAGAGTTTCAAGAGGCCAGGGTGTGATCAGCAAGGGTATCAAGAATAAAATATTGCCTTGGCAGCTAGGAAGGCATGATAAGGCACAGTTTTCATGATAAAATGTAGGTAGAAACCAGACTATTATGAGTTGAGTGTTAAATGGGAAGGGAGGTAGAAATAGATTTCTCTTTATTATTATTTATCCCTTTTCATTGTTCCCTCATAAGCTGTTGAATTTTTTTTGACTGACCTGGGTACTAATGATAGCTCATAAAATTGTTTTGGTGAGACTATTTTCCAAGTTAAAAACAAAACCAGGACATGAATGTGTGGGACCAGAAGTGTGGCAGCCATGCTGCGCCTTTGTCAGATGGCTTACACATTTATGCATACAAATTGTGTCACTAAATACAGGTACACTGCAACCTATTTTAAATCCATATTTTCTTCCAAAGCAAAGAGAAGGATCTGCTTGCCCCCTGCCAGCCCCGCAATCCTAACAGCCCCTTTTGTGCATGGGCACCCTTGGTCTGAGCATCAGCTTGAAGCTTTCAGTCAGACCCTTACATCTCCTTCTTTCTCCTCTTTTGTCTTCTCAGGGTTACATGGCCTGGGGAAATGGGCCTGCCTATTGTTTTGCCAAACTGATGAAAGTCACTTTCTCTGCCCAAAACATGTTTTTGTTTAAGCCATTCTCTTCTCTTAAAGCCCTACTCAAATTTTCTGTCTCCTATGAAGAATTTTCAGGAGATCCTGTCGTGGCACAGCAGAAACGAATCCAACTAGGAACCATGAGGTTGCGGGTTTGATCCCTGTCCTCGCTCAGTGGGTTGAGGATCCGGCGTTGCCATGAGCTGTGGTGTAGGTCGAAGACATGGCTTGGATCTGGCATTGCTGTGGGTCTGGCATAGGCTGGAGGTTACAGCTCAAATTAGACCCCTAGCTTAGGAACCTCCATATGCCACAAGTGTAGCCATAAAGAGCAAAATTTAAAAAAAAAAAAAAAAAAAAAGAATTTTCGGATAACCTCTTTGGATTTCTCTCATCTGGATTATTTTCATCACTTTTAAAAATGTTTTTTCTCCTATGGGCCTCAAGCAGTCTATTCATAAAACAAAATTTATTAGGTTATAATTTCTCATTTTCTAAACTTTTAAAAACATACATTCACCTGTTTTTTTGTTTTGTTTTGCTTTTTTAGGACCGCATCCATGGCATATGGAGGTTCCTAGGCTAGGGGTTGAATCTGAGCTATAGCTGCTGGCCTATGCCACAGCCACAGCAACGCCAGATCCGAGGCACATCTTCGACCTATACCACAGCTCACGGCAATGCTAGATCCTTAACCTACTGAGTGAGGCCAGGAATGGAACCCGCATCCTCAAGGATGCTAGTCAGTTTCATTTCCGCTGAGCCATGATGGGAACTCCCATTTGCCTATTTTTAATCAAAGGTGAAACAGTAACATTCCCACTTAGTTCATCCCATGCTAGCCAAGTCCAAACAAATACGATGTTTTAGATGATCTCAGTGTACTCTTCCCATTATCAAGACTCTTCATTATTGTAAAGCCCAGGATGCCTGGGCCTTTCAGCCTGGGAGTCTGAGGCTCTGACTTCCTGCGCATAGTCCCCATCTGGCACGTGCTTTCTCCCTAGTTTGTTCAAAGCCCGTGTGGGGAGTGATAGCTTCTTTCAGTAGCTGGTGGTGTGCTGGTTCTCTTGAGCAAATACATGAGGAGGAGGATGGTGAGGGTGGTGGGTTTTAAAGCAGCCTGGATACAGTGAAGCCTCAAGGAGAAAAGTGGGAAATCATAACTGTCATATCCGCCACTCACCCACGTAGTGTGCAAGTCCTTTGACCTTAACGAAGTCTTTCATGCAGAGAAATTTACAGAAAGATGCCCATCAGCAAAAACCTATGGTGATTCCCCCTGTGATTCCCAAGCAGCAGGGGAGGAAATATCAAATTCAGTCTCCGTGGAAACTGTTTAAAAACTTATTTGAACGTTGGCCGTTCATTTTCCACCATGAGTGACAGAGAATCGGTTTAGGGGACTTGATGCAATCCGTAAAGTGCTGTGTGCAGGTAAAACAGTAGGAGAGATAGCATCAGCATTTGTCTGAGCTCTGCCGTCAGAATTTGTCCTAATCCAATTCTGGGTAACGTCGTGGAATATTGGATGCTGGGTGTCATCTTTCTCTGTGTTCCCCTCCCACAGTCCTCTGTGGCAAGGACACAAGTACACTGTGTCATGTATACTCAGTTCAACTGAGCATTGCTTCTGCATAGTCCTTTGATTGAAAACAAAGGGTTGCCAGTGCCATATCAGTGAACTGTGAAGCGATCTGAGTGTTACCAGCAGGTAAATGAAATCAGCCTCCAGGAAGAAGATTGGCACCGGTGGAATCTTCTATCTAAGGAGGTTCACACAGCTCCAGCTGGGTTGTGATGTTTCTCATCCAATTAAGATTTATTTTTTCCCCCTGAATTGGGGAGCATTTTGATCTTATTTGTTCCAATACCATCACACTTAAAAGTGAAGAAAGAGTGGAATATTTACCAAATAAGGTTAAGCTGGGAGGGCTAGGATTTGAGGATACTTATTCAAACTATACATGCACCCTGGATATGTTAAAGCTCTTCCAAGGAATGACTTAAGGTGCCTCATGCTCAAACACACATACATATACACATATATAGCATATGTAATATACATGTACATGCACACACATGCATCAAGAATCTTACCTCTTCCAAGCCAGTCTTACTGAGAGGAAGGTCTTCTGGGAGGGATTTTTTATATAGTTGTCTTTTAATGAATGGATTAAGAAGATGTGGTCCATGTGTACGGTGGAATACCTACTCAGCCATAAAAGGAAATAATACCATTTGCAGCAACACTGATGTAGCTAGAGATTCTTATACTAAGTGAGGTAAGTGAGAAAGAGAAAGACAAATACCATAAGATATGACTTCTATGTGGAATCTAAAATATGGCCCAAATGAACCTATCTATAGAACATAAACAGACTCAAAGACATAGAGAACAGATGTGTGGTTGCCAAGGTAGAGGAGGAAGGAGTTTGATGAACTGGGAGTTTGGGGTTAATAGATGCCAACTATTACGTTTAGAATGGATGAGCAGTGAGGTCCTACTGTATACTACAGGGAATTATATCCAGTTTATTGGGATGAACCATGATGGAAGACAGTATAAGAAAAGTAATGTACATACATGTATGACTGGGTCACTTTGCTGTATAGCTGAAATTGGTGAAACATTGTAAATCAACTCTAGTTTAATAAAAAAAAAGAAACTCCCTTCAGTCCTTCATAACTTTGTCACGATCAAAACTAAGATACTTGACTTAGATGCATATGACGTAGTTAAACAACAAAGTTTGTAAACATACATCAGAGTTGGAAACCAAGTTAGCAAAGCAGAGTATAACCAAGCTGATGGATAGACTGAGAACAATTGAAAGAATGTTAAACTTTGACAGAATAGGATGCATTGAAGATGCCTTTTGAGTTTTTGTGGCTTAGAAGGTTAAGGACCCAACATTGTGAGGATGTGGGTTTTATCTCTGGCCTCGTTCAGTGAGTTAAGGATCTGGCATTGCTGCAACTTGCAGCATAAGTTGCAGATGCAGCTTGGATCTGGCATTGCTGTGGCTGTGATATAGGCTGGCAGCTCTAGCTTTCATTTGACCCCTAGCCTAGAAACTTGATATGCCACAGATATGGCCGTAAAATAAATAAAGATTCCATATTGTCTTCTGAAGTGGACTGAGATACTGCTGATATGACATCAGGTAGCTAAGATAATGTAAATGTCAAAGACATACTGAATGTTAATCTACCATTGACGTCTTTGGAGAGCCATGCATGGGTTATAAAATAGCCTCTGTAACTGAAAGGCTGGAAATTTTCCAAAACAAATATTTGTAAAGAGATGGAGTTTGTGAAAAACCTTCATTGTTGGCTCATGTGATTCTCAACAGACCTATTGAGCAGGCAGACAGGTCTATTGTTCCTGTTTCTCAGATGAGCAAACTGCCTAGAAGAGCATTGTGAGTGCGTGGAAAATCAGTTTTTGGAGTTCCTGTCGTGGCGCAGTGGTTAACGAATCCGACTAGGAACCATGAGGTTGCGGGTTCAATCCCTGCCCTTGCTCAGTGCGTCAAGGTTCCGGCGTTGCCGTGAGCTGTGTTGTAGGTCACAGACGCGGCTCGGATCCTGCGTTGCTGTGGCTCTGGCGTAGGCTGGAAGCTACAGCTCCGATTCGACCCCTAGCCTGGGAACCTCCATATGCCGCGGGAGCAGCCCAAGAAATAGCAAAAAGACAAAAAAAAAAAAAAAAGAAAAAAAAGAAAATCAGTTTTTAATCAGTGTATGGAAATTCAGGAGAACCAATCCAGGTTTTCCTAAATCTTTGTCCTGTGCCCTTGGCTTTATAAGCTGCTGCCTGTTAGAATCCTTGCTTCCTCTCTGAATTGCACTGAAACTTAAGGAGGCTTCAATAGCATGAAGAAATAACTAGCTTCAAATATCTTCTGTGCACTGAGAGTGGAGCACCCAGGAGCGGGCACTGAAATCATCTGTATAATTTTTTTTCTCTCTAATCAACTTTTTTTTATTATGGAAACTGCCATATATGCGGAGAACTTGAAAGAATAGTATAATGAGTAACACATTCCAACCATTTTTAGTTCTTTAAGCATTTTGTCCTCTCTGCTGTATCTGGGAATGGATGTATTTGGGGGTCATCACCATTTGAAAGTAAATTGCAGGTATCTCATCACAGTGTCTGAAATATTTCAACATGGGGAATGTTATTTAGAAACCAAGATCTAGATGATAGATATGCTTATTGGGTCTATGGTGACATTGCTTCTAGACTTTTTTCAGTGAACAGAACTAAGAAACAAAAAAGTGGTGTGTAAGTATAAATCACAAGTTGTATTAATATTTCAAATTCAGTTTTTCTATACAATTTTAATTTATTTTTTATTAAAATATAGTTGATTTACAGTGTCGTGCCAATTTCTGCTGCACAGCAAAGTGACCCAGTTGTACGTATATATATATATACGTTCCCTTTCTCATACTATCTTCAGTCCCAAGAGATTGGATATAGTTCCTTGTGCTATACAGTAGCATTGCTTATCCTTTCTAAATGTAATATTTTGCATCTACTAACCCTAAACTCCCAGGGTTTTTAGGCTGTTTTTAGTCTGTTTTTATTTCATAGTTTTTAAATTTCTTTTACCCCTCCCCTCAAAATTCCTGGTTTGAAATAACATACTCTGATACTATAGTATATAGTAGCTGGTTTCAAAATTATCATTCTTAAATTACCACTAATAGGAAAACTACTGTAGGAAAATTTAGAATTTTTTTTCAGGTCTCTCTGTCTTTAACTTATAGCCCAGTCAGGATATTGTGTCTAAAATTGGGCACTTGATATAGTAAATTTTGTTCTTTCTGTGGTTATGCTACTAACTGAACTCTTAGGTTCATTTGTTACAGTTTATTTGAAATTATGACTTTATTTTTAATTATTATTTTAAAATATTTTCAAGTAATTGCACAGCTCATAAGGCAAAGCGTCATGTAAAGACAGCATCAGGAGAAGTCTTATTTTCATTTCCACCCTCCTTTCCACTGCTACTTTCTTTCAGAATCTTCCAGATTCTTTAAAAAAATCTTTTATTTTTTTGAAGATAAAAACAACACAAATGTGTATATATATTCTTATTTTGCCTACCTTTTACATGAAATTTAGCATTATGTATATATATATGTATATACATAATACATAAATGTATATGTCTCTGCCTTCCTTTTTATCACTTAATATTTTGGAGACTACTCTATATTCAGTAATAGAGACCATTCTCCTTTGTTTATTATGCTTGCTTAGAACACTATGGTGCAGATGTATCCAAATGTAGCATAATTTATCCATGTGTAACCTTGTGAAAGAAGGTACTAGAAATTCTGACTGGGTAGTCCTTTGAGTTGTGGCGTATGTATATTTTGAACATGTTCCTCAAGTGATTCTGTGCACATTCTGATGAAAGAACCACATTGCTTTCATAAAACCTTACGAGGTGGAGAAAGTAGCACCCAGTTTGAAAGACGAGCGAATTGGAACTTGAAGAGAAGCAGTGACTAGTCAACAGTTACTCTTCCATTTGATGGTAGAGCAACAGTCTAGATTCCTATCCAACTGACCCTTTAAACCTCTCCCCTCCATGTTTTTGTTTACAATTAAATGATTCATGAACTTAGTATGATGCCATTCCATGTAGAAGAAGCAATTTTAAGAGATAACTCATTAGGCAAGCATGGTGTGTAAAGACCACATAATTCTTCTCTAACATAGAATCAGGCTTCACTGCCGCCTTTCTAGAGCATAGATAAGAGTTTAAATAGAAAGAAATGAATGGATATAATCAGTTTCCTTATCAAGAAAGAAGAATATTCTATTATAGCTGAGATAGTAATGATAATGAACCAGAGTCTTTGTTTTTTGGAAAAAGTCATGTTGATAGAGAAGCCTCAGAATTGATGAATTGCATACACGTTGGCCTTTCCAATTGTCTGATGATAAGAAGTCAATTTCACACCTACCAGAAACCCTCAAGGTAAAAGGCACAGAATATAGGACATGAGTCTTATTTTATCAGGTAAGTTAAATGTACAGAAATGCTGCTCAAGGGACAGTGGGAAAGGATTTATTTTCTCCTTGGGTGAAGCTAGCCTATTACGAAGTGAGCACTCTTTGAAATTTTGATAATAGTAATTGAAAAGCTATGAATAGAGCTTAATTTTTTTCTAAGCATATTTCACACTATCAAATATTTCCAGAAATGGAGCAAGCATTATGAAAAGTAAAAGGGCTTGGATAATTTTTTTCATGCATTCATTCAACCAACATATTAACAAGGACTTAATATCAGGTACTTTGCCAGATTGAAGATGAATAAATTACTCTCTAAAAGCTAATAGTATCTTCACCAAATAGATCATTATTTCACAATAAGTAAAAGAAGTCCAGTATTGTAAAAACATGCAGACTCTTATCGAAACCTAGAGAAGCAGCACACTATGTACCATAGACAGGTGTAGGGAGCTACCTGGAGGAGGTCATGTCTTGAGTTGGGTCTTCAAAATAGACAGATGAGAAAGTGTCCATTAGAGTGAAGGAGTCAGAAACAGAGAACAGAGGATATGAGCAAAGTTGTGTACTGAAGAAACCATGCTGTTTATTTTGGAGAACTGTAGAAAGCCTGTTTCTGGGATGGAAAGAATATGGTGATAGATGAGGGGAAAGGAGCCAGATTGAAGAGGCAATTGAAGGTCACCTTCTCTGCTCTGTTAGGAGATTTGGATTTTCATCCTTTAGAATTGGACAAATGATTTGTAACTTTTGAGGGGTTAGAAGCCTGTTGGAGAATATGAGGAAAAGTATGACCCTTCTCTTTAGAAAAATGTACATTTCTACATACACTGAAAATTTTAAATGTAATTTCAAGAGTTTATAGAAGACCCGAGCCTATTTAGCGTGTGCCATTCGGAAACCGGCTATTTCAGACAAACCCTCATGTCCCTCGTTACCTTATCAGTTAGAATGACAGGACCTTGTTGTCGTCTTACATAAGACTACCACATCGAGTTGCTAATAGAAATTATCACATGAGGAGTAGCCTCGTTCTTCAGTAATGTTAGTGGCCCATCCTGGATCTCAGCCCGTGAAGGTCTTCATCTGAGTGAGACTTTGTTTTTGTTTTTTTTTTTTGTTAACTTACGTTATAACCTGACAACTTTATGAAGAAAAGATCATTCTCCCTATTTCTCAGATGAGAAAACTGAAGCTTAAGATCTTACAGCTGGTAAGATGCAGAGATGGGAGGTACCCAGGCACTCTGGCTGCGTACGTGCTGCTCTCCACTCTAGTTATTGCATCAGACTCTCCCTGAGAAAAATATTGAGGTCATTTTCAACACTAGATGCCTTGTCCGATTGGCCATAGATACAAGTCAGTATGCAGATCATCTGTTCTGTTCATTGAACTTACATCTTTGATAGAAACGTTTCTGCCCTTGCAAGCACCAATTCATTGCAAACACCTTGGCAACATAGTTTTGAGTAGTATTAAATATGGCTATAAGATTATTAGCAGCAACACTTAATACTGCACATCATGCAGGAGGCCGCCTTAAAGAATTTCCTTTGTAAAGCCAAATAGTACATAATTCTTTAAAACCGCCTTCTCCTGAACACACACTTCATTTAAAAGAATTTTACGAACCAAATTCTAACTTATTACTTAGCATAAAAATGTTGATGTGCAACATTAAAAAAATAAATTAATGCTACAAATCTCATCCTCTGTTCCTTTTATCTACAATGCTTTTTACCTGAAAAATTGCATTTATATCCAAAATAGAAGTTTATTATAACAAGGCTCTCTTGCAGAGGAGTTACATTCAAAGAAAGGAAAACATTCAGAACCATTAGAATGGGAACTAGAAGGAGACTTTATATCATTGTTAATTTTTAGAATAGTTGTGGGTGTATGAAGAAGCAAGATGAGGATATAATTCCGTAGTTTATTAGGTCTGAAAAGTGTCAGTTATTTAGTGCAGATTTAGGTGTAGTCTAGAGGCTTCTGGCTCTGAGTGGGAGGTTTGCGTCCTGACTGTGGCTTTTGGGGAACTCTGAGTCTCAGTTTCTTCATCTGCAACTTTGGAATGATAATGCATATGATATTCATGAAAATCAAAACGTACAAGACCTTATATATGAAATTACTTTTTATTTTATTTTTTTGCTTTTGTTTGGTTTCTTTCCTTTGGGCTTCAAGTGGAAAGTGTTGAGTTCGTCATGATACCTCTTGTTTCTTGGCATATGATTATCACTGATCATTTTGTCTCATTGTTTAATTTGGACTTGTTGGTTCAAATCTCATTTTTCCTAGGATTTCCTATTCATAACATAAGAAACCATTCAAATATATTATAATTCATCTTTCTGTTGTATGCGTTTTCCAAAATTTGTATTGTTTTATGACCATCAGAAAACATTTCATAAGCATTTGTAAAAGAAAGGGACTCCTAAAAACCATACCTAAAGTGACTAAAGTTAAAAATAATTACTTTATATGATAAAATACAGTTTTTAAATGTTCTCTATTATTTTAAGATTTTTTTTTTTTTTAATGGCTGTACTAACTGCATATGGAAGTCCCTGGGCCAGGGATTGAATCCAAGCTGTGACTTACACCACAGCTGCAGCAATGCCAGATCCTTTAACCCACTGCACCAGGCCAGGGATCCAACAACTTGAGCTGCTTCAGTCGGATTCTTAACTCACTGTGCCACAGTGGCAACTCCTCAAGATTTAAAAAGTTTTTTTTTTTTTTTGTTTTAATTAGAGTATAGTTGATTTACAATAGTCTGTCAATTTCTGCTATATAGCAAAGTGACCCAGTCATACATATATATACTCTTTTTCTCATATTGTCTTCCATCATGTTCTGTCATGAGTGATTGGTTATAGTTCCCTGTTCTGTGTAGTAGGACCTCATCGCTTATTCATTCTAAATGTTATAGTTTGCATCTACTAACCCCATACTCCTAGTTCATCCCACTCCCTTCCCCTTCCTCTTGGCAACCACAAAGCTGTTCTCCATGTCTGTGAGTCTGTTTCTGTTCTGGATTTTTTTTTTTAACAGTTTGTTATGATTAGGAATCCACACAAGGTCAGTACCTTGCAATTGGTTAATATTTTTGTTGTCTCTTTTAATCAGTAAGTCCCCTTTTCTATTTTGCTTTTTCTTCTTCCTATTGTTCTTCCCCTCAGCCCTCAACATAATTGTTGAGTAAACTCTGTCATTTGTTTCATGGAATTTTTCCACAGTCTGAGTTCATTGCATGGCATAGTATCGTGAAATAGTTTCTATTTTCCTTTGTATTTTGTAATTTATAGTTAATTTTAGAGCTGTGATCAGAACACTTAAAAAATTAGAGGGGAGAACTGAAATTGGTGACATTGCATCATAACATTTGGTTGTCTCTTTCTTGTGATGTTATAGCCATTGATAATCATCAGTCACCTCCATGAGTTTACTTATTAGTATGGCTCAATGCTAATACTAAACTCTTCTACCATTACCGCTTCATTTATTGCCTGAAATGACTCCATAAACAGTGGCTTCCCTCAGATGAGCTACTAGGTTATCTTGTGGAACAGTTTGTAAAGGAAGGCAGGAGGTACACTAATTCTTTTTTCTTTCATTTGCGGTTTTTCAAAAAAAATGAATTGGTTCACTAGCATTCTTCAGTCCTAGTCAGTTTTTTTTTTTGGTTCATGGTTTTAAGGGCATTTGTTATGTATAATCAATCCATTCTATTTATTGTCTTTATTACTCCTCCAAGAGTCCTATCTTTGGCCAGTGGGAGCATATTCAGTTTGGCTCCTGAATCTTTTTGACGTAATTCCAGTAGTCTTTGATAACTTACCTGCTTTCTGTTTCTATAACACATTCCTGGCTTCGTCTTGGACAATTCCTGGCTGAGTCTTGGAATTTCTCCAATGGGCTCTTTAGTAAGAAATAATATGGGAGTTCCTATTGTGACTTAGTGGTTAATGAACCCAACTAGTATCCATGAGGACATGGGTTCGATCCCTGGCCTCGCTCAGTGGGTTAAGGATCCAGCATTGCTGTGAGCTGTGGCTGTGGTGTAGGCCAGTGGCTGTAGGTCCAATTCCACGCCTAGCCTGGGAACCTCCATGTGCCACGGGTGCAGCTCTAAAAAAAAAAAAAGAGAGAGAGAGAAAGAAAGAAGAAGAAGAGAAATAATATGGAGAGACTATAATCTAGTCATTAAGAGGGGTGCTTGTAGCTACTAAGTTGATTCAGTAGACAAAGCTGTTTTTTGGGTTTTTTTTTTTGTTTTGTTTTTTTTAAAGATAATATTAGTACATACTTTCACTCCCCATTCAAACTCAGTACTATAGGGAAATAATACCTTTGGATGAGCAGAGTTTTAAAATTTTGATGATGCCTATTCTAGCCATGTCTTTTGGTACGGATCATGCTTTTGGTGTTTCATCTAAGAAGTTTTTATCTAACTTAAGGTTACAAAGAACTCTTTTTATGATTCCTCTTAGAAGCTTTATAGTTTTAGGTTTTACATTTAGGTCTGGGATCCATTTTGATTTAATTCCTACATACCATGTGAGAGATGGATTGACATTTATTTATTTGCATATGGGTATCCAGTTTTTCAGCACCGTTTGTCAGAAAAGCTATTCTTTCCCCACTGTATTGCCTTTGCAGCTTTGTCAAAAATTACCTATGTACACATGGATTTATTTCTAGCCTCTCTGATATATTCTCCATCTATATTTTAGTTTTGTTACGCCAGTACGACAGTGATAGAATTGAATGATTTTTTTGCGTCTCTTTGTATGTTGCCAGTGTCTCTTTTGGAGATCCCTAGAAGTGTGATTTTCTTCTAAATGTTTCCCTGTAAGAATGTACAGTGCAATGGTAGTAATATTGGTTTCATTTCAGCCTTACTGATCTAATAGGCGAGAAACAATATCCCAGAATAATTTTAATTTACATTTCTCTTATTACCAGTGAAATAGAGCATATTTTTATATCTTTAAAAGTACATCACATTTTTTTTCTCTGAACTTCTCATCTTTTATGTAACATGTTAGTCTTTTTTTCCCCCATATTGTTAGAAGCTCTTTATATATTAGTGATATTACTCCCTTGTCTGTAAGTTGCACATACTTTTCTGTTTTTCTTTATTTTATGTTTGGGAGAGTGTATGTTTGCACTTATGCTTTGCTTAAATTATATTGATTTTTACCTTTTTCTTATTAATTTTTATGTAATTATTTTTAAAATAGGCTTATATTTTAGAACAATTTTGGATTTACAGATTAGATTGAACAGATAGTACAGAAAGTTCCTATGTGCTTCCTTTACATTGCACATGGCTCCTCCTATTTTTAACCTATTATTAATTATTAATGTACATTAGTTACAATTAATGAAATAAAAATAGATTTATTGTTGTTAACTAAAGTTCATAGTTCATTCATATGTCGTTACTTTTTAACCTAATATCCTTTGTCTGTTCTGGGATCCCCATGTTACAATTAGATCTTGTATCTCCTCGAGCTTTTCTTTATGGTTTTCTTGGTTTTTTTCTCAGACTTCGCTCGTTTTTGTTGACCTTGACAGTTGAGGACCCTTAGTCAGACATACTGCAGTGTGGTGCTCTATTGGGATTTGTCTGATGTTTTTCTCATGTGTACACCGGTTATGTGTTCTAGAGAAGAAAATCACAAAGTTAAAGTGCCCCCTATTTTTTTTTCCTTTTTAGGTCTGCATGTGTGGCATAGGTAAGTTCTCAGACTAGGGGTCAAATCAGAGCTGCAGCTGCCAGCCTGCACCACAACCACAGCAACACGGGATTTGAGCCATGTCTGCGACCTACACCACAGCTCACAGCAATGCTGGATACTTAACCCACTGAGTGAGGCCTGGGATCGAACCCCAATCCTCAGTTGGATTTGTTACTGCTGAGTCACAATGGCAACTCCAGTGCCATTTTTAATCACACTATATCATGAGTACCTACTCTGAACATGACTTAGGACCTTTTGTTAACCTTGATCATGTGGCTAAAATATTGTGTGTCTGTTTTTTTCCATCATAAAGTTAATGTATGCCCCCCTTGCATATGTGCCCTGGAGGAAGTCACAGTCTGCAGCCTACATTAAGGAATGGAGAGTTAAATTGGCCCTGCTTTAGAGTAGAGTAGTTACCCAATTTATTTGGAATTCTTTATGGGAAATTTCTCTCTTTTACCCCATTTAAAAATTTATTAGGTAATTTATTTTTATCAGTTTGGCTCATAAATATTTATTTTATACTTTGATTTGTATTCTAATCCTACTTCATTTGATTGTTTAAACTGTTCCAGTTTTGGCCATTGGGAAATCTTTTATGTGATTCCCGTGTTCTTTTGACAGAGCCCCATAAGTTAGTGTATGTATATGTGTACACACACATCTGCATACACATGCTTCCTTTCTTTATACCACAAGGTATTCCAAGTTTATCATATAAATTTCCTGCCCTAGTCTTGAAATCACCTATTTCTTGAAAGAGTTCCGTTCCCCTTTTTTTTGAGAATGGCTTGAGAAGGTTTGGATGCTAGGTATGCTTATTGCTACTGGGGTGTAATTTTTTTAGACCCTCTTATCAAAGAAATATAGATGTGTATTCTAACCTGTGTATATACCCATATTTATACATATTTCTATGTGTAACCATTTGCATCTATATTAAGTTTAACATGCGTTCTTATTGATATTTCCAATTGTAGTCCATTATCACATGGATCACTGTCGTTTATTTCTCTTGCTGTAGCCTTTTAGTTCAACAGTGATAAACCTGAATCCCATCATCCACCATCCATTTAGTTAATTATTTAATTTCAATATACATGTATAGGAGTGTTAGTGTTATTAACTTGTACCCTTGTAGGAAACAACGTTATCAACTAGAGGACAGTACTTTTTTTTTTTTTTAATAAATTTTATTGGTGTATAGTTGACTTAGAAAGTTGTGTAGTTTCAGGTGTACAGCAAATCAAATTAGTTATGCATATACATGTATCTGTTCCTTTTCATATTTTTTCCCCTATAGGTTATTACACAGTATTGAGTAGATTTCCCTGTGCTATACAGTAGGTCCTTGTTATCCATCTGTTATATATAGTAACATGTAGGTATTAATTCCAACCACTAATTTATCTCTCGCCACAGATCCCCTTTGGTAATTATAAAGTTTGTTTCAAAATCTTTGAGTCTATTTCTGTTTTATAAGTTCTTTTGTATCATTTTTTGTTAGAGTCCACATACCATTGTCTCATATGGTGTTTGTCTTTCTCTTTCTGACTTAACTTCACTTAGTATGATAATTTCTGGATCCATCCATGTTGCTGCAAGTGACACTATTTCATTCTTTTTTATGGCTAAGTAATATTATACTGTATATATGTACCACATCTTCTTTATCTATTCCTCTGTCTTTTTTTTTTTTTTTTTTATCTTTTTTACGGCTCCACCCGCAGCATATGGAGGTTCCCAGGCTGGGGGTCAAATCGGATCTGTAGCCACTGCCCTACGCCAAAGCCACAGCAACATGGGATCGGAGCCGCGTCTGCAACCTACACCACAGCTTGTGGTGATGCCGGATCATTAGCCCACTGAGCGCGGCCAGGGGTTGAACACACATCCTCATGGATGCTAGTTGTTAGCTGCTGAGCCATGATGGGAACTCCCAGTCCTCTGTCGGTGGACATTTAGGTTGCTTCCAAAAGTCTTGGCTTTTGTAAATAGTGCTTCAGTGTACATTGGGGTGTATTATCTTTTTGAATTACAGTTTTCTCCAGATATATGCCCAGGAGTGGGATTGCTGGTAGTTCTATTTTTAATTTTTTAAGGAAGCTCCATACTGCTCTCCATAGTGGTTACACCTAGAGGACAATACTTCTATGCTGTTTCTTTTGCCATTAGTTTTACAGACTCACTTCCAAAGTACTTAGGTCAGCACCAGTTTCCTTTTCTCTCTATTGAGGCTATTCCATATATTCATAGCACAGTTAGGTTCTCCTGTCACAGTCTGTATTTAGCCCCTGAATCCCCTGATCCTCCTAAATGATTTTTTTAATTTTGTATATGATAAAATATAGCCATTCTTTGTATTGTAAGTTTCTATAGGTTTTGACAAACCGGTCCTGTTTTGTGTCCACCACTATAATACCCTGTGTGCAGTACGGTGTTACCACCCTAAGCATCCCCTAAGCTTCACCTGCTCATCACTTTCCACCTTCCCCACTACCCATGGAAACCACTCATCTTTTTACTCTCTCTGTACTATTCCCCTTTCCTAAATGTCATAGAGTTGAAGTCATACAATACATAGTCTTTTTAGACTGGCTTGTTTTGCTTAGCAATGTGCTTTTATGCATCCCTCATCTTTTCTTACTGTCTTTTTTACTCAGCATTGCATTTTTAAGATCTATATGTGTTGCTGTATACATCGACTCTTTTCCTTTTAATTTTTTTCATAGGATTAAGTGTTGTATATCTGGTATATTTGCCCATCCATTCTCTGAGTGCTGGATGCTAGATTTCTTCCAAACTCCACCCGGCTACATCACTACTAATAATTTCACGATGAATAGTCTCACATATATGCCCTTATGGACCTGTGTGAGCTTTTCAATGACATATATATATATATATAGGTAGAAAAAGGAATTTCCAGATCATAAGATATATATTTACTTTATGTAACTAGTGCTGGATTGCCTTCTAGAATGGTTTTACTAAGCCAGCAGTGTTTGAGGGTGTGTGTGTGTGTGTGTGTGTGTGTGTGTGTGTGTCTGTGGATAATCATCCCTATATCCCCACCATTTGACATTATCCAAATTTCTGGATATAAAGTATATAGGAATCAAATGATAGCTCATTGTGTTCATTTACATTCCTGTAATTACTAGTAATTCTGAGCATCTCTTCATATACTTGTTCATCTTTAATAATTTTTCTGTTGGGTTACTTTCAAGTTTTTTATTGCTGATTTGCGTGTATTTCTTATATATTTTACAGGTAAATCCTCTGTCAGTTTTGAACATTTACAAAATGTCTTTTGTCATTACATCATCTATCTATTAGCTTTATTCATTATGCCCTTTGTTGACTAGAATAATCAGTTTAGTTTTTGGCTTAGTCAGTGGTGGTACCATTTACTGACATGCTTAAAACTGAGAGAAGAAGAGGATGGACTGAGAATGGGGATAAGGATGGGAGCTCCTTTTGGTTCTGTTAGGTTAGAGATGCTCATTGAACCTTAAAGTAGTCTTGAACAGGCAGGTGGATATGTGAGTCTGGAATAAACATGAGATTTTTCTCATCTTAATATTCTAATAGTTTTTGTTATCCCTTACAGATTTTCTTTTCTTTTTTTTAATTTTTATTTTGAAATGTAGAGCTTTGTTGTTTAAAGTTACTGAGAAAATTTTTATTTAAGAAATTGGAATTGAAGGTACTTTAAATTGTATCCTACTATTTTTCTGTTAGATGTGCAGTTTTGATCATAATTTTATTTTTGTATTATCCAAACTATTGCATCTTTGTAGAGTCATGGTTTCCTAAGGAAATGTACAGTTCTAACTTGTTTCAAGGACTCTTTGGATATATTTCATAGAACATTTACTATTCACCTTATAAATGATAATATTTCTCCATTTCACATTTAGACTCTAAAAAATAACTCAAGGTGACTTTCATGTTAAAATTGAATGTGAAAATAGATAGTTTTGATGTAAATCTATAATATGTTCTTGGGATTTGGTTATCAAGTATTGAATACTGTAATTTCAGGACAATCTTCCTTGAGATGAAAATTCCCATGAGTATGCAAATATGAATCTTTTTTTAACATGGTAATAATTTTTACTTCAAGATTATTATTTTTAAAAGCAAAAATCTTAATTATCGAATGCTTTTTAAAATAGAAAAAAGACACTATTATTATTGTCTGATTTGTGATGTCCAAAGTCTGTTTTCAGCAACTTCTGGGCTTGCAAACAACAGAAATAAAAATTTCAATCAAATAATAATACTAATGTACTTTTTTTCTTTTTTTTTTTTTCTTTTTTTTTTTTTTTTGTTTTTTTTTTTTTTGTTTGTTTTGTTTTTTAGGGCCACACCCATGACATATGGAAGTTCCCAGGCTAGGGGTAGAATTGGAGCTGTAGCTGCCAGCCTACACCACTGCCACATTAATGCCAGATCTGAGCTAGGTCTGCGATCTACACTGCAGCTCATGACAATGCCGGATCCTTAACCCACTGAGTGGGGCCAGGAAGCAAACCCCAGTCCTCGTGGATACTAGTTGGGTTTGTTCGTGCTGACCACAACTGGAACTCCCTTTTTTCCTCTTTCTTAAGCCTCACAAAATTCCTTAATTCTAGAGTCCTCCTTGACTGGGTTTTCTTTTTCTTTTACAATATTTATTTGTTTTTTTGTGTGTGTGTGCTTTTTATTTTTATCAAATACAAGAGTTATTTCTGTTATATACAAATGTATGTAAATCTGTCATTTATTTTTTCTTAAACCATAACCAATTCATTATCACATATACATATATTTTAAATAGAATCCTTTTGGTTGTTGTAAATAATACTAAAATTCTAATTAGGATGTACAATCATTAACACAAATCTATGGTTTTATGTCTTAAAATATACTCATAGTTGATTTTTATTATTTAGGGAGAAAGTATATCATTTTAGCTGTTTAAGTTTATAGAGGTGATATTTCTTCCAACAAGGGATATGACCATCCTTAAGAAGCCAAAACAAAGAAAATCTTTTAAGTACAGGGGAAAAAAATGTTCCTTATATTGCTGTGCTGAGCACTCATAAAAATGACTGGTGGTACTTTCAAGCATCATTCATCAGGCATACTTTTAGAGGAAAAAAATCTCATTATCCACTCCATATTCATTTAGGTTTTAAGTGCTTAGAAGACTTGCCATAGCGTGGACTCAAGCTCTGAAATGATAAATCTTGACACATCTCAATTTTAGCAGCTCCTCCTGGCGCAGAAGTTTGAGTCCCCGTGATGTACAGAAGCCTTATATTCTGTTTTGCCCTAGATTTTTCACATTTCACCCATCACTACTAACTTTGTGATGCTGTTTGCTTTTACATATCCTCTTATTTTAAAACTGGACTAATCTAAACGTTTCCTATTCAGTGAGAAACACCAGAAGAATATATCAGGCATGTGGTACTTTCGCTAACACGTTCAATCACAAAGGGCAGATGGGGAGAACTTTATCATATTCAGGTAGGCCTGGAGAACAGGATTTGTCAGAGGTTATAAACATTGCATTTGCTGTCCTTCTGTGCTCCCTCTACACTGTCCTGTGCCCTTCCTCCACCACACCATGCTGACTTCTAGAGTAGAATTATCCTGATTTTTAAAAATTCATTGTATTTGAGTATGTAAGTTTGGGTTTGGAGAGAAAGGAGTGGGAGTTTTAAAAAAAATTATTTACTCATTAGTATCTACAAAGTAGCATTCTAAAGAAAGTATTACTTATGTGAGTAATATTAAAATTCATTGAGAATCAAAAATTGCCACAAAATTGTCACCTCTTCCCAATAACTTCTTATACCAATTAACGTGTTCAGCATGTATCAGAAGATAAGGATTCAGATTTTTACTACTACTAGGATAGATAATCTATCCAAACAAAGCAGTGCTATGAATGGTGGGATCTCTGGCTGGGCTAGGATGTTAAAAAAACAAAAACGAAAAACAGTAAAATTGTGGCATTTTTTTAAGACACATAATGATTTGGTTGTACTGGTTTTTCTTTCATGCAGTAGGCTCTCTACCCACTTTTTTTGGCCTGTGTTTTCACTGAAGCCTTGGGATACTGGGAGAGTGACATCACATGGCTGTATAAACTGGCCTTAGTATGGGGGTTAAGGTGGAACAGGGGTAATGTATGTAGATAGGGGTGAAGTTAGATGAATGTATTTCATGGAAGAGGCACTGCGTGGAAGTTGTGACCTGTCTTCTGCCTCTCATTTTCTCTATTAGCTTATCCAGCAAAAGTAGAGGATAATTAAAAATAAAAACACCAGGGCCCCTTTCTTCACATAAACACATCATTCACACGTTAAACCTACTTCAGTCATTTTTTTAACTTGCCATGACACTTAATGAGGATGGAATAGCTAAGTTTTATTAAAAAACTGTATTATTTATTAAAATCTTACATTCTGCTCTAAGCTCTTTATATGTACTACTTGATTCAACCTTGACAACAACTCTGTGATGTTAGGTAATATCATGACCTTGGTTTTGCAAGTGAGGAAACTGAGACAGAGATTAATGTAATTGTCCAAAGTCCTACGGCCCGTAGGCGGCAGGGCAGCTCTTGATCCCAGGTAGTAAGACCCACAAGTCCATGATAATTCTCACTACAGTATTGCTGACTCTCTTAGCACTGTTGCCAACACAGTGTTAAGTACAAGCTAAAATACGACGACTGGGATTGATAGCCAGTCTTCTCTTATAGTCCTTAATAGGATCATGTTAATTTTTATTGAGATTATCAACTAAATGGAAAAAACAGCACTTAATTATTTTCATGGATAAGTAGGAAGAGGTAACTTCAATTAAAAACCACGCCTATGGAGTTTCTGTCATGGCTGGGGTTCCCAATGTGGCTCAGCAGTTAATGAACCTGACTAGTATCCATGAGGACATAGGAGCTCCCTCAGTGGGTTAAAGATCTGGCATTGGTATGAGCTGTGATGTAGGTCATAGATGCGGCTTGGATCCTGTATTGCTGTGGCTGTGGTGTAGGCCAGCAGCTACAGCTCCGATTTGACCCCAGCCTGGGAACCTCCATATACTGCGTGTGTGGCCCTAAAAAGACAAACAAACAAACAAACAAAAAACATGCCAGCTGATTGAAGATCTGGAGTTTTCAACTATTTTTTGTACCCTTGACCAGGTGCATCACTATATCTCAGAAGAAATGGACAACTACTATGACTGAGATGTTAAAATGCCAAATGTTCACAAAATAATTACTGCTTATTAAAGTCTCCCCATGACCTAATTCCCAGTGTTCCCTGCAACAAAGAATTACTGATATATTATAGAAAAAAATTAAAAATATTTTGTCCTGCCTTTTTTAATTATATGTCTCCCTTTAGTTTTACTTTTTTTCCTAAGTCAATAAATTATATGTACATATATCTATTTATTTCACTTGCCTTTGTGTCACTTGCTTACAGTATGCCAAAATCACACATTTTGCACATTTTAAGTATAGAACGACAAAGTGATGACAGGATTAATCATGATATACAGTCGTGAAGTATTCGATAGTATATTGAGTTTGGATTTGGAGAATGAAAGAGGAGAGGATATGAAAATGACAGGGACATTCAAGAGCAGAACCTTTATTTTTTATAATCCCATAGACAGTTTTTTTACAGATGACTTCAGAAATTAAACCCTGAAAACAACCTCAGTGCAGTGTTTTTGTTTTCGTTTTTTTCTAAGTGCCTGCATTCAGCAATGAAAATGCAGTGCTTTTCTTGTCCAGGTCTAGAAGAAAAAAATGCTATCAGTTATTTAGAATCTGATTTATGCCTTAAGAGAGTAGCTGCCACTCTCTGTGATTTCAGGGAAGCCGGGTATCAAGGAGCAATTTTCAAAGAATTGAAAGCTTGGTGCAGGGTTATGAATAAACTCTGAGAAGCTTTGACCTTCCCTGTCAAATGATAGGACCATAAATATGTTGGTAATTCTGCTTTGTTGTGAGTACCTGTTCTTTTCCATCATTGTGGAGTTTCTAGGATACCATAAATTGGTACCAGCAGAACTAAAACAGAATTTTTTTTATTGTATAAAAAAAATTAGAAGAGGAGAAAAAATAAGGCAGAGAAGACAGGGAGCAGCCTTTTGTGTGTTTGCTCCTAAAATATGTCTGGAATTACAGGGTCCAATTGTGGAAACTTTATAGTATCTAAATTAAATTAAAAATAACTATTCGGCCATACTTTATTATTTATTTATATGAAATTAAGTAAGTGACTTTTGGATAGGAGGTGAGATAGTTAATACACAATGTTTTTAAGCCTTCCCCCATTACACCAAATTCATTACGAACCATGGCTCATTCTTGATTTCATATGGTCTTTTTTAATGGTTACCTAACAGTATAGTGAATTTAGATAAGTGCAGCATAATGAAGCATAAAATATGTCTTTTTGTGATTGTATCATCTATCTTAATTTTATTAACAATTTATTGATTGTTGTGGACTCTTTTTCCTCTAATAGTACCCATACCTTTTCCAAGGTGACAGTTTAAGAAAGAATAAAGATAAGAGAAAAATTTGTCCAGATAACCTACAGCAAAGGGTACAAAGAAAAGCTGGTTTTTTCTTATTAGAAAAAAAGAAAAATAAAACTTTCCATACTTTAAAAGAGATCCATAGATTCTTTTGAACAAAGGTCAATATATACACATATACATATATAATACACACACACACTCATCTGTTGTGCTGTTTTAGGGACACTTAAAGAAGGAGAAAGTGCACAGGAAATGAGAAAAAAAGTGGCGAGCATCCAGAGAGCAATGCAGACAAAGGCATCTGGAAAGAACGAGATTTGTAGTTACCTATGGCTGTGTAACATGTCACCACAAAACTTGGTATCATGGAACAATAATAAACATGTATGATGCCTCAGAATTTCTCTGCAGATCTGGAATTTGGGCTGTTTTGGATGCTTTAAGCTTCACCTCAGGAAGTGGAGTGCTCGTTGAGTGCTCCTGGTATCAGTCACATATGTGGCTCCGTCCCACAGCTGGCACAGTGGTGGTGGTGGTGGTGACTGTGGTGAAGGGCAGGGAGCAGCTCTGCTCCCCTCCACGTGGGCCAGGTTAGCCCTTATCAATGTGGGGCATCACTAGGCAAGGACATAAACACCAGGGCAAAGTGTAAGAGAGGACTGGACACACATGCGCACATACACTTGTAGGACTAGGGGAGGGGGAGAGACTAGGTAGTTCAGTTGTGAGGTGAGTGTGACTGTGATCATCCTGCCACACACTTGACTGGAGACAAACACCAGCTGCTGTGATACCAGTGACACACATCAAACCCACTGTGTCACATCTAGTTGCTTAATTGTGCCACTTTGATAAAAATCATTATAACACAAAACTATGAATCTGAGCTGCATTAAGGCACGATATTTCTTACCGTAATATTACCTCAGAGTATTACCGTAATATTACCTCAAGATATCAAAACCTAAGCCCTCCGAAAATCAGCACTTTTACCTTTCTCATGTTAAAGACTCTTGCTTCATAGGTAAGACGTACTAAAATAAGACTGCTGTCACAATTAACATTGTGATCTATATAATTTGAAGGGTTTTGTTTTTCAAAACTGTACCAACACATAATATTTCATATATTATGGAGTGCTTTTCAGATTGCTTTCAGAAGGTAAAATTATCCTAACATTCTTGACATGAAAAAGGAGAGGCAGGTAAATCATCTAAAATGAAAAGTAACACATTGTTTTCTTGCCCATTTTAGTCCTTTTGAAGGATAAAAATAATAGTAAAGAATTTAACATTTATGCTGCGGCAGACACTGTTATAAGTACCGCACCGATTAAGTCATTTAATCCTCCCAACAGTCCTTTTATTCTGGTTCCATGGATGAGGAAAACAAAATGCAAACATGGTGAAAGGGATTCACATCCATGAAGTCTTTCCTCAGCACCCCTGTCTTTAATCACAGTGCTGTACATAGAGCAGACTTCCTCAGGCTAGCTCAAAACAAGAATTCTTTCCTAACGACAGCGTTTCTTTCAGTCTCACTCCATGGACAGAATCTAGAAGTCTAGCCAGAGTTCTCAGGGGCTAGAAGAGGGAAAGGGAAAGCTTTCAGAATGCCGGGAGTATTTCTCTTGGGGAGTGGGGTCAGTGGGTCTGACTTATTTTTAAAGAGGCACTGGCAGCTGAATTGACTCTGGCGAGACCAGGGGAGATCTTGCCATGGTGACGTGGAGAGGGTCGTAGTGGAAGTATTTGTGAGAAGCAATAGGGATATGGATATTTAGAATATAGCATAAATAGGATTTATATATAGATTTCCTCAGGGGTTTGAAAAAAAGAAGAAAAACTTTCTACCTGAGCAGTTGGAAGGAGAGACTAGATATCCACTTGATCACAAGCTGTGTGCGGGTGGGTTTGAGGCAAAAGATCAGGATGTGTTCAATAGGCAGTATGTTCAGGAGCAGAGTTAAAGAGAAGTCTAGGCTAGAGATACAAATGTGGGGTTTGCCAAGCTCTGGATGATCAAGCTCTCAGAGGACATGCAGGTAGGACAATTAGAGAGGAGAATCTGACTGAGACTGAGGAGCTGAGCCCTGAGGTGATCCAGCTTCAGGATTTGGAGAGAGGAGGAAGAGAGAAAGAGAACAAAGGGCAGTGTGGGTGAACAGGAAAACCAAGAGAGTGTGCTGTTCTGGAAGCAAAGTACAGATAATATATCAAGGAGGAGTGGGTGATAACCCATGGCAAATTCTACTGATAATTGACTGCTGCATTTAGCAATTTGGAAGTCACTGGTAGTCTTGATGAAAGCCAATTTGGAAAAGAGGTTATTTAAGCAAAGGCTTATTGGAATGAATCTAAGAGAACTGGAGGAGAGAATTGGAGACAGTGAATTTAGGCAACCATTTCTAGGAATCTTAATATAAAGAAGAACAAAGAAGTGGGTTAGCAAGGTGGTTGCTGGCACATGAATCGGAGGTTGAGAGTAGTTAAATGAGAACAATTGAACTTGGTGTCCCCACTTTGATAAATATTTATTGTATTCCTGCTGTGTGTCCAAGAGGTGTAAAAATTAATGAGATGTGGTTTTGTTCCTTGAGGTATTTCTCCTCAGGAAGGTTATTAGACTTGAAACAATGTGCTGAAGAACTTAGAGGCACAGTAGCCCAAGCTGCAGGTTCATGGAAGGCTTTGGGAAAGAAGCACAATGAAAGAAGGGATGCACAGACTAAGTCTTGGAACTTGTACCATCTGACTGTTCAACCCAACTGCCTCTAATACATATTTATAGGATCTAAGGGAGGAGCAAAACTGTCCTTTCTTTTCTTAACAAAAAATAGGCAAATCTTTTAACAAATACTTTAAATGTTAATTTTCTTAATCTTAGCCCAGTCATTGATTTTGCTTTAACCATTCTTTGTGAACTCCTGGAAGACCTTGTAAGTATGTTTTAAAAACATGAATGAACGTCCCACATATCCTCATCAGCACCCACCTTATGTTCAGTCCCTGGAAAAAATGTGTAAATAGAATGGGAGATGCTGAAGACAGTAGGTGATGTCAAAGAAGATAGCCTTATTAATTCACTTCCTGCACAAGTATTTATTATTTGGACCTTTGGACAAGGTCATGCAAAAGCTTAACTTGTTGATTGACTATAGTGAACAAGATAGTGAGCAAGAAAGGGAAGGAAAGCAAAGGAATGAAATGGTCTGATGGGCTTTTGAAGATAGAAGGAAGCTGAGAAGGACATGATGTTGTAGTACAATGAAGTAGACGTTAAAATCACAGCATACTTAGTTTGAGATCCCACATCTCCTAGTTACTAGTTGAGTGACCTCAAGCAAATTAATGACTGTACTGAGTCCACAGTCTCTATCTTAGTAGTAACTCTACCAGTCCAGGTTGTTATGAGAATTACAGTGCCCAGAAGAATATAAGGTCGGAGCAGATATGCAAAACTTGTTACTCACTTCTCTTTTTCTTTGGCACTTTCTCATTATTTCTTCCAGTGAATAAAGTTTGATAGTCGTGCTGGGGCTTGAAATAAATAAATGATTGCAAAGTTGTCTTTTTCTCTCCCCTTTGTCGGGAGCACTAACAATATCCCGTGAGCATTGTGAGCATGAGTGGAAAACAAAACAAAACAAGACAAGACCCCTCAGCTCAGTTAAACATGCTGAATATCAGCCATACTGCATCTCAGCAAGCAGCACACTTCCTGCAGTGTAGTTACATAGGATAATGAATAGTATCATCCAGTATGTCTCTCTACTGTCAAACCACCTCACAGTTACCCTCCCCACCCCTAGCAGTCCTAGTGACTTGAAGTCTCTGGGGTAGCAGAAAAGAGAGGTGCATAGGGTGGGGAGTTAATGAATCCGACATAAAGGAGGGGTCAGGTACAGGAGGATGTGCTTGGAATAATTGTGGGGAGCTGGTCGTCTGTTGCATGGGACTCAGCAGACAGAAGGAGAGCTGGAGTAGCTAAGAATACAAGGAGGACGGTTGAAATACATCTTTCTTTTCTTTTTTAAAGTTTGATAAACCTTTAGTTGATTTACAATATTGTAATAATTTCTGCTATACAATAAAGTGATTCAGTTATACATATACATCCATAGATATCCATTCTTTTTCAGATTCTTTTCCCATATACGTTATCATAAAATATTGGGTAGAGTTCCCTGTGCTTTACAGCAGGTCCCCAATGGCCAGTCATTTCACATGCCTCAGTGCGCATATGCCAATCCCCAACTCCCAGTCTATACCTTCCTCTCCACCTGTCTCCTTTGGTAACCATAAGTTTGCTTTTGAAGTCTGTAAGTCTTTTTCTATTTTGTAAATAATTCCATTTGTATAATTTCCTAAGTTTGTCTTTCTCTTTGTCTAAGTGACTATTTCACTTAGTGTGATAGTTTCTCGGTCCATCCATGTTGCTGCAAATGGCATTATTTAATTCTTTTTATGGCTGAGTAATATTCCATTGTATATATGTACCAGAAATACATCTTGCAGTGTTAGCGTTCCCATCAACTCTTTACCAATTCTGAAAAAATAAGTTCAGTGAATTTAGAGTCTGAATTGAATTTTATTTAAATCAATTGCTTGCATTGAAGAAAAAGAATATTGAGTTCCCTTAGGACTAGGCTGAGTTCAAATCAAGAATTTCAAGAATTAACTTTAAGAGTTACATTTTGGGAGTTCCCGTCGTGGCGCAGTGGTTAACGAATCCGACTAGGAACCATGAGGTTGCAGGTTCGGTCCCTGCCCTTGCTCAGTGGGTTAAGGGTCCGGCATTGCCGTGAGCTGTGGTGTAGGTTGCAGACGCGGCTCAGATCCCGCGTTGCTGTGGCTCTGGCGTAGGCCAGTGGCTACAGCTCCGATTCAACCCCTAGCCTGGGAACCTCCATATGCCGCGGGAGCGGCCCAAGAAATAGCAACAACAACAACAACAAAAAAGACAAAAGACAAAAAAAAAAAAAAAAAGAGTTACATTTTGCATATGATGATGAACTATGAGACCTCAGCAGGAGTTCTTCAAACTTTTCTAAAATTGATGAACAAAACTGGGAAGATGTGCTATTATTAGAAGGATTATTTCAGAATAGGGTAACACTTAAAAAATAGTTTATTGGGAGTTCCCATTGTGGCTCAGCAGTAATGAACCTGACCAGTATCCATGAAGATGCAGGTTCAGTCCCTGGCCTCGCTCAGTTGCCATAAGCTGTGGTGTAGGTTGCAGATGTGGCTTGGACCCCACATTGCTGTGCCAGTGGTGTAGGCTAGCAGCTGTAACTCCAATTTGACCCCTAGCCTGGGAACATCCATATGTGGCAGGTGCAACCCTGAAAAAAAGCAAAAAAAAAAAAAAAAAAAAAGTTTACTGAAAACTTTTGTATAGCAAATGGAGATATGACTCTTCTCTTTAAGATATCTTAATGTCCTATAAAGTTAAACATAAAAATGATTACAGAAAAAATTCTCTTTCTCCCATCCTGCTATTTCATATTAGTCTTTTTTCCTTAAATATTACTGGGACAAAGTGACTAGATTTTTTAAAATAAAGAGCATAGAGAAGTGGAAAGAAAACTTACATTCCAATGAAACTTGGAGGACTCGTTAGTGGGAGAGCAGCAAGTAAATCAGTATTTATAATAGGAACATTTGAAGCCCTGTTCTTGGCACCTTACACATATTCTCATTTAGTCCTCAAAATAACTCAGTGAACTGGTATTGTCATGCTCATCTTACATACAAACCTAAAATGTGTACTCTGCATACACTTTGAAGTATATTTTGAAAACTATTGTTGGGGTATTCATAATTGTTGGTTGTGTGTGGTTTATCTCAGCATCCAGTTAAGCAGACATTATCTACACAAAGAATTCTGTCTAGGTGCCTGTATCGAGATCTTTCAGTTCAACTAGGCCCTTCCTCATCAACTCTAATTTTGGTAAAGATTAACTCTTTTAGCAATAGTTTTTCCTCTTGCTCTAAACCATTAGATATTTATTAGACAGTTAATATATTCCTTCTCCTTTGCTGTAAATCCATCAGCAATGAAAGGCCAAGTTTTGCCTTCAAAGAAATTTTATTCGCTTTTGAGAGTTACCGTCGTGGCTCAGTGGTTAACGAATCCAACTAGGAACCATGAGGTTGCAGGTTCAATCCCTGGCCTCACTCAGTGGGTTAAGGATCCGGCATTGCTGTGAGCTGTGGTGTAGGTCAAAGATGAGGCTCGGATCCTGTGTTGCTGTGGCTCTGGCATAGGCTGGTGGCTACATCTCCAATTAGACCCTAGCCTGGGAACCTCCATATGCTGCTGGTGCAGCCCTAGAAAAGACAAAAAAAGAAAAAAAAGAAAGAAATTTTCTTCTTTTTTAAGGCTATGTAATATGAACCCATTTGAGAGATGCAATATGGTAACAAAATGCTCTGTTTTATAGTATAAATAATTAAAGATTGTAGCCATTTGAAGCAAGTGTGGTCTGTGTTAACTGGACCATAGAAGGAGCCTGCAGAAAAAGGTAGTGTTCGACCTTTGCTTTGAAGCTTCTCTCGGTTAAGGATGGAGAAACAGCCTAAGAATAGACAGGAACATGTGGATATCCTGATCATACCACTCGTTAAGTAGAGTAGCATTTATCTGAAGGTATTTGAAAACTCTGTGTTCACTCTTTGACTCAAAACATATCTTTTGGTGTAACCTGTCCAGTTTCCACTGTTAGAAATGCTTGGTTCTGGGATAAGTATTGTCTTTAGAAGTCATTGTGTAAAACGCCCATATCTTTTGGAGGAGCAGAGAGGAGGTTTCTGACAATTTAGTATGAGCACACTCACGGATTATTTTCTCTGACTGTAATAAGAGGGAAGCGCAAAGATAGGATAGAAAACATTGTAAAAAAGCATCAGTACTGAAGTGCTAGGTAAGGAACGATGAACATCGATTTCATCATTTTATTTTGAAATAGTGTAGTGTTGAGGGTTAATGAGGAAACTAGTCTGTCATAGCATTTTACTGTCTCTGACAATAGTGGGTATTTCATAAATGTTTTTGACTTTAAAATAAACTAGCTTAATGAGCATTCAGAAGGTTTTCTCTTGGATAAACATGTATGGAGTATTGTCATTAACCTTTTAATCAGAGAGTAAAACTACCTCCTGTCAAAATACACATGATCCCATCCTCAGGTTACTAAATCATTTCCAAAACAAAAATTATATGGAGGTTATTAATTTCCCAACATATCATCGAGATGTTTCAGACATGGAGATGTTAAACACCAAATCATAGTTTTTGATGCAAAATTAATAGTTTGTGTGCAACATTAGTATTCCAAATCACTATTTTCTTAGGTGGATTTCGTGAAATGCAAATTCCGCAGGTAATTAAGAGGTGTTATTTTAAGAGGCAAGTAGAGGATCTGTAGTCCAGAAAGTTTGGGAAGCACTCATTCAGGTAAATAGGGTTTTTTGCTTCAAGACAACCTGGCCCGGCATGCTCATGTGTATTATGGCTTCCAAAAAGGGAAACTAAAAAGAAATCGTTCTAATCTTATCTGGCCCTGTGAGAGTGTTTCGTGGAATAAACTTTGGAAAATGTGGTTCCGACATGATGTGAAACTTAAAAGCTATCTGTAGATAGGGCATTAATGCATTTTCAAGGGAAATGCAATCAATCAATGATAAATAAATAATTTTAATCCAGCACACTTGGGTTTTGAGTTCTATGTTTGTGAAACAAAATAAAAGTAAAAATACAAGTCCTCTAGCTGTGAGATTTTATAACTACAAGTTCACTGGTAAGACCATTTCTCTTGTGACTACTTTCAGTCATGTGATTAGTCAAAGTCTGAAAATGTATCAGCACGAAAGTCTGCTTTTATGTGGGAGAGGTAAGTCTCCTCCTGGTAAATCCAGGTGAGATCCTTTATTGACTTCTTTCATTATTCTTTCCTGCAGGCAGTTTAAATTCCTGTGGTGTTAGCTGATATATTTTTTAAGGACTTGGACAAACTAACAACAGATGAGCTAGCAGAGGTTAGCCTTGTGTTTTATCAGTGCAGAGCAATATGCCATTCATATATTCTGGGTCTAACTGCATGTCAAGAAGTTTAGCTGCAGTTAGCCACAGGGTGTGAGTTCAGCATTATCAGCATTGGGACGAAGAGTTATCCACTTTATAAACTAGCATCAGCATCTGTTCCTTGTATCTTTTCCACTAAGTAGAAGGGACATTTGTGTTCTTCCCATATTGAGTTGCTTTGTGAATGATCTTATTAAAGTGCTATGTATTTTGTGAGCCCCACACTATGATATTTTAGCTTAAAACTTGGTGTCATTATTGGATTTAAGGACTTAGAGATATAAACAGGATTCAGATGCCTCAGTGTTTGCTACTTTTGCAAAAGCACAATCTATGGGGTTCCCGTTGTAGCTCAGCGGTTACAAACTCGACTAGTGTCCATGAGGCCTTGGGTTCGATCCCTGGCCTTGCTCAGTGGGTTAAATATCCAGTGTTGCCGTGAGCTATGGTATAGGTTGCAGACGCAGCTCAGATCTGGCGTTGCTATGGAGTGGGTCGGCAGCTGCAGCTCTGATTCAACCCCTAGCCTGGAACTTCCACATGCTGTGGGTGCAGCCCTAAAAAAACAAACAAACAAAAACAAACTAAAAAACCCACACGCAATCTAGGGTGAGCCACACCTTTTCTCTTACTCATGTCCTTGTCATTTTCAAGGAGGAGGTATAAGACAGTCAAAAGGACAGTGATTTCTTATCCCTTCCTTAGGCGTCCACTTGTGTGTATTTCACTCTAGCTTGGCATTACAGCCTAGGGACAAGGAACTGTTGATGCTGCCTGTCCTTTGCATGCTCATAAGTATGATTTCCAGCATAGGAGCCAAGCCACATTTTTGTTGCCTTTCAATGACTTAACAATTTCATCCCTTATTGAGGTTGCTAATAGGTTAAAAGTAACCATGGTTGGAAAACCAAACTGACCCTGATTGATTTTTGTTCCATCTTTAGCATATAGAACTGCCTTTGACTTCAAAGAGTTATCTTAGCTCAGAACAGGAAGCCATGCAGTGATTCATGAGAGTAGATGGAAGTCAATGATTAGTTCATGTGCCTCTGATCTCCAGTAATGGCATAAATCTTTGGGGAAGTTCTTTACTGTCAGGCTACATGCCTGCCTATGTCACATCCCACATAGGCCAGCATATATTTTGAATTGAGAAATCTGAGGAATGAACAAAAATTCCTTTTGTTGTTCACTGTAAAAGTGTCACATAGACTTGAAAATACAGGAGAAAAGCATAATATTGTTTTCTGTTAAGCATACCAGGCTAAATTTGCGAATTTGTAAACACAAAGCCCATTCACATGTGGCTAATGAACACTTTTTTGGAACAAGAAGGAAAAATGTTAATTGATTGTAGGCTAAGACCTATCTGTGACTTCTTAGGTCCACAAACTAATTTATTCCCAGATTGAAAATTTCAAGGTCTGTTGAATCTTAAAATAATGAGGAAGGCAATGAATATATAGCAAGGCTGGAAAAGAAAGCTTACCACTGTGTCATTTAAATCAGTGGATTTTGTAACAGCCACCCTCTCCCTGGGATAATAAAACTTAACATGTATATGTGTTGTTTCCTTTGCATTATAAAAGTTGAAAAATCTTCTGAGCAGGGAGTTAATATCCATGAATTGAGAAATCACCCCTTACTTCCTTTATCATTCTTGACTCTAGTTAGTCAGAGAACCAAACATGGTGATATGTTCGGCTGACCACTACCAAAATATTAAGCAGGCTACAACCAGAGGGAGGAAAGTCTTCAATTAAAGATGGAAATTAATGGCACACACTGAAAATGAGACAATCCAAGGACATGTGAATCTTTGTTTGATAAGAAATGAAGTCACAGATCTCTTTGTCAGAGACACATTACCAGAAACAGGTAGAGCCATCTGGGCCAGGTGTGCATCCCTGACCTTCTTTGTCCGTATCTGCTACCCAGTGCCTAGGAGGCTCTGGGTCACCTGCAGCCCCTCTGATGTGCTGCACTTTGTGATGAGGACCTTGGCAGTACAGCCCTTGTCAAGCTGGGATCTGCCAGTGTTGAAAAGTCACCATTGTTCCTATTCCTTCACTGCTAAAGCCAAAGCAAGTCTAAGGAAATCAGAATATCTACAATACTTTCTCTCTGTGTCATTAACTCTTTTGATTATAAAGGAAGCTTTGTTCCTGCTTTCCAGATTTGTTAAAGTCTGTTATGTTTGGCATCTGTGAATAGTAATTGGTATTATCTTTACCTTCAGAGAGAATCATTTCTATAATGGAGAGTAGTAGGGAGAAACAAAGTTCAGAATTTGTGTGGCAAGCTGTTCAGTCTCAACCTAGAGAAAAATTACCTACAAAGAAAGGTGGTGGCTCATGGCTTAAATAAACGAACAAACCCTATCCCCCCCACCTTTTATGTGAAAAGAAGCAGAGCAAGATGGTGAAGATAACTGAGAAGCTTCTGTGTTTCCCATTTTATGTAACCTCTCATCTAGCTGGCACCAGTTTCAAACCTACCAGCACACTGCTGTTAGTCCCACTTAAGGGATGAGAAACTGAAGGTCATTGAAAGACTTAAAAAAAAATTAATACCCTTTATTTTTAGATCAGTTTTACATTTACAGAAAATGAGCAGATGAGACAGAGTTCCCATATTCCTCCTCTCCTGCTTGCAGTTTCCCCTATTATCTTGCATTAGTGTGGTATATTTGTTGCAAATGATGAACCACTATTGATGCATTATTAATGAAAGTCCACAATTAGAGTTCACTCCTTGCATTATATACACTGTGGGTTTTGACAAATGCATCGTGTCACATATCCACCATCACAGTGTCACACAGACTAGCTCCACCGCCCTAAAAATCTCCTCTGCTCCAACCATCCAGCTTCGGTTGCCACGCAAGCATCCTTCCTTCCTCAGGGAGCCCCTTTCTTATGCACTGCTCTCCACTCTCCACTCCTGATCGGCTCTCTGATCTGTCATCTTTCCCCACTTCCTTGTGCTTTGTCGTCCATGTACTGGTCACAGTTTTCAAGTATACAGCTATGTTAATAACTTATCTGTGATGTTAGCTTGGCGGCTCATGAATGAGTAATATTAGGCGGAAGAACAGAGCTATTTAAGATCTCATTCCTCAGTCCATTGCTGCCACTTGGGCATGTTACCTATATTACCAATAACTCAAGCCAGGAGCAATTTTAAAATCCCCCTTTTAAATAATGTGCAACGTTAGGCTCTGTTTCCAGATTCTAGTATGATGTAAAATGGTGAGAAAATAAGGACCACTGCACTTTACTCATTTCCTTGTGCCTTCTGTCAATCATAGCATTACTTTTCACATTGAAATATGTAGAAAATTTCTTGACTATAATCTGGTTTTTATGCTTCTAAATTAGAAGAAAAGCACCAAAGATGATTATTCAGGAATGAGATTAATTTTTCATTCCTGACATTTTTTTCATGGCCATATTTCAGTTTTTCCTCTTTAGATTATTTTGTCTATTTTTTCCTTCAGAAGAGTTTAAGAATTTATAAATCTTTTATCTTTTCATGTCTAAAAAATATATTTCTTGTTTTATTTATATGAGATTTCATTGTCGAGTCAGTTATGCTCATAGGTTCCTAGGACATTATCACCTCCAGTCCAGGCAAGAATCCTCATTGACTGATCCATTTTTTCCCTGTTACCCGTATGTCAATTCCTATTAGGCAAACACAGTGTGTGTGTGTGTGTGTGTGTGTGTGTGTGTGTGCGCACACACACACAAATATATTTAAAGATTTTAAGTATATTTAAACTTTAAATATTTATATTTAAAGTTTAAATATATTTAAACCCAATTTTTACCTTTGTTATTAGAAAAACTGTCTTATTATATTTGCATTTATTTTAATTTGTATGGATGGGTTCTGTAGGTAGTCATGATTCTCTTTCCTCCTATGCGTGATGTTTTCACAATGCATTGTGTTTTCTTTCTTTCTTTTTTTATTTTTTTTGTCTTTTTAGGTTCGCACTTGTGACATATTGAGGTTCCCAGGCTAGGGGCCCAATCAGAGCTGTGGCCCCCGGCCTACATCACACCCACCACAATGCAGGATCCTTAACCCACTGAGCAAGGCCAGGGATAGAACCTGCAGTCTCATGGATGCTAGTCAGGTTCATTAACCACTAAACCATGATGCGAACTCCATCACAACGCACGGTGTTTTCAATCTATCCGCATTTCTGTGTGCATCTAAGCCATCGCTTGGTATGTATCTACGCGTGTCGCTTATCTTTTCCTCCAGTGATGGACACCACATTCAGACATGTTTTATATTTTCTTTAAAAATCTTCTTTGCGTTTGAATGTATTTAAGCCCTTCTAATTGCATGTATATGTATGTGTGTGTACGCACTGCCCTCCACTCCCCACTCCTGATCAGCTCTCTGATCGGTCATCTTTCCCTGCTTCCTTGTGCTTTGTCTTCCACGCACACACACACATATATCCACACGCACGTAATAAACAGGTAGTAAATGTCTGAGTGAACTTGTGTTAAATATAAGACTCACAGGTAATCTAGGGAATTGTTTTCCTAATAAAAGCAATCTTTTGACAAAAGGCAAAGTCCACTCATATATATTGAGGGCTGTATACAGTAGAATAAGTTCTCAGAAACTTACAACATATAATGCAAAAGGCATAGTTGCAAAAAAGTAAAATGACTGTACAAGGAAACCTAGGTTTCCTTAGTCTGGTAATATGTCTTATGTTAATTACACCTTAAAACAATATTTTATTAAAATCAAGAATATCTTTTGAAGCTTATTCCTCTAGAGTTATTTGAATTATGAAAAATACTTTTGTAATTCTATTATTGAATGCATGCATGTCTTGATATTTTCTCACAAGGACTAAAGAATCTTTCTACAAAGACCATGTACCCCACTGATAATGAATGAGGTTAGAATGGAAAACCATTAATTTGTGGGAAAAGAATTCCTAAGGGTTTTATTGGAAAGTAAACATTGTAGCCTTGGTTGAGCATTACATTTAACTTTAATGGTCTTGTAAACTCACAATTTGAAAACATGGCAAATTGTATCAGTGTTCATAATCAAAAGAGAAGAATCATACTTGGTTCAGGGCATTTACTCTCCTGGTAGAGATACTTCTCATCCCCTAGAGCATCTGTGGGTGTAGGAAACAAGTTAGCCATGAGTAGGGTTGACCTTGAATTCTAAAGGTTGGAAGCCTAGATCTCAGATAAAAAGCAGAGATTTTAGTTAGGAAGCAATGTTGTATTTACTCTCAGGTATTTGATTAAGACCCTATAATTCTGTATCATTTAGTCTACACCTTCAGCACGTAGAAACCATTTAGCATTTGGAATTGGCAGGTATAAATAGGAAGCCTGATTCTCCCCCTGTTATATGTGGTCCTGGACACGTTTAATCTCTGCAAACTTCAATTTTCTGATAAGGAAAAATAATAATTAACAATAAGCTACCTTGTAAAACTGTTGCAAGGATTAAGTCCAGTGAAAGTTCCTAGGATTATTCAGTACATAATACATGCGTTTGTTGTTAGGAATAAGTATCATAAATCACGCCAAGTTCCTAGGACAATACCTGGTCTTCAAGTCACATTAATGTGCCTTCCTTTCTCTCCCCCATCTTAATGATCATTTCTTCTCTCCTTCAGGGAAAACACAAATTGCATGTAGATACTGGAATGGAAGGTGATTGGTGCGGCCTTATTCCTGTTGGAGAGCCATGCAGTCGGGTTACAACAACAGGCCTGAAGTGGAACCTCAGTAAGTAGAGCCCTTGCACAAATGGTTTCTTTCTGTTCTTTCTTTTTGAAAAAATTCTCTTTGATAAATAATTAGAAGTGGAATTGCTAAGTCATATGGGAACTCCATGTTTAACCTTTCAAGTAACTACCAGACTGTTTTTCAAAGCAGCTATTTTGCATTCCCTCCAGTGATATCTGAGGGTTCCAATTTCTCTACATCTTCACCAACACTTGTTATTATCTTTCTATTATTATTGTTATTATTATTATTATCCTAGTGATTATGAGCTGGTATTTCATTGTGCTTTTTATTTGCTTTTTCCTGATGATTAATGGTATCAAACATCTTTTTATGTGCTTATGGGCCATCTGTGCAATTTCTTTGGAATAATGTCTATTTACATCTTCTGCATATTTTAAAATTGGGTTATCTCTTTTTATGTTGAGTTGTAAGATTCCTTCATATATTCTAGATAAAAGCATTTTATGAGATGTATGATTTGAAAATAATTTCTCAGAGTCTTAGGCTTATTTTTTCATTTTCTGAAATTTAATTAACTATATTCATTAAGTTAATTTAATGAAGTCCAGTTTTTCCTTTTATTGATCACACTTTTGGTGTCATATCTGAGACCTCTTTGCCAAGCCTTCTTCATGATTTTGTATGCTTAAAACCTACTTTACTTTTCCAAAGAAGTAGCTTTTCTATAGACTTCTTTTTATAGCACATGCTGGAGATTTTATAAGATTAGCAGTTCTTACTAAATTTTAAAAAGTTTTCCAGTATCTATGTACTGTATTAGGTACTAGTCATACTGAAACTGCCTGGTTTGAAAAGAACAAAAAAAATTAAGTGGATCTCTTCATGAAATGAATGCTGATTCCAAAAGAAACCATCAGGCATGGTGAAGTGAGTCAGTCCTGATCTCTAAGAAATAACAGTGATTTAGTCAAAATGTGTTGATTGAATATCCAAGGAATTATCTCCTGATTGACCAATACCTCTAAGGTTATAAAAAGTAAAATATGGGGCCATGTCATTCTTGCATAATATGTGAAAACTTTCAGGTTCCCACAAGGTAATAAATATTTCAAGAAATAAATACATGGAAGATAAAAAGATATTTTAAAAGGTCCTTATATGAGCCACTTCTGAAACAATTAGGAAAAACTAGAGATATTTTGAAGCAAATGTCTGGAGAGCTCATCAGAATTTGAAAGGATGGGAAGAATACATCTCCGCCAGCATACAGAAGTCTGTGACAGCCTTTGAAGCTGGTTAGCTGAAACCAACACGAATGCCTGTTAGAAACTTTATGGAAAACATTTCCAGCTGAGAACAATTGTTTTACCCTGGAGTTCCCATTCCTTCCGAGGACCCAATCCAGACAGCGGTGAACATCCTCCTGAATTTAGTAGTGACCTCGCTTTCTAGGGCTATGGCCAATACTTGCAGAGCGCTGCACAGCAGCAACACGAGGGCTGTAGCTTCCTTTATCTTATAGGAGTGCGCAAGAGGCACAGAGTAGAGGAGAATCTTCTGTGCGCTGTAGAACATCCTTGGATCCCCTGTGTGCCACAGTTACATACATGTCCTAATTCATTTTTCTCTGATTTTAATTTGTTTTTTAAATTTGTAATACAATTTTTAAAGGTTACATTCCACTTACTGTTATTGTAACATATTATCCATATTCCCCCGTGTTGTATAATATGTCCTTATAGCTTGCCTTATACACAGTAGTTTTTACCTCCCACCCCCAATCCTGTAATGCCCCCCCGCCCCACCCCCACTGCTCACTGGTAACCACTGGTTTAGTCTCTGTATCTGTGAGTCAGCTTCCTTTTTGTTCTATGAACTAATTGGTCATATTTTTTAGGCTCCACATATAAGTGATATCATGCAGTATCTGAATAATAATGTTTATTCTGGGAAAGGATCTTGGGCATTAATTATGTGGCTTTTTATATTCCTATCTGTGATAATGTTTCTGTCCTGCTGTAATACTGTATACTATGACTTACAGATTACTCTGACTTTTAAAAGTGTTACTTTTTTGTCTACAATTTTGTGAAAATAAGTAGTAGCAACTTCACGGTGTGTGAAAAGCAATAGAGTTGGGACAGAGAGTGTTTCATAAGTAGTTTGTAGTAAAGGGCTAATGCATGGGGACTTCTTTTTTGTTGTTTTTTGGGCCACACCTGGGGCATATGAACGTTTTTGGGCTGGGGTTGAATCTGAGCCACAACTGCCGGCCTGCACTACAGCCACAGCAACACCAGATCGGAACCATGTCTGGTCTGTGACCTACACCACAGTTCATGGCAACACCAGATCCCCAACCTACTGAGTGAGACCAGGGATTGAACCTGCATTCTCATGGTTACTAGTTGGGTTCTTAACCCCCGAGCCACAGTGGGAACTCCCTGAATGGGGTCTTCTGATGAGTGATACTACCTCATTACAAAATAGTAAAGATAACTGTGAAATGATGCCTGGATGGCTTGAAGAGAAGTGGATGGGTTTTTTTCACAGACACTGCATTTTTCACACTCGGTGTCATTGTGAAAGCATAGCCCTGAGCTTAGTGTCAGTTTGTCTGTCATGCCCACAAAGTGGCAGGACAGGGATGGGCCTAGAGGAGGAGAAAGGAGATGCAATAACTTAGTCAGGGGTTGCTCAAATCTTGGGTGAAGGAGATAAGCAAGTCCTCATAAGGAAGTGTGTCAGAATCTTCGTTAAGTGGTCTTGAAGCTGGTAATCTCCCCATCTACACCCATTCTCAAATATGATGCCACAGTCCCCATCTACACCCATTCTCAAATATGATGCCACATTCTCAAATATGATGAGATGCAATAACTTAGTCAGGGGTTGCTCAAATCTTGGGTGAAGGAGATAAGCAAGTCCTCATAAGGAAGTGTGTCAGAATCTTCGTTAAGTGGTCTTGAAGCTGGTAATCTCCCCATCTACACCCATTCTCAAATATGATGCCATAGTCTGATTCATCTGTTTCAATTTGTGGTTACCTCACATCACAGTCTATCTTTAAAGCGACTACCTATGGTCGTTCCCATCACTCAGATGTGAATCTTTACCAGTATTGTTGAAACCATGTATATTACAGTATTTTAGTTCATAGCAATGTGATGTGTGTCTGAGAACAAGACTTTCTCTAGGCTGTACATATGTGGGAGTAAAATAGCTGCATCACAGGCAGTTGCATCCTCACCTTTACTAGACATGCCACATGGCTCTGATAGTGTCTTACCTGTGTACACTCATCACAGTGTATGAGAGTTCCCATGTTCTCCATCCTCACCCCGTTCCTGGGATTGTCAGATTTAATCATTTTTGCCAGTCTGATAAGTGTCAATGACACTTCATTGTGGTCTCGGATTGCTGGTGAGGGAAAGCATCTTTTTGTCATTATTAGCCATACAGGTTTCCTCTTTCGTGAATCGCTACTTTCTTTTCCCCTTTTCACCACTGGATTAGGTGTTTCTTATTAATTCTTAGAAGCTCTTCAGACCCTAATGGTCTTCTTCCTGGCTCTGTTTTACCTCTTCCATTTGTTTATGGCATTTTTGTACACAGAGAGGATATTAAATTAAAGGTACTAAAGTTTATCCATATTTTTCTTTAAGATTTATAATTTATGGGTCATAAATCATCTTTCTATTCCCTGTGGTTGTAAAGATGTTCTCACATTTTAGTATTAAGGGGGTTTTTTTATGCCGTTTCTTTCACCTGAAATTGATTCTTGTGTATGATATGAGTTAGGAATCTAATTTTTTTTTCTTGCTGATAACCAATTGCCCTAGCATCATTTATCATCCTTTTCCCAGTGATTCATGATATACCATAAGTATTTATATTCATGTGTATGTTTCTTGGGTCTCTGGTCTATTCCTTTGGCTTACATTCTTCTTCCTGATACCGCACTGCCTTAATTACATAGCTTTATAGTAAATACTGAAATGTGCCAATTTAAATTTACCAATCTTCTTCCTCAAGATTTTCATGGCTATTCCTGGCTTTTTCTTTTCTTCTTCTTCATAAACTTCGGCATTAGCTTGACAAGTGTCACACAAACAAGTCCGTTGGAACCTTTATTGGAATTATGTTTAATTTACAGATTACTTTTGGGGAGACTAGAACAATTTGGAAAGAGAATTTCTGTATGACACTGAGTCTTCCTGTCCAGAAACATAATTTGTCTCTCCTTTTAATTAGAACTTTTAAATTGCTTTTGATAATTAAAAAATTTTGCCCATAAGATTCTGCACATCTTGTAAAAGATGTATCTCTAGAAACCTTATACTTTGTGTTGCTATAGTAAGGTACACCATTAAAAATTTAGATTTTCTGAGTTCATTGGTAGTGTATAGACATACAGTTGCCTTTAGTATATTGTATTAATGTATTGCTGAACTTTTTGTTTCTAAAAATGTGACTTGAGTTTTCTATAGACAGTCACCTTTTTCTTAGTAATCAAGTTTTTTTCTTCTTCATCTGTAACAAATACGATTTGTTGTATTAGGAGTAACTGAAATAGTAGCTTTAAAAAACACCTGTGAAGCCATCTGGTCCTGGACTTCTATTTGTAGGGAGTGATTTTATGACCTCTTCAATTTCATTTCTAGTGAGCTTGGGCTTATCAGACACAACTTAGAATAGATTTACAAGGAGATCCTGCTGAATAGCATTGAGAACTATGTCTAGATACTCATGTTGCAACAGAAGAAAGGGTGGGGGAAAAAATGTAATTGTAATGTATACATGTAAGGATAACCTGACCCCCTTGCTGTACAGTGGGAAAATAAAAAAATATATATTAAAAAAAAACAAAAAACAAACAAAAAAAAACACCCCCCGTCCCTTCAGATAACCCAGTATAGAGTTAAATAGTTAGAGGGCAAAGTTTCTATGATTTTCTCAGCCTTTGCCTCAAGATATAAGATATCTGGTGCAGCTCCAGCCACTGTGTTCCCCATTCAGCATCAGAAGGGGAAAAAAAAAAAAGGGAGAGAGGAAGGGGGACAGCCCACATCACTGGAAAATAAGGCATCAGTGATTCCCAGCATTTCCAGAGATCTTTCCTGCATGCAATCTTCCCTCAGTTCTCAGAACTATCAAATATCAACCTAGTTGTGCAGGAGACTGGGATGTGAAATTTTTGAATATAGGGACATAGTCACCCCAACTAAACCCAGGTCCTATCAGTGAGGAGGGATACAATGAATAAAAGAGTTTTCTATCAAAAAACATCTTCTTTGTCTACCACCTTGATGAACCGTTTAGCTACGTATATAATAAAAACTTATTTTAACTTTCGTCCATACTCTTAAGGACTTTTCTGTTGTTGCTGTTGATGAATCCACAATCAAACCAATTCTTATTGGTTGTTTATAATCTGTCATTATCTACCCTTTAGACTTTGTTTTTCTTTGATCTTCCTCAGTTTTACTATGATATATTGAAATGTAACTGTTCTTTTTTTCCTAGTTGCTTTTCCTTAGCTCTGATAATTGGTATAGTTAATTGATGCTGAAAAATTTTCCCATATCCCCTTTTTATCAGATAAGAACAAGGTAGTTCAAAGCTGTAGTCGGTGATCTGCCCAAATTTCCATCGTTAGGTATTAATGCACTCAGAATTTGAATTCAAGTCTACAGTGATATTTTTCCTTGTTTCCATTTAGTAAATGAAAGACTTTCCATATAAACTAGATTTATGTTTTTTTAAAAATCACTACAATGAATTTGGGATAAAGAGAAGGTAACTGTAGGCAGGGGAAAGAAAGCAAAGGAGATAGAAAAGAAGAACTAATGGAAGGAAATTAAAATAATTTGAAAGAAAAATAAAAATGCTGAGGAACAGAACTTCTCTACACTTTTGACCGAGAAAAATACTAAATGGAGTTGCCCTCCATTTGCTCAGGCCTCCGATTTCTAACACTCAAATAGAATTTGAAATTATGCATTCTTATTCCTTCTTTTGTGTTTCTTCAAAGAAGTATAGAAATAAATGACAGAATGAAATAATTTCATAGCACTGACTGAAAGAGACTCAAATCTAGACCAAGTGAAAGGGTTTTGAGAGAAAAAAAATCTGAGAAAACAGTTTGAAAAGATTTTCCATCTCTATGGAAATCATTTGTAATAAGTGTGTACAGGTACCATGATTTTCTGCAGGAGTTCTCTGTGAGGATTTTTAAGTGCCAACCTAACAGGAAGCAGTTAAGCATCCATAAAAAAAAAAAAAAAAAAGGCTGCACTTGTATTAATGCAGTTTCAGGGAGAAACACTCTTAATTCTCACTCCATTATGCCTCACAAAGTGACTCTAGTGGGTTGTCATGGTTCAATAATAGCTATACACACTAAGGTTATAACCTTTGTGAGCTAGTGCCACTAATATTTGGGATTTTTTTATTTTTAAATGTCTTTGTTATTATTTTAATTGTTGCTTTTCTAATCTAGTGCTTTCAAAAAAAGTACTTGGAAACTGTGATGTCAGTATTACCTCTCTGATTCAAAGACAGTATCTTTTGTATCTTAATTCTTTGATAATCAGTGACCCCCTTTGAGTTGAACTGAAGATATTGTTCAAATTTTTACATAAAACACATGCATTAGGAAGCAAAGTTGATGATAATAAGGATGTATTTTTTTTAATTAATTTTTTTGGCCCCAAAATGCCTTTTTTTTTTTTTGACAAGGAAAATGCTAACTAAAGTTTCCCAACCCCAAAACCATTTTTTTAAGTTTATAGTTTGGTGAAATGACTATTTCATCATATCCAAGATGTCATCTGTTGTAAGATGCATTATTACTTTATGTAGTCTAAGAAATAAATAGTTACTGATTATAATTGCACAGAAGTGGGGAAAATGTATGTTTTAAAACAAACATAAAATATAGTAGATCAAATAGCATAAAAACTTAAACTGTATGCATAGACATACCATGCTTAAACCTGTCATGAAAAAATTTGCAAAAGCCTTTGAAATGGGTAAAAAGGTATCTGGGTATCTTTCAATGGATTGTTAGGGCTGGTCTAGAGGTATCTTCAAGAGTTATCTGATTCTAGGACACATAGCCTTTCATTGTCTTTTTCTTTCAAGCTATGTTACGGAGTTAGAAGTTAACTGGTAAAGGGCTGACCATAATGTATATGATTCCTGTTCATATAAGTCAGTCGAAGTTTTGTTCTGTGAAAACCCTGTCCCCCTGTAGAAATGGCCAATTTTCCATCTGTTAGCAAATATATGTCAGCATTCCTGTCTAAGTGGGTCTATCCTTTGTAGTCTACTTTGAACCAGTTTTTCCATCTTTCATTAATTAATCACTTAAATGAAGTCTTTGATGTGTTCATTTCATATTTGTATGAGTCATTCTTTTAACCTTTAAAAAATTATTCTCTAAAAAACCAAATTGTAATCACCTATGATATTTAAGGGATCACAAGCTGTGCAGTCTTTAAAAAAATAGTGTAATGTATTATTGCAAAATACTACTTCCAGCTGCATGCAGTAGGGCAGAGGCAGCTCTGGGACAAAGATCTGATGATGTCACTTCCAAATCTGTATCCTGGAAAAGGTCTCACAAAGGGCTATACTTGAACTGTGCACGTTGTGTCTAGAAAGGATCATGGCCATGAATGAGTCATTGAAGCAAAAGAAATCAGAGAAATATGCTCTTCCAGAAGACAAGAGTTGATTCTAGTACTAGTAAACTAAACTGGATGGAAACACATTTTTTAAACACTTTTATTGAAATATAATTCACATATCGTAAAATTCACCCAATTAAAACATATCGTTCCATGGTATTTAGTATATTTAAAGATATGCATAACCATTACAGTTGAATTAGAATAAATCACATCGAAAGCATGTACCCATCAGCTACTATCCACCATTCCTCCTTCCCATCCCCCACCATGCCTTTCCCCTCCAGCCCTAAGCAACCACTAACCTACTTCCTATTTCTATAGATTTCCCTAGTTTAGACTTTCATATAAATGGAACTATATAATATATGGGCTTTTATGACTGGCTTCTTTCACTTAGCATGCTTTCAGAGTTCATCAGTGTTACAGAATTTATCAGTATTTCATTCCTTTTTATGATCAAATAATATTTCACTGTATAGTACACCATATTTTTGTTTATCTATTTGTCCACTAATGGTCATTTGGATTATTTTGTGCCTTTTGTCTATTATGAATAATGCTCCTATAAACATTCTTATAATGTTTCTGTGTGGGCACATGTTTTCATTTCTCATGGGTACATACCTAATGGTGGGTTTGCTGGCTTATATGGTAATTTTATGTTTAATCCTTGAGGAACTGCTAGACTGTTTTCCAAAGGGGCTACATTATTTTAAATTCCCACCAGCAGTGTGTGAGAGTTCTGATTTATCCATATTCTTGCTAATGCTTGTTTTTATCTGACTTTGTGATTTTAGCCAACCTGGTGGGTATGAAGTGGTTCTCACTGTGGTTTTGATTTACACTTCCCTGATGACTAATGAGTGGAACATAGTTTTCAGGTACTTATTGGCCGTTTGCAGACCTTCTGTGGAGATCCTTTGGCCTTTTAAAAATTGGGTTCTCTTTTTATCTTTGAGTTCTAAGAGTTCATTATACATTTTAGACACAGGTCACTTATCCTAAGTTATACAAATATTTATTCCCATTCTCTAGGCTCTCTTCACTTCCTTAATGGTGTTCTTTGAAGAAGAGTCATTTTTCATTTTGATAAAGACTAATTTATCTATTATTTATTTTGTTGATTGTGCTTTTGCTGTCATATATAGGAATTCATTGTCATGTGCAGTGTCATTTATTCCTTTTTTTTTTTAAGAGTTAATAGTTTTTGAAATTCCTGTTGTGGCTCAGTAGTAATGAAGCCAACTAGTATCCATGAGGATGTGGGTTCGATCCCTAGACTTGCTTAATGGGTTAAGGATCTGGCATTGCCATGATCTGTGGTATAGGCCGCAGATGCTGCTTGGATCACACATTGCTGTGGCTGTAGTGTAGAGCAGCAGCTACAGCTCTGATTTGACCCCTAGTCTGGGAAATTCTGTATGCTATGAGTGTGACCTTAAAATAAATAAATGAATAAATAAAAAAACAAGACACAAAAAAAAGAGTTTATAGTTTTTTCCTCTTATATTTAGGACTTTGTTCCATTTTGAATCAATTTTTACATATGGTATGAGATAATGGTCCAGAATTAATTTGTTGACTGTTGCAAAGAAGTCAGGTAGGATTCTGATACTGTGTCAACTTCTAGATCAATTTGATAAGTATAGTTGACTCCTGAACAGTGTGGGTTTGAATTGCATGGGTTCACTCATGCATAGATTTTTTTCACTGAATATAGTACTACCTTTTTGATCCATAGCTGGTTGAATGCCTGGATGCAGAACCTTTGGGGACTTGAATATCTACAGACTGTGGTATACACAGCAGGTCCTGGAACCAGTAAGCCCAAATACTGAGGGATGACTATATAGATTTATCAGTAATGTTTTATTTTTTAACCCATGAACATGTGATACTTTAATTTATTCATATCTTTAATTTCCTTCAGCAAGGTTTTGTTTCAGTTTTATATTTTTGTTAACTGTATTCCTAAATATTATATTGTTTTGATGCTGTTGTAAATGGAATTATTTTCTTAATTTCATTTTTGGATTGATTATTGCATGTATTTAAAAATACAGCTGAATTTTGTATCAGTTTATTCTGTATCTTGCAACCTTGCTGAGTTCATTTATTAGCGCTAATGGTGTTGTAGTGGGTTTCTTAGAATTTTCTCTATATGAGAGTATGACATCTCTAAAACAGAGATAGTTTCACTTCTCTTTTCTAATCTGTATGCCTTTTATGTCTTTTTCTTGGCAAATTGTCCTGCTAGAACCTCCTGTACAATCTTGAATTGTATTGAATAGTACTGAAATAGTATTCAAAATAGTGTTGAAAGTAGCAAAAATGGATTTTTGTCACTTGTTCTGTTCTTGACCATAAGAAGAAATCGTCCAGTGTGTTTGGTATTAGCTATTGTTTTATTCACAGATATCCTTCATCAGACTGGGAAATTCCATTCTACTACTAGTTTGTTGGGTATCTTTATCATAGAAGAGTATTGGTCTTTACTTTTTTTTTGTCTTTTGAGATGATCATGTGATTTAAAAAAATCCTTTTGGTACAATAATGTATTACATTAATTGAATTTCAGATGTTAAACCAAACTTACATCTCTGGGATAAATTCCATTTGGTCATGATGTCTAATTCTTTTCTCTATACTGCTGGATTCAGTTTCCTAGTATTTTGTTGAGGATTTTTGCATCCATGTTCCTAAGGTACATTGTTTTGTAGGTTTTTTGTTTTTTTTTTTCCTGTGATGTCTTTGACTGGTTTTATTATCAGGGTGATACTGACATTTCCTCTTTTTTTTTTTTTTTTCTTTTTTTTTCTTTTTTGGTTTCTTTAGGGCTGCACTGCAGCATATGTAAGTTGCCAGGCTAGGAGTTGAATGGGAGCTGTAGCCGTCCTATGCCACAGCCACAGCAACACCAGCTCAGAGCCACGTTTGCAACATACACCACAGCTTATGGCAACACTGGGTCCATGACCCACTGAGTGAGGGCAAGGATTGAATCCATATCCTCATGCATATCCGTCCGGTTCCTTACTGCTGAGCCATGACAGGAACTCCCTAACATTGACTCTTAAAGTCCAGGCATCCCAGAAGGAAACTCTAGGAAAGTCAGCCATGGCAATGAGAATGTAATACCAGTAAAGAAGGTCAAGCAGGCAGTTTGCAGATTTGGGGGGAACACGGCATAGAGGAAACTCTGGTTGCAGGGGACACCTGAAGTGTGTTCTGATCCAGACATAGGTGGTGCCTTGTACTTTGCCCAGTTCTATCTGTGTGCTTGCTGCTAGAGATGGGGAGGGAGGTGAGAATGAGACTTGCAGAGCCAGTTTGTATCTAATGAATAAATAACAGGGATTGGCAGGCCCTTCTATGGAGGAAGTATAGATCACTGAACATTTAAACAAGTACAACCTGCTGGGGAAGAAGTTTCATTTACATGAAAATTATATCCAATAATCTCTAAGTGTTCCTTTAAAAAACACTTATCTCCACACGTGGATATGGATAAGGAGCAGCCTTTCCTTCTGTGTTTAATTAGCCATCAGTGGCTTTGCATCTGTACCACTTTCTAATATTAATTTAGAAAAGTCATTGAAGTTTGCATAGGTCATTTTTATTTATAAAATGGAAAGTGCTAGCTGTAAATTCCAACATTGATTTTCTCTAATAATAACTTTTCACTAATAATCATTCAAACTTAGAAATAATAAGTTCTCTCATAAATTTATGAAAATGTAAATGTATGGGGCAGGAGTGAAAGATTTATTTTTCATAATAGCCTTACCTAGAATATTTTTCTTTTTTGGTTTCTTTAGAATTCATGTATGTAATTTAGAATGATAATTGCAGATACGTATTTTCATAAAGGTTTCTCAAGGAAGCTTATCTTTCTATTTGTAGGGCAGTGAATATTTTCAAATATTTGGTAAAATTTAAAGTGTAACAGTGTGTGTTGCATTTAATATTCTAGGCTGCACTTGGTGTCTTATTTTTGACTACATTATGAAATAACAGAACATTACCTTCTTTACTAATGGGATATATTTTTTAAAATAAGCTTTAATTGTTGCCACCACATCTTGATTTTTTTTTTGAATGCATTTTCAGTAGTAAGTACCAGCAAAGGACAATTTCGATGATATATAGTCCAGACTGTATTAATGCTATTTCCTTTACTTCGCTTCTGGGATAATTTTAGTATCAGAATGTTGAGAGGCATATCACCATTTGGCTGGACCTATGCTTTTCAAGTGAAATAACTAAGATCTGAAAGTGACTTTCACCAATCACCCAGCTTCCTAGGGCCAGAGCTGGCCTAGGACTCAGGTGACTTGATCCCAACACAGGGCTTTTTCCTTATAGGTTCTTTCATTACTAGAAGAGTATCTTTGATAATAGAGTTAAATAGATATAAAGATAGGTAAACTTAAAATCTGTGATGTTTGACAGGTAAATCCAAAAAAATAACCATCTTTGTTAAAATTTTCATGACATGAGTTTGCAGCTGTATTGGTTCCAAATTGCTACTATAACAAATTGCCGCAAACTAGGGGCCTAAAACAACATGTTCGTTTCCTACAGTTCTGGAGGTTGAAGTCCAAAATGGGTCCTATGAGACTGAAATCCAGGTATGACGGAGCTGCAGTCCTCCTGGAGGCTCCAGTCGAAAAATGCCTTTCTTACCATTTCAGCCTCCAGAGGCTGCCCGCATTTCTTGACTCAAGATTCCATGCTTTATTGTCAAGGCCATCAGTATAGCAGCATCAGATCTCTCTTTCTCTGACCTCTGCTTCCATTGTCACATCTTTTCCTCATTCTGGCTCTAAGACACTTTCTTTTAAGGAAATTCTGCCTTCACTGGGACTACCTGGGTGATCCAGGATAATCCTATCTCAGGATTTTTAATTTAATCACATACACAAAATCTTTCTACCCAAGCAAGTAACTTCTTTACAGAGTTGAGGGATTATAATATGGATATTTTGGGGGTGCCATTACTCAGCCTGTCACATAAGTATATAAACAATAAATTCACTAATTTCCTGGAATATTTCATATTAATAGGATTTATCATATCATTGCCATCTTTACAGTTATTCTGAAAACTAACATATGAAGACTTTCTAATGTCCTTGAGATACTGAATCTCAAATGTTGTCATTCATTTTGGCCTCGGATAATTTGTGATAAAGACTCAAGACAAGACAAACACAAAACATATTGTGCTAGTACAAGTTATTTGATGTCCACAAAGCGGGGGGAAGGTGTCAGTTTCCATTCACTCTGGTTTCTATTCTCCAGGGACTGTGGTCAGGTTTAACCCCACATACATTCTGATCCCTGAGACCCATGAAGGAAATCAGAGGGTTCACACAGGGCCAGAACTAAAGCACAGGGCAGCTGTGGGTTGTAGTCAGGTTTTTATTAGACATATTCCTTCTTTCTATCCTTTTTTGATTTCTTCCCTTTTTTAGACTTTGCGACTGCACTTTATGACACTGATCGTTCCTACCAATAACAAGCAGCAGTGATTAAGATGGTGAAATACAAAAGGCAGAAAATTGGACTCTTCCTTAACATTGTTTTTATAGTCACATATTATTAGAATCCCAGGACTCTACAGGTCCTTAATGATCAATCAAATATGTATGTATCATTAATTTACTGAGTACACTGGTTTACTGCTTACCTGCTATCACTTTTATTCTTGCCCACACCTGTCCCCACCCCCCTGCTCCTGCAAACACCAATGCCACTGGCACATACCTTATAGATTTGGTCAGTTCAAGGTTGTAGAGCACAAAACTGACACTTTTGTTAAGTTCACAACATTAACACTGAGCAGTCGTTGCACAAAATGGCAGTTGTGGGAAACTCTAGGACCCAGCTCTATGAAAAAGGCAAAGTTGGGTCGGGGGAGTAGGTTGATAAGCAGTAAATATTTCTCTGGGGAGAAGCATACAAAGAGGAGCAAGATTTTTTTTTAGATTATGTTGTTCAGAAGGATTTTGAAACATCCTACTTGTAAGCAACTATTACATTTTCAGAAGTATAAGACTAACGACATACAGCGTTCTACAAACTTGTATTAAATACTGTACATTTTGTTAACTCGGCTCCAATTCTGTTTTCTGTTACAGGATTTGAACCCAACATGAATGATTTTTCTTAAGTCCTTACTGTTTTGTGATTATGCTGAGAGCGCAAGGAACCAACAGTAATTTACTCTATGCCATAATCATCCTGTTTTGTTTTTAGAAAACTCCCAACAACCTGACAGGACACATTTGTTATGGTTGATTCTAGGCATTTAAATATGAAAACAATTAATGTGCATTTGTAGGGAATATGACAAATGGGAATTTGTGAGCAGACCAATTTTTCATTGACGTGCATTCGAGAACACTATTATAACTCAGGCTTGCCTCCCAAGTTGCATAAATGAGTTGATTTCCTAGTATTTATGTGGGAAGGTTGACAGATGAGATTGACTTTGGTGTCAACTTAAGAGTCCCTTTCTATTTCCCTCCTCCAGGTTTCACTTTTTGTGCTGATTCAGATGTGAGCTCTGTGCATTCAACCATCCAACTAATATATTGAGACAAGAAAGCAATAACTTTTGGATATTACATGAATTGTGGGGAAAGAATCATGGGGGTGCAGGTGAATAAACTTTTACTATGGGAACAGCTCACTGGGCATAATTTTCTGCTGGGTCCAAATAATCACAGTTTGTGTTTCAAAGAGTACTTTCTGTCCTTTCTCTGCACTCATTCTCATTCAGGTGTAACATCAACTCTTTTTATTAAGAGTAATATTATTATCCTCATTTTATAGGTGAGGAAATTGAGACACAGGATGTTAAATGAATTGTCCAAGTTCATGTTCCTTACTTAGTCCTCTAGGCACAGAAAGTAGATCCCCTTACATATCCATATTTTAAAGCTTTGGACATGCCACAGTAACCTCAAAATCCTTTTTCTAAGTGAAAGTAGAATTTTCTCAGCAATTGGGCAGATTCTAAGACAAAGGAGATGGAGAATTAACACCTCAGCAATTAAAATCATTTTGTGAGCCCTGCCTAGGACATTCCTTCCCACAAGTCAGAACCCCTGTAGGTTTGAGGAATGTGTAATTTAAGGGTAATTTACACTCACTGTGATGTCTGATTTCTGGGGTGATTATAAACCAAATGCTATCATTCATCATGGTTCTCAAAGTATTAGTGATAAGGATTCTAAAAAAAAAATCACTTAGCATTCACAGAGGAGAATAAATGGTTAGAGCAGGATTTTTGATCAAAAGGGAAGAATAGTGATAAAAAGGGCAGGCTAGCTTTGTGGTGGAGGTTAGATGGCAGGCAGGTTTCTCAGCAGTGAGCTGCCACTGTGTCCTCTGCATTGCTTGGCATCCACATTGTGGAAAAGCTGAAAAAAGTTCGAGAACATCAGGTTTGAATTAAAAGAAGGGAAGATCAGACTGGGAAAATGCCCCAAATACAGACTAAAATAGCAGCATCTGTATACAGAGCTTGGACAAATGTCCGTGTGCTCCAAAGAAAGTTTGTAGTGAAGAAATATTTGAATAATTTGTTTTTGCTTTTGTGTAAGGGAACCTTAAGGTTCAGATTACATAGAGGGAAAGTAAATTCTCAAGGTAAAGAGGTGCATTGGGGAACTAGCAAGAGACTAGAAAACAGCCAGGCAGCAAATCAGTGCTTTAAACCCCTTGATGAAGTAACTCTCTGGAGATTATTGTGTAACATGCAACTTCCCTTTTTCTCTCTATGTGATTTGTACCTTGAGTTTCTCTTAAAATGTAGCAGAAAGCACTTATACAGCCGCTTACTTCATTTAATAAGGGTGGGGAAAGATGAGAACAGAGTTCAAGTTCTGACTCCAAAATGAATGAATTATGTGGCACTGGGACGTCTTCATCTATACAAAAAGGTGGGTAGATGGTTCCAGGGTTTCCTTCAGTTTGAAACTGTGGCTGCTGAAGCACATAAATGCCTGGAGCTTAATTTTTCACAGAGACAACTTTCTCCACCTTAATTCCCTACATAGTAGCAACTAACTTTGAGGAGCAGCAAGAGGACAAGACTCTGGAGCCTTTTGTTTGGAAGCTGTGGCAGGGGTTGATGCTGCACTGGAATGTTGACCTTGAGAAGGTACATCCCTCTTCTCTCATGATTTCACTCTCTGCAGCTCACTGAATGCAAGTGACTTTGAACATTGCACAGGAGCTCTCCCTGTGTCATCACTATGGTCTGTAATTTCCTGCTGAAGGTTCTCCCTCTTCAAAAGTCCACAGTGAAGGTGGAAATGGGATATTATTATTACTAGTCCTCATTGACTCTGAGACGGAGTAGATGCTCTGACTGCAGCCATACAACACTTTCTGAGAATGATTTATGTGTAGTGTTGTGATCTCCAGGCAGCCGTGGGGCGAACATCACACTTGTGGCTGCCTCTCAGTTTATTTGCAAGGTTTCATGTTGGAGGAATCACATCAGCCTTTTTCACTCATCTCTTTTCTCGACCATATTTGATTGCAGATTAACAGCTTTTCTCTCAACTATGCCTAAATCTGGCTTTTCTTCTGTATATATGTGTGTCTTAGGGAATGTTTTTAGAAAAAAAATATCAAAGCAAGAAGGCTTTCTGATTTGATGAGTTATGACTGATAACCAACTTTTATGTTTAACCATGGAAAAAATTATTTATTTGTAGTATATCTGGGTTAGGCCTTCCAGGAGAGAGAAACAGGTTCTGGGCAATTTAAGTCTGACATGCAATTAAGAAAAATACAAATTGAAACCTGTGGTGATTTCAATTGACCTAAATCCCACCAAAGGCTGATGTTCTATAGATAAAGTCTTATTTCCATATCTTGTGGGGTTCATGATAATTACTAGATGAATTAAATAAACAAGGCTCACTCCTAGAAGGATCCATTACCTATGTGGGTGGGTATCTGGTTGGCACTTATAGGACAAAGTGAACAAAGAGAGATGCTGGACTCCTTCCCACCCTGATCCACTGCTGCTGCAATTATGTAAATATAAGCACTGTTCTCACCTACCAGAGTATTTGTTCTCTTTCCATTAAAATGAGTGACTTTGAACTAAATGATCTAATTTTTTTCATCTCCAGCATTAAATCTGTCTTCTTTATTCTCAAACCAGAATTGTTCCATATTGTTCTCAGCTCTGAATGCCTGTGAAAAGCATTTGAGGTCTAACATACATGCCATTTCCCCCCTTAAAACATGCCCCCAAACCCCAGTATTCTTAGAATATGTTCTCCCTTGAACATCTTCCTCTCCCCTACACCCCCACTGAAAGCTTAACCTTTTTCAAGGGCCATTTCCAATCACATCCTTCATGAAGCTTTCCTATCTAAATGCAATTTCCCTTTCTTTTCTTTGAATTCCTGAAATGTGCTGTGAATTCTTCAGTATATTTACTTGTTAGTGTCATTCTTTGTGCAGATTTTTTATTCCCTTTATTAGAATGCATTCGCCTCAAGGCTTTGGTGCTGTCACCTGTATTTCCTCCTAGTTGTCTTGGGATAGAGCCTTGCATATTTTTTGTAATAAGCAACCTTTTTTTAAATGAGCAAATGCATTTTACCCACATGAATTCTGTGACAGGACACAGAGTCAATTGCATTCTAGTAAAAGATGTTGCAGCAAGAGTTCTTCATTATAAACCTTTAAAACAATTAGAAAAATAAAGGATAAGTTGAATTTTAAGGGTGAAAATAGTTGAAATCCTGCCGGACATTGATATAGTTTAAAGTGATGCCATTTAGAATGTGAATATACCAAAGATGGCTTTTTAGTATGGTGTGTGTGTGTGTGTGTGTGTGTGTGTGTGTGTGTGTGTGTGTGGTTTAAAAAGAGGGGGATCCGTCTAGGTAAAGGGCAGGGCAGGAATGAATCTGTAGAAATCTCACTGTTTTGGGGATTTGGAGTTTTCAGTGCATTTGCTGCTTCCTTAGAGGCTTTTCTTTGCCCATTTGTTTACTGCTCTGAGCATGAAGCAAGTCTAAGCATTTCATTTTTCAATTCCCCTCTTATAGATGTTGAAAATGGTCTCAAACTAGAATGTGAGGGCAGTTCTCATTATGAAAGCAAAAGTAAATGAAATTGGTTCTCTCATTATTGTGTCTTTACCCATGAAACTTCTAATATTTGCTTTGCAAAAAGAAGAAAAACAGGAAAAGCCGAGTTTATCTTATTACTCTACTATGTCCTAGAGGGCATTCTTAGAGTATCATATAAATGTAAAAGTTGGGTTTATGTTTGTTCCAATTATTCTGTGTCTTTATTTTATCCACTTAACTTCTCTACTTTATGAGCCCTTTAGGTTTTGCTCCCCATCTGATTCAGGAACAATCTGAACACTGGATGTTTAACTGACTTGATAAATAATAGGATTCCTTCTCAAAGTTGCTCCTTTTTCACATCCATATTGTACACATTTCTCTACTGTTATCAACCAGAAATAAATAAGGAAGTATTTACTTAGCCTTGGGAAACAGTCATATTTAGAGGTTGGTAAGAAATAGTGGATCCTAAAAAAAAAAAGTCAGAGGAAAGAATGAGTAAGGCAGGAAGAGGAGAGGATGATATAGTTTTATCCAGTGATTAGGATTATATGAGAAGAGAGGTAAAATGATTGGATTTCACTAAGGAAATATTTGGGTCCCTCTTTTAAATGCAGAAAAGTAGTAGAATAGTACAGACGGAGCCAGATTTCTGTTTTTCCACGTGGTTAAAGAGGTGTTGGAGTTCCCACTGTGGTGCAATGGGATCAGCATTGTCTCTGCAGTGCCAGGATGCAGGTTCCATCCCTAGGCCTGGCATAATGGGCTAAAGGATCCAGAGTTGCTGCAGCTGTGGTGTGGGTTGCAGCTGCAACTCGGATCTGACTGGTGGCCTAGGAAGTCTCATTTTTTGACAGGGTGGCCAAAAGGAAAAAAAAAAAAAGTGTTAAATGCGTGTTGAGTTCACAATGGCAACAGAAGTTTTTAAAAGAACTTAGTGATACAATAAACAGTATAGGCATGGAGTTTTGTTATTAAGGAAACCCTTCCTTATGTCCAAGGTAAAAGGAAGTATATTTATGTCGAAAGTCAAAAGGAGGCAAGAAGCCCCAGGGACTCAGGAGAGATGAGAGAAATAGGGAAACGAAGGATGACCTGTCGAAGAGACAGAAGATAGCATCCAGGGAGGCCATGGGAGGCTTTTCAGAGACAGATATTGGAGCTCCTGTTGTGTCTCAGTGGGTTAAGAAGCTGCCTGCAGCCGCTGGGTCATTCTGGAGCTGCAGGCTTGATCCCTGGCCCGGCACAGTGGATTAAGGATCCAGCATTGCTGCAGCTGTGGCATAGGTCACAGATGCTGCTTGGATTCAATCCCTGATCCAGGAACTTCCATATGCTGCAGATGCAGCCACAAGAGACAGACAGACACATGTTTAGCTCTACCTTCAAAACTAGAAATGAAAGATGGTAAGTTGGGTTTTTATGGACAAGATGCTTATGGGTGAAGGCACTCATTGATCCTCAGTGGCGTGAATCTTTACCAGTAGTCAGCCACAACACAGTAGATGGGGCACTAGGTACAGTCAGGATTTAGAAAGTTTAAAATACCTATCAAGGTTGTGTGTTAACACTTTTGAATAAACTTTAGACCACAACAAGGACTAATAGTTGAACATAAAGGTGTCTTCAGTTCTGAATTTCTCCCTAGAAGAGTTCTAGTGGGGAAGCGTGGACAGAGTGGGAATATGACAGTTCACTAGCAGTTCAGTGGACTTCCCTGAACTGAGAAGTAATCTGTGGGTTAGAGTCAGGTTTATGGAAATCGTATGTGCCTTCACCCTCACCTAGTGTTACCTCATTATGTGTGTAGCATTGCTACTGATTTATTGCTAATTGTTATGGAAGCCACACCATTTAGAGTTTTGTTTTTGAAATTTTATAATTAACTCTTCTGTTTAACTTTACCCATGAATGAACTTTTTTTTTTTTCTTCTGTGCCCTCAGCATATAAAGTTCCCAGGCCAGGGATTGGTTGTGTGCCACAGCAGCAACCCGAGCCACTGCAGTGACAATGCTGGCTCCTTAACTTGCTGTGCCACAAGAGAATACCATGAATGAATTTTTAATAAGGAAAGTATGAATAGAAGAAAGTAAGAGTAGTGCCTCAATAACTTCGTTGCATTTGCACCTAAACAGCCTGAAGAATTAAGTGAGGGGTAGTAAGGAGGTAACTTTGCCATGTCTGTCAATAAAGCCAAACAAATTGATGACCTGGATGTTAACAGATTTATTTATTTTCCTTTTTTTAACTTATGTATAGTTGATTTACAGTGTTAGGTGTACAGCAAAGTGATTCAGTTACACATACATATCAATTTTTTCAAATTATTTTTCCTTATATGTTATTAAAAATAGTAAGTATAGTTCCCTGTGCTTTTAGTAGGTCCTTGTTGGTGATTTCTCTTATGTATAGTTCTGTATGTTAATCCTAAACTGCTAATTTACCCCCCCACCGATTTCCACCTTTGGTAACCACCATAAGTTTGTTTTCTATGTGGATCTATTCCTGTTCTGTATATAAATTCATTGGTACAATTTTTTTTTTTAGATTCTACAAATGAGTGATAGTATATAATATTTGTCTTTGTCTGGCTTACTTCACTTAGTCCATAATCTCTAGGTCCATCCATCTTGCTGCAAATTTCATTCTTGCTTGCATTATTTCATTCTTTTTTATGGCTGAGTAATGTTCCATTGTATATATGTACCACGTCTTCTTTATCCATTCATCTGTTGATGGACATTCAGGTTGGCTTCCATATCTTGGCATTGTAAATAGTGCTGCCATGAACATTGGGGTGCATGTATCTTTTTGAATTATGGTTTTCTCCAGGTAGAAGCCCAGGAGTGGAGTTGATGGATCATATGGCAGTTTTATTTTTAGTTTTTTAAGGAACCTCCATACTGTTCTCCATAGTGGCTGTGCCAATTTACATTCCTACCAACAGTGTAGAAGGGTTCCTTTTTCTCCACACCCTCTCCAGCATTTATTGTTTGTAGACTTTTTGATGGCGGCCATTCTGACTGGTGTGAGGTGATATCTCATTGTAATTTTGATTTGCATTTCTCTAGTAATGAGCAATGTTGAGCATCCTTTTCATGTTCTTTTTGGCTATCTGAATGTCTTTAGAAAAATATCTATTTAGATCTGCCCATTTTTTGGTTGGGTTGATACTAAGCTGCACGGGTTGTTTGATATTAAGCTGCATGGGGTTTTTTGATATTAAGCTGTATGGGTTGTTTGTATATTTTGGAGATTAATCCCTTCTCAGTCACATCATTTACAAATACTTTCTCCCATTCTGTAGGTTGTCTTTTCAGGTTTGTGTGTGTGTGTGTGTGTGTGTGTGTGTGTTTTCCTTTGGTGTGCAAAAGCTTTTAAGTTTATTAGGTCACATTTATTTATTTTTGGTTTTATTTCCATTTGTCTAGGAGATGGATCCAAAAAGATACTGCTGTAATTTATGTCAAAAAGTATTTTGCCTATGTTTTCCTCTAGGAGTTTTATAGTATCCGGTCTTGTGTTTAGATCTTTAATCCATTTGAGTGTATTTTCGTATATGGTGTTAGTAAATGTTCTAATTTCAGTCTTTTACATGTAGCTATCCAGTTTTCCCAACACCATTTATTGAAGAGACTTCTCTCTATTATACATTCTTGCCTCTTTTGTCATAGATTATTTGACCTTCAGTGTGTGGGTTTGTTTGGGGGCTTTCTATCCTATTCCATTGATCTATACTTCACTTCTTGTGCCAGCACCATATGTTTTGGTTACTGTAGTTTTCCCAAACAGCCCAAAGCAATCTTGAGAAAGAAGAACAGAGCTGGAGGAATCAGGCTCAACAGATTTATTTAACTTTCCTTGTTTCTCATTGGGAGAATGCCAGAGTTCCTTCTGTGGCACAATGGGTTAAGGATCTTACATTGTCTCTATGGTGGGTCTAATAGCTTCTGAGACAGAGATTTGATCCCCAGCCCAGTGCAGTGGGTTAAGGATCCAATGTTGCTGTAGTACTTGCATCACAGGTCACAGGTATGACTCAGACTTGATCCTTCTCCTGGGAACTTCCATACGCCGCAGGCACAGCCAAAAAAGGAAAAGAAACGAAAAGGTCCCTCCTTTGCTTGGTCTGGCCCTAAGCCCCTTCTCTGTACAAACTGTCCCTAAATGATCTTATTCCAGCCTCTAATATTGAATACATCTACATTCCACTGCTACGGTAATATATAGCTCCACCCCTGACCTTTCTGACTCTTCTTCACATGCATAAGATTTCTGGAACATAAGCTGCTGTAGAGTGTGTAAACTTCATCTTTTTTGTCCAGAACTTGTCTCCTGTCCAGAAGCATGCCTGGTGCAAACCTACTGTTGATTAGATCTTTCTTGAGTGGATGTCTAAGAACCTTGTCTAAACCAACATGACTAGCAAAATACTTGTTTTTTACCCCACCTGTTCTTTCTGTTTTCCCCATGTGAGTAAACCAACACATACACAGTTGTGCAAACTAAGAACCTCATTCTCATTCCTCCTTTCTCCAAATCTCCTCTTCCATGATCCAAGTCCAGGCCACTTCTTATTTTTCCTGGAATCTGCAGTGGGCTCCTCCTCAATCACCTCATTAAATCATTCTCCACAAAGCAACCAGAACAATCGTTTTAAAGCCAAAATAAAACTATGTACTCCCTCCCCATTTGGAACTCTTTAATGACTTTCATATTTAGAATAAAAGCGACATTCTGTCTGTGCTGAGATCCTGCTCTAGGATCTGGCCTCCTCCAGCCTCTCAGCCACTTGAACCACTCTCCCCTCACTCCTTGCCTGTCATCACTCTGCCCTTTTGGCTCCTGCCTTAGGCTCTTTGTACTTGTGTTTCCTTCTACCTCGAATACTATTCTTCATATCTGCAAATGGATCTCCCACATTGCATTATATTACTTAAATCTCAGCTGAGATATTTCTTCTTCATACAGACTGTTTCTAATAAGCAGATCTGAATTACTACCCATTCCCTACCATCCCAACAAAGCTCATGGCCCTGTTTTCTCTTCTTCATTGTAGTTATCACCGCTTGATATCATCTTATTAAGTTATTGCCTTCCCCTCACTAAAAGTTAAGCTCTTGGAGAACAAGGAACACTGCCTGTCTAGTTATCTGTTAAATCTTAAACACAGTGTGGTTTCTGCACAGAGCGAACACTAAGAAACTATTTGCTGAATGTAAACTGTCTATGGGATGGAGGTGACATGGTAGGTTCCATAATTAAGTCAGGAAAGAAGTTGCCTCACGAAGTCTGTGAACCTTGTGTTCCATCTGCATCACTAAGGGTGAAATAATAAGCTGAAGTTAATTCTCGAGGGAGGAATTAGGGACATTGGACACTTCAGCAGTGCAGGAGGTTGGAATAGAGATGGGCACAGAAGCATGCCTGGGAGACTCTTTTGGACCAAAGCATAGAGATATAGGAGAGATAGCACCAGGATGGAATCAGAGATAATATTTGAGACAAATCTAAAATAACTGCTACCAAAGACAGCCTCCTTTTGGTTTAACAGCCTGCCTAGCTAAGGTATGCTTTGAGAGATCCCTCGAAACAGAAGCTGTAAAGGAACCCTGTTCATCACTGTGATCCAAATCTGCTGTGCCCAGAATCCAGGGATTTTCTGTATCTGTGGAGTCCACCACTGGACAAGAGATTGGAATCCATAGGAAAACCAAATCCTTCATATCCTTAGGTCCTTTATTATCAGAGTCATTCATAGTTCAAGTCCAGTGCCCTAGAATGGGCCATTTATTGATGTTTTGAAATCCACAGCTTCTACTTAATGAATCCCACCTATTTTCTAGGCTCCATCAAGGCAACTGTTGCCTTTTGAAGATTTATACTTCCAACCAGATTCTGTCTTTCATTTCCCTGAATCTTCAAAGTATTTGGGATTGTCTCTTTAAGACACTCCAGCCTTGGATTGTAAGATTGGATGATCAATTGCCTTAGGTTCCTTCCCCTAAACTGGGTCCTAATTATTCCTATAGCTTCTATGACATAATCACATGCCTTAGAAATTCATGAATCAGTGTAAAACTTGGAAGAAATTCTGCTATTTACTAGGCATGTAATCTTGTGATTTACTTCTCAAAGCCTACATTTTGTCATCTCTAAAACTGAATTAATGACAAAGAAAATAATAAGCATACCATAGGACTGTCAAAATAATTAAATGAGATAGCATATATACAGTGCTTGGCATGGATTGTAATTAGTAGTGGATATTATTATGGTGATGGATTTCATGGGAATTCCAAATGTCAATCCCAGAAGAACCCAATAATGGTCCATCTTCAGTGACTGTCTTTGATTCTAATATTGATGACATTCTAAAATATTGACTCTCATAGAGCCAATAATAAATATAGTGCCAAAAATTCAGTTGTGAATATAGGCATATATCCTTTAATTAAGAAAAAGTTAACCAGGGAAAAATCAATTCTGGATTTTATACATAGGAAATTGGATTTCCTAATGGGTATTTTAAAACACTTTGGGAGCATAAATACACCTGGAGCACTCAGGCTGTAAGTTGGTGACTCAGAGAGCAAGGGCACAGAATCCTGAAATAAGCAACATCAAATGGCCACTTAAGCTCTTAAAGAGCCAATTGCAGAAAATAAATTAATTCATTTAAATATGCATGAATATCCTAAGTGGTGGAATATACTCAAATAGTGCTGAATGATTTCCTTTGTTATGTGTTCTGAAGTATTAATAAGGCCTTGTTTTGTGCCTTATACCTGCTATGAGAACAAATCCTAGAACCTTATTAAATTGTTTTTAAGGTAATTTAGATTATAAAACAGCAAATTCCAGTCAAAGTACAGATTGGTTTCATTGATTTAGAAAAGTGGATAGCAAGTCACTCAAAGGATAGATGGATCCTAGAGGAAATGGAAAGTGATTCTGATTAGATTGTTAGAAAAGAACTTTGGAGAGGCTGACATCATTTTGCAGAAACTTCATAAAAGTTTCCAACTTGCCAACCTTTCTTCTAACATATGTGATAAGATTTTTATGAACTTCTCTGATCCTATGTGGCACAGCAATTTAAATCCTAAAAATGATATATACTCAATTGTGGACTGCAGAGGGTACATTTAGAATTTTTATCAGAATTATTACTCAGTTGTTTCCAGCTTTCATCAGATGCCTTAATTTTCATTATGGTAACTGCAGACATGAAAATCCCAGTATTATCTGTCCTTGCATTCTGAAAAACAAACTTTATGGTTGTATAAATGAATAAATCAAGGGAAGGGGCCAGAAAGAGAAGGCAGAGACATCAAAAGCAGGAGCAGACTGGAGTTCCTGTCGTGACTCAGTAGTTAACGAATCCGACTAAGAACCATGAGGTTATGGGTTCGATCCCTGGCCTTGCTCAGTGGGTTAAGGATCCAGTGTTGCTGTGGTGTAAGTTGCAGACGCAGCTCGGATCCTGCATTGCTGTGGCTCTGGCATAGGCCAGTGGCTACAGCTCCGATTCGACCCCTAGCCTGGGATCCTCCATGTGCTATGGGAGTGGCCCAAGAAATGGCAAAAAAAAAAAAATGCAAAAGCAGACTATCAACCAAAAGCCTCTCTTGTTCAAGGCTGTGTTCTATCTGATTTTTTTTTTTTTTTTTTTTTTTTTTTAAAGAGAGGGATTTAAGGAAATTACTTTTTGCCCTACACACACTGATTGTCAGGGTAGTTTTCTTGTTCGGCCTCATCATTTTTGGTGCCAACGTGGTGAAGGAGAGCTTGGCAGAGGGGTAGGAGACAGAACTGAGGAGCCCTCACAGTGGAACAGATGAAGCTTAGCAAAGGAATTGGCAGCCCTGCCTGAGAAAGGAAATAATCAAAAGAATTGCCAAGAACCATGAAACCAGGAGAAGAGGAATATGAAATACCTCAGCCTAACTTTTTGAACATGGAAAAACGTTAAATGTACTCCAAGTCTGTTAGGATGTCCATGTATTTCTATGAGTTTCTGTTATTATCATCATTTCTAGTCTGCCTTGGGGCTATGAATAGGATCAAGTCAGATACGATTTTTGGTTATTGTTTATTTTTTAGCTTGGTAAAAACACATCCTTCTTCACACAGGGTTTAAATAATTTGTACCTCATGAATAACTGCATATATTCTTGTAGTTGAATATTTCCTTTGATGCCAAAGGCTCATTATTTGTATGCTAATCTATTCTCTTGGGAAGCTAAGGTATGTTACATTGACAAATAATGTCTGCATCTTGGGGAGCAAATATAAAAAGAAACAGTACTTTGCAGGACGTTGGTGGAGCATTTGCAAGAGTTTGTCATGATAGGTCAGGAGGTATCTTTTTGTAGGTGAAGGATGCATGGAGGTGGTAGAAAGAGAAGAAAGGACACTAGAAATTTAGGTGAGACCCTGTACTAGGAGAGGAAGTCTGGATTCACACTGGGCAATGGGGAAAGATTTTAAACAGAGGAGGGAAAGGATTACCTTTGTGTTTAACAAAGATGACTCTGGAATCACTGCAAGGATTGGGTTAGAGAAGGATATAGTAAATAACTTAAAAAAAGATCAGACCACATAGGAAACTAGAACCTTATGTTAGTTATTTGAATAAACACTCCAAAGAGTCATTTTTCACTCATTCTAAAGGGAGAAAATATTTTGAGTGACTTTTTAAAATTGATGGCCGTATTAAATGTATTACCATTGACCTTTGAACAACAGGTTTGAACTGCCCAAGTCCACTTATATGTGGATATTTTTCAATAGTGGATGCTATAGTACTAGACAGTCTGTGGCTGGTTGAACTGGAGAATGAACAGGAACCATGGTTATGAGGGCAGACAGTAAATCATAGACAGAGCAACCCCTAGGTTGTTCAAGGGTCAACAGTACTATCTTTTGCAGTACGTCCCCTTGACCTTTACAATTCCAAATTCAACTTCCATGTCTGCTTATGAAAGAGGCTGTTCTCTTCTTCATTGATAGGGTTTGTAGGATCACTTATTTCTTAACGACGAACACATAATTGGAAGTGTCTCTTCTCGTTGTGAAATGTCTATTGCCGTCATTTATTCTGTCCTGTTTCTGATTCAGTCAAAATGATGCAACTTAAAGGGCCACGTATGTTGCAAAAGCAGTTCTTGAGACATTAGAAAATCATCCTAACTACATAGTCACTGTACTGCATTTCATACCAACTGCTACTGTTGACAAAGGAATTATACTTGTAGGAAGAATTCAAATATTACCCACAGACAATGAATATATCTTAATATGTGATTATTTATGTAGGTACCAACTGTTCATTGATGCTTCTTTAAGAGCATATGTCTTATATGGAGTTCCCATCGTGGCTCAGTGGAAGCAAATCTGACTAGCGTCCATGAGGATGCAGGTTTGACCCCTGAAATCACCTCACTCAGTGGGTTAAGGATCCAGCATTGGGAGTTCCCGTCGTGGCTCAGTGGTTAACGAATCCGACTAGGAACCATGAGGTTGCAGGTTCGGTCCCTGCCCTTGCTCAGTGGGTTAACGATCTGGCGTTGCCCTGAGCTGTGGTGTAGGTTACAGATGCGGCTTGGATCCCGCATTGCTGTGGCTCTGATGTAGGCCGGTGGCTACAGCTCCGATTCGACCCCTGGCCTGGGAACCTCCATATGCTGCGGGAGTGGCCCAAGAAATAGCAAAAAGACAAAAAAAAAAAAAGGATCCAGCATTGCCATGAGCTGTGGTGTAGGTCACAGACATTGCTCAGATCTGGCGTGGCTGTGGTGTAGGCCAGTGGCTACAGTTCCGATTCAACCCCTGGGCTGGGAACCTCCATGTGCTGCTGGTGTGGCCCTAAAAAAAAAAAGGTAAAAGACAAAAAAAAAGCATATGTCTCATAAATGGAAAAGACGAATCTTTAAGAACTTTCAGTATGAGATATTGTTCCATCACTACTATGGTTTCTGGTGATTAGCTTGCTCTTTTAATAGCTCTGTGAGATGTTTTTCTAATCAGTGCACATGAGTGGTGATCAAAACTAGAATTCCTAATTCTGAGCCAAAACAGTTGGAGACCAACCAAATCAGGACCTTTATTAAGCATTATAAGGAAAAACCCATCAATCATTTATTCACTCTCCCTAACTCTGCATAGATTGTTGGAAAATTTTATCAAAGTTTCTCTACTAAAAAGCCTTTAAGAAATTTAAATGATATACCTATTAGCATGTAGTATTATCTAATCAAAATTTGATTTGTGAGGGTGAATCAGCTAACATATTCATAATTTTAATTTTATTAACATCTCTGAAATTGGCTGATAATTATTTTAGAATTAAAGGCTCTAATTTTTCCATTGGGAGTGTGTTTCCAATGACCAGCCAATACAGTAACAGTAACAAATATAATTCTGTCTTCTTTGAGATCACAATGGGCAGCTGAAATGGAATATTTCCATCAGAATTGAATATCAGTTTTTTCTCAAATATTAAAAGCTTGTGGAGTTTCTGAAGATTCAATGCCAGGTTGAGCATTTTGCTTAGTAGAGGCTTATTGTGTTTTCAAGGGTTTTAACTCAGTTAAAATCTATGACCACGAACACCCTTGTCAGTGTCATTATCACTGTCAGCAAAATTTCATAAGTATAGTACTAAGGAAAATGCTTTGGAAACCACTTGAAAACCAAAATTTTAGCCTTAGAACTTCACCTTTATTTATAGTAGGAATCCATAAAATTAAAATACTAATCAGAGAGAGACCTAAGATGAGAAAATTCCATTGCCCTTGAGTATTTTTAATATTTTTAAATCTATTCAGTAGGGTAAATTATGTTGACAGCGATTTTAAGCATTTTCTTAAATTGTAGAACCCTTTGTTAACCCACAGCTTTATCTAGAACCTTAAACGTTTTTATGTTAATAAAGTTTTGATTGACGTATAATACAAGTGCTACCACATCTAGCGACTTACCACTTACTTTTTTTTCAAGTCTCTGAAATATTTTCATAACTATATATATATTCATATATTCATTCATATATATATATTTCTAACTTCACTGTGGCCTCTGCTGTAGTTTTTTCTGCAAGAAATAACAGCTATTAATACCAAGTGAATACTGAGTGCTTCCATCAGAGTCAAGTACCATTTTACAGGTGGGGAAGTCAAGGTATAGAGAAAGCCTGGCATCACAGCATGTGTAAGCAGTAGAGCTGGGAGTGTTCTCTGGATGTCTGAGGCCGAACCCACGTACTTACCACCCATATATCGCCTCTTACCTACAATAAAATAGCATTTCACCAGGATCTCCGAATGTACAAGCTTGCTATAGAGAGATTTTCATCAAACATACTTGGCAAGAAATTTGCATAAGATTAGTTGCCTTATGGCTTTCTGAAAAGTAGCCCACAGGCCAGGGGTTTTTTGTTGTTGTTTTTGATTTTTGGTTTTTTGTTTTTTTGCTTTTTAGGGCTGCACCCGCAGTACATGGAGGTTCCCAGGCTAGGGGTCCAATCAGAGCTACAGCTGCTGGCCTATGCTGTGGCCACAGCAATGCCAGATCTGAGCCTCGTCTGCAACCTATACCACAGCTCATGGCAACACTGGATCCTTAACCCACTGAGTGCTGCCAGGGATCAAACCCGCATCCTCGTATATCCTAGTTGGGTTCATTAACCGCTAAGGCACAAAGGGAACTCCAGGGGTTTTGTTTTTACTACCACTTTGCTACCTATCGAGCTTTTTTGAAGCCAATGCAAGTATTAGCCTTGGCTGTGCACTGGAATCACCTGGTGGGGGAGGGGCAGGGGGGGCTCTAAAATGTACTGGTACCCGGGACATTTGTCTCACACTTGGATGGCCTGATTTTATTGGTCTCAGGTGTCGCCTTGATGCTGGTTCCCCCACCACCCCCAAGCTTCCCAAGTGTTTCCTGTGCAGTCAAAGCTAAGAAGGGCTGTATTTAAAGCTAAGCTACCTTTCCGCTTTGTTCATACCTTTGCTCACATAGGGTGTACATGAGATAGGTATAACTAACAGAGTGGCTTGGTGGCTAAAATAAAATCATTCCAATAGGACCACTTCCTAATACTGAGTCTTTAAACAACTGTTCTTTATATCACACACAAAAAAGCCCTGAAATGATGCCCTAAGAATTCTGAAATGGGTTCTTGAAAAAAAAAAACAGTCTAGGTGGTCCTGTTTGTTGTACCTATGTTTTATAACCCCTAGCTTTTTACCTTGTGGCATGAAAAGCAACAAAATCTCAAATTTAGAAAAATACTGTTTTGGATGATAGAACATAAGACTGGAAATGGGAAGAATCTGTAGGAAGGGAACATCTGTTTATGTTAATTAACAGTAGTGGTTAAAAGCCTATTCCTCATATGGGGCACTTATTATTTCTTGAGTAGCCCATGGACAGCTTTCAACTAGAGGGCATGTCATATGTAACACTTTCCTTACAACTAGAACAGAACACAATGATCAGTGTCCAGGGAGAGTCTCCTAACCCTGCACACAGGCGTGCATATATACATACATACGGCAGATGTACATACCCAGAGGTGGGGGGAGAGAAAGGAGGAAGGGAGGGAGGGAGGAGAGGGCAGGGAAGAAAGAGGAAGAAAGAAAGAATAAAAAGAGAGAAAGGAAGGAAGGGAAGGAAAAGGAAAAAAATTGATTTACATGCCTAGCACTAAATTGCTATTTGGACAAGTAGATTAGTTCTTCTCTGTGACTGCATGTGTAGGCAATTATGCTTCTGTCTAGAGTAATTAAACATATCCATTTGTTTTCTTGGAAACAACTAAAAGTAGATTATATATCATCAAGTGATTCTCATTTAAAAAACAAATACTTGTTTAGCATTATAATTCCACCTCCAAAAATATCCGTACATTTCCTTATCTCCTACCATCAATTTTGGTGTGTTGTGACTTTTTAAATCACGATTATTTAGTTCTAGTAAGTTCACTATGCTGTCATATTAAGGATGTTCTTTTTTAAATTACAAATTAGAATCTATACTTTGGTTTACACCTTACATTTTTCCTCTTTTCTCATTCAAATAATTATAATTGTAATTGTAATGAAATTTGTAATTTTTTTCTGCATAACTTTAGATACATTTTCTTTTTTCTGAGAATTCTGTCACAACATGGATTAAGAGAATCCTTTAAAGCATGATGATGAATATTTGCCTAGGAAAGACAGGAATGGAGAAAAAATAACTCATACGCTTGAGGTCTGCGTTTATTTGTTCCTTTTAGCTGGAGGGCAGAAAAGCAGAAGCCTCTCTTGGACAGCTCCCCATTGTTACTGCTAACTATGAGTGCACAGAATAATAGGTGTTGAATCAAGAAATCACTAAACAGTTGTACTTTACATTTTTTTCCAAATAAAATGTCATGTGTGATAGTAGAGTAACTGAAATAACTATATCAGATGATATACTAGCCATATAGCAAATTTGGGGAATTCTTTAAAACAGACCTCCTAGCTGTTCAGTAACACCTAGGATATAGGGAAGAAGAGGAATGTCATTGCTTTGACAGGTTATCCGTTGGTTTTTTGATCCAGGCTGTTGCCCCAGCAGGATTCTGAGAGCCCTGAGGTCCTTGTTGGATTCCCCTCAATACCTCAATTTGTGGATAACTGAAATATAAAATCACTGTGGCCCCCTTGAGGAACTTTGGATCAGGACTGATAGATTACATCCCTTCTTCCTCTCTGTGTCCAGATTGCCAATGTGCTTTGTCATCATTCTAGCATCCTCACTGCTTCTGGAGCTGAAACATCTGTCTCTGTATCATTTCTCACTCTTTATTCCTGACACCAAGGTTCAGTTGGCCGCATGGATGGGAAGGATGAGTGACTGCTTTGAAGCAACAGACTCTGAGGAAGGGGTAAAAAGAGGACACCTCATCTCTGCCTTGTCAGCTCCGTAAAGGAACTGGCTCTTCAGAAGGCCAGAGAGATCTCCTCGCTTTGATGGCATAGCTGACCTAGTACTCAGCAAAGGGAAGGTTCAGCACAGCATCATCTCCTTTAGTGCAGAACATAAAGAGCCTAGAGGCTGAGGACTGCAGGGGAGCTGTGTCTTCTCAGCCATCTAATCAAAGACAGAATTGCCCCCGTCGAGAAACTTTATCTTGACACTCGAATGGCCATGACGATTAACTGCCAAGCCTGCCATCCTCCCATGAGTTTTAAGATTTACCTATAAGAAATGACCAGTCTATTGAAACTTGCCTATTGAACACATGACCAACTGTGACTTGTTTTCTAGCCTCATACTTGAGCCAGAAAAAAAACAAGTGAGTGAGAAAAGATAGTAGTCTGATTGTATAGCATAGTTTGGACTTTTTTGCCCCTCCTTGTATAGTTATATCACTGTAGCTATTAGTGACCCTGGCTAAAAGGTTAGTCAGTCAGTCAATCAATATGAAATAAATAGAAGTCTGAGTTTCAAGACCGGAAGCCTTGACCTTGCTCTTTCTTAAATACTTGCACCGACTTAGAGCTGTTCCTTGCTTCAGCTCAAGATGACAGACTCACTTGCTCTCCTTGACATCACACTCTGACTGCTATACGACGCCTCTGTCTTTAACCCTTTGTCCTTTACCTGCAGCAGGCATTAAATCTACCTACCTGCAGAAAATTACTTAACTTCCCAGGTTAAGAAAGTAAAATTCAAATGCCAGCAAAAGCATTCTTTGGGTTGAGTCAGACCCAGAACTCCCAGGAATGATTTATTGTGTGTCGGTTTATCAGTGAATCATTTGCCCTCTTCAGGAACAGACATTACACTGTACCTGGAAACACTAAAATGATACAGCGGCATAAACTGGAGAACTATTTCAGCTGTTCAGCCTCTGGGGGACCTACTACTTTTTAAGGAAAATTTTAATTAAATTACAAATTAGAGTTGTGTCCTGCCATTGCAAAGTGCGTTCTGCTTTTAGAGTGAATGTGGTTTTCATAGCATTCAATGTGATACTTAGCTGTGCCTGACAATGATAACCAATGAGCCAAGCAAAGGCTCATTGCTGGACGTGCAGCGCCATCTACAGGATAGATGGAATAATGGCAATTCCACGTCAAGGGAATTCAAATGTGTATGTATTTAGAGTTCACCGTGTACATGTAGTAAGACTGTTACTACATTTAAAAAAAGTAGTTGTATGTTTGCAAAATGCTCTTATAGTCCTTAAGCCGCTATTAGTTAGACTTCTAAGGTAATGGAGTGTTGTGTTTTGTTTTTTATTGAATTAATTAATTGGAAAGCCCATTCATTTGTTTCAAAAATCCATTTGATGATTTTTGTAAAAGGTAGTATTTAAGTTTCTGCTTCCTTTGAATATCCTGTATTCTACTTAATATTATTTATCTTGATTTGCTTATTTATTTTGCCTGCAGCTTATATCTGTCTCTCCTTGCCAGATCATAAACACCGTGGGGAAAGATTTTTATTTTATTTACTGAGTTTTCCTGCACAAAAGCAGAGGCTCCCCTATCGGTATGTGAATGAGTAAATATCGCTTATTTTTCTATTTAGAGGGCACATGTGGAAAGACAGTCACTTACCCTCCTTGAATCTTAGGTAGGGGCCTTGCTTTAATATAGGAGTGCCAAAACCTGTTCTTCCAGTCTTTCTATTGTTATGAAAATCAAATGAGATCATGGATGGTGAAGTACTCTGAACTACAAGGCACAATAAAATTTAGGCATTTTCCCCAAGTATCTTTTTTTTTTTTTTAAGAATGCACCCATGGCATATGGAAGTTCCCAGGTAGGGGACAGAGGTTGAATTGGAGCTGCAGCTGCCAGCCTATACCACAGCCACAGCAACACCAGATCCGAGCCACATCTATGACCTATGCCACAGGTTGCAGCAACGCCAGATCCTTAACCCACTGAGCAAGGCTAGGGATCAAAACCTACCTCCTCATGGATACTAGTCAGGTTCATTAGCTCTGAGCCACAACAGGAACTCCCAAGTATCATTTTGTGGATGGAGCTCTAGAAATGTAGAAAATGTAGACATCCCCTCTTTCACCCATAATTTCCTGAGGTACTTTTAGAAGGTACATATATAGGCCCCAGACTGTATAGGTTAAGACCTGGCAATCATGTAAAAAAATTCAGATGCTTCTGAAGCACACTAAAATTTCAGAACTTCTGGCATGAAAAAGAGGTTGAGATTGAATTGAGTTCCAAACGAAAATTACCCTTTTACTATTGTTCCTTCCTCCATTATTCCCTGATATAAAGTTGTTTCTGAAAGGATGTATTCTTTGTCATAAGGAATATACAGAAAATTGTAATTGATCTATTATTATTTAGTTTGTGGTTTAGAGCTGTATCTAACTTTTACCAAAATTTAGACCAGAAGGGTCTAGACATATGTAAGTAAAGAGCCCCTGAATACACAAATATTATTTAATTTTAGAGAATTTTACATACATTTCACAAAGTAGGATATACATGTTCTATAAAGCAGTAGAAAATCAAGACATACAGGTTTTTCAAAGTCATATCATTTGATTAGGTGGGAGAAGTGACCAGAACCATGTCCTTCCTCTGATTCCCATTTCTGCTCTCCTGCTGCTCCTCCCAACTCCTGTTTCCTTCTTCTCCTGCCCAGGATTGTCAGCCGCTCACAGAAAAAAAGAATGTCCATTTAAATAGCATTAGGTAATCTATTTAATCTGTTCCAAACTTTAGGAAATGCAGTACCACTAAAATATTTTCTTTTCCTAATGTAAGCCAGGGATTCTTTAGGCTGCATTTCCAGAGGTATGGGGGTGTGCCCTCCCCCAGTATGCCCAGCTTTCTAGTCCTGGGTGTTTTCAATGGAGAAATCTGCAAGGCAGTACTTGTTAGATTTTCTAAATCCCCATGCTGGGATCCTAGACTCTTCCCTGGCCCTCTTCTTAGCAACAATCTGACACACAGAATAATGAAACTGGAGAAAGAGGCCAGAGAGAACTGCCCCAGTCTTCCCAGGACAGGCCATATCACTGACCCCACCCCAATACCTCCAAGGAAAGAAACTTAGGCCTCCATTTGAGACTGATCATCACCCTCTGGTTTTGGCTACATCGCTGGGAGGCCAGAGGCTGTTTCCGAGGGCACAGGATGACACACATAACGCCATCATCAATCATTCATCAGTTGCAATTGCCATTTGCATGCATTTACCTAATCACAGCCTACAGCAGCTACCACCCATGAACAGTTCAAAATCAGTTTAACACAGAAACATCCAGGGTGATTATAACATCATCACTCAGAAATTCACTATCACAAATATATGCCTGTGCCTGATAATGTTTCCTTTAAACGAACAATAAATGTTCTCTCTCCCCCATGTCACTGCTTAAGAAGGGGTGGGAGAGGGTAGAAAATTGAGTATTAGGGGTAAATTCACATGCCACATTTCTTCAGACCAGCAAAGAAACATATCCCAGGGGCTGCTAATTCCTGGGATTGGGGTTTTAAGCAAATTCTCTTTCTGTTTCTATAACCACATGAGGCACGTGGTTATGCAAAGCTTCCCTATACTGGCGTTCACCTTCCTCCCCGCTCCTGCACACACACCTTCCTTTACTCTGTTGCTGGGTTGGTTGGTTGGCTGGTATTTCCTACCAGGCATTCCCTTAGTGGTTTCTACATCAGGTTCTTTTCATGATTCCAATTAGACTTGAAGCTTCAGCCTGTTCACTTTATCTGAGACATCTTTTGGGGAGCATCATAAACAACACTAAAAGCACTGAAGATCGTCAGTGACAGGAAATGAATGACCTTTCTTTCTTCCTCTGTTTCACAATGTCTCATGCCTCTCCTATCACAGTCGTGTGTGTGTGTGTGTGTGTGTGTGTGTGTGTGTGTGTGTGTGGACTTAGAATCATGCTTATTACCAGACAAATATGAATTGACTTCACTTCCTGTTACATCATTAATGGCTTATATATTTTCTACTGTACACAACATATTTTAAGGATCTTAAGCTCTCAAACTTCTGTTATATGTAAAACCATTTGTTTTAGTTTGTAAAGAAATATTTAAATAATGTGACACCCAGGTGATAGCAAAGTAATTTTGTTCCTAAAAGGTAAAATTCGAGCAAGGTGGAGTTCCCTACGGTGTCTCTGTGATGATGAGGGTTTGATCCCTGGCTTCGCTCCGTGGGTTAAGTATCCAGCATTGCTGCAAGCTGTGATGTAGGTCACAGATGTGGCTCAAATCTGTTGCTGTGCTGTATGGTAGGGTCCAGTTGCAGCTCCAATTCGACCCCTAGCCTGGGAACTTCCATATGCCGCAGGTGTGCCTATAAAAAGAAGAAGTTTTGAGCACAGCTTCCATTGCTTACTTCACTTTAACTAGGTACAAAGACCCAGGGAAGTAAGGAGAATACCTCTAGTCAGAGGAAGCCTAGGTCACCTACTTCCCATTCTGCTGCTAGACTGGGTTAATGTGGTTATAAAAACTTTGCGGGAATTACTTATATTTAGCCCTTGCAATTTTGTAATTTTAACCATACTCAATAGGATGAGGGATGAGGTGTGCTTGGGGCAGGGAGGGGGGCGGGGGGTGGTACAGGAAGGGGTGGTAGTACAAAATGTGCTAATGCTCAAGCCATCCCAAATGGATTTAATTGAATTTCTTTTGGTCTTCCACTAAAAGGATTAGTTGCCCTTTGCTTCCTCAAGGAGCTTGAAAACTTTGTCAAGGCTGTAAAGTGCTGGGAATTCCCATTGTGGGTGCCTCGGAAACAAATCCAACTAGGAACCATGAGGTTACAGGTTCCATCCTTGGCCTCACTCAGTGGGTTAAGGATCTGGCATTGCCATGAGCTGTGGTGTAGGTTTCAGACGCGGCTTGGATCTGGCATGGCTGTGGCTGTGGCCAGCAGCTGTAGCTCCAATTGGCCCCCAGCCTGGGACCCTCCATATGCTGAGCCATGAGTGCAGCCCTAAAAAGCAAAAAAAAAAAAAAAAAAAAAAGACTAAAGTGCTATTTTCAGCCAATATCTCTTCCCCTTTCCCAGTCCCACATTCAAACCTGTTCCTACCTACAAAAGGCTGAAACCTCTGCCTCTCAGTATTGTTACATATGAGGGAGCAGACAAACTGCCTCCACCTGGGGTCCATGGCAAACCTATCTTTAGCCTGAATAAGATAACACTCCCACATACCTTCAGAATATTTGAAGGAGATGGTGGGTTGCTCTGTGGCCAACAAGGTCATTCTTGCTTTTACACGTTTTTTATTCTTCCTCCCGCTGGGAATGCTCATGCTCTCTCTCTCTTCCCTCCTCTTTCTTTCCCTTGTTCATCTTTTCCTCTTAGCCAACTTTTAAAGCCCAGCTCAATTTGACCTGAGCTGTGAGGCCTTCCCAGAGCAAGAAAGGGATTTCTCCTATATGGACTTCTTATTGTGTAGTTTCTGGAATACATAACATAGAATTTTACTACATACTGTGTTCGTCATACGTGTACAAGACCGTGTCTCCTTCCACGTGACTGTGGTGCTCAGCATTTGTCTAGTTAGGCTTGTAGAAATGAATGATCTTTACACTAATACGTCTTAGAACTTGGATTTTTTTTTTCCAATTATTTGAGAGGGAGAGACAATCTCTTCAAATGGTTATGAATTGGATATTTTGAGATTTCTGGGAAACTAAATGTTAAAGCCATTGGGCTAGCATGCCAATGACCAGTGTCTTATGCATTTAAATCCAACTTTAATGGATTTTGCTGTTTTACACTTCTAAAATAATTTCCTTAAAAATCATGTTTTCAAGCTTTAAAATGCTTTGAACATAGATATGTCATGATACTAGAATCCATTTAAATATACTTTAAGTAATAAAAGTGGGTTCTTACATTCATCAGCAGTTAGGCAAAATTATTGAAAAAAGTAATGGGATTTATGGTACATCACATCTAAAAATATGCCTATCTAGATAGGTGTCATCTCTTAGCAGTAACATACAAAATGAGATGTGCAGAAAAACTTGAAAAAAAAATCCCCTTTGTTCACATATTTTGAGATGTGACATAAGAGTGACTTATTCATGAGAATTTCATAATACATTAGTAAGCTTGCTCCAGGATATTTTTGAAAAGTAATGAAGGCTTAGGAATGCAAAATTTTTCTCCAGCCTTCTGTTCTGAGAAATAAATGAGGTGAGACTTTCTTTTATTTCAAGACTTTAGCTTTTCCTATCCATCATCTCATTTATCACTTCATCCTACAGATTTGTGTGGTCGCTTTTTCTTTGATGCATCTGCTCCAGCTCTTTAACTAGACTCCAAGTCCTCTGAAGACAGATCCAGGATTTTTTCATATGTTCACAAGGCCTGGCAGCAGAGTGCCCAGTGCAAAGTGTGTACACATGATAGAAGGACCAGAATTTGCCAGCAGACAAGGGGGAAAGTGGGAGAGGAAGGAGAATGAATGAACGACAGCCTGGATAGCACAACTGTCTGTACTGACGGTGCCCTGAGCTAGCAGCCCTCCATCAACAAGATCTCATCCACGCAGCCCTCTTATCCCAGATCTCCACTTAACGTTTACTGCAAGCCTCTTGGCTGCAAGACACCTTTCTCTGAGTATCTTCAGGGAATCTCATAGCCACAAATGCACATTACATGGAACCATGGCCCGATGAGTGCTGAATTGTTGTGATTTTGGTAGGAGTGTAGGGGGAAAGGCTGATTTTTTTTTTTTTTTTCTCAAGTAAGGAGTTGGCCTGAAAGAGCAAGGACATTCTGGCAGATCAAGGTCCAGGAATGTTAGACGGGGAGGTGGGAACAGGATGGGAGGTGCAGGGATGGGATGGCAGTTTGCTTTTGCTAAAACGAAAAAAGGCAGAACACAAAATAGCAAGGAATGGGTATTAAAACAACCAAGACTGAGGACCCTGATAAGCTGGCAAATGAGCTTGGACTTTACCTCACATAATGGGTATCCAGCATACAGTTAAGGAGAGTGACAGGATAATTTGGAGAGTTTAGTCTGGCAGTTTTGTAAAGGACATATTTGAAGGGATAGAACTGAAGGCAGGGAGACCAGTTAGCAGATGAGATGAGGTGAGGGGTTCAGTGGGCAGGATTTTTAGAATTGGACCTGAGGGAAGATTCAAGAAGGACTTTGGAGGTATAATGACACCTCTGTCTAAGAACTCTTTTTCAGAGTTAATCATATAGCACTTAATCATATAGCACTCCCTGGTTATACCCTTAGATGGCTCCCCATTGCTCAGAAAACAGAACACACACACACATCATTCACGGTCTATAAGGCTTTCCTCCCCCTTAGCTCTGAGCTCAGACCACACCCAGGTCAATCACAGTCCCCAGCTGGGCCTCTCTTCTAGGCTTAGCAATGCCAAGCCCTCTTCCTTCCGACTTTTTGCATATTTCCAGCTGTCCAAAATTCTCTCCCCTCAGCATTTTGCATGGTGAGTTCTTTCTCATTCTTTAGCTCTCACTTCCTCAAAGGGACTTCCCATGGAAAGCTTCTCTAATGTGGCCTCCCCAGATACTCTCTATTTATTAATTTGATAATTTCTTCCATGCCACTTATCTCAGGGTTAATTACTTCTTTATCATAGTTGTCTTTTACCTGTTGTATTATCCCCCACCCCTTACGAATGTATCACAGCAGCCCTTGAATTATTGAATTTGGTTTCTCATTGGCAGTGTCAATGTCCTTGGTGTCCTTGGTACATGGAGACTCCTCCCTCCCCCAAAATATATCAATATCTGTATGTGTGTGTGTGTGTGTATATATATATATGAACAAATGATAATAATTGTATGTAATATATAGAAGGTGAGTCAGAGGAAGAAGTAGAGAAAGAGCCAGAATTTGCACCTAATAGTACCTGATTCCAAAGTCAATTTTTGGCCACTATCCAAGGTACTTCTGCATCATTTTAGAGTAAATATATAATTTGTTCATTCATAATATAAGGCAAAGGCTAAAAGGTAGTTGATGACTTGGTATACAGACACTGTCCTCAAGAGAAAATCAGATGTAAAAATGAGTAAAAACATGTTTAACTGGCGAAAGAGATACTTACATGGAATGGAAGCATATATCTATAAACTATGATCACACAGATGTTTCACCTCTTAGATGATCAATCTGCAAATCTGGTCATCTTAAAGAAAGGGTCTTTCTCATTTTTTTCTCCAAAAGTACTTAATAGGCTATAACGGAAAAAAATAAAAATCATTATATTAGAAAAAAAAAATCACTTGAGAGAATGGCAGTTAAATAACCTCAATGCTGAGAAATTAGGTATTAACTACAATGTATTTCAGATAGTTACAGGGTCAGGGGCAACAACCAGGAGCTGAATAGACTCTTACTATTTATAAGGTCTTGTCTTTTGTTGTTGTTTTGTTGGTTTTTAAGTATTGACCAGGACCTCCTTATATTATTTGATTTGAGTGAAAATTCAAATACTAATAGATAAGTTGAGAAATTAACTATACATATTCAAACAAAGTGTCTCTGAAAGAAGTTAGAATAACAGTAAGACCATGTGTAATGAATGTACTAAATGGTCTTTGTCTTCTAAGCTCTTTTGACATCCTCATTTGTCTTAAGCCTAGACATTTTTCTTTTTAGTCAAAATTCCCAGTGTTTGTTCAGTATGTCTTCTCTTCCTTTCTCTCTTTCTTCTCCTGGTATCCCCATTGCACTTCCCATTTACATCACATTCCCATTTATTTCTGGTTGCCCCACAGTTCTTAGATACTCTGTTCTTTTTTGTTGGTTTGTGTTTTTATTCTCTTTGCTTTCCAGTTTTGAGAGGTTTCTGTTGGGATATCCTCAAGCTCAAGGATTCTTTCCTCAGCCATTTCCAGTTTGCCAAAAATCCCATCAAAGGCATTCTTCATTTCTGCAACAGTGTTTTCGATTTCTAGCACTTCTTTTTGGTTCTTAGAATTTTCATCTAAAATTTACATTGCCCATCTGTTCTTACATGCTGTCTACTTTATCCATTATAATTGTTAGCATACTAATCATAGTTGTTTTAAATTCCTGCTTCTGTCATACCTGAGTCTGTTTCTCATTCTTGTTCTATCTCTTTAAACTTTTTTTTTTTTTTTTGCCTTTTTGGGATACCTTGTGATTTTTTTCTTTTTTCTTTTTTTTTAATTTTATTTTCCCACTGTACAGCAAGGGGGTCAGGTTATCCTTACATGTATACATTGCAATTACAGTTTTTTCCCCCACCCTTTCTTCTGTTGCATCATGAGTATCTAGACATAGTTCTCAATGCTATTCAGCAGGATCTCCTTGTAAATCTATTCTAGGTTGTGTCTGATAAGCCCAAGCTCCCGATCCCTCCCACTCCCTCCCCCTCCTTGATAGCTGGTTATGATGTACTAGATAAAAGGAACTTCTGTAAATAGGCCTTTAGTCATGTGGTGGCAATGTGTGAGGAGAAAGGAGTGTTCTATAGTCCAGTGATTCAGCTCTTTTGGCGAACCCATGAACGCCACATCTGCTTCTCACCTGTCCCATTCCCTCCTTCCTTTTGGTGGGGGAGAATGGCTTACATGGGCTGGAGTTGGGCATTTCCCTTTCCTTGGTCATTTTGGCTCTGATAAAAAAAACTCAGCGGATTAGGCTCTGGTTAAATAGTTCCTCCCCAGGGCAGGTTTTGCTTAGAAGACAAGAGTGGTCTGGTGTATTTCAAAAAAAGGCATCTTTTCCCTTCCTCCTGGCAGGAGTGGGGAAGGAAACGGGGAGGATTCTCTGATATTTACCGTAGAAATATAGGTAAGCTCCTAGAAGTAAAACTCAAAGAAGTGTGGGGGCTCCCCGTGAATGGACCCCTTGGAGTTCTTATCTCTCGGGCTTGCCCTTACCGAACCTCCAGCCAGTAAGGAGGCTCAGTAAGGAAGCTCCAATGACAGCTGAGGATTTCCTGCCACAGCACTGCTTTCATGGAGGTTTCAGCCCAGGGGTTTCTGCTCTAGTAAGATTTGATTCTCTGTATTTGCCTGTTGGTCTCTCCAGTTCAGGGGCAGCGGTTTGCCCTGTGACCTCACCTCTCTAATGGATCTAAGGAGAGTAATTTCTTTTTCAGTTGATTGAACAGAGTTGAATTGGAGGGTTTTAAGCAAAGGAATCACATATTTGACTTATATTTTACAAGAAATACTGTAAAAAGACCTCAAGTCACGAAGTACCAATGTGTCAGGACTTTGCTGCATTTAGATTTGTTGAATTATTGAAAAATCATTATATTTTTTACAAGCCATAGCTCACTCTTTTGAGATGTGAGGGAATTAATGGGAGGTACTAGGCAATCTCTTGCTATGAGGCTGGTCAGGACATCTTGCACTGGGTTCCAGGGAATCGTGGGACGATGCTAACTGATTGGGAACACAGGTATCCCCAGATGGATATATTGAGGTTGGGAAGGGTATTAATAAGATGCAGAAGAATCCTGGCTTTCATTCTAAATCTCACCCTTTTATAAGATAAAAATCATTCAACAGTTGAAGAGTTGGGTAGCAAACTTTTTCATTCATTTTTAAATGTAATTGATAATAAAGGTGTTCCTCAGTGGCTTAGCGGGTTAAGGATCTGGCATTGTCACTGCTGTGGCTCCAGTCACTGCTCTTTTGAGGGTTCGATCCCTGGCTTGGGAACTTCCGCATGCTATAGGTGTGGCTACAAAAATCACTGATAATAAAAAGAAATCGTAAGGATGATTTGGGGTATTAAATGAATTCCTTACTCTCAATACAGAATCTGGTAGCTTCACTTCACACGTTGTCCTGGACACTGGTTTCTTGCACCTCGCCAGTCCACCATTCCTGAGTGGAGCTTCCATTCTACTGGTCTTGGGGTGCAGCTCAAGGTCTGTGCTGTTGGTGTACCAGGTAGCAGCATAGAAATTAAGGAACAAAAATATCAGCTGTCTTTATAAGGAAAGTTCCTTAGGTTGTTATGAAACCTCAGCATGTATCTTTTTAGCCAGAACTTTGCTCATGAACATACTCAGTTGTAAGAGAGACTGAAAAATGTTGTTATCTCTGTTCTCAGGAGCTATGTACCCAGATAAAAATCAGCAGTTCTGTTATCCTAGAAGAAGGGAAAATGGATATCACGGGACAATATGCAGTTTCTGTCCAGACTGCAAATAACATGGAGAATAGATGGTATTGTTTTGTTTTGTTTTAACTTCACATCCCCCAGGATCTACAGACTTGGGTCAAAAATGTGGGAGATGGTTGAGTAGTTGTTTAGTTGAACTTACAAATGTGTTCAGCATATTTTCCTACCAGTCGCAATTTTCATTATGCCCCTTGAGCCATGTGTTTCTAAATCCATCCTCTAATTTGAACTCAGATGGAATTCACACAGAGTATATAACTCACTACCAGACAACTGTTTTTGATCGGACTTGGGACAACCCAAATCTGTAACACTGGGGTTTGTATTCTGTTGCAGATCCACCACCATAGAATGAAAGGAAGTTTGTTTGGGAACACTGCTGATTAAAAAATAAGGGGTGCGGTGGAGTGGGAGGCATTTCATGCAGAGTCACTATATATGTAAGTAGGACTAAAGTAGAAAAGTGATGATTCGCCAAATCATGAAAGCCAAATTAAGCCCTGCTGACTGGAATGAGAGTCATGGTTTTCACTATGTTTTATACAAGTAAAGGTAGGAAGGAAGAAATTGGAGCCAGTTGACGTAAGAGCCTGATATTCTGAGTGGATATTTTAAATCACCCACTTGTTACTCAAAGACATGAATCTTTGTCAGATGTCTCCTCACACTTATTTCCCGCCCCCCTCTAAATTTAAGTATTAAGAAAAGATGGGGGGTAGGTTTCTCTTGTCCCTTGAATCAAAATGTCAGTTCTATCAGAATGTGAAAACTTTGACAAATGAGACTGTACCTTGATCAGCAGTTTCAACACAGGTACAGGGTTTTCAGGGACCAAGGCACTTCTCAACCTTCCATCATCTACAGTGAATGACCTGACAGTTACTTTGCAAAGTTTGGAAATTTAAATTGGGAAGAATGATAAAGAATATAGAAACCCAAAGTATGTAAATGAATTGGAAACCAAATGCTATTTTGTTTTGACACTTACTAAGAGAAAATGTTCATTTACCTGGGTTTGAATTTCTTTAGTTTCCATCACATATATATGTATGTCATGCAGGAGTCCCATATCACTCCATTTCTTTCCAATCTTTGTTTCAGAGCTATTAGAGCAAACTCCACACCCTAATTAGGTTCTAGGAATAATGGACATTTTCTGTCTTCTTCTCTACTTGTTGCTAGGAAAGCCACTTAAAACATGAAGAATGCATTTACATATCAATTTTTTCAGACACCTGATACATTTTCCCTTTTCTCCCCCTCACTACCACCCTTTCCATTTTAAAAAAAATTTTTTAGCTTATTATCATAATCACTTCATGAAAGAATATGCAAAGCTTGATTGATTTGATAGCTATTTCAGAAAACAGGGTCATTTAATCCATTGTGAAGAAACTACCAATAACAAATCTTGAATATGAACTGAGATGGTGACCAGTGGTCATGGAGGCCACATTTAATGAGCTTTCAAGGTTAGCCCTCCTTGGTTGCAAAGGAGGCAGGGAGGAGGGGACTGTCCTTTCCTACCCAGTGGCCTCTTTTCCTGAGATTTGTCAAGAGATGTCTCAAATACCAAAAACCATGAATTTTCATTCTGGTAGCTCTCTTCTGCTTCCCTATTCAGCATTCATTCAGCAGGTTGCCCTGGTCTGGCATCCGGGTTTGTATCTAGCCAAGGCTGTTTTTTCCTGCTTGTTAACTAGAAGCATGATGTATTACTTAATAAAACAGCTTCTAAGCATGCCTGTCTTTTAAAAATGTAATTACTTCCCTATAAAACAAACCTACCCACACCCTCCACACACACACTCCCATTCCTTTAAGATGCCCAAGGTGACACTCTTTACTGTGGTGGAAGGGTGAGCCAAGACACCCTTAGAGACACTTAAAAAAAGTGTTTTAAAGCCTCTACATGAGCCTAGTTTAGGAATAACAATCCGGTGACTGCAATCCCATTTTTTCAAAGGCTGCTTTAAAGAATTCATAAATATGTCTCTCTAAGGATGTTTGAAAAGACTAACTTAACATTTCAGGTAAATGAAGAATGGCTCTGGGAGGGTGGCAGAGAGAACATGAGGCTTCAGTAAAACAAGAAAAGGAAGGGATGTGGTTTCCTTTGATGCAATTCTTCCCCAGGCCTATGCATTGTCTGTCTGCATTCCTTTGAATTTTTAACTTGTTTGAACTATTCTTTCATTGCTGTTTTCAGCTATCACATTGATCTAGGAGAAGTGAGTAGGACAGTTAAAACCTCACTCCAAATTGGAACTGCCTCAGGATGGATGGGCAGTGATGGCAGAGAGGCTGAAGAGGAAGGGATGTCATTTCTTATTGACCAAGGGTGTGTCTGTCTGATTAGTCAAAGTACAGAAATAGAGGGCGTAGTGACTGAGGTGATGCGCCTCCAGGCCACCGGGACTCCTGTCTCAGACTTATCACCACTAGATTGTTGACTGCCTTCCAGACTCTACCACTGGAAACTCTGACTTTTCAGTTTGAGTCCGTTAACAAATATATTTTAGATCCAAGCCTTCTCCACAGCTCGGAGTTAATACATGTGGAACTCTAGGAATTTTCAGTCTAGGGGAAGGCCATGCATTTTTATGTGTAAGAATTTATGTTGTATGATTTCTTGCTTCAAACCAAAAATAAGACCTGAAATCAAACATGTGAGTAAACAAAACTAATCTTTATAAAAGATTGGATTAAAAACTCTATATGCTGACTACAAGAGGTCCATTTAAAATAAAGTTACCCAGAAAGGTTAAGTGTAAACTAAGTTAAAAGTACTAACAAGAGGAGTTCCTTTCGTGGCTCAGCAGTTAATGAACCCAACTAGGATCCATGAGGATACCGGTTTGATCCCTGGCCTCGCTCAGTGGGTTAAGGATCTGGCGTTGCCATGAGCTGTGGTGTAGGTCACAGAAGCGGCTGGGATCCCACATTGCTGTGGCCATGGTATAAGCCAGTGGCTGTAGCTCCGATTAGACCTCTAGCCTGGGAACTTCCATATGCCGCAGATGTGGCCCTAAACAAAGATTCTTACTAGACAAAGCTGGATTCAAGGTAAGCTATGCCAACAGAGATATGAATGAGGAATTTATAATATTAAAGGGCATAGTGAGGCTATACGTATATACTCAAACCCTATTGCACCAAAATCCATGAAGCATAAATTACAAGAAAGTGAAAGGAAAAAAGAAACACAATAGTATTATTACAAGCTTCAATTAACCTGTCAGTCTATGACAGATCAGGAAAACTAACCAAAAAGAGTGAAATATCTTAATTATAATTAGTAAGGTTTACATTATAAACATATACATAAAATATATGTGTATGTATATGAAATACACTATAAATATATGATGTGAATAGAATTATATATCAATTTTAAATCACCTTAGGAATTTACAAAATTGTTAAGTCACCAAAAAATTCAATTTCTACTCTGATGTAAAAATTACACATTATACATTCTGAACAAGTGCAATAAAACTAAAAATTGTAATAATTCATAAACTCATAATAACACATTCTGCAAAGTAAAAATTTACTTTCAAGCAACTCCTGAATCAAAAGGAATACTTAATGTATTTTAAGAATTTGGAAAAAAAAAAAAACCTGAATATCATAGAATACAGTAAAGTTTGCTCAGGAAAACATGCAGCTTTTAATACTTGCATTCTAAAAAAGAAAAAAAAAAAAGAATCTGTTTTTAACTCAAGAAGCTACAAATGGAATATGCAGTATGCTTAAAGAAGTCAAATGAAGGAAATAAAAATGATCAAAGGATAAATTAAAAATTAAAAAACTGTGGGAGTTCTCTTGTGGATCAACAGGTTAAGGATCCAGCATTGTCACTGCTGTGGCTCTGGTTACAGCTGTGGTGAGGGTTCCATCCCTGGCCTGGGAACTTCTGCGTGCAGCCAGTGCCCTCTTTCCCCCCAAATTATGTAACTGTTAAGCAGTCAAAAAATGGACTCTTAAAAGTAGCAAGAAACTACTGGACAGTGGAGCATCAAAAAACAAAAATGAGAAAGCACAAGTAAAATTAGAAATGTAAAACGGCAAGAGACTAAATGAATGATAAAAGTAATATGCAAATATCTATCAAATATATCTGAAGCTATAAGCATTTCAACAAGAATATGGCATCACTGATAGATTCATAGTGACTTAATGAGAGCAGAATCAGGAAGGAAATGGAGATCTATCCCTCTGCTGAGATTCCAGAATATCCTCAAAAGAATAGAAAACTATATTCATAAACACCTAATTAGATTAAAATATTTTCTTCTCATCATCTTGAAACGGCTACTCTTAGCATGATGAAGAAGGAAGCTGATATTGAGAAACAACTTTTTATTTGAAAAATAAACCCAAAAGTTGAATATAATTGAACTATGCAAAACGAAAAAATATACACCCATAAAGACTAAAAGTGGAGAAATATGTTTAATTAAAGTAGTAAGATTATGGGTGATTTTTCTTATTTTCCAATGTTTCCAAAATACAAAGGCAGAACAAAATAAGATATCTCCTTTATGAGTCCAAATTTTTTTTCTTTTTGGTCTTTTTAGGGCTACACCCATGGCATATGGAAGTTCCCAGACATATAGAAGTTTGCCAGATCCAAGCCGAATCTGTGACCTACATGGCAGCTCATGGCAACATTGTATACTTTAACCCACTGAGCCTGATGGAGGCCAGGGATTGAACCTGAGTCCTAATGGATACTAGTTGGGTTGGTTACCACTGAGCCATGATGACTTTCTCCTATTCAAGGGACAAAGAGTACATGCTCCCTATCATTAGCAAATCACAGATGGTATTAAATTATTCCTTCAAAGGCCACCTAGAACCATGTCCTTAGTTGAAGGCATGCTCTTGTGTTGTTACCACTTAAATACCAACTATTACAAAGGTCTTTATCCTCATAGGAAGGCAGTCATACAAGTACAAACTCAGTTTGTATATTTTGTGGGAAGTAGAGCCCATTTCTTAGTAAATTAACAGATCGTAATGAGTGAAATAATTATCTCATCCCTTACTGTGAATTAACCTTAAGTAGAATGAACCAAATGAGTACTTTGGACACTACTCTAGAGATGACAGACATGGAAGATGATTCTGATCTTGAACTTTTAAGCATTTTGAGATAACTGTCAGATACTTCAGTCTCACAGACAGTTAGAAAGGAGGAAAACTTTATACCAGGTATCTAAGGCTGTCTAAGTCTTCACATGGATAAAATGATTTATTTGGGAACTGGTAACTAAATTGCTCATTTTAAAATGTCTTGGGAATTTTTTGAGATTGGCAGTGGTACTTCTTATCAAAAGACACCATAGAAAATTCTTGATTGCTGCCTATACAGTGTTTCTGTGAGCAAAAGTTAACTATTTTGTGATAGAAAAGGGAGGATTGCTTCAGTTTGGGTTATATTTAGTGTGTCGTTATAACTTTTGGTCTTATTAATATTAGGCAATTTTGAATGGAGTACTTCCAGAAATTTTTGCACATCATTAAAAATTATATATCCTGCCAAGAATTAGATGAATTGATGACAACTTAGATGAAATATGACCTACTTTGCATATATATAAATATTTCAAATACTGTATTCAGATAGAAAAGTACAAAATTAAAAAAAAATTTACAGTACTTGTCTTTAGGAAGACAGTCTAGAACTTAAGGCAACACTACTTTTATTTACACAATTAGTAATCACCACAAAGTCTCTACATTTGGAATAAAATATTATATAGCACTTTGCTTCAAGAAACACGTATTACTCTATTAGTTTCTTCCTCCTTTTAAATAAAATCTTCAGAAATTTGATTTAGGTTTCTATGCCAGTTATAGCCCATCTCTTTGATTATGAGCTCCTACAAAGAAAAAAAATTAAATCAATGTTAAAAAACATTATATTTTGCAAAAATCGTTTTGCCACAGTAATAAAACAGTGCAGATATATGAAACATAGAAAATGGATGTGCTATCACAACCTAGCTGCCATAAGTAACTGCTTCATAAGATTTTACTCCAATCTTATACTCCATGTATACATTCTTTTTTCTCACATTATCATGCTCCATTATAAGTGACTGGATATAGCGCCCAGTGCTATACAGCAGGATCTCATTGCTTATCCATTCCAAAGGCAGTAGTTTGTATCTATTAACCTTAAATTCCCAATCCATCCCACTCCCTCCCCCTCCCCCTTGGCAAGCACAAGTCTGCACAAGTCTGTTCAAAGACTTGTACAAAGGCAGTAGTTTGTATCTATTAACCTTAAATTCCCAATCCTCCCACTCCCTCCCCCTCCCCTTGGCAAGCACAAGTCTGCACAAGTCTGTTCTCCATGTCCATGAGTTTCTTTTCTGTGGAGAGGTTCATTTGTGCTGCATATTAGATTCCAGATATAAGTGATATCATATGTTATTTGTCTTTCTCTTTCTGACTTACTTCATTCAGTGTGGGAGTTACTAGTTCCATCCATGTTGCTGTAAATGGCATTATTTTGTTCTTTTTTATGCCTGAGTAGTATTCCATTGAGTATACATGACTGGTTTAAGGAGATGTGGTATATATACACAAAAAAAGTTCTTAATGAACATATTCTTCTACCTTTGCTCTATCCACTGAAAAACTTATTTTATGTGTTATTTGTGTAATTAAATATATTGCCTTTTATAAATACTGATTTAAATTAATTTGGTTAATTTAAATCAGTAGCATCATGTTGTATAGACATAGCCTATGAAACCAGTTCCAATTTTATGTATATGAGGATTGTATCTGGTTTTTTTAAATTACAGTGTTACAGCCAAAACCCTTGTATGTATTCATGAGTGAATAGTCAAGAGGACCCAATGTCCAGAAGCAGGGTGGCTGGATCATGGGATCGATCTATCTATCTATCTGTTATCTATCTGTCTACCTATGTACCTACCTACCTACACATATATTCACACACATGCCAAAATAATTCAGAAAGAGAAAGACAAATACTATATGATATCACTCATATCTGGAATCTAATATACAGCACAAATGAACCTTTCCACAGAAAAGAAAATCACAGACTTGGAGAACAGACTTGTGGTTGCCTGGGGGGGCGAGGGGAAGAGTGGGATGGATTGGGAGCTTGGGGTCAACAGATGCAAACTATTGCTCATGGAATGGATTTACAATGAGATCCTGCTGTGTAGCACTGAGAACTATGTCTAGATACTTTCAATGCAGCACTACAGTGGGAGAAAAAATTTAAGTATACATGTATGTGTAACTAGGTCCCCATGCTGTAGAGTGGGGGAAAAAAAAGTGTGTTGGGGGAAATAACAATAAAAAATAAATTAAAAAAAAGTTTCCTGCCAATCTAATGGGGAAAATTGTCATTTCAATTTCATTATTAGGGAAGTTATCATTTTATTATTAGGGAAATAGAGCATCTTTCCTTATAATTACAGGCTTTGTAAATCTGTTTTAAAATGATCTTCTCTGTCTTTGTTGAATTGTTCATCTCAGTTCTGTGAACACATTTTTTTTTTCTATTAGGATTATTGAACTTACATGGATAGTCCATTTATGTGTAGTTTGTCTTCTAACATGATACATGTAAGTGTTCATTTATTTTACTTCAAAAATTGTTGAATTATTTTTAAAAGTGTTTTTGAAATGCTCAAATGTAGAAAAATAATGTAATTCTCTTTCACATTTCCGCCATCCAGAATTAGCAATTCTTGGTTTTATTCTTTTTTTTAACTTCAAGGAATAAAACATCACAAGAAAAGCCAGTCTCCTAGACCACCACTCCAGATCTTATCTTCCTAAGTGGCAAGGATTTTTTATATTCTTTTCAAACTTTTATGTACTTTTAAGTACCTACATATGTTTCTATAAACAATATATTATATTGCTTTTATATTTTTTTGTAAATAAGAGTAAATTTTATAGTATAATATTTAGACTTCATTACTGAACATTTTGTTTTTGAGATTTATACATGTAGAATGTATAAATTTAGCTAATGTTTAATTTTTATGCACTCAGATTTAGTAGTCTTTTATGCCTTATCTTGTAATAGACTTCATTCCTGTCAAAATCATAAAATTATCCAGTTATTTTCTTTTTTTTGGTCATATTTTAAAATTTGATGTGGATCATTTGAAATTTATTTGAAGATGAGAAGTAATGTATCATAATATACTAAACATCACTGAATTATATACTTTATTTTTTTAATTTCCCCAATACATTATTTTTTTTCTACTGTACAGCATATCATAATATACTAAACATCACTGAATTATATACTTTATTTTTTTAATTTCCCCAATACATTATTTTTTTTCTACTGTACAGCATGGTGACCCAGTTACACATACATGTATACATTCTTTTTTCTCACATTATCATGCTCCATCATAAGTGACTAGACATAGTTTCCAGTGCTACATAGCAGGATCTCATTGCTAAACTTTAACATGAAAAAGAAAAAAAAAAAAAAAAAAAGAAGTAAAACAAGTAGGGAATCAACCCAGTTTTCTCTTCCAAATTGCTGGCTGGTTTGCTTGTAACTCATTCATCAATCAATTATATGCTTATTTGTTGAAAATACTGCTTTTATCAAACATGCAATATCCAAGTACATGTGATCGATTTTTTTTGTGATTTTTTTCCTATGCATTTTTCTTAACTCTATTCTGTTTTTAACCAGTATAGCTTAAGTTTATATTATTATTCCCCTCACATATTTTCCTTGATATTCTGTGTATGCTTTCAGTGAGCTTTGGAATTGTTTTGTCATATTCCTAAAAGAAAATCTTATTTTTATTGCACTTTCACTGAATATATAACTTAAATTTTTTATTCTTTTAATTTATTTTCTAGGCACATATTTATTTACATCTTCTTTTATGCCCCTGTAGTAAAATTTTACAACTTCCTTCATATAAGTTTACTACATTCCTTCTTAAGCTCGTGTCTACAATATTTTTGTTGCAGTTGAGTGTAAAATTTTACCTTTCATTGTATTTTTGTATTTTTATCGTATTAATATTTGTATATTATATAACTTTATCAAACATTCCAGCTGTTTTCAGTAGTTTTTCATGGATACTCATAGGTTATAAGGGTTTATTTGTCAATGTATATCTTCTTTGCTAAAATGTTATTCAGATCAGTGGTTCATCTGGGGCAGTTTTGCTTCCCATGGGATCATTAGCAATGTCTTGAGCTATTGTTGGTTTTCACTACCAGGGATCTGTTGGCATCTATTGGGTGGAAATTGGGAAGGCCGCTATTCCTCTGGTGCACAAGACAGTCTCTTGTTATTAGTGAGTTGTAAGAGTTCTTTATATATTCTAGATACAAGTTCTTTTTCAGACATAATGTTTTACAAATATTTTTCACAGTCTAGGGCTACTTTTTAAATTTCCTAAGTCTCTTTTGAAGAGCAAAAGTTTTAACTGTAATGAAATCCAAATTATTGATTTTAAAAAGTTTTTATAATTCATGCTTTCTGTGTATTTAAGAAATCTTTCCAACCCAAGGTCATTAAAATATTTTTTGTATATTCTTCTATGTTTCATAGTGTTTACTCTTACCTTTAAATGCATGATCCATATCAAATTAATTTTGGCAAATGGTGAGTTAAGGCTTGATGTTTCTATTTTTTTTAACGCCTTTCCTATGGTTCCAACATCCCTTGTTAAAGATTATTTCCTTTCTTCACTGAATTGTCTTGAAATCTTAGTTGAAATTAATTATTCATAAATGTGTGGATCTCTTTCTAAACTTTACATTCTGTTCCACTGATCTATCTGTAATCCAGTGCCACAATGCCTAGGTTAGTGAAGCTTTGTAATACGTCCTGGAATCACTCTAACTTTGATTTTTTTAACAATATTGAATCTTCACCAGGTATCTCTCCATTTCTTTAGGCTTTGTTTAATTTTTCTCAGCAGTGTTTTCTAGTTTTTAGTTTAAAACATATAATTTTTTGTCAAATTTATCACTAATTGTTTCATTCTAAAAAATCATTTATTTATACATATGTTTTTTTTCTACTGTATAGCATGGTGACCCAGTTACACTTACATGTATACATTCTTTTTTCTCACATTATATGTTCCATCATAAATGACTAGGCAGAGTTCCCAGTGCTACACAGCAGGATCCCATTGCTAATCCATCCCAAAGGCAACATTCTGCATCTATTTACCCCAAGCTCCCAGTCTCTCCCACTCCCTCCCCTTCCCCCTTGGCAACCACAAGTCTGTTCTCCAAGTCCATGATTTCTTTTCTGTGGAAAGGTTCCTTTGTGCCATATATTAGATTCCAGATATATTTCTTGAGGTTATCTTAAATAACTAAAAATTTTCAGGTCTTGGGCTTAATACGATATTAGCTCACATCAAAAAAAAATCAGAAGCATTTTAAAATTTTCTGGCTTTTGCAAATTTAGAGAAATTAACCAGTGGAATCGTTGTGCTCCAAATGCTTTCCTCCTTACTTCTCAGTCAAATGCTACCCATCCACTTGAGACTGTGGGAAAGACTTTTCCTCCACCCTCTTAAGTTCCATGGCAAGACGTGAGAATTAAACTGACAAAAGACAGGTGAACAGGAGAAAAGCATACAACTTTTATTTAATGTTAAGATTTTTATGTATACATGGAAGCTTTCATACATAAGAAATGAAGACCCAAACAAGCAGATAGGCCTGAGAGCTTATATACCATTTTAACAAGAATGATAAATTGTGGAGATATGTCAAGACAAAGGAAAAAGGAGTCTAGGCTAGGGGGTGATAAATTGTGGGACAGTAATTAGGAAATATACTAGGAAACTAATGAGATAGGGTTTTATGTTAGTAGGTTTTGTTAGTAGATTATCTTGGCATTGACTCCTAGTGTTTGATGATAAGAATGGTGTTATTCTCTTCTCAGTACGGGAAAGGACCCTTTCTCATGGGAAATTTTATGCCCTGCTTTTAGGTTAAAAATGGCAGAGGAGGGGTATTGCGAGCCATTCCTGGATTTTCTGTTGTTCAATTGCCATCAGCTCAAAAGTAGCATATTTTTACATGGTGTGTTCTGATTCCCTTCACGATGTGGCTCTTATCCATCTTACTATATGTGATTTTCCTATACAGTGTCAATATAGTGAATTTGAAAGCAGTTATTCTCTCTACAATTCATTAAATATACTGCCAGTGTTCATATGTATACATACATAGTCATTATTTCTTAAGTCTGATTAAACTTCCCATGAACTTATGCTTGTCTCCCCCTTCTATGTTTCATGTATCCTGAGTTTTTTGGGTTTTTTTTAATATCACAGAGCATGATGCATTATGTGCCTTGTATAGAAGGCAGGAAACTCAGTCACTAGTGCTTGGGTGTTTAAAGATAGGTTTCCATAATAAAGCTTAAAATATAATTATTTTTCTCAGGTAGATAAATCTATACTTTAGGATAGATATTCCTCATAATGCTTCTGGGCTGTTTAAAGATGATCTGACAATTTATTGATGGTCAATTACTGAATCACGCTTTCTCTAAGACATAGGAAATGGTGAAATAATATCAAAATAAAAAATCAGAGCAAGACTAAATGTCAAGACCCCCGGAATTTATTAAAGTTTCCGAAAAGGCTTTGAACTTGAACCAGGTGTGATGAAACATACCAGCTATGCATATAATTCACTTCACGTAGAAATATATGTGCCCTGAGAATTGGCTTATGCAGTTAAAGTTTTGGTATGTTTACTACTGGAATGGACTTAGCTGCGAATAGGATAAGACATCAGGATCTTATTGAAAAACAATGGAAAAAGAATAAAAGACTTAGACCTGGAGAAACTATCCTGGCAAAGAAAACCTATATCATTTTTAACACTCTGAAGGGCCAGAAAATGACCATGATAGATTAGCTGGCTAGATGAACATCCAGGAAAGCCTGCATCTCTTGTTGGACATGGTCATCTTCCAGCAGAGCCAGGCCACGTTAGGGGTTGGGATATGGGAGTCTACAGGTCTGGATCTGGATGCAGGTGTACAGAGGGATCAGAAACTACATGTGTAAGGTGTGTGTCTCCATCTCACAAATTTGTATACTAAGGAAATCAGTTTAAAAGTGAGATTGAGGGCAAATTTTAAATAGAAAAAAAAAAAAAGAGTAGAAAAGTATAAAGGATTGTCTCCATAAGAGCTTCAGGTCATTTTAGCTCTTGCTGATGATGGCAGCTCCTTTCCTATCCAGCTAGACTGGTCTCCCTTGCTGGGAGCAAGCAGAGGACATCCTTAGGTGACCTAAAATGTGGTACTCAGTGCCTGAGGATAACTTTGGCCTCTGGTGTAAAAATTTGCTGGTCAGGGTATCAGTTGCACCAAAAGACTAGAATGATGCTACAGAAGTTGGCTCCCCAGAGGAGAAGAAACCAGGCCTGTGAATTTTGTCTTTGATATTAATGAGGAACAAGAAAAAGTAGTAGTACAGTATTTCATATCTGGAAATAATTGATTTATCAGAACTCTGAAAAGTCTCTGAAATACAACAAAATATATTACTAGAGATGGTGCTTTATCCCAACGAAAAGGTTCAACATACCTTTAATTCTTACTAAAATTTTCTCTACTTTCTGTCCATGATGTTATGTATTATATTCCAAAGAATGCGCTAAATCATGACTTTTAAAAATAAAATGATTAAAAAATTATGCTGGTAACATTATACTAGTAGACTATATATTGAGTTAGACTTTGGATTTCTTCTCTAAAAAGTATAAGCTTTTGTGATACAGTGCTGATGAATTGCTTCCAGCCTGATGGCTGCTGCTTGAAGTGAAGGGAAGGCATGAGGAAAGCCAGGCAACCACTCTCACTTCCTTGGTAACAAGCTCTTATATCAAAGAAGGATGAATTGCAAATAGATGACATAACAGTAGAACACTGCCTTTCGTGTTTTACTAGTACCTTTCTAGAGGATTATCAAGGTTTTCTGGCTTTTAGAAAATATTCTCAGGTCATAATTTAAAAAATCAGTTTTGAGGCATTCCCAGGTGGCTCAGTGGTTTAAGGATCCAGCATTGTCACTGCTTCGGCTCAGGTCACTGCTGTGGCTTGGGTTCCATCCCTGGCCTGGGAAATTCCACATGCCATAGCCAAAAAAGAAAAAAGTAAAAGAAAATAGTTCCCTTGTGGAACACTGGGATAAGTATCTGGCATTGTCACTGCAACAGCCCAGGTAGCTGCTATGGTGTGGGTTTGATCCCTGGCCTAAGAACTTCCACATGCCACAGGCATGGCAAAAAAAAAAAAAAAAAAAAAAAAAAAAAAAAAAAAAATTCAGCTTTGGATTTTATTTCCACATCACCATATATTTTGAGTCCATTTTCTTACTAGTGGTTTAGATTATTTTTCTTCAAGGCCAATTGGGTGTCAACATTTTATTTTAGTTGCCATTTGAGGTGCAGTTTTCATACACTTAATAAGCTTTTTAAAATTTATTCTCATCCATTTAGAAACCTGCCTAGTATGAACTATCAAGTGGTGGCTGTTTTCCAGTTCTACAAAGTTATGAGCCTGTTTTTCAAATTATTTGTAAAATAAACAAACACTGACCTCTGAGAATCAGCTATTTATATTTTTTGTTGAGCAACTGGATCGCTTCTCTCTTCCTATAAAAGACCCAAGCTAATTTCAAGACCAAAATCTTTATCCCAGACATTCTCCACTCTTGACCCCTAACTCCAGCCCCATTCCATGATGAAGCAAAACTCTTTGGGCAACCAAAAAATAGCAGGAAAAAATACTTCTCTTTAGAACCTTAACAACAGTCTATGGATAGTCAATTCTCTCTCCACAACCCTCGACACACACACGTGTATATACATGTGGGATTAACTCATTTTCTCCTGATATATCCTTTTTCAACCCCTCAAGAACTCAGGAATTTTGGCCAGGTATTTTGAGTCTGATTTATGAACTCTTCTTTGTCTGGCCAGGTGCTGGCCATACTCCACAATTCATAACCTGTCACCAGGAGTAATGGTCCATTTCCAAAGGTGAAGCGTGACAGTTCTCTCTGTATGCATCAGATAAACAGGCCCTGTGGCTGCTCAGTGACTGTCTGAAGTCAGCTGGGGAGCACATGAACCTTTCAGCACACCCCCGTTTTCACCATGTTTTTTTTTTCTTTGTTGTTCTTAAATTTTCTTTATAAAACGCCAACCTGATCAATAACACAACATCCGACCCCTAGTGAGCAGATTGTTCAACATCCAGAGAAGATGAGTGGGTTGTGATACCTAGTGAATTTTAGAGCATTTCACCCTTCAGAGCTTTGTCATATAAAACGCTCTTCAGAGGGTGTAATGTTTCACTTAAGCAAGATGAGTAAGTGTGATCTGCTCTATAACACCATGCCTAGAGTCAACAAAACTGTATTCTGAACTTAAAATTTTATTAAGAGGATAGATCTCTTTTTAAGTATTTTACCATAAACAAAAAGGAAGAAAAAAGGCAAGAAAGTTATTGGGATTAAGAGGAGAATTTGGTTTGGTTTTGTTGGTTCCTCAACAGCGGAAGCTTTTTCTGTAGCCCTTGATGGTAATGAATCTCATGGCTTCCATTGACAGCTTTTTCCTTTTCTCCTATTCTAGCATAAGACTACAGATAAACTTCTGCATTCTAAGTTTTAGGAACTGGAGGCTTTGGGAACAAGATCTAAAATAGATAAGCTTTAAGTGCCAGGCTCCGTTTTATTTCATTTTCATGAGTTCTTTGTGTATTCTAATGGATTATTTCTGCAGAGATATACAATTTTTGTTTTGCAAGGTTGGGGCAGTGTGGCATGAGGCACTCAGTAAATTTGGGCAATCCAGCCAGCTAAGCAGGGGCACAGATCTCTAGATGATCTTGAGTAGGTGCATGGTAAGAGTGGGCACATGAAAATGACCAGACACCAAATGCTGCCAAGATAAGTCATTTTGCAGTCAGTATGAGGACAATGCATGTTTAAAAGTGGATCTAGAAATTCCCATCATGGCACAGCAGAAATGAATCTGACTAGGAACCGTGAGGTTGCGGGTCCGATCCCTGGCCTCGCTCCGTGGGTTAAGGATCCGGCGTTGCCATGAGCTGTGGTGTAGGTCATAGACGTGGCTTGGATCTGGCATTGCTGTGGCTGTGGCATGGGCCAGCCTACAGTTCCAATTCAACCCTAGCCTGGGACCTCCATATGCCATGGATGCGGTCCTAAAAAAGACAAAAGACAAAAAAAATTTTTAAAAATGAAAGTGGGTCTAGGAGTTCCTATTATGGCACAGCAGAAATGAATCTGACTAGTATCCATGAGGATGCAGGTTTGATCCTTGACCTTGTTCATTGGGTCGGGATGTGTTGTTGCCATGAGCTGTTGTGTAGGTTGCAGACGTGGCTTGGATCCTGCATTGCTGTGGTGTAGGCCAGTAGGTGCAGCTCTAATTCAACCCCTAGCCTGGGAACTTGCATATGCTGTGGATGCAGTCCTTAAAAAAAAAAAAAAAAAAAGGATCCAAGTTTTCTGAAGTTAACTGTATACATCTTTTTTTTAAAAGTGCTTTTTATGTGCACACTGGAGTAAAAGTCAAGTTTCAGATTTTTAAGAAGGAAATAAGAAAATTAAAAGTAAAGAGAACAGGCACAGACATAGAGAACAGAGTTATGGTTACCAAGGGTGGCAGGGGGGCATGGGATGGACAGGAGTTTGGGGTTGGTAGATGCAAACTATTACATTTAGAATGCTTACTGTATAGCACAGGGAACTATATCCAGTCTCTTGGGATAGAACATGATATATATATAGTATATATACATACACACACACACACATATATATATGACTGGGTCACTTTGCTTTAGAGCAGAAACTGGTACAACAATGTTAAGTCAGCTATAATATAAATAAAAATTAAACAAAGTAAAGGGAGCTGGGGCGTAGAATTCACTCCAGGAATGTGCCAACCAAAGAAATCAAATTAAGAGTGTGATCAGTAAAGGAGAGTTACTAAAGGTGATAAGGTGTGGAAAGAAAATTGGTTTTATTTATTTATTTTTAGTAAGGAACCCTGGGTTGTTTCAAGAAGGAAAGGAAATGGTGAAGGAAGAGAGACTAAAGACATGTGCAATGGAGGGGGTTAATTTTTAAAAGAATGACCTAAATCAGTACTTCTCACATTTTAATGTATTTTGTTGAAATGCAGATTCTGATTCTTTAGGTCTGGGGTGAGCCCTGAGATTCTGCTTTTCTACCAAGAACTCAGGTGATGCTGATGTTGCCTTCAAGGAACTTAAAATCAAGTTAAAAGAGACCAGGTCAATGCATCTGAAACTAATCGTGTTTGCTTTAACACCAGCCATTTATAAGACAGTACCTTAAAAGCAGTACATGCTAAATAGCAAGGGGCTTTCCAATAAATGCGGTAAAAACTCTCAAACATTAAGGCTGCCATGGATCCTGAGTGATAAGGAGTTAACTCCTTAGTAGGGAAGATAAGTGGTATTGGTCATTGAGTTCATGTCAATAATATACTTACAAATTAAAAAAAAAAAAAAAAGACCATTAGTTCTCAAGTAATTAAGAAAATTGAGTTGAACAGCAGAGAAAATCTAAGTCAAAACTCTCAAGGGTTGTTATAGCTTCAATTAAAAAAAAAAAAACTCCTCCTGTTTGTATTTCTAACATTTTAATATACACATGCTCACAACTATGCTGATATGTACAGGAAAGAAAATGAGGTCATTTTCCTTATCTGCACATCCCTGAATCTCTTTAAAAAATCTGAAAGTGCATTCATGCATTCTCACTCAGCATTCTGATCTTTGAATTTCTGGGAAGGTGTGTGGCTTTGTACTCAGCGAGTTTATCCCTCTGTATTCTGCTGCACATATTCGATTTTGGTTAAGAAGTAGAGAATAGCTCTTATGTTTTAAAGATAACTTGAGAATGACCTGATGAGAAAGTTATATGTCTCTTTATGAAGTAGAAACATGAAGCTTCTTTGATCAAAAGAAACTTAAAAAGATGATAAATATATTAGCTTTTTCTCCATAGATCCTTGGACTTAGTATCACAAGATAATAAAATGCTGTACAGGCTTATCACAGCCCGTGTTGTTTGATCTTTTAAATTTTTGGCAGAGAGGCAGAGGGCTGTCATCTCTACATTAATACAGACAAAATTAAAATAGACTATTATTTTATAATATTTTATCATTATAGATTGGGCATTATGAGATATTACTAATAGGATTATCTGTGCATGGAAAATCTCTGTACATTTCTTTACAACCTCCTATAAATCTGTAATTATCTCACAATAAAAGTTTTTAAAAGTTGAAGGTAAAATATCAGAATTAAAATATACAACAGCCATAAGATTTATGCATATGAGGTGGGATGGTTAAATGGCATTGAAGTCCTGATATTCCTGTATTGTTCAGAATGAGGGTAAAAGTACTAAAGAAAAGGGAGTTCCCTTCATGACTCAGCGGTGAATGAACCCGACTAGGATCCATGAGGATGCAGGTTCAATCCCTGGCCTCGCTCAGTGGGTTAAAGATCCAGGGTTGTTGTGAGCCGTGCTGTAGGCCAGAGGCTATAGCTCTGATTAGACCCCTAGCCTGGGAACTTCCATATGCCACAGGTATGGCCCTAAAAGGGGAAAGAAAAAAAAAAAATACTGAAGAATATTAGGCTTTGTGTTAGATAAGAATGCTGAAATTTCTATAGTCATCGATAAAAGACTAGAAACTGTCAAACTTACAAACTGGTGGACAGATGGATAGTTAAGAATGAGGTTGTTGAGAGAATTTGACATTGATAAAGCATAAAGGGCAGCATCAGATCCAGGGATCCTTTTGTCCGGGAGATTACGGATGTAAGAACAAGTGAAAATTTGAAGCCAAAATGGAGAAAGTTCTTCAGAAGTCAGATTTTGATTGAAAAAATTAAAAATCTGAGGCACTGGGAGTTCCTGTTACGGCTCTTCCATTAGTGAGCCTGACTAGCATCCATGTGGATGCAGGTTTGATTTCTGGCCTTGCTCACTGGGTTAAGGATCTGGCGTTGCCATGAGCTGTGGTATAAGTCACAGATGTGGCTTGGATCCTGAGTTGCTGTGGCTCTGGCGTAGGCCTGAGGCTACAGTTCTGATTGGACCCTTAGCCTGGGAACCTCATGTGCCACAGGTGAAGCCCTAAAAAGACAAAACAAACAAACAAACAAAACAAAACAAAACAAAAAAACCTGAGGCATTGTTTTCATTCTGATTGGAGTTGGGTTCATAATTAGATCAAGGGCTGCATTTGGCGGGGGGGGGGGGGGGGGGAGGTTCTTAAAATGCACAGGAAAACCAAGATTTAGTCAAATAGCAATTTGTATCATTTCAACGTAGTAAGGTGACAGGGTAATGATTCCAAGTACATTTGTAGTACTGGGCTCTAAATGTGTGTTAGGGCATGGGTTCTATTCTTTTTCTTTTTTTTAATTGAGATAGAGTTTATATAACATAAAAAGTACCACTTTACAGCATAGAATTCAGTTCCCTGTGTTGTGCAACCACTGCCACCGTCTTAATTCTAGAACATTTTCATCACCCCCCAAAAAACCTTGTATTGATTGCAGTCAGTTCAATTCCTCACTCTGACTTTCTCTGACAGCCACTAATAGACTTTCTGTTTCTCAAGGTTTGCCTGATTTGGGCATTTCATATACATGGAATCATGCAATATGTAGCCTTTTGTGTCTGGCTTTTTTCATTTAGAATAAAAAGTATAATCATATGGTAGTGTGTAATAGTACCCCATTCTTTTTTGTGGCTAAATAATATTCTATGATATGGCTATTCCACCTTTTGTTTATCCATTTATCAGTTCATGGACATTTAGGTTGTTTTCACTTTTTGCCTAATATAAATCATGCTGTTATGACCATCCATGTACAAATTTTTATCTGAGCATATGTTTTGAGTCCTTTTCAGTGTATTTGCTAGGTCATATGGTTATTTTCTATTTAACTTTTTGAGGAATTGCCAAACTGTTTTCCTCAGTGGCTGTGCCATTTTACATTCCTAGCAGCAGTGTAGGAAGATACCATTTTTCCCTACATCCTCACCAACATATGTTCTTTCCTTTTTTAAAAAAATAGTCATCATGGTGTAAATGGTACCTCATGGTTTTGATTTGCATTTCCCTAATGATTAATGATGTTTAGCATTTTTGTATGCTTATAAGCCAGTTGTGTATCTTTTCAAATTTTTTTATTTTTTTAAGTATAGTTGACTTACAATGTTGTGCCAATTTCTGCTTTACAGCAAAGTGACCCAATCATACATATATATATTAATATATATACATATCATCTTCCAGCATGTTCTATCCCAAGAAACTGGATATAGTTCCCTGTGCTGTACAGTAGGACCTCACTGCTTATCCATTCTCAATGTAATACTTTGCATCTACCAACCCTAAACTCCCAATCCATCCCACTCCCTCCCCCTCTGCAAGAACACAAGTCTGTTCTCCATGTTTGTGAGTCTGTTTCTAGCTGTACATCTTCTGTGGAGAAATTATTCAGATGTTTTGTCCTTTTAAAATTATGTTATCTTTTTTTGTTGCTGAGTTGTAAGAGTTCTTCCTGTATTCTGAATATCATGCCCTTATCAGATATATGACTTGGAAATATTTTCTCTTTCTTTGGGTTGCCTTTTCATTTTCTTGATACTGCCCTTTGATGTGGAAAAGTTTGTAATTTTGATGAAGTTCATTTGATCTATTTTTTCCTTTGGTTATTTTGCTGTTCCTATTCTTTTATAAAGTTTTTTTATTGTAATAAGATGTTATTTTACATTTAAAATTCTTACTATCTCTCAGTTATGCATATTTCAGATAGAGAAATTTTAGAGAGCCATCATTTAGGTAGTAACCTGTCTCACTAATGAGATGAAGTGTTAGTTCCCTATGGTTACTGAAACAAAGTTACTGCAGACTTAGTGGTTTAAAATAACACACATTTATCACTCTACAATTGTGTAGTTTAGAAGTGTGAAATGGGTCTCACTGGGCTAAAATCACAGTGTTGGCTGACCAGGGTTTCTTTTTGGAGGCTGTAGAGAAGGATCTGTTTCTTTGCCCTTTCCAGTTTCTAGAGGCACCCATGTTCTTCAGCTTTTGGCTTCTTGCCTCATCTTTGAAGCTAGCAATGTCAGACGAAGTCTTACATCTCATCACTCTGACCTCCGTCTCTACCTCCCTCTTCCCCTTTTATGGCTTTGGAGTCACCTGGATAACCCAGCATGCACGCCCTATTTCAAGTTCAGCTAATTAGAAAATTAATTCCAGCTACCACCTTAAACTGCATTTGCTGGGTAAGTTGGACTCACAGGTTCTGGGAATTTGGAGGTGGTCATCTTTGGGCAACTATTATTCCTGTAGCACAGGTGACCTGATGCTGACCAGCTCTACTAAAGCTTAGGACTGCGGGACATCTGTTGACTGCTCCTGAAATTGCAAGTCCTTGGAAATAAATCCACTCTGGATATCTTTAGTCTTGTCTCTACAGGCCTGTTGGGTAGTAGGAGAAAGTGTAGTAAATATATAAATTAATGAGCCTGTTTTACAATCCCTAAACCAGAGTTTTTACTCTTGCAATCCGGGAAGAAAGTAGTTGAGACATTTGGCATTGTGGAAAGCAGTCTTTTTTTTTTTTTTTTTTTTTTTTTAATGATTTTTATTGTTTTCCATTATAGCTGGTTTACAGTGTTCTGTCAGTTTTCTACTGTACAGCCTGATGACCCAGTTACACATACATGTATACATTCTTTTTTCTCAAATTATCATGCTCCATCATACATGACCAGACATAGTTTCCAGTGTTACACAGCAGAATCTCATCGCAGTCTTAAAACCAGCTTTCTAGAAATGGGTTGCATAGGCAAGTACTTCCTTTAAGGGCGGCGTGGCACTGAGTTTGGGCTTCTGACTTAAATGGATCTGAAACGATGTGTCAACCCATCCAATTTATTTGGAGAGTCCACTGGAATGCAGCTACATCCAAAACACTAGATTTTTTTATGAATAGGTATGAAACTTTGCATTTGTGTGGTAGCATATATCTAAAAGGCAAATTGATACTTTTTTTAAATGAGAAAAATTCGTGTTTAGAGTATCAAAAGTAGTTTAAAGACACTTAGCCATACTGTTTAACGAATGACAATGCCTTTAGGAATACATGTTAAGTGTATGCATTTTAAAATCAATTTGTTGGTGTGATGCTAGAGATGAAAGGGCACTTCCTACCTAATGCTGCTGGAAAATACCAATAAGAGGCTGACAGTGACTTCAATAGGTCTTTGATGAAAAAGCAAGTGAGACAATGGACAGATTGATCTGTTTACTGCTAAGCTCCCTCTCCTGCCCACATTTTCTTGCCTAAATAATCTATTGCCACATCTAGACAGAGGCAGAAAAGGCTCTAATCTCAAGATGACTAGAGTAGCATGTGGCTGTTCTCAGTGATATACATCAGTTCTGAATTTTTCTGTTTCATTATCGAGGTGCCTTTTATTGTAGGATATCTGGATTGTGAAAATTCAGAGTATTATAAAAGAGGGCAGCAGACAATTTGGGAGGTGCCCTGTCTCCCTATGACAAAGGCTTTGCAACGAGGCACAGTAATTTACATTGATAAAGTGCAAGTATCAGAGTGTCCAAAACACCTCATAGGATACATTTCTAACTTTGCCTTTGTCATTCATGCATTCTGAGGTAGAAACTTCTATTATGAGGGAAGGAAAAGCACAGCAAGTTTTAGAGGTATTTCCTAAATTGTCATAACCTGGTTTGGATAGCATTAAACAAAAAAAAAGAATCATATCAGATTATTATTATTTCCTTTGCCCCCCCCGCCAAGTCACTAAGGATCTTAAAGTGGAAAGAAATGTTAGAGAAAGACTATTATTTGAATGAGTTTATTCAGTGTCCTTGGAAAGAACATGCTCTAGAAATGGAAAAATTGATTCTAAAATATAGGAAAATGCATACACACTAACAAAATGTATGAAAAGTGATGGTAAGCCAAGGTAGTTAAGTCAAGAACTATAAGCTGCTAAAAAAAAAAAAGCAGTGGAAAGGGAACCAAAATTGCACAAATTTAAGATTTTTATGTGACAGTGTCATGCCTAGTGTAAGGGGGAAAAAATTGGATAAAATCTACATTAAAATAAAGAGCCTACAAACTTCAATTCTAGTAATCCATTTTGCCACTGCATCCATTAGCTCTTGGCCCAAAGATGCTGTGTTGCATATTCAAAACTCAGTGGTTTAAAACTATAACCACTTGTATTGCTCCTGCAGCTGCACCCAGGTAAGATTTGCTTAAAATTGGACTTGTTTCACAGCACTTGGCATGTGTCACTGCTCTGCCTCTTAAAATAGATTCGTGGGGCATCTGGACGGCCATGCACTTTACATCTCTCTCTGGACTTAGTGCATATTCTTCTCAGTGCAGTGGCAGACACTCAAGACGGCAAGCAGAAACGGGCAAAGCCTTCCAAGGCCTGCGTTCTGACCAGGTACACTATCCTCTCTGTTCACATAGAATTGGCCAAAAGAGTCATATGGCCAAGTCCCATGTCTGGATGAAGATCCCTGCAAAACTGTACCTAATTTTGTACCCAAGGAAGCCTCTTCTATAGGTAGTAAGATAATCGAGGTAAATTTATAGAGTCTTTAAGAGAAATTTTTCAGGAAAAAACATCTCTAGTTTTTAAGCACCTCATGCATCAAAAGTCTTAACCTAAGGAACAGATATTTTAGCTTTTAGCTTTACATTTCCAGCCCCTAATTTTTCTACTCAAAAAAAAGTTTTAGAAACATCTTTACTATTTTTATTCCTTTTTTAAAAAATTTGCCAGTGTTCATTTAATAGCTGTAGATACTTGAGAGTATTTATTGAAGAAATGAATGAATGAAGCTATCTTAGCCACAAGAACTAAAATCATAGCTTTGCTAATCAGACTGACCATGATTAACACTAGCTAGGCATTCTCAAGGCATTTTCTCACATTAGCAGTTGACTGTATCAACCAGCATAAATTGTTCAGTGCTTTGGGAAGTATTTTCTTTCCTTTTTTTTTTTTTTTTTTTTTTTTTAGGGCTGCACCCACATCATGTGGAGGTTCCCAGGCTCAGGGTTGAATTGGAGCCTACGCCACAGCCACAGCAATGAGGGAGCCATGTTTGTAACCTATACCACAGCTCATGGCAATGGTGGATCCTTAACCCACTGAGTGAGGCCAGGGATCAAACCCACATCCTCATGGATACTAGTCAGATCTTTTTCTGCTGAGCCATGACAGGAACTCTGGGAAAAATAACTTTTAAATCCTGGGTTTTTGCTAACAAAGAATTGGTAATGTCATAGCAGAAAGACAGCATATACTAAATTAAATTCAAAGGTATTTGATTCCAGTTCCTACTTCAGTATGGTCTATTGTATTTGCCAAGTATTCCTAAAATACTACTTTTATCCAGACATTCTTTATAAAAATTTGTACAGTGATTTCTTTTGCTTAATAGTCTAGGATTCAACTCTTTATCTGGTTCTTTCGAGGCCAGTCAATCCTGTCTCTTGAAAGAGATTGTCACTTTGCAGAATTATAACTATTAGGGGTGACACTTAAATGTATATTGTGGAAGATGACTGAAATGGGGAGATGCTTACAGAGTTGTTGATGGGCCATCCCTGCTCCCTGTGTCCCAGTAGCCAAGAATACACATTTCCCACAGAAAGTGGAGTGAGTGGTGCATAATAATGTAGTGGGTTTTAGGGAAAGACTACGACAGCTAGAGGCAGGGAAAATATTGTGGACATTAAATTTGGAATAGTCAGATACATAGAGAAACTTGAGTAGACCACAGTTTCTTATCCCAAATTTTGATGCCAGTTCTCAAATTCAAGAGCAGATTCAGAAAGAATGTGTCACTCATAGTAATTACAGAGGTTTGTTTTCTCATCTAGAATAAGTCTTGAAGTCTGGCCAGACTTTGTAACTTGTAATATTTAAGATTATTATATTTCAAGGTAGTAGGATTAATGATTCTTTAAATGTAATTAATTCGGAATGTGTGATTATTCATCAACTTTTTATTATCTAAAGAGAAAGGATTTGCATAGCAGAGTAAACAGTGGGTCATTTAAAATACTTGGATAAACAAATCATTTCAAAGAATTTTAGGGTACATTTATTTCCTTTCTTCAGTGAATTCATTTATAATTATTCAGAGTCATCCCTGATACCTTTCTGAAACTCCACCTACTACAAACTGGTATTGACTTATTTGCTCTCTTTTTAAATCTCAAACCATACTCTGACTAAATATATCTTATCTTCAGGGCTTCATGATTAAGACTATTTTGCATGAGTGTCAGGACCAGTATGAATTGTGGCCTGTGCATGCATCCTGATTGGAATTCTCTATTCTGACTCATAAGACTATTTTCTGAGCTGATTTGGTTGGACTAGCTGGACTTGTCAAGATAATCTAAACCAGTTTGTGTACATAGCTATACACTATCAAATCTGTTCAACTAAAAAATTTCTGAAAGTGATACTTAGGGTGGCAGAGTTTCAGTTCACCTTGCCTAGGATTCGCCTCTCTGCCTCCCATGAAAGCTCTTCTGGCTGCAGGTCTAAAAAAGTGGGAAAATTAGAGGGATGAAATGTGACCTGGAAAGTAATGCAGGGCTGTTTTCTTGGTTTGTGGGTTTTGCATTATTTCATGATCATCTTTAATGCCCTTCTAGATAAGCCTACAAATTAAAAGGGGGAATTCAAGGCTAGAGATGGTCATTGCTAACTTCTGGGTCTCTTTTGTGACAAGTAATACAAATACAATCTCTTACCAATACTAATGCCTGAGGCCACAGGGGATAGGCTTTGTCTGAGGAGTCTTAGCCCAAAATATTCCCATAACTGTGGAAGAAAAATAGCCAACTCCTTTCTGAGTTTCTCCAAAAATGAAGATCTTAGAAGGTTATTTTTTCCCCACTGCCTTGTGGCAGGTGCCCCACCTAGGCAAGTGAACTTGGTTTTTCCTCTCTGTGTATTGTTTTAGCTCCTCTTGTAATTGATTGAAAGAGTGGTGAAATCCTCCTGTGCAGGAGAATTTATAGTCAGAGGTGACAGCCCTCCATCAGAGGCATGGGAGTAACCTCAGATAAATAAGAAGCACATGCACAGAATGAAAAGTGATGCTCTGAGAGAATGTTTTCTCCTCACCACCAATAAGAAAAAAAGGGAAGATTTTCAGAACTGGCATCTGGCCTAAAGTTTAAGTCATAGTGTTAAACTTTTTTTTTTTCCAATTTATTTTGAGTCAAGTACCTTTTCCTACAGATAGTATATCAAATCAGGATGAAATAAGTGCAGTCATGTAGATAAAATTCTATACTTTTCCCCAGTTCAGTTATATAGCATTTGGTTGAATCTGCTGTGCTTACCAGCAGACTCTGCACAAGGCTAATAAAATCTCATTTCTGCAGTCAAGATGTCTACAGTTAAGGGGGAAGGAAATATATGCTTATTATTATGAATAAAAATATATGAAAATATAAATAATATGAAGCAGGATATATAATTTTTAAAGAGCATCAGTATTTCAGCAGGCTCAGTGTCTAAGTCTGTTCAGGCTGCTGTTAACAGAATACCATAGACTGGGTGGCTTCTAAGTGGCACACACTCATTTCTCCCAGTTCTGGAGACTGCGAAGTCCAAGTCAAGGTTCCAGCAGATCTGGTGTCTGGTGAGGGTCCACTTACTGTTCGCAGACTGCCTTCTTCTCTGTGTCTTCACATGGCAGAAGGGGCCAGGGAGCTATCCCAGGCCTCTTTTATGAGGGCAGTAATCCCATTGGGCTTCACTCTCTGACCTTATCACCTGCCAAAGGCCCCACCTCCTAATACCATCATCTTGGGAGTCAGGATCTCAGTATAGGAATTTTGTGGGACATTAGCATTCAGTCCATTATACTCAGTGTCATTCAGATAACCTTGCTGGGGGGGGGGGCGTGCTGGACAACAGGGATTTTTTCCCCCATCCTACAAAAGCAGAACACAAGGAAAATTAGACAAAAATATAAAATAAGTAGATCACAAATTTCCCCATAATCCTCAATCCATAGATAAGCATGGTCAACATTTTGGGGTTTATTTCAGTCTTTTTTTTAACGTTAGATTTCTTAATTAGTTAAGCTACAATTTAGGCTGCTATAGCTTGTTTACCTTTGGTTTTTGGCTTTGGTTGTGTTGTTAAGCAGGATATTTATCTAACAAATACTTGCTATGCATCTCCTCTGTGTACACATTAAGTCAGGTGCTGAGGATTCAGGGCTAAGTCCGGTCCTCAGAAAGCTAAGACTCTAGTAGGCTCTGCTGTTGGCTACTACTGAGCTCATAGTCTGTTCAGACCCAAAGACTGACACCAATTAGGCTTTTCCTCTCCAGAAAGTGTTTTTTCACTCAAATATGAGGTTTTACATTTTCCAGTTAACATCCTGAAATTGTTTGTGTTTGTTCATTTGTTTACAAAACAGTTTTTGTAAGACATAATCCACAAACCATACAATTTACCCTTGTAAAGAATGTAATTCTCTCATTGCTTTGGGTTTGTAACTTTAACTTTTCAGGATCATTGTGTATCTTGTTTCTTTCTTTAATTTATCTTTCCCAGTATTTTGTCACCTACAGATCAGACTGCCTGATGGGTTTTATTCCAAGACGATGATACTGACTTCAGTGGGGAGAGTTCCAAAGACAGAATCTTGCATTATTGAAAGCCTTTCCAGAGAGCCACTAATCATTCCTTTTAGGAAAAAGACTCAGTCATTTCTCAAATCATCCATCTGTAAAATCCTTTAGCTCACCTTTCACCATGTTACTCTGAACAATATACAAAAAAGGAGTCTCTGAAACGTAAACAGTTACTCAGGTGTGACTGAATCATCTTTTTCAGTGATCTGAGTCCAGCAAACAGAACCCCAGTACCATCCATGCCCTGAGCTCACAACAGCCTGTATGACACACAAGGCTGTTGTCCCTGATGGAAGTCACAGAAGCCTGAGAGGAGCTCAGCCATTGATGCTACATCATCTTCCACAGGCAGAGATCATCTCTTTTTTCCCTTTTCTCCAAATATAGCTTTGGGAGTTCCCGGCGTGGCCAGGAGAGAGGAGTCTGACTAGCATCCATGAGGACCCAGGTTCAATCCCTGGCCTCACTCAGTGGGTTAAGGATCTGGCATTGCCGTGAGCTGTAGTATAAGTCACAGATGTGGCTTGGATCCCACGTTGCTGTGGCTGTGGCATAGGCCACCAGCTGCAGCTCCATTTCAACCCCTAGCCTGGGAACTTCCATATGTCATGGGTTTGGCCCTAAAAAGACCAAACAACAACAGCAATAAACAAACAAAAAACAAATATAGCTTGGAAGCCCAAGTCCACTTTTGTCATTGAATTTAGCACTTCTTGGTTTTATCATCTGTCAGAGCTTTAGCTTTTCCATTTTCCCACCTTTTAAAGTATTAACTCGAATCAAGGAAGCCCTTCCATTTATGTTTTCCAGTGGTGAGTCCATCCTCAGAGTTATGATTATTCAATTGCAATGTTTAGCCTATTTTGATAAAATGTAGAATTCTCTTGTTTGGGAGGGTTCTTATTTGGTTGCTCCCTCTATATTCATATATGGCACCTAAGCCATAAGGAGTACCCTCCACTATCTTTCATGAGAATTTCATAATATCCTTATGGCCTCCGTATGGCATCCAAAAAGATGGTACCTCTCTGTTACCTGCTGGGCAGTTTATCTGGTGATTATTTTTCCTTTCCCTTCCACATTTGTATTTAAGCTCCTCTTATCTAAATAATTTATAAGTTTCTTTCCAAATTGCCTGTATTGTGTTTCAAGCCAGAAACCCATCCTATGCTTAATATCAGCAGCAGCTAGTAAACCGTCTGCTTCCTCCTCTTTTTTTTCTCCTGGTATAATTTTCTTTCTCTAAGGGCAGCATCATTAAAGTAACACAGTGTCTATAACAGTATGGATCCTGTCATATCTCCTTGCTCTTAAACTAAGTAAAAACACCTCCCGGTTCTCAAGCAGTTCTTTATGGGACCTCCTTACAAACTGGTAACTACCTTTTGGGGACTTTTCCTAAGCATTTAATAATATTTAGGCAGAATGACAAATAGATACTAATGCTTTTATTCGAGCAGCAGTTTTGAGGAGCTCAGTACTCAGTACATGAGTCCTGTTATGGTGCAATGTAAATACAGTAGCCCACTCTAATTTTCTCCCTTGGCTTAGCTCCTGGAATTTGAAGGGTGTTCCTTTCCTTATAATTTGTGTTAACAATCTAGTGTTCCTCCAGCTGTCTTTATCTTTTCTATCCACTGTAAATTGATTCCGGTGGGAGGGAACGCAAGATAGTAAATCAGTAAGTCTATGCTCTCATTTCCTCTTTAGTTTTGTTCAACTCTAACTATACTTTATTTATGAGGAATTGATTTGCAAAGTTAAGTCTTAGGAATTTCAATATTTATATGTGTTCATAATGGGAAAAAAGACTCCACTGTTCTCCCTTTCAATTCATACCTAGAAACTAATATTTTCTATGAGATTAAGGTTAATCCTCTTCTCAAAAAGATGACTGTGATTACCAAATAATACCATTCATAAATTTGCCTTTTTAGAAATAAGTGAGTACATGCTGTGTTTTTTTTTTTTTCCTTATTTTTTTCTAAAATTAATGTGACCAGGCAAAGGTCTTTAGAGGCTCCTGGTACAAGAAGAATGCCCCCCATGCCTTTAAAGCCCCCAGCAGGCCACACCTCCCAGGAAAAAATAATTATTTGAGGGTCACTATTCTGACTTCCCTGGGTGCATTCAGTTAGTCAGAATTTATTAAGTATATTCCATGTGTATGGCAAGGTTTTAGGTGGTAGAAAAATAATAATAATCAGCATATATTGAGTAATTGACCATATGCCAGGAAATGAGCAGGAACTCTGGATTTTGCAGGGTAGTTTTCCTGTCTACCCTTGTTGTTATTTCAGAGAGAAAAGGCAAGGAGGGATCTTGGAGTGGATCAGTGTGTGTTCCACACAGGGAGATTTAACCTCTGTGAGGGCTAATTTCCAAAGCAGGAATAATAGTAACCTACCTACTTCATCGAGTTGTTATGAGGATTATATAAATTAATTTGGGTAAAGCTATAGCCAATTCATAACTCAACAATGCAAAACTGTTTCTAAAGTTAAGAAGTCAGGAAAGAGGAGTTTCTAACACATGGCAGTCACAATAACTAGGCACTGAAAGTACACTTTGTTTTAGGGGGAAAAAAGGCATTGGTGATCTTGGTAGTGTCAGTGAAGTACCAGACGTGGAGCCTGCATTGCAACCAGGTGTGAAATGAATGAAAACTGAAGAGTAGATAATGAATTCCAGTGTTTGGCTCAAGGTGGGTAAGAGAGACAGACGGCTGAAAGGGGCTTGGCACTGGGGAGGGGTTGAAAAGAGTTTAAGATGGGAGAGCCTCGAACCCATCTCATAGCTCACAGAAAGAGAGGAAGAGATGGGAAGCATTTGAAAAAACAGGAGAGAATGATGGGTAGTTTGTATATCAATGTCAAAGATGTGGAAAGGCTGGAGACAGGAGGACCCAGAGCATCAGACAGAGGAAATGTTTCCTTTTCTGTTGTAACCAGAGGAAGGAAGGAATTGAGTAGATGAAGCTGTAGCTGTGGGGAATGAATGTTGATAAGATGCTGAGGCAGTTCTTGGTCTTCTCTTCCCTGAGAAGTTGGAATAGAGTCATCCTCAGTGTAGATATATATATATATAAGCATGTAGACATATACGAGGTTTTAGATATGTGGATGTTTTTAAACGGTAGCTATCAAGAACTTAAAAATAATTGACCAGGGAAACAAAGGTTGCTTCAACTGAGGACCTAGTTGAAGTTAAATGCTTTTCTGTATCCTTTTTTTATTCTCGCTGTGGAAATAAAGGAATGCCAGTATAATGAGAACAAGCAAAGACTATAGTCACTTGCAGAGCAAACCAAAGGCAGGGCAGAGGAGTAGGAAAGATTAGTGGAAAAATGGAAGACCTCAGGTGTCCTCTGTTGGGGGCTGTTGGTCTGGAGAAGCTGCAGGCAGGCTCAATAGAAGTGAGTCCTCCTACGTGATTGGTTAGAGGAGCATTTTGACATATCTGATGCCGTCTTGCACAGTTCCTCCTGTCCTTCCACTAAGACTATAGATTATGTCTCTGTACAGTAAATCACATTTGTTTTGTCAAGGGGTTCATAGTTAATAGATATTCTTTAGTGACCCTTAAGTCCAACGGCAGCCTCTGTGCTCTGTTAGTCTCCAAACAATGATGAAGACTTTCACTGAGGTGTTTCTGGTGCTCATAAGACTACTGACCCATTTATAAATCTTGACTTAGAAATGACTTCCTATTTCCAAGCATGTACCCCCATACCCCAGGTTAACTATAAAATTGTCCCAGTGGCCGCTTGGTGGTACAGAGTGCAGCTTCAAATACTTCCAGATCATTGTCTACTTGGCCCAACCTTGTAAGTCACCGTATAATAAATGGACCCACCAGTTACAGGGAGCTGTCAGCCTCATCTTTTGGCCTCAAGATACCTTCTCAGTTTGGTGGGCGCTTTTCATTCCTTCCTCCCTCCAATATTTAACTTTCTTTGGCTGGTCTTAAAGTTAGAAACAGGGACAAAAATTAGAGAAGCTATTGGTTACTAATCAAGTCCTGCCCATAGGGGTTGATTGCTACGAAGTTATTGTTTGGTTTCTTGGATAGTGAATAAATAAAACAGTCTGGCTTCCTGGGCTGGTTAATGCAGATAAGAGGCTGACTTCCTTTGCAGGTTTCTGCAGGTTGTGGGTCCAAGATTCTGTTTTACATATGGTCTGGCCATTGTCTGTTTGTATATGCAGTCTCTCACCACTTTATTATTATGGAACTTGAAGGCCTTGACTTAGAATCTATTATTTCTTCAATTAAAAGAATATAGAACTTAAGAGAGTAGAGACCCAGGATAGAGTCAATAATGGAATGGATGTAAGGAAATTTGTAGGAATACATTTCAGGAATTGAATTGGAAATTCAAGCTGTGCTGTAAAGGAAATGTTTTTTAAAAAACTGCGTCATTGTTTTGAACTTTGCATAATGTAAACCCAAGCTGTGGAAGTGGAGTATCAGGCCAGATCTCTCAGAACACAAAGACTTAAGAAGTCACCTAGAGGCAGGATAAGAGCTGTCTCAGGTACCTGAGTCTGAACCCAATCCAGTGTTCTCCCATTTTCATTGATCTAAGAAGTACCCATCATCAAGCTTGCAGCATACTTCTCTTTCAAATTCAGAATCACAAAGTTCAAATAATGCAGGATATTTGAACCAAACTTTCTCATCAGTTATTCCATGGAGCTGTCTAAAACCATAATAAACCTATTGTGAATACCTATTATTCACACTGGCTATTTAGGCTTAAGAGAGTTTAGGGAGAATTTAAACTTACAAATGTATAACCATAACGCATGATAAATGTTATGGTTAATGTTATATCAGAATATGCATACTTTTAGAATTATTGTTACTATTCCAGAAATCTCCTTGTTCCTATAAGCTATGTGAGGGCCAGTTTCTCTGATAAGAGAAACAAGGGCGTACCAGTGATTGATTATATAGTAAACCTTTACCTTGCCTTTCTTCACATAATGAATCTCTCTTCTCCTTGCTGCCTGACGGGAAAATTTAATGGGATGTTTCCTCCAGTAGTAAAACCACTGAGCCATACAGAAAATGCTTTTTACATCTAATGAGTGAAACACCTTGGTACCAGCTAGGTAGAATCCTAGCTTCCATAAACGTTGTGCTTAAATGAAAAGTTTAACAAAACCCTTAGCTTATCAGACACATAGTAATATTTCCTCAGCGCTCCATCCATGGATATTTGGTATATTATGGATCACACAAAGGTCATCTAAAGTTGATAATGATCTCAAAGGATGAAAAGAGAAAGAGTGGGAAATAAGGTTCTGGCCATTGGGGCAAGTGATCCTTTGAGTCCTGGTACTTCCAGACTCACCTTTGTAAGATGGCCTGGAAGCAATGTTAAATACGTTCTGCTTCAGTGGTAATTACCATGTAGGGAAATGCTCAGTTTTAGGGAAAGAACCTCTTTGAAGCCAGCCCAAGATCCTTGATTTGAGGGCTCAGGGAGAATCAATGCCAAAAGAGTGTGGGTTGGTCTGTGTCTTGGCTTCTAGGTGAATTATCTGACACCTAGACCCACCGCCTGGGTAGATATTTGTAGAGCAGACACCCAGTTTCAGGTGAGATATTTACCGTCATGGGTCCAAAAGTCGTTCTTAGCCTTTAGGTCGGTTGGTTGACTCATCTATTCATTTATTCATGATTTATAGTAAGCCCACTCTAGACCCAGTACTATGCTAAGTATACAGCATAACAGAGAGCAAAACAAACATGGTCTCTCTTGGGCTTACATCATTCTGAGTAGTGAATGAATTTTGGAAATATTTTTAATATTAATACTTTTATGTAATGGAATCAGTTGAGGATTCCTTGTTTCTACTGGAGTTGGTAAAATTAACAGAATATATTCTATACATTGAGAACAGCCCTAAGCACAATTATAAAAAATGCTTTCCTCAACTTCATTTTAGTAAAGTTCTTTGTTCATAGCACCAAGGCTCTAAATTTGCACACACACCAAACCCTTAATTCCAAGCTGGGAGCCCTGCCAGGATATAATGTCAGAATCTTTAACTATGGAACACAGCTAGTTCATTACCAAATACTAGTGGATTGGAGTAGTGTCTTCCAAGCATTCTTTTGAATGCTTGCTCATTCCAGTTTCTTACCTTTTTAAAAGTCATGACTCTTTTCTTTTTGGCCACACCCACGGCATATGGAAGTTACCAGGCCAGGAATAGAAGATGAGCCCCAGCTATGATTTATGCTACAGCCTTATTTATGCTACGGAGCCTTAACCCACTGCACTGGGCCAGGGATTGAACTGATGCCTCACCAGCAACCTGAGCCGTTGCAGGGACAATGGTGGTTCCTTAATGTGCTGTACCATAGTGGGAACTCCTCATGACTCTTTTTAATGAACATAAAAAAACCACCCTTAATGTCTCAATTTTCACAATAAATTTTGCACTTAAAAAAGAGATGAACACAATTGTAGTTTTAAGAATTTTTTTTTCAAACTATACATACAATTCCCCACTCTACCCCTAAGAATTACTTGTGTACATAATAAAGCATATGAATGTATAGATTATAATAACTTTGCCTTTTTTATATTTTTACAAACTGTTAAAACAATTCATAGGTATACAAAGAGAAATTTTAGGAATCCTAAAATGGCAATTAAATCAACCCAATAGAAATTTACTGTATTCTTTTTTAAAAAGGGACTTTAAGATGCAATTTTGTTTTCCTTTCCATTATAATTATACCATCTTTTAAACTCCAAATGTCATAATTAGCTATATGGGAGAGATTTAGACAGGAAGATAATCTGCTATTTTTTGTATTTCCCACAATGACCTCTTAACTGTTTCTGAGCCTGTGTAAATCCCTTTGCACACTGGGTTTTGGCTAAATTAAAACAAAGTAGATCCTTTTATCTTAGCATTTTAGAAACCAGTAACATATATCAAATACCACAACGTATCTTTTGCAATTTTTCACAGGCATCATGTTTGAAGGTTGAACTACATGCAGTCAATTGCACTGTTAAAAATTTAATGCCTATGCCTGCAGAGTGTATCAGTATATTAATTTAGTGGTGCACTAAACCTCTGCATTTGAGGGTCATAGGCTTATATCACCAAGCCTGGTAGATGCCTAATAATGTTCAATGTGATTAATATGTGAACCTTTTTTTTAAAGTAAAGATAGCTTTTTACTTGGATTTTATAGATTTTTTTATGACATATAAAGTCATTTACATAAGTTATATTTACCTATCTCTAAAAAACACCACCATGCTTGCACTGCACATTATAAGAGCCATACAGGACTAACTGCTGTTAAAAAAAAAGCACTTTGTACATGTGGCACATTAAAAAAAGAATCTATTCCTTTTTGATTAAAAATTTTAAAATATTAGGGCCACAGAGATAGACCTATTGAGAGAGCAATTTTAGTAAACAAAATAGCATTTATTTAGAATGTTGAGGCACATTTAAATTCTGAATCAAGAGGAAATCAATCCCTCTCTCAGGCAAAATGCCTAGAAGGACGCCAGGAAGAAGTTCACCAGGGTGCCCATTAAAGGTCAATGTGTGTCCTGATGCCTAAGGATGCTTATCCCTAGTTTCAGGTAAAAGTCTAAACAGCCCCTAAGATGTTTAGAAGGAAAAACAATCTCCTAAAATGGTTTCTTCATCCCTTGACAGGGAAACAGGAACTGGGATATGTTGTTTCTTTGGATTTACTTGGAAGGATAAGACTTCTATTGAGTAAGGGCCAGAATAGAGAGTTTTGGGGTTTTTTTTGTTGTTGTTTTGTTTTGTTTTTGTCTTTTAGGGCTGAACCTGAGGCATATTGAAGTTCCCAGGCTAGGAGTCAAATCTGGTCTACACTACAGCCACAGCAATGCAGGATCTGAGCCATGTCTGTGACCTACATCACAGCTCATGGCAATGCCAGATCCTTAACCCACTGAGTGAAGGTAGGGATTGAACATGCATCCTCATGAATACTAGTTGGGTTTGTTATCGCTGAGCCACAAAGGGAACTCCAGAATCGAGAGATTTTTATCAGTCGCATTAATGCCTACCAGGACTTGGTACCAGTATCCAGTCCTGCAATGCAGAACGTGGCACAGGAGCCTTCCTGGCCACTGTACCTAAGTGAAGCTGCCCCAAGGCCAAGATCAGAGACAGATGTTACTTCATATCCATCAGATGGCTGCAAGTGCCCAAGGAAGCCAAACTGTAGTCACTCCTTGGCAGAGCTCCACTTTAAGTGTCAGAGAGGCATCATTGCTGCAACAGGAGATCTGCCAGTGTCAGAGGCCATCTGGGCATTTTGGTGAGTGTTCATCAATGAAGGGCAAAGAAGCCCAGAGCAAGATCATCTTTCAGATGATTGAGATATTCTAGGAAGAATAAAAGGGAGAGAGGTTTACTTCCCCAAACTTCATTTTCAAAGAATGTCTTTGATTAAGAGTAGAAAAGTGAGGCACTCCCGTCGTGGCTCAGCAGAAACGAATCTGACTAGTATCCATGAGGACTCAGGTTCAACCCCTGTACTCGCTCAGTGGGTTATGGACCCGGCATTGCCATGAGCTATGGTGTAGTTCACAGACACAGCTCGGATCTGACCTGGCTCTGGCTGTGTCTGTGGCGTAGGCCAGCGGCTATAGCTATGATTCAGCCCCTAGCCTGGGAACCTCCAGGCCACAATTGCAGCCCTAAAAAGGACAAGAAAAACAAAAGAGTGGAAAAGTGAGAAGTCACAGTTGTAACCATCAAGAGGGTGCTTTGGCGTGCTCCATCCACTATTATTTGGACCAGAATGACTAATTTAAACCCTGACCATTGACAAGAGGCCACGAGGTCCAAGATCAGAGGGACCTCCCACTGAATCTTCCCACCAGCATGATGTCAGTTTACCTAGGAGGAGCTAGGGAAGCCTTGGGTCTTTCACCCTGTCATCCTAGATACTGGCAGGGAACATATAGGATTGTTTCTTAGTTACTAATGTAGAAAAGATATCCTATAGCTATTTCTATGTGTGCATTCTTGTGATTTAACAGTTTTTTTAAAAAAGTTAAATTTTAGTAATGCTTTTTACCAAAAAGTTGTAAATTTGCCTGTGTCATGCCAAAAATATATGACTTCTTAACCTGCAGCTTTGATAAAACCTTAGTTTGTGCAAAGTGTGGAATTCAGGTTTTGAGGAATGATTTTTTTCAATATAACAAAAAGTTTGCCATTTTCTATCCCTCCCTCCAAATATTTTTTAACATAAAAATTTTTATAATCAACTGATTTGGGTAAAAATCGATGTTAGATTTTTTTTTAAACATTAATTTTCATTCTGATAGTGGCAAGTATCATTACAAATGATTTTTTTTCATCTTCTCTAACAAGAGATCAATTTCCTTAGAATTACAAATAAAGACTCTATAATTTGTCTTTCTTCTGGACCATGAAATAATCTTGCCATATTAAAAGTGAAAAAGATTAGCCGCATTTCATCTTTATTTTTATCTAATGTGTTTTCTGTAGATATAGCAAAAATGTTTTTACCAAAAGCCCAGTGTTGAACCACATCTGAGCAGCTAAGCCTGCTGGATCATGTTCTTTCCTCCTTGTCAAGACTGTTAATACTGCTTTATTAAACAGTGGCTAGCACTGACCATAAGAGAAACACTCCTATAGACAGTGTTTTATTAATAGAATTAGTGCATCATCTAAATAAGAAAATGCAGTACAGAGTATTTCAGGTAAGCCCTTTCTGTCTCCCATGTTCTGTTGCTGGAGGGTAAGAAGTCTGAATCAGTTTTGCTGCTGGCCTGAAGCCCACAATATTGGTGAGTCTACAAGAATCACTTTCTCTGTTTTGTGACTAAGCTCTAGAAAAATTTAGGTAACACAGCTACATTTTAAGCACCTTAAATATTTAGGATGTAGTTGAAATAAATTGACTTGGATCAGCCAATCTGAAAATGGTTATGGAGAGCCTACCACAGCTGGAGTCTGTGATAGCAGAAAGCACACCAGACTAGACATCACTAGGCTTGGATTCTGGTGTGTACCCTTAGGTCAGTAAGGTATCTTGAATTGGCTTCCCAGTCTTGACATACAGGGGTTGGATATTAGACCAGTAGCCCTTGGACTATATTCTCAAGCCCTGAGAATATAGAACCTGGTGCGTTCTATAACACCACCTTAGTTGGGGAGTGGGGTAAAGCCAAGTGGACTGAGCTCTGAACCTTGTGTCCCAACTGGTCAGAATAAGAGCAGCTTCATTTTAATCTGTCAAACCACTGAATGAGATTACAGATACGGTTCCTTCCAATTCAAAAATTCTAAGATAAAAGAAGTTAGACCAGGTCATATACCTGCTTGGGAGAAAAGGCATTTAATACATTTAATACATGAGATAGAAAATACATGCCACTACTCCAGTGATACAGTAAGTGCCAAATAGAAAGTTATAAATTTGAGCCTAGGATGACATTGTATGCATATAGTTAATGAAAAAAAATTTATCAAGAAAAGAGAAGCTCAAGCTGTCAGCAGGAAAGGATCCATGGTATGAATATTGAAAAATGGATTGATTATTATAACTAGAGAAGGAGGGGATATATTAATTGTGAATTAAAGTAGCTTGCTTTTAAGAATGGCTAATATTTTCAGACTCATTAGAATATTCATATAGTAAGATGCCGGCTATTTTTAATATGAAATATTATAATTGTATTTCAGTAAGGATAAATTAAAAATGGAAATAGATCATGATGAAATATATTAGGAACAAGCACATATATTTATACATTTATGGACGAAGTCCTAAGACACTGTTTTATTACCTTCAATATAACAAATCTTTTCTGTTAATACCAAAACATTTGACTTAAATGCTGATTCCCTAAAAGACAGTGGTCGGACTCTCACTAAATGAAATTCTCTTCTAAAAACAGCCACATCTACTATTTGTTGTGTAAATGTTTTTCAACAAGGCAGCAAAAAGCTGCTGTGACCACTGGGATTTCCTTTTCACATACCTCACAGAGGTCCAGACTGAAAAGTATCAGAAAGGTCCTCTTTAGTGAAGGAGGTGATCTCAAGTTATGCCCATGTCCCAAGTAGGGAGGAATACTAGAGGGTGTTGGGGGAGGCCTAGAGGAACTGGAGCTGACCTAAAATCCAAAGGGGAACAGGACAGAAGAAGGTGGAGGCAAAGAGGAAAACAGGGAATGGGCAGGGATCCAGGCAGCGAGAGAAGTAGGCATTTCAGCAGCAAAGGGTACCCTCAGGAGAGCAGTCAGTCTGACAGAAGTTACTAAGACTGAGCCAGAATCTTGGAGGGCTTTACATGGCAAATCTTTCAGAACTTCAAGAGCTTCTGTAAATTCAAGGACTTAGAGCCCTCTGATTAATTTAACTGGATCTTCCCAGCCACATACTGAGAATCAGCTCTAATGGTACCTACCTTTCTCCCTTGAAATTTATCAATATATGTGGGGAATTTTCTAATTCTTCCTAGGTTGTGGAAAAAGGAAGTTTTTTTTCAGTTATTGGTATATGTTGGGGGTGGGGCTGGGGGCATGTGCAAATATGCATGATATTACAGATATGTTTTAAACACCCTCATTGTAACCTAATGGGGTACCCTGTGTTCAGAATTTGTAAACCTTCTCCACAGTGGTCCTGCTCTTCCCTCCCAGAAGGTATTTCTTCTTCACATGGGTTCTATGAAAATCATGCCACTCTGTGTTGAGGTTTTTATCTCCTTCATTTATTGTTAAAAAATGTAACAAAATTTAACTATGTATGCATGACCATAACTCTCCAGTTGTGATCAATGTCTATAGTTTGCAAAGTATCTTTTTCTCTTATACGTCTGAGTCAGCAGTTTTTCTCTGTTGCTGCCCAGTCTTCATCTTTAATGACTGCACCATAGTCATCAAACTTATGTAACATATACTATTAGCCTAAGATTCAATACTTGAAAGAAATTTATTTTTAACTAAGTCAGAAAGCATTTTTGTCTAGGAGGGCATCCAAGAACAGAATGGTGGATTGTAAAGCAGACTTACCAGTTCTTCATCCCCTTTTAGAGCCTGCTGTCTTTGTTTGCATGGATAACCCTGAACTTGTCCTCTCTGAGGTCAAAGCCAAAACGTCTTTGACTTTTATGATTTCCACACTTTCACCACTTCCACCACCTCCACCTATACCCAAGTGACAGCTTTAATCCACATCCTACCCATTTCATACAATAGCTAGCTAAAATTTATATCATCAATAAGGTTAATAGGTGCTTTCACCAATTATAATAACACATTTCCTTGTTACTAATGTCACATCATCTTATGCATGAGGTAAAAATAGGCTGGTTTATAGACTAGTTTAATTAAATCTTATTCAAATGGGTAATGTCCTTCAAAGCAGTTTTTTGAGGGTGCCACCAACTTCTTCCACCCTCATACATTTCATTCTTCTAATCTCTTCCCACTTTCTCAAATTATAAGGGAGAGGCACAGCATCCTGTAATAGCCCTCTATCACACCTTATTCCTCTGAATATGTTTATGTTTTTCGAGCATAATGTTTATATATATTTTTTAATTTGTCAGTCTGGGGTTGTTTAATTTGACTGGTAAATTCTAAAAGAGCATGAATTGTGTAGGTGTCACCTGCAGGTTTGAGATTGATGTTAAGTAATTATACTTCACTACCTCACATAGTCTTTTCTTTCTTCACTTTTCTATGCCATTCCATTTGTTTGATATACTTATAATAATCTCTGTTGGCATTTGAAGGATAGAAGCACATGCCACTTCAAAGCTTCCTCTGCAGATAAAATGATGACAATAATACAACCTATTTTCAGTACTTTTATGGAGAAGTCAAAGCCCTTCACAGACATTAATTCATCTTTACAACAGCTGCCTTAGAGATAACTGAGGACAGGTATTATTGGCATTTTGCAAATAGATGCTGAGGTCACCTGAGGAACTTTTAACAAAAGCTATAGAATATTGCAGTGGAAAGTTCAGCTTTGCTTTCAGGGTTAGTGCTGAGGCCAACAGCATAAAACGACTTGCCCAGTATTCGACAGCCAGGCAGCAACAGATTGGGATGAGAAGCTGAGTCCCTAGACTCAGTCATCTTTGCCAGAGACAGCCATAATTCCCACTTTTGTGAATGTTTGTGGGGCATGCCAATGTCCAAAGGAGGCAAGGCAGGGCCCCAGGAGTTGAAGGAAATAGAGCAAAGTAAATCAGCTCAGAGCAGCCTTTGGGACAGACTAGCATCCCCCCTCTTTGAATATATATTTAAATATTTAAATCTGATACAGACTTCTCACACTGAAAATGTTTGGTCAGTTCAACACAGATCATTCATTTTGCCACTAATAATAATGTAAGTAGGTCACATTTTATGGATTTGGGCTGCCTTTTTATTTTGTAAGCCCAATATGTCCCCCCCCAAAAAAGTAGCTCTGATTGGCTCTTTAATTGCAACACGGGGCCTGTGAGTAGGATTTAGTGTCAGTGATGGAAGACATTAGAGAATTCTTTGTGACAAAGAGAAATAATAACAATTTTAGTTTACTTTGGAGAAGCCTGGACATTTGAAAGTGCTAATGTTGGGAGACATTTTCTAACTGACCTGATTAGCTTTGATTCCTCCAAACAGCAGTATTTTCTTGGTCTGACTGTTTTTCATACAGCAGGCTGAGTCAAAGCACAGGAATAGTGGAGATGGAAGAATAATTGAATATCGGAAGCCCCCTAATGACTTCCTACTCTAGTCCAAGGGCAAGGAGAACATGTGACTTCCGAGAGAGATGAAGATAAATGCTGCCACTTTCAAACAGAATTATAACAGCCCTTCCTTAGACATTTGGGTTCAAAAAAGGATTAGTTGTCAGGATGGAGAGGTTACCAGAGCTCACCTTGGGAGGAGTCTTCACCAGATCAGGATTTTGAGAGATAATGTCCTAAAAGAAAGCATAGAGCTTGTTATCAGAGCCATAAGTAGTAATGAATGTCTCTCTTTATCATTCTCCCAGGCACTAAGAAGTTCTGGTACATAATTCGGTTAATTTTCAGGTGTCTCTACATCCATAAGTGTAAATAATGGTTGTCCTTGGTGAACTTCAGTAAGATGACAAGGAGGGACTTCCTCCCATAGGCTAGGCCATGTGTACTGCATCTCATTCAGGCTCTTCCAAGAAGCTCTTATGCAGATATCATAGGCTAGGACTTCTTCCTAAATTGGCATGCCTTTTTTTCCATTTGAATTTATTTTAATGCACTTCAAATTAGTGAGCATTTCTTGATTTGATTCATTACTTAGGCTTTTGGGGAAAAAAGGGAATAAGATGAAAATATTCTTCTCCACAAGTTCTTAGCCTATTTCCTAAATTTTTCTCCAGGTTTTAATGTTGAATTTTAATACTGAAACACTTAAATAAATGTAATAATAAAACTTAATGATACAGTAATATCTATATACCTTTCACCCAGGTTTACCAACTGTTAACATTTTTCTATGTTTGGATTTCTTGCTGTGTGTATATATGTGTGTATTTTGCTTTCTGAACCAAATAAGAATATGTTGAAATGTGACATTTAACCTCTGAAATTCTTACATTTATATCTCCTAACAAGGACATTCTCCTATGTAACTATAGTGCCATTATCTATTCCAAAAAAATATAGTGTTGATAGAATAGAATCTATATTCATGTTGATTAATTTTCCCTGTAATACTCTATTTTTTTTTTTTTTTGGCTTTTTTGCCTTTTCTAGGGCTGCTTCTCATGGCATATAGAGGTTCCCAGGCTAGGGGTCTAATTGGAGCTGTAGCTGCTGGCCTACGCCAGAGCCACAGCAATGCAGGATCCGAGCCGTGTTTGTGACCTACACCACAGCTCACGGCAACACCGGATCCTTAACCCACTGAGCAAGCCAGGGATTGAACCCACAACCTCATGGTTCCTAGTCGGATTCGTTAACCACTGAGCCACACTGAGAACTCCACCCTGTAATACTCTTTATAACTTAAAAAAAAACTATTAAAAAACTAAGCTTTGTATTTAGTTGTCATGTTTGTTTAGTCCCTTTTAATCCAGAAAAGCTCACCCACGTTTTTCATCTTCCTCAATGCTGACAGTTTTAGAAGAGCCCAGACCTGCTGACCTGTCAAGTGCCCCACATTCTGGGTCAGTCTGATAGATAAAACTTTTTGGCAAAAAATATTATAGTAAGTGATGTTGTCTTCATCCCAGCATCATATCAGGAGGCACATTCAGTTTGTCTTTTTACTGGTGATGCTAAGCTTGATCATTTGGTTAAGATGATACAAAGATCTATCTGCTGCCTTAAAAAAAATAATGTTATTATTAAAATAACTACATGGGGTGGTACTTAGAGACTGTACACATCTTGCTCTGCTCCCCAACGTTTCACATCCTCTGAGGGTCCTTGCTTGAACCAGTTATTATATTGGAAACTGCATGGTGGTGCCTTGCTACTTCTCTAATTCGTTGCTCATTACTTAGTAGTTGGCAGGCTACTGTAAAGAGGAGTTTTTCCTCTCTCCGCATGCCTCTGGAAATTCTTTTTATTACTGAATGTATTATTTGCAGAACTCCCAGGATTATTCTTTTTCTCAAAGTGTCCTAATTTTAATTTTTTTGAGCACTGTCTTGCTTTCTGAAACAAGATGTTTAAGACTCACCCTGTACTTTGCCTGCCCTAAATAGCCAACTTTAATACAAAGTATACGCTAAGGAAGCAGTCAAGTCATTTGTAAATAGAAAAGAGAATTACTGATCTGTCCTGTAGTGGGTAGGAATCAAAGAGAGCTGTTATAGGATAGAAGGTGATATTTGACTTTAGAGTTGAAGGATACAGAAATTATAGAAAGGATTGGGTATGTTCCAGAAGGAGGGTTCACATCAAAACTTTTCATGGGGGAGAAGCTCTGGCTCTATTAAGTGAGTAGCAAGTAACATAGAGAGCTGGCAACTTGCTTATATGGGAGGAAGTAGCCAGATGATGAAGGGCCTTAAATGCCAGGCCAAGATGTTTAGAGTGGGAGGCAGGGAGGTTTTAGGCAACAAGAGTCCTTTAGTTATTTTTTCACATGGGAAAGTTATAGAATTCAGAGGAATGAAAAGGAGAGGTGAGGATTTGGAAGAAGGAGTACTGTTAGATTATCTGCTACATGTGCAGGAAGGAAACATTATATTCCTTATAGGATGGAATATATAGTCCTTTGGTAATTTTATATTAGGTTTGTTTCAATTTTGCATTTTCAGGGTTTTTATTTCTACAGTTCTGCTATATATCTCTAAGCTTTCAACTTGAAAGTCAGAGGACTAAGTCTCTCACTGCTGAGCTTATCTGAGTGTTTCTTGATCCATTCCTATTATGAGGTGAAGTCATTTAAAATGTATTTGTTATGCTCACTTGGAATGCAATAGTGCCTTTATAACATGAGACTCAATCACTGCATATTTGCTAAATGAAAGTCAGTATCTGTAACATTAATCTGAAAAAGAATGTTCTTCTGGAAAAAGAGGTAATTGAATCTTAAGTATGGTTCCTGCTTCTATAACGTAGATCTATACTGTCTAATCAATATGGTGACCACTAGCTACTTATGGCTCTTGGACACTTAAAATGTGATTTGTCCAAATTAAGATATGCTTAGTGGTAAATACACTAGATTTCAAAGACCTAGTATGAAAAAGTAAAATATCTCAATAGTAATTTTTATATTGGTAACATGTTAAAATGATAATATATTAGGTATGTTGGCTTAAATGAATATAAAATGGTGCACTCTCAAAGCCTTTATTCTACATAATGTTGAAAGTCCTAGCCAGAACAATCAGGCAAGAATAAGGAAGAAAAGGCATCCAAATTGGAAAGGAAAAAGTAAAACTATTACTCTTTGCAGATGATGTGATATTCATGAAGAAAACCATAAAGACCACCAACAAACTGTCTGAATAAATGAATTCAGTAAAGATGGAAAATACAAAAATCACTATTTTAAAATCTGTTGTGTTTCTATACACTAATAATGAGTTATCAGAAAGAGAAACTAAAAAACCTCATTTATAATTTGATCTAAAAAAATACCTAGGAATAAATTTATCCAAGGAGGTAAAAGATCTCTACACTAAAAACACTACAAAGCATTGTTGAAAGAAATTTAAGAAGACTAAAATAAATGGAAAGAGATTCTATGCCCATGGATTGGAATAATTAATATTGTTAAAATGTCCATACTACTCAAAACAATCTACTGATTCACTGCAATCTCTATCAAAATTCCCATGACATTTTTCACAAAAAATAAGATGACCAATCAAAATTTGTATAGAACCACAAAAAGCTCAAATAGTCAGAGCACTCTTAAGAAGAACAAAGTTGGAGGATGGGGACTTTCAATCAAGTGCAGTTCACAGTTTTGTAAGGAGCTTTATTTGAACTCAAAACCAAATACGTGAGATAGTGAAAGATTAAGTGATTTGCCTGCAGTAGCATTAAAGATGGGGAAACTGAGGCTCAGAGAAATTAAGTGACTTGGTGAAGCTTACATGATTGTTAAGTAGCTACACTGGAAATTTAAGTCTAGGCATGATGTAATCAAAAACAGTGCCCTCAAAGATGGGATTAAGATGGCAGAATAGAAGGACTGGAGCTCAACTTCTCTCCTAAAAACAACAAAATTTACAACCAAATGCTGAGCAATCTTCAACCAAATGGACCAGAAACTTTCAAAAAGATATCCTACTTGAGAAGACAAAGAGGAGGCCAAATCAAGAGGTAGGAGGGGTGATTACATGTATAAGCAACCCCATACCTCCAGGATGGAGGTATGTCTCTAGTCCCATCCGCGTTGCTGCAAATGGCATTATTTTGTTCTTTTTTTATGGCTGAGTAGTATTCCATTGTGTTTATATATACCACATCTTCTTAATGCATTCATCTGTGGTTGGACATTTAGGTTGTTTCCTTGTCTTGGCTATTTTGAATAGTGTGGCAATGAACATATGGGTACATGTATCTTTTTCAATGAAAGTTTTGTCCGGATATGTGCCTAAGAGTGAGATTGCTGGGTCATATGGTAGTTTTATGTTTAGTTTTCTGAGATACCTCCATACTGTTTTCCACAGTGGCTGTACCAAATTTACATTCCCACCAAGAATGCAGGAGGGTTCCCTTTTCCCCACACCCTCTCCAGCATTTGTTATTTGTTGACTTGCTAATAATGGCCATTCTGACTGGTGTGAGGGGGTACCCTGTAGCAGTTTTGATTTGCATTTCTAATAATTAGTGATGTTGAGAAGTTTTTCATGTGCTTATTGGCCATCTGTATATCTTCTTTGGAGAAATGTCTATTTAGGTCTTTTGCCCATTTTTCAATTTGGTTGTTGGTTTGTTTGTTTTTTTTTTTTTTTGCTGTTGAGTTGTGTGAGTTGTTTGTATGTTTTAGAAATTAAACATTTGTCCATTGCATCATTTGAAACTATTTTCTCCCATTCTATAGGTTGTCTTTTTTTTTTTTTTTTTTATGGTTTCCTTTGCTGTGGAAAAGCTTGTCAGTTTGATTAGGTCACATTGGTTTATTTTTGTTTTTATATCTGTTGCCTTGGGAGACTGACCTAAGAAAACATTTGTGCAGTTGATGTCAGACAATGTTTTGCCTATGTTCTCTTCTAGGAGTTTTATGGGGTCTTGTCTTATATTTAAGTCTTTAAGCCATTTTGAATTTGTTTCTCTGCATGGTGTGAGGGTGTGTTCCAGTCTCATCAATTTATATGCAGCTATCTGGTTTTCCCAGCATCACTTGCTTAAAGACTGTCTTTTCCCCATTTTATTTTTTTATTTTTTTGCATTGCAATGCGTTATTTTTTTCTGTGATGCCACACCTAGCACAGTGGCAGGTGATTAAGCATAGAAAATACACTTAAGATCCCGAATGGGGGAGTTCCCATCGTGGCGCAGTGGTTAACGAATCCGACTAGGAACCATGAGGTTGCGGGTTCGATCCCTGCCCTTGCTCAGTGGGTTAACGATCCGGCGTTGCCGTGAGCTGTGGTGTAAGCTGTGGTGTAGGTTGCAGACGCGGCTCGGATCCTGCGTTGCTGTGGCTCTGGCGTAGGCCGGTGGCTACAGCTCCGATTCAACCCCTAGCCTAGGAACCTCCATATGCCGCGGGAGCGGCCCAAGAAATAGCAACAACAACAACAACAAAAAAAAAAAAAAAAAAAAAAAAAAGATCCCGAATGGGGCTAGGGAAGGTTGGGTGAGAGACAGATTAGGAGTTTGGGATTAACAATATACACATTACTACATATAAAGTAGGTAAACAAGGACCTACTCTGTGGCAGAGGGAGCTATTCTCAGATTTTTGTTGTGTTGGTTTTTTATTTTTTTCCACTGTACAGCATGGGGACCAAATTACTCATACATGTATACATAATTTTTTCTCCCATTGTCATGTTGCAGTGTAAGTATCTAGACCTAGTTCTCAGTGCTACAAAGCAGGATCTTACTGTAAATCCATTCCAAGAGCAATAGTTTGGATCCGTTAACCCCAAGCTCCTGATCCCTCCCACTCCCTCCCTCTCCCCCCAGATAGCCACAAGTCTATTCTCCAAGTGCATGATTTTCTTTTCTGTAGAAAGGTTCATTTGTGCTGTATATTAGATTCCAGGTATAAGTGATATCATATGGTATTTGTCTGTCTTTCTGACTTATTTCACTCAGGATGAGAGTCTCTAGTTCCATCCATGTTGCTGCAAATGGCATTATTTTGTTCTTTTTATGGCTGAGTAGTATTCCATTGTGTATATACACCACATCTTCCTAATCCAGTCATCTGTCAGTGGACATTTGGGTTGTTTCCATCGTGGCTGTTGGGAATAGAGCTACATTGGACATGTGGGTGCATGTGTCTTTTTTAAGGAAAGTTTTGTCCAGATATATGCCTGAGAGTGGGATTGCTGGGTCATATGGTATTTCTACATATAGATTTCTTAAGTACCTCCATACTGTTCTCCATAGTGGTTGTACCAGCTTACATTCCCACCAACAGTGCAGGAGGGTTCACTTTTCTCCACACCCCCTCCAGCATTTGTTATCTGTGGACTTGTTAATGATGGCCATTCTGACTGGTGTGAGGTGGTATCTCATGGTAGTTTTGATTTGTATTTCTCTAATAATCAGGGATGTTGAACATTTTTTCATGTACTTGTTGGCCATATGTATATCTTCCTTGGAGAAATGTCTGTTTGGGTCTTTAGCCCACTTTTCCATTGGGTGGTTGGCTTTTTTGCTGTTGAGTTGTAAAAGTTGCTTGTATATTCTAGAGATTAAGCCCTTGTCCATTGCATCATTTGAAACTATTTTCTCCCTTTCTGTAAATTGTCTTTTTGTTTTATTTTGGGTTTCCTTTGCTGTGCAAAAGCTTGTCAGTTTGATTAGGTCCCATTGGTTTATTTTTGCTCTTATCTCTCTTTGGGAGACTGACCCGAGAAAATATTCATGAGGTTGATGTCAGAGAATGTTTTGCCAATGTTCTCTTCCAGGAGTTTGATGGTGTCCTGTCGTATATTTAAGTCTTTCAGCCATTTTGAGTTTATTTTTGTGAGGGTGTGTTTTAGTTTCATTGATTTGCATGCAGTTGTCCAGGTTTCCCAGCAATTCTTGCTGAATAGACTTTTCCCCATTTTATGTTCTTGCCTCCTTTATCAAAGATTAGTTGACCATAGGTGTCAGGGTTTATTTCTGGGTTCTCTAGTCTGTTCTATTGGTCTGTATGTCTGTTTGGTACCAGTACCACACTGTTTTGATGACTGCGGCTTTGTAATATTGCCTGAAGTCTGGGAGAGTTATGCGTCCTGCTTGGCTTTTTGTTCCTCAGAATTGCTTTGGAAATTCTGGGTCTTTTGTGATGCCATATAAATTTTTGGATTGTTTGTTCTAGTTCTGTGATTTTTCCCATTTTATACTCTTGCCTCCTGTGTCAAAGATTAATTGACCATAGGTGTCTGGGTTTATTTCTGGGTTCTCTAGTCTGTTACATTGGTCTGTATAAGTTTTGGTACCAGTACTACACTGTCTTGATTACTGTAGCTTTGTAATATGGCCTAAAGTCTGGGAGAGCTATGCCTCCTGCTTGGTTTTTGTTTCTCAGGATTGCTTTGGCAATTCTGGATCTTTTATGGTTCAGTATAAATGTTTGGATTGTTCTAGTTCTTTGAAAAATGTCATGGGTAATTTGATAGGGATTGCATTGAATGTAGATTGCTTTGGGTAGTATGGCCATTTTTACGATGTTAATTCCTCAGGCCAGGAGCATGGAGTATCTTTCCATTTCTTTGAATCCTTTTTAATTTCCTTGATTAATGTTTTAGTTCTTAGCATATAAGTCTTTTTCACCTCCTTGGTCAGATTTATTCCTAGGTCGTTTGCTTTTTCTGCTAATGAAGTTTGAGTCACATTTTCTTAATGTACATCCATTACTCCAAATAGGCTAAGCATCTCCAAAGAACAATTGATAGATATAGCACATATAGTAGTTCCATTATGTCTGAAGTAGTTAATGGACATCCAATATGTGTGACTTAACTCCTAGAACTTAACCTAATATTTCAGGATGATAGGGAACCTTGAGATTCATCATAATTGGTTCATTAAACATGTCTGTGTGGTAGAGGCAGTATTCCTTTAAGTTTTAGAGTGGTTCTTTTCAGTCTAAGTCATTTGTTACGCTACTCCATCAGGCTGCTGACAGTTCTACCCTTCAGGAAAATAGTCCAGCATAAGTTCTCTTTCTAGAGCTCTTCAAAGTATTGCTTTAACCTCCCTTAGTTAAATCTCTCTAACAACTTTTACGATCATCGAAGCCTGTGAATTTAACCTCCCTCATCTGTAAATTGAAGATAAAAACCCACTATACCTTGAATACTGTAAGTGTCCAGGTAATGTCTTGAATGAATGAAAATTGTTCCATCTCAAATACCACCTCTTTGCATAGCATATCCCAGGCAAAGCTAATTCATGCCCTCAGTTTTATTGCTTTTTAGAAACAGTTGCATTGCTTTGTAAGATAAACAGTGTCAATCCACAGATTCTTGGGAAGCCAGCCCATTTCGGGATGTCTGTGGCTACCCCATCCCAGTAGATGATACAGCCCATCCAGGCTCCATCCTCATTAGGGCCTGCCTCATGATTCCATCCTATCTCCTGAATTAGACTGTCTATACATCTTTTCCTTTTACTAAAATGTAAAATCCCTGCAGACACACACACTTCATGTTGTTACCCCTAGTGCCCAATACTGTTTCCTATCGCCTTAATAAATATCTGTCAAACAAATAAGTTTGTTCATGCATGTCGATGACACCTGAAATCATGTTAAGTATCACACAAAACCTAGCCTGGCAAAGTTTATTTCATTCTATCTCTCAGCTGGCTATAAACTAGTCACTTGAAGTAAGACAGCTGCCAGTTGTTCAAAACACATCTCTTTTTTTTTTCATTTTAAAAGACTAATAAGGTAGAAGAGGAAAATCTGATCTACTCTATTGACAGAATAACAGAAGAAGGCAAAAGGGATAAAATTTCTTGAATACTTATTAGGTGTTAGAATTTTAACTATATATTCCATACAACTTCTCTGTGACATAGCTATTATTATATACATGTTGCATATGAGGAAACTGAACCCAAAAGGTTAAATAACTGAGTTCATAATCTGGAGAATAGTAGAGCCAAAGTGTGAACCTAAGTCTGACTTACTAACCTCATCATGATGGGATTCATAGTTTTTGACAGCGAAATGTCTTCTCTGTAAAAGAACCTGAACAGAATAATCCCACATGTGCTGAGGCAACATATGATTCCCAGTCTTGCTTTCCAATGCTTGAAAGCATCAGAGGGCTCCAAAGTACTTTTACTCTCTGTCAACCAGTTCTAAAGAGCACAGCTCACTCAGTTAGCTTGTAGAGTTAAGGTGGGCTGGAAGCACGGACAAATAGCCCTACCTTCTTCCAACTGGCAGGAAAAGAGCTGAATACTTGAACTCTACCCATTTGCCAGCTTCTGCTATGTAGTCTTCAGTCTTTCCAGCTTTGGAGCAAAGCTGTAGAACATCACTGAAAGTAAGAGAGTATTAAGTGCCCAATTCTCATCCCTTCCTTTGGGGAAAAAAAAAAAGTTTGAGATAATGGATGAAAATTATAAAATCGATTAATGTTTGTCATATTTTAAGTTCTTCTGTTTCTCTAAAATATGAAAACCCCAAAGTCAGACTATGCCTCTAATAAAACTCCTAATATAACTCAAATTAAGTTTCACTGGAACAGGAACTTAACTAACCCTTACCAGCTGGTGTTCTTACTGTCATTAGATTACAGTTGTCCTTAAAACGATGATGATGTCTTTGAAGCAAATAGATGAGATACAACTTTTATACTCAGAGCAAGCAATTTTAGGTTATGTTATTATACATTACATGGTTTCTTATAGTTTTACACATAGCTATCACTTGTATTTTTTTGTCTATACTTAAAAACAGGGCTTGATTTCAGTGACTGGTTGGCTTAGAAAAACTAAGTTTAGCTCTGCTGTACTCTCTGCAAACAAGAGGGGGGATTAAATCTAAATGTTCTAAATGTTGAATTGAAACTAAATGTTCAGCCAGCTAAAGTTTTTAACAAGTCCTCTGGGGTAGAAATGAAGCAATTTGTGAAGGAGTGACATCATCAAGATGGAGATACAGGTCATTCCCAACTTCAGTCCCCTTATAAGAAGAGCAGAGAACAACTATCCATAGACAAGACTCCATTGTGAGTCCTAGAACACAGGGGTAAGGCTGAAGCACCCCCACCTCTCAGCTCCCTTTCCATAGAGACCAAAATGGACCACGTCAGAAAAGTAAAAGGAACAGCTACTCTCTGACCACACCACCCTATCTCAGGCTGGGTCCCCAGGCCTACGGTACCTCCAGGGAAAAAAAAGGAAAGTCCAGGTAGAAACCCATGTCCTCCAGCATCATAGCTCGTATCTCAGGAGGCCTTCTCGGGTATTTCCTTATGGGAATCTAGGGAGAATTGGAGATGTGACTGTGACAGAGAAGAAGGAAAGTACTTATGGTAATCCATGCTAAGATTTTTGGCAGAGTTACTACTCCCAGTGGTGCCCAAGTAGAAGTTCCAACCAGCAGCTTTGCTTATGTGTAATGTCAAGATGGTGGTCCATTCTGGCCAAAGAATTTGGCAGGACACAAAGCCGCCTGATTCAGAATCCTAGACAACCAGCCTTGCCAGCTGTGGAGCCTGTTCTGCTACTCCTCCTGGATGGAAAAGCTGATTCACAGCCCTACCCATTGCTAAATACAGCCTCCAGCCCTTTGTGACCAAAAACTTAACCAGAGCTCAGTGGAATCTGTATGGCCCATCTTGCAACCCCAATTACAGCAGCACTTGAGTGGAAAGCCAGGCCATGGAACTTGGTGTGTGATTTTGCCTAATTTGGTTCCCAAATAAGAGACGTGCCATCCTTGAGGCCTTTCCAGTGGCCCTGCCCAGGCAGGGAAACTAATTCATAGCCCTCCCCACTGTGAAATATAGCCTTCAACACATCCAACCCAGAAACCTAACTAAGCACATTGGAAACTACAGAGAGCACAGCTAGTAGCTCCCTGCCGTCATCTATGGCACAAAGCCAGTGATTTTTGTATGGACAGAGGACCTGGTGCACAATCCTACCTGATTTGGGTCCTTAAGCAATAGGCTGTGCTGACCATGGGTCTACTCATTTGTTCTGCTCAAGCAGGGAGGACAAACTCATAGCCCCAACTACTGCTTAGTACCATTTGTTCTGCTCAAGCAGGGAGGACAAACTCATAGCCCCAACTACTGCTTAGTACCCAGTCCTGACCATCTAGGAAGCCTGACCAGAGAACCCAGGCAACCACACAGCCCCATCCTACAGCATCACTTGGGCAAAGAACCAAGCCAGCAGTCCCATCCAACTATTGTCAGCCACAGCATTCCCCACAACCACAGAACTCAAGCAGTGGCCTGGCCCACAAAGAAGACCCTGATAGCAAGTCCTACCTGCTCAAGTATTCTACCAGCTTACACATCCAGATTTCAAAGCTGAGCTGCCACAATGAACATGTAAAGTCTAGAGAAAGAGACTTACTCAAATATGCAGATACCAATGTAAGAAATCAAGGATCAGGAAAACTCAGGTAAACATAACATTATCAATGGAAACTACTAAAGCTCCAATAACTGACCCTAAAGAAATGTAAATCTTTGAGCTGTCAAAAAATTCAGAATATCCTCTTAAAGACATTTACCAAACTACAAGAACACATACAGACAACAGAATTAGGGGAAAAAATGCATGAACAAAACAAGAAATTCAAAGAAATAGGAATCATCAAAAATAAACCAAACACAAGTAGAGCTGAAGAATATAATGACTGAAGAATTCAATAAAGAGCCTCAAAATAAGAATCAATCTTGCAAAAGAAGGAATCAGTTACCCAGAAGACATGATATTTAAAATGATCTAGTCAAGAGTTCCCATCGTGGCGCAGTGGTAATCGAATCCGACTAGGAACCATGACGTTGTGGGTTCGATCCCTGCCCTTGCTCTGTGGGTCAAGGTTCCGGCGTTGCCGTGAGCTGTGGTGTAGGTCGCAGACGCGGCTCGGATCCTGCGTTGCTGTGGCTCTGGCATAGGCTGGCAGCTACAGCTCTGATTCGACCCCTAGCCTGGGAACCTCCATATGCCGCGGGAGCGGCCCAAGAAATGGCAAAAAGACAAAAAAAATAAAAATAAAAAAATAAAAAATAAAATAAAATGATCTAGTCAGAGAAGCAAAAAGAAAAAAATGAAAAAGAGTGAAGAAAGCCCCTGAGACTTATAGGACACCACCAAAAGAAACAATATCTGCATTGTAAAAGAAGAAAGAAAAGGGACAGAAAGTATATATAAAGAAAAATGGTTGAAAATTTCCCAAGTCTGTGGAGAGAAATAGACATACTGATCCCTGAAACCCAAATGGCCCCAAATAGATTAAACCAAATAGTTCTAAAAGTCAAAGACAAAGAATTTCTGAAGCAGATAGAGAAAGCAACACATTACATACAAGAGAATTCCCATAAGGAAATTGGCACATTTCTCAACAGAAACTTTTCAGGCCAGGAGAGAATGGAATCATACATTTAAAGTATTTGAAAGAAAAAACTGCAGAGGAAGGGACACTCCCAAACTCATTCTATGAGGCCACCATCACCCTGATACCAAAACCAGACAAAGATACCACAAAAAAAGAAAACTACAGGCCAGTTTCACTGATGAACATAGATGCAAAAATCCTCAACAAAATACTAGCAAACCGCATCCAACAATACATTAAAAGGATTGTACATCATGATCAACTGGGATTTATCCCAGGGATGCAAGCATTCTTCAATATCCGCAAATCCATCAGTGTGATACACGACATTAACAAACTGAAGAATAAGAACCATATGACCCTCTCAATAGACACAGAAAAAGCCTTTGACAAAATCCAACACCCATTTCTGATAAAAATGCTTCAGAAAGTGGGCAGAGAGGGAACCTACCTCAACATAAGAAAGACCATATATGACAAACCCAGAGCTAACATCATTCTCAGTGGTGAAAAGCTGAAAGAATTCCTGCTGAGATCAGGAACAAGACAAGGATATCTGCTCTTGCCATTACTTTTCAACATAGTTTTGGAAATCCTAGCCACAGCAGTCAGAAAAGTAAAGGAAATAAAAGGAATCCAAATTGGAAAGGAAAAAGTAAAACTATCACTATTTGCAGATGACATGATACTCTAGAGAATCCTAAAGACTCTACCAAAAAAAACTGTCAGAGTTCATCCATGAATTTGGCAAAGTCACAGGATACAAAATTAACACACAGAAATCAACGGCATTTCTATATACTGACAGTGAAAGATCAGAAAGAGAAATTAGGGAAGCAATCCTGTTTACCATTGCATCCAAAAGAATAAAATACCTAGGAGTAAACCTACCTAAAGAGTATCCCTGGGGAGCCTGGGGGTACGTTCCTTTCTGCCAAGTTCTGGACACCTTAGCTTGACACAGCGGATGAGGTCAGAGTGTAAGAACATCTCTGAGCTTTGGTTTCTCCACCTGAAGAATTGATAAATAATGTCTACAAGAGGACTGTGGGTTGGAGGGGATGCTGTGAGCACTCGGAGAGTTGTCACTAAGTAAATGACCGCTGTGGTTATTTTGGAAAAAAAAAAAAACTATTTGAAAGAAAAAATCTGTCGATAAGAGGTTGAGATGGCAAAGTAGAAGGACTTGAGCTCACCTGCTCTCATGAAAACACCAAAATCATGAGTAACTGCTGAACAACCATCAACCAAAAAAAAAAAAAAAAAAATGGAACCTACCAAAAAAGATATTCTATATCCGAAGACAAAGAAGAAGCTACAACAAGGTGGTAAGAAGGGTGCTTTTATAATATAATCAAATCTTATACCCACCAGTCAGGTGGAAAATAATTACATCAGAAAGGTTATCTTACAGGAGTAAGAATTCTGAGTTGCACATCAGGTTCCCCAGCCTGGGGGTCTGGCATTAGGAGGAGAAGTCCCCAGAGCATTTGGCTTTGAAGGCCAGTGGAGCTTGAGTACAGGAGTTCCACAGGAGGAGGGAAAACAGAAACTCCACTCTTAGAGGGCACACATGTGCAGTGAGACCCAGGGCAGATCAGTGTTTCCATGAGAACCTGGGCCAGACCTATCTGCAGGTCTTGGAGGGTCTCCTGGGGCAATGGGTGTCAGCTGTGCTCTCTGTGGGGTTAGGAACACTGGTCGTGGAGGCCCCAGGGAATATTCATTGGCATGAGCTCTTTCAAAGGTTGCCATTTTGCCCCTCAACAACTTTAGGCCAAAACAACCAACGGGGGCGGGGGGTACATAGCCCCACCCATCAGCAGACAGGCTGCCTAAAGTCATCCTGAGCCCACAGCCACCTCTCATCTTATCCCTGACTTTAAAATCAAAACAATTACAAGGGAAAAAGACACTCTAGAATGATCAAGGGATGAATCCAAGAAGGTACAACTATTGTAAATATATATGCATCCAACATAAGAGCACCTCACATACAAGGCAAATGCTAACAGCCATAAGACGAGAAATCAACAGTACCACAATGGGGGACTTTAACACTCCACTTACAACAATAGACAGATAATCCAGACCAAAAAAAAAAAAAAAATCAATAAGGAGACACAGGCCCTTAATGACACATTAGACAAGATGATTGTAATTTATATTTATGGAATGTCCCATCTGAAATCAGAATACACATTCTTCTCAAGTGCACATGGAACATTCTCCAAGATAGATCATGCTTGGCCACAATAAGCCTCAGTAAACTTAATAAAATTAAAATCATATCAGACATCTTTTCTGACCACAATGCTATGAGATTAGAAATCAACCACAAAAAAAATGTAAAAAACATAAATTTGTGAAAGCTAAACAATGTTACTGAAGAAATTAAAGAGGAAATAAAAAAAATACCTAGAGACAAATGACAAAACACAATGATCCAAAATCTATGGGATGCAGCAAAAGCAGTTCTAAGAGGGATGTTTATAGCAATACAGTCTTCCCTCAGGAAACAAGAAAAGTTTCAAATAAACAACCTAGCCTTATACCTAAAGCAATGAGAGAAAGAACAAACAAAACCCAAAGTTAGCAGAAGGAAAGAAATCATCAAGATCAGAGCAGAAATAAGTGAAATAAGAAGTGATGAAAACAATAGAAAAGATCAATGAAACAAAAAGCTGGTTCTTTGAAAAAAAGCAACAAAACTGATAAGTCTTTAGCCAGATTCATTAAGAAAAAAAGAGAGAGGGATCAAATCAATAAAATTAGAAATGAAAAAGAAGTTACAACTGACACCACATACAGTAGTTCATAAAAGACTACTACAAGCAACTATCAGTCAATAAAATGGACAACCTAGAAGAAATGTACAAATTCTTAGAAAGGTACAACCTTCCAATACTGAGCCAGGAAGAAATAGAAAATATGAACAGACCAATCACAAGTACTAAAATGGAAACTGATTTTAAAAACTTCCAACAAACAAAAGTCCAGGGCCAGATGGCTCTACAGGTGAATTCTATCAAACATATAGAAAAGAGTTAACACTTACCCTTCTGAAAACTCTTGCAAAAAATTACAGAGGAAGGAACCTCCCCAAACTCATCCTATGAGGCTACCATCACCTCGATACCAAAAAAGACAAAGATACCACAATAAAAGAACAATATAGGCCAATATCACTGATAAACAGACACAAAAATCCTCAACAAAATACCAGAAAACTGAATCTAATAATACATCAAAAGTATCATACACCATGGTCAAGTGGGCTTTATCCCAGGGGTGTAAAGATTCTTCAGTATCTACAAATTAATCAGTGTGATACACCACATTAACAAAATGATGAATTAAAAAAACATGATCATCTCAGTAGATGTAGTAAAAGCTTTTCACCAAATTCAACATGCATTTTTTATAAAAACTCTCCAGAAAGCTGGCATATTGGGAACCTACCTCAACATAATAAAGGCCATTTATGACAAACCCACAGCTAACACATTCGCAGTGGTAAAAAGCTGAAAGCATTTCCACTAAGATCAGTAAAAAGACAAAGATATCAATTTTTACTAGTTTTATTCAACATAGTTTTGGAAGTCCTAGCCATGGCAATCAAAGAAGAAAAAGAAATAAAAGGAATCCAGATTGGAAAAGAAGTAAAATTGTCACTCTTTGTAGATAACATTCTACTATAATCATGGAAAATTAATCTATTAATATATAATCAGTGGAAAATCCTGAAGATGCTACCAGAAATATATTAGAGTTCATCAATGAATTATGTAAAGGTGCAGGATACAAAATTAATACATCCCTATACATAAACTACAAAAGATCAGAAAGAGAAATCAAAGAAACAATCCCATTTACCATCACATAAAAAAGAATAAAATACCTTGGAAGAAACCTACTAATGGGCAGAAGATCTGTACTCTAAAAACTATAAGATGCTAACTAAAGAAATTGACAGTGAGCAAAAGATGAAAAAAATATACCATGTTCTTGGATTGGAAGAATCAATATGGTCCAAAGCAATCTACAGTTTCAGTGCAATCCTGACCAATTTTTTTTCACAGAACTACAACAACAGATTTTAAATTTATGAAAACACAAAGGATCCTGAATAGCCAAAGCAACCCTGAGAAAAGAAAAATAGAGCTGGAAGAATCAGACTCGCTGACTTCAGACTATACTACAAAGCTACAGTCATCAAAACATTATCATACTGGTATAAAAACAGAAATATAGACCAACGAAATGGGATAGAAAACAGAGAAATAAACCCATGCAACTATGGTCAATTAATCTCCAACAAAGGAGGCAAGAATATATAATGAAGAAAAGAGAGTCTCTTCAATAAGTGGTTCTGGGAAAACTAGACAGCTACATTTAAAATTATGGAATTAGAACATTCTCTAACACCATACAGAAAAATAAACTGAAAATGGATTAAAAACCTAAATGTAAGGTCAAATACTATAATACTCTTATAGGAAAACCTAGGCAGAACACTCTGACATAAGTCATAGCACTATCTTTAATATCTTTTTGAATCCACCTCCTAGAATAATGAAAATAACAACAAAAAGAAATAGCACCTAATTTAACTCAAAAGCTTTTGCAAAGCAAAGGAATTCATAAATAAAATGAAAAAACCCACAAAATGGGAAAAATATTTGCAAACATAGCAATTGACAAAGGATTTATCTCTAAAATATACAAAAACTCATTCAGCTCAATATCAAAAAGGCAAACAATCCAATTAAAAATGGGCTTAAGATCTAAATATGTTTCTCCAAGGAAGATATACAGATAATCCAAAAAGCACATAAAAAGATGTTCAGTATCACTAATTATTAGAGAAATGCAAATCAAAACTATAATGAGGTATATAATTTTACACCAGTCAGAATGGCCATCATCAAGAAGTCTACAAACAATAAATGCTGGAGCAGGTGTGGAGAAAAGGGAACCTTTCCACACTATTAGTGGGAATGTTTATCACCACTAGACCTGCCATGCAAGAAATGCCAGAGGGAGCTCTTCAAGCAGAAATAAAATGTTGCTATTTTAGATCATAAAATCTGATAAATATAGGTATAAAACTTCCTGGTATTGGTAATAATCAAAGTCAGATTCTCTAATGGTGATGCATAATTCTCTTATAACTCTAGTTTAAAAATTAAAATGTATAATGTATTTACCAAACCACAACTCCAATAATCTCTTACTGCATACACAATATCTAAAAATATGTAAATTGTAACATGTGAGGAGAAGGGGAGGAGTAAATGGTAAAGTTTATGAATGCTATTTCAGTTCAGTTGTTGTCAGCTTGAAATAGATTGTTAACAATATAAGGTAGCTTATATGTAAGCCTCATGGTAACCATAGAAGAAAAAATCTGTTACATAAAAGATCATGATAAAGTGAAAGCAAACCAGTATAATAAAGTCATCATCACAAAAGATAGCAGGAGAAGAAACAAGGAACAATGGAGCCACAAAACAGTCAGTTAACAAAATGTCATGTCCTCATCCATCAATAATTACTTTAAGCATAATGGATTACATTCTCCAAAGACACAAAATTGGCTGAACGGCTTTAAAAACAATATCCAGTAATATACTGCCTACAGCAGACACACTTTAGCTTTAAAGAGAGTCTAAGTCTGAAAGGAGGGGAAAAGATATTTCAAGCAAATGGTAGCCAAGAAAAAGCAAAGGTAGCTACACATATCAGACAACGTAGAAGTTAAGCTAAAAATGATTGAGACAAAGAATGTCACTATATAATGATAAAGGGGTTAATCCATCAAGAAGATATACCAATGTAAATATTTATGTAGCCACCCAACATTAGAACACCTAAGTATATACAGCAAATAATAACAGAACTATAAGAAGAAATAAAGAGCAATAAAATAACAATTAGGGACTTTAATACCCAACTCTCAATATTGGGTAGATCATCCATACAGAGAATCAATATGGGAACAGTGGATTTGAACAATACTGTTGACCAAGTGAAAGTAATATATATATGTGTGTGTGTATATATATACATATATATATATATATATAGAACGCTGTCTCCAACAACAGCAATATACACATTCTTCTCAAATGCATACAGAACATTTTCTAGCATAGATCATATGTTAGGCCACAAAACAAGTCTTAGCAAATTCACAAACCTGAAATCATACCAAATATCTTTTCTGACCTCATTGGTACAGGAGGAAAACTGGAAAATTCATGAATACATGGAAATTAAACAATGCTGCTCTCCTGAACAACCAATAGATCAAAGATGAAATTGAGAAATAAAAAAGTATTGAGACAAATGAAAAGTGGAAACAATACAGTTCACCTATCCCACATTTTATAGATGTCTATCAAAGTATGTGCTTAATTGCTTTTTGGTAACTATTGACAAAGTCATTCTGGAGAAAGGTTTGCTCTCACTAAATTTTTGTTTTTTTTATTTTCCTACAGCAAATCACACGCTTAGTTTTGGAACACTGGTCAGTACTTCCAATACCTATGATGGATCTGGTGTTGTGACTGTGGAAACGGACCGTCCCCTCCTCTGGACCATGGCTATCAAAAACTGACCCACTGACTAACACCCAAAGCTGTGCCTCTGACTTACCTCATTTGCCAACAACTTCTTGCTCAACAAGAACAGTTTACCTTGGGTGGCAGGAATCTAAACCTGTCACCGGGAAGCCCAGTAGTTTTAAAGGTGTTAATGTTTGGATGATCCATGTAACATACATGACAGATCTCAATTTCACAGTGGGGAAGAAATCATTATTTGTTAAGAAAATAAAGTAGCTCTGTTATATTCAGTTAGAAAACTAATGTGGATCATTCCACTCCAAAACACAGTATTGATTATTCTTATTGATCATTCCATTTATCCTAGGAAATTGTTTTTAATTTTGAAAGCTCTGTTGAGGCTCCTTGGTATCCAGCACATAAACCTCCTCTTGTTCATCCTTAAATACTAAACCCCAAAGCTAGTAGATCTCTCTATATTATATGTATTCCCTTTTAATGAAAAAAAAATACTCCTTCCAGCTTTGGATGTTAGACTTGCACCATTTTATTCTGGCTTTAACTGTCTTTGGTATTACCTTTTGGTATTACCTTTTTTATAAATAAAAAATGATTGGCCTCATCATTAAAATTTAAACAGGTAGTTATATAAGCTATAGGTGAAAAGAGAAGTGGCATGAAAGGTAAATGACAGTTCATAAAGCCCTGCTGACATATTCACCCCAAACTCAGTTTCTTCAGTGAGTGTGCCTTGCTTTAGTGGAGTAACTGATCAAAGTGGCCCTCAGTGCCGTTGCAACACAGACTGAAAACATTGTACGTAAGAAACTTAAGCATAAAAATGGAATCATTTCTGACATACTTGAGACTGAAAAAAAAAATACTGATTCTTAGACCATATGTTTATTCAGATGACCAGAAAATGAGTTTGACAGCCCAGGGGGATAAGCAGCCTGAGTCTGAAAGCCTGCATTCTTCGCTCAGTCTAGACATTCTCCTAAATTCCCAGAACCCTCCTCCTGAGCAAGAAAATGGAAGGGGCCAACTGGCAGGGCCTGATGTTCCTTCTCACACTCAGACACTAGATACACAAATGGCAGTGAGTAAACTGTTGATATACCTAGTTAGTGACTCGTGAGTTAAACTCCCTGGGGTACTACAAGTTTTGTTTACAGTGAGACCCTCTACTATCTCCTTACCCTCTTCCGTCCTGTTAACTAAACCAAATCTTACCATACAAACCATGATGCAAGGTTACTTGGTCCAGTAGCTTTATGTCCACACAAACCCGTGTTGCTGTAAGGCAAGGAACCAGCAGCTCTCTTCTTTTTGGTGCTATGAGTGAGCGGTGCAGTGTACGTGTAGAATGAAAGCAGGATCAGTTGAACTAGCATGTAGTTGTGCATAGTTAATCATTAGAGATAATTTTTATTTATGCAAATATATGTGAAATCGCATCAACATGTCAAATAAAAATATTTAGTTATCAATGTGCCTGCCTTTGGTCAGTTTTTAAGAAAACCCATTTTCTTTCCTGTATTTTATCATGACAAAATAAAAATTATCATCATCAATGTCTCTGTACCCCCCAAAAAAGAAAAAAAAAAAAGGATGGTTAATAGCTATATAGTACTTCATGCACCTGATTTTGGAGAGTAGCTCAGTGTGGTTGTTAATACTTTCCCTAACCCCCATGGAAGTGACTTTCTTGAGCACATGTGCTGCATGTTTACACTTAACCTCTCAGGACCTGTTGCCCCATCTATAAAATAGGGATTAGAGGCAGCACCTATTTACCTTGTAGGACTTAGGAAGGAAGGAAGGACAGGCAGGCAGGTTGCTCTCCAAGATCTTTATAGCTAGAGAAAAGGACCAGCAGAGGGAACTGCCAAGGTGGTAGAGAAAGGGAAGAAAACTGGGGAAGTTAAGAGAAGGGATCAGAGCACAGGTCAAAGCCCAGATTGGCCTTCAGTGCTGTGGTGGAAGGCCCAACCCTAGGCCTGGCTGCCTCATCTCAGCGCAGATGTAGAGCCCAGAGCTCCTGTCCCTGGGCTGCCTCCTTCCCATACCCAGCAGAGACAACTGTAGGGAAGCCAGCAGAAAGCTCAGTTCAGTCAAGAACTGGCTCTTTCTTTAGCACAATTAACTCTGAGCCACTAGCAGGAAAACTTCAGACCCCCAAACCACTGCCCCAGAGAGTGCCTGTGCCGAAGGAAGCTAGAAAGCAGGAAGGGAGCAGTGAGGAAGGGTGTGGTGCTCCCACAACCTGTTACTACTTTCTGGTTCACTTACAAGTTTAGGCTCAGTTGTTACCTATTCATTGATAGAAATGTATACACAACATATGAAATAGGACAGATCTATCCTGTTGTTTCAAGATTTCACTGCAAAATAATCTTCTCATATTCATCTTGAAAGTCTTACCAGTGTAAATAAGTGGATACTTGACAAGAAGAATAGAGTTTTCAAGTTGAAGTTGAACAGAAGCACTGAGGTTTAGCCTAGACCACTGCCTGCCTGTCACGGCTGGGCCTTCATGAAGTACCCGCTCAGGCTTTCGTGTCAAGTGCCTGTGTGTGTGAATGTATTTTAAACAGACCTTGCTTACTACTCCTGCTCAAGTGCATGCCTTCCGAAGCTTTATTTGAATAACCAAAATTAAGCAGTGCATGAATTTGACATGATTGAGATTGATGCTCTATACCAAGTCCATAAGCAGCAAGAAACTATTCTTCTCTCCCCTAAGGCTCTGTGATTATAAAAGGAGTATGGTATGAATTGTGACTTTCAAACTGTACTGACCATGACCCACAAAAATACAATTTGTCTTGTGACCTAGTCTACACACACACAGTGTACTCTGATAATTTTTAAATTTAAAAAAATCCAGAAATCTATTTTAGATGGAAAAAAAATACACCAAAGGGTAAAGTAAAATGCATAAAGGGACTTTTTTAATTGTGTGTGTATGTGCAAGAGTCAATGGTTCTGCATTAAGCGTACACCTTTCCTAAGTTTAGAACAATATGAGTGTAATTTACTACTTTATCTTTACCACTTAATAATAATTTTTATTCTCCTATGTGTGCTAAGAGGAGTAACCCACCAATGATAGCACGCTGAATGTAACTGGGTAATAATAAAATCAATCTAACTTTATTAGGAGTGGGGAAGAGAGCTAGATTATTTAAGTTGTGTCTAAAACATTCTGTTCAGAATAAAATAAATGATCCCAATACCTTCAGAAGACTAAAATTGAAGCCACAAGGTCAAGCCATTCCCAGGGAGTCAATACAGAATGGAAAACTCCTGGCTTATACAGTACAAGTTCGCCCCTCCTTGCTCACAGCAGATTTCACTTATCAATCATAGTTTTCTTTTTTGATGAGTCCCCGTCTGAGCCATTTCAAAACAGTTCTGCAGGCAGCCATGATTAATTATTCTGCATTGGCCTGGCAGCTCTGGAGGTCCAGAGCTAATGTGCAATCTGACCATTGTGCACAAAACAGCTACAGTTAGAACCTGGGAAAGAGGTCATGCCAGCACCATTCTTCACAAGTAATGGATAAGTAAAAAGATTCAAGGACTTGTTCCCTGTGTATTTAATTCCACCGCTGAAAACAAGGACTTTGTATGGTACACAGCAAATGAAAGAAGAAAAACTAAGGCCATCACTGGAAATGACTTGAAAAATATCAACAAGGCCCTGAGATCACTCATAGCTAAGAAATAAGAAATTTCTCCTAATAGCACCAAGAAATCTCAGATATATAATACTGGGTTAGTCCAAAAGTTGAAAATAGTTTTTAACTCACTATGGAAGGAATTGAGAAAAATAAGATTACTGTTCTCTTGTGGTACCTCAGGTTAAGGATCCAGCCTTGTCACTGCAACACTCAGGTCACTGCTGTGGCAAAGGCTGGATCCCTGGCCTGGGCACATGCTGTGGGCATGGCCCAAAAAATAAGATGACAAATCATACTTTAAATATTTCTCTCTCTTAAAAAATATCTTTTCAACTAAAAACTAGTGAATATGTAACCGCCAGTTGTTTTTGAACAATAAACATGGGAAATTAGCAGTATACAATTATGCAGGATCTAAGCAGAGTCCCATCTGAATGGCATAATTAATTTCATGCTTAGTTGCTTAATATTAATAATAAAATTCTCCACTAGAATATAAACCCCTTGGAAGTTTGTGTTTGGACTTTGTGTTCCTTGTTATCTGCTTTATCTTCTCATTTAGACCAGGGCCTTGTCTGCAGCAGGTGTGTAAAAAACATTTGCGTGGCATCACTGGTGCATTAACAAACCTCCCACCTGGACCCACACCCCAAGAATATACTGCATGGCTTCCCAAGTCCCCGAAAACTGTTATTCATTTGCTTCCTTGATCCCTAACTAGCCAAGGTTTAAATAGATGCTAAGGTTTTTCTTGAACAGGTTCCTCAGTCCTAAAGATAAATGCCCTAATTCTAGATTGAACAGACCTGGACAATCACGTATCTGAAGAAGGAAATAATATTCACGGCACCCAGGCTGGGCTTCAAGACATCATCCAAGGCAAAATACAGCCAATAGAAAATACAGGAAAAGTCAAAAGGCCAAGGAATCTGAAGTTGCTTGAAATGGACAAATAAGGGAAAATGAAAGCCGTAAGGCAAGTAATGACAGGTTTGGAAAACTGGATTGGCCTAAAAGAATCAAGGTCAAAATAAATGTGAAGAGCACTTTTAATCAGCCTAACTTGCCAGAAAAAAAAAAAAAATCAAAAACAGGCAACAACTTTTTCAAAGTTGAAAATCTTATAGCTGGAGCTATTTCTAGCTTTGGAGGTTCAAGGAATGCCCTTAGCTATCAGAGTGAAGTAGACTACAGGTAAAACTACATATTATTTTCAAATACTTCGAGACTATGGCATTCAGTTTTAATAGTTTCTTCATATTTATATCTATTCGTTCCACAAATTAAACCTTTAACATGCATATGAAATTGGCCTGGAGAGTCTAAAGCCATAAAAAAAGAATATACTATCTCCAGAAGCCTTACCCACACTAAACCTCATTATTTGTGACTTTGATTTCTCTATTAATAGCACTGTTAACTAACCTTTAAAAATTAATGCCACTAAAAGAAATAGTTTTTATCCAAAAACTCCTTTCTTATCCAAAAAGCTTATCTTCATGTTACTTTTTTTATCACAAATAGTTAACAAATATGTTACTTTTATTATCACAAATAGTTAACAAATATTTGGAGAATGCATGAATGATCATTCTATGTAATATTAAGACATTCTACTCACCTGTCCCTTATAGAAATCCTAATGCTTTGTCCCACAACACCCTGTTTAGTAGCCCCAATAATTTTAGTATTGGTTATTAAATTGGTTATTAAAAATAATCAACTCAAAAATAGGCTTTCAATATGATAGCCGTGTTACCAAATATGTGAAAGCCATAAGGGATTTTTAAAGAGATTTTTAAGTGAATGGAGTAAGGGATTTTTTAGAATAATATGGAGGTTTTACTTTCTGGTACTATAGGAAATATTAAGTATCCATCAGTTCCCTCTCAACTATGTCAACTTCATTAATTTAAGAAATTCTTTTCACTCTACATCTCATTCCCCATTATGAAAAAAAAATTTCCAGGCTCTAATAGTCTACACATTCTGCTCTTTTACTTGCACTCCTTAAAATTCAGGAAAGCCTACATGAATAATGAGATGGGGAGAAACGGTGCAGAAAGGTGCTGGTATAGCTTTTACTCAGTGAATTTATTATGCATAGTTTAAAGCTGACCTTTTAATCCAAGTTTTTATTCAATTCCATTGTAAGGAATTGAGCAACATGGTCAGTTTGAATATTTGCATGCCAGTGACACTAACAATGAGTTTTATGAGAAAAAGTCAACAGATTAAATTGTGAAGAAGCTACTACATTCTTTTAAGGCCAAATGGAGGTATGATAGATGGTTTTATATGCTGGTGTTTTGGGGCTTGGGGGGTTGTTTTTTTTTTTAAGGAAAAAGTTTTCCACAAAAAGAAAATTTCACCCTAAATTATAAGAAGTGCTATGTAAATCATTTTCATAATTTCTTCTCTAGAATAGCTCTTGCTAGTAATTGTGTATCCATATAAATATGCAAATGGTGGTAGTCATACTGATGATCCAATTATTCATTCCTATTTTCAGGAACAAATGGCTTTCCCCAAGTTGCTCTAAGGCTTCTTAGCTTTCTCTTAGGGTAGATGTGTAATTTGTATGAGCTGAAGCTTCATAGCATAAAGATCCAAGTAAACAATATCAGATTCAAGAAAATAGGATGAATGGATTGACTACAAAGAATCAGAAGTTACAGGAGCTCCAGATTAAGTTTCCACTTACTCATTTTCTTTTTTTCTTTTTATGGCGGCACCTGTGCCATATGTAAGTTCCCAGGCTAGGGGTCAAATCAGAACTGCAGCTGAAACCTATGCCACAGTCATAGCGATGCCATATCTGAGCCACTCTGTTACTTATACCGCAGCATGCAGTAATGCCAGATCATTAACCCACTGAGCAAGGCCAAGGATCGAACCCACATCCTCACAGACACTATGTCGGGTTTTTAACACACTGAGCCACAGTAGGAACACCACTCATTTTCTTGCCTACTCAAAACATCCCATATACTAGGTCCTTTTGTAGATTTTAGTGGAGGTACATTTCATCTTAATGTACTAAAAGAATCCCCTAACAAATGTGCCATCTAGCAACCACAGAATGGACTCACTCCTTTGTGACATGTAAAGCTTCCTGGTATCGATATAAGGTCAGATTAACACTTGTGAGACCTGGCTCTAAATTAATTTCCAACATTCTATGTTGAATAATTCCCTAGGAATTCAAGATTTTATACCTATGTGAAGTTTGAAGGCAAGGATATGCTGCTTTCTAGATGTGTGCTGCTTAGTGAAAAACATCAGACGCAACCTTAACTATATATTTTACAAATGTGTTCTTATGGCCTCATTCAAAACTTACTGCCATTGAATCTGATAGCCAGGTTTCTAGGTTGGAGATTCATGGCTGGTGAGGTGTTTGACCTCTTTAAGAATGCAAATGAAACAATGTAGATGAAAATGAGTTGCCCTGGCTCAACAAAAGTTCCAAAGTCCCAGGCAGATGACTAACCCCGTGCCATTTCATAACAATGAGTTAACTTTTGATAAAGCAGAAAATCCAGTTAAATAGGACATCTGGCTGTCCTGAAACATAAATTTGAGTGCCTACCACAAGACAAACAAGTACAATGATGCCATCACAGACATGTATTATAATTAAATGGATGAGAGACAAGAAAGAAAGAAAAAAAGCAGCAGAGGAAGAGAGATATGGGAAGAGAAGGAAGGGAAAAGAGAAAGATTTACAGGAATGGAGATAACAAAGACTGCAAAAAGTGGGGCATGGGGATAGGACATTCACCTTGGATGAAGGAGATGGGCAAAAAAGAATAGAGAGGAAAAAGAAAGCAAAGTCTTCTCCCCTTTCTAACCCAACTGGAATGCTAGTGCACAGTACCTTTAAATACTAACCCAACAGTTAACATAGCAGTAGAAGATGGATGTTTATGTATCCAGTTTAAAAAAAAAAAGAGAGAGACGTTTGTGAGAAGTTTATAAAAATAGGTTAATGTCAGGAGAAAAGGATACAATGTATATGTGTATACAATGTATATGTGTATTTTTATTACAATTATGTAAATATTAGACAATACTAAAAGAAAAATATTTAGATTTTTACCATGGTTAGCTTTGAACAGTGAAACAGAAAGTAGCTTTTTCTTCTATCTGACTTTTTCTATGTTTTTAAAGAAAATAAGTAGCATGGTAACCACAAACCAAAGATCTATAACAGACACACACCAAAAAGAGAAAGGAATCCAAACATAATACTAAAAATGGTCATCATATTGCAAAAGAGCAAAGAAGAAAAAAGGAATGAAAAGTAACAACAAAACAACCCAAATACAATTAACAAAATGACAGTAAGTATATACCTATCAATAATTACTCTCAGTGGACTAAATGCTCCAATCAAGAGACATAGAGTGCCTGAAAAGATATAAAAATAAGACCCATGTACTTACAAAAGACTCATTTTAGATCTAAAGATACACAGAGACTTAAAGTATGGGGTTGGAAAAAGATATTCCATGTAAATGAAAATTGAAATAGCAATACTTAACATTAGACAAAATAGACTTTAAACCAAAAACTGTAACAAGGGGCAAAGAAAAATATTTCATAATGATAAATGGATCAATCCAAGAAGATGATGTAACAATTATAATTATATAGGCACCCAATATATGAGCACATAAATACATAAAACAAATATTAACAGATATAAAGGGAGAAATTGACACAATAAAGTAACACAATATTAGTAGGGGGTTTTAACACCCTGCCTACATCAATGGACAGCAAAGGACAGATCATCTAGGAAATCAGTAAGGAAACAAAGGACACAGAGAAGATGGACTTAATAGGTAAATATAGGACATTCCATCCAAAAGCACCAGAATACACATTATTTTCAAGTGAACACAGAATGTTCTCTAGGACAGATCACATGCTAGGCCACAAATCAAGTCTCAGTACATTCAAGAAGACTGAAATCATATCAAGCATCTTTTGTGACCACAATGCCATCACTCTAGAAATCAAATATAAGGGGGAAAAAAACAGCAAAAAACACAAACAAGTGGAAGATAGACAATATGTTACTTAACAAACAACGGGTCACTGAAAAAAATCAAAAAGGAAATAAAAAAATTCCTGGAGACAAATGAAAATTAAAAACAACAATCCAAACTCTATGAAATGCAGCAAAAGCAGTTCTAAGAAGGAAATTTTTGGTGATACAAGCTTACCTCAGGAAATAAGAAAAATATCAAATAAAAACATAACTTTACACCTAAAGGAAATAGAAGAGAATAAACAAAACCCAAAGTTAGCAGAAGGAAAGAAATCATAAAGATCAGAATAGAAATAAATGAAATAAAGACTCAAAGAAAAATAGAAAAGATCAGTAAAACTAAAAACTGATTCTTTGAAAAGATAAAATTAATAAACCTTTAGCTAGATTTCATCAAAAGAAAAAGAGGGCCCAAATCAATAAAATCAGAAATGACAAAGAAGTTACAACCAACACCACAGAAATACAGAGGATCATAAAAGATTATTATTTTCTTTTTCACCATGTCTGCTCACGCTCCTAAATGATCTCATCTAGTACCTAAGATTTCAGACAATATCTAAATGGAAACTCACACATTAACTTGTCTACCTGACATATTCACTCTGATATCTAATAGACTTTTCACATTCAACACATCCGCCACCAAACCTGTGCTGTTCTCCCAAAAGTCTGCTCCACATCCTACCTTCCCATCTCAATGACGGTAACTCTCTCCTTCAAATTTTTCAAGCCCAGAACCTTGGGTCATTCTTGTTTCCTTGTTCTCTCAATTTCTACCTCTACTTTTGAGGTGCATTTAGCATCTGATCACTTTTCACCTCCTCTGCCACTACCACCATGGTCTGAGCCACTATTATCTCTCATCTGGATCATTACAATCACCTCCCAATGGTCCCTATTTCTACTTTTCTCTCCCCACTGAGTATTCCCAGCACAGCTGCCATGTCTAATCATGGCACATCTCTATTCAAAGCCTTGCACTGGCTTAGGAAAAATAGTAAGTCCTTATAGTAAACCAAAATCCCTGGGTGATCTGGCCCACTTCCCCTGTAACCTCTCTCTTACCTTATAATCCCCATGCTCATTCTGTTCAATCTTCATAAGCTTTCTTGCTATTCCTCAAACACACCCACTAACACTCGTTCCTTAGGGCATTTGCTCTAGCTGTTCTCTATGTTTGGAATACCACTCCCCAGATGTCCACTAGGTCAGTGTCCTTGCCATTTTCAAATAATTTCTCAGATCTCATCTTCTTAACAAGGCACACCTGGAACATGCTTTTTAATAAAGAAACATGACCAACTACCCCAACTCCAGGCCCATCTCTGGCACGTCAATCCTCTTACTTTGCTTTAATTTTTTCCAATGAGTTTTTCATTTTCTAGCATGCCATATAATTTACTTAATTACATTATCTCTTTTTCCTGCTAGAATGTACTCTCCAAAAGGGCAGAGATTTTCTCTTTATTCACTGATATACCCCATGCCCTAGAGCAACATGGCCCATAGTGGATTCCTGCATTTAACAAGTGCTTAGTGAGAATTTACTGCATGTCAAGCACTGGAAATTTAGCACAGGATAAGACAAACATGGTGCCAGTCCCCTTGGAGCTTATGGTCCAATTCTTCCACAGATTTCCTGGAGAAAACTAATTTTTGAATTATTCAAAAGAAAGTGGAAAAGCATGAAGAATAACTGCACCAACCTAAATGTCCATAGAGAGAGGAATGGATTAAGAAGATGTGGTACATGTATACAATGGAATACTACTCAACCATAAAAAGAATAAAATAATGCCATTTACAGCAACATGGATGCTACTAGATATTCCCATACCAAGTGAAGTCAGAAAGAGAAATACCATATGGTATCACTTATATGTGGAATCTAAAATATGACACAAATGAACCTATCTACAAAACAGAAACAGATTCACAGACATGTAGAACAGACTTGTGGTTGCCAAAGGGGATGGGGAGAGAGTGGGATGGACTGGGAATCTGTGGTTTGGTAGATGCAAACTATTACATTTAGAATGGAGAAGCAATGAGGTCCTGCTGTATAGCACAGGCAACTATATCCAATCACTTGTGAAAGAAGATCATAGAAGACAATATGAGAAAAAGAATATATATGACTGCGTCATTTTTCTGTACAGCAGAAATTGAAAGAATACCATAAATCAACTATCATAAAAAATTTAATTTCAAAAAAAGGGGAATTTTACCACACACATTAAATGTCCTAACCAAACCATAAGACTCTAATGACTGAAATAGATATGAAAACCGTGGGCTTTGTGTTTCAGGCTTCAGTGCCATCCCATACGAAAGACTAGAAACCAGAACCCCAAGGTTCTTCAGTCCAGTCTGAAAAAAGAGATTTCCCTAATGACACTAGATATAATTAATGCTAAACAAAATAAGCCACATAAGACACTATATGTCATTCTAGTCTTTTGATAACTCCTCTAAATAAAAAGACATGCTCCAAATAAAAATGTCCTCATTTCAAAAATTCCCCTGACGTGGTAATCAAGTCTTATGCTCTATTCAATAATTAGCTTGACTGAAGCCCTTCCATACCCATTTTTTTTTTTGCAGTCCTGGCAGCAAACTGATAACCTTGGGCAATTTTTAATTAGCACCCTTAAAAACGGTTTGCTAGATTAGTCAACTATGAAATAACCTCACCCAAATGATTAAATTCCAATTGCGTTTCAAATCAATCACCTGTTTTTACTTTAGGAACATACCATCACTCCGGGATTGCTAACGACAATGTTCATCAGCCTACATTTTAATACATGCCCAGCACAGTGTGCAGCAAATGCCAGCTGGCACATTTCTATGCTGCTGTTTCAAGTGGCCTGCCAGCCCTTTGGTGTTGACATTTCTATTACCAGAAATAGCTCTGCCTCCATCCTTAACCCAGTGGAGGTGATATTTAAAGAATGAGCCTCTGTGTGTCCAGGGAAGTCACCTGTGTTACCCAACGTGAGGAAAGCCAAGGCTTCCTTCCGTAAGAACCCGTGGTTGCTATGCTTACCGGGCAGAACAGCTAGGTTAATCATGGAAGGTCACTCCCACCTCATACCTCACACCCAAATATTACTTCTGAACCAACCATTATTTAGCAAGCATGTCCCTACGAACTTATTTCATTTCAGAATAAGACTAGGACTTGGGCAGTTTTAACTCCAGCACACAAGATGAGAACATGGAGTATCAGGAGGCTGAAATAACTTGCAGAGCTTGAAGTAGAGCCAGAAAAGCATCTCTGGTCACTTGCCTGCAGGTCATCTGCCACCACATCCTGCCACCACCAGATTCAGCCTCCATTCCCCCAAACATCTCCTCACCTGTCTCCCTTTCCCAAATTTTATCTCCCTCCACTCATGTCTCTACACTGCAGCCGGAGTGATGTTAAAAGGCAACCCTGCTGGTATAACTTCTGTACATGGCTTACCACTGCACTCAGGTGAAGGTCCTCTGCCTTCCTCTCCCATCTGCTCACCATACTCCAGTCACCCTGAACTTTCTCTGCCCTTTCAGCTTTTGCACAAGCTCTTTCCTCTGCCAGCAGACCAGTCTGTAACCCTTGTACTTCCACTAGATTTGTCACTGGGCTTTTCAGGCAACCACTAGGGAAGCCAAATCCAGGCCCTTCACTGAAATCTGCCTTGGCCTCTCCCGGGGGGAGGGCAGCATCGGTGTCCAGGCCTGACTTGACCAGGCCTGTAGAACCCAGCCTTCACCCTGGGAAAGGACAGGTAGATGGTGGTGTTAGTGAGGGGAAAGCGTTAGTGGGACTCTCATGGACCAAGCAGCCAGTGGCCTGCGAAAAGGGGGCCAATGAACTCTGGGAAAGGGTATCCATTTGATCAATATAGTATTATATTAATCATTCTACAGTATCAAGATGTTCTGTACATCCTAGATGGTTCCAGAACCCAAAGGCAGATGGATCATGCTCCCTTGGTTTGTATGGTCCTTTTATTTATTTATTTCAATTACTTATTTATCTATTTGTTTATTTATTTTGTAGGGCCTCACCCACGACATACAGAAGTTTCCAGGCTAGGGGTTGAATCGGAGGTATAGCCACTGGCCTACACCATAGCCACAGCAACGCAGGATCCGAGCCACATCCGAGAAATTCACCATAGCTCACGGCAATGCCAGATCCTTAACCCACTGAGTGAGGCCAGGGATCGAACCCACAACCTCATGGATACTATGGATCTTCATGGATTCATTTCCACTTGAGCCACTATGGGAACTCCTGTATGGTCCTTTTAGACATTGGTAAGGAAGACGTCAAGGAAAATCTACAAGGTACATAGTATTGTTAAAATTGATTTTCTGATTGATTTGCCTGATTTTCCATTCTACCTTCTTGTTGTTTTTGATGTTCTTTGCTTACATGGCTGCCATCTGTCTGATAAAGGGAAATGAGAACTCTTTCTTGTTTGAATTTCCTCTGTGTGATCTGCTTCATAAGTGAGAGGTTTCTAGTTTTCACACCTGGGCTGGAATTGTTAGGATTCTAGTCTGGTTCCATCTGGCAGCAAGAATCTTAATAATTCTGGCCTCACAATTGTTCCCCAGAGCTAGATTTACACTTGCACAATCTCAGCGCTAGAAAGAACCCTAGAAGTCAGTAACTCTGGTGCTAGAGTTTATTTGACTAATAATGCTATTTACAGAGAGACAGGACTCTACATACATGCCACAATCACAGCTATTTGCATGTAAGTATTTAATTTCCCTACGGCAATCAAAATATTTCAGAATATTTTTCCAGGCATCCAGACAGTTGACTAATGGCACATGCATCTCACATATCTGTTCAGTACTGAAATGTACCTATTGGAGAATTTCCTCCACTAGGTGGCAGCTAGGTCTTAACTAAAATGTGTATCTGTGTAACTGCCCTGATCAACAAAAGGTAAGTAGCTTGAAGATCAAATTGCATGTGGACATGCTTGTCTCTCTTCACTTGGGTTTGACTCCATGGAAATGGCATTGTCTGGAATTGTTCAGTATCAGTGATATAAATGATATGGTATCTGATGATTCCTTCCAAACTCAGGTATGACACTACTGCTAAGAAAGCAAGGCTCTTCTGTTAATGCAAGACAGCCTGTTCTTCTGGCCTTTGTCCAGAAGGACTTGATCATCAACTCTAGCACTTTAAGGGGTCAGCCCTTAAAGGCTACCTGGTGCTCAAGACCAACTTTCCTTCTGGGAACACTGAAGTTAGCTGCTTCCAAGCAGAACTGTGACGAAGCTCTGTCTCACTTCATTCCTTTCTTTATATTATGTGCAGGGAGGTTCATTTTATGACCAAACTGTAAAGCTCTGTAGGGGCAGAGACTACATTATTCATCTGTGTTTCCTTTCTCCTCCTGCAGCCTTTGGCCCCTACTTGTTTGTTCATTCTCCTCTCTCACCATCTATTTTTACAACACACTTCTCTGGCTAACTCCACATCATTTCTTTTTTTTCCTCTTTCTTTCTTTTTTTCTGGGGGTGGGAGTGGGGACTTTCCTGATGCCCACATACCCTTTCTGCTTAGATTTGAAAGAATGGGTTTTGGTTGACTACACCACAGAACCCTGCCTGATGTTAGCAAGGACTACCATACGTCTTCAGTGCTTAGCAGAGCATCTTTTTTTTTTTTTTTTTTTTTTTTCCTTCACTAGAGGAACTGGATGTAAAATTCCCCCGTTCTTGGCCTCTGTTCTCCTTGCTCTCCAGGAAAGGTAAACTAAATTTTTGGTTGCTCATAGTTCAGTTGCAGAACAAGGTTTGTGGGAGAAAATGGAGAGGGTTGGAGAAGTAGACAAGAGGAAGACACTTCATCTGTGACAGAAAGGGCTGTCCCTGGGCCAAGGGGTGGACCGTGGGAGGAGGAAGCACCAGGCCTCTGAGAGGGGAACAGTGTGTTGTGTCTACCGAGACAGGACCCCACTCCAGTTGGCCAGAAATCCCTTCTCCATGTAGAGAGCTCTCGGGCCCTAGGGGAATGTTGAGAACAAAGACAAGGAATATCCCAGTGATGACCTATAGGGACAGATGACAGAAAACCAGGTGGTCTCTACTGTATAAGGCCCAGAACTTGGGAGGAGCCCTTTGAGTGACAAGTTGACTTTCTTGATAGCCTAGAGAGATAGATGTCCAGCATCAAAATTAGAATGACTTAGATAAGACACATGGTATTTCTTACACATCAGAGTGTGTGAAGCTAGCCATAGTTATTGAGTAAACTGGAAACACTCAAGGTAAGTCTCTATATTTACTCAGCTTGTGCACTGAGCTGATGGGTTGTGCTACCAGTCTCTTGATTTGATCAGGAAGCACAGTTTTCGTAATGTATAGAAACGGGAGCAATGAGACTGTGTGGATTATTACAGGCTGTGCAGGACAATACTCTTCCTTGCTCAAGGTCAGGAACAGAGAACGTGTATGCCTCTCTTCTGGTGTTTGGCATTATTGTAAGTCTAAGGTCAAATGTATGATGTAGAGTGCTCCCAGAGTAAATGGTACTTTTTCACCTTTTTACCTCTAATGATTTACTGCAACCATGTTCCAACCCAGAGGTCAAAGAATCAAGGAAAGGAGACCTCCCTCTTCAACTTTTAAATTAAAATCTACCAAAAATACATCAAGGTGAGAAAAGACATAAAACCATATCAATATATAAAGTATAAGACCAAAAAGGAAATTGTTTAATACTCTTAATAAAAACCTATCTGTGCAGAGGGAGGCAGCCTCCTTACTCTAACCTCTTGCTGACTAGAGAGGAAGGAAAGCTGTGCTATTCGTGGGTGATAAGGCAGTGGAAAACAGAAAAATCCTCAGGATAATTTCATATGAATAGCACCCTGATGCAGAACAAAGCTTTAAATACACCATGAAGTGTGAAGAAGAGGATGTCTAAAGGAAATCATAAAGATGTGGTCATAATGCACCCACAGGAGGGAGTAATGTTCACCACAGGTCATGCTCAATATGAAGTTTGCAGAACATCTCCCCGAGCAGGAGCCTGAAGGTCACCTTGACAACTTATCTGACTTGTAACTGGGCAGGGGCACCTTAGTGTAGGCCTGTTAGGTTGCAGAAATAGAAGCCCAATCCGAGAGTTACACACTGTTGATGAGGACCAGGATTCAGGCCACTTTTGTATCAGATACCAACTGTTTATAGCCAGCATCTGTTCTCATTGATTGGTACCTATGCCTTTCCAGGTAGCTACTACCGTGTCTATCACCCAGGGCCATCACATGGAACCCCAATCTCCAGGGCAGTGGAAAGGAGAGGGCAGTTCCCCTCTACCTCCTTGATGTGACCAGCACAGAGGTGCCTATGGGAATTTCTACACCAGCCGTGGTGAGAAAGAGAGACCATAAAGCCAGTAATGGGGAGAGGTGGCCTTGAAAATAGTCTTTGCAATAGCAAAGCCATATTGTTTTGAGGAGAACAAAGATTAGAGAGAGACGGCAGAGAAAAAGCTGTCCAGAGTCTATAACACACGAGAGCCCTATTTCTCAGAGAATGAATAGCCATCACAAGCAGCAACATCACCTGGGCCCCCTGATAAAATCTGAAGATTCCAGGCCCTATGCCAGAAGCACAAAAGTCAGACAATTGCAAAGGAAGGGGAATAAATCAAGGAAATATGCATTTTTAAAACTAGTTTCCCATGTGATTCTAGAGGAATAAGTACTATGAAAAGGGGAAAAAGACCCAGTATTTAGAAGTTTGGGGGACCATAGAACACCCAAGAGGGAGGCTCTGAATGTAAAGATGGGAGATGAAAGGAAAGATCAAGACTAGAGTTAAAGATCCAGGATGAATCTGCATTTCCTGATGGTAATAACACTCAGAGGAGTATGTTTAATTTTTGATGGTTAATTTTTAAAAATTTTATTATAGTTGATTTGTGTCAATTGTGCTGTAGAGCAGTGACCCAGTCATTCATATATATACATTCTTTTTCTCACATTATCTTCTATCATGTTCTATCACAAGTGATTGGGTATAGTCCCCTATGCTGTACTGCAGGACCTCCTTGTTTAGCCATTCTAAATGTAATAGTTTGCATCTACTAAACCCAAATTCCCCATCCATCTCACTCCCTACCCCTTGGAAACCACAAGTCTGTTCTCTATGTCTCTGAGTCTGTTTCTGTTCATCTGTGCCATAGTTTAGATTCCACGTATAAGTGATATCATATGGCAAACCTTGTTTTCTAGTTGATTCTGTTTCTCTTTTGTTCCTTATTTTTTGCTTGGATGATTTCCTTTTATTTTATGCTTCTTTCCTCTTCTTTTCAGTTTCTGTGAATGTATGGATTGGTTTTGATTTGCCCTCTTATTCAAGTATGTCAATTCCTTTCTATATCTGCTTGCTTTAGCCTTATAATCATATAGGCTCAAAAACATTCTTAAAAAAAAAAGAATCTAGATTTTCTTACTTTCCTTCCCCACATTTTATGATTTTGATGTCCTTTTTTACACCCTCATGTTTATCCTTTTGCTGTTCCTTATGTTTATCATTGCTTTTACAAATAGATCTTTTTTTTTTCCATTTTAGATCCGTATACTGGCTTATTTAAGTGATTACTTTCCAATTTTAATTCTCTCCATCCTACATCTTCTTACTCTTTCCTATTTAGACAAGACCTTTCAGCATTTCTTTTAGATTGTGTTTAGAATTGCTGTACTCTTTCAGTTTTTGTTGGAGAAATTCTTTGTTTCTCCTACTATTTTAAATGATATATACATATAAATGATATATATATATATAATATATATATATTTAGTGGTGAAAGATAGTATTCTTTTTTAAAATTTTTTTATTGTTATTTCCCCAATTTTTTTTCTACTGTACAGCATGGTGACCCAGTTACACATACATGTATATATTATTTTTTCTCATGTTATCATGCTCCATCACAAGTGACTAGACATAGTTCCGAGTGCTACACAGCAGGATCTCATTGCTAATCCATTCCAAAATTCTTGAATGTATAGAGTTCTAGGCTCCAAATTTTTCCCTTTTAGGACTTTGAATATATATTGCCACTCTCTTCGGGCCTGTAGTGTTTCTGCAGAGAAATCAGCTGATAGCCTTATGAGGGTTCCCTTATAACTAACTCTGTTTTTCTCTTTCTGCCTTTAGTATCTTCTCCTTATCTTTAACTTTTGCCATTTTTATTTTAATATGTCTTGGTGTGTGTCTGTTTGGGTTCAACTTGTTTGGAGTTTTCTGGGTTTCCTGTATCTTGATATCTGTTCCCTTTAGATTTGGAAAGTTTTCAGTAATTTCTTCAAATATATTTTCAGTCCCCTCTTCTCATTCTGGAATCTCTATTTGTGTAGATTGGCCCATTTTACATTATCCCATAGATATCCTATATTGCTTTCATGTTTTTTCTTTTGGTTTTCAATCTGCTGTCCTGATTGGGTGATTTCCATTATTCTATTTCTCAAGCCATTTATTCTTTCCTTTGCATTATTCATTCTGCCCTTCGATGCCTTTAATTCAGCTTGCATCTCTGCAAATGAATTTTCTAATTGTTCTTGGCTCCTCCTTATATTTTTTATTTCCTTTCTAAAGTAATCTGCATTACTGTTAATATCTGCTCTTAATTCCTTCATCTTCACCCTTAATTCCTTCAGTATTTTCACTATCTCCTTTTTGAACTCAGTATCTGTTAGACTGCAGATGTCTGTTTCATTGTTAGCTCTTTCAGGTGAATTCTCATGTTTTTAACTGGGAAAGGTTCCTGAGCTTCTTCATTTTGCTTACATTTTTCTTATTCTGTGAATTTTGGGAAAACAATTATCTACTGCAGTCTTGGAGGGCTATTTATATGTGGGAGTGTCCCTGGGTAGCTTGTGAGGGCTTTTTTTTTTTTTTTTTTTTTTTTGTCTTGAGGGCTGCTTTTGATTTGGATGCTTGCTGTCTCTTTTCTCAGTGTGTGCAAGCTGTTATCCCCTTGATAGGGGGTATGCTGATGTCTGCTTATGCTTCCAGGGAGATGGAGGCACTGGACAGGGCTGTAGCCAGTGCCTGGTTGCTGGGCCCTGGACAGTGGCAGTGACCCTCACCGGGGTACAAGTGCCCTTGGCAGTGGCAAGCAGGGCCCATGCATTCCCAGGGGAATGAGGGCAACAGCTGCTGGTCAGTTGCAGTGCTTTCCTCTGCAGCGACCCCAGAGGTGACTGGGGCTGCAGGTAGTGTCTGTTTAAGGACATCCTAGTGGTGGCAGGCCATGCCCACCTCTGGAGTCTGAAATGCCTGAAGCAGTTTGCCCCCTACCACCTGTAGCCTAGACAAGAGGTGCCTCATGCTCAGAGAAAGATATTCCTATGTTGGTCCCACTCCTCCTCTCACCCTCCCCAACCTGAATGGCATCTTGGTTCTCCTGTGGGCCCAGACCTCCTCCTAGGCTCTCTTGTTTGTGGTGCGTCACTCCCCAGCCTGTAGTGCACCACTCCCTAGCCTCCTCGGGCTGTCTCCACACATCCAGCCCCAGTCCTCTCCCTGGAGCTGACCTTTGAAGCCTGAGCCTCAGTGCCCAGCCCCCACCCCAGTGTTTCAGGCTGTGGTGTCCTAGAGGTGGTACCAATTGTCTGTATGCCTCTGCCTCTGCTTTGCCCACTTCAGCCCAGCTGCTGTGCTTTTCCCCAAGGCTTTAAGGTTCCCCCTCAGTTCCAGCTGATCTCTCCATCAGTTCGGTGACTTCCCAGGGTATGGATTCCTTGCCTCTTACAGCTCCTTCTCAGCGTGTTGGTCTTGTCATGATTCCTTTTTTCCCCCGCTTCTCTCTCTCTTTTTCCTTTTGTTCTACCCAGCTATGGGGAGGGTTTCTTGCCCTTTTTGGAGGTTTAAGGTCTGCCAGCGTTCAGTAGATATTCTGTGCCAATCACTCCACATTATTATTATTTTTTTTTTGTCTTTTTTTTGTTGTTGTTGTAGTTGCTATTTCTTGGGCCGCTCCCGCGGTATATGGAGGTTCCCAGGCTAGGGGTCCAATCGGAGCTGTAGCTGCCGGCCTACGCCAGAGCCACAGCAACACGGGATCCGAGCCGCGTCTGCAACCTACACCACAGCTCACGGCAACGCCGGATCGCCAACCCACTGAGCAAGGACAGGGACCGAACCTGCAACCTCATGGTTCCTAGTCGGATTCGTTAACCACTGCGCCACGACGGGAACTCCCACATTATTATTTTTTTATATGTTTGTGGGAGCAGGTGAGCACCACATCTTACTCCTCTGGCATCTTTATCTCATTCTGGGCATGTTTGTTTACATACTCAAATTCCAGATATATCCCTGTGTTGGAAGGACCCATACTCTGTGAATATGGGTGAGAGGAGTGTCTGGCTTCTCACTACCAGGACCCAGAAGCCAGCCACTCCCTGTCTCTACTCATCAGTGGCTGGAGTGTGAAGCTGTATCAATACCACGTCAGTCAGGTGCTTCTGCCTAAGATTTTGTGTCTTAAAGGAGAACCTCAAAGATGCAAGGAAGAGTGAAGAAATCTAATTTATAGCACTGACCTCCCTAGTGTCAAGGTGCCTGTGGTGATGCCCAGCCCAAGCTCTTCTTTGGGTGGGAACTTGATTTCTGCTGAGCCATTTTTCCATGTATGATTTTTCAGCCTCCTCCCTGAAGCTGTGAACAGCTAGGATAGTTTTCAACAAATTTCTCTTCTGCCTAAGTTTATACAAGGTGAAGAACCCTAGAGGACAAAAATAGAACCTATGATAACTTCCTCCAGATACTGGAGAGGAAGAAATTCAAATATACAAGGCAGAGAAAGCATGCTCAGAGAGGGTCTTAAGGGTCAAAGGATTGCTTAAGAGAAGGGTTCATAAAAGTACAATACCATAGAAATTCAGAGTTACTGAAGAAAGAGAAGAAACATGTGCTAGGGTGGCCCATTTCCTTTACTGTCCTCCCAGATTGCTTTATCATATTTCTATTTTAAGAACTATCACACTATTTTATAGTTAAGTCCCCCCAGTAGGCTGTGAGTCCACCAGGTGCCCTAGAAATTTGTGCAGGATGTGGGGAGAAAGAAAAACTTATCATTAGAAAAGGTTAAAAAAATGCAGAATAGGAGTTATTCTGGGCCTCCCAGAGACATGAACTAAACCACCCCTGTACAGCCCACCTCCTTGATGAGAGGCTGCCCAGGTTTCCACCACTACCTCTTCCCAGTTACACCATTTCCCTAATTGCTTCTTTCAAAGGCACTCTCTCCTTAGCCTGCTCTTCTCCACCAGCCCCTTCGAGATCCTCTGCGCCTTTAAGAAAGGACATCAGAGTCCCTAATTTATAGAAGCTTTCTTTGGCTCTCTGCCCTGCAAAAATTCCCAAGTTAAAGGACTGTGAAGGGCTTAATAACCTGCTAAAATATAAAAGACAAAAAACTATGATGACCCAAGTATAAGAACACTGCATTTTATTGTGCTTTGCTTTATTGTGCTCTGCAAACTGCACTGAAATTTTGTGGCAACCCTGCCTTGAGCAAGACTGTCTATTGGCGCCATTTTTCTAACAGCATTGACTCATTTCGTGTCTCTGTGTCACATTTTGGTAATCTTAGCAGTATTTTAAACTTTCAGTATTATCATATTTGTTATGGTGATCTGTGATCTCTGACATTACGATTGTACTGTTTTGGGGCACCATGAACCATGCCCATATTAGATAGTGAACTTAACTGACAAATGTGTGTTCTGACTGCTCCACTAACTGACTATTCTCTCTTCTCTCTCCCTCTCTCCCCTGGACCCCCTCTCCGCTGAGACACAATATTGCAAGTAGGCCAATTAATAACTTTTCAATGCCCTCAGAATGTTCAAGTGAAAGGAAGAGTCATACTTGTGTCTCTCACTTGAAATCCAAAGCTAGAAATGATTAAGCTCAGTGAGAAAGGCTGAAAGCAAGTCCTCTTGCATCAAGCAGTCAAGCTGTGAATGCAAAGGAAAAGCTCTGGAAGGAAATTAAAACTGCTACTCAAGTGAACCGACAAATGATACAAAAGCAAAACAACCCCGTTGCTGATATGGAGAACGTTTTAATAGTTTAGATAGAGGATCAAACCAGCCACAACATTCCCTCGAGCCAAAGCCTAATCCAGAGCAAGGCTCTAATTCTCTTCACTGTTATGAAGGCTGAGAGAGGTAAGGAAGCTGCAGAAGAAAAAACAGAAACTATCAGAGGTTGTTTCATGAAGTTTAAGGAAAGACACTGTCTCCATAACATAAAAGTGCATGGTTAAGCAGCAAGTACTGGTGTGGAAGCTGCTGCAAGTTATCCAGAAGATCTGGCTCAGATTATCAATGGTGATGGCTATGCAATAGATTTTCAGTGTAGATGAAACAGCCTTATCTTGGGAGAAAACGTCATCTAGGACTTTTAGAGCTAGAGAGAAGTCAATATTAGGCTTCAAAGAATAGGTTGACTCTCTTGTTAGAGGCTCATGCAGCTGGTGACTTTAAGTTGACACCAATGCTCATTTACCATTCCTAAAATCCTAGGGCCCTAAAGAGTTATGCTAAATCAACTCTGCTTGTGCTCTATAAATGGAACAACAAAGCCTGGATAACTGCACATCTGTTTCTAACATGGTTTACTGAGTATTTTCATTCCATTGAGACCAGTTTTGAGACCTACTGCTGAATATAAAAGCTTGGGAGTTTCCTGGTGGCACAGAGGTTAAGGATCCAATGTTGTCACTGCAGCAGCCTGGGTTGCTGCTGCAGTGCAGGTTCGATCAATGGCCCAGAAACTTCCACATGCCAAAACAAAAACAAAACAAAAAAGTTCCCTTTAAAATACTACTGCAGGAGTTCCCGTCGTGGCTCAGTGGTTAACGAATTCCACTAGGAACCATAAGGTTGTGGGTTCAGTCCCTGGCCACCCTCAGTGGGTTAAGGATCCGGCATTGCTGTGAGCTGTGATGTAGGTCGCAGACACAGCTTGGATCCCGTGTCGCTGTGGCTCTGGCGTAGGCTGGTGGCGACAGCTCCGATTGGACCCCTAGCCTGGGAACCTCCATATGCCATGAGAGCGACCCTAGAAAAAGGCAAAAAGACCAAAAAAAAAAAAATATTACTGCATGTTGACAATGTAACTGGTCACCCAGGAGCTCTAGGGAGGGTGTATGATGAGAGTAAAATTTTCATGGCCAATAACACAATTTTCGTTCTGCAGCCCATGAATCAAGGAGTAATTTCCACTTTCATGTTTTATTATTTAATAAATGATACATTTTATAAGATAATTGGTGCCATACATAGTGATTTTTCTGACAGATCTGGGCAGAGTCAGCTGAAATCCATTTGGAAAGAAATCACTACTCTAGATGCCATTAAAGATATTTGTGATTCATGGGAAGTGGTCAAAATTTCAACATCGACAGGAGTTTGGAAGAAGCTGATTCCAGCTGTTATAGGTGACTTTGAGGGGTTCAAGACTTCAGTAGAAGAAGGAACTGCAGATGTGGAAATGGCAAGAGAACTGGAATTAGAAGTGGAGCCTGAAGATGTGAGTGAATTGCTGCAATATCATGATACAACTTTAACAGATGAGGAGATACTTGTATGGACTAACAAGGAAGGTGGTTTCTTGAGATGGAATCTACTCCTAGTGGAGATGCTATGAAGATTGTTGAAATGACAACAAAATATTTAGAATATTATAAACTTAGTTGATAAAGCAGAGGCAGGGTTTGAGAGGACTGATCCCAATTTTGCAAGAAGTTCTACTGTGGATAAGATGCTATCAAACAGCACTGCATGCTGTAGAGAAATCGTCTGTGAAAGGAAGAGGCAATTATGTAGCAAACTTCATCCTTGTCTTATTTTAAAAAGTTGCCACAGCCATGCAAGCCTTAAGCAACCACCACCCTGATCAGTCAACAACCATCACCACCAGCCAAAAGATTACAACTCACAAAAGCTCAGATGATGGCCAGTATTTTTTAGCAAAAACTTATTTTTAATTAAGGTATGATGTACCTCCTGTACATTGTATTTTAAGACATAATGCTATTGCACACTTAATAGACTACAGTATAGTATAAACATAACTTCTATATGCACTGGGAAACCAAAAAATTCATGTGACTCAATGTGTTATTTGCTTTACTGCAGTGGTCTGAAACCCAAACTGCAATATCTACAAGGTGTGCCTATATAAATTCCTATCTCAAAGTTATCTTGCAATGTCTCTTTCCCACCCATTTCCATGACATTATGAGCACACTGAGAATCAAGAGTCTTCTTCACCTGTGTTACTCTGCAACCTCAGTGTTTTGCTTCGCACCCAGAATGTGCTGAATACACGTAACAATAAAATTCATTTAAGTAGAAGGGAAGAAATCAATGAGGGGGATGGGGAGAGGTTTACTAATTCAAATAGGGGAGTAGAAGTTCCCAGAGACACTGAACAATCGGATTCCTTATGTAGTGGGAGAGCTTACATTTAGCAATGTGAGACCCCACTCAGGTAACAGGAAAAGGCCAGAAGGTGGAAGAAAAGGGCCCCCTTTCCAGGGAGAGGAGGCCATAAAGAAAAGTGAATGTATGGAACTCCCATTCTTGACATTATAGAAGGTGAGTGTTTACTGCAGTTAACCTGTACTTGTTCTACCTTTGTACTAGTTTGTGGGCAGCAGGAACCTGTTTTCTTACCTCTTATTATCTCCAGACCAAGAGGAGCCAGGACCTAACCTGATACTATAACTGGTGTACAGCACCCAGTGATACAGGAATTGGTGCCAGATGCATTGATCAAAGAGAACTTTTAGACATTCTCCAGAGATTGAGAGGAAGAAGGTGAGTTAGTATTTGGTTACCAGAAGACTAGTCTAAGACAGAGGCAATAATGCTCACCCCAATATTCCATTTTCTCACACATTTCCCGGTGCCCTTGCAATTAATCAGGGCCCTATGACTAGTTCAGGGAAACAAAACATAAGCAGAAGGGATGAGGGTCAATTCCAAGCTGAGGCAGCTGAAAGGCTCTCACTTCTGCTGGCAGTTCTAAGGAGCAGGATGTGGTTTCCAGATGATTGGTTAATGCAATGGGCAGCATGGGCCCCTGAGTATATAGCAGGACACCCCACTGTCCAGTGCTGGACATGCAACCTAAGTGACAAGTAAGGCTTGTTGTTCCAAAGCACTGGAATTGCAGGGCATTTTTTTATATTATCGCATAACTGATCCTACCCTAACCTGTCCTAGCCACTTTTCAATCTTCTTCCCCCCGCCCCTAAGATTCAATGTGCTCATCTGTCATGGATGGCCCATTATGTACAATCAACATGAAAGTCTCCAGCCTTAACTGGCCTAAAGAAATTGCAAAACAACACGGTGGCCATTATAGGTCACTCCCTACTATGCACTTTTCTCACTCCTTTAGAAAAACTCTTCCAATTGCATTAGGGAAAGCTTCAAACTAGACATGATGAGAGATGGTAGAGAAAGTTGAATGTTCCTCCCAGGTTTTAGGGACAGTAATCAAGGAGTCTCATACATTTTCAAAGGTATATCATTCCTTTGATGTAACAAGGTGCCCAGTTCTCCATCTTGTTTTACAGGATATGGAGGCATTTGCTAGTTGATAATCCCACTAATTGCTCTGTCTCCTAGAACCCCCATACCATGACCATTTTCTCCTGTCATCAGAAAGAATGACAGACCACCAGCCTGGCTTGAAGACTGTTAAATGTTTCAAGGTGTTCTAGCCCAGTCACAGAAAGTCTTTGCTATTTTTTTTTCTTTTTTATGGCTTCACCTATGGGATATGGAAGTTCCTGGGCTAGGGGTCAAATTGGAGCTGCAGCTAGAATCTCACCATGCTCATAGTAACACAGGATTTGAGCCACATCTGCAACCTGTGCTGTAGTTTATGGCAATGCCTGATCTTTAACCTACTGAGTGAGGCCAGGGATCAAACCTGCATTCTCTCAGAGATAACGTTGGGTCCTTAATCCAGTAAGCCACAATGGGAACTCCTGGTCTTTATTATTTGAGTAAAATTAGGATTCTGTTTAGGCAATACAGGGCTCTCTATTCTGTTTAGGCAATACAGGGCTCTGCGGGATAAAGAAAGACATATGTACTGGTTCCAGGCAACTGAGGTGCTGGTTTTCTAATGTTCTCAAACCTAAAATCCCTTTGTAGTAGTGTTTGCCTATTTGCTTTCCCCAAAGGAGCTCAATTTCCAACACTAAGCATTTAGAATCTTGTAACAAAACGGAATTGGTTATATCTAAGTTATTAATGAAGAACATGAATAAAGGTCATCTTTTGTACATGCAAGAAGTACTTTGAGTATTGAAAGAAGGGAGTAATAAAAGAGGATAAATGTGGAAAGGAGAGGGCAAGAATGGGAAGGGCATGCTCAGAAAGAGACTAGGAGTCTAGGAGGGACAGCTGGGGCATTCACATATATGGGGGTGCAGGTGGGTGGGAATTTGCAGGGCAGGAAATATGTTGGCGATCCACTGATTATCAGGTAAAAACTAGGTTGGCCACTGTGGGAGCTGGTTTACATATATCATCTCATTTAAACTTCCCATTAACTAATATGAGATTGATAACATTATCTCTGCTTCACATGAAAAAACTGAGATGTAGATGAATTTATGAAGCTAATAGGCATATAAATTGCAAAGCAAAACCAAGCCTTCCCTCCTCCAAAGTCCGAGTTCTTTTCTTCAGCATTTGATAAATGTTACTTGTTAAGAGTCCCAAAGGTATGTGATCATTCATTTTCCCCTACCAATATAAGGCTCATGCTGTACTCTTCTCTTAGCTAAATCAGTTGTTCTTCCAAAATTCTACATGGTATGAATCGCATTATCACATCTATAAAAGGAAATTTACCATTACAGCTACACATGCCTAGTAGAGATCAAAATTGAAAGCTGGATTTCACCAACACTATTTCCAACCAGGAAAACAGCCACAAACTTTCAGTAGACAGACCATTATTTAAATCAAGCTGATAAAGGATTTAGAATTTTGAGTAACCGGAGATGTCAGACCATCATAGGATCACACTATAGATGCTTTTCTGACCAGTGGATTTGTGTTAGCCCATCACATATAGACTTATGGAGTCATCCTGTTCCATTCAGAGAGGAAGTAGTTTTCAATCATTACTCAGCATTACCACCAGGAAGTCCCTGTTCTAGCAGATAAAGCCCCCTGATCCCCACTTCCACCAAAAGTTAATTATTTAGTGAATTTCTTCAGTGTTGTGTCTTCCCTTGTCTGGCAAGCAAGTAAATAAACCCAGGATGTTTTCTTTCTTTATAGTGAGAGTGGGCTTTGTTTTATTTGGTGACACAACTGTTTACCCCGCCCCATCTTGATTATGGAAGTAGGCTTCCAAAATGTCTGCTCTTCTCTAAACTGTCAGCTTTCAAGAACAGTTAAGAATCTTTAATTTCCAGAGAGTTGCTGTTGTGGCTCAGCAGAAACAAATCTGACTAGTATCCATAAGGATGCAGGTTCGATCCCTGGCCTCCCTGGCCTTGCTCAGTGGGTTAAGGATCCGGCATTGCTGTGAGCTGTGGTGTAGGTTGCAGACATGGCTCAGATCTGTTGTTGCTGTGCCAGTGGGGTAGGCTACAGATCCAATTTGACCCCTAGCCTGGGAACCTCCATATGCTGCAGGTGTGGCCCTAAAAAGCAAAAAAAAAAAAAAAAAAAAAGAATCAATTTCCAATATACATTATCCTGATTGCACATGTCCAAGGCAATTCAGGAGCTATCTCAGTCGTAATTCTGGCCAGATTGAAGAAGGCCAGAAGCATCTTGATTTCAACATCTCTTAGAGCTGAAGCTGATGCTTTGAAAATGATTACATCAACTCCAAGGAACTCCCAAGGAGTAACTTTTCCTGCACTTATTTCTTATACAAATCAGTCACAGAGCTGCACCATCTGTGAAAGAGAGAGAAGAAACTATCAGCTCTGAACTGTTTTAATGGGATAATATCCTAGAAGGGAACCAGCACCTGCTCAGCATCCTTGCTAATAAACATAACATGGAACACCTGCTAGACGATGGCAGCTATTCAAGTCCAAGTCTTATTTTGATATTCTTACTTATAATTTCCAAGTTCTTCAAATAGGAAAGCCAATACTATCTGCAGAAAGCAAAATTATACACTTTGACAGGATGTTCATTCATTAAGCAAACATTTGCCAAGAATCTACTACAGGCCATGTACCAGTCTAGGCTAAGGGATGAAAATGTGAATAAGATGTAGAGGTTATTATCCTTAATGAAATTAGGAGACCTCAGTCAGGTGTAGAAGTCTAACTAAGGATCTCTATAAAGCTGTGTCCTAAGTGTGTGATAGAGGTATATCCTATGTGCTGTGGAGACAGAGGAGTAGCAACAAACACCGAGGTCTGAAACATTTAACAGAGGAACTGATAATTGAGTTGGGTCTTAAAGAACAAGAAGAATTTGCCCAGATGGGGAAGAAGGTTTTCCTGGGTGGAGGGAAGAACGTGCACTGAGGAACAAAAAGTTTGGATACAATTGGGATTTGGCAAATGGTTTTGATTTACTGAAAGTGGGTGGGGGTTAGAGTTGTCATGAAGTCAGCTTATAAAGGACAGAGAATGCTAAACTAAGCAGTTTGAACTTTATCTTGCAGGCAGAGGAGAGCAAACTGAAATGTATAGAGTGGTTTGTGGGCAATTCTACTTCCAGCCAATATGTAGTAACAGATGTCATCAGATTTACCCTACCATCTTAAACAAGAAAAAACTATACAAAAATCTATGAAACAATGACTTTCAGACACTGGACAAGAGCTGATACAGAAGAGTCATTCCTGAAAAAAAGAGAAACAAATGAGCTGACCCCTAGAATGACTCCAGAATATTGGCTGGAAGAAATTTTCAGGTTGCAGGTAAGGGCTGGCTTTTTTGAGTTGAGAATATAGAATTGAGAATTCAGGGAGACTGAGATGGCTGGAATTCACAGGATGGAGCTTAAAACCAGTAATCAAGAGAAAATCTTGAAATCAACTAAAGATACAGGTAAGATAAAAATGATAACGGATTTCTCTTTAGGAACAATGTGAGATGGAATATAGAAGACAGCTTTAAAGTACTAAAAAGGAAAACTGTCAACCTAAAATTCTATACCGAGTTTTCAAAACTAAAGCTAAAATAATGATTATTCAGCAATATAAATGCTAAAAAATTCATCACCAGATTTTTACTACACATAAAGTTAAAGGAATTCCTTTAACATGGAAAATGATACCAGATGGAAATCTATTCCATCCAAAGAAATGAACACTTACCAATGGTAAATACATAAGTATATACAAAATATTCTTTTTATTTTAAAATTATTAAAAAATTTGATCTGCTGAAAGCAAAAATAACCATTGTGAGTTTAATAACATGTAGAAGGGAAATGTGCGACAACAATAGTACAAAGAATGAGAGGTAAAACCAAAATATACTATTATAAGTTTCCTTTATGTTGTTGTTTAATGGTATAATGTCACTTGAAGGTAAACTGTGCCAAGTTACGTATTCCGTAAGTCCTAAAGCAATCATTAAAAAAGTCAATAAATGTTATAAATCAATGTATTTTTAATAAGTCAATAAATGAGATAAAACTGAATCATAAAAATATTGATTACTCAAAAATAAGGCATAAAGCAGATGACATGATACTATACATAGAAAACCCTAAGGACTCAACCCCAAAACTCCTTGAACTGATTAATAAATTCAGCAAAGTAGCAGGATATAAGATTAACATTCAGAAGTTAGTTGCATTTCTGTATACCAGCAATGAAATATTAGAAAAGGAATACAAAAATACGATACCTTTTAAAATTGCACCTCACAAAATCAAATACCTCGGAATACACTTGACCAAAGAGGTGAAGGACCTATATGCCGAGAATTATAAAACTTTAATCAAAGAAATCAAAGAAGATGTAAAGAAATGGAAAGATATTCCATGTTCCTGGATTGGGAAAACCAATATTGTAAAAATAGCCATACTACCCAAAGCAATCTACAGATTCAATGCAATCCCTATCAAATTTCCCATGACATCTTTCACAGAACTAGAACAATCCAAAAATTTATATGGAACCACAAAGACCCAGAATCACCAAAGCAATCCTGAGAAACAAAAACCAAGCAGGAGGCATAACTCTCCCAGACTTCAAGAAATACTACAAAGCCACAGTCATCGAAACAGTGTGGTACTGGTACCAAAACAGACAGACAGACCAATGGAACAGAATACAGAACCCGGAAATAAACCCTGACACCTATGGTCAATTAATCTTTGACAAGGGAGGCAAGAACATAAAATGGGAAAAAGAAAGTCTATTCAGCAAGCATTGCTGGGAAACCTGGACAGCTGCATGCAAAGCAATGAAACTAGAACACACCCTCACACCATGCACAAAAATAAACTCCAAATGGCTGAAAGACTTAAATATACGACAGGACACCATCAAACTCCTAGAAGAAAACATAGGCAAAACACTCTCTGACATCAACATCATGAATATTTTCTCAGATCAGTCTCCCAAAGCAATAGAAACTAGAGCAAAAATAAACCCATGGGACCTCATCAAACTGAAAAGCTTTTGCACAGCAAAGGAAACCCAAAAGAAAACAAGAAGACAACTTTCAGAATGGGAGAAAATAGTTTCAAAGGATGCAACGGACAAGGGCTTAATCTCTAGAATACATAACCAACTTATACAACCCAACAGCAAAAAAGCCAATCAATCAATGGAAAAATGGGCAAAAGACCTGAATAGACATTTCTCCAAAGAAGATATACAGGTGGCCAGCAAATACATGAGAAAATGCTCAACATCGCTGATTATAAGAGAAATGCAAATCAAAACTACCATGAGATACCACCTCACACCAGTCAGAATGGCCATCATTAAGAAATCCACAAATAACAAGTGCTGGAGGGGCTGTGGAGAAAAGGGAACCCTCCTGCACTGCTGGTGGGAATGTAAACTGGTACAGCCACTATGGAGAACAGTTTGGAGATACCTTAGAAATCTATACATAGAACTTCCATATGACCCTGCAATCCCACTCTTGGGCATCTATCCGGACAAAACTCTACTGAAAAGAGACACATGCACCCGCATGTTCATTGCAGCCCTATTCACAATAGCCAGGACATGGAAACAACCCAAATGTCCATCGACAGATGATCGGATTCGGAAGAGGTGGTATATATACACAATGGAATACTACTCAGCCATAAAAAGAATGACATAATGCCATTTGCAGCAACATGGATGGAACTAGAGAATCTCATCCTGAGTGAAATGAGCCAGAAAGACAAAGACAAATACCATATGATATCACTTATAACTGGAATCTAATATCCAGCACAAATGAACATCTCCTCAGAAAAGAAAATCATGGACTTGGAGAAGAGACTTGTGGCTGCCTGATGGGAGGGGGAGGGAGTGGGAGGGATTGGGAGCTTGGGCTTATCAGACACAACTTAGAATAGATTTACAAGGAGATCCTGCTGAATAGCATTGAGAATTTTGTCTAGATACTCATGTTGCAACAGAACAAAGGGTGGGGGAAAAATGTAATTGTAATGTATGCATGTAAGGATAACCAGACCCCCTTGCTGTACAGCGGGAAAATAAAAAATAAAAGAAAAATAAGGCATAAAAATAGGAAAAGAGGAACCAAGGACAGATGCGATGAATAGAAAACAATAACAAGAGGATAGATTTCAGTATGATCACCTCAAAACAATATATGTAAATGACACATTATGTGTAAGTGGTCTAAACACCTTAAACAATTAAGGCAAAAACTGAGTAAAAAAGCAAGATCCATGTATATGCTGTCTACAAGAAACTCCCGTTTTTTTTGGTTTTTTTTTGTCTTTTTTGCTATTTCTTGGACCGCTCCCGCGGCATATGGAGGTTCCCAGGCTAGGGGTCCAATCGGAGCTGTAGCCACCAGCCTACGCCAGAGCCACAGCAATGCAGGATCCGAGCCGTGTCTGCAACCTACACCACAGCTCATGGCAACGCCGGATCGTTAACCCACTGAGCAAGGGCAGGGATTGAACCCGCAACCTCATGGTTCCTAGTCGGATTTGTTAACCACTGCGCCACGACGGGAACTCCGAAACTCCCTTTTTTAATTTTTAAATTTAATTTTATTGGCGTAAAGTTGACTAATACAACTTACAATACTGTATTAGTTTCAGATGTACAGCAAAGTAAATTAGCCATACATATGAATATATCCATTCTTTTTCCCCATATATATTATTAAAAACTATTGTAATTGTTTGTAATTGAACAGATTTTCCTGTGCTAAACAGTAGGTTCTCGTTAATCATCTATTTTATACAGTAGTGTATATGTGTTTTTCCCACCCTCCCAATTCCTCCCTCTCCCCACGGTTTCACCTATGGTAACCATAAGATTGGTTTTGAAATCTATGGACCTAGAGATCATACTGAATGAAGTCAGTCAGAGAAAGACAGATATCATATGATATTATTTATATGTGGAATTGAATAAAAATGATACAAAAGAACTTAAGAAAGACACTCACTAAATATAAAGTTATTTGCACCCATTTCTAAAGACTGCACCTGCCCTAATGGGCTGAAGCTCTGGCTTCTCTGAAAAGCCATGGGCTCTGGTGAAAATGGACTTTACTAAAGAGTCATGCCAAGTCTCACTGTGTTCTTTACATCAAGCACTAAAACATCACATTTTATCCCCTCTGTTCTCCAAATGGCCAGCACTTTCAGGAAGCATTCCAACTTAATAGCTTCATCAAATCCTGTTATACACCAGGTGATGAATTACCAGAAAGTGGAATTTGTGCCATGAATCTGATAATTCTTTTTTCTCTCCCTTCCAATGTAACCCCCCATATTTTTAGTTCATTCATTGGACAATTAACATGTATAAGCCAGCCACTATACTAGATCAGTTGTACACACAAGTATATCTTGATGAAATAAACCAGTGCACTATGAATACCCACAGAGCTTAAAGTATAGCATAGGAGACAGTCTATAAACAAAAATATAATTATATGGTGTGTTAGGAGTCATCATAAAAGCAAAGAGAAAATATTAAGAGGCAAGTGTTAAGTAGATAATGTGGCTAAAGGACTCTTTATTGAAAAACAACATTTAAATCAAGACCTGAGTAGGAATCAGTCACAAGGACCACCAAGAGAGAGTTTCAAGGCAATGGACTAGCTTATGAAAATACCTTCAACAGAAGGACTTTTTACCTTTTAAAAAAAGTTTTATCGAAGTATAGTTAATTTACAAGGCTGTGATAAATTCCACTGAACAAAAAAGTGACCCAGGCATACATATACACATATCCATTCTGATTCTTTTCCCATGTAGATGATCACAGAATACTGGGTAGGGTTCTCTGTCCTATACAGCAGGTCCCCTTTGGCCAATTGTTCCACATACTTCAGTGTGCATACGCCAATCACAAACCCCCAGTCCATCTCTCCCACCTGCCCAACTGTCCCCTTTGGTAACTAAGTTTTTCAAAGTCTGCAAGTCTGTTTCTTTTCTGCAAATAAGTTCATTTGTATCCTATTTTTTTTAGAGTCCACATATAGGTGATATGTTCACTGTCTAACTTCACTTGGTGGGATAGTTTCTAGGTCCATCCATGTTTCTGCAAATGCTATTATTTCATTCCTTTTTATGGCTGAGTAATATTCTTTTTGTGCATATGTACTACTTCTCCTTTATCTATCCCTCTTTTGATGGACATTTAAGTTGTTTCCATGTCTTGGCTATTGTAAGTAGTACTGCAATGAACATTGTGGTGCATCTATCTTTTGGAATCATGGTTTTCTCTGGATAGATTCCCAAGAGTGGGACTGCTGGATCATATGATAGTTATATTTTTAATTTGTTGAGGAACCTCCATACTGCTTTCCATACTGGGTGTACCAATGTATATTCCCACCATCAGTGTAAAAGGGCTCCTTTTTCTCCACACCCTTACCAGCATTTATTATTTGTAGACTTTTTAATGATTTTGGCTGGTATAACATGGAACCTCACAGTAGTTTTGATTTGCCTTTCTCTAATAATTAGTGATGTTGAGCAACTTGTCATGAGTTTTTTTGGCCATCAATATGTCTTCTTTGGAGAAATGTCTATTTAGATTTAAGCGCATTTTTAAATTTTTTTATATTGAGCTGTAGGAGGTGTTTGTTTATTTTGGAGATTAATCCCTTGTCAGTTTCTTCATTTGCAAATATTTTATCCTATTCTGTGGGTTTTCTTTTTGTTTTGTTTACAGTTTCCTTTGCCACAGCAATCAGAGAAGAAAAAGAAATAAAAGGAATCCAAATTGGAAAAGAAGTAAAGCTGTCACTGTTTGTAGATGACATGATTGTGTTCCTAGAAACTCCCAAAGATGCTACTAGAAAACTGTTAGAGCTCATCAATGAATTTAGTAAAGTTGCATAATATAAAACTAATATGCAGAAACTGACTGAATTTCTATATGCTAACAATGAAAGATCAGAAAGAGAAATTAGGGAAATAATCCCATTTACCATAGTATCAGAAATAATAAAATACCTGGAAAAAACCTACCTAAAGAGATAAAAGAACTGTACTCTGAAAACTATAAGATGCTAATGATAGAAATCAAAGATGACACAAACAGATGGAAAGATATACCAAGCTCTTGGATTAGAAGAATCAATATTGTCAAAATGACTACACTACCCAAGGAAATCTACAGACTTGATGCACTATCAAATTACCAATGACATTTTTCACAGAAATAGAACAAAATATTTTCAAATTTATTTGTAAACACAAAAGACCCTGAATAGCCAACGCAATCCTGAGAAAGAAAAATGGAGCTGGAGGAATCAGGCTCCCTGACTTCAGACTATACTACAATGCAACAGTTATCAAAACAGTGTGGTACAGACACAAAAGCAAATACAGATCAATGCAATAGGATAGAAAGCCCAGAAATAAACCCAAGCAACTATGGCCAATTAATCTATAACAAGAGAGGCAAGAATATACAATGTAGAAAAGACACTCTCTTCAATAAGTGGTGCTGGGAAAACTGGACAGCTACATGCAAAAGAATGAAATTATAACATTCTCTAACACCATACACAAAAATAACTCAAAATGGATTAAAGACCTATATTTAATACCAGATACTACAAAAGTCTTAGAGGAAAACATAGGCTGAATATTCTTTGACATAAACCAGAGCAATATCTTCTCAGATCCACTTCCTAGAGTAATGACAATAAAAACAAAAATAAACAAATGGGACCCAATTAAACTAAAAGTTTTTGCACAGCAAAGAAAACCATAAACAAAACAAAATGAAGAACTTTATATGTTTAAGATGCTTAAAGGACAAGAACAATCACCTGTGATGAAGCAGGGGCAGTAAACTAGAGCCACATCCGGAAGAGCTAAGGTAAAATGTTTCCATTTTCCTCTAAGTACAATGGAAATTCATTAAAGTGTATAAATAGAAGAGTGACATCTGTGACAATTTACATTTTAAGACTATCTCCCTTGCCAGCTTTTGGAGAATGGATTACCATGGGACAGGACTAGATACAGAGAGATGAGTTTAGGAAGCTGTCACTGAAAAGGAGGCAGGCGGGGAGAAGGTCTTGGACCAGAGTGGTGATGACAGAGAGGAGTTAAAGGATTTAAGATGTATTTTTGAAGTTTAACTAGCTGGAATTTTTTGGAAGCCAATGTATAAACCGTTAGGGAGAGCACAAGGGTGAGTCCAATGGTGTGGCTGATACAAAGATGGGGAGAACTCTAAATGCTCCAAGTCTTGGGGCGGGAATCAGAAATTCAGTTGGAGAATATGGTTAAGTTTGAAAAGTCTGAAAGCCATTAAATCAGTGCTTGCCCTTGTTCATGAGCCCAAATAAACTGGGCCTTGGATCAGTACCTCTGAGGGCTCACATGAGAAATTGTATCTCCTGACTAAAGAAGATGGATCTCATAATGTCTGGTGTATCTCTCATTCCAAACATGGCTTTCCATTTTTGGTTTTGATTTGTGGTCACCCTGTTTTTAAAGTATGTTAACCCCTTCCTATATCTGCTTGCTTTAGCCTGATAGTCATAGAGGCTCAAATGCATTATTTAAAAAAAGAAAAAAGAATCTATATTCTCTTACTTTCCTTCTCCACATTCTATGGTTTTGATGTCCTTTTATTAACATCTTCATGTTTGTCCTTTTGCTATTCCTTGTGCTGATCATCACTTTTACAGTAGGGTTTTTTGATGTTGTTGTTGTTGTTGTTTTCCTCTTTCAGATCTGTATGCTGGCTTATTTAAGTGATTGTTTTCCAGTTGTGGTTTCCTCCATCCTATTTCTTCTTCTCTTTTAATTAAAGAAGCCCTTTCAGTATTTCTTTTAGAATGGATTTAGTATTGCTGTACTCTTTTAGCTTTTGTTGGAGAAATTCTTTATTTCCCCTTCTATTTTAAATGATATTCTTGCTGGATAGAGTATTCTAGGCTGCACATTTTTTCCTTTCAGGATTTTAAATTTATCTTTCCACTCCCTTCTGGCCTGTAGTGTTTCTGTAGAGAAATCAGCTGATAGCCAAATTAACCTTTTCACAGAAAAGAAAATCATGGACTTGGAGAACAGACTTGTGGTTGCCAAGGGGGAGAGGGAGGGAGTGGGATGGATTGGGAATTTGGGGTTAATAGATGCAAACCATTGCCTTTGGAATGGATAAGCAATGAAATCCTGCTGTATAGCACTGGGAACTATATGTAGTCACTTATGATGGAGCATGATAATGTGAAAAAAAAGAAAGTATACATGTGTGTGTGACTGGGTCACCTTGCTGTACAATAGAAAATTTACACAACACTGTAAACCAACTATAATGGAAAAAATAAAAATCATTATATAAAAAAAATATGGCTTTCCACATCTCTGTTACTTTTTCTCCTTCTCTTTGGGATTGCCCTAAAGAAGAGCCTGACTGAACTCCAGTTGGCCAAGTTAAAGCCCATACTCCCTCACATCAGCGTAATTAATATATGTAGCAACCTGGTTATATGATAGAGACAATCAGAAAACTTTCTGCAAGCTGAAGACTAGGTCTAGCAGCCTATCCAATTCTATTGCTTCCTGGCCTATTCAACAGACTGCATGACAGGTTTTGCTGTCCTAAATATTTCTTGGGTAATCAATCTAGTTTTCTGTCATTTCATCTCCCTGCCTTACTACATGCACACCCAATATTTCACCATCCCCACCTGCATGCAGAGGAAGTTGCCGTGAGCTTCTAAGCTACAACAGTAATTTTGCCTGTGATTGACATCAAGCAGAAGGAGACTTTTATTTATTTATTTATTTTTTAAGGGCCATACCTGTGGTGTATGGAAGTTCCCAGGCTAGGGGTTGAATTGAATCTGCAGCTGCTGGCCTATGCCACAGCAATGCTGGATCCAAGCTGCATCTGTGATCTACACCACAGCCCAAGGCAATGCCAGATCCTTAACTCACTGAGTGAGGCCAGGGATTGAACCCGTATCCTAATGGATACTAGTTCAGTGCATAACCTGCTAAGCCACGACGGGAACTCCAGAAGGAGTTTTTAAAGACAAGGACACATCATCTTCTATTCCAAAGACCTGGAATTGTCACTCTTATGTTACTGGACCTAAAATTTTTGTGCTCCAAAGCACAGAGGAGCCTGCTGACCATGACACGACCCACCTTTCACACTAGTCACAGGACCTGTAGGGTACCTGGGTCTCAGGAAACCAGAAAGGCTTCAAAGCCCGGGAAGACAGGAGTCCATGTCCCGACAGCAGCAACAGAATAGTGAGGACCACACCCTGGCCAGAAGCCAGAGCTCTCTTCCCACACAGTGAGGGCTCTCAGCAGAGCACTTCCTCCTGGGAGCCACAACCATACACCTGAACACCACAAAGATCTGTCAAGCCACTGGCAGAGGCATAGCCCCGGGATAGCAAAGGAAGGAAAACATTTTCTGGGGAATCTTCTCTCATAAGAGCTGCCCTACTGGCCTGATCCCTCCTTGATAAAACACTTTAACTATATGCTTGCCAGCCTGGCTGTCTATTTCTGTGCAATGAGCAACTCTGTGGCTCCTCGTGGGTTTGGGACTATACAAAAACAAAGGCCAGGTCAATCACCAACTGGAAAAGATTTTTTTTCTTTTCTTTTTTTTTTTTTTTTTTTTTTTTTTTTTGTCTTTTTGCCTTTTCTAGGGCCTCTTCCTGGGGCATATGGAGGTTCCCAGGTTAGGGGTCGAATCGGAGCTGTAGCTGCTGGCCTACACCAGAGCCACAGCAACGCAGGATCCAAGCCGCATCTGTAACCTACACCACAGCTCATGGCAACAGCGGATCCCTAACCCACCGAGCAAGGCCAGGGATCGAACCCTCAACCTCATGGTTCCTAGACGGATTTGTTAACCACTGCTCCACGACGGGAACTCCAAGAGACTTTTTTAGAAAGTCTTTAATGGGGGGAAAAAAGAATTGGAAGGTTTATTTTACATTTGCTTTTGCTTTTTAATTAAAAAAAAAAAAGGAGAGCTTCCAAGTAAAACTTTTTGCCAACAAGTGGAGAATAGTTAAATTACAGTATGGCCATGTGCTAAATTTTGAACATGGAGATAATAAAGGAGTGTGCTTTTTACAGTATGTGGGGAAGGGGAAAGATGCTCAAAATTATATATGGAATATAATTATAATCAGGCAGAAACAATATAAAAAAGATCGTAATGGCAAAAATACTATAAGGAAGTGCACCAAACTGTCACTTGATGGAAAACTGTATTTTTTTCTTTTCTAATCATTCTGTATGTATCAACAGCTTCCAGATAACTATGCATTCCTATTGGTAAATATGCATTGCTATTATAATAGGCATAGTTATTTTACTTTTAAAACAGTCTAGATATAAATTCCTGTTGTGGCACAGTGGAAATGAATCTGACTAGTAACCATGAGGTTGTGGTTTCATCGCTGGCCTCACTCAGTGGGTTAAGGATATGGCGTTGCCATGAGCTGTGGTGTAGGTCACAGATGTGGCTCAGATCTGGCATTGTTATGGCTGTGGTGTAGACTGGCAGCTGCAGCTCTGATTTAACTTCTAGCCTGGGAACTTCCACTTCCATATGCCACGGGTGCAGCCCTAAAAAGCAAACAACAACAAAAAAAAAGTATCAACTGGAAAACAAGGTTTAAGATGACAATAAATACATATTTATATAAAAAATTCCTCTACTTGCCTTTCTACAGCCCTGTTAAAGAAATAGATACAAGTGAAATCTAAAAGTTTTAAAATTATCATCAACAAAAGGTTAGGTGTGCTACTCTATACAAAATATCATTTCAGTGAATTAAATTTAACTGAGTTCAGGGAACTGAACTTGTGATTGGAACACTGGGATTAATAAATATATATGTGTGTATGTGTGTATATATGCATATTACTTTTTATTTTGGATAATTATAAGTATATATAATTACTTTTTATTTTTAGATAATTGTATATGCTTTTTATTTTTAGATATTGTAGTTTCACATGAAGTGGTAAGAAACAATACAGAGACCCTATTTACCCTTCCCCGATAGTAACATCTCGCACAACTACAGTATAATATCACACGAAGAGGAGTTCCCATTGTGGCTCAGTGGTTAATGAGCCTGACTAGCATCCACGAGGATGTAGGTTCGATCCCTGGCCTCACTCAGTCCATTAAGGATCCAGCGTTGTGTGAGCTGTGGAGTAGGTCGCAGACGTGGCTTGGATCCCAAGTTGCTGTGGCTGTGGTATAGACCAGTGGCTGTAGCTCTGATTGGACCCCTAGACTGGGAACCTCCACATGCCGTGGGAGTGGCCCTAAAAAGACAAAAAAAAAATCACACCAAGGAACTGACATTGGTACAACCCACAGATCTTACTACATTTCACCTGTTTTATACACACTTATTTGTCTGTATATGTATATACAATTGACCCTTGAACAATGCAGAGATTAGGGGTGCCAGACCTAATCGAAACCCTAATTGAAACTCCACGTTTAACTTAACCGTGGGCCTCTGTATCCGTGGTTCTTCCCAATCTGAGGTTCCAAATCTGCAGATTCAACCAACTATGGATTGTGTAGTTCTACAGAATTTATTAAAAAAAAAAAAAAAAACCTGCATAAAGGCGGACTCATGCACCTCAAGCCTGTATTGTTCAAGGGTCAACTTTATCTAGTTCTATGCAATTTTATCCCATGTTGACATGCAGGGTCAAGCCCAGCAGGGCCAAGATTCAGAACAGTTCCATCACTGTCGCTCCCTGGCACAGATGTACCCACCTTCCTCTCTCCCTCCCCTGCTCTCCAACTGCTGGCAATGATCAATTTTTGGTCAATGAATGATTATTGTTCCTATGTGCAAACCCCTATGCCAAGCACGGGAGGATCTTGATGCAAATATAAATGAAATAAACAGGAAAGCCTAGTGGTTAAGAGTATGGGTGGGAATCAGACTAACTGGGTTCAGATCTTCGGTGTGCCACTTACCAGCTCTGTGACCTTCAGTGAAACACTTAAGTTTTCCATGTCAGTTTCTTCTTCCATAAAATGGGGGTATTTGTAGAGCAAACAGAAAGTGCCTGGTGTGAATAGATGTTTGTTAACAGGCAGGAACTAGCGATCCCATGGAGCACACACAAAGCTCTCATCAGGTCAGCCCATGTTAAGTGATGGAATATCAACATAAACAGCATAGCGGGAGGACACAGGAAGGAGCCGTTCATGCTGACGGTGGGAAGCTAAGATACAGGCTTCTCAGGAAATATTCGGGTTGGGCTTTGAAGTATGAGTAGGACTCTGACAGAAATAACAGGGAAGGGACAATGTTCCATGCCTTAAAAAAGGATGTGATCTGTGGCCCTGAGGCAGGAGAAGGCAGAGGCCATTCTGAGAGAGGACTACAATGTTAGAACAAGAGGAGACTGTGAAGAGACAGCACAAAGGTGTGTAGGGGTGGAAGAGAGAAAGAAGGAGGAGAAGCGGCCACAGATGACCTCTGAGGGAAGGTCCGGGCAGGTTTTAAGTGGATCATGAGTTCTACGGCTTTGAAATCCTGGAGGAGACCAGAATAGAACAGCAAGTCTGCCTCCAAAACATAGGAGCATCAGGAAGGGATTAGAATGGAAGGAAAAGTACTTTGTAAATTACAAAATACAAGCAATGGTGATTTATTACTACCATGCCGGATTAAAACTAACAGCATCAACCCCATGGCTTATATAGATTTGCTATTCTTGTTATGCACATAAAATCTTGAGTCAGGGGCAAGGGGATTAGAAGTGACCAGGCACACTCAGGCCAGAACCTGTTGTCTCCCCACCAGGCAGTTTCTGCTTTAGCCAGGTGTTCTCAATGTCAGTTAGCAACTTCGAACCAGCCTGTCCTGGGGTTCCCAAAGGCACCTCGGCAAATACTCTGGCAACTTGCACTGTCCCCCAGTTGTTGGCACCCTCAGTTTGGTCGTGGTGAGCCTGCAGCATTTATCTGATCATCTGGCCATTTGCCTTCCTTTAGGCTCAGGATGCCCTGGCCACTGACCCTATGACCAGCTCTGGCCTCCCTTTACCTGGGACCCTCCTGAGCCTCCTGGTCGTTTCCCAGGGCCCTTACACCCATGTTTCCTGGGACTGTGATCTCCCTACCCAGGGCTTATTCCATTTTCTGCCTTTCACCATCGTATTCTTGCCTCTGATGCCAGAATTTCCAATGACCTGTTGCCACCTACACCCATGGCCTGGCATGTTTCTACTTTGAAAAATTCTTTTCAACCAATAGCCTTCTGCCAGTTATTTTTCTCACAGAGAAAGAGGGATGAAGGACAAAGAATGTTTATTTCACTTGCTTAAACTAACTGTATGGCTAACTACATAGACTGGGGAGAAAAAAGATGAATTATATTCTTTAGTAGCATCAGACCTGTTCCTTTTTGTTGTCTTTCTCTTATCCATGAGAACAAGATGTTGAAATAAGTGGTCTTGCTAATAGGATGAAGGTAGTGGTTTATAGTTTGGCTCTGAAAACTAAGGAAACCCCTAACCCCCAAGTAAAAAAAAAAACCCATCCCTTTAAATAAGGTGGAGAGTATGAACATGCCTGAACATAATGAAGGTGACATGTAAAATACAAGACTTAGAAATAAACATTCCCATGGGTAACCCTACAACAGTATTTTTTGTCTTCCCACTAAAGAGCAGTCTCCTTTCCCTGCCTTCTCCCCTTGAAGGTGATCTGAGAAAGATACAACTCTTCACCAGCATATATCGAAAATACAACCCCCTCTCAACAAAACACATCGAGACACTCTCCAGAGCCTTCTTAGACCAAATTCACTCGCAGCCATCAATCAAATTTTGATGTAAATAAACACGCAAAACTATATCATTTTTGAAAGGCCACAATGCAGCAAGGCAATAATATCAAGACTGATGGAGGAAAAGAAAGAGTAAGGCTGGATGGGGAGACGGGGAGAGAGAAAGACTTCAAGTTTCCTAATGTTATAATCCAAGCCCAACATATTCAATTATTTATATATTAAGAAAATGCCAACAGGGTTAATTCCTTAAGTCTCAGAGCAAACACTTTTCTGCAATTAGACCCTGTATCTTCAGAGTTTTGTGGAAGGGTGGTGTCCAGTCTATGAGTGATTGAATCTCTGCTCTTCTGACCTTCACCCAGACAGAGGGCAACCAGACAGTGAGAGGAAATACAACATAAATGATGGCAGAGAAGGATGATTTATTCTTAATATAATAAGATAATCTATTAATAAATTAATTGTGCCCTCTTCTCACTGCAGAAGACACCTCAGTAAAGGACAAAAGGTCATTTCCTTCCCCCACCATTCACTTCCCCACTCCTGTCCCCAGGAGGATTTTAGTTAACTTCGTTTTTGAAGATCTAAGAGCGTCCCAAACTCTAATGTGAATAAAAATCACCTGAAGGGCTTGTTAACAATTTCTGGATGCCTCTCTGGACCTATCAATTAAGATTTCTGAGAAAGGGGCCTGGAAGCCATGGTTTTAACAAATTCCCTAAGAACTTCTCTGATCCATGGGGTTTTAGAAATACTCCTTGAAAAACACCAAGTCAAAAGAAACAATAAAATTGGACTACTTTTTACTGGTGTGGGAGCAGGTGAGCTGAGACTTCAGAGGAAAGGATGAGGTCTCGGAAGGCTCCTCTCCCAGGGAGCTTGGTTTTTTGTCACACAGGCAGGCAGGGGCTCCTGTAGGGTTTAAGCAAGGCTGTGACACAGTATGCCTGCCTCTCCCTTAACCTTCAGTTCATGGCCCAGATGTCACCCTTGCCAAGAGGCCTTTCCTGCCCTTCCCCCAAGACGAGCCCAGCCGAGGTTCCTGCTCCACTGTGCATCCTTCTAACTCACTACTGACCTGCTAGTATCGACACTGTCCATTTATTGTGTCATTGTTCTAACCCCCTCTCGCCCTAAGCTTCTGCGAGCAAGGAAGAGACGTGGGCACAGTGCCTGGCAGACAGTAGGTGTCCTAGTGTTTAAGCGAGCAGACTACTGTATTCCATTTACAACCACATCACCACCAAATGGTGATTTTTTACACAGAGTGATTTCACTGACCCCCCCATTCCTTACTCATGAGGCCTAGAATGCTTCATTTCTAGCTGAAAACCAGGCCCTATTTCTAAATCCCTCATCTATCAGAGGATATTAGTCTTACAGGATTCAGAAAGAAGCATCAGATACTTGAAATTTTGATCATGTTGTCACAGAGTTAACTCGTTTATATTCTTATGTTTCAGAAAAAACTAAGCTCTCCTGACTCACGTGTGGAGACCAAGCTCCTTAAAGGAATTTAAGGCACAGGAAAACGCACTTATAGCACGAAAGCATGTGGTGTCCAGGGTGTTTTAAATCCTAAAAGCAAAACACCTGGATTCTGCTCTGGGTTTCCACCTTCCCACCTCCAGGGCCAAGCACCTGTTCCAATCTGGGCAGCACCTCTCACTCAAGGGCAGATGGAAGAGGCCATGGAAATTTTAAATTCTGAAACAATTTTATAAAGAAGGCAAGAAACATTCCTTAAACCGGGAGTCATAAAGATCATGCCCTTGAGATCTCCTTTATGAGACAAACCCCTTCACTCTCAGTGAATAAAAGTTATATCAAGCGGGTGGAAGCATAATGACACAACTTTGACCAGCTTTGCCTTCTCCCGGCTTACCCTTGGCCTCCTGCACTCCTGCAACTGTGTCCATCCAAGAGGTACTGACTTCACCCAGTAGCCTGGGTTCTTCCAGTTTGTCCCCCAGGAGAGCTCTGTGGTCTGAGGACCTTCCAGTCAGCAAGGCGTCTTGGGGGCTCATTAATCCTGAGGCTTGGAGAAATCTCAAGAGCAGCTGGGTGAGGGGCAACCCTTACTCAGGGTCTGGGGCTTCCCGACTAAGCGGCTCCCAAAGTCCCCCTCTCACAGTTCACCTGGAAGGGCTCTTTCCAAGGCCGCCACCGAGCCCATTTCCAAGTCCTGGTGGGCCTAGACGGTCCCTAGCGTTTAAGGGCGCGCCGCCAGGGCCCCGAGCCACGCAGGCCCGCTCTCGTCAACGCCCCGCGCGTGCAGCTCCCACCCACCCGGGGAGGGGCTGCCTACTCCGCCCGCACCTGCCCCGGCTCCTCGGGCGCGGGGGTGGGAGGAGGTGCAGCCCCCAGGGCCTCACAGCCGGCAGCTGCCCCACGCACTGCCCCCCCACCCCCCCGCCGAGTGGGCCTCGCGGGCTCCTCACACCTGCCTGGGCTCCAGGCTTCATTAGGCGGCCCGGTGCAGCCAGGCGGCCGCGGGCGCTGGAGTCCAGGCCATGGAGCCCACCGGAGAGCAACAGGGTGAGTTTGCAGGGGAACTGAGGGCAGGGGCCTGGCAGCAGGCCTCAGGCTACTCTAGAGCTGGGGCAGGCCGGGACTCGGGGCGCTGGAGGGGGTGGGGGGCCAGGGAGGCTACCCTACCAGTGCCCTACATCGTTGGGGCTCGAATCTCTCTACAAGTGGAGAAGGAACGCAGAGCAGTGATTCTTCTGCTGAGTTCCCACACCCACCACCCTTCTGACCAGCGCCTGTCATCCTGATACGTTGCACTTATTTAGCACCTACTGTGTACAAGTTTTGCTAGGCCACAGGGGCTCCTAAAATGCTGTAAAACCACTCTGTCCCTCCTTCCCCACTTCACCATCCAGCCTCGTGGCTGCCCCATGCCCTGGAGGCCTCCAAACCCTCTTCCCCAGCTTGTACCCTAGGAAACAGTCTGAAAAAGTACCTTAGCCCATGGCCTACATTTTTCTTTACACATGCTTAGAAAGTCATTCCTTAAGAAATTCTGTCTCTTGCAATTTTCATTTCAAAATACTTGCTCTTGGTAGTGAGCATCCATTTAAAAAATTCCAGTTTAGTTAGAAATGATAAAGCAGCTCTTGGGGTGAGAGGGTTCTGGAGGTTATGTGTAAGTTGGGAGGGGAACGGGGGAGGGGTTGGTGACCCTGGGAAGGACTCTGACTAGTGATGAAGAGCACTGCGCTGTGTGATCTTGGGCAAATTCTCATCGTATTTCATCTATTTGAACGAGATATTCATATGCCTTCCTCCCAGGGATTAAATGCATACTGGACATTTAAGGTATTTAGCACAATGCCTGGGACATGGTAAACTCCTGCTGAATCAGTCATAGCTCAGGGAACAGACAGGCTTGGAGGATGAGAGACAGGAACTTTCAGGGCCAGCCAGGTCACTCTTCCTTACCTGTAAAAGGAGGGCTGACCTAGGCCCCAGGCCCCTGAATGAGGTTCTGCTTTGCAGGGGCGGGGAATGGGAGTGTGCATGAAGGTGAGGAAGCTGGGCGAGGACAGAGTGAGTTCTGTGGGAGGTGAGGGTGGACATTCATGTTAGCTCCTTTGATGTCCTTGCCCAGCCTCCTGGAGACTATCCAGTCCCGCTCTGTCCCAGTTTAAGCACCAATGCCTGTGTCTGCAGCAGGAACAAGCTCCAGTCTGAGAAGCAGCAGAGTCTTAATCACTTCTCTCTCTCTCTTCCCAGTCCACAATTTGTCCCCTAGAAACACCTGAATAGATGCCTGTCCCCTCAAACTCACACGCCAGGTGTCTGGGAGAAAGTGGGGAACTCCCAGGGAACAAGTATCCCCAAATTAGGATTGCTTGCCTAGGTGTGAGAGCTCAGGCCCTCTCATAGTTATACCTATTTGCTTTCACATTTCAAAGCTGTGGGGTTACCTGATTTGATCCTCACACAAGCCTGAGATTGGAAGGTAAGCCTGGAATCATTACCACAGTTGATAAGGTAGACAAATTAATGCTTAAGATGAAATAGAGGAGGTGTTTAATGCTTAAGGTGCAGAGGAGGAAGCAGCATGTGCTCGTAGTCCAGGCTTTTCCTGGACTAAGGAAGAGTGGGTGCTGGCTCTCCACAGGCCAGGAGGGTGGAGGCAAGCCCCCGGCGGCCAGGCTGGAGGAGGAGGAGGAACTGCAGCGGAGCTCAACACCTCCAACACCTCCAGTGGGGCAGAAAGCCCCGGGTGAGGACGAGCCCCTCTCCTGCATGATCTCCAGAGAGAAGAAGCCATCAGAGGCCTCTGGAGAAATGGCTGGCCCTGATGTGGGGAGAGCCTCCCAGGCCGCCCGCTCAGGGGTGGCCCACAAAGACAGAGCCCTGGCCCCACCTAGAGCTCGGCCTCAGGGGGAAAGGTGTCCCCTTCCTGTGAGAAAGGGGAAGCTGGGGAAGAGGCCCTACTCTCCAGCCCCTGGCAAGCAGAAAAAGCCTAATGCTGCAGGTCTGGCCTCCACGGCATCTCCCAGCATCCCTGATGCAGCTCGTGACACGTACAACCCAGTGCCTTGTGGGTCAGGCTGGGGGTCCTGCCACCTGGCTGACCTCCTTAGCTCATTGACCCAGAACAACCAAAACACAGATCAGAAGACGAGGTCCCCAGAGGCCATCTGCCAAGGTCGGAAAAAGACTCGAACCCTGTACCGCTCTGGTAAGTCCCTGAAGGTGAGAGGAAACCCAAGGGATCTGGTGTCACCTCTGCGTCAGCAGAGCATGTGGCCCTGGGAGGCAGGCCTGTGGTTAGTTTGTACATTCCCTTGGCTGGATCCTCTCTTGACCTCTGCAGGGCCATGACCTCTGACCGTCAGAGGAAAAGGCTAGGTTTTCCCCTCAGAACATGAAATTGGGCCCCAGTTAGAAGGGGCAGGAAAGTAAACATTACGCCACTCCCTGCCACAAAGCCTGAGAGAGCAAGCCCAGCCCAGTGGGAAACTCAGTTGCAAGGCTATGGGAAGGCTTTTGGGTTGGGGACAGTGGTCCCATCTGGAAGGCATCTGTCCTTCTCCTCTGCTGCCATATCACTGGTGTTCATCCTCAAGCCACCGTTTTCTTCCAGACCAGCTGGAGGAGCTAGAAAAGTTCTTCCAAGAAGACCACTATCCGGACAGCGAAAAGCGCCGGGAGATCGCCCAGACAGTGAATGTCGCCCCCCAACGCATCATGGTAAAGGGGGCTGGCTGGCTGGTCTTGGGGTGGAGGAGCACCCACGTGCCGGAACTCTGTGAGAGCCGAGCAAGTACTCAGCACTTCCTGAACAGGGTTGGAATTTGGCCTCAGACAGGGCTGTGTTCTTGCCTGTTTTCACATTGCCGCGACCTTAGAATGTTTGAAGAGGAAAGTACCTCAGAGGCCACCTAGATGAAGCTTTCCATACCAACCTGACAGAGACAAACATGGAAGCAGAGTGGTGCAGGGACCTCCTACCGTCAAGAGCCACGTGGGGCTGAGCCTCAGGCTCTCCCTTGTTTCTTAAGTTCTTTGAGTGTCTCTACTCTACAGGTGTGGTTCCAGAATCGCCGGGCAAAGTGGCGAAAAGTGGAGAAAATGAATGGGAAGGAGAACAAGGACACTCCTGCAGGCGCTGAGCCTTCCCCCACCAGCAACCAGGGCAGGTAAGAATTTCTCCTCTTCCTGGCCCACCCGCCCTCAGGTAGGAGGTGGGGTCTATGTTTGGACCCTGGGGTCTAGAAGGAGAAAGTGTTGGAAGGCTGGGCATAGGGGGTTGTTGGCTAACATTTAGAGGGATTTGGCCAGATGGAGTTGGAAGTTAGGAAGTTGCCAGTGCCTTCCTTGGAGGGAGGCAGAGTTTGGCAATCTAGGTCTCTTCCCCCCCACCCCCCCACCCCCGCCTCCTGCGTTGAAGCTACAGTCTTCATTCTGTCCTCCTCCAGCTCTGCAGCTGAGCCACCACCTGCTGTGCCCACCGACCCCGAGCCTGAGATCTTCCCCCAGGAGCCCCCTCTGGATCCCCTGCCGGGTGAGCTGACTGCTTCCAGAGAAGGGTTGTCTGGTGAAGGTGGCAGGAACACAGTGAAGTCTAAAGGGTCTTTCTTGATAGACATGGGGTAGCCAGGGCTCTCCACTGTTCTGTTTGGTGGGGCCTCTTCAGAGGGACCTGTGCATGGCGCAATTTGACCACCCGGTGTTGCCAAGCCTGCCCCCCATTTGCTTACTCTTAACCTCCACTTTGACTTCTGTTCCTAGAGCCCCCCATGCTGCTGACCTCTGATCAGGCTCTGGCCCCAAGCCAACAGAGAGTGGCAGTGACCCCACCGCTCTTCAGCCCCCCACCTGTCCGAAGGGCCAACCTTTCTTTTTCCCTTGGCTCTGACCAAACTCCCCAGCAGATGCCTCTTCTGCTGGATACTCCAGGCAGTGACAGCAGCCACAAGGATGGCCCTTGTGGATCCTGGGGGACAAGGTACGGCAGCTAAGGGGAGTGGTACCTGAGTTATCATGGGAGAGGGGTAGGAAAAAAGAGAGAGGGAGATTGAGAAGGTAACAGAGAAGCAAGGAGTGGTAAATGTAATGAGGATTAAAAAGATAAATGGATCAGGGAAGGATCCAGGCTATTACAGCAGTAGAGCAGGAATGGGGAGCTAGATGAAGGAAAAGGAAGGGAGGAGGCAGTAGGCCTGGGGCCTTGGCGGGGCAGTGGCAGGGGACACCTGCTGTGTGGTGGGAATGGGGCAGCCATCAAGCCTCATGAAATCACGAAATACTTCTCTGTCCCCCGCAGCATCATGCCACCACCCGCCTGCTCTTACTCAGAAGACCTGGAACCCCAGGATTATCAACCCAGCAACCAGCCAGGGCCATTCCCCTTCCCCCATGCTCCACAGACCCAGCTTTTCCAACCTCCCCAGCCCCAGTTTCCATACCTGCAACCTTTCCCCTTCCACATGCCCAGCTCATTGATGCCTCTGCTACCGGAGGACCCTCTCTTTGCATTGTCCTTTGGCAGCAATGCGAACACAGCCCGGAGCTATTTCCCAGGCCCTCCGCAGGGGCAGTTCCTGCTGCAGCCACCTGCTGGCAACATGGGTGAGTTGTGGCTAGAAGAAAAGGTGCCCTTGGTGACTGAGGAAGCGAGAAGGGAGAGGCCTCAGCTGCAGGGCAGGGCCCAGGATGGGGGCGTTCCTTGCGTTCCATTGTCTTTTTTTTTTTTTTTTTTTTGTCTTTTTGCCTTTTCTGGGGCCACTCCCATGGCATATGGAGGTTCCAAGACTAGGGGTCTAATCAGAGCTGTAGCTGCCGGCCTATGCCAGAGCCACAGCAATGTGGGATCCAAGCCGCGTTCTGCAACCTACACCATAGCTCACAGCAACGCCGGATCGTTAACCCACTGAGCGAGGCCAGGGATCGAACCCACAACCTCATCGTTCCTAGTCGGATTCGTTAACCACTGATCCACAACGGGAACTCCTCCATTGTCTTTAATGAAGCTTTTCTTCCCCAAGTTTCTTGGAGACTGCCTAGCAGAGTAGCAATCAGCAAGAGAGCTGTGAGTGAGGAAAAGCCAAGTTTGCAGTCCAGCCCTGCAGTCACCAGCACTCCTGAGTATCCTGGACTCTGAAATGGAAATAATATTCCCATAGTTAGATGGTTTGGTGAGGATTAGGAATGACGTGAGTGAAATACTTGGCCCAGCATAGATGGCAGCTAATATGAGTACCTGATGGGCCACCTAGATACTTGAAATTGTGGAAGCAACTATCTTTTGAAGACTTAAGTTCCAGTACAAAGAGAGGAAAGATGCTGGTTCCCAGTGCCCTTCTGCCTGCATGAGAGGCACTCGGCCTGACTCACGCTCCATTTTGTGTCACTGTTACCAAACCACAGGACCCCGAGTCAGGAGCGTGCCTGGTCCTGAGGGGAGATGCTCTGGGGTCCTAACTTGTATTTCTGTGGAGCAGGGAGGGGCCTCTGTCACAGAACCTGTTGTACCTGTGGTTAATACCTTTCATCCTACTTCACCTAAGCAGTGCCCTTTGACCCCACAGGTACAGTCCCCTGGAATGACCCCTGCTTGCCAGACCTGCCCTTCCCTGGTCCTTTCTGTCCACAAGCTCTGGGGTCCCCCCCAGGAATTGAAGACTACTTCCCAGATCTGTTTGCTGCCCCGTATGCTCAGGCTTTGGGCAGGCAGCCTTCGCCAGGCCTCGCCCGGCTGCCTGAAGGGGCCAGGCCTGGAGCAGGGCCTCTACTCAGTAAGGCCCAAGAGGAGCCACCAACCTCCTCTGCGGAGCTGCCCTCAGCACCTGAGGAGGGCCGAGAGGAAGACCAGAGCAGCCACGGCCCCTAGTCCTGGGGCAGAGTAGAGAAGAGGCTGCCCTGCCAGAGAGGAATGGCAGTTGAATGCTAGAAAAGACTGGACTCTATTAATGGGGGCAGAAGTCAGGGTTCCCCCCCGCCCTTGGTGGGCTCATCTTGCTGAACATTGATTTGAGAAGGAAGAAGGCTGACCCTCCCTTTCTCCCCTAAACCTCTGCACGGTATTAGCTCTGAATGTTGTATCAGTTTATGTTATTTTCCTCGCTACGCAAATGAGCCAGAGTGTCCATTGTAAGCAGTAAACTAAACTAGTCTACTCCTAGGTCTCTCTCTGTCATTACGTGTCTCCTCACTCATGCCCGTGAAGAGTTGTGTGTCCTTCAGTGCCTCCCATGCAGGTGACCAGACATGGATGTCGTCCTAGGCGTCCAGGTGGGGTCCTCATGGGCATGGTCACGGGGGCCTGGCATCCTTCCTGGGCCTGGGCTCCTGCTGGATGAGCCATTGGGCACCTTGGGCCTTGTCTTCAGTCCTGCCTTTAAACCATGTTCTAGTCCTAAACCCATAACGGGCCTGAGCAAACCTGAGCCCATCCCAACTCTGGAATTTGGACCCTGCAGGGATAGGATTACAAGAGACACCCGAGGCTATTTTAGGTCAAGTCTCTAGAACTGTAAACTATGACTTATTTTCCCAAAGCTCTTTTTTTCGCCTGGAGTAGGGGTGAGTGGGGGTGGGGGGTAAGAATGAGGGGTGGGAGTACCAAGAAGAGGATGCTCTTATATAAATATATATATAAATAAATATTTAAAATATTTAGATATATTTTAAATATAAAATGCTATATCTGCTGGACCTGTGGTGCCCTAATATCAGGGCTATTGATCCAAACCACTTCACAGTATATTTGGGGTGTGTGTGTGGGGGGGGTGCCAATAGTATGATTATTGGAAAATACACAATTTCAAAAATATGTATTATAAGCAGTTATTCACTTATGTCCATCATAGTAGTTTTAGCATCATGACTCATAAGACCTATATGGAAATGGAGAAGCAGCTTGCCTCTTAGCTACACCAACAGATATGTCCGCGTATCTACGTAGGGTTTTTTAAAGACCAGCAGTATCTGGCAGCTCTAGTAGTCTAGCCATCATCTCTTATAGTATCTAGCAGCTTTGCTCTAGTAGTCCAGCCGTCATCTCTTATAGTATCTAGCAGCTTTGCTCTAGTAGTCCAGCCGTCATCTCTTACTGCCACACAAAGATGCTAACAGCAAGGTTTCAATTGCCTTAATGGAGGGATTAGAACATATACTCTGGGCCTTTTACAATAGACATCTCTCTCTTATTTTCACATGTTGTCTCATGAGGCCCATGAAATTAGCAGCCTAAAAACAGATATAAGGGGAAAAGACTCTCTGTGTAAGGAGTAGAAGAAACTACCTGTTCAATTCCCTGCTATTTTTTTGCTCTTGCCATCAGTCACCACAACATATTGCTGCCTTTAAAGCCCTATGAGGAAGCTGGGTATTTTCTCCTCCAGGCCCCTGTCACTCAGACAAGCAATGCCTTTGTATGGATAGCATACAGAAGGTATCTAAAGCCAAGAATTGAAGGGTGATAGTCTTTAAGATCTGTGCTTATATGCAACTATTAAAGTGTCAGACAGTATGATAATAGACTGAAAACAAAATGAACGAATTGAGAATGAATGACAGACCAAAGAGAAAATGGTGAAATCTTCTTAGGACTGTAGAGCCTTAGGCTGACAAGGCCAGCCACCTGGCAAACACAGCGATCATGTCCCCACTACCACCAATGGAGAATGTTCAGTCTAGAATTCCAGTGGGGGCTGCAGAAGAGGGGTGGCTAACTCCTTTACACAAGGCCTCATAAAATTTTTGAAAGCTTTAATTACTATAAAGTTCTTTTGTCTACTAGGAGGAAGTCAATGTTGTTGAATTGATCTGAGCTTTACTTTCAAGTGCTACAAAGAATAAACGTGATATCACAAAATCTGAAGAATTTATGTCATTCCCCAGAGCCTCACTTCATGTGGGCTGGCTCACTCTGTACCACCCCAGAGGCCTCTTTTCAACTGAATATGAGTTTATGGATATTCCTTCTAAGAGTAGTGCCAGAACTGAGCCTTACTTTGCGGTCAGCTGAATTGTGCATTGTGATCGTTACCTCCATCAGATAGGACATTCTTTTCGATTAATGTTGTTGGAGAGCAATTGGCTTTTACTTACGTACTTTCTAGCCAGTTCATATTCTTGGTCCAAGACAAATTTTTGTCAACGATGACCCCTAGGCCATTTTCATGGAAGCTGTTTTAAAGCCCTTCTTTCTCACTTTGTATTTGGAGAGTACAAGTAGCATTTTTGTTTGCATGTAAATATACAAAATTTACATTGTTTGTTTCATTGTTAAACTTTAGCCACTTATTGAGATTAAGATGGTTTGGAGTCCTTATAAAATTAGCAATATTTCTGCAATTTTATTCACTCTGTTTAGTATGCTTTTTACATTTTCTAGTCAAGCTATTCATAATTAGTAAAGAGGATACAAGTACAGAACATTTGACATAACTCCTTGAAAATGCTTTATTAATGAGCATTTTTTTTTTTTTTTTTGAGTAGAAAGTTAAACTAGCTAAAAATCCTCTTGACTTACATTATCATCCAGGGCCATCCGCTGCCATCTACAGGATTTTGTGGAAAAAAAACTTTGCTGTATGACTCACTAAAATCGAAATGTATTCTTTTTACAGCACTCTAATAATTTAACATTTTTAGAAAATTAACAATAAAACAAGATTAGTTTGGCATGGCTCATTCTTAAGGAACACCCATTGTCTTTTATGATTATTTTTAATCTAAATGTTCACAAACTACCTTTCTATAATCTCTTGTAGAAATTCTTAAGAATTTTGCATCAAATTTATTCTCCGTTAGTTTCTACAAATCATCTCTTTGAAAATGAGAACAAGGGCCTCTATTAAATCTTAGAGATCATCTCCTGTCCTACTCTAGAATTACTTACGTCAGCTCTAAGTTACTCATTTGGGGTTTAAGATCATGCTGTGTTTTCTGTCGAGCCACTTTAATTTCTGGAATGTTTCCCTTTCTGGAGAAGACACACTAAAATAAGAGTCTGGTGCTTCTGCTTTCCCTGTATTATATATTGACATTATAATGCCTGCCTCAAGAAGTACATTTTTTTTTTTTTTGGTCTTTTTCTTGGGCCGCACTCGCGGCATATGGAGGTTCCCAGGCTAGGGGTCTAATCGGAGATGTAGCCACCAGCCTACGCCAGAGCCACAGCAACGCGGGATCCGAGCCGTGTCTGCAACCTACACCACAGCTCACGGCAACGCCAGATTGTTAACCCACTGAGCAAGGGCAGGGACCGAACCCGCAACCTCATGGTTCCTAGCCGGATTCGTTAACCACTGCACCACGACGGGAACTCCCAAGAAGTACATTTTATTTGTTCCCTGCCCTTCCCGTTTTAAGTTCAGTTTTATTGTTATCACTGATAGTCTTACTGTTGGTATTGGTCTTCAGCATGTTTTGCAGCAACTGAGTTTCCTCCAGGGCTCCACACTTTGCCATACATCCTTGAAATTCCAGTATGTGCCTCCTTTGAAATTTACATCTTTTCAGCCCTTGTGAAATCTCAGCTTGTTGCCATACTGTTACCTTTCTGATGCCTTCTTTCCTTCCTCATTATAATTGCCTGTGATTACATCTGTATAAATTCATTTTTGATAGTTCCACATCCCTCTGAAGGATCTTAAGCTTAGCATTAACTCTAGCTTTTGTTTTGGATTTGGCTGGAGTGAGGGAACAGACACTGCATGCTGGAGAGCTGTGTTCAAGCCACTTCTCTCCTTAGTTCACAAGGCAAGCATGTTTCAGCATCCCTCCCACATCACCACCTCTCAACCCTCCGTCCTTCCGATGTCATCACCTTCCAAACCTGCAACCTCAGAGTATGCAGTTGGCCAGAGCAGAATCCTTCCTTGCAGACTCCAGAACCAACCCGAACCCAGCTATGCCTCCAATATAGGATTGCAATGTCACAACCTTTCCACTAGATGGCAACCTACCACCACTTTTATTGTGGCCTTAAAGCATTCTAGCTGTTTACAGTAAGAAAGTCCATTAATTCTCTCTCCAAAAATGCCCGAGAGCCACTGAGATCAGGTTCAAAGATATTAAAGTTATTTGGGTTGCAGCTTGGTTTTCCAGATAAAATATAGGATTTTCAGTTAAATTTGAATCACAGAAAAACAACATAAAGTATAAGTAGGCTTCCTGCAACACGAGGTTGTCTTGTATTTTCACTTGCTAAATCTGGCAACCCTAGGTGAACCACTTTGCTAGGGATGGAGTCATCCACCATAATTCAAACTGACCATCCAGGAGCCAGGAGTCTGCCTCTATATCTCTACTCAGCTTCCTTACAGTTCAGCATCCTGAACAGTCCTGTTCCTTTAGTACTTTGCTCCCTCCTGCCATTATAACCCTCCGTGCAGGGCTCCCCACTTGTCTAAAAACATGCTCTAAAATATGTTGGAATCTGACTATATTTTGTTTCTGTTAGCCACATTTTTAATATTAGTTATTTATGTATTTATGAGATAGTACATTAGAATGTATTTGTAAATGCAAATTTTAACATCATTTGCACTAACACACAAAAACAGGCCATGAAAGACAATTTGGTTTATGTTGTTTCTACTCTGGGTTTTAAATGGCCTTGATTAATTAAGTCTGCTTTCCTGGTAGTAAAGAGTCATCTTCATTCACACAGAAGTGGTGAAATTTTAGGCTAAAGGGACCGTCTGGAAGACTTAGGGTTCTTATATTTGTAGTCTAGTTTATAATGTTCTTTCAAAAATACCCTCTCATTTGAGTTTCATAATGAAGTCCTGAGAAATGAATGCAGACATTCATTCTGTCACTCATTGGGGATTTACAGGCATCAGCAGCGCTAGGTGAACACAAAGATAGATGTCTTCCCAAGTTTTGGGGAACTCACAGTCTTTGTCAGGGAGTCTGACAACACAAATGACCAGTTACGCTACACGAGGGTGATGCTGTGCAGGGCCAGCCATCAGGACAAAGTGTGACATAGTCCAAAAGGTGCAGCAGCCATATCCTCAGGCTAAGAAAGCTTCGGAGTCCAAGGCATCAATCATGAAGGAGAGAAGAAGTAGATAAGCAGGGAAGGGAGGAAAGTGTCTTTCAAGTAGAAGGTATAGCAGTGGACAGCCACAGATAAGAGGATTAGAAAGATGATTAGGGAGAAGTTCAGAGTGGCTGGATTTGTACATAGAAAAAGCCCAGGGAAGAGCTGCAGCAGAGGGTGAGGCTGGTGAGAAACATTGGGAGACCTCAAGTTTAATGTCAAGATGCTTGAGCTGTATTCTTTGAGCAATTAGAGAATCATTGGCATTTTTAACTCATGCGACATGACTTGCCCAACTTTGTGTTTTAGAAAGACAAGTGGAGCACAAGATTGGAGGGTTCACAGAGGACCTGCAGGGACAGCAGACAGCCTGCTCAATTATTCTACAGGAGAGATGATGAGAGCCCAGAGGGAGGTAAGGAAGAGGACCAGATCTGAGAAATATTTAAGACAGAGTCATTGTAATGTGACAGAAAATTAGTTGAAATGTATCAGAGAGAAAGGGAAGAGGACAATGACTTTGGCAACTGAGAAATGCTGTTAGTTGAGAAAGGAAATAGTGGGGAAAGGGAGGCCATTTAGCTTGTGAGTGTTGAGGCTTTAGTTCCCGTGGTGGTCTGGGTGGATGTGTCTTCGAAGAAAAATATGAAGCTAGGGTCCATGAGAGAGATAAGAACTAAAGGTTGATACTGGGCGTCTTCAGTATAGAAAACACTAATTGAGATCAAGAGACCATAAAAAATTGCTGGGACAAAGCATGTAGATGAAGGAAAGTGGTCCTAGGATGGACTCAGGGAAACACCAATAAAGGAAAGAAGGATGAGACAAAAAAAAAAAAAAAAAAAAAAAAGAAAGAAAGAAAGAAAGAAAGAAAGAAAAAGAAAAAGAAAAAAAAAGTGGCATTGAACTTGATAAGGAATGGGCAAGAGCAGGGGTGGAAAGAGCTGGAAGAGGTGCTGGATGGGGAGAGATCAAAAGCTCAACTGTGTGAGTAGGTCTGGAGAGGAGGTTGGACAAATAAATGGTGCAAAGGAGATCTCGTTATCCCAGTTTACAGAGGAGACCAGTAAGCTTTCAGTGATTTTCTAAGAATGTCTTAACCTAGAGGTCTTTGAGTTTATTTTCCACTTCACCAACTGCAAATAGAGGAATTTTGCTTCCTGAATGGCTGATGTATCATCTAAATACTAAAGAGCCTTAATGGGTAAGGGGCCATCAGTGAGAGCCAATTTTATGTATGCTTTGAGACCACAGGCATGGACACAGCCATGATGTCCCCATTGGACTATCTACTCCTAGTCTTTCCACCTGCAATCTTGTTGGAAGAGAGCCTTGTAATAACCTCAAATTTCATTAGCTTACTTACTTTACTGAGAAATTGGCCTTCAGACAAAATATTAATGATGTTGATAACCATTTATTTAGCAATGATAGTGAATTTCATTTCACAATAGCCCTATAAGTTTTCACCTTTCATTTGACAGGTGAAAATCTGAGACTTTAGTTCTTCTGCAGAACTAAAACCCCCAACAATAGAAAGCCAGAGAGGAGGACCACCAGAACCAGTCCCAGGGCCACTCCAAAGCTTTCTTAGCCCCCAAGGACATGGCTGCTACACCTTTTGGACTCTGTCATACCTTGTCCTCATGCCTGGCCCTGCACAGCATCGTCCTCCTGTAGCGTAACACCAGCTTTGAAGAACACATACTTGCATCTACCGCAATCCTTATCTGTGGCCCTATTTTTCACTCCCAAACTAAAAACCACTTCCAATTCTCTCCCAGAGGTCGGGGGGCAGGGGCACCAACCTTAGGGCTTTGGCCTGCTGTGACCTCCTTTGCCTGGCAAAGCAACAAAGCTATTTTTTTTTCCTCCTTTATCCAACATTTTGTCTCCATGTTTCCATTCAGCACTAGTGGACAGAAGCCAAGTTTCCACAACACTGGTAAAAGGGAACAGGAAGCTGCATATTCCAAAGCTGGAAAGGGAACTGGGGTGTTTGAAAGGAACAGGAATGAAGGGGAGTGAAGGGTCTGCAAGAGGCCATGTGAGAAAAGGGAGGGGGAGCTGGGTGCTTTGGGTGGGTCCTGCTGTGACCAGCCTTCTTACCTGGTGGCTAACGACTGGGGTAAAGAGGATACAGTGAAACTTGAGATCATTACAAGGCTCTCTTCCAAAAAGATTGCAGGTGAAAAGACTGGGAGTAGGTAGACCAATGGGGACATCATGCCCGTGTCCAAGAATGAGGAGTTGAGATGAAAATGCTGGTAGAGGAATAAGACGGGAGAAAGCAATGTGAGCGATGCTAGGGGGAAATCAACAGAACTGGACTGCACGAGTGGGTCGGACAGAATGTCACGTTCATCTGAGGTTACAGGGCCCAGGCTTCTGGGAGAATGGTTTACCAAGTACAGAAGTCTGGAGGAGTGGCTTCCACCTTGACCTTAGAGCTTCTGCATCTTCCTCTGTCACTTCCACACTTTATGTGTTTCTTAGTCTCGTTACACTGGGTACAATTGCCTCAAGAACATTCCTGCATGCACAGTATTATTGTCTAGGAATGGAATATCCACCCACAGAGATTCCGTGGTCCCTTCTGGTATACCTTCGCCACACTGCTGCTTCCCGTCATTCCTTCCAACTACTTCTATCTAATGTGTCCTTCTCTCCAGCTTGGTACCCTTGCCCCAATCCACACCTCTGTTCAGAGGCCCCTTCTGAGCCACAGTCAACAACGACAACAACAATTGGATCCTCCCAAGCACTCCAATTTGCCCACTTTTTTTTATTTTTAGGGCCACACCTGTGGCATATGGAAGTTCCCAGGTGAGGGGTCAAATCAGAGCTGCAGCTAACCTACACCACAGGCATAGCCGCAGCCAGGCAGGATCCAAGCTGCATCTGTGACTTACACCATAGTTCACGGCAACCCACTGAGAAGGGTCAGGGATCAAACCCATATCCTCATGGAGACATCTTAGGGTCCTCAGACTGCTGAGCCACAATGAGAACTTCTGCCCACTTCTTTGTTTTACCTTCTTGCCCATTATTCATTTTGGTTTGACTTTTCTGTTAGGTCTTCTAACTCTTAATTATTTAAATCAATGAAAACAAGTACCTTTTCATACCTGATGAACTAAAAATGTGTCCCCAGAACCAATTTGAAGGACTACTGTCAAATGTTTGAAAACAATTTTTTTTTCTTTCTTTTTGCTGTTCAACTAGAAAACGCCTCCCTCACCTTTCCCCCACTTTTATTTATGAATGCCAATATTATTTTGTGGAGGAAGTCTGGTTATCTGCATAAATTCCATCTTCTATCAAGGATCCTCCTGTCCTTTCCTCCCCACAGCCACCTCTTCACACACACACACTCCTGAGATGCCCCCGTTCTTTAAGGCCCTGCCGTGTAAGGATGACGGATGGCTGCGAAAACCATGCCTTATCTGTCTTTTCATTCTGTTGCCTGGCCAAGCTCAATTCCACCACTAGTATTTGCTTCTTAACCATTCCACATGTCTAGCCACCAGCTCCAATCACTTTCTCAAAAAATAATCTCCCTGTACATTCTGTTTACTAGGTCTTTGCATTTTATGGCAAGGCACACTCAACCTGCGGTGAGGATATCAGCTCAGCAGATCATGTGCTTAAATCCGAGAGGTAAACAGCAGGTTATTCTAATTTGTTGTTTACAACTCACTGGCAAATCATCTCCCCTTGCCGGGCTCCAGTGGGACAAGTGAGGGGTTAGACACAAAGAGCTCCCAGGATTTTTCAACTCCCACAGTCGATGATTTTCTCATCCCTACAAGTTGATCTCAATAAGAAAGCTTCTAGAACTGGCTGGATGAGTCCATCCAAGGGTTCCTCTTTTCACTGCCTCTCTTCCCTCTCTGTCTCTCTTTTGGCCATACCCATGGCACGCGGAAGTTTCCAGGCCAGGGGTGGAACCCACACCGCGGCAGTGACAATGTGACAATGGCTGGATCCTTAACCTACTGAGCTGCCAGGGACATCTCATTGCCTTTTCCATTTTCCTTTTCTCCCTGAGACGCTTCTGTGATGGCTGAAGTCTCTTGCTGGGCTTGTGGACTCTACCCAGCAGGTCTGCTCACAGTCTCCCATGGCCTGTGGTCCACAGCCCCTTTTCCAGAAGAGTCTGACCTTCTTCCCTGGCATCCTGGAGCCCTGTGGCCTGGGAGCCAATTCAGAACCTCTATCTCACTTGGTGCAATAAAGTGACCCAGCTCTGGCTCTACGTCTGGCTTTCCATCGGCATTGTTCAGAGATAAGTGCCTCTCTGAATCGCTCAGGTAAACTGCCAGGAAAATTGTCTGCCCATTGCTGCTTCTGGAACTCCTTGGGCCAGACTCAGGCCCCTCCCTGGAGCAAGCTCTGCCCTCTGGGACCGTGACTCATGCATCAAGCAGCTGGGATCAGTAGTCACTCCCTCTGAGTTGAGGGAAAAGGTTTATGGGCACACCAACCCAGCTCCTTTCCTTCACAAGAGTCCTGTTCACAGGCCACCCAGAAGGAATAAACGCCCCCTTCCACTCACCTGCGCTCCCTGAGGCTCCTCTGTGCCACGGCCTGGCTTTTGTGATGGCTGAAGGGATTCTATGCTTCATCCTCTTCCAGGGAAGAGGCTGGAGAAATTTCCCCTTTGTGGGTGTCATTTAAAATGGGTGGGTTGGAAGAAATGGGTCCAAAGCTATTCAGTATAGAGAATGTTCTATTTGAATTGTGCCTCAGTTTGGCATCTGTTTCTCCTTAGCTCATTTGCTTGTTACCTTTGGCCCCTTGGCACACCTGATTTCAGAGTTAGAAGATTACATTGAACAACAGGCTTCCAGCTGCTGTAATCATGCAGCGCCTGAGTCATGTTTATAGCAAATGTGGCTCTAAGGTAACTGGACTGTGTCAGTGACAGGGCCAGGTCACCACCACCAAAACATATTTAAATAGAGGCTTGGAAGACCATGTATGAACATGCACAAGTCTCAGTGATGTGTCTCAGGGTGGGTGGGTGAGGCATGATTGGGTCTATAAAGGTCTGCTCTATCAAAACACTGCATTTCTCCATGGGCTTGTGGAATAGACTTGTGGTTGCCAAGGGGGAGGGGGAGGGAGTGGGGTGGTTGGGGAGCTTGGGGTTAATAGATACAAACTATTGCTTTGGAGTGGATTAGCAATGAGATCCCGCTGTGTAGCACTGGGAACTATGTCTAGTCACTTATGACGGAGCATGATAAAGTGCAAAAATAGAATGTGTATGTATATGTGTAACTGGGTCACCATGCTGTACAGTAGAAAAAAAATTGTATTGGGGAAATAACTATTCAAAAGTAATAATAATTAAAAAATAAAATAAAATACAATTTAAAAAAACCCCAAAATACTGCATTTCTAATTTGACTTTGTTGTCAAGAAAATGTTATGATCAAGGACAGCATCACTAAATACATAAAAGCACAACATGGGGTCCAAAAGGAAACTGGCTTTATTAGAGGGAAATAAATATGTGTATGAAAAGAAGGGAAGCCAGTGAATGTAATTTCTTTATATTTTCAAAGACTTTTTTTTTTTTTTGGCTAAGCCCATGGGATGTGGAAGTTTCCTGGCCAGGGACTGAACCCGAGCCACAGCAGCAACCCGAGCTACTGCAGTGACTGCAGTGACAACGTCCCATCCTTAACCCACTCCGCCAAAATCCATTTTACCTTGTGTTGTGGCTATAGAAGTTGTTTAGGAGAAAATAAAACTATGGAGAAGAAACATATCTTAAACCGTGAGCCTTCCAGATACTAACATGTAAGCTAATCTTATTAAAGTCATTATAAATGACCATGGCAGAGAAAGTGGTGCACAAAAAAAAAAAAAAAAAAAAAAATGTCAAGATTACAATTAACGCTAAGTGAACAGTTGGTGGTGAAAATAAGCTTTAAAGAATGGCTTTCTGGGCTATGTGAGTAGATGAAAGTGACAGACGGAAATTCAGTGTGGACAAACTCACAGAGAAAGTGATTCTGCATATGTTTATAGGAGTTTAAGCTCCAAGCTTGTCATAATTCAGAAAAGGAACAATAAATAGGACTGTCATTGATGTCTCCTGACGACACTATCCCTGTGCACGGTTTTACCTAAAAAACCAAAAAAAAAAAAAAAAAAAAAAGACTGTATATTCATATGCCTCAAAGGCAGTATGTCCAAAAAGTGTTGGGTAATAGTGGTTTGCACAATCTCTCAGAAGAAATTGCTATGTTTGTAACAAAATGATGCCAATCAGGATCAAAGAACAGTGAGTTAAATTCTGGAAATCTGAAGAAGGAAGGGACAGTAGGTAGACCTATACCCAACTTTGAAAAACCCAAACTATAGAAAATATAGTAATTCAACTGAGGAAAGATTACTCATATCTAAGCTTTAATTGTGTTTTTTTTTGTTTTTTTTTTAAGACCAAGGTCCTAAAGACAAGTAGAAGCCAATCGTCTCTTAATTTCTCAGATTAGGTGAGAATAACCAGATTAAACCAATATATATTAAATATCTAATGATAATTTTAGTCTTACAGAAGTCAGCTCTACAGGTGCTCCAAAAGCCTGAGCAACTTTAAGCAAAGAAGCAGTCATTCAACTAAAAATACTTTTTGCATGTGTATCATACAAAAGTTGTTTTTTTTTTCCTCTCTGGGAAAGTAAGGAAGAATTTGCCTAGAAAATATAAGGTTGGCTATGGCTCTGTTTGAGCCATATGGCCAGTGTTCAAATACTAGTGTGAACAAAAAATCTGGATTATAATTATTGTTATTACTCTTAAGAAGATTCAGTTGTTAGTTTACACATAATATATACATATTAATATATCACATACTACTAATAAAAATCTAGCTTTATAGAAATAGTGAAAAATCTCAGTCCGACTGCTCTAAATCATCCCTATTTTAGATTTTTGAGCAGTTCAGCCTTTTCAGGTTAAAGTACTATTAGCCCAAACTTAATTACTACAGTGATAACTTTTCTAAAAATTCAGCAAGCTGACATTTTGTTTAATTAATTTTTTTTATGGCTGCACTTGCATCATATGGACATTCCCGGTCTGGGGGTCAAATTGGAGCTGAGGCTGAGGCCTATACCAGAGCAACACCAGAGCTTAGCTCTATCTGTGACCTATGCTGCGGCTTGCAGCAACACTTAACCTAGTGAGACCAGGGATCAAACCCACATCCTCACAGAGACAACATCAGGCCCTTCACCTGCTGAGCCACAACAAGAACTCCTAATTTACACTTTAGGATGGATTGAAAACAAAGTGTGTTATCAAACGTGATACTATTCTGTTATATCATCATTAATTGGGTATAGGACAAAGTTTATAGAATTATTCTTACCTTTGTACAAAGCTGCATGCAATTCTACTTTTGAAGCCCCTAAAGGCAAAGCAGAGTGGTAGAATGTCCAGGGAAGGACTACAATGAGCCAGCTTAAAAGATGACTGTACCATTGCTGTATGAGGGCTCAATATGAGAAAAAAAATGTAAAGGGTGATGTTCTCCAACTGAGAAGGCAACCTGATGGGAGATAAAGAATCACATATCATAGGGTTGGATGTGACTTCGGGGGTGACTTGGTTCCATCCTGCATTTTACATTTAAGGAAACTGAGACGTGGACAGGCTACATTCTGGCCATGCAGTAACAGAAGGTGAGGTCTCCTGAGTGGGATGCTAGGACTGTCTGCATTACCACCATGCTGCTCTCAACACAGAGGATGGGACAGCTGTGAAGGCACCACCCCCGTAATTCAAGTCAAAAAATAGAAAAGCATGAATGGTCTGAGTAGGATTTCCAAACCTATCCAGACTAGCCTAGACCTTACCTTGTGGGTTCCGTAAAAAGGAAGGTTAGAATGGGGTTTTCATGACCTATTGATTAATTGTAATTCCTTATACAATCTCTGAGCCTATAACAAGAAGAAGGGTGGCTCAGACTCTCAGGACTCAAAGAACAGAACTGGCTGCTGCCATAACCCAGGCACTATTGAAGTCTTTCAGGACCCCTAAATCAAAGAGCCTGGAATCCTCATGGGATTCCCTGTCCTGTATTTTGTGCAGGGCTCAGGAATCTGGGAAGAAAATGTCTTGGAGAAGTGCCAAGTGCCAAGTTTATTAGTGTGAGGGTATGACCCTCACATAGCCACAATAGACACAGATCTCAGAGATGCGGGCACTGACTTCACGCCCACAATTATGGAATATTTCCAGAGCTGGAAGATACCTTGAAGGTCACCATGTTTACCCTCCCGTCTGTTGTGTCAATCTCCCTTAAACAGCTCCCTTCAGTGGACTGAGGTCAGATTCTGGTTAAGATATGGCAGCTTCTGTTCAGCTCCGAATCTGAACTCCGGAAGAAAACTTTTAAGTTACTACAGGTAGAAGTCAAGTTCCCTGGCTGAAGCCTCAGTGGCCCCTTCTCCTATGTGAAAATGTTCCCAGAGTCCAGTGCAAAGTCCCCCCCAAAATTCCCCCACCAAGCACAAAGAACAAAAAAAGGAGGCCTGGAACTAGCAACTGGTTGCTCCCGATGTTGTCCTTGGACTTCTGAAGGTCTAGTTCTTGGTCCACAGAAGGCCTCTGTTGCCGGGTTCCGGGGTCAGACCTGTCCAGGGCATCTTGCCTTTAATCTCAGGGGATTCCTCCTGGAAAGAAGCTAGGTCTGCTGTTCCACCAGCTGTAGTTTGGCAGTCTTGACTCGGTGGGCTTCCTTCAGGTTCCGTGCACGGACATCTGGGTTGGAAATGAACTCCACTTGCTGGAGGGGGAACCAGCCTTGCTCCCCATCTGAAAGTCTCACACCTTCCAGCCAGCCTATGAGCACAGGATGGATGGGAAGAAGAATCACCTGGAAAATCCTCACAAATAATTTCCCCAACCTCCCTCCTGCAAACTCTTCTTTTTTCTTTTTTCTTTTTTTTTTTTTTTTTTTTTTGGTCTTTTTTTGCCATTTCTTGGGCCGCTCCCACGGCATATGGAGGTTCCCAGGCTAGGGGTCCAATCGGAGCTGTAGCCACCAGCCTACGCCAGAGCCACAGCAATGCAGGATCCGAGCCGCATCTGTGACCTACACCACAGCTCACGGCAACGCCGGACCCTTAACCCACCGAGCAAGGCCAGGAATCGAAACCGTGACCTCATGCTTCCTAGTCGGATTTGTTAACCACTGCGCCAACGATGGGAACTCCAATGCAAACTCTTCTGTGTTATAAGGCTGAAGAGACTTGGGAAATCCAGCTTCCCAGTACCCTCTCCCTGGCTGCCCTAGCTCTAGCACAGTCTACAGTGCCTACTCTTGACCTTTCTCTCCACTCTTATGGGTTGAACTGTATTTCCCCCAAACTCATGTTGAAGTCCTAACCCCATGTGCCCCAGAATGTGATCTCATTTGGGAAGAGACTTGTTGCAGATGTAATTAGTCAGGTTAAGATGAGGTCATACTTAAGTGTGCCATTAACCCAACATGATTGGTATCCTTATAAGAAGAGGGATATTTGGACACATACAAGCACAGACAGAAGGAAGACAGAGGTAGAGCTTGGAGTGATATTGCCACAAGCCAAGGAACATTTGGGGCCACCAGAAGCTGGAAGAAGCCAGGATGAACCTTCCCCTACAGTCTTCAGAGGGAGCATGGCCTTGCCAACACTGTGACTTTGGACTTGTAGCCTCCAAAACTATGATATATAAGTCCCTACTGTTTTAAGCCACTCAACTCGTGGTACTTTCCTAGCAGCCCAAGGAAATGAAGACATCCTCCTGAAAGGCCCAGCATGCTTCTCCTGGATTCTACCTCTTACCATCACTGCTTTGCTGGGTCACCATCACCACGTCTGCCTTCTCTAGCGCCAACTCATCATTCTCTCGGGGTTTGTAGGCTCGAAGGCACTGAACTTGTGGGGAATCTTTGGAAGAGAAGAGCATGAGTGAGGTTAGTGGAAAGGTGGGTGACTAGAACATGAAGAAGAAACTGAGGTGGAGGCGGGAGCTTGGGAGCATTTGGGAGCGAGAAACTTTGGACTGCTAAAAGTTACAGAAGAGAGAAACAATTAGATAAATCCTCACCCTCTACCAAGGAACAAAATGGTTGATAAGGAAACAGAAATGCCAGAGTTGAAAGGAATCAAAAATTCTATTTCTCCAGCAAAGATGAATTGAGAACTAGGTTCTGATGACCTTGGAGTGACTCATTATTACACATAATGGAGATTCTGCTCAAGACCTATCTTCCCACTGAAACCTTCCCTGGTCCTTTAGTCCTCAATGGATTCTGTCTATGATAAACCATTTATCTTTTACCTAATTGTTTCCTGTTTCTGTTCTGCCTCTCTAACTACATTGTAAACTCTCAGTTGATGCTCATTATTTATTCTCTTCATGGTACAAAATGTGGCAGTAGAAGAGGCTGAATCAGTGGGCTTCCAGGTGTGACCCAAGAAAGGCACTTAATGTTCTTTAGCTTCACTTTTCTCACCTGTCAATGACTGGGTTGGTCAAGGGGACTCCAGAAAATTATAGATTTTATATATTTCTTTTTTTTTTTTTTTTTTTGTCTTTTGTTGTTGTTGTTGTTGTTGTTGCTATTTCTTGGGCCGCTCCCACGGCATATGGAGGTTCCCAGGCTAGGGGTTGAATCGGAGCTGTAGCCACCGGCCTACGCCAGAGCCACAGCAACGAGGGATCTGAGCCGCGTCTGCAACCTACACCACAGCTCACGGCAACGCCGGATCGTTAACCCACTGAGCAAGGGCAGGGATTGAACCCGCAACCTCATGGTTCCTAGTCGGATTCGTTAACCACTGCGCCACGACGGGAACTCCAGATTTTATATATTTCTAATATTTTTGTAAACCAGAGAAAATGTCCATAGCTCTGAAGTTCAAAATAAACAAGCTTCAGAGTAGGCCTGACCCACAGCCTTCTATCATACATGAGTTTATGGCTCTTTCTACGTTATCACACTGCACTGGTTCTCTTAGAAAATAAACAGAACACTGCATTGTTATCTGTACTTGTTTTTCCAAAGCTTGTCCATTTCCGCCATTCACAAGGTCACAGTGAAGGAAGAAGAATTATCCTGCCTTCCTTACCTACTGGGGACTTGAAGCCCAGCAGATGGATCACACGCTGAACAAGTTAACACAGCTGTTTCTCCTGGTTCTCCTACTTCCTTTTCCAAAGTTCCGTGTATGTGTTTGTTCTTTTGAGTCACTAAAGGCCCAGTGTTCCTTTGAATGCAGTTCCTCTCTAGATAGGAATGAGGGAATTCATGTTGGAGGACAACTGGAGGGCTTAGTGAGTTCCAGACGTCCAGTCTTAGCATGAATGCAGACATACTCCGAATGTGTGTGCCTGTGGTTGCCCATGGGTGCCTGGAAGCCTGGGGTGGAGGCAATGTCGTGGGTTATCTTGTACAAGAAGGGGTGTGGTCAGGACAAATCTATTGTGTTGCTCTCCTCCCCAACTCCCACTCCAGACCTACTTTCTCTCCCTCTTTCCCAAAAACCTTCAAGTCAGTAAAATCTAGGCATAATAATGGCAGGATAGACTTAAAGGGGAAAATATTTAAAAATAGCAAACTATTGACCAAGGTAGGGAGTGTATGGTGGGGAAGAAGCATTGCCATGCTAATGAGCAATTTTAAGCAGGTTTTTAAGCTCCAGTAGCCAGCCTCACACCTTGAATTTTGGACAAAAGCAATAAATAGAAGCATCACAATTACATCCCCCCTCCTCAACTTCTTCATCCAAAGGACACTTCTGACCCTGCCATTTTGTTCCCCCCCTTAGACCTTCACTCACCGTAACACTCCAGAAGGTCCAACTCCTCCCTTGGCATGGACAAGGCTGAGATCCATCGAAGCTTTTCACTTCTGAGGAAACAAAGAAGGGTGACGGCTTCGACTACAGCTCTGGGGGTGTAGGACAAGGGCTGATGATGGGGAAGCGAAGGGACTATGGGAGAAAGTGGTCTAGTTCACTGATACCCTGGACAAAAGTCAATGGGACCCCACTTGGATGGAAATTTGACAGCATTGTTCGTATGTCTTGTCACCCTTTATCTTTCCCCTTCTCTTTCCAAGCTTATCCTCTTTATGGCATCTCATATCGTTCAATGTGGGGCATAAAGTCAACTGTCAATTATGCACATGGAGATTTTCCATTTTTGGATGTGTACTAAGCAAAATGTTCATCACAGTTTAGATTCCCTCTATCACTCTACATACTTTTTGACACTCTTCTGCCCACCTTCCTTCAATCAAATATCTCAAGAGTTGAAATTTATTCTGTAATCATAACTAGATCAGGGAGATAATGCTACCGTTTCTTTTGATGTACTATAATTCAAGCCTAATTATGAAATTGTGTCTGAAGGTTTTTGCATTGTCTTGGCCTATTCTTCCAAATGTGATGGAGTTAACTGAGAACTGACACTATTACTGTTCCAGGAAGATGCTGCCCAAAGCACAAAACAAAGAACAGGAGGCTGTATCTGATTACTTAGGCGACATTTTGCAACTGTACCAGCACCGCTGTTCCATAAGCAAGGACAGACGTTACTGATCCCACCCTGAAGTATCCTCCAAGGGACAAAACTGCAAAGTGTCTACAACATGAGGATTCTTAGACCATTAGGTATCATGTCAAACTTTTTTTTTTTTTTGTCTTTTTGCTATTTCTTGGGCCGCCCCTGCGGCATATGGAGGTTCCCAGGCTAGGGGTCGAATCGGAGCTGTAGCCATTGGCCTACGCCAGAGCCACAGCAACGCGGGATCCGAGCCGCGTCTGCAACCTACACCACAGCTCACGGCAACGCCGGATCGTTAACCCACTGAGCAAGCCCAGGGACCGAACCCGCAACCTCACGGTTCCCAGTCGGATTCGTTAACCACTGCGCCACGACGGGAACTCCATGTCAAATTTTTAAAGAGGGTTTCTATATCTTTTGTAACAGCAATGATAGCTACAACTGTTCATTATAGTAGGTACTGTGTACTGATTTTATAGACATTGTTTTTTAATACTTTTCATGTTATATGTATGTGTGAATGTATTTAATTATTATTATTAAAAAGATAAGCAGGAGTTCCCGTCGTGGCTCAGTGGTTAACGAATCCAACTAGGAACCATGAGGTTGCGGGTTCGATCCTTGGCCTTGCTCAGTGGGTTAAGGATCCGGCATTGCCGTGACCTGTGGTGTAGGTTGCAGACGTGGATCTGATCCCATGTTGCTGTGCCTCTGGCGTAGGCCAGTGGCTATAGCTCTGATTAGACCCCTAGCCTGGGAACCTCCATATGACACAGGAGTGGCCCAAGAAATGGCAAAAAGACCAAAAAAAAAAAAAAAAAAAAAAAAAAAAAAAAAAAAAAAAGCAAATTAAAATTCTCAACATCATGGATTTTGCTTAACAGAGGACTGGGTTGGAAGATGGGAAGAAAGAAAGCTGAAGGCACTCTAGTGCTTATCTGATTTACATCTGATTCACATTTATGTCCATCAGCCTAGGACACAGGAATGTCTGGCTTATACACATGGGCATTATACACATGTATGTCAATCATCCAATGCTTTAGTTACTCCCTACTAGTCCATCTCCTTTCTGATGCCTCCCAGACTCTGTCCTCCTTGAATAAAGGGAGTATAAAATAGATGCTAAGCCTGGGTAGAGATAGCATCTTTGTACCCTCTCCCACCCGTTTCCTCTAAGGCTTCTATTAGCTCTAGGAGTTTGGTTTAGGGATTCTCTCTGGATGCTCCCCAGTCCACAATGGGGAGTGCTGTGGCTGTTTTCCAGACACATTTTGTGCCTTGGTCCCACCTCCTTGCCAGGTGGTTCTCCCCTCCTCACCCATCTCCCACCCCCCAATTCCTCTGCCCAGCCCCATCTCACTGAGTCTCAGTGCGGAAGAGGAATTCGGCCTGGGTGCCCTGTGCATTTTGCCTCAGGAAGAGCCGGAAGAGGTTTTTGTGAGGTCCGTGTAGCTTCATTTCACACTTCTCCCCTCGAACAGAGGAGAAGGGAGCATGGTCAAATACCAGGAATCGGCTGCCCCTGCAAAATATGAATCAGCCTGACTCTAGGGTTGTCATACTTCATCCACTCACATTATCTTTAAAATTCAAAATCCCTGAGCATCTGTACCTTGAACATTCTCAGAAAAACCATAAGATGGGGTCAACTTTCTCCCAGGAGGGTAGTTCCAGAGTCCCAGAGGACTTGTCAACAACTTGGAAAACCACACATCTAGTGCAATGGATACTTCACATTGTAGAGTTTTAGAAACAGAATGAATAGAGAGCTTCTGAGGCCTAAGCATCTCTAGGCTGAGCCTAGCCCAAAGAAGCACAAATAGACTGACCTAAACATGTGATAAGCCAATGCACTGCATTTTGCTCTGTGTCTACAACTTGGTATGGGTCCTGCCATGGGATCTGTTGATATAATTTGGCAGGATCCCCCTGTTTGCTTTGGACCTTTTTCCTCTTCTCGAGGCCATGACTTGGACTCCCTGGCGTGAGCCACGGAGAAGGGTTCCTGTAGGAACATGACCTTTCTCTGTCCCTTTCAGTCCCTCCCTCTTGCCTCATCCCACTTCCCCCTTGTGCTTTGGCCTCTCATTCTAGTCACTGACTCTCGGGGCCGAGACAGCAACAGACAGTCATTGAAGAGATGCAGGTGGACTGGCCGCGTGTTCAGTTTCCTCCGCAGCCCTGGGGAGATGCTGAACTCCAGGGCCATCAGCTCTCCACTCTTCACCAGCCAGCGTGACTGTGAAATGAGTGGAAATATCTGCAGAGCAAGGAAGAGAAAGAAGACAGTGTCACAGACAGGGAAAGCCTGAGTCCTGCCCGCCTCACCAAGCCTCTTCCTTATAAGTCCCATCACTGACAACTCCCTCTTTCTCATACTCCTTCATTGCTCATAACCCATCCACTAAACTCAGTTTCTCTCTGAACCATCTAACTACCATTGTCTACTGTGATGTGGCTCCCATGCCCACAGCTCAGGCAAGTGGAAGGTGCCATGGTCCAACCTATATGGTGACTCTATGAGAAAGCTTAGCCCTAGAAGCCTGAAGTGAAGATGAGATGGAGGAATCCAACCAGGGTGTGTGAAGAAACAAAGCAGAGAACAGTACGATGTGTCTCTTTGAAGTTCAAAGCCTAGGGCAGTTCTCACATTTCTTCTGTCTCTGATTATAACTCTTACTGCTCCAGTCAGAATCAGAAGCGGGATGAGAATAAAGAGAACTAAGTGGAGTCTGCCTAGAGTGGAGCTTGGGTAAAGATGAGAAGAGTGGACTATGGTTAATATGTAGATAAATAAGGGATTTTCCTTCTCTTCTAGGGAGGTAAGGATGGTCCCTGTTCAGAATTTTGATGTGGAATGTCTATTTTAAATTTGTATTTGGATGAGAGATTGTAGCCCTATATTTGGATTTAATATTGTATGGCTTTGGTTAGACAACATGGAGGCCTGATAAAATATTGAATGGTTCAAGCACCGAAAATATATCTTTTTTTTTTTTTTTTTTGTCTTTTTAGGGCCACACCTGCGGCATATGGAAGTTCCCAGGCTAGGAGTCGAATTGGAGCTGCAGCTGCCAGCCTACACCATAGCCGCAGCCACAGCAACACGGGATCTGAGCCACGTATGTGACCTACACCACAGCTCATGGCAACACCGGATTCTTAACCTACTGAATGAGGCCAGGGATTGAACATACATCCTCATGGATGCTAGTCAGATTCGTTTCCACTGAGCCGCAATGGGAACTCCCCAAAAGTTCTCTCTAATGCCCAGTTCCCTAATGCACACTCTCTCCCTCAGGTAACCACTGTCCTTTATTATTATTATTTTTTTTTTTTTGTCTTTTGTCTTTTTTTTTGTTGTTGTTGTTGTTATTGTTGCTATTTCTTGGGCCGCTCCCGTGGCATATGGAGGTTCCCAGGCTAGGGGTTGAATCGGAGCCGTAGCCACTGGCCTACGCCAGAGCCACAGCAACGCGGGATCCGAGCCACGTCTGCAACCTACACCACAGCTCACGGCAATGCCGGATCGTTAACCCACTGAGCAAGGGCAGGGATCGAACCCGCAACCTCATGGTTCCTAGTCGGATTCGTTAACCACTGCGCCACAACGGGAACTCCTTTATTTTATTTTATTTTATTTTTTTTGTCTTTTGTCTTTTTTGTTGTTGTTGTTGTTGCCTTTATTTCTTAAGTATCTTTCTAGAGTTTCTTTATGTAGACAGAAACAAATACATACACAGATATGCATCCCAGTTCACCAAAGGTAAGATGTTATATAGAATACACATAGCTCCACCCTTTTTTACTTAATGATACATCTTGGAGATGCAAGCAGGCATTGGGGTACCCCAGACATAGGACAGAACAGAAGGTTTGCAGAAATGAGGAAACAGACAGGGCTACTGTGAGAAAGATGGTTCTGTTAGAGGATGACCTGTGGTATTTGCTAAAGAGAGCAGGGTGGGGACCCAAGGGACTAACTTACTTTGCACTCAAACTCAATCTTCTGGCTCAGGTAGATGAGCTCCTCTGTCCGCCGCATTCTCTGGACATTGTTATTGCAGTCTCGGATCAGCTGAGTGTTCACCAGGGGAGGAGAGAGGAAGAGAACCATGTTAGAGTCCCCTGCAAGAAATCTGGAATCTGGCTGTGACAGCTTTATCTTTCCACCAGCCTCAACTTGAGTGAGGGCGGCGTCATGGTAACATTGTAGGACAATAATCATATACTTTGTATGGCCTAACAGAACACTTCTGGGCTACATGGAAAGTAAGATTTCATCTGGGGCTTGTGGTAGTGAGACCATAGTTCCTTGGTGTGGAGTGTCCTTCATGTGGGAGTGGAGGCTGTGGGGGTATGTATGTTTAGAGGGTTGGTGGGTGCAGTGAGGTAGCTGAGGGACCCCATTAGCAGGTGCCTGTGCTTTCTGGAGTCCTGGGCTGGGGCAGGGGAAGAGTTCTCAGTGAAGGACGATCAGGGGTCCAAAAGTGTGTGCGGGGGGGGGGCTGCCTACCTCCTCCAAGGCGTGGTGTGCCTTCGTGGCCTCTGCTTCCTCTGAGGACCCGGGCTGTGTTCTCTTTAGAATGTTCTACAGGACGAACAGCAGGCAGGAGCCAGATAGAAAGAAGGGATGGGAAAACAGGAAGAGGGGATTGGGGGTGGGTTAGAGAGAAGTTCAGAAACAAAATTTTATCAGCAAAAATCTCTGAGGGAGAAGGGTATGGGCGGGGGGGTGGGTAGCTGCTGACATTGTCTGCTGGGTGTGGGGAGTGGCAGGGGAAGGAACAGATCTTTGGATTAAGGGGAGAGGGTTGAGGTGGGGTCTACAAACCTGCAGCAGTAGTTTGAGACGGGTGATACGCTGGAAGGGCAGAATCAGGAAGGACTTGAGGGAAAGGCGTTGGCAGATGGGGTCACTCTCCAGCTTCTCCAAGACCTCTCGGAAACTGCTGTTGTTATTCCTGCAGGGCAGCAAGCCTCTGGTGAGGAGAGATGTGAGGGGTCTTGGGGGACACAGGGTCTTGGGGAGTGGAGGCTCAGTATAATGTCTGCAGGTTGGGAAAGAATGGTGGGATCCAATGCACAGGAGTCCCAGGCATGAGGGCTGAGGGCACTTGATCTGGAAGTGGGGTGGGGCTTGAGAGCACAGAGCAGGTACAAAAATATGAGATGGTACTCTGGGTTGGGTATTGGAGTTTAGGGCAAGGTCACTGCAGGGCCCATATGGGGACTGAATGGGGGTCAGGTCTCACAGCAGGGTTTGGAAGGTGCGTTCCTGGTAGGTCTGGTTGGTGACATAAGGCAGGTAGACCCGGCGGAAGTGGGGGGCATGGTTCAGGACCACATCGCACACTTGGAAGGTGAAGATGTTGTTCTCAAAGTTCTCCTCCAGGTCTGAAAGGAACCTGTACAGAATTAAGACTCATGAGACATGTGGCTCTCCAGTGGGCAGTCACCTGGCCCCTGCTATGCCCTGAGCTTATAACTTCTTTCCATCAGTCAATAACTTTTATTCACTGTCCTTAGCTCTGTGCCCCTGCTAGACTAGTGTTCTCTCCAATGCTGTCCCTAGTTTCCTCGTGATCTAAATCTCTGGTCCTAATATTCCATTTCTCATTCTTCTTTTGATCCTGACTATTTTCCTGACCATTAGATGCTTCCCACCTGGTCTCCAATGCAGGGCCTGCCCACAGGTACATCCAGAACCTCTACCCAGGAAGCATTTCTCATTCATTTATCCATTAATGAATGTTCCCATCCCCTGACATACCTTCTCCTCTCTTTGTTCTGCCTACCCCTACAGCCATTGGGAATCATGGTAGAGCAAGGAGAGAGTTCTGAAAAGAGGGAAAAAACTCTCGAAAGGTTTACAAGCTAGAGCGGGAGGCTGAGTGAGTGGTATTTAGGAGAAGGAGAAACTCACGTGGTGCTGACATCACGCACATCCTGTAAACGAGAGAAGAGCCACTGGTGATCCTGGTTGGAAAGTGTGGCCCGAAGCTGCTCAGAATGTTGGAAATGATCCACAGCTATATGCAGACTGCGCAGGTATGAGGCCTCTGACACAATCAGCTCAAATTTTGCCTGAGAGGTTTGTGAGGAGGAAGATTAATTTAAAACATTTATTGAATCCCTGGGGGATGCCAACCACTTTGTAATGTTTTAGGGAAATGAACTTATTGCAAAACAGAAACAGACTCATAGACTTTGAAAACAAACTTATGGTTACCAATGCGGACAAATGAGGGAGGAGGGGTGGACTGGGAGTTTGGGATTGGCATATGCACACTGTGGTATTGGAATGACTGGCCAATGGGGACCTGTTGTGTAGTACAGGGACCTCTGTCCAATATTCTGCGTAATGTTTTAGGGGTAGAGTGATAAAGAAGACAGACCCTTTTAGAGCTTACAGTCACACCAGAACCTAACCTGATATCAGGGGGGAGAGAGAAAGGACATTTGAAGCTGAGGGAAAAAATAACATGTGCAAACCCTCAAAGATGGAAGAGAAAAAGATGCTTTTGACAAATTCAAATTGAGTATTCTTGGGCCAAGTGTGCTGAAATGGTAGCAGGAGATGAAGCTGGAGAAGCTGCCAGAGAGGAAATCTAGAGGATTATGTGAACAAGGTAAAATAGTTTATGCTTAAGAAAATGGAAAAACAAAAAGAGGTTTTATGTAAGGGAATAACTTGATTTAATTTGTTTTCTATAAAGATGCTTCTAAGCATAGTATGAAGAAAAGATTAGAAAGGGTAAGGGAACGATGAAATCGTCATAGTAATGCCTCATGAGAGGTGAAGACCTAAATAGCCATGAAGATGGGGAGAAGTAAGACAATTTCATAATTATGTAGGAAGGAGATTTGGAAGATCTTGGTTATTTAGTAGAATTGGGGGCTGAAAGAGGAGGAAGGGTCAGAGCTAATGCCTCAGTTTTTGAGTTTGGTCACTAAGTGAATGATGGAGTTCTTTACTGAACCAGAGGACTTTTAAAAAGGAACAAATTAAGGGGACGAAGGTAATGTGAGGTCAGGAGAAGCAGAAGGAAGCAGGCTATCTGAGAAGGAGATGGTGCTTTGAGGTTTAATGGAAATAGTGCAATTATTTGGAGGTTCCAGCAGGGGGAGCACTGACTCAGAGCCCTATTCTCTAGCTCTGCTAGTCATGCTCTTCCTTCATCCAAGCAAGCAGCTTCAAGGCAGATACATGGCAGAGAAAAGAACACGAATGCGCGAGCGCACACACACACACACACACACACACACACACACACACACACACACACACTCACACACACACACACTCACACACTCACACCCTCTCTCCCCTTGGTGATGATTTGGATAACTAATGACATGACTGGATGACGCTCACATACAACACTGAACCAGGACACTAAAGGTTCACCTGTGTCCTAGCTCTAACATTCACTGACTATGTGACTTAGGGTGGCTCATCTAACCTCTCTGAACCTCAGTTTTCCGGTCTGTGTAGGTAAAGTGACTCTCATCACAAAGATACTGTGATAGTCAAAAGAAATGGAGTCAATGAAAGCCCTTCTCCCACAAGTGCTACTTTAGGAAAGAAATATAGGTATATAAACATAGAGGCTTTTTATTTCTCAGAAACATGAGACAATAGCTGGCTCAGGAGCCCTGGTGGACCTCTTAGCATACTGGAGTTGGTGAAAGAGCTCATGTTTATATCATCTCCCCACTGTTTGGTCCATAAATATGGACAGATGAGTAATTTTCTGAATATGTCCATGTGCTTTAAAAGTTGAGGTCAGCACAATGGCCCCACATCTGAGCTTCAGAAAATCTAGAAATATATACCTCTCTGTTTAACTTGGTATAAGCACTGTTTATCCATAAGTCCTCTTGGCAGAAATTTTACCCCTTCTCACTTCTGAAAGAGGGAGAGTATGGCACTAATATGTGTCAGACTATGTACCAGACACTATGCTAAAGGCTATGTATGTGTTATTTCATTTAAACACACAGCAACTCTGATAGGTAGGCATTATTATCCTTGAGTTTTACATGAGGAAACTGAGATTTAGTGAAGTTATACAACTTGCTTAAGGTTACACAGCTAGTAAATGGTGAATCCAGGAATCAAACCCAGGTCAACTGGACTTGAAATTATAGTAAATATATTGTGCATGGTGTGAAGAAATATTCTCATCTCATTACTTTACATGGAGCTGTCCAGTTTTCTCAGCACCACTTACTGTACATTAATGCACCACTGTACAATGTTGTGTCATAGATTAATAGGCTCTCTAGTCTGTTCCATTGGTTTATGTGTCTGTTTTTTGTGTCAGTACCATGCTGTTCTGATTACTGTAGCTTTGAAGTATAGTCTGAAGTAAGGGAGCAAGATACCTCTAGCTTTGTTCTTTTTTTCTCAAGATTCCTTGGGTAATTTGGGGTATTTTGTGGTTTTGTATAAATTTCAGAATTATTTGTTGCAGTTCTGTGAAAAATGTTATAGGTATTTTGGTAGGGACCGCAATAAATATCAACTCAAAATGAATTAAAGACCTAAATGTAAGACCTCAAACCATAAAACTCCTAGAAAATAAAGGCAGAACACTCTTTGACATAAATTATAGTTTTTTTTTTGATTTGGCAAAATAAAAAAAAGCAAAAAACCCAATGGAATCTAATTAAACTTAAAAGCTTTTGCACAGTAATGGGAACTATCAACAAACAAAAATACAACCTAGTGAATGGGAGAAAATATTTGAAAATGATATGACCAGTAAGGGTAAATACCCAAAGTATATAAAGAGTTCATAAACTGAATGTCAAAAAATGAAAACAACCTGATTTAAAAATGGACAGAAGACCTGAGTGGACATTTTTCCAAAGAAGATATACAGATGGCCAAGAGACACACGAAAAAATGCTCAACATTACTAATTATCAGAGAAATAGACATTGAAACAATAATAAGATATCATCTCACTTGTCAAAATGTCTATCATCAAAATGTCTACAAGTAAAAAATATTGGCGAGGATACGGAGAAAACAGAACACTAGTACACTATTGGCACAATTTTAAATTAGTGTAGTCACTGTAGAAAACAACTGGAGGTTCCTCAAAAAACTAAAAATATGATTCAGGAATCTCACTTGGGCATATATCAAAGAAAATGAAAACACTAATGTGAAAAGATTCATGTACTCCAATGATCATAGCAGCATTATTTATAAGAGCCAAGACATAGAAGCGTCCATCAACAAATGAATGGATAAAGAAGATGTAGCACATATACATAATGGGATACTACTCAGCCATAAAAGAGAATGAGACTATGCCATTTCCAACAACACTGATGGACCTAGAGTGAGGTATGCTTAGTAAAGTAAGTCAGAAAAAGAAACACAAGTATTCTAGGTTATCATTTATATGTGGAATCTAAAAATAAAACAAACAAATATATAACAAAACAGAAACAGACTCATAGATACAGAGAACAAACTAGCATTACTGGTGGGGAGAGGAAAGGGGGAGGGGCAAGATGGGGTAGGGAATTAAGAGATACAAACTACTTTGTATAAAATAAATGAGCAAGAAAGATATATAGCACAAGGAAATATAGCCATTATTTTGTAATCACTTTAAATCAATAATCTATAAAATACTGAAGCACTATCTTGTACATCTGAAACTGATATAACGTTGTAAATCAACTATACTTCAATTAACAAAAATAAAGTGGTAAACATTTTTGATTGATTACTATGTACTAGAAACCTATTTTCTTTGCTTCTCCAAGTTATTTTTTTGCGACACCTTTTTACAAATGAAGAAACAGAAACTTGGAAAGATCAAGTAATTTGGCCAAAGTTAAATAGTTAAATAGCTAAATATTAAAGTGTGCTTCACATCAAAGTCATTTATATTGTCTTTCCTTTGTGCTTTATTGTCTTCCCAGAAAGAAAGGTTTTTAATCCATAGTTTTGGTTGATTATTGAGATGAGCTCTCCATGTAAAACATACTAGTGATAGTAACTTAACATCAGAGCTTTACTATAGTCTTGCTCTTGGGAGTAAGGACCAAGCAGAGACTGATGGTCTTTTAAAGGCCTCCAAGAGGCCAGTGACCCACAGGACAGCTGCAAGGGGCATTCTTCAAGGGAGCCAATAAAACCCCCTGCCTGTGCCTTAGTTAAGAAGAAAACCAGCACAGATGGAAATCCTGGTTAGAAGAGGGAAATTTTAGTCTAGCCTGAAGCTAGACTAACTAGATTAACTCCACACACCTCCAACAAACTCAAGGGTGTGGTCACTTCCTAGAAGCCCAAACCAATGGGAGTAAATGGCCCATGTCATGAGTAGGTGGAGTAGGTGGAGTGGGGGATGGTGGAGATATTCAGGAAGCAATTCAGACCCATCAGCACGGGGATGACCCACTGTCGTGGTATGCACATGTGTGTGGTGAGTGTGTGGTAGGGGTGCTGGTGAATAGGAGATATGAATGGGATGGGAGCTGATGAGGCCTTGCCTTCCCTCCTGCAGCAGCTGCCCAGCCCCACCCAGCCCCTCCCTGCTGGGTACCTCCTGGAGTTTTTGGTCTTCATGGGTCATGGAGAGCAGGACAGTGCTGTTGCGTACTACGGGAATCTCCTGCCAAAGGGAACCACTGGAGGCCATGGAGAGTCGCTGTAGATAAGACTCTGAGGAGACCAGGGCCTTCCGGGGCTGCCGGGGGGAGGCGGGTCCTGGAGCCTCTGTCAGGCTGTCCAGCCGCTGCTGGCTCTGAATTTCTTTGTTCAAAAACACATCACTGTATTCCTGGTAAAGCAGCTGAGCTACAGGGATGAAGAAGCATGGGAGAGGCAGAGAATTAGGGAGATGGGGAGCTGAGGCACAGACCACCAAGCTGCTTCTGGCTCTCCTGGTAACTCTTTCCCCCTATAGGTATCATCACCTCACTGCTGACAGCCAGGAACCCCTCTCCAGTTTTGGGCACAACACAAATGCAGGTCCACAGCTCTGTTTCAAGGTACTCACAGGAGTTGATGAGCTTGGAGCAGCGTCTTGAAAAGCCTCCCATCACCTCTTTCGGCTTTTTCTCCCTGCAGAGTAAAGAAGGGCTCTGTGGTACTTGCTGGCCATCAGATACAGAGAAGCGCCAGGTGATCACAGATAAGACAGTCTCTAACCATTGGGGCATGTACTGGAATATAAGGGCCAAATCCCCTAGTGAGGCAAGTGGCAGCCTGACCCATTTTGGGTAGTTTGTAGCTTTTCAGGGTGCCATATTGAACTTTTACAGGAAGTTCAGTTCATGGCCAAGGGCTTAGGGAGATGGGAGAGTGGGACTCAGCTGACAGAACCAGGTAGATAAAACATCTCCCTACCTTGGAATCCTACTGTATGTCTTTTTCCCTCCCTACCTCTGGAAGAGATGGGGTCCTAGAACCTTGGTCAACTAATGAAAATCTCAGTATCCTAAGAAAAGAGAATATGACTGTATCCATTAGAAGAGAGAGTAACTCACCTAAAAACAATGCTGTCTGAAAGGCCAGGGGTTTTTTCCATGACTGGGCCTCTTGTGTCTGAAAATGGAAATGGGTAAAGTAACTGCAATATCCCAGAGGCGTTCAGAGATGGGCAAGGAATGTAAGATCTAGAATGGAAGATGGAGGCATCTGGATGGAGGGAGGCAGGTGTAAAAGGGCTCGGTTGGGAATCTGAGAGAGAGGGAAGTGTCAGTGTAGAAAGCATTTGAGGACACTGGTCCAAGTCTGTCCCCATCCTTCATGCCAGAAAGTGAACTGGACAGGTAGAAGATGTCTTCTCTACTCCTGGAAGGACACCAAGCAGGTGCTTGTAATTGGAAAGCAGTGGGGGTGGGGGCCCAGAACAACCTTGGGACAAAGAGGTATGTGAGAAAAGAACACCATGGTTGGGTGATGGGTGGAGATAGAGGGGAAGGAGAAGAAAGATCATCACCATAAACTCAGAGAAGCTCGCAAGGACTTTCCTCTGTGTTGGGGCTGGGTGTGTGAGTGAAGCCAGCAGAAGAGCCTGGGGGACAGAAGAAAGATGAGAGGGGAAGAGCTGGATCAAGCTTGGTCTGACATGAGGGACACTGTGGTCCTTGCCCTTGGCTCACCTGAAGGGCCCTCGGGTAGGATAGAAGGTCTGCGCAGGCCTTGCCGGTGCCAGTCCTTGTGCTTATTTGACCCATCACTGTGGATGGCATCTCTCCCACTGCTGCCCTCTGGTGGTTTCCCTGGTTCGCGTCTGTGGGGCCAGCTGGATGACTTTTCCAGTTGGGGATGGCTGGGTTTTTCTGGCTGCCTTGCTCGCCCCAGATCCGACCTCCTCAGGCCATTGGCTCCTTCCTGAGGGGCTGTTCTTCTCAGAACAGGGACAGGGACTTCAGACTCTTCTGAGAATCCTGGTTCAGAAGTTGGTCCCTGGCCCTCCAGAGACCAGGAGGTGGTTGGGGAAGAGGGACTTAGAAGGGTGGTCATGTTGCTGAAAGCCATGCCAGGGGGCACTTCACTCTTACTCCTACTGGTAGAAACCAAAGAGTCTGTTGATCTGCCCATGGCTGGAGGCCAGGAGGTGCGTCCTGCAGAATGGGGAGTGGAGATTGTCCTCTCTTGACAAATAGGCCTTGTCTTGGCTTGATCCCCTGAATGCACAAGTCCTCCCTGAGTGCTCCTGCTCCTCCCCCTAGACTTTGGGGGTAATGGGGGTGGTTCAGTAGGAGGATCCATGACAGGGACAGGGGGTAGAGGCTTGTAGATCCTTGAGCTGCTGGGAGAAGAAACCGGATGATGGTGGGGGTGGGGCGAGTCAGGAGTTGGGGGTAATGGCTTGTTGTATCTCTGCCTGGGAGTAAACAAGGTCTGAGTATGGTGAAGAGGGTCTGGGGTGGAGGGCAGTGGTCGGTGCTGCCTTGCCACAAGGGGGTCAGGAACTTGGGGGAGTGGGCCTCTGGGGGGTCCATGTAGCCCTGACCCTAGGGCCAGTGGAGGAGGATGGCCCCCCTGCTTCAGCATGGGGACCACAGCATGGAGATGGTCATCTCTTTCCACCACAGAGGGGTGGACATGCCTCTTCTCTGGGGGAGGCATGGGCAAAGGTTCATGGACCCTGGCATCTACAGAGATGAAAGGTAGGGAAGAGCCACAGGCAGGGGATGCTGGGGCAAAGGGTGAGTGATGTGGGGATGCCCACTGCTGACTGCCATGGGGGCTGCCAGGGCTTTCTGGCTTGGTGGTGAATTCTTGAGCTTCCTGGCCCAGAATGGGTAATGAACTGGAGGATTCTGGAATGATGCCATTGTCTCTTCCATTTTTCCTGCCCCTCCTTGGGATCACAGAGCCATAGATGGCAGGTTTGGGTGGCCTCTGGGGCAACTCAGAGTGGGAAAAGGAAAGCGATCTTCCTGCCAGGTCCGGAGTTGGTTCTGTCCCATGAGAACCAGGAAAGGAGTTGCTCCTCAGGTGCTGGACTGGCCCAGCACAGCCAGCTAGCAGACCCAGAGGGCTGGCCTGGCCTGCTGAGGGGAAGCTGGGAAAGGCAGCTGGTGGATCCTCAGAAGTCCCACAGGGAGATGGGCTGCTGGTCAGTCCAGGGGCTCTGGAGTTTTCTGGAGAACACGCAGTATCGGAGGGCTCTGTACTAGGAAAGGTGACTGGGGGGCTGCCAGATGGTGAGACAGTTGTGCCGGGGGAGACTTCGGAAGGGCTGGAAGGGGCTGAATCTGGTGTCCTTGGTGGGGTCACTAGTGTACTGGCAGAAACCACCTCAGTCTCCTGGCTGGATGCTGTCCCCTTCCCCAGCTCAGATCCCTCTTGCTGGTTGTACTGAGCTGCTTCTTGGTCAGATGACTCCCCATCAGGAGAGGAACTCGGTAAAGAAATGGGCTGGTGGGACAATCCTGTAGGCTCCAGTGCAGAAGTCAGAGCTTTGAGGGGCAGTTCCTCAGCTCTAGGCTCTGTCTGCACCTTAGGGATTGTGATCATGGGAGAAGAGACCCCAGGGGCTCCCAGCACCAGTGTGGAAGGACCACCATGCTCCCCTTCTCCTTCTGTACTCCTCTCTTCTGCTCCCTCCAGGGTGTCCACATCCCAACTCCCTGGTTCCTCCTCGCTAGACCCTACCTCTTCCTCCTGCTCCTCTATCACTTTCCCCTGTAGACCCTGATCTTCCTCTCCAGTTTCTTTCACTGGTTTCCCTGCTAAGCTTTGAGTCTCCTCGTCCTGAGCATCCCTGATACTTGCTTCTGGCTCTGACAACTCCCACCCCTTCTGTTCCCCTTGTTCCATATCCCCGTGGCCCTGAGTCCACCACTCCCACTCACCATGACTCAGATCTCCCAATTCCCTGTTAGGTCCCACTCTCTCTCCTTGTTTTGCAAACATCACATCTTCTTGAATCTGCTCCTCTATTTGTCTCTGTTCTCTGTCTGCATGATTGACCTTCTTTCCCATCTGCTCCAGCTCCCCTAAAAGCCCAGCAGAGCAGACACCCTCCCTCAGAGTTCCTTCCCCTTGAAGTCCCTCTTTCTCTGGTCCCTGTTCCCCAAGCCCCTCGGCCTTCTGGAGACATGGGGGCCCTTCTCTCCTTGGACCTTCCTGCCTGATGGTTCCACTTCCCAAGTCCTGCTGCTGGCTGGTCTCTGTGGGGTTGTCTTCACAGGAAGGACCAAATCTGGTCTGAGCAGAGGTATCTGGGCAAGTTTCCTCCTTCTCTTCTGTTGGTCCAGTTTCCAGTATCAAAGAAGTGAGTTCTGGTCTAAATTCTACCTCCATTCTTCTGCCCAGTTCACTGGACATTGAGGCCCTGTCTAGGTATTCACCCTGGTTGGGGCCAGTCTGGAGCTCTGGGGGAGCTGGCACCCTTGCCTGTCTGTCTTCCAGGCTCTGGGGCACTGCCTCCTGGTGCTCTGGAGTGTCCTGGGGCTCAGCCATCAGGGTTTCCTGGTCAGTCTCCATGTCTGCAGAGGCTTCACTGGGGAAGGAGGTCATGCTCTCATTTGCATAGTCATTTACATCTCTCTGTCGGGTCTCCAAGAGTGGGTGTCCCTCTGCCCACTTATAGGATGGGTCCTTGCCCTCCTCAGCTTCAGGATCCAAGGCAGGGAGCTGGCTGCTTCTCATGGGAGCTGCCGAGGTAACACTGAATTCTGCTTCAGCAGGAATGGAAGTCGGGGCTCCATGTTGGGGCTCCTCAGCCTCCATCAGGGCTGAATCCTAGAGAGGAACAAAAGACAGATTTTTAAAATCACTTCTTATGATTTTATTTATCAGAGGACAGACAATGAAGGACAAGAGTGGGGCATTTTTTTGGTTCCATTTACAGTCATTCTTCGAGACAAAAGGTACTTCACAGAATAAGCAATCACCGCTAAAACTTATCATTGATTTATTCATTTAATACACATTTACCAAGTGATCCTTTCAAGTGTGGGGCATTCAGAAGTGAACAAAGCAAACTAAGAGCATGTCCTGATGGTGCCTGCAGTCTTGTCAAGGGAGACAGATAATAAACCATTAAATTAGACCGCTGTCAAAGAGTACCAAGCATCCCAGTGGCCATCACGTTCCAGATGGTATCACGTCATATTGTCTCTCCCCGTCTACTCTCTGGACACCAAGAGTGACTCAGTCTCATATAACTCCCAGACACTGTGAATGACACACCCTAGAGCTAACCGCTCAGAGAAGCAGTGTCTGGAGGGGGAAATCTTCCTCCTAAGCTGCTGACGGGATTAAAAATCGGTCCAGCCATTATAGCCAGTGTCTGAGGTACTAAAGCAAACTGGAAATCTCCTTTATACGGTGTCTGGGTTTTACTCATCTTATTTCCCATAGTGTCTAGAAAAGCCTGTAACTAATTAACAAAATACTGGTTTTCAATTACAGAGGCAGCTGTAGTAAAGTGGAACTGTAACCAGACTTAGATGAAAACCACAGTAGATATAATGGGTGCCCACTTGAACAAGGTCCACAAAACTGTGTACCCCTCATTTTAGAATGCTCACCTTCTCTCCAACAACTGTGCCACCTCCCCTCACCGTTGGCTACCTTTCTGACCTTCCCGCCTCTCTTTCCCACTTCACGAAGAATTCACAAACCAGTGGAGAGGAAGAGCTTCAGTTTCTGGCAATACAGAGTGACCCACACCTCCCTCTTTCCATCCTTCCGTCCTCCCTAAGCACCTATTAGCTCTCCCCATGACGCTATGGATGATCTCTCTCACAGCTTAACCTTCTCTAATGGCACCACTCCAGCAGAATTTAAGCATCTCCATACCTTTCTCATCTTTCAACTTGTACACAGAGTTCTTCACACCTGCTGCCCTGACCTTCTCACATCTCACCTACCTCCAACCAGGCTTCTAGAGCACCACTCTGCCCATCTCCCCACCAAACAAGACTCTGAATGCTGATGTTTGTGGTTCTTGCCAGCATTTGACACTACATTGGACACTAATTTGACATTAGAAATGCTCTTTCTTGTTGTTTGTGAGACTATATTTTCCTGATTTAACTCAAGTTCCCCTAGTCCTCTTACAAGGTTATGGTACCCCTCTTCATAGCACTTACCAACTAGAGTTCACTTCACTTCTCCTTTGTAGCATTTATACACTTCTAATTATGTGATTACTCATGTATTTTGATTTATTATCTATCTCACACAATAAGTGGTAAGCTTCATGGGATCAAGAACAATATCTGTCTTATTCAATTATCTATACCTGGCCCATACTAACTGCTCAGGAAACATTTTTCTTTTTCTTTTCCTTCTTTTCATAGGGCTTCATCGGTGGCATATGGAAATGCCCAGGCTAGGGAGCAAATCAGAGTTACAGCTGCTGGTGTACACCACAGCCACAGCAATGCCGGATCCGAACTGCATATGTGACCTACACCACAGCTCAAAGCAACACTGGATCCTTAACCCACTGAGTGACGCCAGGGATCGAAATCACGTTCTCACGGATATTAGTCAGGTTCTTAAACCACTGAGCCATGATGGGAACTCCAGGAAATATTTTCAGTTACAGGATAAAATTCTTGTTTCCCTCCTGGACCACATTCTCTGTATCTAATCAGTCACTCAGTTCTACTGACACCACATCCTAAGTGCCCCTTAAGTCTGTCCACTTTTCTCCATGTCTGCTGCTAGAGGCTAGGACATGCTGTTAACCTCTCATAGCCAGGCTCCTTCTCAAGGCATTTTCACCCCAGCATCTGAGTGATCCTTAAAAGCCCTACTTCCAGTTTAAATTTTTCAGTAGCCTCTGACTGCCGTTGGGGAAACCCAAATACCTATCATGGGTTATATGCCCTCCACAGCCTGGCCTCTGCCTTCTTTTCCAGCAGCCTCATGGCCTGTCAGCACCTCCCTCACCCCACCCACTGGCTTTTCCTCCCTTTAGCTCACCTCCCTCTCTGTCACCCATAGGCCTTCACATTTGCTCCTCCTCTGCCTAGAATCCTCTTCTTCTGCCAGGAGAACCCTTTACTTCTTCTCTCAAACTCATTGCACCTGCAGTTCCACATTCAATGTCTATTTTCTGGGCTAGACTATGAGCTTCATGAAGGCACAAACACTGCTCTATTAACTGCTCAATCCCCTCTGCCTGAAGCTTGGCTGGCCCCCAACAAGATATATTTGCATACATGAAGGAAAGAAGGAAGGAAGGAAGAGCACAGAATTGGAAGAGTGCTATCCAGGTTTTACTTCTGCCTTTTTTGTGTATTGCTAATTTTAAGGCAATTGTAGAAGGATGTAATTTGTTTGAAACTTTGTCTTTATTTTTATTTTTAATTTATTTTTTCAATATTTGTTTGTTTATTCATTTTGCTTTTTAGGGCCACACCCATGGTACATGGAGGTTGCCAGGCTAGGGATCAAATTGGAGCTATAGCTGCTGGCCTATGTCACAGCTACAGCAACGCAGGATCTGAGCTGCATCTGTGACCTACACTACAGCTCACAGCAATGCCAGATCCTTAACCCACTGAGCAAGGCCAGGGATAGAACCCACAACCTCATGGTTCCTAGCTGGATTTGTTTTCTCTGTGTCACAATGGGAACTTCTGTTTTTCTTTTTAGAAAGGATATAATTTACTCTCTCCGCTGGGAGTTCTAATAAAGATTAAATAAAACAACACAAAAAGTAAAAAAAGTGCATTGGTAGCATTGACCGTAATAGAAATGTCAGGAGTTATAAGTGTTACTGGAGACAGAGAAGGAGGAAGAGATAGAGAATGTCTATGAGAGAAATACAGGATTTAGCAGCTGGAAGAACTTTGAGAGACACATGGAAAATGTGGCCTAATTTACAGATGAGGAAACTGAAGGTCAGGTAACCTAGACATTTGCTCAAGTTTCCTGGGCAAATGGTACAGATAAACTCAAATCAAGGTCTCTTAACTTAAGTCTATCATGAGCAATCAGAAGTCCAGCTGTAAGAAAGCTGTCAGGTCATCAGTCTAGAGAAGACCCTGGGGGCCTATGAATCTCACAGCTGTACTTGGACTCACACTTGTCCTGTCTGGCCCAGGCTTAAAGTGGAAGCCCACCACCCCAAACGCCTGCCGTCTTGCTGAGATATTGCACATTCATACATGCTTGCACAAGCACACATGCACACGTGTGTACGCACACACACACACACAGCCACCCTTGCAGGTTCTATGCAGGAGAGCCTGACATAACCAAACAGGCAGGTCCCCAGTCACCCTGCAGCTGTCGTATGTGACAAGCTCCTGGCCACCTCATAGACACAGTTACCATCTATATGGGGTAAAGGGCCAGTAACACAAGCGTACTGTCTAGAAGGACTTTTATGTTCTTTTCCAGTTAATTGACACAGTGTGTGATTTGCTCCCTACATCCAGCCCTAAGTACAAAATACTATAATCACTACAGATGATACTGTGACGTGACCCTATTTTCCCAACCACATGTTAAATGATATACTTGCTCACCATAAGCACCTTCTAAAACTTGGCTCCTACCTGCCTAAGGAGACCTTGTGACTAAAAACCTGTAGCCTCCCCTCACTGGTATGCACACTGTCCCAGCCCTATAACCATCCACACTGGCGTGTCCTCAAAACAAGCAGTCTCTAAATACATATGATATATCTGCTATATTCAGGTCATATCTACCGACAGCATGTACCACATGAACACCTTCAGCGCCATTCTAGTGACACGTGTGTGTCTGTCTCCCACAAGCCCACTGACACGATTTTTAACATTATCTTTACTCATTTGGAAATACTGGTGGTGACCGGCTCAGGCACCATTTCCTTATACTTGGTCCTGTCCTAGTAATCCTATTTCAATCAGGTATGATAAGCCTAGAATGTGACAAAGCTAAAGGAAATCTGTAAAACATGGGTTTAGTCACAGAAAGCCACCAGCAGAGAGGTTTTTATCCCCACTAGGTTAGAGTTGCCTCCTTTTCACTGGGGTGATGAGTGCAGGCAAAGACAGAGCATGGCACCGTGGTGATCTAGCTTTCCTCCAGACCAGGGTCTTCTTTGCATCGGCTGCCCTTGTCCACAGAGGGCACAGATTTCCTTCAAGACAAAGCTCCAAGTCACCCCACTGACATAGTGTGTGACAGAACTCAATATCCACCCCCTCGCCCCCGCTTAGGCCTCCAAATATCCATTTCTGGTCACCAGACATAAATTTGTATTTCAAAGATGTCCCTCCTCCTTCCCTACCTCCCCCATCACACTACTTCTTTAAACCAATGTCAAGGGCATGTGTACTTTTCTTCCTTCCTTCCTTTCCCTCCTTTCTTTCTTTCTTTCCTTTTTTTTTTTTTTTGGTCTTTCTTTCTTTGTCTGCCTTTCTTTCTTTGTCTGTCTGTCTCTTTCTTTCTTTCTTTCTTTCTTTCTTTCTTTCTTTCTTTCTTTCTTTCTTTCTTTCTTTCTTTCCTTCCTTCCTTCCTTCCTTCCTTCCTTCTTTCCTTCCTCCCTTCCTCCCTCCCTCCTTTCTCTCGCTCTCTCTCTCTTTCTGTCTGTCTGTCTCTTAGGGCTGGACCTGCAGCATATGAAAGTTCCAAGGCTAGGGGTCAAATTAGAGCTGTAGCTGCCAGCCACAGCCCCAGCAATATGGGATCCAAGCCATGTATGCAACCTACACCTCAGCCCATGGCAAAGCTGGATCCTTAATCCACTGAACAAGCCCAAGGATTGAACCTGCATCCTCATGGATACTAGTCAGGTTCATTACTGCTGAGCCACAAAAGGAACTCCCTCAAATATTCTGAATTCCACCACAAATCACTGGAATACTCTTGAGATAACAATACTTCTCCCTTTACACTGTATCACATCTATTCTACCTTAGGAAAAACAACCATCAAATCAAAAAATGTTCTCATTTTGATTTCAAAAATAAGGTCACCAGCTGGATTAAGGCCTTTATTCACTGACATTATTGTCCCCAGTGCTACAAAGGTATCAAAATAAAACTAGCTTTCTAGACTAACTGCTAGGACATGTGTTCTTCTCATTTTAGGACAGCCCCATTATCCAAATGAAATCTGTAATAAATATCTCTTATCTAGTCCCTAATGTCTGAAAATATCACATCATCCACTGCCTTGTAGACCCCATGGGCTGACACAGATCATCATTAGTGGCAATGTTGCCACATACCCCACAAGCCCACCTGTGGCCCTGATGCGAGTGTGAGTGACTTGTGTCCTTAACATAGATCCTGATGGTGACCTTGTTCTGGTCCACCTTGTAGACACTATAAATGACCAGCTTCTGTTCACTCCACTTACATGGTGAGTGACTCACCCCTGTCTACACCAGATGCTGTAAATCATCTGTTTGGGTCTACACCACTTGAGTAACACTGATCCTGTTCTTGTCCACAGTGCATAGTGACTGACCAATCCAGACGCCATGAATGACATGTTCTTGTCTACCCCACAGACACTATGCTTAATGCTGCCACAGACAACCACAGACACACCACACTGTGGGTAGCCCTATACTCTAGGGATCTCTAATCTAGAAAGATTCTTGACTCTATTTAGAATCACTGTATTCTTTTGATAACAGGGATTCCTTTGCACATCTCCTGACTTCTCTCTTCCCCACTAGGACAATGACAAATATTTCTCCTGCTGGACAGTCTCACGCAGAAGGGACACCCTTCCATGCCCTCCCCAAAACTCACTCCATGGACAAGGTCCCAGTTTCAGGCCCCACACACTGGTTAGCAAAGGATCCTCCTCTTGCCAGGGCCTCGACCAGGGGCTCTTTCACACTCCAGGTGTAGAGAAACCAGGAAGTCTGAGCAAGAGGCCACATCGGGAGATAGTTAGCCAGGAGGTGGGATTTCTGGAGTAGTCAAGGATGCAAGACCTGGGGCTGTAATGCAGGAGCAGCAGAGGGAAGAAGCTAGAAAAGAAAGTCACCCTCTCTCTCCCTTGTCTGTTGGACACACCTTTTCCCCTTAATCTGACAAGAGTCCTGACCAGAGTTCACTCCTAGGGAAACAGGACAGCAATGCTGGCTTTGGAATCCAAGATCCGGGAAGGGGAGCCCTGCTGAGATATGAGAATCAAGGGCCCCGGGATGAACTCCCTGGGATAGTCTTGCCAGTGAGTGGTTATAAATGATGCTCAGTATTAGAGTTCAGAAGGGTGTTCTAGCACTCCCGCCCCAACACTGGAACAGCTCCCCTCCCACTTCCCCAAGTTCTGAATGCACTGTTATGATCAACACCAAGCTGTGGAAGCACTCCCCATATGTGGGGGCACAGGGTGGAGGGCAGGGCAGGAGTCCTCTTTTCTAGGGGTTAAGGCTTCTTGGCTAACAGGGAAGAGTGTAACTTGGACATAACGCAGCGTAGGAATCCATAGGAAGTTAAAGGAAGGAAGGCCCGGGCCTGGTTAAGAAAGAGGAGAGGACAAAACATCTCCAGGTAGGGAGAACGTCCACAGAGGGAATCTCAGTTATTCCTCATTACAGGGGTTATCTTCCCACCCCCGGGGCCTAGACTTTGAAGCGAGAGCCCTGATTACCGGCCCAGGGAACATCTAGGGGCAGGGTGCCCAATTCCAAGGCGGGGACCAGGCCGGAAGCAAATTTTTCCAGGCAAGAGCATTTCTTCCAGCTTCCCTCCCCTTCCAGACCAAGGTACTCGGTCGCACACCCCGAACTCTGCCTATCTGCCCAGCTCCCCCTTTCCGGAGGCTGCGCCCCGGAACCCAGCGGGGGCTGGTCCCAAGGTGAAGGCCTAGATCTCGGTCCTTCCCGCGCCCCTCCCTTCCCTCCGCCAGGGCTCTACTGCCGCCCGCCCGGAGCCTAGAGCTGCGGGGGAGGAGGGCACCCACCTGGGCAGTGTCACATGCTGTCCCGGCCCGAGAGTCCCCTCGGGTCCCAGGCGCCGGCCGGCAGTCCCCAGCACAGGCCCCGGCCGCCCCGCCGCCCCGCCCGGCTGGGAGGGAGGGATCTGCTTCTCCTCCTCGGAAGTTTCAGGTGAGGAAACCAGGGACACACCTTCCTGGGGGAGGGCCGGGGCCCGTCCGCGCCGGAGCCTCATTGGTGTGAAGGGAGCTCCGGCGTCAGAGCGGGGAAGTGCCGGCCGGGCCAGGAGCCCTGGGCGCGGTGGTGAGCGCGGAGCGGGCGTGCGTGGCGCGGGGAACAGCGGCGGCGGGCCACCCGAGGGCGTAGACCGGGATGCAGAGGGTGAGAGGGCTCTCCTGGGCCCGTCTAGGTCCCTGGGATCTGCCTGCGTGTTTCTTGTCCCGGGTATTTCTCCCGGCCTTTACCTGAGCCTGACCCTGGACCCTGCTGACGTGCTTCTGTTAATGTTCACCTCCTGGCCAGTCTGCGCCTCAGAACGTCTGAGTTTCCCTGTGTTTCTGTGTTTGCGTCTTTGCCCTTAGGCCTTAATTAAGATTAATTTCTCTTCCTTGATGGCCACCTGTCTCTCCCTGTATGAAGAAGGGTGTATTCTGCTCCTTCTCCCCTGCTTTATCCCTGCCCTCTGCCCGCCTCCACTGTCTCCCCACTTTGTCTACCTCTGACTCCCCAGGAGGCCATTGCTTAGGGCCTGGGAATATGCATTTCTAAAGCAGCATGTTGATCTTTCCTCCGTGTAATATCTGAGTTCACATGTCCCGGGGTGTGTTCCTTCTGCATTCTTCCTAGGATCTCTCTGTGTGTATCTAAGCCTATGTCTCAGCCCTTTGCATTTTCTCATAACAATTTTTTTTTCTGATTTTTTTTTTCAGGGAAATCTTAGTTCTCTGGGTCTCTGAGGCCAAAGCTAAGGGGACTATCTTTATGCCTTTCCATCGCTTCAAAGAATGCCAAAATATTGCATAGTACAGCCACGCAACACATACACACAGTAAGAATCCCTCCCATAAGGGACAGATTCACTCATTACACCAAGGGTTTCTGTGGTGAAATACATCAAGTAGAATCTTAATAGGCTTTCCGACTATTTTGTTCTTAGGAGTACCATGATCTATAAAACCAAATAGCTAGTCAGTTAGACCATTTTTAGATTACTGTTCCCATCGGCTGCTACACTGATCCCAGCATGACCAGTACTTGACTCACGCCTACCAGTACTTGGAAGGGGCCTTAGGATAGAATGCCATTAAGGCAGAATAGTCTCTTTTCTAATGGGATCCTGAAGCATCTCTATGTTCAAAGGAAGTGCTGCTTTGGCCACATTATTCTGTGGGGTTAAACCCTAAACATTCAGCAGCCTTTAGCTACTCTAGGCTGCTAAGTAAGGGGTGGGAAGCCATGGGGAAAACCAGGACTCCATGGAGTTCTGGTATGAAAGAGCAGGCCTTGCAAGTACCATAAGCTCAGCAAGAGATAAGTAATGGGGAGGGCAGTTAGTCAAAAAGTTTAAGCTAGAACTGCCTATCTCTCAGCCAGGAGAGAGAATTCAGCCTAGGGTGTGGGAGATCCCTTGATTTCTAAAGGTTGAGCAGTTAGTAAGCTTTTGATCCTTGAGCAGAAGTTGCTGGTCTCTGCTCTGTTCCATACTGTCTCATGGGAATGGGCAGTGTGCTCAGAGATGTGGTCACTGCCTTCTATACCAGACTGGCTATTATTTCTGCTCCACTCTGGCTGCCCTGATCCTCCTCCTACAACTCTTTAGCCCTTTGTTTTCTTTGAAAGTCAGGTCTCCTAGATGTGACCTCTTATTCTGCCAGCTCTGACCTATCAGCATTTTGTTTTTATTTCTTTAAGTCCACACTTGATTCGATGACCTCTGGGTCATTGAGAGTTAGGCATACAAGGCTCGACCTGATTTTTCAACTAGCAGTGAGACCTAGGAAAGTTAAAACTTTTCACTTAGGGAGTTGACCCTTCCCATGGAGGGTTCCAGTCACAGGATATTTGCCTATGGGGACCAATCTAACACTCCAGGCTCCTCTTCCTTTCACAGTGCAAGTCAGTCTTCTCTTTTTTCTTCTTTTCCATTTCTTCTTCTTCTTTTTTCAATGCCCACATCCATGGCATATGGAAGTTCCCAGGACAGGGATTGAATCTAATTCAATGCCAGATCCTTTAACCCACTGCCTGGGCCGGGGTCAAACCCATGACCTGAACTGAAGCCTCTGCCAGCAGATTCTTAACCTACTGTACCACACTGGGAACTCCTTTTCCATTTCTTGATGCTTGCTTTAGGGGAGTGGGCTTCTTAATCAGGCCTGTCATGCTCTATCAAGATCTTGACACTTTATTTGGGCCATTTTCTCTATAAAGGCCCAGAGGAGAGAGAATGATACAGTGGAAAGCAGATAGGGTTTTGATTCAGTTAGGATTTGAATCCTGTCCTCACCACATACTTAATGCAAAAGTTTGGCATATTAACCTTTCTGTGCTTCATATTCATCTTTCTATGCTTCATTTTCTTCCTGTCCTAAGTTGGAATACTAATATTTAACAGTAGCTGGCTCCATGGGTTGTTGTGGTGATTCAGCAGGGGTATATATAGCATCACCTTAGTACAGTGTAGAAATTGATTGATAGGGGTTGGTTTCCTTTCCTAACAGTGCCTGATGTTATGCATGTTGAATGAATAAAATTACACTAACAAGATGATAAGAGCTAGGAAAGATAAACCAATTCAAAGTAATTTTAAAATGAGAGCGGTATTAGACAGGGGAAAAATAAAAGGTTTTGGTTTGGGGGAACTTTTTTTTTTTTTTTAATTGGAGCCAGTGCCTTTGACATCCAGCCATGATGGGGGAAGGACAGAGAACTGTCCTGTGTAGTTATAGGTGTTGAGAGCAAAGGGATTCAGTGACTTTTTTGAAGGAAGAACTCGTCAGAGTTCTCCCTGCGGCTGTCACTGCCCTGACAACTTGTCTTCCTGGTGCCACCATCCCAGGTTCTGCTGTATAGCCTCCCACTTGGTTAACTCTGACCCTCAGCTGATTCAGTCCTCATTCTATGAATACCGTTCTCACCTTTCTAATTCTGCTTTTTGCCAGATCTTGTGAGTCATCCTTGAATTTTTTTGAACATACTTTGAACTCCATTCTCTTCTTCACTTGGCTGGCCATAGTCTCTCTATCTTTCTCTTTTAAATCCACCCTGACTTGGCCAGCATGGTCCTTAACTATCCTGTTCCATTCTGATGAGTTTTTCTTTCTCATCCTTGGTTTCCCTTTCTTTCGTTTCTTAATCTTTGCACATTGGTGCTAGACTAAATATAATGCTGTTCAAAGTATAAATAGTAATTGCCTCATTCTTTTTTTAAAAATTCATTTACTTAGCAGGCATTTTTAGAAACCAGATATACAAAAACCAGGTCTGTACCCCAAAGAGTTCTCAATCTGATTGAAGAGAGAAACAACTAGCTAATAATGACAGCAAAGTGTCATGAGTATTATGCTGAGATCTACATAAAGGGTGATGCAAGCATGAACGAGAGAGCACTGCTTGGGGAATAAGAGAAGGCTTACCGGATAAGGTGATATTTGAGTTGACTTGTCTCAAAAAAATACTATGTTAAGTGGTAGAGAGGAAAGTAGAGGAAAAGCATACCAATAGTGGGAAAAGGACATAAAAAAATAGAAGCATGAACACATTCCATTCTAGGAAGAACAAATAGTGTGGGCTTAACATGAAGTGTGGTAAGGAAAAGGGAGAGAAGAAAAAGAAAAAAAAGTGATAACTATGTAAAGTGATGAATTAGGTTGATTGTAGTGATAATTTCACAGTATATACACATCAAGTTGTACTCTTTAAATATATTCATTTTTTTTGTCAATTACTAAAAAAAATGAGTCTGCAAATAAGGAGTATAGAGTCTAAACTCAGTAAGTAGCATGTGTGACCTGCAAGCCCCTTCATTTTCTGCCTGCCTGACTTCACACTCTCCTCAGGTCTCTGGAGGCTCTTAGTTCTTGAAATTTATCCTTTAGGGGATATTTTTACCTTGGGTGCATATATCATAGGAAAATATACATGCCTCTGCATCTTACTCAATTGAGCATCTCCAAAATATATGGAAAATTAAGTCTGAGAGTGATCGTGTATTTCATAGAATGGTTACAGCCATGATAGAGGCCATGTTGTAAAGTGACAGCAGGATTTTATCCTGCACTGCAAGAAGCAATTCCTGGAAGTGCCATTATTCATTTTGCCTTGCTTTTCTTGGGTATTTGGTTTTGGGATGCTTCAGAGTTCTCCCACCCCAACCCAAATCTTGGAAGATAAGAATGGGGATGGAGAGGGGGATGGTCCCTGTTTGCAGAGAGAATAAAACCAATGATGTTCATTTAGTGTAGTTCTGGCTCTCCGGCAATGATTCCCAAACCTGGCAAATCAGCAAAATATCCAGGGAAGATTTTTTTTTTAATTTTTATGGAAGTATCGTTGAATTATAAGGTTGTGATGATTTCTGCTGTACAACAAAGTGATTCAGTTATACATGTACCAGGGAATATATTTTTCTTTGTTATTGTTTGTTTTTAAGTGTCTGATGTGATTATGATAAGAATCTAGATTGGGGAACCTTGATATGAAAGCAGTGGTTCTTACACCCTCACACCAGATACAAAATAAACTCAAAATCGTTTAAAGACTTAAATACAAGATATGACACCATAAAACATTCTCAGACATAAATTGTGCCAATATTTTCTTAGGTCAGTCTCCAAAGGCAATACAAATAAAAGCAAAAATAAACAAATGGGACCTAATCAACTTATAAGTTTTGTACAAAAAAGGAAACCAGGAACAAAACAAAGACAACCTATAACTGGGAGAAAATATTTTCCAAATGATATGACCGACAGGGCTTAATTTCCAAAATATACAAAGAGCTCATATAACTCAATAACAAACAAACCAATCAAAAAATGGGCAGAAGACCTAAACAGATATTTCTCCAAAAAAGACATATGGAAGGGCAATAGGAACATGAAAAGATAATTATCATCACTAATTATTAGAAAAATGCAAATCAAAACATAAAAGACTGAATAGCCAAAGCAATCCTGAAAAAGAAAAGTGGAGCTGGAGGAATTAGGCTCCCTGACTTCAGATTGCCCTACAAAGCTATAGTCATCAAAATAGTGTGGTACTGGCACAGAAACAAATGTAGATCAACAGAACAGGATAGAAAGCCCCAAAATAAACCCAAGTACCTATGGTGCATTAATCTATGACAAAGGAGGCAAGAATATAAAACGGAGTAAGACAATCTCTTCAATATGTGGTGCTGGGAAAACAGGACAGCTACATGACAAAGAAATGAAATTAGAACATCCTCTAACACCATACACGAAAATAAACTCAAAATGGATTAAAGACCTAAATGTAAGACTGGGTACTATAAAACTCTTAGAGGAACACTAAGGCTGAACACTCTTTGACTTAAACTGCAGCAATATCTTCTCAGATCCACTGCCTAGAGTAATGAAAACAAACAAATGAGACCTAATTAAACTTAAAAAGTTTTTGTGCAGCAAAGGAAACCATAAGCAAAATGAAAAGACAACACACCACACAGAGTAGGAGAAAATATTTACAACTGACAAGGGATTAATCTCCAAAATATACAAACACCTCCTGCAATTCAATACTAAAACAAACAAACAAACAAACAAACAAACAAAAACCCCAACCAACCCAATAGAAAATATGGGCAGGGCTAGATAGACATTTCTCCAAAGAAGACATATAGATGGCCAAAAAACAAAAATAAAAACAAAACAAAAACCAAACAATACACATGAAAAGATGTTCAACATAACTAATTATTAAAGAAATGCAAATAAAACCACTATGAGCTACCACCTTACAACAGCCAGAATGGCCATCATCAAAAAGTCTACAAATAATAAATGCTGGAAAGGGTGTAGAGAAAAGGGAACCCTCTTACACTGTTGGTGTGAATGTACATGGGTGCAACCATTATGGAAAACAGTATAGAGGTTCCTCAAAAAACTAAAAATAGAACTATCATATGATCCAGCAATCCCATTTCTGGGCATCTATCCAGAGAAAACCATAATTTGAAAAGATTCATTCACCCCAGTGTCATTATAGCACTATTTACATTAGCCAAGACATGGAAAGCAACTTAAATGTCCATCAACAGAGGACTAAATAAAGAAGATGTGGTACATATATACAATGGAATATTACTCAGCCATAAAAAGAATGAAATAATGCCATTTGCAGAAACATGGATGGACCTAGAAGCTACCATACTTTCTCTTCAGTGAAAGACAAACGTCATATGATATCACCTATATGTGGACTCAAAACAAACAAACAAAAAAGGATACAAATGAACTTATTTATAGAAAAGAAACAGAGTCACAAACTTTGAAAAACTTATGGTTACGGAAGGGGACAGGTGGGACGGGTGAAGGGATGGACTGGGGGTTTTGGATTGGCATATGTACACTGAGGTATGTGGAATGATTGGCCAATGGGAACCTGCTGTTTAGCAAAGAACTCTACCCAGTATTGTGATAATCTATATGGGAAAAGAATCTAAAAGAGAATGGATATGTGTGTATGTATGACTGAATTACTTTTTTGTACAGCAGAAATTATCACAACTTTGCAAATCTACTATACTTCAATAAAACTTAAAAAAAACCCTAACTTTCCCCTGTGTATTCTTTTTTTAAGACTCTCACAGCATTACTGTTAAATTTTAATTTTGAAACATACATACAGAGAATTGTTTTTAAAAAATAGCCTATGAGGTAAAAATAACATCACCATTCACTGTTGCTTTGTAAATACTATGCAGGAAGACAACCAAAGAGACTACCTACCCCCCGTATTGTGTGTACAAAAACCCAATTTCTATGGATATTTTTTCTATGTGAAAAAATTGTATGGACTTTTATAAATATTGTTTCTAGCACAATTCTATATTTGTAAATTAATTTGTAATGTGAACTGGGATAAAAATATTTTTTTCCCAAGAAAGCACACTGAATGCTGGAAATCGCATGAAATAAACTTTTAAGTGGGATAAACAAACAAAACCCTACAATGAGGTACTACCTCACACAGGTCAGAATGGCCATCATTAACAAGGCTACAAATAATAAATACTGGAGAGGGTGTGGAGAAAAAGGAACCCTCCTACATTGTTGGTGGGAATGTACATTGGTGCAAATAGTATGGGAAACAGTTTGGAAGTTCCTCAGAAAATTAAAAATAGAGTTTCCATATGATCCAGTAATCCCACTCCTGGGTATATATCTGGAGAAAACTATAATTTGAAAAGCCCCCCCCCCACACACACAATGTATACATGCAATGGAATATTACTAAGATATAAAAAAGAATGAAAGAATGCCATTTGTAGCAATATGGATTGACCTAGAGATTATCATACTAAGTGAAGTAAATCAGAAAAAGACAAATACCATGTAATATTACTTACATATGGACTCTTATCTAAGAAACAGAAATGGACTCACAGGCATAGAGAACAGATTTGTGGTTGCCAAGAGGGTGGAGGGGAGGATTGGGAGTTTGGGATTAGTAGATGCAAACTATTATATATAAAATGGCTAAACAAGAAATTCCTATCCTATAGCATGGGGAACTAAATTCAGTATTCTATAATAAACTATACTGGAAAAGAATATAAAAAATAAATAGGTATAACTGAATCATTTTGCTGTACAGCAGAAACTGACACAACATTGTAAATCAACTATACTTCAATAAAATAATTTTTTAAAAAGCAGTGGTTCTTTACCAGAGGTTTTTATTGTAATCACCTGATAGGTTTATGAATTTGCCCTTGCCCCAAACCTATGGAGTTTCAGTGGTGTGGAGTCAAATAGAACTATTAGAAAAGGCCTAATTATAGTGGAGACTCTGATGGACAGCAATGGTTCTAAAACATCTTTTATCCTATCTTCTTTCAGTAAAAATATTTCAACAAATATCCCCAATATATATTTTATTCATTTGTAAAGGATATACATGCACTTCTTTAGAGCATACAAAACAGACATTTAAAATAATGAGATAAAAATAAACAATGAAATGTCTAATATTTTCATGCCATTTTCTTTTTTTTTTTTTTTCTTTGTCTTTTTTTTGTCTTTTTGTTGTTGTTGTTGTTGTTATTTCTTTTGGGCTGCTCCCGCAGCATATGGAGGTTCCCAGGCCAAGGGTTGAATCGGAGCTGTAGCCACCGGCCTACGCCAGAGCCACAGCAACGCGGGATCCGAGCCACGTCTGCAACCTACACCACAGCTCACGGCAACGCCGGATCGCTAACCCACTGAGCAAGGGCAGGGACCGAACCTGCAACCTCATGGTTCCTAGTCAGATTCGTTAACTACTGCGCCACGACGGGAACTCCTCATGCCATTTTCTCAATGGATCCACTGAGCATCCCACTGTGTGGACCCCTGATAGAAAGAATGGAGTCAGTGGTTCCTTAATTAAACTTCAACTCACTTTAGAGTCTCTAGTAGCTGTCTAGAAGTAGAATCACACACTCCCAAGTCACTCTTACTTATTTAATTCACTCAATCATTCGACATATATTTATTGTGTTCCTATTATGTGCAAGGGATTGAATGAGGGGACAAGGATGGTCTGCATGGTCCTTATAATGTCAGCTTATATTATGATAGCACATAAACATTGAAAAAGTGATTACTTAATAATCATGCTATTATAATTTTAATGGCTACAAAATATATATGTATAATTTAACAGAATAGCCTTATCTGGAGAGTTAGAGAAATCAGTAGTTTGGAAGGAATACTCCTGTTGCACTCTGAAGGATGGATAGAAATTAGCTCGGCAAAGAGGACGGGGAAGAGGATTTCAGGAGGAAGTGAAGAATTTGAAGCCCTGAGGCAGGAAGGTCACTGGCTCATATCAGGAGTGGAACGAAAGCTAGAGAGTTTCAGACAGGGTGGAGTGAGAGACAGCCACAACATGAAACCGATGATGTGAGTGGAGAGCAGAGATCACGGGGACCTAGGTGACCACACTAAGGATTTGGGTCTTTATCCTGAGGGCAAGGGAAGCCACTGAAGGCTTTAAAGCAGGGAAGTGACAGGACCAGATTTGCATCTCAAAATGATCACTTAAGACGGTACAAATTATTTCTAATCTTTCCCTTCTTATCTTAGAAACCTCTGCTTTTACATTGCCCTCAGCTTATAGTTTCCCTTTTCCTATTTCTGTGAACTTTTACAAGATCCAGCATTGAAGTCACTTCCTTGGTGAGGCCGTCTCCTCTTCTCTATTCCAAACTTGCACACCGCTTGGAGCTAATCTCCAGAATGGCACTTCCTAGGTTTCAGTATAATTTACCTGCTTAACTTTTACTTGGGGAGGGCAGGTGAAGAAAGTTGAACTGACTACAGTCTTCATGGCACATTGTCATCTCTGGTTCCTTTGGTTTCTCCAAGTTTCCGCCTTTGTTTTGCTTATTTACTCCTTTTTATTATTAAAAAACTCTGTGTATTTCTGTGGACATATTTTAAATTTACATAAATGCTGTTGTGCTATCAGTCTTAGATTTTTTTACTTTTTCTAATGAGAATAAAATTTGAAGGTCTAGTCATTTTTCTTTGTGAACCCTTATACTTTCTTTTTATTTTCCTTTTCTTATATGTTCTTCTTTCATTTATCTTTAATTCTATTTTGGGTGTGAATATGTATGTGTGCATATATATTTATGAGCCATATTCTTTTTGGTGTAAGATGACAAATACACACACATGTGTGTGTGTTTGTGTGTATGTACATATATGCGTGCGTGTGTATATGTATATGTAAATATTTAACCAGATTTATATTGGCAGGAAGAGGGAGTTAGGGTCCCTAGAATTCCTTTGATGTGGGCCTAAAGTCAAATATTACTTTTATAATTTTATGCATATATATTTTTTCTTTTTCTCTTATTTAAGAGCAAGAAAAGGTGCATTACGTTTTTTTTTGTATTTTTTAGACTAAAAATCTCATAGTCATATTTTTATTTTTTTTAATTTTATTTATTTATTTTTTTCTTTTTTGGCCGCCCTCTAGCATATGAAGTTCCCAGGCCAGGGATCAGATCTGAGCTGGAGTTGTGACCTATGCCATAGCTGTGGCAATGCTGGATCCTTTAACCCACTGCACAGGGCTGGGGACTGAACCTGTGTCCTGGCACTGTAGAGATGCTCTCGATCCCATTGCACCACAGTTGAAACTCCTCATCATATTATTGAAAGAATGGGAAGGTCCCACTGTGGCTCAGTGGTAATGAGCCTGACTAGTATCCATGAGGATGTGGGTTCAATCCCTGACCTCGCTCAGTGGGTTTAGGATCTGGTGTTGCTATGAGCTGAGTATAGGTCGCAGACACAGCTCGGATCTGGCTTTGCTGTGGTTGCAACATAGGCAGGCAGCTGTAGCTCTGATTTGACCCCTAGCCTGGGAACTTCCATAAGCCATGAGTGCAGCCCTAAAAAGAAAAAGAGAAAGAAAAAAAAAAAAAAAAGAATGAGTTGGGTCTTTGTGTCTTCTTCTGATATACATAATAAAAGGCAAAACTGATAATCCCAAGCTGGTTATTTTGAATACAGAAATGATCTTAGTTCTGTGCTTATTAGTCAAACACTGTCTTTCCCTTATGCTAGTAGCAAATTATTGGCCTTATTCCTAATCTTAGGTCCTTGATGTCTAATTTTGGAAGGGTCCTATTCCAGCTCTCAAAATCCCCAGGGACCTAGGTAAAAGTGTACCTCTTCCACCCTTATCCATATTATCCCATTCTTTGTCTGAATGCAGCCATAACACCCATAGCTGCACAGGTTTTATGTCCTACTTATAAGAGTGGGCAAGAGTATCCTGCTGTCACTGTGCCCCTAAGCTTCCACTTACCTGGTGTTAACTCCCTGTGGGAGCAGAGAGGTTATGTCAACAAAAGGGAGAGGGAGTGACCAGACATGTATTGCTGTGTCATAGTTTTTTTGCTTTTTTTTTTTAAATTTTGTTTCAGGCAATACACACACTTCCAGCACACAGAAGTTCCTGGGCCAGGGATCAAATCCAAACCAAAGCTGTGACCTATGCCACAGCTGTTGCAATTCCGGATCCTTAACCCACTGTGCCAGGATGGGGACCAAACCCGTACCACCACAAAGACAATGCCATGTCCTTAACCTGCTGCACCACAGCAGAAACTCCCTGAGTCATAGTTTTGCTTGCCAAGACACGGAATGGAAAAGAGAAAAGTGGAGACAAGAATAAAGGTGAACAGAAAGAGAAACTCCATTCACTTCAGCAGAAACATCTTTTTAGTTCCCTTATGATACATATACCTGCTTCTGTGGCTCCCTCAAAATGGGGATATGGGAGCCTTTAAGACATAGAAGCAAAATATCTAAAAAAGTTTAGGGGAAAGCACAGTCTACTCTTTTATTGATGATCAAAGAGCTCCAGAGAGGTTGTGACTTAAAAGATCATATCCCAAGCTCCTAGGCAGTGGTCAAGTAGGGTCAGCCCCTTCCTTATTACTCAGGCTATCAGGTAAGGTTCTTGAGCAGTTTACTTTATGTTGTCTGCATTCATGACATTAAAACTATGCATCAGTTCAAGGCAGAGTGCTCATTATTGTGGGATAAAGGCAATTACAACACGGACTCTGTCCCAGAAGAATTTGGAAAATTTAGATGCAAATGACAAGATAATATTCTAGAACAGCCTCTGATAAGCCCCCAAAGAGGTTAAAATATTAATGCCGGGAAATTTAAAGGAAAGTGTTGTTAATCTGAGCTAAAGTGGGAAGGGAATATGCTATCGAATTAGTGAGTCTTAACCTGCCTCTGTGTAGGAAGTGTGGGTGGGTGTGGGAAATTCCTTTCCATGATCATTGATTCTTTACACCACCCCTTAATATCTAATTCCATTCCTGACACATGCCTGACAGTGGTAAGAGTGGCCTTTTGGAGAAGGTGTGGGCTGAAAGGTGAGTGTGAAGCCTAGAGATATATCTGGTATGTGTGGAGATGGTGGAACTATTATCACCTGCAACAACTTTCACCCTTGTGGCCCAAATCAACTTCCACCAGAACAATTTTGCACGAAGTGCTTCATTTGTCAACAAATCTGGTCCCCAATCAAAGCATAATTTGGATTTCTAGTTCCTGAAAGAAATGTGAGATTCCTGTTTGGCAGAAGCTATAGCACCATCTTGTGGAAATAAATGCTTTGGATCACAAGCCTCTGTTCTAAAAATAGTTATCTTTGAAAAAAAAAATCAATCTTGAAATGCATTCTTGGCTCTAAATCATACTTGGAACACACAATTTATAATTAACAAGAAGTTTCTCATATATTCTAGATGTTGGCTGAGTTAGCAGCTCTCAATCAGTGACAGCTTTCTTATTTTCAGAATCATCACACATAATTAGGACCCAACATTCTCTCACCTCAGGACTGTTTCTTTTAGTCCTCAGGTTTGGGTTTTAGCCCTATCCCAAGGGACCATGTCTTCTTTGAGTTTAGCAAAGCAACTCTAAGTCCCCAAGGAACATAAAGGAAAATAAAGGAAGAAACACTGGCTATCATGGCATTTTTCAGTCTCCTCCAGAGGAGCTGGGAAAAGGAAGTCCCTTATAGTTAAGCAGCTAAGATACTGTAGTGGGGAGCTTCAGGCAGAAGTCATAGCTACTAGGATCTTACTTTCATTTTCTTTTTCTTTCTTTCTTTTTTTTTTTTTTTTTTTTTTTTTTTTTTTTTTTTTTTTTTTTTTTACTTTTTTTAGGGCGGCACCCAGGGCATATGGAGGTTCCCAGGCTAGAGGTTGAATTGGCGCTACAGTTGCGGGCCTGTGCCACAGCCATAGCAACGCAGGATCCAAGCCACGACTGCGAACTACATCACAGCTCATGGCAATGCTCAATCCTTAACCGACTGAGCAAGGCCAGGGATCAAACCCAAAATTTCATGATTACTAGTCGGATTTGTTTCTACTGTGCCACAATGGGAACTCCTTACTTTATCATTTTCTAGAAATTTTATTGGGTGCACTAAAACCTCCTTGGGAATATATATTTTTCTAATCATATATTCATTGAATCATTGACTAACTAATGAGACTTTTAAATGTGAGTAATCTACCCTCCAGTGGAGAGGAAAAAATGCCTGATCTTCTCAATTTCTCTTTACTGGTTTGTTCTACATCAAATAGGGAACTGATCTCCCTGTGAAGACTTGGGATTTCAATAGGCTGCCCTGTGAACAGTTACAGTCTTCCTTAGAGTTTTAGGTAAGTTAGTGTGAATTTTGCATAAGTTTAAAAACCTTCCAAACTCATATTTTGAAAAAAATTATACACCGATATGTTTCAAGTTTTTAAAGTACAGAAGTCTTCCTTTTATACATATCCCCTGGCTATCTATTTTCCTTCCCTGGAAACTCTAATATCACCAGTTGTTTGTAAAATGCTTCCCAACATACTTTTTGCTTATAAGAAATATATTACATTAACAAAAGCCCAGTGTATATTTTGAACTTAGCATTTTTTACTTAACAACATAGATTGATGATTGTTCTATAATATCAGCACATAAGAGCTTCCATATGTATTTTTCAGCTATACAATATTCTATTGAAGGGATGTAGAAAAATTTAGTTAACCAGTCTCCTATTGAGGTAGTTTCTAAAAGTGTGGCAGTACAAACAATGCTGCAGTGAGTAGCATTTACATCTGCTGCTTTTCACACCTGCCAGACTACCTGTAGGATATATGCCTGGAAGTGAAAATGCTGGGTCAAATAGTACCTGCCCTTGTTTGGAGAGATACTGGCAAACTGTCCTCCATGGAGCCATTCATACCAAGTTATGACAATATATGACCCATCCCCTCACTGACTGTGTTCTTAAAACTTTTCATCTTGGCCAGTCTGAGAAATGAACTATATTTCACGGTGGTTACTGCTGTCTTTGCAATTTTCTTTTTTTGAATTTCATTATATGAACTGAAATTTTCTATGAGACCTGATTGCCTGGTCAACTCTTTTTCTCCAATTGTCAAATATACTGTATTTTTCTGTTTTTTTTAATTGATGTATAGTTTATTGTAATATTGTGTTAGTTTCAGGTGTACAGCGATATATACATGTATATATATACATACACACACACACATATATATATTCAGATTATTTTCCACTATAGGCTACTATAAGATATTGAATATGGTTCCCTGTTATACAGTATATCCTTCTTGCTTATCTATATTCTTGTTGCTTATCTATTTTTCTTTTTTCTTTTGCTTATCTATTTTATGTATAATAATTTTCATCTGTTAATCCTATACTCCAAATTTATCCCCCTACTTTTCCTTTTGGTAACCGTAAATTTGTTTTCTGTGTCTGTGAGTCTGTTTCTGTTTTATGTATAGATTCATTTGTATTATTTTTGAGATTCTGCAAGTGAATGATATCGTATTATATTTATCTTTCTCTGACTGACTGACTTCACTTAGTATGATAATTTCTAGGTCCATCCGTGTTGCTGCAAATGGCAATATTTCATTCTTTTCTAAGGATGTATAACATTTCGTTGTATATATATAAATATACCGCATCTTCTTAGACCAGTTGTCTGTTGATGGACGCTTGGGTTTTTTCCATGTTTGGGCTACTGTAAATAGTGCCACTATGAACATTGGGGTGCACGTATTTTTTTTTTTCGATTTAGAGTTTTTATCTTTTCTGGGTATGTATCCAGGAGTGGAATTGGTAGATCATATGGTAGCTCTAGTTTCAGTTTTTTTCAGGGATCCCCATACTGTTTACCTTAGTGGCTGCACTAATTTACATTCCTACCAACAGCGTAAAAGAGTTCCTTTTTCTCCATACCCTCTCCAGCATTTATTATTTGTAGACTTTTTGATGATAGCTATTCTAAAGTGTGAAATGATACCTCACTGTGGTTTTGGTTTGCATTTCTCTAATAATTAGTGATGTTGAATTTTTTTTTTTTTTTTTTTTTTTTTTTTTAGGGCCGCACCCATGGCATATAGAAATTCCCAGGTTAGGAGTCTAATCGGAGCTGTAGCTGCCAGCCTATGCCACAGCCACAGCAACACTAGATCCAAGCCATATCTGCAACCTCCACCACAGCTCAGGGCAACACCGTAACTGAACGAGGCCAGGGATGCTAGTTAGATTTGTTTCTGCTGAGCCATGACATTTTTTGTTTTTGTTTTTGTTTTTTACTTTTTATTCCTTTACTTTGGGAGACTGATCTTAAAAATATTGCTACAATGTATAGATTTTTAATTTAATATTTTGAATAGGTAAATACAGCTCAAATGTCAAACAGCTTTCAAAAATTTTCATTGACATTCTCCTTCCCCTCCTTGTCCCTAGAGGCAGGCTTATTGTGATGTTAGGAAAGCTTAAGTTTCAAAGTGCCTACAAAGGTCTGAATTAATTTTACAGTCATAAATTCACGTTCTTTTTCCTAGAGATGCTGTCCCAAATTTTATAAACTTCAGCCTGGTTATGCTCTGGCTTGTCATCATTATTCCAGTTTCCAGCCTCTCTCTTATGCATCTCTGCAGAATTATTTTGTGTACATATAAGCTCATACAGTTATAGATTATCCACATTTACACACGTGTTTCTCACTGTATCTTGGAGATTTCTCTATATAAGATAGGGGAAACATCCACTTTGTTTTTTTGTGTTTTGTCGCATGGAGGTATTGCTTTTTAATTAATCAGCCCCTACTGGTGGAACTTAGTGTGTATTTGTTTGGCTTTGTTTTGTTTTTGACATTTTCTTGTCTCCTGGTGGGCTTCAAAGACTTGGATGACAGCTAAAAATCTTCTGTGGCCACTAGTTTCAGAAGAAGTAAAGATTAAAATAGGTGAAATTGGCAAGGGGAGTTCCAGCCTCCCCTACTCCCCACCCTCTTTAGGTATTGAGGACTGTAATTCTTACCAAAACAGATTCCCCTAGTACCTACTAAAGTTCACAACCTAGGATGAATATGTGTATCTGCACATTTATTTATGATTATGAAACACAGGACTGTCTTGCTAAAGAAATTCTGAGTACCTGAAGGCAATAGGAAGAGATTGTGGTAAGCCTCAGGTGCCTCTAAAATCATACTAGATAGGCGTTATCTTCACAAAAAGGCAAATAGCCCATGAGGTCAGCATTACTCTATCAGTAGCATTGATGCAGCCCACAGAGAGATTCCCTTTGCATGCACCCTGACAATTTGTTCTGCTGGATCTGATGGAGAAGGGTCAAACGACCCAGGTTCTGCACATGAGAAGATTCAGTCACTTAGTATCTTGACTTTTTACCAACTTCAGTCAATACTTCCTTTCTGCTCTTTCAGTTCAGTGCAAACAACATGTTTTCATATTGTATATCATTTCATGAGAATATCATTTTGAGTAAATGGAAATGTAGCCCTTCCACTCTCTCCACCATCTTAAAATATCATTTGTCCAATCTATTGCAACCTACATTCTGGGAAGAAAGGATCACACACCTGTCTAAGGGGTTACCCCAAACGAACCATCTGCCCAGTTATAACTTTTGTTCAGACACGTACTGATGTATATTTGAGAGCTGTAAGATAAGAGGAGATCAGTATAAGGTAACCTGAATGAATTTTTTCTTTCCTTTTTCTTTAAATGTAATACTGATCCTTGTTTACTTTAAAATTTTCCAAAAATGCAGTATTATTTTTCATAGTACACGTTCCATTTTGAGAATCATCTTTTTAACTCCTTATTGTTTATAATTTTGAATATTTTCCTATGCCTTAATGTATGCTTGCACACACATGTACACACTCACATAGAGATAGGTTTTTCTCTAAAGGAATCAGAAGTTACTGTATCAGTATGACTTTTTTTCCACTTACATGAGAATCTTCTGAATACTATAGGGATAAAACTTGTTTAAAATTATATAATGTTCCATAATATAGATCTATAATATTTTATTTTGCAACCCCACTATTGAGGGTTATTTGTGACATTTTGCTATTAGAAGTGTTTCTATTTAAAATAAATTTATATATGTATATATTACTTATATATGTGAATATTTCTGTAGGATATGTTCTTAGAATTAAAATTGCTGCATCGAAGGTATGAAAATTTTAATTTTGGAAGTTATATTCCCAAATAACCACAAAATCAATTTATATTTCCACCAAGACCATGGAGAAATCCTTATTTGCCCAATTGCTTAACCACACTAGAAAGTATCAGTCTGGTTATTTTTGTCCACCTAATGGGAAAAAAGTGGTATCTCATGGTTTAAAATTAATTTCTCTAATCACTAGAGATGCTGCACTTATAATAATCATCAGTGGTTTTCACTTGTTCTACTGTGTATGGTTCTTCTGTCTGTACTATATCTAGGAATTTTTTTCTCAGTTAAAAAACTGTTATTACTATTTTGTTCATTATACATCTATTGAAAATCTGTTAGCTATGTTTTTATCTTTTTCTTAAAATGGATTTTCAGAATATTCAGGTTTATCTTCTTGAGTCTCACTTAGCTGCAGGCAGAAAAAAATCCAGAAATCCAGGTTACAGGGAGGTGGTGTGCTTAGTGGTTATGGGTGTGGTCTTAGGTGTCAGGCTGACCTGGATTAGTATGTAGGTTGTGTCACACACTTTCCTGTAACTACGGGAAAATTCTCACCATTTCTCTGCCTCCATTCCTTCTTTCTGAAAATAACTGCAATAAAAGTACTAAACTCATAGAAATGTTATGAAGCTTAGACAAGATAATAATGCATGTATCTTACCACAATGCCTGAAACATAGTGCTCAATAAAGACTAGACATTAAAATCATTATTTGCAATGTGGGAAATAAAGAATTAGACATTTAAGTTTCATCCCATGTCCTAGAACCTATCCCAGGGAAGTTATTCTTAATGAGATCCAAGAAGAATAACAAAACTTTTCTTTTCTTAGGGTGGGCATTTCATTTTGGTTTCAGCCAGTCTATTTCCTAGAGCACTGGATTATTCAACTTATTTATTAATTCAGCAGTTGCTCTTATGTTCCTACTATGTTTAAAGCTCAAGATATTTGATTATCTTAAGAATCTACTTCATTTTCTCTGCATAGAACTTATGCTAGATTCTTTTGAAAAAGTGAAAAATCCTGATTCCAGTGAAATGGGAGGAAATCAACAAAGAGACAGGAAATTAGAAAATAAGAAAGAACCTTAAAGATTGTCTGGTTCAACTTTTCACTTTATATATGAGGAAACTGAAGGCCAGAGAAGTTAAACAAATTTTTAAAGGTCACTCAGGGAGTTAGTGGGGGAACTAAGATGAGAACTCGATATCCTCAGCCTGAGCCAGCACTCTGTTAACTAAATCATACTGTGCTCAAGGAGTCCCCTCTTTTGGCCCAGTATTATTTCAAAAAAAATTAGAAACAAAGAAAATCAGAGGTTAAAAAAAAACAGATCAAATTAGCCAATGCCATTCAAAGCTGGCCAAGGAAGCAAGAAGTGTAAGACATTTCTCTGCTGGTTGGGAAAACACAGCTGCATTTTTCACCCAATGGGACAGCATTCCACCTCTCCTTTCTTTTTTGTCCTAACAACTCACATTGAACAATGGTACTCGACACACACAGAGCAAATGGTAAACCACAATCCTACAGGTTGGTGGCTGGCAATCCCTGGTCCACATCCCAAAGTTACCGTAGGTGCCAATTTTAGGCGGCAGGTGAACCAGCTGCCACACATAGATTCCTGTCTGTATCATTTCCAGTAATTACTGCCCATAATTGTCTCCACCCTCTTGCCAGAGTTTTCAAGGGCAGTACCTACTGTGCCTTCCCACCTGGCGCCAGTCCCATCCTTCCCTCCAGAATCACAGGTTCAGCAGTTGAGCATGCTCCTCTGAGAAGCTAGCAGTCACTGATCCCTATGATAGAAATGAATAAACATTCCCAGTATTTTTTATTAAGTGCTAAATTTCTACCCTAACCTGTTTTTTTTCTTCTCTATGGTCATATATAAGTAATATATTTTAATTATTAATATCCATAAAATAAAAATATACTCAAAGCAAGAATTGCATAAATTTAAGGGACAAGGTCTCAAACTCAAAAGAATGAAGGGTAATACATCCCGGGCTTATAAATTATAAGTAGAAATTTGGACGTAATGACTATTCAGTTCATTCAGTTTATTAAGTGTACACAATAAACATTCCTGATATCAGCCATTTGGGTCATGAATCAGATCCTCTACAAACGAGTGTTTCAGAGTTTATTTAAAGCCAGACTGCCTAGTCTTTTTTTTTCACTTTTAAAAGTTTTATTGAAGTTTAGTTGATTTACAATGTTGTGATAATTTCTGCTGTACAACAAAGTGATCCAGTTTTACATATGCACATTCATTCTTTTTCAGATTATTTTCTCACATAGGTTATCACAGAATATTTGGTACAGTTCCCTGTACCATAGAGCAGGTCCCCTTTGACCAATTATTCCATATACCACAGTGTGCTTATGCCAGTCCCCAAACCCGGGTCTGTCTCTTTCCCCACCACCCGAAACCTATCTCCTTAGGTAACCAGGAGATTGCTTTTAAAGTCTGTGAGTCTGTTTCTGTTCTGCAAATAAGTTGACTTGTATCTTTTTTTTTAAGATTCCACATATAAGTGATATCTTTTTTTTTTTTTTTTTTTTTTTTGTCTTTTGTCTTTTTGTCTTTTGTTGTTGTTGTTGTTGCTATTTCTTGGGCCGCTCCCGCGGCATATGGAGGTTCCCAGGCTAGGGGTTGAATCGGAGCTGTAGCCACCGGCCTACGCCAGAGCCACAGCAACGCAGGATCCGAGCCGCGTCTGCAACCTACACCACAGCTCATGGCAACGCCGGATCGTTAACCCACTGAGCAAGGGCAGGGATTGAACCCGCAACCTCATGGTTCCTAGTCGGATTCGTTAACCACTGCGCCACGACGGGAACTCCATAAGTGATATCTTATAATATTTGTCTTTCACTGCATAACATCACTTAGTATGATAATCTCTAGGTCCATCCATATAGCTGCAAATGGAATTATTTCATTCCCTTATGGCTGAGTAATATTCCGTAAATATATGTGTGTGTGTGTGTGTGTGTGTGTGTGTGTGTACACACACATCTTCTTTATCCAGTCCTCTGCTGATGGACATTTAGGCTGCTTCCATGTCTTGGCTATTGTAAATAGTGCTGCACTGAACATAAGGGTGCATGTATTTTTTTGAATTATAGTTTCGTCTGGATATATGTCCAGGAGTTGGATTGCTGGATTAAATGGTAATTGTATATTTAGTTTTCTGGGGAATCTCCATGCTGTTTTCCACAGTGGTTGTGCCAACTACATTCCCATGAACAATGTTATAGTGTTCCCTTTTCTCTATACCCTCTCCAGCATTTATTGTTTGTAGGCATTTTTAAAATTTTATTGGAGCATAGTTGACTTACAACGTTACGTTAGTTTCAGATGTACAACAAAGTGAATCAGTCATATGTATAAATATAACATATACGTAAAAAAGAATTATATGCAGACCTTTTGATGATGGCCATTCTGGCTGGTGTGAGATGGTACTTCATGGTAGTTTTATTTGCATTTCTCTAATAATTAGTAATATTGAGCATCTTTTCATGTGTTTTTTGGCCATCTCTATGTCTTCTTCGGAGAAATGTCTATTTTGATCTTCTGCCCGTTTTTTTGATTGGGTGTTTTGTTTTTGATATTGAGCTGCATGAGTTGTTTGTATATTGTGGGGTTTTTTGTTTTTAAATTTAATTTAATTTAATTTAATTTAATTTAATTTAATTGCTTTTTAGGACCACACCCACGGCATATGGAAGTTCCCAGGTTAGGGGTGAATCAGAGCCACAGCTGTTGGCCTATACCACAGTCACAGCAACTGCGGGATCCAAGCCACATCTGCAAACTGCACCACAGCTCATGGCAACACTGGATCCCCAATCCACGGAGCAAGGCCCAGGATCGAACCCACATCCTCATGGATTCTAGTCGGATTCATTTCCACAATGCCACAAAGGGAACTCCCTGTTTATATATTTTGAAAATACAATCCCTTGTCAGTTGCTTCATTTGCAAATATTTTCTACCATTCTGTGGGCAAATAAAAGGAATCCAAATTGGAAGAGAAGAAGTAAAAATGTCCCAAACAGATGATATGCTACTGTACACAAACTTCCTGGTCTTGAAGTATATTTCCACTAGAGAATGATTTTGTGACCTTGCGTAAATTAATTGACTTCTCTAAACTTCATTTTCCTCACCGTTATATAAAGATAGTAATTATACCCACTCCACAGATGTGATGTGAAGATTATATTAAACCATTTTATATAATTCTTACCACATAGCAAGTGGTCCTTAATTATCAGCTACAATGAAATTTATGCTATACTATAACCCACAATTAGAGGGATTTAAAGAAGGTTAGAAATCAGAAGATAGCTGTATTGAAAATTTGGAAATGTGGCTATAATAGATAGTTAAAGGGTCCTTTATTTAATGAGCATTCAGTGAATGTGAGCATTCGGTGAGTATTTATTCTGTGTTAGGAATGTTAAGGTGCTGGAGATAAAGAGAGAAGCTGATTCTTGCCCTGTCCCATGTGGAGTGATGATACATAATTGAGAAATGTACTGTAAAGCCCTAGCTGAAGATTAGAAAATGTTGAAAATAAAAAAAATCTGAATTTCTTTGCCTAAGGAAAGGTCCTACATGTTTTCTTAATGGATGGTCTAGGATCACGTTCAAGGGTCCCCAGGGAGCCTTTGCTAACTGACTCATCTGAGTCTGGGCTGTGACTGAGACTCCTTGTAAGGCTGTTCCCTCCAAGTCTGAGTGGCTTCCTGAAGGGGACATGCTTTTGCATGTGGCCAAGTAGCATGTGACTTCTGCTATGAAACTGAAAAATCATTTAAAGACTGTGTTAGGAATACTGGAATTACAAATTATATCCAGTTTGGATAACTTACAAGAACACTTCCTAATGCTCTTCAACAAAGTGAACCATCCATTGAAAACTTTATCACCATCCTCTTTCTTCTATTGTTTTCAGTTTCACTGTCCTGCTAGTTGAGAGGCTCCTCTTCCATCCTTGACCCTTGGAGTTACAGTCCTTTCTTGCTACCTTACCTTCATGCTTGTACCAATATAAAGTCAATACTGCATTCTTTAGTAATTTAAATGTTTTTTCCTTTGTGGAGCTCGGTGCCTATTGGTTGGACACTGAAAATTTTCTCCTTCCTTCCCCTCTTCCTTCTTCTCTTGGAACATCACATCTTTTTGATTTTTATGTAATGGCTATGACCATGGGCTTGGGAATCAAACTGCCTAAGTGTGATCTTGGACTAGGTACTTGTTAGAGGTTAGGCTTTGGTTAAGCTGCTTAATCCATTTGTGCCACTGTTTTCTCACCTAAAATGTGGTGAGTAATAGTTCCTATCTTATAGGGCTGCCATGAAGATTGAAAAAGGTAATACTCATAAGATGCTTAGAATAGTGTCTCACGAGAGTGAGCACTCAGTGAACAGGTGCACATGCATGTGTATGAACATGCGAGTGGTGTATGTGAAACTAGAGATGTCCTAGTTCTGGGTCTTAACACCATCCTTAGAGCTAAACCAAACTTCTAATCTCAGTGAGAACAGCCTCCACTCCCACCCTCCCTGTGCTCCTCTAAAACTCAGAACATCTTTAGAGACCAGGCTCACAGGACTCACTGACCGGGACAAGAAGCCATCAGTAAGTAACATCTGGCTCCCCAGACTCACTGTGTACATATTAGACAAAGAAGAAACACACACTCTCCTAACACATTCTGTGTTGGAATAGGTTACCCTTATTCTCAATTTAGTAACATTGATAGACATGTCCTGTTAGGTAGAAAAGGCTTAGGGGTCAGATTTTTGTAGTATGAGTCTCCTATTTGCCATTGACTTAATTTTTGCATCTATAACATGGGATGGTAATGAGAAATGGGTTTGTTGAGAGGCAATCTCTGTAAAGTAACTATCACTGTGCAGTGGGTAGCAAGGAGTAAGTACTTAATAATACTGTTAACTGTTATTATTATTAACACTCCTTTTTTCCATTCAATTGCCCCTGCTTGGGGCTTTCCATCCATACCGAGCAATTGAGAATTGAACTGCAGCACTTGCTAACTCCTCCTAAGTGAAGAGTGTGTGTTTATTCTGAGAGAATCATAGACATTCTTCTTGAGTAGGTGAGAAGAGTGTGGCAACAAGTGGCCATTGAAAGCCCAGGGCAGATTGGACAGTAGATTGTCTTGGGTAATTAATTCCCTAGGATGCCATCTGAATGTATGTGGACTCACTCTCTGAGCACAGACATTGTAAGACAGACTATAGGGTTTAATAAACAAAATCATTTTCCTCTAAACCTAAGTAGGCCTTTAGGCACACATTTACTATGTGTGAGATCATTTACAATTGAAAGGAAATATCTGAATGTAAAGTCAAAATGGAAAAGGGTATTAATGGATTCTAGGTTTCTGCCTGTGACTGCAGTATTTTGAAAAAGTATTACTGATGTGGCTATATCTGGTAATGCCTGCAGTCCTGCTATTACTGTGCATGCCTAATAAGATCAGAGGTAGAGTGTCTATTTTAATCTTTTGGAACCCATTGCAGTGGATGAAATACATTTTTTTTTCCTCCAGATAATCTTTTTTTTTTTTTTTTTTTTTTGTCTTTTTGCCTTTTCTACTGCTCCCTTGGCATATGGAGGTTCCCAGGCTAGGGGTCAAATCAGAGCTGTAGCCACTGGCCTACGCCAGCGCCACAGCAATGCAGGATCTGAGCCATGTCTTCGACCTACACCACAGCTCATGGCAATGCCAGATCGTCGACCCACTGAGCAAGGCCAGGGATCGAACCCGCAACCTCATGGTTCCTAGTCGGATTCATTAACCACTGCGCTACTAAGGGAATTCCAGATAATCTTAATTCATTAAGCAGTTGAATGAGACAATAAATCTGTTTGATGGAATGAAATATAAGGAATGCAACAAACCTAACTACTTTATGGGGAGGAAAAGAGAGTGCTTTACAGAGTATCTTAGATCATTTAGCCTCAGATATGAAGAGAGGAATGAGTTTAGGTGGCCTTCAGTACTCAAAGCTCCAAGTGGACTACTTGAGCTGGTGATGCAATTGTTACTCCAATTGGAAATGCCTCTCCTTGAATACTGCTCTCCTCAGGGCACCCTTAACCTCTGCATTCCTCAGGCTGTAGATCAGTGGGTTCAGCATAGGATTGAAAAGACTGTAAAACAGGAAAAGGACCTTCTGCTGCTCCTGAGGGTGGTGGGAATTGGGGGCTATGTACATAACAATGGCACTGCCAAAGAAGAGCCCAACCACACAGAGGTGGGAGGAGCAGGTAGAGAAGGCCTTTCTACGGCCCTCACCTGACTGGATCCCTAAGATGGCAAACAGGATGTGTGTGTAGGAGACCAGCACCAAGCAGAGGGGCCCAACTAAGATAAACATACAAGCAGCAAAGATGACCACTTGGTTGAGCCAGGTGTCAGCACAGGCCAGCTTGAGGACAGCCAGGATTTCACAGAAAAAGTGGTTGATTTCACGCGGCCCACAGAAGGGCAGCCTCAGGATGAGCACTACATGGACCAAGGCCAGGAGGGAGCCACATGCCCAGGATGTCACCACCAGGATGAAGCAGAGTCTCCAGCTCATGATGGCAGAATATCGGAGGGGGTGGCAGATGGCCACGTACCGATCATAGGACATCACCACCAGGAGAAGACATTCGGTGTGAGCGAAACTCAAAAAGAGAAAGGTCTGTGTCATGCAGCCAGTGAAGGAGATGGGCTTGGTTGGACTCAGGAGGTTTATCAGCATCTGGGGCACCGTGTTGCAGGCATAAGCTACATCAACGATGGCCAGGTGTGAGAGGAAGAAGTACATGGGGGTGTGCAGTCTGGAGTCCAATGAGATGAGCCCCAGGATGACCCCATTCCCCAGCAGGGTGAAGGCATAGCACAGGAAGAAGAGCCCAAAGAGGAAAAGCTGAATCCTTGGATTGAGGGGAAATCCCAGCAGGATGAACTCTGTAACCATGGTCTGATTTTCCCCCATTTCACTATGAAAAACATAAAATGGATAGCTTAGGACAGAACTTTTGAAAACATCTAGACCTTCTTTTATAAATACAGCCTTTTTAAAATTAATTAATTTATTATTATTATTATTATTTTTGCTTTTTTTGGGCAGGGGCACACCCATGGCATATGGAGTTTCCCAGGCTAGGGGTCAAATGGAAACTGTAACTGCTGGCCTATGCCACAGCCACAGCAATACAGGATCTGAGCAACATCTGCTACCTACACCACAGCTTACAGCAACGCTGGATCCTTAACCCACTGAGCAAAGCCAGGGATCGAACCTGCACTCTCATGCTTGCTAGTCAGTTTCGTTAACCACTGAGCCATGATGGAAACTCCAATACAGTCATTTTTAAGAGACAAATTTTGAAGATCATGGGTAGTTATACACTAAAACAATCACTTAATTTGACATCCAATTTTACAGGAGGGGATTGTGTCACTGATAATAGATTCCCTAGAGCCACTGACACTTGTGATGGGAAGAAAGAATGTCCACCCAAAAGAGAAGATAAAATTACAGAAATAGGGACCATCTTGGAGCTTCACATGTCAAAATTATTAAGAGAACTTCTGGAATGGAGAAGTAATCCTTAATGGAAGAACTCCAAATGTGAGATTAGAGTTGTCCTAAAAAAGAGGTGAAATTCCAAGTTCTCAACTAGAAATAGCAACTGTGTTGCTTTTAGCAACTGAAATCAACTTTTGCTCTCTAGAGCAACTTATGTAACTTGAGGAATAAAAAAGATAAAAAGCAACATGTATGTTATGTGATTAAGTTGCTAAGAAGGAATCAATGGATGTGCTACATGTGAGCTCTGATGAATATATTTATTTTAGGAGTAATGAAATCAAGTAGCCGTTGGCCATTTGGCAATTAATCTACTGATGGACTCATAATTACTGATTTATCAGTTGTGAATGACAACCCATACAATTTGTAGGAATTGGATTTGGGGGGCTGCCTCTTGTACATGTATTGAGAATCTAGATGTGTGTGCATGAGTGTAAATGAGGATGAAGTCAGGCATTCACACACTGATTTGAAGGCTGTGGTGAGTGTGTGCTCATGCATATGAAAACAGTTCAAGATGTACTTCCCAATGCACTACTGGTAACTCTTCTGCTCTATGACTATTAAAAGAAGAAATCTAGGTAATCAGCAGGAAAGGCCATAGGTGGAATGACAGTGTGTTGGAGGCCTCACTATTTTTATAGTGATGTAGCATTTGTATCACGTATCACACATGAAATTTAAAAAGACAAGAAATGACAATTCATTAAAAAAATCACATCTGCCCTACTTCAGCAAGACAAGAATTGGTATCTGCTTCACAGACAGCTATTTTTTTTTTTTGCAAAGAGATAATTTAGTGAATTTGCCATTTAACAGATCTCTGTAGCATTAAACTGACTGGTACTTTATGCCTCTGCGATTTGGTGATATGCCAATAGCTGGCTTGTCCTTAAGTCCTGGATAACAGCTTCCTCAAAATACCATTTAGAAATCCAGTGTCCTTGCTAGTGCAAACATCTAGTTAGTGCTTTTGGAGGCAAAAATAATCTGAGGCTAAACTGTTGAATTTGTGCCTGGTTGACTCCAAAGAAAAAGCTTCTCTAAGATTAATATACAGAAAGGCAATTTTGTTGACGAAACTCTGGTCAGTTGTCATCAGTATCAGTGGATACATTGAGATGTTCCCTAAGGAACTTGGAAGTTAGAGAAACAACACTGGTTTTTTAGAAGCAAAATCTGTTAAATCCACTCACAATGGGTGAGAAAAGCTGGAGGAGGAAAACAAGAAAACCTGGGTAGACATATAACTAGGGAGTTCTGAGTGCATCCAAAACTCCACTCAAGAGGCTTTGATGTGACCTCATGGATTCAGGGGTGGAGGATGACTGTGACTTAGGAATCCAACTGGAGAAGTTGTATGAGGTACTTGTCTATGAAAAGACTGAAGAATAAAGAAGGGGGGTGATCCATGGGACTGGTGGTTGTCAGTACATCTTCAGCCTTGTCTAGGGAGTCTGGCCTGATGGTATGAGAGTGCTTCCTTCCTTATAGGTCTGTTTCTACAGCTCAGATGGTTGGAGTGATCAGGGATCAATAACCTTCCCTGGCAAGATCTCCAGTTAACCCTGTCTGCTCTGATTCCATGCTCACCAATAAACCATGAGGTTTTATAATTTTCCTTCTTGTGCAGATATTTTGACAAAAAGGGAATGTGCTGATAAGCAAAGTTCTTGCCAAATTTTTATAATAAGTAATTCCATTTGTGTATATTCATAGTTCTTTTTTGAGTTTTAATAGTATGATACAGATGAGAAATGAACAAAATTTCCAAAGCTGGATCCACAAAGTGAGGACCAGGTCATGGACAGCAATAATCACATTGAAATATGATCCTAGGAAAGTTTTTCTGAGTGGCTGAAAGACATCCCCACTAGATCCCTCTCTAGAAGCAATGAATGATTATTTTAATAAGCATTATCAATAACATTATATAAATTATTATATTACCAAGACACAATGGAATCTGCCATACTACGAACTCCTAACACATGAGTAGGGCTTTTCACCCCTAGGGATATACAAAAAATTACTGTGCTAGGACAATCTTAAATTTATTTGGAAAACATACAAAACATAAGAAGATATTTAGTTGGGAAAATGTGTTTTAACTTCCATATTTTAAAATGCTTAATCTCGGAGAGAGGACAAGATGGCGGAGGAGTAGGGGGACATGCTCGCCCTCTCCCACAAACACAACAAAAAAAGCACATCTACAGAATAAATGACTCGCACAGAATAGCAACCAATTGCTGGCAGAGGAATCTAAACTCCAATAATGGCAAGAAGTTAGTGACATTACTGGGCAGAATGGGAGAAAAGAGGAGAGTGAGAGAAGGTGAATCCGAGTGGGATGGGCGCTCCCGAAAGGGAACTGCGGAGGAGAAAGGGATCCCGCACCCTGGAAAGTCACCAACCGGGGGAAAGATCAAACAAACCGGAGGAATCTCCAGATGCAGAGAAGAATGTAGCAGTAAGTTGGAGTATGGAAAAGCCGATCAAGAACCCAACGGACCATCTGAACTACGGGCACAGTCACCAAAAATTGAGATGCCTGGGTGGGGGCTGGGCACTGAGACCTCGCCTCTGAAGGTTAGTCCCCGAGAGGGGGCTGGGGGACGCCCGGGTGGGTGCTGGGCACCGAGACCTCTCCTCCGAAGGTTAATACCCGAGAAAGGGCTGGGCGACGCCTGGGTGGGGGCTGGGCACCGAGACCTCAGCTCCAGAGGTTAGTCCCCGGGCTGGGGGGGGTGGGGCGGAGCGGAAACTGCTTGGGAGGTCTAGAAACCATTTGACCGGGCAGTAGAAAACAAAGCTGTTGCAGAGGAAGGGAACAATACTCTAGGGGCAGGAAAGTGGAAAGCCGCATCAGAGGGAACCTGGGAGAAGAGCCTGGTCTGCGCCCGTGCTGGGGAGGGGAGAGAAGAAGGGGTGGGTCCCCATAGAATACCCCCCACGCCACAGCAAGCTTACAGGCCCGCTAGCTAGCAGAAAGCTGTGCTTCCCAGTGCATCCCCTCCCCCCACCCCCACCACCCCCTATGCTCTCAACGGACCTGGGGCTGCCTGCCATCCAGGAGGGCTGGCCTCAACAATTGCCTGAAGCCTACCACCACAGGGGCTGTCCCTGCACAGGCCTGCTTGCCCTTTGGAGGGGCTACACTTCCGCAGAGCAGCACCAAACAGCACCAGCCCCCGAGAAAAGGCCTGCAGCCCAGAAAAGCTAGAATAAGCTTAGCCAGGCCATGAATAGATTGGCCTAATTCTCGGACGGTTTTTCTGAGTTGGGCTGCCCCGGGGCGGAGCCTCTTGGGTCTCCAACGGCCCTGCTACCCGCCCAAGCCCCCAGGGGGTGCCCTAGTGGACCAGCTGCATAGGACTGCCAGCTCCAGGCAGGACCCCCTGCAGCCCAGAAAAGCTGCAACAAGCCTGGCCGAGTCGGGAAAAGATCTCAGATGCTTTTTCTGAGTCGGGCTGCCCCGGGGAGGAGCCTCTTGGGTCTCCAACGGCCCTGCTACCAGCCCAAGCCCCCAGGGGGCACCCTAGTGGACCAGCTGCATAGGACTGCCAGCTCCAGGCAGGACCCCCTGCAGCCCAGAAAAGCTGCAACAAGCCTGGCCGAGTCGGGAAAAGATCTCAGATGCTTTTTCTGAGTCGGGCTGCCCCGGGGAGGAGCCTCTTGGGTTTCCAGTGGCCCTGCTACCCGCCCAAGTCCCCAGGGGGTGCCCCACTCCCGTGAAATAACTGCTCAGCACAACCAGCCCCCTGGAAGAGCCCCTGCAGCCCAGAAAAGCTGCAACAAGCTTGGCCGGACTGTGAAAATATCCGCCTACATTCTCAGGCTGTCCTTCTGAGTAGGGCTGCCCTAGGGAAGAGCCTCTCAGGTTCTCAGTGACCCAGATAGCTGCTGCAGCCCCCAGGGGGTGCTGCACTCCTGAGGAACAGCTGCCCAACACTGCCAATCCCCTGCAAGTACCCCACAGCCTAAAAACACCAGAGCAAGCTCTGCATGACCAAGTGAAATCTGCTACCATCGTGGTGTGGACCTCCCAGTCCTGTCTGCCCTCAGGAAGCCCTCCTTTGCTTCAAAGAAACACTGTTAGCCCCATCAACACTCCAGAAAAGCCACACTGACTCAAAAAAGATTGACCAACAATGCCAGCCCTCAGGAAATAATCCACGGCAGTGACAAGGCAAACACTGCCCGATAACGAAGAGTACAATTCCCTCAGGAGACAGAAAACAACAAGCAAGATGAAGAAGCTGAGAAACCACCCCCAGTCAAACCAACAGGAGAACTCACCTAAAACAGTCAGCAATGAAACAGATCTCTGCAGTCAGACAGACCTGGAGTTCAAAAGAGAAATACTGAAAATACTGAAGGAATTAAGAGAAGATATGAACAGTAATGAAGATACCCTCAGAAAGGAACTAGAAAATATAAGGAGGAGCCAAGAAAAACTAGAACATTCATTTGCAGAGATGCAAACTGAACTAGGGGAAGTAAAAACCAGAATGAATAATGCAGAAGAACGAATCAGTGATATGGAAGACAGAATAATGGAAATCACTCAATCCAGTCAACAGACAGAAAACCGAATCAAAAAACTGGAAAGCAATATAAGAGACCTATGGCATAATATAAAGCAGGCCAATCTACGCATAATAGGAATTCCAGAAGGAGTAGAAAAAGATAAGGGGATGGAATATATATTTGAAGAAATTATCGATGGAAACTTCCCAAATCTAAAGGACACTGGGTTCAAGATACAAGAAGCACAGAGGGCCCCAAACAAACTGAACCCAAACAGACCCACACCAAGACACATCATAATAAAAATGGCAAAAGTTAGTGATAAAGAGAGGATCCTAAAGGCAGCAAGAGAAAAACAGAATGTTACCTACAAGGGAACCCCCATAAGAATATCAGCTGATTTCTCTACAGAAACACTACAGGCCAGGAGGGAATGGCAAGAGATATTTAAAGTGCTCAAAGGAAAAAATATGCAACCTAGAATACTCTATCCAGCAAGAATATCATTTAAAATAGAAGGGGAAATAAAAATTTTTCCCAACAAACAAAAACTTAAAGAATACAGCAACACAAAACCCAGGTTAAAGGAAATATTGAAAGGGCTTCTCTAAACCAAAAAGAAAGGAAGGAAAGGGAAGAAAAAAGAAAAGAAAAAAAAAAAAAAGAAGAAGAGGAAGAACTAGGACTGAGGAAACCGCAATCAGAGAGCAGTCACTCAAATAAGCCAGCATACAGATTTAATCATGAACATGCTTCAAACAAAATAAAATTAAAAAGAAAAAAATAAAAAAGAGTCATCAAAACCATAAAATGTGGGCAAGGGATGTTAGGAAGTAAATAACCCTTTTTGTTTGTTTGTATGTTTCTCTTCTTAATTTTAATATAGTAATGAAGTGTTTGAACTTACAGGACCATCAGGCTAAAACACACAATTATGGGAAGGGGTTAGCATACTTAAAAATCAGGGCAACCACAAGCCAAAACCAAATATTGCATTTGCAAAAAATGAAAAAAAAAATACACTCAAGCAGATAATAACAGGAGACCATCCAACCAAAAAAAAAAAAAAAAAAAAAAAAAAAGAAAGGAAGAATGGAGAACCATAGAATCAACTGGAGCACGAGGTTCAAATGGCAATAAATAATCATCTATCAATTATCACCTTAAATGTCAATGGGCTGAATGCCCCAATCAAAAGACACAGAGTGGCTGAGTGGATAAAAAGGCAAAAATCTTCAATATGCTGCCTACAAGAAACTCACCTTAGGACAAAAGATACATATAGATTGAAAGCGAAAGGGTGGGGAAAAATATTTCACACCAATAGACAAGACAGAAAAGCAGGAGTTGCAATGCTCATATCAGACAAAATAGACTTTAAAACAAAAGACATAAAGAAAGACAAAGAAGGACACTATTTAATGATTAAGGGATCCATCCAAGGAGAGGATGTTACTATCATCAACATATATGCCCCAAATATAGGAGCACCCAGATACATACAACAAATATTAACAGACATAAAGGGAGATATAGATGAGAATACAATCATAGTAGGAGACCTTAATACCCCCCTCACATCAATGGACAGATCCTCTAGACAGAAAACCAATAAAGCAACAGAGATCCTAAAGGAAACAATAGAAAAGTTAGATTTAATTGATATCTTCAGGACACTACATCCAAAAAAAATCAGAATACACATTCTTCTCAAATGCTCATGGAACATTCTCAAGAATCGACCACATATTGGGACACAAAGCGAATCTCAATAAATTTAGGAGTGTAGAAATTATCTCAAGTATCTTCTCTGACCACAGTGCCATGAAATTAGAAATCAACCATGGGAAAAGCAAAGAGAAAAAACCTACTACATGGAGACTAAACAACATGCTACTAAAAAACCAATGGGTCAATGAGGAAATCAAGAAGGAAATTAAAAACTACCTTGAAACAAATGATAATGAAGACACAACCTCTCAAAATCTATGGGATGCTGTGAAAGCAGTGCTCAGAGGGAAATTTATAGCAATACAGGCCTTTCTCAAAAAAGAAGAAAGATCCCAAATTGACAACTTAACCCTCCACCTAAACGAATTAGAAAAAGAAGAACAAAAAAGTCCTAAAGTCAGCAGAAGGAAGGAAATTATAAAGATCAAAGAAGAAATCAATAAAATAGAGACTCAAAAAACAATAGAGAAAATTAATAAAACCAAGAGCTGGTTCTTTGAAAAGGTGAACAAAATTGACAAACCCCTGGCCAGACTCACTAAAAAGAGGAGAGAAAGAACCCAAATAACCAAAATTATAAATGAAAAAGGAGAAATCACAACGGATACAGCAGAAATACAAAAAACCATAAGAGAATACTATGAACAACTATATGGCAACAAGTTTGACAATCTGGAAGAAATGGACAATTTTCTAGAATCTTACAGCTTGCCAAAACTGAATCAAGCAGAAACAGACCAACTGAACAGACCGATCACTAGAAATGAAATTGAAGAGGTCATAAAATCACTCCCTACAAATAAAAGTCCAGGACTTTTATTTCACAGGTGAATTTTATCAAACATATAAAGAGGAATTGGTGCCCATCCTCCTTAAACTCTTTCAAAAGGTTGAAGAAGAAGGAATACTCCCAAAGACATTCTATGAGGCCACCATCACCCTCATTCCAAAACCAGACAGAGATACCACCAAAAAAGAAAACTATCGGCCAATATCATTGATGAATATAGATGCAAAAATTCTCAACAAAAGCTTAGCCAACCGAATCCAACAACATATCAAAAAAATTATACACCATGACCAGGTTGGGTTCATCCCAGGTTCACAAGGATGGTTCAACATACGCAAATCAATCAGCATCATACACCACATTAACAAAAAAAAAAGTCAAAAATCATATGACCATCTCAATAGACGCAGAAAAAGCATTTGACAAAGTCCAACATCCATTCATGATCAAGACCCTCGCCAAAGTGGGTATAGAGGGAACATTCCTGAATATAATCAAAGCCATTTATGATAAACCCACAGCAAACATAATACTCAATGGGGAAAAACTGAAAGCCTTCTCACTCAAATCTGGAACAAGACAGGGATGCCCACTCTCACCACTGCTCTTCAACATAGTTTTGGAAGTCTTAGCCACAGCAATTAGACAAACAAAAGAAATAAAAGGCATCCATATAGGAAGAGAAGAGATCAAACTGTCACTGTATGCAGATGAAATGATACTATACATAGAAAACCCTAAGGACTCAACCCCAAAACTACTTGAACTGATTAATAAATTCAGCAAAGTAGCAGGCTATAAGATTAACATTCAGAAGTCAGTTGCATTACTGTATACCAGCAATGAAACATTAGAAAAGGAATACAAAAATATGATACCTTTTAAAATTGTACCTCACAAAATCAAATACCTCAGAATACACCTGACCAAGGAGGTAAAGGACCTATATGCCGAGAACTATAAAACTTTAATCAAAGAAATCAAAGAAGATGTAAAGAAATGTAAAGATATTCCATGTTCCTGGATTGGGAAAATCAATATTGTAAAAATGGCCATCCTACCCAAAGCAATCTACAGATTCAATGCAATCCCTATCAAATTACCCAGGACATTTTTGACAGAACTAGAACAAACAATCCAAACATTTATATGGAACCACAAAAGACCCAGAATCGCCAAAGCAATCCTGAGAAACAAAAACCAAGCAGGAGGCATAACTCTCCCAGATTTCAAGAAATACTACAAAGCCACAGTCATCAAAACAGTGTGGTATTGGTACCAAAACAGACAGACAGACCAATGGAACAGAATAGAGAATCTGGAAATAAACCCTGACACCTATGGTCAATTAATCTTTGACAAGGGAGGCAAGAACATCAAATGGGAAAAGGAAAGTCTATTCAGCAAGCATTGCTGGGAAACCTGGACAGCTGCATGCAAAGCAATGAAACTAGAACACACCCTCACACCATGAACAAAAATAAACTCCAAATGGCTGAAAGACTTAAATATACGACAGGACACCATCAAACTCCTAGAAGAGAACATAGGCAAAACACTCTCTGACATCAACATCATGAATATTTTCTCAGGTCAGTCTCCCAAAGCAATAGAAATTAGAGCAAAAATAAACCCATGGGACCTCATCAAACTGAAAAATTTTTGCACAGCAAAGGAAACCAAAAAGAAAACAAAAAGACAACTTACAGAATGGGAGAAAATAGTTTCAAATGATACAACTGACAAGGGCTTAATCTCTAGAATATATAAGCAACTTATACAACTCAACAGCAAAAAAACCAATCAATCAATGGAAAAATGGGCAAAAGACCTGAATAGACATTTCTCCAAAGAAGATACACAGATGGCCAACAAACACATGAAAGAATGCTCAACATTGCTGATTATAAGAGAAATGCAAATCAAAACTACCATGAGATACCACCTCACACCAGTCAGAATGGCCATCATTAAGAAATCCACAAATAACAAGTGCTGGAGGGGCTGTGGAGAAAAGGGAACCCTCCTGCACTGCTGGTGGGAATGTAAACTGGTACAGCCACTATGGAGAACAGTTTGGAGATACCTTAGAAATCTATACATAGAACTTCCATATGACACTGCAATCCCACTCTTGGGCATCTATCCGGACAAAACTCTACTTAAAAGAGACACATGCACCCGCATGTTCATTGCAGCACTATTCACAATAGCCAGGACATGGAAACAACCCAAATGTCCATCGACAGATGATCGGATTCGGAAGAGGTGGTATATATACACAATGGAATTCTACTCAGCCATAAAAAAGAATGACATAATGCCATTTGCAGCAACATGGATGGAACTAGAGAATCTCATCCTGAGTGAAATGAGCCAGAAAGACAAAGACAAATACCATATGCTATCACTTATAACTGGAATCTAATATCCAGCACAAATGAACATCTCCTCAGAAAAGAAAATCATGGACTTGGAGAAGAGACTTGTGGCTGCCTGATGGGAGGGGGAGGGAGTGGGAGGGATTGGGAGCTTGGGCTTATCAGACACAACTTAGAATAGATTTACAAGGAGATCCTGCTGAGTAGCATTGAGAACTATGTCTAGATACTCATGTTGCAACAGAAGAAAGGGTGGGGGAAAAACTGTAATTGTAATGTATACATGTAAGGATAACCTGACCCCCTTGCTGTACAGTGGGAAAAAAAATGCTTAATCTCTTTATCAGTCCTTTTTAATTTCATTTTATAACTTCCAAGATGATTACATAAAGGGAAATGAAACCTACTTATGAAGTGTGAATCTCTTCGAAACCTAGAGGACCAATGAGTACATTAAGATTCTTTAAGAAGAGTTGCCATATTGACAATTATAATGCACTCCTTGTGAACAAGGAACAGGTGTGTCCATTTTGTCATTCTGGCACCTAACAAATGTTCATTGAGTGAACAAATGAATGAATACATGTGAATGAGTGAATGAATGACTAGATATTGAATGTTTGGACCACCCTTGGACTGGGTCTTGAATTTCAGACTTGCTTAAATCTTGCCTACCATAATCATAATCAATTAAGGACATTCTTCCCAAGGCAAAAAAAAAGAATACTGCCTGATGTTTGAAAATAACTGTAGAATCCCCAAATGTTTAAACAATGAACGTTTGAAAGATACTTCTATTTTCTTTCTTTCTTCCCCAATATTTTATTTCTTTTTCCGTGATATTAAAAACATCTTCCCTGAACTCAAATGGACTAAAATTGCTAAAGGACTAGCAGACGTGAAAGGAGAGATGAAGAAATAAACATATCCCAGTTCCGAATGCAACAGTTCAGGCATTGCTTTTTGCTGTAAATTATACATCTTATATGTATGTACACGTTAGCAATTTAAAAATTGGCAGATTTTTTGATGACTAATACATCATCCAGTATCTTTGTGGTTTGAAAGTAAATATCTAAGATTGAAGTCATTTCTTTACACATGAACAAACCTGTCAGTACTAGATGGGCTCTATGTTTCAAAAAGTAAAATTTAAGATCTGATGAAATGACAAACTCTTTTCTAATGTTGTTGGCATGAGTCACACAGCATTCCTAAAATGAAAGCTATTTTTAAACCTTCACTTCAACTTAAATATTGCCTGTTTTACTTCCAAGTAATAAGAAATATTTGTTACAATTAATGTACTCAATAGAACCCTTCTCTGTTTCTTTTTTAGATCAAAATAGATAAAATTTTATCTTGATATTTCTTTTCTGACCCATGGGTTATTTAGAAGGATCTTGTTTAATTTGAAAATACTTACCAGCTATTTCTCTTTTTCTTTTTTTCTATCATAGTTGAGTTGCAATGTTATGTCAATTTCTGCTGTGCAGCAAAGTGACCCAGTCATGCATATATATTTTTTTTCCTTACATTACCATCATGTTCCATCACAAGTGACTAGATCTGTTCTTTCACTTTAATTTTATTGGAGTATAGTTGAATTACAATGTTGTATTAGTTTCAGGCCTACAGCAAAGTGAATCAGTCACACATATAAATATATTCATTCTTTTTTCCCATATAGTTTATTATAAACTATTGAGGAGATTTTCCTGTGCTATATGGTAGGTTCTTATTAATCATCTATTTTATACAGTAGTGTGTATATATTATTCCCACCATCCCAATTCTTCCCTCGCTACCTTGGTTTCACCTATGGTAACATAAGATTGGTTTTAAAACCTGTGAATTTGTTTTATAAATTAGTTCTTTTGTATCATTTTTATTAGATTCCACATATAAGGGATACCATAGGGTATTTGTCTTTCCCTGACTTACTTCACTTATTATGATAAATCTCTAGGTCCATTCTTATTGCTATAAATGTCATTATTTCATCCTTTCTTATGGCTGAATAATATTCCATTGTATATATGTACCACATCTTTATTCATTCATCTGTCAATGGACATTTAGGTAGATTCCATGTCTTAACTGTTCTTGATTTACACTTTAAATCCATTATGATCTAAGAACAGACTCTGTATGATTTCTATTCTTTTAAATTAGTTTATGACCCCCAAATGTGGCCTATCTTGGTGAATGTTGCATGTGATCTTGGGGAAAATGTCTATGTTGCTGCTGGATGAAGCAGTCTACAGGTGTCCATTACATCCAGTTGATTGGCACTGTGGTTGAGTTCAGCTACATTCTTACTGATCTTCTGTCTGCTAGGTCTTTTCATTTATGATAAAGGGATGTTGAAGTCTCCATGTACAAGGGGAGTTTCACCTATTTCTCCTTTCATTTCCATTAGTTCTTACCTCATGTATCTTGATGGTCTGTTACCTGCATACATGCTAAGGATTATGTCTTTGGGGGAGCTGGTCCTTATCATTATGGAATGTCCTTCTTTATCCCTGGTGACTTTCTTTGCTCCAAATCCTCTGTCTCTCTTGATGGCTGTGTCTCCCTGTCGCTGTGCCTCACTGTATCATTGTCTCCATTCTGATCTGTTTTCCTCCCTGGTCTCCTTTGTAATCATCTTTCTCCATTTCAATTTTCCCCATCTCTCTTCCATATGCCCCTATTCTCAAAAGATCAATTTATCTCCCCAAATATACATCTTCACAGTATGTCTAGAGATTTGTCAATAGTTTCAAGATTTGAGTGGTTTCTAAGAGGATTTTGATTACATAGCAAGTCTTTATTTAGTTTGTCTTATAAGAACCCTGGAAATACTATCTTATAATTCATAATGGCAATATCTGTCAATACATTTATCTGGAATATTAAAATATTCTTTCTTGATACCATAGTGACTAATAAGTCTATCTACTTTGTAGTTTAAAATTAATTTATTAAGAACTTCTATTTAAAATATACATTTTAGACTGAATAAATCTTTTTAATTTAATTAAATCTTTAAGTCAGTTACAAAAAGATTATATATTTTAGACCATGCATTGTACCTAGAACATAGTAGGGCTTAATACATGTTTATTGACTGATTAGGTATTAATTTTATTAAATCCAAGAAAAGAAAATGTTACTCGGTTCTCCATATTATGCCTTGAGCCAGATTCTCAAGCCAAAAATAAATAAATAAAATAAACTAGCCAAAACCAAAAAATACAATCTCCTCCAAAACTATGAAAGTCACTATAGAGTAGAAATTAAAGAGCATAGGCCTAAGGATGAAATACACATTTACTACTTAAATGACTTTGAGTATATTTCTTAACCTCTCAAGCCTAAGTATTTAACTTTTTTTTGCAAAAAGAAAAGTGATAGTACCTATTTCATGGGGCTATTATGAAGATTATTTGGGATAATACATGTTAATTAGTTAAATTAATTGAGATAAAACATTGAGCATTTTCCTGCTACACAGTGATAAGAGGGATCAATTATTATCAATCTTTAACATCTCACATAGCCTATGATTGTATGGATATGTGAAACATGGCTTCTTTGTGGTTCAGAGTAGTCCCTGGAAATCAATCATCTTATTGGCCATTATTCTTCTTAGGTCAGTTTTGCAAAATCTTCATTATAACAATTTAAGTCAACAATGTGATTTGGTGGAAATATATAGTTGAAGGATTAGTAAAGCAGGGTTTAGCTTCTGATCTTTTGATATCTTTATTACAAAAGTACATGATTATTTGAAGAGATATTCAGTATTAAAAAGAACACAGGAGTTCCCGTCATGGCTCAGTGGTTAGTGAACTCAACTAGCATACATGAGGAGGTGGGTTTGATCCCTGGCCCTGTTCAGTGGGTTAAGGATCCGGCGTTGATGTGAGCTCTGGTATAGCCAGCTTGGATCTGGCATTGCTGGGGCTGTGGTGTAGGCCGGTGGCTACAGCTTGGATTCAACCCCTAGCCTGGGAACCTCCATATGCTGCAGGTGCGGTCCTAAAAAGACAAAAAGACCCCCCCCAAAAAAGCCACAAAACAGTGATGATTCTATTAAAAACTAAAGAGATTATCCTTTAAGTAGCAACTCCTTCCCTTTTCTGCACTTCCCTCAACCACACACACCCAGAACCACACACACACACACACACACACTCACTCACATACATTCCAGAGCTGGGAAAGGCTTTGCTTTACATTTAAAGTATTCACTGAGTACTTTCTGTGGTCCTGACATTATTCTCCAAGGTAATGGATGAGATGTATATGGACTGCATAGATTATATATTGTGGTTTTGTTAATGAGACGTAAATACCAGGACTGAACTAGTATCTGTTTCTCTGAAATTAAAGATCATTCCATAATATATCCCAGTATAATCTTCCTTGGTTTAAGAAAATTATTCCATTTATTTAACTTAAATCCATAACATAGGCATTTCTCATTATTTTATCTAGCATCAATGTCTACAAGGTTATAGCTTTCATGCAGCTACTTATCCACTGTATAGGAGGAAATTAACCAAATTCTATACATACTTACATTATTTGTGAACAATATGTTCAAATAAAATATCATAAATTTTCCTCAAACTATCCCATAGCAGAATAATCATCAGCCCACATTTATAGAGGACTGAATTTCCTTACTTTTTCTTAAAAAAGAATAGTAAGATAAGAGTGAGAGTTAACAAAAGACTAGATGCTACAGCTTGTCTAAGATGAATTGATAGTAAAAATAAAATAAGTTAACCTGGTTAGTGCCCACATTTGGACTCAAGGACCTCAGAAGAGGAAAGCACCTGAAGTTTGGATGGAGTACTGCTTTGGTGAGCCTCTGTGGGAAGTGCATAACCTTCACTTCAGTTCCTGATTGAAACCTCAGAAAAGGAGGTTTTACTCTGATGAGCTCAACCTAGCTGGTAGCTCTTGAGGGTTCACTGGAAGGGGTGGGCTGTGAGGTGCTGGGACATTCACCTTCCCTGGGGAGGAAAGACAAAGCAATTTTCTTCTATTTCTGTTCTCCTCCCAAGCAGAACACACAATTAAGCAGCCTGAGAGCTTACCCCTGAGACTATATCACTCATTACAGTCCCCAAATACTTGACATTATTTTATTTGATGAATCCTAACACTGCCCTAGTTCCCAAATCTCCAAGTGCTTCAGGTGAGCCATAAGGGTGCAGACAGTGTGACAATGAACAAGCTCCTGGCATTAAACTCTGCAGTTCGGCCTTTCTCTGGTGTAAGCTGGGTCCCTTGTGTTGCAGCAGAGGTGGGCAGAAAGCACCCTGGAAAAGCGGCTGATTGCAAGTAACAACTCAAGGTGTGGAGATGCTGCAGAGAGCTGATTATAGAGGCAGGGAGTGAATTAGGGAATCCAAGAAGGCAAGGTATCCCAGGGCGTTTATTAGAACTTGCCTGAGAGAGGATTTTCCTGGACACAAACCACCAAAGTGGGTTGACCATTGGAATTATTTCTAATCTCTACTCTGAAAGGGTTGCTTAAAAAAACCTATTCTCCCAGGAGAAGGAAGAGGATTCTCTTGAAGGCCACCTCCCCTAGAAGCCACCACCTCTCCCAGGAGGGTGGAGATAATTTCTGCCTCATGTTTATTCCTCTCAAGTTCTCTCTTCTACTGGAAGTGGAGGATTATTAATTTCATATCAAGCAATTGTGCAACTAACAAATGAATGAGTTTTTTGTCCCTGACCTGCTGGGAATATGGCATAAACTTGAGGAAAATGTGTCAGAGATGATCATGTTTCTAGAATATGCTTATCTTTGCTCCAACTGTGTGCATCATGAGAAAAACCACATATTTATTTTGGGACATAAAAAGTGCTCCTGATGGAGTTCCTGTCCTGGCTCAGTGGTTAACAAATCCGACTAGGAACCATGAGGTTGCGGGTTTGATCCCTGGCCTTGCTCAGTGGGTTAAGGACTCGGCATTGCCATGAGCTGTGGTGTAGGTCCCAGACGCAGCTCGGATCCCGCGTTGCTGTGGCTCTGGCGTAGGCCGGTGGCTACAGCTCCGATTAGACCCCTAGCCTGGGAACCTCCATATGCCGCGGGAGCAGCCCAAGAAATGGCAAAAAAGACCCCCCAAAAAAAGTGCTCCTGATTATATAAAAGAGCTGGTGCATAGTAGGCAACCCGTAAATATTAGAATATTTTCTTCTTTATTTCTTTCATGCCCAGGTGTACTCCAGAACATCTGGAAAGTAGAAAACTGATGTAAACCACAAAAATCCTGCTAAATTCCATGAAAACAACATTTTTAGGACATGATTTTCTTTAACACCATAAAAACACCAGTTATAAATTCTCATTTTACAGTATAAAATAGAAAGTTTTAACTAAGATAATCAGCAGTTAAATATAAAATTTTGGAAATGCATCACTTTAAAATATTATGGTTTTTTTATTACGTATTAAGTTAATGCAACTTTTAACCTGTGGACAACTTCTAAAAGTGGTCAGAGTGAAACTTGAGCAAATATGAAATATAAATGTATGCAAAGGGATATAGCACAGAGAAAACAGTCAGGTCTTCTTTTAAAAAATATATTATTATTATTTTTTTTAGCTGTGGTGTGTAGCCACTTGATGTGTGTATCTCAGTTCTCTGGACAAGGACTGAACCCAGAATGCAGTGGTGAGAGCACCAAGTTCTAACCACTATGCCACCAGGGAACTCCTGAGAATAATCAGGTCTTATGTGATATGGATATGCTCTCAAATGTGTACACTATATGCCCGCATGTAGAAATCAGGAAACTACCTTTCATTAACAACTGGTAAACTGGAAACCTGTGTAAAAGACAGTTTTAGAGGATACATTTTTATAATCAGCATATTAGGAATATTACCTAGAAATGGACATTTTCACAAAAATGAAAAATTAAAAGATGATTAGTAATTAAGTATAAGATGGAATTCTCACACAAATTAAAACAGAAAAATCTTTTAATAACATAAAGATCAATATTTATAACTCAAAATTGTTTATATTCTGTTAAAATTAAACTGAAATAACTTTATCTTGATAGTGTTTACTTTTTAAAGAGAGGAAAAATCACACAAATGTGTGAAAGAAATCAGGACACAGACAACACAGTCATTAATTGAAATGAAAACACATTATCTGCTAGCTTTGGGCATTGATTTCACAGGACATTTATAACTTTGAGACTTAAAATACTACTAGAACTTGATCATAGAGTTCATTTGAATGCAACACAAAGGTCCACATAAAATAGGTGGATTCAATCACCTTTCAAAGTAAACTTGTAAAAGAATAGAAAATAACGTTGTAAAAAAATACAAAAGACACAAATGAATGTATCTTCAGAACTGTGACAGAAATGTATGGTAAAGAAGGAAAATGAAAAATTATCACAATATTGTAAATCAACTATACTTTAATCTTTTGAAAATGAAAATGCTCAAAATTATATTTCTTAACTAATTATAAGTTATAAAATGACAGAAACACTATGGTATATGGAATGACTGGCCAAGAGGACCTGCTGAATAACACAGAGAACTCTACCCAATAGCCTATGATAGTCTATATGGGAAAGAACCTGAAAGAGAATGGATATGTGTACATATATAATAGAATCATTTAGTTGTACATCAGAAATTATCACAACATTGTAAATCAACCATACTTTAATAAACCGTTTTTTAAAAGGTTGAAAATATAATATTCCATTGTATATACATACCACATCTTTTTTATCTGTTCCTCTGTTGATGGACATTTAGGTTGCTTCCATCTCTTGGCTGTTGTAAATAGTGCTGCAATGACATTGGGGTGTGTGTATCTTTTCGTATTACGGTTTTCTCTGGATAGAGGTCTGGGAGTATGATTGCTGCATCATATGGTAATGCTATATTTAGTTTTTTTGAGAATCTCCATACTGTTTTCCATAGTGGTTGCACCAATTTACACCCTCTTCAGCATTTGTTGTTTGTAGACCTTTTGATGATGGCCGTTCTGGCTGGTGTAAAGTGGTACCTCATAGTAGTTTTGATTTGCATTTCTCTAATAATTAGTGATGCTGAATATCTTTTCATGTGCTTTTTGGCCATCTGTATGTCATCTTTGGATAAAAGTCTGTTGATCTTCTGCCCATTTTTTTTATTGGGTTGTTTGTTTTGATATTGAGTTGTAGGAGGTGTTTGTAACTTAGAGCACAACATTCAAAATTTTATGGAGAACTTATATCACAACCCGAATTATTTCTTTGGTACACATTATAAGCCTAGTCTTACTCTTTTGCTAGCTATGAGCCAACCTATTTACCCTCGGTGTTGTAAACAACGCACATTGTTTCCACACTGTTTGCAGGCTTTCCCCTTATCTTCTATGCTTTCTCCTAAATACCTTGTATTAATATTGCTCCTTCACTCGGCCCTCTCATTAACTCCCTAATATGAGTCAATAATTTTCATATGACATTTCTCAACGTCATGTAACACAACTAACTAGACATCCTTGAGTTACTCTTGAACTGGAGCAGTCCAATTTTGGGAAAGTGGACAAGTGTGCTTCCTGCTTTTGGAGATTGCTTTCTTTCACTGCAGCTTTTCTTTCCTTCTATGTCTTGTAACCTCTGCAGTTAGTGAGTTTATATAGTTAGGATAGGGAATAGGAAGGATTGTATTCAGTTTGGGGGACTCAGAATAGGAATTTATATAATTTTTAATTTCATAGATATTCAATCCAAAGCAAAAAAAAAAAGGAAAAAATCATATATGATAAAAATCACATTGGATACTCAAAGACTCTGAAAAACTTATGGTTTCCAAATGACACAGGTTGTGGGGGTAGGGGGGTGCACTGAGGGTTTGGGATGGAAATGCTATAAAATTTCTTTGTGATGATTATTGTACACCTATAAATGTAATAAAATTCATCAAGTAATTTTTAAAAAATCACATTGGATAGAGAATCAATGAGTGCAATATACCTAAAATTTTTCATTCAAATGAAGAAGGAAGGCTTTCTCTTGTGTTATTAAGGCACACATAAGACGAGAGTAGGGAACGTTTTTGGATTTAAGCAATAATAGAGCACTAGGGTGGCGATTCAGATGTTGGAAATGACTCTCCTTAGGGCACCCTTAACCTCTGCATTCCTCAGGCTGTAGATCAGTGGGTTCAGCATAGGGTTGAAAAAACTGTAAAACAGGAAAAGGACCTTCTGCTGCTCCTCAGGGTGGCGGGATTTGGGGGCCATGTACATGACAATGGCACTGCCAAAGAAGAGCCCAACCACACAGAGGTGGGAGGAGCAGGTAGAGAAGGCCTTTCTACGGCCCTCACCTGACTGGATCCCTAAGATGGCAAACAGGATGTGTGTGTAGGAGACCAGCACCAAGCAGAGGGGCCCAACTAAGATAAACATACAAGCAGCAAAGATGACCACTTGGTTGAGCCAGGTGTCAGCACAGGCCAGCTTGAGGACAGCCAGGATTTCACAGAAAAAGTGGTTGATTTCACGCGGCCCACAGAAGGGCAGCCTCAGGATGAGCACTACATGGACCAAGGCCAGGAGGGAGCCACATGCCCAGGATGTCACCACCAGGATGAAGCAGAGTCTCCAGCTCATGATGGCAGAATATCGGAGGGGGTGGCAGATGGCCACGTACCGATCATAGGACATCACCACCAGGAGAAGACATTCGGTGTGAGCGAAACTCAAAAAGAGAAAGGTCTGTGTCATGCAGCCAGTGAAGGAGATGGGCTTGGTTGGACTCAGGAGGTTTATCAGCATCTGGGGCACCGTGTTGCAGGCGTAAGCTATGTCAACAATGGCCAGGTGTGAGAGGAAGAAGTACATGGGGGTGTGCAGTCTGGAGTCCAATGAGATGAGCCCCAGGATGACCCCATTCCCCAGTAGGGTGAAGGTGTAACATAGGGAGAAAAGAACAAAAAAGATTAAATGGATCCTCCAACCAAGACGAAACCCCAGCAGGATGAACTCTGTAACCACAGTCTGATTTGTCTCCATTTCACTGTTAAGGAAAGAACCGGAAAGCTAAGTGACATTCTTTTTATTTAATGTTTCATAAATTTCTGGCATGTGGAAAAATATTATTAAATGCCTTTAAAAATTCATTGGATTATAAATAAGGAAAGGGAGGGAGGAAGGAGGGAAGGAAAGACAGCCTTACCTATACAATTAAATTCAAGTGTTCATATCCAAAAAGAGGTTATCCAAAAAGAGGTTAATATCCAAAATATAAAAAAAGAATCATGCAACTCAACAGCAACAAAGCAAATAGTCCAATCTAAAATGGGCAAAGAATCTGAATGGGCATTCTTCCAAAGAAGACATATGAATAACCAACAGGTACATGAAAAGTACTCAGCATCACTAAATATCAGGGAAATGCATATCAATACCACAATAAGCTATAACATTTTGCCTAGTAGAATAGCTATCATCAAAAAGACAAGAGATGACAAACATTGGCCAGGATGTGGAGAAAAGAGAAAACTTGTGCACTGTTGGTGGGACTGCAAATTGTTACAGCCACTGTGAAAAAAAAAAAAAATTCTTCCCCAGCCACATAAAAACGGAACTACGTATGATCTAGCAGTTCCCCTTCTAGGTATTTATATGAATGAAGAAAAACCCTACTAACTCAGAAAGTTATACAGATGTCCACATTCATATCAACTTTATTTACAATAGCCAAGACGTGGAAACAACCCTAAGTATTCATCAATGGATGAGTGGATAAAGAAATTGAGTCTGTGTGTGTGTATGTGTTCAGCCATGAAAAGAAGGGAATCCTGCCATTTTTGGTATGGATGGACCTTGAGGGCATTATGCTAAGTGAAATAAGTGACACAGAAAAAGACAAAAACTATATAATCTCACTTACATGTGAGATCTAAAAAAAACCAAACCAAACCAACCAAACAACAAAAAAAAAAAAACCACAAACAAACAAACAAAAAACCCCATCACCAAACTTGTAGAAAAGGGATCAGATTTGTGGTTACCAGGAGTGAAAGGCAGGTAGAGGGGAAACTAAATAAACATAGTAAAAAGATACAAACTTCCAGTTATAAGATAAATAATTACTAGGGGGGTATTGCACAACATGACTATAGCTAACACTATCGTATGGTTTGTTTGTTTATTTATTTAGCAGTGCCCATGGAAAGCATAAGTTCCCAGGCCAGAGATGGAACCTGCACCACAGCAATGGCCCTGTTGGATCCTTAGCTCACCAGGGAAATCAATCATATAGTATATTTTAAAGGCATTAGGAGAGTAAACCCTAAAATTTCTCATCCCAAGAAAAAAACACACTTTTCTTTTTTTGTATCTGTATTCTTTCTTAATAAAACTTGAAAACTTTAAAAAAGAAAATAATAGAGGTCATAGCCAAAATGAAAATAAGAAGGAAATAGATTCATCCCACTGTTAATTCAATCCTTCATATTTGTAAAATTTATTATACCTGAAATGTAAAACACAAAATGTCAGTATTTAAACCGAAAAACAGTGACTAAACTCAGCAAGAAGAAATAACATATACTTTATAAGTAGCTAATAGAAACACATTATTGACAAATTGGCAATTCAATTTGTCTCTTGATAAATAGCATCAACAAGAGTGGTAAGATACTTGGTGAATTAGCAACTTGGTAAACCAATGAATTTACTTTTTTACATTGGATCTTGGATGATAGGTTCCTCAATAACCAGAAATAATGAAAAAAATCATTATATAAAAAAGAAAAATAAATAGTGATAATGGGAGGAAAAAAACACGTTAAAATTCAACATTATTTCTAGTGCAAATATTTGTCAGTGCCATTGTAACAAATACCTTCAGGCTTAGCTGCTTTTCCAGGATTAATGTGAGAGAAGGTGCTGTATTTGACCACTCCCTAATTTAGCTGTCTTCAATCCAATGGCAATGTCAAGAAGATGCTCCCCAAGGGACATAGATATAAGAGAGACAATTGAATTCTGAGAAATAAATTCTGAAAAATATCCCTAAACAATGTGAATAACAATCTATAGGTTAAAAAAAAAGATAATGTAAAGAAATGTTTGATTGGAAAGTTTGGGGAAACTTCAAAAGTCCATTCAAGGTGCTCTGAAACAATATCAGGGACGCAAGACAGGAAGATGTGACAGGAACCCAAATGTAGTCACTTGAGTGGGTTACCTGTCCAAAGAAAGACTGGGAAAAATAAAGATGATTGATATGGAGCAAAGAATAAGATCAGAGAGGCAGCACTCTCTGTGCATCTTTAATGACCTTCAGGGAAAGGGAGGCCTGACCAGGATCCTAGTCATATGTCAATTCTATTTCCATAGTCTAGATGGATGGCTTGGATGGCTGGTAGTCAATAACACAAGTCAGCAAGACCCCTGATTAGCCCCTCCTCCTCTGATTTCATGTTCACTAGTTGATCACTAGGTAATAAAATTATTCTCTTCAGTATCTATTTCTGCAAAGAAAGAATGCATTGATCAGCAAAATTTTTTGCTCATTATGCAGTTGGATTTCAAATTTTAAATAAATATACATTTTAGGTATTCTTGCTTATGCATTATCCAATTATGTCTGGACAACAAGATGCACTTTCCAAAACTGGCTCTAAAAAAGTGTGAACCAGATCCTGGACCAAAGTAACCTCATTGAAGCAAGACTCAGGGAAGGAAATGGATCTTTCCCTAACAGCAACAGATGAGATGTCTGTTTCCTTCTAAGCATTATTCATAAATTGTCAAATCCCCTCCATATAAAAGTAACTTAAAAAATACATTTTAAAATCCTTATACATTACCAGGGATTATTTGATTTGGGGTTAATATTAAAAATTTCTATGCTTAACAAACTTCCTAAATTTACTTTTTAAACTCACAAGGCATATAAAAATATTTGGCTGTGAAAGATACATTTGAAACCACCTGCTAATAAAATATCAGTTTCTTTTTCCAATTTTCCTTTATTTCCCTTCATGGGAAAGCATAAGTGGAAAATGAAATACAGTACAGTACCCCATGTACTGTATTTTTTATAGCCAAGTTAAAAGACATATGGAAAAAAAAGGCCAGAGTATATTAATATTCTTTAAGCACAGAAGCCCTATTTGTTTCCAATTTGATTCATTTTAAAGCACTAGAGTAGTCTTGTTCATTTTTATGCCCATAGCAGTTAATAAACATTAGTTGAATGACAAATTAACAGACATATACAAATGAATAAACACCTAAATATTGATGTCCTTAGATTTGCTGTCTTTTAAAGTGTATTCCATTATAATTATTTCAGGTTGAACTCATTTATCTCACAGGAAGTAGAGCAATTTAGAAGTATTTCATCTCTGGTGATTTGTAGTAAAATAGGATTTAAAAAATTTGATAGTAATAACTAAAGGATTTATATTTATAAAGTGTTTTAAATAATTACATTTTAGATAAACATCTCTTTCAACTATTTTATTCTTATTTATTTATTTATTTTTTTGCCATTTCTTGGGCCGCTCCAGCGGCATATGGAGGTTCCCAGGCTAGGGGTCGAATCGGAGCTGTAGCCCCTGGCCTACGCCAGAGCCACAGCAACGCGGGATCCGAGCCGCGTCTGCAACCTACACCACAGCTCACGGCAACGCCGGATCCTTAACCCACTGAGCAAGGGCAGGGACCGAACCCGCAACCTCATGGTTCCTAGTCGGATTCGTTAACCACAGTGCCATGACGGGAACTCCTTTATTCTTATTTTACTTGATACTTACATAACATATAATGTTACAATCACATGGGATGCACATGGATTAAATTTCCTATGGGCTGGTGGGGATGACAGGGGTAGCTCAACATTTAAAACTTACCCGATCTCAAACATAACTTTTAAGCATAGTGATGTCCATCATTTATATGTGTACCATTTCAGAATTTCAAAAAAGGCAAGTCATGATCTTTTAATAAATAACCAGACTACTCTAAAGTCCTGAAGTAAATGTCTAAGAAGGAAATTATATCATATATAAACAAAACATCAGAACTTGATGAACCTCTATTTTAAAAAGTACACTTCAGGAGTTCCCACAGAGGCACATTGCGTTAAGAATCCTACTGCAGCAGCTTGGGTGGCTACGGAGGCTGGGGTTTGATCCTCGGCTGGCAGCAGTGGGTTAAAGGATCTGGCACTGCCACGGCTCTGGCTTACAGCTGTGGCTCAGATTCAATCCCTAGCCTAGGAACTTATAAGAAAAAAGAAAAAGTACATTTCAAAGTGATGTGCTGTTAAGTTCCTTTCTATGGTATCGGGCATGGGTAAAGCAGAATTCCTAAAATGTTCATCTATTGTTAATCCCTAGCTCAGCTAAAGTGTAGGGGTGTTTATTTGGAAATAATAAGGAGAAATAAAAACTAATTCATCTTATTGCTTTCATAGTTATAAGCTAAGACTTTGCAAGTCTGTTTCATGGGGTAAGGGTTAATAAGTGATTTTCCCGGATAGGAGGACTATTGTATACCTTAACAAAGAACTAATTGTCAATTCCACTTAATGACAGTCAATTTAAGAATCTGTTAAAGGTTGATAATAATTGGATACGCTATGGAGTGCTTCCTAGGTAGCTGGTAGTGTAGAAGTACATAATGAAGCAGGTTGAAGGTTCTCAGCTCAGTGACAATTTTACTGTGAAAAATGTGTTTCAGGTGAAAAAGCAGGGATATATAAAAATGTGAAGGAGTTCCCACTGTGGCTCAGCGGGTTAAGAACCTGACTAGTGTCCATGAGGATGAGGGTTTGATCCTTGGCCTCAATCAGTGGGATAAGGATCCAGCATTGCAGAAAGCCATGCTGTAGGTCACAGATGTGGCTTGGATCTGGCCTTGCTGTGACTGTGCTGTAGGCTGGTGGTGTAGGCTGTGATTCAACCCCTGGCCTGGGAACTTCCACATGTCACAGTTGTAGCCCTAAAAAAATTAAAAGTGCACATTAACCAGAGAAATCCAATAAAAAGAAAATGTAAAATATTATTGATTATCTCATCCTTCTCCCACCTCATGATACACCATCACATAACGTCTTGGACACTTTTCTTTACTCTATCCATCCCTATCACAAAAACTTATCCTCCAAGTTATAGAAAATCTAACATTTACACATATTTATATTCTATATGACAGAAGTCTTCATAATCTATAATTTGACTTCATAATCCATAATCCATAATTTGGCTTCATAATCCGGCTTCATAATCCATTGCAATCAGATTTAGTATGTCTTGTGACTATGCTTATAATAATTACATGCATAAATACATTGATTTTCCTGAAATGTAACATATTCCATAATATAACTACTATAATTTCCTTTGGCTAGGAAAAATTCAAATTTTCCATCTAAGTCCATAATAGAGAAATTTCTTACTTCTTTTTTTAGTGTCATCTTGGTCAAGTAAATCTTTATCACACGGATATTTCTCTAGCAATGAAACAAAATTAACCAAATTCTAAACGCCCTCATATACTTTGTTTATAAAATGTGCATTTGATTGTCCCCTGCAACCATTCATATGGCATATAAATAGTGAGTGCATTATGTTTAACATTATCAGAGAGTACTTATTTCGCTTTCTGACAAATAAAGAGTAGGCATAACATAGTGAAAGTAAAAAAAAAAATAACTACATGCTACAGCATGTATAAGAGGAATTGATGATAAAATAAAATAAGGCAACCTAGTCAGCATCACATTTAGACTCAAGGACCTCAGAAGAGGAAAGCACCTGAAGTTTGGATGGAGTACTACTTTGGTGAGCTTCTGTGGGAAGTGCATAACCTTCACTTCAGTTCCTGATTGAAAACGAGACCACATCTTCAGAAAAGGAGGTTTTATTCTGATGAGCTCAACCTAGCTCGTAGCTCTTGAGGGTTCACTGGAAGGGGTTGGCTGTGAGGTGCAGGGCATGCTCACCTCCACTGGAGAAGAGAGACAAAACAATTCTCTTCTGTTTCTGTTCTCATCCCCAGCAGGACATACAAGTAGGAAACACAGGCAGTCCCAGAGCTCACCTCTGAGACAACATCACTCATTACAGACCCTAAATACTTGACATTATTTGTATTTCACGCATCCCAACACTGCCCTAGTCCCCAAATCTCCAGGTGGTTCAGGTGAGCCATAAGGGTGCAGACAGTGTGACAATGAACAAGCTCCTGGCATTAACCTCTTCAACTCAGCCTCTCCCTAGTGTAATCTGGGTCCTTTGTGTTGCAGCAGAGGTGAGCAGAAAGCACCCTGAAAAAGCAGCTGATTGCAAGTAACCCAAGGTGTGGAGATGCTGCAGAGAGCTGGTTATAGAGGCAGGGAGTGAATTAGGGAATCCAAAGGGGCAAGATATCCCAGGGGGCTTATTAGAACCTGCCTGAGGGAGGTTCCAGAACACAAACCACCAAAGTGGGTCAACCTTTGGAATTATCTCTAATCTCTATTCTGAGTCGAGTCCCTCAGGGGGTAGGGGTGAAGGAAAGGACCCTTTCAAACACTGCTTCCCCTAGCAATTTCCCACATCTTCAAGGATTGGGAGATTTGATATCTCAAATGTTTTTATGTGTTCTTATACCAAAGATATTAACATGCTATTTTGGAAATATCACATCAATCAACCATGCAATTTAAAAACCAATGCGTTCATTAAAGTATGATTTCTGAGTTGCTAGGGTTGTGACATAAAGTTGGGGGAAACTGGGAAAAAGTTATCAAGTTTTCAGAACAAGTCTACCTGTGCTCCTACTCTGCATATTCACTGTGAGGAGAAACACATTTGGGAACACCAAAGTTGGCTCATAATTGTATGAAATCCCTAATATTTGTGCATATTAGGCAATCCACAACTGTTACGACCTTTCTTATTTTCTTTTTTCCCTAATGTTACAAATGACCTGTAGAAAATATGGAAATCAGGAAACTCACTCTAAACTAAAACTGAAATACTGTGAAAACAAGAGTTTAGGACATAATTTCTTCTGTTCATCATTATTTGACCATCACCTCACACTGGTACAAACAGCCATCATTAACAAATCCACAAATAACAATTGCTGGAGAGCGTACGGAAAAAAGGGAACTCTCCTATATTCTTGGTGGAAATGTAAGTTGGTACAACTACTATGGAAAACAGCATGGAGATTCCTCAGAAAACTAAATATAGAATTGCCATATGATTCAGAAATCCTATTTTTGGGCATATATCCACACAAAAATACAATTCAGAAAGATACATGCATCCTATGTTCACTGCAGCACTATTCACAATAGCCAAGACTTGGAAACAACCTAAATGATCATGACAGATGAATGAATGAAGAAGATGTAGTATGTATATACAATGGAATACTACTCAGTCTTAGAAAGAAAGAACTAATGTCATTTGCAGCAACATGGATGTAACTAGAAACTATCATACTAGGTAAAATTAATCAGAAAGGGAAAGACAAATACCATATGATATCACTTATATGCAGAATCTAAAATATGGCACAAGTGATCCTAACTACGGAACAGAAACACACTAACAGACATAGAGAACAGCTTGTTGCTAAGGGGGAGGAGGAGGGAGTGGTATGTATAGGGTTGGGGTTGGTATATGGAAACTATTACATTGAGAATGGATAAGCAATGGGGTCCTACCAAGGTGCCACTGTATAGCACAGGGAACTATGTCCAGGATCTTGGAATAGAACACAATGGAATATAGTAAAAGAGAAAGAATATGTATCCTGGGTCACTATGCTGCACAGAAGAAATTCACATAACACTGTAAGTCAACTATACTTTAATTTAAAAAGTAAAAAGATCTAAGCCAATAAGAAATTAAATATACATGTTTATGATACTGAACTAACTTAAATATAGGAAAATGAATCATCTGAAAATCACGTTTCTTATCATGTATCAAGGTGATGCAACTTTTAACTTGTGGAAAACTTCCTAGAGTGGTCAGAGTAAAACATAAATGTATACAAAGCATAAATGCATACAAAGGAAAATAATATACATAATATAGTCAGCTCTTAGTTGCAATAAATATGTTCTCAAATATTTATATTTTCTGTCACCACTGGGCATTTTCTGAAATCACTGATCTTATTTTAACCTGAATTTGTAGCCATTATGATTATAACAAGGTCCATTAGGATTTGTGCATAAGTTCCATTTGAAAGTATATTATCTACATTCCAGAGATAATAAAAAAACTTCAAAAATTAAAGTACCTTAATAATTTAATTTTCAAAATATTGGCTTTTAATTGATGAAATAAATATTCCAGTCAAGGATGAATATATCTTCAAAGAGTCATGACAGGCATGTAATTTATGGAAAATTACAACTGTAAAATATTATTAATTGTATTTATGGAGTAGTTATGCGTTAAAAAGAGAAAAGGGCCATGTTTCTCTTGGAATCCTGAAAAATGAAAAACTGAAGAGGCAGAATTTGTTAGTGCTTACTAAGCACAGCCCAAGACAAAGAAACTTTACTTAGTATCCACTTGGTTTTCTGATTATGAGATTTGTACTCTATTTGAGGTACTTATTTTGGTTTTAGAAAATACCATTCAGTATAATTCAATTGCATTTTCTTTGACACCAGCTCATTGAGCCATATTATTTTTTAAATTCATTTTCTCAGATTTTTGGATGGAAAATTGGGGAATCTTGGATAATGACTATAGGTGCTCCTTTCCCTCAGGAGAAATATCCTCCATTATAAACATTCAAATTGGCACCCAGGATAGCCACAATTATCTTGAGAGTTTTGTGAGGGTCAATCTGTTCTTCAGTGACCATAAATAATCTCCCAATGAAAAAGCCCCAGACCAGATAAACACTGTTGCTCAAAATATAATTTCATAGTCTAATCATCAGGATTCCCCAGAAATCATTAACTAAGAGAGGTAGAACACTATTTTCTGACTCAATTAAGTATAAACTTTACTAAGGACTAAACATTAACCCCATAAACAAGAACACTGATCTCTTTATTGAAATGATGATATTTGTTCAATAAGATAAGCCACTTTGATGCAATTAATAGTTTCTCTTAATCCCCTAAATTTTTAATTGTTCAGCAGGTCTTAACTCCACTAAAGCCTGGTAGAACTTCCTTCTTCAATTTATTCTAGGGTTTAATCTGCAACTGAAACATTTCTAAAACTGTTCTTAAAAGACTTATATCCAAGTTTTATTGCTTTTAAGTGGTCGAGACCTGACTATAATACAAAATAACATTTAAATGTAATTTTAAAAGATATAATTTATTTATATCACCTAAAACTTCGTTATTTTCTTCCATCATTATAAAAACAAAGTTTAAAAATTTCTACAGAGGAGTGGATAAAAATGTGGTACATAAATACAATGAGGTGTTACTTAGCCATAAGAAGAATGAAATAATGTCACTGCAACAACATGGATGGACCTAGAAATCACTATATTAAGTGAAGTAATCCAGAGAAAGATAAATATCATAGATTAGACACCACAGCCTGAGGTGCTCAGGTGGGGGCTGGACACTGAAACTCAGGCTCTGGAGGTCAGTTCCAGGGATAGGACTAGGGTTGGTAGTGCAGAAATAGCCTGTGGGAGCTAGGGTTGGTGCACCAAGGACTGGAGAGCAGAATGTCACAGCTGAGGGAACCCAGGAGGAGGTCTGGGCTTACAGGAAAAGCAAGGTGTCATAAGAAGAAGGAAGAGGGAGGGCAAGAGGAAGAGGGGTGGACCGCCACAGGGATTTCTTTCTCTGTGGACTCAAAGACTCTTGGTGGGCAGTGCTATGGGCAGTGAGGTGACTCTTGCATCAGGGATGACCCCTCTTTTGGCAACACCTCATGTGCAGGCTAAGTGGGATGATGTTTCTTGCCTGTTCTACAGGTGGCAGGAACAAACCACTGCAGTTATCTCAGATTCCAGAGGTGGGCATGGCCCACTGCCACTAGGGGTCCCTGAACAGGCATCATTTGCAGCCCCAGTCAACTCAAGAGGCAGCACAGAGGAGGGCACTGGGTCCTTGGTACTGTTAAGAGCCCAGCAATCAGGCACTGTCTACTAGCCCTGCCCATTGCCTCTATCTCCCAGGAAGAACATGCAGCACCCTATCAGAGGGATAACAGCATTCTCACACTGAGGAAAAAGACAACAACATCCAAATTCCCACACCAAAAATAAATAGTAAGTCCCCACAAAATAAAGAGGACTCTTGCATAAAAACATCATTCCAAGATTATAGTAGTTGTTTTCCCTAAACTTATGGAATAAGAAAAATAAAAGCAAAATGAAGACACCCAGGAACCATTCCCAGTTAAAAGAACAGGACAATTCACCTAAAGCAGCAAACAATGAAGCAGACATCTGCAGTCTAACAGAAACTGAGTTCCAAAAGGAGGTAGTGAAACTACTGGAGGAATTAAGGGCAAATAAGAAGGAATTAAGAGTGGTTATAAACAGTAATGCAGATTACTTTAGAAAGGAACTAGAAAATATAAGCAAGAGCCAAGAACACTTAGAAAAGTCATTTGCAAAGACACAAATTAGTTAAAAGCAAAGAAGAACAAAATTAATAATGCAGAGGAACAAATTAGTGACTTAGAAAATAATGGAAATCACCCAATTAGGACAGGACAGCAGACAGAAAATCAAATGAAAAAATATGAATGCAATATAAGAAGTCTATGGGATAATATTAAGCAGGCCAGTCCACACATAATAGGGATTCCAGAAGGAGAAGAAAAAGAAAAGGGGACTGAAAATATACCTGAAGAAGTTATGTCTGAAACCTTTCCAAATCTAAAGGAAACTGATATCAAGATACAGGAAGGACAAAGGGCCCCAAACAAGTTGAACCCAAACAGGCCCACCCCAAGACATATTATAATAAAAATGGCAAAAGTTAAATAGGGGATTCTAAAGGAAGCAAGAGAAACACAAAGCGTTAATTATAAGGGAACCCTCAAAATGTTATCAGCTGATTTCTCTACAGAAACACTACATGCCAGCAGAGAGTGGCAAGATATATTCAAAGTCCTAAAAGGGAAAAATTTGCAGCCCAGAATACTTTACCCAGCAAGAATATCATTTAAAATAGAAGGAGAAACAAATAATTCCTCCAACAAGCAAAACCTGAAAAAAAATACAGCAATACTAAACCCATTCTAAAAGAAATGCTGAAAGGACTCCTTTAAACAAAAAAGAAGCAACAAGAAATAGGATGGAGGAAATCACAGTTGGAAAGTAATCACTTAAACAAGCCAGGATACAGAAATAAAAAGGAAAAAAAAAACCTATTGTAAAAGGGACCATAAACACAAGGAAAAGCAAAAGGACAAACATGAAGATGTTAAAAATGGACATCAAAATCATAAACTATGGGGAAGGAAAGTAAGAAAATCTAGAGTCTTTTGTTTCTAGAATGTGTTTGGGCCTATATGACTATCAGGCTAAAGCAAGCAGATATAGGAAGGGGTTAACATGCTTGAAAAACAAGGCAACCACAAATCAAAACCAAACATTACATTCTCAAAAACTAAAAAGAAGAGGACACAAGCATAAAATGAAAGGAAATCATCCAACCATAAAAAAGAAAAGAAAAGAAAGGAACAAAGGAGAAACATAAAATCAACTGGAAAACAAGGTTCAAAATTGCAATAAATACATATGTATCAATAATTACCTCAAATGTCAATGAATTGAATGCTCCAATCAAAAGACTGGATGAAAAAAACAAGAGCCTTCAATATGTTGCCTACAGGAGACTCCTCTAAGGGCAAACATCACAGAGAAATTGAAAGTGAGTGGATGGAAAAAGATATTTCATGCAAATGGAAAAGACAGGAAATAAGGAGTTGCAATACTCCTATCAGACAAAATAGACTTTAAAATCGAGGCCATAAAGAAAGAAAAAAAAGGACATTAATGATAAAAGTATCCATTCAAGAAGAGGATATTACATTCATCAATACATATGCCCCAAATATAGGAGCACCCCTATATATACCATAAATACTAACAGACATAAAAGGAGAAATTGATGGGAATACAATAATAGTAGGAGCCTTTAACGCCCTGCTCACATCAATGGCCAGATCTAGACAGAAAATCAATAAGGCAACAGAGATCCAAATGACACAATAGAAAATTAGACTTAATTGATATTTTCAGGACATTCTATCCATGAAAACTAGAATGTACTTTCAAGTGCACATGGAACATTCTCAAGGATTTACCACATTCTGGAACACAAAAATAACCTCAACAAATTTAAGAGTATAGAAATTATTTCATGTAGCTTCTCTGACTACAATGGCATGAAACTGGAAATCAACCACAAAAAGAGAAATGAGAAAAACTGGCTGCTTGGAGACTAAACAACATGCTAGTAAAACAAAACAAAACAAAACAAAAAAACAATGGGTCAATGAGAAAATCAAAACAGAAATTAAAAAATACCTCAAGGAGTTCCCATTGTGGTGCAGTGGAAACAAATCCAACTAGTAACCATGAGGTGGTGGTTCGATCCCTGGCCTCGCTCAGTGGGTTAAGGATCTGGCATTGCCATGAACTGTGGTGTAGGTCACAGATGTGGCTCAGATCCTGCTTGGCTGTGGCTGTGGCCAGCAGCTGCAGCTCCAACTGGACCCCTAGCCTAGGAACCTCCATATGCAGTAGGTGTGACCCTAAAAAGCAAAAACAAACAAACAAACAAAAAAGCCTTGAGACAAATGATAATAAAAGCACAACCATTCAAAATCTATGGGATGTTGCAAAAGCAGTGCTTAAAGAGAAGTTCTTGGCAATAGAGGTCTTCCTCAAAAAAGAAAAATCTCAAATTGACAACTAAACTAACTTTTTTGCCTAAAAGAATTAGAAAAAGAAGCACAAACAAAACCTAAAGTTAGCAGAAGAATAAAATAGCAATTCAAAAAGAAAGAAAGAAAGAAACAAACAAACAAATAAACAACAGAAAAAATCAGTAAAACCAAGATCTGGTTGTTTGAAAAGGTAAACAAAATGGACAAATCTCTGGCCGGACTCACCAAGAAGAGGAGAGAAAAAACTCAAATAAACAAAATAAGAAATCAAAAAGGAGAAATCTCAACAGATACTGAAGAAATAAAAAAAATACTATGAACAATTACATGCCAACAAATTTGACAAAACTAGAAGAAATGGATAACTTTCTAGAGTCTTACAGACCACCAAAACAGAATCAAGAAGAAATAGATCAATTGAAGAGACTGATCACTAGAAATGAAATTGAATATGTCATAAAAACACTCCCTACAAACAAAAGTCCAGGGCCAGATGGCTTCACAGGAGAATTCTACCAGACATACAAAGAAGAACTTATACCCATCCTTCTTAAACTTTTCCAAAAGGTTGTAGAAGAAACACCCCAAAGACATTCTATGAAGCCACCATCACCCTAATACCAAAACCAGACAAAGATACTACCAAAAAGGAAAAGTATAGGCCAATATCTTTGATGAATATTGATGTAAAAATGCTCAAAAAATTTTAGCAAACTGAATCCAACAACACATAAAAAAGGTCATACAGCACAACCAAGTGGATTCATCCCAAGTTCACAAGGATGCTTCAACATATGCAAATCAATCAATGTCATGCACCACATTAACAAAAGAACAGTCAAAAACCATAGATCATCTCAATAGATGCAGAAAAAGCATTTGACAAAATCCAACATTCATTCATGATCAAAACTCTTACCAAAGTGGGTATAGAGGGAACATATCTTAACATAATAAATGTCATTTATGAGAAAACCACAGCCAATATAATAATGGAGAGAAGCTGAAGGCCTTCCCACTAAAATCTGGAACAAGACAAGGATGCCCACTCTCACCACTTTTATTCAACATAGTATTGGAAGTCCTAGCCACAGCAATCAGACAAACAAAAGAAATAAAAGGCATTCAAATTGGAAGAGAAGAGATAAAACTGTCACTCTATGCAGATGACATGATACTATATATATATAAAACCCTAGGGACTCCTCACAAAAACTACTCAAACTGAACAACAAATTCAGCAAAGTAACAGGATACAAGATTAACATTCAGAAATTGGTTGCATTTCTGTATACTAACAATGAAACAGTAGAAAGGGAATAAAGAGGACAGTACCTTTTACAATCAACCCCCCCAAAATGAAATACTTAGGAATAAACCTGACAAGGTGGCTAAAGACTTATATGCTGAGGAATATAAAACATTAATCAAGGAAATTAAAGATTATTCAAAGAAACAGAACAATACCCATGCTCCTGAGTTGGAAGAATTAATATTATTAAAATGGCCATACTACCCAAAGCAATCTACAAATTCAATCCAATCCCTATGAAATTACCCATGACATTTTTCACAAAACTAGAACAAACAATCCAAAAATGTATATGGAACCATAAAAGACCAAGAATTCCCAAAGCAATCCTGAAGAACAAAACTCAAGCAGGAGGCCTAACTCTCCCAGACTTCAGACAATATTACAAAGCTACAGTAATCAAAATAGTGTGGTGTGGTACAAATCAGATATACAGACCAAAGAAACAGAATAGAGAATCTAGAAATATACCCAGACACCTACAGTCAATTAATCTTCAACAAAGGAGGCAAGAATATAAAATAGGAAAAGACAGTCTCTTCAGGATGTGGTGCTGGGAAAACTGGAGCGTTGCATGTAAATCAATGAAAGTAGAGCACATCCTCACACCATGCACAAAAATAAACCTAAAATGGTTTAAAGACTTATAAGACAAGAAACCATAAAACTCCTCGAGGAGAATATAGGCAAAACATTCTCTGACATCGACCATACAAACGTTTTCTTAGGTCAGTCTCCCAAGGCAACAGAAATAAACACAAAAATAAACCAACAGTTCCTAATAAAACTGACAAGATTTCACACAGCAAAGGAAAGCATAAAAAAAGACAACCTATGGAATGGTAGAAAATAATTTCCAATGATTAACCCACATGGGCTTAATCTTTGAAATATACAAAGAACTCTTACAAATGGACAGCAGAAAAAAAAAAGGAATTGAAAAATGGGCAAAAGACCTCAATAGACATTTCTCCAAAGAAGAAATGCAGGTGGCCAACAGGCAAATGAAAAAATGCTCAACATCATTAATTATTAGCGAAATGCAAATCAAAACTACACTGAGGAGAATTCCCATTGTGGCTCAGCAGAAACAAATCTGACTAGCATCCATGAGGACACAGGTTTGTTCCCTGGCCTTGCTCAGTGGATCGAGGGTCCAGCATTGCCATGAGCTGTGGTATATTTCACCACAGACATGGCTTGGATCTGGCATTGCTGTGGCTATGGCGTAGGCTGGCGGCTACAGCTCTGATTCAACCCCTAGCCTGGGAACCTCCATATGCCATGGGTGTGGACCTAAACACACACACACACACACACACACACACACAAACTACATTGAAGTATCACCTCATATCAGTCATATTTGCCATCATTGGTAAGCCTACAAATAACAAATGCTGGAGAGGGTGTGGTTAAAAGGGAACCCTCCCGCACTGTTGGTGGGAATATAAATTGGTACAACCACCATGGAAAACAGTTTGGAGGTACTTCAGGAAACTAAATATGGAAGTACTATATGATCCAGCAATCCCATTCCTGGGCATATATCTAGACATAGCTTTCGCTGAAAAAAATACATGCTCCCCTATATTCATTGCAGCAGTACACACATAGCCAAGACATGGAAACAACCTAAATGTCCAACGACAGATGAATGATAAAGAAGATGTGGTACATATACACATTGGAATACTATTCAGCCATAAAGGAGAACAAAATAATGCCATTTGCAGCAACATGGATGGAATGAAAGACTTCATACTAAGTGAAGTAGGTCAGAAAGAGAAGACAAATACCATATGATATCACTTATATCTGGAATCTAATGTACTACACAAGTGAACCTATCTACAGAAAAGAAAAAAACTCATGGACATGGAGAACAGACTTGTGGTTGCCAAAAGGGAGAGGGAGGGAGTGGGAGGGACTGGGAGTTTGGGGTTAGTAGATGCAAACTATTTCATCTGGAATGGATAAGAATTGAGATTCTGCTATGTAGCACATGGAATTATATCCAATCACTTGTGAAGGAACATGATGGAAGATAATGTGAAAAGAAGAATGTATACGGATGTATAGCTGGGTCACTTTGCTGTGCAGCAGAAATTGACAGAACGTTGTAAATATAGTATAATAAAAAGTTAAAAAAAGATCATAGGAGAGCACTAATATGTGGAATCTAATAAAAATGATACAAAAGATCTTATTCACAAAACAGAAAGAGACTCAAAGATTTCAAAACAGGCTTATGGTCACCAAAGGGAAAATGTTGGGAAGAGGGATAAATTAGGAGGTTGGGATTAACATATAAACATTACTATATATAAAATACATAAGTAACAAGGACTTACCTATAGTACAGGGAAATCTACTCAATACTATGTAATAGCCTATATGGGAAAAGGAATCTGAAAAGGAATATGTATATGGGCAACTGATTCACTTTGCTGTTCACCTGAAATGAACTCAGCATTGTAATCAATTACACTCCAACAATTTTTTTAATTCTTAAAAATTTGTCTATATATTTAGTCACCAAAAAAACCAAGAATTTTTTTTCTTTCATTAGGTGGAAATCTTTGTAACTACATGAACACCTCAACCTTTTTTTCTTCTGAGACTGTAGTAATGCACATGGCATTCCATACAGACTATCAGGAAATTCCTGTTTGTGAGACTATCATTTGAGATTTCTTTCATAGTAAGCATAACCAATGAATAATAAATCATGTACTTTCCTATTATGTTTTGTTCTTAAACTCTAAAGGATCAACTAGCCCCTTGGGCACTCTAGCTTTTGTTCATTTCTTTTTTATCCATCATATTCATCATGCACCTATTCCTGTGAACATTCTCTTATAAAACTTCTCCCATGTCTCTATTTTCTAAACACAATAATTAAACTTTTCTAAAGCTTATGCACTATGTAGATGATCAGCTTTGAAAATTCTTCAAGTTTCCTGTGAGATACTTGTCTTTATCTTAACTGCCTTGAGACAGAAAAATAGGTTGATTTCATGTAGGAGGTAAATAAGAAAATGTGAATAGTGAATAAAATATTTTAATCTCAGATTTATAAGATTGTGAAATTGAGTGAGGTCATCTGAGATGTAACTAGGAACACTTATCCACGATGAAGCAGAGAGCTGAATTTAGTATCTACGGATGATCCAACATTGAAGAGTAAAGATAGGGACCCTCAGTTTCTGTACCCAAAGAGAGAACAGACCTGGGGTTCCATGTTTATACCTGCATCCTCTTTAGAGGTTTATCTTGCAGGGAAAAAAAATCATTTTGCTCTAGAAGATGGTTACAGGAAATATTTGCAATGAGTCAATCAATGTCAATATCTCCTGTTCCAGTAAACTGTTAATAAATGTTATTTAAAAATTTCATGTGACCAAATGAGTTTGGAAAATATTGACTAAAAATTGATGGTGAGTTTGAGGTTGGTAGATGCAAACTATTACATTTAGAATGTATAAGCAATGTGGTTCTACTGTATAGCACAGGGAATTATATCCAGTCTCTTGTGATAGACACCATAATGAAAGATGACATGAGGAAAAGAACATATATATTTGACTGAGTATCTCTGCTGTACAGCAGAAATTAACTCAACACTGTAAATCACATAAACTCTGATAAAAATAAATTTTAAAAATTGCAATAGAATTCTTTATTTACCATAGGAATTTTTATAGGTTTACTATGCTAATATAATTGTGAGCCTTCTAAAATATGACATATGATATCCAATAATTCTCAAACTTATTTGACCAGAGAATTTATTTTTAAAGCCCCCTTGAGGGATTAATGATTTGAGGAAACATTTTGGGAGATATGGAGCTGGACCATAGCCCTATGAAGAAATTAAAAAGAATATAGGGTGTTCTAGATCTGTAGCTTCCAAATGTTGGGCCATAGCATTCAGTAACATCAAAATTTACAATTTATAACATTTAAAGTCATAGATTTCTAAAATACATCCCACATCTACTGAATCAGCGATATAATGGTGATTCAGGGCACAGCTATATTTTTAACGTCTCAGATAACATGCTGAATTGGGTTTGAAACCTCTTGAAATAATATTCTCCTAGGTCACTGTCCACCCTGATGCCATCATGTTTTCATAAAGCTCTCTTTATTCCCAGCACTCTCTTTAAGGCACCCTTTACTTCCAAATTTCTAAGAGTGTATATAAGAGGATTGAGCATGGGATTGAAAAGGCTATGAAACAGGAGAAGATATTTCTTCGGCTCCTTGGGGTTCCCATATCTGGGCCCAACATAGGTGATAATGGCTGTGCCATAAAAGAGCCCAACCACACAGAGGTGAGATGAGCAGGTGGAGAAGGCTTTTTTTTGCCCTCCCCCAGATTGGATCCTAAGGATGGAACAGAAGATGCACATGTATGAGATTACAATTAAGGAGAATGGTCCCAGTAGCACAGAAATTGCTCCAGCCAATACCACAGTTTCATTAATGTGGGTATCTGCACAAGCAAGTTTGAGTAGAGCCATGATTTCACAGAAAAAGTGATTGATTTTCTGGGAGATACAGAAAGGTAAGGGTAAAAGTAACACTAGATGAATCAAAGACAGAAGGACTCCAATGGCCCAGGGAATCACTACCAGGGTAATGCAAACTCTCCAGCTCACGATGGCAGAATATCGGAGGGGGTGGCAGATGGCCACGTACCGATCATAGGACATCACCACCAGGAGAAGACATTCAATGTGAGCAAAGCTCAAAAAGAGAAAGGTCTGTGTCATGCAGCCAGTGAAGGAGATGGGCTTGGTTGGACTCAGGAGGTTTATCAGCATCTGGGGCACCGTGTTGCAGGCATAAGCTATGTCAACGATGGCCAGGTGTGAGAGGAAGAAGTACATGGGGGTGTGCAGTCTGGAGTCCAATGAGATGAGCCCCAGGATGACCCCATTCCCCAGCAGGGTGAAGGCATAGCACAGGAAGAAGAGCCCAAAGAGGAACAGCTGAATCCTTGGGTCAAGAGAAAATCCCAGCAGGATGAACTCTGTGACAGAGGTCATATTGTCTCCCATATCACTATGACAAAGAAAATTGAGTTAATGTCCACAGTTTATGAGAAGTCTTTAAAAATAGATTTATGTTAATGTGTTTGGTGCATTTTTTATGGTTAAAAAAAGTATTCAGAAATTCTCAGTGAATTTTTGTGTTTTTAACTGAATATTTAAAGACTTTATTTGGTAACCTTAAGATAAATACATACATACATATATACATATGCATAAACACACATACATATATGTTTCCTTTCTTGTTACTGTTTTTAACAGAGGTTAAATATTCAAAATATATATATTGTCACATGTTAATCAAATACATAGTTTTTGTTTCATTCAGTGAGCTATCTCATATCCTTCAAATAAATTTTGCTTTTCTTTGCTTACATTAAAGTTATTTCTGTTTTTTTTTTCCAAAAATGATGACCCTTAATTGCTTCACATGCTGAAGTCCTTAAACTGCAATATGTCTAATCTCAAGTTGGAGGGTTTCATTAAGGAGTTGGGGCATATAGTAAGGGGAGACATACCATTACCCAAATATATATTTAGCCATTAATATCTCATCTGCCTGTCAAAACATACTTTCCACTCCTGCATCTTTTGTCACCTGAACAACTAATACTATATTAAATCTCTTCTTGTTCAAGTGTAATTTTCAATCTAAAATCTGTTTATTATTTAGTTTTTCATAATGTTAAATAAACATATGCATGAATGACTAAACAGGTTTGTACTGTGTTGTTTACCTAAACACAAAAAGAGAATCAGTAACTATTAGGTTTTGACCCAATATTGATGAACAATCTAGAAATACTCAGTTTTAGACATTGTCTCTGCAGCTGATTGGCACTAGTTGGAGGACTTCTGTGAAGGACTCTGCAAAAGGGGTCTCTAAATTCCTTGAGAGACTGAACTAAATCATCTTTCTTACTCTATAATTCCACAATCAAAATATAAGGATAAATAATGTTACCCTTCTTGCTTAAATTTTATTCCCATCTTTTTTTTAAGATCATCTATCTTGTAGAGAATGAGAATGAGCCATAATTCTCAATTTAGAAGGCTATAAATTATAAAGGCATTTAAAAATCATTCCACTATCATGGTTACTCCTCTAATACTATTCCAATAAGTGTCATGTCCAGAAGGCTAAAAATGAAATGTTTTGGTGTTTATTGATTTCCTGTGATATACATACCATTGTTTCAAGGGTGGAGCCATCAGTTGATAGGAGCTCTGAGCTCGAACTCACCATTCAGACTTTGGCCTCATAATACCGCACATAAATAAATATTTGTACATTTATCCAACAACTCTAAATACTCTCCCTTATATAGATACTTGACTTCCCTCTATATGTAATATTTTAAGCCTAGATTTTAAAATAAAAATACTAGCGTTTTTTGTTTCATATTCAATATTTATCAGAAAGCCACACACACTTACTTCCCTACCTTAAAAATAGCTACAAGTCCAAAACAATAATTCTTATGTTGACTATATTAGTACATTGATATGTTGATCAATAGTATATTTTATTCAGACTATTATTTAAACTATCAATGAGCAAAATTTGAGCACTAATAAAAATATAATTTGGAATGGTATTGAAGAGTGACAGTAACAGCTAACAGGCAATGAAAATGATGTTAAAATATATTTTACTCAAACTTACAAAGGCAATTAAGAATCATGTGTGTTTAGGGATGACTTGTATAAGGACCCCACAAAATTTTCATATCACCTCTGTCCAGTAGGCCTAATTCACAGCAAAGGAAATGACAAAGGGCAAATGACAAAGAGACTCACTGGTTCCAACGCATGTTATATTACTCGGAAATCGTAGACCTGATAAAAATTATAACCTGACATACAGATTTAGGACACTGGCAAATGTACCTGGTGTGGCTAAGTTTATTGATGGTGATGGAAGAATTGCTCCTCCTCTGAGAACTGCTGAGGAAGGGTGTTGGCTTTTCATTTTGTCAACAAGAGGAGAAGGCTTTGTTCCCTTATTATCTCCACAGAGCACCTTCCCAGTTGTCATGAGGGCTTTGTGCAGGGCATGAGACAGTAAGTTTCACACCAGTATGCTCCCTACAGAGACATGAAGAAGACAACCCACTGTTATCCTCCTGAGACTGCAGAGGATTGGCAGTCTCTATTTCTGTCTCTGAGGAAATCTTTAGAGGTTAAGATAATAACAGGTAGTGCTTTCATAACAAAAATGATGCACACCTATTCAGTCATGCATGGTTGCTGGGTTATCCCATGAATATTAATGCCCAAATACAGAAAATTTGTTATAGTTTCATGAATTTTTATGTTGTCCAGCTCTCAGACATTCAGGAGGCACTTGGAAGATCCATGTCTGTTTATTACTTGACAGTGAAATAAAAACTTGACTTTATTTCCTAGAAACACATTTGTTTTAGTGTACATAGTCTGGTTTCCCAACTGCTATGAACCTTGTAGGAAAATAAACTTGTGTTCAAGGGTCTTAATCACTAGATTTTAGGTAGCAACTCGACCTACATTCCTTGAGCACAGGTCTGGAAATGTGTGGTCATTCCTGTTCGGGCTTCATGTTGCACTGCTTTGTGTCTTGTTGACCTGCCTAGAGGATGAATGGATAAGGCACAAGGGTGGAGTAAAGCTTACTTTTAAAAAATTTCCCTTTTTGATAATTTCTGGTCCTGTCCTCATGGGAATGATACAGCTCTGTAAAAGCAGAGAGCCAATTCCTGTCCTCTTAACCCTGACGGGGGTGCTGGATATATGTATTCTATCTGTCAGAGCAGGCATTTCTATCACAGTGTACACTGTAGGACAGTATTGCAATTCTGCAGTCGGTTATCAGCTATCCAGTGTCCTAAGTCTGTATGTCAGGTTACAATTTCAGAATCATGCCGTATGTGTTGGAACCAGTGAATCCCTTGTCATTTGTTCCTTGTCATTTCCTTTGCTGTGAAATAGCACTGTTGGACTGAGGTGATATTATGTGGGAAACTGAATCAGAAATTAAATATTCTAATAACCCTACAGCAGAAGTACCGGTCAAGATATGGTAGAAAAGTAGGCAAGTTTATGCTTGCAACATACATCATCTGCAATCACAATGAGTCATTGCCCTACATAGGATAGAAGGAATCTGCATGTCACCAACTGCCTTATTGATTTCCTTAAGAGGAAGGTACCACACCGAGGGCCCAGCATTGGTCTTTGCTGCCCAAGAACAGATATTCAGAACAGTAGAGCTGCATTGGGGGGGGGGGCAGCTTATCCCACTGCATTCATGCAAAACCTCCATCTCTGTTGCCATGTCTACTGCATTAGTGTGCTCACCATGCAATCACTGGAGTAGCTGAAAGCAGAGACTGGCTGACATCTACTGAGTTGTTTTACACCTGGTTGTTTAAGGCCTCTGCTGCAATGATGTCTCTGCTTGGTATGAATGTGGGATGTACAAATTCAGTACTTTGTGCCCCACCTCCCAACTCTTTCCCATACCTCTATTCACTCACTATTTCAACTATGCTCCCTCCAGGCCCATGACCAACCAGTCAACACATTTGCCATTTTCCAGGAGTCCATGAATATTCTTATCTCAGGAAATTTCTCTCTCCGCAAATTAGATGAATAGGTGAATGGCTAGGTATTGGCAATGAGAAATTTATCCTCATTAGTTAGCTTTAAGGCCCCGCACCTGAGTATTACATACATAACACCAATATATCTAGCCAGATGATATGGGGATCTGGGTCACCTGCCCATTTAGTTCACTTTTGTCTTCTGCACTTGCTCTTGTCCTACGTTATACCACTTTCAGTATATGATGCATGGTTGCTGGGATCATTCTATCTTATGATTGGGTGGGTCTGATAGCATCTCAGTTCAAGACAGAAGACTCTGGATTTATAGTTACTTGATGATCTTTGACTAGTTTCTACCAAGTCTCAGTATTATGTGGGGAATGGTCCTTTGAAAGGTGTATTGTCTTCTGCTGTAGATGGAAAGCCTTGATGTAGAATCCCTGTGGCCTGTTTCATGATTCACCTATTGGAGATTAGTGGAGACATCTTTCTCTACCAGAGATACGTTCAAATCCATGTGGTCTGCTGGTCAAGTTACAAGCTCTAAAGCTATAAAGTGTATAATTCAATGGATTATATACAATATAAATAATATTGTATATAAAATATTTGTGTAAGCACCCATCCATACCAAAGTGTAGAACATCTCCATTACAACGGAAAATGTCCATAACCCCCTCATTGCTAGAAATCACTTTCCTACCTCAAGATAAAACACTGGTCTGACTTCTGTCACGCAATTTAGTTTTGCCTATTTTTTAACCTCATCTAAATAAATTACAGAGCAAGGATGCTTTTGCGTCTGGCTCCTTTGACCCAGTATACTTTCTCCCATATTATTTGTATATCAGAAGTTCATTTTTTATGATACATAATATTCGATATGAACATTCCAAAATTCATTCATCTATCCTTAATGTTCATGGACATTTAGTTTATTTCTAATTTTTGGCTATTGTGACTTAAGCTTCTATGAATATTCTTATACATGCTTTCACTGGATATATGCCAAGGAACAGAATTACTGAACCACAGGATAGGCACATATGTATTTTTAGTAGATCTTGTGAAACAGCTTTCTAGTACAGTTTTATAATTTTACATCCACACCAACACTTAATATTAACTTTGTAATTTTAACCATGTGGTACTTCTCTGTGGTTTTATTAATATTTTATTGATGAGTAATCATATTGAACTCATTATTGTATGTTCACTGGCCTTTGGGTTATCTTTTTGAATGAAGAGCCTCTTCAAGTTTTTTAAACAACTTTTAATTGAATGGCCTTTTTTACTTCCTCATTTATTTGTAGGCATTGTTTATAGAGTTTGGACATAAGTGTCTGGTTGAATATAGGTACTGAGGTATGTTCACATGCAGTATGTGACTTGCTTATTCATTTTCTTACTGATTCATTTGATGAAAATAAGCTCTTAATTTTAATGGAGTCCAGGTTATTAATTTTTCTTTTAAGATTAGTGTTGAAGGAACATTATAAATCAACTGACTTTAATAAAAAATTTTAAAAAAGAAAACTACCTATCCCAAATTCTTGAAACATATCTTGAGAAACAAAACTTGAGAAACATATCTCAAGTTTTCTCCTAGAAGAGTAAATATTTGCTTTCATGTTTAGATCTATGATGTACCTCAAATTAACTTCTGTATGGTTTGAGGTTGAGGTTGAATTTCATTTTTTTCTATAAATATTATCCAACTACAAAGGTAAATCATTTACTCATTGAATCGCACTGGAATCTTTCTCAAAAATTTACTGACTAGGACTTCTCACTATGGTGCAGTAGGTTAAGAATTCAACTGCAGAGGCTTGGGTTCAATTCCCAGCCTCCTGCAGTGGGTTAAAGGATCCAGCATTGCCACAGTTATGGCATAGGTCACAGCTATAGCTCAGATTCAGTCCCTATTTGGGGAATTTTCATATGCTGCAGGGCACCCATTAAAAGTTTTTTTACTGACTACGTATCTGTGGATTTATTATTGTATACTCTAGTCTCTTGTACTAATTTATACTTCAACTAATACAACAATGTCTATAGTGTTCATAACGTATGACTTTGTATAGCTTTTTGATCGCTTTTTACAGTTTAGTGGCTGTTCTAGATATTATCACAGTCACTTAATGTCATTTTTTTTACCAGTTTGAGTGAAATATAAAAACTTTATTTCCCTTTGCTCATTTTTCATCTCTCCAATTTATAATTATCTTCAATATTTCCTCTACATAAACTTAAAAAGGTACCAAACGGTGATATAATTCTGACTTGAACAATAAAACACAATTGATAAAACTCAAGAGAATAAGGAAAGCCCTTAGAATTTACTCATAATTTTTCTTACCATGTACTTTCTTCCTGATATTCAAAGTTTCCCTGTTTTCTAACTTCTTAGAAATTTTTAATTTATTTTCTGTTTAGAGAATCCATTATTAAAAACATTATTATTGCTGTGTATGGATTTTTTTTTGTGGATAATTTTAAATTTCAGTACTTTAGGGAGTTCCTGTTGTGGCTCAGAGAAATGAATCTGACAAGCATCTATGAGAATGTAGGTTCGATCCCTGGCCTTGCTCGGTGGGTTAAGGATCCAGGGTTGCCATGAGCTGTTGTGTGGGTCACAGACACAGATCCCATGCTGCTGTGGCTGTGGTGTAGGCCAGGAGCTACAGCTCTAACCCCTGGCCTGGGAACTTCTATATACCATGGGTGTAGCCCTAAAAAGGCAAAAAAAAATTTCAGTACTTTAAGATGGTATTCCATGATGTTTGGTAAGAAGTCAACTATAATTTTATTATTTTTCTTTGAGAGTAATGACCTTTTTTTTTCTTGGTCAATTGTAGAGTTTTGTCTTTATCTTTCATTTCCAGTAGTTTGACTAATATATTTCCGGGGATCTTTTTAATGTTTATCCTGACCAAGTTCTCCTGAGCTTCTTGAATCTCTGCGTTGACAGTGTGGATCAGATTTTAAAATTTCTTGTCATTACTTTTTTTTCAAGTAATGTTAAATATGTGTCATTTCCCCCATTACTGTTGGGACATAGCCCCTAATCCTAGGACCTTGGAATTCTCCCCAGACATGGAATTTCTAGTGCCCCAACTGAGTTTCTAAGTTTTTTGTTTGTTTGTTTGTTTGTTTAAACCAATCTCTCTCTGTTCTGGCTAAATCTGAACTCGAACATCTTCCCAGGAATTTGTTAGATCCAGATGATCTGTTCTGCTTTGTGTCTTCCAGTTGCTGCTTTCTACTAGGACTTTCCTTACCATTTTCATATGGCTGAGGAGTTAACTAAGGAAACAAATGACATTTTAACATGAGTTTTTCTAGGATGCTCTCTCAATTGCTCTCCCCATATGGGACATTGACCCCCAATTCCCAACTGATCCAGCAGCCTTGAATTCTCATCACTGCTTACTCTGGTCACCAAGACCACTGATCCATGTTTGGGTTCCATATTCCTATACAAAGACTGGGAAAATGCCTTCTTAGGAAAGCCTGTATCAATTTTCTCACCTCATATACATACCTTCCATTTCTTTAATGCCAAAAGTTGTTTTCTATATGTTATTGAGATTGCACAGCTATTTATGGTGGGAGGGTAAAACTGATACCAGCTATTCTGGCACTGTCAAGACACATACTTTTTTTTTTGGCTGCCCTGTGCATATGGAAGTTCCTGGGGCAAGGAGCCGATCCAAGCCACTGTTGCAACCTATGCTTCAGCTGTGGCAATGCCAGATCCTTAACCCACTCTTCCGGGCAGAGGAACACACCTGCATCCTGGTGCTCCAGAAACCCTGCCAATCCTGTTGCACCACAGCGAGAACTCCAAGACATACTATTTTACATGTTAATATGTAAAATATTTTCCCTGAATTTCAATTTTTAATTTAAATATAGTAGTTAAAAGATTACTTTAAAAATGGATTTTAATAATTTGATTTCATGAACAAAAAATTCGGTAGTGGAAAATATGTCTTAGAAGTAAAGGTCATTCTTTATAACATTATGTGGAAGTCCCACTCCATGTATTAGCATTAGTGTGGTTTACTTTTGCACATTAAGAAGCCAGGTCTCTGGTATGTTGCTATATTCCACTATATGTTTATTAATTAATTTTATCTTTTCTTTTTTAATGGTTGAGAGGTATGGTAAGGTGAAATATTACTACATGAAAATACTCTGCTGGCCTGGATAATAAAAAGGCAGATGCTTTGGGGAAAACCTTGTCAAGAGAAATAAAAATAACAGAGACATGAGAAAATTAGAGAATAAATCCACCTTTCATTATGTATGTTGGGAGACTAGAAAAGAGAATGCTGGAAGGAGGTAAAAATGAAAGCAAAAGTAAAGAAGAAATGGAAATATAAGGAGCTGTGAGATAGTGTTATCTCTTTTTTTGTTAAATATTGTTCAACTCTTGTCAGAACACTTGGCAATTATTAGCTATCCACCTGTGCATCTCAGTCCTTTCTTCACTTGACTCATAGCTGGTGCTGTAGAGATACACAGTTCTACAATGATTTCATGTATTGAGGTACGTTGTGCAGCTATGAACTTTCTGGGTGTTCACTTCCCTGAAAAAAACATCGCTTGGTATGAGGTGATGTGAATGCTTATGACTGAATTGGTTAATAGCATAATAACACTTTGTTTCAATAATACAACAAATAAAAAATAAAGAAATAAGCTATTTCTTGAAAAAATGTTCTCTTTAGATTTTTATGGCATTAAGCATATTGACAATCCAGATGTCTCATCTCTGAACAAAAATGACCCTTGTTCATCAAAATTCTCCCTATTTTCAGGTAGTCTTGGACAATTCACCTTCTCTTATTAAACTCATCTGTTATGTAATTTATATGCCATTTTTGGCATCTTTGAGGCATCTTACAACCACATCTCAAAGGGAAAAAGTTCTATTTAGCCAAAAGTTCTTTCCGTCCCTCACATGAACCTCTTCTTCCACATACCCATCACCTCAACAGTCCTGAGGCTGCAGGTGAAGGATGGAGTTAATTGTGAAACAGCAATAGCACGTTCTCTTTTTTCTTTCTTTGACTCGAGCATGGGGACCATATAAACCACCATGGAAGTGCCAAAGAAAAGCCCAGCCACACAGTGGTGAAAGGAGCAGGTGAAATAAGTCTTTTCTTTAGCTCACACCTGACTGGATCTTTAGGATGGTCCAGAGGATGCTATATGAGACCAGCATCAAACAGAGGGGCCTAAGACAAAGACAGGCAGCAAAAATGACAGCTTCATTGATCCAAGTGTCAGCATAGGTCAGTTTGAGAGCAGATAGGATTTCACAGAAGACTTGATCTGCTTCCTAGGACTCACAGAATGAGAGGAAATTTCCTTGGAAGGAAAATTACATGTACCAGAACCAGAATCAATCCACAGGACCATACACACTCTCCAGTTCATGACGACAGTGTAATGCAGGGGAATGCACTATGTATTATGAGCAAAAATCAAATACGAAAACATCTGCATTATGCATCAACAAAGGAGAGAATTACATTTGGGTTCACTAAGTTCACCAACATCTCAGGGACATTGTTGGAAGCATAGGACATAGGACCTATTGATGACAACAGTTAAGAGAGGAAGAAGTACACTGCGGTGTGCAGTCTGGAATGTGGGTGGAAGAGTCCAAATATCATGCCATCCCCCAGCAGGCTGAAGGTATAAAATAGGGAGAACATCCAGAAGAGGAACACTTCCATCTTTGCACAGAGCTGGAATCCTAACAAAATTAATTCTGTGACTATGTTTTGTTCCATTCAGTCCTTAAAGAAGTCTGTCAAGGACAGAAGGGTGACAGAAAGGTTAGTCTAAAGAATTAATAAAAATTAGAGTTATTTAATTCAAAATAATTCAGAGGAGACAGGCTCATTTCTGTGGTTTCAATTATTTTCAATCTTAATGCATCCAATATTTCAAAACCATATTTGTAAAGGAAGAAAAAAGTATTTAGCATAGTATGAAAATATTATTGTGGGGTAAGAGAGCCATGCCAGTGGTTTTATTCTGGATACTCTACTTCAGCTTTTCTGTTTCCATGCAGAGAATCTAGTTATTTCACTACTTTAACAATATCTATATTAACTGGTGATTTATTTTTAGCTTAAAAATCTTACAATTCTAGGACTTTATTTTAGTTATTAACTTAGTACTCTTACTTATTTTTCTTATTGTATGAAAAATTTGCTTACACCTGGCAATTTTAGGTTACAGGTCAAAGTTTTAAAAGACTGATTTATAGTGGAAATAAAAAGATTCATGTTATATCTGATGGTATGACATTCAATTTTTAATTTCTTTTTAGAAATGGAAAAATAAAATGTCATTTAAATTACTAAGAAATCTATGATGCAAAGGTGAGCATTTTAATTATTTTGAGATGTCACTATCTAGTCTTCGTAAAGCACACATATTTATTTGTTGTATGTTAGAATTTTTTTTAAATGACAGAAACAAATATTATACCTATCCTTTGTTTTCCTTTGGCAATAACATTTATGAACATTTTCTCATGTCAAAAAATCTATGACATTTATTTGACAGTTCGGTATTTTTTTTCATTCCATAAATACAGTGTAACTAAGTGAATCTCATTTTCTGGAGACTAGATTATGTACTATGTCCTTTTTATTTGCAATGATGTGTTTGGGACAATTAACGTACAGACGTGTATATGTGTGCAACACGTGTATATATTAAAAATATTTATATATGTATATATATAATCCCTCTCTCTGTGTTTATACATATATATTTTTTAATTAAAAACTATATAAAAACTATATATTCCTAGGAGTTGGATTGCTGAGGCAAAGGACATGCTTTATTTTCTTGTTAAGAAAGAAATAAGAGTAAGCCAAGCAGTTAGATAATTTAAAGCTCAACCTGGGTAAAAATTCCTTAGTGGGAAATGTGTCTGACATCAGTTTAGCCTTTGTTAACCTGAGTTCATCCTTCCCTGGCAGTTGTACTACCTGAGGGACATTTCTATGATGCTGAATCCAGAGAGGTCTTCTCTTTAAACCTCTGACTCAAATGGAATACTCTGTTACTGTGGGGGTATTCTAACAATTACTTGATAAGTGATAAATAAGAAAACCACAACAAGAGAAAACTACAGACTCTTCAACTTCAACCTGTGTGGTGGAGACAGAGAGCCTTGACTTCCAGGAAGGGCTGTTTTGCCCCTGGTGCCCATAGAAGGCCTCCAGCTCTCAGCTCCCTCAGGGCTGCCTGGACCACTGAGATGCCTCATCCTAGCGCATGTGCTTCTGGTGCTGCTCACCACCCACCACAAGACTGATGGTGGTGGGAATTTAATGGCTCCACTCTTCTGGCCTGATATGGGAAAAATGGTGGGCCATAGGTGTTTCATAGCTGGCTGTGGGGTTGAGCCTCTGTTGCACTGACATTTCAGATTTCCTGCTTCCCACCGCCTTCTGCAAGTGCTGATCCCAAATAAATATCCTAGCTGCACAACTCCATCCTGGTGTCCACCTATGTAGGATCCAACCTGGGACAATCTAACAACATCCAGATCTTTATCCTTCCATAATCACCAGCTTGAGACCATGTCTCCTTCTACCCTCAGCCTTGATCCAAGTGCCCCTGAATCCCAAAGTGCTGACATATGTCAGACATACCTTGTTTTAGTATTTCACTTTCTAGGTTTTTGGGGTTTTCCAAATGGCAGCTCCTTCATACTCATTGCCCTTTAATCTTCCTACATGATACCCAGCTGCCATAACAACACAACAGATATATCCTGAGTCCTCAATGTTTTGTACAGCATATATATTTTATACTCAGGCAAATTTAGATATGGGCATGGCAGCCCACTATCATCTTGTAGCTTATGGAACACAAGTTCTAATGGATCACAGGAGGGAAAGAGATGAAGATGCATACCTGCTAATAACTACTTTAACTTGGAAGTAACTCATGCTACTTCTCAGTTTTTAGGCCAGAAACAGTCATATGCAGTCATCTAATTTTAAAGAGGGCTAGTAAATATGGGGAATAACATGGATATTTGACGACTTATGTAGCTCCCAAACATTTGATGGAATTGGTTTTTTAATGGCTGATTAGCACTGATTGTACTCTTATTTTTCCTACTCTGTGCTCAGTGATGACACATTGAATGCTTGAAATCGTAAATAAGCCTCCTCGCTCCCTTAGAAAGTTTATTGTTAAAGATTTACCATTGCTGGAGTTCCTGTTGTGGCTCAGTGGTTAGCGAATTTGACTAGGAACCATGAGGTTGCGGGTTAGATCCCTGGCCTTGCTCAGTGGATTAAGGATCCCATGTTGCCGTGAGCTGTGGTATAGGTTGCAGACGCAGCTTGGATCCTGAGTTGCTGTGGCTCTGGCGTCGGCTTGTAGCTACAGCTCTGATTAGACCCCTAGCCTGGGAACCTCCATATGCCACGGGAGTGGCCCTAGAAAAGGCAAAAAGACAAAAAAGATTTACTATTGCTAGTACATAATATTTTTTAAAAATTATCCAATGTAGTACTTTTAGGGTCTCTCAATTTTAGAGCCTATTCTGAGAATCCTTCCTTACGTAACTGACATCAACATAAGACATTTCAGGAGTTCCTGCTGTGGTACAATGGAATAGACAGCATCTCTGTATTTCTGGGACACAGGTTCGATCCCCAGACTGGCATAGTGGGTTAAGAATCCAGCACTGCAGCAGCTGCAGCATAGGTGCAACTAGGGCTTGGATCTCATGCCTGGCCCAGGAACTCCATATGACACAAGATGGCTAAAAAAAAAAGAAAGAAAAATCAGCCTCATCAGCTACACAGAAGAAAGTCAATTTATCATGTGTTGTTATTTAGCATGGCACCATAACACTTAAATATACATGGTAGATGTCATTTTATTTTGCACAGTAACAGCAAGTTTCCCCATAGGTAGCACAAGCATATCTCAGATATACTATAGTTTCAGTTCCAGACTAATGCAATAAAGCAAATATCTAAGTAAAGTAAGTTACACCTTTTTGTTTTTGGTTTTTTCAGCACATATTAAAGACAAGTTTGCACTATCATGTAGTCTATGAAGTATGCAATAGCATTATGTCTAAAAAAAGTACATATCTTCATTTAAAAATAGTTTATTCCTAAAAATTTCTATCATCTGACAATGCAGGGTTGCCACAAACCTTCAAGTTGTAAAAAGTATAGTATCTGCAAAGCATGATAAGGCAAATCATGACAAAACAAAGCTGCCTGTAAATAGTTCTCAGTACACTGAGTTAAATTAACTTGTAATAAAATCATAATTTTTCTTCCTGTATTTGACTGTCTTTGTTTTTAAGACCCATGCAAGTTAGGATGATCTGGATAATGAGAATATACTGACAAGACTGTACATTCTTTTGTGGATGTAAGAAAGGCATATATTGATTGGAGAATGCTGTGAGATCCATCTTGGACACATGCATATTAATTCACTATCTACCAAGATACAACAGTCCTATTCATGGAAGTTCAAAGGGTTGCCTTAAAGTGCATGAGATTTCTGTGATGTTCTGAGCTTTGACTTTCTGTTTGATTGAAGAGCTGTCTTTGCTTATACAAAAAGAATTGCTGTAAAGAACAAGGTGGGCAGACAAATCATCCTTTCTAGGTAGGCTCAGTTAAAAGTCTGGGTAAAGATGACATGATCCTTTCTGCTTTGGTGGATTCGACGGTATTTTGTGCACCAACTCTATGATTTAGAGTTGCCATAAACTAATATTAAATGTACAATTTTGGTCAAAGATATCAGTAAGATTAATTATATTATCACTATAAATCTGTGGTTATTCTTTAGGATATTGTCAAAGATGAAATAGTGAGAAGTGTGATTAAAAAGGCCATTCAATTGAATTCAAATGTTGTATTTACCATACAAAATGCACCTTGGATATATGTATTATCAAATACATCATTTTGTCTTTTTAATTGGTCAGCATAGTTCACTATAACATAAAAGACATTCAGAAAGTTTTTTGTTAAATGAGTGAGAGTTGATTGAATGAAAAACATATATTGAAGGCTGATATGTAAAATCCTGCTTTGCAAAAGTTTTGATTTTTGCTTTAAATTAAAAAAACTTTACAATTAGATGTTAATAATTTAATAATAATTTTACTTGAGAACTATAATAATTCAACCCATCACTTTAGGAAATATTGTTTCCTAAAGGTAAATTGGAATCAGTCTGTAATAACTGAGCATGAAAAATCATATAACGCTTAAATGCATTTTAGATTATATCAGCTTTGTACTTACAGTTTAGAGAAATCTGAGGAGGGAGTTACATTAATAAAAAGAAGAACTGCTTAAAGTAAATTTGAAATCACAGTTTCAATGTAGAGCTGAACTTTGAAGTTTTTAAACTAAGAAACTGAGAGAAGCATCAGTTAAGATGGCATAGTGTCTCTTAATAAGCAAAAACAAACATGATGCCAGACATTTTATTGTCTATAAATATAACTCGGTGATGGAGGATTCTATGTAACAGTGTATTAAGTATGTAATATTAAATATAGCCACAAAACTGCGTAAAATTCAGATTGGAGTAAGAAACAGCAGGAATATATAAACCTTTTGAGGCAGTATTGGAAATAATCAGCAAATGATTAAAATATATTTATTCTCAAAATTTAAAAGTTAATAATTTAAATAAGCATAACCTACTTCTACTGGTCAGGAACACTGGCTTCATACATCACAATTTTAATTCCCAGATTTTATTTCTTTCAATTGTGGTTTTCTATTTTATTTTATTAAGTCATTTATTCCTCATCTTAGTTATTACTATACTGATATTAGTTTTTAAATTAAAATTGAAATTACACTAATTATTAGAGAAATGCAAATCGGAACTACAATGAGGTACCACCTCACACCTGTCAGAATGGCCATCATTAACAAGACAACAAATAATAAATGCTAGAGAGGGTGTGGAGAAAAAGGTCCCCTCCTCCATAGTTGGTGGGGATGTAAATTGGTATAACCACTATGGAAAACAGTATGGAGGTACCTCAGGAAACTAAATAGAGACCTACCAAATGATCCAGCAATTCTACTGCTAGGCATATATCCAGACAAAACTTTCACTGAAAAAGATACATGCACACCTATGTTCATTGCAGCACTATTCACCATAGCCAAGACATGGAAACAACCTAAATGTTCAATGACAGGTGAACGGATTAAGATGTGGTATATATATAAAATGGAATATTACTCAGCCATAAAAAGCCATAGTAATGCCATTTGCAGAAACATGGTTGAAGCTAGAGACTCTCATAGTAAATGAAGTAAGACAGAAAGAAAAAGACAAATACTATATGATATCACTTATTTGTGGACTCTAAAATAGGGAACAGATGATCCTATCTAGATATAACAAACAAACAAACAAAAAACAGAAACAGCATGACCAAGAAGAGCAGACTTGGTGTTCCAGGGCAGGGGGAAATGGGAGGAATGAGCATTTTGTGGGTTCTGGGTATGCACACTGTTATATCTGGAGTGGATGAGCAATGGGATCATACTGTACAGCATAGGGAAATGTGTGTGATTGGGTCACTTTGTTGTATAACAAAACTTGATGAAACATTGTAAATCAATTATAACAATAATAATAATGAAAAAGATAACTGAAGCAAAAAATTTAAAATAAAAAAGTTGAGATATCATTGAACACATATCATTACAGTAATGGGAGAGAGAAGAAAACATAAAAGCATTTGATGGATAAGTAATAGTTCAATTTGTTTTTTTATCATAGCTTGTTTTATTGAAGTATAGTTTATTTACAATGTTGTAATAATTTTTGCTGTACAACAAAGTGATTGTTATTCATATACATACTTCCAATCTTGTTTAGACTCTTTTCCCACATAGACTATAACAGAATATTGGGTACAGTTCCCTGTTCTATATTGCAGGTCCCCACTGGCCAGTCATTCCATATACCACAGTGTGCTTATGCCCATCCAAAACCCAAAGTCCTTCTCTCCCTCTCTGACCAAATGGCATTATTTCATTTAATTTGTTAATCAACACAATTAAAGTGAAGAGATACATGCACCTCAAAGTTCGTTGCAGCACTATTTACATTAGTCAAGACATGGAAACAACCTAAATGCTTACAGACAGAGGAATGGACAAAGATATAGTACATGTATACAATGGACTACTACTCAGACATAAAAAAGAACAAAATAATGGCATTTGTAGCAACATGGATAGACCTAGAGATTACCATACTAAGTGAAGTAAGTCATACAGAAAAAGACAAATATCATATGATATCATATGTGGAACCTAAGAAAATGATACAAAAGAACTTATTTATAAAACGGAAACACAGATTTTAAAATAAAGTTTATGGTTACCATAGGGGAAACCATGGTGGGGAGAATAAATTAGGAGGATGGGAATAACATATACACTACTGTGTATAAAATAACTAACAATAACCTACCATATAGCACAGGGAAATCTACCCAATAGTTTGTAATAACCAATATGGGAAAAAAGAATGGATATGTGTATTTGTGTAACTGATTCTTTTTGCTACACATTCATTTTGCTGCACTGACACTAATACAACATTATAAGTCAACTATCTCCAAAATATTTTTTAAAAAATACATCAATTCATGGAAGAAAACAATAGTAGGAACACTTTCTCACATGGGTAGTAATTTCCATTGAACATACAGCACAGGAACCTCTGAAAAATGTTTCTTGCACTAAGGAATTTTGCTATATATCTTGACTTCAATGGTTGTTTTAGAGAATCTAGAAGTTCTGGCATTCATCCTATCCTATTATGGAGCTAGAAAATATTTTCCTATAAGACAGATGCTATCATATACCAACACTCATAAGTAAACTGGGAGAATATAATTAAGAAATAACTACAAGACACACTTAACAATTTCACTGTTTTATTAAAGGCAATAAAATGTTGCTCAAAGATCCTATCACTAGGACTTTCGTTTTTTGTTAGGCTGATTGCCAGTTACCCAGTGATACCAAGATTAGTCGCAAAGTGTTTGAAAATTTTTCTGGTGGAAGCATACATACATACATACATACATACAGCTATCCTTATCCTTCTATTACGTGATTTGGGATAAGTTATTTAACATCCCTGCATATCAGTACCTTCATCAGTACCTTCATCTAGGCGTGTGAAGTCCTTTCATCTCTGTGGCTGAGTTCAGAGAGCCACATACAGAGGCCATAGCCTCAACAAGAAGGCTCTCATGTTCTTTGTCTCCTATTCATTAGTGGCAGCTGGCCTCCATTCCTAATCACGTTATTGGAGATGAAGCATAGGATGATGGGAAATAGACTAAGAATGACCATGCTCACAGCTCAGTGAGGGAAGAGAGCCTCAGGGGAATTTCTTAATTTGTCAGTACAGCTGCATTGAGTACAAACTCTGACTCAGAAACATACATCCAGGATATAACTTTTCTATTACCATAGTCCAGGTGAATTCTGCTGCCTTCTTGTCGTACTGCAATAACCTTTATCTCCAAACACCTACTAGTGAGAGTAAATCTCATCTACATATGATGTGTTAACTCTGGCTGATACCTTGAGATTCTGTTCTAATCTAGAGACAGTCCACAGAAGGTAGACTATTCTTCTTTCTGTAATCTCCATAGTAAAAAATCCCAGGGTTGAAAATATGACTTCACTTTCTGATGATGTTGGAAAATAATAAAGCTGTTGTTCGCTGCACTTCTGGGAGCAAAGGCTGCATTTTATAACCAGTTCAATACAAAGAATTCTTATGACCCTCGAGAATTTAGATTTTCCAAGGGAGTCCCAGAAGCCATTACACCTATATCCATCGGGAAAAAAATATTTTTGTTTGAGTATTCTCCCCAGAAGAAAACAAAGATCACCTGTGTTTGACTGTGGAGGAAATATTTGGGGGTACGTCAGGAGCAGATATGTTCTCATAGAATGTAAACATATTTTCAAACATCTCAAAAGCTATAACCTGAGGCAAATGTTGCAATTTACAGGACATAACACTTGGACATATAAAAGTTTTGCTAATTCAAAATTCTTATCCATCCTGGTAGTTTATTAAGATCTACAGCTCTCTAATATCCAGTAAATGGGTGCCTATGGAGCCTGTATTGCCACTTCTAAGAGGAATAAACCCTCTCAAGAAGATGCCTATCTTCATCTACTGAAAAATGAGACTGGGATGTAAAGCAGTGAGATTATCATAATGACATGTATTGATTAGTGTTTATTGTATTTCAGAACCTCAGGTACATGTATCACACATGCTATTTTATTTAATCCTATGAATTAATGTGTTATCTCCATGTTATAGGTGCACTATAAAATTAGAGGAATACTTAAATTGTCCAGTTTATCAACTGCCAGCATGAAGAATGAATTATAAATACAGATACCAAACCTATACTCTAACTACTGATTATATACTCATTCTCAAAAGTTCTTAAAGTGATCTCTTGGAAAAGCATCACCTTCTTTCCTCAATCCTTACAAACTCTCAGCAATGCCATAATCCTCCAGAACTCCTACACATGTTTCCCTCAGTATGACTCATAACCTCAGAAAAGAATAACTTCTTTTTCTGTTTCTTACTGTAAGCTTATGTAAATTTAATCTCAAACATTTCTTCAAAATATTTTTACTATCTAGTAGTTCTAAGGTAGCTGTCCAAGCACTGTGCTGCTCCACTGGAAAGGTCATAGAAGAAGATGTCAACATTATTTTCATTTTTCCCAGTGCATTTATATGCATATAAGGCATAAACATTAATACTCACAAATTAGTTCTTTCAAATATGTTTTACAAGTAGAAAGCAGAGCAAGTAAATTAGGTGACCTGTTGGTTGAGATAGATGAATCAGAGATATAGGATTACTGCAACACACTAGCATGTTACCTTGTTGAATTATTTGATAATGACAACCAAATGAGATAATACATTCTTGCATACTTTTTTTTCAGAGCCACAGGTGTGGCATATGGATGTTCTCAGGCTAGGGGTCAAATCGGAGCTTCAGCAGCTGGCCATGACACAGCCACAGCAACACTGGGTCAAAGCCATGTCTGTAACCTATACCACAGTTCACTGGCAACACTGGATCACTAACACACTTAGCTGGGCCAAGGATCCAGCCCACATCCTCATGGAAGCTAGTTGGATTCACTTTTGCTGAGCCCCAATGAAGACTCCATATTTTATAATTTATTACTCAAGTTTTTGAGAGTTAACATCTTTAGTAACAGTAGCTTCATCTTTTTGGGCATCTGTTATTAGACAGAATGATGTCTTCCCTCCAAGATGACCTCACCCTAATTCCAGGAAGCTGTGAATATGTTCACTGACATGGCAAAAGAAACTTGGCTTATGTACTTTAGTTAAAGATATTGAGATGCAGAATTATCATGGATTATCCACAAGAACCCAATATAATTAGAAAACTCCTTATAAGACAGAGGCAGGAGGTCAGGGAAGAGGGAATTTCTATGCAGTTGGCTGTAAAAATGGAATCAAAGAATGTATGTAGACTCTGGAAAATGTAGAAGACAAAGAAACAATTTATTCCCTTGGAGTCTTTAGAAAGAAAACAACCCATCCAGACCTACTTTAGACTTAAGACCTCTAGAAATATAGGATGGTATATTTGTGTTGTCCCAAACCACTAAATTTGTGGTAATATGCTTCAGCAGTAATAAGAAAGTAATATAGGTATGATAATGCTTTATTTTCAATATGTTATGAAAATAAGTCCACTTTTAACTACTTTGGGCACCTTAAAAATTGAAGGAGAAATTAGTGATTTCTGATTTTTGTCTGAGCAAATATCTTGGGAATCATCAGTCTAGTCTTCACACAAGAAAAAAATGTAAACAAAGATCGAAACCCTTCATCATTCAAAAGAAAACTAATAACTTGCACTTCATTAATGTTAAAAAAAAGAACTTTTGCTCTGTGAAAGACACTGTTAGAAATATGAAAAGTCAAGCCACAGAGTCAAGACGATTTTTGCTCATAGAGGAAAAATGACTTGATTCCAAAATATACAAAAAACTCTTAAAACACAATAAGAAAATGAACAACTCAACCTAAAAATGGACAAAAACCCTTAAAGATTCTTTTTAAAGATGTAAGATGGTAAATAAGCATATGAAAAGATGATCAACATCTATATCATCAGGGAAATACAAATTAAAATAACAATGAGATATCACTATACACCTAATAGAATGGCTAAAATCCAAACATGTACAATACCAAACCAATAGGAACTTATTCGTTGCAGAGGGAATTCATTTTCATTCATTGCAAAATGGCGCAGTCACTTTGGAAGGCAATTCGACAGTTTCTTTAAAAACTAAACTCTTTCTACATGATCTACCAACCATACTACTTGGTATTCATTCAAAGGAGGTAAAAATTTATGCCCACAAAAAAAACCCTGCAAATAGATGTTTATAGCAGCTTTATTCATAATTATCAAAATTTGGAAGTGACAATGCTGTCCTTCAATGGGTGAAAGGATAAACAAACTGTATACCAAGACAATTAAATATTATTCAATGATGAAAAATAAATGGCTTATCAAGACACAAAAGATATGGAGAAAACTCAAATGAGTATAGCTGTGTAAAAAAGTCAATTTGATGGAGTTCCCATCGTGGCTCAGTGGAAACAAATCTGACCAGTATCCACGAGGACACAGGTTCTATCCCTGGCCTCACTCAGGGGGTTAAGGAACCTGCATTGCCATGAGCTGTGGTGTAGGTTGCAGATGCAGCTTGGATGGATCCCACATTGCTGTGGCTGTGCATAGGCCTGCAGCTGCAGCTCTAATTCAAACCCTAACCTGGGAGCTTCCACATGCTGTGGGTGTGGTCCTAAAAATACAAAAAAAAAAAAAAAAAAAAAAAAAAAAAAAAAAAGATGCCAACCTGAAAATGCTACATTTTGGATGATTTCATTCTGGAAAAGGTAAAACTATGGAGATTTTTTTTTTTTAAAAAGATCAGTGGTTATCAGGGTTTGTGGTAAAGTGGGAGGAATGAATTGGTGGGACACAGCATATTTGTAGGGCAGTGAAACTATTCTGTAAGATACTGTAATGGTGGATATATGTCATTATATATTTGTAAAAACTGAAGTAATATATAATGCAAAGATTGAACTCTAATATTAACTAAGAAATTTTCTTAATAATGTATCAATGTTGGCTAATCAGTTTTAAAAATGCAGACCATATAATGAAAGATATTAATAAGAAACTGGGAGGAGATGAGGAAGTATATGGAACACTGAGCTTAGCATTCCAATTTTCTGCAAACATAAATTGCTTGGAGTCCATTAGGACTCAAAGATGGCAGAGTAGGAGGACACAGAACTCACCTTCCCCCACAGATACAGCAAAAATACATCTACATATAGAAAAAATATCAGTGAAAATGAACTGAAGACTAGCAGAAAGACTCCTGTACAACCAAGGCTGTAAGAAAGATTCACAGGGAATCAGGTAGAAAGGGAAGAGAAGCAAACGTTCAGGACTTGTGCCCCTGAGGGGGTACTCAGAGGAAAACAGATTACGCAGGTGGAGACCCACCCTAGGGAAGGAGTGTCTTGAGCCTTGTATTGGGTTCTGGAGCTGACAAAGGGAAGACAAGCCCCCTTGGCTGGTTGGAGGGCTTGTGGGAAGCCTGGATTCTGTTTGCAGAAAGCAGGTTGACTAGTTTCCTGATATGGTCCAGGCATTGTCCAGCCTGAGTCAAGAAAACACTCTAGTACCACTTGCTTCACTTCCAGCTTCACACTGGAGCAAAGGCTTCCAAAGCTAAGGAAAAAGCTTAGCCATGAGATGCTGAGGCAGCTAAAATCTGAAGCAGCATCTAAGGAAGGAGGGGGCAGCCATTCCTGGGGACTGCACAAGTGGTACATCAGAGGAAGTCTGGATTTCTGATAGTGGTCAAAACCCTACAGCCTAAACTCTAACCCTTGTGGAATACTCACACCATCTCCTCTTGCCCCAGCACTGCTCTCCTTTGGAGTAAGTGTCCTGGTCCTAGAGCACACACTTAAAGGCAACTGACTCAGCTTTGACTCGACCTCCAGGGCTTCTATTCCAGAAACTTGGGACTGACCCTGTCCCTGATAGGGTGGTGATGGCAATTAAGCAAAAGGGAAGCCCCACCTCACACCTGGCTCCAACTCTAACCTATATCTGTGAGTCTGTTATAGACATTTGTTTCATTTTAAGATCCCACATATAAGTGATAACATTTAGTATTTGTCTTTGGCTTATTTCACTAACCATAATAATTTCTAGGTCTATCCATGTTGTTGCAAATAGAAGAATTTCATTTTTTTATGGCTGAGTAATAGTTCATTATGTGTGTGTGTGTGTGTATATGTGAGTATACTATATATTCTTTATCCATTCATCTGTCAATGGGCACTTAGATTGTTTCCATTTCGTAACTATGGTAAATAATGCTGCTATGCACATTGGGGTGCACATATCTTTTCAAATTACTGTTTTCCTCTTCTTTGGATAAATACCCAGTAGTGGAACTGATGAATTATAAGGTAGTTCTATTTTTAATTTTTTGAGGAAAATCCATACCGTTTTCCATGGTGGCTGCTCTAGTTTATATTTCCACCAGCAGTGTACTAGGGTTCTCTTTTCTCCACATATTCACCAACACTTTTTATTTCTTATCTTTTTGATGATAGTCATTCTGACAAGTGTGAGGTGATATTCTGATGTGGTTTTGATTTGCATTTCCCTGATGATTAGTGATGCTGAGCATCTTTTTATATGCCTGTTGGGCAATAGTATGTTTTCTTCAGGAAAAAAAAAGGGAATTTGTGTCCTCTTCTCATGTTTTAATTGGATTGTTAATTTTTTGGTATTGAATTGTATGAGTTCTTTATATGAATGGATATTACGCCCTTATCTGAAATATTTTTTGGCAAATATCTCTTTCCATTCAATAAGTTGTTCTTCATTTTATTGATGTTTTCCTTTTCCTTTGCTATGGAAAGGATTTTTCCTTTGGGTTGCATTTGTTTATTTTTAATTTTATTTCCTTTGCCTGAGCATACAGATCCAAAACAATGTGCTAAGATCTGTTTCAAAGAATTTGCTGCCTTTGTTTTCTTCTAGGAATTTTATGGTTTCAGGTCTTCCAAGCTTTGAATCCATTTTGAGTTTATTTTTACATATAGTGTGAGAAAGTAGCCCAGTTTAACTCTTTTGTACGTAACTCTACAGTTTTCCCAACATCACTTATTGAAGAGACTATCTTTTCCTTGTATATTCTTGCCTCCACTGTCATATATTGGCTATATGTGCATAGGTTTATTTCTAAGCTCTCTATTTTATTTTATTGATCTGTGAGTCTGTTTTTCTACCAGCACCATGCTATTTTGATTATCATAGCTTTGAAATATAATCTGAACCCAGAGACTGTGGTATCTCCAGCTTTTCTCTTTCTCAAGATTGCTTTTATTTGGGGTCTTTTGTTGTTCTACACAAGTTTTGGATTATTTATTCTAGTTCAGTGAAAAATGACATGATGTTATGAAGTATTGCATTGAATCTTTAGATTTCTTTGGGTAATATGGACTTTTAACTTAGGTTCTTTTAATCGATGAATATAGGATATATTTTATTTGTATTATCTTGAATTCCTTTCATATATGTTCATAGTTTTGGCATATAAGTTTTTGTCTCCTTGGATAAATTTATTCCTAGGTATTTTATTTCTTTTTGATGCAATTATAAATAGAATTTTTTTCTTGATTTCTATTTTCTGGTAGTTCATCATTAGTGTAAGAAATGTAACAAATTTCTGTGTATTAATTTTTTATCCTGTAACTTTACTAAATGCACCTATTCTAATGGTTATTGGTGGAGTCTTTAGGGATATATATACAGGAATATTAGGAATATGTATATATTCCTAAATATACACATATATATTATGTGTGTCTGTGTGTACATGTACACATACACACACACACATAACCAGGTCATCTGCAACAGTGATAGGTTTGCCTCTCCCCTTCTCCATTTCCAATTTGGATGCTATTTTTTTGCTGAACACAGAGTCTAGGACTTCCAATACTATGTTAAATATAAATGGTTAGAATGGAAAGTTTTGTCTTGTTCCTGATTTTAAAGGATGGTGTATCATGTTGATTGATTTATAGATATTGTCCCCTCCTTGCATCTCTGAAATAAATCCTATTTGATTATGATCTATGATGTTTTTACATATTGTTGAATTCAGTTTGCAAATATTTAGTTGAATATGTTTACATCTATATTAATCATGGATAATGGCCCACAATTTTCTCTCTCTCTCTCCTTTTTTTTTTTTTTTTTTTTTTTTTTTGGTCATTTTGCCATTTCCAGGGCTGCTTCTATGGCAAGTGGAGGTTCCCAGGCTAGGGGTCTAATCGGAGCTGTAGCCGCCAGCCTACACCAGAGCCACAGCAACGTGGGATCTGAGCCACATCTGTAACCTACACCACAGCTCATGGCAATGCCGGATCCTTAACCCACTGAGCATGGCTAGGGATCGAACCTGCAACCTCACGGTTCCTGGACAGATTCATTATCCACTGAGCCATGATGGAAACTCCTCTCTTTTTTTGAGTGTCTTTGTATGGCTTTGGTGTCAGGTGCAATGCTGGCTTAGTATAATGAATTTGGAAGTGTTCCATCCATTTCAATATTTGGAATAGTTGGAGAAGGACAGATATTAAATTTAGGTTAAATATTTAGAATTCCCCTGTAAAGTCTTTGGACTTTGGTTGAGAGTTTTTATTACTAATTTAACTCCACTGATAGAAATTCATCTGTTGAGATGCTCTATTTCTTCCTGATTTAGGCTTGCAAAATTATGTTTCTGGGAATTTTTCATTTCTTCTAGGTTGTCCAATTTGTTAGTGTATAACTGTTCATAGAAGTCTCTTACAATTGTTTTTCTGTGATATCTGTTGTAACTTCTCCTCCTTAATTTCTGATTTCATTTATTTAGGCCATGTTTTTTTCATGATGAGTCTGGCTAAAGATTTGTAAATTTTGTTTATACATTCAAAAAATGAGCTTTTAGTTTCATTGATCTCCCTTATTGTTATTTTGTTGTTGTTGTTCTCTATTTCATTTCTTTCCACTCTGATTTTTGATTACCTCCTTCCTTATACTAACTTTAGTCTTCATTTGCTGTTCTTTTTCTTACTCTTTAGGTGTAAAGTTAGGTTGTTTGAGATTTTTCTTTTCTTGACATAGCCCTGTAGTGCAATAAACTTCCCTCTTTAACTGCTTTTGCTATGTTCCATAAATTTTGAAAAGTTGTTTTTCTAGTTTCAATCATTTCAAGGTATTTTTTTATTTCCTCTTTCTTCATTAACCCTTTGGTTTTTCAGTAGCATGTTGTTTAGTCTCCTCACGTTTGCCTTTTTTTCAGTGTTCTCCCTGTAAGTGATTTCTGGTTTCATACTGTGGTCATAAAACATGTTTGCTATGATTTCTGTCTTCTTACATTTATTGAGACTTGTTCTATAGCCTAGCATGTGATCTATTCTACAAAATGTCCCACATGCACTTGAAAAGAATATGTACTCAGGTGTTTTTGGATAGAATGTCCTGTGGGTATCTATTAAGTCCATTTGGTCTAAGATGTCTTTTAAAGCCATTGTTTCCTTATTGATTTCTGTCTGCATTATCTATCAATTGATGCAAATGGGGTAGTAAAGTCCCTGCTTATTCTATTACTGTCAATTTCACCCTTTATGTCTGCTAATATTTGCTTTTAAATTTAGGTGTTTCTATGTTAGCTGTATATATGTTCACAAATGTTATATCCTCTCCTTAGATCATCTCCTTTGTCAGTATATAATGCTTTATCTTTTGTTAAAGACTTTTTAAAAAGTCTATTTTTTCTGATGTGAGTATTTCTGTCCCAGCTTTCTTTCCATTTGCATAGAATACCTTTTTCTATCCCTTCACTTTCAATCCCTGTGTGTTTTTATTTCTGTTGTGGGCCTCTTATTGGTAGCATATAGATTGGTCTTTTTTTTAACCATTCAGCCATCCTACATCTTTTGATGGGAGTATTTAGTCCATTTATATTTAAACTAACTACTGCCATTTTGTTACTCATCTTCTGGCTATTTTAGTAGGTCTTCTCACTTCTATTCTTGTAGTCTTCACTTGTGGTTTGATAATTTTCCTTAGTGTTATATTTGGGTCCTTTCTCTAGGTTTTTGGTTTGTGATTACCAAATTTTGTTGTTATAACTATTTAAGTTCAAACAAATTCAAAAACTCTACATTTTTACTCCATTTCCTATAAGTTTTACATTTTCGTGTTATATTTCACCTCTTTATTTTTACTCCCTTAACTGATTATTTTATTTATAGTTGATTTTACAACGTTTACCTTTCAACTTTTATACTGGCTTATTCAAGTGATTGATCCACTAACTTTATATTTACCTCTATCAATGAGATTTTTTATTTCATATATTTTCTTATTTTTATGGCCTTTTCTTTTTCACTTGAAGACGACTTAAAATTTCTTATAGCATTGGTTGAGTTTTTGCTTGTCTTGGAAACTCTTTCCTTCAAACCAGAATGATAACCTTGCTGGATAAAGTATCCTTGGTCATAGGTTTTTCCTTTCAGCACTTTAATTATATCATGCCACTTCTTTGTGGCTTGCAAACTTTCTATAAAAAATTTCAGATGATACTTTTATGGAGGTTCTCTTGTATGTGCCTCTTTGTTTTTCTCTTGTTGCCTTTGAAATTCTCTCTTTATCTTTAAATTCTGCTACTGTAATTATATATCTTGGTGTGGATCATTTTGGGTTCATATTGCTTGGGATTCTCTCTGTTTCCTGGAGCTGGATGTCTGTTTCTTTTAGGATTGGAAAATTTTCAGTCATAATTTCATCATTATGAAATTATTTCATTTTCTGCCCCTTTTGTTCTCTCATATAATATGAATGTTAGTATGCTTACTGTTGTTTTAGAAGTCCTTTAAACTACACTAATTTTTTCTTCTTTTTGCTGTTCTGATTGATTTTCTCATCAGAGTCTATTCTGTCTTCCAGGTCACTTATTCATTCTTCTGTATCACCTAATGTGCTATTGATTCCTACCAGTGTATTTTTCATTTTAGGTATTGTGTTCTTTAGCTCTGAGTTGTATTTTTCATATTGTTGAATTCTTTTTTGAAGTTCTCACTATTCTATTCCTGAGATCAGTGAGCATTTTTACCACAACTTATTTAAACTCTTTCTCAGGTAAATTACTCATCTCCATATCATTAGGGTTGTATTTTGGATTTTTGTTTTGCTCTTTCATTTGTCTTCTCCTTTTGTTTGACTTTGTCTCTGAAATTAGGCAAAACAGTTACCCACCCCATTCTTGAAGATGTGTCCTTGTGTAGGAGCATCCTTATGAAGTCTACGTGTACCAGTGCCCTTTTGCAAGAACCAGGTGTGATGAAAGTAAGGGCTGAGGCTCTTTTAAGAGCATTCTGGGGCCATCTCCATGCAGGGGGTAAAGTGGAGCCAGAGCTAGAGTCTGATGCAGGTTGAGGCTTCTTTGGGGGTACACTGGGAGCCATCGTCTCAGTGAGAGGTGGGCTGGATCCAGGGGACTAGACCTAGGGCTCATCATCAGCTGGGGATTATCCTGGATCACACTGGGACTGCTATTTTGGTGGGGGTGGGGAGGGTCTAGAGCCAGAGGTATTGTAGCCCTTACCTGATGAGAGCCACCACTGTGCATTGATGGCTACTCTCTTGGTTTAGGGGGTGGGACCAGAGACAAAGTGGCTGGAGCCTGAAGTGAGTTGCTGCTACTTCTCCTAGGGCACATTGGTGACCACCAAATTACTGAGAAATGGGGTCAGAGCCAGTGGAACTGGAGCTCCAGCCCATGTGTGCTGGGGTTGGTGGGGGGACTGGGGTGGCATTGGAAGGCTGATCAGAATACCAGGCATTTTTCAGTGTGCTGCCCTTGCACAAGAACTGGGAGGAAACAACTGCAGATATGTACCATTTAACAGGGAAGTTTTGATTTTCTATAGCCTTCATGGTCTCCCAGTCAAACCCTCACTGGTTTTCAAGACCTGCTAAGGGAGCTTGTCTTGCTGGTGCCAGACCCCAGGGCTGGAATGCCCAATGTTGTGCTTCAACTCCTTGTTCCTTGGGGATGATCCCCGACTTGTGATATACTCCTCTTCCAGAATGCCCACTGGGGGTGTGGGTCCCAAGTAGATCATTTCTATTTCCCTTGTACATGTTGGTATGGTTCTATTTTTTACATCTTGATTGTACAAGAGTTGTTCTTCTACTTTAGTTTGTTCTCAAAGAGAGCTCCTCTACATATAGTTGTAGCTTTGGTGTGTTCATGGGAGAAGATGAGATTGGGGTCTTACAACTCTGCCACCTTCCTTCCTTCCTAACATTTTTTATTTTTATTTTATTCTATTTTTATTTTTAGAGCTGCAGGTGTGACATACGGACACCTCCAGGCTCGGGATAGAATCAAAATACATTTGCCAGCCTATGCCATAGCCACAGAAATGCCAGATCCAAGCTGTGTATGTGACCTACACCACAGCTGGTGGCAATGCTGGATAGTTAACCCATTGATAGGGCCAGAGATCAAACCCGCATCCTCATGGTTACTAGTTAGAATCATTTCCACTGAGCCACAATGGGAACTCCATAACAATTTTTAAATGTACAGCTCAGTGACATTTAGTCATTTACACTGTGTACAACCATCACCAATATCCACCTCCAGAACTAGTTCATCCCAAACTGAAACTGTACCAATTAAATAATAACTTCCATTTTTTTCCTCCTAGACCCTTGTAATCATTCTACTCCGTGTTTCTGTGAATGTGAATGTCCTAAGTATATCTTTTTTTCTGTAAGTTCATCTAGCTGAGGGTTTGCCAATATTTTTAATTTCTCAGAAAACCAATTCTTAGTTTCAATGATTTTTTTTGTACCAATTTACTGTCTTTCTATTCTCTACCTCACTTACATATGTTCTAATATTTATTATCCCCTTCCTCTGCCAACTTGAGGTGGGTTTTTTCTATTTATAGTTTAGATATAAAGTGAGATTGTTTATTGGCACTCATTTCTCTTTTTAAATGCATGTGTTTGCTACTCTAAACTAACTTCTTGGTACTGCTTTCACAGCATTTCACTTTTGGTATGTTGTGTTTTTGTTTTCATTCGCCTTCAGCTAGTTCCTTATTTCTGCTCTTTTGAGCCCCTCTAATCACTTTTTCAATTCAGTTACAGAATTTCTATTTTTTAATAGTTTTCATCTCTGATATTTTCATTTTTTTCAGGTATCACTTTCCTCATTTTGTTATCTGTATTCTTTTAGATTATTGAATATCATTATAATTATTATATAGGATTATTGCCTGGTAATTCATAAATATGTCTCCTTATGAGTAGTTTCTTGAGATTTATTTTGTTCCTTCAACTGGTGCATGTTTTCCCTGTTTCATTGTATACCTTGTGAACTTTAACTGAGATTGAGGCTTTTGGAAAAAGTGCTATCTCTTCCAGTCTTCATTGTCTGACTTTGTGAAGGAGCAGACCTTCAGCAGTTAGCCTTTCCTAGAGACTCTGGGGACCTCCCTGACCCTGTCTGGGGATGCAGCTTCTCTGAGTTGGTACATACATTTTCGCAGTTAAAGAGGTTTTCCTAATTTTTTTCTGAAGAGACTTGCTCCCCCTGGTGTTTGTATGAAATGCTACAATCTCTATACTGCAGTAAAAAGTTGGCTGCTTGCCATGTTTCTCAGAGGCCCCAACGAGGAGTCCAAAGTGCCATTCCCACGAGTGCTCTGAGTCAGGCAATACATATAACAAACCCTCAGGGAACTCCTTGAAAAGGCAGAAAGTAGTATGCATGGTCTATTATTCTCTTTACCTCTTAAGGGAGTGTTGGGAGTTGGGAATTTTCTCCTGATCCTGACATGATAAGCCAGTAGTTCCAGCAGGTTAAAAGTGCCATAAAATTGCCTAAACACTGTATTTCTTCTTGGATTTGTATTTGTCTGGGATACTTCAACCTATTATCTCACTTCCGTTGTTCTTACAAAGAGTACTAGTCTATATATTGCTGTCACAGCTGAGGAATGGTTTCTTAGGGGTTCCTATTCTGTCATCCTGCTGATGTTACTCATGAGTAATGCTCATCATTAAAACATACTTCTTCTTGGGGAATTTTCTTGAGACTTTTTTTTTTCACCAGCAATCACAACTCCTAAAGAGAAAACTCCACTGCACCAAAAATTTACCTTGTCCTCTTTTTCTGCAATACTCTGTGGAAGGCAGACTTCACTTGAGCATTCCTTAGACTGTAGACAAGGGGGTTTAGCAATGGGTTGAAAAGGGTGTAAAATAGGAAAAGGATTTTCTGCTGCTCCTCTCGTTGATTATTGTCCGGGACCAAGTAAACCATCATGGCTATGCCAAAGTAGAACCCAACCACACAGAGGTGGGAAGAACAGGTGGAAAAGGCTTTCTTGCGGCCCTCCTTTGACTGGATCTTCAGGATGGCCCAGAGGATGTGCACATAGGAGACCAGCATCAGGGAAAGGGGCCCAACTAAGATGAACACACCATCAGCGAAGAGGAAAATTTCATTGATCCAAGTATTACCACAGGCTAATTTGAGAACAGATCGGATTTCACAGAAGAAGTGGTTCACTTGCTGGGGCCCACAGAAAGACAATCTTAACAGGAGAATTACTTGGACTAGAGCCAGGGAAAACCCACATGCCCAGGAAGTGATGGCCAGGACTGTGCACAGTCTCCAGTTCATGATGACAGTGTACTGGAGGGGATGGCAGATAGCCACATACCTGTCATAGGACATCACCACCAAAATCAGGCACTCTATAGAAGCAAAACTCAAATTAAATATCATCTGCAAAGTACATAAGATAAAGGAGATAGTTTTTTTGTGATTCAGTAGGTTTGCCAGCAAATTGGGCAAATTGCTGGAAGCATAGGACATGTCAATAATGGCTAGGTGAGATAGGAAGTAGTACATGGGGGAGTGCAGTCTAGGGTCAAGGCAAATGAGTCCCAAGATAATGCCATTTGCCAGTAGGTTGAAAATATATAACAGGGAGAAGATACCAAAGAGGAGCAATTCCATCTCTTCAGTGAGCTGGAATCCCACCAGGATGAATTCTGCGATCCAGGATTTGTTGCCCTCCATTGCTAATGATAGGCTGTCTGTAAAGGACCGAAGTGTGATGGAAAGTCAGGTATGCATAGCAGTGAAAATTGGAATTATTTATCGGAAGTGATTTCAGAGGGAGCTTGTTTCTACTTCACCGATTATTTTCTCCAATGTTTACATTTTTTTTTTTTTACTTTTTACTTCGAAGTAATTCAAATTTTCAGATAAGTATCAAGAATCATAAACAATACTAGTATACACATTTTATCAATTTTTTTTTCACGTTGGCCTTGTCATTTCTTTTCTACGTACATAGTATTAGTTTTCTGTAGACCACATGTAAGTAAAATGCAACCACATTCACATATTGACAATTTATTCCTAAACATTTTTGATTTTCACCCAGTAACAGGAATATTCACTAATCTGTTCTCAATATAATTACCAAAATCAGGAAATGTAACATTAACATTGATTAACTATATACAGGATTTTCTGCTCATGTCGTCTAAGGCTTAAATTCAATATCACATATAATACTCATTTTCTCTATTCTAAAGAGTTAGCCTTTCTTGCCTTGAAACTGGTTTTTGTTTTTGGTTTTTTGCTTTTTTAGGGCCACACCCATGGCATGTGGAGGTTCCCAGGCCAGGCATCTAATCGGAGATACAGCTGCTGGCCTATGCCACAGCCACAGCCACAGCAACGGAGGATCTGAGCCACGTCTGCAACCTACACCACAGCTGATGGCAACACAGGATCCTTAACCTACTGAGTGAGGCCAGGGATTGAACCTGCAACCTCATGGCTCCTACTTGGATTCGTTTCTGCTGGGCCACAATGGGAGCTCCCAACACTGGTATTTTTGAAGAGTATGAGTTTTATTTTTCTGTATGTGTATTATCTCTCAATTGGGGTTCTCCATTGATTGTCCATGTTTTAGTTCAGATTAAAATTTTTGGCAGAAAAAAAAAAGTGTCCCTCTTAAAGCCTTCCACTAACACACAGATAATGTTAATTTTTTCCAGTATTGGTGATGTTCTTGTGAATCAATGGTTAAGGTGGTGTCTCCATATTATTTCTGCTATAAAGATATTAATCCATCATTTTTAAGTACTTTTTTCTTTCTGCCTTAGCAAATTATCCTATATTCATCTTGTGGATTTCCCACTTCAGCTTGAAATTAGTTATTTCACTAGTAATATGCCTCCTTTTATTGAAGAATGATGTTTTGAAAGCACTATCTGTTTTGAGTGTTAAATAATTTTTTACCATGATTGTTGCCAAATTTCTGATATCCACATTTAATAGGGAAAATATATAATTTGGGACAGCATATAATTTGTTAAGAGGCAATGGATTCTTACCTTTACACTTTAATCCTAATACATCTTTACCAACTTTATTTATTTATTTATTTATTTATTTATTTATTTATTTATTTTGCTTTTTTGGGCTACACCTGTGGCATATGGAGATTCTCAGGCTAGGTATCTAATCAGAGCAGTAGCTGCTGGCCTACGCCACAGCCACAGCAATGCCAGATCCCAGCCATGTTGGAAACCTACACCACAGCTCATGGCATGCCAGATCCTTAACCCACTGAGCAAGGCCAGGGATCGAAACCCCATCCTCATGGATACTAGTTGGATTCGTTTCCACTGCACCACAATGGGAACTCCACTAATTTCTTTTTGAGAACAATATCTACTTTACTAAATTTACATTACTATTAAAGGAAATGATTTCAGTATCACACAGATTTTCAGCTAAAGCAGATTTAGAATCCCAGAATTTTGTTAATTATCTTATTTATATATTTTTTATATTTAGACATTTGGAAATATTAGACCTACAGATTAAAGTTTCAATAGTCTGGTTCATTGTATGAGTAAAGTGGCATCTATATAATGAGAGATTTTGACATCAAGTTTTCTTAAGTATCATAAAACATGAAATTTGAAAACATATGGCCAAAGGCAAACATTGTTAATACGGTTTTCTATTATTCACTGTATACATATTATATATATATAATTTAAATTATATGAACAGTATTATTTATGTTTCTTTCATTTAGAATAACACCATGAATATTTTCCATGTCAAATATTACTCTGAAATATACTTTAAATATTCACACCCTATTGTTACATGTGAATATTTTATATATTACCCTCTAACAAAATTGTGTGTAATATAATGCTACACTGACTAAATTTTATACATAATATTTTTGCATGTATTTCATTATTTTCTTCTACTAAATTCCAGGGCATAGAAGTTCTTGGTGCAATCTATTTCTTCCTTTCTTCTTTCCTTGCTTCCTTCCCTCCTCTCTTTCTGACTGCCTTACTATTTTAAGATATCTTTAATAAAATTTCTCTTTTCCAGTAGAGTCATTAAATAATAGCAGCTTAGGAAGCAAATGTTTGAGTAATAAGTATATGTGATTCTCTACCTAAGCAGTCCTATAACTGAGGTGAGGAACTTTAAGATAGTTCTCCAACTCTAGTCAGTGAAATTGACACTTATTCTTTCCTCTTTTGTTGTAGGACAAATATTTCTAGCAAAGTAGGAATCCTTAGTCCAATAATGAACCATATTAGATGATAGCCTAGGAGAGTTTCAATAAGAAATAACGATATAGCAAAACTTACCTCTTACACTATTTCAGAAAAGAGTTTACTATTTCTGTTACCAGAATTCTATTTTCCAACATCAGAGTTATTCTATCAATATATTTATCAGCTAGGGAGCTCCCATCATGGCTCAGTGGTTAAAGAATCCAACCAGGAACAATGAGGTTGTGGGTTTGATCCCTGGCCTTGCTCATTGGGTTAAGGATCCCGCATTGCCGTGAGCTGTGGTGTGGGTCACAGATGCAGCTCTGATACGGTGTTGCTGTGACTCTGGAGAAGGCCAGCAGCTACAGCACCGATTCAGCCCATAGCCTGGGAACCTCCATATCCCTCAGGTGTGGCCCTAGAAAAGGCAAAAAAAAAAAAAAATATATATATATATATATATGGTAATTCAAGGTGCTTTGTTCTTTGGCCATGTCATAGCCTCATCCAGAGAAGTGCCTACATATGAAGCCTCTAGTACTTCAAGATTCCTCAAACAATAGATTTGGACTAATTTGAAGTGCCACCACCCAACCACTTTGGGAAGTGATGACAAGAAAGCTGCTGGGGGATAGAAGAGCCCTGCCACAGCCCAGCAGGCAGAAGTTCCAGGAAAGGGGGCCGGGGTAGTCATTACTTTAATACATTAAATAGTATAATTATAATAATATATAGTCACTAAATGTATACACATTTATAATTCTTATGCATGCAAAAACTCAAAAATATGCCCTATTTTCTTAGTTTTACAAATGTATGTAAATATTCTGAAAACTTATTCCTCAGGCAATCATAAATTACAGATATATGCATAAACTGTAATAACAGGACTATTGTGCAGCATAAAATTCATCTAAGTAGAAAAAGAAATGTCAAAATTGTGGGAATGATGATGGCTAAACAGAATGTAAAGAGCACACATCTTGACAGCATAAAAATATTATTCAAAAACCAACAACAATCAGCTGTTACGGAAGAAGAACAATAAGGAATCATAAAAAAATAAATTTATCCATTTTTGAAGTGGGAAGTTAAAAATCAAGGGTCCAAATTTGAATTATGTAGTTTACAAATATTTAGATTTAGATTTCAGTTCCTGGCAAGATGAGAGACTACATACTCTACCCTATACTCCTCCATTGAAACAACTAAAACTCTTCTTGAGCTGAGACAGTCTGAATTCAACTATCCTTACTGAAGGAAATTTGAGGATTTCATTTCAGGCAGGGAAGAAGGGATCCCAGAAGGAAACTTCACATTGTAAAAAGGAATAAAAATCAAAGAAAGTAGCACATATATTTGTAAAACTAAGCAGATATTAACTGTACAAAGGAGACTGGCGATGTCCTCTGGTACCCTGAACAAGAACAGTCTTGTTCATAATACATAATCCATATATATTGGACAGAGGCAGATGGGAGTTAAAAAGTTCTAATTCCCATGCCTTTTGATTGAAAAGTCTAGCTAATAACTTTCATTAGCCTTTGTTCTACCCAATGTGAGTCACTCAACTACACCGATAAATTTGGCCCATGAGCAGTACTTAATAAGTTTAAGGATTCTGCTTTTTCATAAGAAAAGCATAGGGTTAAAAATTGCCATTAACTGAGAAACTCAATGTTTTTAAAGACCAACTTGTTAAAGTGACATCTTAGTGATAAGATCAAGAAAATATTAACTCCGTGAAACACAATGGTAAAAAAAAAATGGAATAGAAAAATAACGTATTTCTCCCTATAAAAGCAACATATAAAATAAAAAACCTGTCAAAATAAACCTGTTTGGAATTTTGGAATCACATCAAAAGCTACAGCGGCCAGAGGAATGCACTAAACCAACATGAAAATCAATGGGAGAGATTTGTAGCATTTCAACCTACCCTGATGCCATCCACCAAATCCCTAGCTCACTGGCTGCCCTAAAGAAGATAGTCTGCATTTCTGGAGTGCACCCAGTACTAGAGGGGGGAGACAAGTCTATATTCACAGAATTATGGTTGTTTGATCTGATCTGTCTGGTGGCTCCTGGAAGGATCAGCTAAAAGGACTTGCTTTGATTTTGACTAACTCAAAACTCTCCCAGAAGGCATTTGTTGAAAGCATTTAAAGGCAAAAGTTTAGTTGCTGCCAAATGAGGCAGTGAATAGAATTTGGTTTAAACAATAGACTAACTGAAAAGTCTGAGAGAGAAAAGATTGGAAATAAGATGATATGGTAAATAAATGATTTGAATAACTCTAAGATATTGCTGGGAATCTAAAAAGCCGCACATATAAGCAGGGCTGGGAAAATGCTCAGAACAGATATGAAAATGTCCTAATCTCTCACCTCTGTTTAAACTTCAGATTCTCTACAGGCAGGAAATTGTCAGAGTTATAAATGACCTGGATGAGGGATGAAGGCATGTCCCAACACATACAAAGACCCATTTACAAAAATATGAAAGGAAGTTGAAAAATCCTGTTAAGCTGCTGGATAATGTGCATATAAAATAGTCAGTATGCTTGCTTGTTCATTGGATAACCAGAGCCTGAAATGCTCTTACAGATCTGGTTCTCTATCAGGGGATCATGGAGTAGGGTGAAGAAAAACCATAACTAAAACCCACAAAACAGGGAGAATAAAGGATGGAAAAAATCAAAGTAAAATCAAATAATATTTATAAAACCATTTTACTCAAAATGTGCTTAAAAAACTGTTTCCAAACACAGATCAGTTTAGTGCTAAAGATATACAAGGTAAAAAATTGGAATTATATTTACTCGAGATGAAATTAAATGTGTAGAGCAATCTTACAAATCTAATCATGATTAAATGTTCCAATATGTCATTGCAAGCACTGCATTTACTAAAATTCCCAACAAATTATAAGCAATGAAGAAAGTGGGAATAAATAGTCCCTGCACATTAAAAAAAGAATACAAGCAGAGTCATTAATTTTCTCCAAACTTTGTAAGGAGGATAAAATATTGATTGACAATCAAAAGAAGGAAAGATTGCAATGAAAGATTGTATTTAAGACTCTGCCTAGATCTCAACATATATAGACAAAAGATAAATCCTTTTTTCTGGATATTTTAAAATGTTTTTAGTTGTACTGAGTTATAATTGACATACAATACTGCATAGTTCAAGGTGGGTATGAGTATGATGATTTGACTTACATCGCATCATGAAATGATTACCACCGTAATTTAAATGAACATCCATCATATAGATACAAAACAAAAGAAAAAATTATCTTTCCTTGTGAGAACTTTGGGATTTACTCTCTTAACTTTCCCATATGACATACAGCTGTGTTAATGATATTCATTTTGTTGTACTTTGTATTCCTAGTACTTATCTATCTTATAAATGAAAGTGTTTTCATTTGGACCACTTTCATCCAAATTGCCCTGATCTACCTCCACCTCTGGTCCTACATACCTGATCTCTTTTTCTCTGGGTTTGTTTCAATTTTTTGTCATTTGAAGTAATATTGACCTATAACACTACATTAGTGCCGGGTATACAACAGAGGGATAAATTCCTGAAAATTCAATTTATAGGAATTAATGATAGATTGAAAGTCTAAAAGTAAACAGGATAAAATTTCCAGAGAAACATAATAAAGGATATAGAAAAGAAGCAATATTTAAAGAGGTTTTTACCAAAAATGTTCAGGAATTTAAGAGACACCAAACTTAGTCTCCAAATTGATAAAAAGGCATATATGAGAGTACAAAAAAAGGTAAATGCATGTAGAAGAACAATGAAGAAATTCTGATATTTGAAGATAAAGTGAATCCTTAGATTACAAATTTGAGAGTGAAATGGACAAAAATGAATTCTCAAAAATATAAATTAACAATTTAATGTCTGACTGTTCTTTTCCTCTTCACAAAAAATAGTTTCCTAGTGTTGCCATAATATATTACAATCTTAGTTTCTGTTTCATAAATTCTGCAATATTTAATAAAATCTATAATTTCATTTGCTTCTTAAAATGTTTTGTCCTACTGTTTTAGCATTTAATTCTCCCAAGATTACAAAGAAGTACTAAAAATCACCAAAGGTAAATGAAAAGTATCCATGTAGGAACAACAATTTCACTGACAGCATAATCTGTCAGTACCACAAGATCTGAAGACAATAGGTACTCTCTTTAATGTACGAAAAGGCAAAGAGTCTCTTAATCAAAAATATTATAACTAAACACCTAAATGAATATGAGGTTTTTCATATGTAAATTTAAAAAATTCGTACCTATAGCTATAGCACTCTAGTATAACAAAGATTATTCCTCAGTATGGGAAGAAGCGAATTCAGAATTAATCAAATACATACAAATGATATTAAACAATGTTATAAAATATTATCTCATATTTAATAACAGGATATAAAATAATTATTATTATGTTTATAAATAAAAAATAAAATCTGAAAACAATGAAGTGAGAAGTATTTGAAAGTAAAGAGTGCTAAATTCTTGAAGAGGCTCAAAATACTGAATGATTTTAAATTTATTATAATAAATTATTCATTTGGATGCTAGCTTTTGAAGGATGGCATTAATTAAAAAAATTACGTAGAATCTATGGCTTCCAAAATTACAATGCAAACAAATGAAACACTAGAGCATTACCATTCAAAACAGAAGGTAGAAGGCAAAAAAGGGAAAAAGAAAAAATGGTTGATATTCAGAAAACAAAAATCTGAATATGATATATTTTATATGTCTATGTGTATTCATTGTTGTAGTAAATGTAAATGAATTTTATTTTCCCATTAAAAGATATGATCATGTAAGGTTAAAAACAGAAAATCCACTTATCAATTTTTTACAACAGTCACATCTAACCATAGTAGCACACAGATATACATTCATATCCAACCAAAAAGATTGATAATAAAATAATGCAAAAACATGTTTCATGCCAACAGTGACTGGTAGTAGCAATATTGATATCAAATCAGAGCATAGGTGGGCATACATAAGATACTACAAAGTCATAATAAAATGAACAATCTGCCAAAAGATGAAAATTCGCTGTCTATTCCCATAAAATGATTTAGCAAATTTTATGTAGAAGGAAATTTTTTAATCTAAAAACAAACAGAAACATTATTATTAACAGTAAAGTTTTTAAAGTTTTCCCTTTGAGTTAGGATATCATTTTAATATGTGCCACTAAAATATTTTTTTAAATGTTGACTGAAGACCTGGCTGTCAGTTGACAAAAGAGATAAAATAGAAGGTCTAGGTTTTAAAATGTAAAATAAAATGTAATTATTGATAACACACTTATTTATGTTGAAAATCAAATCTCTTCAGATGACCTATTATGACAAATAAGTGAATACCCAAAAAGTCTGGATTCAAGGATGATGTACAAAATGGGGCAATTTACCTTGTTTATGGAACAAGCATTTTGTAAAGATTGCAAGTATCTCCAAATTATTCTACTGGTCCAATAAAATCAAAATCATAATCTAGGGAGGTTTTTGCATGGATATTGAGAATCTTATTATAAATTCCAAATTTACAAAAGATCGAGCATATACAAAGCAATCTTGAAGAAAAAATGAAGTAAACGGAATTACTCTATGGAATATTGAGACCAATAAGGTTGGAGTAACTTTATACAGTCAATGTTCTATTGTGACAAAAATTAATAAACCCATGAAAGCACATGGTTAACTTAGAAATTTAGAAATGTGTACACACATGCACACACACATACTTGAACCAAGACAAAGGCATGGGAATTTTTAATAAATAATACTGGATCAATTGGCTTTCTATGTGGGTAAAAACTGAAACATGACTTCTATTAACATACTACCAAAAAATCAGGAAGGTTTTATATCTAAATATAAAAGGTAAAAATATAAAGTACAGTGATAAACTTGGACTGAGTAAAAATTTCTGAAAGAGAATTCAAACAGTATTAAAGAAAGGATTGATAAGATTAAGAACCTAACTCCTGGATGCATCATTCTGAGAGTAAATATGAAATCCACAGAATGAAAGGGAATATTTATAACATGTATGACCAAGGCAGGGCTCGTATTCAGAATATTTAAGGAATTTCTGCAAATTGCTCATGAAGAGATAATCCAGTTTTAAATGGGCAAAATACTTGAATAAACAATTCACGCGAAACATCATCCAAATGACCCATGAGCACACTGAAAGATTAAGAGGTACCGAACATCCTAGGTCGGAGTTCCCTTCATGGCTCAGAGGTAATGAACCCAACTAGTATCCATAAGGATGCCAGTTCGATCCTCAGCCTCCCTCAGTGGGTTAAGGAGCCAGCATTGCTATGAGCTGTGGTGTAGGTCACAGACATGGCTCAGATCCCACATTGCTGTGGCTGTGGCATAGGCTAGCAGCTGCAGCTCCAATTTGACCCCTAGCCTAGGAACTTCCATATGCCGCATTGCAGCCCTAAAAAGCAAAGCAAAACAAAACAAAACAAAAATCCTAGGTCAACAAAGAGATGGAAATTAAAATGCCAAACACAATAATGGTCAAAAACCAAAAGTTTGAAAGTCTACACACTTGGCAGGGATATGGAACAGGAATACATTACTTCTGTAATGTAATTTAGTACACCCATTTTGGAAAACTCTGAAAACTGTTTTTTTTAGCATATGCCTAACAATGATTCATGGATTCTACTTTCAGACATGCTCCAAATAAGTGTCTATATATATATATATATATATATATATATATATATATATATATGAAACATATTTACATTTATATATAAATATTATAAAGTTAATATGTGACTATTCATAATATAATTATAATAACTTTTTCCCCTATATTCCAAGGGAAAAATCTATCATAGTTTATTAAAGAAGATTGGAACAAGGATTTATCTTTTTGATTGACTTTACAACCTATGTAACCACAGAAATATCTATATCTACTGCAGGGGCTTGTATAATTAGTTTCAGAAATAAATGATATGTTTATTCCTAGAAAAAAAAGGCTTTTGGAAACTTGCTTGACAAGAATAATCAAGCCTATTTCTCTATACAAAATTTTTCTCTAGAAATTAAAAAAATGAGTCACAGACACATTCCCCAAATTATGACATTAAAAATGAATTCCATAAAGATGTTCTAATTTCTGCAGGCTTCTACAAACATCTTTAATATTTGTAAACATAAAAATCACCATTTCGAGTTTCTATCCATGTTTAAAATTGCCTGTATTTGTGAATATCTTTTCCCATATGACTTCAGTAAATCTAGAGATTGGTTCCAGTTGAAAGATATATCTTGGTTTGGTTTCCTCCAGAAGCCAACTCTGGTACAATTATTCAACTACAAGTAGTTTTTAGGAAGTAATCCCAGGAAATATAAGTAGAGGAGAAGAAAAAGGGGACAGTCAAGAAAAGACAGCCACTGAAGGCTGGATGATCAAGTAGGAGAAAATTTTAGTAACTGAATTTATATCAGTGAGAAAATCTTGGAGCCAGTGAAGACTATGCATTTTTAATTGTATTTTTTAAGTTTTTACTATAGTTGATTTACAATGTTCTGTAAAATTCTGCTGTACAGCAAAGTGACCCGGTTATATACATATACACATTCTTTTTCTCATCTTATCTTCTATTGTGATCTATCACAAGTGATTGGATATAGTTCCCTATACTATGCAGCAGGACCTCATTGCTTATCCATTCTAAATGTAATAGCTTGCATCTACTAACCCCAAACTCCCAGTACATCCCACTTCCTCCTCCTCCTCCTTGGCAACCACAAGATGCTCTCCATGTCTGTGAATCTGTTTCTGTTATGTAGATAGCTTCATCTGTGCCATATTTTAGATTCCTCATAAAAAAGAACAAAATAATGCCATATGCAGCAACATGGGTGGAACTAGAGATTCTCATACTAAGTGAAGTAAGTCAGAAAGAGGGAGACTATGTATTTCAGTGTTAATCTATCTGGAATGGGAGGGAGCTATGTCTATACACTAACTAGTATCTGTTATTGGATGAGGGTCTTGAGGACAATGGATCAAGTATTAGGACTCCTTTTTCCTATGTAATGGGCAAGTAAAAGTGACTCTGGTTGCCAGGGATCCTGCTCAGAGAAATTCAGGGGATGGTTTTGGAAGTCAGGCCAATGTGCACTAAAGTGGGAAGGCAAGCTATTAGGGATGGGGCACCCACAGCACCAACTGCAAAATCTATGTCTGTACATCACCTCTGAAATTCAAAATTTGATTGGACATAATCAGGCAGAGGAATAGGTGGGGTTTTCTGGTTCTAAATTGAGGGGATAATTTATTATGAAAATATTTAATAAATATACATTCTAAATTTTAAAAAATTAAATAGCAGATAGTTAATACATAGTTAAGTAAAAAGAAAGTTTAATTTTTAAATTTCAGAAGTTGGATTTACTTTTACTCAACCTATTAGCCTCCTTTTTATTATGTATTGTGCATTTGAAAGAATTTTATAAAATTTTCAATTTGGATGAAATACAATCTAAGGGATGCTATTATTAGCTCTTTTATTCACCATAAATTATATGAGAAAATATTTAAGTGCATTAGTGTGTATTGTGAATGACGTTGCAAATCTATACAAATGAATTGAATTTTCAGGTCTGTTTATCACATGAAATGTGTTTAGCAAATTTTCAATAATAGGAAGGCACATTTGGGATGCGATATGAATTACATAATGTGCACAAAATTCATTTTCGGGGTCAGGCACCAAGGAAGACAGTCATCCTTCAAAGCCTGAAACTGCAGAAAAGTGTGAATTTTAATCATTGTTTTTGGGGTAAAACAAGTAGATAATAAGACAGTGATTTCAAGTATGAGCCCTAAATTTAAAAAAAAAGCAAATGAACAAATACAGCATATTGCATTCTTAGAGTGACACATCCCTGTATTGTGTACTGGGGAGAATAGATTGAGATTTCCCTATTTAATGATAGTTTATGAGGCTTTCATCAGTTTGAGTTAGCTAGCCATCAAAATGAATCTAAGGCCCTCATTCTATTTTAGTACATGTCTCTAACAGCAAATTTTTAGGCACTAATGTTACAGTTAGTGTTAGCTTAAATGTCAAATGTTATTACTGTCAACACAAGAATTAAAAGAGTTCATAGTACCTGTTGGTTTAGTTGCCCGTTCTGGTCTGCCCTCTTGTCCTGGATTATCCGCTTAAAAATTTAGTTTAATGTAGAATTGGCCTTTTCCATCCATGTTGCTGCAAATGGGATTACTTTCTTCTTTTTTATGCCTGAGTAGTATTCCATTGTGTATATATACCACATCTTGCTAATCCAACCATCTGTCAATGGGTTGATTCCATGTCCTGGCCATTGTAAATAGTGATGCAATGAACATGTGGGTGCATGTGTCTTTTTTTTTAAGGAAAGTTTTATCCGGATATATGCCAAGAGAGGGATTGCTGGGTCATATAGTAGTTCTATGTATACTTTTCTATAGCACTGGGAACTCTGTCGAGTCACTTATGATGGAACATGTAATGTGAGAAAAAAGAATGTATACATGTATGTGTAACTGAGTCACCATGCTATACAATAGAACAGATAATAATAATAAAAGTTTAAAAAAAAAAAGAATTAGCCTTCTCTACAAATTGAAAATTCACAAATAAATCAAATCTCTAGTAGCTTTCTTCCCTTCACCAGTGGTACCCGGACAACATCACCTGATTCTTTAGCTTCCAGACTTCTGCGCTCAAATGCCTGACTTGCTCCATCATCTCTCCTGAGATGTCCCAGTTAACTGATACTAGCCTCTCAGTCCAGCTCTCAAAAGTTTCAATCTTTCTAACCTTGATTCTCTATTTCAGGTGCGTTGTCATTATATGTTAAAAGAATACATTTGTCACATTGTAGATTATATAAGAATTTATCTTACAGGAGATTCACCTAATATATTTAAATTTCCACATAATTTTAACATGTACTAGAAATATTTATTTAGTAAGAAAATAATAAATAGCATAAAAAACATTATTTTGCAAGATGACCATCAGAGGGTTTTATCTGTATTTATTAGTCCAAGAAGTTCTCCCATCCTTCCTGGTATCTACAGAGTGATCATGGCTTTCCCTGACTTGCTGCAGAAGTGAATCTCTTTGGCTCCACACCTAGTACTACCCCAGTGGACTAATATATTTTAAATTCAGATCAGGGCTATCTAGAATGCCTTTGACAGTAATTTCCTGTTAACAAACCATCAATTCTTGACTTTCATACAGCAGAAGTCAGAATGATATGAATATGAAAACTGTTAGCTTCATTAACAGTAAATTGATACTTAAGAATAAGAATGCTGAAACATGGATGAAAATAATCAAATTACTGTAGTTTAGAGGAAAGTATTAGAAATTCTATCCCTCATTACAATGTTACAAACACTGACAAGATTCTCTTGATTTTTCTTTTTGCATTTGATAAAACTTAAGAATGATGTAGTTTCATTTATTCCACTGTTTAAAAAAGTTGACAAATAAATGTGAAGATAATAAAAGCAAAAGTATTCACTGAAAATTTGCCAGGTACAAACACATGTGAAATAGAGAAAGTGCATTTGTAGTAGGGATATTTTACTATATTTTTACCAGCTGGAACTTTTCCCAAAAATTTGATAAATGATAATGGTAGTCATGTTATCCCACTCTAGATGACAAAAGATTTTCCTTGGGTGAGGATAGTAATCCTGAATACAAATCAGGATAAGCTAAACTGGCACCTGTACCGCTTTTTCTGCTATAAGAAGAATAATGGGATCTTTATCAAGTAGCTATAGGATTTCTCCCTGCCACTTACTAGCATCTCCCTACTGGGCAACGAAGAAAAGGACTTTAATGGCCCTCACTTCTCATGCATGAGGACATTTCCAGGTTAGAGTAGGATATTTCCAGTTTACAAATCATACAACACCTCCAGCTGAATCATTTGTAAAGGGGAAGCCACAGGCTTAGATTATTCTCATGCCCCTTTCACCTTGATACCATGACTCAGGGACATTGAATTTCTCCATACCCTTTCCTTAAGTGAGACTCAGGTTGGGCTCTAAGTATGAAATCTACTTTTAGACAGTATGGTTATCAGATATTACTCCGAGACCCTTGGCACTGTGCAAGAAGGGGTCTTCAAAAGGTAGATTTTTCTTATTCTTAAACCTGATTTCTGCTAGCCTTCTGTCCTGGCTCTTCTGTAAACCATGAAATAATATTTTGTACGAAGGGGGATATGGTACTATTTCTGATATTTTTCTGAAATTGAGCTTGAATGTACAGGAAAAACTCACAGAGATGTGAAATGGTTGGAGCTGAGTTGTCTGCTCCCTGAAGCAAGTGCAGAAACCTTTTCTGTCCTGATGGAGAGGATAGGGTACAGGGGTGATCAGGACCTTCTATATATGTGAGAGCTTTATAGTCCGATCACCTAAAACCAACACATTCCCCAGAGACATCATACCTGTGGTGTCCAGGGAACAAATTATTAAGCATCTTCTAAACACTCTATGTCTTTTCTACAAAGTGATGCTAAACCTGTCCCTCCCCTCTTGGATCTCCTGCTTTGTTATCTGTGTGTGTGTGCACGTGTGCACCTGCTTATGCAGAGAAATAAGAACTCAGGGAAAATGGCAAAGATGTCTGCACTCAAGAAGATCTTGATATAAAAATTTAACAGATAAGTCATATTTCATTGATTATGTCCCATAGTACAATCCCCAAGGACATGCAAGTATTATGATCTTGAAATTATTCCTGCCTCCATATCTTACTTTTGGAAAGATTTGTGATGCAATAAATGCAACCCCCCTGGAGCTTGTTAAGGAAGCCCCTCAAAGGACTCCATCTTTCTCAGGGAGTGAATAATCTGTCTGCTGAAAAGTGTTAATGTGCAATATTTATCAAAATTCTCCACTGTAAATATTAATCATTACCTGGAAACTTATGGAGACTGATTCCTATTTCCTCAGTGCTACCTAAGCTACTCCTTAAGTACTTGCCTCATTTCAAAAACACTCTTCCCCTGTATATAGATCCTACGTTTGCAAAGGCCATTGTAACTTCTCTGTTGTAAGCATAGTGTTTTAAGCATTGAATGTAGATGATGGATAGCTCTGCCTGCACCCACAGATCCACAGGACAACACACAAATTCACGATGTGCACTTTGATTTGAACTGTGATGGTCCCAGAAATCATACTATACTTCCCTAATCTCTTCTCCTAGATTATTTCTTATTTCTCTTTCTTTAAACCTTCTGTGAGTCCTTTCATTCATAGTCTTAGCTACTGTATGAACATAACTGAGAACATAGAAGCAAACAGATGAAAATCTGTACAATCCTAAATAAAACTGAGTTCCTCAATTTATCCATTTGTCCCAATTTCTCTATTACTATGGAGTTACTATGTTTTTTTTTTCCAGCCAATGTTAGCCTCCAATTTATGCTATAAATCCTATCCATCTTGCCTACTCAATAATTTCTCTCCATTAATTTTTGTCTCAAAGTCTCCAATGTCTCTGCTTCTATTTTGTTTAAACGCATCTGTCAAAGTGTAAAGCTCTTTAATCAAAGACATCAATGATCTATTTGCTATAGCCCATGGTCATCTTTCAGTCATCTGACTTGACCAGCCAGCAGCATTTAACATAGTCAACGGCCCTCTCTCCCTCTCTCTCTCAAACACGCATGCTCTTGTTCTCTCTCGCTTTATTTCTCTTTGAAACATGGAAATATTTCTATACTTGTCTATCATGATATTATGCACCCCCATGGTCATTCTACTTTTCTGGTTACTCCTTCTCCTTTTTTGGTTCCTCATGTTTCTCCTCCCATCTATCAACACTGACATTCATCAGGATTTATTCTTTGTATCTATTTTATATTCACTTCCTATAGGACTTCATGAATCCCAGGGACTTGAACACATTTCATATGCTGATAAAACATAAATTAATATCTCAAGCCAGACCTCCTCCCAAAATGCAGTGGTCCACAATAAATTTTTACTCCCTCTTGTTGTCAAGAGAATGCTGGGTTCATAAGACAGTGTCACATAGCATACACATTTTTTAAAAATGCGCCTTTATATACTGAATTCCTCTTTTTATTTATTTCATCCCCCTTAGCTGTCTTTGGTGATTATTTACAAATAATATTTTTGTACTGCTAACTATAAAAATATTCATTTTATTTTCAAATGTTGGTTATAAAATTCAGTCATGATCCACAATTTGTATTAGAGTTTAAAAGAACAGGATCTATGGTCTGCATAGATTCTAATCTTGACATTAAGATTATAATGTAACTGCAAATTCCTTTCTGTATATGTCTATTTGTAACTCCAATACTGACTACCCCTTCCAAGGCTGTATGGATATGGTTTTCACTGTTATTGCAGGCATATTTGTTTTCCATGGTACCTCAGAGCTGAAATGATAATAATGGGAATAAAGCAAGTTAAAACTGCACAGAACTCATAGTTCTTATAAAGGGAACAATTTTATTAGATGAGCACTCATCAGATTTCTACAAGCTGTTAATTTTTGAATTTTGAAAAAGAATATATTGACAAATTTTATGTGTCCTCTTTGCTTTTTTGGAGAACTGAATTTCTGGTGGCCTTTCCTGTGTTATTCTTGTTGAACAGTACTTTTTTTTTTAACCTAAAGGTACATTTTCTGTCTATGTAGAGATAGCATAAACTATTCTTTATACTATATAGGCTTAGATAAATTTGAAGAATCCTTACTGGGCTTTCACACTACAAACTCCTATTTGTTTAAGAGCCTGAGAAATAGGTTCTGTGTTCCTTATGACTTCCCATTCCAGGCCAAATTGTATTGCATTGTTCCATTGTCAGCATTTATGAACAAACTTTGGGAAGATTTAACATAAATTAGACGTACTTTTTGTTGTATGGATTTCAATTTGCTCATTATCAGCTTGGTTTTCAGACTGAAGAATACATACATGCATATGATACACTATTCGCACATAATAGTATTTATTTCTCCATGGTTTAATTAATTTTAAGGTAACTTTTGATTGTGTGCTCCTTTCAGAATTTCTTAGAAATGCAGGCTTGGGCAAACAATACAGAATTCCAATGTGATTATGTGACTTCTTAAAGTGAGAATGAAATTAGAGATATTTAAGAGATTTTGTGTCATTATTCAAAAGGTAATCTTTACTGAAAAACCTCATTTTTTTTGGCCATACCCACAGCATGTGGAAGTTCTGGGGTGAGGGATCAAACTTGTGCCACAGCTGCAACTTGAGCCTTAGCAGTGAAAATGCCACAGCTGCAACCTGAGCTGCATCAGTGACAACGCTGAATCCTTAACCGTCTGTGCCACCAGGGAACTCCTAGATAACCTCATTTTTTTTGCGCTTTTTAGGGCCACACCCATGGCATATGGAGGTTCCCAGGCTATGGGTCCAATCGGAGCTGTGGCCACCAGCCTACGCCACAGCCCTACCAACACAGGTATCCAAGCTGTGTCTGTCACCTACACCACAGCTCACAGCAAGGCCGCGTCCTTAAGTGAGGCCAGGGATCAAACCTACAACTTCATGGTTACTAGTTCTATTTGTTTCCACTGAGCCCCAGTGGGAACTCCAGTAACCTCATTTTTAAGACAAACTTAAGAAAAAGAAATTTGTTCCCAAACTTGAAAAAATGTACTATTTGCCTTTTTTTTTTTCATGGTGGAGAATTTTCAATTAGCTGCTTTAATAATACATTTGATAACTGGTTTCCACATGTCACTTCATGGTACTCTGTTCTGACATTTATTTGATTTCTTATATCTCTGAATTAAAGCTATATGGCTGTAACAGAAGTACATTCACTTATTGTCCCAAGGGCTAGATGTACAAGGCCAAGGATTTGATGGGATTGGTTTCTTCTGAAGTCTCTCTCTTTGGCTTGGCAATCACAATCTCTCCTGTGACTTTATGCAGTTTATCTTCTATGTATGTCTGCATCTTAATCACCTCTTCTGTAAGGGCATCAGTCATATCATATTGTTACCTACCCTAATGGCCACATTTTATATTAATGACCTTTAAATATGCAATCTTAAATATAGATACGTTCTGAATTATTGACAGAACTTCAACATGTAGATTTTGGAGAGACACCATTTATCCTGTAACAGCTAACTATTTTTATTACATGCTCTGTATAATCGACACCCCAAAATCAACTTGCTTAAATGTACTTCTCAAGTTTATGACTTGGTACTTCTGATTAATCATATCTTTTTAATTGTCCCTGTAACTAACTAACCTACTCATAAGACATCGCTATAAGAAACCTGTTATCTGGTGTGGTTTCTTGCACATATATAATTGTTTATATGTTCCCTTGCCAAATCCTCCAACTGATGCAATCTATCACTTTCTTTCTGATTTATAAAACTCAAAAATTGTTATATGCTGAATATCAATTTCTCAAAAAAAGTATTTCCTTCGCATAGCACTTAATGCTTTGTTGAGAAAGGTAAGTTTGTTTTTGCAATCAGAAATGAGTTTAGGCTTTGAATGAGGGTGTTTCAGAAGTCAATGAGTAGGATGAGGCTATAATACTAGTTTGAATGGAAGTACAATAAGACTCACATTGACACTGGCTTTTTTCCAAGAGGTATTTTCCAAACAGTGCTTAAGTAAATGGAGCCTCAATAGTGAGTTGCAGTCTCCAACAGTGATTGGAGTGATGGGCTTATAAGAAACCTGAGATTTTAGTGGGTTAAAGAGAGGAAGTAGAGGATATGTGATATCTTCCCAAAGACACATGAGGCACTTTTTCTTAGGCATTGCTCAAGTCAAAAATTGCAAAAATGAAAGAGAAATACATTTAACACATCTGAAACCAAGCCCTAAAAAGAGCAAGGTGATCTTCAATAAACTTAATTGCTTTTAGGAGGAAAACACAAAGCCTCATTAATCTTTACATGATAATAAATAGCCTTTAATATTTAATATTTAAAATGAGAAATATAGGAACAGTTATTAATAGCCAAGAGATAAAAGAGTCAATAGAACAAGTCCCAGATATAGCACAGATAATGAAACTAAAAGATTTCAAAATATGTCATTCATATAAAAGAAAATAGGGACAAAGATACACAAACTTTAAAAATGATATTTCAAAGAAGAATGAGAATCTATAAAAATAATCAGACATTCATTTTTTTTCTCACACCTGCAGCATGTGGAAGTTCCCAGGCTAGGGGTCGAATCAGACTGCAGTTGCTGGCCTACAACACAGTCACACCAACACTGGATCAGAGCTGAATCTGTAACCTACACCGCAGCTTACAGCAACACCTGATCCTTAACCCACTGAGTGAGGCCAGGGATCTCCCACAGATCCTCAAGAACACTGTGTCAAGTTGTAAATGCTCTGAACCACAACTGGAACTCCACATATTCATTCTAAAGGAGTAAAAAATAATATGTGAAATTAAGAAAACGCTGGGTTGATTTAAGAACGTAATGGATCTAGGTGAGAGAAGGATCAATGAATTCATATGAAGAGCAACAGAAAACATTCAAATAAAAGCATTAAAAGAAAAATGTTTTAAAAATGGATTCAAGTATGAAAGATCTATGGAGGTGTGGTTCAAATAAAAGGTCAAAAGAAAAACCATACTCAAAATAAAACCAAAATTCATAGGATAGGAGCAGCCTATGGGCTTATAAGAAACCTGAGATTTTCTTATAGTGATGTCTTATGAGTAGGTCTTATGAGTAGGTTATCTGCTGAATATAGATTTCTCAAAAAAAATATTTCCTTCCCACAGCAGATGGATCCAGGTGAGAGCAGGATCAATGAATTCATACGAAGAACAACAGAAAACATTCATAAAAGCATTAAAAGAAAAATGGTGGGCTAGGAAAAACTTGAGCTCTCTTCCTCCCACAGGAAGACCAAAATTATGACCATTTACAGAGCAACTTTTTTTTTTTTTTTTTTTTTTTTTGCTATTTTAGGACACACCCACAGTATATGGAGGTTTCCGGGCTAGGGGTCTAATCAGAAATGTAGCTGCTGGACTACTTCACAGTCACAGCAACACTGGATCCAAGCCTTGTCTATAACCTACACCACAGCTCACAGCAACGCCAGATCCTTAAGCCACTGAGTGAGGCCAGGGATTGAACCCACATCCTCATGGATCCTAGTTGGATTCCTTAACTGCTTAGCCACATAGGGAACTCCTACAGAGCAACTATTGATGAGAAAGATTAGAAGACTTGTAGAATGCATCCTCTAAAACTAAAGTTATAAAGAAAGAACAACAATGCTATGGGTAGGAGGGGCAGAAACACAGTAGAGTGAAGAACTATACCCCACCCACATTTGTGGGTGACCCACAAATGACAAGATAGGCAAATTTGAAGAATTTCTCACTAAGAAGCGAGGGGTCTGAGCTCCACATCTAGTTGCTCCCCAGCCTGAGGTTCCTTTACCAGCAAGACCAGCCTCCAGAACATTTGGCTTAGAAAGCCAGCAGGAATAACTTTCAGGAGAGCCAGAGGCATGTGAGAAATAGAGACACCACTCTTAAAGGGTACACACCAAATCTCACATGCTCTGGGACCCAGGGAAGAAGCAGTAATTTGAAAGGAGCCTAGGCCAGACTCACCTGCTAATCTTAGATAGCCTCTTAGAAAGGCAGGAGGCAAAAGGAGCTGACCCTGGGGACACAGGCATTAGCAATATCCATTCTGGGGAGCTCATTCTTCCATGAGGACACTGGTGCAAGGAAGTGGCATTTTGGAACCCTCTCTCTCTAGCTTCACTAGTTTTTGTACTTGGTCCCATCTACCACCCTGTCCCATCAGTCTTTAGATGCCTCAGAGCCAAGCAACAAAGAGAGGCATGGACCCTGCACCGCTCATGAGCATGCTGACTGCCTTAAAACCCCCTGAGCGTGTAGCCACCCAAGGAGCCAGCCCCTCCACCAGAGGGTCCAGGATGTGGTCTCACATTCCAGGAAGTGGGCACCAGCCCTGGGGAACAGCCTAATTCACCAGTGTCCAGGCCCTGGTGCCCAGAGCCCCAGCCCCACCTACCAGCATGCCAGTGACAGCTTTGAGACACATTTGACCCCACAGCCAGCTATGTCAGGGACTGGCCCCACCCACCAGCAGGATGGCACTAGATTGGGGACCCCTCGCTCTACAGCTTCCCATCCTCAAACCTGACTTTACACACCAGTGGGCCAGCAATAGCTCTGGGACCACTTGGAAACAGGTAGCTAGCCACTTCCTGAACATGTCTGCCCACCACCACCATCTGCAGAAGGCAAGGCCTGGCAACCAACAGAACTGCGGGTCAGTCACACCTACCAGGCCACCCAGAGCAGTCAGCCTGCCACAACAGAAGGACCCAGGCAGCCTACATCGGGGGCATCACTGGAACACACAGCTCTATTGGCCCAGATGGGACTGTGCTGCTGCAACATGTAGGACATCTTCTATAAAAGCCACATCTCCAAGCGGGGAAACATAACCAACCTACCAAATACAGAAAAACGACAACAACGAGTTAGGCAAAATGAGGTGACAGAGGAATATGTTCCAAACAAAGGAACAAGGTAAAGTGCCAGAACTAAATGAAGTGGAGATAAGCACCCCACCCAAAAAGAGTCAATGGTAATGACTGTAAAGTTATTAAAAGATTTCAGGAAAAATAGGTGAAGAAAGTGAGAATTTAAAAGTTCTTAACAAAGGGTTAGAATTATATAAAGAAAAAACAGAGAGATGAACAGATTAACTGAAATATAAAATATACCAGAAGCAATCAATAGTAGATTCGTTTTCACAGGATAGCAGATCAGCAAACTGGAAGACAGATTAGTAGAAATTACTGAAGCTGAACAGAGAATATAAAATGAACAAAAAATAAGTGGTTTTTTTTTGTTAACCTGACAGTTAAGACACCTCTGGGACAATATCAAGTGAACTAATATTTGTTTTATAGGGGTCATAGGAGGAGAAGGGAGAAAGGAGCAGAGGACATATTTCAAATGCTAATAGCTGAAAACATCCCTAATCTGGGAACGTAAATAGACATGCAGGTCCAGGAAATACAGGATCATCCAACAAGATCAACCCAAAGGGGACTACACCAAGACTTGAAAAACTATAAGACACTGATGACAGAAAATGAAGATGACACAAGCAGGTGGAAAGACATGTGTTCATAGATTGAAGAAATTACTGCTGTTAAAATTCCCATAATATTCAAGACAATAATAAGTTCAATGTAATTCCAATCACAATACCCAGGGAATTTTTCACAGAATCATGGATGTTTAATAAATTTTTGATTAAAAAAATTTAAGTTGTATGAGTTAAATAATTCTGCTCTATACCTTAAATTTATACAGTACATTATGGCAATTTCATCTCAAAAAAATGTAAGAAAAAATAAAAATTAAAAAATTATAATGGCATAAAAGTAAAATTTGAGGGAATTATTTCAGAGTATTTCACAGCTAGATAAAGGTTACAGTCCCTTGAATATAGAATGCTCAGCAAATCACAGACAGGATTGTGGAACTAAAATAACACTGGGCATATTATCATCATACTTCCAAAAAAATTTTTCAAGAACCATAGAAAATTACTATACCTATTGCAATTACATAAAATTTCTTTCACATGAAAGAAACACTTTGTTTAGTGTTGCAGCGCACTACTGGCAAAGAACACTTAATTTTGTTTGATTTTTTTTTTTTTTGTCCAAACTAGATCCTTGAGACGTAGTCCTATCTATGGTTTCTCACTTGGATTTATTTCTCAGTAAATATAGGCAAATTCACACTCTCAGAAATTTCCTTTCCTTGACAATTTATTCACCTTTTCTCTGCTCCCAGATATGGACTCAACCATTAATTTTATGTAACTTAATATCAGCAATGTAAACTCATCCCTCAGTCTACCAACATGCTGGTCTCTACAGTAGAAGAGTTAAGCCTTGCTTATATGATTACTACTTTAAATATTCACTGTTAGGTCTTGCCTTAGGGTAAGGCAAGAGATTTACAACAACAACCTACTCCTCCTCCCACCAAAAACAAAATGACAACCTTGAAGTGCATATCAAAAACACACCATCATTTAAAAAGAAATTGGTAAGTTATATTTCATAAAATATAAACCTGCTGCTCTGTGAAAGACACTGGCAATAATATGAAAATTTAAGTGAAATACTGGAGAAAAATCCTTGCACATGTAGGGAAAATGATTTGATTCCAAGATGTAAAAAGAACACCTAAAACTCAGCAGTTTGAAAGCAATGCAATTTAAAAATGGGTCCCAAACTCTAAAAGACACATCTTCAAAGGAGATGAAGAGATGGCCAATAAGCACATTAAAAAATGTCCCATATCTCTGTCATCAGGGAAATGCAAATTCAAACAACAATGAAACATCACTATAAACCTAGTATGACGGCTAAAATCCAAAACACTGATGATACCAAATACTGATTAGGATGTGGACCAACAGGAGTTTTAACATATCCTTGAGGGAAATTCGTTCCCATTCACTGAAAAATTATCACATTTAGAATGAATAAGAAATGAGGTCCTACTGCATAGCACAGGGACGTATACACAGTCTCTTGGGACAGAACATAATGGAAGATAGCATGAGGAAAAGAATATATATGTATGACAGTGTTCCTAGACTGTACAGCAGAAATTGACACAACACTGTAAATCAACTATACTCTAATAAAAATAAAATAATTTTCAAAATGATACAGTCACTTTGAAGGGCAGTTTTACAGTTTCTTAAGCTAAACATAGTCTTGCTATATGATCTACAAATTGCACTAATGGATATTTCCCTGAGTAACTGAAAACTTCAGTCCAGGCAAAAACCTACACAGGATGTTTAAAGTAGCTTTATTCATAATTGCCTGATCTTGGAAGCAATCAAAATGTACTTTTTATAGATAAATGTATAAATAAACTGTGGTGCATCCAGACAAATGGAATAGTATTCTGCACTAAAGACAAATAAGCTGTCAAAAAAAAAAGGCATAGAAGAAACTAAAGTGCAGATAACTGAGTGAAGAGACCCAATGTGAAAAAAACTACTTACTTTATAATTCCAACTATGTGACATTCTGAAAAACCAAAACTATGGAGGCAATTAAGAAAACAGTTGTTGCCAAGGATTAGTGTGAGGGAGGAAGAAAAAGGTGATTTTTTTAGGGCAATGAAAACACTCTGATAATATAATGGTGGAATTACACACACACAGTATACAATGCTATGAGTGAACCCTAATGTACAGTATGGACTGGGTGAGAATAATGTGCTAAAGCAGGTTTATGTATAAAAATGAATGTGCTACTCTGATAATGGGTAGGTGATGCATGTATAAAAGCAGAGGTTATCTCTGTACCTTCCACTCGATTTTGCTATAAATCGAATCTATAACTCGAATCTAAAATTGCTATAAAAATAGTTTATTACAAAAAATGAGCAAGAGATGGAAAGTGACAACCCATCAAAAAAGATATAAAGATGGCAAGGAAGCACTTGCAAACACAATCAACATCACATGTCATTAGAAAATCTTCTATTAAATCAAGAATGAGAAACCACAGTATATCTAGTAGAATTACAAAAATCCAAAATATTTCCATATCACTGCACAAAGTTGTGTGCATGCCACATTTCTTAGTGGCCCCAACAAGGAGTCCAAAGTACCATTCCCGTCAGTGCTCTGAGTCAGGCATTTACAGCAAATAAGCCCACAGGCTCCCCCACCACTGGAAAAGCTAGAAAGCAGTATGCATGGTCCAATCTTCTCTCTTTTTCTTGGAGGAGAGCTGGGAGTTGGGAACTTTCTCTTTATCATAACACACTGGGTCAGGGAGGCAAGGTGTCTAAGGGAGGCAAGCTGACTAAGGCAGGAAAAATGCCAATAATTTAACTAAAAGCTTTACTGTATCTCTTCCTGTTTTGGTGCTAGCCTGGGATGCTGTGACCTCTTACCTGACTTCTGTTGTTCTCACAAAGGCAATTTAACTTATATTAAGTCATCTCCATGGAGAAAGGGGGACTTGGGAACTCCTATTCTGCCAAGTTGTTGATGTTACTCTTAAGTAATTCACAAAGTCATGTATTATGTTGGGAAATGTTCTTGAGTTTTAGGGGGGGAAAATCTGCTAATCTCTAATTCCTCCCTTTGTCATAGTGTCCAATTTTTCTGCAACATTCTGTGGAAGGCAGACTTCACTTGAGCATTCCTTAGACTGTAGACGAGGGGGTTCAGCAATGGGTTGAAGAAGGTATAAAACAGGAAAAGGATTTTCTGCTGTTCCTCTTGTTGACTATTGTCTGGGACCAAGTAAACCATCATGACTATGCCAAAGTAGAACCCAACCACGCAGAGGTGGGAAGAGCAGGTGGAAAAGGCTTTCTTGCGGCCCTCCTTTGACTGGATCTTCAGGACACTCCAGAGTATGCGCACATAGGAGACCAGCACCAGGGAAAGGGGCCCAACTAATATGAACACACTATCGGCAAAGAGGAAAATTTCATTGATCCAGGTTTCACCACAGGTCACTTTGAGGACAGATTGGATTTCACAGAAGAAGTGGTTCACTTTCTGTGGCCCACAGAAGGGCAACCTTAGGAAGAGACTTACTTGGACTAGAGCCAGGAAAAACCCACATGCCCAGGAAGCAATAGCCAGGACCGTGCATACTCTCCAGTTCATGATGACAGTGTACTGGAGGGGATGGCAGATCGCCATGTACCTGTCATAGGACATCACCACCAAGATCAGGCACTCAACAGAACCAAAAGCCAAATAGAAAAGCATCTGCAGAGTGCATGAGACAAAAGGGATCGTTTTTTTGTGTTTCACTAGGTTTTCCAGCATATTTGGCAAATTGCTGGAAGCATAGGATATGTCAGTGATGGCCAGATGAAAAAGGAAGTAATACATGGGGGAGTGCAGTCTGGGGTCGAGGCAAATGAGCCCTAAGATCATGCCATTTGCCAGCAGGTTGAAGATATATAGTAGGAAGAAGATAACGAAGAGAAGCAATTCCATCTCTTCCCTGAGCTGAAATCCCACCAGGATGAATTCTGCGATCCAGGATTGGTTGTTCTCCATTGCTAATGACAGGCTGTCTGGAAAGGACTGAAGTGTGATGGACAATTAGAGCTGGAGAGCAGTGAAAATTGAAGTTATTTATCTGAAGGGAATTCAGAGAAAACATGTGCTTGTCCCTCCTTTACTGAGTTTTTTTCTCCAATGTTTCTTTGCATTTTACTTATTGTGAAGTAATTCAAAATTTCAGATAATTATCTGGAATTAGAAATAATACTAGTACATATATTTAACTAAATTTTTTTCATGTTTCCCCTATCATTTCCTTTCTCTGTCTATAAGTAGTATTAATTTTCTGTAGACCACAGGTGAGTAAAATACAACCGTATTCACATACTGACAATTTACTCCTAAACTCTTTTGATTTTTCCCAATAACAAGGTTATTCACTAACCTATTCTCAGGATAATTACAACTATCAAGAGATTTAACTTTAGCATGATTCACTAGTCTAATTAGACCATTATGTATCTGTGTAGTCTAAGGTTCAAATCCACTATCACATATAATTCTCATTTTCATTTTCTATATTCAGCCTTTTTTTTTATTTTATTTTATTTTCAGGGCTGCATCTGGAGCATATGGATATTCCCAAGCTAGGGATTGATTAGGAGCTGCAGCTGCCAGCCTATACAACAGCCACAGCAATGCCAGATCCTAAACCCACTGAGGGAGGCCAGGTATTGAACCCACATCCTCACAGATGCTATGTCAGGTTGTTAACCTTCTGAGCCACAACAGGTACTCCCAGACTTTTTTTTTTTTTTCCTCTGGCATATGGAAGTTTCCAGGCCAGGGACTGAATCTGAGCCAAAGCTGTGACCTATGCCACAGTTGCAGCAACACCAGGTCATTTAGCCCACTGCACTGGGCTGGAGATCAAGCCTATACCTCAGCAGCAACCAGAGCCGCTGCAGCTGTATTCTGAACCCACTAAGCAATAGCTGAACTCAGATATATTTAGCTTTTCTTGTTTTGACACTGATGTTTTTGAAATGGATGAGCTCTTGTTTTGTATAATGTCTCTCAATTGTAGTTTTCCATTGATTGTTCATATTTTAGCTCAGATTACAAATTTTTGACAGAAAAAAATGTATCCTTCTCAATGCCTGCCACAAATACAGATAATGTCAATTTGTCCCAGGATTAGTGATGCTCTTATGGATCACTGATTAACGTGGTGTCTCCAGTTATTTCTGTTATAAAGTTATTGATCCATCATTTTAAAGTATTTTCTTCATTCTGGCTTAACAAATTATCCTATACTCATTTTGTAGATTTCTCACTTCAGCTTGGAATCAGTTATTTCACTAGTAATGTACCTTGTTTTATTGAAGAATCATATTTTCAAATCAATATTACCTTTAATTAGACATTAAATAATTTTTATCATGCTTGTTGGCAAGTTTCTCATATCCTCATTTAATAGGCAAATATATAATTTGGGACAGTATATAAATTATTAGTGAGATAATGGATTCTTTACTTGTTTAATTGTAACACATCTTTACTGCCTTCTTTTGCAGAACCAAATCTATTTCACTAAATTAATAAGAATATTAAAGAAAATGATCTCAATATCACAAAGAATTTTTTTGGCTTAAGTAGATTTAGAACCCCCAAATCTTATTACCTTGTTTACATTTTTTAAAATTTTTCCTTTTATTCAGAAAAAAAATATAGACTCTTAGAAATTTTAGACTTAGAGATTAAAGTTTCAAGTCTTATTCATTGTGTGAATAAAGTGATATCTACCTATATAACATGAGATTTTGAAGAGTTTTCTTAAGTCACTTAGAAAACCATGACATTTCATAAAAAATATTAGAGATAATATGCGAAACATGGCAAAGGATGATCTTTTAACTTTTTTCTATATAAAGCTTTATATCATCCACTGGACTTATATTTTCATATGTGTAATTAAAACTATGAACAGTACTGTTACCTATTTCTTTCATTTAAATAACGTCATGTACATTTTCCATGTCCTATGTTTCTCTGCAATATACTTTAAACATTCACACATTTTTTCATTGCCTATGAATATTTTACCTAATATATTATATTCTAACTAGGTTATGTACAATATAATGCTACATTGACTAAATTTTATATACATATTTTTGTGTATATTATTTCCTTATATTAAATTCCAAGACATGGAATTCTCAGTCAAATCTATTCCTTATCTGCTTCCTCCTTTCCCTCTTCCCTTCCTTTCTTCCTCCCTGCTGGATAATGTGCATGTAAAACAGTCACTACACTTGCTGACTTACTGGATTACCAGAGCCTGAAACACCCTGATAAGATCTGGTTCTCTATCAAGGGGTCATGTAGCAGGATGAAGAAAAACAATAACTCAAAACGACAAAACAGGGAGAAAAAGGATGGAAAAACTCAAATGAAAATCAAATAATATTAATAAAACCCTTCTACTCAAAATGTACTTAAAAAACAATTTTCAAACACACAAATCAGTTTAATTCTAAAGATGCACAAGGCAAAAAATTTGGAAGCTTATATTCACTCAAGATGAAATCAAATATATAGAAATGTTTTGCAAAGAATCTGATATAATCATGGTTAAATGTTCCAATGGGTCAATTCAAGCACTGTACTTACTAAATTTTCCATTAAATTATAAGCAATAAAGCAAGTGGGAATGAAACAATAGTCACTGCATATAAAAAAGGCTCTATGAGACATCTTACATATAAGCAGAATCATTTCATTTTTCCACAGTCAATAGAGGATAACATATTGGAAATTAAAAGAGGGAAAGAATGCATTGAAAGACTGTATTTTAAGAACCTGCCTAGATGTCAACATATACAGACCAGTGATAAATTCCTTTTGGGGATATTCTATTCTATTCTATTCTATTCTATTCTATTCTATTCTATTCTATTCTATTCTATTCTATTCCTTTATCTTTCTCCTGGTAATATTGAGTTAAAATTGACATGAAACACTGCTTAAGTTTAAGGTGTACAGCATAATAATTTGACTTACATGCATTGTGAAATGGTTAACACAATAATTTTAATGAACTTAATCATCACATATAGATACAAAATAAATTTTTCTTTCTTGTGACAACTTTGGAATTTACTCTTTATCATATAACCTACAGCTGTGTTAATTATATTCCACATGTTGTACATTATATCCCTAGTATTTATAAGTAAAATTTGTACCTTTGGATCACCTTCATCCAAGTCCCCTCAACCATCCCCCACCTCTGATCCTACAAATCTGATTTCTTTTTTTTTTTTTTTACACCAGTTTGTTCTATTTGTTTGCTTGCTATTTGAAGTAAAATTAACCTGGGTTAGTTCTAGGTGCACAACAAAGAGGTAAATACTTGAAAATTCAATTTATACACATACATGACAGATTGAGAGTCTAAATATGAACATAATAAAAGTTTTAATATGGTAATAAAAAATATGGTAGGAAGCAATTTTTTAAGAAGTTTTCCAAAAGTGTTCCAGAGTAAGAGACTGACCTAGTCTCCAAATTGGTAAAATCATATTCTGAAAGAGTACAATAAGGCTAAGTGTAACATAAGGACATTGAAGTAATTTTAATAACTGAAGGTAAATCTTTGGATAAAGATATGAGATTAAGATGCACTTTAAAAATTTACAGCAAATATGAATTAATAATTAAATGTTCTATTGAGGAATTCCCATCATGGCTCAGCGGTTAATGAACCCCAATAGTTATCCATGAGGATGTGGGTTCAATCCCTGGCCCTGCTCAGTGCACCAAGGATCCAGTATTGCCATGAACTGTGGTGTAGGTCATAGACTTGGCTCGGATCCTGAGTTGCTGTGGCTGTAGCATAGGCTGGCAGCTGTAGCTCTGATTTGACCCCTAGCCTGGGAACCTCAATTTGCTGTGGGTACAACTCTAACAAGACCCCCCAAAAGAGTTTGATTGCTGTTTTCCTCTTTACCAAAAATAGTTTCCTAGGGATGGCACAACAAATTACAATCTTAGTTTTTATTTCTTAAGTTTTGTAGTATTTAATAAAACTATAATTTAATTTGCCTCTCAAAATGGTGCGTTATTGTGTTTGTTGTGTTATTTCTGCATTTAATTATCTCAAGGTATAAAGAATGTATTAAAAATCACCAAATGTAAGAAAAAGGTATCTACATATGGACAACAATTTCACTGACAGTTTTCTCATTAGCAGCAAGAGGTTTGAAGACAGAAAAGCACACATGCCTGAATTTTGTATCTGTAAGAACTCTCTTGAATGAATGAAAACAAAATAAGAGATTCCTCCCCTAAAAATTATAAAATTTTATGACCTAGAGTTCTTCAATATATTAACATGTATTTGTCCTCAGAAAGATAAAAGTAAATTCAGAATTAATCAAATGTATACAGACAATATTGAATAAATACTGTAATAAAATATGGTCTTTTATTTAACAACCTATAAACTATAAAATATTTTGATGTTAGAAGAAATGTAAAATTTGAAAAATCATTAATAAATGAAATAAAAGGGATATTTGAAACTAAAGAGTGCTAAATTTTTTGAAAGAATTAAAATATTGAATGACTTTATTAGAATAAATTATTCATTTTGATGTTACATCTGAATAATAGCATCCAAACATGACATAGAATCAATGGTTTCCAAAATTATGGCGCAAATGAATGTATATTATCAATAAAAAAGGTAGAAGGCATAAAACAGTAAAAGAAGAAAAAAATTGATTGATTTGATACTCAGAAAACACAAAATACACTGATATAAATGCCTTTGTATATCCATTGTCATAGTTAATATAAATGAATTATACTTATCCATCAAAAGATAGAGATCCTCATATTAGATAAAAATAGTAACAAAATCTAGTTATGAGCTCTTTACAGTAGCCACACTTAAACTTATAAATGCACACATAAACACATAACTAAAACCAAACAATAAATTTAATAAAATGATGAAAAAACGTGGTTTCTCTGCCAACAGTCACTGGTATTAGCCATACTGATAGGTCAAAGCATAGATGGGCATATTTAAGATACTACAGAGTCATAACAGAATGAAAAAATCTACAAAAAGTTGAAAATTTAGAGTTTGTCCATTATAAAACTATTTAGCAAGTTTATATGGAAGATAACACTTTTAATCTAAAAAATATAAAACATTATTATTATTAGTGAACTTTTAAAAGCCTATCCTTGGAGCTAGGAATTAATTTTAACATGCTCCACTAAAACCACTTCTGTTTAATGCTAACTCAAGAACTAGCTGGCAATAAAGCAAAAGAAAAAGAAATTGAAAGGCTATGTTTAAAATAGAAAATAAAAGGTCATTATGACAACACACTTGTATGTTCATAGATGACTACTCTAACAAACAAGTGAATATCCTAAAATTTGGATTTGCGTATAATGCACAGATAGGGGGGCATACATACTTTGTTTATAGCTAGGGTATTTTGTAAAGATTGCAGATCTCTCCAAATTTATCTATAGGTTCAATGAAATCAGACTCCAAGAAAGTTTTTTTCATTTGTAGAAATTCATAATCTTATTATAACTTTCATGTGACATTACAAAAGATCAAGAAGAACTTAGGCAATCTTGAAGAGTCATGATGTAAAGGGTCTGCTCTATGTAATATTGAGACCCATAGCTTACAGTGGTTTTACACAGTCATACAGCATTGTACTGGGACAAGGATAAATAAACACATGAAATAGCATGGTTGACCCAGAAATTCAGAAATGTGCACTACACACATGCGCACACACACATACCAAGACAAGGAACTGGTTTTTTAAATAAATAATGCTAGATCAACTGGTATCTACATGGATAAAAATCAAAACATGACTTCTACCAAAATATTACAAAAACAATCACATGGGTCTTAGATCTAAGTATAAAAGATAAAACAAGCTTTGTAGACTGTGAATTAGGGGTGTATATTTATGACTTCGGAGGGAGCAAAATTTCCTGAAACAGTAGAAAAGACAAGGCTGAGAACTTAATTCCAGTTTATCTAGATGCACCATTAAGGGAATAAAAATGCAATCCACAGAGTGGAAGAAAATATTTATCACACATATAACCAGTACAGGGCCTGTTTTCAGGATATATAAATAATTCTAGTATATCACTAATGAAAGAATAGATTTCCAATTTAAATTGGGCAAAATCCTAGAACAAATATTTCATGTGAAAGATCATCCAAATGACCCAGAAGTACATTGAGAGATCAGAAGGTACAAAACTTCCTAGGTCACCAAAGAGATGGAAGTTAAAGTGAAAGACAAAAAGATGGTTAAAATTCAAATGACTGAAAATACAAGGATTTGGCAAGGCAATGGAGCAGGAATACGTTAGGACTGAGAATGAAATCTACTGCTCCTTTTTGGAGAATTGTGGAGAATTGACTGTTTTTGAACATATGCATAGTAATAATCCATGGATTCTACGTTCAAATATAAACGAATAAATGCCTATATACATGTATGTATATATGATTGTAGGTATGTAATTTTATATATGAATATTTTTAAGTTGATTTTCAGATATTTTTCCTCTATTTTAAAAGAAAAATTTATCTTAGCTAACAAAGGGAGATTGAAACTAGAACTTATCTCTTTGCTTGATATTACAATCCATAAAACCACACAAATATTTGTTGCAGGGGCTCCATAAACTTGTTTTAGAAATATATGATTTAATGTGCTTATTCCTAGAAAAATTAATGGATTTGGGGAAACTACTTGAGAAGCATATTCTGGCATATTCCTTTAAACAAAATTGTATCAGAGGGAAAAAAAGTCATATGCATATTCTCCAAATTGTGTGCTCAACCTTGAATTCCATAAAAGTTCTCCAGTTTCAAAACCTATGAACATCAAAACATTGTTTAGTTTGGATTTACAATATAAAAGCAATGGTATAAACGAGAAATTTAAATATTGTAGTCATAATATTTTGGGACAACAAAGTATTTTGGTGCTGGAATAACCAGCCTTCTACAAATATCTTTAATATTATTGAACATAAAAATCACCATGCTAAGAGTCTATCCATGTTTAAAATTATCTGTTTGTGAAACCTTCTTCCCATTGTGAATTAAATGGATCAAAATATGGTTCCAGTTAAAAGATATACCTTGGTTAAGGGTCCCCTAGAAACCAACCCTGGGAAAATTATTCAATTATGATTAGTTTTTAGGACATAATCCCAGGAACCACAGGTAGAGGATTGGGAGAGGGGGACAACCAAGAAAAGACAGCCACTAAAGGCAAGATGACAAAAAGACAAAATTGCAGTAATTGAAGATAGACCCTAATGGGAATATCTTGGATTTGGTATACAATATGTAGCTCAGTGTTAATCCACTAAGAGTGGAAGGGAGCTGGAGGGTTTATACACTAACTAGTTTCTACTATTGGGTGAGGGTCTTCAGGAGGGTGGACCAAGTATTAGGGCTCCTTTTCTCTGTGTAATGTGATCCTCATTGCTAGAGAACCTGCCCAGGCAAAGAAAGGAAAGTGACATCCAGTTCCTTCCCATGGGTATGAGTGTGTGGGGGGGTGCTGATTAAGAGGAAAAAGAAATGTAGATTTATACAGCATGGGTATCAGGTATTACTCTGAGACCCCAGCACAGTGTAGGAAAGGGGTCTTAACAAAGGTAGCTTTTTTTTTTTTCCTTGCTAAACCTGAGATTTCTGCCAGCATTCTGCCCTGCTCTCCTGTCAACCATTAACCAGTGTATAAATAACGATTTGTACAAAGGACGGGTGTGGTACTATTTCTGATATTTTTTCTCAAATTAGGATTGAATGTTCAAGAAAACTCACAGAAATGGGGTTGAGTTTGAGCCACCTGCTCCCTGAAGCAAGTGTAGTGGATTATGAGTCCCAGAATCCTTTTCTGGCCTGAAGAAGAGGAAAGGACGTAGAGGCGCTCAGGAGATTCTAGATGTGCAGGCTTTGTATTCTGATCACCTAAAACCAACCCATTCCCCAGAGATACACCTGTGGTGTCCAGGGAACAAATTACTAAACATCTTCTCATGGTTTTATGCCTTTTCTATAGAGCAATGTAAAACCTATCCCTCCCCTTTTGGGTCTACTGCGTGTTATCCATGAGGGAAAGAGAGAGAGCGAGTATTTGCACATGCTTGTGCCCCTAGTTACACAAAGAAATAGAAACTCAGGAAAAATGGTAAAGATGTCTGTATTAAAGATCTTGGTATAAAAATTTTACCAGATAAGTTATACCTTATAGATTATGTCCCATAGTACAACCCCCCCAAGGATATGTATGTATTATATTCTTGATCTTAAGAACATATGCCTCCATATCCTGCTTTTGGAAAGACCCATGATGTAATAAATGCAATCCCCATGGAGCTTGTTAAGGTAGTCCCTCAAAGGATTTTATCTTTCTCAGGAAGTGAACAACCTCTGCAATAATTAATCAAAGTTTGCCACTGAAAATATTAATCATTACTTGGAAACTCATGGAGACCAAATCCTATTTCCTCAGGGCTTCCTGGATTTAAACTACGCCTTAAGTATTTGTCTCATTTTGAAGACAACTTTTCCCTATATACACGTCCTACATTTGCAAAGCCCATTTTAACTGCTCTGTTTTAAGCTTAGCATTTAAGCACTGAATTTAGATTAAGGATGGTTGTGCCTGCACCCATAGATCCACAGGGCAGCACAGATGATGACTCAAACCCAATAAATTCATGAGTATTTATATCGATTTGACCCTTGATGCTCCCAGAAACCATACTACGTTTTCATAGTCTCTTCTTCCATATGATTTTGTTTCTCATTTTCTCTTTCTTTAAACCTCCAAGTCTTTCCACCCAAAAACTCAGCTACTGTATGAGAGTAATTGAGAATATAGATGCAATCAGATGAAAATTGGTACAATCCTAAATAAAACAGAGTTACTGAAATTGTGTAAGTATCCCAATAGCTCTATTACTATTGAGTTACTATTTTTTTTCCAGTCAATGTCAGCCTCCAACATATGCTATAAATACTATCTCTCAGAGTTCCCGTCGTGGCGCAGTGGTTAAGAATCCAACTAGGAACCATGAGGTTGCGGGTTCGGTCCCTGCCCTTGCTCAGTGGGTTAACGATCCGGCGTTGCCGTGAGCTGTGGTGTAGGTTGCAGATGTGGCTCAGATCCCGCGTTGCTGTGGCTCTGGTGTAGGCCAGTGGCTACAGCACCGATTCAGCCCCTAGCCTGGGAACCTCCATATGCCGCGGGAGCAGCCCAAGAAATAGCAACAACAACAACAACAAAGAGAGACAAAAAAACAAACAAAAAAAAATACTATCTTTCTTGCCAACTCAAGAATTTCTCTCCACCCATTTCTGTCTTGAATGTCTCTGCTCCTACTTTGTCTTAAACACATCCAGTCAGAATGTGAAGCTTTTTAATCCAAAGATATTAATTATGTATTTTCTATAGCCAATGATCATTTCCCAGTCACATGACTTAACCTGCCAGGAGCATTTAACATATCAACTGCGCTTGCTTGCTCTCTCGCTCGCTCTCTCTCTCTCTCCCTTTCTCTCTCTCTCTCGCACGTGCACGTGCTCTCTCTCTCTCTTTCTTGGAAACATGTCTTTATTCATTCCTAAGGAGCAAATAATAATATGTTAAATTAATAAAATATTGGGTGGATTTAAGAGCAGAATGGAGCCAGGTGAGCGCAAGAGCAATGAATTCATATGAAGAGCAACAGAAAACACTCAAATAAAAACATTAAAAGAAAAAAAATTTTTTAAATAGATTAGTGTATGAAAGATTTATGGGGGTGTGGTTAGAAAAAAAGGTAACTATACTCAAAAGAAAAACCAAATATAACAGCAGAGGAGTGGTCTAGATGGACTAGGAAGAACCTGAACTCTCCTCTGCCCGTAGGAACACCAAAATTATAAGCATTTACAGAGAAACTATTGATGAGAAAGACTAGAAGACTTGTAGAATGCATCCTCTAAAAATAAAGTTATAAAGAAAGAACCACAATGCTATGGGTAGGAGGGGCAGAAACACAGTAGAGTGAAGAATTATACCCCACCCACATTTGTGGGTGACCCACAAATGACAAGATATGGAAATTTGTAGAATTTCTCGCTAAGAAGCAAGGGGTCTGAGCTCCACATCTAGTTGCTCCCCAGCCTGAGGTTCCTTTACCAGCAAGACCAGCCTCCAGAACATTTGGCTTAGAAAGCCAGCAGGAATAACTTTCAGGAGAGCCAGAGGCATGTGAGAAATAGAGACACCACTCTTAAAGGGTACACACCAAATCTCACATGCTCTGGGACCCAGGGAAGAAGCAGTAATTTGAAAGGAGCCTAGGCCAGACTCACCTGCTAATCTTAGATAGCCTCTTAGAAAGGCAGGAGGCAAAAGGAGCTGACCCTGGGGACACAGGCATTAGCAATATCCATTCTGGAGAGCTCATTCTTCCATGAGGACACTGGTGCAGGGAAGTGGCATTTTGGAACCCTCTCTCTCTAGCTTCACTAGTTTTTGTACTTGGTCCCATCTACCACCCTGTCCCATCAGTCCTTAGATGCCTCAGGGCCAAGCAACAAAGAGAGGCATGGACCCTGCACCACTCATGAGCATGCTGACTGCCTTAAAACCCCCTGAGCGTGTAGCCACCCAAGGAGCCAGCCCCTCCACCAGAGGGTCCAGGATGTGGTCTCACATTCCAGGAAGCGGGCACCAGCCCTGGGGGAACAGCCTAATTCACCAGTGTCCAGGCCCTGGTGCCCAGAGCCCCAGCCCCACCTACCAGCATGCCAGTGACAGCTTTGAGACACATTTGACCCCACAGCCAGCTATGTCAGGGACTGGCCCCACCCACCAGCAGGTGGCACTAGATTGGGGACCCCTCGCTCTACAGCTTCCCATCCTCAAACCTGACTTTACACACCAGTGGGCCAGCAATAGCTCTGGGACCACTTGGAAACTGGTAGCTAGCCATTTCCTGAACATGTCTGCCCACCACCACCATCTGCAGAAGGCAAGGCCTGGCAACCAACAGAACTGCGGGTCAGTCACACCTACCAGGCCACCCAGAGCAGTCAGCCTGCCACAACAGAAGGACCCAGGCAGCCTACATCGGGGGCATCACTGGAACACACAGCTCTATTGGCCCAGATGGGACTGTGCTGCTGCAACATGTAGGACATCTTCTATAAAAGCCACATCTCCAAGCGGGGAAACATAACCAACCTACCAAGTACAGAAAAATGACAACAATGAGTTAGGCAAAATGAGGTGACAGAGGAATATGTTCCAAACAAAGGAACAAGGTAAAGTGCCAGAACTAAATGAAGTGGAGATAAGCACCCCACCCTAAAAAGAGTCAGTGATAATGACTGTAAAGTTTTTCAGAGACGAAGAGTGAGAATTTAAAGTTCTTAACAAAGAGTTAAAGGAAATATATAAAGAATAAGCAGAGAGATGAACATTTTCTGAGATATAAAATACACTAGAAGCAATAAATAGTAGATTAGATTACACAGAGTAATGTTTTTGCAAGCTAGAAGACAGATTAGTGGAAGTTACTGACGCTGAACAGTGAAAAAAAATGAACAAAAAGAAATGGAGACAAGTTATGAGACTTCTGGGACAAAAAATTAACATTTGTTTTATAGGGGTCATAGAAGGAGAAGAGAGAAAGCGGCAGAGAATATATTTGAAGATTTAATACCTAACCCAGGGTAGGAAACAGGCTTCTAAGTTCAGGTAGTACATATAGCACTATTGAATAGACACACAAAAGACCCTGAATAACTAAAACAATTTTCCCTTTTTATATTCTTGTCTCTTCATCAAATATTAATTGGCCAGAGGCAAGGTGGCGGAAGAGTAGGGGGAAGTGCTTGCTCTCTCCCACAAACACAACAACAACAAGAAAAAACACATCTAGATGTTCAACGACTCACACAGAACAGCAAATAAATGCTGGCAGAAGAAATTAAACCTTCAAAAACGGCAAGAATCTCATGACATAACTGGTAAAACAAGAGAAAAGAGGAGTTCCCGTTGTGGCACAGTGGTTAAAGAATCTGACTAGGAAACATGAGGTTGCAGGTTTGATCCCTGGCCTTGCTCAGTGGGTTAAGGATCTGGCGTTGCCGTGAGCTGTGGTGTAGGTTGCAGATGAGGCTTAGATCCCACTTTGCTGTGGCTCTGGCATAGACCAGTGGCTACAGCTCCAATTAGACCCCTAGCCTGGGAATCTCCATCTGCCGTGGGAGCGGCCCTAGAAAAGGCAAAAAGAAAAAAGAAAAAAAGAGAAAAGAGGAGCGTGAGAGAAGGGGAATCAGGACTGGACTGGTGCTCTGAAAAGGGAACTATGAAGGAGAAAGGAAACCCACACCCTGGAAAGTCACCTAATCAACAGAAAGATCAACTGAGTTGGAGGGATCTCCAGATGCCAAGAAGAGTGCAACAGTAAATCTAACATCTGAAAAGCAGAGTGAGAGCCAAACAGATCATCTGAACTATTGGCACAGTCACCAAAAACCCAGATGCTCAGGTGGGGGCTGGGCACTGAGACCTACGCTCCGGAGGTTGGTCCCCAGGAGTGGGCTGGTGTTGGTGGTGTGGAGACAGCCTGAGGGATTAGGAAGTGGTGCGTTGCAGGTGGAGGGTGCAATACACTAAGGGCTGAGGAGTGGAAAGCGACAACAGAAGGAACCTGGGAGAAGATCCGGACCCAAAAACTATTTGAACTAATCAACAAATTCAGCAAAGTAGCAGGATATAAGATTAACATTCAGAAATCAGTCACATTTCTGTATACTAACAATGAAATATTAGAAAAGGAATACAAAAATACAATAACTTTTAAAATTGTGCCTCAAAAAGCAAATACCTGGGAATACACCTGACCAAGGAGGTAAAGGACTTATATGCCGAGAACTGTAAATCATTAATCAAGGAAGCTAAAGAAGATGTAAAGAAATGGAAAAATATTCCATGTTCCTGGGTTGGAAAACTTAATATTGTAAAAATGGCCATACTACTCAAAGCAATCTACAGATTCAGTGCAATCCCTATCAAGTTACCCATGACATTTTTCACAGAACTACAACAAACAATCCAAAAATTTATATGGAACCATAAAAGACCCAGAATTACAATATTACAAAGCCACAGTCATCAAAACAGTGTGGAACTGGTATGGTACCAAAACAGACATACAGACCAATGGAACAGAATAGAGAACCAAGAAATAAACCCTGACACCTATGGTCAATTAATCTTTGACAAAGGAGGCAAGAATATAAAATGGGAAAAAGACACTCTTTTCAGTAAGTATTATTGGGAAACCTGGACAGCTGCATGCAAATCAATGAAACTCACACCATGCACAAAAATAAACTCGAAATGGCTGAAAGACTTAAATGCAAGGCAAGACACCATCAAACTCCTAGAAGAGAACACAGGCAAAACACTCTCTGACATCAACCTCATGAACATTTTCTCAGGTCATTCTCCCAAGGCAACAGAAATGAGAGCAAAAATAAACCAATGGGACCTAATCGAAATGACAAGCTTTTGCAAAGCAAAGGAAACCAAAAAGAAAACAAAAAGACAACCTACAGAATGGGAGAAAATAGTTTTAAACAATGCAATGGACAAGGGCTTAATCTCTAGAATATACAAGCAACATATACAACTCAACAGCAAAAAAGCCAACCACCCAATGGAAAAATGGGCAAAAGACCTGAGTAGACATTTCTCTAAGGAAGATATACAGACGGCCAACAAGCACAGGAAAAAATGCTCAACATCCCTGATTGTTAGAGAAATGCAAATCAAAACTACCATGAGATACCACCTCACACCAGCCAGAATGGCCTTCCTTCATAAGTCCACAAATAACAAGTGCTGGAGGGGATGTGGAGAAAAGGGAACCCTCCTGCACTGTTGGTGGGAATGTAAGCTGGTACAGCCATTATGGAGAACAGTATGGAGGTACCTTAAAAATCTATCCCTAGAACTACCATATGACCCAGCAGTCCCACTCTTGGGCATTACATCCAGACAAATCTTTCCTTGAAGAAGACACATGCACCTGCATGTTCATTGCAGCACTATTCACAATAGCCAGGACGTGGAAACAACCCAAATGTTCATCAACAGATGATTGGATTAGGAAGATGTGGTATATATACACACTGGAATACTACTCAGCCATAAAAAGAACAAAATAATGCCATTTGAAGCAACACGGATGGAACTAGAGTGAAAGAAGTCAGAAAGAGAAAGACAAACACCATATGATATCACTTACAACTGTAATCTAATATTCAGCACAAATGAACGTTTCCACAGAAAAGAAAATCATGCTCTTGAACAATAGACTTGTGTGGCTGCCCAGGGGGAGAGGGAGAGTGGGAGGGACCAAGAGCTTGGGGTTAATGGATGCAAACTATTGCTCCTGGAGTGGATTTACAATGAGATCCTGCTGTGTATCACTGAGAACTATGTCTAGATACTTACATCACAACACAACAATGGGAGGAAAAATCATGTATACATATATGAGTAACTTGGTCCCCATGCTGTACAGTGGAAAAAAAAAAAAGATTACTTGACCATAGGTGTCTGGGTTTATTTCTGGGTTCCCTATTCTATTCCATTGGTCTGTATATCTGTTTTGGTAACTATACCACACTGTCTTGATTACTGTGTCTTTGTCAGTGAGAAAAAAGAATGTATACATGTATGTGTAACTGGGTCACCATGCTGTACAGTAGAAAAAAAATAATGTATTGGGGAAATAAAAAATAAAGAAAAGAAAGAAAGAATAAAGCTGGAAGTATCACACTTGCTGACTTCAAATTATACTACTAATCTGCAATCATCAAAACAGCATAGTTTTAGTATAAAAAGAGATACATATATCAATGGAACAGAGTTGAGAGCCCAGAAATAATCCCACATTTACATTAATGAGCCATTAATCTTTGACAAAGGTGGCAAAAATATACAATGGGGAAAATACAGCCTCTCCAATAGTTGGCCTTGAGAAAATTAGACAGCTACATGCAAAAGAATTAAACTGACTATTCAAAAATAAATGCAAAATGGTTAAATGATAAAATGTGAGACCTGAAACCACAAAACTCCTATAAGAGAACATAAGCAGAATACTCTTTGACAGAAATCACAGCAAAATGATATGGGGGGAGTGCCTCCTAACACAAAGGCAATAAAATCAACAATAAACAAATGAGACCTCATTCAATTTAAAATCTTTTGCATAGAAAAGGAAATCATGGGATAAAACAAAAAGAGAACTTATGGAATGGGAGAAAATATTTGTAGGTAGTATGACTGATGAGGGATTAATGCCCCAAATGCATAAACAACTTGTATATCTCCATATGAATAAAATGAACAACCCAATCAAAAAATGGGGAGAACACCTGAACATTTTACCAAACAAGACATACAGATGGCCAACAGGCACATGAAAAAAGGGCTCAACATCACTAATTATCAGGGAAATTCAATCCAAAACCACAATGAGGTTATCACCTCACACCTGCTAGCATGACTATAATCAAAAATACAGGGAAAAACATAATAACTTTGGTGACAACGTGGAGAAAAAGGATGTCCCCTATGGCAGAAATGTGTATCTATTTATGGAAAAAATTGAAAATAGAATTAATTATTAAATAATTATAGTATCAGGTATTTATCAAAAGGCAAAAAATACTCATTAGATAAAATACATACACCCCAATGTTCATTGCAACACTACCTAACATAGACAATCCATGGAAGCAACCTAAATGCCCATCAACAGAGGACTAGATAAAGAGATAGTACATATATACAATGGAATATTACTCAATCACAAAAATTAATGAAAAAATGCCACTTGCATTGACATGGATGGACTGCCATACTAAGTGTAGTTAATCAGTGAAATACAAACATATCACTTATATATGGAATCTTAAAAAAAGATACAAATGAACTTATATGCAGAATAGAAACAGACTCACAGATTTTGAAAACAAACTTATGGTACCAAAGGTGAGATGTTGGGGGAGGAATGGAATGGGGCTGTAGAATCAGAATGTGAACACTGTGGTAAATGGAATGACAGGTCAACAGGGACCTTCTGTACACATAAGGAACTCTACTCAATAGTTTGTAATAATCTATATGGGAAAAGGATCTAAAAAAGAATGGATGTGTGTATGTATATATAATTGAATGACTGTGTTGTACAGCAGAAATAATCACAACATTGTAAATCAACTATACTTCAATAAAACTTTAAAAAATGGACAAAAAAAAAAAAGGAGTTCTCGTCGTGGCGCAGTGGTTAACGAATCCAACTAGGAACCATGAGGTTGCGGGTTCGGTCCCTGCCCTTGCTCAGTGGGTTAACGATCCGGCGTTGCCGTGAGCTGTGGTGTAGGTTGCAGACGCGGCTCGGATCCAGCATTGCTGTGGCTCTGGCGTAGGCCGGTGGCTACAGCTCCGATTGGACCCCTAGCCTGGGAACCTCCATATGCCGCAGGAGTGGCCCAAAGAAATAGCAAAAAGACAAAAAAAAAATTATTTACCATAGAAAAGATATTGAAGCAAACTAGTGCCTTTCAATAGATGAATGGACAAAGATGTGGGATGGATAAGGAAGATGTGTATATACATATATATGCATGTATATATGTGTGTATATGTGTGTGTGTGTGTGTGTGTGTGTGTGTATACACTCTGCAGGCCAGAAAGGAATGGCATAATATACTTAAAGTGATGAAAGAAAAAAACTTCCAACCACACTCTACACAGCAAGGCTTTCATTTATATCTGAAGGATAAATCAAAAGCTTTACAGACAAGTAAAACTAAGAGAATTCAGCACCATCAAACCAGTTTCACAACAAATACTAAAAGAACTTCTCTAGGAAGAAAAAGCCACACCTAGAAACAAGGAAATTACAAATGAGAAGGCTTGCTGGTAAAGGCAAAAATACACAGAAGAGAAAAAATCATCCTAACACAAATACAATAACAAAAACTAGCAATCATGATAAGATGAAAGTACAAATGCAGGATCCTGGGAATGCATTTGCAATTAAAAGACCAGTACCTTAAAACAGTCTTGTATATATGTAGACTCCTATATCAAAACTTCATGGTAACCACAAAACAAAGAGCTCCAATTGATATACACACAAATAAGAAAAATGATCCAAACAAAACGCTAAATAAATACAGTCATCAAACCACCAGAGATAACAACACAAGAACGGAAGAAAAAAGACCAACAAAGCAAATTCAAATTCATTAACATGGCAAAAATGGCAATAAGAACATATATACCAGTAATTATCTTAAATGTAAATGGACTAAATTCTCCAAACAAAATACATAAACTGGCTGAATGGATACAAAAACAATACCCTGAAATACACTGTCTAAAGGAGGCCCACTTCACATCTAGGGAGACACACAAACTTAAACTGAGAAGACTGAAGGAGGTATTCCATGTAAATGCAAATCAAAAGAATGGTAGAATAGCAATATTTATATCAGACAAAATATAACTTTAAAATAAAGAATTTTACAAGATATAAAGAAGGACACTACCTAGTCATCAAGGTATCAATCCAAGAAGATATAACATTTATAAATATATACACACTCAACATAGTGCAAGTCAATATATACGGCAACTACTAACAACCAGATACTATAAAACTCCTAGAAGAAAACACAGGAAGAATGCCTTTTGACATAAATCACAGCATCATCTTGTTTGATCCACCTCCTAGAATAATGAAATAAAAACAAAAATAAACCAATAGGATCTAAAACCACAAAACTTTTGCATTACAAGGGAAACCATTTTAAAAAAAACAAAAAGAACCCACAGAACAGAAGTTATTTGCAAACCATCCAACTGACAAGGGTCTAATCTCTAAAATATATAAACAGGTCATACAACACCACCAACCAAAAAAAAAACCCAATCCAAAAATGGGCAGAATATCTAAATAGACATTTCTCTAAAGAAGACACATGGATGGCCAGAAAACACAAGAAAAGGTGCTCAACATCACTGATTATTACAGAAACGCAAATCACAACAACTGTGACTTATCACCTTACACCCGCCCAAATGGTCATCATCAAAATGTCTACAAACAATAAATGCTGGAGAGGGTGTGGAGAAAAGGGTGCCTTCTTACACTGTTGGTGGGGACGTAAGCTGGCACAACCACTTTGGAGAACACTATGAAATTTCCTCAAAAAGTAAAAATATAACTATGATATGATCCAGTAATCCCTCTCCTGGGCAGATAGCTGAAGAAAACCATAATTTGAAAGGATACATGCACCCCAATGTTCATTGTAGCACTATTTACAATAGCCAAGAAATGGAAGCAAACTACATGTCCATCAATGGAGGAATAGATAAAGAAAATGTGGTACGTGTATACAATAGAATATTACTCACCCATAAAAAGAATGAAATAATGCCATTTGCAGGAACATGGATGGACCTAGAGATAGATTATCATACTAAGTGAAGTTTAGACAGTGGCTTCAAAATTTTTGAGTCTGTTTCTGTTTTATATATTCTTTTTATCATTTCATTAGATTCTTAATGTTAGTGATTGCATATGATATTTGCCTTTCTCTGTCTCATTTACTTCACTTAGTATGACAATTTCTAGGTCCATCCATGTTGCTAAAAATTCTATTATTCATTCTTTTCTTTTTCATTTTTAAGTTTTATTGAATTATAGTTGATTTACAATGTTGGGATAATTTCTGCTGTACAATGAAGTGATTCAGTTATACACATACATACATTCATTTTTTTTTTTCAGTTTCTTTTCCCACATAGATTATCACAGAATATTGGGTAAGGTTCCCTGTGCTATAAAGCAGGTCCCTGTTGGCCAGTCATCCCATACACCACAGTGTGATATGCCGACCCCAAAACCCTAGTCCATCCCTCACCTGACACCTGTCCCCTTTGGTAACCATAAGTTTATTTTCAAAGTCTGTCTGTTTTTGTTCTGCAAATAAGTTCACTAATATCTTTTTTTAGATCCCACATATAAGTGATATCATATTATGTTTGTATTTTATTTTCTAACTTCACTTAGTATGATAATCTCTAGGTCTATCCATGTCCTTGCAAATGACATTATTTCATTCCTTTTTATGATTGAGTAAAATTCCACTGCACATATGTACCATATATTCTTTATAGAATCCTCTACTGATGGACATTTAGGTTGCTTCCATGTCGTAACTATTGTAAATTCTGCTACAGTGACCATGTGAACATTCTAGTGTATGTATCATTTCCAATTATGTTTTTTTTATTGTATGCCTATTTCTGATACATACCCTTGGCTGGTAATTTTGATTCAATGAGCCTTTTTTGGGGTAGAACATGGTAAACACATTTTTTTAAGAAAGATCTTATTTGATTAAATGGCTCAAGGCATCTTAACACCACACTTTGAGAACAAGTGTCCCAGAATAAAATAATGACAAGGAGACTTTTCATCATACATGTGTGCATAAATTCATTTTTTTTACTATCTCTCAATGTTTCATGGCAAATGAAAGCCATATTAAAAGAAAATAAACCTCTATAAAACAATTTGTAATTAAAAAACACCCTAGCATCTAAGTTTCTGAAGTGTTACTAGTCAGATTAGAAAGTAAGAAGCATTGGTTAATGGGAATATAAGTTGGTACAGCAAATATGGAAAATAGTATGGTGCTTCCTCAGAAAACTAAGGATAGAGTTATCATATGATTGAGAAATTCCACTCCTGGGAATATATCCAGACAAAACTACAATTCGAAGGATACGTGCACTTCTATATTCGTGACAGCACTACTGATAATAGCCAAGACATGGAAACAATCTAAATGTCCACTGACAGATGAATGGATAAAGAAATGAGGTACATATATACAATGGAGTACTACTCAGCCGTAAAAAGTGAAACAATGCCATTCACAGCAACATGAATGCATCTAAAGATCATCATACTAATTGAAGTTAGAAAGATAAACAAAAATACAATATCAATTGTACTTAAAACATAAAATATGACCAATTTGAACCTATCTGCAAAATAGAAACAGACTCACAGAGAACAGACTTGTGATTGCCAAGGGGGAGGGTGTTGGAAGAGGGATGGAGTGGGAGGTTGGGGTTAGAATATGTAAGCTATAATACGTGAAGGGGATAAACCTCCTGTATAGCACAGAGAACTATATACAATGTCCTAGGAAAAACCATAATGGAAAATAAAAATTTTTAAAAGCATTGTGTGTATATATATTATGTATATATAAAACTGAATTACTTTGCTGTACTGCAGTAATTAACACAACATTGTAAATTAATTATTCTTTAATAAAAAAGAAAAGATTAATGTAAAATTATAAAGTACATTCCTCTAAGATTAAATCTACTTTTATAATGAGGTGGTGTAATTCAGAATTTAGAAAGTAGTAGCCAAGTTCAGGACAAGTCCATCTCATAGATTTTCCTTGATTATGAGTTAACATATTCTGAGTCATATCATAATATCATAATCATATCACTTATAGGGCATTTTAGAGATATTTGTGGGAAGTTTTCTCATTTCATTGATCAGAATAAGTTAAAACAAAAGGGGAAGCTCTTTTTTTTTAGTGTAGCAGTTTATTTTTTAATTATTTTTATTTTTCCTTTATAGTTGGTTTATAGTATTGTCAATTTTATACTATACAGCAAAGTGACCCAGTCACACATGTATACATACATTCTTTTTCTCACTTTATCCTCCATCATGCTCTATCACACGTGACTAGATATAGTTCCCAGCACTAGACAGCAGGATTTCATTGCTTATCCATTCCAAAGGCAATAGTTTGCATCTATTGACCCCAAATTCCCAGTCCATCCCACTCCCTCCCCCTCGGCAACCACAAGTCTGTTGTCTAAATCCATGATTTTCTTTTCCGTGGAAAGGTTTATTTGTGCCCTATGTTAGACTCCAGATATAAATGATATCACATGGTATTTGTCTTCCTCTTTTTGACTGACTTCACTTAGTATGAGTCTCTAGTTCCATCCATGTTGCTGCAGATGGCATTCTTTTGTTCTTTTTTATGGCTGAGTAGTATTCTACTTAATCCAATTATCTGCTGATGGACATTTAGGTTGTTTCCATGTCTTGGCTATTGTGAATAGTGCTGCAATGAACATGCAGGTGCATGTGTCTTCTTCAAGGAAATTTTTGTCTGGATGTAATGCCCAAGAGTGGGACTGCTGGGTCATATGGTAGTTCTGTATTTAGTTTTCTGAGTTACCTCCATAATGGTTGTACCAATTTACAGTCCCACAAACAGTGCAGGAGGATTCCCTTTCTCCATACCCCCTCCAGAAATTGTTATTTGTGGACTTATTAATGATGGCCATTCTGACTGGTGTGTAGTGGTATCTCATGGTAGTTTTGATTTGCATTTCTCTAATAATCAGAGATGCTGAATATTTTTTTCATGTGCTTCTTGGCCATCTGTATATCTTCCTTGGAGAAATGTCTATTCAGGACTTTTGCCCATTTTTCCATTGGGTTGTTGGTTTTTTTGCTGTTGAGTTGTACGTTTGTATATTTTAGAGATTAAGCCCTTGTCAGTTGCATCATTTGAACTATTTTCTTCCATTCCATAGGCTGTCTTTTGGGGGGGTTTTAGGGTTTCCTTTGCTGTGCAAAAGCTTGTAAGTTTGATTAAGTCCCACTGGCTTATTTTCCCTTTTATTTCTGTTGCTTTGGGAGTCTGACCCAAGAAAATATTTGTAAGGTTGATGTCAGAGAATGTTTTGCTGATGTTCTCTTCTAGGAGTTTGATGGTGTCTTGTCTTAATGTTTAAGACTTTAAGCCATTTCGAGTTTATTTCTGTGCATGGTGTGAGGGTGTTTTCCAGTTTCATTGATTTACATGTGGTTATCCAGTTTTACCAGCTCCAGTTGCTAAGGAGACTCTTTTCCCAATTTTATATTCTTGCCTCCATTGTCAAAGACTTATTGACCATAAGTGTCTGGCTTTATTTCTGGGCTGTCTATTCTGATACATTAGCCTGTATGTCCGTTTTGGTACCAGGACCACAACATCTTGATTACTGTGGCTTTATAATATTGTCTGAAGTCTGAGGGAGTTAGGCCTCCTGCTTGGTTTTTGTTCCTCAAGAATGCTTTGGCAATTCTGGGTCTTTTATGGTTCCATATAAATTTTTGGTTTGTTCTAGTTCTGTGGAAAATGTCATGGGTAATTTGATAGGGATTGCACTGAATCTGAATATTGCTTTCAGGAGCATGGCCATCTTTATGATATTAATTTTTCCAACTCAGGAGCATGGAACATATTTCCATTTCTTTGAGTCCTCATTAATTTCCTTGATTTAAGTTTTATAGTTCTCAGCATATAAGTCTTTCACCTCCTTGGTCAGGTTTATCCCTAGGTATTTAATTTGGGGCTGGGGCAATTTTAAAAAGTATGCTTTTTAAAATAGTCCTTTCCTAAGATTTCATTGTTAATATACAGAAATGCAACGAATTTCTGAATGTTAATCTTATACCCTATTACTTTACTGAATTTGGTGATCAGTTCAAGTAGTTTTTGTGTGGAGACTTTAGGTTTTCTATGGATAGCATCATGTCATCTGCATACAGTGACAGTTTTACCTCTTCTCTTCCAATTTGGATGCATTTTATTTCTTTTGTTTCTCTGACTGCGGTGGCTAGGACTTCTAATACTATGTTGAATAACAGTGGTGAGTGGGTATCCTTGTCTTGTTCCAGATTTTAGCAGGAATGCTTTCAGTTTTTCTCCATTGAGTATTAAATTGGCTGTGGGTTAGTCATAAATGGCTTTTATTATGTTAAGTAATATTTGCTTTGGTAAGAGTTTTGATCATGAATGGATGTTGGACTTTGTCCAACGCTTTCTCTGTATCTATTGAGATGATCATGTGAGGTTTTTGTTTGTTTGTTTGTTTTTTACTTTTTAGGGCTGCACACACAGTATGTGGAGATTCCCAGGCTAGGGGTCAAGTCATAGCTACAGCTTCCAGCCTAGGCTATAGCCACAGCAACACCAGATCTGAGCCGCATCTGCAAACTACACCATGACTCCCGGCAACACTGGATCCTTAACCCACTGAGCCAGGCCAGGGATCGAACCCACAGTCTCATGGTTACTAGTCAGATTCATTTCTGCTGCACCATGATGGGAACTCTGAGATGATCATGTGGTTTTAAACTTTTCTTTTGTTAATGTGGTATATGACATTGATTGATTTGTGTGTGTCGAACAGTCATTGTGAAACTGGGATGAATCCCACTTGGTTGTGATGTATGATCTTTTTTATATGTTGTTGGATTTGGTTGGATAAAATTTTGTTGAGAATTTTTGCATATATGTTCATCAAATATATTGGCCTATACTTTTCCTTTTTGGTAGTATCTTTGTCTGGTTTTGGTATTAGGGTGATGGTGGCTTCACAGAATATCTTTGGGAGTGTTTCCTGTTCTTCAACATTCTAGAAAACTTTAAGAAGGCTGGGTATAAGTTCTTTGTATGTTTGGTAGAATTCGCCTGTGAAGCCATCTGGTCCTGGACTTATGTTTGTAGGGAGTGTTTTTATGATATATTCAATTTCATTTCTAGTGATCAGTCTCTTCAATTGATCTATTTCTTCTTGATTCTGTTTTGGTGGGCTGTAAGACTCTAGAAAGTTATCCATTTCTTCTAGGTTGTCAAATTTGTTGGCATATAGTTGTTCATAGTATTTTCTTTTTTTTTTATTTCTGCAGTAGCTGTTGAGATTTCTCCTTTTTCATATCTTATTTTGTTTATTTGGGTTTTTTCTCTCCTCTTCTTGGTGAGTCTAGCCAGAGGTTTGTCCATTTTGTTTACCTTTTCAAACAACCAGCTCTTGGTTTTACTGATTTTTTCTGTTGTTGTTTTTCTTTCTTTCCTTTTTTTTTTTGAATCGCTATTTTATTCTTCTGCTAACTTTAGGTTTTGTTTGTGCTTCTTTTTCTAATTCATTTTGGTGGCAGATTAAGTTGTCAATTTGAGAGTTTTGTCCTGTTTTGAGGAAGGCCTGTATAGGGATGAATTTCCCTCTGAGCACTGCTTTTTGCAGGATCCCATAGATTTTGAATGGTTTTGTCTTCTCATTTGTCTCAAGATAATTTTTAACTTCCTTTTTGATTTATGCATTGACCCATTGGTTTTTTAGTATTATGTTTTTTAGTCTCCATGGAATCAGTTTTTTTTTATTTCTTTTTCTGTGGCTCATTTCTAGTTTCATGCCATTGGGATAGAGGATACTTGAAATTATTTCTACACTCTTAAATTTCTTGAGGTTAGTTTTGTGCCCCAGTATGTGGTCAATCCTTGGGAATGTTCATGTGTACTTGACAAGAATGAATATTCTTATATTTTTGGATCCGATGTCCTGAAAATGTCAATTAAGTCTAACTTTTTACTGTGTCATTTAGGATCTCTGTTGCCTTACTGATTTTCTGTCTAGAGGATCTGTCCATTGATGTGATTGGGGTGTTAAAGTCTCCTACTATTTTTGTATTCCCATAAATTTCTCTTTTTATGTCTATTAGCATTTGTTGTATTTATCTGGATACTCCTATATTGACAATTGTAATATTCTCTTGAATGGATCCTTTTATCATTATTATCCTTGTCTTTTTTATGGGCTTCGTTTTAAAGTCTATTTTGTCTGATATGAATATTGCAACTCCTGCTCTCCTGCCTTGTCCATTGACATGGAATATCTTTTCCCATCCCCTTTCTTTCAATCTCTATGTGTCCTTTGCCCTGAAGTGAGTCTCTTATAGATAGTATATTGTAGGCTTTTGCTTTTTTATCCAATCTGCTACTCAGTGTCTTTTGATGGGAGCATTCAGTCCATTGACATGTAGGGTAATTACTGATACATATGTATTTATTGCCATTTTAAACCTTGATTTCCAGTTAATTCTGTTTCTCCTTTCTTCCTTTCTTTTTTTGGTTGGATGATTTCCATTTAATTTGTGTAGTACTTTTTTTTTATTTTTTGTGAATGTAATGTTTGGTTTTGATTAGTGGTTGCTCTGTTTTTCAGATACGTTGACCCCTTCCTATATCTGCTTGCTTTAGCCTGACAGTTGTATGGGCTCAAACATATTATTTAAAAAAAAGAGTCTAGGTTTTCTTACTTTCCTTCCCCACATTCTATGATTTCAAAGTCCTTTTTTAACATCTTCATGTTTGTCCTTTTGCTCTTCCTTGTGTTTACAGTCACTTTTACAATAGGTTTTTTTCCCCCATTAGATCTGCATACTGACTTATTTAAGTGATTGCTTTCCAACTGTGATTTCCAGTTACTTCTTACTTCTTTATTTAGATCAGCCCTTTCAGTATTTCTTTTAGAATGGGTTTAGTATTGCTGTACTCTTTTAGCTTTTGTTTGTTGGAGAAATTCTTTATTTCTCCTTCTATTTTAAATGATATTCTTGCTGGGTAGAGTATTCTAGGCTCCATATTTTTCCCTTTTAGAACTTTGAATATATCTTGCCACTCTCTTCTGGCCTGTGGTATTTCTGTAGAGAAATCAGCTGATAGCCTTGTGGGGTTCCTTTATAATTAATGCTTTGTGTTTCTCTTGCTGCCTTTAGAATCTTCTCTTTCTCTTTAACTTTTGCCATTTTTATTATGTCTTGGTGTGGGCCTGTTTGGGTTCAACTTGTTTGGGGCCCTCTGTGATTCTTGTACCTTGATATCAGTTTCCTTTAGATTTGGAAAGTTTCCAGACATAATTTCTTCAAATATATTTTTACTCCCCTTTTTCTTTTCCTTCTGGAATTCCTATTATGCATAGGTTTGCCCACTTTATATTATCCCATAGAGCTCTTACATTGCTTTCATGTTTTTTCATTTGGTTATCTGTATGCTGTCCTGATTGTGTGATTTCCCTTATTCTATCTTCCAAGTCACTAATTCATTCTTCTGCATTATGCATTCTGCTCTTTAGTGCTTTATCTCAGTTTGCATCTCTGCAAGTGAATTTTACGTTTTTCTTAGTTCCTTCTTATATTTCCTATTTCCTTTCTAATGTAATCTGCATTACTGTTTATATCTGCTTTTAATTCCTTCATATTCACCCTTAATTCCTTCAGTATTTTCACTATCGTCCTTTTGAACTTAGTGTCTACTAGACTGCAGAGGTATGTTCCATTGTTTTCTGCTTCAGGTGAATTCTCCTGTTCTTTTAACTGGAAATGGTTCCTGAGCTTCTTCATTTTGGCTATATTTTTCCTTTTCTGTTACTTTAGGGAAACCAAACTGTAGATTTGAGAGCTATTTCTATGCAAGGTCACCCCTTTGTATTTCGTGGGGGGTTACTATGTATTTTTGGTATGGACGTTTGTATATTTGATGTCTCTTTCTTTAGTATGAGCAGGCTGTTATCCCCAGGATGCTGAGTGTGTTTCCAGGGAGGATGAGGCAATGGACAGGGATAGCAGCCATTGCCTGGTTGCTGGGCTCTTGACAGTAACAAGGACCTGCAGGAAAGTGATGCAGGCTACTCCTAGCTGCAGGGCCCTGGGAAGTGGTAATGAGCCTTAGGAAGATTTAGGCAGTGCCCAGAGCATTTGGCAATGCCAGTGGCAGGGTATGTGATTTCCCAGGGGTGTGAGAGCAAAAACAGATGGTGTTCATTTACAATGACCTCTTCTGTAGTGCCCTCTAAAAAGTTTGGGGTTGTGAGTGATGCCTTTTCATGGATCCCTAGTAGTGCCAGGCCATGCTGAACTCTGGAGTCAGAGTTAACCTTGGTGGTTTGCCCCCATCAGTTGTAGACCACACAAGAAGCACCCTGTAGTGCTTAGCACACACAGAAGTTTCTGCACAGGCTACTCCTAGTTGCAGGGTCCTAGGAAATAAGAGTGATTAGGCATGTGTGGGCACTGCCCAGAGTGTTTGGCAGTGGCAGCAGCAGGGCAGGTGTGTTCCCAGGGGAGCAAGAGCAACAACAGCAGGTGGTGCTCAGTTGCAGTGCCCTCTTTTTTGAGGTGACTGGGGCTGGAGGTTAGAGCCTGTTTATGGATCCCTAGTGATAGCAGGCCACACCTCCCTCTAGTTTCTGAGATGACTGCTGTGGTTTGTCCCCACCACCTGTAGATCACACAAGAAGCACTACATCATGCTTAGCCCACAAAAGAGGTGCCTGTCTACCCACAGCCCACACAAGAAACACCAGGTCTCCCCTTAGCCCAAGAAAGTAGACTCTTACCACCCAGAGCCTGAACCAGAGGTGCCCTGCCCTCTGAGAACCCAGGCATGTGCAGGGAGATTCCTATGGCAGTCCACCCCTCCTCCTTTTGCCCTCCCCAACAATGGCACCTTACTTTCCTGTGGGCCTAGACCTTCTCCTGGGTTCCCTCTGCTGTGGCATTCCACTCCTCAGTCTGTGGTACTCTGCTCCCTAGGCCCTCAGGCTGTCTCCACACAGCCAATCCTACTCCTGTCCCTGGAACTTACCTCCAGAGCCGGCATCTCAGCACCCAACCCCTGCCCCAGTGTCTCAGGCTGTGGTTTCTTGGGCAGTGGTGCAGATGATTTGTGGCTCTCACTCTGCTTTGCCCTTGTCCATCCAGCTGTTGCACTTTCCTTGGTGACTTTGAGGTCTCTCTGTCTGGGCTGATCTTCTTGTAGGTTAGGTGGCTTCCCAGGGTGCAGGTTCCTTTTCTCTTTCATATATCCTTCTCAGGAATGCTAGTCCCACCCTGATTCTTTTTTCTTTTTCTTTTGTTCTACCCTCTTATGTGGAGGGTTTCTTGCCCTTTTTGGAGGTTTTAAATTCTTCTGTCAGCATTTAGTACATGTTCTGTGTGAATCATTCTACACGTAGATGTGTTTTTTGTTTGTTTGTTTGTTTTGGATGTGTTTGCGGAGGAAGATGAGTGTGATGTCTTATTCCCCCACCACCTTAATCCTTCTCTGAGAAGCTCATTATTCACACATTTTTAAAGAGACATAATTTATATCTAAGAAATTTACTAGCCCTTTAATTACAGATACAACCTCTCTTTGTGTGTATGTAATGTATAGACAGACATCTCTTTATTGCTTATTTAAAATACAGTCCAGAAACCCTAACAAACACCCCATCAAAGAATAAAAATGGATGGTAAACATATGAAAAGATGCTCTAAACTTATATCAGCAGGCAAATGCAAATTAACAACAATGAAATAGCACTATACACATAGTAGAATGGCTAAAACCCAGAACATTGACAACACCAAACACTGATTAGCATGTGAATTAATAGGAACTTGTATATGTTGCTGAAGAAATACACTTTCACTTACTGCAAAATGATACAGCGATTTAGAAGGCAGATTCACAGTTTTCTTTAAAAACTGAACACATTCTCATTATATAATCTACTAATTGTACTACTTAGTATTCACCCAAAGGACTTGAAAACTTATGTCCACACAAAAACCTGCACGGAATTGGTTAAGCAGCTTTATTCATAATTGTCTAAACTTGGAAGTAATCAGGATGTCCTTCAGTTGGTAAATGGATAAACTGTGTTACATTCAGACAATGGAATAGTATTCTGCACTTAAAAGAAATGAACTATCAAGCCAAAAAGAAAAAGAAAAAAAAAAGACATAAAGGAAACTTAAATGCATAGGACTGAGTTTAGAGGACAATGTAAAAAAAATTACATTCTTTATTTTTTAATTTTTTTCATTTATAATAATTTTTATTTTTTCCATTATAGCTAGTATACAGTGTTCTGTCAATTTTCTACTGTACAGAAAGGTGACCCAGTTACACATACATGTATACATTATTTTTTCTCACATTACCATTTGCAGCAACATGGATGGAACTAGAGACTCTCATACTAAGTGAAGTAAGTCAGAAAGAGAAAGACAAATACCATATGATATCACTTATATATGGAATCTAATATACAACACAAAAACTACATACTTTATAATCCAACTATGCGACACTCTGAAAAGCCAAAACTATGGAGGTAATTAAGAGAGCAGTGGTTGACAAGGATTTGTAAGAGGGAGGATGGAAGAGATGATTTTTATGGCAGCAAAATTACTGTATGACAATATAACTGTAGATATAATTTTTTGCTAGTCCAAACACATAGAATATACAACACCATGAGTGAATTCTAAAGTACACCCTGGATGTTGGGAAATAATAATGTGTTCATAGGGGTTTATGAATAATAATTAACATATTACTCTGTGGGCTGTATGTTGATAGTTGGGGAAGTTACACATGTGTGGAGGCAGAGGGTATGTGGGCTACCTCTGTATCGTCCATTCAATTTTGCTATGACTCTAAAATTTTTATAGTTTATTACATTAAAAAGGGCAAAAGATGCAAAGAGATGGCTCACCCAAGAAGATACAGATGGCAAGGAAATAACTGCAAAAAAAAACTAATGTAAAATAACACAAGGGAATTTCATGTTAAAATGAGATACCAGATCTATGAGAATTGTGAAAATTCAAAAAAAAAATCTCTGCACAGCCATAGAAAGTTGGAGAGCTCATCACGTTTCTCAGTGGCCCCAACAGGGAGTCCAAACTGCCATTCCCATCATTCCTCTGAATCAGTCATTATAGAAAACAAACCCTCAGGCCACTCCCTGAAAGCTTGAAAGTAGTATGCATGGTCCATTCTTCTCTTTCCCTCTTGAGGGAAATCTAAGAATTGGGAGTTTGCTCCATATCCTAACACACTGTGCCAGGGGGAAGAAGTGATGGGTAAAATGTCATACATTTGCCTAACACTTACTGTATCTCTTCTTAGCTTTGTTCTTATATGGTCTGCTGCAACCTATTATCTGATTTCTGGTGTTTTCACAAAGGAGACTTGGCCTGTATAGCCTTGTCTCCATGAAGTAATGAGGGCTTAGCTATTCATATTCTGCCAACTTACTAATGTTACACTTGAGTAATTCTCATCACTAAATCATGTTCTATTCTTTGTGGAACTTTCTTGAGTTCTTTTGGACAAGCAAACCACATCTGTTAAGGTGGAAAATTCTGGTGAATCAAAATTTTATGCTCCTTCACACTGTCGTATTTATCTGCAATACTCTGTAGAAGGCAGCCTTCACTTGAGCATTCCTTAGACTGTAGACGAGGGGGTTCAGCAATGGGTTGAAGAGGGTATAAAATAGGAAAAGGATTTTAAGCTGCTCCTCTTGTTTACTGTTGTCAGGGACCATGTAAACTATCATGGCTAGGCCAAAGTAGAACCCAACCACGCAGAGGTGGGAAGAACAGGTGGAAAAGGCTTTCTTGCGGCCCTCCTTTGACTGGATCTTCAGGACACTCCAGAGTATGCGCACATAGGAGACCAGCACCAGGGAAATGGGTGTAACTAATATGAACACACCATCAGCAAAGAGGGAAATTTCACTGATCCAAGTATCACCACAGGCCACTTTAAGAACAGATCTAAACTCGCAGAAGAAGTGGTTTATCTTCTGGGGCCCACAGAAAGACAATCTTAGCAGGAGAAAAACTTGTACCAGAGCCAGGGAAAACCCACATGCCCAGGAAGTGATGGCCAGGACTATGCATAGTTTCCAATTCATGATGACAGTGTACCGGAGGGGATGGCAGATCGCCACATACCTGTCATAGGACATCACCACCAAAATCAGGCACTCAACAGAACCAAAAGCCAAACTGAAAACCATTTGCATAGTGCATGAGTCAAAGGAGATAGTTTTTTTGTGTTTCACTAGGTTTTCCAGCATATTGGGCAGACTGCTAGAAGGATAAGACATGTCAATAACGGCCAGATGAGAAAGGAAGTAGTACATAGGGGAGTGCAGTTTGAGGTCGAGGCAAATGAGCCCCAAGATCATGCCATTTGCCAGCAGGTTGAAGATATATAGTAGGAAGAAGATAACGAAGAGAAGCAATTCCATCTCTTCCCTGAGCTGAAATCCCACCAGGATAAATTCTGTGATCCATGACTGGTTGCCCTCCATTGTAAATGAGTCTGTGTGTAAAGGACTGAAGTGTGATGGCAAATCAGATCTGGATAGCAATGAAAACTGGAGTTATTTATCTGAGGGTGCCTGTGTACTTGTCCCTATTTCACTGAGTTTTTTATTTTTCCAATGTTACTTTGCCTTTCTGTTTTTTACTTTTTATTTTTTAGTAATTCAAAATTTCATGTAAGTACCAGGGATTATAAACAAATCTAGTATACAGATTAATACAATTTTTTTCATGTTTGCCTTATAATTTATTTTTTCTGTATGTATGTAGTATTCATTTTCTGTAGACCACATATGAGAAAAATACAATCATATTCACACATTGACAATTTATCCCTAAATTCTTTTGATTGTTTTCAATAACATGAATATTCACTAATTTAATCTCACCATAATTACCAAAATAAAGAGCCGTAACATTAGCATGATGCACTATTCTAAATAAAGCATTTTCTGCCAATGTAGTCTAAGATTCAAATCTAGTATTACATATAATGCTAATTTCTTCTAGTCTTAAATAGTCTTTCTTGCCTTGACACTGATATTTTTTAACAGTATGAGCTCTTGTTTTGTATAATGTCTCTTAATTGAAAATTTCCATTAATTGTCCATGCTTTAGTTCAGAGTCAAATATTTTGGCAGGAAAAATATGATCTTCTTAATGCCTTTCATTATGCACAGATAATGTTAATTTGTCCCAGTACCGGTGATATTCAATTGGTGGATTGGTGGATCATTGGTTAAGGTGATATTTCCAAGTTATTTCCCATATAAAATTATTAATCCATAATTTAAAATACTTCCTTCATTCTGGCTTAACAAATTATCCTCTAGTCATCTTGTTCATTTCCCACTTCAGTAGAGAACCAGTTATTTCATTAAAAATGTCTTCTTTTACTGAAGAATCATAAATTCAAATAGCTGTCTCCTTTTATTGGGTGTTAAATAATTTTTTAACAAAATTGTTGCCAAATTTCTTATATCCACATTTAATAGGGAAAGCATATAACTGGGGACAGTATGTAAGTTTTTAAGGGATAATAGATTCTTACCTTTACTTATTTTATCCTAATACATATTCACTGACTTCTTTTTGAGAAAAAAAATATATTTTACTAAATTAATACTGCCATTAAAGAAAATGATTTCAGTATCATAGTCATTTTTCAGCAAAAGTAGACCTAACCCATAACCTTAATTATCTTGTTTATACTTTTTGCTTTATATTTAGACAATTATAAGTAGTTGGAAATATTAGACTTAAAAATTAAACTTTCGATAGTCTGATTTTTTTTTTTTTTGTCTTTTTGCTATTTCTTTCTTGGGCCGCTCCCGCGGCATATGGAGGTTCCCAGGCTAGGGGTCCAATCAGAGTTGCAGCCACCAGCCTACACCAGAGCCACAGCAACACAGGATCCGAGCCGCGTCTGCAACCTACACCACAGCTCACGGCAACGCCAGATCGTTAACCCACTGAGCGAGGGCAGGGACCGAACCCGCAACCTCATGGTTCCTAGTCGGATTCGTTAACCACTGCGCCACGACGGGAACTCCTGATAGTCTGATTTTTATATGAACAAAGAGGCATCTACCTCATGTCAAATTTTGACCTAAAATTTTCTTAATCATCTTAGAAAAAAACATGAAATTGGATAAAACGCTAAGAGAAAACACACATGAGAAATACATATCCAAAGATGATCACTATTAATAATTTGTATATATATTTCCATTATTCACTGTTCATATGTTTCAGTATATGTAAATTATATGAACAGTGTTATTTATCAACTTCTTTCATTTAGAATATCAATGTACATCTTCCATGTCAAATATTTCTCAATTTAAACTTATGCTCACTATTTTGTTGCAGATGACTATTTCATGTAATATATTGCCTTCTAACTGGGTTGTGTGCAGTATGATGCCATAGTAATTATGTTTTATACATATTTTGTGTACATTTTATTATTTTCTTGTACTAAATTTTAGGACATGGAAGCTCTTAGTCAAATCTATCTATTTATTTATCTACATACCTGTCTATCCATATTTTTGTCTACTAATCTATTTTAATATCATATAAATAAAATTTCTCCTCTCCAATAGAGTCATTAAAATAACAGCAACTTAGGAAGCAAAGGTTTACTTGATCAGTATATGTGATTTTCTCCCTGGGCAGTCCTGTAACTGAACTAGGGCACTTTTGGCTATTCCTCCAACTTTAGTCAGTGGAATTGACACTCATCCTACCCTATTTTGTGGTAGGACAAATATTTCTATCAAAACATTAATCTTACATCTAATAATGTCCATATCAGATGATAGCCTATCGAAGTTTCAATAAGAAAGAACTGTATAGCAAAACTTACCTTGTACAGTTTCAGCAGAGTTTACTATAACTGTTACCAGGATTCCGTTTTTCAAAATCAGAGGTTACTCTACCATATATTTGTCTGCTAGGTAGCATAAGGTCCTTTTGTTCTTTTGACCATATCAGAGAATTCTCCAGAGGAAACATCTGCATACAAAGCCTCTCATACTTCCAGATTCCTCTCAAACAATAGAGTTGGGCTAATCTGAAGGACCACCACTCAAGCACATTAGGAAGTGATGATGAGAAAGCTGCTGATGGATAGATGAGCCCTGCCACAGCCCAGCAGGGAGAAGGCCCAGGATCAGGGATAGGAGCAGTCATGAATATCATGTTTTGGTAATACACTAATATGTAGTCATTATATGTATACACATATGTACATATATACACATGCATATATATGTAATATTGATGCACGCAAGAAATCATAAAATATGTTCCTGTTAGGTATTCTGAAAAAAGGTCTTTCTCAGTCAATTGTACATTGCAGATACATATATGAACTGCAATAACAGAACTACTGTGCCTCATTAAATTCATTTAATAGAGATAGAATAGCCAAAATTGTGGGAATAATGACGGCTAAACAGAACGTAAACAGCACAAATCTTAATGATGTAAAAACAGCCTTACGAAACCAACAAAAATCAGCTGTTATAGGAGGACAACAATGAGGATCATAAGAAAACAAATCTCCCTAATGTTGACATCAGAAGTCAAAAATCAAGGGTCCAGATCTGAGGGATGTGGTTTACAAACCTTAAGGTTTTTTGTTTTTATTTTTGTTTTGTCTTTTTAGGGCAGCACCTGTGGGATATTTGAGGTTCCCAGGCTAGGGGTCTAATCAGAGCTGTTGCTGCCAGGCCTATGCCAGAGTAACAGCAAAGCCAGATCGGAAACACATCTTCGACCTACACCACAGCTCATGGCAACGCAGGATCCTTAACCCACTGAGGAGGCCAGGGATCCAATCCTCAACCTCATGGTTCCTAGTCGGATTTGTTTCCATTACTCCAGGATGGGAATTCCACAAACCTTAATATTTAGATTTCTGAGTTCCCATTGTGGCTCAGTGGTTAATGAAGCCAACTGGGAACCAAAAGGTTGCTGGCTCAATGCCTGGCCTTGCTTAGTGGGTTAAGGATCTGGTGTTGTGTATCACAGACACGGCTGGAATCCCGAGTTGCTGTGGTGTAGGCTGGTGGCGACAGCTCCGATTAGACCGCTACCCTGGGAACCTCCATATGCCAGGGGTGCAGTCCTAAAAAAAAAAAAAAAAGATTTAGATTTCAGTTTCTGATAAGATGAGAGACTACCTACTCTACCCCATACTGTTCCATTGAAAACAACTAAAACTATTCTTGAGCTGAGACAGTCTGAATTAAACTGTCTTAACTGATGGAAATTTGAAGATTTCATTTCAGGCAGGAAAGAAGTGATCCCAAAAACAAAGTTCACATTATAAAAAGAAATACAGATCAAACAAAATATGATATACATTTGTACAACTAAGCAGATACTGACTGTACAAAGAACACTGGCAATGTCCTCTGTTCAAGGACCTAGAATAAGACTGAGCTAAATACAAAACAGCAGCATATAAATTGGGCAGAGATGGGTATGAATTAAAGTTTGAAATTATGAGCATTTTGATTGAAAAGTCTAACTAAAACATCCATGAACCTTTTTCCACCCAATCTTTTTTTTTTTTTTTTTTTTTTTTTTTTTTTTTTTGCTATTTCTTGGGCCGCTCCCGCGGCATATGGAGGTTCCCAGGCTAGGGGTCCAATCGGAGCTGTAGCCACCGGCCTACGCCAGAGCCACAGCAACGCAGGATCCGAGCCGCGTCTGCAACCTACACCACAGCTCACGGCAACGCCGGATCGTTAACCCACTGAGCAAGGGCAGGGATTGAACCCGCAACCTCATGGTTCCTAGTCGGATTCGTTAACCACTGCGCCACGACGGGAACTCCTTTCCACCCAATCTTAATTACACAAAAGTACTGATAAATTTGGCCCATGAGCAGTACCTATTCCCATATGTAAATTTAAAGATTCTACTTTTTCAAAAAAAAAAAAAAAGTATGGGGTTAAAAACTCTCAACTGGGAGTTCCTGTCGTGGCGCAGTGGTTAACGAATCCGACTAGGAACCATGAGGTTGCGGGTTCGGTCCCTGCCCTTGCTCAGTGGGTTAACGATCTGGCGTTGCCGTGAGCTGTGGTGTAGGTTGCAGACGCGGCTCGGATCCCGCCTTGCTGTGGCTCTGGCGTAGGCTGGTGGCTATAGCTCCGATTCGACCCCTAGCCTGGGAACCTCCATATGCCGCAGGAGCGGCCCAAGAAATAGCAACAATAACAACGACAAAAGACAAAAAAAAAAAAAAAAAAAAAAAAAAAAACTCTCAACTGAGAAATTAAATGTCTTTATAGATCAACCTATTAAAACTACATCTTAGAAGATAAAATATTAACTCTGAGGAATATTGGTCTTAAAAAATGGAATAGATAAAGTATTTCTTTCTATAAAGGTAACATATAAAATGAAAAATCTGTCAAAACAAACTTCTATTGAATTCTGGACTCTAATCAAAAGCTATAGAACCAGAGGAATACTTAATATGGAAAACAAACTAACAAACAAACCCACAAATCAGTGGGAGAAACTGTATGTCGTTTTTTGTTTTGTTTTGTTTTAGGGACTCACCTTCAGCCTATGGAAATTCCCAGGCCAGGGGTCAAATCGGAGCTGCAGCTGCTGGCCTTCTCCACAGCCACAGCAACACCGGAATGGAGCCGTGTCTGTGACCTACACCATACCTCATGGCAATGCTGGATGGTTTAACCACCTGAGCAAGGCCAGGTTTCAAACCTACATCCTCATGGATACTAGTTGGATTACTAACCTGCTGAGCCACAGCAGGAACTCCAGAAACTGTAGCATTTTAACTTATCTTGATGCCATCCCCCACTTCCTGGCTCACTGGCTGCCCTGAAGAAAATAGTCTGAATTTCCAGTGTACACTCAGTGCCAGAGGGAGCAGAATAGACTTTATATTCACAGAATTATGGTTGTGTGATTTGACCTGTCTGGTGGCTCCTTGAAGTATCAGCTGAAAGGACTTGCCTTTATTGTGACTAACTCAAAACTCTCCCAGAACCGAGGCGGCTACCTGGAAGACCACTATCGAAAGCATTTAAAGGCAAAGATACTAGCTGCTGCCATATGAGACAAGGGATAAAAGTTGGTGTAAACAGTATACTAACTGTAAAGCCTGAATGGAAAGATCGGAAAAAAGATGATTTCGGAAAGACAGTCATCCTTCAAAGCCTGAAACTACAGAAAAGTCTAATTTTTGGAGTTCCCATCGTGGCTCAGTGATTAACGAACCCAACTAAGATCCTTGAGGACGCGGATTCAATCTCTGACCTTGCCTAGTGGGTTAAGGATCCAGCACTGCTGTGAACTGTGGTGTAGGTCACATACATGGCTCAGATCTGGCATTGCTGTGGCTTGGCGTAGGCTGGCAGCTATAGCTCCAATTCGACCCCTAGCCTGGGAACCTCCCTATGCTGCAGGTGCGGCCCTAAAAAAAAAAGTCTAATTTTTAATCATTGCCATTGGGGTAAAACAAATAATCAGACACTTATTTCAAATATGAGCCCTAAGTAGAAAACAAATGGGCAAATGTAACATATTGCAGGCAGTGATTTGCTAACTTTTAGAGTGACAAATCTATTTTGTGCCAGGATGAACAGATCAGAGGTTTTTCTATTGAATGATAGTTTATGAGGCCCTCAAGCAGGTTCACTTGGCCAGCTATTAAAAATGACTCCAAGGCCTTCATCCAACTTCAATGCATGTCTCTAACATCCAAGTTTAAGATCTTACGGTTACAATGTTAGTACAACCATCAAATATTATTAATGTCAGCACCAGTATAAAAAACCTCCATGGTGGCAGTTGGTTTAACTGCCAGTTCTGGTCTGCCCTCCTGCCCTGAGTTGTCTGCTTAGGGACAGAGCAACTTGGTTTAAGATAAGAGCTGATTTCTATACAAATTCATATATCACAGATAACACTCCAGCAGTTTTTTTTTTTCCCCTCTTACAAGAGGTACCCTGACAACATTGCCTGATTCTTTGGCTTCCGGAATAGTGCACATTCAAATGCACTATTCTTCATCATCTCTCCTAGGAGCTCCCACTTATCTGATACTAGCTTCTTAGTCCAGCTCCCAACAGATCCAATATCTCTAAAGTTCATTTGATATTTTAGTCACATGTCCTTATATGTTAAAAGAATACACACCTCACATTGTACATTATGTAAGAATATCTTATAGGAGATTCAGTTAGTATTTTTAAATTTCTACATAATTTTAACATACACTTAGAATTTTTTATTTAGTAAGCTAATAATAAACAGAATTAATAAATGTTATAGTACGAGGTGATAATCAGAGGGCTGTATCTTTATTATTAATCCTAGAATTTCTACATCCTACCTGGTGTCCGGAGAGCTATCACAGCTTTCTGAGACTTGCTGCAGGATTGAACCCTTTGTTCCATCACCTCAGACTAGCTTAGTGGACTTGATGGCTTATAAGCTAGGCTCAAGGCCATCTATAATGTCTTCCCTATAATTTCTGTTAGCAGATTATCATTTCTCAATTATTACACAGCAAAAATCAGACAAATATGAATATGAAAACCCTGTTAGCCTCATAAATTATAACTTGATTTTAAGTATTAGAATGCTGAATTATGGGTGAAAATAACCAAATTATGGCAGAATTGAGGAAGGTATTAGAAATCCGATGCCACATTACAATGCTACCAACACTGACAGGATTCTCTTGATTTTCTTTTTGCATTTGGTAAAATTTAAGAATGATGTATTTTCATTTATTCCATTATTTAAAAAACTGACAAATAAATGTGAAGAGAATAAAAATATTCACTGAAAAATTTGTCAAGTACAAACACATGTGAAATAGAAAATTATTTTTATAGTAGGGATATTTTACTCTATCATCACCAGCTAGAATTCCCCCATCCCAATTTGATAAATGACAATGGTAGTTATGTTATCTCACAGTGCTAGGAGATGAAAAGGGGTTTTCCCTGATTGAGGACAACCATCCCTGGAGAGAAACCTTTGGAAAGCAAATCAGGATAAACTAAACTGGTACATTTACCAGCTTCCCTCCTACAAAAGAAATAATAATGGGATTGTTACCAAATAGCTATAGAATTTCTCCCTGCCACTTACTAACACCTCCTCATAGGCAGCAAAGAAAAGTGTGTTAATTTTCCTCAATTCTCTGGCAGGAGAACATTTCCAGGATGCAGTAGGAACAGATGGTTCTCACCAGAGAAAGAAATTTGTCCTTCACTACCAGAGAAAGGTAGTGAAGGACAAATCACACAACACTTCCAGCATCATCAATTGTAAGGGGAGCCAACAGGGTTAGAGGGCTCTTAAGAGCCTTACAGTCTGACAACATGACTTGAGGATATCAATATTAACCAGCCCCTTCCCATAGTGTGACTGGGGAGGGGCTCCGGTTAAGAGAAGTATGAAACCTACATTTAGACAGCATGGGTATCAAATGTTACTCTGAGACCCCAGCAGAGGGGATCTTCACAAAGGTGGCTTTTTCTTCTTCCTAAACCTGAGATTTCTGCCAGTCTTCTGTCCTGCTCTTCTGTAAACCATTAACCAGTGTATAATAATGATTTGTACAAAGAGGGGGTGTGGTACTCCTTCTGGTATTTTTCTCAAATTGGGCTTGAATGTACAGGAAAACTCACAGAGATGGGAAATGTTTGGAGCTGAAGCAAGCGCCGGGGTTATGAGTCCCAGATATCTTTTCTTCCCTGATGGAGAGGATGGGGCACAGGAGTGATTAGGAGCTTCTGGATGTGAGACCTTTAGAGTGTGATCTCCTAAAAACAACCCATTCCCCAGAGACATAACTGTGGCGTTCAAGGATCAAATTATCCAGCATGGTCTCACCATTATATTTTTTCCTACAAAGTGATGCAAAACTCATCCCTCCTCTCATGGGTCTCCTGCTTTGTTACCCATTAGAATGTGTTATGTGTGTGTCAGTGTGTGTGTGTGTGTGTGTGTGTGTACTTGCTTATGCAGAGAAGGACTCATGAAAAATGGCAAAGATGTCTGTACTCAAAGGATTTTGTTATAAAAACTTAATAGATAACTCAAGCTTGATCATGTCCCATAGTACAATCCCCAAGGATATGCAAGTATTATGAACTTAATCTTGAAACTGTTCCTGACTCCATATTCTACCTTTGGAAAGGTTCATGATGTAATAAATGCAACCTCCATGGAGCTTGTTAAGGCAGCCCATCAAAGGACTCCATCTTTCTCAGGGAGTCAATGATTTTTGTCTGCTGAAAGGTATTAATGTGCAATAATTTAAAATTTTCCATTGCAATTATTCCTTACTTGGAAACTCATGGAGACTGTATCCTATTTCCTTAATGCCTTCCTGCTTTAAGCTACTCCTTAAGTATTTGTCTCTTTTCAAAAACACTTTTCTCCTATATACATATTCTATATTTACAAAGGTCATTTTAACCTCTTTGTTGTAAGTTTTGTGTTTTAAGCATTGAATTTAGTTTTTTTATGGTTTTGCCTGCATTCATAGATCCACAGGACAACATGATGACTCAGATCCCTTAAATTCTTGAGTATTCACATCAATTTGGCCCTTGATGGTCCCAGAAACAGAGAAAGAGAGAGGGAGGGATAATAGGACCTATGGTTTGCCTAGGTTCTAAATCCTAATACCACATTTGTTCTGTAATGGCTATTTCATTTCTATATATCATATGTTTGTTGCTCTGATACTAGCTACCACTTACAGAGGTTGTAAGGATGCTAATTTTCACATAATTGCAGGGATATTTGTTTTCTAAGGTATCACAGAGCTAAAGTGATAATGATGGGAACAGAGCAAGTTAAAATCCCACAGAGCACACTGTTCTTATCAATGGAGCAGCTTTTCTTGGATGAACACTCATCAGATTTTTTTCAAGACTTTAATTTCTGGGTTTTTAAAAAGATCAATTCAACAAATTTTGTCAGTCTTTGTTTTGCTTTTTTGGAGCAGTAAATTTTCAAATGTCTTTCCTCTGTTATTCCTACTGCTACGTGATTTTTTTAAAGAAAATAATTTTCTGTCTATACAGAAATAGCATCACCTATTCTCTATACCATGTAAGCTTAGATACATTTTAAGAACCTTTTCTAGACTTTCAAATTTTAATACTCCTTCCAGTTTAGGAACCTGAGAAGTAGGTTCTGTGATCCTGATAGACCATTTCAGGACAAAGTCATATAGCAATGTCCCATTGTTGGTGTTTATGACACAAATTTGGGGAAGATTTAACATAGAGAAGTCTTTTTTCTCTTCTAAACTCTGTTTGCTCATCATTAGCTTGGTTTTCAGATTGAAGAATACACATTCACACCACAAACACACACACACACACACACACACACACACACACACACACTTTGTCCACATAATGGTACTTATTTCTTCATGGTTTTAATTTTTCCAGGCAAATTTAATTTTGTGCTCCTTGTAGAAGATCTTAGAGAAATGTAAGCTTGAGGAAGGAATTCTGATTGATTATTGTCACTTCTTAAATTGAAAGTTAAACTGGAAATATATAAGAGATTTTTGCATAATTATGCAAAGAATGATGTCATTTTCTGGAAGAACTCATTTTTAAAACTTACAAGTAAGAGCAAGAAATTTGTTCCCAAAATTGAAAAAAAAATGAACCCTTTGTGATATTTTATTCCCTGGTAGAGACTTTTTCTATAGTTTCTTTAATAATACATTTGATAGCTGGCTTCCTATGACATTTATTTAGTTGCTTTTTTCCAGTCTTTTTAGGGCAGCACTTGAGGCATATGGAAGTTCTCAGGCTAGGGGTCCAATCAGAGTTGCAGCTGCCAGCCTACACCACAGCCACTGCAATGCCAGAACTGAGCCAATCTGCAACCTATACCACAGCTCACAGAAATGCTGGATCCTTAACCCGCTGAGTGAGGCCAGGGATCGAACCCGCATCCTCATGGATACTAGTTGGGTTGGTTACCGCTGAGCCACAGTGGGAACTCCCTTAGTTATTATTGTTTGTTTTAGGCCACACTTGTGGTATATGAAAATTCCCAGGGCTGGGAGTGGAATTGGAGCTGCAGCTGCCAGCCTACACCACAGCTACATCAACACTGGATCTGAGCAGCATCTGTGACCTACACCACAGCTTGCAGCAATGCTGGATACTTAACCCACTATGTGAGACCAGGGATCAAATCCACATCCTCATGGACACAATGCAGGTTCTTAACCCATTGAGACACAACAGGAACTCCTAATTGACATTTATTATATTATCTCTCATAACTTTGAAATAAAGTGTTAGTTTTCTAATGTTGCCATAACAAAGTACCCCAGACTACCTGGACTCAACAACAGAGATACGTTTTCTTATTGTCCCAGTGGCTAAATTTACACAATCAAGGATTCAGTGATGTTGGTTTCTTCTGAAGCCTCTCTCTTTAGATTGTAGATGGTGATCTTTTCACTGTGACTTTACATGGTTTTCCTTCTGTGTCTGTGTCCTAATCATCTCTTCTAAAAACATAGCAGTCACAGAGACAGAAGAAGATGGCAGAGTAGTAGGACATGAAGCTCATCTAGTCTCACAAATACATCAAAAATACACCTACATGAGGAGTTCCCATCATAGCGCTGTGGAAACAAATCTGACTAGGAACCACGAGGTTGAGGGTTCAATCCCTGGCCTCACTCAGTGCGTTAAGGATCTGGCAGTGCCATGAGCTGTGGTGTAGGTCGCAGATGCGGCTCGGATCTGGCTTTCCTGTGGCCTGGGAACCTCCATATGCCACAGGTACGGCCCTGAAAAGACGAAAGACAAAAATATATGTATCTACTTGTGGAAATATTTTCACAGAAAATTTGCTGACTGCTGTCAAAAGATCTCACAATTGTGAAGAGCAAGAAAATCTTCATAAAAATGGGGTAGGACAAAAGAAATAAAAAGGAAAAGAGAGAGAAAATGAGAAAGGAAGCAGGTTGGGACCTGCACCCCTAGGAGGAACCTGGGAAAGAAGAAAAGTCCTTGCCTCCTGGGAAGTCTTCCAATGGGTAGGGAGATAGCTGGGACAAAGGAGGACCTTTAGAGGAGAACTCAGCAGTCAGTCTGAAGCAATTAAAGCAGCAATAGTCTTGCACAGTCAGAGCTACCACCTTGCACTTCCCAACCATCTGCTGGTATGGGCAGGGTTTGTGAATTAAAACTTGGGCTTTGGAGATTAGACTCAGAGATACACCTAGGGCTGGCTGCATGGGAAAAAGCTGGGGTTGGCCAAAGATACAGCCTGGAGGGACTAGAGTTTAAGGCAATCGCATCTGAGGATGTAAACTGAGGAAACCCAGATAGGCTTGGAGGTTATGCACCATTGTCCAAGGGTGCTGGAGGGAAGGGGCATGATCCATCAGATCAGCCTTGTTCCCTGCACATGCTCTCAGGTGGCAGGACACCACTTACTCCAGCTCCAGGAGGCATATCCTGAGCAGCTGCTGCCTAGTCACCCCTTTCACAACTGCCGAGAGTGATCCCATGGGCATCCTGGCAAAGGGAGGGACCCCGGGAATGGTGCCTGCCCCTGCAGCTGCAAAGAGTGCTCCTATGAGCCACCTGGCAGAGGGAGGGACCCCAGGAATGGCACCCACCACCACAGCTACACATAGTACTCCCCCAGGCACCTGGCAAAGGAGAAACTTTGGGAGCCACTGCTGCCCTGCCTCCCACACCTGCTCCAAGAGCAGTCCTATGAACCATAAACTACTGCTGCCTCCCTCACGAACCCCATCCCTAGCAGCCACCCAGCTCCAGGAGAGGTAGCATGATACTGCTGCTCCCATCATGTACTGTGGGTACATGTGGGCCACCACTGCCCCTGAGAACTCCAGGACTGGGCACCAGCTGACACATCTACACACTTGCTGTCAAGAAGACCACAACAGTGAAAGTTAGGCAATATGAGATGACAAAGAAATATGTTTCATTCTGATAATATTGATCTTTCTAATCCAAGAGCATGATGGTATGTCTTTCCATCTGTTTGTGTCATTTTTTATTTCTTTCATTAGCATCTTATGATTTTCAGACTACAGGTCTCTTGTCTCTTTAGGTAAGTTTATTTCTAGGTATTTTATTCTTTTTGATGTGACAGTAAATGAGATTGTTTCCCTAATTTCTATTTCTGATTTTTCATTATTAGTATATAGAAATGCCATCAATTTCTGTGTATTAATTTTGTATCCTGCGACTTTGCCAAATTCATGGATGAGCTCTAACAGTTTTCTAGTAGAGTCTTTAGGATTCTTTAGGTATAGTATCATGTCATCTGCAAGTAGTGATAGTTTTACTTTTTCCTCTCCAATTTGGATTCCTTTTATCTCTTTTAATTCTCTAATTGTCATGGCTAGGACTTCCAAAACTATGTTGAATAGTAGTGGTGAGAGTGGACATCCTTGTCTTGTTCCTGCTTTCGGTGGGAATTCTTTCAGCTTTTCACCATTGAGAATGATGTTAGCTATAGGTTTGTCATATATGGCCTTTCTTATGTTGAGGTAGGTTCCATCTATGCCCACTTTCTGAAGAGTTTTTATCAGAAATGGGTGTTGGATTTTGTCAAAGTCTTTTTCTCCATCTATTTAGAGGATCATATTGCCAAGGACATTTTTCATAGAACTAGAAAAAATATTTTAAAGTTTGGAAGCACAAAATACCCATTATAGCCAAAGGCATCCTGAAAAAGAAAAATGGAGCTGGAGGAATCAGGCTCCCTGATTTCAGATTATACTACAAAGCTATAGTCATCAAAAACCAAGCAGGAGGCATAACTCTCCCAGACTTCAAGAAATACTACAAAGCCACAGTCATCAAAACAGTGTGGTACTGGTACCAAAACAGACAGACAGACCAATGGAACAGAATACAGAATCCGGAAATCAACCCTGACACCTATGGTCAATTAATCTTTGACAAGGGAGGCAAGAACATCAAATGGGAAAAAGAAAGTCTATTCAGCAAGCATTGCTGGGAAACCTGGATAGCAACATGCAAAGCAATGAAACTAGAACACACCCTCACACCATGCACAAAAATAAACTCAAAATGGCTGAAAGACTTAAATATATGACAGGACACCATCAAACTCCTAGAAGAAAACATAGGCAAAACACTCTCTGACATCAACATCATGAATATTTTCTCAGGTCAGTCTCCCAAAGCAATAGAAACTAGAGCAAAAATAAACCCATGGGACCTCATCAAACTGAAAAGCTTTTGCACAGCAAAGGAAACCAAAAAGAAAACAAAAAGACAACTTACAGAATGGGAGAAAATAGTTTCAAATGATGCAACTGACAAGGGCTTAATCTCTAGAATATATAAACAACTTATACAACCCAACAGCAAAAAAGCCAATCAACCAATGGAAAAATGGGCAAAAGACCTGAATAGACATTTCTCCAAAGAAGATATACAGGTGGCCAACAAACACATGAAAAAATGCTCAACATCGTTGATTATAAGAGAAATGCAAATCAAAACTACCATGAGATACCACCTCACACCAGTCAGAATGGCCATCATTAATAAATCGACAAATAACAAGTGCTGGAGGGGCTGTGGAGAAAAGGGAACCCTCCTGCACTGCTGGTGGGAATGTAAACTGGTACAGCCACTATGGAGAACAGTTTGGAGATACCTTAGAAATCTATACATAGAACTTCCATATGACCCTGCAATCCCACTCTTGGGCATCTATCCGGACAAAGCTCTACTTAAAAGAGACACATGCACCCGCATGTTCATTGCAGCCCTATTCACAATAGCCAGGACATGGAAACAACCCAAATGTCCATCGACAGATGATCGGATTCGGAAGAGGTGGTATATATACACAATGGAATACTACTCAGCCATAAAAAAGAATGACATAATGCCATTTGCAGCAACATGGATGGAACTAGAGAATCTCATCCTGAGTGAAATGAGCCAGAAAGACAAAGACAAATACCATATGATATCACTTATAACTGGAATCTAATATCCAGCACAAATGAACACCTCCTCAGAAAAGAAAATCATGGACTTGGAGAAGAGACTTGTGGTTGCCTGATGGGAGGGGGAGGGAGAGGGAGGGATCAGGAGCTTGGGCTTATCAGACACAACTTAGAATAGATTTACAAGGAGATCCTGCTGAATAGCATTGAGAACTATGTCTAGATACTCATGTTGCAACAGAAGAAAGGATGGGGGAAAACTGTAATTGTAATGTATACATGTAAGGATAACCTGACCCCCTTGCTGTACAGTGGGAAAATAAAAAAAATAAAATAAAATAAATAAAAAAAAACAAAAAAAACCCCTTGTGGTACTTGCACAAAAACAGAAATATAGGGAGTTCCCATCGTGGTGCAGTGGTTGACGAATCCGACTAGGAACCATGAGGTTGCGGGTTCGGTCCCTGCCCTTGCTCAGTGGGTTAACGATCCGGCGTTGCCGTGAGCTGTGGTGTAGGTTGCAGACGCGGCTCGGATCCAGCGTTGCTGTGGCCCTGGCGTAGGCCGGTGGCTACAGCTCCGATTCAACCCCTAGCCTGGGAACCTCCATATGCCGCAGGAGCGGCCCAAGAAATAGCAACAACAACAACAACAACAAAAGGAAAAAAAAAAAAAAAACAGAAATATATTACAGCGGAACAGAATGGAAAGCCCAGAATTAAACCCATGCACCTCCAGTCAGCTAATCTACGACAAAGGAGATAAGAATATACAATGGAGAAAAGACAGCCTGTTCAATAAGTAGTGCTGGACAAACTGGACAGCTACATGGAAAAGAATGAAATTAGAACACTTCCTAACACCATACACAAAAATAAACTCAAAATGGATTAAAGACCTAAATAGAAGACTGGATACTATAAAACTCTTAGAGAAAAACATAGGCCAAACACTCTCCAACATAAACTGCAGCAATATCTTCTCAGATCCACCTCCTAGAGTAATGACAATAAAAACAAAAATAAACAAATGGGACTTAATTAAACTTAAAAGTTTTTGCACAGCAAAGGAAACCCTAAACAAAATGAAAAGACAATCTACAGAATGGGAGAAAATATTTGCAAATGAAGTGACTGACAAGGGATTAATCTCCAAAATTTATAAACACCTTCTGCACCTCAATACCTAAAAAAGCAAGCAACCCTAACAAAAAATGGGCAGAAGATCTAAACAGACAATTCTCCAAAGAAGACATATAGATGGCCAAAAAACACATGAAAAGATGTTCAACATCACTAATTATTTAGAGAAATGCAAATAGAAATCACTACGAGGGGAGTTTCCTTTGTGGTGCAGTGGAAATGAATCCAACTAGGAACCATGAGGTTGCGGGTTCCATCCCTGGCCTCACTCAGTGGGTTAAGGATCGGTGTTGCCATGAGCTGTGGTGTAGGTCACAGATGCAGCTCAGATCTGGTGTCTCTGAGGCTCTGGCTTAGGTCAGGGCAACAACTCCAATTAGACTACTAGCCTGGGAACCTCCATATGCCACGGGTATGGGCCTAAAAGGACAAAAGATGAAAAAAAAAAAAAAACTCACTATGAGGTACTACCTTACACTGGCCAGAATGGCCATCATCGAAAAGTCTGCAAACAATAAGTTCTAGAGAGGCTGTGGAGAAAAAGAACCCTATTACACTGTTGGTGGGATTGTAAATTGGTGCAATCACTGTGGAAAACAGTATGGAGATTCCTCAGAAAACTAAAAATAGAACTATCATTTGATCCAGCAATCCCACCCCTGGGCATCCTTTCAGAGAAAACCATGACTCGAAAAAACACGTGTACTCCAATGCTTATCGCAGCACTATATACAATACACAAGACATGAAAACAACCTAAATGTCCATCGACAGAGGCATGGATAAAGATGATGTGGTACATATACACAATGGAATGTTACTCAGCCATTAAAAGCAAAGAAATAATGGCATTTGCAGCAACATGGATGAACCTAGAAATGATCATGCTAAGTGAAGTCAGTCAGACAGTGAGATACCAGCATCAAATGCTATCACTTCCATGTGGAATCTAAAAAAAGGACACAGTGAACTTTTTTGCAGGACAGATACTGACTCACAGACTTTGAAAAACTTATGGTTTCCAAATTAGACAGGTTGGGGGTTGAGGGGATGTGCTGGGGGTTTGGGATGGAAATGTTATAAAATTTGGTTGTGATGATCATTGTACAACTATAAATGTAATTGAGTAATAAAAAATAATAATAATAAATAAAAAATACAGCTGTCACATTTATGGTACCCATCCTAATGACCTCATTTTAACTTAATTTTAAATATGCAATCTTACATGTGGGCACATTCTGATAATTAGAACTTAAACATGTAAATTATGGGGAGGGGAGAACACAATCTAATGCATAACAACAATTATTCTGATTATACCCTCTTTATGTTTAACAACCACAAAACAACTTGCTCAATATTTACTTCTTTGGTTTATGAGTTGATGTATCTGATAAACTATATCTTGAGGTATACCTTAGCATTACATGGTTCCTATACCTTACCTGTCTTTTCTTGCAGACATCACAATAAAAATAAGATAGTTATCTAGTATGGTTGTTGCTTGTATATATTATAATTATACAACACAAACATATGCGCCCTTGCCAAACCTTCCTCATACCGGTGCAATCTTTTTTTTTTTTTTTTTTTTTTTGTCTTTTTGCCTTTTCTAGAGCCGCTTCCTGCAGCATATGGAGGTTCCCAGGCTACGGGTCGAATCAGAGCTGTAGCCACCGGCCTATGTCAGAGCCACAGCAACAGGGGATCTGAGCCGCATCTGTGACCTACACCACAGCTCACGGATCCTTAATCCACTGAGCAAGGGCAGGGATCGCACCTGCAACCTCATGGTTCCTAGTGGGATTCGTTAACCACTGCGCCATGACGGGAACTCCTGGTGCAATCTATTATTTTCTTCCTGTTGTACTGAGCCTAAAAAAACACTTGTTATATGCAACATCAATTTTCCAAAATAAACTTTTTCTCACAACACAATGCTTTGTTGAGAAAGGTAAAATTGTCAGTGCAATCAGAAGTGAGCTTAGGCTTTGAATGAGTGTGTTTCAGAAGCCGACAGGTAAGACTGGGTTATAAAACTTGTTTTACAAGGGAAGTACAAGTAATCCTCACATTCACACAAGATTTCTTCCAACAGGTATTTTCCAAACAGAGTTCAAGAAAAGAGAAGCCAATGAGGGAGCTGACATCTCTAATACAGAATGGAGTGATGGGCTAATAAGAAGCTGAGATTTTAGCAGATGAGATTTAGGAGAGGAAGTATATGTATAAAAAGATTCCAAAAATATCTGTAGGAGTCTTTCTTGGGCATTGGTCAAGTCCTAACTTGCAAAATGTAACTGAAAAACATTTGTCTTAACAACTCTAAGACCAAGTCCTAAAGGGAGCAACATATCTTCAACAAATTTAATTGCCTTTAGGGAGAAAAATCCAAAAGCTCAATCTTTATATGATGATAACATAATCTATAGCCTTTGAAACATACCATTCCAACTTTAAAAAGCAGGAAAAATTACTTATCAATAATCAAGAAATAAAAGAGCCAAGAAATGAGGTCTTAGATATGCCACAGATATTGAAATTACAAGACTTTAAAATAACTGCCATTTATATCAAATAAAATGAACAAAGATACACACATTTTTAAAAAATTTCAGTGAAGAATTAGAACCTACATAGATAATCAGATATTTATTCTTAAGGAGCAAATAATAATATATGCAATTAAGAAAACATAGGGTGTGGGAGTTCCCTTCATGGCTCAGTGGTTAATGAACCTGACTAGGATCCACAAGGATGCAGGTTTGATCCTTGGACCCGCTCACTGGCTTAAAAGTCCAGCGTTGCTGTGAGCTGTGCGTAGCTCAAAGATGCAGCTCCGATCCTGCATTACTCTGGCTGCTGTGTAGTCTGGGAGCTGTAGGTCCTATTTGGAAGTCTGAGAACTTCCATATGCCGCAGGTGTAGACCTAAAAAGCAGAAAGAAAGAAAATAAAAGAAAAGGAAATGAAGAACATTGGGTGGGTTTAATACCAGATTGGACCCAGTCTAAAGCAGGTTCAGTGAATTCAAATGAATATCAAGAGAAAATATTCAAATAAAAGCATTAAAAATAATGAAAAAAATGGAGCAGAGTTTGAAAGGTCTATGGGTATGTAGTTTAAAAAGTTAACCATACTCAAAAGAAAAGCCAGACAAAATGGGATAGGAGTGGCCAAGTAGAGGAAGAAGACCCTGAGTTCACGTCCTCCCATGGGCACACCAAAATTATAAGTATTTACAGAGCAACTATCAATTAGAGAGATCAGAAGACTAGCAGATAAGATCTTGTACAACTAACTATGAAGAAGGAACCACAACGAGATGGGCAGGAACCACTGTAAAGTCAATACTTACTCTCCTCAATGGGTAACTCACCAACAGGAGGTTAATTACAGTTGCAGAGTTTCTCCCTAAGAAGCAAAGGGTCTGAGCACCCCATCAAGCAGCTTCCCAGACTGGGGTTCCTGCACCAGAAAGACGAGCCCCTAGAATTTATAGCTTTGAAGGCCAGCAGGGCAATCTTTTGGGAAAGCCAGAGGGCTATGGGAAATAGAGACTCCATTCTTAAAGAGCACACACCAAATTTTACAAGTTCTGGTACCCTGGGCAAAAGCAATAACTTAAAAGGAGCCTTGCTAAGACTGAAATCCTAATCGTGGATACCCTGCTAGAATGGCAGGAAGCAAACGGAACTGACCCTGGGGACACAGACACTAGCAATATACTTTTGGGGAGCTCATCCTTTCATGAGGACACTGGTGCTGCAAAGTGTCATTCTGGACACCTCTAGAATATTAGTTTTCACATGTGGTCCCTCCCACCAGCTATACCAACCATCCTTAGGTGCCTCAGTGGCATGTGGCCAGCCAGGCAGCAACACTGGGCCACTCATGAGCAGGCTGACTGCCTTAAGACCCTCTGAGCCCACAGCTACCCCAGGGCCCAGCTCTGTCCCCCAGAGGGCCCAGTACCTGGTCACATACTCCAGCAAGCTGGCCCTAGCCATGGGAACCACCTCATCCACCAGTGTGAAGGCATCACACCCAGGACCCCACCCACTAGCAGGTCAATAACAACTTTGAGACACATTTGACCCCACTTCCAGCTATGTCAGCTATGCCTACCAGCCTGCTGCCACTAGATCTGGGACCCCTAATTCTACAACCACCTCACACTGGACCATGAATAGACATTTTAATAAAGAAGGCATACACATGGATAATAGGCACACAAAAAGGATGCTCAACACTGCTAATATTAGATAAATGCAAATCAAAACTACAACATTGTATTGCCTCACGACAGTCAGAATGGCTATCAGCAAAAAGTCTACAAATAATAAATGCTGGATAGAGTGTGAAGAAAAGGGAACCCTCCTACATTGTTGGTGGAAATATAAATTAATGCAATCACTATGGAAAACAGTATGGAGTTTCCTCAAAAACTGAAAATACAACTCTATGATGCAGCAGTCCCTCTCCTGGCTATATATATGGAACAAATGAAAACATTAACTTGAAAAGAAACATGCGCCCCAATATTCACTATTTACAATATCCAAAATATGAAGGTAACTCAATTACTCAACAACAAACAAATGAATAAAGAGGATATAGTACATACATGCAATGGACTATTACTCAGCCTTAGCAAAGAACAAAATTCTGCATTTCTGGCATCATAGATAGACCTAGAAAATATTATGTTTAGTGAAGTAAGTTAGAGAAAGACATTATATGTTATCACTTATATGTGAAATCTAAAATAATAATACAAATAAATATATATGCCTAACAAAAACAGACTCATTAATATAGAAAAAAAAACAGTGGTTACCAAAGGGAAGAGGGATGAGAGGAAAGGCAAATTACGAATAGTGGATTACGAGATACAAACTACTATAAATAAAATAGATAAGCAACAAGGTAATGCCCATTTTATAGCACAGGGTATTACAGCCATTATCTCATAATAACTTAATGAAATAGAATCTGTAAAAATACTCACTCTGTCATACATCTGAAACTAATGAATATTATAAACCAACTGTATACTTCAGTAGAAAGAAAGAAATTCCTAGAAGAAAACATAGGCAGTACTCTCTTTGACATTGATCTTAGTGAATTTTTTTTATATGTTTCCTCAGGCAAGGGAAGCAAAAGCAAAAATGAACAAATGGAAACACATCAAACTAAAAATTGTTTGCACATCAGAAGAAACTATCAACCTAATGAAAATGCCATGTACTGAATGAAAGATGTGCAAGTGATGTATCCAATAATGGGTTAATATTAAAAATATATACAAAAAACTTATACAGATGAACATCAAAAAATCCTACAGCCTCATTAAGGAATGGGCAGAGGGTGAGAAGAGACTGTTTTTTTTCCCCCAAAGAAAACATACAGATGACCAACAAGCACAGGAAAAAAGTGCTCAGCATCACTAATCATCAGAGAAATGCAAATCAAAACCACAATGAGATATCACTGCACATCTATTAGCATGGCTATTATCAAAAAGTCAAGAAACAACAGTGTCAGGATAAGAAGGGAACACTTGTTCACAGCTGGTGGAAATATAAATTGGTATATCCACTATGGAAAACATTGGGGAGATTTCTCAAAACATTGCAAATAGAATCTGGCAATTCCACTCCTGGATATTTCCCCAAAGAAAACAAAAAACCTAATTAGAAAAGATACATGCACCCCTATGTTCATTGCAACATTATTTACAATAGCCACAATATTGAAGCAACCTCAGTGCCAATTAATAGATGAATGGATAAGAAGATGTGGTATAAAGACGTAATAGACTATTAAAAAAAAGATGAAATCTTGATATTTTTCAACAGCATGGATGAACCTAGAGCTATTATGCTAAGTGAAATAAGTCAAATAAAGACAAATATTGGGTAATTTATCTTACATGATAATAAACAAACAAACATAAAAAAATAGAAACAGAGTTATGGATACAGAGAATGAACATGTAGTTGCCAGAGAGGGAGGGAGAAGGAAAGAAATAGGTGAGGAAGAAAGGTTAAATAGTACCAACTTCCAGTTGCAAAATAAATGATTCAAGGTATGAAAGGTACAGGGTGGGGAATAGAGAAAAAAACCTATATAATATCTTTGTATAGTGATAAATACCAACTAGACTTATCATAGTGATCATTTGGAAATGGATAGAAATATCAAATCACTATGCTGTGTAATAAGAATAAACACAGTGTTATAGGTCCATTATATTTTAGAAACAATCAGATTCACAGAAAAAGAGATCAGGTTTGTGGTTATCAGATATGGGGGGTTGAAAACTGAGGGAACTGGATGAAGGCAAGCAAAATTACAAACTCCTGGCTGTAAGATACATTAGTACTAGAAATGTAATGTATGACACAATAAATACAGTTAACACTACCATATATTATATATGAAAGTTGCTAAGAGTACTCATCTCAAGGAAAATTTTTTCTATTTCTTTAATTTTTTCATCTATATGAGATGATGGATGTTTACCAATTGTGATTTAAAAAAATCAAGTTTTATGTAAATCAAATCATTATGCTTTACGTCTTAAACTTACACAGTGATGTGTGCCAATTATACTTCAATAAAACTGAAAGAAAAAATACTACAAAAATAAAATGACACAAAAGCAAATTTTGAGGCAACTATTTCTGAGTATTTCCCAACATGATAATGGTTATATTCCCATGAATACAGCAAGCTCAGCAAATCACAGGCAGAATAAGTGGAACTGTAAAACAACACTTGGGCATATTATAGTCATACTTTTGAAAACTAAAGATAAAACAAATCAAAAACTTAAGAAAATAATTATAACTATTACCATCATGGATCATTTATTTTAGATGAAAACAAACATTTGGTTTAGTGTTTCTTGCAGTGTAATTACTGGCAATGAAAACTTCATTTTGATTTTTTTTGGTCCATTGATCCTTGAGATTTAATCTTATCTATTATTTCTCACTTGGATTTATTCCCCAGTAAATACAGGTGAATTCAGGTTCTCAGAAATCTTGTTTCATTAACCATTTGTTCACACTTTCTCTGATCCCAGATATAGATTCAATTATTAATTTCATGTAAGTTAATGATAAGTGATGTTAAAGCGTTAGTCTACCAAGCTGCTATGCTTTATAGTAAATGAGTTACTTCTAAGCCTCACTCTTGTGATTGCTGCTCTCAGTATCGACTGTTAAAGCTTGCCTCAGGGCGAACCACAAGACACTGAGAACAACTGTCCACTCTTTCTCCTTCAAAATACAAAATGACAACTCTTAACTAAATCTCAAAAAACTCTTCATCATTAAAGAAGAGTTAGATAGTTGCATTTCATTAAAATTAAAGACTTCCGCTCTGTGAAAAACACTGCTAAGAATATGAAATGACAAGCCATAAGTCAGAGGGAAAAAAAATTGCATAATTAGAAAAAAATGACTAGACCCTAAGATGTACAAAGAACTCTTAAAACACAATAAGAAATCAACCTGGAGTTCCCATCATGGCTCAGCAGTAAGGACTCTGAGGATGTGGGTTCGATCCCTGGCCTTGCTCGGTGAGTTAAGGATCTGGTGATGCCATGAGCTGTGGTGTAGGTCACAGACGTGGCTCGGATCCTGTGTTGCTGTGGCTGTGGCATAGGCTGGCAGCTGTAGCTCTGATTCAACCCCTAGCCTGGGCACTTCCAATATGCCACAAGTGGTGCCCTAAAAAGATTTAAAAAAAATTAAAGAAAACAAAAAATCCAATTTAAAAATGGTTCAAAAAACTTAACAGACACCTGGTCAAAAAGATAGATGGCAAATAAGTATATGAAGAGATGCACCATATCTATGTCATCAGGGAAATGCAAATTAAAACAACAATGAATTATCACTATACACCTAGCAGAATGGCTAAAATCCAGAACAGTGATGACACCAAACATTGATTAGGGTGTGGACCAATAGGAACTTTTATAAATTGTTGAGGAAAATTCATCTTCATTCATTGAGAATGATATGGTCACTTTGAAGGTTAGACAGTTTCTTTAAAAACCAAACACACCCTTATTACACAATCTACTAATTATACTACTTGGTATTTACCGAAAGGATTTGAAAACTTATGTCCACACAAAAACCTGCACAGAATCGCTTAAAGCAGCTTTATTCATTATTATCTAAACTTGGAAGCAATCACGATGTCCTTCAGTTGGTAAATGGATAAATAAACTGTGGCACATGCAGAAAATAAAATAGTATTCTGCACTAAAACAAAATGATCAAGGAAAAAAAATAGGAAACTTACATCCATGCTACTGAGTGAAAGAAGCCAACGTGAAAATACTACAAATTTTATGATTCCAACAGTGTGATATTCTGAAAAGCCAAAACTATGGAGGTAACTAAAAGACTGTTTTCCAGGGACTAGTAATGACGGAGGAAGGAAGAGGGGAGTTTTGAGGTGGTGAAAATATTCTGTATAATGGTATGATTGTGGATGCACAGAACTGTACAACAAACACAGAGAATATACAACACCATGAGTGTATTCTAGTGTAAGCTATGGACTGTGGGTGATAATGATGTATCAGTGCAGCATTATGAATATTACCAAATGTACCACTCTGTGGGGGGATGCTGATAATCGGGGAGGTTATGCTTGTATGGAAGCAGAGGGTATTTGTGGTACCTCTGTACCTTCCACTTGATCTTGCCATAATTCTAAAATTGGTCTAAAAATAAATTTTATTAAATAAAAGTGAGTAAAAGATGTAAAGAGATACCTCACCAATGAGGATAGATAGATGACAAGGAAGCAACTGCAAAGACACTCAACATCACATGTCATCAGGGAATTTCATTTAAAATAAAAATGGGACACCAAGGAAGATCTATGAGAACTGTGAAGATCCAAAACATCTCTGTATTACTGTAAAAAGTTGGGTGCATGCCACATTCCTCAGTGGCCCCAACAAAGACTCCAAAGTGCCATTCCCATCAGTGCTCCGAGTCAGGCATGACAGAAAACAAGCCCACAGGCTCCCCCACTACCAGAAAAGCTAGAAAGTAGTGTGCATGGTCCATTCTTCTTTCCCTCTTGAGGGGAAGGTGGGAGTTAGGAATTTTTTTCCTAATCTTAACACACTGTCAGGGAGGAAATGTGGCTATGGCAGGTGAAACATCATAAATTTGCCTAAAAGCTTCACTGTATTTCTTCTTGGCTTTGTCCTAGTCTGGGATGCTGTGACCTCTTACCTTGTTTCTGTTGTTCTCACAAAGGCAATTTAATCTCTATTAAGTCATCTATGTGGTGGAAGGGGGGCTTGGGAATTCCTACACTGCCATCTTGCTGATGTTACACTTGAGTAATGCTCATCTTCCAGTCATGTATTTTGCTGGGAAATTTTTTTTAAGGGAAAAATCCACTACAATTCTACCCTCCATTACATTGTTCTGTTTTTCTGAAATATTCTGTGGAAGGCAGCCTTCACTTGAGCATTCCTTAGACTGTAGACAAGGGGGTTCAGCAATGGGTTGAAGAAGGTATAAAACAGGAAAAGGATTTTCTGCTGTTCCTCTTGTTGGTGACTATCATCTGGGACCAAGTAAACCATCATGGCTATGCCAAAGTAGAACCCAACCACGCAGAGGTGGGAAGAACAGGTGGAAAAGGCTTTCTTGCGGCCCTCCTTTGACTGGATCTTGAGGATGGCCCAGAGGATGCGCACATAGGAGACCAACATCAGGGAAATGGGTGTAACTAAGATGAACACACCATCAGCAAAGAGGAAAATTTTGTTGATCCAGGTTTCACCACAGGTCACTTTGAGGACAGATCGGATTTCACAGAAGAAGTGGTTCACTTTCTGCGGCCCACAGAAGGGCAACCTTAGGAAGAGACTTACTTGGACTAGAGCCAGGAAAAACCCACATGCCCAGGAAATGATGGCCAGGACTGTGCATAGTTTCCAATTCATGATGACAGTGTACTGGAGGGGATGGCAGATCGCCACATACCTGTCATAGGACATCACCACCAAAATCAGGCACTCTACAGAAGCAAAAGCCAAATAGAAAAGCATCTGCAGAGTGCATGAGACAAAAGGGATCGTTTTTTTGTGTTTCACTAGGTTTTCCAGCATATTTGGCAAATTGCTGGAGGCATAAGATATGTCAGTGACAGCCAAGTGAGTTAGGAAGTAATACATGGGGGAGTGCAGTCTGGGGTCGAGGCAAATGAGCCCTAAGATCATGCCATTTGCCAGCAGGTTGAAGATATATAATAGGAAGAAGATAATGAAAAAAAACAATTCCATCTCTTCACTGAGCTGGAATCCCACCAGGATGAATTCTGCAATCCAGGATTGGTTGTTCTCCATTGCTAATGACAGGCTGTCTGTAAAGGACTGAAGTGTGATGGACAACCAGAGCTGGAGAGCAATGAAAATTGAAGTTATTTATCTAAAGTGATTACAGAGGAAGCTTGTGTTCTTGTCCCTACTTCACTGGGGTTTTTTATTCCATTTTTTTGCCTGTTTTTTATTTTGTTAATTTTCAAATAAGCATCAGGAATTATCAACAAATCTAATATATACGTTTTATCAATTTTTTCATATTTTTGTATCATTTCTTTTTCTCTGTACACATATTGGTTACATAAGAGTTAAGTGCAACCATAATGCAAATTTATCCCTTAACTCTTTATTTTTTTGAAAGACAAGGATATTCACTAATTTATTTTCAGTATAGTTACCAAAATCAGGAGATTAACATTAACGTGGTTCAGTATTCTAGGTACAGCATTTTTCAGCTCATCCCAGTCTAAGATTCAAATCTACGTCCCATATAATATTTTTTCCTCTAATATGAAATAATTAGTATTTTTTGCCTTTACATTACTATTTTTGAAGAGTAGGAATTCTTTTTTTGTATACTATCTCTCAGGTGGGGTTTTCTATTGGATTGTCCATGTTTTAGTTCAGATTATAAATTTTTTGTAGGGGAAAATGTCCTTAATCTGAAAGACTTTCGTTAGTACACAGATAACGTTAATTAATTTCATATTGGTGATGCTACTATGGATTACTTGATTAAGGTGGTATCTGAGTTAGCTCCATTATAAAGTTACTAATCCATAAATTTAAAGTATGGTCTTCATTCTAGCTTAATGAATTATCATATATTCATCTTGTACATTTCCCACTTCAGCTTGGAATCAGGTATTTCACTAAAAATTCCTGGTTCCTCACTGAAGAATCAATCTTATTTTCAAAGCATATCTGGATTTATTGGTTGTCAAATAATTAATATTTCTATCATGATTGTTGCCACATTTCTAATATCCTCATTTAATATAAATTTGGGATAGTTCCTAAATTGTTAAGAGGATAATAGGTTTTTAGTTTCACTTGTCTCATCCTAATATATCTTTATTGACTTCTTTTGGAGAACCACATCACCAAACAAGAATATTAAAGAAAATGACCTCAATATTATATGTTAGTGTAATTTCAGGCAAAAGTGTTTTTAGAATCCCAAATTACCTTGTTTATATTTTTATTTTTCCTCTATTTAGACAATTATAGGCTCTTAGAAATATTAGACTTATGGATTAAAGTTTCAGTAGTAATGTTCATTGTGTGAATAAAGTGGCACCTACCTCATATCAGATTTTGACATCAAGTTTTCATAATTTTTAGAAAAATATGGCATGCAATGAAAAGCTAAAGAGATAATACATTTGTGAAAACTGCAGCCAATGGTGATTATTGCTAATAATTCTATACATAGTTTTCCATTATTCACTGTGCATATATTTTCATAGGCATAATTTAAATTATGTAAACAGATTTATTTCTTTCAGGTAGAATCATATCATGTCCATTTTCCATACCAGAATATTTCTATGCAATATACTTTAAACATTTACATATTGTGTTATTGCATACAGATATTTTATTTAATACATTACCCTCTAACTAGGTTGTATGTAATATAATGATACTAAATTTTAAACATTTATTTTGTGTATTTTTATTATATTTTTATAGTATATTCCTAGACATTGAGGTCCTTAGTCAAATTTTCCTATAGATCTATCTAAATTCAGCACTATCATCATGAGTAAAAAACAAATAAGCCAAAAAAAAAATCAAGGTGTATCATCCATTCAGTGGGAAAGAACCTCCAATTTAACAGTCACAACTGTAACCTCAGGTTCACATTTCCTATGAAGTTGTCCCACTTCAGTTTTTCTACTTTTATCATGTTGACTCTCGCATTTTAAATAAATACAATTTTGTACTTACTTTGTGTAAAATTCATTTGCTTAGGTGCATCCTTATCTTAGATTCATATTAAATGTCAAGGAGGAATAAGATTAGTTAATGGAAGGTGATACTTCCATGAAATTTAACTGTAGTCTGACTATCACTGATGTAGCTTCTTGTTTACTGGGTTCAATCTGTCCTCTTAATCTACATACAACCTTGAGCTATATACCTTGATTACAAATTTAAGATTAAAATTTCATTTGTCTGTGGTTCTTACTGCCCAGGATCCAAATGGTTCCATGTGTAAGTCATTGTCCCAACGCCCACTATTTAGCATTTCCTCCCTAGACATCTTTTTACATATTTGGTCTTAATTGACAAAAACATAAAAATTTCTCACTTTGCTTCTTATCTATTGTTTTCTTCTTAATTTCACTTTGGGGATCAAAGAGGTACTCCTGTTTCCTAGATGAATGACCAAAAGGAATGACTCAACATTTAAGGCCCACGCTATCCATTACATAGAAATATCTTTACCTACATAGTCATTACAAATTAATCAGTATTATAATAGTTAACACCATGGCTTTTTAGTACAAAATGTTATGAACTGTGATATGATTTTTATCACTCATGGCCAAACCAGGTTTTCTAAAAAACTAACACATTTCCATATGATACAAGATAAATGATACATATAGTTTTAATTCATACTTTTATACTTTCTTCCATGCTTATGGAATTAATTAGTAATTGAAATATTCTGTAAATTATTATAAGCCCCATGAAGAATATCAGGCTTTGGCAAATGTAAATTTTGAGGCAGGCATAAGTTGAGCCGGAAAATGCTATGAGTCACTCAAAAGTACTATGGTGACACACTATGCTTATTCACTAATCTCATTATATAAGCCTAAAGGGGTGGCCCATAGAGTAGGTAAGACATAAAGTTCCTCATCTGAGAGATTTTCTGGTATGACCACAAACAATTACTGTAATAAGAAGGTGGTGGTCTGTATTCCTCTCTAGACACCACTAAATGTCTAGGTGCCAAGCAGCATCTAAAGAGGATATTTTTCTTTTAAAAAAAAACACTTAGTCATGATCGACATGTAAAAATCTTTTTGTTAATATATACAAGTTGATGACTCTGGAGATACGTATATTTCTATGAAACCATCACCATAATCTATGTCATGAACACACCTGCTACCTCCAAGTTTCCTACTATCAGGAGGGTATTTTCTGGTCAAGGTAATTAGAGCATATTATTATGAAGCATAATGTAATAGGCTTGGACAATGATGATAGAAAGAGTTAAATTCTCACTAAGAAGATCTGTGTAATCCGCAAGGTAAACTCAGATGAAATGGGGTTTGATCAATTGTCATTGATTTTAAAAGGCTCATGAGTGGGTAGTATGTCACATACATGTTTTATGTCTTTTATAATAACATGGAATTCTAGATAAAATAGGCACTCGACCAGTGTTTGTTTAATAGAAGGAAATTATTTGCAATCATATATGTGTATAATGTATATATACATGTGTATATATATATATCAGGCAACATATTGGCATTACACTGTATCCATAATTTTTAAATATCTCAAAGCTCATAAACCTGAAGTATCAAAAATTACAGCCTCTAAAAACTCTTAAAATTATTCCAGTTTTATGAATTGATATTCTTCTATATCTCTCTCTATAAAAGCTTCTATGAGTTTCTTTTTTTAATTTTATTATTATTATTTTTTATTTTTTTGTCTTTTTGCCTTTTCTAGGGCCGCTTCTCATGGCATATGGAGGTTCCCAGGCTAGGGGTCGAATCGGAGCTGTAGCCACAGGCCTACACCAGAGCCACAGCAATGTGGGATCCGAGCCATGTCTGCAACCTACACCATAGCTCACGGCAACGCAGGATCCCTAACCCACTGAGCGAGGCCAGGGATTGAACCTGCAACCTCATGGCTCTCAGTCAGATTCGTTAACCACTGCTCCACGACGAGAACTCCAATTAAATAATTTTTATTTTTTTTCCATCATCGCTGGTTTTTATCTATTGATAGGACATGAGTTCTACTTTACTAGAAAAAATTTCACAATTAGAAGTTAATACTATACAGCAGAAATTGTCACACTGTAAATCAACTGAACTTTCATTTTAAAAAAGAAAGTAAAGCAACCAAAAAATAATAAGTTAAAAATTGCTTTCTTACAAAAACTGAACAACCCATGTAATTTCAGCACAGAGTTTCTATACGGTATTCTCAATAAGCTTGAAAGTAAGGACCATATCACATACGTAAATTAAGTGGCAACATCGAAATAAATTAATGTCATATACTTGCTCTGAAGTGATGATTATAAAAAAGTTTCAGGGAAATTATTTATGGAAAAATTAGTTTATAGGAAAGTAAATAAATTAGGAAGGAATTTTGAAGACACATGTGGCAGCGTTTTCAATTTTGCAAAATATCAGCCCAAAGGAGGTATCAATTATGAGGGCAGTTGCCACTTGGGAATAATGGCTTGGACAAAGTTGAGAGACAGTCCTAGATTCCTGTGTTTGTGAATGTCATTCTCCATTATGAATAATTATAAATGGAGATAATGATAAATAATGTAAATATTGGCTCCAGCTAAAAGATATATATTGATTTGGGTCCTCCAGAAGCCAATTTTTCAAGTACAACTTTTCCTTTTTTTTTTTTTTTTTTGTCTTTTGTCTTTTTAGGGCCACACCCGTGGCATATGGAGGTTCCCAGGCTAGGGGTCTAAACGGAGCTGTAGCCTCCGGCCTACACAACAGCCACAGCAACGCCAGATCCGAGCCGCACCTGCTACCTACACCACAGCTCAGGCAGACCTACACCGCAGCTCACGACAACACCGGATCCTTAACCCACTGACTGAGGCCAGGGAGCAAACCCTCAACCTCATGGTGCCTAGTCAGATTCGTTTCCACTGTGCCACCACAGGAACTCCTTCAACTACAACTTTTCAACTACAAGTAGTTTTTAGGAAGTAATCCTGGGAAATACAAGTAGAGGAGAAGAAAAGGGGGACAATGAAGAAAACACGGCCAATGAAGTCTGAATGTTCCAAATAGGACAAAATTTCACTAACTGAAGTTAGATCCTAAAGTGAAAACCTTGGAGCCAGTGTAGAATACATATCTCAGTGTCAATCGACCTGGAGTGGAAGGAAGCTGGAGTGTTTAGACACCAACTGGTATCCATTATTAGATGAGGGCCTTGAGGAGTATGGACCAAGTACTAGGGCTTCTTTTCCTTGCAAAACGGACTAGCAAAGTGGCTCTAGTTGCCAGGGATCCACCCAAAGAAATGCAAATGCTGGCAATGGAAGTCAGGCCAGTGTGCACTGAAGTGGGAAGGCAAGGTGTTAGGGATGGGGCACCCACAGCACCAGCAACAAAATCCGTGCCTGTACATCACCTCTGAAGTTCAAAATTTGATTGGACATAATCAGGCAGAGGAATAGGTTGGGTTTTCTGGTTCTAAATTGAGAGGATAATTGATTATGAAAATTTAATATATACTTTCTACTATTTTTTAAATTACAATAGCATAAATATTTATCCACAGTTTAATAATAAGAGCTTAATTTTTTAATTTCAGAGGTTGGCTTTACTTTTCCTCAGTCTACTAGCCTCCTTATTTTGGATTATCTTGCACCTGAATTTTATAAAACTTCTCTATTTGAATAAAATAATACCTAGAGGATACTATATAATATTAGCTCAAGTTATTCACCATAAATAATGTGAGAAGCCATTTATGAGCATCAGTAATGTGTTGAGAATGATGTGGCAAGTCTATGTAAATGAATTAATGTTTCTGGTTTACTTATCATATGAAAAGTGTTTAGCAGATTTTCAACAGGAAGGCACATTTGGGATGGGATATAGATTATATAACGTATACAAAGTCCTATTTCAGGGGTACTCACCAAGGAAAACAGTCATCTTTCAAAGCCTGAAACTGCAAAAAAAGTCTAATTTTTTTTATCACTGCCATTTTTAGGTTAAAATAATTAGACACTGATTTAAAATATGAATCCTAAATAAAAAATCAAATGGGCAAATACAGCGTATTGTAAGCATCAACTTATTAACGTCTTATAATGACAAATCTCTGTGTTTTGTGCCAGGAAGAATAGATCAGAAGTTTCTCTTTTCTTTTTTAGAATGATGTATAGTTGATTTACAATAGGATATTAGTTTCTGTTGTACAGCACAGTGATCCAATATTTTTATCGATTATATTTCATCTAAAGTTAGTATAACAGACTTGTTGTTGCCAGAGGGAGCGGGGGATGGCCCGGGAGTTTGGGTTGGTAGATGCAAACTATTACAATTAAAATGGATAGACAATGAGGTCCTACTGAGTAGCACAAGAAACTATATCCAGTCTCTTAGGATAGGCCATGATGGAAAATAATATAAGAAAGGGAATGTATATATATGTATGGCTGGCTCACTTTGCTATACAGAAGAAATTGGCACAACATAGTAAATCAAATACTTTAATAAAAACAAAACAAATAAAATACCAAGGGTACCCTTTCATTTTATTTCCTTGAGCAAGGAAGCTTAAATTTTTATGTTCACCTTTTAAAAATGGCAGTTGTTACACACATGCACACACACTAAAAAAAAAGTTACTATAAAATGATGGCCATATTTCCTGTGCTGTACAATAAATCCTCATTGCTTATCTCTTTTCTTACACAATAGTTTATAGATCTTAATCCCATACCCATACCCTAGAGGTCTTTTGGTTTGGGAGGTTTTTTGGCCACTCCTGTGGCACGCAGAAGTTCTCAGGTCAGGGATGGAACCCAAGCCACAGCAGTGACAAGGTCAAGTCCTTAACCACTATACCACCAGGTAACTCCCAAAGGTTTTTCTATTTAATGAGAGTTTATGAGTCTCTCAAGCTGGTTGAATCAGCGAGCTGGTAAAAATGACTCTAAAGGCCTTCATCCTATTCAAGTGCATGTCTCTAACATCTAAGTTTTAGTTACTAATATTACAATTAATGTTAGCATAAACATCAAGTGTTATTAATGTCGGCACAAGCATTAAAAGCCTTCAAGGTGGCTGCTGGTTTTAACTGCCAGTGCTGGTCTGCCCACTTGTCCTGAGTTTAGGGACTTAGCAACCTAGTTTAATGTGGAATGGGTCTTCTATACAAATTCATAAATTTACAGACAGATCAAATCTCCAGTAGTTTTTTTTCCTCTTATAATAGTAGTACCCTGACAACATTGCGTTGAGACTTGGGCTCTCAAATGCCTGACTTTGATCATCATCTCTGCTGGGAGCTTCCCAGTTAAGTTCATAACAGATTCAATATCTCCAAATGTAGTCTATATCTCATATTGTCACATTATACATTATATAAGAATATACCATGTGGGATATTTAGTTAATATATTTAAATTTCCACATAGTTTTGATATATACTTAGATTTTTTTTTACAAAGAAAATCATAATAGCAATTTACACATTATAAGTTGATTTTCAGAGGGTTTTTTCTCTTTTCTGGCCACACCCACAGCACACGGAAGTTCTTGGGCCAGGAACTGAATCCAAGCCACAGCTGCAACCTATGCCATAGCTGCTCTAACACCATACCCTTAACCCACTGTGCCACATTGGGAACTCTAGAGGGAACTTTTTTTAATATTCATTATTCATGTAACTTCCCTCATCCTACCTCCTGTCTACAAGAATAATCACTGTTTTCCCTAACTTTCTGCAGAAATGAACCTCTTGTTCTAAAACCTAGTACTGCCTCAGTTGACCCTGTTACATGCTCAGGTAGGGGCTCTCTAGAATGTCTTTCCAGTAATTTCCTGTTAGCAGACCACGAATTCTCACATTATATAAAGCAAAAAATCAAGTTAATAGGAATATAAAAGTCCTTTTTAGTTTCATAAATAGTAACTTGAATCTTAAATTTGAGGATGTTGAAATATCGATGAAAATAACAAAATTACTACAGCTTAGAAGAAGGTATAAGAAATCTTATGCCTCATTACAACAATATAAACACAAAGATCCTTCTGCTTTTCTTTATGTAAAAATTCAGAACAATACATTTCCATTTGTATCATTATTTTTTAAAAGTGACTTAAAATAAATGTGACGAGAATAAAAGCACAAGCATTCACTGAAAATTTGCCAGATAAACACGTCAAAGAGGGAAATTGCTTTTGCAGTAGTAATATTTTACCATATTTTTACCAGCTAGAATTTTTCTCCAAAATTTGTTAAGTGACAATAGTAGTCATGTTATCCCACTCTAGGAGATAACAAGGGGTTATGCTTGGATGAGTACAACCACTTCTGAAGATTAGCCTTAGAACACTAAATCAAGATAAGCTAAACTTGCACCTGTACCAACTTCTCTGCCACAAGAAGAAGTAACAATGGGATCTTTATCAAGTAGCTATAGAATTTCTCCCTGCCCCTTACTAACATCTCCCTACTAGACAGCAAAGAAAAGGATGCTAATTTTCCTCACTTCTCCGACAGGAGAACGTTTCAAGGATATAGTAGGAGCAGAAGGTTCTCAGAAGATGAAGAAATACAAGATGTGAAGGACAAATTACATAACACCTCTGGCTTCACCATGTATAAGGGGAAGCAACAGGGTCAGAGCTCTCTCATATCCCTTTCACTTTGATCCCAGGACTCAGGGACATCCACTAAGTGTGACTTGGGAGAGGCCCTGACCAAAAGAAGTATAAAACCTGTATTTAGAGCATGAGTATCAGATGTTACTCTGAGACTCCAGCCAGGGATCTTCAAAAAGATGGTTTTTCCTTCTTCCTAAACCTGAGATGTCAGCCAGCCTTCCGTAAACAATTAACAGGTATAAAAATAATGATTTGTACAATGAAGGGGTATGGTGCTACTTCTGCTCTTTCTCTGAAGTTGGGTTTGAATGTACAGGAAAACTCACAGAGATGGGAAATGGTTGGAGCTGAGTTGCCTGCTCTCTGAAGCAAGTGCAATGGATGATGAGTCCCAGATACACTTTCTGCCCTGATGGAAAGGATGGGACACAGGGGTGATCAGGAGCTTCTAGGTGTGAGAGCTTTGGAATCGGATCATTTAAAACCAACCCATTCCCCAGAGACATACCTGTTGAGTTCAGGAAACACATTAGTAACTGTCTTCTCACTGTTTTATGTTCTCCCTACAGAATAATGCAAACCTACCTCTCCCCTCTTGGCCCTCCAGCTTTGGGGTGTGTGTGTGTGTGTGTGTGTGTGTACACCTGCCTATTCAGAGAAGAACTTGGGAAGAATGACAGCAGGGGTGTTCATAGTCAAGACGATGTTGACTTAAGAATTTAATAGATCTGAGTCATACATTATGAATTATGTGCCACAGTACAGTCTCCAAGGATAGCAATTACTGTGTACTTTATTTTGAAATTGTTCCTGTCTCCACATCCTACTTTTGGAAAGTTTCATGATATAATCAATGTGATCCCCAAGGATCTTGTTATGGTAGCACCTCAAAGGACCTTACTTTCCTGAGGGAATAAATCTTTGCTGAAGTATTAATGTGAAAAAAAATGTCTATAAATTCTCATTGCTAATACTACTTTTTACTTGGAAACTCATTTAATTGAATCCAATCCCTCAGTGCTTTCCTGATTTCTTTTAGTTTCAAGCTACTCCCAAATATTTATCCATTTTCTACAACGTTTTTCCCCTAAATATATCAAACACACATTTAGACAATCCATTGTAACCTCTCTGCTTTAAGCATTTGGATGTTAGATTAAATTTAGATGATGGATGGACCTACCTGCATCCCCAGATATAGAGAAAACATGCAACCGTAATAGCCAAGATCCACTTAAATACGTGAGTATTCACACTATTGGCTCTTTTTATTCTCTTGGCTGCACCACCCCCCCCTCCCCCGCCAGCATGCAGGCCAGGGATCAAACCTACACCACAGCAGTGATAATGCCGATTCCTTAACTGCTAGGCCACCAGGGAACTCCAACATGAATTTGGCTCTTGACGCTCCCACAAATCATACTAAATTTCCCTAGTCTTCTCTCCCAAATGAACATGTCCTTTTTTCCTCACTCTTTAAGCCTCCTATATATTCTCTCATTCACATTCTCAGCAACAGAGTACCTGAGAATATCATAGAAATCAGATGACAACTTTCAAAACCTATACCACTACTGCCGGAGGCCAGCTCCGGCGGCCAGGGAGTATACATCCCAATCGGAGAGGGACGCGGCGTGGGCAAATGTACAACATGGAGACAGCCTCTTTGTCCCTTCTTTCAGGGCACTGGACTGCTCAAACTTTGTTGGCAACAGTGGTTGATTATATAGACAGTTTTTCATTGCAGATTACATTACAGTGTTAAAAGTACATTGGTTAACTGTTACATGGTATAGCAGCTATGCATCCTGTTTTAAGATCTCTATCTTAACTAAGTTTAGTGAGTACTTTGAAGAGGCCATAAAACACAAGAATTTGGCATTTACGAACTTTGTAGACTGGTGTTTATCTTCGAAGCATTATGGCAGGGAGACAGTGTGAGTAAATATAAACCAACTTAATTAAACTAGCTATCACTAAAAAGCTTTTAAAGTCAAAGACAAAACTCACCGCTAGGTTTTTTGGATAAGATATGGCTAACTTCTATGGACCTCATTAAAATCCTAACTCTAAAGTTACTATATAACTAGTTAATAGATAAACACCATGTTTTAACTAAGTTGGATTAAAATAGGGGAAAGTCCTTCAGGATGAAATTCTTATTATATTATTGTTGTAACTTTGTTAAATCACAAATCACCACAGGACAATAAGAATGGAAAATAAGAATAATAAGTAAATAATCAGGAAAGACTGAGGAAAACTGAATAACAAATAAAACAGCAGGAAAGACTAGGTCGCCCAAGAAACAATCCATGTTCTCCAGTGCAAACATGAAAATTGTTTTCCCAGGAAAGCCTCAATTCTTTCCCATCAACATCAAAGTGAGAGCTGTGTAACCTGAGGCCTGCCCTCGGCTTGTACCATGCAGGCAGGCTTTTATCCTGACCAGAGTCCCATCTTCAGCATGTACCGTTCAGGTGAGCTTTTTTCCTGACCAGGAGCCCACCTTCGGCTTGTACCGTTCAGGTGAGCTCCCTTTCTTGGTTAGGAACCTGCCTTCAGGTTTTCTTGCCATCAGGCAAGGTCCTTTTTCTGAGTCCCTGTATTTTCTCTGCTCCCTGCACACTACATTCATATTTACTAAATCTGTGCATTTATCAGAACTTCTCTGCTGTTATTATTGAATGGCTAGTTTGTCTTTAGCAAAGACTAGCCTTCCCCTATGCTCTGAGTCCCATCTCTCTTTTCTATTTATTTAAGAACTTCTCTGCAGCAATTTCTGTCTTGTATCTCTGCTCCTATTCTCTCTTGAACACATTTACTCAGAATAGTAAATATTTTATTGAAGGTACCAATTAAATTTACTTTTCTAAATCTAATCATTAATTCTCAATCCTCCTGTGACTATACCTGCCAGTAACATTTAAAATAGTCAAGTGGTCTCTCTGTTTGAAACAACTTTTTCTACTTGACTTTCGTATTTTACTCCTCTAGTGGTCCTCCTACATTTCTGGCTATTCCTCTTCAATATCCTTGACTTGTCCTACCTCATTTCCCATATCTATAAACACTGGCATTTTTCAGGGTTTGTTCTTTGTTTTTACTTTCTATATACTTTTTTATTTTATTTTATTTTATTTTAAATTCTAATATTATTAAAGTATAGTTGATTTACAATGTTTCATCAAGTTCTCTTGTACAACAATGTGGGCAATCACACACATTTCCATGTGCTCTACAGTAGGATCCCGTTGCCCATCCATTCCAGGTATAGCAGTTTGCAGCCCCCAAACCCCCAAAATGACCGTTCCTCCCACTCCCTCCCCTTTCTCCCCGGGAACTCCAAGTCTGCTCTTCTTGGTCATGCTCTGTTTCTGTTTTTTGTTTGTTTATTTGCTTGTTATTTTTAGATAGCATCATCTGTTCCATATTTTAGATTCCACAAATAAGTGATATTATATGGCATTTGTCTTTTTCCTTCTGGCTTACTTCAATTAGTATGAGAGTTTCTAGCTCTAACTATGTTGCTGCAAATGGCATTAGTTTGTCTTTTTATGGCTGAGTAATCCATTCACTTCTCATGAGATCTCATCAAGCGCATGGATTTCAATACATTTTATATGCTGGCAACACAAATTATTTCTCAAGCCAGGCCTCTTCCCCAAATGCAGTGGTCCAGCATATTTGTCTACTGCATATCATGTGAATCGGCAGGTCCTCTGACATTCTGTCTCAAGATATTAAAATCTACACCTTAAAGCCACTTAAAAGGCCTCATTAAAAGCTTCACTTTCATGCCTTACCTCTTGTCAAAAGACTGCCTGTTTTGCCTGTTTATCAAACATTTTTTAATTTCCAGCATTTTGAAAATATTGATTGGCAAATTTTGTCAGTCCACTTTTACTTTTATGGAGCAAAGAATTTGGAAGAATCCCTGTTCTGTTATTCCTACTGACAAGTGTTTTTTTTTTTTTTTTTTCTACAATGAGATGTCACCTCACACCTATAAGAATGGCTATCATTAAAGCTAAGAGAAAAGGGCTAGAGAGGATGTGGGAAAAAATAGAAATCTTTGTACATTCTTGGTGGGAAGACAAATTGGTTCAGCTTTTATAGAAAATAATATGGAGGTTACTCAAAAAATTAAAACTAGAACTATACTATGATCAAGCAATTCCATATCTGATCATAGTCACCAAGGAGATGAAAAACTGAATTTCAAAGAGATACATGCGCTCCCATGTTTACTGTAGCATTATTCACCATAACCAAGACATGGAAACAACCTAAGCACTCACGGATGAATGAAGGGATACAAAAGATGTGGTATATATGTATAGTGGAGTATTACTCGGCCATGAGAAAGGAAGACATCCTACCATTTCAACAATACAGATGGACCTTGAACACATTATACTAAGAAAGAGAATTCATCCAGAGAAAGACAACTATGCTATCACTGATATGTGGAATCTAAACAAGCCAAACTCACAAAAAGAGAGTAAAATGGTGGTTACCAGGGGACCAGGGCTGGGCAATGGGACAGATGTTGCTTAAGGGTACGAACTCAACAATGAGAGAAAATAAGCCCTAGAGATCTATTGCACAGCATAGTTAATACATACAACAATATTGTAATCAAATTGCTCAATGACTAGGGTTTACTTATTCCAACTACCATAAAAAGGGATAATTATGTATTGTGTTGGAGGTGATAATTATCACTACGATGGCAATTACAACATATAAATGTAATAAGTTAATACTGTACACGTTAAATTTACAAAATGTGCTATGTCTCAACTACATATCAATTTAAAATACAGTGGAAAAAAGGTAAATTATTATAAAGAATATAACTTCCACAAAGGAGGTTATAAGAATCAATCACTAATCAGAGATGGAAGCAGCTTTTATCCAGTTTACTCCATCCCATTTAAAAAGCTTCTTTTTCAGTCCCTGTGTGTACAGTATTATCCAGAGTAATATAGGTTATACCTATTTAGAAATGGTATTTCTATTTTTGAAATTAGCTATCGAGTCTGGAAATATTTTCTAGTCATTATCATAACATTTTACATTAAAAAATAATTTCTTGGTTTTGTACTTTCTTCTCAGGATTCTTAAAAATTTTAGTGAGTAAAATTGACTTATACAGGATACTAGATACATTTACTTGTTTTCAAGGCTATTGTTAAACAAGATAAATTAAGTGGCCTCCTGGGCAACTATAATGCCTATCAAAATAGTGAAATAGAATTGTAGATCCATGGCACCATATTGGCCTTGGCCGCTGTCAATTTCTATTTTAACTCTTCCTACCGAACTCCTATACTTTCCTATCTATGAGCCATTTTCCTCATTTATAATCATATTCTGTGGGTAGTCCTTCTTCCATTCGGTCAGTCATTTTTTTTTTTTTTTACTGCCACACCTGCAGCACATGGCAGTTCTTGGGCTAGGGGTTGAATTGGAGCTGCACCTGAGGCCTACACTATAGGCACAGCAATACTGGATCTGAACTGCATCTGCAACCTACACCACAGTTTGTGGAAAAGACCAGATCCTTAACCTAAGTGAGGCCAGGTATCAAACCACACAGAGACTGCATCAAGTTCTTGACCCACGGAGCCACAATTGAAACCCCTTGGTCAGTCATTTATTCATATGTGTATTCATTCAAAAATATTTACTAAGACTTCACTACAGGTCAAGCAATTGTGAATACTTTTCAAACACTAAAGACAAAGATCAATCGACTACCAAATGGACAGAAATATTATTTTTTAAGAAATTGTCACTGTATGCAGATGGTATGATGCTATACAGAGAAAACCCTAAGGACTCAACCCAAAAACTACTTGAACTGATCAACAAATTCAGCAAAGTAGCAGGATATAAGATTAACATTCAGAAATCAGTCGCATTTCTGTATACTAACAATGAAATATTAGAAAAGAAATACAAAAATACAAGGCCTTTTAAAATTGCACCTCAAAAAATCAAATACCTGGGAATACAGCGGAGCAAGGTGGTAAAGGACTTATATGCCAAGAACTATAAAACATTAATCAAGGAAATTAAAGAAGACATAAAGACATGGAAAGATATTCCATGTTCCTGGATTGGAAAAATTAATATTGTAAAAATGGCCATACAGGAGTTCCCGTCATGGAACAGTGGTTAACAAATCGGACTAGGAACCATGAGGTTGCAGGTTCGATCCCTGGCCTTGCTCAGTGGGTTAAGGATCCGGCATTGCAGTGAGCTGTGGTATAAGTCGCAGACACAGCTTGGATCTGGCATTGCTGTGGCTCTGGCAAAGGCTGGTGCCTACAGCTCCAATTATACCCCTAGCCTGGGAACCTCCATATGCCTCGAGAGAGGCCCTAGAAAAGGCAAAAAGATGATTTTTTTAAAAAGCCATACAAAGCCACAGTCATCAAAACAGTGTGGTATTGGTACCAAAACAGACATACAGATCAATGGAACAGAATAGAGAACCCAGAGATAAACCCTGACATCTTTGGTCAATTAATCTTTGACAAAGGAGGCAAAAATATAAAATGGGAAAAACAAAGTTTATTCAGCAAGAATTTCTGGGAAAACTGGACAGCTGCAAGCAAAGTAATGAAACTACAACACACCCTCACACCATGCACAAAAATAAACTCAAAATGGCTGAAAGACTTCAATATAAGGCAAGACACCATCAAACTCCTAGAAGAGAACATAGGCAAAACATTCTCTGACATCAACCTCATGGATATTCTCCCAAGGCAACAGAAATAAGAGCAAAAATAAACAAATGGGACCTAATCAAACTGACAAGCTTTTCCACAGCAAAGGAAACCAAAAAGAAAACAAAAAGACAACTTACAGAATGGGAGAAAATAGTTTCAAATGATGCAACGGACAAGGGCTTAATCTCTAGAACATACAAGCAACTTTTACAACTCAACAGCAAAAATGCCAACCACCCAATGGAAAAATGGACAAAAGACCTGAATAGACATTTCTCCAAGGAAGATATACAGATGGCCAACAAGCACAGGAAAAAATGCTCAACATCCCTGATTATTAAAGAAATGCAAATCAAAACTACCATGGGATACCGCCTTCCTTCATAAGTCCACAAATAGCAAATGCTGGAGGGGGTGTGGATAAAAGGAAACCCTCCTGAACTGTTGGTGGGAATGTAAGCTGGTACAGCCATTACGGAGAACAGTATGGAGGTACCTTAAAAATCTAACCCTAGAACTACCATATGACCCAGCAGTCCCACTCTTGGGCATATATCTGGACAAAACTTTCCTTAAAAAAGACACATGCACCAGCATGTTCACTGCAGCATTATTCACAATAGCCAAGACATGGAAACAACCCAAATGTTCATCAACAGATGATGGGATTAGGAAGATGTGGTATATATACACAATGGAATACTACTCAGCCATAAAAAAGAATGACATAATGCCATTTGAAGCAACGTGGATGGAACTAGAGACTCTCATCCTGAGTGAAATAAGTCAGAAAGAGAAAAACAAATACCATATGATATCACTTATAACTGTAATCTAATATACAGCACAAATGAACGTTTCCACAGAAAAGAAAATCATGCACTTGGAGAATAGACTCGTGGCTGCCCAGGGGGAGTGGGAGGGCATGGGAGGGATTGGGAGCTTGGGGTTAATGGATGCAAACTATTGCTCTTGGAATGGATTTATAATTGAGAATATGTCTAGATACTTACATCACAACACAACAATGGGAGGAAAAAGTATGTATACATGTATGTGTAACTTAGTCCCCATACTGTACAGTGGAAAAAAATAAATTTAAAAAAAGACTATCTAAATTTTTTTTAATTTAACATTATTTACATGAGTATTTGAAATACCGATGTTTCTCTTAGTAATGTCAAAGAGATAGTAAAAATTCTATACCATGACTCAATATTGTATATGTAAAATAACATGGTAATCTGGTTGGCTTTGTTCTCATTGCCTTGGGAAATGAGTAGAAACAAGTTCAAAAACATTTATTGACAGGACATTGTGCACTTATGCTTAGGTTCAGTTTTAGATATTTGGAGAATTCGAAAAAGGTACTGGCGAGAGAAGAAGGGAAGGAGAGAGAGGCAGATGATGAAGTGGAAAGACAGGGAGGAAAAGAGAGAAGATATACGGCATCCCTCCTTTCAATTTCTGGCTATTACTTTACAGTTCCTCTGTGGAGTGGGGTAGAATGGGGCATATAACAGAAGAAAGGGGGAACTGAGTGCTAGAAAGCTATAGAGAGGTTCAAACCAAAACAGCTTCTGAAAAGTCAATAGGATTTAGATGGTTAGCATCAAGGACAAGACTAAGTCTGAGACACAATTTTATTTTGTAAAATTTTGGCACAAATCCATCTGCTGTTGCTTTTATGTCAGCAGAGGTACAAAGTTCTTAGCAAGGAGGGTAAGTTTTACACGCTAATAAGAGGAAACACCAGAACAAGTGTCTGGTGAACACTCTACTATGGGGGAATTTCTTTTTAAGTGGGAGAGTGTTTTTTTCTTTTCTTTTCTTTTTTTTTTTTTTTTTTCAGCACCTCTGGGCCAGGGATCAAACCTGCCCCTCATCTGCAGACAATAACGGATGCTTAACCCTCCGTGCCACAAAGGAACTTCCTGGGAAAGTCTTTCAAATTGGTCTTTAAGGACACGTGACAGTTCTTGGTTGGCTGCAATGGGGCAGTTTAGGGGCATTCAAAGGCAGAAGCATTGTGTAATGTTAAAAGTATCTTCTGGAGTTCCCGTCGTGGCACAGTGGTTAACGAATCCGACTAGGAACCATGAGGTTGCGGGTTCGGTCCCTGCCCTTGCTCAGTGGGTTAAGGGTCCGGCATTGCCGTGAGCTGTGGTGTAGGTTGCAGACGCGGCTCAGATCCCGTGTTGCTGTGGCTCTGGCATAGGCTGGTGGCTGCAGCTCCGATTAGACCCCTAGCCTGGGAACCTCCATATGCCGCGGGAGCGGCCCAAGAAATAGCAAAAAAAAAAAAAAAAGTATCTTCTGTTCTCCATTTCTTGAAATAAGTGGGTGGATGAAGTGCTCTGGGGGGTCAAACTGCCACAATGGTCCTCAAGGGGCCGATGGCAAGCATTTGTCTTTAGGAAAGAGGTGGAGACCATTCCAGCATGGAAAACAACACAAATGAAGACAGGAAGTGACAATGAACAAGCAACACGTGCTATTTAAACAGTGAGAAAACCACTCTGGTTAAAGATCATGAGAAATGAAACTTGTGCTACCAGAAGATGAAATGTTAATGCATAAAGTTAGAATATGGATGTGATCAACTAGAACTTGAGGTATTGTTTAGAGGGTTTTTAAAAGAGGTATGAAGAAAAAACAAGAATTTAAGGAAGGTTATGAGAGAAACTCATTAATAGAGACCAAGTGGCTTTTAAGGGAGTCACGATTAAGCACAGAGATGCTATTTTGAAAATAATTATGGCCTTCCATGTTCTCTCTGGAAAAAAAAATACTCAGTATTTAAGTCTTGGAGCAAAACACATGTAACACAAACACTGTTTCTGAATGTCAGACTCTGAGGGAAAATTCTACCCAATCTAATCTGTGGAAAATACAAAGTTAACTACAGGAATGAAGAGCTTGTGCAAATTAAGAAAAACACTTAAGCATTACAAGCTAACCTTAAGGGATCATTTTTTTAGAAATTTTCTAGGGACTCTGAGTCAACTAGTTAAAAACAGCTGACAATGGAAAGGCTTTATAATAGAAATAGCTTCTACAACTAAGGAGGTATGGTTTATTCGCAATGTAAGTCAGTTAATTTTCTTTTTAATAAGTTCATGGATAAGCAGAAATTTCAACCAAGTATTTCAGATTTGTGTTCTATTCACCATGAAAGGGGCACACATTACCAAACATCAATGCAACCCACTCCCTCTAGGAGAAATTCAAACCACAACTCTCTCAGCAAAGTTAAAAAACAACAACAACTCATCTTGTCCAAAACAATCACTGTCCCCTCTTGTGAGCAAATTCAAGTGCTGACACCTTTAAACAACCAACTGCAGTCTCCAAGCCAAAACTAGGGTAGCACTTTGATTAACACACATTATGCCCTAAAATAAAGCAAGGCTTTGGAGGTGAAAAAAGTTTCAAACACTTACCTTCAATCTCTTCTTCACCCCACTGCATATTCAGAGCAGCTGCCAGATTCAAAATTCAGCAGGAGAGGCTGAACGTTTGAGTGATTGTACAACTCAAAAGACCATAAGTGACGGAGGACATCAGTGACTTTGAGCAGCAATTTTAGTAAAGCTAAATGTTTCTACCGAAGTTCCTCGGTCTTCGAGGGCAAGCGCTTTTCAGAAGAGCTCTCCTTCCCTCCTGCCTTACCTCTTTTTCTTACTTAAGCAGGGCACACTCACGCAGCTTTCCTGCTGCCTAAATAGCACGTGCTTTAGGCGTTTCCTCACTACCCAGATAAAGTCAGCCCAGCCCTCACAGAGCTGTAACTGGCTATTTGATTAAAACTGGGATGTTTTGACCCTTAGAAGGTACATCAGAATCACCTAGGACCTATAACCATTCTGATACCAAATCACAGCTTCCTGATTCTGATGAGGTAGGTCTGGGGTAGATTCCTAGACTGGTAGTTTGTCAGGCTTCCCTTGTGGTGCTAGTGATAGGCAAAAGAGACTGGGAACACTGGTTAACCCAACTCCAAAGCTTTACCAGATATTGTGGGGGTGGGGGAAGGAGGAGGGATGTGTTTGTAAGAGTCAAACATGTTCTCCAAATAACCTCTAAGTAGGAAGACCTTTGGGAGGATCATTTTGATTAAGAGAACCTGTCCATTCCTAGGTCCATCTCACCTGCAGGAATTTTAAAATAGGGAGACGAAATTTACATTACAGTCAAATTGTATTCATTTTCTCCACTCCTTTGTTCGTGTTAAGTGTGGCCTTTGGAGAATGGGGGGAGAGGACTCTGGATTTTAGGAACCAACAAAGACACTTTTGGGTCCCGCATGGACCATTCTATCTCCCCACCCCTACGCCTGGAAACGTTTGCTGAAGCTTAAAAAGTGAAGAGTCTTGAGTTCTCCCTAAGGAAGTTTTGAAGAATGTTCAATCAGTTATTTTCCCAGTTTACACTGATACAATCCAGTCCTTATCAAAATAGCAGATGGCTTCTCAGGGTGAGAACTTAATCACTACCTGGAACTTTCCACTGAGACCCCCCCAGGTACCTTCCCAACACCCTCTCTCACCACATCCTTTACCTTCTATCCACTCAACACCTTTCCCTCCAATCTGATAGCCTCCCAACATGACATGCTCAATTATCCATCTCTCATAGTCCACCGCATTTCTCAGGGGAGGGAGAGATTCAGGGGAAGAAAAGAAAATGTGTGTCTGACCTGAAAGTGAAGATCAAAAGGGGATTTTCCTCTGAGGTAGCTCATCTCATGTGTTTATTGACTGGCAGCATCTGCATCACCTGGGATCTTGCTGGAAATGAAAATTCTTGGACCTCACTCTAGATTTACAGGATCAGGAACTCTTTAGTAGACCCCAGCGGTCAGAGTTCTACCCAACCCTCTAAGTGATTCTGGTACAAACTCAGGTTTTAAAATCACAGATGTCTTATGTCTTCTCTGGTCCTTTCAAACTGAGAGAAGGGTAGAGGGAGAGATGGAAGGGTGGGGGGCGAGAAAGAAAGAAAGAAAGAAAGAGAGAGAGAGAGAGAGACAGACAGACAGACAGGAAGGAAGGAAGGAAGGAAGGAAGAAAGACATTTACTTTTGTCTCCAGCCTACATGGGGAAGGGAGAGAAAATAAATAATCCCACTGAAAATAGAAAAAACCATGTTTGCACATAGAAAGGATAAACAATGGCTTACACAAGACATATTGATTAAACTTCTCTTTGAATCTCCATAGCTGCACCGAGAAGATTCTTACGGTTTCAATTAAGAAAGTTGGCCTAGGAGTTCCCATCGTGGTGCAGTGGAAATTAATCTGACTAGGATCCACGAGGAGGAAAGTTTGATTCCTGGCCTTACTCAGTGAGTATTGGTGAGATCTGGTGTTGGTGAGAGCTGTGGTGTAGGTCACAGACGTGGCTGAGATCTGGCATTGCTGTGGCTGTGGTGTAGGCCAGCAGCTACAGCTCCCATTTGACCCCTAGCCTGGGAAACTCCTAGCCTTGGGCACAGCCCTAAAAAAGCAAAAAAGCAAAAAAAAAAGTTGGCCTAGTTGATTCCTAATATTCTTTCCAGTGCTCATGCAATGGCTCCATGAGTTTTCAGTATTAGTAAGAAGCAGCAGGCACTAAAAATCATTAAGAGAATAGGAAAGAATGCTGTATTAAGTTGATAAATATGTATATTTTATCGGAGATGCAGCATCCAGCCTACACTGCAGCGAGACAGGATCCAAGCTGCGCCTGTGACCTATCCCACAGCTCTCAGCAATGCCAGGTCCTTAACCCACTAAGTGAGGTCAGGGATCAAACCCACATCCTCATGGACATTAGTTGGATTCTTAACCCCCCGACCCTTGACAGGAACTCCCAGTAATATGTATATTTTTAAGGACAACTTCTCAGATAAAGTGATTTTGTGCCCACATCACCGTTATTTTCAAACATGCTGGTAAATGAGAAGTTGCTGATAAGCCGTACTCAAGGATGCCACCTGCTGGTAAAAACATTTTGTAGTTAAAAAGAGGTAATAACAATAAACTGTCTGGTTAAAGATTGTTAGGCTATTCACAAAAAATATTAAAATGTCGGCAAGTTTCAAAACTGATAGTCAGCTGAGTGGGTGACCCTGCCTTTTCAGAAGGAATCTTGAAAGATCATGAAAGTCTCTTAGAAAACTGCTGAAGAGTTTTATAAGGATTCTAATTGCTTTCAGGAGGGGCTGTGAATTGCATTTTGCAAAAAGGCCTGTCTCACAGAATGTTTAGGACAACTCTTTCCTTGGTTTCTAGTCTCCTCTCTTCTCACTAAGTTTTCTTTTTCTTTTTTCACTTTCTTTTTTCAGGAAGTAATTTAAACTTCCTAAATCTTCCTGACCGCTTGTCTATAAAGTAGGGAAAATAATTTCTTCACCAAATGAAAGAATGAGGCTAGAAAAAAAAAAAAAAACAACTATCTCTTTAGAGCCTTTCAAGGTCTCTGACTGACTAATAAAATTATGCATTGAAGGGGAAAGATAATATGATGTAGTTTTCTACCCTTGGGTTCTGATCCAGCCATAGCAACAAGTGTGGTAGATTTATTTATTCTATGTCATTTATCAATCAAACACACAGTTCCTACTAGGTGTTATGCATGTCCTTTGCATTTACAAGAGTTAATTCAATACATATGATTACTCTATGAGGCAGGTAAAATTGTTATCCCCAATTAAAGATGATAGAACTGAGCCACTGAGAGGTTAAATAACCAGCCTAGGAACAAAATCTGGTAGTGGCAGAGCCTAGATTTGAACTCAGGAAGCTGCATCCAAAGACTGTGTTCAATAAATTGTTCACTAATGGATATTCTGTCCCTATGCTTGATTCTCCAGCAATAAGTCTGTGCCTTGTCAGGGATCAAATGACAACAGATAATCTTAAATAAGTTGAATTTTAAAGGGCCCCAGAAAGAGGGAATGAAATACCTAAGCCAGGTAATTAAAGCCTAGGTCATTTCCTTCTATTGAATTATATTTCCCACTGCCCACTCTAATGCTTGTGCATTTATACAACTGTTATCTGTTCCTATATTGAAACTTCTACACCAGATCTGAACCTAGGCACTGGAATTAGCCCTGGTTATTCCAGAGGATGGTAGGAAAAGTAACCCAGACATACCTCTTTTCACAAACAAGGGTTCCCTATCCATGTATGGTAACCCTTGAACAACATGAGGTTGAACAGCATGGGTCCAGTTATTGCAAATCGCAAATGTTTTCAAAAATAAATAGTGTAAGACTACACAATCTTGGAGTTCCCACTGTGGTATAGTGGGTTTAAAATCCAACTGGAGTGGCTTTGGTCACCGCACAGGTATGGGTTCAATCTCTGGCCTGGTGCAGTAGGTTAAAGGATCTGGTGTTGCCTCAGCTTCAGTTTGTATTTGGTCCCCAGCACAGGAACTTCCATATGCCAGAGCTATGGCCATAAATTTTAAAAAAAAGAAACTTCACAATCCATCAATTCCTGGTTGGTTAAATCCATAGATACAGGAGAATTACCTGTATGGAGGACCAACCATAAATTAAATATAGATTTTCCACTTCACAGCATTGGTTCCCCTAACATCCACACTGTTTAAGGGTCAACTGTAAATGCTGTTGATCTCTCATCACCTAGCAGTTCCTCTACATGATTCTTAAGAAAAAATGTACCATCCCAGGATAGAAGATATCACCGCCTTGCTGTTTTTAGAGACCCTGGCATTTTTTTTTTTTTTTGAGGCTTTAAAAATATTGCTATCTCAGGTAGTACAAGAATTAAAGGACCCTTGATGGGGGCAAGAAACCAGACATCTCTGAAGATTTGAAGGCCAAAACAAATAATGATCAAGTGTAACAGTGATAACTAGTGTGCATACACTGCTGCCAACAATAGTGCTTCTGTGGGTGTGAGAGGCCCCAGAGTGGGCCCCCTGCGCCTGCTCAGGTGGAAAGAGGCTCACTTCTGGGCAGCTGGGCACAAATACTTCTGATTACATCCAGGCAACAACTGGGAATAATCCTCAGACTTCTGCCTTAACCAGTGGGGCTCTGAATACTATATACTTGAGAGTATCATTTCCTCCATGTATCTCCATGTATGTGTCAACTACTGTGCTGATGCTATATCTTATTGGCAGATCTTAATCCTCTATGACATAAGAAATTATAAGAGGCAGGATAAAAATGGGGAAGGAGTAAGATGTGGCACTCACCTTCTCCTACAAACACATCCAAAAAAATGTACATGTAGAACAATTTGCAAAGAGCATCTAAAGTGGAGATGGAAAAAGATATTTCATGCAAATGGAAATGACAAGAAAGCAGGAGTTGCAACACTCATATTGGACAAAATAGACTTTCAATCAAAGGCTATAAAGAAAGACAAAAAAGGACACTATTTAATTATAAAAGGATCCATTCAAGAAAAAGATATTACACTCATCATTATATATTCCCCTAATATAGGAGCACCCAAATACATACAACAAATACTAACATATATAAAAGGAGAAATTGATGGGAATACAATAATCGTAGGATATTTTAACACCCCACCCACATCAATGGACAGATTCTCTAGATAGAAAATCAGTATGACAACAGATCTCCTTAATGACACAAGAAAACAGTTAATTCATTCAGGACATAACATCCAACAAAATCAGAATATACATTCCTTCCATGTACACAGTCAACATTCTCAAGGATATACCACATACTGGGGCACCAGACTAAACTCAACCAATTTAAGAGAATAGAAATTATTATGAATATCTTCTCTGACCACAGTGGCATGAAACTAGAAATCAACCCACAGGATAAGAAATGAGAAAAAGTGACTACATGGAAACTAAACAACATGCTACTAAAAAAACAATGGGTCAATGAGGAAATCAAAAGGGAAATTAAAAAAAAACTTCAGACAAATGATAAGAAAAAAACATTCAAAATCTATAGGATGCCACAAAAGCAGTTCTTAGAGGGAAAATCATAGTGATAGAGGCCTTCCCCCAAAAAGAAGAAAAATCTCAAATAAGCAACTTAATCTACCACCTAAAAGAATTAGAAAAGTAATAACAAAAAAAACTAGAGTCAGCAGAAAGAAGGAAACATAAACCCTAGAGAAGAAATAAATATGATAGTCAAAAAAACAATAGAAAAAATTAATAAAACCAAGAGCTAGTTCTTTGAAAAGGTAAACAAAAATGGAAAAACCTCTGGCTAGACTCATCAAGAAGAGAGAGAGAGAACCCAAATAAATAAAATAAGAAATGAAAAAGGAGAAATCTCAACAGATAATGCAGAATTATAAAAAAAATAATGAGAACACTATGAACAATTATATGCCAACAAATTTGACAACTTAGAAAAAATAAACAACTCTCTAGAGACACTCATCCCACCAAAAATGAATCAAGAAAAAACAGATCATTTGAACAGACTGATTACTAGAAATGAAATTGAATATGTAATAAGAAAACTCCCAACAAAAGTCCCAGACCAGATGGCTTCACAGGAAAATTCTACCAGACATACAAAGAATTTATACTCATCCTTCTTAAACTTTTCCAAAAGACTGAAGAAGATTATTCCCAAGATACTCTGTGAAGCCACCATCGCCCTACCAGACAAAGATACTACCAAAAAAGAAAATTATAGGCCAATATCTCTGATGAATACATATGCAAAAATTATCAACAAAATTTTAGCCAGCTGAATCCAACAATACATATGAAAGATCATGTTCTATGACCAAGTGGGATTCATGCCAAGTTCACAAGGATGGTTCAACATATATACAAACCAATCAGTGTCATACACCATGTTAACAAAAGAAAAGTTAAAAACTACAGGATACACTCAATAGATGCTGAAAAAGCATTCAACAAAATCCAACATACATTCATGATAAAAACTCTTACTAAAGTGGGTATAGAGGGAACATACCTTAACATAATAAAAGCCATTTATGACAAACCCACAGCAAATATAATATTCAATAGAGAAAAGCTGAAACCCTTCCCACTAAAATCTGGAACAAGACAAGGATGCCCACTATCACCACTTTTATTCAACATAGTATTGGAAGTCCTAGACACAGCAATCAGACAAACAAAAGAAATAAAATGTATCCAAACTGGAAAAGAAGAGGTAAAATTTTCACTCTATGCAGATGACATCATATTATATATAAAACCCTAAGTACTTCACACAAACACTACTTGAACTGATCAATGAATCCAGCAAAGAATCCGGATACAAGATTAGCATTCAGAAATTGGTTGCATTTCTACATACTAACATTGAAATACTAGAAAAGGAATATTTAAAATAATATCTTTTAAAATTGCACCCCAAAAAATTAACCTAGAAATAAGCCTGACCAAGGAGGTAAAAGACTGAGAATTATAAAACATTAATCAAGGAAAATAAAAGGATTCAAAGAAATGGAAAGATATCCCATACTCTTGAACTGGAAGAATTAATATAGTTAAAATGGCCTTACTGCCCAAAGCAAGCTACAGATTTAATATGATCTCTGTCAAATTACATATGACCATCCCACTAAAATCTGGAACAAGACAAGGATGCCCACTCTCACCACTGTTATTCAACATTGTACTGGAAGTCCTAGCCACAGCAATCAGAAAAACAAAGAAATAAAATGCATCCAAATAGGAAGAGAAGAGGTAAAACTGTCACTGTATGCAAATAACATGATACCATATATAGAAAACACTGAGGACTCAACCCAAAAACTACTTGAACTGATCAACAAATTCAGCAAAGTAGCAGGATATAAGATTAACATTCAGAAGTCAGTCACATTTCTGTATACTAACAATGAAATATTAGAAAAGGAATACAAAAATACAATACCTTTTAATATTGCACCTCAAAAAATCAAATACCTAGGAATACACCTGACCAAGGAGGTAGAGGATTTATATGCTGAGAACTGTAAAGCATTAATCAAGGAAGGTAAAGAAGATGTAAAGAAATGGAATGATATTCCATGCTCCTGGGTTGGAAAACTTAATATTGTAAAAATGGCCATACTACCCAAAGCAATCTACAGATTCCATGCAATCCCCATCAAATTACCCATGACATTTTCACAGAACTACAACAAACAATCCAAAAATTGATATGGAACCGTAAAAGACCCAGAATTGCCAAAGCAATTCTGAGGAACAAAAAACCAAGCAGGAGGCATAACTCTTCCAGACTTCAGGTAATATTACAAAGCCACAGTCATCAAAACAGTGTGGTATTGGTATCAAAACAGACATACAGACCGATGGAACAAAATGGAGAACCCAGAAACAAACACTGACACCTATGGTCAATTAATCTTTGACAAAGGAGGCAAGAATATAAAATGGGGAAAAGACAATCTTTTTGAGCAAGTATTACTGGGAAACCTGGACAGCTGCAAGCAAAGCAATGAAACTACAACACACCCTCACACCATGCACAAAAATAAACTCAAAATGGCCAAAAGACTTCAATATAAGGCAAGACACCATCAAACTCCTAGAAGAGAACATAGGCAAAACATTCTCTGACATCAACCTCATGGATATTCTCCCAAGGCAACAGAAATGAGAGCAAAAATAAACAAATGGGACCTAATCAAACTGACAAGCTTTTCCACAGCAAAGGAAACCAAAAAGAAAACAAAAAGACAACTAACAGAATGGAAGAAAATAGTTTCAAATGATGCAACTGACAAGGGCTTAATCTCTAGAACATACAAGCAACTTTTACAACTCAACAGCAAAAATGCCAACCACCCAATGGAAAAATGGGCAAAAGACCTGAATAGACGTTTCTCCAAGGAAGATATACAGATGGCCAACAAGCACAGGAAAAAATGCTCAACATCCCTGATTATTAGAGAAATGCAAATCAAAACTACCATGGGATACCACCTCACACCAGTCAGAATGGCCATCATTCATAAGTCCACAAATAACAAGTGCTAGAGGGGATGTGGAGAAAAGAGAACCCTCCTGCACTGTTGGTGGGAATGTAAGCTTGTACAGCCACTATGGAGAACAGTATGGAGATAACTTAGAAATCTATACATATAACTACCATATGACCCATTAATCCCACTCTTGGGCATATATCTGGAAAAAACTTTCCTTAAAAAAGACACATGCACCAGCATGTTCACTGCAGCATTATTCACAATAGCCAAGACATGGAAACAACCCAAATGTCCATTGACAGATGATGGGATTAGGAAGATATGGTATATATACACAATGGAATACTACTCAGCCATAAAAAAGAATGACATAATGCCATTTGCAGCATAGATGGAACTAGAGACTCACAAATACCAGATAATATCACTTATGTCTAGAATATAATATGTGGCACAAAGGAACGTTTCCACAGAAAAGAAAATCATGCACTTGGAGAATAGACTTGTGCTTGCCAAGGAGGAGGTGGGGGGGTGGGTGGTTAGGGAGCTTGGGGTTAATAGATACAAACTATTGCATTTGGAATGGATTTATAATGAGATGCTGCTGTGTAGCACTGGGAACTATGTCTAGTCACCTACGATGGAGCATGATAATGTGCAAAAATAGAATGTGTACATGTATGTGTAACTGGGTCACCATGCTATACAATAGAAAAAATGTATTGAGGAAATAACTATTAAAAAATACATATGATCTTTTTCACAGAACTAGAACAAACAATACAAAAATTTATATGGAACTATAAAATACCCAGAATTGTGAAAGCAATCCTGAGGGAAAAAACCAAACAGGAGGCATAACTCTCCCAGACTTTCAACCATGTTACAAAGCCACTGTAATCAAGACAGTGCAGTACTGGTACAAAATCAAACATACAAAACACTGGAACAGAATGGAGAGCCCCAAAATAAACCCAGACAACTGAGGTCAATCAGTCTTCTACAAAGGAGATGATATATAATGGGGGAAAGTCTTTTCAGCAAGTGGTGCTGGGAAAACTGGACAGCTGCATGTAAATCAATGAAACTAAAACACACCCTCACACTGCGCACAAAAATTAACTTAAATTGGCTTAAAAATTTAACCATAAGATAAGACACCATCAAACTCCTAGAAGAGAACATAGGCAAAACATTCTCTGATATCAACTGTACAAATATTTTCTTAGGTCAGTCTCCCAAGGCAATAGGAATAAAATCATAAATAAACCAGTGGGACCTAATAAACTGACAAGCTTTTGTACAGCAAAGGAAACCTTTTATTATTTATTTATTGTTTTTTAGGTCTACACCTGCAGCATATGGAGTTTCCCAGCTAGGGGATAAATCAGAGCTATAGCCACCAGCCTATACCACAACCACAGCAACACCAGATCTGAGCTGCATCTGCAAGCTACAGCACAGCTCACAGCAACACCAGATCCTTATCCCACTGAGCAAGGCCAGGGATCGAACCTGTGTCCTCCTGGAGAGGGAAACCATATTTGTAAAAAATGAAAAGACAACCTATGGAATGGGATAAAATAGTTGCAAATGATATAATCAACAAGGGCTTAATCTACCAAATATACAAACAACTCATACAACTCAACAGCAAAAAAAAAAAAAAAAAAAACCCAAAAAACAAAAACAACAAGCCTATTGAAAGATGGGCAGAAGAACTAAATAGGTATTTCTCCAAAGAAGACATAGGGATAGCCAATAGGCACATTAAAAAATGTTCAACATCACTAATTATTAAATAAATGCAAATCAAAACTACATTGGGGTACCACCTCTCTCCAATCAGAATGGCTCTCATTAATAAATATATAAATAAGAAAGGCTGGAGAGGGTGTCAAGGAAAGGGAATCCTCCTGCACTGTTGATAGGAATGTAAATTGGTACAACCACTATGGAAAAAAGTATGTAAATTCCTCAGAGAACTAAATATAGACCTGGGCATTTATCCAAAGAAAACTACAATTCAAAAAGATGTATACGTGGGGGGTGGGGGAATGTGCTGGAGTTGTGGGATGGAAATCCTATAGAATTGGATTTTGATGATCATTGTACAACTATAAATGTAATAAATTTATTGAGTGTTAAAAATTAAAAACAAAAACAAAAATATACATGCACCATTATGTCCATTGCAGCACTATCCACAATAGCAAAGACATAGAAACAAATGTCCATCAACAAAGAATAGATTAAGATATGGTACATATACACAATGGAATACTATTCAGCCATTAAAAGAACAAAATAATGCAATTTGCAGCAACATGGATGCAACTAGAGATTCTCCTACCAAGTGAAGTAAGTCAGAAAGACAAATACAATACCGTGTGATATCACTTAAATGTGAAATATAAAACATGGTACAAATGAGTCTATCTACAGAACAAAAACAGACTCATACATGGAGAGCAGACTTATGGTTGCCAAGGGGGAGGGAGAGGGATTGGGATGGATTGGGAGTTTGGCTTGGTAGATGCCAACTATTACATTTAGAATGGATATGCCATGGGTTCCTGCTCTATAGCACAGGGAACTATATAAAATCACTTATAATAAAACGTGATAGAAGATAACACAAAAAGAAGAATGTATATGGTGTATGGCTACATCACTTTGCTGTATATCAGAATTTGACCTAACATTGTAAATCAGCTATAACGTAAACATTTTTTAAAAATGAGAGAGTCCACTTCAACTGACAATCTATAAAATGGTATGCTGCTATTTGTCTCTATTGAATAACAGCAATCAAAAACAAAATTCCTTTTGCTTATGCCTGTAAATACCTTTCAAGGGATAGATACCAACAATAATATCGGTCTTAATTGTGTCAAATCCTTCAATTAAATTTGCAAAAATAAAAAAAAGAATTAGGAGTAAGAAGACTGTGAACATTTCAAATGTATTAGTATCCTTCTTTTCAAAGTTAAATTTGTATTGCAAAATTTATGTGATCTGGACATTTGTAAATCCTTCATTCCTACTGTTTTATTAGGAACAGAATCTTTCACTCCAGCTGTAGCCTGAATGGGTTTGGAAATGAGTTGATTAATAAATAATGTACATTAGATACAATTGGTAGTTAATAATTCAAGATAAAAGCATAAAAGTTTCTAGCTTCAAGTGAGGATATTTTTCAAGAGAATCTAAAAGGCAAAAGGGGAGTTCCCATTGTGGTGCGTTGGAAACAAATCTGACTAGTATTCATGAGGATGCAAGTTTGATCCCTGGCCTCACTCAGTGAGTCGGGGATCTGGCATGAGCTGTGATGTAGTTCAAAGACACTTTGGATCCTGTGTTGCTATGGTGTAGGGCAGCAGCTGTTGTTCCAGTTCAACCCCTAGCCTGGGAACTTCCATATGCCACAGGTACAGCCCTAAAAAGCTAATAAATAAATAAATAATAAATAAGTCGCAAAAGGGATATATAATTGATTGTATGTATATATGAAAGCCAAGTATACATTTGTGCAGAGTTAGCATGGAGCACAATCCTCATGCTTGGCTTTGGCAATGAATACATTAGGTTTTGGTGTTTTGTTTTGGGAGGGAGTTAGGACAGCAACAAGACAGAAATATGAATCCATTATAGATACTGAAGAAAAAACAGGCTTATAAGTTTAACAAAACTTCAAAAGGAAGATTATGTTTCAAATGATTTTATAATAGAAAAATTCACATATACCAATGTGAACATGCCAACTGATAAGGAGAAAAGTGATCTCTAAGGAGAGGAACAAATCACGGCGAACAGGATAAAGTAAAAGCTGATGGTAAAATGCAGCAGCCCATCTTTAATGCAATACTGCAGCATCACTCATACCATTATACTACAAGTAATTATCATATTCTTGAATTTGTCCTGTAATTTAGGAAGTACCCAGTCGTGATGATGGTTCAGTTGAATGTATAATTTATTTCTCATCAGAGAAAGTATTATGAATTGATCCGCTTGAAAATACACTTGTAGAATAATGGTTCACAAAAATATTCTTTTTTTTACATACCCACACTGGCATGCCTACATTTCTTGGATTCTCTAGTTTAGCCATCTTAAAGTTTCTTGATCTACTCATAAATGAAGTATATAAAACACCTCTAAGAGGAGTTCCTGTTGTGGCTCAGTGATTAGCAAACCTGACTAGCATCCATGGGGATGCGAGTTCAATCCCTGGCCTCACTGAATGGGTTAAGGATCCGGCACTGCCATGAGCCGTGGTGTAGGTTGCAGACGCAGCTTACTGTGTCTGTTGTGTAGACCAGCAGCCACTGCTCTGATTTGACCCCTAGCCTGGGAACCTCCATATGCCACGGGTTCTGCCCTAAAAAAGGCAAAAAGACCAAAAACAAAACAAAACAAAGCAAAACTCTAAGAAATAATGTATAATACATTTTCAATATTGAAATACAATTATCAAAAAAGAAAAAAAGAAATTCAATTGTGACAGCATTATGAATGAGATATTAAAGATCTTTTATATTTCAAAATCAGCATTGTATTTACTGACAATACCAATTTTAGCATTTAGGGAATTAACTTGATTAATTTCTTTTATTTCCAAAATCAGTTTGGTTTAGTATATAAGGCTAATGTTTAAAAGGATTTTTGTGAAATAGCTATCTTAACAAAAAATTATCTACCTTTAAAAAAAAAAAAGCCAGTGCTTTCATATTCAAATTAATCTCACATGAATAACAAATACCTATGCAACATATATCTTTGAAGCCTGAGAGTTAGGAAGAGTGGCTGTGGTTAACCCCAATTCTCACACCCCTCCTCCTTCCAATATTCTCTGGAGCAGTAATGATCTGATTTTATTTCAGAGAAAATACACTGTTTCAGTAAACCCCCTAAAAGGAGTTCCCTCAAATTTCCTCATCAACACCAAGATTCTCTATTTGACACCTTTCTTCCCTCCCTCCTTCCTTTCACTGTATCCTTTCCTCTTCAAAGGCAATCTCTAGATCTGTGGTCTTAATTCTTCCTTTTTTACATTCCTTTTATGGGTCGTCCCCACCACTTCTTTTACCCTCCTTGTTTGGCAGTAGTATCTTATATCTATAATTCTATTTCAACTCTTTGGTTCCCTCTGGCTATAAACATGCTCAGAAAGAAAAACAAAATAATGCTTTTCATTAATTCTTGTTATGTTTCAAACTGTCCAATAGCTTATCTCCTAGATTTCTCTGACACAAGTCTATACTCTGGCTACTGTGAGTGTTGTCTGAAGACCAGCAACCTGGGCGTCTCTTGAAAGCTTGATGGAAATGCAAAATCCCACACCTGCTGCTCAGAAGGTGGACTTTTCACAAGGTCCCCAGGTCACTAATTAAAATTTGAGAAAGTCTGGTCTATACTGAGTCTGCTTCTCCATTACTTAATCCTTCTGAAATCTAGCCTAGAGGTCCTCACTATAACACTTCCCCCAAACTGAAATTGCATGAGGCTGTAAACTTTCTAATGAACACTTTATCAGGCTACAGATTCCTTGATATTCCCATAATGCACTCTGCTCTCTTCTTCTTTCCAATTCTCTTTTTGGCCCACATGACAGCATCCTATAAAGCAGGAACATTTTGTGTGACATTTATATAGATTAAATGTATGTATACATTTACAGCTGACCACATATGCCCATGTTCACCCACAGAGGATAACACACAGCACTGTACCAACAGGGACCTCCGTACCGAATATCTTCCTAACAATGAAAACAGTAAGATTGGGAATATTTTGCTATATTTCTCTGACAAGTTTTGGTGCTGGATATTCATCTCTCATTTCAAATAGTCTTCCCTTCCTTTTTCTAAAGAACTATTTTACTTTGCCACCTTCCACCAGAGCTCCCTGCTTCCCTTTCCTTCATTTACTCCCTATGGTCTCTGCCTCCCTCATCCTTCAATTCTCTTTTCCTTGTCCCTATTTCCTGATTTCCCTTAGGTTGTAGGGAATCCTGAAACGGAACTAATCATTTAGCTACTTAAACAAGACTCTCAATTTAAACTGTTGCTGACAACTGATAAGCTACAAAACTTCCTTTCTTGTCTTTTTCCTCTTATGTATTCAACAGGTGCTTTTTGTTAACTATTAGAATATGCCAGGGAGTTAGTTCCCTGGTGGCCTAGTAGTTGAGGATTCTGCGATGTCACTGCTGTGGCTCAGGTTCAATCCCCAGGCCTGGGAACTTCCTCGTGTCACAGGTGTGGCCAAAAAATCAAGCAAGCAAGCAAGGAAGTCATAAAACACCAACATAGAATAATGTTTGAAGAAAAAGAATATATCAGAATTCCTGTTTTAGGTCATCATTATGTCATGTGACTTTTAGAAAATACAGTTCTTACCTTCTGCTTCTCCATTTAATGTATTTTTTTTCTTTTCGACCTGCAGCCCCAGATAAGTGATCAATGCACTTCCTTGGGAAAATCTCAGAGATACTCTGTTAAAATTAATACCAATGATGAGTTGCATAAAGATTTCCTAATCATCTTCTAAAAATACCTGCATTTCCTCCTCTTTTTTAGTATCGTTGGTATTCATAGTTGGTATTCAATAAAGGAATTTAAGGTCAAAACGTTTAGGATCTTGAGAGGGCCTCAAGTACCAAAGCACTGTATATGTAAAGGAGATCTCTGCTAATAGTCTACTGAAACTTAACATACCCCAAGTTAGAAATCTGCATGCTCCTTCTAACTTTCACATTCTTAACACCGCTATCATTTTATTGTCCTTCAGATTTTAAAAAAGTATCCTCGGAGTGCCCTTGTCATGCAGTGGGTTAAGGATCCAGTGTTGTTAATGCAGCAGCTGAGGCTGCTGTTGTGGCACAGGTTTGATCCCTGTCCTGGGAACTTCCACATGCCACAGACATGGCAAAAAAAAAAAAAAAAAATACCCAAACAAATAAAAAATATCCTCAACTTTCAATAAGCCACTAATCACTATTGTGATCATTTTTTTTTCTTTTTGGCGGCATCTGAGGCATATGGAAGTTCCTGGGCCAGGGATTGAACCTGGGCTGCCATGGAGACAATGCTGAATCCTTGCCATAGTGGGAACTCTGCCACTATGATCACTTTGTCTTACATTTCTACAGCACCTTTTACAGTTTGCAATGTGTTTTCACATTTGTTACTACATCTGTTCGCTATACTTATGTGAGAGGTAGGTATCAGTACCATTTTTATGAGTGAAGTCACTGACACTCAAACAGGTTATGTAAGTTTTTTCCAAGATTCCAAAGCAGAACCAGGATACTACTGTGTCTTTTGACTTCATGCACAGTGCTGTACCACTCTGCAGCTGCTGCCTATATCCTATCTATTTCAATAGCTGTCATATTCAAACAGTTCATCATTACTTTATACCTGCATTACTGCAGCTGCCAGAAAGGTACTCAATCCATGCTACTTTTACTATCCAAAATGGTTTGTACTTACTAAAACATCACTAAACCAAACTCTTGTTATCATAACCCTATATATTTATTACTATTCCCATGCTTTTATTTCTCCTGAAATGTTACTTGCAGATCTAGATCTAATTTGTAATCCAAATGTAATAACAGTTTTAAGTTTCAGGCACTATCTTTTCGAGGTTGAAGTGGTAAAAAAAAACCACAATTCAATCTGTTTCTCTAGGAATCTCACCAAAAGTTTTACACATCCATATATATCAAATAAATATAGATTTGGCCACATGTTGACCTGGAATAATGCTTTAGTTTCTAGATAATCTTAAATTCAGAACCCAAACTGAGTCCATATGACTTCTAAGCCTTGGTTTTGCACTATACCTACACTAGGAGTTCATTAGGTGAATCTTGCAAGTGAACAGAATCGTACTATGCAGTAGTATTATATTTAGCACATAATTATTTTATTAATTTTAGATTAAAATATCTAACAAAAAAATCTGATTGGTTAAATGCAAAGGTGAGAAAGTAAAGGCACAGATGAGATTAAGATGACAGAGTAGAAGGACTGGAGCTCACCTTCTCTCATAAAAGCAACAAAACTACAAACAACTGCTGAACAACCTTCAACCAAATAGACTGCACACTATCAAAAAAGATATCCTACTCAAGAAGACATAAAGGAGGCCACATCAATATTGTAGGAGGCAATATAAGCAACCCCATACCCACCAGGTAGGCAGCGCACAGACTGGAAAGTAATGGTATGAAAGAGACCCAACTACAGGAATGAAAGTTCTGAGCCCCACATCAGGTTTCCTTGCCTAGGAATCTGGCATTGGGAGAAGGAGCCCCCAGAGCATTTGGCATTGAGGGCCAGCAGGGCCTGTGCACAGGAGCTCCATGGGACTGGAGTAAACAGAGACTCCTTTCTTGAAAGGCACACAAAGTCTTTCATGTGTACTGGGTCCCAGGGAAAAGCAGAGAATCCATAGGAATCTGAGTTAGACCTGACTGTGGTTCTTGGAGAACCTCCTGGGAAAACAGGGGGTGACTGTGGCTCATTGTGGGGGAAGGACAATGGAGGCAAAGGTCTTAGGAATAATCATCAGCATGTGCTCCTCTAGAGGTGGCCATTTTGGAAAAATGTGGCCCCAACCATCAGGGCTGAGAAGCCCCAAGGCAAACAATAATCCAGGTGGGAACACAGCCCTGCCCATCACCAAACATGCTGCCTAAAGACCTGCCTCCCCAGGAACACAGTCATCTCTAGTTTCACCCAGAGACAAAGCCACACCCACGAGAGGGATAAGAATCAGTTCCACATACCAGTGGGGAGGCACCAGTCCCTACCATCAGGAACCCTACAGTAAGCTCCCATACCAATTTCAGCCACAAGGTGGGCAGACATCAGAAGCAAGAGAGGCATACCTATTGTCTGCAAAAAGGAGACCATACGAAAAATCTATACAAAATGAAAAGGCAGAGAATTATGACTCAGATAAGGTAGCAAGAAAAAACCCCAGAAAAATGGCTATTTCTGGAGATTACCAACCTCCATGAAAAAAACTTTAAACTAATGATAGTAAAGATGATTAAAGATCTTAGAAATAAACTGAGGGCAAAGATTTACAAATTAAAAGAAACAGCAAAGAAATAGAAATTTTGAGGATTAAGCAAGCAGAAATGAAAAATACAATAACTAAAATAAAAAATTCACTAGAAGAAGAAACAGCAGAATACAGAAGCTAGAAGAACAAATAAGCAAGGCAGAGGACAGACTAGTGGAAATCACTGATGCAGAAGAGAAAAGAGGAAAAAGACTGAGTAGAAATGAAGACAGTCTAAGAGAACTCTGGGACATTAAACATACCAACATCTGTATTATAGGGGTGCTGGAGAAGAGAGGGAGAGAGGGCCAGAGAAAATAGTTGAAGAGATAATAGCTGAAAACTTTCCTAACATGAGAAAGAAAGAAAATCCAGGAAGCACAAATGAGGACCATATAAAATAAACCCAAGGAGGAACACCCCAAGACATGTATTAATCAAACTGACCAAATTAAAGACAAAGAGAAAATATTGAAAGAAGCTAGGAAAAATAAACAAATAACATACAAGGGAACCTCGATAAGATTATCAGCTGATTTTTCAGCAGAAATTCTGCAGTGCAGAAGGTAGTGGCATGATATACTTAAAGTGATGAGAGACAAAACCTCCAACCAAGATTACTCTACTCAGCAAGGCTCTCATTCAGATTTGAAGAAGAAATCAAAAGCTTTACATACAAGCAAAAGCTAAGAGAATTCAGCAACACTAAACCAGCTTTATAACAAATACTAAAGGAACTTATCTAGGTGGAAAACAAAGGGCCACAACTAGAAACAAAAATATTACAAATGACAAAGCTCAGCTGTAAAGGCATATATACAGTAAAGGTAGGAAATCATCCACACACAAATATGCTACCAAAATCAGAAATCATGAGAAGAGAAGGGTACAGATGCAGGACACTGGAGTTGCACTTGCAATTAAGAGATGAACAATTTAAAACAATCTTGTATATATATAGACTTCTATATCAAAACTTCTGGGCAAATGCAAAACATAAATCTACAATAGACACACAAATAAGAAAAAGCTATCCAAATACAACACTAAAGATAGTCATCAAACCAAAAGAGAAGAGAACAAGAGAAGAAGGGAAGAAAAAAAGGCCAACGAAAACAAATCCAAAACAATTAATAAAATGGCAATAAGAACATAACATATCAATGATTACCTTAAATATAAATGGACTAAACGCTCCAACCAAAAGACAAAGACTGGCTGAATAGATACAAAAACAAGACCCATATATATGCTGTCTTCAAGAGGCCCACCTCAGTTCTAGGGACACACAAACTAAAAGTGAGAAGATGGAAGAAAATATTTCATGCAAAAGGAAATCAAAAGAAAGCTGGAGTAGCAATACTCATATTAGACAAAATAGATCTTAAAGATTATAAGAGACAAAGAAGGACATTACATAATGATCAAAGGATCAATCCAAGAAGAAGATATAACAATTGGAAATATACATGCACGCAACACAGGATCACCTCAATATATAAGGCAACTGCTAAAAACCTTAAAAGGAGAAGTTGACAATAACACAATAATAACAGGGGACTTTAATACCCCACTTACAGCAATGGAAAGATCATCTGGACAGATCATCTGGACAGAAAATAAACAAGGAAACACAGGTCTTAAGTGATGCATTGGACCAGATGGACCTAATAGATATTTATAGAACATTCAATCCAAAAGCAGCAGAGTACACATTCTTCTCAAGTGCACACGAAACATTCTCTAGAATAGATCATATTTTGGGCCACAAATCAAGCCTCAGTTAATTTAAGAACACTGAAATCATGTTAAGCATCTTTTCCAACCACAACACTATGCAACTGGAAAATAACAAGAAGAAAAAACTCTAAAGAACACAAACACGTGGAAACTCAACAACGTACTACTAAACAACCAATGGATCACTGAAGAAATCAAAGAGGAAATTAAAAAATACCTAGAAGCAAATGACAACAAAGATATGACACTCCAAAACCTATGGAATGCAACAAAAGCAGTTCTAAGAGGGAAGTTTATAGCAATACAAGCCTACCTCAGGAAACAAGAAAAAGCTCAAATAACCAATCAAATTTAAAGCAATTAGAGAGAGAAATGCAGACAAGACCCAAACTTAGAAGAAGGAAAGAAATTATACAGATCAGAGAAGAAATAAATGAAATAAAAACAAAGAAAACCATAGAAAAGATCAATGAGACGAAAAGCTGGTTCTCTGAAAAGATCAACAAAATTAATAAACCCTTAGCCAGATTCATCAAGAAAAAAAGAGAGGACTCAAATCAATAAAATTAGAAATGAAAAAGTTACAATTAAATACTAGCAAACCAAATCCAACAAAGCATTAAAAGGATCATATACCATGGATCAAGTGGGATTTATCCCAGGGATGCAAGGATTCTTCAATATCCGCCAATCAATCAGTGTTATACACCATATTAACAAACTGAAGAATAAAAACCATATGAGCCTCTCAATAGATGCAGGAAAAGCCTTTGACAAAATTCAACACCCATTTATGATAAAAATCCTCTAGAAAGTGGACATAGAGGGAACCTACCTCAACATAATAAAGGCCATATATACAAATCCACAGCTAACATCATTCTCAATGATGAAAAGCTGAAAGAATTCCTGCTAAGATCAGGAGCGTGACAAGGATGTCCTAGCCACAGCAATCAGAGAATAAAAATAAATAAAAGGAATCCAAACTGGAAAGGAAAAAATAAAACTATCACTGTGTGCAAATGACACGACACTAGACCTAGAAAATACTGAAGACACTACCAGAAAACTGTTAGACCTCATCAATGAATTTGGTAAAATTGCACGATACAAAATTAACACACAGAAATCAACTGCATTTCTATATACTAACAACAAAAGATTAGAAAGAGAAATTAGGGAAGCAATCCCATTTACTGTTGCATCAAAAAGGATAAAATACCTAGGAGTAAACCTACCTAAAGGGACAAAAGACCTGTACTCTGAATACTATAAGACACTGATGAAAGTAATCAAAGATGGCACAAACAGATGGAAAAACATAACATGCTCTTGGATTGGAAGAATCAATATGTCAAAATGACTATACTACCTAAGGCAATCTACAGATTCAATGCAATCCCCATCAAATTACCAAGGACTTTTTCACAGAACTAGAACAAAATATCTTAAAGTTTGTTTGGAAGCACAAAAGACCCAGAATACCCCACACCATCCTGAGAAAGAAAAGTGGAGCTGGAGGAATCAGGCTCCCTGACTTAAGATTATACTACAAAGCTGTAGTCATTTAAAAAAGTATGGTACTGACATACAAAAAAAAAAAAAAACAGAAATATAGAGCATTGGAACAGGATAGAAAGCTCAGAATTAAACCCATTCACCTACAGTCAACTAATCTATAACAAAGGAGATAATTATATACAATGGAGAAAAGACAGCCTCTTCCATAAGTGGTGCTGGGAAAACTGGACAGATACATGTAAAAGAATGAAATTAGAACACTTCCTAACACCATACATAAAAATAAACTCAAAATGAATTAAAGACCTAAATATAAGACAGGATACTATAAAACTCTTAGAGGAAAACATAGGCTAAGCACTCTCTGATGTAAACCATAGCAATATCTTCTCAGATCCACCCCCTAATGACAATAAAAACAAAATAAACAAATAGAATCTAATTAGACTTAAAAGTTTTTGCACAGCATAGGAAATCCTAAATAAAACAAAAAGACAATCCACAGATTGGGAGAAAATATTTGCAAATGAAGTGACTGACAAGGGATTAATCTCCAAAATTTATAAACACCTCCTGCAGCTCAATACCAAAAAAACAAATACCACCAAAAAATGAGCAGAAGATCTAAATAGACAATTCTCCAAAGAAGATATACAGATGGCCAAAAAAAAAAAACATGAAAAGATGCTCAACATTACTAATTATTAGAGAAATGCAAATCAAAACTCCTATGAGTACCAACTTACACCAGCCAGAATGGCCATCATCAAAAAGTCTACAAACAGTAAATGCTGGAGAGGGTGTGGAGAAAAAGGAACCCTCTTACACTGCTGGTGGGAATATAAATTGGTGTACCTACTATGGAAAACAGTATGAAGATTCCTCAAAAAACTAAAAATAGAATTACCGTTAAATCCAGCAATCCCACTTCTGAGCATCTATCCAGAGAAAACCAAGACTCGAAAAGATACGTGTACTCCAGTGTTCATTGCAGCACTACCTACAGTAGCCAAGACATGGTCACAATCTAAATGTCCATTGACAGAGGAATGGATAAAGATGTGGTACATATACACAATGGAATCTATTATGCAGCCATAAAAAGGAATGAAATTCTTGCAGCAACGTGGATGGATGTAGAAATTATGCTAAGTGAACATGTGAACTAAGTCAGACAGTGAGACACCAATATCATATGCCATCACTTTTATGTGGAATCTAAGAAAAGGACACAATGAACTTCTTTTGTTTGTTTGTTTGCTTTTTAGGGCCACATACGGCATATAGAAGTTCCCAGGCTAGGGGTTGAATCAGAGCTACAGCTACCACCCTACACTACAGCCACAGCAATGCTAGATCCAAGCCTCATCTGTGACATACACCACAGCTCATTGCAATGCCAGATCCTCAACCCACTGAGTCAGGCCAGGGATCAAACCTGAAAGTTGATGGATCCTACTATGGTTCGCTAACCACTGAGCCATGAAGGGAACTCCACAATGAACTTCTTAGAACAGACACTAACTTACAGACTTTGAAAAAAATTACATCTTCCAAAGGAGACATGTTGGAGGGGGAGTTGGGGGTTTGGGATGGAAATGCTATAAAATTGGGTTGTGATGATTGTTGTACAACTATAAATGTAATAAAATTCATTGTGTTAAAAAAAAAGTCCTTGTCCAAGGGGACACCCACATCCCTACATCAGAACTCTCTCCAGCAGTCTGTCATATGGCCTTTAAAGCATCTCAGATGGACTGGATGTGATAGGCCACCACCTCACCTGATCTCATCCCACAATCATCCCAGCTCACTTGTGGCTTTGGGAAAGTTTCAGTCTCAAAAATGTCCATGCAACTCTGGCATCTGCCCCAAATTGGGATATCTCTTTTATATATTAATGCCCCAAATTGTCTTGACCCCTATGTTCTACAACTAGCTTGGTCGCCCTGTACCTCTATGTCTTAATAACAGTAGATAAGATTCATGGAAGTGTTAGCTATGACAATTTTTTCATTTCAATTCCTTGAGGACTTTTTCTTTCCTTTTGGAAAATTCCTTAGAGCCCTAGGCTATCAATAACAATAACCAAACTAGGACTACTGCTAGTAGCAGCAATGGTAGTAGTGATGATAACTCATGGGTCTTGATTGCTTGTTCTGTCAAGTGCTATGCTGAGGGCTTTACATTCCTCTGTCAATGGACATTTAGATTGTGACCATGTCTTGGCTACTGTAGGTAGTGCTGCAATGAACACTGGAGTACACGTATCTTTTCGAGTCTTGGTTTTCTCTGGATAGATGCTCAGAAGTGGGATTGCTGGATTTAACGGTAATTCTATTTTTAGTTTTTTGAGGAATCTTCATACTGTTTTCCATAGTAGGTACACCAATTTATATTCCCACCAGCAGTGTAAGAGGGTTCCTTTTTCTCCACACCCTCTCCAGCATTTACTGTTTGTAGACTTTTTGATGATGGCCATTCTGGCTGGTGTAAGTTGGTACTCATAGGAGTTTTGATTTGCATTTCTCTAATAATTAGTAATGTTGAGCATCTTTTCATGTTTTTTTTTTTTTGGCCATCTGTATATCTTCTTTGGAGAATTGTCTGTTTAAGAGACAATTTCCTACAGAGTTAAATCCTATGCATCAGTCCTATGGCATAGATGCTACATTCTTTCCACTTAACAGAAGAGGAAATAGAGGCACAGTGTCCCATCTTGTTCCTTCACTTTATGAGGAACCCTGTGTGAAACAGTAAAGCCTCAGGAATCCAAAGTTTATAAGCAGTGTTTGTTAACTGCTGGAAGAGAGAAGAGGAAGGAAAGGAATACTCTCTGGTTCTAGGCCTTCTGGAAGAGTACTCTTGACTTTCTTGGGCACAAAATTCATACAAGATGTGCCTATTCTATTACTTTGCTGTGGCTCAGGGTATAGCCAATTCTTACGCTATGGTCTTCTTGGATCTCCCAGTCATTGGAGAAAGTCACCAGTTGCTGTCCTTGGGAACAGTTTGAAAACTGGAAAGAGCTAGGGAAAAAATTCTTCTGTTCTCTTGAATGTGGCATCTTGGAAATTGACTCCATGAGGCAAGAAGTTATAATCTTCACCCATCCTAACGTGAAAGAAGAAAAAAAAGCAGAGCTGTAGACTGGACACCCATTGGGTCTACCATCTTGAGTCAAGAGTCAGTAGAAGACTGTGATAGTGTTGCTAATTACACAGCAGTGTTTCCCTGGGCTCTCATTATTTCTAATTGTTCCTCTGCCTCATACTTCTTGAGTCTATCCTTAAGGTTTTCCAAAAGGTAAGTCTGAGAGTGGGGGCAAAAGGGAGAGGGGGTGTGTGGATATGTCTGTGTTTGCCTATTCTTGTATATCCAAGTGGCCTTCCTTCTCAAAGTATTCCTTGTTTCTTGGTGAAAGGAAGGCCAGCTGCAATGACCCGGGTTTGAGCCCTACCACTGATACAAATCTTTTGTCTGACATGAAACAAATTTCTTCAATTCTCTAAGCTTCAGTATTATAATCTATAAAAAGAGGATAACAACAGCACTTTACTTTTTAATTAAAAATTTTATTGTCCTTGATCTACAATGCTGTGTCAGTTTCAGGTATACAGCAAAGTGATTCAGGTGTACAGCAAAGTATATATATATATTCTTTTTCATTTTTTTTTTGTCTTTTTAGGGCCACACCCACGGTAAATGGAAGTTCCCAGGGTAGGAGTCCAATCGTAGATGATGGCGCCGGCCTACACCATAGCCCCAGTGACACCAGATCTGAGCTGCGTCTGCTACATGCACCACAGCTCATGGCAATGCTGAATCCTTAACCCAATGAGTGAGGCCAGGGATGGAACCTGCATCATCAAGGATACTAGTCAAATTTGTTTCCACTGAGCCACAGTGGGAACGCCCAGTTTCTTTTCCATTACAGGTTACTGTAAGATATTGGACATAGTACCCTGTGCTATACAGTAGGTCCTTGTTGTTTGCTTTATCTATAGTAGTGTGGTGTGTTAATCCCAAACCCCTAATTTATCCCCTTGTCCTGCTCTGGTTCCACTTTGGTAACCATAAGTTTGTTTTCTGTCTGTGAGTCTATTTCTGTTTCTTAATTAAGTTCATTTGTATCCTTTTTTTTTTTTTTAAGATTCCACATATAAGTGGTAACATATGATGTCTGTCTTTTCCATTTGGGCTTACTTCATTTAGTATGATCATCTCAAATTTATCCTTGTTGCTGCAAATGGCAAGATTTCATTCTTTATTATGGCTAATATTCCATTGTATATACACACCACATCCTCTTCATCTATTCCTCTGTCGATGGACATTTAGGTGGCTTCCATATCTTGGCTATTGTAAACAGAAGCACCTTACCTTTTGATGGTGGTGTAAGAATTGTATTTTTTTTTTTTTTTGGCCATGCCCATGGCATGTCAAAGTTCCTGAACCAGGGATCGAACCTGCACAGTTGTGATCTACAGACAACAGCTGTGGCAAAACACCAGATCCTTAACCCACTGGGCTACAAAGGAATTTCCAAGGATTTCATTTTAAAAAGTAAGGAGGTTATCTGGCACAGAGTGAGTGCAGTAAAGTTAACACTTTTTTAGAGCCTAGTATAAAGGGCTCTTGGCAAGAGAAATAAATCAAGGAAAGGAAAAGAAGAGAGGGTGTTACACTCCTGCCCAAGAAGGCATGTGAGGCTCCCCAGTCACTTTCTCCTGTGGCACCAACCAGAATCTATCCTCTTCTCAGTGGGTCCCAGAATAACAGAGGAGGAATGATGTGTGTGCACTTTATAACAAACATCAGGGCAGCACAAGTAGTAGAAACTGTTGGACTCCAATTTGACTCTGTATTTCTGCCCTAACGTTTTATAAATACATCAGAGGAAAAGAGGAAAGTCTGCCGACTGCCACAGAGCCAGTGGACAAAACCATACTTCATGATAAAATTGGAAAATAAAATAATGTCTTCTCAAGTACCTTGGCTCTTTTTTTCTTTGGAAAATAAATTTTTATTATTGAATAGTTTTATATCTGGGTTCTCAGAATTTTCTCTAAATAAAAGCATGAAAAAAATCTTAAATTTCTTTTTATCAAGAACAGTACTGTCTCACTGAATGAGTTTCTTTATTTAGAAACTGCACTGGCAATTTTTTAAAAATTCAGCTTAATCTAGCAAACCACCCTAGCCAACACACAACACACCATGTTGCCATGAGTTTATGACGCCCCTCTCTGGAACTTACTATTTTCTTTCTCAGTGATGTGAAATGTCAAGAGCTAAAAACGAGTCTGCAGACCAAGGTCATGGTCATTCCAAATATCCTTAATGCTACTCCGTGCTGGGAAGATTGAAACTATCACCCACCACAATTGGATTCTCTCACTCACTGCTTGACAGATACAGGAGATTCCATTCTGAAGTAACCCTCAGTCGATCTCTATCAATCTCCCCCTTCAACTGGAGACAATCAGTACATTTAATGTTCCACCTGCTGCTTTTTATTTCAAACTTATGTTGAACCCATTCCCAGAATTCTTACCCACAGGTATTTCATCATGGCCACAGGCCAACTTTCACAGGATTGCACAAGATTCCAGGAGTCTCCTGGAGAGGGCCTCCTATCTAACTGACCTCCAGAGTCTTCAAAGCCCCTTGACCCAGGGTCTTACACATCCAGGCCCTAACTACCCCCAAGGCCCCTCCTCCACAAACCTTTGCTAACAGAAAAAGCTGGCACTGAGGTCAGCTGACAGGTGATATGAGCTAAAATAAGTGAAACAAGAAGACAGCTGTGCTGCATTCCACACAGTTCCATCTTGACACTGAAACAGATGAGAAGAAAGCGAGGATTCCTCCTGAATCTAACCTCCTGAATCTAACCTGCACCAGGAGTTCTGCATGAGTTACTGAGTTTTAGTCTCCACCAGCCCTGTTTTTCACATTACAAAGGTAATGATATTGAGATTCTCAACAAGATAACCTGCTCAAAATCACAGGACAAGCAGAGTCAGAATTCCTACAACATTTTGATTTCAAAGTGTTTTGTTTTGACCATCATCCATCCCAAACAACTCCCACTGAATCCAGTTTAAAATAGAAGGTTCCACCAATACTAGGATTTCATGTGTATTAGGGTTCCACATGCTGTTCTTTACTTCAAACTTCAGTCCAACCCATTGCCTGACTTCTCCACAGCGATTCATCTGGAGCACAGACCAACTTTCAGGGTACTCAGTGGGAGAAGGCCTCCTGCCTGATTTACCTTTATATTCCTCAAAGCACTGTGACTAGTGCTTGCCCCCTCCCCCTCCTATAAACGTTCACTGTCTGTTAGAGTCTGGTTATTGATTGTTGGAAACCACCTTGAATTTTTACCTGAACACTCTTCTGTCCCTTAAGCACAGGAATCATCCCTGCTTGTCCAACAGTCTGAGCCAGAGATAGCCAGGATCTCTGTAGAGAAGTCAAGAAGATCAAGGAAGAATAGAGTAAGGGAAGGAGCCCAAGGCACACCAGGTGGGATCCAGCTCTGGATAACAGTGACCTGGCTGATCATGGCCAATAGGCTGAGGAGTTGGTGTGGACATGGAGCCAGGTGCTGGGCTCACCTGAGGAGGAAGAAAAATGAGTAATCCTGGACCACTGTGGCAATGGCAGAAGTAGCCCAGGCCGGTGAGGATGAGCTTGAAGGGCGCAGACACCTCTTGCAGCCCACGCCGGGCCCCCGGGCATCTTCATCTCCGCAAAGTAGAAGAGCCCAGCGTCGCTGGCCTCTTTCTGCAGAGGCAGATAGTTGAGCAGACGTGCATCCTGTCGGGATGACCTCTGCCAGCTCAGCTCGGCAGCCTTAGCTCAGGAGTCTCCACTCAGAGAGCAGCTGGCAGCAGCAGACGGGCGCGGGCCAGCAGCCCAAGCAGACCCCGGGAGCAGCAGCCAGCGCAGCAAGCAAGGGCTACCAGGTGGCGCTGCGACCTGGGCGCACTGGACCGGGAGGCTGGCCAGCGAACAGAGCGGGGAAGTGGCGGAGCCCAGAGCGCCCGGCCCACAGGGATGTCCCTGCGGCCGGGCAGTCGGCTCCTGGCGCTGCCCTACTCTCCCCGCTGCCTTCGCCCAGCGATGCTTCAAAAGGCGCGCGGGGAGGACGGGCCTCAGCCTCGTCTGCCCCGGCTGCTGCGGCGGGGGCGGGGACTGAAGCTGCTGAGAAGGGACGCGGGCCCTAGGGTGCAAGATGCTTTGGGGATGTGTAGCGATGAATGCCTTGCCTCAGCTGCGTGTTTGGGAGCGGGGCACCCCTCTAGAGAGTGAGCAGCACTAAACTCCCTGGCCCATCCCTCTTCCTGGACCCAGCTCACCCACTCCCCCTACTCGCCCCATTTCCAGGCTACAGCCTGTTTTAGACTTAGCATCCTTAAAACCATCACTATCAATTGCCTTGGTTACTCTGTATAGGTTTTTGCCTTTTTTTTTTTAAAGGATCCAGGTGGAGCTACAGCTGCAGCAATTCCAGGTCCTTAACCCTCAGTGGGAACTCCTGCATTTTCTATGTAGTTCATTTAGAGTAAAATACATAGAAATATCTTTATCTTTGCAGAAGTTAACTAGGAAATTCAGTGTGCTCTAATAAACTTTTCTAGATCTTTGCTGTCTCTCTGCTTATTTTTTAACGATGGTCCTAGGAAAGCCTTAATAAAAGATTTGAAGAGCCAAAGCCAGACTGCTCTGATTTTCCTACAGCTACATGATTTTATGATTTACATAATTACTGCTTCCAGATTCTGAGCACTCTACACCTGAGAAATAAATTCGGATGTAAATTTCAAACAGCTTTTCACAAGTCAGTGAGTGAATCTGAGGAGATCCAAACGCCACAATTTTATTTTTATTTCTAAAAACAGCAGTTGCTTTTATATCCAGATTGCTTTAATTATTCCTAATTCTGCAGCTCAAATTCAGTCCCTGGCCCAAGAATTTCCATATGTTGTAGGCGCAGCCATAAATTTAAAAAAAAGAAAGAAAGAAAAGAAATATTAAAGTAGTTTACATTCCTGGCAAGTCGACTTATAGAGCAAGCATTGTCAAATTATATCTACTGCTAACATTTATTTATTGCTTACTATGGACCAAGCACTGTTGTAAGGACTTTGCACATGTTATCTTCTTAAGTCTCCAAACAACACTTCAAAGGAGATTCTACCACCGCCCTCATTTTAGAGATAAGGGACTTAAGGTGCAGAGAGGTTAATGGACTTACCCAAGATCACAGAGCCAGAAAGTGACTGAGCCAGGATTCAAACCCCAGCATCAGATTCCAGAGTTCACCCAGACATGGAAAGCAAATTTACGGTAATCAAGAGGGAAAGGGGGCAAGGGAAAAATTTGGAATTTGGGCTTAACAGATACAAACTACTGTATATAAAATAGATAAGCAAAAGGACCTATTCCATAGCATTGGACACTATATTCAATATCTTATAATAACCTATAATGGAAAAGAATCTGAAAAGGAATACATATGTATATATATGCATATATATTTACACATGTATAATTGAATCACTTTGCTATATATCTGAAACATTATAAATTAACTATACTTTTCTTGAAATAAAAATATTTTTAAGAAAATAAACATAATTTTTAAAAATTCCAGAGCCCATGTGCTTAACTACAACACTAAAATATGGACAAAATAAGCAATGTTTTAAAGGTGCAAGTGAGCCCTTTATCAAGAAATAAGGTATACTGGAATTCCCGTTGTGGCTCAGCAGGTTAAGAACCTGATTAGTATCCATGAGGATGCAGGTTCAGTCCCTGACCTTGCTCAGTGGGTTAAGGATCCAGCATTGTCACAGCTGTCACAGATGTGGCTCAGATCCCACATTGTAGTGGCTGTGGTATACGCCGGCAGCTGCAGCTCTGAATTGACCTGGGAACTTCCATAGGTGGCCCTAAAAAAAGAGAGAGAGAGAGTATATGAATAGTAATAACCTTAGTGGAATCACCGGCAATGGCTAAATGAGGGTGTATTTGGACTAACAATCTGTTTTAACCAGCAGCCCTGCTCTATTTTAATATTGTGCTATAACTTATGCAGGCAAGAAAGTAAGGAAGTTTTTCATATCATATTCAAGTGCCTCAGCGGCCTAGAAAATAGTTTGTCCATTATTATAGACCTTAAAACCTGACTTTTCTTTCCATTTAGATGAGCAAATAAATAAAAATCATATTAAAAAACATGCATGGCTGATGCCTCTTATTGTATAAACATGACAGAATCAAAACACTTCCAGTATTGGAGTTCCCATCATGGCTCAGTGGAAACAAATCTGACTAGGGTCCATGAGAATGCAGGTTCAATCCCTGGCCTTGCTCAGTGGATTAAGGATCCAGCATTGCCCTGAACTGTGGCGTAGATTGCAAACATGGCTTGGGTCTGGCATTGCTGTGGCTGTGATGTAGTCCAGCAGCTACAGCTCTGATTCAACCCTTAGTCAGGGAACCTCCATATACGGTGGGTGCACCCCCCCCCAAAAAAAATGCTTCCAGTACTGCCCAGACTGTATTTTCCAGACCTGGGGGCCTTTGAGAGGTTGTCCTTCTCCTGGATTCTTCAGTCATGCTTTTCCTTTCTGTAAGGTCGGGAAGAGTATGTCGCTGAACAGGGTTCTTTATCTGGAGCCCTGTAAATTCCTTGGTGAGCAGCTCCTCTTTGAGGACTAAGAATGTCAAACAAGCAAAACTCAAAGTAGCCAACATGGGAAGCAAACTACCACTAAATGCATGGATTCGATGGTAAGACAAGCTGCTTCCACTCCTTGATTCCAAGACCGGTATGTTGTGGCTATGGGGGAGAAAGCACCATGTATGTTCTTTGTTTCAAACATATACTCTATCCTTCAAAGCATGTACAATATCCTTAAGAAAGCACCCCAAGCTTTCAGGATGTTGACTCCTATCTGATACATGAACTGAGTCTTCCTAAGCCATAACATTGTATCAGTCAACTTTCAAAATTTGCCCAGTTGCTTCTAGGAGATGGAGTACATGGTTAAACCACTTAATTCCATGGCCAAGAGCCCGTTGCTGTATTCCCTTTGCTGTGAAATCCCTATGGAAATCCTTTATCAGAAGCAATGCTATGGGAAAGACCATGATGGTGCATAAGGTGTTCTGCGGGTACACAGATCCATAGGCAGTGCTCCTGGCAGAAGCACTATGGGGCAGAGATGTCACATCTATACCTGGAACATGTCTACTCCAGTGAGGGCAGTCTCTGCTTGCTCCAAGATGGAAGAAGTCCAGTGGAGTCAACCTGCCACCAGGTGGCTGGCTGGATCCCCCTGTGAAGGAACCATATAAATTACCAAGGGCTTCTCTTCAGCGAATGCCCACTGGTCACCATTCACATGAGACACAAATATCCTCACAATCTGACCATTCCAAGAGGCCCAGCCATATACCTCTTCCCCAGATGTCCTTGTCACCAATTTTCTGATCCTATTTCTTTCAAGCCCCTAGCCGTCTGTGATGGTTAATTTCATGTGTCAGTATGAGTGGGCCACCAGGTAACCAGATTAAATGTTATTTCTAGGTATGTCTGTGGGTGTTTCCAGATGAGATGAGCATTTGAATTGATGAATTCCATAGCTTGTCTTCCCCAAAGCAGATGGGTATTATGTCCCAGATAGTACAAAAACAGAGGACAAAGGAATTTGCCTCCTCTTTCTGTCTGCCTTACTGTATTAGCTGGGACATCTTATCTCATTTTCTCCTGCCCTCAGACTGGTATTTACACTATCAGCTACCCTAGTTCTCAGGCCTTTGGACTCAGACTGAATTATACCACTGGCTTTCAATGGTTTTCAGCTTGTAGGTGGCAGATCATGGGAATGCCGAGATTTAGCAGTAGAGGTTTCAGTCACTTGTTGGAAGGCTCGTAGCAAGAAGCAGACCGGGTGCTCAGACATACTTACTTGTCTATCCAGCCCTGATCCTTTCTTTATGCTCACAGCCACAGAACCCAGATTAGCATTTTTCCAAAGAGGAACCCAGGCTTCTTAGCTACGACCAGTCTTTTGCCGCCCTCTGCTGGACACGCAAAGTCACAGGCTGGGAAAATCAGATTTGATTTCTTGAGCATCTGGTGCCCATCCTGAGCTGTTTCCTGCTGGAACAGAGCTTTATATCCCTTTAGAACAAATTTTTCCAACTCCTAATAAATATCTCAGAATCTAAGTGGTTCTTTCCTGTGATTTCCTTCCCATTTCCTTTGCAGTTTCATAAAATGCCCTTGTTTTATTTAGAAACACATACTATAACCTGGAAAAATAGATGAACAGGAAATTCCATACAGAGTCGTAAGTCCTATGACACAATCCGAACACTCAGAAGGGATATTCAGCTTGGTGTCAATATTGTCAGCTTTTTGGTGGAGGCTATACATAAATAGAAGGACAAGGGAGAAGTATGGGAAATGGAGGGAAGAAGCAAACACAAAGAACAGAGGTGAGGAAGAGCTGTTCGGAATTGTAAGCAATCTATTTGATTAGATGCCAAATAGAGGAAAGGGGGCAGAGAAGGGTAGGAAGGAGATAAGGCTGAAGTGATTTGGGTGGTTTTTTGGTTGTTTGTTTTTTTGTTTTGTTTTGTTTTTGGTTTCTGGTTTTTGGTTTGTTTGTTTTGTTTTTTGTCTTTCTGCCATTTCTTGGGCCGCTCCCACGACATATGGAGGTTCCCAGGCTGGGGGTCTAATCGGAGCTGCAGCTGCCGGCCTACACCAGAGCCACAGCAATGAGGGATCCCAGCCACGTCTGCAACCTACACCACAGCTCACAGCAACGCCAGATCCTTAACCCTCTGAGCAAGGCCAGGGATCGAACCCGCAACCTCATGGTTCCTAGTCGGATTCGTTAACCACTGCGCCACGATGGGAGCTCAGATTCGGGTGTTTTTATTCCATGGTAAGGAATTTAGAATTTGTCCTGAGGGCAAAAGGTAAACCAATGACAAAACCAATGACAAGAAATTCAAATGTCAACCACCAAGTAACAGTTGCATGAACTGTGATTGCCTGAGTCTGGGTTTTTTGGCCTTCATCACTATCAGAAACTTGAGAAGTTGGTGAACCCCATGTTTTCTGAGAACAGCGTCAGTGTGCATATGGACAGGTACACAGGAATGGCAGAAGTAGAGGAAAGACATAGCTAGAAAGAAAAAAAAATACATAGACTTTTTGAGTTTTTTTAAAGCTATGGAACATGATGAATAAATGAGGAATAAGTATATTTTTCATTATGAATGTTTATGCTTTCACATTTTTCATGAGCTATGTATAAGAAGAAAATATTTAAAATAGTATCTGTTATCCAAACAATGGGAATAGATGCCATTTACTGTTTATAGTTTAGTTCAGAAATAAATGTCTAAATTTAATTCATAAATTTTGACAACATACCTTCTTCTAGTTCTCTAGTTATATTTTTGCAACTCCTGCTGTGTCTGAAATAAGTCAAATATTATTTATCATGTTTAAATTAAAGAAGAGACAATATCATATGAATGATAGATAGCTTATGAAATGGGGCCTGTTAATAATATTTTTAGAGACTAGACCTAAATTGGGGATTGATCAAATAGAAAACTAATCACAAAAATAAAATTTTTAAAAATCCTACTTACTTTGATTTTAGATAATAGAGAGCATACATATATACTGTTATTTATATTAATCTGATAAAGTACAATAAATATTGATCTATTGAATATACATAATTTTAGAGGGTGATGTTTGATCTTTCTGGCACAAAGAAATTTAAACTATTCAAGTCGGATTTTACACTGAATGCATTACTTTGCAATTCTTAGAAAAACAGCCCTTTATAAAAGTTTAATCATTGGGTTTTTCCTTAAAATGAGTTTTCCATTCTTGCACTTTTATAAAACTAAAATTTTAAGGTATGTTCATGGTTATATTTTGTCAACACAGAATCTCAAATACATAAAATGAAGAAAGGGGTTCTGCTGTAATGTCACATGAAAATTTGTCATGGCAAAGCAAATCTGCTTGAAGAAAGGAAAAAGAGGGGCTAGAGCCAGTTTTCAAACTGGGTTTCTTATTCATAAAGTACTAGAATTAGAAACAAGGAAAACAATGTATAATTCTTTAACTGTAACTTTAATTTTGTTTCCATCCTAGAAATTAGGGCCATCTTTTGGAAACATCTAGTTATAGTTATATACTTAATTTTGAAATGTGTGGGAATATTTTAAACTATACGACATGTGTCTCCACCTAGAGTGTTCTTTTCAACATTTTTCTTATAAAAGGCACCCTCTCACTAAACAGGGTCTAAAATAGTGTACTGAACATAACACTGCGGTGATAATGATAACATAACAGACAACGCCCTTGTAAAGTGTAGGTGCCAAGACACATTTTTTGGCTAACATATTTTCCAATATTTTTAGATGGTTTTCCGTAATGTTTTTCTTAAAATGGCATTTTAGACAGGACTTATATAATGAATAATGTGGCAACATTACTATATAGGTCTTGTGAAAGTAATAGCTCATTACAGATGAAAGGAGAAGACTTTATTGAAATAATTTTATATTGCTATTAATAAACACTATGTGAAAATAGTGTTTATTAATAGCAATAGTTATCCTTAAGGATAACTTGATCCCCTTGCTGTACAGTGGGAAAATAAAATAAAATAAAATAAACATGTGATCTACATTTTCACATAGTGTTTATTAATAGCAATATAAAATTATTTCAATAAAGTCTTCTCCTTTCATCTGTAATGAGCTATTACTTTCACAAGACCTATATAGTAATGTTGCCACATTATTCATTATATAAGTCCTGTCTAAAATGCCATTTTAAGAAAAACATTACGGAAAACCATCTAAAAATATTGGAAAATATGTTAGCCAAAAAATGTGTCTTGGCACCTACACTTTACAAGGGCGTTGTCTGTTATGTTATCATTATCACCGCAGTGTTATGTTCAGTACACTATTTTAGACCCTGTTTAGTGAGAGGGTGCCTTTTATAAGAAAAATGTTGAAAAGAACACTCTAGGTGGAGACACATGTCGTATAGTTTAAAATATTCCCACACATTTCAAAATTAAGTATATAACTATAACTAGATGTTTCCAAAAGATGGCCCTAATTTCTAGGATGGAAACAAAATTAAAGTTACAGTTAAAGAATTATACATTGTTTTCCTTGTTTCTAATTCTAGTACTTTATGAATAAGAAACCCAGTTTGAAAACTGGCTCTAGCCCCTCTTTTTCCTTTCTTCAAGCAGATTTGCTTTGCCATGACAAATTTTCATGTGACATTACAGCAGAACCCCTTTCTTCATTTTATGTATTTGAGATTCTGTGTTGACATTTTTTTTTCCTCACCCTTTGTTCTGTTGCTAGATCACATTTTTACATGAGTAGAATCAGGGGACCACCAATGTAAGACTACTATCTTTTCCATGCAAAGATCTTTTCCTAAAGAAAAGTACCTAAAGGTACTTTTGAGACCTGTATGTTGTTTTCTAGGTGAGGACTGTGTTCAGATGAATGAAGTTGTTTAAAGTCTAATGTTAATAAAGAGAATACACCTGCAATTTTCTTTAAGCTTTTCCATTTAACAAAAACAAAGGAAGGTGAGAAAATTAGACAGGAAAACAATGTATCTCCAAGTTGTAATTCTAAAGATTTTTAACTAGAAGGATGCTCTCCTAACTGGTAGTTTCCAAACTATGTCCCACAGAAAAGAAAAGTTCCCCCTGGGGACACTAAAGAATGACAAATAAGTCTTAGCTTCAGAGTCTCCATCCCCCTTTTAGCTAAACAGCTCTATGTAGTCTCTCTTTTATATAATACAGTTTAATGCAAAAAATATTTTTTAAAAAGAGAGGTTCTTCTCTTTGAAAAAAAAAAACATTTTAAGGTAGTAAAGTCATTGATTTAGTCATTCCCTAGTTTGGCAACAGTTAAAGTTTCAGAGAGACTGCAGCTTACCTAGGGTCACAAAGCCAATGGCCTTCTTATTCAGTCTAGAATTGTATGCCAGCTATTTTCTCAGATTAGGGAAAAACCACACAGATTTTAAACTATAACTTAGAGAAAATAAATATGTAAGACTTCGTCATGTAACTCAATAACGTTTGAGGCATGAGACATGGAATAGTAACTTTCTAACTAAATTATATGTTTAAAAGGTACAAACAAGAATAAATTATCATAATTCCTATTATATGCAGTCAATATACTCCATTTATAAAGCACACATTTTTTTTAACCACAGGATGGGGAACTTGAAGGAGAAAATCTTTAGTTGAATCAAGCCAGCCAAAACTGAGATTCTTCCTTAAAAGAATTTTGTTTCCTCCAAATAAGATTTGTTTTACCAAAATGAATCAACCGATAAGTTATCCACATTGGGGGTTATTTATGGAAAAATTTAGAACACAAAACAGATTTCTCTTTATCACCTAGCATCCTTCTCTCCAATCTCTCATCATTACCTGCTATGCACAAAAGACAGGAGCTTAATCCCAACTACAATTTAAATCCAGTCAAAAATTATAGGTGGACTTCATTTCCTAAAGTTTCCCTGTGAGAAGAGATTTACATAATAGGTGAATTTGGAAGAAGTAACTAAGGAGTGCTTGCTTAGTTACAAATCTCTTCTTTGAAAAGATGTGTCTGCCCATGGCACCATGAACTTGGGTCTGAGGTCTGCAATAAGCAACCTGCCCCCAGGATGGGTGTCAAGAATTTGCTTCCTCAGCTTAGGCCTGTGAGTGGAAGGGCATAATTTGGGATGAAGTATTCTGAAGATCACTGTGGCTGCACATCTAAACTGTGCCCTCCAATTCATCAGTACATGCTAGCGATGAAGCTACTTAGCTGATCTCATTTGTCTGACTCCTTTCCACATTCAGTCCTCACAAGGAGAAGAAAAGTGTTATTTCCCAGTTACCCCACCATAGCTCCAAAAAGAACAATGACCAGACAACACTCATAGAAATGTTTTCTTATTCCCTGACCTTATAATTAATACACACTGTTCAAAACAACCCCCACTTTTTTTTTCTTTTTACAACTGCACCTGCAGCATATGGAAGTTCCTGGGCTAGGGGTCAAATCAGAGCCACATCTGCAACCTATGCCAATACTTACAAGATCCATTGCTGCTGAGTGAGACCAGGGATCTAACTTGCATCCTCACGGACATTATGTTGGGTTCCTAACCCACTGAGCCACAATGGGAATTCCCAACCTCTATTTTAAATCAGGGAGAGGTTGCAAGGAATATGTTAGAAAGAGAAATATAGTGGATCCAGTCACAATACAAAGCACAGCAAATACAAATACGTGTTCATTCATTCAACCATAATATATTACCATTAAATTATATTTGAGATTACGGACTGGAAAATCATGTTGCCCTCTCTTTTTGAGTCTAATTTGATAAGTACATACATACACCACACACACAATTTCCAAAATCCATATACTTTCAGCAATTATTGATACTTTTAAGTTAAAATTTGATATCATTCTTACTTTGTTATAAAAGTCATGCAACTAGGAAAAACGTAATAAAATCGATGTAATAATCAATTCATTATCCAGTTGTAAATAGGTTAATGTGTGAAGGAGATTACAATTGTCAGTTTGTTAAAATTAAATACATGTATTTTGCTGCAGAAAAAAAGAAAGAGGAAGACTTGTTGATCAAGGCACTGAAAAATGAAGTACAGAGGGAAAAGTTAGGAAAAAACGCTAAGATAGAACTTCACAGTAGGCATAGTCCAAAACGTTAAAACCTTGCAACTAAAAGGAGATGAATAAATTAATTCAATATTTATGTCATTTTTAGCATTTTACTTTCTAGAATCGAAGTTAAAAAGCTTTAGGAGTCTATTGTTTCGTAATGCCCCATCAAAAACCCACCCCTTTCTATCATTTTAGACAGTATGTTAACACCTCCTACCTCTCATAGTATTATTTTATGTTCTCCTAGTAGAAATAATTACATTCCCAGCAATTATAGAAGGCACCTTCTTTCTGCAAGTCTAAGAATTCTGTAAATAATACCTATATAAGAACTCTATTAAGGCATCTAGTTGTGATTATGGAGACATGTTTTTGCATCATGATGGATTATTTTTTTTAATCTCTCATTAAATCTAGTATGATTTGACAAAACAAGGCCGCACGAGGGAGCTATGTAAATCTTGGAACTACAACATTGAGTTTAAAATAAACCATTTCCAATTTAAATAGAAATACTAAAAAAATAAATACCTCTTTCCTCCAAAAAAATTAAAGGAAAAAAATTTTCTCAGAAATTTTCTTTTGCGTCACTGCTGACTTCTGCATTCACATGCACTTTCACCTTCATCTTCTAAAATGATATATGTTCTGATTTTTTTTTTTTGGTGACAATTAATGAGAACATTTTAAGTTTGCATCATGTTTTGCAACTGACAGATGTGTGTGACATGCATTTTCTTTTTGCACCCTAGAGTCCAGTTTCACAACTCTGAAGTACTTAGATCCAATTTAGCTCCAGCACAAGAAACCTTAGCTTTGCTCTTCTATGATTTATTATGACAGGATGCCAAGTGAGAAAACAGGTTAAAATATCATTTAATAAGGGCGCATGCTACTTTTCTCTGCATCAAGAAGATCATGAAAACCCTTTCAAAACCATAAACTCATGTGTACTGATTAAAGTGGATATTTTAATAGCAATGATATACAATGAAAACTAGTTGCAATTTAAAGACAACCCATCATTGTCATCTTAGTCATCATTCATTCAAGTCATGGCAAGACAGAAGCATAAGTGAACTTCATTTAAAAAATTTAAACATTTGTTTTATTTAACTACATATTTAGAAATATTCTGCAATTGCTCAGCCAGACATTTTATAAACATTGAAATAAAGAGAGTTCCCGTTGTGGCTCAGTGAGTTGTGAACTGGCCTAGTATCCATGAGTATGCAGGTTCGATCCCTAGCCCTGCTCAGTAGGTTGAGTATCAGCGTTGCTGTGAGCTATGGTGTAGATCACAGATTCAGCTTGTATCCCACATTGTGTGGCTGTGATGTAGACCTTCAGCTGCAGCCCCAATTAGATGCCTAGTCTGGGAACTTGCATATGCTACTGGTGTGACCCTAAAATTTTTTTAAAAAACTGAAATAAAAATGCTACAAGTAAAACAGCAAGTAAGTAACAACAGCAACTACTCTTATGTAAGAAAATGACAAAAAAAAAAAAAAAAAAAAAGAAAAAGGAGTTCCCGTTCGTGGCGCAGTGGTTAACGAATCCGACTAGGAACCATGAGGTTGCGGGTTCGGTCCCTGCCCTTGCTCAGTGGGTTAACGATCCGGCGTTGCCGTGAGCTGTGGTGTAGGTTGCAGACGCGGCTCGGATCCCGCGTTGCTGTGGCTCCGGCGTAGGCCAGTGGCTACAGCTCCGATTCGACCCCTAGCCTGGGAAGCTCCATAGGCCGCAGGAGCAGCCCAAAGAAATAGCAGAAAGACAAAAAAAAAAAAAAAAAAAAAAAAAAAAAAAAGAAAATGACAAAAGAAAATTTAACTTAAATACAGAAATGAGGGAGTTCCCTCTTTGGTGCAACAGGATGGGTGGCCTCTCTGCAATGCCAGGACGCAGGTTCAATTCCCAGCCGCACAATGGGTTCAGGGATCCGCATTGCCACAGCTATGGCATAGGTCCCAACTGTGGCTGAGATCTGATCCCTGGCCTAGAATCTCCATATGCCACAGGGTGGCCAAAAAAGAAAAAAAAATAAATGAATCTTTTATTTTATTTTATTTTTATGGCTGCACCAGTGGCATGTGGAAGTTTCCAGCCTAAGGGTTGAATCAGAGCTGTAGCTGAAGCCTACACCACAGCCACAACGACAGCAGATCTGAGCCCCATCTGAAACCTATGCCACAGCTTGCAGCAACACCTGATCCTTAACCTACTAAATGAGGCCAGGGATCAAACCTGCATCCTCAGGACCACTGTGTCAGGTTCTTAACCCACTGAGCCACAGTGGGAACTATCATGTGAGAAATAACAGGAGTATTGCAAAGCCTCATGGTTCTGTCAGCAAGAGAAACCATGTTTGTCTTCACAGGATCGCAAGTAGATCAAAACCAAATTTGTTAAGTTTTGATGTTTTCAGAATGGCTTCTAGCAGAAGTCTTGTCATTTAACACTATGAAAACATAAGCTTATTTCCAAATGCAATACTTCAGAGTAATTATTGAGCATCTGAGTCAGGCACCACAGAAGGTCAATGCCTCCCAGGACTCACAGGAATTGTTGGGAACATCTGATCTGCGCAACAGCTCTGGTTCAAAGAAAATGGCATATCAAATCAAAGTATATTTATGGAATCCTTCTGATTAAATTAACAATAAAAATATTTTAGAAAATTTGCAAACTACCATTCAACATTATCTGTATACTGTCATCTAATTTAGATGAAATCATCCTATATTCCCAGTTACTTTGTCACTTAATAGCAGTACTTATCTATGTCATTAAAATTTTTTGAGGATATTATTTTAATGGCTGCCCAATACTTCTTAATATCTTATATATAATTAGTTACAAAGTTTCAGTTTCACCATAAAAATATAGAGCTAAAGAAAAGTTTTAATTTTAACCTAGAGCTTGCCTTTAAAATGTATTTTAATGAGAATTCCTCCAAAGAGTTAAAATTCCTATGAAAAGTAAGTTGTGTCCCTGTTCTTTTTATCTGCTCTGCCTAATCATCACTTACTTCTAAGGACTTTCTCACTTTTTGATTTTTGCATTTAATTGTAATTTTTCATTGATAAAACATTTAAATTTGCATTTTAAGAATGTCAACAAGGACCCTGATGTGCATAGAAATAAAAATTCTCAACAAAGTATTAGCAAACTGAATTCAAGGATGCACTAAAAGGATCATATATCAAGTGGGACCAAGTGGGATTTATGGCAGTGATGCTAGAATGGTTCCACATCCACAAATCAATCAATATGATTCACTCCATTAACAAAGTAGAATATAAAAATCATCTCATAAATGTAGAAAAGATTTTTAATGAAATGCAACATCTACTTATGATAAAAACTCTCAACAAAGTGGCTATACATAGAATGTACCTCAAAACAATAAAGGCCATGTAAGACAAGCAACAGCTAACATTATACGCAATGGTGAAAAGCTGAAAGCTTTTCCTCTAAGATTAAAAACAAGGTAAGGATGCCTACTCTCACCACTTTAATTCAATGTAGTTTTGGAAGTTCTAACCAGAGTAATTAGGCAAGAAAAAGAAATAAAGACATCAAAATTGGATACAAAGAAGTAAAACTTTACCATTTTTGCATATGACACAATATTATTTATGAAACCCTAAACAGTCTACCAAAAAAAATTAGAATAAACAAATTCAGCAAGGTTGCAGAATCTGAACTCAGTACAAAGATCGACTGAGTTTCTATACTCTGACAAGGAACCTTTAAGAAAATAATCCCATTTTACAGGTGCATCCAAAAGAGCAAAATACTTAGGAATAAATTAATCCAAGGAGGTGAAATACATGTACACTGAAAACTACAAGACATTTATGAAAGAAATTGAAGAACACACAAATAAATGAAAAGATATTTCCTTCTCCTGGGTTAGAAGAATTAATATCTTATAAAGATCTGTCTGGTTTTGTTGTTAGGAAAATGCTGGTCTCATAAATGAATTGGGCCCCATTCCCTCCCTCTTGTATTTTCTAGAGGAGATTTTGTACAGTAAGTATTATTTCTTCCTTTAAAAACTTTTTTTAAAGGCTACTTTCCATTTACAGTTATTACAAAATACTGACTATATTCCCCGTGTTGAAAAACACATCCTTGAGCCTCTCTTACACCCAATAGTTATACCTCCCTCTCTGCCACCCCTGTATTACCTCTCCCCCATCTTCCCACTAGTAGCCACTAGTTTGTTCTCTACGATTCTGCTTTTTTTTTTGCTATATTCACTAGTTTGTTGTATTTTTCAGATTCCACATTTAAGTGCTATCATGCAGTACTCTTTCTCTGACTTGTTTCACTTAGCATAAGGCCCTCCAAAACCGTCTATGTTACTGCAAAAGGTAAAATTTAATTTTTGTGGCTGAGTAGTATTCCATTGTATTTATATACCACATCTTCTTTATCCATTGATGGTCCTTTCCACTTGACATATTTAGTATATATTAATATACTAAAAATTATAGTCTTATACCATATTATATAAATATATAGTCTATGTAGTATATTACATATAGTATATATAGTACATACAGCATGTAGTGGCCTACATGAGTGGCCTAGTAGGAAAGTGATAAGTGTTGCATTCCAAAGGAAATCACCACTATGCCTGGCTTCTTTCAGGGCTTGGCATGTACATTGCCAGTAGGAAGCAAGAAGATTCTTTGTTGGGATCTGTAAGCATGCTCACAGGAGAAAAGAGACAGAAGTAAGCTATGTCCTGTGGAAGGTGGACGCCAGAAACCTCGTGTTGGAACATCTGTAAGGGTGTTTATATGAGAGGCGCAGCATTGGTAAACTAGTGCCCTGTGTTCCCACTATATTGGGAAAGAATGGCCTTCCACACGAATTCAGAATTTTCTCTCATGAATAACCCATTTGTACTGTACTACTGGCTTTTTGACCCATTCACTGAACTTAGAAAGCACAGAGTGTTTAGTAGGGGAGCATGTCAGAAAGCATACTTGATCATGTGAGGCCTCACAGGAAAGTGGGAAGACATTGCTTCTGGAGAAAACACCACAGGCCTGGTGTGCTTTCAGTGTCTGCCATGCACATTGCAAGTTGGAAGCACAAGGCCTCTTGTTAGGGAAATTATCAGAGTGGTCACATGAGAGGAGCAGCAGTGGGGCCCTACTGTACAGCACAGGGGACTGTGTGTGATTGGGTCACTGTGCTGTACAACAGAAATTGAAGAAACATTTTAAATCAACTATACTTTAATAAAAACAACAATAAAAAAATAAAATAATACCCTGACATACTGGGTGTTTATGTAGAAGAGGATTCTGCCTAATTGATTATAAAATGTAATCAATAACTGTTTATCAACTGAATGACGACATTGTAATGGAAAAATGAGATTACAGAGAAAATAATTATGTTTCTCTCCTGACCAGTTTACATTTCCTGCCACATAGGAAGTTCAGTCTTCAGTGAATCCATTTCTTGGATGTGATAAGAGCATCAATCACCCCAACTCATATGTTCATGTTGTTTCTAGAAGTCTGATTTTTTTTGCCCAAGGAAAGAATTTTGGATGGCCTCTTCCACTAGTGGCTCTCTGAGCCCATAGGGATATTACTTTCACTCTGCCTTTCCACATGCTATATCTGCTGTATGAAGAATATTAAAAAGGACACAACAATAAGATGTCCCCAACCAATTTAAACACTTTAATTTTTTAACCTCTTTATATTCTAACCTCCAACATGAACACTCCAGAACTTCCAATGTCTTCTCCACATGACATATTACTTAAACTTCATTTAACCCAGAGGTTGATGTGCCTAACTATTATCCCAGAGGGTGGAGTGCCTGTCACCAGCAATCTCACACATTTCACCTTCTTCCCAGACTCATTAGATAATACCTGCTTATTCAGGACACCATTTACTAGTAGCCCCAGTAGAATATAGTCATCACAGTCATTGATCCTATTAGTAGAATCATAGCCCAGTTCAATATGTCCCTCTTTAAGCTGATTTTCTTCTTTTAGGTCAGAGCCAGTCAGCACTTGAACTCGGAAAACTTTGGCAGGTGTGTCCAAAACCACAGTCAAGTGACTGCCAGCCTCAGCTGACTTGGTATAAAAGAAATTCTTATCCAAGCTATAGGCATTCATGAGAACAGAGGCATTAGCAACCTTCAGGCTAGTGTAGATGGATGCAGCAGGGTTGCTGGGAGAGCCAAAGTCATCTTCCTCAAACTCTCTATCTTTGAGACTATTGAATTTGCCCTCAAAGGAGGAATAATTACCCATGTGCTGGAAGAGGGAAGGGAAGAACTGGATTGGTGTTTGTTGCATAAGTTCATGAAAATGGGTGAGGAGGTAGTAACAGGGCATTTCTTGGTAGAAGAGGAGAAGGAAATGAACAAAACAGGGGAGGTCTTTAGTGTGAAAGAGTTTTCCAATGAAGCCCAGCTGAGAGAACTCCAGAGTCACCCAAGGTTTTTTTTCCCAGGCAGACACTGTGGCAGCTATCTGGGTGACAAATCCAGGGACACATTTCACGTCATCTTCAATCATCAGGAAATAGTCGGAGTGGTTGGTAGCAAAGTTCATGAGGAAGGCATAATCCATGTTCTGCTTGGAACGGAAGGCTACATAGGCAGGAGTGTCATTAAAGTTTTTCTTAAAGTCCTTCAAGGGAAGATAGCTTTTAAGTGGAGTATTGATCACTACTAGCTGGTTGGCTTGGATATATGGTTTAAAGAGGGTTGAGATGTTGGAGATCATTTGACCACGCCATGTGGAATCAGGATCTGCCAGATGTACCAGAACAATGAAGTGTTTCTGCTCAGATGAGGAGGAAGCAAAGAAGAGAGACTGCAGGGTGTCCAAGAGGTAGCTCCCTCGGGGACGCTGCACAGAGGGAATCCCTATTGTCAGCAGTTCTAGGATTGAAGAAAAAAAAGAAGACCTGTATCAGCTTAGGGAAATGAGATAAAAAGTTGCTATGGGTGAGATTATAAGACCCTCTTAGATCTTTCCAGTATGCCAAATTCTGGTATTCCTAAGATTATTTTAAATTTTCTCTCCCCCAGGCCTGAGTATGGACCATATTAGGAGTTAATATCTTGTCACAAATTATGAGTTTTTTTTAAAAAATTTTTACCTTTGGAAAACTATTGTGGGAGAAATACAGATGACAAAAAATAAAAAATAAAGATAATAAACTTCTACTCAAAATCCCACTGAAAAATCAGGAAAGTTAACATGAAAGAAGTGAAATATCTGACAAATTCCTGGAAGAATGAGAGAATATAAAACACAATTGGTAGAGAAATCTAAGTAGAAGAATTCATAGTCTAAAAGACACAGAGAAAATGACTGCACAGATGCATATTTATACCAAAAGCTTAAGAAAGAGGAATTCTAAGTTTTGAGCCACCGATTACAAAGGAACGAGCCCTGGGATGGTCACCTGGATAATTACAGAACTATTTCCAGAACCACTGGGCCCGTGACTACGAAGGGGCTGGTGGTGGCAATGTCCATTCCCAGACTAAAATCCTAAAGATTTCTGTCTGAATAAAGTGGGAGGTCTGCCAGGATGTGAGTCCTGGGGCTGGAACTGAAATCAAGAACTCTAGACAACAGAGGGGAAAAGGAGCTAACACAGCTGACTGGCATCTGCTTACAGGGTAAAGTTCTGCATATGGTTCCCTCAAGTGGACATAGTAGACATTTAGAAGTGTAGAAGCTGCCAGAGTGTGTCTAAGCAGGTAAGAGGGGAAATATTCCAGGTGATATAGGGCTTAATAGAAGAGATGCAGGGATACTTCACCCAGAAGGTCAGCTACCCACATTTCTCTCATTCTCCGTGTGCCACTGCTTCCCCGCAATCTCATGAGGCATCCTTCAAACCGCAAAACACTTTTACTGAGAGGCAAACAGGGATGACTATTTAGTGAACTATCCACTCTAGATCCTTGAACATAAATCCGAAACAGGAATCTCCAAACATTTGACTATAAATATGAAACTATAAAGAATCACCAACATAATGGAAGAAAAAAAACTCAACCAGAAAGCTCTGAAAATAGAAGACAACAGGAAATAGCGAACAGAAGAACATTTCAAATATGTTAAATCAATCCTTTAGAGGAACTGGAGAGTAAACCATACTTTTTGGCAAAATAAGAGTCTTGTATAGATCAGAATTTATAGAATATATGGACATGAGGTTTTGATCAAATTCAGGTTATATTTTTTGGCAATAATAGCCACTGATACATTCCTGCACATAATGGCAGATTGTTTCTGTTTTTAGGATATTAACAGCCTTTGATATTCGGTGCCTAGATTCATTAGTATTTTAGGGGGTTGCAATATGATGATATTCTAAGTCAAATAGTCTCTCTCATTTACTATCTGGAATTCTTCTAAAAAGAAAATTCCCCTCATCTACTACTACTTGGTTACCCAGATTTATAGTTCATATAGAAAAGTGAGATAAATATTTGATTTTTCCATTTATCATTGGCATTCAAAGTAATGCTAGCGGTTGGTTCCCTAGCATTCTCCAATAGTGACAAACTTGGGGGGAGGGGTTCTTTGGGGTTTTTTTGATATCTGCATGAACTGATGGGTTTTATGAGTTTTTTAAATCATTGAAATTTTATCTTTATTGATGCTCAAATTGTCCTATCTTTGGTAACTAACTTCTTAGAGTTAGATGCTGAGCCCTTTTGATACAACTTTAGTCATTTTCAAAAGCATCCTTTCAGAGTTCCCTGGTGGCCTAGGTGTTTAGGGTCTGGCATTGTCACTCCTGTGGCTGTGGTTGCTGCTATGGCTCAGGTTCAATTCCTGGCCCAGGAACTTCTGCATGCTGCTGGCACAGGAAAAAGAAAAAAGAAAAAGTAAAAACCTCCCTTGCTATATGGTGTATTTCCTTCCTGGGTATCAGCATTTTTCCAAGGAAATCTGGTTCTTTTTAGTGGAAAATTATATTTATATAAAGAGTGTTTATTGTATGGTGTCATTTCTAGGCCCTAGTGGACAAAGTTAATACATTTTTTTTCCTTTTTCAGCCACACCTGTGGCATAGGGAAGATCCCAGGCCAAGGAGCTAATATGAGCCACATCTTCCACCTATGCCACAGCTGTGGCAATGCCAGGTCCCTAACCCATTGCACCAGGCTGGGAATCAAACAGGCAATGCCACAGAGACAAGCCAGATCATTAACCTACTGCACCATAGCAGGAACTCCTAAAACATTTTTTAAAAAAAGAATACATCATGAGTTCAATACTGATATCAAAATGTATTCAATTCAAAAATCCATTTAAACTTGAAGAAAAAATGAGTTTTTCCTTATGAAGCATTCTTTGTGTTATCAAGGTCAACATACTTAAGCTACCCTGAACTTAATCTTACTTTATTGCCATACTAAATATCTTAGCCATGTCTTTTGAATTCTTGAAGTATTTTAGTCAGAAAAAGTTTGTCTCAAGTTTTATTTTTTCCTTCTCAAATACCATAATGAGTGTCATAGTCAGATGGGTACACAACACTAAAGTAAAGCTGGGTCAGCAAGGAAAATCACAAAGTCCTGATTTGAGATGACAGGTAAAAGGCCATAAACTTCAGTAACAGATGCCAGCATGGTTACCAGTGACAGGGGGAAAATGGATGTTACTGCTGCAAGAGGCCACTGAGGACAAAAGATAGATCTACGCCGGAGCTATAATTCTGGAAGTATTTAGCATATGGATGATACTTAAAGCTGTGATATTAGATGAGTTCACCAAGAAACTAAGCCTACAATATATTTGGTATAATAAGCCATGATGGAATACAATGTGCAAAAAACAAGCAAAAACTGAATCACTATGCTCTACACCTGAAACTAACATAATATTGTAAATCGACTATACTTCAGTTTTTAAAAATAAGTCTAGATAGAGATTGATGTTGTACATCAACATGTAGATTTGAAGTCAGAACACAAAATACAAGGGAGTGAGGCTCTATCAGTAAAGATGGAGGAAAACCAAGAGTCTGGGATCCTTGGAAGCAAAAGAAGAGTGCTGAGAGTGATTTTCGGTGTCAAATGCTGTTATAGGTCTCTTTTCCTTTCCACCTTCCCTCTCTCTCTACCTTTACCTGACCTGTCCCTGCATGGCCTATTCCCTTGAACACACTCACTTTTTTCCACAGGAGGAGCTCCAATCAACACACAATAATTCACATTTTTTAGCGGTCCTGAGTTTTTCTGCATTTCTTTGAAGTTTTCCAGGTGATTTGTTCTACTAGGGTTGATCTGCATTCGGGCTCTCTGCCAAGCTACCATTTTCTTTTCCTCCTGAGGAAAGGGTAAATTTCAGGTATAATGTTCAGGTATAATGACTGGATTACCCTTTGTATAACATAATGAACTAATACCCAGGATATAAGACAGATTACTCCGGGCTCATTTCAGTTTCTTCCTTATCTTCTCAAAAAGTTCTATACTACAGGTTCTTGTATAGATTATAGTCCTAGCTAGTAGTGATCAATACTCCACTTAAAAGCTATCTTCTTGTATAGATTATAGTCCCAGCTAGTAGTAATCAATACTCCACTTAAAAGCTATCTTCCCTTGAAGGACTTTAAGAAAAACTTTAATTGACACTCCTGCCTATGTAGCCTTCCGTTCCAAGCATACCACTTCCCAGGGCCCTACAACTAGGAGTATCCTGAACCAACTTCCTGCAGGTCCTTGCTATCGTCATGAGACCAGAAACCAGGCAGTGACTACTAGTCCTGTCCATTGTCTCCTTCTCCCTGGAAACAAACTCAGGGGGAATAACAGCCTGCTCACACCAAAGATAGAGACAGCAAATATCCAAACTCCCACATCAAAAATACATAGTAATCCCCAAAATACAAAAGGGTGCTCTTATATTGAAATAGCCCTCCAAAACTACAGTAGTTGGTTTCCCTAAATTCACACAAAAAGAAAAACATAGGTGAAATGAATAAGTTCAGGACACCATTCCAAGTTAAAAGAAGAGGAAAATTCACCTGAAGCAGAAAACAATGAAACAGACCTCTTCAGTCTTATAGACACTGAGTTCAAAGGGAGATAGTGAAAATACTAAAGGAATTAAGGGTGAATATTAAGTAATTAAGAGCATATATAAACAGTAATGCAGATTCCTTTAGAAAGGAACTAGAAAATATAAGGGGGAACCAAGAAAAATTAGAAAATTCATTTTCAGAGACACAAACTGAATTAAAGCCACTAAAGAGCAAAATGAATAATGCAGAGGAATGAATTAGTGACTTGGATGATAGAATAATAGAAATCACTCAATCAGGACAGCACATAGAAAACCAAATTAAAAAAAACATTAAAGCAATACCAGAGAACTATGGGATAATATAAAGCAGGCCAATCTATGCATAATATGAATTCCAGAAGGAGAAGAAAAAGAAAAGGGGATTGAAAATATATTTGAAGAAATTATATCTGAATACTTCCCAAATCTAACGGAAACAGATACCAAGGTATAGGAAAACAGAGGGCCCCAAAAAAGTTGAAACCAAACAGGCCCACATTGAGACATATTATAATAAAAAATGGCAAATGTTAAAGATAAAGAGAGGACTCTAAAGGCATCAAGAGAAACACAAAGTGTTAATTATAAGGGAACTTCCATAAGGCTATCAGCTGATTTATCTACAGAAACATTACAGGCTGAAAGAGAGTGACAAGATATATTCAAAGTTGTAAAAGGGAAAAATATGTAGTTCCCACTGTGGTTCAGCAGAAAAGAATTCAACTAGTAACCATGAGGTTGTGGATTTAATACCTGGCTTCACTCAGTGGGCTAAGGATCTGGGGTTGCTGTGAGCTGTGGGGTAGGTCACAGGCATGGCTCAGAACCTGCATTGCTGTGTCTGTGGCATAGGTGAGCAGCTGTAACCCTGATTCAACCCCTAGCCTTGGAACCTCCATATGCTGTGGGTACAGCCCCACAAAAAGCATAAATAAATAAATAAATAAATGGGAAAAATGAAGCCTAGAATACTCTGCCCAGCAAGAATATCATTTAAAATAGAAGGAGAAATAAAGAATTTCTCCAACAAACAAAAGTTAAAAGAGTACAGCAATAATAAACCCATTCTAAAGAAAATAATGAAATGGCTTCTCTAAATGAAAAACAAGTCAGAAGAAATAGGATAGAAGAAATCACAATTGGAAAGCAATCACTTAAATAAGCCAGTATACAGATCTAATGGTGGGGAGAACCGACTGTAAAAGTGATGATAACCACAAGGAACAGCAAAAGGACAAGGACTTCAAATAATATAATAGAGGAAGGAAAGTTAGAAAATCTAGACTCTCTTTTTTTTTAAAATAATGTGTTTGAGTCTTTACAACTGTCAGGCTAAAGGAAGCAGATATAGGAAGTGGTTAACATATTTGACAAACAGGACAACCACAAATCAAAACCAAATATTACATTCACGAAAACTAAAACGAGAAGTACTCAAGCATAATAAAAGGGAAAAAAAGAGAGAAAGGAACAAAGGAGAAACAATCAACTGGAAAGGTTTAAAATGGCAATAAATATATATTTATCAATAATTACCTTAAATGTCAATGGACTGAATGTTCCAATCAAAGACACAGAGTGGCAGATTGGATAAAAAAGCAAAAACCTACAATATGCTGCAAAGGGACTCACTTTAGGACAAAACACACACATAGATTGAAAGTGAGGATATGGGAAAAGGTATTTCATGCCAAATGCACAAGACAGGAAACCAGGAGTTGCAATACTCATATCAGATAAAATAGACATTAAAATGAAGGCCATAAAGAAAGACAGGAACCTCCATATGCCATGGGTGCAGCCCTAGAAAAGACAAAAAGACAAGAAAAAAAATAAAGAAAGACAAAGAAGGACACTACTTAATGATAAAAGGATCCATTCAAAAAGAGGATATTACAATGGTCAATATATATGCCCGTAATGCAGGAGCACTCAGATACATACAACAAATACTAAGAGACATCAAAGGAGAAATTGATGAGAATTAAATCATAGAAGGAGACTTTAACACCTATTCACATCAATGGAAAGATCTTCTAGACAGAATATCAATAAAACAGACATCCTAAATGACACAGGAAAAAAGTTAGACATAATGGACATTTTCAGGACATCAGATCTAAAAAAATAAGAATATATATCCTTGTCAAGTGCATATGGAACATTCTCAAGGATTGATCACATACTGGGGCACAAAACTAACCTCAAGAAATTTAAGAGTATAGAAATCATTTTAAGTATCTTCTCTGACCACAACGGCATGAAATTAGAAATCAACCACAGGAAAAGAAATGAGAAAAAACTGACTAAATGATGACTGAAAAACATGCTACTAAAAAACCAGTGGGTCAATGAGGACATCAAAAAGGAAATTAAAAAACACCTCGAGACAATGATAATGAAAACGCAACGATTCAAAAATTTATGGAATGTCACAAAAGCAGTGCTTAGAGGGAAAATTATAGTGATACAGGCCTTCCTCAAAAAAGAAAAATCTCAAATCAACAACTTAACCTACCACCTAAATGAATTAGAAAAAAAAGCACACACAGAAAAAACCTTAAGTCAGCAGAAGGAAGGAAATCATAAAGATCAGAGAGGAAAGCAGTAAAATAGAGATTGAAAAAACAATGGAAAAAAATCAATAAAACCAAGAGCTGGTTCTTTGAAAAGGTAAGCAAAATGGACAAACCTCTGGCCAGACTCACCAAGAAGAGGAGAGAAAAAAAAAACAAACAAACAAAATAAGAAACAAAAAAGGAGAAATCTCAACAGATACTGCAGAAATAAAAAAAATAAGAGAATACTACAAACAATTATATACCAATTTGACATAAATTAAACATTTATATGTTTATATGACATATAAATTAAATTTGACAGTTTAGAAGAAATGGACAACTTTCTAGAGACTTAGAGCCCACCAAAACTGAATCAAGAAGAAATAGATCAACTGAACAAACTGATCAGTAGAAATGAAACTGAATATGTCATAAAAACACTCCTGACAAATAAAAGTCCACAGATGGCTTCACAGGCAAACTCTACCAAACATAAAAAGAGGAACTTATACACATCTTCTTAAACATTTCTAAAATGTTGAAGAAGGAACACTCTCAAAGACATTCTATGAAGCCACATCACCCTAATACCAAAACCAGACAAAGACACTACCAAAAAAGAAAATTATAGGCCAATATTTCTGATGAATATAGACACAAAAATTCCCAACAAAATTTTAGCCAAACAAATCGAACAACATATAAAAAAGATCATACACCACAACCAAGTGGGATTCATCCCAAGTTCACAAGGATGGTTCAACATATGCAAATCAATCAACATCACACACCACATTAAGAAAAGTCAAAAACTACATGATCATCTCAATAGGTGCAGAAAAAGCATTTGAGAAAATCCAACATCCATTCATGATCAAAACTCTTACCAAAGTGGGTATAGAGGGAACATGCCATAACATAATAACAGCCATTTATGACAAACCCAGAGCAAATATAATACTCAATGGAGAAAAGCTGAAAGCCTTCCCATTAAAATCTGAAACAAGACAAGGATGCCCACTCTTACCACTGCTATTCAACAGAGTATTGGAAATCCTAGCCACAGCAATCAGACAAACAAAAGAAATAAAAGGCACCCAAATAGGAAGAGAAGAGGTAAAACTGTCACTGTATGCAGATGACATGATACTATATACAGAAAACCCTAAAGACTCCACACAAAAACTACTCGAACTGATGAATGAATTCAGTGAATCAGCAGGATATAAAGTTAACATTCAGAAATTGGTTACATTTCTGTATACTAAAAATGAAATATTAGAAAAGGAATACAAAATACAATATCTTTTAAAATCACACCTAAAACATTAATTACCTAGAATAAAACTGTCCAAGGAGGTGAAAGATTAATGTGCTGAGAACTATAAAATATTAATCAAGGAATTTAAAGAGGATTAAAAGAAATGGAAAAAATCCTATGTTCCTAAACTGGAAGAATTAATATAGTTAAAAAGCAGTCTACAGATTCAATGCAACCCCTATCAAATTATCCATGACCTTTTTCACAAAACTGGAACAAAAAATCCAAAAATTTATATGGAACCACAAAGACCCATAATTCCCAAAGCAATCCTGAGGAATAAAAACCAAGCAGGAGCCATAATTCTCCCAGACTTCAGACAATACTACAAAGCTAGAGTAAGCAAAACAGTATGGTACTGGTACCAAAACAGACATACAGACCAATTGAACAGAATAGAGAACACAGAAATAAACCCAGATATCTATGGTCAATTAATCTTTGACAAAGGAGGCAAGAATATAAAATGGGAGAAAGTCTTTTCAGCATGTGGTGCTGGGAAAATGGGACAGCAGCATGCAAATTAATGAAACTAGAATATACCCTCACACCATGCACCAAAATAAATTCAAAATGCCTTAAAGACTTAAATGTAAAACAAGACACCATCAAACTCCTAGAAGAGAACATAGGCAAAACATTCTCTGACATCCACCTTACAAATGTTTTCTCAGGTCAGTCTCCCAAAGCAACAGAAATAAGAGAAAAATAAACCAATGGGACCTAATCAAACTGACAAACTTTTGCACAGCAAAAACCAAAAAGAAAACAAAAAGACAACCTACAGAATGGGAGAAAATAGTTTCAAATGATGCAACTGACAAGGGCTTAATCTCTGAAATATACAAGAAACTTACACAACTCAATAGCAAAAAAGCCAACAACACAATTGAAAGATGGGCAAAAGACCTGAAGAGATATTTCTCCAAAGAAGATATACAGATGACCAACAGGCACATGAAAAAATGCTCAACATCACTAATGATTAAAGAAATGCAAATAAAAACTACTATGAGTTACCACCTTACACCTGTCAGAATGGCCATTATTAACACGTCAACAAATAACAAATGCTAGAGGGGCTGTGGAGAAAAGTGAATCCTACTACACTGTTGGTGGGAATGTAAATTTGTACAACCACTATGGAAAAGAGTATGGAGGGAACTCAGAAAACTAAATATAGAATTACCATATGACCCAGCAATCCCACTCTTGGGCATATATCTGGACAAAACTTTCATTGATAAAAAGATACATACACCTGTATGTTCATTGAAGCACTGTTCACAATAGTCAAGATATGGAAACAACCTAAATGTCCATCAGCAGATGAATGGATTCAGAATATGTGGTATATTTACACAGTGGAATACTACTCAGCCATAAAAAAGAAAAGAATGCCATTTGCAGCCACATGGAACTAGAGACTCTTATACTAAGTGAAGTAATTCAGAAAGAGAAAGACAAATGCCATTTGATATCACTTATATCTGGAATCTAATATATGGCACAAATAAACATTTACATAGAAAAGAAATTCATGGACTTGGAGAAGAGACTTGTGATTGCCAAGATGGATGTTTAACTGGATCATTTTGCTGTAGAGTAGAAATTGATGGAACACCATAAACCAACAAAAAGAAAAATCACCAAAAAGTTTTACAAAATTAAAAAAATTAAAAAGGGCCAACTTTCCTGAAGCTTTCAATAGCTTTACTTCTAATTAACCCTGAATTCTGTCTTTCAAAGTGATATATCCCTTACTGTCTCCACCAAAATGATGAGTTGAGTACTTAAGCTTTATTTTCTTTCTCCTTTGAGTAAATACAATTTAAGTGATAATTTTACACAAATAGACAATGTCTCCTTTTTCTTCTTGTCAATCCAGAAATTTTAATTTTGCCCCTCCTATAGTTTCTGATACTCACCAAAGACAAGAAACTTGTAGTATCAAAGGGATTTTCTTTAATAAAAAAGAAGATTGGGAACACCATTGCTAATGCAATAATGATGTGTATCCATAGGAAATTTTTCATGGTGCCAAAATTTGGAGCTTGTAGAGCTGTTTCTCAATCTGTGATCCTTGGAGGTATACTCACGTATCTGCAATTTATACACTATTGAGAAAATTTTTCATTTGATAGTAATATTTGTTCATGAATCAATAAAATACAGCTTACTTGTATAATGTGCATTCTTTTAAAGATGATTTTTAGAGCATTTATAGTTTCACAGCAAAATTTTTTGAAGGTTACAGGGATTTTCCATATATCCCCTGCCCCTACATATGCCTTATAAATATCACTCGCCAGAGTGGTACATTTGTTACAATTGATTAAGCTACACTGGCACATAATTATTACCCCAAGTCCATAGTTTACATTAGGGTTCACTCTTGGTGTTATACCTTCTATGGTTTGGGCAAATGTATAAATTGCATCTATCATTATAATACAATACAGAGTATTTTCACTGCCCTAGAAATCCTCCATGCTCTGCCAATTCATCCCTCCACCCACTGACCAATCCCTGGCAAACACTGCTGTTTTAACAGTATCCATAGTTTTGCCTTTTCCAGCATGGTAGAACCATACATTATATAGCATTTTCATATCGGCTTCTTTCATTTAGCAATATGCAATATATACACCTTAAATGGGTACCTCAATGTCTTTCCATGACTTGATGGTTTGTTTCCTTTTAGCATTGAATAGTATGCTATTATCTCGATTACAACAGGCTATCCATTCACCTACTGAAGGACATCTTGGTTGCTTTCAAGTTTTTGCAATTATGAATAAAGCTGCTACAAATATCTGTGTGCAGGTTTTTGTGTGCACATGTTTTCAGCTTCTTTGGATACCAAGGATTGCAATTCCTGGGTAATATGGTAGGAGTACATTTTATTTTGTAAGAAATATTCAAAATGTCTTCCAAAGTAGCTGTACAATTTTGCATTCCCATGAGCAAAGTATGAGAATTTCTGTTGTGTTCCACATCCTTGTCAGCATTTGGTGCTGTCAGAGTTCTGGAGTTTGGCCATCCTAATAGATACATAGTGTTACCTCTCATTGTTGTCTTATTTTGCACTTCCTTGATGACATATGATATGGAGTTTCTCTTCATATGCTTATTTGCCACCTGTGTATCTTCTTCTGTTGAGGCTCTTCTTTTGTTCATTTTATTTTATTTTGGCTTTTTGTTCATTTTAAATTAAGAGTTCTTTGTCTTTTTTTATTTGAATACATTCCACAATTTATTGATTCTCCTTCAAGCACAAAAAGGTATTTCTAATGTTATTCACATTTTTTAGCTAAACATTCTGGTTTGAGTTACTTACAGATTAACATACAGTTGTAAAAAATAAAGAGATCTTATGTTTCCTTAAACCAGTTTTGACCAATGGTAACATCTTGAAAAACCATGACAGTATCACAGCCAGGATATTAAGATTCATTCAGTGAGGGTTCAGAACATCTATCGCCACAAAGATCCCTATGATTTCCTATTTGTAGCCACACCCCCTTCCCTCCTGCTCACAACTTCTTCATAACTTCCATTAACCATTAATCTATTTTCTTTTTGTATAATTCTGTCATTTCAAAAATGTTATATAAATGGAATCATACAGTCTGTAGCCTTCTGTGATTGATTATTTTTTATTCAGCAAAATTCCCTGGAAAGTCATCCAGTTATCATGATTGTAAGTATTTCATTTCTTTATTTCTGAGTAGTATTCCCTGGAATGAAGGTGTCACATTCTTTATTTTTTTTTTATTTCTTTATATATATATATATTTTTCTACCTCACGTCATGGTGACACAATACATGTATACATTCTTTTTTCTCACATTACCTGTTCCATCATAATTGACTTTTTCTACCTCACGGCATGGTGACACAATACATGTATACATTCTTTTTTCTCACATTACCTGTTCCATCATAATTGACTAGACAGAGTTCCCAGTGCTACACAGCAGGATCCCATTGCTAATCTATCCTGAAGGCAACATTCTGCATCTATCTTCCCCAAGCTCCCAGTCCCTCCCACTCCCTCGCCTTCCACCTTGGTAACCACAAGTCTGTTCTCCAAGTCCATGAGTTTCTTTTCTGTGGAAAGGTTCCTTTGTGCCATATATTAGATTCTAGATATAAGTGATATCATCTGGTATTTGTTTTTCTCTTTCTAACTTACTTCACTCAGGATGAGAGTCTCTAGTTCCATCCATGTTGCTGCAAATGACATTCTTTTGTTCTTTTTTATGGCTGAGTAGTATTCCATTGTGTATATATACCACATCTTCCTGATTCAATCATCTATTAGTGGATATTTGGGTTGATTCCATGTCTTGGCTATTGCGAATAGTGCTGCAATGAACATGTGGGTGCATGTATCTTTCTTAAGTAGAGTTTTGTCCTGATATATGCCCAAGAGTGGGATTACTGGGTCATATGGTAGTTCTATGCATAGATTTCTAAGGTACCTCCATATTGTTCTCCATAGTGACTGTACCAGCTTACATTCCCACCAACAGTGCAAGAGGGTTCCCTTTTCTCTACACCCCCTCCAGCACTTGTTATTTGTAGACTTATGAATGATGGCCATTCTGACTGGTGTGAGGTGGTATCTCATGGTAGTTTTGATTTGCATTTCTCTAATAATCAGGGATGTTGAGCATTGTTTCAAGTGCTTGTTGGTCATCTGTATATCTTCCTTGGAGAAATGTCTGTTCAGGTTCTTTTCCCATCTTTCAATTGTGTTGTTGGCTTTTTTGCTGTTGGGTTGTATAAGTTTCTTGTATATTTTAGAGATTAGGCCGTTGTCAGTTGCATCATTTGAAACTATTTTCTCCCATTCTGTAGGTTGTCTTTTTGTTTTCTTTTTGGTTTCCTTTGCTGTGCAAAAGTTTGTCAGTTTGATTAGGTCCCATTGGTTTATTTTTGTTCTTATTTCTGTTGCTTTGGGAGACTGACCTGAGAAAACATTTGTAAGGTTGATGTCAGAGAATGTTTTGCCTATGTTCTCTTCTAGGAGTTTGATGGTGTCTTGTCTTATATTTAAGTTTTTCAGCCATTTTGAGTTTATTTTTGTGCATGGTGTGAGGGTGTGTTCTAGTTTCATTGCTTTGCATACAGCTGTCCAGATTTCCCAGCAATACTTGCTGAAAAGACTGTCTTTTTCCAATTTTATATTCTTGCCTCCTTTGTCAAAGATTAATTGACCAAATGTGTCTGGGTTTACTTCTGGGTTCTTTTTTTTTTTTTTTTTTTTGTCTTTTTGCCTTTTCCTGAGACACTCCCACGGCATATGGAGGTTCCCAGGCTAGGGGTCGAATCGGAGCTGTAGCCACTGGCCTACACCAGAGCCACAGCAACACGGGATCTGAGCCACATCTGCAACCCACACCACAGCTCATGGAAATGCTGGATCCTTAACCCACTGAGCAAGACCAGGTATCAAACCCTAAACCTCATGATTCCTAGTCGGATTTGTTAACCACTGCACCATGACAGGAACTCCACTTTGGGTTCTCTATCCTGTTCCATTTGTCTGTACGGCTGTTTTGGTACCACTGCCATACTGTCTTGATTACTGTGGCTTTGTAATATTGCCTGAAGTCTGGGAGAGAGATGCCTCCTGCTTGGTTTTTGTTCTTCAGTATTGCTTTGGCAATTCTGGGTCTTTGTGGTTCCATATAAATTTTTGGATTGTTTGTTGTAGTTCTGTGAAAAAATATCATGGGTAATTTGATAGGGATTGCATTGAATCTGTAGATTGCTTTGGGTAGTATGGCCATTTTTATGATATTAATTTTTCCAACCCAGGAGCATGGAATATCATTCCATTTCTTTACATCTTCTTTAATTTCCTTGATTAATGTTTTACAGTTCTTGGCATATAAGTCCTCTACCTCCTTGGTCAGGTGTATTCCCAGGTATTTGATTTTTTGAGCTGCAATTTTAAAAGGTATTGTATTTTTGTATTCCTTTTCTAATATTTCATTGTTAGGATACAGAAATGCAACTGATTTCTGAATGTTAATCCTATATCCTCCTAAATTTGTTGATCAGTTCAAGTAGTTTTTGGTTGAGTCCTTAGGGTTTTATATATATAGTATCATGTCATCTGCATACAGTGACAGTTTTACCTCTTCTCTTCCTATTTGCATGCATTTTATTTCTTTTGTTTGTCTAATTGCTATGGCTAGGACTTCCAATACTATGTTGAATAACAGTGCTGAGGGTGTCTATTTTGGATAACAGTTTTTTATCAGATATTTCTTTGTATATTTTGGATCTATCAGAAGTGTCTGTTGCAAATATTTTCTCCCAGTCTGTGGTTAGCCTTCTAATTCTTCTGGCACTGTCTTTTGTAAAGCATAAGTTCTTAATTTTAGTGAAATCCAGTTATCAATTGTTTACTTCATAGACCACGCCTTTAGTGTTGTGTCTAAAAAAGACATCACCACATCCAAAGTCATCTAGGTATCCCCCTATGTTACATTCAATCTTTCAACTTTGTTCTTTTCATTTAATATTGTATTCGCCATTCTGGGGCTTTTGCCTCTCCATATAAACTTTAGAATCAGTTTGTAAATTTCCATAAAAGATCTTGCTGAGATTTTGATTGAGATTGCATTTAATCTGTAGCTCAAATTGGGAAAAACTGGTATCTTAACAACATTAATCTTCTTACTCATGAACATGAAAAGTTTCTTCATCCCTCCATTTATTTAGTTCTTTGATTTTGTTCATCATCAATTTTGTAGTTTTCCTCACTTAGAGCGCATACATCTTTTGTTAGACTTGGATCAAAGATTTTGGTTTAAGAGGTGCTAATTTAAATGGTATCATGTTTTTAATTTAAAATTCCACTTTTTTATTGCTGGTATATTGGAGAGCAATTGACATTTATAACCTGACATCCTACAACCTTGCTATAATTGATTACTAGTTCCAGGAGTTTTTTGGTTCATTCTCATGTATTGTTTTTAATTTAAATTTTTCTTTAAGTAAAAAATTTTAAATTATAGTTGATTTACAAGGTTTCTTCAATTTCTGTTGTACAGCAAATTGACCCAACCATACACAGTTCCCTGTGCTGTGCAGTAGGACCCCGTTGCCCATGTCAAAGAGTGTTCCGCCCATTTTTTCCTCTAAGAGATTTATATATCTGGTCTTATATTTAGGTCTTTAACCATTTTGAATTTATTTCCATGTGTGATGTTGGGAATGTTCTAATTTCATTCTTTTCCACATAGCTGTCAAGTTTTCTCCGTACCACATATCAAAGAGGCTGTCTTTTCTCCATTGTATATTCTTGCCTCCTTTGTCATAGATTAATTGATCATAGATGCCTGGGTTTATTTCTGGGCTTTCTATCCTGTTACACTGGTCTAATTTGTGTTTTTGTGCCAGTACCCTACTTTTTGATGACTGTAGCTTTGTACTAAAGTCTGAAGTCAGGGAGCCTGATTCCTCCAGCTCTGTTTTTCTTTCTTAAAATTACTTTGGTTATTAGGGCCGTTTTGTGTTTCCATATAAACTTAAAAATTGTTTTTGTTCTATGAAAAATGACATTGGTACTTTGATAGGGATTGAATCTGTAGATTGCCTTGGGTGGTATAGTCATTTTGACAGTATTTATTCTTCCAATTCAAGAGCATGGTATATTTTTCCATCTGTTTGTGTCATCTTCAATTTCCCTCATCGGTGTTTTATATTTTTCAGAGTACAGTTCTTTTGCCTCTTTAGGTAAGTTTATTCCTAGGTATTTTATTCTTTTTGATGTGATGGTAAATGAGATTGCTTCCTTGATTTCCCTTTCTGATATTTCATTGCTAGTGTATAGGAATGCAAGAGATTTCTTTGTATTAATAAATTTTGTATCCTGTAACTTTATTAAATTCACTGATGATCTCTAGTAGTTTTCTGATAGCATCTTTAGGATTTTCTATGTATAGTATCATGTCATCTGTAAACAATGACCAGTTACTTCTTTTCCAATTTGGATACACTTTTTTTCTTTCTCTTCTCTAATTACTGTGGCTAGGACTTCGAAAATGATGTTGATAAAAGTGGTGAGTGAACATCCTTGTCTTGTTCCTGATCTTAGCATAAATGTTTTCAGTTCTTCACCTGTGAGAAAGATGTTAGCTGTGGGTTTGTTATATATGACTTTTATTATGTTGAGGTCAGTTCCCTCTGTGCCCATTACTTGTAGAGTTTTTATCAAAAATTGGTATTGAATTTTGTCAAAAGTTTTTTCTGCGTCTTTTGAGACATATTGTTTTTATCCTTCGATTTGTTAATGTGGTATATCACTTCAATTTGCCTATAATGAAGATTTTTTGCATCCCTGGAATAAATCCCACTTGATCTTGTTGTATGATCCTTTTAACGTACTGTTGGATTCAGTTTGCTAGTATTTTATTAAAGATTTTTGCATCTATATTCACCAATAATATTGGTCTGTAATCTTTTTTTGTGGTGGTGTCTTGGCCTGGTTTTAGTATCAGGGTGATGGTAGGCTCATATAATGAGCTTGGAAGCATTCCTTCCTCTGCAATTTTTCAAAGGAGTTTCAGAAGGGTAGGTGTCAACTTCTCTAAATGTTTGATAGACTTCCCCTGTGAAGTCATCCATTCCTGGACTTTTGTTTGTTGGAAGTTTGGGGGTTTTTTTCCCACTTTTTAGAGCCTCACCCATAATATATGGAAGTTCCCAGGCTAGGGGTCAAATCAGAGCTACAGCTGCCAGCCTATGCCACAGCCATAGCAACACAGGATCTGAGCCACATCTGTGACCTACACCACAGCTCATGGCAATGCCATATCCCTGATCCACTGAGTGAGGCCAGGGACTGAACCCACATCCTCATGGATACTAACCGGATTCATTTCCACTGCACCACAATGGGAACTCCCTTGTTTGTTGGAATTTTTTAAGCACAGTTTCAATATCGGAACGTGTGATTGGTCTATTAATATTTTCTATTTCTTCCTGGTTCAGTCGTGGAAGTTTGCACTTTTCTAAAAATTTGTCCATTTTGTCTAGGTTGTCCATTTTATTGGCCTATTGTTGCTTGTAGTAGTCTCTTATCCCTTCTATTTCTGTGTTGTCTGTTATAACTTCTCCTTTTTCATTTCTAATTTTATTGATTTGAGCCCTTTCCCTTTTTTCTTTATGAGTCTGGCTAAAGCTTTTCAATTTTGTTGATCTTTTCAAAGAATGAAATTTTGGTTTCATTTATTTTTTTTTCTATTCTTTTCTTCATTTCTATTTCATTTATTTCTGTTCTCATCTTTATGATTTCTTTCCTGCTACTCACTTTGGATTTTATTTGTTCTTATTTCTCTAGTTATTTTAGGTGTAATGTTAGGTTGTTTATTTGGGTTTTTTATTTTTTCCTGGGGTGTTGCTATAAAATTCCCTCTGAGAACTGCTTTTGCTACATCCCATAAGTTTTGGATTGTTGTGTCCTCATTGTCGTTTTCCTCCACATATTGTTTTATTTCCTCTTTGATCTCTTCAGTGATCCATTGGTTGTTTAGTAGCATATTATTTAACCTCCACATTTCTGTTTTTTGCAGATTTTTTCTTGTGGTTGATTTCTAGTCACATAGTGTTGTGCTCAGAAAAAAAATGCTTGATATGATTTCAATATTCTTAAATATACTGAGGCCTGATGTGTGACCCAAGATGTTATCTATCCTGAAAATGTTCCATGTGCAGTTGGGAAGAAATTTTATTCTTCTGCTTTCATATGAAATGTTCTATAAATATCAATTTAATCTATCTGGTGTATTGTGTCATTTAAGGCCTATTTCCTTCTGTCTAGATAATGTATATTGCTGAAAATGGGGTATTAAAGTCCCCCACTATTATTGTGTTATTGTCAATTTCTCCTTTTATGACTGTTAGCAGTTGCCATATAAACTGAGGTACTCCTATGTTGGGTGCATATGTATTTACAGTTGTTATATCTTTTTCTTGGATCGATCCCTTGATAATTAGTGTCCATCTTTGTCTCTTGTAATATTCTTTAAAGTCCATTTTGTCTGATATGAGTATTAATACTCCAGCTTCCTTTTGATTTATATTTAGATGGAATATCTTCTTACATCCTCTCACTTACAGTCTGTGTGTCCCTAGGCCTGAAGTGGGTCTCTTGCAGACAGCATATATACGGGTCTTGTTTTGTATCCATTCGGCCAGTCTATGTCTTTTGGTTGGAGCATTTAATCCATATACACTCAAGATAATTATCATATGTACTTATTGCCCTTTTATTAATTGTCTTGGGATTTGTTATTGTTTGGCTTTTTTCTTCCCTTCCTCTTTTGTTCTTTTCTCTTGTGACTTGATAATTAGCTTTCGTGTTGTATTTAAATTGTTTTTTTTTTCTTTTTTAGAGTGGGTATGTTTTAGTTTTTTGGTTTATTTTTCCCATGAGGTTTTGATATAGCATTTTATATATATACAAAATTGTTTTAAGTTGCTAGCCTTTTAATTTCAAAAGATTTTTCAGTATTCTGTATTCATCCTCTCCTCTTCTCATAACTGCTGGTTTTGGTATTTTTCTTTGGATTATATCCTACATTTATTTTATATTGTCCTTTACTGGTGAGCTTTCTCATTTGTAATTTTTTGTTGTTGTGTTTCTAGTTGTGGCCTTTTTTTTTTCTTTTCAACCTATAGATGTCCTTTAGCATTTGTCATAAAGATAGTTTGGTGGTGCTGAATTCTTGTCTTTTGCTTGTCTGTAAAGTTTTTGATCTCTCCATTGAACTGGAATAACAGCCTCGTTAGGTAGAGTATTCTCAAATGAAAGTTCTTCCCCTTCATGACTTTAAATTTATCTTGCCACTCTCTTCAGGCCTGTAGGGTTTCTGCTGAAAAATCATCTGATAACTTTATGGAGGTTCCCTTGTATGTTTTCTGTTGTTTTTCCCTTGTGGGTTTTTTTGGGGGGGTTGTTTTGTTTTTGTTTTTCTTTTGTTTTGTTTGGTCTTTTTAGGGACACACCCGTGACATATGGAAATTCCCAGACTAGGGGTTGAATCAGAGCTGCATCTGCCATTCTATGCCAAAGCCCCAGCAATGCCAGATCCTAGCCACATCTGCAACTTACAGCATAGCTCACAGCAACACCAGATCATTAACCCACTGAGTGAAGCCAGAGATCGAACCCACATCCTCATGAATACTAGTTGGGCTCTTAACCTGCTGAGCCACAGTGGGAACTCCTCAATTGTGGCTTTTAATATTTTTTCTTGGTGTTTAACTTTTGTCAGTTTGATTAATGTGTCTTCACATGTTTATCTTGTATGGTACTCTCTGTGCGTCCTCTACTTGACTGTCTCCTTTGCCATATTAAGGAAGTTTTTGGTTATAACCTCTTCAAATATTTTCTCAGGCCCTTCTCTCTTTTCATTCTGGGACCCCTATGATGCGAATGTTGGTACATTTGATGTTGTCTCAGAGGTCCCTTAGACTGTCCTAATTCCTTTTCATTCTTTTTTCTTTATTCTATTCCATGGCAATGATTTCCACTACTCTGTCTTCCACCTCACTAATTCATTCTTCTGCCTCAGTTATTCTCCTGTTGATTCCTTCTAGTGTATTTTTCATTTCAGATATAGTATTATTCATTTTGTTTGCTTGTTCTTTAAATCTTCCAACTCCTTGTTAACCATGTCTTGTAACTTCTCAATTTGTGCATCCATTCTTTTTCTGAGACCTTGGATCATCCTTATTATCATTACTCTGAATTCTTTTTCAGGGAGATTGCCTATTTCCTCTTCAGTTGTTTATGCTTGTTTTCTTATTCCTCTGGGGCATATTTCTCTGTTGTTTCATTTTGTCTAATTTTGTGGTCTTCTTTCTGCTGTGTGCAGGAGTTTAATTCCTCTTGTTTTTAGTGTTTGCCCTCTGATGGGTAAGGTTGGACCAAGGGCTTGTGCAGGCTTCCTGGTTGAAGAGACTAATACCTACCCACTTGTGGGTGGAGCTGGGTCTTGTCCCTCTGTTATCAGGGCTATGTCAAGTGGTGTGTTTAGAGGTGGTTATTGGCTCAGTATGATTTTAAACAGATTGTCACCTCTTTCTTCAGCATATATGGCCTTTCCCCCTTGATAGAAGGTGTGCTTGATGTTGTGGTGACCTAAGCCTATGCTGGATATTGAGCAGAGCCTCTGTTTGCTCTGTGGTTGTCACTGTCTTGTTAAGGGAAGTGTCTGTTCCCTAGCTGTTGGAATAGGAACTTCCAGATATGCTTCTGAGCTATAATTCTGATCTACAGTGCAAGGTAGATGGGTTTGCAGCATTCCCAATGGGGGAGGAGCCACTGAGTATTCCTCCACTGGACCTGTCCACCTGTAAGTGTGCTTTGTTGTGTCACCTTTTCTTCGTTGTCTGGGCTCACACAGTAAACAGCGGTTGACACTGCTCTCATCCCCTCCCTTCACCATGGGTGTGTCTGTAATTAGCTTTGGTGTCTCTCAGGAATTGTTTTCACAAGGTCATCAGTGAAGATCTACTGATGTCAGGACTCAGGATTTCAGTATTTGTGCTCCTGGGCTTGCTGTGGGATTTATGGAGGCAGCTCAGATTCCGGCCTTGCCCCCACCCCACCACCATGTGTATGTACCCACAAAGCTGCTCCAGCCAGACCCATCTCAGGTGCGGGAGCACTCATCATCTGTTCAGATGTTCTACCAGGCCTGAATTTATAAGGCCATCAGTGGAGGTATAAATCTGCTATTCACTCAGCTGGGAGGAGAGATTTCAGCTCATCCTCCTTAATCACAGGGTTTGTTTAGTATGGGTGCCTATTGTCTTTTTCTTCAGTGTGTGCTGCCCATTATCCCCTTCGTAGTAGGTGTGTGGATGAGGGAGCTGGCACCTAGTCTTAAAGTTCTCAGTAGTGTAGCAGCTCACACACATACCCAGAATAAGGCAGTGGCTAGGGATATAGTCCACGAGGGAGGTGGTATTGGCCTACACAATCCTTCCTGGAGCCTGGCAGCAGCCAGAAGTTGGCATTTGGTCACAGGCCCTTTGGTAGTGGCTGTGGAACATACACGCTCCCAAGATGCAAAGGCAGAGGTTGGCACCTGGTGATAGGATTCTGGCTGTCAACAGTGATGGCAGTGGGCCACAGGCATGTGCCCAGAGATGCAGAGGCAGAGGTTGGTGCCCATTCACTGAAATTTAGGGACAGCAGTTGGCCTTATGAGATTTTAGGGAGTCAGGGGCAGTCATCATTGCCCAGTTGCAGCCCCCCTGGGAACAACAACATCCAGCCGTGCATGCTCCCAGGAAGAAGGTGGGGAGGGGTTGGTGCCTGGTCATAGTTGTGGGCCCTCTGGAGGTGGCAGCTGCAATGGGTCTTGAGCATCCCTGGGAAGGAAGGATTGGTGACTGTTGCCTGCTTATGAGACATTCAGTGGAGGCAGTGGTTTTTTCTTACCTCTGGAGTCTGAGATGACCACAGTGGCTAGAACCTGGCCTCAGAGTTCATACAAGTGGTGCCCTGTGGCCTGAGAGCCCATGCATGGAGAAAGAAGCACATCTAGTGGTCTTTCCCCTCCCCTCTCATGCCATTCAACAGTAGCACCCTGCCTCTCTAGTGGGCCCGGGATTCTTCCTGGTCTCTTTCAGTTATGGTGGACCACACTGTAGCTCCCTCAGGTTTTCTCCTCATAGCCAACCCCAGTCATCTTCCAGGATCTGACTTTTGAAGCCTGAGCCTTAGTACCCATCCCCTGCCCACCTGGCTAATGTGTGCTGGCTGGTGGCACCAACTGACTATGCAGATCTTTCTCCAGTTTGCCATGCACAAACAGGTTGCTGCAATCTCCTCTGAGGGTCCAAAGCTCCCCCTCTATTCTGGCTGGCCTCTGCCAATGAGGGGACTTCCCAGTGTGTGGAAACCTTTCCTCTTTCACAGCTCCTTCCCAGAGGCACTGGTCCCATCCTGATTCCCTTCCTCTCTTTTTTTTTCTTTTGTCCTATCCAGTTACTTGGAGATTGTCTTGCCCTTTTGGAATTCTGAGATCCAACAGAGTTCAGTAGATGTTCTGTGAGAATCATTCCACATGTAGATGCACTTTATTTGTATCTGTTGGAGAAAGTGTGTTCCATGTTCTTTCTACTCCTCTGCCATCTTTGACTGTGTCCCCCCTTTCATTTCTGATAGTAGTATTTTGTATCCTATTTCTCTTTTCTTAGTCTGGCTAGAGGATTATTGGTTTTATTGATTTTTTCAAAGAATCAGCTGTTGGTTTCATTGATTTTCTCTACTGATTTTTTTTTTTGTCTTTTTAGACCACACCCATGGCATATGAAGTTTCCACACCATGGCATATGGAGGTTCCCACACCCACGGCATATGGAGTATCCCATGGCATATGGAGGTTCCCAGGCTAGGGGTCTAATCAGAGCTGTAGCTGCCAGACTACCTCACAGCCATAGCAATGCTGGGTCTTTAACCGACTGACCAAGACCAGGGATTGAACCTGTGTCCTCATGGATGCTAATCGGGTTTGTTAACCACTGAGCCATGATGGGAACTCCTTTTCTACTCATTTCAATTTCAATTTCATTGATTTCTGCTCAAAGTATTAGGTATTTCTGATCTTATTCTGGATTTCATTTTTTTCTTCTTTTTCTGATTTCCTAAGGAAAGTTAGATTATTGATTTTAGATCTTTCCTTTTCTCTAACATACACAATAAATATTATAAATTTCCCTCTAAGTACTATTTCACTGTATCCCACAAATTTTTATAAGTTCCGTTTTTTTCATTTTCATTTAGTTCAAAATGTTTGAAATTTTATCTTGTGATTTATTTTTTGACCCATGTATTATTAAGAAGTGCTCTTTGGTTTAATCTCCATGTATATGGGGATCTTTCAGGTTTTTTTTTTTAATGTTATTGATTTCTGGTTTAATTCAATTTTGATCTGAGAGCAACATGTGATTTCTATTCTTTTAAATTTGTTAAGATGTGTCTTATGGCCCAGAATGTATTCAACATTGGTGAATATTCCATGTGAACTTGAGAAGAATGCATATTCTGCTGTTGTTAGATGAAATAGTATATAGATGTCAATTATGTCCAGTTGATTGTATTGGTGAGTTCAGTATCCTTATTGATTTTCTCCCTGCTTAATCTGTCCATTTCTGATACAGGAGTGTTGAAGTCTCCAATTGTAACAATAGATTATTTATCCTTGCAGTTTTCAGTTTTTGCCTCATTTTCTTTGACACTCTGTTTTTAGGTTCATATACATTAAGGGTTGTTAATGTCCCACTTTCATTTTCAATTTTAGTAATTTGAGTCTTCTCTTTTTCTTTGTCAACCCGGCTAAAGTTTTGTCAATTTTATCGAAGAATCAACTTTCGGTTTTATTGATTTTCTCTTTTTTTCTAGTTTTTATTTCTTTTATCTTTGCTCTAGTGTTTACTATTTCCTTCATTCTGATATTTTTAGGTTTACCTGTTCTGCTTTTTCTAGTTCTTTAGGTTGCTAAGTTGAGGGTTTTTTATTTTGCTTTTTTTTTTTAGTATAAGCATTTATAGCTATAAATTGTTTCCTCAACACCCCTTTCACTGTGTCCCATAAGTGTTGGTATTGGTATGCTGTATTTTAATTTTCAGTATGCATTTTGTTTTATTTCTTTTGTACTGCACCTGTAGGGAAGTTCCTGAGCCAGGGATCAATAGGAGTCACAGTTACAATCTACCATGGCTTCAGCAATGCCCAATCCTTAACTCACTCTGCCAGGCTGGGGATTGAGCCCACACCACCACAGAGAAAATGCCAGATTCTTAACCCGCTGTGCCAAAGTGGAACTCCATTTTTGTTAAGCATTTTCTAATATCCCTTTTGATTTCTTCTTTGATCCATTGATTGTTTGAAAATATGTTGTTTAATTTCCACAATTTTGTTTTCCTTTTGTTACTGATTTCTAACTTTATCACAATTTGGTCAAAGAAGATAGTTAGTATGAAATCTTTTTTTTTTTTTTTTTTTTTTGCTTTTTTTTTAGGGCTACACCCGTGGCATATGGATGTTCCCAGGCTAGGGGTCGAATTGGAGCTGTAGCCACTGGCCTATGTCACAGCCACAGTAATGCAGGATCTGAGCCATGTCTGCGACCTACACCACAGCTCATGGCAACACCAGATCTTTAACCCACTGAGTGAGTCCAGGGATCGAACCCACAACCTCATGGTTCCTAGTTGGATTCATTAACTACTGAGCCATGATGGGAACTCCCTGAAATCTATCTTTTTAATTGTACTGATATTTAACTTGTAACCTGACATGTGGTCTGTATTGCAAAATATCCCATGTACACTTGAGAAGAGTGTGTATTCTACTGTTGTTGGGTAAGGTGCTCTGCAAGTGTCTGTTGTACCTAGTTGGTTTCTTGTGTGGCTTAAATCCTTTGGTTCCTTACGTATTTTCTGCCTGGTTGGGTAATGCCTACCCATTATTTTGAATGGGATACAGAAGTCTTCAACTATTGAAGAACTCTCTATTCCACCCTTAAATTCTGTCAGGTTTGGCTTCATATGCTTTGATGATCTTTATTATGTGCATAAATGTTTATAACTGTTGAATCATCCTGCTGTATTGAACACAGTAATATATAATGTCCTTATTTGTTTCTTATAAGCTTTTTTGATTTACTCTATTTTGTCTATTATTAGTATAGCTACCCCTATTCTCCTTTGTTTACCATTTGCATGGAATATCTTTTTCTATCCTTTTACTTGCAGCTTGTTTGTATCTTTGACTATATGTCTTGTAGACAGTATATAGTTACATCTGTCTTTTGATTGGAGATTTCAGTCTATTTACATTTAAAGTAATAACTCATAAGGAGAGACATATTTCTTTTTCATTATATATTCAAGTTTATAGCGTTTTGTCTCTCATTTCCTGTATTACTGTCCACTTTTGTGTTTAGTTGATTTCTTTTTTTTTTTTTTTTTTTTTTTGTCTTTGTTGTTGTTGTTGCTATTTCTTGGGCCGCTCCCGTGGTATATGGAGGTTCCCAGGCTAGGGGTCGAATCGGAGCTGTAGCCACCGGCCTACGCCAGAGCCACAGCAACGCAGGATCCGAGCCACGTCTACAACCTACACCACAGCTCACGGCAACGCCGGATCGTTAACCCACTGAGCAAGGGCAGGGACCGAACCCGCAACCTCATGGTTCCTAGTCAGATTCGTTAACCACTGCTCCACAACAGGAACTCCTAGTTGATTTCTTAATAATGAAAACTTTTAATTATCTTTTTTATTTCCTTTTGTATCTATCCTATAGCTATTTTCTTTGTGGTTACTATGGGAATTACATTTAACATTCCTAAAATTATAACATTTAATTTGAATTGATACAGACTGAATTTTAATAACATACAAAATTCTACTCTTTTATAGCTCCATTACCATCCCTTTCAGCTGCTGTCAAAAAATTACACCTTTATACACTGTGTGCCCCAAACATAAAAAAATGATTATTTTAATTGCATAGTTTCTTAAATTATGTAGAAAATAATATTTGGAGTTACAAAATAATGTTAAAAGCAATACTATCTTTTTACACTAATAATATTTTCTTTAAATATATGTCTCAAGTCATGTAAGAAAAAAAGTGGTTATAAATAATTGTTACAATAATATTAGCTTTTATAACCACCTATATATTTACCTTTATTGATACCCTTACTTTTTCAATGGCTTCAAGTTACTGTCTAGAGTCCTTTCATTTCACTTTGCAGGACTCCCTTGAGCATCACTTGCAGGAAAGGTCTAGTGGTCACATACTCCTTCAGCTATATCATTTAGTGTCTTAATTTCCCTCTCATTGTTGAATGACTGTTTTGTTGAATAAGAGACTCTTGGATGAGTTTTTTTCTTTTACTCTGAATATATCAGCACACTATCTTGCTGTCTCCAAAGCTTCCGATGAGAAATCTATTGCTAATCCTATTGAGGATCACTTTACGCAGTGATTCACTCTTCTCTTGCTGCTTTCCTTCTTTGTTTCTGAAAGTTTGATTATAATGTGTCTCAGTTGTGGGTCTGAGTTCCTCTTACATGGAGTTTGTTGAGCTTCTTGGATGTTTATAGTGTTCAAATTTGGGAAGAATTGAGTCATTATTCTTCAGATATAATTTTGATTTTTTATTATTATTAAAGTATAGTTTATTTACAATGTTTCATCAAGTTCTGTTGTACAACAAAGTGAATCACATGCATTTCCCTGTGCTATACAGTAGGATCCCATTGCCCATCCACTCCTTTTCTCTCCTTTTCCATATGGAGTTCTCACAATGTTTATGTTGATTCACTCACTGGTTAAGCTGGGACATCCATTTCCTTCTGCTCTCAGACACTGGCACTCCTTTTTCTCAGGCCTTTGGACTCAGATTTCCCTGGTTCTCAGGTTTTCACATGGTCTAGAGCTACACCAGCTGCTTTCCTGACCCTCTTGCTTGTCAACAGGAAATCATGGGATTTAGCCTTGCTAATTATGTGAGCCAATCCCTCACAATAAAATCTATTTCTATATAGCTATATACATCCATATCTATGTCTCTCTATATATCTATATATACATATCTATATAGAGATGTATAAAGAGATATATCCTATTGGTTTTGTTTATCTGAAGAACCCTAACACAGGTACTTATTAATCTAAGGCAGATTACAAACAGTATCAAGTGAGAGATCTAAGAGATAATCTTTATTTTTGAAATAAGCCTTCTATTTCCCCAGGGTTTTTGAGGAGGCAATAAGGAAATTTATATATATATGTAAACAAATATTACATATATTTATTTAAGTTTATATATATTTATAACTATACATAACCATAAAACTATATGTAAATATATAAAACTATATTTATATATAGTTATATATATAACATATATATTAGAGAGAGAGAGAGTTTTGATCACAATACATGAAAATCCTTACCTTGACTGGAGCTGTAGTTCCATCTGAAATTTTTTCTACATGCACAAGAATTCAGTTAATACTTCTTGAAGGTACAGCACTTTCCCTGAAGTCAAGAAGAAAGCATAATATTTAGGGGGTTGAGATGTGGTAAGAATATGCATCCTCTGAGGATGACACCTTCCCTGACAACCATTGTTCTTCTTGAATGGGACCTGTTTACCACTCCAGCCTCATGCCAAGCACCAGCTCCTTGGTGAGGGTCCCCAGGGAAATGATGAGGAAGTTATGATATCGGCTTCTTGAGATTCTGACCTAGATTCAAGACTTTGGGCTCTAAGTGGGCCACATGTTTTCCAAATAAAAAGTTTTATTTTTTTTTTCAAATTATAAATATATGTTCAGTGTAAAACACTGAATTGATTACCAAGAAAAAAAAGAGGAAAAATTACTCAAAATTCTAATGGTCAGGGATAAACTTTGGTTAACACCTGGCAAACATCTTGAACCAAAATGAGAAGAGTAGATTGGAATGTGGCTTTATGGTAACAGACATCGAATAACTCAAAAGTTCCCCCCAAAAGTCATTTGGGCAACACAACTTACTCAGCTGTGAATGTTAAGTACTGATGAGCCCCAAAGAAAATTATTGGATTTAAAACTGTTAAGGTGACAATACTCCCCAGCAAATTGATATACACATATTATGTGATCCCTATTTAAATTCTAAAAGAAAACAATTCTTTTTCTCCTTCTATTTTACTCACAACACTTCACTTCTGCCATATCAGATGTGTGTTTTTCCACATCAGGCAGTTTAACCCAATTCTGACACTGTCTACAGAGGATTTAGTGACAGATCTCACAGTTCATTCCCACAAGACTGATTCTCAGTTCATTTTTTTAGTTTTATTGAAGTATAGTTGATTTTACAAGGTTGTGATAATTTTTGTTGTACAACAAAATGATTCAGATATACATATACACACATCTATTCTTTTTCAAATTCTTTTCCCATATAGAATATCACAGAATATTAGATAGAGTCCTCTGTGCTATACAACAGGTCCTTGTTGGCCAAACATTCTATATACAACAGTGTGCACATGCCAATCCCAAACCCCTAATCCATCCCTTCTCCTCAACTTTGGTAACCATAAGTTTATGTCCAAAGTCTGTGAGGCTGTTTCTGTTCTGCAAATAAGTTCATTTCTGTCCTTTTTTAAGGTTCTACATATAAGTGATGTCGTATGATGTTTCTTTTTGTTGCTAACAATACTTCACTTAGTATGAAACTCCAGTAAGGAAATTATTAAGTATCTTCTTATTGCCATTTTATTAATTGCTTTTTGTTTTGTTGGCCTTTTTTCTTCCCTTCATTTCTTGTTCTTATCTCTTGTGATTTGATGACTATCTTTCATGTTGTGTTTGCATTGCTTTTTCTTATTTTTACTTCTGTATCTATTGTACATTTTTGGTTTGTGGTTACCATGAGGTTTTGATATAGGAGTCTATATATATACAAAATTGTTTAAAGTTACTGGTCTCCTAATTTCAAATATGTTTCCAATATCCCACATTTGTACTCTCCTCTTCTCACAGTTTCTGGTTTTGATTCCATATTTTTGTGTGGATGATTTCCTACGTCTACTATGCTCACTTTTACCAGAGAGACTTCTCATTTGTAAAGTTCTTGTTTCTAGTTGTGACTTTTTCTTTTCCACCTTGAAGTTCCTTTAGCATTTGTTGTAAAGCTGATTTGGTGGTGCTGAATTTCTTAGCTTTTGCTTATCCGTAAAGCATTTGACTTCTCTGTCACATATGAATAGAGCCTTGCTGGGTAGGGTATTCATGGTTGTAGGTTTTTCCACTTTCATCTCTTCAGGTATATCATGTCACTCCCTTCTGGCCTGCAGAGTTTCTTCTGAAAAAGTAGCTGGTAATATTATGATGATACCCTTGTATGTTATTTGTTTGCTTTTCCCTAGCTGCTTTCAATATTCTTCTTCTTTAATTTGTTCAGTTTGATAAATATGTCTTTGGGTATTTCTCCTTCGGTTTATTCCACACTGGATTTGTGCTTCTGAATTGAAGTGAGCGATTTCTTTCGCATGTTAGAGAGCTTTTGGCTATTATCTCTTGAAATATTTTCTATGGTCCTTTCTCAATCTCTTCTCTTTCTGGAACCCCTAAATTCTAATGTTGATATGTTTAAAGTTGTTCCAGAGTTCTCTTCAACTGTACTCATTTCTATTCTTTTTTCCTTGTTCTATTTGCATCAGTGATTTCCAAGTCTTTCTTCCATCTCACTTATTTGTTCTTGTGCCTCATGTATTCTGCTATTGATTCCTTCTAGTGAATTTTTTTTCTTTTCTTGTGTTCGTGTGTTTGTGTGTTTGTTTGTTTTTTAGGGCCACATCCATGGCATATGGAAGTTCCCAGTCAAATCGGAGCTAAAGCTGCCAGCCTATGCCACAGCCATAGCCACAGCAACAAGGGATCTGAGCTGCATCTGTAACCAACACCACAGCTCAGGGCAATGCCAGATCCCCAACCCAGAGATCAAACACACATCCTCATGGATACTATTTGGATTTGTTTCTGCTGCACCACAATGGGAACTCTGACTATTTCATTTCAGTTATTGTGTTGTTCATCTCTGTTCTTTAAATCTCCTATTTCTTGTTAAACTTTTCTTGTACTTTCTTAATCTTTGCCTCTAGTATTTTTCCAATATCTTGGATCATCTTTACTATCATTACTCTAAAGTTTTTTACATGTAGGTTGCTTATCACCCCTTCACATAGCTCTTTTTAGGCTGTTTTGTCTTTTCCTTCATCTAGAGTGTATTCCTTTACCTTTTCCCTTTGTCTAGCTCTCTGCATTTGTAGTCTCCTTTCTGCAGGCCTCAAGGTAGTAACCTCTTTTGCTTCTGGTATCTTCTCCTTTGTGAATGATGTTGACTCAGAGGCTTGTGGTAGGCTTTGTGATGAGAGGCACAGGTGTCTGCCCACTGGTGGGTGGAGCTGAGTTTTGTTGCTCTGGTGGGTAGGACCATGTCAGTGGTTGTGATTAGAGGTGGCTGTGTGCCAGGGAGGACTTTAGGAAGCTTATCTGCTAATGGGTGGAGCTATGTTCCCATCCTGTTTGGCCTAGGGCTTCTCAGCACTGGTGGGTGGGGACAGATTTTTCCAAAATGGTGGCCTCCAGGGGAGTTCATTCTAGTGATTATTCCCTGGGACCTCTGCCTCCAATGTCCTGTCCCCACAGTGAGCCACAGCCAACTCTTGTTTTCCAAGGAAACACTCCTAGATCCACAGGTAGCACAGGACCATATTCTTATGGGATCCCTGCTTGCCCTTGGACCCAGCGCACATGGAACCTTCTGTGCACCCTGCAAGAGTGTAGTCTTTGTTTCCCAGTCCTGTGGAGCTCCTGCACTCAAGTTCCACTGGATTTCAATGCCAAATGCTCTTGAGGCTCCTTTTCCCAGTGCCAGAGCCCCAGGCTGGGTAAAACTGATGTGGGGTTCAGAACTCTCACTCCTGTGGAAGAACCTCTGTTGTATGGTCATTTTCCAGTCTGTAGGTCACTCGCCCAGCAGGTATGAATTCCTTATAGCATGAAAGAACCCCTTCTTTTTTGTCTTTGGTTGTAGGATATATTTTATGGTAGCTCCCAGCCTATTTGGTCAATGCTTGTTTAGCAGTTAGTTGATTTTTGTGGTTTTGTGAGAGAATGTGATCTCAAGTCCTTATACTTCACCATCTTATCTGGAATCTCCTGCAATTTTTTTAATGTTGATACAAACGAACTTATATACAAAACAAAAATAGAACCATAAATATAAAAAGCAAACTTATGGTTACCAAAATGGAAAAAGGGGGTGGAGGGATAAATTAGGAGTTGGATATTAACATATACACACTATCATATGTAAAATTGATAACCAATAAGGACCTACTGTGCAGCACAGTGAACTATACTCAATATTTTGTAATAACCTGTAATGGAAAAGAACCTGAAAAAGAATACACAAATAAAACTGAATCACTTTGCTACACACCTGAAACTAACATAACATTTCAAGTCAAACTCTTAATTAATTTTAAAAAACAAATAAAAATTTAAATAATTTTGAGTGCCTACTGTGACCCAGAGAGTTAAGAATCTGATTTTAGCCACTCAGGTCATTGTGGAGATGCAGGTTTGATCCCCTGCCTGGCACAGTGGGTTAAAGAATCCAGTGCTGCCACAACTGCAGCATAGGTTGCAGCCATGACTCAGAATCAATCCCTGGCACAGGAACTTCCAGGTGCCACAGAAACAGCCATTAATTTTGTTTTATTTTTAAAAATAAAAATTGATTTCTAGTCTTATAGCATTGTAGTTGAAAGATGCTTGATATAATTTCAATTTTCTTAAATTTACTGAGACTTGTCAACAACAATGTGAGCTATCATGGAGTTTGTTCCATAAGAACTTGAAAGAAATGTATATTCTGTTGCTTTTGGATTGAGTGATCTATATATATTTATTAAGCCATCTTGTCTAACACATAGTGTGAGGACAGTGTTTCCTTATTGGTTTCATCTGGATGAAATAGCCATTGATGTAACTGCAGTGTTAAATTCCCCTACCTCTATCTGTTATTGTCAATTTTCCCCTTTATGTCTGTTACTATATGCTTTATGTATTTAGGTGCTTCTATTTGAGATGCATATATATTAAAATTGTTATGTCTTCCTCTTGTATTGATCCCTTTATCATTACACAATATCTTTCTTTGTCTCTTGCTACAGTCATTGTTTTAAAGTCTATTCTGTCTGCTATTACTAACCCAGCTTTCTTTGCATTTCCGTTTGCATGGAATATTTTTTCCATTGCCTCACTTAAAGCCTATACATGTCTTTAGACCTGAAGTGAATATCTTGTAGGCAGCATATAATGGGTCTTCTTTTTTAATATATTCATCCACTTTACGTTTTTTATTGTTATTTACATTTAAAGTAGTTGTTGATAGATGTGTCCTCATTGTCATTTTATTGTTTTCTCAGCTTTTGCAGTTCTTTTTGTTCCATTCTTCTTCTTTTGCTCTCTTTCCTTGTGATTTAATGACTATCATTGGTGCTACATTTGGATCTCTTTCTCTCTTTCTTTTTTTGTGTGTATATGTCTATTATAGATTTTTCGGTTTGCTTACCATTAAGTTTATGTATAACAACTTATACACATACATAATTAAGTTGATGATCACTCAAGTTCAAATGTATTCTAAAAGCCCTTCATGTTTAGTCCCCCTTTTAATGTTTCTGACATCATATTTTACATATTTTTGTTTTGTAAATCCCTTATCTACTTATTGTGGACGTATATTATTTTATTCTATTTTACTCAATGCAGGATCTGAGTTGTGTCTCTGACCTACACCACAGCTCATGTCAATGCTGGATCCTTAACCCACAGAGTGAGGCTAGGGATCGAATCTACACCCTCATGGTTACTAGTCAGATTCATTTCCACTGGGCCACAACTTGAATTCCCTCCTACCATTTCTTATATGTTTGTTTTTACCAATGAGATTTTCCCTTTTTTAAGTTCCATATTTCTAGTTGTGGCCTTTTATTTTCTACTTAGAGAAGTTTCTTTGCCACGTCTTATAAAACTAGCTTCATGGCTCTGAACTCTTAGCTTTTGCTTTTTGTGAAGCTCTTTATTTCTTAATCAAATCTGAAAAAAAAAGCATTGCTGGGTATTCTTGGTTGTAAGTTTTTTCCTTTTAACACTTTAAATACATTGTGCCACTCCCTTCTGGCCTGCAAAGTTTCCACTAAGAAGTCAGTGATAGTCTCATGGGAGTCCCCTGGTAGGTAATGAATGCTTTTCCCTTGTTGCTTTTACTATTCTCCATTTTTCTTTCATTTAAATTACATTGTGTCTTGCTGTGGATCTCTTTGAGTTGAACTTGTTCAGGACTCTCTGTGTTTCTTAGACCCAGATATATTTTTTTCCTTTCTTATTTTAGAGAAGTTTTCAGTTATTATTTCTTCAAATAAGCTTTCTGTCCCTTTCTTTCTTTCTTTCTTCTCCTCTGGGACCCCTATAATGTGAATGTTAATATGCTTGATGTTTTTCCAGAGGTCTCTTAAACTGTTCTCATTTTTTTAATTCTTTTTTCTTTTTTCTCTTCAACTTGGGTAATTTCCACTAGTCTTTCAGTTGGCTGAACTGTTCATCTACATCACATAATCTACTGTTGATTCTTTCTATTATAATTCTAATTTCAGTTATTGTATGCTTCAGGCCTGTTTGGTACTTCTTTATATTTTTAACCCTTTGTTAAACTTCTCACCTGTGTTCATCCATTCTTCTCCTGATTTCACTGAGCATCTTTATGATCATTACTTTGAATTCTTTGTCAGGTAGATTGTTCACCTCTACTTCACTAAATCCATCTTCTGGTGTTTTGTCTTGTTCCTTCATTTGGAACACATTCCTTTGTTACCACATTTTGCCTAATTCTCTGTGTTTATTTGTATGTGTTTAGTAGGTTGATTACATTTCCTGATCTTGGAGAAGTGGCCTTAGGCAGGAAATTATCCTATTGGGACAAACAGCACACTCCCCTATGATCACCTGAACCATATACCTAGAGGTATCACCTTTTAGGGATGAGTGGGCCTTTCTGTTGCAGTGTAGCTAACTATTGTGGGCATGCTAGTAGGTGGGGCTAGTCTCTGGCTGTCAGAACCTGCTTTGTTGGAGGCTACTGGCCAGTGCTTGGCGAGGTTGTGTCTCAGGGCAACCAGCTTCAGGTAAAAAAGGCTAGGGCTGGTGCCAGCCTGCTAGTGGGTGATCCAGTAGCTTCAGAGTCCCAGGGCTGGAAGCAGGCCTGTGGAGTCCTAGGGTAGCAGGCAATGGGGCCTGAGCATCCAGGACTGATCCCAGCTCACTGGTGAGCAGGGCAAAATATTTACATGACTGGCTACTCAGCTTGGGGGTGGGGGTGGGGCTCCAATGACTGGTGTCAATTGGCTGGTGAAAGGGGCCAGATCCTGGCACTGATAGGCTAGAGAGAAGATGCCAACATGGTGCTTGCCAGCATCAGTGTCCTCATGGCAGAATGAGCTCTCCAAAGTAGTTGCTGTCAGTGTCCATGTGCTCAGAGGGAATCCCAGTTGCCTCCTGCCTTTCTTGGAGACTTTCTATAATAAGCAAGTAGGTCTGATCCATGTTCCTTTTAAATTATTGCCTCTGGGTGATGGTGCAGGGTGACCACATGGGTGTCACAGCAGCTGTGGCAGCCAGCAGCTGTGGCAGCCAGCTTTGCTCCCCAGGGAGAGCCCAAGCACCACCAGCAGCTCACAGTGTGGTGGTCCAGGGCCCTGGGAAAGTTAGCAGTGCAAGTGCCAAGATGCCAGGTAGCTACACAGCCCTCACTGTGGATCGGACCTACTCTGACCTGGGCTGGCACCCACCACTTCAATAGCCAGGTAGAACAATATAACATGAACACCCTAAGCCTACCCCTGAACATATGCCAAGGAGAGGTCAGACACCAACCTCAACTTAATTGTCCCAGATGTATCTTGGACTTTCACAAGGTCAAACTCAGTGCAGACAGCCTGAGGCAGAAAATTCTAAAGGTCACCAAGCAGATAAAAATAGAGCAAATGTCCTGTGAAGGGGATGTTGCAGAGTACCTGAAACTAGTCAACAGCCCAGACAGGCAGCAGTAGGCTACATCAAACGGGTGTTTGAGAAAAATCAGAAGTTGGTGCACTCCATTGCCTAGCTACAGAAGTTGGAACAGTATCACAGAAAGTTCAGGGAACTCAAGCAGAACGGAGCCCCCAGAGCTCAGAGGATCTTTCCAGACACAACCAGAAGGACACCCAGCCCTATCTGAAGGATGACCAGGCCAAGGCTCACACCACCCCCCACAGCCTGGAGGCCACTACGTCGGGCATGCCAGGGGTGTCCCTCATCCTACCCATATTCGTCTTTGACAAGTCCAAAGAGTTTGCCAACTTGGTCTGGAATAAGTTTGGCAGAGCCAACATCGCTCACCTCGAAAACTTGGAGAAATTCCAGCCAAATGCCAGTGCCAGGGCATATGGAGGCAGTGCCACCATCGTGAACAAGTATGGCAGCAATGATGAGTGCTTGAGCAACATGTCAGGCTCGGGTGACAGCAAGGCATACAGTCGTTCACGGCCAGGAGAGTGGGTGCACAGGGCAGTCCAGGCAAGCTTACCACCATCCTGGAGGAGCTGAGGGAGATCGAGGACACCCAGGTACAGCTGGCTGAGGACATTGAGGTGCTGAAGATACAGTTCAAGAGGGAGTATGGCTTCATCTCACAGACCCTGCAGGAGGAGAGATACAGGTATGAGTGGCTAAAAGTGGCCTATTTGGGGGGTGTCCTTCACTCTCTTGAGCCTAGATAATGTTTTCCATTAAATCTCTCTGTGTAGATATAAAAAAGGAAGACCTAGAAGATTTTCATGGAAACCATTGTCCACCCTCTCTTCCCACCAGCTCTCCTGTTATCTGAAGGCATCAAGATGCATAATAGTATACATTTTCTTCCAGAAAACATCAGATAATCTTGATTTAAATTAAGTGCAATATTTTGCAAACAGCTGCTCTTAGGGAAATCTGAAAAAATGTGACATGGGCCATGGTTTGAGGGAATGGAGTAGTCGAGTATTTGGCACAAATCCAGTATGGGTCAGACTTACACAACTCAAGATTTCTTTCTTTTACTTTTTTTTAAATTTTACAACTCAGTGGTTTTAGTAAATTTACACTTGTGCAACAGTCACTACTATGTTATTCCAGACTTGAGCTTTTCATAATAATAAACATCATGTCATGAAAATAAATAAATAAATTACTACCTCTGTGGTGGCTCTTGGAGCTTATGAAATATTGCATCCATCCTTTAAAAACAGAGCTTCTCTTTCCTATAGCATTCCTGTTCTAGCCCTGCTGGCCTATGAAGACAATTTTTCTAGAGGCTTATCTTCTTGATGCAGGAGCCCCTGGCTGGGTATCAGAACCATCACTTCTTGGAGTTTCCGTCGTGGCTCAGTGATTAACGAATCTGACTAGGAACCATGAGGTTGTGGGTTCGATCCCTGGCCTTGCTCAGTGGATTAAGGATCTGGTGTTGTGGTGAGTTGTGGTGTAGGTCACAGACGCAGCTCGGATCCCGCATTGCTGTGGCTCTGGTGTAGGCCGGCAGCTACAGCTCTGATTCAACCCCTAGCCTGGGAACCTTCATAGGCCACAGGAGTGGCCCAAGAAATGACAAAAAAGACAAAACAAACAAACAAAAAAAAAAACACCATCACTTCTTATGGAGGACCTCTGCAATTGTGATCATCCCATTTGTGGGTCCTCCGTCTGAAGGTGTGGTTTTTCAATATACAGTGTCTCTGCCGTTCCTACTCATCTTGTGGTTCCTTCTTTATATCTTTAGTTTTGGAAAATCTAATCTCATAGTCTTCAGGTCATTCTCATTAACAGTGGCTCTGTAAATAGTTATAATTTTGGTGTGTCTGTGAGAGGAGGTGAGTCCAAGGTCTTACTCTGCCATCTTGACCACTACTTCTCTGACTGATGATATTTTCAGAGTTTTAACTAGTAGGTGTTCTCTGATCCCTGACACTGTTTGCTGCCCCCTATTTCTTAGAATGCTCTGATTTCATTTGCTTTGATGAGAAAGCAATCTTCTGATTCTCATAGTCTATTTCCTTTTTGGTCCCTTCTCCCTTCATTCATCCCTTATATAATGATTTCCCTGGACTATCATCCTTATCCCTATGATTCTCTCACTGTAACACACTATAGGCTTCGTCTCCCATCATTTCATAGCTAGCATTTCTTTTCCCATAACACTGTATTTCCACACACATATTTGTTGTCTTTACATGTGCCAGAATAAAGATAGGTCAGAAATAAATGAAAGAGAAAAAATGTGCAATAGAGAAAATTAACAAAGCAAAAAGTTGGTACTTCAGAAAAAGTAATAAAATTGATAAACCTCTGATTAAGAAAAAAGAGCACAAACAAATCTCCACAAATATTAAGATACTAAGAAGATAAGAAGCCATAAATCTGGCAATATTTTAGGTTAAACAAAATCTTTGAAAAACCACCTACAAAAATTAACACAAGAAGATACAGAAAATCTTATTAGTTCTGTATCTATTAAGAAATTTACATTATTAATTTCTACACAAAAAAGACAGATGCAGATAGCTTCATTAATGAATTCTTCTAAACATTTAAGGAAGAAATACTAATCAAACAAATTCTCTCAAAAAGTAGAAAATACTTCTCAACTGATATTTATAAGACTAGCATAACCTTAATAACAAAATCTAACAAGGACAATATAAGAAAGGAGAATCGTGACTCGGTCTCTCACAAGAACATAGATATAAAAATCCTGGGCAAATATTAACAAATCAATTCCAGAAACACATAAAATGCATGATAAGCATAACACTTCATGACCAAATAATATATCTTCCAGGAATTATCATCCTGATGGATAAAGAAAAAACACTGGATAAAATTCAACACTCATTTATGGCTTAAAAAAAAAAAAAAAAAAAAAAAAAAAAACCTTAGCGGAGTTCCCACCGTGGTGCAGTGGAAATGAATCCTACTAGGAACCATGAGGTTGTGGGTTTGACCCCTGGCCTTGCTCAGTGGGTTAAGGATCCAGCACTTCCCCGAACTGTAGTGTAGATCACAGACGTGGCTCAGAACCTGTGTTGCTGTGGCTGTGGTGTAGGCCAGCAGCTGTAGCTCAGATTTGACCCCTAGCCTGGGAACCTCCCTATGCCGCATGTGCAGCCCTAAAAAGCAAAAAAATAAAATAAAAAATAAAAAATAAAATCTTAGCAAGTAGGAATAGTAGAAATATTTCCTCAATCTCTTTAGAATATTTACCACCTTCACCCCAAAATGTTTAATAGTAAATTATTATTTATTTATATTCATTTACTTTTAAAGTGTTCAAGGTAATGACTTGATATACATATATACTGTGAAAGGATTCTCATCATCAAGTTAATTAACATTCATCACCTCACATATTTACTTTTCTTTTTGGTGAGAATACCAAAAAAGACTAAATTCTAATCTCTTAACAAATTTCAATTATATAATACAGCCTTATCAACTATAAAAACCACATTATAATTATACCTCAGACCTTATCCATTTAAACGAAAGTTTGTACTCTTTTACCAGCCTCACAATATTTACTCCAGCCCCCATGCCTCTGTCAACCAACATGCTACTCTCTCTGAGTTCAACTTGTTTTCTACTCTACATGTAAGTGATACCATGCAGTATTTGTCTTTCTCTTGCTTATTTGACTTAGCACAATGTCCTCCAGTTTCAACCATGTTGTAATTGGTAGAATTTTCTTCTGTTTTTTTAAGGCTGCATAATATTCAATTGCCTTTATAATGGTGATATTGAAAGTCCTCATCACCCTTAAGATTAGGTATCAGCAAGGACACCCTCTGTCACAAGTTCTGTTCAACACTGTCCTGGAATTCCAGCCAGTTCAATAAGTCAAGGAGAAAAAGTTAAGAAAAGCCATATGATTTGGAAAGAAATAAAATTGTGGCATGGTTTTATAGAAGGAAAATCCCAAAGAATCTACAAACTGTTAGAAATAATATGTGAATTTAGAAAGGTCATTGAGTACAAGGTCAAGATACAGTTATCAATTCAGTATTATTTGTATTCTATCTTTTCTATATACAGAATACAAATAATTAGAAAAAAGTCTAGGAGAAGGATAAAGATGGTGGAGGAGTGAGACATGGTGCCCATCTTCTCCCACAAACACATCAAAAAAATCCATAGAACAATTTGCACAGAACATCTATTGCGCACTGGCAGAAGACCTTAAACCTCCAAAAAGGGCAAGAAACCCTTCATATAACTGGGTAGGACAAAAGGAAAAAAAGAGAGAGAGGGAAAAGGAGTCAGGATGGGACTAGCACTCTTGAGAGGGAGCTGCTAAAGAGGAAAAGAACCCACACCCTGGGAAGCCACCTAACTGGAAGGGAGATTGGCTCAGATGGAGAGACCTCAAAGTCATGGAGAAAAGTGCAACAGATGGACTGAGGAAGGAAAAGCAGAGTGACAGCCACAGAGACCATCTGTAGTACCACTTGCCTGGACACCACGACCTAAGATGCTCAGGCAGGGCTGGGCACTGAGACTCAGGCACCTGAGGTCAGCTCTGGGAAGGGGACTAGGATTGACTGTGTGGAGACAGCCTGAGGAGCTAGGGAGAAGTGCACCACAGGATGGGGAGCAGAGCACCACAGCCAAAGAAACCCAGGAGGAGCTCTGGGCCTGCATGGTGCCATTTTGGGGGAGGGTGAGGGGAGAAGGAGCTGACCACCACAGAAACATCTTTCCCTGCACATGCATGAGCTCTCAGAGGATGGGGTTCCTCTGGCACAGGCTATGGTGGTGAGGCACCACTTGCATGGGCTACAGGCAACAGGGCAACACTTGTGCAGGGTACAGGTGGCTGGACACTTCTTGTATAGGCTAAGAGCAGTGGGGCAGAGGCTAAGAATGACACGGCACCACTTGTGTGGTCTACAGGCAACAGTGGGGGAAAACCGTAACAATCATCTCAGACACCAGAGGTGGGTGTGGCCCGCCACCATTAATGGCCGGTGAACAGGCACTCCCTGTGGCCCCAGTAACCTCAGAGGTTGGCACAGAGGAGGTTTCAACCACCCATTGTTGCTTTCATTCCCCTAGAAATGCACCTACCCTGCTGCTACTACTGCCAAATGTTCCAGGTACCACCTACACCTGTCTGATTAATGTCACTTCCAAGGGCCCTGCAATCAGGAGCATCCTGCACTACCTTCCCATGGGTCCTTACCACTTTCAAGGGCCCAATAACTAGGCATTAGCTATTAGCCCTGCCCATTGTCTCCATCTCTCTGGAAGCACACACAGCACCCTAAATATAAAAAGTAAGCTCTCACAAAATACTCAGGGCACTTGTGCATATAAATAGCCCTCCAAGACTACATTAGTTGTTCTCCCTAAATTCACAGAATAAGAAAAATAGAAGCAAAATGAAGATGCTCAGGAACCATTTCCAGTTAAAAGAAAAGGACAATTCACCTGAAGCAGCGAACAATGAAACAGACCACTGCAGTCTGACACTGAGTGAAAAAGGAGACAGTGAAAACACTGAAGGAATTAAGAGTGGATAGGAACAGTAATGCAGATCACATTAAAAAGGAACTAAAAAATATAAGGAGGAACCAAGAAAAATTAGAAAATTCATTTGCAGAGATGCAAACTGAGTTAAAGGCACTGAAGAGCAGATAATGCAGAGGAATGAATTAGTGACTTGAAAGACAGAAACACCCAATTGGGACAGCAGATAGAAAACCAAGTGAAAAAACATGAAAGCAATATAAGAGATCTATGAGATAATATAAAGAGGGCCAATCTACTCATAATAGGGATTCCAGGAGGAGAAGAAAAAGGAAAGGGGGCTGAAAATATATTTGAAGAAATTATGGCTGAAAACTTTCAAAATCTAAAGGAAACATATGTCAAGATACAGGAAGCACTGAAGGCCCCAAACAAGTTAAACCCAAAAAGGTCCATAACAATACATGTTATAATAAAAGTGGCAAAAATTAAAGAAAGGACTCTAAAGGCAGCAAGAGAAACACAAAGCATTAAGTATAAGGGAAAATCCATAAGGCTATTAGCTGATTTCTCTACAGAAACACTACAGGCCACAAGAGAGTGGCAAGATATAGTCAATGTTTTAAAAGGAAAAAATTTGCAGCCTAGAATACTCTACCAAGCAAGAATATCATTTAAGATAGGAGAAGAAATAGAGAATTTCTCCAGCAAGCAGAAACTAAAAGAGTAGAGAAACACTAAACCCATCCTAAAAGAAATACTTAAAGGGCTCCTCTAAATAAAAAGGAAGTAAGAATACATAAATAGGATGGAGGAAATCACAATTGGAAAGCAATCACTTAAATAAGCCAGTGCACAGATCTAAAAGGGGAAAAAAATTAACTAATGTAAAAGAGAAAATAAACACAAGGAAGAGCAAAAGGACAAACATGAGGATGTTAAAAAAGGACTTCAAAATCATAAAATGTGGGAAAGGAAAGTAAGAAAATACAGAAACTTTTTTTTAGAATGTGTTTGAGCCTCTACAGCTATCAGTCTATAAAGCAAGCAGATACAGAAGTGGTTAATATACTTGAAAAACAGGGCAACTGCAAATCAAAACCAAACATTACATCCACAAAAACTAAAAAGAAGACACAAGCGTAAAAAGATATCATCCAACCAAAAAAAGAAAGGAACAAAAAGAAACATAGAATCCACTGGAAAACAAGATTAAAATTACAATAAATACATATTTATCAATAATAAACCTTAAATGACAATGGACTGAATGCTCCAATCAAAAGACCCACAGTGGCATAATGGATAAAAAACAAGAGCCTACAATATGCTGTCTATAAGAGACTTTGCCACCTTAGGGCAAAGGACAAATACAAGTTCAAAGTGTAGGAATGGAAAAAGATATTTCACGCTAATGGAAAAGACAGTAAAGCAGGAGTTGCAATACTCATATCAGACAAAATAGATATGAAGACTTTAAAATGAAGTCCATAAAGAAAGACAAAGAAGGACACTATTTAATGATAAAAGGATCCATTCAATAAAAAGATATTACACTCCTCAATATATATTCCCTGAATATAGGAGCACTCAAATACATACAACAAATACTAACAGATAAAAGGAGAAATTGATGGAAATACAATATTAGTAGGAGACTTTAACACCCCACTCACATCAATGGACAGATCCTCTAGACAAAAAAAAAAAAATCAATAAGGCAACAGAGATCCTAAATGACAAAATAGAAAAGTTATACTTAATTGATATTTTCAGGACATTACATCCAACAAAATCAGAATATACATTCCTTCCAAGTGCACATGGAACATTCTCAAGAACTGACAACATACTGGGGCACAAAACTAACCTCAACCAATAAGAGTATAGAAATAATCTTCTCTGACCGCAATGACATGAAACTAGAAATCACCCATAGGAAAAGAAATGAGAAAAAGCTGACTACATGGAAACTAAACAACATGCTACTCAAAAAACCAATGGGTCAATGAGGACATCAAAAGGTAAATTTTAAAACACCTCACAACAAATGATAATGAAAACAACACCATTCAAAACCTATGGAATGCCACAGCAGTGCTTAGAGGTAAGTTCATAGCAATACACACTTTCTTCATAAAAGAAGAAAAATTTCAATCTGACAACTTAATCTACCACCTAAAACAATTAGAAAAAGAACAACAACAAAAAACTAAGGCCAGCAGGAGGAAGGAGATTATAAAGATGAGAGAGGAAATCAGTAAAATAGAGATTCAGGAGTTGTCATTGTGGCTCAGGAACTGACCTACCTAACTAGTATCCATAAGGACATGGGTTCAACCCCTGGCCTCACTCAGTAGGTTAAGGACCAGCATTGCTGTGAGCTGTGCTGTAGGTTGCAGACGAGGCTCGAATAGCATTTTGCTGTGGCTATGGTGTAGGAGCTACATCTCCTTTTTGAACCCTAGCCTGGGAACCTCCATATGTGGTGGGTGTGGCCCTAAAAGGACAATTAATTAATTAATTAATTTTTGAAAAACAATAGGAAAAAAACTTTAAAACCAAGAGCCGTTACTTTGAAAGGGTAAACAAAATTGACAAACCTCTAGCCAGGCTCACTGAGAAGAGGAGAGAAAGAATTCAAATAAACAAAATAAGAAAAAAAAAGGAAATCTCAACAGATATTGCAGATATACAAAAAAAAAGATAATACTGTGAACAGTTATATGCCAGCAAATTTGACAATCTAGAAGAAATGGACAACTTTCTAGAGACTTACAGCCCACCATAACTGAATCAAGAAGAAATAGATCAATTGAATAGACTGATCACTAGAAATGAAATTGAATATGTAATAAAAAAAACACTCTCTACAAAACAATAGTCCAGGACAAGATGGCTCCACAGGCAAACTCTACCAAACATACAAAGAAGAACTTATACACATCCTCCTTAAACTTTTCCAAAAAGAAGGAGCACTCCCAAAGACATTCTATGAAGCCACATCACCCTAACACCAAAAACAAAAATACTACCAAAAAAGAAAATTATAGGCCAATATCTTTGATGAATATGGATGGAAAAATGCTCAAAAAAATTAGCAAACTGAATCCAACAACATATTAAAAATATCATACACCACAACCAAGTGGGATTCATCCCAAATTCACTAGGATGGTTCAACATATGCAAATCAATGTCATACACCACAATGACAAAAGAAAAGTCAAAAACCACATGATCATCTCAATAGATACAGAAAAAGCATTTGATAAAATCCAACATCTATTCATGATAAAAAAAAAAACTCTTACCAAAATGTGTATAGAGGGAATATACCTTAAGATAATACAAGCCATTTATGACAAAAACCACATCAAATATAATACTCAATGGATAAAATGTGAAAGTCTGCCTGCTAAAATCTTGAACAGGACAAAGATGCCCACTCTCACCACTTTTATTCAACATAGTATTGGGAGTCCCAGCCACAGCAATCAGACAAACAAAAGAAATAAAATGGATCCAAACTGGAAGAAAAGAGGTAAAATTGTCATTCTCTGCAGATGACATGATACTATACAGAAAACCCATGCAAACTATTGCCTTTGGAATGGATAAGCAGTGAGTCCCAGACTTCAGACAATACTACAAAGCCACAGTAATCAAGACAGTGTGGTACTGGTACAAAAATCAATATACAGAAAAATGGAACAGAATAGAGAACCCAGAAATAAATCCAGACATCTACGATCAATTTTTGACAAAAGAGCTAAGAATATAAAATGGGAAAAATACAGTCTCTTCAGCAAGTGGTGCTGGGAAAACTGGGCAGCCACATGTAAATCAATAAAACTAAAATATACCCTCACACCATGCACAAAAATAAACTAAAAATGGCTTAAAGACTTAAACGTAAGACAAGACACCATGAAACTCCTAGAAGAGAACATAGGCAAAACATTCTCTGATATCAACCATACAAATGTTTTCTTAAGTTAGACTCCCAAGGCAACAGAAAAAAAAGCAAAAATAAACCAATGGGACCAATCAAAATGACAAGCTTTTGCACAGCAGAGGAAAACATAAAAAAAAAAAAGACAACTTACAGAATGGGAAAAATAGTTTCAAATGATGCAACTGACAAGGGCTTAACCTCTGAATATACAAACAACTTATATAACTCAACAGCAAAAAAAAAAAAAAACACAATTGAAAAATGGGCAGAAGACCTGTATAGACATTTCTCCAAAGGAGACATATGGATGGCCAAGAGACACATGAAAAAATGTGCAATATCACTAATTATTAGAGAAATGCAAATCAAAACTACAATGAGGTAGTTTGGTCAGAATAGCCATCACTCACACTGGTCAGAATGGCCATTACTAACAAGTCAACAAATAACAAATGCCTGAGAGGGTGTGGAGAAAAGGGTATCCTCCTATACTGTTGGTGGGAATGTAAATTGGTATAATTACTGTGGAAAACAGTACGGAGGTACCTCAGAAAACTAAATATAGAAATATCATATAACCCAGAAATCCCACTCCTGGGCATATATCCAGACAAAACTTTTATTGAAAAAGATACATGCACCCCTATGTTTATTTCAGCACTATTCACAATAGCCAAGACATAGAAACAACCTAAATGTCCATCACACAAAAGAATGGATTAAGAAGATGTGGTATATCTATGTAATGGAATACTACTCAGCCATAAAAAAGCACAAAAGAATGCCATTTGCAGCAACATGGATGGAATGGGAGACTCTCATACTAAGTGAAGTAAGTCAGAAAAAGAAATACAAATACCATATGATATCTCTGATATCTAGAATCTAGTATACAGCATAAATGAAACTTTCCACAGAAAAGAAACTCATAGAATTGGAGAAGAAACTTGTGGTTGCCAAAGGGGAAGGGAAGGGAATGGGATGGACTGAGAATCTGGAGTTAATAGATGCAAACTATTGCATTTGGAATGGATAATCAATGACATCCTGCTGTGATGGAACATGATGGAGGATAATGAGAGAAAAAGAATGAATGTTTATGTGTGACTGGGTCACTTTGCTGTACAGTAGAAATTGAAAGAACACTGTAAACCAGCTATAATGAAAAAATAAAAATCTTTAAAAAAAAAAAAAAGAAAAAAGGAGTTCCTGTCATGGCGGAGTGGTTAACAAATCCGACTAGGAACCATAAAGTTGCAGGTTTGATCCCTGGCCTTGCTCAGTGGCATTGCTGTGAGTGTGGTGTAGGTCACAGATGCGCCTTGGATCCCATGTTGCTCTGGCTCTGGCATAGGCCAGCAGCTACAGCTCCAATTAGACCCCTAGCCGCAGAAGCATCCCTAGAAAAGACAAAAAGACAAAAAAAAAAAAAAAAGACAAAAAACAAACAAAAAGTCCCTCTCTTCTCTGCACCTATTCAAATCTCATCTATATTTCAAGGGAAGTGGAATGTGGCTGTTTTAAACCCCAAAGTTTAGAAAGTAACTGTATTAAGCTGACAGGTGTTCAAATTATTACTTCAACCTAGAGATCCTCATGGAGTTTCTGAAGGAGGGATACAGGGAGATAGTGGAGTTTCTATTACTCCTATTCCACACCCCTAATACCTGGGTCTGTTAGTTACCACAAAATAGCCATCAAAACTCCAGTTCTCTCCTCTGCCCATTGCTGCTCTTGCTTTCCCCTCAAATTTCCCTTCTTCATCTATTCCTATCAATGTTCACCATTGAAAGTTATATAATTACCCTGTTTCCCTTTCTCGGCTGGGCAATTCAAAGAATGTAAATTGTCTTCCCTTAAGGAAAATAAAAAAGCAAATAAATAATTTTTATGTTCATATGGAAAATTCTCTCTGGGTCTTCACCTCCCTTCTCTGAGAACATGTGCAGTGACTCTGGGGTGTTCCACAGAGAGAAGACCTAAACATCGACTTTTATTCCTTTATTTTCCTACTTAATGACTGAAAATTAGCTATGCTATCAGGTTCTTATACTCACCAAAAGAAGTTTATGTTTATCATTGGGCATTTTCTTATGGAGGAAGAAGCACAAGAAGGCTAATGACACAACTACTATATCTCCAAAGTTAGTCCTGCACAAGGCCAAGGGTCAAGTCAGAAGTGCACAGAAATGTGAACAGTATATAAACCCTGTGTTTCCTACTCAGAAACGTACACAGATGCCTTTTTCTTAGCTTTTTTCTTCTCTTCTTATTTCTGCCTCATTTCCCCCCTCTAAATTGACATCCCTCATTCCAACTTTATCAATCTAAGAATGAAAAAGTCCAAAGGGCTTGATTTTACTCACTCTCTACATTCTATACTTTTGGCATTGGTTTCCAGCTGCATTATCTTCTGCTTATTTACAACAAGAAGTTAACTAACGCTGACTGTTTCATCCACTGACCCAGGGATACTTCTTAAGAAAGGTGGGGAAAGAAAATGGACATGATCATGCTATTAAAAACCCTCTTGGGATGAGATCCAACAGAGATGATGTGCACCAAAGAGAGAAACCAAAGAAGAAGGACAAATATTCTGTTCTCCCAAATCCTCAATTTCAAACTAAAGTTCTCTCTTGGGTTTTTCTAATTGTCCCTTTCTCCCAGTCATTATGCTGCCTGATTCCTCAAGGCCCACCTCAATGTCTCCTTCCAAACTCACATGTGGTCATGGAGGTAGGGTTTTTAATAGAGGCGTGTACCTCAGGATCAAGTAAAGATATTAGGATACAGGTGCTTCATAACATGTATCACATTCCCACTGGGGCAACTGATGTAGGAAGAAAAATTGAAAGTAAACAGAAATTTCTAACTATATGAAAACCCTCACTATATTTGGAGCCATAAGTCCATGGAGTAATTTTGTCTGACTGGTTGCTCTCAGATCACACACAAAAACAGAATTTGAAGTTTCTCAGGAAGCAAGTATTTTGCTGAAACTAAGAAAACAACTCTAGTGTTTGTAGGGCTGGGCTCTGACTATACAGAATAGGATGAGTACTGAATAGCTCCTACAAGATAGCCAAACCTGACCCTTCCCAGGAGACATCCCCTGACAACCATTGTTCTCTATGAATGAGAAGCATGTAGCTCACCATGCTCACCATCACAGATTTGTTTGAAGATTAAGGTTAATTTCAAGTAGTGAGAAAGTGTTGAAACCAGCTTTCTAGTTATGGCAGAGACATACGTCTTTCCAAATATTTAATTTGTTCTCCTCTATTTCCCAGCCCCCTTGCAGTTAGATGAGCTCACAATACTAACTCTAGCCAATGAGAAATGAGTAGAAGGCATGTGTGGCATTTCTGAGGTCAGACTGAAAAACCTATGAGACATTCTCCACATTCTCTCTTCCTTTTTTCTGGTGACTGAGTTGGCAACGTATTCTAAATTGCATAGCTCTGAGGGTGTTGGAGTATCTGTCAGCCTGGTTTCTGAGTGGCCATACGGAACAATGGCCAACACTTCTTCCCAAAACTTGGATGAGACATGTAATATAAGGTGATAATAAATTTTCAGCATCTTAAACCACTGAGATTTGGAACTATTTGTTATCATAGCACAATATAGCCTATTCTAAATTAACCCAACAACTTGGAAAGAATTTAGAGTATAATTGTATCACTTTGAACCAAGTTAGCACTAGGTTTTTAATAATACTTCAACAACTTCGGAGGCCTGCTTGCAAAATTATAAATGTACAAGTTGGTGATGAGTCTTTCTTCCATTTTCCAAATAAAATCAGGATCTACTGCTAGGTAAGTCCCTTAGTTACCATAAATTGGTCATTAACCCTTCAATTGTTTCCTAGCCCATGTGCTGTTTTAATCAGGAAATTTCCCTATTCTTATCTGTTCCTCTCTAGTTTTATCACTGACATCTTAGGTTTTTTTCCTCTGGCCTTGTGGACTTTTATTTTATATACGTATTAAAGACTTAAGGAAACCCTTATGCAGGTTTTGGGGCTCTTTGTTCTACATAGTTCCTTCCTTTCTGTAACTATATTTCTGTGGTCTAGAAATTGCCTGAAAGCAGAAATCTGGGACAATTATAGGACTTACTTCATATGCTTCCCTTCTATCCTAGGTTACTTATTGTCTGATATCTGAAAACACTTTTTCTTATTTTATCTAATTTTGTAGTTGTTTATAAGAGGAAGTTAACTCTGGTTCTAAGCACTTCATCATGACCAGAGACATAAATTCTAAATTCAGAGTTCCCTTGTGGCACAACGTGTTAAGGATCTCACATTGTCACTGCAGAGGTTTTGGTTCCTGCTGTGGTGTGGGTTCTATTCTGGGCCAAGGAACTTCCATGTGATATGGGTTCAGCCAAAAAACAAAAGAAAAGTAATCCTAAATTTAACTTTTAAATATAAAGAATTAAGCCTAAAATTATAAATAAATTTTACTTCGTGATAGTGTTCTTCCATTAAATCCATATGTATAAAACTACAGCATTATGTCACAATAGCACATGGCTTTTATAAGACAGAAATAATTAAGCATCTTCTTCCTCTCCCTTTTCTCCTTTTCTTTCCCATACCCTTTCCTCCTTTTGCTTCTTAATCTTTTTTAAAAATTCTCCTCATCCTCTTCCTTCTCTGTCAACCAAAATAGTTCTTAAACAGTTTATATCAAAGATAAAATAATCATAAAATTTCCAATATAAAAACAGTTACTTTAAAAATTAGTGTTGTAATTTGGTTTGAAACTCCACATTTTCTTTTCTACATGATTTAGGAGATAAATGCATTAAAAAATAATTATTTCTCTATATTTTTGGACACACAATGTAAAAAGATATAATTCTGTGGTATTGATGACAGAAAGGAGTTGGAATTAAATGTATAGGAGGAGAGTTTTATATATTGTTGAGTTAAGTAGGTGTACATTTAGAGTGCCATAACTTTAAGATGTTAAATAAATCCCCAAGGTAACCACAAAGAATATAACTATTGAATATAACACAAAAGGAAGTGAGAAGATAATTTAAATGTTTCACTGTGAAAATTCAACTAAACACAAAAGTAGACAGTATTGAAGTATTAAACACCTGTTACAGCATTTAGAAAACAAACAGAAAAATGACAGAAGTAAGTTCCTCCTTGCCAGTAGTTACTTTAAATATAAATGTATTAACCTCTCCAATCAAAAGACAGGGATTGGCAGAGTGGATTTTAAAATATGACCGAACTATACACTGTTCACATGAGATTCACTTTACCCAAATACCCAAATGATTGAAAGTGAAAGACTAGAAAAACATATTCCATGCAAGTAGAACCAAAAGAGAGTTGGGATTGTTTTAATATCAGACAAATAGACTTTAAATCAAAAACATTTTACAATAAAGGACATTTTATGTTAGACAATAAAAAAATTATCAAGAAGATTAAAAAATTATAAACATTTATACATCAAATGACAGACTTCCAAATATATAGAAAAAAAGTGTCAGCACTGAAGGGATAAATAGTTACACAGTAATATTTGAAGATTTCAAAACCCTACTCTCTGCAATGTGTAGAACAACCAGACAGAAAATAAGTAAGGAAATGATGGCTTAAACAACACAATAAGCCAACTAGATCTAACAGACATATCTAGAACAATTTACTCAACAAGAGGATATATATCCTTCTTAAGTACATATGGGACATTATCCAGGATGGATCATATGTTAAGCCACAAATTAGGTTTCAATACTTTAAAAAGATATATATCATACAAAATATCTTCTCTGACCCCAACAGGATGAAGTTAGAAATCAATTACAGAAGGAAAACTAGAAAATTCACAAAATTGTGGAATTAATACACTTTTAAACAAGCATTGAATCAAAGAAGAAATCACAAGGAAAATCATAAAATACTTACAGATGACTTTTACTGAAAACATACCAAGACGTAAGGGATACAGCAAAAAGCATTGCTGATTGGGAAGTTCAAGCTATAAATGCTTACACTAAAAAGGAAGAAAGATTTGAAATCAACAACTTAATTTTACAACTTAAGAAACTAGAAAAAGAACAAATTAAACTCAAAGCTAGCAGAAAGAAGGAAATAATAAAGATTAGAGCAGAGATAAATGAAATAGAGAATAGAAAAACAATGTGAAAATATGTCATACCAAAAATGTGTTCTTCAAAAAGATCAATAAAATCAACAAACTTTTAGCTGGTTGACTAAAAAAAGAAATATAAATCAAATTACTAAAATCAGAAATGAAAGTGGGATATTACTACTGGTTCTACAGAAAAGAAAAGGATTTGAGAGTACTACAAACAATTGTACAGCAGTACACTGGATAACTTAAATGAAAGAGATACATTCCTGGAAAGAAACAAACAAACAAAAAAACTACCCAAACTTAATCATGAATAAGTAGAAAATGTGAATACACCTATAATTAGTAAGGAGACTGAATCAGTAATCAAAAATCTCCTGAAAAAGAAAACCCCTGGACCTAACGGCTTCACTGGCGAATTCTAACAAACATTTAAAGAAGGATTAGCACTAATCCTTCTCAAGTTCTTTCAAAAGATTGAAGAGAAAGGACCACTTCCTGACACATTGTATTAGGCCAGCACTGCCCTGAAACCAAACTTAGATAGACACTATAAGAAAACTACAGTCCAATATGCCATATGAACTTTGATATAAAAATTCTCAACAAAATATTAGCGAACTGAATGTAGCAGCATATCAAAATGATTATATGCCATGACCAAGTATTTATTCCTGGAATGCAAAGATGTTTCAATATATGAAAATTGATCAGTGTAGTATTCAACATTAAGAGTGAAGGAAAAAATATGAACATCTCAATTGACACAGAAAAAGCATTTGACAAAATTCAATAACATTTCATGATAAAAACACACAACAAGCTATGGAAGAAAACAACCTCAACACAACAAAAGCCATATATGAAAAACCCATAGCAAAATCATACTAAATGGTGAAAGACTGAAAGGTTTTCCTCTAAGATCAGGAACAAGGCTAGAATGCCCACATTTCTATCCAACATAGTATTGGGTGCTCTAGAAGAGCCTTTAGGAAGAGTAAAAAAAGACATCCGAATTGGAAAGGAAGAAGTAAGATTATCTGTTTGCACATGATATAATTTTATATGTAGAAAACCTTAAAGATTCTACTCCAAAAAATTTTGAATAAATTCAGCAAATTAGCAGGATACAGAACAAACATGCAAAACTTAGTTGCATTTCTATACACTAACAATAAGCAACCTATAAAAGAAATTAAGAAAACATTTCCATCATTAAAGCCCCAAAACCATTAAACTCTTAGAAAAAACATGGGGGTAAGCTCCTTGACATTGGTATGGCAATGATGTTTTCAAATTGACATCAAAGTTACAGGCAACAGGATTTCCTGTCATGGCACAGCGGAAATGAATCTGACTAGGATTCGTGAGGATGCAGATTCAATCCCTGGCCTTGCTCAGTGAGTTAAGGGTCCAGCATTGCCGTGAACTGTGGTAGAGGTCGCAGACGCTGCTTGGACCGGCATTGCTGTGGTGTAGTCAAGCAGCTACAGCTCCAATTTGACCCCTAGCCTGGGAACTTCCATATGCCAAGGGTGTGGCCTTAAAAAGGCAAAAAAAAAAAAAAAAAAAAAAAAGCACAGGGGTTAACGAATCCGACTAGGAACCATGAGGTTGCAGGTTCGATCCCTGGCCTTGCTCAGTGGCTTAAGGATCCAGCGTTGCTGTGAGCTGTGGTGTAGGTTGCAGGCACGGCTCGGATCCCGTGTTGCAGTGGCCCTGGCATAGGCTGGCAGTTACAGCTCCAATTAAACCCCTAGCCTGGGAACCTCCATATGCTGAGAGAGTGGCCCTAGAAAAAGCAAAAATGACAAAAAAAAATTTTTTTGAAGCAGCAAACATAACCATCAACAAAATGAAAAGGCAACCTATGGAACAGGAGAAAATATTTGAAAATTATATATCCTCAAGGAGTTAATATCCAAAACATAGGAGGGACTCATAAAACTCAATAGCAAAATAATAATAATAATAATTAGTAATCCTATTTTAAAATGGGCAAAGGATCTGAATTTTCAAAAAAAAAAGGCACACAAATGGCCAACAGAAATATGAAAAGAATTCAACAGCATTAGCCACTTGGGAAATGCAAATCAAAACCACAATAATACTATCACCTCACACCTATTATAATGTCTATTATCAAAAGATGGAGTTCCCATTGTGGCTCAGTGGTTAACGAACCCAACTAGGAACCTTGAGGTTGTGGGTTCAATCCCTGGCCTCACTTAGCGGGTTAACTATCTGGTGTTGTTGTAAGCTGTGGTGTAGGTGGCAGACACGGTTCAGATCTGGCATTGCTGTGGCTGTGGCATAGGCCCTAAAAAAGACAAAAAGACAAAAAAAAAAGTCAAAAGATAATAAATGTTGCAAGGATTTGGATGAAAGGGAAACCTGGTACACTGCTGATGGGAATGTAAATTAGCACAGCAATTATAGCAATTAGTATGGGGGTTCCCCCCAAAATTAAAAATAGAGTTATAATATGATGTAGCAATTCCATTCTGGGTATATATCCAAAGGAAATAAAATCACTAGCTCAAAGAGATATTTGCACTGCTTTGTTAATTGTGGCATTATTCACAGAGGCCAAGATACAGAAACTATCTGTTTGTTAACAGAGGAATAAAGGAAAAAAATTAAATATATACATGTATGTGTGTGTGTGTGTGTGTGTATATTGTATAATGAACTATTATTCAGCCTTTAGGTGGAAATCCTGTCATTTGCTACAATATGGAGGACATATGGCTAAGTGAAATAAGCCATACACAGAAAGACAATATTACATAACCTCACTTGTATATGGAGACTTTTTAAAAAGGTGGAAATCATAGTAACAGAGTGGAGAATGATGATTACCAGAAGCTAGGGAGTGAGGAAAAAAATGGGGATATATTTATTGTCAATGGATACAAATTTTCAGTTACAAGATGATTCAGTTCCAGAGACCTAATGTATAACATGGTGTCTGTAGTTAATACTAATGTACTGTGTACTTGAAATTTGATTAAGAGAATAAATCTGAAGTGTTCACCACACACACACAAACACACAGGATAAGTAAGGGAGGTGATGTATATGCAGATTAGTTTGAGAACGGTAACCATTTCACAATGTATACATGATGTAAGCATCATGCTGTACTCTCTCTTGATAGATAGATAGTTTTTTACCTCCTCTCATTTTTCATACAATTCATACAATTTCATTCAATTCAAAAGTAAGTAAATTAAAAAGAAAACAATTCCATTTATGATAACATCAAAAAGAATAAAGTAGCTAGGAATTATACAAAGAGGTGAAAAATTTGAACAATTAAAACTAAAAAACATTAAAAGAAATTAAAGATGTCATAAACAGAAAGACATCCAATGTTCATGGATTGGAAGATTTAATATTTTTATGATGTCAATACTAAAAGCAATCTATAAATTCAATGCAATGCCTATTAAAATTCCAATGATTTTTTTCAGAAATATAAAAGCTTAATACTGAAATTTTTATGTAATCTGTAGGAATCCCAATTAACCAAAATAATCTTGAAAAGAAAGAATAAAGTGTGAAGACTCACACTTACTGATTTTGACGGTTAATTTTATCTGTCAATTTGATTGGGTTCAGAGATGCCCAAATAGCTAGTAAAACATTACATATGGTGTGTCTGTGAGGGTGTTTTCTGAAAGAGCTTAATATTTGATTCAATAGACTCAGTGAAGATATCCACCCTCCCCAATGTGGGTGAGAATTATCCAATCCACTGAGGGCCTAAATAGAATAAAAGGCAAAGGAAGAGTGAATTCCCTTTCTCTTCCTCAGCTGGCATATCCATCTTTTCCTCGCCTTGGCCATTGGAGCTTCTGGTCCTCAAGACTTAGGACTTAAACTGAATTACCCTGATTTTCCTGGTTCTCCAGTTTACCGATAGAAAATTTGGGGGTTCTTCAATTTCCATAACCACATGAGCCAATTCCTATAATAAATCTCCCCTTACGCCTATCTACCTCTATCTATCTATCTATCTATCTATCTATCTATCTATCTATCTCCTATAGGCTGTTTATCTGGAGAATGTTCACAAATACACTAATTTTCAAACTTACTACAAAGATAGAGTAATCAAAACAATGTGGTTTTGGCATAAAGACAGACAAAGAGAACAATGGGATAGAATAGAAAGGCCACAAATAAGCCCTTGCATATATGGCCAAATAATTTTTGACAAGGGAGTTCAGACCATTCAGTTGAGAAAGGTCAGTCTTTTCAACAAATGGTCCTGGGAAAACCAGATAACCATAAGCAAAAGAATGAAGTTTAACCCCATACCTTATGTTCAATTAACTCAAAATGGATTAAGGATCTACATGTAAGAGCTAAAATTATAAAACTCTTAGGTGAAAACAATGATTTCTCGGAAATTACAACAAAGGCACAGCCAATAAATGAGACAATAGGCAAATTGGGCTTCATAAAAATTTTTCAATTTTTTACATTAAGAGACACTACTGACAGAGTAAAATGAGAACCCAGAGAATGAGATAAAAATATTTGTAAATCATATATCTAATAAAGCATTCATATCCAGAATACAGAGAACACCAAAACTCAACAATAAAAAACAAACAGTCTGATTTTTTTAATGTGCAAGGAACTTGAATTTATCCAAGGAAGATATATAAATGGCCAACGGGCACATGAAAAGATGTATACAATCAGTAATCATTAGAATGCAAATCAAAACCCTGTGAGATTCCATCTCATACCCATTATTTGAATACTTAAAAAGTATATATAACAGGTGTTGGCAAGGATGTGGAGAAATTGGAACTGTTGCACACGTTGTATAGCCCCTGTGGAAAAGTCTGGTGGTTCCTCAAAAAATTTAAAATAGAATTACTGTATGATTCATCAATTCCACTTCTGGGTAAATATCCAAAAGAAATTGAAAGCAGAGTCTCAAGGAGATATCTGTATACCCATGTTAGCAAGATTATTCACAAGCTAAAAGGGGAAACAGCCCAAGTGTACATTGATGGATAAATGACTAAATAAAATGTGGTCTATACATACAATGGAATATTATGCAGCCTTAAAAAGGAAGTAAATTCTGACACATGCTACAACATGAATGAACCTTAAGGACAATATGCTAAATGAAATAAGCCAGTCATACAAAGAGAAATATTATATTATTCCACTTATATGAAGTATATAGAATAGCCAAATTCAGAGATAGAAAGTAGAATGATGGTTGCCAGGGGTTTATGAGGAGAAGGGAATGGAGAGGTTTTGTTTAATTGGTAGAGAGTTTAAATTTTTTTTTTTCATGTACAGTTCTATGGATGTTAATGTATGCATAGACTCATGTAATTACCACTACAATCAGCAAACAGAATAGCGCCTCCCCCTTCTAAAACTTCTTTGAGTTATCCCTTTATAATCACACCCTCTCCCACTCCTAACCCCTGACACTATACTATCTGTTCTCTACCACAATAGTTTTAGTCTTTTGAGCATTCCGTAGAAATGTAATCATATAGTACCTAACCTTTTGAGACTAACTTCTTTCATTCAGCATAATGCCTCTGAGATTCATTCAAGGTTTTGCATCGAAAAACAAATAAACAAGTTTGTTCCTTTTTATCAATGAGTAAGATTCTATTATTTTATAGGTTATCACAGTTTGTTTCTCCACTAACCTATTAGAGGTCATTTGGGATGTTTCCAATTTTTGTCAATTATGAATAGGTCTGCTAGAAACATTCATATACAGCCTTTTATGTGAATGTGAGCTTTAACATTCCTGAGTAAATACCCAGGAGTGTGATTTCTGGACAATATAGTAAGTATATGTTTAAGTTCATAAGAAACAGGTAAATTGATGCTAAACTGTACCACAATTGCTAGCAATGTATGAGAGTTCCAGTTACTCTGCATACTTGTCAATATTTGGTGTTATCTGTATTTTAAATTTTAGCCATTCTAATAGTTGTATAATTGTATTTCATTGTGACTTTTCTTTAACAGTATTTTGCACATCTTTTCATGTGCTTGTCTGCCATCTGTATATTCTTTTCACAGTTGTTGATGTGTTGTTGTTGTTTTGGGTCCATGGCATACAGAAGTTCTCCAACCAGGGACCAAACCTGCACCACAGCTGTGATCCAAGCCACAGCAGTGACAATGCCAGATCCTTAACCCGCTGAGCTACCAGGGAAATTCTCTTTTTGTTGAAGTGTCTCTATTGCCCATTTTAGAAAATTGGGTTGTCTTGAGAATTCTTTAAAGGAGTTTTTTCAAGCCTTCATCAGATATGTGATTTGCAAATATTTTCTCCCACTCTATAGCTTGTGTTATTATTCTTTTAAAAGTATCATTTGCAGAGAAAAATTTTGCATCTTGATTAAGATGAATTTATCAATTTTTTGTTTTAGATATGTGGTTTTGGTGTCAGGTTTAAGAAGTCTTTGCCTAACTCCAGGTCTTAGGTTTTCTCCCATGTTTTATTCTGAATAGTTTATAGTTTCACATTTTATACTTATGCATGATAATTTTGAGTTAATTTTTATATAAGGTGTGAGATTTTGATGGAGAAATCCATCCATTAGTCCTAGGAAGAATACAAAGTCAGAAGACAAGTTCCCGTATACCACAGGTGCAGCCCTAAAAAGCAAAAAAAAAAAAAAAAAAAAAAAAAAAAAAAAAGTTAGATGAGTCCAAATACTTTTTTGGCTAATGCCAAAGGATGGAAATTCATTCAAAGCTCAGGTCTACAGAGATGGCCCAGAATGCTGGTGATCTGTTTAAGTTGTTGGCCATCCTGTTGAGTGATCCTGCTGAAGCTGTAGCAATTTTAAAAATCCGATTTGTTTCTCTTGTTCACAAAGTGTACTGCCATCCCGCCCCCAGGGGGAGTCAGTGACTTGCTGAATTCACACTGCAATTTGGTTTCAGGCATAAGAGAGCAAAGAAAATGCTTGGGATTCTTTAGTTACAAATAGAAACAACCAACACAAAAGTAGCTTAAAACCTCAGGGGTGTTTCGTGAAAACAAGAAAAGGAATGTGCCTGCATTTCAAGATTTTAGTAGAGACATAGAAAACCTAGTCTTAGAAATCTAGGAAATACTGCCCCCATCTCATGCATTGTGTTTCTTAGGAGAGTTTGCTTCATTTTTTCTTGCCAGACAAGCTTTCTTTGATACTATTCAAACCTTATCCACTTAACAAGAGAGCAATCCCTTAGAATGAGATATAACCAGTAATACTTAAGATGTCAGGATCAGTTTTACTTCAAGTTTAAAAAACACCTCCTGGTATGTAATTTATTTATCTAGAATTCTGATAACAGGGCAGGATAGGAAGGCTGCTTTTGACTTGCACAGAACATTAAGTTGATATGTGAGGTAAAGTAGAAGGTTTGGGTCTTTTAGGTAATAATGTGGTTGTGGGTTTTGAGCCAGAAGAGTTTGTACCAAGGGAAGTGTAGCCTGCATTTCAAAGTGCTCCTACATGCACAGTTGGAGTTGCCCACACTTACTGTATGGAAGATAGGCCCCATGACTTTGTCCTCAAAGCCATATTATGTAGCTCAGTTTATCTCAGCAAGTGGACAATTTACAGATACAAATGCAGCTCTTTTGGCATTGCATAGAGCTTCTATGTTACCCAGAAAAAAGAAATAGAGCAAGAATTCCCTAATGGAGGATACAGTATAAAGGTCTCTAAGGTTTTATTTGAATGTGTCTCGCAAAGTTGACTGGGTCATTAAGTGTGTGTGAGCCTCTGAGGCTGAGGAATGTTGTGTCCACCACCACCCCTTGACCCCAACTAGTTCTAGACTGACCTTCAGACATGATGCTTGAGCAAACCTCTTCAATGAACAATTCCTTCTTAGTGGTGCATTTCATATTAAGCCATGGCCATGCCACTTGTAAATTAGCAATCTGATTCTGAAAGTTGGTAGGGCTAATAACAATTTACAAAAGCCAAATAGGGCACCAACTTAGACTGATACCCATCCTAAACAGAGCATATTAAGAGAACATAGGTTAGAGGAGAAGAACAAAGAGCTTATTCACTCTGAGAGTGGCCAGAGAGAGCGCAAGAGAACCAAGGAAGTAAAGTATCATGGAGAAGATGGTTTCAAAGAGGATATCCATAGAAATACAAGAAGAGAATTCAGAAAATGTATTAGGATGTTACTAGCAACCCCAAAGTGTAACTCTTCAATGAACCCACAGGTTTTGAGGCCAGACTTTGAAGACACAAGAAATGATGGGATGTTGAAGACATAAAGACCATGGATAAAAAACATTCTAGCTAACCCTAACCCTAACCCTAACCCTAGTCATGAGTGGTAGATAGAGGGAGCAGTGTTTGACACAGATATTTTCAAGACAGAATAGACTTGTGCATGACTGGACGCTAGAGAAAGAAGCTTATAAATAGAAAATCATTTCTATCATTCCTAACGTGTTTAGTTTTGCAGAGTTAATTTTCAAGTTTTATTAATCTCCAAAATATTGATCCTATAAGGAAGCTACACTGCCCACATGTGGCACAGGCTGGCCAGGAATTTCATTCTATACTAGGAGTCAGTAAACTTACTGTAAATAGTTAAATATTTTACATTTTTACTTTTTATTTTTGGCTGCACCCATGGCATGTGAAAATTCCCAGGCCAGAGATCAAATCCGTGCCACAGCAGTGACAATGCTAGATAAGAATACGATAAGAATATAAAAAAAAAAAATAAAGCCTACTTGGAGCTTCCCTCAACTGACTAAAAGCAGCAACTTCTAGAAAATAAGGCTACCTTAAATTTTTCTTCAGGGTAGATCTACTCTCAGAAGGATAATGCAAATAATCTATCCCATATCCTTTATTTAAGGGAGTTTAATGGACCTGAAAGAGACAGAAAGACCACTTATACAAAGATAGAAAAGTATTATCACACATTTTTTCTTTCTGTCTTTTCTAGGGCCGCACCTGTGGCATATGGAGGTTCCCAGGCTAGGGGTCCAATAGGAGCTGTTGCTGCCGGCCTAGGCACGATCCATAGCCACACCTGCGACCTACACCACAGCTCATGACAACGCTGGGACCTTAACCCACTGAGCGAGGCCAAGGATCGAACCTTTCTTTTCCTCCCCTTCACCTGTTAAGAGGGTATATAAATTCCACATCCTAATCACCTTTTTGAATAACTCATCACCATAGCCTTCTATGTGTATATATGTTGCACATGTAAATAACTAGGGTTTATTTGTTTGTTTTTTCTTGTTAATCTGTCTTTTGACAGTTTAATTTGCAGGGCCCCTAAGATACAAAACCTGAGAGTAAAAGAAAAAGTATTTTTCTCACCCACAAGGTCATATAGCTATTAAGAGGAGTAACATATTTAAATCTAGATATATACTTGTAGTATCTGAGCTCCTTGTTACTATACTAATAGGCTAGTCTGTTTTTGTTTTTTGGGTTTTTTTCTTAAATGAAAAATGCTCAGCCTATATCTGAACTTAGCTAGATAAAACTATTTTATCATATTTTAAATAGGACAGATAAAAAATTAGTCAAAAGCAGTCTTCTCTAGATTTAATTAATGTACATTTTCTAGTGCCACCTAATCTTATTGTGAATCAGAGTCTTCTCAGACCTTGTTCACAGCTTTGGTACATCAAAGAAAAAAAATCAGAATTACAGATTTTCTCCAACCTAGCCACTGTTTGACTCCACATCTGTTTAGGCTACTTATATTATTCAAAGACAAAACTTTACTATAATTTTTTTTCATTTCAGAGGCAGTATAGTACAGTGGTTTTATATATGGGCTTTGAAGCTAAGCAGTCCTCAGTTTGAATTCTGGTTCTGCCAATTGCATGGCAAATACTCAATAAAAATCAGCTATTCTTCCAGCATTTTAATCAATAAAGCTGAGATGGCTTGCATCTGATTTCCCCATGTTTCTCTTCATGTAGTAGAAGCAAAAAGAAATTAATTACCTCAGATGTCTTCAAATGACAACCACCACCACCACCACTACAATTTTAACTATCAACCACCACCAAAATAATAACAGCTGACATTTATTGGATGATTACTATGTATTACTTTAAATACTTTTCATGGATTAATTTATTTCAATAGCCCAAAGACAGGTTTTATTATTTTTTTAATTTATAAAGGAAATTGAAACCCAGGGAGATTAAATAAATTTTCCAAAGTCATGCTGATAATAAGTGGCAGAGATACTTTTTGTATCCAGTTAAGTCTGGCTATAGAATCCACATGCTATTACTTCTCTATATTGCTTTATTATACTACATTACCTCCAGTTAAAAATCCTACTGTTATGTGTTTTTCCAAATTAGAAGGATAATTTTCCAATGCCTCCAAGACAATGGTTCCTAGGCTTTGGAATTTCACAGACTATTAAAATTTTAAGGAAGACTCTGCCAAACCACATAGATTTGCCACATTTATGTTCTAACAAGAAATAACCTTAAAAAACAAACACTGGAAACATTATTTACTATTAGCACAAAATAAAGGATAATTTAATACCAAAAAAGTAGGATGGATTTAATCTAGAAATAAAGCATCCTCATGCTATATATATTCATGTATTGTTCTTAAATTTTCCACTTTGTTGAGGACAAAGATTTTAGAGTGACATTTTCTTTCCACTATCTTCCTAATAGCTAGGCTAATAGCTAGATGTCACTTGCATTTAAATATAACAGCTCTCCAGAAATAAACCCATGCACTTATGGTCAATTACTCTATAACAAAGGAAGCAAGCATATACAATGGAAAAAAGATCATCTTTTCAATAAATTGTGCTGGGAAAACTAAACAGCTACATGTAAAAGAATGAAATTAGAACATTCTCTAACACCATTTAAAAAATCAACTCAAAATTGATTAAAAACCAACTCAAAATTGATTAAAAACCAAAATATAAGATCAGAAACCATAAAATTCCAGAAACCATAAAATTCCAAAAACATAGGTTGAACAATCTTGACATAAATCACAGCAATACTTTTTTAGATCCATTTCCTAAAATAAAAGATATAAAAGTAAAAATAAACAAGTGAGACTTAATTAAACTTAAAAGCTTTTGGACAGCAAAGGAAACCACTGACAAAATGAAAAGACAACCTAATGAATTGGAGAAAAATATTTGCAAATGATATAACCAATAAAGGCTAAATATCAAACATATACAAACAGCTCATACAATTCAACATCAAAAAAAACAATGCAATTAAAATGGGCAAAAGAACTGAATAGACATTTTTCCAAAGAAGACATAGAGATAGCCAACAAATGATCATAAAAAGATGCTCAACATATTTAATCATCGGGATAATGTAAATAAAACCACAATGAGATGTCACTTACACCTGTCAGAATGGCTGTCATCAAAAAGAACACAAATAACAAATGTTGGTAACTACGTGGGAAAGGGAAACCCTTTCCTACACTATTAGTGTGAAGGTAAATTTTTGTAGCCACTGTGGGAAGCAGAATGGGTGTTTCTCAAGAAACTAAAAATAGAAGTACCATATGACCCATCAATTCAACTCTTGGGTATTTTTTTTTTTAATGAAAACACTAATTTGAAAAGATACGTGCACATCAATGTACAGGGCAGCATTATTTATAATGGACAAAACACGGAAGCAACCTAAATGTCCATTAGCAGATGAATAGATAAAGAAATGTGGTGTATATATAATATATAATATTATATAATCATATTTATGCATATACAGTGGAATACTACTCAGCCATAAAAAAGAATGAAATTTTTCCATTTGTATCAACATGGATGGTTGATAGGGTATTACACTTAGTGAAATAAGACAGAGAAAGATAAATGCTGTATGATATTTATATGTGAGAAGCTTAAAAATACAGAAAACTAGTGAATATAGCACTAGTTTTTAGTTTAAAAAAGAAGCAGACATACAGATATGGAGTACAAATTAGTGGTTGCCAGTGTGGAGAGGAAGGGGAGGGGAGCAATATAAAGGTAGGGGATTAAGAGGTACAAACTAAGAGTTCCCGTCGTGGCACAATGGTTAACAAATCCGACTAGGAACCATGAGGTGGCGGGTTCAATCCCTCGCCTTACTCAGTGGGTTAAGGATCTGGCATTGCCGTGAGCTGTGGTGTAGGTTGCAGATGCGGCTTGGATCCCGCGTTGCTGTGGCTCTGGCTCTGGCGTAGGCCAGAGGCTACAGCTCCAATTGGACCCCTAGCCTGGGAATCTCCTCCATATGCTGTGAGAGTGGCCCTATAAAAGGCAAAAAGACAAAAAAAAAAAAAAAAAAAAAAAAAAGAGGTACAAACTATTACATATAAAAGAAGTTACAAGGATATGTTGTAGAACATGGGGGATACAGCCAATATAAATATATTACATTATAATAATATATATTATTATAATATAATGTATATTAGTATTTATTATAATAACATATATATAATATTATATATAATAACTGCATATATGTAATATTATATAATAACTACAAATGGACTATAACATTTAAAAATTGAGAATCACTATATTGTACATCTGTGACATATAATAGTATACATGAAATATACTTCAATAAATGTAATCTATATATACATACATACAATCTTCTGATGAAAAAGAACAATGATTAAATCAAAATAAATAATTTTTACTTGACAAAAAATCCCCAGATTTTTATTAAATAAATTAAAACAGCTCTTTGGATTTGAATCAAAATGGTGGACAAAGAACTCACCACCCCCTACAATCATATCAAAAATACATCTATATTTGAAAAAACTCTCACTGAAAACTAGCTGGAGACTAGCAGAAAGACTCCTATACAGCCAAGGCTTTAAGAAAGATCAGACAAAATAGAGTAGGAAGAAAAGTAAATCAATCAGATCAGGACCTGTACCCCTGGGAGAAGACTCAAAATAAAAGGGAGATTATACAGGCAGAGACCCTCCCTGAAGAGTGAGTGGTTTGAGCCACATTTTGGGTACCTCAACACGGGGGTCCAACAAAGGGAAGATGAGCCCCCTTGGCTGGCTGGAGGGCCAGTAGAACTAACAGGAAGCCTGTGGGAAACCTGAACTCTGCTGGAGAGGAGTGTGTGAACACTTGCTTGCTCCCAAAGCAGGGCAGAGAGGAGGACCAATTAAAACTGTTCAGGTGGCTGACTGCTGTCCTGTAATCATCCAAGTACCCACCCCAGCCTGAACTGAGCAAATGCTCCAGCATCACTCACCTAGTGTTGTGCCCACACTGGAGCAAGGGTTGCAATGACTGAGGAAAAATATTGTCTGTCAGATACTAAGGCAGCTCAAATCCTAAGCAGCATCTGAGCAGGAAGGAGCAGCTGTTACTGGTGATTGCACAGGCTGCACATCAGAGGCAGTCCAGATCTCTGACAGCAGCCAGGCAGCCACAGACCATGCTTGACCCTCACCATATACACATGCCAGCCCCTCTTGATCCAGGACTGTTCCCCTCTGGGGCACGGGTGCCAGTGGTGGAAGGAAAAAGAACATATACTTAAAGGGAACTGATCCAGCTTGGACCCAACTCAGGTATTCTGCTCCAGCAACTTGGGACTTGACCCTACCTCCATTAGGGCAGTGACAGCCACTGACCTGAGAGGCAGCCCCACCTCACACCCAACTCTGGCCCTAACCCTTCTATTTCCAGTCTCACCTCTTACCAGGATGATAGCTGCCAGCAGACCCTGAGGAAAGACATGGCTTGTGTTCATACCAAATCCAACTCTCCCACCAAAGCCACTGGACACACACAGACTATATAGGAAGGCATACCACTAAAGAAAATAATCAAACCACAAGGTAAGAAACCAAAAGAAAAGAAGAAAAGTACAGGGAAGAACTACAAAAACAAGAAAACAAGTAATAAAATGCGAAAGAGTACACACCTATCAATAATTACTTCAAATGTTAAATGGCTAATGCTTCAATCAAAAGACATATGGTGGCTGATTGGATTAAAAAATACCAAAAAACCCATTTATCCATTGCTTACAACAGATTCAGGTTAGAACTAAAGACATAGAAAAACTGAAAGTGAATGGATGGAAAAAAGATATTTCATGCAGTAGGAGTAGTAATATTCGTATTAGATAAAATAGGCTTTAAAACAAAGATTATAACAAAAGACAGGCGTTCCCATCGTGGCACAGTGGAAACGAATCCAACTAGGAACGCTGAGGTTGTGGGTTTGATCCCTAGCCTCACTCAGTGGGTCAAGGATCTGGCATTGCCATGAGTTGTGGTGTAGGTCACAGATGTGGCTCAGATCTGGTGTTGCTGTGGCTGTAGGGTGGGCCAGCAGCTGTGTCTCCAATTAGACCCCTAGCCTGGGAACGTCCACATGCCATAGGTACAGCCTTAAAATGCAAAAAAAAAAAAAAAAAGGATAAAGAAGGGCATTATATAATGATAAAAGATTCAATACAAGAAAAGGACATACATTCATTAATGTATATGCACCCAATAAGAAGCACATAAATATATAAAGCAAATACTAACAGACACACGGAGAGAAATGAACAACAATACAATAATAGTAGGAGACTTTAACACCTCACTTCCATCAATGGACAGATCATCCTGACAGAAAATCAATAAGGCAACAGTGGATCAGCTGAACTTAACAGATATCTACAGGGCATTACATCCCAAAACAGTAAAATATACATTCTTTTCAAGTGCACATGGAACATTCTCCAGGATATAACACATACTAGGCCACAAAACAAAGGCCCAACAAATTTAAGAGGAAAAAATTTTATCAAGTATTTTTTCCAACCAAAATGGTATGAAACTACAAATCGATTACAAGGAGAAAATGGGCAAAGAACAAAAATATGGATACTAAGCAACATGCTACTGAAAAACCAACTAGTCAATGAAGAAACCAAAGGGAAAAATCAGAAAATACCTCAAGACAAATGAAAATGGTAACACAACTTTCCAAAATCTATAGGATGCAGCAAAAGCAGTTTTAAGATGGATGTTTATAGCAATATAGGCCTAACACAAGAAATAAAAAATACCTCAAATAAACAATCTAAATTTCCATATAATGAAATCAGAAAAAGAAGAAAAAACAGGGTTCCCTTCATGGCACTGCGGAAACAAATCCGACTAGGAACCATGAGGCTGTGGGTTCAATCCCTGACCTTGCTCAGTGGGTTAAGGATCCAGCATTGTCATGAGCTGTGGTGAGGTCACAGACACAGCTCAGATCTGGCATTGCAGTGGGTGTGGCATGGGCTGACAGCTGTAGCTCTAATTTGACCCCTAGCCTGAGAACCTCCATATGCCTCAAGTGCAGCCCTTTAAAAAAAAAAAAAGGCAATAAAAAAAGAAGAAAAAACAAAGACCAAAATAAGCAGGAGGAAGATAATAATAAACATCAGAGAGGAAATAAGTAATATAGAGGCCAAAAAAAACAGAAAAGATAAAAAAAAATTAAGAGCAGACCATTGAAAAGACAAACAAAATTGATTAACCAGGCTCACTGTAAGAAAAGAGAGAGGACCTAAATCAACAAAATAAGAAGTGAAAGTTGAGAAATAATAAAAAATACCACACAGATACAAAAAAAAATCATAAGAAAATAATATGATCAGTTATATGCCAACAAACTGGAAAACCTAGAAAAAAAGGACAGGTTTCTAGAAACAACCTTTCAAGATTTAATCAGGAAGAAACAGACAATCTGATAAGGCCAATTGTTAGGAGTAAAACTGAATCTGTTAAAAAAAAAAAAAAAAAAAAAAACTCCTACAAATGAAAGTCCACGACAGGATGTCTTTACAGATGAATTCTACAAAAATATAAAGAACAAACAATATTTACAATTCTCAAACTATTTCAAAACATTGAAGATGAGACACTTCCAGTTTCATTCTATGAGGTCACAATTACCCTGATACCAAAACCAAAGATACTACAAAAAAGAAAAAAGAAAATTACAGGCCAATATCTGTGATGAACATAAATATAAAAAACTTTATAATTATTAGCAAATCAAATTCAACAATATATAAAAATGATCATCCACCATGATCAAGTGGGATTTATTCCAGGGAAGCAAGAATGGTTAAATAATCCTGTTGTATAGCACAGGAAACTATATCTAGTCACTTGTGATGGAGGATAATGTGAAAAAAGAATATATATATATATATATATGAATGACTGGGTCACCTTGATGTACAGGAGAAATTGACAGAACAATGTAAATCAACTACAATAGAAAAATTAAAAACCTAAAAAAAGAATGGTTAAATAATCACAAGTTAATCAATGTGATTTACCACATTAACAGAATAAAGGACAAAAATTATATGATCATCTCAATAAATGAAGAAAAATATTTGACAAAATTTAACATTGATTCACGATAAAAACTCTCATCAAAATTGATATAGAGTGGGAGTTCCCATCTCAGTGCAGCAGAAACGAATCCAACTAGGAAACATGAGGTTGTGGGTTCAATCCCTGGCCTCATTCAGTGAGTTAAGGATCCAGCATTGCCGTGAGCTGTGGTGTAGATTGCAGACATGGCTAGAATATGGCATTGCTATGGCTCTGGCATAAGCCAGCAGCAACAGCTCCGATTAGACCCCTAGCTTGGAACCTCCATATGCCATGGGTGCAGCCTTAAAAAGACAAAAAAATTAGTATAGAGGGAATATATCTCAACATAATAAAAGTCATTTACAACAAACTCACAGCTAACATCATACACAATGGTGAAAAGTTAAAAGCTTTTCCTCTAAATTCGGGAAAAAGACAGGATGCCCACACTTGCCAGCTCTATTTAACACAGTATAGTGGAAGCCCTAGCTATATCAATCAGACAAGAAAAAGAAATAAAAGGCATCTAAATTGGAAAGGAAGAAGTAAAACCATCACTATTTGCAGATGAAATGATACTATATATATAGGAAACCCTAAAGTCTTTACCAAAAAGGCTATTAGAACTAATAACCAATTTCAACACAGTTGCACAATACAAGATTAATATACAGAAATCTATTGTTTTTCTATACACTAATAATGAACTATAAGAAGATAAATTAATAAAATAATTTCATTTACAATCACATCAAAAAATAAAATACCTTAGAATAAAATTAATCAGGAAGTGAAATACTCACTTCAAAAACAGCAAAACATTGATGAAGAATTTTGAAAATTATAAAAAGGGATCTATTAGCAAGAGTAATAGGATGTGAAGCTCACCTCTTCCCACAAATACATCAAAATACAACTACACAAGGAACAATTTTCACAATCTACTGAATGCTGGCAGAAGACCTTGGGCTTGTGAAAGAGCAAGAAATCTCCACATAATTGGATAGGACAGAAGAAAAAGGGTGAAAAAAAGAAAGTGAGAAAGGAATCAAGACAGGACAGGCACTCCTGGGAGGAAGCTGTGGAAGAAGAAAAGTTTCCGCACCCTGTAAGGTCTCCTTACAAGAAGGGACATTAGCTGGGACAGAGAGAGAGCTTTGAAGCCTCAAAGGAGAGTTCAGAATGGAGACAGACCTGCATAGATGGTCAGTGCCACTGCCTTACAGTCCCCAGCCTGAGATACAAGTCCACTGGTGCAGATAGGAGCTGGGGACTGAAGCTCAAGATTTAGAGATCAGACCTGGGGAGAAGACTAGTGTTTTCTGTGCAGAAAGAGCCTGAAAGGACTGCAGTATAATGTGACCGCATCTGAGGGTGTATGCAGGAAACCCGAGCTATTTTAGCAGGCAGGCACCATTGTTTGTGGGTGCGTAAGGGGTGTGGCAGGACCGGCCATTACAGCCTTCTCTATCCACGTGATCAGGTGGCAGGACATTGCCTATACAACTCCGGAAGTAGTCATGAGCTGGGACTCAGAAATGGTCAGGAGCTACTGTCCAAACCTCCCAGCCCTCAGGAGTGAGCACAACCTGCCTCCATTCTGATCCCATATTCTGGGAGGAGCACATGGGCCACCACCACCACCACCAAGAACCCCAGGACTGGATAGCAGCTATTTCATCTGCATGCTATCAAGAGGATAATGGCTAGCACATGCTGAGGGAAGAAGCAACAGATACCCATAATAAAAACATCCCTTTTACTAAAAATATTAAGCCCATACAAGCTACACAGGGACATTCATATATATATATATAGCCCTCCAAGACCACAGTAGATAATTGTTTTTCCTAAATCCACAGAATAAGTGAAATATAAGTAAAATAAACAAACAGAGGAATCACTCCCAGTTAAAAGACCAAGAGAATTACCTTTAAAGAACAAACAATGAAATGGACAGTTTCAGTCTAATAGACACTGATTTTTAAAAGACCTTGAAAATAATGAAGGAACTAAGAAAGGCTATCAATGGAAATGCAGAGTACTGTCAAAAGGAACTAGAAACAATAAAGAGGAATAAAGAAAAATTAGAAAATTCATTTTCTGAGATGAGAATTGAGCTAAAGGCAATGAATGGCAGAAAAAATAATGTGGAAGAATGCAATAAGGGAGCTGAAAAATACAATAAAGCAAATCACCCAATTAGAACAGCAGACAGAAAACCACATGAAAAAAGGGGGGGAAAAAGAAAGCAATATATAAGATCTATGGGATAATATAAAGCACATAATAGGAATTCCAGATAGGGAAGAAAGAGAAAAGGTTATAAAAAAAATTTGAAGAAATTATGGCTGAAAACTTCCCAAACTTGAAGAAGGAAAGAGATATCCAGGTACAGGAGGCATAGAGGGTCCCAATAAAGATAAACCCAAACAGACCCACACCAAGACATAGTATAATAAAAATGCCAAAAGATAAAAAGGGGATTTTAAAGCCAGTAAGAGAAAAACAAAGAGTTAATTACAAAGGAACCCCCATAAAGATATCAGCTGATTTCTCTACAGAAACATTGCAGGTTGGGAGGGAGTGGCAAGATATAAATGTAAAGTTCTGAAAGGGAAAAAATCTGCAACCCAAGATACTCTACCCAGCAAGATTATCATTTATAATGGAGAGATAAAGAATTTCTCGGATAAGCAAAAATAAACAATACCGCAATAGTGAAACCATCCTAAAGGAAATATTGGAAGGTCTTTTCAAAATAGAAAAGAAGTAAGACTCAATAGGAAAGAGAAAAGTACAATTGGAAAGTAAATCACTTAAAAAAGTGAGCGCATAGGTTTTTTTAAGAGAGAAACTGAAAAGTTTTAGTGAAAGTGATAATAACTACAATAAACAGCATAAAGATGAACATGAAGAAGTAAGACATTGAAATCATACAATGTGAGAGAGCAGAGAAATAAAATGTAGATTTTTCCCCCCTAGAATATGTATAAGCCTATATGATTACCAGTGTAAGGAGATACAGGAGTTAACATACTTGAATAACAGGGTAACCACAAATCAAAACATACAATAGATTCACAAATACCAAAAAGAATAGAACATAAGTATGATAAAAAAGAAAATCATAAAACCACAAAAGGAAAACAAAAAGAAAAAGAAAGGAACAAAGAAGAAATATAAAATCATAGGGAAAACAAGGTTTAAAATGACAATAAATACATATGTATCAATAATTATTTAAATGTTGATGAACTAAATGGTCCAATCAAAAGACATAGAAAGGCTCAATGGATTTTAGAAAAAACCCAGAACCTATAATATGTTGCCTACAAGAGACCCACTTAAGGGCAAAGGACAGACATAGATTGAAAGTGAGTGGATGGAAAAAGATACCTTATGCAAATGGAAATGATTAAGAAAGCAGGGGTTGTAATACTCATATAAGATAAAATAGACTTCAAAACACAGGCCATAAAGAAAGATAAAGGACACTACATAATAATAAAAGGATTAATACAGAAAGAGGATTTTACATTCATCAACATATATGTATCTAACATAGGAGCACCCAAATACATGAAACAAAAACTGCCAGACATAAAGGGAAAAATCCATGAGAATATGATAATAGTAGGAGATGTTAACACCCCACCCACATCAATGGAAAGGTCATCTAGACTAAAAATTGATAAGGCAACAGATTCCCTAAATTATAAAATAGAATAATGGGACTTAATAGATATTTTCAAGACATTACATCCAAAAAAAAAAAAAAAACCACATTACTGTCAAGCGCACATTGAATATTTTCTAAGATTGACCACATATTAGGGCACAAAACACACCTCAACAAAATTAAGATTATAGAAATTCTCAAGCAAATTTTCTGAACACAATGACATGAAACTAGAAATTAACCATAGAAAAAGAACAAAGAGTGATTACATGGAGATTAAACAATATGCTACTAAAAAAAAACAGTCAATGAAGAAATCAAAGAGGAAATTTAAAAATATCTTGAGACAAATGACAATGAAAACACAATCACAAAAAAACTATGGAATGCGGCAAAAGCAGTTCTCAGAGGGAAGTTTAGAGCAACACAGGCCTACCTCAAAAAAAAAATCTTAAACAACCTAACCAACCACTCAAAAGATTTAGAAAAAGAACAAATCCTAAAGTCAGCAGAAAGAAGGAAATAATAAAGATCAGAAAGGATATACATAAAATAGAGATTTTTAAAAAATAGAAAAAAATCAATAAAACCAAGAGTTTATTTATTTAAAGAGTGGACAAGATTAACAAAACGTTTCCCAGGCTCACCAAGAAGAAAAGAGAGAGAACCCAAATAAACCAAGTACAAAATGAGAAAGGATAACAACCAACACAACAGAAAAACAAAAAACTGTAAGGGAATACTATGAACAATTATATGTCAACAAATTGGACAACTAGAAGGAATTAACAAGTTTATAGAAATATATAGCTCATCAAAATTGTATAAAAAAGAAATATATAACTTGAACAATTACTGGATGCAAAATAGAATGCATAATTTAAAAAAAACCTTGCAAACAAAAGTTCAAGCCCAGATGGTTTTACAGGCAAATTCTACAAAACACACAAAGAACTTAAACTGATACCTCTCAAACTCTTCCAAAAAATTGAAGAGAGAATACTCCCAATGACATTCTATGAAGTCATCATCATCTTGATACCAAAATCATACACAGACATCACCAAAAAAGAATATTATAGGCCAATATCTCTAATGAATATAGATGCAAAAATTCTCTCCAAAATATTAGCAAACCAAATCCAACAACAGATAAAAAAGATCATGACCAAGTTCACAAAGATGGTTCAACATACACAAATTAATCAATGTGATGCACCACATAAACAAAAGGTAAAAGGTAAAACCATATGATCACCAGACAAAACTACAATTCAAAAAGATGCATGCACCCTTGCGTTTATAGTAGCACTATTCACAGTAGCCAAGACATGGAAACAACCTAAATATCCATCAACAGATGAATGGATTAAGAAGATGTGGTACATATATACAGTGGAATACTACTCAGCCATAAAAAGAACAAAATAATATATATAACATATATACAGTGGAATACTACTCAGCCATAAAAAGAACAAAATAATAGTGACATGGATGGAACTAGGGCTTATCATACTAAATGAAGTTAGTCATAAAGAGAAAGAAAAATGCTATGTGAACTGGAAACTGGGTCTTGCCATCTGCCTATACATGGGTTGAATCATGAACCACTTCAGCTGCTGATCTTCAATAGCCCCTTAAAGGAGCTCTCAGTGAAGATCAGGAGTGAAGCACTCTGTGCTCTGGGAAAACTGGCAGAACAGGCCTTTCATATTTTAATAGCCCAATTCTTGTTTCTCCTCATATCTATAAAAGCACTAAAATCCTTCATGGTGATGTCTGCTTCTTGTGACTAGCAGTAACCTTCAAGAAAATAGCAGAAAACTTCTATAAAAATGTGTGTGTGGTTGAATGTACCTTCCCTCTTCCCCCAAATCATGTATACACTGACATTCCCCCCCACACACCTCTTTGGAGGGCTATTTCAGAGCTATCTGAAATGCTGCCTCTCAGGTTATAGTCTTAATTTTGCCCCAAACAAAACTTAACTCTCAACTTTTATGTTGTGCATATCTTTTAATTTGACAACCACATATCACTTATATGTGTAATCTTTAACAGTAACACAGAAGAACATATCTATGAAACATAAACAGACTCACAGACATAAAAAATAAAATTATGCATGCCTGGGGGAAGGAGTTGGGGAAGGGATGCAGTAGAAGGTTGGGGTTAGCAGATGTTAGCTATAACACATGGAGGAGATAATCAACAAGATCCTACTGTAGAGCACAGAGAACTATATTCAGTTCCCTGTGATAAACCATAATGGAAAAGAATATTTTTAAAAAGAGTGTGTGTGTACATATATATATACGTATATGTGAATAACTTCTCTCTGAAAAAAATTAACACAACTTTGTAAAGACTTCAATTAAAATACTGATTTTTTTAAAAAGAAAATTACTTTTAAAATGGAAAGACATTTTGTGTTCTGGATTGGAGGAAATAATATTGTTAAAATGTCCATACAAGCAAAAGAAATCTACAGATTTAATGCAATCCCTGCAAAAATACTCATGGCATTATTCACAGAACTAGAACAAATAATCCTAAAATTTATACGGAACTACAAAAGACCCCAAATTGCCAGTGATCTTGAGAAAAAGGAAAAACATGGAGGTATCATACTCCCTGATTCAGACTATGCTACAAAGCTACAGTAATAAAGACATGGTATTGGCACAAGAACAGACACATATATTGAGGGAACAGAATAGAGATCCCATAAATAAACCCATGCACTTAGGTCAATTAATCTACAACAAAGGAGGCAAGAATATAACAATGGAGGAAAAAAAGTCTCTTCAGTAAGTGGTGCTGGGAAAATTGTTCAGCTACATTTAAAACAATTAGATTAAAACATTTCCTAACATCATATAACAAAAATAAACTCAAAATGGATTAAAGACCTAATTTTTCGCATTTCTTGTGAGACCAGAAACCATAGCACTCCTAGAAGAGAATATAGGCAGAACACTCTTTGACATAAATCACAGCAATATTTTTTTGGTCCATCTCCTAAGGTAAAAGTAATAAAAGAAAAAATAAACAAATGAGACCTAATTAAATGTAAAATCTTTTGCACAGCAAAGGAAACCACTGACTAAACAAAAAGACAACCTATTGAATGGGAGAAAATGTTTGCAAATGATGTGACTGATAAGGGGTTAATACCTAAAACATATCAACAGCTTATACAACTCAACATCAAAAAAACAAAGAATTCAATTAAAAAACACTCAGAAGACTTGAATAGACAATTTTTTTTGTCTTTTTGCCATTTCTAGGGCTGCTCCCATGGCATATGGAGGTTCCCAGGCTAGGGGTCTAATCAGAGCTGTAGCTGCCGGCCTACACCACAGCCACAGCAACGTGGGATCCGAGCCATGTCTGCAACCTACAGCACAGCTCACAGCAACGCCAGATCCTTAACACACTGAGCAAGGGCAGGGACCAAACCCGCAACCTCATGGTTTCTAGTCGGATTCGTTAACCACTGCGCCATGACGGGAACTCCACATTCCTGAAATTTTAAAAGATAAGCAGTTTTGCAATTAACACTTCTTTCATTCCAATGAATTCAAATAGTAATTATACTACTGAAAATGAATGTTTCAATTAAAACCTTTACATATTTGATAGTGATGACATATAAATAGGATTTATGTCTTTTGCACCTTTGATTTTCTCCACAGTTCCAACATCTCAGTGTTTTCAACAGGGTGCCACATTAAAAGAAATATATTCACATATGGGCATCATGCATTTTTTATTAACACTGTGAGATGAAAAGGCTCAGTGCTTTAATGGCTGCATTTTGAATTTGACTGCAAACATCAGCAACATACACATGGAAAAATTATGTGAAACAATTTTTTTAGTTCAGTCTTTTAGACCCTTGTTTATGACTTTAGATAAATTAAATTTGAATAGTTCCTAACTATAATCAATTATATTCAGTTTCAATTACAATTTCTAATTGAGTCAAACCTATTAGCAGCATCTCTAGTAATAGCTTTTATACAGTGTTAGTAAAAGTGTTATCGAAATATCAGCTGCCTCTATATAACAATGCCAAATAGAAATGCAGAGACAGTTGGAGGAAACAGAAAAAGTAGCTTGAACTGCCAGGCAAAGAGGGGAACAGAGCAGGCTAATGCCTCAAGGATTGTGCCTCAAACCCTTTGGAGTGGGTAGTGAGGAGTCTTATAGTGTTAGAGGAGCAGGGTATGACTAGCTCATGGACATTTTCCTTACTGGTTGGTGGTGAGGTAATTGGGAGTCAGCATCATTAACCTTCTGGTTCCAACCAGTCTGGGCTCTACCTGCTTGTGGGCAGCATACAGTTGACTTCTTCCACCCTGTGGGGACTTTAGCACATGCAAAACAGCTCTAAGGACATGGCTCAGAATATTCTCCATAGTCTTCGAAGAACTGACAAAAGGTCCTTAAATTTGTTGAATGGTTAAGCTATCATTATTCTGTCTTGCTTGACTTGTTTTTTCCTTATTCTGTGTTTTCTCATTTCTCTGATTAAATTGATTCTTTGACTAAAGTTTTCTACAGACAAAAAGGCTGGAGGACATGAGTGGGGGATTCCACTGTGGGAAGGCCTCACAGGGTCCTGCTCGGTAACAAAAGGCCAGTGGTTTGCACCTAATGAACATCTATGTACTAAGTAATTAGATTAAAAAAGAGAAGACTCCTCCTAAATATCTCACGGTGGCACTCTGGTGGGTCCAACAGGTGGAACTGAGGTAGGAGGTAGGCCTCTGGGCTGTGAACAGCTGGGGCTTGTTAGTCTGAGTAAATTGGACCTTGCTTCTCTTTGACACTTCAAGGAAGTTAATGGCGGGCGGGAGCTGGGCTCAGCTGGAATAAAAAGATTACCACTGCAATCACTCCTGGGGTAAAGGAGACCTCCTCAATTTCACGTGTGCATAAAGACTCCTGGGGGTCAAAAAGGAAGGGGGGTGCCAGGTCATAATAAGTCCTGATACCATCCCAGAACCCTTTGCTTTAGAATCCATCTTGACCAAAAGATGAGCATGCAACTGGGGAAGGTCCAGTAAGGTGTGAGAAATATAACAAGATAATCAGCCAAAGGAAAGCAAAGACGCTAAAGAACTGTCCTAAATAAGCAATTTAAATCATCTCTCTGGTGCACTCCTCACTGGGGGCAGGGGATGTCCACACACACACTCCTACTTTGGGTATGTATTACTGCCTTGCTTCTGCCATAGATAAATGGACTACTTCTCTGTGCTCTCCCACATGTTGTATTGCGTTTCTAACAATAAACTTTATACCAGCTTTTATAGTCTTTGCCTCCTTAAAACATTCTTGCTTTCAACAGGGAGCAAGAATCAGGGCAATTCTGCTTTCAGTCTCTAGCTGGTCTAGTAACTAGAATTCTTGGTTTTCATGCAGGCTGCCCAGGTTCAACTTCTGAGGAGAGAATTAAGATCTCGTTTCAAGCTATCATCCACTGCTATCTCTCCAACATCAGGAGTCTTGGTCCCTAAATAAGTACCATGCTCCTCAAACCAAGATTAGCACATTCAGGAAGCTGCAATGAAATTATGACACAAAACCTAACATAGGACACATGATAACTTATTTATCCTGGTGACACTAGACAAGGATCCTGCTCCCTCACAGTTCTATAACCATCCTTTCCTCATCCATCCTTCTAGTATTTAGTTTGGTGGATAGTGGTAAATCAATAAACTTTTAAGAACCCCTCCCTCAACTTTGAGAATTCAGAAATTTTATCTTTTGTATAAGAAATTGGAGTTAAGACTCTTAAAGGCCCGTGTTGGACTAGCAGGAGGTCTATGTGGCCTGGGAGATGTAACACGAAGATGAAAATATATGTGCTTTTGGGGGTACTGAAGTGAAACTGAAGTGTGGACAGCAGCAGCAGCAGCAGTGAAACCTGAGAGACCTGACTGTAAACTCAATTCTAATCAATGCGGATGTAGGTTTCCGGTCTAAGACACCAAATCATCTCACAAAAGGAAGGGCAAAATCCCACACTGCCCAAAACAGCAGCCACCTACCCAAAGAAAACCCAGACGCAGGTTGATCTGTAGCCGCTGGATGATGACGTACTCCCCAGACCAGATTGGTGATTGGTTTCTGAAGAGGGGCGTCGGCGGTCAACGCGACGTGGAGCCCTAGCCTAAGTCCTCGCGAGAGCTGCGGTCTCCGGAGGGGATGGCCGCGGAGCCGGGCGGACTTGGCCCTTGGCTCCAGGATCCTGCTCCCTGGCCCGAAACATGGCCGGGGGTCCTGGCCCACTAACACGGCCTCGCCCCGACACAGTCGCCATGCCCAAGAGAGGGAAGCGACTCAAGTTCCGGGCCCAAGACGCCTGCTCTGGGCGAGGTAGGGAGGGGGCGAAAGCTTTGAAAGGCTTGGGGCTGGAGGCAGGTGGGGGGCAGGACAGCGCCGTGGCGAGTGCTTGCGCTCCTGCGACCGGAGGGCGGCCAGGGCTGGGGACTTGGAGTGAGCAGGAAATCTCGGTGGGGAGAAAGCTGACGAGAGAAGGCATCCTCCTTTGAGGGTTGGTGCTGTGTTTCAGTGACCGTGGCGGATTATGCCAACTCGGATCCGGCCGTCGTGAGGTCTGGAAGGGTCAAGAAAGCCGTCGCCAATGCTGTTCAGCAGGAAGGTAGGCTTCCGACGAATCTTTTAAGACTCAGGCAGTGAAGAGAGAAATTGGTGTTTTATTTTCCTGGGATCCTGCCTCGGTATTTTTCTTGCAGTCCTTTGGTCTCTTCCTGCAAACGTGTTTGCTCTTCTAAATGGTTACTCATATATTCAGAGAAGGGGAAATATTACCAAGAGCAGTAGGAGTTTCTAGAGCAGAAATATTTTTTTTCCATCTTTCCATTAAAAATAAAATCTTTTTAAAAATAAAATAAAATCTTTAAGGAACTCTTCTGTGATTTCCACTGCATTCTTCTGGGTTATTAATCTTTTTCCTGTAGTTCACATATATTCTCCATTTAATTCTGCAGTTTGCTTTTTAGTGTAATAACCTTGAACTATTGCTTTGCCCATGCTTCTCTTACTTTCAGCTTCTTACTTGAGGTTTGTGTTTTTATGATATGTAATGTCTTCAGCCCAGGAATAGGGTTAAATTGGATTTAATTCGTCTCAAGCATTGCTTCTCAGAAGTTATGCAAATTGAAAATAGCATTGACCTTTTACTTTTACCTTGCAGAATGGAAGAATAATTCACTTTCTTTCTTCAGGTCTGAAGCAGTTTATGCAATTTTGGAGTCAGTTTGCCCATTGCTTTCCAATTTTTTTGTACTTAAGCTACTCTTTAAAAAAGATTCTCAGCTTTCTTTAGCTAGCTTTCAAACTGCTTTTGCTTTTTTTTCCTTTTTCCTTTTCCTCATGGATGCTGATATCCTGCCTAAGCCATGGAACTCTGCCATTTCATTCTCTTCTTATTTTCTTCTAGTAAAATCTCTTTGTGGCTTGGAAGCCTCCCAGGTTCCTGCAGTGGAAGCTCTTTCTGGGGCTGGTGAGCCTTGTGACATCATCGACAGCAGTGATGAGATTGATGCCCAGGAGGAAAGCATCCATGAGAGAACTGTCTGCAGAAAAAAGAAAAGCAAGAGGCACAAAGGTACAGGGCCTGCTGTCTTTTGGATTATTAATCCTATCTGTGGTAATAACTTGAAGTCATCATTTTTTCAGTAGCATAAAAGGTAATACCAGTGGAGAACCAGAGTTGGGATCTTAGTAGTGAGACAGGACTTTTATATACCAGGGAATTTTATTTATGTCTAAATTTGAGAGGAGAGGAGATTGATAATAGCAGATTTCTGGAACTGTGAACTTGATTATAGTGGCCATTCATTGAGAACATGTCATGATCGGGTAAAACCCATGTAGCAACATGAAAACAAAAAGCCTTTTGCATTTCTGGATTTCTGAATGGGTAAAGAAGCAGAGTTGTGACAAAAATTTTTTTCCAAATATGTGAATTGTATATGACCAGTTTCATTTCAGCTAAAGTTTGATATCACGGACTTCTAAGTACTCTGCAGTTATTATAATTATCTTTTTTTTAACGGCCACTCTTGCGACATATGGAGATTCCCAGGCTAGGGGTCAAATCGGAGCTGTAGCCACTGACCCATAACCACAGCAACACACAGTCCGAGCCTTGTCTGCGATCTGCACCACCCCTCACAGCAACGCCAGATCCTTAACCCACTGAACGAGGCCAGGGATGGAACCTGCATCCTCATGGATGCTAGTCAGATTCGTTTCTGCTGAGCCACGATGGGAACTTTAGTTCTGCAATTATTAATATCTGTTTTATGTCTAGTAGGTACTGTAGAAAATAGGAAAGCATGTAATATTTATTTTAGTGGCAATAAAACTTACACAAGGGAAAGAAAAGTAAACTAATAGTATATGATGTGCCAACCCATCATTCACTGATTTGCTCCAGGCTTAAGGAATCAGACTCTCTTGGGGTGGATCCCAGAATACCTACTCTTAAAGCTAAAGTGGTTCTGGAATTCCTGCTGTGCTGCAGTGGGTCAGTGGTCCACCTGGTCTGTGGGGGTGCCAGTTTGATCCCCACCCTGGTGCAGTGGCTCAAGGATCCAGTGTTGCTGCAGCTGTGGCCTAGGTCACAGCTGTGGCTCGGATTTGATCCCTGGCCTGGTAACTTCCATATGCTGTGGTGTAGCCATAAAAAAATAAATATCCAGGCTTCACTTTAGCTGTTTATTGCACTTGGAATACTCTTACTCTTAACCTATGTCTATCAAATTCTTTATGTCCTTCATAGCTTATTTCCATGAAGCTTTCCTTTATTGATTCCATTTCCTATATTCTGAAATTTCATAATTATATGTAGAACATTGACTTTTTTTATAATTAATGAATTTTGTTCCTAATGACAGAAAAATTTTAATAACACTATACTTGGCAAACGTCCTTATAGGTCTCAGTGGAGAAAATTCTGACAGTTGTTTGCTGTCTCTTTTAGAGAGAGATTTAATGTGGGAGAAGGGGATCCTAAATGTGGTAGATGGGGTCTTAAATGGTTACTGGAGATTTCAAGAAAGCATGGGAACCAGAAAAGGGGATGTTGTCTTAGGAGTATTGATCTCTGTTATGAAAAGGCTAACATAAGAACCTGATTGAGTCATAGATTTGCAGGAAGTAGTTAGAAAAGCAGAGGCAGCTTCAGGGAGATAGATGTAAGAGCTTTTTGCCCAGGAAACAAAGAGGAAAGGTGAGTTTTGCATAGTTCTGTGACTAAGTCTCAACAATTAGGGTTAGCCCAGATTCTGGTGTCTTTACGGAGTATGAGTTTTAATTCGAACCTGATGTTTATAGTGGACCTCAGGGTCAGGAGAATTAACTCTAATAAGGTCTGAAGGAGGAAGAGGTAGATATACATTGTCACAGGAGTATCTTTGAATACTGGATGCTTATGGCCAGAATCATAGATCAAACTGACAAATAAGGAGAAACTAGAAGAAAAGAAACATGTCTGCAGGCATTTATTGAGTATTGAAAATACTCTCTAACTTACCTTTTTTTTGTTTTTGTTTTTTTACTTAGTTTGTACTTTCAGATTTCCTCATACCATCTTCAAATCAGTTGTTTGTTTTTTCTGCTTTTAGGGCCACATGCTGCATGTGGAAGTTTCAAGGCTAGGGATCAAATCGGAGCTGCAGCTGCTGGCCTACACCACAGCTGCAGCAACGCAGGATCCTTAACCCATTGACCAAGGCCAGGAATGAACCCGAATCCTCATGGATACTGGTCGGGTTTGTAACTTGCTGAGCTGCAACGGGAACTCCCAACTTTTGTTTTTTAAATGACTGAAGAAAATATTTGACAGATGGGGACTGCAAGGGAAATCAAAGGCAGAATTTATAGTGCAAAGCTGGAATTTGATGTCAGAAAACCTGGGTTCTGTTTGCACTGATTACATGCAAAGTTCTGTTTTCTTATAGTAAAATAAGCACAGTAATATTTTCCCTGTTTCCATTGAAGAATTATTAGATTTGAATGATATAATTTATGCGAAGCTACCTTGAAAACTTCAAAATAGCATGTAAGTAGTTGTTAAATAAAGCTTTAAGGACAAGACCTATCCACTTGGGCAACAGGAAAAAAAAAGTTTTCTGCAGCTATAATGAGCAGGAAATGAAGAGTTTAAGAGACTTCCTTAGACCTATTTAAACCATTTTCTTAGCTGTGCAAGCCCTGGGAGAATTGAAATGATTGAGGATCTTTATATATGTGTAGAATAGAAGCCAAAAGTTACAGTTTTGTTTTTTTTTTTTTTTTTCTGTTTCAGAAGACCTGGACAGGGCTGGAGGAGAAGAGTATCCCATGGATATTTGGCTCTTGCTGGCCTCCTATATCCGTCCTGAGGACATTGTGAATTTTTCCCTGATTTGTAAGAATGCCTGGACTGTCACTTGCACTGCTGCCTTTTGGACCAGGTTGTACCGAAGGTGCGACCACAGAGAACTCACTGTGTTATCTGTGTGGCTGATTTCATTGCTGTTTATGATTTGGAGCTACTCCCTGGATGGTGACCTCTTTTCACTTTCTCTACTGCATGCCTGGGCTTGAGCCTAGATTTGGACTTCTTGAGCTCCTCTTTAATTTAAAATTGGTATTATTAATTCATCCAGGTAATTGTCTTCCCTATGGTTGCCCCCTCACTACTGTCTAATATCTACTTTCAGCAAAAGTGAGGTCTTGAACTGTTTTTGACTTTTTTCGGAGGTTTATCTTAGCTAGAGCTTTCAAAAGCTGTAGATGCTCATCTGTGTATCTTTCCAACTGAATCAGCTGTTTCTTAGATTTGCTAGTCAGTCATCTTGAAGTTTGAGATAGTCTTTACGTATAGTCGTAGTGGTGAAGAGAAAGTGGGTGATGTGATGAGTAAGAGGGCTAACTTTTGGTGCTGACTGCAGAAGTGTGGTGAAGATTGTAAACTGTCAGTAAGGATGTGGTAGAAGGGGACATTGAGCTATCAGGGAGTAGAGAAGTTTCTGAGACGTGACAAGAGAACTTGGTGGGTCTTCCCTAGTGCAGGTTGTTTTTGAGCAACTAAAGTATATTGTACTGGTATCATTTCAGGGACTTACCCTTTTTTAGAGTGAAATGGTGAGGATTTAAAATCATTAAATGAATAGAAAAGTGTAGGATTACAAGATATATGCGAATTGGGTTTTGCATAGCAAAGACACAAAAGTAGCTAAGAGGTGACGGAAATGATGATTTGTGTGTGTGTGTGTAAGGACACTAGGGATAAACTAAATACCAGCTTTGTGTGTGTGTGTGTGTGTGTGTGTGTGTGTAAGGACACTAGGGATAAACTAAATACCAGCCAGTGAAATAGTACACTAAAATTTGACCAGAGCCCAGGAATCCTAGGAGACTGGCCTAGAACAGAAGAGAGAGGTCAGTTATTGGTAGGAGTAATGTGTTATGTTTCAGACACTACACGCTGGATGCTTCTCTGCCTTTGCGCCTGCGACCAGAGTCAATGGAGAAGCTGCGCTGTCTCCGGGCATGTGTGATCCGATCTCTGTATCATATGTATGAGCCATTTGCTGCTCGAATCTCCAAGAATCCAGCCATTCCAGAAAGCACTCCTAGCACATTAAAGAATTCCAAAGTAAGTGAGAATTAATGTTGGGGTTTAACAAATGGACTCTTACATGATGGGCCTGTTATCACGGCTTGTTTCCAGCTTTCTTAATGGTTAAGGCTAGGGCTGTAGGTACCAAGCTGCTCAGGGACTAACGTAAATTTTCAGGCTTAGGGGTGTCTCTTCTTCAAGACATTCCTGCTATGCTGGGCTGGCTTATGTTATCTTTACCTTAAAGCTTTCATGCTTTTAGCGTATTCCTTATTCTCTTTATTTTAATTTATTCTCATGCCTTGTACATTTAGAAGGTTTAGATGGTTTGATGGTTTGGGCTAGGAAGATCACAACTCATTGGTGGGTGTAACTATAATTCTTAAAAGGTGCTGTAAATCATGATACAAAGATATAAAACTAATTTTCTAATATGACCTTAACATCTGAGATTCCCCTTTCTCACTGACCTTCTTAAAAGATTCTGGTGTAGACTTCTTAAGCATTTGCTAAATGCCCACTATTGCCAAGCTCTGGGGTAGGTTGTTTCAGAGACTGTAAGGTACTCCCACTCATAGACTTTAGTGCTCTAAAGTTCTTCCTGTGTTCTGGAACATTTCTTCTTATCTTGGGATTTCCCCAGTAGTTTATATTCATACACTATATTCAAGTTTTGGGCATTCTTCTGATTGGTAAATAGGTCTGTGAACCTTTGGTCCATTCTCTGCTTTTCTCCATCATAATGAAATATCTAGTGAACACACATTTACCAAACTAGACTAGTTTAGGCAAGTTGATGTCTCGGCCTTTTACTCATTTAACTAATACTATCGCCTAAATGTTGTATCTTTTGAGTTTGTGAGTAATTTTTATTACTCTGTTTCTACTCAAAGTCTGGTGTTCTATAGCACTTCTCCATTCTCTTTTTTTTGCTTGTTTTTATGCTTTGGATGTTATGTAATGATTCTTTTCCCCTAGTTCAGCTTTAGTGTGATAACATTCTCCCTGATACATATTGATTTAAGGGTACTGTTGATTTCAAGACATCATGGTTCCTTCCAGGGTTGCAAACTGAGGTGGTCAGGGCCATTGGCTGAGTTTAAATTAATGTTACACTAACCAGTGGATTTAGGGCAGGATTAGAATGCTGGGTGAGTAGAATTTCATCCCTTCTCGTAATATGAGTGGACAGTGTGTCATTTCACGTTTATAGTTTCCTCCCCCTAGAACATTTGATCATATCCAGTTAACTGTGGTGAGGCGGGGATCGTCCCAAAGCTAACCATGCCAGGTATGAATCAGTTGCTGGGAGCAGAGCAGCATTGGGCAAACTCCTCATGCTTGACACATTCTGGCGGCTCCAGTGCACAATGCAAGTGCTACTGCCTAAATCTAAAACACCGTGTCTTCATATTCTTGTACTGTCTATTAATTTTTGAAGTGGCCTAAAAAAGGTGGTGATAACTAAAGTCTTAATCCAGATAGTAAGCCTAGGCCACCTGGCTGCTGCTTTTGTGCCTGTTGGAGATCTTCTGTAGAGGATGTGGGACCTGCAGTGGCAGGTGTCCCATGCATGGCCTTGCTACAATAACCACCATCGCATGGCATTCAGGAAGTTGCCAGCATGCCTAAAGGAAGTTGTCCCATGTTCCTGGACTCTACCTCTTCGTATTTGATTCTCCCTCTCTCTCTTTTCAGTAGCATAGCTTGTGTGGGACACTGGAGCCGTTGTGTTGGCAACAGAAGTGTTTGCCCCTTAAAGCCAAGCCCATTATTTTTGATGGAACAGCAGGACGTACAGGGCATGTCTGAAGGGCAGGACAGCTGGCACGGCGGACGACCCACCCCTTATCCCCTGGGAGGTACTTAACTTCTTGTTTAACCCTAGCTGTAGCCTGACTTTCCTTGAGGGGGCTTACTCTAGACTGAATTCAGCTCAGCTCAGTTTCCATACCTGCTATCTGCTCCCAGAAGGTCCTGAGTGGTTTGCTCCTATTACAGGGCTGGCTGTCTCTTGCCTGCCTTATGGCTTTGTTATCATCTTGTCTGGTGGCTACTGGCTGCCCTTATATTTTAAAATAGAGGAGTGACCTGCTGAATCAGAATGCCCCAGTCTCTAGAGACCATGTTTCTGTCTTTAAAGATGAGAACAATAGGGGTTGACCTCAGTAGCATCTGAGGTTGACTTATATTGGTACTTCTTCTCTTGACTGTATAGCCTTGAGATTGTCTCTTCTCATGTTGCACTAGTGTCAAATTGGGGAAGAGGGGGAGGGGTGAGTGTGTATCTGTGCCAAAGCAGAATTTCAGCCCTTGGGACAGTGGCTGGCTTTAGAGCTATCAAGCAGAAAGGTTTTGCTGTTTTTTTTTTTTTTTAATCTTACTTTGATTTTTGTTTTCTTTTCTGTCTTTTATTTATTTATTTAAATTTTATTTTTATTTTCTTACAGTGCTTACTTTTCTGGTGCAGAAAGATTGTTGGAAACAGACAGGAACCAATGTGGGAATTCAACTTCAAGTTCAAAAAGCAGGTATGTAGTTTTATCACCTTTTTATTTTTTAGGTAACATCTTGTTCTGAATTCATTAAACATAAAATTCTTACATTAAAACTTATAATGATGCCATGAAAAGAAAAAAAAGAAGGAACTATTTTATATAAAAAAGACACAAAGATTTAATATCTTAACGCATAGAGTAAACCTTGAATGGATCTTGAATCAAGGCACAAAGAGCTTTAAAAGACATTTTTGGTATAATTAAAGAAATGTGAATGTACTGGGGATATTAGATGATATGAAATTATTATTAATTTTCTTAAGTGTGGTAATGTTATTGAGGTTATATATGTGTGTTTATTCATGTTGAATAAGGATAGAATGACTTTGCCTCCCCCACCCCCAAAGCTCACATGATTTTATATATATGTGTGTGTATTTTATATAAAATAAGAGGTGAGGGGGCAGAAAGCACATATGGCAAAGAATCAAATGGTAAAGTCTGTACAGGAGTTCATTGCAGGTTTTATTAATTTTTCTGTGTATTTAAAGTCTTTAAAAGTGTGGGAAAGGGGAAAACTTGGTACTGACGTTATTGCCTGAAATTTTTTGTTGTTCAAAGCAAATGTATTTATAAACAATAATTCATGTGGTTTTATGTCTGAGGCAATTTGGAGAAACCATGAGGAGAGAGACTGCCAAGAGTCTATTTATAAGAAGAGTAGATATTATTCTGACTTGTCTCTGCATTTTGCTTGGACTATACCTGAGATCTTAAACACAGTGAGGATCCATTCAGCTTCTTTATCTTCAGCAACCTCATTTCTGCCATCTCTCTCCCCTGCTTAGTATCTCACCAAGGTTCCACGTTACAAATGAAATTAATTGTCCCTCACTTGATGACATTGTGTTCAGATAAGTTTATAATTAAAATAAATCATATTTTTCCATTGCTTTTTCAAAAACACAGTTCTAGGGGAGAATTTTGGCTCTGATCATTTGCTTTTAATAAGATGTCCACAATCTATGATATCCATTAGATACTGGTAGAGTCCACCATATCACCTTTCTGGGAGGGGACTGAGGGGCAATCTTCACAAGTGTATGTAAGCTAAGACCAGAATTGCTGCAGGAAAGTGAATGCTAAGATTTCCTCTAGCTTTGAGACTTGTGACTCTTGTTTTATGGTGCCTAGAATTAGATGGCCACTTCTGCTTCTCATCCCTTTTGTGCAGCAGATGTTCTTTGGAGTCTTGACAAGTCACAAGGTATTTGTGATCTCTCAAACATTGGGAGGCATCTGATAGGGCTGTAAGTTTCCATTTCTTGCTAGATGGTAGGAAACACCGTCTAAATGAAACATACACCCACTGTCACATTTCTTATCCAAATATGTTACCACTTTTTTCAAAGGGCAGATTTTCCTTTATCTGTATAGAAACTGTTATGCATATGAAGAGAGAAGAGATGACAGAAAATGGATTTCTATAGCTTTAGTTAAGCCATAGTGTTTTCATTGGTGGAGTCTTAAAGCCATAAACATTTCCTCTAATCGATTTAAAGTAATTCTTAATTCTCTTTAGTCCCCTAGATTAAAGAGTAAGTGTATGGGAGGATTGCAGCCTCCCATTCAGTATGAAGATGTTCATACCAACCCAGACCAGGACTGCTGCCTACTGCAGGTCACCACCCTCAATTTCATCTTTATTCCAATTGTTATGGGAATGATATTTACCCTGGTAAGTGGAGACAGGATGTCATCCTTAGCTCTTTCATAGACTCTTACTGTACCTAGTATTTGAAAGAAATTTGTGAATTTAACTACTGAGGAAGAAATCTTTGAAGAATCATTTTAAACAAAATCCAAAAGCAGACCTGTATATTAGAAACATACAGATTGGTGGAGAAGTTAATTATGTCTGAGAATATTTTACTTCTGCTTCCTTCTCTATGGTGAACAGAATGTTTTTGCATCTCCTGGGTAGTGTTCATTAATGTTTGAGAAAAATTATCCTATTAAGGTTAATCATGAAGCTATATATGTGCCAGGACCTTGAGGCATGCATGTTGGTGTCATAAGTGGAGTATTAAAATATAGTGTGACCAGTTCTGTCCTTTGATACTCTGACTATTCTAGATTCAGCTAAGAATTAGATTAGTAAACAACAGATATGCTTCTTGTGTATTTTCCATACTTTTAACATTTTTAACTAGATCCTAGGCAACTGCAGAGTTCATGCAATTTATCTTTTCTGTATTTTAGGCTTACATTCAGCAATATATTTCCCCCTTAACATTGAAAATAGCTTTATTCTTTTTTTAATGGTAAAATAAATAATGCATACTTCATGACAAGAATTTAAATAATACATAAACACATTGAAAAAGTAAAACTGACTTAGACTTACACTATCCTATAATAGCAGTTAACTTAGGGGGAACTGTTCTTTAATGTCTCTGTTAAAATATATACATGTACACCCCCACCCTCTTAAATAAATTTGTATAGGAGTTCTCAGTGGGTTAAGAACCCATCTAATATTCATGAAGATAAGGGTTTGATCCGTGGCCTCACTCAGTGGGTTTAAGGACCCACCGTTGCCTCAAGCTGCAGTGCAGGCGCACAGACATGGCTCAGATCCTGCATTGCTGAAGCTGTGGCATAGGCTGGCAGCAGCAGTTCCAATTCAGTCCCTAGCCTAGGAACTTCCATGTGTCACTGGTGCGGCCCTAAAAAGAATAATAATTTTGTATAATTGAGATTATGTCAAGTATCTGTTTTTATTGTAGGCACCTCTCCTTAAATCACATTAATGACTTATATACTCATACTCCATATACTTCATACTCATACAGTTCTGCAGAGATCTACATAAACATATTTAGAGATTTGTGATTTATCTTACAAACAAATGTGATCAGATGTATGTTTCATGCATCTTGCTTCATTTGCTCAACGATATCTCATCAAAATCCCTTCAAGTCATCTCTTAGAGCTCTAGCCCAATTTTTAAAAATCACCATTGATGGTAGTCTATGTGCACATCCTAATTTATTCAACCATTTGAGAGGCTTGCTTTTTTTTTTTTTTTTTCCTTTTTTTAGGGCTGTACCCACCGCATATGGAAGTTCCCAGGCTAGGGGTTGAATTGGAGCTGCAGCCACTGGCCTACGCCACAGCCACAGCAATGCCAGATCCAAGCCATGTCTGGGACCTATACCACAGGTCACGGCAGTGCCTTAACCCACTGAGCGAGGCGAGAGACTGAACCCACGTCCTCATGGATACTAGTCAGGTTCATTAACCACTGAGCCACAAATAGGAACTCCTGAGAGGCTCTCTTTAGCACAGTTTAAATACATGAAGCTAAGAAAAGTTTATAAAAATCACCCTTAATTTTTAATATCTTTGCAAAGGTGCCGGTAGTATAATTTAGGGATTATTTTGTGGCCTACTCCATGTCAGTTTTGTCTGAACTGTCTCATAGGAAAACAAGGTTGTTTAATTTGGGTACTGAATTTACTTTTCCTTCCCAGTTTACTATCAATGTGAGCACGGACATGCGGCATCATCGAGTAAGACTGGTGTTCCAAGATTCTCCTGTCCACGGTGGTCGGAAACTGCGTAGTGAACAGGGTGTGCAAGTCATCCTGGACCCAGTGCACAGCGTTCGACTTTTTGACTGGTGGCATCCTCAGTATCCGTTCTCCCTGAGAGCATAGCTATTGCTTCCTGTCACTGAGGGCAGCCCTGAGCTAGGTCAGGCAACTTGTAATCAGAGTCCACCTTGAAAGTGGCAGCTGGATTGTATATCTGGTCGGTAATGCACATGCTCTTCAGGTTTCTGGGGCTCCTGCTAGGGAAGGAGAAGGATTGAATCAGTAAGAAAAACAGCTATAATTTACAAACATATTTTAATGTAAAATTTTGCATTTGAAAGGAAAAACCTGACCCTGTTTTCTGTGTTAAATCCCATTTGGTGCTACTGAGTTTGTTGTTCTTTATTCTTTTATCCCAGCAAAAATGGATGATCTCGCTTTAGGGAAAAATTAAACTCTTAAATCTCCAAACAAGGAAATTCCATCATTCCCTTACGAATCAGAGGAATCTTAGAGGCCTAAAATTGTTGCCATGTTGCTTCCAATTTAGCTGTCCCTCAAATTCGGTGAATATTTTCTCTTCTCTCTTTACCCTCCTCCAGAAATAAAGCAGGTGACAGGGTTTTCAGAATACATGAGATTGACTTGTGTATCTTTCTTTAAAAATAATTTTTGAACATTTGTCACATAAATATTCTTTTGCCAGTTGTGTATTCTTGGCTTTTCTTGCATGAAGCTGATAGTAGTGATGATAATGATTTTGTGCCTTTTGTACTATACTAGAAACTTTTCAGAATATCTCTAATTCTCACAGTTCTGCAAGGTAGGTGACACTCTTCCCATTCTCTAGCTTAAAACACTGAATCAATGACTTACCCAAGGCCATTGTATTCAGTAAATGGAAGAGCCAGGATTCTAACCCAGGTCCTTTTGCTACGCCACGGTTAAAAAGGTCAGTCTCATTATTCTTGTAGCAGATGGTGGCAAAGCGGAGTAGGCAGAGTGTACATAGAATAAAATAAGAAAGAGGGGTGAGTAGAAAGTTGATTGTGGTATCCTTTATTCCTCATCAGCCTAAAAGGTATATAAGATTGATGATTCTTTTAAATATGTGTTTCTAAGTAAAATATAAAATAAACCAAGCAAGTTATTATAGGGAGAATAGTGATATTTTCATTGAATTGTTAGACATTTATCATGCTGACGATTGTGTTTAAGAATGCATTCCCAAAAAAAAAAAAAAAAAAAAAAAAAGAATGCATTCCCATGTTGAAACCAGACTCCTGCATTATAAGAATTTAGTAACTTTCCTGTGCTCTGCCTTGCCCTGTGCTACCTGGGAGAGCCTGGCTTTTCATCCCTGCAGAAATACTAATGTCCTCTTGGTGAGAGGACTTGCTCTAGCTGGTATACTCTGAGAAGAGGGTCATGTTCTTGTTTTGTTCTCCTAACAAGATAACCTTATTGCTTGTCTTCCCCCAACCTGCCCTCCACCCAGATTAGCTACTCTGAAGCTGAATATTAGCTAGATATTGCCATGAGGTGGGCATTAAGACAGTATTCTTTAAACATGAAAATCTCATGGCCGCAGTTATTTTCATGAGCCAGACTGCTTAAATTAGTGTGTTGTTTTTTCCTTTCCGTTCATTCTCCCTGCCCCCTCCTATTTAAAGAATATTCTTGGGAAGCATCTGCTTAATATTGCTGCTAACAGCTAGCCTTACCCCACACTGCAGGTGGTAGTAAAGCTGTTTACACAGACAGTGAGTCTGGGTCAGTGAAGAACAGAATTTGGGCATTTAAATGATAAAAACAAAAAGCCAGGACTATTAAAGCACTTTACAAATCTCTATAATCAAAAGTTGCCTCTTTGAGGCAGAGGAGAGAAGCACAGAGCCCCTAGTTCCCTGAACAGAAGATGCCACAGAGCAGAAGGGGGTTGTCTTGGTGGATTGTGTGTCCCACATTTAGGAGTTATTTTTTAAAAGGATGGGGGAAGTGAAATAAATTTAATAATTGTCTTAATAATTGTGTTCTGACTGAACTTCCTAGTTTTTGCATCAAACTCCATATTATGATGATAGGTACAATATTAGATGTTGCCTCAGCTGTTCTCTTAGTATGATATTGACAAACACTAGGAGAAGTATGTTATCAGAGATTATGATGGCTTTAGCCCTTCCTCTGCATTGACTTTTCTAGGATGATTCCTGCTTTATTAGTGGAAGGATATAAAGTATCTCAGGGATTTCCTTTTGGTGAGAACCCCAAATCACCTGGAGAAGAGTTGGAACTTTCTGGACTGCTTTTGCAAAAACTATTTCTAACTTTCACTTCCTTAAATATATATATCTTGACTTTGCTTTGAGGATCAAACAAAATATTTAGCCTCATTTTTTACCTTTCAAATAAATCAGAATTCCTTAAGTGTTCCTGTCTTCTACCAAAGATACAAGGAAACTAAGCCAAATGGTGACTATATTGGGGGAAAGAATAAATAAATGAATGGATGGATGTGCCACTAATCTCAACTACAACATTTGTTGCTGATACAGAACGTGTGTATATCTATGAGTATGTACATATTGCACGTATATAAAAATCCTTCACACTTCTAGCAGTACTTACTGGGTATTGTAAAGAATTGAGTAGGAACTGTGATGAAACTTCACAAACCAGATGGGAAAGATGCATTAGTCGCCACAAGGGACAGGGTAAGGAGCAATTCAGGAAAAATGGAAAGACTGAACTAAAACTTGTCAGGAATTTTGGCATAGAGACTGTCTTCATGCTATGTATATATAATAGATATTTAGTTCATAGTAACAATGTTAGCATGCCAAATGCCTGAGTTAAGGCAATCGACACAATTCACTGAAGTGTACTCTGGAAATACATCTGGATTTCAAGTTTCTCCACTTAAAAAAATAGGTGCAACCAAAGGAAAAGTAGTAAATGGGCCCAAGAGAGTGAGAAAGGTGACAGGCCATTGGCAAGCAATTAAGGCCAGTTTTGAGAGCCATAGACATAGATGAGTTCAAAGAAACGCGTGCTTCTTCTTACTGGGGAGGAGGCAGGGTACCACTGGGCTCTGAAACTTTATGGGGAAAACCTGCCTCTCCACCACTCCAGGCCAAACCAAAATGGCGCGGAGCATCAAAGCAGCTCCGGTGTCACGTGCGAGGGGGCGTGGCCTCGGAAGACCAGGTCAGGCCCCGCCCTTGGGGTGGGGCCAGGGACCGTCCGCGAGACGAGGGGGTGGGGCCTTGAGGCTGGGCTCCTCGACGCTAGTGAAGTCGGCAGCTACCTCCGCTGCGCCCGCTCGGCTTTCCAAGACGCGGTGGGGGCTGGCTTCCTGCTCCAAGCCGAGCTGCCGGGCCTTCTACGATTGCAGGCAGGTGAGCGTTCAGAGCCCAGGTTGGGGGAAGGATGCCTCTTTTCCCCACTTCCAGCTCCCCTCACAGTTTGGGGCGGGGGACGGGGGAGAGTGGTGGTGAGTCTCTGGTGCTTCTTGGGAAACAACCCCTTTTTTTACTTAGATGTGTCCTCTCCCATAGGCAGAGATACCGCTCCCTCCGCTGCCCCTCACCAGCCTTTGCCGTGCTCTGTGTCCTTGGGGGTGAAAATGGGGGGCGGGGGGCGGTGCGATTTGCGGGGAGGGTGTGGAGTTCTTTCTCGGCTCCATCAGCTAGGAGCAAAGGGGCTGAGCTGGCAAGTCTCCCAGTGGGAACTGGGTGGTCTGCGCCCCCATTTCCCCTCCAGGAGAGTCAGAGAAGCGCTTGGGCCAGCTCCGCTCTTTTGGGCACAGGAGGCGCTGAGGTCTTCACGTTTCCCGGTGGTCTTAATCCTTCCCGTGTTTTTCATATCGCCCGTTCTTAACATCGCTAGCTCTTCATTTCTCGAACTGCCAGTCTCAGGCTGTGCCAGAGATGCCCCCATCTCCGCAGTGCCAGGGCGGTGGGGTGGATGGAGCGACCAATCCGAGGTCTGGTGAGGGTGGGCGCAACCATAGAGGTTCCAGAACTGAGAGGGTGGGAATGGGGAATTGACTTTCGACCATGCAGTTTAGTACAGTTTGGTGGCGGGTGAGAAAAAAGAGGTCGGTTGGGGGACTTGGAAAGGTGGTATGGCTGGGTTTTTTGTTTTCTTTTGAGAAGGAGGAGGAATTGAAGACAAGGTGTCACTAGGTGCTAATGTCACCCTTGAGGAGAGGTTTGCTGGTAGAGGGGTGGGGGAATTGGGGCTGCTGTCCTAGGAGGTGAGCAAGTGATTAAGGAGGAGGCTCTGCTTAGCATGGAGATCCCCTCCTGGTGGGAGCTTAAGGGGCCCCTTCAGTAACCAGGTTTCACCCACTTCCCTCAGTCTTTCCAGTTGGAACTGGTACCTAGTACTTTGTTCAACATCAGCAATTGAACAAAGTACTAGGTATCCCAACTGAACAAAATACTAGGTATACCAGTTAAGCCAGACACCCACTATTAGCCAGACACCATGCTAAGTGCTGAGTCTTATGAAGGCAATTTTGGGCCATGAAGGACTTGAAAGTTACACACTATAGGCTCTCTGTTAACAGCTCCCCCTGCCCATGCCCCTGCCCCAATTTTTCTGCTATTGGATTAGAAAAGACAGACCATGTCCATATGCTTTCAAACATCTGTCTAAACTGGATTCCAGTGCATCTACCCCCTACCACTATTCATTGGCCAGGTAGTCCTAAGGAAATCTGCCTTAGCAAAAGGAACGGTTTGAATGATTTCCTTTGGCTATTTTCTAGGACTTGAGGCCTATTTTTCAGGTCCTGAGACCTGAGGAAGCGGCCTGGGATAAATGGTATCTCAAAATAATGAGATGATGAATGGCACAATGGTTATCGGGGGCCAGGAATGCACTAGACACCATACACAGTGGGAGACACCATCTCTGGAAGGTAGAAGAGTGAGGGGGAAGGGGATGTGAAAGGGAAATTTCATCCAGTGGTATCTGGGATGTGTGCTGCTGAGTATGTCATGATGCCAGAACCATGGCATGTATGAGGTCTGGCAGCAGGGTGGTAAGGAGGGATGGATTGGAGGGGCAGGGCAGGGCAGGCAGCCAGTCTACTGGGTCTCCTCTCCGGGTTGATTGCTGAAGTCTTAAGAGTTAGGAAGATTTGTCAGAGATTGCTTGTGGGTTCCTTCAGAGCCTCTGAGGATAGCAGAGTGAGAGCCAGGGGAGGGGAAGAGTAGTCACTGGTGGCAGTGGGGCAGGAGTGAAGACTCAGCAAGGGATCTGGGGGCCAGTAGGGCTTTAGGATATAGGGGAAATAGCTGAGGTGTTTTTATGCCAGGGATACTCTACTCTGGGGCTTTAGGCCCTTGGATGAGTTGCTATAGAAACGAAGTGTGGTTTCTGAGTGGTATGGAGCTGTGTGGTGTGTGCATGTGTGCCCTGGAGAGGAGGAGTTGGTATGGAGCAGGGAGAACTAAGTGAGTGAAAGCTGCCTCACAGTCTAGGTCCAGGTAGGAAATTTGGAGAAATGCTGAGATGGGAGTGGGGTCAGAGGGAGGGGCGAGTGTGTATTGCAGCCACATGAAGTCACCATATGTCCCCCCTCTGGCCTGCTAGCTCACTGAGCTATAATTAGCTCTGGAGGGCATACAGTGCTGGCTCACAGGAGTGTGGCACTCGGGATGGCCAGCAAAGTAAAAAGTACTCAGAGGGGTGCTCGTGCTGGGTGGACTCTGAGAGGGGCTGTTCCTAGGGGCCCTCAGCCTTTGCTGAACTGGAAGGGTCCTGTGGGAACTGAGAATGTCATGGGAAAGAAGCTCTGGGCCAGGCTGGTATGAAATTCCAGGGCTGGCAGAGCCTGAGGACTCCCCTCTTTTCTCCTGCTTGCTGGCTCACCAGCCACACAAGAGGCATCATTGCTGCCCCCCTCATTGCTCTGCTTTCAGAGAGCTTTGGGAGCTGCAGCCCCCCATCTCCCTCTAGTGTTTTTTGTTCTCCCAGGTAAAGTCACTTCTAGTCCAGAGTATCTTCTTGCCTGTAAATCAGGGGCTGAGAGGCCTTGGCTAGAACTGTGAAAGTGCTGGAGAAGAAACTGCCACCAGTCCATTCATGCTCATGCTCATGCTCCAAACGGTGAACCACTGATCCCTTGACCGCGTCAGAGCCTGAATATTTGATCACCTGCCACTCTGTATTGTTCTCAAATGATTACTTGTATATCTTCTTTTCTCTGAGGTTGACTGTGAACTTCTTAAGAGTTGAGATTGTATGTTACTTGCCTTTTGTATCCATAACAATTCCTAGCTCAATAAGCAATCTACTATAGAATAAGAAATCTACTTAGTAATCGTTGGATTGAACTGAAGAGGTCTGTCTTCAGATCCTCCAGAGTCAGTGAAGTAGGGCCTCCTTGCAACTAGAAATACTTATCCTCTGGGGACCCAATACAGTGATGCTACATCAGTAGGGGAATTAGATTCTGTAGGCATTAGAGTGAAAATTCCTAAATATCCCCTAAAGCATGGTATATGGGTTTAGGTTTATAACTCTGAATAATAATAATACCAATGTACAGATATAGTATACATTTTATAGTAATTGTAAAAATGTGTAATGTATACAGTGATTTAAAAGAGTACTTAGATACAGTCTAATTTTGTAGTTAAGTGCCAGATGAAATAGCTGGTCTGCATTTAGAGGCCTTTGTTGCTCACTTTGCCCAGCCAGCAGAATTGAATTCTCATAAATTAAATGCATGTCTGATGTGACTTCATGGCCACTGTCTTCAGATAAATAACTCATTTTTTTTTTAATTTTATGGCCTCAACCTGTGGCATATGGAAGTCCCCTGGCCAGGGACTGAATCTGAGTTGCAGCTGCGGCAACACCGTACCCTTTAACCCACTACATCAGGCCAGGGATTGAACCTGTGCCCTTCCATCGACCCAAGCCACCACAGTCAGATTTTCAACCCACTGCACCACAGCAGGAACTCCAATAACTCTCATTTTAAAGGAGAGATACAATTCAATTTAAGAAAAGCCTTCCTTAGGACAATGAGGGCTTCCTTGTTTAGTAGTGAGCTCCTTATTCCTGGCAGATAATCAAATACAGACTGAGCTATCAGGGAGGTTGTGGAAGGAGCTCCCACCCAGGGTGGGAAGTTGACCTGCATGACCTCAGAAAAGCTTTCAAGTAGGAATTTGCAATTCCAGGTAGGGGCAGGGGTGGGGGAAGGCGCTGAATGGTAGAGGTTCTTGACAGCTACTACAGAAGAGGACTTGCCTGTGTTTAGCTTAGAGAATAGCTTCTGAGAGGAAGGCCTGGGAAATGCGGGCAGGACAGGAGCTTGGCCTGGGCTGTTCCATGAAGAGGGGATATTATGGGAGACAGGCGGTGACTCTCACCGTCTCTAATGTACATGGAACCCTGGGCTTGGGAGACGAGGCAGTGCAGTTCTGATGGGTAGTGGTAAATAGAAGGGTGCCCAAGTGCTCTCATGAACATACATGATTTCATGACTGGCAGATGCGTGTGTTTATATAACCATGCATATTCATTCTCATGATTGCACAGACACACACACACATACACACACACACACACACACACACACACGCATTCTCATGACCACAGTCATATACCATCATGATCCCTGACATACACATCACCAACCACATCCATACACAGTCTCACTGTTGTACATACCACTCATATTCCCTCATGCACATACACTCAGAATCCCTTTCTTGTGACCATACTCTTACACGCACACTGTCTTCTTCATGATTACACGCATACACTACAAATTCTCATGACTACACACTTACATACTCTGTTGCATGAATACATACGCCCCCTCCCCCCGCCTGTTCTCTCTCTTTCATAACTGCGCATACCCCCCGCCCCAGCACTTTTATGACCATGTACACATGCACACTTTTTATGGTGCCTACATTTCTCTGGGCAGTTCTCTGTACTCTGAACTTTTCATGCCCGCAGCACCTAACAGCATTCCCTTCTGTTTCTGTTGATTACTCCTGAGCAATTCTGTTTCCTGTCATATGACAGCTCCCTGATCTGATGAGCTGATCTACTGATGCAAAGACTGCTGAGCAATTTTTCTTGAACACCAAAGGACTTGTATTTGCCTCACGTGGACCTCTAGTTTGAAAGATTTTTATTCTCCAAATATATCACACTTATTACTTTGTTTCTTCTTCTACAAATGTTATTTGAGGACATATATAAATATTAATCAGTGGCTCCGATTAGCAGAAGATGACTAGGGTTACTGTACTTGATGTCAGTTCATTCAAAGCCAGGTGCTTTGTTCAGTGATGCAGCCTTATATCTTAGCTTTTGTAAATAAAGGACATCTATGAGACATTTAGAATGTGGAAAATAGCTGGTGGGCCTGTGTCACCTATGTAACCTTCTCAGGTTTTTTGCTTTGTTGCATTGTGTGCTGCCTTTATTTTAGCAGAGTAGAAATACTTACCAGGGATCTTCTAACCTCTTTTTAGACTTGGAACCCTTTTGTGCAAATGAAACTTTAATCAGATGTCCAGTAAAATTGACAGATTTGGAGTTGATGAGATTGAAGGGAGGAAAGAGAGTTCAGAGCGAGCCGTTTTCATTTGTCTCACCTCTTTGTCCTTTTTTTCACCCCAGACTGCCCCTAAACATAGTCTGTCATAAAGCCAGTTTGTAGATCCCTGCCTTAGTTTAAAGAGGTAGTTGTGATGGCTATAATTTTGGTTATTTTATTTTGTTTTATATTTTTTTGCTTTTAAGGGATATACCTGTGGCATATGGAAGTTCCCAGGCTAGGGGTTGAATTGGAGCTACAGCTGCCAGCCTACACCACAACTATAGTCACAGCAACATGGGATCTGAACCAAATCTGTTACCTCCACCACAGCTCACGGCAATGCCAGATCCTCCACCCACTGAGTTGCCCAGGGATCAAACCCACATCCTTATGGATGCTAGTCAGGCTCGTTACCACTGAGCCACAACAGAAACTCTGAATTTTGGTTACCTTAGAAGAAGTATTTTGGGGGTGCACATAGACTTGAATTCCTCCTTTCCCCACTACCCATCGATGCTGGTCCTCCCTGGTGAGAGTGAGAGTGACCAGACAGCTAGGTGTGCCCAGGGCAATTGCAGTTTATACCTGTGTCCTGGTGTGTTGACAGTGCCTCCATTCACCGTCTGGCTTGAACAGAAAGTTGTGTGCTCACCCAAATAATAGGCCATGTCTTGGCAGGAGGTGGCTCATAACTAACTCCTGGGGAGCAGCTGGAGAGATGAGCCTCACAGATACGGGCCCAGAGGAACCTGTCAGATGGAAAGGGCTCTGCCTGTGTCTCCCTGAACTTGCCGACATTCAGAAGCAGAGTGTCTGGGCTGGCAGTCGGGGCTCACCTGTGTTGGGTAGCATTTGATACTTCTCAGAACAATTTCATGTCTCTTATTTCCTTTGACCCTCATGACAGCCTGGGAGATCACTAGATTGTGTTGTGTGTTATGACCTTCATTTTCCAGATTCAGGAACCCTGAAGCCCAGAGAGAAGTCTTACCACTTGCCTTTTAGTGGCCCGGAGAACTAGGTGCTTTTGAAGGGATTTGTGTCCAGCAATGAGAAACTGTCAGTAAAGCTTTCCAAAGAGTTTTTCTTCTGGGAAGGCTTCCTGTAGCTAATGTAGATTTTTAGTTTTCTTATTGTACTTGGTGTGGGCCTAGCCTTCAGCTGCTTCAGGGTACTCAGAGGTGACACTTACCAAGTGTTCTCTGGACCCTGGGCTCTTTGCATATGTTAACTCTTGTAATCATCACATCAGCTAGCTGAGGTATTATTGTCATTCTCATTTCGTAGATGAAGAACTGTGGCTCAGAGAGACTAGGTGTCTTTCCAGAGTTACATGAGTGGCCAGTGGAGGAGCCACCGTTCAGTCCCATAGACCTGCTCCAAAGTCTGCCTTTCAGGACAGGAGTGGCTCCTGCATTGCTGTCAAGAAGCTTTCATTTTTCAGAGAACAAGATAAATGAACCTGGCCTTGAATCAGCTTTTCCTATTTTAGCATTCCCCTTCTTTGAAGTTAGAAATGGACTTCCCAGAATGACTGTTATGTGTGTCCATTCAGCTTTGTGTACATGAGGACTATGGTAAATGCTGGAGCATCCAAAGATAATTAAGATATGGTTCTTACCCTAGAGTCTTCAGATGAGTTGATGTGCCACAAGAAAAGGGAAAGGCTATGCTAGGTTGATGGAAGAGACCATCTTACCTATGAAGGAATCAGGAAAGGATCCATAAAGGAAATGGTGTTTAAGATGAGCTCAGAAGGGATGATCGGAAGCTCCTTAGACTAACATGGAAAAGAAGACTGAAGCAGGCCAGGTGAGGTGCCAGAAGCACAGGAGCAATAAGTGGGCTCTGAGAACATGGCAGTGAACAGAGCTAGGGAGTACCAGGGCTTGACTGGGCTTTGGAGGAGAGGATGAGTAAGGGCTAGGCTTCTTGGGATGTTACCAAGCTGGACAGGGAGCAGATCAAGGGAGGAGGAAAAACTTCTGGATTAGAGGGAAAGAGAGGTGGGGAGCTAGACTCCATTCCCCTGGGAAGATCTGAAAAACCCACAGGGTGAGAGGAGCTAAGGACCCAGAAGAAAGTCTGTCTTTGTAGTTCCTATTGGAATGTGGTATGGTGAGGGGAACTCAGGGGGTCTTGTTACTACTCAGTATGGAGCCAGCTAGGAGGAGAGGGCAAAGATTTGGGTGGGTGGTGAATGAGGCCTTGGACATAAGTCACTTCCAATGGGAAAGAGACTTCCTCATGACCTTGATGCTTGCTGGGCAGAGGCCTTCCCCCAGGCTAGAGGGGGATGGTGGAGAGGGCCAGGATGAGTTGTCCCTAGGCTGCCATCTTCCTGAATGCGGGCGAGAAGAGCTGGGGCCCAAGTGCCTTGGTCCCTTGGAATAAGCACTGGGCCTGAAGGAGTCATGTCTACTCCCTCTTCCTCCGTCCCCTACCCCCTCTTTGGAGTCAGATAGACTGGAATTAAATCCTAGCTCTTACTCTTACTAGCTGTTTAGATTTGGTTACATGACTTTGCATCCCAATTCTCACATCTGTGAAATGGGAAGAAGAATTTTGTCCTCTTGCAAGGAATTGTGACGATTAATGTCTGTCAACTGACAACATAGTGTCTAGCACATGGAAAATACTGAATAAATCATAGCTGCTATTGTAACTGTTATTATTTTCCTAGATGATCAGCTCTCTCCCCATTTCCTCAGGCCTTTGCCCTTCCTCCAGTAGGGTGGGGATCTGATCTTCCACTTTTACCTCTTTACCCTGAAGGGGCTCTCACCCTGAAGTTCCCTCTTTGCCTGGCTCACGGCCCACTCAGACATGGGCATGGCTCCCAGCCCAGGCCCTTTGGCCTCTGTGGGACCCGGGAGCTTTGCCCTTGCTGAGCTAGCTCACCATGGTAAGGGCCTGCCATCTGGTAGAGCAGTGGGGATCCAGGCTGTGTGTGTGTGGCTGGCCAGAGCATCAAAGCCAAGTACCCATCCCTTGTGTTTGTTAGGAAAAGACAGGGATGACTTTGGGGAAGCCAAAGAGGCCTCAGAGTCTGCCTCTTCTATGTTTATAAGCCCAGAGGCCTGGTTTTCATCTGACCCCTCCTTTCTCACACACACCCTCACATCAGCTCACTATGGAGCCCTCTTCTGTTGTTTTACAGCTTCTCATACTCCTCACTGGCAAAGCCCCTTGCAGATGTTTGCTTTGGGGGCTGGTAGCTTTCACCTCTGAATCAGGACCTGTGAGTGTTATTTAGAAATTGTGCATGAGTTGAGGAGGCTTCTGTTAGGCTGAGATGATAATTGTGCTATTTAAAGATGGCCATGGAGCCAGAAAGAGCCAGGCATTCAGATGTGGCTGTCCTCAAGCTCCCTTCTGCTCACCGTGCCTGTGCAGTGTGTGGGGGTATGGGCAGGAAATCCTGGACAGTCACCTCAGGGGCATCTGCCTGGCATCCACCTCTGGGTTCATCTTTAACCTCTTCTATGTGGTACCATTTCACTGGGGGAAGTGGAGTTGCTCCCTGGCTCCTGGTTCGGAAAGATGCTGAGAAAAGGCTCATGGCACCAAAGCTAGCTTCTCAGTTGCCAGAATGACTGGGAGGATTTGGGGAAGCCAAGTTCAACCAAATAGCACATCACCCTGGGCCACCTAATGACCTATTTTCCCTTCCTGAGAACTTCCCAACCCCTTCCCTGAATCATAAAAATCCGTCACAGGCCCGCTTTGCCCACTACTAAGGTAATTCATACTCCCCTACTGTGGGGTGCTTTCTGCTTTCCCAAACTCTGTTTATCCATGATCTCATTCCTTTGAGGTGGACTAAACAAGGGTTGTGGCTTCTCTCTTACAACAGAAGCCTCAGTGGATCATGACAAGCCCAAGGTCACCCATCTGGTCTGTGGCAGAACTGCAGCTCAGGTTCCCAAAGTCTCAACTCTGGGCTCCTTACTCTGTATTACACTGCAGGCTGCCTGAAGACCTGTGGACCAAGTCCCTGAGCTCCTGAGCATACCATTCTCTCCTCCAAAGGACAGTCTCTGCCACAGGGGGCCCCTTCTCAGACTGACCTTCTCTTCTGCCCTCTCATTTCTTTTGGCTGTTGATGAGCTGGGACAGGTATGGGGGTGCCAGTGTGGCCTTTCAGCCTCACAGATTGGAACATTTAGAGTAAAGGGACCTAGACACAGTGGATGGAAAGAATCAGAAGAATGCTGTTATTAGCATCAGTGAGATGGCAGCTCTGGCACGACTAGAGTAGCAGCCCCTCCGATCTGCTTCCAGCTGCTCTGTGGACCAAGGGTGTTGGTGTAGCTAGGGTGCAGACCTGGGCACTGCTTTTCATCTCTTGGGACCCTGCCCTTTACAGTGGCTGTCCAACTTGGGGAAAGGATCCCCAGATCAGAGTTTGTGTCCAGTTTCTGTGTCTGGGAACATCTGTATGTCCTAAGCCTCCAAGTTCCTGTATCTGCCTGTGGTATGTGTGGACATTAGTGGAGGGGACAGGGGGCAGCACCCCCAAGTGCCACTTGAACTACTGGACCCTCTGGGAATGGCTGTGGTTGTGACCTTGGGAGTTAAGCTGATGCTCTAACTTTTATCCGATCTAGGTCTGCATTCCTCCCCAGCCTCACTTTGGCTGCCCACCCCCATTTCTGGGGGAAGGGATGAGGTAATGATAGGCCAGTTCAGGATGAAGAGGCTCAGCTCTTTTTTGGTTCCCCTGCTGGGTTCAGCCCTGCCACAGGCCAGAGGCTGCCTGTGCCTGGCTTTTCACCTTTCACTGGGTCCTAATGCCGCCTGTTCTCTCCCTGACCCTCCCAGTCGGCCTGTTGCCCAGTCTGCCACCTGAGCGGTAGACAAGAAACTGTCCCTGTGTCTCCCATCTGGGGAGGGGTGGAAAAGGAAGGAAAGCAACATCATTGGGGCTTCTCCTGTGTGCCCGTCACTGTGCTGGGTGCCTTCCACAACATGTCTCATAAAACAGGAGCTCTGAAGACAGCTCCCTCTGAAAACTGATTAAGGTGGTAGCCTTCCAGCAGTGAGCAGGGAGGGTGGAAGCTGATGGCAGACAGGGAGATCCCCAGCTGCAAAAGGCCTTTGCTCTGACCACTGGGCTTCCCTGTGGCATTACTCCCAGGCTGTGCACATGCTACCGACCCTTGCTGGTGACTTCTGGCAGTGCCAGCCTTGGCCATTCACACAGAGAGAGAAGATTCCTCATCATGAGCAGGGGCCCCCACACAGCGGCCCTACCCTAGGAGAGTAACATCCCCCGCCCCCCCGCCCAATGTCAGCCAGTCACTGCTCCAACCCGAAGGCCATGAATTCACAATGGAAGCCTGCTGTCTGCCAGGTTTCAGGAGCAGAGGGTGAGCTGAGCCAGAGCCTCATCCCTGAATGATGGGCATGGAGCAGATAAGGGCTCTCTGCCTGCTCCTGTGCCCAGCCTGTCCTTTCCAAGGAGCCTTGTTGTGCCAGTGGTCAGGGTAGGACCTCCTCGGCCCCTGTTTCCTATGATCCCAGTAGTCTATCCTGTATGGGACTCATACCCACTAAGAGCCCTTTGACCTCGTCTGTGCTTGTCTTATCCTGAATGTGCCGGAGAAGCCTGTGAAGGAAGACAGAGACCCTATTTCCTCTCCTCCCACTCTCCCAGCCCCAGGTCTCAGGAGCACTCTGGCCAGCCTTCCGGCTGCTCCCCTGCCGCTTACTGAATCATTTCTATATTTGGCCAGCAAGCCACATGGGTGGGGGAACCACTCCACTGCGGCTGCACTTCTGACAGCTGGGGGTGGGGGAAGCTGGCAACAGAGGCTCCAGCAGCGGGCATGTGCATTTCTTGGGAGAACTAAGGAAGGCACCATCTGAGTGAGTAAGCCTGGAGAAGGGCCATGTGCCAACTCCCCCCCGCACCCCCGCCCGCATTCTGGTCCAGGTTCCTGCCTCTTCTCCCTTCACCCACCTCCTGGATGTCCTTCTCTGCTCAGCTAGTCCTCACAGCAGTCTCTTCTCCCACAGACCATTGTCCTCCAGAAACGATGGTTGTCGCTGGCCCCAGCTGGGACTCTGCCAGGCTCCAGTGCTCAGTCTAAGTAAAGGGCCCTCTTCCAGCCCTGCTCTCCATGCCTGTCATGGCCACACTCAGCTACCGCCTGCTTGTCTGGGGACACAGGGCACCCAGCCCCAGCCCTGAGAGGTTAAGCCAGGCCCTTTGGCTCCATTTCACAGGGGCGTTCTGGGCACCCTTTCAGACCAAGAGCAACTGATGCCATGGGAGAAGACTCTGCCCACCTGTTCACTCATCTGGCACTGCCCACTCTGAGACCCCTGCATTGGGTCCCTCTAGAAGTGCCAACCCTGTGAACCCCTCCCCTGTCCTCTGACGCTGAGAAGGCCCTGCCCACCCCCACCATGTGTGAAGTGATGCCCACAATCAATGAGGGGGACCCCCTGGGGCCTCCCCATGGCACCGATGCTGAAGCCAACTTTGAGCAGCTGATGGTGAACATGCTGGATGAGCGGGAGAAGTTGCTAGAGTCCCTTCGCGAGAGTCAGGAGACTTTGGCTGCAACACAGAGCCGGCTCCAGGATGCCCTCCATGAGCGGGACCAGCTCCAGCGCCACCTTAACTCTGCGCTCCCCCAGGTAAGGCTGCATGCCTCTCCCTCATCCCTTTCCCCTTACCAGCCTTGCAGAACCCAACATCCTCTGGGCCCTCAGCAGTCTGAATCTGTTTTCATATCAACATATAGAATTCACAGAGCATTTGCTCTCCCCCTTTGCTTCACAAACCTGTCCCCATCATTCCCAAGTACCTCAGAATGAAATTGTCTTCACCTGGGAAAAAGGATGGCCTTTGATGCAGGAAGAAAACGCAGCCTAGTTACCAACTGCAGTGAGCTCGCGTGGCCAGCAGGTGGCACCCGGGATTGGAAAGACTCCTTCCGCAGCTCCTCGCTAGTGCCCTATTCTTGGAAATGGTGGGTGGGGAACCACAGAGAGTGGAGATGGGAGCAGCCTTGAGATGATCTGGTCCCCCTCTCATTGCGCAGATGAAAAAAAACAAGTGACATCACATGGAAAATTATAAGCAGAGCTGTGATACCTCTCTTGTTCTCCTCAATCAACACTAGTACTAGCAATAATAGTCATTATTTATTTTTTGCTTTCTGCGTGCTAAGTATGTATAGAATTTCCTTCACTCAGATCTCACAACTGTGAAGTTGGTGTTATGATCACCATCATCTCTATCCTACAAATGATGAATTAAAACTTAAGGAGATTGGTAAATTGCTCATAAGCACTCTGCCTCTGGGGTGCTGCTGGGGTTGTGGGAGGCAGCCCTGAGGAGCCAAACTGCCCAGGACTCAGGTCTAGGCCCTTTCCTCACATGGGGGGAGAAGCACCTAGGAGTGGAGTCCTACCTAGGGCTCCAAGTGGCTGGGGTCAGAGTCTTGAGATGCTTCGTAGATAAGAATAGGGAGTCCAGGTGAGGATTTGGGGTGGGAGGTAGGCCCATCCTTACTGCACAGTGTTTGGGGCTGTAAACAAGCCCTGAGATGAAGGAGCCAGTCCCTGCCGCCAGGGAGCTCATCCACTAGAAAGCAGATAGACTAGAGCCCAAGTGACTGAAGAGAGTGTGCAGGAAGAGAAGGGGGGCCCTGCCCTTGAAGGACTGTGAAAACCGTGGAATAGTTAACATAGCTTCTGGCTCACTCATCCTCACAGCAGCACTTGAGGGAGGACTGTACTTCTCTCTTTCAGGTCAGAGGTTAGATATCTCGTCCAAGGTCACACAGCTAATGGGCAGAGCTGAAATTTGATCTCAGCCCTGAACTGGGAGCTTCATGAGAGCAAGGATTATGTCTTTCCTGTTGCTGTGTCTCCAGTGACCAGCACAGGAGCTGGTATGTGGTCGGTGCTCAAAGGGCTTGTGGTTAAATGGTGGGCTCCCAATCTGAACCACTCCCAAGTTTTTAACCGCTGTTGCAAACAGTTTTCAGAGGAGAGAGAGAACCTTCTGCCAGGAAGTCTGGAAAGGTCCCAGGAAGGTGTGTCCTAAGAGATGGGCTTTGAAAGATTAGGTGATGACAGCGGATTGGGCTTTCCAGGGGGAGGGATCCCATTGAGCAAGGGTGTGGAATTAAAAAGCTTACTAGTGACTGGAAACAGCAGGTGACCCAGGTGGACCAGGTCTTAGGGTATATGGAAAGGAACCATGTGAGAGAAGCCTGGAAACGAGGATAAAATATTTGTGTTTAATGGTGTGCTTTGGGAGATTACCCTGGCAGCGGTGTGTCAGATGGGACAGAGTTGGTGAGGGTAGTGGGAGCCACCCTAGGGTGGGAAGATCAGGCAGTGGCTGAGCTTGAGGATAGGGGAGGAGAGCACCAGTCCTTTGGTAGTGACATCATGGTGCAGGCTGGGGCCAGGCCGTTGAGTCCTGTGTCGGGGTGCAAGCATGTGTGCGTGCTTGCACATGTGTGTGGGGTGTGTAAGTAGCATGGGTAGTGAAGTAGCATCGAGGCCAGGCCTGGCTTCCAGGATGTGAGATGCTTTACCACTTTTGGCCATGGCCTTGATAGAAAGGCAGTAATCATGAGCATTGTCAGGGTCTGAGGTTTCTCAGACTCTGGCATCTCCATGACTCTTCCCACAGCCCTTCTTGTCCCCTTTGCCTAATATGGAGTGATAAGAGGGGACTGCTTTGGAATTCTTCCTTCAGTTATGAATCCTAAGTGTGTGAGAGACACTCCAGGTTAGGATGGGGCTGCAGGTTGGTATGCGGCTTGTCAGTCACTCCCAGACTCTGGGCACTCACAGAATTTGGGCCATTATCTGAAAAACCTTCTGGAATTAGGTGATATCTAGTTAAGCAAATAGATATGATGGGCCTGGGTCTCTGGGGCTAGCCTCTTACCCTAATGCTTGTCCTGATGGAAGAAGGTCTTGGGTGTATGAGCCTGCTAGTGTGGGAATGGAGCCCCAGGTGGGATACTTGGAACGTGAGTACTCAGTAAAGGCAGGGCAGGTGCCCTGGCATCAGGCCCCAGGATGGAGTGAGCCAGGATCCCAGAAGGCAGAGCTGAAACCACATGGTTGATCGGGCAGGTCTGTATGCTCTCTCACTGCCATATATGTGGGCACTTCAATCACCTTATTTCACCAGCTATTTACAATGTGCAAAGCCCCGGGGAGGGTGTGGAAGAGAGCTCTCTGGAACATTCACTTAAAAACCACCTTCTCTGATAGCCATCTATCACTGTTTGGACCTTACTAACACCAAAACAGAAGGGAAACTCCCCTCTACCCATTTCTAAAGGGAAGTGTCAGGCTCTGGTGGATGCAGAGGTGTGGGTTCAATCCCGAGCCCAGCATAGTGGGTTAAAGGATCGGGCATTGCTGCAGCTGCAGTGGAGATCAGAGCTGTGGCTCGGATTCAGTCCTTGGCCCAGGAACTGCCATATGCCATGAGCGTGGCTGTAACGTTATAAATTGAATAAATAAATAAATAGAAATGTCACTTGATTGCCGGGGAAACAGAAATACAAAATGGGAGGGAGGACATTATCAGATTATACTGGTGGCTGGAGGGGAAGGGGCTGTAGAGCAGACTTGGTGATTTCTCACTCATATGAGACTGTGTTCCCTTGCACCCTACTGCACACTTAGAATGGAAGCACATGCAGGCTGCTGGATGGAGAGGGATTTTTCTGGGGATACTTGGTAGAAGTAAAGGGACGGGTGAGAGGATCCCACCCCTGACTTGGGCATGCAGGATACTGCTCGGGTGGTGCACCCCCAAGCACTGAGGGGCCTTGGGGATTTTCAGGAATTTGCCACCTTAACCCGGGAGCTGAGTATGTGTCGGGAGCAGCTTCTAGAGAGAGAGGAAGAGATATCTGAGCTGAAAGCAGAGCGGAATAACACAAGGGTAAGTGGGGTGACCTGGTGTGTGTGTGTGTGTGCAGGCTGGGTGGTGGTGATCGCCCTGACCAAGGGAGCAGGCCTGGCCAGGGCCGGCACAGCCCCGGCCCCATCCTAGCCGCTTCCTGCCCTGTGTTCTAGGATGAGAACCAGCAGTGCTAGGCTTTTCACCTCTAGCTGGGGAGTCATGGGAAAGTCGGGGTCCTGGGAGAGAGGCCAGGGTAGATATTCCATTGAGGCAGCAGCTGTTTACCCACATGGAAGTATTTCAGCATTCTCACAAGGGTACATGTGGCTGTGCTCACGTCTCTTAGTGTATTCGTATGGACCCTGCTTATAGCCCCTGGAGCCCAGGCTCACTGCCCTTCCTCTCACCCTCCCCTCCTCTCTGCCAGTTACTTCTGGAACATCTGGAGTGCCTGGTGTCCCGTCATGAACGGTCACTGAGGATGACTGTGGTGAAGCGTCAGGCTCAGTCACCTTCAGGGGTTTCCAGTGAGGTGGAGGTGCTGAAGGCTCTCAAGTCACTGTTCGAGCACCACAAGGCCCTGGATGAGAAGGTACCCAGGCTGGCCCCTTGCTTGCTCCGCCCAAAGTCCAGTCCAGCCGGGTTTCCCCTGGAGCCTCCTTCCATGCATCCTTTCTCTGTGATTTCTATGTCCTGTGTTTAGGGAAAACTGCCTTCTAGCTTCATAACTGACTCCTTTCTACCACTGGTCCAATTTCCAGATCCTCCTATTAGGTTCCCTCTCAGATATTTGCTTCTTGGTACCTCCTTCTCTTTGCTCAGGGGTGGTAGAACAAGCCCATGCTTCTCCAGCTTGAGTCCAGTGGGGTCCCCGTTTCTTTCTCCATCTCCCCTTACCTTGGGCAGGTGCGAGAGCGGCTCCGGGCAGCCCTGGAGAGAGTTACCACCTTGGAAGAGCAGTTGGCGGGTGCCCACCAGCAGGTAAGCTGCTCGCTCTCCTTCCGTCTGTAGACTATAGCTCCTAGAAGCCATGACTGGTTTACGCCTTTTCCCTCCTCCATTCCTCATCGGATTTCTCCTCTCTGTCTTAGCTGGAGATTGTTAGCTAGGGTGGGGGGAGGGGGTCATCTCTGTCTGAGAAGTGGGGGACTCAGAAAAGTCTGAGACATATAGGAGGCTCTCTTCTCTTTGACTCGGTGTCCTACAGGTGTCTGCCCTGCAGCAGGGGGCAGGGGTTCGGGACGGAGTGGCGGAAGAGGAGGGGTCTGTGGAGCTGGGACCGAAACGCCTGTGGAAGGTGAGTCGTAGGGAGCTGCATAGCAGGAGGCCTGTCCTACCCCAGGATGGGAGTTGGGAGCCCTACCTGCCTTCATTCAGTGGAGTTACTGAATTAAATTTGGAGCTTTCTCCAGTATTACCATTTCTCTTTCCTTCTTTCACCTACCCTATCTTTAGATTTTTGTTTTAGTGATCATACATACACTGCTAAGCATATAGTGTGTTTGTCCACTCGAATTGTTAGATGCCATCCACCTAAGAGATTATGTCTCTTTCTTAGGCTCTGTTTCCCTAGTCATGCCCTTTTCTAGGTTACAAGAGGCTGAGCTAGCAGGTAAAACTAGAAATGATAGTTTTTCAAGAGATACACAGGAAAGCAAGGGTGATTGGTTGTTATCTGGAATGAGTTTCTAGAGGCCAAAGAGAGGAAGGTGTATCTGGAGGTGTGCTCTGAAAGCGGGGGCCAAGCTGTGATCTGCTCTCCCCACCTCCCCAAGGGAAGGGGAGGGGAGTGGGATGCCCTGGGCTCTGATGACAGACTAATAGCTCACTGTCTCTGGAGGATGACGCGGGCCAGGTAGAGGAGCTGCAAGAGCTCCTGGAGAAACAGAACTTTGAGTTGAGCCAGGCCCGGGACCGACTGGTCACCCTGACTGCAACCGTGGCGGAACTTGAAGAGGACCTGGGCACGGCCCGCCGGGACCTTATCAAGTCAGAGGAGCTGAGCAGCAAACATCAGCGGGACCTCCGAGAGGTGAGCAGGAACTGGGGCCTGACCCTGGCTTTCTGGGTGTAGACGTTTGGCACTCAGGAAGGTAGCTGCTAGATGTCCCAGGTAAAGAAGGAGAGCAGGCAAGGGCTGGGAATTGTAAAACTAACACCTGGTAGGGAGGAGTGGTGGGAGGGATGGGTCAAGGTCAGAAATTGACAGGGCATTGTGGAGGAGATACAGTGTTGGAAGGGAGGTGCAGGCAGAACGGGGCAGGGAGAAGCTGATGACCTTTCCTCCTGTCATGTCCTCTCCTAACCAGGCTCTTGCCCAGAAAGAAGACATGGAGGAGAGAATCACTACACTGGAGAAGCGCTACCTGGCTGCTCAGCGTGAGGCCACATCGATCCATGATCTCAATGACAAACTGGAGAATGAGCTGGCCAATAAGGAGTCCCTGCACCGCCAGGTAACTCCTGCAGTTGGGGTTGGGGGGCATGGTACTTGACCCTGGAGGTCCTGATGATCCCTCTGGAACCCTCCCTTGGTGGTCCAAGAGACCCCGAGGGTCACCTTGGAAAAGGGAAAGTCAGGGGTCTTTGGGCGGCCCAAGAACCAAGATCGCCCCTTGATGCTTCTGTCCCATCACCTACTTTCTCCTGAGGCTAAGGCAGGGGGTTGGGGAGGCTCCAGTGCTCCCTTTGGACTCTCCTCCCCACCCCCACTTTGCTAGTGTGAGGAAAAAGCCCGACACCTGCAGGAGCTGCTGGAGGTAGCAGAGCAGAAACTGCAGCAGACAATGCGCAAGGCTGAGACACTGCCAGAAGTGGAGGCTGAGCTGGCCCAGAGAATCGCAGCCCTCACCAAGGCAAGTTGGCCAAGGGTCTGGGAATCTGCCTCTTCCCCATGCTTCCTGAGCTCTACTGGAGTGAGGCACTGAGCAGAGAGAGTGGGAGGCACACTGGGCTGGGGGCCAGGAAACTCTCACTTCATGACTCCAGGAAACACACTTTTTTGTGTTTGTCAGATGAGAGAGTAATCCCTGCCCTCATCACCCACAGGGATGTGACAGCCCCATAAGAAGGGATGTAAGCATACTTGTAAGAAGCAGGAAACTGTGCTAATGCAAAGTACTGTGTGCACTGTGGTTAATACTTCCTGTTGTTTGGGTCTAAAATGGAAAAATTAGGACTTTCATTTCTAGAAAGGTGAAATCTGAGAGGAGATATGATCAAAGTTTATACATCCCTGGAGGGCATGGAAGTTTAGGCTGAACGTTTTTGTTTTTGTTTTTGTTTTGTCAGATTGAGGCATTCTGGATCTAGGGACCATCCCTGGCTATTAAAGGCTGCAGCTTTTGGATGAATAAAAGGGAATATGATTTTATCTGATGGATAGTTAACTTTATGGAGGTGTACAAATGAAAACATCCTAGGTTTGGAAGAGCTATGCATGGACATTGACATGCAGTAGATTAATCAAGAGAATTTAGGAGTGTTTACAGTGGTCGGAGGCTCTCAGGAGAACCTCATGTGGGATCACCATGGCTACTCCCTAAAGCAGTGGAGAGAAAGGAAAGCAATGTTTAGTAAGCATCCCACCCAGAGCCTTTGAAGGATAGAGTCTGGCCAGTGTGCCACTGTGGCAGCTTGGGGGCTCTGGGGATGGAACCTGCGGGCTGATTGTACCTCAGTAGGCTCAGGATCAAGTTTGCTTCTGCCACTGACTGGCTCTGTGATCTGGGGAAAGTCACTCCCTCCCTAATTGGATGTCTGTGTCATTATCCCTATGATGATGTCATCATCTGTCAGACCCCTAGGAGTGAAGGGCTGTTTAAAGTGCAGCAGAAGACATTATATGTGAGATGCTGAACAGTCAGTTTTCATATCTTCCAAAAGTGACAAGAAGTGATTAATATGTTCAAGCAGGTCATAGTAGGAGGGCTTTAAGGACGGATTTCCTGACTGTAAGATGTATGATAGTCTGAAATATCAGAAGAGACAATAGGGTCTCCATCGCTGAAGATACATGAAGGGGAGACCACTCTACCTGGGCTGGTTTAATAATAAAAGTAATCACCATGGCTAGAACTTGTTGAGTCCTTACTGTGTCCTAAGTGCCATGGATTATCACTTTTAGTCTTCATAGTGGGCACCAGTTCTATTATTACAGTTGAGGAGACGAAGGCTCATAGAGGTTTAGTAACTTGCCCAAGGTCACTCACCTGGGAAGGGAGGGAGCCAGGATCTTGAACTCAGGCAGTCTGGCTTGAGTCCATGCTCTTAAGTGCAATTCCATTTATCTGGAGGCTTGGAGGAGATTTATGAAAGCTCATGCTTTCAAGTGGAGTTTTTTCTGGAAGTGTGGGGAGAATTTATGGTCTCGAGCTGCTAGCTCCAGGATGTTTCAAGGCTAGCCCTGAGCAGGAAGGAGGGGATGTGGGTAGGGGAAAACCTAGCAGGGTTTGGGGTGCTTGGGAAGAAAGGCAGTGGTGGTAGCAATTATGCTTCCAAGACGGTAGGTGGAGAGCTTGGCTTCCTTGGTCCCTGAGACCCTGATCCCCAAAGACCACTCTGACATGGGTGCATGGGAGACAGGGTCCGAGCAGGAATGCAGTTGATCTACAGGCTGCACTGACCCATTCCTGCCTCTAGGCTGAAGAAAGGCATGGCAACATTGAGGAGCACCTGCGGCAGCTGGAGGGACAGCTGGAGGAGAAGAACCAGGAGCTGGCAAGGGTGAGGGCACCAGGCTGGACTCTCAGGCCCCCTCTCTGTCCCAGGCAGCATCCCAGGGTGGTCTGTGGACAGGGAAAGGAGGAAGAGTGGGAGCTGGGGCAGGACCTGGCTAGGGACAGAGACAGAGCCACAGAGGGGTGGGAGGAGGTGGTCAGGAGAGCTGGAGAGAGGGGTCCCCAGAAGATGAGATGTGGACAGGTGAGTGGGGTGGAACCACAGCAGGAATGGGTGGCTCCCTGGGAGTGCTGCGAGATGGCCCTAGCGTGGCCTGGTCCGAGGTGGGCTGGCTACGCAGGTGCGCCAGCGGGAGAAGATGAACGAGGACCACAACAAGCGGCTGTCAGACACCGTGGACCGGCTACTTAGCGAGTCGAATGAGCGCCTGCAGCTCCACCTCAAGGAGCGCATGGCAGCCCTGGAGGAGAAGGTGCTGTGGGTGGCTGCTCTGCTGGGAGGGGCGGAGCTGGTGGAAAGGGGAGGGGCAGGCCGGGGTGTGGGTGGAAGGGTTGTGAGAGCTTGGTCAGGGGCGGGGCCGGGAGGCGGGAGGCGGGGCTGGGGCAAGGCGGGCGAGGCCGGGACTGCGAAGGGGTGTGGAGTGGGCCTGGAGTGAGGCTGGAGAGGAGTCACCTGGGCCGGGTGCGGGGGTGGGGGTCGGCTAGAGAGGTAAGGCTGGGAGAGCGAAGCCGAGGGCAGGTTGTGCAGGGAGAGGAAGACAAGGAGTGAGCTAGAATAGAGGAGCTGGGGGCGGTGTTCTTGGCTCACAGCTATTCTCCCCCAGAACACGTTGATCCAAGAACTGGAGAGCTCCCAGCGGCAGATTGAAGAGCAGCACCATCACAAGGTACCCAGCTGCTGGCCAGCTCTGCCAGCCTGGGAAGGCTGAGCTTGCTGTGAGGAAAGAACACGCCTGTGTTTCATGCAGCTGCTCTGAAACCTAGCACTGTGCTAGCCAGCTTGTTAGTCCATGTACCTATATTATTTCACTAATCCTCACTAAAGCCTTTCACAGTAGATGCATCACCACCCACCTGTAAAGAAGAAACTGAGCCATAAGCGTAGGGCAGAGAGTGGGTAGCAGAGAGGCAGGGCCCAGTGAAGGACTTGACTGAAGGATTTGTTGGGGCCTCAGACCTGGTGAGGCTCTTGCTGTCTGGTGATCTGGGGAGGATTAGCCACTGTCCCTGCCCCAGAAAGGACAGTGAGGTCTGGGAGTTCACAGGGAGCCCTTCTGCAACATGGCCCTATTTGCCATGTGTTTATGTGGTAGTGAGGGCTCAGCAGGCCTGCTCCAGTAGAGTCCTTACAGACAGACTCCTCTTCAAGCCCTGCCCCTACCAACCCTTCTGCTCACTTTCCAGTTGGACCTCTTCTCTCTTGGTGTCATTTGTGGGCTAGGCCTTGGGCCCCTGGCTTTGGACTTTGCAGTGCATTCTTCTGCTTCTCCCCAGCTGTGCTGTCCTCTTTGTCCCTTTCTTCCCCTTCCTCATCCCTTCCCCCACCCTGGGTCTGCCTGGCACAGGGCCGCCTCTCTGAAGAGATTGAGAAGCTGCGCCAAGAGGTGGACCAGCTGAAGGGTCGAAGAGGGCCATTTGTGGATGGCATCCACTCCAGGTACTGGAGCACAGGAGGCTGGGCATGCTGGGTGGGGTTCTGGACAGGCCTGGATGGACCCTGAGGAAGGAGACTTCCTCCCACCAAAAGACCGCCAGGACCTCAGGGTCCTCCGCCTATTCAGGGTGGGACACTGAGGCTTAGAGAACTTGGAAAAGCCATCAAGCTCACTTGAGCAGTTTAGAAAGGAGTACCTGTGCCCTGAAGTTGCTGAGAGGCAAGCAAAGTGCAGGATGATCCCTCCTCACTGCCGTGGGACCCAGGCCATGATTCCTGCTTCCTCGACCGAGGGCATGCCCTTGGCAGGGGCCCCACAGGGCCTGCTCGTGGAGAGTTAGCTGGTTTACTCTAGTGCATTTGGGACACGGTCTTTAGGGCTCTGGAGGATTTCTGTCTCAAAATCAGGGCCCTCCTAGGTACATGTAGCAGGCAGTGGGCAGAAAGGCAGCAGGAGAGATTGAAATGAGGCATCAAAAACTTCCTTACTGTTGGAAGTGGAGATGCCACGTTATCCATACAGTTATGGTGTCTCTTTTCCTGAAACTATTTTAAGAGATGGTGAGTGGAGCTTTCTACCTAACACTTGAATTAGGCTCACGTTTTAGGGAACTTCTGGATTTTTCTTCACACTTTGTAAAGCAGCTGTCATTGAAGTCAGACCTCAGATCTGCCCTTTGTTCTCTGCCCAGAGAAGCAGGGTGATGATCGAGAAGACTAAAGTGGATGATGCCACTCAAGGTTCATGGCTCCTGGATATTTTCTCTCCAAACCAAAGTCTCTTAGATAAGAACTCATAAGGTTCCCTATGGTCATGCTCTTACTCTCTCTGGGAAATAGGGATCAGCTTCCTTGAAGAGAGGTTAAGGAAAATGTGTGCATGTATATATGCAGAGAGGCAGGGCTTAAATTAGGGAAAGGAATGTTGAGCCTGAAGAAGAGAAGCGTGTGAGTTTCTGGAGTGGTAGAGGCTTAAGTATCATCTTCGAGTTTATTAGGAATTATTGTGTAGGAATATGGAAAGAAGCAAGGAATAAAGACAGAAAATGGTAGTTGGAATTTCTCCAGCTTCTTCGTCTTTTCTGAGCAACCAGAAGAGACCAACCCCTCTCTCCAGTTAATAAGTTGGCCAGGAGTACACTGTTTGCCACTGCTTGCTTTCCTTAATGGCTGGGAATCCTTGGTTTTGACTGTTAAAGCATTATCCCCACCATGGAATTGGGACTGAGTTGAAGCAGGAAAGAGGAGGATAAGCAGAAACTCCCCTCTCCCTCCAGATACCTGTGTAATCTCTTGTAGGTTCACCCTGTCCCTTTGTTCTGAGTTCCCTCCGGTTCTAAACTGGGAAGGCGTAGGGAAGAAATGTCAGTACGAGAGGCTTCCAGATATTCCAGAGGATTATTGCTGTGATCTTAACATTTCAGGGTTGGGATAGACCCTTAGGACTGTCAAAAATGCCTTCTCTAGTTCATGTCTTTGATACAGTGTCAGGGCCTCCTGAAGCTTCCTGAGTATGCCTGGGTTGAATTTCAGCCAGGAACTCAGTCCAAATTGTAGGGAGACCAGAAGAAGCTGCTGAAGAGAAGACCAAGAAACAAGGATGCTCAGAGCTAAAAAGACCTATGGAGATCATCCCTTTCAACCTCTCTTAGTGCCATGAACCTCCTCCCACCATTCTTGTCAGATGGCAGGAGAGCTTCCACCTGAATACTTCTTTGATGGGGAGCTTGGCTTTTTTAGAGCCATTAGTTGGGTCATTAGCCAACTCTTGCCATTCAGAGGTACTTCTTACATAAGTGGAAAGCTCCCTCTCTAGAACTTTCTCTCCTGGATCATTCTGATCGTGGAGCACACCAGAGACTAAATTTAATTTCTTGCTTACATGGCAGCCCTTAAGTCATTTACAAAAGCTCATGCCCTGCTAAAACTTCTCTTCTCCAAGCTAAAGATCCCTTAACTCTCTGGACCTAGTGGGTATAAGCTGGGGGTGTCAGCCCTCAGGGCTTGTCTTTTCTTCCCCCATCCACCACTCAAGGGCACACTTGGGCAGTGCAGCGGATGGGCGGTTCTCCCTGAGCACAGCTGCCCATGCACCTCAAGGTTTGCATCGTTGCTACTCCTCGGCACTGCGGGAAGAGTCTGCCAAGGTGAGGAGGTGGAAGGGTGAGCGCGGACGGGTCTCCCCTGGGGAATTTGGGGTCAGTTCTGCCGTGTGCCTGGCTCCGGTTTCACAGACTGGCTGGTGTGTGGTGCAAATCCTCCCCCTGCCCCCCCCCCCCGCCCCGTGTCAACAACAGCTGCAGCCCTGGGGCTGGGGCCATCATTAGCTGCAACAGCTGTGCCCCGCCTCGCCTCAGCCTCCTGGTGGGCAGGAGGTAGGGGCTGGCGGGTGACTAGTCCCTGAGGCCCCACTGAAGTTTATGCATGTGTGCCTGGGTGTGCAGGCACGTATTTCTGGTGGTCGAGAGGGGGAGGCACTGCAGGGGCAGAGTGGAATTGGCAAGCTTTCTGGAACAGAAGCTGTGGTTTAGGGGGGAGATGAAGAGAGGATGATAGGTAAACTGGCCCTTAGAGTCGCATCTGAGTTTTCTGAGAAGCAGCTGTAGCTCATGCTCAGCCTGCCTAGGGAGACTGTAAGGGAACAGGAAAGATTCGGGGCAGAAAAGGACTGACTTCAGTCTTTTGGGAAAGTCTGATTCCTTCCTAGCCTCAAGATTGTTAGCCTGCTCTCTCTTGAGCCCAGGTTCCCTGCATGATCTAGGACACCAGAAGATATAGGTAGAGAAGGTGGGAACTCCTAGTCTGATGGGGCAAGATTCATCGCTGCCTCTGGAAAGCCCCTAGGGGGAATCAAAGTCTGAAATCACCTCTTTTCTCTCTTCCCCCTCCCCCTTTCCTCTTTCTGTTTATAACGACACAGCAGCTGCCCAGGAGCTCAGTCTTAAGGCTGCAAGAGTGGAAAGAGCCCTAAGAGGAACTTGTGGGTTTGGGTTCTAGAGAATGGGGTCAGAGATGGCCTCTTTCCTTTTCTTCCCCAGCTCTTTTCACTCTCCCAGCCCAATTCTGTGCTCTTTCGTCTTGAGGGCCTTTGTCTACTGAAGGTGTTTATAGAATGATTTTTGAGAAGCTACCCTCTCTGAGGTTTAACCAGAGGGTCTTGTAATGTGCTGAAACTCTGTGAGACACAGGACAGTCAGGCCTACTTGGCTTTCTCTTGTTCCCTACATCTAGTCACCTTTTGTGTTAATAGAAACAAATAGCCTTTATATGGTGCTTACTTGGTGCCAGGCACTGTGCTTAGTGCCTTTCGTGCTTTTCCTAACTTAATCCTCACAGGTACTTATGAAGTAGCTGCTATTATTATCCTATTTTATAGATGAAGAAACTGAGGCACAGAGAGGTTAAACTTTCCCGTGGTCGTATAGCTGGTGTTTGGTGGAGCCAGGATTCAAAGCAAGGCAGTCTCTGGAATCTGTTGCTAACCATTCTGCTATCTGGCTCCTTGGGTTAGAGTAGTATTTCTTAGATTTTAAGATACAAGTAAATTATCCAGGGATCTTGTTAAAATGCAGATTCTGAATCAGTAGGTCTGAGATGGGGCCTGACAAGCTCCCAGGAGATGCCAGTGTTGCTGGTATAGATGGGAAGGGCCCTGCTCCTTAGCATCTCATGTGCCTTTTTTTTTTTTTTTTTTCCTTTTCTTTTTTGGCCGCCCCCGAGGCAAATGGAAGTTCCCAGGCCAGGGACTGAATCCAAGCCAGAGCTGCAACCTATGCCTCAGCTGCGGCAATGCCAGGTCCTTAACCCACCACGCCAGGCCAGGGATTGAACCAGCGCCTCCACAGAGACAAGCCAGATCATTAATCCACCGCACCACAGCAGGAACTTCTCATGTGTCTTATTACTACTCTACCTTCCTTCTTTGCTAAGGACTGGGAGCCATCTCCACTGCCTGGGGTGCTGGTCCCCGCAGCCACCCCTGCCTTTGACAGTGACCCTGAGATCTCTGATGTGGATGAGGATGAGCCAGGGGGTCTGGTGGGCTCCATGGACGTTGTCTCCCCCAGCAGCCACTCAGATGCCCAGACCCTGGCCATGATGCTGCAGGAGCAGCTGGATGCTATCAACGAGGAGATCAGGTTAGGGCAGGGGTAGAGGGCCTGGGAGGTGCCTTGAAGGACAGGGGTCCTTTGTGTTTGGTCACTGCAGGAGAGATTCTACATGTGCTTGCTTGTCTCTAACAGCTATACCTTAGAGAGCCACAGTCTAGGAACCTAGTACTGGACAAGGAGGGACAGGACCTCAGGTTAACTTCTCAGACTTCATTGTTCCTTCCAGGGCCGAGTTCCTGAAGCTCTGGTAGCTAAACATAATCACTAAGAGTGTAGCTCCCACATACTGAGCCCAGCTCAGGGTGAGAGCTCTTGTCAGTCTTACCCTTACCACAGGCACTGGGGGAGGCAGCATCATTTCCATTTTATAGGCAAGGAAATAGAAATCAGGGAGATTAGGTGATTTGCCCAAAATTATGTAGTAAGTGGCAGAGCCAGGATTCAAACTCAGGTCTAAACTCAGTGCACTGTGCCATACCTCGCATCCCTAATAAAGCATCAGACAGAAACCAGTGGCAGGGAAGGTTACGAAGACCTGCACTTTACCCTGCCTTTGTAGAGAGTTTATTGATGTTCATGGCAGACAGCAAGGGAAAATCCAAACCAGAGAACATCAGAACTTTACAGGGAGGTAAGGTTCATCTGGTTCAGTGGTTCCCACACTTTTGGGTTTCTCAGACCAGCCAAGAAGAAAACACTAGACACTCACTCACGCAGGGAAGGGTACTAACATAGCACTGCTAACTTTCATGCTGCAAAGTAAAGCATTAAGGGTAATTACCATTTCCTATCACCACCATTCTACAAAAGAAAGGACATTTTAACATCCCTAAAGTTAGAAAGACATGCTCTGAGAATAAAGATGGGCCCTGCTCCTGAAGGGCAGTTGGCATCTTTATACCTGTGTGTGTGTGTGTGTGTGTGTGTGTGTGTGTGTGCGCGCGCGTGCGTGCATGTGTATGTGAGTACATACACACACTCCTGCCCGAGTGCCTCCCCGCTGCACATAACAACATTATCACTGTATCACTGTTACTCTAAGTTCTCCAAGAAACAGGAGAAACTCCATCAGGGATCTGCATCAATTAAAGTCCTGTATTTAGAAACCACTGACTTAGACCATTCCTGACATTGGGTATGTTGGGAAACTGAGGCTCTGTAGATGGTGGTAGGCCAAGAATTCTGACTTGTAGAAAGGTTTACATTCCACTGACTAAATCACCTCCTTTCCTAGCAACTGCATTGGTTAAACTATGGAGTTGTGTTACATTAGGCCAGCTAACAGGAAAGATAGCACATTGTCTAAGCTTCAGTGGAAGAGAACCAACTGTGCCCAGAAGATTTTGTATGTCCTGGCAATGCCAGAAAAAACCTGATGTTGCCCTGTGCCTGGGGTCACCAGGTGGTGAATGCAGGGAGTGCCCACACCTGCCCTCTGCTGGTCTTCTCTGGGGCAAATGGTGAGGTCCCATTTTGCCTACTTCGCAGGATGATCCAGGAAGAAAAGGAGTCCACAGAGCTCCGTGCTGAGGAGATTGAGACACGAGTAACTAGCGGAAGTATGGAGGCCCTAAACCTGACCCAGCTGTGCAAACGTGGTTCCATCCCCACCTCTCTGACTGCCTTGTCCCTGGCCAGCGCATCCCCTCCACTCAGCGGCCGCTCCACACCTAAGCTCACCTCCCGCAGTGCTGCCCAGGACCTGGACCGAATGGGGGTCATGACCCTGGTGAGAGTCTCAGGGCAATTGGACAACACTGTCATCACTGGGCTCTGCCTTGGGGTTGGCTGAGGGGAGTTGACAAGGCACAGCAGGGCTTGATTGGGCCCCAGCCTCTTATGATGATGTGTGCAGGCCCCAGCATGCCAGGCACCACCTGTCCTGAGTTAGGAGAGGGCTGTGTAGTGTTTCCTTTACCCTCTCCCTTGGATGGTGCTTAAGAAACTCACCCAGTGCCCATACCTCTTTCTCTCTTCCAGAAGTAGCCCTGACTTATTTTTTTATGCCAGCTTTTTCTTCTGCTGTGATATTCTCTCCAGGCCCATGTGAGGCCCTGAACCCTATCTTCTCATCCTAAGACCCCTGGGCTCCCCTTGGGCTAACTTTCAGGCATCCAAAGGGTGAGTCCTAGCTCACCTTTCATTCTCTCTTCCAGCCCAGTGACTTAAGAAAGCATAGGAGGAAGCTGCTGGTGAGTGCTGCCTGATGACCCAGGTACTAATAGGTTAAGTCTCCCAGGCCCTTCCCTTCTGGCTTCTCCCCTTTGGGCCCTCGAGTCCAAGTCTGAACTCTGAGAGGCCCCTGGCCTCCCCTCTGCATTTCTCCATGTTCCTCTGCCTGTCTGGGCTGGGGAGGCAGGCCCCAGATATCTCCCTCTATCCCCTGACTGCTCCACTGTCTGTTCAGTCACCAGTGTCTCGGGAAGAGAACCGAGAGGATAAAGCCACCATAAAATGTGAGACTTCTCCTCCTTCCTCACCCAGGACACTGCAGCTAGAGAAGCTTGGCCACCCAGCCCTGAGCCAGGAAGAAGGCAAGAGGTAAGTGGAGCAGACTCCACCTCGAGACTCTCCATCCCAAGTTTATCTCGTCCCTCTCTCTGCCTCTAAACAGGCTGCATCTTACCTGTCCCAGGTGTCTGAACATCTCACTTCTCTTTGAAACACCATCAGGGAAGGACATTCCCATGTCTCCTTTGGTCACCTGCTCTGATCATACCCCCTTACCCCCAACTCTGACACTTCCTGTAAGTTCTTCCTGAAGTCTAACTCCCATCTCTTCTGCTGTAATTTAAGTATGTTTCTTCTCATTCCACCCCTTCCTGGCTGTTATCCTGTAGTGCTTTGGAGGATCCAGGCAGCAACCCCAGCAGCAGCAACAGCAGCCAGGACTCCTTGCACAAGGGCGCCAAGCGCAAGGGCATCAAATCATCCATCGGCCGCCTGTTTGGAAAGAAGGAGAAAGGCAGGCTGATCCAGCTGAGCCGAGATGGAGCCACGGGCCATGGTCTCTGTCCACTCCTAGTAAATGGGTGCAAGTAGGGGGAAGAAGCAGGAAGGTGTCCTTGGATCCAGTCTTCTCTGCCTGTCTCCCAGGACCAGTGAGCAGAAGCTACAGACACACAGACTTCAGCTCTGAAAAAACAGTTTTCTCTTAGAGCTATTTCACAGTGGGAAGAGCTGTTTTATGACATGGTAGCTCCTGCCACGAGAAGTGTCAGGTGTCAGAGGATGGCTGTTTATTTGGTATGCTGTGGAAGGGGTTCCTGTATTGAGTGTGAAGTTGCCCTCTGAGGTTCCTTCCAGTTTGGAGGTTTCCTGATGTACTCTGCTCAGAACCATCAGGAGAAATTCCTTGGTTCTTTCTCAAAGCGAGTCAGTTTTAATGTAGAACTTATTCCTAGTACATCTTGCCTCTAGGGCTCAGAACATCATAATGCCTAATCATGGTTTTGTAGACATTATATTCAAGTAAGTGTTTGGGCGGGGGTAGCGTTATTACCCCCTCTGTGATAATCCAAAGTTCTGGCGTGTGCTTGGCATGTGGTAGGCACACAGTAAATGTTAGCTGTCTTCCTCTCCCATTCCTTTTCCTTTCTTCTATGTTCTCCCTTCCTCTCTCTCTTACCCTCATCTAGTCAGCTATTTGTTCAATAGACATGTATTAACTACTTTAAACAAGGCTTAGTATTAGGTATTGGAGCAACAGTGCATTCCTTCAAGGAGCTTAGTTTCTCTTTCTTCTTTTTTTTTTTTTTTTTTTTTTTTTTTCTTTCTGTGGGGCTGCACCTGTGGCATATGTAGTTTCCCAGGCTAGAGGTCAAATTGGAGCTACAGCTGCCAGCCTGCACCACCGCCACAGCAATGCCAGATCCAAGCAGTGTCTGCAACCTACACCACAGCTCGTGGCAACACCAGGTCTTTAACCCACTGAGCGAGGCCAGGGATCGAACCCTCATCCTCATGGATACTAGTCGGGTTCGTTACCACTGAGCCACAATGGAAACTCCAAAGAGCTCAGTTTCTAATGAAAAGGAAAAAAAGAAATGATTCCAAAACAGTATTAAGATAGCCATATGCTTTGGGTGCTTCTGGAACTCAGGTCAGCCTTGGAGCAGTAGGGGGCTACAGTAGCAGCTGGCCAACACCTGGGCAGAAGCTTGAAGGCTAAATAGGAATTAGCTAAGCTAAGAAAAGGTGTGTGTCTGAGGGGAAGGGAGTGGGAGAGTTTTGTATGGACTTGAATCTATTCTTAATGGGGAGGGAAGGGGGTGGAAGGAGCAGAAAAGGGTAAGAGCCAGCTTCCTCAAATGGGAGGGGCAGGGCTGAGAAGGTCTTTCGTGTGAAGCCTTATGATTTCCTAAGTTCCCCACACCATGTCGGCACCTAAACCTAGGACAGTATCCTGGATCTTGACAGCCGCTGCCCTCTGTGCACTTCTAGGGAGTTACTTGGACTTAAATGAATTCTGAGATCCTGCCCCTGCCATGAACTCTATAGGGTTCTGCCACTGGTTTAGGAAATCCTTAATAGAAGAGGACAGAGCTATGCATGTTCCCTTTTACAGTTCGTGCAAGTACAGGACCCTGAGAAAGAGGCCCAGACACACATCTCTGAGCGTGCCTGTTTCCGCACCCTCAACCCAGGTCAGGATAATCATGCCTGAGCCTTGTACCCCCTCTGGAATTCTGTGTTTCCAGTGCACCTTGGTTTGGAGGAAGGACAAGTTCTGTCTAGGGTTCACTGCCATAACGGGGAATAACTTTGGTCCATTCAGCTGGAAAAAACCTCCAGGGCTGAGGCTCCCAGGGAAAGACTCCCTGGGCTTCAGGTGACCTATGTAATGCCACTGTGGGACTGCCTGGATGTAGGGATTTTGTGTGGAGGCTCCAGGAATAATAGGGGTTCCATCAGGCCCTCTTAGTTTGTTACAGAGGAGCCTCCTGCTGCTCCCAGCCATGGCCCAGGCCAAGGGAAAAGAAGCAGAGGGCCAAGCTGATATGCCATCTCTTCCCTTCTAGTTCTGCTGACAGACTCCGAACTCGGTCTGCAGGAGCCCATGGTGCCTGCCAAGCTGGGGACCCAGGCAGAGCGGGACCGGCGGCTGAAGAAGAAGTAAGAGCCACAGGCCAGGTTCTGCCTGGGTGGGGCCCAACCCCTCACCGGCTGTCCTTCCCCCGGGCTGCCATGGGAATGAACTCAGGCACCCAGAGCTCAGCAGGGCCCTTTCTGAACTGAGTTGGCCTGGTCTGAGTGGGCACAGCAGGGGCCAGGAGGTTGTTCTTAGGGTGACCTGAGTGGGAAGGAGGTGCTGTGGGAGAGTGACCCAGTACCTAGAGATCTCTGGCAGAGCAGACTGCAATGTCCAGGTATCAGGCCATGTGCAATCAAAGTAAGAGCCCTTCGCTTCTGGGGATGGAGAGGTGTTGCTGCTTCGTGTCTTGGTGTCACACTGCCACAGGCATAGAGCAGTGATGGGGAGCAGGGCTAGTGGGACTCCAACTCTTGGCACAGCCCATGGACCCTGGGAGTAAGCACGGATGAGAAAAAAAGGAAAGACTAGTGAGTCTGTTGTTCCTCTTCCTGCAAGACACCAGCTGCTTGAAGATGCTCGCAGAAAAGGAATGCCCTTTGCCCAATGGGACGGCCCTACTGTGGTCTCCTGGCTAGAGGTAAATCTAGACAGAGGAAGTGTAAGTCTGCACAGGGGTCCAGTGGGAAGGATGTGTGGAGTGGGACACGGACTCCTTGGGCCGAGGGGTGGTAGTCCTAGAATTTTCCCAGCATGTTTTTCCCCTGCCCAAATGCAAATGTGCTGTACCCAGCATTGAGCCATTCCCTGCCCCCAAACATACACACCACGTATTTTGGAGGACAGAATTGATGCTGTATACCGATGCCTCTTGGGTAGCTAAGTCTGTGTAAGGGTAACTAATCATTACTGAGCCATAAGACTTTCACAGATAGTCATCATCCTTGGCATGTTGGTAAAATCCCATCACCTTCCCAGGCCTCAGATTTTTCATCTGTCAAATGGGGAAAAGAGGCATTTGATAATGGTAATCTCCACATTTCTAAATTCCTCTGCTCTGCATTTGCTATTTTCAGACCATGAATGAAGCTGGGCCCTTGCCCCTCAGTATTGCCAAGCTCTAGACAATGGAGCCCAGATCTGGGAGAATGGGCTTAACTCAACCTCTGTGTCCCATATCTGCAGCTCTGGGTGGGGATGCCTGCTTGGTATGTGGCAGCCTGCCGGGCCAACGTCAAGAGTGGTGCCATCATGTCAGCCCTGTCGGACACAGAGATCCAACGGGAAATTGGCATCAGCAATGCCCTACACCGGCTCAAGCTCCGGCTGGCCATCCAGGAGATGGTGTCGCTGACCAGCCCCTCTGCCCCACCCACCTCCAGGACTGTGAGTAGCCTCTCCCTCATCCAGGACATTTTCAGAAGCACCAGAATAGTTTTTACAAAGTCTCACATTGGTCATTGGAAAGACCGTGGCTGTGAGTCCTTCCCCTTCCATCCCCACAGAGGGTTCCACCATGTCTCTAAGAGGAAGTAACACTGATTCTAGAAGGACTAGTTCCCTACCTCCCACTCACCACTCATGGGTTCCATCTCCCTACCCCTGCTCTGCCAGTAATTCCGGATCTTTGGGAAGTGTTTCCATGGTGGTACTTCTGGGGTTCTGTGTCGTTACCAGATTGGGGGAAGTGAGGAAGTGGAGCATTTATAAACTCTGGTCCTCCAACCTCTCCACAAGAATGTAAACCACTCTATGGACCCCTTTGGTAGTCCATCTCTCTGACTGGGGTCACCCCTTATTCCAGATTCACACCGTTTATTCATGTTCATTCAGAAAACATTTGTTGAGTGCTTCTGTGTGCCAGGCACGGTACTAAGCAGTGCAGATACAGTGATGCAGGAGAGCTGCTCAGAGATAGACAGTGTGCAGAGTTCTGGGCTGGGTCTGTGGGAGGACTCAGGGTTGTCCTTGGGGTTCCCAGCCTGATGGGGATCCTAGGGAACCACACACAGGACCACCTAGTTTTCTTCTCTGCCTACAGTCTTCTGGAAATGTTTGGGTCACCCATGAAGAGATGGAAACTCTGGCAAAATCCACTAAAACAGTGAGTCTGGCCCTGAGCCCTGGGCCTGGGATTAGGGCTGATGACTTGCACAAGATGGGACGCCGGAGGGGGTTGCAGCTGCTCTCATATGAGATTGGTATCCCTGCTGTGTGATGGCGTTCTGTCCTTAGGATGGTGGGTTGGTGGGAAAGAAGTGAGAATGGGAAGAGTTCATGTGTGGGGGATGGCGGGGGCTACCTCCCAGGGGGTCACAAGCTCACCCTGGGCCACTGGTGTACTGCAGTGAAGAAGAGCAGGGCTTGGGAGTGCTCTGGCCTGCTATAGGCCTGAAGCCAGAGTCCTTACCCCTGTGCTTGCTCCTCAGTGTTGAAACAGGGATGGTTGGGAGAACTTGGCACCTTGCTTGGCTGTGTTTTTACTACACACACATTTGATCCCCTCTCGCTGCAAACACAAACAGTGCACTAGCCTTATGTGCTCTCTTAATTATCCCAGCAAGCTTTTCCTAGTCACCCGTGCAGCTACTGGGGTGTCTGCTCCTTCTTCTTGGGTTGAGGCTGCCAGGTTTCTTGACTTTGCCTGTTTTCCCCTGACATGCTGCACTCGTTCCTAGGACAGTGAGGAGGGCAGCTGGGCTCAGGTAAGACCCCCTCCCCTTGATCAAAACCATCTCTCAGCAGTTTGGGGCAGTGTTCTCCCAATAGGTTCACTCCCTGGCAGGACTCTATGAGCCCCTGGTCTCTTAGGTTTCTCTGCACACGAAGAGCCCTAGACATAGGTTCTCTCCTCCTGCTGAACTCCCCTCCCCACTCATTCCCCTTCAGCTCCTTCTTCTGGTTTCTCACCATGGCAGCTAAGGAACCTTGGAGGGCTGTGGCCCCAGCATGCCTGCCTGTTCCCCTCACTTTGTCCCTCTTCCCAGGAGTAATGAGACTTAGATTAGTACGAATCCTCTTCCTCTTCCTGTCTCTCTCAGGGGTACCCCTGGTGAGTTAAACAAAGGGCTTTCATGCATTCACTTGGTAAGCAAGGATTTATTGAGCAGCTACTAGGGGTATTAGGCCTTTCTGTGCTCTCTGGATACAGAAGAGAGCAACCTAAGGGGAGATGCAGACAGTAAACAAACAAATAAATGGACAGTATGTCAGATATATAAGTGCCATGAAGAAAAATGAAGCATGGAGCAGCACTGTGTATACTTACTGGGCATCCCTATCAGTACGTGACCAGCTAGATCAGTTTTTATTCTCATAGTAAAACGCTATTCAGCAAAGGAAATGGATGATTCAGACATATATTTGTAAAGTGAAAAATGTTAAGTCCCCAAAGATTTTCTATAAAAATTTGAGAGCAAGCAAATTTAATCATATATTGTTTAGATATACATTTATTTGTGATTATAAGAACTGTAAAAAAAAATTTTTTTTCAAGCAGGGTAATGATGGACAGAAAACTCAGTATGGTGGTTACCTCTGGAGGGGCAGTAGGACATAAGATTGGAGAAAAGAACATAAGGACGGGAGTTCCTCTTGTGGCTCATTGGCTTACGAACTTGACTAGTATCCATGAGGATGCAACTTTGATCCCTGGCCTTGCTCAGTGGGTTAAAGATCCCGTATTGCTGTGAGCTGTGTTGTAGGTCACAGATGCAGCTCGATCCTGCATTGCCGTGGCTGTGGCTGTGGTTGGCAGCTGCAGCTACCTAGCCTGGGAACTTCCATATGCCATAGGTGCAGCCCAAAAAAAGCAAAAAAAAAAAAAAAAAAAAAAAAAGAACATAAGGATGCATGCAATGGTGTGTAGATAACACAGATGGTGTCCAGAGATGTTAACTTTATGTTTATGCTTAATCATGAACATAGGCTACATATATTTTATATATATATATATATATAATCAACTATTTCATCTTAAAAGATAACAAAATAAAATTTTCAATTCTTAAAAAGTCAAGTAGAGCAAGGAATGAGACTGATGAAGAGTTACCATTAAAACTCTTTCTAGGAGTTCCTGTCATGGCACAGCAGAAATAAATCCGACTAGGAACCATGAGGTTGCAGGTTCAATCCCTGGCCTCACTCAGTGGGTTAAGGATCTGGCTGTGAACTGTGGTATAGGTCAGACCCCTAGCCTGGGAACCTCCATATGCTGCAGGTGTGGCCCTAAAAAGACAAAAAAACAAAACAAAAAACCTATTTCTAAAGATAGCTGGTCAAGGAGGTCCCTGCCCTGAAGGCAGGAGGAAACTGGCCTCTCAGAACCAGACTGGATGTGAGTGGTGCACGTAGTGGGGGTGGGGGCAACACACCAAGGACATTGTCTTCTGGAGAGACAACCAAGCCTTAGAGAGCTGAGCACTTGCTATTCAGATGCAGGTCACCATATTTTGTTTTTCTACATCTTTAGCCAAAACCTAACTCCCTTGTGGACCACATGAAGCCAGCTTCCCAAGTGAAATTGGCTTTCTTTGCCACTTTGCAGGTAATGTAGCCTGTCCCCTGGGCTCAGCAGGCTTGAGGCTGAGAACTTACCTTCCAGCACCACAAATGCATTTCATAGTCAGCAGGAAAGATTTCCTGTCATCTGCTGCCTAGATAGTTGCTTCTGTTCATTAGTGCGGATAATTGATAAGTGAATAGAAATGTATCACTTCAGGATCTGAAAAAATTCCATTTAAAATACCCACCTCTTGCCTCTACCAGCCCCTGAGGGAAAATAAGCTGAAATTTTATTGCACTGCCATGGAGACTGAGTAAGGTTTCTCACAATGATACACCAGCTGCGACCTACTACCAGCAGTGCCTTTGCCCCCAGCCACCTCCCTCTTGTTCTTCAGACACTGGCCTATGGGGACATGAATCATGAGTGGATTGGGAATGAGTGGCTGCCCAGCCTGGGGCTTCCCCAGTACCGCAGCTACTTCATGGAGTGCCTGGTGGACGCTCGCATGCTGGATCATCTCACCAAGAAGGACCTCCGGGTCCACCTGAAGATGGTGGACAGCTTCCACCGGTGAGCCAGGCTGGGACCTGGGTCCATCTCCCAACGGGGGTCTTCACCAACCCTGGGACTCGAGTCCAGGAACAGAGGTGCTTCCTTCTCTTTTCGTCCCTGTTCAGGGTGGTAACAGGTCTCCCTTTGGGGAAAGCTTGATCTTTGCTTCCCCTGCAGTTGGAGAGTTTAGTTCTCTCACCTGCATCCCTGAAGACACAGTCATTTCTCCTTAGCTTCACTTGGAAAATTCTCTCCCTGGGTATGAATTTGATTTCTTGTTTTGGGCTTTCTGAAATTTCTCTACATTTACAATTGAGAAGACTCGTGATGAACCCAGCCTCTATTTTAGGTGTCTTATATCTTATGACAAGAAAGCTCTTCCTGAACTCTTGCCCTGCCAGCATCCCATATCTGAGCCTCTCAGCCCTAAACTCACACCCTTTTGTACAGGAAGTCTTCCAGTCTTCTTCTCCCCATCGTTGAGAAGGTCTTCTATGCAAAAGTGTCTGCGTTGGAGATCTCAAAGGGGCAGCCTGAGGGCAGAATTTGGCCCACAGATGTATTTTGTTTGGCCTCCATTATATATTTTAAAAATTATGACTTCAGTTGCCAGTATTTAAACACCAGGAAGTGTTATGCAAAATTCTAGATGTCTAGATTCCACCAGAAAGCTCTGTAAACATATCCCAGCATGGAAACAACCAGCTGGAGCTAGAGCGGCAGCCCTCCCTAAGACATAGGTGTTCTCCAGACCTACCTAGCCCCTCCAGCAGGCTCCATTCATTTGAAATGCCTGCTTGACACCAGGCAGCATTGGAGTTGGAGAGTAAGGTGGGTGGTAATGGTTCCAGGAGTTAACAGTTTTTAGGAAGTCCTTTTTTAACATCTAACTTCAAATTGCACAGGCTGCTGTTTGAGCCAGGTCTTTTGCCTTGAGTGGTTAATGTGACAAATGGTGGAACTGGGAGTGTGTGGCTTTGCAAGGTTCTTTCAGGCCTCTGCAGATGTCTGTTGGCCTCTCAAACTCATAAACAGAAAATTATATTGGGTTGGGACCTACTTAGCCTCCACATTTTATGAGTAAGGAAACTGAGGCATAGGAAGAAGCAATGGCCCAAGGTTACTCAGATGATAGCAGAATGCAGGTCTCTTGACTCAAATCCAGTTCTCTTGCCACCACACTGCACAGCCTCCTATGCTGGAACCCCTAGCTGTGTCTGTCCTCAGCACCGCCCCTCCCTCACCACTGAGTCTAAAAGGGAATCTTTTGTCTCTGTCAATCTGGGAGGTTGCCAGGCCTGGTTGCACCTGTCCCCTCCTCAGTGATTGATAGGACTGAGGAGAGAAGGGCCATTCCCCGCCAAGCTAAGATGTGCCTGAGCTGCTAGAGGATCAGACAGCCCAGTCCCACCCCCCATTGTGAAAGTCCTCCCCCGGACCCTATGCCCACACCCTAGGAGAGACTCTGAGCCTGTACACATGATTCCAGATTCAGCTCTAAATCTTTGGCACTTCAGCTTTCTAAAGCAGCTCCACATTTCTTACCTCAATTATATATATAACTGTTTTTATTCCACTTAATATTTCATAAGCATATATTATATCTTTAAAAATTCTTTTAAATCATATTTTTTAATGATGAGAAAGAGATATTTAAAAACTCTCCTTTCAGCAGTTCCCATTGTGGCCCAGTGGGCTAAGGACCCAATGGTGCCTCCATGAAGATGCGGGCTTAATCCCTGGCCTTGCTCAGTGGGTTAAGGATTGGCATTGCCACAAGCTCCAACATGGGTCACAGATGGAGCTCAGATCCAATATTGCATGATTGTGGTGTAGGCCCCAGCTCAGCTCTGATTCAACCCCTAGCCTGGGAGCTTCTATATGCTACAGGTGTGGCCATAAAAAGAAAAAATAAAATAATTAAAACTCTCCTTTAACAGATGGGGAAAACCAGTCCAATAGTATCACCAGATCACTCATCCAACTGGTTACTGAATGGAGCTAAAATGCTTCTTTCTTGACACTCAACTCCAAGCTCTTTTCCTTAGACCATAGTGTTCTGTTGAGCAGGTTTCCATGAGAATCTCCTGCTTTGATAGGAGAACAAGCATAAATAATCAGAAATGTCCTCCTAAAATTGGTACCATGGCTGAATGCCTGTGATGTTGCAGGGGCTGGTCTAAGCCCTTTCATACCTGATCACCTCTAATTCTCACAGCAGCTCCACAGGAGAGGTATGACCCCCATCTCCCTTATGGCTGAGTGCCTCTCAGCTGGGAGGTGGCACAGCTGGCATTCAAACCCAGGATGATCTGACTTTAAGCCCTTTTATTTTGTCTATGCTATGCAACAGCATAGGAACTGGACTAAAATTTATAGTGAGATTTGAAATCAGAGGCATTTCCAGCTAAGAGGTGTGTGTGCATCCACCCCCATCCAGGGAACCAAAGCTTAAACCAGTGGCTTGAGCAATAGATGAGTGCCTTGAGCCAGAAAAGAATTCCTAGAAGTGGTATCTCTGAGCTCTAAGGGATTGTTTTAGGCAGATGGGCTACCTGTGTAGAACTGAGGGGAGAGGAGGAGGGAACAATCAAGAATAATTTAATCTCACAAAGCAATGACCTCAACATAGAGTCAAAAGCAGTTGGAGTTGGGAGAGACCTTCTATTTCTCCACTTTATAGATAACAAAGCCCAGAGAGACTGAATGACAGAGTAGTTCAACTTAAGAAAGAACACAGCAGTGAAAGCTGCCCAAGATGGAATGAGCTGCCTGAAGAGGCAGTGAGTTCCCCATCACCAGAGGTGTCCATGCACAGGTGTTCATAATACTCAGAAGGATGCTATAGGGGTGACTCCTGCGCTAGGTGGGAGCTTGGACTAATAGCCCATGGGGTCCCTTATCGCCTATAGATTCGTTAGTTCTTGGCCTGGCTTAGTTATTATTTATTGAGTGCTTACTGTGTACCTGGTACTTTTGAATGTACTTTAGTGCTTATTTTATTTCATTCACTTACAGTGTTTACTATGTGTCAGGCACCATTCTGGGGGTTTGAGATATATCAGTGAATAAAACAAAGCTCCTTGCTCTCACAGAGCTTACATTGTAACTGGGAGAGAGACAAGGAATTATAAATATATAGAATGTTAATAAATAAAAAGGTAGTAGGAAAAAAGACTAGAATAAGGGGAATTGGGAATGTGGACTGGGGTGTTGCTGGTGATGTTGCAGTTTTAAATCAGGTGGACAAGGTAACTACTGAATAGAAAAGATAACATTTGAGCAAAAACTTAAAGGAGACAGGGGGTGAGCCATACAGCAGTCTAGGGGGTGAGGGGGGTGGTTCCCAGGCAGAAGGAGCAGCCACTGCAAAGGCCCCAGGGCATATATGCCATGTGTATTTAAGGAACAACAGGCCTGTGAGTATGGGGACAGGTCATGTGTCACTGTAGGCCATTGTAAAGACTCTGAGTGAAATGGGGACACAGAACATCTGTAGGGAGTCTTTGTCATTCCAGTACCTGGAGAGGGAAGAAGCTGTTGCTTTCATTCAAAGAACTGTCCTTCCTCAATCAGGCCCACACTCTAGCTGAGAAGGATGACTTGGGGTAGGCAGAGGGGAAGAAGTGGCCTTGGGATGGTTCCTGTCTAAGCCCCGGGGGAAGGAGGAGCAGGAGTAGGCTGGGATGCTCTTTGTGCTGGAGGCATGTAGGTCTTGATGTGCTGTGGCCAGTGCTGGGTGTGGGGCAGATGTGGCGGCAGCATGGCCCCACTGAGGCTGTGGCTTGGGGTGGGGGTGGGGCTGTGTGCCTGCAGAACCAGTCTTCAGTATGGCATCATGTGCCTGAAGAGGCTGAATTATGACCGGAAGGAGCTGGAGAAGAGGCGGGAGGAAAGTCAGCATGAGATCAAGGGTAAGCATGCCAGGCTCAGTGGAGCCTCCTCTGGAAGGTGTGGGAGCAGCCTTGGGGGAGCAGGGGCTGCCTCACTGATCTCTGCCTGGGGCTGAGTGAAAGGAAAGGCATTTTTTGCCTCAAAGAAGCTCCAAATCTGAGAGGGAAGACACAGCCCCCACCTTGGGGAGCAGGGAGTTCCCAGTCTGATGACAGAGACCCAGTCCATGCCCAAAGGAAGCTGTCAACTGGTGGAGAAGAAATAGTCCCTGCCCAGTTACCTCCCCACACACCAGACAATGACCACCAGCTGGACAAATGCAATGAATTCCTTTGGATAGTGCTATAAACGGGCATGAGAAAGTGTTCATGGAACTTGGTGATCTGGGTGGGGTTGGACAGGAAAGAGAGGCAAGTCTTAGAAGAGGTCTTGAAGGTAGAAAGAAGAGGGCCAGCCATTCCCACCTTGGGGCAGGGGATGCCTTGTGCCAGGGCTCTGAGAAGAAAGCCTATTGGCCTGACCCTGAGTCCTGCAGGCTGGCAAGAATGCAGTGATGTGGTGCTGGTTCTTCAGCAACCCAGGTGCCAGGGAGGACAGAAGGAAGACATAGAAATTTGAGGTGGGGAGAGTGGTTAGGAGCCAGAGAAGAGGGTGGACTGGGGCTCTGGGTCTAGGGGCCTCGATTTCTGTCCCTGAAGGGGCTTTGGCCAAACCTGTCTCTTTCTGTTCTTTTCCTTACCCTCCCCTCCAGATGTGCTGGTTTGGACCAACGACCAGGTGGTACATTGGGTCCAGTCTATTGGGCTCCGGGACTACGCTGGAAACCTGCATGAGAGTGGTGTGCATGGTGCTCTGCTGGCCCTGGACGAGAACTTCGACCACAATACATTGGCCCTGGTCCTCCAGATTCCCACTCAGAATACCCAGGTGGGCATCCTTGTCATGGATCTCAGTCTCAGTCTCTCCCTCTCTTCTACTCTCTTGCTCTCCTTCCCTCTGATATTCACAGGTTTATGGATTTGTGGGAGGGCTTTTGGGGGGCCTGTTCTATAGGGGATCACAATGTCCTCACACTTCCAAGTGGTCCCTGTGCATAACCAAGCCCCTAGGAAATAAGTGTCCTTCACATACAGAGTGCAGGTCTAGAATAGTGTGCTAATCCCCATACTGCAGTGGGCATCCCCATCTCCTCCCAGCCCCATCTTTGCAGCTGAGATTTTTCCTCAACCTGCTTTTCTGACTTGAATTTTCTTAAAAGAAAACTAGCCCTGAGACCCAGAAGGACCAGAGAATGCATATCTCCTTTGTGTCCCATCCTAGGGATCTGCTCCTGGGTCCCCAAGCTTAAGAAAGCTAAACATACCAAATAATACAGCCCAGAGCTTCCCCATGCCAGGACTTTGTCTCCCTGTCAACAGCTCAAAAGATTAGCTATTTCCTTCCATTAAATTTCATAATTATTACGGAGCTGTCATCTAAGAACATATCTAAATTCTCTTGAACCTATTTATATGTTTGACCTTTTTAACTTCCGATGGGTAATGGACTCTAGAAGTACTTCTTGATGTATAAAGTACTTCCTGATTTTCTTTGTCCAAAATATAGCCCCCATGGGCTCTCCCTGAGAAAGAGAATTGCCTCATCCTACTTGTCTGTGATTTGGTACCAATGTTTATATTTGACCGATTCTCACCTTCTGTGATTCTGTAAAATCTATGATTTTGTTGCCTCTGGGCCTGAGCCTTTGTCTCTCCAGACAGAGTGGTCTTAATTCTTTTAGCCTTTCCTCATATAGACTTGTCTCTGTGCCCTGATCATTTTAGCTGCCCTTGTCTGGACTGTTTGCAGCTGTTACCTCTCTTTTGAAATTCAGCCACCAGAGCTGCACAAGCTATTCTGGGAGCAGACGAGTTTTTGCTTGTGCAAGGGTAGGGCTGGGTTGTCTTGTAATTCTGGGTAGTGTATTGGCTTTTGGGGGTGATGGCAGCACACAGGGCCAGGGTGTCCTATAGGCTCTTTGCCATGACCTGTCCCAGCCAGTCATAATGGATAGCACAGATTCCCCCTCATTCTCCAGGAAGAGCTGAGATTTCTCCCAAGATGGAGTTTTTCTATGCTTGCTCACCTCCAACCACACTGGCTGCTTTCTTGCCCATTCACACAGCTTTGTGAAATGTTTCTGAAGTTTGTAAATGTTATAGCCACCTTTCGCTACCCAGAAGGACAGTGTCATCTGCATGCTTGAAAATTAACTATGCTTCTCCTTTCCAATCATTTATAAAAATATTATGTTCCCAATACTAAAGACTGTCCTTACAGATTACTGTGGTTAATATTTTCCACACAGAAATGGGCTTGTTTTCCTTTTTTCCCCTATCTCTAAATACATCCAGTTTTAGCAAGCAGTAAACATCTATAAACAGTAGCAGATCTATCTGTTGCCTTCTAATCTTATTTTTCTGACCCATTTGTTTAGCTTAGCTTCTAGGGGAAGTAGGATCTGACCCAGAATGGAATTTTTCATTATCATGGTTAAAACTATCTGGTGTTAAATTTAAAAACATTCTTGTTCCTGACATTTCTCAAATCTCCTAATGAGTTAAATTACTGGGGGAGCCTAGGGACCCCACTCAGCCTAAAGGCCACCAATATCCATGACTGAGGTGTCTTCCTAAGTAAAATTTTTGATAAGGAACCTTATAAAATACATTTATTTAATCTAAATAAATTAAATCTTCACTATCCATGGTCTACATGCTTATTTACTCCTCTAGAGAGGTAGTATGGCGTGATTCTTCCTGATAGACAAACTGGAGCTTTCTCCCCCAGTAGGTGAAGCCTGTCCATCCATGTGTTCTGTGGTCCTGCTTTTAAAAAAAAAAAATTACAGTTTTCTAAGTTGCTCCATATGAAAAAAATCTTTAAGGTTTACATTTAGATTTCTAAGAGAACACTGAGATTAAATTGAAGGAGTAGCATCAGGGCTAGTGGGTTAAATGCACTGAAAAACCTATCTCTGCCCTTAGGCCCCTAGGAAATAGGTGAAAGATGGCATTAGAGGTCATTAATCATAGCCCCCTCCCTCATCCTGTGTGTTCCAGGCACGCCAGGTGATGGAGAGAGAGTTCAACAACCTGTTGGCCTTGGGCACAGACCGGAAGCTGGATGATGTGAGTACCTGGCTGTGAATTAGGGGCGTGGCGATTTGAGTTCATGAGCTCTGCTTTCCTTGGGACTGCTGACTGGTAAGGAGGCCTATGGGAGGAGAGCCACAGAGGCTGAGGATGATGTCAGGGGTTCGGGAGACAGGGCCAGGCCTAGAAGTAGGCCTGGCCAAGTCTCTGTTACACTACTTCCTTGTACAAAAGCTGAGGGCTCCTCTCTGTTATACCTCTAGCATCTTCCAGCTCTGTGCCACAAACCTCTTAACCACATGACAAAGAGCTTCCCCCCACCCTCCAAAGCCATCTCTTTGGGATCATACTTTTTCTTTATCTCTTAGACCTCATCTCTTCAGTGCTGTCAGCACAGCATATCTCCACTAATGTGTTTGTTTGGAGGTAGACATTATGCTGAGATCATTAAATGACAGGTTTGCTCCCATGTTCCTCAGTACAGTTTAACATAGCTAAACTCACAGCTCAGGCTTCTGTCATCCCAGCTTTCTCTCTTGTCTTGCCCTTACGTAGACTTTCATGTCAAATTAAGATTTTCCTCTCAGTTCCGTCGTGGCTCAGCAGTAATGAACATGACTAGGATCCATGAGGATGCAGGTTTGATCCGCGGCCTTGCTCACTGGGTTAAGGATCCACATTGCTGTGAGCTGTAGCATAGGTTGCAGGTACAGCTCAGATCCGGCATTGCTGTGGCTGTGATGTAGGCCAGCAGTTGTAGCTCCAATTTGACCCCTAGCCTGGGAATTCCCATATGCCTTGGGGGCAGCCCTAAGAAGCAAAAAAAAAAAAAGTTTTTCCTCTCAACCCGCTCCTGATTGCCGGAGAAACAATCTCTTCCACTGGGTTTCCTCCAGCATCCCCCATGAGTTTGGGTTGGACTTCGTCTGGGAAGACTCTGAAGTTCTAGCCGTGCTGCTCCCATTAGAGATGCCTACTAAAACAGAACATGTTTCCTGAAGACAAAGCCCCCTCCTTGGCCCTTGCCTCCTCCGTCCTCACTTTCCTATCACCAGCCTTGCCTGTCCTTCCTTTCAGATCTGCCTTAACTCCCAAACAAGTTTTTTGTTTTGTTTTTGCTTTTTAGGGCTGCCCCTGCAGCATATGGAAATTCCCAGGCTAAGGGTCGAATCGGAGCTGCAGCTGCCAGCCTATGCCACAGCCATTGCAACACTGGATCCAAGCCACATCTTCGACCTACACCACAGCTCATGCCAGATCCCTGACCCAGTGAGCAAGGCCAGGGATCAAACCCGCATCCTCATGGGTCCTAGTCAGATTCATTTCTGCTACATCACAATGGGAAGTCCCCAAACAATTTTAAAAAGAGCCCAGACTGTTTATTTTTAGCTTCTCCATCTTCAGTCAGATTTGTTTCTGACCCCCGATTTCTGTACAGCTTCCTTGTCTTTGTACCCCTGCCCCTACCAATGGCTCTATTTAGACTTCTGGGCCTCCTCATGGCACACCATTAGTATTACTTATCAATTAGTCTCTTCTTAGTTGGGTTTAACAGGGCTAAAACCCACCTTTGTGGAATGACTACTCTGCCTCAGTAGATAGTACACACTAAGGAACACACAGAGTTTGTTTTCTTAAAGAAGTACCTTGAAATTTGGAGTGTGTTTTTCACACATATACATATATGACATACATATCACACACACACATATTACATTAATGTGTGTATGTGCACATGAATGTTCCAGTCAATGAGATAAACTGCCAGATCCACCAGATGTCCCCACTCAGATATCTGAATCTTCCCAGTGCCCCTATAAATTCCCCACACACCTAGGATCTTAGCTTTCTTTGATATAGCTTTCCCATCTATCTTTGAATGGTGCTTTCTAACTTAGAAAACTCTTTATTCCATAAATCCTTACAAAAATATTCATTGAATGCCTGCTCTGGGCCAGGCATGGGGGTACAGTGATAACAGACGCTTACTCTATGCTAACAATCATCATGTGATGATTATTATCCCATCCTACAGATGAATTGAAGTTCAAAGAGGTAACTTAGCTGCTGTTACAGGCTGATATGTGGCAGAGCAAGACTGAAGCAAAAGTGTATCTGATTTCTGTGTTCTTTCCTTACATCCTGCTGCCTCTTAAAAGTGGAGCTAGCTGGCCTATCAGGCTTCAGACCCTGGGGTGGAGTTATTGAGTAGGTGATATCTTTGCAACACAGTGGGCTTTCTGGGATGCAGCTGGGTGTGGGGCTGGAGAGGACTGATTCTTTAAAAGGAAGCTTAAAGTAAAAGTCCAGGTCCTAGGAATAAGATGAGATCTGGGGGAGGGAGTGGTCCAAGAGACTGCCTCCTGTCCAGCCATCTAGCACATCATTGAGCTGTGTCTTGCAGCTGTTTCCTTTGCCAGTTCTGGGTCTCAGTTTCCCCTCTGAAGCTTCAAGGTCTTGGAGAGCTATATCCAGTTCTCCCCTACATGGATAGCAGGACTCAAGGGACTGAGGAGATGAGGACCAGAAAGAACATCTGAGTCTTAGGGGACAGGGTAGGAAAACAGAAATGAGTCCTTAGGGTTGGCTGAAGGTGGAAATAGAGAGGAAGGGGAGGGGAAGAACAGAAGAGAAAGGTCTCTGGACTAAGTATAGGATCATGGGGAAGACAGAAATGATGAGGAAAGTTCCTGATAAAAATCAAGGATGGAATGCCTGCATAGGGAATCAGCTGTCATCCATTCATTTAACAAATATTTGTTGATTGCTTGCAGGTGTTCTCAGGTGCTACTCAGGGGCTGGGGATATATTGGTTGGAACAAAAAATATCATGATCTCTGTCTCATGAAGCACAGAATTTGAGGACAGTGGGTGAGGGGAGAGGGAGGAAGAGAAAGAAAGAAACTGATGAAGCAAGCTCATAAGTACATGTAAAAATGCTGTGATGAATTCTATAACAGAGATACATGGTGCTAAGAACTGATGAGCATCTGACCTACTCAGGGCACAAGCAACAACCCTAATGGGGCTGGGAGGGGTTGTGTGGTGAGAAGTGATGAGTTGATGTCTCTTGTTACTGCTGAGAGCATCCACCTGCATCAGTTCTGACAGCCCAAGGGTGGAGGGGGATTAGGCATGGCTGCCAAGCAGGGTGGATATGGGCTCTGAAGGGTAGGGTGGGAGGCCTGTGTAGTGGGACATCCTTCAGGGTTATGCCTCTGGGTGCCTGTTGGCAGAGATGGTTATATTGGAGACTTGGCTGGCAGGGGTGAGGGGGCAGATGGCAGGGGGCTTGCCACTATTTCCTCTGGAGAAGTCTGCCTCAGATTGACTATCTGCCAGACCCATCACTGTCAGTGTTCTCACCTGATCCTGTTATAGGCAGCCTGAGAAATAGGTGGGGCAGGTGTTATTCCTACTTTGCATTTACAGATAAGGAAAACTGAAGCTCAGAGGTGGGTCTTAACTTGCTCAGGGTCACATAGCTAGTAAAATGGAAGCCAGGTCTCCTGACCCAGCACTCTTTCAGCACACTGGGGCTGCAGCCATACTGAGGCCCAAAAGGGCAGGAACGAGTGAATGGAGGCTGGCTGGTGACTATCTCCCATGGATGAGGCTGAAAAGAGGAATACTTTAAAGGTCAACGGGCAACCCAAGCCCAGTTTAAAAACTGGGGCGGTTGGGGAAATCGAGTTCACCTGCAGGATGCCATATCCAAGCAGCGGGGACCTCGCCTCACCAAGAGACAGGAAACCTAACAGTCGCAGGGGCCCCTCAGAGCAATCCACTTCGCCCCATCCATTTTACGCAGGGAAAAGCTGAGGACCAAAAAGGGGAACGTAGTCTTGTTCCCTTCTTTCCAGAGGGAATGGTACCCCTAGAACCAGCCATTGACTGCCCTCCCCCAGCAGGGAGAGAGGGTGGCAGTTCCAATCTGGCCCTGGGCCTCTGAGTGTCCCTCTGGCACAGGGGGAGGACAAGGTGTTCCGCCGCGCGCCCTCCTGGAGGAAACGCTTCCGGCCGCGGGACCACCACAGCGGCGGAATGCTCGGCGGCTCGGCGGAGACGCTCCCGGCAGGCTTCCGCGTGTCCACCCTGGGGTCCATGCAGCCCCCACCAGCCCCGCCCAAGAAGACCATGCCTGAAGGTAAGGGGCAGGCTGGCTGGGCTTCGCCGCGGCCCTGCAGGGCCTGGGCTATTATGTCCCGGCAGCCGGGTGCCTGGGCCCGCGGAGCGGGGTGGGCGCTGGCGCTCAGGCGAGGCCGAGGAGGGGCGCGCAGCTCCCCAGGCGACGCTGCACTAACGGCTGCTGCAGGCGGGCGCGGCCGGGCAGGCCCCACGGGCGACCGTATGCGCGCACTAACCCGCCGCTCTGTGTTCTCCCGTGGCTGCCGAAACCTCCCAGCCGGGACGGCGGGGGCGCAGAGACTGGAGACCTCCACGGTTCGGACCTACTCCTGCTGACCCCGCCTCCCGCCCCGGGTCTGACGGGAGAGTGCCCGTGGCTCGGGGTAAGTGGGCCAGGCCCCCGGGCGCGGGCGCTCTGCGTCCGGCCCTCCGCCGGATCACGACCTCTCTGCACCTGCCCACGGCCGGCCGGCCATTTGCCGCTCCAGGCCTGCTCGTGAGCACTGCCCGGCTGGCACTTCCTTCCTGCTTTCTCTGGCCCTGGGCGCTTCGTGCTTGCAAGCATGCTGCAGATACCTTGCAACCGTTTCCCAGGTACTCCCAACTCACCACGCAATGCCTGTCTCTGTCTTTCTCTCTCTCTCAGCTCACTCCCATTATCTCTACGGACACATGCTCTCCGCCTTCCGGGATTAGGCACAGCCCCCAAGGCCGGCTTTCTCCTGCTTGGTTTCACAGGCTCGGATAGCCCTGACCCCTCCTGCTCGGTTCCCTTACTCCCAGGGCTCCTAGTCTCATCCGTGACTTTCCAGTGCCCAGAATATAAGAATATACACGTCTACCCCCTCGGCATCCCACTATCCAAAGTCCAACGTGTGTCCCTTGTCAGGCTCTTTGGGATATGGCTACATCTCCTAGTGCCGTGGAGGCAACCAGGTTGTCCATGCTTGTGGGTCTGCTGGGGAGAGAGGAAGGCAGCCCAAGATGGATGGACTCCACCCTGCCTCTTCCGCATCTAGCTGGTTTGGAATGCAACCTCCAACAGAGACCAGGACAGGGCATCTAGGGCTGGGGGTGGCCCTTCCCAGAAAGGGGCACTTTGGGCTTCCTTGTTTGGGTTATTTGGTCTCTGCCCTAGTCTGGAGCCCAGAAACAAGAGGTTTCTGTCTACTTCTGGGTTGGACTAGATGGTCTACATCTGATTTTGGCACCCTCACCCTGCCTCCCCCACCTCATCTGCACAGCTGCACTGCAGCTCCTGCTTCACCTTCAGGACCTCCTTAGGGCCTGGGAAGGGCTGCGGAGGGTTCCATTCTTCCTGAGGATGATGAGGCTGGGAAAAGTGAAGGCTAAGGTGGAGACTCCAGGCTCTGGTTTAAGTTGAATCCCAAACACCTAGCCTAAGGATGGGGGAACTTTCAGCCCTCCTGCCCAGTGAGAGGTGCAGGCTAGGTCAGCTGGAGGAAGAGCCAATGGCCTGTGGTAGCTTTAAGACCAGATGGCAGTGGGAATGCCTCCTGCACCAACCATGTGGTGGAGCTGCTGCTGGGCTCAGGGGAGGGGAGGGATTGTGTGGATGTCTTGGCTCTGGGGCAGAACAGAGCTAACCATGCACTGGCAGCTATGCTCCCAACGTCCCTTCCCTTGCTGTCCCTCTCGGCCCCACTTCTTTGATGATCCCAGCCCCATAAGAATACACTTAATGGGTGGATTGAATATACACTGTCTTTAAAATCTGATAATCTGGGGCTTCCTTCCCCTCATCTCCTTGGAAGAAAATAAAGCTTCCTCTTTAGTGAATCATGTCCAAGGTCCAGGAAATCCAGTGTTGGTGAAGGCTGTCATTCTCCTGCATATCTGCAAGCCACCACCCCTTGTATAGGGCTCTTTTGTTGTGCAGGGACTGCCTCCTCCAGAAATTCCTGAGACCTGCCTAGTTTTAGTTGCTTTCCCCAGCAGCGTGGCAGCATCCGTGGCTGAGGGATACAGGTTGTGGTTTGGTTGAAATGTCATTTCCAAGAAATCTCTCCTTTTCTCCCATTTACTCATCCTGCTAAGGTGTCTGAAAGTATATGGGACCCCAGTTCAGTGTGAGTTTATGGAACCCAGGGCTTCATCCAAGTGAGAGAAGAGGAGAAGTATTTAGAGCATGTTTCTTGGAGAGGGGCCAGTGCAGTGCCACCTTGCAGGTTTGCAGGCTGATGACTTGGGTTCCGAGCAGGAGCTTGGCTAGCAGGTGGGATGATGGGTTGGAAGCACCCTGTCCGGAAGGAGTAATGGAGCCTGGGGCAGTGCCAGGCTTACAGCCTCCTGCTGCTTTGCAGTAGAGGAGAGGTCCACCAGTGGTGGGGCTGGATAGGTTCCCATAGGTGTGGGCAAGGCATCCACCTGCCCTTGCTCTCCCTCATTGTTCCCTGTCCTCCCTGTCAGGATGCTGGGAAAGGAGCTGGAGGAGTTTTTGAGCAGCAAATGAGTGGGATGGAGAGAAAGAGCACCTGTCCGTGGGTAATGGATGTTAAGATTATGGAAAAACCCCAGATTTCTAAGATTAGTGAAGTTGGAGACCACAGGGCCATCTGACTCCTTCAGGGAACTCTGATGGGCTAGCCTATGGGAAGTTCAGCCCTAGCCTCTCCTCTACAACGTAGCCCTCTCATGGTTGGTCACATCATAAGGCATCAGCCAGGAGAACCAAGGTCTCTCAGGGCATCTTGGAATATATTGCAGGGAGGTGACGAAGAAGAGGAACTTCTGCATACATGATAGAAGGCTCTCGTCTTGGCGTACCTCTTGTCTCACAATCAATGTACTTTTTATTTGGAGAGTCACCGGTGACCTGCCTCACCAGCCTCCTGTATCTAGTCAGGTCCCTTCTCAGTACTGTACTGGTTCAGTGCATCAGGAATGGGTGTGTGGGTGTGTATGAGTGTGAGTGTGGGTATGTACATACCAATAAACAACCTGGTTTTGAGACAGCATACAAGTGGCTTTGGTCTTTTTTTTTTTTTTAACTCTGAGCTCACTTGACACGTCTAGCCTATTCTACAGTCCTGAGGCCTGCTGTATTCTGGAGAGTAAATATCGGCGTTTTTAAAACTTGTAGTCAATAACCTTCGGTTTACTCATATAACCATGGGATTGATATGTTACTATTTGGGTCACTTGTGCCAAGTGAGTAAAGGAAAAGGAGTGAGAAGCCCTGACTCCTGGACTTGATTTATTTCCTCTTCTTCCTCTTGTCTGCTTTTACTCTCCTCATAGCCTTTCATACTGATGCCAGAGTTACTGCTCCTGAAATCCTCTCTGGTCATATCGCTCTTCTAGTCACACTTCTAGCAGCTTTCCTCCACCTCTAGATCCAAGGTCCAACTCCTCAGTGGGTCATAGGAGGCCATCAAGACTAGCTCCAGTGCCCCCTCCTTCTCCCACCAGTCTCAGGTCCACCTGACTCATGTTGTGTCTGCCCAGCCTCATCACCAGAAGGCAGCACAAGTCCTTCTTTCCTGCATCTGCAGCTGTGGGCTTTCCAGACCCACAGCATCAGCTAGGAGGCATTGCCTGCCTCTCCACCACGAATTTGATCACCAGAAACCCTTTGTACCCCTGGAACCCTGTGTACACTGTGATGCTGCCTGGCCGTTGTCCTTTCCTTGTCTGTTTCCCCTTGGGCTGTGAGGAAGCTCCTTTAGGTCAGTCTCATTGGCCTCTGTGTCCCTAGATGTATATACTTGAATGAGCCAACCTTACCTCAGAGGGTTTTTATAAGGATTATTATTAAGCTAAAAATTATGGAAAACTATTGTGTCAGACACTGTGCTAAGGATGCTAAATGTATTAGCTCATTAAATCCTCACAACCTTGTGGTATATTCTCATCACAATCTTACAGAGCCGGAAATTGTAACGCTGAGATCCATGCAGCTGGTAAGATATAGATGCACCTTGTCCTTAACGATAAGTTTGCTAAAAGTTCTGGCCCAGTGCCAGGAGTGCTTACTGGCTTGTCTTTTAAGTGAGCTCAAGCCTCTGCCCCAAGGCTAAGTCTCCCCCAGCACCCTTTCTCAAACTAAGTCTTACCTCTGCACTCCTCATGCAATACTTGGCTACTGTGGTCCGCACGGAGCCTCATTTCTTCTGTTCACCTGAAAGGTGAACTCCCTGCGGGCAGTCTAATACATCATACATCCTTATATCCTCTCCAAGGCTACCTGTCCCAAACACTGATGATACAGGATGGCAGCAAGACAAGGCAATCTGGGACCTAGGGAGGGCAAACAGGCAAGGGAAGGTGCTGACCTAGTGCCTCCAAAGGTCGAGTTGACCAGCTGGCTACAGGAGAGAGATCTGAAGGGATCCAGGAAAACTTCAGTTTCCTGGGGTGTTGCCATTGTCTAGGGTGGGGAATGTAGATGGAACAGGCCTGTGTGGAAATGTGAGCTTGATCTTGGACATGCTGCGTTTGAGATGAGACCTCACTGTCATGTTTCTGTCAGCATTTGTAGAAAAGAAAAAAGACTCTAGGTTTCTTTCCTAGAACACCTTTCTTTGCCGCCCATATAAATGTTCCCAGCAGAGTGAGAGAATCCGGATCTGGTGGTCGCCTATGGCTGAGGGGTGAGACACAACCAGAATTACCGTGGGGTTTGGGGTTCCCATGTGGACCTTAGTGGTGCCTCCTTAGCCAAGACCCTGGGCCAGCTGCAGCCTTCAGTTCTTCCTGAGTTTTAGCTCACTTCTAGGCCTAGAGCCCAGACCAAGGGACATGACATGCTGGGGGTAGCTCTTATCCATAAAACATACCTGAGCCAAGGGGCCTCTTTTCTCACCGTCCATTGTACCCCCATTACCTCTCTCTCCAGTCGGTCCAACCACGTACTACACCTGCAGCACTTTAAAAGGTTTTCCAGTCTGCCAAATAGATTACTTCAAGAAGTTAGATGCCTAAGAATGTTTATGGGAGTGCAGCAAATAGTACTTTAAGCTTTCTGCAATTCACACTAATTATCTAAACACTCCAATAAGTTCCTGTTTACGCACTGACAATTGGTATGTCAATTTCAAATAATTCCTTTCTGTTCTAGAAGACTCTCTAAAGTACATTATTAGGCAATATTTGATTAACCTGTTTTGATTTATTTAAGTGCCTTCCAAGGAGACCAAATTTAAGCTTATTTTCCTAAAGAACTCTCACTCATAACTCATTCATTGGAGTCTTTAATTCAGTTGTGAAGGTTAAGCATTTGTTAATTTAAGAAAGTCCCTATGCTTTGATGACAAGTGTTTATTTGTGAATATAGTCAGGCTGGGCGTCAGTTTGGCAAAGTTTGCCATTTCATATACGTGCAGTTCTAGCAAATTGTTTCTTCCTAGCAGGAAGCTTAAGGATGTAAAGACTCTAAAGAATAAATAAGTAGACAGTGACTAGTCAGGAACAAAGCCATTGCTGAGAGCTTCATTCATAATAGATTATGAACCTCGGGTTCCAATTGACATAACTGAAGAGGAATAAACAAAAAATATATCCAGCAACCCTAGAGCCTGTCAGGTTCCTTAAAAGAGAGGAGTGCCTTTCTTGGCCAGCCCAATTCCCCCAGTGAGGAGGGCAATTGAAGGCAAAGGACTGTATCCACCTTAAGAGCTTGGGAGGTGCCAGGAGCAGAGGAAATGAACCTGAGGGGAGAATACGCCCCCCCCCACCCCCGAATGGGTAGTTCATTATTTTGGGTGGATAATAAGGGAGTGAATGTAGATTTTTGAGAGCCAAGACTTTGCACCTACATATGTTGCCCTCCTCATCTCCAAGGGCAGTGAGCCAGGGAGAGCTAAGAGTACCCCTCTTGGAGCTTAGGTGTTCCTCCATTGCCCTTCCAAGAAGGTAAGACTGTGTCAACTGAAGAAAAATGCACTGCGTATAAGTCATGAGAGATGTTCTTCTTGGGGACCTTATGGAGAACTATAGCCAAGGAGAGAATCTCTCAGCTCTGAAGAGGTAAGGGAGGAGCCAGATCATATGGGAATTTTTGTTGAAAAACAAACAAAACAAAAAAAACCATGTAGTCAAACATCAAAGATTACTGCTAATCACAAAAAAACAGGCATGGTTTTAGTGCTTTTCTATGTATGGGAAGATGCAAGAGTCTGGGCTCGTTGAAATGGCTTAATTGAAACTTAGATATGCACCTTAACAATCTAGTGTCAGTATCTGAAATACATAATGCTTCCTGTTTTTCTCCAGTCTGGATTCCCTTCAGGGGCGCATCTTTCTACCACAGTGGCTGATGGTTTGATGATAGGCAACATTTGTCATTTACTGAAATGGCAGGTAACATGTCCTGTTCACAGCTGTAAACAGTGACATAAACCCAAGAAGAAAATCTCATAAACAGGGACAGATTAGGCCAGTTTATGATTCCAGTAGTCCCAGCCCTGACTGGTGGTTTGGGACAAACCAGCCCTGGGAGGACCCGTCCTTCTGCACCCCCATATGAGTCCTTTGAGCCTACTCTGAGGCTTCCTTCTCCTTTTGCTTCTCTTTTTGCTCCAGAGTTTCTGGAAAAATTCGGAGCAGTGTGTCCACTCCTGTCTCCAGGAGCAAGTCTGTAGGGCAGGTGTGGTAGGAACGGCCCAGCTGAGCCCAGAGCAGGTGCAGAATAGGCACCAGAGCCTGGCTGGTAAAACTGGGTTAAGTCTGTTGGAAAGGGCCCTCAAGAATTGAATGGAGGATGAAATGTACCATACTCTGAATCTCCTGACTTCTGTAATGATTCTGAAATTTGCAATTTGCAACAAGTCAAACACACTTAGCTTGAAGCAGTTGGAATCCATAAAGTTTTTAGTCCATTCAAATTCTATCTAGCTCCTGGTGCCTCTGCAGTTAATATTATGGAATGTCTCTCCAAATTCTCTGTGTTCCGTTCACACACCAATTTCTCCCCCTTGGGAAGCCAGCCTTTGGAAAATAGCATCCCATGTAAAGAGAGTCCCAGCTTAGTTTCCCTTGATTGTTCTTTGTAAGCCCCTTCCCTTACCCCCAGCAGAATTGTCTTCATCCTCTGAGCTGTAGACAGGGATAGAATCCCCTGCAGCCTGGAGGAATGGAAGGGTGTGGTGAGGGGACATGCTAGTTGGCCTGCAAGAAAGTGACAGTGTCTGACCCCAATCACCCTGATTTAATCACTCCTCCACTTCCTCACAGGGCCTCCAGTAATGGCACAGGCAACCAGAGGAGAGGCAGGGATTAGAGAGAGGAAACCCACAAATTCCAGCTCTATACCCCATCTGCTGGCTGTGGGCTGAGTGCTAGTCATTTGAGCATGCTCAGTTAATTGAAAGGGAGTGGTCCTATTGGGATTATAAAATGGAATGCGGTAGACTGTGAACAGTGTCTATGAATTAGAGTGCAACAGAATGTTCAGTGGTGTTTCCTGCATGTCCCACAAGGATTTCTGTAGAATCTTGTCTTCGCTCAGCCAATGGACCAAACCTGGTTCCTTTCATAGTGATAAAAAGAGCAGGGGCCCCAGCACCTAGTGACTACCAGCATTACGGTGCCTCTGATGCTTTTGGAGTCCCATCTGCCCCACAAGCCCTGCCCCTTGGATGGGTCTGGACCACTTAGGTGGAAGAGCCTATAGCAGCAGTCATCTCCTCCCTCTATATCATTACAGACACTCCTCTAGCACCCAGTCTTTATTCATTTTTTAAAAAAGAAATCCAAATAAGTTAGCAAAAAATATATAAAACAATGGCAAAACCACACGATGCTTAGTTAACAAATCACCCCAGGAGCCCCTGCCCCCCACCCCACCCCCACCCCCCCGCCTGTCCCTGGCAACTTCAGCACAAGAGAACTTGGTCAGATGGCAGCTTTACAAACAACACACAAAACAAAACATAAAACCACTGGAAGTTTCCCAATATTCACTGCAAAAGCTTGGCCCCCCAGGGACTTGGGAATAGAGGATTGTTCCTCTCCTTTTCTTCTCTCAATTCAGGGCAGGCCCAGCCTAGCCACTGGCTTAGGAAGAGACACGAACAGGAGATGTGCATAGCTTGTCCAGGTCAAGACACTCTTCGTCTCTCAAACTGTTTCTTTTTAGGGGGTGGAATTGAAGGCTGCATTATGATCAAAGGGAAGCTCCTGAGTTTGTCCCCTGAGCCAGGGGGCTTACGCAAGGGGGCACTCTGGTCCCCTGTTTTATCCCCTTGGAAACAGAACTGCTTTCTGCTCTAAGGAGTCAGATAAATGAGAGCATCCATTCCCTCTCTGGGTGGTGGGCTAACCTTATATGGATGAGGAGGGGGTTAGTCTGGCATTTGGCAACCCCAGGGCTGGCTTCCTGGCAGCAGGACAACTGGCTTAGGAGAGCCCTGCTGCAGAAGTGGTGCCGTCTGTGGCCAGCCTTGGGGGGGGCTCTCACGCACACCCATCCTGGCAGACAGTCTCAGTTGGGCATGGTTTCATCTGGGAAGGCCACAGCCACATCCTCCACTGTGATGCTGTCCACGATGGAGGTGAGGGAGTGCAGATTGTGGGCATCTGTAGGGTCAGCTGTGAGCAGATGATCTGTAAGGAGAAGGTAGAAAGATGTTACCTGGGTAATGAAAGGGTCTCAAGACTCAAGGCAGAGGCTGAGCTCTTTGAAGTGGCACAGGTTTTCCAGGACAGATGGGTGAGAAAAGCTCAGAGTCCTTTTCCCGGCCCCATGCTTTTCCCGATGCTATATGCACGTGATTGTGTGTGTGTGAGAGAGAGAGAGAATGCAAGTATGTCCTCTCGGAAATCCCCTGCTGGGGTTAGAATTTGGAAGCAGCTATTCCTAGGTGGAGCCAGAGTGGTGTATCCTGGGAAACCGGAACTGCCCTTTGCGGTACCAGTTTTGCAGCCCTGACTCAGCAATTCCCAGGGACCCCCTGGGCAGGGACATTATCCTCTCCGTGGGGAAGGTCAGCCATCAGGCACCAACTGGGGAGCTGCAGGAGACCTAGACTACTCCTTAGCTGGTCAAGGCTTCAGGGAGGCACCGGGCCTCCTAGCTCACTGTTTGTGGCCCAGGGTTCAAGAGGTCCCTAGAGAGGCCAAGGGAAGAGGACTGGAGCAGGGTGTAAGGTAAGAGGGGAGAACTGGACCTACAGATAGACTGTGGGACTTGAGTCAAGGTAACCAGGGTCCTGGCCTCACTTACCCCCTGGGTTGGGGCCGAACTCCAGTGCACTGCCCCATTCTGGACTGCAGGAGGCGCTGTGGGAACTGCATTCACTGGGCACCTGCAAGATAGGGTGAAGGCCCAAGGTCAGGGCTCCGCTGTTCTTAGCAGTGTCTCTTTGTCTCGTTCCAATGGGCAGAAGCACCTGTGGTGGGGTTGGAAGGTGGACCACAGTCTGAACCATCCAGTCCAGCCCACCTCCTATTCCAGAATCTTCAAAATCAGCTCCTTTCAATGCCTCTGTCAGGCCACAGAACCCCTGCTTCAAGGCCTTTCCTAGCATCCATTCTGGGTGGCAATTCTGTCCTCACAGGACACTCAGCTTAAGGGGGTCTGTGGTTTCCTGACCCTGGGATAAGGAGGCAGAATGAAGGAGGCAGAATGTCCAGCCAAACCAGGGCCACTTTTGTGCAGGTGTCATGCGAGAGACTGGGTGGGTTTTCTTTCTGTCAGCCATACCCAAGATGGGGTCGGGTGAGGGGAAAAGCAGTCTTCTCAGGGACATTTGGCCTTGCCTTTTAGGCCCTGTCCCCAGACACGGGGGTGAATCTTCTCCCTCATCCAGCTCCATCTGGACTTGCTCCTGGATCCTTCCTTCGGTCCTGTGCCACCCACCCCCTCCACACGCTTCTCCCCACTGCCTTCATCTTATCTGAAAAGGACACGGTGACGCAGGAGGTCAGCTGGGCAGCCCCGCTCTAACAAAGGCAGGCACCTTGAAGCCTTCTCAGACCCTGCCTGGCTCCTGTTCATCCATCTGACCGAGCCCCACCATGGGGTCCCCGAGGCTGTCTGGGTGCCTCCTGTGCCCCCGCCCCCAGGGCAGGGGGGTGGGACAGCCACTTACCCCTGGCTGCGGCCCGCCCCCGCCTCGGTAGCGGAGGTCTCGCTCCTCCTGGTTGAGGGAGCTGAGCAGGGCCTGCAGGCGCTCGATGTACTGGATGGCGCTGCGCAGGATCTCCACCTTGGGCAGCCGCTGGTTGGGGTTGAGCAGGGTGCTCCTCTTCAGGGCCTCAAAGGCCTCATTCACCTTCTTGAGCCTGCGCTTCTCCCTCAGCGTGGCGGCCCGCCGACGGTCCACAGACACGGACTTCCTCTTACACACCTTACATGCCCACGGCAGGCACTGGCCTGGGCAGTGCTCGGGGGTCCCCAGCCCCTTATCTTCCAGGGGCACTCGGGCCTCAGGGCTCAGACTCAGCTCAGTCCGCTCGTAGCCTGGTGGCTCAAAGCCCTGGAGGTGGACGGGCAGGTAGTTTTCCCCGTCATAGAAGTGGGGTTCCTGGTAGAAGTAGGGGGATGTCTCATACAGCTCCATGGGGTCAGAAAAGACTTGTTCCTGCCACCAGCCCCCAAGCTCCTGCAGCCCCTCACGCCAACTGCTGGGTGCCATTTAAACCCTCCCCGCTGGCATGGAACCAGAGATAAATATAGCCAACGCCACAGAAACCTGAGCCCCCCTCTAAGCTGTTGCTGCACATCAAGACGTTTACAGTGGATTAGATGTGATTCCCCTTCCCTCTCCCCCTGCACCCCCCCTCCCCACAGCCAGCCTGCCCCCAGCAGGCTCCTGTGCACGGGTAAGGAGGCCATAGGGTGTAATTTGATTAGTTTTCATTTCTCTGCAGCCCCCATGGGGGCTGGGGAGGTGGGGGAGGACACACATTCTCCTCTCATCTGCTCCTTTCAATTACTCCTAGCTGGGCGGCCTGCCTACTCGCCAGTCCCAAAGAAGCCCAGTGGGGGTGGGGGTGAGGCGGGGGGGAAGAAGGAAGGGGTAGGTGTAGGCTGGAAGGGGCCTGGAGAAGTCAGTTTATGCATCCCCCTGCTTCCTCACAGCACCTTACCCAGACTGTGTCAGTCAGATGAGACTCTCTTAAAAAAAGATCCCCCTCCCAGAGGGTGAGAGTGCTTCAAATTAGAGGCAGGTATTGGTACTCAGTGTCCTGGGTAAGAAGGATTGAAATGTGGGCAAATGAACTCAATTTTGGGGTTTCAGAGCAGCTTTGACATCATGCTCTTAGGTCTCATGTGACTGGGGATAAATTGAGGCAAGAGGAATATTTTGGTTCTGTTTTTCCTTTTTGCCGGAGGTCAGTGGAAGTTTTCTCTCTAATACAGCTGGCCAGGGTCAGAGCAAAGATTAGAATTTACAGTCTGCACATCACCACCTTCCCCACAATGACAAGGTCAAGATCTATTAGGCCCTTTCTCACCCTGAATCATTTGTTTTGTCCTCCTATGTCACCTCTTCAACTTTGTCTCCTACCCCTTTTGAATACTAGGGTTTTCCTGGCTCCTTACTGTGGGTGTGGTGGGAAGGAAAGAAAAGAGAGACCTTCAAACTCCATTTAATATGCCCTCTCCTTACCACTTGGCTTGATTGTTGTGGTCTTCCCACATAAGCCTTCAGTTTTTTGTTTTCGTTTTCTTTTTGGCTGTGCCCCAAGCATGTGGAAGTTCCTGGGCCAGGCACCAAACCCGTGCCACATCAGCAATCTGAGCTGCTGCAGTGATGACTGATCCTAAACCCACTGCGCCACCAGGGAACTCCAAAGCCATTAGTTTTATATATATTGTGCTGAGTTCAAATGTCAGGTGGAGGAGGACTACTTAAACTTTGGGCTTCTCAGTCCATAGTCACCTCTCAGCAGAGACCTTGGAGTCTAAGAGGACAGTGTTCCCAATACAGGAAGGTGAACAAGGATCAGGCAGTGAACAAGGTTCAGTCTTATGGCTGAAGGATTACGGGGATGCCCAAGGCAGGGTCTCTGCCCTTGAGGACCTTACTGTCTAGTAGACCCTGGTGGCCACCCAAAGAAGCCCAACCCCTGATGTGAAGGGAGGCCTTCTGGGTTTTGAACTGCAGTCTGCTCCCTCTAGCTTCTATCCTTTGGTCCCAGTTTTTCCCCCTAGGACCGTTTGGACTAAGTCTGATCCCTTCTCCTGTGACAGATGAGACAGATATTCTAACCAGTGACAAGGACAATAAGAGGAAGAGAGATTGTGCTGGGGATTCAGGGAAGACGTCACAGGGGAGGTAAGATCTGAATGGAGCTTGAAAAACCTGTCTTCCCTTCCTCTCATTGTGCTGAGGAGCCAGGAAAATGCTGGTGTCCTTTCAGGGTAAGGAACAGAGATAAGGAAGGGACAAAACTAGACAATTTTTTTTTTCAAAACCCAAGCATGTCGAGGTGGAGTAGCAAGGTCTGTAATTTGGTTCTTGGCCTTTGAGATGAAAAAAGTGTAATAAAAAGTGGCAGCATGGGGGCTGTAGGCTATAACCTTGCTTTGATCCTGTCTAGATGAACTGAAAAAGAATCTATATTTTTAACGCAAATCCCACCAAGAAAAAAAAAGAAAAGAAAATCCTTACCTCGGTTTACACTCTTGTCCTCTGAGCCCTGAGAGAAACAGTGACAGTGAAATTACTATGGAAAAAAAAGGAGTTCCCATTGTGGCTTAGCAGGTTAAGGACCCACCACTGTGTCTGTGAGGATGCAAGTTTGATCCCTGGCCTCCCTCAGTGGGTTAAGGATCTGGCGTTGCTGCAAGCTATAGCATAGGTTGCAGATGCAGCTTGGACCTGGTGTTGCTATGGCTATGGTATAAGCCAGCAGCTGCAGCTCCAATTCGACCCCTAGCCTAGGACTTCCATATGCTGCAGGTGTGGCCCTATAAAAAAGGAGAAAAAGGAAGAAATTACTATGGAAACCCAGAAATTGTGTTGTTTTGTTCTTTTGGGATCCAGTCTGCCTCACCCTTAAACAATATGTCCACATGCTCTAAAAATGGCAGCAGGAGAACTGGGCTTGTTCTGTGATGATTTCCAGGATCTTACTCTCTCGGTGGGTGTGGATCCGTGTGAATGTAAAATTACAGTGCAGGAGAGAGCTATTTTAATTCAGCAGTAAACATAGGGGCCATGATCAATTACAAATGAGTGGGTTCATCAAATGAGTGTTTAAGTTTATAGAAAATCAAAACCACCAAAGACTAGCATCTCTGTGGAAGGCTTTAAGGAGGAGGAGAGGACTAGGCTGGATCTTGGAGAAAAGAATTTGGATGAGAAGAGGAGAGGGAGCACTGGGTAGCTGGATTTATATGGAGCTCAGGGTTCAGGTAAGTGGGTGATTGGACAAGTTTGTGGAGAGGGGAGGAGGCCCACCTGGCAGCCTGGAGGGTCTTGAAAACTGAGACAAAGAGACTGCATAGAAGACCATGACAGTGATCCAGGAGTGAGGTGCTGAAGGTCTGAACAAGACCCTCAGCCAAGAGGATGGATTCAACTGGGAAAGGATGTGTGTTTCAGCTGGCAAAGGGATGGTACATGTTTACACAAAGGGAATGGTTATTGTATTAATGAACAGGCATGTGGCACAGGGAAACACCCCCAAAATGCTTGTCCTCTTCCTTGCTTTGTCCTTTCCTCACTCCCGGCCTTTCCCTCAGGCTATTTCCCTAGCCATCCCCACTGTCTCCAAGGCACCAGAGCAGCAGGAATGGGGGAGGGAAAACCTGGCCCCACCCCATGTGTGTATTCATTCACTCTTTCATTCAAGGAACATATATTATGCACCTTGTGCTGGGTATCAGAGTCACTGATGTGAATATGACATCATCTTTCCGCTCGCCAGGTATTCGAAGATCAGTGAGGAAGACATTATGCAAAGTGATCTAATCAAGGTAGAAAGTAATAGGTGATAAAAGAGTAGGCTAGGAAAAGAGCAAATATAATCCAGAGAAGGAATTTGTTCATTTACCCCTTTCTCTGCTCAACTCAATTCATTCCAAAGCAAGACTGGACCTTGGCAAGAGCGGCAAATAAGCTCAGCACCTGCCCTCAGGTTGAGTGTGAGTTTGGCCTTTGTCTCTATGATGTTTGCCTCTGACCAAATGTGAGGGCAAGACTGGGAGCTTAGGGTGACCTTGTATGCCTGCATTTCCATGAATCCCTGTCTGTGGGTGTGTTTGTGTATGTCTTCCAAGTAAGTGGAATGTATTCATGTCAAGTCTCAGCTGTGGGGCACTGACCCTTCCAGAACTGAGAAGATAGGGCTGCCCAGGTGTCTCTGACCTCAGAAACCTAAAGGGGGTGGGGATTGGCCCTTTACTCACTCACCTTGTTCCTCTGTCAGAGCTGAGCTGTGGAAAAGCTGCCCCTAGAGGCTCCCCCTGCAGATTCCTCCACCCCGTGCGAGCTGCCCTCTGATGGATAGGAACACATTGGTGCCAAGCACAGTACAGCCTTTGTGCTCTGCCATCAGCGGTGATCCATCAGCTCTAACCTGACAGCAGGGCGTCAGACCCTAATCCCCACCCCTGCTGGCTTGGGCACTCAGGGCCCCCTGCTCCTACTACAGCCTCCTCCAATAGCAGTCCCACTCCCTCAAGAGGAAGGGAGCCTCCCCAGCTGGAGCTCTGGGGCCAGGCTGTTTGTGCTCCGACTCTGACTGTCTCAACTTGATTCTGCCTATGTGCATGCTGGGCTGATCTCATTTGCGTGGTAGTGGTTGGATTTCAGAATGCTCAGAAATCCCCTCCACCTGACTCCTTCCTTCCCAGTCCCACCTCTCTGACTCCCAGCATCTTCCAGTCCCTACTGACCTGGCAGGGGGGCCAACCTGGGCTGCTGGTTTGCTTGGCTGTCATCAAAACAAGTTTCTCATCCTAGGGTCTCACATGCCTGGGTATAGAGGCTGAAGGGGAAAGTTCTGGAAGGGTGAGAGCCTCTGGCTTCTCCAAACAGGCTCCATATTTTGTTTTCCTAGGCTGATTCTCTGGTATTGTGGATGAGGACCAGGTAGGAGTTGGGTGGCGGGCATGCATGTACATTTCAATAGGGCCTACATGCATGAACATGGCACGCAATTCAGAGTTATTTGTGGGGCAGCAGCTTTGTCACAGGGTGGGAACAGCCCACAGAATCACAGAATGTCAGAGCTGTAAGGTAGTCTAAGGATCAGCTAGAGCTCCTTCTTCCTTCTACATACTGGGAAACTGAGGCCCGAGTAGGGAAGTGACTTCCTCAGGGGTGCACAGAGCACTAATGTCAGAAGTATGAAGCGGTGTACTGATTGAACTTGGGCCTCAGGGCTGAATAAAGTTGCCTCTTCTCCCTCTCTGAGGCTGACAGGTGAAGGGTGCTGCAAGTAAGTACATGCTTTCCAGGTGGACCTGAGGCCACAGGTGGGAGGCATTGAGGGAATTAGAGGTGCTCTAGGTTTCAGGGAGACATTAGGAGAGGTAACGATGGAAAGGTGGGAAGAAGATCCAAGAGTAGGGTGAGAGACAATAGGCTGGTTAGACCAGGGAGGGGAATCTTAAAGGTTCGAGACAGGAGGAGAGGTCTGGAGGCAGATGGGAGCCAGGGTAGAGAGATGAGGGGGAGGGGAGGGCCCCAGGCCTCCGGAGGCCACACATTGTTTCCATTGAAAACTGAGCATCAAATAACCACTGGGAAATCCGTCCCAGGCTGGAATCTGGAGCTCAGAGCCAGGCTCATTCATCAAAAATCTCTGGCTTTGGGGTAGGGAAGTGCAGGTCTGGAGGTGGAAGAGGATGGGTCCTCAGGGAGTGAGAGTCACGGAGAGGTGATTGGTAGACACAAAGCACAGAGCTAGTTTTTAAAATAGCTGGACCCAGACTCAGCAGAGCATGTGTTGCAATATGAACCTGAGGGTCTGTGGAATGATAGGTGAGGATTTCTTAAGAGTAGCCTATGCTCCTATGGGCTGGGCGTTTCAGCTCCTGGTTGAGACAGTTACTGTCAGAAAGTTCAGAGAGAGAGGAAGAAGGAACCCTGGGCAAGGAGTCAGGACACATTTCTGTCATTTCCCCTCTCTGGTTCTCAACTCCCCTGTTGGTAAATCAAGAGGCTAGATTGGCCCTTTGAGAGGTGACATTCTTTTTCTGATTCAGCATGTGGGGCTGGAGGAAGTGCTCTTGGGGTCGGGATAGGAGAACTGTTTTGAGTGTTATTTGAACCAGACCTAGCTCTAAAGATGGGATCAGAGAGGGTAGGTTTCCTTGGCTATTTTGTCTCTTTCCCATCTCCGCTTCTGCTTCCATACTCAATCTCACTGAAAGGCAGCCAGTATGTTCTCTGGACTCATTTCAGCCTACCTAGAACTGCTTGGCCTTCTTTGTCATATTCACCTCTGAACAGCCCCTGCCCCTGCCCCTGCCTGTCCCCCTTCCCTTCCAGCCTCTCCATTCTGCCCTCCGTGTGGGCTCAGAGCCCTAAAATGCCACCCCACCCCCCTTCTAGTCTCTGGACAGCTTCTATTTCTGCCTCTTTGACAAGTTGTGACATATTTGGGAGCAGCTGCTGCCTGGGTGGAGGTGCCTTTGCTTTTCTCCCAGCTCTGTCTTCTCCTCCCCAATACCTCTCCCAAAAGCCACCCCTTCCCAGAATGTGCTGTAAGACCCTCCCTGAATTCCTCTCTCTGGAACTCAGACATCCAGCTTTTCCTAGGTTCCTGCGGGGTGGCCAAGGCTCTAAACGGATATAAAGGGACCCTTATGGGATAGGAAGTCATGTGACAAGGTATAGAGAATAGGATCTCTTCTTCCAAGTCCTATGCTGGGTAGTTTGAGGCAAATTTCTTCCTCCTCTGGGATTCATCTTTCTATCTTTAAAATGGGAATGGGGAGTTCCCGTCGTGGCGCAGTGGTTAACGAATCCGACTAGGAACCATGAGGTTGCGGGTTTGGTCCCTGCCCTTGCTCAGTGGGTTAACGATCCGGCGTTACCGTGAGCTGTGGTGTAGGTTGCAGACGCGGCTCGGATCCCGCGTTGCTGTGGCTCTGGCGTAGGCCGGTGGCTACAGCTCCGATTGGACCCCTAGCCTGGGAACCTCCATATGCCACGGGAGCGGCCCAAGAAATAGCAACAACAACAACAACAAAAGACAAAATAAATAAATAAATAAATAAAATAAAATGGGAATGATGAGTAGTCTTCCCTGTCAACTCTAGGTAGTTCTGCCACCTATTAACTGTAGAGACTTGTGAACTATCCCTGTGCTATTGATACCATTACTCTTGTCTTCTCTAAGGAATTTTACCCCATTGTCCTTCTTTCTCCCAAATATGTTTAGTTTCTTTCTCTCTGCTGGTCTTTCCTCTTAGCTCATAAACATGCTGAAGGCTCTCCCATCGAATAGTCCTTCTTGGAGTTCCCGTAGTGGCTCAGCAGTAAGGAACTCTAGAATCCATGACAATGCGGATTCAATCCCTGCCCTTGCCCAGTGGGTTAAGGATCCGTCATTGCCATAAGTTGCAGTGTAGGTCACAGGCCTTGCTCAGATCTGGCATTGCTGTGGCGGTGGTGTAGGCCAGCAGCTGCAACTCTGATTCAACCCCTAGCCTGGGAACCTCCATATGCCACAGGTGTGGCCCTAAAAAGCAAAAAAAAAAAGTTCTTTTTTCCCCATGTAGCCCTTCAGCTAAGTCTCAGTCACTAACCTTCCCTTCTTCAAGTTTCTCGAAAGAGGAGTTTACACTTACCCTTTCCACTTCCCATTCACTTAACTCCTCACTGGTTTCTTCCTTACCTGGGACACTAAAACTTCTATTCCCCAAATATCAGACAGCCTCACTAGATGCCAACTCCAGGAGCTATTTCTCAGCTTTAACCTTACTTGATTGGTTTGTGTCATTTGACAATGTTGACCACATCCTCCTTAAAACTGTTTTCTTAGCTTCCACGACCCCTCCATCTCCTAGTTCTTCTCTGGTTTCCCTCAGCATTGCTCCTTCACTCTTCTCTTTCCCCTCCTCTTTTTCTTCATGAGCTTGTCCTCTGTCTGCCCTGTAAGAGGGATTTTCTACCCTCAGTCCTCTTCTCTACCATCTTCTTAGATAATCTCATTCTCCCACCTAGGTTTCAACTACCATGTCTAAAAATGTGAGCTGTTCTAAACTGTTATATATTGATGACTCCCAAATCTATACTCCAGCCTTGTTCTCTCCCCTGATCACACATTCGAGGTTCTGTTAGATATCTCCACATACATATCCATTTTAGGAGTCTCGCAGTCTCCTAAAATTAAACGTATTTGCTATGGAATCCATTTACTCACTTCCTCCATTTCAGTCTCTCCCCTGTTGGTAACTAATGTGACCACCCACCCAATATTTCCTCTCTCTTAACCTTCCAAATCCAGTTATTCAAAAAGCCCTTCAGGGAGTTCCCGTTGTGGCGCAGTGGTTAACGAACCCGACTAGGAACCATGAGGTTGCGGGTTCGGTCCCTGCCCTTGCTCAGTGGGTTAACGATCCGGCGTTGCCGTGAGCTGTGGTGTAGGTTGCAGACGCGGCTCGGATCCCTCGTTGCTGTGGCTCTGGCATAGGCCGGTGGCTACAGCTCCGATTCAACCCCTAGCCTGGGAACCTCCATATGCCGCGGGAGCGGCCCAAGAAATAGCAACAACAACAACAACAACAAAAAGACAAAAGACAAAAAAAAAAAAAAAAAAAAAAGCCCTTCAGGGAGTTCCCATCGTGGCTCAGTGGTTAGCACATCCGACGAGGAACCATGACGTTGAGGGTTCGATCCCTGGCCTCGCTCAGTGGGTTAAGGATCTGGCATTGCCAGTGAGCTGTGGTGTAGGTTGCAGACGCGGCTCGGATCCCTTGTTGCTGTGGCTCTGGCGTAGGCCAGTGGCTACAACTCCAATTAGGCCCCTAGCCTGGGAATCTCTATATGCTGCAGGAGCGGCCCTAGAAAAGACAGGGAAAAAAAAAAAAAAAAAAAAAAAGCCCTTCAGTCTCTGCTCTCCTCTGCACCCTAACAATTCATAGAATTCCTAGCTTCACCTAGGTCCAGGAATTATTTGCGTTCCCACTAGGTATAGCAAGAGCCTCACAAAAGGGTCACACTTAGGGTCACACTTAAGCAGTAAAGTAAAGTACTCTATGTATGCTTTTTACAAGTTTAAAAACAAGCTTCAAACAAACGATCAAACTAATAACTTCCAGCCAGCACAAAGTCCAACATTCTTCAAAGGAATATGATAAAATCCAACACTCAGGAGTTCCTGTGGTGCATTAAGAACCCCACTGTATCAGCTCGGCTTGTTGCAGAGGCGTGAGTTCAGTCCCTGGCCTGGCACAGTAGGTTAAAGGATCCAGTGTTGTCACAGCTACAGCATAGGTTACAGCTGTGGCTTAGATTTAGTCCCTAGTTGGGAACTTCCATATGCCGTAAGTGAGGCCATTAAAAAAAAAAAAAAAAGTTGACACTCAATTATGTAAAATTCACAAGGTCTGTTATATAATCAAAAATTAGTAGGCAGCAAAGAAGCAGGAAAAAAAAATATAACCTATAATCAGGAGAAAAATTAGTCAGTTGAAATAGACCCATAAATAATAGAGATGATAAAATGAGCAGACAGGGCCATTAAAAGAATATTATAAATATGTTCAGTATGCTTAATGATTTAAAGAAAAACATGAGCCTAATGAGAGAAATAGAAGATAAAAAATAATTCAAAATTCATCAGATAGGATTTATATATTAGTCAGTTTTGGCTGTCATAACAAAATACCATAGACTGGATGGCTTAAACAACAGAATTTTATTGTCTTAGTTCTAGAGACTAGAAATCTGAGATCAGCGTGCCAGTATGGTTGGGTTCCTGTAAGAGATCTTTTCCTAGCTTACAGATGGCTGCCTTAATGTGTTGTGCCCCCATGGCCTTTCCTCAGTATAGAAAGAGAACAAGCTCTGTGGTGGTGCTTCCTATAAGAGTAATAATCCCATCAGACCAGGCCACTTCCCTCATGACTTAATTAACTCCCCAAAGCCTTGTCCTTAAATACCATTACACTGATTTCATTGAGGAGTTAGGGTTTCAACATGTGAATGGGGGCAGACACAGACATTCAGTTCATAACAGTAATCGATTAGACATTACAGGAAAAAGTTTATTGAATTTGAATACAAAGCAATAAGAAATAGCAAAAATGAAATTCAAAGATAAAATATTTTTAAAAAGAGCTTCACATTATATGTACATGTAATTGAAGTCCTAGAGGGGGCAGAAAAATATTATAAGAAGTAACAGCTACAAATTTTCCATATTTGATGGAAATTATAAACTCACAAATCTAAGTCATTGAGTCCCAGGAAGGATAAATACAAAGAAAACCAAGGAACGTCATAATCAAATTTTTGAAAATGCATTAAAAAGAGAAATTTTAAAGCAGTCAGAGAAAAGGGGGCATAGTATGTATAGAAGAACAAAGATTTTTAAGAACTGCTGATTTACAATCAGTTAATATAAAGGACAGAAGACAGCAGAACAACATCTTTATAAAGTGCTGAAAGAAAAGCAAATCTGTCAACCATGTATTCTATACCGAATGAAGGTGAAATAAAGACTTTTTCCGAACAAAGATAAGCTGGCAGAATTTATCACCAGGAGATATTCACTATGATAAATGTTAAGGAAGTCCTTTAGGCAGGAGTATGATACAAAATTGAAACTTAGATCTACATAAAGGAATGGAGAACATCGGAAGTGGTAAACATGTGGGTAAATATAAAAAGACTTTCCACCCTCATTTAAAAGTTTATTTAAAAGATAGTTGTTTATTTAAAGCAAAAATAGTAACAATGTATTGTAGGGCTTATAACATAAAAATAAAATGTATGACAACAAGAGCACAAAGAATGGGATTTGGACAATGAAGTATACTGTTGTAGGGCTCTTATATATGAAGTGGTATAATATTATTTGAAAGTAGACTGTAATAAGTTAAAGATGAGTATTGTCAACACTAGAGCAACTAACAAAAATAAAACATAAGAGCAACTACCAAAATATAAAACATAGAGTTATAGTTAGCCAACATTGGAGATAAACTAGAATGTTAAAAAATTCTTAATCTTGAAGAAGACTGGAAAAGAGGCAAAAAGAAACAGATTGATAGGATAAATTGAAAACAATTTGCAAGTTGTTATATTCACACTGGATCAAATCTATCACTGCATAAATATAAATATACTAGAGTAAAGAAATAAGATCCAAATATAGGCTGTCTAGAGGAATCTAACTTGACACAAAGATACCAGTAGGTTGAAAGATGGAATAATATATACCATGATAACATAAATCATAAAAAACCTGGAGTGCCTATATAAATATCATGAAAAGTAGATTTCAGAACAAAAAGTATTACTTGGGATAAAGGGATGCATTATATAAAAATGAAGGGATCAATTTATCAATACAACATTAATCTTTAATGCATATGTATCTAATAGTAGGCCTTCAAAATACATAAAGCAAAATACAAAAAGACAAAACTGAAGGGAAAAATAGACAAATCCAAAATTTTAGCTAGAGATTTCAGAAATCCTCTCAGTATTTCATAGAACAAGTGGATAAAATCAACATGGAAATAGAAGACTTAAGCTAGTCTATCAATCAATTTTGCCAATTGAATTTGGAAGATATTCCACCCAACAATAGCTACACATGACTGAGATAGGCTAGACTACAAAACGAGTCTCAATAAATTTAAAAACATTGATAATAGGAGTTCCCGTTGTGGCGCAGTGGTTAATGAATCCGACTAGGAACCATGAGGTTGTGGGTTCGGTCCCTGGCCTTGCTCAGTGGGTTAAGGATCCGGCATTGCCGTGAGCTGTGGTGCAGGTTGCAGACTCGGCTTGGATCTGGCGTTGCTGTGGCTCTGGTGTAGGCCGGGGGCTACAGCTCTGATTCGACCCCTAGCCTGGGAACCTCCATATGCCGCTGGAGCGGCCCAAGAAATAGCAAAAAGACAAAAAATAAATAAATAAATAAAATAAAGACATTGATAATAAAGAGCATATGCCATGACTACAATAGATTAAATTAAAAATCAATGACAAATTTCTAGAAAATCCCCAAATATTTGGAAATTAAATTTTTTAATAACTCATGGGTCATTATTTATTGAGCCCTTTCTTCTAGGCCCTGTGCTAAGTGCTAGATAACCTGTAATTCATTAATCTTCACAATAATCCCATAAGGTAATTACACTATCACCATTTTGCAGATGAAGACCCAGAATTCAGAGAGGGTAGGCAGGACCAGAAACTCAAATCAGTCTAATGCCAAAGCCCAGCTCATGATCGGTATGTTATTTAACAGTCAACTAGTGAGAGCAGTTGAGATGGGTGCTACAAAGAGAGCTTTGCTAGAAGAGCCCTATTGGGCATGTGGGTAGGGGAGTGTGTGGCTCAGCTGTTCATAGACTGCTTGCCTTCTCACTAAATCCCCATCCCCAGTATCACCCCCAGGCTTGGTGCTCAAGAACCTTCCCTTTAGAAAGTCTCCCGTTGGATGTTTCCTTGTGTTCTTCCCCACCCAGATTCCTCTCTGTTACGGAGCTCCTCTGTAGGTAGCCAGCTCTTTCCCTGACAAGTTCACAGGCCTTTCTCAGATGTTCTCTAAATTCTTCACAGGCTTTCTTGGTCTTCCTCCTCTGAGTCCCACCTTCACTGCCCTCACTTGTGGCTTTCCTAATCTCAGCAAGCCTGCTTTCCGCCCCAGGGCTTTCTAGACCCTTATCTTTGGGCTCTGAGCTCTAAGCAAGCCTCAAGACTGCCCATGTTCCTCGGCTGACTTCTCAGACCAGATCCACTATTGCTGGTCACCTAGAGTCTACCAGTAGTCAGAATATCCCCACACTGTCCAGCACTGCCCAGGGGCTTGCTTTTCCTTTCTCTTTTACTTGAGAGACCCTTGAGCCAGACTACCTGGGTTTTAATCCTAGCATTATCACTTTCTAGCTGTGAAAGTAGCTTAGCTTCTATGTGGCTTCATTTCTTTATCTATTTCATAAGGATAAAAATAAGCCCTGTCTCATACAAGTCACTGTATGGATTAAATGAGTTCATATTTATGTGAACGCTTGCCATGTAGTATGTACTCAGTAAGCTTTAGCTCCATTATTAATATTGAACCTACCTCTGTCCATGTCTCCCCCATCACACTGGGAGCTCCCTGAGAACAGTAGTGTTTATTCTGTCACCCTATCACCCTGGGAGCTCTCTGAGGAGAGGCGCTGTATCTCCCCTAAAAGTGGGGGTTCCCTTATATCTCCCCCATCACACAGGAGCTCCATCTGTGCCTTTCCCTCATCACTCAGGACAGGGATATGAATATGGCAGTCCAGGGGAGCTCCTGGGCAGTAAGGCTGTCTGGGGCAGAGGTCCTGGGAGAGGTCTAGTCCTGGTGAGGGAGTCATGGGGTCCTAGATAGAGATTCCTACACAGGGCAGGTGGCCCCCATAGCGAGCTGGGAAACTCCAGAGACAAGGTGGCCTCCAAGGACTCCTTCTACCCTTAGGAAGGGGCAAGCCAGGCATTGGCCCTAGACTCTCTGTTTATGCACACCGTTCTGAAGATGTCAGCCCCAGACACAAGCTTACTTCTTTCTCTCCATCAAAAGACAGGAGATCCAGTATAATCCAAGGCAAAGGTCAGATCAAGATGGCCTTGATCCTAACCCTGATACTTGCTGGTTGTATGACCTTTTACTCATTTATCATCTTGGAATCTTTGTTTCCTCATGGGCAAAATGGTAATTAGAAACTTTGTTTCTCTGGGCATACCATGTACTCAATAAATTTTGAATGAATGACTGCATACTCCTTTCCTTTCTTTTTGGGGTTTAGAGAAGGGCATAACCAGCCTTGCCTCTGGTAAGTCGAATTCCAGCATCTGCAGGCCAAACGGGTCATCAAGATGACATTTAGTCCATTCCCAGGCTTTAATCCATTCCAAGCACACACTTAAATAAGCTCCCAAAATGGAACCTTTGGTAATACATTCCCATTCTTTGGTTATGAGAAAATCCCTTCTAACATCACTTTACTCCCTCTCTACCCCACCCGTAGTGGCACATCACAGGCATGTTTTGTCTTTGACGCTTCTCTGGAGCTGGGTTGTAGAATGTGTAAGGCATTAGGTCAAGAGTCGTGACATTTGGATTCTAGTCCTAGGTCTTCTATTAACCCCAGTGTGACCCTGAAACGGATGCTAATATTTACTGAGTCTCTAGGGTGTCCTGGCCACTGTGCTAATTGGTACACATACATTACCTCATTCACTTCTTAGAAGTGACACAATCCCTTTACAAAGGGAAAAATCTAAGGCTCAGAGAAGTTAAGAAACTTGCACTAAAATCACACAGCTCTTAAGTGATGAGTTCACGTCTCCCTGACTCCATAGCCTCTTTCCATTGTGTTGCACTGACTTCTCTAGGGCCCATAGTTTCCTGATCTGTAAAATTAAAGAATTGGATTCTGTGTTCTGGAAGGTCTCATCCAGCTTTGACCTTTTGTTACCACCTGCTCAAGGCCTCTGGAAGGATCTTGGGAAATTTGTGCACAGCTTCCTGGCTCGCCCTTTCCTGACCGTCTTTTTTTGTTTGTCTATCTCTAGGGCCTTCTCACAATCCTCTCCAGTGAGTCGGTGTGAGACAAGGAACCAAATGTTTCCCTGAGTCAGGGCAGTTCCATCTGCTGCGTTCCCTGCATAGCAGGCTGTGGGAACGTTGCATTCCACCCTCCAGATCCTGGTGCCTGAAGTGTTTTCCCTGAGCTATGTTGCCTCTCGGCATTCCCCTCTTGGTGGGAGCTTGGACCAGCCCAAAGAAAGACCTCTTTGCTTTTCTGCCTCTGAAAGCAATTGGCTTCCTGGCGGTAAAGGTGTAGTTGGGTGAACCTGCTTCCTGGACCCAGGGACTTTTCCTAAGCAGACTGTTTCCATTCCTAAAGCATCAAGCCTCACACTCTCTGATCACCCATGGAGTTCACACATACAAACATTCACCAACTTTTTTGTTCTATGCTCTCACCCCATCTTGGATCTTTTAAAAATAGAGACATATCCCTGACTTCAATTTTCTAACCATAGTTCACCTCAGCCTACGGTTTGCTTTCCTGTATTTACAGATAGTGAAGTTGAGGCACTGGAAGGTAAGTCAGGAGACCAGACTGGGACGGGATCTCGGGCACCTGCCATTCCCACATCTCCAGTTGCCTCATCATCCCTGAGTGTGTCCAGATTTCTGAAAGTGACAGTTTCATTTGTTTGCTAGTGAGGCTCTCATGTTTCCTGGTCCCGGACTGAAGGGCAATGTTTTCTTGGATTCCTGAACCCATAACCAGCTGCATTTTCCATCTGGTGTGACTTAGTGGGAGCTGGGTAGTCAAGGAAGCACCCTGGGCCTAGAGTAGGATTAATTCAGGGGGGGCAGTGTGACCATCATCACCGTATAATTGTTAACAGCCACATTATCACGCAGGACTTTCCTGTTTATCAGTATTTTTGATAAATACTTTATACACAGTTAACTATTTTGTGTTATTCCAATTTTCAGACTGGGAGTTATAGTTTCTAATGGTACTAATTGAAGGTAAATGCAAGATTAGAATTTGGCCTGACCAACCTCAAAGTCGGTGGTCAGTCTCCTCCATTAAGGTCTGCTACCTCAGACTCAGGCCTTGGATGACCGTGGTAACCACCTCCTCTTCAGAGTGGGTATACAGTAAGTACCCAGCAAGGGCACATGGTGGCTGTCCACTACATGCTTACTAATTAGCTGAGCTAGACAGTGGTGTCCATATCATGAAAGCAAGTCCCTTCTATGGCACAGAGTGAGAGTTCAGGGGTCATTTCTCCTCTGGGTTGACTTGAATGTTATAGCCCACATGCTCCTGTGTCCTGGGGTGAATTCCTGGCCCTTTGGATGTTGATGATATACCCACTGGGGGAAAAATGAAGATGTGATTTATAGAGACGTAGAATTGTAGACTAATAGAGGCAGGAGACTGAATACCTTGACCTTCAAGAGGATTGTTGAGCCTGAGGAGTAGGTGAGCTGCATCAGTTGCCTGGGCCTTTGTTTATTCTGAGACATACAGCCTCTCTTCTGGAGTCATGAATTTGGGAGCATTCTATCCACTCACTGGCGGGCATGCCTGGCACCAGCGCCATAGCCCTTGGAGTAGATTTTGGCATGTTCAGTGGTGTTCATAGCACTTCACTCCCTGCCACATAGAGCAGATGGCACCTCCTGACTTGTCTTCCTTTTTCTTTGTGCTTGCTGTCTGTTCTTTGGGCTTGGCTCTTGGCCTTGGAGATTGATAGCCAAGAGCTTGACTTCTGACTTCTGATATCCACAGAACTCCCCTTCCCCACATATGCTATGTCGAAATCAGAGATGCATGAATGTTCAGAGCTGGGAAGCATCTTAGACCAATTGTCTTGTTTTAAAGAGGAGTCACAGAGAACTAGAGAGAAGGAAGTGGCTTGCCCAAGGTGACAGATGGCAGAGTAAGTCATTTTGGACTTCAGTGCCTACCTGCATTGTCCTCAAGAGCCAGGATATTTATTTAATAAGCACTTGATATTTTCGACATACATAGCCTCACTGCCTTTATCTGGGTGGTCACCTGGTTGTACACACACATGTGTTGTTCAGAGCCTCCCTTCTGCACCTCTCCTGGGCCTGCCAGTGCCCTGTCTCCTTCCCCGCACCCATCAAATTCCTGGTCCAGATTTATACCCCTGTGATCTTGCTTCTTTAAGTGGTTAAGGACTGATGTGACAGGGAGAGATGTCTACACCCTTGGCCTCTCCCCCTTCCCATACAAGCCAGGGTGCCAGACAGACACTGCTTATAGCTACGAGATCTTAGGATGGTTTCTTAGCCTCACAAAGCCCCAGTTTTCTCATTTTGCAAATGGGGTAATAATGCACTTAGCTTAGTGTCTGGCACCCAGTCAGCTAATAACATGTTGTTGTTGTTATTATTATTACTATTACTATTGTTATTAGTGGGACCTTTATTATTCCTGAAAGCAACAATTCTCTGGAAGGCGTCTCCCCTAGCCTGGAGGATGGAACTCAGGCTCCATAACTTTTCTCCCTCCCCAAATACACACAAAACCCACATGCCAGGAGTCCTTGTGGAGTCATCAGGCCTTACCCTGGCCTTATCCATTGTCAGCCAACCACTGGCATTTCACAGATCTTAGCTCTGCTTGTTCTAAGTTATAAATAACCCCCAGACATCTGTTCTATGAAACCCCGATACTGAGACCAAAAGCAGAAGCTTCTCCATCCTTTCCCATCTTATGCTACTTCTGGCAGGATTTTAATTTTCTCTGCTTTCAAATTTAAAGCTGTTCCTTTTTGTGCCTTTTTCCCCAGTCCCAAGCTTGTGGACTCTCTGTCGTCGGAAATGTCGAGGAAATCTCTGGGGAAGAGTTCTCTTAGAAGAAAGTGCCTATTTAGGGAATTGCACAGAAACAGTGTTCTCCTTCCTCATCCGTTGGCCGGGGAGGGCCAGCAGCTGCAAGGTGGAGAGGATGTGCACAGAAAACCTGAGGACCCTGTGAGACAGGTGCCACCATGGCAAAGGGATTCAGAAGCAGTGGCCTTCTAAGTCCCCAGAGCTAAGCAAACCCTCAATCCTGTTGGAGGGAATAAGATAAGAATCCTTGGGACCTTTCTTCACTCTCATTCTCACCCTCTAAAAACACATATTCTTCATAAGGCCTCTGGGCCTCCACCCCTCTCAACTGGCCAAAGTGATAATTAGCTAATCTGGGTGGTTATATGTTATGGACCAAATGTTTTGTCCTCCCATCCCCTGAATTCAAGTGTGATTGATATAATGATGTGATGATATTTGGAGATGGGGCCTTTGGGAGGAAATAAAGTTAGCTAAAGTCATGAGGGTGTGGCCCTCACGATTGGATTAGTGCCCTTATAAGTAGAGACACCAGAACTTGCTCTCCCTCCACATGTTTGCACTGATAAAAGGCTGTATGGACAGAGCACAAAGGCCGCTGTCTCTAAGCCGGCAAGTTCACTAGAACCTGACCATGCTGTCACCCTGATCTTAGACTTCCAGCTTCCAGGACTGTGAGAAAATAAATTTTTATTTTTTAAGCCACCTGGTCTCTGGTATTTTGTTATGGCAGCCTGAGTCAGTAGTACTCTGTAAACAGAATGGCCAGGATGTTCCTTCTTCTCAGGAACAGCATGTCAGTAGGGCCTTCCTGGAGACAGTATCAATGACGGTGTGAAACCCGGAGCCACGTGTTTTTTTCCGTCATGAGCCACATGATCAGAAATCTATAGTAAAGATTTGTACTTTACACATATTTATGTGAAAGACAGTTTTAATTTGTATATCAAATTTTACTCAATGGAAAGTAAGATTTTTAAGTAATGAAGTATACACATAACAATTTAACAAAAACTTGTATTCCCACCATCCAGTTTAAAGAAGACAACATGTTAGCATTGCCTTTGAATGCCTCCCTGATCTCATCCATTCCCTCCTCAATATGAAGTAACCATCATTAATTTTGTACTTGTAATTCTTTGGCTTTTACTTACAGTTGTATCACATTTTTAATCCTTGAATGGCATAATGTTTGATTTTATATGTTTTTGAATATTTTTATCAATGGAAGCAGAGTATACATCTTCTTTTGTGACTTGCTTCTTTTCTCTGTGTTGTGTGTATTACAATTCATTTTCCTTTCATTATAGTTCAGAATTCCATTATGTGAATATAGCACAACCTATGCTTCAGTTGTATTGCTGATGGAAAAGTATTTTTCCCGGTTTGGGAGTACTGAATATTATGCTGCAGTGAATACTCTTCATGTCTCTTGATGCGTGTATGGAAGAGTTGTTCTAAGCTATATATATAGAAGTGGAATTGCTGGCTCACAGAGTATATACATTTTAAACCTTGCTGGATAAAGTAAAAACTGTTTTCCAAGGTGGTTGCACCAGTTTATACTTCCACTAAGGATATTGTCAGATCTAATTTTTGTTCATTTATTTATTTTGTGACAACAAAATGGCTTCTCTTGTGGTTAAAAATTTGCATGTGATAACTAATGAAAACATCAGGAAACCGTCCATGTCTTCCGATGACTAATGAATATTTTTTCAGATATTTTTTGGCCACGTTATTTCATTTGTGAAATTCCTCTTCAAATATTCTGCCCATGTTTCTATTGGATTGTTATTTTCTTATTGAGTATAGCGGTTCCTCATATATTCTCGACTAGTATCCATGGGGATGCAGGTTTGATTCCTGGCCTCACTCACTGGGTTGGGGATCCAGCGTTGCCATGAGCTGTGGTGTACATCATAGACATAGCTTGTATCCCATGTTGCTATGGCTGTGGTGTAAGTAGGCCAGCAGCTGTAGCTCTGATTCAACTCCTAGCCTGGGAACTCCATATGCTGCAGGTGTAGGCTTTAAAAAAAAAAAAAAAAAAAAAAAACGCTTCCACTCAGGTTTGCTTTTTCACTCTCTTAAGATGCTTTTCCACTTCTTTCCCTTTAGAGTTAATGCTTTTAGTTCCTATTTAAGAAATCTTCGCCTATTGCAAGGTCATAAAGGTACTTCCTTCTATTTTTTCCAGAAATTTTGTTTTTTCGCCTTTATGTTATGTCTCTTTGTCTGGAACTGAGTTTTGTATATGATGTGAGGCTGTGAGCAGGCCTCTGAGGTCTGGGCCAACAAACACTACAGTGTCCTCTGCTGTGAAAGCTGTGGGGGGCCTGCAGCTATTGTGGAAGCTTTTGAGGTGCTTAGTGGCAAAGGTTCCAGGGTTCTCCACAGAGCAGGCCACTGGGAACTGTGATGTTACTCATTCTTATAGTCCAAAGTCTTTTTTTATTCCTAGCCATCACAAGACATCTTAGCTAAGCCAATGTCACTAGCAATCTTCCTGTGCAGTTATTCTTTGATTTTCATTCCACTGCATTGCTATAGGTCTTAATCGGACTCTTGGGCCCTCCCGGGGTATTTTTGTCTGTGATAACTGTCTTTTGTTTGTTGGGGGACAATGCTGCTCTCCCTTACTCTGTCATCTTGCTGATGTCACTCCAAGGTTATTTTTGCTGTTTATAAAACACTGCAGATGGAGTTATTTATTTTCAACACTTTCAAGATGCTCTTCCATTATCTTCCAGCTTCTGTGAAAGGTTCACTAATTGTATTATAAAAAAAAATTGTGTTATAGTTGCTCCTTTGCAACAATGTATGTTTTTACTCTGCTTTTAACATTTTCTCTTTGCTTTGGTTTTCTCCAGTTTTACTATGATGTATTGGGGGGTGGGGGGAGGGTTATCTTATAGATATTCTTGAGTCTGTAGCTTCATATTGAAATATTCTAAGATTTGGAATACCTCTATGTGAAGTATCTCTCCAAATACTGCATCTGTCTTATCCTTCTTCCTCTCCTCTAAGACTCCAATTACATGTATGTTGGAATTTTAACAATATACTATATGCCTCATATGTTTTCTGCCCTTTTGGAGGTATATATTTTAATCTGAATATTTTTTATTGATTCATCTTCCAATTTACCAGTACTCTCTTTTGCTTTGTGTGATCTGCTGTTACACTCATCAAATTAATTCTTAATTTATGGTGTTATATGTTTCCATCCTAGGATTTCCATGCAATTCAAATGTATTTTCTTAAATACATTAATCACAGTAAAATTCTGCATCTGGTAAACAAAAAATATGAATCACCTATGGGTCTGGGTTTTCCTTTAGGGGAAGGGGTGTGTTTTGTTTTGTTTTGTTTTGTTTTTTCCTTCTTGGCTTTCAGTCTTTCATGTGTTATCAGTTTTCAATTAATTGCTGGATTTTTTTTTTCTCAGAAATTATGGAAACTCTCAGTGATCTTAACTTCCTCCCAATAAAGCTTTAATTGTCTTCTGGCAAGCAGATAAGTTATGATCAGATTAACTTGATCCAGTTAAGACAATCTGTTTCCATGTTACCCTTGCTTCCAGGATATAGTCCTCTGGAGGCTAAACTGAAAGCTTGAGACACTGAACTCTAATTTTGTCTCCCTTGATCCGTAAGAATAGCCAAAATTTCTACTTGAAGCACTGCCTCATATATGCACAATTTAAGCAAATATCTTAATTGAAATTTGTTTTTAGAATATTGGGCTCAACTGAGGACATTTCCCTTTTCTTTGGATCTTGGCCCTTCAAGTCCTGGATACCAGTTTTTTGCCTTTAAGCTATCCAGCTTTTAAAGTTCTCAGTGTAAGGAGTAATCTTTTCTTTTTCTTTTTCTTTCTTTTTTTTTTTTTTTTTTTAAGCCAAACCTGCAGCATATGGAGGTTCCCAGGCTAGGAGTCCAATTGGAGCTGTAGCCACCGGCCTATACCACAGCCACAGCAACTCAGGATGGGAGCCATATCTGCAACCTACACCACAGTTCATGGCAAAGCCAGACCCTTAACCCACTGAACAAGGCCAGGGATCAAACCCAAGTCCTCATAGATGCTAGTTGGGTTTGTTAACTGCTGAGCCACAACGGGAATTCCAGGAGTAATCTGATACCAATTATTTTTTCGCAGGTAGAAACAAAAGTCTCTCTAAGATAAAAACTTAATGAGAGCAAGGACCTTTTCATCTTGTTCATCATTGTATCCTAGTTTCTAGAGCAATGACTGGAATATAGTAGGTGCGTAATAAATGTAACGGCCCAGTCCTTGGCTTCTACATGAGTCACAGCAGTTATTTGATTTGTCTCTTACACTGCAAGTGAACTTCAAAATCTGGTTGGATGGGGGAGTTCCCGTCCTGGCTCAGTGGTTAACGAATCCGACTAGGAACCATGAGGTTGCGGGTTCGATCCCTGCCCTTGCTCAGTGGGTTAAGGATCTGGTGTTGCCATGAGCTTGGTGTAGGTTGCAGACACAGCTTGGATCCTGTGTTGCTGTAGCTCTGGCATAGGCCGGCGGCTACAGCTCTGATTCAACCCCTAGCCTGGGAACCTCCATATGCCATGGGAGCAGCCTAAGAAATGGCAAAAAGACAAAAAAAAAAAAAAAATCTGGTTGGATACTGCACATGAACGATGATGACATCTCCTGGAATTTTTATTGCAATTACATTGGAACTATGGATTAATTTGGGGAAGAATTTGATATCCTTATAATTTTGGAGAGAACTGATATTTTTATAATTTTGTATAATCTAACTCATAAATAGGATGTCTCTCTCCATTTATTTGAGTCATTAAGAAAGGCAACATAGTTAAGAGCATGGATTCTATAGTCAAACTGCTTTAGTTCAAATCCCAGCTCTGTCACTCAATAGGTTTGTGATATTGTGAAAGTTTCTAATTTCCTTACCTCTAAATGGGATGATTATAATAAAAGTATCTTTCTCATAGGAGTAGTTGAGGATTTGTTAGGTTAATAATTGTAAAGCATTAGAATCATTTGACATGTAGTAGGTTCTGCACAAGTGTTTGTTACATAAAATAATAATTTTCCTTTAATGTGTTTCAATAAAGTTTTAAATATGTTGCAAAAATCTTATAATCTTTTGTTAGATTTATTCCTGGTTACTTCATATTTTGAATGACTATAGTTTTAAAGGTTATATTTTTATCTGATTTTGCTGGTTCATGGAAATAAAAGTGATTAAGTGAAATTGACTTTTGCATATATATATATATATATATATATATATATTTTGTCCACTGAACTTGCAAAATGCTATATTTATTCTCATCATTTATTTATGGGTTTCTTAGGATTTGCCAGTAGATAATCTTATAATCTGTGAAAAATAACAATTTCGTTTCCTCCTTATTAATTTTTTTTATGGCCTCATCCATGGCATATGGAAATTCCCAGGCCAGGGATTGAATCCCAGATGCCACTAAAGACCTATGCTGCAGCTGCAGCAATGCTGAATCTTTTAACCCACTGTGCTAGACTGGGTATCAAACCTGCACCTCCACAGCAACTCAAGCCACAGCAGTAACATGTGTTTTCTGTGGTCCTTTTTATGATAGCCATTCTGACAGGTGTGAGGTGAATTTCTTAAAGTGAATGCTTAGCATATTGATTTTCAGTCTGTTTTATTTTCTAATATAAACATGTAAGACTATAGTTTTTCTCTAAAGTATCACTTCAATCATATTTCACAAGTTTGACATGTAGTGTTTTATCTTTTTTTAATATTTTATTTCTTTTAAAAAATTTTTAAAGTTCATTTTCTTGGAGTATGGTTGATTTGTAAATATTTTAAATTTCCATTATAGTTACTCTTTAATCTGTGAGTTGTTTAATGTTTTTATATCTCTTATGAATGTTGTTTTTGCTAAGTACAATAATTCTAGGAATAGACTTATTTTTTCTTTAGCACATTAAGGATGTTATTTCACCCTCTTCTGACTTTCACTACTGATGAAAAAAAGGAGTCAGACAATTGTCATTTACTTGACATCTTTTCTCTCTGACTGCTTTTAATATCTTTCCTTTTAATTTTTCTTTTATTTTTTAATTTTTAAAAGAAAAATTTAGTTTATCCATCTGTTTGTGACATAGTACACAGAGGCAAAGTGTTTCACATCATAGATCACACTTCTAACTCCTTGGAATGTTTGTGTCTTTGGCTAAAAGGAGAGACTAGACAGGAAAGGCAGGCAATGCTTAGGCAACTAAAATAAGGTTAGGACCAGGAAGAGCAATCCTGGGCCTCACAGGGATGGGCACAAGGGGGCTGTTAATGGGAAGCTGACCTTTTTGGAACTGTTCGCTGGAAGCATAGGAGTACCAATTCTGGACACTCATGCTGTCTCAGGCTTCAGTCAGCCCTATCCCCAGGTACAGCAACACAGTAGTCACTCTTGATGTCTTACTGAATGTAGCAGTACAGCAACTTGTGATTGTGGAAGATCATGATTCTAACCAGGACCTTATCATGAGTTCCCTTGCCCTTCATACAGCAAAATACATTGGTTTGTGAATGAATACATGAGTACATTGGACAAAGTTCAGGAAAGCATTTTCCAGATCTCCTTTGACTTCTTTGTTTTGATGCTCTCTAACATGTCATAACTCTTATACTTTTCAAATACTTTCTGGAGGTGACACACACCCCACTTGGTCATGATGCTGATCTACTTGAGAATTCCTCTCCTCTTCTCTTTAGTATCATAGAGACTCCCAGCATGTTGGGGATATACATAATCAATGACAGAGCCAACCTCTCCTCACCATATGTGTTGGAAACAATGTCCTTTTCCAAATTAGTTATGCGCATTTTCTTGTAGACTCTACTAAATAATTCCCTATAGTTCCTGGTTGGTCCTTGAGCAGATGATCTCCATGAGGGAATCTAGCTTGGAAGCATAATGCTGAGCGGGTGTTTTCAATAGGCCCCAAATCACTTTCTCCAGATGGCTGGACAAGGCTGACTTCAGTGCTAATGCAAGTGCCTTTTTGGTCCTCCTCCGATGAGCAATATCTTGTTCATTGTCACATCTGGTCAAAATGTTGACAATGGTAACCTCATCCACACCTTTTGTCCCGATGCTTATTTCACTGTTAAAAGCATTCTACTCATCATTGAAGATATATGCTTTGAGGGTGTAGCATGATCACCTGCCAGTCTGGATTTGCACAGCATTTCATGAACAGTATATGTTTTGACAGAAGCTGTGTCAGGCACCAAGAGCTATGAGCATCCCCGTATGTGAAATTTTTTTTTTTAATTTTAGACATCCTGAAAGTTTCACTAGGATGTGTTATAGGTGTGGATTAAACTGATTGTGATTAGTTGGGCTTCCCAATTCAGTAGACTATTGTTGGCTATCAATTCTGTTCTGAGAAATTTTCAGCCGTTAACTCTTCAAATATTGCTTCTGCCCCTTCTTTGTCTCATGTCTTTTAGAATTCCAATTCCATATTTCTTTCCTACTTCCTATCTCTTTGTCTCTCTGAACTGAATTCCACATACAGGACACATACAGACTTACAGTGAGGAGATGGAAGAAGATATTACATGCAAATGGAAATCAAAGGAAAGCAGGAGTAGCAATACTCATATCAGACAAAATAGACTTTAAAATAAATAAAATCACAAGAGATAAGAAGGACAATACATAATGATCAAAGGATCAATCCAATAAGATGTAACAGTTGTAAATATATACACACCTAACATAAGAGTGCTTCAATATATCAGACAACTGCTGACAGCCATATAAGGAGAAATCGACAGCAACACAATAATAGTGGGGGACTTTAGCACCCCACTTACCCAAGGGATAGATCATCCAGACAGAGAATCAGCAAGGAAACACAGGCCTTAAATGACACCCTAGACCAGATAGATATAACGGATATTATAGAACTTTCCATCTCAAAACAGCAGAATATACATTCTTAAGTGCATATGAAACATTCTCCAGGATAGATCACATCTTGGGCCACAGATCAAGCCTTGGTAAATTTTAACAAGTTGAAATTATCCCATGCATTTTCTTCGGCCCCAATGTTATGAGACTAGAAATAAACTACAAGAAAAAAACAACAAAGAACACAAACTCATGGAAGCTAAACAATATACTACAGAACAACCAAAGGATCATTGAGGAAATCAGAAAATACTTAGAAACAAATGACAACAAAGATACAACAACCCAAAACCTATGGGACACAGCAAAAGCAGTTCTGAGAGGGAAGTTTATAGCAATACAATCATCTCAGGAAAGAAGAAAAAGCTCAAATAAACAATCTAACCTTACACCTGAATTTTTAATTTTATTTTTTTTGTTTTGGTTTGGGTTTTTTTGTTTGTTTGTTTTGGTTTTGGTTTTATTACTCAATGAATTTATTACATTTATGGTTGTGCAGTGATCATCACGATCCATTTTTATAGGATTTCCAACCCACAACCCCAGCGCATCCCCCCACCCCCTGAAATTTTGAGACCATAAGTTTTTCAAAGTCTGTGAGTCAGTATCTGTTCTGCAAAGAAGTTCATTGTGTCCTTTTTTCAGATTCCACATGTCAGTGAAAGCATTTGATGTTGGTGTCTCATTGTATGACTGACTTCACTTAGCATGATAATTTCTGGGTCCATCCATGTTGCTAAAAATGCCAGTATTTCATTCCTTTCAATGGCTGAGTAATAATCATTTAATCATTTAACTTAATAATCCTTTAATCATTTTACTTAATTCAGTTTTAGAAATTTTATTTTTCTTCATATCTGCATAATATATTCCCTTGCTTTGTATGCATATTTTAATTTTCTTCTTTCATTTTATTGTTAATACTTATATGTTTACTCAGATGAGTCTAAAATAGAAACTTTGCAGGCATGATTCTGCTACCTCAGGATTTCTCAGTGTTAGCACTATTGATTTCTTGTAGGAGGCTGTCCTGCATATTGGAGGATGTTTGATGGCATCCCTGGCCTTTGAACACTAGATGCCAATATCACACCTATCCCCCTGCCAAAAATATCTCCTGGAGGGCAAAATTGCCCTGGGTTGTGAACTACCGTATCCTCTGTTTTCTCCCATATGGGACCTCACTCTTGGTGTCTTGTTTCCTTATGTTTGTGGTATATGTATTATAAGCTCATGTTTCTTAAACCTATATCTGCGGGGATTCTCTGATGCCTAGATTGAAAATGTCTTTCTCCAGGACTGTTTTCTATTTGCCACTGCCAGGCACCTGAGGGCACTGCCAGTTCAGGATCACAAAAAATAAACATTCGACTTTAGATTTTTTGAGCCACCATAGGGTGAATTTGGAGCAGCAAATCTGCTAAAGGGCTAGCTTGATAGTTATTAATTCTCAAGAGAGAAAGTTTTTCTCTCTTCTATTCAGTAAAAGGTTTGAGGCAGGTGGGGAGGGCACAGATTTATTTTGACTTCACCCTTGTAATGAATTGTAGCCTTTGGATTCCAAGTTTATGGGTTTATACTGGGAGTGTGGTCTTCTATTGAACTCTTTTCCTTTGACAAGTCCTTCATGCCTTGCAAGATTTGTGAAAATCGAAACATAAAATGCTGACGTTGGTACAACTTGGGTTTTTGAATGATTTTAAGGCTTCTAAATTTACCTGAAATTCTGTCCCGATCTATTGGTGCATTTAAAAAGATGTTTTAATTATTTTGTCCAGTATTTTTGGTTTTCGTTAGTAAGAGGATCAATCACTAAACTATTATGCTATACCTCAGTACCTAAAGTTCATACTTTTAAAAAACTTTTAAAAATGAATATCAGGAGTTCCCGTCGTGGCGCAGTGGTTAACGAATCCGACTAGGAACCATGAGGTTGCGGGTTCGGTCCCTGCCCTTGCTCAGTGGGTTAACGATCTGGCGTTGCCGTGAGCTGTGGTGTAGGTTGCAGACGCGGCTCGGATCCTGCGTTGCTGTGGCTCTGGCGTAGGCCGGTGGCTACAGCTCCGATTGGACCCCTAGCCTGGGAACCTCCATATGCCGCGGGAGCGGCCCAAGAAATAGCAACAACAACAACAACAACAACAAAAGACAAAAAGACAAAAAAAAAAAAAAAAAAGAAATGCAGATTTAAAAAAAAAAATGAATATCAATAGTGAAGCTGGCTGAACAAATTTATGGATTTTTAACAACACAAAAGCAGTACAGAAGCAGTTAGATTAACAGATACAAAAGTGTATTCTTGGAGTTCCCTTCATGGCACAGCGGAAATGAATCTGACTAGTACTCATGAGGATACAGGTTCAATGACCCCTAGCTTCGCTCAGTGGATTAAGGATCCGGCATTGCCATGAGCTGTGGTATAGATCACAGACACGGCTTGGATCTGGCGTTGCTATGGCTGTGGCAAAGGTCAGCGGCTACAGGTCCGATTCAACCCCTAGCCTGGGAACTTCCATATGCCGTGGGTGCGGCCCTAAAAAGACCAAAAAAAAAAAAAAAGTGTACTCTTATAGGTCTATGCTATGGATTGGTTGTGAGAGCATTGATGAAGTCCATGGGGATAGGTATTTAACAAATGGAGTTGTGGTGATTGCTCCCAAAGGGCACATTTCAACATAGGCTCCAGGTTTACCCGCTAGTGACAGTTCTAAGCACGGCCCTCAGTGTTTTCATGCGAAAAAGGAAAAGGACTCATGCACTGCTCAGAGTTAGACCATGTAGTAGAATATGTTTAGGTTCTGGAATTTATCCAGTGCTTTTTAAAATTCTAGGAAAATTGAGTCTTCTTGGTGGGCGTAATTCACTTTCACCATAATCAGTTCCTTGGAAACAAAGCCCTGCTGATAGGGCTGATGCTTGGTGATTTAGATGCATCCTCAAGTTTACTTAGAGTGGTTAAGAGCCCTGAAGTCAGACTGCCAGGGTTGGAGTCCAGGCTCCCTCACTTAAAAGTCTTTCTTCTTAACCTCACTGTCTCTGTTTTAGTATCTGTAAAATGAGAATAATGCTAGAAACTACCCCACAGGCTATTTATAGAACTTTCCATCGCAAAGCAGCAGAATATACATTCTTAAGTGCATATGAAACATTCTCCAGGATAGATCACATCTTGGGCCACAGATCAAGCCTTGGTAAATTTTAACAAGTTGAAATTATCCCATGCATTTTTTTGTAGTGAGCCTTGAAAGAATTAGTACATGTAAAACACCAAGCCTAGTGCCTGGAACATGTAAGCATAGAGATGTTCATTGCAAAAGGGTAAAAAAATATATATATATATTAAACTTAAAGCAAGACTTATCAAAATCTGAGAATGTCTCCTAAAAATATGACTTTAGGAGTTCCTGTTGTGGCTCAGTGGTAACAAACCCGACTAGTATCCATGACGATGTGGGTTCGTCCCTGGCCTTGCTCAGTGGGTTAAGGATCCAGCGTTGCCATGAGCTGTGGTGTAGGACACAGATGTGGCTTGGATCCCTCGTTGCTGTGGCTATGGTGTTGCCTGGCAGTTGGAGCTCTGACTTGCCCCCTAGCCTGGGACCTTCCATATGCCACAGGTCTAGCCCTAAAAAGACCCCCCCCCCAAAAAAAAAGTGACTTTATGTCATCAAATAGCACTGCATTTCTTTACTGTTGGTGATTTGTCATGCTCAGAGCAGTGAAGCAGTAAGAGATGAAAGGAGGTTCCAGTGGTCAGTCACTTAGTCCACATGTTTAGCTTCAGCTCAGCATGACTACTTCCTCCATCCAATGCATCAGCAGTGTTTCACTTTCAAGATTAGAGTGTTTATAAGGCTTGTCACATCTAGAAGACATGAACTGCCTGAAGTCTGATGAATTGGGTCCCTCAAAGCCTTTTAATTCCTGATGGTGGAGAAGCAGTTCAGTAAATCTTTCCAGCAAGTTTCCATGACTTCACTACCCAACAGCATCGACATAATGTCTCTGTACTCTGCTTTATCTTCTTCCAAAATTTCAGTAAACCTACAATAATGAAAACACAAGAACAAAGAAAATTCATAACTTTGGTGCCATGAGTATGATTTGCAAAGTTCAAGGTACATATTCTTCAAACAAACGATGCAATGCAGATGCCTTTTGATGGGAATAAACTGCCGAGAAACCTCTGCCCCATCTATTCTTTTCTTTGTGGGCGCCCCATCTCCCAACAGTGAGCTCAGTTTTTGCATGTTTATATCCACACCCTCTTTGACAACCTCTTCTTGGGAAGCTGAGATCTAGTTCTGTCAAAAGTGTCTGGACCAGAGGGGCCACAGGTCCCCACACCCCCGGTCTTATGGAGAGAGGCAGCATGTTAAATATGAATCTTGCTTTAAGTTTCTGCACTTTTTGCTTGTTTTCTTTATTCAAGTTAGCATTTATTGGGTACTTACTATGTGCCAGGAACTATTTTAGGTGCTTTCCATGGAATTCATCCAGTCGGGTAAGCAGCAGGCTCCCTAAGCCACAAGTGGTCTTTCTCAATGAGATGAGGGCAAAGGAAGGGTGAGAGACCCAAATCACAAGGACCATCTGCCTCAGGACATGACCTTACCCTGTGCGCCTGCCTCAGCCATGGCCCCACTCTCCACTGAACATTAGAGGCAAACACTAGAAGTCATCCTAGATGTCTCCTCCCTCCCTCCCTGTATCCCATTTATTCCTACTTTCTCAAGGCCTCTCCCTCACTGGCTTCTCTGTCACAGCACTTTTTACAGTGATCAGCTGTCTCCCTGTCCACCTTCTCCTCCTAAGACAGACACTGTCTTTGATCGCTGACTACTCAATGCCATAGCAGGTCCTCAAAAGCTGTTTGCTGAATAAATTAATGAATGAAGTTTCTATTATTTCTATGTAAGAATTTCTTGAGTTAATCCTTCTACCCATACCCCATTAATTGCCCCAGTTTAGGGTCTGACTCCTTCTTACCAGAACTCTTAAAATGGCCTCCTAACTTATGTTCTTTCTCTCCACTTTGCCCTACTGCCACCCACTTTCCTCACTGCCTCAGTGGTCATCTCTCTAAAGCACAAATTAGAATGTGCTATTGCTCTGATTAAACCCTTTAATGCATCTCATTACCATACTAAATGGTAGTGTATGTGAGGGGTGTGAGCGTGTGTTTAGGCCCCAAGTGCCTTTGCATGTGTGCCTTCTGCCTAGGATGCTACCCCCTTTTTTCTGCCTGACAATCTCCTGCCCGTCCTTTGAAATCCAGCTCAAATGTCCCTTGCTCTTGAAGCTTTCTGGGACCCTAAAGCCTCCTCCTACAGAAGATTAGACCTCCATTTGAGCATTTGTTGACGGGCTATAATTGTTTGCTCATACATCTATGCTCCCATCTTTCTCTAAAAAGAAGACTCTGCGTTGCTTAAAATCCTGAGCTTGGTATCTCTAACTCCTTGATAGCCTTTAAAAAATACTGAAGGGAAGAGGGTGGGAGGTGAATGTTTTCTGTGTACAGTGAAAACTGTTTTCAATCTGAAGAGCCTGTGTCAACACTGTATCTGACATGGCTGCTAAAGACGGTGCAGTCCTCAAAACATGGGCTTTACTCCAATCCCTCTTCTCATCTCTCTTTTCCCCTCTCATTTCTTCTGTCATGCCCTCTCTTCTTCTTTTTCTTTTTTTTTCTTTTTATTCATTTTCCTTTCCTTCCTTCTTTCTATTGCTATTCACCTTTAATATTAATCAGATGTTGCACAAAACAATATTATGACAATGTTTATGGAAGTAAGCAATAATAATAGGATACCCACAATCCTGCTACTACACAAATCAAATTGTTTTGTCTGTATTCCCTTCCCATTTTTGTATGTCCACATCCTTTTGCATTGTTGTTATTATAATGTAGTCTTAATTTTGTAGTCTGCTTTTTAACTTAATATCAGAAACATTTTTCATGCTCCTACATAGTCTCCATAATTACCATTTTAATGACTGCATAATATTCTGGTGAATGAATATGCCAAATTTTACTTAACTGTTTCTTTTCTGCTAGACACTTCCAGTTTGTCCCCATTGCAGAAATCTTTGTCATATACATGTTCTTTTACATCTTTCTCTTTCTTGCTCTTTCCTGTTGACTTTCCTTCTCTCTCTACTTTCCTCACTCTCTCTTGCTCTCCTTCTACCTCCTTGGCTGTGCTCTGTTTCCTAGAGCAGTAATTTGCCCCCAACTGGGTGTAGAAATCATCTTAGTGGGACCCAGGATTTTTTAAAAAATTACTAAAAATTTGTGACAAAGGGCTCCTAAGGACACTTTTGCTATTTTTGTACCCTTAATAGAGTAGACATGATAAATGTTCCCATTCATAGGAGGTAGGAACACAGGACTAGGCCGGACCTGGTTGGGAAAGGCTCAAGCATGTGACAAGACACAACGTTTACAATGGGGGGAAATGACAGAACTTGAATATCAATAAAGAGATGGCTAAATAAACCATGATGTGTCTAGGAATATCATACAGCATTTAAAGAGACTCTTGTCAATCTACATGCACCAACTTAGACTTCAGTGAATTTAGCTGCAAAATATTTGTAGTTTACAACTTAGGTAAAAAATAACAGCAAAACCCAAACCTGCATGATAGAATTATATATTTTCTATGGATACATCATGGACATATATAGACACGATGGTAACAGTGGTCACCTCTGTGTATAGGGGAAGGGTCTAGATTTAGGGGACTGATCAAAGGGAATTTGAGCCTGAACTGCAGCGGTTTCCTTTTTTATTTTATTTTATTTTTTTTGGGGGGGGGAACCCCTGTCCCTGTTATTTCTTTTTTTTTTAATAATTTTTTTAAATTTTCCCACTGTACAGCAAGGGGGTCAGGTTATTCTTACATGTATACATTACAATTACATTTTTTCCCCCACCCTTTCTTCTGTTGCAACATGAGTATCTAGACAAAGTTCCCACTGCTATTCAGCGGGATCTCCTTGTAAATCTATTCTAAGTTGTGTCTGATAAGCCCAAGGGTTTCCTTTTTTAAATCAAGGAAAGTGTACTCACATAATGCTTGTATAACAAAAAATTAATTTAAAAAATGTTGCCACTGTGTGTCTTTCTGTTTACATTGTGCATTGACCAGCCCCTGATTCAGGAGCTGGCCCCGAATAAATGAAATGTAATAGGAGAATGTGATTCAATATGCAAATGGCCTTTGGGGAAGAGTGGACTTTTTGCTTTTCTCCACACTACATTGTGGGTTGTTGTTGCTGGTGAGTCTAGGTCAGGGAATAAGCAAGCCTGCTCTTCCAGGAGAGGAGAGTGCCCCTAACTCACACTCTGCCTCTCAGCCAGTCCTCCCCACCCCAGGCCTGGCAGGTGGAAGTTGGGTGTTTTGAAGTTTAGTCTCTTGCACTGGGTTCTGGATGAAGGACAACAGATGAGGCCACACAGCCCTGCTGCCCAGACCAAGGGGAACAGGTGGAGGCTCTGGGGCCAGAGTGTGAATGGTGGCGATTCATGAGTGGTACAGGCAGGCGGAGTGCCCAGCTCAGGGCCAGTGACAGCTGGGCTGCACATGGGTTGGGGAGGGAGCGGGGGCATGGGGTGGGGGGGATGGGCTTAGCCATGGGGGAAGAGGCATGAGAGGGCAGAGGACAAGGGCGGGAAAGAGGGGGAGCTCCTCCTGTCCAACGCCCAGGGTGGAGCAGGCTTGAGGTCAGAGGTCCCAGGCTGACCTGAAAGGCTTGGGAAGCTGCAGGGTAAATGGACACAGTGAGAGAGAAGAGTATTCCTTATCTTCCCCTTCACCCTCCTCCCCCATCCTCAGCTGTCCTCTACCTAGCCCTAAACCCAAGGCATTTGGGCCATTCCAGCAGCTGTGCCAGTCCTTTGGCTGGGTCAGGGCCCGGGCGGGGGCGGAGGGGGGGAGCAGCTGCCACCCCTCCCCTTGCAGACAAGGGGTAGGAGCACAGGGAGGTAACCAGGTTGGGGATATCCATCCCAAGCACATGACAGGGCACTCCACACTTTTTTGTCCAGAATGTCTACCTGCCTACTATACCCTTCACCCCATTCCTCTTAAGTGATAGAATAGGAAAGGTAAAAGAACTATGAAAATCATAATTTTTATTAACATTTACTGAACACTCATTATATACACAAGGCTTTTGATTTTATATCACTGAGCCTTCCCAACAGCCCGTTATGAAAGTAAAGCCCATTTTATAGGTGAGAAAAATGAGGCTTCTTGGTTAAGTAATGTGCTCAAAGTCAGACACTAAGAAGGGACAGAAGTGAGATTTGATGCCAAATTTGTTTGACACTGCAGGCCAATCTCATAACCCTTGAGGAGGATTAAATTAACAAAATATCCATCAAAGAACCAGCAATTCCACATTCCCAGAAGGAACGAGATGGGATAGGTCTAAGTTAGCCTTTCTCACTGTTAGAGCTGAGAGCTGCTGGATGTGGTGGGATGGAAAGAAAAGGAAGCTGGAGAATCTTTTGCTCTTTTCTCTAGAGATTTCTCTACCCATCCCTTTGGGCTGACTTAGAAGACTTTGCCTGGGAAAAAAAGGGAATAAAGTACTTTGGATTGGGCATCAGGAAAGCAGTCTCTGCATTCCCCCCACCCCTCCCTGCCATGGCCTCTTTAGGGGAGATGGGCAAAGCCTGGAGCCCATGGGTACATGGGTGCGTGCTGTCTCCCACAGGTCTGGTCCATTCTGCCCCGGAATATCCCACCTAAAGCCTTTCACAGTGCACCCGGGGGCCACCCTAAACTTGAGCCTCCTCTCAGCCTCTGGAACCTAGCACAGAGAGGGCCCAAGGAGGGCGCCTGAGTTGGGGCCGGCCCTTCCCAGCTCCTCGCCCCACACCCAGGCTTCCGGCGGCCAGCAGAGGGACCCTGAGCCCCAGGCAACAGACCTGAGCTCAGAGGCTTCTTCTGGCTCTGGATCCCCTCTCAGCAGATTCACACACCTCACTGAGCTGCACTTCCTTCGCCAGCCATGCTGTGAGAGTTAAATGAGTTCTAAAAAAACGATAAAGCATTGCTAGACTTTCTTCTTTCTGTGCTCTTTTACTATATTATTCTGAAAGTTCAGCATTTGGTCAATGTTTCTTGAGCTCTACCATGGACTAGGAGTGATTTTAAGGCCCAACTGGAATCCCTCCAACCCTTGGGCCGGGGAGAGCAGTTGAAATAGAAAAGTCCAGCAGGAGTTCCTGTCGTGGCACCACGGAAATGAATCCAACTAGGAGCCATGAGGTTGACGGTTTGATCCCTGGCCTTGCTTAGTGGGTTAAGAATCCAGCGTTGCTGTGAGCTGTGGTGTAGGTCACAGACTCGGCTTGTATATGGCGTTGCTGTGGCTATGGTGTAGGCTGGAAGCTGCAGCTCCGATTAGACCCCTAGCCTGGGAACCTCCGCATGCTGCGGGTGCGGCCCCAAAAAGACAAAAAGAAAAAGAAAAGTCCAGCACCTAGAGGCTCCTCTGTGTCTCCCACCCCATCTGAACAGCCAAGTAGAGTGGATGCCTCTTAGGTGTAGGTGGACACCGCTGGCAAGCTCCTGTGTATTCTCCTGTCCTGAAATTTGGGACTCTGGCATGGGCTCATGAAGATGCTGGGGAGACCAGGCCATGGGCTACTTCTCCATCCTAACTTCAGAGTCTTTTCACATTCCCAGCACTCTTTGGTGACAGGGTCTCGGGTTTAGGGCAGAGGAGCAAGGCAGATGTGAATGAAATATTAGGTTGTGCTTAAGGTCAGGGGTTTAGGGCCAGGGTAAGACTGGAGCTAAGATAAGGAGCTGAGGTCAGAAAAAGGTCTCCTGTCCATTCTTCTCCCAGATTTCTTTCCCAGGAATGATGTCTCCTTGGCGTTATGTGGTATCTAGTGTTTTAACTCTTGGCTTCCATCTCTACTGAGCAGGACTTCAGTCAGACAAATTACTGTAAAAGCCTGTGTGTGGTGGGCTCTCTGACAGGCCTCCAGGGGCCTCAGGGGTCCCGTCGGAGGAGAGGGGACATTCCACTGGTTCTCTTTATACCTCACTCCTTCCAAGAAGGTTCTGCTTCAATCTAAGCCCTTATCCCAGGATACAGTCCACAAAGCACCCAAGAGTGATGAGATGATTGTTCACATCATGTTGCTTTTCTAAGTCCATGCATTCAGCTCCCTTGAGTAGACTGCAGACTCTCTGAGAGGGCCTCATTGTGCTCTCATGGAAAGAACCCTGGACTGGGAATCAGAGGCCTGAGTTCATATTTCAGCTTGAGCATTCGGTGCTTTTAGGCCTTCCTCAGAGCCTCAGTGTTTTCATCTGTTAAAGGGAATCATAATAGCTCCCCAACCAGGCAGCATAATGATATATGAAATAAATGTAAGAAAGGGTCAGGCTCATGATTCTACTTTTCCAAGACAAATGAAAATATAGGTTCACACAAAAACTTGTGTATGAATGATGACAACAGCGTTATTCATAATAGTCAAAGTGGAAACAACCCAAATGTACATCAACTGAAGAACGGATAAAGAAAATGTGGGATATCTACAGAACAGAATATAATGCAGCATAAAAAGGAATGAACTACTGACCCATGGTTACACTATAGATGAACATAGAAAACATCATGCTAAGTGAAAAAGCCAGTAACAAAGGACTATGTATTGTTTGATTCCATTTATATGAAATGTCCAGAACAGGAAAACCACAGAGACCAGAAGGAGATTGGCATTTGCCTAGAGCTGGGGTAGGTGTGGGGAGGGGCTTGGGAAATGACTGCTAATGGGTGTAAGGTCTTTGAGGGGATGAGAAAAATGTTCTAAAGTTAAATTATGGTAACAGTTGCACAATCCTGTAAATATACTAAAAACTGTTGAGTTGTATACTTTATATGGGAGTTATGTATATTATATCTCAATAAAGCTGTTAAAAATTTTTAACTGGTTCTGAATTTAATCTGGCAACTCTGCTTTTATCCATCTTTCGCTCTTTCCCCCAGTTCATCAAGCCCTCTTCTTCCTCTCAGAGCATAGAAGGTAGTGGGCATATTTCTTTCTTCAGGGCAAGGACACTTGATGAGTGAGAAGGAATAAGGGTGGCATCGAGGAATCTACCAGCAGAAATCACTTCACCTCCATTTTCCCTTCTGCCCACCAAGGGAAGGGGGAGCAGAAAATCCTTGCCTCGAACCCTTAGAGGTGATATTTGAGTTCAGGAAGGTGGGCGTGAATATTTTGGCCAGGATAGGGTGGGCTATGCAGGGAACTCTCCTGAGTCTATTACATGGTCGTGTTGACTCCAGGTAAGTGATGGGGTGGCAAGAAGACTCCCCAGAGTCACCTCTTTGGCTGCTGTCAGGGCCAGAGAAGCCAAGAAATTCATAGCAAGTGCCCTGTGGGCTGGTCATGGATGGGGGCTGGGCCATGGCCCAGATGAAGAGGAGCTGATGCCAGGAGAAGGCTGATTCTTTAATTGATGTACAACATAGAAGGACAAACTGTTGGCCTCCTGTCAAATGGGAACAGGGGTTAGAGGGGGTTGTGGAGGGACGTCAGGGGAGAGACTGAGTTGAGGCAGAAGGCCTGGGAGCCTCCCCTCAAGATTCAGTGGGGGCAGGGAAGAGGGGCTTGGAGCACTCGTACTTCCGGGTCTCTGAGCATCCAGAACTTAGGACCTGGACAGATGGAGTCTTTTCTCAGTCTCTCTTCCCCCTTATTTATCTCTTTCTTGCCACTGCTTCCCTCTCTCAGGTTGTGAGCATGTTCAGAGCGCCTCATCTAAAACTAACACCTTTTTGACAGCCTCCCTCCCCCTTATTTATTTATTTAGCTACACCCCCCAGTGGAAATTCCTGGGCCAGAGCACAGCAGTGACTCGAGCCACTGCAGTGACAATGCTGGATCCTTAACCCACTCTGCCACAAGGGAACTTCTGACCCCACTCTCTTGCAGCTCACAGTCCATCTTTTATTCTTCTCCCCGCCAAGCTCTTTTAAAGCTTCATCTGCTCTGACGCCCCCACCTTTTCCTGTCTGCTCCAGCATTAACCTGTGGGATGGTGCTTCTACCTCCCCTCCTCCCCCTTCTTGTTAGCAAATCTTACCACTTCCCCCTCAAATCACTCACAGCTGCTCTCCAGCCCTGAACCCCTCAGCACCCTTCTTCCTAAAACACCTGCTAACTTGCTCTCCACTCTGGATGCTCTCCCTTCCAGGTGCTGTGAGCACAGCTTCTTCCCAACTTCTCTTCTCCATCCTCTTCCTGAGTGATCTCATCTCTCCCAGACCTCAACTGAGATGACCCAGGTGGAGTTCCAGTCATGCCCTTGGCCATTTCCACAAGCCTGCTGGACCCTGCACCTGGATGTCCCCATAGGCAGGCACATCCCATCAGTCTGTCTAGGAGTGGACTTTCTATCCTTCCCAGTCCCCACAACCAGCTTCTTCTGCTCCCCATCTTCTTAATGGGCATCGGCGTTTCCCCAGGAGCCCAAACTTGAGATCCAAGAGTTCTCTTTGCCTCTCCATTCTCCCTGGCTGTTCTGTTTGACTTGCCAAGAATTCCCAGAGACCTATGTGACATCTATCTCCCTTGTTCCTCTTCTCTAATCCCACTGCTTCCTCTTATGTTTGGCTTCTTCGACCAAGACTGCTGCTACTTCTGATAGGTCTCCCTGCTTTTACCTTCTCCTTCCTCCAGTGTGCTCTGCACAGAGTCACAGAATTATATTTCCAAAGTCTCTTTCAGATCCTTCAGTCTCCTGCTTAAACATCTACAAAGGCTTCCCATCACCAGTAAGGTAGACCACGATAGCTGTTTAGAGATTTACAATCTGAAAAGCACTTTCAAATAAATAAGTAATGTGATTATCCCTCTTTTACAGATAGTAGAACTGAGGCTCAGAGAGATGCAGTAAATTGTTGGGGTTCACCCAGGGCTGAAGGGTGGTGCACTGAGGCCTTCTGGCTTTAATTGAGTGCACCGCCCATTCTGGTCTTCTCTGCCTCCTGTGGGAAGCCTCTAGAAATGCAGCCCCTCATTATCACCAGATGCCCAGTGAGGTCAGTGCTCTTGACAAGCCCCTGATCTTGCCCAAAACATGCCTCTCCTACTCAGTCTGTTTGTTCTTGCTGTCTGCCCAGCCCTTCTGCACAAAAGCTAGGCATCTTGCTGCTCCTCCAAGGTTGCTTCTGGCCCTTGCTGGCTCCACTGCTCTCTCTTGTCAGTGGCACCTGGAACACACCCCAGAGCAGACCTGACACTCTAGCTCCATGCTTTGAGCTCTTGGAAGTCCCCTTAAAATAATGCCATCCTCATAAGAGGTCCTTAATAAATATCAGTTGAGCAAGTAAATGCACAGATGGGGCTGCTGGAGAGTCTCCTCCTCCAGAAACCCCTTGCAGACAATTGGTTCACTGGTTTTGATTGGAACACCCCAACCCTCACTTACACCTCTCTGAGTAAAACCCATCACATCTGGGTCTCAGCTCTGCCACAAGGCTTTCCTTTAACTCCCCTCAGCCTGGTTTCCTCATCTATGATCAGGGACTAATTATACCTGCTTTGCAACTTTCCAGGGGTGTGGTGAGCATTAAATGGGATGCTGCATGTGAGGCATAACGTGTGTTTGTGTAAATGCCAAGCTGCAGTGCAGCTGTGAGGAGCCTTTATTATTGTAGAGACAAGTGTCCACCTGATGCTGGTCTCTCTGGGTGTGTTCCCAGCCTGCCTCCCTCCCCACTGAGATGGGGAGAGTACGGAAGCCAAGACCCTCACTTCACCAAGTCCTGAGTTTGAAGGGCTGGCACTTGAGGTATTCCCCTAGCACAGGTCCCCTTCGGACGTCTCCCTGGGCACCAGGTTCTGCCCCTGACTCAGGGTTAGAACAAGTTTATTGCCTTTCTGGGACTCAGTTTCCTTATCTATACAGTGGACATTGGAGTTGAAGCTCAGATTTTCAAGTTTTTTTAAAGCCACATGGCTAATAAAATCTCATGTTTCAGTAAAATCCTATACCAGAAACCCATATGTAATATATATCAAAACAGCTAAAGTAGGGGCAGCTCTATGAGCCCCTAAAACCCGACCCTCCTTCCCAGCCTCTGCAGACTCCTCTGCCAAGCCCTATGGGGTTCTCAGTTTACAGCATCAAAATCCCCGAGTTAGAGGGCTGCCAGTCATCCTTCTGCCACTGGCAGGAACCCTTTTCTGTCCCTGCTGAAATTCAACAACAATAAATAGGAAAAACCTGCCCCATCCTCACGGGAGAGACTGTACATTAAGGTTATTTATGCCTTTGGTTCCCTACCTGCCTGGGAGATTTTCTTATCTCTCTTACCTCCAGTGCTCAGCTCACTGTCTGATACAACAAAGGGGGTTCAATAAATGTTTGTTGAATAGAATAAGTGAATGGATGAATGAGCGAATGAGCAATGAGTTTAAGAGGGAAATGGAAGTGACCTTTTCACTTGAGGATTTAGAAACAGTTTCATGCTATCTGGAGGGGTTTGAATTAACTGTACCCCACCTGCCCTGCACCTCCTGTCCTCACAAACACACAGACACACGGGGAATACTCAGCCTGTGTCCATGTTCCTTCCCACAGACTCAGCCTCTCCCCCATAGGAGCCTAGGGTCCTGGAGAAGACGGAGGGGAGGAGGGAGGGAGAAGGAGGCAGGGAGACCTAGATTCCAGATCTGAAGGGGGGAGGGTAGAGGAAAAGAGGAGAGGGAGGGAACTTCAGGGAAGCCACTGCGGAGGCAGAAGTGGCCAGGAAGTGGGCCCCCATCCAGAAATCTTCTCCTTCCAACCTGCCTGTCCTTGCCCAGCCCTGCTTCTCCTCCTCCTCGTACACATGCTGCTCAGAACAATGCTGAAAAATAAGACAAGGACCAAAATAACCTCCTGCTGTTGGGAAGAGGAGAATCCTGTAACCTCATCTACTCCCTCCCCCCACGGGAACTGAGCCAAACCTTGACACACCCCTTCCCTGCTGGTGTCCTGAGAGGTGAGAGGGATGGCTTGAGCCTCCCTGGATGGGCCCCTTCCTAACTTGGGTGTCTAGCTCAGTTTGGAGAACTCCAGAAAGGAGGAAGTGCAGGGCTGCCCCTCAGGAGTGCTTCCACCTCAGCGCCCCTGCTCTCCTGTTCACCCCTGCCCCAGTGCAGAGACTGCAGGTGTGAGGGGCCAGTATAGAAGGCCAGGACAGGGGCTTTGGAAGGACAGAAGCAGGACAAGAGGTAAAGGGGTAGGGGGCTGAGGACCAGTTCCTGGGAGTCTTTAGACTCAGTGTGATGTGATCTTGCCTGCAGAGTCACATGCCAAATAGAAGCCTTTCATTGGGTACATTTAAGGACACCCAAGCCTAGTACCTATGGGACTTTAGCATGACTGGCTGCACAAAGCAGATTCCTGAATTTTTCATCCCCTCCTCTTTCCACCCCTACTACTCCACCAGCGTGGTGCTGCCTACTTGCCTTGTTGATAAAATACCTGTGCTAGGAGTTCCCACTGTGGCTCAGTGGTAATGAACCCAACTAGTATCCATGAGGAAGCAGGTTCCATCCCTGGCTCCACTCAATGTGTTAAGGATCCCACGTTGCCGTGGCTGTGGTGAAGGCCAGCAACTACAGCTCCCATTCGACCTGTAGCCTGGGATGCTGTGGGTGCAGCCCTAAAAAAAAATCTGGGCTAGACCCTCCATAATTCAGCTCATTAAGCCCCCATAACCATGCTATGGAGGGGTAACCCTAGTCCAGTTTTATGGATGAGGTAACCAAGCCTAAGTTGTACAAGGCAGGTGAAAGTATGGAGGGTCACGTGTCTGCAGAGTGTAAGTGAACCCTGGCCATGGGGTGAGTCACCTAGTCAGAGAGTCCTTGGTACACTGTGAAAGCCAGAGAGTTTTCAGCTCAGTGTAAATTCCAGGCAGCTTGGCTCCGCCTGTTCAGCCTACACCTCCTCACATCCTCTCTTGTCCACTGTAGACCTCTGATCTCCCTTTCTTCTCCTACCACAAACCTCCCCTCTCAGCCCTAGAATCTGCCCAAACTTAGAAGATTTCTAGGTGGAAAAGTCCAGGACCCATGGGTTCCATCTCCATCTTGGCATCTTTTCCACCTTGGAACAGATTTACTGGCTGTCAGAGCCGGATAGGATGATAGATCTCAATTGTCTAAGAGGACTGACAGATGAACTGAAGCCAGGAGAGGAAAAGTAACTTGCTTGGGCCATGTGGCCAGTGAGTGGCAGAATAGGGTCTAGAAGCCAGCATCTGGCTCTTCTGATCTTCATCAAGTGCAATATTCACTGCACCAAATGGCCCTGCTGCCTGGGGGCACCGGGTTCTCCATCACCACCCCACCCTCTCCCACCCAGAAGCCTCTGAGGAGAGGATTGCTTTTCCCAGAGCTGCTTTCCAGGACAGACTCTGACTGGATCAGCTTTGTTCTCCAAGGCCAGTCTAATCCCCCAGGAGGCCTGACCCTGGAAACAGGCAGGGGTGGAGGGATGGAGGAAAGAAGGAAAGGAAGAGAGAGGAGGGAAAGGGGGCTTTGGTTTATTTTACCCAGAACTGAGGAACAAACAAATTACCTGCAGGTATTATGCAAATGAAGTGAGAAGAATTGGGATGGGAATGCTTGGGGGAAAGGGGACAGGGAGCTCAGTTGCCCTCCCAGGACTGAAGATGCTTCTGAAGTATACATAGACTTCCTGGGTCTTTGCAGGTTTTTCTGACAGCCAGATGAGTGAAAATTAGAATCCAAGTGGAAGTTAAGAGAAAGCCTTGAACCAAAAAGAATTCGGGTCAAGGAAAGGGCTGAGAGGCAGGGGCATGGACTCAAAGACTTGTATGTTCACATGGCATGGGGAGTAAGCATATCTATAGGATGCCATCGGGAGAGTGGAGGAAATCTAGAGAGGTGGTGGAAGGGATAGGGGGAAGGGGTGTTGACATGTCCCAGTTCCTCCAGCCAGGCTCTTTGGAAAGATCGTGGTTTTGCTGTTTGAGGCATGGATTCCTAGCTCCCCCAGAAAGAAGAAATGGAAATTATCTTTCCCCATGCTGGGCTTCCTCCTTCCCCAGGAAGATTCAACCCACACTTATCCTCATTACCTCAGCTCCTCAGGTTCCAGCCCCAACCTAGACCTCACCGTGATTCAGCACAGACCTCCAACAGAAGCCATGTGCTCACCCTTGTGGACTGAAAAAAATGTACGTGAGAGTTGTGAGTTAAGTTTTGTTTGAGCCAAAATGAGGACTCTAGCCCAGGAGGCAGCCCTCAGATAGCTCTGAGGAATATATACATGATTTTTGTGAAGGGGGACACATGCAGTTAAGCATACATTTTGGCAGAGGCTTGCAGCTGGTCATGAGCAGGTTGCTGCTAGTCACGAGGAGCAGATGTCTCTATTAATGATTTTAGTTCTTTTCTAGGTATGAAAAGATGCCAGAAATTGGGCACATAAAATCTTCTCCTGAAAATATCTATCTGAAGGCCTATTCTGCCCTGAACTCCTGTGTTGAAGGTCAGTGACTACAACTAGTGGCTAGTGACCTAATCTTTGTAAAGGCAAATAGCAAGTGGCGATTTTTAGTTGGCAGGGTCCTCTCATGTTCATAAATTCAACCATGTTTTGGGAGACATTTTATGACCATTTCGTGCCACAGTGCTAGGAATGCTCATTCCTAGGTCAGGTGAGGATTTCATTAATAAGCCACTCAGTGGGCTCTTACAGGACTAGACCATATTAACAGTAACCAAAGTCTCTGGACCACCTGTCATACTAGCCTGTTACAGTCCAGGAGACAATTCCCTACCGTTGCTTCTTTCCATGTTTAGATTTACACTATTACAATCGTTGATCTCATATAGAACTATAAATCTGGTCAACTGCTTCAAGCCACCTAGTCATCATTTTATCAGAGGCTCAGTCATACATTTGGTATGAGCAAGAAGCAACAATTTTGTAATGAAGGCAAAATACAAATAGTATAGCTAGTGGTATTAGTAAAAGTATTAGTAAGAATTTATGCCAAGAACTTCCATTACGTGTGGCCTGGTATATCCCCAGTGACTTAGTCTATTTTGAACCAATTCTTATCTTTAAGGGAAATCCTGAGGGGGAGGCAGTTTATGTGTTTTTTATTTGTTTGTTTATTTTGCTTTTTAGGGCCACACCTACAGCATATGGAAGTTCCCCTGGCTAGGGGTTGAATCGAAGCTGCAGCTGCTGGCCTATGTCACAGCTGTAGCAATGCGGGATCCTTAACCCACTGAGTGAGGCCAGGGATTGAACCCATGTCCTCATGGATACTAATCAGGTTCATTACTACTGAGCCACCACGGGAACTGCATATCTATTGGTATTTTTCATAGGGCACTCAGACCAGTTTCCCGGTGTTATTAGGCTGAATATCCTGAGTATGTTTTAGTTGTTCCCAACTTAAGGGGGGGCCCTTAAAAATTAAAAGATCATAGCCTGGTGTTAGTTATATAAATCCATCCCACAATTAAGGAGGTTATATTTCTTGGCTGAAGTTGTACTTGTTGCTCTGACTGAGCTTGATTAACTTTAGAAGGAAATTCATATTTATGACCAGGGTCAGAGCAGGTATCATTAATTGAACAGGTGAGGGGATCCTGCCTAGTAATATCAATAGTGGCCTTAACAGAACTATAATTTCTGTCTTCTAGGATATATTTTCTAAGGGCCTTCCAATTAGAGCCTTGGAATAGAAAAAATTCACCAAGGTAACCCAGAACTACTGGGTGTTGGTGATTGACTGTAAACCTAACGATTGGGTTAATTTTAACTTTGTGTAAGATTGTGATATACATTTGGTTCACAAGCAAAGGTGTGAGCAGTTATCAAAGCAATTGGTTTACAGGCCTGGTCCAGTATCTTGCGTCAGCTGTCTCCTTCAGATTCTTATCTGGTCTGGTAGTTTCTCCTCTGTTTGAGCATTGTTTTAAGGTGATTTTGAGGTCAGCAGTACTCTCTATAGGTCAGACCAGTGCAGGGGCCCTTTCTAAGAGGAAATACTAATCCAAGCATCAGTCTCTTCACTTTTGCTGTGCCTGAGCTAGTTAAAGAGTACCTGATAAAGGTCCTACCATCTAGGTTGGAGATAGTCCTTTAAATTATGTTTTTTTGCAGTATGCATGCATGCTCCTCTGGTTGCAGGTCATGGTGCATCTGATCTTTATCCAAAGATAGATTACTGAGATAAGCATCCCAAACAAACTTAGTGTCCTTTTAATAATTCAGTTTAACTTTACAATAATGTAACAGCAAGGAGCTATCTGGAAAGAGATTTTTAGGCAGTAAATATAGACCTCAACTAACAAAACAAGAATTTAATGTCTACTGAAACATAATCTTTTTCTCTCTAAAATTACTCTCATTTCTACCAAATATAGTCAAATTAAGGCTAATTTGTTTGCAAAATAAGTCTGGTTTCAATAAACTTGGTCTGATGATTTACATAAGCGTAAATACAGGCTTTTAAAAAAATTGCCTGAAACTTATTATAGGAATCTCAGATTAAATTTTTTAATGCATTCTCAAGGCCAGGGAAGCCACGCCAAAGGCTTGTCACAAATTTTGCCTATAATATGTATAGATTCAGGTGAATTCTTCTGTTTTCAAGGTCTCCAAATTACCTTAGGATTCCTGCATCTATTAGGGGGTAGCCTTCTTAATTTATCTGACAGAGCTGCTGAGAACCTAAGATTTCCAGTCTCTGAAGGGATCAGGTAGAGAAATAAGTATTTCAATACTGCTTACAAAGTTATGACTTACCAAATTTCTGTAAGTCATAATTAGCTTGAAGGGAGGGGTTTCCTTATATTTGGAAGCAGATTAAAGGCCAGTAATGTTTCAAACAGAAACCATAAAATTATAGCCATATTCACCTGTTCACTCAGTCCTATATAACTAATCTTTTTTAACAGTTTTATGAAGCTATCAAATTTTCCATAAGAATTCTTTAATTTCTTAACCAGTTCAGCAGTGTGATCTGAAAGTTATCAGAAACCATATACTTATCAAAAAGTCCTTGCTATGAGTCTCCTAGAAGAGGAAGCACTTTTGCAAAGACATCGGAGTAAAGCAATAACTGTCTATGGATGACAAAAGACTTAAGGCACGCTGAGGACCTGATTACATTGCATTTGACAAGGAAACTTTGTTCCTGCTGTGACACAACATTTTAGGATAATAATTAGAATTATGACTGATGACATTTTTCCAGGATGATGCCATATTTTTAGAAATTCCATATAATCCAGAATGTCTACATTAAAAACATTTACCTATACAATATAACCTAAGATTCATTACTCATTTGACAAGGCTTCCCATGTTATTTACATACCAAATGAACCTAATTAGTTTAATATCTCTCTTTGGGATGTTTCGTGGGCCCCTTTGAAGCATCCTAAAGTTAGCTAGAGTTCAAAGGAATTTCATTAGGATTTGATTTGGGAAGTTCGTCAAAAAATATCAAAACCATTTTAAAACAGTCAAATAGGATCATAAGTCACTGTAAAACAATGCTTATTCACTTAACCAAAGTGACAATAAAAGACTTCAAAGGCAGAATAGATCACTTGAAAGGTAAAGAAACTTAAAATCCGTTATCAAAAGCAGATCAACAGTTTATGAAAACTTTGCCCAGAAAAGGGAGAGAAAAATGAAATTCGTTTTGTATCAGCTTACATTTAAAATTTATTTACTCAGCTAAATTTATTCTAAATTTAGCCAACCCTGACCATGCCTCAGACTCTTTTCTCAGGGTTCTTTTTCCACAAACCTTTCATCACTTTCTGTATCCATATCAGTTTGTCCTGTATTTTTATTTTATTTATTTATTTATTTTGTCTTTTTTTTTTTTTTTTTTTTTTTTTTTTTTTTTTTTGCTATTTCTTGGGCCGCTCCCACAGCATATGGAGGTTCCCAGGCTAGGGGTCCAATCTGAGCTGTAGCCACTGGCCTACGCCAGAGCCACAGCAATGCGGAATCCGAGCCGTGTCTGCAACCTACACCACAGCTCAGGGCAACACCGGATCGTTAACCCACTGAGCAAGGGCAGGGACCCAACCCGCAACCTCATGGTTCCTAGTCGGATTCGTTAACCACTGTGCCACGACGGGAACTCCTGTCCTGTATTTTTAACTATTCAGAAATTAGCAGCTCTAGAACAAAATTACTTTCTTTTCCCTTAACAAAATGTAATTCCATCCCTCATACTCTCTTTTATTGAAAACACACATCCTTTCTTACTGTATACTGAAACGTTTTCTTTATTATTTCTAGTAGCTTTAATGACATATTTAAATTAGAATCTTCAACTCTTAACAACCTTAATTTTTGGTCAAACTAAGAAAGGAATTATGAATTATCTTTTACATTATCATTCTGTAGATTGGCAAACATAAATATCAATAATAATTTTTAAAAATGTGCTTTTTTTATAAAAAAAAAATCTCAGTGACACCAAACATATTTATTAATAGTCCTCAATACCTTTTGTTTCTCTGTAAGAGGAAGTCAGTGTTCAGTAATGAATGTTTCAGCATCTTATTTTATTTGGGAATGACCTGGTTATTCAATAAACTTCCATCATTTCACTTAATTTAGCACAACTCTAAAATTTTAAGTTACCAAATATCTGGAGAGGTTGTTTTTAAGTAGGCATTCTTAAAATATAATTATTCCTAAAGAGTTTACCCAAAAGCTCTTATCTCATTTATATTTAATTTACTTGTAAAAGTTTCATCATGCCAAGTTATTTTTCTTGCTGACAGATTTGCAACAGATATAATAAAATCTTATTTGACTCGTATTAAACTTAGGTACAATGAAAGTATTAGATGTAATGTTGATGACTCTAAATACGTGTCTATATTAATTAAATCAACAAACTTGAATACCAAGGATTCATTTAATACTGAATATTTCCCAGTTCACATGAACCTGAATTCATTCTGGCCAGTTTCCTTTTATGTTTCTGAAAATTTATATAAGAACTTAATTTCTTTATGTCAATTAAGTAGAACTAATGCCATCTAAAGGTATAGACATATATGCACACACAGCCATATAGATAGATACAACCAGAGGATGCATAGCTTCCTTTTAGACTTCGATCAAGTATTATAATATAAAGCTCATTGGATTATAACAGAAAAGTTAATTTTAAAAGATACCCCCAACACCACCACCATTCTTTTCCTCGATCCCAGGAATTAGAGATGATCTAGATAAGACAAGTGTTCCTAAGAGCCCTGGTCTCAAGGCTCAGGGAGACAAAAGTAAGTTCTTCTAGAAAGGATTTGTTTTCTCGGGGTCAGGATTCTGAAAAGATTTTATAAATCCAGCTTTCTCTAACAACTTTTTATCTAATCAAAGAGCCCATATTGGCCATTTTCAGGGCAGAATTGTCCTTTCATTTTCAATTAGGTGAGTACTTGTATTATAAGTTTTGTATGAATCTGAACCTGGCTGGGATGTTAGAGGATGGCTTTCTGATGCTCTTCATTTCTCTGTTTGAGAGACTCTATTCCCGTTTGAAAGTTGAATTTGTCAGGGATAAAATTTTCTAATGAATTGCGTGGTGGGCCAGGGTGCTGCTTGAGTGCTTAACTCCTCTAGGCACCAACCTAGAGTCAGTTCAGCCTTCATGGCTTGGTTCTCCATTTGGTGACCTAAGACGACCAAGAGTACTCAGATCACCAAACTGCCAATTCTTTTTTTTTTTTTTTTAATGGACACACTGGAGGCATATGGAAGTTCCCAGGCTAGGGGTCAAATCAGAGCTGCAGCTGCCAGCCTACATTACAGCCACAGCAACATGGGATCTGAGCCATGTCTTTGACCTACACCGCAGCTCATGCCAACAGCAGATCCTTAACCCACTGAGCAAGGCCAGGGATGGAACCCATATCCCCATGGATACTAATTTGGGTTTGTTTCCACTGAGCCATAGCAGGAACTCCCCAAATGGCCAATTCTTATGTAAGATCCCTGGATGAGAAGGTCTTTTAATTAATGAGTGGTTTCCCTATGGAACCTCTGCACAGTATGAAGACGCTGCTTCCACCACTTCCTTAAATTTCTCAGTTGCCTGAAAAAGCCATAACTGACCAGGGGGAGTCATGTCCTTCTTCTTTAGAGCAAAGCTCTCATATAATATCTTCAGTTTTATCCCAACAAATTCTGTTACAGCAGCTGAACTGAGGAAAGGCGTCAGATCAGCTTCTTACCTAACTACTCAGCCCAGACTGCTAAGTGTTCCAGGGTTTTTCAACCAGCACCCCCTCCCCTAGTATTTTTCAACTGAGTGGCCAGTTACCAGTTACACATCACCAAATAAAACTCAGGATCACCAACTAGTATGGGAGATCCAAGAACCAGGAGAGACTCATCCAATTTGGACTCTCTGAGGAGGCAGATTGGTACAAGGGCCCTCTGCTGGTACCAAACCCTGGTTTCTTGCTGAATTCAAGAAGGAGAGAAGTCTGCTCTGGATCCCTTTGTTGGTCACCAAAACGGTTGAGTGGAAAAAAATGCACAACAGGAGAGTTGTGAATTAAGTTTTAGTTGGAACAAAATGAGGATTCTAGACCAGGAGACAGCCTCTCAGATAGCTCTTAGGAGTTGCTCCAAAAGGCCAGCGTTTTTTTGGGGGGTGGGGAGACACAGAGGTCTGAATGTATGTGATTTTGGTAAAGGGAGAATACAAGCAATCAAGTACACATTTTGACAGAGGGTTGCTACTTGTCATGAGAAGCAAATATCTCCATTAATGGTTATAGTGCTTTTTTAGATTTGGGAAAGATGCAAGAAATTGGACACATAAAATCTTCTCCTGAAAATATCTGATGATCTGAAGGCCTGTTCTGACAGTTTTTCCCAGAGCACAGAGTGCCTCATTCCTGATCTTTTCCTTTAACTCCTGTATTGAAGGTCAGTAACTACCGTGACTTGTGACAGATGGCAAGTGACAGATTTGTTGGCATCCTCCTCTCAGCAGAACTCCTCTCTTCACATCTTGAAACCCAACAAGAGTGTAGTGACCGCAGAGGCTGGGATATGGCCAGGTAGCACTGGGGTCCCCCAGCCTGAATCCTTTGCCCTCCCAGGGCCCTTTCCCAATATCCGTGAACTAGAATTTCTCAGGTCGGGATCTTTGTAGGGCACCTAGTCTGAGTGAGCATCTGCCCTGGGGTGGTCCTTAAGCAGTACCAGTGGCCCACCTAAACTAAAACTTCAGCAGGAGACAGCCAAGAGAGGGATCAGGATGGCACACAGTGGGGAGAGCACAGTGTTGGGAGTCAGGAACCTGATTTCTTACTCTGATCCTGCTAGGATTTGCTGTGGGAACTTGAAAAAGTCCTTTCCTTCTTCGAGTCTGCTTCTTTATCAGTAGCATTAGGAAATTGGAATGGATACCTTATGGCTTAAGTTCTGTGCTATGAAGAGAGGGAAGGAGGAAAGAAAAGGGGCACAAGGGGAAGTGACATTATTGGAGATGACCTTGAGAAGGTGGGTCACTTCTCTGAGCCTCAGTGCCCTCATCTGTAAAATGGAAATTGCTGATAGACTGAAAGGCGGTTCCGAAAGAGGAGAAAGGAATGTCATGACTCAGGAAAGAGCCTGCAAAGCAGTGTATGCAGGAAGGATGTTCGCTCCTAAGAACATGCAGGGGCTGATTTTAACGGAAGGCAGGATTTCAGGATTCAGGGGTTGGGGAGGTGCCAGGGCTTCCAACTGACTGGGCGGGGGGGGGGGGGGGGGGGGGGGAGTGGAAAAGGGGAACATCCAGGAGTTTTGCAGGTGAGATGCCTTGCTTTGACCAGTGGAGGGATCACGGAATCCAGACCCGAGCTCCTGGGAATCCCACATTTGAGAAAGGAGAGAGCGATCCCAGGAAGGCTGCACCGCTGCCCACTCCTGAGAACGGATTCACACATCAGACGCTTCGAAAAGCTCACATTTTTTTTCCAGTTTTTCTCACCCAGAATCACTGCCTTTGTTTAGAGGAGGGGATGGAGGAGGAGACAGAGCCAGGAGGGAGGGGCCCGCGGGTGCCGCCGCTGCCGCCTCCGCCCCCTCAGGGTGTGCGGAGCCGGATTGCCACTCAGCTCCCGCGCCAGGGGCGACGGAAGCGCCTGGTGCCGGGGTCCAGTCGCATCCAGCTACCATCCCTCAGGACCCGACAGGCTGGCCCTGGATTCTCCAGGCATCCCCGGAGCCAACAGCTGCCGAAGGCGTCGAGGTGGGAGGGCGCTTGAACAGAACCGTCCAAGCCCTGCCAGTTTTAGTGGCCTTGGGTAAGTCTCAGTTCGCCTCCTGGGCATTCCCAGTGGGGATGCAGGAAAGGGCTGAAAGAGGCGATTAGAATGCCCCCTTGGAGCAGGGTGTGTGCAAGGGTGCCTGGCAGTGCTGGACCGGGACCGGGGTGTGCTAGGAAGCAGGCACCAGCAGCATCTCAGGTGGGTGGGTGCAGGGTTTGTGCGCGCGGCAAGCTGGGGAAAGGGGACGCCGCGCCCTAGCCTGCTGCTGGCCTCAGTCCCCCAGACCCACGTCTGCGAGCCCCGTCCCAGGTGCGAAACAGGGGCGCTACCTCTTTAAAAGCGTCCGGGCTGAGCCTCTGCCGCACCATGTGATTGCCTGAAAGGCCGGGCTGGGAGCGCTGCGGCGGGAGCCTGGAGGACGGTGAGCTGCCTTGTGGTGTCCGGAGCCCAGCCCTGCCTGGCGGGGCCGCGAGCCCTGGGCGGCACCAGGTGCCCGGAAGTTTGGGCACCGCCTCTGGAACTCCTTGGCCACCAGCAGACAGGATGGGAGCTCCCTGCATCCTGTTCTGTGGGCATGGGTAGGCAGAGCCAAGCATGGGGGACCCCTGTGGGGTGTGTGTGTGCTAGGAACTGCCTCACACCTGATAAAAAAGCCAGTGGAGGAGTGAGTGCTGCTATTTTAAGTTGTTGAATGGATCCTCTGAGGATGATTAGGGGAGGGAACAAAGATTAGGCAGAGAAAGTGTTAGGGTACCCCACCAGGCTGGGCAGGCACTGGATGTGCCAAGTGGGGTACACCCCAAAGGGCAGCTAGAGTTCCATAGCTGCCTGGGTTCCCCTCCCCCTCTAGGCAGGCCTTCCCACCCCAGACTTCCGTGACCACAGGTGCTTGCCTCCTGCCCCTTGGTGCTGCCTGCTGATGTGCCCAGCCTGTGCCCACCATGCCGCCCTCCATCTCGGCCTTCCAGGCCGCCTATATTGGCATCGAGGTGCTCATCGCCCTAGTCTCCGTGCCTGGGAACGTGCTGGTGATCTGGGCAGTGAAGGTGAACCAGGCACTGCGGGATGCTACCTTCTGCTTCATCGTGTCACTGGCAGTGGCTGATGTGGCAGTGGGTGCTCTGGTCATCCCACTTGCCATCCTCATCAACATTGGGCCACAGACCTACTTCCACACCTGCCTCATGGTCACCTGCCCTGTCCTCATCCTCACTCAGAGCTCCATCCTGGCCATGCTGGCAATTGCTGTCGACCGCTACCTCCGTGTCAAGATCCCGCTCAGGTGAGTCCAGAGCAGCTGAAGGTACCTGCCATGCCCCGTGTTGGGTGGCTTGAGGGTCATTTAGAGAAGGTAAAAGGTAGAGCGTAAGACCCCAAGTAACCAGATATTCTCTGGGCCATTGTTCCCCAGCCCTCACTCTGCCTTCCTATTCTCTGCTCTGCAGTACCCGGCTAAACTGCAGTTGAAATAGGAGAGAGCTGGGTGGCTGGAGGAATGTGAACATGGCAGTGCCCAGGACCCCAGGGCTGAAGCTGCTGCTCTTCTCCTGACTTGACCAGGGAACCCTGAGGCTGCCTGGCAGCCTAGGGTGGGGCCACCGAGACAGTCACAGTGAGTGCTAGGTGGGAGTAAGCTGAGCTCCACCAGTGGAGGGACGTGGAAGGGACGGCAGATTGCTCGGGTGGGCTGAGGGTAGATAGGAGTGCTGCTTTTCGACCCGGCCTAGACAGGTTTCCTGAAGACACTCTTCAGTTCCCTTGTTCTTTAGACATCTCTGTGCTAGCCAGCTCTTTGCTCCAGGGCCGTCCTGTTGAGCCCTAGCAATCTGATGACCTCTGCCCAACTCCCACTTATGGAATCTCTGTTGCAGGCAGGAGGAGGGAGAAATACAGGCTCCCAGTCTTAATATTCCTGTTTGGTTGCAAAACCGAGGTTCTTTATAGTTATGGCAGAGGCGCTTATGCTGTGTCCAGAGAGTACCAGGGTGGGTGGCCTAAGAGAGGCAGTCTTCTCATGCAGGTGTCCAATCCACATTAGGGCTCCTTCCCCGGGCCTGCCAGGCCAGGATCTCGTCACCAGGCAGTGCCTGGACCACCAAGTGCCAGCAAATGCCTGGGCACACTGCCAGCGCCGGCCTCACTGGGACACTCTTGTGGTGTGCTTGCCCCTTCTTTAAATCTTCTCCCCAGCAGATTCCCTTTCTACTGGGGAGTTCTGGCCATCTCCAGCACCTGCCATTCCTGGGGTAGCTTCCCTATCTGGGACATGTGGCCTCTGGCCGCATTTGGCACCTTGCCCAGGCAGGCCTATGGCATCCATGTTTCTCCTGTTTGCATAACATTTGTGCACATTTAATTTTTCAAAGCTTTTAAAATGCCCCATATTTTCCCCTCTTTTCACCATGATCCTGTAAGGGAGGTGAAGTAGGAGCTGGTAAAAGGGAAGCAGATCCAGAGACTCTCCCGAAGCTGGTTGGAAGCAGAGCCTTGATCCCACTGTCCCCCTTCCTTCCCGATTCCCCCACACCTCATCCCTCAGATGCCAGTCTCTCTGCCCTGTTCACTCCCCTCACAACCTCCAGGTTTTCCTGGCGAAGTTAGGTGAAAACTGCTGCTCAGGGGAGAAGGGAAGCCATGGAAGGCAGCCCAGAAGCCCGGTAAGCTCAGCCCCTGAGGGGCCTTCATGCTGCCATTAGTCCCAGGTCATGGCTGGGCTGTGCCAATAAAGCTGGTTTCAACCCATTAGAGTGGGCTGGGCCTCTGAGCCTGGCCATTATAACAAAGTGTTGCCACATTAGGAAAGTCATACAGATATGTGGATATAGGAAGGCTGCTTAAGAAATTCAGTCTACTGAGTGGTGCCAAGGCAAACCAAAGGCCTGGTCATGATGTGACGGCGGTCACGGGCCCACAGAATGTGCCCTGCTTGTCCTGTGGAGATGAGGATGGATGTGCTGGCAGGAACTGCAGGCTCATTCCTCCAAAAGGCAGTTTCTGTAGCTCCTTGCTCCAGCCTCAGAGAGCTAAGGGTCTTGAGGAGCGGTCTTTGGAGGGCCAAAGCAGGGGTGTACATAGAGGCTGAGAATACAGGCCTGGGTTCAAATCCTCTCTATGAATTCCTAGCTGTGTGATCTTGAAAAAGTCCCTTGTTAACCTGCAGTTTTACTTTTCACATCAGTAAAAGGAGACAATAATGATAGTACCTTCTTCCTGGGATGATTGGAAGACTATAATAAACTCCCTCATAAGTGCAATACACTTAGTATTAGATGCAAGCCATAAATGGTAGGTTTATATTTGTAGTTTTATTATCATTATTAACATATGGCTCCAAGTGGGTCTGAATAGAAAAGCCCTGTGCCACTGCACACACTCATGTTCTTATATAGCAACACCTATGCCCATACACACATGCACACACACAACACATCATATGTCCCAGGAGATGTCAAAGGACTATTCAATGATATTTATACATGGTTTTTGTCCCTCGCTAGATTGTCATGCGTCAAGGGCAGCCACCTGGGAGGCAACCACATTTTGTTCGTTTCTGCAATTTCTCCAGAACGCCTAGCATAGTGTCTGTCACACAGCAGACATTCAGTAAATGTCGACTGAATTGAATGAGTTTTCAGAGCTCACCCGCATGAGCCTCAGGCAGGCCTTCCAGCAATTTAACCTCTAATCTTCTTGCTGGGGCCTATGCCTTCCCAGGATTCTACCTCAGGGCCCAGACGGTGGCGGCCTCCACATCCACTCAGGTGACTCCTTCAGAGCCACACTCCAGCAGTACCTGAGAGAAGAGTCTTTCTCTTGAGTTAGAGAAAGGCTGCTGGAGCTAGCTTCCAAAACTGGGATCCTAGAGGCTAGGCTGAGGTGATGAGCCAGTCCAGCCCCTTTTTGATCATTGCCCAGGTTCCCCTGCAGAAGGAATAGCTGCTACCCTCTGGGCAGCTGAAGTCAGCAGGTTGCTGGGTCTGGGAGTCCACCTTTTCGCCGGAGGTCTCCACATGCCTGGCTCTCTGCCCTGACAAGCCCGTCGGGAGTGTGTGCAGCCCCAGGCATCTGGGAGTGATAGTGACCAAGCATCAGTGAGGGATGTTTGGGGCATTCAGTGACAGGTGTCATCTGGGTCCTTCACCAAGCAAGGGATGGTTTGATCTGTCCATCACAAATTTTAGTTCCTTCCACTTGGCAAAAAGCCAAGAGAAAAAAAAGGTTCGCATTGTGCAGTGTGATCCAATTACAAGAAAAAAAAGAAAAAAAAAAGCTTAAATTGTTGATTTATCCATAACCTGAGGTCATTTACATGTATTTTGCTGGTTATTTGCATAGCACCTCCACATGGCTTAGTAATTGATACCCTATTCTCCTCAGCTCCTACTTCTAGGGAATCTCCAGCATGCACTGCACCACCCCCTCACCCTGGGTTTTCTTTGTGGCACTCTGTGCCAGTTTGATACCTATTCCAAGAGGCTCATTATGGGGAGGAGCGCCAACCATGGGCTCCCTCACAAAAGCCCTCTCTGTGGGAAGGTCTGTGACCAGATAGGTTGAAGTGGGGTGAAGGGGTGATGGGTATTTGGGAGTCAGAAATATTTGAGTTTGAACCTTGCTTTGTTGCAAACTAGCTGTGCAACCTTGAATAAATTATTCAACCCCTCTGAGCCTCCTCTCCTCCCACAGCTCCCCCCATCAGTTTATCTAAAACTCAGATTCAGGCATTAGCCCAAATATCTTGTCGGAAGCAGAGACAGGGTTTGAAACCAGGTCAGTCTAACAGATGCCTTTAAGCAGTGAGCCCAGGTGCATTTTGAATCAGCCTCAAGAAACTGTAGGGTTTATGGAGGAGTTTCCTTAAAGATTTCAGTGGGGGTGATTTTTCTCCTTTGATTTTTGCCAGTGGCCTCTGCTCCAGTCCATACTTAGTGCCTCTTCCTCCCCCTTCACCTTCACTCCAGTGGGTGGTTGAGCCCTGGCAGTCCTGCCTTTGTCCAGAGCTGGAGGCCTGCCCAACTGGGCTGCTGACCAGAGAAGCACAGTGTGGAGTAGGGGAGGATGGTCTGTTGGCCAAGAGCTCTGACAGGAAAGAGATCTGGTAGATGAAGGTGGGTTTGCTTCGGGGGATCAATTCAGCCCCCTCCCCCACCAACTAACTGGGCTTTTCTTGACTGCTAAACTACATCCTGTGCTTGTACCCCTTCAGGCGACCACCTGTGGCCTCATGGTCCCAGAACAATTGCTCTCTAGGGGTGTCATCTGCTTTCAGCTGAGGTAGGCTCTCTCTAGCTCTTCTGTCTAAGGATGGGGATTAGTTATCAGCCTAGGGTGTCTGAGACAGAGAGGAGTGCTAGCAAGCCCTGCAGCCCAACTCCGTCACATTTGCAGAGGAGGAAACAGAGGCCTAGGGTTCCAGGATGTTCAAGGTCACTCAGCCACAGGCTCTTTTCTCCTCCCAATTCTGAGTCTTCCTCCCCAGCTTCTGAGTAAAAGGCAGTCACCCCTCAAGGAATAGAACAGAGAAATGCAGCCCCTACAAGTTAAGGCAGCAAATTAATGGTGGGCTTAGAGGGGGGAAATGACGGAAGGATGTCAGCTTTGTGATTATAAAGGTAATTTCTTTGTTCGAATTAGGGATGGGCTTCAGGTGGTTTTTTCTAAAGATCATGCTGGGCCATCTGGATTAGTGTCTGTGGTGAAAGCATCTCCTGGCTGGTATTGAAGAGGCTTCTAGGAAGCCTCTGAGAGCTTTAGGAGCAAGATGCTTGGGTGTGAGTGCTGCTTGGAAGCAGGGGAATGATTAAGACACCTTCTGGAGAACCGCTCTACCCAGAGGTCATAGGGTGGAGGCTTAGAGGCTGTGCCTTGACATTTGTCATTTATTTCTGAGCATAAAAGCAATCCATGTTTATTGTTAAATGTTTGAGAAATATAGAAAAGAATAAAGATGGCAAAATCACCAGTAATTCTATCATTACTACTGTTAACATTATGGTGTTCTAAGAAAATTTTTTCATGCAGATAGATAGATAGATGATAGATAGATAATTATTTTTATATAATTGAGTGCCTCCATGGTTTTTATATCCCACTTTATTCACTTAGTGTTATCTTATAAGCATTTCCCCCATGTCAGTAAAAAAAGATTTTGTAAGGATTTTTATAGTGGTATAATATCGTGTTGTCTTTTTATTCATCTTTTAGGTCTTAGCTAAAACAGCTCCTTCTTAGGGAGGACTCCTCTGACCCCCTCCTCACCTGGACCAGGTTAATTTCCTCTGTTAGGTACTCCGGTTGGATCTATTTCTCCCTCCCCATCTCTCCTGGCCCAGGTAGATTTTCTGGGCTTGGTAAGCACCAAAAGAGCCAGGACCACATATGCCGCATGCACATGTATCCCTCATGCCTGGCACAGAGTAGGCCTGCTGTAAACATTTTTTTTTAAAGAAATGATTATCATATTTTATTGGCTCATAATTTTGACTATTTAGATTGTTACTGATTTTTAATTTTTACAAATAATGCTGCAGTGATGCCCACAATTCACATTGTAGAATCAGGGCCAAGCCTAGAACTCTGGGTTGTGCGTCTTGGTAAATAGCAGACCTTCCATCTGTAAGGATTTTCTTATAAGGTTAAATATTTCCCAACTCCCTTTCCTCTAACTCTCCTTGTTTGTCCCACCGAATTTCGCCAAAACTGCAAATCGCCAGAGTGCCTCTGGCATTCCTCAGCCCATTTGCCCTGCTGGGCTCCGAAGAGCAGGACCATCTGGGTCCTGAGTCTGGTCCACATTGCTGGTCTCTACTCCCTGAGACCTGGGCATCCTTTTTCTTTGCCTTTTGGTTAGGAGAAAAGTACCTAGTGTAGAGGGCTTGGAGTGTGGTACTTCCTGGCCCCATTTTTCAGGGTGGTCACAGAACTGAGAGGAAGGAGGATACCTGGTTCCTTGAGCTGCGTGAATCACCCCTTCAGCCTCACCTTCCTTAATTCACGGCTACCAGCTGCTGTAGAACAAAGAAAAGGCTGGCAGCTGATGGTGGGATGGGGAGGGAAGGGGAAGCAGGAGGGTGAGCCTTGGCATTTATGTCGCCTTGGGAATACTGGCTTGGGGGCGGGCAGGGAGTTGGGAGCAACTGGCAGGGGGCTTCCCTGACCCAAAAGAAAAGGAGATTGGGTGTCTTATCCTGCAATGCTCCTCACCCCACAAGTTTTTTCCTTAGCAGGATTGTAGAGAGCTGTGGGGTTTAAGGAGCTGGAGGCATCAGTTTGTCTATTAGATAAACATGCTTTGAGCACTGACCATGTACCAGGTACTCTCTGGGACCTGTGGATACAAAGATGGGCAGGCTGGTCTGGTCTCTATCATTATCTGGTTCTTAGACACTGTTAGGACTGTGGATTCCTACAGACCAAGGTGGCCAAGTTAAAACTCCCAACCTGCCCATGGTAGGAGTTGGGGTGGCTGGAGACTGGCACCAGACACCTTGCAGTGCTTGGGCTGGGCAGCTGGACCCAACTCCACACACACTCTCTGCAGCCCTGGCCACGTAGCAAAAGACCTTTGGGACTGTTCCTGATGCCTGCCTTCAGAGCTTCCCTGTCCTTGAGGAGGGCAACTGGTCACCCTGATTTGTCTTCACATGCAGAGAGCCCTAATATAGAAAGATCTATTCATTCATTCATTCAGCAGTACTTATCAGGTGCCTCCTTTGTGCCAGGCATTGTTATGGATACTTGGGATATATTCATTAACAAAACAAAGGTCTCCTTAGAGTTTCCATGCTAATGAGTTGGCGGACAGATGCTAAATAATAAATATAATACAACAGGAGTTCCCATAGCGGCTCAGCTATAAGGACTCCAACTAGTATCCATGAGGACATGGGTTTGATCCCTGGCCTTGCTCAGTGGGTTAAGGATCTGGCATTGCTGTGGCTGTGGTGTAGGCTGGCAGCTGCAGCTTCGATTTGACCCCTAGGCTGGGAAGTTCCATATGCCATGGATGCAGCCCTAAAAAAAAAAAAAAAAAGACCAAAAAAAAATCTATAGTACCTCTATGTAGACTGTTATTAAGTGAAAAGAGTGTAGCAAATGGGATTGGGAATGCCAGGGTGGGGTGGAGAGAAATGTTTGCAGTTTTAAATGGTATGGTAAGAGAGGCGTCCTTGAGAAGCCTTTTGAGCAGTCTTGAGGCTGAGACTCTGCCTTGCAGATATTGGGAAAATATTCCACAGAGAAGAAATAATTAGAACAAAGGTGCTAGGAAAGGACCATACTCAAGTGTTTGAGGACTAGCAAGGAAGTCTGTGCGGCTGGGATAAAGGGGGAGGAGTGGTCGGAGATAGGGCTGGAAAGTTAATGAGCTTGGAAGCAGCTGAAAGGACATTGGCTTTTACTCTGAGAGAAATGGGAGCCATTGCAGATTTAGGGCAAGAAAGTGACATGATCTGACTTAAATTTTAAAGGCTCACACTGGCTGTTGTGTTAAGAATATGCTGTAGGGGTAGCATGCTGTAGGGACTAATTAGAAGCTATGGCAGTAAGTCAGGCAAGAGGAGGAAGGTGGCTTGAATCAGAATGATAGCAAGCAGAGGAGGTGATGAGAAGTGATTAATTCTGGATGTGCGTTTTCAGATTTTAACTTTTTATTCTTTTTTTTATTGAGGTAAAATGTTCATACAGTAAAGTGCATAAGTCTTGGAGTTCCCTTTGTGGCTCAGAGGTTAACAAACTCAACTAGGATCCATGAGGATGCAGGTTTGATCCCTGGCCTCACTCAGTGTGTTAAAGTTCCAGTGTTGCCATGAGCTGTGTAGGTTGCAGATGTGGCTCGGATCTGGCTTTGCTGTGGCTGTGATGTAGGCTGGCAGCTACAGATACATTTTGGGAACTTCCATATGCCATGGGTGCGGCCCTAAAATGGGGAGTGAAAAAAAAAAGGCATGAGTCTTAAATGTATAGGTCAATAAACTTTGCATGTGGATATATCTATGTATCCACCACCCAGATCAGTAGTTGGAACATTTTCAGTAATCTAGAAGGCTCCCTTGTGTCCCATCCAGTCAGTATTTTCCAAAAGGTAACCACTATTCTGACTTTTATCCCCATAGATTGATTTTACGTGTTCTTGAACTTTTATAAAGGGAATTGAGCAGTATAAACTCTCTTATGTATGCCTTCTGAAGCTTAAAATTATGTCTGAGATTCATCCCTATTATCAAATGAAGTAGTATGTTTTGGATTTTGTTTTTGTTTTTGTTTTTGTTTTTCTTCATTGCTGTTAGAATCCCATTATATACATGTGCCAGAATTTGTTTAAATTCTGGATGTATTTTGAAGAAAGAAAAAAGTTGCTTATGGATTTGATGTAGGGTGTCAAAGGAAGACAAGTCCAGTATGACCAAACTTTTAGTTCTAAGCAACTGGAAGTATGGAGTGGGCATTACCCAAGGTGGAAAAGTCTGCAGGTGATACAAGTTTGGAGAGTAATAAAAGGAGTTTGGATTTAGAAAGGTTGAGTTTGGAGTGTCTATTAAATACCTCAATGGAATGTTGAGCAGGCAGTTGGATGGACATACAAGGATGGAGTTCAGGAGAGAGGTCTGGGCTGGGGATATAAATGTGAGAGCTTTTGGCATATAGATGGTGTTTAAACCCGCAAAGCTGGATGAAATCCCCAAGAGAGAAAGTAGCAATAGAGAAGATGATGCAGATGACATGATACTATACATAGATAAGCCTAAAGATGCCCCAAGAAAGCTAGTAGAGCTCATCAATGAATTTGGTAAAGTCGCAGGACACAAAATTAATGTATAGAAATCTACTGTATTTCTATATTCTAAAAGCAAAGTATCAAAAAGAAGAATTAAGGAAATAATCTCATTTGCCATCACATCAAAAAGAATAAAATACCTGGGAATAAACCTACTTAAAAGGCAAAAAGCCTGGAGTTCTCATTGTGGCACAGTGGAAATGAATCCGACTAGGAACCATGAGGTTGCAGGTTTGATCCCTCGCCTTCTTCAGTGAGTTAAGGATCTGCACTTGCCATGAGCTGTGGTGTAAATTGCAAATGCAGCTCAGGTCCTGCGTTGCTGTGGCTGTGGTATAGGCTGGCAGCTGTAGCTCCAATTGAACCCCTAGCCTGGGAACCTCCATATGTTGTGGGTACAGTCCTAAAAAAGCAAAAAAAAAAAAAAAAGGCAAAAAACCTGTACTCTGGAAACTATAACACACTCATACAAGAAATTGAAGATGACACAAATAGATGGAAAAATATGCCCTGTTCTCGGATTGGAAGAATCAATATTGTTAAAATGAACATACTACCCAAGGCAATCTATAGATTCAGTGAAAGCCCTATCAAAATACCAATGGCATTTTTCATAGACCTGGGGTAAATAATTTTAGAATTTGTAAGGTAACGCAAAAAGATCCAGAATAGCCAAAACAATTTTGAGAAAGAATAGAGCTGGAGGAATCAGGCTTCCTGTCTTCAGACTATACCATAAAGGTACAGTAATCAAAACAGTATGGTAAGGGAGTTCCCATCATGGCACAGCAGAAATGAATCTGACTAGGAACCATGAGGATCCAGGTTCAATCCCTGGCCTTGCTCAGTGGGTTAAGGATCCAGCGTCACTGTGAGCTATGGTGTAGGTCGCAGACTTGGCCCTGATCCTGCATGGCTGTGGCTGTGGTGTAGGCTGGCAGCTGTAGCTCCAATTGGACCCCTAGCCTGGGAAACCTCCATGTGCTGTGGGTGCAGCCCTAAAAAGCGAAAACAAACAAACAAAACCAGTATGGTAATGGTACAAAAACAGACACATAGATCAATGGAACAGGATAGAGCCAGAAATAAGCCCAAGCACTTGCAGTTAACTAACCTATGACTAAGGAGGCAAGAATATACAATGGATAAAAAACAGTGCCTTCAATAAGTGTTGCTGGGAAAATTGGACAGCTACTGTAAAATAATGAAATTAGAGCACTCTCTAACACCATACACAAAAATAAACTCAAAATAGGTTAAAGACCTAAATGTGAAGCCAGATAATGTAAAACTCCTTGAAGAAAAAAATAGGCAGAATACTCTTTGACATAAATCACAGAAATTCTTTTTTGGATCTGTCTCCTAAAGGAAAGGAAATAAAAGCAAAAATAAACAAGTGGGACTTAATTAAACTTAAAGGATTTTGCATAGCAGAGGAAACCATCAACAAACCCAAAAGGCAGCCCACTTAATGGGAAAAAATATTTACAAATGATACGGCCAATAAGAACTAATATCTAACATATATAAACAGCTCATACAACTCAACATCAAAAAAACCAAGCAACCTGATTAAAAAATGGGCAGAAGTACTGAAAAGACATTTTTCCAAAGAGGATATGAAGATGGCCAACAGGCACATGAAAAGATGCTCAACATCACTAATCACCAGGGAAATGCAAATCAAAACCACAATGAGATATCAACTCACACCTGTCAGAATAGTTATCATCAAAAAGAGCACACATACAAGTGTTGGCAAGGATGTGAAAAAAAGGAGCCCTCCTACATTGTTGGTGGGAATGTAAATTGGTGCAGCCCCTGTGGAGAATAGTACGGAAGCTTCTCAAAAAAACTAAAAATAAAACTACCATGTGACCCAGCAATTCCACCCCTGGGTATATATCCAAAAACCCCAAAACAGTAATTCAAAAAGATGCATTCATCTAAATATTCATAGTGGCAGTACTTACAATTGCCGGAATATGGAAATAGCCTAAATGTGCATGAACAAATGAATGGATAAAGAAAATGTGTTATCTGTGTATACAATGAAATACTACTCAACCATAAAAAGAATGAAATGTTGCCATTTGCAGCAACATGGAGGACTTGGAGGGCATATACTAAGTTTAAAGAGTTGAAAAGAAAAACATACTGTATGATATTACTTATATGTGGAATCTAAAAAATACAACAAACTAGTGAATATAACATTTTAAAAAAGCAGATTCACAGATATAACAGAGAACAGACTAGTGGTTACCAGTACAGAGGAGCAAAATGGGGCAAGGAGGCACAAACTATTGGGTATAAAATAGGCTTAAAGATGTATTATTCAACATGGGGAATATAGCCAATATTCTGTAATAACTGTAAATGGAAAATAAGCTTTCAAAATTGTATAAAAATTTTTTAAAAGAAGAGGAGAGGACCAAGACTGAGCATTGAGAGGCTAGAGAGAGTGCTTTAATCAGCAAGAGGGACTGCAGGAGAGTCACAGACAGGAAGAAACCCAGTGCCCTAAGCATGGTGTCCTAGAAGCCAAGTATAGAGAGTATATCCAGGGGAAACAAGAGACTGGCTGTCAAATATTGCCACGTGGGTCAAGTGAGATGAGGACTGAGAATTACCATTGTATTTTGCAAGAGCCATGTTAATGTAGTGGTGGGAACAGAAAGCCTTATTGGAGAGGGCTCAAAAGAGAAGAGGAATGAAGTTGAAGGCAGCTAGCATAGATTACTCTTTTGAGGAATTTTGTTATAGAACGCAAAGTTGTGGATCAGGAGCTGTCAGGAGAAGTGGGAACAAGGCTTTTGTTTTGTTGTTTGCTAAGATAGGAGGTATATTAATATGTCTGTATAATGACTGAGATAACCCAGTAGAGAGTGCAAAATAAATGATAGGGCAAAAGAGAGAATTTCTGGATTGACATCCTTGTTTATAGGCAAGCAGGGATGGGACCTAGGACAGATAGGTCCTAGGGACTGGCTTTAGAGGAGCCCAGAGATCATCTAACAAGCCGGAAGGCAGCATGTGTGGGTGCAGATGCTGGGAGGTGAAGTTCTTTCTAAGTGTTTCAGTTGTCTTAGTGAAGTGGGAAGCAAGGTCATCAGCTGAGAGGGAGGAAGTGATGGATCGAGTAGCAAGTGTGAAATAATTCTTTAGGAAGTGGGAGAATGACTAGACTCAGAAAGTCTAGTATAACTGGGGGCAGCATTAAAGGCCCACCTAAAGTTTGAGGTGATAAATTTGTGTGTGCAGCTGCACAGGCATAGACATGGAGGAGGCAAAGAGTTCATTCCTTCACTAATTCAGAAGTGCCAGATTCCGTGCTAGGCATTAGGTCCAGAAGTCGGCCCTGGTCCCTGCCCTCATGGAATTTAGAACCTAGTTGGGTGGCGAGCCAAGACACAGATAAACAAGCCGGTAGCTACAGTTACAACTTGAGAAGAATTTGAGGAAGGAAGCCATCCTGGAATTCGTTGTGGCTAGCCCTTGCTGGCTTCTCCAAAGCCTGTGTTAGTGTCCAGAGAGACCCATGGGGCCCAAGGACTAAGATAGGGCCTTGTAGGCCTTGTGGTTCATGGTCAAGGGTTTGGATTGCATTCTAGGTGCACAGTAAAGCCCTTGAGTGCTTTAAGCAGGGAATGACATAAACCAAATTACAGTTTTTAAATGTCAAAAGTCCTTAACAAAATATTAGCAAATCAAATCCAGTGATACATAAAAAGGATAATACATCACAACCAAATAGGTTTTAGTCCATGCAAGTATGGTTTAACATTTGAAGAAAAAAAAAATCAATTGGTGTATTCACCACATTAACATAAGAAGGTCACCCTGTCTGCTGTGTGGAGGATGTCTTCTGGGGGGTGGGGGGGGAGGGGGACTGGTGGCCAGGGTGCAGATAAGAAAGGACAGTAGGAGAGCATGATGTAGGGGGGTTTTGGCAGGAAGGGAGCTGAAGAGGTGGTGAGTGATAGGGAAAACAGCAGATTCAAATATGTTGGAGTTAGAACCAACTGGCAGTGGACTGTCTGTGCAAAGTGGGAGACTGATCAAGTGTGAACCCCAGGATTAAGGCTGAAGCCACAGGGTGGATGATGGTACCATTTCTGGAGATTGAGAAGGGTGAGGAAGGGAGGAATGGGGGTGAGATTCAGATCCTAGCAGGTACTCAAGTGGAAGCGATATATTGGCAGGCCCACTGGTGGTCTCTCTCTTGCTTATTCCCCACTCTCCATCCCTTCCTGTGGTTCCCCCAGATGGACCCCTCCTCACAGAGTCCTTCAGATATCCAGCAAGTTTCCTGGGTGCCTCCAGCTTCTCCATCCCCTCTTCCCACCTCACTTCTCAGGAGGCTATTGGCTTTCTTAGGCTGAAACCACAGCAATAAGGACATGTGGCTTTGGACACCCTAAAGTTTCCGGAAGAAGGCAGCAGAGTTGGGGGTTCATCTTTCCTGCCAGGCTTTTATTCAGAATGAGACAGAGTAGTTTCTATGATAGGTGAGGTCCCCCAAGCCTCTGCCTATCCTCAGTCAGGTGGGCCCTCTCCTTAGATACTCTGTGCGCCTCCCCAGCCTCATTTCCCACCCTCATTGCTGGAGCCTCCTGGTGGCCTGGCACTGTGGACAGGTGAGTCCCCTACACAGTAGGTGTTCCTCCCCAGCTCCACAACAGGCTCTTCTCCTGGCTGCTAGATTGGCCCTTCGCTCAGTTTCAGCTAATGCCGCAGAGAAGATGGTCACCCAATAAGCAGGCAGTTATCAAGTATCAGCTCAGCCTAGCCCTGATGGGAGAGCAGGTAGGATGGGCGAGCCCCAAGGCTGACATAGGGCACACAGGGTCAGGGTCTCTGTCTCCATGGACTACTTGCAGAAGCACTGTCAGCTCTTCCATGCAGAAATGATCTCCTTTAGCCTTGTGTATCTGAGAAAGCTTCGCAGTGCAGTTGGCAGGGTTGGCCCAAGCCCTGAGAGCCAGACCTCGCAGCTCTCACCATGCAGCTTGCTCTCAGAGTCCACAGGCTTTCAATTCTCTGCTTCCCACCCCTGGGAGAGCAGGAGCCAAGACTACAGCAGGGCAAGAGCTGCTTCTCAGCCCTTTTTTTCCTATCTCAAAGGTACCAAGGGCTCTGATGCCCACTCACCCAGTTGGGATGGGAACTCACCCAGCAATGATTCTCTTGTGGGCACAGGAGAAAGGTTGCTGGAAAAAAGCCTTTCTACCCCAGATTATTTTTCCATTTTGTTTATTGAAGCATAATTGACTTAGAATATTACATTAGTTTCAGGTGTACAACAGAGCAGTTTTTTTTTATTTTTATACATTACAAAATAATCAGCAGGATAAGTCTAGTTATTGTCTGTCACCATACAAAGTTATTACAGTACTATTGACATATTTCCTCTGCTGTATATTACATCCCCATGACTTATTTTATCCCAGTTGTTTTTAATGATCACCTTTTCAGAGGGACATTTCTCTCCCTTGCTGTACGGAGGTACACCAGTGGAATAAAGTGTAAGAGAGAGCAGTCTTCCCAGACAGATGATTCAAGCACTTAGAATTGTGTTGTTTTGAAGTTGTTACTTAACCTTTCTGAGCTTCCATTTCCTCTTCTGTAAAACAGGCTTCTTATTACTTCCTTCCACAGGTTGTTATGAGGCTTAGAGATGAGATACACTCAGGGGCTAGCACATAGCAGGCACTCAGTAAGTAGAAGCTGTTACTCATGTGGATAATCCAAACTTGGTTTTCATTTACCACTTGTTATATGGCTGCTGTAGTCCCACTCGGATCAAGCCCTTGTTGGGATGAGCTGCACGTTCCGTGGGAGCAGGATGTGGTTTTCTCCATCTGCCTGGCTCACTATATTTCAGTACCTGACAGCACACACCTGGCTGGCACTTAGTAGGTGGCTGAATCAGTGTCCATGGGGGGAAGGAAGGCTTAGTGGGGGTGACTGAGTCACCAGGTTGGGAAGAAGTCAGTTGGCTATTTTATATTCACCCACAGAGGGTAATCGCAGGTACTGGAGAATGAAGGGTTATTTCAGTAAAACATCCCCAGGAAACCAGAAGAGTGAAGGGTCTCACTCCAACTTACCTGGCAAGTTACAGGGGGAGTAGCCTGATCTCTTGACCCCAGCTTAGCTCCCGTCGGTCCCCATGCTGCTCCTGTTTCTTTGAGGAAAGGGTACCACAGCCCCTCCTGAGCTCTGTCTGTCTTCTCCCGAGGGCCTCATCCTGCTTTTCCTGGAGGATTGGCATCTGAGGGAGTTGAAGCAAGAGCTCCCCTGGGGACTGGCGGCTCCATAAATCCTCTCTGGGGAAGAAAACATTCACAGTGTTTGGGAACTCCCTGTGCTCAGAAGACACACCTGCCACAGTGGTCCATCCTCTGCAGAGTGAACACAACACCCCCTACCCCACATCAGGGACTCCCGGGGCTGCCTTGATGAGAATGGCCCAGGAGGGAAGAGACACAGACACCACCCAGAGTGACTGTGTCAGGCCCAGGGGCTGCCAGTCTGGGAGCAGCCAGCAAGCCAGCAAGGGGTGTGAAGGCATGACACCTTCCCTCTGCCACCACCACCTTTCATCATGGCAGGAGGCCATGGCAGCTCCAGGCTCTGGGAGGGGAGCTATAGCTTTTTATTTTTAAAATCAAAAAATTAGGAGTTCCCGTCGTAGCGCAGTGGTTAACGAATCCGACTAGGAACCATGAGATTGCGGGTTCGGTCCCTGCCCTTGCTCAGTGGGTTAAAGATCCGGCGTTACCGTGAGCTGTGGTGTAGGTTGCAGACGTGGCTCGGATCCCGCGTTGCTGTGGCTCTGGCGTAGGCCGGTGGCTACAGCTCCGATTCAACCCCTAGCCTGGGAACCTCCATATGCCGCCGGAGCGGCCCAAGAAATAGCAACAACAACAACAAAAAGACAAAAAAAAAAAAAAAAAAAAAAAAATTAGGTTCTGGGTTTCCAGACCTCTCATTTAATTCTGCTGGCTCACCCCTCCCCCCTCCCATCCCAATCTCTCATTCTAGGCCTAGGGAAGAGTCCCAACCAAGCTAATCTCTTTCCTGTTTGTGCCCACCCAGTCCTCATGCCCCACCCCCACCATTAATCCTCCTTGATGTAGGAACATAGTTTATATGTTGAAGGCAACAAGTGTTAGACCTGCCCTCACAGACACAGTCCCACGCTCTTGTGGGCGAGGCTGACAATTTACCAGCTGCCCTGTAGCAGGAGGCCTGAGCAAGCCTGGCCCACACACAGGCACACAGTGATACTCCTCCAGCCAGTGATGCTCAGCCCCACCCTTCCTTTTGCCTGAGCTCAGAACTCACTTTCTCTGCTTCCTGCTCAGTTACATCTTAACTTGTCCAGGCCTTGGAGTTCAGGAGAAGAATGAAAGAAGAATATTTAGGAGTTCCCATCGTGGCTCAAAGGAAACAAATCGGACTAGCATCCATGAGGATGCAGGTTTGATCCCTGGCCTCACTCAGTGGGTTAAGGATCCAGCATTGCCATGAGCTGTGGTGTAGGTCGCAGATGTGGCTCGGATATGGTGTTGCTGTGTCTGTGGTGTAGGCCAGCAGCTACAGCTCTGATTCGACCCCTAGCCTGGGAACTTCCATATGCCACAGGTGTGCTCCCCAAAAAAGAAAGAAGAATATTTAACACCTAAGACCATGTCTTTGTTGTTGTTTTTTTTGTTTGTTTGTTTTTTTGCTTTTTTTTTTTTTTTTTTTTTGGTCTTTTTGCCTTTTCTTGGGCCGCTCCCACGGCATATGGAGGTTTCCAAGCTAGGAGTCTAATCAGAGCTGTAGCCACCGGCCTACACCAGAGCTGCAGCAACATGGGATCCGAGCCGCATCTGCAACCTACACCACAGCTCACAGCAACCCCGGATCCTTAACCCACTGAGCAAGGCCAGGGATCGAACCCTCAACCTCATGGTTCCTAGTTGGATTCGTTAACCACTGCGCCATGACGGGAACTCCTAAGACCATGTCTTAAACACACACATACACACACAAACATACACCTCAGACAGCTGTTTCTTTCTCTTGTCTAATTCCTACTTATTATTTAAGTTAGCTCAGGAAGACTTCCTTGTTTTGTTGTGTTTATAGCTCTCCATGTCACTCACTAACACAGCCTCTGTCAGATTACAGTGAGCTAACTTCCCTCACTGGCCTGTGAGCAATTTGAGGGTGGGGTCCAAGCCTGTTCATCTCTTCTGCCCATTTTTGGTGTTCAGTGCCTGACCCGATGAATCAATAGATGAATGGTAATAGCAGAAAGTGACTCGTGAACACCTAATATTTGCTAGGCCCTGTGCTAATTTATATGGATTCCCACAATGTTATGAAAAGGGATTAATAGCATTTTATAGCAATAGTTATATTCCTATTTTCCACATTTTTTGAGAGATTAAACATCCTGTTATTAGTCCCATAGCAGCTAAGTGTAATTGGAATTAATGAATGAATAATTTAATGGATGAATGAAAAGACCTGTATTTGAGCCTTTTCTCCAACACTTGCTGCTGGGTGATTTGAAGTAAATCATTTACCCTGTTGGAGCTTAGTTTCCACATCTATAGAACGGGCACAATTCCTATCCCCACTGCAAAGAGTTGTCTGTAAGGCAGTGCTCTTGGAATAGGAGAGAAGAATGGCTTCATTGTTCAGGGGTGAGATGGTTCTGTGGCAGGGGAGGGGGAGGCAGGTCCCCCAACCCCCCACCCCAGTCTGTTCTCTGGCCTGCAATTCAGAGCACAGCCCAAGGGCTGGCCTGACTGTCTGGCACTGAGGTGGCAGAAGGAGCTAACATTGGCTGTAGGGCTGTGGGCATGTGAGTGGAGCAGAGCCCCGAGAGACAGACACAGCTGCAGCTGGGATCAGGAAGTGGGTGTTGCCCCATGCCTGGCAGAGGGACCGAGTTTGCCTTTGGAGCTGACGTTTAAAGAGAAAACCTCTTCCTTCTCAGGTGTCGTGCCACGCTGTCTACCATCTGCTGGAGCTGTAGACAGCTCCCGGCTGCTGGGAGCTGAGCCAGGCACCTCCAGCACTTGTGGAATGGAGGCTCCACACCAACAACTCCCTGACCACACTAGGTGGGGAAGTGGGTGGTATCTTGGGTTGGTGGGAAGGAATTACCAGTGACTGGATGTGCTGGCTGGTGCTGGGCTTTAGCGCCTCGATGACAGGCAGCTCCAGGTCCTCAAGGGGTCTGTGCAGGGGCACGTGTCACCTCCCACTGCTGACGTCCACACAGGCAAGGAGGGAACATTGTCTAGGTCCCAGTCTTCCCGTCAGAACATGACCTGACTCAGCTTGATCTGCTGTGAAGATTTGAAGAAAAAAAATATTCAAGGAAAACATCTGAGAGGAGAATCAAGGACAGGGGATCCCCCTCCCCATCCAGGGGAAAGTGATTCCCCAATTTGCCCAATACAGAGGGAGACTTGGAGCTAGGAACCCAGAGGCTGGAACTCAGGGCCCAGTCTGCCACTGTGTCCATTTGGACAAGCCATCTCGTTTCTCTGGCCCTGGGTCCTTATCAGTGAAGGGGGTTCACCATCCTTGCCCAACTTCCCAGGGTTGCTGCAAGGATCCAGTGAGCAGTGCGAGTGCTGAGTCTAATGAAGGTGGGGATGTTGAGAGCCACAGAATCCTGAGGGCCTCCCAACCCTGGTTCTGGCTACTTACTGCTCTATGACTCTCTGTGCCTCAATTTCTACATCTGTCAAATAGAAATAATGACATCTTCTACCTCATGGGATTGTTGAGAGGATTACACAGGAAAATAATGTAAACCCCCCATCTCTCCCCAGAGGGTTCACTCTTCCCCTTTCCTGCTATTTCGTGGGAGGGTGGGTGATGGATGGATAGCAGTGTGAGCACGTGCATGTATGTCTCTGTTGTGGTTGGGATGGACAGCTGACACACCCATCCACCAGCATGGCTTAAGGGGTTCCTTTACATGCATCCTTTACAAGCCTGCTGTTGGAGAGCGTGGCCTTGGGGACATGGCTGTGGCAGGGTTGGGAGTCACATAGCACTGTATAAGGTGCTCTGTCACTGTTCTGGGTACAGTGCCCGGGGTACCTCCCTCCCTTCTTCAGGCTCCTTCATGAACCTGGGGGCTGCTGGCAGGAGGGCATCCTGAGGAAGAAGGAAACATGAGGTCCCAGAGGAGAGGGAGCACCTGCCTGCCTAGTATCTCCTCAATGTCAGGAGCAGCACTAAGGACCTTCTTTGGTTGCATATTTAATTTTATTTAGCACTGAAAGGCTGCTATCAACACCATTTTCCAAGTAAAGAAATAGAGAACCAGGGAGGTAAAGGAACTTGCAGTTTGTTACCCAGCTAGTAAGTAACAAAACAGATTTGAACACCTGCCTGCCAAATCAAAGTGAATGTTATCTGTGATTACCACCGCCTCTGGCCACTATTCTCAAGGATGACCAGACTGTGGGAGACCACAGCCCCTGTCCGCAGGGAGCTTCTAAGCTGACATGAAGAGAGAACATAAGATTTTGAAGATAACAGAAGAAATCAGCTGAGTGAAGAGGGCTGAGATTTCTGGGACAGAGGCTGCTGGTGGGCACAGGCCTGGCCTGACCTGCAGCCTGGTTTCCTTTAGGCCCTGCCTGCTTTCTTGCAGGTTCTAGGGCCTGCACATGCTCCTTCGCACAGCTGCCTTGATCACAAGTGCAGGGAAGCTAAATCAGGAGGTGTTGCTAGCATCATAGCAGCAGAAATAATCCCATGCGGTCCATGGAAGTGAGAGCGGTGAAGATGGGCTGGAGAAGCTGCCCAGTCCTGGGGCTGAGTGCTGTGAGGGTTCAGGGAAGACTTTTCTGAAGTGGCATGTGTCTTGCAAGCAGCACTGGGCCAGAGGCAGAGGAACCTGGGTTCAGTCTCAGCCCAAACAGTCTCCAGCCAAGCAGTGGCCCCGGGCACACACCAAACCTTCCTGGGCCTCAGTTTTTCCATTTGTAAAATGGCACCAACAAAATCTGCCCTTTCTGTAACGCAAGCTGATGTGTAACAAGGAGGATCCCTGGTTGGAAGTGCTTTGTAAGGAGAGCTGTGCCATGCCAGTCTCATTTCACTGAGGTGGAGAGTCCCTTGCCTGCTCCCTTTTTCCTTGCCTGGCTCCCTGCCTTGTGGTGGAGGTGACTGTCCATTAAGAGAAATAGGTCACACAGGTGGTTTGTAAGGGACCTGGCAGGGATTGAGTTCCTATTTCCTGTAGGATCCAAGACAATGCCTTTCCTTTTTCTGGGCTCCTCAGATGACCTCCTCACCAAACAAGGATGGGGAGGGTTGCTTTTGTGCCAGCCATTAGCCTGAATGCCACTGGGCCCTGCTATTCACATACACTGCCATCTGAGAAGCTTGAACAATAAGGAATTCTGGGGAACTTAGACTATAACCCCTGCCCCTCAAAGTCCTTCCAGCCTCATGGAATGTGAGACACAAAACACTGGTTTGGGGGCTGGCTGGCCTAAGTTGCAATTCCAGTTCTGGCCACCAGCTGTGTGACCTTGACCGAGTTACCTCCTGCTCCTCCTCTGTGGAGCTGCTGCCTTCCTCCCAGGATGACTGTGAAAAGAGGAAAGACAGTAGGTAAAGCTCAATGCCAAATGGTTACTATAGAAACACTGGGAGGTGGGCTGGGCAGATAGCATCTCCATTTTAGATGAGGAAGCCAAGATTCTGAGAGGTGATGCAATCTGCTAACACAGTGAGTTAGATTCTGATTTGAACCCAGGCCTTCTAATGCCTGTCGACTGCCTGCCAGGCATTTGTTACCTTGAGCCTCTTGCTTCCCTGGCCAAATGGTGTGACTCTGTCAGAGACAGTGAGTACCAGCTATGGAGGTCAGAGAAGGGGGAGTCGTGGGTGGTCAGGCCTTTGTGGGATTTGAAAGTTGGTGGACCTTGAGTTGGACCTTCCAAATGACCCAGATTGTTAGTTTTACTGTCCGCTGAGGAAGGGAAGCCACTTTGGTGCCCCCATCCCATGGCTGCAGTGCCTGACCTGCCCAATTCTTGCATGGTTGAATCCCTAAGGGCCATCATGTGCAGCAGTCTGCATTCCCTTTCTGAAGCTTTGAGCTCAGCACTTTGAAGTTTTCATGAATGGTGGATGGGAAAAGGGGGGGGGGCTTTGATTTAATAAGCTTCCTCCTCTCCCACACACTTCTTAATGTGAGATTCCCTTATCCAAGGTCGTGGCAGATGTGAGTGATTTATTGGGTTTTGCAGAAGCGACTGGAAATGAGGTCATTGAACACCCCTCAGAGAAGCTGCCTCACCAGGCCCGTGCTCTGGGATGCTGCCAGTGGCTGCGCGCTGCTCCATCATCCTAGTGCAAATCACAGGGGTCCAGGCCAGCTCCCTGTAGAGGATGAGAACAGGCTGTTCCCTCCTCCTACCCAGAGCCAACAGTGAGAAGAAAGAGCTGGTCTTGCAGCAGGAGGAAATGTGGTTAGACTCTTCCTAGAACCACCTAATTAAGTGGCTTAATGAAGCTGGATATCTTAGAAAGGGTGACTGAGGCAGAATCTTGAAGTGGAAATCTCCAGGATTCTATGGAAGGCCCCTCATCTGGCTGAATGGAAAGCAGGCTCTCCTACCTGCCAGGAGGGATGTTGTAAAGGGAAGCAAAAAGCCTCAGGCTGGCTTCCTCTTACCCTTCTCCTTACTTTATTCATGTTTAACGTGATTATTGATACAATTGGATTAATACCTACGACGTTTACAACTCTTTTCTATTCACTGGGTTTGTTGTTTGTTTCTCCCCCACCTCCTTTTTTTTTTTTTTTTTTCTGCCTTCTCTGGTTTGAAATGAGTGTTTTTTTTCCTTTTTTTAAATTATTTTTATTTTTTCCATCATAGCTGGTTTACAGTGTTCTGTCAATTTTCTACTGTACAGCAAGATGACCCAGTCACACATGCATGTATACATTCTTCTTCTCACATTATCATGCTCCATCATAAGTGACTAGATGTAGTTCCCAGGGCTATACAGCAGTGAAATGAGTATTTTATATGAGTCTGTTTTCCTTTCTAAAAATAATATTGTGGCATTCTCGTTGTGGCTCAGTGGGTTTGATTCCTGGCCCTGCTCAATGGGTTAAGGATCTGGCGTTGCCTTGAGCTGCGGCTTAGGTCGAAGATGCAGCTTGGATCTGGTACTTCTCTGGCTGTGGCTGTAGCTATAGTGTAGGCTGGCAGCTGTAGCTCCAATTCAACCCCTATCCTGGGAATTTCCATATAGCACTGGTGTGGCCCTAAAAAATAAATAAAAATAAAAATAGTATTGTGTGCCTCCTGTGTGCCAGGTACTATGGTAGGTGATGGGAATATAACACTGACCTAGACCTGACTCCCGCCCTGGGGGAACTTGCAGTTCTATGCTCAGGGAGCAAAATGGATAATTTTACTGATTGTCTCACATGGGGAAGAGGAGGGCATTGGCCCCCACCTTGATCCAGGAGATCCTGCTGCTGCATGCTGGCCCGGGAAGGGGAGTCTAAACCCACCCTGTATCTACCTGGGCAAGCCCAGGGCTTCTCCACCATCCACTGCATCAGGGCCTCCCCGACAGCTCATCTCTGGGACTGGGGCAGAAAAGAGGAAAATGTGGAGCAGGGAGTTTGAGGGTCAGGGTGGGGTAGGGCTGAGGCCTGGCAGCTGTTGCTAAACTCTTTGTGCTCCTGCCTATGTGGCTGCACTGGTTCACGGATTGGGCCTGGCCTGTGGCTTCATGCAAATGTTCTGAACACTTTAGGACTTAGTAGATTGGCTTGTCACAGGACACAAGACAAAGAAAACAACAAGAGGCACCAAGAAGGAATGATGGGACACAGCTGGGTGCTGGGGCTCTTACTGCTGTTATTTGGGCTCCTAACCCCATCAATTTGGATGTGAGGTGGGGAGAAAGGCCAGACCTGGAGAGTATGACTGCAGCTTCTTCCAAGTCCCAAGAGCAATACTGCCTTGGGTTGTGATGGAGCAGGAGGGACTGAAGTTAGATCTTGTGTAGGACTTTCTGATGTAAAAGTACAAGCTATGGGAATTGAGGGTGGGGGTGAGCCCTTTCTTTGGAAAGATTTCCAAGGTGGAAAGTCTCCCTGTCTTCTCTGTCCTCCCACAGCCTGCCGTCTGCTGCATCTTTTTCAGAGTAGAAAGCTAGATATTTTAAGGAGCCCTAAATGCCCAGGCAGCAAAAACAGAAGAAGAACCCAAGTCCTGGGAGAGCAGTTGCTTCTTTGAGGCGAGCCATCCCTGTCTCGCAGGCTGGGGAAGGTCTGGGCGGAGTAGCGCCTCTGACTCCAGTCTCTGGGCTCTAAGGCACTGGGTCTGCCACCTGGCTCTTAGAGGGCTTTTGCCTTTGGGCTGCTCTGGAGTCTGCATATTGTCAATCCCCTGGGGATGGATCATAGTCCCTTGAGGGAAACAGGCCTTCAGGAAGATGATGAGTACTCTGTGGTTCCAGACAGGCCAAGAGATGTGCAGAAGGAAGGTGAGAGAAAGGGCATAGGCTCCACCTGAGTCTTCCTGCCTGTCTCCAGTCTACAGTAGCCACTTACTCAAGAGAGCTTTATTGGGCTTAGCCAGGAAGTGTGGCTTCTCCAGGGCCCTCTGCAGGGTTTAGTGCTGGGCTCAGAAAGCTTGAATGTCCCCATCTGCTCCCCACCCCAGACTCAGAACAGGGAACACAGACCAATTCTGTACCAAGGTTGAGTGAGGTGGGAGAGCTGGCTGCAAAATAGATACTAAGGTCATGTGACCGGCCTTCCAAAGTGAAACAAATTAACTTTTCATTTGTCTCTGTCTCTGCAACCTGTTTTGTATCTCTACAGGAACTGACTGTATTTTTTGTGGTGTCAGGGATGTCCTTGAGTGGGGTGGGTGCAGTGATAATAGTAGGCACTAGTTGCCACTATTCACCACTTGCCTAGGTAAATTAATGCACTGATGCCATGGTCACAGTGAACCTGCCAAGCAAGTCATCTCCTCCCACTGTGTTGATATAAAACACTGTTGCAAGGAATTGTTAATTTGTCAAAGCTACAAACTATTAACTGGTGATGCCACAGAACTCTGACTCCCTAGCACTCATCATTCATTCATTCACTCACTCACAACAAATGCTTCTTTCTCTTCCCATGTTGCTCCCCATCTTCCTTTCATGGATCATGTGACTGGAGCATGAAATACTTAGAGGGAGGATTTCCTTCTGGGGAGTTGTAAGTGCCTTTCAGCTGCTGCCCCCCAGCTCCCCATCCCCAAACTGGTTTTCCGTGTTCCTCTGTTAGTGACTCTCCATATAACATGATCTGGCAGGAGTTCCTGATGTGGCTCAGCAGAAATAAACCCAATTAGTATCCGTGAGGATGCAGGTTCGATCCCTGGCCCTGCTTAGTGGATTAAGGATCCAACATTGCTGTGATTTGTGGTGTAGGTTGTGGCTTGGATCTGGTGTGGCTGTGGCTGTGGCTAGCTGCTATAGCTCTGATTTGATCCCTAGCCTGGGAACTCCCATATGCCATGGGTATGGCCCTAAGAAGCAAAAAAACAAAAAAACAAAAAAAAAAAAAACAAACCATCTGACACATTCTAGAAGAGGGGAACTTGACCTGCCAGGGCTTGGGGAACATCATTAGCCAGATGAAGATTTAGAGGGTTCCAAATGGAAAGAGTTTCACCCAAAGCCAGCTCACTCCCTCCCCACAGAGCTGGACCAGAACCCAGGTCCCGTGGCTCCCACCTCAGTAAGGTATTTCAAGGGAGACTGCCTCGCTCTGAAGTCCTCATGCCACTGCTGACCACGCAGGCATCCCGATGGGCTGTATGGGCTCCCTGCTCTCTGAGGCCCTGGGAGCTCTGCACATTTCCAGCTCCCTCCTGCCTTCACCTTCCTGGTGCACCAGCCAGGCAGCAGGATTCCTTGCCACCTCTCGAAAGTGACCACTGTCTGAGAGACCTATGGGGAATGATCCAGTCAGCTCCCTCTCCCTGTCACGTCAGGTGTTTCCACTTCATTGGAGAAGGAATTTGACTCCCTCTACCACCACAGTCATCCTGGTAAGGCCTCACTGCACCAGCCACTCATAGGTCATTAATGTATACGCACACAGGATGGTTTTTTCCGTACCAACGAATGAGTCAGAAAGTCTCCCACAGCAGGTGGGGCCATTGGCCTTGGTGTTTTTGCCCTCCTGGCCTTTATCCTCAGAGCTAGAGAGAATCAAATCTCAGAGCAGGAAATGGCCAGGAATGCTGAGGTCTGGGTCTGGTTTCCTGAATTTATGGTCCAGGTCAGACACCCTTGCCCCTGAGGGACCACCCTGTCACTCGGATATGGGGCTGCACTGGCCCCAGGAGTCAGAGGGCTGGGAGTGGGGAGGAGGTGGCCGCATCTCAAAATTACCCAAAGTTTATACAAGCGCAGTGCCTGGGCCACCTCTCATCTGTGTGGGGACATTCTGATGGGCCCTGGACTAGGAGAAAGGGTTGAGGATTTTAGGCAAACCTACTTTGAAAATATGCCTTCCTCAAACCTGAGAACCTCCCTCCAGCCCCTGCAGCCTCCTCTGGATCAGACCCACTGAGCAAAGGCCAGCCCCTCCTTGTAAGAATGAGAGGAAGTGCAAAGAGGAGAAAGACTTTGTCACAGACACGCGAGCGGGGAGGTAGAACTTGTGAAGTCCATTACCTGTGCCACCTTGGAGTCTGGGGACAATGCTAGGAACTTTGACCTTGTATGTTTTAGCCTGGGCTGTTCTCCCGTCAGACTGGCACTCCCCCTGCCAGGGAGGGTGGGGGAAGTTGTTCAGAAAAGGGGACGTTACTGAGTCACATACATAGACATAATTGTATTTCCCACCAGGCTGTAGAGTTAATTGTCCTCAGAATGTGACCAGGAGTTATTTCCAAAGCCCATTACACTAATGACCTAATTAATTTATCCAGCTCTATTCTTTCAAGGAGTTCTAGTGTCTGCTTCCCCCTCCCTGTAGCCCTGCAGACTAGCCTGAGGGTGTTGGATGGATCCCCCTTGTATAGATTCATGACACTGATAGAGATGGTGAGTGATGCCACAGGACCTGAAGCCAGCAAGATTTGAGGCAGGATTCTTAGTACCCAGACATCCTGAGCCTTCCCCAGGGTCCCTGATCCAGACTCCCCTGGGCAGTGTTCCTGTTAAATATATGGCCTCTGGAGTGTGCCCAGCGCCTTTGATTGTATCCAGGTTCCTCTTTCCTTTGAGAGGAAAAATTTCTCTGCAGGAAGTGCTGTAATAGTCTGAAAGCCTTACTTCCCTGGTCTTGAGATCCAAGTTTCCAGTTACAAGTGGCTGAGATCCTTGATAAGAAGGGAGACAAGGACAGAGGTAAGCAGAGCCGTGGAATATTGCCCCTTCTTAGATGTCAAGGAAGAGGAAAGGGAAGACGGAGTCAGTGCCTGTCTCCACGTTGCAGAAAGATGTGGACCCCTCCTGCCCCCACAGAGCCCGAATGCCCAGTGCCTGGGTGAGGAGCAGGGCACAGCCAGGCTAAGGTCCTGCCCTGGTCTCCGCAGTTCACAGGACACATCTCCACCCCTTCAAACAAAACCATGTTTAGCCTTTTCCAGACCTACCCTGTGAATTCTCTCTCTTCTGAGTTAACACATATTTATTAAGAGTCTGATCGGGGAGTTTCTGTTGTGGCTTAGTGGGCTATGAACCCAACTAGTATCGGTGAGGATGCAGATTCAATCCGTGGCCTTGACCCCTAGTCTGGGAACTTCCATATGCTGTAGGTGCAGCCCTAAAAAGAAAAAAAAAAAAAGAGTCTGATCAATTCTCTCATCCCTCTGGCGGGGGATTCTTTGTGATGACTGCACTCAATTCTTCCTGCTCTAACTTCATTGCTGAACACTTGGGATCTAACCAGGAACATGGAAATCACTTAGGTGTTTACAAGTGAGGACATTTAATGCCAGAAATTGATCACATAGGTGATGAAGCATCTTAGAAGCCAAATGAGATAATGAAATAACTTGGATGTTAGCATCAACAGGAAGCTACCTCCAGGCTGAAGGACAAAGGGAGGAGGTGGTCCTGGATCCCAGGGGCTGCAAGGGGCAAGTGAAAGCTGGAACCATAGTGGACCTGTCTAGTGGGAGGTAGAGCCAAGGAAGAGACGTAACACTGCCTGAGACCCATCTACCACAGCGAGAGGGGTGGAAATATCCTTCCATCTCCTTCCTCCAGCACTCCAGTCCCTCTGATGAACCCAAAGACCCAGAAGCTTGGGGGAGCTATCCCAGAGGGGTAAGCCTCCAGCCTCTGTGACACAAGGCAGGGAAAGGAGAGAAAGCTAAAGACAGCTTCAGGTCCAGCATGTTCCAGTCTTGTTTGTGCAATGATGGAGCAACTTCTCTAGGCACCTTCCTCTGTCAGTCAGTTCTCCATCTACCAAAGAAATTTTTTGGTATGGGATCTATGCTCAACCTTTCTCTTTTCACTGTCAAAGCTTCTTTCCCTCCAAGGTCCCCTGGTCTGTTCATCACCAAATGGCATTCTGAGTTTTCCTGTTTGAAGGAGGCTTATTGTTCATGTTCTCAGAGTCAGCTTAAAAATCAGCCCCCAGGGGTGTCCAAGAAGAGCCCTCCTCTGGGGATGGAGGCAGGGAGAGGCCACCAGTCAGGCCTCCAACTGGAAGCAGTGTCCTCCATGGAAGGCATCTATCCATAAGGCAAAGGACCAATGGAGAGCTCAGGCACTTTCCTGGCTCTTGCTGGAGTTTAGCTTGAGATGGAGATACTACTTCTCTGGAAGACTGCAGGGAGGCTAGTTCTGGCCAGGGGAGCCTCTGGCGGTCTCGTTGTAGGGGCCAGCTCTGGGGCTCAGAGCTGCCATGTGTGTGTTGGAGGCTGGCTGGTGGCCTGGTGGCACTCATACCTTTCAGAAGAGGCCCTCTTCAGAGCAACCTTATGTCACAGGACCTAAGCAGGAGACTAGTACTTATCTGGCTTAGCAGCAGATCCCCCACAGCTGTAGCCCAGAGAGGAATGAACAGGGAATGATTTTTCCCATCTGGGGCACTGTAATTGCTCCTAAGGCTATGGCTATGGCTTTTTAATCTCTCTCTAGTTGAGCACCTACCATTTAATCCTTATCTATGGTTCTTAGAGATGTATTCACATGGTACTCAGTCAATCATGAATGAGAAATAAATCATTTTTCGTTATCATTGAATAAAATGTACTTATCATTGAACAAGTCCAAATGATTGAATAAATGGATGTATGGATTCATGTATCGGTTTTCACATGTATTTTTTCATTCATTCAGCAGATAATTATTGAGCACTGTTCTAGGTGCAGGGGATGTAGTGATGAACTTGCAAAAGAAAGTCTCTCCTAATGAAGCTTACCTTCCACTGGAGAGAAACAAATAATAAATTCATAAACATCTGTCAGTCTATATCTGCCTCCAGTTGAGAGAGGAAGAGAAAGGGGGTGGATGGATGGATTCAGACAGTTAAGAAGTGATAAGGTCTATCAAGAGAATTAAAAGTGGCAGGAGACTACGTGACAGGAGCTCCTTTTGCCGGTGGTCAGGGAATCTTCTCTGAGGAGGTGACAACTGAGCTGAGATGTAGATGAGGGGAAGAAGCCTTCCCAGTCCTCTCCAAGTTCAAAGACCCAGGTGGGAGGTGCACAGAAAGGAGTGTCCAGGAGGTCCAGAGTGAGCACGGGGTGGGGTTGGGATTGGGGGTCAGACCCCTGGCAAGAGAGGCGTCAGGGAGGCTCAGGGACAGCGCCACCCTCCCCTCCGTGGTCGGGATCAAAACCCGAGCAGCAGGAAGTTCCCAGTGTGGCTCAGCACTAACGAACCCAATTAGTATCCATGAGGACTCGGGTTGGATCCCTGGCCTCGCTCGGTGGGTTAAGGATCTGGTGTTGCTGTGAGCTTCAGTATAGGTCGAAGACACAGCTTAGGATCTGGTATTGCTGTGGCTGTAGTGTAGGCCAGCAGCTGCAGCTCTGGTTTGACCTCTAGCCCGGATGCAGCCCTAAAAAGCAAAAAACCCAACAAAACCAAAACAAACAAACCCTGAGCAGCAGCCTCATGGTGCTTTCTCTCACCTGGGCATCCAGACTCAGCAGCAGGCCCTGTTGTCTTGGTTCCCAAATACATCTCAAAGCCATACACTTCTCCTGGCTTCCCACTGCTGCCCACCAGAGCACACAGCCTCGTCTCCTGCCTGGACAGATAAAATAGGCTCCCTGCTGGTTTCTTGTTTCCCTGCTCCATACAACACATTCTCTGCACGGCCACTCGAGATATCTATCTTTTTTTTTTTTTTTTTTTTTTTTTTTTTCCCACTGTACAGCAAGGGGGTCAGGTTATCCTTACATGTATACATTACAATTGAGATATCTATCTTTTAAGAACAGAAATTGGGTCATGTTACTCTTTTGCTTACAGTGGCTTTCCCAGCACAGGGATAAACCTTGGAATCTTTCTTGTGACCTGCCCAGCCTCAGGTGGCCGTCCCTGAGCGTGTCTCTGACTGCCCCACCCTGGCCCCTGCCTTTACTCCCAGGATGCCCCTCACTAGCCTCTCTCTCCCTGAGCCCACTCCAGCCTTTACCTCGTGCCTGGCTGCCCTCGGAGGTCATCGTGCTCTCAGCTCAGCGTCTTCTCCCCAGAGAGGCCCATCCTGCCTGCTCACCCACCCACCCAAGTCAGCACACTCCACACCCAGCCACTCGCTCTCAGAGTCTTGATTGGTTTATTTCACTTGATTGGTCTTTTCACTCTGTAATGATCTGTTCATTGGTTTCTGGGTTGGTTTCTTATCCCCTGCCTCTACAACGTTACTTTCAATATTCTTGAGCCCTACCACTTGGAACTGGCACCTAAGGACCCCCCGGGAATGAAAGGGAGGCAGCCTCAGCTGCCTAGTTCACAGACAGCTGAACACCTGACCAGATTGTGAGCAGCTCAGTCTGAGGGCTACAAAGAGGTCAGACTTGAGTGAAGGGGAGGCTCCCAGGCAGTCTGCTGCTGTCTCCAGAACCGCCTGATCCGGGAGTTTCCTTGAAGCAGGCGAGACCCACCATGAGCCCCCATTGTGGTCCATCTTCCTGGTTTGGGCTTGGTCAGATCTCAGTCTTAGAAATTCCATCTCTGCCTCTTATGCGCTGAGTGACCTTGGACGTAGTCCATAATCCAAGTCTCAGTTACTGTAATTAGAAAATGAGAATAGGAGTTCCATTTGTGGCTCAGCGATTAACGAACCTGACTAGGAACCATGAGGTTGCAGGGTTGATCCCTGGCCTTGCTCAGTGGGTTAAGGATCCGGCATTGCCATGAGCTGTAGGTTGCAGACGTGCCTCGGATATGGTGTTGCTGTGTCTGTGGTGTAGGCTGGCAGCTGTAGCTCCAATTTGACTGTCTATAAAGTCAGTACCAGCACAGAAAAAGGATCAATAAATATTAGCTTTTATTAGCATTGTTTTTTTTTGGGGGGGGGCGGTGTTTGTTTGGCCATGCCTGAGGCATGTGGAAGTTCCCAGCCCAGGAATCGAACCTGTACCACAACAGTAACCTGCGCTGCTGCGGTGACAATGCCAGATCCTTAACCTGCTGTGCCACAAAAGAATCTGACATTGTTACTATTATTGATCAATTATTATTTCTGAACATCCGCCTTCCTTAGCCTCCAGAGCAGCAGGGTGCCTCTCCTGTGGCAGCCCAGCCAGGGTATTCCCAGAAGTAGCAAAAGCCTCCTCTGCCTTGGCCTATCTGGGTGCAGGATTTGTGGCCCTCCTTGCCTAGTTTCTGCCTCTAAACCACACTAACTTTCACAGCAGGTAGGCTATGAAATACTTGTCTGTTCTGCTAGGCCTGCTCTCAGCAACCAAAGCCTCTGCTGCCTACATACTAAAGGTCTCCCTTTCCTCTTGGAGTCTCTGCCACCCCTCTGCTCTCAGTTTTTTCATGTTATCATCATCAGTAAGAAGATACTGACGAATAAAGTAGTTCATACTATGGAGTTAGTCTTATCTTGGCTTTAGCAATAACACACAGAGAGGGAGATTCTTAACCCAAAGGAACATCTCACCCATGGTGGGATTTGAGGCACACGAGGGAGCTTTGGAAGGGGGCGGGGCTCTCCTCATTCCTTCAGTGGCATCTTTAATGAGCTGTCTGCCCTGCTTGCCTGTGGGCAGGGCTCCCCTTGGTGTCTCAGTGCCTCCATGCTGCTGCTTCCCTCCTGTGTCTGCCTGAGACTAACCCTCCAGAGGGGAGCCACCTCTCTGGCTAGTTCTCAGCATATCCCTGGGGGTGATAAGGCTTTGGTCCAGGACTTGGGAGGGACAAGCATTTGAGGCACATTCAACATACCCTACCCCATGTGCACCCTGGGACTTGTAGCCTCTGCTTGTCTTTCCCACGTGTAGGCAGAGGTGAGCTTCTCTCACAGCCCCGGGAGGCAGCCCTTCCTGTGAGAGCCTGCCCCACCTCAGCTAAGGTCCTGGATCCAGCCCTTTCCCACCATGGAGAAAATAGCAAGAAAAACAGATGAGAACTGATACCCTCAGCTACAGGGTCTGCTGGGACTTGGCCCTGGAGGAGCCCCAGGAAAGCTTTAACCCCAGGGCTCCAGGCAGTAGGAAGGGTGAGGGGAAGAGGAGAGGGAGACACCTCTCTAGCTAGAAGGTGCCCCCTGCTTCTCTCCTACTTGGGACACTGTCAGTGTTCACCTCCTCTCTTGGGGGATCACCATTGCCTAGACGTGGGGTCTGTGCTGGGACCCCCCTCCCCTCCTGCTGGCAATACCAGCAGTCACTTTGTCTACCCCCCTTCCTCTGGGCAGTACCACCTTTGGACAGACATTCCCATTTTAAAGCTCGTGTAGGAAGGGGACATCCCCAGTCTCTCCATCATCCACATCTAAACAGCCCACTGTCAGCCTGGTGCCCTGAGGAGTCAAGAGATCTGGGCAAGTTGTTGACCATTTCTGGACCTTGAGCTCCTAATCTGTGAAATGGGGATTCCATTATGTGCTGTGCTCACCTTGCAGGTGGTTACAAGGATGACCTGAGACATGAATGTAAAAGGGCTTTGTAAGTGACAGATATGATGTAAACTGTAAGTGTGACAGGGGGCGCCTAGCCTCCAGCCTTTCTCCTGCAGCTGCAGCCCTAACCCCACCCACCTAGTGACAGCTGTGGCAGTGTCCTTTAGTCTTTTTCTCTTAACAGAATGATCTGTGTTCCTTTGGTCTCACCCCCTAGACTCACCCAGAGCTTCTTTCACCACAGGGCATGTGGGGAGCACTTTGAGCTCATCAGATACAAGCCCTGAGCCAGATGTTTGCAGAGCATTTGCTGAGCATCCAGAGAGACCAGTTTCCCAGGCGCTTGGAGGGTAGGAGCTCAGGCACGGGAATGTTGGTGAGGTGCTCACATCACATGCTATCTCATCTGACGTGGGCCCACAGTTTCATGTTACAGAAGGATTGACCCAGCAGGTTGCAGACCCAGGGCCCAGACATGGGTCTCTGACACTGAAGAATGCACCGGGCTAGTAGCCTGCTGGGGTTCCAAGAGGCGGAAATGGGCTTTAGTTGCAGCAAGAGAGTAAGGATTAGCTCTCAGAAAACTTCGGAGAGGCACAAGCAAACTGGGCTACTTTCAAGGCCCCTTGGAGCTCTGGGGACACAAGGACACTGTGATTACTGAGTAGGGGACAGGGCACCGCACCGAAGATATCGAAGTCATCTAGCGGCCTTAGTTTCCCCACAGGAATGGTGAGATTGGAAGTGAGGTATCCAAGGTCCCTTCGAGTGCTTGCTTTCTAGATGGGGTGGGGTGCAGTCTGGTTTCTCCCCCCGCCCCCCGCCCCCCGCCCCGACCCAAGGCATTCCCCTGTAAAGCCTTCCAGAAGTCCAGGGTGAGAGGGATCTTACATATCACTGCTGTGAAGGAGAAAGCCACAGTTCTGCAGTCATGGGACAGAAGAAAACAGAATCCGAGGGCAGCTTCCCCCCCACACACACCCACAGGTCTCGGTGGCCATTTACAAGCTCACCAGGGCACTCCATCCATCTCAGAAGCCGCATTGGAAAATAACAACTGGGCAAGCTGCTGGGCTGAGCTAGCTCCTCGGCACAGAGCTGGGCGGGCCTCAGCCCTTGGCACTTGCTCCAAGGCCAGTGAATTGGCAGAGGACACACTGGCTGCTGGCTGGGTTGGTTTAAAGAGAAGTGGGGAGCCCCTTGGAGCATCCTCTTAACCCTGGTAATGGGAGCAGGGGGAGACTCCCTGCCCAAGGGCAGCCTCATCTCTTTTCTGTGTCATCCTAATGTTTTCATCACAGAGTTCCTGTTACGGCTCAGTGGGTTAAGGACCCGACTCAGGGTCTGTGAGGATTCAGGGTTTGTTTTTTTTTTTCAGGGTTTGGATTGTCTTTCCTCCTTATAGGGCCACACCAGTGGCATATGGAGGTTCCCAGGCTAGGGGTCTAATCGGAGCTGTAGCTGCCAGCCTACGCCAGAGCTACAGCAATGCCAGATCCAAGCCGCATCTGCGACCTACACCACAACTCACGGCAATGCCAGATCCTTAACCCACTGAGCCAGGCCAGGGATCAAACCCACAACAGCATGGTTCCTCGTCAAATTTGTTTCCACTGCACCACTGTGGGAACTCCGAGGATGTGGTTTTGATCCCTGGCCTCGCTCACTGGGTTAAAAGATCCAGCATTGCTGCAAGCTGTGGTGTAGGTCACAGGTGTAGCTCAGATCCAGTGTTGCTTGGGAGTTGCTGTGGCGTAGGCGTAGGCTTAGGCGGCAGCTGCATCTCCAATTCGACACCTACCCTGGAAACTTCCAACACTGCAGGTGCAGCCCTTAAAAGAAAAGGAAAAAAAAAAAGGTTTTTATCTTCTTTGTGTGTCATGACATGAAAAAGGTTGATAGCTCTCTCTCTTGACATCGTCCTGTTTATCTCCTTCACGTGCCATATCACAACCTCTGGTTGTCTTGTTTATTTATTTCCTTACATTTGTGTTATCTGTTTCTTCACCCAAAATGTGAGCTGCATAGAGGTAGGGATTATTTATCTTATTCCCAACACAGAGCCCAATGCCTGGCACAGAAAGCACACAAAAATGAATGAACGCACCCAAACATACCTAAATAGGAGTCCCTCCTATGTAGTATTTGCTCAGTGAACATCAGTTCTCTTCCCTGAGAATAATTCCCAATTAGCTTGGGGGTGGAAAGCTGGTTCTTGAACTCAGTTCCTCAGGAGATAAGCACTGTACAGTGACTGAAGGGGCAGAGAGGTGGGGTATGTGGGCAGAGATGGGACAGAGCCAATGCTGGGGCGGGGGGGAGGGGGATGGCGGGGAAGAGCTGGCCCCAGGGGAGGGATAATGTGTTAATCACCTGGTTGTTGTGGGCAGTGTAGATGTGTGTTAGGAAGCACAGGACAGCGCTGATACCCTCCACATGGTCTTGGGCAGAACACGTGTCTACGTTGAATCTCAGTTTCCTCAGCTGTCAAATGGGCCCTCATTCTGCTGGTGCTTTTCTACCCCATGAACACAAAGCACGATGCAAAGATAAGGTCTCTGGTGAGGGTGTGCCAAGTGCATGTGAACAATTTTTACTTTGGTAATTTTAGTATAACTCCTAAAGGAGGTCGTTTGTTTTTTCTGGTATGATTTTTTCCCACAGGAGACATGCACCAGTGCATTGCAAAGCTCTGCCCTAAATTTTAGATCCCGAAGGCTTGGCCTTCTAGCTGAAGACATGCACCTCCCCACTCCCTGGGTCCTGGCTGGGCAGGGGGCCTCCTCTTAGAAACCCTCAGGGACTGGGTGGGCTGAGGAAGGGGCCTCACGCTCTGCCCTCCTCTCCCCCAGGTACAAGACGGTGGTGACTCCCCGAAGGGCTGCGATGGCCATCGCTGGCTGCTGGGTTCTCTCCTTCCTGGTCGGCTTGACGCCTTTGTTCGGCTGGAACAACTTGAGTGAAGTGGAGCAGGACTGGGTGGCCAACGGCAGTGTGGGTGAGCCCCTGATCAAGTGCGAGTTCGAGAAGGTGATCAGCATGGAGTACATGGTCTATTTCAACTTCTTCGTCTGGGTGCTGCCCCCACTGCTGCTCATGGTCCTCATCTACCTGGAGGTCTTCTACCTTATCCGCAAGCAGCTCAATAAGAAGGTGTCAGCATCCTCGGGCGACCCGCAGAAGTACTATGGGAAGGAGCTGAAGATCGCCAAGTCACTGGCCCTCATCCTCTTCCTCTCTGCCCTTACCTGGCTGCCCCTACACATCCTTAACTGCATCGCCCTCTTCTGCCCTTCCTGCCACAAGTCCAGCATCCTCATCTACATCGCCATCTTCCTTACACACGGCAACTCGGCCATGAACCCCATCGTCTATGCCTTCCGCATCCAGAAGTTTCGGGTTACCTTCCTTAAGATTTGGAATGACCACTTCCGCTGCCAACCTGCACCTCCCATTGATGGGGATCCTCCAGAAGAGAGGCCAGATGACTAGACTCCACCTCCTGCTCCCACCTGCCCACATCTGGGGCATCTCAGCCCAGTCCTCACCTCCATACTGTCCCACTTGTCTCCCTTATCTCCCCGACTCTTCCCCACTGGGCTGCGGGCTGTGGGTGCCTTGCACCTCTGGGGCTTGGAGGAGGTTTGGGAGGGCAGTCCTTGGGGAAAGAACCAAGTAACCTGATGGGAGGAGGAAAGTTGTCTGGGTAGAGCCTGGGGACTCTGAGACTGCCAAGGGGCCCTGTGTCTGAGGGTGAGCTCAGCTCTCACAGCAGGCAGGGGAGTGTGCTTGTCTTAGGTGGTTGTGGTGTAGCCCTGGGACCAAGCTTAAGGAGAAAAGAAGATACCCACCAAGATGGAAGGAAGGAGAGAAGCTGGATATCCTGGCTTTCTTTCTCTCTTTTTCTCTAGGAAAAAGTGGCCAGAGCCACTGACAAGCAGGAATCAAGGAGCTTCAGTCCCCACCTCCCAGAACCCTGCGTTCCTGGCCATGCTGGGTGCCAGGGTGCCTGTTCTCCTTCACCTGGGTATCCTGGGGTTATACTTGGTAGAGGAAGAAAGAAAGAGTCCAGAAATAATTGCCAATATTTGTTTTATTCTCCACTAGCCCTTGGGACCTGAGTGGCAGCTCCAAGCCCCAGCGCTAGTGTGGAATGGTAGATGTGGACCTCAAGGAGCCACTAGGTGGCAGCATTGAGCCCTCATTCTTGCCTGAGCGTCCTAAGTGGGAGCCTGGTGGAGCCTGTCATCCGGGCCACCAGCTCCACCAGCCCCTGATGATGGGCCTGTACCCTCCTACGTGACACCCATCTCTGCTGCTTCTGGGCCAGATGGTGAGGAGAACTCCAGACATGCCAGCTTTGGGGAGCATTCTGCCTGCCAGGGGACGAGATGGATGAGGGAAAGCAGGCTGCCGTGGACAGTCTGGGATGAAGTGAGACAGGCTAGTCAGGCCAGAGGAGACTAGCCTCCTGAGTGTGTGGACAGGAAAGTCTTGCCAGCATTTACGTTCCCTCAGTAGCCCTGGAACTTAGCACAGTTTTCATGGGCTTTCTAGGCCTTTAGCCTAGACCCTTGGGGAAGGGTTCACTCCCTGCCAAGTCCAGAGCCCCTTATCAGAGGGGAGAGGGGCCAGGTTCCAAGTGTGAATAGCAACTCTAGGCCTTGCTTTCAGGCCCTTTCTTCTCTCAGATGTGGGATGTCCCCTGGCCCCCTGACTAATAAAAGATTGTGAAGCCTCCTGGAGAACGTAGCTACCACTGTCCAAGGGCTGCAGACAGCTTCGGCAGAAAAGAAGCAATGATGAGGGATGGAGGAGAAGTGAAGAGAGGTAGGATGTGGGGGTGATTGGAGCAAGGAGGGTTCCAGAGAAGGCCATGTCTGTTCCTACAGTTATCCTCTTAGGGGAGCAAACCCTAAATGTGAAAGGAGGTCCTAAAAAATCTCATACCCGGCAAACACCCATAACACCTTGCGTTCCCTCCCGCCAGCACCTTCCTCGTGGTGTCATAGGTGGAGACCCCCTCGTAGTGACACATTCAACATCCCCTTCACGGTGACACAGGGCCGCCCCCACACGGATGATGCTCACTGTCACAGAGGCCCCTGCACTGTAACACCACACACCTTTATTCAAGTGCTTCACGCCCAGCGCACTACTCTCTGCAGCAGTGCTCCAATCTTAGCACCTTCTGGGGCCCCTTGTGTCCAGGAAGCCTGGCCTGAGACCTGCTAGGCCCACTCTTGGGGGAGGAAGGGGGCTGGCAGGTACCAAGGAGCAAAGCCATCAGCTGTCACTGTGGAAACGGGAATCTGTGGTATCCGTGGAGCTTGATTCTAGGCCCGGCTGCCCTGACCCCTCAGGCCTGCAGCACCTGGCAGAGAACAGGTTTCATGAGCCCCTGCTGTTAGCGGAGCTGGGCTACCTGTGCCTGCTGAAGAGGTGAGATGGGGTGGGCAAAGCAGCACCCCTTCCCCTTCCCAGGCCTTCCTCCCTAAGGGCCCAAAGCCCAGGTCTGAGCTCTGCCCATTGGACATTTTCACTTGTCCAGAATCTCACCTGGGTAGGGAAGTCAGGGGGTGGTTAATGCCACCCACTGCATTAGGTCCAAGGGAATTCCCTGGCCTAAGGTCATTCTGAGCCAGGACTAGACCCTGCATGGTGTCCGTCCACTGCATCACCCACTTCAGGCCTCACTAGCATCAGCCTGCCCTGCAGTCTCTGGAACACTCTGGCACTGTGCCAGTGCATTGCCTGTGACTGCAGATGTGTACCTAGAGCTGAACGCCACCCCCTCTCACCCCCACCCCTGCTCCTGGCCTCCACTGGCAGACGCAGCAGGGGGAGTACATGCAGCCACTCACCTTTCTCCTCATCACGGCCTCCTCCAGGGGCTCTTCAGTGTGTGGCTGAGGCTGGGAGAGACCCAAAGGTTAGAGCTCCAGAGGGGGTGGGTGTCTGCTGGGGACCTGAGCGGGGGAGGGGGCTGAAGGGGGGTGAGTGAGGCTCACACCCTCACCCCAAGGATCCGTCTGTCCACAAGGTGGACTCTACCACCTCCTTTCCCCACACTGAGCCCTCCTTCCTTGTGGAAAGTCCTTCTGACCGCCCGACCTCAATCTTTACTGCTCCCTGTCTTGCCTTGATTTTCAGGGCTCAGCCCAGTGCTCTAGGCCACCAGGAGAAGAGGTGGCTTCTCCTGTTCTCCCATCCATGGGAGGGTTCCTAAGGAGCATCCCCCCTCAAGCCCTCACCTTTGACCTCCAGCCGGCAGTCCACAGATGCCTCCCCCAGCACATTGATGGCCTTGCAGGTATAGACCCCGGAATCGAAGGGGCTGGGTTTCCGGATCTCCAGGGTACAGACACCTTGCTCAGAGATGGCCCGGTATTTGGGGTCACCCTGGATGTTCATCTTGTTTTTCATCCAGATGATCTTGGGCTGGGGGAGCAAGGTCAGAGGAGAACTCAGAAAGTTGTGGATTAGGTCAAGACTCTCGAAGGCCATCAGGCCATCCTCAGGCTTTGGCAGGGATGCCTGAGAAGATTCTTCAACCCCACTGCCCCCACCAGGGCACAGCAGGCCCTGCCCCTCACCTTGGGTGATGCTCGGACACTGCAGAAGAGCTGAGTACTGTAGCCAGGGGTAGAGATGTGGTCAGCCAGGGGTTGGGTGAATGAAGGGGCTTCTGAGAAGTCTCGCTCAACAAAGCTTTTAGGTTTGGCAACAATATCTGGTTTCAGGAGAGAAAGTGTGGTAATTTCGAGGTGACAGGAGGAGCCCTCTTAGGACTGACCTCGTCTGTTTTCCTAAGTATCCCTACAGCTTACAGCTGGGTGTTTCATTGAATCTATACAGCATTCGCCCATAAGGGTAGGTTTGTCATCCCAGTTCACAGGTGGAAAACTGAAGCCCTTCATGGATAAGGGACTTGCACAGTATCACCTAGTGAGTTTGGGGCTTAAGGGGTGGAAGGTCATGTGATGACTATGGCTCTCTGAGCAGAGAGCTGGTGATCTGGAGGAAGATTGACAGCGGTGCCAATTCATTTCATCCTGCCTCCTCTGGAGCCTCCTGGCAGGACCTCAGTCTCCTAGGATCTCTGGGAAGCCAGGCACAGCCCACCTACAGGAACTTGGAGACAGAAGGTCTCAAAGGGGCAGAGAAAAGCCGAGACCATGGCTGGGCGAGTCAGAGAGGGGAACAGAGAGGAGTGGGCAGCAAAGCCAAAGAGTTGCAATGATCTTGGCTGAGGGTAGAGATGAAAAACCCCAGAGATTCCACATTTCTTTTCTGTTTGTCTTAGGAGAACTGACTGGCTTTCCTCTTTTAAACAAAAATGTATTCCTAATTCTGTGCAGCTCAGGCTAGTGTTTAAAAGAGCATGCTTTCTGCAGCCCACACAGACTCATGAAGGCGGGGGTGGGGGTGGGGGACTGGGAGCGTGCAGGGTGACAGGGAGAAAGGGCTTGGAATTTCACATTTGACGCAAGAGGGCCATGTGCCTGTGTGGAGACAGTAAATACCCATATCTCTCCTTCATCTTTGTGGCGTCATATTAGGGTCAGGAGGTTTGTGCTTTTAGCAGACTCGCCAGTCTGCCTATCCTTGTGCATTCCCTTCACAGTAGCTCCCTCGGGGACACGCACATGAAACCCAATGGCCACTATGACGTTGTCCATGTGGCATCTTTAGAATATGTGCACAGCCTCCCAGGGGGTGCTTCTTACCGGCATGGGTTTACTCTGACATGTTTGTTACACTCAGTCAACCACATTCTTTTTTTTTTTTTTTGCCATTTCTTGGGCCGCTCCCATGGCATATGGAGGGGGTCGAATCAGAGCTGTAGCCGCTGGCCTACACCACAGCCACAGCAATGCGGGATCTGAGCCACGTCTGCAACCTACACCACAGCTCACGGCAACGCCAGATCCTTAACCCACTGAGCAAGGCCAGGGATCGAACCCGCAACCTCATGGTTCCTAGTCGGATTCATTAACCACTGAGCCACGACGGGAACTCCAACCACATCTATTTCTTTACAGTCCCTCCATATGAACGTGTGTGTGTGTGTGTGTGTGTGTGTGTGTGTGTGCACACGTACCAGCACTTGTGCCCCACGTAGCTGTGGAGAGAGCAGCAAAGATTATGGCAAGTGAACACCCACAAGAAACACACAAGGGAGGGTGGCTGACAGACACACCAAAGAAAAGGCAGAGACGGGGAGAAGGGCAGCATGACCAGGCCTGGCTTGGTTTCCAGTCCTGGGCCCAGACACACCTGTCTTCTGGATATGGGCGAGCTCTTTGGTGACAGCGGCCGAGTCACTGAGTCCACACAGGTTTTCCGAGAAGACCCGGAAGGAGTAAGAGTTGCCCACGATGAGGTCAGAGATGGTGCAGGTGGTCGGGTGGTAGCGCTCCAGCACCGTGAACCATTGCTGCAAGGACCCAGGCCCCGTCATGCACCCCCTGCCTTTGTCCTCCCTGCTGGCCCTGTGACCACTTCCTTAGAGGGGCTTATTCTATGCCCCATCCCTAGGAAGCACGACCATCCACGTTTGAGCCTAAGGGACTTTGAATTGGAAGGAGCCCTGGGAGGAGGTGACCTTTCTGGTGTCCTCAGGGAATTCTAGAGACTTCCTGGTTGAAATGTGGCTCAAGGACCTGCAAACTAAGAATCACCTGGGAGGAGTTGCCGTTGTGGCTCAGCGGAAACAAACCCAACTTAGTATCCATGAAGACGTGGGTTCAGTCCCTGGCCTCCCTTAGGAGATTAAGGATCCACGGTTGCCATGAACTGTGGTGAAGATCTCAGATGTGGCTCAGGTGTGGTGTTGCTGTGGCTATGGTGTAGGCTGGCAGCTACAGCTCCCATTCTACCCCAAGCCTGGGAACCTCCATATGCCATGGGTATGGCCCTAAAAAGACCAAAAAAAAAAAAAAAAAAAGAGAGAGAGAGAGAGAATCACCTGGGAATTTCATAGAAATTCAGGGTCTCAGCCCCCACCTCAGAGCTACTGAATTAAGATCTGCATTTTAGCCAGATTCCCAGGTAATTCATGTGTACCTTTCATTTCCAGAAGCACTGCTCTGGAGCTTGAAGGGCCTCTGAGAGTCCCCCTTGCAGTCCTCGGGAAGAGACTGAAGCCCAGAGAGGAAAGAGATTTGCCAAAAGCCACACAGGGAGTCAGGTTAGCAATAGACCAGAGCTCCTCAGTCTCTGGACTCTCAGTGGATGGGCCTTCCCAGCCACCTAGGCCACTCCCCCCACCACCGCCACACACAGCCCTTCCTCCTCCCCCTGGTCTGCTCTAGCAGGCCTCACCCCTGTCTTTTTGTCTGCCTTCTGCACTGTGTAGCCCAGGAGCTCTGTGTTGCCTGTGTCCTGGGGTGGTGTCCACTCAAGGGCAGCATTGCAGCCCCAGACGTCCAGTAGCCTGATGCTGCTGGGGGATCCGGGTTTCTCTGTAGGAACAGAGTGTTGGGGGGCGGGGTGAGGGGGAGAAGTGGGCTTGCTGAAAAATCCCCCCACCCAAGATCTGGCTCCCATCACTCTCCCTTGGCCTGACCCCGTCAGCCATCAGGTCTAGGGCAGGTGGGGCCTCGGGGTTCCCACAAGTCAGCCCCGTCTCCCTTGGCTCCATACCAATCACCAGGATGTCAATGGCTGCCTTAGCCTCCAGGCCTTCCAGCTGGACGGTGAGCTCATAGCAGCCTGAGTCCGAGCGCTGGGCTGAGCGGATGAAGAGGATGGAGTCCTGGTCCCCAGTGCGCACGTTCACCCGCTGGCTGTCCAGGGCGTGGCCATTATGGGTCCATGAGGCCCGAGGCGTGGGATTCCCCTGGGAGGGCACAGACCTCTCAGAGTGGGTACAGAAGGTACCAGCAACCCACACTCACTCAGGTCCAGGGCTCTCTGGAGCTGTGCCCAGAAAAGACGGCCCCATCAGCCCTTCCTAGGAGGGGTGGCAGAGACTAGAGCCACAGGTGCCGCGCAGACCCCCATTCATCAAGTGTCTGACCAGGCCCTGGACCATCCGCCCTGTTCGCAGGCTGGAGAAACACAACTGAGTCAAGTGAACAAGAGAGGGAGATGAGGTCGTCTTGATGTGTGGCTCCCCGGCAGACCCCCATGGGGATCCCAACATTTCCTGGGGCTCCTCCAGCACTCCCAAATGGGGGCCTGATTTCCACCCGCGCTCTTACCCTGGGCAGGAGGCATACCCACCTGGAAGGGGATTTGCAGGTTAATTGCTTCTCCCACCTGACGGATATAGGTCTGACGAAGGTGGCGGGGAACACGGATCTTGGGGGCCTCTGTATTAAAGTAAGGGTCTAGGCTTAGCACAGTGGGGTGGGCGAGGGGGCTGCTGATTGGGGGCTTCTCTGGCAGGGGTAGGAGACAGCTGGTGAAGACTGCTGGCTGTGCAGGAGGGCTCCTGTGTGTGCTCTGAGGCTGCCTCCTTGTGGGAAAGGCAAAGTTCATGCCCCAGTTCCAGGGGCCCAAATCCCCTAAGGCCCTTGGGGAGTTGAGTGCCAGGAGGTTCCAGGAGGGCAGGGCCTCCACGGTGTGAACTGGTAGGCATCCTGGGCACTCCCTTGGCGCCACGACCCTGCCAGGCTGGGATTTGCCTTGCAGCCCAGGCATTCCTGGGCTCCAGATGGGCCCTGGCTGGCTCTCTGGCTCCCCCTAGTGGGAAGCAGGTGCTGCACCTGTCGCCTTGCATTCCTAGGAAGGATGACAGTGCTGTCTTTTCTCCCCCTGCCTTGTACCAGCTCAGGCCTTCAGAGAAGCCCCAGTGAGACCCATTTGCCCATTGCTGTCTCCAAGCCATATGGGAGGCTTGGGATATTTCCCTTTCTGAATGAAGCCAGAGTAGACATACCCCCTTCCTTCTCTGTTCCCCCTCCCAGTACCTTTCAGTCTGATGGTTGGGAAGTCCTTCCTGACACCTTACTTCAGCCTTATGCTACAGTAGAGAACCACTTTCCTGACCATCACCAGATGCAACCGCTGAGGCTGTGAGCCTTCCAAGGGAAGCTGCAACAACCATGCCACCATCCCCCTGGGCGGGGGCAGGGGTGGTAGTGGCTGAGGCTCCTCGGTAGCAAACAGGTGGCAGCAGTTGGTCCGTGGCACACAGGGTGGAGAGGGAGGAGACAGTAAGAAGGAACACTGTGTCTCTGAGGATTAGCTGTGCAGGCACTTGGCCTGGGAGCATCAGGCCTGGAATGTTCCAGGGGCAGCTGCAGGGGGCCAGGAATGCTTGGCAGCTCCAGGTGGCTGTGGAGGGACAGCTGAGTAGCTGTGGATTCTGGACAGGGTCCCCACCCTTCCCTGCCCATGAGGAGGCCCTGCTGCTCCCTGTTTATTCATGGCCTCCTTCCCCTCTTCTCTCCAGGAAATCCCCTTCTCTCCTGCCAGAGGAATTTTAATGGAGTAGTGGGTGCTGAGTCTGGCTGGCTCCTTCAATGAAGGCTCTCAGAAGCCTGCTCTCTACAGGCTCCCAGGGTCTGAGCTCCCCGGGCTCCCAGAGAAAGTCAAGGATGCATCTGCCCCAGCCAGGAGGGCTTCCTGGCACCTCCAGGCTAAAGTCAATGTGTCCATATTGAGCTGTCAAGAGGGGCCAGGTCTCGCCCAGACTCAAAAAGTGCGAATGTCCTCTGGTTTTGAAAACCACTAGAGAAGACTCCCTGCTTACTGGTGCGACATGAGGGGCCTGTGTGGGAGTCAGGTTCTGAGGCCCCGTTAGTACGTTGGGTGACCTCCAAGGAGTCCTGGGGTGCCTTGGAACCTCCTTGGCTTGGATTGACTGGCCATGACAATCTACACTTCTACATTCTCTAGCCCTGTGGTTCCCACATCTCCCAGGCCTTAGGATTGAGAAGTATTTCCTTGAATCCAAACTTCACCCTTTTGTGGCTGTGAAGCCCCCTCTTTCTAGAAACCAGTCCAGGACTATGGGGTCCCCCTCTGGGAGACACAGGGGGCAACAAGGAGGAAGGTGGACAAGGCCTCAGGCCACCTGCTGGCCTATATCTCTCATCACCCTGGGGCTCTGGGCTGTCCCCAGAGACCTCAGATCAGACCAAATGACTCACTGCCATTAACAGACTGAAACCTGATCAGCCCTGGGACGGGAGCAAGGGTAGGCTTGAGGCTAATGCACCCTACAAATAGAAATCTTTGCAAGGGGACAGCAGCTGGCTTCCCAGGTTCCCAGTATGGCACTGGCCTCTGGGGATGGAGAAACTTTCACGGTCCTTTTGCAGGCATGCGTCTTCCTCCACTAGGGATGTGGTGCAGCAAGAGGCAAGGAAACACCTCTTTGTTTCAAAATTTGGGGGAGAATCTGGAACCCAAGCACTATGAAATGAGCTTCCGTGGTCTCTGATGGGATTAAGATTGGATAGGAGGAAGAACTGAATGACTCTAAGCACTGGGACCCTGAGGCAGTGACCTGGGGAGCTTGAGCTTTCATTTCTGAGGGTCAAGAAGCCCTTCTCCCAACTCTTGGGAGCAGGGCCACTCAGAGAAATGGCCTCTTTGACCTCCAGAGGCCCCTTGCTGCTGAGGAACCTGGAGTTCTCTTGAGGCAAGATGGTGATAGCAGGTGGCTTGTGCACGTGAGTGTGGGATGGGGGAGAGGGCTGCCCTGCTCGCTTTGCCCATTGGCTTCAGTGTCTCCACCATTAGACAAGGATCCTGGCAGTGGGGCGGGGGTAGGGGTGCGGTGCAAGAAGATGAAGGGATGAGCTTTACCAATGGTCTCTTGGATGTGGACAGGCTGATCCAGCACAGCCGGTGGGCCAGCCCCTGCAGAGCTCACCGCAGTCACACGCACGAAGAACTTGTCACCCAGAGCCAGGTTCCGCACGGTCTGCTGGGTCACCATCATGGGCCGGGTGTTCACAGGCACCCACTCCAAGGCTGAGGGAAATGAAGAGAGTGCATGGCCATGGCTCCATGGCCGTGGGCACCCTTCTCAGTGCAGCCACCCTTCTCAATGGTGATCGGAGGAAGCTGAAGTTTTGGAGCCTGCATTTCCCAACGCTCTCCCTCCCTGCCTCTTATTGTTAAATTGCATCAAAGACACCTGATGTTAGAGCCCTCAAGTGGTGATCAGAGAGAGTTGGACAGCAGAGTTGGACATGGAGATGGACAGCAGGACAGTGGCATCAGGAATTTGGCCAGAGACCCCGCCACCGCCTATTTCTCTTCACTGTCTCCTCCTCTGACTTAGCCCTCCCCCTCAGTTTCTCTGCTCTCAGCCTTCTGCTTGCCCTCCCCAAGCAGGGTCCTCTGAGACTTAGCACAGCCTTCATTCTCACGGAGCTGTGCCCCAGTGTCCCCAACTCTTCTTTCGGGAGCTCAAGGACAAGGGGCCGCCCCAGGTGGTTTGGACATCTTCCTGCTCTCAGAGGGGCATTGGTGGAGCAAGAAGCCTTGGGTGAGTGGGTTGAAAGCATTGCTTCTCCCATCCCTCCTCCTGGACTGACCCAACTGCAGAACTGGGGGCTTGTCCCTGCTGCCCTCCAATCCCCCCTCCCTGCGTGTATTCAGGGCTCAGCCCAGAGCTCACCTCCCTCTCGGCGGAGTTCCAGCACGTAGCCCTGGAAACCCAGCTTCCCTAGCCACTCCGGGGGCTCCCAGCTCACAGTCACCGAGCTATCACCCACGTCCTCCACGGCCAGCAGCAGCGGGGCACTGGGGACATCTGAGGGAGAAGCAGGGGAAGGGGAAGAGGTTCATGGCCAAAAGCTCTCCACCCACCACTCCCTGCCATGCCTGCCACCCTCCTCCACCTGTCCCCCCTCTTGTCACCTTCACTCGGAGGTGCTGGTTTACTGGCTGCTGGGGCATCGGGGGCAGGTACATGAGGGGCAGGTTCCTGTGGCTTGGGAGTCTGCTCTTCCCCCGTAGACTTCGGAGCTGCCACTTCTCCAGAGGGCTCTGTGGCGGGCACATTTGCAGATTCAGAGGCAGTCTCCTCTGGACCACAGTCGGGGGCCTCCAAGGTGGCTTTTCCTGTCATTGCTGGGGCTGGCTGAGGGGTCAGGCTGGAGTGTGCAGGGATTAGCAGTGGAGGGTCTGTGCTTCCAGGGTGCCTGGGACACCTAGGTCCAGGCATATATAGTCAGGGGGGCTGCCCCACCCCCAAGCAAGTGATTCCCAGCTGTGGGGTCAGGTCAGGCAGGGGGACCAGAGTGTGGGAGGAGCCTAAGCCAGGAATAGCTCTGGGGGAGGAATTGTAAGGGTCCCTTGAGGAGCACGGGACCTTGTCCATCACCCTGATTGGATCTCAGTAGCTGGGGTTCTGGTGCCCAGATGGGAGGAGGGTACAGATGGGTGAGATGGGACTTGCCGGGAGCCTGTGCCAGGGGTCAGGGCATTTGGGAACAAGAGCTTTCATCTGGAGAATAAACCCAGATCAAGCTCTGCATGTTTGGCTTCTGTGGGGCCCTTGTGCTCAAGGCTTCTCAGCTTGGGTGCTGGGGTCCAGACAGCCTGAAACAGGCTTCCCCAGAGAGCACTCCCCGCTTTGTTGCCAGGGAATTCCCACAATTCCCTGGTCCTCACGTTCCCGAGGAGCTTCACTTGTGCTGTGTGAGGTTGAGGGCCAAGAAAAGGAGGGCATTGGGATGCCTGAGGCGGGGATGATTGGAGGAGGATCTTAGGGCAATGGGACCCCAGGAAGGGAAACTAAGTCCCCTGGTCACCCAGCCTCCCCAACCCCTGGCCTGGCCCTTGGTCTCCCTCTCTGCTAAAGACAGCACCGTGAGAATCCCCCACCTAGCCCTTGAGGGTGGAATAAAGTCATAAGGAAGATCTGGAAGAGAACTTGGAGGAGGACAGCACTCTGAGACTTCTAGACGCTTCAAAGCAGGGCATGGCATGGACACGTACATGCCATGGGGAAAATGAGGCAGGCAGGACCAAATTGCTAGTCATTGAGTCATTCATCCAGTAAAACGTTAAGACTGGTGATGATTTAATAACCCTGAAAATAACATGTGTTAGGGAGGAGGGGGAGGAACGAGAACACCCATTGCTGGTGGGAGTGTAGATGGGAGCATTCTCTTTGGACAAAAGTGGGTGAGCATCTGGTCAAGTTGAAAATGTTCAAACTCTATGGCCCACCCCAGAAACCCTCACACCTGCACCCCAGGAGACACACATGCCAATGCTGACAGGAGTGTTGTCTGCAGTCGCCAAATCTGGAGAAAGCAGCCCTCCCTCAACAAGGGGATCCATAATTAACTGTGCAGTGTCTCTGCACCTAGAAACCAAAACTAGAATAAAAGCTTCAGCTACACGGGTGATCTAACAGACATAATGGGGAGCAAAAGGAGCTGGACACACAGAGTGGTGTGATTCCCACTCGTGTTCAATTCACACACAGGCGGCACCAGCTCTCTTCTTCAAGGGGCATCTCTACAAAAGAAGACAGGGAGAGTCAGGAGAGTGCTGGCCCCTGGGGGCAGCGACGGGGATGTATGTGATTGGAGCTCAGGGCCACTAATGAGGTCTTGATTCCTGTCCTGCGTAGTGGTTACACAAGCTTTCACTATAAAGGAATTCTTTCAATTAAATAAATACATTTTATGCACTCTTCAGCATGTATGATATAGCTCACAACTGAAAAATAAATACACATGGAATTTATTTAGGGTCCTCAGCCACACATACCTTCTCCCCCTTCCCTGGGGCTGGGGGCACAGGAGTGTGGCCACATCTTACCACTGGCTGTCCTTGTTGAGGAGAGGCCACAGAGGGCCTGGGGAGCCTCCAGATCCTGCCCCGCTTGGGTGCCTATGCCCTTTGCCAGATGACAAATGTCCTGCCCGGTAGGGGGCGGGCCTTGGAGACCCGATCCCCATCCCTGGCCTCTGACTCTGCAGCTATAAGTGAATGTGACTAACTCTGCAGGACCCTGAGTCAGCCCTACAGAGCCTGTCCCAGGATGGGGGAGGGTGGCCAGGGGAAGGGGGTGGGGGTTTGCTGCCCTGGAGAACTCACAGACCCTGGGGTTTCAAAGATCCCTATGTGGTGGGGTGGGCAGTGGGCTGGGATTAGGGAATGCTTGGCCCACTGGCCAACAGTGAAATGCCAGGTACCCCTAGAGGCTCTGGCCAAGTTCTTATTCCCTTTGCCTTGAGCAGGGCTGTGACCTTGGGATCGGTTGCATCTGCCCAGCTCCAGCTGGTTCAGATTTCAGGGAGGCTGATAGGTATTTCCTTCCCCACATCTCAAACCAGTGTCACAAGCCACTAGGCCAAGTCACAAATAATCTAAACATCAGGGAATAAATTCACCTTGGTTTTGGAATAAGCATCTGTACTCTCTTTGGAGGTAAGTCATGTCCAAGGCTCTGGGAATTCACAGGAATTGGTGCTAACATCTTACTTCGTAAAGGCTGGCAGGCTGGCTGATCTTCTGAGCCCCTCCCATCCCACCCATCTGCCCCACACCTCCTGTCCCCGGCTGAGCCGAGGAGCCCTGGTTTCTGCATAGGCTGCGGGCTGCTCATGTCCTGAGAGAGGAGAGACAGAGGGCTGGGCTCTAGTCCTGGGACTTCTGACAGATTTCAGTCCAGTAACAGAAAGGGCTCCTCTAAGGTAATGAGCAGCTGGCCACTGGGAGCATTGCGGGAGGCTGGAAGGCCACTTCTCACAGGCCCTACAGAGACTCCAGGTCTAGGATGGAGGGAGGGTATGTGAGGTAACATTGGTGTCTCCTTTTAGCCTTGAGAGACCAGGGTTAGGGCTCTCTAACCTGGCCCTGTGTTGGCTCCTCCACCTCCCCAGGGTGAGAGAAGATGAAGGGTTGGGGTTAAAGGGCTTCCTTCCTGGTGCCTGCTAGCCTCTTGGAAACAGAAAAGGCTTCTTTCAACAAGCAACTGCATTAAGAAGTCTGGACAGCAATGCCTTGAAGATCTGGACGGCCACCAGCTACCTTGGGTGAAGTCTACGACTGATGGATCTGAGGATGCCGGCCTCCTTTCTGGGGCCCAGCAGAGAACAGGATGGTCTCATGTTCTGCAACTCAGGGCTCCTGAGCCTGAGAGGGGGGAATCCCGAAGAGCTGGGGGAGATGAGCCCAGTGGGTCCAGTGAGGCCACAGAGATAGACTGAAGCAAATGGCAACAAATGATGAGCGCTGGTGCTTTATTGAGCAGCTGCAGAATTAGGAAAGGAAGTGGGAGGGGGCCATGAGTATGTTTCTGGGTGAAAGTTTCAAGTCAGGCTTTGCAGAGGATATAATTAGTGTGGCTGCTGCTTCTTGTGAGATGGTTGGCTGTGTGGTGGTGGAGCTTGCCAAAATGGTGCCCCCTAGCACGGAGGACTGGGGGCAAGGGAGATGAAGAAATCTCCTTGGAGGGGGGAGCCTGGAGTCCCTGGGCATTCTCACTAGTCAGCAGGTGTGTGCTGACCCGTGTCTTACATGGTGCCGGTCCTGCAGCACCACTCCTGCCTGCCTGTCCACTAGAGCTGCTCTCAGGTGGTAGAGCTGTGGCCTCTGCATGGGCCCCAGGGAGGGAGCCTGAGGCTCAGCAAGGGACCCATCAGGGCAGGTACTCCGACTCCTAGCCAGTGAGAGCCAAGGGGCAAGGGCCATCCCTGCCCCGCCATGTGCCAAGGACAGAGGCTACGCCGCAGCAAGCACATCCTTGATGGCACTGGTGAGAGGGAAGCGTAGGTTCTGCCCACAGAAGTTGCCCCGAAAGTCATCCAAGTCCAGGGTCCACACCATAGCACCAGCCAGCTGCCTGCTCTTCAGGTACTTTGCCTGGGAGGGAGACCCAGAGGGGGCAGAGTTGGGGTCCCAGGCCAGGGTGTATATGTGGGGAGTGTGCTATGTGGGCACCTCCCCAGGGGAGAGAAAAGTAGCCACCTGAGAGCCAAAAGACACCTGTAGCCCAGCCCCACCCTCAGGGCAAGGAGCTTCCCTCCCCCTCTTCATCCTGGGTGTGGTCTTAGGAACCTACCTTGTTTTTGACGCTCTCCTGGTCATCATACCCCACCCACTGGTTGCCCTTGGTGGCATAGGGGACCTGCTGGCCAAGGGGTCTACGGACTGTGGCTCCTTGGAGGAAGTCACAGATCTGAGCAGAGAAAACAGCAGGCGTGATATGGGGGACCGCGCTAGACTTTGCAGGTCACAGAAAAGCTGCCATTCCCCAAATCCCCTTCAGCCCCTCATTTCCTTCTGCAGGGTACACTTGCCCCTTGAACTGCAGGCTTCACTCAACTTGACTTAAAACAGTTGTAAATATCCCAGGGTTCTGTGACTGAGGGCATCAAGGGGACTCTAATTAGCTTCCTGCATCTTAAACAGGGATATGGGAAAAGGTGGGCTGACACTGAGGATTGGCCCAAGGCAGCACAGACAGCAGAGCTTGGGCCAAAATAGAAGAAACTGCCTCTTGTCTGGAGAGGGATGTAGACAGGATATGCCTGCCCCCCACCTCTCTCTTCACCAAAGTGCTGGATCTGCTGGAACTTTTTTTTTTTTTTTCCCTACACTCAGGGTATGAAATTTCCCTGGCCACAGATCGAATCTGAGCTGCAGCTGCAACCTGCGCTGCAACTGCGACACCAGCCAGATCCTTTAACCCACTGTGCCTGCGCTGGGCTGGGGATTGAACCCATGCCTCCACAGCAACCCAAGCTGCTGCAGTCGGATTCTCAACCCACTGTGCCACAGCAGGAACTCCTGGAATTTTTCTTTTTTTAATTCCCAGTGGAGTAAAAGTGAGGATGGGATAGGAGGCTTACCTTCCCCAGGGCTGCTGGCAGTGTGGGAAAACTTACCTCCCCCGCCTCAACTCATACCTCATAGTAGGCGAGGATCCCTTTCTCCTTGGTGAACTGGCCTGGTATTCCTGGCCCTGATGCGGGGGCTCCCACGTCTGTCTTGGAAGAGGCCAAAGTGAAGCTCCTCCCAAAAGTGGGGATACCCATCACCAGCTTATTGGCTGGGGCCCCCAGCCTCAGCACATAGCTCACAGCATAGTCCTGGATGTGGGTGAGGAAAGACAGGTTGAACAGTTAGGTGCTGGTGGTGCAGGAGGAGGAAGGCTGTGCAGATCGCACTGCTGCCTTGAAAGGTAGAGTGCTGGGTCATTTGGACTTCCCTCCTTTCTGGGGACCCGTAAGGTCAGTCTAAAATGCATTGTATAGGAGTTCGCATTGTGGCTCACTGGTAATGAACCCAATTAGTATCCTTGAGGATGCGGGTTTGATCCCTGGTTTTGCTCAGTGGGTTAAAGGACCCAATGTTGCCATGAGCTGTGGTGTAGGTTGCAGATGCGGCTTGGATCCCATGTTACTGTGGCTGTGGTGTAGGCTGGCAGCTGCAGCTCATTTGACCCCTAGCCTGGGAACTCCCATATGCCTCAGGTGCAGCCCTAAAAATCAAAAAATAAACAGATAAAATGCATTGTATAGTTTCAATCTCAAAAATATCCTTTTAGGTATAGGAAGGGATTGGCAGTATTTGACAGTTGCAGAATTCAGGTGATTGGCTCAGGATACACAGCAAAATCTAGACTAGACTCTTGCTTTCTCAGCCCCCAGCCCCCTTTGTGTTCCTCCCATCTGCCCTCTGCCTTCACTTGGCCCTCCCTGTAGGCCCAACAGGAGATGTCCTGATTCTTTTTTTTTTTTTTTATAGTTGATTTACAATATTCTGTCAATTTCTGCCATATAGTAAAGTGACCCAGTCATACACACACACACACACACACATATATATACACATATTCATATATATACACTCGTTTTCTCATATTAGCTTTCATCACGTTCTATCATAAGTAACCGGATGTAATTGCTTTTTGTTTGTTTGTTTGTTTGTTTTTTAGGGCTGCACCCATGGCATATGGAAGTTCCCAGGCTAGGGGTCGAATCAGAGCTACAGCAGTTGGCCCCACAGCCACAGCAACACAGGATCCAAGCTGCTTCTGTGACCTACACCACAGCTCATGGCAATGCCGGATCCTTAACCCACTGAGCAAGGCCAGGGATCAAACCCGCATCCTCAGGAATCCTAGCCAGGTTCATTAACTGCTGAGTCACTAAGGGAATGCCCTCCCTGTGCTGATTCTTTAGGGACATGCCATCTCCCCAGTCCCTGAGCTTTGGAGATGCATAAACTGCGGCCTCAGTTTCCTCATCTGTGAAGTCATCCCTTGCAGGATTACTGAGGAGTAGAGAGGTTGGAGTGTGAGCTCCGTCAGGTGGCAGGTCTCTGTGGTACCCCCCACCCGACCCTCCCTCTACTGGGGCACTCACTGCATTGCTGAATCTGTCGGAACTTGCATCCCCCTGGCCTCGGAACAGGGGACTGTGATGTCCTGTAGTTTGGCGCCAGGCTCCGTGGAAGTCATAGGTCAAAAGGCTGATGAAGTCCAGGTGTCTGTGGAAGAGGGGATGGAGAAAAACGTGAAAAATTAAGAATGTTCTTGGCCACACAGGCCCCATCCTAGGGGATGTGAGCAGGAGTAACAGGTAACCAGAAGAAACACATTAACCCCCAACCCAGTAGAACCTGGCAATTCACTGCCTAGGCTGCCGGACCACCTCACCTGTGCTATACTGGGGAGTGGGCTCAGAGCCCCACAAGTGCATTTAAGACAAGAACAGTGTTCTTCCGTTCTGCCCCCATCACGCAGTTAGGAGCTGGCCTCCATCTCACCTCACCCTCTCCACTTGGGCCACATTCACCTTGGTGAAAGCAGATTAAACGTGGCATCAACACTGATTGGCCAAAGGGGACCTGCTGTACAGCACAGGGAACTCTACCCAATAGTCTGTGATAATCTATGTGAGAAAAGAATCTGAAAGTGGAGTTCCTGTTGTGGCTTAGAGTAATGAACCTGACTAGTATCCATGAGGACACGGGTTCGATTCCTGGCCGCGCTCAGTGGGTTAAGGATCTGGCATTGCCTTGGGCTGTGGCATAGGTCACAGACGCAGCTTGGGTCTGGTGTTGCCGTGGCTGTGGTGAAGGCTAGCAGCTGCAGCCCCGATTTGACCCCTAGCCTGGGAACTTTCATATGCTGCGGGTGCAGCCCTAAAAAAAAAAAAAAGAAAAGAAAAAAGAATCTGAAAGTGAATGGATATGTGTACATGTATAACTGAATCACTCTGCTGTATAGCAGAAATGATCACTATGTTGTAAATCAAAAAAAAAAAATTTTTTTTTAAAGTGAATGGAGTTCCTGTTGTGGCTCAGCAGAAATGAATCCGACTAGTAGCCAGGAGGTTGCAGGTTCGATCCCTTGTTCAGTGGGTTAAGGATCCAATGTTGCTCTGAGCTGTGGTGCAGGTCGCAGGTGTGGCTCAGATCCTGCATCGCTGTGGCTATGATGTAGACCGGCAGCTGTAGCTTCGTTTCAACCCCTAGACTGGGAACCTCCATATACTATGGGTACAGCCCTAAAAAGGAAAAAAAAAAATTGTAAATCAGCTCTACTTCAAGAAAAACTTTAAAAAATAAAATAAATACTTTAAGGACAAGTTCAGGAAAAAAATAAGTTGCATCAACAGCCTTGTGCAGAAAGAGCAGGACCAAATGATGACCTGAACTTATGATTCCTTGTGGTGGGGAGATTGCCGCACATGCAGTTGGAAGGTCTGCTGTGGATTACATGAACATGAGTTTCAGGTGCTTGAGGCAAATGGTTGAGAGCCACCTCATTCCCACCTGCTAAGTGATCAATTAAAACACCTTGTCTACGTTTCCCTAAGACCCAAAGAAGATTCTAAAGTCAGAGTGAAGAGGAGTTCCCATCATGGCGGAGAGGAAACAAATCCGACTAGGAACCACGAGGCTGCAGGTTTGATCCCTTGCTTCATTCAGTGGGTTAAGGATCTGGTGTTGCCGTGGGCTGTGGTGTGGCTCGGATCTGGCGTGGCTGTGGTGTAGGCCAGCAGCTGTAGCTCCAATTAAACCCCTAGCCTGGGAACCTCCACATTCCGTGGGTACAGCCCTTCGGGAAAAAAAGGAAAGTCAGAGTGAAGAGCTTTTGTTTCTTACTCTTGGGTTTCCTAAGACCCATGGCTTTGTTCCATGGGGACAGACTGTTTGACTGGGGACTGCTCATTCTCACATGCATTAGAGGGCTGGCTAGGAGGAGGGGCAAGGCAAACAGGAGAGGGGTCCCCTGCACCTTGTGGACCCCAGCAGTCTAGAAATGGAAGGAAGGGTTCCTGCTGTGTTGCCTCTCCAGAGACTAGCACTCTGCTCAGGCAGACGTGGAGCAATGCTTGTTACTGACTGGCTGTTTAACTTTCCCTACCTTCTCTTCCACAAATACATACATTCATAGCAACTGTCTCAACTGGTCAGCATAATACCCCAAGCGAAAAGGAAGAATAGGGATTATTATGCCCATTTGACAGATGGGGAGGCTGGGGCACAGAGAGGGAAAGTGACTTGAGTGTGCTCAGGGTCACACATCAAGCCTTTGGAGGAACTAGGACTGGAAGCCCAGTCTTCTGACTAAACATGGAATGGAGAGTGAGGGCAGAGTGGGTTGGAGACTCACTGAGATATCTGGGCGATGTCATAGCCTCTGTCAATGGCGACCTTCCCTGCAGACACCGCTCCGCTGAGCAGGAGCCGCTCTGTTCCAGGCAGGGCTTCCCTTACAAATTCAGCCTTCATTTCCTGGTTGGGAGAGAAGCAAATGAGCACAAGCCTTATAGAGAAAGATCTCTGGGCACATCATTGGCCTTCCTGTCTGCCATCATCCCTAACCTGACTGGGGCTCAGTGGGAATGATAAAGTGGTTCCGTCCTCAGGCTCACCCATCCTTTTCCTTCAAAACTGTTTGGACCAATCTCCTCCCTACACCCCATGCAGACCTATCAACACTCAATTATTCTCTGTCCTGGTGGGTCCATAAAAATAGAGGGTGATCCCACTTGGCCCACAGTTGATGTTGGAAGAAATTTGCCTGTTGGTCTGTGCCTTGTTCAAGCTTGTACATGAGAACACAAAATTAAAATGATTTGTATTGTTTCTGTGAACGATTTGTTTAAATGATAACTATGTCCCTGGGGTAACTAGAGATGCTTGGGCTGCCCCAGATGGGTCTGTCTCCGATGCAGTGCATGCTGGAGAGTGGGCAGCATCCATGTGGGAATGAAGAGGGGCCAGTGATGCTCCCCTATCTGGGCAGAGAGGAGCGGGCACTCTGCTTAGTGACCTCTGCCTCTTAGAAGCCCTATCCATCTCCCACGGTGTCATGTGATTCTTCCTCGCTGGGTAAGATCTCAGGACACAGACCAGTTCGGGTCTTACCTCTGGTCCAGATCTCAGGATCCTGCAGCCAGGAGGCCTCAGTCCTCCCTTGCCTGCCTCAGAAGAACATCTCTGAAGATAGCTTGTACCCTCCCTGTTCCTTTCCCCAACCCGACCAGCACCTTGACTAGAGTGGTGAGATGCCGCTTGTCTCTCCGCCCAGGGAAGATCCAGGCTAGGTCCAGTCCATCAAAGCCATGGGTCCGCAGGAATGGTGGCACCGACTTGATGAAAGTCCTGCGACTCTGAGTGTTGGAGGCTATTTTGGAAAATCTGGAACCGAAATCACCCCAGTAGAATTCTCAGCACCAAAATGCTGAATGCCTCGGCCCTCTGAGGGTAGGTCTCTGGGACATATGGAGCCCAAACCCACACAGCTCTAAGAGGCCATGTTTGGGACAAGACCCATCTCTAGGCATCTTAGAGTGTACGCTTTGGAGCCAGATATCCTTGGATCTATCATCTACTATCCAAGACACATTGAGCAGGTTATAACCTGAGCCTCAGCTTCCTCATCTCTAAAATGGGCATAAATATATCACGTAGTGCTGTTATGAGGATTACATGTGATAATGGCTGGACAGGATGCATGACATGCATGGGAGCTCTCATGGCCATACCTTGTCCCCTTTTCAGAGCTCCTACTCTACCCACTCCATGAAGTCTTCCCAGGGCCTCCACTTCCAAATGTTTCCTTTCATTTCATCTCTCTCTTTCCAGCCCCTTCGGATAGTAACCCCCAAATGTCTTTGCTTTCATGTCTGAGAAGCAGTTTAAAAGAGCATTTGCAGGAAATCAGAAGCTTTACCTTGCTGTGTGACTCTTGGCAAGTCCTTTTCCCTTTTGGGCTCTGATTTATTGGTTGTACATGAGGTAGACCCCTGAAAACCATTTAGGACCCTGTGCCTGACCAGTTTGGGATCCCCGTGACCACCTGCCCCACACATAGCAGGTGAGGAGAAACTTACGCCTCTTCCTATTCCATCATCCTCTGGGGAATGTGTCCTACCTTTGAGAACCAAAGTTCCATCCTCCAACAGACAGGAGGGTCTTCAGGTTGGGGTTCCTGTGGAGCACAGGGAAGCAGGAGGGTAGGGGTGAAGTGAAGTTGTTGGGGCATGGGTTGGCCCCATGTTTGGGAGGCTGTGGAAGGCTTCTAGCTTGGAGTGGGAGGCCCTTCCTTCCAACCCTGAGATTTAGTAGGCTAAGAACTGCTAAGTATTTGTGGCAGTTACTCCTAGGTATGCTGCCCAATTTCATTCCCTCCAATGGGGAAGCCAGGCTATGGCAAAATAGAGCCATGAACACTCTGATGCTCCATGGAGAAGTGATGAGAGACATGCCTCCCTTTCCCAAGGGAGCTCAGCTGCACCTTCTTCTACAGTCTGCCTCTTTCAATAACCTGCCACTTCCCCTCATCACCTCCTCTCACTGAAGCCGAGGCCCTCCTACTCTCCACCCAGAGGGGAGTACTGAGGGCCATCCCCTTGGGCAGAGGGACTCTGCCCTGAAGCCAGCCCGGCTAACCCTCCATCTTCCTCCAGCCCTGGCCAGCCCATGGCCCAACCTGTTCTTGAGTGTGTTCAGTGTGTCATAGAGCGTCACATCATTCCACTCCAAGGTGTCAATCTCATTGTTGCTTATGTTGGCAAAGCTGTAGATGATGTGGGTGCAGAGGAAGGGGTCGATGGCATCTGGGAAGCAGCTCCCATCACCCTCCCGGTACTGAGACCAGCTGGTATAGTAGCAAACCAGCTTGTAGGCAGCACCTGAAGGAGAAGGCTAGGGTGGGGCCTGGGCCAGGATTGAGCCTGAGCCCCAAGCTGCACACCAATGGGATTTTAGGGGGCGGGATAGATGGACAGAATTGTGAGCAAAATTAGAATCCTAAATGAAAGGGTCTGGCTCAGGTGCCTCTGCCTTTTTTTCCCTGTTTGATGAAAATAAGGCCCTATTCCAGAGTTCCCATCATGGCACAGCAGAAACAAATCTGACTAGGAAACATGAGGTTGTGGATTTGATCCGTGGCCCCTCTCAGTGGGTTAAGGATCTGGCATTGCTGTGGCTGTGGTGTAGGCCAGTAGCTGTACCTCAGATTGAACCCCTAGCCTAGGAACTTCCATATGCCTCGGGTGCAGCCCTAAAAAGCAAAATAATAAGGTCAATTCTGAAAACGCTTAGAAAAGATCAAATGCAATGGATAAATATACTGCCAGGGTGGGGTGCGAGGGGAGCAGGCTGATGAATAAAGATGAAATGGGACCTGGTGCAAGTAAAGAAGGCTTCCTGGAGGCAGTGGCTTTGAAGGAGAGGAGGTGCCCAGTCTTCAACAGCCAGTGTCAGAAGACCCTGGCCTTCAGGGGAGATTCTCGCAGGACCTTCAGTGGAGTATTTGATCTGAGATTCTCTGGCTCATCTCTTCTCTGCCTTCCTGTGGGAGTGCCCCTAACTTGCAACCCACCCAGAACAGCAGTCCCTAGGCTCTCTTGGTCCATCCCTCAAGCTGGGGTACAATAGCTCAATGGACCAATTCCTCCTCTCCTCTCATTCTGATTTCTCCTGCTGCAAAGTAGGCCTCTTCTGCCCTCTGGCAGTGAGCATCCTTCATCGTTGCTGTCTCTGGGCTCCTGTTAGTGGTTCCCACCAGACCATTAGTTGAAGACTTCATTGAATCTGAGTCTTTGAAAAATTTTAATTTTGAAATTTTTTAAATATATAGAAAAGTAGTAGAAAAGTAGGGAGTAGTAGTATGATAAACATCTATATACTCATTACCTCATCACCTGGGTTTAACAAATGCTAATATTTCTCAGCCATTTAAGTCACAGAAGAAATTGGAAACACACTCTGTCAGTGCTCAGGTCTCCTCCTCACAGCCCTTGCCACACCCACACCTCCTGGGACTTAAAAGGGGGTTACTTACAGCTCTGGAGCAGCACCAGGGCCACAAAACCTGAAAGGAAATGCAAGGTGAGACCACCTCCTGCAAGTATCTCCTGCCCATCCTTCTGCTCCCCCTCACCGCACCCCCCCCGCTGCCCCTCCACCCCATCCCCGGCCCCCAGCCACCCCAATCAGGGAATCAAGGTCAAGGGCCTCCTCAGACCAGGCTCCTCCTCCCTCCCTCCCCATCTCTGCTTTCCACCCCCTTCCCTCTCCTTCCCACTGCCCCTCCCACTCTGCAGGTAGGAGGCCAGTCCCTCTGTGCAGTGGCTCAAGGGCCAACCCAGAGACCTGTCTGAGCCACCCTCAGACCCATCCTGGCTGTAGCAGAGGGGTGGCTCTGTGGCTTCTTCCTGTGCCCTCAGCCTCCTGCAGCCCACAGCGTAGGCAGGACACTTCCTCAGACCTTGAACTTCCTCTTATACCTGTCCCACTCCACTCCCCCACGCCCCACACCATCCCATTTATGGGAACTGAGCTGTGTGTCAATGAAGGAACTACCAGGCTTGAAAGTGGTGGGGGTGGAGCCCTGCCACCAAGGCGATTGAGAAACCCTGGGGAGTTTTGAAAACTTGGGCCAGATCTCCCTGAGGCATCTGCCAGCAGAAGAGCTGTTAGGGCTATGATCTGGGGGCTCCCGGGGCCAGTGACTCAACCTCACACTCACTTTTCTCTGTTTTCTCACTGGCAGTTTCTGGGCTTTTCTGGCAGCTTCTACCTTTTCCTCTCCAGCACTCCATGCATCTAGGCCCTTGGCCGGGTTGAAACTGGTCACAATTGAGTTCTGTAATCCATGGTGCCCCAAACAAGGCTGCTATTTAGTCTCTCCCTGAGCCCAGCAGCACCCTGCCTGACCTACTCTCCTTCTCCAAGCTGTTTCCCACAGCCAGGCCTGAGAGTAGAGGGTCAGAGAGCAACTGATGTACAGATTATTTAAAGGAAAAGCTGGAGACAGTGGGAAATTCCCAAGAATGCTCTGAGACCTGGTGCTGTTTTTCTTCCTTTTTGAAAAGCCAGTGAAAATGAGTGAGAAAAGGAGTTCCCTCTGTGGCGCGACGGGATCAGTAGTGTCTTGGGAGTGCTGGGGTGTGGGTTCAATCCGCAGCTGGGCACAGTGGTTTAAAGATCTGGTTGCCACAGCTGTGGCTTAGGTCATGACTGCGGCTCAGAGATCTGATCCCTAGCTTAGGAATTCTATAGGACTCAGGGCGGCCAAAAATGAAGAAAAAAAAAGGTGTGAGAAAGGATCTGGATCTGGCAAGACTGGGACTGCAACAAAGTAGCAAGGAGTAAAAATGAGACAACTTTTGATAACTTTTGATTTCCCCCAGGAGAGGTTAATCTCAGAAGATGAATAATCTCCATAACTTGAGCTCCTCTCTCTTGACATGCAAGCTCAACGAAGTTATCCCTTTCTAGATCCTTCAGTGATTTTGTATCACTCTTCAGATAAGAACAAACTTCTCTTTTTTTTTTGTTTTTGTTTTTGTCTTTTTCTAGGGCCACACCTGCGGCATATGGAGGTTCCCAGGGTAGGGGTCTAATTGGAGCTGCAGCTGCTGGCCTACACCACAGCTCACAGCAATGCCAGATCCTTAACCCATTGAGCAAGGACAAGGATCGAACCTGCAACCTCATGGTTCCTAGTCGGATTCGTTAACCACTGAGCCACGACAGGAACTCTAAGAACAAACTTCTTAACAAGCCTTTGCATGGTTTGTCCCCTGTTTGTGGAAACTTTTTGGCCAAAGATTCTGGTCAGCTCAATTCTTTGCAGGCTATATATTAATTAATAGATAGTGAGTGAAAGTTCTGAATTGCCAGCGTGGGTTGGAGGGCTTCTCAACAGATACCTTTATTTTTACAATAACATTAGGTAATAATCCGATGTTAGCCACATTGCTTTCACATCCCTCTCTTGGTGGTCTCTCCCTCTGTCCCCCTTCACTTCCTTCCTCTTCCTATAAGACTGAAACAACTTCACCCCTTTATTGTAAGAGAAGAGGACAGAAGGTGGTTTGTCCAGAGTCATATTCACGAATGCTAAAGGGACACTGTTTCTCCTTGTTAAAGCAACAAGCTTTCTTTTGTAGCCTAAATGATTGACAACCGTGATAGTCCACGAAAACTTATCCTTGTTTGTTTGGGTGGTTGGGAAATGAACTTCCTCTCATCCCTGATAGAAGTATTACAAAGTAGCAGGCATGCAAATTTTTTCCTAACAAAGTGCAGGATGCTAAGAAAACACCTATTTTCACCCTCTTTCTTTGTTAAGAATTATTTCATAGGTTCAGAATGGTCCAAGCCTTGTCCTGTGCTCCCCCCAAACCAGTTTATTAATTCCGTAATGATGGAATTACATAATAATGATATCGTTATGACAAATATCCAAGACATCCCCTGGGCCTGCTCCAACCCTGGGCCTGCTCCAGCAGGATTGGCCAAAAGTCCCCAGGCACATCACCTCGCAGCCTCATCTCACATCATTCCATGCCCAGTTTACTCCCTCTAAGCCGCCCACGCATGCCTTCTTTCAGATCCTTATATTCACTCTACTCTTTCTCACCTCAGGACCTTTGTATGTGCCATCTACTTGCCTGTCAATAACTATGAAGGGCCCAAGATTTTATACTACTTGCAAGCCAGTGACACAGACAGCCACAGCCTCATGGATTCTGGCAGAAGACAAGACTCCTAGGTCAGAGACAAAGGATTTGTTCATGGCACAGCAAGCAGCAGGAACTTCATGTTTGCATCACTTCTTGTGAAAAAGAAACAGCTATTTTGAATTGTTACCTAGGCATTTTATAGTATAACACTGCTTACACCCAGAGTCTAGATATTTAGATAGGGATCCACGTTTAGGATACCTGCCATAATGTCCTGCTTTGCATCTTTTAAAATAAGTACTTATAGGAGTTTCCATCGTGGAACAGCGGAAATGATTCTGACTAGGAACCATCAGGTTGCAGGTTCAATCCCTGGCCTCACCCAGTGGGTTAAGAATCTGGCGTTGCCGCGAGCTATGGTGTAGGTCACAGACGAAGCTCGGATCTGATGTGGCTGTGGCTGTGGTGTAGGTTGGCAGCTGTAGGTCCAATTCAACCTCTAACCTGGAAACTTCCATATGCCACAGGTGTGGCCCTAAAAAGCAAAAAAATAAATAAATAAATAAATAAAACATTAAAAAAATAAAATAAAATAAAATAAGTACTTACAGTTGAGCTATCAAAAAGTTAGTGGGCTGCTCCCTCAAGCACCTTATAAGTAAAAACTGCTTGCTCTCTGTCTCCTGATGGCCTTTGACCCAGGACTGAGGACAGTCCCTCCCCTGGCTCATTGCCCACCCCCCTCCTCTGTTTCTAGAATCTGTAAGTAATAAATCTTGTCACTTTACTTCCTTTGAGTGAGTGTATTGAAGCTATGCCTACTATCAAAATGGCCCAGGGTTTTCATTTCCCCAAAGTGGAAACCTAGACCATAATGGAGCTGCCTGCCCATCCTGTGTGGATGCTTGGTGCCTCCTTATTTGGCAGGTCATACCCTGCATATTCCTAAACACACCAGCTGAAAGTCAACTTAACACAGTTCCCTTGGACCCAAATTCCAGGGGGTGATGCTGGAGCAGCCCAGGAGATTCTGCACATGAAGCCAGCAGCATCAGAGAAGAAGAACTCTGAGTTTAGGGAACCTGAATTTTCTATAATGAGCAGTAAATCTGCCTCTCCTTTCCCATGATGGGAGAGAATTTTTATTATACTGGTCAGTAAACAAGCCTGCCTTCTGCTCCAGGGGAAAATGCTATTTCTACCATACCAGGCTATTTGCTCTAAAAACATTGAGAAGTAGCATGGAACAAAGGCAGCCAGAGCCTCTGGTCATACGACATGCAGCAATGCAAGAGACCCATGGAGAAATGTCTCCCAACACTGCCCTTCCTTTTAAATTTTTTTTTCCACTTTTACTTTTTTACTTTTTAGGGCTGCATGTGCAGCATGTGGAACTTCCCAGGAGTCGAATTGGAGCTGCAGCTGCCAGCCTACACCACAGCCACAGCAACACCAGATCCGAGCCACCTCTGTGTCTTACATCATAGATCACAGATACTCCAGATCCTTAACCCACTGAGCCAGGCCAGGGATCCAACCCACTTCCTCATGGGTACTAGTAGGATTCATTACTGCTGAGCCGCGACAGGAATTCTGCAATACCGCCCTTCTTTGACCAGTTCCCTCTTATTCATCCTTCCTACTGCAGCTCAGCAGGCATCTTCAGAAAAGGCAGGCCCTCTGGTGGGGAAAACCCCCTAATGGGGCTGTCAGAGTACTTTGTGCCTCTCTTTCTAGTACGTGACTCAGTTATAATTTTACATTTTGAATTGTGAATGTGAATGTCTTATTAATATCTGCCTCTCTCACTAGACTGTGAACTCGGTAAAGACAAGGACTAGAGTATAGTATTCGCTTTTGTATCCATTCCTAACGTTTGACGCATAGTAGATGCTTAGTAAAGGATGTATTGAGTGACTGAATGAATGATCTCAAGATTGCACATAATTCCAAACTCTTAAATCTTGAATTTGGAACCTGATATTCCAGAAATTTCATCTCTTTCAATAGCTTTTGTCACCCGGTGAATAACCAACTCAGGAGGTACAATGAAACTGCAAAACAAAACGTCCTGACAATCTTTCCCTGATCCAACCTTTCCAAGCCCTCATGCTACCCGAGCTGCTCATTTGCTCATTTAATCAATGCTTAGTGAGAGTGGACAGTAGCCTTGCACCATGGGAGGTGGTAAAGGCAGAATCAGTGCCTATCCTCAAGAAGTATATGGTCTGGCAAAGAATATGGACATCAAACAAAGAATTATATAAATAAGTACTTTATTTCAACCGTGAAAAGTTCATCAAGGCCATTCTGAGGGTTAGAGACTTTATGAAAGTTGTGGGTGATCAGGGAAGCCCTGGGGAAATGATGTTTCAGCTGAGGTGAGAAGGAATGATAGGTGCTAGCCTGGCAAAAACTTGTGAGGCAGGAGAAACAGAAAAAGCCTGGGGTGGGAAGAGGCTGCCATGTTCCAGGACCTTGAAGGATTCAAGAGTGTTTGAAGCATGGAGCTCCCGTTGTGGCTCAGCAGAAATGAATCTGACTAGCATCTACGAGGATGCAGGTTTGATCCTTGGCCTCGCTCTGTGGATTAATGATCCGGCATTGCCATGAGTTTAGGTGTAGGCTGTAGATGTGGCTCGGATCTGATGTCGCTATGGCTGTGGCATAGACCAGTGGCTACAGCTCCCATTCAACCCCTAGCATGGGAACCTCCATGTGCCTCAGGTGTGGCCTTAAAAAGACAAAAAAAAAAAAAAAAGAAAGAAAAGAAAAAGAAAAGAGTGGTCGAAGCACAGGAATGGGGGCAAGGAAGGCACAAATGAGTCAGGAGCCTGCGGGTAAACAGACCCACCAGAGAGGACAATTTCCTGGGTCTCAGGAGCACCTCTTGTGCTTATTTTGAGGAACCGTTCCTTTTGCAGGGAGTGTCAGAGCCAATGAAGGTGGTGTTAACATCCCACCAAGTATTTGAGGGGAAGTTATTTATTTACAAGCAGGTCTCTTCCTCCAAATTCATTCCCAAGTCCTCAACTCCAGCATGGTATTAGCGTCAGCACACAGCAGATGCTGTTGAGGTCTCAGAGACAGAAACATTTAGACGAGAAAACAATTTACTGCAAAAAGTAAAAGGAAGTCCAACTTTAGAATGAAAGATTGGTTTGTCAAATACAAAACACAACAAGTATTAAAGGAAGAAAAAAAATGACCAAAGCTACCATGTTCATGGTAGAAATCAGCAGCTTTCTTGTTATTGATCTGGGTTCTTGACCTTCCTTAGTCATTAGAAATTGATAAGAGGCCAGGCAAGAAACTCAGGCAAGGAGTTCCTGTCGTGGCTCAGTGGTTAGCGGATCCAACTAGGAACCATGAGGTTGAGGGTTCGATCCCTGGCCTCGCTCAGTGGGTTAAGGATCTGGCATTGCCGTGAATTGTGGTGTAGGTTGCAGACGCGGCTTGGATCCCTCTTTGCTGTGGCTCTGGCATAGGCCAGTGGCTACAACTCTGATTAACCCCCTAGCCTGGGAATCTCCATAAGCCGCAGGAGCGGCCCTAGAAAAGACAGAAAAGAAAAAGAAATTCAGGCAAGGCTTTATTGAGGCCCCGGGTGCAGCAAAGGGGAGTGAAAATAAGCAATAGATTCCCTTGGTCTCTCCTCAGGGACAGAGGGGGGAGCTGGTTTCTTACATGGGGTGAGGGTAGGGATGGGTCCAGGAGTTAGGCCAGAGGGGTGGCTTAGGTTGTCTTCCCACCTCTTTGGGGGTGATGTGTGCAGGAGGCATGTGCAGTATCTGCTTTTGCTCTCCACTCTTCAGAAGTGGTAGGTTGGTTTTTTGTTTTGGGGTTTTTTGTTGTTTTTTTTTTTTTTTTTTGTCTTTTTAGGGCCGTACCCACAGCATATGGAGGTTCCCAGGCTAGGGGTTGAATCGGAGCGGCAGCCACCAGCCTACACCACAGCCACAGCAACACCGGATGGTTAACCCACTGAGCGAGGCCTGGGATTGAAGCTGCATCCTCATGGATGCTAGTCAGATTCCTTTCCGCTGAGACACGACAGGAACTCCAGTAGTTGGTTTTTAAGGTTTTTTGGTATCTTCTGGTCCCTAATTTGCCCCAACTGTGCAAGCACACAGTTATGTTTAGTCCCTTATAGTTTTTTGTTTTTTGTTGCTCCGGATGTTTATCCTGGTGCAAGCACTGCAGCAAAGGGCCCCAGGTCCCAGGTTCCAGCCCGTCTCATTCTCAAAGGCCCACCATATTCTCCAGATTAGCTTGTTAGCATAGTAAAAACCAGGGAGAAGATTATTTTTGTCAGAGAGTCCACATTGATGAGAAATAGTGAAGGTTTATTACTTTGGAGTCCTGAACAAGTCAGGATAACCTGTCGTTTGGGGTTTATCTCTACGTGCAGAATGTCCCCACCCTCACCCCCGTGTTACCCAGTCATGAATGAAGAAGAGCTAAGTCAGTTTTTGCTTCTGTGGTTTTTCTTTTCATGTGGGCAAGTTCTTGCTATTGAGATAACTTAAGTTGACAGTTTTCTGACTCAGTGTTATCGAATTGATAGTTCATTTTATGTGACTGAGGTTTATTTCCAAAGGCATAACAAGAAGTGATGTAACACATAAACACATTCTCTTTGGTGAACAGAACAAGAGCCACCTGTTATTGAGGCTGGAGAGAGAACTTCTGTCTGAAGATTTGTAAAACTCCTAGGGCTGGGAATACTTTTACATGTCAGAAAATTTTTGCTACACTTATTCTCACTGTTTTTTCTAAGATTCCCGTATTTGTTAATACTGTTGCCCTGCCAAGAAATGAACATTTTACTACCTGTGAGGCTGAAGTTTCATAAGTCATAAAGTTGTCCCAGAGAAGTTTTCCTGGAAGGACTTCATAGTTGTCATTCCCACATGTAAAATTCAGTCTTTGTTCCTTGATAATGGGCTTATCATACCTAATTAAGTAGAATTTTTGGCATAATTGATGTTCAGTTAATTATATTCTGGTAAGAAAAAGGAGAGTTCTTTTTTTTTTTTTTTTTTTTTTTTTTGGTCTTTTTTGTCTTTTTTGCCGTTTCTTGGGCCGCTCCTGTGGTTTATGGAAGTTCCCAGGCTAGGAGTCGAATCAGAGCCATAGCCACTGGCCTATACCACAGCCACAGCAACGCAGGATCCGAGCCGAGTCTGCAACCTACACCACAGCTCACGGCAACCCCAGATTCTTAACCCACTGAGCAAGGCCAGGGATGGAACCCGCAACCTCATGGTTCCTAGTCAGATTCGTTAACCACTGAGCCACAATGGGAACTCCAGAAAAAGGAGAGTTCTTGATGAACCTATATAAATAATCTATCTGACCATAAGAAGTAAATGTTATATCAATTTGTTTGATTACATTGCCTCAAATTTATAAAAGAGGAAAATTGGCCATAAAAAGTATAGGATCTTAGTAAAGACACTTTCCATACTACTTAACCTGTGTTATCATTGTTTTGAATGGAAAGGTTCTAACAATTGTGTTGCGCTAATCAATCACCTGGAGAAGGTCCAATATAAACTATTTTTCATACCTCACCTTTTATAAGGTAAAAAGTAACTTGATCCTTAACCCACTGGGCATGGGCAGGAATCAAACCCATGTCTTCGTGGATACTAGTCGGGTTTGTTACCACTGAGCCACAAACAGAACTGCATTACATCATAGGCATTTAAAGGCAAGAATTATAGCATTTTGTAAAAACACAGAAATTGGTAGTTATAATTATTAGAAACATGAACTCTTACAAAAAGAAGCTATTTTTATTAAAATGTAAAAACACACCAAAAGAACAGAGAGTTAACAGACTATGTTGATGATAAAAAGAGACTTCTGTTTTGGAATAGATTAAATTGATTATATATAGGCAGAAAAATCTCAGTAAAGAATACAATACTAATGAGTAAATTAATTCACATTGGGCTGACTTCATTTAAAAATTTAACACATATCACTATGCCTTTCAAACTTATTATTTGTAGCTATTTTAAACACAAGAAAATAAAGTTTACTTCCCTTCAGACCATCTAAGCTTATGGTATAACTTTAAATTTATTCCATATTATCTTTTCTTTTATACTTTGTCACAACTAGAACATCTTTAGTTTAGGATAAAATTATTCTTTTTTCCCCTTGATAAGCAAAAACACATCCATTATCTTGCACACACATCTTCCAACTGTCACAGTCATTTTGTACTTTTCTTAATACTCAGTGTGTACATTATCATAATCCAAAGGCATTTGTATAAGCTTTCAACCTGTTACTTCTGGCTATACTAGGATGTATTAAGTAACAGTAGGAGTGTTTTAAAAATTGTTGTTCAGGTATCCAAAGATAGTTTATTGCTACCTCAAATTAATACAGTATTAACTTAAGGACATAAAGTTATCTAAGGATATGGAAATTATAATTTAAGTTGACATATCAAGGCTGTCTTCTTTCAGCGTTCTATAAAATAATTTCAGAATTCCTGCTGTGGCACGAAGGGATTGGCAGTTTCCCTGCAGTGCCAGGACACAGGTTCAATCCCCAGCCCAGTACAGTGGGGTTCAGCATTGCCACAACTTTGGCATAGCTCACAGCTGTGGCTTGGATCTGATCCCTGGCCCAGGAACTCTATATGCTTCCAGGGAGGCCAAAAAAGAAAATAAATAAATCAAGTAAAATAATCTCCTTTTACAAAGATATTACTCATTATCAACTACTTAGCTGAACTTTTTATTTTGCAATTTTATAATCTTAAATAAATTGATGTTAAGGTGTATGGCCAGACAAAACAGTAGAGGAAATTTAGGCAATTCAAAATAATTGGGTTTTGACTCACTTGTCTGCCCACCCTTCCCCTGAGATCATATTCCTGCTTAAATAAATCCTCACTTTACTTTCTGGAAACAAAACAAAACAAAACAGAAAGCAATTGGGGTTTTCATGAGAAAATAAGCCCAGGAGTTACAAACTATAATAGTGTGTCTACATTATTTTTAAATGGTGGTAAAATCATTGTTTTTAAATGGTGGAGAAGACATAAAGTTGCTTTAAACCAAAATTATTAAATCAGGTTTTTTTTTCCTTAAGATTTTTATTTTAAGCCAGTGTTGTAGGCTTTTACTAGCTATTGGGACTATAATGAGTTATACACTTTAAAAAAGCATAAGGTGCTGTATATGATTGTGTCACTTTGCTGTACAACAGAAATTGAAGAAACATTGTAAATCAACTATACTTTAATTTAAAAATTTTTTTTTTAATCCAGAACTTTTGGATGAGGAAGAAGGCTCTGTATTAACAGAATCCCCACTGGCAGCAACATAAAACATATGAAGATGGAGAATTCTATCAATAGTCATAGAAACACACACACACAAAACCCAACCCCTTTTCTACTCTATATTCTCAAATGCCAGGAAATATCAGAATCCTCAAACAAACACATTTTCCCCCAAAAGACTACTGGGGACTAATGGCTATGTACCACTCCTGCGGGCACTAGTGTGGCCACAACCAACCATGTTCCATCAGAGTCAGAAACAAGATTGGCTGAGAATCAGCTTCAGTTCCATCACCTCACATGAGATTCCCCAGAGGAGTCAGGGAGGGATGAGCCAGGCACCAGGTCTGGACATGGTGCCCTGCAGGTTCCATGTATCTGTTGGTGTCAGTTGTCAAAGAAGGACTGGAGACTGATGCATTTAGAAAAGGGAAGAAAACATTCATTTGCAAAATCTGTGAATGAGTTGGCCTTCAGACAACTGGCTGGCCAAACACAAAGCACAAATAGTTAAAGGAAAACATTGCTAATGGCCAAGATGACCATGTTTCCATTAATCTATTCATGGTGGAAAAGAGCAGTTTTCTCACACAGTCATCATAGTCACATCAATCCCTCAGATGCCAGCATAGCACAACTCGGGGATCAAACTGTTTCTGTTAGGGAGTCCAAATTTCTGGAGAATAAGCAAGGCTTGCTATTTGGGGCCACCCCTGTTTGTTTGTTTTCCCCCTTTTTCCTGACTGTGGTGTGTATGTGCATGTTTAGTCATTTTGGAAACAGGGCAGTGTCAGCTTTTGTTTCTGCAGTGCCCAACACACATTTATTAAATTAACAGCAGTCCACAGTCCATTACAGGATCCTGAAAACCATGGTGTCTCTGGAGAAGCCACCCGAAGATAGTGAACGAGTGGTTGTACAAGGTCACCTTGGCTGACCTGAAATCAGTTTCTGGGTTAGTAGACAGGCTGAGAAATGACCCAGGAGCCATTTCTCCCTGGACAGGTGGGACGGCCATGCCAGGAGTGAGAGTCGGGGGGTGGGTGTCTTTCTCTGAAGGGAGCAGTGGCTCCCTGCGGGTCTGTGTTCTGAGATATGAACTGGGAAGAGAAAGCCAGGTGAGGAACCACTCAAGATCTTGGGGCCAGCAGTCTTCACCTATCTAAGGGCATGCATATTCTCCTCTAGGACCCATCTAGTTAAGGACAGGATGACCACACCAGTTGATCTCGGCGAGTCTCTGTCCAATGCCTCGGCTGGCTTGCTCCTCGCTCCCTGTCTCCGCTTCGCAGACCTCTCACGTTGGCGAGCTCCTCCCCCACCCCAGCACTCCGGCACCAACTCCCCACTTGAGTTTTCCTCTCCCTGCTTCCAGGCTTACCTCCTCCTCTTTCACCAAGCTCACATCTAATGGCTCTTTCCCCAACTCTGGCTTTACCACCACTGCCTCTTTGGTGATGTGTTTAGTGCCTGTGTGTTCCAGCTTTCCTCTCAGACTGGGAACTCGCTGAGGGAATAGGTTGTCTCTTTTCCAAATGCCGCCCACGGATCTCCCTGGAGGTAAATAAAGCCTCTCTACTCCTTCCCATCTCAGATCTGGTGCGTCCTAAGGGTCAGGATTTTGTTTCCTCTGCCAGCTTCACCACCATGTCTGTGCAGAGGTATGACTCTCCACAGCTCTCTTTAGCTCAAGGACCAAAGTCTCTGACAAATGTCTTTGGATGATGATGATGATGGTAGTGATGATTTCAAGCCACTGCTTTGAGGGGTGTCTAGCACTCATCTACAAAGTGAATTTAGAGGGGATTTTAGTGACTCTTCACTGGACCTCCCTTCCTTTCCAGGTGACAATCTTCATCTCCCATCCAGGAGAACATTCTCCCCCTTTTCCTCTCATTTGGATATCCAGAGGTAAGTAAGAGTTACTATTCCTCTTTCTCCCTCTCTCTCTCTCCTTTATGGAGGCTCTAAATCTCACCTACAAATGTGTAGCTCCAACCTATCTAAATAGCCATTTTCACCATAAGCAATGGTCCTCTCGTTGGGATGGCTTGTAATGCCAGGAGCGAAGAAGTGTTGGTAAAATATAAAACCATGGCCCCAGCGACCCCACGCCCACACTGTGCTGAGGAAGACTCAAAAGAACACTTTCCCTCTTATTCAGCTCTGCCCCTTGCTCACCTTGGGAACATTATTCTATCCCTTTGAGCCTCAGTTTTCCCCCAGGATTAAACGACTAAACTGTATGTAAGGGTTGCATGCAGTTTACCTTCCTTCACCACTCCCCACCTTAATTTCTGGCTCTTCTGTGGGATTTCCATCGTCTGCAGTTGAGATGTTTCTTGGCTTCCCCACTAAGTACTGAATTTGTGTAGCACTCGGGCAGAGCTACACAGATCTCATATCATAGCCAGGAGATGATTCAGAGAATAGTAAATTCTTTTAAGAGTCTTCAATACTGGAGTTCCCGTCGTGGCGCAGTGGTTAACAACTCTGACTAGGAACCATGAGGTTGAAGGTTCAACCCCTGGCCTTGCTCAGTGGGTTGAGGATCCAGTGTTGCCGTGAGCTGTGGTGTAGATTGCAGACACGGCTCGGATACCGAGTTGCTGTGGCTCTGGCATAGGCCTGATGAGACCCCTAGCTTGGGAACCTCCATATGCCACGGGAGCCGCCCTAGAAAAGGCAAAAAGACAAAAAAAAAAAAGACTCTTCAACACTAAAACAAGCAACTAGAAGCATCTATAGACCCTCAATCCTTAGAGATCTTAAGCTAGGCCCTTTGGCCTGAGATGAGATTAGATGAGATAACAAGGTCCCTTCTGGAGCCTGAAAAACGGATAAGGTTTGAAGAGAACAGATTATATATAAGAAGACTATGGTAGACAGAATAATGGTTCCCCAGAGTTACCCATATCCTAGTTCTCAAACCTGGGAACATAGTACCTTACATGCAAAAGGGGCTTTGAAGATGTGTCTAGGTCAAGAATCTTGAGATGGGGAGATTACTTCGGATTATCTTGTGAGCCTGCTGTAATCACAGAGTCCTTCAGACACAGAAAAGGAGATGTAATGAAGGAAGCAGAGGTTGGAGTGATCAGCTTTGAAGATGGAGGAAGGGGCCACAGGCCAAAGACTGCAGATGACTTCTTAAAGGTGAAAAAGGCAAGAAAATGGATTCCACCCTGGAGCCTCTAGAAGGAATGCAGCCCTGCTGACACCTTGATTTCAGCCCCATAAAACTTACTTTGGGAGTTCCCTTGTGGTGCAGAGGGTTAAGCATCCAGCATTGTCCCTCCAATGGCTCGGATCACTGCTGTGGCACAGGTTCAATCCCATACGTGGGAATTTCCAGTGTGGGTCATTCTGGCCCAGGAACTTCCACATGCCGCTAGTGCAGCCAAAAACAAATTTGCTTTGGATTTCTTAGCTCCAAAACTGTAAGAGAATAAATATGTGTCATCTAGAGCCACTAAAGTTTGTGGTAATTTGTTGCAGAAGCAGTAAGAAACTAACACAGAGATCGTTTTCTCCGGCTGGCAACAAGGAAACTAAGAATAGTTGACATTTCCAGGTCATTCATCCACTGGTGACAGAGCCTGCCCTAGAGCCCAGACTTCAGTTTTGTTTCACCAGGCACAGTCCAAAGCAGACCTGACTTCAGAGACAGTGAAAACATGCAGTGGCCTTGGAGAGGTGAAACCTTCATAGTGTGAAATGAATGCCTCTGATAAGTTGAAAGAGGCATTTCAGCTCCCTTAGTAAAAACAAACTCCAGGCAGGACTGTCAGAGTTGTTGCTTGGAGAAGAATTCCCATGTGGGAGAGGCACTGGATCATGTGATCCCTGCTCCGTCCCTAGGATTCACTAGGATGCACCCTCCCCTCAAGAGACTATCACCAAGGTGCTGGGGACACTGGCTGTCCCTTAACACTCCAGCCCAGAAGGTGGCACACCTTCCCTCCGCAGAGCTGAGTCTGAGCCACAGCATTCAAATGAGACTCTAGGGAGGGCTGCAGTGTATCAGTGGGAAGTGCACAGGGAGATTTGGGCTCTTCCCCACCCCACCTGGTGAGCCCACAGGAAGGGCACAACCTCATAACCCCTGTTCAGGGAGGGGCAACTGCTCCCAAGCTGGGGCCAAGAGAACCAGGCCCAAGATACGGGAATCCCTCTCCTGTCTGCCTTAGACCAGTCTTCCCAGCTCTGATTTCCAAGATTTGCTCTTTCCCCCACTTAAATGCAGCCCTTCGTCCTATTGCTGAAACTCGGCCTCTCTTCGCCATTGCCGAATATAAACGTGGAGAAAGAGTTTTGGGTGAAGGAGAAAAAGTAGCTGCATTGCTTTGCCAGGCAAAGGGGGCCAGAGCAGGCTAATGCCTTAAAGACAGTACCCCCTTTGGGAGAGATTAGGAGGTGGGTTTTTTGTTTTTTTTGGTTTTTTTTTTTTTTTGTCTTTTATAGGAGGTGGGTTTTTTTTTTTTTGGGTTGTGTGTGTGTCTTTTTGCCTTTTCTAGGGCCGCACCCATGGCATATGGAGGTTCCCAGGATGCGGTCTAATTGGAGCTGTCGCCGCCAGCCTACACCACAGCCACAGCAACGCCACATCCGAGCCACGTCTGCGACCTACACCACAGCTCACTGCAACACCAGATCTTTAACCCACTGAGCGAGGCCAGAGATGGAACTCGCAACCTCATGGTTCCTAGTCAGATTCATTAACCACTGCGCCACGATGGGAGCTCCCCAAAGAGGTGGTTTTGATAGGGATGGAGTAGGCACAGGTAGTTGTAGAAGTCCCAGTAAAAGATCATAGATAGAGAGGCATATGGAGGTTCCCAAGATAGAACCTCCCAAACCTAGAGGACTTTGGGAGATCACGCTAAGTTAATTGCTCCAGAAAGGCATCAGAACAAGCCAGGCTTGGAGTTCCCATTTTGGCTCAGTGGAAACAAATCTGACTAGTATCCATAAGGATGAAGGTTCAATCCCTGGCCTTGCTCAGTGAGTTAAGGATCTGGTGTTGCCATGAGCTGTGGTGTAGGTCGCAGACATGGCTTGAATCTGGTGTTGCTGTGGCTGCAACAGCTCTGACTTGACCCCTAGCCTGGGAACCTCCATAAAATGAAATTTAAAAAACAAACAAACAAAAAAGAACCAGGCCAGCTTGTTTGACTAATGGAGGCACGAGATTTGCCTCAGGTTGTTGCGTAGGGGATGGAGTGAGGCCTGCATTCAGGTTCAGACCTAGAGCAGGAGTTTAAGGACCACCCTTCCGCTGATTTGAATACCGGATACCAAGAAGGAGCTACTCCCAGAAGGGAAGAGGCGGTCTTTTCCCACCCCACTCCCTTTGATGATAAAACTAGCCCACCTGATCTCCAGGGCAGAGCCTCCTTAACTGCCCTCCCGCTTGCATCTCTCGTAAGCGTCCTATCTTAATAAATCTATTTCTTGTCTATTGCTCTCACTGAATTCCTTCTGCTCCGAGGTATGAAGAACCTGAACCTCAGGGAGTCCAGCCACCCGGTGAGTGATTCTAATTTAAAACTGGGTTCGAGTCCCAATCTAGATTTTGGCTGGGTTCGAGTCCCGGCATGTCGGTATGAGTCCCCATCTGGGTTTAGGCTGCGTTCAAGTCTCAGTCTGTGTTCTGGCTAGGTTCAGGCCGTTAGTGCTGTCAGTTTCAGTTTTATGGTTTGGGGAGTGGAAAATAGGGCCCTGGATAAGGATCATGGTAGAGGCAAGGCTTGTGTTGTCTTTCAGAGCTGGTGTTTAGTGACCCTGGTTCTGGTGGTCCTCCTTCTTCCCAGAATGAAGAATGTTTCATCAAGTATTCTTCCATTTGATGGGGGTTTTAGTTCTGCAGAAAGGCTCAAAAATATTGTTCTGTATATTCCTTGCAGAGGAACCAGGACCCTGCCCCGAGGCTGCGCTCTTGTCTCCTGACTGCTCCCCCCTGGTCTCTGTATCCCCTCCCTTCTCTGATTGGCAACTGCCCTTTGGAACTCAGGGAAGGTCATGGAAGCTGACGCTCATTCCCTAAAAACAAGAAATGGAGGCCACAGAAAGGCTTGTGTGTAGCTCGGTTATAGTCCCAAGCCAACTCCTCTTCCCTTCCCTCTTCAGGGAGACTGGGCTCCTGACCTACAGACGTGACCTGGCTCACCATTCAGGCCACGAGTATGTCCCAGCCATCCTGTACCGTATCAGTTACACGTGTACACTGTTTGCTTAAAGCACTAAACTGTTCACTAGAGCCCAGGCATCTGTTGGTTGAAAAACATCACCCTGTCCATCCTGAAGGGGAGAGGAGCACATTTTATGGGTTCCAAATATTTGACACATACGATGCCGTCACCCTTTTGGCAATTCCTGGAATGGAGATACTGTTCTTATCCCGATTTTGCAGATGAGTGAACTGAGATTTGGAGAGGATAAGGAATTTGCCCAGAGACACACAGATGTTATATGTCAGAGCAATAACGTGAACCAGACTGTGGCCTTTCAACTATTGAGTGTGGGGGCGGTTTAAGAAAGGTTGCTCTCATGGGGAGAACAGGAAGAGAAGGGTAGAGTAGACAGATGGTAAGAAAACTCATGATACGTAGTCAGACAATAGAACAGGAGGGTTGAAATCAGGACTGTCCTAGATAACTGGTAAGATCCTGCCAAGAAAAGCAGTCAGGAGCTAACTATAGAGCACGACCATGTCGGCAGGAACTGTGTCGAGCCCTGGACTCTGCCACTTCTCCCTGTTGGTGATTTTCCATTCTCCCCACTGTTCCCTTGCCGTGACTAGCTTTTAAACCTTGAAACTGAAGGTGACAGCCAGGAAGCAGGTAGAAAGGGGTTTTTGTCCAGGCATGTAGCTAATTTTGGAGGAGAAACAAACTCCACAATATGGTGCTTGTGTGGGCAGTTTTGAGAAGGTGTAAAAACGAGAGGGGGGTGTGCTGAATCCCTGATGGTGTGGAAGGAGGAGGAGAAGAGCTCACAGGAGCTGGGACCCAGGGCTATACCTACCTGTTCTTTCAGGAAGCAGTTACTGAGCCTCTGTTAGGTGCCAAGTCCTAGGCTAAGCTGGGCGGGGTGAGGAGTGGGTGGGGGACTTCCTTTAGCTTGGATGGTCAGGGAGGCCTCTTTGGGAAGGTGAACTCAAGCTGAAATCTGATGGATGAAAGGGAGCTGGCCACATTCAAGAAGTGGGAAATGATCTAGGTAGAAAACACCATATGCAAAGCCTGAGAGGTGAGAAACAGCTCTGGTATTTAAAAAAAAAAAATGTAAGAGAAGGCCAGTGTGGCCAGAGTAGACTGAGCCAAAGGGAGAGAGGCAGGAGGCCCAGTAGAGAGAGAGGAAGGTCTGGGTTAGGGGGCCTTTATTTTTAATTTTTATTTTTTATTTTTTTCTTTCATATGGCCACAACAGTAGCATTTGGAAGTTCCTAGGCTAGAGGTCAAATCAGAGCTGTAGCTGCCAGGCTACACCATAGCCACAGCAACAAAGGATCCCAGCAGAGTCTGCGACCTACACCACAGCTCACGGCCACATTGGATCCTTAATTCGCTGAGTGAGGCAGGGGATTGAACCCGCATCCTCACGGAGGCTAGTCAGGTTCATTACCCTGAGCCACAACGGGAACTCCCTAGGAGGCCCTTATAAACCAGGGGAGGAGTTTCATTCTATGTGCAATCAGATGCCACTGAATGTTAAAGCAAGGAGGTACACAATAGTGTTACCGGAATCCAGGTTCTTGTATACAGAGCAGAAGAATAACTTCGTGAACACCCACAGGCAGCAAGCAAGCAAAAAGTCTTTATTACAGGAAAGCAAATAGCTCCCAGAACAGACACTGGAAAAATCCCCCTCTCTATTGTTCTATGGAGGTTTTTATTTCTTTTTCTTTTTCTTTTTCTTTTTCTTTTTTTTTTTTTTTTTTTTTGTCTTTTTGCCTTTTCTAGGGCCTGCTCCCGCAGCATATGGAGGTTCCCAGGCTAGGGGTCTAATTAGAGCTGTAGCCACCGGCCTTCGCCAGAGCCACAGCAACGCGGGATCCAATCCGCATCTGCAACCTACACCACAGCTCACGGCAACACCAGATCCTTAACCCACTGAGCAAGGCCAGGGATCAAACCCGCAACCTCATGGTTCCTAGTCGGATTCGTTAACCACAGCGCCACGACGGGAACTCCTGGAGGTTTTTATTTCTTAAGGACAGGGATACCAACATGGGGTCCTTCTATCAGTTCTTCCCCCTAATGGCCTTGCACAGCACCTATATCGGGCCTCGTCCAATAGGGACTTTAGAGTTAGGGTGTGCTCCATGAGTTTTACGATCCTTTTGCTCTTCTTTCCCCTAGACTTAGAGGCACCACTCTTTACATTCTTTTGCTAACAGTCAAATGTATAGGTCAGGGGTTAATTCCCACCTCGACGTAAAACAAATGTATTTTCAATAATTAGTCTTTCAACAAGCAAGGACTGTTTGTCTTGATTAGTTTTTACAAATCTTAAACCGTGGGCATTAATCAGGGAATATATTGAAACCCATTTTCCTGCACTAACTACCTGAATTATTATTCTGCCTCAATAGGATTTGTTTTGAAAACCCACTCTTACTGCTCTGTTGAAAGTAGATATGGGAGTTCCCTTTGGGGCTCATCAGTTAACGAACCCGCCTAGGATCCATGAGGATGTGGGTTCGATCCCTGGCCTTGCTCAGTGGGTTAAGGATCTGGTGTTGCAGTGAGCTGTGGTGTAGGTTGCAGATGCGGCTTGGATCCTGTGTTGCTGTGGGTGTGGTATAGGCCATCAGCTGTAGCTCCAATTTGTTACCCCTACCCTGGGAACTTCCATATGCCGCAGGTACAGCCATAAACAGAAAAAAAAAAAAAAACAAAAAAAAAAGGTATGGAGCAGGAAGAAGTGAGAGCATAAATAGCTATTAAAGAGGTACAGGCAAGAGATATTGTGGCCTGGACCAAGCAGGTGGGGATGGAGATGATGATAAGTGGGCAAATGAATGCTAGCCATTCATTGGAGGGAAAATTAACAACCTTGCTGATGAATTAGAGGTAAAGGGATGAGCGAAAAGGATGAATCAGGACCCACCTTGGGCTTCTACTTTTAGCAACTTGATGAGGATTGCAGTAATTTTCTAAAAAGTAAGGAACACTTGGTGTGAGGATAGATTTTTAAAACAAGGGGCTCTGTTTCAAGCATAGTGAAGATGAGTTGTTTACACTTCGTCTGAGTGGAGATGGCATGTAAGCTAGTAGATAGATGCATCTGGAGCTGAGAGGGGAGCCTTGGGCTGAAGATATGTAAGTGTGAGAGTCACTAGAATAATGATGCTATTTAAAGTCATGGGAATGGGTGAGATTATCTAGGCCCAGAAGGCAGAAGTCCCCTGTTACATTTAGAGATCAGACAGAGAGGAGAAAGTCAAGAAGGTTCAGCTGCAACTACTTCATTCACCCAAATATTTATCAAGCCTATAAGCTTGTTCCCACATGCCACAGATACTGGGGACACCAGGGTAGTGGAAGAGGCCCTTGCTCTCAAGGGTCCCTCAGTGTATGGGAGCAGGTATATGAGCTGGTAATTACAGTACAATGTAGTACCACAGAGATGGGCCCAAGAGAAGGGACAAGAAGATGGTCCAAGGTCTCAGGTCCCTGAAACTAGAGATGTGGGCAAGTCTGTAGTAGGGGCCCTGGGCCTCCAGAAGAGGAAGAGAAAGGACATAGAGGTTTGGAATTATTCCAGATCTGGTGGATCTCCCTTGAGACTCCCTGAGTCCCTGTGAGCCCAGCTTTTCCCCCATCCTCCACACCCTTGTCTTCCTCCACCAGCGACCCCACTGTTCATGTCAGCAACCACAGAGCCCTGCTCTGTTCTTCTTTTCCAGCCCCATCTTCAGTCCCCCAGGGCTCCACCCCTTCCCAGACAAGCTAGCACCCTTAGGAGAACTGTTTTCTAAAAACAGGATTAGCTTCTTAGCAAAATGACCCTTAGGCTGGAGCCTTGCCCTCCATCAAGGCAGGGTGTTGTCTCAAAAACTGTTGCTTCATTTCCTGTTGTTGAGAAATCATGTGTGTTGACCAGGTTGTTTTGCTCACTGCTTGAAGGAAAGAGAGAAATCTGTCTTACTGAGTTTCTCAGAGAGAAGCCAGGTCAGCCCCCTGTGACTGTAGGCGAGGACCCTCCACTCACTACCATCACTGCTCCCATCCACTTCTGAGTGTAGGGCTCTGGCTGCACTTGTTTACTTTGCTGCCAGGGTCACAGTGGCCACATGGCTCATTCTCCCATGGCTGTGTTCAGTCCATGAACCTAAGTCCACGGACGTGCACAGTTTGGTCCCAATCTCTCCTTCCACCCTTATCTTATGCTGCCTGCTTCCTGCACCCCAGGTCCAGTCAGTCTAGACAGGCCCTGGGGATCCTGGCTCTCAGTCCTTGCCTGAGTCATGCTCTGCCTCTGAGACTGAGAAAGGGCTGAACCCACCTTCAAGTCCTGTTTCAAATCTTAAATGACCCATAAATTCTGTGAAGTAAGCCACCCATTTTGGAAATGCAAACTCCTGAGTTTAACAAAGGTGTTAAACTCAGGAGTTTCAACACCATTGAAGCAAGGAAAGGACAAAGGAGCAGCTACAGAGGAGCTTTAGGTGTTCTCTCAAACCTGTGAGATGTCAGTGTTGCCAAGGGTGGAGCTTATCTGAAAAATTCAAGGAATTGTTTGAATTAAAGCCACACTTTTGGCTTGCAGAAGTTCTGGGAGCCAGGGATCAAACCCCTGCCACTGCAGTGACCCAAGACATACCAGTGACAGACAGGAATAAGATGGCAGAATAGAAGGACTGGAGCTCAACATCTCTCATAAAAAGAACAAAATTACAACCAAATGCTGAGCAACCTTCAACCAAATGGACTGGAAACTTTCAAAAAGATACCCTACTTCAGAAGACAAAGAGAAGGCCATATCAAGAGGTAGTAGGGGTGATTACATGATATAAGCAAAAACCGCATACCTCCCAGGTGGGAAGCCCCACAGACTGGAAGATAACTGTATCACAGAGACTCACCTACAGGAGTGAGAGCTCTGAGCCCCACGTCAAACCCCCACGCAAGGGGATCTGGCAATGGGAGAAAGAGCCCCTGGAGCATCTGGCATTGAAGGTCAGTGGGGCCTATGTGCAGGAGCTCCACAGGACTGGGGGAAGTGGAGACCCCATTCTTGAAAGGCACACACAAATTTTCACGTGCATTCGGTCTCGGGGCAAAACAAAGTCTCCATAGGAATCTGGGTTGGACCCAACTGCAGTTCTTGGTGTATCTCCTGGGAAAACAGGGGATGTATATAGCTTGTGTGGGGGAAGGAACTGGAGGTAAAGCTCTTGGGAATATTCATCAGCATGCCTTTCTCTGGAGGTGGCCATTTTGGGAAAATCTGGCCCCCTATCAGTGCTGAGAAGCCCCAGGCCAAACAACCCCACCCATCAGTAAACAGGCTGCCTAAAGACCCCCCAGGCACACAGTTGCCTCTAAGCTCACCCAGAGATAAAACTCCACCCACCAGAGGGATAGGAATCAGCCCCACCTACCAGTGGACAGGTACCAGTCCCTTCCATCAGGAAGCCTATAGCAAGCTCCTGTACCAACTTCAGCCACAAGGGGGGCAGACACCAGAAGTAAGAGAAGCTACAACTCTATTGTCTGCAAAAAGGTCACCACACCAAATACCTATAAAAATGAAAAGACAGAGAACTATAACCCAGATAAGGGAGAAAGAAAAAATCCCAGGAAAGCAGCTAAGTGATCAGGAGATTCTCAGCCTCCAGGAAAAAGACTTTAGACTGTTGATTCTGAAGATGATGCAAGACATTGGAAATAAACTGGAGGCAAAGATGGATAATTTACAGGAAACACTGAGCAAAGAAATACAAGATATAAAACTTAAGCAAGAAGAGATGCAAAATACATTAACTGAAATAAAAAATTCATTAGGAGTTCCCGTCGTGGCGCAGTAGTTAAGGAATCTGACTAGGAACCATGAGGTTGAAGGTTCGATCCCTGCCCTTGCTTAGTGGGTTAAGGATCCGGAATTGCCATGAGCTGTGGTGTAGGTTGCAGGCATGGCTTGGATCCTGCATTGCTGCAACTCTGGTGTAGGTGGGTGGCTACAGCTCCAATTGAACCCCTAGCCTTGGAACCTCCATATGCCACAGGAGAGGGCCTAGAAAAGGCAAAAAGACACACAGAAAAATTCCTTAGAAGCAGCTAACAGCAGAATACAGGAGGCAGAAGAACAAAAAAGTGAGGTGGAGGACAGATTAGTGGAAATCACTGATGCAGAACAGAAAAGGGAAAAAAGATTGAAAAGAAATGAAGACAGTCTAAGAGAACTCTGGGACAATGTTAAACACACCAACATCTGTATTATAGGGGTGCCAAAAGGAGAAGAGAGAGAGAAAGGGACAGAAAAAATATTCAAAGAGATAATAGCCAAAAACTTTCCTAACATGGGAAAGGAACCACTCACTCAAATCCAGGAAGTGCAACAAGTAGCATATAAAATAAACCCAAGGAGGAACACCCCAAGACACATGTTAATCAAACTGACCGAAATTAAAGACAAAGAGAAAATATAGAAGGTAGCTAGGGAAAAGAAACAAATAACATACAAGGGAACCCCAATAAGTTTATCAGCAGATTTTTCAGCAGAAACTCTGCAAGGGAGAAGGGAGTGGCATGATATACTTAAGTGATGAAAGGAAAAAACCTCCAACCAAGGTTACTTTACCCAGCAAAGCTCTCATTCAGATTTGAAGGAGAAATCAAAAGCTTTATAGATAAGCAAAAGCTAAGAGAATTCAGCGACACTAAACCAGCTTTACAACAAATACTAAAGGAACTTCTCTAGGCAGAAAAGAAGAGCTTTTTTTCTTTTCTTTTTTTTTTCTTTGTTTCAACCAGAAACAAAAATACCACAAATGACAAGGGTCACCAGTAAAGGCATACATATAGTAAAGATACAAAATCATCTACGCACAATTACTCTAGCAAAATCAGAAATCGTGAGAAGTGGAGGATACAAATGCAGGACACTGGAGATGCATTTGCAATTAAGAGACCAACAACTTAAAACAATCTCATATATATTGACTCATATAAAAACTTCAGATTAACTGCAAATCAAAAATCTACAATTGATGCACAGATAAGAAAAATCAACTCTAATAAAACACTAAAGATAGTCATCAAACCACAAGAGAAAAGAACAAGAGAAGAAGGGAAGAAAAAAGAGCAACAAAAACAAATCCGAAACAATTAATAAAATGGCAATAAGAACATACATATCAATAATTACCTTAAATGTTAATGGACTAAACACCCCAACCAAAAGACGTAGACTGGCTGAATGGATACAAAAACAAGACCCATATATATGCTGTCTTCAAGAGACCCTCTTCACTTCTAGGGACACATACAAATTGAAAGTGAGAGGATGGAAGAAAATATTCTATGCAAATGGGAATCAAAAGAAAGATGGAGTAGCAAAACTCCTATCAGAGAAAATAGACCTTAAAATGAAGAATATTTTAAGAGACAAGGAAGGACACTACATAATGACCAAAGGATCAATCCAAGAAGAAGATATAAAAATTTTAAATATCTATGCACCCAACATAGGATCACCACAATATATAAGCCAACTGCTAGCAACCTTAAAAGGAGAAATCAACAATAACACAATCATAGTGGGGGACTTTAACACCCTACTTACAACGATGGACAGATCATCCAGACAGAAAATCAATAAGGAAATGCAGGCCCTGAATGAAGCATTAGACCAGATGGACTTAATAGATATTTATAGGGCATTCCATCCAAAAGCAACAGAATACACATTCTTCTCAAGTGCACATGGAACATTCTCTAAGATTGACCACATCCTGGGCTACAAATCAAGCCTCAGTAACTTTAAGAAAATTGAAATCACTTCAAGCATCTTTTCCAACCACAATGCTATACAACTGGAAATCAACAAGAAAAAAACTGCAAAAAATACAAACACGTAGAGACTAAACATGATACTAAATGACCATGGATCACTGAAGAAATCAAAGAGGAAATTAAAAAATACCTAGCAGCAAGTGACAACAAAGATACGACACTCCAAAACCTATGGGATGCAGCAAAAGCAGTTCTAAGAGGAAAGTTTATAGCAATACAAGCCCACCTCAGGAAACAAGAAAAAGCTCAAATAAACAAGCTAACTTTACATCTAAAGCAGCTAGAGAGAGAACAGACAAGACCTAAAGTTAGTAGATGGAAAGAAATCATAAAGATCAGAGCAGAAATCAATGAAATAGAAACAAAGAAAACCATAGAAAAGATCAATGAAATGAAAAGCTGGTTCTTTGAAAAGATCAACAAAATTGATAAATCCTTAGTCAGACTTACCAAGAAAAAAAGAGACAGGACTCAAATCAATAAAATTAGAAATGAAAAAGGAGAAGTAATAACGGACATCACAGAAATACAAAGAATCATAAGAGACTACTATATGCAACTATGCACCAATAAAACAGAAAACCTAGAAGAAATGGACAAATTCTTAGAAAAGTACAGTCTTCCAAGACTAAACCAAGATGAAATAGAAAAGATGAACAGACCAATCACAAATACTGGAATTGAAACTGTGATTAAAAAACTTCCAACAAACAAAAGTCCAGGACCAGATGGCTTCACAGATGAATTCTATCAAACATTTAGAGAAGAGCTAAGACCTATCCTTCTGAAACTATTCCAGAAAATTGCAGAGGAAGGGGTACTCCCAAACTCATTCTGTGAGGCTACCATCACCCAGATACCAAAACCAGACAAAGATACCACAAAAAAAGAAAACTACAGGCCAATTTCACTGATGAACATCGAGGCAAAAATCCTCAACAAAATACTAGCAAACTGCATCAACAATATATTGAAAGGATTGTACATCATGATCAAGTGGGATTTATCCCAGGGATGCAACGGTTCTTCAATATCTGCAAATCAGTGTGATACACCACATTAACAAACTGAAGAATAAAAACCATATGATCCTCTCAATAGATTCGGAAAAAGCCTTTGACAAAATCCAACACCCATTTCTGATAACCCTTCAGAAAGTGGACATAGAGGGAACCTACCTCAACATAATAAAGGCCATATATGACAAATCCACAGCTAACATCATTGTCAATGGTGAAAAGCTGAAAGAATTCCTGCTGAGATCAGGAACAAGACAAGGGTGCCTGCTCTCGCCATTACTCTTCAACATAGTTTTGGAAGTCCTAGCCACAGCAATCAGAGAAGTAAAAGAAATAAAAGGAATCCATATTGGTAAGGAAGAAGTAAAACGATCACTATTTACATACGACATGATACTATACCTAGAGAATCCTAAAGAATCTACCAGAAAATGGAGTTCCTGTCGTGGCGCAGTGGTTAACGAATCCGACTAGGAACCATGAGGTTGCGGGTTCGGTCCCTGCCCTTGCTTAGTGGGTTAACGATCCGGCGTTGCCGTGAGCTGTGGTGTAGGTTGCAGACGTGGCTCGGATCCCACGTTGCTGTGGCTCTGGCGTAGGCTGGCAGCTACAGCTCCGATTCAACCCCTAGCCTGGGAACCTCCATATGCTGTGGCAGTGGCCCAAGAAATAGCAACAACAACAACAACAAAAGACAAAAAAAGACAAAAGACAAAAAAAAAAAAAAAGAATCTACCAGAAAACTGTTAGAACTCATCCATGAATGTGCAAATTTGCAGGATTCAAAATTAATACACAGAAATCGATGGCATTTCTATACACTAACAATGAAAGATCAGAAAGAGAAATTAGGAAAGCAATCCCATTTACCATCACATTAATAAGAATAAAATACCTGTACTCTGAAAACTATAAGACACTGATGAAAGAAATCAAAGATGATACAAACAGGTGGAAAGACATATGATGCTGTTGGATTGGAAGAGTCAATTTTATGAAAATGACTATACTACCCAAGGCAACCTACAGATTCAATGCAATCCCTATCAAATTACCAAGAACATTTTTCACAGAACTAGAACAAAATATTTTAAAGTTTGTTTGGAAGCACAAAAGACCCAGAATAGCCAAAGACATCCTGAAAAAGAAAAATGAAGGTGAAGGAATCAGGCTCCCTGACTTCAGACTATACTACAAAGCAGCAGTCATCAAAACCATATGGTACTGGCATAAAGACAGGAATATAGATCAATGGAACAGGATAGAAAGCCCAGAATTAAACCCATGCACCTACAGTCATCTAATCTATGACAAACAGGGAAAAAATATACAATGGAGAAAAAACAGCATGTTCAATAAGTGGTGCTGGGAAAACTGGATGGCCACATGTAAAAGAATGAAATTAAAACATTTCCTAACACCACACAAAAAATAAACTCAAAATGGATTAAAGACCTAGATATAAGACCAGACACTATAAAACTCTTAGAGGAAAACAAAGGCCAAACACTCTCTGACATAAATGACAACATCTTCTCAGATCCACCACTTAGAGTAATGACAACAAAAACAAAAATAATGGGACTTAATTAAACTTAAAGTTTCTGTACAGCAAAGGAAACCCTAAAGAAAATGAAAAGACAACCCACAGAATGGGAGAAAACATTTGCAAATGAATCAACTGACAAGGGATTAATCTCCAAAATTTATAAATACTTCCTACTGCTCAACAACAAAAAAACAACCCCATCAAAAAATGGGCAGAAGATCTAAACAGATAATTCTCCAAAGAAGATATACAGATGGCCAAAAAACACATGAAAAGATGTTCAACATCACTCATCATTAGAGAAATGTAAATCAAAACCACTATGAGGTACCACCTTACACCAGCCAGAATGGCCATCATCAAAAAGTCTACAAACAATAAGTGCTGGAGAGGGTGTGGAGAAAAAGGAACCGTATTACACTGTTGGTGGGAATGTAAATTGGTGCAACCACTGTGGAAAACAGTATGGCAGTACCTTAGAAAACTAAAAATAGAACTACCATTTGATCCAGCAATCCCACTCTTGGGCATCTATCCAGAGAAAACCATGACTCGCAAAGACACATGTACTCCAGTGTTCATTGCAGCACTATTTACAATAGCCAAGACATGGAAACAACCTAAATGTCCATTGACAGAGAAGTGGAACAAGAAGCTGTGGTACATGTATGCAATGGAATATTACTCAGCCATTAAAAGGAATGAAATAATGGCAATTGTAGCAATATGGATGGACATAGAAATAATCATGCTAAGTGAAGTCAGTCAGACAATGAAACACCAACATCAAATGCTATCACTTACATGTGGAATCTACAAAAAGGACACAAAGAACTTCTTTGCAGAACAGATACTGACTCACAGACTTTGAAAAACTTATGGTTTCCAAATGAGACAGGTTGTAGGGTGGGAGGATGCACTGAGGGTTTGAAATGGAAATGCCTTAAAATTTGTTTGTGATGATTTTTGTACACACTATAAATGTAATAAAATTCATTAAGTAATAATAAAAAAAAAGGCCCATTTCAGTGCCGGCACCTCTATCTGTTAGAGCTCTCACCAACTACCCAACCAAAGAGCATTTCTCCTTCCTTTGCACACATTTGCTCTACTTTCATTGCTTATGGCTCATTTACTCTTGAATTATAATCATTCATGGGCATGCTTATTGCCCCTTCTAGACTCTATAAACTCCAGGAGAATAAGCCTTGAGTTTAGAGTCAAATCTCCTTTCTCTTCATCCACAGTTTCATCAAAGAGCATGAACAGGTCTATAGAATGGATGTTTGTTTTGCTTTTTGTTTGTTTGTTTTGGCTTTTTAGGGCTGCACTTGTGGCATATGGAGGCTCCCAGGCTAGGGGTCGAATCAGAGCTGTAGCTTCCAGCCTACACCACAGCAACACAGATCTGAGCCATGTTTGCAACCTATACCACAGCTCATGGCAACAGCGGACCCTTAACCCACTGAACAAGGCCAGGGATCAAATCCACATCCTCATGGATACTAGTCTGGTTCATTACTGTTGAGCCACAATGGGAACGGGAACTCCAAGTTTTGGTCAAAGTTGTAGTGGATGGAACATGAACTGATGTGGGAAATGCAGCCTAGGGCTTGATTTTATTGGTTCTCTGTGAAAATGCACCTCTCTGCTAAGAAGAGAGTCTATAAAGGGATAGAGAGCAATTTATTCATCCATCCATCCATCCAATCCTTCACCCATACATTTATTCAACAAACACTTATTAAGTATCTATGTACCAGAAAAAATGTTAGATGCTGGAGATATAGTACTAAGACTGATAAGTTCTTTCTTATGTGAGGATTCTGTTCTAGCACAGAAAGACAGATGATAAAGAAAACATCATGGAATTGTAAGTTCCATGATAAAAATAAGTCAGAATGATGTGGTAGTGTGACTGGGAAGTGTTTAAAAAGTCTTTTTCAAGAACAATACTTAAGGAGAGACCTGAAGGCTGAGCGTGGGTGGCCACAGGAAGGTCTGGGCATGAGCGGGTGCTGAAGGGAGAAACACAAAGCTTTGAGGTTGGGGAAGATGGAGAGAGAGATAGGATGAGTTTAATGGGTGCAAGGAATGAAAGGAAGGGAAGAGTGAATGGGTCATGGGGAAAAGGGGGGTGATGAACAAAGATAAGCAACAGTTCAATTGGGAGGTAAATGGTAATACAGCCAAAGAGAGATGGCATGGTGGATAGAGCTTTGGGCCAAGGTATGAATATGAGTCCTGATTCTAATTATGAAGAGTGTGTGAACTCAGGCAACTTTTCTGGGTCTTAGTTTCTCTATTTATAAGATATTGAAATTTTAGGAGTTCCCGTCATGGCTCAGTGGTTAACTGAATCTGACTAGGAACCGTGAGGTTGCGGGTTTGATCCCTGGCCTTGCTAAGTGGGTTAAGGATCCGGCATTGCCATGAGCTGTAGTGTAGGTTGCAGATGTGACTCAGATCCCGCATTGCTGTGGCTCTGGCATAGGCCTGTGGCTATAGCTCCAATTAGACCTCTAGCCTGGGAACCTCCATATGCCACGGGAGCAGCTCTAGAAAAGACAAAAAGCCAAAAAAAAAAAAAAATTGAAATTTTAGAGTTTTTGTGAAGATTAAATGATGTAATAGAAATAAGCACCTACCATGTTTACTCTTTATAAATGGTAACCTATGTGCAGGTAAAAACCCAAAGACCAGCATTACTAGGTTAGGGATGACCAGGAACACAAAGTCCAGAAGATGCGAGTTAGCAGCTGTCCTCGTGAGCCTTCCTCGCTCTCTCCTAACTTCATCTCTCTTTCTCCCTAAGCTTTCTCCTTCATCTTTTTTCTTAACTTTTTATCTTTCTTTTCTCCCATCACAAATTCCTTGCTTTTGCTTTCCTTCACATTATTTCAAGTTGCAGTGTCTCAACTGTCCAAAACTTGGAATGAAGACATACTTTAAAGTATTGACTATTTAATACAATCTTGTCTTCCTTTTAAAGTCAGGTATGTTTAATTCTCTCTCTTTTTTTTTTTTTTTTTTTTTTTGGCTTTTGGCCTTTTTGCCTTTTCTAGGGCCACTCCCGCGGCATATGGAGGTTCCCAGGCTAGGGGTTGAATCGGAGCTGTAGCCGCCGGCCTACACCGGAGCCACAGCAACGCGGGATCTGAGCCGAGTCTGTGACCTACACCACAGCTCACGGCAACACCAGATCCTTAACCCACTGAGCAAGGCCAGGGATTGAACCCGCAACCTCATGGTTCTTAGTCGGATTTGTTAACCACTGAGCCATGATGGGAACTCCAGGTATGTTTAATTCTTATACATTCTCCTAGTTAAAAAGAAGGAGGAGCAGCATCCACACCTAAATTAGGTAATTTTATATGATTATATGACCCTTGGGTGGATTTTTCTTTCCATTGAGGTCACTGTCTCTTAATAGAAAATGGCTCCTACATACTGGATTAAGGGATTGGAAAGAGATTGTCTCAAGGCATTTGAGGACTGGTGTGCCGAAAGATCTCTCCACCTCTGGGGAATGGAGGTCTGGATGCCCGCCAAAGGCCAGTGACCTCTGAATCACTCCACGGATCCTCTGGAACACAGCCAGAGTGCCATGCTCAGCTGCTGGCTGGCTTTGGCCCTGTGGCTGCCCCTGCAGATGTGAAAGAGATAGGAAGGCAGGGATAGGAGATAGGAAGGCAGGGAAGGCCTGGCTGGAGTCTGCTAATGAAGGTGGAGGCTCGAATAATGCGTAAAGACAGACTCTGGCAAAAAAAGGCCCCGCCCCAATGCAGCAGCTCCCATGGCCTGGCCAAGAACGCACAAGTTTCCCGTGCATGTGTGTGCATGTGCTTGTGTGTGTGTGTGAGAAAAACAGACAGAGAGACAGAAGTGGAGGAGGGAGCCACAGAGCCTGCCTCCCATATTCAGCTCAAGACTTATATTGAAAGAAGCTTTGGAATTCCCTTGTGGCTAAGCAGGTTAAGGATCTGGTTTTGTCACTGCAGTGGCTCAGGTCACTGGCGTGGCGCAGGTTCGATCCCTGGACTGGGAACTTCCACATGCTGTTGGTGTTACAAAAATGGGGCGGGGAGGGGAGGAAAGAAAGGGGTCTTTCAGTTGGGAGAGCAGGATGAAGGGACAATACTTAGGCGAAATGGAGGCTCCAGTCCTCCCCTGCTTTCCTGTTTCCTGGGAAGGGGTGCTCAGTGGTGACTAGCTGGGACCAGTAGGTCAAACCTGCCCACTGTAAAGTGACACTGAGGACTCAGAATGAGAAGTGACTTGCCCAAGGCTACACAGGGAGGTAAAGGTCTAGTATACTCTCTACCTTATCAAGTCACTTTCGGGTCTGGGTGACAGTGGTAGGAATATGATGGGGTGACCATCTCTCTGTACTCTGACTTTAGGCATCCTAGATGTCCAGCCTCAAGTCCTGCCCTGGCTCATATTACAGAATCTGAGCCCCTCATATGTGAGGTCTGCCTTTCAGTGGGGCAGGGCTGAGTGAAGAGCCCTGGGTTGTACTCTGAAAGGCAGCCCCTGACTTACGCATGGACACAGATAAGCCCCATGCGGCAAATCAAGAGCTAACTTTAAATAGGGTGAAGGTTTCCATCCCTTCACCAAATAAGGTCATATAAACAATTGCTACAGCTCAAGGATCTCAAATTTAACAGTCGGAAGGAGCTTAGGGAATGTGGTCTGGGCTGCTTTAGACATGTCTAGCTCCTCACTACCCCAGCTGCTCTGCTTCAGAGGAAGATCAGGGGCAAGTCATGGTCATGATGAAGGTTATGGGCAGTGAGTCCTTCTGCTCTTTCCCTCCAGATGCCTCCCCTTCTGTGTCCCTTCTTGGCATGTGGACTCCAAAAAAATGAAGGAGCTGAGGGGGTGGGAGGACTGGAAGAGTGTCCTCAGCTAAGCCTGGGCTCCTGGCTGCTTGGCGTTGTCAGTTTATTATTGGCCTGGGCAACAGCTGGGAATGGCAAGGACATTGTGAAGGAGGGAGTGGGGCGCTGGGGCCATCCTAAGCTCCCCAGATCTCTCAGGCCATGTGGCAGGGGCCAAGAAGGAGAGGAGGAATGCCAGGAGTGCCTGGATGTGCTCTTCTCCCCACTCCCATGCTGAACAAAGTGAGGCTAAGCCCAAGAGGAATTCAACAGTGAGCCTTCAAAGATGGTGTTTTTCTACTTGAGATGTATTTTTAAAACATTTTTTTTTGCCTGAATGACTGAAATAATATTTGGCTTAATTAATTCATTTATGACTGGCTATCTTCCCTGATCGTGGGGAAATGGGTTTTATCTCTATCAGAAGATGACAGAAGGAGCTCTAGGAGTGCTTGTTAGCGGTGAAGATGCTTAGAAAAAGTAGCTGCCTGGACAGCATGATGTGGCAAGGCATTGAATGTGGTGCTCAGGGGACCCTTGAGCAGCTCCCCACTCCTGCCATAGCCTCCACCAGCCTCTCAGAGGCAGCTCCATCTAAAATGCTTTGCCATCCTTTTCCCTTTTATATCTCTTTTATCTGTCATTGTGCTGGTCGTACCCTTGTGAAGGGCCAGCTCCTCTCCTCTCTCCCCACCTGTCCCCATCCGCAGCTGCCTGCCTGGGTCCCATCCCCAAAACTAGCTTCAGTGATTGCATGGCAAGATGGACCATTAGCTTAGATGGAGATTTTCTTCTAATAAAATGACCAAGATTCAACCAAAAGCTTCAAAGACCATTTGGATTACTCTGTCCAAGATACTGTGTATACAGGCCCTTCTGGCACATTTTGGCCCGTTTAGGCCTCAGTTGTGGTCTCTGAACTGGGTTAGAATCAGTCTTCAGTTTAAATACCTATAAGGCGAGGGTAATAATTGTCTCTACCTCATCTGGCAAATGAGCACTTAGCAGGGTCTGGATTCTCCTTTTAATGCCGATGGCTGTGAGCAGAGCCCTCAAGGCAGGGGAATGCTCTTCTCTGCTGCCATCTAGTGTGCATCTTGGGAGTAACACCTGAGTGGAGGTCACAAGGAAAAGCCTAAAGGCTTCTTTTCCAGCCAGTGAAGAACTTGTCACATCCAGGGCTATGCTCCAGATGCAGTCATATGTGCCCTGGAAGCTGCACACTGGAATGTGGAGTCCTCAAGGCGATACCTGACACAGAATTTGGCACATCCCGAATGGCCCACCTTCTCACCTGGCTTTGACCTAGATATGCCTGTGTCACCACCACTCCCCTTGGCACCACTTCCTCAGGGTAGTTTTTAAACTAAGAGTGTGCTTAGACAGCATCTGTAACTCATCACATCTGGATGCAGTTGGATGTAAACCAAAGATTTATTTTTACCAAAAATAAGCAGCCCAGTAACCCATGACTGAGAACAGAAAGCTTGAATTTGGAAAGTCACAAGAAGCCAGATTGCATCTGCCACGGAGAGCTGGGGAAGTGGGCTGTGGAGGGGTCCTGGGTGCTTACCCAGGTGCTGGGGTCTATAGGGCCTTGGAGACTCAACTCCAGGTACAGCATTTGCAAGAGGAGCTGAACACCAGGCTCTTTGGGCAGCTTTGCTGGAACAGCCTCCCCTCTGCACAACTATAGTACCTGGACCGGTCCAGAGGGTTGGGGTAGAGACCATTAGCTTTGCCCTGGCAGAAAATGTCTTGTCCAAAGCTGGAGCCATGCTCAGCTTCAGAGGACTGGTCTGGTGCTAGAACTTCAGGCTCTGGTGGGCCTAAAGGCATGTAGGGAAGATCTGGAAAAACATCAATGATTCTGTTAAGGCTCATCCAAAAGACCCCAAACCCATAGGCCAAGCACAGAGGCAGCAGCTCATTACCCCATACCCTACAAGCAGGGCATAAGCAGATACCCCAGGCAGAGAACAGCCAGACAACAGCCCCAAACTACAGCTGGAGCACAGCTCAAGAGAAAACACTGGGGCTATGTGTGTCATAGGCAGTCAACAGCCAGCTAAGCCCAACCAAGTTTTGGTGAGGCCAGTGTGGTCTGGGTGCAAGCTTTCTCCTTGAGAAGAGAGGAGCCAGCTGCTCTTCCCAGGAGGAGGGCCCCCTAGAGGGAAGCCCTGGCTACCAACGCCCTGGGCTGGCGTTGGTACAACCAGAAAGAGGAAGAAGAAGAGTATGAAAAGTATCATTTCAATAGCTTCCTCAGCTTCTGGGGGTAAAATGTGGGAAATAACTATTTAGGGGCAAGAGCCAGGACCTGAGGTTCAGGAAGGGGCGTACATACACTACCCTGAATTCTGCCTCTGGTCCCTGGCCCCCCTACTCACTCAGCTCCAACTGCAGTGTCTTAATGAGGGGGTATCGTCCTTGGTTACAGAAGGAGCCAGCAAAGTCATCCATATCCAGTGTCCAGACCATGGCCCCGCCCAGTCTCTTCTGCTTCAGGTACCTCACCTGTGTAAGGAGCGAGATGCAGGAGGAAGAGCTCAGGGAAGTAGAGCCTAGAGCCCGCTTCCTCATCCAGGCAGGGCCCTCTTTTCTCCAGCACCCCCAAGCCCATGAGTCCTGTCCGCTGCCAGACAGGATTCTTTCTGGAATCCTCCTGTCCTGACACAAGCATGAGGGTGGCGATGTGAGGCGTCCATGGATATGTGGACTTCCTTAGGTTGGAAGCCTTAACATCTCAGCCTTTTCTGGGCTGCGCTGCTGTGTTTGGGGTACGGTGTGCTGGTTATGGTGAGTTCAGTTACCCTAGGGAATGACTGAGCTTCGCCAAAGATCTGAATCAACTCCTTGTCTTCTTTCTCCCTGAGGGCCTTCTCTCCTCCACCAGATCCCTGAGGCCTCCTCAGGGTATGGCTGTGTGTCCCCTCAGAGTGGTCTTCCCTGGCTCCTAACCCTGACAGAGGGCCATGGCTCACCTCTGGTGTGAGGCTGCGGTTCAAGGATAGGGGTGGTCCAGAACTCTTGTCGGCCCCAGCCTTGCATCCAGCTGCCTCCCTTCCTACACCAGTGCTCACTCAGGGTTCCAGCTGAGGGTACATCCTGCTCTCAGAGGCCACCCCCCCTTTCCTCTCCATCATGTCTTTGTCTCTGTGCTTTCCTCCAGAGAAGCCCCACCTCCTCTGCTCGAAGACTTTCTCAAAATCCCTTCCACCGTGATCTCTTCTCTCATCTCCCCCAGCCAGGTTCACTCTACCTCCCCAGTCGCTTCAGAGCACTTTGTCTACACCTTCAGAAGAACCTGCCATCATCTGCCCTGCAAAGTAACTGACATGAGGGAGTTCCCGTCGGGGCTCAGTGGTTAATGCCACGAATCCAACTAGGAACTATGAGGTTGCAGGTTCGAGCCCTGGCCTCAGTGGGTTAAGGATCCAGCATTGCTGTGGCTGTGACATAGGCTGACCCCTCCAATTAGACCCCTAGCATGGGAACCTCCATAGGCTACAAGTTTGGCCCTAAAAAGACAAAAAATAAAATAAAAAGTAAATAAATAAATAACTGACATGAGATAAGCAGATGAATAAACAAATGCAGGCTCCTCTGCAGGTGCCAATGACCTCGTCAGGGAAAGAGGCATGGAGAGAAGTAGATGCACTCAGGTTTCAAGCTACCAACATTGAGCGGGAGCGGAGGGATAGGGTCATATAAATAAACTGAAAGGTCTATAGTTTGTGGTTTTATATTTTATTTTGTTTTAATTTTGGCCATGCCTGCAGCATGTCTAAGTTCCCCACACCAGGGATCAAACCCACACCACAGCGGTAACCAAAGACACAGCAGTGACAATGTCAGATCCTTAACCTGTTGAGCTACCAGGGAACTCCAAAAGGTCTATAATTTGAACATGCACCAAAAATTGTCAATGGACTGAATAAAATTATATGCCTCGCTGTCCTCTTCATATGTCTGTAGAATCTGTGTTTAATACAATATAAATAGGAGTTCCCATATGGCTCAGTAGGTGAAGGATCTGGTGTTGTCAATTCTGTGGCTCAGGTCACTGCTACAGCACGGGTTTGATCTCTGGCCCAAAACTTCTTCATGCCACAGATATGGCCAAATAAATAAATAATAAAATACAAATATTTTAGTGTAGAGCAATTTTTTGTCATTCTGCCTTAATAGGTGATAAAGATACAGTGTTATCACATGGAGATCTGTGAAATGCTAGGATATTTAAGAGGACATTGCTCCTTGAAGAGGTCCTGAATGCTGTCACTGATTGTTATTGACAGGCCTTAGGCCCACCCAGAACCACCCCCTCCCTGCAGGGCTGAGCCTTACCTTGGTTTTGAAGCTCTCCGTGTCATCAAAACCCACCCACTGGTTGCCCTGGAAGGCATAGGGCACCTTCTGTTCCTTGATTCTGTGCTCAGAAGCCCCCTTCCAGGAGCAGACCTGTAGGACCAGAGGGCAGAACTGGGAAGGAGATGACTAGATACTTGTCATGAGGAGACCAGACATTGGACAACTCCTGTCTGAGAATCCTGGAGAACCTAGGAGGTTCTAGATGAGTGACCATGGATTCAATGAGGCACCTGGGCTTAGGAATAAATCCAAGATGACAGGCATGGGATGGAATTCCCCAGGCAGTATTCACTGTGCCTGGCATCCTCGCTCAGAAACTAAAGGAGGGAGTTCCTGTTGTGGCTCAGCAGGCTAAAAACCCAACTGGCATCCATGAGGATGTGAGTTCGATCCCCAGTCTTGCTCAGTGGGTTAAGGATCTGGTGTTGCCATAAGCTGTGGCATAGATCACAGATGCAGCCTGGGTCCTGCGTTGCTGTGGCTGTGGTGTAGGCCAGCAGCTGCAGTTCCAATTCGCCCCCTAGCGTGGGAACTTTCATATGCCACAGCTGTGGCCCTTAAAAGAAAAAAAGAAAAGAAAGAAAGAAACTGTAGGAGAACATGCCCCTGCTCCCCACAGATCTAGGGTGGCTTTGGGTTTTCCTACCTCAAAGTAGGCCAGCAGTCCTCCCTCTTTGGTGAAGGGGCCAGGAGTTCCAGGCCCTGTGGCTGGGACCCCTACCCCAGTGTCCAGTGAGGAGGCCAGGGTAAAGGACCGTCCATAGGTGGGCATACCAAGGATCAGTTTGTTGGCGGGAGTCCCTTTCTGCAGCCACTGTTGCACAGCAGAGTCCTGGTGGTAGAGGAGGGTCAGGGCTAATTTTTTTGCCTTCAGACTGGTTCTTGTCATCTGAGTCTGGGGGCTCCAGAGGAGTTTCATGGGCCTTTAGTAGCGTTCCCACCCCGCCCCCCTCTTCTTTAGATCCTGTCTTAGACCCTCAACCCCAGTGAGAGAAGCTCAGGACCTAGAGCCAAGAGCATGGACTCTGGGGTCAGACAACCATTCGCCTGGTAAATATTGACTGATTGATTGGTACGTTTATAAATTTAAACTTATTTATTTATTTATAAATTTATTTATTTAGGAGTTCCCATCGTGGCGCAGTGGTTAACGAATCTAACTAGGAACCATGAGGTTGCGGGTTCGATCCCTGGCCTCCCTCAGTGGGTTAAGGATCCGGCATTGCCGTGAGCTGTGGTGTACGCTGCAGACGCAGCTTGGATCCCGCGTTGTTGTGGCTCTGGTGTAGGCCAGCAGCTGAAGCTCTGATTAGACCCCTAGCCTGGGAATCTCCATATACCACAAAAGCGGCCCTAGAAATGGCAAAAAGACAAAAAAAAAAAAAGAAAAAGAAAGAAATGCATGTATAAAGTCTGGCACAGTGTGAAAAGGAAAGCCTTAAGCATGATCTTTCCTATCACTGCTGTTTCACCTTCAGTACAAGAGCAGAAAATGGTGTCTGTTTTATTTATCTCTGTATCCCCAGTGCCTAGAACAGTGCTTGGCACTTAGGTGACCAAATAGAACAAACAAGCACAGGGCTTCGTCCCAGTTCTGCACAAGATCTTCCCCCATCACATATTACTTGACATGACACCCCCAGGCCTGTGACATGAGGAGGTACCCAATATAACTCTGCATAATAAACAGATAATGAAGATTCTTCCCTCAAACCAAGATGATAAGATCACTTTCCCCAAGAAGCCACACTGTCAGAGTCCAGGTTTTTTAGTCACTCTCCAGCCTCTTAGCACTTAGGAACAATTCACTGTATCGGTTTATGTGTATTTCTTTTTGCTGGTCTACATGATTTATCTTTGATCAGACTCAAGCTTTCCGAGGGCAGTGGGCAGAGCACCCTGCTAAGCTCTGTGGCATTTTTATGCACATTTGGAAAAGTCACCCCTCTGGTTAGCAGCAACCTGGCAGGGCACACAGTATGGAGAGTGTGCAGGAGGAGAAAGGCCTTCTTTCCTCGTGTCAGTGGGACTTGAGCCCTCTCACCTCACAGCTTTGTATCTCTCCCCACTTGTCTGCAATGGCTTCATCTGAAACCCACAGTATCCAGATCAGGGTGGAAGGGCTGGGCTCAGTGTGAGGTCTAGACACCTGGGTCAAGTGCCTGAAGACGTGCACTTTAGGAAAAGAACCCAACTAGTATCCATGAGGACGTGGGTTCGACCCTGGCTTCATGCAGTAGGTTAAGGATCCAGCATTGCTGAAAGCTATGGTGTGGGTTGCAGATGCAGCTCAGATACTGCGTTGCTATGGCTGTGGTGTAGGCCAGCAGCTGCAGCTCCAATTCAACCCCAGACTTGTAACTTACATATGCCTCGGCTGCAGCCCTAAAAAAAAAAAAATTTTAAGTGCACTTTATTCGTGTAAGAACCATGGAAGTCCTAAATGTGCCACCAGTTAACACAAAAAGATGTAGGCTCCCCAGAATTAATAATAAACATTTTAATGTAGGGCTTTTTGTTGTTGTTCAGAAAGAGAAATGGTATGGTCAATCCTGACTTATAAAACATAGGGTGGGCTTATAGAAAATGTCTAGCCTACTCAATGAGGAAGAGTTAGGCAGGCACTGCCACCCACTCCAGTCTAAAACCAAGCTTGCCCTTTCAAGGAACTGGGATGGGTCAGGGGTAGTTCTGCCCTGAGTGACACACCCTGAGATGTTAGCAACTTGGAAAAGCACTCGCCTCTGATAAAAACGTTCTGGAAGGTTAAGCCGTGATAAGGAATAAAAGTTAGCCATTGCCTTGAAGGAAATGGGAGTAGGAGCCATTTGTGCTGGAAACTCAAAGGCGGCTTCCCAATTAGTTGCTGGTTTGTTTGATGTTAGACTGATTTGCTGTGTCTAATATCAGCCAAGATGCTACACAGAAGTGGTTTCTCCTTGGCAGTGGTATGGGACAGGAAAATAAATAAGCATGAAAGAAACAAAAAGTCCTAACTTCTCCATGCCCTGCTTGGTATCCTGCTTTTGCCTTCCATAAGGTTCCTCAAGCTCCAGAGAGGCCACCTGTCAGGGCCTGTGCAAGGGGAGTCCTGCTTCATCTGCCACCTACCACATTGAATTCAGCTGCTGCCCCGCTCTCTCCATGCCTCCTGTAGAGGGGGCTATGATGCCCGGTGGTCTTCTCCCACAAGCCATGGAAGTCATAGACCATGAGGCTGAGGAAGTCCAGGTTCCTGCAGGAAGGAAGAAGGGTGAGGGCTAGAGAGGAGGGTGGAGCCCTCCTCCTTCCTTGCTCCCCCCTGCCCCCCCCCCCACACACACACGGTTTGTGGCCTGGGAGAGAGTCTCGTGGTAAAGGGGGGCTCAAGCTTCTGGCTCTGAGAAAGGTGACATGGGCAGCACTGCCAGTCCCCCACCCCATCCAGGACACTCTCCTTCTTGGCAGCTCATGTCTTTAGTATCCTTCCCTCCCACAGGAGCTCTCCTCTCAGCACCTGTCAGGACAGAGTCCACTCAGGACACCTAGCGCTATTTCGCTGCTTTGAAGGGAACTCTAGCTCAGTGTTTCTCGAACTTTAGTCATGCATATAAATCACCTGGGAATCTCATTAAGGTACAGGTTCTGATTCAGTGTGCCTGGAATGGGAAGGATCATGACAGCGCATCCTCTTGGAGTGAGTTTTAAGAGTGGGTTCTTAAGGGAAAGGGCAAGGCTCCAAAGAGGGGGACTCTGGAGTGGTGGAGAAGCAGAGAGTGAGTCTCCTGGGTCTGCCAGTGGTACCGGCAAGCCCCTTTTCCATTGTCGGGAAAGCTCAGCCTGCTTTTGGTCTTTCTGCAGAGAACAGCAGGGCCCACACCATTTGCCTGAGACTCACGGAGCAATTTGATCCACCTCGTATCCAGCTTCTATGCTGGGTCGTGCTGCTGAGACAGCTGCGCTCAGTAGGAGGCGTGCCTTCCCTGTGATCTGGGCTTCCTGCTTAAAGGCGTTGGCCAGGTCCTGCAGAGGCAGCTCAGGGTGAAACACGGGCAGGGACCAAGTGGCTCTGGGAGCCCCAAGCAGATGTACCAACTCAGGAGTCTGAACAAACTGCCCACAGGGCTGGTCTGCACAATGCCAACACATGAGGCAGCTGAGCCTGGGGGCAGAGCAGCACCCACGTTGCCCCAAGCCAACTAGGTGACCCCTTCTCCACCCAGCCACACCTGCACCAGGGCTGTGAAGCGCTGCTTGTCTGAAGGGGGACTTCCTCGGCTTCCTGGGTACTCCCAGTCAAGGTCAAGGCCATCAAAGCCATATTTGCGCAGAAACCTGATGGCTGAGTTGACAAAGGTGTGTCGGTTGTTGACTGTAGCCACCATGTCCGTGAACCTGTGCGGTGATGAAAAGCAGCATGGCCTCACTCTGGACTACAGGTTACGCTTCCTCAGAGGCCGCGGAGAAACCACTCAGGATATTGGCGCTCCACTGTCTAGGCCAGGCGGGTGTTGGGAGAGGCTGCTGGGATGTTTGCTGGGTGGGTTACAGGCCCAGCCGAGGAGAAGGGACAACCTAGAAGTGTGCTCTGTCCCCAAACATTGACACCACCAGGGACACACCGACTTTCTAGGAGCTCTGTTTCCCCAAAATTCCCTCCAGAAGCCTATCGCCACACCCCTGCCCAGAGATCTGTCCTACCCTGAATCAGAGCTGGCTGTCAACCTAGCTTGGAGTTTGAAAAAGGAAGAGGAATCAGTTTCTAAGATAAAGAGGAAGAGAAAAGTGCAGCAAGGTTAATGAGGATCGGGGTCAACTTGGGGGCCTGCCGCTCTAATTCCCTGGCAGGGTAACACGGTCATTTTTCTTCTCACTCACATGTGTAGACTGCTCTGTGCTATTGCTGTTACTGTGACTAGTCCCCAGCTCTTTAAAATCCGTAAAGTGCCCTCAAAACCAACTCCCCACATTCTACTTTCCCGGTATCAGTCGTGGGTTTTTTTTTTAATAGACTGTTCCTATTTTAATGTATTAATTTATTTAATAGCAATTCTTAGTGAGGTTCATGTGCCTGGGAACCCCAGGCTAAGAAACCAGGCATTTCAATGAAAAATCTGTGTAAAAAGCAGTATTTGGGGAAGGCGAGTCATTAAGTATCATCAGGGTCTCAAAAGGGCTCATGATTCCAAAAAGTATTAGAAAGATTGGTTTAGCATTTGGGGGAACCAGGGTTCCCGTTGCGGTGCAGCGGAAACGAATCTGACTAGGAACCATGAGGTTTCAGGTTCGATCCCTGGCCTCACTCAGTGGGTTAAGGATCCAGCGTTGCTGTGAGCTGTGGTGTAGGCCAGCAGCTGTAGCTCCGATAAGAACCCTAGCCTGGGAATCTCCATATGTTGTGGGTGCAGACCTAAAAAAAAAGACAAAAAAGATGAAAATAATAATAATAATAATAATTTGGGGGGCCACATATTCAGGACTTTCTAGGAAAAGTCTGGTTCCAAGTATACCATTCCTTTGTCTCCATAAACCATCAGAAATGTCCTAGGAATGTTAGTATTTTGTTATTTAAGTTCAGTCTCACAGACTGACTTTGATACTCAAAAGAGAAACAGAAATTGTCAGACATCCTGTTTCAGAGCTCAAAACTGTCTGGGATTAGTTGAGAACCTCCCTCTACCCATTTCATGGAGGAAGAGACCGAGGCTTGAAAAGAGGTCAGAGTCTTTGTGCTGCATTTAAAGCAAGACATAATAGCTCAGCGCTAAGCCCACTCCACTGCCTCCCCATGTGACACCAAGAACCCAGAAGGAAGGCCAGCCCCAGAGTCCACTCTTCCCTCCCCCTCCCCCTCCCCCTAGCCACCCCTTAGCCTGGTGGATTCCCTGACCTGGGGTCTCTGGCCAATGAGCCGGTTCCCTACTAGTGGCCCTGCCATACAGGTGCCCACAGACAACTCACTTCTGAGTGCCAAAGTTCCAGCCCCCAACGGCCAGCAGTGTCTTCAGCTTGGGATTCCTGGGAAAGACAGAGAAGTGCCAGAATTTACCCAGCCAGCTCCAGGGCTCACGTCACTACTGGGGAAGCAGGAGCTTGGCAGGGTCGAAGAGGGGAGGTGAGAGATATATAAATCCCTATGCCCAGAGCCTGTAGAAGAGGAGCCTACGTTAGGGAAGAAAAGACACTTTCCTGCCTTTGAGGACCTCTTATCAAGGAATTCAGAAAGCAAGAGGTCAGGGCAGAACATTTGAGAGGTTTTACTGAGGTGGTAATAACACTTGAGCTGAAAGACGGATTTTAGGAGAAAGAAGGACTCTCACTTCCAGCAGGGGGAGGCAGTTTCACAATCCAGATTCCGCTGAGACCTAAAGTGGAAGTGTCTTTAAGCAGGCTCTATCTCCCTCCTCTTCCACATAAGCAGGAAAGCCCAGAGAGGGAATGAGACTTTCCCAATGCCACACAAAGTGTCTGCAATGGCTCGCGGCACTGGGGAAGGTTTCTGGCTCTGAGAGGAAGCACCAGCCTTCCTGCCTCCCACCCCCTCCACTACAGCTCACATCTTCTTCAGGCCATTGAAGTCTTTGTATAGCGCCTCATCATTCCACTCTGTGGAGTTGAGCTGGTGGTTGTTCATGCCAGCAAAGGCATAGATGAGATGGGTGCACAGATTGGGGTCCACATCCTTGGGCAAGAAGCGAGCAGCCCCCTCTCTGTACTGGGCCCAGTTGGTGAAGTAGCAGACCAGTTTTGCAGCAGAGCCTGGCCGGTTGGGGCAAAGGAAAGAAATAGCGATCAGAAGGGCCTGCCATGGACTGGCACCCTCTGCCTGGAGGCAGAACCCATGTCAGGCCAGAGAGTGTTAAACATGGCCCTTCACCTGCTGAAGGAAGGGAGGCAGAACTTTTAAAACAGCTTGGAAGACTTCAGAATGTTAATTAAAATGTAAACATAGGAAGTAGCAGAGAGGAGGCCCCAGTTACCAGCCCCCGGGTTTATGTTACTTTAGTCCTGCTTTAAAGAGATTTGCATCTACTACCCTCCTGTAGAGAATCTATGTTTATTAACATCATTGACAAGGTTCTAATAAAGAGCGTATTTTCTCTAGGAAAAGGCAGCTTGTTTCTGGCATCTCGACAACATGTGGAATGGCTTTGCACGTAGGGGTGGGGGTTGTCTAGCGGTGATGGCTCCTCCAGCCACGCAGACTACAGTTATGTGGTTTATATACACCAATATTTTATGCCGGGTGCTTGGCAGAATGGTGGGTTTGGAATATATCTTGTCTGTGGCCATGGTCTAGGCCCTAAATTTCCTTTTGCCCAGACAGGGTCTCTCTGCACCCTCCTCCAACCCCTTTGTGGCTGGATGAAGAGGGACAGCAGGGCCAAGTGGCATGAAGGAGGGTGTGTGGGAACCCAGAGCATGAGGGGCTGGCAGAGATGCCCCTTGGGCCATGGACTGGATAGGGTCACTAGCCCTAACTGGATGTCACCCAGGATGAAGCTTGCTCATGGGGATGGGAGGTGTAGCCTGGAGTGATATAGAAGGAAGATTGGTAAATTCTCCAAAGCAAAAGAAGGAAGGAGGGAAGTAACTCAGAGAACACCTCCCGGGGATCATCTAGAAAGGAGCCAGGAAGCTCTTTTTATTCTGTATCATATCCTGCCATAACATATCAAATGTCATGCAGAGAGTTTTGTACTATAGTGGCAATAAGCTCTGGTGGTTAACAGTGGGGACTCTGGAACTTCAATGCCTGGGCTGAAATCCCAACTCTGCAACTTTTTAGCCAGATAATTTAGCTTTCTCCTTCATAAAATAGGAATGATCCCTGTTCCTCTTTGAAGGACTATCACGTGGGCAGAGAGTTAATGTATGTAAAACACTCAGAACAGGGCTGGCAGATAGTAAGCTCTGTCCCTTAGTGCTTTATGTATATTAACTTCATCCACACAAAATTCTATTATCATAAACATATACTGTGCCATATCATAGCATTCCATATGACCAGAAGTAGCTTGGGCTAAAGCTTTTTAGGAAATCTTCAACCTCTCTCTCTTCCCCATGTTTGTTATTTCTCTGGCCCCTGGCTGTTCCCTCTGTGAGATGTAGAAGGGAAATGTGTGTCCAGTGCCACAGCCCAGCCTCAGGATGAGGGGCTGAGTATAGGGAGTAGGGTGGGGTGGGAAGGGAACCCAGGAGTCCAAGTTGCTAAAGATCACCCAGAGAGTTCTCTCCTCTTGCATGAGCAGGAGTCCATCCTGGCTCTCCCATGCTGCATGTGCAATCAGTGCAACAGACATGGGATGACAGTGTTGTTCTTGCTGAGCCGTGGGGCTAGGACATGGAGGGAGGGACACTCAAGCCAGTAATTAGAAACACTGTGCTATACACTGTAAAATGGGCTCAGGTGCCATGAGAGCACAGAGGTTGGAGCAAGTGACCTCAGGAAAGGCCAGAGAGAGGCTGAAATTTGTCGGCCCCATGGACATAGATGAGTTGAGCTAGTGGGTGAGGAGGCCAGAACCTTCTTGGGAGAAGGAACTGTAGGGCTAGTAGGGTGATAAGGACACTTGAGGGAAGCTGAGCTTTGGAGGAGAAATCTGGCAAGAGCTCTTGGGGTAGGAATAAGGGTGGGGGAGTGAGTGGAAGAGGGTAGCCAAGCCAAGGGAATGGGGCTTAGGAAATCCGGGGCTAGTCTCAAGAAAGGTGCCACTTACCCCACTGGATCATCAGCAGCACCATCAAACCTGAATAGCACAGAAGAGAAGGGAGAGTTTACAATGACATTCTCACTTTCCCAGGCCCTGTTTAGTTACTGAAGCACGGGAGGTAGAGGTAGTCGGGGAGGAGTGGGCTCAGGACAATTTCCTACAAATCAAGCTTCTTCTGCCCAGAAGGGACCCAGGGGAAGGCCCAGAGCTGAAGGGAAGTTTCCATGAGCTGAGCCTGCTCCCTCTCTAGAGCATCAGTGGAAGGTGGTATGGATTTAGGAAGATTCTAGGAAAACCATTGGCTTTTAAGGTTTTTAGAAAGTTTCTCTTTTGGAACTAGAAGAAAACCTATGCTGGGCCTGGAAGGAGATAATTTGAAAGAGTTTGGCCAGGCATTCCATGTCTCAGTAGCCCCTGTACCTTACAGCCACTATTTACTGCTTTGTGCTGCTTTCCTGCCACACCGCACAAGACGCTGGCTGAATTACCAACATCCTTGGAGACCTAGCGCTCAGCAGGACTCCTTTTGACATACATCTTTCACCCTTCTGATGACCTTGTGTTTTCTCATTAACCTAGTGAAACTTGCATGAAAACTTGTGGGCGTTCCCTTTGTGGCTCAGTGGGTTACAGACCCAACTAGTAACTATGAGGACTGGGGTTCAAATCCCTGGCCTCGTTCAATGGGTTAAGGATCCAGCATTGCCCTGAGCTTTGGTGTGGGTCACAGATGTGGCTTGGATCCTGAGTTGCTCTGGCTGTGGTGTAGGCCAGCAGCTGCAGCTCTGACTTGATCCCTAGCCTGGGAACTTCCATATGCCTTAGGTGTGGCCCTAAAAAAGAAAATTAAAAAATTGTAAGGACACCCAGGATCATGGCCCCTGGCCACCCTTTGCTGGGCAACCAGCAGCAAGTTGAGGAAGAATCCCTTGGCAGTGGGTGCCTCTTGGAAAGCAGGAGCCCTAAGAACACAGGAGACACAACACCAAACATGCTAAGGTGTTCACTGACTCTGGGCTTCCAGAACAGGAGGAAAAGTCATTTTCAGCCTTTTGAGAAATCTTTTCCTTGCAACACAAAGGCTCATGGGCTGAAAGACCCCAGAGGGATCCCACAGGAAAGGCAATGAAGGATTGCAAGCCAGGCAGCAGAGGAGGAATGAACTTGACCTTCCTAAGTTCTGATAGCTTCCTCTTCCTTGCTGATGGCCATGGAGCCATTTCACAGACACACCCTCACCTCCCCACAGCTCCAGGGGCCCAGCTCACACTCCCTGACAGCTCCCACTCACCTGCCCAGGCCACAGACCATACCATGGTGCTGGCACAGTGACAGACTCCAGCCCCAGCAACAAGCTACCCAGCATTGCCCCCCTTTTATTGGGCCTCCCTGTCCCAGCACAGCCAGGGGTGTTGAAATAAGGTGGGGCAGAGGAAGGACACAGGACAGGGGATGTGGTATGGAGGGCTAGGGTGTCAAGCAGCATGGATTGGGCAAACCTGACACAATGGCCTTTAGCAACCCTTGGTTTTCTGGAACAATCACAGGGTGTAAACTGGGCTCTCATCATTGCCAAATCAGGAGGAAGAGGAAGGGAAGCGGGAAGTGTTTCTGAACTTTCTGCTAGAGGAGCATGATTCTGACTTTCTCTGTGTGGCTTGGTAAGGACCATGAGAGCTCACAGAGCCTGCCTCATGAGGCAAGGGAGCTGGCCTGCCTGCTCGCTTGGTCATGGCCTTCTCTGAAACTCATGTAACTTCTCTGTAAGATGATGGTGTTGCCGAGTTCCCGTCGTGGCACAGTGGTTAATGAATCCGACTAGGAACCATGAGGTTTCAGGTTCGATCCCTGGCCTCGCTCAGTGGGTTAAGGATCCAGCATTGCCATGAGCTGTGGTGTAGGTCTCAGATGCGGCTCGGATCCTGCATTGCTGTGGCTCTGGCGTAGGCCGGCAGTTACAGCTCTGATTAGACCCCTAGCCTGGGAACCTCCATGTGCCATGGGAGCGGCTCAAGAAAAAGGCAAAAAGACAAAAAATAAAATAAAATAAAATAAAAAAAAGATGATGGTGTTGCAAATACAGTTTATATTTTGTAAGGTATTTTTATTGCTATCCATGTGATATGCTTTTATATCCATTGAGAAAACTATATAATGATAACGCACCCACGGTACATGGAGGTTCCCAGGCTGGGGTCAAATCAGGAGCTGCAGCTGTGACCTACACCACAGCCACAGCAACATCAGATCCAAGCTGTGTTTGTGAGCTCCAGCACAACTCATGGCAGCACCAGATCCTTAACCCACGGAGCAAGGCCAGGGATCAAACCCACATCCTCATGGATACTAGTCGGGTTCATTATCACTGAGCCACAAGGGGAACTCCTCTGCCTGTGTTTCTCGTAAGGAATAGTATGGACTTCTATTAGTTTCCTGTGGCTGCTATAACAAATTACCACAAACTCGGTGGCTTAAAACAACAAAAATGTATTCTCACAGTTTGGGAGCCCAGAAGTCTGAAATCAATGTGTTGGCAGGGCCGTACTTTCTCCAAAATTTATCGGGAAGGATCTGTCCTTGCCTCCTCCAGTGTCTGACAGCTTCTGGAGTTCCTTCTTTGTGGAAGCATCACCCAAGTGTCTGTCTGCATTCTCACGTGGCTTTTTCCTCTGTATCTTCTTCTTTTCTGCCTCTTACAAAAACCCCTGTCATTGAATTTAGGGCCCACCTAATCCAGCATGATCTCCTCTTGAGATTCCTACCTTAATTACATCTGCAAAAATCCTTATCCAAGTAAGGTCACATCCTGAGGTGCTGGCTGGAGATATTAGGGGGGACATCCCTGAGCCACTACAGGACCTAACTGGCACATGTTATTTATTATGTCTTGCAGATAATGGACCATGCACCCATGAACTCTGGGGTCCTGGAAAAATTCTGCAGCATCTGAGCGATCCAGTCCTTGGTCTTTGGCCTTCATGTGAGCGGCCTGGATGACTGAGCAGCAATGTCCAGTGGCGGCAGACTCCAGAGTCAGGTTGCCTGGGTTTGAATCCCAACTCTGCCATTTACTATCTGTGTAACCTCCAGCACGTTCCTTAATTTCTCTGGGTGTTGGTTTCTTCATCTGTAAAAAGAAGTCCTTAGAGGATTGTTGCAAAGGCACTGGTCACTGGCTGCTGTTATTCCTGGGGCTCCCTAGCCCACTTCTGCCCAGTCTCTGTGGGTGTCAGAGATCAGGGCTCTGGTAACCTCTATGAGGCCCCTGAGGGGTCAGACCTCTGTGCCCAGATGGACGGTCCTTATGTCCTCACCTTCCCTCTCACTTGATGATCTTGCAAAGGAGCCCATTCAGAGTCACCTGATGTCTATAGAAGTACCTCAGGTCCTAGAATGTGGGCAGGAGGGGAAGGGTGAAGGTGGGGAATGAAAACTAGGAGACCTTGAGAAGCTTCTCCAGAGAGGCAGGTGGCCTCCTTATCTTGCCACCACCCCATATACACAACTGACCTGTCAGCTTTGAGGTTTCCTGATCATTTTCATGTCACCAAAAGGACCCTTCAGTGTGCTGCTCAGGATTCTGAGTCACTCCAGATCCTGACCTGCCCCCAATCATCCAAGGTCTCTGCTGTGTCCAGTAACCTCACCATTAGCACCACTACCTTGGTTAATGCAGCTGTTTCTTTTCATCCCCCTGACCTATCTATTACTGTTATTCTCTCCTGAAGCAGCATGCTCCTTCCATCCTTGCCCTTATCTTAATTTGCAATTATGTAATTATTTTGTGAGTTTGCCAGGTCAAATGTGTATCTTTCTTACTAGACTGGAAGCCCCGAGAGTGGGAACCATGTCTGTCTGTTCACTACTGTGCACTGTATAATAGACCTCAACAATGTCTGAAAATATTGAGTCAATTGATGATTGAATGTTATTTCCTCAGTCCCCTCACCACTCAATGACAAGTGCTCAGTAAGTAGCTGGTTGATGTAAATGCACTATCTCCCCGCTCCCCCAAAACAAACCTCATCTATTAGCAGAAGCCATTCTTCCATATTGCAGTTGAGAAAGAGAAACCAAAGAACTTGCAAACTTGCTCAGAGCTTGAGTGGAGCTTCCCAGGCTCTTCCCTTTCCCGTCTGGCCATCTGCAGAAGGGCCCAAGTCCCAGGCAGGAGAGGACCTTGTGGGTGCTGGCTGCTATGGCCTTTGGTCATGTTAAAAAGCAGAGCTGGGAGTCCTCACCGCCCTTTGGGGACAAAGGGCACACTGAGTCCTCTCTGGCCATGCAGGTTGCAGCCTTGCCTGTCCAAATGTCTGCTTGTTTCCTGATCCTGGGGGACCATGTCCCTGTGGAAGCTTCTTCTCTTACCACTAGTAACAGGTTTGAGCCTGAGGCAGTAGGCGTACAGTGGGTACCACACTGAGAGGGGAGGATTGGGTCTAGGTAGTGTGGGCCAAGACCTGAACTACAGGCCATCCAGTCCCCAAGCCTCTCCCCCACTGCCTCCTTCAGAGCCTCATATAACGTGTAGACTCCTTTCCTCCTCCTTTCTTCTCTCATTCTCACTCTCCTTCTCTCTCTCCCTCTCCCTCTGTCCTTTTATTTACTTCTACACTCAATTACTGGTGTAAAATAATGTGCATGGAATTCATTGCAACATTAAAAAAGCATAAGCCTGGAGTTGCCATTGTGGCTTAGCACGTTAAGAACTGGACATGGTGTGGGTTCAACCCCTGGACTCGCTCAGTGGGTTAAGGATCTGGCGTGGCCACAAGCTTGTGCCATAGATCACAGATGTATCTCAGATCCAGTGTTGCTGTGGCTGTGGTGTATCACATAGGAAGGTAAGTGCCACCAGGCCAGGAAATTATTTTAATGTTTTTATTTTGATATAATTTAAATTTACAGAAAAGTTTGCAAGGATAAATTGATAGATTCAATATATTATTTACCTAAATTATTCAGTTGTTTACATTTATCCCTTTGACTCCGTTGTCTTTATCTTTATCTTGTGCTGGCTCTCTCTCTTATATGTATGTCTATATAAATGATTATGTACAGGAGTTCCCGTCGTGGCGCAGTGGTTAACGAATCCAACTAGGAACCATGAGGTTGCAGGTTCGATCCCTGGCCTCGCTCAATGGGTTAAGGATCCAGCATTGCCATGAACTGTGGTGTAGGTCACAGATGCGGCTCGGATCCCACATTGCTGTGGCTGTGGCGTAGGCAGGCAGCTACGGCTCTGATTAGACTCCTAGCCTGGGAACCTCCATATGCCCTGGGAGAAAAAGGCAAAAAGACAAAAAAAAAAAAAAAAAAAAAAGATTATATACATATATGTAAACATATAATGTTTAAATAATATACAATTTATGATATAAAGAAAATGCGTGATAAATATATTGGTATTTATATTAATATATCATACATGTGTTATATATCACTTTATTATATATTAATATATATTCATATTATATTAATAATTATATAATATATTCATATATTGTGTTCTATATATCTAATTAACATGTATTATCAAAATCTCAAAATTAAACATTTATACAGTATTTTTACTTAATTCACAGTCCATTTCAAATAACATCATTTGTTTTAATAGTGAGTGTCCTCTACAGCTTTTCTTTTCCTAATCCAGGGCCCAATTCAGGATCATGTGTTGCATTTAGTTTCCAGGTATCTTTAGTCTCTTTTAATCTAGAACGGCTTCTCAGTCTTTTTTTTTTTTTTTTCTTCCCCAGTTTTTCTTCATTTTGACATCTCTTAAGAGCTCAGGCCAGTTATTTTGTAGCTGCCCCTCAATTTGAGTTAGTCTAGTTCCTCATGATCAGATTATTTCAGCAGGAATACTGCAGAACTGATGTGTCCTCAGAGACACAAGATGTTGCTCTGTCCCAAGGCTAGTGATGTTACCTCTCTCTCTCTTTCTCTCTCTCTCGGCCACACTTGTGGCATGCAGAAATTCCCTGGGACACGGGTTGAACCTGCACCACAGAAGTGACCTCAGCCACTTCAGTGACTGATGCTTGTGGCTCTTGCTTAAAGTGGCATCCATCAAGTTTTTCCAAAAAGGGTATTTTCCATATTTCATTTACTGCTGTATTTCCAAAGCCTAGAAAAGTACCCGGCATATAGGCACTCAAAAAGGACATGCTGAATGAATGATTAAATGACTTCAACTTTGTGGAGTTGAAAAGACAAACAAAAGAGTTTCTTTTGTGGCTCAGTGGTAACAAACCTGACTAGTATCCATGAGGACGTGGGTTCGATCCCTGACCTTGCTCAGTGGGTTAAGGATCCAGTGTTGCCATGAGCTGCAGTGTAGGTCAAAGATGGGGCTCAGATTCTGTGTCGCTGTGGCCGTGGCATAGGCCAGCAGCTGAAACTCTGATTCAGTCCCTAGCCTGGGAACTTCCATATGCAGCAAATGCGGCTCTAAAAATACAAAAAAAAAAAAAAAAAAGAAAGAAAGAAAGAAAAGACAAAGAGAAGGAAGAAGTAGAAGGACAAGAAAGAAGAGGAGTGGGGGAAAGCAGTATGCTTATCGAGTAGATCATCAGTAGGCACGTTTTAGGTTCATCAATATTATTCAGAGAATTTCTAGGACATTTGTATTAATAAAATGCCATCCATATAATGAGATTTCCAAACCCATTTATACTCTTGCTAGCATACTGAACATATTTTCTTTTTTTCTTCTTTTTTTTTTTTTTTGTCTTTTTGCTATTTCTTGGGCCGCTCCCACGGCATATGGAGGTTCCCAGGCTAGGGGTTGAATCGGAGCTGTAGCCACCGGCCTACGCCAGAGCCACAGCAACGTGGGATCCGAGCCACGTCTGCAACCTACACCACAGCTCATGGCAACGCCGGATCGTTAACCCATTGAGCAAGGGCAGGGACCGAACCGCAACCTCATGCTTCCTAGTCGGATTCGTTAACCACTGCGCCACGATGGGAACTCCCTGAACATATTTTCTAATGTATTTCTTAGTGACATAGACTTGTTCCCAGTAATTACACCTTTTAAGATTATTTCAATCCTTAAAACATCTTCAACTATTTCAGGAGAAAATCTCCTTAATAATATATTAAAGAAATTCAGCAGTATGTTTCATAGGTCATCAACTTTTGTTGTAGTAAGCAAGCTTTCTCTTAAGTAAATATAATTTACTATTTACCTCAAGCCATCTCTGATTTGGTTTATTGTCTTGTAGCTATAAAACAAACAGTGTCCAAAAAAAAAGGTCTCCAGCTGTGTAGCACTGGGAACTCTATCTAGTCACTTATGATGGAGCATGATATTGTGAGAAAAAGGAATGTATACATGTATGTGTAACTGGGCCACCTTGTTGTACAGTAGAAAATTGACAGAACACTATAAACCAGCTTTAATGGAAAAAATTAAAACCATTATTAAAAAATGGCCGTGGGAGTTCCCTAGTGTTCTAGCAGGTGGGGATTCAGTGTTGTCACTGCTGTGCCTTGGGTTGGATCCCTGAAGAAAAAAAAGGTCATATGTTCAACCGTCAAGATTTACAAATAAGTGAAGAGGAAATTTGTGTGAACTATTTTGTTTTAAATCATATTTTAAAAGCAATGTTGAAAGCAAAAATTTTAAGCTTGATTTTTTTTAACTGTCAACATAATTAATAGATTTTTACCCTGTATAAAGAATAATTTCTTTTTCTTCTAATTAAAAAAAATTACTGAAAAACTTAAATTATCTCTGCTATTACGAGCCTTTTCCCAGCTCTCCACAATGGAAAAAGAAGGTGGGGGAAGCCCTTATAAACAAGTCTGTGAAGTGGTGACTGTTTGAAAGCCAATCTTTCTAAAATAAAAATTTTCCAGGCTAACTGTTCAGTCCAGCAGGGATAAAAAATTTGTGTGCAGTTGTTTCCCATATCCCTTTGGGACTTTATTATATACTCAGATAATGACATACTCAGCAGACAATATTCAACTGAATGATAGGTATATATTCTCTTATTTGTAAATTCTTTCATAAGAAAAATGCAATTCTCTTTATCTGCCATAAATGTGAACACCATAAAAATGAATTCTGCTAACATGGATTAAAAATTTAGATCTAGGTTCCTATTTTGTAAATGTTTCTTCATGCCTCTTCAAATAAATTAACATTTGGCCAGCAAAGTTATTTTCCTCCAATATGATGAAAAAGGGAGTAAACTTGGGAAACATCTACAAAAAAAAAAAAAATTAAAATTCCCTAAAAACTACATGTGGATATAATTACAAGAGGAATTTCATTCACATATAAATTTTTCTCAAGCAATGGTCTAGAGAGAAAAAATCATCTGTACATGAATAGTTTACACTCAATGGTAACATCTCACCTAAATGAGTGATTTTACTCCCACCAAATACTCTGAATTTTTTCCTGGAAGATTCGTGTGTTTGTTTGTTTGTTTTTGTTATTTGTTTGTTTTTGTCTTTTTAGGACTGCACCCACAGCATACAAGATTCCCAGGCTAGGGGTCGACTTGGAGCTACAGCTGCCATCCTACGCCACAGCCACAGCAACACCAGACCTGAGCCATGTCTGTGACCTATACCAGAACTCACAGCAACACTGGATCCTTAACCCACTGAGCAAGGCCCGAGATCGAACCCGTATCCTCCTGGATACCAGTCAGGTTCGTTACCACTGAGCCATGATGGCAACTCCCAAATACTCTTCGATATACGCCAATTTAATTTTTTATGTTTCTGCTCTGCAGTGTTGAGTCCCTCCCTGACCTTTAAGGCAGTGTTCCTTATTCTGTAATCGTTCTTTCAATTTTAAATATATCAGGAAAGTAAGTTGCACAGAATTATCAAAGGAAGTGAAATAAATTCAGGCTGAAATAGAGCCAGAGTGACCAATGTTTCACTCATGAAAGAGTTTTTCAAATCCCAGGACAGCATCCTGGTTTTCCACTAAAGGGTATGGACAATGAAGGCCACTCTAATATCCAGGGATCTTCTTTTCTACATTTTCCTGAACAAAAAAAAAAAGTTCCAACCATTGCCATCCCAGTTAGACACAACAAGCGCTATTCTAACCATTTCAAGATGCCATTTTTATATACAGCAGCCCACAGGGAGCAGCACATAATAACATCATCCTCCTCCTCCCACCGCCCACTCCCTTCTGAGGGATGAAACACCGAAGAACGTGAACAAGTGGATAAGCCAATTTAAGAAATTGTGGGTGAGGTTAGAGGATGCAAAAGCTTCCAAACTCTTAGACTCCAAAACCATGGAAAACCTTGGTTCTAATCTGAAATGTCACGGCTCTTAGAATCTGAACTAGCCAGTTTGCCCTCAAACTTATTGGTAACTGATATCGTTAGTTCTCTTTACATATAAACCCTCACATTTTTATAGTCATTAAGAAAGAGAAACTGTGCTGTACAGCAAAAAATGGCACACCATTATAAATCAACTATAGTTTAATGAAAATTTTTAAATTTTTTAAAAAAGGAAAGAACTTCACTTTGCAAAGAATTTTTTCCAGGAAAATTTTTGTGTAAATTATATTTATATCTATAACATGTAATTGAAATAAACTACCAAACCTAGAAATTTAAAGATTATGCAATATATTTCATCAATCACTATTAAATATTTAGTTAGGACAACTTGGTGCTTTGTACTCTGAAAATCTCTCTGTATTTGTTCACTTGTTTATTATCTATTTCCCACATCAGAATAAAAGCTCAGTAACTTCAAGAACATTTAAAGTTCCTCTGCCTTATCTACAGCATCAAGGACATAATAGAAGCTCAGTAAATATTTGCTGAGCAAATGAAAATGTGCCAGCGCCTAACAAAAATGTTTTTTCTCCCTCTAGAAAGCCAGCTGAGTATCTCTCTGCTGGCCATAAAATCCCAAACTGCTTTTACCTGAGTGGCTATCGCATTGCTTTATGGAGTTTGAACAACAGTTCACAACAAACTGGCTCAAAAATACTCCCAAGACTACAATTTGCTTTTGTTGTTAAGGTGCTCCCTTGGGCTACTCATCGTATTCCCTTGGTGCAAATCTGAGAGATACACAAGAGTGAGTTTAGACTCAATGTTAATTCATGGAAACCTTTGCAAGTTTTCAAATTATGATGTTAAAACTAAGAACCCACAGTTACTCCGACATAGACTGTGTTACCTCCACTCCAAAATATGAGCATCAGCAGATGCCCAGGGGAAGTGCTGAGCTAAGCTTGGCATTTTTGAAAGCAGAGCCAAATAGGGATTTTCCGTTGGTATGGTCAGCCCAGAAATGGAATTAGGCAATTTTAACCCATCTATCTCACCCTCTCTCTGCTTGCGTAGAGACTCACAGATGCAGGCGCTGCTCTGGCAGACAGTGGTTAATGGAACAATTGATTCTTCTGTGTGTAACCTGCTCCTAGGCACCAGTCTTCTCTTGCCATCAGTGCTTCTGCTTCCAACCTTACCCAGATTTCTGGATAATCTTTCTCTTCTCAGAGATTATCTTTGATGTTATTTTGACTTGATTTCATTCAGATAGAAATGGTAAAAAGTGTTTTCCAGACTTGCCCAATCATAAGAATATCTGGAATATTTATTTTTATTTATTTATTTATTTTGGTCTTTTCTGGGGCCAAACCTGCGGCATATGGAGGTTCCCAGGCTAGGGGTCTAATTGGAGCCTACACCAGAGCCACAGCAACGCCAGATCCGAGCCACATCTGCAACTTACACCACAGTTCACAGCAATGCTGGATCCTTAACCTGCTGAGCAAGGCCAGGGATCGAACCCGAAACCTCATGGTTCCTAGTCAGATTCGTTAACCACTGTGCCATGATGGGAACTCCTGGAATATTTATTTTTAAATGTGGCTCATAATGAACTTCCAGAGTAACCATAGCTATATAAATCAACAATCAAAGCTCCCTGGAAAGCATACAAAACAACAAGGAAGGCATTCCCGTCGTGGCTCAGCAGAAGCAAATCTGACTATCATCCATGAGAATGCAGTTTTGATCCTTGGTCTAGCTCAGTGGGTTAAGTATTGGCATTGCCTCAAGCTGTGGTGTTGGTTGTAGATGTGGCTCAGATCTGGTTGCTGTGGCCATGGTGTAGGCCAGCAGCTACAGCTCCAATTGGACCCCCAGCCTGGGAACCTCCATATGCCTCAGATGCAGCCCTAAAAAGACCAAAAAAAAAAAAAAAAAAAAAAAAAAACCAAGGAAAAGAATAATAGAACACAAAACCAAATATACAATTTGTATACACAAGTATTCGTAGCAGCATTATCCACAGTAGATTAAAAGTAGAAACAACCCAAATGTCCAACATAGATAAACAGAAAGTGGCATATACATACAGTGAGATACTGTTCTTTTAAAAAGGATGAAATTGATACAGGCTACAACATGGCTGAAACCAGCCAGACACAAAAGAGCAAGTATTATATGACTCCACTTATGTAAGGTATCTAGAGTACTCAAATTTATAGAGACAGAAAGTAAAAAGTAGACCATCTTCCTTTCGTGGCAAGAGGCAGATGTGGAGTTAGTGTTTAATGGGTTACCAGAGTTTCGGACTGAAGTGATGACAAAGTTCTGTGGCGCAGCGGAAAAGAATCCGACTAAGAACTATGAGGTTTCAGGTTTGATCCCTGGCCTTGCTCAGTGAGTTAAGGATCTGGTGTTGCTGTGAGCTGTGGTGTAGGTCACAGACGCGGCTTGGATCTGACGTTGCTGTGGCTGTGGTTGTGGCTGGCAGCTGTAGCTCAGATTAGACACCTAGTCTGGGAACCTCCATATGCAGTGGGTGTGGCCCTAAAAAAAAAGTTCTGCAGATGGTTAGTGGTGACACTTGCACAATGATGTGAACACACAGAGTGTCACTAAAATGTACATTTTTAAATGGTTAAAATGGTAAATTTTATGTTATATATATTTACTACAATTTTTTAAAGCAAGCAAATGCATAAACACTCCATTTTCTCTGAGACTAGTTAACTGATATAATCTGCAGATGCCAGAACATACCAGGGCAGCTAAAAGCAGTTGGGAATGGACAAAAGAGTGTGAGAGAGCCTCATATTAGACTCAGAAAATAGTGGGGAGAAAAAATCACTTTCTAAAGGTAAGAAACTTGGAGTTGCTGTCATGGCTTAGCAGAAACGAATCTGACTAGTATCCATGAAGCCAAAGGTTTGATCCTTGACCTCGCTCAGTGGGTTAAGGATCTGGTGCTGCCATGAGCTGTGGTGTAATTGAAGATGAGGCTTGGATCTGGCATGGCTGTGGCTGTGTCGTAGGCTGGCGGCTGCAGCTCTGATTAGACCCCTAGCCTGGGAACCTCCATATGCCATGGGTGTGGCCCTAAAAAGACCAAAAAAGTAAAGATGAGAAACTTACTATGTAGCTCAAAGGCACTATCACTTCTTTGCAGTAAGTGTTGTGGAAACTGGGATGAACAAGGCCCTAACCAGAAGCCTTCCTGGATACTGCATGGTCCAGAGAAGTTGGGGTGAAGGGACTCCCCAAAGAATTGCACAGCTAATCCAAATCTTTAGTCCAAATCTTTGGGAGCAGTATGTGTCTGTAGTAACAGAGGAGAATACCTTTGGGGTAAAAAAGCATCTTGCCTCTCTTGCTGTGCAAAAAGTGGTTTATGAACACCTAACTCATTCATTATTAGGCAATAATAAAAGGTTCTGGTGCATCATTGATATATATATGTGTGTGTGTGTGTGTGTGTGTATATATATACTTTTTTTTTCCTAGTCTTTTTTAGGGCTGCACATGTGGCATATGGAGGTTCCCAGGCTAGGGATCAAATTGGAGCTGCAGCTGCCAGCCTACACCACAGCCATAGCAATGCCAGATCCAAGCCTCATCTCACAGCAACACCAGATTCTTAACACACTGAGCAAGGCCAGGAATTGAACCGGCATCCTCATGGATCCTAGACAGATTCTTAACCCACTGAGCCACAGTGAGAACTCCCAAGGAGTTGTCTTATTGATGCTAGGAGAATATTGCTCTTTATGGTTAAGGAGCAGGTATTTCTGCTGATAAAGAAGGTTTGGTCAATACATAATACAGATACACAAACTCAGTGGAGGGAGAGAGGAGGCCAAAGGACAGAGAAATTTTTTGTTTAAATTTTTCTTGTGGAGTTCCCATTGTGGCTGAGCAGAAACGAGTCTGACTAGCATCCATGAAGACGCAGGTTCGATCCCTGGCCTTGCTCAGTGGGTTAAGGATCTGGCATTGCCCTGAGCTGTGGTGTAGGTTGCAGCTGCAGCTCGAATCCCGAGTTGCTGTGGCAGTGGTGTAGGCCAGCAGCTGCAGTTCCAATTCGACCCTTAGCCTGGGAACCTCCATATGCTATGGGTGTGGCCCTAAAAAGACTAAATAAATAAATAAATTTTTCTTGTCTTACCACAAAATACGAATTTTATTTCACAAACACATCCTGGGGAAACTATTGGACTGAGAATAGAGACACAGAATCCTTTGGAGAGGCAGGCAAAAGATTAAATCTCTTATAAGGGAAAAAAATCAGGATGACTTCAGATTTCCCAACAGAAATATTCAATTCCAGAAGACTCTGTAGGTCTGATTGGATCCAGATTTCACTTGCTTAGTTTGTGGTTGAATTTGATAGTTCACCGATTAATTAATTTAACAAACATTTAGAAACCATTCAATAAATGTTTGTATATGTGGACAACAGAAGTATCATCTGACCACCTATAATTTTTCTGAGGATTAAAATCACTTTCTATTTAATTTATATGCCCTTGGGAACTTCAGAAGCTCACAGATTAATGGGAAAGATGAATATGTAACCAACTATCACAGCACAATTTGATAAGGGTCAAAGTCAAGATAGTAACAATAGGGAAGGTGTGTTTGGGAATGGCAAGAATTTCAGTGAGAGGTGAAAGGGCCAGATCATTATAAAATTTGACCTTAAATTACTGGTGACAGACAGTCAATGAAGGGTTTTAACTTTGGGAGTAATAAGGAGAAAGTGTGGGTCTCTGTGTGCTGTGTGCTCACATGTGTGGGATCTGATTCTTATTAGACTGATGCACAGGGATGAGTTAATCACTCTTGTCAGGTCATGGCATGTTATCATTTTCTTTTTTGTCCAAACAAAACTCTCCTCTAGCTTATTCTCTTTTTACCCTCATATTTCTCATTTCACTTAACTCCTACCATATGCAATCATATTATTTTTAATGAAATTTTTTGTTGTTATGAAATGTGCATGCATTTTTAATTATGTAAATGATAGTGTATCATATAGCTCTTTCTCTTTAGTGTGTTTTTTTTTAACACGGTTTTTGAATATATCCATATGGCTCTGTGTATACCTAATTTATTTATTATAGTTGCTATACAGTACATAAAAGTGTACATCCATTACCTTTTACTATTCACTCTCCACAAGTGATATAACACCCAATTGATACAACCTTTCCCTCACTATCATACCAAAAAAGAAAAAAAAAAAAGCTACAATGAATATCCTCTTATGTGTTCTGTTACATAGTCATAGGAGACTTCCTTTGGAATAAGTACTCAAGAGCAGAATTGCTGGTCACACGGTATGCATATATTAAATTTGACTAAATAGTGCCAGATTGCTCTCCAAAGCAGCGACACTGCTTTTTCATATTCTTTCCTTTGTTAACTTTATTTACTGAAATATTCAATTTTTGTCTTGGGTGTTTTTTGACCATGCTTGTGGCATGTGGAAGTTCCTAGACCAGGGATCGAACCCTTGCCAGTGACAATGCTGGATCCTTAATCTGCTGAGCCATCAGGGAACTCCAGAAATACTCAGTTTTGATATAATCACATTCGTCAGTTTTTTCCTTACAGTTGAGGCTTTTGCTTTCTTTAAAAAAAGAAGTCCTCTCGGACTCCAAATCACAAAGATACTCTCCTACATGTTCTTTAACTCTGTCATTTAACTTTTCACTATTAGATTTTTAATCATCCATAGTCCAGTCTTCATACAGTGTTAGGTGAGAATTCAGTTGTAATTTTCACTATATAGTGAGCCAACTTCCCCCAAATTAACTTTTTTAACAGTCTATTCTTTCTTCCTATTGGTGTGGGGCAAATTTGGTTTTTTGTTCTGCAGAGAAGATTAGAAGTAGGAGTGCCAGGTAAAATATACTTCTGTGGTCCAGATAGAAATAAGGATCTGACCAGGAGTTCCCACTGTGGCTTAGCAGTAATGAATCTGACTAGTATCCATGAGGATGCCGGTTCAATCCCTGGCCTCACTCAGTGGGTTAAGGATCTGGTGTTGCCATGAGCTGTGGTGTGGGTTGAAGACATGGCTTAGATCCTGAGTTGCTGGGGTTGTGCTGTAGGCCAGCGGCTGCAGCTCCCATTTGACTCTTAACCTGGGAACTTCCACATTCCGAGGCCATTAAAAAAGCCCTAAAAAGACAAAAAAAAAAAAAAGAACATGACCAAAGACAGTAGCTTGGGGATTTGGAGGATGGAGGAGAAGAGGTAGAGAAAGGTATCAGATTTGAGAGATATTTCTGAGGTCGGAAATGTGAGATGAAGGAGAAAGGAGTCAGAAACAACTGCAGAACATTCTGTGGTTAGAGATGCCACAGAGGCATCAAAAGCCTGTAGCCTGTCCTTTTTTTTTTTTTTTTTTTTTTTTTGTCTTTTTAGGGCCACACCCATAGCATATAGAGGTTCCCAGGCTAGGGGTCGAATGGAGCTGCAGCCGCCAGCCTACACCACAGCCACAGCAACTCGGGATCCAAGCCACATCTGCGACCTACACCACAGCCCACGGCAACACCAGATCCTTAACTCACTGAGTGAGGCCAGGGATCAAACCTGTGTTCTCATGGATACTAGTCAGGTTCATAACCTGCTGAGCCACAATGGGAACTCCTGCATCTTGTCTTTACTGAGGTAAGGATGAGAGTATGAGTAGGTTCTGAAGAGAAGAGACAATACTGTTGCAGAAGTGTTGAGATGGGGATGCCTATAGACATGCTTTGGCCCACACATTATTTTATTTATTTATTTATTTATTACATCTTTTTAGGGCTGCAGACATGGCACATGGAGATTCCTAGGCTAGGGGTCAAATCGGAGCTGTAGCTGCTGGCCTACACCACAGCTACAGTGACGCCAGATCCGAGCCGCATTTGCAAGCTACTCCACAGCTCACAGCAATGCTGGATCCTTAACCCACTGAGCGAGGTCAGGGATCAAACCCATGTCCTCATGGATACTAGTCAGGTTCGTTAATCACTAAGCCACGATGAGAACTTCAAACACATTATCTTAAAATCTGTGTATAGTTAAATAGTGTCACTTAACAACTGGGAGGTTTTATTTTAAAAGCCTATATTCAGCTCCTTTCAGAAGATCAGGACCACCATAATACCAAAACTGCATTTCCATCTGCAGCAGGTCAGCAGCTCCCACCAGTTAATGTAGCAGGAGCTCCCCAGATCACCACAGTTTACAATGGATCCTCAGTTCCTATAGACAATTCAGACTGGGATACTGGTATATGCAGAGTGATGCGGTGGGGGAAAAAATGGATGTCTGCATCAGATAGACTTAATTTGAATCCAGAGTTCAGCCATTTACTTAATTTTTCTAAACCTGTATCTCCTTGTTGCAAAATGGCAAAATGGGCAGAATATCTGTATTACAAGGGTTTAAGAGAGTTTAAAGAGAGAATGCATATAAGCTCAATAGCAATCGTTAGCAAATGATAGCTAGAAAAGAATTCAATTAAAAACTGGAAAGGTGATTCCAGAGCTGAGGAGAGAATCAGAGCTATGAGCCATGGATTGGAAAGGCAGTGGTGTATAGTTCTGTCCTATAATTCATGAGTTTCTTGATGACTATAATGTCAGAATCTCCTCTCTACTACAACCCTATCTTCACTTCTTTAAATCCCTAAAAGTTGACACATAGAAAAAATTTAATTAATGTCTGTGGAAAGAAGGGAAAGAGGAAGAATGCATAAAGGATCTGGAAAAAAAACAAAAACAAACAAAACAGGCATTTTCTTTCTTTTTTTTTTTCTTGAATGGGTGCACCGCAACATAGGGAAATTCCCAGGCCAGGAATTGAATATGTTGCAGCTGCGGCAATGCCAGAGCCTCAGAGGCAACCTGTGCCTCTGCAGCAATCAGAGTTACAGCAGTCGGATTCTTAACCCATTGTGCCACAGTGGGAACTCCAGGCATTTTCTTTCATTTGTAAAATAGAAGAAAAACAGAAGTTACCAACAAATTTGTTTCTGTCAACCCAGCTGCACCTCCTTGCCAATAAAAAGGCTAGCTAAGGCATACATTTTCACTCTGTACTCCCAGTTCCCAGGAAAAGATTGCAATAAGACACATTTAGTCATGCTGGCTGCAAAATATATCTCTAAGCCTCCCCAAGCAAATACTATTTGGACAGTATGTAATAGAAGTATTGCTATACATAATTAATAACACCAACAAAACCCAATCAAAGAATACAAAGACATAACAATTCTGATTTAGTGCAGAAAACATAAAAAAAAGATGATTTGTGGAAGCTGATTTATCTTTTTCTGTTGTGAAATATATATATTACATATTTATAGTTTTGAATTCTCCACGGCAACATTCAATTCCATAAACATATTTTTGCTAATGCTTATGCTAAACACATTTTAAATAGCCACAGTTATTTTGAATTCATTTCTTCAGGATACCCTGGTATTTACTCTTTTTATAGTAGGGAAAATTAAAGTTTCAAGTCTTCCCAATGTTCTAACACTAAATGTACCAAATGACACTGTTAGTGCGGTCCTATCTCACTCTTTGTAGCTAGGAAAAATAATCATATAAAGTTTGGAGTTCCCATTGCGGCTCAGCAGTAACAAACCGGACTAGCATCCCTGAGGATGGGGGTCGATCCCTGGCCTTGCTCAGTGGGTTAGGGATCCAGCATTGCCGTGAGCTATTGTGTGTGTTAAAGACGCAGCTTGGATGTGGCATCGCTGTGGCTGTGGCGCAAGCCAGAGGCTACAGCTCCCGTTTGATCCCTAGCCTGGGAACTTTCATATGCCACAAGTGTGGGCCTAAAAAGACCAAAGAAAAAGAAAAAAGAAATGTGACTTGCACAGTTCCCTGGTGGCTCAGTGGGTTAAGGATCCAGTGTTGTCACTGATGTGGTGCAGGTTCGATACCTTACCTGAGAACTTCTGCATGTCGCAGGTATGGTGCATACACACACACACACACACACACACACACACACACACGACTTGTTCTCGGTAACCAGGCATGGACTCCTTTGCCTCAGCAGTAACTGCACCAAGCATGAGTTATTCAATAAATGGTGCTAAGCTAATATCCATGAGCAAAGCATGAGAAGGGTCATTTTCATGATATTTATATTCTAGATGTGCTGGAAAGTTTGCCAAAAGAAAGATTTCTCAAAGAGGGAGAAGCAAAAATACGATATAGAATGTGTCACTGAGATAAACCTTCAAACATTTTTTTTTGTGTGTGTGTTTTGTCTTTTGTCTTTGTTGTTGTTGTTGTTGTTGCTATTTCTTGGGCCGCTCCCGCGGCATATGGAGGTTCCCAGGCTAGGGGTTGAATCGGAGCTGTAGCCACCGGCCTACGCCAGAGCCACAGCAACGTGGGATCCGAGCCGCGTCTGCAACCTACACCACAGCTCACGGCAACGCCGGATCGTTAACCCACTGAGCAAGGGCAGGGACCGAACCCGCAACCTCATGGTTCCTAGTCGGATTCGTTAACCACTGCGCCACGACGGGAACTCCCCAAACATTTTTTTATTGTGGAAATTTTTTTAAATTCGTGAAAAGGAGTTTCCGTCGTGGCTCAGCGGAAACGAATCTGACTAGTGTCCATGAGAATGCAGGTTCGATCCCTGGCCTCACTCAGTGGGTTATGCATCCAGTGTTGCTGTAAACTGCAGTGTACCTAGCAGATGTTGCTCAGATTCTGTGTTGCTGTGTCTGTGGCTTAGGCCAGCAGCTACAGTTCCTATTTGACCCCTAGCCTGGGAACCTCCATATGCCACGAATGCAGCCCAAAAAATAAAACAAAATAAATAAAATTCGTGAAAAGGGAATACACTGAATCCCTATGTATCCATCACTTCCTTAAACAATTGACATTCTGTCATTCTTATTACATATGTATTTCCCCATTTGCTTTTTCTTTTTGCTTTTTTTTTTTTTTTTTTTTGGCTGGAATATTTTCTCTTTTTTAATTTTATTTTTTTAATTTTTAATTTTTTTATTTTTGCTTTTTAGGGCCACGCCTATGGCATATGGAAGTTCCCAGGCTAGGGGTCAAATTGGAGATACAGACACTGGACTACGCCACAGCCACATCAACGCAGGATCTGAGCCACATCTATGACCTATACCACAGCTCACGGCAACGCCGGATTTTAACCCACTGAGCAAGGCCAGGGATCGAACCCAAAATCTCATGGTTCCTAGGCGGATTCGTTAACCACTGAGCACAACAGGAACTCCTTTTATTTTATTTTATTTTTCTTGGGGGGGGCTGGAATATTTTTAAAGCAAAACAGAGACACAGTATTATTTTACCTATAAATATTTCTATAATGTATTTCTAAGAGATGAGGATTTTTAAAACAACAAAACCACAATAACATGGCCATATCCTAAAAAATTAACAATAACAATAGGATAACATCTAGTCCAGAAGAAATTTAGCTCCATGGGAGTATTCATGAATGGATCAAGATCTCAAGTCTTTCAATAGGCTTTGATAGTTTTTCACTAAGGCTAAGAATTCAGAGGGAGAGAACTTCAAAACTTAAGATTGCAGTCTCATTTTTTTTTTCTTGTATTGCTTTACAAATACAAATCTGGATACTCATATTCCAGATGAGGATAAAAATAGTCTATGAATCAAAACCATTAGTCATATCCTGTTATTTGTAGTTATCTGTTTCTTCTTGATATTTTAATTCAAAAATCAGTTTAACATATTTAATCCCACTTTTTTTTCAGGGAAAAAATATTTTGGATTGATAGCGGAAATTTTAAACCGAAAGATAAACTTAAAGCTAAAGTAGAGTGGTTGTCAGAGCCTGTATCCTTGACCTTGGATGAAGTGCTTACTTAGTCACTTGGAAAGTCCTGTGTTAATTAATAGTCTGTCCTATGACTCAACTATCTACCACATAGAAATAGTATAAAAAAGTCTCAAAAAACTCACACCAAGAAATATAAAAATCACAAAAAATAAAGAAATGGTAATTGGGTGATAGGTCACACTACCCTCCACACTAAAAGCCGACACTGATAACAGGAATTTTGAAGCTTGTAAAAACATTTGGCTCTGAGTAAACTTAGTCAAAGTGAAGTACCAGAGTTTTACTTCCGTTGGAATGTTTAAAAAGACCACTCTACACACAGTAGGTACTCAATTTTTGCTGACTGGATTTAATGTTGGAACCAAATTCTTCCAGCACAGCAACTATTAACTTCCTGATCATGTAAAATACAATGGATATGTACTATTCCACACCGGAACTGAGCAGAGGTATTTTATCATACATGCCTTTGCTCTGCACTCAGCACTTTTTCTGCTATCCCAAATCTGTACATTCATATTCAGAGTTCATGCTGAATTTGTGTGGACTGAGACATCCAGCATCTCTATTTCACTCCTATTCCCAAATTTCAGGGAAGCTGGAGGATTGTCCACAGGGTGGGTGATAATGACGGCATTTTCTGGACCCTGAAAGGCACATATCAACACTTTATCTTTACACTAATTCTTCCAGATAGAGGGCCTACTTGGGAAGGAAGTCAGACCTCTCCAGACAATTCTATTTCATCTTTTCCTGGAATTCAGTAGACCTAAGTAGAGTTTATATTATCATGTATACTTCTAGTTACATACTAGCTTGTATGTAAACACATTCCATCAGCCCACATATTTGTCTACCAGAACATGTTCACTCCCAACAACAGTAATATGAATAAAACAATGGTGCATGGCCTCTCTTTGAAGCCTGAGGCTGTATTTTGCAGGAGAGATGATACAGGCAAATAATTTTATATTCTTTAGAGCCGAAATAAATCCACCAAAAAACAAAAAAGAAAAACAAAAACTGGTATAGGTCACATTTTCTTTATTGGCTATGCTCCTCTCCCAATCATCTTTGTGAAAACGAACAGTGCTTTCAGTATATTTGCTTTCCTAGAACAGTGCATCAGAATCACATAAAGAATGTTTTAAAAATATGAATTCCCAGCACCCCATCCCACCCCCAGCCCTTTATCAGAAATTGCAGACTGTTAGACTCAAAAGTCTGTGATCTTGGAGTCCCTGGTGGCTCAGTAGGTTAAGAATCCGGTATTGGGATTAAGGATCCAGCGTTGCTGTGAGCTGTGGTGTAGATCGAAGACATCCTCAGATCTAGTGTTGCTGTGGCTGTGGTGTAGGCCGGAGCTGTAGTTCCAATTCAGCCCCTAGCCTGGAAAACTCCATATGCTGCAGGTGTGGGCCTAAAAACCAAAAAAAAAAGTAAAATAAATAAAAATAAAATAAAATGGGGGTAGGGTGGGTGAAGAGAGGATTTCATCAAGTCAAGATTTTCAGGAAAGGCTGAAGAAAAAAAGATGATTGAGTTAGAACTGACCAAAGGAATTTGAATTGGGAGAAGAGGGCGGGTACCGTGTTCCAAGCACAGGGTACTGCAAATAGCAGGTTTGAGAGACTGAAAGAAGGTCAGTGTGGATGGACAAAGAGTGAGTAGATAAGAGAGACAGAGATAGAGGAATTAATAAAGGCTTATGTGTAAGTCCACAGACCACCTCAACAAACATTTAATAAGCTTCTACCACATCCCTGGTAGGTGTTGGGAATGCACATAGAATATGGCCTCTTCCTTCAGGAGTTTACTGGTAACTTCACAGTTATCTCCATGAACCTGCTATATCAAATAATTAAAATAAATCCTAAAAAATATTTCTCCTTCTCCTTGCCCCAAACCCTTATAGACTAAGTGCTACTTAGTAGGAAAATATCGAAGGCGAAGACAGAAATAAAATTAAGTCACAAAAAATTATAAACTGCAAAATCAACCTCTGCTTAGGAGAGAACAAAGTTTTCATTGTTGGTATATTCTATTACACTGTATTTGGTAAAATTCAGCATATGCATATATGCATGATGTATAAACATCCACCACACACATATGCATGTGCATTGAAAAGAGTGATATTATAATGTCACTATTCTAAAGATGAAATACAAATTTATTGGAGTTACTGCTGTGATGCAGTGGGTTAAGAATGTGACTGCAGTAGCTTGGGTTGCTTCGGAGGCCCTGCACAGTGGGTTAAAGGATCTGGCATGGCTGCAGGTGCAGTGTAGTTCACAGCTGTAGCAAAAGAAAAAAAAATCTGGCATTGTCACTGCTGTGTCTGGGGGTTGCTGCTGTGGCACAGGTTCTATCCCTGGCCCAGGAACTTCTGCATGCTGTCGGTGTGCCCCCGCCCGCCCAAAAAGACTGTATGATCTTTGCAATTCCTCAAACACTGTTTCTGTGCCAGCACCAATAATGTGTGAGAATCACTGCCAAGAATATCTAGAGCAGCATTCTACATATAGTCATTTTATATAAATGTTTGATGAATGAATAAGTCAAGATTGTGGAAAGAAGCAAATCCCTGAGCTCTAACCACACCCAAGCTCCACCGTCTAGGTATCTTCTAAATATCTTGCATCTTGTATTGTCTGGCCTAAATAGATACTGATTCAACTCTGATCTGTGTAACCTCACCCAACTTGACCTTGAGCAGCCTTCAACAATCCCAGTCTACTGAGAAACAGTGATAAGAGCTCTGTTTTTGGACCTCCTGGTGTGAGTTAAAGATCTGGGCATTGTCTCTGCCTGCAGCTGCTCGGGTGCTACTGAGATGCAGATTAGATCCCTGGGCCAGTGCAGTGGGTTAAGGATTCAGCTTAGTTTGCAGCTGTGGCTAGCATTTGATCCCTGACCCAGGAATTTCCATATACCTTGGGTGTGGCAAAACAAATAAACCAAAAAAAAACTGCTTTATTTTCACCCCTTGACTGGTAAGGTAAACTGACTGAAATCATAAACCCTAGCCTCACAGAAATTCCTCCTGGCACTCACTATACTTACTGGTTATCTACTATAGAATTTTATATGTCAGGCACAGCAGAGGTTACAAAATAATTACAAAGCTTGATACTTGCCTTTGAATAATTTACATTCAAAGCTGATAGGACAAAAGGTTGTGTCACATCCTGTGCCGAGAACTTTTTGATATCATCTTTTTTTTTTTTTTTTTAAGGGCCGCACCTGCAGCATATGGAGGTTCCCAGGCTAGGGGTCAAATCTGAGCTGTAGCTGCCAGCCTATGCCACAGCCACAGCAACACAGGAATCTGAGCCACATCTGCAACCTAAACCACAGCTCATGGCAATACTGTATCCTTAACCCACTGAGCAAGGTCAGGGATCGAACCTGCATCTTCATGGATGCTAGTCAGATTCATTAACTGCTCAGCCACGACGGGAATGCCTTAATAAATTTTATTCATTCCTCAGAGCAATTCTATAAGGGGAACAGTATTATTATATCTAATTATAGATGAAGAAATTGAGGCTTAAAGAGGTCAAATACCAAAATAAATACGTACATACATACAGAAATACATAAATTTAAATAAAGTAAATAAGTAAATAAAATACCATCTCAAGGTTGTATATTGGCAGAGTTTGTAATTTGAATTTCTCTTCTTTCTGATTCCAGAACTCAAGCTGCAGGCCCTAAACTATTACACACAGTGCAATGGAGATTGCTGTCCATTCATCATCCACTCCACAAGTATGTAATAAACATTTACCTTATACCAGGCCCTGGTATAGATGCAGATCACACAGGGTCTCTGTCTTCATACAGCTTCTAGTTTAATTAGAAAGGCAGATATGGAGTTCCCGCTGTGGCTCAGCTAACAAACCCAACTAGTATCCATGAGGATGTGGGTTCAATCCCTGCCTCCACTCAGTGGGTTAAGGATCTGGCATTGCTGTGAGCTGTGGTGTAAGTTGCAGATGCAACTCAGATCTGGCATTGCTGTGGTTGTGGCATAGGCTGGTAGCTACAGCTCCTATTCGACCCTTAGCCTGGGAACCTCCATGTGCCAAGGATGTGGCCCTAAAATGACAAAAAAAAAAAAAAAAAAAAAAAAAGAAAGAAAGAAAGAAAAAGGCAGACATTTAACAGTAGGTGCAAATAGGATTATAAGGGAACTAGAGGATGTTATACAGAAGCCTGTAACCAGGAACTTATTTTGGTCTAAGGAGTCAGGAACTCCACTTCCTAGCAGCGTGATTTGGGGGAAATTACAGTTCCTTATTTGCAAAATAATGACAATAATACCAGTTACAGGTTTTGTGAGGGTTAAGAGGTATAATGTATGAAAGCACAGAAACTAACAAAAAGTAAGCTCTTGATAATCATAAATTAGCAGTTATTTAAAATATTCATTCATATTTAAGAATGTAGAAAAGCAGGGGTAAAACAGAGAAAAGAGCAGGAGAGGGAGAAGGAAGAAGAAGGGCAAAGGCCCTGAGACAAGAGGGGCAAAGCATCCCATAACTTGGTTTAAGATCCAGTCCTACCTGGCTAGAAAGTAGAGAGCCCTGTTAGAGACAGCTGGAAAGGTAGGTGAGGGACTACATCAAGCCTTCAGGTAAAGATTTTTATCTTTATACAAAGGCAATTGAAGCAAAGAAAGGAACTTGAGACGAAGAAACTTGTTGAGGTTCAAATTTTAAAAGATTAACCCAAGGAAGGGTGGAGAGAATTTCTGTCTCCACTTTCTTATTGTGTATATCTATATAAATGTATAGTTAAGTATATATTCACATACTTACATATGTATAAGTATATATGCATATGTATGTCAAAATGTATCAACTTGTTCACTCTATGCAGTATATTTTTGTCGAATATATCAATAAATCCATTAAACAATTATTTTAATACATAATTTTGATCAAGATAATAAAGACAGACAAATTAGCAGCTGCAGAAATAGTCTACTTAGATAACAGGTGGGGAATTGGATTATGATGGTGGCAGCTGGTAGGAGAAAAAAAGGATTTGGGAGTTCCCGTCGTGGCGCAGTGGTTAACGAATCCGACTAGGAACCATGAGGTTGCAGGTTTGGTCCCTGCCCTATGCTCAGTGGGTTAATGATCCGGCGTTGCCGTGAGCTGTGGTGTAGGTTGCAGATGCGGCTCGGATCCCGCGTTGCTGTGGCTCTGGTGTAGGCCGGTGGCTACAGCTCCGATTCAACCCCTAGCCTGGGAACCTCCACATGCCGTGGGAGCGGCCCAAGAAATAGCAAAAAAAAAAAAGGATTTGGAGATTGACTAAATATGGAGGGTATTGGATAAAGAAAAGAAAGGAATCTGGGGATTTTCCAGATTACTGGCTTGAGCATGCTGGGTAGATGATGATATTGCATGTTGGGTTCCCTGCAGAACAAACAAAAACTAACATGCAGAACTTTAGACTGCACTGGGAATCAACACCAGAAGGGGAGAAGGAAGCAGAATTAGACACACGGTTTGAGTAATGCATTAAAAATTCCCATTCCACTTATTTTCTGTGATCTGCTTAAAGGTGGATCCCTGTCATTAGGTCATCCTTGTGATCTAATAAAGTTCTCTGCAATACATACTTGCAAGATAGATGCCAATTCTCTAAAGCAAAATTCCCTCTAGGTTGATTTAAGGATATTTTCTCTTTTTAAAAAAATTATTTATTTATTTATTTACTTATTTATTTTGCTTTTTAGGGCCGCACCCGCGGCATATGGAGGTTCCCTGGCTAGGGGTCGAATCGGAGCTATAGCTCCTGGCCTATGCCACAGCCACAGCAATGCAGGATCTGAGCCACGTCTGGGGCCTACACCACAGCTCACTGCAACACTGGATCCTTAACCCACTGAGCGAGGCCAGGGATCGAACTTGCGTGCTCATGGATGCTAGTCAGATTCGTTAAACCGCTGAGCCACGATAGGAACTCCAGGAAATTTTCTTCTAATACAAGGTGACAACAGTTAGTCATGATTTGTTAACAATGCACTTCATCCCAATAAGCTCTTAAATCCTCAACTAGTACCATGGGCTGGTTGGCCAATCCAGAAATCACATTGCTAGAAAACACAACAGGCTATTGCTCATTGGTTTTTTTCTCTGCTGTTCCTGGAGAAAAACATCTTTTGCAACTATGGGTACTGAATTAATAATAACAATAATAATAATGAGCCAAAATTTTCTTTCATATTTTGACCATAGATAAAGGTCAAAATGTCAAGCAAATAACTAGAACTAATTTTGCATGGTACCATGTAAGCATAAATGCTTTCTTTTTACCTCCTTATTTCATAATATTGATAATGTTAGATAATTAATGCATTGCTGAATTGTTGTTTGAATTTTAAGGAGTGTTACTGGAGATTTCATTCTCTAAAACAGTAATCTAGTTTGTTTAGTGTTTTTAATTTTATCAGATAGATAACCACATTATAGATTATTTATTACTTAAAGATTTTAAGCAGCAATGTTTCTTGCTTTTAGTATTGATGTTAGTTCATTCAGTTGATTCAGACTGCAACTGAATGAGGGCATCAGCTTTGTCTGAAGTTATACTTCAGTTCAAACACCAACTCTAGTACAGATTAGCACTGTAAGTTCAAAGCAAATCCCTTATTCTTTTTGAACCCATTTTATAAACTGCATTGCAACTCTCCATGTAAAATGATATGTGTGAAGGACTCAGTGCTGGCCCCCTGTAAGCATGTGGTAATTTGCAGCTGTAACATAGTAGAAGTTAATGCAGCAATAACAGCCAAGTGAGAACCACAGCAAGGATGTGTTCAGCTGCTGCCAGTGGCCCCTCAGACCTCGCTTCTTGGTTTTCTGCAGCCTGGCTAACCCCTCAATATTAGAAGAACCTTCTCTCCTGGAATTCCCATCATGGCTCAGCTAGCATCCATGAGGATACAGATTCCATCCCTGGCCTTACTCAGTGGGTTAAGGATCCAGTGTTGCCATGAGCTGTGGTGTAGTGTGGTGTAGGTTGCAGATGAGGCTCGGATCCGGCATTGCTGTGGCTGTGATGTAGGCTGGCAGCTGTAGCTGCAATTAGACCCCTAGCCTGGGAATCTCCATATGCTGCAGGTGTGGTCCTAAAAAGATAAATAAATAAATTAATTAATAATAAATTAAAAGAACCATCTCTAGTATGAGACAAGGCTCCCTTCTGTTAGTGGTCTCCAGAAAGGGCATCTTCGAAGGCAGATTGTAGCCATCAAAATGAGGTTTTAATGTAGAAGAAACTGAGAACTAAGATCTACATCTCCTCTTCACTGTAGCCAAGTAGGACCGTGGACTACATCATCGGACCTTCAAGTACTAGAATCATGACAGTTTTGCGTGAGCAAATCGATTTGATTCATCATCCTACCAGCATTTTCCAAGGTTGGGCAGGTGGCCTGGGAACATGTGGTGCTATTTTATTAATCATTACAATGAGTAAGACTTTCCAATTAAGAGTGTCATATTGGTAATAATGAAATGAAGTTTCATACCACTGCAATTTACTCAGACTGTTAAATACTTTGAGGAGCTTTTTTTTTTTTTCCGATTCACTTTCAATCTCTATTCCTCTTTTCTCAAGACAGTGTCCTATAAACTTAATAACAATCCAGCCCCTCAAGCACCCTGCTTATTATTAATTCCCATTTGAAGCAATTATCTCACTGAGACTCCACCACTCAATATTTCTGAAATAACTGTTTAATTAACCCCAGCAGAAATAAGAACGGAGAATACAAAGAAACAAAATCTGAACTAGGCCTGAACTGCTGATACTTTGTTAAAGCATGAAATTCTCTTTTCCAATGGAAGCCTAAAAGTTATTCAAACTACCCAGACGCAGTGCTAACAAAGAAATGTACTATCATGAAATAATGCCATTTGCAGCAACATGGATCGACCTAGAGATTACGACACTAAGTGAAATAAATCAGAGAATGACAAATATATGATATCACTTATATGTGGAATCTTAAAAAATGATACAAATGAACTTATTTACAAGGCAGAAACAGACTCACACAAAAAAACAAATTTAGTTACCAAAGGGTAAGGGGTGGGGAAGGGATAAATTAAGTTTTGGGATTAACAGATCTACACTGCTTCATATAAAATAGATCAACAATAAGATCCTACTATATAGCACAGGCAACTGTATTCAATATCTTGTACTAACTTATAATGAAAAAGTATATATATGTATATGAAGCACTTTGCTATACACCAAAACTAGCACAACGTTGTAAGTCAACTATACTTCAATTTTTTAAAAATGTACTATTCAACCTTACTTCTCTTAATTACCATGTAGCAATAAATGATTTGATTTGGTGGTTCCATTTATACATTTTCCTTCCTTCCTTCTTTCTTTCTTTCTTTTTGGCCGCACCTGCAGTGTATGGAAGTTCCCCAGCTAGGGGTCAAATGGAGCTGCAGCTGTGGGCCACAGTCACAGCCACAGCAACGCCAGGTCCAAGCTTCATCTGTGACCTTCACCAAAGCTTGCAGCAACTCTAGATCCTTAACCCACTGAATGAGGCCAGGGACTCAAACCCACATCCTAACGGACACTATGTCAGGTTCTTAACTCACTGAGCCACAATAAGACTTCCTACACATTTTATATATAATTTGTCAGGCAGCAAAAAAGCAAAGGTGACATATATTTGAGAAATGGTACAGAGAGCAGCCAGAGTTACAATTTTAGAGGTAATAATTGAGTACTGCATTTATACACATCACCCATATCTCAAGTTTCTATTATTTGACCCAAAACATTAGGAAATCACCTTTTTGGTATCTTCAATTACCACCTGGCTAGTTTTCCTTGTAACCTTTTCTGCTCTGCATTCCCTAGACCCACTTTCTCGGGTCTGAGCCTTTTATCATTACTCACTTCCCGACTCAGGTGAGTAAACTCCAGCCTGAGGCAAAACTGTGAACAAGTAAGTCTCCTTCCTCCCTCTCCTTCCTCTTCTCCTTTTTTCTTCTCTATGATAGTCTCTGTTAATTAACAACACTATACTACCTTGAATTAAATCCACTGCTCCAAGAACTTAGTTTCTCCTCTCAGCTAAGAAATTTTGGGTGGATGGTAAATCCCAGTTAATTCAAATTTCATTGACATATGACTCGTGATAAATGAACAACACTTTTAGATGAAATGTACCTTTTATTCCATTATAAAAAGGGTTTGCTGAGTAAATTAATGTAGTCTGATAAAAAATAAAAATATTTATACTATTTTACAAATAATGTAACATTTTAATATAACATTTAATAATTTATTTAGGATATAACCTCTTACAAGTTGGCAACAGATAATTTTATGAAGCACTGGCAATATTTTCTCTTTATTAGCAAACTACAACCAACATCTGTTGAGGTTTATAAAATGAGATTATGTCTTCATACAATATTTGAGTATTATAATTTTCATTACATCAAATTTACACTATTTCACAATTTTACCAAACATGATTTGCTGGACCATTGGTGAAAAGATACCCAAATTGTCATGCGCACATAGACATTTAAGAAACACTACTACAGGAGTTTCCATCATGGTGCAGCAGAAACGAATCCAACTAGGAACCTTGAGGTCATGGGTTCCATCCCTGGCTCAGTGGGTTAAGGATGTGGCGTTGCTGTGAGCTGTGGTGTAGGTTGCAGACCCAGCTTGGATCTGGTGTTCTTTTGGCTGTGATGTAGGCCAGCAGCTATAGCTCTGATTAGACCCCTAGCCTGGGAACCTTCACATGCCATGGTTGCGGCCCTGAAAAAAATAAATAAAAATTTAAAAAAAAGAAACACTACTACTCATGAAGCATGTTATCTTCATTAGTTCTTCTAATTTTTCACCTCATCCCTCATAAATCTTTAGTACCTACAGCCTGATACAGTTACTCTCAATGAGACGGGTAGAGACTCAATAAAACCACTAGCAAATAAGGTTGGGAAAACACAAATAAAATAGGTCATATTGTTTGGAGAATCAATTTGTTTTCAGTAAGAAACTAGATTGCCTGATTCCATGTATCAATTGGCAATTTGATAATGTTGCCCTAAAATTAATGTTTAAAAAGCAGAACTGGAAATTAAATGCAAGTTTTCATTCAGCTGGTCATTTCATTTTGTTATGACAAATTTATCAATGCTGAAAGGGTGTAAAGAGAGATGCAAATAATCCAAAACAAAAAAAGTTTTAAAAAGAGTATTATTTGACTTTGGATACTGTACTAATATCTAGAGATTGCAGACAGAGATTCCCCCAAATATTGGAAATAAGAATAAGACAACTGCTTTCTGAGAGCTAAACTTTAAGATCACAGACAATGGATATGAGCAGAACTATATCAATCACCTTTAAAATATAAACTGGCCTGACTTGACTGTAACTTGTTTTTATTGAAGAATATTGCTGGAGTTCCCATCGTGGCTCAGTGGTTAACGGATCCAACTAGGAACCATGAGGTTGCCAGTTCGATCCCTGGCCTTGCTCAGTGGGTTAAGGACTCGGCGTTGCCATGAGCTGTGGTGTAGGTCGCAGACACAGCTTGAATCCTGTGTTGCTGTGGCTCTGGTGTAGGCTGGCAGCTACAGCTCCGAGTAGACCCCTAGCCTGGGAACCTCCATATGCCTCAGGAGCAGTACAAGAAATGGCAAAAAAAAAAAAAAAAAGAATATTGCTAAGAGGTTTGGGTAGTCATGGAAACAGAGAAAAGAGCATAGGGGGCACTTCAGGGCCAGTGCCCATCCAAGTGCTGTCAGGGGAGAAGAGGTCCAAATCAACAGTATGGCACGATGTCTGTACTGTATTCGAGATCAATGTAGAAAGTTGTGACCATTGGAAACTGAGTATTTTTATCTTTGGGACAAAAATTGTCCTGTCATGAGGATAGATGAATCAAGAACAGTCTATACACACAACTCCACTTGTTCTGAATCTGTGCTTAACAAGCAGCCTTCAAATAACAACTCTGGTTCCCTGAGTAGGTTTGTCTACCTAGAAAATGTACTGGCTTTGTGGGGTAAAAAATGTAATTGTAATGTATACATGTAAGGATAACCTGACCCCCTTGCTGTACAGTGGGAAAATAAAAAAAAATAAAGAAAATGTACTAGCTTTGGAGTACTCGAGTCTTCAGAGATATAAATTATAACTCAGAAATTAATTACTGTTCTGGTTGTATATATCAGTCTAGTGACCTTGGTTAATGCAAGCTCATACGAGCTGTTCTACATTGCTAAAGAAAGGTATTTCTGTTCTAAGACACTCTAGTCCATATCCTCGAGTGTTCTGGAAAACTCACCAAAGTAATGCTTCCCTGTCTGCTCGGAGACAGTCAGCAGGCCTTTCCCTGACCACAATGGCCCTATATCAGTCAAGATTTTCCATTTCAAAAGATCATTGATATCAATGAGGTGGGGGTTGAGTGCTTATGATTTACCTCTCTTTATTATTTTACTTATTCTAACATTGCTACAGTGACACTTCCATGACCATAATGGGGTAGAAGATAGCTCAGACCTGGAGAGGAGGTGGCAGGTTAGCCTTAGATCTAAAATATGGGAGTTCCCTGGTGGCTTAGAGGGTTAAGGATCTGGTGTTGTCACTGCTGTGGCTAGGGCTCAGTACCTGGCCCAGGAACTTCCACATGGTGTGGGTGCTGGCAATAAAATAAACTGTAAATCATATATAAAGTGGATACAAAGTACCATTTACTACACATCCATCATGTGTTTAAACACAATATTATCAGCACTATAGTCCCTCACTTACAGACATCATCACCCCCTACATTACACTTGCCTGGTAAAACTCAGCATGAGTGAATCTTACTATCTGTCATCTCAGTGGCTGTACCAAAGAGCTGGCACTCTTGGAGAAATCATGTAAATAAACTGAATGACATATTTTACAAAGTGAGAAAACTGCATCGAAGAAATGTTAACTTACTCATATTACACAGCAATTAATAAGCAGAACTGGTCTTAACACCTGTTTGTTTTATTTTAAAGGCTTAAAAATATGTAATACCTTTTAAATCTTAAACACATGCTATATATATTCTAATATGCACACATTTATCATTTGTTTCTCATAATTTCATGACTCAAAAAATTTTCAAATTATTGAAAATCATATTTTTAAAAATCCGATGGCTCTAAGAAAATTATTGTCAACAAGTTTACTATTGTAAACATCTGAGTACATTTTAAAGTCTTTTTTCTCTGAATATGCATATATGTGTGTGTTTATAGCATATTTATGGCATAAGCATATTACATCTTAAGCAGTTCCCTGCTCTTTAAACATTACTCTGAATTTAATGGCTTCAAAACATTCCACAATATGAATGTATCATACTGCATTTATCTATATATATCTTTATCAACAGACAGGTTTTTGTATTATGAATATTCTGAATTATGTATGTACATTTCTGGAAAGTACAAAGATCTTGCCAATGTCAAGGTTAAAGATTATGCATAGTTTTTTGTTGTTGCTGTTGTTTTGTCTTTTTTTTAGGGCCACACCCGCACATGGAAGTTCCCGGAATAGGGGTCCAAACCGAGCCACAGCCGGCCTACACCACAGCCACAGGAATGCCAGGTCACATCCAGGTCTGCGACCCAGACCACAGCACACGTCAACCCCAGGATCCGTAATCCACTGAGCAAGGCTAGGGATGGAACCCGGTCCTCATGGATACGAGTCAGGTTCGTTACCGCTGAGCCACAACGGAACTCCCCGCATAGTTCAATTTTGATACACACTGCCAAACTGCTGTTCGAACCAATTCATACACCTATCCAGCACCTACAAGTGTGCTCATTTCGTTGAGACATGTCAACCTGTAACCGAGGTCTCAAGAGTTCCTTGAGAGATCTCTGGCGAAACCTTTACCCTGTAACGTGAGCTCGGCTTGTAGGAACTCCCTCCGTCCAGCAAGAGGCGCCGTCGCTTTCCGCCGGGGTTGGGCCGCCACGGAGACCTCACGTGATGCAGCCGTCTCTGCGCCGAGGGGCGGTCTTGCGGGGATTTGCCTTACGTACGCCGCCGGATGACGTCGTACGTAGGGGCTGGCTAGCCGCCATCTTGCTTCTTTTTCTCGCTCGCTATCTCCCTCTTGGGAAGCAGCGAAAGTGCTTTGGCGGTTTGTCCATCTGCAGCTTCGGGTTCCGCGTCGCGTGGTCCTTCCAGCCGCCCCCTACCCCCAGTCTCCCTTCCCCCTTCCCTGATCAGAGCACGGCGGAGCCCCTAGACGTGCGCAAACACACTCAGCTTGACACTCACCCTGGCCGGTAAGAAAAGCGAGGGCGTAGGAGCTGCGATCAAAGCGGGCCCCATCCGGGAGGGCTGGCGAAGGGCGCCCTGGGACGTGGGAGCTCACCCCGACCCTGGCGCCCAGAAACTGGGGAGACTTGTGGCGAGGACCTTCGGCCCGGGCATCCCCTTCTCTTTGGCTACCCTCTTCTCTGTGCCTGGGAAACCTCGGCCTCTAGCTCGGGGAGCGGGAAACCCGAGTCAGACCCGCCCCATGTGGTCTGCAGCGTGAGTTCCGGACAGTCGGTCTTCTCCCACCCAGGCCCTGGGGGGTTAGGGCGTGGGGAATTAATGTGCGTTGCCGGGTAAAGGAAGGGAGTTTCCTTCCCGTGGGGCAGGCGGGTGCGAGGTCGCTTTCTGGCGTGGGGTTGCGTCCCCTGAACAACTCCAGGGCTCCTCTAAGGCCTTCAGTGCCTACCTCTTCTCCGTGTATGGGGAGGGTGAAATTTGCCGTGAGAAATGTGCGGGAGGGACAGGGTTAAACACCGGACTCGGTGAGAGGCTCTTGGGGGAATCAGGACCAGTCCTACTTCCGCTAGAGACGTGCTGCCCGAACTCCAAAGGCGGGTTCGGATAGTCTTTTCTCACCCTAGGCCTCTCCATCCCCTAACCTGCATGATGAATCCCACTCTGCATCTTTCTGTCTTTTGAGATAGATAGCTCCAGTATTGATGTTCCGGTAAAAGCCCCACTTCAGGACTTGAAGAAAGGGCATGGGAGGGCCAGTGAGAACGCTAATGAAGTCTTCCTTTGCTGGAGAGGAATGCGTCTAATACCTTTAAAGGGATGTATATTTGTTTTGACTTGATCTGAGCTTTTTTCGAGGTTTCCGACATGCCTGATGTTTGCTGGCTTCTAAAGCTACCCGGATTTCCGCATTGGCCGATCTTCAGCCTAGGTCCATAGATTGATAGCTCGCCAGGGTACTTGGAATTGTACAGTAGGCGGCTGTGCCGTAGGATTTTTATTTGGAATGCACCAGAAGAATCAGCATTCTTGATTAAGAGTTTGATAGTATACTCTTGCAAATAAAAACTATAGAGTGATACTTAAGTGCACACCAAGGCTAACTCCAGCATTTGTTAAAAGTAAATTTAACCTCCTCTGTTGGTAGTTAAGATGCTGTTCTGACTGGAGCCATTTTTTAGGTGTGTGTCACAGATGCACTGCAGCATCTTTCTGGCCCACCTCAAGTGCATTGATTCCCCCCCCCTCCCCCGCAAAAAAAAAAAAAAAAAGAGAAATTTGAGTTTTTAGCGTATAGTCAAATAGTAATTTGACTTTTCTACAATGGAATTTTCTACATTGGAATTTTTTGTATTTTGGTCTAGTAAGCTTCTACATGTGGCTGTTCTCCCTGCTCCATTAGTTGACCTTTTACTATGTACTCAGCACAGAAAAAGCCCTTTACACACATTCTCTTCGTTAATCCTATAGCAAGCCTTTAAGGGAGGTTCTATTATCATCCCCATTTTACAGATGAGGAAGTGAAATCTGAGAAAAAGTAGTTTGACCAAGGTCATACAGCAGTTATTGATGGTGCTGTATAGATTCAAACCCATATTGTCTAAACCCAAAGGGGATGCTGTAAGCTGTCAAACTGTCTCCCTGTTCTTTGTAATTTTGTGAGCTATAGTTAACTAAGATAAAGCCTTATTAACCATGTTTTTGTTTTGCTTGACTCAGTATAGAAACACTGTTGCATGTGAAGGTTAAAGTGTTGCAAGGTGTAACAAAGATTATAGCTACTCTGGCTATGGGATAGAGGCTAATTTTTGTACCTTCTTTTATTTAAAGCCCAGATGAGAAAAATTCTATAGTATGATAGATAATTAAAAATTTTTGATATCTGGTCTATATTATTGATAAAATATTTCCTCATCTGTGAAATGGTGATGATGATAATAACAGCAGTTTTTTCAAAGGCTTGCTGTAGAATTTTAAAAGATAATGTATGTAAAGGGCTTTTTTCTGTGTTCAGTACATAGTAAAAGGTCAACTAGTAGTGGAAGGAGAATGGCAGGATACTGGTAGAAGTAAACACTGTCTTTTAAGCAGTAGGTAATCTGTATAATTCTCTGAATGGTGTATACATTTCTTGGGAACTTAAAAAATTTTTCTTCTTTCCTTTTTCTTTTTTCTTTTTTTTAGGCTTCTTAGCCTTAAATATCCTTTTTTTTTTTACACCTATATAAATGGATTTTGCTTCTTAAAGATTTCTTCATGTTCTAGAGGCAGTACCCCTGGAATCAGTGTATTGCACATAGCTGAAATAGAGAGTTCTAGCGCCTTCCAATCCCTCTGTCCCCTCTCTACTCCTTAATCCACAATTCCTACTGGTAAAATGTCTTTGAAGATTGTACTATGTCCTCCTCTCCCTCCAAGTGGTCTCCTTCCTACTCTTATCCCCTAAACACCAATTTGTAAGTCGTTTGAGTAACTTGCTATTTATGCCATATCTTGTGTAAGGCACAGATTGATCATTGATAAAATGTTAACACAAATTGGTATAGAACTCTATTCTTACATGAAGAAAACCCAAAAGTTGTGTCTGGGTGAGTTATGACTAAGATACTTTCAATCAAGCAAGACTTGTCACCTTATGAATATAGTAACAAAATGAAAGCTTATCTTTGTCTAAGTTAAGTGTTGCCTAGAAGTCTTGAGAATTAGTAAGTTAGCTTTGAGTCATAACATTTAAAAATTCTCAGTAATGCCATAGATGCATTAGTCAAAATGGGTAAAGGTCTTCTCTATACAGAGGGTAACTTAAGTAATTGTTTTATCATATGTGTCCCACCCTCCTCAAAGGCTAAATATAGTCTGACCTTTTTGTCAGGTATATTTCTAGTTATTGTTTTGCTCTAGATTGACAAAATGCCTGTCACATTTCTGGGCCTGTGTGTGCTCGTATTTGCTGGGAAATCAGACCAAACAAGGACTATTACTGAGTTTCAGCAGTTGTCTAGTTGGCAGACAGAAACTTTTATGTGGTTATTAGCATATAGTTGAACAAAATAGCAGTACAGTTTTTTCTGTCAGTGTAATATAATGTATTCACCCATATGTGGTGCTTCTACATTAAAGGAGGGTAGAACATAATCAGCATTTGTGGAGCATATCTAGTATTTAAAAAAAAAAAAACCTATTGTGTATTATTTACACAACATATTATCTATTAGTGTTCTATTTACTTGGTTTTGTTTTGTTTTTGTTTTTGTTTTTGTTTTGTTTTGCCATGGTGTGCAGCAGATTGATGTGGTATCTCAGTTACTGGGCCAGGGATTGAACCCAGGCTGCAGCAGTGAAAGTGTTGAATCCTAGCCACTAGACCACCAGGGAACTCTGTACTTGTCTGTGTTCTGATATTTGTTTGTTTTCTTTACTAAACTGTTTCCATGTCCTTATCACTTTTTACAGTGGTTGCCATATACTTGCAGTTTATTATATGTTATTGAATGAATGTGATTAGGAGATACTAAGAATAGACCCACAGCTAAGGTTCAACTGACAAAATACTCTGTCATTCCCTTCACTCCCCCCTTATTTACCTATTAGAATAGTATCAGATGCTTTCAGATAGTTTCTATTTGTATACTATGCATTGTGAGGTTTATTTGCATCACATTACCCTTCCTAGTTTTTAGATTTATTCAGTAAATATTAAAGATTCTTTTAATTTTGTAAGGCCCAGTGCATCAGAGGAAAATGGCTGTCAGTATGTTCACAGTCTTAAGAATTAATGTTAAAAGTTATGTGATCTTTGTATTCATACCAGAAGATAAAAATATACAAGTAGGTAATGGAAATTCCTGACAGAAAATTTATATATGGAAGATTATAAGTCAAGTGCCCATTTAATTACAGGTAAAGGCATGATGGCAGGAGAGACTAAGAATAATTGTAATTATTAATATTCAGTAAGCACTTACTTTGTCAACACTGAGCTAAGAACATGTTGTGGATTATTGCTTTCATTCCATACAGTAAGCTTAGAATGTGGATTTTATTCCCATTGCATAACTAGAAAATTAGGACCTAAAGAGATTTAGTAATTTGTTCAGTTACTTAGCTAGTAAGTGCGATTCAAATCACTGACCCAGAGTTTGAGTGCTTAACTTCAATATTACATGTATTTTCCAGTGGCCATTGTTTACCAAACTTAAGTCATTAGCAATTTTTACTTTCTTTTCTTTCTTTCTTTTTTTTTTTTTTTTTTTGGTCTTTTGTCTTTTTGTCTTTTGTTGTTGTTGTTGTTGCTATTTCTTGGGCTGCTCCCGCGGCATATGGAGGTTCCCAGGCTAGGGGTTGAATCGGAGCTGTAGCCACTGGCCTACACCAGAGCCACAGCAACGCAGGATCCGAGCCGCGTCTGCAACCTACACCACAGCTCACAGCAACGCCGGATCGTTAACCCACTGAGCAAGGGCAGGGACCGAACCCGCAACCTCATGGTTCCTAGTCGGATACGTTAACCTCTGCGCCACAACGGGAACTCCTTTACTTTATTTTCAAACCATCTGTCAATATTTTAATTTAGCTTACTCTCTTTTAATTAGGTGAATTTAAAAGAAAAGTTTACATCATTATTTTACAGTTTTTTTCCCCCTGAACATGTCTTAAAATAAACAAATAATTTTAAATATTCCTCTATGGACCACATAAAATCATCTAATACACCATCAGTAGTCATTTATATCCCACCCCTTGGGACATAACTGCTATAAGAAATAAATATTGGATAGGATCAGGCAACAGTTGGAATTAATGAAGGCCACAAGTGATGAAAGCGTAGAAATGGAATAGATTCATCAAATAAGAAATGGCAGCATTACAGGGGTTGATATATAAATTAGAGCCTCAACTACATACTTGAAACAACCATTTCCATGATGAACTGCAAAATGGAGTGGGTTTATTTGACAGAAATGTAACAGAATGCCTAAGACAATCTATGGCAAGAGAAGAAGAACAGGAATGAGTAATTGAAGAAAGACATCACTACAGAAATCAGGGTGGGGAATTGTCTTGTGGCGCAGCAGGTTAAGGATCCAGCATTGTCACTGCAGCGGCTTGAGTCACTGCTATGGCATGGGTTTGATCCTTTGCCCAGGAACTTCCACATACCATGAGTATGAACCCCCCTCCCCAAAAGAAAAGAAAATAAATCAGGGTGGAAGAGAATTATCTAAAAAAATAGAATCATTGGAGCCAAATGTAGCAGAGTTCAGAAAAGTAGATGAGAAATGGCTCTTGAATTTGGCTTCAGTGTTCCATGGTGACCCTCAGAATTTAAATCAAGTAGTGAGAGTAGGGAGGAATAAGTAGTGAGACCTCTTGATTTTTAGGTGTGTTGAATATTCAAAATGAGCTTTTGACGAGGAGTTTTAAAATCTAGGTTTAGTCCTTTTGTCAGTTTGTGCCAGCTGTTAAACTTTGGGGGCAAGTGACTTGCCTTCAAGTTTTAGATATACTGTATTCATCTGAGAAAGAAAGAAAACTGGTTTCCCTTTCTTAGAGATTGTTACAAAAATCTCATTAAATGTATTTCTGTACTTTATGAACTTAATATTCTTTGATATTACATGAGTCTTAAACACATTTAAAACAGAAAAGAGAACCATGAAAAGTAGAAAGTTGAAGATAAGGAATAGGTTCCCAGTGAGATTGGAAAATCCCCTCATGGATTCATATGTAGTTAGAGAATGGGTATCTGTGGAAGTTGATGATTGATCTTCCTTCCTCCTTTCCTAATGAATAATCTGACAGTGCAGGACTGCTGTATATGGTTGTACTATTTGTGCACTGCACAAAGATGCCAGGCTGCAGAAGGGAGCAAGGACTGAAATTCAGCCCATGCTAGGCTTGCAGAGTCCTGTGCCCGCCCTCCCAAGGCATCAGCACCCTAACCAAGAAGAGTAACTGTACCTTCCCAGACTGTTTTTCTATTTGCGCAGGGCCCTGTGTTGGCCAGTGGATGCTCTGAAAGGCTCTTTGAGGGGACATCAAGGGTTCATTTAGAACAACCTCAAAACCAATTGGGAGACTGGAGAAGTGGTCACTGGAAACAAAAAGCTTAGAATTTTTACCAAGGTGGGTTAAGTAGTTGCCCAACAGCAAGTGTAGAATTCCAGTTTATCCAGTGTATTTTTTTTTTTCTTCTTGGTTGCACCCATGGCATGTGAAAGTTCCTGCGCCAGGAATGGAACCTGAGCCAGAGCAGTGACAATCTTTAACTGCTAGGTAACCAATCCAGTGTATTTTAAAGATGGCATTGTAGCTTGTTAAATATTTCTGGTAATTGAGAAACAGTATATTAAAATACCATATATAGATTATCAACTTTCAAAGAGGAGATTATAGGAGTAAACTTTAATACAATTTAATTTCCAAAAAAACTATAATTTTTCAGTTCTGATTATAATTTACATTTTTGTCAATATGACTGTTGTTACGTGCCTGTATTTTTACTGTTTTTAATGTTAGGTTTAAATTTTGTACATTTTAATTGAAGAACATAATGTGAACAATTACTTCTGAAATGGGACAAATAGAAGAATTTTACTTTAAAAGCAGGGAAAAGATGTTATTGAAATAAGGCTTTTGACAGAGCCTGTTCCACATCTCTGTCAAAAGCCTCAAGGTTGGTTATATTGCTGTATGAGTGTTAAAATTTAGATTAAGAAAAATTGACCTTTGGAGTTACTGCTGTGGCACAGACAGATCCAGCTTGTCTGTGGATACACCAATTCTACACTCGGGCCCTGCACAGTGGGTTGAGGACCCTTCACTGCTGCACCTGTGGCGTAGGTCCATAGCTCCAGCTTGGATTTGATCCCTGGCCTGGGAACTTCCATATACCATAGGGGTGGCCCGGGGGTGGGGAGGGGAATTGGATTTTTTTGATTTACAATTCTTTAAGTATTGATATGTGTAGTTACATGAAGTCCGCACCACAATTAGGATACAGAATGTAGAAAGATGAATTAGCTCCCAACCCTAGAACCAGAGTCTTTTGACATTTTAGAGACAGAAAGTATTTCTCCTGCTGAAGAAAGAACTATTGAAAAAGGTTTTAAAAACTCAGGAGTAGTCTGTGTGTGCTAATTGCTTGATTTTCTGACCAGAAAAAAAAAAAAAATTCTTTGATTGTGTAGTTATATTTATGACAAATTTGAAAACACGGAAAAAATGAAAGTAGAAAGTAGGAGAGAGAGATGGTAGGTTTACATGTTTCAAGACAGAAGATTTAATGGCAGAAGAATAGAGCCAGTGCTTGGTGGGAAAAGATTCTAACCAATTCTCTACACTTAAATGTTGATTGATTGATAGATTGATTGGCTGCACCCCTGCAGTTCCCAGGCCAGGGATCTATTCTGTGGCAGCGACCCAAGCCAGCAGTGACAATGCTGGATCCTTAACCCACTGAGCCACAGGGAACTCCAACACAAAAAATTTTAAATTTCAGATTCTAGCCCTTAAAGGTAGCCCTTTAGTTATATAAAGGGTTTAGAATAATTCATGATGCTGGATGAGCATCTTGAAGAGAATGCTTCTCTTTTTCTCCTGTAATATCCAATATACTTACCTTGCAAAAAATAAAGTTGACTAAGAGACTATTTATACTTTAGTTTCTGTTTGCAATGTATATGTTTTGAAATGTTACCATTTATTAAGCTCATTAAGTACCAGACACCATCTTATACACACTTCAATCTCACAACACACTAGAAAGAAGCTATAGCCCACAGATGAGGAATTAAAAATCCAGATTTATATTTAATGACTAGGGGGAAATGCTTATGCCATAAGGTGCATGTGGAACAATTATCCTATAAAAACAGTTACTAAGTGTTAAAGGCTGAGATTTAAACTGAATCTGTTTTAAGAGAAGTAATTGTGTAATATGAACAGTTTTAAAATATTACAAGTTGTCAAAAATAGTGCTCTGGCAGTCACCTTATCAAATAATTGAGAGACAAATAGCTTTACTTTGCTAGAACAGTAACTTAGAGTACAGAAGATTTGATAGCTACATTTCTTTTCTGATTGTTAAGGCTGTCTTGGCCCCAGAAATTTAGTTCACATGTTTTAGCTTCTAAGAATAGCCTGACCCTTCTATTATTTTGATCAGAACTCCAACAGATTTATTTATATTACACTTTGTTTTAAAAATGACAATTTTTAATGTCTTTGCTGTACTGCTATTTGTAGTAGAGGCATTTGACATATGGTGATATTCATAATCATAGCATTATTATAGTGGCAAATATGATCTTAGAAATATTGGATGCCATTCTTTGTTTTTGTTGACGTGTGATTGATTTAAAATATTGTGTTAGCTTCAGGTGTACAACGAAGTGATTCGTGGAGTCCCCACTGTGGTTTAGTGGGTTAAGAATCAGACATAGTGTCTGTGAGAATGTAGGTTTGATCCCTGGCCTCATTCCGTGGGTTAAGGATCTAGCATTGCCATGAGGTGTGCTGTAGGTTGCAGATGCAGCTAGGATCCATTATGGCTCTGGCATAGGCTGGCAGCTGCAGCTCCAGTTTGGTTTTTGTTGTTGTTGTTTTGTTTTTTGTCTTTCTGCCTTTTCTAGGGCCGCACCCACGGCATGTGGAGGTTCCCAGGCTACGTGTCTAATCAGAGCTGTAGCCGATGGCCTACACCACAGCCACAGCAACTCAGATCCAAGCTGCGTATGCGACCTACGCCAAGCTAATGGCAACACCGGATCCTTAACCCACTGAGCAACGCCAGGGGTTGAGCCCGAATCCTCATGGTTCCTAGTCAGATTCGTTAACCACTGCGCCACGACAGGAACTCCTGCAGCTCCAATTTGATCCTCTAGGCTGGACACTTCCACATGCCGCAAGTGCCTCCCTAAAAAGAAAAAAAAAAGTGAAACACTGTAAATCAACTATACTTTATTTTATTTTTGTTTTTTAGGGCTACACCTGCGGCACAGGGACATTCCCTGGGCTAGGGGCCTAATTGGAGCTACAGCTACTGGCCTATGCCACAGCCACAGCAGTGCAAGATCTGAGCTGTGTTTTCGATCTACACCACAGCTCATGGCAACGCCAGATCTTTAACCCACTGAGTGAGGCCTGGGATCGAACCTGCAACCTCATGGTTCCTAGTCAGATTCGTTTCCGCTGTGCCATGACGGGAACGTCCAACTATACTTTAGTAATAATAATATGAAAATTAGAAAGTGATCCATATATAATTCTTTTCCATCGTAGGTTATTAGAAGATACTGAATATAGTTCCCTATGCTACACAGTAGGTCCTTGTTGTTTATCTGTTCTGTGTAGTAGTATGTATCTGTTAATTCCAAACTCCTAATTTATCCCTCTCTTCTTTCCCCTTTGGTAACCATAAGTTTGTTAGGGGTCAAGTCAGAGCTACAGCTGCTGGCCTAAGCCACAGCAACCTCAGATCCAAGCCTTGTCTGCGACCTACACTACAGCTCCTGGCAACACTGGATCCTTAACCTACTGAGGAAGGCCAGGGATCGAACCCCCAACCTCATGTTAACTAGTCAGATTCATTTCTGCTGCACCACAGTGGGAGCTCCTGTACCATTTTTTAAAGACTCTACATATAAGTGATACCATTGTCTTTGTCTGACTTGTTTAACTTAGTATGGTAATTTCTGGATATAGTCATGTTGCTGCAAATAGGCATTATGTCACTGTAGCTTTAAAATTACTAAGTAATTATAACAATTAGAGATGGAGGTGACCAGTTCAACCTCTCATTCAAAGCACGAATTACCTTTTAAAATATTTCTAATAAAGTCTTGTCTTGTCTTCGCTTGAATGTATCTGGTACCCAGGAGGACCCTGTAGTCAGCCTTTAATGTTCATATTTTAAAATCTTCTAAATTCGAAATATTTGAACACTGCAATAGCATTCAAACCTCTTTACTTTCTCTTGGCTTCCGTCATCTGCACCAGGATTTGGCTTTTTTTCAGAGCGCTTTTTTTTTTTTTTTTTTTCCCACAAAGCAACAGTTATATATCTCTTCACAAGAGTTATTGTTTCTCTAGAACACAAAACAGACTCTGGGGATGGAACAGCAGGAGAGATAGGGAGGGATGTCTATTTCTTAGAAGCATCCTTTTCTCACATACCTCATGGCATTGGATGTAAATTTTGTGTCTCAGCAAAATTGACTGTCATTTCATTTCACAGCTCTTTGGGGTTGCTTGGCTAATGTTGCAGTAGAGAATGCTGTGGGTGAACTGAGCAGTGAGAAAGTTTTTATTTCGTATCCAGCTTAGTTTTTTTTTTTTCTTTTCCTTTTAATGTTTGTCTTAATGAAGCTCAGGATTGAGTGTAACATGCTAAACAATGTGATAAACACAAGTGAAACTCACAATTCCATATTTGTGCATTAGATTTCTATTAAAATAGCAATTTTTGTAAAGCAATGCTGTCACACTATTAGCTGTTATATACTGTGCTGTTTCATATGAAATAGGCTGGGTCTGTATTCTCTATTTATGATTTTTTTTTTTTTTTTTTGGTCTTTTTAGGGTTGCATCTGCAGCATATGGAGATTCCCAGGCTACGGGATGAATCAGAGCTGCAGATGCTAGCCTATGCCACAGCAGTGCTAGATCTGAGCTGCAGCTGCAGCCTACACCACAGCTCATGGCAATGCCAGATCCTCAGCCCACTGAGGCCATGGATCAAACCTGCATTCTCATGGATACTAGTCAGGTTCTTAACCTGGTGAGCCACAATTCCTGAAATTCTGTTCCTGAACTCTATGACTATGTAATTATTTATTCTTAAATCCAGTTTAATTCTGCCAAAGCTTCCAAGACCTAGTTTATTTTATTTTGGTTATTTTTTGTTTGCATCCGTGACATGTGGAAGTTCCTGGGCCAGGGATCTGGTGGTGCCACAGCAGCAACCTGAGGCACAGCAGTGACAATACCAAATCCTTAACGTGCTGTCCTACAAGAGAACTCCCTCTAAGACCTTTCTATATTTATTTATTTATTTATTTTATGAGCATTGCAACGTTTATTTCAGGTTCTCTCTTGGTTTTTGTTTTTTGTTTTTTGTTTTCTTCTTTTTTGCCATGCAGGCAGTATGTGGGAATTCCTGGGCCAGGGATTGAACCTACTCTGCACAGCAGCAACCAGAGCCACAGTGGTGAGAACACAGGAGCCTCAACCCACTAGGCCATCAGAGAACTACCCCTCTAAGACCTGTTTAAATCTTTAGAGTCATTGCATGCGTTGTTTCTCTTTCAGATGTGTTATGTGGTACCTACTTTCTAGATTTTTTTTTTTTTTTTTTTTTTTTTACTTTCTAGGTCTTTATTCAAGTTTTCGACAAAAGACTTTGAAAGGGACAAGGTCTAATTAGTTTTTCTGGCCACATTACTTTATATTAACCATTCAACCATTCTTTTTTTTGTCTTTTTTTGTCTTTTTGCTTTCTCTAGGACCACACCCGTGGCATATGGAAGTTCCTAGGCTAAAGGTCTAATCGGAGCTGTAGCCGCAGGCCTATGCCACAGCCACAGCAACACCAGATGCAAGCCAGGTCTGCAGCCTACACCACAGCTCACAGCAATGCCAGATCCTTAACCCGCTGAGCGAGGCCAGGGATCAAACCCCAAACCTCATGGTTCCTAGTCGGATTTGTTAACCACTGAGCCACAACAGGAACTCTGACCATTCTTTGAATTTTTAACCTCAAATATTCTGTAATTCTCATTTGTTTTATATTTAAGTATTACATCAAGACTAGGGCTTTGATTAATTAATGTGTTTAAAATCAGGTGGTGGGGGAGTTAATCAAAATTAAACTTTTTAGGAAGGTAATATTTTGTGAACACTGATTGACCTAGAACTCAGAGGAATGTGGTGGATGTCTTCACTCTTTTATTTTAAATGGAAAATTTAGTTAGAATTTGAGTGATAAATAAAACGCTGTTTTCTAAAGTTAACATCAATCTCCTCTATCTTTGTTAGTTCTGGCTACCATGATCCCACCCTCATCACCTCACTTAACCCTAATTGCCTCACCCCCAAATCCTGTCTCCAGATACCATCAATCATGTTGTTAGTTAGGGCTTCCCCATGTGAATTTGGTGGGGGTGAGGGGAGACACAATTCAGTTCATAGTAACCCCCTTTTATAGTCTATGGTGCATTGATTCTTATGCTTTTTACATTATTATATTTCTTTTTTTTTTTTTTTTGCTATTTCTTTGGGCCGCTCCTGCGGCATATGGAGGTTCCCAGGCTAGGGGTCGAATCGGAGCTGTAGCCACCAGCCTACACCAGAGCCACAGCAACGCGGAATCTGAGCTGCGTCTGCAACCTACACCACAGCTCACAGCAATGCCGGATCGTTAACCCACTGAGCAAGGGCAGGGACCGAACCCACAACCTCTTGGTTCCTAGTCGGATTCAAGTTTTATTTCTTTAAGGTTGTTTTCTCATTGGTAAGTTTTGGTGACTTGGGCTTTGAGCTTTTCTTATTCACAATCTGATATTTGTTTACAATATTCAATATCTCTGGAGCTCATTTCTAAAATAAAAATTTGGTTTCAAGAGACATTACTAAATTAGAATGTATAGAACTTGGGTCCCTTTTTATGTTAGAAGTTGGAGAAATGTCAAAGATTACTTAGGGTTTTAAACTGGAGATTAGTGAAAACGATTATGGTGAAATTGAGAACATGTTTGAGAAAAGCAGATGAGCTTTTTTTTAGCTTTATTGAGGGAAGGGGAGTAATCCTAATCTCACAGAAGTGTAAAAAATGTACAAAGAATTTTTCTTAGTCCTTTATCCATATTCTCTAGTTATTAATAGTTTACCATATTTGTTTTATCATTCCCTGTGTGTACATGTACATATGCACACAGTCACACATATGTGTGCCTGACTCTTACCTTTTTTGTTTGGTTTTTGGCTGTGCCAGCTGCATGGAAGAAATTCCCAGGTGCTACTGCAGTGACAACACCAGATCCTTAACCCACTGAGCCCACTGAGCGAGGCTAGGGATTGAACCTGCGTCCTCATGGATACTAGTCGGGTTTGTTAACCACTGAGCCACAATAGGAACTCCAAAAAATGCTAGTTATTAACTAGCATTGCTCAAAGTCTAAGAACCTTGAATTTAGAGATATGATTACTTTCTCTTTCCTTAAACAGAGAAAGGGGCGTGTTATTCAAAAAGTTTTGTTTTTGCAGACTGACCCTCAGGCCTTAATGTTTTAAATTTTTAGGAACAGAGTAGACAGATAGTAAGATAAAAATATTCATAATAGCATCCAAATAATAAAAAGCTTTTCAAAATTAAAAGTGATACAAGTAGAGTATATAAGTCCTTTTGTTTCTTACTAACTGTGCCTCTGGGTTTTTTTGAAAAGTAGCTGGCAAATTTGAAGAGAAATGCTATTGAGCTTAGGTTTCAAGGGTTTTTTGAATTACTAATTTATGTAAGTTGTACAATTTTGTTACTTAAGATATGGTCTGCAGAATGCAGGCATTCATTTACTCAGCGATTGAGATTTTTTTTGAATTATTTTTTCCCTCCATTGGCTCTTTGTGGCATATAGAATAAACTTGAGGGCAATACTCCTTATCTTCTAGCATAAGAGGTTCTGCAAAATTTGACTTCTGCCTACTCTGACTTCCTGTCCTGCTTTGTTTCCCTCAGGCATGACCTTTACACTTGAACATTCCTCTCCCAGATCAAAATTAGTTTTTTTTTTTTTTTTTTGTCATTTGCAACTGTAGCTATACTTTAGAGACATGTGGGATTTTCAAAGAATACTGTTGCCAGCCGCAGCCCCAGAAATTGATTTAATTGGTCTAGCATAGGATCTGGACATAATAGTATTGTTTGCAATCAACCTGGATAAGTCTGCAGCCTGGGTTGAGAACCACTGACTGATTTTCCTAACTCATGTTCCCTTTTCATAGAGATCTTCCAGACCTTCACCATCCTATCTAAAGTCTCTTTCCTTTCTTTGATGTCCCTTTACCCAGTTGAGTTTTTTCTTTTTCTCTTCTTTGCCTTTTAGGGGTGCACCTGCAGCATATGCCACTTCCCAGTCTAGAGGTCTAATCAGAATTGTAGCCACTGGCCACAGCCACAGCCACACCAAATGCAAGCCAAGTCTGCAACCTACACCACAGCTCGTGCATGGCAACACCAGATCCTTAACTCACTGAACAAGGCCAGGGATCGAACTGGCGTCCTCATGATGCTGGTCAGGTTCGTTTCCGCTGAGCTGCGACAGGAACTCTTCCACATTATATTTTTAAAACAAAAGAAAAACCTCTGGTCAGAATTCAGTAGTTTCCCATTACTTCAGAGATAAAATTTAAAATCGTAATAGCCCCACTTCACCCAGCCTTCTCCTTCTCCTCCAACTCTCCCTTTCTTACCAGCTTCTTCTGTTTCACTAGCTTTTTTATTTTTGAACGTGATTAATGTATCAGTGCTTTGGGGCCTTTGTCTTTGCTTTTTCTTCAGCCTTGAAGCTGTCTGCTTCCCCTGTAGATCCAAGTTAGAAGCTCTCTTCTAAAAGGCTTTAGTGATCAACTAAAATAGTTCTACCTTTTCCTTTCTCTTATTTTATTTTGGTTTTATTTACAGCATTTGTCACCGTCTGAAATGATCTTATTTACCTGTTATTTGAGTCACCAAACTAGAAAGTAAGCCTCAGGAGAGCAGATTTTTATCCTATTCTCTTAATTGTCTGTGGAGCAGGGATTTTTCTCACAGCAAGCCTTAGATTCTCTAGCCACTATCTAATACTATCTACCTAGAGATAGCATCAGATCCCACAGATTAATAAGGGCTTAGCCCCACAGGAGACTGTCCCCTGCGACACCTCAGATGCCACTTCAGATACCAGTTGAAAGTCCAGGTTGTTACCTGTGCTTCTGACTATAAATCAGGTTTGATTAATTTGCTTGAGCAGTTCACAGAACTCAGGGAAACAATTTACTAGATCACCAGTTTATTACAGAGATACTAAAGGATATTGGTGAACAACCAACAACCGCATGAAGAGATATACAGGGCAGGGTCCAGAAAGAGTCCCAAGCATGTGAGCTTATTATATCCCTGTGTAGTTTGTGGTGCTGCAACTTTAATGGAGGCATGAATGATTAAATCATTGGCTGTTGGTAATTAATTCAATCAGCTCCTCTCCCCTCCCTGAAGGAGAGGGGGATGGTGTTGAAAATTCTAACTCTTTATAATCTCTTAGTTAATTGCCCTGGCAACCAGCCCCCATTCCCTGGGGTCACCACATTAACATATAGTCAGAAATAGTTGGGTTTTTTTTTTCCAGAAATAGTTGTTAAGGGACTTGTTACCAGTAACAAAAGACACCTTTATGTCTTATTTAGGAAATTGCAATGGTTTTAGCCATGTGCCAGAAATGAGGATGAAAACCAAATATAATTTACTTATAAATCGTGTCACGCCTTGCAATCTATACTCCACTTAACACTAAATTTGTACATATCTGTAACAACTTCATTTCTAATCAGTTGATCATCGTGTTCACTTCTTTAATTTCCCCTGATAGATTTGTATGGTAATATTCTTGTTTTCTTAGAATCTACGGGTCATTGATCTTTTTAAAAATATATTTTTTTGTTGACATATAATAAATCACTCATACCTTAAGTGTACTCTTTTCCCTAACACATCCTGAAACTCTTAGCACAATCAAGATAATGAACATCAAAAATTTTGCTGTTCCTTCCCATCCCTAGGCAATCACTGATCTGCTTCCTGTACTATAGATACCTTTGCGTTCTGTAGCATTGATTGCAAAAGCAGACAAAAACGCAACCTGAAGTTGAGAACTACGCTTTTTTTGGCAGACAAAATTGAGGCCTTAAGTCTGGAGGTAGCCTCTTAGATGATTCTGAGGGACCGCTCCAAAGAGATGAGGAAGGAGCCGGGATATATAGGACTTTTGCAATAAAATCCATCCAGGTAGTCAGAATATCAAAAGATTACTTTTTTTTTTTCCTTTTCATTTTACGGCCACACCTGCAGCTATACCACAGCCATGGCAACATCAGATCCGAGCCACATTTGCAACCTATGCTACAACTTGCTGCAACACCAGATCCTTAACCCAGTGAGGCCAGGGATTGAACCTATTCTCACAGAGACAGTGTCAGGTTGTTAACCTCCCGAGCCCACAGTGGGAACTCTAAAAGGTTACTGTTAATTTCTATCTAAAACCAACCTTTTCCCCATCCTGCATCTCCCCTCTGGTGTAGGTTAGGGACGACTGCAGTGTGGATACTGGCTTGATGGCCCCAACATCCTTTTACTGATGTGGTAGGCAACGTTTTCCACACTCAGTAGAATTTTATATAGACAACTTGAATGTTGTCGAGTGTATCAGTGGTTCATTTTTTGTTGTTGCTTGAGTAGTCCATTTTTGTATATACCACAGTACAGTTATCCAGTCACCTGTTGGTGAACAGTTGGGTTGTTTCTAGTTCTTACCTCTTACAAACTGTGAACCAGAGTACAAGTATAAGTCTTCATATAGACATTTGGTAGGGGTTTTTTTTGGGGGGGAGGTTGTCTTTTTAGGGCTGCATATGGAAGTTCCCAGGCCAGGGGTCTAATCGGAGCTATAGCTGCTGGCCTACGCCATAGCCACAGCAGTGCCAGATCTGAGCCACTCTGTGACCTACACCACAGCTCATGGCAACACCGGATCCCCAACCCACTGAGTGAGGCCAGGGATCGAACCGCAACCTCATGGTTCCTAGTCATATTCTTTTCCAATCTGCCACGATGGGAACTCTGGACATTATTTTCATTTCTCTTGTATGAACATTAGGAGTGGAATTGGGGGATTGTGTGGTTGGTGGATGTTTTTTCCTTTATAAGGAACTACCATGCTCATTTCCCAAGTGGTTATAACATTTTACGTTCCCATGAACAGGCTATTAGAGTTCCAATTCTTCCACATCCCTATCAACACTTGGTATAATTATTCCGTAATTTTAGCTGATACAGTAAAAGTATGGAGGTATCTTACTGTGGTTTAAATTTGCGTTTCCCAAATATGATAATGCTGAACATCTTCTTTACATGTGTTTATTTGCTGTTTGAATATCTCTGGTGAAGTGTCATATCCTGTGCCCCCTTTAAAAACTTGGGTTGTATGTTTTATTATTGAGTTTCTAAAGTTTTATATATATTCTGAATAAAAGTCCTTCATCAGATATATGATTTGGAGATTTTTTTCCCCTAAGAAATAGCTCATCTTCTCTTTTTCCATTGTATAAAAAAAGTGCAGTTTAGAAATTTCATCTTTTATGGACTGTGTTTTTAGTGTACTAAAAAGTCATAATCCACAGTCTCAAAGATTTTCTCCTGTGTTTTATATAGAAGTTTTAGTTTTAGGTTTTACGTTTTATCTACGGTCCTTTTTTTAAAAAAATGAGTGTTGCAAGAGTAGTTATGTTAAGAGAGGTTTGAGGATTCTTAGATGTTAAATTGCCATCAAGTTGACTTTTTCTTATATACATCAGTACTTTTTTTTTACATGAAGATCTCTTGATTCATAATTTTGTCATCTAGTCAATATGAATAGTCTTCTTGTCACTGTAGATGGATATTCTTCCTATGTATCTTTGTCCATGTTATTGGTGAAAATTGTCCACAGGATAGTTTCTGAAAGTGTAGCTCTCTTCACACCATCATCATTATTAGCATCCTTGGGATGTAATTAATTATATACACATTCTTACACATATGATAGCATGCTGAGTATTTATCTAATGTGGTTCTTTTGGTTGCAGATGGGTCCTCTTCACAACTTATTTCAAGGAAAGATGGTATATTGTAGGTGTATATTTGAAGCAGCTAAATGGTTACAGTTACTTCGGGAGGAGGTGGCAGATCCAGAAACCTTAATTTCCAGTCCAGTCTCACTTACTTCTGCATATCAATTTCTGAATCTGTAAAATCAGGATACTATATCATAAAGCTATTATGCAGAAATAATATGATAAATGTGAAGGTTATTGATGCATTTTATGGAACTATATACATACTGGGTGGCAGTTGATACATGTATAAAATCACATCTCTGCATGTGGTACTTATTTGTAATTGACAAATGTAAAACCAGTGATAAAATGATTTTTATGATGATAGGAATTCCTTGACTTTGAATGCTTTTTGCATTATATACTATTTTTTATTGTCTTCAGCTCCCATGCTTCACTTCTCAATGTTTTTAGCTGTTAATGGTTTCTTGGTAGAATTCACCACCTCCTGCTTTACTTCCACCCTTAAAAGAAAGCCAAAACAAACAAAAACACCCCTAATGTTGATAGACCTCATTAAAATGAAGGGAAATAGTATGAGGATTAGTTGTGTCTTTCCCTCCATTCATTAATAATAGTTTTTAATTATGTTACATTAGTTCCAGAGATGAACATTCTCTTTGTTCATTAAAGTACTACTTAATAACTTCTCATATACACAGAGACTTATTTTGACAAGTACACACCATTTCTTGAACACTTAACACCATAGCCATGAAATAGAATATGGTTTTTATGTACTTTGGGTTTATGAAGAAATGTTATACATATGCAGAGAAAATGATTTTTTTTCTATTCTAAACTGTTAAATTAATAGATCTTCGTTAGATATATACTGCCTGAAAAAGCAGGCATGGAATTGATAGGGAAATGTTATCCTTCTGTCATGTTTGGATTCTATATGTGTAAGCTTATCATGCCAGTTGTCTCAATCCTATTAAACTGAACAGTATTTGTTTATTAAATAGAAAGTCTCCTTAGAGTCACTATCTTTGGACTGTTCATGTCACTATGGATTAAAACTCTTCTTCATAGTTAGGTGTTACAAACTATAAATAATATGCTTACCAAGCATATGGCAGTTTAATTTTGTCACGTGTTGGTTGTTGGAATTTTACAGTATTGCTCAGCTCTATGAAATTATTATTGATGTGAATTATAAAAGACTGATTTCATTTCTCAGTGGTTTTATTTTTCAGAATCTCTGTGAACATTTGAATTTACTAAAAGTTTTTAGCTGATTCTAAAATTTTCCTCCTTATTTTTCTTATATGCGTCTTAAAGGCTGGTTTTAAGGGGTGTGGCAGGAGGTTCTGGACTCGATGAGTTTCCACCGAAATGTCGGAGAAGTCAGGCCAGAGCACAAAAGCAAAGGATGGGAAAAAGTATGCGACCCTCAGTTTATTTAATACTTACAAGGGTAAATCATTAGAAACTCAGAAAACTACAGGTGAGTAAAATTGGGTGGTATTTATGGGGTTTTTTGGTTATAATGGTTTTTATTTATTTATTTACTTACTTACTTAATTATTTTGGCTGGGCCTATGGTATGCAGAAGTTCCCAGGCCAGAGATCCAACCTGCACCACAGCAGCAACGAGCCACAGCAGTGATAGCACTGATTCTTAACCCTCTGAGCCACCAGGGAATGCCTATGGTTTTATTACTGTAAATGGCACACTAGAGCTATTGCTATTAGGAACTAGAGCAAACCTATGTCAGTGCAGCCCTATTTACATTGGGCTTTTTATGTACATACACATCTTTTAAGGGATATGAATTAATATTTTAAAATTGAAAGTTTATAAATATATTTTAAAATGTGTTTGTTACGGCGTTCTCTTGTGGCACAGAGGGTTAAGCACCCCATGTTGTCACTATAGCAGCTTATGTTGCTCCTGTGGCATAGGGTTTGATCCCTGGCCCAGGAGTAGAAATAAAAAGTGGCCAAAAAGTTAAAAAATAAAATGTTTATTTTTTTCCTGTTTGTTAGCAGCAGAAAGTAGAACTACGTTGTTCCAGAGGGGAAACTTGGTCAATAAGATTAATAGGCATGAAGCTATCTATATATTAATGAATTTATCTTAGCACTTTTAGTTAGAGGATAGATTCCTATGGTTTTTTGTTTTATTTTTTTTATACCTTGAACCCATTGTTTACAGTGAAGAGTGAAAACTGGACCATGTACACATGCTAATGCATGGTGCATTAACAATGTTCATTGGAGTTCCTGTTGTGGCTCAACAGTAATGAACCCAACTACAATCTGTGAGGATATGGGTTTGATCCCTGGCCTCTCTCACTGGGTTAAAGATCTGGTATTTCCATGAGCTGTGGTGTAGGTTGCAATTGTATCTTGGATCTTGTATGGCTGTGTCTGTGGCTGGTAGCTGTAGCTCCAATTCAAGACCTAGCCTGGGAACTTCCACATGCCACGTGTGTGGCTCTAAAAAGCAAAAAAAAAAAAAAAAAAAAATGTTCATTAACATAAAGGCAGCATGTTTATTCTTTAACATGAGAAGTTTTTTTAATAATTCAATTAGTTTTATTTTTTATTATAGTTGATTTACAATGTTGTGTTAATTGCTCCTTTAGAGCATAGTGACTCAGTCATACAGATATATATTCTTTTTCTCATACTGTCTTCCATCATATTCTACCCCAAGAGATTGGACATAGTTCCCTGTGTTGTACAGTAGGACCCCATTGTAACAGGCAAAGTTTTGAGTTTAAAATAGATTCCCTGAAAAAATTATAAAACATTGTTAGTGTTTTCTTTTTCATAGTTTATAGGTTTGCTTGAATTGTTAGTATTTTTTACAGCATCTGTTCAATGGCTTGATAGTTTTTTTTAAATATAATTTCTACATTGTGTTATGTTGCAGGTGTGTGTCTTAGTTTTTAAAATTTTATCTTAAAATATTCAGAAATAATAATTCAAGATCCCATTATTTCCTATTGTCTTTCTATTTAGTTTTAAGAATAAAATAGTTACTAAGAAAGTTGATGTTATTGATCTTTAGTTGCAGCTCGACATGGATTACAGAGTCTTGGAAAAGTTGGTATTTCACGGCGTATGCCTCCGCCTGCTAACCTCCCAAGTCTCAAAGCAGAAAACAAAGGCAATGATCCTAATGTGAACATTGTACCTAAAGATGGCACAGGATGGGCATCAAAACAAGAGCAGCATGAAGAAGAAAAGTGAGTCAAAGTATACTAAACAATGAAACCATTCCAATTTCTTTGTGGGAACTTAGGTTTGAGTTCCTTGTATGTGCTAGGTGTTGTGCTATGTATATTACATGTCTCATGCCCTTTAAAGTCGTTTATATAGTCAACGTTTGTGCAATTTTTCCTGTGAGTGGGTTCAGTGACTATTTTCATGTGTCAGGGTAGAACAGATGACAGAATTGCTAATCATAGCTTTCCTTGTATCATTTACTGTGTCAGATTCCTCCTTCCTCTTCCATCCTCACCAATCATTTTCTTTCTAAAATGATTTGAGTTGATTCTGTTAAATTATTTCCATGAAATTAAGAATTTCTGTCTGCCCGATTCATTGAAAGTATGCCTGATACATATCATAGGTACTCAAGTAATATTTGAATGAATAAAGAATTAGTAGGAAAGTTTGATGGAATTAGTAATGTCCTTCTTAATCATTCATTCAGTAAAAACTTAGCATTCTGTATCAAGAATTATTCAAGACTCTTGGTTTATTGAATGAACAAAACCAAGTAGTAGTAGTTTGTTTTTGGTTTTGGTTTTTTTAGGTTTTGGGGGGTTTTTTTGAGGGTTTTTCTTTGACCACACCTACAACATTCGGAAATCAAGGCTGTGCCACAGCAGTAACAATGCTGGATCCTTAGCTCACTGTGCTACCAGGGAATTCCTAAATAGTAGTTTTTTTTGTTTTTTGGTTTTTTTTGTTTGTTTTTTTTTTGGTCTTTTTGCTATTTCTTTGGGCCGCTTCCGCGGCATATGGAGGTTCCCAGGCTAGGGGTCTAATTGGAGCTGTAGCAACCGGCCTACGCCAGAGCCACAGCAATGCAGGATCCGAGCCGCGTCTGAAACCTACACCACAGCTCACGGCAATGCCGGATCGTTAACCTCCTGAGCAAGGGCAGGGACCGAACCCGCACCCTCATGGTTCCTAGTCGGATTCGTTAACCACTGCGCCACGACGGGAACTCCAGTTTTTTTTTTAAATAAGACAAGCATATGAGTACTTGCCTACATCTATCACTAAATTTTTATATTCTGGTTTGGGGAGCTTTATATAATAAATATGACTACTTTGTAAAGCTTGTTAAAGACTTATTGTTCTCTACTTCTTATTCACAGAATTATTTTGTAGTAGCAAGTTAGTTTCAGGTCTGAGTCTACCAGAAATATATTGCACTTTTTAAGTCTATTAACTACCTTTTTCATTTTTAAGACTTAACTGATTACAAGTATTGTATAAAATTATAGACTCTTTTAAAACAGCTTTTACTCAGGGGGATGCATCAGGCAGGTTGCTTTTACCTCTTTTAAATAACAGTAATGTGTACAGTGGTGAACCTGTTGACTGCCAAATGGAGAGCTTCCTTAGCATTAGCGCCTGGCTAATCCCACCAATCCAGACTGTATGTATGCCTGTAATGTTATTTCTAACTATAAATATTCATTTTTTCTTTTCCTTTTTTTTTCTTTTTTTGGCCACACGGCATGCAGAAGTCCCCAGGCCAGAGTTATGATCCCATGCCACAGCAGCGACCTGAGTGCTTCAGTGACAACCTGCTGAGCCACAAGAGAACTTCTCATGTTCACTTTTTGTTAGCTTTATTCATTAATGAGTGTTTCTTTTCTTTCTTTCCTTCCCTCCCTCCCTCCTTCCCTCCCTCCCTCCTTCCTTCCCCTCTCCTCCTTTTCTTTTCTTTCTCCCTCCCTCCCTCTCTTTGTTTCTTTCTTTCTTCAAAATTAAGAATAGATCTGTCATCTCCACAGGTTATTCAAGGGTAGAAATGAAAGGGGATAAAATAGCTTACTTCATTTAAAGGAATGTTGCAGAGGGAAAATATTGTGTGGGGGTGTGCAACTATTAGTAAATGTGTAGCCAAAATAACTTGTATGCAAATTTAACATGCAATATTTTATTGTATGTAAACATATAATATCTGAAATAATGGATTCATATTTTTTTTAAGAGCACCAGAAGTTCCACCAGCACAACCAAAACCTGGGGTTACAGCTCCCCCAGAAGTAGCACCTGCTCCCAAATCATGGGCCAGTAACAAGCAAGGTGGGCAAGGAGATGGTAAGTGGACCTTAGCCTGGGGAAACTGGTTAGGTTTGACAGTTACTGAACAGCCATGCAGGAGATAAGGGGTGGATTATGGTGTTCTGGAGAGGGTAGAGAATATTGTCAAAAGATACAATCAGGCCTTAAAAAAATGGTCTTTTAAAAAGTCCCTTGGGCTAGTTAAATTTTAGTGTTATAGGCCATGTATGAGCGAGTAATAGGGAATAAAGAAGTCTTTAAGATACCCTCCACCCCAGTTATTTTGTCTTTACCCTAGATGACTAGACGAAACCTTGTGCCTTAAGGTGTGAGACACACAAGTACCAATACATTTGCCAGTTGCTTGAAATCATATTCATCTCCATCTGTGCCCCAAACCTCTTCTGTTTGAAACACAAAGCTTAAGATTTCCATGGTAGAGGAAAGTTAGAGAGTAGCCATAAAGCACAGTAGCTGTAATACTTCCCTCCCACATAGGATTGATGGTCACCCCAACAAAGTTTAATTTTCCCACTTGTAAAACATATCTATAAAGCATTGTATGGAAAAACCCATCTCAAGTTCCTCAAGCTAATAAAATCAGCTCTTTTAATTTATGGAAGTATAAAAATAAATAGGCACGTAGGTAGATAGGTGAATGAGTGAATAGTGAGGTGCAGTCAGTATCTCAGCAGTAAATTAAATGAAAGCATTTTAGCCTCACATGATACTTGTAGTGTTGATTCATAAATTCTATTTTAGTAATACTGCTTGAACTGTTCTTAGAGTTATTTATTAGCAAAGGAATTCGACTTGTATTAAAAGTGAAAGGAGTCATAATAAAAGAGAAACAGAAACGAAGTTCTCCTCACTTGCCTCATCATCTTTAATGAGTCCTCTGGAACAGTGTCTGACAGATTGCTTTCTTAGATTTGTATCTCCTCATGGCTGTTGATTAACTTTCCAAGGGATTTTAATTCTAGGTAAATTTAAAAGTTTTACAGATATGAACAGTCATCATTGAAATGCGCAATAAGTTATCCAAAAAAGACAGCTCTATCCTGGGAGGGTTTTTGAATTATCCTCAGTATAAAATTTACATGTAATTTTTTTTTTTTTTAATTTATAGGAATCCAGGTGAATAGTCATTTTCAGCAAGAATTTCCCAGCCTGCAGGCAGCTGGGGATCAGGAAAAAAAAGAAAAAGAAGCAAATGATGACAACTATGGGCCTGGACCCAGTTTACGCCCACCAAGTAAGAATACTTTCTATTTAATAAAATACAGAATGAGATCATATTTGTGTAATATAACCTTCTCTGTCTGCTATTGTATGTATGATGACTCACCTAGTTTGAAAAGGCAGATGATAACTATGGTTGCTTGCCATTCAACTGTGGTTTTTACTTGTAGAGCATTAGTTTAACTTGAGAACTTAATGGAAGTATAAGTCTTAGGTCTCATATCCAACCTATTGAATCAAAAGTGAGCATTTTCACAAGATGCCTAGGTAACTTGTTTGTGCAGCAATATTTGGTCATTTTTACAATAATAACATTTTTGAGCAAGCATCCCCCAATATGCAAATGTTTATTTATAAATTATACCCGTTTCTTTTTTCTTTTTTTGATTGTATCCGTGGCATGTGGAAGTTCCTGGGCCAGGAGTTGAACGCTTGCCATGGCAGTGACAATGCCAGATCCTTAACCTGCTGTGCCACCAGAGAACTCCCATTTCCTAGGCTGCTAATATTCAGGGATCCCTTGCTTTCTAAACTCAAACCAAAGAACCAGATCAATTTGAATATTAGGAGATACTTGTATTATGTACATTATAAAGCAAAATTTATAAGTAGAAATATAAAATATTTGATTTTTAAATGTCTTATTAATTATGTTAAATTCAGAGTGTTGTTATCACATACCTCAAAGGATCTTGTGGGAGGGAGGTTCCTCTTTAGAGTAATGGTTACAAATCCATGTTTCTGACAACCTGATGTATTTTGTATTTTTTTTTTGGTTCATTTCTTGGCAAGTCTGGGTAAATCGTCTTTGTAATTTTTATTTAATTTTTATTTTTAATTGCTGTAATGTGATTGATGAATTTGTAATAGGAATAAATGTGTCAGCTCCACCGTATTCTTGTTTATTTTCACTACTTATCTATTGTTGCATAACATATTTGGCTGCTAAAAACACCCGGTGAACTGAATTAGACTTAGCATTTCATATAGTATCTGAGGGTCAGGAATCTGACAGCCGCTTATTTGGGGGTTCTAGCTCAGGAACTCAACAAAATTGCAGTCATCTGGTGATGACTTGACTAGGGCTGCTGTTTCAACTCACTTATGGTGGCTCATTTGTGTGGGGGCAGCTCAAAACATGGCTTCCTCAGAAAAAATTAGGAGAGGCAGACAGATATCTCAGACCCAAGGTGGAAACCACTACCCTTTTCATAGCCTATTCTCAGAGAAGACATGCTGATACGTCTGCCTTATTTTGCAGGTTACACAGACCAATCCAGGTACACTATTGAGAGGGGGACTGTACAAGGTGTTACCAAGAGATAGAGACCATTCAGGCTGAACAGGGTTTCCTTGTAAAACCATTTATTTATTTGGTTAAGTGTAGTTGAATCAGATAATGCAGTCATAAAATCTGTTCCCTTGGGCATGGGTAACTAGCAGTAGTAGACTGAAAATAAATGGTAAGTATCACTGTCAACCCTTCTGTGTTATAGAACTCCCTCCCCCCCCCCCCCTTCCTTCAGGACATCTCAGGTATAACAGTGATTTTAATCTCTGTATCAAAAGTTGGTGAGGCTTTATAAGGAAGCTCTAATATTTTCTTTCCCCAACCTCATTGTTTGCTTTTGCTAACACCCTCTGAAGTATATACTCTCTGCTTTAGAAGCCATTGCTCTTGACTACCTCGACAGCTTCAAAGCCTGGATTTTTAGTACAGCCTAGATTAAACTTTTACTCTTCCTTCACTCTGCTTACTTGCTTAAATTTTCTTGAAATATGCCTGTTTTTGTTTGACCCCGTTCCATTCCTACATTTTTTTTCTTATTATCTGTCTTCATACCAGATGTTGCTTGTTGGAGAGATGGTGGTAAATCTGTTGGTTCACCTTTAACATCTGACCAAGATGAAAAGCCTGGCCAGGATGAAAGCGCAGCCGGAACATCAGAGCAAAATGATATTCTTAAAGTGGTGGAAAAGAGAATAGCTTGTGGTCCCCCACAGGCTAAACTGAATGGACAACAGCCTGCCCTCGCTTCCCAATACAGAGCTATGATGCCTCCTTATGTGAGTATTGTCATATCAGCAGGTGGTTAAATAAGATGTTTTTGATCTGAACTTGAAGAATTGGAATGGGAAAAAGTTTTCATTAACATATAACTAAAAATTAACATTTTGTTTGATTATGAATTTAGGAATCAAATCACAGAAAGTATCAGCAGTACCTCTGTTTTTATCCTTAATAGACATCGTAGATATTTTCGGATTTCCCATCGTGGCTCAGTGGTTAAAGAATCCGACTAGGAACCATGAGGTTGCGGATTCGATCCCTGGCCTTGCTCAGTGGGTTAAGAATCCGGCGTTGCCGTTAGCTGTGATGTAGGTTGCAGACGTGGCTCTGATCCCACGTTGCTGTGGCTCTGGCGTAGGCCGGCAGCTGTAGCCCCAATCGGACCCCTAGCTTGGGAACCTCCATATGCCGCGGGAGCAGCCCTAGAAAAGACCAAAAAAAAAAAAAAAATAGACATCGTAGATATTTTCATATCACATTACATTGTTTTTAGGTATTGCAAATATCGTTTGTACTCAGCATTGCTTCAAAATAGTTATTAGTGTTACTTAGTGAAACATACATTATTCTATCACAAATTTTTTAAAAAAAATATTGTGGCAAAAATAGAATTTTAGTATAATTATTTGCCTTAATATAACTGTGTTTTTGATGATGCATTTAAAGACATACCTGCCTTAGTTATAAAGTTTTTATTAGCTTACCTTTTAATTTTTTTTTCAACTTATTATGGAATACTTTTTCTTTCAATTTTTTTTGGCCACTCTTGCAGCATGTGGAAGTTCCCTAGCCAGGGATCGAACCAGAGCCGCAGCAGTGACCCAAGCCACTACAGATCCTTAACCCACTTTGCCACAAGGGACTCCTGTTATGGATTTTTTTTTTTTTTTTTTTTTTGGTCTTTTTTTGCCTTTTCTAGGGCTGCTCCTGCGGCATATGGAGGTTCCCAGTCTAGGGGTCTAATCGAAGCTGTAGCTGCCGGCCTACACCAGAGCCACAGCAACGTGGGATCCGTGCTGTGTCTGCAACCTCCACCACTGCTCAGGGCAATGCCAGATCCTTAACCCCCTGAGCAAGGCCGTGGATCGAACCCACGACCTCATGGGTCCTAGTCGGATTCATTAACCACTGCGCCATAACGGGAACTCCTGGAATATTTTTAACATTTGCAAGAATACAAACCTGCTTCCTCCCATGTCTGCCATACATCTTTGACAGTATCGATTTGTGGTCCATCTTGTTTCACCTTTTTTCCACCACCTGGGATTACTAAACAAATTCTAGATGTGTCATCTCATCCATATATATTTTAGGTTGTATTTTTTTTTTTTGTCTTTTTTTTGTCTTTTTTTTTTTGTTGTTGTTGTTGCTGTTGCTATTTCTTGGGCCGCTCCCGCGGCATATGGAGGTTCCCAGGCTAGGGGTTGAATCGGAGCTGTAGCCACCGGCCTACTCCAGAGCCACAGCAACTCGGGATCCGAGCCGCGTCTGCAACCTACACCACAGCTCACGGCAACGCCGGATCGTTAACCCACTGAGCAAGGGCAGGGACCGAACCCGCACCCTCATGGTTCCTAGTCGGATTCGTTAACCACTGCGCCACGACGGGAACTCCTAGGTTGTATTTTAAAATATAAAAACTAGGGGGAAAATGCACATGGTATTATCATACCTAAAAAGAAAATTCTCTTTAAAATACCAAGTCAGTATTCCATTTTCATAACCTCTATTCTTGCAGAAGACCATTAATCTCAAAGGGAAGAACAATCTAGTTCATACATTTGTTTTTCTTAGGAGTTAACTCCTATATATTCAAGCTCTAACTACCCATGTTTTCTGTCGTGTTACTAAATTATCAAATATAATTACTTGTTAGATATTTTCTTTAAAAATTAGGGTTTATGGTAGAAATCACTCTTAGATGCTGATCTGACCTTGGATAACGATTCCCATCCAACTTCTTGTCTCCTAATAATTTTCACATTGTGCTTCCATTGGTCCCTAAATTTCCAGGTATAGGGGTCAGATGGGATAAGGGGAGGTGAGAGGGAGACCAGGTAAGCTTTGTTCCCAGTTTCATCAGTGAATTTATTCAAATAAAGTGTTTCAGTAATTAGCAAAAATGAAAACATTAAAACCATTATTTTATAATGAAGACTTATAGTTGTTTCTACAGTTAATTTTGTGGAAAATCCCTAAATCTTAAACACTTACTATCACACGAAATTAATGCCTATGCTTGAATAATCAGCAGAAGGGTATAAGGCAGCTTAACCTATGAACATTTGCCTCCAGTAGTGTATTTGCTAACTTCAGTGTAGAAGTGCGATGCAACCAAAAATTCTCCAGAGTATCTCTCAAACAAAAAGCTTCCCCAGTTGAGTTTTAGCTGCTGCTCTAACCCTACTTAGAAATGTCTTCTTTACACAGCAGGATCATATAAATATAACCTTTCTTCAAGTATAAAGTAATTTCCTCATCTAATAGTTATTTTTTAAGAGAGAAAGTAATCTAATTCAGGATATAAATTATGTATTTAATGTAAACAATTTCATATTTTTAAAGATATATATGATTTAATTTGGATATAAGCAAATAATAAATAGCCAAGCACTATTTGACATTTCTACCTGTCCAAATCATAGAATGAATCCCTTGGCATTATTATTTGTCTTCATAATCTATCTTACAGATTCTCCTAAATTCAGCTTCTCAAAGCCAACTTCCCATAGGGCATCATCTTTTTTGTTTTGTTTTGTTTTTGTCTTTTTAGGCTGCACGCACAGCATATGGAGGTTCCCAGGCCAGGGGTCTAATCAGAGCTGTTGCTGCTGGCCTACGCCAGAGCCACAGCAATGCCAGATCCGAGCTGTGTCTGCAATCTACACCACAGCTTACGGTAACACCAGATTCTTAACCCACTGAACGAGGCCAGGGGTTGAACCCACAACCTCATGGTTTCTAGTTGGATTCATTTCCACTGTGTCACGAGACGGGAACTCAGAGAGCATCATTTTTGGTCCACCTTTATGTAATTACTAACTGTGCAGTAACTTGACTCAAAATATGCCTGTGTCCTACCCATAGAAAATCTCCCAGTTAGCTCCCACCCACCTCCTTCAACTCCTTTAGGTTATGGGCTATCCTTTATTCTGAACTGAGTTCCTATTTACCAACAAGTCTGCTTTCACTTAATCTACTTTTGCATTAGAATGAGGTCTCACATTATTTCCTTTCACATATTTGAATTTGGTTAAGAAAACTTTGCAGTTTTCTGGGGTGCGGGCATGTTGTCCTTTTTAGTTTTTCATTTTAATACAGTCTTTTTAAAAAATGTAACTTTGGGTGTAATGGGATAACAAGTTCTTAATATGATGTGTCCTAGTGATTACCTTTATTTGTAATGACTTGGTGAAAGAGTAGTCTTAGAAATGGCTTGTTATCGAGGGTCATCTATATGTATCTATACCAGTAGGTAAAATTAGTTATTTATTTTAATTACTTCTGTAAATTATAATTTTAGGATTAGTGTGATCTTTTTTACAAAAAAAAAATAACTGAGTAGCTAAATTTATAAATTTTTGTTTCCTTTGTTCAGATGTTTCAGCAATATCCAAGGATGGCCTATCCTCCTCTTCATGGTCCCATGAGGTTTCCACCTTCTTTATCTGAAACAAACAAGTAAGAATATTAAGTGATTAAAGTTTGCAAGGTGTATATATGCGCCTTAAGATTTTCTGGAGGTTGAGTGTATAATGGTGTTATATTTCTGTCCTCAAGGTACAGTTGCCATTAACAAGTAACTGGCTGACCTTTATAAGACAGAACAGAAAATATTATATTCTTCTTTTTTTTTTTTTTTTGTCTTTTTGCTATTTCTTGGGCCGCTCCCGTGGCATATGGAGGTTCCCAGGCTAGGGGTCCAATCAGAGCTATAGCCACCGGCCTATGCCAGAGCCACCAGCAACGCGGGATCCGAGCCGCGTCTGCAACCTACACCACAGCTCACCGCAACGCCGGATCGTTAACCCACTGAGCAAGGGCAGGGACCGAACCCGCAACCTCATGGTTCCTAGTCGGATTCGTTAACCACTGTGCACCACGGGAACTCCTTTTTGTTTTTTGTTTGTTTTTTTTTTAAATATTCTTCTAAAACTTTAAATCAATTGACATAAAATGATGAAAACTGAAAATCATGGTCTTAAAAAAATAGATGACACTTGCTTCTCCCTTATTCCTTCCATGATGTTGATAACCCCCCCATGTTTTTTTTTTAATCTAGGACTGGAGCATTCTCTTAAACGATGGGTTTTTTCTTAAAGTTTTTCCTTTTGAGATTAGTATTAGTCTTTAGCCATATTATCCTTTAACATACATTTGTTTTGTTCAGATGTTTGAAAACTTTGTCTGCATTAAATATCTGCATAAAAAATGTTATATATTGTCTTAAATTTATGTGTTAATTCTATACCTCTTTGCAGTCATATGAGGTGCAAAATAATTTGTATGTCATGCCATAGAAAGTAACACTGTTGAATTGAAATGAACCAAATTCCAGTCTTTTAATATTGTCCTAATTTAGTATCATTAAAACTTAATATTCTTTTCCTTTATAACCTGTCGTTGGTTAGAGGCCTTCGAGGAAGAGGCCCACCTCCTTCATGGGCCTCTGAGCCTGAACGCCCCTCCATCCTTAGTGCATCAGAACTGAAGGAGCTTGATAAATTTGATAACCTAGATGCTGAAGCTGATGAAGGTTGGGCAGGTAAGAGGCAAAGTTAATTAAGCACTTTTAGTTTTTAGATGCTTTGAAACAGCCAATCTGAGTTCTCCTCAATTTAACAGGTGCTCAGATGGAAGTAGATTATACAGAACAGCTAAATTTCAGTGATGATGATGAGCAAGGAAGTACTAGTCCTAAAGAGAACAGCAGGTAAGTTATGATTTTTACTAATAATAGCGTGAATTGATTGATGCTACAATACAAACCATATTTGCAAAGAGCTTCATTAATAGGTATTTGCTCCCTACTTACAGAATTTCTACATTCTACTCCAAAGGACTTTTACTGAGTAGGAAGGCAGTTAATGAGCCAGCTTTTTTAAAAGTACAGATAATCAAAGAATTGAGAGTTTGATGTTTCTGAAGAAAGTACATATATTTAAAAGGAAGATAACTTAGATGCTTGTCATCTAATTTGAGATATTTAGAGCGATAGTGTCAAGGACCATTTAAAACTTGTTACTTTCTTGACCTGATTAATATTTACAAAATTGGAGAAAAATTACTTGGGTTTCAACATCTGCTTCAAGTCTTAATTTCTTAAACTTAGCAAGGAGCAATAAGGTCTGGAAAACAGGAGCTCTTCATCTTTTTCTGGAATATAGGATCATCAGGGTCAAGATATGGCTTATGTAGCATAAAAGTTGGGCTCTTAAAATACACAGGAGTTTGCATGAACACATTGCTATAGTTTTTCAGCCATGATGTTATAATACACTGTTTCATGATTAGTTGTGAGATGCCTGTTATGTATTGTGACTTAAAATACTGTAGTTTGATTTCTCTTTCATTAAATCAGAATTGATTAGAATACATTAATTAATTATCTGGAATATTACTCAGTTGCATTCAGATGAGAGTTTGGGGGTAGATAATAGAAGATGGTGGAATCATATTTTATGTCAAATGTGAGTGTCCATATTTGACAAGTGATATATTGCACATTATATCTTATGATAATCTGGCCAATCCCAATCCCCATCACATGTAAATGTATAACATGTATTTCTCGAGTGAATAAACTAGCACTTCTGGGTTACAAAATCATCTCATGCCTTGTTACATTACCTCCTACCACCCTGAAAGTAATGTCTTTTTTACATTAAGAAATGTAAAATGCATTATCTATGGTATAGTCTGTCCACTGTATTTTTTATTTCACCTGGATTTTGATTCTTCAGTGAGGATCAAGATTCAAAAGGCTCTGAAAACACTGAAAACCGAAAAGAAGCAGATGAAGTTTACAACACTAAATCATCTTCTCAGATACCTGCCCAGCCACCTGTAGCAAAAGGTCCCTATGGGAAAGGACCTCCATTTAATCAGGTTTGTTGAACTCATGGAAATCCTTGTCACTATAGACAGATGACAAAGATGAATTAATCTCATAATCACAGAGTTGGAAAAAGACTTAAGGAAAGGGAAATATATGTTTTTTCTTAAATAGAGCTAGATCTAAACCATAGTTTTATTGCATAGTAACAGGAATGCATCAATACAGTGATGATAAATGATCAGTACAGTGAAAACTAAAGTTTCACTTTTTTTCCCCTTGAAACAGCGTGGTCATGTCAGAGTAGAGGGATAAATTGTTTTTCCAAACTAACTTAGCTACAGTGCTCTATGGTTTACTGATGCTTTGTACGTCCTAGTTAGTTAGTATTCATCTGTGAAACTGTGTGCTGAGTAGGGAAATCTATGAAGTCTGAGCCATTTTGAAGAATGTTATTTAAAAGGGGAAGTATGTGGGCAACAGATACACTGATTTTACTTCTAAGACGTAGCAAGAACTGCATTACCAAATGAAAATTAAAAAGGGCTATATCTTCCAAGTGTCACTTAATTCGCAGTATTCTTAGCATGTATTGATTGAATTCATGCAGAACAGAGCAGTTGGTGCCTTCAGGGAGATAAAAGTAAGTAGCAAACAGTCTCAGTGAAAAGAAAAGGAGAGAAAAAACTAGCAAGCGTTACAGCGTGATATGTACTATGTGCTGTGATAGAGTGCACATAGTTCTTGGAAAATTCTGTGTAAAAGATTTCACAAAAGACTTGATACTTGAAACAGGAGTTAACCAGTAAACAAAGGAAAGAGAGCGATTCCAAGCAGTGGAAGGAAACATGATGAGAATAGGAAAGTGTGGAGGAAGCATGGCCTAGTCAAGAAGTCCCCAGTAGTTTGTAGTTTGATAGGGGAGAGAAGTAAGAGAGCTGTGTAAGAACTAGTAGTTACTACGTTTTGTATACTATACAAAAAAGTTTGAATTTTATTCTTAAGGTATTGGTTCACCATTGCAAAATAAATTCAAATTCTGAAAAAGGATTTTTAAAGTAATTTTAAAAATAAAATCTGTGTTTTTTGTGACTTCTAACTTATTGGCATAATGGGGAATGATAAAAGAACAGAGGAGTATCATAGACTGTATCTTGATATTTTGATTTGTGTGTGTGTGTCCCTGATACATATGTTAACGAGTGAATATTGCACATTTAATATCTGTTTCCACTGTTTTAGATGTTTCTTTTCTTTATCTAAACCTCACGGGTTTAATTTGCCATTAGAAAAAAAAAAAGAACTGGGTTTACATAAATAAGAATTTGAAATTAGAGGCATACTTTTCTACAGCCATATTACCTGAGCTAGAATTCCAGAATTTGTACACTCGAGATTCTACTCTTAACAAAGTTAATTTGAGGTTGTAACCTTTTTGAAATGGCCAAGAAATTCTATTTATAGAACGTAAAGTTAGCTTGCAGTGAGTAATGTACTTTTATTTAAAAAGAGGTTAAAGATTTTTATTTTTTGTAATCTTTTGGTCTTTCTTAAAAGCAGTACATTCAGAAATATTTCAGATGGTTTTCAATCTTATTTTGTAAAAATCCTTTTTTAATAATAGGATCGAGGACCATCCTCACACTTGCCACCACCTCCAAAGTTGCTTGCACAGCAGGTAAATCTTAACTAAATTCTTGTTAATGGTCTGTATGTATTATTCATCCTATTTGTTTTAATGGAAAGGTTCTGTGTATGTTTCTAATTTATAATTTTTATGAAACAATTGGTGACTTGACCTTGTAGCTCCTGCATGTCTTCCTCTTTAGCCTGTCCCTCTTTCTTCTCAGGTGATGAGCATGCTCCTAATTTTTCTAAGAAAATAAGCGCCTTTTCTTCCCATTTCAGTAGGCTTCCTGTTCTGACTTTCTTCCTGTTGTCCTTGCTCCTGGGGACAACCCTTCTTATTCCCTAGATCCCATAATCTGTCATGTACTAATAACATTATTTCTCATCTCTAAAAAATGTTTAAAACACAACACTTCTTTACCTCCCACTACCCTCCACCCCCGCAGTGTCTTTCCTATATCCCTGTTCTCCTTCGTGGCAACATTGTTTTAGGGAGCTATTTATACTTACTGCCTTCACTTTTCTCATCTACCCTCTTCACTTATACTTTCATCTCCTACTATACCTCTGAAACTGTTATTATCAAGGTTAGTAATGACAATTCCGTCTTGCCAGATACAGTTCTCTTGTCTTCATTTACTTCGTCTCAGCAGCAGTTGACATAGTTAATCTCTTCATCCCTCTATCCTTCTTAAAACACTTTAAAAACTTGCTTTTGAGACATCACACTATTTTGTCCTCTTAAATTTATTCTCTTTCCGGACCTCTTGTCCTGATCTCTGAGTCATCCGGTACCCACTCAGTGTGTATCTTGAGCCCTTAAAACTGTATCCTGACTTCAAAAGTTGTATATTCAACAAATCAGCTCAGCATTTCCACTTGGACTTCTGATAGATATCTGACAGTTAATATGTCCAAACCATAACAAACCCCAACTCCCACACTTAGTTCTGCTACTTTCTTCCTCTGTCTTCCCTATCTTAGATAATGACATTGCCCAGGTTAAACCTGAAAGTGACTCTTTTTGTTTTGCTTTTTAGGGCCATACCTACGGCATATGGAAGTTGTCAGGCTAGGGGTCATATCGGAGCCACAATTGCCATCCTGCGCCATAGTCACAGCAATGCAAGATCCAAGCCACATCTGCAACCTACACCACAGCTCACGGCAATGACAGATCCCTGATCCACTTAGTGAGGGCAGGGATCAAACCTGCATCCTCATGGACACTAGTCAGATTCATTTCCACTGTGCCACAATGGGAACTCCCTGAAAGTCACTCCTAACCTTTCTTTTTTTTACCTTACATCCAGCCTAATCCATCAGCAAATGATGTTACCTCTACCTTTAGAATATATTCGTACACTGAATTCTTACTGTCTGCTCACCAAAGTACTACCTCTATCCCAAATTCTCCTTAACAGTAGATATAACTTTTAAAAAATAGATATAAATATATTAGGTCAGTTATTCCTTGCTCAGGTTCTTTTTATGGTTTTTAAGTTCTCTATTTATTTCATCTTTTCTCCCTTTCTGTTCTTGCCACACAAGCTTTTATTGCCATTGTTTTTATTTTACCCCCCGAGACATTTTATTTGCTGTTTTCTGTAACCAGAAGACTTTCCCTGAGGTTCTTCCTATGATCAAAATTTTTGTTAACATAGTAACTACTTCATAGGCTTCCCTAATCACTCTACTCTGATAGGTACACATAACATAACCATCATCATCATCTCCACCAGTTATTTTCCTTTTAACCGTCTGATGCTCTTTATAGCATTTCTGTACTCATGCAAGCTAAAACTAAAACATCTAGCAGAGGAATTTCTTTTGTGGAACAGTGGGTTAATGATCAATCTCATCTCTGTGGAGGCTCCAGCTTGATCCCTGGCCCAGCCCAGTAGGTTAAGGATCCAGCGTTGTTGCAGCTGTGACATTGATCACAGCTCCAGTTTGGAATTCGATCCCTAGCCTGGGAACTTCCATATGCTGTGGCTGTGGCCGAAAAAGAAAAAGGGAAAAAAAAAAAAAAAAAAAAAAAAAAACTAGCAGAAAATGTAGAAGCATGAACTTGGGCCAACAGAAGTGTCTTAGATAAGACAAAAAAGGCAGGAATTAGAAAGAAAATAGAAATTAATGAGTTGGTCTTCGAAAAACATCTCTAAGGCATAAAAAAGATGTTACAGAAAAAAATATTAATCTGACAGTTTATATTGAGATTACCTAAGTGTATTTAAAAACCTTTACAACTCAATAATAAAACAACCCAAAAAATGATTTGAACATTCATTTCATAAAATAGGTATGTAAATGGCCAATAAACTCATGAAAAGATGTTCATTACTTTATTCACCAGGGACATGCAAATTAAAACCACGTTGAAATTTCTTACACAGCCAAAATTTAAAAGGCCGATGACACAAAATGTTGATGAGGATATAGAGCAGGTGACACCCTCATACAATGCTACTGGGGCTCTAAAACCTTATAATCACTTTGGAGAACATTTTGGCAGTTTCTTCTACAGTGAAACACATACCACATGACTCGGCAGTTCCACTCTTAGGGTTATCCTAGAGAAATAAAAACATACATTTACACAAAGATTTAGGCATGAATGCCCATAGCTGTTTTATTCCTCATTTAAAAAGTAGGAGTAGGAGTTTCCATTGTGGCTCAGTGGGTTAGTAACGTGACTGGTATCCATGAAGATGTGGGTTCGATCCCTGGCCTCCCTTAGGGGCTTAAGGAATCCGGCATTGCCCTGAGCTGTGGTCTAGGTTGCAGATGCAGCTCAGGTCCTGTGTTTCTATGACTGTGGAGTAGGCAGGCAGCTGCAGCTCCAATTTGCCCCCTAGCCTGCAACTTCCATATATCACAGGTGTGGCCCTTTAAAAAAAAAAAAAAGTTGTATGTCCATTTACAGATGAAACAGTATGCCTATGGTGGAATACTATCCAGCAGTAGAATGTAGCAAACTATCTCTATATACAGTGACCTCAAAACTATTACCCCGAAGTTCGCTTGTGGTACAGCGAATGGGTTAAGGATCTGGCATTGTCGCTACAGTGGCTCCGGTCACTGCTGTATCATGGGTTAGATCCCAGGCCGGGGAACTTCCACATGCTGTAGGCACAGCCAAAAAAGAGCTATTACCCTGGACACAAGAAGCCAGATACTAAAGAGACTATAACTTGATATATCCATTTATATGAAATTCTCAGAAAGGCGAAACTGTATTGTCACAAGTATATAACTAGGAGTTGCCCAGTGGCACAGTGGGTTAAGGATCTGGTATTGTTACTGCTGTGGTACAAATTAGATCCCTGACCACAGAACTTCCCCATGCCAAAAAAACCAAAAAAGTAGATCAGTGGTGGTTTGGGTCAGGGGTTCAGGCAGAGGACTGATGAACATCCTCTGTATGTTGATTGGGGCAGTAGTTACATGAGGGTGTCATTTTGGCCAAACTCATCAGATTATACAGTTAGGATATATGTATCACATTTTATGTAAATTATACTTGAAGGTGCTTTTTTTTTTAATGCTTTCTCTGTGAGTTTACAGCATAAAGTGCTTACATTTATATAGTTACTTGTTTTGCCACTTATCTTTGAGCTATAGATAAGTAACTGAACACCAGGTAGAGTAAAGCAGCTTTCCTAAGAGCACTGTTAGTAAATGGTAGAGTCTGGATTCATGGTTTTTGTTTTTATTTTTTTTAGTATTTAGTCCATTGTTTTTATCATCATTATTTTCTCTTTGTAGGAATGTTGACTGGTTACATGGCTTCATCCTAGTAGTAATTTAAAAAATACATACATATATATTTTATAATGTAATATATATTTTTATTTTATGGCTGCATTTTTGGCATATGGAAGTCCCCAGAACAGGGAATGAATTCAAGCCACAGCTGCGTTCTGTGCCACAGCTGTGGCAACACTGGATCCTTTAACCCACTGCCCCTGTGTTAAGGATTGAAGCCACACCTGTGCAGCAGTCTAAGCCTCTGCATTCGGATTCTTAACCCACTGCACCACGGCAGAACTCCAAAAATCAGTATTTTTGATAGAAAGATTTTTCAGTTCCTTTATGTTTCAGCTCTTCGTGTGCTTTTCCCGTTCTGCTTGTATTTGCATAGTTGCTGGCAGGGATTTCAGACTTTGTAGTAGTAATTGCTTTAGAACATATTAATTGAAAATTAGGAGTTCCTATTGTGGTGCACTGGAAACAAAAATCCAACTAGTGTCCATTGAGGATGCGAGTTTGATCCTTGGCCTTGCTGAGTGAGTCAGGGATCCAGTGTTGCCATGAGCTGTGGTATAGGTCGCAGGTGCGGCTTGGATCTTGCGTGTGGCTGTGGCTGTGGTGAGGGCTGGCAGCTGTAGCTCCAGTTCAACCCCTAGCCTGTGAACTTCTATATATGCTGGGAATCCAGCCCTAAAAAGCAAAAAAAAAAAAAAAATTTAAATGATTGAATCTCAGTCTGTCAGATGATTCTGATATTCAGCAATGGGATCTAGCAATGCCTTTCTGGATTTTTCAGTTTAAAAACAGAATTCTCTCCATAAGCTGATTTCTAGGAATGTTTCTTTTCCTCCAAGGTGGCAGCAGGAGCAGTGTTTCCATCTCCTTCACTTAGCTTCTTTGTGTGCTCTTTCCTTGTAACTGTACCTCAGTTTTCTTAGCATTTTCACATGGTGCCATGTTACATCTTTATGGACTCTTCTCCTTCTGTAGGCATCCCATCTCTGGCAGTTCCTGCTAAAGCATTCTCATTCTGAATTTCCTTTGTCTCTAAATTTAGATTTTGAAATTCATGTTATGACAGTCTGTTTGACCTAACAGATAACCGAGTGAGCAAATAATGTCTGGCATAATAAATAGGTACATACATGCTCAGTAAGTATTAGATGATTGGAATAATTATTCTGGAAACCTAGATTTACTATTTTCCCCATCTTGTTACTTGTTTGCACTTTAATGTGGGTTTTTTTTTTTCAGGGTTTTTTCTTTTTTTTTCTTTTTCTTTTTTTTTTTTTTTTGCTTTTTAGGGCTGCACCCATGGCATATGGAGGTTCCCACACTAGGGGTTTAATTGGAGCTACGGGTGCCAGCCTATACCACAGCCACAGCAATGCCAGATCCAAGCCGCATCTGTGACCTACACCACAGCTCTCGGCGACACCAGATCCTTAACCCACTGAGTGAGGCCAGGGATCGAACCTGCAACATCATGATTCCTAGTCCAGTTCCTTTCTGCTGCACCACAATGGGAGCTCCTTCAGGAAAATTTTTGATGTTTTATGGAGGATTTTTCTCCCTCACTGTGTCTATGATATTTTCAGTGTGGTCATACTCATCTGATAATTTATCTTAATGTTTTAGCATCCTCCTCCAGACCGACAGGCAGCACCTGGAAGACCAGGCCCTTTCCCCCCCAAGCAACAGGTCCCAGATGAAGATGAAATATGGAAGCAAAGAAGACGACAACAGTCAGAACTTTCTGCAGCAGTGGAACGTGCTCGTAAACGGCGTGAAGAGGAAGAGCGAAGAATGGAAGAACAGAGGAAAGCAGCGTGTGCAGAGAAACTGAAACGATTGGATGAAAAGCTTGGCATAGTGGACAAACAACCCTCTCCAGAGGAAATTAGAGAAAGGGAGCGAGAAAAAGAACGAGAAAAAGAACGAGAACGTGAGAAAGAACTTGAAAAAGAACAAGAACGGGAGCGAGAGAAGGAGAGGGAAAAAGAAAGGGAAAGACAACAGGAGAAGGAAAAAGAACTGGAGCGAGAGCAGGAAAAACAGAGAGAAATGGAAAAGGAAAGAAAGCAAGAAAAAGAGAAAGAAATAGAACGGCAACAAGAAAAGGAAAAAGAACTGCAGGTGATGAAAGAACAGGAAAAGGAATGTGAACTGGAGAAGAAAGAAAGGGAGAAAATGGAAGAAAAAACTGAACACAGAGAACCTACTTTAGAGCCTATGGTAGAAAAACCAGAAAGTGAAAACAACTGTAATAAAGGTATGATAGTTTTGTTTGTTCTTATATAAGCTTTACAGAAGGCTTCGTTATTACTTATAGTGTGGATGTTGGATGTTTGTGTATTTTTAACATACGTAATCCAAATAAAAGTGGTGTATTTGGGGTAGAAATTGAATTTTATTGAATGCTTTACTATATGTTTTTCTATAATTTTTTGTTATAAAATATATATAAACAAAATTTTAGCATCTTAACCATTTTTAGGTGTACAGTTCAGTGGTATTAGAAACATTTATAATGAACCATCACGACCATTCATTTTCAGAACTCTCTTTATTTTGTAAAATTGAAATTCTATACCCACTAAACAATAACTCTTCCCCAGACTCTGGCTAGTGATTCTGCTTTCCTTCTGTATGATTTTGACTATTCTCAGAAGCTTATAGAAGTGGAATCATACAGTATTTTTCTTTTTGTAACTGGCTTTATATCACTTAGCATAATATCTTTAAGTTTCATACATATTGCAGAATTTTCTTGTTTTTTAGAGCTAATAATTCATATATATATATACATATATACACACACCACATTTTGCTTACCCAGACTGTTGATGGACACTTAGGTTGAGTTCGTTTTTTACCTATTTTGAATAATACTAATGTGATTGAAAGTGCACAAGTATCTCTGAGACCCTGATTTCATTTCTTTTGAGTACAGACGTCTTAGAGATGTTGAAGGTTTAGTTCCAGACCACTGCAGTAAAGCAGATATGGCAATAAAGGGAGTCACATGAATCTTTTGGTTTCCTGGTGCATATAAAAGTTTATGCTACTCTCTAGATTATTAAGTGTGAGGTAGCTTTCTGTCTAAAAAAATACATATATCCTAAAAATGCTTTATTGCTAATGCTAACCATCACTGAGCTTTCATTGAATCATGATAATTTTGTTGGGGTAAGGGAGAATCTTGCTTCAGTTTTGATGGTTGCTGACTGAGCAGGGTGGTGGCTGCTGAGGATTGAACTGGCTGTGGCAATTTCTTAAAATAAGATAACAATGGAGTTTCCTTTCATGAGTGATTTCTCTGTAGCATCAACGCTATTTGATAGCATTTACCCATAGTAGATCTTCTTTCAAAATTGGAGTTAGTTCTCTCAAACGCTGCTGATGCTTTACCCTTTTTTATTTTTTATTTATTTGTTTATTTATTTATTTATGTCTTTTTAGGGCCGCATCTGTGGCACATGGAGGTTCCCAGGCTGGTTCCAAGCTAATGGCCTACACCACAGCCACAGCAATGCCAGATTCAAGCTGAGTATGCAACCTGCACCACATCTCACTGCAATGTCGGATCCTTAACCCACTGAGTGAGGCCAGGGATCAAATCCACATCCTCATGAATACTAGCTAGGTTTATTACTGCTGAGCCATAATGGGAACTCCCCTGCCGATGCTTCATCAAGTTTATGCAATGTTCCGTTATCCTTGGTTATCATTTCAACAGTTTGTTACAGCATGTTCATCAGGAATAGATTCCATCTCAAGAAATCACGGTGTTCATCCATTGGAAGTAGCTCCTTATCCCTTCAAGTTTTATTATAAGATTGCAGCAGTTCAGTCACATCTGCAGGCTCTACTTCTAATTCTAATTAATTCTAATTAATTCTTGCTGTTTCCTTCTCATTTGTAGTTACTTCCTTCACTGCAGTCTTGAACCCCTCATAGTTATTCAGTACTAAGTTGAATAAAAGTGCACCCCAGGCACCCTTGTCTTCTTCCTGATCCTAGAGAAAAAAAAAGCTTTCAGTCTGACAACATTGAATGTGGTGTTAGCTGTGAGTTTCTCATAAGTGGCTTTTATTATGTTGAGGTAGTTCCCTTCTATTCCTAGTTTGGGTATTTTTATCATAAAAGTATGTTGAATGTTGTCAGATCCTTGTCTGTATTAATTTTGATGATCATGTTATTTTTCCTTCATTATGTCACTGTGTTATGTATTGATTGATATTTGTATGTTGAACCATCCTTGTGTATCCTCGGAATATATCCCACTTGGTAATGGTGTATAATCCTTTCAGTATACTGCTAAATTCTGTTTTCTACTATTTTGTTGAGAATTTTCGCATCAGTATTCATAAGATATTTGTAGTTTTCTTACAGTGCCCTTGTTTGACTTTGATATCAAGGTGATGCTTACCTTATAAATGAGTTAGGAAGTGTTCCCTCCTCTTCAGTTTTTTGGAAGAGTTTGAGAAAAATTGATGTTAGTTTTTTAGTCTTTTTTTTTTTTTGCCTTTTTTAGGGCCACTCCCTCGGCATATGGAGGGTCCCAGGCCAGGGGTCTGATTGGAGCTGTAGCCGCCGGCCTACACCGGAGCCACAGCAACGCGGGATCTGAGCCGAGTCTGTGACCTACACCACAGCTCACGGCAACACCAGATCCTTAACCCACTGAGCAAGGGCAGGGATCGAATCTGCCACCTCGTGGTCCCTAGTCGGATTCGTTAACCACCGAGCCACAATAGGAACTCCTGATGTTAGGGGTTTTTTTGTTTGTTTTTTTGTTTTTGTCTTTTTGCCATTTCTTGGGCTGCTCTGGCAGCATATGGTGGTTCCCAGGCTAGGGGTCTAATCGGAGCTGTAACTACCAGCCTACTCCAGAGCCACAGCAACGCGGGATCCGAGCCACGTCTGCAACCTACACCACAGCTCATGGCAACACCAGATCCTTAACCCCCTGAGCAAGGACAGGGATCGAACCTGCAACCTCATGGTTCCTAGTCGGATTCGTTAACCACTGCACCACAACGGGAACTCCAGTTTTTTTAATGTTTAGTGGAACCCATCACTGCAGCCATTAGGTCCAGGGCTTTTCTTTGCTGTAAGGTCTTTGGATACCAACTCAACCTCCTTACTAGTTAAAAGTCTATTCACATTTTCTATTTCTTTTTTTTTCTTTTTTCTAGAGCCTCACCCGTGGCATATGGAGGTTCCCAGGCTAGGGGTCCATTCAGAGCTACAGCTGCTGGCCTACATCACAGCCACAGCAACACAGGATCCAAGCCACGTCTGCCACCTACACCACAGCTCACGGCAATGCCAGATCCTTAACCCACTGAGCAAGGCCAGGGATGGAACCCACAACCTCATGGTTCCTAGTCGGATTTGTTTCCACTGTGCCACTATGGGAACTCCCACATTTTCTGTTTCTTCGCAACTTTATTATTGGTAGGTTTTTTGTTTTTTGGAGTTCATCATTTCATTTAGGTTATCTAATTTGTTGGTGTGCAGCTATCCAGTTTGTCGGTATATAGTTGTACATAATTCTCTCATAATCCTTTTTTTTTTTTTTGTCTTTTTGCCATTTCTTGGGCCGCTCTCGTGGCATATGGAGGTTCCCAGGCTAGGGGTCTAATCGGAGCTGTAGCCACTGGCCTACGCCAGAGCCACAGCAACGCGGGATCCGAGCCGCGTCTGCGACCTACACCACAGCTCATGGCAACGCTGGATCTTTAACCCACTGAGCAAGGGCAGGGATCGAACCCGCAACCTCATGGTTCCTAGTCGGATTCGTTAACCACTGCGCCACCACGGGAGCTCCTCATAATCCTTTTTATTTCTGTAGAATTGGCAGTGATGTCCCAATTTCCATTTCTAATTTTGATAATTTGAATCTTTTTTTTCTTAGTTCGCATTCCTAGCTAAAGATTTGTCAATTTTGTTGATCTTGTCGAAGAACCAACTTTTGTTTTCATTAATTTTTGTCTATTTTTCTACTCTCTATTTTATTGATCTCTGCAGTGACTTTTATTTCCCTTCTGGTAACACTGGGTTTAGTTTGTTCTTACTATCTTTAACTCCTTAAGTTGTAACTCTGGGTTATTGATTTGAGGTCTTAACTGTTTTTTAATACAAGCATCTATAGCTATAAATTCCCCCTTTGCTTTGCTTTTGCTGCATCCAATGTTTTGATATGCTGTGATTTTGTTTTCATTTATCTCTTAAGTGCTTTCCAATTTCCGTTGGCAATTTCTTTTTTTGATCTTTTAGTTGTTTAATAGTGTTTGCTTAATATCCACATATTTGTAAATTTTCCAGGTTTACTTCTGGTGATTTCTACCTTCATTTAATTGTGGTCAGAGAGGATACTTTATGTGATATCTATCTTTTAAAATCTTTTGAGGAAAAAAATTTTTTTAAATAAAATCTTTTGAAAGTTAATCTGTGACATAACATGGTCTGTCCTGGAAAATGTCCCATGTGCAATTGAGAAGAATGTATATTATGTTGTTGTTGGGTAGAATGTTCTGTGTATGTCTGTTGAATTTAGTTGGTTTATTAAGTCTTTTTTCCTTACCTTCTTCTGTATGGCTAATCTATCCATTATGGAGATTGGGATGGTGGAGCCTCTAATTATTAATGTAGTGCTATTTATCCCTTTAATTCCGTCAGTATTTTGTTTCATATGTTTTGATGGTCAGTTATTAGGTGTACAAATATTTATAATTGTTACCTTGCTGTGTTGAATCTTTTATTAGTTTTTGATTTTCTTTGTCTCTTGTACCTTTTTTTATTTACTAAGTCAGTTTAGTCTGATATTACTATAGCCACCTTCTTCTCTTTTGGTTTCTATTTCCATGGAATATATTTGTCCATCTTTTTATTGTCAGTCTATTTGCATCTTTTTTTTTTTTTTTTTTTTTGTCTTTTTGCCATTTCTTTGGCCTCTCCCCGCAGCATATGGAGGTTCCCAGGCTAGGGGTCGAATCAGAGCTGCAGCCATCGGCCTACACCAGAGCCACAGCAATGCGGGATCTGAGCTGCATCTGCAACCTATGCCACAGCTCACGGCAACACTGGATCCTTAACCTACTGAGCAAGGCCAGGGATCAAACCCGTAACCTCATGGTTCTTAGTCGGATTCGTTAACCACTGTGCCACGATGGGAGCTCCTATTTGCATCTTTGGATCTAAAGTGAGGGGTTTTGTTTGTTTGTTTGTTTTGGTTTGTTTTTTTGGTTTTTTGTCTTTTTAGTGCCACACCCGTGGCATATGGAGTTCCCAGGCTAGGGGTCAAATCAGAGCTACAGCTTCCAGCCTACACCACAGCCACAGCCACAGCCACAGCAACAAGGGATCCGAGCTGAATCTGCGACCTACACCAAAGGTCACGGCAATGCTGCATCCTTAACCCACTGAGCTAGGCCAGGGATTGAACCCGAAACCTCATGGTTGGTTCCTAGTCAGATTTGTTTCCGCTGAGCCACAACAGGAACTCCTAAAATGAGTTTCTTATAGATATCATTGTATAGTTAGGTGACTTTAAATTCTATTCTACCTGCAAAATCATATTGGCTTTATAGTTGGCAGGTGGCTGATTGTTCTACTCTTTTTCTGATTCGACGACATTTAACCAAATAAAATATTATTTGTTCACACGTGTTAATACCTCTAAAACTTAAGTTTAATAGAGCTTAATGGGAATTTCAGATTGTCATAATTAAATGAGTACTCTCAGTTCATAATTTTATATTTGTTTTTCTACCGGTTTCAATATAGTATCATTGATATGCCTTTCAAAAAAAGCCCTTTCCAGCTCTAATCAACTTTTTTGTTCTTCCTTAATTTGGCTTATAAACTCTAAATAGTAAAATTTTGCTACCAGAGTTCCTTTTGTGGCTCTGTGGGTTAAGGACCTGACATTGTCTCTTTGAAGATGTGGGTTCTATCCCTGGCCTTGCTCAGTGGGTTAAAGATCCAGTGTTGCTGTGACTGTGGTATAGGCTACACCTGCAGCTCAGATTTGACTCCCTAGCCCAGGAACTTCCGTGTGCTGCAGGTATGACTGTTAAAAAAAAAAAAAACTACAAACTTGCAAAGTTGTCTTAATGAATTAATAGCTTGCATTAATAGTGAGTTAAAATAGAAATAGTTTTACTTCAATATATTTTCTGTTGTGGAAATTTTTTTGACCTCAAAACCCAGGCTTTTTCTATAAAACCTTGCCACTTGAAATTATAAAGCTATTTAAAATTTTGCTTCAAGTTTTTATGTTCTGGGTTATGTTTGAACTCGGTCCTTAATGTAACTATAAAAAGAGTAAAAAAAAAAAAAAGAGAGATACAACCAGTGTAGATTATTTGTTTAGTTTATATTAAACATTCTAAAGCTAGATATTGATAATGGCCTTTTATTATACATTATAAGCACTTTGCTCAAAACACTCAAAAAAGTAAAGTAAAATTCTCACCACAGAAATGAAAAACATTGGTATGCTTTAAAACTGATGAATTCCGAAAGAGAACAGCCTTAGGGAATCTCATTCACAGTTAATGAGAAAGGACCATGGATTAGAAATAAGGAAATTGGAGTTGATATAGTGACTCAGCGGAAATGAATCTGACTAGCATCCATGAGGATGCAGGTTCGATTCCTGGTCTCAATCAGTGGATTAAGGATCTGGCATTGCCGTGAGCTGTGGTGTAGGTCCAAGACTTGGCTCAGATCTGGCATTGCTGTGGCTGTGGTGTAGGCCACTGGCCTTGGAACCACCATATGCCGTGGGTGTGACCCTAAAAAGCAAAAAAAAAAAAAAAAAAAAAAAGGAGAGTGAGAAATAAGAGAATTCAGTTTAGTCCAAGTTCTGCTAGTAAATACATTCATTGACCCTGATTAATTAACTGTGATGACCATATGTACATAAATTAATTCTGGTTTTGTTTTTAATAATCATGATTTAGTGGCACTTTTTTTTTAAACTCAGTGAATTTTATTATATTTATAGTTGTACAACAATCATCACTTTAGTGGCACCTTTATCTTCATTCACATTTTATGTGTCTTCTGATGGCAGTTTAATTTTAGCTAGGTTTATCAGTGAGATTTACTCTTGATTTTTAAGTGTTTCACCTACTTGGCTCTTTTCCCTCCAAGATTTTATTATTATTATAATTATTTATTATAACATTCTTAATATTGAATATAATACAAAGTGTGATTTGTGATTCTTTACTGCATTGTTTTACATTGGCATTACATTAGATTTCCTTTTAAAAATCCAACCCTAGGGAGTTCCCGTCGTGGCACAGTGGTTAATGAATCCGACTAGGAACCATGAGGTTGCGGGTTTGGTCCCTGCCCTTGCTCAGTGGGTTAACGATCCGGCGTTGCTGTGAGCTGTGGTGTAGGTTGCAGACGCGGCTCGGATCCCACGTTGCCGTGACTCTGGCGTAGGCCGGTGGCTACAGCTTCGATTCAACCCCTAGCCTGGGAACCTCCATATGCCGCGGGAGCGGCCCAAGAAATAGCAACAACAACAACAAAAAAGACAAAAGATCAAAAAAAAAAAAAAAAAAAAAAACCCAACCCTAATTCTCTGAAAAAAGAATTTATAACATGCATAGTGACAAATGACATTTTCTAGAATGAATATAGCTCTGTTTTTTATTTATTTTTTGCCTTTTAGGGCCACCTTTGGCATATGGAGGTTCCTGGGATAGGGGTCTAATTGGAGCTATAGCTGCCAGCCTATGCCACAGCCACAGCAACACCAGATCCGAGCCAGGTCTGCAACCTACACCACAGCTCACAGCAATACCGGATCCTTAACCCACTGAGCAAGGCCAGGGATTGAACCCTCAGCCTCATGGTTTCTAGTTGGATTCGTTTTTGCTGCATCCTGACAGAAACTCCAAATAATGATTTATATTTGAAAATAGCTAGTGATCAACCTGTTGTCATCAGATTTTGATTCATTAGTTTTCTTTATAGATAATCCCTTGACCAAAAAATATTTTTAAATAAACCAGTATATTTTATTTTATTTTTATTTTTTGGCTTTTTAGGGCCACACCCATGGCATAAGGAGGTTCCCAGGTGAGGGGGTTAAATCGGAGCTGCAGCTGCTGGCCTATGCCACAGCCACAGCAACACAGGATCCTAAACCACAGCTCACAGCAATGCTGGATCTTTAACCCAATGAGTGAGGCCAGAGCTCAAATCCGTAACCTCATGTTACTAGTCAGATTTGTTTCTGCTGCACCACAGCGGGAACTCCCAGTATGTTCTATTTTAAATATTTATAGGCCATTTGTTTTTTCATGTAAGCCCTAGTGCACCACAAGAAAATGTTGACGGTAGTGTTAATATTTACTGAAACAATGAAAAATAGGTAGTATTTGAAGTGGTTTATTATAACAAAATATCAAATACAGACTTTTGTGTGGTAAAGCATTTGGGCATGTGATTTCTGTCAATGTAATATTACCTCGTTGATAATTACCACTGTCAAAACGCAAAACAGTGTTTAAGAGTAAAGGATGCTTTTCTTCCTCATTAACTTTTAAAACACGTCAATCTAATAATTTTACTCTAATACGAACATCGTGTATTTGATAAGTATCATAGATGAATATCATTATCTTTCACTTTGTCTTTGGGCAGAGGATGACCCAGTTTTCTCTAGACAAGACAGCAATCGCAGTGAAAAAGAGACCACTCAAGCAGCACATGAAGCAGAACCAGAATCTGGATCTCAGCCTCGGCCTGCTGTATTATCTGGCTATTTTAAACAGTTTCAGAAGTCTTTACCACCACGATTCCAGCGGCAGCAGGTAACAATAAAAACATTTTATCTTGTACGTGTGATTAAAAAGGTCTGTTCAGTAGTCTGAGAAATAATTTGACATAAAACTCAAAATACACAAAGCACACAAATTTTCTCTGAAAAATTGCCCCTTTTAAATTAATGAAACATTTATTGAAATGGGTTTTACTATGAACTTCTATGTCATTCCTTTTTTTTTTTTTTTTCCTCTTTCTCATTAAAGAGACCTTCTTCCTTTTTAGGAAATGGTTTCTGTAGTGTAACTAATGAGTAATTAGTTGCTTAAGTCAAGTATAAGGCAAAATGTTATAACTTTTTTTGTTCTTTTGTCTTGCTCCTTCTCACTATCAAGTGTATTTTGAATTCTTTTCCCTCCATGATTCAGAAAAGCATATTTTCTGATATGATTGGTTACATTAATGTTTCGCATGTCTCAAGATGTTGGATCCTTTTTTAAGGAACAGATGAAACAACAGCAGTGGCAGCAGCAGCAGCAGCAGCAAGGTGTACTTCCACAAACAGTTCCTTCACAACCATCTAGTGGTGCTGTCCCTCCACCGCCACACAGACCTCTCTACCAGCCCATGCAGCCTCACCCTCAGCATTTGGCCTCTATGGGTTTTGATCCAAGGTGGCTCATGATGCAGTCATATATGGATCCACGCATGATATCAGGTAGACCAGCTATGGACATTCCACCCATTCATCCTGGTGAGTATATATATATATATATATATATATATATATATATATATTTTTTTTTTTTTTTTTTTTTGGTCTTTTTAGGGCTGCATTTGCGGCATATGGAGGTTCCCAGGCTAGGGGTCCAGTCGGAGCTATAGCTGCCGGCCTATGCCAGAACCACAGCAACACCAGATCCAGGCCACATCTGCAATCCACACCACAGCTCACGGCAATGCTGGATCCTTAACCCACTGAGCAAGGCCAGGGATTGAACCTGCAACCTCATGGTTCCTAGTCAGATTCGTTTCCACTGTACCACAATGGGAACTCCCAAAATACTATATTTTCTCTTTTACAGATATCATTTAAAAATGTTCAGATGGAAAAGTATCTACTATCTTACAGTATCTATTTTTCACTACATTGTTTTTGTTATTTTAAGTGTTTCAGCATTTGAATTTTGTCCATGTTATATATTAACAGCTTTCCAACTTTTTCTGTCAGCATACCACTTGAGTTTCCTAACAGGTTATCGATAAACAAATAAATTAGCAGTCTTTATCACAATAAACCCAGATAATCCATTACCAAAATGGTATTGAGGAAAATTTAGTGATGATAAAAATATGATCACACATCCCATCTTGATTTTAAAATTTAAACTGAAATTTTAAAATTTAAGAGGCATAATTTAACAAGTTAATGGGAGTTTTCTTAGAAACTGTTTTCTCTGAACATGATCACTGTTAGTATAGTTCTCATAATATTTAACATGCATAGATTCAGAATGCTTGTTACCCGATTTTTATAGGCATTTTCTTTAAAGTAAAATAAGCTACTCTTGTGGTTTTGCTTGTTTTGCTTCCTTCCTAAATTTTTAAATCTCTTTAACAGCAACAGTAAAAATCTCATTCACAGAAAAACTCCATAGTTTTTGCTGATTATTTTATGAGTTAATCAGTTTTACTTGGCAAAAAGTTTCTTTGGTTTAAGAGTAGAGAATTCCAAAGAGTGAGTAATTAATAACCTAGAATAATTAATAACCTAGTGTTTATAATGATGTTTCCTTTGTTCCACCTACTCCTCCCCCCTAATATCTAATATCTTTTTCTGACCTTTTGTATAGGAATGATTCCACCTAAGCCATTAATGAGAAGAGATCAGGTGGAAGGAACACCGAACAATTCTGAGTCATTTGAGCACATAGCTCGAACTACAAGAGATCATGCTATTTCCCTCTCTGAGCCTCGTGTGATGTGGGGGTCAGATACCTATCCTCACACTGAGCCTCAACAGGCCACTACTCCCAAGGCGACAGAAGAACCTGAGGATGTCAGGTAATTATTTATTAGGAGACCAATAGAATATTGTGGGAAAATGAAAACTGTAGCCTCCTTGAAGATCATTCTGTTTTGGGACTGAGCCACAGATCAGATTTTCTCCATTTAGTATGCCTCATTTCATTTTAGGACATACATATTTTCTTTTTTTTTTTTTTTTTTTTTTTTACTTTTCTGTATTTATTGGGGCATTTTGTAACAGTACTGTACACTTAATTAAATGATGAAACTTAGTGGTGGATGTTAAAAATTGGTGAGATTTTGCTGTTGCTTAGGTGCTTGACATATATTAAGGCCAAGTTAAAGACAAATATTAATTTACAGAGTTACCCTGAAGTAGCAAACATTTGGTGATTTCTAATAATTTATAACTGTAAAGTTAGAACTTCTGCCCTTTTATGCAGTGCATTTTATGATGTTTTAAATTTTGATTCAGTGGGTAAGGTAGACTACTCTAGTGCGCTCCGGTTGTAAGTGGAAATTATTAGTTTTGGTGGATTAAAAATTCACATCAGCATTGTCTGAACTTCTTTTTCTTAAGGAATCAGCTTAATTTGTTTTTTGTATTGTTTTTGTTTTGTTTTGTTTTGTTTGTCTTTAGGGCCACACTTGGAAATGGAGGTTCCCAGGCTAGGGGTCCAATTGGAGCTGTTGCCACCGGCCTACACCAGGGCCACAGCAACACCAGATCCGAGCTGTGTCTTTGACCTACACCACAGCTCATAGCAACGCTGGATCCTTAACCTACTGAGCGAGGCCGGGGATTGAACCCACAACCTCATGGTTTCTAGTCGGATTTGTTTTTGCTGAGCCACGATGGGAACTCCAGCATTATTTGTTTTTAAGTGTATAATGCAATATTGTTAACTGTAAGCGTAATGTTGTACAATGGAACTCTAGAACTTTTTTATCTCGCACAATTGAAATTTTATACCCATTTAATTGCAACCCATTTCCCCCTTCCTCCCAGTCCCTGGCAGTCAAAATTCTGTTTTTTCGTGGATGAATATGATTACATTATATAGCATATATAAGTGGGATTGTGCAGTGTTTGTCCTTCTGTGACTGGCTTATTTCACTTGATGTAATGTCTTCATCCATGATGTAGCATATAACAGAATTTTTTTTTTTTTTTTTTTTTTTGTCTTTTTGCCTTTTCTAGGGCCGCTCCTGTGGCATATGGAGGTTCCCAGGCTAGGGGTCCAGTCGGAGCTGTAGCCACTGGCCTACGCCAGAGCCACGGCACCGTGGGATCCGAGCCTTGTCTGCGACCTACACCACAGCTCACGGTAACGCCGGATCTTTAACCCACTAAGCAAGGGCAGGGATCGAACCCACAACCTCATGGTTCCTAGTCGGATTTGTTAACCACTGCGCCACGACGGGAACTCCTTTTTTTTTTTAATGCTAAACATTCAGTTGTATGTATATACCACATTTTCTTAACCCATTCATCTGTCAGTGAACATTTAGGTTATTTACATCTCTTGGCTGTTTTGAATAATGTTGCACTAAATTTTTGTAGCAATATAAAGCTCTTTATGATTAGGATCCATTGTTTTGTTCTTAAATTAGAGGAATCACTTTGCTGTACACCTGTACGTGATATTTTGCCTTGATGGTAACATCTTTGAATTTTCATTTTCATAGACCTGAAGCCCCATTGGATCAGGAACAGATAACTGCTGCTTATCCTGTAGAACACAGTCAGTTAGAGGCTCATCCAAAAGCAGACTTCATCAGAGAATCAAGTGAGACAGAAGTTCAAAAGTTTTTAAGCAGATCAGTGGAGGACATTAGACCTCACCATACTGACACAAATAATCAGTCTGCTTGTTTTGATGTATCTGATCGAAAGACTATATCCACTCCTCAAGAAGAGCGAATTTCATCTGGAGAAACTCAGCCTGCCCGGAAAAGAAGTGTTTCCCATGGATCTAACCATACTCAAAAATCAGAGGAGCAGAGAAATGAACCATCTGCAAGCATTCCTAAAGTAACTGGCAGGTGCCTTGATTCAAAAGAACCAGCAGAAAGGCCAGAGGAAAAACCAAAAAAAGAGGGCTTTATACGATCTTCTGAAGGACCAAAACCTGAAAAACCATATAAGTCTAAATCAGAAACTCGTTGGGGCCCAAGACCAGGCTCTAACAGAAGAGAAGAAGGTAATGATAGGCCCGTGAGAAGATCAGGTCCTATTAAAAAACCTATACTTAGAGATATGAAAGAAGAACGAGAGCAAAGGAAGGAGAAAGAAGGAGAAAAGGGAGAAAAGGTCACTGAAAAAATTGCAAAACCTGAAAAGACAGAGAAGAAAGAACCTCTTCCTCCTCCCCCACCACCCGTGGCTCCAGTTCAGCCACAGTTGGTTCCACCACCACCTCAGCCAGAATCAGAGAAATTTCCTTCAGTGGAAACTTCAACACTGGTGCAAAAGCCACCTCAAGATACTGAAAAAGCTTTGGAACCTGTAAGTAATGTTGAAGTAGAGCCAGCAGCTAAAACTGTAAACCAGCAAACTGTCTCAGCACCAACGGTCAAGGAAGAAAAGCAACCAGAAAAAATCAGCAAAGACCTTGTTACAGAAAGAACTCGACCAGATTCAAGACCAGCAATTAAAAAAGAATCAACTTTACCCCCTAGGACCTATTGGAAAGAAGCAAGAGATAGAGATTGGTTTCCAGATCAAGGATACAGAGGTCGAGGCCGAGGTGAATATTACTCCAGAGGGCGAAGCTACAGAGGCTCTTATGGAGGGCGTGGGCGGGGCGGTAGAGGGCACACTCGAGATTATCCTCAGTATAGAGACAGTAAGCCACGAACGGAGCATGTGCCCCCAGGACCTCTCAGGCAGCGAGAAGAAAGTGAAACACGAAGTGAGAGCTCTGATTTTGAAGTTGTTCCCAAAAGAAGAAGGCAGCGTGGCTCAGAAACTGACACAGACAGTGAAGTTCATGAAAGTGCAAGTGACAAGGATAGTTTAAGCAAAGGTAAACTTCCCAAAAGAGAGGAACGGTCTGAAAACAAAAAACCTATAAAGCCTCAATCTTTCAAGCCTGAAAATCATGTCCGAATAGATAATAGACCTCTAGAAAAACCTTTTGTAAGGGATGATGATAAATCTAAACCAGGCTTCCTTCCTAAAGGAGAACCTACAAGGCGAGGCAGAGGGGGAACATTCAGACGTGGTGGAAGGGATCCTGGAGGTCGCCCGTCACGCCCTTCCACCTTACGAAGACCTGCCTATCGGGACAATCAGTGGAACCCAAGGCAGGCAGAAGTTCCTAAACCAGATGATGGAGAGCCACCAAGAAGACATGAGCAGTTTATTCCTATACCAGCAGATAAACGGCCTCCAAAATTTGAGCGAAAATTTGACCCAGCTAGAGAGAGGCCCCGAAGGCAGCGTCCTACCAGACCTCCAAGGCAAGATAAGCCTCCCCGATTTAGACGGCTAAGGGAGAGGGAGGCTGCTTCTAAAACCAGCGAGGTGGCAGTGCCTACAAATGGTACAGTTAATAATGTAGTTCAAGAACCAGTTAATACTGCTGGGGATATTTCTGGAAATAAGACACCAGACTTATCTAATCAGAACTCTTCAGATCAGGCAAATGAAGAATGGGAAACAGCTTCTGAAAGCAGTGATTTCAATGAGAGGCGCGAAAGGGATGAAAAAAAAAATGCTGATTTGAATGCACAGGTGGTTGTAAAGGCTGGAGAGAATGTTTTACCTCCAAAAAGAGAAATAGCAAAGAGAAGTTTTTCTAGTCAGAGACCTGGCATAGATCGCCAGAATCGGCGTGGCAATAATGGTCCACCCAAATCCGGAAGGAATTTCTCAGGTCCTAGAAATGAAAGGAGAAGTGGCCCACCATCAAAAAGTGGCAAGCGAGGGTGAGTACTTTGTTTTAGATATTATTACTTTTGCACCTTCAGGGAAGCTGAAAGTAGCCTTCTTGGTTGAACTGTGCAACCAAGTCTGTAGAGGGCCAGTTTTTTTCCAGTTTTGAAAGTGTAAGGGTGCTTAAGAAAGAGGTTAGTGTGTCTTAGCAGCCTTTGTCTGTTTTTAAATTTCCCAGAAGAGTCTTCTTAGGAATTTTTAGCTTTGGGAAAATCTACGCACCTAGTGTGGGACACATACAGTGTCTTCCATTTGGTAAGTCATACTGGTAAGTAAGCCTGCCTTTCTTGGCTTCGCTTTGGTAGACTGTGGTGTTCACAGGTGTCCTCTGGGACTTACAAATTAATGTTTTAACCTTATACTTTGTCACTCTTATCAGTTTCTAGAGAGTGAATGTTGAAACTTATATAAATTATATTCCCCTCTCACATTGCAAACCTACAATAAATGATACAGCTGAGAGGGCTAGAAAGCAAAGTCCTGCCCAACCACCAAGTCTACTGATAACATAAATACGATGCCACTGTAATTTTTAAAGATTTGTTAAGAAGAATTTTTCTAACCTATGCTAAACTTGGTCTGTTCTTTTTAAATATTAAAGCGTTTGTATAGTTATTTTTTTAATATATTTTTTTAGTACTAGGTAGCATTATAAAGCATTATTCCTAGTTTTAAATCTAGGCTCTGGTACTTACTGGTTGTATAAACTCTGCTTCCTCACCAGTAAAATGGAGAGAAAGTAATAGTACTTATAAAAAGAGAGTTCCTTGATGATTCAGTGGGTTAAGGATCTGATGTTATTACTGCTGTGGCACAAGGTAGATTCCTGGCATGGGAACTTCTGCGTGCTGTGGGTGTGGCCAAAAAGAAAATGCATGAAGGTTTAGTGACATATTTTTTAATTAGTTAACAACACCTGATATATAGTAAGCAACTATTATGGTGTACCTCGTTTTTTAAAGACCAGATTCCCAAATTTGCGGCCTAAGCTGGTAAGAAATTTATTCAGACAAAATAATATCTTAATCTGTATTGGTTAGTTACTTACACTTAACATTTGAGGTTACTACATCTGTCAGTGAAAATATTTTTACCTTCTGATAATTCAGAAAAAGGTCCAGGGACGTGATACTACAAGTTGTGTTTCTTGTATAAATAACTTTGGTTTCTGAAGTGAATGGTTTCCATGTTAAAACTTTTAATGTTTATTTTATATATAAATCTGATTGAACTTTTAGAAGGGCTATGCATATTATAAGCATAGAATGCTTTGAAATTTTTTTCATTTGTTGCCCACTAGTTTATACATTGGACTAGCTTGAATTAAAGAAATTTTCTGCAGTAAACAATGTTGATTAGCTCATTCACAATGTAATGGACACAGTAATAATAGACATAATAAGTACCTTTAGGGGATAATTAGAATTCTAGAATTTAATTGCTAAAAAGAACTCTAAGGAGCTAGTCTATCTCCTTTATTGGGTAGCTCAGTCTTAATGAAGTTGTACCCAATAAAAGTCATCAAAGCTTGTTGCTTTTCGAGTTTAGTGTCTTCTATCTCATTGTTATTTCTTCTTAGACTAAACTAAGAGCATTTTTATTTTGTTCAGTTATGTGGAGGTAGTAATATCTCAAATTATTATTTTTGTAGGCCATTTGATGACCAGTCAGCAGGCACAACTGGTGCTGATCCTGTCAATGGCAGCTCTGCACATCACCAGGAAGGAGCACCTAATGGTACAGGACAAAAGAACTCCAAAGATTCTACTGGGAAAAAAAGAGAAGACCCCAAACCAGGCCCTAAAAAACCCAAAGAGAAAGTGGATGCACTCTCACAGTTTGATCTCAACAACTATGCAAGTGCGTCTCAGGTCCCTTTTATCTATGTGTCTGTCTATCTGGCTGTTAAATTTAAGTAAATACTATAGTTAAAGAACTCACAAACAGTTGGGGAGTTCCGTAGCCTGGGAACCTTCACATGCCTCGGGTGCGGGCCTAAAAAGACCAAAAAAAAAAAAAAAAACCCCAAAACAACAGAGCATTAGACTTCAAGGTAGAGATAGAGGCTGGTTATCAATCACTGATATAGATTGAATTGAAATAATGCCAGCTTTGACATAGCCTTGAAGTTTAATAAAATTCTTATTAAAGAAGAGTTCCCTCATGGTGCAGTAGGTTAAAGACCTGGGCATTGTCACTGCAGTGGCTGGGGTTGCTGCTATAGTGTGGGCATAATTCTTGGCCAGGGAACTCCACATGCCATAGGCATGACCAAAATAAAATACTTCTCATTAAAGATAATCCACAGAGTTTCACTGTTTTTACTCTTAATACTCTTCTTTCAGTGTTAGAGATGTAGATGAGAATTTTCTTTCATTTAGTTGATACATACTAAATGTTAAATGGGCCCAGGACCTTGGCATTATTATCTCTAGACCAGCGGTTCTCAAAGTGTGGTCCTCAGACCATCAGCACAACCTGGAAATTTGTGAGAAATAAAAATCCTCGGCCCTACCCCAGACCTACTGAATCAGAAACTCTTGGAGTGTGAAGCAGTCTGTCTTTTAACAAGTTCTCCAGATGATTCTGATGCATGCAAACTTTTGCGAACTAATTTTAGATTACTGTTTTAGGATTCACATGAGAAAGAAATCAACTTATCTTGATTGCATGTTTTAAGAATTTTTAGATATTTAGAGCTCTTGTTCTCAATAAGGAGGATTCTGCACCCCAGGGGACATTTGGCAGCCTCTGTAGACTTGGTTTTTTTGGTGTTTTTGTTTTTTGTTTTTTTGTCTTTTTAGGGCCACACCCACAGCATATGGAGGTTGCCAGCCTAGGATTCCAGTCAGAGCTATAGCTGCTGGTCTACGCCACGGCCATAGCCATGCAGGATCCGAGCCGTGTATGAGACCTGCACCACAGCTCGTGGCATCGCTGCAGCACTGGATCCTTAACCCACTGAGAGAGGCCAGGGATCAAACCCACGTCCTGTCCTCATGGATGCTAGTCGGGTTCACAAACCACTGAGCCATGACAGGAACTCCCCTCTGTTGATATTTTGAGTATCATTACTGGTAGCTGGATACTACTAACATCTTAGTGGGTTTAGGTCAGGGATGCTGCTAAACATCCTGCAGGGCACAGGACAGCCAGCTCAAAATGTTAAGTGCTGAAGTTGAAAAGCTCAAACTTAGAGCAATTTAAAAAAAATCCATAGGAAGTTTGGATGCTAATCCTATTATGATAGGACTCTTCCATGAGAAGAGTCTAGCATCCATCTAAAACACAACAGTTGGAAAATGACAAGATTACAAAAGTCCACAAAACATGGCAAATTTGTCTTCTCAAATATTTGTTTACTAGTTTTTCTTCTTTCAAACAACTTTTGGAGTAGAGATTTTTCCAAAGTATTATATTACTGTATTAAGACATAGTATAAAAAGATAGGGAGTCTCTTATTTGATGGTGAAAATTGAGCTATTTGTTTTGACTTGTTAATTTTAAGAATCTTATCATAAATCTGAAATATTGGGGTTCAGGACATCTTTGAAATCCTTTGAAATTTGCTCATTGAGATGAGCAAATGATGAGCAAATTCTCCGTTTTATACAGTTAATTTCTCAAATGATTTAAAATACAAGTAGATGTATCATATAAATCAGAATCAATTGGTTTTTTCCTTTAAAATCAAATTTTTATTAGAAAAACGATAATAGTAATAGGTTTGTAAAGAGTAAAAGCCAGCTTTAGGATTTATTTTTTGTTTCCCTGTCAGTGTTTCTATAAATGCATATTTTTAGCTATTTAAAAATTGTTCGTAGGTAGATTCCCCATGACGCACTCCATGGTCATATTTTCTTGCAACCTCCTGCAAGTTAATCACCATTCTAAATTGCTATGTAGCATTCCCAAGTAAATAGCTACCTTTATTATGTGTGTTCCCCAGTGAAAATAAAATGAAAATAATTTATTTGGATTGCCTCACCCTTTTCTCTTTATTGTGTAAACATACCTGCAACCCCAAATCACATCACCTGGACTCTTAACTTTAAGGTACTAGGTAATGGATCTAGATTTCTTATACAGAATTTTGGGGGGGGCATCTTTTTAGGGCCACACCTGCGGCATGTGGGTGTTCCCAGGCTAGGGGTTGAATCCGGAGCTGTAGCTGCTGTCCTACGCCATAGCCATAACAGCTTGGAATCCAAGCTGAGTCTGTGACCTATACCACAGCTCACAGCAATGCCGGATCCTTAACCCACTGAGCAAGGCCAGAGATTGAACCCTGAGTCCTCATGGATCCTTGTTGGGTTCGTTACCTCTGAGCCACGATGGGAACTCCTAGAATAATTTTAACAAGATAGCCAGAATAATTGTTAGACAGTGAGTTGAAAGTATATCTTGAATTATTCTTCTGCTAAGTTATTATGATCTATGCCACTACATTCACATGGAACTTTTATGTATATTGTTTTTAATAGCTAGACATTGTAGACAGTGGTCTACATAAGGTAGAGGTACTGGAGTTGCCATCGTGGTGCAGTGGTTAATGAATACGACTAGGAACCATGAGGTTTCAGGTTTGATCCCTGGCCTTGCTCAGTGTGTTAAGGATCCGGCGTTGCCATGAGCTATGGTGTAGGTTGCAGACGCGGCTTGGATCCCGAGTTGCTGTGACTCTGGTGTAGGCCGGTGGCTACAGCTCCGATTCAACCCCTAGCCTGGGAACCTCCATATGCCTCGGGAGCGGCCCAAGAATAGGCAAAAAGCCAAAAAAAAAAAAAAAAAAGACAGAGGCACTAAGACTCATTAGGCCAGCTTAGTTCTTAAGAATAGGAGGGATCGAAGAGTGAAATGATTTGACCAAGATCATTTGATTTTTTTTTTTTTTTTAAGGCGTTACTGCTACATTGCTTAAGGAAAAAAACATATGTCATTTAAAGTAGGTAGTTTTAGGACTTTCATTTTTAACCTGTTTATGAAATCTTTTCGTAAATATATGAAATCTTCAAATGTTACTAGTGGTTCCCCCTTTTTCTTTTTTCCTTTTTTGGCTACCATGTGTCATACAGAGTTCCCAGGCCAGGGATCACATCCAGTTATGACCTACCCACAGCTAGAGCAATGCCAGATCCTTTAACCCACTGTGCCAGGCTGGGGATCAAATCTGAGTCCTAGAGCTGCAGAGATGCCCCTGATCCTGTTGTGCCATAGCAGGAACTCCTGTTGTTCATTTTATGGTGTGAAAAATGAGTTATCGTATGAGTTATAAGAAGTAGATCTTTGTCTTTTTTTCTTTTATTTATTTAATCACTACTGGACTAAACATTTCTATCTTTTCATTTGGAAAAAAAAAAGAAAATATTTAAATATTTTTCTGTACCCATAGGTGTTGTTATAATCGATGACCATCCTGAAGTAACGGTAGTTGAAGATCCTCAGTCAAATTTAAATGATGATGGTTTTACCGAAGTGGTATCCAAAAAACAACAAAAACGTCTACAGGATGAGGAACGCCGAAAGAAGGAAGAACAAATCATACAGGTTTGGTGTTTCAATTTGTTGGTAGTTATTTAGATTGTTGCCCAGAATATATTAGGAAATGGTCAAGCTTTCATTTCTGTCTACCTAAAAGGTCAAGGCTGTATTTATTATTCAAGTGTTGAGAATGACCTCACTTTTACAAATTTAAGCTCTTTAACCAGAATTGAGGTAAATTTTAAATAGAATACAATCACTGTAGCTCACAATTTGCCTTAGCGAGGACCATCTTTATTTCAAAACATGCGTAATTTGCCCACCTTATTGCATTGCAGAGTTAATTTTAAATTATCTTGGAAATCGAATGAACACACCTGCCATAATATCTAATAACTTGAAGGTTCTTGACCTATACAAGTTTCTGATGTAATCTAAATTAGTTCATTTAAATACATAGTATGAATCACAGTAAGTTAATTCATTTAAGTCAACCCAAACACCCATTTTGCTAATTGCTAACACAGTACAAAAATAGAGCACATGGGTCATAGTGATAGAGAGCCCTAATAGAAGGCTTAAAAACAGGGAACACTAAAAATCCTATGTGGGTGGGATTTTTAAATTTAATTGAATAATCCTTGGGATTAGATATTTATTTACTTATTAAAGGAAGGTACATTAGTGCCTATATCCTATGTAGCATAATGCCCAGCAACACTCCCAGAATTAGTGTTTCTGTGGCAAACAGGAGTTGAATGAAATCAGTAACTTTTTGTCAGGTGGGGTCGGGTTTTGCTGCCAAGTGATTTAGTGTTGAATTTTTTTTTTAATGTTTTTTATTTTTTCCAATATAGTTGGTTTATAGTGTTCTGTCAACTGTACTTCCTTAATTTTTTGAATTTCAGAATTATGGAAAAAGATTGTGGACCTATAGATCAAGAATGTATAATACATATTTGTCTTTTTTTTTTTTTTTTTTCCCAAATAGCATCTTGGCTTCTTGTAATTAAAATCTCATTTAGCAACCTTGACATTTTTATTCTGTCGGGGACTTATTTTGAAAAGTAAAAGTGCTAAATTAGTATGTAGCTTTGTTGGAACTTCCATTCATGAACCATTATTTTCAGCTTTGTTATTGACCAAAAAAAAAAAAAATGATTCCTGCCAACTCTTTAAGGTTTGGAATAAAAAGAATGCAAGTGAAAAAGGAAGAAGTCAGACTTCCAAGCTCCCGCCAAGATTTGCCAAAAAACAGGCTACGGGGACCCAGCAAGCACAGCCTCCAGCCTCTGCTCTGGTCTCAGCTCCCGGTCCAGGTTCAACCTCAGCTCCTGTTCCAGCCACAACTTCAGCTCCAGTTCTAGCCTCAGCCCCAGCCCCAGTTCTAGCATCATCCTCGGCTCCAGTTTCAGCCCCAGCTGCAGTTCCAATCTTAACCTCCACCTCTGCTGCACTTCCAACATTAGCCTCTGCCTCAGCTCCAGTTCCAGCCCCAGCCTCCACCTCAGCTACAGCCACAGCCTCTTCTTCAGTTCCAGCTCCAACCCCAATCCTTGCCTCAGTTTCCACATCAGCTTCTGTCCCCATCCTTACCTCAGCCTCAATTCCCATCCTTGCTTCAGCCCTAGCACCAGCTTCAGTTCCATCTCCAGCTGTCTCAGCCCCAACTGTCCCCACATCAACCCCAGCTGCCCCTGCCTCAGCCTCCACTACCCCTGCCTCACTCCCAGCCCCAACCCCAACCCCAGCCCCAGCTCCAGCAGCAGCCCCAACCCCCGCCTCCACCCTAGTCCAAGTCCCAGCACTTCCCCCAGCTCCAGCCTCCACTGCCCCAGGCCAGACTCAGGGACAGATTCACAAAACAGTCCAGAGTCCGCTGCAGACTACAACACAGTCTTCAAAACAGCCACCTCCTTCAATTAGACTACCTTCAGCTCAGACACCTAATGGCACAGATTATGTCACCACAGGAAAATCCATCCAGAGCTCACAGTCACATGGCACTCTTAAGACTGAATTATGGGATAACAAAGTGGCCCCACAAGCTGTACTGAATGACATCTCTAAGAAATGTAAGTATGCAGCAAAAAGTGAGGGTGGGGGAATGGCATGGGAATTTGGGGTTTGTTTTCAGTTTTATTTATATACTCACTATGTTCTTTTGTAGCCGTCTCTCTTTTTTTTTTTTTTTTTTTTCCTTAGTAGGAAGCTGTAGTAGTAATCTTTTCCTAGCTTCCTTCTTAAAGCACTTGTTTTTAAGAAAATTGTGTTATACTTTTAACAGACATATTTTATGGGCACAACTTTGTGTTGATAAAACAATGTACAATGCTTTAGGGGGAGTTATGTTTATTTTGTCATGTGAGAATTTCTAAGTAACTATCTGAAAAGTCAGTTGTTTTATTGTATGCTGCCATTAAAAGGCAGGCTTAAATGGATTAAAGATTATTAGCTTCTAAGTTTTAATGGTCACATTTCCATTGGCTTCTCCCTTTCAGTAGGTCCCATTAGTCCACCACAGCCACCTTCAGTCAGTGCATGGAATAAGCCCCTAACATCATTTGGATCAGCTGCTTCATCAGAGGTAGGAATAGACTTAATGGCTTTTGTGGGGTTCCTGTGGCACTTTCCTTTAAAACAGTTTCTCAAACTTTGGCATGCCTAAGAATCACCTGGAGAGCTTCTTCTTCTTCTCCTTCTTCTTCTTCTTCTTTTCAGGGCCGCACCCAAGGCATATGGAGGTTCCCAGCCTTAGGGGGTGGTATCAGAGCTGCAGCTGCTGGCCTGCACCACAGCCACAGCAATGCCAGATCCGAGCCACATCTGTGACCTACACCACAGCCGACATCAACGCTAGATCCTTAACCCACTGAGCGAGGCCAAGGATCGAACCTGCATCCTCGTGGATACCAGTCAGATTCATTTCTGCTGGGCCATGATGGGAACTCCCTGGAGAGCTTATTAAAGTACATTTCTGGGACCCATGCTCAAGAGTTTCTGATTCATTAGGTCTGGGTTGAGGCCTGAATACATTTCTAGTAAGTTCCCAAGTGGTGCTAATCATACTGAATCTCAATAGTTATAAGCTGCTTTTCACCTTTCGACATACATATTAAGCTTAACATTTTAAAAACTGTACTTTTAAGAAAAAAGTCCCTGTGATACGGAGAATATAAGTGCAATTACTATTTTCTGGACTGTTCTACTATATATTTAATATGGTATGAATGTTTGAATAATTAGTATAACTTAGGAGCAGAGTTTACAGGAATTGTACTAACATAATTTCTCAAATGTGTAATTTTGGTAAATAACTGTTTAGACCAGCAATTCTTTTTTTTTTTTTTTTTTTTTTTTTGTCTTTTTGCTATTTCTTGGGCCGCTCCTGCGGCATATGGGAGGTTCCCAGGCTAGGGGTCTAATCGGAGCTGTAACTACCAGCCTACGCCAGAGCCACAGCAACTCAGGGATCTGAGCCGTGTCTGCGACCTACACCACAGCTCACGGCAACGCCAGATCCTTAACCCACTAAGCAAGGCCAGGGATCGAATCCGCAACCTCATGGTTCCTAGTCGGATTCATTAACCACTGCGCCACGACGGGAACCCCCTAGACCAGCAATTCTTCATTGAACAAAAAAAATTTATTGAGCACTTGCAGTGTATCAGGCACTGTCCTAACTTGTGGCCTTACCAAAGGGGGGTGGTGGTATAAAAACAGAATAAAATCCCTGCACTCATGGGGCTTCCATTGCAGTGGGAAGAACTAACAATAAATAACACGATGTATTAAATGGTGATCAGTACTGAGGAGAAAAGCAAAGTAAGGAGGGTGTATAAGGAAATTCCCAGGGATCAAGGTGGCGGAGGAGTAAGATGTGGCACTTACTTTCTCCCACAAACACATTAAAAAAACCATCTAAGTATAGAATGACTGCACAGAACATCTACTGAATGCTGGCAGGAGACCTTAAACCTCCAAAAATGGCAAGAAATCCTCCACATAATGGCTAGAACAAAAGGAAAAAAAAGAGAGAAAGAAAATTCCCAAGGGATGGGAGACAATTTAAAATAAGGCAGCCAGGAAAGGCTACTTAGGTGACATTTGAAACACTTGGAGGAGGTAAGAGAGAGCATGCTGTTTAGTTATCTTAGAAAAAGTGAGTTCCTTGGTACAGAGAATAGCAAATACAAAAGCCTTGAGACAGAGCATGGCTGGTGTGTTTGAAGAACATCAGGGAGGTCTGTGTGGCTAAACTGAAGTAAGGGATAAAGAGAAAATAGATAAAGTTGGAAAGATAATAGATGGGGGATATGTTAGGGCCTTTGGGAGAGATAGAAAGGCAATAGATGGTTTTGAGAAAAAGATGGGATCTGACTTTTAAAAGACTACTGTTAAGTGGTCTGCTGAGAACAGTCTGGGGGGAGAGAGTCGACATTAGGATGGTGTTGTAGTAATCAAATGAAGATAACTTAAACCAGACCAGGGAAGTGACATTAAAAGAGGTGAGAAATAGTTGGGCTCTGGGGTATTTGAAGATAGAACCCACAGATTCACTGATGGATTAAATGTATGTGAGAAGGAGGCGTCAGAGTTATCTCCAAAGCTTTTGACTCGAGCAGCAAGAAAGGAATAGTTTCCCATCAGTTAAGATTGGGAGGATATAAAATGAATCATCATTGGGGAAGAAGAAAAGGGAGTTCAGTTTGGGACTTTGTTGGATTTAAGATGTATATTACATACCTAAGTGGAAATGTGTCAAGTAGGTAGTTGGATATAAGAATTTGTAGTTCAGAGAAGATGGTCTCGTTCGGCAGTATGAATTCAAAAATCATTGGGTGAGGTTGAAAGAGATCACCAAGGGAGAATGAGTTATAAGAGTACTCAGAAAAGAGAAGAGAATTAAAAGAAAAAAAGAGGAAAAAAATTCTTAGATGTGAGAGATGGAGAAGCTAAATGATGGGAAAAGTATCCTGGAATCCCAAGTGAAAGATAAGTTTAAAGAAAGAAGGATAAATCAAGTTGTCAAATGCTGCTGGAAGGTCAAATAAACAGATCCCGAGCATTGACAGCTGGCATTAACAGCTAGAGGTTGCTTGAGACTTTAACAAGAATAGTGTTGGAGCAGCAGGTGCCAAAGTGTGAATTTAAGAGAAAATGGGAGAAAAGATGAGTACATTTACCCCTTTCTATCCAAGGGTTTTTTGTTTTGGTTTGGTTTGGTTTTTTTGGGGGGAGGGGTCCTTTTTAGTGCAGCACCTGAGGCATATGGAAGTTCCCAGGCCACGGGTTGAATCAGAGCTGTAACCGTGAGCCTGTACCACAGCCACAGCAATGCCAGAGCTGAGCTGCATCTTCGACCTACTGCACAGTGGCAATGCCAGATCCTTGACCCACTGAGCAAGACCAGGGATCAAACTCAAGTCCTCATGGATACTAGTCAGGTTCATTACTGCTGAGCCACTATGGGAACTCCATCCAAGGAGGTTTGAGTCCCCCCCATGGATACTAAACTCCAAGGATGCTCAAGTCTCATAAAATGATACAGTATGTTGCATATAATCATCTCTAGATTACAATTCCTAATACAAAGTAAGTGTTAGGTAAATACTTGCTGGTATGCAGCAAATTCAAGTTTTGCTTTTGGGGACTTTCTGGAATTTTTTTTTTTCTTTTTAATCCAGGGGTGGTAGAGCCCATGGATGATGAATGAAGGAGGGCCAACTAACTCTATAACACTCCTAGAGAAGTTGTGCTGTAAAGGGGAAGCTGAGAAATGTAGATGAAGATATAGCTGAGATATCTACCCCTGGGAAGTCTTCCCACTATCCTTATACCCCTAGTTCAGCTTTTTGACTTGGGTCTAGAGTAGTCCTCATCATCTGTTTTGATTTTTAAAGTTCTATAGAGAACTCTGTGTACAAGTAGAATTAAGAGTCACTGGATTCTATATTTAAGATCCTCAGTTTAGGAGTTCCTGTTGTGGCTCCATAGGTTAAGAACCCAGTGTCGTGTCCCTGAGGATGCGGGTTTGATCCCTGGCCTCACTCAGTGGGTTAAGGATCTGGTGGTGCCACATCGTAGCATAAGTCGCAATATGGCTGGAATGCAGTGTTGCTGTGGCCGTGATGTAGGCAGGCAGTTGCACCTCTGATTCAGCCCCTAGCCTGGGAACTTCCGTATGCGGCAGGTATGGCCATAAAAAGGGGAGAAAAATATATATATCCTCAGTTTAATCACTTTTCTTCTGTTGACATTATGATTAATTAGCATTTCTTATACAGAAAGTTATAGGTTTTTCATACTGATAAAAAGGATGGATTAGGAATTTTCTTTGTTTTGAATGGGTGTGCTGGTTTAATAATTTTGTTAAAATGTTTGGTCTAGGAGTTCCCGTCGTGGCGCAGTGGTTAACGAATCCGACTAGGAACCATGAGGTTGCGGGTTTGATCCCTGCCCTTGCTCAGTGGATTAAGGATCCTGCGTTGCTGTGGCTCTGGTGTAGGCCAGCAGCTACAGCTCGAATTAGATCCCTAGCCTGGGAACCTCCATATGCCACAGGAGCGGCCCAAAGAAATAGCAAAAAGACAAAAAAAAAAAAAAAAAGTTTAGTCTAGGCTTTTTAATTGACATTAAAGTGCAGAAATAATAATCCCTCAGCTGCAATATTTTTGTTATAGACATTCTACTACAAATTTGTGATATTAAAAGGATGCTTACATTCTCCTCCAGCCACTTGGAGGAGTAAGATATTTAGTTGGTATTTCATTTTTCTCACACACATTTTTTTTCTCATCCTCTTTATGTTCTTTATGTCAGTTTCTGGATAGAATATTATTTTATCATCTCTCCTTGCCTTACATTTTATACACTTTTTTGTTTCAAAGGATATAATATTCTTAATGTCTCATGTTCTTTAATAATCCTATTAACTGTCAATCAATTTGCCTATTCGTTTAACTATTTATAAGTTCTTGTTTTTTATATAATTAATAGCTTTCAATCATTAAGTACTGTAGCATTCTGTTCTTCTAAGACTAATTGTACATTTATACTGAACTGACTATAAAATTTCAACATTGACTAAAACAGATGTTTATTCTAAGTTACATTGATAGATAATTTTCTTGTAGTTTGAAAGTGAATATTCAGATATTAAAAATAGATCTAGTAGTTTCCTTCAGGCCCAGTGGATTCAGGATTTGGTGTTGTCCCTGATTTGTCTCTGGTTATTGCTGTGGAATTATAAGACCAAGTCTTGAAGTTGAACTTTGTCTCCGGTGGGTTTGTTTGTTTGTTCTTCCATGAATAGATTAAGTGTAGCTTTCCTGGTTTCAGTTACCTGGAGTCAACCACAGCCAGAAAATATTATATGGAAAATTCCAGAAATAAACAAATTGTGCATACCTTTCTGAATTAATAGCTTGATGAAATCTCATGCCATCCTGCTTGGGACAAGAATCATCCCCTTATTCAGCATTCCTCCCCACCCACTACATTGTAGCCATCTTGGTTATCACATTGACCGATCATTTTGCTGTGCTTGTGTTCAAGTAACACTAACTTAATAATGGCCCCAAAGTGCAAGAGAGGTACTGCTGGTAATTTAGATGTTTTTCTTACTGTGTGTTTATAATTTAAACTGTGTCACAGTTATGTATATATAGGAAAAAACACAGTATATGTAGGGCTCAGTACTATCTGTGGTTTTGGGCATCTGCTGAGGGTCTTGTTCCATCTCCTTCAGATAATAGGGGACTGCTGTAGTTGTTATGAACATCCTCCGGTTTACAGAGCCCCATGTCACCTAGACTTCTGCTTGTCCATCTTCTACCACTGTTCCTAATATCTGCTGTGTTCCATCTGGCCTCGCCAGTTTGTTTGTTTGTTTGTTTGTTTATTTAGCCTTTCGGGGGCCACACGTGCGGCATATGGAAGTTCCCGGGCTAGGAGTCAGATAGGAGCTGCAGCTGCCAGTCTACATGACAGCCATAGCAATACTGGATCCTTAACCCACTGGGCAAGGCCAGGGATTGAACCCACATCCTTATGGATACTAGTCAAGTTTGTTGCCTCTGAGCCACAATGGGAACTCCCACTAGGTTTTTGTTGTTGTTGTTGTTTTAATTCTTGACATTTATATTAGGTGTTTGCTCTACCAGAAACATTTCCCACTGATCTTGCCTTTTTTTTTAAATTTTATTTATCTATTTTTGCTTTTTTTTTAAATTACTCAAATGAATTTATCACATCTGTAGTTGTATAATGATCATAACAATCTGATTTCACAGGATTTCCATCCCACAGCCCAAGCACATCCCCCCACCCCTGATCTTGTCTTTTTGATTCAATTTCAGCGTGACTTCCTAGGGACTTTTAAGTGGCTTAACTGTATTTTAGTTTTTGCATATCCCTTATCTAACTTTTTAGTTATTCATCCATTGTAATGCAAATTCTGCATGTTAGATTGATAATATCTGTCTGGATCAGTGCCTAACAAAGAGATGGTGCTACATAAATTAGCACTTTCATTGATAAATGGATTCCTAAGGTCCATGCACTCCATTACCAATCCAGAGTACTTCTTTGTATAAATTCACTTTATTTTCAAAACAAAAGTAGGTAACTCTGGAATTCCTATCTTTCTTTGCTCTCCCATTAATTCATTCACCTGTTTGTCACTGGTGGAGCCTCTAGGTATTTGTTGTTTTATATCTATTTTAACTTGAGGCTATAATTTGCCCTTAAATCCAGGGCATTAAAGCCAGGTCTTATAATACTTAAGTCTTACATTAGTTTTTATTTTATTAGCTTTTTTCCTAATAACAGAACAATGGTGTTTAAGATAATGATAATGTTCTCTTAAGACGTAGTGTCAGTTAATCTCAGATGTAGATTGCTTCACACTTCTGTTGTACTTTTTTTTTTTTTTTTTTTCCTGTCTTTTTGCCTTTTCTAGGGCCGCTCCTGCAGCATATGGAGGTTCCCAGGCTCCATATCGGAGCTCCATACAGGTCCAATTGGAGCTGTAGACGCCGGGCTACCCCAGAGCCACAGCAACTCGGGATCCGAGCCTCGTCTGCGACCTACACCACAGCTCACAGCAATGCCAGATCTTTAACCCACTAAGCAAGGGCAGGGATCGAACCCACAACCTCATGGTTCCTAGTCGGATTCGTTAACCACTGCGCCACGACAGGAACTCCCTGTTGTACTTTTAAAATATGTTTTACTCTGTAAATCAGTCAAATTTGAACCCTGCTTTGAAGCAAATTTTTCAATGTTCTCTTACTAGGGAACAAAGAATAGTCAAGAAAGTGGAGTTGAAATTGGAATTGACACAATTCAGTTTGGTGCTCCAGCTTCTAATGGGAACGAAAATGAAATTGTTCCCGTGCTTTCAGAAAAAACTACTGACAAAATGTCTGAACCTAAAGAACAAAGGCAGAAGCAGCCACGGGCAGGCCCTATCAAAGCCCAGAAGGTAAAGACAATTCATGTTCCAGATATAATTGTATGAAAGCCACTAGCACTTATGGAGAATAAATAACAGCTTTAACATTGGGTTTAGTTTTCTTGAATATCTTTGATCATGATGTGTTTTGTCATAAACATTGAATTTAGCTTCCAGATTTGAGTCCAGTGGAAAACAAAGAACATAAACCTGGTCCTATTGGAAAGGAACGTTCATTGAAAAACAGAAAAGTAAAAGATGCCCAGCAGGTGGAGCCAGAAGGACAAGAGAAACCAAGCCCTGCTACAGTCAGAAGTACAGATCCTGTGACAACAAAGGAAACCAAAGCAGTTTCAGAAATATCTACTGAAATAGGAACAATGATTTCAGTATCATCCACAGAATATGGCACTAACGTAAAGGTAAGCAACATTGCCAGGTCAGGTGAACCAAATTAGGTCTAAAATGAGTGGGAAAAACAGCAACAGTATTTTTTTTCCTTTTTCTTGAGACATACAGTTCTGTGGCTTATATGAGTTATTATTCCTACAGAGAATACTTTATTTCATGGTGTGCATATGTGAGCTAAAGAAATTTCTACCATAAATTATTTCTTTCTGTGGAAACTTAATTCTGGACTATTGAGTAGTTTTTTGTTTGTTTGTTTTTGTCTTTTTGCCTTTTTCTAGAGCTGCTCCCGTGGCATGTTGAGGTTCCCAGGCTAGGGGTATAATCGGAGCTGTAGCCACCAGCCTACGACAGAGCCACAGCAAAGCCAGATCCGAGCCTCGTCTGCAACCTACACCACAGCTCACAGCAACGCCGGATCCTTAACCCACTGAGCAAGGCCAGGGATCAAACCCGCAACCTCTTGGCTCCTAGTTGGAGTCATTAACCACTGAGCCATGACAGGAACTCCTGGACTATTGAGTAATTTAAAGTGGAAAAAGATTTATGAGATTAGAATACTTTTCAATGGGTTCGTAGACTTTGAAAGAATTACTCTGTGTTATTTTTTATTTTATCAATGGAGTTATAATGGAGCCCTCTTTATCTTGCCCACTGATGAGATTCTGAAGTTAGGAAATAAGATAAACTTTTAGTAACTCCAGTATAGCCAGTTTTCTTCCAAATTTGTTGGAACAGATCATGTTTCATTGGTTGAGCACCAGAGAAATGGTTGACTTCATTTAGGGACTATGGTTTTGTTTTGTTTTGTTTTTGATTTTTAGGGCCACACTTGAGGCATATGGAGGTTTCTAAGCTAGGGGTCGAATAGGAGCTACAGCTGCTGGCCTACATCACAGCCACAGCAACGTGGGATCCAAGCCAATGCCACCTACAGCACAGCTCATGGCACCGCCAGATCCTTAACCCCATTGAGTGAGGCCAGGGATCGAACCCTCAACCTCATGGTTCCTAGTTGGATTTGTTTCTGCTGTGCCACAATGGGAACTCCGCATTTAGGGACTATGTTGAATGAAAGATTCATATCTAAAAATACTCAGTAAGGCAAGATATACTGAGTGACGTATGGGACTAACACTTGTGGGAACAGCACATTTATATCTGCTATTTGGTGTTCACTCTGGGACATGTATTTATTGAGAATGGTAGATGGAATCTTTCATATTATTTGAATATTTTCCTCTTTTTAATTGTCGTACAACTCAGTGCATGGAAATAAAAAGCTGGTGTGATCCAGAGATTCATGATGATAAATAAGGAGTTTATCCTAAAACCTAATTAATTGTGATAACTGAAATCTTGATATTTATCCATATTTTTATTTTATTTTGAAGAAAATAAAATATCAATAGTTGAAAGTAAGATATAGATTGAGTATAAAAACCAACCAGAGGAGTTCCTGTCGTGGGGCAGTGGAATCGAATCTGACAAGGATCCATTAGGATTCGGGTTCAATCCCTGGTCTTGCTCAGTGGGTTAAGGAGCCGATGTTGCTCTGAGCTGTGGTGTAGGTCACAGAGAAAGCTCAGCTCTGGTGTGGCTGTGGCTGTGGCGTAGGCCAGCAGCTGTGGCTCTGATCCAACCCCCTAGCCTGGGAACTTCCATATGCTGCAAGCGCGGCCCTAAAAGGCAAAAAAAGAGAGAAAAACAACCAGAGTTCTTTTAGTAATCCACAGAAATAAATATTTGGTATTGTAACTAATACTACGCAGTATTTTTTTTTAAATGTATAGGACCCCAGCAGTGGTTGAAACGTGGGTCTGTGTTTATTTTATCCAACTGTTGGTCTTAAGATTTGTTGGGGTTTTTTTTGTTTTTGCTTTTTAGAGTCGCACCCTTCGGCATATGGAGCTTCCCAGGCTAGGAGTTCAATCAGAGCTGTAGCTGCCAGCCTACACCACAGCCACAGCAACTTAGGATCCTCAACCCACTGAGCGAGGCCAGGATTTGAACCTGCGTCCTCATGGATGCTAGTCAGATTCATTAACTGCTGAGCCACGATGGAACTCCCGATCTTTAAGATTTGAATGAGTTAAGTCTTGAGTTGAATCTGCTCCCCTCTCCTGCTTTCTTCTAAAACAACTTTACAACTATTAGGCTGTCATTAGAAAGTAACTCTTAAATTCAGTTTAAAACTTTTTTTTTTTCCTATTACTACTCCACAGGAATCTGTAACAGACTATACTACACCTTCTTCCTCTCTGCCTAACACTGTGGCTACTAATAATGCAAAGATGGAGGATACTTTGGTTAATAATGTAAGTAATCAACTTGAGATATGACAAATTTGGGTAGGAACCTGGCTATTGTTACATAATACATACTTTATGACCAGTATTTAACTCTTGGCAAAGAATTGACAGTAAGTTTGTATTAAGGAGCACTATAATATAATTAGGGGAAATAGAGCTGAGTTGTTGTTTTTCCCCGAAAGTCATCAGCCTTACATTTAATATCCAGGCTTGTGGTGCTCAGACTTGGTTTCATAAGCACTAATCTTATTAACCTAGTTTTGCTAAAAATTTTTGTTCTTAGCTTCCACATTCTATAGATTCTACATTTGGTTGGTAATTTTGTTCTTAAATGACACCTTTTTTTAACTCAGTGAAAACTATTCACTTAAAACAAAAAGACAATTATATTATTATGAAATATTTATGTGTATCTTTTGGAATTTAAAAAATTATACTGGACCTTAATCGTCATTCCTCTTGTGAGGACCAAGCTATAATGTATATGTTAGTACTTCAAAAACCTTTAAATGCTCTATGAAAAAGTGATAGTAAGTAATGTAAGATTAGTCTCCCAAAATCATCTATGTTATAATCTAAGGCTCTGTTAAATATCAGTAGAGTCCCTTGGAGTTCCCGTTGTGGCTCAGTGGTAACTAACCTGACTAATATCCATGAGGATGTGGGTTTGATCCCTGGCCTCATTCAGTGGGTTAAACTGTGGTGTAGATGTGGTGTAGATGTGGTGTAGGTGGTGCACTTATAGCTCGGATCCCATGTTACTGTGGCTGTGGTGTAGTCCAGCAGCTGCAATTGCAATTCAACCCCTAACGTGGGAACTTCCACATGCTGCAGGTATGACCCTAAAGAGCCAAAAAAAAAACTTCAGTATGGTCCAAAATTTTACCTAGTTCACTGGCTGACTGGGTGAAAAATTGAAGGCGAAAAAGTTAGGTAACCTTCATGGTAGAAGAGCGTTTTAGAGGTTATTTGTATGGCTCTTTTGTTTTGTAGGGCAGGTATGGTAGAGATTTGGTCATCTGCTCTCTTTTTAGAATATAACTCTATAATATACAATAACTTTTCTTTTTTAAAAAAATTCTTTACAGATGCATTTAAAGGTCTTGTAAAAGCCTTTAACTGTCATTTTAGGAATAAAAATCTCAATTATGTCTTATTATAATGTCTTTCCTATGTTTTTCTTTTCTTCCTTCTAGGTAGGTATATAGTCTTTTAGGTGAGATGCACTAGGGATCATTGAAGACACATTTGTAGTCCAGCTGAAGGACTTGTACCTTTTTTAGGGCCACACTCATGGCATATGGAGGTTCCCAGGCTAAGGGTTGAATTGGAGCTACAGCTGCTGGCCTCCACCACAGTCACAGCAATGCCAGATCTGAGCCACATCTGCAGCCTACACCACAGCTCACAGCAATGCCAGATCCTTAACCCACTGAACAAGGCCAGGGCTCGAACCTGTGTGCTCATGGATGCTAGTCAGATTCGATTCCACTGAGCCTGAGCCATGGTGGGTACTCCTACTTTTGTTCTTGAATCTCGTTATAAGAAAATTGACCAGATTGCCAGAAGGAGAACAGTTTATTTACCCTGTCATGTTAAATGCTTCTCAGAACCTGTGGATCCGGTAAATTGTGGAAATTATATTCCTTAGAGCTTTGCTATACAGTGTGTGGTCCATGGACCAGTAGCATCGGCATCACCTGGGAGCTTGTTTGAAAAGCAGAATTTCAGGCCTTACCCCAGGCCAACTGAATAAGAATCTGCATTTTGACAACACCCCCAGGTGTTTTGTTTAATACATTAAAATATAAGAAGCATGGCCTTTGAGTTTGTATTTGGAGCAGATTCTTTTTTCAGTTAATCTGTGCATGAATAAGCAGATACTCTCTTTTCAGAAGTTTGATTTAAGATGTCCAAAATTATCAGTTATTGTAAATATAGTGTAACACTAAGTCAGATATTCCTCTTGGCTCAGATGAAAAATAAATAACCTCAGAATACATTAGCCTTATCTTTAACTGTGCTTTTGTAGCAGACTTAGTTGAATTGTGATATGTGTTGCCTACTTTTCAGGTGCCCTTGCCCAACACCCTCCCCCTCCCTAAGAGGGAGACTATACAACAGAGCTCCAGCCTAACTTCAGTTCCTCCCACTACTTTCAGCCTCACCTTCAAGGTAGGTACAATATCCATCTCTGAAAAGTCCTTGATTATTGCATGCAAGGGGTCATAAATTAATAATACTTTTGGTATTTTTACTAGTTTTGTGTAATAAACAACAATACTAAGCTGAGGAAATGGAGCAATGTCAAATTATACCTTAAAATTTTATTTCTAATACCACATAGCAGTGACTTGATAGTGCCCTATTTAAAGTGAACTATCATGGAGTTCCCACTGTGGCACAGTGGAAATGAATCCGACTAGTATCCATGAGGATGCAGGTACGATCCCTGGCTTTGTTCAGTGGGTCCAGGAGCCAGCATCGTAGATCCCGTGTGGCTGTGGCTCTGGCATAGGCCAGCAGCTGTAGCTCAGATTTGACCCCTAGCCTGGAACTTCCATGAGCCGTGGCTGCGGCCCTGAAGAGCAAAAAAATAAAATAAAGTGAGCTATTATGCTTGTGAATTTTGTCTTAAAAATACAGGAGAGTATGTTATAGTTCATGTTTGTACTGAGTTCCTCTTAGAGGTCTTTAATGTGTTTGTGGGAGAAGGTGAGCATGTCATCTTATTCCTCCGCCATCTTGATCCTTCCCCTACCTCTTAGAGGTCCTAATAATTATAGAATATATTAGTTGTGTACAAAACAACTAACTTGATGTCGCATATTTTTTATCTTGAGCACCAATGATGGTAAAAATGCTAATTTTCTGTCTTTCCTATATGTCATGTGTGAATTGAATGAATGCGGTCTAACAGTGATTCAGAATATTTTTATGAAGATACAAATTTTTGAATAAGGGTCCAAAAGAGATTTACTTTTTTATTTATTTTTGGCCATGCCTGTGGCATGTGGAAGTTCCCAGGCCAGATACTGAACCTGCCCCATAGCAGCACCCCAGGCTGCAGCAGTGATGATGCCAGATCATTAACCCACCATGCTACAGGAGGACTCCAGCTTTTTTTTTTTTTAGTCTCCTACTATGTTTATAATTTTGAGCTTCATTACTAATACTTTTTTTATAATGGAGTTATTTTAGAGCATTTTAAACCAGTTGTTCACTTCAAGTTTGTTCAGTGTTTAAAAAGTATAGGTGTAGAATTAAGTGAGGATTTTTTTTTTCTTTAGGATTTTTTTGTATTTGTTTATCTCTTTGGTGCTCTTTGTTTAGTTTTATAATCTGGGCAAGTATTTAATCCTCTACTATATCAGGGCTTTCTCTTGCTGCACTGGTTGCCAGTGAATCTTTCTGATTATCTTCAGGAGAGGGAGAAACTAAGTTGTTTTATAATGTGGCCAGTGTTCCCACCCATCAGCACTGAGAAGCCCCAGACCAAACAATAATCCAGGTAGGATCACAGTTTCACCCATCAGTAAACAGGCTGCTTAAATACCTCCCCCAGGCACACAGCCGCCTCTAATCTCACCCAGAGACAAGCCCCACCCACCAGAGGGATAGGAATCAACCCCACCTACCACTGGGCAGGCACCAGCCCCTCCCATCAGGAAGCCTATAGCAAGCCCCCTATCAGCTTCAGCCACCAGCAGGGTAGACATCAGAAGTAAGAGAGACTGCAACTCTGTTATCTGCAAAAAGGAGACCTTACCAAAAACCTATAAAAATGAAAAGTCAGAGAACTATAACTCGGATAAGGAAATAAGAAAAAATCCCAGAAAAACAGCTAAGTGATCTGGAGATTATCAGCCTCCAGGAAAAAGACTTTTTTCTAAAAAGAAAAAAAAAATAGAATCTTAATTTTCCTACTGCTTATGAAATGAAGCCAAAGTGGCCTAAATATTATTCGAGTTTGATTAGCTATAGTTTATATTTTCCCTCTACAGTAAAACTGGTATAAAAGGCATTGTAGAAATTCTCATCGTGGCTCAGTGGTTAACGAATCTGACTAGGAACCATGAGGTTGCGAGTTTGATCCCTGGCCTCTGTCAGTGGGTTAAGGATCCAGCGCTGCCATGAGCTGTGGTGTAGGTTGCAGATGTGGCTCGGATCCCACGTTGCTATGCTCTGGCGGCTACAGCTCCGATTGGACCCCTAGCCTGGGAACCTCCATATGCCGTGGGAGTGGCCCTAGAAAAAGGCAAAAAGAGGAAAAAAAAAAAAAAAGAAAGGTATTGTAGTCTGTAAAATTGCTCTAAACCATAAGATCTCAGATAGTACAAGCAAATTGCATTTGTCTTAACTTCCTGAGTGGTGGTGTGGGGCTTTTTTTTTTTTTTTTTTACCCTCTAAGACTTTTTGTTTTTTTAAAAAAATACATTTGAAACCAGAAAGGTGACTATGAAGAAAAGAAAAGAATCAAACAAACATAAAAGTGCGCAATGTTTTAAATTTGTAGTAATTAGTCACTAAGGAAAAGTTAATGTATATACAGTGTGTGTTTTGACGGGAAAGTAGAAAGAGACATAATATTTCTCACATTCTTAAACTTGAAAGTTGGTATCTCAGGGACCTACAAACTTGCCAGCAATGATATTCCAACTTTTTATTTGTGAAAAGTACCCTCGTGTAAGTCATTACAGCTGAATTTTATAGATTATCGTGGGTTTTTCCTCTGGGCTCAGTATTTTGACTAGTAGAACTAAAAACTTCAAAGTCTCAGTATCTGTTCCTTTTCTGTTCAAGGATAGTTGAGGATCTGTGCTCTTCAATTCAGTATCCACAAGCCACATGTAGTTATTGAGCACTTGAATGTGGCCAATCCAAGTTGAGGTGTGTGCTGTAAGTGTAAAATAAAATAGATGATGGATCTGAAATGTTAAATTTTTAAATTAAAACATCTCAGTTTTTTTTTGTTTGTTTGTTTGTTTTTCTTTCTTAGGGCCACATTTGCAGCATATGGAAGTTCCCAGGCCAGGGGTCAAATCAGCTGCAGCTGCTGGCCACAGCCACAGCAACATGGGATCCGAGCTGTGTCTGAAACCTACTGTACAGCTCACAGCAATGCTGGATCCTTAACCCACTGAGTGAGGTGAGGCCAGAGATCGAAGACTCATCCTCATGGATACTAGTCGGGTTCATAACCCGCTGAGCCACAACAGGAACTCCCAAAACATCTCAATTTTTATATTGATTATAGGCTTTAATTTTTTGGTTTTATTGGGTTGAATAAAATACATTACTAAAATTAGTTTTACCTCTTTATTTTTAAAGTGTGGCTACTGTAAAATTTTAAATTATACGTGGCTTGCATTTATATGTCCGTTGAATAGCTCTAGATAAAATAAGACCTGTTTCTGCCTTTTAAGAAACAAAACCTACAGGTAAAACCAGCAGCCACAAACAAATGGCAGCACTCAGTACCTGAAATGCTTGATGAGGTCTAGATGTGAAATAAGAATTATTTCCACTATACCCAAGCCTAAAACCTACTTGGTTACGTTGCCTTTTAAGGCACTGTAAACATACAACAGCCAAACAAAAGGTGCCTGTCACTTGGCATTTCAGAATTGTTGGCTTAAAAAGAAAGACTGGAGGGAATGGGTATTTGTGGAGGGTCTCTAGTGTCCTTCCTACGGGAATTAGAGCCCTAAGTCAGTCTTAACAGGGGTATGACATATCTGTTTGCTTATTTGCTGGTAGGAATGGGGTTCATGTTTAGATGATACAAGAGCTTTATATTTCACTGGTTTGCCAGTCTTCATCAAGCTCTCTACAAAGACAGTTAAAGCCCAGTGCCTCCCAGTTTGAGTAAAAGAGTAGTGATAAAGGGGGAAGTGAAAGGTTTGAAAGCCTTATGATCCTCATCTTCTATTTTTGTGGGTTTTGAAAGATTATATTTGGACTATATATATATATATATATATATATATATATATATTTGTGTAGATAGGTATATTCTGTTAGCTGCAGTGATTTTATTTTTTTTTTATTTTTGCTTTTAAAAAAAAGTGTTCATTTTGTTGCAGATGGAGTCTGCACGTAAGGCATGGGAGAATTCTCCAAATGTAAGGGAAAAGGGATCTCCAGTAACTTCCACAGCACCTCCAATTGCAAGTGGCGTCAGCAGTAGTGCCAGTGGACCAAGCACTGCTAATTACAACTCATTCTCAAGTGCATCGATGCCTCAGATTCCTGTTGCTTCAGTCACTCCCACGACTTCACTATCAGGTAGAAGTCTTTTATACTTTTTCTTTAAATTTCCCAAATTATTTAAAAATTTCTTATGAGCTTTTCCTGTTTACCATCCCCCAAAATATTATTTATAAAAGAGGTAAGATTGTCCATGAGATAATTATCATCTGTTTTATAAATTTGCCGCATTTTACCTCCTCCCCTCTTTGCCCTCTCCCAGTTTTAGTTTGGCAAATATTTATTGATGACTTACTAAATTACTTTGCTTTCTTTATCTTCTCTTCTTCCTACCCCAACCCCCAAAACAGATACTAATAAGCAATTGGTAGGAAACTTTCTATCTTTTTCCTCTAAATTTTTTTGTAAATTTTGCCTTTTGATTTATATTACCTAACTCATATACAGCTAATTAGACCAATTCAGAAATAACACAGAATCATAAAGCTTTTAAATTTTTTATGATCTATATCTAATTTGAAGAAGCTCTTGCTCTAAATCTATTTTCTGGTGAAGAGTTAGGGGTAGAGAATTTCCAGCCTGTGTTATTTGAGTAGATCATAATTTGGGAGTTTGTTTTTAAGGGGAGCCCATCGGTACCCCAAGTTAGAAGATGTTTTTCTTTCTTAAATTTTTTTGCTAGTGTATAATCTTTTCTTTGAACTATCTCTCTCTCTCTCGTGTGGAGCTTTATTGTTCTTAAAGGATCAGAGAAGATATTTCAGAAATATTTGACTTAGGAAGGTGTACCCTTTTACCATATGTATAACTGTGTTTATTAAAAATAGAAATGTCATTTTAAGCTTTTCTAGTATTCTCTGTTTCCAGAACAGTGGGAAACTCCTTTCCAGCACATGTAAAATATGTCCAGAACAGAATTTACTTTCTTTGACTAGTTCTATTTAATGATTACAGTAATTATTTTCAATGTTCTGACTTTCTCTACTAGTTTTAAGGACCAGAAGAACTGGTCTTTGGGTTGTAATATAGTTATTTTGATACTATTTGCAATATGTATTAAGATAAACCCAGAGATACAAATCTAAACGAGTATTCCAACTGTAATTTTCCCCTCTTTAAACCCACTTGGCACTCCCCACCATCCATTTGCAAGGCATCTTCATTATGCTTCCCAGTGTGAGCCCCTGACTGCTTGGGTGGGTGGGCGTGAGGCTGTAAAGGTACCAGGGGGAGCATATGGTAGAAGATTAGGAGATAAGGGATGGGGAAGATTCCTGGTTCTTTCCTTGGAGCTCAGCTACTTTGTTTCCTTTGGATCTAGTTTCCCCACACTCCCCTCAACTAGGGTAAATTTTTAACAAGGACCTTCCTGCCCAGTCATTCTACTGGTAGAGGCTTAAATGGAAGAACAGAGGTATCTCAGTCTTGGTCCTCTCTTTGGCAGAACATCATTTGATGTCTGAAAATAATGATAACCACTCCATCTCTCTTTTGTATCAAATATCAGTATTGTCATTTTTCTCTAGTATTGCAGTCATTATAGCTAACTGATCAACAGAAATAATTGACCCTTCAAGATCTTAAGTTTTAGAATTCTACTTATTTATTCATAGTTTGTATGCTTTTAAGGTATTACTAAATATCAGTTTTTGCTGGTATATGTACAAGGAGAGAAAGGAAATAACCTTCAGTTTATATGACATTTTAAAAGCAATTTACATTTGTTTTTTATATTAATAATTATTCTAAGTAGCAGCACTTTGTCCTTCTATGTTCTTATGTCGATGCCTGGCCACTAATGGATGTTCAAATATTTATTTATAAATGAATGAAGCTCTGAAGATTATTATCCTTAAGGTGTTTTGCTAGAAAAGGGGGGGGGGGAATCTAACCTTAAGTTTATGTGACTTTTTAGAAATAATTGTAATCTCTCAAGGCCCATTTATGTGCTTGTATTTATGCCTAGCCATAAATGAATGAGGTACTTAATTATCCTTTGTGATAATTAAAAACTAAATATTAGTTTGAGATTAAACTGTAACAATGCTGTCAGCTCTCAGCCTCCTTATTTTCTAAGTTTATTTTAAAATTTTCTCATTTTAATTTTCTGTTTATATTTCTTCAGATTTTATAGTCTTGTTTGCATTTGGTGTTGTGTATCTTCATTTTATAAGCCACCTCATAGCCACTTTTGGTCTGAGGTGTAGTATATAAATAAATGCATAATAAGTACATAGTGGACATAAATATTAATTTTCCAGTTCCTGCTTGGTGGCTGAGTTTACTGTGAACAACAGTGGTACTTTAATATTTCCCCCTTATTTTATCCATCTCCCAAATGTAGGAGCTGGTACATACACTACCTCTTCTTTGAGTACAAAATCTACAACTACATCAGACCCTCCTAATATTTGTAAAGTAAAACCCCAACAATTACAGACAAGCAGCCTGCCTTCTGCAAGTCATTTTTCACAGTTAAGTTGTATGCCTTCCCTTATTGCCCAGCAACAACAGAGTCCACAAGTCTATGTGTCTCAGTCTGCAGCAGGTAAGATTTTTAAGATTGAATATAAGGAATGTAGAAAATGAAGACATCTTAAGTGCTTATTTTTCTCTTCCCCTTTCAAGTTTAAATATTTTTTTTATCTGCTTTGCAAACATGTTTCCTCATAGGATTGCATGCTGTCTCTCTTTGATGAACATTCTGAGGCTCTTGGCAATTGTTTCTTGCACATATGTTACATTTAGTAGACAAATTAGTATCCAGTACAGTCCATATACATGGGTTCTGAGTCTACGGATTTAGCCAACAGTATATCAAAAATATTCAGGAAAAGAATTCCTGTTGTGGCACAGTGGTCAATGAATCTGACTAGGAACCATGAGGTTGCAGGTTCAATCCCTGGCTTTGCTCAGTGGGTTCAGAGTCTGGCGTTGCCGTGAGCCTGTGGTGTAGGTCGCAGACGTGACTTGGATCCCACGTTTTTGTGGCTCTGGCGTAGGTCGGCAGCTACAGCTCCAATTCGACCCCTAGCCTGGGAATATCCATATGCCGCAGGTGTGGCCCTAGAAAAGACAGAAAAAAAAATTTTTTTTTTCCAGGAAAAAATTACATAAAATTCCAAAAAATAAAGCTTTAATTTTCTGTACCCTGTTTACATAGCATTTACATTGTATTAGGTATTGTAAGTAATACAGAGATGATTTAAAGTACATGGGAGGATGTGCTTAGGTTATATTCATATGATGTACATTTTACATAAGAGACAGACTTGAGCATTTGCAGATTTTGTTATCTGACACCTGACAAAATTGATGATAAAGTTCGTGAGGAAGAACAAACCTAAGGACAATGAATAAGAAAAACATTATATACTCGAGGCGGGGCGGGGGGGGGGGTAACTTGTCCTGCTAATTATCACAGAGTTAATCTGAGTTAATGAATAACATTGAAAAATATTCAAGCTCACTGATGGTTTGAATTCAGAATAAAAGGACAGTGAAGCTATTTGTCTTCCCATGTGGGAAATACTAAGAAGATTGATAATACCCAGCACATTTAATACCTAGCACCTATAAGGATCACAGGTATTATTTTATGTGTACATACTCACTGTAGTAACAGTTTCAGTTTATCTATATGATAAGGTTCCAATTAATTAATCAAAGGTAAGTATACAGGGTGTTCATTATTGCAATAGTATTTATTAATGACAACAAATTAAAAACAATATGGGAAGTTCTCCAAAACATACTGTTGTATAAAAACGTTAACGCAAAGTAATATATATAAACAGAAATCTGTTAAGAATCTGTATACTAAATTCTTTTAATTATTGTCAGTTATTTTTGAAATACTTTGGTAAATTCTACTTGGTAAATCTGAAATGGGAGTGGATTTGGTGGTAAACAGACAGTTCATTTTCAGTTTTAGTGGATTGTGTAAAATTTTACTAATTTATACCCCAGTGGCAGAATGAATATGAGTGTGTATTTTTTCCTACCCCAAGTACTAGAGTTTCATTGTTTTAATTTGCATGTACCTGTTTGCTAGAAGGTTTGCATCTTTTTGCATTTGCATCATTTCACATTTCTAGTTTTTCCTTGACTGTATTAATTTTCAGAGGGCTCAACGTAATTTGAAATCTGCTACAAAGCTTGGTTTTTGGTTATTGATTTTAAAATTCTGGATTTTAAACACTTACTACTATTTGTTTTTCTTGCCAATCTCTAGCTCAAATCCCTGCTTTTTATATGGACACAAGTCATTTATTCAATACGCAACATGCACGATTGGCTCCACCTTCCTTGGCTCAGCAACAAGGCTTCCAACCAGGTCTCTCTCAGGTAAATATCATAGACTTCTTCCATCCTATATTTGTTTCTTGGCATATTTATGGTGTAATAGTATTTAGGACTTAATGTAGAACTAGTAATGGGTTGAAAGGAAATTTTAGATGTTTATATTTGGTTTGTTTGAAAAGGGAACTTTTCAGAGATAGCATTAATCTTTTGTTTCATATATCAAATTTTTATTTTTCCAGGTGTTATCATTTGTGTATATAATGTTCATGTATTATTTTTTTCATTACATTGTAGCCAACTTCAGTTCAGCAGATTCCAATCCCTATATATGCACCACTGCAAGGACAGCATCAAGCCCAACTGAGTCTGGGTGCTGGGCCTGCTGTTTCCCAGGCTCAGGAACTATTCAGTTCTTCACTTCAACCATATAGGTAAATCCTTTAAAATTATGTTTGTAGTGTTGGGAACAGGAGTTCCCGTAGTGGCGCAGTGGTTAACGAATCCGACTAGGAACCATGAGGTTGCGGGTTCAATCCCTGCCACTTGCTCAGTGGGTTAACGATCCAGCGTTGCCATGAGCTGTGGTGTAGGTTGCAGACGCGGCTCGGATCCTGCGTTGCTGTGTCTCTGGCATAGGCTGGTGGCTACAGCTCCAATTAGACCTCTAACCTGGGAAGCTCCATATGCCGTGGGAGCAGCCCAAGAAATGCCCAAAAAAAAAAAAAGTTGTGATGTTGGGAACAGCACAATTCCTGAGCCTTCTTGTCATATCCCTACCCCTCTTCTTCCCTCAAAAAGCTTTTATAGACTGCATTAAATAGTGTTGATTATATGTCATGATTGAGCCTCTGATAATTTCAGTCAGACTTTATTGAACAAAGTGAAGCCTTAAAGCCTCTTAAAGAGGAGGCTAACAACAATCCCATAAAAATTAGAAATCACAGAAAATAGCTGTTAAAGGACCTAAAAGTTGAAAATGCTATCTTGATGCTAACAGCTATAAATCCAGACCTGCTCTCTGTAAAAGCTGAGGCGTGGAAAATGACAACAGTATGTTAGGGGGCACAGGCCAGAGTGGAATACAATACAAGAGAGAAGTAGAGTGTCTGACAATGGAAGTGGTGATGAGTATGCTGAGTAGCATAGAGGAAACCATTCCTTTGAAAGATTTGCTGTAAATTATCTTTGTAATTAAGCAAGTAATGAAAATTGATCTTTATTGATCTTTCCTTATATATGATAGTTATTCAGCCCTTTATATGCACTAACTTACTTAGTTTTCACAAAACCGTATATAGTAGATTAAGTCATCCACAATTGACATTTGAAGAGGATGGGTTTTGTTTGTTTAACCTAATATTACATTTCAAATAAGTGGCAGAGCCTGGATTTAACCCAGGTTTTCTCTCATCTTCAACTTAATGAGATTGGAAGGATAAGGTGAGAATGAATGATAGCAGTGACAGCATAGCTCATTCATCATCATGGTATACCTGTCATTGATACTCTATGGACCTGTTGATACTTTATGACCCTAAACCATCAAAAAGAAAAATAAATTCCTTTCAGGACATCTAGTTTAAAGAAGGTTGCAAAATTAGGCATTTGCTTTTAGAAATTTGTTGTTGAAATGGTTCAAGTAGAATTTCCATAAGAAGTTAGCATCAGTGGTATAATTTACTTCTTTCAGATCACATGTTTTACTGCTAAAAGAAGGTAGGCTTGGCTGATCAAACTTTCTCAAAGGAGCAGAATTATTAATGAACTTAATAAATGTGGCTCTCACTTTCGTTTTAAACTTCAACAGATTTAGAAATAGCAAACAGATTTAATCTCACAAACCCATTTCCTTTTCGTTGGTACTGGCAGTTTGAAACATTGTTTTAAAAAGTTTGCAGCTGCTTTTCAGCTCTGTTAAAAAGTTCAGTGATCAATTAATGATGTCTTCCATGGGCATGATAGATGGATTAGCAATATACTGACATTCTGTATTTGTACCCCGTGTTTAATAATTGTCTTGAAAGAAGTACTTTTAAGATCAGACCTGTTCAATAAAAATATAATACAGGCTATGTATGTAATTGTGGCAAGTGGCTTCTTAGAAAGCACCAGTTTTGACTTTGAAGGTGGTTGTTTGTATCCCTACCACATCACTCTGCTGTTTCTTGCTCTTAAGCTAATTAGCATAGTGTTTACTAACAGAGGATCCTTGAATTAATTAATTTCTATCAGAACAGGGTGGTTTTAACAGCATACTTATGTTTTCACATTTTCTATTTGAGAGGAATTATATGTAGATATTGTAAAGATTACTTATGACCCTAGACTGGCATTTCTGCTCAGTGGATTTTGTTCCTACCGCAGGTGTGAAAATTCGATCCTCCATCACAGAAATAATAGGGCAGTCTGTGGTTAGATTTCAGCCTGTTATACACTGTAGTCACCATGCTATACATTACATTCCCATGATTTATTTTATAACAGAGGAGTTTTATGCCCTTTGGCCATACGACTGTGTTGCATATTTGAACTACTAAGAGAGTAGATCTTAAAAGTTCTCATAAGAAGGAAAAAAATGTTGTAAATATGTATGGTGACAGATGTTAACTTGACTTATTATTAGTCCATTGTACTTAAGTTAACAAAACAGAACTTTGTAGGTAATCCCAATGTGAACTACTACTCTGCTACATTCCATAGAGGTCTTGAGACCTCCTATATATGGGAAAGATGTGCACCCTCCCTTCCTACCTTGCTTCGTGTACCTGCAGCATGTGGAAGTTCCCAGGCTAGGGGTCAGATCAAAGCTGCAGCTGCCAGCCTACGCTACAGCCACGGCAACACCAGATCCTTAACCCACTGAGCGAGGCCACGGATCAGACCCACATCCTCATGGATATTAGTCAGATTCTTAACCCGCTAAGCCATAACAGGAACTCCCAGGACTCTAAATCTTGAAACAAGTGCTTTAGACATAGTCTGTATTCTCTGCCTTTTTAAATATGCTAATTAGAGTACCTGGTTATTTGGGATACTCATTCTTAAGATTCCAGATAGATTTGACTTCTAAAACACAAACCTTTTTAATGCTTCTGCAGATCCCAGCCAGCCTTCATGCAAAGCAATCTATCCCAGCCATCTGTGGTGCTTTCTGGTACTGCCATCCATAACTTTCCAGCTGTCCAACACCAGGAACTTGCCAAGGCACAGTCGGGTCTTGCCTTTCAACAAACGTCAAATACTCAGCCTATTCCAATATTGTATGAACATCAGCTGGGTCAGGCATCAGGACTAGGAGGTTCCCAGCTGATTGATACACATCTTCTTCAGGTAAGGCAGGGATCAGAATCACGTACTGTCTTTATTTTCCTATGCAGCAGATTATTTAAGGAAACAGTTTTTAAAGAAAAAATGTTTTTGACACCATGAAAAACCAAGATCTTCCTTTCTAATGCTAAAATTCTTAGAGATTGCTTTGAAGCCGTAACCTTGCTATCTGAATTGGAAGTTTTTTGTCTTACTGCTATTTTCTTACAAAATATTTTCTAGGCCAGAGCGAATCTTACCCAGGCTTCAAATCTTTATTCTGGACAAGTACAACAGCCTGGTCAGACAAATTTTTATAACACTGCCCAGTCACCGAGTGCTCTCCAGCAGGTAAACTATGGCATGGTAAATTTCCTTAATTTTCTTTATCATTTTTATTGTTGTTGTTTCTCTTGCTTTTGTTATTATTGGAGAATTTAAGTAGAACCAAGATGGGGAAGTGATGCGGTGATTTTAGTCTTTTCTCTGAGGTGTCCTAGGAATTCCATAGTGTCCACATGCTTCAGTCCTACACCACCCCTCTCCCCACCCCAGCTTGAATCGGTTATACTTTTTACCTCTTTTTAAAATGGATTCCATGTAATCATTTAACAAAAGATTCCACAGATATAAAAATCTGAAAACCATTGTCAGGATATGCAGTTACATGTGTCATAAATGCTTTGCCCATCTGCACTAGAGATGAAGGAAGGCTTTGAGGACCACCACACCAGTTAATGTAATACATAGGACTGTGTGGCAAAGCATGACAGAGTTAAATGACATTCACTTTTCTTAAGTATATGAATGCAATAATAATTTTCAGTGAAAATTCTATGTTTTTATGAAACTATCTCCTCCAGCAGTGTCATTAATCAGCTTACTCTGAAGTTGGTGGAAGACTGGAGGAGAGAGGCAAGCAACTTAGCATTTTCTCGTAGCTTTCTTTGGGGTGGCGTGGGTGGGGTTGTTTCACCCGTGACATGCAGAAACTCCCAAGTCTGGGATGGAACCTTTGCCACAGTAGTCCCAACACCAAATTTTTAACCACTAGGCCACCAAGGAATTCCTCTCATAGCTATTTTTGGTGGGTATTGAGGGTATGACAATTCAAAAAATATCGCATTATTGACATTTCAATTAAATAGTTTATATGAAAACTGGAATTTTTTTGAGTTTTTTTGTTTTGTTTTTTGTCAAAGCTCATTTTGACCACACAGTATAAAAATGTCTGGTAAAAATGAAAGTGGTAACCACTTTCCTAAATTGTATCATCTTGATTTTACTATATTTTATCTGATATATAGATTAATTCAAAGATAGTCTTAATTATTTCATGTATATATAATTTCTCCACTGCTAATCTGTTTTATTGTTGCACTTCTAGTAGAAGAAGGGAGATAGTTTTATTGAACTTTTATTCAACATTAATAAAAGAATGGAGATAGTTTTGTTGAGCTTTTAATAAAAGAATGGAGATAGTTACTAAGCAAAAACATTGATATGTGAAATATTTTAATAGATTGAAATATTCTGTTTAAAACCTTACTCAAAAGTATTTGAAGAGTCATGTATATAATTAAAAGGCATGTATACAAGTGGAAGCAAGTTGCTACAGTTTCTATTTGCTTATTTTCTAGGTTACAGTACCTTTACCAGCATCCCAGCTTTCCTTACCTAATTTTGGATCTACGGGGCAACCTTTAATTGCTCTGCCTCAGACTCTTCAGCCCCCATTACAGCATACCACCGCACAAGCACAGGCCCAGAGCCTGAGTCGTCCTGCACAAGTAAGCCAGCCTTTCAGGGGATTAATTCCTGCTGGAACACAGCATAGCATGATTGCAACCACAGGAAAAGTGAGTAAAGAGAAATTTGCCCACTTTCTTCAGGAATTTAAGGCCATCTGTGTAGTCTGTAAAAATAAAATGCATCAGTTTTAACTGCCCTCCAGGAAATGTCAAAGCTCAGTATATTTATTTTTTAGCTACTCACTGTTAATGTATTTGGCCCCCTTTGGTTTTTCCCTAATAACAAAAAATTCATAAATTTTGTGGAAGAATTGAATTTGCACAGTCTGTTAGACATTTCAGCCACAAATTTGGCCCTGATAATTCCATGATACTTAAAACCCAATAGGATTTTTGTACTCAGGTTCTTTGCTAGATGAAGTTATCATACATAGAATACTAAATCCAGCACTTTAGTTTATGGAGTTGTAGAAATGTTAAGTTTATTTTATACTCTTTTTCAGATGTCTGAAATGGAACTAAAAGCCTTTGGAAGTGGCATTGATATAAAGCCAGGCACACCGCCAATCAGCGGTAGAAGCACCACACCAACATCTAGTCCTTTCCGGTAAAATGGGCATTTAAATTCGCTTATAGAATTTCCAAATGACTGAGCCCATTTGTTAGATGTGTAAATGTCACCTTTCCTACATTAAGCACAAAATATTCTGATAATTTATCCAAAGTGTTAAGCTGTTAAATAATTAAGAACTTATTTGTTATACTCTATTTTAAGAAAAAAGTTTAACCCAGAGAAAAATATAGCTGCTTTGCCTTCTCCTGTCTGTCTTCACCTCCATTGTCTCTGGATCTGCTATCCTACTATTTGGTGACTAACTTTTGTAAATTTTCATCAACTACCAAGTATGATGAATCTGCCAAGATAATGTCTCTAAAAATCTACCAGCATTATTTATGTGGCACTCTTGTACTGACCAGTGATGGCTTCTTTCCAAGGGCTACTTCCACAAGTCCAAATAGCCAGTCCAGCAAGATGAACAGCATTGTCTATCAGAAGCAGTTCCAGTCAGCCCCTGCCACTGTGAGAATGACACAACCATTTCCTACACAGTTTGCACCCCAGGTGGGCAGATATAAGTGAGAAATGAGTATTATTTACTTGTAAGTGATTACTAATCTGGTTAATTCTGATTTTGTAATCTTGCCGTACTATAACCAACTTAGAAGCAGTTTTTAGTAAATTTTTGATGTTCAAATATACTCTCTACAGATTTTAACTAGACACAAGTAGTAACCATATGGTTCTAAAGCAGACAATAGAAATATAGTCAAAAGATTCCCCACACAGCTCTGATAATTTGTTTCAGTCCTGATCCTTTTATCTTTTTGAAGAAGTTGGCTTTTCAGAGAAGGGTCCCAGTGCTTAATATTTTCTAAGTTTAAAGTAGGGGTTTTTTTTTGGTTTGTTTTCTTTAAGATAACTCTACATAGTTGAGGTAGATACTCTAATTTATGTGTAAAAATGTTTGCTTCTCTTTCCTTTGCTGATCATATGGGAGGAATAACTAAAATTAATAAGAATTCTCACATACTTGTTGAATTAGTACTATTTTCATTTATCTTCAGATTATGTTTGGTATAGGTATGTGCCTTTTCTGCAGTTATATCTTTTTTAAAAGATATCCTAATAGCCTTTCTATCTCCCTTTCACAATTTGTAGCTGAAATGCTAGAATGAACTGAAGTGTCATAGCATGCTTTGCCTAATTTTTCTGTTAGATTCTCCAAGCATGGCCTGCTTGTTCTTGATCCTTGTGATAGAATGGCACAAACCCATACACTTCCTTTCACTAGCAGAATGGGCACAGATTTACTCTGGGATAAGCCAACCTGGTCTAGTTGGCAATTTTTTTTTTTTTAACAGTTCAATGTTGTATGTTTTGTTTTTTTCACTCAGATTCTCTCTCAGCCTAACCTGGTCCCTCCATTGGTAAGAGCCCCACATACTAACACCTTCCCAGCGCCTGTTCAGAGGCCACCAATGGCACTGGCCAGTCAGATGCCTCCTCCGCTGACCACAGGCCTCATGAGCCATGCTCGTTTGCCACATGTAGCCAGGGGTCCTTGTGGATCACTATCTGGAGTCAGAGGTAATCAGGCCCAGGCTGCGTTGAAGGCTGAACAAGACATGAAGGTTAGTACAGTGTTAACAGCCAACAGAGCAAGAATCTGTCTCTGAACCATGTCTTAAGATGCCTCTAGACCCGTAACCACGTATCCAGGCATTCATTGTCTTAGCCGATTTAATCAACTAACTACTTTTATTCATCCCCCCCCTTTTTTAATTTCCTTTTTGTTCTCCTATTCCCCCTCCCATTTTTTTTATGTTTTTGTTTTTTTGCAACTATAGTCAGCAAACAAGTTTAATAACATTTTAATTTAAACTGTGGCCAAATGAATTGCTTATAAAATAAATATTTGAGGGAGATCTGAGTTTAGCTGCTATGTTTTTTTGAAGAGCAAATAAGTAAAATGAATTATTATAGGCGTCCCCGTTTTCTTTTTTCTTTTTCTTTTCCCCTCCTTCCTACCCCATCTCCATCCCCTAATCCTGAAATATAAAGCATGGTTATGTGAAAACTCTGGAATGGGTAAGGCATATTACATATCTTGATTTTTCTTCCCTCCTAAGTCTTCCAAGTATAGTTTTCTTCTCAAACTGGTTTCATATGCTTTTTTTAATGTGTGCCATCTGAGATGGCCGTATTTCACAACAGATTGTATAGTTGTAGATGAAGAACTCAAAAAGCACTTTGGGATCCTTCATGATAAAAGGCACTGATTAACATGAAGTTTACTAATGCAGAAGGGTGCCTTTAGGAGTCTGTGTGGGGACAGTTTTTATAGCATAAATCTTACCTGTCTGCCTGTACAGCTAGCTGGTTTCTTTCTATATTATATTTACTTAGACTTGACTAGCGGGCCTAGTAGTTTTGCCAATTTTGTCACTACGTATCAGGTCAGACTAGAACAAAAAAAAACCTTACGGCCTTCAAAGGGAAAATGCCCATGATAATGCTTTACTCTTAATGAGAAACGTGTTTATGACAATCCTGTGAGAAAATTCGGTTGACTGACCAAAGTTTCTTTCTGGATTGATATCCCTTGTTGCTGATGAGTGATCAGATTTAAAGACTACCCTGCCATGAAACTCTTGTTAAATATTACCCACTTTTACTAAGGATGTGTGCCTAGGATAGCCATTCGTTCATAACTATTAAAAATACATCTTTGGGAACTATCTGGCTTTGATATCCAGTTCTTCTCCTGCCATCTTGGCACTTGATTTTCATACATGCCCATGGTGGAAATGGCATTAGAACTAACTAATGGGGTGGGGAAGGGTACAAATTTCATAAAAATTGCTTCAGAGCTTTGAATAGTACAGGTTACCTGTAGAACATAAAGGGCATTTGTTATGTGCAAGAGGTGTAGAAACTTTAGTTTTAATTGTGTATGTTACAGTGGTATAATTTACAGATTGACGTAAGTATATTCTTTGGGGGCACAGAGTCAATAAAACTAGGAAATAATTTTACCAGCTCAGAATGTGGTAGGAGCGATCAGAACTTAGTGATCAAGTGAAGTTGTAGTTACTAATTTCTGATGCTCTTCCCCTGCAGAAGAGAGCTGTGGGAAGAGGACTCAGCCACAAGACATTTGGTCCTAGGTGTTGGTAATGCCACAATATAAGTGCTTCCTTTTCATTTTATTGTAGACCACATATTGATAACTAGAAGTTTAAAGTATTACATATATGTTTTCAAATTTGCAAGCAGGCTCCCCAAATAAAATTTGATACTAATAAGCTTTGATCCAAAAAAGATAAAAACCAAGAGCAATTTCTATTTTATTGTTTTATAAAAGGGCAAACTTTGAAAAGATGGTGGGAGGTGGTCCTGTTCTTTTCAAATGTTTTTTGAAAAGTCACATGGAATATTTTCAAAGTTAGGAAGAAATCTATCCATTAAAAGCCGAAAGATCATTGAGGTACTTTGGGGACAAACCAACATGGGGAAGACTGATTTGTGATTGGTAAAAGAATTTGAATTGAGATTGAATGACAGGCTTTGGTAATACTGCAGCGTTTTCAGTTTCTGTTTCTCATTTTTTAAGGCAAAGCAGAGAGCAGAGGTTCTTCAGTCCACGCAACGGTTCTTCTCTGAACAGCAACAGAACAAACAGATAGGAAGCAAAGCCCAGAAAGTGGACAGTGATACAAGTAAACCTTCTGAAACACTGACAGACCCTCCTGGTGTCTGTCAGGAAAAAGTAGAAGAAAAGCCACCCCCTGCACCCACCATAGCCACCAAACCTGTTAGAACTGGACCAATCAAACCTCAGGCGATCAAAACTGAAGAAACAAAATCTTAAAGGCTATGGTTTATTGCAGAGGGTTGGGGAGGGGAGAAGGGAAAGAGGGAGAATGAAGTCAGATAATGCCAGTAGCCAAAAGGGTAAAGTGGTCTCTGACATTATCCTCTCCAGAGCCTAGAGGTGCACAAGGGACATAGGAGCAATTTACACTGACACACAGCTGCTACACCAGTAAAATGAGGCTTTGCCAGCTTGCACCCACTATGTAACATGCACTCTGTTGATGGCCATGCATCTTCAGTCAGAATTTATATATTCATATGTGCACACATTCCTGGAGTGCATATAACTTAGAACTAAAATCCTTATGGTTAGATAAAATACCAGAAATATGAGGGAAATAAACTGCAGAGAAATAGCTCAGCCCGAACAGTGTACTGATCTCAGTTAAGACATCAGATGTGATTTCTTTGCTCCCTTGTGTTCTTTTAATGTGGTGATATAGCATTTATAGGTTTGGTGGTGAAGAACAGAAGATAACTGGTGCTGGATAGAGGAGCCTTATTTTTTATTATGGCAGCTTGCTATTTTTATAACATGGTGATTGAGTTGAACACAATCAAAGTACAGTAACTGATCTCCCCTTCTTCCCGGATGAGTGAGCAGATGATGATATATTCATCCTCGAACATATCCATATGGGCAATGTTTGGCTACTGCTTCTGTTTGAAATGATGCTGTGTTTTGGTTGTGGCCTGAAGCTTTGAAGTGCTACTTGGCATCTCCTTTCTTCCATGGAGCTCTTAGCATTCAGAAACATCAGAGCTGGTCAAATACTAGTTAGGTCACCTGAGTCTTGCTTGCCTCTACAGAGTCATCTTTGTATGAATCCAGTGGTGGGTTTTGTTTATTTTTAAAACGGTTTTTAACTGATGTTCATGAAGAGCAGTGAGTACCTAGAGCTGTGCCACTAAAGAAAGGATATTCTATCTAAGAAGGTGCATTTCTGTACCAGAGCTGTGTCATAACCATCCTTTGGGCCCTCTGCTGGAAAAGTAGAATCAAGTCTCGAATAATGCCTTTTTAATTATATCCTCTAGTATTATAGATGTAGGACAGTACTGTATCATACCTCTGTGAATGTAAAATATCTTGTACCTGCTTTATGATATGTAGTAGTGACTGTGCTTTATCAGAGCTGTTTTTAATGACGTTATTCTAGAATGTTTTCTTTCCAGATGATGATTGAGAAGCTAATTAAAAAAAAATGGTGCCAGGTACCACGACAGTAACAAAATTTTGTTGTTTTCTGGGGTTTTGTTTTTTTACCTTTTTTTTTCTTTTTCTTTTTTTTTTTTTTAAATGGAGTGTGCTAGTTGTCTCTATAATTTTGTTCAGATGACTGCAGAACCTGGAAAAGCTATTGCTGCTATTGATGCATAACATACTGCTATTGGTCTTTTTATATAAATAAATAAATAAATCTATATATATATATACATATATATATAATTTGAATTTTTGGAAACTTTAGCTGTGCTGTCAACTTTGGAAAAAGTATCTCAGTTGTACCGTGTTGGGTTGGCATTGTACAGAAATTAACAGCCATATTGGTCTAGAAACGTTAAACATAATTTTTTCCATTTGTACAGGGGTAACGCACTGTATTAAATATGTAAGGTCTTATCTACATGGGTTTGATTACAGAAACTAATAAAGTATTCTCTAAATAATGAATCTTGGAGCTTCTTATCCATTCCTAAAATCTGAAGCAAGAAGTTTGTCAAGTACCAAAAAGAACAATCCAGACTGTATTATGCTCTAGGAAAAAATTATCATCCCAGAACTTGATTTCTGACTTTCAAGAAGTACAAAACTTATTCAGTCAAAATAAAGGTCGTTGAAGAGGATAATAGTCATGGCCCCTGTTCTCAGGGTAGCGATACTCATGTTGAAAACTGTCAAGAAGTTCCCTGGTGGCTCAGCAGGTTAAGGACCTGGCATTGTTACTGGTGTGGCATGAGTTTGATCCCTGGCCAGAGAACTTCTGCATGCAGCAGGTGCAGCCAAAAAAATAAAAGGAGGAAAAGAGAAATCTTTCTCATATTTTTGCTAGCATATTCATAGCCATCATCACCCACACAAGCAGAATGTAGGGCAATTTGTTTTACCATTTACTCAATTTGTGAAATATTGAAGGATTTCAGTTGCCTAAAATCCCATCTCGAGAACACATGGCTTCCAGACCCAGGTTTAGGAAAATTAGTAATCCAGTTACTGATAACCTGTGTGCCTTCTTTACTCACAGATACTGTGATTCTTAAACATTTAAAATACCCAAGTACCAATAAACTCTACCTTGATGTTCAAGATTTTCAGTCTCAGATTCTTCTGAAAATGTGCTCTAATTTGGTATGATGGTGAAGGTTGGGAACACAAACCTGTACCAAAATGCTATTGTCACTACGTATATTTGTCTTCTTGCCAACTCACTTCCATTACCACTGTCTCTAATGTTCTAATCCTCCTAAATTGTAGGACTTAGAGAGTGACCAGGTGTGTGCTGTTCAGTTGATTGTGTTAGCTTGAAACCTTTAATCCTTAGGCCCTTTACCAGCTAAGATGTACAGTGGGAAAAAAAATGGCAGTGAAAGTCTAGTCAGTGAAAGTAAGATATCTGTGTACACATATCTTCTCCAGTTGGTCATCTAAATCTTATCTCTTGAGTTCAACAGTAACCTAAAAGATATTTCAGCTAGAGGTTGACGATAGACTTGGTCACATAACCTCAGCATTCTCTGCCCTTTGAACTCCTCTGGTAAGGGAAAAGAGAACATATTTTTATCCTTAGTTAATAGCAAATTGTGTTTTATGATAGGAGAGTGTTAGGGGGGTATGGTTGGGGAATGAGAAGAGTATAGTTTGAAAAGGTGTTTAATTGTTTTCACAATACAGATTACAGAAAGTAAAGCTCAAGCATACATTTGGCTAGAGGCAAGATGTGGAAGGTGGAATGAGGAAACATCATAGGTTTGAAAAAGTAGACTGTCGGGAACCTAAATGTATGAGGTATTTTTTTCTAATAGGTCATCAGTGGTTTGTTTGTTTTATATAGCATATTACATAGCTTCTTAGCATTTTCAGTGTTTTCACATTCTCTTTCCAATCTCTTTTTCTCTCCATAGTCTGCAGTCTCTTTTTCTATCTAACCATGTTGACCTATTTGTGAAAAGCATCTTAATTATATTTTAGGTGCTTTACGAAATTTCAGCTGTAAAATTTTTGCTTGTAAAATTGAACAAGAGAACAAGACAATGATGTCTTAATGTTATACTGGCCATCTTAACACTTGCATGTTGTTTCTTTTACATTGCCAAAGAGAAGTGTTTCTTTTTCCTTGGCCCTTTTCCTTCCTTTTTGTGCTGATTTTCACACATTCAGTAGGGCTGAGTCCACTGTTGACACTCAAAGTAGTGACTCTATATTGTTTTCCTGAAATATCCAGTAGATGATGGCAATAAATTTCAAGCCAAGCATGCTATTGATTTTCAGCCTTTCTGTGGTAAGGTGACTATGATGTGATGTCACTTAGATTCTTTTTTTTTTTTTTTTGGTCTTTTTGCCATTTTCTTGGGTCCCTCCCATGGCATATGGAGGTTCCCAGGCTAGGGGTTGAATTGGAGCTGTAGCCTCCAGGCTACACCAGAGCCACAACAACGCAGAATCCAAGCCGTGTCTACAACCTACACCACAGCTCACGGCAACGCTGGATCCTTAACCCACTGAGCAAGGCCAGGGATCGAATCCGAGACCTCATGGTTCCTAGTCGGTTTCGCTAACCACTGAGCCACGACGGGAACTCCATGTCACTTAGATTCTTAATAGAAGCTCTCAGATCTTTCTAGGCTGGTGGCTGGTCAAAGTGAGAAATCAAAAAATGTGGATACTGTACTAGCATAATTTTAGGTATGTGTTTTCCATCCAACCTTTAGGTGACATCTTTGCCATTTCTTTGACATGTCTGCCAAACCAGAGTCTTTTACATATAGTGAGTATAGAATTTTCCTTGAATTTTTAGATACTTTGTTAGTTTTCCCCACACCTAATTTGACAAGAATTTTTAGAGTGAAAATTGGTAGAGATCAAGTAATGTAGACTTAAGCCTACTAGTTAGGGGCATTAGTCCATAATGTGTTATCTGGAAAGTGATTAAAGTTTGGGTAAAACTAATTTAGTCCGTATTCCAGTATGGAATTACTCCAAAGAATTATTTTCAAAAACATACCCATTTCCCTTGCTGAGACCATTGTACCATAAGAGAAGTAAATTTTACCCATACTAGAGAGTTTAAGGAAGAGATGAGATTCTAGACTAGTTAGGCAAGGGGTCATGTATCAACTGTGTCATGATGGGAATACTGAAAACAGGTCTTATTTACCTCAACATAGTGTAGTGAGGGAGGTGCAGATCCAGGTGGTAGCTTGAGTTCTTAAGTTTGCCATTACTGATACCTGACATTTATTTCCTGGGTCACTCATTCTGTCTTCTTCCAGTCAAGCCCTCTCCCTTCCCTCTGCCATACATCTATCTATACTGCTTAACTTCTAAATATGATTGAGACCTAAAAGTATTTAGGCATTACTAATCTGGTCTTGTTTCTCACCATTGTGGAGGGTGGGGTGGGGGTGGCATGAAGAACGAAAAAATAGCTTTATTGCTTTGCCAGGCAAAGGAGGCAAGAGCAGGTTAATACCCTAAAGACTGTGCCCCACTTTGGGAAAGAATAGGAAGTGGTTTTATAGTTCAGGGGTAGAAAATAGGGTCACAGATAAGGATCTGGATAGATGCAAGCTTTCCTTCTTCAGAGCCGATGTTTAGTGGCCCCAGGGCTGGTTCTGGTGGTTCTTCTCTCTGGTTTTCTTTTGTTGGGGGTTTTAGTTGTGCAGAACTCAAAAGATATTGTTAGGTATATTCCTTGGAGAGGAACCAGAAACCTACCTCCAGGACTGCACTGTTGTTTGTTCCTCTGCATCCCCTCCCTTCCCTGATTAACAACTGTTGAGAATAGGTGTTGGACAAAAAAAGGGAGTAACTTTTTCACCATTTCTTGATACACTAGCTAATAAGTGGTATAATTTTTGTTCTTAATTTTTTTGTCTTTTTTTTTTTTTTTTTTGCCTTTTCTAGGGCTGCTCCCACAGCATATGCAGGTTCCCAGGCAAGGGGTCTAATCTGAGCTGTTGCTGCCGGCCTACACCAGAACCACAGCACATGGGATCCAAGCTGCGTCTGTGACCTACACCACAGCTCACAGCAACGCCAGATCCTTAACCCACTGAGCCAGGCCAGGAATCGAACCCGCAACATCATGGTTCCTAGTCAGATTCGTTAACCGATGGACCACGATGGGAACTCCTAAGTGGTAGAATTGTATGTAAAGTTTGGTCTTTACTGGTTTCTGAGCAAAAAAAAAAAAAAAAATCAGTAGTTTACTCATTTGAGATGAAAAGGGAACCCAGAAATGTGTTATTTATTAATCAGCCCCAGGGTTCCAGATGAATAAATCCCAGATTCAAGGATGATTTAAGAGGGCTAGAAAGAGGATAGACAGGTGTATTCTGGTCATCTGGAATTAAGATTTGTTTCCTCTTAAACATCTCAGCTACCAGAATTTTATATCTGGCTTAAAGTCTCATGGGTAAGAAACAGTTACTCAAAAACATTATTTGTTTGGCTGAGTGGTTCTTTGTTTTCTCTCAGCAGCCCAGAATCAAGGTATAGTTCAAGTGCTTCATTTTTTTGTTTTTGTTTTGTTTTCATCCTCCCAAAGGTATATTAGGACATAATCTTGGAGAACAGAATGGCCAGGTAGGACTCCCACACAAGGCAATCCCATTTTTAACCATGAGGAAAGGTACACAGTACTCCTCTATTTATTTCAGAAATAAGCATCATCGTTGCTAAGTCCTAAATGTTTAAAGCCAAAAAAAAAGCATGTTTCCCCCCTCCAAAGAGCTCAGTTTAGTCAAAAAAAGCTTTAGCAGAAGTGATATTTTGCTGGTAGTTTTAAGTTACTGAAGATGAAGGAGGGAGTGGGAGGGACTGGGAGTCTGGAGTTAATAGATGCAAACTATCGCATTCGGAGTGGATAAGCGATGAGATCCTGCTGTATAGCACAGGGAGCTATGCCTAGTGATGGAACATGATGAAGGATAAGGTGAGAAAAAGAATATATGTATATGTAACTGGGACACGTTGCTGTGCAGTAGAAATTGACACAACACTGTAAATCAACTATTAATGGAAAAAATTAAAATCATTTTTAAAAAAAGTTACTAAAGAGACAGGACCTGGCCACTAGTATCAGACCATGCTCACACTCCTGAAGTTCCCATCCACACCCCTAGTACAAACACTTCTCCCAAGTACATTTTGACCAGAGGATACAGAGAAAATAGCGATAATACAGAGTATTAATAATTAATAATACTCTCTTGGCCGCACATGTCCCAAAACGCTTCCTCCTTAGTTCTGCTATGTCTGCATGGAAGTAGTAAACACTTAAGAAACAGCCTGTGTGCCAGCCAGTCCCCATTGCCATGTATCAATTGTTGCCTCCAAATACCTTTACAAGGTAGGTAATGTTTTTATTCTCATTTACTCATGAATGAGACATAGATCATTTGCCCAAGGACATGCAGTACGTGTAGGAACCAGGATTTGGTCCAGGCAGTCTGATTCTCAAGGCATAAATTCTTAAATACTGAGCTGCAGTGCTATGAAAGCACTGTGCTTGAGGTTACTAAGAAAAACACAACGCATGTCTTTCCAGCTCTAAAATGGAAATGAAATAAAACATATATACATGTGTATGCACAATATGCCTGGTGTTTGGTGTGCTACGATAAAGTGATTAATTGATTACCTGCCTTACTGAATCTATATAGTTTAAACTAGTGTTCTTCAGAAAGCTGGAGTTTTCATATGGCTCAACGGGTTAAGGATCCAGCATTGTCACTGCCACAGCTTGTGTCGCTGCTGTGGTGCACATTCAGTCTCTGGCTTGGGAGCTTTCATGTGCTGTGGGCACAGCCAAAAAAAGAAAGCTGGAATTTCTAGCCCTTCCATTATGTGAGCATAAAATAAGTGTGCATCCTACAAGAAGACCCTTACCTGCATGCTGGTACCCTGATCTCAGCCTCCAGAACTAGATAATTGTGGAGGAGCAGCCAAGATGGTGGAGTAGAAGGATCCTAAGCTCACCTCTGAAGCGGTTGAAAATTACTACAATCTGGAGAGCAACCACCATTGAAAAATACTGAAACCCACCAAAAAAGAAAAGATTTTCTACAACTAAAGACATAAAGAATGAACCATAATGAGACCAGTAGGAGGGGCAGACCCGCCACATAATCAAATCCCATATCCCCCAGGTTGACAACCCACAAACTGATGAATAATTATATTACATTTTCTCTCGTAGGAGTGAGAGTTCTGAGTCCTGCATCAGGCCTCCCAACCTGGGGCTCTAGCACTGGGAAGATGACCCCCCAAGCATTTGGCTTTGAAAGCCAATGGATACTCGATTGCAGGAGATTCACAGGATTGGACACTGCACTCCTGAAGGGCACACATAAAATCTCCCATGCACCATGACCAAGGGCAAAAGCAATAATTTGATAGGAGCCTGGGCTGGACCTATCTGCTAGTCTTCTAGGGTCTCCAGGGGAGATGGGGGTCAGCTGTGGCTCACCCTGGGGACATAGACGTTGGTGGCAGATACGTCAAGGAGCATTCACATATGTGTGAGAATTCCTGGAGGCTCACATTTTGGCACCACCCAACACCCTGTAGGCTCCAGTGCTGGGATTCTAAGGCCAAACAACAAACTGGGCAGGGAGACAGCCCCACCCATCAGGCTGCCTAAGGACCCTAAGCCAGCAGCCACCTCTAGATATGAACCTAGTCAGAGCCCTGCCCACCAGAGGGCCAAGACCCAGCTCCACCCACTAGGGGGCAGGCACCAGCCCCTCTCACCAGCAAGACTGCACAAGCCTCTAGATTAGCCAGTGGGCAGACACTAGAAGCAAGAAAACTATGGTCCTAAAGCCTACAGACCAAATAAAGGCCGGATCCTATCTTGGGACCAGCTGGCACCCAGACCTTAAGTGACAAAAGGGACTCACAGGACATCTATAGAGGGCCACTTCTCAAAGGCTGAGAAACATAACTAGCCCAGCACATACATAAAAATACAAATAGCAATTTAGACAAAATGAGGTGATAGGAATGTTTCAGATGAAGTAACAGGAGAAGACCCCAGAAGAAGAATTAAGTGTCTTAGGCTGGGTATGGGCAACGTACCCAAGAAGAAGTGCAGAGTAATGGTTGTAAAGATGATCAAAGAACTCGGGAGGAGAATGGATGCACACAGAGTGAGAAATTAGAAGCTTTTAACAAAGAATTACCAAATATAAAGAAGCACCGTACAGAACTGAAGAGTACAATAACAGAAATGAAAAGTACAGTAGAAGAAATCGATGGTATAACAAATGAGGCAGAAGAACAGATCAGTGATCTGGAAGACAGAGTGGTGGAAATTACCGCCACCAGCCAGAAAAAGAAAGAAGAAATGAGGACAGACCTCTGGGACAACATCGAATGGCTCAGCAGTTTAACAATCAGGCACTGTCACTGCTGTGGCTCCATTTGCTGCTGTGGTACAGATTTGATCTCTGGCCCAGGAGCTTCCACATATAGCAGGTGTGGCCTAAACAAATGAATGAATGGAGTACCCAAGGAAGGCATCACTGCACAGACAATATTGAACAAAGACTTGAAGGAGGAGAGGAAACAAGCTATGTAGATATTTGGGACAGCATATTCTAGGCAGGGGCAACAGCAAGTAGAAGCCTGGCTTGATGAGGGAGAGTAATAAATTTTGAAATCAGAGGAACTGGGAGTGAAGGAAGGAGGCTGCTTGTTATAAGCTTTGAAGGCCACTGCCAGGATTTTTGGCTTTTGCTCTGAGTAAAATGGAAAGGTATTGGAGAGTCTGGAGCAGAGGAGTAATATGACATTTTTAAAGGATTGATTTCTCTGACTGTATGTTGAAAGAGGGACAGGAATGAAAACAAGCAGTCCAGTCCAGAGGCTTTTGCAATTATTCATGCTAAAAATAAAGGTGAATTGTGGACCAGGAGGGAATAGTGAGGGTAGTGAGAAGCAGTTGGATTCTGGATATAACTTGAAGAGTTGAGTTCATAATCCATCTGCTGATAGATTGAATGTGAGTTTGGGAAAGAGAGCTATAAGACAAAGGTGACTTCTAGATTTGAGCCCTAAACAGATGTGGCTGCCATGAAGAGAAATGGGAAAACAGCCAGTGGAGCTGGTTTAAAGGAGCTGATCAAGAGTTCATTCTTGGACACATTGAGTTTAAATGTTTATTAGTAAATGGAGATGTCAAGTAGGCTGTTGATGTATCAGTCTGGAGTTCGGGAGAGAGATCTGGACTGGACAGACAGGACCTCGTCATCCTATAGATGGAATTAAATGATGTGACTAAATGAGACCAATAAAGAAATGAATGTAGAGAAGAGATTCAAGAATTGAGCATTCCATGCTCTAATGCTGAGTCTAAGAAGATGAGTCTCAGTTCCCATCGTGGCTCAGTAATTAACAAATCCGACTAGGAACCATGAGGTTGCAGGTTCGATCCCTGGCCTTGCTCAGTGAGTTAAGGATCCGGCGTTGCCATGAGCTGTGGTGTAGGTCACAGACGTTGCTCAGATCTGGCATTGCTGCGGCTGTGGTGTAGGCTGGCAGCTACAGCTCTGATTAGACCCCTAGCCTGTGAACCTCCTTATCCCAAGGGTGCGGCCCTAGAAAACATACACACACAAAAAGAAGATGAGAAGAAATAGGCAAAGGGAACTGAGAAAGAGTAACTACTGAGGTTGGAGCAAGAAGAGTGTGCTGCAGAGTTTCCTGGTGGCTCAGTGGGTTAAGGATCTGGCATTGTCACTACTGTGGCTCAGGTCACTGCTGTGGTACAAGTTTGATCTCTGGTCTGGGAACTTCCACATGCTGAAGGTTCGGCCAAACCAGACCCCCACTAAAAAGAAACAAAGAAAGAAAGAGAATAGTGTAATGATAGTGTTGTGTCAGAGTACCTGTTGCGGCTCAGTGGTTAACAAATATGACTAGCATCCATGAGGATGCAGGTTCAATCCCTGGCCTTACTCAGGGGTTAAGGATCCAGCATTGCTGTGGCTGAGGCATATGCCCAGCAGCTGTAGCTCCAGTTTGACCCCTAGCCTGGGAACTTCCATACGCCTTGGGTGCAGCCCTAAAAAGAAAGCGCGCACCCCCCCCACACACACACACAATAGTGTAATGTTCTGGAAGTCAATGAGGAAATGTCTCAAGGAGTAGGGAATGATTTACTGTCCCAAACCACCACTGATGGTTAAGTGAGATGAGCAATATTTGGGTAAATCTTCACTGGAGTGGATTTGATAGCAAGTGAAAGGAAAGGAATTGAAATTGGTGAATATAAGCAACTCTTTCTCAAGAAATTTTTGTTGATCTGTCTTGTGGTAGAGAAAACTGTGTTCAAGAGAGAGTTTTAAGATGGGAGAAATAAGCTTTGTACACTGGTGGGAAAGATCTAGTAGAGAGGGGAAATTTGATACTCAGGCATAGAGGACTCCTGGAGTGAAGACCTGAAGTGGAGGAGAGAGGATGGAGTCAGGAGCCTGAGTGCAAGGGTTGGCTTCTGAAAAGAGTGCTCATCATTCATCTGTACTAATGAGGGAGAAGGCAAAGAATATGGCACAAAAGATAGAAGCTGGGTAGATGTGGTGGTGGTGGGTAGTTTTGGAGGTTCTTAGGATTGCTTTCATTTTCTTCAGCTGAAAATGAGAATTGGGAAGGAGGATTGGAGGCTTATGAAGAGATGAGATGGTATCTAGCTTGGGGTAAGTACCCACCTGAAGTTTGCAGTCATGAAGTTCAAGTGAGATGAGTCATCAAGCTGTGTGTTTTTCTCTAGCCATACACAGCTGCATGGGTAGAGGCGTCAAGAGGTAGTGAGTTGAGAATAACTTCAGCCAAGCAGGTGCACACTAGAGGGTGGGTCAGGGGAGCTGAGAGTGGACTGCAGGGACTCACATCCCATGTCACTGCTAATTATCCTATTGCCTCAGCTATGTGTACATGCCTATAAAAATTATACCCAGCTTCCCCATTTTAGAGAGACTGAGAATAAATATATCATGTTCAAGATGAACTAGATGTGCTAGAGCCATAGCCTTTGGCTGCTGTTAGGATGGCAGGAAAATATAGTTCCTAGAGGTGCCTCTTCTTTGGCCTTCCAGTTCAAGTCTTCCCACGAGGACCATAAGGGTAACCCACCCTGTCCCTCCAAGAGGACCCCCCTTTTTGATGAGCACATCCTCATGACAATCCCCTATCACTTGAGATATCCTTGGTCTATGTCCCATGCAACTAAGAGAACCTAACAGAGAAGTTTCAGTGCCCCTATTGTAAAATTAGTAATAATATTGGTAGTCACATATTTTTCTGTTGTTCCTAGAGCTTACACATTCTTGTTTAATTGTTATTTTGTGAGTGGAAAACCGTATTCATTATATGTGTGAAATTTGGGGCCAAGTAGGCTATGCTTTGAACCTCAGCTTTATCATATATTATGGCACAAGTAACAGCTGCCTTCCACTGTGATTTCATTATAGTTAATAGCAAGAAATGCAGGCTCTATTACCGCCAAACTGCTTTATTACCAGGGCTTCTCCTTACCTACCTGAAGTGTAAACTTCACATTTGGACATCAGGATTCAGAAACACATTTGAGATAAATGTGTAACATCATAAAGGATGGCTAGCATAGAAGGGAGGCATTTTTCCAGGTTCATGTTGCCATTAGTCACTTCCAATGGATCTGACAACAGCAGACTTCCCCAGGGTTCCTGCAAAAGAGCTCAGACTTTGTTCTCCAAAGTCCTTGGGCCCAAACAGCAACACACAAACCAAACTAAGAAATAAGTACAGCCACTGCATCCTTTCTGAAATTTACATCCAATAAATGCTTCTGATATATTCAAACACAATACAGAAATTTGTTTATATCAGACTTTAGTAATCACATGACTAAAGGAAACAGATGGGAGCACAATGCTATTGCAGGTTCTGAGTTAATTGAAGTAATCGTTGGGTTCCCACTAGGAACACAACACTGCCAAGCCCTGGGATAGGAGGCAAGGAAAAAAAAAAGGGGCTCCTGCTTTCAAAATATAATATAATTGGGTTTGTGAGGAAAAGGCTTACATTCATGGTATTAAATGAGGGGCAGCATACACATACTTAGGTTCATATTCATTCCTCGACTAAAAGTATATATATTGAAACATGGATTTTAAAAGGCCAAGCATTCCCTGGTGGCCTAGCAGTTAAAGGATTTGCTGTGGCACAGGTTTGATCCCTGGGCCGGAAACTTCTGCAGGCCATGGGTGTGGCCAAAAAATTTAAAAATAATAAATTAAAAATAAAAGGCAAGAAACAGATAAAATTAGGGACTTTTGCAAATACTTCTTCAATCCTCACAACTGCCCTAGGAGAGAGTGTTACTTCTCATTTGCAGGTAGGAGAGCCAAGGCTCACTGAAGCTAAATTGCTTGTCCAAGATCACTCAGCTCAAAGTGAGAGTCATGAGATCAATCAAGACTTTTCATTTCAAAGCCAAACACCTGCCACCTCAGCAGAAGTGCTGTGAGTCATCAGGAAGGAGCGGGATCAGTGATGGTGCTGGGAAAGGGTGCACGTGAATTAGTTTTTTAAATGTAGTCATTAAGTAGCAGGTCAAGCTGGCATACTCTCCAGCCTCTAAGCTGGTGCTTCCTTTTTGCCCTTCCCCTGCACTGCACTCAAGACCCATCCCTCCCTGTGACTTCTTTGGGGATTTCTCATCAAGGTCATTTCTGCAGGGAAAATCTGTGTCAGCTGCTACCTTCTAAGGCCTCGACCCATTAACCCATTAACTCAGGCTCCTGAGAGAGATTGGCTGCGGAGGGATTAAAAAAAAAGTAGGGAAGGCCATTGGCTGTGGTGGTGGTGGTGGTTTTGGCCTTTTCCTACTCTGAGGAGGTGGAGTAACTGATAGGTGGTTACAGAGTCTGTAATAAGGGCATTTCTTTCAAGACCATGAGCTGAGGTGTAGAAGGAATTATATCCTGTGCTGATCTGGGATCAAAATGTGAGTCAGTTGGGCTTCCTCCTAAGAACAAAACTTTCTAGCCAGAAGATCAGGCTGGTGGGCTCAGGCCGCTGCAATTTGTGTTCTGAGAATGGCTGTGTCACCAGAGAATGTGACCAGGTGTCCAGAAACCAGGCTGGTCTCTTATTTCTTTGCAAGTGGCTTAGCACGGAATGGGAGGGTGGCTTGGCTTTGTAGTGGAGTCTTTGAATCTGGGCAGACCTAGGTTCAGATTCTAGCTCTGTGCCTCCTGAAGCTATCTAGTTGCTCTACTGCTCAGTTTCCACATAGGTTCAGTGGGTATCATAATAATTACCTTGCAAAATTACTATTGTTAGTAGATAAGATACCTAGGACACCCCAGAGTGTCTGACACTAAATAGGTCCCACTCCTGCTATTTCTCTCCTCAATATCAAGCCTCCAGTGTCTCTGCCAGGTGCTTATCTGCCAGGTGCTTATCTGAACAAGTAGCCTTGTTAACTCCAGCTTTGTCCATGAACCTTTCCTGTTCTTTGGAAAATAAGTGCTCCAGGAAGAGCACTCTTTGCATGTGTCAGGCATGCCAAACAGCCCTTGTGGGAAGGGCTCCAGAGAACTGGTGCTCGTTAGAGGGGAAGCAGCTTGGGACAGGGCCTCGCTGTGCAACTTGGGGAGAGACAATTCACCTCTCTGGGTCTCCATTTCCTCAGCTGTTCCCTGGGGGGAACCAAAGCTGCCCTTGATTTCCATCTCGCAAGATTGAGGTAGTAATACCTCTTCTACCCAATGGCAGGGAGGCTCTTGCTCTCCCCCTCACAGCAGGTATTTGAGAAAATATATGCCTTGTGAAACAGTGGGACTGGGGGAATGGGGTGTGGGGGTGGCAGCTGGAGACAGCTGTGTGGAGAACCCACTAAGAACATAGCAGTGAAAGTCCTCTGCAAACCCCCCAATGCTGGACCCAGGAAGAGCAGGCTTGATCACTGAAGCAGGTGCTTTTGTTTTAGATTCACAGGTGCAGTGAATCTCAATCCTCTGACTGCAAGACTATGGCTGAGAAAGGCTGCATGGGCAACAATATTAACCTTCTCTACAGAGATCTGGTCTCGGAGGTGAACAGGCGCAGAATCACCATGACCATGAGGTACTCCCAACCTCTTGGGGCGGGGCGGCGGGGGGAGGTTGGGATGGCACATACATGCTGATGCCCACCAAGCACCTGAAACTCCCCCAGATGCTGGTTTATGTAAATGTATTCAGTGTATTCATCCGTTTCAGGGAGGCAGGTTTTACGGATGAGAAAATGCTTTGTCGTCCACTGTCATATGGTCCTTCAACAGGCAATGATAAGGGTGCTGGGACGAACTTCAGATCAGTGTCTCCTAATTGGGAGGTGGGGATCACTTAGATAACCTGATGGAAGTTATGATGTACCCTCCCAGTATAGAAATGCATGACACTGCAAAGTTGGAGGATAGCATGGACTCCCCGAAACTTGTCCTCATTCCCAACTAGACTATAGGTTCCCCGCAGGCAAGGATGGTTTCTCTCCTTCACCACCATGGGCCTGGTGCCCACGACTATGCTAGCGTGCCCTGAGAAAGGGGAGATCTCAACAGCTTGTCTGGCCCAAAGAAGAGGGTTTGCCCTTGCTGCATGCCGGAGTTCTCAAATGAGTCCACTGCCTGACACCTTCCCCTGGCTGCAGGGTCAGTGGATAAAATACAGGATGCCTAATTAAATTTGAATTTTCAATGAACAACTAAAAGGTTTTTTTGGCCCAAGTATGTCTGTGTGATATTTGTGATAAACTTACAATTTAAAAAAAAGTCATTTTTCTGAAATTCAAATATAATTGGGCATCCTGTAGTTTCATTTGCTAAATCTGGCAAGCCTACGATGGCCACTGTGGGGTGTCCCCTCTCTGGTCTGAGATCCCCAGATCCAAGCGGGTACCTAAGACATCCCATATATAAAGATGAACAAGGAAAATATTAGGTCTCAAATTTATATGAAAACTGAACTCTGTTGATGATCAGCTAGATGCTGCCTCTTCCTGTGTGTCAAGAGGTCATGAATAGATTCTGACTTTCTCAACGTAAGGACAGAAGCTATAAAACTGGAGGAAGTCGGGGGGCTGCTTCACTCACAGCAAATGCCAACATTTTGCAGTTTGTCTTTGTGTGTTGAGGGGACTTAACTTTGTGGGTTAAATTATAGAATCTAGTCTTAATGAATGTAACCCTCAATGGAGATAAGTGGCTAACAAATGTCTGCAAAGAAACCTGAGTTGAAATAATCTAATGATGCAAATATGAATATTCAATTGGCAGAGTTGATACTTTTGTTTTGAGTTCTGTGGGTAGAGTATGAACTTAAAAATAGTGATTTTATTAAACCTGATAATTTGGCCAAAGAAAGAAACTATTGATTTGAAATAGGGACTTCTATCTAGAATCATTCACTATGCCTCTTGACCTTAGAGTTTATGGGATGTAAGATATTATTGATTTTTAAAAAATTATGTACAATTCTTTAGTTAATACAGGTAGGGAGACATTAAACCTTTACTGATGGGGCTATGTGGCAAACTTGACATGTCCAGTTAGACGGTGAGAGTGGGCATTGTCTCCAGTGGGCTGTGGTCTCTGTGCTCTAACATCCACTGAAGAAGGAAGAGGGTGTAGCTCATCTGGTTGGGGATCCAGCATTGTCACTGCTGTGGCTCAGGTTGCTGCTGTGCTGTGAGTTCAATCCCTGGTCTAGGAACTTCCACATGCCGTGGATGCAGCCAAAAAAGAAGGAAGAATTCTGATGATTCTGGGGGGTCTCCTAGCTTCTTCCTCTGTTACCTCCTCCCCATTCCCTCACATGCCTTCAGCAACATTAGGGATCAGCTCTGACTGGGAGATGTGACAGTGAACTTGAGGTCCGGATATCTGAGTTTGGATTCCAGTTCTGTCTTATACTGGTGACATGATCTGGGTAAATCACCTTCTATCTCAGCTTCTTCAGCTGAAAAACTTAATTGTGAGCTGTGATTGAGAATCTGAACATAGTTTTTAGTTAATTCCCAAGGCCCTGGAATGTTGTAGGTATTCAGGGAATAGTTAAATCTGAGCCTTTAATCACTTACCAGGTGAGTTGTATTCTTTTGAAGGCAGGGTTTGCCCAGCTCTGAGTAGAGTAGGAAAGCCAGATGATTCTAGGAGAAGGGGGAGAGGACCAGGTAGGCTGGGGGGCGGGGCGGGAAGGAGGTGAGAGAGGAGCGGGGACTAGGCAGAAAGGAGAGCTGAAATGACCATAGACTATCTGGAGTGCAGATAAAACCCTGAGGGAGAGCCTACCCTAGGCTGAATGTACAGAGAGCTGGCTGGTAGGGGTGGACCACAGCTACACTGGCTCCATGGGACCAGTAGAGAGGGTTAAGTTCTCTCCGAGAAGAGCAGACACACAGTTAAAATGTAAATAGCATACATCTCATTTTTGCCAGGTGATAGCCCTGAAAACATGGGTAGGTGAGTCAGGATGTCCTCTAAAATGTAAAGTGTTCTCTTTCGGTGCCAGGATCTGGGGGTTTGTTTTTTCTTCTTTTTAAAAGCCCCTCCTTGGAGTTCCTGTTGTGGTGCAGTGGTTAACGAATCCAACGAGGAACCATGAGGTTGCAGGTTCGATCCCTGGCCTCGCTCAGTGGGTTAAGGATCTGGCATTGCCGTGAGCTGTGGTGTAGGTTGCAGATGCAGCTCGAATCCCACGTTGCTGTGGCTCTGGTGTAGGCCAACGGCTACAGCTCCGACTAGACCCCTAGCCTGGGAACCTCCATATGCTGCGGGAGCGGCCCAAGAAATGGCAAAAAGACAAAAAATAAAATATAAAAATAAAATAAAATAAAAATAAAAGCCCCTCCTTATTTAAATGACATTCAGTGTGCCTCTCCTCCCAGAGAAGAGAAATTTACCAAGAAAAGTGATGAAGCGGGGGCAATACTCTCAGATGTGGATGCAGAGCAAGCCCCTCCTCCTAGCACAGCCGGTCCCGAAGTACCCCCAGCCCCACCTCCCTCTCCAGCTGAGGACGCCAAAGACTCCTCAGCTTCTAAAGCATCAGTCCTTTTGAAGTAAACCTTGACAGAATAACTCCAGAAAACAGTTTCCGTGAAGTCCTTGGTGTTGTCTTTGAAGAAGACTGTCTTGGAATAGCTTTGTTCTTTCCTAGTTTTCTTCTCCTGCAACCACTGTTGAGCACTGTGCTTACTCATGCACTTACAGTAATCCTTGGTTTCTCAAGCCACACCTCTGATTAATGTCTATATTTGGTCTTTAATTTATGTCACTCTGCAGAATACGTATGGTAGTCAGTTGTATTTGAATTAAAAAAAAAATGATCAAGCCTCAGTGTTTGTTACTAAATCTGGATGAGTGAAAAGTCCAGGCTTCTGTGAATTTAAAGACTTGAGCTGCAGAGAATGCTGAGGTGTTTGGGTTTTCAAAACTCGACCTTGGGGGAGTTCTCTTGTGGCAAATTGGAATAAGGATCCAGAGTTGTCACAGCAGCAGGTTAAGGATCTGGTGTTGTCACTGCTGTGTGTGGGTTCGATTCCTGGCCTGGGAACTTATATGTGCCATGGGCATGGCCAAAGAAAAAGAGGGAAAAAAACTTCAGAAGGAGGGGAAGGGGTTTGAAGGACCATCACTTTATTGCTAGTTGTTTCTGAGCAAGTCCCAGGATGTTATTCCTGTTCATTTGTTTGTTCAAAAAAAAAAAAAAAATCCAGGGAGTTCCCACCATGGCACAGTGAGTTGGGAGTCTAACTGCAGCAGCTCCAGTGGCTCTAGAGGCACGGGATCGATCTCCAGCTTGGCATAGTGGGTTGAAGGATCCAGTGTTGCTGCAGCTATAGCTCGGTTTCAGTCCCTGGCCCAGGAATTTCCTTGTGCTGTGGATATGACCATAAAATTGAAGAAAAAGATTATAACACTTAGTTGTATATTTGAATAAAAAAAACTTAGATGCCCACAGGGTTGAACTGATTGTCTTAAATAAAAGTATTCAGTACCTACTGTGTGAGTTGGGCACTGGTCCAGGGACATATTATTGAGCAAAACGCCCCTGCCCCACAGAATTTACATTCCCGTAGAGGAAGACTGACAGTGAGTAAGTATGTCTACAACACATAACAATAAATGTCTGACAACATGGAACAATAAATTATGTTAGGAGATGATAAATGTAGTGGAAAAGACATTTTACAATAACGCAGGGTAAGAGAGATTAGAAGTGGCAGAGGAAGCATCAGGTCAGTTGCGGTTTTAATTTATTTTTATTTTTGTTTTTTTATCTTTTTAGAGCTGCACCTGCGGCATATGGAGGTTCTCAGGCTGGGGGTCGAATCAGCTGCAGCTGCTGGCCTACGCATCAGCCACAGCAATGCTAGATTTGAGCTGCATCTGTGGCCTACATCACAGCTCTTAGCAATGCCGAATCCTTAACCCACCGAGTGAGGCCAGGGATGGAACCTGAGTCCTCATGGATACTAATAGGGTTTGTTACTGCTGTGCCACCACGGGAGCTCCCCACTTGCGATTTTAAGTGGGGTGGTCTGGATAGGCCTCATTAGAAAGGTAATGTTTGAGTAAAATCTTGAGGACAGTGATAGAATTAGGCGTGAGGACATCAGGGATAGAGGAAAGAGCCAGTGAAAAGGCTATAAGACAGAAAAAGATGTGCCTGGTGTATTCAGGGGAGGGCAAGGCTTGGCTGCCGTAGAGTGAACCAGAGCCCAGTAGCAGAAGATGAAGCCACAAGTGGTGTGGGAAGGAGGTAGAGCCCATGGGGCTTTGTAAAGACTTTGAATGAGCTGGGAAGGCATGATCTAGCTGCTGTGTAGAGAACAGGCTCCATGAGGTGGGGGAAGAGAATCACTTCAGAGGCTACTGGAATAACCCAGGAGAAAGGCAATGATGATTTGGACAGGTAGCAGTTGGGGTGGTGAAAAATATGGTCAGATTCTATATATACGTATGTGTTTGAAGCTAGAACCCACAAAAGTTTCTGATAAGTTATGAGAGAGAAGAGTAAAGGATGACCCTGTGGTGTTTAAGCCTGAGCAGCTGGAGTTCCCTTCAAAGATGAGCAGATTGGATGTGTCTGGGCATGGGTGGGTAGGGAAACAGAAATTCCATTTTTGCTGGCTCGATATGGCCTCATAGACATTTAAAAAGAGATATCAGAGTTCCTGTGGTGGCTCAGCAGTTAACGAACCCATGAGGACGTGGGTTCGATCCCTGGCCTCGCTCAGTGGGTTAAGGATCTGGCATTGCTGTGAGCTGTGGTGTAGGTCACAGATGCAGCTCAGATCTGGCATTGCTGTGGCTGTGGTGTAGGCCGGTGGCTACAGCTCTGATTAGACCCCTAGCCTGGGATTCTCCATATGCTGCAGGTGCAGCCCTAAAAGACAAAAAAATAAAAAATAAAAATAAATAAATAAGAAGAGATATCAATTTGGCAAATGACTATGTGAATCTGGAGTTCAGGGGCAGTCTGGCCTAGAGATACAGATTTGAGGAGGACCTCAGCATAGAGAGAGCGCTTAAAGCCATGATGCTAGTTGAGATCACCAGAAGAATGAGTAGATAAACCCTAACGTGAGCCCAGGGCTATGCCAGTCTTAAGAGGTTTGGGCTGTGTGATAGTCAACTTTTGTGTCAACTTGACTGGACCAAAGGGTGCCCAGATTAAATATTATTTCTTGGTTTGTCTTTGAGGGTGTTTCTGGATGAGATTGAATCTGAACTGGTGGACCCAGGGTCGACTCTCCTCCTGAGAGTGGGCATCTGTTTAGGGACTGAAAGGAACAAAAATGTGAAGGGAGGAGGGATTCACCCCTTTTGCTCCCTGCTGCCCTGTTTGAGGTGCGACATTGGTTTTCTGCCCCTCCCTTGGGACGGATACCTTTGACTCCTTTCATTCTTAGACTTTCCTGGGTCTCCAGGTGGCAGATGGCAAGTTGTGGGACTTCTCCACAATTGCATGAGCCATTTCTTCATAATCTCTTTTTTACATCTACGCCTGTCATTATACCTATATACCTCCTATTGGTTCTATTTCTCTGGAGAACCCTGTCTAATATAGGCTAACAGGAGGAACCAGCAAAACAAAACAAAACAAAACCCAACAGAGGAGCAATCCATGGTGGGGGAGGAGTCTAATGTTCTGTAAGCTAAAAGCTACCTGCGGTAATAGTTTCCTTCTTCCCTTTTTCCTCTTTCCTTCACCTTCTTCCCTCCTGAAGCCAGAAGCACTAACTGATGGGAAAAAAAAAGGAAAAGTGGGCAGGGCTATGTGGGCAGGGTTTGCTTCACCTGTGTGTGCTGCAACCACTCCTCTCATCATCTTCCACTCTTCATTCAACACCTGGCAGCCAAAGGTGCTTAGAAGGGTAGATGTGGAGTTCCTGTCATAGCGCAGTGGTTAACGAATCCGACTAGGAACCATGAGGTTGCAGGTTCGGTCCCTGCCCTTGCTCAGTGGGTTAAGGATCCAGCGTTGCCATGAGCTGTGGTGTAGGTCGCAGACGCGGCTCGGATCCCACGTTGCTGTGGCCCTGGCGTAGGCTGGCAGCTGAAGCTCCGATTAGACCCCTAGCCTGGGAACCTCCATATGCTGCGGGAGTGGCCCAAGAAATGTCAAAAAGACAAAAAAAAAAAAAAGAAGGGTGGATAAGTTCATGCACTGCCTTCTGAGTTGTCTAGTCTTAAGAATTTGCAACAAGTAGAGTAGAGAGGAAATACCTGGTTACAATGAGATGAATTTTTTTCAACACAGCCTCCAATTCATATGTTAAAATAATAACCCCCCAGTTCCTCAGAATGTGACTGTCTTTGAAGACAGACTTTTAAAGAGGTAATTAAATTTAGGTAAAGAAGTAATTTTTAGGTAATTACATTTAGGTAAAAAGATAAATTCCTTAGTTTTGCTCACCCAAGGTTAGGGCTTACAAAATTCATAGCCATGACAGCAGATAAGAACCAAAATAAAGCTAGTGTGAATGAGGATAAGTTGAAGAAAAGATGAAAAGATTGTTCAAGAAGAACTGAAAACACCAGGAGATGGGAGTGGGGAGGTGTGTGTGCCTGGTGTCATCGTGGGCAGCACCTCAAAACCAGGTGCAAGCCTCTTAGTTACACACACACACACACACACACACACACATCCTAACTTCAGTATCCTTTAATCACAGCTCCCAACCCAAGGGAATGATCTGATCGTTGGAATCTGTACTCTTCTTTTCAGCAAAGTAAACCACAAAGTTCAAAGAGAACGTTATGTAAGATTATTTTATTTTACGAGGCAAAGGTTCTGTCATAGCCAACTGGATTCCACCTGAAGCATTAAAAGCCAACCATAGTAAACACACGTATGTTCAGCTCTGGCGCCAGAGGCCCTTCTCTTCCTTCAGAAGTGCTGCTGTTATTGTAGCTCACAGCAACCCGGCAACATGTGAGTGCAGGGGCTGGCCCTGGGTTCCACATGGGGCAAACCTGTTTTTCCCAAGTTCTTTTCTAAACCTATCCTCTTTAGCCAGTGAGGGCCAGTATTGTGGTTTTCAGGAAGAAACTATTACTCATTATGCGTTTGCCTCAAATCACCAAAAAACTCAAACTATCTTGGTTACATATCCCTTTAAAAGCTGACAGAAGAAAAGCATCTGTTATGATGGGAAACCCCAGCTTGCTCTTCCCACCCAGTGGGACGTGGTGACCATGCACATTCTCCAGGGTGAGTGCAAGCTTGAAAAGAGAAAAGCTCTGTGGGTGTTGCTGGCTGGCTCTCCCCTCAGGAGCCCGGACCATCATCCCCTTCTGCCTTTTTTGACAGCGCTTGGTGGCTTTTCACATCCGGGAGAGCCTGATGTCATAGGTGACCATGTTGAAGTTGTCCCAGGCGAAGAGCTTCTTCTCCAGGGGGTTGTAGTCTATCATGCTGCTGTACTCGTAGCGGTTCTTGAACGGGATGGTCAGGGCCTTGCTGCTGCCCGTGCTTGTGTCGTAGGCGAAGTTGATGGTAGCCTCAGGTGATGAATAGCTGCTGACGGTGTACAAGGTGCCACAGATGATGAAGGCGTTGGCGACGGACTGCTTACGGATGTTGGTCTCCCAGGTTCGCTCAAGCTCCAGATTCTCTGGGTTCAGTTTGGAGAGGACAATGGCGCCTTTGGCGGCCTCCGTGCTGTAGATGACCCAGAGACCTGTCTCATCCACTGCCAGGTCGATGTCAGTGTAGCCACCCCAGGAGTAGGGGAACTGTCCATGGTAGCCGGCTCCAGGGATTTCCTTCTCAGCCTTCAGGGTCTCGGTGCTCAGCTCATACCTGATCACCGTTCTGGAACTGGCACCCTGGAAGTAGAGGCTGCCCTGGTACACCACGGCACCTGTGCTTTCCAGCCGCCTGGGCAGCACGTGCACCTTGGAAGGGTAGCCCTGCGCAAACTGGCTGATGCGGTCGTACTCAAAAACCTGGCGGATGTCCGTGCCCACTGTGTCGATCCTCCATGTGGTCTCCTGGGTATAGGGGTAGGTGGCCTTGGGGTCTCTCATCCACACGCCGTACTTGCCAGTGATTGTCTCGGCTGTTCTCAGAGTGACAGGCTCTCCTACCCAAACGAGTTCTCCACATCCTGGTGAATTAAAACAAAAACGGTGTGTCTACCATCTTTCCATGATGTGGAAGCATGGCAGAGCTAGAAGAAGTGAGAACCCCTGAAGCAGACCCTTGGGGTTTAAACCCAAGCTTTGCCACTGGCTGACTGTGTGACTTTCAATAAGTTGCCTGGCTTTCTAAGACTCAATTTTCTCCTTTGCAAAAGGGGCTGATCATAGTGGTTTGAGTAGTAGGGCTGTTGTAAGTTTTAAATGTAATTATACATGCTAAGTGATTGTATAAACACCTGCCAAATATTATATGAGCGCTATATGATATGAATTGAGCTATAACTGATCCTTTAACACCACAGGTTTGAACAGTATGGGGCCACTATATATGTGGATTTTTTTTTGTTCAATAAATTTTACTTCTATTTGGTATCAGTTATAAAGGTGGAAGATTCACAGAGGGCTTCACATTCTATTTGTAATATTTGACTTAAGGTGGGCAAAATCTCCTGGTGTTAATTATATTACTCTGTGATTTTCCTTTTTTTTCTTTTGCTTTTTAGGGCCACACCCGTAGCACATGGAAGTTCCCAGACTATGGGTTGAATCAAAGCTGAAGCTGCTGGCCTATGCCAAGCCACAGCAATGCAGGATCTGAGCCACTTCTGTGACCTGCACTTCAGCTCAGGGCAACACTGGATCCTTAACCCACTGAGCAAGGCCAGGGATTGAACCCATGTCATCATGGATACTAGTTGTGTTCGTTTCCACTGAGCCGTGACAGAAACTCCTCCTCTATGATTTTCCTGTCTGATTTATTATTTTTAAAAAATTAGACAATAATCAAGTCATAACAATCTCTATAAAACAAAGCTTTCCAAGTCCTTCCCCAAGGGACCATGTATTTCAGCCATCACTTTACTATACTAAAACTTGAATATAATTTTTTAAATGAAGATATGGTTGAGCACTTAGATTTATTTGAATCACAACAGATCTCTATATTTTAATGGGCATTTCAATTTCCTTACAGAAAGCAGAAACTCTTTGCTACCCATATCTCAGGGAATCATATTTGGAATATTTCAAAACTCCCCATCCTCATGCTTCCCCTTCTATACTAGCAATAATTGTCAATAACATGGATAGTCACTATTGCTGAAAACCAGAGTCTTTGTCTTAAAGTCAAGCTTTCAGGGAACACTTTGCAGAGGGGCAATTGTACTTTTCCTAGGTACCCAAAGTTCAGAAAAGATACCTTGAGTAACAGAGTGTATTGGGATGGCTCATGCTGTCCATCTGGCCCCAAGATAAAGACATGAAGGGTCTACTGAAAATGTCATTTTTTGCATTTTCAGGTGTAATCAATTCTTTGTGTTGACCAGGTAGATGAAACAGACACATCTGTCATTTTCCCCCAGTGCAGCCTAGTCCCCATCCCAAGTGTAGGTGATGCAATATAGAGCTTAGGTAGGGAGAGGCCACCTTCCTGCCAGTGTGCCCTGGAAAGGGAGCAGAAAACAGTTCTGTTCTTCCTCTTCCCTGCCTCTGCTTCCCGGGAGGTTACCTGTCCACCCCTATCTCCCTGATAGTGGGCTGACCAACTCCAAATACAGAATTAGACACAGATAAAGACCAGGTGGGTACAGAAGAGGAGAAATTTAACTCCATACCACTGCCTCCTTCTTCACTGCCGGAATGACCAGACACACTCTCCTTCAAGATTCGAGCAGCAGGAACCTCAGTTAACTCTGACTTCAGTTCTTGAAAGTCCAAGTTCTCCACATTCCATTTAGAAACTATATTAAAAGCAAGAGGCAAAATTGTATTGTGAGGAAAAAGGTCTAACAATAGACTAGGTTGAAGATGGGATTTTTTTTTTTGTCTTTTTGCCTTTTCTAGGGCTGCTCCCTCAGCATATGGAGGTTCCCAGACTAGGGTCCTAATCAGAGCTGCGACCTACACCACAGCTCATGGCAATGCCGGATCCTTAACACACTGAGCAAGGCCAGGGATCGAACCCGAAACCTCATGGTTCCTAGTCAGATTCGTTAAACACCGAGCCACGACAGGAACTCCTGAAGATAGGATTTAAATAGGCTTCCAAAGATATGATGATGTTTGAGATTTGGTTTAAGATAATAAGTGGGGTGAGATTGTGGGGAGGGACCATGAAACAAGATTGGGCTAAGTTTACAACTGTCAGAGCTGGGTGATGGATATGTTGGGATTTGTGTTATTCTCTCTACTTTCATGAATGTTTGAAAAATTCCATAGTACAAAGCTCATAAATAATAAATTGCATAGCAATGTCCCTCGCACAGAGTATTCAACATAAAGTAAATTAAAATAATTCCCACTAGAAGGTCTGATACATGAGTAGGTGGTGTTAAGAAGGGATATTGGAAAGATCCTTAGCTTCTTCTAGGATGCCTGAAATAATTCAACAATTGACAGTCCCCTGCATGACTTAAGCTTCTGTTTTCTTGTCATAATGCAAATGGTCTTGTAAGGAGGAAGATATTAAGCTTTACATGCTTTTCTGATATATTCGGTCAGATCCTTTTCCAAGATCAGTTTGGGACAAGGAAGAGAGTGTGCAGGATTCCTACTGGAATTTCGAGGAGAGTTTGAGGCATGGAGAAGGCAAGAGCTGTGGATGACACTGGCTAGACATTAAGTCATCACAGTGGGTCACACACTGCTACATTGATTTGAGATCGTGCGGAAGTTCTGAAACACTGAAAATAGCTTCTTCGTGAACAGAGGTGATTAACAGGTATTTATAGCTCTTTCCACATTTCAGAGAAGTTTTATATAAATTATTTATGTGCTCTGGTACCTTCACAAGTTTTAGAGAAATAGAATAAGGCTTTGGGACTATAATCTGCACCTAATTTAATTATTGCACCACCACTTACTAAGTGACCCCTATGAGCTGGGTACCCTGCTAGGCTCTTGCTATTATTACCTCTATTTCACATAACAGTCCTGAGAAGGAACATTATTATCTTCATTTTGCTGAAGAGGAAACTGAGGCTCAGAGAGGCTAAGTAGCTTGCCCAAGGTCACGAGTGGTGGGACTAGGACTTGACCCACATCTGCCAAGGTCATGGCAGTTGTGACCCTTTCTTTTATTTTTCATTTATTTATTTTATGGTTGCTTTTTAGGGCCACATCCATGCCATATGGGAGGTTCTCAGGCTGGGGGTTAAGTCTGAGCTGTAGCTGCTGGCCTGTGCCACAGCTGCAGCAACTCAGAATCCAAGCCATGTCTGCGACCTATACCATAGCTCACAGCAACGCAGGATCCTTAACCCACCGAGCAAGGCCCGGGATCGAACCTGCATCCTAATGGATGCTAGTCAGATTCGTTAACCGCTAAGCCACTCTGGGAACTCCAGTTGTGCACCTTTCCATCCTCTGGTAGGTATGCGTGTTAGCTTAAAAGGGATTCTCTAGGTGCTGAATGCACCCTTCCCTAGATGCTCTCTGAAAAATAAGGCATTTTTCCTTTAAAAGGAGCACAATGTTAAGCTGAGTAGAGGGCGCTAGAGAGGCACTGTGAGGGAGCTGGTCTCTCCACAATGTTATGCAGGGGCTGGCAGCCTGACTGTGAGGACGTCTGGTGGCACCCCCTCAGGCAGAGTCCAGGACACGGTTCCTCTGTGACCTCACAGGCTTGGCCTGGCCATAACCTTTCCACAGCCCTCTCAACGCAGAACCCAGAGTCTCTGCATGAGGACCCCCGTGCTTTGCCGGCCTCCCCGTGCTGGCTCAGCAGGGCTCCTGCAGCCTGTCCCAGACTCCCCTGGCTCCTTGCCTGCACTTAGGAGGTGGCCTTTCCAATTCCAGCCTGGGCTAACCAGCCAGAATCTCTGCTCTCTGATGGGATGAACCCCACCTTTCTCAATGAGGTTGGAACCCATTCCAAGTTTGTCCTTCCTCTGGTACCCTCCCTCAGCCCTGGTGTGCCATGTGGAGTTTACTTTATCTCATCATTACTCTTTAATCAGTTAATCCTTTCTATCAAACATCCCTGACTCCGCTTGTTGTGTGGTTTCTGTTTCCTGCTTGAACACAGACTGCTACCACAAGCTCTGCGAGAGGCTCAAAGATACTGCTCAGCACTCTGGGGTGACCCACCCCTGGAGCCTACTCAGATTCCAGTGGGGGCTCTCACACACCCACACAGCTCCCAGGTGGAGCACCAGAGAGCTGCTCTTCCTCCCCGAAGAAGCGGTACAACAAGTGCCTGGCTGGTGTCTAGTTCCTTTCCTGGTCCCACTAAGGCCCTCAGAACTCTGATCAAGAGGCCTTTCTCTCCCCTTTCACCCCCAAAACTCTTACATTGCTCTTTGTAGGAACCACACCTCATGTGCTTTCTTTGGAATAAACAAGAACCACAATAAAACATAATGTCAGGGAATGGCTTCCAGAACGACCGTGAGGCCAGTTCTCAGTTGGCAGGTGGGATGGTTGGATTACAAGCCTGTTGGCTGCTGCTTGGCTGTGTTAGCCAGGAACACTTGGCAATGGCCGAAACTCCCAGAGTAGAGGCATCTGGCATGAGAACCGAAGCCTGTGGGAGAGGATGCAGGGCCCAAAGGCAGGGAATCCATTGTGTAAAGAGGCCTGGACTGGGCCAGAAGTTGTAGCTTCCTCTCTGAGCCTTAGCAGTCTTAGATCATGGAGTTCCCTGGTGGCCTAGTGGTTAAGGAGCCAGCATTGTCACTGCTATGGCACAGGTTTGATTGCTGGCCTGAGATCTTTGGTGTTCCTTGGGTGTGGCCAAAAAAAAAAAAAAAAAAAAAAGAACTCTTAGCTCAAACTATAAATGAAACAGTCTCAATAAAAAAAATATCAAAACTAAAATTTCTCTGGAATGTTTCAAAATCACTCAAATTTCATTCTGAATGTGGGAGAAAAACAAAAAGAGGTTATGAAAAGATTAAGGACTATATTGTATCAGACAGCTGAACATTTTTAGGACTTTTGTTTGTTTCTATTAAAATTCAATCCTTCTGTGGTTGAAAAGTCCATGTCTGTTATAAAATTCAGGAAATATTTTCTTCATGCTTCATCCTATCTCCCTTAATTCTTATTGATAGACACATGCTAGAGAGTTAAACTTAGAAACCTGAATTCATTAACTCAGTTGCATTCCATACACACACACACACACACACACACTCACACACACATATGGTACATAAACTTACATACCATATATATTTATATACTTATATATATGCAAATTATATTGTAATATTTTTGTAGTGGAGTTATTTTCTACCACTGCCCCAAAAGTTAGGTCAATATTATGTAAATGAGGAGGATGAAGGAAAAAGAAGGGTACCAACATAATCACAAGTTGTCACGAATTCTCTAGGAAAGTGAAGATTATCTAGCAGATTACTTTCCTGGGTGTCGCTCCAATGCATACACTTTCCAGAATCAGTGTGCGCTATAGAAACAAAAGCACATGTTGATGTTTTGATTGTCAAGTGGCAATTGTTTTGTTGCTGTTTTGCTTTGCTTTTTAGGGCAGCACCTGTGGCATACGGGGGTTCCCAGGCGAGGGGTCTAATCAGAGCTACAGCTGCTGGCCTATGCCTCAGCCACAGCAATGCAGGGTCCGAGCCACCTGTGACCTACACCACAGCTCAAAGCAAGCGAGGCCAGGGATCGAACCCACTAAGCGAGGCCAGGGATCGAACTCACAACCTCATGGTTCCTAGTCAGATTTGTTTCCTCTGAGCCACAATGGGAACTCTGTCCAATGGCATTTTTAAAGAATAGTGTGACGTGAGCAAAAGAAGTCTTTTGTAATTATCTTTGTAATTATGGGTGGTCGCTCTGTGCCAGCCACCATGCTGGATGCCTCCACATGGGGGAATTATTCTCCCCATCTGATAGGTGAGGAAGTGAAATCTGCAATGCTCATGCTAAGCCGCTGCTGTGCCCCTCCTGCGTATCTTGCCTACCTTTCTCCAGCCATTGCTGTGTCTACCTGCCTCCCACAGTTGGCACTTATCAGAACCTGCCTCAGCTGCCCTGCCCCAGCTTCTCTGACTCTGTGCCCATATCTGTGTGTCACAGGAGTGTGATACACATCAGGGGATGACCTGTGGCCAATAAAGTCTCAAATCTGGAGATAAATGCTGCCTTCCTCTGCTGGACGTGACACAGCTTCTCAGAAGTCGTGGTGGGGTAGAACCTTTGCCCCGTGGGGACAGCCACCACTCCTGGTTGGTTCTCCTTCCTTCCCTGCAGCACTCTCTTTACCCCTGATTCTCCTCCTCAGGATTGTGGCCCATATAAACACTGCACATGAGCCCTCATCCCAGGCTTTGTTTTCTGGAAGGACCAGTTCAAAGCAGAGGAGAACTAAGGGGAGGGGAGGGCTTCTCTTGTGACGCTATAACCAACACTGGATTATTTTCAGTATTCTGTATTTTCCTCTTTGGGCTTGTTTAAAAGATGTCCAGACATTTCACTACAAAACTGTTACTACAAAATTATATATATATGTGTGTGTGTGCGTGAGTGTGTAGCTATATATATACATATATATCCCTGATCTCAATTCCATATCTATGTATACATGTACACACACACACATATATATATCCCTGATCTCATATATATATATGTGTGTGTGTATATATATATCTGTACACATATATGTATATATCCCTGATCTCAGTTCAGGGATTGAACATGGGCTGTAGTGGTCAAAGGGCCGTATCCTAACCACCAGACCATCAGGGAACTCCCTATATGTGTATATTATTTCAACTCATACACACATATGCACAAACAAGTGATTTCCATGATTCTAAGGAGACTTTTTTCCATGTAATAATCACACGATAAAGAAAGTGGTGGTGACAGTTTTATAAGTGGAGTAAGAAAACATCCACCTTCTCAGGACTCTCCCCTGCTTCCTTGGCCTCACTAAGCCCTCACTCCCCTTACGCCCACCCTCCCTGCATAGAGCACACCTACACCTAAATCCCAGCCACCCCAAACACCCCTCCACCATCACATCCAGGACACTGAGGCACATCTTTTGTTCCAAGCAGTTCTTTCCCTGATGTTCAAATGTAACTCTTCTATCTTGCATCTTTAGATTCTATAAGCTAGAGGTCAATTCAGGGTCCTGAAGAGCCACTGAACTCCGAGGAAGGGCCTGAGTTCTATTGCCGACTCTGCCGCTAGGGGGCTGGGAGACAGCAGGCTGCTGAGTGACTCTCTGGGCCTCAGTTTCCACATCTGTACAAATGAGCTAGAGGCATCAGATTCTCTCTGGGCCCCCTTTCCAGCTCTGCATTCTTGTGCTAATGTAATTTCCTGCTCAAAAAACCCACAGCTAGAAAAGAGCTTCCAAGTCTGGAGTTCACTATAATGGGCTGCTGCCTTTAGTTCAAAAGTAGAGCAGCTGGAAAGGACAAAAAGAAATATAAAATCAGAGAACGCATCAAATAAATTCCCAAAGACTTGTTAAATGACCACAAAACTATAAAAAAATTGCCTCTATTTTCAAACACACACACACACACACACACACACACTCATAGGTTTTGTTCTTTCAGGTTACAGTGTGAAATACATAATGGCTCTTAACATTTCTATTAATAACGATTCATTTGTGCTCAAAGACCAAGTTCAACAAGTCTCAGCTCCACCCCTGATCAGCTGTTCAACCTGGGGTCCCTCAGCATTTCAGACCTTATTTTCCTTCATTCTAAAATTTAGAATTGGCTCTCTTTCAACTCTATCACTATAGGATTCTTTATACCTTAGAGTTATTTCATTTGAACCCCATAAAAATTATTACTCACAGTAGGGGGATTTTTTTTTTGGTCGTGCCCTCAGCGTGTAAAAATTCCTCAGCCAAGAATCGAACTCTAGCCATAGCAGCGACCTGAGCTGCTACACTGGCAATGCTGGATCCTTAACCCACTGCTCTGTAAGGGAACTCCCACAGCAGGAATTTTCATTGCCATGTTACAGAGGAGGAAACAAAGGTACAGAGGCTAAAAAATTTGCCAGAGGTCACATCAGGAATTCACTCAGGTTTTTCGGTCTCAGACCTGTGCAGATCTTGCCTTTTATGCAGAAATCCTATTTAGAAAATAGTTTCCCTCATTTTATTTTGAAGATTTTCAAACCTTTAGAAAAGCTGAAAGAAAAGTACAATAACCCCACATGTGCTGTTCACTTAGATTCACCAATTGTTAATATTTTGTCACATTTGCATTCTTTTTCTTTCTCTCTTTATTTATTTAGTCTCTGCTGAACCATCTGAAGTAAACTGTAGCCATTCTGACACCTCACCCCTAAGTACTTGAGTATGTATCTCCTTAGAACATGGATATTCTTCATAACTACTATAGCATATTTCATCCAAGAAACTGAACATTAATTCAATAACACAATCTGACAAGTAGCGTATATTCAATTTTCTTCAAGGATCCCTTGTAGCTTTGTCCCCCTGGATGCAGGAGCCACTCCAGGGTCATGTACTGCATTTGGCCACCACATCTCTTCGGTCCCCATTAATCTAAAACAAGCCCCCCCCCCGACTCCTTTTCTTTCTTTCTTTCTTGATTTTGACATCCAGACTAATTGTCAATTAACTGGATTTACTTTCTTGTTTCTTTATGATTGGAAAACTTATTTAACAGCAAATATTGGGGAGCACAATGTCACAAAAAGTGACACAAATACTGTCTTCCTAAGTACTGAAAGAGTCCCCCTTCCCCCAGTGTGCACTCACGGACTCACCTTCTGGCTGGAGCCAAGATAAACACAACATCTCAGGTAGCAAAAGCTGCTTCAAAGTGACTTAAAAGCAGAGGTTCTCAGACTGGAACAAGAGCAGGAAATCTTCCAAAACAACATATTGAGGGCACCCACAAAGGGTTGCTGTCTCTTTATTTTGCCAAGGAAGGACATTAAAAAAGGGACCTTACCGCTTATCATCATTTCATAAATCTATTGTCGTTTCGTAAATAGAGGTCATTTTAACAACAAAGAATCAATCTCTGAACAGAGATTCACAAAAGGATAGTTTTCTAAAAAGGGTAGTTGGCAACTTGCTGCTGATCACACAGGCACCTCACCTTGTCCTTACATATTCCCATTGCACCATGGATTGTGAAAACTGTCAAGGGTAGGCACAAGAACCCAGAACTACTAACCTCAGCAGAACTCTCAGGAGCTAAACGACCAGCAATATGTGAAAGTGATTGCTTTGCCCTCTTTAATCTACACTGTGCTAGATGGGTGGTCTCTGGGAGAAAGGGGGAGGGCAAGAAGGACAGGCCTGGGTCACCTGTAACAGGTGCATGAACGTGTCACCTTCACCCCACATTCTTACCTTCCCTGGAGCCCAACGGCACATCCTGAGACATGCTGTGAGCCTGGGGACACTGGACCTTCAGCTTTGCTAACTCCTGGCTGCTGCTCTCCAACCTCCTGGCCAGATCCTCATTCTCTGTCTCCAGTTGCCTCTTCTCCTCCTCCAGAGCTGACTTGTCACGGGTGAGGTTGTTGTAAGTTGTCTCCAGCTCCCTGTTTTGAGTTTCCAGCTGTTCTCGCTCTCTCCTCAGGGTACCCAGCTCCTTCTCCAGCCCCTCCTGGGCCTCCCAGGGCCCGGTAGCCTGGCCCAAGATCAGCCGGTGAAGGAGAGCCTCCAGGGAGCTGAGCCGGGCTTTGGTGGACTCCAGGGCTGCACGCTGTTCGCTGCTGTCTCTCTGCAGGTCCTGGAGGGCTGACATGGTCTGGCCCTGCTCGGGGCAGCTGGACTCATTGGGGCTGGCCACCTTGAAGGTGTACTGGCATTGGCCACTCCGGTCATTGGCCTTCCACAGCTGGGCTGTCCTGGCCCCTGCACTCCACACCAGACAGGCCAGCAGCAGCAGCTGGACAGCTGGCATCTTGGGCCTGCAGCGGCAGCAATGTGCACAGAAGCCCTCAGTTCAGAGGCTGGGTGAGGCTGCCTCTGGAACTCTCCTCTGCGCTGTGAGGTGTCTGGATGGGTGGCCCTGCTGGTTCCTGCCCCAGCTCCACAGAAGTTTATATACATGGGGGGAGCCAGCCCTGCATGGGGGGAGAATGAGGTGGCCACATGAGGCCGGGTGGGGCTGTGCATAAGGGGGTGTTTCTATGCTGCCAGCAAGATACTTAGAAAATGAACTTACAGAGGTTATGTTTCGAATTTCTTTTAAAAAAAGACTGTCCCACTTTATGCACCCCACATCCCCATAATAGTCCTTTTGTCTCTACCTTATTTTCATACATACACTCAACACATGCCTACCTCATCCTGCATGTCTGCTTGTGTGCTGATTTCAACAAGGAATTTATTTCTAGTTTATATTTCCATGTTCTCTACAAACTTTATTGAGAACCTGCTTTATGTCAGGCATTGTTCTAGAAAACAGGGGCACAGATATGCCTAAGAAACAGTCCCTCTGCCCTGTAGCAGAGACAGAGACAAATAAGAGCCAGTTAGAATATAAGGGCAGCATGCCACCAGGCTTCAGGGAATACTTATCCTATAAAAGTATTTGGAAGCCAAATTCTTCCCCTCACTTTTAAACAAGTGTGGGCATATCTTTGGGAGGACGTTTGGATTCCAGTCTTGCATCAATGCTAGCCTCTAGACTAGTTCTCATTCTGTGTGTGTGTGTACAAATGCCATCAACCTCACTGATGAAATCTGTGGAACCCTTCTCAGGAAGATGTTTTTAAATGTATCAAATATATAGGATTGCAAGGAGAACACATGATATTGAAATACCACTATCAATTTTTTAAATTTTAAATATACGCATCCTTTTAATTTAATTTATATTAAAAATAAGGTCTAGCTGGCGTGTCTAATTTCAAAGTAGCTTCAAGTGGCAATCCTATTGCATGCTATCTGCAAAAACTGCAATTAAATGTAAAACGTCTGTGGCCTCTATTGGTGGCGACAAAGTTGCAGGTAGTGCTAAAACACTTTGGATTTATGACTAGATCATGATGGAATCAAATTTTTTTTTGCTTTTACTGTGGCACCAGTGGCATATTGAAGTTCCCAGGCTGGGGGCTGAATTGGAGCCGTAGCTGCAGGCCTATGCCAAAGCCATGCCAGATTGGAACCACATCTGTGACCTATGCTGCAGCTTGTGGCAATGCTGGATCCTTAATTCCCTTAGCGAGGTCAAGGATCAAACCCTCATCCTCATGGATACTAGTCAGGTTCTTAAACTGCTGAGCCACATGGGGGATTCCTAAAATGTTAAACCCAAATTTTAGTTTGAAGGTGGTAAAAATAAAGGTGTAACATTTTTTTCATATCCAAATTCATGGGCTATATGGACCCAGGTTAATAATCCCTACTTTGTATTAACAAACCTAAAGAGAAAAACAAAAAAACTAAAGAAGTGGAAAAAAAAAAAAAAAACACTGCCAAACATGCCAAGAGAAGGACCATCTAATTCAGAATGTGTACTGCAGCCTCATTAGTAACTTTTAAAATAATATTTGCATTTGAGCAATTTGTGTTGTCTGATACCCATAACATCTTCAATATTTGTGAAGTGAATATTTCAGATGTCCCCTGGCCAGCTCACTGTGAGACTGGGAAATACATTTTGCTCTGAAGAGTCTATTCTTATTTGATTGATTCTAAAGTTAGATGTGCACTTGAGATACTTACAGATGGGTGTCTGTTTACTGCTGACTGAAGGGTAATGGTCTCAGTCCCTGAATCAGATAATAAACATTACCAGAATGAATTTTTTTTTTTTAAAAAACAACATCAGCAAAAACAGATTTAAATATATTGGTTTTACTCTTAGGAATGTTTTCTTTCTGCTAAAAGGACTAAGATCATTTCTAGGCTGCCAATGCTATGGAAAAGAGGAAAAGAGTTCTGGACAAAGAGAATTTTAAGTAATTGTGCTGCCTTCAATTGGCTCAGGATTACTGTGCTCGTAAAGGAAGAACAGAAGACTAGAGGGCAGGTCTTCTGACTTTCCTTGAAGTGATTTCCGTTCTGAGATATGGCACTGCTTTGGATAATCCAGAAGTACACCGTCTATAATTCCCAGGGGTTTCCAGTCAGTCCCACTGCTCTTTAGGGAATTTTTATCTTTTTCATACATACTTTATCCCATTCTTTTATCTCCCCTAAGCTGCAGGCCAGTCACTGTTGAGCTGCGTGGGTGCCAGGCAGGGGTGAAAGAGTTTAATAACCCTTGGCATTTTTGCTTGTTCCAACCCTGTTTTTGAACACCAGGCAAAAGCAGTCATTCTCAGTGTTCTTTATAGTTCCTGGCAAATGCCATTGTGCTTAGGGAACGAAATGTGGTTGATGGGTGTGTTGACCTTTTCTCAGTTGCTGTGGTTCAGGTTCATTTCTTCCCCTGGAGCCTGATGTGATAAGGACTGACCAAGCACCCATACTGTGCCTTCCTCCACTGACCTGTCACCACCACCCCCACAACACCTCACTGCTCGAGCTCTGCCTGCTGCCCGCTCTCGGCATCTCCCTCTCAGCCTTCATGGAATGCCAGAGCCACAAGGGCACTTACAATGAAACTAAGGCCCAGACAAAGAGAGGAACTTACCCAAGGTCACACAGTCAATGAGTGGCAAAACTAGAAAGAAAACTGATGTCTTGGATTCCAGGGTTTTCCACCTTCTTGCATAAGCCAAGTCCACCCAAGTACCCACTAATTGCCCAGAGTACATGAAAGACTCCAGGCGCTTCCAGGAATCAGCACTCTAGGGAATGAGCTAGCTTCCTATATTCCCATTAAGTAAAGGCCTTTAGTGAAGGAAAACCTATGCATAACCATGAGTTTTCACAGCTGATTTTACAAAAGTGCATCCTTCCATGAAAGAGGATTATTTCCCTAAAAGCGGGAAAAAGGGCTCACTGGAACACACAGGAAACTCTCCAGCCCTGTGAACAGCAATAAACATCTGGTTGGCTTCCTCCTGCCCTTTTCGCCCTTCTGCATTTCACTGCCCTCTCCGCGCCAGCCCCCCTACTCCCCGCAGTCCCCTACTTCTGGAATTCTCCTGGACGTGGAGACATTTTTCCCCCTGAGGAAACACTGTCCACTCCAGATTGGTTGTTAGGCTTTGTGTTCCAGCTCCATTTCCTTTCTGGAGCCTGGAGCCAGGGAGTGTCCAATTCAGATGCTCCCAGCAGCCTGGAAAGTTGGAAAACTCTCAAGGGGTGTGTGCGGCCAACCGCAGAGCTGGGGTTGTGGCGGGAGCCTCAAGGAAGGCGCTGGCCTGGGGCATCCCATTCAAGATGGGGGCGGCAGGGGGCGCTAGGGAGCAGCGTTCTTAAGAAGCATCCTGACATTTCTATTCAAGGTTGTGTTTATTCCCGTTCTTTTACGCTGAGATTTAAGCTAGTTGGCTACCGATTTTCTTCTGCAGTTCTTCCAAGTGAGACTGGAACCTTCATGAGGGTAGGGCTGAGACTATTTCACTCATCATTTGTGTCTTCAGGATCAGGCAGATGTAAGTGTTCAATACATTTTCAGTGGATGCCTGGATGCAGACATGATTCAAAAATTGAAAATAAAAGAGCCCTCAGGAATGAGAGAAAAGCCTCCGGTTGTGCTGTTTTCTGGGTGTCTTCTCAGGACCCACTGGGCACCACATTGGTGTCTGTGAGCAGGGCTCTCCCAGCTGAGAGGAAACCTTTGCTGGGGGCACTTTTCTCCCCAGAAAGCACTCACATAGTCTCAAATGGGACTATTTCATGTATACCTTCATTTTGCTACAGATACGGAGGCTTCCTGCAAAACAGGGTGAATTAAAATGGTAACTGACTAGTAAGGACCAGGCAAGGGACTGATGAGAAGCAGCCATCTTAACCCGGGAGCTCAAGGCTTTTGATGATTCATGGTTGAAATACATCAGTATTAAGCACCTGCTGTGTGCCAAGGACTGTGGCACATACAGGAATGTGTAAGAAGCATACCCTACCATCAAGGATCTCTCAAGCTGTAACACTGGGTAAGGCTAGCAGAGTAAGGTAAATGCTGGAGAAGCCTAGGGGAGGCAGGTGGCCCTTGTGAATGGCAAGGCTTCACAGGGGAGATGAATTTGTAGTGGGTCCTAATGAGATGACATGTTTACAGTGGCACAGGCATTTGAGTTGTGACTTGGTTACAGGTTTGCCTTGGGTTCTTTATGTGTACCTTGTGTCTAATGACAAGGCATGCAGAATCACTTTCAGATTAATCATGTCTCATTCCTTTGTTGCTGCCTCCCACCACTCTTTGACCCAAAGCAGAAAGGAAGAGGAGGTCTTAAGTCAGTGAGCCCTGCACATTCTTTTCCATTCAGCACTTGTCCAAGGGTTATCCATGCTGTTCAGGTGGGAGCTGGTCCTGGGCATTGGGGCATCCTTTTCCTGTTGAGAGAGAGAGAGAGTCTTCCAAAGGCAGAACCCAGCAGCTGTAGCCACAAAGTAAAGCCTAGGAGCTTGTCCTTGCCTGGAGAAGAAGGCTTTTTTTATGAGGCCTGGATGCGTATGGGGACAGTCCCCTGGGAAGTCCTGAGAGTTCCAAATGTTATGCTAGCATCTAGACCATGTCACACCACACTTAAATTATCACAATGCCATTGTTGGCAATTTTCAGCCCACAGATTTTACCACTAGTCCCATGAAACCCCTATGAAGCTTTAGTATATGATATGGTAAGCTGATTTCCTTCCAGCTATTAATGAATAAGGTTTCTACTAGGTATGGAGGGAATATGGAGATATGAAAGGAAGCACAGAAAGAAAAAGTGAGACCTTTCAAAAAAATCAAACGGTAGCCCACTTTGAAAAAGAGCGTCAGACCTATGTTACAAAGGGCCTTGATAGATCAGGGTGGAGGAACTAGGCTTGTGAGGATCGTGATTTCTAATGATTTCTAACCCATCAGGAACTGGGGTACAATATTCTTGTATTCCTGACTTTACAAAATCATTTCTCTTGTCTAAATTGATCATGTGCCACATACTCATATTTATCTTATATTTAAAGTGATTAAAATTAGTTCTCTTTTGTAAGTTGAGATTCCTTAAGAAAACTGGACCTATTAAAGGATTTAGGGTCCCTGCTAGCAGACCCTGCTGATTTGAATACACTCAGTGTTCTAGGTGCCTTTCAACTGTTACTGCTTGTTCTTTCATCTTTCCCTTAAAAGCCTGACTTAATCCAGTCAATGGTGTCTCCCAGTACAGGCGAGATGTTATGAACATGTTCAACCACTTTGTCATCCTCTGTTATTTAAACCTACCCCGATCCCATTTGCTTCCTACATTTGAAGAATTTTGATTTTGCTGTTATTTTTATGTCCTTTGCTTGCCTTGCATTGCTGAGCTTGCCTCCTCACAGTGATGCTGTCTGGGTTTTTGTTTTTTTGGTTTTTTTTTTTTTTGCTTTGTTTTTAAAATAAAGATCCCCTCTGGGATCTGATCAAATCATGTTTTTTATGTTTTTCTCATTTTTCCCTCAAGTTCACAAGGAAGTCCCTTCCTAAGCAACAGATACTTAATTATCAATTTGGAAATATCTTTTTCTGAGCTGTTTTCCTTATTCACTGACCTTTAGTTCTCATTATCATTTCCTGAAATTAAAAACAGGGGAAAATCTTATTTTCCATTATTATTTGCTCTCTTGGAAATTTACTGTGGACAAGTGCCATAAGGTGATCATGCTGGGTCTCTTAGCGCCTCTCTGATGGACTTACCTTATGGGATCTCATGCTTCCTGAAGGAAGAGCACCAGTCACTGAAAACAGAAGCAGATACAGCCCAAGCACTTTCCTGGCACTGATACTTGTCCTTGTCCTGATTCTTTATTATTCCACCAAAGACATACATCTGAATAAGGGCCAATGAGTTTATAGGACAACTTCCACATATCTTATTTAACCTCTCACAATAACCCAGAGGTAAACTGGGCAACATTCATAATTCTTCATTTAACAAGTGAAGACACTGTGAATCAAAGTGATTGACTGATTCTGTCAAGATCCTACAGATGGTAAAAGGGACCAGGATTTGAATAACAGCCTTCCCACTGCATCCAGCTTCTAAATTTAATGCTGTTGCAGGGAAGGCCTCAAGAATGAACTTTCCAGGGCTCTTCAGATGTTTCCCCTCCATCCGGTCTACTGACTGGCAACTGAAAGACTAGATTTGCCCGTACCTACGTCTGCTTTGGGTTGGCCCCACGGATGGGACAGTGTGTGCCATACTGTGTGGCCAGACCAGAAACAACGAGGCTGTGTGAGGCCTGCAGGTGTAACGCTTCCTTGGGATAAGCACAGAAATCCTTCTGTTTTAGTTTCAAGGTACAGATTCTCGTTCACATTTCCTTAAGAAAAAAGGGTGTGTGTGAGGGAAGTGCTGTGTAGGGAAGGAGACTATGGTAAGTGTTCTCCTAAATTGAAACTGAAACTGACCTGGTGAAGCATGACCGGGGGCACTGTTCTCCCTGCTTCTCAGGAACTGCGAGAACTCTCTCACAGTGGCTCGGTCTCTCCATGTGTCCACTCTCTTCTCTACTTTGTCAGTCTCATCCTGCTGACTTTAGCTTTCATCTGGTCCCTAATGTTCAGCCCAGGCCTGAGCCTACCTCCCAGCCTATGACTCTGGTTACTAACTCAGTCTGTTTCCCAAAACACAATCTTGAGAGATTCATTTGGCTGAGAGCGCCTTCTTCGAAGCCGACCACACCAGTCAGAGGTTGTCTAGCTGCCCATTAAAGTTCTGCCCTTGAGGAGTTCCCATTGTGGCCCAGCAAAAACAAATCCAACTAGGAACCGTGAGGTTGTGGGTTTGATCCCTGGCCTCACTCAGTGGGTTAAGGATCCGGCATTGCCACGAGCTGTGGTGTAGGTCGCAGATGCAGCTCAGATCTGACGTTGCTGTGACTGTGGCATAGGCTAGCTGCTGTAGCCCTGATTGGACCCTAGCATGGGAATCTCCATATGCCTCTAGTGCTGCTCTAAAAAGCAGAAAAAAAAAAAAAAAAAAAAGTTCTGCCCTTGGGACAGAAACTCAACCTTAATCCATTCAATTATGTTTTGTGGAGGGGGATGAGGGGACTATTTAGAATAGAAAAGAAGTTCCCAGAATTCCCATCGTGGCTCAGCAGAAATGAATCTGACTAGTGTCCATGAGGACGTAGGTTCAATCCCTGGCCTTGCTCAGTGGGTTAAGGATCCAGCATCGCCACGAGCTGTGGTGTAGGTTGCAGATGTAGCTCAGATGTGGTGTTGCTGTGGCCATGGCATAGGCCAATGGCTACAGCTCCAATTCAACCCCTAGCCTGGGAACCTCCATATGTCCCAGGTGTAGCCCTAAAAGGACAAAATATAAAAAAAAAAAAGGAAAAGGAGTTCCCTCACCTACCAGCCTGGTAGTTAAGGACCTGCTTTATCACTGCTATGGCTCAGGGCAGGGCTATGGCACGTGTTTCATCCCTGGCCCTAGAACTTTCAAATACCATGGGCACAGCCAAAAGAGAGAGAGAGAGAAAGAAAAGCCCACTGGCCTTATGATCATTCTGAGAGATAAGTACTATTAACCCCATCCTATAAAGGAGGAAACTGAAAATTAAGTCATTTATCAATCCATGAACCGGTTGAACACAGTCTAGCACCATGCCCTCGCATCTTCCACACCCCACATGCCACTTACTACTCACCCCCTGTTCTACCTCATCAAAATTACATAAAAATTAGACAATTTTAGGCCTGCTCTATATTAAGTTTATGCTGATTTTTTTCTGGCAGATAATTAGTATATACTTTACTTTCTGAGAAAAACTGAATTTTATCAATAGAAAATCATGAAAGGTTATTAAAATTTTCCCATTGTATTGCTTTTAATCTAAAAGTGGAAGATTAATAATCAGCCTGAACTTGTTTTAAGCGATTTGTTTGTTTGTTTGTTTTTGGCCCCACTTGCAACAGGTGGAAGTTCCCAGGCCAGGGATAAAGCTCACACCATATCTGTAACCAGAGCCATAGCAGTGATGATGCCAGATTCTTAACCCACTGAGCCACAAGGGAACTCCTTTGTGATTGTTAAATAACTTATCTTTAAATTTTATTTAACTTCTTCCAATCTTTTACGTTATTCCTCATATTTCTGCTCTATAGGAGTTAGTATATTATGGCAAAAAGAGGTTGGGACCTAGATATTTCCACATGGTCTGTATACTCCTTCTGTCCCTGAGGGCACTCGTCAACTGGCCGTGCCTCAGTATCTGCAGATTGAAATGCTTTCAGAACTCAGAAGGTTCTTTTGGAGATCAGATGCCAAATCAGCAAGACAGTCTTTAGAGCATGGCATCAGGATCTTTTTTTCTTTCTTTCTTTCTTTTTATGGCCACATCTGAGGCACATGGAAGTTCCTGGGCCAGGAGTCAAGTCATAGCTACTGCGGCCGGCCTGTGCCACACACAGCCACCGCAACCCTGGATCCAAGCCACATTTGGTCTACCTATGCTGCAGTTTTTGGCAACACCAGATCCTTAACATACTGAGAGAGGCCAGGGATCGAACCTGCATCCTCATAGATACTAGTTGGGTTCTTAACCCACTGAGCCATCACAGGAACTCCTGCATCAGGAACTTGAATGCTCTTTATAACTCATCCTTACCTCAAGTGGAGCAAAGGAACCATGAGGATGAAAGTTTCTCCTGAATTCTTCCTGTGGGACATTGCTGGATGATACAAGGGCTATGAGTCATTTCTTGACACAATGGCCTCAATTGCACACTAGGTGTTTTACATATAGAGTCTATCATTCTTTTCACTACCCTTCCCGATGCTTACTAATTTCCTCACACGACTTCTGAATAAATTCAGTTTCTGAGTCTTAAAGAAAAACATGTTGGCAAGTACGGGAACTGAGACGTTCACCCAACTCTCCCCCCAGGGTCAGGGCTTCCTGTGTGACTGGTTTGTTCTGCCTTACTGGGGTAAATTTAAGTCAACTTACAGTTGATAAGTCCTCAGTGTGACCTGTATCATTAAAGAGAGGGATTTCATTACTGGAACATTTTGTCGTTCATTTCCTTTCTAAATTTTTTTATTCCACAGGGAACAGAAAATCTCTTCCCTGCTGATCAGTTAAATTCATGTAACAGATTTCAGTAAGTATGATTCAAAGGGTTTTTAATTAAGAAATCATTATGAAATAATTTATTTGTAAAGCTGGAACTATGATCTTCCCACCAGCAAAACTGAGTAATGAGAGAATGCCAAGGAGGCAGGCACACACATTCACTTGAAGTTGGCAGTTTGGCTTTCAGTGAGAACAGTTTGTCCTTTAAAAATCCAGTGCTGGTAGGTTATATCCAAAGCTCCAGGGGAAAAAGTTTGTCTCAAAAGAAAGAGGTATCTTCTTTCTGGCTTTTTGCCCTACATAAAAGTGGAAAAATATCAAATGCAGAAAATCAAGGAACGACCTTATGTCAGTGACCCCTGAGCATCCTGATGGGAATTAATTACGTGCCTTGCAGATTATCTGTGAATGTATTTCAGGTCCAGCGAGTTTCCTGAACAAGCTCCCAATCTCTCAGGCAACTTTCACAGAATCAGAATGATTTTACTCTTAGCACCAACAAGCCTGAAGAAAAAGGTAAATTCTGCCAGAAACAAAAATTAAAAACAAAACCAAGAACATAGGGCAGCCTGGGTTAAATGTAATTTTGCTTTTTTATTTTTTCAAGTTTATATCATTTTTTGTCATTGCAGCATTTAATGTTGATTCTGTACTCTTTCTGGAATATTGCTTCACTCTTGTTGCAGCAATATTGACATTCCCTGGGTCTCCTGTGCCCTTCTGACTGTTCCTCCTCTTTCTTAGCTGGGTTCTTTCCTTCCTTCTGCTCTATATCTATGGATACAAATTTCATATTATGGAGTTCCCGTCATGGCTCAGCAGAAACAAATCTGACTGGTATCCACGAGGTTGCAGGTTTGATCCCTAGCCTTGTTCAATGGGTCAAGGATCCAGCGTTGCCGTGAGCTGTGTGTAGGTTGCAGAGAGGGCTCGGAACCTGCATTGCTGTGGCTATTGTGTAGGCCGGAGGCTATTGCTCCAATTCTACCTCTAGCCTGAGAACCTCCATATGTCTCGGGTGTGGCCCTAAAAAGACAAAAAAAATGCAAGTTATAATGCATTTTATGTTTTAGATAATAATTATACCTCACCATGCATTGAGTGCCTGCTGTGTTCCAGACATTGTGCTGTGTACTTTATGTGCATTATCTGGTTTTACCTCACTGCATGTAGTCCTACAAGGCAGATGTTCTCATCGCTAGCTTATTGGTGAGGGAGCTTAGGTTCAGAGATGACCAGAAATTTACCCAAGTCACACATGTAGAAATTTGTGGAGCCAGGATTGAGAAAGATGACCCTCTGGCTCTTAAGCCTATGTTCCCCCTCTATGCCACCTGCTTGCCTTGCCCTGGCGTGTGGTCAGGTGGGCAGGATGGACTCATAGGCAGATGTTGACCTGGGCTATGTGTATGCAGCTAAGGGCAAGGTGGAGGATATGAATCAAGAATTACCGGAATGGGAGAAAAAAATAAGAGGTAATATCTAAGGTCTATTACTTTTTTAAAAATGGAAAAAATTTGGTGTGTTTATATGCTAAAGGGAAAGTGCCAGCAGAGCAGAAGTGTAAGAATTGACAATAATAGCGGCTGACACTTACTAAGCATAGCTGTGTGCCAGGGGCCATGCTAAACACTTTAGCAGGATTATATCACTAATCTTTCATAACACTTATAAAGTAGGTACTGTTATGACTGTGATATTTTACAGATGGGAAAAGTGAGGCTTTGTCTAAGATTATCCAATAAAAGTAATTTAAATAGAGGGGATCTGAGCCGCAGAGCTCAGGAATGCAGAGGTAGACGTCTTTCCTGGTGTGGAAGCCAAGCTTCTCTTTAAGGAGTACTCAGTAAATGCCAAAGCTTTATTTACATCACTTATGATATCCCTCAGGATAGGTAGATAAGACCTCAATCCCAATCCCCACATTAAAGGTAGAGAAAACTGAGCCTGTGTGGCTAGTGACTTGCTCCGATTATTCATCTTGTTTCTCTAAACACTGTCATGAATGATGATAAATGCAGGCTCTACATCCTCTAATCATTATCGGCATTTGTTTCCAACACTTCTCATCTAGGGAAGTGGAATGAGAATTCCTAGCTCAGGAAGTGATATGCTCAGAGCAATATTTCGGGATTGTTTGGCTGCACTGCCCTTCTAAAGAGGTTTGACTCAACTTATGTGGTCAAGATGCTGGCAATCATATCTTTGCTTTTGACAGTGGAATTCTTTTTTTTTTTTTAGCTTTTTAGGGCCATACCTGAGTCATATGGAGATTCCCAGGCTAGGGGTTGAATTGGAGCTAAAGCATCCAGCCTACACCACAGCCATAGCAACGAGGGATCCTTAACCCACTGAGTGAGGCCAGGGATCAAACCTGCATCCTCAAGGATCCTAGTCGGGTTCGTTAACCGATGAGCTCAGAAGGGAACTCCTGACCATGGAATTCTTTTTTGTCTTTTTGCCATTTCTTGGGCCGCTCCTGCGGCATATGGAGGTTCCCAGACTAGAGGTCGAATCGGATCTGTAGCCGGCGGCCTACGCCAGAGCCACGGCAACGCGGGATCCGAGCCGCGTCTGCAACCTACACCACAGCTCACAGCAACACCAGATCCTTAACCCACTGAGCAAGGCCAGAGATGGAACCCACAACCTCACGGTTCCTAGTCGGATTTGTTAACCACTGCGCCATGACAGGAACTCCCTTAATCTTACTTTTAATGATACAGGTATGGTACTGTTTGTGAAATGAACATCCATTTCACTGAATAAGGCAGCTGATTTTCTTTGCTAAAAATTGTGATGCATGGTATATTTTGTTTTAATTGTAAAAAGTTTCTGAAAATAATCAATCAGTAGTAATTGAAAAAATGTTGAAAGAGTATAAGAAATGTGATATAAACTTTTGATGAATGAGAATCTTAAAAGATCCCAACTAAAGACAGTCTGCATGCTATTAATTTTAGACTTAATTGACCAGCAACTAGTATCTGAAATGTTTGTGTTGGTTCCTATTTTCTAAAGCAAAATCCCATTATACACCTCATTTACCCTTTATCACAACTGATATATCACTTAAATACTTTCATCTACAAGTGACAGGAAACTTGGCTTAAATAGATGGAGGTTGGTTTTTCTCATTTAATGAGATTTTGTGAAGTGGCATTCTGGAACTGGGGTGGGATCTCAACAGTATCATCAGGAATCCATGTTCCTGCCACCTTCCACCTCACTATTCTTATAAGATTGTTGGCCTCTTGCCCTCACCATGTGACAGCTGCTCCAGGCATCACATCAGGTGTTTAAGGGTGGAAGAAGGAGGAAGGGAAGGAGCAGGCACTAGGGACAACTTTACTTTTATTAGAAAAGTAAAAACATTCCCCACAGGCTTTCATTGTCCAGAACTGTGTCACTCAGCCGACCTAGCTACAAAGGAGAGAGGAAAAGTGACCCTTTAGCTTCTCCAATGGAGTCTATAGTGAAGGTGAGCAAGAGTGAAGCATTTTGATGTGGAAGTCTGGTTAGCCAACCAGCAGTGTGGGCCACGTAGGATTCTTTTCATCTCCATGTACAGATGGGAAAGCTAGTGTACATACTGTTCACTCTGTCACAAAGAGCAGAGCTGGGGTACAAACTTAAGTCCCCTGATTCCAGCACCCATGTAATCTCCACTGGACTACCCAGTCTTTCTAATTCCTCTCAGGAAGAAGACAGCTCTCAAAGGTGTAGAGCAATGGGGGCATATTATTATTTTTGCTTTTTTTGCTTTTTAGGGCTGCACCTGCAGCAAATGGAGGTTCCCAGGCTAGGGGTCAAATCGGAGCTACAGCTGCCAGGCTATACCACAGCCACAGCAACACCAGATCTGAGCCACATCTGCAACCTACACCACAGCTTACAGCAATGATGGATCCTTAACCCACTGAGCAAGGCCAGGGATCAAACTTGCATCCTCATGGATGCTAATTAGATTCTTTTCCACTCCAGGGATATATTCTAAACAGATCAATTTTAAACCAGTAGCTTTATATCAGTATATCATATGATACCGTCATCATTATTGTTCAATAAATATCATTATTATTCTACTTTCATAAATATGTTTAACAACTAAGCTTAAGATGGATACAGCCCTAAAAAGCAAAAAACAAAACAAAACAAAACCCCAACCTCAAAGGCATAGCTTAAACAGCAATCAGATATGGATGAAGAGAAAGCTGATGAGCTGGAAAGTAATTTAAGTAAATTAGAAAATATTCCAAGATGGCACCATAGAGAAATAAAGAGATAGAAAATAGGACAGAAATTAAGGGGCTTGGGAAGAGCTGACATGTTCTTTTAATTTGTTTCTTAGATATTTTTTTTCCTTGATGAAAAAGAGGCTATTATAAGGCAATAAGCTCTTTAGGGTTTTTTTTTTTTTTTGGATTAAAATATAGTTGATTTACAATGTTGTGCCAATTTCTGCTGTACAGCCAAGTGACCCAATTGTGTGTGTGTGTGTGTGTGTGTGTGTGTGTGTGTGTGTGTATGTATGTATATATATATTCCCTAGTTCTTTAGTTTTTTTTATTTGAGAAACTAAAAAAAGAAAATTACATGGAGGGAAAGTCTTTTTTTTTTTTTTTGGTCTTTTGACCTTTTAGGGCCACATCTGCGGCATAAGGAGGTTCCCAGGCTAGGGGTCCAATCGGAGCTGTAGCCTCCGGCCTATGCCAGAGCCACAGCAACACCAGATCTGAGCCATGTCTTTGACCTACACCACAACTCACCGCAATGCTGGATCCTTAACACACTGAGCGAGGCCAAGGATCGAACCTGCAACCGTTTGGTTCCTAGTTGAATTCATTTCTGCTGCACCATGATGGGAACTCCAGGAAGGAAAGTCTTAAGGGATCTGGACTTTAGGTATGTCAGCATGCAACCTCATGAAAATTTCTTTTATTAGAGAATTAGAATAAATAGCAAGGCAATTAAATAAAGAATATAGTTGCTGTGAGGGCAGATGTAGTTAGGACAGACAAGCTATGTTTAGGCATTTGCTATCCAAACTCTAAATGGAAGAAATTAAAAAAAAATCTTTATGGGAGAATGAGATAAATAATAGTTAAATGGTGATATTTAATGCTTGAGTTTAATGTGATAGGACAGCCTAACTTGTACGTTGGTGAATATATTCCTTTAAGTCTTACTCCAAATATTTATTTATATTAAAGCAAAATAGTTGGGAGGGAAGTAGGAAGGTTAAGCTCATATTTGTATTTTTTGTTGTTAAATCATCCCGATTATTTCAGTCACATCTGGAGCAAGTTTACAATTGAGGACCCCTGCCAAATACAAGGGTCCAATATTTACTTGGAAATATCAACTACAGTCACAAGCAGAATGCCAAGAAGGAAATCATCAATCTCTTTAGAGCTGACTTGTATTTTCAATTATTACAGTACAGCAAGTATCTGATCACAATTTCCGCTCAGAAATAATATAAATTAGCCATGAATGGGCAAAGGCAGGAGATGCTAAGGATTAAATAGAGCATGAAGGCCTTTAGTAAGAAACAACCTGTTTACAAACATAGGGCTGGACAGCTTTTGGAAGTTGTCAAGCAACCATGGCCCCAACCAGGCTTTCTTGTAATAAAGTAAGGAAGGAAAAATATCATTCCAAATTTAAAAAGTAGATTGGTAAAAATTTTAGCAACGTGCTTCTGGGAAAGCTATTTTCTCTCCCCCTAACCTCCCCTCTTAAGTAGGGCATACTGTTCAGAAGTCAAAATCCGCTGGCCAAGTTTCTAGGATAAACAAGACTTTGTGGCTCTAGAATGAGCCCTGTCTTGGAAGCTGATTTAGTTTGGAAACCGGGGTGAAGGGAGAGGAAGAGGGGTTCTTAAATGAAAAGGAATATGAAATTTAAAAGTAAATAATGATTGGATTTCATTCCTGGCACCAGTAGTTCACCAGGCAACTGGGGGCACATATTACAAAATTCAAGCCAGTTTGGCTAAGCCCAGAGCTGGCTGTAGACTGAAGGAATCTCAAGTGTGTAAGCCATCAAGAAGTGGACTTGGGGAGTTCCCATGTGGCACAGGGAGTTAAGGATCCAGCATTGTCACTAAAGTGTCTCATGCCCCTGCTGTGGTGTGGTGGGCTCCACCCCTGGCTTGGAACTTCTGCATGCTCTGGGATCAGCACCCCCTCCCCCGAAAAAAGTGGGACTTGGGCTGTGGTTACAGAGGTGAGTTTTAGAAGAAAACATAAGATTTTGGGGAAAGTAGCATAATATAAACTTTGGGGGAAATGTATGCTTTTTAGGAAAAAACTAACAGTATTTAAGATACAGAATAAGATGTTCCATTGAATAAATTAGAAGAATCTGGTAAGTATCAGAAATGAAAGAAAACAAAGAAAATAAAGGTGGTTGTGGTTGTTGGCTGGTATTTGCTTGAAATGGAAGGCTTTAAAAGCTTTCTTTTAATTCTGCCTTTACAATGATGAAAAGGCCTCTTGATTCAAGAAAAGATGAAAAGTAAGTGTTTCATCTTAAAGAATAGTAGACAAGTTCAGGTTAGTGTTCATTAGCAAGATTGAGGGCTAAAGGGAAAGAGTTGCAAAATGATGATATTTTTCCAGTTTTCAAGATAAAAGAAGGCATTGTTCATTGAGCTAGTAACATTTTGTATTAACAAAATTATATTTTTTATAATTCTAAAAGTCTACTTTTTTGCCCTTCAGCTTATGGAGATATAAAGAACTTTGATTTGTTTTAAATGCTTTGAAATACAGTTCCAATGATAGCAGCAAGGTATAAAAATTAACAATGTTTTAAAAATTGTATACTCTGGGAGTCCTGTCGTGGCTCAGAAGTTAACGAACCTGACTAGTATCCATGGGGACTCGGGTTCGATCCCTTAGCAGGTTAAGGATCCGGCGTTGCCATGAGCTGTGGCGTAGGTCACAGATGTGGCTCGGATTCTGAGTTGCTGTGGCTGTGGTGTAGGCTGGCAGCTGCATCTCTGATTCAACCCCTAGCCTGGGAACTTCCACATGCTGGGGTGTGCCCTAAAAAGACGAAAAAAAAAAAAAAAAGAAAAAAATTGTACAATCTGATGTAAAAGAGTCAATGGCAACCTAAGTTTTTCTTAATTGTGCGTTGTTTCTAAACCCTGTAAAAGATGAGTTTATCTTAGGATTTATCAACCACTCCACACTTGACATTTTGAGCCCGCTAATTCCCAGATGTGGGGGCTGTTTTGTGGATTTTGGAACATTTAGCAGCATCCCTGACCTCTCCCTACCAAACCCTAATAGCTTCCCCAACCCTAAGCTATGGCAACCAAAAACATCTCCAGATGTTGACAGATTGTCCTGAGGTAGGGGGCGGAGGTGGATGTGTGTGTAAAATCACCCCCAAGTGCAAATCACTAGTTTAAATAGTGTTGAGATAAACCACTTAAGATGCACCTTCTAATTACAGTAGAAATAAAGCAAACTTATTTTCTTAATAGATTTAGTCTCAATACTAGAGTGTTTGTGACAAAGTGACTGGCATTGAGATGATGCATATAAAGCACCTAGACTGTGGCTGTCACTGCTTGAGAACTTCAAAATGTTAGTGATGATAATGATGGCTCCCAAGAGGACAGAAAGAAAGAGGGGAGGAGGGTGAGGAAGGAGGAGGACGGAGAAGAGGGAGAGTGAGAGGATGATGACGACAGAGCATAGCCATACTTTCCAGGCTCGGAAGTGTGAGACTCTCAGGTGACACTGGGTCGGCGCTTGTGACCAGAAAGGACATAGTGGAGAGAGAGGCAGTCAGGTGGGGCTAGAAGGATTCGATGGGTTTTTCCTCAAATTTTTTGGTGTTCCTTGTTATAGTGATCTCTAAGGCTTAATTCCTTTACACACATGGCATTTTCTGGTCCCAAATAAGGTTGCTTTGGCTTTGTCAGGGCAGCTATCAAACAATTTGGATTTATTTCCAGGACAGATTGAGAGAAATAGATCTAATTATTCACTGATTCAGTTCATGCTTTAAATTTCCTCATATTGTATTTATATCTATTGATGTCCACATCCATTTTGCATGTAGATTCAAAAAAATATTATTGGATGTAAGGCACTCAGTAAATGCTGATTGCATATACTTTCATTAACTCAGAAGTGAAGGATCTTCTGAGGCAGATGTTGGCTTGTGCATTTAAAGAGTGGATCCCGCTGTGTAGCACTGAGAACTATATCTAGATACTTATGACGGAGCATGATAATGGGAGAAAAAAGTATGTGTACATGTATGTGTAACTGGGTACCCATGCTGTACAATGGAAAAAAAATAGTGTTGGGGAAATAACAATAAAATATACATATATATAAAAGAGCAGATGGGGGACTCAGAAAGTGTAAGCAAGTTAAGCTAGTTAAAGCTAGTTTAGTAAGTGAGTCTGGGATGATCTTCACATGTGAACACAGGTCTTTCTCCTCACAGGCCCACAGCTGTTTTTGCCACCCCACAGCTGCTCCTTGTGAATGTGTGGGCTTAAAACTCAGCAGAGGCAAACCACCCAACTCCTGAGAGATGGCAGATGGCCGACTTCCTCCTCATACTTCTCCTGCCTCGCACTTTTCCTCTATTCCTCCTGTCAGTCGCTGAGGCCTCTCAGTAACATCTTGCTGCGCCTCGTCCTGCCTCGGGAGCCAGACTTCAGGAGTTGGTGTGAAGTCGCACTTGGGGTCCCCGTTGCACCGAGCTACAACCCTCCCAACAACTGTGACAGTGGTGACGCATCTTGGTTTTGCACCAATTGCAGAGAGCAAGAAGGACACTTCAAGGGGCTATAGGACCTTGCTCTCTAGCCAGGCAGATATCGGCCAACAGGTAGATGTGAGTACAATTGGACTGATTTGAAACTGTCGACATGTCGATGGCAAGTCTGTGTGCCCCATGCACAGTGAGGCCAAACAACCCCAAAGGTTGGAGTTTGGGGCAGAGGAGGGTTTACTGTAGGGCCTTGCACAGAGACAGGGGGCTTGTGCCCCCCTCCCCAACTCCAAACTCACCAAAGGGTTTCAGTAAAGCATTTTTAAAGACTAGGTGAGAAAAGGAGGTCTCAGGATATGTGATCAGCTCTTGCACAATTCTCTGCTTGGCTGCTGGTGAGGTCACAGGGTGGTGTCACAGGGGTTATCAATCCTTGGGTGCCAGTAGGTCTGGGGGCAAGTTAACGTCTTCCATTTGGTGGAGGATTTCCATACCTGTAAAACAACTTAGGAAACTTATCTGAAACTTCAGAGAGGAGCTAAAGCAGAGGAATGGGGCAAGGGCCTGTCCTGGGAAGCCCCCTTAAAGTCCTGCTTGGTACAGATATAGTTTCTTCTCTTGGTAAATTGTTGCTACCCTGAGCCCTTGCCAGTCTTGCCCTAGTCCTAGGCCCATCTTCCCAAATATTTTAAAATATTTCTAATATTACCTTACTCAGGCTAGGGCTTTGAATAATTTTAGCTAACGACTGAGTTCTATTAAAAAATTGAGCTTGCAGGTCACACCAAGATGGGTGGAATATTAGGAGAGATTTGCCAATTAGATGGGATACATGGCTAGTAATTGGAACTGACTTCAGAGGATTGAGTTGGAAATACGATAGTAAATCTGAAGCTGAGTGTTGATGATAATCACTGCCTCAAAGGGAAAGGTGAGTGGAGAATAAAGAAAGAGGACAGTGCCTGGCACAGGGTGTTGTTCAATAAATACTGTGACTGAAACAAATAATTGAATACATGACTGCATGATAAGTAGAAGTACCACCTCAGGATATTTGTTTTTATGATGGTTGAACAAGATAATTAATCAGTGCAACACGTGAGAAGCACTTGGTTTATGTTGGTTTGGGCTAGGACACAAAGTTGAACCCAACCAAAGACTATGATTTAGACAGGAACATGAAGTTGAGAAATGAGAAACTGTATGCAGCAAGGAATTGATGGGCCAGAGAAAGGTCTGGTATTTTTTTTTTTTTTTTTTTTTTTTTTGTCTTTGTAGGCTGTACCGGTAGCATATGGAGGTTGTCAGGCTAGGGGTCTAATCTAAGCTACAGCTGCTGGCCTATGCCACAGCCATGCAATGCCAGATCCGAGCTGCATCTGCAGCCTACACCACAGCTCACAGCAACATCAGATCCTTAACCCACTGAGCAAGGCCCGGGATCAAACCTGAAATCTCATGGTTCCTAGTCGGATTTGTTTCCCCTTGCCACGATGGGAACTCGGAAAGGACTGGTATTTTAAAGGAACTGAAAGATAATGAGCAGAGAATAAAAGCCACGACAGAGCTCAGGCATGTGAAAAAAATTTCTCCTGATTCTGGTTTTAGCGGAAGTAGAACAACCAGCTCTATGAGTTAATTCTCCCACTATACTCGACCTTACTAAACTTACACTACTGAGCTCAACATGGGCCCCATTGTTTTCCCCCCCTTTTTGGCTGCATCCATGGCCAGGAATTGAACCCACGCTACAGTTGCAACTGGAGCCTGGCGGTGAACATGCCAGATCCTTAACCTCCTGCACCACCAGGGAACTCCATGGGCCCCATCTTCTAAGATAAATGTTGATGTTGAGAATGTGTAAATGCTCTAAGAGAGTGGCAGATGAGCAGGATCGACCTAATGGCTGTGTGACACCTGGCACTCTCAGAAGCACAGCACCTGGTTAAAAGCTATGTGACTGTCTTGAAATTTTTAGTAATTTTATCTTTGAACTTGTGTTTTGTAAGTGAAGTCCAATGGGAAAGAGCCCACTTGTGGGTGCTCATGTCTTCGAGCCTTGGGGTGTGTCCTTAGTCAGCACTGGTGGACATTACCTGATGTCTATGACACGATTAACTTGTTTTGAGTCTCACTGAACCCCCACGAATCGTGGGCCCCCTGATCCCTGTGCTGGTGTTTCACTTCAACATGTCTACAATGGCAGAGGTGACTGCAGCCACAAGAGGCCACACTATCCATCAGAACCAGACCTTGCTTGCAATGCAGAAAGAAGATGATGGCATTCCAAGAATAGGAATAACCTAGTAACCCTATCATATCCTTTCTTTCTTGGGTAACTTGACTGTATGAGGCAAGCCCTTATACTGAAAAGGATGATAAAAAAGGGAAGGGAAACATAAGGCCGCTCATAGTTCCTTTTCCTTTCAATCCTTCCTTTCTCATCATCAGGTAGAGAGTATTGGTAGAATGTGCACATATCAAGAAGTGAAACAAAATGTGTTGTGAAGCATGTTCATTGTTGTGATAAAAATGGAACATTGCATTTATGAGTCACAAAATACAAACTGTATTTTTGGTGATACCGCACATAAGACAAAAGCTCTTAAAATTTGTATTTAAAACTGGTGTTGTGTAAATGGTAGGATTCTTTCTGGCAGTTAAAATTTATTTTTAAAAAATATTATTAAATATAGTTGATTTATAATGTGTTAATTTCTGCTGTACAGAAAAGTGGTGTGTGTGTGTGTATATATATATATATATATATATATGTTTTTTTCATATTTTCCATTATGGTTTATCACAGGATAAATTGAATATAATTCCCTGTATAGATAAACAACTAGATTCTTCCCTTCCAGGAGTTTTATAATGTCTTATTTTTAAGTCTTTAATCCACTTTGAGTTTATTTTTGTGTATCGTGTGAAGGTGTGTTGTAACTTCATTGATATTCATACAGCTGCCCAGCTTTCCCATCACCACTTGCTAAAGGGACTGTCTTTTCCCCACTGAATATTTTTGTGTCTTTTGGTGAAGATTAATTGTCCATATAGATGTGTAGATTTGTTTCTGGGCTCTCTATTCTATTCCATTGATCCAAATGTCAGTTTTCTGCCAATACCATGCTGTTTTGATTACTGTAGCTTTTGTAGTATTGTCTGAAGTCTAGGAGAGTTATGCCTCCTGCTTTTTTTTCCCCTTAGGATTGCTTTGGCAATTCTGGGTCTTTTGTGGTTCCACATAAATTTTTGGTTTGTTCTAGTTCTGTGAAAAATGTCATGGGTAATTTAATAGGGATCACATTAAATCTTTAGATTGCTTTGGGTAGTGTGCTAGCAGTTAAAATTTTTCTTTACCTAGAATGGCAATTACATCTACTCTGCTTTTTAAAAATTATTTTTTGAAAAATTATAAAATATACAACATAAAATTTACTGTCTTAAGTATTTTTAAGTGCAATTCAGTGGCATTAAGTACTTCAACATTGTTGTTAAACACTGCCATCCATCTCTAGAACTCTTTTGTCTTATAAAACCAAAATTCTCTGCCCATTAAACAATCACTTCCTGGAGTTCCTGTCATGGCACAGTGGTTAACGAATCCAACTAGGAACCATGAGGTTGCGGGTTTGATCCCTGGCCTTGCTCAGTGGGTTAAGGATCTGGCATTGCTGTGAGCTGTGGTGTAGGTCACAGACGTGGCTTGGATCCCACGTTGCTGTGGTTCTGGCACAGGCCAGCAGCTACAGCTCTGATTAGACTTCTAGCCTGGGAACTTCCATATGCCATGGGAAGCGGCCCTAGAAAAGGCAAAAAGACAAACAAAACACAATCACTCCCTGTTATTCCCTCCTTCTAGCTCCTGGCAACCACCACTTTACTTTCAGTCTCTATGAATTTTGCTAGATACTTCATATAAACAGAATCATAGAATATCTGTTCTCTTGTGACTGTCTTATTCCATAATGTTTCACTTAGCATAATGTCCCCAAGGGTTCAGGCATATTGTAGCGTATCACCAGATTTCCTTCCTTTTTTAACGCTGAATAATTTGCCTTTGTATATACATACCATGTCATCTGTATCCATTCATCTCTTGATGGACATTTGTTTGCTTCTATCTCTTGGCTATTGAGAATATTGCTGCTATGAACATGGATGTACAAATATCAGTTCAAGTCCCTGCTTTCAATTCTTTGGTTATGTGCCCAGAAGTAGAATTGGTGGATCATATGGTAATTCTATTTTCAAATTTTTGAGGAACTGCCATAATATTTTCCTTAGTTGGTGCACGAATTTACATTTTCCTTAGTGGCTGCACCAATTTACATTCCCACCAACAGTGCACAAGGGTTCCCGTTTTTCCACATTACTTGCTAAAGGTTGTTATTTTCTTTTGTTAGTAGCCATCCTTTTTTTAAATAATGATTTTTATATTTTTCCATTATAGCTTGTTTACAGTGTTCTGTCAATTTTCTATTGTACAGCAAGGTTACCCAGTTACACATACATTTTTTTCCTACATACCATTCTCCATCATAAGGGACTAGATAGTAGCCAGCATAGTAGGTGTGAGTTGGTATCTCATTAGGGTTTTGATTTGCATTTCCCTAATGGTTATTGATGTTGATGCTGTTATACTTTTTTTTTTTTTTGCTTTTTAGGGCTGCCCCTAAGGCATAGGGAGGTTCCCAGGCTAGGGGTCAAATCGGAGCTACAGCTGCCAGGCTATACCACAGCCACAGCAACACCAGATCTGAGCCACATGTGTGACCTACACCACAACTCACAGCAAGGGCAGATCCTTAGCCCACTGAGGCCAGGTATCAAACCGTCAATCTCATGGTTCCTAGTCAGAATCGTTTCTACTGTACCACAATGGGAACTCTGACGCTGTTAAACTTAAGAACTTGATAAATAATTGTAAAGGAGGAAGCTTTACATATTAGTACTTTAATGTCCTTTTCTCTCTGCATTTTTTAAATTGAAGTATAGTTGATTTACAATTTTATGTTTTCAGGTATACAGCAAAGTGATTCAGTTTTATATATACATATATTTATAAATCTGTATTTCAGATTATTTTCCATTATATGTTTTTACAAGGTATTGAATATTTTCCCCTGCATTATACCGTAAATCCTATTGCTTATGTGTTTTAAATATGCGTAGTGTGTATATCTTAATCCCATACTCCTACTCCCTTTCTTTCTTCTTTGATAACCGTAAGATTTTAGTGTCTATGAATTTGTTTCTGTTTTGTAAATTCATTTTTATTATCTTTAGATTCCACGCATAAGTGGTATCATATAATATTTGTCTTTTTGAACAAGTTGCCCCACATTTTTATTCTGCACTGGATTCTGGAAATTGTCACCAGCTCTGCTGATGGGAAAAAGGAATAATTGAGAAAACGGTCTGGATAGCGACTTAACCCAAGTTTAGAAAATCTCTTTGCAAGGAGATAATGATCACTTGTTGCCCCTCACTCTTGACTATGGAAATAGAGAAAACAGACCTGGTGAGCTTTAGAGTTTGTTTATAAAGGAAAACCACCTAGCACAAAGTGATGCAGCTTGTAAAAGATGTGGTTGATTTCACATTAGATTTCAGTTTTTTTTTTTTTTTTTTTTTTTTTTTGTCTTTTGTGTTTTTAGAGCCTCACCCTTGGTGCCTAGAAACTCCCAGGCTAGGGGTCTAATCTGAGCTGTAGCCGCTGACCTACACCACAGCCAAAGCAATGCCAGATCTGAGCTGCATCTTCGAACTACACCACAGCTTATGGCAATGCCGGATCCTTAACCCACTGAGTGAGGCCAAGGATCAAACCTGTGTCCTCATGGATACTAGTCAGATTCATTTCCTGCTAAGCCACAGTGGGGTACTCCTGGATTTCAGCTTTGACTCTGTCATAGTCACCTGTGAAAATACTGGGTTAATTGTTAAATTCCTCTCTGAGCCCTGATTGGTCAGGAGGGCAGTGGGGGCAGGTCCTGAGATGGGGCCCTTGTTGTCTTGGAGGGTACTTGCCTTGTTTGAGGCTCTTGCAATGCTTTCAAACAAGCAGGAGTGAAGGGGGAAAAGGATACTTATCTGTCAGCCAGGAGAATTGGGCCATTTCTGCAGGCCTAGAAGTTATGGGGAATCTGAGGATTCAATATTCTCAAGTGCATCCAAGCAGCTATCCCCATTCCAAGTCTCTAGTCCTATTCCTTCCCACCCAAGACTCTTCTTGGGTGTACACTTGCCTAGGCTGAGGAGTCCTTCTTCGAAGTTGTGCCAACTCTTAGGGTTTAAGTCCTGGGCCTGATTGCAGCTCTCTTTTCTTCAGCCCCAGGAAATGAAGGTCTCTTTAAATATTTCCAAGGAGATTTTGATTCTCACATTTTGTTTGAAATTCATGATTGTTGCCCTGCACCTGCCTGTTAGGGGCTACATGGGGGCTCATTGTTGCACCTTCCATTTTTCTTTTCAAAGCTATGAGTGATTTGGGGCAGTTAGGTACCCTATTCCAGAATTACTCTAGAATCTGTACCTCTCAAACGCCAGAGATAAGGCATGAATTTATGCATCCTCTCCACCTGTATCACTTCCTCTTTACAGGAGGTGAACATTTTAGCAATTGCTTCCAGGAGCTATTGGTTTCAATTCCCCCCCTCCCCATCACCAGTGATGAGAACTATATTGCCCTCCAATCAGTGGGTGATCTAATTGAAGAATCTCATCCTTTAGAATTGGTTTTCTGGGACCACTCCTGGTACCAACCATTTTTAATTAGGTTTCTTAGAAACAGTCAAACCTAGGGGTTTAGGCTCATTTGTCTGCTTTAGGAGCACTCTTCTGGAGAAAGCCTGCACCGTAATAAGGGATGCAGGATAAGGAAAGAGAATTGGCTAAGCAAGGTTGTGGTATCTGGTAGAGTCTAGTCTCTGCTAATCCAAGAGGGTGTGTGTACAGCTCTGAAGCACACACACATCACGACATAAAATTGTCCCACTTTGAGACTCAAAGTCAGCCTTTTGAACTCCAGTATTAGTCAGGCATTGGCTCCAGGGTATGCTTGGGGGTGGGGCATGAGCTCCAGGTGAACTGCCCCGTGGCTGAAGGCAGTTCTCCAGAGAAGGAGGCAACTGTGAGCCATTAGCAGCCACCATTTACATATAGTAGCTGAGGAATAGGCAACTGGCATCAGATGTAGCTTCCACCCTGCTTTTGGATGGTGACTAGTATGGACTATTTCACTAGGACCCCTTACTCTCTTGTTTCTAGTTGGGTTTAAAACAAAACAAAAAAAACCCCAAAAAACAAACAAAAAAACACAGAGAGCCCTAGCACTGGATCACATAGAATGAAATCAAGGTTTCTATGCACCTGGCTTCCTCCCTGTAAGATCATCTTAGCTGACTGCATCCTTTGATCAAGTCAAGATAGCCCAGTCCTCATAACTGTCTCTTTCCAGGTTTTGGTAACCTCTCCGTTCCCTCATCCTTCAAACCTGAGTGTTACATTACCCCTTCTAGTTCCTTTAAGCCCTATCTACATTTTGTTAATAATCTCTTTATAAAATGTTTGTTGAATTATTTTGAGTGTGTTGTGACCTGTGGACTCTAATGCAGTATGCCACCCTGGCAGCAATTGATGTGATCAAGAAGATAAAAAGTTTTTACTCAAGTACACTAAGCATCCATCAAAGATTTTTAAGTAGCAGAGTGAAATGATCTGACTTTTCTTGAACTCTTAACTTTAATTTCTCTTAGCTGCATGTACCATGTAGGTTTTCCGGTAATTTTTCTCAAGAAAAGAGAACATTACATTTTTTGAGCCCTCATATTTCTAATACTGTGTGTGTTTGTGGTCTGCATGACTAAGGGATGACTGGTTGGGCATAAAATTCTTGAGTCATTGTTCTATCCTCTCAACTCTGTAGATACCTTTCTAGTATTCAGGAAAGAAGATGCTGGTGAATCTTATTTTTTATTCCATTTTTCCTGTCTCCATACCTACTGGATTGTCCCCTTGAATCTGGCAGCACTAACCTAGCCAGAACACAGACTGGGACTTGAACGCAAGTGCTAGGACTCGAACCCAGCCTAAACCCAGATTGGGACTTGAACCCACAGTTTTAAATTAGAATCACTCACCTGGTGTCTGGACTTACTGAGGTTCAGGTTCTTCCTGCCTCCGCACAGAGGGAATTCAGTGAGAGACAAAGTAATAAGCAAGAAATAGATTTATTAAAATAGGATGCTTGTGAGAGATGCAAGCTGTTGGGCAAGGAGGCTCTGCCCACCCCCCCACCCTGTGGGCTACAGTTTTATCATCCATGTGGAGTGGGGGTTGGAAAACAGGCTTCTTCCTCTTTTTTCAAGCAGTAGCTCCTCCTTAGTATGTGGTAAGGTGTATATTCAAATCAGTGTAAGGGCAGCACTCAACTCCTGCCCTTGATCTGAATCTGCAAGCAGGCTTCACCCCATCCCCCATCCAATGACCTGAGGCAATTCTCGCACCTCTACTCATCAAGCAAGCCTGCCCGGTTCTGAAGGCTTTCTTGAGCAATTATTAACTCAGCGTGGTCTCCCAACATCCCCTAGGTTTCCCTCACTGTCTATGGTCCCTTATTGGTACTTGAACAACTACCTGTGCCTACTCCATCCCTGTCACCCTGAAACCTATGATTTATATACTCTGCCACAAGGTACCTTAATGTATCTTTTCTTATATTTGACAAAATCTTTATCTCCTATAGGACTTTTTAAAAAGTTTTTTGACTGATTTGATGATGGCTTCTGATCCACGCTTTAAAGCGTTCTTCCACAGGCACACTATAGAATTCTTAGTAATTTTTTTTTTTTTTCTCTTAGGTCTGTCATTACTCTCTCCATTTACATTTTTGGTCTTTGTCCTCTATGTTTTGTGCCAGCTTCTTTGGCCTCTGTTCCATACCTCTGATTTTCTTTAGTCAATTCTACTCCTCACTACTCCAATGAAAGGCTTAATAACTACATTGAATTTTGTTTACTGGCAATCCTTACTTATTTTAATTTGCTCCCTTTTTAGCTGATGTGTCTTTATGACTTCTTGTTTTATGTAAGACTTTCTGAATTATGGAGGCAATGTCTTGGATGCTGAGGTACTCTAAAAATTTAGTTTCTTGTAGTACATCTTTTCCAAAGTTACATTCTTTGCTGCCTCACGATAATTCACTCATTGCTTCAATTATTTAAGCACTTGATGAGATACTTGCTGTTTCAGTGAGTAGTTTGGGATAGACCTGAGAAAAAAGAGACAAAAAACTCTCTTCTCATGAAGCTTACATTTGGATGACAGGAGAAAGACAATAAAAAGGGATTATTGGATGGCTCAGTGGAAAGCTAGCATCCATGAGATTGTAGCTTCAATCCCTGGCCTCGCTCAGTGGGTTAACCATCTGGTGTTGCTGTAAACTGTGGTGTAGTTCACAGACACGGCTCAGATCTGGTGTGGTAGCTGTAGCTCCAATTCGACCCCTACCCCGGGAACCTCTACATGCTGCAGGTGTGGCCCTAAAAAAAAAAAAAAAAAAAAAGGTTGGGATAATTAATTAGATACTACAAAATGTTGGAAAGGTTAAATGTTCCAGGAAAAACAAAGAGATTAAGAGGACTGGATGGTGCCCTCAGGGGAGACTTCATTTTGAAGGTGACATTTGCTCAAAGACTTGAAAGATGCCTGGGAATTCTTCATGCGGCTCTCTGAGGAAGAGCTTTTCAGGTGGTAGCTCAGTAAGTGCAAGGTGGGTCATGTAGGACTGTGCCTGGTGTGTCTGAGGAACAGTGAGGAGGCCAGTGGGGCTGCAGCACAGTGAATAGGGGAAGGAAGATAGGCAAAGAAGCCAGAAAGGTAACCTGGGGATATGTCAAAAGAGTTTTTGGCTCTTAGCTTAAAGAAGATGAAAAGTCATTGGACAGTTTTGAGCAAAGATACTATCTGATTGCATTCGAAGGAATCTTCTTCCACCATTCTGTTGAGAATAAGGGGAGAGGAGGAATGGTAGAAGAGAGATGAGTTAAAAACAAACAAACAAAACCCTTGCTGTATTTCAAGAAAGAGAAGATTAAAGTTAAGGACCGGGTGATCACAGTGGAGGTAATGGGAACTGGTCAGACCTCAGATATATTTTATAGGTAGAACTAGAAGGATTTCCCAACAAACTAGCTGTGAGTTTTGAGAGAAAGTAAGAGGTCAGTATAACGCCTTATTTTCAGCCTAAGCAGTTATGCAGATTCCATTATCATCTGGGATGGGAGAAAATGCTTGTGAAGTAGTTCAGATTAAAATTTTGTTTGGGACATGCTAAATTTGAAATGAATAGTAATGAAAATATCACACTGAAAATTTATTTTTTATTGAAGAATAGTTGATTTACAATATATTAGTTTCAGGTGTACAATATAATTCAAAATTTTTATAGATTTTATTCCATTTAAAGTTATTATAAAATATTGGCTATGTTGCTTGTGCTGAATAATATTCACTTGTACCTTATTTTATACATAGTAGTTTGTACCTCTTAATCCCCTGACCCTATTTGTCCTTCCCCTCTTCCCTCGCCCTATTGGTAACCACTAGTTTGTTCTTTAAATACATGATTCTGTTTTTTGTCATATTCACTGGTTTGTTGTATTTTTTAGATTCTGCATGTAAGTGATATCACACAGTATTTATCTTTCTTTGTCTGACTTACTTCACTTAGCGTAATGCCCTCAATTTCATTATATCGTTGCAAATGGAAAAATTTTTTTATGGCTGAGTAGTGTTCCAGTGTGTGTGTGTGTGTGTGTGTGTATTTTTAATTTTTTAATTTAATGAATTTTACTATATTTATTCTTATACTACCATCATCACAACCTAATTTTAGAACATTTCCATCCCAAACCCCCAGTCCACTCCTTCCTCCTCCTCACCTGTCCCCTTTGACAACCATAAGTTTTGTAGTTTGTGAGTCAATTTCTGTTCAGCAAATAAGTTCATTTGTACCCTTTGTTAAGATCCCACATATAGGAGTTCCCGTCGTGGCGCAGTGGTTAACGAATCCGACTAGGAACCATGAGGTTGCGGGTTCGGTCCCTGCCCTTGCTCAGTGGGTTAACGATCCGGCGTTGCCGTGAGCTGTGGTGTAGGTCGCAGACGTGGCTCGGATCCCGCGTTGCTGTGGCTCTGGCGTAGGCCGGTGGCCACAGCTCCGATTCGACCCCTAGCCTGGGAACCTCCATATGCCGCGGGAGCGGCCCAAGAAATAGCAACAACAACAACAACAACAACAAAAAGACAAAAGACAAAAAAAAAAAAAAAGATCCCACATATAACTGATAGCATATGATATTTGTTTCTCACTGTCTGACTTATATGATAATTTCTAGGTCCATCCATGTTGCTTCAAATGCCATTATTTCATTCTTTTTTATGGCTAAGTAATATTCCATTGTACATGTGCACCACATCTTCTTAATCTACTCCTCTGTCAATGGACATTTAGGTGGCTTCCATGTGTTGGTTATTGTATAGAGTGCTGCAATGAACATTGGGGTGTATGTATCTTTTTCAAATTATCATTTCCTCTGGATAGATGGCGAGGGGTAGGATTGCTGGGTCATGTGGCAGTTCTATTTTTTTTTAATTTTTTTAGTTTTATTGAAATATAGTTAATTTACAAGACTGATAATTTCTTCTGTACAACAAAGTGACCCAGTCATATGTATACATATATCCATTCTCTGATTCTTTTCTCCCATAGATTATCACAGACTTTTTGATGATGGCCATTCTGGCTGGTGTAAGGTGGTACCTCATAGTAGTTTTGATTTGCATTTCTTAAATAATTAGTGACACTGAGCATCTCTTCATGTGTTTTTTGACCATCCGTATGTCTTCTTGGAGAAATGTCCACCCAGATCTTGTGTCCATTTGTTGATGGGGTTGTTTGCTTTTTCGGTATTGAGCTGCAGGAGGTGTTTATCTATTTTGCAGACTAATCCCTTGTCAGTTGCTTCATTTGCAAATATCTTCTCCCATTTAGTGTGTTGTCGTTTTGTTTTGTTTAGGTTTCCTTTGTTGCACAAAACTTTTAAGTTTAATTAGGTCCTATTTGTTTATTTTTATTTTTATTGTCTTTACTCTAGGAGGTGGATCTGAGAAGATATTTCTGTGGTTTATGTCAGAGAGTATTAGGGCTATGTTTTCCTCAAGGAGTTTTATAGTATCTAGTCTTAATATTTAGGTCATTAATCCACTTGAGTTTATTTTTATGTGTGGTTTTAGAGAGTGTTAGAATTTCATTCTTTTACATGCAGCTGTCCAGTTTTGCCAGCATCCCTTATTGAAGTAACTGTCTTTTCACCACTGTGTATTCTTGCTTCCTTTGTCTTAGATTAGTTGACCATAGGTGTGTGGGTTTATTTATTTATTAATTTTTTGTCTTTTGTCTTTTTTTTTTTGTTGTTGTTGTTGTTGTTGCTATTTCTTGGGCCGCTCCCGCGGCATATGGAGGTTCCCAGGCTAGGGGTCGAATCGGAGCTGTAGCCACCGGCCTACGCCAGAGCCACAGCAACGCGGGATCCGAGCCACGTCTGCGACCTACACCACAGCTCACGGCAACGCCAGATCGTTAACCCACTGAGCAAGGGCAGGGACCGAACCCGCAACCTCATGGTTCCTAGTCGGATTTGTTAACCACTGCGCCACGACGGGAACTCCAGGTGTGTGGGTTTAATTCTGTTCCACTGGTCTATATTTCCGTTTTTTTTTTGGTGCCAGTACCATACTGTTTTGATGACTGTAGCTTTGTAGTGTAGTCTGAGGTCAGGGACCCTGATTCCTCTAGCTCCATTTTTCTTTCTCAGGATTGCTTTGGCTATTCAAGTTCTTTTGTGTTTCCACACAAATTTTAAAATATTTTGTTGTAGTTCTGTGAAAAATGCCACTGGTAATTTGATAGCGCTTGCATTGAATCTTTAAACTGCCTTGTTGCATATAATCATTTTGACAATAATGATTCTTCCAGTCCAAGAGCATGGTATATCTTTCCATCTGTTTGTATTATCTTCAGTTTCCTTCATCAGCATCTTGTAGTTTTCACAGTACAGGTCTTTTGTCTCTTTAGGTAGGTTTATTCCTAGGTATTTTACTTTCTTTGATGCAATGGTAAATAGGATTATTTCCCTAATTTCTCTTTCTGATCTTTCATTGTTAGTATATAGAGATGCAACCTATTTCTGTGTATTAATTTTGTGTCCTGCAACTTTACCGAATTCACTGATGAGCTCTAACAGTTTTCTGGTATCATCTTTAGGACTTTCTGGGTATGGTATTTCATCTGCAAACAGTAATTGTTTTACTTCTTCCTTTTCAATTTGAATTCCTTTTAATTTCTTTTTATTCTCTGATGGCTGAGGCTAGGACTTCCAAATTATGTTTAATAGTGGCAAGAGCAGACATCCTTGTCTTGTTCCTGATTTTAGTTAGAATTCTTTCAGCTTTTCACCATTGAGAACAGTGTTAGCTGTGGATTTGACATATATGGCCTTTATTATGTTGAGGCAGGTTCCATCTATGCCCACTTTCTGGAGGTTTTTGTTTTTGTTTTAACTAAGGAATGGGTGTTGGATTTGTTTAAAGCTTTTTCTGCATCTATTGGGAGGATCATATTGTTTTTATTCAGATTGTTCATGTGGTGTATCACACTGATTGATTTGTGGATGTTGAGAAATCCTTGCATCCCTAGGATAAATCCCACTTGATCATGGTGTACGATCCTTTTAATGTATTATTGGATTCAGTTTGCTAGTATTTTGTTGAAGATTTTTGCATCTATGTTCATTAGTGATATAAGCCTATAATTTTCTTTTTTGTGGTATTTTTGTCTGGTTTTGGTATTAGGGCAATGGTGGTCTCATAGAATGAGTTTGGGAGTGTTCCTTCCTCTAAAATTTTTTGGAATGTTTTTAGAAGGATAGGTGTTAACCCATCTCTAAATTTTTGGTAGAATTGGCCTGTGAAGACTCCTGGACTTTTGTTTGTTGGAAGTGGTTTTTTGTTTGTTTGTATTTAAATCACAGTTTCAATTTCAGTACTTGTGATTGGTCTGTTCAACTTTTCTAGTTTGTCTGGATTTAGTCTTGGAAGATTGTACTTTTCTAAGAATTTGTCCATTTCTTCTAGGTTGTCTGTTTTACTGGCATATAGTTGCTTGTAGTAGTTTCTTATCGTCTTTGTATTTTTGTGACATCCTTTGTAATTTCTCCATTTTCATTTCTGATTTTATTGACTTGAGTCTGCTTCCTTTTTTTTCTAAGGGTTTATAAATTTTGTTGATCTTTTCAAAGAACCAGCTTTTAGTTTCATTGATCTTTTCTATGGTTTTTTTCATTTCTATTTCATTTATTTCTGCTCTGATCTTTATGATTTCTTTCCTTCTGCTAATTTTGGGTTTTCTTTGTTCTTCTTTCTCTAGTTGCTTTAGGTGTAAATTTAGGATGTTTGAGATTTTTCTTGTTTCCTGAGGTAGGCTTGTATTGCTATTAAATTCCCTCTTGGAACTGCTCTGGCTGCATCCCGTAGGTTTTGGATTGTTTCGTCTTTGCTATCATACTTAGAATACTTGCTTAAATACGTAGAACACTTACTTCTAAGTATTTATTAATTTCCCCTTTGATTTCTTCAGTGATCCATTGGTTGTTTAGTAGCATGATGTTTAGTTTCCACATGTTTGTATTTTTCCATTTTTTTTTCTTTTTGTTGATTTCCAGTTGTATAGCACTGTGATTGGAAAGGATGCTTGATACAATTTCAATTTTCTTAAATTTACTTAGGCTTGGTTTGTGGCCAAGAATGTTATCTAGAGAATGTTACGTGTGCCCTTCAGAAGAATGTGTATTCTGTTGCTTTGGGATGGAATGTTCTATAAGTATCTATTAAGTATATCTGGTCTAATGCATCATTTAAGACCTGTGTTTCCTTGTTGATCCTTGTTGATTTTCTGTCTGGATGATATGTCCATTGCTGTAAGTGGGGTGTTCAAGGCCCCTGCTATTATTGTGTTGTTGTCAATATCTCCTTTTAAGGTTGTTAGCCATTGCCTTATATATTGAGGTGATCTTATGTTGGGTGCATATATATTTACAATTGTTGGATCTTGGATTGAGGCTTTGATCATTATGTAAGGACTTTCTTTGTCTCTTGTAATATTCTTTAAAGTCTATTTTGTCTGATGTGAGTATTGTTACTCCAGCTTTCTTTTGATTTCTGTTTGCATGGAATAGTTTCTTCCATCTTCTCACTTTCAATTTGCATGTGCCCCTAGAACTGAAGTGGGCCTCTTGAAAACAGCATATATATGGGTCTTGTTTTTGTATCCATTCAGCCAGTCCATGCCTTTTGGTTGGGGCATTTAGCCCATTTACATTTAAGGTTAATTATTGATATGTATGTTCTTATTGCCATTTAATTAATTGTTTTGGGTTTATTTTTGTTGGTCCTTTTTCTTCCCTTCTTCTCTTGTAGTTTGGGGACTATCTTTAGTGTTATGTTTGGACTGCTTTTTCTTATTTGTGTGTATCTATTGTAGATTTTTGGTTTTTAGTTGCCATGAAGTTTTGATCTAGAAGTCTATGTATATACAAGATTGTTTTAAGTTGTTGGTCTCTTAATTACAAGTGCATCTCCAGTATCCTGCATTTGTACCCTTCTCTTCTCATGACTTCTGGTTTTGTTAGCATAATCGTGTGTGGATGATTTCCTACCTTTACTATCTGTATGTCTTTACTGGTGAGCCTTGTCATTTGTAATATTTTTGTTTCTAGTTGCGGCCTTTTTTTTCCCCCACCTAGAGAAGTTCATTTAGTATTTGTTGTAAAGTTGGTTTAGTGGTGCTCAATTCTCTTGGCTTTTGCTTGTCTGTAAAGCTTTTGATTTCGCCTTCAAATCTGAATGAGTGAGAGCCTTGCTGAGTAGAGTAATCTTGGTTGGAGTTTTCTTCCTTTCATCACTTTAAGTATATTGTGCTATTCCCTTTCAGTTTCTGCTGAAAAATCTGACAATCATTTTATTGGTGTTTCCTAGTATGTTATTTGTTTATTTTCCCCAGCTACTTTCAATATTTTCTCTTTGTCTTTAATTTTGGTCAGTTCAATTAATACGTCTTGGTTTTTTCCTCCTTGGGTATATTTCATATGGTACTGGCTGTGCTTCCTGAACTTGCATGAGTGATTCCTTTCCCATGTTAGGGAAGTTTTTGGCTATTATCTCTTCAAATATTTTCTCTGGTCCTTTCTTTTTCTCTTCTCCTCTGGCACCCCTATAATACATATGTTGGTGCATTTAACGTTCTCCCAGAGTTCTCTTAAACTGTCTTCATTTCTTTTCAATCTTTTTTTTTTTCTGTTCTATATTAATGATTCCCAGTAGTCTGTCTTCCACCTTGCTTATTCATTCTTCTGCCTCCTGTGTTCTGCTTTGGTTGCGTCTAGTGAATTTTAAAATTTCAGTTATTGTATTTTGCTTATCTGCTTAATCCTTAAATCTTCCATTTCTTTGTTCAATGTTTCCTGTAATTTATCAGTCTTTTCTTTGAGTTTATTTCCAAGATCTTGAATCATCTTGACTATCATTAGTCTAAAGTCTTTTTCAAGAAGGTTGGTAATTTCCAGATCACTTAGCTGTTTTTTTTTTTTTTTCCCTTGTACCCTTATCTGAGTCATAATCCTCTGCCTTTTCATTTTGTATAGATTTTTGGTGTGGTCTCCTTTTTGCAGAAAATAGGGGGGGTAGCCTCTCTTGCTTCTGATGTCTGCCCCCTTTGTGGCTGAAGTTGATACAGGGGCTGGCTGTGACTTTCTGATAGGAGATATTGGTGCCTAGCTTGCAGTCTATTTTGTTGAAGGTTGTTCAGCAGTTGGTTGTAATTTTGTTGCTTTTATGAGACAAGGTAAGCGCCATTCCTTCTACTCTGCCATCTTAATCCCCTGTCTACAGCAAAAATTATTTAAAGGTCTTTATAGAGCAACATCCAGACTCTATTGTTCTTTAAAAATTTCTTCTTTATTTATTTCTTCTCTGTTCTTTATGATTTCTTTCCTTCTACTAACTGTGGAATTTGTTCCTCTTTTTCTAGTTCCTTTAGGTGTAATTTTAAGTTGTTTACTTGAGAATTTTCTTCTTTCTTGAGGTAGACTTACATTGCTAAAAAAATTTCCTCTTAGAACTGTTTTTTGCTGCATCCCATATGTTGTGGATCAGTGTGTTGTTCTTTTTATTTGTCTCCAAGTATTTTTTTTTTGATTTGATTTCTTCAGCAATCCATTGGTTGTCTAGTAAAATATTGTTTAGCCTCCATATATTTATTTTTTGCAGGTTTTTTTCCTCACATTTGATTTCCAATCTCATTGTGTGTGGTCAGTAAAGATGCTTGATAAGATTTTGGTTTCTTTTTTCTTTTCTTTTTCTTTTTTGGCTGCACCCATGGCATGTGGATGTTCTTGGGCCAGGGATCGAACCCACACTGCAGGTGCAGCAACCCTAGATACTTAACCCACTGTCAAGGGAGTGTCCTGATTTTAGTTTTCTTAAATTTACTAAGACTTGTTTTGTGGCCTAACATATGATCTGTCCTGGAGAATTTTCCATGTGCATTGAAAATAACATACTCTGCTGCTTTTGGATGCAGTATTCTATATGTGCCTATTAAGCCCATTTGGTCTGATGTGTCATTTAAGGCATTGTTTCTTTATTCATTTTTCTGTCTGGATGATCTATTAGTCGATGTAAGTGGGGTGTTAAAGTCCCCTACTATTACTGTGTTACTGTCAATTTCTCCCTTTATGTCTTTTAATACTTGCTTTATATATTTAGCTGTTCCTATGTTGAATGTATATTATTTACCTTTTTTTTTTTTTTTTTTTTTTTTGGTCTTTTTAGGACTGCACCTGTGGCAGGCTAGGGGTTGAATCAAATCTGTAGCTGCTGGCCTACACCACAGCCACAGCAATGTGGGATCCAAGCTGTGTGTGTGTGAACTACACCATAGCTCATGGCAATGTCAGGTCCTTAACCCACTGAGCAAGGCCATGGATTTAACCCATATCCTAATAGATACTAGTCAGGTTTGTTACAACTGAGCCACAATGGGAACCCCTATAGTTACAATTATTATATCTTCTTGGATTGATCCTTGGTCATTATGTAATGTTCTTCTTTGTCTCTTGTTACAGTCTTTGTCTTAAAGTGTATTTTGTTTGATATAAGGATTACTTCTGTTGTGGTAGGCTAACTACTGTGGGTGGTCTGGTAGACATGGCTGGCTCCTGGTCTGGTTGGTTGCAGGCCCTGCCTTGTGCAGAGGATACAGCTACTTGTTGGTGGGGCCAGGTCATAAAGTAGCTGGCTGTGGAACACTGTGTGTGTGTGTGTGTGTTGGGGGGGCGGGGTCAGGACTGATGCCAGCTTATTAGTGTGCAGCCAGGTTCTGAAGTAGGTGGTTGCAGGGCTAGGCTTCCTGGATTTAGTGTCAGCCTGCTGGTGGGTGGGGCTGGTTCCTGACATGGCTGGTATTATAGACACTGGGGTATCTCAAAGCTGGTGCTGGCCCACTGGTGAGTAGGACTGGATACCAGGGCAGCTGGCTGAGGGGGTCCATAGTGTCTTGGAGCTGGTGTCGGCCTAATGGTGGATTGGGAGACAGCTTGTGTAGGGGCCCTAAGGTTGGTGCTGGCCTGCTGATGGTTGGGCTGAATCCTGATATGGCAGGCTGCAGGGCTGTGGTGATCCTGGGGATGGTTTCACCTGCTGGTGGGTGGGGCTAGGGGCTAGGGGCTCAGGGAATCTGGTTCCTGCCCACTGGTGTATGATGCTGTTCCTGGAGCTGGCGATAGCTTATGGCCAGTCAGAGCTAGGTCCCAAGGTCTCTGGTTGCAGGGCCCTAGAAGTCTCAGTGATAGTGCTGAGGCACTGTATTTGGGACTAGGTCCTGGGCTCTCTGGTGGACATGTTTGTGTCCTAGGGAGGCTGTGGATTCAAGGAGTCTTGAGGCAGCCTGGTTGATAGGTGGGGCTGTGTCCCTCACCTGGCTGGTTGGGTTGAAGTCTCCATTACTGGTGCCAATATGCTGGTGGGCAAGGCCTCATGTACCAGTGCTAATAAGGTAGAGGGAGGACTCCAAAATGGTGCTTGCTAGCACCAGTGTCCACATGGTAGAAGGAGCTCCCTAAAATTGCTGCTGGTGTCTGTGCCCCCAGGGTGAGCGCTATATCCAGGAGGCTCTCCAAGATCAGCAGGTAGGTGATCCCAGAGCATGTGAGAATTTAGTGCATGCTATTTAAGAGTGGAGACTCATATTACTTATACTTGTCAAAATGTAAGCCCTGCTCTTCTTCAAAGCCAAATATCTGGAGGCTCATCTTCCTGGTTCAGGATGCCCAGGGTGGGGAGCCCAATATGGGGCTCAGACCCATTGCTGCTTAGGGAGAACCTCTGCAGTTGTAATTATCCTCTCATTTGTGCATTACCTACCTGGAGGTGTGGGGTCTTGACTGTAACACAGCACCATCCCTCCATCCATCTCATGGTTCATTCTTTATATTTTTAGTTGTAGGTAATCTTTTTTTTTCTTTTTCTTTTGGTCTTTTTTTTGCTATTTCTTGGGCTGCTGCCACGGCATATGGAGGTTCCCAGGCTAGGGGTCTAATCGGAGCTGTAGCCACCAGCCTACGCCAGAGCCACAGCAACGCGGAATCTGAGCTGCGTCTGCAACCTACATCACAGCTCACAGCAACGCCGGATCGTTAACCCACTGGGCAAGGGCAGGGATCAAACCCGCAACCTCATGGTTCCTAGTCGGATTTGTTAACCACTGCTCCACAACGGGAACTCCTAGTTGTAGGTAATCTTTTCTTGTAGATTCTGGTCTTTCTCATCAATAGTTACTCTCTAAAGAGTTTTAATTTTGGTGTGCTCATGAAAGGAGGTAAGCTCAGGGTCTTCCTACTCTGCCATCTTGGCCAAGTTCCTCTAGAATGTTGGATATAAGTCCATCTTCAGAAGCCAAGCAGGAGACATAAATTTGAGGTTTGTCATCACATAAATGCTACTTCAAATTCTAAGATTAGGTAATATTACCAAGGGGGATGCATGTGGAGATGTGTGATTCAGACCAAGAGCTGAATTCTGGAGCAGACCAATGTTAAGAGCTGAGGAAAAGAGGAGCAACCAGCAAGGTACAAAGTAACCAAACCCAAGACTCATGTATTAAGAAGAGAGCAATCAGCTGCATCGAATGCTGCTGATGTGAGGAGACGAGGGCTGAGACCAGACCCCTGGCTTCAGGGATCTGTGGTGATCCTGACGAGAGATAGTTTGATGGAGTGTGGAGGCAAGAGCTCAACTGAAGTGTTTAAGAGAATGAATGAAAACAAAAACAAAAACCCATGAAAAAGCAAGCACAGACACATTTTTCAAGGACCGTGGCTATAAAGAAGAGCAAAGAGGAAGTTCCCTTGTGGTGCAGTGGGTAAAGGACCCATCATCCCTGCAGCTATGGCATAGGTTGCAACTGTGGTGCAGGTTCAATTCCTGGTCCAAGAACTTCCATATGCCATGTGTGCAGGGGGTGGGAAGCAAAGATTTGAGGTGGAGGCTGACAAATGAAGTAGGAGGAAAGGTAGTTGGGGGGATTTTAAGAAGGAAGAGGCAACTGTGTACTTGTATTACGCTACTGGGGATGATCCAGGAGGATGCTCTCTTGCCCTTGTTAAGTGTGCTCATGGGCTCCAAGTGTAACTTTTTAGACATCATCAGATGAAATCCAGTCCTTCTGTTCAACCACACAGGGTAAGTGCACTGTCCTTGGCTGTTCAGTTATACAGTTGACTACTAGTCAAAACTATGCTTATCCCTGCAGCTGAAAAGCAGAGTATTGTTCACTGCTCCACAGAAGTTTCTAACACTCAACTGACATTCACAAAGTGTGACTCTGGATTCAGGTAGGATCTGACCTTCCCGCCTGGTTCTCTCACACACTGACTAGTTGGATTACAGTAAATGCCATCATTCTCAGAATGCACTTACCTGGTGCTTCCCATCTCTGTTCCTGGTTATATATCTCAGGGTACAACAAGCCTCCAATATCATCTCCTCCCTACACTTCTTTGGAGTATGCAAGAGGTAAAATTTAGCATGGAAGGAGGCTGAAGAGAATGAACACTGCTCTGGTTGCTTCTAAAAGCAGCACATGCTGCTGAGGGATGGGTGCTAGGTTTTCTGACTGAAACATGTACATGTAAGAGAAATTTGTCTGCCTTCCTCTTTCAAGTAGCTGTCACTGAGGTAAGGCATGAGTATCCCACCAATTCTTTATTCTGCAAGTGAGACTTAGTGATTTTTACCCTGAGAAATTCCTCCCAGATCCAATATGTTGGGCACTGGTCATGGTTTTTGGTGATAGAACACCTTTATCTCTTGTTTTTCTTCCATTACTTTATTGGAAAACTGGGGTGGATTAAGTCAGGGTGATTAGCCTGATGGCTATGTTTTAAAGTTAAGGCCACAGGCATTGCTCTGAACTGTGATGTATAGGCTGCAGATGTGGCTCAGATCTGGCATTGCTGTGGATGTCGTGTAGACTGGCAGCTGTATCTCTTATTTGACCCCTTGCCAGGGAACTCCCATGTGCTGCAGATTCAGCCCTAAAAAGGAAAAAAAAAAAAAAAAAAAGTTAAGGCCACAGGTACATGTACTGAATAAACCAAAATGCTTAATTTTATTTTCTATGAAATGGTTTATTTTACTATTTACCATGGAGGGGCTACAAATAAATATCTGGTATGAACACTAAGGACTAGGCAACACTGGTATAACAGTGGTTACGAAGACTTGGGAAAGGTACAGGATGGACATCATTTACATTGCTCGTATCCCCCTTAAAAACATCAAAGGCACTTATCAAAATGGTTAAATAGTGTAGAATTTTAAACAATGACATACACCCCAGGCATAAAACGAAATGCTTGAGCTTTCTTACAGTTTGATTTCTGACATGTTACTGACTAAAATCTGATTTGTGCAATTTACTTTGTAGCCTTAAAGTATTTAATTAATAGGTTATTTGATTTTAAGACTTTTCAAATGAAAATAACCTAATGGAGTACTATAATGTCAGAATTTTTCTTTACCCAATTTTTATAAGAAGCACTGCTATCTCCCAGTAAATGCAGTAGACCCCGTATTATGTCAATCATGTCATCCCTGCAGTAACGACCCGGATGCTGACGCACACTTAGGTACGAGCACACTTGGTGCCTTTGTGATTTCCTAGGCATGTTCACCTAGCAAGTGCCAGGTACAGAGCATCATGCTGGGTGCTGTGGGGACACAAATATGATGTGATCTGTGCTTTGCCAAGCTTACATGTGTCCCCCTTAATCAAGTCGGTCATGCTTTCCTTTCAGTTCCTACTGACTTGTTCCAAGCAGCTTCTTAAATAAAATAGGAGCCAGAATCACAATTTGTGTCACCTATCCCTTATTCTACTTGACCTTGAGAAAAAGAATAAGACCAACATAAACAGAAGCCCGAAGCCCTACATCAGTCTAAGGAATTTGTCTACGCCATGGGAAACACGGTGGATGGCTTGGTAAGTAGGGCACCTTTCAGCTCCAGACAGTGTCTCATTGCTTAGCGGCAATTTCCTAAACAAATGTAAGCACTATATTGCATTCAAAAACAAATGGATAAATGTAATTGGATTGATTCAGGTTTTGGTTCCCTACTTAGGGAAAAACTGGCTTCTATCACATTTCCAGGTGAAAACATAAAATGAAACTAATAAGAGTTTTCCTTGACTTATGAACACTGACTCAATGCATTAAAGACATCTTCTAATGGCGTTCACTCTCAACATGAAAAAAAATCTCTTGCATATTTTCTAATCATAGTATATATATATAGATGTAGACAGTGTGGGCAACAATGCTGACAGGCCATCAAGCATGTATAAGAGCGTACAGACAATGAGAAATCCTTTTTGCTCAGTTTGTACATATATAACCCTTTTCAGGATACCCACATGCTACACAGAATTGAAAGATGACAATTTGTGCTATAAAAAATGAAGTTATAGTTTTTCAAAGCAGAGTGATGGCACAGGGAGACTACAATAAGCAATCTACTGGAGGGCTAACAAACCTTTTTCTGTATTTGATATGTACTAATTACTCTGCCTCCATTTTGGATAATGTTCTAGAGGAGCCAAAAGGCCACAGGTACGGAGTTCCCTTCGTGACTCAGCGCATAACGAACCTGACTAGGATCGATGAGGATGTAAGTTCAATCTCTGGCCTTGCTCAGTAGGTTAAGGATCCGGTGTTGCTGTGAGCTGTGGTGTAGGTCACAGACGTGGCTCGGATCCCACGTTGCTGTGGCTGTGGCTTAGGTCAGCTGCTGTAACTCCAATGCGACCCCTAGCATGGGAACTTCCATATGCTGTGGGACAGTTGTGGCCCTAAAAAAACAAACAACGAAGAAACCCATAGGTATTACTAAGTTATAATCAGTAGGATTAATCACACAATTGCTGCACGGCAACAGATTTCAGTAGTTAAACATAAAATGAGGGTATGTTTTAAGCATTATAAAAATAGTGACCTGAATTCGCTGGGTATCACCTAGTACTCACAAAGCTACTCGAAGTTTTTTCTGTTATCTTCGTTGTTAAATAATAAAAGTTTTGATGGTGGGGAAACTTCATTTTTTAAGGGCAGATCATCTGAGCTGAAGGAAAAAGAATGATTAAGGAGGGAAGGAAGGTAGGCCTGGCATCAATTTGAACAGTGTATTTCTCTTTTTTTGAAGGCTCATGTCTCCAAGTTTAGAATAATAGCCATGTTAGCCATTTTAAGGTTCTCAAGATTAATGAAAACCAAGAAAGACTGAAATGATAAGCTGTGAATCAAGCCACCACTAGTACAAAGCTCTGAGTGACAAATCTGTCCCCAATATTCTCAGCAGCAATATATTTAAAATACAAAGAGAACGACATATATATATATATATGATATTGTCATATAAATATTTGTTTTTCATGGCTAAATTTTTAAAAAATTTTACAATTTTATTTCTTTAAAAGCATAGTTTTATTAAAGAAACACTGGAAATGTGAATTCTTTGAGAAATAATCTTCATCTTCACCGATGATACGGAGAAACCAGACTTCTACACCAAATAATGGAAAATTAACCACTGGTGAGTCTAGTTCCAATCCCAAATAAAGGACACATATATACCTGTTGGGCCTGATTGGGTCCACTCATAGCATTTCCATTTCTGTAGTAGCTACTGAAATTCTAAAAATGCTCATTTTCCTGGTTATCATCCTCTGTCAAAGGGTTTAGTATTTATTAACTGACATTACAAAGAGTGAAGAGACCTCTGAGAAAACACTCCATAGTAGGTAAGACCTTTATCTCTTTTTAAATGTTCTTAGTGGACTATAATATTTAGTAGTTATATTTAGATCTTCATAACTTGCAAATGTCTTGAGTATTTCTTAATCTGCTTTCTCCCTTCAAATTTCTTTCCATTAAAAACAGAAAATTTTTGCACCTTAATACTAATGCTGTAGTATTAAAAAAAAATTCTGTTTCATACATTTTTGATATTAAAGTGACCACAATGAACCCTATAAGGATCATTTTTTCCTTATTTAAACACTGGTATTTCCTATTAATCTTATTTCAAATTTAGAGTTTTATATATATTGTGAGAATGTCCATGTACACAAGTTCCCACAGAACTTTGAATTTTACTATGAAACTTCCTCCTCGCACACATTAGAGGACTATGTATTTTCACTCTGACATGCTTAAACAACCCAAGGAGGCTGGCACATTTTCAAGTTAACTCTTTTTATCATTATAAAAACAGACTGAGATTAATGGTGACCTTGTCCTTTGGTTACTGACAAACTGCTTACCTAGACTCCTGACCCTTTACAGTCATTATTGTGGCTCATTTGACACTTGATTGTATGTATATCATGCATGACCCAGGAGATAACTAGACAATGCAAAAATAGCAAACTCTAAGCACATGACTTTGCTACTTTTCACACTTTTTGTAAAAGAGCTAGCTGACATTAAAGAGCTATTTACAAAAATTAGCAAGCAAGTTACTTGTGGATTTAATATACTCACATGAGGACTGGTCTTTCCTTATTGGAGGCTAACTGAAAATAAAGTGGACCATGACTTGTAGCTTTATGTTGATAATTTTCAAATACTCCAATGATGCTTTCCAATAATTTTTTTTGGTCTTTTTTGTCATTTCTAGGGCCGCACCCGTGGCACATGGAGGTTCCCAGGCTAGGGGTCCAATTGGAGCTGTAGCCGCCGGCCTACACCAGAGCCACAGCTACACGGGATCCGAGCTGCGTCTGCGACCCACACCACATGGCTCACAGCAACACCGGATCCTTAACCCACTGAGCAAGGCCAGGGATTGAACCTGCAACCTCATGGTTCCTAGTTGGATTTGTTAACCACTGAGCCACGACAGGAACTCCCCAATAATTTTATTACTCGTTGTATGGTGCCATATTACGCTTTCACACTATTGAAATCTCCCATTTCCATAATCCAAACACCAAAAAATCACTACACATTTCCTTAAACAGTCAAAAACAGGTTTACTGGAATGTTTTTAGTTATAGCTGAAAGGCAGCAACGTTTATAACATTTAGCTTTTGCTATACCCATAAACCTGTGAAAATTGCTTGCAAAGCAATTGTAACATGAGAAAAATCTTGCAAAGATTGGTCGAATGGTTATACATGTCTTTCAGCATAATGATTTGGTACTCTACAGAGGCTCCCTGACCACCAGTCTGACTCCCAACTTGATGCAATGAATCCAAGTCTTTATGCCATTAAAATAACAGTATGAAATATTGTTATCAGTGTTAAATTATATACACAGATAGTGAACTGGCAAGTATCTAGTTTCAAATCAGACCCTTGGAATATGGTAAAATCGAGGTTGCTATTATCTTTGCCTTAAACATAATTATTAAAAACACATTTTGTTGGAAGGGGAGAAGATAACTGGATATTCTCAGTGCTCCAATTTGAAGTGACACTTGCCTCTTAATTTCTTGAAAAAGAAGCTTTGAAAGTTATATACATGGGTTTCATTTAAATTATGCAGCAATCTTTTATTACTGTCCCAGATTTTGTTTAATGAAGATCTGTCATCAAATCAAGTATGGTATTTCACAACTACAAGAACTGCAAGAGAAAAAATGAAAAAGAAACGTATCAAAATCAGATTCATATGCTGTGTTAGAAACAATATTCCTAAATGTAGCTGTGTCCATTCTGGAAACAGGTAATGATAACTTTTATCTGAAATGATAAACGGGAATGGAGAAGCAAAAATATAAAACAACCTTAATGTCTAACACTGGCATTTTGATCAGATTATGGTATCACTATAGCATAAAGCAAAAATATTTTTAAAATATTTAACAACATGGGAAAATACTTACAATATATTGTTTGGAAAAGTACATATATGATCTTAGTTTTTGAAATATTTGTTTATATGTTAGGAAAAGACAAAGTATATACAGTAGTTATATTAACAATAGCTCTCTGTGTGGGAAAATAACAGCTCTATTTCATTTTCTTCTTTATGCTATTCAACTTTCCATATGCTCAATTCTTTTTCATCTTGTTGTTTTTTTGTTTTTGTTTTTTGTTTTGTCTTTTGAGGGCCACACCCATGGCATATGGAGGTTCCCAGACTAGGGGTCCAATGGAAGCTGCAGCTGCTAGCCTATGCCACAGCCACAGCAACGTGGGATCTGAGCCACGTTTGTGACCCACACCACAGCTCATGGCAACGTCAGATCCTTAACCCACTGAGTGAAGCCAGGGATCGAACCTGCAACCTCATGGTTCCTGGTTGGATTCGTTTCTGCTGTGCCATGATGGGAACTCCCATATGCTCAATTCTTGATACTTGGAGTAGTTATGTTCTCTAAAGTCACCACAAACACTGAATGAGTGCATAATGAACTAGTGCTCTGAGGGGAAATACAGGGTTAAATTCCTGCAGGCCCTTGGATACATTTTTAAAAACCAATCAATACGTAACCTGGTTTTATATGTTCCTGTTTGAGAAAATCTATTTAATATTTACTGTTGACTCATTAACATTGAACTCATGGCCACACATCACACCTGAGCTTAGCTAATACGTGTATTTCCTCCCCAAGGCACATCACAGCCTTGTGCTTAACCCCACTAGACAGCACTTCAGTAACAGCGAAGTCACCCAGATGCACAAAAAATGTGAGAAACGTGGCATTAAACAGACCCTGAAGGACACCTGTTTACTTTGAGATGAAAGTAGAAGGCAGAGCATGACCTCGTTAGAATTAGCTGGGAACGTGCAGGTCAAAAGACTTAAAGTTTGCACTTCTCTTAATACATCAGCCAATGACTCCGAAAGCACTGGGGTAACTAATCAACGTTAGCTAGTGGAGGAATTAAAAAACACAGAATCCACAAGTGACTTTTCTTCGCAACAAAACCTTTTTTCTGTTTAAAAACAGTATTACCTGGAGTTCCCACCATGGCTCAGCAGGTTAAGGATTCTGTGTTGCCATAGCCGTGGCTCAGATTCAATTCCTGGCCCAGGAACTTCCATGTGTTATGGGTGCAGCCAAAAAAGAAGACTATCACCATGGGATTTTTCAAATGGTTATTCTGAGAGATACTTGCCAAATCTTAAAAAAAAAAATCTCTATAGGAGTTTCCACTGTGGCTCAGTAGATTAAGAAACCAACTGGTGTCTGTGACTTTGCTCAGTGAATTAAGGATCTGGTGGTGGTGTGAGCTGTGGTGTAGGTCGCAGAAGTGGCTCAGATCCTGCATTGCTGTGGCCGTGGTGTAGGCTGGCAGCTGCAGCTCTGATTTGACCCCTTGTCTGGGAACTTCCATAATGCTGCAGGTGTGACCATAAAATGGAAACAAAAACAAAGAAAAAGAAATCTCTGTAAACACAGATAAAGCAGCTTTAGAGAAAAGGAGACATTAAAAGTGATCCAACCAGAGAAAGACGAATGTAATAGCACTTACATGTGGAATCTAAAAAGTAACACAAATGCATCTATAATACAAAACAGAAAGTCTCACAGTCAAGAAAAATTTATCGTTAGCAAAGGAGAAAGGGAGGAGGGGAGGACAGATTAGGAGTATTCGATTAACAGATACAAACTACTATACGTAAAATAGATAACCAACAAGAATTTACTGTATATTATAAGATATTGAATATAGTTCTGTGCTAATCTATAATGGAAAATGTGTGAAAAAATCACTGAGCTGAATCAGTAATCTGATTCTGAATCAGTGCTCTTAATCACTTTGCTATATACCTGAAACTAACACAATATTATAAATTAATTGCAATAAAAATTTTTAAATGATATTTTAAAAAGAATATTAAGGAAAAAAGGGGCAAGAGTTATGCTTTAATGACTGAAATGAAGCTCAAATCTACAATAAAAATTATCATCTGGAGTGAATGGATAAAGAAGATGTGGTACACATGGACAATGGAATACTACCCAGCCAAAACACCCCCAAAATAGTGCTATTTAAAGCAGCCTGGATGGAACTAAAGATTATCATGCTAGTGAAGTCAGTCAGAAGGAGAAAGACAAATATCACATGATACCACTTGTAGAATTTAAAAAATGATACAAAAGAACCTATGTATGAAACAGACTCACAGACTCAGAGAACAAACTTGTGGTTGCCAAGGTGGAGAGGGCTTCGGGAGGGATGGAGTGGGAGGGTGGGGTTAGCAGACGTAAACTATTATATATGAAGGGGATAATCAACAAGATCCTACTACACAGCACAGAGAACTAGATTCAATGTCCTGTGATAAACTATAATGGAAAAGAATATTTTCAAAAAAGACTGCATGTGTACATCTGAGTAACTTTGCTGTATAGCAGAAATTAACACAACACTATCAATCAACTACTTCAAGAAAAAACTATCATCTGGAGAAGTTATCTGGATTTTTCTTCAAACACAATATTGCAAAATTCAATCTGCCATACCTAAACGTTAATAAATGGAAAATGAGTATTTGGTCCTGAGCATAATAGTAAACATATTTGGCCTCAATCACTGAGCCCTGCGTTTTGGGGACTGGGGTTGAGGGTAGGACAGGGGTGCTCTTTGAGTATCTGATGAAAGACATACTTTCTCCCATAAAAATGTACATATGCATATTCACATAAAATTTTACATATTGTTTCCAGAGAGCTATAGATTTAGTTTAAGAGCTCCTGACTGGGTCAGAAGTCATCACTCAATCCTAATATTAGTCATACTAAGTCAACTGAAAATAAAAAGGAAATTTAGGTAAACTTCAAAACAAATGATACCCCCCAAAATTAATAATCCAGTAAATACTTACTGATAATCACTAACAAAAGGATAGCAGCAACCAAAGCCATGATGGCTTTTATCTACAACACACAAAAATGCATAAGAAAGATGAATGTTTGACTTGTTAATAAAGACTGTTGTGCTATTTACCATATTACACTAACTCATCAGTGGACAGGTTCACCCCTTAAAAGGTTTCCAAATTTAGATTCTTCATAAATAACTTCATTTAATAAATAAGTTGCCTAAGAGCACTGTGTGTCAGTTCCCCAGTTAAGAGAGAAAACTTAAGATTAGTCCTTAGCTACTTAACACTTTAGGTTCACATCCTCTCTCTATAAAATTGTCACATTCCTCATTTAATCCTAAAATGCATAAATTATTTCATTTGATTTTCCTGATGAATTCAAATGAAAGCCTGTTTTTATCAAACATTTTCAGAGATAATCGATTCAAGATGGTTCAATCAGAAAAAAGACACCCAATTATTATTAACACAGGAAACAATCTGATGAGTATCACAAACAGCAACTAGGAGTAGCTAATGAAATGTTTCTAAAATAGAACTACTGGAGAAATTTTAGTGCCATTACATTCATGACAAGAACAAAAAACAGATTAAATGGAAGCTTTGCAATTTGAATATCAGGTGCCTATTAAAATTATTATTTATGGTATCCAAAAAGTGTAGAAACAGATTCAGATCAGATGGATAGAGGAGGTACATTTCCCATAGGTGTCTAGGTCCACATTATATTATCAAGTGACAAAGTGATCTTTAGTGACAAAGCGATTCAGAGAATATGTGGAAGACTTGCATTTTTTAAAAAAACTGAAAACATTTCTAAATTTGGAATTGCATAGCAGTTTTTCAACATTACCAAAAAATATATTAATTTGCCCTGTTAATCTGTGCTAGACTTAACATTTAAAAGATTTAGATGGAAATATCAATATTAATTTTAAAACACCTCAGTAAATAAAGTCTCAAACACTGGCCAGGAAATGTTTACAATCAAAAATGCCAGTTACATATTCATGCATGACCAAAGCGCTCTTCTTCCAAAGGACATGGACAAAAATCTGTTTCTCATTAAACATACAAGAGCCTCAGAGCCTCCTAAGATAGTTAAGTGTCAGTGATTCTCCCCACCTGTTGGATAATTTTGTTCACTTATTTTTTTGTCTTGTCTTTTTTAGGGCCGCACCCACAGCATATGGAGGTTCCCAGGCTAGGGATCCAATTGGAGCTGTAGCCGCTAGTCTATGCCACAGCCATAGCAACTCGGGATCCGAGCCACATCGGTAACCTACACCACAGCTCACAGCAATGCCAGATCCTAACCCACTGAGTGAAGCCAGGGATCAAACCCGTGTCCTCATGGATGCTAGTCAGGTTCATTAACCACTGAGCCACCACAGGAACTCCATCATTTATTTTTAAAGTTGGGTTTATTGAACATACTTTACATAGAATAAAATTCACTCTTTTAAAGTTCATTTTGAGGGGAGTTCCCGTCGTGGCTCAGTGGTTAACAAATCTGACTAGGAACCATGAGGCTGCGGGTTCGATCCCTGCCCTTGCTCAGTGGGTTAGGGATCTGGCATTGCTGTGAGCTGTGGTGTAGGTCGAAGAGGCGGCTTGGATCCCCTGCTGCTGTGGCTCTGGTATAGGCCAGCAGCTACAGGTCTGATTAGACCCCTAGCCTGGGAATCTCCATGTGCCGCGGGTGCAGCCCCAGGAAAGAAAAAAAAAAAGTTCATTTTGATGCATTTTGACAAACATGTAATTATCAACCACCACCACCACAGTCAAACAGAAGACTCTTTCATCACTCCAAAAAGTGCTCTCATGCCCTGCTATAGTCAATCTCTACCCCTCCACCTTTAGCCCTGGGCAACCTCTGATCTTTTTCCTGTCCCTATATCACTTTCATTAGCCCTTCCTAAATAAGCATAACTTAATCTGGAATATGGTAGTGATACAGAGACTATTTATAAGTATAAATTAAGGATATAATTCAACTTTTCCCCTTAAAAGTATACTATTTCTTTGATCTGGACCCCATAAAGTATAAAGTGAAAATCTTTAGATATGACCAGGCAAAATGCACATTATTTTATTAATGGGAATATGGGGAGAGAAGGTGAATGGCTCGTGGACCTTTTGTTCTTGCAATCTAGTCTCCACGATAGAAAATTTATTCACTAAAGAAAGTAGAAAATTTAAATTCTAGATGAGAGAATTGTTTCTTTCCCCATGTTCTATTTCTGAAAGTAAGTGAGTTAAACAGATAAACAAAACTGAATAAATCCAAGGCAACTCTTGGAAGAAGTCCTTAGCATATCATCAAGTTTTGAAAATTATTGCTAAACTTGAAAATGAGAGACTAAAAACAATGAGTTATATCTAAGATTTTCAACAAAGCCAAAAATGATACACAGTTCCAGGAGGAAAAAGAAAAGATCTGCTTATATGACATGAAATTTGCTATGAAATCTTAAGAGAAATAGTTTTCTGTTTAATAATTAGTAGCCGTACTTGATTTAAGGAGTAAATTCATTTGTATAAAATGTTTTATAGGAATGTATTAGCATATAAAGATTCCCATTGTTTTCCTTGTTACAAATTTTTCTTTTATATCTTATTTGGAATAACAGGACAGTGGGATTTTTTAAGCTCCATTTGCCATGTGGATTCTGACATATAAACTGGATTTACTTTTTCAACCCTTTTCAAATGAAAATTTTATTTTTCTCAAGTTGCATTCTACCTTTTATTTATTTATTTTTGTCTTTTTAGGGCCACATCCATGGCATATGAAGGTTCCCAGGCTAGGGGTCGAATCACAGCTACAGCTGCTGGCCTATGCTGCCACAACAATGCCAGATCCAAGCCTCATCTGCGACCCACACCACAGCTCACAGCAATGCCAGATCCTTAACCCACTGAGTGAGGCCAGCGATCGAACCTGCATCCTCATGGATACTAGTCAGGTTCATTAACCACCAAGCCATGATGGGAACTCGCAGTCTATGTTTTAAATAACTCTATGTAATGCTATAGGTTGTTCCAAAAAGATACTAATAATAAATTATAATATTTCTTACACGGTAAGTCTAGAGGTAGCTAAATTATTGATAAAATGTGGATTACTCTCTGTGAAGAAATCTACAAAAACATCCTTTTAGGCATTACTTGATTTCTTTAGTTATTTCTGTCTTAAAAGGTATTAATTCAACAAATATTTACTGAGCACCCACTGTGTCCCAGGTTCAGAAGATATACTAAGAAGCAAGACAGTTATAGGACCCGTCCTCACAGAATGTAGAAAGGCCCTTTCTTCTTTATGTCTTTGAGTACCACTGGATATGCAGCAACCTATCCAACATCTTCTGATTTACTTACTTTGCATCCGCGCCACCACATTTGCCTTCGAAGTTGTTTGGATCTGTTGCTAAAAGCTGTTGCATTATCCGATAAGCTTTCTATATCACATAGAGAATGAAGAGAAGGATTAAATGACCTAACAGGCGTCTTTTATATAGTCACACAAAGATAAAAAATATTAATTTCTACTTCTGCAAATCTATTCCCTTTTAAGCACAAAAACAGTATCTTTTCTCTCCTGCACTCACAAACTCTGGCATTCTTTAGTCTAGAAAAAAACCAAAAAGCAAAAAAAAGTGGCTGTAGGTTAGTTTGCTCAATCCACTTTTACAAAAAGAGTAAGAGAAGTCTTCCCAGGGCCTCACCACTTTCAAATAAATTTATGAATTATGGCAGAAAATACTCTTTAGAAATTCAAACACTTGGCACATCTATAGAAAAAAAATTTATACATGGAGAAGGCTAGATGCTTAGAAGATACCAAAAATGAATGATTTTGAAGCAAAACAATATGAATTTTAAAAAGTGGTTAAATAGGTTTTTTGGTTACACAAGTCTACCAAAGATTACTCAGATATTCATTCAGCCATTCGTCATTTAAACAATATGTGAATGCCCAATAAATGCCAGGAATTGTTATAAGTCAAAGACTAACATTAGTGAGTAAAGAAAGGTTGCTAAGCTGCCAGAGAAAGCATATGAGAATAAGTTTAACATAAGTGTTGAAAAGAAGTGATTAGACCTGTCCTTGAGATCAGGAGAAAGGACAGGAACATAATAGGACAAAACAAAAAAAATACTCTTTAACTCTTCAACAATGAACTTTTAATTTTTCCATTCTCAATTGATCGATTAAAGAAATACAACAAGATAATTCAAAGTAAAGGGAACTTAAGTTAAAACATTAAAATCATAAATGCCCTTTTTCCCATGTCAAGATTCCCAAACTTTGGCTAGAAAAGTGGGAGAATTATCAAAACACAGATTAATAATATCAAGAAATATATGAAGAGTCTGTACCTGATTTGTCCTGTAGTTCATCTAGTCTCTCCCCTCTTTCAATTACCTTTGTAATATTTTCTTGCATGACATCAATGACTTCATCCACCTGATTCTGAACACTAGTTTAAAAAAAGATTAAATATAATTTATTTCTCTTCTGTAAATTTTACAACTTTTGATATTTTCATTAGATATGATAGAAAAAGTAAGTTCCCAGAATTATTAAACTCTAAAAAGGTTAAGACTTGTAGCAATGTTCCTTCCATTTGAGTGCTTGAGTACTCAGGCAATTAAAAGATAATATGATATAAATAAAAGCAATATTTAACTTAAAGTTTATTCTTGGCCATTTCTGCAAATTAAATGCACTGTCAGAATGCTCAGTAACTATAGAATTTAGTCAAATAGCTTGACTCTAAGTAATGTTTCATCTTCTTTTCAACAGGCCGTTGAGACACCACATAGACACAGCTATACATGCAGGTCATACACTAAGGCTAATACAAAAACTTGCCCAGGAATGTAAGAAGCCTATAAAAAATATTTAGTTTTCAAAATGGAAAGGTACAATGTGTTCTAGGATACTACACTCATTGGGTACACTCATGGGTTTCCTCTTAAATAGAGTTTAAGACAATAACCACCACTCTGGAAGGTACTGAAGCGCTCATGAAGAAGCAAATAGGAAATATTTTTTTGTTGTTCTTCAAAATGAAAAAATGATTTTCTCCTTTATAGTAGGTGATTAGAGCCTGTTATAACCAAACTTCAGGATGTCCAATGAAGATTTATTCTAAATTCAAAATTTTAATAATTGGTTCTCAGCTGCCTACTCTCTCTCACAAGTTGCCCCTAGAGTACACAAACATAGAAATTTTGAATTATTTAAGTGTCTAGTTGCCATTTGTTGCTTCAATCATTAGACAAAATGTTACCTTAAAATTAGTTTATGAAATAAGTCATGCCAGTGAAATATTTATTTTTTGTGTGGATTTGTATCTTTGTTTCCAGTGAAATATTTAAAAGGAAAAAAATTAAATGAACTCACAGTTCTTACAACTGTCATAATAAAAACTTTAAAATTAAAAACTGTTTAAAGTGGATTACTAGCAACTATATAAATAAATATATATGTTTTAAATAAACTAGAATATGCAATTGTCCTTTCTAGTTGGGGAAGTGTGTCAATTTGTCAATTATCACCTAGGGATTTCATAGTGCACAGCTCCTCATGGCCCTCTATATTACTCCTCCAACTAACCAACTGAGTTGGGGGTGAGGCATGGTCATGTGTAATTTTGAAAGAGTTCTATCCCTTTCCTATCATGAAGCTATATCTTCAAAACCTTTGCTTTAGGAGTTCTCGTCGTGGCGCAGTGGAAACGAATCTGACTAGGAACCATGAGGTTGCAGGTTTGATCCCTGGCTTCACTCAGTGGGTTAAGGACCCAGCATTGCTGTGAGCTGTGGTGTAGGTCAGTCACAGACATGGCTTGGATCTGGCATTGCTGTGGCTGTGGTGGAGGTCGGTAGCTGTAGCTCCTATTAGACCCCTAGCCTGAGAACCTCCATATGCCACAGGTGCGGCCCTAAAAAGACAAAAGATAAAAAACAAAACAAAAAAACCCTTTGCTTTAAAAACAAAATGAAGGCCCATTTAGACAGTTTCAGAACTATTCTCAGATTCAAGAAGCAGTTACTATGTTTGGTGATAGTCACCTCCCTCTTATATTAAAAGCATTATGTACACCCACTGATGATCTGCACATAGACTTCAGGGTTCATCATAGCTTCCTAGAGTTCTGTGCCTCCCACAAAATCTACTACTGAAGTGTATAAAACTGAAGTGTAACCAAGCTAGGAGATGAACTGTCTTCTGCCCAAACAGATCTGAAACAGCCCCTGAATTCCTAAGATATCTTATTGCAACTCCGTGGCAGAGAGCTAAAGATGTAAAATCTTATACAAGAATAATGGGACAGGAGTTCCTGTAGTGGCTCAGTGGTTAAGGAATCCGATTAGGAACCATGAGGTTGCGGGTTCGATCCCTGGCCTCACTCAGTGGGTTAAGGATCCGGCATTGCCATGGGCTGTGGTGTAGGTTGCAGACGCGGCTCAGATCCCGCACTGCTGTGACTCTGGTGTAGGCCGTCGGCTACAGCTCCAATTGGACCCCTAGCCTCGGAACCTCCATATGCTGCAGGTGTGGCCCTGGCAAAGACCAAAAAAAAAAAAAAAAAAAAAAAGAATAATGGGACAAATACTGAAGCAACTAATCAATTTATTCAATAAATAATTTTATATTTTTAAATTTTTTTTTCAGGGCTGCACCTGCGGTGTATGGAGGTGAGGGGAAACAGGAAATAAGCATGTAAATAAATAAATACTTGCACTTAGTGTTAAATGCTAAGGCTCAACAATGCAGAGACTGCCTATTTTCTCACTTTCGTAGCTCCAGTACCTGCAACATTGCTTGGGACAGATATATACTCCATATATAGCTGCTGAATAAGAGAACAATTTGGGTATAAGTCCTGCAAATCATACCCAGCTACTTGAGAAACAAATATGAGGCAGTGAATACAGAAGTCTCCATTTAACTATAATGGAAGCAGAGCTATTGTTCATCAAAGGCCAATCTTGACATTCTCAAGTAGTTATTTTCCATCACATACAAGAGATAATAGCCTAAAGTAAGGCACAGCAGGGTGGAAATGGACAAAATGTACTGCAGCTCCTACACGTGATCAGATACTAGCTATTACAGGTATTAATATATCTATTCTACATGTGATTTTAAAACAAAAGTAGAATAGCTGAAGGAATAATTATGGTCCCAGATCCCTATAAGTAAAGACTACACAATTATAGGCAGATTGATTAGAACAGAACTCATAAAATTCCAAATTCTTACTAGAATATCATAAACCTAGGGGTATTACCTCAATAACATGACACACATGTAATAAATCTTTTAGGCTAATGGGGAGCATCCAGCATCTTAATTTTTCTACCAAGTGATTAATAAAATACTGTTATTTCCTCCTTCACGTATTACTATCCAGTGGTGTAACATGCTTAATCCAGCTAATGTATAACCCTCATTCAATCATAAGATGATATATAATCTCATGACTGTGCTTCTATATTTTCAGATATTTCCATGCCCAGAACATAACTTTTATAGAAAAAAAGAAAATTATCTACTTCTTTAGTGTAATTTTTTTTAAGTGTAAAAACATGTATTTCCCCATGATCGTTTATATTTTCACAGCAGTTACAATACTTTGATTTCTCTCAGTATTTTATGTTGATCTTATCCTCATTATTATACCATCATACCTTAAAAACAGAGACTGTCCCACTAACCTGTTTCCCAGGTCATGTGAAATGTGCCTAGCAGAAAACTGGCATTTGACAAATATTTTCTGATTTGAATTAGGTATTTCATTTATTCAAAAATATTTACTAAAGGGTTATTATGTTTTCACTGAGGATACCAATGTGAATGTTATGAGCCTGATCCTCAGCAAGACTACAGTCTAGCGGAGAAGACCAGTAGCTAGCACTATACTATCATGTTAAATGCTATAGGAGCAGGAAGCCCATAGTACCAGTTGTGTAGCCCAGATGAATCCAGCCTGGACAGAGATAGCATCAAGATCATAGTGCTCTACAAATAACAAATGCTGGAGAGGGTGTGGAGAAAAGGAAACCCTCCTACATTGTTGGTGGGAATGTAAATTGGTACAACTACTATGGAGAACAGTATGAAGGTTCTTCAGAAAACTAAAAATACAACTATCATATGATGCAGCAATCCTGGGCATATATCCAGACAAAATTATAATTCAGAAGGATACATGAACCTGTATGTTCATAGCAGCACTATTCACAATAGCCAAGACATGGAAACAACCTAAACGTCTTTCAACAGATGAATGGATTAAGAAGATGTGGTACATATACAATGGAATACTACTCAGCCACGAAAAAGAACAAAATGTGATTTGCAGCAGCATGGATGCAAACAGATTATCATACTAAGTATGAGAAAGTCATGCTGAAGTCATAAGTCAGTATGAAGTAAGTCAGAAAGAGAAAGACAAATACCATATGATATCATGTACATGTGGAATCTCGAATATGGCACCAATGAACCTATCTACAAAATAGAAACAAGCTCAGGGACACAGAAAACAGACCTGTGATTGCCGAGGGGGAGGTGGGAGGGAGCGGGATGGACTTGGAGTTTGGGGTTAGTAGATGCAAACTACTACATTTAGAATGGATAAGCAATGAAGTTCTGCTTGTTCAGCACAGGGAACTATATCCAATCTCCTGGGATAGACCATGATGGAAGATAATATTAAAAAAAAGTATATGTATGTATGGCTGAGTCAATTTGCTGTACAGAAATTGGCACAACATTGTAAATCAACTCTAATTAAAACTGTTAAATAAAATTAAAAATAGAGATGGAGGGAGGCTATGTGCCAAGGAATATAGGCAGCATCTAAAAACTGGGAAAGATAAGGTAATGGATTCCCCCCAAGGGCCTCCAGAAGGGAATGCAGCCCTGCTGACACCTTCATTTTAGCCCAAGGAGACTCACATTAGGCTTCTGACTTGAAGGACCATATGAGAATATATTTATGCTATTTTATGCAAAAAAAAAAAAAGATCTTAGTGCTGTGAACTGGGCAGAGTAAAGAAAGATGGTGGGAAAGTCCTAGGCTAAAGGAATCAGATGAGCTATTTCAGGAACCAATGATTAACTAACTGGATATGGATGATGGAGTTGGGGCAACAAAAAGGGTAGAAGACTTCTAGATTTAGAATTTGAGCAACTGAGTGGATGCAGATGATAGTCATTAACTCAAATAGCAAATCAAGAACTCAAAGGAAAAGCAAGTTTTCGAAGGAGGGGCAGAGATTTGTATCACTTGCAGACAGAGTCATGTGGTAGAAGAGAGGACAGGGAAGAGAATATACCCAGGAAAAAAAAGATATGCAGAAAAAAGACATTTTAACACTGTTTTTAATCCTCCTTAGAGTCTGACAACACTGGTGTTCCTGACATGTCTCTAATTATCACCACTAATCAGGAAAGCTGCGTGTAGAGAGGCCAGGCTCTGGATGCAGACAATTCTTGGTTTGCAATTCAGTGCTATCACTTACTATGTATGTGGCTTTGCAAGTCACCTTACAAGCCTCTTTGGGCCTCATATTTTCTCATTTTTAAAATGAAGACGGTAATCTTTCCCTTATGAGAATTAGGTGTGACAGTGCTTTTTAAACACTTAGCATGGTTCCTAACGCTTAGCATGTGCTTAATGTCAGTGTTTTTCTATTAAGAAAAAAAAGTCCAGGAGTTCCCGTTGTGGCTCAGCAGTTAACGAATATGACTAGCATCCATGAGGACAAAGGTTTGATCCCTGGCCTTGCTCAGTGGGTTAAGGATCCGGCATTGCCGTGAGCTGTGGTGTAGGTTGTAGATGCAGCTTGGATCCTGCGTTGCTGTGGCTGTGGTGCAGGCCAGCAGCTACAGCTCCAATTTGACCCCAAGCCTGGGAACCTCCATGTGCCCTGGGTGCAGCTCCAAAAAGCAAAAAAAACCCAAAAAAAACCAAAAAAAAAAAAAAAAAAAAAAAACAGCTCATGTTCTGCAATTCACACTCATCCCTTATTTTATAAAGAAAATATTTATTTTCATAGTTAACACCCCCATCTTGTGGCCTTTTCAGGTACTGTTGACAAAACAAGTTATGCTGTATTTTTGCAACTATTCATATATATATACAGTTATTCATCATGGAACATTTATTGGAGGCCTTATAAAGAAAGTTAAACTGATTGGACTAAGGCTATAGTTAGGAGATTTCCTACCTGTGGCAGAGAACGTCTACAATTCATTAAAGTGGCATTTATAATGCTATTATTTAATTTAAAACGCAAAGGAAACATTCCAAAGAGAATCATAGTTTTTCGTTTTTTGGCTGTACTGGTGCCATAGCAGTGACAATGCCAGATCCTTAACCCTCTAAGTCACTAGGAAACTCTGAGAATCATACATTTTATATAGGCATGTGAATATTTAAAATCTTTTTCCCCCAGAAAACCTCCCCTCAAAAGTAACATTGGAATACTAGAGAACCCATTAAAAAGACCTGCTGTATAGTATACAGAACTATCCTGAATATCCTGTAATAACTTATAATGGAAAGTCTGAAAAAAATATATAACTGAATCACAACATTGTAAATCAACTATACTTCAACTTTTAAAAGAAGTGATACCAGGCATTTTTGTGGGATTAATCTGTTATTAACACACCAACTGAATTCGAAAAGCAGTAATGCTGCTGATTCACACAGTCAAGAAACACCCTGTATGGAAATTTATACATTAAGTGGTGAAAACACACCTTAAAGAAACTCACCAGTGCTAGCAATTTTAGTTACTAAACTAATGCCAGGGATTTGTCCTTGGGCAAGTGGTGTGGCAGGATGTGCGCCCCCACCTTGGGCCATTTGGGGCACACCCTTGAGTCACACTCTGGTAAGATAAGCATTCATGAGGTTGTGCCAACAAGATTTAATTTGTGCATTTTGATGAGTGATCCCCTTCAAAGTAGGTCTGATAAGCCTTCAGCTTTAGAGTAAGAACCATTATACTTTCTCAACAACACCTACTGTTCTAAAAATCTGTGATTACCAAAGTTATTGTGGTAATTTAATATGCACATATACACATTCGTGTGTATGTGTGCTTGGCACTTACTAACAGACATATATTCTGTAATGCCCACTCTGCACAACTGGCACTGGTTTTGTGGTTCAGCTGGAAAGCCATACTCAAGAGACTCACTAGGCCATAGTCAATACCAGGCTCAGGCCTGCAGGTCATCAGGCAGGAAACAAAGCACACTGGCAGGAAAAAAACAGGTGTGACTTCAGTGGGGTCCTCTTCTCCAATGGCGGTTTAGATAGATATAGGAGTCACTCTGGCTCAGAGAAGGGTAACAACTCTGCCATGGCATCCTTGCAAACTTGAATGCTTTGTGATCCTTCCGGAACACAAGAAGATGCGTGGCTTACAAGGCCATCTCCCACTCACCCCCCCCCCCCCGCCTCTCCTAGAAGACTGTCATGGGCAGTTTCATAACACCTCCCAGGTTCTGATGGCATCTGAGGCTTTGTGCAGCATATATCCACAGACTATAAAACCACTTAGCTGCAATCTAGAATTGGCTCCTTCGTAACAGGGTACCCTACTCCTCATACCACAGCCACCTGGGCTCTTCTATTTGGGTATCATCATTTTTGGTGTGTAGGACAAGAATTGAAGGAGCTGGCACCTCTGGCTACTCTTCCTTTTACAATCTATGGAAATAATAAACTGTCTGAATGGAATGCAGCTCATTATACCTTTACTGGCCAAATCAGAGACTTGAAGCAGTAGAAACTCTCTCTTCTGTTGGCCTTGAGGAAGCACACACCATGGATTCTACAGCTGCAAGGAAGTGAATTCAGTCAACAACTACTTGAGTTGTTGGTGAGAAGCTTCAATTGAGATCGAGGCCCTGGTGACACCTTGTGAGACCCTGTACAGATGGCCCACCTAAGCAGTGACTGAACCCTGACCCATGGAAAATTTGAGATGATGAAGGTGTGTTGTTTTAGGCTGCTAGGTTGGGGTAACTTACTATGCAGCAACAGAAAATGAAAACCTCCCATTTAGTACTCAAACCAATTTGGTGGTGCCTTGGTTCTGCATTACAGAATCCACTAGCAAGGCTTAGGTGAAGTGTGGACCTGTATCTTCACACCAACAGCTACCTGATGAAAGCCCAAGTATGTCATCAGTAACCTAATAATACCCCATTGGAGGATCCCTCCCACTATGTGCCATCTACATCCAGATTTAGGGTAGCAACTACCCCTCCCTAGATGTGCAGAAGAGCCATTCAGTTTATAGCTATTTGTAGCTTGGTCAGTTTCCAGGGCTATTTAACTCTCCATTCATTCCTTCTCCCTCTTGTCAGGACTCATATACTTCTAACATGAAAAACATTTCACTATAGCATTACCCACCATCTACTACCAACAATACATATAGCAAAAGCTTTAAACTGAAAATCAATGAGCCATAAAACTTAGATCATTAAATGGGTTAGGATAAGTAATAGATATGAACAAATTCTGGAAGTATCCAAAAAATACTGTACTTCAGAAAACTAAATCTATATTACTTTTATTATGCTGAAAATAGCAATCAAGCTATAGATTTAAAACCAAAATAGGCCTTGAGATTATGCTAAGTGAATGGGTTTGATACATGGTAATAAAATTAAGAAAAACCAACAACCAAGAATTGCCTTTCCGTAGCTATAATTAAGAGGTAGCTTTGTGAAAATAATAGGAAAGACTGGGTTTTTACAACCTAGTAGTAATATTTAGTCTACATCTAGATTCAGCAAATTTTTCTCTAAAGGGACAGATAAAAGAGAGCTTAGATTTTGTGGGATGTAAGGTCTATGTCACAAATATTCAGATCTGTCATTGTAGTTTGAAAGCAGCCAAACGATAACAGGAATGGCTGTGTTCCAGTAAGACTCTATTTACAAAGGCAGGTGGCAGCCAGATTTGGCTCACAGGCTATAGTTTGCTAACCCCTGGTCCATAGGAAAATATATGATAATCATTTAAACAAATGAGTATCTCACAAACTTACTGCTTAATTTTATCATTTCTAGGTCCAAATCTTGGTCCAGATGGTCCCCTTCTGAAAACAAAACACCAAGTACATATTAATAATGAGAGTGTTAAAACAAACAAAAACCAAAACAGAAAATACACGCACAGAATTCTAAACATGGATTAACTATTTAAGGAACCACATTTTACTGGTATTGCTGGAAATGAATGATATATAATCATGTCTGTACCTCATTGCTATTTAGTGCCATCACAACCTGATTCTTCTTCTTCTTCTTTTTTATCTTTTATTTTAGGGCTATACCCACAGCATATGGAGATTCCCAGACCAGGGGTCGAATTGGAGCTGTAGCTTCCAGCCTATGCCACAGCCATAGCAATGCCAGATCTGAGCTGTGTCTGTGACCTGCACCACAGCTCACGGCCACACCGGATCCTTAACCCACTGGACGAGGGCAGGGATCGAACTTGAGTCCTCATGGATGCTAGTCAGATTCGTTTCTGCTGAACCACGATGTGAACTACTGATTCTTCTGAATGTTATCACTTTTAATATAATTCTTAGTCACAGGAAGTTCGAATCATTAAACTCTGAAATACCTTAACAACTAAAGTGTCAGTGACTATCACTAACTTTATGATCAATTATGAAACACCAGAAGAACAATTCACGTTGAATTTAGGCTTTAATGAAATACTACTTTTCGGGGATGGATACATAGAACAATCCATTCATGATACTAAAATTTTTCAAGTTTTTTTTTTTATTACTTACCTTAAACCAATGTAACTAAAGGGAAATATAAAAGTCTATGAAAATATTAATATTTCTCAAATTATTCTCTCTCCACTATAAGCAAGGGTATTGTTTAAACCAAGCCATTTTAATATTCTAGAAATGAAAGTTGTTGGATATTTTAAGTAATTCTCCTGATGATAGAGAGTAAGACATAAACTACAAGACTCAAGAAAGAATAGGTTCTATACCAATTAAACACTATCTCCCCATTCCCCCTTCTCCCAGCTCTTGGCAACCTCCATTCTACTTTGTGTCTCTAGGTATCTGACAACTCTAGGTGCCCCATGTAAGAAGAATCATGTAAAGAAGAATCATGTAAAATCTTTTGAGACCAGCTTCTTTCACTTAACATAATGCTTTCAAGGTTCATCCACATTGTGGCATATGTCAGAATTTCCTTCCTTTTTAAGACTGAGTACTATTCCCGTGTGTGTACATACCATATTTTGTTTATCTATCCATTGACAGACACTTGGGTTACTTCCACCTTTGGCAACTGGGAACAACCCTGCTATGGGTGTTGATTAATTTTCAAAAATTACTTCAGAATTTTATTCGCTCGGTCTCCCTCCTTCCTTTTTTTTTTTTTTTTTTTTTTTAATTTTTGTCAAGAGCCTTTGTTCAGTGGTATCTCCCTTTCCATACACAGACAGAACCACAGCGTGTAGGAACTGCATTTTCTGTAGTCAGGCCTTTTGGAAGATGTACAGGATTATTTGGGCGTGAACCTCCAGTGCCTACTGCTGGCCTAAAAAGTTACTGTTTCTCACTTACATCAGGTAATCACTTAGTTAGCCAAAGCATCTGACCTTCTTTTCAATACTGAATTCTTTTTTGACAGGTACCTATTGCTCTAGTCTAATACTTATCACTGTAATTGGCACAGTGAGCAATTAGCTCTGTGACTCTGGAAATCTTGTTATCCGTCGGAAATTATCTTCCCACTTCATCTGACCTCCCTGCCAGCAATGATACTACTTCCTGGATTTGCTTTCCATCCTGTAGGCTCTTTTTGTCTGTTGCTTCGTGGCTGTCAATTACTTTTTATAAAGTGCTTTTATTTGAAAAAACTCCACAATATTATAACCAAGAGGGAGGTAAATGTATGCTCCCAGGCATATCCCTCTACATTAACCTCCAGAGAAAAGCTCCTGACTTTGCAAACAAAACCTAGGCCTGTATGAGAGCCTTTTCTGGTTAAAACTGCAAAGGATTGATCAGGTTAATTAATTCTGACAGAGTATCAAGGCAATTCAATGGGGAAAGGATAATCTCATCAAGTGGAATAACTGGATAGCCATATTCCTCCCCCCACCACCCTGCAAATTATCCTTTACCCTTACCTAAATCATACATAGAAAAATTAATTACAGACCTAAATGTAAAAGCCAAAACTATAAAACTTCTGGAAGAAAACAAAGAAAATTTCAGACTTTAGGTTTAGAGAAGATTTCCAATGTAAGCAAAAATGATAAAAGAAAAAATTTAACAAATTGATTTCATCAAAATCAAAACTTTGACCTTCAAAAGATGCAGTTACAAAAATGAGATGATTAAGTTTCAGACTGGGAGTAAATATCTATAAAACACATATCTGTCAAAGAACTTGTATCTTAAATATGTTTAAAAAAACCCCACAACTTAATAAGAAGACAAATTTAGAACTGGGCAAAAGATTTTTTTTTTTTTTTGCTTTTTAAGGCTGCACCCGTGGCATATGGAGGTTCCCAGGCTAGGGGTCAAATCAGAGCTACAGTTGCCAGCCTATTCCGCAGCCGCAGCAACCCAAGATCTGAGTCGTGTCTGTGACCTACACCACAGCTCAAGGCAAGGCTGGATCCTTAACCCACTGAACAAGGCCAGGGATCGAACCTGCAACCTCATGGTTCCTAGTCAGATTCATTTCCGCTGTGCCATGATGGGAACTCCATAGAACGGGGCAAAAGATTTTAACATGTATTTTATCAAAGAAGATATGAAGATGACAAATATGCACAAAAATTATGTTCAGCATAATCTGTAAATAGGGAAATGCAAATTAAAACCATAATGAGATATCACTACACATCCATAAGAGTGGCTAAAATTAAAAGAATGACCATAGCCAGTGTTGATGAGGATTTAGAGCAACTAGAACTCCCATACAATGCTCCTAAGAATATAAAATGCTACACCACTCTGGAAAACAGCTATGAATATACATTAGTCATTTCACTCCTATTTACTCAAGAGAAAAATGAGAAGTTCTGGTTGTGGCACAGTGGAAACGAATCCAACTAATATCCATGAGGATGTGGGTTCGATCCCTGGCCTCATTCAGTGGGTTGGGGTTGCCGTGAGCTGTGGTGTAGGCTGACAGCTGTAGCTCCAATTCCACCCTCTAGCCTGGGAACATCCATATGCCACGGGTACAGCAAAAATAAATAAATAAATAAAAATGAAAGCTATAATAAGCAGAGAAAATGAACTATAAGTTCACACAAGAACGTGTACATGAATGTTTACAGCAGCTTCATTCGTTACAGCTAAAAACGAGAAATACCCCAAATAGCCATCAATGAGTGAATATGTGAATGAAGTGCGGCATGATCATACAATGGAATACCCCTCAGAAAAAAAGAAACAAACTACTGATATATGCGACACCATGGATGAACCTCAAAACAATTACGAAGAGTGAAATGAAGCCAGTAAAAAAAGAGACATACTGTAAGATTCCACCTACAAAAAAATTCTAGAAAATACGAACTACAGCGATAGAAGGCAGACCAGTGGTTGCCTGGGGACTGGGAGAGTGAGAGATTACCAAGAGGTATGAGGAAACTTTTGAGGCGATGGCTACGTTCATGATTTGATTCTGGTGTACAGTGAGTATGTCAAAAGTCATACTGTATACTTTTTATGTATTTTATTGCATGTCAGTTATACCTCAATGAAGCTATTTTAAAAACTTACAGAAAAAAGTCCTCTTCTTCATCTGAATCATCTTCTAAAAGATTTCTCTGTCAAAAAAAGAAAAAGACTTAAGTTTTCAGATTCAGAGGGGATTACAAACTAACAGTGGGCGGGGGGAGGAGGGGTAATGAAACAAGTTTTATCCTGGTGAAATTTCTAAACTCCAAGCTTCCAGATAGAGGGAAGAGTAATTACATGTGCTTTGCTGGAAGCTTAAAGATATGGAACCACACCTGCAGAGTTTCTAAGAAAAGGCTTACAGTATCAGAAACCTCTGACCGACCACAAGGCAGAGAGGTCTCCGAGGCTGACATGGGAGTAAGGAATGCAGACAATCAGGAAGGAGCAAGTCCCTTCCCCTCCCTCTGCCTTCCAGTCTCTCTCCATTGGCAGAACCTAAGAGGGAGCCAGGAGACAAAGGCAGTTGCAGAGTCTTAACTCCAGCATCAAAGAAAAGAGTACACAAGGTAGGTTCGGAGCTGAGAGACAGGGCTTTATAACTGGCATAGTCCACTTTCTAGCTACTCAGCCCACAAAGAGCCCTCTACACCTATTTGAACTTGCCAACAAAAGTAACTTCATACTTTCACCTTGTAAGATATAATTGTTTTCCTTAAAATGAGGAAGGTCTTTCCCAAAAGGGGAAGACAGAGTTCCAAAAGAGCAAAACCAGACCCTTCAGGCCTCCAAAAACTCAAATAGTATACAACTTGCAGGCAGAATAATGGCTCCCGAAAGATATCCACAAGCTAATTCCTGAAACCTGTGGATGTGTTTCCTTGCAAGGGAAAGGGGACTTTGCAGAAGTGATTAGTCAAGGATCTTGAGGTGGGAAGATCAATATGGATTAATCATGTGGGCCAAAAGTAATCACAAGAGTTCTTAAACAAAAGAGTGGCAGAAGTCTAAGAGACAGAGACAGAGGGGGCGAGAGAGAGGAAGGGAAATTAGAAGATGTTACACTGCTAGATTTAAAGATGTAGGAAGGAGCATGAGCCAAAGAGGTCAGGCAGCCTCTAAAAACCAGGAAAGGCACGGAAACAGCTTCTTCCCTATAAACTCCAGAAGGAACACAGATCTGCCAGCACCTTGATTTTAACCCAGTAAGACATATTTTGGAGTTCTGGTCACCAGAACTGTGAGAAATTTGTGGTAATTTGTTACAGCAACAATAGGAAGCAATACACCACCCATGTACCTTTTCTGAGGAAATTACTCAAGGAATTATATCAGCTACAAAGAACACTAAATCAGAACAAAGAACCTAAGGTGGTGATTGATACACTCAGTACCTCTAATAAAATGTGTGGTCAAATCAAAAGGATGATGATAATGTGGTTGTGAACTATAGAAAAGGAAAATGCATAATATAAAGAAAAACTTTTAAAGAATCTAAAACTTGTCTAACAAAATCCAAAAGTGGAGAGTAAAGCGAGGAACTAAAAGCAAAGTAACATGCTCATCTTGGTGGGTAGAGGAGTGGAGGAAGGAGGAAGAGGCTTAGAATGAAAAAGTAAAACTATAGAAGGGACATAGTTTCTGGCACATTGATAGAGAACAGAGATTTAAACATTACTGTGAACATATAAAGTTAATAAAAGAGAGAAAAGGAAAGAGGGAGAAAGGAAGGGAATTTTTAACTGCCTAGTGGTCCTGGGGCAGGGAGAAGATGTGGGAAAATAATCAGTTTCACAAAAAAAGTTAGGGAAAACGTAAGAAATATAATGAATATCACTATATCTACGTATAATAATAAATAATACACAAAAGTAAGAAAATGAAGAGAGATTTCCTGTTGTGGCTCAGCCGGTTAAGACTCGACTTGTATCCAGGAGGATGTGGGTTCAATCCTTGGTCTCACTCAGTGGGTTAAGGATCTGGCATTGCCACAAGCTGCAGCTCGGATCCAGTATTGCTGTAGCTGTTGCAAGCTCCAATTCAAGCCATAGCCCGGGAACTTCCCCATATGCTGCAGGTGCCGCCCCAAAAAGACTGGGAAAAAAAAAAAAAAAAAAAAAAGAAAGGGAGAGAGAATATATTCAATATTCACGTTTGAGTGTCTTATATGCACTAGGCATTGTTCTAAGTATCAAGCACCAGCTTTGAACAAAACAGACAAGGCCTGAGCTCCTAGAGAAAAATATCTGGTAGTGTTAAGTGTTATGCAGAGAATTAAAATAGTGATGGGATAAAATGTGAAAGGGTGACTAAAAGAGATTAGGTTGTCCTAGAAAATTATTCTCAAAAGGTGAAATTTAGGCTGCCCTCCAAACAATAACAAAGATACAACCAAAGATCAGGATGAAAAGCATTTACTGCCAGCAGAGGGGCCAGTTAGCTCAGGAAAAGTCCAAATATATTATCATAATAAGTATGAATGGTTTGAACTCTCTATTAAAAACTATACATGATTAGAGTTCAAAATATTCCTGCCAATATCCATTTAAAAGAAATCTACCTAAAATAAATGTTAAATAAAGGATGAAAAAAGGATGTGAGAAATATGTATTAGCAAATTCTAACAAAAAGAATGTGAAAGTTAGCAAAAGTACTATGAAGAGAAATTTTAGGATAAAAGCGTTAAACAATCAATTAAGATTTTTACAATGACATGATGCATAATAACACCAAGACTGAAAAACAATGAATGTTTATATATACCAATATAGCTTCAAAATACATAAAGAAGAGCTGATCAAATTACAAGAAGAAACGGATATATTTAAAACCATAAGAAAGATTTAACACATCTTCGGGGATGGACGATAGACAAAGAAACAAATAACCTAGAACTTTGTACACAGTGAATATTATTTTCAAATATTTAAGAAATGAATAAGCCATAAAACAATTTTTAGAAATTCATTCTTTGGGCATAATGCAATGGAAATCAAAACAATAAAAGGAATTTTTTTTTTTGGTCTTTTGTCCTTTTTAGGGCTGCACCCATGGCATATGAAGGTTCCCAGGCTAGGGGTCTAGTTGGAGCTGTAGCCACCGGCCTACACCACAGCCACAGCAACTCGGGATCCAAGCCGCGTCTGCAACCTACACCACAGCTCACGGCAACGCCAGATCCTTAACCCACTGAGCAAGGCCAGGGATCGAATCCGCAAGACCATAGTTCCTAGTCGGATTTGTTTCCACTGTGCCACAACAGGAACTCCGAAAAAAGGAAATTTTAAAATACTCTTCTGCTAAAACGTCAAAATGTAAATGAAAATTTAACAGACTATTTAGAAATGAATGACACTGGGAACATTACAGAACAAAATCTGGAGAGTACGGTCACAGCAGTATTTACAGGAAAATCTGACCTTAAATCCATTTACTTATGAAATTACAAAGACTGAAAACATATAAAATAAGCATTTAACTCTTAAGATGGGCAAGTTATCCCTAAGTCACATGCAACCTCAGAAGCTCTAAAGAAAAAGATTCATGAATTTGATTACATAAAAATTTAAAACATAAAGAACATACAACATCATAAACAGGGTTAAATGGCAAGTAAGACTGGGAAAAAGTCTGCAATATACTTTTAGACTAAAAGTCTTATATGTTTATCATATAAAGATCTCTGACAAACCAGTAAAAAAAGATACCTTAGGAGTTCCTGCTGTGGCACAATGGGATTGGCATCGTCTCTGCAGTGCTAGGATGCAGGTTTGATTCATGACAGCTCAGTGGGTTAAGGAACCTATGTTGTTGCAACTGTGGCATAGATTGCAATTGCAGCTCGGATCTGATCTCTGGTGGGGGAACTCCATATGCCACGAGTATGGCCACAAAAAATAAAAATTATAGAAAGACTGTCAAAGGAAAGAAGTAGATAATTACTAATAGAAAAAGAAATGGCCAATGACCACAGGAAAAGATATTCAGGGAGATTCATTAATTAATTCCTTCAACAAGTGTTTCTTTCTTTCCTTTTTTTTTTTTTTTTTTTGGTCATTTTTAGGGCCACACCCACGGCATATGGAAGTTCCCAGGCTAGAGGTCGAATAGGAGCTGCAGCTACCAACTTACAGCATATCTGCAACCTATACCACAACTCACAGCAATGCCATATCCTTAACCCACTAAGTGGGGCAGGGATCAAACCCACATCCTCATGGATACTAGTTGGGTTTGTAGCAGCTGAGCCACAAGAGGAACTCCCAACAAATGTTTCTTAAATGCTATTCTAATAAGTAACAGACAATCATTACATTTTTGATAGAGTTTGCCTTAGATGATGATACTAAAGATAAAGTGTGTTTATCATAGTTATACCATGAGAAACACACATGAAAACCAATGTCTTTATACTCAGTGAACAAACACAAGTGCTAGGGATACAGTATCAAAAAGGGTAATAGGATATAATGAGATATCACTTCACACTCACAGGGCAGATTATAACAAGTGTTGGTGAGGAGAAAATGGTGATGAGGAGAAATCAGAAACTCTCATACTTTGCTGGGCGGGACTGTAAAAATTGCACAGCCACTTGGGAAAACAGTTTGGCAATTTCTCAAAAGGCTGTACAGTTACTATAATATTCAGCAATTCTACTCCTAGGTATTTGCCAAAGAGAAATAAAAACTTCTACTTGAATGTTCATAGCTGTGGTATTCATAATAGCCAAAAAGTGGAAATATTCCCGAATGTCCATCAACTGATGAGTGGATAAATAAAAGTGTGGTATAGCCATATAATGGAATATTATTCAGCAATAAAAAAGGATGAAATACTGATACATACTGCAACATGGATGAACTTGGAAAACCTATGCTAAGAAGCCATTTACTGTGTACTTCCACTTATATAAAATGTCCATAACAAACAAATCTAAAGATTTGTGATTTGCTAGAGCTGGAGGGATGAGGAATGGTAGATGACTGCTAAAAAGTAGAGTTTCTTTTTGGAATAATCTAAGTGTCCTAAAATTGATTGTGATAATGGCTCCACAATTCTGTACTGAATAGTAAATTCCAATGAATGGTACTATTTTAATGAGTGAATTTTACTGCATGTCACTTACATCTCAATACAGTTATCAAAAAAAGAGTAGTAGGAAAGAGAAACAAAACTTATAAAAGTTTTAAAAAGTAATTTATAGATTTTTAGAACCAATTAGTATTCAAATTTCATCATCTGATAAACATTCAAAAGGAGGTCTCTATTTTTTTTTTTTTTTTTGTCTTTTTGTCTTTTCTGGGGCCACACCCCCGGCATATGGAGGTTCTCAGGCTAGGGGTCTAATCAGAGCTGTAGCCACCAGCCTATGCCACAGCCACCGCTGCTGGAGGCTTGCCAGATATGCACGTATACAGGCTATAGTGAATCAAAGAAACTAGATGGCGCTTAAAGAATGACGCTAATCTAGGCTTGCAAAATACCTAAGACTTTCCCAGACCTCTGCGGGAAAGGGAGTGAGATGGGAAATGTACATCCTACGAGTGGCTGCTTGAAAGCCACTTGCCAAATACTCCAGATGTCATTGATGGAAAGCCATTGACATTCTTGTTCTCTTGACCAGAACCCTAAGGGAGTTGGAAGAAAGGGCGTAATAGCCTTAAGCATAAACAATATAATCTTTCTCTGGAGGGTTAATCATTTATAGCATCTATGAATACAAAGGTCTGTGCCTTGCATGTGTGTAGCCTTTATCAGTAACACTGTAAATGCCATATGTGATCCTGCAGGTACAAGGAAGTAGAAAATAGCAAATAAAAATCATGACTTGGCTCAGAGGGTTGTTGTTGCCTCTCGAAGGCAGTAGCCCCCTGATCTCCACTCTATTTCTTTGTCTCTTCTTTTTTAAATCTGCACCACCGCTGACTTTGGGACCTGAGTTGATGAACAGGTCTTGTCAAGTGGCGCCAGAACAGGGACCTAAAGCAGCTTACAGTCTACGAGACTATCAGAAAGGCGCTGACAGATGCGGGGAATTCTGGCTGAAGAAGCGACGGACTGGGAAAGTACCAAGAGGTGGGTATACCCCCGTGGATTTGAAAATCTGGGTAACAATGGGGCAATCTTCCTCTAAACATGCTGATTATATTCTTTTGTTGAAAACTTTACTACGAAGTTTGGGAGTAAAAGTGAAAGATGAAAAATTTCAAGAATTATTTGATGTCATACACAAACATTGTTATTGGTTAGATCCTGAGAAAGGCACATTGCGTTTAGAGGAATGGAAGGAGGTCATGCGTTGCTTGCGCCATGCTTATCATAGTGGGGAGTCAATACCTCTGAGTGTTTGGTCTTTATGTAATTTGATTTATACTACCTTGGCTCCTTCACAATCCGAAAATTGATTCTTCGGACTCAGAAAAGGAAGATATGCAAGAATATTTGTTAGTACATCAAGAGCAGGGTGAAGGTTTTAAATCTCCACATATTTGTGAAAAGTTGGATAGGGAATTTAAGGAAGAGTTCCCTTTTGCTCCCAAGCATCGATCTACTTATGGCACTTATGCCTTTCAAGCCCGACCTCTTCCTTTTTCTCCGATATCTCAGCCTCACAGCCACGCCAGATCCGAGCTGTGTTTATGACCTACACCACAGCTCACGGCAACACTGGATCCTTAACCCACTGAGCAAGGCCAGGGATCGAACCCACAACCTCATGGTTCCTAGTCCGATTTGTTAACCACTGAGCCACGATGGGAACTCAGAGGTCTCTATTTTTTTTTTTTTAATTTTAATTTTTTTGTCTTTTTAGGGCCGCACCCATGGCAAATGGAAGCTCCCAGCTATGGGTCAAATTGGAGCTACAGCTGCCAGCCTACGCCACAGCCACACCAACGCTGGATTCCAGCCACATCTGCACCCTACACCACAGCTTACAGCAATGCCAGATCCTTAACCCAATGGGCAAGGCTAGGGATCGAACCTGCGTTCTCATGGATGCTAGTCAGATTCATTTCCACTGAGCCACGATGGGAACTCCAAGGAGGTCTCTATTTAAACAGACAATTTTTTCAATTCTGATATCCAGTATTCTATTTTTATAATAAATTGTGGTAGCAGCAATCAACAATGTAAAAAGAAAGTGTGATAGTTACAGCCTCAGTAGCAGAACTGAGACTATGTATCTTATATTGATAAAGGATATATATATATGGAGTTCATGTCATGGCTCAGTGGTTAACGAATCTGACTAGGAACCATGAGGTTGTGGGTTCAATCCCTGGCCTTGCTCAGTGGGTTGGGGATCCCCTGTTGCTGTGGCTGTGGCGTAACCCAGTGGCTATAGCTCCGACTCAACCCCTAGCCTGGGAACCTCCATATGCCACAGGAGCAGCCCAGGAAATGGCAAAAAAAAAAAAAAAAAAGACAAAAAAAAAAAAAAAAGAATATATATATATATATATATATATATATAAAAACCTTGTTTTTGAAAGTTTACTAGCAATTAGTTTGGTGGATTCTACCTCCCTTCAAGCAAAACAAAAACAAAAGCTGCAGAACGACTGAGAATAAAGGGATGACAAATAATTCCTGGATTGTATTTCAAGGTACTTCTAAATCATAAGATGTTGAACAGAGTGTATATGAGGTCCTGAGATTGTGCAAAAAAGCAGCATTAAAACAAAAGTCAGGTAGACTATCGGCTCTCTAAGGGCAGGGACCATGCCCTCCAATTTTTAGCACAATGCCTAGCATGTAGTTGGTGGCCAATAAATGTCTGTTGTATGAATCAGCAAATGAAGGAATGGCAAGAAGATAGGAAGTGAGGGAGGGCTTAGGTTGCTGAATGAAGAAGAACAGCTCTAATTCCTTCCCTTGGTAAATACTTATTGATTACTTATTCTAAAAGTAACCTATCTAAAATATTCATATCAATGTTGTCTTCCAAAATGCTGCACAATTTCTAGATTTATACAAATCTGCATAGAATGTTCTGGAATAAACTAGAAACTGAACATTATTTAAAAGCTACTCTGGACTTTGAGAATCCTTTATCTACAGTTCCAAAATCTGAAAAGTTCTAAAAACCAAGAAATTTTATTAAGTTTGGAGCAAAAACTTATTTGGAGGAAAATATGACCTGAATTGATGTTGGCTAATTTACTTACATACTTAGTTAGAATAATAAGACATTTCACTGAGAAATGTTATTATGTTTGGAGATGCTAAAACGGCTGTTGTACAACGTGCATTTACCTTTGTAAAAATATGAAAAATTCTGGGAAACTCCACATTTGGCTCCAGACTTGTAAGATATTGTGTATTTGTACAAAATTTCCTTGAAAAGACTAGAAAGAAGCTGGAATGTAATTTGGTGAATAACGGAGTAGAATTTGGTCGGGTCCCCAGTCTAAGTAATATACACTTTTTAATGCTTATTATGACAAAAACAAATAGGATTAGAATATGACCATAAATGTTAACTTTTTCTAAAACAAATTATTTACAAAGGAAAGATATTTGAATCTTTCTTTTTTAAAGACTGACTCTGAACTTATCCTTTCAAATCAACTATAATAAAAAAATTTTTTAAAAAAAGTACCCTTTCACTTTTCACAGAACCAGTGACATCATCATCATTTAGGTGGCGCTTGAACTTGGGAGGCATTTTTCAAGTGAAGAAGTACTCTTCTACTTCCCAGCAGATTAAGTCTTCACCACCTTAAAGAGAACATAACTTTCATCAGATTTGAAGTTTTAGGATATAAGTACTGAAAACAGCATACAGGGCCCCTCACTACTCTAATTCTCTTTTAGTGAGCTGCTTAATGATTCAATTTTCTCATCTGTAAAATACTGATTTCTAGGCTTCTGCACAGTCAGAATGACCAAATCAGATTAATAAATACATGCAAAAACATTCTGTAAATTATAACTTTGTTCTGTTCTAAAGCATGACACTAGGTGCCCCAAGAAAAGGGATAATGGAGTTCCTGCTGTGGCTCAGTGGGTTAAGAACCTGACTAGTACCCATGAGGATGGGGGTTTGATCCCTGGCCTTGCTCAGTGGCTTAAGGATCCGGCATTGCCACAAGCTGCGGTATAGCTTGGAGATGGGGCTCAGATCTGGTGTGACTGTGGCTGTGGTGTAGGCCAGCAACTGCAGCTCCTGTTCAACTCCTAGTCTGGGAACTTCCATATGCTGCATGTTTGGCCCTAGAAAAAAGAAAAAAAGAAAAGGGATAAGTTTGAAAGGATTGGTTATACAGAGCCAGGTTTTGTTTTGTTTTTATTTTTATTTATTTTATTTTTTGTCTTTTTCCCTTTTCTAGAGCCACACCCGTGGCATATGGAGGTTCCTTGGCTAGGGGTCTAATCGGAGCTACAGCTGCCGACCTACACCACAGCCACAGCAATGCTAGATCCAAGCCACGTGTGTGACCTACAGCACAGCTCATGGCAATGCTGGATCCTTAACCCACTGAGCAAGGTCAGGGATCTAACCTGCAATCTCATGGTTCCTAGTCGGATTCGTTAACCACTGAGTCACGGTGGGAACCCCTGTTTTGTTTTTATATATGGCCACACCTGCAGCATATGGGATTTCCCCGGCCGGGGATCAAATGTGAGCCACAGCTGCAGTGTATGCCACAGCTACGGCAATGCCGGATCCTTTGACCCACTGTGCTGGGCCAGGGACTGAACCCGCATCTCCACAGTGACCTAAGCTGCTGCAGTCAGGTTCTTGACCCACTGTGCCACAGTGGGAATTCCAACAAAGTCAATTTTTTTGTTTGTTTTGCTATACAAAGTCTCATAGCCTTTTATATGCTAACATGCCCTGTGATTTTTTTTTTTCAGGAAAATGCTTGAGTATGCAACATATTCAAAATTTTCTTGAGGAAAAGCTGATATATGAAAATATGAGTTTTTAGTATGATGGACTAGAAGATGGATAGATGAGAAAAGCTAAGGTGTACTGAATGTTTTACTATGTGTTAGGCACTGTGTTCAGTGATTAACACATATTTTCTTTTACTCTTTACAACATGCCTGGGAAGTAGACACTAAGAAACCAAGAGAAAACTAAGGCTTAGTAAAAGATAAGCAACTAATAGTGTTAATCGCTCTGTTGATTGAAACAGCAGAAACACAGGACTAAATTAACCAACTGCTGTGTATGATTGGTTTTAATGATCCAATTAGTTATCAGGTTACACACAGTTCTGTTCTGGAAAGACCACTTTCTTTTAACAACCCAGCAGCCCCCTTTTCCTTTCTATAAGAACACCCCTAAGATCTTTAAGTAGACATCAGTTTGTTGGTTAATATTACACACTTAAAAAAGAATAAACATGCCCAGAGTCCAGTTTCATAAACTAAATAAAGTAAAATTTTAAGTTGATTTCCCATCAAAACAAACTGATAAACACTTTGCTTTGGTATGAGACGATTTTCCAAACCAGAAACTTAAATCACCTGTAACAAAAACCAAATACTTGCTACCTAAGTTAATAGCTCTAGAGTTCTTCATTCCACAATATTTCTGTCACGTACATCTGGCATCTGACCCATTTATTCCTCGTACTTTGATTTCAGAATAACTCATTCAAGCAGAAATGTTACAGAATGCATGGAGAAACAGACAAGGGAAGCTACTGAAGCTTTTCTTTTAATTATATCTGTATTTTATTTATATTTTAAATCCTACAAAGGGGCTACTGCCATGTTCAAAAGCAAGTAACAGGCAGACTTACATAACATCTTTATGAAATATACAGTAGAGCTACAAGTTTAGTGATAAGCAAACCCAAAATCAGGTCCCATAATCCAAGGATCAGCCTCAGGAAGGCAAGAAATCACTGACAAACATAAAAGCCATCAGCAAAAGAACAGGCAGACTAACTGCTTGATGAACCACAGAGCAATTGGTATTTGTACCAAACAAGTAGAAGTAAACCATGCTCAGAAATTAGACTTATACATATTCTTTCTACCTAAGATTTCTCCTGCACAAAATACATATGAATTCAGGTGTTTGTGTCTAGGTATAAATGTAAAGAGCGCCTTCATGATGTATCTCAACACTGACTGGAGACACCAACACATTTTTAAAATGTCACATCACCATATGCTTTTTATGTCATCCTACGTTTACAATTTCATGTATGTATTTTTGAAGAGGCAGTACGTTCTGTATTCAATTGCTTTATACGTAATAAACTTCTAACCTGTTGTTTAATAAATGCTGTATTCTTTTTTGCTTTACAAAAACAAGCAAACCACAACTCCCAGTACTTCATTTCACAAAAAGCTTGAATCTGGCAGAGGCTTCCGTTTTCTCAGCCTCGTTCCCTTTCTGACTCCTCTTCCTCATCTCTCATCGACAGCCTGGTTCGTGCAGCTTCATGGAAATAACTGACTTGGTTGGCCAAAGCCTGGAGATATTATTCACAAAACCTGTCAAAGTGTAACATTCACCCCACCTTCCGGTCATTATAAATGTAGCGGAGTTGGCGCTCTCTCTCAAGCCTTTGAATAATGAAACAAATCCGTCTCTCCAGCAAGCAGCACTGTTCACCCCCTATACTCCATCGGTCGCACCAGGCCACGTCCCCCAACATCTGCTCCTACCTCTAGTCCTTTCTGCCCCAAGATACCTGCTCACACTCCGGGCTGACTCCCACTCTTCTGCAATCTTCCCCATCCTCGCCACTGTTCTCTTCCCATCTCCCCAGAGCACCCTACAATTCCTAATCTTCTCCCCCTTAAACCTCTCCCCCCCATTGCACACCCCAGTCCTTGTCATTCTTACTCAGGGCACCCCCGGTCCAACCCCTTTTCCCACTAGGGGTTCCCTCCACTACCCCCGAGGCTGGTCCCCCAGCCTGACGCGGACGTTGGGGGCGGCGGGGCAGGGAAGTCATCTCCGTTTCCTTCCTCCGCACATGAGCCCCTCCCTTCGGGACAAGGCGTGCGGCCGTACCTGAATCTCCCCGGTAGCTCTGAGCAGCTCTCCCGGGCGGGCAGCTCTGGGCGGGCGGGGGAAGGAGTGGGAAGCGGAGGGAGAAAACAGGGAGGGGGATACAGTGGGCGCGGACCCGGCGTCAGCCGCTCCGCCGCAGCTGCGCCCCCGCTCATCGAGTCGATCGGCGCTCCGCGTCCCGGCGCCAGGAGGAGGGGCGGGTCCAGGCCACGGAGATCATCGAGGGAGTCGATTCCGCGTGCAGCTTTCTATCCAGAGGTTTTTGCGGTCTCAGAGTTTACATCTGCATCCGCAGGATGGGCTTGTGCCTTAAGCGAGGAACAGTCGCGGGTTCCTGAGGTCCCAGCCGGGGTCGGGCGTTCAGGAGAGGTAGAGAAAGCTCTGAGAAGTCACCCAGGGGTGGGCGCTGAGGGCTTGATCCTGACTGGGGTTGATGAGGCGTTACTAAGATGGTGTTTTGTTGCTGGCTCCATCCCCTGGGCTAAGGAAGCGGAGCAGAAAAATGAGGATGGCTCAAAGCCCGAGGACCGGCTACAGCCTTTTCTGAAGTAACATCTGTGTGATCCCTTGTTTATAGAATCAGAGTTAGACTTGGAGGGAGATCTTAAGTGACCAGTCCAGTCTCCTTGTTTTAGACATTAGGAATCTCTGGTCCAAAGAGATTGACTTGAGGTTGCACAACTAGTTTGGACAGATCTGGGTCGAGGATTCGGTGTTCTTTCATCTGTTATTGTGGAGTCCTAACCTAAAATAACCGGGTCCAGACACCAGGTAGACACCAGAGCCTTCAGATTTGAGGTGGAAGATGACTCCTGCAGGGCCTTTCCACTGTTCTCTTGACTCCTCCTACCTCCTCTCCACCCAAATTAGTAGCATATTTAAGCCTGCAGTACCAGGGTTCAGTAATACAAAATAATTCTAGTTTTACCTTTGCTTTCCCTTATTTACCCATTCCTCCCACACACGCCCCAGCTGGATTGTTTTATCAATTTATTTCTACCAATTTGCTCCACTTTTTTTTTTTTTTTTTTTTTTTTTTTACTAAATATGGCTCCTTTAATACAGTGTTTTTTGATTTAGTGTAATTTAAGCCAAACAAACACTAATTGAAATATACCTTAGGTAGGGTAATGACTCTCAGGTTAATGATGTAGAGAGTTGATTTTTTTTTTTTGGTTGGCGGGGCATGCGAAAGTTCCTGGGTCAGTGACTTGAGCCTCAGCAGTGACAATGCTGGATCTGTAACCCACTGAGCCATTGGGGAACTCCAAACTGAATCACCTGGAAAGCTTTAACAATGAGTGCCCATGCCTTTCTCTGAGATTCTAATTCAATTGGCCTGGGATGTTGAGAAACGGTGAGCCATAGGTTGTCAACCAAAGCTTCTGAAAGTCTGGTATTAGACTATCTGTGAGTCCACTACTCAGATCCAGGCTGACTTGGACTGAAATTGTCCACCTGGAAGGGAAGTTACTTCTACTATGTTTTTCTGCCTGGACATGAAGGTCAGACTACTGATACATAGATGACCCAGAAGTTTTTTATTTTTCGTTTGCCTTCTACGGTTGATTTTGTATCTGCATATCTGCTTGTTATTGGTACTTCCCTGCTTTGGTGACTCAGTCAATTAGAGCTTTAGCCAGTTACAGCCTCAGCCTTCTTACAGGACAGCTGAAGGCAATATGGTTATTGAGCTGGACTGACATGTCATTGTATAGCTTGTATGTATAAGCCATTCTTTTTGTTTTTAACCATAGTACTTTAGTTCTGCCAGATATTTTGGTATGATTGGTTTGGGAAAGGGTGATGCCAGCCCCACCACTCCATTGCCTGAACAAGCCCCTTTGATTATCCCCAACATTTCTGAAAGCTTAGAAAGTATCATTTTATAGTTAGTATGAATCAGATATGCCAGTTATCCTGAACGAATATAAATAGCCCTGGACCTAGAACCAGAATGGGGTTCCCATCTCAATAACTGGAATTATTTGATTATCTCCTACCCTATTTTCTCTTTCTTGAGCTCCAATTATTCACATATTGGTCCTCTAATTCTCTTTAAATTGTAGACCTTCATCCTTAACTGGGCCTGGTATCCTCCTAGACAGAAATCCTTTGTTTCACTCTTTCAAGACTAAGTCTCTTGGGACTGACTTGGAATAATCTATCTCTCTTTTTTTTTTTTTTTTTTTTCGGTCTTTTTGCTATTTCTTTGGGCCACTCCCGCGGCATATGGAGGTTCCCAGGCTAGGGGTCAAATTAGAGCTATAGCCACCGGCCTACGCCAGAGCCACAGCAACGCAGGATCCGAGCCACGTCTGCAACCTACACCACAGCTCACGGCAACGCCAGATCGTTAACCCACTGAGCAAGGGCAGGGACCGAACCCGCAACCTCATGGTTCCTAGTCGGATTTGTTAACCACTGCGCCACGACAGGAACTCCCCTAAACTATCTCTTGATATGTTGTTGTTGAATGGTGAGACAAGCAAGATACAGAACAGTAGGTAGACTGCTTCCGTGTGAGCCACACACACACACACACACACAAACCAGGACTGGGAGTCTGGCATAGAAGGTGTTATGGACTGAATTGTGTCCTCCCCACCACCATCTCCATTCATATTTTGAAGCCCTAACCCAAATGTTACTGTGTTTGAAGATAGGGCCTTTAGGGAGATAATTAGATTTAAATGAGGCCATACAGGTGAGGCTTTAATCTAATAGGGCTGGTGTCCACACATGTGGGCACAGAGATGAAGCCTTGTAAGGACACATAGAGAAGATGGCTATCTACAAGCTGGGAAGAGAGTTCTTACCATAAATCAATGCTGGTGGCACCCTGATCTTGTACTTACTGCCTCCATAATTATAAAAAATAAAATTCTGTTGTTTAAGCCATCCTGTTCATGGTATTTTGTTATGGCAACCCCAGCAGACTAATAATAGAGAAGGGAAACCTTTCCTCCATGTGAGGCATTTTGTACCATTTGAATATTTTACCACGTGTACCACTTTTCAATTAAAAATAAAAAAAAAAAAAACCTACAGTAGAGGTTCTCTTTCCCACTGAAATCGGGACCAGTTGTCGGTCAGTTAATTTAAAAAGTCACTCATGTCTGGTATCTAATATACAGCACAAATGAACCTTTCCACAGAAAAGAAAATCATGAACTTGGAGAATAGACTTGTGGTTGCCCGGCGGGGGCGGGGGGGGGGGGAGAGTGGGAGGGATTGGGAGCTTGGGGTTAATGGATGCAAACTACTGCTTTTGGAATGGATTAACAATGAGATCCTGCTGTGTAGCACTGAGAACTATGTCTAAATACTTATAACGGAGTATGACAATGAGAGAAAAAATATGTATACATGTATGTGTAACTGGGTTTCCATGCTGTACAGTGGGGAAAAAATGTGTTGGGAAAATAACAAAAAAAATAAGAAGTCAGTGAAGGAGTTTTCATGGTGGCTCAGCAGATTAAGAACACTGTCTGTGAGGATGTGGGTTTAATCCCTGGCCTTGCTCAGTAGGTTAAGGATCTGGCAATGCTGCAAGCTATAGAATAGGTCAAAGTTGCGTCTCAGATCCAGAGTTACTGTGGCTGTAGCATAGGCCTACAGTTGCAGCTCTGCTTTGACCCCCTAGCCCAGGAACTTCCATATGTCACAGGTGGGCCATAAAAACAAAAACAAGTCAGTTAAGGAGTTTCCTGGTGGCCTAATCATTGGAGACTCAGCATTGTCACTACTCTGGCTGTTTTTTTCTCTGGCCAGGAAGCTTCTGCATGCCATGGGCGTGCCCTCCCCCACCTCAACATATATACTTTAACCTTTTTTTTTTTTTTTTTTTTTTCGTCTTTTTGTTGTTGTTGTTGCTATTTCTTGGGCCGCTCCCGCGGCATATGGAGGTTCCCAGGCTAGGGGTCTAGTCGGAGCTGTAGCCACTGGCCTACGCCAGAGCCACAGCAACGCGGGATCCGAGCCGCGTCTGCAACCTACACCACAGCTCACGGCAACGCCAGATCGTTAACCCACTGAGCAAGGGCAGGGACCGAACCCGCAACCTCATGGTTCCTAGTCGGATTCGTTAAACACTGCGCCACGACGGGAACTCCGTACTTTAACCTTTTAATTTTATTTTTTTGGCCACACCCAAGGCACATGGAAGTTCCCAGGGCAGGGACTGATCCTGTGCCACAGCAGCAACCAGAGCCACAGTAGTGACAACAGTGGATCTTTTTAAGCCCTTGTGCCACAGGGGAGTGCCCAACATTTTTATTTTTTATTATTATTTTTTTGTCTTTTTTTTTTTTTAGGGCCGCACCCGCAGCATATGGAGGTTCCCAGGCTAGGGGTCAAATTGGAGCTGTAGCTGCTGGCCTTCGTCAGAGGCACAGCAACGCGGGATCCGAGCCATGTCTGCGACCTACACCACAGCTCATGGCAACGCCGGATCCTTAACCCACTGAGCAAAGCCAGGGATCAAACCCACAACTTCATCATTCCTAGTGGAATTTGTTTCCGCTGCACCACAATGGGAACGCCAACGTTTTTATTTTTGAGTCAAATATAGTTATACATGTAGTCACTAATCTTTGAAGCAGGACCAAGACTTTTTATCTGAGCATAAATCTGTTGGTTAGAGCACCACATTGTCTTAAATTATAAATTGCATATTGTTTAAATTTTCAGTTTCATTTTCTTCAAAGCAAAGCAAGTGTTCAGACCTTCTTCGAAGGATTTTGGTGCCAAGTCAGTCTAGACTTTGAACAACTTTTTCCTAAATTTTACATATTTTTTACCTATATCTAGTTCTATAGTAATTTATTTGTTGTTCAACTTCATCAAGTTAGTTTTCATGGAAACAACTTTCTATTTCTTTTTCATTGGTTTGAATATTTAAATCCCATAAGTATAATGAGGCATAAATATTTTAGGTTACAAATGTAAACTGACTCTTATAAACCTACAGCTCAAGTGTTGGGGTGAGGGAGTGCATAAGTGTATCATATAGCTCACACATTAGCCTCTAACCTGCAAGTGCTCAGAGAGACTTGGTGTTATGCAAATATAATTAGGTTGTTTTATTTTTGATTTTGAAAGAACCTCAAACTTACCAAAGAATAAATTCAAAGAATTCTTGCAAACCCTTCATTCTGATTCACTAGCTATTGACGTTTTCTAATGCCAGTCTCAATTCCTAATTGAATTGCATGGCTCACAGTGTGAATGATACTGGAAGAGTTCAGCCAGGCCTCTCTCCTAGTAGAAGAAGCAACTGAGGGCTGGAGAGTGTGCTCAAGGGAGTTAACATTTCACTTCATTTGCTTTATTCTCTCTAAATATATATCCTCCCCACTTCTTTCCGCCCCCTAGTTATTTGAGAGTTACAGACATCATACCCCTTACCCCTAATACTTCAGGTGCATATACCTAAGAACTAGAACATTCCCTCCATAACTATGACACATTGTCAAATTCAGAAAACCTTAACACTGACATAATACTATTTTCTGTAAAGCAAACATTTTCAAAGTGCCAGTAGGCCAGTTGTGTCCTTTGTGGCATCAGTGAGTAGAGTTCACAGAGAGAATGGACAGTAATGAGTAACACAGCAAATAGGTTAAGTGGCATCTAGTTTTTAAAGACAGATCCCACTATGGTTTAATTTTTGTTAAGACTATGTAATAAAAAGAAATGCTACCTATGCTTTCCTCATGGAATTGTAGATCAGACATTGAAGATGGACTCAAAGATGATTTGTTCCTCTTCTGACTCTTCTTGATTTATTGATGTGACAAGTTCTAAGAATTTTATCTGGGAGTTCCCATTGTGGTTAAGCAGGTTAAGAACCTAACATAGCGTCCACAAGGATGTGGGTTCGATCCCTGGCATCGCTCAGTGAGTTAAGGATTCAGTGTTGCTGCAAGTTGCGGTGTAGTCTGCAGGTGCAGCTTGGATCTGGCTTTGTGCGGCTGCTGGCAGCTGCAGCTCTGATTCGACCCCTAGCCTGGGACTTCTATATGCCACAGTCACCACCTTAAAGAGAAAAAAGAAAGAAAAAAAATTTTTTCCCCACAAAGATGGCAATAATAGCAACTGTATAGTGATATACTCTAATGTGGAAATCAAGCTTTGGAGATGAATTATGTAATTTGTCCAATTTAAAGGAATGGTAAAGACAGGCACATTAGTAAATATTGCAGAGCTCTTAAGTTTAAATTAATGTGAGACAAATATTTCATTGAAATGGGCCACATGCTTTGGCCTGAAAAAAGAAATAAGACGGTTTATTTATTTATGTATTTAGTCTTTCTAGGGCTGCACCTGTGGCATATGGAAGTTCCCAAGCTAGGGGCTGAACCTGAGCTGTAGCTTCAGGCCTGCCCCACAGCCACAGCAATGCCAGATCCGAGCTGTGTCTGTGACCCACACCGCACCTCATGGTAACACCGGATCCTTTAACCCACTGTGTGAGGCCATGGATCAAACCCACATCCTCATGAATACTAGTTGGAATCTTAACTGCTGAGCCATAATGGGAATTCCTAGACAGTTTATTTTTAAAGCATGATAAAGGAGGAATCTCTCAGGTTTAATGTCTTGTGATGATCTCACATAATTAAGCAGACAGTCTGTTGAAGGTCGAACACAACTTTAATTTCTTGCTGAAGATAGTAATATTAATCTTGGGTGTTATATCAAAGTGAATAAATTCATCCATCAGCTATATGATAGGCATTCAGTTAAAGTCTGGGGATATAAAGATGGTAAACAGTATTTTCTGTCCTCTGAGAACTCAGAATCTTAAATAGAAACATAAGACTAAGCAACTATTGAAAACTGAGTAAAGTTCATTACAGATTCAAGTGAATAATGGAATATATACTCAAATACACACACATATATGCATACTTTTGGAAATAGAATCTAGTGTGAACTCTAATATCAAAAGTGAATTACCTGTTGGAATCTAACAGTAAATTAAAACCACAGATGGAATCAAGTAAAGATGCTAATACACCTTGGGTTAAGAGCATTGCTCTCCCTAGGTATGAAAAGGCAAGAGAAGGGTCAACAGAAAAAAGCAAGAGCCACAGTTCTAAGAAAGGGGCTATCTGGCAGGATCTAGGGTCCTAGATAGAGGAATCTTAGCCATAGTTAAGACAGCTGTGACCTATTTCTCCTCCCACTTGCCAAATAAATGAACCCATGGAAAAGCCAAAGTAAGGTGATAATGTCTGCCCTTTCCTTTATATATATATGCACTTCCTTTTTTCCCCTCATTTTTAAAAAGTTACATTTAAGTGTAGTTGATTTGTAATGTTGCAATACAGACATAAAGACCAATGGAACAGAATAGAGAATCCAGGAATAAACCCAGACACCTACAGTCAATTAATCTTTGACAAAGGAAGCAAGAATATAAAACGGGAAAAAGATAGTCTTTTCATCAAGTGGTGCTGGGAAAACTGGACAGCCACATGTAAATCAATGAAACTGGAATACAACCTCACACCATGCACAAAAATAAACTCAAATTAGCTTAAAGACTTAAATGTAAGACAAGACACCATCAAACTCCAAGAAGAGAACATAGGCAAAACATTCTCTGACATCAACCTTATAAATGTTTTCTCAGGTCTCCCAAGGCAACAGAAATAAAAGCACAAATAAACGAATGGGACCTCATCAAACTGACAGGCTTTTGCACAGCAAAGGAAACCATAATAAAAAAAAAAAGACAACTTACAGAATGGGAAAAAAAAATTTCAAATGATGCAACTGACAAGGGCTTAATCTCTAAAATACACAAACAACTTATACAACTCAACAGCAAAAAAGCCAACAACCCAATGGAAAAAATGGGCAAAAGACGTGAACAGACATTTCTCCAAAGAAGATACACAGATGGCCCACAAGCACATGAAAAAAATGCTCAACATCACTGATTATTAGAGAAATGCAAATCAAAACTACTATGAGGTACCACCTTGCACTAGTCAGAATGGCCATCATTAATAAGTCCACTAATAACAAATACTGGAGAGGGTGTGGAGAAAAGGGAACCCCCCCTACACTGCTGGGAATGTAAATTGGTACAACCACTATGGAAAACTGTATGGAGGTACCTTAGAAAACTAAATATAGAACTACCATATGACCCGGCAATCCCACTCTTGGGCATCTATCTAGACAAAACTTTCCTGGAAAAAGACACATGCACCCCTATATTCACTGCAGCACTATTCATAGTAGCCAAGACACGGAAACAACCTAAATGTCCATTGACAAATGATTGGATTAAGAAGATATGGTATATATACACAATGGAATACTACTCAGCCATAAAAAAGAACAAAAGAAAACCATCTGCAGCAACATGAATAGAACTAGAGACTCTCATACTAAGAGGAGTAAGTCAGAAAGACAAAGACAAATACTATATGATATCACTTATATCTGGAATCTAATATATGGCACAAATGAACCTTTCCAAAGAAAAGAAACTCGAGGACTTGGGGAATAGACCTGTGGTGCCAAGGGGGAGGGGGATGGAGTGGGCTGGACTGGGAATCTGGGGTTAATAGATGAAAACTATTGCCTTTGCAATGGATAAGCAATGAGACCCTGCTGTATAGTGAACTCTATCTAGTCACTTATGATGGACCATGATAATGTGAGAAAAAGAATGTATATATGTATGTGTGACTGGGTCACCTTGCTGTGCAGTAGAAAATTGACAGAACACTGTAAACCAGCTATGATGGAAAAAATAAAAGTACAATGTTGCAATAATTTCTGCTGTACTATTATGTGATTCAGTTTTGCACATACACATATCCATTCTTTTTCATATTCTTTTCCCATATAGGTTATCACAGAATATTGCGTAGTGTTCCCTGTGCTATACAGCAGGTCCCCGTTGACCATATATGCACTTTTCTTTGGAGAGAGTGTTTCAGGATTCCCAGAGCATAGGGATCCTCAACTTCAACTATTAGCTCTATAAAGAAGTATTCAAAGAAGAGTGTATATAAGGGAAAAGAAGCAGAATTTAGGAAAATGTCTGTTCTTAGGGGTGAGAAGATGAAGAGAGCCGTCAATGGGAAGTGGTCAGAGCAGCAGACAGAAGAAAAGAGAGAGGGTAGTGTAAAAGGAGAAGGAAGAATGGTTATTGGCATCAAAACTTCAGAGAATTTGGGAGTGGGGAAAAGGAACGGGGAATGAAGACTAGAAAAAGCCTTTAGAGGAGTTCCCTGGTGGCTCTGTGGGTTAAGGATCCAGCATTGTCACTGATGTGGCCTCTGTCGTGCTGCGGCACAAGTTTAATCCCTGGACCTGGAACTTCTGCATGCTGCAAATGTGGCCAAAAAAAAAAAAAAAAAAAAAAAAAAAAGTAAAGAAAAAACACTTAGATTTGTTGACTCTCAGGCCATTACTGATCTTCAATGAAGTGATCATTACAGAAGTGGAAGCCATATTGTAAGAGCTGATTTTTAGAGGAAATGCAGATTATAGATTCATCTTTCAAGAAATTTAACTGTAAAGGGAAAAGGCACACTAAGTTGCACCTTCAGGCAGCAATAGTCAAGTTAAGAGTTGCCACTATGACACAATGGGATCGGCAGGGTCTCTGCAGCACTGGGATGCAGGTTCGATTCCCAGCCCAGTGCAGTGGGTTAAAGGATCCCATGTTGCCACAGCTGCAGTGTAGGTCAGAACTGTGGCTCAGATTTGGTCCCTGGCCCAGGAGCTCCATACACAGTGGGGTGGCCAAAAAAGAAATAACCATGTATATTTAGGAAAGGGGAGTAAGGAGTCACTGTGAGAGTGGTATTAAAAATGCAAATTTAAAAAAAGCCCAAGGGATGATGGGATGATGTCCCTAAAGAGATGGGGGGATCAGGGTTGGAGAGTAGCAGAGGTGAGCTCTGGACAAGATGGAGAGAGATTCCCTTTCCTGGAGGCAAGGGGAAGGAAGTGATTGATGATAAAGATTTTGAGATGGAAAAGATAGAAGTTAAGGGAACTATAGACTCAAAATGATCAGTAAAAGGCAAGCAAGGTCTTATGTGAAGGGTCAAAGAGGCAGCGTTGGAGTTGGGAGCTTAAAGAAAATGAAGAAGGTTTGGAACAGCTGCTGCAGCAAATAGGTCTTAGCAAAATGGGGAACTAAGGGAAGTTTTCCACAACTGCGAAGATGCAGGCTAGATTTTGACTGCCCCTTTACATCAAGGACTCTGTCTTAGATTCCTTCTTGCCTTCCACAGTACCTTGCACAGGGCAAGCACACGATACCTATTTATTGAAGTGACGCTAATTTTTTAAAGTTTGCTTTTGAATGAGAAGACGAGAAAAAAGAAAATAAGGGAAGTGAAAGCACAAGAGAATGTTTTGGGATCCTAGAAGCACTTTGCTGGCTTACTGACCTTCACACAGTCACTGGTTTCATTTCCCAAGCAGTGAAAGAGGGGGCATAGTCTCCGGCTCCTTATTATCTTTCAAGAATATCACAAGCTTTTAGTAAAATAATATTTATATATCTTTTGTTTACCTTATAAACAAGATAATATATGGGGGTTTGGGATGGAAATGTTCTAAAATTTGGTTGTGATGATGGTTGTACAACTGTAAATATAATAAAATTCATTAAATTAAAAAAATTTTAAAAACAAAAACAAGATAATATATAGTTTCTCCATTTGTATAAATTCCTTCTCTTCGCAGTTTTTTTTTATGATTACTAGTGGGCTAGCAAGAGTCTGGCCTCTTGACATTGATTTTCTTTTGGTATTTGAAGACAACAGAAAGGGAAAGAAAAAATATGAAAAATGAAAAACTGTGCCTTACAAAAATAAAATGAAGAACAAAAACCAGGGCAATTTGATTACTTTAAATCTTACTGGTCAATCTAGTTGTTTTTAAGTATTCAAATAATTTTTTTTTTTTTTTTTTTGTCTTTCTGCCATTTCTTGGGCCGCTCCCGCGGCGTATGGAGGTTCCCAGGCTAGGGGTCTAATCGGAGCTGTAGCTGCCAGCCTACGCCAGAGCCACAGCAACGCAGGATCCGAGCCGCGTCTGCGACCTACACCACAGCTCACGGCAACGCTGGAACCTTGACCCACTGAGCAAGGGCAGGGATCGAACCCACAACCTCATGGTTCCTAGTCGGATTCGTTAACCACTGCGCCACGACGGGAATTCCCTAAATAAATATTTATATTGGGATTCCATAGTCACATTACCTTATCAGTTTACCTGAAAGTGCACTTTAACGTCATAATCTATTTCTCAGATGTGCTTCCTCTTTGTATTTTACTGGAAAAGTGTAAACAAGCATAATGCTTTAATTAAAAAAAAAAAAAAAAAAAGGAGTTCCCATCATGGTTCAGCGGTTTAAGAACTTAATATTCATGAGGATGTGGGTTCAATCTCTGGCCTCCCTCAGTGATAAGGATCCAGTGGTGCCGTGAGTTGTTGTGTAGGTCATAGATGCAGCTAGGATCTGTGTTGCTATGGCTGTGGTCTAGGCTGGCAGATATAGCTCCAACTGACTCCTAGCCTGGGGACTTCCATATGCCCCAGTGTGGCCCTAAAAAAAAATTTTAACTGGAAAACAATTTTGTGAATCATCCATGGCTTGCCATGTCATATTCAATTCTTCCCTATGTTGTGGTTGATCACATGTCTCTTTTAATAATTCATAATAAAACAGTCTTCCTTCTGGCTTTGGTTGTTTTGTTATTTTGAGTTTATTAAGCATGTAACTCTCCCCCACATTAAAAGAAAAAAAAGTATTTAACCAGAAAACTTCATAGCATCTTTTCTGTGATTCTGAATTCATCATGCTAGTTTACATTACAATGGACGCTTTAATGTTAGGCAGGTTCAAGTCTGAAATATGGCATACAAGATTAGGAGATGTATCTGGCCTCAAGCTCAATAACAATCATCCCTATGAAATAGTTTTAAGAAAACTTTTTGACAATCACCATGCTGCTTTTCTCCCCCAATCCTCTCTACATAGAATAATAAGTTTTCCAACTATTTTTTAAAACGCTGTGACAGTAAATTTAAGAACATTACCTGTGCCTAGAACTATTTTGAGAGAATTATTGACGAAGTAGTCTTTTTTAAAAAATTCTTATTGAAGTATAGTTGATTTACAATGTTAATTTCTGCCATACAGCAAAGTGATTCAGTTATATACATATACATGTATTTTTTTCATATTCTTTTCCACTATGGTTTATCACAGCATACTGAATATAGTACCCTGTGCTATGTAGAAAGACCCTGTTTTTATCCATCCCATATGTTGTTAGTTGGCATCTACCTAACATCTGTTAATCCCAAATTCCCAATCCATTCCTTCCCCATCCCCTACTTTCCCCTTGGCAACCTCAAGTCTGTTCTCTATGTCTGTGAGCCTGTTTCTGTTTCGTAGATAAGTTCATTTGTGTCATATTTTAGATTCCACAAATAAGTGATATCATGATATTTGTTTTTCTCTTTAAAAAAAAATTTTTTTTGGTTATGTCCATGGAATGTAGAAGTTTCCAGGCCAGGGACTGAACCTGTGTGCCACAGCAGTGACCTGAGCCACTGCAGTGATAACACCAAGTCTCTAACCCACTGTGCCACAAGGGAACTCCTTGAGGAGGTATTCCTAACTGAAGAATTCATCTTTATGTTTTGAAACCTGTTTATTGTAATGTACTACTAAGAGTTTACTCTTGAAGAAAAATGTGTATTTCCATTTTTAAGTTTGAGGTTTTTTTAATGTGTGCACAAATCCTCTGAGTCTGTACTAGATCTTGGGATTCTAGTACAGACATAGGGCTCCAGAGATGCAACTGATACATGTCCTGAGCCAGTGGCATCTTCTATGTGCACAGACAGATTTCCTCATCTGGTCTTGATTTCCCAGGCTAGTGGGATAAAGATAGATGTTCATTCCCTGGTGAAATTCTCCATCTTTACATCATATTTTCTTGACTATTTTAATCAAAGTCTTGACTGCTAATCTAATACCTGAATTACCTGTGGGCTGCTTTTTTTTTTTAATTTTATTTTTAGGGCTGCATCTGTGGCATATGGCAGTTCCTGGGCTAGGGGTCGAATTGGAGCTGCAGCTGCCAGCCTACCCCACAGCCACAGCCACAGCCACACCATATCTTCGACCTATGCTGTAATTTGCAGCAGTGCTGGATCCTTTAACCCACTGAGCAAGGCCAGGGATCAAACCCGCATCCTGATGGACACCATGTCAGGTTCTTAAATCGCTGAGCCATAATGGGAATTCCTGTGGGCTGCTTTCTATTATCTATTTTTTTCTTGGATTTTGCTGATATCACTTATCTCTTTGCATACCAAATAGTTTTTGAAATTCATTCAATATTGACTATTGAGTATAAAATAACCAAACATTAAAAATTAAGCATCAAATATGGAGTAAAAGAAAGAACATCTATGTGCTGTTATATTTCTCCAAAGAGGAATCACTCTCATCTCTGCTGGGTAGATAAAGATGCTAAGCGGAAAGTTTCTGAAAAAACAATGATCATATCATCTTAACCTACCACCCAAAGTAGCTTTAGAATTCAGCAAAATTGAGGAGAAACCCTCTGCGTCCCTCACATCTTCACTCCTCCCTTCTCCCTGAAATCCTGGCTCTCCAAGTGTTCAGTTTTGTCTCTTCAGTCATGTGAGAGCCCAAAGTGAAACTCGTTTGTTTGTTTTGTCCCCCAACAATGACCCTTGACCCAGGCGGAGCATCTTGCCGTGTACCCAGAATCTACAAGCACCTCCAAGGGAAAAAGAGGCTGGAAAAGGAAAAAAACTCACCATTTTGCTGGCATCTTGGTCCCTCCAGTCGTGTTGTTTCAACAGCTCTCAGATTTCTTTTCTAGAGATTCCTTTGATATTTATCTGGCTTTTCGACATATTCTCTTTTTATGTAAAAAAAAATTTTTGGCCACTCCCACGGCATGTGGACGTTCTTAGACCATGGATCAAACCCATGCCACACAAGCAACCAGAGCCTCTGCAGTGACAACACTGGATCCTTAACCCACTGTGCCACAGAGAACACCTCCATTTATTCTTAGAAGGAGAATTGGTGTGTGTCAATTTACTCCATTGGACCTGAAAGTAGAACTATATCTAAGTCACACAAACTACTCTAAAGAGAGAAGCTCACTTGCCATGACTACTCAAGAAAATGTAAGGGAGGGGTTTCAGATAAGGAGAGTTTTTTATATTCTCTTAGATACACGTGGGTAGTCAGAGCTCATTAGTTATTATAGGCTCTGGCTGGGAGGTGAGCCAGCGTGAGAAGATTCTGGCTTCTTCAGGCAATTAAGGCATATCTATTCAGCCTTGTTTAATCAGAAATACTTGAGTCAGCTCCTCTTCTGCCATATATTACCTAGTTGGTAGAAAGAAAAGAAACGGCTTACCATATATACACACACACATGAACATATACATATATATATACACACACATGTATATATGTGTATATATATAAGCTGTACCTCAGTCTTTTTATGCACAGTATGTGACATTTATCATTCCTATTTTCCTTTATTAGAGTTGTGAATGTTTCTATGTTATTCATTTTTAATCTTTTTTAAAGCAAAGAAAGTTCCACATCCTCTGCTCACACTCAGCCTTTAACACAATCCATAAAATTGGTCTCAGAGTCACAGTCACACTTCACTGATGTCGCAAATCACGAGGGCTCCACTATCATAGTTCCCTGCTTTAGGTGCTAAGGTCACAAGTGCCATATGAGCAGTTATTTAGAAAGAATGAAATTACGTCATCAAAATACCTTGAAGAGATACATTTCAAACTTTATTTGAGGATAAAAAGTTTAAGTGAAATAATAAATCTTTCCCTAACCACATTATTTGAAAATGTAGTCAAGTTTTTTCTATGGACCAAGCTGGCCTTGCTGGCTTATTCTTTACATAATTATAGATTTAAGGCAGAACCAAAAGTATAGGAAAAATTCTCATGACCATGAAGAATCATTCATGGCACGCCTATTAAGTGACAGGCACTGTGCATACAAATAAAGTATTAAATAATATCTCTAAATATTTGAAATAAAATATACAGAATTACAAAGGAAGAAAATTTGTAATGTTATAAAATGTTTTATTTTCTTTTTACAGCCACACCTGTGGCATATGAAAGTTTCCCAGGGCAGGGATTGAGTCAGAGTTGCAGCTGCTGGCCTCCACCATAGCCACAGCAACACCAGACTAGAGCTGCATCTGTGACTGTTCCGCAGCTTGCAGCAATGCTGGGTAGTTAGCCCACTGAGCAAGGCCAGGGATCAAACCCGAATCCTCACAGACACTATGTTGGGTCCTTAACCCACTGAGCCACAATGGGAACTCCCATAAAATATTTTAAAAGCAAAATACGTGATACACTAAGATAAATGCTTCTTTATTAACTCATTAAATAACAAAACCTAGTGTCAGGCCTAACATCTGCCATGATTTTAAATTAGCAATGAGCATAAATAATATTTCAGGATATCTATGACTGTAATGTGATGTGAAAATCTTAAGAGATTTCTACTAGTAACACAATCACTAGCGCTTTTGAGGGTTGGGGTAGCGGGGGGCTCCACTTTTAGTTGAAGGAAATGCTAATTTCTATTAGTGATTACTGAAAATAAAGATGTAATTTCTTTCCCATCCAAGTTCACAGACTTTCTGAATTCTATCCATGGGTCTTCAAGGGTCCCCAACTTGGAACTCCTGCTTCAGTATGTCATCCTCTTCTACAAAGAGTGGAAGGTCCTGAGGGTCCTGGGAAGTTTCTGAGGAAAGAACAGACAACTGTTTCTGCACCTATACATCCAGGCATGGAAGGCTGCCTTTCCTGATTAGAATACTTTTGCTTATTAACATAGTCACATCTCTGCCTTGCCCAAAGTCCTTACAGCATCCCTGAGAATCCTGGAGTTGGAGCGGACTTTCAAAGTCATCTGGAACAATCAAAATGTCCTGCCCTAAAAATAAAGGCTGAGTTCTTATTGTGTGTCAGGCCCTGTGCCATATACGTTACTGCACCTGAGTCTCACAGCAATTGTATGAGGCAGATATTATTATTGCCAATTTACATAGACTCATTTGTTCATTCAGAAAAAGTATCTTGGGCCTCTTTTGTATGTCTGTTGCTAAACTAGGTGTGTGTGGTTTAAATAAATACAGACACACCTGCTGTCCTCAGACTTTATCTTATAGCAGGAAAGAAGACAAAAAAAATCACATAGTTACATAATGTGATAAGTGTTTTTGAAAAGAATAAGCAAGTGGGTGAGAATGATATTCAAGGGGGACCTATTTCAACAGATAGGGTTGTCTCTCAAGGGAGATCTCTCCAAGTAGATAACATTTAAACTGAAGCTGGAAGTAGGAAAGAAACCGGTCACTTAAAAGCGAGGGAAAGAGGATCCCAGGCCCAGAGGATAGCAAGAGGAAAGCTCATTAAATAAGAAAGTTTGGCTGCTGCTTCTTTTTTGTTTTTAGGGCCGCACCTGTGGCTTATGGAAGTTCCCAGGTCAGGGGTCGAATAGGAGCTGTAGCTGCCGGCCTATGCCACAGACACAGCAATGTGGATCCGAGCAGCATCTGTGTCCTACACCATAGCTAACAGCACTGCTGGATCCTTACCACTGAGCGAAGCCAGAGATCGAACCCACACCCTCATGAATATCAGGTTCTTAACCCGCTAAGCCATGATGAGAACTCCTTTTTTTTTCTAAAGCCAAGCCCACAGCATGTGGAAGTTCCCAAGCCAGGGATGGAACCCATGTCACAGCAGTATCCAAGCTACCATGGCGGAAATACCAGATCCTTCACCTACTGTGCCACAAGAGAACTCCAAGTTTAGCTGGGTTTTTTTTGTTTGTTTGTTTGTTTTTTAGGGCCGCACCCGCAGCATATGGAGATTCCCAGGCTAGGGGTCTAATTGGAGCTACAGCTGCCGGCCTATGCCACAGCCACAGCAACACCAGATCTGAGCCATGTCTGCAACCTACACCACAATTGACAGCAATGCCAGATCATTAACCCACTGAGGCCAGGGATCGAACCCACAACCTCATGGTTCCTAGTCAGATTCTTTTCCATTGCACCACTATGGGAACTCTAAGTTTGGCATTTTTAAAATTTATTTTTAAATGGTGGTAGAAAACACATAACATAAAATGTATCATCTTAACCATTTTTTTTTTTTTTTTGTCTCTTTGCTGTTTATTTGGGCCACTCCCGCGGCATGTGGAGGTTCCCAGGCTAGGGGTCTAATCGGAGCTATAGCTGCCAGCCTACGCCAGAGCCACAGCAATGCGGATCTGAGCCGCGTCTGCGACCTACACCACAGCTCATGGCAATGCCAGATCCTTAACCCACTGAGCAAGGGCAGGGACCGAACCCACAACCTCATGGTTCCTAGTCAGATTCATTAACCACTGCGCCACAACGGGAACTCCTGTCTTTTGTCTTTTTAGGGCCACAATCGCAGCATAAGGAGGTTCCCAGGCTAGGGGTCTAATCAGAGCTATAGCTGTCAGCCTATGCCACAGCCACAACAGTTGCAGATCTGAGATTTGTCTTCGACCCACACCACAGCTCATGGCAATGCGGGATCCTTAACCCACTCAGTGAGGCCAGGGATGGAACCCGCAACCTCATGTTTCCTAGTCAGATTTGTTTCCACTGCGCCACGATGGGAACTCCCATCTTAACCATTTTAAAGTGTATATATTTCAGTAGCGTTAATATATTCACATTATTGTGCAACAGATCTCTAGAATTTTTCACCTTGTAAAACTGAAACTCTGTACCCATTGACCAACTCCCTAGTCTTCCTTTTCCCAAACCCCTGGCGAAGATAACTGGACTTTGTTTCTATGCATTTGCCTATTTTGGATACCTCAGATAAGTGGAGTCATACAGTATTTGTCTTTTTTTGTCACTGGCTTATTTCGCATAGCACAATATTGTCATCCATGTTGTAGCATGTTAGAATTTCTATTTTTAAAATGTTAATATACTATTGTGTATGTATGCCCCACATTGTCTTCTTCCATTCATCCAACCGTGGATGAATGATTCATCCATCATTTGGGTTTCTCTACCTCTTGGCTATCATGAACAGTGCTGCTATGAACATGAGTCTGCAAATATCTTCTGGAGATCTTGCTTTCAACTCTTTTGGCTATATATCCAGAAGTGGGATACCTAGATCATATGGTAATTCAAGATTTAATTTTTTGAGCAAGCTCCTGTTTTTCATAGTGGCTGCACCAATTTACAGTCCCACCAACAGCACAGGGGTTCCGAATTCTCCACATCCTCAGCAACACTCATGAGGGCCCAGGCTGCCCAAGGCCTACTGAATGGATGCATACTACACAAAGACACAAGGTGAAGTTCAGAGTGGCCAGGGATTTGGGAGAGGGGAAGGGTTCTGGAGAAACCAGGTCACGGGAGCAGCATCTTGGTGATCAAGGCATATGCCTAATTCCCAAACCTTAACCTATCACAATGGGGAATATTCCCCTGAAGACAGGTCTCGAGGTTACTGGACTTCCTTGTAAGGGAAGGGCCAGGCAGACTGGCTGGAGCATTCTTCAGTAAGAGACACCTGGGGGCCTTAGTTCCTGGAAAGGCCCAGAATCCATCAGGCAACAAGTTCAAATGGGGACTTGTTTACTTCCAGTTTAAAGCTGCCACCTTGAAAGGATTTTCGGGGGGTGGGCTTCTTCCACCCTGGAGGTTATGCAAGTGGTGGGGACTGGCCTGAGAAAGCACCATAGACCTGGAAGTACCTGCAGACTCAAGGCTAGCTGACTGAGTGCATATTGGGCATGTGTGGGCCACCCAGGTCAGGGTAGCCATCTTACTATGGCTGTTAGCCTTGAGCTCTAACCCTCCCCCTTCCTCGAGGTAAGTTGCCCAGAGCAGTGCTATCCTTATCTTACTGAAAACCACCAGAAAAGAAAAATCAGACCCTACCGAAACTAGATAGAACCAGGGAGGCCAAAGATGGTAGAAAATCCGACCTCCAGTAGACATTGAGCCTCACTCTACATTCCTTGTAATACATTAGCATACTAAATAAAACACCCATCAGTGACAGGACACTTAACAATTGCCATGGAAATGCCAGAAGCACCCATACAAGGACTGAGAAGGGGTATTGTCCCAATTTGTTCTCAGATAAATCATGAATATTCCTCCTTCTCTTTATTCAATTCCCTCCCTTTTACCTATATTTATATATACCTGGTATCTCAATCCAACTTGGGCTGAGAGGTTGCTTTGTGAACTAGGTACCTGCCTCTCCATTCTCTTGCTATTGAATACAGCTTGTGCTGTTTCAGTCTCAGCAAGGGTTTTGCTATGGACTGTTTGAACCTGAACAGAAAAAGAACCTTCAAAGCAGGAGGCTTTGGCTGGGCTAGGGCCCAAGTGGAGCTCCATATGACCAACTCAGTAAGTCAGGAATCTGGAACAAGGCAGGTGTCAGGAGAGACTAGGACACAGAAGCAGGCTCTTAGGGGTATGAGGCATCTGCCTAATTCCAAGCCCTAACCTACACAAACATGCATATTCCCCCTGAAGGTAGGGCTGGAGGAATCTGGTCTTACCAGGGCATGGTTGGGCAGAGTATTCTCCAATAGGACAAACTTTAGAGCTATAATTTCTGGAGAAGCCCAGGACTCATCACACAGCATGTCAAATGGGGGCTGACTATCACCAGTTTAAAGGTGCCACCTCAGGGAGTTCTCTTGTTGGGCAGCTGGTTAAGGATTCAGGGTTATCACTACAGCAGCTTAGATCACTGCAGTGGAGTGGGTTTGATCTCTGGACCAGGGAACTTTCACATGCTATGGGCTTGGCCAAAAATAAAATAAAATAAAAAAGCTGCCACCTCAGTTTTTCAGGTGAAGAGCTCCATTCACCCTGGGGGTTATGCAGGCAGTTGGGGACTGGTCTGGGCTTTATAGACCTGGAGAGCCCTGGCTCCCCAAGGCTGGCTGAAGGGGTTCATATTGAGCATGATCATTCAGTAAAATCAGCTTGCCCAGGATATTAACCCCTTATCAGACACATGATTTGCAAATACTTACTCCTATCCCACAGGTTGACTTTTCACTCAGTTTATTGCTTTCTTTGATGTACAGAAGCTTGCTGAGTCCCATATGTATATATTTGCTTTGTGGTCTGTGTGCTTTTGGTGTCACATCCAAGAAGTCATTGCCAAATCCGAAGTTATGAAGCTTAATCCTATGTTTTCCTTCAGGGGCTTTATAGTTTTAGGTCTTAACTCAAAATGGATTAAATACATAAACATTATTTTTGTATATGGTGAGGATAAGGATCCAACTTCATTCTTTCGCATGTGGATATACCAAGGAGTGTGGCATTTTTGAAGATGATGGAGTTGGCTAGGGTGTCTGGAGCCTGGTAAACACAGAGAGTGGTAGAAGAGGAGATTGCAGGTATAGGCAGGATCTGGGTCATGAAAGAACTTTATAGGGCATGCGAAGAGTCTAGTTTTCATTCTCAACACATTGTGAAGCCACAGGAGATTGACAAGAAGAGATTTATATTTTTAAAAGAGCACTGGTTTACTCAAAAAGTTAAGCATAGAGTCATTATGCACCAGCAATTCCACTTTCAGATATATATCCTAGATAACTGATAATACACATTCATACAAAAACTTGTATGTGAATATTCATAGCAACATTATTCATAATAGCCAGAATGTGTCACAACTCAAATGTTTATCTATCAATGAAAAGATATACCACATTTTGTTTATCTGTGCAATTAAATATTATTTTCCTAACAGATGGAATGAAGTACTGTCCTGTGCTACAACATGGATGAACCTTGAAAACATTATGCTAAGAAGCCAGTTATAAAAGACTGCATACTATATGATTCCTTTTTTATGAACTCTCCAGAAGAGAAAATCTATAGAAACAGTAGGTTAATAATTGCAAGATGGTATAGGGAGGGGAAAATAGGACTAACTGCCAATAGGTAGGGGGTTTCTTTTGGGGATGATGTACATGTTCTGGAATTAGATAGTGGTGATGGCTGCATAGCCCTGTGAATACACTAAAACACACTGAAGTGTGCATTTTTAAATGGTGCATTTTGTTATGGTGAAGTATATCTCAATGGAAAAAAATGCTATATATATATATATATTTTTTTAATCACTGCGGCTGCAGTGTGCTAAATGGACTGAGGTTGGGCAAAAGCAAAGGAGGCAAAGGAAGCCATTAGGCAAAGGATCAGAAGGCTAGACGTTGACCGTATTCACATACTGAGAAACTGATAGCTTTTCCTGATTCCACATCTCAGGTTCTTCACCTCTGTACTACATAGTTTCCTATTAAATGATTGAAATTTAAATTTAGCCAAGGGTCCCTTTTTTTGTCTTCTCTTGCCAGAAATGCCCACACCATATTTCCTGAGGACATTTCTCTGCTGAGCTTTCAAACACTAGGACTGCTGTTTGGATGAAATTTCCATTGGGGAAAACTTTTTCTTTCTTTGTGTCAGAATAATGAGTATAAAGGTACACTGCTCATAGATGAGATGAATTAAGGACACTAAAAAGTTCTGGCACCATAATTTGAGATTCTTCTTAGGGGAGGACCTTCTTCGCACTCTCCTGGCAAGAAAAGTGTTTTAGTTTTAGAGAAGCATTACATATTACTTCTTTGCTGGACTAAAGGGACTTTTCTTCTCCTGGTTCCTTTTAAGTTCTCTGAGTGCTAAGAAAATGTCTTAGGTGGAGCCGTTAAGAAATTTTTATTTATAAAATGGTATTTTAAAATTCTTTTCTTTGGTGGTAGAAAAATATTTTGTTACAGCTGAGGACAGAGAGCATCCAATAAAATGGGATCTATGACTACTGGTTTATAGGATATGTGCTGAGTGCTAGAGTTCTGTAAAAAACAACTTGTTTTCCAAGGGTTTTTTCTTTTCCTGGAAAATAACTGAAATTTAGCATTAGATTATGCAGAAGACATTGTAACAGCTTAACGTTGTAATGGTTCCCTGCATCCAGGCTGCAAAACACAAAGATGGGATCTAAAAGGAGGGCTTTGTGAGCCTCCTCATGTAGGTGCCTAAGGCACCAGGCACATTTCCTCATCTTTCCTGGCTTTCTAGTTTTCAAAATGTTATTGCCTACTGGCCTTAAAGGCAAACAACTTGCCATGTATGCTCAGCCTTCTGTCTTTCCCCCATAAAAGTGGACATAAATGCTTTGCAGACCATGCATATCAGAAAAGTAGTACACCTACAGATGTCTGCAGTGACAGAGTAGGAAACTACTGAACAAAGAATATGCTGGGAATCAAATATAATACCCAGAGGCAGGCTGGCCTGAATTCACTCAGTCATATATAACTTTTTTTCATTTATTTTTAATCAACTGGAATTTTGGTGTGTGCGTATGCGTGTGCACACGCACGCACTCTGTGTGTCTCCAACATGTGAATTCAAAGTAACATATGAGGAAATTCTCAGCAAATTGCAAGTGATGTATAAAAATACATCTTAGGAATCCAGTATCAGCTAAAGAATTACTTCTTAGGTGAACAATACCTTCAAAAAAGATTGATGCCAGCTCATAAAATGCTACATTATCCTAGGATGTGCCAAGACGTAAGAGACTACTTATTTCTTCTCAAATGTGGAAAACAAATCCATTTGCAAAGGAGACTTCCAGTATGAAATAGCTTCCAGCATTATATGAGGCACTCTTTGTACACTTCCCTTTAAACAGTTTTATATCACTCATGAAGCCTTTTCCTATCTTGGACCACTTGCTCCAACTGGACACTGCTGATGGAATTTGAGAAAAGTATGAGCCCTGGGATAGACACGCAGGGTGTGGAGACTGGCTTTTAGCTCTGGCTCTGGGTTTTATTACTGTGGCGACTGTAAATTCCTCATGACCACAGTCCTACAGATGACACCCCATCTCTTTCTACAGATGATTTCCCCGTCATCCAGAAGCCAATGTGGAAGCCATGAGTCCCTCAGTCTTTTACACCTTGTATACATCAAACGCTTCAGTTCTTCTAGGAAGATCTCTCATATTATCAGTTCTTTCCAGTTGTAACAAATCTGGTTCTCCATTGGCTTCTTGTAGCAGGACAAGTTTAATTTAAATGCTTGGAAAAGAAGAATTCTATATTTCTCAAAACCTGACCTTCAGAGTTCCCTGTTGGTGCAGTGGATCCAACATTGTCAAGGCTGTGGCTAAGGTCGCAGCTGTGGTACAGGTGCAGTCCCCAGCCCTGGAACTTCCACATGCTTTGGAGGCAGCCAAAAAACAAAAAGACAAAACAACAACAACAACAAAAAACAAACCACCACCACTACCACCACCAAAAATCCCTAAGCTTCACCTCAGGTTTCCTATCTTTTGCTGCTCTCCTCCCACTGTAACCTTCTATCCCACCACACACTCCCTCTCAGGTTTATGCTCTGTATTACTTTCCTGTTGCTACTGTAGCAAATTACCAAAAACTTAGCAACTCTGAACAATACAAATTTATTATCTTACCATTCTGGAAGTCAGAAGCCTGACAGACTCAACTAAAATCAAGGTGTTCACAGGGCTGTATATCCTCTAAAGCTCTAGAGGAGAATCCTTTTCCTTGACTTTATAGCTTCCAGAGGCGCTTTCCTTGGTTCATGACCCCCTCCTCCATCATCAAAACCAGTCACCGGAGCCAGTTCTTCTGGCCCTACCACCTCTCTGGCTCTCCCTCTTCTGTTTCCCTCTTCAACTTTTAAGGACCCTTGTGATTACACTGGACCTACCTGAGTAAACTAATATCCCTACTTTAATGTTGTCAGATTAGCCACCTTAATTCCCCTTTGCTGTGTAACCTAACACATACACAAATTCTGAGAATTAGGACATGGACATCTTGGGGGGGGCATTATTCTGCCTACCACATCCTCTATCCCATCCTCTGCCCCCCAAATTGTTGGAAATGCTTCTAACTATCTATTCCTCCTTTTGCAATTATCTTAGCAACAATCAACTAATTGAATATTGTTACCAAAAACTTTATGTTTCAATTAATAAAACTAACTGCAATTTATATATTCAGTGGTCTGGATTTATATTTTTAAGAAAAAAACCCCACAGTATTGAATGGGTTTATTTAAGTGCAGTTTGCATTTTAAGTCATATTGGTTTGAAAAGGTACATGAAACCCAATGTTCACAGCAGCATTATTTATAATTGCCAAGATATAGAGGCAACCTAAGTGAATCAACAGATTAATGGATTAAGAAGATGTGGTTTATATACAACGGAATACTATTCAGGCATAGCAAATAATGACATTTTTCCATTTGCAGCAACATGGATGGACTCTGAGGGCATTATGCTGAGTTTAATAAGTCAGAGAAAGACAAATACTGTATAATACCACTTACTTATATGTGGAATCTAAAAAGTATAGCAAACTAGTGAATATAATAACAAAAAAAAACCCAGACTCACAGATATAGAGAACTAGTGGTTACCAGCAGGGAGAGAGAAGGGAGGAGGGGCATTATAGGGGGAGGGGCTTAAGAGGTAGAAATCATTAGGTATAAAATAAGCAAGGATATATTATACCACACAGGGGATATAGCCAATATTTCCCAATAACTATAAATGGAGTATAACCTTAAAAACTTATGAATCACATATTTTACACCCATAACATATAATATTGTATAACTAAACCTCAATTTAAAAATGATACTGGTAACCATTCAGAAGATCCTCATAAAACACAAGGTATTTTAATATATAATTGGCTTAAATTAACTAATAATACTAATAATAACATATCTATTAATAACATTTTGTAGGCAAAAGTTCAGAGAAATGTTTTCAATTATGGGTATTTTAAAAGACTGAGTCTAAAATTATATCTAAAGTAGGAGTTCCCATGGTGGCTCAGTGGTTAACGAACCCAATTAGGATCCATGAGAACCTGGGTTCAATCCCTAGCCTCATTTAGTGGGTTAAGGATCCAACATTGCTGTGAGCTGTGGTATAGGTCGCAGACTTGGCTCGGATCTGGCACTGTTGTGGCTGTGGCTGTGGCTGGCAGCTATAGCTCCAATTCGACCCCTAGCCTGGGAACCTTCATATGCTGAGGGTGCAGCCCTAAAAAGACAAAAGACAAAAAATACATACATATATATATATATATATACATACATATAAAGTATTTCTGCATTAGCCATTCTTATATTTTTAGGAAACTTCCCTAACATGTCTTAGCTTCAAGCGCCCTGATTGTTTCTTCGGCTTAAAGATGGGAGCTAGCACAGATGGAGACAGGTGAGTTACTTACACTTAGTCTGAGATGGTGCAAATAGCAACTGTATTTTTAGGGCATCAGATAAGGGGCTGGAGCTTGGGCTGTGATTGAAATCAAGTCTTACTGTCTTTACCAATATCATACTCTATTAGAATGGACAATAGAGACAGAGGGAAAAGAAGAAGCCAAAGATTCCTGAAGAGAACTCCAGAGGTGAAAACACCTCCTGGTTCTTATCTATGTCATCTTGTCACACTGGAACAAGTTTAGGTGTGCAGTATTTATGGAAGCAGTCAGGTTACAGACTGTTTTAAAATCGTTTTGCTCCTTCCTCAGGAAAGCTTTCTCTGGTCACCCCCTAAATCAGAATACGTCTCAAAGATATTTTCTCTTGTGGAATCTTACACTTCTTCTTCACTGCGCTTGTCACAAATGCTCATTACAGACTAATTTTTTAATCATTTGGTGTCTTTTCCGTATGATCGCTTTGCTTAGCACTGCACCCTTAGCTTTCACCACACTCTGACCAGGTTAGTCAATTTACATGTTTGTTGAATTGAATCAGTCTTGGAGGAGAGAGGATCAGTGGCTGTGTTACTGGTTTCTTTGGTATTGGGAGCACTTTAAGCACAGCATTCTCTGCTCTTAGTGCTTTCGAAAGAACCTACATCTCAACCACCAAGAACCTTGCATGATGTAGCAGCTGAAGCCACCATAGAGACTCCTCCCTGTTCACCTCATCTTGGGAAGACAGAAAATTATGTGAACTCAGCAAATGGTACATTAATACAGACTCTCTTTGATGTTCTTGTTGAGGACTTTTAAAACTGTGGAGCTGGAACCATATCCATTTTGATTTATCTATTAACAATTTTTTTTTTTTTTAATTGTGCCCACAGCATGCAGAAGTTCCTTGGCTAGGTATTGAACCTGGGTCCCCGCACTCCCAAGACACTGGTCGCTGATCCCACTGCACCCCAGTAGGAACTCCCCAAATGTAAATTTTAATCTTATCTGTTCCTGTGCTTTCTTACAGAAAATTCTCATGTACTTCTTTACCCTCAGAGAAGCACCCTTCCTCACCACCAACAAGGAGCACTGATGAAAGAAGTTTGATAATTTCATGCTGCTGATGAAAGAAATTTGACGATTTCTGAAAATTATCAGTGATCATGAGATAAACCCTCCCTTGTGTTATGAGTCACTTGCCTTTTTTTTTTTTTGCACCTTCTACACTGTGCACAAGCTGTCTATCAATAAAAAAGTTTGCTTGCCTAAGAGTCTTGTGGAAGCGGTATTCATTTCTATGGTATTCCTGTCCAAGAATCTGGAAAGAGCCAGGTAGCATACGCATTTTGTAAATTTCTCCTGCAAGTTATAACGCTGTGAAAAGCCCAATGATGCAGATAATTTAAAATAGTGCCCTTCACAAGAACTTTTTTAGGGTATTTTGATAAGATGAGCATCTGAAAGCACAGCGTGTTCATTAAACACATAAAATAAGCCCTAGTAACTATTTTTAGATGACATCAGAAGGACAACCTAAGGAGGCCTTTTACCAATGCATGCTTTGAGGGAAGGAGAAAGAGGGAAAGGACGCACATCTGAATACCTAATTGTTATTCTTTTCTCCTGAATTTTCATGTTATTACATTTAAAATTCTAGAACCTTGTATTTTGGTGCGGAAAAGGTACAGCCAAGTGCCATTCTCCTCCAAATTAAACCTGAATTATACAAGTAAATTTATTAAATTAAGGCAGGTGTGAGGCGGCAGATGCACAAGATTAACATGTTTGGAATGGGTAGTTTTCTTCTGCTAAGGACTGGCTCTTACTCATCCCTTGCCTCACTTCCTTCTAATCCACAGGTTTTTCTTTTCAGAGGCCTCTCCTCCAACGTGCTTACCGTCGGCCATGCTTAGCCCTGGTGTGGCTGGCTCACGATCAGAATCGGAGACGAGGCCGGCTAAGAGACAAAAGGAAAGCAAAACCCGCCTTCTGCCGGGGCTGGAAAGCCCAGAGCTGAAAAGGCTGCCCCCGCGCGGCTCCGGCGCTCCAGCCAAGGGCGAGGAGAGCCGAACCTCTTCGGCTCTGCCTCCGGACCCGGGCCCCGCCCCTTCCCGGCCCAGTACGTAAATAAACGCGACGAAACCGCCGGCGTGAGGCGAGTGTGTCGTAGCCAATGAGGTACCAGGAATGAAAATCGCTGACCAATGAGCTGCTGGGATGGTCTGGGCGGCCGACCAATCGTGGAGCCTCGCACCCGGATATGATTGTGGGTTCTGAAACCAAGCTCTGAAAAAGTGTGAGGGGCTTCCCACGTGGGGTAGGGGTTTTGGGCGCAGAGAGGGGGTGAACGTTGATTAGGTTTAGCGTCTGGCGCGTGTGGTGAGCGTATAAGGATTACCCCTTTGAGTTTTGAGTGTGTGTGTGTGGGGGGCTGGGGTGGTAAATCAATGTGGCTATTTGTCCGTGGAAAGAATTCCCGCTGCGGCGCCCCGGAGCCAGCGTTTAGAGAAGCCTCTCCGATGGTACCGCACAGGGAGTAGGAGAGTCTTGAAGAAGCCCCGTGGGCAGTGGGAATATGAATCTCTTACCTAAAAGCTCTAAAGAGTTTGGGTCCGTTGACTACTGGGAGAAGTTCTTCCAGCAGCGGGGAAAGAAAGCTTTTGAGTGGTATGGAACCTACCTGGAACTGTGCGGGGTGCTACACAAATACATCAAGCCCAGGGAAAAGGTAAGCGCGACCTGGCAGCCCTGTGTGTGCTCTGGAAGGTGTGATCTGATAACAGAAATTCTGCGCTTGGCAGACCGTTACAGGAGTGGGGGGCCCTCGCTGGGCCCATATTTTTAGGACTCCATGCAGCGTTACAGCCAACAGGCAATTACGAAATATCCTTTTAAAGAATTTCAGATAAACGCTTCCACCCCCAACTCACCCTTAAATTAATAACCCTGTTGTAAGGATGACTTATTTAGTAATGGGACCTAGATATCTCCTCCTAGTGAAGAAGTGTACTTCTGTCACAGTGCATCCCTGTGGAGCTGGCAGCACTTCTGGCTTTACTGATAAGTGAACATGTTATCAAACAGGTGTTGCAGGCCCACTGACTTTAAGGCACTGGGCTCAACCCTTAAGCCACAAGAGCATTTTAAACTGTGAGCACATTCCAAAAGTGAAAAAAAGTGGTAAATACAGTAATTGGAGTTTTGATAGAAGGGTTGTACTGGAAGTAGGGAAGAAAGAAGGGTAGAGAGCATTCAAGGAGGAAGCTTTAAGAGCCAAGCCTTATGCTGGGTGCTTTGTGTGTGCGTGCGTGCATGCGTGTATGTATGTATGTCTTGGTTCAATCATTGAATTCTCATTGAGTTGAGTGGTAGTACATAAATTCTACAGATGAAGAAAGAGGCTCTGTGAGCCAGTTTCTTGCCCAAGATCATCATATATGTAGTAAGTGGTCACGTGGGAATTTAAACTTAGGCCTACCTAACTCCAAAGCTTATGCATTGTCTCACTTCTTTCCAGAGATGACGACCTTGGGGCAGAATTTTGTTTTTTGTTTGTTTGTTTCCTCCATGGCATGTGGATGTTCCCAGGATTAAAGGATTAAACCCACACCAAGGCAGTGACCTAAGCCACAGCAGTGACACTGCCAGGTCCTTAACCTGCTGAGCCACCAGGGAACTCCTCAGGGCAGAATTTTGAAGGATCAATGGAAGATTGCTCCATAGAGAAGGAGGCAACAACCTGTGTTTTAAATTTGGCTTTAGAAAATAGCAGAATGTCATGGATTAGAGCTGAAGGCATGAGTGGAATCAGATTAGTCCAGATCCTGGTTTTCAATAGTGAAATAAATAGGAGATTTTTACTGTAACTACCATGACTTTCTATCAATTCTTGAGTAGTAAATGCTTGATTCAGAGAAAAGAACAACCATGATTAGTTTGTTTCTGCAGTTGATTAATAAATGCTTGATTGAGAGAAAAGAACAACCCTGGTTAGTCTGTTTCTGCATAACTTGCATTGTTACAGCTTTTGTTACTAGTGAGTTCCTCTAACCAGTTGTGGTCAAGTTGGAGCCTAGCATCAGCTCTGTAATGGTGCTCTCTCCTGATGGTAGCATCTCTGCCTTCTGAAAACACGCATCAGCCAAGGGGAGACTTGATTCCTTGAAGTACGTGAAGCTCATTCCTTTGCCTTGATCACCTCCATATTGTTTTTTTTCCCCCAGGTGCTGGTGATTGGGTGCGGTAACTCAGAGCTCAGTGAGCAGCTGTATGATGTGGGCTATCAGGATATAGTGAACATTGACATCAGTGAGGTCGTCATCAAGCAAATGAAGGAACGCAATGCCAGCCGACGGCCCCAGCTGAGCTTCTTGAAGATGGACATGACACAGATGGAATTTCCTGATGCCTCCTTCCAGGTGGTGTTGGACAAGGGCACCCTGGACGCTGTCCTGACAGATGAGGAGGAGAAGACCCTGCAGCAGGTGGACAGGATGCTGGCTGAGGTTGGCCGTGTCCTGCAGGTGGGCGGTCGCTACCTCTGCATCTCCCTGGCTCAGGCTCACGTCCTGAAGAAAGCAGTGGGTCACTTCTCTCGGGAGGGGTGGATGGTGAGGGTGCACCAGGTGGCCAACAGCCAGGACCAGCTGTTGGACTCAGAGCCTCGGTTCTCCCTGCCTGTCTTTGCCTTCATCATGACCAAGTTCAGGCCAGTCCCTGGCTCTGCCCTTCAGATCTTTGAGCTGTGTGCTCAGGAGCAGGGCAAGCCTGTGCGGCTGGAGAGTGCCGAGCGGCTGGCTGAGGCAGTGCGGGAGCGGCAGCAGTATGCCTGGCTGTGCAGCCAGCTGTACCGCAAGGCCGGGCTGGGGAGTGTGTCCCTGGACTTGTGCAATGGGGACACGGGGGAGCCACGCTACACCCTCCACGTGGTGGACAGCCCCACAGTGAAAGCATCGCGGGACAGTCATTTTGCCATTTTCATCAGTGAGTTGGGATTGCTCCCTCTCTTCCCTGGAGGGGCTGGCTTACAGGGGCTGGGGCTGGGGCTTTGTGGCTGAGTGTTATCTTGCAGGGGGCCATACTTTTAGAAGTTAGACTGACCGGGGTGGGAGGAAGGGGGAGTAGCAGCTCTTCAGCTGCCTGCTTGGATTTGACGTTTCTTTCTTCCCATCTTCCATGGCAAAGGCTTGATGAAGTGCCAGAATGGGATTGGTAGGGAGAAGGAGAATTAGTACAGATAAATTTAGGCAGGTCACACTTTGTGGAGATGTTATTTTGTAACATGGAGCAGTGGAAGCAAGGGAGCCTGTGAGCACCTTGATCTGGGGAAGTTTCTGTGCTTCTCTACTGAATTTAGAGAGACAGTACAGCTAAAGAAATGAACTCTGGAACCAGACTATTCATATTCCAGTCCTGGCTCAGTCACTTCCTGGTGGTGTAACATTAGACAAGTTAGTTTTCTTTTTGTGTCTCGGTTTCCTCATCTATAAACTGAGATTATAACTGTCCTATGTAGTTGTGAGAAGGGTAATAGACCTTAGAATGGTGCCTGGCACATGATGGATTTTACAGATGTTAGCATTACTATTGAAAGGGGTAAATGATACCAGATTCCACTTGGTAATGATCAAAAGAGAAAGGGTGAAGAAATGTTTTCACAAGTAGAATATTCTCTCTCTCTCTCTCTCTTTTTTTTTTTTTTTTTGGTCTTTTTGTCTTTTTAGGGCCACACCCGTGGTATATGGAGGTTCCCAGGCTAGGGGTCGAATCAGAGCCATAGCTGCCGACCTACACCACAGCCACAGCAACACGGGATCTGAGCCGAGTCAGATCCACAGCTCACAGCAACGCCGGATCCCTAACCCACTGAGCGAGGCCAGGGATCGAACCCGCATCCTCATGGATGCTAGCTGGGTTCGTTAACCGCTGAGCCATGACGGGAACTCCCATAAGTAGAATATTCTTAACAAGCATGAGGTGTTGATATGTCGTGCTGGTAATTTGTTTCCTGATGTCAAATCCATTTTTCCATGTATTTTTGTATCGTCAGTGTCCACCTGTGGGAATACATGGCACAGTGGACCTGAGCATGGAGTCTGGGGCTGGACTGCCTGGGTTTGAGCCCCAGCTTTGCCAGTTCCCAGCAGTGTGAACTTGAGCAAAGAATGTAACTTCTGTGTCTTAATGTCCTCATTTATAAAATGGGAATAATAATACTCCCTGCATCGCGGGCTCTTGTGAGGATTTGATTAGTTTCTGTTTGTAAACTGCTTGGGATAATTTGTAAAGTGTTAGTATTATTGCTGTTTTTCTTGCCCTGGGTACTTTCCTCCCTCCCCTTAAATACATGCTCACATTTCTTTTCCACACTGGGTCCTCCCATGGCTCTCCTGGCACCTTCTCTGTGGGCATTGTGCACTGGGAATTGATAGCCCCTTGGTAGGTCACAGTTAGAAGGGAAGCTGGGTCTGGCCGGCAGCTGGCTCTCTGCTACATGGGGCATATTTTGTCATGGGCTTTAAACACTTTTCCCTGGATTCCCCGTCAACAAATGCCTCTTTCCAGTCCCCCAGGGTCGGGAGACCGAATGGCTCTTCGGCATGGAGGAGGGCCGGAAGCAACTGGCAGCCAGTGCAGGCTTCAGAAGGTTGATCACAGTGGCCCTTCACCGAGGTCAGCAGTACGAGGGCATGGATAGCATCCAGGCTGAGCTCTCGGCCAGAGTCATGGAGCTGGCCCCAGCCGGAATGCCCGCCCAGCAGCAGGTAACAAAACTTTGGCAGCAGCTTTCATGGTTTTTGTGGAGAAGTCATATCAGCAGCCAGGAAGTCAGAGGGTGTCTTGGAAGGAGCTAGGACTAAGGTCTGTGGCCCTCATCTGTTCCTGGAGGGCATGTCAGGAACCATGAGTGAAGTGGGCAGAAATTACCTTCCCTTGGCCCAGGCAGTGAGAGGAAGGTGAGCGGTTGCCTTCAGCCCCACAGTAGCAGCTTCTGTGTCTGTGGAGCCTCGTAGATGGTAAGAAGTGCTCTCCACCTTGCAGGCTCCAGCTCTTCACACTGTGGATTACTCAGGCTGTGTTTCACCTAACCCACTTTACACGGGACTTCCTTGGCCATTGCTTCTTAGAACCATCATTCTCTGAGGTAGAATGGGAGCGGGCCAGTACAGCTCAGCATAATTTTCAAGATATTAACATTGCCGGTCTGGTATTTCACTGGGAAGGAAACAAAGCTTTTGCCAAAACAATGACATGGTATCATCAGTTGACAGTCTGTTTTGTCCTATCCTGGTAACATAACAAGGTAATTGACAGGTGACTTTATTGCAAGGATTTTATAGAAAGGAGTTTATCCTTCTTGGTGGATGGGCAAACCAAGGTACATGGAGGCTTGGTGCTGTAATAAAAGATCTAAAAGGAAGAACCCAAGCTACTGAGTTCCCAGCCTGTGGTTCTGCCCATTAAGGTGACGTGCTCACAGATGAATGTGGGTTTGATTCTTCCTGGAAGATTTTGGGTTTGGTGTCCAGAGAAACACAAGTCCTATGGGGGTTTGTGACCCTGCCCATTTGTGACCTTCCCTGACCAGTGCCTGTGTCTCTGCAAAGTCAGGAGTCCCTGGTGATTATTATTACTCTTGTAGGTCTTTGAGAAGAAATAGATGTTAAGATGGGAAAGGAAATGGAAAGTTTAGGGGGAAAATAATTTTTTTTCTCCTAATTTTTTCTCTTACTTGGAAAAATGTGGGGAAAAAATAAGAGCAGTAGTTTCTGCTGTGGCTTGATGGGATGGGGGCATCTCTACAGCACTGGGACTGGCACAGTGGGTTAAGGATCTGGCATTGCTGCAGCTGTGGTATAGGTTGTAAGTGGGCTCAGATTCAATCCCTGGTCTAGGAACTCCATATGCTGCAGGGCAGCCAAGATAAAAAAAAAATAAATAAATAAAAAGTAAGGAAGAAATGAAAAATAAAAAAGGAAAAAAAAGATGAGATTGACTGGAGGAAGGGAGAAATTTCTCCCAATTAGGAGTGGTTTCTTTCTTCCTGGATTTTTTTTTTTTTTCCTGGCTGCACCTGCAGTGTGCAAAAATTCCCAGGCCAAGGATTGAATCTTTGCCACAGCAGTGACCCAAGCCACTGTGCCACAAGTCCTAGATTTTCTTATCTTTATCCCTGTTCAGAGTCTTTCCTTCATGATTCTAGTCCTTTCCTGAGGATTCATTCTAACTTTAATTGTTCTGAACTATTGAAAGTCCTCTTAAGGATTACTGTTGGGAAACTCATATTTTTCTTACGTGGAACCAGCTGCATTTCACTGATGATTTAGGGGACCTTTATTTGTTCAATTGCTTTTCAAAAAGGTGAATTAAACCTTTTGAGATCCATTCAAGTGCCCCAGAACAGTGCTTTAATATAATGGCAGATCCTTGGAGTTGTTGCTGCCCGGGGTCATGGTACTGGGCTTCCTCACATACACACAAGGGGAAGGGATTATAATTTATCCGATTTCTCAGTTGAGCTGGTGTTTTGACCACACCTCTGCTGTTCCTCCAGGTGCCCTTTCTGTCTGTGGGTGGGGACATCGGGGTCCGGACTGTTCAGCACCAAGACTGCAGCCCCTTGAGTGGTGACTACGTCATTGAGGACGTGCAGGGGGATGACAGGCGCTACTTTCGGCGGCTCATCTTCCTGAGCAACAGGAATGTGGTGCAGTCAGAAGCCAGGTTGCTAAAGGACGTGTCTCATAGAGGTGAGGTGTTGTGGGCACAGTGGTGGGGCCCAGGTGTACATGGCCTGGACAGTTTGGGGTGGTGAGAAAGACCTGGGAGCTTGGCAGAGCTGTAGGACAGACCTGCTACCTGTGAGCAGAGGCACTGGGCTCTCAGTCATCCTTTTATCATCAGAGTTCTTAGGGTGTCAGTGGTGATAAGCAAAAGGAGGCGGACTTCTGTTCTTGAGCAAAGCCCGCTCTGCAATGATAAGGAGTAGGGGTGGTGGTTACCCAATAAATGTGATGATCACTTTAATGCCTCCATTTTAAAGGCTGCCTGTTTTACAGGTTGCTCCATATGTGTCTGTAGATCAGTTGGCCTCTGTGAGGTGTGCTAGAAACATGGAGGGTGCAGGTGAGCCCTGCCCTCCTACGTGGTGCCACCTCCTAGCACTGGTTTCAGAGGGTTTCAGAGTTGGCGGGCGCCTTAGCGGTCATCTAGTCCAGTGCCATCCCAGTAGAACATTCTGCATCGGAGGAGATATTTAATATCTGGTCAGCTGTCCAGCAGGGCAGTCATTAACCATATATGGCTACTGAGCACTTGGAGCATTGCTGGTGTGACAGAGGAACTGAATCCTTAGTTTTATTTAATTCTGACTAACTTACATTTAAATGTTTTTAACATTTGCGTGTAAATGGCTACAGATTTGGACAGGGTAGATCTAGACCATGTTCTCTAGGATTCCCTTCAAGTGCTCTCCCAAGTGTTGCTCAGAAATGCCCACTAATGGGTAGAGCAGTAGTTTGTTTCCCCTGCTATTTTCTTGGGCTTGTGCATTTGTATTATAAAAGCAATACTTGCTCATTGTAATCAATTCACAAATCAAATGTATAGAGTAGAAAAAGTGAATGCTTCTCCCCTCCCCTTCTCCAGTACAACTTCCTTTTTGAGGCACAGACTCAGGCTGGAATCTGAAACTGAATCTCCTAATTCCTGGTTGTTTCCTTTGCCTCACCATGCTGTCCTGTTAGCAGGGCCATCTGGAAGGAAGGTGGGAGAGAGCATTCAGAAACCCATAGAGTCACGGGTTTGCCCAGAGACCAGGATTAGGTTACGCTCAGCAGGACAGTTTTCTCTTGAGGGTATGCCCTGGTCAGGTGCACCCATGTTTGTTGGGTACCTGTGCTGTCATTTGGTCACTCTGGCTACAGATTGGTTCAGTTTTGTCTCACCGAAAGCTCAGTAAAATTGCTTCAGAGAACATTTTTTTTTTCCCCCTATGGCCACACCCGTATGGAGATTCCCAGGCTAGGGGTCTAATCGGAGCTGTAGCTGCTGGCCTACGCCAGAGAGCCACAGCAACTCAGGATCTGAGCCGTGTCTGTGACCTACGCTACAGCTCACGGCAATGCCGGATCTTTAACCCACTGAGCAAGGCCAGGGATCGAACCCGCCACCTCATCGTTCCTTGTCGGATTCGTTAACCACTGAGCCACGATGGGAACTCCGCTTCAGAGGACATTTTGCCTCCCAATTTGGGTTTTGGCCTTTCCTTCCCACCGTTATTGTCAAGTTCCTAACCTTCTTAGTAATTCTCATGGGAGTGATCTCCTTCACAGATGTATTGGTGAGCAAGAAGGAGGGTGTGTTAAAAAGTGATTTAAAAGAGTTCCCTGGTGGCCTGGTGGTTAAAGATCTGGTGTTGTCACCTCTGTGGCTCCCGTTACTGCTGTAGCCTGGGTTGGATCCCTGACCTGGGAACTTCTGTTTGCTGGGGGTGTGACCCCGCCCCCCACAAATGATGTAACATCTCTGAAAAGCACACTGCCACTCACCCATCAGTGCCCAAAAGTGCTCTGGAGTATATCTGGTCCCTAGCAAACCCCAGGACCATCTGCTCACTCTGTCCTGGAGAAGTTGAGGGAGTAGATAGAGGGACAGTAGAGGGGCCTTTTGTAGAATATCCCCCCTTCTATGAACATTCGGATGTCCTTGTCTAGTGGGTTGGTGTGTGATACAGTAGAAAGATGAAAGGTATTAGAGACAGGCAGTCCCAGGTTTAAATCCTGGCTGCACTGCCTACTAATTCTGGGCCTAATTAATTAATAACTCTTCAGATCCTCAGTTTTTCCATTTGTCAAGAATTGAAATAGTGTTGTTACTAAAAGCTGCAAGAGTAAAAGACCTAGTATAGTAATTGGCATAGGGGAGGTAATTAGTAACTTTAGGTTCTTTTTCCCTGAAAGGGTTCATGAATCAACTTCCCTTCTCTTAGCTGCTTTGTATTTCTCAGAGGAGAGGCATTGGTACTCTTCTCTTGAGTTTTTGTAGAGTTTTGAGTTTTGGGGTGTTTCTTTGGCTCTTCCCTTTCCTGACTCTCTAGTATCCAGTGGTATGTGTTAAATGTTTAAAAACCATCCCTGGGGAAAAGAAGCCATGATATGTACTGTTTGCCAATTTCTGTGGCATAAAGATGGCCAGCATGGCCAGATTTCATGCTATCAGCATGTCAACCAATTGACAGAATTCCTGTGTATTTAGCATTGGGGTTCCTGAGTCTCAGTAAGCCAGCTTTAGTACATTGCTGCTGGTGTGCTTCGCTTTCCAAGGACAGTGTACCAGGCATATGACTTCATTCATCTCTGTCTCCCATCTAGCCCAGAAGAAGCGGAAAAAGGACAGGAAGAAGCAGCGGCCTACTGACACTCCAGAGGACCTCCCTGCAGCCCCGGGACAGTCCATCGATAAGAGCTACCTGTGCTGTGAACACCACAAAGCCATGATCGCTGGTCTTGCCCTGCTGAGGAACCCAGAGCTGCTCCTAGGTGAGGGCGATGCCACTGCCTTCCACAGTAGGGAGCATGTGAGACCACAGAGGTAACCAGTGTCTGCTGCCTTGCAGCTTAGGAACCATGATTACAGGCTGACAGATGCAGATATAGTCATATCTTCTTATTCCAAACATCTTCTAAGTTCATGAACATCCAAAGAAAGTTATTTATTTTCTCTCAAAGCCAAATTGTAATCTCAAAATGGCTCCAACTGCTGATATCTAAATTTTTTTTTTCTATTCATTCATTTAAAAAGTTAGTGTAAAATTAACTACAATTAAAAAAATTAGGAGTTCCTGTCATGGCTCAGTGGTTAACAAATCCAACTAGGAACCATAAAGTTGTGGGTTTGATCCCTGGCCTCGCTCAGTGGGTTAAGGATCCAGCGTTGCCGTGAGCTGTGGTGTGGGTTGCAGATGTGGCTCGGATCTGGTGTTGCTGTGGCTGTGGTGTAGACTGGTGGCTACAGCTCCAATTAGACCCCTAGCCTGGGAACCTCCATGTGCCGTGGGTGCAGCCCTAGAAAAGACAAAAAAAAAAAAAAATTAATGTATAAAACACATTCGATGAGATCGATAAAGTACACAGAGTGAAGTTGTTCAGCTTGGTGAATTTTTGCATGTCTGTATACCCATGTAACCAGATGGAACGTTTAAAAATCACATCTCTGGAGAGACACCTTTGCATTTTAAGAGAATTTCTGGCTTTTCAATAATGCATTATTTGAGCTTCACATGCAATTCTATCTTGAATTTCTACTTTTTAAGAAAATCCATAGTATAGGTAGTATAATCATAACCTTATCGCTAAGATTAGGTTTGTATCTGACTATAGTAGCAAATAGAGTCATGTTTCTGTTTACTCTTGTAACCGTCTTTACCCAAAGTCCCTGCGTATGTCTTATTGGGACACCCTGTACTTTGGCTTATCTTGGTGTTGATGTATGTTCCTAGAGTATCAGTTCTCACGGTTTTTTGTTTTTTTTTTTGTTTTTTTTTTTGTTTTTTTGTCTTTTTGCCATTTCTAGGGCCGCTCCCGTGGCATATGAAGGTTCCCAGAATAGGGGTCGAACTGAAGCTGTAGCCACCGGCCTACGCCAGAGTCACAGCAACGCGGGATCCAAGCCACGTCTGCAACCTACACCATAGCTCACGGCAACACCAGATCCTTAACCCACTGAGCAAGGTCAGGGATCGAACCCACAACCTCATGGTTCCTAGTCAGATTCGTTAACCACTGAGCCATGACGGGAGCTCCTCAGTTCTTACGTTTAATCTTCAAGGTCTGTCTTCTTTTGGTGATTCTTTCCTGTTTCTTACCTTTTTTCCACGCCTCTGTGGTTGCTGTGATTTCTCTGTGCTTAGGTGTTCGATTTGGGTCTTTGTTTTCCTCTGATTTCTGGAACTTGGATGGATTGCTCTCACTTGGTTGATGTGTCTGAGAAGGCAGTTGTGGCCTTTGAGTTGAAAGCTGGGCAGAGGGCATCCCATCTGCCCTGCACTGTGATCATGAACAGGATGTTAGCCATTGTGCCTCCTGTTTCTTAGAGGGGTTCAATAATGCTTGTAGTGGGGACTGGTGCTATAATGTTAGCTAAGTGCTTTGGGATCTTTAAGGGGCCATAATACAGTGGTTCATCTTCTAGATCTAGTAAAGAAAGGATTGTGAGGCCAGGGTTGAGTTTCCAGATGTCAGATGACTCCTACATTTCTAGAAAGAGACAGGGGGGGTCAAGTCTCTAAATCTTGTATCCCCTGGGCAGAGCCAACAGTCTGACTCCCTCTTTTGCCCTCCCCAAGGCTGGTATGAAACTTGACAGTGAACAGATGATAAAGTGATGCTTTTATTCTTTATTACAGAGAGCCCCCTGGCATTACTGGTGGTAGGCCTGGGTGGGGGCAGCCTCCCCCTCTTTGTCCACGATCATTTCCCAAAGTCCTGCATCGATGCTGTGGAGATCGACCCCTCCATGTTGCAAGTGGCCACCCAGTGGTTTGGCTTCTCCCAGAGCAACCGGATGAAGGTCCACATTGCAGACGGCCTGGACTACATTACCAGTTTGGCAGGAGAAGAAGGTACTGCTCTGGAGGATTTGGAGGGCCGTTGAGAGCCGTGTTAGGGGTTAGGCTATAGCAACAAGTAAAACAGACTATTTCTTGCCCTGATGACACTAACAAACATGTGGGCCCCTCTTCTGAATCTCTTCTGATCCTGTAACCTTGCCACTTTCCTCGTAATTCCAAGAAGCCCAAAGTCTGTAGCTGAGTGAGGAAAGGGGAAGAAATATTGGGAGGGGGAGGTGTGTTTTATAAATCTTTCAGCTAGAGATGAAGCCAGAAATAGAGCAAAACAGCATTCATGTAGATGAGTGGTTCCAAACCGCAGGGGCCTTTGGCAATATCTGCAGGCACTTTTTTGTCGTGACCATTAGGTAGGGGTGCTTCTGGCATCTAACGGTTAGAGACCAAAGATGCTGCTAGATATCCTACAATGCACAGGTCAGCCACTGATAATAAAGAATTATCTGGCCCCAAATGTACCTAGTGATGAAGTTAAGAAATCTTGATGCAAAAGTTACTCTAATTGCCCTGCTGCTACTGGAATTAAGGCTCCATTTTGTTCTAATACTTTGTACCCCAGACTTGGACAAAAGGCATGGTAATGTTTTAGAATAGCTCCCCTGATCCTTCTGCAGCTTAATATCTAGGCTTCTGGTGACGGATGCTTTTCAGAGCTGAGCCCCTCAGGGAGAAGTCCGTTATGCTGGCTCATTCCTACGTGAACCTGGGGAGCCCAGGCCACCCAGCCTTCCCAGTCTGCTCATTCCATGATAGATGCTCTGGTTTTTGCTGAATTAGAATAACTTACAGGACGGGTGTGGCAAACCAGGATGCCTAGGGAAAGAATTTTGGTTTTGGGATGGATGCATGCTGCTTTCACTTAATTGCAAACTGAACTTTATCAGTTTCACAGTTTCCATTTCTGAGTCTAGGGCCAGTCTGGGGGCCCAGGCCCAAGATCATAATACCTGTGAAACATTTAAAATGGTGCCAAGTTCACAGCACTTACTCAATCCATGATACGTTGCTGCCATTATTACCCTTAAGTCAGTTTCGAACAGCTCTGGCCTTTGTCCCTAACAACCTTTCCGATTATTGGAGGACTCAGTAGTGCAGGTATGTGCTATGCTTGTCCTTAGACTTTGATGAGCCAGCATGTTCTGTTCGCTAAGAAACCAGAATCAGAGCTGTGCTATGAACAGTGATGGACATGCTGTTGTCCTCAGAAAATACTTACTAATTATTAAATAATCATTAGCTCCTCTCAAAGTTTGCTAAAAGCAAGTCATTTGTATTGCAGATCTACCCCTTGTAAAACTATTTAACATTATAGTAAGATCTAGGGTCAGATTCATCATTTCTTCCTCACTGATTGAGTGAAATCATTTCTTTCTTGAGCTAGCTATTGTTCAAATAACTTGAAAAGATACACTAGTTTTTTTTTCTTTTTTCTTTTTTTTTGTCTTTTTGTTGTTGTTGTTGTTGTTGTTGCTATTTCTTGGGCCGCTCCCGCGGCATGTGGAGGTTCCCAGGCTAGGGGTTGAATCGGAGCTGTAGCCACCGGCCTACGCCAGAGCCACAGCAACGTGGGATCTGAGCCGCGTCTGCAACCTACACCACAGCTCACGGCAACGCCGGATCGTTAACCCACTGAGCAAGGGCAGGGACCGAACCCGCAACCTCATGGTTCCTAGTCGGATTCGTTAACCACTGCGCCACGATGGGAACTCCAGATACACTAATTTTAATTTGAGAACATTTTCTCTGAGAAGGCAGCATATGCTGTTTCCCCGAGTTAAGTTAAATTTACCATTTGCTGGGTCAACCCTTAAAGGTAGAGACAGCTGCTTTGTTTAGGTCAATGCTTCTCAACTCCGCATATAGAATTACCTGGGGGAGCTTAAGAGAAGTAGCAGGGCTTCCCATCTCCCCTCCCATCTGTTCCTTACCACCTCTGGGTTTTTAACTCAGTTGGTCATGACTGGAGCCCAGGATCTCTGAGTATTTAGAATTTTCCCATTTGACTCTAATGTTCTGCCAGGGTTGTAAATCAGTAGTATAGATGGGCCTTTGACTGAGTAATAATCATACTAGAGTGGACCCCAGTAATGTGTGTTCGTGGAAGGGGCTTTTTTTTTGGCCAAGCCCATGGCATGTGGATGTTCTGGGGCCAAGGATCGAACCTGCACCACAGCTCTGACCTGAGCCATAGCAGTGACAACACTGGATCCTTAACCTGCCACACGACTAAGGGAACTCCGGAAAGGGCTTTTAACGTGGAGGAAGAAGATGAGGTGAAGGCCCCATCCTAAATGCGGGCTACTGAGGGCAGAACCCCATGGCACGACTCCTGTGGATGGTGACATTAGTGCCCTTCTAGGCAAACTGCGTCCTCTGTGTCATCCTTCGGACTTAGCCGCCTGTGCCACCTCGGGTCACAGAGGAGATGTGGTTGGAATGTGAACGCTGTTATTTTATCTAAAAGACAAACACTCTTTGCTTCTCTTTCCCAGCACGGCCTCACTATGACGTCATAATGTTTGACGTGGACAGTAAGGACCCAACCCTGGGAATGAGTTGTCCTCCCCCAGCGTTTGTGGCCCAGCCTTTCCTGCAGAAGGTCAAAAGCATCTTGACTCCTGAAGGTATGAGGAGTAGAAGGTTGGGGAAGGAGGAGGAAGGAGGGATGGGTCCTTTAACGTAAATATTCTTTTTAATGAAAAATGCATGGAACACGCGCACAAGGAACACTGACCCCTTCCAGCACCCTGAAGTCCACCTCTTACCTCCTTTCAGCAACTCATTCTCCTTTCTTCACTTCTATCTGCACGGCTTCGTTTTGCTTGTTTTTGTTCTTTATATAAAAGGAATCATATGGGGAGTTCCCACTGTGGCGCAACAGGATCAGAGGCATCTCTGCTGCACCAGGACACAGGCTTTATCCCTGGCCCAGCACAGTGGGTTAAAGGATTATCAGAGCTGTGGCACAGGTCACAACTATGGCTTGGATCTGATCCCTGGCCCAGGAACTTCCACATGCTGCAGAGTGGCCAAAAGAGGAAAAAAAAAAAAAAAGAAGCACACGCACTGTTCTCTGTTTTCTTTGACTCAGCATGTTTGTGGGATTCACGCATAGTGTTGTATTGACATTATTCCCTTTTATTGCTGTGTAACATCATTGGTGACTATACCACAGTTCATCTCTCTATTCTGCTATTGGCAGTTGGGTTGTTTCCTGTCTGGGGCTTTTATAAGAAGTGCTGCCATTAACATTCTAGTGATGCCTTTGGGTGAACAGTGTGTGCGTGTCTCTTGGGCATAGATATGTTGTAATTACTAGATCACAGATTACATGTATGTCCAGTTTTTGAAGATGCTGCCACATGGTTTCACAAAGTAGTTGTAGCCATTCACAACCTCACTGGCAGGGTGACTCTAGTGGCCATTTGAATTCTTCCCACACTGGACTGGGCAGTGTGTTATTTCATCTTCATAGCAGCCTGTTTTCAGATGAAGAAACTGAGGTAGGGACTTACCAAGATGACATGAGATAAGAGCTTAGGTTCTAACTCAGGTCCTTGTGACTTCTTGACAGCTGGAGCTCTTCATCCACATGTTCACAGCCTCCCAGGTGTTTTGATTTGGTTGAGATACTGTGCTGAACAGGGTTAATTTAGAACCATAATTGTCACAAGTGAAGGTATGTGATATATATATTAAGAAGGTAATCTGTCTGTGGAATTGGTACTTTCTTGAGAGTATTAATTACTTCTTTCTCAAAGCAATTCTTTGTGTAACGGGAGAGTGGTGACATTGGGTAGCAGCACAGGAGAGCAAGGAGTTAGCTTGAAGTTTTCGCTCGGTTCACACATCCCCCATGCTTTTCTCTTCCTGCCTTTGTGTGCTGTGCATTCTCTGCAAACTCACTCTCACTGTAGGTGTTTTCCTTGATCCACCAGCCTTCCTGGGGCGGGAAGGCGTTTATTCGTCAGAGCTGAACCTTGTCTCCAACAGATCCCCTAAACCGCCATCATTCTAACTCTTTCCTTCCCACTCTGCAGGTGTCTTTATCCTCAACCTTGTGTGCCGAGACCTGGGGCTGAAGGACTCAGTGCTGGCTGGGCTCAAGGCAGTGTTCCCCCTCCTGTATGTCCGGCGAATTGAGGGTGAAGTAAACGAGATCCTGTTCTGTCAGCCACATCCTGAGCGGAAAGTTGCTACGCCAGAGCTTCTGGAAATGGCCCAGGCCTTGGAGCAGACCCTGAGGAAGCCTGGGAAGGGCTGGGATGACACATATGTCCTGTCAGACATGCTCAAAACTGTGAAGATTGTATGAGTGTCTGGACCAGGCAGTCTCTCAGCTTCCCGCCAGCCTGACCTTGGGCTCCTGGCCTGTCAGAGATCGAAGAAATACAATGCACAGTACTTTTGAAGCCCTGTATCTTTCTTAGTTTCATACTCAGCTGCACGTGACCTCCAGCTTGGTGAGGTTGCCTGAAGATGTGGGAAAATAAAGAAGTCCTTTCCATCCTGTCTTCCTCAGTACTGCTTGGGTTGATCTCCTTTGCTTCCTTCACCATGTCCTTGGGCAGGATTCCCTGCCAGAGCCCCCATCAGATGCTGATGCCTTAACGAGCATGCACTAAGCTCCTTAGGATTGGAGATGATTGAATGTGATTGCCAGTTCGCTTTGCTTGCTCCTTCTCTTGGTTCAGTAGGAATGATCTCAAGTGAGACAGCAGAGCATTCTGTCCCAAAAGACTATAAACAGAGTAGGACCTCTATGTGAGACAGACTTTTTTTTTTTTTTTGTCTTGCCATTTCTTGGGCCACTCTTGCAGCATATGGAGGTTCCCAGGCTAGGGGTCGAATCGGAGTTGTAGCTGCCGACCTACGCCACAGCCACAGCAACACGGGATCCAAGCCGTGTCTGCGACCTACACCACAGCTCACAGCAATGCCGGATCCTGTGAGACAGATTTAAGAGAATATCTACTGTCGTCTTGCAGAAGGAATAGCCACTGACATGGCCCCAAGTTTTAAGAATCTGCTAACCCACTTCTACTTAACAGCTTTTCTCAAAGTCTAAGCCATCTGTTCTGCGGCAGTGGAGGAAGTGGATGTAACTGGCCCCATAACTGTGTGTCAAAGACTTAACCAGACTGAAGTCTCTGGTATTGGTTTTCTCACATTTACTGAGCAGCCGCTACATCCCAGAACCACTGTAAAGAGCTGTAATGGAAGTAAATTTGCTTTAAGAATGGCCCAAACCCACAAATTAGTAATAAAAAAATAACATGATCCAGGAATTTTTCTAAGTGATTTACTACACTGTCTGATTTAATCTGAGATAAAGGATAGTTAAAACTGCATCTAACCTGGGACAACATCATAAATCAACTGTACTTTAATTAAAAAAATATGTATTGGAGTTCCCATCGTGGCTTGGTGGTTAACAAATCCGACTAGGAACTGGGAGGTTGCAGGTTCATTCCCTGGCCTCAGTGGGTTAAGGATCTGGCATTGCTGTGAGCTGTGGTGTAGGTCACAGACGTGGCTTGGATCCCAAGTTGCTGTGGCTCTGGCGTAGGTCGGTGGCTACAGCTCCAATTAGACCCCCAGCTGGGAACCTCCATGTGCCGCAGGTGTGGCCCTAGAAAAGGCAAAAAGACAAAAATATTAAAAGGCAAGTAAATAAAAACAAATCTGCATTTAACCTCAAATCTCACTTGAGCCAGAAGTATCTTATCCATTGAAACTCTTAGGTCAGCAGTTCCAAGATTGGCTTGAATTTCATCTCTCCTAATAAGTAAGCCAAGGTTGACTTAATGAGCAGCACCATGAAAAACCCACACCCCAGCTCCTCTTCACAGGCCTTTTAGAATAGACTACCCTTTTAAGGCGAAGCATATTTCAAAAGTAGGTTGTCATCCTTACAAAATTGTGTCAGCCTGTTGAGAAGTGCTGTGTGTGCAGAGTAGTGTTTTTAGATCTTATCTGCTGGAATTACTAGGTGTTCAGGGGAGAGTCTTCCCTGAGCTGTATAAAGGGAAGGTGGTCTCTTGGCATCCCTGTAGCCTGGGGGCCTCAGCTTGGAAATTCTCTGTTGTTTTCTAACTGTAAACTCATGCAATATTAGGATAGGTTACAGAGGCACCTGTGGTCAGACCACCATCTAGTGCTGTGCAGATTTTGCAGCAGCAAGCTTGGTGGCACAGCCAAGCTAGGGAATTACTGGAATGATGACGAGGTCTCTATATGTCTTAGGAGGAATAGTCCAAGGATTTAGGTTCACTGGAGAGAAGCCTTCGTTGTGGGAAGAGGCACTCAGGGGCGATGATATAGTTGTCTTAAAATTTTTGAGGAGTTCCCGTCGTGGCACAGTGGTTAACGAATCCGACTAGGAACCATGAGGTTGCAGGTTCGGTCCCTGCCCTTGCTCAGTGGGTTAAGGATCCGGCGTTGCCGTGAGCTGTGGTGTAGGTTGCAGACGCGGCTCAGATCCTGCGTTGCTGTGGCTCTGGCGTAGGCCAGCGGCTACAGCTCCGATCAGACCCCTAGCCTGGGAACCTCCACATGCCGCGGAAGCGGCCCAAAGAAATAGCAAAAAAAAAAATTTTTTTTTGAAAGACTGGGGTACATAAGACTGAGGTTGGTTGCATATGCCCTCAAAGACTGAAGAAAGACCAATGGGCAGAAATTACAGTTGGGCAGCTTTCAGCTTAATTTTCTACAGAGACTTGTGCCAAGGGAGACCATTATGTTCACCTGGACGTGTGATTCAAGCTTTTACTCAAACCCTAGTTTAACTTGATGAGTGGTGAGGAAAGGGTTTTTTGTGCACAAGATAATGTCTTTGGCCTGTATGCCATCTTCCCACTGAAGAGCTATTGACTTTCTTTTTTGGGGTGAGGGCAGGGGATTTCATTTTATTATGTATTTTAAGAAATTGAGGTGAAATTTGACATACAATGTTATATTATTTTCAGGTGTACACCATAATTATTCGGTAACAGTATATATTATGAAGTGATGAGAGCATACTATTTATTCACTATTGCGTTGATGACAGGCAAATGGGTCTTTATGAAAATTTTGCCTAACTTTAGGCATGTGAACTCCAGAGGACAGGGAGGCTTTAAACTCAGATTCCTTCCAGATTCGGCAAGTAACAAGTGTGAGGTGAGCCAGGTGTAAAACAAAAACGCTGGGATAAAGCCTACCGTAAACCATAGAATAAACACCCCATAAAAAAAAGCAGCAGCTGTTCTTTCAGCCAAGTGTTGTCCTGCAGGAGTTCTAGATCTTTTAAGAAAGCCAGAAATCCCAGGTGGATGTGTGTGTGAATATTAAAATATTGGCCAATCACAACACTTACAGAAAACATTTGGCCAGTAATTTGCATCTTTCACTACAGAAAGAATCTATCATACACCCAAGCTCTGAGTGAGCATAAAACAAGGAACAAGTTGGTAGCTAACAGTCTCAAAAGTCTGGAAAAATTCCATCTTGTGTTGTGACCTACATTTTTTTTTAAATGGCTACTCGAGTGGGGATGGTCCCACCACCTTTGTGGTAGTGTACAATTTAATTTCCTAAGGCCATCTGAGGACTGAATGAAAATATATTACATGACATCACCCCCCACTTCACACCAAGGCAAGCCCTGCAACAATGTAAAACTGGTGAGGCTGTCTGCTGCTCCTTCTACGCCACCCCCACACACCAACTTTTCAGTGTGTGCCTCCAATCTGCCTTCATGGCTCAGCTTGCTAACTGGGCCACTGCCTGAGTCCATCTTACCAGAAGACAAGTAGTTCTCAGCTGCACATTGGAGTCATCTGATATGATAGGTAGAATAGTAGTTCCTGGAGATGTTCTTGTCCTAATCCCAGAGACCGATGAATTTGTTACTTTACATGGCAAACGGTAATTAAGGTAGAAAAGCCAATGCCAGATTGATGTGATAAAGACGGTTGCTGGCTTTGAAGATGGAAGGAACTCCGCAGCCTCCAGAAGCGCGGAAAAGCTAAGAAAACTTTTTCTTCCCCAGAGCCTCCAGTAAGAAATGAAAATCAGTCAGTAACTTGATTTTAGCCCTGTGAAAAGGTAAGAAAACCTTTTCTCCCCCAGAGCCTCTAGTAAGAAATGAAAATCAGTCAGTAACTTGATTTTAGCCCTGTGAAAAGGTAAGAAAACCTTTTCTCCCCCAGAGCCTCCAGTAAGAAATGAAAATCAGTCAGTAACTTGATTTTAGCCCTGTGGGACCCTATTTCCAACATATGCACTATAATAAGATAATGCCTTTTTTGCTGTTTTCAGGCATTAAGTTTGTGATACATTGTTACAGCAGCAACAGGAAACATACCGGGAAAGGTGGGGGGGGGGGTAAGAACATCTAAAATCTACTCTTTTGGCAACTTTGAAATATAAAGAATAGTAATATTAACTATGGTAACCATGTGTACATAATAGCCCCATGACTTGCTTATTTTGTAACTGGAATTTTACATCTTTTGATCCCCTAGACCCGTTTCACTACCACTGCTGCCACCCCCTCCCATTCCCCCCTCCCCTGGTCCTCTGACATCCACATAGAAGCAAGATTATACGGTATTTATTGCTCCTAGATTTATTTATTTATTTTGCTTAAGCATAATGCCCTCAAGGTCTATCCTTGCTGCAAATTGTGCTGCTTTGTTTTTTTTTCATGGTTGAAAATATTGAAAATATTCCTCTGCATGTGTCTATCTCACGTCTTCATTCATTCACTTAAGTTGTTTCCATGTGTTGGTTATTGTAAATAATGCCGCACTGAACATGAGAGTGCATATGTCTTTTTGGGTTATTGTTTTCATTTTCTTTAGAAAAATATCCAGTGGAATTGCTAAATTATAGGTAATTCTATTAACATTATTGAGGAACCTCTGTGCCATTTTCCATAGTGGCTGCACCAATTTGCATTCCCACTGGGAAACTTAAAAATAAGGCCTGGGCCCTACTATCAGGTATTTTGATTTAATTGGTCTGGATTCAGCCTGTGCATCAGAATTTTTAAAAGCCCTCTAGCTGATAATGTTGTGCCACCAAAAAGTTGAGGCCCATTGAGGTAGAGGTTCTGTGAGTGGCTATGGTCTTAGGTAAGGAGAATGAAGTTGCTATTCCCATCAGTAAATAGCAGCTTAGCTCTGAGATGGAAGCAGTAGCAGTCACTTGTTAATTTGAATATGCTCTTCCACGTTGTCTAGGAAAAATTGTTGAACCTTTACTTATATTCACAGTTAACTCGGAACACTCTCTGACACCAACTAGGTATCACACAATTCAATTCAAATTTGACACCACCTGCCTGTGGTTAGTGCAGACCACACAAGGCTACCTCCCTTTCTCCCCCACCCCGCCCCAACTGCTTCGGATGCCAGTCTCCAAATTTCAGGTCCAAGTTGTCGCCTGTGCTTTTGACCAACTGGCTATAAATCCAAGGTTCCCATGATCCTCTCCTCAGGTTTGATAATTTGCTAGACTGGCTCACGGAACTAAGAAAAACAGTTGGAGATTACCAGTTTATTATAAAAGAATACAACTCAGAACAGCCAGATAGACAGTGCAAGGTATGTGGGAAGGGGTGTGGAGCTTCCATGCCCTCTCTGGGCACCTCTCTGTGTTCCCCCATCCAAAAGCTCTCAGAACCCTGTGCTCGTGGGAGTTTATGGAGGCTTCATCATGTCGGCATGATTGATTATTAACTGCATGTCCAGCCCCTCTCCCGTCCTCAGAGGATGAGGGGGTGGTGGTAGGGACGAAAATCCTAGCTACAATCATGGCTTTGCTACTGACTCAGGTTCTTGAACTTATTAATCAATAGGTTGTTAACAGGCCAGACAAGAAATTCAGGGAAGGCTTTACTGGGACTCAGTGCTGTAGCACGAGGGAGTGAGAAAAACTACCAGGTGCTCTTGCTTGTTCCCTGTGGTGGGTGGGCCAGTTGGTCCCTTAAAGGGGGTATAAGGGCAGGGGCCAATTGGTGGGTCAGGCCAGAGGGATGGCTTAGGTGGTCTGTGTGCGGGGATCATGCTCAGTGCCCTGCTTTTTCTCCTGGCACCTCCAAAGTGGCCGTTGGTTTCTGGTCTTTTTGTATCTTGTTGTTCATAATTTGTCCCAACTGCCCATGCGTGTAGTTATTTTTAGTTCCTTATAGTTTCTTCATATTCTACTGCTTGAGGAGATGTTTGTCCAGGTGCAAGCACTACAGTAAAAGGTCCTAGATCCCAGCGTATCTCAGCTGGGTCTCTTTGGTGATCAGCTCCCAACCAAGAACCTACCAAGAGTTGCCTCTTAGAACAAAAGGTGCTCCTATCACCCAGAAAATTGCGGGAGTTCTGTATCTGGAACTGGGGTCAGAGATACACACGTATATATAGGTATATTATTTCACACACCTATACACTGGTGCACACCTCAGCTCTTTGCCTTTTGAGTGGATGACAGTAGGGTGAGGAGTTGGCTTATGGTATGTGGTGATCTCTCCACATGGAAGCCACACTTTCTATTACAACTAGGCCCTGGGGTACGTCCTAAGGACTGCTTATTGAAGTTCAAAGAGTTTGGTAGAGTACACCATAGGTAAACCAGTTTTCCTCTTGTAGCTTGGCTTGCCCCTTGGTTTCTACAGGTTTATCAACAAGTAATGGTCAATAGGAAGCAGAATTCTTGAGGTTTTCTTTTTTTTTATATTCAATAGGCATTTTTGTTTGTTTGTTTATTTGTTTTGAGAGGCTGTTCTGTGCCAAACACCATGCCTGTGCTGAGGATATAGATGGAGGAAAGAGCTAACAGCTCCTGCTCTTATACAGCTCTCTGACAAATTGCAACACCTTAAGGAGTTTTGGACTCGGCCCGCCCACCCAACACACACAAGTTTGGAGGAATGCATAGAAGATGGTCAGGTGTTTGCTGAGAGTCTTTTTTTAGATCCTTGTTAGAACAGACAGGTAGGGGTCAAGTCTCAATAAAAACTGCCTCCTTAAAGTGATTGAAGGGGTGACAACTGTTTTGTTTTTCTGGCTCAGGTCTGAGCTGGTTCCTATGCTTCCCAGTAGATGGCACTAGAAATCACACTTACGTTTTGGGGTGTCTATAACATTTCCTTGAGAGGGGCACAGCTCTTTCAAGGACATGTTTCACCTGAACTATATTTCTTGCTTCTTTCTCTCATGTCTGAGGACAGACTCCTAGTTTGGCTATTTTTCTCTCTCTACCCAATACCCTACCCATTCTGCTCTGTCGTCATCGATCTTTTTTCCGTCTCATGCACATAAAGGATGATTTTTCTCCAGTTGAGGACTACAAGGGGGAGCATTGCTTGGAGGCAGAGATCCTTTTGCCCCACATGCAAAGAGCAATGGGATGATGCTAACAGGATGTGAAAGAGTTTAAATCGAGGAAGCGCATGAGAAGCAAAAATATAATATATATCTGGGCCTGAGCTGGCACCTCAAATTTCCTGCCAAAATATAAAGCCATTTCTAACACAGTAGTGAATTTGTAGGTAAGGGAAAGGTTGGCAAAAACAAAATTTGATTGAAATAATGGATTTGGGTATTTTTAAATGTAAGCCTGCCTGAAGTGGGTTGAACAATGGCTTCCCCTCCCCAAGAAATACCCAAGTCTTAACCCCTGGAATTTATACTTGTGACTTTATTTAGAAAAGGGTCTTTGTAGCTGTAACTAAGAATCTTGATGTTCCCATCATAGCTCAGTGGAAATTAATCTGACTAGTATTCATGAGGATGCAGGTTTGATCCCTGGCCTCGATCAGTGGGTTAAAGATCCGGCCTTGCCATTAGCTGCGGTGTAGCCTTGGATCCCAAGTTGCTGTGGTTATGGTATAGGCTGGCAGCTGTAGCTGTGATTCGACCCCTAGCTTGGGAACCTCCATATGCCTCGGGTGCAGCCACCCCCCCAACAAAAAAAAAAGAATCTTGAGATTATTCTGGATTGGGGAGCACTAAATCCCATGACAAGACCTTAGAATTGAGGGGGAAACAAAGACAGGAGAGACTCACAGGGGAGGAGACCATGTGAAGACGGAGGCAGATTGGAAAGATGCATCCACAGGCAAGGACCTTGCTAAACCCACCAAAAGCAAGGAAAGGGGCATAAAATGATTCTCCTTTAGAGCCTCCGGAAGGAACCAACCATGCCAACACCTTTAATGGGCCTTCTGGCTCCCTATTTGTGAAAGGATAAACTTCTGTAGTTTTAAGCCACTTGGTGATAATTTGGTTTGGCTGGCTCTGGAGAGGAATACAATTGCCTAAATGGGTCTTGTTTGTGTTGCTTCACAGAACCAGAGATTGTTTAGTCTCTGGACCATGTACTACCCACAGATGTGTTTAGTTTAGCCTTCATAGGACCTCGTATGTAAAATCTGGATTTCTGGCTTCTTTGGAAAACTTAGAAGCTCTGGCAATGCCGGACTCACATTCCCACTTGGCAAGAACCGGTGACCATCTATCCCTTTTAGATCAGTCATATTTGCTACAATTGCCACTGCTCCCTATATACCTCCTTCATGCATTTATGTTACATACCTGGTCCTGTGGGCATTCAAGAATGTAGCTCTGATCTATGCATCAGGGCTGGCAGGTTAAAAGACCCAATCCTCTCCTTTAGAATAAGAGAAAGTAAGTCCCTAGTTTTTGTAGTCAGTACTTAGGGAAGATTTTTATAGAATAGAACTGGGTAAGAGATGGTTCTAAAATTTGGTTGTTTAATAAAACCACATGAAAACCATTTACCATTTACCTATTCTGAATCACATCCCAGACCTACTGTATCAGAATCTTGGGTATGTGTTAGGAGTGATAGAGCAGGGCAGGAGAGGAGACCAGGAATCTGCATTTTTTAAAGCTCTCAAGTAATGCTGATAATAAACAGGCTGTAGAACAGCTGCTGTAGGGTATTATCTTCTAGGTCTAAAAAAATGGAGTGTCAACTTCTTATTCCACTGGAGATTTTTGAAGCATGTTGTTTTTAAAAGTCTTTTCTCAATAAAATTGGGATGATTTGCAGTGTTTTGCAGAGCTAAGGGCTTGAATGTATTAAATTCTTTGTATTTAAGTCTATACACATGAAAAGAGGCCAAAGTAGATCCTTTAATAAAAGCACAAAAACTAACAGCTGAGATGGTCTTGTGGACTTGTTGACCTGCTGAGGGGGCCTGCAGAGTATCATCTTCCAGGCATAGTACTGGTTGGGTTGGGATGTAATTTACAACTCTGAAACAACTATTTCTAGCTTTTCTGCCTTAATATAAGGCCTGGATCTCTACCAGCCTCCTGGGAATGATAGTAGATCACCAGAAGGAATGAATAAGGAAATGTGAGTGTATTTAAAGAAAGTTACTGGGTAACGTGAAGTTACCATAATTATGATCAAGGGAGGTTACATACATTTGGTGATTGTCCATTGCACTGCATACAAATTTAATTCACTGATAGCTTATTAAATGATTTTTCAATAAACATCTATTGACTGCCTACTATGTGCCAGGCACTGTTCTATTGCACTAGAAATACTGCAGTGAATAAAAGTTCCTGTTCTCATGAGTGTTACTTGATGATAAAAAAGCAAAAGATAGTTCAATTTGTATGTGTTAGATGCTTTTCATAGAAAGCATGATTTTTATATAGATTATATTAATTAATTTTAAGGTACCTATGTCAACATGTCCTGCAGAAAATCCATGTTGACCTCGCATTGAATGCTATTAGTTCGCCAAAGCCAAGAAGGGCAATTTTCAATTTTAAATTTCAGGGGTAGCACCAATTGAATATTTACATACCTACTACTCTCTGTAGTGTCTTATAGCTATCTCAGCATCTACTTCTCCACGGGAGAAAGAATAAGCCTTAGCCATTTGGAAACTGGACAACAGAAAAATTTGCTACATAAGGCCCTCTAAATGGGCTTGGGTCTCCAAAGCACCTTCTGGTTATCACATGGAAGATCCAGGTCTTAACTTCCAACCCAAAGCTGGTGATGTTACTCTTAACGTTGGCAATCGCAGCCAAGGTGGGGAAGGCTGGTTAATGTGTTACAAGTATAGACTGGACTGATTCCAGGTCATTCATTCATGAGAAAGGGCAGAACCAGGACTAGAACTTATAACTCTTGGCTTCCATTCTTGTTCTCTCTGCAATACCACGCCCACCATCTTCTGCCTTTGAGCATAAGAGTTTAGAACCCTAACAACATGAAGATCTTACAACGTTACTGCTTTGCTATCAAATCAAGATTAAGAGACTGAGAACGGTTGTAATGCCCTGGCAGAGTGCTTGATAAGCCCAAGAAGTGAGGCAGTAATAGAAAGGCATTGGTATAAAAGTTATGTGTTATCAAGACCCAGAGCTGCATTGGCTCCAGCTGTTGCCAGTCAGAGCAGAGCTCAGCTCACTCAGAACCAAGGCTTCAAGTAAGCATTTCAAGGCACTTGTTCCCTCATAATTAAAGTCAGCCCTTTAGGAGTTCTTGTCGTGGCTCAGCAGAAACAACTCTGACTAGCATCCATGAGGACACAGGTTTGGCCTCGTCAGTGGGTTAAGGATCCAGCATTGTTGTGAGCTGTGGTGTAGGTTGTAGACACGGCTTGGATCCTGCATTGTTGTGGCTGTGGTGTAGACCAGTGGCTACAGTTCTGGTTAGACCCCTAGCCTGGAAACCTACATATGCTGTAGGTGTGGCCCTAAAAAGAGATAAAGTCAGCCCTTTAGGATTTTCCTGAGCATTATGTTCATGTAGTTGAAATGAACTTATGTGACAGCCTACAGAACCCTGTGGTCTTTTTGGATGCATTTTGAAGGTAAGAATTTAGGAAAATACTACAAACTCACGATAACCTTATTTTCAAGCTATCTGAAAGTGATGAGAACACTCTGAAAAACCAATGTTTAAAGGTAGTGGGGAGCCGCAATCACAAGATAACTTATGTTTTCCTAATGTGTGCACTTAGATTGCTCTCTTGGAGATAATTCTCAGAACTCTTTTAGCTTCTTATGATGAGGTCTTCTTCCAATGGCTGTATCCCAAACCTCCTCTTTCCCACCAGTCTACAAGTTCAAGTGAGGCCATAATAATGAGGTGCAGATTCCCCCTCAACTTAACCGTAGGGTTCTATCCAATAAACCCATCGTGAAAAATATCATAGGTCAAAAATGCATTTGGAGATTTCCCGTTGTGACTCAGGGGGGAATAAACCCGATTGGTATCTGTGAGGATGTGGGTTTGATCCTTGGCCTAGCTCAGTGGATTGGGAATCTGGCGTTGTCAAGAGTGGTGGTAGAGGTCAAAGATGTTGCTTGGATTTTGCATGGCTGTGGTGTAGGCTGGCAGCTGCACCTTCAATTTGACCCCTAGCCTGGGAACTTCCATATGCCATGGGTGCAGCAAAAAGTGCAAAAAATAAAAAGTGCATTCAGTACACCTAACCCACCACACATGACAGCTTAGCCTAGCCTACCTCAAATGTACTTAGGGCATTTATATTTAATGATTTTGCCCAACTGTAGGCTAACATAAAACCTATTTGATAATAAAGTGTTTTCACCTTATGTAGTTCACTGAATGCTGTACTGAAAGGGAAAGACAGAATGGGTGTATGAGTGCAGAATGGTTGTGAGTGTATGGGGTTAACACCATGATGGTGAGAGCTGTGGTTTGATAACCTTGCCCAGCATCATCAGAAAGTATCTTACTACCTGTAGATAGCTTGGGAAAAGATCCAAATTCGAAGTCTGGTTTCTATAGAATTCATAGCATTTTGCATCATCGTAAAGTTGGGATATCATAAGTTGAAACATTGTAAGCTGGGACCACCTGTAACCATTCAAATTTCCTAAACTTCTTGCTTCTGTTTGCGTAATGAGTCTAAGCCCCACCCCACACCATCGGCTGGTTTTTAACATCGTTTCTTAACGTTCTGCTCTGGTCTCCCTCAGTCTACTCAGCTGAGGGTGGCCTGTACCCATTCTCCTGTTCTCTCCTTGAGAACGCTGGCCCCTGCCTCTCAGCACTCATGAAGCTGCAAAACACTCAAGATGCCAAAATGGCAAGGCATCACCTCCCACCCTCTCCGCATCAGAATCTCACTGGATCCTGTGCAGAAATGGGGAGGATTCCTTTCTGTCTCCTGTTTGTGGCTGTATTTCTTCATCTTCTAAAACAGTGCTGCTGGGGTCCGGGCTAGGTCTTTCAGGGGCTCCTCAGCTTCTGCCTGGGGTGGCTTGGGGTGGTACCAACTTCTCTGTACCAACTTTGCCTTCACAGACTCTACTCTTGCCTCACAAGTAAAGCAGTGTCTGCAGCCTTTAGATCTAGGCCTTTATCTGACATACTGGAGCCTCTTGGTTTCCTCTTTGTCAAGGTTTACGTGGGACCTATAGCAGATGGGGAGCCAGAGGTCACCATGCAGGTAAAAAGGAACAGGAATAGAAACTTTGCTCTTTCCTTCATATCTTCCTTCTTTCAGTGTTTATCAAGTACTAACCACACGCCAAACATTAAGCTGGGGCAGTAGACAAAATCAAGAACCTTACATTTTGATAAGCCACCGAATTGGGTTAGATTCCCAAAGACAGTTGCTCTGGGAGTTGAGGGTGGAGAGGAGAGATGACAGGCTGGCTTCTCTCACTGCCTGGCTCTCAGGAGATATTGATGATACAGAGCTGCCAGCTTAGGAAAATTGAAAGCCAGGATGACTAAGCAGTTTAGCTCTTCAAAAATGGTTTCTGCCTTTTTTTTCTGGTGAGAAAAGATCCCTGTCCCCTACCCCAAGCCAGGAATTAAGGTCCTATTAGTTTATAGCTGTAAAACATAGTTCTTAAAGAAAACTAACATTTACCTATGACCTTCTCTGTGGGGAGTACCATACAAATATTATGTAATTTTTTTAAGAAGCGACTTTATTGAGGTATAATTGACAAACAATAACTGCACATGTTTAATTACACAATTTGATAGGTTTTAACACCTGCATACACTCATGAAGCCATCACCACAATCAAGATTATGAGCATGGCCTTGACCCTCAATTTCCTTATGTCTCTTTGTAATCCCTTGGTCCCAAGTCTTTCCACCCTTAGTCTTCTCATCGAGCAACCAATTGTGTTTTCTCTCCCTATAGATTAGTTTATATTTTCTAGAATTTTAACAGAATCATACAATATGCCCTCTTTTTTGTTTGACTAATATCACTCAGTGTATCTTGAGATTTATAACATTATTGTGTGTATCAATAGTTAATTCATTTTTGTTGATGCGGAATATTCTACTTGGAAGTTGTTTATCCATTCATCTGTTGACAAATATTTAAGTCATTTACAGTTTTGGTGATTAAAAATAAAGCTGTTATGTTTAAGTTTTTGAATGGACATATGCTTTCCTTTCTCTGAGGTAAATACCTAAGGGTAGATACTCCTAAAGTTAGTGTATATTGCACTTTGTAAGAAACTACTAAGCTGTTTTCCAAAGTGATTGTATTATCTTACATTTTTCACCAGCAGGGTATGAGAGCTCCAATTGCTCCACATCTTTGCTGACACTTAAGTTTAGTCAGTTGCTTAGTTTTGGACATTTTAATAGGTACGTAATGGTAATAGCTAATGATATGGAACATATTTTCATGTGTTTATTTGCTATGTGTGCATCTCCTTTGATCAAGTATCTTTTTTTTTTTTTTTTTTGGTCTTTTTGCCATTTCTTTGGCCACTCCCGCGGGAGGTTCCCAGGCTAGGGGTCGAATCGGAGATGTAGCTGCCTGCCAGCAACGCAGGATCTGAGCCGCACCTGCGACCCACACCACAGCTCATGGCAATGCCAGGTCCTTAACCCACTGAGCAAGGCCAGGGATTGAACCCGCAAACTCATGGTTCCTAGTCGGATTTGTTAACCACTGAGCCACGACGGGAACTCCTGATGAAGCATCTTTTCAAATCTTTTGCCTATTCAAAAAGTTAGCTGTTATGCAGTTTTTAGAGTACTTTGCATATTCTAAACTTGTGTTTTTATCAAATATTAAGATTGGCAAATTTTCTCTCAGTCTGTGCTTTATCTTTTCCTTTTCTTAACAGTATCTTTTAAAGAGCAGACATCCTTTATTTCAATGAAGTATAGTTTATCAATTTATTCTTTTATGGATTGTGTCTTTGATTCATTTCTAAGCAATGTTTGGCAGCTAACTCAAGGTCCAAAGATTGTCTTCTCTCTCTAGAAATTTTTTTTTTGTCTTTTCGCTATTTCTTTGGGCCGCTTCTGCGGCATATGGAGGTTCCCAGGCTAGGGGTCTAATCGGAGCTGTAGCCACCGGCCTACGCCAGAGCCACAGCAACGCGGGATCCGAGCCGCGTCTGCAACCTACACCACAGCTCACGGCAACGCCAGATTGTTAACCCACTGAGCAAAGGCGGAGACCGAACCCGCAACCTCATGGTTCCTAGTCAGATTTGTTAACCACTGCACCACGACGGGAACTCCTCTCTAGAAGTTTTATAGTTTTAGGTTTTATATGTAGGTCTAGGATTCATTTTGAGTTAATTTGGTATGTGGTATGAAGTACAGATCAATTTTGAAATATATATTTATAAATATCCAATAATTTCTGTACTCTTTGGTGAAAAGACTATCTTTTTCTTCCAAAATTGCCTTTGCACTTTTGTCCAAATCAATTGTTCAAATATGTGTGGGTCTATTTCTGGACTCTATTCCGTCGATCTGTTTGTCTATCTTTATGCCAGTATCACTTAGTCTTGATGACTATAACTTTGAAATTAAAGTCCTGAAGTCAAATAGTATTAAGTCCTCCCAAACTATTCTTTTAAAAGTTGTTTTGGCTCTTGTAGGTCTTTTATGTTTCCACATGAATTTTAGAATCAGATTGTCAGTATTCACCCACAAAAGTAAAGTCTTCTGGGATTTTGATTGGGATTACGTTGAATCAATAGATCAATTTAAAAAGAGTTTACATAATTAAAATACTGAATCTTTTGATCCAAGAACACAGTGTATCTTTCTATTGCTTAGGTATTCTTTAATTTCTCTCAGCAATGTTTTATATGTATATATTTGTCTTTTTTAGGGCTGCACCTGAGGCATATGGAAGTTCCCAAGCTACGGTTTGAATCAGAGCTGTAGCTGTTGGCCTACTGCACAGCCACAGGAATGCGGGATCCAAGCCATATCTGTAACCTACATCACAGCTCACAGCAATGCTGGATCCTTAACTCACTGAGTGAGGCCAGGGATCGAACCCTCAGCCTCTTGGATACTCATCGGGTTCATTACTCCTGAGCCATGACAGCAACTCCTGTTTTATAATTTTTAATACACACTTTGGTCACATTATACACTTTTGTCAGATTTCTCTCTAAATATTTTATATTTTTAATTCTATTAGGCAGTATTTTAAATGTTAAATTTCTGTTTTTTTGCCAGCATAGAGAAATACTTCGATTTTTGTATATTGGGCCAAAATATCCTGAAACTTTGTTAAACTCATTTACACCAGTGGCTTTTTTTTTTTTTCTAGATTCCATAGGATCTTCTTCATAGACAATCATGTCACCTGTGAGTAGTGAGCTTGACTTCTTCTTTTCCAATTTTAAACTTTTTATGTTTGTATTGCCTTATTGGACTGGCTAGAATCTCCAGAACAATGTTGAGCAGAGTTGGTGAGAGCAAATGTACTTGCCTTGCTTCTGCTTATGGGAAAAACATTCCACTTTTCACCATTATGTATAAGGTTGGCTGTAAGTTTTGCAGAAATATCCTTTATCAGGTTGAGGAATTTGCCTTCTACTCAAGTTTACTAAGATTTTTTAAAATAGCAGAAATGGATGCTGGACATTTTCAAATAGCGATTTCTGTTCCTTTTTGGTCTGTTTAATATGACAAATTATATTAGTTGATTTTTTTTTTTAACTAGCCTTGCATTTCTGGGATAAATCCCACTTGGTTGTGATACCTTATCCTCTTAAAATATTGTTTGATTTGTTTTACTAAAATTTTCTTCAGAATTTTTACATTGATGTTCATGAAAAATAGCAGTCAATACTCTTTTCTTCTAATGTCTTTGCTGTTTTTGCTGTAAGTGTAATGCTGACTTTGTATAATGAATTGTGTACTCTTCCCTCCATTTTAATTATCTGGAGGCATTTGTATAGAATCAGAATTTTCTTCCTCTGGTACAACTCATTGGTGAATTTATTTGAGTCTGGAATTTCCTTTTGTGGAAGGGTTTCAACTACAAATTAGTTCCATTTATTTAAGAGATATAGAGATATTCAGGCTTCAAAATTTTTTTTTCGATTTTTTAAAGTTTTATTGAAGCATAGTTGATTTACAATGTTGTGATAATTTCTACTGTACAACTAAGTGACTCAGTTATACATGTACAAACATCCATTCTCTTTCAGATTCTTTTCCCACATAGACGATCACAAAATATTTAGTAGAGTTCTCTATGCTATACAGAAGGTCCACTTTGGCTAATCATTCCATATACTTTAGTGTGTAAATGCTAATTTCAAACCCCTAGTCCATCTCCACACACTACCCCCCCCCAACCCCATCTCTCTTGGTAACCATAGTTTTTTTTCACAGTCTGAGTCTGTTTCTATTCTTCAGATAAGTTCGTTTGAATCTTTTAAGATTCCACATATAAGTGATATATGATATTTGTCTTTCACTGTCTAACTTCACTTAGGATGATAATCTCTAGTTCCATCCGTGAAGCTGCAAATGGCATTATTTCATTCTTTATGGCTGAGTAATATTCCATTGTATATATGTACCACATTTTCCTTATCCATTCGTCTGTTGATTGTCATTTAATTTGCTTCCATGTCTTGGCTATTATAAATACTCCTACACTGAACATTGGGGTGCATGTATCTTTTTCGAGTTATGGTTTTCTCTGGATAAATGCCCAGGAGTGGGATTACTGGATTGCATAGTAGTTCTATTTTTAGTTTTTTGAGGAACCTCCATACTGTTTTCCATAGTGTTTGCACCAATGTACATTCTCACTGACAGTGTAAGAGGGTTCCCTTTTCTCCATACCTTCTCTAGCATTTATTATCTGTAGACTTTTTGATGATGGCTATTCTGGCTGGTGTAAGTTGGTACCTCATAATAATTTTGATTTACATTTCTCTAATAATTAGTGATATTGAGCATCTTTTCATGTGTTTTTTGGCCATCTGTATGTTTTCTTTAGAGAAATGTCTGTTTAGATATTCTGCCCATCTTTTGACTGGGTTGTTTTTTTGATTTGAGCTGCAAGAGGTGTTTGTATATTTTGTAGATTAATCCCTTGTCAGTTGCTTGATTTGCCAATATTTTCTCCCATTCAGTGGGTTGTCTTTTTTGTTTCATTTATGGTTAGGTTTGCTGTGCAACAACTTTTAAGTTTAATTAGGTCCTATTTGTTTATTTTTGTTTTTATTGTCATCGCTCTAGGAGGTGGATCTGAGAAGATATTGCTGTGGTTTATGTCAAAGAGTGTCCAGCCTATGTTTTCCTCTAAGGGTTTTATAGTATCCAATTTTACATTTAGTTCTTTAATCCACTTGAATTTATTTTTGTGTATGGTTTTAGAGAATGTTCTAATTTCATTCTTTTACATGTGGGTGTCCAGTTTACCCATCACCACTTACTGAAGAGACTTTTCTTTATTGTATATTCCTGTCTCTTTGTCATAGATTAATTGACCATAGGTGCTTGGGTTTATTTCTGGGCTTTCTATCCTGTTCCACTGATCTATATTTCTGTTTTTTTGTGGCAGTACCATACTGTTTCTGATGACTATAGCTTTATGTATAGTCTGAAGTCAAAGAGCCTGATTCCTTCAGCTCCATTTTTCTTTCTCGGGATTGCTTTGTCTACTCAAAAAATTCTTCTTAAATGAGCTTTGGTAGTTTGTCATTAAACAAATTTCTCTCCCCTGCTATGGAGACTCCAGTTATATGCATCTTAGGATTCTTCAGGTTGTTCTATAGCTCAGTGATGCTCTGATCACTTTTTTTTTTTCATTCACTTTCTGTTTTATTTTTTACCACTCCTATTGTTAGGCCTTCAAATTCACTCACATTTTTTCTGCCATGTGTAATCTACCATTAATCCTATCCATCATATTTTTCATCCCAAATACTGTGGTTTTCATCTTTAGAAGTTTGATTTGGGTCTCTTATATCATACATATGTCAAATATATTTAACATTCCTCTAACTTCTTAAACATGTGAGGTATAACTATAATAATTGTTTTAATGTCCTTGTCTATCAATTGTATCAGCTGTCTTTTTTTTGGTGATTGATTTTGATTCTCCCCCACCCATTTTATGAGTTGTTTTTTTCTGCTTCTCTTCATGCTCGTTAATATTTGATTGGATGCTTCCTTCACATTGTGGATTTTACATTGTTAATATTTGATTTGATGCTTCCTTTCACATTGAATGGATATATAAGTATACCTATAAATATTCTTGAGTTTTGTTTTAGGACATAGTTAGGTTACTTGGAAATAGTTTAATCCATTTGAGTCATCGTTTAAAGTTTGTTAGTCAGAAACACAGAAGTGTTTTAGTGTAAGTTTGATTTTTTACCTTACTATTGAGGTAATATCCTTCTGAATAATTTACCTACTGCTCTGTAAATTATGAAGCTTTCCTTCGGAATAAAAGAAGTCTTTCTGATCCTATATGAACTCTTAGGATTGTTTTCCCTAATCTTCACAGTTCCATACTGAATACTTGAAGGGCCTATCTGCCTTGCAAACTCTGGTCACATGATCTCTCTGGAGTCCCATTTGTATCTTGAGCTCACAGAGTTGACCAGCCTGCACATTGATGCTGTGGCCTAGGAATGCTCTTAAAGCAGTAAGCTGGTTCTACCCTAGGGCTCACATCATTCATTTCCCATCAGCCATGAGTGGGTGAGCAGGTGGGCAGGCTGGCCCTGGCTGTGGTCAGAATGTTTCTGGAATGGATTTTTTTCTCTTATTGCCTGATGTCCAATGTCTTGAAAACCATTGTTTCATATATTTTGTCTTGTATTTCAGTTGTTTTAAGTGGGAGAGAAAATTTGGTCTCTATTACTCCATTTTGTTGGAAACTAATATCCACAACGTATAATTTAATCCTGATAACCTTACTTTACAATGAGTATTTTTTTGAATGTTTGTCATATCCTTATTCATAGTAGTCCCAAACTGGTAACAACATGAATTTTTTCCACAGATGAATAGATAAACAAGTTGTGTTATATTCATAAAATGAAAAGTGGAATGAACTACCAATACATGCAACACCATCGATAAAACTCAAAAAAAACTATACTCAGTGATAAAAGCCAGACACAAAAGAGAAACTACTAGATGATTCCCTATCTGCTTGAAATCTACAGTAGGTGGAAGTAATATATATCACTCTTTTCCTAAATCAGGGGAGAATTGGGATTAGCTAATAAGGGGTGAAGAGAACTTTGGGGAGTGATTAAAAAGGGCCTATATCATGTTGAATGATGCGTTTTTCAACTGTACACCTAAAATGGATACATTCACTTTTTCAACTTTATTGAAGTCAAAGTACTGTACCGTTCTCCCTTTATACATTTATAGTTTTATGATTCTGAGTAAGTTAAACAACTGAGCAACCATTACCCTAAAAGTTCCTCTCCTTCCCATACGTAGTTCACCCTCACCCATCCCCATCCCTGATGAATCACTGACCATGTTTTTATCTCTACAGTTTTGCTTTTTCTTGAAATTTCATGTAAATGAAATCGTGAAACACATAGACTTTTGTATCTGACTTCTTTTCATTCAGGATAATGTTTTTCAGGTTCATCCACACTGTGGCCCACATCAGTAGTACCTTCCTTTTAACAGTTGAATAGTATTCTGTTGTATGAACACACCACATTTTGGCCATCCCTTCTACAATGTTTATTTTTCTAATCCCCGTTTTGTTTTGTTTTTTTTTTTTTTTTTTGGTCTTTTTGCTATGTATTGGGCCGCTCCCGCGGCATATAGAGGTTCCCAGGCTAGGGGTTGAATCGGAGCTGTAGCCACCGGCCTACGCCAGAGCCACAGCAATGCAGGATCTGAGCCGCGTCTGCAGCCTACACCACAGCTCACAGCAACGCCGGATCGTTAACCCACTGAGCAAGGTCAGGGACCGAACCCGCAACCTCATGGTTCCTAGTCGGATTCGTTAACCACTGTGCCACGATGGGAACTCCTAATCCCCATTTTTTACATGAGAAAATTTTGGTTCAGAGAGGTTTAGTTCTGAGCTAATTAAAGGTAAACCTGGGGCTTAAATTCAGGTGTGTTTCTTTCCAAAGCCTGAGTTCTTTCTACTCGGTCAGGCTCAAGGTATTGTCTGAAAGGCACTCAGGTCAGTCTCTGACTTCAATAAGTACGATCTTGGCAAGTCATACAAATTTTCTGTGTCAAGGGAACCTCTTACTTGCTCTGTTCCAGAGCTCCTCTTTAGGTCATGACTGACTCGTCTTCCTATAGGCCACATGTTTTCAGGCTGGTTTCCTGTCCCCTTTAGAGCAATAACCCTATCCAGTAAAGTTATTTTCCTTTAAAATTAATCCTCCCTCAAGAGCTTAGTGCAGTGCCTGGCACAAAGAAAGGTCCTCAATAAATGCTTACTGAGTGAATAAATCAATGGGTGCATGCATGATTGACTGGAGAAAAGGGTTCTGTCCCCTTCTGGCCTTCGGAGGGTCCCAGGCCGCTGCAGTCCCTGGGCACCAGTGAAATCACATTGACATCAGCCGGCCCAGGGTCTGGCTCCATTACGTCAAACAGGACCTCTAGTTCTCTTAAAACTCTTCCTCTACCCCAGTAACAGTACTTTTGAATCTTAGAAGTGTTCATGAAGGAATTAATGCTAAGTATTTTGAAATTTTGGGGAGAAAAGCATTAACTAGCATTATATAAATAGAAGGCAGTAATTTTTTTTGTTGTTGTTCTGTCAGTTCATAAACCAAGGTCTGAAATTCTGATTGTACTAGTTTTGGACTGTAAACGTCACCTGTTAGCAACAAAGTCATGCAATTCTGAAAAGGATATTTTTCTTCCTAGGATCCCTCTGGCTTAAACAGCACCTGCTGACCAGGTGATGAGATGATTCAGGGTCCCCTTCTGGCACACTCAGCCATTACAAGGAACACTTGCCTCCTAGGAGGTTCTGAGCAGTCCAGAAAATTCTGCTTAATTTTCCCCATACGATTCTTTTTTTCTTTAGGCATGGTGACATCCCCATTAATGCTTGATACCATAGAATGGTTAGTTTCAGAGGCTCACTTTTAGAACCCTTGGGAATCTAGTTAAATTTATGGAGGATATGCTGCATGCCCAGATTAGTGCTCTTATAGATTATTGGTGGTCTTTGGCTTTCTGTTTGGAGGATGTCTCACTCCTGAATTCCTCAGTCTGAGAAGAGAACACTGAATAACACCTTGGGACCTGGGAGGGTCAACGCTGGAAAGAGACTGGTATCTTAAAAGCTGCGGATAGTTTTAGAAATGCCCAAAAGATTCTCTGTCCTTTCTGATTTCCTGAAAGGCTTGAAGATGCAAGTGTTTGGAAATTAGTTCAGGTAAATCCAATAAAATACATACTATGATATAGGTACTTCAATTTGTATTTTAATTGCTTATTACAATTGATTCTTAAAAGTGGATATTTAATGTGTGTTAGTCATATCTACATGTTTATGCATTTCATATTTATAATAGTTATTTGACATAGATGGTAGCATTTTTTCCATTTCCCTCAGATGAGGAAACTGAAAAGTATTAAGCATTTACCAAACAAGTTAGAAACTGATATTTAATTAAAATTTGGTTTTCTGATTCTAGTTCCAATGTTCTTCTTGCCATACCCCTTTTTCTCAGTGGGATCTCTTTATGGGCCAGTAATGTTTGCTTTAGCTCTGGGATTTACCTAACCATAGCAGGCAGTATAGGTAGAAGAAAAAGCACTAACTTTGGCATTAGATAAACCTTATTTAAATCCTGGATCCATCACTTAAAAGCTTTGTGACTTTGAGGAAATCGCCTAACTTCTCTGACTCTGTTTCTTTACCCATAAAGATACAAGCACCTGCCTTCCAGGATTGTTTTGAATATTCTGAGATATTATGTATATAAATACTTGGCATACTAAATACACTGGGAGTAACAATTACTAGCCCTACAGTTCCCATTTTTTCCATGTGTCCTCTACTTGAAGCTTCATTCCATAAAATCTTCCCTTAGATTCATGAGGTCTGAAATAACATCTTTTTTTCTGAGTTACTTCAGCATTTACAACCTCTCCTGTTCAATTTAACAATTGTTTTATAATCTTAGTCTCAGTCTCTGACTAGTTTGGAAACTTTGGGGAACCACTGGACTAGGTCTGAGATCTCTGTATTATCTAGGTGTTGAATACATTCTAGGTATGCAATAAATTCCAGAGTGCAATGGCCTAGATTCTTTGGTAACTCTGGTAGTCACAGCAGAGAGCAGAAGGCAAGCTGTCCCAGTGCCATCCGTTTGTACTAAGATGTCCAGCTCCTGTTGTAGAGACTAAGAGGATAGAAGGCAGCCTTTGTGTGTCCCAGCACACCTGGCCAGGTGATTTGGGTTCTCTGTCTCATCTCTAGGTTTCTCAACCCATCATGACCTATGCACTGAGGCAAGATGGCAGAGAAACCAAACCATGAGTTTCAGAGCATCGGACTTTGAGTCTCACATTCATTCTGACTATCTTTGCATCCTGGGGCAAGTTTTGTCAGCTCTCTGAATCTATTTGCTCATTTTGAAAATGGGGATAATGGTCCTTTCCAGGGCTGTTGTAAAGATAAAATGAGCTTTACTTGGTGGAAGTGTTTAGTAAATGGTATTGTGCTATAATATGTTTTTTTAAATTCGTTTTTATTAAGGATTTGGATCCTTGTTTTCACTATTATAAAAAGACAGGGAAGAATAAAATGAATAAAAAGAGAGCTGGCTTGGAGGTAATCAAGTTGAGCTTATCTAGAGTCAGGGAAAAAAGGTGAGACCATTTTGGGGGAAGGGCACCCAAGGATACTAGCAAGTTTATGAGCCAAGTGCAGAGAAGGTCCCAGTCAGAAAAAGGCTTCTTTTTACAGAGACCTGGAATACTGTTGCAGCTAAGATGGTCTGAGGAATGTGAGGTGGAAGAGCAAGAAACAGTCATGATCTTGAGGGTCAGAGCTAGAGAAAGAGCCTGTGGAAGGAACAGAACCTGTGCTAACCCAAGGGGCCACGTGCCAGTGAGTGGTTGATATTAACCAAGCATATTATATACTAGGCACTGTGGTAAGTATTCCACAGGCTGCATCTCATTTAAGGTTCACAGCCACCTCTGCAGGCAATACTGCTGTCCCTGCTTTACTGGCGAAGAAACAGAATCTTAGAGAAGTTAAATCATCATAAGATCTGAATCTTGTTCTGCCTGAATCCTAACCCTGAAACATTATGTCCTACTCTCTTGAAACATATGAACTCATATCTATGCTTAGTTTGTTTCCCTACAAATATCTTACTTTGGAGTAAAAACGATGTCTGTATGTGAACTCACCAGGGTATGCAATCTGGCGACCTGGGTTGGGAGGTTGTTGCCCTGGAGAAGAGGAAATGCGGAAAGCCACAAGTCTAGAGATGCACACACACACACAGATGCACAGACACACATGTATACTGCACTTCATTTTTGTTGATTCCTTGGTCATCGTGGCAGCAACAATTTGCCAAAGGCAGTGATGAAAACCCTGATTAGCAGAGAGCAGGTGGAAGGTGGTGAATTTTGGATCGGGGACTGCCCTGTAGGAGCCCCATTTCTTCTCAGCAGTGTGGGTCAAGATCACAAGCTGTTCCCTGAGGCACGTTCACCTCTTCCTGGAACAGTGATTATTTCCAGAGCTCTGCAGGTCTTCTTATACATCCTGACCATCTCCTGGGATGTGACCCTAATATTTCATTCTTCGTACTGTTTATTAACTGAACATGACAGCATAGTTGGATAGGATGGGCCTCGGAGAGAAAGAGTTTCTTTTTTAAAAGAGCTGAAAGAATCATTTAATCTCCATGTGAAACAGATTTCTCGATTTAGGCCTCAAATCTTCTATTGAATTTCCTCTTTATGGAAATCAACTGAACCAGGTACAGAGATGAATAAGAAACAGCCCCTAAGTCTAATGTGAAAATGTAAATGTAATACACTGTGCTTATGACTAGAATAGAAGTTTCAACAATTAACCCTCCTTCAATTAGAAGAGATAACAAAAATAAAGTCATGAGCTTTCCTGTCTCTGGAAGTTTGAAGCAGATGCTGGTCATGACTGGATTCTTGTGTCCGATGGGGACATGGACTACATGACCTGAAAATAGTCACTTTCTGGGATGCTAAGACTGTTGACACAGGAGCTACAACATTGCGGTAGTTCTGGGGTTAAGGCAGAAGCAATATGGCAGATATTCCTGCTTATCTCCCCCCAATTAATTCTCTTTCCTAAGAGATTTAACTTTGTTCCATTTATGCCCACCTTAAGCTACTCAGCTTGCAACTAAGGCTGGCCTTGTTACATAGTTCTGACAGTGAGTTGCAAGATCAAGTCACCAAGGTGGGGACTTCTGAGAAAGTTTGTTAAACGGGGCTGAGTCATGTGGTAAATGCCTTTACAGCTTTTACTTCTTGTCTTTTGTCCCTTCTCCAATTTTTATTTTCTGCTAGGAGCATGACTGTGATGCTCAGAGGTGGAATAGACATTTTGTGACAAAAACTACTTTGCTAAATAAAGGTAATGGGACAGAAAAAGAGGAGAAAACTGTGTCTCTAGTGCCACCCCACATCCTCCTGAGCAGCCTCGATTCCACTTATGGGAATGTTTTGTCAAGGGAAAAAATAAACCACTATTTAGTTAAATTGTTGTAATTGAATGTGTTACTTTTTGCCAAATAAACTCTTCACTGATATACACAATACAGTAAAAACTATTACCTGGATTTGAATTCCTTTTTTCTTTTCAAAGTATTGTTAACTTAAAATATTGTGTTAGTTTCTGGCGTAGAGCAAAGTGATTCAGTTATACATATTCTTTTTCATATTCCTTTCCATTATGGTTTATTATAGGGTATTGGATATAGCTCCCTGTGCTATACAGTAGAGCCTTGTTGTTTATCTATTTTATGTATAGAGGTGTATATCTGCTAATCCCAAACTCCTAATTTCTCCCTCCCCCACCTCTCATCATTTTGGTAACCATAAGTTTGCCTTTTATGCCTGTGAGTATGTTTCTGTTTTGTAAATAAGTTCATTTGTATCATATTTTAGATTCCACATACAAGTGATAGCATACAATATCTGTATTTCTCTTTCTGACTTCATTTTGTATGATAACCCCTACGTCCATTAAACTCCTTTTTCGTCATCTGTTATCTTTGACATTAGGTAAGTTACATGGATCTCATGAAATATCCATCTCACCTATAATTGACATAGTACCTATCTTACAAGGCTACTGGAAAAATTAAGTGCATTGCCCGATACATGGAATGACCTCAATAGATGTTTCTTTGACTTTTATAGTTGGGTATTTCCTTAAGTTAAGCCCTTAAGGCTATTAGTAAAGATGCTCATTTTATGGATGAGAAGACTCCATAGCAGGGATGCACAAGACGATCCACTGATGTATGAAAAGAATTTATGTTTTTAACATTTCTATTTCGAGTGCATTTTATCTATAAGTACTAAAATACACAATCTAATTTATAAGTTAAAAAATTAAATATTTTCTGTGCATAATTTAAAAAAAAGTTTGGAGACCGCTGCAACAATTACTTGTGCTGCTTATGAGAAAAAGAAATTTCTGGACCCCACTGAATCAGCAGCTCCATGATTCAGGTACATTCCTAGAAATTTCATTAAAAAAACTGTCTAGGTGATTCTTACATTCACTTAAATTTTGGAACAATTAATAGAGGAATTTATCTTTATATCCCTGAAACTTGTGCCAATCTTCTCTAGAAGACAGAGCCCTTAATATTTTGTTCTTTTCTTGGATGCATATAGTAGCATAAGGCTGGCAGCTGCAGCTCTGATTCGACCCCTAGCCCAAGGAACTTCCACATGCCATTGGTGTGGTCCTAAAAAGAAAATAAATAGAGTGCTAAACTTAACTGAAAGATATAACAGGATGTATCTTGCTTTCTTTTGATTTTTTGTCTGGAGGTAAAGAACTATAAAAATTGAAACTTAAGTGATGAAATAGACACATCAGCAGAAAAATGGCTAAGGGTATGGAATTGAGGGACAGGTAGACCTAGGCTCAAATTCCCTTTTTACCAATAACTGTGTGACTTTGGCTAGGTAACTTAACTTCTCTGAGCCTCTTTTCATCTATAAAACACGCATGTGTGCATGTGCACACGTGCAGTTTCAGATTTTTTTTAAAGGGCTGTACCTGTGGCATAGGGAAGTTCCTAGGCTAGGGGTCAAATTGGAGCTGCCTCTGCCGACCTACACCACAGCCACAGAAATGCCAGATCCAGATCCAAGCCACATCTGTGACCTACATTACAGCCTGTGGCAACACCGGGTCTTTAACCCACTGAGCAAGGCTAGGGATCACACCCACATCCTCATGGATACTAGTCAGGCTCTTAACCTGCTGAGCCACAATGGGAACTCCCAGATGACTGATACAACAATTAAATGGGGCAACCAAAGTAAAGGTCTTAGAACAATGCCCGACAGCTAGTAATTACTTAGTGTTGTTTCACTGAACATGTTAATGTTCAACATGCTCTCTAGTCATCACAACAAAATTCCTGCAGTGGTACAGATCTCAAACTTATGAAAACTGAAAGAGCCTCAACTAAGAGAAGAATTGAGGAAGAGAGACTGGATTAGAAGCCAGTCAGCTGAGAGTCCTTGCCTCTCAAATTGAATTTCTTGCTGAAGCTATAATTGGAAGACAAGAGAAACAAAGCTTTGGAGTCCTGGATTCCCTGTAAAATGATTAAAGTGCAGTGCAGTGTTGGCTGATGGCTACATGCTTGTTATCTCAAAAGTGCAGCCCTTGTGAACCTCTATCTGATTCATTTTCAGCAATATGTTTTTTTGTGGGTGAGGTGGAAAGAGGAGAGATGACAGAAGGACATTGGTTGTATCCTCAAGTATTCTTTCCCATCAGTCCTCCAAATAGATTCCTAGTGCTTTTTAACTCACTGATTGCCAGGGAGCTGGGCGAAGAGGGGCATTGGCTTATTCAGCTTTTATGCAGCTCAGCACCCTGTTGACAACAATATGTGTCTGAGTCACAGGGGGTCAAGTGACTGCAGCTTCTCTGATGAGTCACTGTCTTGATTCCACTGATGTCCCAGTGGCTGGGGCTGACTTGTTTATTGAGAGCAATAGCTGTCTGCAGGTACAGACTCTTATGCTCCAGACCTCACCAGCAGAGCTAGCAGGCTTGATTGAGAGCTTTTGCACTCTTGCAAGGTCCTGATGCAGAACAGGTGGTAGGGGGGAAGCCCTATGTGATTGATTATGCCCCTTCTTTGGATTGGGTATTGCAGTGAGCACGTGTTTTAGATTGGGAAACCAAAGGATTGAGCAAGAGGTTGAAGATGTGAACAGTACTAACAGACATTGCTTAGGATCCTAGCAAGATAGATGGCATGTTCATACTGGGCAACTGAGCAGCACTGAATAGAAAGACTTTTTACAAAGTGTAGGTGGGGTTCAGGGAAATAACACAGGATGGTGTGGGGTCTCTTGGAAAGCAAGAGTTGGGAGACCTTACTAGGCTGAAGAAGCAAGGAGGAATTGAGAAGAGGAAAAGTATCGAGTGGGTCACCTGAGAGGAGCTGTGACAAACATTTAACAGTTGCAGTTGATGTTTGGTCAACCAACGGGAAGGAATAAGAGGAGTAAATACCCAACCTTATTCTCCTTCCACTCTCCCTTCTTAAGTCTTTCCACTGGCCAAATCTAACTGGAATCCAGCAAACAAGGGGGCTATTGAAGTAGGCTATAGAGGTCAGCCTCCTGGGGAAGGGGACAGTTGGAAAAGGAGGCGAATGGATCTGGGGTAGGGGACAAACAAAATAACTAGAACAACTTGAAAGCTAGACATCCTAGGTTCCTCTCTGGTTCTCAGTTTTGCTCATTAATAAAGTGCCAAAATGACTCTACCTACTTTCTTGTGAGAGAGAAATGAGATAATGTAGGTAAAAGGTTTTTGAAAAGCTCTGAAAAATTTTGTGAATATAAAGTTGTTGAATAGCTCCTATGTTTCAGGGAAGATAATGTCATAGTGACCAGAGTAAATTCCTTATTTCCAAGTTGATTTACCAGCCCTTCCTGACACCCTAAACATGGGGCAAAGGTGGGTGGGCTATAAAAAAGGTGATGACAGATACAAGGCATGCCACTTCTCCCTCAAAAGCCTGTACTATAGTTAGAAAGATACAAAGGTGTGTGTACTTCTTTACATACATATGAAATGTAAAGAAAGATACTATGTGAATACATACACACACAATCCGGTTACATACGCGAAATGAAGCAATACAGTTAGGAATGGTTAGAACTGGTTGGGGACAGTCAGAAAAGGTATTCCGAAGAATGGAGTTTGAGTTGGAAATTGGATCTTGAGGGTCCAGTCTTTGACTTGTCCAGGTTATTGAGTTGTTATTCTCTTCTCCTGTCTAGAAATAGGCTTTTTCAAAAAGAAGATGAAATATTTGAGTTCTTTCAACTTATAGCTTTGTTCTTATCTCCAGTGCTGGGCATGGTATTCTGAAGGTCCTCAAGAAGTGTTTGTTAATTGAATCAACAAAAGTATCTGTTATTTGTGCTTTCTTTTTTGGTGGGGGGAGGAGGATGCCACACATCATGTGGAAGTTCTCAGGCTAGGGATTGAACCCAAGCCACAGCAGTGACAATCCGGATTCTTAACCTGCTGTACCACAAGGGAACTCCTGTGCTATCTTTTTAAGTGAGAGGAGAGAATATGACAACAGTGCCTCCCTTTAGCATTGGTCTCTACAAGAATTCTTCCAAGGGAGTTGCAAAAAACCACTGCAGGCAAAAGAGGAGCCACAGTGAGTGAGCTTAGCATATGCTTTTGATAAGTGATTTGCATAAGATTAGTGTGTGCATAGACTGCAATTTTAGAAATTTCCAGACAGAAAACAACGGCTCTCTGGAAGATGTTTAGTTTTTTAACGCCTATGACATGCCAGACATGTTTCTCTTCGTCTTCTTTTCTGGGACTCCATAGAAAGAGATGATAGTCTCCTCAAATAGTCATCAGGTTATTAAAAGCTTAAAAACAGTGTTCAGCATTCAAGCACTTGTCACATAAATATTACTAGTCAAGGACTCGGGATGTAGCAGTAAAAGGGAATGTTAAAGTAACATTGTCCAAACTTCTTTGGGCAAATATCAGTGGCAATGATACTGGCATGGGACTGCTCAGAAACCCTGCTGTGAGTGCAGAAATCCTTGGCTCTCAGCCTATGGGGCACAACCTGGAGAACAGAGCCCTGGAGCAGTGCCGAGGCTTCTTAGGCTTTGAGATTGAGTCCACAGCGGGTAGGAGCTCTTGAAACAGACTGTAGGTTGTGGCATAAAAGCAGTCTGTACCTCCTACCATCTCCCTGAAGAAGAAAGAGGAGAGTGTTATCCACTCAGAAGCCCTAGAGCTGCAGAGGGAGTTTGTTTTGACTTCTCCTCTCCCCCAGGCTCAGGGCTAAGAGTGTGCAAGGCTGAAGCCAGACTTCCTATGACCAAAGAAAACTTGTGTCACACCTCAGCATTAAACACAGGACTTCCAAGGCCTGGTAAATGACCGTAAATGATAGGGAGTATATATGACCAGGCAGGCCCTCCCTGTTGAATTTTTTCCCATTTTTATTGAGGTAAAATTGACATAATGCAGAAGTAACCATTTTAAAATATACTATTCAGTACAATTCATTGGCATCTAGGACATTCACTATGTTGTATAACCATTACCACAATCTAATTCTAAGACATTTTCATCCTAAAAAAAAGGAAAATACTCCATGTCCATTAAGCAGTCACTCTTTTTTCCCCTCTGTCCAGACCCTGGTAACTGCCAACCTAGGTTTGATCTCTATGGAATTACTTTTTTTTTTTTTTTTTTTTTTCTCATTTCTTGGGCTACTCCCACAGCACATGGAGGTTCCCAGGCTAGGGGTCGAATCAGAGCTGTAGCCGCCGGCCTGTGCCAGAGCCACAGCAACGCGGGATCCGAGCCACGTCTGCGACCTACACCACAGCTCATGGCAATGCTGGATCCTTAACCCACTGAGCAAGGCCAGGGATCGAACCCGCAACCTCATGGTTCCTAGTCGGATTTGTTAACCACTGAGCCACAGTGGGAACTCCCTGGAATTATCTATTTTGGATATTACAAATAAATGGGAATCTACAACACGTGGCCTTTTATGTCTGGCTTTTTTCACTTTGCATAAAGTTTTTGAGGGTCATCCATGGTGTGGCATATATCATTACCTCATTCCTTTTTGTGGCTAGATAATATTCCATTGTATGGTTATACCACATTGTTTTTATCCATTCATCAGTTGATGGAAATTTGGGTTGCTTCTACCTTTTGGCTATTGTGAATAATGCTGCTATGAGATTTGTATGCCAGGTTTTTTTGTATACCTATTTTCAGGTTTGGGAGTATACATATCTAAGAATTGAATGGCTTACTAATATGATAGTTCTATGTTTAGCTTATTGAAGAAACACCTAACTATTTTCCATATCAGTAGCACTGACTTATAGTCCCACCATCCATGTAGGAGCGTTCCAATTTCTCCACAAATCTGCCAAGAAATTTCCTATTAAAATTTTTTAGTCATCCTATTGTGAGGTTTTTATTTGCATTTCTGTAGTGACTAATAATATTGGACATCTTTTCATTCCCTGTTTTCTTTTAACTCAATGGAAATATTTTAAAGTTATACCTTTCTGCCTTTGAGCTGAACTAAGTATAATTTAGATGGTAAATTTTCATGAGTAGATTTCTTTAGCTCTCTGAGTCTCATGAAGTCGGCTATTTGAAAATAAATCCTAATAAAAACTCCTGGATGATGGTGTGGTTATAGAGATAGATGAAGAACATTTTCAGAAGCAATATTTATTAAAACTATGCTATTAATGGACCATTAATTTACTTTTTTGCTCTGAAGATTTATTTTAAATTCTGCCCTAGGAAAATAAATGAGACAAATAGCAAATCTCCCACTCCATGGGCTTGAGTATCTCTTCAAATGGGAAGACTTAAACTGTTGAGTTTCAGTCCTGCCTTTGTTGCTGAGTGACCTCTGACACTTGACAACACTTCTCTGACTGGTGTTTTATATCAAGACAACCTTCTGTGCCTCATTTCCCATTGGCTCTAGTGTGTGGGATGATGATGAGCTGCCACAGGTGTTGGCAGGTCCCTTGGGAAATTCCAAGAAGAAATTCACAAGTGAAATCATTGTGAGTTCTGAGGATCTTTCCATATAAGCCATTTGTTTTGATACACCTGGCTGGGACTGGATTCCTCCTTCATTAGGGCCTTTCCTTTTTATGCTAACTTCTTGAGGCAAATGGACAGGTTAATGTGTTTCCAATTAGAAAAAGAGAAAATTGAGCATCCCCAGAATAGTCTCACATCACAGCTAGCTCTGTTAGCTACAAAAATAGGTCTACATTAAAACAGAGAAATGTGAAAAATGATATGAAAATAGAAACCATATTGTGTGCCACCTTCTTTGATAAGTAGGTTAACTCTTTAGAATTCTAAAGTTTAGAAGAGATAAGAAACTAAATAATATGCCACCAAGTTTCTAAATTGATTTAATATTGGCTTAGATATAGGGGTCATGTCTGTAATCAGGCCCTGATGGAGTTTGCTTGCTTGTAATTTTTTTCTTACTGCTAAAGCTCAATCTCTCATCCTTAATATTTAGCTTTTTCTCCCCAAATTGGGAAAATTCTGAAAAATTTTTTCAAACCCATGCCACAGTAGTGACCTAGGCCACTGCAGTGACAACACTGAATCCTTAAAAAGGGGACACCTGAAGTATTTTTCTTTTTTTCTGGCGTTTTAGGGTTGTACCTTTGGCAAATAGAAGTTTGCAGGCTAGGGACTGAATTGGAGCTGTAGCTGCTGGCCTACGCCACAGCTACAGCAACATGGGATCTAAGCTATGTCTGTGACCTACGCCACAGCTCACGGCAATGCTGGAACCTTAACCCACAGAGCGAGGCCTGGGATTGAACCCATGTCCTCATGAATACTAGTCAGGTTTTTTACTACTGAGCCACAAGGGGAACTCCCTCATGAGATAGTTTTAACTGACTTTATACAAAAACAATTTCAGTCCCGCTTTCAAGAATAATGATACTTTACTCATCCTGTCAATCATACTCAGCTTTCTCTGAGTTAATCACTTGGTCATTAGGGTCTTTGGCTGGGGGCCCCTGGAAAGCTGAACATGCATGCCTGAATGGAAATTATCAGAATAATTGTTTTTCCTGGAGACCCAGATATGTCAAAATGGTTATCTTTTTAGTCAGGAGAGAAGACTGATAAGGAGAGTTGATGGTGTCCAGGTCATAAGAAGTCTCCTAAAATCTGTTGTCTCTTCTCTGCCATCTTTTAACTCCTTTTAGCGACATTCTCTGGTCATTTTGCCAGAGAAATAAATCAGATCGATAACTAGTCACTGGATGAATTTGCTTTAGATGGTTAAATGTTTTTCTATGGATGAGTTACAAGAACTTTCCAGCTATGACCATTATATTTAGCAGAACTAGAAATTTCATTTCTGTAGTTTGCCACCTCTGGTTTTGTGTGTGTGTGTGTGTGTGTGTATGTGTGTGTGTGTGTGTGTGTGCTCGCGCGCGTCTTTTTAGGGCTGCACCCATGGCCTATGGAGGTTCCCAGGCTAGGGGTGGAATCAGAGCTGTAGCCACCAGCCTATCCCAGAGCTGCAGCAATGCCAGATCCGAGCTGCATCTGTGACCTACACCACAGCTCAAGGCAAGGCCAGATCCTTAACCCACTGAGCGAGGCCAGGGATCAAACCCACACCCTCATGTTTCCTAGTCGGATTCGTTTCCGCTATGGCACGATGGGAACTCCCCTTTTTTTTTTTATCATCCGCCTCTGTGTTGTCATAGTTGGATCTTACCATTCCTCTGTGAGACCTCAGGTGAAGTCTGCAATTGCACTGATTTTGAGTTGTCATTGGTTTTGAGTATTGTAAGACTGGGACATATATTAAGAATCTAAACCAACTATAATAGAAAGAGTAAAAATCATTATTTTTAAAAAGAATATATAGTGAGGTCTCATTCCTCCTTCTTATTGGGATATTGTTTGTTCAACAGAAATGTTCTCTTCTTCCTAGTAGGGTTGCAGATAAATACAGGCTACCCTGTTTTGATTCATATTTTACCTAAATCTGGCAACTCTCCTGGGCACTTAGCTAGATTATACTTCCCAGTATTTCTTGCTGTTGGGGGTGGCAGTGTGACTGAGATCGACCAGTGGATCATTTGTAGAAGTGATGTGGCATTTCCAGGACTGGCCCATAAAAACGTCCCATGTGTGCTCCTGCATGTTTTTTTCCTTTTTGTAATTGGGCTAGGATGTAAGAGGGATAAACTTCTAGGATGACTTTGGAAACTAGATGTTGAATTTAGCAGACTGACTGCCTCGAGGAAGACCATCCCATAACTTACTCACTTTTCTGTGCTGTGTGTGCAAGAAATACATTTTTATTGTATTTGGACAGTTATATATTTGCAGATCTATTATATGTGTCACCTAAGTAGTTTACTTAACCAATATATATATGCAGTGGGTTAAGTAATTTTATTGGTAACTAAATTGCTAGATAGAGAATTTAGTATGGAACAGCTACCTTAAGACAGGAATTATTTATAACTTCTAAAAGCAGTGCTATTAAGTGTGTCTCAATAGGCTTTTGCTATGTAATCATTGACTCTAAACACTTAGTGGGTTAAAAGAACAACAACCATTTTATTATTTCTCTCAGGTTCTGTGGGTCAGGAATTTGGGAAGAGCTTGGCTGATCAGAATATTATTATACTGATGTTCAGGTCAATTGGTATTTAATGTGGAAACCCATCTTGTGGAACCCATGATTTGTGCCGGAGAGGGAGGTTGGAAAGGTAGATGGTGTGATTCTGACCATCAGGAAGCTTATAATACTACTAGACTCACTCACATGGATAGGTACAAAATAATATAAAATTCCTAGTTAAGGTGTTAAAATCATTCATTCAACAAATGTTTAAACATCTACTCTGTCCCAGGTACTCTACTGGGAACTGGATAAATAACAGTGAACAAAAATAGACAAATTCCTTTCTTCATGGAGATTACTTTCAGGTGTGTGTGTTTGTGTGTGTGGAACAGATAACAAACAACTTTAAAAGTTAATATAGGATATTAGAAGATTCATGTTATGCAGGAAAATAAAAGAGGGAAAGAGGATAGAAATTATGTGTGAGGGAATACAATTTTAAGTGCAATGGTCAAGTAAAGTGTTCCTGAGAAAGTAACTTTTGAGCACAGACGTAGAAAGAAGTGAGAGGATAAGCCTCAGCATCATTTGAATAAAGAGTGTTTCTAGCAGAAGGAAGAGCAAGTGAGAAAGCGCCCATGGAGAAATGTGTTTGGTATTTTTTAAGGAAGAATGAGGAAGTCTGTGGCTGTAGCAAGGTGAGTGAAGGAGAGAGCTAGAGATAAAGGCAGAGGGGAAGAAGGATATGGGGGTGGGGGAGTCAGTAAAGAAGGGCCTTGTAGGTCTCTTAGTCTGAGTAATATGGGATACCAGTGGAGAGCTTTTTTTTTGAGGTAAGGGGCAACATATTGGGATTTATGTTTAAATGGATCACTTTTGCTACTGCATTTTGGGAATAGTTAGTAGGAGGGTCAAGATAGAAGTAGGACGTTCAGATAGGCTATGTAGTAATCTAGGTACTGGATGGCAGTACCTACACTAGGCTGTAGCAGCAAAGATGGTGAGAAGCAGTCAGATTCTAGATCTGTTTTGGAGGTAAAGCCAGTAAGATTTCTTGATGGACTGACTCTATGGTGTGTGAGATAAAGATGAAAGTCAGGGATGACCATGGTTTTTGCCTTAAGCAATGGGAAGGAGGGAGTTTCCACTAACTGAAATAGGTAAGAAAAAAAATCAAATGCTGAGAGAAAGATAGTATATTTATATGCTGATGGAATGATCCAATAGAGAAAGAAATTAGTGATGCTGTAAAGAAGAGAGAATTGTTGTAATTGAATAAAGAAGAGAGTAGCATCTAGTTCATACATGGAGATCCTGTCTTAGGAGTTTGGATGGTCCATTTATAGAGAAACTAGGGAAGGCGGAATATATGGCCTAGAAGCTGGGAGGTTGGCTTGATAGGAGCTAACAGAATTTCTCTTATTATTGATATTTTCTGTATGAAATGGGATATAAATCATCATTTTATAATGAGGATGGTGAAGAGACAGGGAGGTCTGATGAGAAAGGAGAAAATAGGAGATTGTCATCTAGGAGACTGAGTGAATGGACCATGGAAAGGCAAAGTACCAGGTATATTTGAGGGTCAGTTTCCTTATCAGCATCATGGTGTGTATTTTTTTTCTAGCCATGTTCATTTTTCTTGGGTATAGGTACAGGGTAGGAGGAGAGTTGGATTTTCCCAGGGCTGGGTTTTGCTAAGTAAGTGTGATAAACTGAGAGAGCAGCAGAAGGGTGGAGGGTATAAGCAAGAGAATGTTTACAATGATGAATCACGGCATTTAAACAGGATAAGGGAAGTGAGGACACAAAGAGGGTGAAAAACTGAACGGATGGTAGAAGTAATTGATTGTAGTTTCTAGTGAGTGAAGCTGATGGATTATTGCAGGTGGGCACTATCGTGACCTGGAAAGAGAAGTGGGTGTAGGTCTGAGTGTGGGATGTTTGCATCTGAGCTTATGGGTATTTGTAGATTTTGGTAATGACAAGGCCTAGGGATTGGCCCAAGGGAGGGAGATGGAATGAGATCCATTAGAGGACAAAATCACTTGAGGGAGGAGAATGAGAACAAAGAGGACAATGTTGAAATTGCCATCGACTTGGAAATCACTAAGAATTAAGATAAGCATGTAGTAGAGTGGCAATGAATCATGAACTGAAATCTTGAAAACATGAGGGAGAATGACCAAAAAGTTGGTAGATGCCTACAACAAGCAGAGGTGGGGGTGTTAATAGACATGATGTAGATTCAAAGCTGGAAAATTTTAGGTAAAGACAATGGTTTAGAAGCCATAATGAGGAGCACAGAGCATACCTGCCTCACTTTTGCTCTGCAGCATTTAGGGTGCCTGAGGAAGACAACAGCTACTCCTTGAGACCTCTCCAGGAGTGACAGGGTCCTCAGGGGCGGACCAGGTTTCTGTTAGTAACTTTGGAGAAAAGTTGAGGATAGAAGAGAATTTATTACTACTAATAGACTGTGGGAGGGGGCAGATGGCACAGTGGAGGGATTTCAGGAGTAGGGGGGAGATGGAGATGAAAGAGACGACCAGACTTAGGAAAATAAGAAAGGCTCTATATTTAAAGATTGTCAACCATAGTAGGAGAAAGTTCTTTCCCTTGGCTGCTTCTGACTGATGGTTCTGTGAACTAGGGCTCTGCCTGCAGCAGGTAATGTGTGTCCTAGTTCTCTCCTGTCTAAAATGGATCTAGCTCTTAGAACAGAGAGGAGAAGCAGGTAATAAAAAGAGCCCTGAGCCAACAAGGCATAATTAGACATTACTGTCTATCACCTCTCTAACCAATTGCTCTAAAAGAGATTTCTGTGATTTTCTGGTTCTGTTTGGATTGAGACATCCGGGTAGGACAGAAGAATCATTGAAGAGCCCATCCCATTTGCTTGAAAGACTTGGCAGTGGAAACTAGCCTCTTTGGATTGTGAGAGAAATTGTGTCAGTGGATAGAGGTCCAACACCGACAGTTAGATCCTTCTCTGACTAGCCACTGCTGAAAATAGGTTTTGAAAAGACAAAGAAGGAAGATTTCCCTGGTGGCCTAGCAATGAAAGGATCCGATTGTTGCTGTTGTGGTGTGGGTTCAATCCCTGGCTCAGAAACTTCTGAATGCTGTAGGTGAAGCCCCCCCCCCCCCAAAAAAAAAGGAAGAAAAAAGAAAAGGGATTTTTATTAGGTTAGATGATAAATGGCTCATCTGAAACATGTGCACACGTATTCACAGAAAACGTAATTGGTTTTTTTTGTTGTTGCTGTCATGGCCTCCTTGGCAGAGCTGTCATTTTGCAGATGTCAATGGCCTGAAGGGGACTGCATCAGTGTGAGTGTGTGTGTGACAAATTCCTGTTCTGCAGCAGGATGTAAGCGGAGCATGCCCTAATGGAATCAGAGGCATTGTACACTGAGGTTGGAATTCAGTCTTCTCAGTTGAGTTTTTATTTTTCAGAACATATTTCTTCAGCAATAAGGTATTTTCTGGAAATTTTTGGCAATAAAAGTAAATAAATTGCATAAGAGTGAGATGGGGTTTTACCTTTTATGTGATTTTTTTTCCCTTTCTGTTCTCTCAGCATGTATCAGCCAGCATTTGTACTTGTAAAGTAATTGTTGTGAGAAAGGAAGAAAAACAGAAAAAAAAATTTCTCTAGCTACTCAAAAGGAAGATTTTGAAGGTCATATAGGAAAGTACAGAGAAGATTTTATCAGAATGACTGGTGCATGAGATAGTGATGTGATCGTAAAATCCTGGGTCTGCCATTTTGATCTTGTTTTTCCAGGTTCAGCTATGACACCTCGGGGTGTTGACTTCTCACAATGAGTTACTCTTTGGCAGACTTGAGAAAGGACTCCTTCTTAAATCTCAAAATATTTTTTGAAGACAAATGAGAATGCTAGCTGGGGAGGAGGGTCAGCAGGCTGAGGAAAACAGGGTAGAGTGGGAGTTCTGCCTCAGTGGTCTTCAAAGAAAGTAGAGAGATCTCCACAGGGAGTGGGGATTTTTAGAGATCCTTGGTTCCAGAGATACTGGGTTGCTTTGCAAAAATTTGACCAAGAATCTGAAAATTACGCTTGTGTCACTGGCTGCCTTGATTCTACTTTAAGCCCTTCTTAGCTATACATGGAGAATAGCAAAAGTTATAAAGGAATTAAGCTTTGTTGTAATTTCTCCGTGAAAGTCAATCTTGGCCCGTTTTTTTGCCACCTCTTAACATGCTGCTTTCTGGATGTTTTTACTTATTTGTGAAAACTCATCTTGCTTTCCATTAATTTGTCATGCTTGATTTCTAGTGAATTGTTACTTTCACCTGCACTTTCTGTTTGTTTTTTTCTGGGCTGATCCTAAGAGTGAACTCTTCCACAATTCTAAGCTACCAGATGAAAGAATCCTAAAATGGATGAGCTATAGAAATTGTAAGATACTTGAAGATATTTTCACAAATAAATCTTTATCACATAAGTCACTTTAAAATTAGAGTTAATAAAAACCTTTTGGTAATTAATAAATTTAAAATTCCTATGTAGGTTTGGATAATTATAAATAAAATGTCTAATAGTCACTTGGTACTATGAAGTTTATAGAATATTTTAGTATTCATTATTTGATTTCACAATGAAGTCTATGAATTAAGAGGAGTGGACATTAATATACCCATTTTTCAGGTGGAATTAAAGGGCTAGGAGGGTGAATCACGTAGCCAGTAGGAACTTATATCCCAATCTGCTGACTTAAGTTCACTGTAATTGAAATAATTTATAAAGATAAAACCTAGTCTTGTTTACAAGCAATATTTTACCATACATTCTAAAAAATTTATTTTTTAGAAGTTCTCATTGTGGCTTAGTGGTAACAAATCTGACTGGTATCCATGAGGATTCGGGTTCAATCCCTATCCTTGCTCAATGGGTTAAGGATCCAGTGTTGCTGTGGCTGTGGTGTTGGCTGTATAAAAAATTTTACACAATTTTTAAAGGTTACGCTCTACTTACAGTTGTTGTAAAATATTGGCCATATTCCCTGCATTGTACAATAAATCACTGTAGCCTGTCTTACGCCCAGTTGTTTATGTCTCCCACTCTCCCACCCCCTATACTGTTCCGCCCCCCTCCACTGGTAACCACTACTTTGTTCTGTTTGTGAGTCTGATTCTTTTTTGTTATATTCAGTTTTCATTTTTTAGACTCCACATATGTTTTCCTTGCACTTTTCAGTCTTAATATTAGGTTGCAGATGCAGGTTCTACCTTTTACTTGGTGCAAGATTTTCACATGGGGATCCAAGTACGGCCCCCTGAAGCACATCAGAGAACATCTCTGGAGGTTCTTATCTGTGTGGCATTGGCCAAGCCACCTCATCTCTCTAATTTCCCTGTTTCCTTAACAGAAAAGAGACTGGTGATGCTATCTTACTGTTAATACTTCAAAGGTACCTGTGTTTGTCCGATGAAATAACTGATGTGAAAAGGGTTTGTGGCTGCAGAGCAGTACCCAAAAGCTGTCAGTGTTGTTCGTCACCACTGTCTTTGGCAAAAGGTACAGGAGGGAGGGAACTGGGGTTCAATTGGGCCTCGCATGTATGATCAGGGTTGAACTTTTCTAGGGTTTGCACTTGCTCTGTGAAATGAGAGAGGAGACCTGGTGAAACAAGCAAAGCTGTCTTAGGGCGTTCTTACTCTGGCTCTTTCCACTCTTTTCCCCCTGCCCCCTCCCCAATCCCCTCCCTGAGCTGGCACTGTTGGCATATAATTTTTTCTAAGAGATAGTTGATAATAGGTTAAGGTATTTTTTTGCTCTTCTCCAAGGGATGTTTTCCCATTAACATAATACTCAGAAATCCCATTAGAAGGACTTTACATTGACAAAATTTTAGAGTCATGCAAGCTTCTTTTGGGGGTGGGGGGGGTAGGTTTTATATATATATATATATATATATATATATATAATTTTTTTTTTTTTGGTCTTTTTGCCATTTCCTGGGCCACTCCCGCGGCATATGGAGGTTCCCAGGCTAGGGGTCTAATCGGAGCTGTAGCCACTGGCCTACACCAGAACCACAGCAACGTGGGATCCAAGCCGCATCTGCGACCTACACCACAGCTCATGGCAATGCTGGATCCTTAACCCACCGAGCAAGGCCAGGGACCGAACCCGCAATCTCATGGTTCCTAGTCGGATTCGTTAACCACTGCGCCATGAGGGGAACTCTGGGGTAGGTTATATTTTTATGGATTATGGCTACCTACAACTAAGGTTGTCCCCAGACTTGAGACCATCATACTTTGTATTACTGTTTAATGTATTACCATTGCATAAATGCCAGATATTATTTATTTTTATTGCCATGTATTTTATGTAAAACTAAATGCATCATAGAGTTCAGTGAGTTTTGAGAGACATAGACAACCACATAACCACAACCACAGTCAAGACGGTTTCCACATGTCCCCTCGCAGTCAATCCCTTGTCCCCACCTTCGACTCGAGACTCCTTTCTGTCACTGTAGATTAGTTCTGCTTTGTCCATAATGTCGTATAAATGTATTCACATAAGATGTAATGTTATATCTGGCTTGTTGATGCCATAGATATGGCCTAAACTTTAGGCAAACAAAATTCCATGCCTGTAACTACTTTCCTACAATTGTGACTAGACTGCAGTTTTGTGTACTGAATGAACTCCTGGCATATATGATAGTCGATGGTGGCCTGGGCTTGTGACATTTTTGCTCTTTAAATCAGAAAGAAATGTTTCCTAATTTACAAATCTTAGTTATAGTTAACCATTTATCTGCTGCCAGTGGGTGGCAAGTTTTGGGGATGGGGAGCTTGTGGACTCCTGCTTTTATTTGCAAAGGTCTTTTAACCTTATGTTCTGCAACACTTTTTTTTGTTGATAAGCTGGTGTGTATACAAACCATTTATGGTTCAATAAAATGTCATTCATTCACCTTTTTAAATTGTAAGAGTAATTCATGCTCTTTGTAGAAAGTTTGAGACATAAAAGGAAAAGGACAGTAATTTTTCCTACCAGACTTTGTCATAGAGAATAACATTGAATTTCTTTTTTTCATTTTTAGGGTCGAACCCGCAGCACATGGAGGCTCCCAGGCTAGGGGTCCAATCGGAGCTACAGCTGCCAGCCTACACCACAGCCATAACAACTCCAGATCTGAGCTGCATCTGCAACCCACACCACAGCTCATGGCAACACCGGATCCCCAACCCACTGAGCAAGGCCAGGGATAGAACCCACAACCCCATTGTTCCTAGTCGAATGTATTTCTACCACGCCATGATGAGAACTCCAACACTGAATTTCTGGGCAGATTTCTTTCTAGTTTTTTTCCCTTTTATGTAGATATGATTATACTTTATGTAAAATTTTGTACCCTGCTCTTTAATATTTCCTTCATAGAATCTCTGTGTCATTAAAAAGGCTTCATAAACATAATTATAAATGGCTATTTATAGCATACCCTATATATATTTTAATAATATATACATATATATGAGAGAGATTCATAATTCAATAAATGAGAATTAAAAAGCACTAGGGAATCTTCCCCTTTAAAAGGAGTCCTGTGTGATTTCTGTTCTACTTTAGTATATATGGATTATATTTATAGCAGAACAGTTATACCTACTTGATAGAAGGAAACAAAAACTGGCTGCTAAATCAGACTTAGGTGATATAGAGAGTTCTTCATAAACCTTCTCTCTTCATACTTGAAACCTGCCTATTGGTATTTCTGTCCTGTCCTGTGTAGATTTAGCTGTGCTTCCATGAGACTACTGGTGAGTTTCCATCTGCCACATCTCAAATTGACAGAAGTGAGGGGGTAGGAGACTGGAGTGACACTTTCAGACCTATTTTGCTTCTTGATGACAGCTGATGAAAAATAATGGACAATAAAACTGGGAGTCTTGACCTTCTCACCACTCCTCTAGGCTAAAGGAAAGAAGTCCTGAGAGACATAAGTGTCAGCTGCAATGGCTACACTATGGAAAGTCTGTATATCTATATTGGATGTTCACTGGGTTAAACAGTACTCAAAAGATGCCTGCAGACATTGCAGTAAGATATATAATCTACCCATGAGATAACCTTTGGAGAAAGGACTGAAGGACTTGAGTGAGTCCTAAAAAATAAACAAAATACTATTGTCATCCAGTGATAATAACAGAGGACAACATGACAAATGCTTACATTTCCGTTCAGTTCTACTTCATGCATATTTATTAACCACTGGGTCAGGCACTGTGAGAAATATGTGGAATGTGCCTGATTAAAAAAAAAAAAAGAATCCCTGAATTCATATATTCAAATGTACTGTTCTTTGATAGGTTAAATTATTGTTTCTGGGGATGTTTTTACCATTCCAAAATTTTCTTTTTCACTAATCCTATAGGATCAAAGCTCCACCGTTATGGTCTTATTTAATCTTCCTTGCTTCTTTAAACACGGCCACACTGGGGTTTAGGGCTTCAACATGTGGATTTTAAGCAGACACAGTTCAGTCCATAGCATGCTTGGAACACATTACAAATTCAGATCTTGCCGTCAAGGAGTTTATCATTAGTTTTACTAGTTTTCTATGGCTGCTGTAACAAATTACTACAAACTTCATGGATCAAAACAACACAAATTTATTATCTTATATTTTGTAGGTTATAATGATTTGGGAACCAAGCTGAGATAGGGGATGAGGAAGAGAAAAAGGGAGTTAGAATGATTTCCAGATTCTGGACTGGGACTGGGTGGTAGTCTTACTGAGGCAAGGGCCACACTGGAGGATGTATTTATTGGGACTCTTCTTTCTTTGATTACGGGTCAAACAATAAACAAATGGAATCAGGTTAGGCAAAGAGGGGAGTTTATTTTAAGTTTATGAGGGGAGGCTGATTCATGGAACTCATGGCAGGATTGTAGCTGAGCCTCAGAGATGAAGTAGAATGAGGACACAAGTATATTAGGACTTCTCTTTGTTCCTCTCTCTTATTTTTCTCTTTCTCTAAAGACCAGGATCTTTGTGTCTCCCTTCTGTCGATGAAAACATTACTAACCATAGTTTCAGATTTTACACTTTATCTGTAGTTCTGTCCTTCAAAGACTGGTTGCCCCCCAACCCCATGAATTCCATAGTCCTTGGAAATAGGGCTCTGACTGATACAGCTTGGCTCAGTGCTCCCTTGGTGCATCAGGTTGTGGCCATAGCACAGTTGCCCTAGTGCTGTTTTATTGTCATGACAGCTCTGGCTTCAACCAAATGGTAGCTGGAGGAGTGATTCTTGGAAAAAGCATGCAGGGAGATATTCCAATAGGTGTCCACTTACCTTGGAGAAGATTATGTGTTCTGTTTTGTCTTTCTCTTCTAGTACTTTTTTTTAAAGTTGAGGTATAATTTACAGTGAAATGTACAGATCTTATATGTTTAGTTTGCTGTGTTTTGGTAAATCTATACTAACACCCCAATCAAGATAGAGAACATTTCCATCACCTCTGAAAAGGTCTCTCATGCCTCTTGCAGTTGATCCCTATCCCTCAAGGGCAACCACTGCCCTGACTTCTATCACCATAGAATAGTTTTGCCTGTTTGAGAACTTCATATAAATGGAATCATATAATATGTACTTTTTCTGGCTTCTTTCATTCAACATAATGCATCTGAGATTCAGCTGAGTTGTTGCTGTATTGAAGTCTGATCCCCTTTGTATGCACATATCATACTTGTTGGTTCATTCACCTTTTGAGGGACATTTGGGTTCTTAGTTTTCTGGTTATTATGGACATTTTTATAAGTCTTTTTGTGGTCAGAGGGAAATTTATAGTATTAAATGCTTAGGCTAAAAATGATGAGTTCAGCTTTGCATAAATTAAGTCAGAAGTACTTGTGGGACATTCAGGCAGTGAGGTCTAGCACAAACTGGATTTCAGTCCAGGCCCAGAAGAGAGGTGGGCAAGGAATTTAGATTCTGTAGTCTCTAGCCATATGTATAGTTAAAGTAACCGGGAAGCCCTCATGTAGGTAGAAAGGCCCGTGAATTACATACTAAGGAGTATCTGAAGAGGATCCCTCTAAGGAGGCCCGTAGAAGCATGACTTAGTCTTTGTCTCTCCGTCACCAGTCACAGGACCAGATATACAGTCATTTCTTGGTTTGCTAAATCTAAGAGAATGAGTGCAGAGTACATGGTTATGGAGCCTGTAGAGGGAGATTCAGTAAGAGGAGAAATGGCACGAGAATTTTCAAAGAACAGAATGAGTTTGGTAGATTGAAGAGGAGGTGTGGTGCGGGGCAATAGGCGGGGCTAGGAGGACCAAGCTTGTAAAGTTAAATGATTAGGTAAGGTCAGACTGCTCAGGTCCTGAAATGTAAGAATTTAGACCCCATCCGGCCCGCAACCCCGAGCGTGGGCGTGAGAACAGGCGTGTTTCCTTTTGGGAGGTGCACTCCGGAGGCCGTGCACTGCTGGTGGCAGCTGAGGTGCTTTTACTGCCGCTGCCACTGCGACAGTGCTGAGTTGTTATTGGTGGCCGTGCTTTCCACTGGACTTTGGCTTCGTAGCTGTTGAAAGGGAACAGCGCCGCCGACTATTGCTGATTTCATGTTGTTTCCTGACCAAGTGTTGTTAACTCAGCCTATGAGTCTTGGTACAAAAGACAGAGGCGGTGGCATCTGGCCGCAGCTGGGAGGCAGTGCCTGCCCGCCGGGTTGGGACGTAGGGCTCGGAAGCTCAAGTCCGAGCAGCCGCCGAAGGCAGCGTGGCGGGGCGGTGGCGGAGCTGGAGCCAGGCCACGCCTCCACTCGCCCGCGCAGGCGCGTTTCGGGACCGTTGCTGTCAGGAGCGCACTAGAGGCCAGACCGCGGCGGGATCCGACGTCTGAGCTGGAACCGGCGGACTGAACGGAGCACGGCAGCTGCAGCTAGGGCGGTGCGGCCGGGGCTCCCCGCCAGGTCGCAGAGGCGAGCAGGGACTAGCGGGCAGCCGTCGGCGCAGGCACAATGGGGAACCGAGAGATGGAGGAGCTGATTCCTCTGGTGAACCGTCTGCAGGATGCCTTCTCAGCGCTGGGACAGAGCTGCCTGCTGGAGCTGCCGCAGATCGCTGTGGTGGGCGGCCAGAGCGCCGGCAAGAGCTCAGTGCTCGAGAACTTCGTGGGCAGGTGAGGGCGTGGGGGGTGGGGGCGACCCCGCTCCGGGCCGTTGGAGCGTGGACAGGCGGCGGGAGCTGGAGGTTAGACTGCGGGCTGCGGCGTAAAGGAGGGCTGAGCAGCGGTGTCCGTGAGGCGGGCGGGGTCGTCCCAGCTCCGGGCATCCTCCGTCCCTCCCCGCCTGGTGGCCCTCCTGTCTGCCTTTCATCCTGTGATACAAAGCCATTTCCTCCCGGTCCTCCGGTTGGAGAGTCGGGGGAGGGGGTCCGCCCTGAGATCGACTTCCCCCGCCCCGTGCGCGTTGCGCGCCAGCCTCGGGCGGTCGGGCAGCCCTGATGCAGAGCGCACCCGGGGCGCTTCCCAGTCCCCCTCTCCTGTTTTCCCGGCTCAGCATCATCCTCCTTTTCCTGTCAGCCTCCCCGACCCCCTTTCCTAGAGGCTGGGGGTTTATTCCCCCGCCTCCTCCCCCCCCCCCTTGGAGATGCTTTCCTTCTCACCCTGCTTCTCGGCTCCTCTCAGCTGTCTACTGTTCGAGACAGTCGTCGCCTGCCTCTAGCAGGGGAGGCGGGGTGGGAGGAGAAAGGAACCGTTTGTTGTGGTGAAGCTTTAACGGGCCGACGCTTCCCCACCATTCTCCTCTTTGGGAGTGGGAGAATAAAAGGTTGTGTGTTTGCATGTGCACCTAGCCACAGCTCCAGGCATATGTCAGAGAAAGCGAGGCACAGACTCGGCGGGGGGTGGGGGGTGTAGACGTGGACATGTGTTGTCCAGGTGCCATGTCATTCCTGCATCATCTCGGAATGGACCAGCCAGCATCCTTCTCGCACTCTCTTCGCCCCCTCCCCCAGCATCATCTTCGGTTACCTAAGCTAGCTTTTATTTGTCCTGCGAGTCTTCAAGTTAACATGCTGTATCAAAATTACAGTTACGTGTTTTGAGTCACTCTTAATTCAGAAAAATCTAAATAATTAATTTTTTAAATTGGAAATCAGCGTTTTTTCCACTGAACAATTCATGAGGGATTTTTACCTTAATGGCCTTGCCTGAGGAGTGCACACGTTTGTTAAGAAAAGCCCATCGGAAAGAATTAAGAAAGCTGAAATCTGTTTCCTAGTAGTTAGCAGGTAGAAATGTACAGCAGCTGAGAGAGTGGGCTGGAGAGGGTACAATACAGAGATTGTACTTCACTCTTTTTACTTGGCTGGTTAGTGATTTAGGATTCAGAAGGTCGCTGGGTTTTTGTTGTTGTTGTTAAGGTTTGGTGATGTGTAAGATTTAGATAATTCATATCTTCTTTTGGAATGCTAGTATCCATAAAGTGTATATTCTTTTCTCTCAGATGATGCTCTCTCAGATGATACTCTTAGGGTTTTTTTTTTTTTTCTGTTTTAACTAGAAATCTAAGAAACCTAATTAAGAGTGAAATTGCTGACAGTTGGCTAATGTCTTTGACTAAGTCACAATCACTTTGCTTGGTTTTTATCATTAATTTGAATGATGAAAAAGGGATCATAAAGCATTTTGCCTTCGTCATCATAGACTTATGGTGAAGTGATAGAGGAATATGTGATTTCAAACATGTTCACACAGCAGTTACATACTCAAGGGTTTTACTTTTTTAATGTATTGCCAATGAAATTCATTAAATTTAAAGTGGTATCCATAGGGATAGTGAGGTTTGATGACATTGTATTTTTGGGTTTTTAAATTCCAGAGAATTTAACAGGGTGCTTTAATAGACATTTGAGTACTTTTGTCTTTTAAACTAATACTTAAAGATTAAAGTTGTAAGTAATTCAAATGCATTGGCCATATTTTATACATCTTTTGTTGGATGAGTCTGTATATTAAATGCATTGTGGCAAGAGCATTTGAACCTAATGTTAGTTTTATGCATGTATCTTAATTCTGTTTTCCAGATTTTCAAACCCTAACACATCCCTTAATGTGATAATAAAATTGTAAACATTTTTCTTCACTAGCTGTACTCCTCAAATGAGAATTTAAAAAAAAAATCTGAAGGAGTAAAATATTTTAGCTTCAGCATATTTTTAGGATAGAATGAAAAATAGGAGCATCATAAATATATAAATCAGAGCATTTACCAGAATACATTAGTCATTTCTTATATTTTTTAAAGCTTTACCAATAATTACTGGTAGAATGTCAAATCAAAGAAAAGGATGGACATAAAGGGGAAAAAACTCATTTAAGAAATATAGCAAGGCTTTATTACCATAGAGATGACGCCTACCTAGCAGAGCTTGTATATTAGGAGAAAAATTTAATTAAAAAGGTCATTTGACTTTAATAAAGACTTCAATCATTGAATTATTGAGGAATCTAGTTTCTAATTATAAACCAACCTTAGGGAAAGAGGAATTCTCTACTTTGTTAGGAGATTCATTCTAGATGGAAAAAACTACTAGTATTATACTATAACCTTTTATCATTTCGTTAGCCAGAAATTTTTCGATTAAGATAAGATCCTTTAAGAATGAAACTTTCCTCTTTTACATATAGCTGTTTCATTTTAAGACTGACTTCTGTGCAGTTAGCGAATGCAGTTATAAAACAAGGGGTCATTACTCGTGTAAATTAATAATGTTTGCTAATCATTTAAGCTTGTTCTCTTCAACATAATGATACATTTTCTCAACATTTAACAATCCATGTTTAGTGGACTAATCATCTCTTCTCCTCTCTGTTTGCTTATATTGATTTTTTTGATACCACCGAATGAATTTGCATGTGAATACGTTACCTCATTTAACTGTAGCTCTAAAATTAAATTTTGGGGTGATGTGTTTGAGATTGTATGAATAAAACGAGTTGTGAATGAACTACTTGTTTGTGATTTTTATTGCTGAAGTGATGAATTTACATATTAATGTGATTTAGTATGAGTAATCAGATTGTTCTTTTGGATGTTCGGGTCAGATATACTCAGTGAGAGGCAGCTTAAGGTCTAATGAGTAGAAGCTGAGACTCATGGTCTGAATATAGGGGTTCACTAGATGGCTTGGGGTCTGCCCATTGATCTAGTGTGTACAGAAGAATTTATTCAACTACTTTTACATCCTTTTTTTTTTAAACAGTGCAGGGATATGATGGTGATGATAACAGCATTTATTGAGGGCTTCTTATGTATCAGGTGCTATTCTAGGTGCTGTAACGTAGATAATCTCATTGAATCCTCATAAAACCCTAAAGAGGAAGGTACTCCTGAGAGTTGCATTTTATAGAAGAGGAAATTCAGATTTAGAGAGTTTGAGTAATTGCTAAAGGCATATTTAGAAAATATGAATAACTTGCTGAAGGTGAATTTAATTTAACATGAAAACAGTGGCACTACGATTCAGTCTGAGGTATTTGGGCTCTATTGTGCTGTAAAACCTCTGTACTATATTGAACCCCCTTCCATATTGAGATTTGCCAATTTCTCTGATAAATACTTTGAACTTCTTTCTTTGATCACACTGAAAATCACCACCTAAATAAATAAGAAACTGCTATTATAAATTTTTTCGTGTTTATTTATGTATGTCTACTTTGCTTCATTTCACAGAGGGTTTGAGGTAACCTTTTAGGCAGAAGCAACACTAGTAAAAAGATAAGTATATTTCTTTACCACATTAGACATTCTTGAAGGGACCTCTAGGATGTAATTGGGTTTTTTATTTTAGGATGTAATTGGGTTTTTTATTTTAGGATGTAATTGGGTTTTTTATTTAAGGATGTGTTTAGAGGGAATATAACTTGTTTATAGAGGTGTTAAGTGAGAACCGTACTAGTTGCTAATGTGCAAACATTTTTTTAATGATATACTTGTTAGAAACATTAGTTCTTCAGTGCTAATTTTATAGGCAGAGGATTCACATTGTTTTATTCTAGCCTGAATGATAAATAGACTTTCAGTTTTGTACAGATAGGATAAGTTTTTTTTTGATTAAGGGGGGCCAAATAAAAAGTTAAATTGGCTGTGTTGAGAGAGTTCGTTTCCATGAGGAAATGTCAAATAATGTATATTTGATTGTGAGGTTTCTAAAGATAATTTGCAGGAGAACCTTAAAAGAGAGCCATTTGATGCTGTTGTTGAACAGATATGACCAGATAATTTTTTTTTTTTTTCCATTTTACAATTGCACCTGTGGCATGCTCAAGTTCCTGGGCTAGGGGTGGAATCAGAACTGCAGCTACAGGCCTGTGCCACAGCAACACAAGATCTGAACCACATGTGTGACCTGTGTAGCAGCTTACGGCAATGTTGGATCCTTAACGCACTGAGCGAGGCCAGGGATCGAATCCATATCCACGTGGACATTGTTAGGTTCTTAACCCACTGAGCCACAATGGAAACTCCAGATAATTTATTTTTTGGTCTTTTAGGACTGCACCCAAAGCATATGGAAGTTCCCAGGCTAGGCATCGAATCAGAGCTGTAGCTGTTGGCCTGTACCACAGCCACAGCAATGTGGGATCTGAGCTGCATCTGCGACCTACACTATAACTGGCGGCAGTGTCAGATCCTTAACCCACTGAACAAGGCTGGGGATTGAACCCGTGTCCTCATGGATACTAGACGGGTTTGTTACTGTTGAACCATGACAGGAACTCCCAGATAGTTTAAAAAAAATCCAAAGACATTTATATGACTTGGACAGATACGACTTTATTCTTAAATCTTTTGACTGCTTTCAAGAGAGTATTTAAAAATTGAGGAGGTAAGAGTTCTCTAATTGCAAATGGGACTAAGTAGAACTAAGCACGGAAGCATTCATATTAATTAGTAAACTTCTTAATTCATAATTACGTTGGTATTGAGGGGAAAAGATTATTTAAAATAGCAAAGCATCTGAATTTGTGTGTGTGTGTGTATATTTTTTTTATTGGTTGTGCCTGCAGCATGTGGAGATTCCCAAGCCAGGGGTCAAACCTGTGCTATAGTTGCGGCAATACCAGATCCTCAACCCGCTGTGCCACACAGGAACTTCCTAGTGAATATTTTTCAACAAATGGCTTCCAAATATTAAAGTTATTAGATAAATTGGCCCTAACAATAAAATATGATAATTGTTGAAAATCATACTTCATAGTCCCCAAGGATCTATTTAAATTATCAGAAATATAAACTTTGTTTCATCCAATAATGAATTGCTAAAACCTGAAGTTATGAAGATATTTTTGCCTAATTCACATTATGTAGGTTATCACAATTTTACAGTTGGAAGGATTTATAACAATCAATTTAATTATTAATATCTGACAAGCAAACAACTAGTAGAGGACTGGGTAGGATGTCTGTTTTGAAATTTACTTATGATGAACAAATATCAAAAAATGCACTGGAGTTCCCATCGTGGCTCAGCAGTTAACAGATCTGTCTAATATCCATGAGGACGTGGATTTGATCCCCTTGGCCTCGGATCCAGTTTTGCGCTGAGCTGTGACGTAGGTCGAAGACACAGCTTGGATCTGGCATTGTTGTGGCTGTGGTGTAGGCCAGTGGCTGCAGCTCCAATTCACCCCCTATCCTGGGAACTTCCATTTGCCATGAGTGCAAAGCTAAAAAGACAAAAGACAAAAAAAAAAAGCATTGGACTAACTTAAGAGTGAAGTTAGGCAAGCATAATTCAGAACTTTGAAGGAATGGAAACTTAGCAGTGGGTTATCAGTGGGGTCCTGCTGTATAGCGCAGAGAACTCTACCCAGTATTCTGTGATAATTTATGAGGGAAAAGAATCTGAGAAAGAGTAGATATGTGTATATGTATGACTGGGTCACTTTGTTGTACAGCAGAAATTATCACAACCTTGTAAATTAACAATATTTCAATAAAACTTAAAAATAATGAGCCATGATAGAGGGTAGGCTATTGAGTTCTCTATCAACGGGACCTACATTTAATATATTAGGTATTTGTCTTAGGTAGTAAGTACTTTGTACTGGGGCTAATAAGTAGAATTAAATTATGATGTTTTACTTATTATGATTAATTTTAAGAGAGGAATGCAAGCATCTAAAAGGAATAGATGAATTTTTCCTTTTCACCATAGCCAACTCAAGAGAACTCTGAGCCTAATGTACTGTATAAAATGATCTAATTTATTTTCTGTATGGCCACAGTTTTGCCTGTATCTGATTCTGCTTTGCATTTTCTCACACTCATAATTAATTTTAAAATTCTGATGGATTATGTTATACTAAACACATTTTTATAAAATGGAAGGAAGAAGGAGGACAGTATTTGTTTAGCCTTACTTGATAGTAGGCATGGAGGCTGTTACACACTTTCCATGCCTTCTGAACCTTTGTTGTTTTCACATCCCAGTGTCAATAAGGGAGGAAACTAGGGTTAGAGAGACAAATAATTTGTGCTGGGTCACATGGCTAGTAAGTGGCCAATCTGGGATTTAGTCTTGGATATGACTCTTGCTGATACTCTTGAGAAACATTGGCAAGTAAAGTCAATGAGTATGTATTATTGAGTTCTAAGTATACTGGATAAGAATATAGAAGGAAGTATGAATGTTTAGGAAGTGATGTCTATGTAAAAAGAGGCATGGCAGCAGAAGGAATAAAACCACAGCTTTCAAAGATCTTGTAAAATGAAGGTATTTTGCAGACTTAATGGGACAAAATACATTTCATCAGTTTATTTTTCCAAAAAAACCCACAATTATTAAAAACAACAGTTCTGAAATTGAATTGTGATATGATGGAAAGTAGACAATATTTGAGATACCAGTGTCATTTGGCAGCCAGTATCATTTTAGCTCAAGGCTGCGTGTACTGAAGTATCGATGTCAAAGCAGGGAGGTGGTGATCTGTGTCTCGGTGTTTGACTTGATAACAAGGCATTGAATTTAGATTGTCACTTTATCGCAAAGAGACACTGTATATTGGAGAGGGCCTGAGAGAAGAGGAGCAGGGAAAAGAAAAAAGGTTGGAGAGATTACAAATATAACTGGATGCATTGAGGGCAGGATAGATCAGACCAACTAAGGACATTAAGGCACTAATACTTAAGGGAGGTGAATTGCATGTTCTTTTTTAAGAATAAAGTGTTCAGTTAAAGTGGAGTAAATGGAAAACAAAACGTCAAGGAAAACGTTCTAAAGGCAAACCTGAGGATAGAATATATTTAGAAAGAGAAAAGAGTAAAGGCAGAGGGAAGGTTGACACTCAATGATTTGCATTATTGAGTTAAACTCTGTTCCACAAAACGAGTTTATTAATACCAGATTGGTGGTTTTTTTTTTTTTTTCTTTGTCCTGGTTGGCTTAGCTTTTTAAAAAAATTTTATATATATTTTTAAAATCAGTAGGGAATACTGGCCTTCCACTAGGTTCTGTAACAAACTTGCTTAATTTTTGCTAACTTCTTGGAGCTACAGTAAGATACAGAGAAATGAGATTTGCCCAAGGTCAGAAATAGAATAACAGTTGAGTCCTGGAACTTGGTGTTCAGAACTGGGAGCCCTGTGGCATTTCATCCTCTTTTCTTCCTCCTGTTATTGTTTTAAAGTGACTGCCTTTCAGCCTCACCACCTCTCTTCCCATTCCCTTCCATTAGACCAATCTGTCCTCTCCTTGATACTCCCCTCCATTACTCTATTATTTTTCTTGATGGTAGGCCAGCAGTAATAGTTTTTTTTTTTTTTTTTTTCTCCTCCATACACAATAGGGTATGGAGACAGGGAGCAGAATTTTTCTTAGGCTTAGACCAGGAAATTTGGCTGAGATAATATACTCTAGAGTAAATTGTGACTGTTAGGAAACAAATGGGCTCAGAAGACTACATGAAATATTGTGGATGTTCTTGCATATTATTATTTTTTTCCCACCAGGTAGGCTTATCTAGAAAGTTGTGCCTGGAATGGTCACTGATTGGCTTTGTTTAAACCAGGAAAAGCTTCTTAAAAGTTGTGTATAAATAAATTATAGAAATGGAAAAGTTGGTGTTTAAAGAAATAGGTGAGATTTTTGGTAAATTAAAATGCATATTTGAATACTAAATCCTCACCTTTCAGTTTGCCTGTTTCATATCCTTACTTTTTTGTGTTTGTTTTCTTTGAGCCCCATTGATGTCATAGAAATTATTTTAGCAATTTTAAAAAGCATTAATGTGTTAAATTCTTAGTGTTAATAAAAAGACAAAATAATTGTTGAGGAAAAGGATGATTTATTTAATCCATGATTATATAAATGTTGCAGGGTTGCTTTAGATCTTGTTTTTCCTTTAACACTCCTGCTGAAGATGCTCTATATTCAGGAGTTAAAAGTGTGTGACTGAGTGCTTGTGAGTGTCTCATTTTCTTTTCCCTTAGTTTCAAGGTCATGATATCCCCAGGAATAATACATACATACCTATTAGGAATGCACAGGGCTTCTGAGGGACTTTGTTGTCTGTCATTTCAATGGCTTGAAATTGAAAAGACTAATCCATTTAAATAAGTGATTTGGGTGTCTAATCTTATTTATGATATTTGTTTTCTTAGATCCTCAAAAAACAGATATTTGAAAAGGAGTCATATTCTGGTAATCAAGTCCAGGCTTTGCTGACTGGTGTTTCAGTCCCACTTCTGACTCCAAACTGGTTACAAACATGGGTTCTCAGCAAGACGTTGAACTTCATTGGGACTTAATTTCCTCATTTGCAATATAGAGACAATAATATAGACTTCATTGTTTTATGTGTGAGTTCCAAGAAAGATGATGTAAAGTATATGGCCCAAAATAAGCATGTAGTAAATGATTGCTGTATTGTTGTGATTTATGAGAAAAAATATATTTTGTTGTTCACATGGCTAAATTATAATTCTCAGATATATTTGGTCTTCGTCCAAGGCTTCTGGCTCATAGCTCCCAAAAACTGTAGAATTTTCTAAGTGTGGAGAGTGATAAAGGCATATTTTTTAGGTTAGTGAGGCTCCCAAGGATGGGAGCTGGTCGCCAGTGGAGCCAGTTTTGTGAGTAGAGGGTTGGAACTTTCAGTTTCATCCTCTCAACCTTTAGTGTGGGGAGAGGGGCTTGAGGCTGAATCACTTGCCAATGGCTAGCGATTTAATTGATCATGACTGTATAAAAAGTTCAAAAATACAGGTCCAGAGAGCTTCCAGGTTGGTGAACATGTGTACACCTGGAGAGGGCATGGAAGCCTCTTGGCCTTTCCCTGTACCTTGTCTTATGCATCTCTTCCATATGGCTACTCTGGAGCTATATATATATCTTTTTAAAATACACCACTAATAAGTAAAACATTTCTTTGAGTTTTCTGAGCTGCTCTAGCAAATTGATTGAACCAAGAAGGAGGTGGTGGGAAACTCCAGCCTGTAGCCTGTTGGTCAGAAATATAGGTAACGACCTAGCCTTGGGATTGGTGCCTGATGTTGCTGGAGAGGGCGGTCTTGTGGGACTGAGCTGTCAGCCTCTGGAATCTGATTTTTTCTCCAGGTGTAGATAGTGTCAGAATTGAGCTGAATTGTAGGACACCCAGTTCATGTCCAGAGCCCTGCTTGTTGTTTGGTGTGGGAAACTACCTCCCCATGTTGGAATTGGTGCCGGAACTCCTTTAATGGTTATTAGTTTTAGTCTTTTATCTAGAATGGACATTTCCAATTATTTTTAAAACAAAAGTGAATTTAGGGAAGAGGATAGATAGTAATGTGTAATGTGCCCAGTCTGTAATAATGCTTTCAATAAAATGTTGCTATTAGTTTAAGAGGTTTTTTTTTTTTTTTGCAGACTGGATATTTTCTAGTAAATTCAGGAGAGACAATAGATAGTAATGTGTATTTGCAAATTCTCTTGTGCATGTTGGAAAATTACATCTAACATCAAAATACTAACTCTTAGATCAGTCTAACAATGTATATTTGGGTCTTTTTCAAAGAAAGTATCACCCACATTTAGCAATACCTAGTGTGTTTTTTTTTTTTTTTAACAGATATACACAACATAAATCCAGTTTGTTAACTCTTCCCTCCCAAGTACTTTTTATTTACTCTTTTTTAATCCTTACAGTATCCCTGAGAGCATATTGGGGCATGTTTTGTTTTGTTTTTTTCTGCTGTGCCCTTGGCATGTGGAAGTTCCCAGGTGGAAACCAAACCTACGCCACAGCAGCAACCTGAGCCACAGTGGTGACAATGCCAGGTCCTAAACCTGCTGAGCCACCAGGGAACTCCCAAAGCCATGTTTTACTAAGCTTAATTTAAAAATGTGGAAGATTGAGCCTCAGAAAAGTGAAGTGATATGCTAAGGTTTAAATGGCGATTATTGGAGTTCCTGTCGTGTCTTAGTGGTTAACGAATCCGACTAGGAACCATGAGGTTGCAGGTTTGATCCCTGCCCTTGCTCAGTGGGTTAAGGACCTGGCATTGCCATGAGCTGTGGTGTAGCTTACAGATGCGGCTTGGATCCTGAGTTGCTGTGGCTTTGATGTAGACCAGAGGCTACAGCTCCGATTAGACCCCTAGCCTGGGAACCTCCATATGCCGCGGGAGCGGCCCATGAAATGGCAAAAAGACCAAAAAAAAAAAATAAATAAATAAAAAAAAAATAAAAAAAATAAAAATAAAAAAAGTAAATGGTGATTATTGGAGATAATGAGCATAGTAGAATTATTAGCAGAGATAATAGAATTAAAATGAATTTTTCTGAAATTATTTTCAGATATTCTCCTGGACAATGAATTTTAAGCAAAGTATTTGATTCTGTGATAATGGAATAAACAGTTCTTAGCCTGTCTTTATCTTTTGAAATGTTAGATGAAGTTGTAGGCAAAGATGGGGATGAAAGTGGGAAAAACAACTGAAAGAGTCTGACTGGAGAAGCAGGACTACTTAGCAGGAATATAAGCTAAGGCTGAGGTACAGAAATGTTCTATAGCCAAGAGATCAGGAAGTTAAGACAGAAAAATAATAGTGTCTGCAGAGTGTTATTAGACCGTAGGTACCAAAATCCTTGTAGTAGATGTCGAAGTAATACCCAATGGCTTTCTTTTCATTTAAAGATTCATATCCTGACTTGACTGACATTTCCACAACTTGTTGACCTCCAATTTTAGCTCTGAGCTAGTTAACTGGTTCCATTTAGCATTACATTATCTTTTGTGTTACTAGGTGTGCCTCAGAAGCTTTGTGTAAGAATAGCTTTGGATTATCCAGCGGAGGCTTAGAACTTTGTATATATGTGTGTTTGTTTCTGTTTTCTAGTTAATAAAACCGAGGTCCATTCTTTTCATTTATTTAATGGAGAAGAAAAGACCCAGAATTTATTTTCATGGATCCTAGCATTCATGATTCTGTGTCCTACTTCTTGGACAGCAACCATTATGTGGTGAGACTTTTACATAGTCATCTAGAAATACCAACATAATTAACTGAGTACTGACTTCAGTCCTTGTAGATTCAATTTAAGAAACTTCATCTAGTCTCTTTACTTTATCCTAGAAAATATGAAGTTGTGGGGAGATACTTGATTTTATTGATTTACTTCAAGTATTATATTCTCCCAGAGGATTTTTTTTTTTTTTCAAGTCAGCGAAGAAGGGAAGTAGTGGAAGGATCACGAGTCTCTTGCCTCAAGAGCAAGAGGGAGGAAGAAAGAAGCCTTGCTTAGTTGAGTTCCTATACTATACAAGGGAGATTGGAAGAAAAAACACAAATGGAATCTTACTGCTAAAGGAGTTAGGAATACTTGTGAGTTACTTGGTTTGAGGTGGATTTGATTTATACCCATGGTAGGTGTTTTTTAAAGAAATATCTGTTAAGCCAAGGCAACATGGCAGAAAATGAGAGCTGGGGTCGGAATGGTCTTTACTGTACAACTTTACTGTTGGAATGGTCAAAGAATGGTCTTTACTATGCTGGTCTTCTCAGCTCTCCCTTTCTGATTTAGAGGCCCCTCCTCAGTGGCCCTTGTTCATACTTCACTGTATGGGAATCTTATTATACAGTTGGCTGCCTTGTCTGTCTGTTCAGCTGTTTGTATCTGTGTTTCATTTGTCATCAATAAATTGATTGAGAATGGGGTGGATGTTGTACTTAATCTCTGTTTTTCAAAATGTGGATGTGACCTATTAGTGGGACGTGATAACAATTTTTTTTTGGCTCTGCCCATGCATGTGGAAATTCCTGGTCCAGGGACTGAACCTGTAACTCAGTTGTAACCAGAGCCACAGCAGTGACAATGCCAGTTCCTTAACCCACTGAGTCACTAGGGAACTCTGACATTTATTTGATTTTTGAGGGCAGAGAGTTGAATAAACTTGTTTGGTTGTAGGTAGAAGGTTAGATCAGTTGAGAAAGAATATGCTTGAAAATTCTATTAGCAGGCGAATTTATTCACTCAGTCATTTACAGTCATATTTTAAGAGTCCACCACATGCCAGAAATTGTGTGAGGCTCTATGTACATAGTACCTTCTTGAAAGAACTTGGTGACCCAGAAATGCATAAGGGTTGATATACACTGTGCTGTTGTCAGGGTAACCAGGCTAACAATTTTTATGCAAGGCATTTGTTGGAATGTAATTGACTGGATTATGATGATGTCTCCAAATATTTGAAGAGTTGTTAATTGGAGAAGGATTAGATTGACTCTGTATGTCCCCAGAAGACAGAATTAGAACACATGGATGAGAGTTATAGGCAGAGAGCTTTAAACTTAACACTGGGGAGACTGCTCAACCCTGTGAAGCAGTAAATAAGTGTTCCATCACAGAAGGATAGAGGCTGGGAATTGAAAGACTGACTGGCTTCTTGGTATGGTATAGATGGGAGGCAGGTTGAACCTTTTTGAAGGTTCTTGACTTTGAAGGTTCTTTTTAACTTAAAAGTCTGTGATTTGGCTTGCAGGGTGTCAGAGAGAAATCTGGCTTTAAAAAATGTGTGCTTTCTGTAGACTATTTCTGGGTAAATAAGAAATGCCAGACATATAAAAGGGTTAAGAACTCCCTGGGTCTAGACTTTCTGGGCCTTCAAAGAATAGTGTGAATGTAAAGAAACTAGAATCTCTCACTGAATGGTGAATTCCATGAAGCAGCTATGGAGAGTGATGTTTTAGTGGTAAATTGTATTTATTCTTTGGAAAAAGAATGGACTAACAGCTTGATTTTAACGTCTTCTTTTCCTAACAACCCCACTTCCTCCAGTGGTATACTAGTATAGAAACATTAAAAAAAGAAAAAACCTCCATCATTTAGTGTTCTTTTTTATTTGTAAAATCTTCTGAGTCTAATACACATTGTAATTTCCTTATTCAGAACATCTTTTAGGGCCACACTTTCCTCTGTTCTCATTGTGAGTATTGTGGCCTAGGTCCTCCCATGACACGTGGATAACTGACAGCATCCTGCTCTTTCTGTTCCTTCATTTATCATTCATTCATTCCATGCTGACATTGCTGCTCTCAGTTTAATCCTCCAACACACAACTCTAATGCCTCTGTCCTTCTCAAGAACCTGCAGTTGTCACACACCTTTCAAAATCTCTGGTTTTCGAAATCTTCTACCTGTCTAGCTTTTGTTTTCTGTTCCTCCCAAAAGTGTTTTCCTGTCACTTTTCTCATCTTTTCCAAGAAGATGTGATATCAGACAGAATTTGGGTGACTTTAGAGGTAGAGTGCTTTGGATGGTTAAAGGAAAATATCCCATCTCCTTGGAGAGTCCAGGAAAGATTTCATGAATGAGGCAGGGTCTGAAATGAGCATGAAAGAATAAGAATTTGATAAGTTGAGATGGGGGGACAGGGAGAGGTCAGATGACAGCCTTCTCTGACCTCTCTATGACTTAGGGATTGTTCACTAAGTTTAGTTCCGTGGCTTTTTTTTTTTTAGCACTTCAGAGTTTCTGACTGACTTATTATGGTTTTTGATCCCAGACCCAGACTGCAAACTCTTTATTGGTATGTACTATAGTACCTTGTGCAATTCTGTTTTAGGTACTAAATTTGTATTGCGTTTTCACTAATCAAATTGCTGACCCAGCTTAAGATGGGCTGGTACTGGGCATAAAGATCCTGGCTTTTAGAAAGATATTTCTATATAACCCTTATATTGACTGTGTTTAATAAACTAATGCTCTTAGCTCCATTAAACTAATATTTGTAGCCCATGTGCCTTAGTTATTGAGTTATTCATTCTCTCACTTGTACTTCTCCACGAAATTTTAATTTTTAAAAATTAGAATTGTTGATTTATAATGTTGTATTAGTTTCAGATGTACAGGATAGTGGTTCTTTTTTTTTCAGATTATATTCCATTATAAATTATTATAAGATGTTGGATATAATTCTTTCATTTTCTTAATGATATAAATCTACGTATGATTCTCTTGTTTTAACATCTGCCCTCTTCAGCTGTTGGCTTAGCTCTTTCCCTCACTATCTTTCCAACCTTCACTATCTGAACTCTTGCTTTCTGAACCTAGAAACCAAATAGATTTGAATTTAGAAGGGATAATCATACTTGAAAGACTGGTCCACCCCAGCATTTCCCAGAGCAAATATATGTGTATATATGTGTACGATTTGCCTTGAGGAATTTGTCAAAATAAGGATTCCTGGGCTCCATTCATGGACATTAACTCGGGGGGTCTGGCGTTAAGTCAGAGGAATCCATGTTTTCAAATGCTCTTATGGTGATAAGCAGCCAGATTTGGGAGCTACTAATTACCATTTCCATAATTCCTATTACTTCTGCAGCTGTGGGTAAGGAGTGAAAGGTCTTCATTTCCCATCAGTACATTGAAACTGCCTTTGCCAAGGTCACTGATCTTCAAACAGCTTAATTTACTTTCTAAGTATTTCTGAAATTGATTGTCTATGTTTAATTCCTACTACCAGTAATACTTAATTCCTACAACCACTGGCCGAGTTTAAGTTGTCATCATTCATCTTCTGGACTATAGCAGTATACTTTATGCTTTCCCCATCTGTAACCCCAATCTAACTTCTGCATGACCATAGCATGATTGATAGGGAAGTACAATTAAGTGGTGTCACTATGTTGGTGAAAACATTTAGGCTCTTAATGCTAACAGCATAAAATTTAAGATTCTTGGCATGGCATAAAAGGTCTTGCATGGCCCAGCTTCTCCATTGTATCTGATATGCTTTGATCCAACAGTGATTCATGCCCTATATACATTCACCATGTCGTTTACATTTCTTTGCCTTTTTCTTGTAGATCCTTTTATAAGAATGGTATTATAGGAGTTCCCATCATGGCGCAGTGGTTAATGAATCCGACTAGGAACCATGAGGTTGCGGGTTCGGTCCCTGTCCTTGCTCAGTGGGTTAAGGATCCAGCGTTGCGGTGAGCTGTGGTGTAGGTTGCAGACACGGCTCGGATCCTGCGTTGCTGTGGCTCTGGCGTAGGCCGGTGGCTACAGCTCCGATTGGACCCCTAGCCTGGGAACCTCCATATGCCACAGGAGCGGCCCAAAGAAATAGCAAAAAGACAAAAAAAAAAAAAAAAAAAAAAAAAAGAGAGAGAGAGAGAGAGAAGAATGGTATTATAATCCTGGAATAACAAAATAAAAACAACCAAGTTGGAAGGACCCACACTTCCCAATTCTAAAACTTGCTATAAAACTGCGGTAATCAGAACAGTGTAGTTCTGGCATAAGTATAGACATTTGAATCAACTGAATAGAATTGAGACTCCAGGAATAAACAATTACATTTATGGTCAGTTAATTTATGCCTACTTGGAGTGAATTGAGAAGGGAATGGGCAGTAAGTAGGGACAGAGTCTATAGACAGCTCTTCTGAGAAAAAGTTGGAGGAGGGTCTGGGGCTAAGGGAGGATATATTTATATATATTTTGATGGGAGATATTAGAGCATTTTTGTTTGGTAGTGGGCATGATCTAGGAGAAGACATAGATGATGCAAGGAAGAGATATAGGAGAGAGGGTCAGAAAAGACTTGAGAAAATGCAGTGGGATGGAATCCAGAGGTTCTGTGGGGGAAGGCTTCTTTACAAGAGGAGGAGACTTCTTTACAAGAAGCAGCAGCTATTCTTCTCTATTCTGTAGCTACAAGAAGAGGTGCATAGAGTTGATAGGGGAGGATCAGGAAGTTCCAATTTGATAAGATGACAGCATTAGCTAATGGTAGAGTGGGAAGGAGAGGGAGGAATAAAGAGAAGATAGGAAAATGTGGGCAAAGACTATCTGAGGAAATGGGAGTGTGAGTTCAGTGGAGAAATATATTCAGAACATATATGAAATTGCCCTTTTCATAATTCAAATACAGTTAAGTAGATTTTCTAAAATGAAAGTTTTATCAAGTTACTCTACTGTTAAAATCCCTGTTACCCAGCTTTTTAGTGTGATATACTGTTTCCCTCATGGTTTGCCATCTGCTTCTGTCCATTCTCCTCTCCTGCTGCTCCTCCCATTCATTGTGGTATTTAGTCCTGCTGAACTATTTAGGGTCCCTAGAATGCATCAAGCCTTTTCATGTCTCCATGGCTTAACACATGTTCCTATCTACCTGGAAAGCTCTTTGGGTTCTCTTTTGCCTGCCTAACTCTACTTACCTTTCAAGACACACCTTTCATCTTTGTTGGAAGCCTTCACTGAGCTTACAAGTAGAAGCAGTTCACTAAATGTGTATGGAAAGAATGGAAAGGCTTAGAGCTCTGTTGAACTGATGATGAGCTCTTTGAATACAGAATTATCCAGAAAGGCAGTGTTGTGTGCACAAAAAGCCAAGGGCTTCTGAACTGAATGGCTTTCTGAGTTTGTTTCCTCATTTTCAGAATGGGGTTAATATACATTACCTCAGTTCCTCTTCCACAGTCTGAAAAGTGGGTTCTAAATGTCTAGGACATAGACTTCTCAGTAAGTGATAGTTGTAAATCTTTGGTTAAGCACTATTTTTAAATGTAGCAAAACATGCCTAAGAGATTGTCTCCATTCAAGGATCACAAGGACCCTTCCTGTATTTAAAGTGCTGCATTTTCTTGGCATGACACTTAAGGCAGATTGTGAAGACCTATAAGAAGGCTGTTTTTCCAAAAGGTAATATTTCTTCAGAATGACTTGTGGTTCTTCTAGTTAGGACCCGTGGGTGGGTTAATGGGGGAATGCATTTGGTGTAGAAGGAAAATTTGAATATTCACACTCTACCCTACATATTTTCCATTAAGGTCTCCAGCTGCCTGCACATTAAGGAGTTGTGCTGGTTAAGAGGACAGGACCTGGTAACTGGTTAAAAGAAGCTGACAGAGCTTATGATAAGGCTTGCCAGGGTGGAAGACAAACTCCCTGTGGTCTGTAGAACAGACAGAACTTGTGGAAGCATAGTGTGTTAAGTGGAGACCCCTAAGCTTGGAAAAGGGGCTTTCTTTTTAGGCTGGAACTAAGAAAAGCACAAAAAAGATCATAGTTTACACACATAATATACTTTCACAGACATCTGTATTGGGAATAGGGCATAACATTTATTGTTGAATTGTCATTATGTAGCTTGTTTATTAAGTAGCTTCTCTCTTTATAACTGATAGTTAAATCAAATACTTGTAAGTAGTGTTTTTTTTAAACACTTTGCATTATTATATTAGAGATGGTTTAATTTTCAGATTTTGTTTGCCAAAACTTTCTAATTCTTATTTGAAAAAAAATTTAACGTGTAGCTTGGAGTTTTAGAGTGAGAATCTTTGTGAGGCTAAATTTTGCTATAATGAAATAAATCATTCCTTAATTTCCTCTTTAAAACACTGATTTTAAAATTTAGCGGGTTATCTTAATTGGAGAGAACCATTCCTTTAATTCATAAGAACTTAGCTATCACCTCTGCAAATAAAACCATTTTAAGCTTAGATTTTAAAGATTTTCTTTCCCACAGAGGATTTGAGATGGTTTCCTACAAATCATATTTATTTGTTTATTCATTTTTTTTCCAACAAATATTTATGGAGGTATTCTACACATAACATGAAACAATAAAGAGTAGAAGAGGCATGACCAGAAAAAAAAAAAAAAAAAGAAAGAACTAAGATAAGACCAAGAAATGGAGAGGAGAAAATTTCCAAACATAAATATTATAATAGCGGAGTTGAAGACATGAAAACATGGTGGGGGAAAAGTGAAATATCACTTCATTTTATTAGAAAGGAGGAGGAAACATTCATAATCACGCAATGTCTCCTAGAGCTGAATCAAGAGCAATTTCCTCTATTTTATAACAACTGATAGTAACTTTCTTTCTCTTTCTCTGTGATCTCGCCCATTATCAGGGTTCAGATTGCCAGGTGACTTTGGAATCTTGAGCCTGGATCCCATTCCCATATTGCAGATGCATGCTGGAATTTCAACTTAAATGCTCATACTTTTACTAAGAGATCATCATCTTCCCGGATAGCTCATTTCCTATGTGTGCGGCTGATTTCTCTTAATCAACAAACCTTAAAACATTCATATTTTCCTCATCTCTCTTGTCTCCACACCTAACTAAATGTGGGGGTTCTACTGCACCGGTGCCTTGGCATTCTGTTGGTGCCTTTTCATTTCTGTTGCTGTGGTCTCAGTTCAGAACTTAATGTTTTATAGCTTGTTTATAGCCTTGGTTCTTCCACTATCATGTTCTGTCTAAATTATCTTGAATCCTCTTGCCAGAGTTTTGTTAAAGGACAACTCTAGTCATCATCAACTCCTTTTGCCAACATAATAAAATCCTCACTCCTTGGCATGACATTTAAAGCTCTCCATGGTCTGGCCACCAACTGCTTTCCAGCAGAGTCTTCCATTCCCTTCACTCATACACTGTAGATACCATTCTCTGGAACGTTCCTTGTACAAATTTCTTTCCATTGTGTCATTACCGATACTATTTCCTCAATCTAGAATGAGTTTACTCTTCCTGTTTTCCTCATTTAACTTCCATGAATGAAAACCTCCCTGAGTGTTTACCGTAGACAAAGGATGTGCTCGCTATTGTGGATTCAGAGCTGAGAGTGATTACCCTTTCCCTCAAATACCTCATGGCTGTATCCAGAGGAATTAGTAAGTTGAAGTTAAAGTATTGTTTCCTCTATGAAGCCTTTCTAATTTCCGAGTTTAAACTCTTTTTCTTTTTTTTTTTTTTTTTTAAAGCCCTATCTCCTATTTTTACAGCAGGCCCTATGGATATCCTGAATATTACAGTTTTATATGCCCCATGATGTTAGAAGCTTCTATGCACCACATTAGCTGCATACCTGACTAGTTTGTTGTGCAAATTGTTACTGGTTAACTAAGTGAAGAATACCTCTCTTCCTGCCTCTCCCATGATTACTTTATTTCACTGAAAAAAACCCAGGTTTTAATATGGATATTTATGCTTTGAACCTAAAATATTTGGAATATAGAAGTCACTTCTGTTCTAGGCTATAATAGATCAGATCCATGGTTCATCCAGTCCACGATTCTTCTGCTAATTGATGCTAAAGTAATGTACGATGGGGAGATGCTGGGTACATGGTTTTACTTTCATATGTTAATCCTAAACTAAACACCAAAGTATTTTTCATATATATGGTAGTGTATTTTTCTGCCTTTCCTTTGCATTTATTTTTATTTAAAACTTTTTATGGCATAATATATACTTCATGTCTATAATCCACTTTGGAAATTATTAACCAGCCCCATATTTACACGCTTGAGTGTCAAAGGGAATTCTTACTGTTCTAGTACTGGCATTTGTGGGTTCTACTTAAACGGTACCTTTGGTCATAAATCACATATTTATGTATCTATACTTACCATATTTTATTTAGCAAAGTTGCCACACTTTTAAGACAGACCATTATTTTATATATAGCTAAGAAAGAAAGAAAATCCACTGTCATTTAGACATATGCTTTCTTATCACTTAGAATTTTTGTTTTATACTTGCTAGAAAAGCTCTCAGACTTTAGAAAGATTTTTTTCATATGTCACCTTATGCATAAGTTGCAAGATATTAATAAATTGAGTAATTAATAAACTTCTTCACATTGGGTCCAACTCATTAATTACTCTTCAGTGCATGATGTTCGTGTTTTTCCACCCAACATCATTCCCCCTGCTGTGAAGAGTGTTGGTGGCAAACCTTTGAAAAGCACTTCTTGGTGGAATTAGAGTAGTGTTATTTCCTAAAAGACGGGATCTTTTAGAGCTGACTAGTTTTAGAATTCTTTGGTTCATGCCCTGGGACCCACCCTCTCTGGTGAGTGTGTCAAGTGGTGCCCTGAGCACAGCTCATGGCATGCCAGGCATTCATTTTCTCTCTGGTCAGCCCAGGCCAAGGGGCAGAAAGTGAAACGCCCTGAAGTACTTGGTACAAAGCCAAGTGATTTTTCCTGTTTTCAACCTCGACACTGTAGTCTGCGCATTGCGTGAATGAGTGGAAAATTTTGAGCAAGAAATAGCTTCTTGCCAGATCCATTTGAAATGCTCAAATCCACCTATTTAATGGCACCTTCATAGACATGCATAATTGAGTTAGAGATGACACATCTTAGCAATTTTTTAGTCAGAAAGAAAAGAGAATTAGCTTTCTTCTAAGTCAGCTGTGACTTGGCAACTTTAGTAAGCAAGGAGTAGCCTCTTTCTATTGAAAAACATTTTTAAAAAATTTTTTTCTCTTTCATTGATAGAGCAATTGCAGTATAAGAAGAAACAGAAGAAGCTTCTTGGTGTCCTTTATATAATTTTTCAGACTACAGTTGCAGGGCTAATTGTTCTTGCATATGCTTTTTTTTAGGGCTGTGTATTTGAACATCCCATGTTTGGTCTTTGGAGAAAACCATTTTGTGAATGCTTTTAGGTACAAACTACTTACTGTTTTCCCCTCTGAATTAAGCTATGTGAAAACACCTGGCACATAGCCCAAGTGTTATTCCCTTTGTATTCTCCATCTGGTGATACCCTCCACATGCCTGAGGAATGGTCATCTCTTTGTTCACAGCCTGGCCACGTAGGATCTTTGCAGAGTTCAAGTTTCCTGAGATCTCCAGTGTGTGCTTTTCATTCTTGCTCGTTTGCTTCTTCAGAGGCATTTCCTCATGAGGGAAGGAGGTCATTATATCTGTCACTTGTAGTTAACTGTTAAATTGTGCTGCTTTATTGTAGAATTTCTCTTCTCCAGTTTATACTAATCATGTTTTTTTTTTTTTTTTCCTGTATGCATATCCACATAGAAACTTAAGTAAGCTCTTGACCTGAAATTTTCTGGTTGTTTATTTTCTCTTTATCCATTTACTTAATTATAAATGGATTCATGTCATGATTGATACTCATTAGTTCTCACTGAGATATGATTCTGGGTTATTATCACTAAAATATTTTACTGCTCTACCTTATTTTTATTGTTTGAGAAATTAAAACTAACGCTTATAGGGGACCAATTTTTCATGCTACCTTAGGATGGAAAATTGGTTTATTACCAGTTACTTCCGGTTTAATTTAACCTTCAACTAGTTAAAGGTGGAAAATGATAATTTTTATATGGGCTCAAGTTAAAGTTTTTAAATTGAAGTATAATTGATTTACAATATTGTGTTAGTTTCTGGTGTACAGCAAAGTGATTCAATTATACATATATATATATATGTATATTCTTTTTCTTTCTTTTTTTTTAACTGCACCCATGGCATATGGAAGTTCCCAGACCCAGGACTGAATCTGAGCCACAGCTGCAACCTACACCACAGCCGCTGGGGATTGAACATGCACTGCCATAGACACAGTGCTGGATCCTTAACCCACTGGGCCACAGCGTGAACTCTGATAAATTATTTTTCATATCTGCTAATTAAAGTTAATTTTTAAATATGGGAAGTTCTGACATGTCCTGTAATTTGTTACAGTAGCTCATATCTGATATTCAGCTTTCTTCACTAGTCATTTAGATTTTAAAGCCATAATTAGGCACTATTGGTGGGAGTTACTAGAAGCACAGATTGTAGTGCCTAGGAAGACATAAATATGCATTGAAAAGTTTACCTTGCAGTCAGGGTTCTGATGGCTTGCTTCTGGGCTTACTTAAATATTGGTACATTTGCTAATATTTTTTCATTATTATGAAAATATTAAATTATAATGTCTGTTTGACATGAATTATCCCTTATATTCCTTGTTGGTTTAAAGTAAAATTTGGTGACATAATTTTTATGAAGGCTTTGTATATATTCATTAATAATACATGACTGAAGATAGACTTTAGGTAGCACCACCTGAAAGCTAATGTTTGTATTTTCATTGTCAGTTAACTGATGAACAGGGAGTTTTTAAAAACTCACTTGGAACTTGTAAACTTTTGAATTCTCTCATGCATTGTTCACTATTCTGCAGAAAGTTAACCCTAGTTGCCTGAAATAAAAAGTGAAGAGTTGATCTTTAGTAAAATGGTTTCTATTGAAATCTCACTATATACCAATCACTTTGCAAAACAGATTATGCATCAAAGATATATAGAATGGTCCATGCATTCAGACTTATAGGCTAACAGTCAAAAGTTTGCTCTAGATATTCTTATAAGCGATGGGACAGAGAGGGCCATTTGGGGTGGAGAGAGGTCAAGGAGGACCATTGCTTAGAAATGGAGCCATATAATGCACAATCATGTATGTTCTCACCATTCTATGCCCAGTGCCTAGAGCCACAAGAACAGATAGATACATTGCTGTTAGGAGTCTGTTTATCAAATGCTGAAAAATTCTTCGTAAATTTCCAACAAACAAACTACAGTCTTCTCCCAGTGTACATGGTAGTTTTATCTCCAGAAAATTCAATGTGTTGTCTAAGTTCTTGTTTATATATAAAACAGAATTAGGCTCCACCTCAGATAATTTCACCTATATGCTTGGATAATTTCACCTACATGGATTTGTAGCAAAAGATGGGAAAATTATGCAGGAAGCAGGGTAGTTGTTTAGTGTGTAAGACTCTTCTAAAAATTTAGGATGTTTAACATTCCCAGTTCTGCAATCACTGTGAAACATTTCCATGAATTTCCAAATTGTACTCCCTTGACAACCAGTGCCCTAGTGTTGTATCTGTGACTATGTAGCCTGTAAATCCTAATTCCCTTTTTTTGTTTAAATATTTTTGTTGTTGTTTTGCTTGTTTTTACCTACCAAAGAGAACATTTGAAATGTAATCCCCTAATAAGTCAGAAGTCATGCATTTATTAAATGTTTTCTCCAGAAAGATAGATTCTGTGGGTTTCAGAAGTATTAAATTCTTTGTTCCATTCAGTTTAGCCAACATTTGTTAAGCTAGGTACCATGCAGGTCTGGGCTATGGCTTCTGCCCTCATGTAGCTGACTTTTCCCATCGGGAAAGTCAGTTGTATGGAGAATTTGAGAGATGATAAAGCCTGTAGAGAGGCTTGAGGGAAAGTTAGGGGAAATGACAGAGATAGTCACATATGAGTTAGGTATTGAGTAAATATAATTTTAATAGGATTTTAAGAGGGTACTACTTTGTAACAGAAAGTTGAATTTGACATGACCTTTCAAGTCTGTATAATTTATACAGACTTTGCAATGAGTCTGTATATAGATAAAGCTTCTTTGCTATTCCCATTTCTACTTTTTTTTTTCTTTTTGCAGTTAACTTTTCTGTTTGTAGATAACTTTTCTGTTTGTCTTTACTTCTTTGTATCTTGGTCTTCCCAACTAGCTTTTAGGAATGGGAACCAAGCTTTAATCGTCATTGGATCTCCCATAGTGCTGAGCACAGAGTAGCCACTCAGTGAATATTGGACACATAATTTATATAGGAATGAAGGGATTATTCTTAGCTAGTAAATTTTTCTGTTTATTTTCCTATTAGCATTTTTTAGGAAAAGTGAAGTCAAGATGCTGTATTAGGACAGTAAGAGGTCAGCCGTAACCATTTTCAGCATGAAAGCCAAGGCCCAGTGGTACTCCGTCTCAGTTTGTAGAATCATGTTTTTTTTTCTCCTAGTCTCTTTAGGTAACAGAGCATTTGGAAAGCTAGTATCTGCTCTGGAATTTATAGAAAGTGCCACTCAGGAGGTCTCTTTCTGAGTATCTGTTTCTCATTCAGGTCTAATTTGGACAAGATGTTCTTTCTCACTTTGGAGTCAGTTAAAGAGCAAGAATTATAGCTGTGCTTTTTAATAGGTAAATTTGATAATATTTATAAAGCATGTTATAAACTGTAACAAAAATGATTATTCTTTGGCTGTTATTAAGATTGAGGGAGGAGTATAATCCTAGCAAGGAGGAGCAAAATAGTTATATAGTTACTCTTAGGGCCTGAGTCTTGTGTTTGCCATAATTTGTGAAGACACTTGATAAACTTTATGAACTCACATTTTACTGTTGTAGTTATTGGATGTGTTTGGATATTTAAAGATGTAATGGTGTCAGCCCTTTAAGGAATCCAGTTGAATCATACTTAAAGATGGAAAGATCTTAAATGAGATTCAGTTGCTGTGACATGTGATCTCTGTAGGTGACACATTTCTCATTAGTGCAAGGGTATGTATTCACAGGCCTGTTATAAGTTTTAAGGACACAGCTTGGCTTGTGATAGGTTTGCCATCTCCATAAATGTTTGCTATAAAATATTAAGTTATTTAAAACCCAAAATTCAGCAGATACTTATTAAACACCTATTATGTGTTAGACACCATTTTAAGAGCTAGAGAACAAAAACCATAAAGGAATCAAAGATTCCTCTTCTCTAGGAACTCCAATTCTAACTGCAGAGATGGATAAGTAAGGGGTGTAAGTAATTTACATGGCAGCTTACAGGATGTTTAGGACTATCCACCCAAGAAAAGATAAAAGCAAGGCATGGGGGATCAGTACTTCTCCAGGGGAAAGAGACAAAGACTTGGAGATGACAAGATTATCTGTGTCTCCAGAGTTGAGAACTGGCATTGCAAGTGCCAAAATAAATTACTTAAATTGGGAGAAACTGGTCCTGGACAAAGAACAAATAACTTTGGGAGTTGGAAGCTGATGTTTCTGCAAGAAGTATTCAGCCCCTTTGGTCTAAAGAACAGCTATTATGCTGTGAAAATGCCTGATGTTCTTAACTCTTAGGCCTAAAACATGTGAAAAGTTACTTTCTCCAGAAAGTAAGAAAAAATAATATTCTTTTATCTTCAATGACGGTAAAATAAGCATTCCTAATCGTATTATCAAATCTTTCTTTAGGAGCTATTTCCTTTACTTCCTGATGGGTTTTGCTCTAATCCAAACCAGAGGCACATTTATGCACCTCTCATTATATGACATTATTATAGTGTTTTTTTTTTTTTGAAAAAAGTTTCAGTTTTTCTCTTGAGTGTTACTTGACTACAGGAAAGGAATGTGAGAAGGCCTCTTACCACAGCTAAAGTACTATTAGGTTACCTTATCTATAAATGATAGTTCTTGTCCTGGAATTCACTTGAAAACTTAACATAAAATGAGCTCAGTTTTTTCATTTCCTAATCAGATGGCAGTTTTTCTATATTTTTAATATTGGATGTCACATCCATATACATAAATACAAACACATGTATTTTTCAGGTCTCTAGGTTTTCAGATACAAAATAAAAATGCTATTAATTTATGCATATATATATTTTGTATAGATATGTTTGTACCCACGCAAGCATTTTTAGTAATTAAGTTAATTTGTTCTCTTAATTGTGTGAAAGAATTGGGGAAACCATCAGTGTTTATAATTAAAGTTTCCTTAAAATTAAATTAATTATGGCATCTGTGAAGTCAAAATCATTTAATGTATCAGTGGTATCTGGGATAGTTCTTACATTTTTGATGTTGCAGTGAAAGAGTATGCAGTGAAAGATTGGATTTTCAAAAATAATTCGAGAGCTCTGATTTTATAATCAAGGTATGATACTCAAATGGTTCATTGCTTGTCACATTCACATGTGTGATTAGTGAGCCTAGATGACTTGCTGTCTTGCATTTATTCAGTGATTTCTAGAGTTCACATTTGCTTTGAATTGTGCATACTAAAGCTACTAAAAAAGCCAGTGCTATTCCATTGGACCTTCCCCCGTTGGCTGAAGTACTAATCGTGTCTCTTTTTGAAGACAAGTTGAAACATAGGATGTAAAAATCACACTTGCGAAAGTTAAAGCTGGACTTGGAAAGAATAGACGGAGCATTTACTAGCAAAATAGTGTTGTGCAGTGTTTAAGAGCATAGATCTGAGCCTGAACACCTGGTTCAAACCTTGCCTTGCTGCTTACTAGATGTGGCCAATCTTGGGCAAGTTACTTAAGCTTCTGGGCTTTAGTGTTTTCATCTGTGAAGTGATAATAATAATGGTAATACCTTCTAGAATCATTTTGAGGATTAATTGAATTGTTATTTGTAAAGCCCTTAGGACATAGTTTGTTAAATAAATATAAAAATAAACTGTAACTGCAATGTATACATCTAAGGATAACCTGACCCCCTTGCTGTACAGTGGGAAAATAAAAAAAAAAAAAATAAATAAATATAAAAATAAATATCATAGTAAAAGTCTAAAAAGACAGACTTCATGTTTTAAAGAAGAATACTTAAATATTTACTGATAAAACGGTGTGGTATCTGGGATTTGCTTCAAAATAATCTGGTAGGAGAGCGAGACATGGGAGTGAGTGAGAAAAGGGACGAAACAGGATTGTTCATGGGTTGATAATTTTCAAGTGGGATGTAGAAATGTTGGTTTATTACACTATTCTTTCTACTTTAAGCTTGGAATTTTCCAAATAAAAAGTCAAAACAACAAAAAAGGGCAGTTTTCTCCTTCCTATATCCTTTCATTCGTGCTTACTTTCCTTTCTTGCTTGCTTGCTTTCTCATTTTTTCCCCTCCCTCCCTCTTCATCATTCCTTATCTAAATCTGACACACTGTTGCTGGCTTTTTTGATATCGCTCAAATGCCACCTACTGTGAAGCCCTCCTTGATAACCCAGCCACATCCCATCTCTCCTCTCTGACTAGCCTAGCCCCAGGCCCTTCATGGGCTCCTGTACACTACTGCTTTGGGATTATCCCCAAGTGTTTCTTTTTCTTCTTCTAGGCGTAAGCTCCATGGGGGCAATGGATCATCATGTAATTCTTATAGCAAACACCTCGCACATCACATCTTAGTGGAACAAATGGCATCTGTTGACTGTAATTCAGAAGGAACATAAAGTTTGTGTCACAGTTGTTACTAAAGTACCATATTTCTGGATGAAAGATTATTATTAAGATTTTATAATGGTAGTTCCAAATAGAAATACTTGTGGCATTACATGATGTTTAGGGTATTTGATCTTTTCAAGGACTTCATTTGGAAAGTTAATGTTGCTTCAGGTTTTTAGCTAAGTTACAGAAATATCTTTTTAATTCTGGCATATCAGGGATCTGAACATGTGTGATATTTGTTTTTTTTTTTTTTTTTGTCTTTTGTCTTTTTGTTGTTGTTGTTGTTGTTGCTATTTCTTGGGCCGCTCCCGCGGCATATGGAGATTCCCAGGCTAGGGGTTGAATCGGAGCTGTAGCCACCGGCCTACGCCAGAGCCACAGCAACGCGGGATCCGAGCCGCGTCTGCAACCTACACCACAGCTCATGGCAACACCGGATCGTTAACCCACTGAGCAAGGGCAGGGACTGAACCCGCAACCTCATGGTTCCTAGTCGGATTCGTTAACCACTGCGCCACGACGGGAACTCATGATATTTGTTTTTTATTGTATGGTTATTAAAAGTAAGATTTTCTTTTCATCTGTCAATCCACATTATTTTTTCCATTTAAAGACTTTGGTGATGCAAAGAAGAGTCTAGTGTAAAGTTGGAAAAAGTTAATGTTGAAAACCTAAATCATAGAACTTTGTTTTGCTTCTGGGTATGCCTTGCAAACATAGAAATGCAGTAACCATACTTTTAGTCACCCAGCTCTCCCCAGTAGCACAGGTAAGGTTTTCATTAGATGTGTTCTTGAAACAGGGTATGTAAAACACATTTTGCTAAGTTAAAGTATATTTTAAACCCCCAAATTTTATGTCTATTAAACATGATCGTAACTGGAACCATTTTTATAAATCAGAGACTCTTTTAAAGCAAGAATTATAGTTAACCTCTCATTTAAATATTTCGTAATTCTCCTTGTTTATAAGTTGAACTTATCCAGTCTTTTCTTTACACTAAATCTTTTTTTTTTTTTTTTGGCTGAATTTAGTGAAATAAAACTCAAGGTAGCCAAGTAGTGAAATTGGGCTACCTTGAGTTTTACTTACATCTCCTTTCTATTTAGGTCCTCTATGGAGGTGCTAATTGCCAGTGAAATAGTTAAAAGATAATGCTAACAGCAAAGAGGAGTGCTAAAGGAAGGACACAGTCAATCTTTAAATAATAAAGTGTCTTAAAAAAAATCAAGAATGAGGTTATATTGCCTAACAGCATTATTGCCATGACTTTCTCAGTCGCAGTGGAGAGTGAGTCTCTGACTTTGATTTTCTCCACTCCCTGCTGCATTGCCTCCCCAGTGGCATGTTCTCATTAACCCAGTTCCTTGACCTTTAGCTACTACACTGAAGAATTCAAATTCACAAGAATTGAATTGCCTCATTCATATCTGCAAGGTTCGAGTCATGGTTAAGTTTTAGGCGGGATGTCTGATTATGAACTGGCTGCAAGTGAGAGTGGGTGTTCTTTAGTGAGGATGTGCACTTGCTAAGCCATATTGTATCATTCACTCCTTTACTCATTTAGCTTTTTCGTAGCACTAAGGACAGTAATTCCCAGTGTAGTCATTGTGACACCGTGTGCTGTCTTTGGCTGACTAATGAGATTCTGAGACAATTTAAAAATAGATTTTTCATTTAAAAAATATGCCGCATGAAATTATTAAGAAGAATGGAGGAGTAGGTATTAAAGATAAGATGTCCAACATTTCTTACAAATAAGGATTACTAAATTTGCAGAAGCTGTAATGAATTTTTTTTTTGTTTTTTTTTTTTTTTTGTTTTTTACATGGGTCAAGTAAAGGTATGAGAACTTTTCTTCCTCACACTTTCTTTGTGATAGGGACCTTGTTCCCTATTCTTCTGTATCCTTCCTTGGCAGTTAATAAAGTGCTTTGTACAGATTAAATAATCAGGAAATATTAATTTAAAATTCCAATACATTTTTTGTAAGTTGGTTAAAATTCAAATTTGTTGGCAAATTGATAGGACTTTGGGAGTTTATTCATGAAAAATGCCTGCAACTGAAGCAGACTTCTCTCCTATACCAAGCATGCTTCTAGTAAAAGGATCTGTGTAACCACCTCTGTTTCTCCCATGAATTAAAGAATAGACTTGTGTTAAGTGACAGAGATAAAGGCAAACCCTGTTTATTCTATTGCTTTTCTGCTAAGTGTGAACCTGGAATGTACCATTGATCATCCAGGGCAGAAGCAGATCGCCAAGGCTTTATTTCTTTTATATTATTATTATTTTTTTTCATGGAAAGGTATGTCATTTGTACTTCATGGAAGGAAGAGTATTGCATTGATCCCTAGAGGTAATTGGTGCTGTTGGGACCTTTTATCAAGCAGATTCTTTTTTTTTTGTCTTTTTTGCTATTTCTTGGGCCGCTCCTGTGGCATATGGAGGTTCCCAGGCTAGGGGTCCAATCGGAGCTGTAGCCACCGACCTATGCCAGAGCCACAGGAACACAGGATCCGAGCCGCGTCTGCAACCTACACCACAGCTCACGGCAACGCTGGATCCTTAACCCACTGAGCAAGGCCATGGATCGAACCCGCAACCTCATGGTTCCTAGTCGGATTTGTTAACCACTGCGCCACGATGGGAACTCCAGATTCTTGATTAAAAAAAAAATTCTTGGTATATTCGTGACCTTTAAGGTCAAGTTATTTTTTTTTAAAATGAAAACAAACAAACATATATAAGTATATGAAAAACACAGAAACATCCTAAGGAAATTTTCCAACTGAGGAGATCCTCTGTCATTATGGGAAATTATACTCTTCTCACCTTTATATAAATTTCCTAAAATTTTAACCTGGAGCCCCCTATATTTTTTTGTCAGAGTGAGTCTAGTTGTACAATAAAAAAATAGATTTCGTGCTAATACATTTAATCTTTAACATTTTAATAATTCAGTTCCCCCAAATGAATGTACTTTTGGCTTATCTAATAGTTTGAATCACCTATATCATTCTGCCCATGCTCAGTTGATAACATGTATTCAGAGACTGGTGAATGAAAGGCACTGTTCTAGTTGTTCAAAGAAGAAAGGGTTAGAAGTAGTTAGAATGTCCTTTCTTGACTGCAGCTTTCAAACTTCAAATCATAACGAGTTTGAGTGAAAAATGACTCACTGTGTTGAGTAGCTGTGCTTTTAAAATCTAGTGTTCTTTTTGTTACTGCTTAGAGAAGAGAATGAGGAATTACATGGTGTATGCAGTTAGTGCTGTCTACTGAGAGACCACTTTGGATTACTTTGGATATTTGAAAGCATGAAAGTGTTCAGACAGGTGTATATGTTTCCATGTAATTATCTTAATATTGTGTATTCAGGAGTCGATTGCAGATGCACATAATGGAAAGAAACCACTCTAGCTATGCAACGAGAAAAAACATCTTCCAAGGGAATTGCTACCTTTGTTAAATTTAAGAAGCCGGGTACTCAGGAAGTCTCTTTGCCAACTTCTGGTTTCACCACCACTTTAACCACAACCAGGAGTCATGGAGCAACTGTCGTCTTCTAGAACATTCTACCTTAGTTGTGATTCACAATCAGACTGATGCCTGCCCTGTAAGCTTCAAAGCTGTTTGCTGCCTGTTGGATCTCTACCAGCCAAAACACACCTTGAGTGCTGCTTCTCTTCCACTAAACTTGATTCTGAATTCAGGTCTTATAGAAGTTCATCTGAAACCTAAACAGCACTGAGAATGCTCGTTACAAGGGAGTCTGGAAAATGAAGATTTTGGCATTTTAGCCTCTGCATTATAAGAAATCAAATGAGGAGACTGGAATAGAAGTTGAGCTAGCCAGTTGCTGTCTCTGCCACAAATGATCTTTGTCTTATTCCTTGTGATTTCTAGGAAATAAACTTAGAATTTGACTGATTAAATGAAGGAAATGTTTTTCAGATACAGACCTTATGTGTTTCATTTAGATATCCGTGTAGATTTTTAAAACAGATTTTTAAAAAAATAATCTTCAGTATCTATCAGTAATTAGTAATTACATGGTCTGATATGACAGCTGGAACCCAAGTATCTAGGTATATTTATAGTTTGTATTCCATATGTCTCCTTTTTAGATTGTGGCTATCTTTTGAAATTGAACTTTTCCCATTGGTGCTTATGCTAATGCATTTAATTGAGAATATTATTATTATTATTGTTATTATTTTGCCATAGAGAGCATTAAGTAGAGCAAATGGAGCACAAGTGGTATTAGTTTACTAACTTATTTAATTTTGTGACTTATGATATTGAATAGACAAGTACAGTGTAGAATGTGTTTAAGATAGAGCCCCTTCTTTAAGGAATTTAGCATTTAAGTAAATGGACAGTTATCATGCTATTTAACATGAAAATTCTGTTCAGTTTTGTCTTTTCATGTAGAACTAGGCAGAGGGGCTGAGGGGTGTGGTTTTCAGCTATACTTGGAAATACTTATATGACTGGGGAATTTTCAGGTGAGATAATAGGAGACTCCAGGCAGAGAGCCAGGCTGGGCCACAAGTGGCACCACAGAGTTAGGCAGTGCCTCGCAAGAGCTGGAGAGTCAGATCGAAGGCCACGAGTGAGTTATTATTTTGTGTATGTTGCTAAAATGGCAGCCTTCTCCATACAGTGTAGGTATGCAAATACCAGCACGCAGAGAGGCCCACTTTGATGTGTTGCCAAGCACCTTTTGCCTCTAGTGGGTACTGAGTGGGAGAGATTCCAGCCTCAGCCAAATCATCTGTTAGGAGAGCAACAGGATTAATGAAGGGATTTGTCCATCTCCTACCTTGATTTCTCCAGGGAGACAGTTGTGCTATTTGACCTGAAAACATCACATAATGTTTTAGGAACCACATATTAGAACTTTCTAGAAAATAAATTTGTGGTTACCAATCAAAGATTATTTCTTTTTAAATATATTTTTTTAGGTCTAGAATTATTTTTGACCTTATTTATTTATTTATTTTTGCTTTTTTTTAAGGGCCACACCCGTGGCATATGGAAGGTCCCAGGTTTGGAAACTTAGTAATTCTCTTGGGGTCTCTCATTCTTAAACAAGCTACTTGGGCTTTTTTACAGTACAGCCACAGGGGTTCCAAGAACACCAAGAGGGCAAACCTCTAATGTGCAAGAACTTGTCAAATTTTTACTTCTGCTACATTTGCTACTGTCTCATTGTCTGAAGCAAGTCATATGGCTGACCCCAGAGCTAGTGTGGGAGGGACTATCCAGGGGCGAGGATATGTGAACAAATGGGGCCATTACTGCAGCCTATCCACTGCAAGTTCCTTGGCATCAGAGTTACAACTTACCCATCTTTCTACCCTTAGCTTGTATTGTGTGTCTGGTATAAGTTAGATGCTTGGGAAACGTTGAACTGATCCGTGCAGTTATCTGATGACTCTAGCATCCCCCCCCCCCCCAAACTTGACTAATATCTAAGGTACAATGACAGCATTAAAGCAATGCTCTGGGGTGCCAAGCTTTTGGAGATTGGCTGTTGATCAGTTAGTTGATAAGGAAAATCTATGGAGAGAAGGCGGGTGTACACTTGGCATTTTTTTTAAAAAAATCTTAAATGGAATCCTAATGACCTTTATCTCCTAGGCAAAACATACGTACTTTTATAGTTATGTTGTACCCTTATTTTTTTTTTTTTTTTTTTTTGTCAAAGGATGCCCTTACTGTTCACTTTAATTTGATTTTATTCTGTGACACAATTAAGGAGAGAGCACACCGTTGTGTTTAGATTGTGTTCTCTAGAGTCAAGGCCTTTCTGAAGAATTCTTGAAATTTCAAATAACTAGCAATAGCACCTCCCTTGAATATAAGCAGTGGGGACCTCTGTCCTAGTGCTAATACTTTAGAGGATCTTTCTGTCTTTTCTCTGGCTTCATGGGGCTGGGCATTGGAGGGGTAAAGGATGTGCTGAGGTTGTGGGGGGCACATGCTCACCTAGAGATTAAACCCTCTCTTCTTCTAAATTATGTTCCAGGTATCTCACTACAAAATCCCTCTGCCTGAATGGCCTTAAATTGCTTTCAGAACCAATGTGGGCCTCTGCTTTTTTAGTAGAGTTCTCCAATGTGAAGCTACCCCTCTGCCCCCACCCAGGCCCAAGAGATGGCCAAGGAGTAGCATTTGCTCAATGAGGGTTTTGGAGCAGATGGATCTTGGACTTTGGGTTGGGGGCCCATGACCTGGCTTTGGAGGCTCCTAAGAGTTTGGGGTGGAACTGAGAATATGACGAAATGTTGACAGACCCTAGGATAGGGGCCACTTTGCCTTGGACTACAAAGATGGTGAGTGGTCTGATCAGGAATCTCAGAAGGCTGTTTGTTAATAATATGGAATCTTCCAGGGGAACAAGAGCTGGACTTTCCTCTGTGTTTTGTCTGTTTTGTTTTAACTGAAGTATATTTGATGTACAGTATTATGAATTGCAGGTGTATGATACATATACAGGTGTACAATTCATAATTTTTATTATTTTTATTTTTTAAAATTTATTTATTTTTTTTGTCTTTTTTTTTTTTTTTGCCATTTCTTGGGCTGCTCCCGCGGCATATGGAGGTTCCCAGGCTAGGGGTCCAATCGGAGCTGTAGCCACCAGCCTACACCAGAGCCACAGCAACATGGGATCTGAGCCGCGTCTGCAGCCTTCACCACAGCTCATGGCAACGCCAGGTCCTTAACCCACTGAGCAAGGCCATGGATCGAACCTGCAACCTCATGGTTCCTAGTCAGATTCGTTAATCACTGCACCACAACGGGAACCCCTACAATTCATAATTTTTAAAGGTTATACTACATTTATAGTTATAAAATATTGGCTCTATTCCCTGTGTTGTACAATATATCCTTACAACTTATTTATTTTATACATATCAGTTTGTATGTCTTAATTCCCTACCCCTATCTTCCCAGCCCCGTTATCTCTCCTCACTAGTAACCACTAGTTTGTTCTCTATATCTGTGAGTTGGCTTCTTTTTTATTAATTTCACTAGCTTGTTATATCTTTTAATATTCCACATATAAGTGATACAGTATAGTATTTGTCTTTGTCTGGCTCATTTCATTTAGCATAAAACTCTCCAAGTCTCAGTGTTGTTGCAAATTTTCTTTTTTTTATGATGATTTTTATTTTTTTCCATTAGAGCTAATTTACAGTGTTCTGTCAATTTTCTGCTGCACAGCAAGGTGACCCAGTTACACATACATTTATACATTCTTTTTTCTCACATTATCATGTTCCATCACAAGTGACTAGACATAGTTCCCCGTGTTATATAGCAGGATCCCATTGCTTATCCATTCCAAAGGCTATAGTTTGCATCTATTAATTCCCAAATTCCCAGTCCCTCCTACTACGAAATTTCATTCTTCCTTATGGCTGAGTAGCATTACATTGTGTATAAGTATCACATATTTATCCATTCATCTGTCAGTGGACACTTAGATTGCTTCCATATCTTGGCAAATGTGAACAGTGCTGCTGTGAACATTGGGGTGCATATATTTTTTTGAATTAGTGTTTTTTTTTCAGCTATCTTCCCTGAAATGGAATTGCTGAATAAAATGGCAGTTCTATTTTTAGTTTATTCACAAACCTCCATTTTGTTTTCCTCAGTTACGGCATGGACTGGTATCTTGTGAATTCTGGGAGTTTTGACTTCTGAAATATAATGAGCTAAAAACTGATGCTTAACTTACCACATTTTAGGGCAGTAAATTAATTTGGTGTTTCTTTTTTGAAACACCAAAAATCATATGACTTCTGAAATATAATGAGCTAAAACTTGCTAAATAGATGCTTAACTTACTATATTTTAGGGGAGTAAATGAATTTGGTGTTTCTTTTGTGAGATTGAAAAGTTGGTTCTTATTAATAGCTGAAAAGGAGCTGAAAAGTTGGTTCCTATTAGTATATGACAAATATTATGAAATTGTATTCTCTCTTTTAGGAGAACTGTCATGTTGTTAAGCTGCTTCCTCTATACATGGTACAATCTTTGATTTGCAGGTTAAGTGATTAGTGTTGAAAGCTTCACAGATAGTAATCCAGCAGGTACCAAGTACCTGAGACTTTAATGTTTGCTTATAAATCAGATGACAATTTAATGGGTACTTATGGAGGATACTACTGGAGGTTCATCATAATGAGGCATTAAAATATTTTTAAGAAATGGAGAGCTTTGAGGACAAAGCAGATACAGGAAACAATTTGCAGGACTGGTGTTACTGTGGCTAAAATGAATTTTAATGCTGCCTTTTTTGTGTTCCTGCCTCTCCTCTGCTCTTAATTTTTTTTTTTTTTTTTTTTTTTTTGTCTTTTTGCTATTTCTTTAGGCCGCTCCCGTGGCATGTGGAGGTTCCCAGGTTAGGGGTCGAATTGGAGCTGTAGCCAGCAGTCTATGCCAGAGCCACAGCAATGTGGGATCCGAGCCGAGTCTACAACCTACACCACAGCTCACGGCAACGCTGGATCGTTAACCCACTGAGCAAGGGCAGGGACCGAACCCGCAACCTCATGGTTCCTGGTTGAATTTGTTAACCACTGCACCACGACGGGAACTCCTTTTTTTTTTTTAAAGGATTCCCATGGTCAGTCACATCCTGCCTGGAAAATTACCTTTGCCTTTGTCATTTACTTTATGCCTTTAGGAATTTAGATGATGTGGGAGATCCTAACAGAAGAGTTGGACTCAAAGCTCATTGTTTTCTGGATGTGTCTTAAATTTGAAATAAGAAAGGGCAAACATAAATTTCAGTCTTTATAATGTGAGGATTAGGTTAAGTCATTAGTGGTGAACATATGTCTAGTAATTTCATTTGCATGGCATTTGATTAATGGCTTCATTATAAACATTTCCTTAGATTCATATAGCTCTCTTTAAGTCAAATTATTTTTGCAAGTTAGCACACAGAGTTGTCATCTTTTCTGGTTTGCTGTTTGAAAGAGTCATTACACATCTCCTTACTAGAAAGTTATTTCCCATTGGCTGTAGTAGAATTATATTTTACTACGTTGTGATTGGATAATAACATATTATCATTAAATACATGAGCAGGAGAAGGTAGATTTATCAGGAAGTTAAAATACTGGATATGTAATTGCTCTGAGGGAAAACCCAATTGCTTGTGGGTTGTAGACAAGGTGCTTCCTATTTTCTGCTGGAGATTCTAAACTCGATTAGATTCAGGTCAGTAGACTTTTGCTGTTACTCATAGAATCAGAATTATATAGAGAGAAGGACTTTAGGAGTCATCTAATCCAACGCAACACCCTCATCAAAAAAATAAAGATATTGAGGTGTAAGGTCCCTTGTTCAAGGTCACACTGTAGTCAGAATCCAAGGACTATAGCCATGAGTTAGTGATCATTACTTCTAAATACAGAGAATATCTGCTCTTTGTTGATACTAGGTATACATTCTGGAGGCAGAATCTTTTAAATATTGTTTATTTTTAAAATTAATTAATTTTTTTTTGTCTTTTTGCCATTTTTTGGGCCACTCCCACGCCATATGTAGGTTCCCAGGCTAGGGGTCTAATTGGAGCTGTAGCAACCGGCCTACACCAGAGCCACAGCAACGCGGGATCCGAGCCGCGTCTGCAACGTACACTACAGCTCATGGCAACGCCGGGTCCTTAACCAACTGAGCAAGGCCGTGGATCGAACCCGCAACCTCATGGTTCCTAGTCGGATTTGTTAACCACTGAGCCACGACGGGAACTCCTAAATATGGTTTATTATTTAAAAGGTTTCAAAGATGCATGAACAGTAAAGCCAGTTCATAGCCTGTTGTTACAAGTTCTGTGGTTTGCCTTTATTATTATCAGGATATCTCAGGGTAGAAAAATCACCGCATTCTTTGTGAATCCTTTGCCAGTGATTTGTGGGACCCATAAAAGAAAGGTAAACTTTATATTTGTTTTGCTGTTAAACAGGTAATTCTTTCATAAAATCTCTTCTGTATTTTATTATTTCTTTGATAATTTATAAACACTTTTATGCAGCTACATATACATAAATGTGCATGCAGCCTGTTGATGTTAGAAAAGACTTGGATTTATTTCATTCACTATTATTCTATTATAACCCAATTGTTAAGTATCGTTAGTATATATTGTCTGATACATAGTTTTTTTCCCTTTGTCTTTTATTTTTCAATAGGAACACATGAAACCTTCAAGATATGTGTAAAACAATCCTTATAATCTGATTTTTGGAAGTCAGAAAGGATTGTGATTCCATTATGCTGTCGGTAACCTGTCTTTGTTGTTGGTTTAGGGCCGCACCTGCATCATACGGAAGTTCCCAGTCTAGGAGTCAAATTGGAGCTGCAGCTGGCAGCCTACCCCACAGCCTTAGCAATGCCAGATCCGAGCCGTGTCTTTGACCTACACTGCAGCTCATCACAACACTGGATCCTTAACCCATTGAGCGAGGCCAGGGATCAAACCCACCTCCTCATGAATACTAGTCAGGTTCTTTACTGTTAGCCACCATGGGAACTCCTGTAATCTGTCTTGTATTTTAAGACATGGTAAAGAAGTTCTAGGTTATCTCCTACTTAAGATTTTTCTTTTTATCCATTAGTTTTCCTTTTTTCTTATTCTGTTTATATACTTAGAAATCAGCTAGTTATTATCATTATATACTAAGAATTTAGAGGAAGTTTTGTTTTTCTTTATGATTAGGAAAAGCATTTGTGAAATGTGAAAAAATAGTAATGTTATATTTGCAGTAGAATTTTGAAGTCGGTTCCCAGGGCTCTACAGTGAAAAGATAGTGGAGCTGGGAATAAAACCAAGGTCATATGAAATTCTTTTTTTTTTAAGAGAAAGGAGAAATATTGTCATTTCTCCAGAGAACAAACTCTGTAGCTATTAGAAACAATTAAGAGTTCTTAATATAGATTATAAAACTGGCATAGATGCAAGAAATAATAGTGATGGGGAACTTTTAGCATCCTGATGTTGGCTAGGAGTCTGATTCTGCTAAAAGAAGAGGAAGGCAGCTTAATGGAAAGGACCTTGAAATAGGTTACACTTTCCATTTGCCTGACTGAGGAAACTTAAGTAAAAATTTAACTGTTCTCAGCCTTAGGGTGCTAAAACCTCTCTTTCCAAACTTCTAAGTTTATTATGAAGTTCAAATGTGGTAAGGCATGTGAAAGCACTGAAAATAGTACTGTACAGATGTGAGTCAGCATAAAGCCAGAGCATCTGATGTATTCTTCTCTTGTATGGTCAGTACTATCTCTCTTTGAAGGGGTAAGAAATAGTGGAGAGAATTGCCATTGTGTATCTTTTAATGACTGGCACAGAATGTATTGTACTATGGCCTTAAAAGGAATTCTAGGAGAAGGTGACTTTAATAGACTTGATGTTAAGGCAAGGCAGTACTGAGTATCATTTTTTTAAAAGTAGATTTTAAGAAGTTTAGAGAAAAAGTAGATATTTTAGAAGGCATTGTGAGTCATGAGGGCTGATGATAAAACATGAAATTCTGATAACTTACTTGTGAATGATCTAAACAAGAGAGAAAGGTGTATGGACAAAACCAGTGATATAGACAACTCTCTGAGCACAACATGTATGGAAAATATACAAAATATCAGTGGAGGAGCATATAACTAAAGAAAAGTACAAGCATGGCATTTATTAAAAATGGAATTGGTGACTTTCTTGTGGTAGAATTGGCTTTAAAATATGCATTTAATAGCACATATTTCAGAGTTAAAACAATGGCTTCTGGCTACTTTTTTACTCTGACTGGAAAAGAATTTCATAAGCAGGTTTAGGCAGGATAGTGTCAGGTAGGCTAAAATTGAGAATTAGCTGAAATTTATGAAAAGATTAGAGCAAACAAACTAGGAGAAAGCATTCTTGTTTGCTTTTTAAAATTAAAGCTCCTTCCAGATGATAGAGAAGGGGATAACGCTGCTTATTAGGAGGATGGAAAGCCTCCTTAAAGCTATTCTTCACTAAAAATATATTAACAGAGACTCTGCATACAAAGGATAGTTGTAGAAGGTGAAAGATTTGAATTTGAATATCTTATTTCTAGCATTACTATTTAATGTATTAAGTGTAGATGCTGTGCTTGCATCACTATGTTGGTGTGTCATAACCATCATGATCTGAGTTTAAGTCTCATTTTATGTTCCTCTACTTAGGATTTACCAGCCATTTGTAGTGAGAATGAGCTCTGAGAACTATGGTATATGAAAAAATTTTGGTGAGAAAAACTACAAGTGTACCAGCCTCTGTTCTCCAAATCATCCCTAATTATTTGCAATAGGATCAGTGAATCTAAGGTACAGTTCTTGAACAGTATGGAATTTACCAGAGAGAGAGGTAGTTGAACATTAAGGGTACCTTGTAGTTTGCCTGGGAACCCCTAGTAAAATCTCCCTTCCAAAGCTGATGTGTGGTGCCTTAAGGTGAGCTGTTGACTAGGCTGTGCTTTCTCATTTACATTTTATGTTCAAATTCTTTACAGCTCAGGTCAAAAGAGAAGAATGGAGCCTAGGTAGCAACCCCTTTTGTGAGGACGTATTTAAAGCTTAGTTTGATACTGTACTGTAAGAAGGAAACTAAAAATAATGTTCAGAGTGGATCTATTTTCCAGTTTTATTTTAAGATTTGGCTTGTTAAAAGTTTCTTCAGTCTTAAATGGGAGTACTTATTCTGTGAATTTATATTGAAGTAGCATTTCTGGCCAACCAGGAAAAAATGACTAGTTTGTTCATTTTCCTAGAAAACTAACAGATGCTTTCCTAGAGATCAAACATAATGAAATTCATTTAAAATTGAGTTAGTGACTTTCCTATAGTAAAATTGGCTTTAAAATATGCATTTAACAGAGCATATTTAAAAGTTAGAACAATGGCTACCAGCTGCTCTTTGAGCCTCTTATATTAAAAAGAACTCATATGCAGTTTTAGATGTCAGTTGAATTAACCTATGAGCAACTTCCAGTGGGGAAAGACATCATTAAATTGGCTCTTTTTTTCTTTTGACACAGCTCCTGCAAAGTGAGTTGGAGAATTATGAAGGTGACATAGTTGATGCTAGAATAGTAATAATACCTTCTAGTTTTGTATGTGTGTGTATGGAGGGGAAGGGTGTGTTTAAATCTATTTAGAAGGACATCTTTTTGGTCTTGATTATTAGACACCAGTCACATAAGCAAAAAATAAAGTCATGAACCCTGAATTAAAGGTAAAATAGCAATGGATGTAGTTTCCAAGAGTCATGCCACGTGGTTATGGGAAAATCTAATCGTAAAAATATATTGGTTTCTGAAAATTTTCCCATATAGTTGACTTTATATGTTTTGCAGCCAAATTGTGCTGAGATGGCCAACAACCCCCTCAAGAGAGGAGCATCAAAATAAAAAGATCACAGTGGTCAAAACATGAGATCTAAGAGCTTCCCATTTAGAAAGCTGAAAGTGGTTGATGCTAATGGATAGAATTAGAGCTAGGGCTGGTGATGATTTTGGTAATAATCATCATATGCAGTAAATTATTTGTCAATAAACTTAGAATTTTAGAACAGTTTTAGCTTTATAGAAATATTGCAGGGATAGTAAAGAGAATTCTCACAATAGTTTCCCCTATTAATTTTACATTGGTATGGTATATACTCTACAGATGTCAAGGTAGACCTTTAATGAGTAGAACAGATGTCAAACAATATTGATTTTTAAAAATTAAAGTCTGTGTTTTATTCAGATTTCCTATTTTTTATCTCATGCTCTCCTCTATTCCAGGATCCCATCCAGGATAGCACTCTGCATTTGATCATTGTGTCCGTTTAGACTCCGCTTGACTGTGATAGTTCATTAGACTTTCCTTGTTTTTGAGAATATTGATAATTTTGAGGAGTAGTGGTCAGGTATTTGGTAGACTGTCTCTTAATTGGGATCTAGCTGATGTACTTATGTGTTTTGGGGAGAAAGACTGCAGAGGGAAATTGCCGTTTTCATCACATCATGTCAAGGGCACATAATATCAACATGACTTATTACTGTTGGTGTTGACCGTTATCACCTGTCTGAGACAGAGTTGGCCAGGATTCTCCCTTTCCATACTGTCCTCTTTGGAAAGAAGTCACTTAAGAAGTACGAGTTTTGTTTCACTTCCCTGAGGGTGGATTCTTTGTATAAGTTATTAGAAATTTTTCTGCATGGCAGATTTGTTTGTTCTTCTCCCTTTATTTCTCCACTCAATCATTTATTTAAATCAGTATGGACTCATGGATATTTATTTTATACTTAGGGTTTCAATCCGATACTACTTTATTTTGTGGCTCACTGTTCCCTTGGGAGCTCTTTCAGTTGGTTTCCATGTCCCTTTGACTCATCATTTGTCCCATCATGTTGTGTGTGTGTGTGTGAGTGTTCTGAGCACTTTTTTACTTTCTATCACTGTAAAATGCTCGTCTTTTATATTTCCTGTTCTAGTCCCAGTATCAGCTATTTCTCCAAGAAACTCTGGTTCCTATTATTTGAAAGTGGTATTAGAAAACAAGATTTGGATGTTAGGTGTGCTCATTGCTACTGAGTTGCTTCTAGGTCTTCTCAACTGACAGAATGGGGAGATATGTATGCCTTTACTAACGCTTGTAGATGTACGTATCTATAAATATTTCTGTATGTGACCATCTGTGTCTATTTTAAACTAAATGAGTTCATACTTATGTCTTCAGCTCTAATCCATTACCACATGGATAATTGACCCTTTTCTCAATTAAGTTTTAAGTTATAAATATAGCTCATAATCCTAAATATGCAGTTATATTTTATATACTTGGTAAAGACTGTGACAGAACTGTAATTTTTCTCATAAAGTAGTTAAATGTTTACATTCCTTAATCCTCACCAAATGATTTGCATTTGCAAAGAATACATGTTAATCCAAATATATCCTACCCAGCGTTAGACTTACAGACAGTGTTAACTATGCATTAAAACCTCATAGACAGTGTAGGGAAATCTTGCTCTCTAGGGCCAACCTCTCTTAATTATACTTAATGTACTGCTTGCTGCTTGACTTCTTAGAGTCACAGGTCTTTTGGACCATCTTAAAGTTATCTTTGGATCACATCTTCTTTATGAAATAGGATTACATTTCTTCATTCAATAAATATACTTTTGAGCATCTTCTGTATGAGTAAAGGGCAGGGTTCCAAATGGTAGCTCAGCCATCTTCTGGGTGTCTAAAATGCTCTTGGAACCAGTGACTCCCAGACTGCTAAATTTTAAGAGAGAATTAAAGAAAAATGACATGGATGTAGCATTGTCACCTTTTTATTTTGTCAAGTCTGGATATTAAAAATGAACTACCAAACAAATAAGACTTTGATCAGGTAGGATTTGTTTTGCCCCTTCCAAATGTCAAATTTAAATTGCATATTATGTTCTTTTCTCTAATTAATAAAAGCTTTCCTCCAATCCACTTTTATTTGAAGTCTTTTTTCTTAAACAACTTTAGCTATTATCCTACTCTACAGATGTCAAGGGTAGACCTTTAATGAGTAGAACAGATGTCAGAAATTTGACAGTAGTGAATAATCATGTCTATCTCTTGTCAATCTTTTGATTCTAAGTAAGGGAAGATCTGTGGAGAATTGCTTCTTTGGGTGAAAAACTAGATTGGCTCATGCTATTCCATAGAGAATTATGGAATAATAATAATACCTGCTAAGTTAAAAAATGAATTCTCAAATCATCTTATTCGTTAATGTGAAGATACAGGATATCTAGCATCAGACAGGAACTTCCTTTACTGTAACAATCTGGCATTTTCTACATTTTATAGATGAACATAATAAAAATAAGATATTCACCCTAACTGGCTAGTGGTAGAATTTAACCTTTGGCGTTCTGACTTTGTCTTAACCTTTTTATATATAATATAAAATATAATACATTGTTTATAATTTTATAAGCAATTATTTTAAAATCAGTACATTTCTCATTATCATTTTCATTTTGAACCTAGTTTCACAAGTAAGCATTTTTATCGGGTATGACAAGACAACATTTTCCAGACCTAGAGATCCAATAGATCTTGTACCATCACCTCTGAGACCTAGTAAGACTGAAATAAAAAAATTGTTCTAGGTCTTTAGGATAGAAATAAAAATTGAATATATTTATGAAGATACAGAGATTTATAGAATTTAATCAAGAGATGGCCACTTTATTCTCTGAAACTAGTTTTTTCCTTATTAAAGATGTTCATTCAAGAATATTTTAGGAGTTCCCGTCATGGCGCAGTGGTTAGCGAATCCGACTAGGAACCATGAGGTTGTGGGTTTGATCCCTGCCCTTGCCCAGTGGGTTGACAATCCGGCGTTGCCGTGAGCTGTGGTGTAGGTCGCAGACGCGGCTCGGATCCCATGTTGCTGTAGCTCTGGCAGAGGCTGGCAGCTATAGCTCCGATTCGACCCCTAGCCTGGGAACCTCCATAAACCGTGGGAACAGCCCAAGAAATGGCAAAAAGACAGAAAAAAAAAAAAAAGAATATTTTAAAAACACAGATTAAGTGATAACACAAAAATCAGTTCTAGTCAGTTAGAAGTTAAGTATTTTTAACATTTTGGCCTAGATTTAGCTTATATTATACTGTTATGCTATATGATTTAAAAATATAGGGATACATTTATTTTATGTAGAGAATACATTTTTTCATGTTATTAATTCTGTTATACTATATTTAATAATTATTAGTATTCAATGGTGTGATGGCTCCTCTTTTTGACTGTTTGTATTATTTCCAATCACAGTTTCACTTTAACTCTTGTTAATTCCACAGGAAGTTATGCTATTGACTCCTCTCCTGCCCCATACCAAGTATATGTTGTTTTAAAATCAGTTTTATAAAAACATGAAAGAAATTCTGTGGAAACAAAAAGGGAGAAGTATCTCCATATCGTAGTTTGTATTTCCAGTGGTATACCTAAAGGCATAATTGTTAGTAAAGCCTTATAAAATTGAAAAATAAACCTTTATGCTAACTGCCTTTTTAGGCGGAAGAGATGACGAGTTGCATTTGAAGCTACAGTGAAGCTGTAGGGCAGCAGTGCCCTTAAGTGCAGGGAATCACTGCTCTGGGACATGGTTCGCTTGCCCCGATAGGGTGCTGGCCAAGGCCTGTTTGCCATTAGCCCAGCTGAGATTGCAGTGGCCTCAGTTGTGTCAGCAGGAACAGAGCGGGCTTCATCTCTGCTCTTTGTCTCGGATTTGGTGCTGGTGTGCTGTCCTCGCTGCTGCCATGTGATGGCTCGTAAGCAGCCCTAGACACAGGATCTGTAACTCCTTTTGAAAGCTCTATTGTGAGATGCTGCTGAGTTTTAATGCAGAGGAGGTTTTTGCTAGCGTGTTACTTTTGGTTTCTTTCAAATGTGAATGTGCCTCCCTCTAAAGAATCCTAAGTAAGGAAGGCACCTAAAGGTTGAATTAAACTATCCTTCCCTTCAAGCCTCCTATAACAGAATAGTAGTGTAATAGAAAAGTAAATACTCAGATTTTTTTTTTCTACTTTGCATTGCAGTTAATTACCCCGAGAGAGGTGAAAAATAAGAGAGTAGGGTGGGAATCAGGGAAAGTTTCATAGATGAAATATTTGAATGGGGCCATAAAGAATGGGCAGGAATTTTGAGAGTAGAAACAGATGACAGGAAGCACAGAAATGTGAAGTTACTTAGGGTTTTTTTTTTTAATTCATTCATAAAATATTGAGGGTCTATGATGTACCAGGAATTACATAAGGATGAATTAGATATGGTTTCTGCCTGACAGTATGTTTGGGAAGGTGGAAAATAAACAAGCATATATAGTTGGCTCTATCATATAGATTTCCACAATAGTATGGAGTTCAGAGTTGGCATGTCATAGCCCAGCTTAGGCAGAGTAACAAAAGTCTTGGAGGGCTGATAACTGAGCTGAGTCTTGAGGGACCTGTGAGCCAGGGGTGGGGAGGATACTCCAGGCAGAGAAAACTGCATGTGTAAAAGCGAAGATTCAATAAAGAAGATGGAACCTACCAGGCACTACAAAAAGTCCAGTGTACAGCAAAAGAAGAGGCTGCAAAGGGGAGGAGGATTGGCAGTAAATAATTTGAGAGCTAAAGACAATAAAAGATGGGGGAGAATCAAGGGTAACTTCTAGTTTTGCCCTTGGTTGATGGGTTGGTGGTGCCATTCACGATTGCAGGAGATGAACAAGGAGGAGTAGATTGAGACATGACTGTGTTTGGTTTGGGACATGATGAGTCTGAAGTCCTTGTGACATACTGATAAAAGTAGAAGTCTGGAGTTCAGAAGAGAGATAGAGACTGCAGCTACCTGACTGGGAACCATTAGCAGGGAGGGGCCGAAACTACTGGGAGAATGTGTTGAGTCAGAAGATGGCTGGTGAAAACCCAGAAAGGACTAGACAGTGGAAGACACTGTGAGGAGGAGAGCAGTTGGGGGAAAAGCAGGAGGGAATGAAGTGAGGGAGATTAGCTGAGAAGAAAAGGAGAGCTGAAGAGAGGTCAGCTATATTAAGTGTTGCTAAAAAAAGAAGGAAGAGAAATTCTGGGAGTTCCATCGTTTTTAGAAATAAGGTCATTGGTGATTTTGGCGAGGGCAGTTTTAAGCAGGAAGTAGAAGATGGACTTGAATTTCAGTGTTCCAGGCATGCCTTCCAGGTCAAGGAAGCATGGTCTTAGAATCGTCTTTTAAGAAACTTGGCTGTAGAGGGCGTGGTAAGGGCTAAGAGCAGGTGAGAGAGGACCAGTGAAGAATGGAGAGAGATGGTGGTATTCCTTTGCTTGGTTTTTTTCCCGAAGAAATTTTTTTTTTATAAGAATCACTTGAGAGGGGAGGTTGAAAACAGAGGAGTCTGAGAGGATGTAAATTGCTGGATGGCTCAGAGGAGGATGGCAGGAAGGCGGGTCTGAACACAAATGCATAATTGTACTGTGATCTTTCTTTCAAAGATGTGTGAGTGATGTTAAATATACATACATCTGTACACAGACTTTATTCTAGGTGGGCTTTAACTCTATCTTTCGGTGTTTGTAATGTTAGCCCATTTCTAAGTCTTTACTCTTTTTGTGTTTTCCTCCAAAAGAATGAGATATGAGCTGTTTAATTTTCTGTCATCCCCAAATTCTTCCTCTCCTTCATTTAGCCTATGATCTAAACAAATATTATTTCCCCCGTAATATATATATATAGTCTTTTTGAGGGCAGCACCTGCGGCACATGGAGGTTCCCAGGCTAGGGGTCTAATTGGAGCTTTAGCCACCAGCCTATACCAGAGCCATAGCAACATGGGATCCGAGAGCGTCTGTGACCTACACCACAGCTGACGGCAACGCCGGATGGTCAACCCACTGGGCAAGGCCAGGGGTCGAACCCGCAACGTCATGGTTCCTAGTCAGATTTGTTAACCACTGTGCCACGACGGGAACTCCTCCCCCGTAATATATTCTGATTAACCTCTGTAAACAACTAGAGGATAAAATTTCTTGACATATTCCTCTCGACCTTTAGGGACATGCTCCTTTCAAGTGGGAGAGATCCCTAGAGAGAGAATCTCATGGGTAAAGCAACTTCTTTGGGGAGGCAGTTTTTTAAGAAAAAGTGCAAGACTGGAAATCAGAGAATCTGACTCCAGCTTCAGCTCTGACACCAGTGAACTCCTGTGAAGGTTTATGAGGCCCTTAACCCCTCTTTGTCTCTTTCCTCACTTGTAACATTGAATACTAAATGCATTGTACTTATGTCCTTTTCTGTTGAGAGAACTGAAATCAGTAACATATGTATGTTATCAATGCTTTGAAATGTACAGAATGCAGTGTTTATGAAAGAGGATATTATCCTACTTGTACTTCACCTGGCCAGAATTCAGAAATCCCGAAATTCATTGATCCCTAGTAATGACAGTTTAACAACGTCGTGCATTATGTGTAGAAAGCATTTTCACATCCTTGAGTTTCATAGAGCCCTGAAAGGCAGATGTAAAGAGGCAAAGGTGAAGAATTAAGGGGGCTCTGCATAGCGCAGGGAGATGTCGCACCCACTCTAAAACTCCTTCTAAGGGAACAGTAATAATAAAAGCTCACAATTTGTGTGGGATTATCAGGCTTTTTAAATATCTACAGTGGGCATTGCTGTGTTTTAGCATAATACAGTAGTTGGTGTTTCAAATGAAGACTTTATAAAAGAAATATTTAAATACTTGATAAATTAGTGATAGAGCTGATACCCCTCATGCAGAAGGTAAATTGTATACAAAACTTGGTGATAGATGAGGGGAATATCAGGGAAGCATCATATTATCAGTTCAAGTTTACATTTCCATGGCACATTAAAAAAATTTAAGTCTGTACTGCCCTGTGTGTTCATAAAAAGGTTAATCAATTCAGAATTTTTCAAGAATAAAACAACCTTATCCCAGACTCTACCCGGACTCTATCTCTTTTGACCCCGGAGAACACATTATCAGCTTTAGAGCAGCAATTATTTGTCTAATTCTGAGTTACAGTGTTCTTTCCATTTAATATCTTTAATTGAAATAGTAGCCTACAATAGAAATTAATAAAAATCAAATGTGGAATTTTCATCAGATCTCTTACTCCAGTTTTAGATTTCTTTCACCAGTTAAAAGAAATGAGTATTTTAATTATCCATTGAGAATTGGCATGAATCAAAATCAGACTTTTGTAAAATGAAAGTAAAAGCATTCATTATTGAATTGTGATAGCCCTGTTGACATTCAGGAAGGACAAGCCTTGAAACCACTAAGGTCCAAAATTCCTGACGTGAGAAATGTTTTTGTCTTTTATAAGCAAGCGTCTGAAATTTGGACAATGGATTAAAATCAAAGTAATGACTTGGAATGTTGTTGATTCTGGAGAAGTGTGTTCAGTGGTGATAATCTTTGTTAAAAAGGAGAGACTATTTATTTGATTGATGAAAGACTTAAATATCTCATGATTTTACTAACAATTGTTTCAGTGAACATTTGCTACTGTCTTCCACTGAAACTGACTTGCTGAACATTCCATAGCCTTGAGACAGTCATGTCAGAAGCAACATATTTTGGCCATTGACTTATCTGCTGGTAGCGACAGGTTGTCAGGTGTTTTTAGAGATTGGACATATAAAAGTACTGTTAGTGGTTAAAAACTGCTTGTATTTTCTTTTCTTTTTTTTTTCCCCTGGCCACTCCCATGCCATAAGGAAATTTCTGGGTCAGGGATCCAGTCTTGAGCTTCAGCTTTTGACCTATGCCATAGCTGCAGCAACATCAGATCCTTAACCCACTGCACTGGGCCAGGAATCAAACCCCCACCACCACAGAGACAATGCTGGATCATTAATCCATGGCACCTACAGTAGTTACATTAAGAAAAAACCGTTTATAGGGTTGAACTGGGATGAAAATGGGTTGATAGCATAAGGAGAAATTCTAATTGAAAAAAGATAACATTTTAATTTTATTATTGATTTCTCCTTTGTATTTGGTGCTGTCTTTCTGAATTTTATTTTTCCAGGGGTAACTTTTTCATTTAAAGTTATGCTCTAAGGCGGATGTTGAGAATAATACAGACTTATTTTTTTTTTCCTTTATGTGTTACAATTTTAGAGAGCTTTCCTAAGCTCTCTTCAGGACCAAACCCTTATTTTCTTTTAATCTTTTAATCTTTTGTCTTTTTTTTTTTTTTAATGGCTGTACCTGTGACACATGGAAGTTGCCAGGCCAGGGGTGGAATCTGAGCAGCAGCTGCAGCAACGCTGGGTCCCTTCAACCCACTGTGCCTGACTGGAGATAGAACCCACACCTCTGCAGAGACCTGGGCTACTGCAGTAGGATTCTTAACCCACTGTGCCACAGTGGGAACTCCTTAATCCATTGTGTTTTAATTGTAGCACATTGTTCTTTTTTTTTTTTTTTTTTTTGTCTTTTGTCTTTTTAGGGCCACATCTGCGGCATATGGAGGTTCCCAGGCTAGGGATCTAATCGGAGCTGTTGCTCACAGCCACAGCCACAGCAACACCAGATCCAAGCTGCGTCTGTGACTTACACCACAGCACCCAGCAACGCCGGATCCTTAACCCACTGAACCTGCAACCTCATGGTTCCTAGTCAGATTTGCTTCCGCTGCGCCACGAAGGGAACTCCTGTAGCACATTGTTAATGTGGGGATGAAGACATTTTGGTTGGAGGGTTTTTAAAAAAAATTTATTGGGGTATAGTTGACTTACAATGTTGTACTAGATTCAGGTTTATAGCAAAGCAAATCAGCCATACATATACATATATCCACTCTTTCCCCCCCCATATAAGTTATTACAGAACATTAAGCAGACCGACCTCCCTGTGCTATACAGTAGGTCTTTGTTAATTATCTTTTCCTTACTATAATAATCCCATCCCTCCAGTTTATTTCTCCTTAATACCCATCCCTCCTGTCACCCTAAATTTGACTTTGAAACCTGTCAGTTTGTTTCTTTTCTATAAATAACTTCTTTTGTATCATTTTTTATTAGATTCCACTTATAAGTGATATTATATTTGTCTTTGTCTGATTTCACTTAGTATGATAATTTCTAGATCTGTCCATGTTGTTGCAAATGGCATTAATTCTTTTTATGGCTGAGTAATATTCCATTGTATATATGTACTGCATCTTCTTTATTCACTCCTCTGTCCATGGACATATAGGTTGCTTCCATGTCTTGGCTATGTTTTTCTCTGGATATATGCCCAGGAATGGGCTTGCTAGATCACATAGTAGTTCTATATTTAGTTTTTTAAGGAACCTCCATATTGTTCTCCATAGTGGTTGTACCAGTTTACATACCCACCAACACTGTAGGAAGGTTCATTTTTAGCTACCCCCTCTCTAGTATTTATTGTTTGTAGACTTTTTGATGATGGGCATTCAGACTGGTATGAAGTGATACCTCATTGTAGTTTTGATTTGCATTTCTCTAATTATTAGTTGAGAATATTTTCATGAGCTTTTTGGTCATCTCTCTGTCCTCTTTGAAAAAATGTTTATTTAGATCATCTGACCATTTTTTGATTTGGTTTTTTTTCTTTTTTAATCTAAAACTGCATGAGATGTTTGTATTTTTTTTTTTTTTTTGGAAATTAATCCCTTGTCAGTTGCTTTATTTGCAAAGATTTTCTCCCATTCTGTGTGTTTTTTTTTTTTTTCATTTTGTTTATGGCTTCCTTTGCTGTGCAGAAGATTTTAAATTTAATTAGGTTTCATTTTTTTATTTTTGTTTATTTTCATTACTCTAGGAGATGGATCTGAAAAGATATTGTGGTGATTTATGTCAGAGTGTTCTGCCTATGTTTTCCTCTAGAAGTTTTATAGTATCTGGCCTTATGTTTAGGTAATCCATTTTGAGTTTATTTTTGTGTATGGTGTTAGAGAATGTTCTAATTTCATATTTTTACATGTAGCTGTCCAGTTTTACCAGCACCACTTATTGTAGAGATTGTCTTTTCTCCATTGTATATTCTTGCTTCCTTTGTCATGGATTACTTGACCTTAGGTGTGTGGGTTTATCTTGGGCTTTCTCTTCTGTTCCACTGATAGATATTTGTTTTTGTGTTTTGATTACCGTAGCTTTGTAGTATAGTCTGAAGTCTGCCATATATGACAAACCCACAGCTAACATAATTTTCAATGGTAAAAACCTGAAAGAATTTCCACTAAGATCAGGAATAATGCAAGGATGTCCAATCTCACCACTTTTATTCAACATTGTATTAGAAGTCCTAGCCACAGTAATCAGGGAAGAAGAAGAAATAAAAGGAATCTAAATTGGAAAAGAAAAAGTAAAACTGTCACTGTTTGTAGATGACATGATGCTATACATAGAAAATCCTAAAAACACTGCCAGAAAATAAATAGAGCTTATCAATGAATTTGGTAAAGTTGTAGAATACAAATTTAGTACAGAGAAATCTCTTGCATTCCTATATATTAATAATGAAAGATCAGAGAGAAAAATTAAGGAAACAGTCCTATTTACCATTGCACCAAAAAGAATAAAATATCTAGGGGTAAACATACCTAAAGAGGCAAAAGACTGTACTCTGAAGACTACAAGACACTGATGAAGGAAATCAAAGATGACACAAACAGATGGGAAGATATACCATTCTCTTGGAATTGCAGAATTAATATTGTCAAAATTACCATACTACCCAAGATTTAGTGCAATTCCTATCAAATTACCAATGGCATTTTCACTGAACTAGAACAAAAATGTTTAAAAATTTGTATGGAAACACAAAAGACCTCGAATAGCCAAAGCAGTCTTGAAAAAGAAAAATGAAACTGGAGGAATCAGCCTCCTAGTCTTCAGACTGTACTCCAAAGCTATAGTAATCAAAACAATTTGGGTGGAAGTTTTAATTGAGCTTCGTATTTGAAAATTTAACTTTTAACACGTCATTTTTGGAAAAGGAGGTTTAAATAGACTTAAATTAAAAAAGAGATAATAGTGGAAATTCTACATAGGTCTTAAATACTTGAAACTTACAGTTTCCAAATGAGGCAGGTTGTGGGGGGGGTGCACTTAGGGTTTGAGACGGAAGTGCTATAAAATTTGGTTGTGATGATTGTTATACACCTATAAATGTAATAAAATTCACTAGGTCTTAAATACTTGAAACTTACAGTTTCCAAATGAGGCAGGTTGTGGGGGGGTGCACTTAGGGTTTGAGACGGAAGTGCTATAAAATTTGGTTGTGATGATTGTTATACACCTATAAATGTAATAAAATTCACTAAGTAATTAAAAAAATGTTTACTGCCCTCCCCAAAAAAGAGTATAGGAACCAAAGAAACCATGACTCGAAAAGACACATGTACTCCAATGTTCATTGCAGCACTATATACAATAGCCAAGATATGGAAACAACCTAAATGTCCATCGACAGAGGAGTGGTTAAAGAAGATGTGGTACAAAAAAAAAAAAAAAAAAAGATGTGGTACATATACACAATGGAATATTACTCAGCCATAAAAAGGAAAGAAATAAGGGCATTTTTAGCAACATGGAGGGACCTAGAAATTATCATGCTAAGTGAAGTCTGTCAGACAATGAGGCACCAACATCAAATACTATCACTTACATGTGGAATCTAAAAAAAAGGACACAATGAACTTCTTTGCAGAACAGATACTGACTCACAGACTTTGAAAAACTTATGGTTTCCAAATGAGACAGGTTTTGGGGTAGGGTGGTGCACTGAGGGTTTGGGATGGAAGTGCCTTAAAATTTGTTTGTGATGATTGTTGTACACCTATAAACATAATAAAATTCATTGAGTAATTAAAAAAATAAAATTAAATTAAAAAAATTTTGCTTAAAAACTATTTAAAATGAAACTAAAAATAGAACTAGCATATGTCCCAGGAATTCCACTCCTGGGATTCTCAAATTGATTTTGGGGAGCAATTTCACTCCCCCCAAAACATTAATTTGAAAAGATACATGCACCCTAATGTTCACAGCAGCATTATTTACAATTGCCAAAATAAGAAGACAACCTAAATGTCCAACAGATGAATGGATAAATAAGATGTAGTACATGTATACAGTTGCATACTACTCAGCCATAAAAAATAAAGAAATTTTGCCATTTGCAGCAAACGGATGGACTTGGAGCATGTTATGCTAAGTGAAATAAGGTCAGACAAATACAAATGCTATATGATATCACTTTCATGTGAAATCTAAAAAAAATACACGAACTAGTGAATATAATAGAAAAGAAGCCAACTCACAGATATGGAGAACAAATGAGTGGTTACCAGTGGGGAGAGGAAAGGAGGAGGGTTAAGAAGTACCAACTATTTATAAAATAAGGTACAGGGATGTGTTGTATGACATATACAACATATCCTTGTTTCTTGCTCACAGCTTCCAAAGCCTTGGAATTCCCTAAGTGATGAGAGCCTTAAAGGTACCTTTTGTTAGGTTTATGAAGTGACTTTTGGATTCCACCTAAGGATGGGGAATGGCTGTTAGGGAAACCAACCAGGTCTTAGGGGTTGGAACTTTTAATCACCCCTTGACATCAGAGGAGGGGTGGGGGCTAGAGGTTGGATCAGTCACAATGGTTAAGGACGTAAGTGATCAGGGCTATAATGAAGCCTCCATAAAACCCCCAAAAGGACATGGTTCAGAGAGCTTTCAGGTTGGTGAACACCTGGAGATTTGGGTAGAGTAATACACCTGGTGAAGGCATGGAAGCTCCATGTCCTTTCTCCATACCTTGACTTTTGCAGCTCTTCTATCAGTCTGTTTCTGAATTATATGTTTTTATAGTAAACCAGTAATCTAGTAAGTAAAATGTTTCTCTGAGTTCTGTGAGCTGCTGTAGTTTGAACCCAAGGAGAAGGTTGTGGGAATCTCTGACTTATAGCATGTAGGTCAGAAGCACAGGTAATAATTTGGGCTTGCAATTGGCATCTGAAGTGCAGAGGGGTGGGACAGTCTTATAGGACTAAATCCAATTTGTGGAATCTTCCTTGATTTCTAGGTGGATAGTGTCAGAATTCAGTTGAATTCTTGGGAATTCTGCTCATGTCAGAATTATTGTTAGTGTGGGAATCCCCTCATGTACCCCATACACATTGGAAATTGAGTTTCAGAACATTAAAAGATGCTAATCGTTTATATTTTATGGATATCTATTTTATTTTGGAAACTATGTTTTTGATTGGTCTTTTTTTTTTTTCCTTTCTTGGCTGCCCTGTGGCATATGAATTCCCAGGCCAGAGATCAGATATGAGCTGCAGTTGTGACCTACACCACAGCTGTGGCAATGCCAGATTCTTTAACCCACTGTGCTGGGCTGGGGATTGAACCTGTGTGCTGCAGAGACACCAGTGATCCTGCTGTGTCACAGCAGGAACATCTATGCTATTTATATCAAAAATTCTTCTAGAAAATGTCCACCAGATGTGACTTCCTGGGTCTTCTGTTCTTTAAATATGTCTCTAACAAATAATCATAGCAATAGGAAGAAAAGGAGCTCATGTATATACATTATTTAAATTGAAGTATAGTTGATTTTATAATGTGTTAATTTCTGCTGTACAGAAGAGTGATTTAGTTATACACATACACATATATTATTTTTCTATATTCTTTTCCATTGTGGTTTATCATAGGATATTAAATATAGTTCCTTGTGCTGTACAGTGGGAGCTTATTATTAGGAGCTCACGTTTATTGAGGTCTTGCTATGTGCTCTATGCATGTTATTCTTTCAACAACCCTTTACAGTGTGTGATGGTGCTTTTATTTTACAGACCTAGATCTTGAGATTTAGAGAGCTCATAGCCAAGGTAATATAGACTTGATTAGCATAGAGCTGATATTCGAGCCCAATTCTTTTTGGAAACAAAGTTTGTCTGTGTCCCACCACATTGCGCTACAAGGCAGAAAAAATTCCAGGCAGGTCTAGTTTTAAATACCCCCAGAATCTTACCACCTCTCACCACCTTCACTGCCACCACCCTGATTCAACTTTCCATGCTGTTTTGCCTCTTTTATTCTACCGTCTTCTGTTTTCTTTACTTCTCTGTTTGACCCCTACAGTTTCTTTTTTAAAACAGTTTTACTGAAGTGTAGTTAATTTACAAGACTGTGATAATTTCTGTTGTACAACAAAGTGACCCAGCCATACATATTCATATATCCATTCTCTCTCAGATTCTTTTCTCACATAGATTATCACAGAATACTGGTAGAATTCTCTGTGCTATATAGCAGGTCCCCATTGGCCAATCATTCCATAGACATTAGTGTGTATATGACAGTCCCAAACCCCCAGTCTATCCCTCCCACTCCCCACCTGTCCCCTTTGGTAACAATAAATTTTTCAAAGTCTAAGCTGAAGTGATCCTTTAAAATGAAAGTCACGTCAATAATTCCCAATTTCATAGAGAAGCAGGCCTCTCTTTCTTGCTCTGACCTAATCTCTGATTTCTTCCCCTTGCTCATTCCATTCTCCTTTGCCAGGCACACATCTCCCCTGGATCTGCACAGCTAATTCACTTCACTCCCTTAAGTCATTTTTTCATTGACTTAAACTGACCTGCTACTTAAATTTGCAACCCTGGGAATTCCCTTGTGGTGCAGCGGGCTAAGGATCTGGCTTTGCCACTGCAGTGGCCTGGATTGCTGCTGTGGAGTGAGTGTTGTTCCCTGACACTGGAATTGCCAGATGCTGCAGATGCAGCCAAAAACAAACAAACAAACAAACAAACAAAAACAAACCTGCAACCCCAATGGGACTGAATATACAATAATCTAGGACTTTCAAGCCTCTTGATAAAGTTCTTTAAAACTCTAAAATTCTTTGCTTCATTGTTAAACAGTAACTATTTTTTAAATGTTGAAATACAGAATTGTAATATATGTAAAATACCACAAATGCACAGGAAAAATATTCAATAATGAAAAAATAATTTATGCTGCATCATTTTATAGTATCACAACAATAATAAATACAAAACCTACGTAGACTGTCAAACATTAAATTTTGTGACATCTTCTGAGGACAGTCCTCATATTTTAAAGATGTAGAAAACTGTCTTTTACAGATTAAATGACATGTTGACGTCACAGCTGGAACCTAAGCTGGTTTTTTGACCAGCGCTCTTTAAACCACCTCCTCTCTCATTTTTGTGATATTGCCTGCCAAGATCCCGTGTTGCCATATACTTTTATATGTGGTTTGGGCTGTTAAAGACCTCTTTTCACAAGGACACACTGAACTATAGACTTTTACTATTATTGGTTTTGTTACTTGAAATTATAATTGGAACAATTAGAGATGCGTCAGTGGAAAGGCCATGAAAGAGGGCCATTAAGTGCTAATAAATGCCTCTCCTCATGGGGATGGAGATCTTTTCTTTTCTAAGTATTTGAGCTCTTTTCACTGGTGCTTTTAAGTGGCTAGAAATAACACTTGCCACACGCTTGTGGAATACTCTAGATGCCAGGGGATTCATTTCATTCTGTGTTTGAATTGAGTACACTGTGGTTGGAGAACTTTTGTTGGTTTAAGCTTTCATTCCATGTTTTTTATTAACCTTTCTCGTGGAAGCAGTAGAATAATACTGAGAATTTTAAGAGAACATAGTCTTTAGATGGCTCTTGACTTTCCAGGAAGCAGATGAGAAGGTTAAAGTTAAAGGTGTTTTGATATATTTTCCTTTTCATGTTACTCAAAACTTTAGATACAGTGTGACAAACTAAATCCAGTTTACCCTAAAGTCACATGTTTAAGGCTAGGAAAAGTTCATTAGAGATACTTGTGACTATGGAGTATGTATCCTGAAACAAATTTGGGTAATTCATTACTAAATAGATTTCAGAATAACTTAATATTTTTCTAATAATAATAATAATAATAATCATAGCAGCTAATATTTTTTGACCACTTATTCTGTTCTGTGTGTTACTATAAGTACTTCACTCTTTCTGCCTCTCATTTCAAAATGCAGAATCCAGAGCCCTAGAAAAAGCAAAAAGACAAAAAAACAAACAAACAAAAACAACAAAAAAAGCAAACCAAACAAAAAACCAAAATGCAGAATCCTCTGAAAAACAAATATTTCTGTAATTAATTTGGCAAAACTTATTTTGATCTAAGTGCATTTACTGGCACCTTTACCTGAGTGATATGAGGTTATTCACAGTTTGTCTTTATTTCTGTTAGTATGAATTTTCATTTGTTTTTTTGAAGATGTATTAGTCTATTTGATTTGGGGGTGCTGCTTCAGATTTCATTTCACAATGTAAATGTCATGCATCATTTTACTGTTCTCAAATAAGAAAAAAGTGAAAAAACTTTTTAGTTGAAGTGTGGTTATTTATAATGTGTTAGTTTCTGGTGTACAGCAAAGTGATTCAGTTTATATATATATATATATATTCATTCTTTTTATATGTATATATATTTATTCTTTTTCATATTCTTTCCCATTATAATTTATTACAGGATATTGAATTTAGTTCCCTGGGCCATACAGTAGGACTTTGTTGTTTATGTATTTTATATAGAGTAGTTTGTATCTGCTAAACTCAAACTCCTAATTTATCCCTCCCCCATCCCCGTTCCACTTTGGTAACCATAAATTTGTTATTTCTTTGTCTGAGTCTATTCCTCAAATTAGAAAAAAATTGAGTTGCATATCACATTTGGCCACCAGCATTTAAAGGATTGTATTATCTCTACCCACTCCCTCCCTGATGCCAACTTACAGTTGAGGAAACTGAGCCAGTTAGGCAGTGGATTCTGAATTCAAACCCAGGCACTTTAGAGCTAGAATCTGTGCTCTTAACCTCTGTGCTATACTTCCTTAAAAAATAAATATTTAGGGAGTTCCTGTTGTGGCACAGTGGAAATGAATCCAACTAGGAACCATGAGGTTGCGGATTCTATCCCTGGCCTCACTTAGTGAGTTAAGGCTCCAGTGTTGCTGTGAGCTGTGGTGTAGGTCGCAGATGTGTCTGGGATCCCATATTGCTTGGCTGTGATGTAGGCCAGTGGCTACAGCTCCAATTTGACCCCTAGCCTGGGAACCTCCATATGCTTCAGGTGTGGTCCTAAAATAAATGAATAAATGAATAAATAAATAAATATTTAAAAGCATTTCACAGAAATAATTATTACATTATTTACCTAATAAATCTCCATAAAGTTAAATTCAGATTTGAATAGAATCACTCCATTAGAATCTCTGTTCAGTTTCCTATCTTAAATGGCATCTTAAACGCTAATGACCATTGCTTTTTTTTTTTTTTTTAGTAGATTCTGACAGCTCTGAAAATGTTTTGTCTTCAACCTAATGATCTGTTCTTCTTTGAACTTTAAAAATTTTCAGAAGCTATGTGCTTGTTTTTTAAAGCGTGTGGGTCTTACAAGAAAGAGTAAACATTGCTGCTGAGACAAATGATATTTTGAGATATTATATACTCTAAAGAAGGAAGCTGTCAGGCAGTTCAGTACAGCAGATAATTTGGACAGTAAAAAAAAACTGTCACTTAGTCATGCACTTTCAGTTTGCTGATTACTGGTGGACATGTAGTTTACGTATCATTCATGGTATATGCAAATGGGTAACATAGTCGAATGGGTATACTCAGAGAAATGTAGATTGGGAAAGTAATTCTAAGTTTACTCATTAATATGCCTTCTTTAGTCAGCAGAATTTATTGAGAAGTAAGCAGGAATTTTTTGAACTCTGTTATGTGCTTCCACTGGCTACTTGTAGTACATTTCAGGATTTAGAGCTATGAAAATATTTTTCCTAAATGTTCATTGGGAACATGGTTTCAGAGGTAACTTTTAAGATAAGAAATAGCTAAATATTTATGATGTGTATGTGTATTTTAAATGTATATGCATATATATCATCTGTTAGATATTGAGTGCTTTTCTTTTTTCTTTGGTTTACTTAATCTTTAAAATTTTTTATAATCAATGGATATTGAATCACAGAAAAAAGTCAGTTAAATAGACAAGAAAAAACACATTTCAAGTAAGAAAATAAAACAATAAACCACAATACATGATACCTATATCTCTAATTTGGAATGTTTGTGTATCTGTTTTTTAAAAATCACCCCTTAAAACTTATCTTCCTAATACGTTGTTTTAATTCCTAGAATGCTGACTTTCTGTGCTTACCAAGTCACCAAGGAGCACCTCTTTGTGCCAGGGGCTGTGCTAAATACTAGCCTTACAGAAATGAGGTTCCTGTCCTAGGGAGCTTGTCTAGGGGAGGGGATATGACTAGGGCTCATGTTACCTTGGAATAAAGAGGAGGAGCATCTAAATATACTGTCATATCTTTAAGGGTGAATTGGGTAAGGGCTTCTGTGGTAGAAGAGTCAACACAGGGGTCTGAAATTAGGGCAAAGTTACTTGGGGACCAGGAATAAAAGGTTTGTGAGGGGGGAAAGATTGGGTGAGGATTCTGTAGTATTAGAGAAGAAGCAGATTCAAGGACCCACTTAAATCCTTTCTTGATAGTTGGAAATCTGGTTCCCACTGACAAAAATACTGTCTGGTGTGGCTGTGGCTCTCTGGTCCACTTTAGTGGAGAAACTGACGTGTACCTTTTTGTTTTCAATTAAACACCTATTTTTTTCTTCCATCATCTTAGAAAAAGTGAAAACAGGAGAGTATAGTATTGGCTAGGGAGGCTTCTATTCTTATTCATGCTTTCCTTCCACCCCCCTTCCAAGAAACTGGCAATACACATTCAGGACCAAGGACAGTAATTGGTCAGTTCTCCAAGTTACGCCTTAGCAGAGGAGGGGTTTAAGTGGGCTGCCCAGACCAGCTTTGCCCTAGTCCTTGGATAAGTGTTCTCTTGCCATTGTTTCTCACTGGGTAGGTCTTCCACATACAGGCCTTTCCTAACCACTGTGGTGTCAGGGTACAAGGGTCTGAGATAAATGTGTGGGCTTCATGGAAAAGGGGCACAGGGTGCTTTTCAGCTTTTGATAGCCAGGTATTAGGCCTGCTTGTCTTTTTTGTTTTGTTTTGTTTTGTTTGTTTGTTTGTTTTTTTGGCTCTTTAGGGGCGCACCTGCAGCATATGAAGGTTCCCAGGCAGGTGTCGAATTGGAGCTGTAGCTGCTAGCCTACATCACAGCCATACCAATGCAGGATCCTAGCCAAGTCTATGTGACCTATACCACAGCTTATGGCAATGCTGGATTGAACCTGCATCCTCATGGACGCTCATCAGATTTGTTAACCGTAGAGCCACGATGGAAACTCCTTTTTTTTTTTTTTTTAAATGGCTACACCCATGGCACTTGAAAGTTCCTGGGCTAGGGATTGAATCTGAGCTGCAGCTGCAACCCAGACCACAGTTGTGGCAACAGCAGATCCTTTAACCCACTGCGCCAGGCTAGGGATCTAACCCACACCCTTCGCAGTGAGCGGAGCTTCTGAAGTTGGATTTTTAACCCACTGCGCCACAGTGGGAACTCCAGGCCTGCCTCTTAACTAGGCCATGTGAAGGTTACATATGGCCCAGCCTGTCTTTTCATGGTTATGAAGGGAATGTATTGGGGTTTGAGGCAGAGGCCCTCTGACCTTGCCCTTTCCACATGCCTCTCTTCTAGAAACTCTGTGGGGAGGAGTAACTGACAGAACTGAATGTTTAACATCCTGGGTTCTTGTATTCTTTGATCTGTAGCACATGTTCTTAATGGGGGTGAGATTGCCCCTAAGGAGGCAAAAATTGATTCTTGGGAGGCAAAAATCTTCTTTATGTATAAAGCATAGATGTACAAACAGCACACATACTGATGTACAGGATATCTGGTATCAATTTAATGGGCGGAATTAATGGGGAACATATCTAATAAGGTTTCTTAGGCACACAATAATAAAAAAGAACAAAGATGAGAAACTTTATAAAGCATAGTGTCTCTCTTTTTCTTTCTCATGCTCTTTGTCAGGCAGTGCAAAGCTGGTTCAGTGGCTATATTGCCATCACTGCCCTGGACTCTTGTCTTTTTTGCTTTGCCATTATTCACCCACAGCTTTTATCTTCAAGGTTGCCTTGTGGTTTAAGACGATTGCTGCAGCCTTGCTCTCACGTATAACTGACAGGGAGAAGAAAGAGAATGGAGGGGCAAAAGGTACACATCAGCTAAGTCAGACACATTTAAAGGAACTGTGCTGTCACTCAACAGCCTCTAATTATATCTTACTAAAATTTAATTATGTGGACACTCCATTTATGAGGGAGGCTGAGAAGTATAGGTTAGTTTGTTTATTTACCCATTTAAGTTGGGCACATTGCCATTCTCAACAAAACTGGGATTCTCTTAATAAGGAATAACAGGCAAATGAATATTGGGCAGGCAACTAACAGTCTCTTTAGCTGTCTCCTTGTCATCCATTTGCATGGCAGTTACCCAGGGTAAGGTATAATCTGTGATTTGAGATAGAATGACAGCTAAGTGCCTCTACTTGATGCTAGGGCTCATTAATCTGGTGCTTTAAATTCGTAGCAAACTGACTTGGTGAATAAGCAAACAGAATGGATTAAATACGAAAGCATTAAGTTTTTGAGAGTTTCCTAGTGGAGAGAACACGTGGTATTTGTAAACTGAGAACTGGCTTCTTCATTCAGTTTACAGATCTCTGACACAGAAACTTTTGCAGTTTGAATGTTGCAATAGGAACCATTAATTATTGGTTAATTATACTTAATGAAAACATATTGCCTAGGAATTTTGAGTTTTGTGAATGAAAGGTAAATATTGAAATTTCTTAGATGTTAGTAAAAAATCATCGTGTTTCTTGTATTTGGATTTACAACTGTATTTTTCAAACAAAATCATGGTGGTATTTATCGAATACCTCAAATTATAGAGTAACTGATAGAAACAAAATGTGATCTTTTACAAAATCTGTAAGTGCCAATATTCTTACTGTGTGCCAAGAATTTAGGGAAAAAAAGGAAACTGCAGTGGAAAATTTCCAATTAAATGTGTGGATTTTGGCATAATTACTTCCTTCAGCAATTAAAGTGGCATTGTAGTGGCTGGCAAAGCTCCAAGATTAGGGCACGCAAACACAAAGCCATTTTAACAGTGCCATTGTGTTCAGTGTGTGGAATACATGACCTCAGTGTTTCTTCAGGCAGAGGTACGCAGTATTTGGCAGTGATCTGCCTATCTCTGTTTTTCTCTATCCTTCTTTTTCCTCTTTTCTTTTCTCTCTTTCTATTTATTTTTATTTATTTTTTATTTTTTAGTGTCAGTATTATATAGGCTATATTTTATGGCTTTTTCATTTTTTAAAGTTTTATTGAAGTATGGTTGATTTACATGTTTGTGATAATTTCTGCTGTGCGACAAAGTGATTCAGAAATGTATATACACACATCCATTCTCTTTCAGATTCTTTCCCCACATAGATTATCACAGAATATTGGGTAGAGTTCTCTGTGCTATATGGCAGGTGCCTATCTTTCTCTCTTTTTAAAATTAGGTTGTCATTTTTTTTTTATTTTTTTAAATTTTTTTTTAAATTTTTTTGGTCTTTTTTGTCTTTTTGTTGTTGTTTTTGTTGTTTTTGTTGTTGTTTTTTTGTCTTTTTGTTTTGTTGTTGTTGTTGTTGCTATTTCTTGGGCCGCTCCCGTGGCATATGGAGGTTCCCAGGCTAGGGGTCGAATCGGAGCTGTAGCCACCGGCCTACGCCAGAGCCACAGCAACGCGGGATCCGAGCCGCGTCTGCAACCTACACCACAGCTCACGGCAACGCTGGATCGTTAACCCACTGAGCAAGGGGCAGGGACCGAACCCGCAACCTCATGGTTTCTAGTCGGATTCGTTAACCACTGCGCCACGACGGGAACTCCAGGTTGTCATTTTTAAGAATTGTGAAATAATAATCCTACAGGAGTTATTTTGGAGGCACATAAAATTATATTTTAAGGATATTTTTTTTAGAAGAGATGCCTCTGTTTTTAAGGAATGATTTTAAAAAGTATATTGGCTCTTGGATTTTTAAATATATTGTTTCCTTCAAATTCTATTATGTGTCTTCAGATGTTCTGTACTATTGGCCTACCTGATGTTCTGTATTTTGTTCTTTGATGAATACTGTTATTTCTTAAGCATTCATAATAAAAATGTTATTAATTTAAATCACCTTGGCAAATGACTGGTAGATTGAAAGTTATTTTTAACTGTTCTTGCTGTCATGTAAGATACCACTTCAGTTGCCTGTCTGTTGGGGAATCAGATATGTGAATGTTTTCCTTCCATGTTTTGAACATATAGGGAAATGGGAAAACATCCTGAAAGAGTAGGTGGAAAATGTTAAAAATATTTAATACTTGGGCACTGAAGGAGGCCCAGGGGGGTGGGGAACTGGGGTGAGGGAGTAGACATGTTAAGTAGACTACTATGACAAGTGTTTGCTGAGAGCTTAGGTGGAAGAATGGATGGGGGGACTTCAAAAAAGGCTTCTCAGAAAAGGAGATGTGAGGATTGAAGACTAAGTAGGCGGGAGACCATCCTGAGCGGGGAGCATTCGGTGTGCCAAGGAACGTGCGTCAGAGTGCAGGTGCACAGCAAAACTTCCACCAGGCGGGCTGGACCTTTTTCTGCTTTGTTTACAGTTTGGATTTCATGCTAAAGACAATGGAGAGTCATGCAATAATTTAGAGTCTAGAAATGATGTGATGGGACTTATGTTACTATTGAGGTTAGATTGGAGGGTGCTCAAATTGGATGTAGGGAAATTAATTGGGAGATTATTGTGGTAGTCTATATGAGAGTTAGTGGCACCTGGAGAGGCTGTGGAAATAGAGAAGATGCATTTAAGGGATATTAAGGAAGAATCTGCTGGAATTGGTGACCAATTTGGAGCATGAAGATGAGGAAGATGGTGGATGAATGATTTCCAGGTATTTGGCTTGGCTGACATGTATGGATGCTGATGCTGTGGACTGTGATTGAGAATAAAGGAGGAGAAACATGTCAGATAGATGATAATGAGTTGAATTGTAGAGATTAGGTTTGAGACATCTAAGTGGAGGGTATCTAAGAGGCTAGTGTGACTTTGAGGATACCTCTGACTTCCATTATTTGACTTATTACTCTGGGGACACCTTCTAGTCTTCTAGTTAGTTCTACTTCTCTCGGGTGCTCAAGAAGTGATGTTATTTTCCAGAGTCCACATTCATCACTCTTCTCCACTCTGTTCCGACTCATCTATTCTCTTGACTTCAACAGCCTGCTCCATTGACGACTCACAAGTTATCTCTAGACAGGACTTTTATTCTGAGTTCCAGTTGCTCAGTCTAACCATGTACTTGTTGTCTTGATCTGGACAGTCTTCAGCTATCTAAAGATCAATATATCCTTACCTTCTCCCGTTTCTTTTATGGTATTGTATAGTCTGATGCTCAAGAACACAGATACTAAAATTAGACTTTCTAGGTTTTAGTCCTGGACCTGTCACTTAGTAGCTTTGTGACCCAGAGAAAATTACATAGCCTTTTTGTGTCTCAGTGTCCTCATCTGTGATCTGAGAGTAACAATAATATCTACCTCATGTGGTTGTTAAGAAGATCAAATAAAAATGATGCCTGAGGAGTTCTCATTGTGATTCAGTGGGTTAGGAGCCTGACTAGTATCCATGAGGATGCGGGCAGGTTCAATCCCTGGACTCCATCAGTGGGTTAAGGATCTGGTGTTGCCACAATTTGCAGCATAGGTCACAGGGGAGGCTCGGATCTGGCATTGCTGTGGTGCAGCCCTTAAAAGAGGAAAGAAAAAAAAAAAAAAGAATGATGTCTTGCATATGGTAGACACTATATAAACATCAGCTGTAACCAGATCTTTCTGTTACAGAAAGATCTCTTCTGTTAACCTCTTCTGGTTAATGGCACTGATATTCAAATAGTTCCCCAAACCAGAAATCTGAGATTTATCTTAGATTCTCCATATCATTTAATTGCACATCAAATCGATCATTAAATCCTGTCACCTGTCCATTCTCTCTGTTGTCTTCTCTCCATCTCCACCATCTCGCTGCCTTGGACCTAACCTTTATCATCTCCTTCTTCAATGGCCTATACTGGTTGGTGACTAGTCTCCTTGTCTTTTGTCTTTCTCCTTTTCAGCATTCTCTGTGGAGTATCCCATGAACTGTCAATCTGATCACTTGAAACTCTTCAATATCTTCCTGTTTTCATAGGAAGAAAAAAAATACGGAGTTCCTGTTGTATTGTAGTAGACATGAATCCGGCTAATATCCATGAGGACACAGGCTTCAATCCCTGGCCTTGCTCAGTGGGTTAAGCATCTGGCATTGCATGAGCTGTGGTATAGGTCACAGACATGGCTCAGATCTTTCCTTGCTGTGGCGGTAGTATAGGCTGGCAGCTGTAGCTCTGATTTGGCACCTGGGAACTTCCATATTCCATGGGTTCAGCCCTAAAAAGAAAAAAAAAAGAGGGGAGATACAAGTGAGGGCCTCTAAGGTCTCTTCCTGCTTCCTTCTTCAGACACTCCACCTCATCCTTTTATTTAATATTTAAAGTTCTTTAATGTTCTGTGTTATATAGATCTTACATGTCTCTGCACAACCTAATGCCCTGTGGAATGCCTCCTACCTTATATCTCTCTGAAATAGTTTCTGGCTGGCTCCCTAAGCAGAATAGATTTTTCCCTGCTCTGTGTTGATACTTCATTTTATGTGGAGCTTAACATTGTACCTATGGTTACTGTAATCATTTACACATCATTCCCCTCTAAGACTAATATCATTTGGCTTTGAATGAATTAGCTACATGAATTAACTTATAGGAGAGTATGAGTTATACCTCTTGGCTTCAATCAAGGGCAGATGTTAAACATTTATTTACTAAACAGATCACCTGGTTAGTCATTGTTTACATCTATTTTGAAAAAAAGCATCTCTGTAGTTACTTTATTTGCTGCTAAGGGAAAAAATTCCTTTTAGCTTTGTTAGCACAACAAGTGTGCTCTCCTTTTAGACTTCCAAAGATCAATCATTTCCCGATGGAGAATAATAGTATTTCTTGGTAACTAAGTTACCAGAAGTGCCAATGAGAAATATTATCAAGGTGATTCTTAGACCGTAGCATGGGAACTGTTCTCTAGTTTTTGTGTGGGGATCAGGAAACCATAAAAGAACATTGACTTATTGTCTGAAAACCAGCTGTTAAGACTGCATAACTTAATGCTTTATTGCAGTGTGTTGAGAGAAAAGAAAGGCATTTGAATTATAGCTGCTGTGTGGCATAGAGAGGGAAGCACACTCTTCCTGACTAAAATCTGAACAGTCCAATCGTAAATGAGGTATTCATGCTAAAGAAGGGAGTCAGTTTAATACTGCTTACTTCCCAGATTGCTCTTCTCACTGTACCTTGAAGCCCATTTTGGAGGAAAATAGCACACAAATTTAAAATCACAGTAATGCTAAAAGTGCAGTCATTTTTCTGCATTAATTTAGCAAAGTAGTTTTTCCATAAGATGTACTTACAGGAAAACCAACCACTTATTACACAGAAAATAATAAAATTCAAATGGATGATTGTACTCAGTGGCTAATGAATTATTCATAATTGTTTGTATCAGTGCCTTGCCTCCCTGTTGATGGAGGCAGGAAGGTGGATCTGAGCTTTGCAAACCAGTGCAGCTAGTCACCAAGGGGATAGTTCAGGTGGGGTTTGAGGTGCCTCCCCTCCAAACAGTATTCATGAAATGTTAAAAATTGTCTATAGGGGCTTTTTTTTAAAAGATGGAAGAATGCTTAAATATCAGGGAAAACACTCTTTGGCTGTATTGTAGCAATGATAACAGTATTGCATTTTTCTGTGCTGCTTAATTTTCTTAAAAGTTGCCATATGTTGCATTTCATTTGATTCATAGGATTATCTCAATTTAATAGTAAACTGAGATTTAGAGAATTTTGCCCACTCAGGGGCAGAACTGGGGCTCAAAGTGAGGTTACCTTATTTCATTTGAGGGCTCACTCCCTTAGGTTTTTACAGCAGGAGTGTGCTGGGCATATGGTTTTTATTGCTGCTGGATCACCAGAATGACATGAATCTTCAGGAGGCTAGATTAGTCACTCACGAAGAGAGGAGTTTCTCTGTTATGCTTTGTTGCACTCAGATACTCCTGTAAAGTCAGAAGAGACTTCCAAATAGCAGAATTTGGTTACCAAATCTTTTGACTTTTGGTGAGAATGTATGTGTTGGAGGTGGATTGGTGAGAGCCATGAAGGGGGCCAGTAAGTGTAAGAAGGAGACTGGATACCTGAAACCATTTATCACTCTCAAAGTTCTTGTTGCTTAATAAAAAAAAGTAGGGAAAAGTATTCGCTATACCTGTAGGCTTACTTTCTTTTTCTTCTTACTGCCACATTTGTGGCATATGGAAGTTCCCTGGCTAGGGGTCGAATCGGAGCTGCATCTGCCAGCCTATGCCACAGCCGAAGAAACTTGGGATCCAAGCTGCGTCTGCTACCTATGCTGTAGCTTGCGGCAATGTCAGATTTTTAACCCACTGAGTGAGGCCAGGCATTGAACCCGCATCCTTACAGACACTATGTTAATCCCCCAAGCCAAACGGGAACTCCTGTAAGCTTATAAGTTTATGTTTTAGGCAAATGCATGATAATTACTTGTTATTTAAAATGTTTGATACGTTCTGTTTTACTTTAATAATGTGAAAACGGATTGTTACTAAATCTGCATTATAAATATATAGTCACAGGATGAGCTGAAACAGATGCAGCACAAAAGCATTAGTCAGCTAAATTCCTTCTTCCTTCCCTCCTTTCCTTCTTTCTTTTCTACATTTTTTTAAAAGAAAATATTCTATTGATTTGTTAATGGCATTATTCAGACATTTAAGAACTTATATTTTTCTTTGGCATCCATACATCCTAAAACCTCATTCATGAACCTAATAACACAAACAGATGGCCTCCAGCTCTTTGCCCTGGGGTTTTGCTTTTTCTTTTTATACATTTTGATTCTCGAATTAACGTCTTTTTAGTTCTGCACACAGAATAGACTTTCTCCTTGTTTTGATTAAATTTTAAGAAATTAATAAAACCATCCAAACTAGGAAATATTCTAAGATAGTTCCTGGAGAATATTAAAAGAGTATTTAATTATTTGTATTTAGATACTTTGAGAAGAAGAGAGTCGGTATCTCTCTTTTCTGTACTCCAGGATAGTTTATGTGCTCCCATCCTAATGGTTTTCTGTGTGAATGTGTATCTTTATCTTCCCATTAGATTTCATACTCGTGCTGTCTAATTAGTACAGGCCCATGGCCACATCATCTCTAGCACTTTCTAATTATTTGTTGAATAAATATTATTTCAGTCGGCATTTTTTTTTAGAGCAAAAACAAGTCTGTAATTTTACTATTCTCTATTTTATTCACATACTGTGACATTCCAAATGAAACTGACCCCTGGGAGTCAAGGAATAAGGTCATAACTTAGCCAAGAGGCCATAGAATTTATACTAGCATTTGCAAAATATGTAAGTTGTAAGTAAGGGAAATTTTATTAATTTTATTTCTGTAACTCTCTATTCTGAAGTATCAGTGGAGCTAAAGGCTTGGCTTTTGCAGCCTTCTCACTGGCCTTTACCAGGTGTATAAGTTGCTGTTCACTGAAATCCCATCTGTGTTGAAGCTCTGTTCTGCCACTTTTCCTACAAAACTCATAGTATGCCCCATGCCATTCATTACCCACTAAATTGTTGAGTAACATATCCCAGTTTAAGGCCAGTGATTCTCAAACCGCGGTGAGCATCAGAATCCCCTGGAGCTTGTTAAGACTGTAGATGCCACATCTCCCTAGAAAAATTCTGAAATCTGTAGGGTCAGTATGGATCCTAGGCATCTGTGGTTATAACACTTACTGGTGTTTCTGGAACCACTTTTCAGGAAAAATGCCGTTGAGTCAGACATTTATTTTGAGTGGAATGCTGTGGTTTTTTTTAAAAAACGATTCCTCTAGAAGTTGTGAGGCATTCTAAATGTTTAAAAACCATTACGGGTATGCTTATGAATTCTCTTTGACATTGCAGAATCAAAACCGATTTATGTGGAATTGCAGATGTAATTATAAAATACTTTCTTTGCTCCAGTTTTATTGGTTTAGTGTATATTCATATGCCACTTTAAATACAATCTTTATTAAAAGTCTCTTTTTAATAAACTCTCATCTGTCAGGAATGAGAACAAAAAAATCAAATTGCGGTATTTTTGTGCTATTAATTTCTGCATACACAGTATTTATCTACACTTTTCTGTATGACCTTTTATTGGAGAAAAATGTTAGGTATTTAGAAGATACAATGTAATGTGCCTTTATTTCCTCTTATAATGGTCACTATTTAATATTACTAATATTGAAGCTGGATGGAGTGCTGAATTTTTTAATTACCAAAGTGTTTAGGATTAATTTCTACATTAAATTTTTTGTACATGTTGGTTATCTGAAAAAAAAAATGAATTGACAATACACAGTAATTTAATGCAAACCTTTATTAATTTCAGATAAATGAATGAGTTACATATTCCAGTGAGGTCATTATGACAATGAAAGTGGATTAATATTCAATATAAGGACCCTTCCCCATCCCCATTTTTATTTTTGCAGATGTTTCTTTTATGAGATGAATTTAGCATTCTTTAGATATGTGATGCTTCAAAAGGTTGGAAATTAGGAGACTTACTGTGGAACTTGACTTATAAACTTATAGGTGATCAGAATTCCTTAAAATGCCTTAATTTATCCTTTTTTTTTCTTTTCTTTTTTAGGGACTTTCTCCCTCGAGGGTCAGGCATTGTAACAAGACGCCCTCTGGTGCTGCAGCTTGTTACTTCGAAAGCAGGTAATGAATGTGGATGTTGCCACATGGATGAACATAGCCCATGGTACCTGTTGTTTGCATTCTTGAGTGTTTTTGTGCTGACTCTGCCATGGGTAGCTGTTTGTATTTCTGTCCAGAATGCTCCCTTCTTCATTGTTTTTTAGATTCCTTTTATTACATTAAAGGGAGAGTCTCACTTATTTTAATATATTTATATAATTTTATAGTATGGTATAACCACTAATATCCCTTTTGTATACTTCCTTCCTGTAGGTGTGTGAGTGTGTGTGTGTGTGTGTGTGTGTGTGTGTTTGGGAATTTTTTAAAAGTAATTTATTATTGGAGTTCCTGTCATGGCCCAGTGGTTAACGAATCCGACTAGGAACCATGAGGTTGCGGGTTGGATCCCTGGCCTTGCTCAGTGGGTTAAGGATCCAACGTTGCCTGAGCTGTGGTGTAGGTTGCAGATGCGGCTCAGATCCCGCGTTGCTGTGGCTCTGGCATAGGCCGTAGGCCGGTGGCTGTGGCTCCAATTGGACTCCTGGCCTGGGACTCTCCATATGCCGTGAGAGTGGCCCTAGAAAACGCAAAAAGATAAATAAAATAAAAGGTAATTTATTATCTATCTAATATCTGTATGCATATCTATAGTGTATCTGTGTTTATATCCATTTCTGTAATTAATGTGTTATTTTTGCCCCTTCTTTAACACCGTGATAATTTGATAGGCAAATGAGCCCTATTTTTTTTTCTTTCTTTCTTTTTTCTTTTTTTTTGTTTTTAGTGCTTCACCTGTGGCTTATGGAAGTTCCCAGACTAGGGGTCGAATTGGAGCTTCAGCTGCTGGCCTCTGCCACAGCAATGCGGGACCCAAGATGCTTTTGCGACCTACACCACAGCTCACAACCGCTGGATCCTTAACCCACTGAAGCCAGGGATGGAACCCACATCCTCATGGATACTAGTGAGGTTTATAACCCACTGAGCCACAATGGGAACTCCTAATTTTATTTCTCAGTAACTGGCAATGTGGAATTTCTTTTGTGTGTTTGGTATTTGCATTTCTTCTTTTGTGAATTGGCTATTTTTATCTTTCCCAATTTCAAAAAAATTGAAGTATAGTTGATTTCCAATGTTGTTAGTTTCAGATATTCAGCAAAGTGATTCAGTTATACATAAGTATTTTTTTCAGATTATTTTCCTTTATAGGCTATTACAAAATAATGAGTATAGTTCCCTGTGCTATACAGCAGGTTCTTGTTGGTTATCTATTTTATATGTAGTAGTGGGTATATGTTAATCCCTAACTCCTAACATAACCATCTTTGTTCCTTTCCTCTTTGGTAACCATGAGTTTGTTTTCTATGTCTGAGGGTCTATTTCTGTTTTGTATATAAGTTCATTTCCCTCTAAGATTGGGAACAAAACAAGGATGTCCACTCTTGCCACTTGTATTCAGTATTGTACTGGAGGTTCTAGATGGGACAGTTGGGCAAGAGAAAAAAATAAAAGACATTGATACCGGAGAGGATAGAGTAAAATTATTTCTATTTGCAGATGATATGATCAAGTACATATAAATTTCTAAGGAATTCACTAAAAAACTATTAGAACTACAAACTAGTTCAGCAAGGTTGCAGGTTAAAAATAAGGATGCAAAAATCAATTGTATCTCAATACACTTGCAGTGCACAATCAAAAAATTAAGGCAAGAAAACACTTCTATTTATAGTGGCACCACACAGAATACACTTCTTAGGAATAAATTTAACAGGAGAGCAAAACTTATGCTCTGAAAACTACAAATTATTATTTGGTAATTGGGAAAATATCCCATGTTCACTGATTAGAAGATAATGTTAAGATGGCAGTACTTCCCAAATTGATAGATTCAATGCATCACTATCACAATTCAGCTAAGTTTTTGATAGAAAGTATAGGTATTTTAAACCATTTTTTAATGTAAAAAAATCTAAGTTTGATCCAAAGGAATGGAGTCAAATGCTATCCTTTGGAAAAAGTAAATTGCTTAAAGATCTGCATACTATTCTAAATTCTGGGGATATAGTAGTGACTAGGATGAAGTCTCTAGTCTGGTTATATAATTTTTAATGTACAGAAGTTTTACTCTTTATGGTTTTGTAAAATCTGTACATTTATGTTTAACAAAAAGTAAATATTTAGCATAAATTTTTCCCTTTCATACTTTTAAAGTTTAATGTTTAGTCTGAAATTTATTTTCTTTCTTAAAATATTTTTTTTTTAATGGCGACATCTGCAGCATATGGAAGTTCTTGGGTTAGGGATTGAATCTGAGCTGCAGCTGCATCCTATGCCCCAGGATTCTTTAACCAACTGTGCTGGACCACGGATTAGACCTGTGCCTTTGCAGTGACCTGAGCTGCTGCAATTGGATTCTTAATGTACTGCACCACAGTGAGAATCCTAAAATTTATCTTCATGTGTGCTTAAATAATTTTTGCACAATGTCCTCTATCTTATATTATGTTCTTTCAGCAATCTCTCATTTTTTTTTTTCTGCTTTTTAGAGCTGCACCTGTGGCATGTGGAGGTTCCCAGACTAGGGGTCTATTTCGAGCTGTAGCCACCGGCCTGTGCCACAGCTGTAGCCATGCAGGATCCCAGCTGTGTCTGCGACCTACACCACAGCTCATGGCAATGCTGGATCGTTAACCCATTGAGCTAGGCCAGGGATCGAAGCCACAACCTCATGGTTACTAGTTGGATTTGTTCCTGCCACAACAGGAACTCCAGCAATCTCTTAATATCTTAAGAGTTTTACTGCAGTGTTTTACTGGGTTTATAATTTGCTTTAATATCTGTTAGGGCTTATAGTCCTCTCCTCATTTTTATTTTTATTTAGGGATTCTTTTCTGTTTGTGTCAAAGTTTAGGATAATTTTGTAAATACAAAACTATTGCCACTAGAATTATTTTGATTTTAATAGATTCATTAGAAAATAATCAATATCATTAACATATTCATTATTTTTTCCAATTCAGGGATCATGCTATTTCCTTTCATTTGCTCAAGTCTCCTTTTATTATTATTATTTAGCAAAATTCTTGATGGTCTTTATATGGCACCCATGTATTTCTAGTTAGGGTATTCATAATTTTTTTCTTGTGGCTTGAATACGGATTTTTTTCATTCTGTTTTCTAACCTCTAATTGCTGATCTATGTAAAAGCTGCTGTTTTTAGTTTTAATTTTTAAATTAACTGTCCTAACTCTACATTTGACAGATTAAAATATTTTTAATTGATTCTCTTGGTATTTTAATTATATAGTAATTTAATTTGCATTTCTTAATTTATTCAACAAATACTTATCATGCAAATACTGGAGTAGCTCAGAAAGGACACTTATTGACCAGAATATTAATAAGTTCATTGCAGTGGGGGTTTTGAGTATTGACATGGGAAAGAAGTTCTTACATATTGAGCTCTTTTGAGACGGTATGTCACATGCATCTTCCTTATACCTTTTTGTCAACAGTCTCTCAGTCTTGCCTCTTCTAAGCCCTTGACTATTTTTTCATTATTTCCCATTAATCAGTGAGGATCATATCTCCTCTCCCTCCTGTCTTTTTATGCAAAGCGGACTGGAAGTTCTTCCCTCAGGGAAAACTTACTGTCCCTGTAATCCTTCAAGAACCTCAAAATGGAGCTTTTGCATTGCAGCTGATGGTAGCTGAGAACTGTCTGTACCCCGTTTCTTTTACCCTAAAGGCACTGTTCATAGGAAAGTCTGGGGTATCACTACAGGCTTGGGTTGATGGAAGGCTAACAAAATGAAGCAAGGTGGGGATATATATCTCTTCTCATGCAGTATACTTGTGCCTTGAGATGCTACCTGGGGTAAGTTCCAGAAATAATATTTTCTCTTAATAGATTCATTTATTCAACCAACGTTTATTGATTGATTCCTGTGTTACAGGCAAATATCCCTGTCATCATGGAGCTTATATTCTTGGAGAGAAACCAACAATAAGGGGGGAAAAAAGGCAAAACAAACACATGGATGTTAGGTGATAAAGAAAGTGAGCATTTAAGCCATATTTGTGTAGGCATAGAGAAATTAGAAAGTTCTAAGATGCTTATATGTTTGGAGTTTAACAAGGAGGCCAGTAGGTCTAGAAGTAGAGTGAATGAAGAGGGGTAGTAGGAGATAGAGTAAGGAGGGACAATGTTGCTGAAAAAAAAAAAAAGCAGATTTGGTAGGGTCTTTTGGGCTAGGGACTTTGAAAGGGAACGTGAAAGAAGGATTAGACCCTTAAAGTACATGCCATTGAACACAAGGGAAAGAAATGATAGAGTGATTCAGGGATTTCAGAGTGGGTTAGGATAATTTCTTTTACTCATGAGGAGGATGAAGGGATACCTGTTCTGTTCCAACCAAATGGGAAGGGAAAAATGTGAGAGAAACTACAGGTAAATTTATGCTTTTAGTGGAATCCTCATTCGGTAACTTTTTTTTCTCTAGGAAAACTAGGAGAACAAGTATTTGCTGATAATTATTATTTTATCTTTTTATTTCCATTAGTATGTCACTCTAACGCCCTGTTGCAATGACCAGGACTTCCCGAACAATGTTGTGCCTCTTGTTTGATGAAAATACCTGTGTGTTAAGTTATGCATGTACTCTTTACTATTTGTTTTTTTCCTGGTAAGGAACTATTTTAGTTCTGATTTTTAAAATTTAAAAATCTAATGAATAGGTATGTAACTTTACTGAGTCACTTTGACACTTACTGAGATGATTTTTAAAAAACCCTTAATATGTTTACCCTTAAATTTACAGATTTCTTATTTAAGATGCTTGTTTAAGCATTCTAGCATTCCTAAGATGCATTTGATTATAGTAACTTATTCTTTTCTCTTACTGTTAAAGTAATTCCTCTAGATTACTTAGGTTATTTACATTTCTTTCTATACATATTTATCATTGTAAAGTTGTCAAATGAAAGCCATACTCGTCAGCATAAAATAAATCAAGTAACTTTCTGTCCTTTGACTTTTCTTCTATTAGCTTTTGATACTCTTAAAAAGCCAGTGATGCATTTGGTTTCTGTTCCCAATTAAGGAGGGCTGCTAGCTTGATTTTTTGCAAAAGGTTATGCGTTTGCCTCAGGGGTTCAGAGACAGCAGCCATGGGCAGTGAGAGCCTGGGTTAGGTTAAGCTTGAGGCTGTGGTTGTGCTGGGTCCAGAGGCATATAGGGAATATTCAGAATCATGTGGTTACTGAAATTTCTAATGCATATATTTTCCTGCCATAACCCCTGAAATGTTCATAAAAGAATTGCTAGCCCAGGCCAGTTGACTATAGAGAAATAATAATTTGCTGCCATTTTCGAGCATTAATTATATCTGAAGTGTGCAATTTTTCCCCCCTGTCTTTTTAGGGCCACACCCAAGTCATATGGAAGTTCTCAGGCTAGGGGTCGAATTGAATCAGGGCTGTGGCTGCCAGCCTATGCCACAGCCAAAGCAAGGCAGGATCCAAGCTGTATCTGCGACCTACACCACAGCTCACTGCAACGCCGGGTCCTTAACTCACTGAGTGATGCCAGGGATCGATCCTGTGTCCTCTTGGATACTAGTTGGGTTTGTTACCACCGAGCCACGCCGGGAATTCCATGAACTATTCAATTTGAAAATATTTTAATTTAATCTTCACAAGAACCTTCTGAAATATTATGATTCCTATTTTAGAAAAAGAGCCCCAGCAAGGTTAAGCTATTTGTCCAAGGCTACACTGTTGGTAGGATTTGGATTTGTTATTAGTATCTTCCTGTCACTGTTAATATTGCATTTTTTTTTAAATAAGAAACTCAAACTGCTTGATTTATATTTGCAGGACATACTTCATATTTTTATATTGTATTTTTTATGTGAAGGAGCACAAATATGTGATTATTAAATGTAGAAATTGTTTGGATAATTCGTAATTATCTTCTAATTTCCAACATAATGTCCATTCAGTAATATTTAACTGTTGTCTCCATCTTCTGCTGTACTAGTTGTGAAACCAAGCCAAAAATTAATTATGGATACTGTGTTTTGTTCTATGTAATTTGTTTTAGGACCTTTAGTACTTAGCACAGAGGGCATTCCAAGAAAACACACAGTGTTGTGAGAGAGGTGAGAAAAATCACTTCTTTCATTAACATTTTTAAGTGAGGTCCTGGTAGTTTGGTTTTAGAGAGAGAGATTTCTGAAGTACGGCTTGGGAGGACAAAAGTTGGACAAAGCATAGGTAAGGTGTTGGGTGAGGACTACAGTGTTGAGAACAAGGAAGTAGGAAGGTCTTCATAAGACAAGAAGACAGTTTTCAGTGCCTAGGGGCTTCCTCTGGTACCATGCTGAAACTCGGTTATGCCAGCTCCTTAGATCAGGCTGTGTACCTGTCTTCCCAGTGATGCCATGGTGGTAGCTTGAAGTTGCTCATGGTGGAAGAATTTACAGTATAGAAATCGGCAGATGTTACACATCAGGACTTTTTCCCCCCTGCAGTGACAGCTGGTAAACATTTACCAGCATACCACTGGTTTCATTCTTTGCAACACCTGATCTTACTGTTTACTGGTTAAATGGTATGTCAGACTGAGAAAGCAAATGTGTCTGAGTGTAATATTTTGATGAACTACTGAGTATTTGAAAAGTTCCCCTACTTTAAGAAGTGGTCCGTTTGGAATTTGATATGCCCCCTGAAGGGGAGGGTTTTTTTTAAGACACCAGAATCCAAGTCATTCTCTGTATTAAAAGTTAAGGACTTATACAAGTAAAGCCTGTAGGTCATGGTCAAGGATAAATGGTTTTGTTTTCTGTGAGAAGTTTTCTGTTAAGATATTCCCCTAAATGCTATTATATTCCCTCACTCTCCTTTACTTCTATGACATTAATGAAAGGAAGGAAGGTATTAAAAATCAGAAGTTACAAAATGAATACATTAAAGGTAATTTTTCAAATTACTGAAATATTCTTTCTTTTGTGAAAGATTTCCTTTTTGCTGACACCTTTCATGTATGTCAAATATAATGTTAATTCATCAAAATTTGATTTACCACCTTGGCATTGCATCTACCAAACAATATAGCATGTTTTAAAAACTGGCCAAGGCTTGTCATTTATTAGAGAATTGTTACTATTAAGTAGTTTGGGTCCTTGGTTAGCATTGCCGTTAATAACCATTTTAATAAAAAACCTCAGTAACGGAAATCTGAAAATTTGTTTCTGAGGCACCAGATAATTAACAGGAAGAGGTGGAGACACCAAGTTCAGGCAGCAGGTCTAAGAAGCAGCAGGAAGACTTGTGAAGGTGGCAAATCACTGTGGTCTGTGTCATGGGCTTCATGCTGGGGTCCGTTGTCAGGTCAGCATGGAGAGCACTCTGCGTCCTGGTAGAACTGAGCCAGCGGGCATTTGAGGCGATTGCTTGCTGCTACAGTAGCCAAAGAATAATTAATTCTGGAGAAAGACGTTAACTTTTCATTGAGGTGAGATATTTTAAAAAGTTTGTGTATTAGTTAGACTTTAAATCCTGATTTATGTGCAATGTCCGGGACTTATTCTCTAGTTTATTTTCATTTTACTTAAAAGATTTTTTTTTTTTTATTATTTTCCCACTGTACAGCAAGGGGGTCAGGTCATCCTTAGATGTATACATTGCAGTTACAGTTTTTTCCCCCACCAAAAGATTTTTTTTGACCATGCCCATGGCAAGTGGGAGTTTCCTGGGCCCAGGCCACCACAGCAGTGACTCAAGCTGTTGCAGTGTCAACACAGGATCCTTAACGCGCTGCACAACAAGAGAACTCCTTTTTTTCTAGTTGAATAAATTAGACTGGCATATACTTAGTGGAAACATTCAAGTACTGTTTTGAATAACAACACTGGAAAGATTTTAAAACTACATACCTCATTTTGTTTTACATTTAAGTATCTGAATTTAATTAAAACTGATATTTTAGAGTGTTTTTGCAGAGGCTAAAATGTTTTTCTTTTCACTGTAACAAGTTAACCTCATAGTGAAAACAAATGTGATTTTTAACTGCAGCTTTGACCTTGTTCTGCTCCAGTGCTGGTTCCCTATTGCTTTCCATGTAAAGTACAGGTTACTGGAGTTCCCTCTGGTGGCTCAGTGATTTAAGAACCCAACTAGTATCCATGAGGATGTGGGCTCGATCCCTGGCCTCTCTCAGTGGGTTAAGGATCTGGTGTCACCATGAGCTGTGGTGTACGTCACAGATGTGGCTTGGATCCTGAGTTGCTGTGGCTATGGTGTAGGCTGGCAGCTGCAGCTCTGATTTGACTCCTAGCCTGGGAACTTTCATATGCCAAAGGTGTGCCCCTAAAAAGCAAAAAAAAAAAACAACAACAAAAAAAAAAAGTACAGGGTACCACATAAAGTGCAGGTTCATTGTTTAAAGTTCTTTGAATATTATTCTTTTTTAAAATGATTTTTTCCCCATTAGAGCTGATTTACAGTTTCTGTCAGTTTTCTACTGTACAGCAAAGTGACCCAGTCACACAAACATATATACACTCTTTTTCTTACATTATCCTCCATCATGCTCCATCATAAGTGGCTAGATGTAGTTCCCAATGCCATGTAGCAGGATCTCATTGCTCATCCATTACAAAGGCAATAGTTTGCATCTATTGACCCTAGATTCCCAGTCCATCCTGCTCCCTCCCGCTCCCCCTTAGCAACCACAAGGCTGTTCTCCAAGTCCATGAGTTTCCCCCCCACCCCCTGTGGAAAGGTTCATTTATGCCAAATATTAGATTCCAGATATAAATGATATCGTATGATACTTGTCTTTCTCTTTCTGACTTACTTCACTTAGTATGAGAGTCTCTAGTTCCATCCATGTTGCTGCAAATGGCATTATTTTGTTCTTTTTATGGCTAAGTAGTATTCCTTTGTGGATATATATATATATATATATATATATCTCACTTCTTCCTAATCCAGTCTTCTGTTGATGGACATTTGGGTTGTTTCCATGTCTTGGCTATTGTGACTAGTGCTCCAATGCACATATGGGTGCATGTGTCTTTTTCAAGGAAGGGTTTGTCCAGATATATGCCCAAGAGTGGGATTGCTGGGTCATATGGTAGTTCTATATTTAGTTTTCTGAGGAAGCTCCATACTGTTTTCCACAGTGGTTGTACCAATTTACATTTCCACCAACAGTGAAGGAGCGTACCCTTGTCTCTACACCCTCTCCAGCATTTGTTATTTGTTGACTTATTAAAGATGGCCATTCTGCCTGGTGTGAGGTGGTACTTCATAGTAGTTTTGATTTGCATTTTTAATATGCTTAAAGTACTGTGCAGATTCCTAGGTATCATTCAGAGGTTTTGATTCAGCAGGTCTAGGGGTATGGCCCAGGATTCTGCATTTTATTTTATTTTTTTTCCCCTAGGGCCACACCCCATGGCATATGGAAATTCCCAGGCTATGTGTCAGATCCAAGCTGTAGCTGCCAGCCTATACCACAGCCACAGCAACACCCCATCTGAGTCACATCTGTGACCGACACCACAGCTCACAGCAATGCCAGATTCTTTAATCCACTGATCAAGGCCAGAGATTGAACTGCATCCTGATGGATAGTAGTTGGGTTCATTACCACTGAGCCGTGACAGGAACTCCTGGATTCTGCATTTTAAAGAACTACTTCTGGGTGCTTCTCAAGTTGTTGGTCTTTGGGTCACAGTTTGAGAAACACATATAACCATTTTATCTAATTATATCTCTGTTGTTTTCTTTTTCTAGATACTTTTCTTTCCTTCTTCCTTTTAATAGGATCTTTTTGTTGACGAATTTACCTGTCATTCTTTAAAAAGTCACCTAAATGGATTTCTCGCTGTAGTGCAATGGGTTAAGGATCTGGAGTTGTCTCTGTGGTGGCATGGGTTTGATCCCCAGGCCAGTGCAGTAGGTTAAGGATCCAGCATTGTTGTAGCTGTGGTGTAGGTTGTAGCTGTGGCTTGCATTCGATCCCTGGCCCAGGAAGTTCTATGTGCTGTGGGTGTAACTTGGAAAAAAAAAGTTGTTTAAATGTTTGGTCATGGCGTTTTTGTACAGGTACACTGTGCTTTCAGTGTAACAGGTACTCATTCAATTCCAAACTGTTCTCCTGCTGCCTGGGCATCTAGCTCAGATACCAGCACACCTGGCTCTAATGTTTCAAGAGCCCCGGGATCTTCATAGACTGTCAGAGGTTGTTGATCTAGTAACACCAAGTTTTGTTGTTAACCTTCCAGGTGTTAATGGAGAAATGTAAAAACCATCCAGGTGAAATCTCTGTAACAGCAGGTGCATATACACTCATCCCTTGGAGCTGGGGTCCTCCTCCTTAATTTTTTGTAAGCTCTGTGGAATGTCACAGAGTTATCAAGCACATAATTTTAATTATGGAAGATATTAATATCAAAAATAAATTAGAAATATTTAGTGGGGGAGTTAGACAATGGGGGGAATGTTAGGTTTTCCGAAAAGTTGGAGGATCACTGGCATGGAAGGTATCAAAGGAATTCACCTTTTTGGAGGATGCTTTGGGTTATTTTTTTCATGAATATTAGACACCATATAATAAGTGAACTTCTAAAAGTCCTAGGTGGAACAATATTCTTGTTAAATGGATAGAGATATTATAAACATCTCTGGATGTTTAGGGAGGCTGTAAGTATATATTAAGTAGGGCTATGTTTGAAATATTTCCACATTTATAACCTATTTCATAGAGAGACCAAATGGTTCTCATAAACCTTGTTTTTGAGGGGGGAAAAAGGTAGTTAATACTATTTGGGACTTTTATCCAGACCTATTTTGAATCTGGTTTGGTTGTTTTTTTCCTAAGTCACTGTTCTTTTATTTATTTTTTATTTTTTTTTCTTCTTTTAATATTTGTGTAACTCAAGAAATTAAACTTGTTCTTATGGATGGTTATTGGAATCTCACTGAGAATGACTGGTTATATTCATTTATTTTCTTTTTTCTTTCTGTTTTGCTTACAGCTCTCTGAAACTTATTTTCCATCAATTTTCTCTTGTTACCCTCCCCCCTTTTTTCTCAGTTTAATCACTGGCTACACATTTACTCGAGGACTTAGAATTTCTAGTAGCTCACTTATGTCTGTACCTTCCAGTACAAGTCAACAGCAATTTTCACTCAACCCTCAAAATTTAAAGTCAAGAAGCTATACTCAGCTAACCTGACCCATTCTTGTTTCTTCATGGTACATGACTGCCTTTTAACAACACATATCTTTCCATTTAGGACAAAAATGACTAAAAAAAAAGATGTTATATATTTCTCCTTAGAGAAAATGAAGAAATAATACATTTCAATAGAATTACCACTCCAGATTGTAAGGTTAACATTTGAGTTAGAAGTAATTTGTTATTTTTTAGGTCTTTCTTCTGTTTTAAGGAGAAAGTATTGAGGTTTGTAACTGCCTTGAGTTTCTAAGCCAAAAATTATAATTCTCTAACCTTAGACTCTTTTGGTCCATCAAATATTTGCTCCAGACTTACGACTACTTAAAGAGGTTAAATGGAAGAGAGAGATAACGTTCCTTAGTTTTGAGAGTTTTCTTTCTTTTCTTCTCTCTGCTCCCTTTTAAAAAAATGGGTTGTCTTAAAATAATTGATATTGAAGAGGATTAAAAGATAAGCTGTAACATTAATACCTGTTTAAATATGAGAGGAGGAGGTATGATTTTTTTTTATCGCTAAAAAATGTATAGACTTGGAGTTCCCGCATTGGTGCAGTGTGTTCGGCACGTCTTGGGAGCCCTAGGATGCAGGTTGGATCCTTGGTCCAGCACAGAGGGTTATTAAGGATCTGGAATTGCTTCAGCTGTGGCTTAGGTGACAACTGTGGCTGGGATCTGATCCCTAGCTTGGAAACTCCATGCGCCCATGGGGTGGCCAAAAAAGAAAAAAAAATAATTAAAAAAAAAATGAATAGACTTGTTTTGCATAATGCCTGTGGCTACAGCCAGCTAATAATTGTTACTTAACTGCCCCTTACTACTCTCATTGTTTCCCTTTGGGCTTCTAACAACAGAAATCATAAATCACAGATGTCCTCTGTATTTGCATTTGCTAGATTAGTAAAGTAGTTGAGAATGCATTTTCTTTTCTTTCTCCTCCTCTCTGGCTTGTTTGACCCTTCCTACTGCCACGGGCTGCATCCTCTTCTCTGTGTAACACTGATGTCGTAGTCACTTGGTCAGCAGTGCAGGATGAGTAGTCTCATCTACTCTTGAATGATATGGTCTCAAGGTTTAAGAATCTGCTGGTTCTGTTGTCTGAACAGCATAGGAAAAGATCATAGTTGAGCTATTCTGCTGGTTTATAAGATGGTTTTGTATGAAGTGAAGGTGTTTGTTTTGCAGAATGAGCTAAAGTTATATTAGGTATTTTTCATTGTTAAAATTAAACTAATACAATTCAGTCTTCTGCAAGCTTGGTGGAATTTCTTCTCATTGTTTTCCCAAAGTATATTTGTTTTGTAAATTTTTATCTTCATGTTTTTGCCTTCATTCATTCATGTGTTCATTAAACAGATTTTAATGCCCACAATGTGCCACACAGAAATTTCCAGTTTGTCCTGCATACCGTGTTTCTTCAGTTTTTTTTTTTTTTTCTCTGTTGTTGGACTCTGGTTCGGATTATCAGTGTCGGAAAGTGAGACACATGAACATGGGGAGATCTCGACAAGGCTCTTTACTTCTGCAGAAGGGTGCGGGTACTCAAAAAGCACATGTGAAGAAGAAAAGACCCTCCCTATTCATCCTTAACGCAGATGATGTACCTGTCCCCTTCCCATTGGTCAGGTCAGGGTGTTGGCTAATTGAAACAAACTGTTGCTGGGAGAAGAGATAAAGAGGGGGTCACAGGAGGGCATCTCAGCTGAAACCAGAGCAAAGTGGAGTAACCAAGATTTCCTTTGATAGAAAAGACATATGTTACTTTCCACACTGTTATTCTCAGCTTGACTAATATTTAAAGAGAACCTATTTTTTAAATCTTTGCACTGGATGAAATTGTCTCTCCCATTTAACTTTAATTTTTATTGTTCCATTATGTAGGGATTTGAGGTTGTGCAGTATTTTACAAGTATTATGAAAAGTAAGACTGATGCATGGATCTCTGCAAGGTGTGTTGGAAGCAGTTTGAGTCTCTATTCTTTGGAGGGTCTTTAAGGCATGCCAACTATAATTTCCATTTTAAATATCCATGTGCCCTTGTTACTCGCAGTCCTTTTGATCAAAACCCTTTTTTGACATGTATATGATATATCTTAACTTTTCATCATTGTATTTAACATTTCCTTTTACTATATACCTTCCTACTGATGTCCATATTAGGTTCTATGTAGGCTTTTCAATGACCAGCAATTAGTGCAGAATTCAAAATAAATATATACATTCTTAAACACAGGTTTATTTTGATTCACCAGGTAGGTAGAATCTTGATGAACTGTTTAAATTGTTGCTGATGTTTTAAATAAGTCTTTTAAATATATTGTATCTTTGCTAAATTGTTAGGTATTCATAAAAGTAAATGCATAAAGAACACTTATTACACAGATTTTTTTTTAGCACCATTTCTCTATTCATATGAAAGCTATTCCTTTAATTTCCCCCTCTGTTGTTACTCTTTCCTTCAAGTATTTGACAGTGTGCCTATTCTCACCTGTCACACACCACAGCACAACCCGTTCTGTGTAGGGACAGTGCGTTATATATATCTTTGTACACCCCTCAGTAACCTAAAGAAGTCAAGGAGCCTAAGACATCAAATATCTTTCCCCAATATTTTATTCAGTAAATACTCAAGCCACTTGTATGGAATCTACTCTGTGTAGGATATGAAGAAATTATCTGAGGAAGGTCCACATACTACAGCTACCAAATGAGTGAGAATCATGGGTGTGAGTGATTAGAGGTTGGGCTTGGGGAACACTCCTCACAGTAAAAATTGGCTGTTCTTTTTTTTTTTTTTTTTTTTTTTTTCTTTTCTTTTCTTTTTAGGGCTGCACCCACAGCACATGGAGGTTCCCAGGCTAGGGGTCTAATTGGAGCTACAGCTGCCAACCTACACCACAGCCACAGCAATGCCAGATCCAAGCCTCATCTGCGACCTACTCCACCGCTCACACCAATGCTGGATCCTTAACCCACTGAGCGAGTCCAGGGATCAAACCCGCAACCTCATGTTTCTTAGTTGGATTTGTTTATGCTGCGCCACGACAGGAACTTGAGGCTGTTCTTTTCTTTGTGCTTCCCTAGCCTCACATATAGACTTCTATCACGGAACTCATCTTGGTGTATTGTTAACTGATATATCAGTGTCCATCCTGCTAAGATCAGAGACCATTGCAGGAGGCTTGTTATCCTTATCTATAGAGCCACACCTGAGGTATTCTTTGTTTTACCCACATTACTAATTAGGAAGGAAATTTATTTTATTGAATGTCCTTCACCAACTCACACACTTTTCTTATTTTTATGTCAGTGCTGTCTTTTTATAATTATCCCCAACAGCAATGACTTTTAATAATATAAACAATAAAAAATAAGTAAGTTTCTTGTGGTTAAAGAAAAGCTGACAGGAATAAATACACATGTAATTGCATACATTTTTGCATAAGAAGAATTTGAGGAATAAGATTACTATTGTTTGTATTTTACTTTTTGGTTTTTCTTTTTTTAGGAGGTGATCTCTGTATTTTTGTTATACAAATATATTTGGATTTTTTGTTCATTTATTTGAGTTGATGGATACGTAAATGACTTAGAAGGCAAATACAGAGCAGATTTTGGACAAGTGGCTTGGGTATTTCCTGAGTAAGCTATTGGAGAAAGATATTTGATGTCTTGGTCCAGAATGTTTTCAAATGCTGCTTGCTTGATTTGGTTTTGTTTTGTCTTAAATGGAATAAGGCATCTGGGAGTATTTTTTTGTTTGGAGCCTGAACCTCAGGTGTGCGTACTACTCCCTAAAGTACTGGCATTGAATTTAGCCTCTTCTCAAGGAACCGTGAGTTCTAGTTAGTTGCAAGTAAAAATGGTAGAGATATATAGAAAACTTTTACGTGAAGAAGTAAGTGGAATGCAAAACTAAAACACTTATTTAAGTAACACAAACTTAAAGAAATAAAATAACAAGTGGTACCAGTGCAAGGGGATTAGATTAAATATTAGATTAATTGAAAATGTTCATTAATTCCGTGAATACTTACTGGGAGGTTCTCTGTAACATGAAGTGAACAAGGTAGGCAACTCTTGATTTTATAGAACAAGAAATACAATAAACAAAATTAAATCGGTAAATTACATAGTAATTAATCGGTAAATTACGTAGTGTTAAATGCTATGGAATAAAAATGCTCAAGGTAAAGGGATTGGGGTCATGGGTTGCAATTTCATATAGCTTTGGAAGGTAACAAAGGAGCTGAGGGATGAAACATATGGCTGTCTTGAGGAAGAGCATTCTAGGCAGAAGCTAGAGATAGTACAAAGCTCTAAGGTGGGCATATGCCTGGCTTACTGAGGAAAAGTGGGGTGACTGACCAGTGTGGCCTCTGTCAGAGGACATTCTTGTTTTCGTGTGTAATGGTTGAGAATTAGAGGTTTATTGGTTGATTTCTTGTACTGACTAGCAGGGAGTAATCATTTATTCCATGAATGTGTTACCAATTTTTCAAAGAAGAAAAATTCAGTGAAGTACATTTTAAGGAAAAAGTTGCTTAAAACAGGGGTCAGCAAGTTTTTTTCTCTAAAGACCCAGATATTTTAGACTCTGAAGGACATGCGATCTCTGTCTCAACTGCTCGACTCTCCTCTTGTGTCATGAAAGTGACCATAGACAATATGTAAATAAATGGGTGTGGCTGTGGTCCAATAAACTTGATTTATGGACTCTGACATTTGAATTTCATAGAATCCTCACACACCATAAAATATTCTTTTGATTTGTTTTCAGCTACTTAAAAAATAAAAACTATTCTTAGTTTAGGGGCTATAAAAACTGTTGGCAAATTGAGTTAGGTTCTAAGACCATAGTTGGCCAACCTCTGATTTAAAACACAACTAAGATTTTTTAATCAATATAGGACTTTATAGTGCTTAAGGGATATTAGTCTGAGAATCATTATTATTGCTCAATTTTGGAAATAGATTGTTTTGGCATGTGTTTATATTAAAGTTCTAATCTCCTATAAGAGTATGCTACATCATTGTCCTTTTCCAAAAAAGGGTGATGCAAAATTAGAAGAAACATCCAATTCTTTGCATTTTTTGGCTCATAGGGTTTTATTTATTTATTTATTTATTTATTTATTTATTTATTTTTATTATTTTCCCACTGTACAGCAAGGGGGTCAGGTCATCCTTAGATGTATACATTGCAGTTACAGTTTTTTCCTCATAGGGTTTTATTTAGGTAATAATTTATTAAATGGACAATATATAGCAGAGATGGATGGATGGATAGAAAAACAGTTCATAAATAGAAGAATTAACCATTAAAAAAGTGTTAAACTTGGTAAGATGACAAATTCAAATGTTTTATAAAGGAGGATTTCAGAAAATGAATTCTTGCAACCCATACTTCATAATTGAAGTCACTTTCTTAAAGATCTTAGTAGTTATGAGAGGTTATTTCAAAAATCAAAAATTGGTGATATTTTCTGATTTGACAGTGGAGGAGTATAGGAATTTGACGGTAGAAGCAAAGAAAATGAAGTGGTAGAAGTTGGATTGGTGACCTAAGAGGTTTTTTTAATGGTTAGAAAACTACCAAAAAGTGCATTTTGAAAATTATTTCCATTTTTTATCTTGCTCTGAAACAAGGGGCTAAGATTGGGAACAAAGTTGGCAGTGGAATAGTCTGCAGTTAATAATTTCCATATATTTTTAATTTGAGGTATTGTGTTTCATCTCCGAAGTTCAATTTGCATTTGAAAAAATATTTCTCATTTCTTCCTCGTCAACTTCATGGTTTCTTTTCTTGAATATATAGAATTCCTCTTTTTAATTTGTTTCTATTCCTCTTGATTGAATTTTATCTTGTCTAAAGGTCGTATTTTTTCTGCTTGTTTCATGCCCGGTAATTTTTTTCCCTAGGATTTTTACTTATTTTGTTGTTTTATATGATTGCACCTGCTGCATATGTAAGTTCCCAGGCTAGGGGTCAAATTGGAGCTGCGGCTGTTGGCCTACACCACAGCCACAGCAATTCAGGATCCGAGCCTCATCTTTGATCTATACCACAGCTCACAGCAGTGCCAGATCCTTAACCTGCTGAGTGAGGCCAAGGATCAAACCTGTATCCTCATGGATACTAGTTGGGTTCATAACCTGCTGAGCCACAATGGGAACTCCTGACTTCTTTTATTTTTTAAATTTTATTGGAGTATAGTTGATTTACAATTTCGTGTTAGTTTCAGGTGTATAGCAAAGTGAATCAGTTATACATATATCCATTCTTTTTCAGATTCGTTTCCCATATAGGTTTTTACAGAATATTGAACAGAGTTTCCTGTACTATGCAGTAGGTCCTTGTAGTCATCTGTTTTATACATGGTAGTATATATATGTTAATTCCAAACTCCTAATTTATCCCCATCCCCATCTTTCCTTTTTAGTGACCATAAATTTGATTTTGAAGTTGTGAGTCTATTTCTGTTTTGTAAAATAAGTTCATCTGTGTCATTTTTTATCATCTATATCACTTTTTTTTATTAGATTCCACATATATATTTGTCTTTCACCATCTGACTTACTTTGCTTACTATGACAATCTCTAGTTCCACTCGTGTTGCTACAAATGGCATTATTTCATTCTTTTTTATGGCTGAATAATATTGTATATATGTCCTACATCTTCTTTACTAATTTATCTGTTGATGGACACATAGATTGCTTCCATGTCTTGGCTATTGTGAATAGTGCTGCAATGAACATTGGGGTGCATGTATCTTTTCAAATTATGGTTTTCTCCAGAGAGATGCCCAGGAGTAGGGTTGCTGGATCATATGGTACTTCTATATTTAGTTATTTAAGGAACCTCCATACTTTTATTCATAGTGGCTATAGCAATTTACATTCATCAACAGTGTTGGAAAGTTCCTTTTTCTTCACACCTTCTCCAGCAGAGGTTATATACTTTTTTTTTTTTTTTTGGTCTTTTTGCCATTTCTAGGGCCGCTCCTATGGCATATGGAGGTTCCCAGGCTAGGGGTCTAATTGGAGCTGTGTCCGCTGGCCTACACCAGAGACACTGTAACACGGGGATCCAAGCCGTGTCTGCAACCTACACCACAGCTCATGGCAACGCCAGATCCTTAACCCACTGAGCAAGGCCAGGGATCAACCCCGCAACCTCATGGTTCCTAGTCGGATTCACTAACCACTGAGCTATGACGGGAACTCCAAGAGGGTATATACTTTTTGATGATAGTCATTCTGTGAGGTTATACCTCATTGTAGTTTTAATTTGCATTTCTCTAATAATTAGTCATGTTGAGCATCTTTTCATGTGCTTTTTGGTCACCTGCCTGTCTTCTTTGGAGAAATATTTATTTAAATCTTCTGCTCATTTTTTTTAAAATTGATATAGAGCTCATGCTTGGTAATCTTGATTGAATATTGGACATCGTGAATTTCATGTACTGGATATTGTTTTAGTAATTTTGGACTTTGTTCTCATATGCAGTTAACAGGCATCCATTTGATCTCTTTGAAGCTTGCATTTAAAATTTGTTAGGATGGCTCCAGAGCAGACTTCAGTCTAGGGGCAAACTTGACCTCATTATTGACTTTATTTGAAGTCCCGGATATTGGTGGTATTTCCACTCTTGCTCATTGGAACACCAACTACTGCACGCATTTTGTGTGCAGTGTCATTCCTCCTACTCCTTTCTAGGGGTTCTCTCCTCCAAACTCCGTATTGTTGTTATGTGCATTCACCGATGGGGGACTCAGGGGACTCTTCTTCGGGTCTCTGGAATATTCTGTGTAGCCACCTTCTCTTCAGTATTTCACTCCACAAAATTCTAGATGCCTTGGCTTCCTTGAAATCCTCTTCCAAGTTAAAAGCACCAGATTCACTACAATCTTGATGATGCCTCTGAGCTACTATAAGGATATAAAGTCCAGATATGTTCAGGTAACTGAGGGTTTTCTGCCAGGCTGTAAGGTAAAGGCATCACCAGGGACTTTGAATTGCAAAAGGACTTGGATTTGGTAGTTGTCATGTTTAGAACTTCACATTAAAATGCACTTCCATTAGACTCTGCAGATGGTTACCACTAAGACGGCCGTGTTTGTCAGGGGATAGGTCAATCTTAGAAGAATTGCATCAGGACTATTTATTGGTGTTTACTTTATCAGCTCTTGGCTGTTGAAAAGACTCTGCCAAAGTTGGTCTTCTAAGCATAATGGCAGGACTAGTAGGGAAAACTCACTTGGTTCATGAGCCCTCTTCTCACTCTAAGGATTATACATCTATATACATCTATCTGAAATAGATGGCCTTGCTGCAGTTATTCTAACCAGAGTGGGAGTTAAATGTTAGCCAATACCAAGACTAAGAACCTCACAAGGATATAAACATATTACATAAGTATGTGGTTCATATCTATAATTTTAAGTTAAAATTAAGCTAATAATCAAGAAAGGGAGTATTAGATGAAAAAGCAAATGAATAACCCCTTGGTGATAAGAGCCATCCCATACAGAGAGTTGATATCTGGGGTACCACCTGTGTATTTCCGCAGGCTTGAAGGAGATGAGGGGAGCTCTGCTAAGCTAATGCTGATTAATAAGCATCTTTTCCCTTCTGACTTGTTGGCTAGATAATAAGGTAGCTATGAAATTCTGATAAGTGTGTGTGTGAATATGCTCAATACTATACAGTTTAGTGACCTGTCCATTACACAACCATTTCAGTTGGTGGCAGTGTTGGGATTACCATGAAATGACATCTATCAGAAGTGGGACAGGAGGAATGGGGAGTAGATACCTGTTACTCTGATGGCAGCTTGGTGATAAACAGGTGGGGTTTGTGGTTCCTGTGGAGCAGGGGGCTACATTTGGACTGAGGCTTCATTTCTTTTCTTTATGGCTTTAGCCTTAGCCTCAGCTCAAGAGTTGTAATTGATAGGACTTGTGTGTATGCCTGCTGTACTGCCCTTAGGTTAATTTCTCATGGCAAGTTTTGTGTGTATAGGGAAAGGGGTGTGCTTTAGCCATCAAGCCATCTAATTAGACTAGCCTTCGATATTTTAAAAAAGTGTTACTCATAGTTTGTGTTTTTAATTTCAGTATGACAGGATGAGAAAAATCAGTGCTTCACAGCAAATACTGGAACTCTTTTATTTGACTTTACTTTCAAAAGTTTATCAGCAATAATATTAGGTATATATAAAACAATAACTTTCCTTAGTGTTTATGTAGAATTTCAAAATTTATTTAAGATAAAATAATAAAGTAGTTAATGAAATTAAGTTTGTTTCCTTTGGCCCCAGCCTGGCATATCTATATTCATTTTTACTCCTTATGGTATCTCATATCTCCCAGGTGCCTGAGTTTTTGTATCCTATTTGTACCTGGAAAGGCTTCCCAAGAGCATCTGATAAGTTCATTTACACTCAGATACAAGTAACTGATACAGTTTAAAGTGTTAATATCCCAAAGTTCTTCTCATTTTAACAGAAAAAAAATGAGAAGCCTTGTATTATAGAATTAATCTCTCCTTGAGGAGTTTTCTCTTGGGAAGGAGAGAAGTTTTGTTTATTTGTTTTTAATCTGGAGGGGCTTTTTCAAGCTCTTAAGACTATACCAGCTAGGTGGCTACAGCTGTGCTTCTAGCTAAGGTTAGCACCTGAAGTAATTCCATCTTCTGTTAGTTCAGAATGCTTTGTAAATTATTTCTGACCTTTAACGTATACTACTTGTAGTAAACAGACAGAATTTTAATCTGATGACAGATGATGAAAGAAATACACCATTTTAGAGAAGTAAAATAACGTATTTGAAAATACTTGGAAAAATGTTAATGCGTTGTACAAACACATTTTTATTGGTGAATTGTTTCAGCCTTGACAATTTAAGCAGTCTCACTAAATTTTTAATCAAGGTACTAATTTATAATGGATAAGGAGAGTAGGAGAAGTAAATACTGAAATGTTTTAGAAATGAGTTGGGTTAAGAACTCTGGTACTTTTATTTAAGTGCCTAAGTTAAACCATTTTTTTTGAGGGGGGGAGTTCCGGGTGTTTGGGCATGGAAGAGTAATATGATAGACTGTCAAATGACTAATGCCAAGGTGAAAATGTCCACCTTTATATGTATAAGCTCACATCTGAATGAGCTTCTCATTGATCTGATCATTTTTAGAGAGAAAAAGGAAGGCAGCTCTTCTCTGATAACATGGGGAATTGAAAGAAGTGCTGCCAAGGAAAATAGCTGCTACATGTTAACTGGTTCTGCTGGAACTCCTGCTAACATACTTCCTCAAACAAATGAGTTTCCTGAAGGAGCCAAATTCTTAAATGGTAATCTCACCAAGACACGCAGTAGCTCCTGTGGATAAAACAGAATCCAGATAGAGGAAGTACTAAGGTCAAGATTTGTAAGCTACAACTAAATTATGAAAACTATTCTACTTCCTAGTATTCAGGCATTCAAGAGCTCTGAAAATATGCTGTATTATGTGACTTCCTCAATTATGTAATTTGTTTAGGCATATTGGTTAGGAAGTGAAAATATAGCTACCTCACTTAGATTTTATCTTTTTTTTTGTATTAAAGAGGATATTCTTATTTATTATGATATTTTCAAAAGAAAAAAGCATCAAAGTTACTAAAAATTCATATCATGTTATTTTTTTGTAATTAAAGGGCAATCTTAGGAATTTACTCTTTCATGAAATAAATAGCTGCCCCACTTGTAAAATATTAATATGGGAAGGTGTGGAATAGGTTTGAGATATCACAAGATGTTACTGATTGTTCCAGTAATGGAAGCACAGTATTTTACCAATATATGCTCCTAGTTTTAGCTAAATGTGTGAATAGAAATGTTTGAGGTGGTTCTCTATCCAGGGACAAAGACCAGTAGTTAACAAGGGTAGGGTAGGGAGAGTAGAACTGCTAGTGACAGCATAATGAGGGAGGGCAAATAAGCACATGAAGAGATGTTCAACATCAGTAGTTGCTAGGGAAATTCGTATTAAAACCAAAAGGAGATGTCACTCTGTACCTCTTAGAATGTCTAAAATTAAAAAGACTGGCCATACGAAGTGTTGATTAGGATATAGAGGCATTGAAATATCCATACTCTTGGTGTCTAATGCAAAATGGTACAACCACTTTGGAAAACAGTTTGGCACTTTAAAAGTTAAAGGTACGGCTACTTGTATGACCAGCCATTCCACTCAAGAGAAACTGATGTGTTTGTCTTTACAAAGACGCAAATAGTCAAAAAAATGGAAACAGCTAAAATTGGGTTCATCAGCAGGTAAATGGATAAACATGTTGTGACATCCATACAATGGGATACAGCTCAGCAATAAAAGAGAATGAACAGTGGATACACTCAGCAGCATGGATGAATCTCAGAATAGTTATGCAGTGTGAAAAAAGCCAGTGCAAGAGTATATGTTATATGATTCAAAAATTCTAGAAAATGGAGACCAATCTGTAGTGACAGCACATCAGTGGTTTTGGAGAAGGATGGTCAGAAGGAAGGCATTTCAGTGAGGAAACTTTTGGGGAGATGGATATGCTCTTTATCTTGATTGTAGTGATGGTTTCCTAGGTGTGTATCCACATGTCAAAACATCAAATTGTATACTGAAAATGTATGTGATTTACTGTTGTGATGGTTAATTTTATGGCATCTTTACTAGGCTAAGGGATGCCTAGATAGCTGGTAAAACATTATTTCTGGCTATGTCTGTGAGAGCGGTCTTTTTATTTCTGGCTATGTCTGTGAGAGCGTCTTCTGAAGAAAAGTTAGCATTTGAACTGGTAGACTGAATAAAGAAAATCACCGTCGCCAGTTTGGGTGGGCATTCCACCTTACCCTGTGTTTCTCAGGCCTTCTGGCGTGCACTGCAGCTATACTACCAGCTTTCCTGGCTTCCAGCTTGCAGATGGGTCTTTTCAGTTTCCATAATTGCGTGACCCAATCCTGCATAATAAATCTCTTTCTTACATCTATATTCTACTTATCCCATTCCTCTGGAGAATCTTGACTAATACAATTATATATCAGTTTTATCTCGGTAGAGCTGTTAAAAATGCGTGTTAATCTACTCAATCTCTCTCAGTTTGTGGCTTAGTTGTATACAGAAGCCACTGCTTATTTGGGGGATGGGGAAAGGAGGGTATACCATGCCATCCTGCTCATGCTTTGATTTCTGTGCTATTTCCTCCAAAAATGTTAGGTAATAAACACAATGTGACTAATCACATATATACTTTCCCAAGTTTAAATTCTCTTCAAGTCCCATTATCTGCTGAGTCCTTAGTTCAGACAATGAGACTTGGTGGTTGCTTTATTGGTTGTATTGATCCTGGCAATTGATCTTCCCTCTTGTTTATTTTGTTTTATTTTATTTTTCTTTCTTCACTTAAAACATGATGGCTGCTTTGATAGAATTCAACATTTTGTCTCAAGGTAGGCAAATCTTTTATTTCTGCCTGTTTTCATGAATATAGGACTTGGTGCCTACTTGGTTATAAATGGCAAAATATTGAAACAGAAACCAAATTTGGAAATATTTTACATGGAATGCTCTGCATTATAAAAGCTTTATATGTCGTCTCTTTGCTTTTCTGTTCCCAAAGTGTGCTTATATTTGGCAAAAGCATTCTGATTCTCTGAAGCTTTGATTTATTTGTAAAGAAAGTCGTTTCTGAGTAATCAGATTTCTCAAGAGGCAGATTTTCTGCTCAGGCAGCAAAACTTGGCATAAGAAAATGGTATTGCTCATTTGTTGTGTGACCTTGGTCAGTGCATTGCATTTGGGGCTTTAGTTTACTGTTCTTTGACGTATATGTGGTGTCCTAGTACTGCAAGCTAATTTTGTGAATTTTTTTGGTAGTAGTTTCCCAATGTATTCTCTCTTTTTTTGTTAGGTTGTGCATTCTTCATTCAGGGTCTTTTCTTTCTCACATATTGTGTTGTACCATACTGAAATGGCTTGGGTGGTAATGACAGTGATGCCTAATTAGAAAGAAGACATTAGAATAATAAAAAATTTGATGTCCTCTGAAAGTTAGTATACAAAAATCAACAAAAATTTGATTTCCTCTGAAAATTAGTATGTAAAAATCAAGTAAGTATTAATACTTACTTAGTAGATTAAAAAATGTGTTTTCTTCTCCCCAGGTCAACCAGAACTATTTGTTTATTTGATGCATCACCACATACTTGTATAGTTTTCCCAGTACTTGCAAGGCCTGATGAGCCTATGAGTCAAGTAAAGCCATAGTTTCTGTATTTGGGGGGGAGGGCGGCACAGGCAAAATTAATAATTCAGTGATAAGCTGTGTGTCTGCGATTCTAAATATGAAAGGAGTTCAAATTTGGTTTAAGTCACTGGAGAAGTTGCTGTGATCTGATCTGATATATACTTCAAATAAATAGAGGGGATGCTGGATGATGTTGTAGGAGGAGAGACAGAATTAAAGTTAGGTCTTGAAGGTGGGATACTTAGGATTCAGTGAGCAGACCTCTCCTTCCACATTGATGATGGGGCTGACTTGGCAGCGTGAGGCCAGGTTAGGCAGAATATTGGAAACTTGGTAGAGGAGTTTGGAATTTTGTGCTAAAGGCAAAAGCCATTCTAGATTTCTGAGCAGGGAAATATATGAGTAAAAAAAATTTAAGAATCCTATTGTTAGAGAACCATTGACTGAAACTGCCCACCTTAGCGAGGCGTGATAATAACTGCTTGCCTGAGTTGCCTCACAGCAGGAGGCCCTGATAGGGAATATGGTGCTGCTCTGAAAACTAATCAGGAGGGTTTGGGAGGGGCTAGTAGGAGGGAGGAGATGACTAACCTCCCAGAATCTTTGGCCCTGGAATCCATCTAGGTTGAGAGAAGGACCTGGAAAAACCTTGAGCCAGACCAAATATGGGTGAAGCAAGATGATTGGCCACAGACAACCCAGAAATTAACTTCATTACCATAAGACTTGAGGCTGTGAGCCATGAGGCTAAGCAGTTCTCCTGGGTTTCCTTACCCTGCTGTTCTTTGCCTGGGCACCCCTTTCCAATAAAGTCTTTGGCTTTGTTAGTATGTGTGTCTCCTCAGACAATTCCTTTCTGGGTTTTAGACAAGAGCCCACACTCAGGCCCTGGAAGGGTTCCCCGTGGCATGCTGAAGTTCCTGGCTATGGTTTGAACCCGTGCCACAGCAGTGACCCAAACTGCTGCAGTGATGACACTGAGTCCTTAACCCACTGCTCTACAAGGGATCTCCTGCGATCCATCTTGACCACTTGGGGAACTTGGCAAGTTCACCTGCTGATAGGACCATACCCAGTGGCTACTGCTGGTACCCTTTTGTCCCTGGTCTCTTCCTAATGCAGACAACTGACCAGAGTGCCCTGACTGGGTAAGGAACAAAAGACTTTGTTGACCGCTTTCCCGTTCCTTCTCCCTTTCTTTTCAACCCCCACCTATTTTACCCTCTTTCTTTTTTCTGTCCTGACACAGGAGTCTGGTTGAAGGGCTTCAGTTATCAGAGGGCTGGAGTCTGATTGCCTTTGGTGGGCAGAGAACTCAAATTCTGGTTTCTAGTTGGGCCGCGTTCCTGTCCTCTCTTCTTGTAAGCCCACAGAAAAGTTCTGTAATGCCTGGGCATCTGCAGGTAGTTGGGGAGGTCCGTAATGCCACCCTTTTTGTCCCTCCTCATTCTCTCCTTCTTTCAATCTGACTTCCTTTCCACCCTTTGAAATCTTTGAAGACAGGAAATATTTCCGTTTACTCTGTCAGTATTTGGATCTGAAGCTCTGTGTCTCTGTAGGAGGTGTTCTGAGAGACTGCAGTTTTGTATTTAAGAGAGTGTGTGATTAGGATGGCCATGCCTGTATGTGTTTTGTACTTTGTGTTCTGTGTTGTGATTTGTGATCACATTAGTTTTGGGACAGAGATATTTTATTATAGGTTTATATTGAACTTGCTGTCCAGTACACTGCCCGATCTTTTTTCTTTTTTCTACTTTGCTTGAATCTTCTTCTTGTTATTGATTTAAGAGCAGAACTCTACATTTATTACAATAGTAAATTTCTTTTGTTCATTTCACTGATGATTCCAGCCTCCTGAGTTAATTTTCGGTCCTGTTTTCTGTTTTCCAGTTTGGTTACAGTTCCTCCTTTGCAGTTGTAATAAGCTTACCATCTAACCATCCCAGATCTCTAGGGGAAATAGTGCTTGTTAGAATAGGCTCTAGGACCTTATGAAATAGTCAAAGACCTTGTTCCCTTCTCATACATTTCTTAACTATCTTTGACTTCTGGGTGCCTGGTATTATTCCTTAATGACAAAATAGAAAATAAAATCCTCTTAAGGGATAGTGAAGTGGCTATCAACCCTAATGCTATTAAATCACTTTGCTGCTTAGGACTCTCACAGTCCCTGTGGGGGCAGTGAGATGTTATATATGATCACCTTTCATTTCAATTAGCATGCTTGCTCTTTCCCACAAGAGGAGCTTTAGTCCTGAGTGATGAGTCCAGAAGATTCTAAATCATACCAGTTGGAAAACACTACTAGAAAATGGATGATTTTTAATGAAAACATTTTTATATTGTGACATTTCAAGTAGAACAACCAGGATTGAGGAAGGGACCACACTTTGTTACGCAATTTTTTTTTCTGAGATACCTAAAAATATGTTCTTAGCAGAGAGTTAATGAATTAACAGTGATTTGATGCTAGGGAGTTCTGTTTTAGTTAGGGATATTTAGCTTACTAATAAATAGTTACCATGATTTGAAGGTGGAGAAGTTCTGTTAGAATAGCTTAAATTGATACTCTCTTTTTAAAACACCTGTCTTAGCATGTTAAAAATTTGAAGTACTTATATGGGTAGTACTACTATGTAATAGCAAACTTCAACTTGTAGTTCCAGATGGGTGGGCTCTTAGCTCTTACTGTTTTATGAGTCAGTGAGTTGCTGAATAATTATCTCTTAGCCAGGGAGAAGTTACCATAAATGTATGGTCTGTATAAATGAATGGCTTAATGGCATGAAGGTTATGCAGAACTGAACTTTAGAAAATTTGACAAATATGCATTTATATATAAAACACGATAAACCTGATCATTTCAAAAATAATGCTCTTTCATAGTTACACAGAATAATTATAGAATAAATTATTTGGTTCAATATATACTGAGTGTATTGTATGTTTCAGGCTCTATGGCAGATACAGAGGAGGCAGAAATGAATATGAGGTAATCTTGGACCTGTGGCAGTTCAGAGACTTAAAAAGCACAGAATGGCCAATAAAATGATAAAGCTACCATCATAACAATGGCAATAACCATAACTATAAGCATATCTAATATGACACTATAAAGTCATATCTCATTTTACTGCACTTAATAGATGTGAAGTGTGTTTTTTTTTGCAAAGCGAAGGTTTGTGGCAGCCCTGTGTTGAGCAAGTCTTGGCACTGTTTGTCTAATAGCATTTGCTTACTTTATGTCTCTGTGTCATATTTTGGTAATTCTTGCAATGTTTCAAACTTTTTTTCCCCTTTTTTTCTCTTTAATTAAAAAAATTTTTTTATTGTTATCTCCCCCAACACATTTATTTCCCCACTGTACAGCATGAGAACCCAGTTACACATGCATGTGTACATAATTTTTTTCTCCCATTGTATCTAGACATAGTTCTGTTGTAAGTATCTAGACATAGTTCTCAGTGCTACACAGCAGGATCTCATTGTTAATCCATTCCAAAAGCAATGGCTTGCATCTGTTAACCCCGACTTCCCAATCCATCCCACTCCCTCTCCCTCCCCCCCGGGCAACCACAAGTCTATTCTCTAAGTCCATGATTTTCTTTTCTGTGGAAAGGTTCATTTGTGTTGTATATTAGATACCAGATACGAGTGATATCATATGGTATTTGTCGTTCTCTTTCTGACTTACTTCTCTCAGTTTTAGAGTCTCTAGTTCCATCCATGTTGCTGCAAATGGCATTATTTCGTTCTTTTTATGGCTAAATAGTATTCCATTGTGTATATATATATCACATCTTCCTAATGCAATCATCTGTCGATGGGCATTTGGGTTGTTTCCATGTCTTGGCTATTGTGAATAGAGCTGCAATGAACATGCGAGTGCAGGTGTCTTTTTTTTTTTTCGTCTTTTTTCCTTTTCTAGGGCCGCTTCCTGTGGCACTGGAGGTTCCCAGGCTAGGGGTCTAATTGGAGCTGTAGCCACCGGCCTACGCCAGCGCCATAGCAACACAGGGTCCAAGCCGCGTCTGTGACCTACACCACAGCTCACAGCAACTCTGGATCCTTAACCCACTGAGCAAGGCCAGGGATCGAACCCGCAACCTCATGGTTCCTAGTCGGAATTGTTAACCACTGCGCCATGACGGGAATTCCCAGGTGTCTTTTTTAAGTAGAGTTTTGTCTGGATAGATGCCCAAGAGTGGGATTGCTGGATCATATGGTAGTTCTGTGAATAGATTTCTAAGGTACCTCCATACTATTCTCCATAGTGGCTGTACCAGCTTACATTCCCACCAACAGTGCAGGGGGGTTCCTTTTTATCTACACCCCCTCCAGCACTTGTTATTTGTGGACTTATTAATGATGGCCATTCTGACTGTTGCGAGGTGGTATCTCATGGTAGTTTTGATTTGCATTTCTCTAATAATCAGGGATGTTGAGCATTTTTTCATGTGCTTGTTGGCCATCTGTACATCTTCTTTGGAAAAATGTCTATTCAGGTCTTTTGCCCATTTTTCCATTGGGTTGGTTTTTTTGCTGTTGAGTTGTATTAATTGCTTGTATATTTTAGAGATTAAGCCCTTGTCAGTTGTATCACTTGAAGCTATTTTCTCCCATTCTGTAAGTTGTCTTTTTGTTTTCTTTTTGGTTTCCTTTGCTGTGCAAAAGGTTGTTAGTTTGAATAAGTCCCATTGGTTTATTTTTGCTTTTATTTCTGTTGCTTTGGGAGAATGACCTGAGAAAACATTTGTAAGGTTGATGTCAGAAAATGTTTTGCTTATGTTCTTTTCCAGGAGCTTGATGGTGTCTTGTCTTATACTTAGCTCTTTCAGCCATTTTGAGTTTATTTTTGTGCATTGTGTGAGGGTGTGTTCTAGTTTCATTGATTTGCATGTAGCTATCCAGGTTTCCCAGCAATTCTTGCTGAATAGACTGTCTTTTTCCCATTTTATATTCTTGCCTCCTTTGTCAAGGAAATAGACCATAGGTGTCAGGATTTATTTCTGCATTCTCTGTTCTGTTTCATTGGTCTGTATGTCTGTTTTGGTACCAGTACCACGTTGTCTTGATGACCGTGGCTTTGTAATATTGCTTGAGGTCTGGGAGAGTTATGCCTTCTGCTTGGTTTTTGTTTCTCAGGATTGCTTTGTCAATTCTGGATCTTTCATGGTTCCATATAAATTTTTGCATTGTTTGTTCTAGTTCTGTGAAAAATGTCCTGGGTAATTTGATAGGGATTGCATTGAATCTGTAGATCGCTTTGGGTAGTACGGCCATTTTTACCATATTAATTTTTCCAGTTCAGGAGCATGGAATATCTTTCCATTTCTTTACATCTTCTTTACTTTCCTTGATTAATGTTTTATAGTTCTTGGCATATGGGTCCTTTACCTTCTTGGTCAGGTGTATTCCCAGGTATTTGACTTTTTGAGGTGTAATTTTAAAAGGTATTGTGTTTTTGTATTCCTTTTCTAAAGTTTCATTATTAGTATACAGAAATACGACTGATTTCTGAACGTTAATCTTATATCCCGCTACTTTGCTGAATTTGTTGATCAGTTCAAGTAGTTTTGGGGTTGAGTCTTTAGGGTTTTCTATATATAGTATCAAGTCATCTGCATACAGTGTCAGTTTTACCTCTTGTCTTCCTATTTGGATGCCTTTTATTTCTTTTGTTTGTCCGATTGTTGTGGCTAGGAGTTTCAGTACTATGCTGCATGGCAGTGGTGAGAGTGGGCATCCCTGTCTTGTTTCAGATTTGAGTGAGAAGGCTTTCAATTTTTCTCCATTGAGTATTATATTTGCTGTGGGTTTGTCATAAGTGGCTTTGATTATGTTGAGGTATGTTCCCTCTATACCCACTTGGGTGAGAGTTTTTATCGTGAACGGATGTTGGATTTTGTCAAATCCTTTTTTGCATCTATCAAGATAATTATGCAGTTTTTGACTTTTCTTTTGTTGATGTGGTGTATGACGTTGATTGAGTTGTGTATGTTGAACCATCCTTGTGAACCTGGGATGAATCCCACCTGGTCATGGTGTACAATCTTTTTGATATATTGTTGGATTAGGTTGGCTAAAATTTTGTTGAGAATTTTTGCGTCTATATTCATCAAAGATATTTTCCTGGAGTTTTCTTTTTTGGTGGTATCTATGTCTGGTTTTGGAATGAGGGTGATGGTAGCATCATAGAATGTCTTTGGGGTTTCCAACTTTTTCATTGTTATTACATTTGCTATGGTGACTTGTGATCTGTGATCTTATATGTTACTATTATAATCATTTTAGGGTACCACAAACTGTGCCCAAAGAAGGCCGACTTAATAGATAAATGTTGTGGGTGTTCTGAATGCTTTACTGATCAGTCATTCCCCCATCTCTCTCCCCTTGGGCCTCCATATTCCCTGAGATACAACAGTGTTAGGCCAATTAATATCCCTGCAGTGGCCCCTAAATGTTCAAGTGAAAGGAAGAATTACATGTCTTTCATTTTAAATCAAAAGCTAGAAATTATTAAGTTTAGTGAGGAAGATATGTTGAAAGCTGAGATTAGTTGAAAGCTAGGTATCTTGTGCCAGATAGCACAGTTGTGACTGCAAAGGAAAAGTTCTCGAAGGAACTTAAAATGGGTTACTCCCTTGAACACATGAATGATAAGCTTGAACACATGAGTGAGAGTGATAAGAAAGTGATATATTTGATATAGAGAAAGTTTTTAATGATCTGGATAGAAGATCAGATCAATCACAACATTCCCTTGAGTCAAAGCCTAATCCAGAGAAAAACCCTGATCTCTTTGATTCTGTGAAGGCTGAGAGAGGTGAGGAAGCTGCAGAAAAGTTTGAAGGTAGCAGAGATGGTTTCATGAGGTTTAATGAAAGAAGACTTCCCCATGAAAGTGCAAGGTGAAGCAGTAAGTGCTGATGTAGAAGCTACAGCAAGTTATCCTGAAGATCTAGCTGAGATAATTAAGGTGGCTACACTAAACAGTAAGTGTCAGTGTAGATAAAACAGCCTTCTATTAATAGCTAGAGAGGAGAAGTCAATGCCTGGCTTCAAAGAACAGGCTGACTGTTAGGAGCTAATGCGTCTGGTGACTTTAAGTTGAAGCCAGTGCTCATTTACCCATTCTGAAAATCTTAGGACCCTTAAGATTTATGCTAAGTCTACCCTGCCTGTACTCCATAAATGGAACAACCAAGCCTGGATGACAGCACATCTCTTTACAACATGGTTTACTGGATATTTTAAGCCCACCATTGAGATCTACTACTCAGAAAAAGAGATTCCTTTCAAAATATTACTGCTCATTGACAATGAACCTGGTTACCAAAGAGCTCTGATAGAGATGTACAATGAGATTCATGTTGTTCTCATGCCTGTTAATACAATATCCATTACGCAGCCCATGGATCAAGGGTTGATTTTCAACTTTCTTTTTTTTTTTTTTTTGGTCTTTTCTAGGGCTGCACCCACGGCGTATGGAGGTTCCCAGGCTAGGGGTCTAATCAGAGCCTTGGCTGCTGGCCTACACCACAGCCACAGCAATGCATGATCTGAGCTGTGTGTGACCTATATCACAGCTCATGGCAATGCTAGATCCTTAACCCACCGAGCAAGGCCAGGGATCGAACCTGCGCCTCATGGTTCCTAGTCGGATTTGCTAACCACTGAGCCATGATGAGAACTCCTGATTTCAACTTTCATGTCTTATTATTTAAGAAATACATTTTTAAGGCTATAGCTGCTCTTTTAGGTGATTCCTCTAAAGGATCTGGGCAAAGTCCATTGAAAAACTTCTGGATAGTATTCAGCATTTTAGATGCCATAAGAACATTTGTGATTCATGGGAAGAGGTCAAAATGTCAATAATAACACAAGTTTGGAAGAAGCTGGTTCCAACCTAATGACTGACTTTGGGGGGTTCAAGGTTTCAGTGGAGGAAGTAACTGCAGAGGTGATGGAAGTAGCAAGAGAACTAGAATGTAGAGCTTGAAGATGTGACTAAATTGCTGCAATCTCATGATAAAGCTTGAAGGATGAGAAGTTATTTCTTATGGATGATCAAAGAATGTGATTTCTTAACATGGAATCTACTCCTAGTGAAGTTGCTGTGAAGATTGTTGAAATGACGACAAATAATTTAGAATATTACATAAATTTAGTTCATACGCAGTGGCAAGGTTTAAGAGGATTGACTTCAATTTTAAAAGTCCTATTGTGGGTAAAATGCTATCAAACAGTATTGATGCTACAGAGAAATCATTTGTGAAAGGAAGAGTCGATTGATGAGGCAAGCTTTATTGTTATCTTATTTTTAATAATTGCCACACCCACTCCACCTTCAGCAAATAGCACCCTGATCAGTCAGCAGCCATCAATGTTGAGGCAAGACCCTCTAGCAAAAAGATTAGGACTCACTGAAAACTCAGATGATGGTTACCATATTTTAGCAATGAAGTATTTTTAAATTAAGGCATGTACAATATTTCTTTATTCATGATGCTACTGCCTACTTAATACACGACAATATAGTATAAGCATAACTTTTATATGCACTAAGAAGCCAAAAAATTTGTGTAGCTTGCTTTGTTGCATTATATACCTTACTGTGGTGGTCTGGAACTAAACCTGAAGTCTCTAAGGTATGCCTCTAGAAGAGAGATACCTGACATAACAGATAAGGAGAATGGGTAGCATCAAAGGAAAATTTTCTGTTGAAGAGATGCCTAAGCTGAATATTAATGAGTAGGATCTAAATAAGTGATGGTGTGTATGTGTTTGGAAGACCACAAAAAATAGGTGAGATATTCCTGGAAGTGAGTTGGAGCAAAAGCTCAGAGTTGAGAAATACAGTGAAGTTGCTGAACTATATAGTGTTCATGTAAGTGGGAGACTGGGGGGCAATACATGAGGAGCCTGTGGACAATGGAGAACCCTCAAAGTTGTTAGAGTGAGGCGAGAGAGTGTGGTCAGCTTTACATGCTGATGGGTCACCATGATGGTGAAGAGGAGGGTGGACTGAACAGGGCAAGACTGAGAGTAAGACTCCGGGAGTAAGCTGCCCAGGTGACAGATGACAAGGGCACCTTACTTGGAGTTGGTAAAGATTTAGAATGGAGTCAAGAGATTTTTAGAAAATAAAGTCAAATAGATATATCCACCTTACATATCTTTTGTTGTGTGTATCGAACAACATATATTTTCTATTAATATTATAAATTATATATTTTTAAAATTACTAATTCTTATGAAGGAATATGTAAAACTAAAACTAGTTAATTGCGGCCATATGCTTTAACATGGATGAATCCTACAGGCATAATGTTGATTGAATAAAGCAAGTCCCAGGTAAATGACATCATTTTTGTAAAGCTCAAAAATAAGCAAAACTAAACAACGTTTTGAGGTATTGTTTAGAGTTGCACACATGTGTAATCAATCAATATAAAAAATGAAATATTAAAAGCAGAAATTAAGGATGATGGTTATCTCTCACGGAGGGAGACATGAGGGAAAGGATATGGAATGGGGAAGTACATAGGTGGATGGAGTGGTATTGGACCGTTCTGGTTCTTGTGTTGGAGGTGGGTTTATGGATGCTGGTTTTATTGTTATTAATCATTATGTGTGTTTCATTAATTACTTATGTATTCTTTTGTATTATTAAATATTATATTAAAAATATAATAAAGGGAAAATAGGTTGAAACAAGAGCATGATATCTCCGAATTTCTAGCTTGGATTACTGGGTCAATGATGGTGATGACAAGTAAACAGAAAGTTGGGGGTTTATTTGGGGAAAATGGTATGCTGTGGTGCTTGAAGCACATTCAAACAGATGGCTGTTCAAGTCTGCAGCTTGGGGGAGAAATCTCTGCTAGAAATGTAGATTTGGAGGTCACACATATACAGTTGTTTGTTCGAATCAAAACATGGATGAAATTTCCTAGGAAGAAATGGGAAAAGCAGTGAATAAGAAGGGCATTCTAGGGAGCACCAGCATTTAAGTATCAGGAGAGAGAGAAACTCATGCAGAAAAGGAATGGATTGAAAGATAGGGGGAAAACCTAGAGGGGGCATCCTGAAAGAAGCCACTGGGGTATAGTTTCCTGAAGGATGGGGTTATTATCAGTGTCAGGTGCAAATGGGCCATTTAATAAGATGAAGCCTGGAGTTGAGAGGCTCTGCTCACTTTGGAGCTCTGTTTCAGAGTATTAGGGGCAGAAATCAACTGCAGTGAGGGGGGCATTGGGTACAGAGGGTGTAGAGGAATGTTTGCAGAAATATGATTGTACTGAGTTTAATACTGTCCTCCTAAATTTGTGTCAACTTCAGAATGTGACCTTATTTCAAAATACGGTCTTGTAATCAAGTTAAGGTGAGGAATCAAGTAAAATCTCGGTTAGAATGGGTCCTAATCCAATGACTTTTGTCCTTACATGATGAGAAAAATTTGGACACAGACACACAGGGAAAATGCCATATGACAACAGCAGCAGACGATGCATCCACAAGCCAAGAGTGCCAAGGATTGCTGGCACCCACCAGAAGCTAAGAGAGTGTTATAGAACAGATTCTCCACTAGAGCATTCAGAGAGGGCATGGTTGTGCTGACTTTTGGAATTCTATACCACAGACCTGAAACAATAACATTTTTCTTGTTTTAAGACACCTAGTATGTGACTCTTTGTTAACAGCAGCCCTAGGAAACACATACACTGAGGGATAGCTGGAGTGCTATCTAGCTAATAAGGGAGCTCTGCTTATTATAGGATGGATAAGATGTGCATATTTTCAGAGCAAGAGAAGGTTCTGGAGAGTGGGAAAGGATAAAGATCAAGGAGAGGTAGGAAACACGTGATAAAGCACAATCCTGGAGGTCCCAAGAGGACGAGGGGTCAAGAGTCCTGGTAGAGAGTTGACTTTGAAATGAAAACTCTATACTCTGTGACAAGAAGAATGAAGGCAGGGTTGGGTGAGGTAATAGTTAAGTTTGTAGGTAAGAAGACAGGAAGGTAAGAAAGAGCACCTTTGATGACCTCAGTTTTGTTAGAGGTAAATTTTGTTGAGCATGAGGATGTGGTAGGGGTGCAGATGAGGTTGGTTAAGTTACAAGAAGTAGTGGAGATTTGTAGTAGTTATTAAGGATGACGAAGCTGACCAGAGACAACCTGTGATTGACAGTACTTAGCTCAGAGATCATTCATTTGTACCAAAGCTGGACTATACTGCTGTGAGATAGCTTCAGATAGTGCTCAGACTCACAGTATCACAACAAGAAAAGTAACTTCTGGAGTAGGGGTTTTGTATGATAGATGGAATGAAGGCATAGAAGTGCAAAGGAGAAGGAAGAGGATGCTGGATGAGAGGATGGGTCACCCATTCAGCAGTGAATTTGACTGGCTAGAAAGGAAGAACAGAGGACAGAGGGAGTGAGAGACTTGAAAGAAAGATTGTGGTAACAAGAGCTGTCATGATAGTAGCTAGAAACATGTGCTTTTGATCCTTTCATTTTCGACAAAGTATGGCCATTGTCATCTGTGAAATTGTAATATCATTATACTCAAAACTGATGTAAAATGGAAAATAATGTGTATTGGCGAGAGTGGCAAAATTGGAACTCTTGTGCATTACTGGTAAGAATGTAAAATGGTGCAGCCACTGGAAAACAGTTTGGTGGTACCTCAAAAAGCAAACACAGGATACAACAATTTGACTTCTGGTTATATACTCAAAAGACTTGAAAGAAGGGACTCAGACACACACTTGTACACCAGTATTCATTGCACTTGCCAAAAGGTTAAAACAATGCAACAGATGAATGGATAAACAAAATGTTTTATATACATACGATAGAATATTATTCAGCCATGAAAATGATTGCAATCTGATATGTGTTGCATATGGATGAACCTTAAAATGTTATGCTAAGTACAGTAAAACAAAATAACAAATATTTTATGATTCTACTTATATGGGCTACCTAGAATAGCCAAATTCATAGAGACAGAAAGTGGAGTAGAGGTTACCAGGGGCTGGGGGAAAAGAGAAATGGGAAGTTATTTAATGGGTACAGAGTTTCTGTTTAGAATGATGAAAAAAATCTGTAAATAGTGGTGATCGTTATGTGACATTGTGAATGTACTTACCGCCACTGAATTGTACAGTAAAAAAGGTTACAATCACACCGATTAGGATAATGAAAATATACTGGCAACACCAAATGCTGTTGAGGATGTAGAGCACCAAGAACTCTCATTCATTGATGGTGGGAATACAAAAGTGTACAGCCGCTTTGGAAGACAGTTGAGGTTCTTACGTAACTAACCTGTACTCTTACCATAAGATCTAGCAATTACAGTCCTTGGTATTTACTCAAAGGAGTTGAAAACCTATGTTCACACAAAACCCTGCACATGATATTTATAACATCTTTATTTATAGTTGCCAAAACTTGGAAGAAACCAAGGTAGGTGAATGGATACATAAACAGGCACACCCAGATGATGGATTATTCAGTGCTGAAAAGAAATGAGCTATCCAGCCATGAGAAGAAAGATGTGGAGAAAACTTAAATATATCTTACTAAGTGAATGAAGCCAATGTCAAAATGTTACATACTGTATGATTTTAACTATAACTTCTGGAAAAGGCAAAACCATGGAGACAGTAAAAAGATCAGTGGCTGCCAAGGGTTGTGGGGGAGGGAAGGATGAATTCAGGCAGAGCACAGAAGATTTTTAGATAGTGAAACTATTCTGTGTGCTACTGTAATGATGGATACATGTCATCATACATTTGTCCAAATCCATAGGATGCATACCAGGAAGAGTGAACCCTAATGTAAACTATGGAATGTTGGTGATTATGTGCCAATACAGGTTCATTGACTGGAACAAATGTACCACTCTGGTGGGGGATTTTGCTATTGAAGGGGGGGTATGTGTTTGTGGGGATAGGAGGTTTAGGGGAACACCCTGTGTTTTCCATTAAATTTTTCTGTGAACCTAAAACTTCTCTAAAATTAAGGTTTTATTTTATGGTGTTTATTTTAAGGAGTTTCTGCTGTGGTGCATTGGGTTAAGGATCTGACTGCAGTGGCTTAGGGTCTCTGTGGAGGTTCGATCCCCAGCTTGGCACAGTGGGTTGAAAGATCTACTGTTGCTGCAGCTGTGGCATAGGTTGCAGCTGTGTCTCAGATTCAGTCCCTGGCCCAAGAACTTCCATATGTTGTGGGTGTGGCCATAAAAAAGTGGTTAAAATGATAATGTTATGTATATATTCTCACACATAAGCAAAACCCCTAAAATATAAAAGAGGTGTTTTTCAAAGCTGTTAATTTTATTAAGAATCCCTTGATTTGTGGCATCTTATCACATAATTAGAAACTATACTTGGTGTTTTGGGGGATGTATTATTTTAAGTGAAACCAGTAAGAGTTGAGTAAGCAGGACACAGGAGGGGTAGAAAGGCCTCATCTCACTGGGTCTCCTCAGTGATTTCTCTCCCTTGGGAACCTTCACTGTGAGGCCCTTGGTAGAAGCCTGTTTTTCTGACCATCTGGTCCACACAGACACTCCCCATTGGAGTCTTTGCCCTCCCTGGTGGCCTTCCTGAACAACACGACAATGTCTCTTGGGCTGCTTCTTTTCCTGTGTGGCCCTCATCTGGTCCATGGGAAATGCCCAGGCTTCCTGTCCTTTGCCCTGTTGCTGTGGTTGTGCAGCCTGGAAGGTCTACCACGGGACAAGCTTCCCTGGCTTGCCTGAACACTAGGTTCTTGAAAGGTCTGTCACTTGGTATGAGGTATGGAATAGGGCACCTTCCCCCACTGCCCCTCATGGCTCCTGAATGGGGCCTGGGGGCTTGGTCACTAAGTTCTTCAAAGAAATCTCTTCAAAAATGCTCACTTATCCTCACCCTTTTATTATTACATTTTTATTTTAATTTTTTTTTACTATGCTCACAGCATGTGGAAGTTCCTGGGCCAGAGATTGTATCCTTGCCACAGAAGTGATCAGAGCTGCTGTAGTGACAACATGGGATTCTTGTGCCACAGAGAACTGCTGTTATATTTTTAGAAGTGTTGAGGGGGCCCAAGAGGTATTAAAAAATCATATCTGAGGTATTTCCTGTGTCATTTCTTCCTATGGTGTTTATCTCATACCTGAAGATTTCCACTGTAACTAAAAATTCTTTTCCATGAGGTTGCAGGGGCTTGTTGCGGTGAAATGAACTATAGACCAAGGCTTTTATATTTCCACTATGTCCTGGTTTTGTGACTTTGTAAAGAAATGATTTAAGCTTTTTGATGATCGCTTCACATAAAATGGATGTGAAGATTAAAGATCGAAAGTACCTGAAGCTGCTTTGAACATTATACATGTGCTATACATGTGCAGAATGCTCTGTTGTTAGTTCAGAAGACTTTCTCTGCTGTTGAGGCTTCTGATGAAAATGATTCTGTAATCATGATACTCAGAACTTCATTTTTTTTTCTTTTTATACTAAATTGTTAGTCTTGAGGGAGTGTTAAGTGGGCATGGAAGTCCATTCTTACATTGCATTTGTTTAATAAGCTATACTGAGGAAAAATGAGAGTCGCTTTACATATTGTTTTAATTTTCCTATTGGAACACATAAATTTTTACTGTATCAAGGTAAATTTGAAGTACCAAATGCACAATTATACTGTGTAATCTAACTGTGCACTTTAGTGATTACACCTGGAGCTTGTAGGGACCTGCCTCAGATTCTGTCTGTATTCATGTCATTTAGCTTTGATGGAAGAAAGCCGTAAAACTAGTTATAGAAAAATAATAATGCTTATTATTACAATTATTTTACTAGATGCATTTGTATGGCACTTAGCATATATGTGCTTACCAGGCGCTTATCTAAGTGCTTTGCATATACTGACTTATCTTCACAACAATCCTATGAGGTAGCTGATGTTGTTGTTATTATTATTATTATTATTATTCCCATTTTACATAGTAGGAATGAGGCCCAGAGAAGTTATAGTCCACCCAGGATAATAATACCTACTTTCATTGTTGTTGTGGGTATTAACATGAGATAATGTATCGGTGAATAAAAGCTTGATGTTTGATTCTCAGTAGTTTATAATTTATTCTAAGGGTCAGAAGTTACTAATTATACAAGTCCATGTGACTTTGGACTTGCACGTGGGCAAAACCACAGATTGATGCTGAAACAGATAAAAATAAGCACCTTTTCTTATTTGGCCTATGTGATTCCTTTCTTTTGCATCCTACTCCTGTTTTTACTTCATATATGTATTATTTGGAAGCCCCCTAAATTGTTATATCTTAGAATAATTTTTTAAAGAAATCCAGTAACAAACTCAGAATTAATTAAAGAATAATAAAGGTGAGATCATAAATATTAAAAATTTTAAGGTTAACTTTTAGTAAATCTAATGTAATTAACCTTTATGAGATATTATTCATATTAGTATTACCATTTTACTTAGGAGGAACCTGAGGTACAGAGAAGTTACAGTTTAGCTGAGATAATATTACTTATTTCCCAGGATTATTGTCCTTATTAACAGGAGTTAATGTGTATTAGTTTATTTTTGTGTCTGTATTTTGCAACAGAGTAAGAATATGTGTATAAAATAAGTTTTTGGATTCAAATTCTAGTCTAAATGTGATAAACAATTTTTGGTAAGATGTATAATTACCCTCCAAATTGCCTTTGAAATGAGTATGAATGCAGTTCCATTTCATACAGGTACAGCATTCTAAAATCAGCTTTTAAGAGTTCTCTTATGGTGCAGAAGGTTAAAGATCAGGCATTGTCACTGGAGTGGCTTGGGTCATTGCTGTGGTACAAGTTTGATCCCTGGCCTGGAAACCACTCCTGTCCCCAATAAATAAAAATAAAATCTTTTTTTTTTTTTTTTTTTTGCTTTTTAGGGCCGCATCCACGGCATATGGAGGTTCCCAGGCTAGGGATCCGTTTGGAGCTGCAGTGCACAGCCACAGCAACATTAGATCTAAGCTGCTTCTGCAACCTACATTACAGCTCATGGCAAGGCCAGATCTTTAACCCACTGAGTGAGGCCAGGGTTCGAATCCGCAACCTCATTGTTCCTATTCAGTTTCGTCTCTGCTGCACCATGACAGGAACTCCTAAAATCAGTTTTTAAGGCCAAGATGGATTATAGTCAAAATCACCATTAGGACCACAAAGCACAATACTTAAATATATGTTGTGTCCAGAATTATCTTTTTTTTTTTTTTGCCTTTTCTAGGGCTGCTTCTTGTGGCATATGGAGGTTCCCAGGCTAGGGGTCTAATCGGAGCTGTAGCTGCCAGCCTACACCAGAGCCACAGCAACATGGGATCCTAGCCGCATCTGCGACCTACACCACAGCTTATGGCAACTCCGGATCCTTAACCTACTGAGCAAGGCCATGGATTGAACCCACAACTTCATGGTTCCTAGTCAAATTCGTTAACCACTGTGCCACGGCGGGAACTCCATAAAATATGTTTTTTAAATTGGATATTTGTTGTTATTTGCCTGGCCGGTTTATTCCCAACTCCCTTTTGCATTTTCACTTTGGTGCTTTTGTTATCCTCTGTTTTAGTTTTATGTGTTCACTTTTCTCTTCTTGGCTTTCTCCCAATTCTATCTATTCTCTTAAATCTAGCTTGCATTCAGCTCTTTCCATACATCCACACCAGCCTAAAAAGACTACTTCTGTTTCTAAATCCATGAGGCACCAAGGTGCACCATTTATTTGTCAGTTACTCATGGTAGTTTTTTTCTATCCTGTGATCTTATTTAAATCTTTTGCTTAACTTTTACAAGTTTATCTTCTTTCTCCCATTTGGGTAAGTTCTTAAAGATTGTGAGTTATAGCGTAACACTTTGTGTCATCTATGGAAGTAGTTGCTATTAGTAGATTTTCATATAGCCAGAAAACTCAACTCCCAGTTGAAAGGCTGTATTTTATTATCATGGAATGGAAAACCAGTCTCACCTGTGTAACCTAAGAAGCATGATGTGTAAATGAAGACTTGCTCACTAAGGAAATAAAAAAACCTTATCATAAAAGCACAGGTTTTTGAAGACTGAAAATATAATATTTTTGTTGTATTAAATTTATTGCTAAAATGAAGTCCAGAGAGCAATAACATACTCTTGAGAGTCTTATCCGGAGCTTTTCTCTATAACTGATTAGACCAGATAGAGAGGAGGTGGCTTGTAAAAAGATTCTAAATAGATCTGTTCAGAAGATTTTGCTCCATAGTGTTGATTCATACTGAATGAGGAATGAAAGATACTGGAAGTTCTAAAGTCCTGAAAGGGACGGCCTAGGCCTCATGCACCTTTGAAAAATGCTGAATAGTAGGTCACTTTTAACTTGGAATTCTTCATTCATTTATTCTTTTAATCATTTCTATATCCTTAAGGTGTTAAGTCAAGATGCAAATGATACTGTCCCTGTTCTCTTAGCACTTTTGTTGTAGTATTGGAGATAAGACATACAAACTGTGAGTTCCCTGGTGGCTCAGCAGGTTAAGGATCTAGCATTGTCACTGCTGTGGCATGGGTTTGATCCCTGGCCCAGGAACTTCCCCATGCCACAGATGCAGCCAAAAAAAAAAAAAAAAAGGACATATAAACAAATAGTTCCTAGGCTATGGGATATGTAATACATATTATATGAGTATTCTTAAACACATTACCTTGCATAGAGAGTCTTTGTTTCTTTCCACCTGTAAAATTACATGAGTTGTATATTCACAGAAGAGAAAAACATTCCTCATAGTGGAGTGATCAAAGGAAGTTTTTGGTGGAAATGATCTTTGTGTAGTAATATTTTGATAGGCACAGATCATAATCATGATAATGTTGCAAACCATTTATTGAGTGTTTGTTTGCTATGCAGGAGTCATTATATTAGGTGCTAATTTAATCCTGTGAGGAAGAGGGTACCTCAGAGTTGTCTATGAATACCCTGAAATTATACTAAAAATCCTATGTATAGGTAAGTTTGTACATTTTTATGGAGAAAACTTCTAGAACTTCCAGAAACACAATCGTGGTAGAGAGTAGCATGTGTGATTCTTGGACTTTGAGAAATGTACACATAGGTGGGTGGCAGGGTGGGTGTTGAGGTCAGAGATGCTGTGGAAGATCAAGAATTGGATGCTTGTAGGAGGAGAGAGCTTGCAGTAGTGAAAAGCAGTCCAGAATTGTTAACGGATTGTCATTGGGAGTCAGAATGGATTTAAATCCTGGACTGCTACCTCCTAGCTGTGTGATCCCAGGCAACTTACTTATTCTCTCTCAATCTAAGACCTCTGCCTTTTAGATCAGCTGTTACATATTTATTTACAATTTCTTTGGTTATTTTTGAAACTAAGGGCTTACTATGTGTTAAATGGTTTCTTTCATTTATTTTTTGCTATATATATTTACATGATGTATTCTTTGATTATGTAATGTAAGTTTGAGACCATCTTAATATTCACTGGAGAATAGTCGTTGGGAGAACTTTGATGAAGAAATAGATATGGCCATACTCTTGTCCTTAGAGCAAACTATGAATGAGACACTATTTACAGAGGAAGGAACTGAAGGTCTGGTAGGGTAAATAAGTTACCAAATCACATGATGAAGAAATGGAAGGACCTTCAAGCTCAGGTCTGCAAAGTCTTAAGCACTCATGTTCTTTTTTTTTTAATTTTTAAAATTTATTTTTATTTTAATTTTTATTTATTTTTTGCCTGTTTTCTAAGGGCCGCACCTGCAGCACATGGCGGTTTCCAGGCTAGGGGTGCAATCGGAGCTGCAGCTGCCAAACCTATGCCGAAGCCACAGCAACACGGGATCCGAGCTGCATCTGCAACCTACACCACAGCTCACGGCAATGCCAGATCCTTAACCCACTGAGCAAGGCCAGGGATCGAACCCGCAACCTCATGGTTCTTAGTCGGATTTGTTAACCACTGAGCCATGACAGGAACTCCCTAATTTATTTATTTTTATTACTCAAATAAATTTATCACATCTGTGGTTGTATAATGATCATCACAATCCAGTTTCACAGGATTTCCATCCCATAACCCAAGCACATCCCCCCACCCCCCAAACTGTCTCCTCTGGACACCATAAGTTTTTCAGTGTCTATGAGTCAGCATCTGTTCTGCCAAGAAGTTCAGTCTGTCCTTTTTTCAGATTCTACATGTCAGTGAAAGCATTGATGTTGGTGTCTCATTGTATGGCTAACTTCACTTAGCATGATAATTTCTAGGTCCATCCATGTTGCTAAAAATGCTGGTATATTGTTCATTTTAATGGCTGAGTAATATTCCATTGTGTACATGTACCACATCTTCTTGATCTACTCCTCTGTCGATGGACATTTAGGTTGTTTCCATGTCTTGGCTATTGCAAATAGTGCTGCAGTGAACATCGGAGTACATGTGTCTTGGTGAGTTGTGGTTTTCTCTGGATAGATGCCCAGGAGTGGGATTGCTGGATCAAATGGTAGTTCTAGTTTTAGTTTTCTAAGGAATCTCCATACTGTTTTCCACAGTGGTTGCACCAATTGACAATCCCACCAATGGTGTAAGAGTTCCTTTTTCTCCACACCCTCTCCAGCACTTATTGTTTGTAGACTTTTGGATGATGGCCATTCTGGCTGGTGTAAGGTGGTACCTCATCATGGTTTTGATTTGCATCTCTCTAATAACGAGTGATGTTGAACATCTTTTCATGTGTTTTTTGGCCATCTGTATATCTTCTTTGGAGAACTGTCTGTTTAGATCTTCTGCCTATTTTTTGATGAGGTTTTTTTTTTTTTTTTTTTTTTTTTTTTTTTTTTTTTTGGTATGGAGCTTCAGAAGGTGTTTATAAATTCTGGAGATTAATCCCTTGTCAGTTGATTCACTTGCAAAGATTTTCTCCCATTCTGTGGGTTGTCTTTTTGTTTTGTTTAGGGTTTCCTTTGCTGTGCAGGAGCACTCGTGTTCTTGACTACAGAATACTGTGCAGTTTAACGACCCTACAAGAGCATTCACAAGAGGAAACCTACTTTACTTTAGGGGTGATTTACATATAGATTTTGTGTTTGAAAGAGAAGGGATACAGATATTCTACACAGGTTTTTCTAATGTTTTGAAACTATTAAGAGGGGCTATCAAGTAATAGGGCATATTTTCAAATCCGTTTTTCGTGTGATGACACATTTGGATGATCAAGTAGTTAATACATTGTTACTGAGATTATATTCCTTTTCTTTTTTTTGGCTGTGCCTGTGGCATGTGGAAGTTCCAGGGCCAGGGATCAAACCCATGCCACATCAGTGACCCGAGCCACTGCAGTGACAATGCTGGATCCTTCACCTGCTGAGCCACATGGGAGCTCTGAGATTATAATCTTCATTGTGATCCATGTGATATATTCATATTCGAGAACCCTCTGCAATGATTGAGCTTATTTTTCAAGCAAGATGATTTTTTTATCATATGTTTTTACTGATTGTCCTTTTTCTGACTCTTATAATTTTATTTTTTTTTTGCAAAAGTAATTGATTCCATGCATGTTTGAGCCCCTTTTAAAGAAGGTGAGTGTCCCTGTGAGTTTTCTATTTATTAAGCTCCTATTGAGATAATTGGTGACTATTGTAGCTAAACATTAATTTATATGCAATTTGAGTTGGAAAAACCATAATACTGGGTTTCAGATGAGAACTTTATTTTTTCTTTATAGGTACATTTTGTTTAGCATCATTTAAACTGTTCACATACGAGTCTCTGCTGTGGCTCGGTGGGCAAAGAACTGGACGTAGTGTCCATGAGGATGTGGGTTCAATCCCTGGCCTCCCTCAGTGGATTAAGAATCTGGAGTAGCTGTGAGCTATGGAGTAGATCACAGATGTGGCTTGGATCTAGTGTTGGTGTGGCTGTGGTGTAGGCTGCAGCTGTAGCTCTAATTTGACCCCCTGGTCCAAGAATTTCCATATGTGACAGGTGTGGCTGTAAAGAAGAAGAAGAAAAAAAAACTGATCATATAATGCATTGGGTTTTGCTAAATTATGAATGTTCTTATAAGAATCCCTTGGGATTAAATAAAAATTACTTAAGGTGGACCTTAAAATATTTTAAATTTACTTATCTCCATTTAGATAGGTCCAAAACTAATTGGCCAGTTCTATTAATTGAGTTTTTTCTTCATACTAGGGACAATATTTAGTTTTCTCCTTCCCTTCCTCCTTTCCTGTCTCTCTTCCTTTCCCTTTTTAAGTTTTCAAGAAATGATTGGATTGACTCTATTGCTGAGTCATAGAATAATTTTTGCAATTTATGAAGAAAAGGCATCTTGTCAGAGTTACTTTACATTTTAGTTTTATCATCAGTTTTGAATGTTATTCCCAAGAAATTTCACATATTCATATATTCTTTTTCATTTGTTCAGACTTTTATTGCAAAGATATGTACTCTCATTACCAAGCTATACCATACTGACTCTGACTACTTAGTACTTGGTCCATAATTGATAATAAGTATTTTTGTATTACTCTCTACAACACTGAAGTGATTTTATCTAATAAGACAGAGTTTAGAGGAGATGTAACTCTCATTTACAAGAGTCTGTGCTTTTGTTAACATTTAATGCATTTAGCAGAGCAGGCATTCAGGAGAAAATTTCTATGCTTTTAGCTAAACATGTTGTGTATGTATATGTGTGTGTTTATGCAAGCTTGGGCCAGAGGAGAAAACTTTGAGTAATGCTGCAAATACTGTAGATAAAGATTAAAAAATTAAATTGTTTTGTAGAAATTGACAGGCTGATTCTAACATTCTTAGGAAATGCAAAGGACCCATAGTAACTAAAACACCTTTAAAATATAAAAGCAAAGTTGGAGAATGAACACTACCTGATTAAAACTTGTTACAGAGCTGCAGTAATCAAGGTAGTTTGACATTGGTATAGACAAGTAGGTCAATGACACAGAACAGAGTTCAGAAATGGACCTACAGATACGCAGACAACTGGTTTTTGGTAAAAGTGGAAAGGTAATTCAATGAATAAAGGGGGGTATTTTTAATACATGATTTTGGAAAGATTGACTATTCATATGTAAAAAATGAACTTCTATTTATACCTTTCACCGTATATAAAAAGTTAAGTTGGCTTTCCAACTCATAATGACCTTCAGGAATTTGTCATGAAGACACTTGAGGAGCTTACCAAGTACATAAAGTGTTTTTTTTTTTTTTTTTTTTTTTTTTTTTTTTGCCTTTTAAGTCCATACCTGTGGCATATGCAGGGTTCCAGGCCAAGGGTTGAATTGGAGCTACAGCTGCTGGTCTATGCCACAGCCACAGCAATGCAGGATCCTAGCTGTGTCTGTGACCTACACCATAGCTCATGGCAATGCGGGATCCTTGACCCACTGAGCGAGGCGGCCAGGGATCAAACCTGCAACCTTATGGTTCCTGGTTGGATTCCTTTCTGCTGTGCCATGACGGGAACTCCACATTAAGATATTATTAAAATATTTAGATGTAATAGTGCTGCTGACAAGTTGTTTGTAGAAGCTTATACTCATAGATAAAAGCCTTTAGTCAAGTTGCAGATGTATCTGGCAATATATATTGTAGTTTGATGCTGTCTTTGAGAATTTTAAAAAAATTGCATATTTATGCACTTGTTCTAATACTGCTTAAATCTTACATGCGTCATTCCTTGTTTATAAGATTCTATGGGGAAATATTTTCATTTTGCAAATCTTAGACTTTCCATTTTATTTTTCTGTATAGAAAATTACTTGAACTGTCTGTATCACTCGAACTTTCTGTAGTACTCGAACTTTCTGTATTACTTGAACTTTCTGTATTACTCAAACTTTCATGACAAATTCTAGTGTTTTACTCTTAATTACATATTTTTACTTGGCAGATCACTTTATTTTTTTTGTCTTACTAAAACAAGAAATAACACTGAAATATTTGCTGTTTCTGAAATTGTCCTTTCATTTACTCTTTAATACTGTAATAGCTCACTTATTTGGAAACCTCTTTTCAGTTTTGAAACTTAGTTGTTTATCAGGAGAAGCTAAAAGAGCCTTATGCAGTCAAAATTAATATTACAAAGTCTGTAATCTAAAGCTCACATTTTCAGGGTCATGACCTTACTCTGGGCATTTCCAGTCTTAATTTAGACTCAGACTATATATACTAGGCTATTGGACTTCTCAGTCTAGAGTAAAACATAAAGCTGCAAGTTAGAATGGGAATATGGCTTAAGAACAGATGCATTTTCAACAGTAAGAAGTGACAGCTATAAACCTGATACAAGGGAAGAGACACAATTAAAAAAAACATAAGAAATATAAATTTTAAGTTAACAAGGCAACTGATAGTGAAAATCATTGAAATAACAAGAAATATTTTAATTGCATTATATATAGAACTTCGTTTAAGGATAGAGGAAATTATATAATGCATACATGATTTCTGTAAGTGCCAGTACTTACTTTGCCCTTTCAACAGATCTTAAGACTATTGATTATTTTCTCTTTGAAACATATACTATTCTTTTGGCTTCCATGATGCCAAATACTCCTGGTTTTTGTTCTGTCTCTTTGGCCCCTTTCTCTCTTTGGCTAATGTGTTACCTTCCCCCCGGCCTTTAAGGTTTGCACCAACCCAAGGCTCCTTTCTGTGTTGTTTGGTATCTTCCCTTAGGCAGTCTCTTCTACGCCCTGGCTTCTGTTAACAACTCACGCACCTTATGACTCTCATGTTTATAGCTCCTGGGCTCAACTCCAGACACTTATTTCCAGCTGATTGCTTGAAACTCTATTTGAATGTCTCAAAGATGTCAAACTCAATATGTCAAAAGCCATATTTATGATCATTTTCTTCTCAATACCCACAAACCTCAAGTATCTGCCAGGGTTTATTTGTTGATGGATTCATTCAGTTACTTATTAATTTATTATTTAATTATATGTGTGTGTGTGTATGTATATGTATGTGTGTATATATATATATCCAATAGATGCAATTCACTGTTTTTGGTACTGGGAGTACACAATTTTCCTGTTCTTATAGAGCTTATATTCCAGTGAGTGAAGACAGGCAATAAAAAGCAAGTAAGAAAATCTTCAGGTAGTGATTATGTGCACTGGAGAAAATAAACTGGATGATGTGATATAATGTGACTGAGCTGCTACTTTTCTTTGCCTGATCAAGAAGGCGCTCTAAATCAGAGATGACATTTTGGATGAGAAGTAAATGACGAGAAGGAGCCACACTTGTAAAGATCTGGGCGAAGGGCATTCCAGAAGATGAGTAGCTTGTAGAGGGGCCCTGGGGTGGAAACAGACTTGGTGCTCTTGAAAAGCAAAAAGGAGGGTGTTATAGCAGAAATATTTTGAGCACAGAGGGTAGAAATAGTATTACAGATAGAGGTAGGTAGAGGTCAGACTCTCTAGGACTTTGTAGCCTGGGGAGAAGAATTTGGATATTTCTGACTGCTTTGGAAAACTAATAAAAATTTTTATAAAGGGAAGAGACATATCTGACATATGTTTTGGGACGATCTCTTTAGCTGCCAGATAGAGAATGGATTCAGTGGAGCAAGAGTGGAATCAGGAAGACCAGTGGGATGCTTTTATGGTAGTCAAGGTAACAGGTGGTATCTTCTTAGAAGGAGGATGGTACAGTGGAGGCAGTGAGAAGACAATTGTGAGAGAGAGAGAGCTGAGGAAAATAAGGATGTAAAATAACTCTGTCTTTTGAGTGCCTGATTTAGTGGTAGTTTCAATAATTGAGATGTGGAAGGCTGGGAGGAAGGGTATGTGTCGATGTTTGGAGAGGAAGGCAATGGGGAATTAAAACTTTGGTTTGGGGCAGTTCCCTTGGGGCACAGCAGGTTAAAGATTTGGGGTTGCCACAGCTGTGGCACAGGTTTCAGCTTTGGCGTGAGTTTGATCCCTGGCCTGGGAATTACCACATGCTGTGGGTGTAGCAATTTTTTTTTTTTTTAAGTGGCCAGAAAAACCCCTTTGGTTTTGGACATGGTAATTTTGAGATATCCGTTAGATGTCCAAGTGGAAATGCCAATTAAAGATTAGAATTAGAGTGCTTGAGACATGAATTTGGGGAGATGGGCATATATATAAAATTTTAAAGGCCAGTAAATTAAATGAGAGAAAATAGGATATCCATCTAAGAGAGAGGCTAGAGATGACAAAAAGAGAATAGGTCTAGAAGGAAGTCTAGCTGCACTCCAGTATTTGGAAGTGGAGAAGAAGAGGAACAATGAGCAAAAGATATGGAGAAGGATCCAATGGTGAGGAAGGAGAAAAGTCAGGAAAGTTGGAAGAATGGGAGTTAGTAGAATATTTCAAGGAAGAAGAGGAAAATCATGTCAGATAATGCTGAGACTTAGAAGAATTATCCACTTTGCAATTTTTGGCCAAGTGCTTGATGCACTGCTTATTTGGTTTCAGTATTTAGAATATAGTTTATCTCTTGATTGTGTTTTATGTGGAAACGATGATTATGATATGGAGTTGATTTTTGTTACACTCTGAGCTCCTCCTGAAAAATTATGAAACTAAAATCGAGCTATGTAGGTATTGCAGCCTCTGAGTCTCTGATTATTATTTTGGGGACTCATGGTAGAATGTTCCATACAAATTCTTATTGCTGGAGAGATTTCTGTCACATGCTAGTCTTGGTCTCATGTGCCAGCACTATTCTGAGGCCACTTAATACTCACCAGTAGGCTCTGCCTCACCCATGCTTTAGACCAGCCCAGCTCTTAGGCTAGAAAACTATACAGGCCACCATTGAACAGTAAATATCAGGAAAGCATTGTTATTCGTCTCTTGACCCTGAAGTCTATGTGAGTGGCTTTGTATTTCTGTGTAAAAGGCTCTACCTTCTATTTCATGACTGAATTCTCCCCTTGGACTGAATTCTTCTGCCTTGGACCATCAGGCTCACTTGGGTCTGGAGTTCTGTTTTGGTCCCCTCCTCTGACTCAGGAGTACCAGAGCCCTGATCCCAAACCCTAGTCTCTGTGGCTGATCTCTGATACCTGCTGGACCCACCTTTTGTCTGTGGTGACATCTTGGCCCTACTTGTTCCGACCCCAGCCCATTGTTCTTCATCCTCTGAGACCCCTATCTTTTACCCACTGTTGGACTTGCTCAGGTTGTTTGCTTCTTTAGATTTCTTCTTCCTTTTTTTTTTTTTTTTAAACTGCCAGATTTCCCTGTTTACCCTAGGAGACCACTGAGTTCTGCTTTATACCTGGGTCTATATAATTCATATCTAACTTACCCTGTTGATTACTTAACTACAGTTCTAGGCTCTTGGCTTCAGTTTGGAAGGACTTGAAGGCTTGATGGAAACATTTTCCCCAAATTGCTCAGTGGTATGCAAAGTAGGCTTTTTTTTTTTTTTTAAGAAGAAATCTATAGGTGCTCTTTACTCCAAATAGTATAGGCATCAGGGAAACATAGATGAGTAAAATGTAGTCTCTGCCTTTAAGGAAATATGTTTTTAAATGTAGTCATACTAGATGATTTTCATAGCCAGTGGATTCAGCTGTTGCATTGAGAACCTGTGTCTCATGTACTCCATTTTCATTGGAGCCCTATGCTTACAAAACATTGCTATTAAAACATTTTAGTGGAGTTATCGTTGTGGCTCAGTGGTCATGAACCCAGCTAGTATCCACGAAGATGTGGGTTTGATCCCTGGCCTTGTTCAACAGGTTAAGGATCCGGTGTTACCGTGAGCTGTGGTGTAGGTCGCAGACCCGGCTCAGATCCTGAGCTTCTGTGACTGTGGTGTAGGACAGCAACTGCAGCTCTGATTCAACCCCATATGGGAACTTCCATATGCTGCGGGTGAGGCCCTAAAAAAGACAAATTTTTTTAGAAATAAAATTCCAGATAAAGTGTTAAGGACCTCAGTTCTTAGAATAAAGATTGGCTAGAGGTTATATGTATGTGTTCCATAGTTGTTTTTTCTACTTAACCTTGATTAATTGAAACATATGCGTATTTTCCCCATAGAAGGGCCATATTGGAAATATTTAAATTCTTATGGTCATGCTGTGCTTTTCACAGATGACTGGAATGATGCCCAGGCTTAAGCCATATCATCCTTCCCCCAAATAATTTGTCAGCTGTTTAACCTAGTGTTATTTGTTTTTCATGATCAGCAGAAATGACAGTGCTAAAATGTTTTATAGGAAAAAAAGAATAAAATACAGTGGTAGCTTTGATTTTTTAATATCCTCTCCCCCCAAATCATTTTTTGATATAAAAATGTATCTTAATGTTTGTTTCAAATGTAGGCTATTTTTAACATTGGGAAACCAGGAAAAATTTTAAAAACTTGGAGTCTTATTTTGTGAAACTGAAAACACACTATGGATTTCAGCAGATAGGTTCTACTGACACTCAGTAGAATTTCATGGATGCATTATCAGGCTTTTAATGCTTATGTGCACATAGCCTTCATTCTTTATATGAGCTTGTGGCTAAGAGATTTAATCACTCTCTATTCAGATTGAACTTGGGCTGAAGCCTGGAATTGTTTGAGAAAGAGATCATTTATGTGCCTGACTACCAAGCATTCAGAGTGAAAGGAACACTGAGAACATGCCAAGAGAGCTTGTACCAGTGGAAATTGTACCTTTCTATAAGAAAGAATGTATCTCAGGACCATAAGATGAGATTCGTTAGGCCTTCAGACGTATTAGTTTACTATAGTATAAAAGTCTCAGAAGACACACATTTACCAGCTCTTAAAAAGTCTAGCTATTGAAAAGCTAGTGCAGCCTGTCCCATAGAGTTGGTTTGGGTGTTAGAATTTCCTTCATCCCCCAAATCCTGTGAACATTCTTCTTCAGAGGTGAGTATAGTAAGTAATTAATTGCTTTTGTGATAATCCTTTCCAAGACTTTCATTGATAATTTTGTCTTTGGATAGCAGGCGGTAAAGCTGTGACCTTTAAATTCTGCTTACTATGTTGCTAGTAGCACTCACCTTATTGACGGTGTAATCCTGTAGCGTGAATTGTGAAGTATGGTTATGGTTGCCATGCTTTTCTAATTGGAATGCAGTCTATGTGGTCTGACAATTATCCCTGTACTGTTAGTGACAAGAGGACATAGACCTTTGAGTCCCTGGATTTGGGAGGAGGACATATTAGAGGAAGCTCCTTTCTGTTAACTAAGATTAGATTATCCCTGAATTTTTCTGTCCTATAGAATGTATTATTTCCCAGGAAGCCCTTTGAGATCCATAGCGAAAGGGATTTTGTGGATCTTGCCCCATTAGTCCTTCTGATATGCTGGGCAGGTGTGAAGGTTTGACTCCCAGTAATGGACATAGTTTAGACCCAAGTTGACATTCCTACTATGGTTATGCTTTGGTCATTGATTTAAGATCACTCTATGGGTATATGTGTATGTGTGTGATGTATTTTGTGGTATAAACAATACTATTTGTAGGGCTTAACCAGTGAGAATACATGCAGAAATATATTTAAAAACGTTTTATTACAGTTGAAGTACAGTGTTGTGCCAATTTCTGCTGTACATCAAAGTGACCCAGTCCCTCTCTGTCACACACACACACACACACACACACTCCCTTTCTTATATTATCTTCCATCATGGTCTGTCTCAAGAAGAAATATTTTTTAAAGATTTAAAATGACTAGAAAATAGGATCAATCCCCATTTTCACCTGATGAATTTCATATGCTTCCCCCACCATCAGTTCTACCTGTTTGTCTCATCCATCAATATTCATTATTGTGTTTCCTTCCTGTTTCCATTGATGAACTGGAATGTTCCTTTCCAGTGCTTCCCATCTCCTTTTCCTGAAGACATCATTTCAGCATGTGTCCCTTCTTACTTGTGCATCATCAGCTCTCCCTCAGGACTGGATGAATACCATCAGCCTGTGAACATGCTATTAGTTTGCTCATCTTTATAAAACCCTCTCTTGACTTCATATCCCTCTCCTGATGCCCTCTCACTTCTTTCCTCTCCTTTACAATGCAACTTCTTAAAGGAATTGTCTACAACCAGTCTCCTTTTCCTTTCCTCCCATTCTCTCTGATATCTATTCCACCCCACTCCACTGTAACAGTGCTTTTTCAGCATCCTGAAAGTCCCTCAGGTTGCCCAATTTTATGATCCATGCTTTGTTCTCATTCTTACCTGACATGTTGGAGTAGAAAGTCTCCTTTCATGAAACATCCTCTTTCCATGACTTTGAGTCGCCTCTCTCTGGGTTTTTCTCCTATCTTGTCGACCACTCCAGCTTACTTTCCATTTCCTGACTGCTAAACGTTGGAAAACCAAGGGGCCAGTGCTCTGACCTCTTCCTTATCTAAGATTCTCACATAGTGATCTCATTCCCTTGCCTAACTGTAATGAATTCCAAATATATATCTCTAGCTTAGACTTCTCTCTAGATGAGTCGCTCACATTTTCAGCCCCAAAGGCATTTTTGTGCTAATTAGAAAAAGCTACCTTTTCCTCAAGCCCTTGACTGCCATCTTCTGGAAAAATTTCAGAGTAGAAATTTATTACTTATCTTATGATACCAATGTGAATTATGCCTCTTTCAGCTGCTTGATCCTCAGCCGTTAGCAGCGGTTCCGTTTCTCCATGTGGGTGGCATGTAGTAGGTATCACAAGCTCAGTGGTTCCCAAACTGAACTCTTAATCCCCAGTCCCATCTTCCTGACACCTTTCTTTTCTTTTCTTGAATAGAAGTAGTCTTTCCTATTAAAAATTCTTCCCGTTGCTGAGGTCAAACTCCTTGAAGTTAGCCTCAACTCCTCTTTCTCCCATACCCCTCCTTTAATCCTTCAGCAAATCCTGATGGTTTTTCCTTCAGATACCTCAGAATGTAACCACTTCTCACTACTCCCACTGCTCCCACCCAGGTCCAAGTTCTATCATCTCACCATTATTATTCGGATAGCCAGCTTCTTCTCTTATGCCTCATTGTCTTTTCTCAACACAGCAGTTCAATTATTTATTTAAAACCTAGTTCACGTCATGTTTCCCCTTCTCCCTAAATCCTCAAAGGGCTCTACCATTCATTTAGAGTAAAAACCAAAGTCTTTAAAGTGGCCCACAGGCCCTACACCATCCAGGTCTGTACCACAGCTCTGACCTCATCTCCCACCCCTCTCCCCATGCTCTGTGCTCAGGCATGTTGCCCTCCTTCTTCTTCCTCTAATATATGCCAAGAGTGCCTCAGGCACCATGCCAGGATCTTCTTATGTAAAGCATGGCTTCTTAAGTCTTTGCTCAGATGTCAATTTATCGTATTGGAGAAGCCTTCCTCGACCAACACATTTAACGAAGCGACTCCCCTTCCGCAGTATTTAGTATCTCCCTTCTCAGTTTTCTCCATAGCATTTATCGTCTGGCACATACATTATTTACTGTTTCATCTCGCTAAAATCTATGCTTCATGAGGCTAAAGACTAATTTTTACCCCTCTACTATATCCCAAGTTTCTAAAACAATTCCTGACAAGGAACTCAATAAATAATAAAAGAATGAACACCAACATCCCTAAATCTCTCTGTGGAACCCTATCCTTAAAAAGACACGAAGGTTTGGAATGGTCCTTCACAATTCCAGTTTCTCAATTCCAAGATAAAAGCATTTTCAGAAGTCCCAGAATGAATTTAAAATCTAATTTGAAAACTGCATTGACTTTAAAGCTTTCTGGAAGGGACTTAGTTTACCATAGAGAAAGCAAGTCGGCGCCATCTAGTGGCAACAAGAGAAGTATACATTTGTGTTACTTGAATTAGTGATTAGAAACATAATTGAAAAAGTAGTCTTTGATCCTTATTAATCTATGAAGATAATTACAGTGCTCTCAGGTTTACATTCTCAAAAGTTTGCATTTTCCACAGAATATGTTGAATTTTGAAAAAGTACTGTTTTGTTTCTTCTAAATTATTTATTACTTATTTTTACTTCCAAATTTTTGTTTTTTAGGATCTGACATTCATTGTTCCTCTTTATTTTTCTAAATGTTTTATCCTCTACTTCTCTTTAAACTCTTACATGTTACTGTCCTAGCTACAGAGTGGGTAAATAAAGGCTCTATCTTTTAAAGGTTGATATTCTAATAGAAACAGCACCTCTGAGAGTAAACATCTGAAAGAACATGCCATATGATGCAGTCATCTCTTCAGGCCAGGCTTCTGAAGGCTACTGAAGCTTAATTATTGTGTATGCTTCCACCGTTGAGGCATGAGCTTTTGGGAGTCCTAGCTTGCTGTCGTTCAGGAAGTGGAACTTATTACTGTATGGAGAAACGAAGACAGAAAAATATTCACGTCCACCCACATTGACAGGAAAGACAGAAATTAAGTAAAGTCTCTGACCGTCATGCTCACATTCAAAACGTTAGGTCATTACAGTTCTTTGGAAAATTAAAGCAGAAATTCATTAGTTCTACCTCAGGAGCCTGTGACCTTTCTAGTCCTGAGTTAGCTGGAGGGGGCCTGGGAAATTTGTGTCTGCCACCAAGAGGCCTGAGCAATGATCAGACAAACTAAGAAAGGATATCGGATAAGCAGAGGGTGTTGGGGGGGGCGGGTAGGTGTGGAGAGGAACTCTGTATGCCAAAGCTCAGATTAGTCCCAGACTTTTCAAATGGAAGAGGACTTTTTGTCTGAGAAGCTCCAGGGGGTAAAGGTTGGACCAAGGAAATGTGATAAGAAAACAAATCTCATACCAACATTAAGAAACATTTTCCAATAAGGTTTTTTTTTTTTCCCCAAAGAGATCAAATCCTCGGTTCCCCATCGGTGGGAAGGTCCAAGCAGAGGCTAGATGAAAACCTGCCAGGGTTTTTTTTTTGACGCTATTAAGAGTCTCTGATTCTCTGAATGACCTTGCTTTCTCTGTATACACCAAAACCCTCTTCACTCTTCAGTACTCACTTCATACCCCATTTGTTTTTTTGGACACTGCTTTTTGAAGCCATCTTTCCTATCTTTGTGTTTCCTTTCACTTTAGATCTAGATCAGCACTTACTTCATGCTACCTGTGTTCACTGATGCTAGGCTATTTGAAGACAGGGGACCACATCTTGTAGTTGTCTCCCTATTGGGCTTGCCATGTAGTAGGTGAAGGTTAAATATTTATGGTAGAGAATGGTAGAAAGACTACCAAAAATTGTTTCAGCTGATATCTGGGCCCAAGATACTTAGCCTTAGTCTAACTCTTCAGCCCAAGATACTTAGCCTTAGTCTAATTTTTCAGCTAGTTGTTAGGGAAATTAAAATATTTGTTAAGTCTGTTCCCTTGTTAAAATTATAAAATTTTATAATTTTATAGTTCTTGTAGTATCAGTTCTCTTTTTTTTGAGATGTGTTATTTATCATACACTTGACACCACTGGAAGCTGATACAGAAGTTGATAGTACAACAGTTTTAAGATGTTTCCGAATTTAAAAAAAACCTAATTTTATATTATGTAGTTATTTTAGAATTTTTCCTTCTGCCTATAGATACTGACTTTTTAAAAAAAAAAAGATTGCAGGTAAATAGTTTTTTTGATATAATATTTTTTTTGAGAAAATATCTTTTTAATTACAGAATTTTGTATTGTATTTTGAATAGTATATTTTAAAGCTAAAATGTTCCACATTTTTAAGAAGAATTAAGCGAACTTTGTTTCTAAATCGTCTTTCCTTCTGAAGCTATATTTATATAATTTAGCATTCCATCATAATAAAGTGGTGATATTGAAAAAGGACATGCTAATAGGATTAGTAAGTAGGCTTTTTGTGTATCCTGCATCTAATTTCTTTGACAATTGGTTGCTGTTATTTTATCAGAGGCCCCAAATTCTCTTTATTTAATGGGCTAGATGGTTTCAGCACTGCTTATAACACTTAATTGCTTCTCTGCAAATTAGAAAATTTAGCATTCTTAGCATTTGTGCTATGTTTAATATTTCTAAAGTATTGTGCTTCTTAGTAACTGCTGTGTTCTCTAATTGTGATGGCTGAAAAGACAATATTAGATACTTTGACTTGTAATTAAAGAAGCATTGTTTCCTTGTAATTACTGCTAGAGTACATGAAATTTAGGTTGTATTAATTTATCTTTGTAGAATATGCTGAATTTCTACATTGCAAAGGAAAAAAATTTACAGATTTTGATGAAGTTCGCCATGAGATTGAAGTAGAAACAGATCGAGTAACTGGGATGAATAAAGGCATTTCCTCCGTACCCATTAATTTACGAGTCTATTCCCCACATGGTAAGTAAAATAACGAAATTCCAAATTCTTGTACTCGAAAATTTCCACTATATTAATCAATGTACATTATTTATGGACTATGGTTTGTTTTCTCAAAAAAATACCAAGTTTCTAGGGTTATGCTTAGTCACTTCTGTAAACAGTATGACCCAACAGCTCATCGATTTATTTATGGGGAGGCAGGAGGAGATGACTTTTAAAAGAGAAATTAATAATTCATTTAAAAAAGGTTTACTTTGAACTTTCAGAAGTCTAAAGAGATATGCATGAAAACTTCCATTTTTAATATCTTCATTCTTTGCAGAAGTCTTAGGGGTGCATGGTTCTATGGTTGAGTCTTCCCTCATGAATCTTCTTCCAGTCCTGTATATTCCTATTTAGTCTCTTCCTGAGGAATCAACTGGGATTTTTTTTTTTCCAGATTGTCAGCAGAAACTTATAAATCACATAACTAGTTCATAACTCAGATACATTCAAGAATAGCCTCCATTCTGACTTATATTTTAGTGGGGCAGATTTTGATCTCTGATCTTATATCCAGCTCTGTTGCTTTTAAAAAGGAGCATGAATGACATACACTCAATTATGACTTCCCAAGAGGATATGGTGGCAACATTTTTGTGTGCATAGAGAGGGATAGCCAGGTCAGGGCTGGAGTCACTGACTCAGTAGTGTCCTGCACTCCCAAATGGTGCTACAGGAATCTGGCTCTATAACCTGCACACTAACCTCAAGACCCCATGAGGTTCATGGCTTTCCAATAGACTACGTGGTCAATACTGTAAATAACATAAGATGCTTTTAAAGGGAAGCACAAATCTTACCCTGAGAATTTTTATACCATTTGAAGGCAAAGTGCAAGACTGAGAGACAGCATATTCAGTTATTGTTCAGTATTTGAATTTCATCCCCCCCCCGGTTAAAGATATGACAGATCTCTGAGAAAACTATTAGGTATGCAAATCAGTGCCTGTTAAATCATGCTGAAATGATCATTTGAACAAGCACAATCATATCATAAAAACAGAGAAAACTTGCAAAACCATTTTGAATTCTGTTTTTTTGTTCTATGCATGTGAATTAGAGTTCTGCAGATACGTATAAAGCTCAACTTGTTTTATTTCTACTAAAACGATGATTCTGTGTTGTTGATATATTTCAGCCTTGAGGTTGTATGTAAGACCTTTTTTCCCCCTTTCTGCATAGTGTTAAATCTAACCCTCATCGACCTACCTGGAATTACTAAAGTGCCTGTGGGAGATCAGCCACCAGATATTGAGTACCAGATCAGAGAAATGATTATGCAGTTCATTACCCGGGAGAACTGTCTGATTTTGGCTGTTACCCCAGCCAACACCGATCTTGCAAACTCAGATGCATTGAAGCTAGCTAAAGAAGTTGATCCTCAAGGTGAGTGTGTGGCCCATAGATGAAAAGGAATTAGTTTAAAATTTTAAGAGTTGGGGTATATTGAATATATTTCAAAGTAACACAAATTCTCATAACTTGATTTCACTATTAATTAGCAATTGTTAACATTGTTAGATCTTTTGAATTTGAGTTAGAAAGAAAAATATGTTTTTGTACTTAAGATGTAGAAAGAAAAATATGGGGAATATAGCCTAAATCTATATAAATGAATGTAAAATTAGTTGAGATCTAAGAAAATGGACATTTCTAATGTTATGAACTACTTATTTTAAGATCTGATAAAAGAAATTTCTAATACAGAATTCAGATACTCCCCTTAGTTATTAAAGAGTTATCTGAATATACTTCCAATAAAAACATCTTTTCTGTTTTTTGGGGTTTTTTTTCTTTTAAAATAGGAAGTTCTTTTAATGCATGTAAGATTATTTAGTTTATAATTATTTGACATATATTATAAAAGCAAAGACCTACCTGTTATTGGCATTTAAGAATCTAAAGAGTCCCTTATTTATGCTATTGTTTGCTTTTTTTTTCTTTCTCTTAGCTGAGTAATCATTTATCCACAGGGGACCTCAGTAATGGGTCTTTGCATGTGTGTTTAAGAAATTATGGAAGGGCACTTAGCAGTGTGTCCTTTCAAGATGGAGATGCATCTTCTCCAAGTCTAGGAATTAAAAAAAAAAAATAGTTTGCCCCATTTTCTGTGGTCTCTTTATCTGAAATTCTTATTGTTGTCATGTTAAAACACCTAGATTAAACCTTTTTTTTAAAATTTCTCTTTTATCAATAATTTGTCCTTTTGTTCTACTTTTTGGAAGGTTTATTCCTTTATCTTCAGCTCCTCTAATTAATTTTTCATGTCTGATATCATTTTAAAAGTTCCTACAGCATTTTCTTATTTTGTAAATGTCATTTTAATTTTTTAAAATAGCGTCATGTTCTTGGTTTCTCTAGTGCAATATTTTCTCTAAAGATTTTAATGAGCGCTTTTTGAGGTTTTCCTTTTGTATTCTACCATGTCTGTGAGTCCTTTTTTTCCCCTGGTTGTTTGTTTTGGTCATTGCCTTTGATGTCAGAGGCCTTTTTCAAATGATTGGTGGTCTTTTGCTGCATGGGTAGATGTTAAGAGTAGAGCACTAAAAACCTGATAGAAGCTCTGCGTATGCTTGAAAGGGATTCAGTTGCTAATAGGCTTTTCCATAGGGTGCTTGGGCTGGGACCTGGTCATTTTGTTAGGAAACTTTCTCAGCTGCTGTTAAATTCTTTGAGTATTTTCTCTTGAGCTGGTCTTGTATAAGCCTGATGTCCAGTGGTCTTAGGGTTATGAGGAAGAATTGAGTTCTTGGGGGCAGGTGGTGTGGTTCTCATTATTCAGCATGTAGACTTCTTAGTAATCCCTCTGCTTTCATAATGACGTTCCTGAAGGTCTTCTTGAGTCCAAAGTCCCCTCTGGTTCATCCTCTTCTGAAAGTAAATATTCAGTGTTCTGCTGAGGTTGAGGAGGAATAACCGTGTGATTATGCAAGATAGGAAAAAGGTTCTGGTGGACCCTTAAATTTAACAGCCAGCTATATAATTTTTCACCCAGTTCTTCTATTTTCAATTCTTCCTACACTAGCCTTGGTGCCCTTAGTTCTTGAACCTTTGCAGTGTTCTGCAATAATGATTGGTTTACTTCTTGTAAACTTACTCGAACAAACCTGAGATTGGTCCTTAGAACGAAACAGGTAGATGTTCCAGATGGCTGGATGGGACTATCACTATGATTCCTTCTTCAGCACCAGTGGCTTGGAAGAGCCAGATGATGGATTGGGGCTGGAGTCTAGTTATAAATATGATGCTAAAAACTCCTGTCTCAGAGGCCTTCTTGTCCCACAAGAAACAAAACCAGATTATCTGATTGAAACAAAGATGGCGGAGTTCCCGTCGTGGCGCAGTGGTTAACGAATCCGACTAGGAACCATGAGGTTGCGGGTTCGATCCCTGCCCTTGCTCAGTGGGTTAACGATCCGGCGTTGCCGTGAGCTGTGGTGTAGGTTGCAGACGCGGCTCGGATCCCGCGTTGCTGTGGCTCTGGCGTAGGCCGGTGGCTACAGCTCTGATTCAACCCCTAGCCTGGGAACCTCCATATGCCGCAGGAGCAGCCCAAGAAATAGCAACAACAACAACAACAACAAAAAAGACAAAAGACAAAAAAAAAAAAAAAAGAAACAAAGATGGCACTTCCATCAGTGGTTTTTAGCAAGTGCAGCACAATTCAAATCCCTGAAAAGTCCACTCTTACTTCATGGAGGAGTGCAAATAATATCTTCCAGTCTGTCTCCCATAAGTCTGTATCCAAAAAGTTAAATGAGGCTTTTTTCCCCCTGTCGTAGACCTGACTTATTTTACAAGCTTATTTTTATTAGCTACCACTTAAAAATTGCCCTGTGGGAGTTTCCACTGTGGCTCAGTGGGTTAAGAACCAGACTAGTATCCATGAGTAAGCGGGTTTGATCCCTGGCCTTGTTTAGTGGGTTAAGGATCTGGCATTGCCACAAGCTGTGGTGTAGGTTGCAGACGCAGCTCAGATCTGGAGTTGCTGTGGCTGTGGTGTAGGCTGGCAACTGCAGCTCTGATTCGACCCCTACCCTGGGAACTTCCATATGCTGCAGGTGCAGCCGTAAATTAAAAAAAAAAAAAAAATTGCCCTGTAAATGTTTATGAACTTACTCCAAATGACCCTCATTTTTTATGACTCATTGTAACTCCTGCTTTGTCAAAGATAGAACCTCATTACCCCATTTTTTTGTATCCTGTATATGGTAGTCCTAAGAACAGATTTTTGAAAGTTTTGCTGACAATTCACAGATAATTTTGCAGATAATTGATAATTTTCCAGAAATAGAGAAAATACTGAATGCTACCATGTGCCACTTTCTTGTCTATTGACGCTTATATAGTGATTGCTAAGGAGGACAAATTCATTGCCTGAAAGATCTTAGTAAGTGCAACTTTTGGTTTTGTTATTAGAAGTTCCTTGCTAACCTCAGGCTTAATTATTTATTTTCTCATCATTATTTCATTTCTCACACTCCTGAACACTGTTATATTCAAGAAGCTTGAGGTTTGTATGATGATTAGATCTTCACTAGAGACTCACTTTTGGCATTTGCAATGCGGCTTTGGCTTGTGCTAACATCACTCAAGTTCCCAAAGAAGAGGTTGAATTTTTGCCCAAAGCAATAGGGGTCACAATGTGGTAAAATTATTAAAATAGAGAAAAGAGGAAGCTGTAGGACTCTATGAAAGACGAGTTTAGAATATAATATATACAGATAGGTGTATTGGGGTTGACCCTTGATGTATCCTCTGTGCCCTCCTAGTCATTCTATGGGAAGACTGAATCATTCTAATGTTGGATTCATAGGTCTAGTTTTCCTTATAATTACAACTTGGGTTAAAAGAAAGAAAATCGGTGACATCAGCTTTGGTTATTTAGGTGTGTATTGCTTAATTTCACCATGTTTGTGAATTTCTCAAATTCTCTTCTGTTGTTTTCTAATTTCATTCATGTGATGAGAGAACATACTTTGTATTATTTCAGTCCTTTTAAATTTATTGATACTTGATTTATGGCTGAACATGTGATCTATCATGGAGAGTGTTCCATGTGCATTTGAGAAAAATGCATTTTCTTCTGTTGTTTGGTAGAGTGTCTGATAGATGTTTTTTAGGTCTATTTGGTTTGTAGTACTATTCAAATTTTCTGTTTCCTTCTTGGTCTTCTGTCTGGTTGTTCTCTTCTTGAAAATGAGATATTAAAGTCTCACATTATTGCTGATGAATTATCTATTTCTCCCTTCAATTGTGTCAATTTTTGCTCTATATTTTAGGGCTCTCTTGTTAGGTATCTTTATACTTCTTATGTCTTCTTGATGGAGTGACCTTTTGATCATTATAAAATGTTCTTTTTTGTCTCTGGTAACAATTTTTATCTTAAATTCTGTTTTGTTTGGTGTAGCTACTCTTTTTTTTTTTTTTTTTTTTTTTGGTCTTTTTTGTCTTTTGTTGTTGTTGTTGCTATTTCTTGGGCCGCTCCCGTGGCATATGGAGGTTCCCAGGCTAGGGGTTGAATCAGAGCTGTAGCCACCGGCCTACGCCAGAGCCACAGCAACGCGGGATCCGAGCCACATCTGCAACCTACACCACAGCTCACGGCAACGCTGGATCGTTAACCCACTGAGCAAGGGCAGGGACCGAACCCGTAACCTCATGGTTCCTAGTCGGATTCGTTAACCACTGCGCCATGACGGGAACTCCCGCTACTCTCTTTTTTAATTCTCTAACCCTTTTGGTTACTATCTTCTTGGTGTATCTTTTTCCATCCTTTACCTACTTAGCTCCTTGAATATAAAATGTGTCTCTTGTAGACAGCATATAGTTGGATCAGCTTTTAAGAAACTCATTGTACCAATCAATATGTGCCTTTCGATTTGAGTGTTAATCCATTTCCATGTAACTACTGAATGTAGAATTTATGCCTATCATTTTTCTGTTTTCTATATGTGTTATTCTTTTCTGTTTTTCTGTTTATTACCGTATTTTTGTTAAAGCATATTTTCTAGTATATCATTTTAATCATCTTGTAATTTATTTTAGTATTTTGAAGTTATTTTCTTAGTGGCTGGCATGAGATTACAATTAACCTCTCATAACAGCCTGCTTCAGATGAATAGCAATTAAATTTCAACAGTATGCAAAATTTTTGCTTCTGTATAGCTCCATTCCCTCCCTTTCCTTTGTGTTATGATTGTTCTACAAATGACGTCTTTATATATCATATGCCCATCAACACAGACATAATTGGTGCTTTTATGCAGTTGTTTGTTAGATTAGATAGAAAAAGTTCAATAAACTATATAGATACATTTATATATTTTTTATATTTACCTCTATACAGTTGTCCTTTGGTATCCATGGGGGATTATTTCCAGGACCTCCAGTGGATACATACCCCAAACTGCAGATGCCCAAGTTCCTTGTATAAAGCAGTGTAGTATTTGAATATAACCTACGTACATCCTCCTGCATACTTTAAATTATCTCTGAATTACTTATAATCCCTAATACGATATAAATACTATGTAAGTAGTTTCTGGTGTGTGATAAATTCAAGTCTTCATTTTGGGAACTCTGGAAGTTGTTTTTTTTTTTTTTTTTTTTTTTTTTTCTATTTTTGATCTACAGTTGGTTGAATCCATGAATGTGGAAACCATGGATACAGAGGGTCAACTTAGTTAACTTCACCAGTGTTCTTTATTTCTTTGTGTGGATTGGAGTTACTATCTAGTGTCTTTTCATTTTAGCCTGAAGGGCTTCAGCTAGTATCTGTTATGGGGTAAATTTTCTAGTGAGGGATTCTTTCAGTTTTTATTTATCTGGGCAATCTCTTAACTTCTCTTTAACTTTTGAAGAAAGTTCTTAGTTGTAGTCTTTCTTTCACCATTTTGAGTATATCTCCTCACTGCCTTCTGACCTCTGTAGTTTTTGATGAGAAGTCATCTGCTAATATCATTGAGGAGCCCTTGAACATTATGAATCTCTTCTCTCTTGCTCTCTGAAGATTTCCTTTTTTATCTTTTGAATGTTTATGATGTTTATAGATGAATATCTTTGATTTTTATTCTCTTTGGAGTTTGTTGATTTTTTTGTATGTGTACATTGATTTTTTGGTCAAATTTTAGACATTTGCAGCCTTCATTTATTTAACTATTCTTTACTCCCCTTCTCTTTATGAGATTCCATTAAATGTATTTGGTACTTTTGATGTATCATACAGCTCTCTGGGGCTATGTTCATTTACTTCTTTATGTTTTTGCTCTTTCTGAGCCTCAAATGGGAGAAACAATCTGAATTTACCTGTCTTCAGGTTTGCTGAGTATTTCTTTTACCTGATCAGATCTGCTCTTGAATCTCTCCAGGGAATTTTTTATTTTATTTTATTTTATTTTTGTCTTTTGTCTTTTGTTGTTGTTGTTGCTATTTCTTGGGCCGCTCCCGTGGCATATGGAGGTTCCCAGGCCAGGGGTTGAATCAGAGCTGTAGCCACCGGCCTATGCCAGAGCCACAGCAACGTGGGATCCGAGCCGCGTCTGCAACCTACACCACAGCTCACGGCAACGCCGGATCGTTAACCCACTGAGCAAGGGCAGGGATCGAACCCGTAACCTCATGGTTCCTAGTCGGATTCGTTAACCACTGCGCCACGACGGGAACTCCTCTCCAGGGAATTTTAAAATTCCTATTATTTCAGTTTCCACCTTCATAATTTCTATTTATTTAAAATAACTTCTGTATCTTTATTGATACTCTATATTTGGTGAAACACCATTCTCTTCTTATTTAGATACGGCTTCCTTTAGTTTTTTGAACATATTTAAAATAGCTGCTTGAACATCTGTGTTTGAGTTTACTCAGAGGCAGTTTCTACTGAATGCTTATCTTCCTGTGTATGAGACTTACTTTCTTTGCATGTCTTATAATATTTTGTTGAAAATGGAACATTTTAAGTAATATATTGTGGCCACACCCCAAATCAGAGTCATTTCTTTCCCCAGTGTTTGTTTTTGTTGTTGTTTATTATTGTTGTTGTGGTTATTTGTTAGCTTAGTAATTTTCCTAAATTAATTCTGTAAGTCTCTATTCTTTATTGTGTGGGGTCATTAAGATACTTACTCAAAATCTTCTTATTGGTCAGTTAATTATTGGACAAGATTTTCTCAAATGCTTAGGGTCAAGAAGTCTTCCAGCAAGTGCAGAAGGGTTTGATGTGCATTTTGGAATATGCTTTTAGTGCTCTGGCAGTTTTTTAGCTCTGCCTTAACCTCCACATCCTGCTTATGTAAAGCCTTAAGGTTAGGCAGAGGTGAGAGTTCGGTCCTTGTGAGGTCTTTCCTGAGAATGTGCATAGTCCCAGACATACATGTAGCCTTCTAGATTCTAGATTATACAAAATTCAAAGGACCTTATGGTTATTTCATTCTCTGATTTTCCTTTTAAGTTTTTCGGTCACTTTTTTTTTTCCTCCAACTGTTATTGCTGCCTAAGGCAGCAGTGATATTAAACAGTTACTACTGACTGTTTTCAGTATACTTCATCGGAGAAAAGCTATTGGTACTGAGTAAGCTCTGAGTCAGGGCCAAATAAAGAAAAGCTCTATGAATAGATATTTTTAGAGAATTACTAGGCAGGTTAAATAATTATAGTTCTCTAAAAGTTGTATTTTTGGTGTATTTCAACCTCATTTTGTCCCTTCTAATAGTTGCTGGCTGCTGGCTTTCACTGTGATTGTGAAAGGAGAGGGAAATGGGAATAAGGAAAGTTAAAACATCACGAATCTCTGTTCTTCTTGTGATCCAGAATTTTTGTTGAATAAATGCCCTTCAATTTGTTGTAAGCCTTTGGTTACTCTTGAGAGTTCTGAAAAAGCTGATTTTGATAATTTTTTTGCCAGTATTCTTATTGCTTTTATGGAGGAATGTTCTTTTCAGAGGTACTTATTCCACCATCCCTTATTCCATTCCAATATTCTTCATTTTAATCTTAAATAACTTTAATAATCAGGAAATTTTCATATAGAATACAGCTGAATTAGAATCTGGTTGTGGCATCTCTTACCCTGTTAGTCTTCAGCATTGATTTGGTTGGCTTGGAAGCGACCTGTTTTTATCACTTCATGTATGTCTCTCCTGAAGTTTTACCATTAGCTAAAGATGATGACCTATTTAGATAATGGGGGCCACTCTTTTTGTTTCGTTTTGTTTTTCATTTTTTAAAGTTTTATCGAAGTATAGTTGATTTACAATGTGATAATTTCCTGATGTACCACAAAGAGATTCGTCTATATATGTACACACAGAGGATGATTCTTAATTCAAGGTATCCGAATTGCAGTCTTATCCACCAAGGTACATAATTATATATTTTTATGAGGGGTGGTCTATTTTAGGCAGTAGGTACTTTGCACTAAATTAAGCCTATTTGATAGGGACAGTTCATTTTCACCTAAGCAGGACTCAAGTCTATTTGAATATATGCTTGAGAAGGATGTTTATGTTGAGATGTTAACTATATATTATTTGCATAATGTAATTAAAATAAAATCTTTTATAAAATAAATGTTACTGTAATGCTGGGATATAGCTATATATGTTTTATATAAGTTTCATGATGAATTATTCTAATATACATAGAATGTCACAAATTTATAAGGTCAGGGTCATATCTTACATCATTTGTGAAAAATGTCTTTACTGACTAAATGAGCATTTTTAACAAAACCAAGGTGAATGGCTACATTATTTAAAAGGTCAAATCCCTATTGTTAAGAATTACATAATAATTTATATATATTTTTCCTGGTATAGGGGTCTTAACTTTTCAAAGTACTCTTTTTTTTCTTTTTTTCTTTTTGTCTTTTTGCCATTTCTTGGGCCGCTCCCGCGGCATATGGAGGTTCCCAGGCCAGGGGTTGAATCGGAGCTGTAGCCACCAGCCTACACCAGAGCCACAGCAACGCAGGATCCGAGCCGCGTCTGCAACCTACACCACAGCTCACGGCAACGCTGGATCGTTAACCCACTGAGCAAGGGCAGGGACCGAGCCCGCAACCTCATGGTTCCTAGTCGGATTCGTTAACCACTGAGCCACGACGGGAACTCCTCAAAGTACTCTTAACATACCTTGGTTTCACCAGAATACTGTGAAGTTGGTTGGGATGAGGTCCTATTTTGGGTTGAAGAAATTTACTCAGGAGACATACACAGTGTTGAATAAGATGCCTGCAATCACATCGTGCATTTGTGGTGGCCCCTTCCTCCTTATCTAGTGCTCCTTCTATTTCATCAGACCACACTTCAGTTAATTGCCTTGTTAAAGGGTATAGATGAAAGAACACAGATGTGTTACTTTCTGGTTGTATGTTCTTGGACAGGTTATTTAACTTTGAATTTTATTACCTCAACTCTAAAATGACATGAAATTGTAATAAATCTTATCTCAAAATGTTGCTATGATAGTTAAATAAGATAAATTTATTTGTGAAGATAACTCTAACGCTAAATGGCTAGCCAAATGCTCGCAATTCTGACTGAAGGCCAGATGGCTGGGACATTACGGGATGTGCATGTTCAACATTGTTTTGTATTTGAGGAATAAATATTTAAATCAGAATAAAAACCCAAACAAATGCTAGTAATACTTTCCTCTTGAAAATGTTCAAAGGATACTGCTTTGTTATCCCTACCCCCTTTGTTTAGGGCCACACTTGTGGCATACGGAGGTTCCCAGGCTAGGGGTTTAGTTGAAGCTGTAGCTGCTGGCCTATACCACAGCCACAGCAACACCAGATCTGAGCTGCGTCTGCGACCTACACCACAGCTCACGGCAATGCTGGATCCCTAACCAACTGAGAGAGGCAAAGGATCGAACCTGCATCCTCATGGATCGTAGTCATATTTGTTTCCACTGGGCCACGACAGGAACTCCACTACTTTGTTATTTATTGTATGTAATTTATAGTAATAATAAACTTATAAAACAATGCATCATTCTGTAATTCAAATTGCTGTCTATACTAATATAAATTAATTAGACTTGATAATACTTAGAATTATAATAGAATCATTTTGAATATTTTAATAATGTTTCATAAAAATAATAATAATTTCAAATTCACCTTCAAGTTACTAGATTAACTGTAGGTGAAAGAAGACCTTATCTGGGTTGGGGCTGGAAGGAGGGTTGTCCTTAATGTCTCTTGATGTATTTAGGGCATTGTGCCAGCTGCTGCTCATAAATTTAGAGTGAAAGGGGCAGACTAGAATTCTTACTATGGATTGCTAGGATTCTCACCGTGGAGAGACTGCACTGATTCCCCTAAGGAACATTTCCTCCAGCTATTTACAAATTCTACTCAGGTACATTAAGAATTCAATCACTGCCTTAGTGAGTTAGTTCATTAATTTGTTGTTCAGTAGACATTTATGAAGCATCTATTGATAAAAATGCTCAAGGTCAATAGTGTTAGTTCTAAATGCTGGATCACCAGTGGAGTATTTCGACTAAGTAGATGCTTAGTACATACTTCTGATTATTTTTGTTGCTCTCTACTACTTAAAGAAAATGAGCTATTTGTTTGCATGGCATGTTCTCTTATGTGTGAGGTCATACAAGTCCCCAGAAAAAGGTATAGAGAGGATCTGCTTTATGAAATTAACATTTTCATATTTGAGGGGATGTGATTTGACTCATAGCATATATTAAGTCAAGTGAAATGAGTTGTATAATAACACCTTGTGTCATATATTATAACCTTAAATTAAGTTTCCTGTCAGGTAGGTGTCATTGCCCAGTTTTATATAAGAGGAGCCAAGCTTAGAGAAGCTGTATATAACTTGCTCACAGTTAGACAGCTGGTAAGTAGCAGAATCATGATATGAGCCCACCTATCCCTGATACTAGTGTCTATCTTTCTCATGCAACTGTGTTTTAAACACTTTATTTGGGGATAATTGTGAAGATATGTTATATTTTTGTAAAATTAGAGCTTGATAATGTAGTTTGATGGTACCAAACCTGGTGAAACATTGTTAAGTTGAATTAGGTTTGCTTTATAATTCTTTTTTTTAAGACAGAGGTTTATTAGAATATTCTGCATCAATGTGTTGTGACCCCTTAACAAACTTAAAGACTGAACTTCTAGAGCAAATATTATAAATGCTAGATAAAAAAATGGTTTGGGAGAGTTCCTGCTTATATTTTCTCATGATTGCTCCTTCATTATTCCCCGAAAGCACTCAGTGAACATTATATTCAACTGGTTTAATGTGATTTTCACTTTTCATATCAGTTTTCAGTATGGTTATGTTGCCTTAACTAATTATAAAAGATCATTGTAGTTGCTTGTTCATTTATTCAACAAATAGTTAATGAACGACTACTATATGCCATGTACCATTTTGAGCATCATGAATACAGTTCGGCAAAACAAATTCTTGGCCTTGTGGAATTCACATTCTAATGGAAGAAACAAACAAAATGACAGATAAATGATTACTTTAATATCTGGTGGTGACGAGTGCTTATGAGGAAAAAAGAGATAAGGGAAGAGAGAGTGATTGGGAATTTTAGGCAGACAGTCTGTGAAAGCAGCATTTGAGCAGAGAACTGCAAAGTGATGGAATATCTGAAGGGGGAGCATTCCAGGTAAAGGGGACTGCAAGCACAAAGAATTGGGAGTTGAACTGGCTTGACGTGTTAAGCGACAGCAAGGAGGCCATCTAGGGGAGAGCTCTGTGAGAGGAAGAGAAGTACTTTCTGCTATCAGAGTGGTAGGTGGGCCCAGATCATGTGGAGTCTTCCGGGCCATGACAGAGACTTGTGTTTTGTTCCAAGTGTGATGAGTATCCACTAGAGGGTTTGAGGGTAGAGAGATAAGATCTGATTTATGTCTTCATAGGTCGGTCTGGCTGCTGTGAGAAGAAATGACTAAAAGAGGGGGCATGAGTATAAACAAGGAGATCAGTTGGATTACCCCTTCAAAGAAGTTCCGTGGGGAGAGAGACGATGTGGCTTAGAATAACAGAGCAACAGTACAGAGGGGAAACCCTGTCAGATTCAATATAAATTTTGAAAGTAGAGCTGCTAGTTTACTGATGGCTTGCTGTGAGTAAAATAAAGGAGTCAAAGATGACTCCATGGGTTTTAACTAAAGGGACAGGTTAAATGGTGATGCCATTTAGTAAGATTGGGAATATTAGGAGAGAAACATATTTAGGGGAGAATCAGGTGTTCTCTTGTGGACATGTGAAGTTTGGAATGTTTATTAGACACCTATGTGGTGTTAGAGATTGGAATTTAAGCGAGAGTTTCAAGCTGGAGTTATGACTCTGGGAGCTATCAGCCCAGACATGGTATAGTGAGTTGAATTGTATCCCCTCAAAAAATGTGTCTAAAGTCTAATCCCCTTGCCTCTGAATGTGTCCTTATTTGGCAACAGGGTCTTTGCAAAGGTAATTAGGTTAAGAATCTTGGGGGAGTTCCCATTGTGGCTTAGCAGAAACAAATCTGACTAGTATCCATGAAGACACAGGTTCGATCCCTGGCCTCTCTCAGTGGGTTAAGGATCTGGCATTGCCATGAACTGTGGCATAGGTCGCAGACACGGCTCAGATCCCATGTTGCTGTGGCTGTGGTGTAGGCCAGTGGCTACAGCTCTGATTGAACCCCTAGCCTGGGAACCTCCATACGCCACGGGTGTGACCCCCCAAAACAAACAAACAAAAAAAAAAGAATCTTGAGATGAGGTAATCCTTGATTTACAATGCTTCCGAAATCCAATGTCTAGTGTCTGTGTAGGAGAAAAGAGAGGGAGGTTTGGGAGAGATACGGAGAAGGCCATGCCAAGTTGGAGGCAGAGATTGGAACTAGGCTGGCAGCCAAGGAATTCCAAGAGCCTCCAGAAGTTAGGAAAGGCAAGGAAGGGTCCTCCTCTAGAGTTTTGTGGGAATGATTATGACCCTGCTGACACCTTAATTTCAGATTCCTGAGCACCAGAACTGCGAGAAAATAAATTCCTATTGTGTTTAAATCACCACTTTGTGGTAATTTGTTGTGACATCCCTAAGGAGCTAATTCAGATAATATCTAATTTTTTGAGACTAGTTGATAAATGTAGATTAGAGTAGGAAGACCAAGGAAGCAGTGCTGGGGCCCTCCGGTATTTTAGTAGTGGTGGAGGTGAGGAGAAAAAGCAAAGGGGACTGAGAAGTGGTAGAAACCCGAGTAGGTATGGTATTCCAGAATCCATGGGAAAAGAGGGTTTCAAAAGGACATTGTGGGAATCCCCTGGTGACCTTGCAAGTAAGGATCTGGCTTTGTCCCTGCTGTGGCTCACCAAGATCCCTAGCCTGGGAGCTTTTGCATGCCAAGGGCGCGGCCAAAAACAAAAGCTAGAAGGACATTGTGATTGTGCCAAAAGCGGCTGAGAGATGAAGTGGGTGATTTGGTAGGTCAAGGCCGATTCCATTCCTCAGACGTTGTAAGGAAGCCCAATAACACAGTAAGAAATGACACATAGGAATTGCTAAGTATAGGGTAATAGGATTTCCCTTACATTGTAGTGAAGTGGTGCACCTAATAGAATGGCATAAAAGACAGTGCATCCATATTTCTTTGCCTCTCTGACTTGCCTTGTCTCACAGCTATTACTCAGCTTCAGACTTATAGTACTCCTCTGTGAGGAACCAGGGAAGTGCTGAGAAGCTGAATCCATTCAGGTGCTTGAATTCTTGGTGTATAAATTCTTTCCATTGCTTCCTGGAAGATTAAGTAGTAAACAGAAAGAAAACAGCCTTGAACTGGGTCTAATCATCATTACTTTCAATTTTTGTATCCAAACCAGACTTCCATGTTCTCATCTAATGGAGATGAGGGTAGAAAATTAACCATTGGATTTGGTACATGAAAGTCATTGCTGACCTTGATGAATAGGGTTTGGTAGGAAAGTCTCTTATGAGAAAGTTCAAAAGAAACTTGGATATAAGGAAGTGCAGACAGAATACAGACAGCTTTTCCAAGTTTTATTGTAGAGGAAAGCAGAAAAATGGGACACTAATAGTTTAAGTTCAGGGGAATTTTTTTTTTTTTTTTTGACCACCCTGTGGCATATGGAGTTTCTGGGCCAGGGATCAGATCTGAGCTGTAGTTGCAACCTATCTGCAGCTGCAGCAATGCTGGATCCTTAACCCACTGTGCAGAGCTAGGGATTCAACCTGCATCCCAGCACTACAGAGACACTGCCCATCCTGATGTGCCACAGTGGGACCTCCAAGGGAATGTTTTTTGAAAGATTGGGGATAATAATAGCATGATTGTGTGTTGATAAGAATGGACCAGAAGAGAGAGAAAATTGGTAAAGAAAATAGAGATGGCATAAATGTAGGGGAAGCAGGATAAAGATTGGATAAATAGATGAGACTAATTCTTGATTAAGGGAAGTGGAGATATTATATGGGGCACCTGTGGTAGTCCTTGCTGTAAGAAGAGAACTGGATTGTTCTCCATTTTAAGAATAGGAAAGGCAGAGGATATGGTTATAGACAAAGTTGGTTAGATCGATTGGTGGAGAGAAGGCTTTTAATATACTGAGTTTATTTATGATGGTGTAATATCCACCTATCCTGAGAAGTTCTAATAGTCATATAGTTAAGACACCATGTTTACACTGCTGTTCAACATGGCTAGAAGTGACACTAACATCTCTGTGTTTTATAGGTACTGCTATAACCTAGCTGAGCAGTTTGTCATGAAGAGGTACTCACACTTTCTGTATAAAAAGCAGAAGAGTTAGTCCCAACAGTGATATTGATTTATTACTTGAGCATGAGTTCATTACCCATGAAGACACTCATTGTGCCTTTTATCTTTTGGGCACAGCAGTATTTTAGCATTTACCTATAAAGCTTGTCGTCTACAATAGCTGTTCAAAGCCCTCACTTAGGAGGCACATGTGTCTGGAAATTCCTTTTATGGTGACTTACTTCACAGCAAATGAATTTCATTTCTAAATCTAGCATGACCAGAGGTCTTCCTGAAGTATAAAAAACACTCCAAGAGGAGAGTTAGACCTCTTTGGGAAAGAGGGCACCATTTTCTCTTGAGGTGAAATTTGTGAATTGGTTAGAATTTACCAGGAAGCTGGAGGCAGACTTTTTTTGTTTTATGGACGTGTGTCCAACCTACCTCCTCGAGGTTTTGCCTTTCCTCAGGTCTCCCTCTTCAATCTGGAAAAAGTTAAAAGTCTGTAGGTGATGTAAGCTGATACTCATTGACCTTTGGCAACACTTAGCAGTTGCCAAAGCATTTACTTTTCTGTCTGTTATGGAGATGCTAGAGATGCTGTTCAGTCCAACAGAAGCGCCAAGCTTCCAGGCATTAAGCCAGCATTCAGAATATGGTGAATATATTTATAAAATGCAAATGTAAGAGCAATCCATGGAGAAAATCTATTTTCCAGCCAGTGTCTATGTCTTTGCAGCTCTTTTTTCCTAATTGGATTCCCATTTTACCTTGACATTCTTTTTTTTTTTTTTAATTTTTTTTATTATTTATTTATTTATTTTTGTCTTTCTGTCTTTTCTAGTGCTGCACTCATGGCATGTGGAGGTTTCCAGGCTAGGGGTCTAATCAGAGCCATAGCCGCTGGCTTACGCCAGAGCCACAGCAACACGGGATCCGACCTACACCACAGCTCACGGCAACGCTGGATCCTTCACCCACTGAGCAAGGCCGGGGATCGAACCCACAACCTCATGGTTCCTAGTCGGATTCGTTAACCACTGAGCCATGACGGGAACTCCTACCTTGACATTCTTAGATTAAATTCTTGACCGTATTAAAAAGAATTAATACAGTTGTCCTTTGGTACCCCTGTGGAATTGCTTCCAAGAGCCCTCACAGATACCAAAATCCACAGATGTTCAAGTCTTTACATAAAACAGCATAGTCCACCCTCCTCACCTGTAGGTTTTCATCCACAGATATAGATGATGGACTGTAGATATTAAGTAATTGAATCAAGAGTACAAACCCTGATATTGAGTCAGTTAATATTTGTGAAGCTATCTTATTCTTTAAGAAGAAATAACTTAGTGTGTTAACTCATAGAAGGCGTGTTTTGACTTCTTAAGGGATATGCTTTTGGGCTTATCTTTCACATGAGTGAGACTCTTAAATTTTTTTTTTTTCAAATGGAGAAAGTGCTAGAAATAGAGGCTAAAACCAAAACATTTGAACCAAAAACTTTGAAAAAGTTGTTTTACATCAGTCCTGCCCGATCGTTCTTTTAACATCTACTATGTACTAGGCTTGAACAAGGATTGTGTTGGATGTCTGCTCTAGCGAAGGGGACCACGGATACACATGACTTTACAGTGCGATCAGGACTTTGATAGGAGGTATATGGACTATATCATTATAGTACTATACTCTGAAGTCTGAGAATTATGGATGCATGTTTCAATTTCATGTTTCTATTTTGCATTTGTACTTGAATTTCAGAGTTTCATGCATTCACAGCTTGAGTGAATATGTTGAATCTTATGTTAGTAATCAGCCCCTTTACAAAGAGAGTAGTTTGTCCGAGGTTGATAAATAGGCTTGCCTAAGCGTAGAGATGAATTTCCATTTAAGCTTTAAAAATGCGTGTTGTCTTAGAATTATATCTAAGATTATATATATACACAGAAATTATTGTATTCAGATTTATGTATATCATAGAAAAGTAAGTTGAACCCTAGAATTGGAAATGCAACAAAAAATTCATCCTATAGGATTAAAAACGCTTTTTTTTTTTTTTTTTTTTTTACAAAAATGTGTTCTACTTGGTATACTGTTTTTATTGGGAAAAACAGAATAGCCTTTATTATGAATTTTACTCTGAAAAAGAAAGAGAATAGATTTAGGACTTGAATATAGATATGTCTATAAATATATGTTTAATTCTTTTTAAAAATAAGAATGAGAGAGAAAAATGTGAAGCCATTGGCAACAGTGAACATGCTATTAAAATGGAACTTATTATTGTCATCAAGATTTTATCAGTGTGACAGACCACTAGTGTGGATTACTAAAACTGACATGTTCAGTGCTTTTACCACTGGGGGTCACTGTGAAGTCGTTGCTTGAACAAAGCTAAAATTTCCCTTTGTGGCATTTGAATGTAGAAATTTGAATGTGGAAAAGAATGACTGTTTATGAAAGACTAAATAATATAGAAGAAGTAAAACATTCTTTCTTTCCCTCAGTTGCATATTACTGATAATGAATCTTAAGAATTTTCTTTATATTGGTATATGGATAACTGTTGCATTGCTAATCAGAGTGAAAATGTTTAATTAATGGGACTTTAGCTTTATAGAACAATTGTGTTCTCATAACTTTATGTTTCAAAATTCAAAGACATTTCAAACACAAGTAATAGTTACCTATGCAATTGAATCTTACTCTATTGAATATTGAATTCTGATATGGCCCCAGGCTTCTAACATTCCCATTAGCGTAGTAGCTCTTTTAAAAGTTGCTGTAGAAACGTATTCTAGAATCCATCACCAGAATATCTGTTCAAACCAGATCTGTATATTTTGTTGTCTATTAAGAAAAATGTGACTATTAAAAGAAAACTCTTCTAAATTTCTATAAGATCTTTATTTTTCCTGGCTTTTGTAATCTCTTTGTTCCACCCTCTCTCCCTCGCTCTATTTTACTTTCCTTTCTCTTCCCTTTTTTTTTTTCTGTCCAATATTTCTTGAATGCTTGCTATGATCCTTGAGTAGGAAAACAATTTCTTCCATTGAGACAAGCATGAAGTAAGAAATTTAGTACCTGTAGGTGGAGGTTCATTTTTAGATAACTGGAGTGTCATTTGAGTAATTTATTACCTATAGATATAGAGTTTTTTTCTTTTACATGAGAAGCCAGGCTACAGGCTGAGAAAGAACTGGGAGACTGGGGCGGGGGATTGGAGGATAAGAGAGAAGGGGGTTGTATAAGATGTTTGTGGAGAAAGGTATTTTGGACAGCCACTGTGGGGAAAGAGAAGGAGAAAGTGGAACTCATTGAAGACTCCACTGAGGCCAGAGCCTTTTGCAACAAGCCTTAGGACTGGACTGTATGATTCCCAGAAACACGTAGAAGCTAGGGATTTGGAGAAGCAAATACCCAGATTGTTTTTGGGTTAACGTTCTGCAGGATCAGTTGGATGAAAGACAAAGTGGGCAAAAGAGTTGAGTATATTGGAAAAATAATAGAAAGATGAACTGTGAAATCCTTAGAAGAAGGGAAGAAAGTGAAACCAAAAAGAACTTGTAAGTTTGGGGGGAAAATCGAATGGTTCAGGGTTGAGAATCTGGATAAGATTGAAGAATAGCAGTGCATTATTCATGGTAGGTGAGTGAAGGAATTGGAAGAATAGGAATTTGTGGTTAGAATATTAGAGTTTATGATTTAGAGCTGGAATAAATCCAGGTTATAAATGTCCAGGACATGGTCATGGAAGGAAATTGCTAAAATGATGTGCAGGTGATAATCATTGAATAGAAGCGCTCAGGAAACTAAATACATGAGAAACGGATACCTCATCCTCATATACATTGATGTTGACTGGACAATGGTGGAACTAAGAGTGGTGAAGAAGACCATGATGCTGAAAGCTTCAATAAAGTGTGTATGTGTGTGCATGCGCGCGTGTGTGTTGACAACGGGTATCTGAGCGTTTGGTAGATGACAGCGGCAAGAACAGAGGGCACTGTAACCAGGTGATATAAAACTCCAAAGAAATATTTTTTATGAAAAGGTAGATGATTTTGGTTTGGAACAGAACTGAGGAGTAGGAAAACCTTATTAATCTTCATTCTCCTTTCCTTCACCTGAGGGGTATGAAGGAAAGAACTGGATTTAAATGAAGGCAAGGAGGTGAGAGCTATTGTTTGGACCAGAACATGAGTATGTTGGAGTAATTTGGTAACAATAAAGACTGTTCCAGATGGCACAGTGAGAGGGTTGGCAGAAAGGCAGCAAGGGGAGAAGTGGGCAGCTGTCAAAATGGAAATACAAGCTGTTCTGCTGAAATAACTGAGATGCATTCTTAAGAAATGTTGCCTTAATAGACATTACATTAATAAAAGCATAAGACGTATAAAAATTATGTTTGAAACAGTACAGCTTAGTGGTTAATTGTACAAACTCTGGAGCCAAACTGCCTAGGTTTGAATCTTGGCTCCACCTCTTACTAGTTTTGTGATCTTGGGCAAATTTCCTAATATTTCCACACCTTAATTTACTCATCTGTAAAATGGGGATAGCAATGTAAGATTGTTATGAAATTAAATGAATTAATATCTGCATAGTACTTAGAAAAGTACTTTGCACTTAAATAAGCTTTATAAAAGTATTACCTAAAATTAGTATGTTTCTATGGTTAAAAAGTAGGTTTGTGGCTGTATAATATCAGACTAATAGTTATTTTTCCTACAGGGATTTCTGTTATAAAAGCCAATAGTTGTTGCATTTTCTGGAAGTTTATAGCTGTTAAATTGAAATCTTTCTCAGCAAAGTTAAACTTTGCTTTCTACTTTTTCTTACCTGTCTTTTAGGGTTGCCAACATTATCACTTGTCCAAGGCTCCTTACACATTCATGTGTTGTTACCTTTATATAACCCATGATGACGATGCGCAAAACCAGAGCCAATTGCATTACATGCAGTTGGGTGCATGGCGTGTGTGTGTGTATGTGAACCATGGTTTCTGATAATGGTGCCTCTAGCGATCTATATAATGTGTATCATGTTTCTGTTTAGTAGGTCCCAGCAGAGCCCATGGCCTTAATAGAAACTTTTGCTGTAGGAGAAATTCCTCCTATTCAGAAGAGGAGACATGACCCAAGAAGCTTGCATGCGGTTTGAAAGTGAAGGGTGATGTTAAAGGAGAGATCTTGGTGTTATCAACTAGTTCCAAGTTAACCAGCTGGAACTTCCGTTAAGTCTCCATGCTATTGCCAATAGAATCCCTGGATGGTGTTCTGGACCAGAACACTTTGTGGTCAGCAGTCAACAGCTTGAGCTATCAGTTCAGGATTCCAAACAGTTTGCTGAGGGTTCTGGGTAGAATGTTATTGGTTATTGTCTGCAGTAAAACCCCCTGTAAGAGAAAGGTATGAGTGGGAAATATGTAATAGTCCCATGTCCACAACAGTGATGGAATCCTACTGGCATGCATTGTGAAGACGTCCTACCCTGCAGTGAAAGAAGTTTCTTAATTAAATCCTAAATGTGCTTTCTGGGAGGAAGTCCCTTGTCCACTGTCCATTGGTCTCTCAGGGCTCTACCTTCTGGGAGTTTCTTCCTTGCATTTTCCTCCATGACATATCTGAAGTGGAACTGAGGGATTATGATCTTCTCCAGAGATGCACAGCTTTCATAGCCTATTGTATGCTTGTAGAAACTTGGAGCCATAAAAGTTGTTTTAAGTCTCAAACTGTCAAAGACATTTTCAGGCCAGGCTTTTTGTTTCTTTGGGAATGCAATTTCTTAAAAAGAAAAAACTTATTACGGCTTAACTCTCTGCTTCTAGTTAATTCCATGTACAAATAATTACATAGAAGCTTTCTCCTAGACATAGATCTTAGATCTGTTTTGTTTGTTTGTCTCCTTGCCATGAGTCCTCTTCCCCCACCCCTCTTCTCTCTCTTTCACCTTGTGGTTACCTTGAGGCTACCTGGGTGAGGCTATAGGCTTGGGTAGGGTGGTATGCATTTTAAGTATAAAGTTTGATGAGATTTGACAAAAATATACATACATACAACTACCACCACAACTAAGATACAGAACATTTCTATCATCTACACAGGGTCCCTTGTATTCCTTTCCAGTCAGTCCTACGCTAGTCCCCCACTCCCGGCTCCAGGAAACCGCTGGTCTGCTTTTCATCACTCACTATACATTAGATTTGTCTTCAGAGTTTTATATAAAATGGAATCATACAGTAAGGACTCTTGGTGTCTAGCTTCTTCTGATCAGCATGTTTTTGAGATTCATCCATGCTGTTGCCTGTTTTAGTTTATTCTTTTAAATTGGTTAATAGTATTTCACTGTGTGCTGTGCCACATATTGTTGATTTGTTTACCTCTTGATGGAACTTTAGTTTTCTTTAATTTTGGCTGAGTACATATCAGGCTGCTACAAGTATTTATGTACAAGTTTTCTATGTTCATATGTTTTTATTCACTTGGGAAAATAGTTAAGAGTGGATTTGCTGGGTAAGCGCATGTTTAATATTTTTAAGAAACCACCAAGCTCTTCTCCAAAGTGATTGTACAACTTTTATTCCCAGCAGCAATATAGAAGTGCTTCATTTGCTCCACATGTTGGTATTGTTAGTTTTATTTTAACTGTAGTCATTGTAATGCCTATGTAGTGGTATTGATTTGCATTTCCCTGATGATTCATGATGCTAAACATCATTTCATGCCCTAATAGGCCATTTGTAAATTTTCTTTGGTGAGGTGTCTGTTCAATTCTTTTGTTTATGTTAAATTCTTCTTAATATTAAATTATGAAGTTTAAAAATTTCTGATGCAAATATTTTATGTAATGCAAATATTTTTCTCAGTCTATAGCTTACTGGTAAAATCCTTTCCATATCTTTTAAAGGGCAAGTTTTAATTTTGATGATGTACAATTTATTAATTTTAAAAATGTAATCTACATTTTTTATCTTAAGAAAGATTTGCCTAATCCAGATTTGCAAAGATTTTTGTCCTGTGTTTTCTTCTAGAAGTTTTGTAGTTTTAGCCTTAAATTTAGGTCTGTGATCCTTTTTTTGGTGTATTGTTTAAAATGAAGAAGGGTCAGAATTCATTATTTTCCATATGTATATACAATTATTTCAGCACCATTTATTTTGAACAGACTTTCCTTTCTCCATTGAATTACATTGACATCTTTGTCCAAAACCAGTTACTTGGGTGTAATCTATAATACTGGACTCTATTCTGTCCAGTTGATCTGTTTGTCTATTCTGTGTCAATATCACTGTCTTAATGACTGTAGCTTTATAATAAGCCCTGAGAGCAATTAATGCAAGTTTTATTCATTATTTCTTTCTTTATAATAGATACTTTGTATTTTCATTGGAATTTTTTAAATCAGCTTGTTAGTTTCTACAAAAAAAAACTTACTGGGACTTTGTCTACAATTACATCAAATCTATAGCTTTTGCTGTCTGATATGCTAGCCAGTAGCCATATGTGGCTATTAAAGTTAAAATTAACTAAAACCAAAAAAATTAATTCCTCAGTCATGCCTCACTTACAGTGCTTAATAACTACAAGTTACTTATTGCCTTTGTATTGGAAAGCTCACATATCAGACATTTACATTATTGTAGTAACTTCTGTTGAACAGTGTTGCTATGGACCAATTTGCAGAGAACTGACTTAATAGCATTGAATGCCTCGGTCAATGAACATTTTTTTTTTTCCATTTATTTAGGTCTTCTTTATGGTGTATTATAGTTTTCAGCGGACATGTCTTGCATGTATTTTATCAAACTTATGCTTATGCATTTTATGATTTGGGATGTTCTTGTAAATAGTTAAATTTTTTTGCCTTTCCAATTTTTTACTGCCAGTATATATATACGTACAATTTATTTTTGTATTTTGACCTTATATTCTGTGATCTCAAACCACTTATTAATTCTGATAGCCTTATATTCTGTGGTCTCAATCCACTTTTTAACTATGATAGCCTTTCGTAGAGTCTTTAAAATATTCTACATGTATACTCTTGTTCTTTGAGAGTAAAGACAGTTCTGTTCTTTTCTTTGTAACCTTATGCATTTGAATTGTTATTCTTGCTTTGTTTAACTGGCTAGAACCTTTAGTATAATATTGAATTGAAGAGTGAGAGTAGATAATTTTATTGACCTTTTCAAATAATCAGCATTTGGTTTAATTGTTTATGTCTATTATCTGTATTCTATTTCATTTATTACTACTCTTATTTCCTTACTTCTACTTCCTTTGGGTTTAATATATTATTCTCTCTGTAGCTTCATAAGGTTGAAGCTTAGATCTTTTTAAAGCTTTCTTATTTGGTAATAGTAATATATTAAGCTATAAATTTTTATATTTTTTATTAAAGTATATTTGATTTACAGGATTGTGCCAATTTCTGCTATAAAGCAAGGTGACCCAGTCATTCACATGTATACCCACATACACAGTCCTTTTCTTATATTATCTTCCATCATGATCTATCCCAAAAGACTGGATATAGTTCCCTGTGTATATAGTTGGACCTCACTGCTTATCCATTCTAAATGCAGTAGTTTATATCTACTAACCCCCCAAATCCCAGTCCATCCCATTCCTTCCTCTTTCTCATTTGGCAACTATAAGCCTTTCCCTTAGGTCTGTGAGTTTCTGTTTTGTAGGGAAGTTCACTTGTGCTATATTTTAGATTCCACATATAAGTGATATCATATGGGTATAAATTTTCCTGTGAGTTCTTAATTAGCTATATACTATAAATTTTGATAAGTTGTACTTTTGTTTTATTTAATTTTAAGTATTTAAAAATTTCCTTGTGACTTCCTTTTTGACTCATGGTATTTTAGACATATGTTGTTCAGTTTCCTAATATTTTAGCATTTTCCAGGTAACTTTCTGATAGTAATTTTGGTATGATTTTATTCCTTGTAAATACTGAGATTTATTTGTTAGTACTACATATGGTCCATTTTGATGTATGACCAGTGTGCATTTGATAAGGCTATATTCTAATGTTATTATCTTCTTCTGTAGATGTCATATAGACATCTGTGCATATTCTTATTTGCTTATTACAGGCATAACTTGAAATATTGCAGATTTAGTTCTAGATCACTGCAACAAAACCAATATTTGAATAAAGCAAGTTATACAAGTTTTTTGGCCTCCTAGTGCATGTAAACGTTATGTTTATACTATAGTCTATTAAGTGTGCAGTGGCATTATGTCCAAAAAAAACTACATACTTTAAAAAATGCTTTATTGATAAAAATGCTAACAATCATCTGACAATGCAGGGTTGCCACAAACCTTCAATTTATTAAAAAGTACACTATATGCAAGGTACAATAAAAGCACAGTAAAATGAAGTATGTCTGTGTTTTCACATTTTATTTAATATCCTTGAATGTTTTCTGCATGTTTTTAATAGTTATTTTAATGTCATCTGTGAATTCAGAGTTTATAAATGAAATACTGTTAAACTGATTCACCACCCCTCCCCCATTTTATGGTCACATTTTCCTTCTTCTTTGTGTCTGGTGATTTTTGTTTGAATGCTGGATATTTTTAACTTTATTGAGTTCTGAGTTTTATTGTATTATTTTAGAATATATTGGACTTTTTTTTTATCAGGTAGTTACATTACTTGCAGATCAGTTACATTTTTTGAACCTGATTTTTAGGTTTTTTTAAAAGGATGGGTCTGCAGTAACCTTTACTGAGGTTTGGCCCTTCTGGTATATAACTAAACAGGTCTCTTCATTGTAGCATGTGGGGACTTAATGACTCCCAGCTCCATGTGTGCTCTGGGAATTGTTTGGTTTAGAGCTCCCTGGCAGTTGTTTTTTTCCTAGCCTTGGGGGGTTTTACCTTAGGCATGCATGCATTCTGAGACTCAAGGAGACCTCTATGCACATTTGTAGAGCTCTTTCTATTCATAGCTCCCTTTTATCTGGTATGCTATACTATAAATCTGTGTTGGCCTCTTGAAATCCAATTTATGTCTCTTCAACTAAGCAGGACTGCTGGAATCTCTTTGAATTTTTCCTCCATGCATTGTAGTCCAGAAATTGCCTCTAAGTAGAAGCTGAATAATTGTATGACATATTTTGTTTCTCTTCTCTCAAGTATCGTAGTCCTATACAACCTGTTGTTTCATATCAGAAAACAATTACTTAATATATTTTATCAGTTTTATAGTTTACAGCTGAAAGGTGAGATGTATCTGAACTGTTACTCTTTTAAGCTAGAAAAAGAAATTACTGAGTTCCATTGCTTAACAGAAAATTCTTAGTGGACCTTTGTTTCTCAGTCCTTTTAATCTATTATTTTCTTGAGTTACAAGAACAATTAGCTTTTCAACCATTAGAAGACCCAGATTTCTAGTGTCTCTCTAGTCCTTTCTCTTTCTGCTCACACAATGATAAATTTCTTTTGTGAACTCGTCTCTTAAATACTTTGTTTAAGCAGCAAAGAACAATTAAGACAAACTAATATTCTATATTTTATTATAAACTAATATTTATAATCGCATTAGGCATTTAGCCTGCCTTACGTGGGATAGGTTTACATAATACACAGCTATTGAATAACATGAAACTTTCCAAGTTGCTATACTTGTTTCTTTGCTGCCTATCTTGCTAAGCTAGGTCTTCGTTATTGTAGTAGCTCTCTTCTTCTGAGTACCACTGTTTGTACTGATATACAGTAATAAATAGACTGAAATAATGTAATGATGCAAACAGAAGTGTCTATGTGGAGTGGATTTTCAGGGTAGTGTGGTGTTTCTTGTCTGTGACATAATTGGGATGGCCAGATACTTCTACTTGTCCCCCTCAAGGACTGAGGGATTTTGGTTAGATCCAGCAAGTAGAAGGTGAAAGAGCTAGCAAGAGAACATGTGGGAAATTATATAGACCAAACCTAAACATGGCACATGTCACTCTGCCCACATGCCACTGGCTAGAACTCAGTTATAGGCATTTTATAAGGGATATTATAACTCAGTTTTAAGGGAGATTTGGAAATATAGTTAAGCTTTGTGCCAAGGAAGAAGAAGAAAGTGGATTGAGGTGGAAAAAAACATGGAGATTTAAGTATACAGTGGTCCCGCTTATCCATGGGGGATACGTTCTAAGACCCCCAGTAGATGATGGAAACCATGGAAAGTACTAACACCTAAATATACTATATACTATGTTTTTTCCTATACGTACATATTTGAACTGTAAAACTAGCATGAATTTCTTTTTCCTTCACAATTTCATGGAAAAAAGATTGATACCATTGATCTTTGCAACCTTGGCATATTATTATTTTTCTTATTGAGAACTTTTGCCTTTTCATTTAAAGGAAGCACTTTACAGCTTCACTTTGGCATACCAAATTGCCAGCACCACTACTTTTGTGCTTTGGGGCTGTTACTAAGTGAAATAAGGGTTCACAAGCATTAAGATACTAATAACCAAGAGGGCTACTGGGTAACAAACAAGTGAGATAAGCTGGACAAAGGGATGATTCACATGGGCTGATGGGGCATGATGGTGGGAGATTTCATCATGTTACTCAGAACAGTACTCAGTTTAAAACTTATAAATTTTTTTTCTGGAATTTTTCATGTAATATTTTTGGACCACAGACTGGTGGTAAAAGTGAAACCACAAAAAAAGGGGGAAACTGCTGAATATGGACTTTTTCTCTTTTGTATTTTCATGCCTTAGTCTGTTTTGGAGCACAGATTCTCAGCGAAAGACCACTCTATATCTAAATTTTCTTATCTTTGAAGTAATTCTTTTTTCTTTCCTTCCCTTATCTCCTTTCTCCCTTTCTTCTGTTTCTCATCTCCCCTCCTTCTATAAATATTAAATCTTTCAAGTATTTGGGTAGATTCTGGGCCTGGATTGGTGAGCATGATAGAGTCTCTGCTTCCACAGCAACAGTAATTTTTGTGTTTTCTATTTTCTTAATATTTTACCTATCATCACATGCAATAACATTACCGGATGACTCCTAAAGTGAAAACTGTTATTCAGAATTGTTGGGAGTAACAAGAAAATAATGTTAATGGAAAACTTATAGGAAAAAAAGATGAAACTATTCCCATTCATCACTGATTGCTTTCAGAAATAAAATATTCCACAATCTTTGCCAAACAGAAAGAACAACATTTACTTCAACTCCCCACTCCCCCAAATCCCACCAAAATCCAAAGCAAAAAAAAAAGCATTAACTGAAGGACATCTAATTTCCTAAGTCTGTTTTTAATTTTACTGTATACATGTTTACAGTAACTTTTCATTGATTTTGTTTTTCATTGCTGTTGTTTCAGTGTACACAGCGTTCCAGATTACTTTTCTGGCAACTGCTAATGTGGTTCGTGGCTTGGTTTTGTCCCATTTCTTAATTAGATGAAATAACACACTACTTATAATTTAGTTGCGTATATAAATGGAAGAAACAGCAATGTTCTTATAGGAAAATCACTGTGTTGACAACAAACCTAGGTAACATGGTAGAATGGCATCATATTTCTTTTTTTGGAATTTGTTATTTCAATTCCTGTCTAAACCTAAGAAAAATAAGTATGCTTTTTAAACTCATTATTCTTTGATAAATAAACATTTATTGAGTTCCCACGCTGTGTTTGGTTACCTATATTAATTGCTTGAAAAATGTAGATTAGATGTTGTCCTAATTCCTGAAGAGATTGTGACTTAGTGGGTAAGACAGGCAAATAAGCAGATTCCTAGTGTCATATAAGAAATGTGATTTCACTGTACACAGAGAGCTTTCAAGGTGTAGAGAAAAGGTTTCAAACTTAGACTTGTGGGAGCCTGATTAAGGACATGCAGGAAAGGTCTTTAAGGTATTTCAAAGGATGAGTAGGAGATGACTGAAAAGAGAAGAATAATTGGAGCTGAGGGGGATAGCGTTATGAAGGTGAAGAGGCAAGAATGCATAAACACATGGAGAATTGCAACTCGTTGAGTGTGACAAGAGTTTAGGCTTGGAATAGAGTTGGGAGGAAGTGGTGGGAAACAAAATTGGTAAGATCACAACCTTCATTTATTGAGTGGCTTTTTATGTACCAAGAACTTTCCATGCATTATGTTATTTAATTTTCTTTAATTAATAGATTTTATTTTTTAGAGCAATTTTACAGGTTCACAGGAAGACTGAGCAGAAGGTGCAGAGTTCCCATGTATGTCTTGTCCCCACACATGCATAAACTTTCCAGTTACCAATATTTCCCACCAGACTAGTGCGCTTCCTACGGTTGACACATTATCATCACTTAGCGCTCATAGTTGATGTTAGGGTTCACTTTTGGTGGTATACACTCTGAGTTTGGACAAATGTATAATGACGTGTATCCATCACTGTAATATCACACAGAGTAGTTTTCACTGCCATGAAAAATATCTGTGCTCCACCTTTTCATCCCTGCCTCCCCTAACTCCAGCAACCACTGATTTTTTTTTTTATTGTCTCCACAGTTTTGCTTTCCCAGCAGGTCGTATAGTTGGAATCATACACCATATAGCGTTTTTACATTGTTGTCTTTCACTTAGTAACATGAATTTAAGGCTGTTTAAATTTTTCATGACTTTTAGTAAGAACTTTCTGTCCCTTGCTCACTTCTTCCAGCTCTGGATTACTGATTTCTAAAGACTACCACTCTTTACCTTTTTAACTTTCTTTTGATATTTCTCTCCATATTTAAGGATTTGGCTGTCTTATATTCCTCTCCCATGCCCATACCTCCCCAATTCTACTAATATATTTTGGCAAATGAATATTATGATTCTGAAAATATTCACAACGGAGTACAGATGTGTTAAATTATGATTAAATTTCCTTTCTTGCATGATACTGCTTGTTTTTGAAGTCGATAGTTTTTTTTTTTGCATAGTATTCTATATATCTATCTATGTGTTTCCAATCTCTCCTACAGAAGTTTGAATCTCTTAATACTTTCAGAAACATTGGGCTTCAGAATATTCTTTCATTTTCTTTCTTTTTTTTTCTTGACGAGGGAATATGTCTCTTCAATAATCTTTATTCTCTTATTCTGATAGATTTTGATTGCTCTCCTGGCCTTATTCTGGGATCAACAATATCCTGAAAATTCCCATATTTTTCTGGCTATATTGGATTTCTTGCTTCCTGGATTTCATACCTACTCTTTGTTAGTTTATTCCCAGGTTTGGTGTGACACATCCTTTAGAAGTTTCAATAAATAAGTAAAAAGGAGAAAGGGAAGTAAATATTTTGAGATTTTTGCATGTATGAAAATATCCTTTTCTATTGTCCTGTTTTTGCTAGTTTGGAATTGTAGGCTAATCTTTCTCTTGGAATTTTGAAAACATTGCTCTGCTGGTTTTTAGTTTACAGTTTGCTGCTAGAAAGACTGATGCTATAATGATTGGCAAACTTTTTAAAAGAATAGCTTTCTTTTTTGGAGTTCCCATTATGGCGCAGTGGAAATGAATCCATCTAGTATACAGGCTGGATCCCTAGCCTCACTTAGTGCGTTAAGGATCTGCATTGCTGTGGCTGTGGTGTAGGCCGGCAGCTATAACTCCGATTCGAACCCTAGCCTGGGTACTTCCATTTGCTGCAGGTGTGGCCCTTAAAAAAAAAAAAAAAAGAAAGAAAGAAAGAAGAGAATAACTTTCTTTTTTAACTTCTTTGGGAGTTTTTTAGGATATTATATCTGTTCCCAGTGTTATGACTCTTATACTGATGTGACATGTTGTATTGTTTGTATGTGTGAGTGTGTTTCATGTTGTGTCGGGCACTTGATGGATTCATTCAGTCCCTAAATTAACCTTTCACTTATAGGACATTTAATTGACTAGTATGTCCCCAAACACCCCCCAAATCTTTCTGCTTAGTGTTTTCTCTCTTATTGGAATACCGATTATTCAGATATCGGGTCTTCTGGATCATTTCTCTAGGTTAAAAAAATTTTTTCCTTTCCTATTATTTACACTTTTTCTTTTGTTTTCTGGAAGGGCTCCTAACTTTGCACTCCAACATTTTTGTTTTTGCACTCATGTTCTTAATTACTGAGAGTTCTTTTTGTTGGCAGATTTCCTTTTATGACATTCTATTTTTGTTTCATAAATGAGAAGACCTCTTCTTTCTCTCTGAGAATATTAATAAAAATAATAGAGTTTTCTTCATATTTTGTATTATCTTTGTCTTCTTCAAGTTCTGTTTTATAATGTTTGTTTGTTTTGGTCTCATTAGAGAGTTTCCTTGGCTCTCTCTTCATATTTAAAGGTGAAATATTATCAGGTGGTTGGAAGTTCTTTGTGAGTATGCTTGAATTATCGAATGATAGACTTCACAGCAGGATGATTTATTGGGCTGTTTTAATTGTTCATCTGAATATCAATATCTGTGTTTTTCTCTTGTAATGGTTAACTTCCTCACATCATTGGTCCAATCTCTTGCTTGCAGTGGTTAAAGTCTGACAGCCATCTCTTTTTTGAAGTCAAATTAGGAAACTGGACTGGGAAGGGGGTCCTGCCATTATTTACTATGTGGAGTTTTACTTAACCACTCTCTTTTAATACCTGATACCCCCTAACCGGGCCAGGTACCCATGAGTTCAGAGTTTTTCTGGTTCAATATTTCCAGAGAGTAAACTTGTACTGTCCTGCCAGAATGGACCAGGGCAGCTCCTTGCTATGTTTTCCATGGAAATTTGACGGAATTTCCGCCCAGTGCTTCTATTTTCAGATTCAACTGCCACCACCACTCTCCAGTGTTTTCAGAGCTATTGGTCTCCTAGGTTTTTTTTTTTTTTTTCCTCATTTTTTCAAAGTTTTATTGAAGTATATTTAATTTACAGTGTTGTGATAATTTCTGCTATATAGCAGTGATTCAATTATACACATACACACATCCATTCCTTTTCAGATGTGATTGTGGTGTATGGAATGACTGTGCTGACAAGGTTCTGCTCTATAGATACATAGCATGGGGAACTCTACCAAATATTCTATGATGATCTATGTAAGAAAAAGGTCCCCTAGGTCTTGAATCTTTTTGAGATGCTGTGATGTAAATTATTCAGCTTTTGGGCTTCCCCTATTGTTAGCTTTTTTGGGTATAGTTTTCCTCTGATCTGTTAAGTGAGTTAACAGTCATCCTGCTGGGTTTCCAGCTTCAAAAATTTTCTACATTCCTCTCCCATTTTCTTCAGTCTCCTTGGTTTAAGCTTTTTAAATTGTAAAAAATTATTTTTACTCTGGAAAGCAGTATATTGGTTAAAAGCAAGGACTCTGGAACTAGACTGCACAGATCCACTTCTTGTATGACACTGGGAAAGTTATTTAATCTCTCTCTGCCTTAGTTTCCTCATCTTAAAAAATTAGTAGTTGGAATACTTTTTAGGGTTAAATTACTTAAGACATGTAAAGCATTTAAAAACCACAGCTGGTGGAGTTCTCTTGTGGCTCAGCAGGTTAAGAACCCAACATAGTGTCCGTGAGGGTTCTGGACTCACTCAGTGGGTTAAGAATCCCGGGTTGCCACAGTCTGCAGTGTAGGTCACAGATGTGGCTTGGATTTGGTGTTGCTGTAGCTGTGGCATAGGGTGGCAGCTGCAGCTCTCATCAACCCCTAGCCTGGGAACTTCCATGTCCTGCAAGGTGCAGCTATAAAAAGAAAAAAATGAAATAAAACCATAGCTGGTGTAATAAATATTAGCCATTATTATTCAGGTGGTCTCAGGTAAAAGATAAAGGCTTGTTTTGAATTAACCATGTTTAATTGGAAATTCAAAGAAAGGCACTTAAAAAGATGAAGGTAAAAACGGTTCATTTTTTTTTTTTTTCTAATGATGGAAGCAAAGAACAAATACAATATACCTGAAAGCTACATAAAACGTTTAGGTTTTTATGTTATTTTATTACCTTGGAGATTGTGATTTCCAACCATTTTATTTTACAGATGAGGAAAACTGAGACCCATAGAGTTAAGTGACTTGCCTTGAAACTAGAATCCAAGGTTCAGAATTCCTAGTTCAGTCTTCTTTCTATTAAGTCGTATTTCCTTTTCTAAGGAACAGTGAGTGAATGCTGTGAGACTTGTGATTTGATTTTTGGTAATGCCAGTATCCTATACCTAATTTTTTAATTTATTTATTTTTTTACCTCAAGTGCTCAAAATTGGGTCAATAATAAGCTTTGGTTTATGACACAGCCTCATCAATGGTCCATATGTGGTCTATTTTGGGATTTATTTGTTTTAAATAATGGAATATATAAAAATTAAAACATCATCCATATTGTGTGCAATCCTTGGGAGGAAAATTTAAATGTGTAATTTCCACATGTGTGTGATACAAAAATAAACTCATACATTTAAAAGTATTTTGGTGGTGCAGTTATTTTTTTCAACTGAAGTATAGTTGATTTACAGTGTTCTATTAATTTCTGCTGTACAGCAAAGTGATTCATCCATCTATGCACACACATACATATGCATGTACATACATATACGCATTTTAAAAAATATTCTTTTCCATTATGGTTTATCACAGGATATTGAATATAGTTCCCTGTGCTATATTGTTGTTATCCACTCTCTATATAAATTTTTGCATCTGCTAACTACAAACTCTTACTCCATCCCTCTTCCTTCTTCCCTCCCCCTTGGCAACCATAAGTCTGTTTTCTATGCCTGTGAGTCTGTTTCTGCTACATGGATAAGTTCATTTGTGTTGTATTTTAGATTCTACATGTAAGTAACATCATATAGTATTTGTCTTTCTCTTTCTGACTTACTTCACTTAGTGTGATAATCTCTAGTTCTATCCATAACTATTTGTATTTTCTGTCTTAAATCAAAAGTTATCTTATGGATGGGTGATTTTGCAACTCTTTGCTTCATCCTGTTAAAATTCACCAGACTGGAGTAGCAGTGAATTGGAAGACAAAGTAAGATGGAGAGGGACAGGAAAAGGACCAGAAATATGAGTTCTTTGCAGTAGCATTGAGATATGTATCTCTGAAATTTGTTAGTCTTATGCAAATTATGTAATGTTGGATTTGTTTGTGATGTAGGTCTAAGAACCATTGGCGTCATCACTAAACTGGATCTTATGGATGAAGGAACAGATGCTCGGGATGTTCTAGAGAACAAGCTGCTGCCGCTCCGCAGGGGTAATGTACTGTGTCCTATATGGGACTTCCTTTGATGATGTGGCAGAGAAACAACTGGGAAAGCAATGGGAGGCTGGGTTTTAATGCCTCCACAGTTGTGAGGAATGGATTTATGATTAGCTATACAGTTTAACCATGCATTTAGTTAACCATTTAACATTAGTTATGCATTTCTACCACAGAATGGCACAGTGTTCCCAGATGACATATTAAAAATTACCCAAAGGGAGAACTATTCCTTAAAATAATAGGAGTAAAAGAACAGGAAAAGGAAGGGGTTTGACGGGAGGGTATAAATATTCATCATAGACTGCATGAATGTATAGTGTTCTGTTTTAAGTCTGACTTATTTACTTTTCCTGCTATATGACAAAACTGCTTAGAGATTTACTCTGTTTAAATGCACACACCTTTTAAGGGTAAAGGACAATATTTTGTTAATGCTGAAAAAATCTACATTAGCCATGTCAGATGGCCTTTGTTAAACACTGATGTTTCAAATTGAGTTTTGTAAAGGGATCCATTTCCCAGGCCCTAAATTAATTTTGATTTTCTTATTTAGACTTTAAAATTTCCCCAGAATAAGAAACCAATTTCCCTAGAAATGATGTCCCAAACTCCATTCGTGTGTGTTTTGTTTTAGGTTACATTGGGGTGGTAAACAGAAGCCAGAAGGACATAGATGGGAAGAAGGACATAAAGGCTGCCATGTTGGCAGAAAGGAAATTTTTTCTCTCACACCCGGCTTATAGGCATATTGCTGATCGGATGGGGACCCCACACCTGCAGAAGGTCCTTAATCAGGTAAAAACATTTTTTAAGCAACAAGAACAATAATAAGATACACAAGCTCCAAATAAAATGTTGGAGTTAATATTTCTTATTTTTATATTCTCTTTTTCTGAAATAAGACATTTAGCTTAAATGATATAAACTAAAAATATGACTATGAATACTTAGATCCACACAGTTACTATTATAAGTAATCAGAATCCACCTTAATATTATTGAAAGAACAGTGTTCAAAACAGAAGTGCAGAAATATGTGTACATTTTAGCATATGTTTACTTATAATATGTAGCTGCTTTAAGGAATCAAACATGTTTTAGAGACGGAACATGCAAGAACCATGATATTCTCTCAATATATTCGGTACTGGTAAACTCTTCTTAGATTACTGTTTTCATGCCTATGTTGGCATAAAAAAATATGAATAAACTTTAAAAAAGTGAAAAATCACTAATATGATTAGAAAGATAAAGTTAGAAACAAATTCAGTTATGAATACTGGAAAAGTAGAAAAGATATGATTGACTATTTGGTTACTACAGGTGACCCCTAAAATATGATATAATTGATTCTGATTGACTGAAAATTGAATAAATGTTAAACTGAAGATCTTTCATTTCCTGGATAATCATTTTCTCTTTATTGCTTCAAGGATCTTCATACTGTTTTTGAAGTTAGAATAATTTCATTGCTAGTTTAATGTGTACCGACACCTCTGACCCTGAGGGATTGTTATTATGACAAAAACTGGAAAAGATCATGGCATTTTTGACTAATTGAAAGGAATGTTATTATGGCTGGAGGGCAGAGAGTGGGGGAATGTGTTATAACATATGAAGTTGGAGATGCAGGCAGCGGCCGTGTCCTGCAGCATTTGCAGGCTCTTATCCTAAGAGCAATGGGGAGTCAGTTATTCAAGGAATCTAAGAAGATAAGAATCTAGGCATATCTACGGGTTAAAGATTATGGTGTTAGCAGATACTAAGATCAAGAGTAGACTTGAGAAGACTACTTAGGAGTCACAATGAGAATTGATGGAAGCTTGGTCTTAAGGCCAGTAGAGATGAAAAAAAAAAAAAAAAAGATTTGAGGAATGTTTAGGAAAATTGAGAACTTGCTGTAAGATTAGCTCTGGTAGGTGATGGAGAGGTAATGTCAAGGATAACTCCTAAGTTCCCACATTGTTATGAAGTCACCAAGATGGAAAACCCTGAAGGGAATATTATGTGCTTGATTTCAGATATGCTGAGGTTGAGATGTTGTTGACACTTCCAAGAGGAGAAGTCAGGGAGGTGATCTAACACATACATCCAACAGCAAAGCAGAAGAAATCTGGTCTTTGGATAACATGTTTGCAGCCATGGGTGTTTGATATTTATTGAAACCATGGATGGAATAAAATTGCCTTAGTAGAGAACAGGCAGTGAGCAAAGAAGAGGTGTAGGACCCAGATTCGAGGAATATCAATATTTACAGATATTGTGGAGGAGGACAGTTTGGCAAAGGAGATAGAGAAGGTAAGTTCAGAAAAGTTAGGAGAAAAATGAGAGGAGCCAGACTTCTGAAAGCCGAGGAAAGAAGTGTTGTAGAAAGCCAAGGGTGGTCTGTGGTATGATTCAGCTATTGAGATATATGAGAAACAAACGGAAACCAAGCGTTTTGATTATTTACCACTCACATGGCAGTCAGCTGGCTGCTGGTTTCTTGTGGTTACTGTTACTCTGAGATTTGGGGGTCTGTGTCTGTGGCATTGCCACTGGGAATACCATTGTCTCCTTTCTTTTGTTTTCTGCTTCAGAGCTGTAATAGCAGCATATGCCAGGGAAAAATGTGATAAAATGGCAAGGATAAAATATAGGTATGAACTACTGACAAAAAATTAGATTTCTTGAATAGATATATCCAGGTAACCTCAGATAAACATAAAAATGATTTAAAATCGTTCTTCAGTCAGTCTGAGTCTGTTTACTATTACCCTGACTTTTTTTCTTTTTCCTGCATTTTTTCCAAAGTTTGCATTCTCTTCTTCTCTTGATTCTGAATTTATTCCTTAAGCAGTTCAAGCAGATGATCTTTTTTTCCCCCTCCTTTTAATTTAGACTGTTCTTTAATTGCTTTGTAATAATACACAGAACATCAGGCAGAGAGCTAACCAGTCTGGGTTTATAGTCCTCCCTTTGTTCTTAGCTAATCGTGTATTGTTAGAAAATCACTTAGAGAATTTTTCATCAGATTGAGCTTGAGGTGCCAGTGGATGATCTCGGTGGAAATGCCAAGGTGATGGTTAGTTAGGAGACAATCAGCAGTAAAGCTTTTTGTGTGGTACCTGAGGAAGGTGTAAGTCAGTACCAACCACAGTTGGACTGGGGCCTAATGGTGGAAGGGAGAGGAAACACCTGCCTGAGTTACAGAACAGAGAGGAAGTTAAGAGCTGACAGGTAACTCTGAGCTTCACCAGTGGTGAGAGAACTCCGGCAGCACCCGTAACTTGCCACTTCTTTCATTCACACCACACTCTAACTAAAGGTTCCTTTTGACAAGGTAGCTGATCTGATAAATCAATCCATGCTAAGGTGTTATTAGGTAGCCTAGTTGGTGACATGAGCTACCTTTTAACAGGGTATCCCAGACATAAAGATATAACCCAAGCAGGTGACTTTAGCTGAAGGAATTTTGAACATCATAGGGCAGTGGAGGAGATGGTTGGAGCTACTTCTCACTGCCTACTTACACAATTGGTCTCGTATGTGCATATGGCCCCCAAAATTTTGAATGATCAGGAAAACAGTGAAGGCTGTTTCTGTCCTCTGAGTTAACCTGCGGTCTGTGATATGTGTGTATGATTTCATTTTGTTTTATTTAGCAACTTACCAACCACATCAGAGACACCCTGCCCAACTTCAGGAACAAACTGCAGGGACAGTTGCTGTCCATAGAACACGAAGTAGAAGCCTACAAAAACTTCAAGCCAGAAGACCCCACCAGGAAGACCAAAGCATTGCTTCAGTGAGTCACTTTTCTCTTCCCATCTTGAGCATTTTAAATTGATTTCTTCAGTTTGCTTTTTCCTTAGTCCATTTGTCATGCTGTTTTCTAGGTTTCATAGAAGCAGCAAGTAAAGTGTATGAAGCTTTGTGTATGCTTTATATTGGGCCTTGAATCATTGTTTTCGTGAAGAATAATTGCTGATCTTAATTCTGTTATTATAAATTTAATCAATTGACCTTTCCTACACCCAGATTTATTGTGTTTTTATTTTTGGGGCCAGTAAATAAACAATACCAACAGTGAAAACTCAGCAGTTTTTTTTTTTTTTTTTTTTATGCTTAGTCTTTACAAGTGGGCTAAGTTTCTGCTGAAAATATCATCTGGTCTCACTTTTACTTATTTTTTATTGTTCAATTATTTCATGTCATCTATCTATGTGTATTTTTCAGTGCAATGAGAACCAAGGATTTAACTTAAAAAATACAGACAATAAGGGGACATTTAAATTTCTTTTTACTTTTTGGTAATGCTTTTTAATGTAGCCCTTTAAAAGCACAAATGTGAAAACTGCCAAGTATCTTTTTACTTCTTTATGATCTTCCCTTCTTATCCTCGGGTTATTAGATTTATCCCTGAGGGTTCTTAGGTTAGGACACAGAGTTGTTGGAGAATTGCCAGGCCCTTATGTCTTTTACCCTCATTCCTCCTTTCAGCCCCTTTCAGTTCCATCTGTCCTTTTATCCTTGTGCTGCAACTTGCCTCAAGTCTCTCTCCAGCAGAAGACCCCCACTGACCAGCTTACTTTCCAGGACACCTGACGTCCATCTCTAAGGATGATGCTTACCACTTCTTGTGACCCCTTACTCCTTCTGCAATCTTGTAATCAAAATACCCTTATTCTGGCCTTTAAAATGCACAACATAATTCCTTTTCTTTGTGCAGAGGTTTCTAAATGTTCCGATTACTTAAGTGACATATTAAATGCATCATTGTATCTTCCTCCATTAAAAAATTGTCATATGTAGAAAAGAATTTTTCTTGGTTTTGAGTATGTCCTAGTTTATCTTTTTCTTTTACTCTTGGCTTTGGTTAAGCTCCTATTAAAACCTCTTCAAGTTACAGAGAAAGGAAAATTATTTCTGTTTAGGCCCTAGGTCATCATCAAAAGAAACTGTTCTCTTTGCAAAGACTGGGCCTTGCCTCTGTAATTCTATTGGACTCATATTACAATTTTCTGCAGCCAGATTCTTCCCTTGTAGGGAACTGATTCAGCTCCTTTCCTTTCTTTCTTCCTCCTCCTTCTCTCCCTCCCTTTCTACCTTCCATATTGCCTGCTCTTTTTTTTTTTTTTTTTTTTTTTTTTTTTTTGTCTTTTTGCTATTTCTTGGGCTGCTCCCGTGGCATATGGAGGTTCCCAGGCTAGGGGTCTAATCGGAGCTGTATTCTCCGGCCTACGCCAGAGCCACAGCAACGGGGGATCCGAGCCGCGTCTGCAACCTACACCACAGCTCACGGCAACGCCGGATCGTTAACCCACTGAGCAAGGGCAGGGACCGAACCCACAACCTCATGGTTCCTAGTCGGATTCGTTAACCACTGCGCCACGACGGGAACTCCTTGCCTGCTCTTATCTCTGTGCATTACACTTGATGTCTGGCCCTGTGCTATCCACTGGGGCTTCAGCAAGGGATAAGATTTTTGCCTTCAAGAAGACGTCATAGTATAGCAAGAGAAACAGACATATAAGTAACTTTGTTAAAATCTGATAAATGCTACATTTCTGGTAATTATAAAATATTAAGGAATCCCAGATGAAGAGCAGTTACATGGGAGTAAGAGTACGAATTCAGAGAGATCCTGAAATATGGGAGGAGTTTGTTAGGTGGCAAAAGGAGGTTAAGAGAATAGTGTGAACCTCTGAGCAGCTTGTTCTAGTCGACCAGGTGGCTGGGATATAGGATATGCAGAAAGCAGTGACTAGAGGTAAATTTTCAAAAGTTTCCCAGTGTTCCTTACCTTTCCAGGTGTTTCAAATTAGATTAACATTAGCATATACATGAATATAGCTATATCCAATTATGGTCTAGCTTTTCCGACCTAAATATTTGCAGTTACCTTTTTTTCTTTTTTTTTCTTTTTTTTTAAAAAGGGCTGCACCTACTGCATATGGAGGTTCCCAGGCTAGGGATCTAATTGGAGCTGTAGCTGCTGGCTTACTCCAGAGCTACAGCAACGCCAGATCCGAGCCATGTCTGTGACCTACACCACAGCTCATGGCAACGCCAGATCCTTAACCACTGAGCAAGGCCAGGGATCGAACCTACAACCTCATGGTTCCTAGTCAGATTCATTTCCACTGCGCCACGACAGGGAGTCCCTAGTTGCAGTTACTTTTAATTCATCCATGATTTTGATGAAAGAGCATAAAAGATGCAAACTTTAGATGGTTTGAATTGTGTTATTAGGTTTTGAATTTGAAAGTAGTGCCAGTATGTCAAAATTAGAGTTTCTAAAGCTAGTAATCACAAATACAAGTAGTCAGTTTTCCCCTATAATATATGTTTTTTGTATCAACCACCCTGAGGTAATTTATTTCTTCATTGATCTTATTGAATACCTCTTCTATGCTGAGACAGGGGAAGTAAATAAAATGCATGGTCCTTGCCCTTAGAAGAGGGACTGATAAATGAACAATGGTGATATACTCTGCTAAGTGCTTTGTTGAAAGTATACTGAGGAAGCTGAGGAGGGAGCCCTTCATCCGGGTGGCAAAGAGTGGTGAAGGTGGGTAGGACCATGGGTCATGGGATGTTTCCTGGGAAAACTAATGCTCGAGCTGAGTCTTGACGGACAGATGAAAGTTAGCCAGACAAAGAAGCACAAGGCAGAGCAGAAAGGAAAACAAGTGTAAAAGTGTAGAGACTTGGTGCATGTGGGGAACTGTGATACAGCTTGGAAGCTGAGTGGGGATGAGTGGTAAGAAACAGGGCAAACAGGGCCAGACCATGGAGAGTCTTAGGTGATGGGGTCAGGAGATTTAATTTTACTAAACTCTGAGGAGTCATTGAAAAACAAGGCTGGTGCTAGTTGTAAAGGTGCATGGGTGGAGGCCACAAATTTGCATTGTTTAGCACAGTGAGGTCTCTGATGCTGGGGCCCAGAAAGAGAATAGCTCATGAAGTGAGACAGTGGGAGACTAAGTGATTGTGATGCCACAAGAGTCATGGCTCATTTGACTATTATACATCAAGTTGTATTGCTTAACTTTCATTCTTAATTTAGGTGTTTTTAAATACCATTTCATGTTTGCAACTAAATGGACAGAATGCATTTAATGACACAGATGTTTCAAATATATATCTTTTAAATTAAATGTCTAAAATAAATCTTAATAACGTGTACTTCATATTGTTACATTTTGCATGCTGAATAGAGTGCAATGTTAATTCTGCCAGTAGGTGCCACTAAGAACCCCAGGAAAAGAATTTTGAGGGATAACCGTAGCAAATTAAAATGAAAAACATGAAGCCTTGTAACCTTAACTTAAATTTATTTCTCTTTCACAATTATAGGATGGTTCAGCAATTTGCTGTGGACTTTGAGAAGAGAATTGAAGGGTCAGGGGATCAAGTAGATACACTGGAGCTCTCAGGGGGTGCTAAAATCAATCGTATTTTCCATGAACGCTTTCCTTTTGAGATAGTAAAGGTTAGTACCATATATTGTTCTTTTTCCCTTTGTCTCATTTCATTTCTATGTAACTGTTCATAAAATGTTATGTGAGTGGTATGGGACTAAGGTGATTCTTTAAATGAAAGCCTCCACACTTAACTAATGAAATTTAGAGAGCAATATTTTCTTACTGATTTTATTTAATGGAATTGAATGACATTTGAAATAATTCAACAACTGCTAATTGGTTCCTATGATGTTTATTTATTGTCTAATTAATTTCAAAATATTTCTTGAGCACCTACTGTGTACCAGTGAGCTAGGTGCTGGGGATCAAGACAGAGACACCGTCTGGTGGGAGAAGGCAGAAAATTAACAAATAGGCAAAGTAGGAATATATCAAGTATATTATTATGTAGCATAGTGTGAGAGAAATGGGAGATGGATAGCCACTTTGGGTGGAATGTTCGGGCAAGGTCTCTCTGACTGCGGGATCTTTAAAGCATGACCAGAATGACATGAAGAGGTCAGCCGTAAGGATCTGGAGGAAGAAGGTTGTCCAAGGCCAGAAGTCAAAGACAAGGCCCTAAGGCAAGCACCCATAGAGCAGGTGAGGAACCCTTGAGGCTGGTGCAGAGCTGGTGAAGGAGAAGGTAGAGAAAACGAATTCAGAGGAAGAATGTGCCCAGTTTAGGCAGGGCTTTCTAGGTTGCTGTGAGGTGTTTACATTTAACAATGGGAAGTCAGAGGAGAGTTTTAAGCAAAGGTGTGACCTGATTTGGTTGGTGATTTAAAAAGAACACTATGTGGATTGGATTGTAAAGGGACAAGGGTGGATTCAGGAAGACAAGTAAGGTGAGTTAAACAGCAGGGGCAGAGCCGAGGTGGATCCCTTTCTGTGGGGCCTGAAACCTGTATAATTTGGGGGGCTCCCTTGAAGAAGAAGAAGAATACAAAATTATGAACACACAGGCACAGGTCTTGGAAGGAACTTATGCAAGGAAGAAGCCCTAAAACTTATAAACTTCTTTAGCTTTATAGTAAAAATGCCTCAGAAGAGAGGCTTGAGAGGAGAGGTGCATTTGTGATTTTGATGGTAATGGCAGTAGGAGTTGGTTTGATATGGGAGATGCAAGAAAGAGACGAGTCAAGATGACTCCCAAGATTTTGTCTTGCAAACTGAGAGTTAGTGCCCAGAAGAGGAGGGGAACTGAGGAAAAGCTCAGTGTTAAGTTATGAATCAAGGGTTCTGTTTTGGGTATGTTAAGTTTGAAAGGCCCAATAGGCAGCTGCATAGTTTTAGGGACCATGTTACTTGCCTCACATACGGAGGTGGGTGCTTATGTCTTGGTGTAGGAGGCTGATGGGTAAATAGACAGTTTCATTAAAATGTGCTGATATATAAAGTGATAAACTTCAGTACAGGGTGCTATGGAAACACAGCCCGTGAACATGAATCCCAGCCCAACAGTGTAAGAGAGCCTGGCTCCTGAGCTCAGTTAAGAAGGATGAACAGCTGGTTAAGCAGGAAAGGTGGGTTGGGGTTGGGGGGAAGATTGTTCCAGACAGAAATGGAGGAATAGTAAAGGCTGAGAGGTGGAGGCACAGGATGTGGATAGGGAACTAAAGTGATTCCTAAAGTGTGAGGGGGACAATGGACATGCAGAGGCTGGAGAGGCCAAATCTCAGAAGTCAGCGACTGAACCAAATTTTCTCTTGATATCCCTTCTAGTTCTAAGCTCAGTGGCACTTTGATCCTACTTCCAAATAAATTTAAGTTACCTAGGACTTCTGGGAAACTTTTATACAGTAATCTATCCTGTATTGGATTGGCAAAATATTATTAATTTCCTCTTATAAAGAGGCTTTGCATTCAGATGGTTAAAATGTCCAGGGAGAAAAGATAACCATTGTTTTTTTTTTTGTCCTTTTAGGGCCGCACCCACGGCATATGGAGGTTCCCAGGCCAGGGGTCCAATCGGAGCTACAGCTGCCAGCCTACGCCACAGCCACAGCAACGCCAGATCTGAACCATGTCTGTGACCTACACCACAGCTGACAGCAACACCGGATCCTTAACCCACTGGACGAGGCCAGGGATCAAACCCTCAACCTCAGGGTTCCTAATCGGATTCATTTCTGCTGTGCCATGACGGGAACTCTGAGATAACCATTGTTAATCTCAGCATAGCTGCACTGCTATTGTACATTGGGTGACACTGTTATTTGTGTGTTTGTCTGGAAATACCTTTACTACATTCAGCAAAAGAATGAAGAATTATATATCTCACATGAATGGCCAGCTTTGTGTCCAGAAGGCATCCTTTATGCATAGCACTCCTTATCTATAATAGAGTTAAAATCCATTGCAGTAAAACTTCCAGAAATCCCTAATGTTCTGTGTTGCCTTGACTTTATGTAAACTGATGTTTTGACCATCTGGGTTTAGGTTAGGAAAGACATGAGTATCCATTTATTAATGATAGAGTCACGTTATTCTCATTCTTTAATATTCAACAATATTATTATTCAAAAGAATTAAGTGTCATAACTGTGGTTCATTTTACATCTGCAGATGGAGTTCAATGAGAAAGAATTACGAAGAGAAATAAGCTATGCAATCAAAAACATACATGGTATCAGGCAAGTGCTTCACATTTTCCTTGTCTTCAGTTCAAGATACTAAAAAAAATTAATGTTTATAAATGGCTAGTCAAGTAGCCTTTTCATCATCTGAGCAGAGTAGAGTATTGAAGTTTGGTGAGAAATAGGAAATCCTCATTTGGGTTCAGTGGTAATTTCTAGTATGGTTATACTCCAGTCTTTTTTAGTTAAGCAACCAAAACCCTTTCTGCACTCACAACACTGTGCTCTGAAAAAGAGGAGATTTACTGATGAGCAAAACCTTGTTCTTCAGGGCTGTACATTTTAGGGATGGAGGCCAGATTTGCTCGTAAGTGATATAACTGATCATTACTTACCCAGAGACAGGACAGATTAATTTTGACCGGATTTATGAAGCAAGGTTGGGCAAGATTAATGAAGGTGGTTACAGTAGAGTCAAACCTTGCCTGTTTAGAGAACAAGAATGATTTTAACAGGCTTAGGTGCCTGTGTGTATACACATGGGGTTGGGGGTGGGTGGTAGGAGGCAATGTAATGAGATGTGAGAGGATGGAGATTGTTGAGGCTTCAGCAGAAAAGAAGGGGTTGAAAGTGTAGGGATTACTGTGAGCCAAGGCATGGAGGTGGCGAAGGGCAACATGTATTCATTGAGCAGGGAACCATGTGTTTGGACTGGAGTTAGGAATGAAGATAGGGGGGCAGAGAGATGTGAAGCTGGGAGTAGAACTTTTGCCTAAATTCACTTGTGTGTAAAGTGGGATGATTCTTTAAAGAACTGGGATAAGAAAATAAATGAATTTAAAGCACACATTTCTTGACTTCATGTCCAGTGTAATGGAGCATAGGTTAAATTGAGGTGTCCTGAATTCAAGGTAAGAAGACTTAGGCTGCCTACTTCATGATATCTCACATGAAGGAGGGGTCCCCAGTCTATTGGCTGGTTGTATCTCAGCTTCTGCCTCTGGGCCAACTCTAGACTGTTTTGGAACAGAGGCTGATACAGCAAAGATGGACACTGAGTATGCATGTGATAGTGATTTTCCAAAGGAGTTATTCCATTTGAATTATCTACCCTTTCAAACTTTAGAAAGTCTGCTTGACAAGCCTCAAATAAAATGGGTAAATATGCATTCAGAAAGTAAAAAGGAGAAAACATCTACAACTACATCTGAAGCTTTTTTCTTAACTGTCATCAGGTTTCCAAGTTCCCTCTCCCTCAAATCTAGAACACATTTGACATAGAAACTACGTCTTGCTTTTTAGCTGGGCAGAGCTAGTATTCCAACATGTCAATCTGATAAATGCAGTGGAACCAAATCACATTTTTTGAGGGGATCATAGAGTATTTTAATTTAACCCAAACAGTACTTTTACTTGGCTTTTACAACTCCTTACCAGTAACATTTTTGTCGAATATAACTGCAAAATCCCCATAATTCAGGACTGTAGATTTCAGATTTATGTGCACACTAACAGAAGAGGTTTGTTGTTACTATTATTCTGGAGTTAATTTGCCTACAAGATGATAAGATGTGCACAATGTCCTGCATAAGACCTACTAATAGTGTGATTATTTAAGCCCTTAAATACAGTTAATTTGAAAAGTTTTGTTCCCAGTTGATTCGGTTAGATATTTGAGTAATAGAAACCATCTTTACTCACTCACAGAGGACCTGGTGGTCCTTCTTTGTTTTGCTAACACTGAGTGCCAGTGATGAGCAAAGGATCCCTCCTTGTGGGGAAAGCAAAGATAAGTACAATAATGACTCTTCCTACCACTGTAGTAATAGGTTTAAAATATGTGCTCAGACCACTGCAGTGCAAAATAGGATGTTGGGGTTTGGGGAAGGAAGACCTTGTCAGTGGCAGCACTGAAGAAGGCAAGCTATAGGAAGTGGTTGCTTTTGATCCAGTCTTTGAAGCACAGGTGGAATTTGGACAGACTGAAATTGTGGGAAAAGGTGAAATGAATATCATAGATGAAGGAGACACAAAATATGAGGCTGAATATGTTTGTGGAAAGGCAAATGGCCTGGTTTGGCTGAAACATAGCCTGCATGAAAGGAAAGAAGAAAATAACTACAAAGGAAGACAGGGGAAATTTTTTAATGCCTGACTAAACTTCTTTCCCCAAAGAGGTACCATGAAATTGAATGTTGAAGGAGGAGAAGGTAATCAGATGAGGGGGAGTGAGGAGGGTCTAGAAGGGGGAGAATCAACTACCAGTACCTGGAGCCTGCATGACTTTGTGAATTTATAATAATAACAAATGATAACAAAAATGGGCATGGCACACATCAGGCGTCAGGGTCCCTCTTATTACAGCTGTTTCTCCATTGACCTTTTGTTTAAATGTGAGTAGTCACTTTTCACTCTTTATGAAACACATACGCACATATAAACCTGCTTTCCTGAGCTCATGCACAGCAGCAGGAAAGCATCGTTATGATACCAGTTTGAATTAATTCCAGCAAAATGAAAAGATGCTTGATTTTTGTTATCATTTGTTATTATTATAAATTCACAGTTTAGGCATTCTGGCTCCCAAGCTGGTTCTAGTCAAATGCCCTATTTTTCCTCCAGAACACTAGGGCTCAAACTGGGAACCACTGAGCTCACTATAGTATAGCTCTCCTGGAAAGAACAGATTGTTTAGTCCAGGAAGACTGCTATGTCAGTGTTCAAAAAGTGAGAATCATTTCCTACCTCAGAAAAGTCAAGAGAGGATTGCTTTTGGAATACTTTAAAAATGGAAATGTAAAGATAGGATACCATTTCTATTGTAGCATTCCTTTTTATTGCTGTGGAACACTGAGCTGAGACAAATGACAAATACTAGTTAGACGTTACAATCTGGACTTGAAAGCATTTTAGGAATTGGTTTTAGGTAATGGTAATTGTCTGTAAATGTATTAAAGATAATATTACAAATTATACTGTGGATATGATAAAAAAAAAAACTTTGTAACTTTTAAACAAGTGTATTTGTGGAGTTCCCACTGTAGCTCATTGGGTTAAGAATCTGACTCATATCTATGAGGATGTGGGTTTGATCCCTGGCCTCACACAGTGGGTTAAGGATTCCATGTTGCCTCAAGCTGGGGTATAGCTTGCAGGCATGGCTTGGATCCTGTGTTGCTGTGGTGTGAGCCGGCAGCTGCAGCTCTGATTCGACACCTAGCCTGGGAATGTCCGTGTGCCACAGGTGCGGCCATAAAAAGAAAAAAAAAGTAAATAGGGTATTATATGCTTACTTTAAGTAGCATGCTAGTTAAAACATTTGTCAAAAGAGTATTGAATATCATTCAATTTAAAATATCTAACATGCTGCTTTTTTTCTTATACTTAGGACAGGGTTGTTTACTCCAGACATGGCATTTGAAGCAATAGTCAAAAAACAAATTGTAAAGCTGAAAGGGCCTTCCCTGAAGAGTGTAGATCTGGTAATACAAGAATTAATCAACACTGTCAAGAAGTGTACCAAAAAAGTAAGTTTGAGTTACATAACTTTCCAACCAGTAACTACGTGGCTTCCCCATCTTTCCGACCCTGCCTCTCTTTCCCTGACCCCCTACTTTGTCACAGAAGGTTGTGTGTTTGCTCAAGAGGAAGGTAGCGAGAAGTACTCAGGGGGAATTGCTTTCATGATAGATGGGCACGTTGACTTTAACACCCCATTCCAAATACGGTTGCTTAAACCAGAAAGCATATAGAGTATATTTGAATCAGCTACTTGCATCACTGTTGTCTTAATCAGATAACGTCACTTTAGAACAATTAGGTGACTGCTCTAAGTCAGTTTTGCCTACGGTGCACAGATGGGAGTAATTGATGGGGAAAGGGAATCATTGATACCGAATGTATTGAAAGGTAATTCTTTTCATTTTTAAATGAATTCCACTTGAACCTGGATGTTCTGGGAAGGGGTGTAGTAGTGAAGAGCCCAGGCTTTGAGGTCTGGTTATCTAGATCCAAATCCTGGCTCCACTGTTTACTTGCTGCATGACCTGAGTATCATGCTTAATCTTTGTAGTCTTGTTAATGTCTCTGTGGAAACGGGCATAGTAGTAATAATTATAATAATAATATCACTGCAGTGAAGATTAAACAGGATGTTGTCTGAAACCCATGGGGCACTTAACATATTGATTAACCACAGTAAGGGCTCAGTAAATGGTTAATTTCTCAGTGGCTATAGTAGCACTCAGTATTTTTCGTCTTATAGTATGTATTGACTCTATGATGGAGAGCAGTGGGGGAGAGACTTCTCAATCTGGGGGCTCTTCACTGAGGAGCTTGGAGGAATTGTACTGGATTCCATCCATTCCGTAGGGACACGAAAATATAAAAAGAGAATTGGAAAATATAAAAAGAGAATTAGTGAGGATGTTAGGACAGGGTAGGCCTCTCCTTGTGACAGTTAGCATTGTTACTTTGATCATTTTTTGAAAATAGGTATACTTTTAACTTTGTTAGCTTTGTTACGCTTCCCTTTCTGTGTGGCTTCTATGAGTGACCTCCCTGAAAAACTGGTAGTAAGAAAGACAATGAGAGACACAGAGCTAGAAATGAGTATGAATTTTGTTTCCTAGTTACCTGGCAGAAAAACTCAGATACAGAAAAGATGTAAGTACTGAAAGAGGAGAGCAGGTAAAAATTAGGAATTTAGGATTGTTAGTACTAAAAGAAAAATGAGTTAAACAGAACTAGCTTGGGGACCAGAAGTGGCTCTAGAGCTTCAGACCCCTTTTCTAGACCTCTTAACTATTCTTACACTTGTTCCTTAAAGTCCAATTTTCTCTTCTCTAAGATAGGGAAAGCCATAGGTGTTAAGGAACTGAGGAAAGGTGAAAAAATGCAGAGGGAAGAAAAAAAATCTCTCTGCCAGATCTTCATTTGGAGCCTTGAAGCCATTTAATAATATTTCACATCCCTGCTGTCCTTGCCTGTACCTCAAAATGCAACCAGTCTCATCATCTCTGTAGTATTGGCCTCCTTATATCTGACTTGGTGAATTAACCGATAATTGCATTCTCTCCTTAAACACAGGGATTGGCCCCCTGAGCACACAGATGTCTCCTTTAGCTTCTCTTTACGTTGTCCATGCACTCCTGTTCCCACCTGTTAAACTTTTTCCCAATGGCCCATGGTGTTGTGGTTGTCCCCAAACCTGATTAGCCAGTTGTACTTATTATTTTAATTATGTAGTTTAAATGAAGAGCAAATAAATTGACCGACTAAGAAAAGACTTTGAATTTTGTTCCTATAAAAACTCAGCTTGGAAATGATTTGATAAATGTTTGCTGCAAAGCTTTGCCTAGGTGTGGGTAGAACAAGGTTCAAAGGATGTGGGGGGCATTATAAAGATCTAGATGGGCTCTGCATTCAGAATATTTCCCAAGTGTCTTCAGGTTTCCCCTCTACTTTAAAGAAAGCAAAACTGGAAATCATAGATGAAGGATGTGGTTTATGTAAGACAGAAGACACATAACTACAGTCAGCAGATCCATATGCAGAGAACAGGCCTTGGCCTTACATCAAAAGATTGGCACATGTGTGTACATTTATGTTTTAAGTTATATAAAGTGTTTATGGTATGTATGAATCATTTTTTTTTTATCATTTCCCATTGTAGCCAACTTACTGGAAAACCAACAGTCGGTCCTGATGGCATGGGATGAGACAACTTGTTCCCGGACTTTTTGGCTTTTATTCTTTGCTCTCCACTCTTTGAACCTCCCTTTCCATTAAGCTCTCTAGATCAGTGGTGGTTGTATATTTGTACTGTCTTCTCAAAAACATTTTATGTGTTGCCCTGAGTAAAACCCAGCTTTCTCCTTGAGATTATTGTTTATCCTGGAGCTCCCTTCACTGAAGGATATTTATTTGGCCCAAACTCAAAGAACCTAAGGTCCTGGATCAGGCATGGCCTACTTCTCCCTTTGTGGCTTCCAGACATTATTTGTTCACCTTCCTATAAAAGTCTCCTTTAAGGGCCAGGTATTACTAGCTCTGCTACCCTTTTCCCTTCTATTCACTGTCACCATCAAATCCTGTTGACTCCTTGCATTCATCAAGGTAGTTAGAACATGGCTTACATTTTTCTCTTCATCCTAAATTCACCTTCAACTTGGGTGACTTCAGCAGCGGCTTTTTTTTTTTTTTTTGTCTTTTTTTTTTTCTTTTTAGGGCCACACCCACGGCATATGGAGATTCATAGGCTAGGGGTCAATTGGAGCTATAGCCTCTGGTCTATACCACAGCCATAGCAATGCCAGATCCGAGCTGCGTCTGTGACCTATACCACAGTCACGGCAATGCCAGATCCTTAGCCCGCTGAGCGCGGCCAGGAATCAAACCTGCGTCCTCATGGATGCTGGTCAGATTCGTTTCTGCTGAGCCATGATGGGAACTCCTTGTTTTTTGGAAATCTTTGATTCCAGTGTTTCTCTATTCATTCAACACTAGCATCACACTTCCATGACTTTTTCTGGTCCTTGTCATTGTGGAAAAATATTCTACAAAGAGATTCTTCAGAAATTTCAAACTCAAAATCTAGGATTTTGAGAATACTGATTATCCCCTTCTACCCGCTTTAAGGTTTTAAATCTGTTGGAAAATTAGAAGAAAAGCTTAAAAAAATTGAAATTTAGTCTCCACTTTGCTGCTGATAAATCTAGATTGGAAGACATGGCTGGGTCTTGCTGCTGAAGTGGGAGACCCCTGTTAGTCCTTCTCCAGCAATAGACCTCAGAGCCCACGGTGGTGGGGAGTGAGATGTACACCCAGAAGCAACTCAGCATGTTTTGGCTTATTCACGTCGAGGGGCCTCTATAGTGAGAGTCTCATGTGAGCAGTGACATGGTGTGCCCACCCCACGTGAGAGCTGTGGGCCAACACCACCTGACCTATCAGCATGCCATCTTTTATCTTTTCTCTTTTTTCTTTCCTGCAAGGTGGACAAAATAACCAGAGCTTCTCCCGTAGTACTTTCTCAAGAGGGCAGAAATATTGGTGGAATTTCCTACTTTATGAATGAGGCGTGAAGGATGTTGGGGAGAAGGAAAGGAGAGAGCAGTTCTTCCCTGTACCTAAAATTCTGCCACAGGCTCCTACCCTTTCAACTCTCTCTCACTCCTATAACCAGTCATTAAACTCAAAGAGACCTTTAGACCTTTGGCTTCTGTTTTGTTTTGTTTTGTTTTCTAGCTACCTGTTTCTTCCTGATTTTATTATCTTTTCTGACCATTGTATCAGTCTGGGCCCATCCAGAAGAGAGAAATCACACAGGAGTTTGCACAGGGAACACTTACTATCAAAAAAAAAGTATTAACTATAACAGGAATTTAGAGAAATGAGGGATTGACTAGTAAGTTAAGAGCATGACTGATTATAGGGATAGAAGCTGTAAGGAGCAGGTGCTAAGGAACATCCAGGGAAGAGGGCCCTGCCCAGGGCTAAGATTGGACTTCCTTGAGGAGGGCACAGATGTGGCTTTCTGAATCACAGGAAAGTTGCTGGAGTGTTATGCTGTTGAACATGCTGGAAGTCTGACTGCTCTCTGGAACATGCTGGGAGAGAAAAAGCTGTCCTCAGGGAGGTGTCTCACAGGAGGCACTCTGCTACCAACTGTTCAAGGTGGAAGTAGGGGTGTGGACTGGGGGAATGTGGCTGCCTTGCACTGCAAGAGCCTGCTCCAGCCTACCTTTTCCTTCTGCAGCACCTCTCCTGACAAAGCTTCCCATGGTGCCAGCCAGCAAATGAATACTACTTAAAGGGTCCAGAATTATTTTTACAGAGCGGGCAAGAAGGTTGAATTTGCAGCTGAGAGGCATCACATTGACAAACCAGTACATTTACCTTTAACTTTCTGATCTATTACTTCATTCCACTTGGATTAACTTTGCCACCCATTGAAGCTCTAAGCCTGGTCAAATTTATTCTTTGTCTTTATGCCCCTATCCCCCACATTGCTGAAGAGCTTGGAGATAATCGCCTGTCTGTGTGGATTAGTGTCACAGTCTATCCAGTCTTCAGCATTACATTAGTTAGTAACTTCCAGTGATCGCCACAATAGTGAGGTTAAACTTTTAACACTCCAAGATGCTTTGCTTATCACTTTCAGTAATGATTTCACAGAGAAGATAGGGGCTACAAATGGGAATGTTGATTTCTAACCCCCAAATTTACCTGTATTCCCAGCCATGCTCCTCCTTTTCTCTGTCTCTGTGGAAGTATTAGTCTCGACCAAGGCTGGGCTTCTATCTGTCCTCTCGCATCCTTAAGGAACTTACTCTTTGGATTCTTCTGTTTTCTGAATCATCACTTTCTCCATCACATTTGAAAATAAATCAATATATAAATAAATTTATGTCTCTCAACTTAAAAGTAACAAAATCATGTCCTCTGCATTATTCCTCTCCTTTTCTCCATGGCCAACCTTCTTGGGGAAAAAAGTAGTTTATGCTTGCTATATCTTTACTTTCTCACCTCCAGTTAACTCCTTAACCCTCTGAAAGTTGGCTTCCATCCACCACTCTATGGAAATAACTTTGGCAAATGTTAACCAGAGACTTGATTGCCAGATCGAGTGGACACTCTTATTCCCCTTACTGTATTCCACTCCCATTTTGAAGCTGATACCCTTGTCTCTTGGGTTCTCATCCATCTTTATCATGATTCTTCCTTCATCTCTTTCAAGAGTTTATCCACCTTTGCCTCCCTCTAAATACCCAAGTCCTGCAGAATTTGCTCCTGGATTTTCTTCCCTTCTCTTTCCCTTTCCCTTGGCAGATTGTATCTCCCATAGTTCAGCTACCACTTAAATCATTGCCGATTTTCAAATCTGTACCTCCAGCCCAAGCCTCTTAATTGAAACTGTCTGCAGTCTACTGCAGCTACTTTCTTTTCTTATTTAAGGCCCTAAACAGTTTTTTCTTCTCAAACTAAATTACTCCAGTGGCCTCTTAAGTGATCTTACTACTTCTAGTTTGGTCATCTTCAAATTCATCCTCCTCACTGTTGTCAAAATGGCCCTTCTAAAATATGTGCACATATTTTGCCTGTCCCCTCAAAATTATTCCAGGGCTCCTTATATCTTAAGAAAGTTCAAGTCATTTACAATTATGTTTACTTTCACCATCTGATCCCTGAATCCAGCTACATCTGTTGTCACTTTTTGCTTGCTTCAGCCATTCTAAATGACTTGTGCTATTCACAAAAATTTTTGGTGCCTTTAACATTTGCACATGTGATTTTGTTTGTTTAGAAAATCTCCTTTCCCCTCTGTTCTTCACCTGCTGTAACCCTTCGATTTTTAAGATACTGCTCAATCATTATTTTTCCTGCAGGGCCTTGGTGAGCCATTTCCTGGTCTCCATGCTCACTCCCTTCTCAGTGCTTTAATTGTTGCCCTGTATTTACCCCTATCATAGCAATTATGATACTGCATTACAATTTGTAATTTATTTGTTTAGGAGAATGCCTCCTCTTGCTGATTTATCTTTGTATCCTGGACACCTAACACAATAACTAACTCTACATAAGAGGCATTCTAGGAATTACCTTCGTGGCTCAGGGATTAACGAAACCAACTAGGATCCATGAGGATGGAGGTTTGATCCCTGGCCTCGCTCAGTGGGTTAAGGATCTGGCATTGTGGTGAGCTGTGGTATAGGTCTCAGACAAAGCTTGGATTCTGCATTGCAGTGGCTGTGGTGTAGGCTGGCAGCTGCAGCTCCGATTCGAGTCCTAGTCTGGAAACCTCCATATGCCACGAGTGTGGCCCTAAAAAGACCAAAAAAGAAAAAAAAAAAAGAGATTCTATAAATGGTTATTAACAATTTTATTTTATTTATTTATTTATTTATTTATTTATTTATTTATTTATTTGTTGTTGTTGTTGTTGTTGTTGTTGGTATTTCTTGGGCCGCTCCCGCGGCATATGGAGGTTCCCAGGCTAGGGGTCGAATCGGAGCTGTAGCCACCAGCCTACGCCAGAGCCACAGCAACGCGGGATCCGAGCCGCGTCTGCAACCTACACCACAGCTCACGGCAACGCCGGATCGTTAACCCACTGAGCAAGGGCAGGGATCGAACCCGCAACCTCATGGTTCCAAGTCGGATTCGTTAACCACTGCGCCACGACGGGAACTCCCCTTATTTTATTTTATTTATTATTTTTTTTTTTGTCAATTTTAAATGTTCTGTAGTTATCCTGATGCTAAAGAAATCTGTACTTGGTTTAAAAAGAATATTTTAGTCACTCCTTTTAAAATGATAAAGTTTGGACAGATTTTCTTTCAAATATCTATACTCTTCCTTATTCTGCAGTTTGGTGTTCTTGACTTTTGGCCTTATTCTATTTTCCACTTCTTTTCCTTTAAAACAGGTCTAATTAAAATCTTCTGCAAAACAAAATAATCCTAATTAAAGTTGAATATGCCAAGACTTAATTACTTGGCCACTTTTGAAGATGAGCCATAGATAAGCTGACCATATAATTTATTGTCCAATACAGGAAATGACTGAGGTTGAAAGGGGGAGTGATTGATACTTTCACTGGAGTGATATGCCCAGGCAATCTGAAATGTATAGTTACTCTCACTGTACTGTGAATATATGTATAGAAAGAACTTAAACCAGTATTTTCATTTATAGTTCCTCCTGTTGAATTTCTTATGTGTAAAATATTTAACCTTTTTTCTTAAGCCACATAAATAAACATCAGTGAAAAACACGGGATTTTGTGTGTGTTCATATAACAAAGCTAACCTAGGGGAATACACTTTTTGGGTGTTTTCTCACTGTTGTCTCTGGGGCACTGGAGGACAAGACAGGGATATTCGAGTTTTATGAGCCATTTGGCTTCACTCCAGGGACATCTCAACTGTGGAATTTTTCTGGTGGGCATCATCTTTCAGCTGCTTTTCTCTACCTCCTCTTATCCAGAACTTCTTTGCAGTGTCTTGAACAGCTTTGCAGGAAGCACTGAAAGGAACATCTTGTTTTTTTTAAACCACAGTTTAGCAACTGTGCCATTTATTGGACTCTTGGGAAGTTGCATTCTCGGATCACCATCATACCAATTAATTGATTTTTTTCCCCCCTGCTTAGAAAAAAGAAAAAGCTTTTGCAAGGAAATAAAAGAGATATGTTAGTTGTCTCTTAGAAGTACTGGGGAAGATTTTTCATTAAAAAGTGCTGTTAGAAGAAGTGCTGAATTTTGTGACATGTTAGGTAAGTAGCTATCTGGCCCTGAGTACACATAACTAGGCGAGTGATCCAAAGACCTCATCATGGTTTTCAAGGCCCTGCATGATCTTTTCATCTCTCAACTCCTCCCGTCTCCTTCCCCACAGTTCACTCCAGCTACACAGGTTTCCTCGTTTCTTCAACAGGTTAGGGAGATGTGATGGCAAAGCCTTTGCATTTCTCATTCTCAGTGTTGGAAATGCTCTCCCTCAAGATAGCTACATGGGTTGCATCCTAGCTCCTTTTAGGTCTCTTCTCAAATGCCTCATAATCAGAGTCTTCCTCTGACTTTTCTGTCTGTAATTGTACATGCCTCTCTTTGAGCACACACACACCACTCATCTACTAAACTTTTTCTTTGCAGCATATATAACCACATAATTTACACCATATATGTCTTTTGTTTTTGTTACTGTTATTGGACAGTAAAGGGACTTAGAGAACGTAAACTCTGGCAAAGTAGGGACTTGGTTTGTTAAGCTCATCCCTCTGTTCACAACCCCTAAGTGGCCAGGTTTTCAATAATAATTTTTGAATGAATAATTTAAAAGATAAAGGAATCATATTTCACTGATATGTCAGGTGTTGATCAGTTTGGGTAAAGTAGCCACTTGAGTACCTTCCACAAAAGTTCGTAGAATAGCTGGAAAGCATCAGGCTCAAGTAAAATTTTCCTTTAGGTCTGGATATTTCTTCTCTGGTTTTCACTCTGTACATAAAGACTTGGATTTCACTTCCTCTAATGCTGGCTGTCCAGTCAAACATTCTGTGCTGTGCTTTGCATACAGCAGATGTCTCCTGTAATGGGCCAAGTACTCGGGTTTCAAATCCGGCTGAGTTTTAAAGTTTGAATCATTTATTGGGTTTTATATGAAAATCAGTCCTGGGACTTGACTTTTAAGAGATAGGAATCTCACCCTTTAATTTCACAATTCTCTAAAAGATTAGTGATCTTTGCAATTAATTCTTAATTTATAATTTACCCTGGCCCCTGCCTTTCCTCTTACCGTCTGTATGATTTTTCTTGTTCAGTTTTAAGCACTCAATAATATGTCTACCAGAGGTAAGTGTGGAAAGAATAGCAATGAAAACCTGATTATTGTCTTCAGGTATTGTTTTGACCCAGCACCAACCCCACCTTGCCCTCCTGGCTGGATGTTTTCTGAATTACTTAGACTATGGCTCTTCTGACTGCCTTTCAGCTTTGTTTCACTCAAGGCTGGCCATTTAATTCTTTAGCATCTGCTAAATACCAGTAGCATTCTCTTCATTTCTCTGTTTAGAAGAAATGATGAGATCAGATATGTGATGGAGAACATAATAACTTCGCATATATTTTCTATCACAGACCTCACCATTTCTCTGTCATCTGTAGAAAACATTTAAGGTTTGGGATTTTCCCACTTGGAGAAGGAGGAATACCGTATTTCTTTCTCTCTGAGTACTTTACCCAGGGCTACCTGGATGGGATCTGACACTCTTCCCCTTTTTACCAACTTTACTTGGATCTTCCTTGGCTTACTATCTGCCACTCCTAAAGTATAGAATCCTGTGTAGCACTGGGAATTATATCTAGTCACTTACGATGGAGCATGATAGTGTGAGAAAAAAGAATGTATATATGTATGTGTGACTGGGTTACCTTGGTGTATGGTAGAAAATTGACAGAACACTATAAGCCAGCTATAATGAAAAAAAAAATCAGTATATATTAAAAAAACAAAAAACAAAACAAATCATTAAAAAGAAAAAACCAGAATTTTCCCAGTTACTCTTGTGCAGTTTCTTGATCTCTTAATACTAGAATTGTTGCTCATCTTTGATCACTTTTGTAAATGTGGATAATTCTGTTTTTTCTTTTTTTGTAACAAATGTCTTGTGCCAAAATAGGTATTAACTTATGCTACATACAAATTAAAAGTCACTAGGGGTTTTTTGGTCAGATTTTAATGAATGTAAATGGAATAAAATTATTGTATGATTTATAAGCAGTAAAGCCATTACTGCTACTCAGTTTGTAGTGATTGGCCAACATTGGACTGTTTATAACATTTTGATCAAAATAGAGCCTATATTTTTAGGTCAGCCAAACCAATCAACTCAAGTCATGCACGTAAAAGGTTTGTTCTGATTTTAGTTTATTTTCTCAGTCATGTTTGGTATGGAACTATGAACAGATGGTTACCTAATAACCTGAGTCTCTGCTTAAGGCATTCGACTAGTTACTCTTGAAGATATAGAAATCTTGCCTGGTCTTGTGCGTATTCCAAAAGAAACCTAATAGCCTGGCTCTCATGATCTGATTAATCAATAGTTAACCAATATTATATGTGTATTTTTTTTATTGAATAGAAATGTCTTTCAAGTGATTTTTTTTTTCCTCTAGGGAAAAATGTGGTCCATACTTAAAATTAAATTTTTATATTGAGGTCCCATCAAAATAATTGAACATTACCCTAAATAATACTTAAAACATTGGATTTTATTAAAACATGTTTTTGTATTTAAAACATTTATGGTGCTACTTTCTCTCAAGACATGTATAGTTAAAATTTTCTCTTAGAATTTATATTTAAAGTTTTGATTCCTAAATATGTATGTACTATATTATTTTACCATTGAACCTTCCTTATTATTGAAGAATATTCAATATAACTATAAGTAGATTAAAAAAATTAGAAGTAATTTTTCATTTACTAGATGTTCAGCTTTGTCTGGAAGCTTTCTTGTTATTGGTTAAACATCCAATTGTCTGACTCCCTCTCAGAGCAGATTTAGCCACTTACTGCTTTGTGTTTCTCCTTGCTTTTTATTAAATATTTCTCTTCTATGACAATTTATCTGTATAGTCAACTTGCTCCTCAAGACTGTAAGGTTTTATTATCAGGTGCTTTGATGCAATTTGAGCACAGAGCTGGCCTATGGCAGATACCCAATGAATGTTTGTTGAATGAATGATGTGAAATATATTTAGGAATATAAAATTATTATTCTAATAGCAAAGCCTTAATTCATTGATCCTATATAAATCAATTTGCAGAATATTTAAATAATTAATAAAGGAATCAAAACCTAATAGTGATTTATAAGTCAATATTATTTTGGCATATGTAATTAAATTTTTTAATGACAAAATAAACACATTTTTATTATTGTAAGTTTTTAATTCAACATCCAGAGCAAAAGGGACTGAAAATGATAATGACTTAAGTGGTTGAGGAAATTGGTTGAATCTTAAGAGACGTAGAAGAGAGGTGAGGGATTGAAGTGAGCAAATAGTCACCATCTTAATAAAGCTAAGTTGAGTGTCATGCAGACTGAACCAGAACTTTGCTAAATGAGCTAATGAATGGGTGGCAGAAACCCTACTCAGAAATCATTTTGAATGTCAGTAGGATTTTCTCTTTTTTCCTTCCTTCCTTCTATATGTGTTATGAAGACCTGAGACTGGAGAATTACGTTTGGGAGCTGGCAGTTACAACCAGCATTTTAACTTTTACTCTCCCATAACCTTTTTTACACTTCTACAGACCTTTCAAGATCAACCAGTTAGAAACCATACTGGCTTCATTACTGCCTTTCAGTAATGCCTCCACCTTCCATGGTTTACTGTCTCCTTCAGTGTTTCTCCTCCTTTGCCTCCATGAGGGCAGTTGTTCTAGTTTGTTCTCTTTCCCTTTTGTTTGACTTTGGAATTTAGTCTCATTTACTTCCAGTTGTCTCAGTTGTATATACAAAAAGAGGGCTCTGGTGGGTTCCTTTCCTGGTGAAACTGAACTTTGAAAGATTATGAGACACACACACTGAATCAATCCTCCTTCCAAGGGAAGTAAATAGGAGGGTTCTTAGATGTTTCTACTTCATGGGATACTTTTGTCATTTTGGTCTTTTCTTGACTTATTAGCAGCTGCATACTAGCTTGGGGTCCTTCAGCTATCAAGTATTTAGTTTTGAATAAATATTTATATTGCCACTCTTTGGTGTTTTAGACATAATCTGCTGTAATCCATTTTCTAAATGCTGCTCGAGGCATAACCATCTTACTCAGTGGACAACTGATTCGTAGTAATTGCTCGTGCAGTCACTTCTCTGCAGGAGTGTGGTTCTCTATTATCATAGCTGTCATCAAAAGCAGGTGTGCACTGGAGTGCAGAGGAGGAACAGTTTCTCTGGCCTAGTGCAAACTAATGGTCAGGGTCAGATGTACCACCTCAGTTTGCGTTTAGTTGAGGAGAAGGACAAGTATTCATTAGCTATCCCTTCCATACTTAGAAATTTTTTATATGCCTCACAAAAAATAACTCTTATGCTCTGTATTCTCAGAGTATAAGAGGAGTTCTGGGATGATAGAGCTTTCCCTGGAGAATGTTTCTGAAACTCGAAATGGAAACTCCATTCGTATCTTGAAGTTATTCATGAAATTATCTCCTAAATGAGTACACATCTCAGGATTCAGCTAGGAGTCTTAGTAAGGGGGTCTCATGAAGAAACACCGGGCTGTGAATTTTGAGGTGACCAGTGCAGCTCTAATGATGTAGTTATAAAACTACTCTACGTTCATTGTAGAAAAATGTAGAAAATGTATATAGGAAAAAAATTAGGTGTAAGCCCATCATTCAAAGAGGTTGTCGCTATTGCTATTTTGTAGTATTTATGTAGATCTTTTTCCACGCCCAGACGGCAGACTTACAGCATTAGGTGGTTTAGTGTTTATATGTGATTTCGATCATGATGATTCCATGAAGTAATACAGTTTGTTTGTCTTGCCAAGACATTGATGTGCATCACTCATGCTATAAAGTTGGTGTGCACAATGACCCCGTGACCATGGAGCAGTCACATCTCAGGGAGGCCTAGCTTACAGGTTAGAGGAAATACTATGTACTACAATATTACTCAATAATTTTGGAATTTTTAAGGTTTTGGGCTTTGTTCTTAAAAGATACAAAGGGTGTGTGGTGGCCTGTGACTGTAAGTGTGTGTATACTTGTGTGTAATCTCATTATGTATTTGGTAGCCTGATTATCTTCACCAAATGTCGCATTATAGACATTTTATGATGTTATTAGATATTATTTATAAATTAGTGTTAAAAATCAAATATTAGATATTATTTGGAGTGGCTTATTATATCCCATTAGTGGACCTACCTTAATTTATTTAATATCATTGAATATTTAAAAAGTTTATAGAGTTATGTTTATTTGTATTATTGTTGCTATTCCAAGTAATACTCTGATGCATTTCCTTATTATTTTAGCTCAGAATCCAGAATTAGGTTGATGTATGTGTGTGTCTTAAGATTTTTGATACATATTGCCAAATCGCTCAACAGAAAGTTATTCTCATTGGCATCCCTTCAGCATGTTTAAACAGTGTTAGTCTCAGTGTATCTTTACCTACATTAAGTCTTATAAAAATAATTATGGCAGTTTGACCACATAATACCTATTATCTTTTTTGCATTATTCTGATGATTTGTGCAGTTTAATATTTTTCTTCTGCTTATTGACCATTTCATTTCTTTTTAAATTAAATCATGTTTTTTGCCTGTTTTTATGAGACGTTTGTGTTAGTCTTATTAATTCTCAAGTGCTTTTCACAATAAATGGAATTATCTTTGCCCATCCTAAGCCATGGATTTACTCAGTTCTCTCCATTTCAATTGCTGTTGTCCCAATCCAAATCCCATTATTTTCCATCTGAATTGCTTCAGAAGCCAGAATTCCTAACAGGTCTGCAAGGATCTACCTGATCTAGCCCCTGTTTATCTTTCTAAAGACCCCCTCACTGTCTGCACTGACCTTCCTTTAATTCTTTTCGTACTCATTGTCCCTGTCCTCCAGCACCTTCATACACGTCTCTGTGATTGGCAAGCTCCAACTTTCTAACAGCCATGCCCACACAACTTTACCCAACTAAGCCCTCTTCCTAGTTAGGCTTCCTTAAACATCCTCATAGCATCCTTTTCTTTTCCTTCCTTCCACTGAAAACAACCATAATTCATTCATTTGGTTTTGCAGACTGATTTTTGGACAATTACCTGCACAATTTAGATGGAGTAAGTGATTGGCATGCACTGTTTCTACAGTTTTGCCAAAAACATGCACACAAAACCATATCTATTAGAGAATTTTAAAAAATGATCTCTGTGGTTCATGGAATGAATCATCCTCAAAAAGTAATGGATAAGACCACGAAGTCTGGAGTCCAGGAGCTTGGATTGGGATCCTGGACCTGCCTGTTTTGAACTGTGTGGTCTTGGGCAAGTCACTTGACCTCTGTGTGCTTTACTTACCTCTTCTGTAAAGTGGAGCTAATAATCAGATCTATCTTTCATGACTGTTGTGAATTTCAAATGAGGTAATTCATGCAGTGTTTAGCACAGGACCTGGAACATGGTAAGCACTCTATAAATGTTTGTCATTATCCTCCTTTTCATCCTAATTTCTGTCTTCTGCATCTTTGAACTTTATTAAGTGCTAACTCTGTACAGCATAGTGCTTGATGGTGTCTGGGTGTCTGTTTTCTTTGTAGGGAATTCCTCTGCTGGATTTGAAGTGTTTCATCTCAGATAGTGTAGTTACTTGTGGTTGTAGTTTGTGGGGTCTCTCCTGTCACTCTGCTTTTCTTCTTTAGGATATTTTACTTCTGCTTATAGAATGGTAATGCACGCCTTTTGGAATATAACATAACTTATCTCTGCTTCTTTTGGGGTGGTATAACTATTTGAGTATTAACACTCAGATCTCTTTTTTCTTGACAGCTGGCAAACTTCCCCAGACTCTGTGAGGAAACGGAAAGGATCGTTGCTAACCACATTCGTGAGCGAGAAGGGAAGACAAAGGACCAGGTGAGGAGAGGTCTTCCCTGGTGAGCAGGGTCCTTGAGGGAAGGTCTCTCCAAGGTTGTCTGGTGGTCTTCCATCCCTGAATGGAAAAAAGAGAGCTGAGAACACCACCACATGTTTATCTTTACTTATTTATGAATTTTATACATGTGTTGCTATACTAACATGTTGTGTTAGTATAAACAAATATAAAGATTAGAAGGATGGCATTTAAAAAGCAGTAATATGAGTTCCATTAATTTTAAAATATAAACAAATATAAAGATTTAGAATATAAATAAAGATTTTAGATGGATGACATTTAAAAAGCAGCAATATGAGTTCCATTAATTTTAAAATATAAACAAATATAAAGATTTAAAATATAAACAAATATAAAAATTTTAGAAGGATGACATTTAAAAGCAGTAATATGAGTTCCATTAATTTTTTATTCAACGCTCCATGTAGTATCATGTGCACCCCTAGCACGTACACACCCTGCTTTGAAAACCACTAATCCAGAAACATACCACATTTTTTCTTTAAGACAGGGCTTCTTAACTTTTAATGGGCCCACAGATGGGCACCAGGATATTCATAAATTCCTAAAATGTTTTGCAAAATGTTTAGTGTTTTTATTTTTTTTCCCTGAGAATGGATAAAGCTGAACTGAAAAAATAAAAATGTGTAGTAACAGCTCTTTTGAACATTTATAACTATTTCATAAATGCTTAAGGAGTGGGACCTTGAAATTGTCTTTGAATCTTTCTGTGAATTTGGAGATTATTTTCAAGTTAAGAGAATTCATTAAAAGAGTTAAGGACTACATGAAAATAATAAAAGCTTTCTAAATTTAAGTGGATGTTTTCTTAGTTACTTATAAAACATTATAATGGGAAACACAAAGGTTTTCAGATGCTTTTCCATTCCAGGACACAGCTGTGAGTGTGACAGCACAGAGAGGACCCTGGACTCAGGCCATATATCTGCCACAAAATAACAGCATGTTCTTGAGCAAATCACTTCTCAGATGGTGATTTTCTCATGTACAGTGTTGAAATGTTGATCTATATGATATCTGAAGTCCACTATAAGATTTTGTGGTTCTTGGGTGAGTTGGAGAGGAAGAGAGGCAGAACTGGGGAAAAGGAGGAAGGAAAAATAGGATTGAGAGAGAGAGACAGACAGACAGATAGACACTAAGCATGGGGAGAGAGACACATACCTCATGCCTCGGAGGGTATGTGCAGGGTTGGGGTGGGTATGGAGGAGAAAGTGAAGAAGTAGGGATGGAGGCCCTGCAGGTTGGGGTGTTTGTGAATGACTGCTAACAATCTGCTGCTCTCTGCTTGAACTTTGGGATTCATTGCTGCTAGTTTTTATCATTGTGTTTTGAAAGTTAACTAACCATTATTCATAGTTTTCGCTTGTTTTTCAACTTTCCCACGCATGGAGTATTCACAAGAGCCAAAAACGGAGAAAATAGGCCTTGTGACTTAGTGGAGATAAACAAATCAATGTTAACTCATGAGCCTGCGAAATCAAGCCTAGGTCCAGATATACAACCTGAGACTAGAAGTTCCCCCCACACCTAATGTCACAGCCACTGCTGGGCTGAGAAAACTTAAGTTCTGGCATCAGCTGTACTTCTGACCTCAAGTAAATAAGATAACTATTTTAATTTGTGTTTTTATCCTAAAAATTCGAATGATAATGTATCCTACTTAACTCTTAGGATCCTGTGTAAAAACATTACTGAGGAAAAAGTAGTATAGTTATCTTTATTTTTAAAATTTAAAAAAAATTTTTTGTCTTTTTAGGGCCATACCTTTGGCATATGGAGGTTCCCAGGCTAGGGGAAGCCACAGCTTGAATCGAAGCCACAGCAACATCAGATCAGAGCTGCATCTGTGACCTACACCATGGCTCACAGCAACGCTGGATCCTTAGCTCACTGAGCAAGGCCAGGGATCGAACCCACGTCCTCATGAATACTAGTCATATTTGTTTCCGCTGAGCCATGATGGGAACAATGTATAATTATTATCTTAATAATCTTTGTCTTCATATCTAAATCAGTTGTTAACTTCATGTTTCATGTTTCACAGTTTTTGCTTTACTGAAGTGACATATGCAAACAGTATTGTAATTGACTCTGAGTTTCAAGTGCTTGAGTTCGAATCCAAGCTCTACCATTTACTTTCTGCGTAAACAAACAATTTATTTAATACTTTTACACTTCAGTGTCCCCATTTGAAAGTGGAGTTACAGCGGTTGTTAACTCATAGGCATTTTGTGAGGAAATAATCCAGTTATAGTTCTTAGTCTTTGTTAATTTTGTTTTTGTTGTTATTCCTAAAGAGGTAGGACACAGTAGATTTCAAGGGAAACTGGACTTTCTTCCATCTGTATTTCTGATATAGTGATTAATTCCTTCCCTAAGTGGGAGTTTAGGGATGGAATGAGCATCTTGCTTCTGTGTGACTATCTCGGGGGGCCTGGTCTAACTGTTAATCAACTGCCTGAAGAAGCTGGTGCTTGCCCCCTCTGACATGGACCTGTGGGGGCTAGTAAAAACATGTCTGTTTTTGGTAATGAGAACATGTCAGTTACATAGATCTCAGATTTGCATTCTGAACTCCGTGCTGCTTTAGGCCATAAGTTACTACTGAAGTAGCTGGTCAGAGAGCGACCCATTTCCTTAGGCCTCTGTACCAGAATTGCTTGAGGTATGCTCGTAGTATTTTTGAAATGGAAGTATTACCAACCTCTGCTCTGGAAACTTTGTGGGGGGAAAATTCTTTAGAATTAAAAATATGGAAAATCATAAATCTGTCTGTGAACTTTTTTCTAAAACAAAGGTTTTTTGAACATGGGTGTGTGCCTTGCTGTTATTCCAGGTGCTTTCATACGTGTAATTGCATACTGAAATGGTTGACTTTGTGGGTGATTACTGCTACCTGGGGTAGCTTTACTTTTCTTCAACTAAATATTCAATAACCGTGACTGAGAAAAGCAGTGAGAAACTCTGAGAAAATGAAAAAAATGAGAAAAAATGTACTGTTTTCCTTTTCATCCCCCACATGCAACGTGGCTTTTTTCCTAGGATGAACACAGACTCCCAGTTTCCAGGAATATGAAAGAGAACAGCCATAGTTGTTATTTTTCTTCCACTTTTTCCCTATACTTCTGTCCAAGTTAATGTGTGTGAACATCCAAGATACCCGTGACAACCTTTGGCAGTGTTGAGAATTTTCTAGATATTTTGCTCTTTATGGTGGCAACAGTTTATTTGTGTTTAAATATTTTGGTTTATTGATACAAACTCCTGGCCAAATGGATTTGGGGTATTGTATTTACTAGAATCTGGCTTTATTATAGGGAGTGTAGAGGCAGTGCCACAAATAATCTAATAATGATCACTCCTCCTAAGTCTTCAGTTTTTTTTTTTTTTTTTTTTTTTTTTATTAAGAAACAGAACTCTATGAAACTTTTTCATAGAAATGTGATATTGTTGACCCAGTAGTGACTGGGCCTTGACTTTTTGTTTGTTAGTGAGGATGAGTTCAGGGTGATCCATTTATTCTTTTGTGGTAGGTACTCTTGGAACTCACAGCAGGATTTGGTCAGATGGACCAACTGAGATTAGCCATAAAAGCAAAGGCTTAGAGCCCATAGCATTGGGTCGTGAGTGAGAAATAGTGATACTTGGCCACATACTAATTATATGGGAATAAAATGCTCCCTTTAAAGCAACCTGTTCTTTAAGACTAGTAGATAGTTACAAAATGTACAGCCACAAATATTTATTAGGGAGTTCCCATTGCGGCTCAGCAGGTTAAGAATCAGACTGGTATCCATGAGGTGTGGGTTTGATCCCTGGCCTTTCTCAGTAGGTCCAGCATCGCCGTGAGCTGTGGTGTAGGTCGCAGACGCGGTTCTGATCTGGCATTGCTGTGGCTGTGGCAGAGGCCGGCAGCTGCAGCTCTGATTCAGCTCCTCTCCTGGGAAGTTCCTTATGTGGTTGTTAAAAAAAAAAAAAAATTATCAGGCACCTGTCATGTGTAGTCATGCCAGATTCTGGGGATAAGATGGTGAACAAGACAAATATAATCTCTGCTTCCTTGTAGCCTATAATCTTTCAGGGAAGCAAAACAAACAAAATACCATACCAATAGTTAATTACATATGTGGCAGACATGCAAAGAAAAGTATAGACTGTAATATGTAAAAAATATACTTATGAAATATAGACTATCTGAGTGTAATGGCATGATCCAGCTGGGTTTAGGTGAGGATGTGGGGTGAGGATCAGGGAAGGCTTTCCTGAGGAGGCACCATCTGTGGAGCACTTTATGGACTATGCGAGTGAATTGTTACAATGAGTGCTATGATGCACTCAAAGGTCACCTTCAGTGAAGGCTATTGATCCTAAGGAGGCTTTCTATTTATTTGTATATTGCCGTTTGTAGTTGATTGATGAGATGCTTCCCCTGCTTACCTAGAGGGAGCTTAAAGAGATAGAAGAGGAGAGGAAAAACAAGAGCTGCTATTGCTCTTTTGTGGCTAATATGTGGTGTCTACAGGGTCAAGAAGCTCTGAGCAGCCCCTCCATGACCTTCTTGCCATATGATTTTTTAAATACACTTGTCTTTTTGAACATCATACCTACATTTCGGGGGAATAGAATAATTCTAGATTTGGTGTTTAAGTTGGCAAAGAGTGCATGCCTAAACGCTATAATGTCATTGTCATCATGTGCATTATGACTCAGATTTTTCACAAAGATTTTTAGTTTCTGAATTTAGAGTAAAAATTATGAGAGCCTAATGAGAAAAATTAATGTAACTTTTCAATCTAACTGAAGCATCCTTTTATTCTTATTTTTATTTTTTTTTTTTAGGGCCGCATCCTTTTAAAAATGAAAGATAAATGATTTGCAGGCAATTACTGAATTTAGTGTTTGAGAATATTTAAGAGGGGTTTTCACTGAAGTGATCTCTTTGACTTATAGGTACTGCTATTGATTGACATCCAAGTCTCCTACATCAATACCAACCATGAAGATTTCATTGGCTTTGCAAAGTACGTGAAACCCTTGATTGTCACACACATTCCTCCTGCTGGTTTGTCTCAAATGAACATTGTGAATTTCTAATACAACCTCACCATCTTTTAAGAGTGTATTCTGTGTCAGGATTAACTCTGAGTTAACCTCCTGAGGAGGTCTGAGCCTCATGGCTGTGGGGTCATACTCTCTGGATAAAAGAGTTGCTTCTTTATAGTGCAGCATGGGAAGTCACGTAACTCAGCATGTAGCTCAGATTCTCACTGTGTTTGGGTGATGATCTGCAGTTTGTGCTTGAGCTTCCATAGATAAGTACTAACTGATGCACATTTAAATATGTTTGGGAAAGAAGTTCCTTTGTGATGCAGCAGGTTAAGAATCCAGTGGTGTCTTTGCAGCAGCAGCCTGGGTCATTGCTGTGGTATGGTTTTGATCCCTAGGCCCAGGAATTTGCACATACTGTAGGCACCACCAAAAAAAAAAAATGTTCAGGAACAATTTCTCGCATAAATTTGAAATAGCAAGCATAAGTCATAAGATACAAGCTATGTGGGTATCTCTAAATCAAAATATAGAAGCCTATATTTATATATTATAAATATAGAAGCCTATATTTACATATTATAAATATAATTATATATTATTTATATATTTTATAAAAAAACTGTTCTTTGTGAACTTTAATGTAATCTTTTTGGATGAACATTCTCTTTTCTATAAAGTATATTTTATATATGTTTAACTCGTATGATATTCTCTCATACCTGTATTCTGTTATATTCTAATATTCCATTGTTGTATTCACAGATATTGTCAGGTTAACATTATTTAATTATTCAAGGTTGGTTATTTATTGTGTGACATTTTTAAGACCCTGAATTTACTATTTTCCCCTAGCCCTTTAGTGGAATCAATTTTTATTACTTTTAAAGAATTCAGATTCTAACTCTAAAATGTATTTTGTGGCATGTAGGTGGTTCCCACTTCAAGTATATAAAATAGTTTATTTTATATAAAATGTAAAGAGGCCTATGCAGTGCTACTTATACTGTGCATTCAAGAACAGAGACAAATTAAAAAAACAACACAATGTAAAACTGGACAGATATAGTTTTAAATTTTGACTTAGAAGAAACAGGTATTTAGATCATGCGATCTAAACTAAACAGTGGCCTAAGGAATTTATAGGCACGTTTTAGGGAGGAAAGTCTCAATTATCCAATGGAAAATTGTCTCATGCTAAACCTGGCCTAACCAGTAGTGTACATACATTTTGCATCCAAGGATTATTACTATTGTGTGGCACATGAGTTTTTCTCAATTGTTTTCTGCCTGTGACTTAATGTGTAAAGTTGTTAGAACACAGCAATGAACAGGTTCCTTTCGTCAGTTGTCTTTAGAGCCACACTGCCCACTCTAACTAGATAGGTGTTTACTTCGCAGACATTTCATGCAGACTTGCACCCCTCTCTTCTATTCCCTATGGCTCTCACTCTCTGCTCATTTCCTTCTGGAAAATCACCAGTGGGAAGAAACCTAGACCTTGATATACCTTCTTGTCCCTAGGCCTGGAAGGGGGGGACCTGAGAATTTCTACCTGGTTTTCAGCATGGTCAGTGAACTCCATGTAGCCTGTGCCAAGCTCTACTCTAGTTGCCATGGGAAAAAAATACAAGAAAAAGAAAAAATGTCTTTTGGAGATTGCCTAATAATTGAGAAGTATAGAGAAACACATGTAAAAATTTAAACTGACACATTCGCCATTTATTTCACTTGCTTCCTTGCGGAATTTAAAAGAAAAAGAAATCCTTGACTTATTTGAAATAACAGGAATGCTGCCTTTCATGTTGATTTTTATTGGTTACAAAAGCCAATTCGATTCTTATAAAAATGTAGCAGATGTAGATATTAACTTGACACCATGACTTAAAAGTGAAAAGTTTGTTGCAGCACTGTCCTGTTGTGGTGTCCTAATTCAAAAAGGAAACATAGAAAAAAATCATAATCACTTTGGAAAGATCCAAGTTTTGAACATGTTTTGCAACCAGAGCTACAGTTTAAATTTCACCCCTATACTCTCCTCGAAATGTTTCCTTCCTAGATTACCCTTTTATTCCTTTTTGAAGATAAGTGGTCCAGAATTTGTTTTCTCCAATAAATTTTAATCTTTTCTGCCTCAGAAGCTGTTGAATCAAAATATTATATTGACTGGGTTTTCAAAGGCATATAATTTTGCAAATGAAAATACTTCAAGCACAGCTCTTTGGTACAGTCTCTCTGTAAGTCCAGTGACTGCCCTGTTTTTCCAGCAGTGAGATAGATGATGAACCTCTGTGATGTTGAGGGACTGTAAGGAAGCATTGTTCAAAATGCTTTAGAAACCCAGCAACTTTGCAAATTTGTCATCAAAACTGCACACCCAAAGTTCATTGTGAAGTACTGGTCTGGGAGTTAGTAGTCTGCATTATTTTTCTAGGGTTTGCCACTGATGAGGTTTGGGTTTTGACAAGTCACTTAGCCTCTCTGTATCTCAGTTTATTGCTCTATCAAATGGAATAATAAAACATTCCCTGTCTTGTATACCTTTCAGGATTGTTGAAAGATCAAATTAACGAAGTTATGTGAAAGTGCTTTTGAAAACTGTGGTGTAGTCTGTAAAAGTGAGAAAGTACCCTTCCCACACACATACACATATGGGAATTTGATTTTACAAGATGCACTATTTAACTTCATTATAGCATTTTTTTAGTGACTAGAGTATGATTGCCACTGAAAGATTTGTTTTTAGTTGTTGATGTTATCTCCAAATGTAATGTTTTGTGCTGAGACTCAAAGGTAAATGTTCTTTGCATTTGTATGCTCAGTTGGAGTACATTTCAGTGTGACATGGGATAATTATGATGATGAAGAAATGTTTATTTCAAAATCACTTTGAGGGGTTGTATTTTTTGTGTGCTTTTAAAAATTAAAAAAATATGGTTGTAGCTATAAATTTTAAAGTTGGCAGGGATGCTGTTTCCATCAAGGAAGAAAAGTCAAGCCATATTTGAAGACAATTATGTAAGTATTTTTAAGTTCTGAAGATAGAAAGTTAGTCTTCAGTTGAGGACAATAAGCGTTAGTCTCGTGAGATTTTTAGAAATTTGCCAAAAGAAGAGGACTGCCCCCTTGAATTTATAGGATGGTGATGTACAGAGTATTTTACACATGTCTTTTTTTTTCAGCTGGGATGACTTTTTGTTCTAAAAATTACCCCCAAAAGGAAAACAAATTGCTAAAATTAGATTAACGGAAAAGTCTCAGAGTAGTGTTCAGATTATCTCCAAATTCTTCTTTCTGCTATTGAGTTTATTCTGCCCTGTTGACTATGTGGAACTTTTTTAATCTCCCAGCTATTTTTGTTAAACATGGACGATAAAATGTGTACCATGTGTCATGTGTCCAAGTAAGTGCTGCTGTGGGCTTGCTCGGAACTTCCAGATTTCTGAAGGCGTGATTTTTTTTTTTTTTTTTTTCAACTGTAATAGAGTTTCCAAACCTGAAAGTTTAGTATTCCATAAGAAAATGTCAACTTTTCTTTTGACTTAAGGATTTTAATTTATCATTCTTCCCTGTTGGGGGAAAAAAAAAAACAACCCACAAAACCTACATTCTATTTTTCTTAACATAATTAGGTTTTTTTTTTTTTTTTTATTTAAGAAAACAAGCTCGTCCAGTTGTTCCTTCATGTACTTCCCCTTTCTCAGTAGTCCTGTTGTTGGAATAGAAAGGCAGGCTTATTAGCTGAATGCCTTGGGAAGTGAACTTTCACATTCTTGTGCTCTTCTCCATTTCCATGGGCACAGTTTGCCTTATTTGTTACTTATGAGTTACTAAGATTTATGCAGTCCAGTGGTTTAAGAGAAAAAATGGGCTCCAGATACACACTGTTAGAATAACATCTCTATGCCACAAGCAGCCGACCAAGGTCTGTTTTTCAATCTGCTGAGTAGGTCTCAACACCTGTTTTCTCACAGTAGAAAGGATACAGTGTACAGATTTCAGTTCTTGTTACATGAGCACCATGAAAAGTCTATGGGTTGTAACATTCCTTATATCTCTTTCCTGATCCTCTGGAATGCCTCCATTACCATTTTACTAAACGCAGTATATGTGAACCTTGACACCAAATTCCAGAACAATCTTGGTCTTTCCCTTTGCATTCTTTTTTTATGTGTTTGTAATACATAATCATATTCCATTAAATGATGTTTCTAGTTTCTGTTCTTACATGAGAATGTTCTTTCTCTTGTGAAGTTAAAACTTAGGTATTAGATTATAACAGGATCCTTCCCTTTTTTGGGGGTCATACCCATAGCATAAAGAAGTTCCTGGGCCAGGGATTGAACCCAGCCACAGCAGTGACAACACTGGATCCTTAATTTGCTACCACAAGGGGTCTCCAATAGGATCCTTCTTTTGAGTCGTTTTTTTGTTTTTGTTTTTGTTTTCTTTTTTTAAGGGCTGCAGGTGTGGCATGCGGAAGGACCTAGCCTAGGGGTCGAATCATAGCTACAGCTGCTGGCCTATGCCATAGCCACAGCCATAGCAACAGCAACACAGGATCTGAGTCAGGTCCGTGACCTACACCACATTTCACAGCAACACCAGATGCTAAACCCACTAAGTGAGGCCGGGTATCGAACTCGCATCCTCATGGATGCTATTTGGGTTTGTTACTGCTGAGTCACGACAGGAACTCCCTTGATTCATTTTACAGTTTAACAATTAAATGCTTCTTTGCCTATTGGGACTGCTATGAGGTAGAAATACAGGATTGAGCAACTTGCAAAGACATCATTAGTATCATTTGTTTAAATAAGATATAAATTCCAATGTTTCAAGTGTTATTTTGAAAATAAGTGGACTTCCACTTTTTCCTTTTATTCTCAAATCTGTTATTTTGAACTTTATCTTCATCCCTAAAATGAATCTTTGGAGATGAGTCATCTTTTTTTTAGAGGCCCCAAGTTCTGCAGCGTTTTCTTGCATAATATTTAGCCTGAGAGGTCACTAAAGATCCTGAAGGGGCAGTCGATATCATGTAGTTTCAACTCCCTTTGGCTTCAATTTGATTGGATGGAGTCAAGCCTACATATGATAAGTTGCACTCTTGGGACTTTCAACAAGTGTTTATAATCTTCTTGGGATAATATAAAAGAATATTCTAAAAGAGTTTCTTTTCTCCAGAGCAGTGCTGTCTAATAGAACTTTCTGAGAAGATGGAACTGTTTCATAACTTGTGCTGTCCAATACAGTAATCACTAGTTCCATATGCCTATTGAGTAGCTGAAATGTGGCTAGTAAAACAGAAGAGATGAGAAAAAAATTAAATTTTAATTCATTAAAATTTAAATTCAAATAGCCACATCTGGCTACCAGCTACTGTATTGGATGGCACAGTTCTAGAATATGGTGAATCCAGCTAATTGCTCTGGGTCCTTTAATGAGCCATACTTTATTGAGAGTTTGGTGGTCGCCTACAGTGGTGGCTACAAGAGAAGAAAAAGGAGGTAACTCTGTTAGCTGCTATTAAACAAACCCCATGGCTGAGGAATATACAGTCAACTCTTCTCTGTCACTGAAGTATGAAAGATGGATTTTCCCTCCCACTGATTTAGTCTGTAGGTTGCCATGTTGCTAGTAATTTCTCCTTCATGGTTACAACTGACATTTCTTTTAATTCCAAGTCTTCTCTACAAACTGAGCCTGGTAGTAGAGGGGGAGGTACACCTTGACCTTTGTCATGGAATCTGCATCTCTTAGGGACTCTATTTCTTTGATTCCTTGATCCCCATTTGGTTTGACTTAGAGTTGGCACTCCTCTTTCTTGTTTCTCACTTCTCTTTCACTTTTCAGCCCACTGTAGTCTTGTTTCTACCACAGTGCTCTATTGAGCCTGCTTTTGGCCAGGACCAAACATTTAATCCATTGGACAACTGAGTCCTTCATGTGACACCATTACCTACTCTTGTTGAAGAGACTTATTCCTTTGCCTCAGTAACCCTCCGCTGTCTCCTGGCTTTGGGCTTTCTTCTCTAGCCACTCCACTCCTTATTTTGGGGCTCTTTATCCTTCAATCATGGTTTAAGAACTACTTTTTTTATCAGCATTCTTCTGTAGACCCTCTTCTTTTCTTACTGCACTGTCCCTGCTTGGTATTATTCACTACGTTGGTTTCGGTTATCAGCTTTATCTGATGCTTCCACATCTGGATCTCCATTCCAGAGTCTTTTCTTGGCCTGTGTACCACATTCAACTACATACTGGTATTTCTACTTGCATATTCTAGGGAAGCCGCAACCCATTATCCCTAAATTAAATTCATCATCTGATTTTATAATTTCTGCCTCTCTTATTACAATTGTTCCCTCTCTCTGTGGGTGGCAACTTCCAGTTGCTTAAACTAGAAAACTGAGTGTCATTCTTTACTCCTTGTTCCCTCATCTTTGTTTCCTTTCATCTTATCATATCCATTTGTCTCTACCTCTATAATATTTTTTGAATTTGTCTATTTCTTCCTATCATCATTGCTACTACTAAAGTTAGTCTTCTTTTGGTTGAGTTACTACAGCAGTCTCCTTGCCTCTTGTCATGTTCTTTCTCATTCCTTCTGGGATTCCTGTTACTTTCAGAATAAAGTCTGAAATCATTAGTGTGGTTTCCAAGGCCCTGTAGAATCTGTCTTTTGTTTACCTCTTCAGCCTATTATTACTATTATTACTATTCCTCTCTGTCCCATCTGCCAACTCTGTGCTCCAGCCAGACTGGCCACTTTTGTTTTTTTACTTTATTTTTTTTTTAAATTGTAGTACAGTTGATTTACAATGCTGTGTTAATTTCTGCTGTGCAGCAAAGTGATTTGGCTATACATTCTTTTTAATATTATTATCCTATATGACTTATCACAAGATACTGAATATAGTTTCCTGTGCTACATAGTAGGCCTTGCTGTTTATCCATCTTGTATATAATAGTTTATATCTGTTAATCCTAAACATCTAATCCATCCCTCCCCTTTGGCAACCACAGGTCTGTTCTCTATGTCTGTGAGTCTGTTTCTGTTTCATAGATAAGTTCGTTGTGCCATATTTTAGATTCCACATATAAGTGATATCATATGGTATTTGTCTTGCTTTCTGACTTCACTTAGTACGATAATCTCTAAGTCCATCCATGTTGCTGCAAATGGCACTATTTTATTCTTTTTTTGCAGGCTGGCCACTTTTGGATTTTGAAATGTAGCATACTCTTGCTATAGCACATGTCTATGGCACATTTCTTCAAATTATTTCAATTTCTTGCTGCAGATAAACATTAAGAATTTGATTATAAATAACCCTGGTATAAAAATACAATTGTATAAATATTAAGAAACTACCTTAAACAGTGCTAAGTAATCTCACTGGTGAGAAAGGTAGAAATGCCAATTAATGCAACATGCTGTTGGCCATCAGGGAGTTAGAGGCCTGCCTATAATACAATCCTGTTTATGGAATACAGACACAGACCAAGAGGTTGGGGAGTTTATGGGAAGGAGAGATAACTGGAGGTTTCTAAGAAGGCATAATTCAGAAATGATACTTGTTTTGACTTTGAAGGCTGGGCAAGACTCCAGCAGTCGGGGGTAGGGGGGTGTCAAGGCTGTCTGCTTCCTGTCTTCTCTGGTTCAGAGTCAATACTGCCTATTTCAGGAAGGTAATTTTTAATAAAACACTGCTTTGATCATGCTGTTTTCTGGCTCAGAAACTTTGAATACTTTCTGCTGCCTTCAGTGTAATGATCAAATTTTCTGTAATTGGCCAAAATATAGAATTATTGTACTAGGTGGCCTTTAAAGTCATTTATAAACCTGAGTCTATGGTCATGAAATTTTTGCCATAATAGTTTTACTTTCTACAACTTCCCTACATGCCCCATCTTTCTACCTCCTGGATTTTGCTTAAATTACACCATTCTCTTGAAATGCAATTGATTTTCTTTCTCTATTAAAATTGTGCTTTTCTTCAAGTGTTCTATGTAAGTCTCAGATCATATCAGACCAAAATGATCTTTATTGTCTCTGAACATTCAGAGTAATTACTATGCATAGAATTTATTTGATAAATGGTCACACACAACCCTTAGCTGTGGTTTTACTACAATCTTCTATTGCATATGCACATGGACATGCATAGAAACATATGTGCAAAAAATCTTTTTTGAAGATAACATGGATTATTTTTCTTTGAATGTCTTTCACTGTGGTCTTATTTTTACAAAAATTTAAACCTTGTATAGTTTCAAAATCATTATGTCTCAGAGCATTAAAGTAATTTGGTTTTATGTTTTTTAATGTTCTAATGAAGTCTTCCACAGTGACTTGTGTGTAGTACAGTTTTATATGATTAATAATAAGCATACACACACATAATAATATATGGGGTAATTATATCTCACATTTGAAAGGGAAGCACATTTTCTGACATTCTAATACAGCCTCACATGTTTATTCTTATAGAACTTATTCTTCATTATTTGTGTTTTGTATATCACTATCCACATTAAGTAAATTATAGGCTCTGATTACAAGGACCATACCTTATGCATGTTTGTATTTTTCAAGTGCTTTGCAGATATTTGTTACCCTAAAATTTTTTACTTATGTCAAATTAAAATATTATATATAGGTGTGTTTTACAATAGTGCAGAGGTAACCAATTAAGGACCTATCACCAAGAATATGTCCAAAGACTCAAACTAACTTGTAAGTCCTTATGTGGCTTTCTGAGAACACGTTTTTAAATAAGTATTTGAAATACTCTCAGTTATCATTGCATTCCTAAGAATTATGATAAAGGATGTTTTCTAACTAGGCAGCTTATTTTTACTATGTGACTTATGGAGTAACTTTAAGTGCCTAAATACATCATTAAGAGCAGTGTCTTTGGATTTATGGGGCCTGTTGCTGCAAAAAAGATTATTTTTTAGGTGAAAAGTAAAGGTAATTTAGTGTTTGTTCTAATGCTAATATTTGAGATTGGGTTATAAAATAAATCTGTTTTCCCCCCCGAATATTCTTACAAGTGATAGTTCCTAAATATGCATTATTGAGTAGATGGAAATTCTGTCAGTGGATAGTGTCTTCACCTAGTGAATCTCATGAGCTTCTGAGAGTAACTTTGCATCTCAAGGAATCTTGGATCTAAAAGGAACTTAAAAAACAGCTAGTACAGTTCCCCCACCCCTTGTCTCTGTCTCTCTGTCTCTTAACACACACATGTGTTACAGCCAAGAAACTAAGGTCCATTTAGGTCATACTCTTTGCCTAAGGTGGCACAGGAGTCACAGCAATCTCTGTTTCTGTTGCTTTATATTGAGTTTCCTCTCTCTTATGTGATTTTTAAGGGAATCTGTATATAATTTGAAGGCCCCTAGAAATTCACTGACTCCAAAATAAGCACCTGTAGGTCTGCCATAGTTTGAAGTTATCACTAGTAGTCAGTGATTTATTTTAAAATACTTCCTCTTTTAAAAACTCTAAAAATACAAGTATAATGCTTGGGAGATACAGCCATACTCATGAAGAAGACATCACATTTTCATAGTAGTTTTCCCATTTCTTCTGAAAAAAGGGAAAAGCCTGGAGATACTTGGAGAAAGAAAGCATAGGATCTGAAGACTCAGGAAGAGTGGTACTTGAGACACACTGTGAGCATCAGGGCATGGTGGGCAGTCAGAGGGGCAGTGTAGGCACATCAGACGCCTGAGCACAGACAGACACAACCTTCACCTCGTTCATAACCTCACCACAAAAACCTGAATAATTTAGATTTGGATTATATAGAGAAATGGTTGGAAAAAGAGGAATTTCGTGGTGATTAAGGGAATTAAGCATTTAACTGAAGACTAGAAAAATAACAAAAAGAAATGAGGAAAGAAGAAAGAAGCTAGATTCTGAAATTAGCAAATTGAAAAAGAAAGATACACACAAAGTATCTTCAGTTATCAAATACAGTGTGACCTTTCAGCACCCACCCCTTACTCACCCTCAGTTGAAAGTACTTATAGTTTTTTATGAGTTTGAGTGAAGGGAAGCAGCTTCAATACATCATGGGAGATTATAAAAGATTGCCATTTTGAACAGCTCTTCTAAGTGTGGTGTTGAATTCTGACTAGCTGCTGAGCCATGATATTCCACCACTTTAAACAGCTGATAGATGGCTTTATCTCTTCTCTGTTTTAGATTATTTCATTGATCTGCAAAACAGCTTCTATAAACTGCTAAATTACTAGTTAGAGGGCTCAGTATCACTAGTTTTCTCAGAATAACCAAAATAGATTGAGTTTTCTTGTGTTTATATGTGTTTACTCATGGACTCACCAAAAGAAACCCTTCGTTCTTTTGAGGGATAGAGTAACACAGTGCCTAATCGTGAGAACTCGGGGGTTAAATTGTCAGGGTCATGTCTGGCTCTTATCCCCTCTCTGCTCATGTTGTAATGGTGTCAAGCCTCATTGGATTTCTCATTCAACAGATGGTTGTTGAAGCCAACTTTGTGCCAGGTAGTTTCTAGGCACTGTGGATACAGTAGTGAATGAAACAGGCAAAAACAGGCACCCCCTGCTCACAAGAAGCTTTGATTATGGAGAGACAGAGAGAAACAATACACACACACACACACACATAAACAAATCAGCAAACTGTATAGTAGGTTTGAAGGTGAAAGATGACATAGAGAAAACTGGAGCAATATAAAGGGGATGCCAATCCTGGAGGAAGGGAGGGATTCACTTTTGAATAGGTTGGTCATGGTAGGTCTCACTGAAAAGACACACTTGAACAAAGACTTGAAGAAAGTGAGCCTCGGAACCATGCAGATATATGAAGGAAGTGTATGTTTTAGGCTGATGGAGCGGCTGGCATATAAAGGCTTTGAGGTGAGAATATGCCTGGTGGGTTCAAAAAGAAAAAAAAAATCAGTATCACTGGACCTTTCTAATGAATGAGGTGGAGAAGAAGAGGAGGTGAGTCAAAGAGGCAGAGAGTGGGGTCAAGGGCCTTGTAGGCCATTGTAAGAATTTTGACTTTTACCCTGAGTGTAATTGTATTGCATAGCAATAGAGGGTTTTGAGCAGAAGAGTGTCAGGAAACCACTTTTAAAAGTATCACTCTGGCTTCTGTGTTTAGAATAGATATTAAGGGAACAATGTATAAGGAGAGACTAAAGAATAAATTATTGCAACAGTGCAAGTGGGAGATAATACGGTTTGAACCAAGGTGGTAGCAATGGAAGTGGTAAAAAATACTGAATTTTAAATACATTTTAAGAAGTAGAGTCAATAGCATTTGCTGATGATTTGATGTGGAGGTGAGATAAAGAGGAACCAAGGATTTTGGCTTAAGCACTTGGAAATATGGAATTACCACTAATTATGAAGGGGAAGAATGTGGGTGGGGCAGGATTTAGGCAGGACATCATGAATTCAGTTTTGGCAGATTAAGTTTGAATTACCCATTAGACATCCAAGTGGAAATGTTGAATTGTTGAGAACATATATGAGTCTAGAATTGGGGAGTTAGGTCCAAGCTGGAGATGCACTATAGGAGTTTTTAGAATCCAGTGGAATTCAAAGTAATGAGATTATACAAGTTCACAAAGAGTTTGGGACCTGGAGTTAGACTACTTAGTACCAGCATTTGTTTGAGTAATTTTGGGAAAGCCACTTAGCTTCTCTGTGACTCATTCCCTCTATCAGTAAAATGAAAAGACTAATATTACTACTTTACAGGGTTAAAATTAAGATTAAATCATTAATATCTGTAAAGCACTTAGGACATGGAATATACTCAAAAATTCTTAACCATCAATTTGCAGTACAACTATTCTGTACCTGTGGTACGTCATAAATACTTGCATTGACTTATTGTTATTAATGCAGCAATACAGCATTTCTTCCTGTGGTGTATTATTTTTGGTTTGTGATTATTATTAATTGGTTCTACAGGTTCCGCTGAGTTGGTATTGCTTCCAGAATGAAACTGACCTGGGTTTTTTAATATGAGCTCTGCCTCAGTTATGGGTGTATTTTTATTGTCTATATTTTAGTATCTGTTACTTGTTTAGAAAAAAAAAAAACCTATGAGTTTCTTCAGTGCTGCTCTCCTTTGCTTTTCTCAGTGCTCAGCAGAGGAGCAGTCAGGTTCACAAGAAAAACACAATTGGAAATCAGGTAGGAATTGTTTAAAGGAATCAGTGCATGCATGCCCCCCCAAGAATTTGAACTAAATTGCTTGATTGACTCTTTTTTAAAATGCAAATTAATCGTGTGCAAATTTTGCTGGAAATGCAGCTTTTTGCTTTGATTTTGCTTTTAAAGTTTTTGGAGTGAATTGCATTTTTTTGTTTTGTTTTTGTTTTTGCTATTTTATGCAGTTAACCGTATTGATTTATTTTAAATAACTTTTCTGCTATTTGCTCTGCTTTTCAAATTTGACTCCGTGTGTCCTACTTTGCTTGCTTACATTACCCCTAAATTTGACTTAACATCGAATCCCTGAGTCAGTTTAAGGTTAAAATATGGTGAGTAGTTGCATGAGCTTTCTGGTGCTGCTGACTAGTTCACACATTTGCACAGCTTGATAACAGTGAAGGGACAGCTCATAAGGAAGGCAGTTGTTGCATTTAAGATTTAATATCTGCCACACCAAATCCTGTTGGTTAATGAAAACGTTAATTCCTAAGAAGATCTGATCTTTTCAGTTTTTGTGTTTTGGGCTGACCAGCTGTCTCTGACTAATAGCGCTCTGCAGAGATTGCATTAACTCTGACAGTTTGCTGTTTCTTTTATGTTTTATGTGATAATGAATATTTGCATTGTTATTTCTTTTCAAGTCAAAACAATGATGATTTTATAGTTTTTTTTTAAATTCAGAGGTACAATTATTGAACAAATTGAAACCTCTGCTCTAGAATTTTTTCCATTGTTTTGAAAGGAGAAGAGGTAATAACAGACTTTATTTTAAAAACTTTTTTTCTGAACTAAAGCATATAATTCTTTGCTATTTCAGGGAACCAATCTTCCGCCTTCAAGGCAAATTGTACGAGCTAAGTTCTGTAAGCTTTACTGTTGCTTTTTCATTTAGCTTCCCAAGGGCACAGTTTGTCTTTAACAGATTAACTCAACTAGCGCTTGCTACTAATTTTTTAAACTTAGATTGTCTTGTCATAACACCCTATCATTGAAATATAAATCCTCTTAAGAGGGTTCATCCCTTCACTGCTAATAACTTGCTGTGATTGAAAGGTATGAACTAGTAAATTCTAAAATGCTGTAATAATAAACTTTTAACACTGTGGGTGCTTTGATATTTCTCTAATTTTAATGAGCCTTAAAATAATTAAAATTATTAATGTCCTTCTTCTCTGTCCTTTTATGCTATGTTGTTATAAGGTGTATGCCTTTCTCTTCCCCTTGTATGATAATATTTCCAATAAATGTAGATGCACTTCTAAAAGGTGGGTGAATATTAAACATCTGATTTTGATGTATCTGTTGACAAATGTATCTAATCCCAATTACTTGTATTTATTTTTTAAATAATAAAACAAAAAGCAAAATTATATCAATTTATAATTTATATGGTTTTACAGCTGAAGTTTTTAAAACCAGATACAATATCGTCACTTAATGGAAGTGTAAAGATACTGTCAAATTATTAACATAGCATTAAAAAAAATTACACTCATTTCAACCATGGATGAAGCAGCCTCAAAGTCTTTCTTCCAGCAATGCTCAAGTTGAAATGAGATTCGAGGTTGGGTCTATTCCCTTCCTCATGATGTTTTGGAAGAAACAAACTTTGGATCTGGATACTCTTGGGTTCAGATTCTCCTCTGTCACTTAGTGGCCATTTGGCCTTGGACCAACTGAAACAGAGTTTGCCCCATTGTATGATGAGAGGAATAGAAAATAACTCTGTAGGGTCATTGTGGGACTGGGAACTAGCCTACATAATGAGGTTTGCATTGGGGTACTGGGTATGTACTCTGTAAAGTGTAGAAACCTTGCTCTCAGGAGGAAGGTGCTGCTTCTTGAAACTTTGGGGAAAAAATATGAAATATAAGAAAATTAGGAAAGTTATAAAATGAGAACAATGAAACTTTTGGGAAAATTAGAAGCCATGGCAAATTATTCTGAAGATTACAATGCCTAGAAATAGGCTGGGTGTGGTGTAATGGATCCATGTATAAAATTTTCCTCATGGCCAGAAGCTTTAGCTCATAGAAGTTTATACTTATTGGAAAAGTAATAGTCTGGTGGCATAAATGCAGACTTTAAATCAGACCTGAATGGAAACTCGAAACAGTTTTCAGTTGCATTGCTTCTAAATGCTAAAATCATGCTACTTGTGTTTCTCTGCCTTTACTTTCACTGAGTACTTCAAAGCCCATACATTATGGAAGTTTTATAACTCAAGATAATAGAATTGGGGTGAGTGTTATAATAGAATACAGATTCCTTTTCCAAAACTTCTGGGGCCAGATGTGCCCTGAAGGTAAGAACTTTCTGGATTTTAGAAGAGTATTTCATGTATCACATATTATGCAATATTCTTGTGGGGTCAAAGGCAGCAACCTGTAATTAAACACATTGTATTTCTGCAGTGAAACAAATGAATAGGTACACTAAGTAAACTAAATGAAAGACATAAATATTTTCAAATCAGGACAGGTTTTGCTGCCAGATTTGTTGTTTTAACCTTTCACTTTGCAAGTAAGAGGTTTATGAACCTGAATATCTTATTTTCCAGAATCAAATCCAATAATTAAAACACAATATAAATAATCCTTTATTGTTTTTTTTCCCTGCTTAGCAGAAATGAACCATAATGACTTGAAACCATTTCTTTATGAATCTGAATAAGTGAGGTTGATTTAGGTTTGTAATAAAAAACAATTTTTGCCTATCAAGAAGCACAAAGCCAGGGAGCCTTGGAGCCCAGCCTGCTAACTGATGTTTGCTTTTATGGTTGGTGGGGTTGAAATATTGTGTACTGCCTTGACAAGAGCTTTATCCATTCTGATATCCTCTTAGGGCTCCTGATTATAAGAGATGGCCATGCTGAATCTGTTATGAAATATTTTAGAAGGGTTTAAAGAAAGATAAATTCCTCTTTAAAGTCTAAATCCCCATTTGTTTTTGTCTGCCTAGAAATTTGTCTTCTTTAGAAGTTTTGCAGGCTGATGTCAACAAATGTATGGAAAAAAAAATGTGAGCACACAATTAGCCTAAAGTTGCACTGCCCAGAAATTTAAGCTTAAACTACATTCATCCCTTATCATATGTGTTTTCGAAACCTATGGGTGTTAAAAGCTCTGGTAGATGTTAGAAGTGAATGATGAATAAATCATGGGCCCTTCTGTCAGGGCACTCATATCCCAGTGGGGATGATGGTAAGTAATAGAAGTCTGTCCCTTTTTTTTTTTTTTCCCAAGGCTAACACCTTCTGATCCTTCAAGCCTCACTGTAATATCACTTCTGTAAGAGGCTGGCCCTGACTGTTGACTCAAAAGTGACCTTTCCTCCCTAATATCTTATCATTATCTGTTATTCTGTTACTTGTTTATAATTTTTTGTTTTCTTTCACTAGGACCTAAGCTCCATTAAAGCTATTTTGTTGTGTGATGTTAAAAGCAGTGGGGTATCACTGTAAGGTTTTAAGTGCAAACAACATTTTAGAGAGGTCATTCTGTCTCTAATGTGGAGAAAGGTTTTGAAGAGAGGATGAGGTTAGAAAAAGGAGACTAGTTGGGACGCTATTGCAGACAAATGATTATGGTGGTCTGGGCTAGCTAAGCTCTGTGAACTAGATTTGAGGAAGAGCTGATGAATTCAGGAGACATGAAGTAAGAAGATTCTAAAGGATGTGTGATAAACTGAATGTTGAGGGGAAGGCTGGGGATTATCTTCAGTGCTGTCCAGATATCTGATTTAGGCACAGATGAGATGGTGGTGCTCTTCAAGGAGAAGAGAATCTAGAGAGAGACTTAGATTTGGATTCAAAGTGAGGAAGTGTAGATAAGTTGAGTGTGAGTCACTGTGGAAGACTGGAGTAAAAATGTCCAGTGGGAAGTTAAGTAAAATTGTCTAGACTGCAGAAGGGACAGAGAACTATTTATTTCCAAAGTAGTGGAGAACCACTGAAAGATTTCCAATAGGGAAGGGGTGCCATCTGATTTATATCTTGAAAGATCTGTGTATTATCCATATGAAGTGTTTGGGAGAATAAAACTAGATACATGGAAACCGGTGAAGATGTTTTTGAAATAATTCAGCTAAGAAAATACAAATGTCTGTAGCAGGAGGTATGTGGGAGGACAGATTCAAAATGTATTTAGAGGATGGAAAGAGTTAAAATGATTGTGGAATTGAGGGGAGTGTGTTCAGTTATTCTCCCAGGCAATGACTAAGGAGATCTCAGGACAGAGGGAGTAAAGGTGGAGGAGGAGCGGATTTCAGATTAGGTTGGGAGAGGTGGTGATTTCAGTTTCAGATACATTTTTTGTGTGTGTGCCTATTGGAGGCATTGGTGGAGTTTGAGGTTCAAGATTTGTCTAGACTGAAGATAGGAATTTTATAGTTGTCGATGCGTACATGGAATTTGAAGCCATGGAATAGATGAGACCACTCTAGAGGACGAGAAGCCATGGAATAGATGAGACCACTCTAGAGGACGAGAGCATAGAAGGAAATGTGGGATTTAAAGGATTAAAGGAAAAAGAAGAGTTGGGACAGAACAAGGACCTGAAAAGGAGTCTAAGAAGTGGTAAGAGAGGTGGGAGAACTTGGAGAGTAGTAGAATGAGTGCCAAGGGAAGAGAATATTTCAAAGAGGATATGGTCAAATATTTCCAAGAACTCCAGAAACATTGGGTAAGTTGTCAAATGGGTGTACTGGTAGACGATCCTGTGCAGTGTTGGGACCACCCAAAGTAGTACCAGTCTTCTTGGTCTAGTGAATTGCTTTTCTACTCCACAGATGGAAGGTAGAACAAAGTTGAGAAAGCAGATGATGGAATTAATACCCTGAACGAGGTTTTTCTAGGGAGGGAGGCAGCATGAGTTGATGAGTTAAAGATTTGAAATAAAAGGTAGATTGTATAATCTAACACAAATGGTTTTGACTGATATATTAGGGCATTAGTCAGGCGAGGTTAACCAAGTATCAAACAACCCCAGAATTTCAGTAGCTTAATAACAATTTAATTCACTCTGCTGTAACAATCTAGTAGAAGTCATGGGGCTGGAGTGGGGCATCCCAGCTTCACATGGTCAGTCTTGGGCCTTCATATTCTCTTTATTCTTCAAACAGCTGGGAAAGAGAAAGTAGCCTGAGTGAAAACGGTTTGAAAGGAACAGCCCAGAAATGTCACACATCCTGTCCATTTCCATTCCATTGACCAGAACTCAGTCATATGGCCACTCCTAACTGCAGAGAAAGCAGGAAAATATAATCTGAGCTTGTTTTTGGGAAAAAGAAAAGATGAAAGATGATGTTGACTGAAAATTAAAAGAAAATCCGCAAATCAGGGCACTGGGGTCTTTTTGAAATTAGAGAAAATGTGTACCAGGATTAAGAGGAAGAAAATGGTAGGATTGGAGGTTGATGTCAGTGAGTGGGATGTTGTATCTCAAGATTTAAGAGGGAAGAGAATGCCACCTTAAAGTCATAGATGTTTTTGGAATAAGAAGGAACAGACACTGGAGGATGGAAATGACAAAGGATAGCTACAGATGTTTTTGGAGTGTTGTTTTTCTTCAGGAGGTCTGGGTAGTAAAGAGAAATTGGGATGAAATTTTCTAGATTTGAATGTGCCAGGACTTACTGAGGCCAGAAAGATTGCTGTGACATTTGTGACTGATAATCCAACTGTAAAAATCTAGAGCAGGAAGGCATTGCTGACTTGCTTCTTGGCCCAGACACATCCAACTGCAATTGTGTAACTAGGAAGACCTTTTTCTTAGGCAGGGAGCAGAGCAGGTGCTTTCAGGATACTTTCCAGTTCTGGGCTATCAGGGTATCTCCTAGTACTGGACTTGTTGTCTGTTTTGTTTCCTACCAATGTGCCTTCTGTTGATCTACTTTTAAAATGGAATATGACTGGCTTTCCCAAACCTGCAAGTCTCCAGATAACTGGATTCTCAACATTTTTGAATTGTTAGGCTATAAGTGAAAAAGACCTTTCTTATCAACACAGGATCTGTTCCCTCCCTACTTTCTGAAAGCTAGTTTTAGTAGACACTAGTCTCTTCCTTAGGACCCCCTATAGCTCTAAAATAATCACCATATTCCAACATTCTAAAATTTCCCTACCAAGTCTCCTAGTTCTTCAGTCTCTTGAAAGTAATAGTTTGAGACCACTGTTAAAAGAGCTGAGAGTTTAATCAGCTATTTTACAACTGGGTAACAAAGATTGCAACTGGGTTACAATAGAGGGCTCCTCACAGCCCTCCTTCCTTCTTTGGCCACTCAGCTAGTTCCAGCTTTCAGAATCTGTCACTTTTAATTCCCACACTCACTTGACTTCCTGGTACCAATATCTGTATCAGGATTCTTTCCGATGTAAATTTCAGAGGATCTCAATTTAAATGATCTTGGAGAAAAGAGAGTTAATTAGTTTATAGGATTGAACATTTCAGAGATAAGAGTTAAGTACTGTTTAATAGTGTCCACACGAACTGATTGATTTGATGAACTGTGATGAATTAGATAAACTCCAGTTTTTGGTTTTGCTTCTTTGCTGTTGGCTCCATTCTTGGGCGCCCCCAAATTGCAATATGACAGCCAGAGGCTTATCCTTCTAGAGGATAATCCCTAGTTAGAATCCAGCAGAAATAAACAATCTTTCTCCCAGAATTCTCAGAAAAACTCTCAAGGCTCACTCTGATTGGGCAGGCTTGGATCACGTGCTCATTCCTGAACCAATTACTGTGACCAGAGAATGAGATGTACTGATTGGCTTAGGCCAGATCACGTGGACTAGAAGTCAGGATGGACTCCTTTCCACCTGACCTCAGAGCTCTTGTTAGAAGACAGAATAGATGCTGAAGGAGATGCATCAGAGATGATGGCTACAGGTATTTGTTGAACATTGTTTTCAGAGCAACTTAATTTGGATAATAGGATTCTTGTGTATTTTGTCTTCTTAAAATAATGTAAGATTTTTTTAACATTTCATTATTAAAACCCTATATTCATTTTTTTGATTAAATTTAATAATTTTCCCAATTTGTCCTGTAACTTTCTATCTCCTTCTTCCTTCTCTTTCTTTTTAAAAAATAATTTTATGACTATACTAACTTAAGAAGTAGTATAGTGCAATGGCTTTTAGAGCTGGAGTTGTGAAGCAATTACGTGACCAGGAGGAAATTATTTAATCTTCCTGTTTCTCAGGTTTCTAATTTATAATACGATGATAAGAATAGTAATTGCTTCATAAGGTTTTTGTAAGTATTAAATGAAATAATACAAGTTAGGTACCTAGAACAGGACCTGGCTGATAGTAAATGGTACATAAAGTACTTCCTATTATTTTTGTTGCTGCTATTGTTGTATATTTGTATCATTCTGTTAGTCTTCAAGAATGATAGTAAAATATTTGCTTTTATTTACAAATTCAAATTTTTCCTCCTTGGAAGTGGGAAGAATGCTACAAAGCGACAATGAAATCTGCATATCCAGTAATGCTTCATTGATTAATTTTTATTGAAGCATACCTGATGTACCATATTATATAAGTTGCAGGTGTACAGTATAGTGATTAACAATTTTTAAAGGTTATAGTCCATTTATAATTATTATAAAATATTGGTTATAATCTGTGTATTACAGTATGTCCTTGTAGTTTATTTTATATGTAATAGTTTAATTCCCTTAATTCTCTCCCCCTAGATTGTCCCTTCCCCTTTCTCCTCCCTCTCCCCAGTGGTTAACCACTAGTTTTTTCTCTATTTCTGTTTCTTTTTTATTATATTCACTAGTTTGTTATATTTTTAATATTTTACAAATAAGTAATATCATACAACATTTGTCTTTTGACAATAAGTATTTGACTTATTTCACTTAGTATAATACCCTCCAAATTTATCCATATTGTTACAAATGGCAAAATTTTGTTCTTTTTATGGCTGAGTAGTATTCCATGTGTATATATACCACATATCCTTAATCCATTGAGCAATTGATGGACACAGGTTGCTTCCATATCTTGACAGTTGTAAATGAACATTGAGGTACATGTATCTTTTCAAGTTAATGTTTGTTTTTTTCAGATATATACCCAGAAGTGGAACTGCTGGGTCGTGTCGTAGTTCTAGATTTAGTTTTTGAGAAATCTACATACTGTTTTCCAGTATTTGTGGCTACACCAATTTATGTTCCCAAACAGTCTGCAAGCATTCCCTTTTCTCCACATCCTCACCAAAATTGTTTGTTTTTTTGTTGTTGTTTTAAATTTTTTTCAAAAATTATTTTATTGAAATAGAGTTGATTTATAATGTTAACTTCTGCTGTGCAGTGAAGAGACTCAGTTATACATGTATATGTGTGTGTATAAATATTTATGTATATAAAATACACACATTGTTTTTTAATATTATTTTCCTTCATGGTATATATCCAAGGAGACTGGATATAGTTTCCTGTGCTATACCATAGGACCTCATTGTTTATCCATTCTAAATTTAAGAGTTTGCATTTACTAACTCCACACTCCCAGTCCATCTCACTCCCTTCCCCAACCCCCTTGGCTACCATAAATCTGTTCTCTATATCCCTGAATCTGTTTCTGTTTTGAAGATAGGTTCATTTTCGCCATATTTTTTTTCCATTTTTTTTATTACTCAAATGAATTTATCACATCTGTAGTTGTATAATGATCATAACAATGTGATTTCACAGAATTTCCATCCCACAGCCCAAGCACATCCCCCACCCCCCAAACTCTCTCCTCCGGAGACCATAAGTTTTTCAATGTCTGTGAGTCAGCATCTGTTCTGCAAAGAAGTTCCGTCTGTCCTTTTTTCAGATTCCACATGTCCGTGAAAGCATTTGATGTTGGTGTCTCATTGTATGGCTGACTTCACTTAGCATGATAGTTTCTAGGTCCATCCATGTTGCTAAAAATGCTGGTATTTCATTCTTTTTGATGGCTGAGTAATATTCCACTGTGTATATGCACCACATCTTCTGGATCCACTCCTCTGTCGATGGACAATTAGGTTGTTTCCATGTCTTGGCTATTGTAAATAGTTCTGCAATGAACATTGGAGTACATGTGTCTTTGAGAGTCGTGGTTTTCTCTGGATAGATGCCCAGGAGTGGGATTGCTGGATCAAATGGTAGTTCTATGTTTAGTTTTCTGAGGAATCTCCATACTGCTTTCCACAGTGGTTGCACCAATTTACAATCCCACCACCAGTGTACTAGGGTTCCTTTTTCTCCACAGCCTCTCCAGCACTTATTGTTTGTAGACTTTTGGATGATGGCCATTCTGGCTGGTGTAAGGTGGTACCTCATCGTGGTTTTGATTTGCATTTCTCTAATAATGAGTGATGTTGAACATCTTTTCATGTGTTTTTTGGCCATCTGTATGTCTTCTTTGGAGAAGTGTCTGTTTAGATCTTCTGCCCATTTTTGGATGGGTGCCATATTTTTTTTATTTTATTTTAGGGCCACACCCATGGCATATGAAAGTTCCCAGGCTAGGGGTCGAATGGGAGCTGCAGCTGCCAGCCTATGCCACAGCCACAGCCACATGGGATCTGAGCTGCATCTATGACCTATACCATAGCTCACTGCAATGCTGGATCCCTAACCCAATGAGTGAGGCCAGGGATTGAACCTGTACCCTGACGGATATTAGATTCATTTCTGTTGCACCACAATGGGAACTCCTTTGCCATATTTTAGATTCCACATATAAATGGTATCATATGGTATTTGTCTTTTTCTTTATGACTCACTTCACTTAGTATGAGAAGCTCTAGTTGCATCCATTTGCTGCAAATGGCAGTATTTCATTCTTTTTTATGGCTGAAGAGTATTCCATTATATATATGTACCACATCTTAATCCATTCATCTGTGATGGACATTTACATTGCTTCCATGTCTCAGTTATTGTGAATAGTACTGCAGTGAACACAGGGATGCATATATCTTTTTGAATTATAGTTTTGTCTGGATATATGCCGAGGAGTGGGATTGCTGAATCATATGGTAATTCTATTTTTAAGTTCCTAGGGAAATTCCATACTGTTCTCCACAGTGGTTACACCAACTAACATTCCCACCAACAATGTAGGGGAGGGTTTCTTTTTCTCCACATCCTGTTAAGCATTTTGTTATTTTTAGTCTTATTAATGATGGCCATTCTGACATGTATAAAGTGGTATAACCAGGTGTGGTTATGGGTACTTTACACACATTAACCCATTAACTCCTCCCAATCGCCTTAAGAGGTAGGCACCCTCATTATTTCAATTTTACAGGTAAGGAAAATGAGACATGGAAAGGCCAAGCAATGTGTCCAGCCATACACATTCTAGCTGACAGCACCAGAATTCATCATCACATCCATGCAATTTTATTCTAGACCCTGTTCTCTTAATTACAGTGTTTACTGCTTCTAGTAGTTTGTAAATTGCATCAAGAATCTTATTTATTACTCTCAATGATGGCAAGCCACATCATTTCAATCATTCACTTTTTTATTTCTTATATTTTTTCTTAATCCAAAGCTGATTGATCCTTTGATCATTATGTAATGATCTTCTTTGTCCCTTAAAATATTCTTCATTTTAAAGTCTATTTTGTCTGATATGAGTATTGCTACTCCAGCTTTCTTTTGATCCCTGTTTGCATGAAATATTTTCTTCTGTCCTCTCACTTTCAATATGTATGTGTCCCTAGAAGTGAAGTGGGTCCCTAGAAGCATATATATGGGTCTCGTTTTTGTATCCATTTGGCCAGTCTGTGTCTTTTGGTTGGGGCATCTAGTCCATTAACATTTAAGGTAGTTATTGGTATGTATGTTCTTATTGCCATTTTATTAATTGCTTTGGATTTGTTTTTGTTGCTCTTTTTCTTTCCTTCTTCTCATGTTCTCTCCTCTTCTGGTTTGATGACTATCTTTAGTGATGCATTTGAGTTGATTTTTCTCTGTTTGTGTATCAATTGTAGATTTTTGGTTTGCAGTTATTCTGAAATTTTGATATAAGTGTCTATATGTATATGAGATTGTTTTAAGTTATTTTTCTCTTAATTGCAAGTTCATCTCCCATGTCCTGCATTTGTACCCACCTCTTCTCATGATTTCTGATTTTGGTGGTATAATTGTGCATGGATGATTTCATATAGTTGCTGTATATATATCTTTACTGGTGAGCCTTGTCATTTGTGGAATTTTTGTTTCCTGTTGCTGTCTTTTCTTTTCTGCCTAGAGAGGTTCCTTTAGTATTTGTTACAAGGCTGCTTTATTGTTGCTGAATTCTCTCAGCTTTTGCTTATCTGTGAAGGTTTTGATTTCTCCTTCAAATCTGAATGAGAGCCTTGCTGGGCAAAGTAATCTTGATTGGAGGTTTTTTCCTTTCATCACGTTAAGTATATCATGCCAATCCCTTCTGGCCTGCAGAGTTTCAGCTGAAAAATCTGCCGATAACCTTTTTGAGGTTCCCTTGTATGTTATTTGTTTCTTTTCCCTAGCTACTTTCACGATTTTCTCTTTGTCTTTAATTTTGGTCAGTTTGATTAATATGTGTCTCAGTGTATTCCTCCTTGGGTTTATTTTATATGGTGCTCGTTGTGCTTCCTGGATTTGAGTGAGTGGTTCCTTTCCCATGTTAGGGAACTTTTCAGCTATTATTTCTTGGAATATTTTTTCTGTCCCCTTCTCTCTCTCTTCTCCTTCTGGCACCCCTATAATATGGATGCTGGTGCGTTTAATGTTGTCCCAGAGTTCTCTGAGACTCTCTTCATTTGTTTTCAATTTTTTTTTCTCTTTTCTGTTCCACATCCGTAATTTCTGCGAATCTGTCCTTCACCTCACTTATTCGTTCTTCTGCCTCCTGTATTCTGCTGTTAGCCACTTCTAGTGAATTTTTTATTTCAGTTATTGTATTTTGCATCTCTTCTTGTTTAAGTTTGATATCTTGTATGTCTTTGCTCAGTGTTTCCTGTAAGTTATCCATCTTTGCCTCCAGTTTATTTCCAATGTCTTGCATCATCTTCAGCATCAACCGTCTAAAGTCTTTTTCCTGGAGGCTGAGAATCTCCTCATGGCTTAGCTGATTTTCTGGGGTTTTTCCTTTCTCCCTCATCTGAGTTATAGTCCTCTGTCTTTTCATTTTTATAGGTTTTTGGTGTGGTGACCTTTTTACAGATAATAGGGTTGTAACCTCTCTTGCTTCTGGTGTCTGCCCCCCTTGTGGCTGAAGTTGGTATGGGGGCTTGCTATAGGCTTCCTGATGGGAGGAGCTGATGCCTGCCCACTGGTAGGTGGAGTTGATTCTAATCCCTGTGGTGGGTGGGGCTTAGTCTCTGGATGGGTTTAGAGGCAGCTATGTGCCTGAGGGGTCTTTAGGTAGCCTGTTTACTGAGGGGCGGGGCTGTGATCCCACCTGGATTGTTGTTTGCCCTGGGGCTTCTCAGTGCTGACTGATGGGTGGGGCCAGATTTTGCCAAAATGGCCACCTCCAGAGAAAGGCATGGCTGCTGAATATTCCAGAGAGCTTTGCTTCCAATGTCCTTCCCTCACAACAATCCACATTCACCCCTGTTTTCCCAGAAGGTCCTCCAAGAACTGTGGTCAGGTTTGACCCAGATTCCTATGGAGCCTTTGCTTTGCCCTGGGACCCAGTGCACATGAAAGTCTGTGTGTGCCTTTTAAGAGTGGGGTCTCCATTTCCCCAGTCTCGTAGAGCTCCTGTGCCCAAGCCCCACTGGCCTTCAATGCCAGATGCTCCAGGGGCTCTTTCTCCCAGTGACAGATCCCCACACGTGGGAGTTTGATGTGGGGCTCAGAACTCTCACTCCTGTAGGTGAGTCTGTGAATCGATTAGTTTCCAGTCTGTGGGGCTTCCCACCCGGGAGGTATCCGGTTGTTTATATCACGAAATTTCCCCTCCTACCTTTTGATGTGTCCTTCTCTTTGTCTTCTGGAGTAGGATGTCTTTTTTAAGGTTTCTGGTCCGTTTGGTTGATGATTGCTCAGCCTTTAGTTGTGAATTTTGTTGTTTTTAGCAGAGAAGTTGAGCTCCAGTCCTTCTATTCACCATCTTAATCCCATCTCCAATTGAAAGCTGATTGATTCTGAATAGAATGAACTTGGGCTTGTGAAAATTAATCTGATTAATTTAGTAATATGGGCTTCCAGAGCAGAATAGCAAACACCTGGTGAATTACACAACAAACATTTCTCATATTCTGGAGGCTGGAAGTTCAAGATCAGAGTGCCAGCATGGCTTGGTTCTTGGTAAGGGCCCTCTTCCTGTTTATGTTCTCACATGGCCTTCCTTGGTGCATGAAGCGAGGGATCACATGTCTCCTCTTTTTATAAGGGTATTAATTCTGTTGTGGCATCTCCATCCTCATGGTCTCAATTTACCCTCATTAACTCTCCCTTTGAGGGCTAGGATTTCAACATGTAAATTTTGAGGGATCACAAACATTCAGTTCACTGCCCTCATCAAAGGTGAAAAACTGTCGTAGCTGTTCGAATGTATTTCCTTTTTGTCCCTTAATTCTATGAAAATATTTCTGGAAGGACCAATCCATAGCTTATGAAATACAACAAACTTTATTTTAATAAAATAGATGATGGAGTCCATGAAAGCCACACTTGGTGACATGTATGACCTACTCTTTGTTCAGTATCATTTAAATCTAGACCTCTACCAGAAGTAGCACTTACTGTATGCATAATGATTTTTTTCCAGAAAATATAAAAATGGGCTTTCTGTATTTTTACAGCTAAGTTGCATCTTAATTGAGGATGTAGGGCTTAAAATCAGGGAGGAGAAAAATATTCTATCTTTTCAAAATTGCCTTGGAAAATCTCTTTCGTAGGCAGACTCTAGCCCCGCCGTTTAGCTGTGGTCTTTCCTTTGGGCAGTTGAAACCTGGTCTTGTTTCACCAGGGAAATGGGCACCTGGGCAAGCTAGTGTTTCTCCTCTTGCCTCTCTCCTGCTGTCTCATAGCCACCCTTTTCCCTTCCTGCTTTTCTCCCTCTGTCTCTTTTGTCTTCCCTGCCTGTCTTCCCTACCACTGTCTCTCTCTCCCTCGCCCGTTTTTTTGAAACAAAATATGATGTATTTGATTCCAAGTAATTTAAATGCCTATGTGATTTGAATTCCCTGGAATTTTTGTAACATGTAAAATTTTATTTTCTCCCACTATTATTAACCACTGTAATTTCAGACCTGAATGTTCCCCTGAATTATCAGATAAATGATAACTTAGTGTCTTCCTGTTTATGACTATTTTTAGTGTTTATGGACTTTAGGATTGTGTCATTTCCTTGGTCCGGGCTATGTAGCTCTCATTGGCTTAATTTCCATTTCTGTAATCTTCACTCCACATCTCAGAGAAGAAGTTTCCACTCTATTCCTACACAGTCACCTAGGAGGAGTTCCACATAAGTTCATACTATCTAGGCCAGCACCAAACTTGCTGGTTTTCTCCCTCAGATGCATCTGTCTTGGGCAAACCTGAGAGAGACCCATGCAGGCCCTTCCTTCTCTCATTCCTGCCTATACCATCCCTTACTGCTCCTGATTCCAGGCCTGGGATGTGCCAGTGGCTAGCTCGTGGATGTCTTACCCAAGTCTCCTACAACTTCATTGTAGAAGAGCTGCTCCCATTTCCATTCCTTACCAACCAGCTCATTGTCTAATACTTTAGCCATGGCTTTTTAAATAGTCAAGGATAGAGCTGCTACTCTAAAACAGCAGAAACTACTCCTCAAGTTTTCTTTAGTTCTTGCTTCAGTCTTTCCCTTATGTGCACCGTATAGCTTATGTAGCACAAAATTTCAGCATAATCTGATTTTGAAGCTTTATTTTCATTTATTACACAAGAGATATGTGAACACATTTTCATTGTGGAAAAAAGTAACATAGGTCAGGAGTTCCCGTCATGGCTCAGGGGTTAACAAATCCAACTAGGAACCATGAGGTTGTGGGTTTGATCCGTGGCCTTGCTCAGTGGGTTAAGGATCTGGCGTTGCCGTGAGCTGCGGTGTAGGTTGCAGATGTGGCTTGGATCTGGTGTTGCTGTGGCTGTGGTGTAGGCCGGTGGCTATAGCTCCGATTAGAGCCCAGCCTGGGAACCTCCATATGCTGTGCATGCAGCCCCAGAAAAGACAGAAAAGACAAAAAAAAAAAAGTAACACAGGTCAAGTAAATATACCCTTGACCTTTACCTTGTCCCATTCTCCTCCATAGCTATAACTAGTGTTAGCATTTTGGAGCATATATACATATATACATGAACACCCAAATTTGTACATACACAGATAAGCAAACGTTTACCTATGTATACACATATTTTAAAACATAAAACTCGTCACATATTGTACATATTTTCTGCTGTAGTTGTTAGCTCCGCAAAGGCACCAGCTTGCGTCTCTTCTGTTCGTTGATATATCTGCAACATCTAGAACCTGATGCTCAGTAAAGACATTTGAAGATGAACTTTATCCACTTAATGATATGTCTTAGAAATCTTTTCATGTAAGTATACAGAAGAAAATGAGATTTCTTTTACTGACATATAGTATCATTGTATATTCCACAATGTAGATGTGCCAGAGTAAATTTAACCATTCCTCTAAGGATAGGCATTTGTGTGGTTTCCAGTTTTTCCAAAACAATTGAATGAGTTTATAGAGCTAACAACTATTTATGCAAGTGCCTGGATCCCTAGTACTGGATACTTATCATTTTATGTAATTATATAATTTTGAATAATCTGAAGGAAAGAGTACTATATTGTTTTGATTTTGTTTCACTAATTTCAAGTTATAGAGCAGCCTCTCAGATACTTAATAGACATTCATATCCTCTCATATGAAATGTCTGATTATGTCCTTTGCTCATGTTAAAGGGTTCATTTATGTTATTTTCTCATTGATTTTTAGAATTTTTTATAGTCTAAATATTAGTTTTATATTATGTATAGTACAAATATGTTTATCACTTGTTTAACTTTTGTATATTATAAAGTAAAAATTATAATTTTGATTTAAACAAATTTAAAATTTTTGTGGCATTTTTATTTTATCATATTTTTTCTAATAGTTTTATAGGTTTTTACAGATAGCCCTATGAAAATGAAAATTATTTTCTTAATGATCACATACACATATCCTATTAAAGCTCAGTAACTTGTATGTAATTTACTAGTGAGAGACATTTTTTATGCATGTTGACCATGTGTTCTTTCCTTTTTTTAAATAAATTTTTTTATTTTTAATTTTTTATTAAATAATAGTTGATTTAAAATGTGCCAATTTCTTCTGTAGAGCAAAATGACTCATACACATGTGTATATGTATATATCTACACATATACCACATATATATACATATTCTCTTTTATATTCTTTTCATCGTGGTCTATCCCAGGAGATTGGCTATAGTTCTCTGTGCTATACAGTAGGATCTTATTGTTTATCCCTTTTTTTTTTTAACTCAGTCAGTTTTGTTACATTTATATTTGTACAATGATCACCACAACCAGTTTTATAGCATTTCCACCCCAAACCCCCGGCCCACTCCCCCACCCCCAATGTATCTCCCTTGGAAACCATAGGTTTTCAAAGTCTGTGAGTCAGTATCTATTATGCAAAGAAGTTCGTTGTGTCCTTTTGTTAGATTCCACATGTAAGTGATAGCATATGACATCAGTGTCTCACTGTCTAACTTCACTTAGCATGATAATTTCTAGGTCCATCCATGTTGGTGCAAATGCTGTTATTTCTTTCCTTTTAATGGATGAATAACATTCCATTGTGTATATGCACCACATCTTCTTTATCCACTCCTCTGCTGAGGGACATTTAGGTTGGTTCCATGTCTTGGCTATTGTATATAGTGCTGCATTCAACATTGGAATACATGTATCTTTGTGTGAGTCATGGTCTTCTCTGGATAGATGCCTAGGAGCAGGGTTGCTGGATCAAATGGTAGTTCTATTTTTAGTTTCTGAGGAATCTTCACACTGGTTTCCACAGGGGTTGTATCAATTTAGATTCCCACCAACAGTGTAATAGAGTTCCCTTTTCTCCATGCCCTCCCCAGGACTTATTGTTTGTAGATTTTTTGATGATGGCCATTCTGGCTGATGTAAGGTGGTACCTCATAGTAGTTTTTTTTTTGTCCTCATAGTAGTTTTGATTTGAGTTTCTGTAATAATTAGTGATGTTGCACATCTTTTCATGTGTTTTTTGGCCATCTGTATATCATCTTTGGAGAATTGTCTGTTTTGATCTTCTGCCCATTTTTTGATGGGATTATTTGTTTTTCTTGGTATTGAGCTGCAGAAGGTATTTATAAATTTTGGAGATTAAGCCCTTGTCAGTCACTTCATTTGCAAATATTTTTTCCCATTCTGTGGGTTGTCTATTTGTTTTATTTTGGGTTTCCTTTGCTTTGCAGAAACTTTTAAGTTTAATTAAGTCCCATTTGTTTATTTTTGTTTTTATTGTCATTATTCTAGGAGGTGCATCTGAGAATGTTTATCTTTTTTAAATGTAATAATTTGATCTACTCACCCCACACTCCTTCTTGGCAATTGCATATCTATTCGCTCTGTCCCTGGGTCTGTTTATGTTTCATAGACAGTTTCATTTGTCCCATATTTTAGATTCCATGTGTAAGTGATATCATATAGTATTCGGCTTTCTCTTTCTGACTTCTCTTATTGCATTTGATGTTGTGAATGGCATTATTTTGTTCTTTTTTATGGCTTAGTAATATTCCATTGTGTATGTGTTCCACATCTTCTTAATCCCTTCATCATTGATGGACATTTAGGCTGTTTCCATGTCTTGGCTAATTGTGAATAGTGCTACATTGAACATAGGGGAGCATGTATATTTTAGAATTATAAAAGCTTTTATTATGTTGAGACATGTTCCCTCTGTATCCACTTTGTAAGAGTTTTCATCATGAATGGACATTGAATATTGTCAAATGCTTTTTTTTTTGCATCTGTTAATGTAATCATGTGGTTTTTGACTTTTGTTAATATGGTGTATTACATTGATTGATTTGCATATGTTGAACTATGCTTGTAAACTTGGGATGAAATCCACTTGGTCGTGGTGTATGACCTTTTTTTATGTGTTGTTGGATTTAAGTTGCTAAAATTTGTTTGAGAATTTTTGCATCTATATTCATCAAAGATATTGGCTTATAATTTTCCTTTTTTGGTAGTATCTTTTTAGGCTTTGGCATTAGGGTGATGATGGTTTCATTGAATATCTTTGGGAGTGGTACCTCCTCTTCAGTCTTTCAGAAGAGCTTGTGAAAGATCAGTAGAAGTTCTTTGTATGTGTAGTAGAATTCCTCTGTGAAGCCATCTGGTCCTGGACTTTTTTTTTTTGCAGAGAGCATTTTTTTTTCCTTTTTAAATATAGATTCTATTTCACTTTTAGTGGTTGATCTGTTCAAATTCTTTCTTCTTCTGAGTTTTTTTTTTTTTTTTCATTTTAGAGTCACACATGTGGCATATGGAAGTTAGGGGTCAAAAAGGAGCTGTAGCTGCCTGCCTATGCCACAGCCACAGCAACATCAGATCCGAAGATTTGAACTATGTCTGTAGCCCACACCACAGCTCACGGCAATGCCGGATCCTTAACCCACTAAGTGAGGCCAGGGATGGAATATGCATCTTCATGGATACTAGTCAGATTCATTACCAGTGAGCCACAGGGGAAGTCCAAAATTATCTATTCCTTCTTGATTCAATTTTGGTGAGCTGTATGTTTCTAGAAAGTTGTCCAATTCTTCTAGGTTGTCAAGTTTATTGACGTATAATTGTTCATAATATTCTCTTACTGTTTTTTGTAATTCTGTGGTATCAGTTGAGATTTTTCCTTTTTCATTTCTTATTTTGTTTATTTGAGTTCTCTTTCCTTTCTTCATGGTGAGACTGGCCAGAGGTTTATCAGTTTTATTTACCATTTAAAAGAAACAGCTCTTGGCTTTATTGATTTTTTTCCTTTTGCTTTTAATCTCTTTTTTATTAATTTACCCCTGATCTTTATTATTCCTTCCTTCTACTGACTTTAGGTTTTGTTTTTTCTTCTTTTCTAATTCTTAAATTATTTTAATTGAAATATGGTTGTTTTAAAACTTGTCAATTTCTGCTGTATTTTTAAAAACCAATTAATTATAGTTGTTCCTTTTTAAATCTTTTTAAGTGGTAATTTAGTTTGTTTATTTGAGATTTTTCCTATTTTTGAAGGAAGGCCTAAGTCATGAACTTACCTCTAAGAAATGCTTTTGCGGCATCCCATAGATTTGGTATGGTTATGTTTTTATTGTCATTTGTCTCAAGGTAGTTTTTAATTTCTTTTTTGATTTCCTGGTTGACTCATTGGTTTTTTAGTAGCATGTTGTTTAGTCTCCATGTAGTTGTTTTTTTCTCATTACTTTTCCTGTGGTTGACTTCTGGTTTCTTGCTGTTATTGTCAGAGAAGATGCTTGAAATAATTTCAGCACTCTTAAATTTTCCAGGTTAGTTATGTGCCCTAGTATGTAGTCAGTCCTAGAGAATGTTACATGTGCACTTGAAAAGAATGTATATCCTCTTTTTTTGGATGTAATGTCCTGAAAATATCAATTAAGTCCAACTGTTCTGTTGTATCATTTAGGATCTCTGTTGCCTCATTGATTTTCTGTGTAGAAAGTCTGTCCATTGATATGAGTAGGATACTAAAGTCTCCTGTTATTGTATTCTCATCAGTCTCTCCCTTTATGTCTATTAGCCTTTGTTTTATATATTTGGGTGCTCCTATATTAGGTGCATATAGGTTGACAAGTGTAAAATTCTCTTGTTGAATTGATCCTTTTATCATTAAGTAATGTCCTTTATCTTTATGGTCTCTGTTTTAAAGTCTGTTTTGTCTGATATGATTATTGCAACTCCTGCTTTCTTGTCAGTACTATTTGTATGAAATGTCTTTTTCCATTCCCTCACTTTCAATCTGTGTGTGTTCTTTGTCCTCAGGTAAGTCTCTTGCTGGCAGTATATTGTAGGGTCTTTTTTTTTTTCTTTAGTCTGTCACTCTATGTCTTTGGAGTGGAGTATTCAGTCCATTGACATTTAAGGTAACTATTGATATATTATGTATTTATTGCTGTTTTAAACCTTGTTTTCCTGTTGATTCCATGTTTCTTCTTTATTCCTTTCTTTTTCTTTTTGTGCTTTGATAATTTCCTCTATTTTATGCTTGTGTCCTATTCTTGTGGTTTTTGTGAATCTATTGTATGTTTTTGACTTATGGCTGCCCTATTTTTCGATGTTAACCCCTTCCTATCTGTTGACTTTAATCTGATAGTCATATAGGCTCAAACGCATTTTAAAAAAAGAGTCTAGATTTCCTTACTCTCATTCCCCATGTTTTATAATTTTTATTTCCTTTTTAGCATCTTAATGTTTATCCCTTTGCTGTTCCCTAGTGTTTATCATTGCTTTCACAATTTTTTTTCCTTCTTTATCTGTGTACTGGCTTTTATAAGTGATTACTATCCAATTGTGATTTCCTCCTTCCTATGTCTTCTTGTTTCTTTTCTCTTTAGAAGAGACCCTTCAATATTTCTTTTGGGGTATGTTTAATATTGCTGTGTTCTTTAATTATTGCTTGTATAAGAAATGATTGGTTCTCCTCCTATTAAAAATGATAATCTTGCTGGGTAGAGTATTCTAGGTTGCATATTTTTCTCTTTCAGAACTTTGAATATATCTTGCCACTCCCTTCTGGCCTGTGGTATTTCTGTAGAGAAACCAGCTGATAGCTTTATGTGGGTTCCCTTGTAATTAACTCCTTGCTTTTCTCTTGCTGCCTTTAGAATCTTCTTTAACTTTTGCTATTTTTATTACAACATGTCTTAGTGTAGGTCTCTTTGGGTTCAACTTGTTTGTAGCCCTCTGTGTTTCCTGTATCTGGATATCTGTTTCCTTCTTCAGATTTGAAAATATTTTCACCCATAATTTCTTCAAATATATTTTCAATCCCCTCTCCTTTTTCTTCTTCTGGAATTCCTATTATGTGTAGATTGGCACACTTTATATTATCCCATGGATCTCTTGTATTGCTTTAATTTTTCTTTTTCTTTTTTTTTCCTTTGGCTGTCTGCTGTCCTGATTGGGTGATTTCTATTCTATCTTCCAAGTCACTTATTTGTTTCTCTGCATTATTCATTATTCTGCTCTTCACTACCTTTTGCTCAACCTTCATCTTGTCAAATGAATTTTCTAATTTTTCTTTATTCCTCCTTATACTTTCTAGTTCCTTTTTACAGTAATCTGCATTTCTGTTGATAGCCTTTCTTAACTCCTTCAGTATTTTCATTACATCCTTTTGAACTTGGTGCATATTAGACTGAAGAGGTCTGTTTCATTGTTTGCTCCTTCAGGGGAATTCTCCTGTTCTTTTAACTGGAAATGGTTCCTCTGCTTCTTTAATTTGCTTATCTTTCTCTTATTCTATGAGTTTAGGGAAAAAACAGTTATTTACTGTAGTCTTGCAGGGCTATTTATATGTGGAAACATCCCTGGGTACGTTGTGTGGGTTTACTATTTTTTTGCTGTGAGGGCTGCTTTAGGTTTGGATGTTTGCTAACTCTTTCCCTTTCTCTTTCCCCAGTGTGTATAGTCCATTGTATCTGTTATCCCCTTGATAGGGGGCTTGCCCATGTGCACTTCCAGGGAGGTGGGGTTAAGGGGTTGTTCTCAGTTACAGTACCCTTGGCAGTTGTAGTAACCCCCAGGGAGGTGGGGGCTATGGGTGGAGCCTGGTCTCAGGACCCTCAGTAGGGGTTGCAGCAGTGGTATGCTGTACACACTCTGTGGGGAGTGGTAGTTGGCACCTGGTTTTGAGACCTTCACCACTGATTGCAACCCCTGAGGAGGTGGTGGTGATAAGAGGTGCCCAGTTACAGGTCCCTCAGCAGTGGTGGTTTTTGGGGCATGCACATTCCCAGGGAGGTGGGTGCAGTGGGCAGCACCAGTTGCAAGGCCCTTGGCAGCAGCTGTAGCAGCAGCAGGCTATGTGAACTCCCAGGGAGGTAGCAGTGGAAGATGGTGCCTGATTGTGAGACCCTTGTTGATCGCGGCTCACATTCACCTCTGGTGTCTGAGATGGTTGCTATGGATTGCTCCCACTCCTATAGCCTGGGTACCTGGTACCCTGCTCCCTGAGGGTCCCTGCAGACAGAAAAGTAAGTTGCTATTGCAGTCCTGCCCCCTCCTTTTGCACTCCGCAGTAGCATCACCTTGCTTCTCTGGCAGGCCCAGGCTTCCTCCTACATACCCTACCCTCCTCAGGCTGTTACTACACAGCCAATCCTAGTCCTCTCCCTAGAACTGACCTCCAAAGCCCAAGTCTCAGCACCCAGACCCCACCTGCTGTGGTGAATGAGTTTCTCATGCTGGGTGACAGCACTAACCTCTGTGCAGCTCTCTCTTCATTTTGTCCTCCTCAGCCTGGCTGCTGCAGTTTTCTTCTAGGCTTTGAAACTCCCCCCACTCTGATCTCCCTGCTGATCTCCCTGCCTGTCACGAGGCCTCTCAGTGTGCAGAAACCTTTCTTCTTTCACAGCTCCCTCCCAGGGCTGCTGGTCCCATCCTGATTCTTTTCTCTCTCTGCTCTCTTTTTTTTCCTTTAGTCCTACTTACATAGGTGGAGATTTTCTTGCCCTTTTGGAAATCTGAGGTCTTCTGCCAGTGTTCAGTAGATGTTCTGTGAGAATTGTTCTATATGTAGATTTTTTTTTTTTATGTGTTTGTGGAAGGAGAGCTCCACATGCTGCTCCTCTGCCGTCTTGTTCCAATCCCTCCCTAGTATTCTTCTTTTCTCAATAAAACGTTCATGTCTTTGCTTATTGTCTATTTGAATTTTTTTTTTTACTTTTTGACTTTTAACAGTTTTTTTTTGCAATAATGACATTGATCTTTTGTCACATTTATTAACAATTTTTCTCATTTTCTTGTGTATGGTTTTTTTTGGGGGGAGACACACATGTGTGGCATATGGAAGTTCCCAGATGAGGGGTCGAATAAGAGCTGCAGCTGCTGGCCTATACCACAGCCACAACAACGCAGGATCTGAGCTGTTTCTGCAATCTACACTATAGCTCAAGGCAATGCTGGATGCTTAACTCACTGAGTAAGGCCAGTGATCAAACCTGCATCCTTATGGATACTAGTCAGGTTCGTTACTGCTGAGCCACAAAGGAAACTCCTTTTGTGTATGTTTTAATTTTACTTACCAGGGTTTTTTTAGGTAAAAGTTTAAAACCAAGTTTTGTAGTAATATATGTTACTACTCTTTTTTTCTCTCATTTTTTCCATTGCTTTTATGTTTTGAGAGGTAGTGTTCACCTCAAGAACAATTAAATATTCACCTCTGTACTTAAAGCATTTTTTGAAACCAGTATTGACATTTATCTCTGTAATCTATTTGGAATTTATCATGGCACATGGTAAGAGGTAAGGCACTAGCTTGATGGGCAGAGTGTAGGGATTAAGAGCCTGACTGTCAGGCTTCAAAATTTGGCTCTGCCACTCACCAGCTATGAGCAAGTTACTTAACATCTCTGTGCCTCAGTTTTCTCATTTCCAAAAGGGATGTGGTTATTACATCCACTTGTTAGAGTTAATGGGGTTAAACACATTGGTTCATGAAAAGCGTTTTGTACATTGTAACAACTCAGTGATTTTTGGCAATGGCAATAATAATTACTATTAATTTGATTCCAAAGGAGCAAATATCTAAATATAATTTTTTCTTTTCCTTTCTTTTCTTTTTAGGGTCACACCTGTGGCATATGAAATTTCCCAGGCTAGGGGTCAAGTCGAAGCTGTGGCTACTGGCCTATGCCACAACCATAGCAGCACCATATGTGAACTGCATCTATGACCTACATCACAACTTCGGCAACACTGGATCCTTAACCCACTGAGTGAGGCCAGGGATCAAACCCACATCCTCATGGATACTAGTCAGGATCTTAATCCACTGAGCCACAATAGGAACTCCTAAATATAATTTTGAATGAGACATACCATCATTCAAATGTGATTGTATACTAATGGCAATAATAATAGTAATAATTGTAGCAGCTCACATTTCTTGCAAGCTAACTCTGTGGCCTGGTATTGCATTAAGTGTTCTTACATCAACATATGTAGTTCTCCAACAACCATGTAAAGTAGGTTCCATTATTCTAATTTTATAAATGATGTAACTGAAGTTTAGAAAGTTAAATAGTTCATCCTAAGTCATAGAGTGGATAAATGGCAGAATTCTAGCCTCAGTCCAGGTTATGGACAAACTTTTATCCTAGGATCTGTATCTGGGTTTTTTTTTTTTTTTATTCTGTCCTTCCATTTGTTGATTTTTGTGCGGTGACACATTTCTTAATTGTCGCAGCTGCCTAATACATTTTAATATCTGCTAGGTGATTGTCTTTCATTACTCTTTTTTAAACAAAATGCATTTTGCTTTTGTAGATTACTCCATTATGTTGTCATGTCCCAAGGACAGTTCTATTTGAATTTTGATGAGATATTTGTATGAATTAATAGGGGAAAAAGTCACATTTTTTCATGCTTTTTTATTCCATCCAAGCAGATGATGATTCCTTCTGTTTATTATAATTCCCTGTTTTCTTCCCTTTAATATAGGTAAATTCACATTTCTTGTTAAAATATAAAATGACTGGGAATACTCTTTTGTTGTAATTAAAGATGGAATGTTTTTCAACTATATTTTCTAACTAGTACTATAAAATGAAAACTATTATTTTTGAAGCATTTATATTTGTGTCTGGAATTTACTAGATTCTCTAGTAGTTTTTAATTTAATTTTTGTTTTGTGAAATTGTATCTTTTATTTATATTTTAATATAGTATTTTTTCAGAACATTATTAAATTTAGTGATTTTCTTAGCTTTTTTATTTTTTTTTTAAAACCCTGTCTCTGCACTTCAACTGGGCATCGGAGGACAGAGGACAGAGTTTTTTTTTTTTTTTTTGGTCTTTTTACCATTTCTTGGGCTGCTCCCACGGCATATGGGAGGTTCCCAGGCTGGGGGTCTAATCAGAGCTGTAGCTGCTGGCCTACACCAGAGCCACAGCAACACGGGATCCGAGCCGCGTCTGCAACCTACACCACAGCTCACGGCAACGCCGGATCATTAACCCACTGAGCAAGGCCAGGGATCGAACCCGCAACCTCATGGTTCCTAGTCAGATTCATTAACCACTGCGCCATGATGGGAACTCCCCAGCTTTTTAAAATCTTGATGGGAGTGTTTATGATTTGATGTTAGCTTTTTGTTTAAAATACATTTATTGTGATAAATTTCTCTATTCTTCTGCAACTGAGAGTTTCAGAAATGAGCCTTGAATTTCGTTGAGATGATCATGGTCTTGCATATTGAACAAATTACACATAATTTGTTATATTGATAGATTTACTAATTTATTATATTGATAGATTTATTAACCATCTTTGCTTTCCTATTTCGTAATTAGAGGGTGATTCTTTTGCCATTGAATTAGTTTTCCTATTTAATATCAGATTAATATATTTTACCTATAGTTATTTATAAGAATAAATATATTTATAAATGAATAAGTGAAACAAATGCATGACTATGCAATACAATTAAAATTCCTAGTGAAAGAGAAATGTTACAGAAACTGAAGAGAAAAGAATACTATTGTATGCCTCATTCCTCATTGTCTCAATTTGCTTGCTAAAGCAAGAGGCTGAGCTGTTTGTTGAGAGCCAGGGGAGTGGGACTTGCAGGTTACATGGGAATCTTAAGAAGATGGTGAAACTAGGTATAGTTACCAAATAGAATGTAAAGAGGAGCAAAAGGGCTTTTCAGCTATTGGCCATACTGTGGTCTCACCACCCATTCACACTCTGAGGCTCCAGTGTAGAGATGCTAATTTCTTTGATATACTGATAGAACCCCACTCCCTTCAATTTAGCAAAGGGATTAGCAAAGAACAAGTCATGGTTCCTTTGTCTTTTTTTTTTTTGTCTTTTTAAGGCCTCACCCGTGGCATATGGAGGTTCCCAGGCCAAGGGTCCAATCAGAGCTGCAGCCCCCAGCCTATGCCACAGTCACAGCAACACCAGATCCAAGTCGCATCTGCAACCTACACTGGAGCTCACAGCAACGCTGGATCCCCAACCCATTGATCGAGGCCAGCGATCCAACGCACAACCTCATGGTTCCTAGTCGGATTCATTTCCACTGCACCATGATGGGAACTCCCAGCAAAGAACAAGTCAAAAACCTCACTGACAAAAAAGGTGCCATGGGATCTTTTGTTAGTGATGATGTCCTTGTCCTCTATCAGAAGATCCTTTTAAACAGATGCCACTGGTTCACTATCACAGTGAAAATAGAAGTAAACAGAAGCTGAGAAATTCTGGTATGTATTTCCAATAGAACTCTTTTGTTACTTTTGTTCATTACTTCCCATATTGAAATCAAATCCACCCAACATAAATATGTCCTGAATTCATCACAACCAAGGCAAATTGCTATTTCTATCCCTCAAGCACAAATCATTTCATACTCAGTGCAGTAACATTATAGTACTTTTCCTGAGTTATATTATTTAGCCTAGGATCCTCAAAATGCAGAGACATCTTTACATTCTTAAGATATTTCATTGAGAGTCCTGAGATGTGTGTTCACGGGAAAAAAAAAAAATGCTCGTGCTGACCATGTTGTTTAGACAGGAGGACTTGGCCATTAGCTCTGTGGGTTCCAGTCTAAACATCAGTCCTAGATCACTGCTTTGTTTTGAGTCTAATTGTCATGTACCTAAATGCCAGAGCATCTATCCCAGCATTAGTGTAAATTGCTGGGACTTTTTAATCATAATTAAAAAAAATTTTGTTTTGTAATGGGATAATTCCATTTGAGAATAATTGTATTTTTTTTTCTCAAAATATCTGAGGTTCTCAGATTTCCCAGAGAGTAGCTTTACATGTCAGTTCAAAATTTTATTTGCCCTAAGTGCTCCACCTCTTTGTAAAGTTACTACTTGTATTCTCTCTTAAGACATTTCAGTGAACAGATCTCTAATAGCCTCTGTGGAATCAAATTAACTTTTCCTCAGGAGTAGTTTGTGTGGTATGAGAATATTGTGATTTAATCACAGTAGTTCCAGTAGATTAAAAGAGTTAATGCTGGTCTCAGATTTATCTGAAAAATCCTGAAAAGAGAAGTGTGGGGTTTTTTTTCTTAGCAGCATATAAATAAAACTTATCAGGGCTGATCACTTGAACAAAATGTAAACATGTAGGGCTTTAGCTAAACTAAGAAATAAAGTGTCTTACCCCTAAAGTTACTATGAAATCTCTTTGACTCGGCACCCAACCCATTCCGACCTCAGGGAATTCTGTTAGGCTGAATTCTCCTGGATGAATGTCCCCACTCTGGGAAATGAGTGTCCTGGTTTCATAATTGAACCTAAGTTCCTTGAAACTTTCTTTTGTACTGTGCTCTTGCCTCACCAAATAATTGGCTGGAGTTTTTGTCCTGATTCCTGGTGAGGTTATTTACACTCTCAGCTTGTGATGGATGGCCCCTGTGGGTAGATTATTCAATGCTCTGCCATTTATGTTGCCTGGATAGAATGCTACTTGGGAATAGTGTATATAAATAAAAATGGACTTGAGAAATGTGAATTTGAATATGAAATTCAGTCATCCTAAGAATTTGTTTCTAAGGCCTATGATTATACTTTGTTTGCAGTATAATATGAATTTTTTACCTATGGAGTTCTGCCACCTTCAGTTCCTTTTCTCAGTTTTAATTCAAGTCTCTATTGACTTTTCATAATTTTTTTTTATGAGAAAGCACTGTCATAACTAAAATGTGAGTTTAATAGTCATTTTATCGTTTCCTGCCCCAGTTGACTAAATATCATCTTCTTAATTAGGGTAAGAAATTTTTAGTGAACATTTGTGTTCAGTTTTTTTCTTTTCAAGAATCTTTTCCTTCTCCAGCAATTCTGGTCTTCCTGTTGACCTGCTGTAAAGTGGAGGAGGGGAAAAGGAAAAGGAGGATTTGTTTTTGAGAACTCAACTATCTATAAATGACTTCCTCTTGTTTGGTACATCCATTTGCAGGGTTTCATTTTCAAATGCCTGGTTGCAGGATCCATGTCCTGGAGGAAGGAACCGTGTCATCCTTCACTCATCCTGTGCACATAGCTTGACCACTGCTCCGAATATTATCTCCTATCACTTCTGGCATTTCTTGTGCTTCTCCCCTTCCTGAAGTTCATAATTCATGTCACTGATTTCCGGTGCATACAGAGTCAGGTTCTAGAAATATGAGACAATTTTAAAATTACAGATGCAAAGCCTAGTGTTTGAGCCAACATCTGCAACTAGTTTACGGGATTAAGCAAAATAGCTGCCTTGGATGACTGATATTTACCAGGGCCTCTCCATTTCCCATCAGGAATTAGAATGCCTGTTACTTATATGTTCTTCAGTTTTCAACAGAAATCAGGATTTCATCTGTTAGATACCTCATTTTATTAAGTTTCCTCACAGAGTATCTTAAGTTACCGCCAATTTTCAATTAGTCATGATTAAGGAAGTCAGGAAGAATATGGGTAATTAAAATCCACAAATAATTAAAAGAATTACTTTAACCAGAATTCAACACTCTCTCCTAAAACTTTTTTGCTGAAATTACAAGCAAGTATAACATCTGATGTGATTTTTGTTTTGTTTTGTTTCGGTGCAAACAGAAGAATCTGAACATGCCACTCCCTTACTTACAAGCACTCGAAAGTACTTCTGTAATTGAGGATAAAGTCTAAACTTTAACATCCATTATCCAAGGAGTTCCTGTCGTGGCTCAGCAGAAACAAATCCGACTAGGAACCACGAGGTTGTGGGTTCGATCCCTGGCCTCACTCAGTGGGTGGGTTAAGGATCCGGTGTTGCCATGAGCTGTGGTGTAGGTCGCAGATGCGGCTCAGATCTGGCCGCAGCCTGGGAACTAACATATGCTGCAGGTGCAGGCCCTAAAAAGCAAAAAAAAAAAAAAAAAAAAAAAAAAAAATACATTATCTGCTGCCTGCCAGCTTCTCTTCTCTTCTCTTGCCACTAGCACTCTTGAATCCTGTGCTCTAGCAACAGTGACCTTGAGTCAGTGCCCTCAGTGGTCCCAGCTCTTTCCCTGCTGGTGCTTTTGATGCACTGTTACCTGTGCTTGGTGCAGCTTCTGTTTTTGCTTGAGTAGCATCTCCTCATTTTCCTTAGTTTATCACTTCCTTAGGCATGCTTTCTCTATCTTCTGTAGTATTTTCAGCCCTCTGCTGTATGTTCCCATGAGAGTCTGTCCCTTTCTCACTCACTGTTTACCTATTTCCTTGTTTAATGTTATTTCCCCTGCTCGCCTGTAAGCTGAGATCAGGACCAGTAGTTACCATGTTCACTGCTATATTCTCCATGTCTAACTTAGACCCTACTCATGATGGGGTGTCCAAAAAATAACTGTTCAATGAGGGAAAGAATTATGTTTTTAAATCTGGAGGTAAATGACCAGAGTAAATGCTTTCTAAGATACTGCTATGTTAACATTCAGGAGGGAACATCTAGAATATATTAAAGGAGCTTATTAACTTTGAACATTACTTTTTGTCACCCAGAGGAAAAAAAATGGCTCTCAATTTATAATCGTTACCCAGAGATGAAATTGCTTATGGTGATTATTCAAGTTTCCCCCCTAAATACATCACCCCAAAAATGATTACATATAGCTCTAGAGTGTGATTCTGAATATAGTAAATTCCAATCTTATAAAGAAACTGATTTACACTTGATTTTTTTTTTCTGTCTTTTTTTGCCATTTCTTGGGCTGCTCCTGTGGCATATGGAGGTTTCCAGGCTAGGGGTCGAATCAGAGCTGTAGCCACCCGTCTACACCAGAGCCACAGCAACATGGGATCCAAGCCGTGTCTGCAACCTATACCACAGCTCACGGCAACGCCAGATCCTTAACCCACTGAGCAAGGCCAGGGATCGAACCTGCAACCTCATGGTTCCTAGTTGGATTCGTTAACCACTGAGCCATGATGGGAACTCCCGATTTACACTTGATTAAATTTAGAGCTAACCACTCAGTTTTGAATTGTATTTGCACTCCAGTAGATGCTATTGTCATTTTAGATAGGAGAGTTCTTCATTTATCATCTTTGATCTTTACTCAGTAGATGTCTCCTAGACATTGTGACAGTACAGTATGCCTGCTACACATTTATAGAAAGCCCTTGGTATTGGTGTTCCCCTTGGTTTAGAGCCTTTATACCAATAATTTATGACTAACCTGTGATGTACAGAAAGTGTAAGTATTTCAAAGGAGCATAAAGCACAGTTAGTTTCCACTTTGATAATAATACCTATCATTTATTGAAAATATACCAGATATCAAACATTCTGCTGAGTACTTTCATGTTGAATGAATGTTCATTCATCTCACTTAATAGTCACAACATCTAATTTGAAATTGGGACTATTAACTCCAATTCTCAGATTTAAAAAAAATGAGGCTTGGTTAGATTAAGCAACTTGCCTGAGTTCATATGTCTAGTAAATGGCCAAACTTACATATAAATCCCAAAGTCTATGCTTTCAACTTAGCTGTAATCTTATTGGGATAATGAGAGCAAAGCAAACACAATTGTTAGTAATTCAAAACAAGATGATGTAAGTACTGAATTCAGATAATGAATAAAATAAATATTCAGAGAAGAAAGAGATCCATGATGGACTACTGGAGCTTCTTTATTGCTTATTAAAATAGTATCACAAAAAAGGAAGTTCCCTTGTGGCACAGTGGGTTAAGGATCTGGCATTGTCAATGCAGAGGCTTAGGTTACTGCAGTGGCATGGGTTTGATCCCTGGCTTGGGAATTTTTATATGCTGTAGGTGCAGCCGGAAAAAAAAATAGTATCACAGATTCCATTTTTTTCTTGGAATGTTATATTACCCAGAAAACTGATGCATGTTTTTGTACTTCTCCCTGTTACTCTCTGGCACGTTTGATTTTTTAAAATAATCATATCGTCAAATTAGCTACCACTTTTTGAATGGCTGTTTTGTATGAGGCAGTGTGTTAGGTGCTTTGTTCTTCAGAAATTCTTTTTAACTTGACAGGTTGAAGGACAGCACAGCTTCTTGCTTCTCATTATGGGCCCAAATTTCCATGATCTCCTTTAAAACATTATGTCTTTGATGTATATTTTCTTCATTGGTCAATTACTAACTTTAAAAAATTTTGGGGAGTTCCCGTCGTGGCGCAGTGGTTAACGAATCCGACTAGGAACCATGAGGTTGCGGGTTCGGTCCCTGCCCTTGCTTCGTGGGTTAACGATCCGGCGTTGCTGTGAGCTGTGGTGTAGGTTGCAGACGCGGCTCGGATCCCGCGTTGCTGTGGCTCTGGCGTAGGCCGGTGGCTACAGCTCCGATTCAACCCCTATCCTGGGAACCTCCATATGCCGCGGGAGCGGCCCAAGAAATAGCAACAACAACAACAACAAAAAAGACAAAAAAAAAAAAAAAAAAAAATTTTGGAAGAATTTTTTTCTACATTTAGAAGATATTTTGAAAGCATTGATTCATTGCATGAAATCGGGGTTGCATGGGCGACCTTCAACTTTGTCACTCATCCGTTGCAATCTGGCTGCTTCTCCTCTCCTTCAAGCCACAGAAACAAGGCTTGGCAAAGTTGTACAGCCAGCATGTATCATTCAAATATTGAATGTTTTCATGCCATTTCTAACTGCTCCCTCAAGTGCCTGCCCGTAATTAGAGATGCTGAGTTTCTTCTCTCAGAAGTCCTCTAACTTCCCCTTTATCCATAAGTTAGAGGCAAAGGTCTGGTTCAGAAAGCGACCTCCAGTACCCACCTCTAGCACTTGACCCCTTTACCCTTTCAGATTGGTTAAGATGATGACATAATAGTTAATTATTTTTAATATTTTCTCTTCAATAACCCCATATTACCCAAACCAGTGAATAAGCTTTTACTTTGAATGTTACTTTTCCTCATGGTGTCATTTGACCTTTTCAACCCTTTTGCTTTATTAAAACATTCTCTTCTACTGACCTCTGTTCTTTCTCCCACCCTTCTAGGTTCTTTCTCATCTCTCTCCTTTGTAGGTTCCTCTCCACCCAACCCTAATCTGTTGGCTTTCCTTGAGATGAGATTCAGTGCTCAGTCTTCTTTTCTCGAGCTCTCACTTTATGTCATTTTTTTCATACCTATGGTTTCAGTCACATCCACTATCAACAATTCAAAAAATCAGAATTTCGTTCGTGGCTCAGCTGTTAACAAACCCGACTAAGATCCATGAGGATGTGAGTTCGATTCTTGGCCTCGCTCACTGGGTTAAGGATCCGGCGTTGCTATGAGCTGTGGTGTAGGTCACAGCTGTGGCTCAGACCCCACATTGCTGTGGCTGTGGCGAAGGCTGGCAGCTATATCTCTGATTAGACCCCTAGCCTGGGAACCTCCATATGCTGTTGGTGAGGCCCTAAAATAGCAAAAAAACAAAACAAAACAAAAAAAACGAACAAAAAAAACCAATTCAAAAATCTGTGTATCTGTTGGTAACTTCTCTGTGGCAGTGGTTTATTTCATATGTTCTTTTTTTTTGGCTGTGCTCACTTCATATAGAAGTTCTGGGGCCAGTGATTGAACCCACACCATAACATCAGCAGGAGCCATAGCAATGACAATGCCAAACCCTTACCCTGCTGAGTCTCCAGGGAACTCCCACGTGTTCACATCTTGACGTGTCCAGACTAAACCCATGACTCGTTCCTTCCATAAAATAGTCCTTTTCCCCTCTCTCTCTCAGAGAATTTGCCTCCATAGACTGTCCAGTTTCAGAAATTCATCCTTGACATCTTATTCTCTCTCATATTTCATCCCCAATTTATCACTGTCATATTAATTTTTTCCCTAAATACTCCTCAAATCTGTCCACTTCTTTATATCTCCATTTCCACCACTTTTGTCAGAGTCGGCATCATCTATGACTTAAGATTCTATCCTTAGGATTCTGTCTGATCTCCCTGCATCCTTTCTCCTATCTCTAACCTCTTTACTCAACCAGATCTAGAAAAGGGAATGTCTCATGATGCAAATCTTGTGTTGCTGCCCTACTTTAAACACTTCAAAGGCTTCCTGTTCCTCTCAGGATAAAGACCAAACTTCTTCACATAAATTATACGACCAAGCATGGTTTGGCCCCCTCTCCAGGCTTGTCTCGCATTAGGCCCACTCTCGCTTTCTGTGCTATGGCCATCCCATTCCCCACTCCCAGCCCACACCCTCCATATGTTAGTGCAAGGGCTCAAATCTTCAAGGATATACCTCATGCAGTCAGAGCTCTCTTAAAATACTAAACTACTTCTTGTCAGCACTAGCCACAGCTATAATTTCACATTTATCTGTGTGAGTCTTTGCTTAGTGTCTGTTCCCCCATTTGTCTGTAAGCTTCATGAAGTTCTGGGAATGTGCCTGGTTTTTTTTTGTTTGTTTTTGTTTGTTTGTTGTTGTTGTTTTCATTGTTGTTCTTTGTTTATCCTTGTATTTTTTGTGTGCTGCCCGACACACTAAATGAACTAATGAACTAATAAATATTGACAAAGGTACTTTTTTCTTCTTAAAGAAGCTCTCTGGATTCTTTTTAGTAAAATATCCAAATTCTACTCAGATCTTGCTAATTATATGGTATCTTTTCCTTTCTCTGTGTGTATTTTCGTCCTTGAATGTGAGAAATAAATGACGGGCTTAGTTCTTATTCTGTTTTGTATCATTTAGAATCTCTTCCACATGGAGGGTTCTCTTTAACTTCAAAGGAAGCTCTGCACATGGAAAAGATACACAGGAAAAAAAGTGAAAAAAGTAGAGCCCTGATTTTCATCATGGTTAATGGCCTGGATCTTGTTGAGGTTTAGGTGAATAAGTTCTGAGAATAAACAGCTCACTCCTTGTGAATTCTTCAGAAATAGCTGTGCATGTGGCAGAAATAATGCATAAACAAGCAGTTGGGAAAATTCTGGGTATCAATGAAAAAGGAAGAAATTCTTTAGGAGCAGTTTTGAGAATTGATGTAATAGCCTAGTGAGCCACAGAGGCATGAAAAATGCACTCATTATGTTAGCATGGGCCAATGTTCTGGAAGTAAGACTCAATGGAATGGGTTTCAGGTGCTTTTTGGGGGGAAGAATGAATGGACACTGATGGAGGCACCATAGAAGTAGTCCTTGTAGAGTTGAGTGGTCCAGAAAGAAAGTGGGAAGGGAGCTTATTTCATGAAACAGTTCTGTTTAACCTACAGAATTTCATTTATGTGGTTATACTTCAAATTTGTACTCATGTTTTTAGGTGAAGCTTGATTTTTACGAAGAAACTAGAAATTTCTTATATTTCTGGCAGCTGTATATTCAAAGAAAAAGAGGATTTGATATGAATATTAAATGTCAGCTTATTTACAGTCAGTTTTTATTGAACACTATTAATGTGTTTTCAATCAGGTCAGCTCCTTTTTAAAAAATAATCAAGCTTATTTCATGATCATCTCCCATGTAATGTTCCATGTGCTATAGAGTTATCTCATAACCTGGTTATTTGTAATCTACCTCAGTTTTCCAGCACGCTGTGTTCATTATACATTAAAAGGAATCTTAAGTGATTGCCTCTCTTAAGCAAGCAATAACATGATGGCAACTTATTTTTTATTTTATTTTATTTTTGTCTTTTTGCCTTTTCTAGGGCTGCTTCTGCGGCATATGAGGTTCCCAGGCTAGGAGTCTAATCAGAGCTATAGCCACTGGCCTACACCAGAGCCACAGCAACGTTGGATCCGAGCTGAGTCTGCAGCCTACACCACAGCTCATGGCAACGCCAGATCCTTAACCCACTGAGCAAGGCCAGGGATCAAACCCGCAACCTCATGGTTCCTTGTCAGATTTGTTAACCACTGAGCTATGACGGGAACTCCGCAACTTACATTTTTAATGCTGTGAATATTGTAGGAAAATATGGAAAATACAGGAAAATTGAAGGAGGAAATAAATATAACTTTATATCTTACCACTAATTTTCAGTCACAACTGACATTTTGTTATATACTACAGTCTTTTTTTCTATCTTTATATTAACAACTAGAACCAAAATTATGTGATATTTAATATTAACAAGTTCTGATCTAAGATCTTTAAATCTATTAAATCATATTTTTTCACAACAGCTCTGTGTTACAGACATTATTATCCCGTGTTATGTAAGAGAAAATCGAGAGAAAGAGACTCACCCAGTGTCACCCAGTTAGCAAATGTTGTAACTAGGAGGCAGCCTACATAGTCTGACTCCAGAGTCCTGCCCAGTATTAGCACTCCCTGGCAAGAATGTTATCTCACATTGTAATATAGGTGTTCATTCTCAGCTTAATTTAACATCAGATGATTATATCATAATATGCTAACCAGTTACCAGTCAGGCAAATAGCTTGTTTCCAGTTGCTTGCTGTTAGAAACAGTACTGGAGCCAATATCCTGGTATTTGTTGTGAATTAAAAGCTGGGGCTCTGAAATCAGACAACCAGAAATGTTCTATTTTATGTGGGTGCTAAGGTGTTGAATCCTCTGAGTGTGCTCTGCAAAATGGGGCAAAATGGAAGGAAGCCTGTTGGCTGTGTGATAGGAGCCTAATTGTAGTTTTCTCATCTGTCACATAAGGAAAATATTACCTCCCTCAGCAGATTACTATGTGGATTACAAGAAATAATAGGCATAGAGCTCTTAGCACAATTCCTGGCACAAATAATGTTTAGTAAATGTTAGCTATTATTTTCCTTGAATTCCTAGAAGTGGAGTCAAACTGTATTCTTAACTTTGCCTATTTCAGATACTTACAAAACTCTGTGCTCCAATTTCCTAGAAAGTTAGGTCTGTGAGAGGAACATCCAAACAAAAATGTCACTTAGCCAATTCATTTGTAGTAGTATTTTATAGAGTCTTGAGAAGAAAACAGTATTTCATCAAATATTTGATTAATTTGAGTTTTAATTTGATTATTCTTTAAATCTCTCTAGATAGCCTTCACCTTCTTTGTTTCTACAGCTTCTTTATCCTAATCATAAGTTCATCAGATGTGCAAATCTACTTTTCACATTATGTCAGCCCACTAATAACACAACCTGGGCATAGTTATGTTGCTCTCATTTGTGATCAATGGGGCAGGGCAGCTGGTACAGTGTCTGGTCCATCATAGGCATTCAGTCCATATCGGTGACTAACTTATCAACTGTCTTAGGTGAGAAAGACCTCTGAATGCTTTCCTGGATTAACCTTATCCCTTAAAACTGCAGTCATGAACCCCTTTCTTCCTCAGAGTGTGTGCCCTCTGTGGGCAGGCTAGCTCCCAAGTGGAATAGGGAAGACAGTGGGGGAGGGGATGGCCCTGGACTACACTTCCTTTTTATCCTTCTAGATTTACCAGTCTCAGAAGTCACTTTCCTCTGTCACTTTCCTTTACCACGAGTGGAATGAGTGAGGAAACAACAGGAGTGCCTCTTCATCCCCCAGCCATTGGCAGTATTTCTCAGCTTTCCTTCACCTTTTATTCCATTGAGTTTTATCATTAAATCAGTGGTTAACTTGGGGTGTGAGTAACCCCCTTTGGAGAAAGAGAGTAGCAGTCTATCAGTCCTGCTCCTGTCTTCTAGAAACCTCTCCTAGAAAGCAAATCATGGCTCCTTTGGCGATCCTCCTAGGACCACTAGTGGATAGAGGGCTCTGAGATGGGTCCAAATAGCGCATCAGTAAAATTCACTGCAAGGCTAGGTTGTACCCTAAGTTAAATGTTTCCTCCCTATTTTCTGTTTCAAATTACATGCAGTGGTATTATTTCACTAGCCTATCAGTGATCACGTGACATCATTAATATATTCTAATATACTCAGTAGTAAAATGTTAACAAAATAGGCATGTCCTCAGTGTGACTATGAACTCCCTCATAATATAAGTTCTCAGAAAATAAAGTCCAAGGATTACATTCCTAAAGGAGTTTGCAAAGTCTAAGATGCTTCTGGAACATTAAAATCTTCTCCCAATTCTTGCTTTCTGGGTCTCAGCCAGAGGTTCTCTTTCCCAGGTGGAGTTGGGGTTCTTTCAGCAGCAGCAGCACACCGAGCTGGCCTCCATAAGAATGAGTTGTTCCTTCTAGGCTTTTGAAGTTAAAATAGTCTCTTATATTCCTGACTTCATAAATATCTCAGAGAGTGGGACACGAAAGATAATCCCAGCCCTTGTTCCACAGCCAGCAAATTAAACAGGACTAATAGATTCCCTAGTTTTTACAATTATCTCAGGCTGTGTTGTGTTCCCAAACCCTTTTCTCAGACAGCCACCAACTATTGCAGACATTCAGACGTATCTGAATGAGGAAGAAGGTAGAAAGAAAAATATCTTCCTGGTTTTAGTCCTATCTTGCTGTCGGTTTTTTTTTTTTTTTCCTAGTTTATGAACCTATAAATGTACTGTGGGAAATCTCTTCCTAAGAAGCTAATTTTGCCACTATGAACTTACCTTAAAGGGGGAAAGCCACCCATACATATAATCTCTGAGAAGAACACTTAAAACATTGCTATTTCAAAGTTTAGGACTTTGTAGCCAAGGCAGCCCCAGTCACCAGGTCTAATTTGAGTTACCTTCCTTTCCTGTGCAGCGTCTTCAAAACCGTGTACTTTCCTTTTGCTTTTGTGTTTCCCCTTCTGTCCTTGTTACCTAATTTCTTCATCTAAGGAGACTCTCTCCTGTTTTTATAATTAATGCAGAGACAGTTTGAGAACGTGTGCTGGGGTGGGAGGTGGGGTTGCTCTTGAGTCTGTAACTAGGCAGTACAAGTTAGGATGAGCTCCTCACAGTCCTCCTCACCGCCTCCCCCCCGCCCCCCCCGCCTGGGGAAAAGGATGGCACTGAAGGCAACTAATCCAACCTTTCCTACTTCCTACCTAATGAAGTAAAGCTAGAACCTCAGGAGTGCTCTGTGACATACATGTGACCCTCAGCTGCCTTACAGTTTAAAAGTAGTAAATCTAAATCTGTCTTCTAAATCAGGCCCATATATGGAAAGACTTTTCTCCCTATAGTTGAATTCTTGCCCCAGGCACACTCATTTAGGAAAATCCCCATTGGCCAAATTCAAGGATAAGCAGCCTATATCCTAAGGATGCCTGTGCTCACAACCAATTGAGTGCCCTGCCTGACCTGTGCCTTTGCCGAGTCTTTGCAGCTCTGCTGTGATTACCATTAGCCCTGTGGTGTTTGAACTACCTTCATGGAAAAAGTTTCTCAGCTATGGTTAAAACCTTTTGTAAACTACCAAAGTCAAAATATTTCTGGTTACAACCTCCACACAGGCTGCAACAGTTAAAAGCCAGATGCAGAGCTGAGAAAAACTTGTATGGTCTGCTATAAGTAAGGCCAAGGTCAAAACACCCTGCTTAAGAAGTTCAGGGCCCAGAGCTTTGGCTATATTAGAGCGTTTCCACATGTACTGTTTTCTTCCCATAATTTTATTCCTTGTCTATATATTAATTTTATGATCCAGTGTGCTGGCCAGATGTTGAAGTCTGATCTTGTCCCTAACATAGATTTTGCCAAACCTAATAAGTCCTGACTTTTCATAGTGAGAAGGAAGTAACTAGAACATATACACTGTACAGTAGGCTAGCTGATAGAAGGGGCTGGGCTACTCCACTCTCCCTGTTCCACTTTTAATATATCTGTATTTGGCAAAAGAAGCATGGGTGATATTTATAGCAATAAATATTAAAAAATGGTTTGCATCAAGCCTTACAAATAAGACATGCCCTTTTAGTTCTCAAGACCCCTGCCAGTCGTATAATTATGCTCTCGTTTACTTGAATACTTAAGACAGAATTCGATAGTCAAACACTAAGAGGCTGTAATGGCTATTGTGCTAAATGTTAATGGATTTATTTTTGTAGCTTTAAATTTGAATACAAAATTAACATATCTTTCTCTATGAAGAGATGCCAATCACATTTATCTTAATAGTCTTTTTAAATTTAATTATTCTGTTGTCCATCTCTTCTTCTTTTTCTTCCTTACTTTCTTTTGTTTTGTTCTATTAATTTTTCCCTTAGTATTCTTGGGTTCCTTTTTTTTTTTTTTTTTTTTTTAGGGCCACACCTGCAGCATGTGGAAGTTTCCTGTCTAGGGGCTGAATTGGAGCTGCAGCTGACAGGCCTATGCCACAGCCGCAGGAATGAAGGATCAGTCTCCTCTGCGACCTATACCACAGCTCACAGCAATGCCAGATCCTTACGCCACTGAGCAAGGCCAGGGATTGAACTGCATCTTCATGGATACTAGTCCAGTTCATAGCCCACTGAGCTACAACGGGAACTCCCTCTCTTAGGTTTTGACTATTTTCCCTTAATGCATGACTTTTCTTATCTCATTCTATTTTTTCCCTTGATTTTGTGATTTACCTGTCCCTCAGTTCTTTTGTAAAAATGTACATTAGGAATTACTTTTCTCATTTCTTATTTTGAGCTGTTTGTCATTTGGGGAAAAAAAGTCCATTTGTAGCAAATATGCCTACCCCCAATGGAAGGGTTGGGATTAGACCAGAGCTTCTTAAACTTTTTATGACAGCTACTTGCTGACAGCATTCAGTGCGGAACACATTTCCATGATTCTTATGAACGGATGTGGGCCATGTGTACTCAGTAGGGTAGCTGTAATCTTCTTTTTCTCCAAGTGTGAAAGTTTATTGCAGTTAAAATGACTAATGTCATTGAATATAATCTCTTCTAGTTATTTTTTATGTCAATTCTTTGCAAATTTCATTTTAACCTATGTAAACCCTGTAACTCAATTGAATATAAGCACTGGACTAAGTGATATTTAATAAATATCCTTTTTGGCTATAACATTCAATACATCCAGAAGTAGTGGTGCATCTTTGAGGATTGAATCCAGCATTGCCAATAAGGTCAGGGAATTTATTGCTTCACATCATCTTAAATTTCCAAAACTCTATTCCTGCCTTTATTTAGGTAGTATCTGTGTTTTTTTTCCTTCCCCCATTTTCTACCTCCTTATTAGTCCCCTTTTGGCCTCATTTCTCTGCTTGGCCTAGATTAAATGGATAACCACCTATGTTATTCTCTTGCCCCAAACCCTGGACGTGGGTCACTTGGGTCCAAAAATTCAGAAGCCTGGATCATTTTCCAGTTTACCTTCTCTTTTTATACATCAAGTATGCTGTGTGCTGCTGGAGCCAATAATGCCACCATGTTGCTTGTGTCACTGCAGGTTATGTCTTCGTTCTCAGCTTTTAGCCATTATTTTTAAGACCTTGTATTTTTAGAGCAGTTTTATGTTTATGACAAAATTGAAAGGCAGGCACAGAGATTTTTTTATATTCCCCCTGGCCCCACACATGTATAGTCTCCCTCATTATCAATATCACTTGGCAGAGTGTTACTTTTTTTTTTTTAATCAAGGATGAACCTACACTGCCACATCATAATCACCCAAAGACCATAGTTTACCTTAGGGTTTACTATTTCTGTTGTACATTCTATGACTTTGGGAAAAAGTATAATGATGTATATCTATCTTTTTAATATCAGAGTATTTTTAGTACCCTAAAAATTCTACATGCTCTGCCTATTTGTCTGTCCCTTCACAACTACTAATCTATTGTCTCCATAGTTTTACCTTTTCCAGAATGTCATATAGTTGGAATCATACAGAATCTAGGCTTTAAGATCGACTTTTCTCACTTACTAACATGTATTTAAGATTCTCCATGTTGGAGTTCCCACTGTGGCACAATGGGATCATTGGTGTTTCTGGAGTGCTGAGACACAGGTTTAATACCTGGCTTGGCACAGTGGGTTAAGGATTTGGCATTGCCACAGCTGTGGTGTAGGTTACAACTGAAGCTCAGATCTGATCCCTGGCCAGGAACTTCATATGCTGTGGGGCAGCCAAAATAATAAAAATGAAAGTAAAGGATTCCTCATGTCTTTTTATGGCTTGATAGCTAATTTATTTTAGCACTGAATAGTATTCCATTATCTGGGTGTGCCATGGTTTATTTATCCATTCATCTACTGAAGGACATCTCATTTGCTTCCAAATTTTGGCAATTGTGAATAAAGCTACTATAAACGTATGTGTGTGTGTGTATATAAGTTTTCACCTCCTTTGAATACTAAAGATTGTGATTGTTGGATCACATGGGGAGAGTATATTTAGGTTTGTAAGAAAACACCAAACTGTCTTCCAAAGTCCTTCCCACCAGCCGTGTATGAACGTTCCTGTCATTCCACATCCTCACCAGCATCTGGTGTTGTCAGTGTTCCAGATTTTAGTCATTCTAATAGGTGTGTAGTGGTATCTCATTGTTTTACTTTGCATTTCCCTGATGATATGATAGTAAGAATCTTTTCATGTGTTCATTTGCCCTCTGTATATCCTCAGTAAGGTGCGTTAAAGTCTTTGACCCATTTTTAAATTGTTTTTTTCTTATTAATTGAGTTTTAATAGTTCTTTGTATATTTTGGTTAACAGTCCTTTATCACATGTCTTTTGCAAGTATTTCCCCCTAAATGTGTTACTTGTCTTTTGATTCTCTTGATACTGCTTTTTGCCGAGCAGATGTTTTTAATTCTAATGAAGTCCAGATTACCAATTATTTCTTTCATGGGTTGTGTCTTTGGTGTTGTATGTAAAGAAGCATCGGTCATACTCAAGGGCATCTAGATTTTCTCCTGTATTATCTTGTAAGAGTTTTATAGTGTTGTGCTTTGTCAATCATTTTTGTTTGTTTGCTTTTACTAACTGTAGTTGTATTGTCTCTGTCATTTACTTACTGATTGTCACAGTGCTTCACACTATCCTCAAGCCTTCTTTCCATCTTCTCACCCTCCCTTTCCTATAGATAATTCAATCTGTTTGCTTATCAAAAGAAATGGAAAGGTGAAATATAACCTTTCTAAACCTTCTAACCTTTTCAACTCATAGGCCTTTATCTAACCTCAGCCTTCTACCCTCCAAAGCTTCACAGGATGAGGTAGCTCCATTCCTGTTCAGGGACAGCCCCTCCTTGTGCTTTTCATGTCATCCACTCACATCTTCTTTGTTCTGTTTCTTTTTTCCTGTATCACCAACCTCTTAGTCTGTACTATTATTTCTCCTCAAGTAATAAATATGGTTGCTTCTTGCCCATACCGAAAAAAAAAAAAAAAAATTCCCAAATGAAAAAAACAGCAGGAGCAACAAAAACAACAACAAAACACCTCCTTTGATTCTGTGCCTATTCTGGTTTTAACTGGCTTTCATCCTCTGGAAAGAGTTCTCTTGAGTCATTTTCTCCATTTTTTACTTCTCATTCACTTTTCAACCAGTGAGTTCTGACTCATCCCAGCACCTCACTTAGCTGGCATAGCTAAAGACACTGTGACATCTGCATTGCACTTTACATGTCCCTTTCTGTGCTGAACCTGACACTCCAAAGCACAGAGTCCTTGAAATTTGTTTTGCCTTTGGTTTCCATAACCTCACTGCTTGTATTTCTCTGTCATTCTTTTCTAGAGACTTTGCTGACCACCATTTTTTTTTTTTTTTTTTTTTTTGGCCATACCCGAGGCATGTGTAAATTCCTAGGCCAGGGATCCAACGTATGCCACAGCAGTTGCAATACCAAGTCCTTAACCTGCTACACCATGAGGGAACTCCCTGACCACTTCTTAAATGTTAGTATTTTCCCCAAGATTCCACTATGAGCCACTGCTGTATCACACAGTTTTAACTGTCACCTATGTGAATATGCTGATGCCTAGTCTACATGTCCAGTCCTATTATCTCCATTTTGTTTCAGAAGTCAGGTCACACATAGTTGCCTGACGCTCTGTGTTTCCCACATGTGCCTCAGATTCAGCGTGGCCTTGGCTGAATTTATTGTCAATGCCCCCACTTCCAAAACTTCATGCTCTTCCTCTATTCCTCCTGACTTAGTAGCCACATGAGTTTCAGAATGATTCTAGGACAGCACAATGTCCAATAAATGCAAGCCACATATATAATGTAAAAATTTTTCAATAACCACATTAAAACATAAGAGGCAAGTGAAATGAATACTGAGAACAGAACTTATTTAACCCAATATATCTAAAATGTTATTTGAACTTGCGATAAATCTTAAGACAGAGATAGTTTACATTTCTTTTGTACTAAGTTTTCAAAATCCAGTGTGCATTTTATACTTATCACACACGTGAGTTAGAACTAGTTACTAGGGCTCAGTAAACATACTTGGCTAGTGACTACTGTACAGTGCAGTTCTAAAGTCTTTACATTCATCAATCCCCTTCTTGTATAGTCATAAGTCCTGTTGATTTTTATCTCCTAGTGTTTCTCCAGTAGATTTATTTATTTTCATGCTCTCTACATCATGGCTTTACTTTACACCTTAGTCATTTCTTACTTGGGTTATTGCAAATAGGGTACATAACCTAGTTTGTCTCAGGGAGCATGAAAAATTCACTGGAATGCAGGAGGATATAGTAGAACATCTGCATACATATTTTTATCTAGAAAATAAAACAGTTGAGATTTATTAGTATTTAACTGTCATTCTGTATCACAGAGAAGTCAATAATAAAGATATAAATGTAACAAAATGTATTTCCCCCAAAATGAAAAAAATTAAAATATTTTATCTTATATCATACTTTCATATTTCTTTGTGTATTTCTATGGATATATGCAGTTTATTATTACAATAGTCATATGTACTTAAAAATCAATTTAAATATGCACTTGGAATTTATTTTGGAACTGCCAAATTTTATTAACAAAATTTGGGATCTACTGAACTGGATCCTCTCTGGCTTTACCCTATTCACCACTCCAGCCTCAACTTCTTTGTCCCACCTCAAATTTACTGCTTCGAAGTGGCTCTTTCATATTTTGTTCTTGTTTTTCCTTCATGGAAAATAAACAAACCAGCGAGCAAACTACTTCCTGACCTAACTGTAATTCTCTTCCAGGCTCTCCTGAGCTACCATGTGTCCAAGGAAACCTCTTAACATTTCTTAAGTTGTGTCCAGTGCTCCTTCTCTTGCTTAGAATACATCTTTTACTATACCGTTATATCGAAATGATCTCTTTATGGATCTCCGTCCCTTACAAAACTGTAAAACTCTTGAGGGCAGGGGTGTGTCATCATCACTCTTTTTCATCTTGACATGTGATAGGTTCTTAAATGTTTGTTTGAGTTCCCATTGTGGCACAGCAGAAATGAATCCAATAAGTATCCATGAGGATGTGGGTTCGACCCCTGGCCTCACTCCTTAAGGATTCAGTGTTGCCATGGGTAGTGGTGTGGGTCTCAGATGTAGCTTGGATCCCACATTGCTGTGGCTATGGTGTAGATCAGCATCTGTAGCTCCAATTCAACACCTAGCCTGAGAACCCCATATGCCTCGGGTGTGGCCCTAAAAAAGGCAAAAAAAAAAAAAAGTAATGTTTGTTGAACTAAATTCATGACTCTTCTTGATGAAGCCAGCCTGTTATGTCAATGGGTGAAATAGTGATTTTTCTTACTGCAATTTGTGGAGTACCTGGAAGACTTTCTCTTTATCCAATGATGCTTGATAAAATTAAATAGTAAATACACTTTCATTAAGTGCCATGATTAGTACACTCTTTGTAAGCCCTGATGGTGTGGATAACAGTCTTATGTGGAGATGATCAGTTCCTTCTTACTAAAAATTAAATGAGATTATTTGCTCTAAGGAGAATGTATATGTGCAATAATCTTCAAACTTCGGTATGAATAAGAATCACCTTGGGACATGTTAAAATGTAGATTCTTGGGTTTTCTATCTATGTATTCCGATTCATTTGGACTTGCAGGTATCCCAAGTGTCTGTATTTTTAAAAAGCATCCCAATGATTATAATAAAGCTGGCAGAAACCATACTTGGAGAAGTCTCATTTCCTTTTTTTCTGAAGTAGAGGGAAGAAGGAGTAATTTTGAACATTGGAAAAAATTGCCTTAGTCTGGGCCTGGAATGGGGTTTTATTTGGGGGTCTATGAAAGTTATAGAGTTAAAAAGGACACCGGGCACTTGGGAGATGCTGAAATACAGAATCAAGGGTGACAGGGACTGGGAGTGTAGAAAGAGGCTTGGAAGGTCAATAATGACCTCATCTTATTTCACTATTTTCCCTAGAATTGACTGGCCTTCCTTCTTCAACTAGAAAATTAAAAAATAAAACATAAATATAAATATAGAGATAAAATATTATTACTAAGGTACTTTAATTATCCTTTAGGAACTGATACTTGGTCATTCAGTAGCAATTTTAAAAAATATTTTGGGATGTCTGGGATAATGAACAATGTAGGGATAGCCTGATTTTTGACATTTTGAACAATATCATACAGTTCCATATAGTATTTAATTTCTATGACAACAGAAATTAGCTAGCATAGAGGAGACAGCGAACTATGCCATATGGAAAACAGAATTCAACTTTACAACAGAAAAAACTAGATTTTCACTTAAATGCCATTTATAGATAATTCCTATCAAATCTGTAATCCAAGTTGTTAATGTTTTAAAATTTAAAGGATGTTTAAAGATTTTTATGAAGATTCTATGAATGTTTTGGCTTGGCAAATAACAACCAGAAGTAGATGGATAAATCTAGACCATTTAAAAAACTCCAAACTTTTAATTTTAGCCAACCGTTTCAGCTTTCTCTCTCATTCAGCCTTCTTCATAGCTGTTAAAAAGGAACTAATTGGTTGACTTGAGTTTTTTCTTTTCACCATTTGGTGGCCAGTCCCTGGTGGGAGTCCTAATGAGATGCAAACTAGGCAAACAAATGGGCCAGTGGGCTGGAAGGGGATAAGAGACAGTGGGCATGGAGAGTCTATTGTTGTTCATCCAATCAACTAAGTATATTTTAATTGTAGTAGCCGTGCCATAAATAGGCCTGGCACAAACCTATTAGACTGCCTTATTTTGCTCCTGTCTGTTTCAGTTGCTCTGCTTTTGCCATTCATACAAGTCCACGATTTTGATTTTGTTCATGTGATGGGAGATTTCCTTCCCTCTGGTTGTCTGTGCTTTTGGAAGATATATTATTTTGAATACTGTAATAGAGGTTGAGCTTTGAGGGAACAATGCCGGTTTTTGTTTGTTTGTTTGTTTGTTGTGGTTTATGCCTGTGGCATGTGAAAGTTCCCAGGCAGGGAATCGAACCCTGTGGCACAGCAGTGACTGGGGCTGCTGCAATGGCAACACTGGATCCTTAACCTGCTGTGCCTCAAGGGAACTCCATGCTGTTCTCATTGTATCTTGTATCTTGTTTTTAGCTAAGTGCAAGACTTGTGTTCCACATTGGCTCATGTTAAACTAAATGTGCCTGCTGATCTGTGCTCTCTTGAAGGTGATTCGAAAGGGATGGCTAACCATCAGCAACATTGGCATCATGAAAGGAGGCTCTAAGGGATACTGGTTCGTCCTTACTGCTGAAAGCTTGTCGTGGTACAAAGATGATGAGGTAAGCCATGGATGTGATAGAACTTTTTAAATTAAAATGTTTCTATCTCAAATTAATTGATATTATTGTGATCCACAATTTCGAGACACCAGTGATTTTCTTTCAGTAAGACTTAGCTTGGGATGTTTGTTTGAGGAAATGTAGTTTTTTTCTTCAGAGGTTTTAAATTTTACAATAGTCCTGTCAGATATCTTTGATTTCTTTGATGTAGTCGCATGTTTGTCTACCTGAAGAAATGGAATTATGGATGAGGAGTTGAAAACTTCCTTTTTTGTAATAATGGCAAAGTACCGATATAGTGAGAGCAATTTTTGTTAAATGTGTTGAATATACTCAAGTTAATAGAGCATCATAAGAGCAAAATTAATAACAGTGATGCAGAATTAATAAAGCATTTTGGAATTATTGCTGTGACATCTGTATTAAATGACAGGCTTTTGAAAATGTCTAAATCACTAGTCTTCAAGTGAGTCCCAGATGATTGTTTATATGAATTTTTTTCTTTGAGAATTTGATATCTATGTAAAAGCATGAATTACGATAATTATGGTGTTCTGGTTCATGTTAGATGTTAATAATTTTGGTCCTGTGACTTATTACTCATTTAAATCTGATAGCTAGAAAAGAACACCAAAAAAAAAAAAAATCAGTCTTGCAGAGCTATTAAAGTGCTATATAGTGATACTGGTAAATTTGGGAGGGCATGGATGGAAATTAAACAGGGTTTTGGAAATTTTAATAGCTCTGGCCTGACCTGAGAAGTTTTCGGTGCTTGTAATGCAGCATACAAACATTGGCTAAGGATACTCTGTGATAGCAAAACTATTTACAGGTGAGATTGTGTCAGTTGTATTTGTCCATAAAGGGCAATCCTTTCAGAGTTAAAAGTCCTTCTACTCTTGGCTTGATTTTTTTTTTTCCATCTTTTGAAAGCTCTGAAAGGTGCTTTTGTTGGTTGTAGGAGGAAAAGGTTTGTGTCCTATGTAGTTCTTTGTTTCCTAAGTGCTGTAGTGTGTTGAATAAATATCAGATCATCCTTTGATGACCACTAAATTTTCTACAGTAAAGGAAATCAAATCTTATAGACATGTCCAAAGAACTACTCAAAAGTTTTATTTCAGATTTTTATGTCATATATTTTACTGACTTCAGCCAAATGTAGAATTGGTCATTGTGAGTCTGAGCATTAGTAATGGTTTCTTTCCTGTGCCGACTGCTTAGATATTTCTGTCTTTCTGTGGAAGCTCCAGTGTTTAAAGACCACAGCTGTAGGAACTCTTGGGATGCTTGCCTAGATATAAACATCAGTAAATAGATTATCTTCTTTTGTTTTCAGTTGCCCTACTAGATCTTATCTTAGATACATTTTATTTACAAGGATTTAGATCCTCATGTGTATACATTTAAATACATATTGGTCTTAGGGCCTTTCTCGGTTATTGTAAGGAAAGCAAAGGATTTTGCTCAGGAATAGTAATAGTAATAGCTAATATTTTATATTTGTTAATCAACTCATTTAATCCACATTATAACCCTAAGGATAAGTAGTGTTATTATTCCCATTTTTAAGATGAGTAAGTAAAGAAAAAAAAAGTTACAACCTTTTGAAGTCATTTCTATATAATTCAGTATCCCTTATGGCAGAAGACTTGGTGTTGATGAGGATAACTAACTTGCCAAGGTCTCATAGCTAGCTGGGGGCAAAGCAGAAATTTGAGCACGGGCTGTCTGGCTCCAGAGCTTATGCCTTCAACCACAAATGAAGGTAAGAATCTCTGAGATGCTGGAGTTTTCCAAGCCAACCTCATCCACTGGGGATTTATTAAGATGAGTTCCAGGCATCCCAGCCTTGACCTTTCCCCGGGTGTTCCTATCAGGGGCTCTGAAGTCTTTGGGATTGGCTACTGCTGATGGAATGGGGCTTCAGGGTGTTTTTATGTTTGGCTGTGTGGGTACTGAGACAAGCCCATTGGAAGGCACATGATACTCCCCGCAGGGAAGGAAAAGGCTTTGAGAGCATGGTGAGCTCATGGTCACCAGTCAGCCCTTCCTCTCTGCTATAAATTCAGAATAACTTTTTACAAAATCTCTGCCACTTAAGCTCCCTCATGAGCACTTGTTATAACACAAAGAAAATACATATGTGCAGTTATAATATTAACTGAGTGCCAGGGAACATTTTATTAAAGATATATGTGATTGGGTGTTTTGGGGGGAATGGGTGGGATAATAAGGCTCCTCTGAAGAAAAGAGGTCAGTGAGCTAGAAATTGATGAGGGAGGGACCTTTAGATTGGGTATTTGGGAGGAAGTAACATTGGAGCCGAGACTGGAATGATGAACTGTGTAGAAGATTGTGTTGATGAGTGTTCCAGGGTGAGAGTATAAAACTCCCAGGGTGGAAGTGGACAGGAAGCCAGTGGCTGAGATGTAGGAGCAATAAGAGAGAGAAGTAGGAAACAAAATCAGACGTACTTTGTCAGGCTCCACCCAATGATTTGGATTTTATTTCAAAGATACTTGAAAACCATTGGCCTGTATCAATAGGATGTGACCTGATTAGATTTATTTTAAAAAGATTATGCTGGGTGCTGGATTGGCCTGACATGTGGGATGGAATGTGTGTATGGAGGGAGTGGGTGGAAAGAATAGAAGAAGGGAGACCAGCTAGGAGATCGTATTGTGGTTCAGGCGAGAGAAGATGGTGGCTTATAGTGGCTGGAGAGGAAAGTTCAGTTTAGGGCAGCAAATTGATGGGCCCCAAACATCTACACTGTGCTCATTAGCTACTGTTACTCATTAAAAACTCTGCTCAAGAAAACAGGAAATTTTCCAAATGGTAATGCCTGACTCATGACCCCTGTCTTCAGGGTATTTGTGTCAACAGGGCAGAGGGTTCTTCCCCTGGAGCCATCTACTACCCCTTGGCTACCACCACTCAGTGGTTCTCTAGGTTTTTTGTGTTTTTTTGCTTTTTAGGGTTGCGCCTATGGCATATGGAAGTTCCCAGGCTAGGGGTCAAATTGGAGCTGAAGCTGCCGGCCTACACCAGAGCCACAGCGATGTAGAAGCCAAGCCACATCTGAGACCTACACCACAGCTCATGGCAGTGCTGAATCTTTAACTCACTGAGTGAGGCCAGGGATCAAACCCACGTCCTCATGATTGCTAGTCGGATTCGTTACCGTTGAGCTATGACAGGAACTCCCAGTGGTTCTCTATGCTGCTCCGTTACTCTTGCCAGCGATTCCTCCCATCACAGACCACTTCTGTGCCTGCCATCAGGGAAAAAGGGAGAGGGCAGCACTGTTCCTTGCTCTTTACCAGTATTCAACAACTAGCTATTAGTGTCTGCTGAGAGCGGCTGCTAGAACGGAGGGTATGGGGAAAGGAGGTCAGGAGAAATGTCAGGAGGGTGGGCATAGAGGTCATCTCTGGCCTCTTGAATTTGTACCCTGAATCCTCATCCTTTAACAGCAGTGTTTTAAGGATTCTTTGGGCCACACCTGCAGCTTGCAGAAGTTCCTGGGCCAGGTATTGAACCCGTGCCACAGCAGTGACAATGCTGGATCCTTGACCTGCTGAGCCACCAGGGAACTCCCCTCAGCAATGTTTTAAATGATGCTTAGATTTCGTACATATCTGGCTCCCATAGTTTAACTACACATAGATTAAACATACTTCTGTGGGCAACTTTGAAAACCCCAAATTTAGAATTTTCCTTTGTGAAAATAAGCATGAGTTCTTACTCAGCTTTTGGAGTCAGTTTGTTGGTAAGTTGAGTGCTTGTACTTTGTTCCCATGGTATCTGTCACAGTTACACCTACATATTTAGGAAATCCTGCTACATGACAATATATCTCTTTTAGTCAAGTAAATATGACACTGTAAATGTTAAGTTAGCTATGGATTTATCATTTATTTAATAATATTAGATATTCATGAAGGATTTCCATTTGTTTCTGTGTTCTTTCATCTTCCTACTTTCTTTTGTAATTAGACAGATATGTTTTCATTATAACCTAATTGGCTGTTGAATAAATAGCACATATTATGTCACGTTAATAGACAAAGTTTTATATAACTTATGACAGGTTTGTAATAAATGACTTATGAAATATATTTGTCATTAAAGAACAATGATTCATGCTATTTTTAGGGTGACATTAGTTGAACAAAAGGCCTTATAAACCATATGCTTTGTGCATTGAAAAGGGTAAGGTGTTGGAGAATGTGAATTTGCTGTGACCAACTGTCAATATTGGGACAAAACAGATTTCTCTGAGCCTCAGTCTTTACTTACCAAATGGGGACTGTTGCTGACCAACTCGCCTCATGGGAATTTGCGAGACTGAGAAATCATATATTAATTAGTACAGTTATAAACTTTTAGGTATCACATTCATATATTTATTCTTGTCATTGCAAGTAATACTATGCTCTGCTACTATAATGTTATTCTTTGACGCATGTCTTCTATTTCCAAATGTCTTTGTCATTTCATATTATGAGATATGATGTGTGGGGTCTGGGAGTTTTCAGCAGAGAATAGTAAGTTTCAGACAGTAACAGGGAACTCTGACCCCATTCCTTCAGTGAGACTTTTCCATGCTGCCTTCCTTACAGCCTGTGGGTTAGGGGTGATAAAATCAAACTGGATGATTTCCTATCCAAGATCACAGAGGCAACAACATGATAACCCTATGCAATAATTTTAAGCTAGAGTTGACATGAGGGTAATAATAGAGCCCCAGCATTTTCCTGGTTTCTCCTCACCCTTAATGGATCTATCTACCCTGCGCTTAAATTTTTGGTGGATTCATGAACACCCTCAAACATATATGAACTGCACTTTTTGAACCATTATTCTACACTAATGTTATTTGTAATGTTACGGACAGATTATTTCATTTTATTTTATTATTAGGGCCCACCCGTGGCACATGGAAGTTCCCAGGCTAGGAGTTTGAGTTGGAGCTACAGCTGCCAGTCTACACCACAGTCACAGCAACGCCATATTCAAGCCACATCTGCTACCTGCACACCTCACAGCAGCACCACATCCTTAACCCACAGAGTGAGGCCAGGGATTGAACCTGCATCCTGGTGGATGCTAGTTGGGTTTGTTATCACTGAGCCACAATGGGAACTTCTACAGATGATTTTAATAGAAAGGTTTCCACCTGTGTCCCAGGCAATATTATTTCCACATGTTATCTTCAGAGAAGCCATATAATACAGTGTGGTTATAGAAAAAATAATCTATATACCTAACTATATGTGTTATCCTCTAGCATTACTCTAAAATTGGAGCTCTCTGCAGCATAAAAAGAAGTAGACCATGTTGTACAGGGTTAGATATTTTATGACTAATTACCTAGGAGATTTACCCAAACCTGACTGTCCTTCTAAATCATTCTCCAGTACCACCCAACTCTGAAATTCCATCTACAAGTGGGCCTGGACACATCTCTAGGGGTTGCATAGGCCTCTTTCTGGGTTCATCCTCTCCAGGGCATTCTGTCACCGTGCATACCCCAATTCAAGGAGGAGCAGTTTATGGGGGTGACGACAGCTTGTGTGTCTGCATATATCCCTTGGAATCTTAGATGGATGATATTCCGCTCCTTTGATTTTTATCAAAATAATAACATAAGGATATTTTTAGTTCTTATTTTTTACTATGAATCTAAAGAAGAATACAGCAATTCAAACAACCTCAAATAGAATGTTAGCTGACCCTCTGCAAAGCAGTTTTTAATCAGTGGGGCATCCCATTTGGGTGTGTCACTAGCAGCTCTCGCCTTGTGCTGGCCCAGGCCAGTGGGCGTACAGTGGCTTCTCTTTTTCTCTTCCTCTTCCTATCTCTCCCCTCAATGGTGTCAGTCTGGATTGTCCCAAATCAAGGTGTTTCCTCATTCTATTATCTATATCCGTTAAGCTTTTCTTAGCATCTAGTCCAGGCTTGTTGCAGGCTTAACTTTGTATATCCAAATTAGTCAGAATGCTCAACCAAAACCAATGGGCTTCTGAGTAATAAGATGCTCCCTAGTTCTAAAGTAACTGTGGTTGTAAAGAATATCTCCACTATTCATGCTGCCTGCTTAAACCTATGAAGCCCAGGTCTTAGTCTAAATGATAATCTTGATGATGATGATGATCATCCCTGGCTAACATTTATTGAATATTTATAGTTTACCAGATGCTGAGCTAGGTCAGTCCTTGATTTACATTCTCCATTTTAGAAATGAAGATTGGAACTCAGAGTGAGTGAGTAATTTAGCCAGCTATTAAGTATCAGTGCTGTGCTCTTAATCACCTGGACATTGCCCAACATATATTTCCTGAGAACCTGTTATGTACCAGACACTATCCTAGTCAGTAAGGATAAAATGGACAGCAAGGTACTTGCCCTTATGAAGGATATTTCCTGATAAAGAAATGTAAACAATGAGGAACCGCTATGAGATTCGTATTACAAACTATGAAAAAAATAAATCCTTTGACTTAAGAAGTAGTGTCTGGGATGGAAAACACATCATGGGGGTGGGGGGGGGGACCTTAAACTGAGTGGTCAGAGAAGATTGGTGTTAATACCTAGGGCAAGAGTGAGCCTGATGGATTTAAGAAACTGAATTGAGGGCACAGGGATGGGAACAAATAGAGAAAAGGACTCTATAAAGATTAAGGATTTTGATCCTAAGAGTAATGAGAAGCCTTTGAAGTTTTTAAGATGGAGAATCACACAATAAGATTTAAAATTTTTATTGATCTTTTTGATTTCCATGTAAAGACAAAACTGGAGGAGCACAAAACTGGATTGGGGAGTTGTTGGAAAGCTATTGCTGTGGGATATGTAAATGATAATGGTAGCTTGGGCTGGGTGGAATCAAGGAAACTGATAGAAATGAATGAATTTAAGAGATTTTTTTCAAAAGATGAGAACTGACAAAACTTACTACATATGCTAAGTACTGGTTGTGTGTATGAGTTCCTGCTAAACTGTAAGCCTCTTGTGACACAAACCACTGTCTTGTTCCATGTTCTACCACCAATAGACAAGGCACTGATAGGTGGCACTAAATAAATATTGGCTGAATGAAGATGTGAGTGAGCAAATAAATAATTAGGTACAGCATAATAATTCATCCTATCCTGGTTCTTAAGTGCCTAAACCAAATTATTGAATTACAGGGTAAAATAACCCTGAGAGGTAGATTGTCTTAAAATTTTCTCAGTTGTCATTGTTGAAGGTTAATGGATTTTTTTTTCTTTCTCCTCTGACTATATAACTTCCTAGATTGAAGATAATTTAAGCAGAAAATTTCCTGATGTCATTTTCATATATTATAAATATATTTTGTAGAGTTCTTTGAAGGGATTTAGAAAAGAGCAAGACATTGGAATAAAATAGAAACTATCATTTAAAAGGATTTCGAATTTAGGTAGTTTTATATTAATACTTTAAAAAGAGATTTGGGAAAAAAGTGATGGCTTTTATTTAAAATACTACAAAATAAGGGAGTTCTCATTGTGGCCCAGTGGAAACGAACCCGACTGGTATCCATGAGGGTATAGAATCAATCCCTGGCCTCATTTAGTGGGTTGGGGATCTCGTGTTGCTGTGATCTGCCGTGTAGGCTGCAGATGTGGCTCGGATCCTATGTTGCTGTGGCTGTGGCATAGTAGGCTGGCAGCTGTAGCTTGGACTCGACCTCTAGCCTGGGAACTTCCATATGCTGCAGGCACGCCCCTAAAAAGCAAAATAAATAAATACATAAATAAATCCAAAATAAAAATTTAAAAGCATAGAATATTCTGATTCAAGGAGAAAAGAGTCCTATTTTTCTTAATATCCATGAGAAAGATGCTTAAAAAAGATTGTTAAAAATATCTAAAAAAGGGGAACTGCTAATTTATGTATAATGAAAGCACATAGCCAATATTTATTCTCTTTATATAGTCCAGCATGAAGATTAAAATCATAATGGAATACTCCTAGGAAAGTAGAGTAATGCAACAGAAGCATTTCCAGTGGAAATGTACTAACCTTACAGTATTAAAGAAAATCCAAAGTCTGCATTGAAATAAGGACATTCTTTGGACTCTTAAAAATTTGCAGGCCTCATTTTTGTGGGTTGAAGTGTTTGGATAACTTGATAAGGAGATTATATAATTCCCTTATAGGGATATTTACTTAGTATTGTTTTTATTATGTAGCTGTAACAGATGACAAATGTAACTTCAGTAATAGGAAGCAAAATGACAGCTACATCCCTGGATGGTCAAAGTTGTGAAACTGAGAAGTTATAGAATTCTTCAGCTCTTTCCATTTGCACTTATACTTTCAAGATTCTGTTTCTGGCTAGGTCTGCATGCTCGCCGTGATGAGGTCAGGATTGACCCATGATCACTAGTCACACTTCTTGATGGGTTGTTTTAGTTAGCCAAAACTTAGATATTTTTATTTTAAAAGTCTCAATAAATATAAAACTTTGAAACATTTATGTTACTTAAAATTCTTCATGAGTACAGTTGTGAGTGTGTTTTCTCACATACATAAGCTATCTTATGTTATGCTTTCTAATGTGGGGTTGTTTCCTGTAAACATTTCCACATCTAGTGTGATACGAAGATTTATAATTTTGAAAAATATATGGTATTATTCAACAAACCATAATGGTAAATTCTATTTCAAACATATTAAAAATACGAGTAGACCCAAATGCACTCCCTTATGTACATTATTTGTTGTGCTCAGAAGTTTATGATGGAAGAAAAATACTACTCTTTTTATTACCCTTTCCTGGAGGAGTAAAACTTTGAAATGTGCCTTGCTAAGTTAAAAAAAAAAAAAAAAAAAAAAAAAAAAAAGTAATACCGGTAAGTTAACTTAATACTTCAAGAGAAAATTATTTGAAACGTCATCCTGGAGTGGCTCATTAAAGGATGACTGTGCTGGCCTCCTTAGCTTTCCCTTTTGAGTTCGGTGGAATGAAACAGTCTTCTCTAGGTTCTGGCCCAGCTATTGTGTCATCCCAGGAGCTCTGAAGCACTGTCCTGGCAGTGCCTTGCAGGGTCCAGTAGAATGACCCATCTGTGGACTCCTGTCTGAGGCATTTGCTACAGGTTACATAAAGCATTTAAAATTGAGTGATACTCTGCAAATATTCTGTGAGACATTTTAAAATTGTCTTCCTGTTTATATTTTACATTTTGTGAACTGTTGTTTAGGACTTTATCGCTAGTCATGGGACTCTTATTTAAGGTAAACACCTTCAGTGCACAGTGTGTTTTGCAGTAGGGTATTTTAGCAGGTGACTTATTTCCTTAGGCCAGATTGTTAAATGTAAGGTTTTAGCCTTAATCATATTTTTACTTATTAGTTTTACCCAGTCACTGTTGTGGTGGTGGTGGTTGTTTTAAAACAACAGGTTTGGTAAAATATCATATATAATAGTAGAAATTTTGAACCTTGTGGAGATTTTAGCCTTAGGACAAAATCTCTCATTTTAAAACTGAAATATCTGAATAATAAATTTGCTTTAGTCCAAAATATAAACTTGAAGTGTTTAGTTAGGTTAAAAAAACCCCAAAATTTTGGATAGTATTATGCAACATTTTTTAAAGCTTGACTAGAATCTTTCTAAGAAAGATGAAAATTAATTTTAAGTACTGAAGTTAAAACATTTTAGTGAACCAAATCAAGGTTGACGAATTTCTAATTTTACCCATCTCCCCACTATATACCCTCGAGTATTTGAAATATTCATATAAACAAGCAAACCCTGGTTATTTCACTCTGATAGTTCACAATATGTAAACTGAAGTTTGGACGTTTCCTCAAAAGATATGGGAAAATATACACTACATATCCATTAATCCCTTTCCTTGTTTTTTTTTTTTTTTTTTTTGAAAATTATTGAACAGTCTAAACATTTCAAGGATTTGAAAGTTTCCAGTGAATAGGACCATGTATTCTATGTGAGTGCATTGGCCCCATAAATTCCACCCTTAGAATTGTAGTTCCTTCTTAATGAAACAATGGCAGTAATAAATCCATGTGCATCATGACACTTGGAAATATTAAAGCTTCAATTTCAGCTTTCTATATATCAAAAGAAGAGAAGCAAACTATCCTGATACATTTGAAAATTATGTTGGAAATACTCTTCTAACTATGTTTTACCCAGAGCCAAACCAGGAGAGTTTAACTCAAAATACATAATCCCTTGAAATATTACCCCTTGGCTCTTTTTTTTTCCTTCCTCTTTCTCTTAAAAACAGTAACAAAAAATGGTTCTGGATTTTGTTTTATTTGCTAAAAATGTACACAATGTCAGATATTGACAATTTATATATTAGTATTTTATAGGAACCATAGTTCTTGGTGAATATATATATGTATATTTATGTGCCTATATTCGTGTGTTATGTTCTTGTATACTAAGTGATGTTTCAATGTTACAATCATTTTTGAGTTATTGTAATCAATGTGAATATCATGTTTTTTTCAAATCTGTAAACAAGAAGTCACGATAAAGAAAGCTAAACTGAATTGGAGTAGAATTATTAGAATCACCTACTCTTTGTCAAGCATCAGACTGAAGTTACATTATTTTGTTATATTTATTATGGGGTGCTGCAAAGCTGTGTACAATAAATGTCAAGGGTAATAATTTACTGACAACAATTAGGAAAAGAGAACTATAGAAAGCACAGGAACATTTTCAGAAATGGGTTTTATTATATTTCATAAGCACCACTCACTTTACTTTTGGTGGGTTTCAATATTTGAATCAAAAGAAAATAATAATAATAATACATACGAGTTAAGAAACCAACAGATTAAAACCCCAGGCCCCCACATCCCTCATTTTGGTTGTAGCTCTTGGTGTAGATGCTATGGTGTGAGGGCTGCTTTCTTTCAATGGCTGGTTGTCTTTCAGGCTGGGTTGTCATGTGACTGCCTGTCTGTGCCTGCTGTACAGGTGAGCGGATGTTCTGCACAGCAAGTGTAGACAGGCAGACACATGACAACTCCGTCCAGCCAGGCCCTTGGTTCCTTCGGGTTTCCTTTGGTCATGGGCAGATACAATCAGTCTGTTTTCCAGATTTGGTGATTTTGGAGGGTCAGGGGAAAGGGAGAAAAACACACAATAGAATTAAACATTAAAACATTATAGAACTAAAAACAAGTTAGACTTTTAACTTTATTCAGAAAGTACACTTATACATTTGTTCCAATGTACTAACATGGATAATTGACATAACAGAAAACTCACATTGAAATGTTAAGGAAAAAACAACCAAAAAAAAAAAAAAAAAAAAAAACACCCCAAACTAAACATAAGGTTTATTCTTAATTCCAATTCATATAACTACTGGCCCACATGCAGTCAGAGTTCAGAGTAATTGAACCAGATGTTTTTCCTCTTCGTAAAAACTCTGCATATTTTGAAACTGAAGTTAAAGATAAAGACTATGTTTATACATGGTTCTTGCAGTAGATAAGTACCACAACCTTGCTCATGAAAAAGAAACTTGTCATTTGCATGGAAACGTCATCCATTCTCAAAGTAATTAATGAGCCTAATGTATTTGACAATTCAACCAGCAGACTTTGATATCTCATGCCTCGATGGTGGGAATTTTACAAGGGGGTGTATTTTTTTCAATATTTTATTAAGCAAGAGGAACTTATTTAAATTTCTCATATTCTTTTTAATGCCAAATTTTTAAGTATGGATGTGAAAACCAAATAAAGAGCAGTTGTGAGTTTAAGTTCTCCTCCTCTTAGTTAACTACAGGGCTGTACCATGAGTCAAAAGGATAAAAACTAAAAAGTTGCTACCCACAGGGATGCTCACAATGCATTTTGGACATTGTTAGTGTAATGTAGTACAAAATAATATCTTAAACACAGAAGAGGAAATTTCATTTCATGTCCAAAAAAGCAAAACTAGACCCTTTGCATAATTTCCTTATAATTCATATAAGAAAGAGTTAATGGTGTTAAATATACAGTCAGAAAATTTAATTCTGGTGAGTCGAGGATAATTCTATTGGTTGTTTTAATACAAATGATCAATTCATATAGAAGCGATATTTAACAAATCCTCCTGCCCTTTAAAAAATAAAATATCCAGGTAGTCAAAATGCCAATAAATGGCATTTAAAAAAACAAAACAAAACAAAACCTTATCATCTAAGGAGTATGGACTTAGGGATTTTTTCCTAAGAATTTTAAGGAAAACGCATAGTTTGTTATTTCCCTTTAATTGCAGAATTCTGAGAAAATAGCAAATAGAAAGTTTATAGAACGCAAAATAGTTTTTAGAGACTAAAGACAGTTTTCTACACATCTGAACTTTTATGTAGTGATTAGATATGGTACAGTTTTAAGAAAGAGTTGATCAATGCAACTTTCCATTTATTTGTTTAATTTCAAAAAATAAATGTTGATTCTGTTTCTGGTCATCACTTCTGAGTAGAGGACTTATTTTTTTCCTTGACAGAACCAAAAACATCAGTAAACTTGGCTGCTACTTAAATAATTACAAGGCCAAAGTATGCAAAAACAAATACCTTAAGAAACTAGTTATTGTTGCTGCATTCAGTGCAACAGAAAATGTGTATGAAGTAATTCACTTACAAAGAGAATATCGGTGGAAATTTAAAGTTACTATAATTCTGTATGGCTTTCCCTCTCTTTCCCATAAATAATTTGATCCAGTTAACTCTGCTCAATTAAAGGAATGGTGCATGCAACCTGAAAAAACAGAGAAAAATATTTGTGAGTTACGTTATCCTTTAATATGAAACAGTTCTATTAAACAAAGATACCCCAATATATTTGAGCCTGAAAAACCATAACTGCTTTTCAGGGGGAAAGTTCTTGCTGAAAAGTGATTTTATTTTATTCATCAGACTTTTGGACAATTTATGTTTCTAATAGATTTTAAAAACACAATTTTAGTAAATTATGTGGCATACATAAATTTTTGTTTTTGTTGAACTTGCCTCTAAGCTTTTTAAAAATGTAGAAAACTGAAAAAGCATTTAAGATTTTTTTTCTATTTTCTAAACGACACAATGAATATTAATTCATCATCACTGAAAATACTAGCTGAAATATAATGGGCTATTTATATTATTATCATACCATGTAATTTTTAATATGGTTACTATTTCTTACTTCTTTCTTTTATTTATTACTTTAAGAGAGAAATGTTAAAAAAGAATAATTTTCTAAGCCTTCTACAGCAAAATTATACCAAAGAAACTCCAGGAAACTGGCTGTCACAATTCAGGAAATTCAAAATTAAGATTTAATTATTTTCCTTAATTTACTTCATTATCTCTATTTATTAAAACTGATAAAAATCTTGAGATGTTCACAAAATAGGTAAATATTTCTATCTACATGATTTGTAGCACACAACATTAAAAAGACAGAAGAAACTAAGTAAGAAAGTTTCAATCTTTATTGAGGAATTTCCTGCCTTCTCTTAGGTTAAAGACTGACTTCTAGCTATTTTAAGCTACAATTTATGAGAGATGATCTCTTATGTACTATTTAGATATTATTGAGATGGGTGGGATAGTCTCCTTAGAGAAGAGGACAGTGGGTTGTTTTTAAAGAGCAAATCTCTTGTAGAATAATCAAAAGCTTTGGCTTCTCTTTAATAATGATGGACGCTGGTGGATGAGTGAAGTTTTTTACATTATCAAGTTGTATTTTTTTTTTATTTCATGTATAATATCTTTAAGACTTCACCGGGGGTCGGGGGTGGGGAGGGAAGACAGGGAGGGGGGAGAAAATTCCTTCATTAGTTTTGTGCCTGAACCCTTTCCCACAGAGTGAAAAACGTGGGTGGTCTGTAGGGTGAGAAGTGGGGGTAGGTAGTCTATTTTGGTTTTTAAAAAATATAAACACATTATCTCTGCCAAAAGCTCAAATGCCAAGCAGGAAGGGCTTTAAACCAATTGACTGATTTAAAGAAAGTGATCAGTGTGAAATTTTGTCCCATTGTAAATAAACTTTCTTTGGTTTTGAGATCTATGGCTTAAAAAAGGGATGGGAGTTGAAAATGTAAATAAACATTTTCATATTGATCCTTTTCCAATTAACAAATGATTATGTTGAAGCTTAGTGGAAAAAAAATTCTTATAATTCAGCATCTAGTCTAATTTATCAATCACCATGCACTAAAATGCAAAATAGTACTGAGTTTCTATGAAGTACAGTTTGGACAGGCCTTGCAAGCAGTTGTGTTTTTCTGACGATGTACAATATTTAATTTTAATACCAACACTTACCATCATATCCAGGGTGGTTTTAGTTGAAGATATTCATTGTTGGTTAGTTTCCTCTGGAATAGATCCCATGATCCCTAAAATATTTGTATATTTCCTTATAAAGTAATATCAAAATAAAGTTAAACATTATTCTAATTATCCTAGAAATAGATAAAGTTATTTACGACACATGTATATACATGTTGGTATATATACTGGCGCATAAACTACCATCCTTCCTTCAGTCAGCAGTAGTTTTTAATGTGAGCTTTTACTTTTGGTTTTTAATTTAGTTCATACAGTTGAAAAATAAGTACTGTTCCTTCCCATTTATTAAAAGTTTGCATCAAAAATGGGTAGTCAGAACTCCAGGGAGAATGTGCAGGGGCTTCTCGGCTACCCCTCTGCAAGTTCATTCTTATGTTCCTACTCCTGTACTTACGCCAAGGACGCCCTCCGCTCCCCTCTGTCTCTAGACTAAAAGTCATCCTAAGGGAGAAAATAGGTGAGGAACCAGTGGTGGTGGGTTAGTTTCTTTGAAACAAAAGGGCCACTTACTATGAAAAAAGACATGTAAGTGAAACATACATGAAATGAAAGCAAGTGGGAAATTCAGTCATTTCTATGGAGCAAAAAACTGAATAGAATTTCAATATTTGAGAAATCTTAAATATTGCCAAAGTACCTTATAGCTATTTTCTTTAGTAACTGTATCAAGTAGTAAAAATATTTCTTGAAAAATAAGCTTCCTTAAGGTTATCTAAGAGTTTTTTTTTTCAGTTTTCCTATGTGAAAAGTAGATTTTTAAAATCTCATTTGTTTTATTAAAAATAATTAATATGTAAGTTTCCAAGGGACAATAGGAAAAAAAAAAAGGGATGACATTATTCTATCGTCTAAATGGAGACAATAGCTAAAATAAATCCTTTCATTTTATATTTTAACTAAAAACCATGAATAAAAGAAAACTTTTATGTTCTTTGTACCAGTTTTGGAATGATCAAAGGAGTAATTTTTAAAATAAATTTCTTTGACCAAAAGATAACTTGGGGAACCTTTGGTAAGAAAATATTTTGCCAAAGAGAACTTGTGAAAATTTCTGAATTGTGGCAAAATGTGTGCTTTAGAAAATGATGTGTTAAGGAACCAGTGTAACTTTACAGAATTAAAAGAGGACAAAAGAGGTTTACCTTCATTTTTCACAAAGGCCTATAGAACAGCCATTTTCATTATATAGAATTATTTTGAGGGTAGATATAATAGAGGCTGAGGCAGTAACATTTTTTCCAGAACTTTCTTTAGGGGACCCGTCTCTAAAGTTCAGCATGGATCGTATTGCAACCCAGACTTTCTCTATTATTCTCTCTATTGGGATTTCATTCAACTTGAGGGTTTTCCTCCCTCCCATCTTCCTCCCCCTCTCCCACCCTCCTTCACCCCCAGGACAGCTGGAAACTGACCAAAGAAAACTTTGCTTTCGTTTACAAATTCCTTTTTTATCAGTGGGTTTCTAGACAAAGTACCTTATCATTTTAAGTGCTCCGAGAAATAGATGCATTGTAAAATACAGCCACGAGGACTCAGCTGACCAGCGATTATCAGCCGTTCTTGGATTTTTAAAAAATGTAACACAGAGATATATATTGGGACTATCAGAAGATAGAGGTTTCTATTCCCTGATTTATTTGGTTGCTGACTCAATAAGTTTTGGATTGGTGCTGTTTTCTGGACCAGTCCCATCTGAATTGTCTGGTAGGCAAAAACCTGGCAGCTTCTTCTTTTATTGTTAGGCACTATTATTCCTAATATTTAAAATTTAAGAAAAGCACTGTTCATATAGCATTTAAAAAATAGCACATATTCTTCACTTTGAGGCAAAATGGATTCAATCCTGGGATGTTAAGAGTTATATTACAGCACTCATCCAGATAAGTTTTTAGGTGTCTGTATTACTAACTTCAACAATTCAAAACTCGCCTCATCAAATTGTTCTTAAGTGTTTGGAGACCTTTCATATTTCATTCTGAAGTGGGAAAACCTTTCACCTTAAGACAATACTTGACTTAAATTTTTCAGAAGTTGAATAACATCTAGTAAATCTCTATGCACCACACATTATTGCTCTTTTAAAACTAAATGCAGGGCTATCCCTCACACATATACCTCAGCTTCTCTTGCATGTGAAAGCAAATCATTGGCTCCCCACCTAGGCTCTCCTGGTCACAGCCCAGGTGAGCAGTCAAGAAGGCCTTACCCACAGGTCTTCCCTCGAGCAGTCCTTTCTCGGCAGTGTCCCCGAGGGCGTCCTGGTCCCTAGTGTGCAAAACCTGTGAAGAAAAACACTGGATATGAGATTCAAAAAAGGAACAAACAAATGTCTTCTCCTTGGAAACAGCAACTTTTGTCCCCAGCTGTCCATGGCGTTGCTTTCCCTTGCCCAGTCTAACCAATGTGCAGACTACTGTACAACGGCATTGTCCTGAACAGGTAGTCTGAACACTGGGGCGACGGAGCAGGATCTCCAGAAGCTTCCATCTATGTACTTAAAATCCTCTCCCGGTCTTTGGGAAAAGCCTCCCTTCCTGCACCAGGGGTTGCATTCAGCTTCCCCCCCTGAATTCTGCTGCCCTGACTGAGACTCAAGGGCTGTGATTTCCAGTCTTGACGTGGCACATTTGCTGCAGACTGGGGAACTGGCAATGAATTTAGGACCAGGAAAAGGGGGAGGGCTGGGCTGGAGAGTCCATATATGGGATGATGTCACCCTGGGGAGGTTTGGGTATGCGCTGTGCCGCTGGAGAGACCGCTAGAATCGCCTGCTCTCAGACATGGGTCTGTGCATAAAATGGTACCAGATGTTTTAGTGTAATGTTAAGCAGTCATTTCATCTTCAGGCCAGATTTTTTTCCTCAACTGGGCAGGAAGTGGGCCCCAGTATGGAAAAGCTGTAAAAAAAAAAAAAAAAAAAAGAGTCGAGATGTACAGTTCTGCTGTGGCCAACTGAAAGTGAGTTAGTGTAGAAGTACAAATTTGCTGTCCGATCCAGGCTAGAAAAGCAATTTGAAGATAGAGGGTAGATAAAAAAGTAAACAGAAAGTTGAACACTGGAAGCCAGGGCTCATTTGGAAACCTTTTTGAGCTTTCCTGTGGTACTTTATTTTCTGGTATTTCACTCGTCAGAAAGGGCAGATAAGTTCATTTTTTTTTTTTCTTCCTCTCTCTCTCTCTCTCTCACTCTCTCCCCCCCTCTCCCTCTCCCTCCCTCTCTCTCTCTCTCTCTCTCTCTCTCTCTCTCTCTGTCCCCCTCTCCCTCTCTCTCTCTTTCTCTCTTTCCCTCCTCCTCCTGTCTGTTGGATCTGTCAGCGGCTTGCAGGCTGCTCTAGACTTGAACAGTAATTATAGCAACTTCCTGAAAGTGAAGCCCCCATGAAAAGTCTGGAGAAATGTTCTTTGTCATGGCCTCTCCATGAGTAATTAGTTCCACATGTGGCCTTCCTCGTTTCCCTCAGCGATTTTGGCTGGCTCTCCAAATGCTGTGCTATATAGCTTGACCTAAAGAAATGTAAAAGTTTGGATTTCAAGCCTCCTCTGTGAAATAATGACCCTGGTCTCCTAACAAATTGCCTCTGGTAGATCCATGCTATTAGGTACAGCACTGTTTTTCACTAGTAATTCCTGTTTCTGTGTTACTTGTTACTTTTGTTTCATTTCAATAGTATTCTGCTGCTTAGTTTTATCGCCAGTTAACTAAATCTGTTGAAATTTGCCAAGAACTGCTTGACCAAAGGTTGTACCATATCAACCCACTGACAACTAATTTTCTTCTTTTGTTGTTGTTTTCATTATATATACTGTTGAATATTCTGAGTGTACAGGTCTCTGACTTTCCCTCCATAGTATTCTGATTGAAATTCGAGTTGCCTCAAACAAGAGCTTGATTAATTGCCCTTCCAGAAATCAAAATGTGAGAAAATTCCTAGGTAGCTTCCAAATTTGATTTGAGTATCCAAACTAAAAAAACCTAAAACTCTTTAAAGAATGATAGCCAAAGCAATTCATTTCTACTGACCTTCTGCAATACTTTTTAGAAGCAGAAAAATCTCTTTTAAATACATGGTGTTGAATATTTCAAAAGGCTTCAAGTGAGACCTGTCTTATGGCTTTCATTTTCATTAAATGCCTTCTTTTGAATGAACATACCATTAAAGGGTTCAAAAGTTATTACAAGTCCTGCTTACCTGGAGAGGAAGATTAAGTAAGATAAAAATGAATTATCCAGCAGTTTAGGATGGAAATAAGAGATTAACATTAGGTACATCATTCATAGAAAGATTTAAATCATCAGTGGAAATTCAGAGGGATTATCTCAGATCACTGTATCACTGCTTCCAAGCTTGTGTCTTCAGGGCCTATTCCACAGTGGTTGGGCCAGCCCAGTATGCCTCAACTTCTTTTTTTTCTCTGTCCCTGCTTTACAGTATGACATAATACTGGAAATATTAAAGTGTGACTACATAGCATATAATAGGCTCATTACATGTGGATACCAACTTCTGTTCTTTTTAAATATCTATATGTTTATTCACAGATCACCATAGAAGAGCCACGAGCCAGTGGAACAATAGTCAGTTAAGAATCCAGCATTCCAGGTGTGGGCTTGTTTCAGCCACAAATAGTGAAAACCTTTCCTCTGGCCTCTTCTGTTTGTATTGATGAAACATGCCTTGGGAATTTTCAGTAAAACAAATGAAAGGTGATTCTGATCAGCCCGCTCCATGATTTTATTTTAGTTCACGTATCTATACTTTTTTCAAATATAGGAAAAACGTCTTTCTCAAATAGGGGTTTTTTTATGACACTTTATGTAAGAAACTCAATTTTATCCTTATCTTTCCTGCTTTTGAAGCATATCAAGTGATTTTTCTACAAAAGCAATTATAAAAGTTGTGTTCCCCTTGGCATATATGCCCATCTCACTGGACTTCAGAATGAGCAGTGTTTTAGAGTTATTTTTCTTCCAAATAGTTCAACAGATGTTTATTGTTGCCTACTCATGTGCTAGTCACAGTGCCAGGGACTGGCATTAAGATTAAGAAGATATTCCTGCCCTCAAAGAGCTTGCTCATACTTACTTCTGTTAGGAATGGTAATCTATGATCAAGTTCAATCTAAAAAGTCTGCCATGCATTTATGGAAAGCCCTTGTCATTTGCTTGGAAGGGGCCTGAGGATTTTCTCTGTCTGTAAATTATTAGTTAAATTCTAAAATGTGATGGGCTCTAAAAAGCAAAGTTAGACACGACAAAGACTTGCCTTTGAGACGTGCCTAATGTTATTTACCTTGGTTATTTCAAAATGTATTGACCAAAGTGATTGTTTGAATCAGTGGATGGTTTTTGGTGAGTGACTACAAAATTTGCTTTTTTTAAAAATGTCATGGAAGGAAAACACTGTTTTAGTTGGTTATCGTTCCCAAGCTTGGCATAATTTTTTTTTTCTTTTCTTTTTAGGGCCACACCCATGATATATGGAGGTCCCCAGGCAAGGGGTCGAATTGGATCTGTAGCCACTGGCCTACACCACAGCCACAGTAACGCAGGGTCTGAGCCTCCTCTGTGACCTACACCACAGCTCATGGCAATGCCAGATCCTTAACACACTGAGCTAGGCCAGGGATCGAACCCACAACCTTATGGTTCCTAGTCAGATTGATTTCCTTTAGAAATTCTCACATCGAAACCAGGACTGAGTCTTGTTTCTTTGTCCTTGTAACTACTGTTTGCAACTAGAGTCTTTTGTGACATCATGGTATGCGTAGTTCAGATAGTGTTTATACAGCTTTTTGTTTTGTTATAAGATTAGTACATGGGCATTATAAAAGTTAAATAATAGAAAAGATGTGAAGACAAAGTTAATCATCTTTCCCTCCAATCTCCTAACCTTCTCTGCTTTTTCAAATTAATGGCAACAGTTTGGTGTGATTTCTTTTACCCCCCTTCTCAAAGCTCATTTTATAGCTTCTTTACAGATTAAAAAAACTTTTTACATATACTCTATCCATTTCTTATAATAACCTTGTGGGGTAAGTTTTATCAACAGTCCCATTTTATTGATATGAAATTGAGGGTCAGCGAGGTTAAGCATATTGCTTTGTGGAATTACAGTAAGCGGCAAAACTCAACTTTTTTCTAATTTAGAGGTGTGTGCTCAGAAGCATATTGTCAGCCCACATAGATAAATGTTTTCCCCTACTGAATGCTATAGCACTTACATTTCCTGTTATAATTTGTCAGTTATCTGCTGCCTTCTTTTAGTTTTGTACTAAAATGTTATTATTATTTCACACATTTGGATTTTCCCACCAAATAGAGTATGTTAATTGAAGGCAGGAAAGATGTTTTTATACTTTAACTAGCCTAAAGTAAACTATTCAGTAATACATTCAGTCAACTATCCAAAGAATGAGTAAAGGCTACATAGTATGCCTTTGGTTTCTGATCAAACTTGTATCATGATAGTAATTCAAGAATTAAAGCTGTCTTATTTATTATCTTAAATGGAAAACATGGTGCAATTTTAACATTATATATACTATAATTATGTATTAGATTGTGCTGTTTTTTTTTTTTTTTTTCCCCGGAAGTAATTGCGAATATTGGGCCGGCCATATTTCCTTGCTTATTTTTGGCCTTCTAATCTTCTGGAAGCATCCTGTGTAGCTATCGGTCATATAATCTTGTGTGAAAAGCAGGATCTAACCAAGATGTGGCGTTTCCTCTCTTGTTGTTTTCTCCTCCCCACTTTGTATTTGAGATAAAAATCTAGTTGACCCCAGTTCATTGCAAATTAGGGAAGATAGCCCCACTTAGTTTGACTTCATGTTGTGTGGATTAGCACTTTTTTTTTTTTTTTAATTGGAGGCAATGCTGTTTTCTAATTGCCAGTCAATTTCCTGTATTGTCAGGGCCTGAAAAGACTGGGAGATTTGTTGTAGCAAAGCTTTTCTCTTTTCTCTCGTTCCCTGACTCTCAAACAAATGGCTGCCTTCAGGTCACTGCAGTGAAGTGCCTTCTTAGCCAGAGATGCAACATCAGAAGCTGTAAAATAGAGGAGAAATAGTCCAAAAGAGTTAACAGATTTTTCTTCAGCAACTAAAAAAGAAGTTAGATTAGAACAGCTATAAATCATAAGCTTAATACAACTGATTTTACAGTCTTCAAAAAGCTTGCAAAAGGCAAACACTGTGAGAGAGTTGATTTTAAAACCTACATTTACTAATGCATGTTTTGTTTTGCGCGTCTCTAGAATTTCCATTGCTGAATCTGTTTATTTAGAAACCAGCCCCTCACCAATAGCAGTATATATTTTATGAACATTCTTTCCTCAAATCAATTGAGAAAGATAAAGTTACGTCTTTGAGTTTTACTAACCAGTGGCGTGCACAGCAGCCATTTCTATATTTCAGTAACATAATACATCCGGCCGACAAACCTTACAAACTCTGGCCCTATTGAAAACCAGTCGCATGAAGGTAAATATATGATTTATGACTCCAGTAAAATTTGAAGCACTGTCTTAACATCTTTAGGGGGAGACAAGATGAAGGGATTGGAAAATTGGTGCTGGCCTTTTCAGGGAGATTTTAAGTGAGAGGCGTACTAGGAATGCAGTTTTTTGCCTGCTTCAACCCCCAAAAGCTGACGAGCATCATCTGAATGCTATGTGCTATGAACTCTCATCGAATTCCACGTTATAATCCGACTTTAAAATGAGTGTTGGCTCACTTGGATGAGAGAAATATGGTGTCCTGGGGTCACTGACAATTTTAGAATATTGACTCCTGATGTCTTTTGGCAACACCAATAGTTTATTTCCTTAGCACAACTCAGAAACGAGCATGCATGATAGCAAAAAGGAAAAAAAAAATCTGTATGTGCATCACATTAAGACTCAGAAACCACATTTTGCAGGGGTAGAAAAGGTATCCTTTCTGTGGCTGGAGGTGCTAGCAAAGCATATTGGCTCTGTATATTCATGCGGAGAGCTTTCTGCTTTAACCAGAATACCTGCAATAATGCAGTAAGTCATTATGGAGGCTCCGAGTCTTTAAGTGATGAGAGACATACCTGCATAATACATGGCACAGTATCTGTGTTTTAGGCTTTATAATCTTTTGGTTTATCCAGAGGGAAATACAAATTATATGAAGTGCTAAAAGAATTCAATTGAACATAAATCTGTTTAGTTGAGAATATTATAGATGCCTTTACTGGCTTCCCAATTCTGTTCATTCTCTAGAGAATTTAAGGGATATATGAGACCATGTTAAAATACTTCTATGCATGTCACCATGGGAAGTTGCTTTACCTTTATAGACAAACAAAAGCACATGGTGTATAAATTTTAATGCATGCTGAAAATTTATGTGTTTCAATTGAGTATTAATCACATATCTTTATAAGAGCACTTATTTGCATTTTAATCAACCAAAAATTGCTTCAGTTTGCCATGCAGAATGAGATTACATAACTTCATTGACACTGAGGACTGCAGTGCAGAAGCTGAAGAGAAAGGAAAGTGAACTGTTCCCTAATTGTTTCTTTTTGATGCCACTTTTTTTTTGGGGGGGGTCACTTATTTTATACCAAGCCTCTGTGCTAGAGTTTTTCACATGTGACATAATGTAATCCAATAACCATGAAAGGTAGATTTTTCTCCAAGGTTGCAGATGAAGTGGAAGCTCCAGGAGGAGGCAGTGCAATGTGATGGTTTTGAAGCTAAAGGGCGTGGGTTTGAATCCTGGTTTCACGACTTACTGTTTGGTAACCTTGGCGATTATTTAACTACAGTATTCTGAGCTCTTGTTTCCTCATCTGTAAAATAGTGTTTCTCTGAAGACTGTAAGGGGTGAGAAAAGCTTGGATCAGGGCTGCCTGGAGAAAGGCCTCACTCATATATAGGTTAGGTGCGGCAGTCAGGGTGCAGCCTGTCCGCCACTGTGATTCAGATACTGACTTTCTTTCTGTTCAAAACCACCTCCTGTGACTCCAAAGCACAAGCAACAGCAAGTACTATTCTGGAAGAGAGTGTTATTTTCTTCAATGCATTTGTAATCTCATTGGATAAATAAATCATTTGTGTGTAAAACAAATAAAAGTAAAAGAAAATACTTGATTCAGAAAGAAAGACAACAGGATTTTTTAAAAACATTTTAGTGGTAGAGGCTTCTTAAGATAACCTTTTGGAGAATCTCTTTGAAAAGCCAAAAGTAACCTTCCTTTCCTTTGAGTTTTTCTGCTTTTAGCATAGTTTTGCACACATATAATAAAACACATATGTGTATATGAATGTGTAAGCATGTGTATGTATATGTGTACATATATATATATGTATATACTTTGTAAAATACATGTTTTTAAAAGACTTTTAGATAGCTATATCTATATATACTTATAAACTAGACCAGATTTCTATATAGAATTACTAACATCAAAATCAATTCTTTTCCCTTTTTAAAAGCTAGAACATGGGCAGTGTTTTTTGTAATCTTAGATGTTAGTTTTAGCATGTGCACATTTCAGACTTTTCTAAAAAAGTTGTGCCTGCCTGAGCTTTATAGCAACAGCTGAAGGTTAACAAGTGAAAATTAGTAGGAAATGCCTTTGTAATTTTGCAAATGCAACACATTAAGGGGATTGATTTCTCTACAGGTGAAGGTGTCACTGATTGCTTTAAAAACTGCTCACACACTTTGTGTAATACTCTTTGTTTTTTATTTGGGAACAATCAGTTTACACCCAACCTTCTGCCTTGTAACAAACTGCATGCACTCCTCTAGTGCATGCTACTTCATTTCCATTTCACCTTTGTTTTTTCAAGAAAGAACTAGTCTTGCATTTTATTGGTCAGAATGGATTATGGTGGCTTTTGAAATACTGGCTTGTTTTGCTGGGTAACTAGTAGATTTTTAAATAGTTTTTTTTTTTTTTTCTTTCTTTAAGGGACCTGGACCCGACTCAAAATGTTTGGGGGTGGCCTCAGGTGCTGACTGGCTCACTGTGTGTGTAAAGCTGGAGCCTATTCTTAGAGTTCACTTTGCATTTTCAGGGCTCATGAAATTACCATTGAGAAGCTCACTAAAGAACTAAAAGAACTTAGAGTTCTTTTTATTTTTTCCCTTCAAATTTTCGAAACAGAGAAAACAAGAACCAGAATAAGTGGTATAAGATGAATCCTGATTTTTCTAAAAGTAATTACTTGCCTTCTGCCAGTACTGAAGCAAGTGTGAGAATTGTTATACTTACCTCCCTTTTTTTCAAAATTCCAGTGCATGAAATTTTCAGTACTACATTTCAGTTAGTTAATTTTTGGAAAGTTGAGTCTCCCCCGCCAATCTTTTCTTTTCTTTTTTAAACCATTAACAAAGTACGAGAAAGCTAATGGGAGTTGATTTTCCAGTGAATTTTGCCTTGTTTTCCAAATCAATCTTAATTTGAATTTCATCTTTACCTTCTGATCATGAAATAATTGGTGTTAGTCACCCAGTAATACTCATACTGGCTAGCTTGGGTCCAATTTGTTAATGTAAATTCTAACTTCATTTTAATATTGTTTAATATGATTTTGCTTTGACAGTATTTTGTGTATTCAGACTCGTTTAGATGAATGCCACTTCTATTGCATTCTTACACTATCTTGTTTTCAGTGCATTTATCTGTTGTGTATGTATGCAGGTTCCTCGGATGTTTCAAATCTCCCACTTAAAACTGTTCTTAACATGGTACATATCTCTTTCACATTCAGTAAAGCAAACTCAGTGAGTTTTTTGTGTCTGTGTGTGCTGATGGAAAGTGTTTGGAAAGGCCATGGAAAACCTGTTCATTGTAAAATAATTGTCATAATACAGTTCCCTTTGCTTACCTATATCTATAGAAGTTTGGAATTAGCATTTTTGTGAAACCACTAAAGCCAAGTTGCTCAGTACCTAGAGCAGAAGATATTTGGTGATTTAGTATTTGTACAGATTTAATTAATTATACTTGATTTCAAAATTTCACCTTTCTTGTACACATTTCTTTGCTTTCTGCTTTCTTGGATACAACTGAGGTATAAAAGAAGGAGCACCAGGATTGACTGGTTCTAGTTCAGCTCTGACATTTTCTCATTTGTCAAATAAGGCAGGTTGGGAGGAGGTGGTTGGGAGAAAGCCTGAATTAGATGATAGTGACAAAATAAATTGGGATGTTCTTGAAGACATTTCTTTAACAACCCATACAGCAATTAGAGAATGGTCATGGTGCTGCCTTGGAACTGGTAGATGTGGTGCTACAGCAAATAGCATTCCCATCATTGGTAACTTTTGTGGTGCTGTTGAATGTTTAAAGAGAGGAAAAAAAAAAAAAAACAAACCCCAAAAAACAAAAAAAAAAACACACATGAAAAGATGTTCAACATCACTCATTATTAGAGAAATGTGAATCAAAACCACTATGAGGTACCACCTTACACCAGCCAGAATGACCATCATCAAAAAGTCTACAAACAATAAGTGCTGGAGAGGGTATAGAGAAAAAGGAACCCTATTACATTGTTGGTGGGAATGTAAGTTAGTGCAACCACTGTGGAACACACTATGGAGATTCCGCAGAAAACTGAAAATAGAACTACCATTTGACCCAGCAATCACACTCCTGGGTATCCATCCAGAGAAACCATGACTTGAAAAGACACATGTACTCCAGTGTTGATTGTATCACTCTATACAATAGCCAGGACATGGAAGCAATCTATATGCCCATTGACAGAGGTGTGGATAAAGAAGATGTGGTATATATATACAATAGAATGTTACTCAGCAACATGGATGGACCTAGAAATTATCATGCTAGGTGAAGTCAGTCAGACAATGAGACATCAACATCAAATGCTGTCACTTACATGTGGAACCTAAAGAAAAGGACACAATGAACTTCTTTGCAGAACAGATACTGACTCACAGACTTCGAAAAACTTATGGTTTCCAAATGAGACAGTTTGGGGTTAGGGGGATGCACTGAGGGTTTGGGATGGAAATGCTTTAAAATTTGGTCGTGAAGATTGTTGCATACCTATAAATGTAATAGAATTCATTGAGTAATTTAAAAAAAAGAGGAAGGTCAGAGAATATTAATTAAACTAGCTGTTTTGTCAAAAGGCATGTGTTAATGTAATGTATCATACTCTATCTCTACCAAGTGATCAAAAGGCATTCAGAAGCATAGGCTTATTGTTAACTTTTTTTCCTTTCCTCTCCTCCTCTTTCCTACTTTTGTCTCTACCCTTCCTCTGCTGAGTGTGAGGCTTTCTGTAGCTCTCCCCTCTTCTCTGCAGCCCCAATTCTTCCTGTTTCTTCTTTAGGAAACAGAATTGGAATTGAGCTACCAGTGAAAATATGTGTTAGACTGTTCAGTGAGATTTTTTTTTTCTCTCCTTGAATTTTCAGTCAGATTAATTTAACCCTGTGTGTGCATTGCTTAAAAATAAATAGCTCCCAAACCAAATTGTTTTTATACTTTCCCATAGCCTTTAAAATAATTCTCCTCTGAAGCAGTGACTTTTTATTTTTTTTTCATCACTGTTAAATGTCCTCAGAAAGGCGAAGAGAGAATGGTGGAGTTTTAGATTGATCACACCATTTTACTTTAAATTAACTTTCTCATGGCTCCAGAGAATATTGCATACCAGATATTTCCACATAACCATATAGACCTCATTATCCATTCCATCATTCATCCATTTGTTGTTTGTGATCTGCTGATTCATCTCAGACTTTTGCTTGACTTGTTCTGATGTTTATGTCTCATCTTTTTCTCTTGATTATAAACTCCTTGAAGGCAGGGGCCGTGCCTCTAGTTCCTATGTATGCTATACAATACCTTCCCAAATGAAATAAGGTTAATAAACACATATTGATCAATCAGAGACTTTCTTGAATGTGAAAGGTCAAAGAAAGGAGATTCCTTCTTAAGTAAGAATCAAGGCCACCCAAATCACCTTCCTAGATTACATTTTTAATGACTTTATTTACCTTTACAAGGACTTTAAATGTAAACTACATTGCAGAATGCTATAATGCTCAGGCCATTTGTAGTGCATTTGAGAGGGTGCTTAGAATGTGCCACAAAATGCTACAGATGCCATCTTACTTAAAAGTCACTCAAGGAAGAATTTTTTAGATGAACGTCTGCTGGGAAATGACTGCCAGGAGAAATGTGGAAACCACATGAAATTCACTACATAAAGAAATCTGGTTTCCATTTCTACACTGCATTTTATGCTAGCAGGAAGAAGATAAACAAGCTGTTTAAAACTTAAGTGAATGGCAAAGGGATTAAATTTTAAAATCCTGTATCGTAAATGTATTTTGGAATTTGTGAAATTTAATCCCATCTCATAGGATCCTTTAAGAAGGGAGAAAATATGTTGAGTCTTCTAGTCTTAGATATCTCAACGGAAAGGATGAGTAATTTTGCTTCCCACTGATAAGTAGTAATACAACTGTAACATTTGTCTCAGTTGAAATTGAAACGAAAGTCTCATTCTAGTTTTTGGTAGGCAGACATTATTTTGAGAGTGAGAAAGGGAAGAAAGCAAAACCTCTTTTTGGGTTAGTTTTAGATAATTTCTTCTAGGGACAGGAGAATTTTACTCCACTGTTTTAACTTAGCTATGTAAAACTTGATATGAATAGGTGAGTGAATAGAATGGATGGGAGAAGGAGGGTTGAGTGTTTTTTCAGAAAAATATTCTGGAGATTCTTTTTTAGTTTTCTACTTAGTAGCCCTTATACAATTTAAATATATTATAAAGTTGGCATTTAAGGATGAATAAACATGATTAAGATAAGTAGATTTTGAATGGTAAAAATGTTAGCATTTAAAGCATAAAGACCAGTCATTCACATTGTCACATTGTGACTTCCTTTTAATAAACATGACCAGACCATACATAACTATGTTTAGGAGGAACACACCTGCATTTCTGAATTCAGTGGGCCTTGTGCTTTGAAAACAAAAGCAAAAACAAAAACATGGGCTCAAGAAGATTATAAAATTAAGTTGATTATATACTTGAGTAGATGAAAACTTTTCCTTCCACAGCTTGTATTTTCTACCTTATGTTTGAAAAGGGAGGCTAAGTTGTTTAAGGCTTATTTTACATAGTCTTCTCTAACAGGGTGTTTGGAGGGGTTGTTTTGTTTTGCTTCTTACTATTTTAACTTCCAAAACTTTTAGCTGGCTCCATTTAGTAACTAATACATAATTTGTCTAGGCCTACATTCATAGCCAAGGTGTCTTATGTCCTTGGAAAGTGCCGTTTTTAAGATAAGATGTAAAAACAAACTTCTAGTCACTCCATTCATTTGTTCTCTCATTCACTCATTTACTCCATACATAAACATTCATCAGACTCCTACTATGTTACAGACACCACTGGAGACAGAAAGATAAATAACTCAGAATTCATGCCTTCAAGGAGTTTGTTTGACGTGACTTAAAGGGCAAAAACAGTTATTAAAAAGAGAATAATTTCAGTCTTTTGGGTAAATATATATTTACAAAAATGCTCAGGTTTATCTAACAGTATTATATTATCTGTTTTTTTGTTTGTTTGTTTGTTTTTTGTTTTTGTCTTTTTGCCATTTCTTGGGCCGCTCCCGTGGCATATGGAGGTTCCCAGGCTAGGGGTCGAATTGGAGCTGTGGCTGCCAGCCTACGCCAGAGCCACAGCAACGTGGGATTCGAGCTGCGTCTGCAACCTACACCACAGCTCACGGCAACGCCACATCCCTAACCCACTGAGCAAGGCCAGGGATCCAACCCGCAACCTCAAGGTTCCTAGTCAGATTCGTGAACCACTGTGCCACCACAGGAACTTCATATTATCTGTTTAAATACTACTAAACTAGACTTTTTGTTTTTTGTTTCAAGTTAAGCAGTGGAATAGTGGTTGAGTGCATAAACTGTAGAACTAGATGGCCTGGCTATGTATCCAGCTCCACCACTTAACTTTGCTATGTGACTTTGGGATTATTATTCGTCATCCTTGTGAGCTGTGGTGTAGGTTGCAGACACGGCTCCGATCCCACGTTGCTGTGGCTGTGGTGTAGGCCAGTGGCTACAGCTCCAGTCGACCCCTAGCACTTAATAAATGTTAGCTTCAGGGATGATTTTCAAGATATTAAACAACCAGTGCAGTAGGGGCACCAAACACCTAGAACTGCTGTTGGCTGTGAAATCTGATATAACCACACCAGTGCGTATGGTCCAGATCAGCTCAGTTAGCCCCTATTGCTATTATTGTTTCTACTTGAAACTTCTGAAGCAAGCCTTATGCCTCATCTCCATCCCATCCTGTGGACCATGACTCTGAGCCACAGATGTGGAGTTCACAGATGTGGAGTTGCTAGGTGCCTGTGGCTCATATTTTTGAAGTCTTTTTATTTTTAAGTAACTAGATTATGATAGTGTAGGCTTTATTCTTTTGGTTATTTTTTTCTTCTTTTTCTCTGCTTCTCCTTTCCATTACTCTTTCCCTCTTTCTCTTCATCCTTCCTCTCCTCCCTCCCTTCTTCTTATAAGAAGAAAATAATATCTAAAGCTAGCTGCCTCACATTTTTTTTTAGAAAGGGATGTATACCATAAATAAATTTACCTTTTTTTATAGTAATTGGTCAACAGTTTGTAGTAAGGGTAGAATGGACGAGCATTGGGGGAAGTTAAAAGACATGGTGTACAAAAGACTTTGTCATTTTGTGGTCATAATACCTGAGTTTAAACATTGCCACTTACTAATTGCTTAACTGTAGTTAACTCACTTGATCTCTCTGTGTTACATTTCTCCAGCTATTAAAATTTGGATGATAACAGAACCTTTCTTATTGGGTGCTGTGACGATTAAACAAGGTAATACTTATCAAGCATTTAGAACATAAGTTTCCATACATTCATTTAATTATGCTTATTAAGCATTTAGGATATAGTTAGCATTGAATAAGTTTACTTAATTTTATTCAGCAGATATTTAGAGTACTTACTGTGCACCGGATACTATTCTAGGCATTGGAGATACAACAGATAAAAATCCCTGCCCTTGTGACAGTGCAGTGCAATGGGAAAAAAAAAATTAAAGCAGGAAAAGGAAGTAGAGAATCTAGGAAATGGGTTTCAATGTAAAATGGGGTGGTTAGGAAACATGATAGTGAAGAAAACATGCACAAGTGGTGAGGGTATGAACATGCGGACTGCTGGGGAAAGAGCCTTTCTGGTATAGAAGGAACAGACTCTGAGGCAAGACTATGCCTGAAGGTCAGTGGGCCTGGAAAAGAAAGAGAAAATAGGAGGAGGTGAAGTTGGTGCTAGAGACCTACTTCAGACCTAAGCCATACAATGACAGGCATAGAGAAGGGGGATCAGAGATGTACCAGAGAAGGCTTCTCAGAGGGGAAAGCTAGAAAAAAGACTTTTAGTTTCTGCTGATTAAAAAAACAAAAGTTTTGGCTAATCTGGGAACCTCCATATGCCATGGGTGTGGCCCTTAAAAAAAAAAGGCTTTTGGGAGTTCCCTTTGTGGCACAGTAGAAGCAAATCCAATTAGAATCCATGACGATGCGGGTTCAATCCCTGGCCTTGTTCAGTGGGGTCAGGGATCTGGTATGGCCATGAGCTATGGTGTAGGTTGCAGACTCGGCTTGGATCTGGCATTGCTGTGGCTGTGGTGTAGGCCAGTGGCTGCAGCTCCAATTCGATCCCTAGCCTGGGAACTTCCATAGGCCATGCGTGTGGCCCTGAAAAGCAAACAAAACAAAACAAAACAAAACATAAGAAAAAGTTTTGGAGTTCTGGTGTAGCTCAGTGGCTTAAAGACCTAATGGTGTCTCTGTGCAGAATGTAGTTTCAGTCCCTGGCCTCACTCAGGGGGCTAAGGATCCAACATTGCCATAAACCAAGGCATAGGTCACAGATATAACTTGGATCTGGTGTGGCTCTGGTATAGGCCAAAGCTGCAGCTCCTGTTCTACCCCAGCTAGGGAACTTTCCATGTGCTGCAAGTGCAGCCATAAAAAGAAAAAAAAAGTGTTTCTCAGAGTTCCTATGTGGGTCAGTAGCTTAAGGGTCTGGTGTTGTCACTGCCATGGGTGCAGGTTTGATTCCCTGGCCTGGGAACTTCTGCATGCTGTAGGCATGGGCCAAAAAACAAACAAACAAACAAACAAAAATCCTAATTAATAGAAGCAAACCACTGATAAAATCTTTTTTTTTTTTTTTTTGTCTTTTTAGGGTTGTACCCGCAACATATGGAGGTTCCCAGGCAACTGGTCGAATTAGAGCTGTAGCTGCTGGCCTATGCCACTGCCACAGCCACAGCAATGTCAGATCCAAGCTGCATCCACGGCCTACACCACAGCCCATAGCAACAAGGATCCTTAACCCACTGAGCAAGGCCAAGGATCAAACGTGCATCCTCATGGATGCTAATCAGATTTGTTTCCGATGAGCCATGATGGGAACCCTCACTGATAAAATCTTAAAGTGCAAATTTAAAATTTCTCTATACACTATATAGGTAAAACTCTATGAGGTTTTCAGAGACAAATAAAAATATACAATTAAAATAATAGTTTTGATGTATAATAAAAAAATTGATATTTAAAAAAATAAAAAGTACATACTATTAAATAAAAGATTCCCTAGCACTATAATTTTGAATTACAATTACAAGCATCATGGCTTGATAAACTCAATGTTGCTTTAAATATTAAAGTCATAGTCTTTTGTGTGAGTAATCTTGATGTTCCAGTGGTTTTCTTCTTTATGCCCATGATCAAGCTTTAAACATGAGTTGTTTAAATTCAAAAATATATATGCACTCCATTCTTCACAGCAGCACTATTTATAGTAGCTAAGACATGGAAGCAACCTAAATGTCCATCGACAGAGGAATGGAAAAAGATGGGACACACACACACACACACACACACACACACACACACACACAGGAATATTACTTGGCCATAAAAAAGAATGAAATGATACCATTTGCAGCAACATGGATGGACCTAGAGATGATCACATTAAATGAAGTAAGTCAGGTAGAGAAAGACAAATATCATATGAGATTACTTATTTATGGACTCTTAAAAACTATATGAATGAGCATGTTTACAAAACAGACTGAGAGCCACAGAAAAACACAATTACAGTTACCAAAGGGGATAGTGGGTATGGGGAGGAAATAAATTAGGAGTTTGGTATTAACATATACACACTGCTGTATTTAAAATAGGTAACCAGGAGTTCCCGTCGTGGTGCAGTGGTTAACGAATCCGACTAGGAACCATGAGGTTGCGGGTTCGATCCCTGCCCTTGCTCAGTGGGTTAACGATCTGGCGTTGCCGTGAGCTGTGGTGTAGGTTGCAGACGCGGCTCGGATCCTGCGTTGCTGTGGCTCTGGCGTAGGCCGGTGGCTACAGCTCCGATTCGACCCCTAGCCTGGGAACCTCCACATGCCGCAGGAGCGGCCCAAGAAATAGCAACAACAACAACAAAAGACAAAAAGACAAAAACAAAAAAAAAAACGAAAAAAAAACAAAAAAAAAAATAAAATAGGTAACCAATAAGGACCTACTTTATAGAGTGCACACATGCACGCACACACACACATACACACACTGAATCACTTTACACAACATTGTAAATTAACTGTACTTCAATAAAACAGTAAAAAAATAAAAACCATAATCATAAGAGTAGTTTTTCTGGCTGGTGTGTATACCTGATTTCATACTCACCAATAATGGTACAAAATAAAGGGGCATATGAGTCAAGTCATTTAAATGGTCATGTGCTTTCTTTGGAAAATTTTCTTGCCATTTGAGACCCATTGGCATTACTAATTAATTTCTACCTCTTTTAGCTTTCTATTCTATGCCAAGTTATGCAAAAAGGTGGTAGGATGGACAAAAGGGGCATCTCAAGAAAGAACAAGGACACTGTTAGGTTCATCAGACTATCAGATGTCCTCATTGGCTCATGTTTTTGTTTGTTTTATCAGGTAATCTCTTTAGATGATGCTATTGTGTTTCAGCTACAGTAAATTCATCTCACAGTTACAATCCAAGACTGCAGTGGTGAATATGCCCTGGCTCACATAGAGCTAAACTTATTTTTCACATCAATTGGACCTCCTCAAGAAGTTAGCATTATGTATAAACCTGTTACTTGACCTTCCAAAAGTGAATGAGCTTCAGTTCTCAGTTGATTTTCATGAAATCTACTGTAAGAAGTGAATGATGTGTTCCTCCGTTGAGTGACACAGCATAGAATATTAGGAGACTTTTGGTTCTACTCCTGACTTCAGTATTATCCTGCAGCAGGAATTTGGCCATATGTGTGCTCTCTGTTAATGAATGTCCTGAGTGTCTCTGTGAAATAGACGCAAAATATCAGCTAATAGCCTTAATAGATTTTTACTAAGGGACTATACAAACTTCTTAGTCTGGTATGTACATTACTTTCAAAAATCATAACAATTATTCTATTATTAATAGGTTGAAATACACTGTTTAAAACAGAATGGATTAATTAACTTGGTTTAGACACTGGATTATTTACTCTTTTTTATCAATGATTTTGATGACTGAACTCAGAGTAAGTTCATTAGTCTTTGGATGATAATTAAGTAGTGACATTATCCTCCTGTATGGTCTGAATAGAAAGTGGCACTTGTTTAGTTAAACAATTGAATAAAAAGTAGAATGCAGTTCAGGAGAAATGAATGTTGACACAGGGCTGAACAGAGCAAACCAAGACCCCATTGTTACTGTGGACCATTTTTTAGCTTAACTTCAGCATTACAGGACTCTTTTTAAGAGGTTTACCACAACATTAGAATGAAATAATAAGGATGTGAACTAAATCAAAAAGTATTGCTGGAATGGGGTGGATGGACGATATGATATATATCAACCAAGAATAGTGCTTCCCCTCTGCTTGGCATTGGCCACATTTATTTAATGAGACATGATTCCATTTAATGTTCACATTCTAAGAGAGGTATGAAAAATTTGAGTATACCACAGATGAGCAGCTAAAGTGATTGGGCTTGTAATCTGGCAGGATGAAGATGGGGTCAAGGAGTGTAAGTTTAAGAAAGAAGTTGTTGTTTTGACTGGGGAAAAGCTTAACATCATCTTAACTACCTGTAAATAAATTAGTTCCGTGTAAGAAGGATGTTCACCCACACTTCATCTTCCAAAGGGAAAGTAAACAAAATAAATTAGTGTAAATTGCTACCAGAGACTTAGATTGAGCGAAAGAAAGAACTCCATGGAAGCGTTTGCTGTTAAAACTCTAGGAAGTACTATCATGATAAGTTATGAATTTTCTCTGTTATTATCTTTTTAAAATGGAGTTTATCTATCTGCTGGGATGATTACTTACCTTGTTTCTTAAAAGCATGATTTTCTAAGGCAGTTTTTTGGCCAAAGTGTATTAGCAAAGGAATTGAAAAATTGGCTCTGTCTTCATTGTCATTTTGTTAAATTTCTTGCTATTCATGTACTTCAAAGCATTCATTCAGCAAGTATATATTGGGCATGAACTTATGTTAGTAAATGTTTTTATAATAGTAGGAAATAGCAACATAGGAAGTTATTGTCATTGAAAAATGCATAATATATTGTCTAAACTCTGCTTTTGATTATTTATATGGAGTTTCATTTAAAGAAAATAGTGCAAACCTACTATGCTCTAATAACATATCTGTTGTTGCTTAATTATCAGCTTTCAGATTTCTCTAAGAGAATTCATGATTTATTAGTTCAAAAAATATCATTTTTGGTCCTTTAAGAGACATAAGGGTTGCTTTCCAAACATTTGGCAATAAATTCTGACCTCTTGATAATGTTAGGTAGCTTAATGTAAGATGTTGTCATGGTAGCAATTGCTCAGAAACACAAATAGACAAAACACATGAAAGACGGCTTTCTAATGTATTTCTCCTGCTTTAAAAATATTGTAGTCAGGCGTGAGAAAGATACTTTCTCTTTGAATACCTTTTTATATTTTTTGAATTTTGAACTAAATGAATATATTGTCCATAAAATGTTATAATAGGAAACAAATTTTTAAATACTTGTTTTGTAATTAAAATTTCTTACAGATTCTTCTTTCAAAGTGAAAAAAAAAAATGGTTTCTCAGAGCAATTCAATCTATCTTAACCAATACTCAGATCATTACATGAGAGTGTTACTCTTTTCATTGTTTTCAGGGCTTCAAGAAAGGTGGCTTGAGTAATAGATGTAGAGGACATTTTGAGAATGAATACCTGTTAACTCTTTTAAATATTTTACCTGATAGAAAAGCATCTGTCTTTTTCAAGGCACTTACATAAGCAAGTATCTGGTAGGATTCTCCCTCTTGATGAAAACAGGTGTTCTTTAGACTTTACATTGAATGAACCAATTTTTCAAATAAGAAAAGAAAGTATAGTTAGAAACAATTGAACAGTAGCTCTACTTCCTCATCATGATAAAGGGACAGGGGAGAAACTAACATTCTCTTTTCTTTTCTCTTTGAGAACTTTCTATGTGTCAGGTAATAAAATACAAGCTAAAGCAATAGGCAGTATTAAGGCTTAGGGTGCTGTAACTTAGTATTATGACTAGAGGACCAGAAATACCCTAATCCTCCAGAGACCACAGCAGCCACTCCCCTAGTGGTTTCTGAAGGAATAATGGCAAAGAAAAGTAAAATAGCACCTCATTATTTGCTGGGGATTTGGCCACAAACCCCAGCACAAAGAACTCTGACCAGCTGGGTCAGACCACCTATCTGGAGCAGCCACTTTCCGGAGGTGGCGAGGCCTAATAGCTTCAAACTAAAGGAGACCTCTTCTAACCTAAAATCCATACTACATTTTACCTCTTATCACACTCCAACCAGATATAAGAAAGAATCAAGGGAGACTGATGTGTTTGGACTTGGGGGAAATGAACCTTGGCCCTAAAGATGCCAAGTACAGGGGGAGGATGTAAACCAGAGGGGGAACCATGCACGTGCACACTGCTGGGTTCCTGTTTACCCTTTAGCAAGTGTGGCCCAGTCTACCATACCACAGCAACTCCTCCTCCTGGATGGGTGTGGTGGGGACAGGTGGTGTGGGAGGAAGGTGGTTGGGAGAGTGGTCTTAAAGGGTAAGTTCTCCTAAGGGCAACAGGCTTGGCAAACGCCGACAGTGGTGAAAAGTAAATGAGCCACACTGCTGCTTTTGTTTCAGCGTCCAAGGCACACATCTCTTGTGTTTATACTAATGGCACATGCAACTCTTTGTCCTGGGGCTGAGGACTTGGCACAAATGCAACTTTGTCATTTCAACCAAGTTTACAATGTAGGCTCATGATCCAGTTTCAGTGACTGGCCATTTTCAGTCTATCCAAAGAAGCAATCTTTGTAAGTCTTGTTATATGGAGGTATGTGTTAAAGACCTAGCTGGTCTTTAACCAGATTAATCTTTCAAAAATACAGCTTTATTGGGTGAAGATGGATGGGAACTTTCTGTACTGTTTTTCCAACTCTTAGGTAAGTCTAAAATTATCTCAAAATAAAAAGTGTTTTTTGTTTTTTTTTTTAAAGTAGAAAATGAAAGACCAAGACAGTAATGTGTTTCAGGGGGAAAAAAGGTGAAAGTGTAAGTCTTTAAGGGAATAAAGATATTACTACATGTTTAATATATCAAAAAAAAAAAAAGGGCTTTAATGTTGCCACACTGCTCAAAAACTTTAGTGAATGAATTCCAGTAATTTATAGGATTCAGTTCCAGCTCTTTAGCCTTGGGATTCAAAAACCTTTTAACCCATGCCCCAGTCTACCTTTCCTATATGATAAGTTACTGTTACCTACCCTGCTGCAAATCTCTAGCCAAACCGGGCTCCTCGCTGACCTTCAATAGGGATATCCCTATAGGATGACCCCCATCCTTCTATCTCATGAAATCTACAGCAACCCTGTAGGGTACCTAAAATCTCACTTCTTCCAGAAAGCCTTCTCTGAATACCCTCAGTTCAAGGTAATATCTTGTTCTTCTGTATTTTTAAAGTAAATAGGACATCTAAAACTTTAATGCTTCTGTTTATTAAAACCTCTTATTTTTAATATCAATTTTATGTGTATATGTCTCATCTCTCTACTAGAATTTTTAAGCTGCTCGAAATCAGGACTTTATGTATTTTTGAAATTCCCCACATTGCTTAGAATATTTATTCATTCCATAAATTTTTATCAACTATCTTTTATGTGCCAGGCATTGTGCTAGATGCTGGGAATATGAGGCAAAATTAAAACGTTTCTTAAGGAAGACTTTTTAAAGTCTTTTTAGGTCCTCACCTGTGGCATATGGAGGTTCCCAGACTAGGGCTCAAATCAGAGCTATGGCCGTTGGCCTATGCCACAGTCACAGCAACGCCAGATCTGAGCCATGTCTGCAAGCTATAACACAGCTCACGGCAACACAGGATCCTTAACCCACTGAGCAAGGCTAGGGATCAAACCTGTGTGCTCATGGATACTAGTCAGATTCATTTCCGCTGAGCCACGACGGGAACTCCAAGGAAGACTTTCTTGTTTCCCCCTGGCCAACTTAGTTGGAAGGTCTCTCTTTTGGGCTCCCATTGCATCTTGCCTTTACTACTATCTTACTTAGAAGTATCATTCAATATTGTTTGTTGGATTCTGCATCTGTCTTTTCCTCTAGACTGCAAGCACCTTAAGGATAGGCACTTGGTTATTTTCATCATATCCCCCATACTCAGAATAGTGCATGTGGCTGTGCTCAGTATATGTGCACTGATTGAGACAATTGCAAGGAAACTGAAGCTGAAGGTCATGCATGGTTAATTGGTGGGATAATTATGATTGAGGCCCTCTCTTAAATAGGTCATTAGCTCTTAAGCAAGCTGTCAGAGAATCACAGTCTTAAGATTTTCTTGATCTTCTCTCCAATCAATGTATACTTTTAGTCATGATCAATAGATCATTACAAACATGTGTTATGACACAGAATTTACATATACAGTGATGTGGATACATTGGCTTCACAGTGGTCACTATACAAATCTATAGATATATGAACTTTTGAATTCTAGGAATGAGTGCAGCCAACTCAATAATAATCTCTAGCAACAAGTATCAAGTCGACATTAGACCTGAATCCCTTGAAGGCAAGGAATCTAATGTGGGTTTTAAAACATTTTTGTATCCCAAATGTCTAACATAAACTAAGTGCCTAGAACATAGTATGTGCTCAATGAATGTTTGTGGAATTAATAGTTTGAATAATTTGGGCATTCCCATCATGGCTCAGTGGAAATGAATCTGACTGGCATCCATGAGGACACAGGTTCCATCCCTGGCCTCCCTCAGTGGATTAAGGATCCGGCGTGGCTGTGAGCTGTGGTGTAGGTTTTAGACATGGCTCCTATGTGGTGTTGCTGTGGCTGTGGCGTAGGCCAGCAGCTACAGCTCTGATCCGACCCCTAGGCTGGGAACCTCCATATGGCGCAGGTATGGCTCTAAAAAGACCAAAAAAAAAAAAAATTTGAATAATTACACTTCCTCTCCCCACCCTACATCATTTTTTCATTTGCCGTTTTAATTTCTTATGGTTTTATCTGAGCTTCTGAAAATGGAACTTACCGACTTGAATTTCCTTCTATTCTCCCCACCTTTGTGCTCTAAAATCCTGAAATGACTAACTGGGAGCTCAGAGAATGAATAAGAGCAACAAAGAGTTATGTCATCCAGAAATTAATATTCAGATCTGTATAAATGTCAATGGATTGAGTTTTTACTGGGTTTTAAACTGAAAATTGCTCATTACTTACTAACAGAAAAACCTGTCATGACTCTTTTACATAATTGAGGTCCTCACTTACTTCTAGGAACAAATAGGCACATAGTTTACTTTAGAAGAATTTATCAAAATCAGTGTACTGAAAACTTAAACCCAGCTACAGTTTCTTGGCTCGTATTGCTCCAGAATATCTCAAAAGAAGTAAGTTTTTAAACTTGTCTTGATAACTTATATTACCACAGTAAGATTTTTTTTTTAAGTGCAGTTTCCTGCAAAGTGCCAATTAATTCATGATGCTTTGAGGGTTTGAGTTCTTCAGATAAAAGAAAGACTACAAAGGGAAAGCATGAACATACCATTTCCGGGAATAATTACACTCTTAAGATTTCATGGATGTTATACTGCTTCCCTGAACATTAGCAGAGCTTTGCCCTATTTCAGAATAAAACAAGCATTTCCTTATTGTTTTAACCACCTATCTATTATAATTCACTCTGCAATGGCTTGCAGTGGGTGCCAGGTGAATATTCGTTGAATAAATGCATGTCTTTTCTGATTATTAGTTGTTCATTATGATCTTCTTCTTGTTTTTTGTTTTTGTTTTTCTTTCCCAGTCTATTCTTGAAGGGTTAATTACCCTGCAAAGGAAAAAATAAGAACATCTTTTATTCCCCATTATGCTCCACATAGCTTCCTGTATTTGTTAACACAAAGGCTAGAAGGAACAGTCCATATTTTAACAAAAGGTTCACTGATCATGGCAGGATGGATGCTTTAAATGGAGCTGAGTACACCGTTGTTCTATTATCAAGACAATTGCCTAATTGAGAACAGTTCTCTGGAAGAATTCCAAGTATGTGTCTGGATTACCATAGGGTGCTGGGGTGATTAGAGTTGCTCATGAGCAACCTATGCCCTGGCTTGTCTCCACAGTGCAATTGAAGTATATGGGATCCCTGAAGGACATGACTTAGTTGAAAGTGTTCTCTTCCTGTTCTAGCCTCTCTTTGCCTCCTTGGAAGTATTAAATGCACAGCAGATCTCTGCACTGGAAGCCCTAATAGATTTGCAAGGTGTCCCCAGCCTTCTCCATATGGGACTAGCCCTCCATCCCCACAGTCTTAGTGCTCCTAGAGACCTGCATTGATGACCACTTATAGACATTTTAAAATCAGGTATAAGTGTATCAAGTTCTACAAGTCAGGCTGCAATAAACGTTGGTGGATGAATTCACACTAGTGCTCCAAGAGATGAAAATTGGCATATGTTCTGGGATGAGTATGATTCTTTTGCATTTGAATTTGAAAAGTCTAGTGGCTCAAATATTTATAAGTGGCTGATAAAAAGTCATAGGTGGTAAGAAAAAAAAAATAGTGGTAGTCTTTGCCTCTTTTACTTTTAAATGATTATTCCCATAGCTCCGGTTTCACCTAACTGACAAGTTTTTGCCATAATATGTCTTATTCAGTTATCATCACCATGAAATTTCTATTATAAGACAGACTCCTTCCCTGTTTCTGCACTTTGTCCAGGGTGAAATTCAGTATCGAGTGGCATTTCCCTCACTCCAAATACTTTTAAGAAAAAGAGTCTCTTTCAATTCTGCATCAACATGAGTGGGCTGAGGTTAGCATTGAATGGGTCAGACATTCTTTTATTTGCCCCTCAGGTTCCCAGTTACTCAAAGTCCTACCTTCCCTGCTATATTTCTGTGACTGCTGTTTCTCAGAAGAAAAATACTATGTTATTTTCATGAAATCATGAAGAATCATATAATCTTTTCATTCTCTCATCTGAGCTTAAATCTCAGCAAAAACAACTTTTTGCCTAAGGATATTTAGTTTTCAAGTGGTTTAACTATGGCTGACTTTTTGGCTTGTAAACTCTCTAAATGACCACTAATTCCAATAAGCCTTGTCCAAGCTGTCCTTTAAAATATTCTAGTTAACTTGAGTCCTGGAGATAAAAAGTTAATCTGGAGATAGTTACCTTGAGTTTGAGGGTAAGAAGAAACTTTAGAAAAGTCTTACATGACTTGAGAGAAAACTTCACAAATAAACCTGATTTAGTAGGAAGAGTGTATTTGCAGCTATGGATACAGACTCAAATTATTCCATTTACTGACTGGGTGACAATGGTCTAGTTATTATTTGATGTGAACATCAGTTTTCATAGCTGTGAAATTATTTGTTGTGATATTTAAATAAAATACCTATACTTTTTTTTTTCTTCTTTTAAAATAAATTTGACTTTCAGTTTTTATAGCACCAAAGAACTGAGAACAAAACCAGTAATACATTGTTTTATAGTATGAGAAGAAAAACTTCTTGCAGCTCTGTTTATAAGCTTAGTTTGCGTTTTTTCTAAGTGTGTTTAGGAAGCAGGTTTGGAAGGAGTTAGAAATCTATGTACTGCAGAGAAAATTAGCTTCTCCATAAATGTTTTCAGAGAGGAAGAATTAGTAGAAAAATATCACAAGAAAAGAAATGAGAGAGCTTTTTGGTTTTGTTCTATTTATGTTTAAATTCATATACATTAAACATTTGGTTCATGTTAAATGCATTATTTTTTATGTCTTCACAGTAACCTCAAGTGGAGGTACCATTAATATTCTCCCTTGATAGATGAGGAAATAGGTTTGGAGAGTCAGGTACTGTACTTCACGGTCTCACAGCTAGTAAAATGGCAAAGCTGCTATTTGAACATGGGGGTGTTGAACTCCAGCTTTTAACAACTAACTGGGAGTGCAGAGGTGAAGTGGGCCTGGCTCTGAAGCTAGGCTACCACTTACTCACTATGAGACCTGGGACCTTAATCTCTCTGTGCCTCTTCAGTTTCATATCTAAATAATGAAAATAGGATTAACTGAGTTAATACATACAGAGCTCATAACATCTGATTAGCACTTCATTGTTAATTGGTGATCTCATCAGCAGTATTATTACAGTTATTTTCTAAAGACAGTCACATTGGAGTGATTTGTTTAAAATTTATCAGTGGCACATCATAATATTCTTGTTTTGGTTTTCTTGCTGAAGGAGCCAGGGAACATTTGAGTCGGACCTCTACTCTCACATGAATTCTTAGATTCCATATTGGAAGAAGGCTGGTGCATTGTGCCTTTTGGTAACCAAATCAGAAAGAAAGAAAATCAAATTTCTGAGTTACAAGGGATCATATCAGCTCTGTCTTCGTTTTATGCTGATAAACTAAAATAGAAAAAGACCTAACTGAGGTGATATTTCTACACTGTTGAGAATATAGCAATGTTATTTTTCATCAGCCTGGAGATTTAACTTCTGCCCATCATTGAATGCACAGTTTCTTTCTGTATCTTGGTGTCATATTTCTGTTCCTTTTCAACATAACTTCTGAGAAATAGGGATTGATTAGTTTTGTGCCTCAAAGGATTTACCTCCAGTCCAAAGGAAGCTGTGAGGAACAGCATATAATTTCAGAGAGAAGAGAGTTTGGGGAGTTCCTATGGTGGCTCAGCAGTAACGAATCTGACCAGTATCCATGAGGACACGAGTTTGATCCTTGGCCTTGTTCAGTGGTTTAGGATCCTGCGTTGCTGTGAGCTGTGGTGTAGATCGCAGACTTGGCTCATATCTGGGGTTGCTGTGGCTGTAGTGTAGTCTGGCAGCTGTGACCTTAGAAAAAGCTAAAAAATTTTTTTTTTTAAAAAAAGGAAGAGAGTTTGTAACTTATGATAATAATTAAGTAGTGATGATATTGATTCTTTTGCATCATACTTATTCTGTATTATCTTCTTTATTCAGGTTAAGCTATTTTGGTTTTCTGGGAACATATAAATAATAGAATGATTTTTACCTAGTCATTATAATCATTTTACTAAATAATTTATTACTTTCTATTTAAACATAGAATTTAATGTTATATGATAAATGTATATGAGTAGAATAAAAAAGTGAGGTTACCTGAGTCAAAATTTACCACTTCGGGTGGGGTTGACTATGTAGAAGGAAGAGAAATACATTGGATATGTGTTTTTTTTTTCTGAAATTCTTATTTATATGTCATTCGAAGTGGTTGAGTAGAGGAACTGTATACGGAATACCACTACTCTGCGAGACCTCAGTACCAGTTTTTCCTTGGTGGCAAGTGAGGAGATGCAAACATACTTTGGAAAATGTACTCATTTCAACCTTAGAAAAAATAGGCTGATGACACATATTCATCAGTGTTTGTTAAATTGACTTAACCAGTATTTGTTGTATAATCATCTAGAGTTGTGCTGATTTCTGTATCCAGATGATAGGTATAAGCAAATAGGGCAGTGCCAAGAAAAATCCTATAAATAGCAGTACCTGAGTCTTTATTCTCTCCATTGTAGAAGGAAGCTCAGAAGCGGAGATGTATAGTTATACTCCAGACACAAGAAATAATCTCAAATATAGAGGCTTGGGAACATGAAAGAGTGATATATTAAGGGCATATTACGTGTGACTAGAGAACAGCACCCAGAGCTTGGAGTAAGAGGTGCTTGCTATTTATGAATGAATAAATATTTGTTGAAGAAATAAAGAGGGTGCCTTGAGAATGATGGGAAACGTGTGTGGAATGTGAAGGGGAGCTTTGCTATAAGAGCTGAAATTTATTCCTACTGGTAAGTGGTTCATAGCCAGCATATTGCTGCTTCCCATTGAGGAAGACCACCTTCACAGGTGGGCTTCCAAGACTTCCCTTTCTCATTTTTCTACATCTCTGAGTACATGCTGTTCTGCTGAGGTCTGTCAGCCTTAAGCTGAATTGTGGGTTTTGTGATAGAGTATAGAGAAGGATTATAGATGTAAATAGAGCATGTAAATAGATGGTGAGTCACGGTTGTAGGTGGGGGAGAGATCTTGAGGGGGGTTGAACCAGGAAACAATGTGATCAGGATAGTGTGTTAGAGACTTTATTCTGGTAGACATGTGGAGAATGGATTTAATTCAGTTGAAACTGGACATAAGGAGAATGTTTAAGAAATGAATGTTATTTGTTTGAAAAATGATGGATGTTGTAACTAAGGCACTGGCAATGATGACAGGGAGAAGGGAAAGGAAGAGATAAAAAAGGACTGAAACCATGGTTAGATTTAATGCTTTAAATTAATGATTAAAAGTATTAAAGCTGAGAATTTACAGTTAAGAGAATTCTTAGCATTCATGTTTGCCTTTAAAAGGTTCAATAGTCATTAAATTTTCTAGGCCTACAATTTTATATTTTCAAAATGAATATAAAAATGTATTCATCCTTAAATGGATATAGCTACAGTTTAAGTCTTCTGGATCATACAGCCGGGACCAAGCCCTCACAACAATATTTAGAGTCCACATACCTCAGAAGAAATTAGTGTCCTAAATGCTGAACTTGAAATCATGATGAAGCAATAGTGGTCTCATAACCTTATGTTATTAGAAAAACTAGATTTATTGATTTTACTGATAGAAATATTTAAAATGATGCGATTCTTTACAGCATATGCTCTGTGGAAAATGAAGGGAAACTATTATGCTTTTAAATATTAGAGAATATTTCTTAAAGGACTATGGTTGAACCTTAAACAGATTTGATGATTGAGTATAGAATTGAGGGTTTTTTTTTTTTTTTTCATTTTTTTTCCTGGGCTTGAGTCCACCAGCTTGGGAAGGAAATATAAATTAATGGAGCATAACTTTAAATTTTAAATACAAGGTTTTGAGACTTTTCATGCTTAACTGTGGATCCATTGTGAAATGAATATGCTCTGTTTTGAAATAAATGTGTCCATAAATGAATGGAGATTTGAGACCAAAAGCACTTTTTTCCTTGGCAACATCTGAGACTTGGATACCAGCTCTTGATTTTCACTGTTTTGTTTAGAAGAGACTGACAAGTTACACCTTGGTGATTTATCTTCCTTGGCTGACATTTTTGAACAAATCCCTTACTGTGTTATACTTAGAGTAGGTATCATGCTTAATGTTTCCTTTTCTTACTGTTTAATATTACTTGTTAATTTACCTTACATCGAAGAAAGAGTGCTCAAAAGTCCACTCTAAGAGAAAAGTCTAACGATAAAAGGTTGATAGACTCATAAGGGTGGCACACAGACTCAAATAGATAATTTATTTTTTATTTTGTTTTGTGTTTTCATAAATGGATGAAAGATATTGCTGTGTTCCAGGTTTACTCTAATAAAAGTACTTACGATACGCACTCACTGTGAATATCAACAAGCACTTATTAAGAAATGAGATATCACAAAAAGGCTCAAAATGATACCATTATCTAAGTTGCTTTTTTTCTTTCAAGAAGGGATACTTAAATAGTGAGATTATTTACTTATGGAAGTACTGATTTTTTATTTTTTATTTTTAGGGCCTCACTCATGGCATGTGGGAGTTCCCAGGATACGGGTTGAATCGTAGCTACAGCCACTGGCCTACACCACAGCCACAAGAACGTGGGATTTCAGCTGCATCTGTAACCTACACTACAGCTCACGGCTCACAGCAGTGCCAGATCCCCGACCCACTGAGCAAAGCGAGGGATTGAACCCTTATCCTCATGGATACTCAGATCCGTTTCTGCTGAGCCACAACAGGAATTCCCTGGAAGTACTGTTTGTTTGTTTTTTTTTTGTCTTTTGTCTTTGTAGTGCTGCACCCATGGGATTTGGAGGTTCCCAGGCTAGGGAGCTAATCAGAGCTACAGCTGCAGGCCTACACCACAGCCACAGCAATGCCAGATCTGAGCCGCATCTGCGACCTGTACCACAGCTCATGGCAATGCTGGATCTTTAACCCACTGAGGAAGGCCAGAGATTGAACCTGCAACCTCATGGTTCCTAGTCGGATTTGTTTCTTCTGCACCATGATGGGAACTCCAAGAAAGTAGTGATTTTTAAAAATTCTTGTCTTGGTTCTTGTTCCTCAGGATTGCTTTGGCAATTCTGGGTCTTTTGTGGTTCCATATAAATTTTTGGATTGTTTGTTCTAGTTCTGTGAAAAATGTCATGGGCAATTTGATAGGGACTGCATTGAATCTGTAGATTGCTTTGGGTAGTATGGCCATTTTTGCAATATTAATTTTTCCAACCCAGGAGCACGGTATGTCTTTCCATTTCTTTGAACCCTCTTTAATTTCCTCAATTAATGTTTTATAATTCTCAGCATATAAGTCTTTCACCTCCTTGGCAGGTTTATTCCCAGGTATTTGATTTTTTGGGATGCAATTTTAAAAGATAATGTATTTTTATATTCCTTTTCTAATATTTCATTGTTAGTATACAGAAATACAACTGATTTCTGAATGTTAATCTTATATCCTGCTACTTTGCTGAATTCATTGATCAGTTGGACTAGTTTTTGGGTTGAGGTTTTCTATATATAGTCCTTAGGGTTTTCTATATATAGTAGCATGTCATCTGCATACAGTGACAATTTTGCCTCTTCTCTTCCAATTTGGATACTTTTTATTTCTTTTGTTTGATTGCTGTGGCTAGGACTTCCAATCCTATGTTGAATAGCAGTGGTGAGAGTGAGCATCCTTGTCTTGTACCAGATTTTAGTGGGAAGGCTTTCAGCTTTCCTCCATTGAGTATTATGTTTGCTTGGGTTTGTTGTAAATGGCTTTTATTTATTATGTTAAGCTAAGAGTTTTTATCATGAATGAATGTTGGACTTTGTCCAATGCTTTTTCTGCATCTATTAAGATGATTATGTGGTTTTTGACTTTTCTTTTGTTTATGTGGTGTATGATGTTTGATTTGCATATGTTGAACCATCCTTGTGAACTGGGATGAATCCCACTTGGTCGTGGTGTATTTTTTTTTTTTTTTTTTTTTACATGCTGTTGGATTTGGGTGGCTAAATTTTTGTTGAGAATTTTTGCATTCATCAAAGATATTGGCCTATAGTTTTCTTTTTTGGTGATATCTTTGTCTGGTTTCTGTACTAGGGTGATGGTGGCATCATAGAATGTCTTTGGGAGTGTTCCTTCTTCTTCAACCTTTTGGAAAAGTTTAATGAGGAAGAGTATAAGTTCCTCTTTGTATGTTAGGTAAAATTCACCTATGAAGCCAACCGGTCCTGGATTTTATTTGTAGGAGTGTTTTTTATGAAATAATCAATTTCATTTCTAGTGATCAGTCTGTTCAGTTGATCTATTTCTTCTTGTTTCAGTTTTGGCAGGCTATTAGTCTCTAGAAAGTTGTCCATTCATCTAGGTTGTCAAATTTGTTAGCATACAGTTGTTCATAGTATACTCTCATGGTTTTTTATATTTCTGCAGTATCCATTGTGATTTTTTCCTTTTTCATTCTTATTTTGTTTATTTGGGTTTTTTCTCTCCTCTTCTTGGTGATCTGGCCAGAGGTTTGTCAATTTTGTTTACCTTTTCAAAGAACCAACTCTTGGTTTTATTGATTTTTTTTCTATTGTTTTTTGAATCTCTGTTTTATTAATTTCTACTCTGATCTTTATGATTTCCTTCCTTCTGCTGACTTTAGGTTTTGTTTCTTCTTCTTTTTCTAATTCATTTAGGTGGTGGGTTAAGGTGTCTATGTGGGATTTTTCTTCTTTTTTGAGGAAGGCCTATACTGCTGTGAATTTCCCTCTGAGCATTGCTTTTGTAGCATCCCATAGATTTTGATTGGTTGTGTCTAACTTATCATTTGTCTTGATATTTTTTAATTTCCTTCTTGATTTCCTTATTGACCCATTGGTTTTTAGTAGCATGTTGTTTAGTCTCCATGTAGTTAGTTTTTTCTCATTTCTTTTCCTGGGGTTGATTTCTAGTTTCATGCCATTGTGGTCAGAGAGGATACTTAAAATAATTCCCATACTCTTAAATTTGTTGAGGTGAGTGACAAAGCAGGAGGCATAACTCTCTCAGACTTCAGACAATATTACAAAGCCACAGTAATCAAGACAGTGTGGTACTGGTACCAAAACAGACATACAGACAAATGGAACAGAATAGAGAACCCAGAAATAAACCTAGACACCTATGGTCAATTAATCTCTGACAAAGGAGGCAAGAATATAAATTGGGAAAAAGACGGTCTTTTCAGCAGGTGTTGCAGGGAAAACTGGATAGCTGCATGTAAATCAGTGAAACTGGAACACACCCTCACACCATGCACAAAAATAAACTCAAAATGGCTTGAATACTTAAATGTAAGACAAGATACCATCAAACTCCTAGAAGAGAACATAGGCAAAACATTATCTGACATCAACCTTACAAATGTTTTCTCAGGGCAGTGTCCCAAAGCAAAAATAAAAATAAAAGCAAAAATAAACAAATGGGACCTAATCAAACTGACAAGTTTTTGCACAGCAAAGGAAACCAAAAAGACAACTTACAGAATGGGAAAAAGTAATTTCAAATGATGCAACTGACAAGGGCTTAATCTCTAAAATATACAAGCAACTTATACAACTAAACAGCAAAAAAGCCAACAACCTAACGGAAAAATGGGCAAAAGGCCTGAATAGACATTTATCCAAGGAAGATATACAGATGGCCAACAAGCACATGAAACAATGCTCAACATCCCTGATTATTAGAGAAATGCAAATCAAAACTACCATGAGATACCACCTCACACCAGTAAGAATGTCCATCATTAATAAATCCACAAATAACAAATGCTGGAGGGGGTGTGGAGAAAAGGGAACCCTCCTACACTGTTGGTAGGAATGTAAATTGGTACAACCAATATGGAGAACAGTATGGAGGTACCTTAGAAAAGTATACTTAGAGCTACCACATGACCTAGCAATCCCACTCTTGGGCATATATCTGGACAAAACTTTCCTTGAAAAAGACACATGCATCCGTATGTTCATTGCAGCACTATTCACAACAGCCAAGATATGGAAACAACCTAAATGTCCATCAACAGACGATTGGATTCAGAAGAGGTGGTATATATACACAATGGACTACCACTCAGCCATAAAAAAGAATGAAATAATGCCATTTGCAGCAACATGGATGGAACTAGAGATTCTCATAGTGAGTGAAGTAAGTCAGAAAGAGAAAGACAAATACCATATGATATCACTTATATCTGGAATCTAATATACAGCACAAACAAACCTTTCCACAGAAAAGAAACTCATGGACTTGGGAGAATAGACTTGTTGTTGCCCATCAGGAGAGGGAGAGAGTGGGATGGATTGGGAACTGGGGGTTAATAGAAGCAGATGATTGCCTTTGTAATGGATAAGCAATGAGGTCCTGCTGTATAGCACTGGCAACTGTACCAAGTCACTTATGATGGAGCACAATAATATGAGAAAAAATAATATATACATGTATGTGTAACTGAGTCACCTTGCTGTACACTAGAAATTTGACAGAAAACACTGTAAACCAGCTATAATGGAAAAAATAAAAATTATTATAAAATAAAAAAATAAAAATTCTTATCTAATTCACGTGGAGTCAATTTAGCTTGTTAAAGCTTGCCACATTCTAATAAGACAACTGCCAAAGAATTATATTTGTAATAACAGTCTTTCTGTTTCATTTGCCCCACACTCTCTTCTGACTTTGCTGAGACACTTTCCAAATCATTGTCACTGCTTATACAGGATATAAGATAATATGACTAGATTAGCACAAATGTATTCCCACTTTTGGAAAAATAGCAATATTCTGACTGTGAATCAGTCAGATTCCTTTTTGAATGCCTTTCAAACAATAGTCCTCTTATATCCATTGCACGTGCACCTTGATTTTCCTCTTTAATTTTAAAAGTGATAGCACATAAACTGATATAGTAGGCGAATCATGTATTTGGTGACACAAAACTTATGGCTAATGATTCATTAATTAATAATTATTGAGTACTTAACTATAGTAACAGGTTATGCCATGGGAAAAACTGAGTAAAAATATAGTCCTTATTTCCTGAAGATCTAACCATATCATATGGAAGTATCCATTCGTGTGTGTGAGTGTGTGCGTGTGTGTGTAGCCTAGTTCCCAGGCTAGGGGTTGAATCAGAGCTGCAGCTTCCAGCCTATGCCACAGCTGCAGCAACACCAGATCCGAGCAGTGTCTGGGACCTCACCACAGCTTGTGGCAACAGTGGATCCTTGACCCACTGAGTAAGGCCAGGGATCGAATCCATATCCTCATGGATAGTAATTGGGTTTGTAACCCTCTGAGCCACAACGGGAATTCCCTCCATTCATATATTTAATTTCAGTGATATTAGAAAATGCATGTTATTTGAAACCAAATGAGTGACATACATAGTATGTACAAATAAGAGATTGGAAAGGCAGGATCAAGAAGGAGGGGGAATAAGACATGGTGCTCATCTTCTCCCACACACACATCAAAAAAAATCTACATGTAGAAAAATGTGCACAGAACGTCTACTGAACGCTGGCAGAAGACCTTAAACCTCCAAGAAGGGCAAGAAACCCTCCATAATACTGGGCAGAACAAAAGGAAAACAGAGAGAAATCAGGACGGGACCAGCACTCCTGAGAGGAAGCTGTGAAAGAGGAAAGGAACCCACACCCTAGGAAGCCACCTACTCATGCGGCGATCACTCAAGACAGAGGGACCTCAAAGCCACAGAGAAAAGCACAACAGCTAGACTGAGGAGGGCAAAGCAGAGAGAGAGAGCCGTAAAGACCATTGGTACCACCATTCCCGGACATCACTGCCTGAGATGCTTGGGCAGGGTCTGGGTGCTGAGACTCAGGCTCCAGAGGTCAGTTCCAGGAAGAGGACTAAGGTTGGCAGAATGTAGATAGCCTGAGGGAGCTAGGGTGTAGTGTGCCAAGGGTTTGGGAGCAGAGCGCCACAGCTGAGGGAACCCAGGAGAAGGTCTGGGCTGGCAGGAGAAGCAAGGTGCTATTGTTGGTACAGTCAATGATCTCTCTACATGCCCATGTATAATCCCCTCTTACATTGTACCAGGGTTTTGATCTGTGTGACTGTGGTAGATTCAATAAAGTCCTGCTTCCACCTCCTTAGCCCAAACATGTGTGTGCCCTAATCTTTAGATCCTGTATATATGCTATATTATATGGCAGAAGGGACTTCTCATAAATGATTTGTGAAGAAATTAAGGATTTTGAGCTGGGAAAATTATCTTCGATTATCTGGATGAGCCCAGTGTAATCACAGGTCCCAGTAAGAGGGACGCAGTACCCTTAGTGTTAGGAATAAGATATAAAGATGGAAACAGAGGTCCAGAGAGGAGAGAGGATGCTACCCTACTGACTGGCTTTGGAGGAAGATAGAGGAAAGGACTACAAGCCAAGGAATGTGGGTGGCTTCTAGAAGCTAGCTGGAAAACAAAGAATTCTCTCCTAGTACCTTCGAAAGAATAGTAGTCCTGCTAACTCATTTTAGACTTCTGCTCCCCAAAACTATAAGGTAATAAATTTGTGTCACTTAAAGCCACCAAGTTTGTTACAGCAGCAGTAGGAAAAAAATATATGGGCCAACAGAATATGGCAGAAGTAAAGGTATGTCACTTCTGAGACAATTACATTATAAAAGACTACAGCTTCAATCTTGGGCTCTCTAGTTCTTGGATAACCTACTGTGGGAGAGGTTAGCTTCCATGTCACCAGGACACACAGGTGGCCTATGGAGAGGCCAATGTGGCAAGGAACTGAGGTTTCCAGCCAGTGGCCAACAAGGAAATGAGGCCTGTCTATCGCCATATGAGCAATCTTGGAAGCAAATTTCTGCCTAGTTGAACCTTCAGAGGACTGCGGTTCCACCCAGCAGTGTGACTGCAATCCATGGGAGACTCTGAGCCAGATTCACCTAGATAAGCCAATCACAGATTCCTGACCCACAGAAACTGTGAGATAATAAATATTATTTTAAGCTGCTTAGTTTGGGGACAGTTTGCTGTGCAGCAAAGGATAACTATACAGCGTTGAAACGGTAGGTTGAGGAGAGATTGTTGAAGGTTTGCTCAGCAGGGAACTCTTGAAAGTTTTTGATATAGGAAGTAACAATCTCAAAACAATAACAAGATTTATTGGTTTGGATATGTTAGAGAAAGGGGAGGTTGGGGGGAAGAAAAATAGATATAGTAATATTAGGGATAGTGAAATTAGATATAGCAATGAAAGCCTGTTCCAGGGTTATGAATGTAAGAAGGAAAAGGAAAGAACACAGGTAAAACTATGAAAGAGAGAGAGAAACACAACCTGACATGCTATAGCATCCAATTGATGTTATGGAGAAATCAATGAAAAGTAAGAATAGTTGACTGGGTTTGATCATTAGTTGATCATTAATGATATTTAGGATTTCATTATCAATACAATGGTAAAGATAGAAGCCAAATTGAAGGAGGTCAAAGGGGTGACTTTCTGGAGATGAAATGGAATCAGTAGAATCTAAGTCATACTTCCAGCTCCCTGGGCATGACTACATCACTGTATGTCTCAGTCCATAAAACAGAACAAAAATACTGATCTCTTCCTAGCCTAAGATACAAGGAGTGCTTTGAGCTGCCAGGCGATATACTGTAAATACAGGACATTAATAGTAGATATCAGCGTGTACTTTGAGTGAAACTAGACTTGAGGATTGATGACTGAAATAGATGGTTTGTGGAGTCTACTTTCAGATTGTCATCTCTAATTTTGCATTAATATAAAGCATCCCCCCTTCTGGACTGGAATTCAGAGTTGTTGTTTATTATTAGTGGTGACTGTCATTTGTGACCTTTAGTTTATGTGTCATGAGGTGGAATTTGGTAATTGGTGGTCTTGCAAACCTTTTCTGACTAGTCCTGCTGGGTCTCAATTTTGACAGGTTGTTATTCCCACTAGGTTTTAATCAGATGTAGAATTTGGTGTATTATTAGTACTCTCACAGTGCCATTCAGAAAACCAAAATAAATTAATAGATATGAACATGCTTTACAAAGTTGAAGAAGTCATGTAAGTATTATGTTTGTCATCATTATTAAAATGATTAGAAATATTATTCTATTAAAATAATATTGCAACTGCTGCATTCGAGATGTCGTTGAAAAGCGATGGAGAAGTTTTTTGCTGTGGTTTATTTCAGCTTCTATATACCTGTGAACTTTCTAAGAATAATATGTGTACAGGAAATATTTATAAATATATGTGTTATAATTATGCTATACTTAATCATTTGGATTGTTGGTGACTTGAATTCTGGACTTACCTTCTCAGCATAGTATGGATTCAATAATTTTTTAGATATAACCTGTACATACTGGGTAAGAAATACTTCTTCATATCTCACCTCTAAATCTCCACACTAACCTTGTCAGGAGGTGCTACTACCTTTTTATATGTAAAGAACTAAGGCTCTGAGGGATTAATTACTTTTTGTCTATGGTATATGTAGCAGAGATTTGAATCTATCATTGGAGCACCGCAGTTAGGTAATGCAAACTCGGGCAAGGAAAGTCGGTTTGCTTAGTTAAAATATAATTGTGTCTGTAAATAGTGTATCAATATCACATCATGTCTCAGAGTCACATTTGCATTGTTTTGGAAGCAGCATTGTCTTCTTTTACCAGATCTCTCTTGCCTTTAGCATGAACACCTGACAGTCTACCATGTAGGAATCTAATTTTTGTGAACTAATTCCAGTAACCTAATATATGTAAAGGGTAAGCTATTATATTTTAGGGGTTTTTAATATAGAGCCAGGAGTAGAGCGTAAGATGGTTAGTGATGTTTTGTGGAATCCAACATCTGTTTATGCTTCATGCCTCACTGATTTTCTTGCCAACCTTCATGTCATTCATTTGATCCTCACCATCATCCTTTGAAGAAGATAGGCCTGATTTTTTCCCTATAGGGGTGCGTGTGATTTTCTGAGCAAACTTCAAATATGTCTACATAAAAAAGATTCTGATAGACAAAAGTCTAAGGACAAGCGTATCTAATGCAATAACTGCAATACCTCTTATTGCTCACATATCTAAGACATCATTGTGGATTATAGTTTGTTTTAGGTGAAACTTCTCATCATTTGGCATAACTGAGGAAAACAGGGGAGTATAAAAAGTTTCTTTCCTTTTCCTACAGGGATATCATGCATTTATTTGAGCCCTAATTATTACTCAGAGGAATCCTGCACACTTCTCCAGTGGTTGTGCTTTTGTGGAGAGTTGAAAGAGAAGCTGCCCATATCTTTGCCATGGTGGTATTACCAAATGCAGAACTTTGGCCCAGGACACTCTTCTGGGTTATGTAATGAGTGGAAATTTGTCCACCTATGGCATGTGTTGTTTACTTGTGAAAAGGTCGCAGTGTCTGATAGGCTTGTTTCCTAGTCATGTATGTAAATTATATCAAACAATGATAAATTGTCTAGTTACTAACATTTAAAAATTAGTTTTTCATTGTCAACCAGCATTTACTGAGTACCTGCCAAGTGCAGCTGTAATGCCAGGCTCTGGGAAACACAGCTCTTCCTCCATTTGGCTCATAATCTAGATTGTGAATTTCAAACATCAGGACAAGTGGTTTCAAGTTTCATTTTTCATATAGTAGTTGTTTAAGTGTGATTGGTCTACTATAAAAAAAAAAAAGCATAGCATGGGTGGCTTATAAATAACAGAAACTTATTTATGAGAGTTTTTGAGTCTAGAAGTCCAAGATCAAGGCAGCTGGCTTCTCTCTGTGTCCTTTCAGTGGCAGAAGGTGTGGGGGAGTTCTCTGGGATCTCTTTTATAAGGGCACGAATCCCATTTAGTGGGGCTCCACCCTTACAACCTAATCACTCCCTAAAGGCCCCACCTCCTAGTACCATCGCATTGGGGGGTTAGATTTCAATATATTAATTCTGGGGGATACAGACATTTAGATCCTAGCAGTGGTTTTGAAGGCGTCCGAGATTTCTCAAAATATAATTTGTAAAAAATGTTTTTTCACCATCTCTCAGATAAATGTTTTCTTTTGGCAAAGGTGATTTTAATTGTTGGAACACTTCCAGGACAAGGAACACACTCTGTTGACACCACGATCAGAAGAAAACAGGCATACAATGAGGAGCCACAAACTCTTCATTGTACTCTTGATGAATCCTTTCGTATGCTTTAGAACAGTTGAGTTCATACATACATCTTTCTAGTAGGGCAATTCTCTGAAAGATTATACTACTTTCTTTATGTACAATGTCAGTGCCACAATATTAAACAGAGATGAAATATGGGTCTGTGCTTTCCTTCTTAAAAATGTGAATGTATTTCTCCATAGAGTTGTTTTGTAGCTCTCTGGCTATTAAAGCAGTGCCCAGCTCCAGGCCTACAGACCACTGACACACAATTAATCTCACAAATTTATGAATGCCAAAAGCATGGAGCAAAATGAAAACAACTGGGGGAATGTTTAAGGGAAATAATTGGACTGTATCCAGATGTGCATGTGTAAAACATCACCCCTTAACTCCTCCCCCATATCCTGTCTGAAGACAGGATTTTTTTTTTTTTTCAAAAATAAACTGAGATTATTTAAAAAAAAGTAGGGGTCTCTGACTGAAACCAAGGTGGCAAAGCCAGGCGGAACATTATCGTGTATGTTTCTGGTGTCTTTGATTTTTAATTATCTCAGTCTGCCTTATGGCTGTTCTTGGTGGCTGTTGCCACAACTTCATGCCTTCCATCTGAAAAATATGTGAGAGTTTTCAAGAATGTTAATTTTCTTGAGTTTGAGGTTGTCATAAACTATAAACTTTTTACTGTTAGAAACAGGCAACATTAAATTGTCCAGTATGGCGAAGGTTGTTAAGATGAGCAGTGAAGTGTGGTTACAAGAGAAAAGAAGTGTGAGAGCATTTATGGATTTTGTTTGTTGATTAGTCGAAGACCAGCCAGAGGAGCTAAAGAGAAAAAATAAAAAGAATTTGTCTCTATGCTGTTTAGCTCACTAGATAAAGCATAAAAATGGAGGTAATAGTGGTCTTGCATACATGAAATTAATTCAGGGCCTGGCATCACCAGGTGTGGGAAACTACAGAGCAGGGATGCTCTGAGTAAGAATCTTTGCATGTTGGTATCCAACCATCACGTGTATCTTAAATGTATGAGAGATGAAGCAAGAAGGAACACCTTTAGTTTAAATGTCAAGAAATAGGTCCTTGAAAACAGTAACCAAATCCAACCACAAATCCAGCTAATTTTACTAGTGGAGTTTTCTCCGTAGACTTACTTTTCTCTTGCTCTTTATAAGAAAAAAGTAAAGATGAAATGAAATGGTAATGAACCTGCTTAGAAGTACTCATTAAGGTAGAGCATATAAAGACCTCCTGCCTGCATGCCTCTCTCTCTGCAGTCCCTGGAGACCTTCTGTGGGGATTAGAACTCCCAGCCTCATTTAGGCATAATCTCGAGATTGGATTTCTGTTTTTATTCAGAAAGGGAAAACAAAGTACAGAAATTTTAAATACCTAATTTTTTATTCCACTTTAGAAAGGATTAAGGACCCCAGTTCTCAATGTTTCTGTAGTTGCCAGTAGATTTCTATCATAAAACTTCAATATTAGAATATTGTCAGCCCTTCATTTTTGAGGATAAGCATCGACTATTGAATATTCCAATTGTGAAATAATTATCCAGTCTAAAGCCTAATTTTAATATCATTATTGCTAAAAATAATTTCCATAAAAAAGGAATTTGTTCATTTTCTCAGCTCCTTTACCAAAGGGAATTGGATGGAGAAAGGCATTGTCCTGTGCCAGATTCCAGGGTCTTGGTGGGAAGCAATGGACCCAGCGAGGGAAAGTAGATGAGAAGATCACTTGTTGATAAATATATATACACATACAGCACTTTCTCTATACCATGCCTACTATTTCCCTCCGTATCATCTCCACACATACCTGATAGGAATGTATTTCAGTTAGCCAGTTTCGATTTTCAATGCAAATAATTTCTGAGAATATTAGATATATTGGTTTTACCATATGTAAAATCTTACGGATATATAATTTCATGATGTGGAAAATAATCCTATATTATCCGAAGTTTTAAAAAAACAGTTAAATTAACATAAATTAAAGTTTGAAGTCTTCAGTGAAAGCTTGGTGAATAAATACTCCAGTCCTATGTGTGTAGCAGTTTAAGGAAAATATAATGACTTTGAGTTTCAAAACCCCAATACAGTAAATATTACAGATGTTTTTAGTAAGGATTGCGCTTGGTATGGCAGATGATAAAATCTTCAACTCCTGGAATGGCAAAACACATCTGTTGCCTAAAATCACTGGTAATTATTTGATAATTCATTCAAACATATTTCTGGAGAAAGAGAACAATGTTGTAGCAATGACTAGATTATGCTTAAAACAAGGACAACCACAACAACAACAGCAAAATCTGGGTTCTTGTGGACTCAGTCGTACCACTTAGTTGGTAAAGTTTTGCTGTTATTAGTTGCTTTGCTTCGGTGAGCCTGTTCTCTCTGTGGTGAGATTGGGAGCTCCTCCCGCTCACTTCACGTATTCAGAATGTCATTACACTTGTTGTTGCATCCCTGCAAAGTCCTTTACCCCTCCCTACCACTCACCTAAATCAGCTCCTGCTGTAGTCTTCCTCTGGAAAACACCACCTTTAATCAGACTTTTTTTGTTTGTTTGTTTTTTTATTCAAGCCAAAAAGTTAGGAGTAATCTTCCATCGTCCCCTCTTTCCATCCTAATCCATTGCCAAGTCCTGCTGATTGTATCTCGAAATGTGCCTCAAATCCACCTCTTCAGCCCCACTGTCACTAGCCCTGTCCATGCTGTGGTCATTGCTCATCTAGATGGCCACAGTGCCATCATTATCTCCCTCCACTGTTTCCCTCTGCACCTGATCACATCCCAGACTGATCTTTTATTTATTTATTTTTTTTGTCTTTTGTCTTTTGTTGTTGTTGTTGCTATTTCTTGGGCCGCTCCTGCAGCATATGGAGGTTCCCAGGCTAAGGGTCCAATCGGAGCTGTAGCCACCGGCCTACGCCAGAGCCACAGCAACGCGGGATCCGAGCCGCGTCTGCAACCTACACCACAGCTCACGGCAACGCTGGATCGTTAACCCACTGAGCAAGGGCAGGGACCGAACCCGCAACCTCATGGTTCCTAGTCGGATTCGTTAACCACTGCGCCACGACGGGAACTCCCCAGACTGATCTTTTAAATGCAGCAGTCAGATCTCATCTCTCTCTTGCTTAAAATATTGCAGTGGTGTCAGTCACCCTTAGGACAAAATACAAAATCTTTAATTTGACCCCCACACCCTTGTCCCTTACTACCTCTTTGCCTTCATCAGCATTTCCTTGCCCCTCTCTCTCCCTACTCTTGCTACACCAGCCTCTTTCCCATTATTCCTTTGAGTAGCACTTCTTCCCACTCTAGTGCCTTTCAGCTTTAAGATCCCACATAAATGTGGCCTTTTTCAGAGAAGATTTCTCTGATTTCCACTTTCTGTCTAAATTAGACTTCCTTTGTCATACTCTCTCATGACACTTTCTTTTTTCCTTAGAGCACTTATTCTAATATATAATTACATACTTATTTGTGTATTTTTTCCCTGGTGCTAAACCCAGGGGGCTAAGATCCTTACCTTTATTGTTGGCTGCTGAATCTGGAAGGCAGACGTACTGCCTGCATGTAGAAGGCTCTTGAATGGCACTCTGCCACGTGCTGGGAATGCAAAGTTAATTTTGCCTTAATGCCTGGCCTCAAGAAACTTACTGTCACTTTATGAGAAAGAAAGGTGAACAAGAATTACTTGGAATTATTCTGTAGCTCAGAGAGATCTTTAAAATGACTTTTGAGATCAGAAGAAATTTCTCTTTTAAGCACTTATACAGAAGTATTCTCATGTCTTAAGAGAAGTCTCTTCTCAGTGGGAAGGGATATTAATACTTCAGGCCATTAATTGATTACTACTACTGGATTACACAGGAGCATCTATTATATTTTTAGAGTGGAATCTACCACTAAACCAGAAAATTTGCTAGCTGTATTAAGCATTTGTCGCTATTTATTCTTTTGTGTGTGTGTATTTTGTGTGAATCTTTGTGTATATCCATGTGTGTAGGAACATTATATCCATAAGGTTCTGTTCTATGAGAGGGAAAACATCCTTTTTGGTGAATGCTGCTCTGGCTTCCAGAATCCCTGCAGAGGACAAAAGGAGAATGCAGGATGTAAGGGGAGGTATCTCAATCTAATATGGATATAGAAATAGATGTAAAGAATAGATTGAAATAGTTGTCTCTTTCAATATAAAGTATGTATAAAGTGAGCTGCTTGAATATACACAGCTCTGTGAAAATTTTTAAAATTCTCCCATTAAAGGATGTTAAAAACGCCTAGGACCTCAAGTGAGCCCAAGCACATTGATATGGGATTTTGATCTATATTCAAAATTTAGCATCAGACAACCTGAATATTAAGTAAAGAAAAGTAGTCACAAAACAAATATGGAGAATATTACATTTATAACAGTTTAAATTGTATAGCTTTTCAAAAACATACCTACTGTGTAAAATAAAACCCATCCATAGAGGTACAACCGTTTTTCCCACAGTGGAGAAGCTGATCATTGCAAAATGGGGATTTAGAATTGATTTCATTTAGAAATTGAGAAATTTGGAAATGTTTATTCTCCCTGCTAAACATCGCTGATTGCTGTACAATTATAAATATAATAAAATTCATCAAGTTAGAAAAAATAAACATCACTCTCAGCACAGTCTAGCCGCATGGTGGGGAGAGCATGGCGATACCTCAGAGCATCTCTCCAGGCTAGGTGCTGAGGACCAAATCCCTCTTTCGGAAACTCCCCATTTCCAATTAAACCCTGCTTCTCTTCATACTGTCTACTTTATAAGACAAATCCTTATGGGAGGTGTAAGTCTGGGTGTAGGAAAGAAGGAGAGCATCTTAGAATTTATTGAGTACTGAATCTGGGCCATGCACTTGACATATACATTCCCTTGCAATCTTGTGTTTTCCCCATTTAAAAAAAGCAGAATCCAAGACTGAGAGAGGTTGAATACACTTCCTGAATCCTCTTTTACATGAGTGAATTGCAGAGCTGAGATCTAACTCCCCAGTTGGTCTGCTTATAAATCCATGTTCTCTCCTTTTCATGCTCTACACCTTACAGTAAATTAATTCATGAGATGCTTTCTCAACCGATGAGAGTTAGAACAGCAAGAGAGCACTCTACATCTGGAATAGATGGAGCTGTGATTTAAAAAAGGGGGGAGGGAGGGGACAAGAAAGCAGAAACGATGCTGGAGCACCTTGACACAGTCCATAAGGAGTAGTTCCTCTGGGCCCTGCTTGTCAGTGGGTTTTGCTCTTTGCCTCAGGGGGCTCAAATAGACTCTGGGAACCAAAGTAGATGACACTGAAGGAAGCTCCTGATGTATCCTTCTTTATTTGCATCAGTAATGAGATTGAAAGTCTCCCTTGGTATGTGAATACCTGGAATTAAAAGACTACAAATAGGCAGACAGGCTGTTTACTCTAGCTTTCCTGTTTACATTTGTTCCAGCTGTATTCTCTCACTGGGAAATAAAATTGGACTGAAGAGAAAAAAGATGAGTAGATGCCAAAGGGAAGTGAAACTCAATTTTGAAAGCAGAACCATTTTTACATTTAAGTTAAACTGTGGGTTTAAAACATGAAATTCTCTCTTGGAAACCATCGTGGGTGGAGTGCATTTGTAACAGAGCTTCACCAAATTCATTCTATATGCTTGGCAGAAATAAGAGCCAAATTCCAAAGGGTCTCTAAGGAAAGCTAGGACACACTGAATTCAGAATTCAAAATCCCCTCCGAATAGAGGATTTTTAATGTTCGTGCACTTAGGAATCATTCTTTTAGAGTATTGTAATTGTTTAGCCATTTTGCAACATTCTACTGTATGTATATTGCAAATACTACTTCACAGCTAGATAAAAAAGACTACTAAATAATTGAGTTAAATCAGTTCACTTTAGATGGTTTTGAAACTAAAAATAAGATAATGTGGAAGAGTTTACTGATTAGTTTCCATTATCATAATAAATTTATAGAAATGTCTTAAGCCATATTTTGATTTTTTTTGGTCTGAGGAATTTGGCCCATCCTCAAATAAAAATTATGCTTTAATTCCAAGTGCTCTTACTATGAACAGTTGTTGAATTTTACAGTGTTTTATAATTGGCTCTGCCTCTTAGTAAAACTTACTTGCAAGGTAAAATGACAGAGATGTGAGAAGCAAGGAAACCAAAAGTTGTTAATCAGTAAATGCAATAAAAGTGAGAATAAGCAAAAATGTCATTTTAACTTGCTTTCTGGGAAGACGTTCCAGAGATTGGGGGATGACAGAACATCTTTTGACTGCTTAGGGTCCAAAAGGGAGTAAGGGCTTCAGACTTTTGAAGCTGTTTTTGCTTACAACCAAATTTACCTCAAAGTGCAGAGTTCATAAGAGTTAATTTAAATGTCGGTTACAAATTCCAAGAAATGTGGAGATATAAACCAGAAAGACAACATGACCTAGAGAGCTGAACGGGGGTTTGGGAATGTGGATTCTGATGTTGACTCTGTGTCAATGTTTTTGTTCTTTAACTTTTTTTTTTTTTAAACCTAGAAGTGTTGAAATACCGCTTCTATTCTGCTGACCCCCTTAACGTAGTTCCAAATGCAGATAAAATTGACCATACTTACTTTTGTTTTTCTGGGGAATAATATGGAAGGACAATGTCCCCCTTTTTTGAAGGCAGTGTGGGGTTAGAGCAAAGTTTCAGGCATTTCTGAGAGGTCTAGGATCCAGGCACCTGCCTATGGCACCTGCCTATGAATGCAAATGTTGCTACCTCCTGCATTTCCAAGGTACTTTTGCCCTCTGGTGATGGTCATCAGCCCAGCAGTAGAAATCAGATTCATTTGATAAAAGTTTTTGGGGCAGCCTTTGCCAGCTTCTGAGTATACTCTATCTGTACTAGTGGTTCTTAAACTTTAGGTTCACATACCCATTTGAGAACATCATAAGAGTCATGGACCTTTTCCTTGGAGCATTGCACCCAGTCACAAAAAGACTTCCAAAAGTTCTCCAGCCTGGAGGCCTGTTTGTGGACCATGGATTGTAAGCCTTAGCTCCACAGGGTTAATTTCCCTAAACTCTGAAAATATCACCATCCAGATTATCTTCTCTAAGCAAGGAGCTACTCCTCTTGGCCATGAAGTCACCTTAATGGAGAAAGCAAACATCTGTGCACTGTAATCTGTTCTCTTCATATTCTGTCAATCTCTGCCTCTCCTCTGAGGTATCAGAAGACTCCCCCCGAGATCGTTATTTTTGCTAAGGTCTGGTCTTAGCTTTGAGCAGGTCTGTTTTTCTTCCTCCTCCTCTTCTTCTTCTTTTTTTTTTTTTGCATCAGAATTCTATCCATCTTCATGACCTGACCTGCTGTATTCTCTTCTCCCACCTGCCTTCCTTCAGCAGAAGCCCAGAATGACCACTCTGCCAGTGATTTCTAATGCCATTTACACTTGGTACAATCCATGAGGGTGATTATTCTCTTTTTTCTTATTTTTAAATTAATTGTTACTATGAAATATTCTAAATATATTTATATGAATGGAAAACAGAAATGCTACCTGTTTAAATAAATCTTAGCATTATGGCATATTTGCATCAGATCCTTAAAACAATAATTACAGTTATAATGAAGGTCTACTGCACTGCTGTTGGGAACCCTTCTTCTTACTTCCCCAGTGGTAACTACTGTTATTTCCAGGCATGGTTAATCCTTTACACTGACAATTTTTTTTTTCCCAAGTGTAAATCTGATCTCTCCAATGAGACTATAATTCCTTGAGAACTTAGTCTTAGTCTTCTTTTGGTTTGTCCCACAGTGTTTGGCTCAGTACTCAGGGTCTTTAATAAATGACTATAGAAGCATGCATGTTGGATTGTTTCATTCTTGGCACTTCTTTGCTTTAAGGTTCTCCTCCATCTTCTTGGTCCTCAAGGATAGCTTACATCTTTTATCTGAAATTTCGGAAGACAGCGTCTTTCCTATTTTTTTCTCTTGTTTACGGAGAAAAAAACTCACACTAAATTTTACATTCCTCTTGGTATTCTGTTGCTCTTAACTTTTCCTATTTCCTTATAAAAGGCATAATTCTTATCCTTTTGTCTCTATTTATTTGTAGGTGTGGGGAAATAGTGTTTCTTTAATTTACCCGGTGCTTTATTCAGATAGTATAAAATATATGTAACTGTGATTAAATAGACAAATTCATTTTATTCCCCCAAATATTGTTGCTTTACCTTATATGTTTCTATGCTTGTAAAATACACCAGTTTGTCCCTCTTAGCAGTCCTGATTTACACCCATTTGACAGGAAAGCTAAATGACATCTCAGGCAGCAGAGCTAGGGATGAGACTGTGGTCTCCAGATTTCTATTCTTTTCACCAACCATTATGCATTACTATGGTAGAATATTAGCTATAACAGCTACTAATCGCATTTAAAGATTTGACATTGTTTGGGGGTACTTTACATTAACTCCTCAAAGTAGGTGGTTTATCATCCTAGGTTACAGTTACCCAAACAGAGGCTCAGACTGAAAGGAATGGCTTAAAGACGTAGCTAGTAATTTGTACTACTAATAAAGACAATGATAACAGCTCACATTTTATAATGCTTAGCAAGTGTGCCAAGCACTAATCTATGGATTTTACAGAAATTAATTTACAATTACATTTTTAGGCACAAACTTCTATCTTTATTTCATAGATGAAGAAAATGAGCAAAGAGAAGTTAAGTTACTTGCTTAAAATGATTCAGCTGGTAAATGTTGGAAGGAATTTAAAATCCTGCTAGCCTGGTACCAGAATCATTGTGCTGTTACCTCCCACTCACGGAAACAGAATTTTAATCTTGAAAGTGAACACGCTTGTCATTATGCCTCTAGACTCTTCTGCACTATAATTCCTTTTCTAATTTGTTATAAATATAGAAATATTTACTCAACTTTAGAGTTTTATTCTAGTTTCTCATTCTTTTGGCCTGGAATGTCTTTTACCAAATGATTATCTGATTAACCCTTTAAAACCCAGCTAGCCATCTCTGTTACTGTACCTGTGTTCTGGAGCTCTTTCTTCCCTCTCTCCAAGAGTTAACCACTCTGTTAAATATTCTACTTTTGAACCATAAGGTTGCATTTTAAAAAATCAATAGACTTTTTTTTTGTTTGTTTTTGTTTTGCCACATCCATGGCATATGGAGGTTCCCAGGCTAGGGGTGGAATCAGAGCCACAACTGCTGACCTGAGCTGCATCCACCACACCACAGCAATGCCAGATCTGAGCTGCATCCGTGACCTGCACCATAGCTTGTGGCAATAACAGATCCTTAACCAAATGAGTGAGGCCAGGGATCGAACCTCAACCTGAATCTTTATGGATACTAGTTGGGTTCTTAACCTGCCCACAATGGGAACTCTGGAAAAAAATCAGTAGACTTTTTAGAATAATTTTAAGTCTACAGAAGAATTGAGCAGACAGCACAGAGTTCCCTTATATTTACTTTCCTTACACATTTTTTTTTTGTATTTTTCACATCTTTCATTAGTGTGAAACATTTGTTACAGTTGCTGAAGCAATATTGCTACATCATCAGCTGTATTATTAACTATTATTATTAACTAAAGTGTATTGTTTACATTATGGTTCACCCTGGTGTTGTACATTCTATGGATTTTGACAAATGCCTGATACTATGGATCCACCATTACAGTTTCTGTGTTCTAAACACTCCCTGTGTCTCACGAATTCATCCTTCTTCCACTTCTCTCCTCCAAACCCCTGACAACCACTCACTGATCTTTTTGCTGTCTTTATAGTTTTGCCTTTTCAGAGTGTCATTCAATTGGAATCATACAGTATGCAGCCTTTTCACACATGCTTCCCTCAGTTAACAATATGCATTTAAAGTTCCATAAGTTCCATAAATATGGAATCATAAGGTTCCACAAATAAGAAATAACATTTCTTTTTGTTACTGAATAACGTTCCATTGTATGGACATGTACAGTTTATGTATTCACCTATAGGGCAAGATCTTGGATGTTTCCTCACTTTGTCAGTTATGAAAAAAGCTTCCATAAACATGTGCAGGTTTTAGTGTGAATGTAAGCTTTCAGCTCATTTGGGTAAATGCCAAAGAGCATGATTGCTGGATCATAAGTAAGAGCATGATTGTCTATACCATTTTGCATTCTCACCAGCAATGAATGTGAGCTCCTGTTAGTCCACATCCTCACCACTATTTGATATTATCAGGTTTTAGGAGGGGGTATTTTAACCATTCGAAAAGTTATGTAGTGGTACCTCATTGTTTTAATATGCAAGTCCCTGAGGACATGTGATGTTGAGCTCTTTTCTTATGCTTATTTGACATCTGTATTATCTTCATTGATGAGAATGCTTAGGTCTTTCATCCATTTTTATTTTTATTTACTTGATCATTTTTCAGGGCTGCACCTATGGCATATGGAAGTTCCCAGGCTTGGGGTCAAATCAGAGCTGCAGCTGCCGACCTACACCACAGCCACAGCAATGTAGGATCTGAGCCACAACTGCAACCTACACTGCAACTCCTGGCAATGCCAGATCCTTAACCCACTGAGTGATGCCAGGGATCAGACCCGCATCCTCATGGATACTAGTCAGGTTCATTACCACTGAGCCACAATGGGAACTCCTCACCTACTTTTAAACTGAATTGCTTCTTTTCTTATTGTTAAGTTTTAATTGTATATTTTGGATACCAGTCCTTTATTAGGTTTGTGTTTTGCAAGTATTTTCTCCTAGCCTGTCCTTTCATTATCTTTATAGTATCTTTCACGTAACAGATTTTTTTTTTTTTAAATTTAATGAAGTCCAATTTAGCTTTTTCTTTCTTTCACGGATTATGTTTTGGGTATTGTATCTAAAAACTCATCACTCAACCCAAGGTCATCTGTATTTTCTCCTATATTATTTTCCAAATGTTTTAGTTTTGTGTTTTTCCTTTAATTTTATGATCCATTTTTAGTTAATTTTTGTGAAAATGTAAGATCAGTGTATTGGTGTAGTGTTCTTTCATGTGCATGTCCAGTCATTTCAGCACCATTTGTTAAAAAGATCATCCTTCCTCCACTGAATTGCCTTTGCTCCTTTGTCAAAGGTCAATTAAATGCATTTATGTGAGTCCTTTTCTGGGCTTTCTGCCCGTTCTATGATCTACTTGTCTATTATCTCACTAATACCACACTCTCTTGATTACTCTAGCTTTATGGTAAGTCTTTTTTTTTTTTTTTTTTTTTTTTTTTTTGTCTTTTTGCCTTTTCTGGGGCTGCTCCTGCGGCATATAGAGGTTCCCAGGCTAGAGGTCTAATCCCTGGAGCTGGAGCTGCCGGCCTACACCAGAGCCATAGCAACGCAGGATCCAAGCTGCACCTACAACCTACACCACAGTCCATGGCAAACTGGATCCTTAACCCACTAAGCGAGGTCAGGGATCGAACCCGCAACCTCATGGTTCCTAGTCGGATTCTTTAACCACTGCGCCACAACGGGAACTCCTCATTTGCTTTTCTTATCTTATTACATTACCTAGGAATTCTAGCATGGTATGGAATAGAACATTTAGAAAGGGAGTATTTTTACCTGGTCCAGATCTTGGCAGGATTCATTATCTAGTTCTTCTTCACTGAGTATGATGTTAGCTCTATGTTTATTGTAGGTATTTTGTTATCAAGTTGAAAAAGTTCCCCTCTATTCCTAGTTTGCTAGAGTTATCATGAGTCGGTGTTGGATTTTGTCAAATGCTTTTTCTGCATTTATTGATATGATCATATGATATTTTTTTGCTCTCTAACTGTTGATTCAAGGGATTAAATTAATTGGTTTTTGAGTATTAAACCAACCTTACATAACTGGAATAAATCCCTCTTGATCATGGTGTGTAATTCTTTTTGAGCATTGTTGAATTTTATTTACTAATATTGCTTTGAGAATTTTCGCATCTATATTAGTGAGTGATATTAGTCTTTGGTTTTCCTTTCTTGTAATGATTTCATATGCTTTCAGTTTTAAAGTAATGCTGTCCTCGTAGAATCAGTTAGGAAGTGTTCTCTCTCTCTGTTTTTAGCAAGAGATTGTAGGGAACAGACATTATCTCTTCTTTAAACATTTGGTAGAATTCACCAGTGAAATCATCTAGGCCTAGTGCTTTAATTTTTGGGGAAAAGTTACTAATTATTAACTGAATTTATTTAACAGATATAGGGTATTCAAATTGTCCATTTCTCTTTGTGTGAGTTTTAGTAGGTTGTATCTTTCACGGAATTGATTACTCAAATATTCTATTTATAAACCAAATATCTACTTTTTATATGACATATTTCATACTTTATTAATGCATATATGTGTTTTCTTCTGCTAAAGTGTGGGGTTCTTGAGAGTACAGACTGTGATTTTAAATTTTGCATCCCAAAGACTTGGTGCAATGACTGGGCCATTTCACTGAAGGCTGAATACGATGCCTGAAATTCTCCAAAATGGCAAATGGATATAATAACTACACACAAGAATACCACAGCTCTAAGAACATGATATTATATTATTAATGTTGTAAACATTTTCACTTTACGATAGACTAAACTACCGGGTCTTTTTAACTGGTTTGGTTCTGTGGTAAATTTTAATGTTATCAACTCTACCCAGTTTACTGTTTGAGAGAAGGCTGGTTGAAGGAGTGTAATAAAAAATAACATTTATCACTGCAGGAAGGATTAATAACGTTATAAGAATGTGATTCGTCTCTTAACCCTATTTCTAGAAATTATCTGTTGCATAAAACAGAACACACCTGAATAGACGCAATAACATATAACCTGAGCCTTCTGGGGAGAACTGGTCATTAAAAATTACAAAACAGGAAGTTAGACTTGTAATTTAAACTTTGGTCTAGTCTTGGGCTATGATCAAATATTATGTTTGGGACAAAAAAAATGAGCTGGAAGTTCTCTTTAATCTCTGCTCTGATCTGCTAACTACTATTGTGTAACTGAGGTACCTTGTGTTCCCCAAAGGGTGAGCCACAGGCTGCTTTCTCCAGATCCCATGTTTAGATTGCTTGCAAGCCCTCAAGTGCTACATCCGCTGAGACTCAGTGTTGCATTTCATTGATGTGTTCAGGCTCTTTTGGTCAGAGAAACCTAAGCGTAAACATAGTGCTGACAAGTCTGGGTCATGGAGCGGTTTTTGGTCGCTGAACTGCCCAAGCAGGTTATTAGGGAACAACATTTTAGCAGTAGCAGCAAGTTGTTTATGTGATATCTGATCCCAGACATTTTGCATGTGTTCAACACTATATGAATCTATTTTTGAGACTTACGATGGTTATGGTAAACAATCAGATTTCCTGAGAAGTTGACTCTTGTTATTATTTCTCTTAGATTTATCACATTATTCATCTGTATATCTTCTCTGTAGCCTATAAAGTTTACTTTTGTATAACAGGTTTTTTTTTTTAATAATACATGTTAAAAAATGTTTAGTTCCGGCATTTTATTAAATAATAGTATTCTATATGAGTTGGTACCAGAGTATGATGTTTGCGGTTCCTTAGTTGCAAAGCTGTGTGGTATAATTGATAAATTCTGATATAAGTTTGATTGCTAAATATGTTATTTATATAGTATGTAATGTTTGCAGGGCTGTTTAACCAGTTTGATTTCGGTCACTATAAACTGGAACAAACTGTGTGCCATGTTTTTAATGGTCATAAAGACCTTTGATATTTTTCAAGTAAACTGCCTTGTATGAAGGATTTTGTTGCCATTAGACACATATTTCGTAATAAAAAGTAAGCTTGACATGAGGCATTTAAAAAAAAACTAATCAAATTTGGGTTTGTGCCTTCAGTTTTGAATGCTTTTGTGTGTAACATTTCTCCACTCATATTTGTGTTCTTCCTCCTTAGATCTTTACCCAAAAAATGAGTGTAGTGCTTTCTTACACTTGGCTCATAGAGGGTTTATGTCCTTCTGCATACTGAGGTTTTATTGTGATGAGAAAGATTTTCTTAGCAGTATGTAATATTTCCCAGTGCTGTGGCACATTTTGACAAGGACCATATGTGCTGCATTTCTTTTGTATAATTGAGCCATGTTGAGGAAACATCACAATATAATGGCCTTTGCGAATTTATTTTGAAATTTGAAACTGGTAAATGTTTTTCATTTTATTGTTTTTAATAACACTGTGTCTTCTAGGACCATAGCTTTTTTGCATAAACTGATGCAAACAGTGTGTTAATTCTGTTCAAAAACAACACACCCAGTAGTGTTAATACAAGACTGAAGGGACTAATAGTGCCCCTAGAATGACAGTTTGGGGACCTAAGGTTAATTATTTCTGTATTTTCAGACTTGAATTCTTTCTACTTCAATAGAGTCAAATTTCTATTCCCTTGGGCATTGCTACTTGAATGACTTGCAGGCATCTGAAATCCAGCGCATCCAAAACTCAATTTGTTTATTTCCGCCTTTACTTCCAGGCCCTGCAAACCTTTCGGTCTCCTACATGTTCTTTCTTAGCTAATAGCCTCTGTAGCTGCACAATTCTCCCAAATTGCAGACCTCCTCAGAGTCATCACTAATAGATCTCTTTCTGCAGGCCCTACATCAAGTTGTCTTCAAATCTTGACTGTCCTTTCCATCTCAAATACCACCCTTCCTCTTGGTCTTCTGGCTTGGGTCACATTCTTACCATAACTCTCCTGGATAAAAAATAGAACAGCCCCCTGAATGTTCCATCTTCCACACCACCTTGTGATTCTTTTTTTTTTTTGACTGCCTCACAGCATATAGAGTTACTGGGCCAGGTGTCAGATCTGAGTCACAGTTATGACCTACGCTGCGCCTTTGGCAATGCAGTTAACCTACTGTGCCTGCCCAGGAATTGAACCTGTGTCATGGTGGCAGAGACACCACTGATCCCATTGCATCATGGTGGGAATTCCCACATTGTGATTCTTAAAACACAAGGGTGATCCTGTCACTTTGCTGGGTAAAAACCTTTGTTGCCCTTTGATTCTCCATAATAAGAGCAGTGTTTTACAAAGTATGGGTTGCAAACTATTATTGAGTAGTGAGTTAATGTTAGTGACTTAGTGGAACTTTTTAAAGTGTCATAAATAAAATAGCAGAGTGTATCACATTTTATAAAGATATTGTTCTGTGAGACTCTGCTCTAGTTGTATTTATATAAACATGCATGTGTTCGGGTACTCTTTTATGATGTAAAATGTATATCTGATCATGGGTTATAGTCATGAAAGTTTTAAAAGTCATCAGCATAGAGAATAAAGTTCAATCCTTTTGTCAAAGCAATACAGTGACTTTTATAATCAGTTCAGTTTACCTTCCTACTGTCACCTCCAGCTGACTCTTCAAAAAAGCCTATCCTTATTACTACTTCAAGAACTCACCATATTTCCCTAGCATGAATTTTGCCTTTACACAAACTAGTTCCTTTAAAGGAAGTGGCAGTTCTAAAAGTTTTCGGTTTAAAGAGGTCTAAGGATCCCTTTAAACTCTGAAGAGGAATTCAGCACTTCCCAAAAATCTTTGTGCGGACTATAGACTATATTGGTATGTAACACACTGGAAAGTAAAATGGAGTATTTTTAAAAATATGTATTAATTTCTTTAAAGTAATAATAAATCCATTATGTGCTGTCCCAAGTAATATATTTTTGTAAAAAATAACTTTATTTTCCAAAACATATAAAATTAGAAGAATGACATTGTTTTGCCATTTTGCAAATCTCTTTTATGTTTGCCTTGATAGAAAACATAAATTCTCATATCTGCTTCTGCATTTAATCTGTCACTATGTGTTATTTAGTTCAAGGATATGAAGAAAATCCTGGTTCTAACAGATATGTAGTTAGAAAAGGTTCAAACATTTTAGTAACACTTTCAAATAATTTTGTAGATATTCTTCTTTAATACTACACCCAAAACTCAACACGTGGTAATTTCTTAAGGTTAGGCATAATGTAGATCTGAAATCATACCAATTAACTTTTTCTCATCTCTAACATTAAAATAGACATTGCTTTATCTCATTTGCACTTTGAATAGATCTTTTACCTATGCATGATTTTGTAATGTCATGCAATGGTTATTTGGGAAATATTGGTTCTTTGAATGGTATGTAGATCTTCCAAAAGTTCATCTATTTTATTACACAATGTCAAAAAATCACTTTGGTTAATATCACCATGGATTGCATCAACTAAGACTTTAAGTCTTGGTAAACTGGCAAGCTTACTGTGGCAGCTATGTTTTCTAAAAATTTTTTTTGTCTTTTTGTCACTTTAGGGCTGCACCCACAGGCATATGGAGGTTCCCAGGCTAGGGATTGAATTGGAGCTGTGGCTGCCACCTATGCCACAGCCACAGCAACGCTGGATCTGAGCTGTGTTTGCGACCTACACCACAGCACAAGGCAACACCAGATCCTTAAGCCCCTGAGTGAGGCCAGGGATAGAACCTGCATCCTCATGGATACTAGTTGGGTTTGTTAACCACTGAGCCATGACGGGAACACCTAAAATTTTGATTTTTACATAAAAGCACTCATTTTATGATTAGCAACTAATGCTATTACTTGTCTTTTCATGAAATGTTGTACAACTGAATCAAAGTTTCCTGGAACAGTGACCTAACAGCCTGTGATACATTGGAATTACTGTAGTTTGTCTGTCAGTGATTCTTTCAAGTAAAAATTGTTCCATGGAAAAAGCACAACTCAAACATTACACAAGTGTTTTTCTTTGAAACACCTGTTGAAGTGTGGGATATAGAAGGGTTCTGTGTACACGTCTTCATTTCTTCACACAGAATATTAAAAGGCCCATACTGAACAGTCAGAATTTTTAATATATATTTTTATATAATTTTAATATATGTGTATATATTGTCTTTTTAGGGCCACACCCGTGGCATTTGGAAGTTCCCAGGCAAGGGGTTTAATTGGAGCTGTAGCTGCTGGCCTATGCCACAGCCAGAACAATGCGGGATCTGAGCCATGTCTGTAACCTAAGCTCACAACAAGGCTGAATCCTTAACCCAGTGAGCAAGGCCGAGGATTGAACCTGTGTCTTCATGGATACTAGTTGGGTTCGTTACCACTGAGCCGCAAAGGGAACCCCATAAAATAATTTTTACTAATTTATTAAGGATATTCCTAAGTGAATCTGACTCTGTTTTTTTTTTTTTTTTTTTTCCTCAGTGCCTGGCATTGAGGAATATGACTGCTAATGAAGTTTGGTTCTCAGGCTTAATTTTGGCTAAGGCATTGGCAGTTTTACCAGCAGTACTCCTGTATCATCAGTACAAACATCAACACAATGAAAAAGACAATGAATGCATTAGTTATTATTAAAATAATTTTGGCCATGTGGGCCTTTCATGTAGGCATCCTGCAAGGGGTCTTGCTCATTCCCAGGTAACTGTGGCTTACACTTTGAGAACTATTGATTTGAAATCTTCTCTAAGCTCTTTATTTGCTTGGAAAATTTGTCCTAAAATCTTAAGATAATGTTCAACACTCATGTCCTTGGTGAAGCCTCCTGAAGTGCCCCAGGCTTATTTGTCACTTCTGAATTCTGCTTATAGCTCCTACTCTGTTTCCCTTTACCCATGAAGTACAGCTAGTAGGAGCTAGGGTTATTTCTTTCCCACTCTGCAACGACTGGTGATGCTCAGGGTGTATTAACAAGCAGCAAGACTGCTCACTCTGTTCTCTATGCTGATTTTTGTTATTTTCCCTCAAGTCTGTCATGGAGTCAAAAGGGGAATAATTACCTGCCTTCCATTTTCTGAGGCAAGCAAGAACATTTTGCCAACATATCTTTAGTGCCACTCCCACAGGCATTAAGGAAATACTGATATGACACTTAAGGTTCCGGCGCCCATTTATAGTATTGATATCATGACGCCGATGTGACAAACACCAGAATCTTTCTGTTCAGTAAGGATGTGAACATTTCCCTGTGTCCTTTGGTGCATGCCTTGATACAGGTCAAGAGGAAATTTGGATAACTCTACCCTAACTGAAGCTATCCTTGGGTCTTCTAGTCTCCTATTAGATCAGTTTAATGGGACTTTATTTGACTATTTTTTAGACTTCTATTCCTTGCATTTATTCAGGAAACATTTAGTCAGCATCTTTTATGTGCCGGACACTATGCTAGGTGCTCAGGATACAAAGGTGAGCAGGACATGACCTTGCCCTCCAGGTGATATGATAGGAGAATGGAAGAAAGGCATCTGGTTTTGGTTCTCAGATTATAGTGCTTGTATTTCTTATAATTTGAGAGTTAAGGGTTTTTCAAAGTATATTTTGTGAATAAAAGCTTAAATTGTAGTGGTCATTTTAGATGCTTCTGTTGTGGATGTCCTCTCCCTGTATTTAAACTAGTTTTGAGTTAGTTATTTGGAAATTCAAGGTTCAGAGTGAGGCTTCTAAAATAAAGGAAATCACATTCCTTATCACTTACAAAGTTATATCATAGTATCTCAGGATTAAACTTAAACCTTGTATTGAATTCAGGCTTTTTAGCAACACAGAGAAAGTATGCAGTTAAGTATTAAAAAACCTTAAAAAAGAACACTCTACATTTGTTTTCATTAAGAATTATATAGTAATATTGCTCAATATATATAGTTTTATGAAGCAAGTGGAAAAAAAAAATCCTTGCCTGTCCAAAGAGCTCACTATTTATTTAATGAGGAGATAGACCAAGTAGAAAAAAATGTTTGTAAAATTCCAAGTCAGAATTATGATTGAGAGTGACTTAACTACAATTTTCAATTCATTCCCAAGGGTAGAAAGAGAGGAAGCCAAGAGTGAAGGCTACAAAGTAGACACAGCAGAGCTGCTGGCTTTCCTCTTTTGAGTTTAAGGACCTACTTCCAAAGTTAGTCCCTGTGTATTGTTCCTAGATCATATTTTGCTAATGTGATACCTAATTTTATGTGTCTACTTGACTGGGCTACAATACATAAATATTTGGTCAAACATCAGTCTAAATGTTGTGTTGAAAGTTTTTTTTTTTTTTTTTTTTTGAGATTAACATTTAAGTCAGTAGATCTGAAAAAGCAGGTTATCCTCCATAATGTGGGTAGGCCCCATCTAAGAAGAGACATACAGACTACCTTTGGACTTGAGCTGCAACATCAGCCCTTCCCTGGGTCTCCAGCCTGACACCCTGCTCTGTAGATTTTGGACTTGCCAATGTCCACAATGTTGTGGACCAGTTCATTAAAATAAATCTCTTTTCCTCTGTCTCTATGCCTATTTCTCCTTGTCTCTGTCTTCTCTCTCTGTCTGTGTGTATGCTTCTTCTCTCTTTCTATCTCCCTCTCTCTACACACACACTTTCAGAGCCTATTGGTACTGTCTCTCTAGAAAACCCTAGCCAATACAGCTGGCCTGTCCACATTTTTGGTCTTATATTAGTCTGGTGAGTAAGAGGCTGCCCTTAAGTACTGTCTAGTCCTTGACCCTGTGAAGCTTAGGCTCATAGAAATCATAATGATGTAACATTTCAAATCACAGTATAGATTTCAAATAACTTCAACATTTGTGCATAAAAACTGTTCCCATAGAAGTATTCAGAAGCAGTGAGCACTAGGGATGTGTGGGAAAAGAAAATATGTTAAACTACATGGACCATGGTAGAAAGGAAGTCCTGGGGGAGAAGTAATAGGAGGGAAGGCCCTCTTATAAGATGAATTAAACCCCCCAATTCATATGTTGAAGCTCTTACCCTCAGTGCCTCAGAATATGAATGACTATATTTGGAGATAGTGTTTAAAGAGATGATTGAGTTAAAATGAGTTCATTAAGTGGACTCTAATCCAGTATGAGTGTGGCCTTATAAGAAGAGGAAATTTGGACATCAAAGATACATCAGGGGTACCCACGGAGAAAGGACCATGTGAAGACATAGCAAGAAGTCGGTGATCTGCAAGTCAAGGAGAGAGCCCCAGGAGAAATCAGTCCTACTGACACCTTGATCTTGGACTTCTAGTCTCTAGAACTATGAGAAAATAAATATCTGTTGTTGAAGCCACCCACCCTGTGGTATTTTGTTGTGGCAGCCCGAGTAAACTAATACAGCTCTAAGGGTGAACACCGATGACTTTTCAACTTTGCTTAAGGCTGGGCATGATCTTGGTGTGTCAGACATTTTTGTTCATCCAGAAGCCAAGTCAGTGGATCTCAAGAACTGCCTTGGATGGGCTGCACTTGCTGGTCATGACTGGCTTAAGAGAGGCCAAGCTGATCGTTGCTGTTTGCATTAAGGCAGGGAGGGGATTCTGAAACCACCTAGGGAGAGAACTCCAGTACCTCTCCTAAGAGCCCTATAGCAACAGACACTGAGTCTGACCTCCTGCCCAGGTCCTTGCCTACCCGCAGCTGCAGCTCCGGATAAGTCAGCTCAGGCCAGGGGCATCTCAAGCAGCCCAGGGATTTTTTTTCAGCCTAGTATTTTTGAGGCCATTTTTCATCACCTGGAAAATGCATTTACTGAAATCCAGGTTTAAATAGCTAAAAAAATTCATAAAACTGGATTTTTTTTGATATTTAAACAATGCTTTATTTTTTAAAATTATTTTTATTTTTTCCATATGGAGAACAGACTGTGGTTGCCAAGGGAGAGGGGGAGGGAGTGGAATGGACTGGGAATTTGGTGTTAATAAATGTAAACTATTGCCTTTGGAATGGATAAGCAATGAGATCCTGCTGTATAGCACTGGGAACTATATCTAGTCACTTTGGAGTGTGATAATGTGGAGTTATTTTTTTAAAAACATTACTGATTATGAGATGATATAACCATCAAAAATACACTAGTCAATGATCACTTATTTGTTGCTTTGCCGTTTTAATAATAATTACATAACGTTAGTATTGTAGCTAACACATATTGTGTTTATCATATACCAAACACCTTTGCATTCTGAGCTCTTTACAGATGTTGACTTAGAAGCATTTTGACATAGACTATCTCATTTGATTCTTGTAATAAAGCTGTAAGTTAGACAAGGCAGGTGTTATTCCCATTTTGTAGATGAAAAAATTGCGACTCTGAAAAATTCAATGATTTCCTCAAGGTCACCCTGCTGGTAGATGGCAGAGTTTGAAGCATAATCCAGTTCTTCAGATTCCTAAATTAGTGCTTTTTCCAAATCTCTTCTCGGTAAATAGCATCAAATATTTTATAAACATAATCAAGAGCTTGCAAGCATGCCTGTCTTTGCCTCCTTAGGTTCTGAACAAAGAAATGTGAGAATCAGTAAGATAAGGAAAATGGCTATTACCGCCCTTTAAGACTGCAAACTTTCAGCCCTTGCAGGAAGGATTGGGAGTAAAGAACGAATTCCAAGAAGCACACTCTCTCTCACACCAGGAGCTGTATTGATTGGAGAACACAATGAAACTAAGCTGGAGCTAAAGCAAAAAGGGAATTTTAAGCCAATACAAGAATAATAAAGACATTATAAAGTTACATCTGAACAAATCAGAAAAACTATAATGGGAACTATGATAAAACATGAAATAAAAAGACTAAGAAAACTTTCTTTCACTTATTTCATTGGTTAAGATGGATTCGATTTACAGGAGGCAAAATATGTCCCCTTAAAACTATGCCTTAGAGAGAAGAAAAAGAATAACATATGTCTGTGCAAAATCTGAGTCTCTAACATACATCTGTATGTTCTTAATGATAGAAGCTATGTCAGTTGCTATACTCAGGTTTCATTCCCAGCCACAGCAAAAGACTCTTGTGAGGGAGGTTTAAAGCCACACTAGGCAGAGAAAGAAATGGTTAAAGAGCACTTGTTAAACCCACTGATTTCAGCCACCATCCCTTAAGTCATAACTGCTGAGCAAATTTAAGATTGCTGTTGCAGTAAAAGGGCAGTTGAGTAAGCAGAGCTACCTCTTATTGTTTCCAAAAATTAAAAAAATATGATCATAATACTTTTTGATGATTTCAGTATCTGGGGAAAGGATAGACTCTACTCTGCCAGTAAAGACACTTAGGAAGCAAAATAACATTATTGCTTAACCAAAATCTTGATTAACTAATTGAAGCTTCAGACAGGAAAAAAAAAATAAATAAATAAATAAACCAACAACAGAGGGGGAAACTTTTCTGTTGCTCATCACTTGGTAATTACTATTATTTTCCATAACCTAGGCAACTCGGCTGTCTAAGAAACAAAATCCAGCTGAAACTGAACTTAAAAAAGTTTTCCTTTTACATTTTTTTAAGACCCAGAGCAGGATCACTGTCATCCTAAAGTCCCTCCTGGATGTCTGGAAAAAGTCTTAGAGTCTGGGAGACATTCCAAAATATGTGCAGTGACCATTGCCACAGGCGTGAACTTCTTAATGCGTTTTGCAGAAATCTCCACCACAATGAAAATGATTACTGTCTGAAAGGATTTTTTCCCCTTTTTTAAAATAGCAAGCAGCTAGAATATGCTTTTTAATATTTTATTACATCCTTAAATATCTCATGTGGATTGAATATGACTGGAGAAAGTTGCTGCTCTGAGTTTGATATACAATGTCTAGTTAAATTTTTTAATTGATATTTTTAAGTGAATGGATAAAGGAGATACTCTAGATCTATGAAGACTACACATCCAAAATTGTATTGATTGCTAAAACTTGAGTTTCTGTCCAGTCTTCTGCTGCAGATACTGAAATAAGGTCAGAGAATACATGTGAAGAAATGGCTTTTCAAGGAACAGGTGGAAATTGAAAAGAAAATGGAACCTGGAGTTTTGTGAGTCTGTCTGTCTTGTAAACATAGTATTTATGAGGATGGAGGAGGGTGTGGGAGGACTTGTTGTCATGTTTTTACATAATCAGATCAAATTGTTCAAATTCTGTAGTGCTTGCTATTCATTGCAGTGAAGCAAAAGAGTGAATTTGTAGGTAACAGGTGATAATATGGGTTTTATTCACCTAAGCAAATAATTGCAGCAGAAGTGTCGTCAGGCTTATTCTAATGTCACATAGAAAAAAGTCTGATGAATCAAGAGATGGGAAAGTGCAGGAAAGATACTGGAATCATAATAAAGAAGGGAAATCAATTGTGAGATTTCTCATTCTTGTTTTCATGGCAGTTTCCATATTCCTGTGAGAAGCTTGAAGGTTGCTCTGTCTCTGGTATCAATCATACCTTAGCCAGACAGCAAACTAGGGCTGGTCACTGCAGCTGGAAGATTTCTTCCTGACAATGATTCATGCGAGCCAATTGTCAGAAGTTTTAAAGTTCTTAAATAGAAGCTGATGTTTGTCTTTTACTGTTGTGCAGTCACTGAAGAGGTTTCATATATGAAATAGCTTTGCAGAAAAATAAGTCTACCCCTTATCTTTAAACAAGGCTTGCCTCAGAAATCATCTACTCGTTCATGGGGCATGACATTTTCTGAGTATTTCATGTTTCATGTACCTGTGTGATGAAATTCTTTTTCTTACAGTACATAGGTTACCATAGGAGAAGGTATAGGATATGCTATTTCATAAGCCCAAACTTTATTTTATGTTGTCATGAGAGACTAAAAAGGCAGGAAAAAATTATGTATTTAACTTACGGTCTTTGAAATTATTCATTAACATCATGTGCTGATTTTAGTATATAAGAAGGGATGGTCAAATACTTCTAATCCAGGCTGCACACCTGGGTTCAGAAACAGGAAAGATAAAAGGTGGAAGACCCCCTAGTCAGATTAGTATTGAAAAGTTTTTACTTCTTTATACCTCTCCTGTCAACCCAAGCATCCTTCCATATGAAATCAAATATTTTAGCCTTGGAGCAAACCTTAAAGATCGTAATAATCAAACATCCTTTTTGATAGATAGAAGAAACTAAGGCTTAGAAAGGTTAATTAGCTAAGTTTCCCCAGGTCAAATAACCACTTGGAAGAAAATCAATCTCAGGATATGGGTTTGCAGCCTGCCAAGTCCAGGTTTCTTTCTTTTCTTCCCACACACTGTCCCCTGCACCTAACTTTTCCCTGAAAGGCAGGAGAGCAGTGGCAGTATCTCCACTGTTGGCATCATCCAGGCAGAGCAGTATGCTCTTTTAGAGGGAACTTCTTGCATACAAACCAACTGTACTTCAGGCCAAGGGAACCAGAAATGACAGGCTTGCCTTACTTTACTCTGTATCTGCCTCAGAGATTACTTTTTTGAGAAAATGCTTTGACATGGTGAATTAAAAGGCATTGTTAGAAGTGGATACAAAGAGGATGGCATTTGGGGTACTGATAATGTTGATTCTTGATCTGGTGCTGGTTACATGGGAACTCCAGTTTGTGAAAATTCTGTGAGCTATGCATTTCTGGACACTTCAATAAGAAGTTTAAACATTTTATAGGATAATTAAAATTTGTTTTTAAGGAAAGCATGTTGGCATCAAAGAAATTGAATATTACTGGAAATTATTTACACATATATTTTAAAAATTTAAAACAAAAATTTCAACAAAAACAATCATCATTGTTTGACATGACCAGAGTTACTATAGTAAAGGCAAATTTAATCTATTTTTTTTCTGATAGAAAGTTTTTCTGGATGCTAGATCTTTCCTTCATAATGTATAAATGCTGAAAAAGAAATTTAAAAAAAAATCTGTTAAATACTTACTTTGTCTTCTTTTTATGGGAATTATTCTAAATTATAGCTAGCTCAAAGCTTTTTTCATTAGAACTTGTAATATATGTCTAGATATTTAAGAAATCTATTTCAAAACTTCATGGTATCCCATTATAATTTCTGTGGAGAAAAAGAAAACTTAGAAGTTGGCTTGGCTGGATAAAATGTTGTTTTAGCTATGTAACTATTTTCATTAACAAAGAAATGTTTATGTATATATACAGACATATATATGTGTATACACACAACACAGAATTAGAATATGATAATTATACTTTACCACTAAAGCTCCATTGGACATATTTGAGTGACTTTGTGATGAGTCAGAAGCATTTTAGGATATTATAGCACTTTAATTATTGTATACTAGATCAATATTCTATAGCTATGAAAAATGGCCAGGAACAAGATGGAATATAAATTTGGAAGTAAAGGTACTTAGTTGGAGAGACAGCGAAAATAAAGACAACTGTGTTTGCATAGTGAAAAAAAAAGCATAATAGTGTGTGTAGGTATAGAGAGACTGTTGAAAAAATGAACTCTTATTAATTGTTGAAAATCAGCTATTCTTTTCAGTAGTATGAGAGAGAAAATAAGAGAATACTTGAAATCAATACATTTGAAATGAGTCTTCTTTTCTGTTTCCAACTTATAGTGGAGGGCATATTAATCAGAAAAATGATCAAATAGACAAAAATCCAGAAAGGATATCTTTGGCATAAGGTACCTGAGTGATCAATCCCTATTTAATATAGATTCACTGATGTTGAGAGGAACTAAATACTGTTAAGAAACTGAGGAAGTTCCCATGTGGTGCAGTGGGTTAAGGATCTGGCTGTAGGGACTAGGGTTCGATCCCTGGTCTGGGAACTTCTATATGCCATGGGTGTGCCTCCCCCCAGAAAAGAGAAACTGATACCAATTTCATTAACAATATGCAAATATTTTTATGTTTCAAATATACCTACTCAGCAGATATCAAGTAAGCACATTTAAAGTTGATCCTGTGTTCCCAGTAACTGGCTAATATGAGTAGACTGTTTTAATGGTAATTATTTGTAAGCTTGTTGGGCAGGGACCATTTCTACCACAGTTTTGAATAGCAGCTTGAATCCTGTTGGCTTCTAAAATATGTTAAATAGCAATGCTCTCTGGGGATGTTGGCATCTGGTAACTTTTCTTTGACATGCAAACTGAAATTTTTGGCTACAGTAGTTTGTGCATTTGCCCCTTCCACGCTCTCTACGTACATCAAATAAATCATGCTTACTGGAAGATAGAATGATTTCTGAATGTCCATGAACCCAAAGGGGAAGACGTAGACTTAGGGATTTTTTTCAAGCTCCAATCTTTATGAAATATGTGTGTTTTAGATTAAGAAGCAACACAAAAGTTAAAAATCAGGGACCCAAATTTGCTAGAGCAAAATTTGGATGATTAAAGAATGAACTAAATAAAGCCAAATGGGATAGAGTAATAGCTAAAATAATACCACATTTTAAGAAGAATAAAACTGTAAATTTCCCCCTTCAAATTCTACTTTTCCATCGGTCGAGCTTAATACTTGTTCATCTTTTCTTAATGGAAACTAAGAGATAATCCTTATGACTCCTTATGAAACAGAGCCAGGGTGACTGTCTCATTGAAAACCTAGCCATAGAACCACTGTGGGAATTGTTATGCCTATGACTTAATTCTGATTTTGAACACATTGGCTCTTATAAATCCTGGAGAGTTATAAAATCTTGAGCCATTTTTTTCTAAGATACCTGATAATTCCATTGGTAATATACACTTAATGCTGTAGAAAAAAAAGAGGAAGGGCCAAGATCATCTGTACAAACTCTTGTCAGAGAAATAAAGGCCTCATAGGAGGACCTGAATAAAATCAAGAAATTTAGCCATTTAGTTGCTAAAATAAGATGTAGAATTCTAGAATTTATCCAAATATAGACTTTTAATATACTGAGGAATCATATTTCAGAATATCTTCTCCATTCCAAAGTCTTTTTTCCCTTGGAAGATTTGTATATATCTTATACAATTTGACCCTAAAAATGTTCTCCTTTTTTTTTTTTTGGAGTTTTTAGAGTCAACTCTGTGATAAAATTTGAAGTACTTTGATGCCCTTATCAATAGTTTTATCTGAGACATGTTCAACCGTAGCAGTGATTACCTGGCATATATTGTTGAGGCATTGATCTGCTTATTCCTAAAAAAAAAAAAAAAAAAAAAAATACAAAGCTTCCCCCCACCCCAGTTTTAAAAATCAAGGTCAAAACCTGGCTTCTTCGTTGATAATAGATGATTTAGTATGATCAGACAAAGGCTTCAACTCATCAGATTACATCAGAAACCAGATGTTTATTCTGGAGTCAAAGTTCAAAAGGTTAAAATGACTCGTAGACACTCCAAGCCAAATTAGAGAAAACTGATTAATTCCTGTCAAATGTTTCTTTCTTATAAATGAGACTTAACTCCTTGGGCAAGTATAACATCCTTTTCACCTTTATGATCACCAAAATTTCGTTAGAGAAGAAATAAGAGAAACAATATATATGTATACACACACGTATTGGACACACCCATGTGTGTGTATTTTTTTAAAATCTCATATTCCAACCACTCAAAGCAATTGTTGAATATATGTATCATCTTGGTTTATACCCAGATTTCATGTCCAGGATAAGCCATGTTTTTCACATAAATATTTTCCCATATTAGATATGTACCTAGATATTGACCATAACCGTGGATTCTTAACATGACATTAAAATTTCATTTCACTATTAGAAAATCATAATGTGTTATTTTTTTTTCACCAAATCCTTTCCAAGTTTCACAAGAACTTCATTTTATTAATTGAGCTGTTATATCTATGATTATTTGTTTCAACGGACATGGAATCCTTCCTAGAAAAAAAAAAAATGTTGAATTAGAATTACAGCTCAGAAGCAGTCACCCATACAGTCATACTAATAGAAGCTGTGAACTTTACTTGTCTTCTTATACCCATTCATATAATGTCACCACTATTCCCTGAAACATGGAGAAGCAGAGACTTCTTTCTAAGTTTAAATACTTTCTTTGATTCTCTTCTTGCTGCTGCATCCTTTCTTACAGGAGCAGCAGTATAAGAGGCTATTTTTGGAAATCCAAAACCAAAACAGTGGTTGGGAAGTCATGTGTTAGGTGTGGTTAGGGCCTGTCAACCAGCTATGCTCAGTCCTTTACCCTCTGAAATATTTGAAAGCTCCTAGTGGGTCCTCTGATGTAGACGTGAGCAAAAATTCAATAGGACAAAGATTTAAACGTGTTCTGTGCTTCTTTTCTATTAGAGATGTATTCCCTGGTTGAATTTTGGCTTCACACTTTATTTTCTTCTGCTCACTGCCTCTTATTGCATCACTTATTTATTTTTTCATTCTTTCTTTCTTCTCCTCCTTACTAATTTTGTTTTTGAAAATTCAATTCATTTTTTGCTATAGAATATTTTGTATGCTAGGCAGTGTTCCATTTCTGCCATGTTTTTCCCCCACAATCTGTCAACCAAACCTTATTCTATAGTTGACTTCCCCTTGAGAAAAAGAAAAAGAGACAAAGTTTTTCAAACAAGTGTATGAAGCAGTAGTGGGGGAATCACCGTGATTGCATTTGGAAACACAGACTTCATGTCTTCATTTAAAAACAAAAATTTATGGCTGTATTGTGGTATATGGAAATTCCCGGGCCAGTGATTGAAGCTGAGCTACAGCAGCAAGATTCTTTCACCTGCTGTGCCAGGCCAGGGATTGAACCCTCACCTCTGCAGAGACCTGAGCTGCTGCAGTTGGATTCTTATCCCACTGTGCCACAGCAGGGGCTCCCATGACTTCATAATTTTTATCATCTTTTAAATTAGAGTGGTCAACAGTGTATATTTCCGGATGTGTATTTTGTGTGTGTGTGTGTGTGTGTGTGTGTAATTGTAGAATATTTTTCTTATTACTGAAACAGATTCTGGACTATAATGATATCATCTGGTCATCTGCTAATTGAAATAATTCCTGCATGTTTGAAGGCAACAGAGGATCTGTGAACTTGTAAAATTTCTTTATCTTTTATAGACATAATCATCATGGCAAACCATTACAGAGAGATGGATAGCAGGAGAGTAAAAGGAAAACAATAGCATATTGAGCCAGGCTCTTAAGAAAGGCTGTGGGTTAAGAATCTAATGTTGTCACTGCAGTGGCTTGTGTTGCTGCTGTGACACCGGTTTGATCCCTGGTCCAGGAGATTCTACATGCTGTGGGCACAGCCAAAATTAAAAAAAGAAAAAAAAAAGAAAGAAAAACCATTAATAATAGCTATGTAGCTCAATCAGAATTGAATGGTGAGACTGATAGAAACTGGTTTGGGTTTGGATTAAGTACCTGAAGAAGTTGTTTTTGTTTTTATTATGTTACTCTGGTAAGATTAAAATTAACCTGAGTAAGGGTAAGGAGGACTGAGAAATTGATGTTACTTGTTTCATTGTAACAAGCTAAAGAAGATAAATTTTGCAAATTTTTAAAGTAAAACCTGGTTTGTGCCTAACGTGAAGTTATTTGTAATCGTTATAGGACTGTTCACATAATTTACTGTGGAAACACTTATGTGTGGGTTTTGCAGCATGTGATATATACATAATATTACCTTTGTAAATTCTGAAAAGTTCTGAATTCTGAAACATATGTGATTCCAAAAACTTCAGATAAAGAATTATAAACCATTGGAAGGAAAACTGGAAGGGGAATTGTGAGTGAGCTAAAAACTTCAATAGAGGAAATCAGTAACTATTTTGTAAAATGCTTAAATCAAGAAGTAAAAGTATATGCATGTTATATAGGGTTATGGACCAGACAATTTAGTTAGAAATTCAAATAAATTTCCCTTTGAAGTAGAGTGGAATGGGGTGGGAGATTTTCTTCTCATCCCATGCTCTTAAGAACTCTTTGGACTGTTACTGCATGTATGTATTATTTAGGTTTAAATAAATTAATTTCTTCAACAAACTTGCTTTTTTGTACAATATTATAGGTGATATATCTCAAAAGGTAAAAAATTAAAAGCTTCAAGAAATAATATGCAAAATAGACTGTAAACAATAAAACATACTACAAAAAAAGTAAGTGATAATTTAGCTATGCAGAGAAGAGAATGACTCCTGTTTTTAGAACTAAGAGTGTAAGTAGCTGAAAAAGTCTGTGTTTATGGGGAGATGGACCTGGTGGACTGTCAGGGAAGGAAGAGGGGAGTGAGGCAGAAGAGTCTTCAAAATGATGACTTGTTGGAGCTGAAAGGTCTCAATCCAAGAGGTTTAAGAGGGAGATGGAAATGGGGGGAAAGATACCGGAAAGTTTATAACGGAGAACATATTTCCACACCTTTCTGGTAGACAGGGAAAACCAATCTGCAGCTCCCTAATTTAGATCTATCTTCAGACAGATCTAACAACAACAACAAAACCTATCTGAACAGCTTCTTATCTGTTAGGGAGGGGAGAAAAAAATGCATCTTCCGTAGGAAATCTAGGTTAATTAATTTTACTTTCAATTAAAAGACTCTGAAACATAAGCAAGAAGGTTTTTTAAGAAACTGAGTATAAAGTCAACTTTTTCCAGATTGCTAATTAAATGTATGACATAAGTGAAACATGGCTCATCTGACCAGGATCCCAAAGTAGATGAGCTAACTAAATCTCACAGGTGGTCCCTAAGGACAGCCTTCAACCCAGAATTCATTGCCCTAATCCAGCCTAAATATTTTAAGGGCGTGAACAAATATGATGAGGTCATTGATGAGAAAGGGTTCTTTGGTTCTATCCTCATCTTGGCAGCTGTGGCAGCTGTGATATCTCTTCAGACACCCAGATTATAGGTTAAACCCTCAAGTTGAGCCTTTGAGTTTTAGAAGGAGATAGAAATTTCTTGAAATAGGCTTTTGATGCAGCAGAAATGATGGCATAGGAGCTGTATGCAAAATTATTACAATGGGAGTGACCAGAAACATTGTCAATTAAAATAATATACAAAGACTTAATTTAAAAAATAGGTAATGAAGACAACTCTCCAAAGAGAACTTAACAACAACACAAAAAAATGCCTCAAGTCCATGTCGAGTTAAGAGTGTACATGGGAGTGGCAGTGAGGCCTCTGACAGGTGGCAGGGGAAATAAGTTGACAGATGAGCTTTACATTTCTTGAAAACTCTGTCTTTATCTCACAGTTCACAGAGGTGGATGGAAAGGGAGCAGATGTCAGAAACAGCAGTGCTTCTCAGGGAAGATTAAGTGGTAGAGGAAATGAAGATCACATTACCAAATAAGACAAGAAGGGAAAGCAGTGTGTCTAAATGGAATTGGATGGAATGGCCAGGTGGAATGTGAATCTGAAATTTGAGGAGATATCACACTAAAGCAGTGAACATCAAGCTATCACAATGTATCTGGTTGGGATTCCATTAATTGGTGACAATTATGGGTGCTTCATTTATTTGTTAATAAAATAGTGCCATGGAGGATAAGACAATTAAATTATTTTTTATATAAGTATATTTGATTTACAATGTTGTTAGTTTCTGATATAAAGCAAAGTTGATTCAATCATTTTTATACATTCTTATAGATATTCTTTTCCATTAGGGTTTATTACAGGATATTAAATACAGTTTCCTGAACTCTATTGTTGTTTATCTATTTCATATATAGTAGTTTATATCTGTGAATCCCAAACTCCTAATGTAGCCCTCCTCCTTCCCTTTCCCCTCTGGTAACCATGAGTTTGTTTCTATGTCTGAGTCTCTTTCTGTTTTGTAAATAAGTTCATGTGTATGGTATTTTAGATTCCACATGTCAATGATATCATATGATCATATTATGGTCATTGTATTTCTGACTTCACTTAGTATGGCAGTCTCTAGGTCTGTCCATGTTGCTGCGAATAACATTAAGGAAAATTACATTTTTAACTTTTAGACATGTATATTGTTTTATTTCAGAAATTATGGGAAGTTGAAAGTGTTGTTGCAATGTGTGGAAAGAACTAGGATTTAGGAAGATTTGGGGTTAACATAAGAATTGATTAAATCACAATACGTTACTTTTCATTCATTCTTTCCCCCCTCATTCCACTTCCCTTCTCTCCCTTTATTTCTTCATCTGTTCTTATTGGGATGGGGAAAGTGTGGGAAGTCACAAATGTTATTTAAATACAACTTATTATTAAGGGTATTGCCCACGTTATTATTATATGAGTATGGATTCAGTAAGCAAACATTTGTATAAGAAATGTAATCAATTAGATTCCTAGTCCACATATTAAAGATCTTTTCAACTAAAGGAACTTGAGGCTGGAATTTAAAAGACCTGACCGCTAGTTCTTAGTTTTCTCCTAGTTAGCACTATGACCTCAGGAAAGTCACATGCCTTCTTCGGCTGTTAATTTCTGTAGATAGAAATCTGAGATAATATCAGATATTGAATGTTCTTGGTGGTTTGAATACCATAGTAAGTGGTGATTCTAGTTAAAGCAGATGGCATTCACTGTAATCATAGAAAGGGAAAGGATGGCTCCAAGAACAGAAAGTTATCTTAGTAAAGGAGTTCCTACATTTTTATCTATTCATTCTACTAATGCTAATTAGACATGAGTGTGATTTTCTATGCCTGGGAATGTGTTTCTTCCAGATATACACATTGCTCATTCTTTTGACTTCTTTAGGTCTTCACTTAATGGCCATCTTCTCGTGAGGCTTTTCTTTTTCCCTATTTAAAATTGTACATATATGCGCATACATACATACACAAACACACCACACCCTTTATCTGGAATTCCCTGTCTCCCCATTTTATGTTTTATTTTTCTCCGTAACACTCCCGATTTTCTTATATTCTGAAAATTCCACTTGTTTATTTCATTTTTTATATCCCCCCCACTAGAAAGTAAGATGAATGCAAGGAATCTGCTTTGTTTAGTACTGTGACTTTAACACATAAAATAGAATTTATTGCATATTCAGCCCTCAGTAATATTAAATTCTTGGTCATCAAATAGCTGAGGGATTCTAGACTGGTTGTGAGTATATTGCTTAAGTGGGAATGGATAGGGAAACTAGGAAAGTCAGAGGTGGTAGTGGGTCCATAACTGTGATTTTCAAGTGTTCTGAGCAATAGGATCTTTGCTTTAGATGAAAACTTATGTAGAGGCTCCTATAAAAAGAGAGTAAGCACAGACCTAGTCTGAGTGAAGCAGGTGAATGGAATAAGGCCTACCCTGCTGCATCCTCAAGGTGGCCCCTAAAGAGGCTCTGAACAGATTTACCCAAGTTTACCTAATCTCAAAAACACTCGGATTACTTACTAAAAATATAAGTTCCCTGGCACCTCCCCTGGTAAGGAATGAGAGTATAGCAAGAAGTAGATAAAGAGGCAGAGGTTCATATCAAGGAAGGTGACAGTAGGTAACATGGAAGGGTAAGGATTTAAGAGGTTGAGCAGAAAGGTAGGTTAGCAAAAGGGCAGTGGGGTCTAGTAAGTAAGTAATTTTAAGGTGGTCATTCACACTTGTCTCCCACAAGAGAAGGATTAAATTAGATCTTGGTTTGGGTTGAGAATCAGATATGTTTAAAAAGAGAAAAACAAAGCCATATTTAGGGGTTTGTTTTGTTGAATTTTATTATTGACAATGGCGCCAAAGAACCAACATACAACCACTTGAACTAAATAGAACTTCAGAGCGTTCTAAACATTCAAACATGTGATGGAAAGAAAATTCCATTGGTCAAAGATCTCAGAAGAGACATAACTCACTCATTCATTAAACACTAGTACACAAACATAATCTAGAATAGCATGTATTCATATTTCTTGTTTTTTCATATTAAAAAAAAATGTCTTTTTCTATCAGCAGAACGTAATCAATTATCTGATTTAAGTTCTGAAGCCTCTCCAGACACATCTGCAGGTCCCATTGTATACTCATTCTTTGGTGAAAAATACCCATATATCCTATATCTTTTCACTCATCAATCCTTATAGTTCTTTGCATTCATAGAAATAAGTCTGAGTTTCTTCTGAGAACATCATATCCTCAAAACTACATAAAATAGAGAATTCTCTTTTCCTCTGGTGAAAAATACCCATATATCCTATATCTTTTCACTCATCAATCCTTATAGTTCTTTGCATTCATAGAAATAAGTCTGAGTTTCTTCTGAGAACATCATATCCTCAAAACTACATAAAATAGAGAATTCTCTTTTCCTCATTATCCTAGTTGCTTTTGGATGTTTCAGACTCTCAGCATCAAAATATCCAAAATGGAACTCATAGCCTCACTGAACCCATGGCTTATCCCCATCTATTATTCCCTATCTAGTGAACATCATCTCTCTGTCCAATCTATCCACCAAACCCCTGTTAGTTTTCAAAATAGTTTTCAAATATACACATTCTTCTTCTTACTCTCCAACTTGAGTGCAAGCTACTGTTTTCTTCTTCCTTAACTCCTGTAATAGGTTCCTACCTGTTCTACTGTCTACTTCTTGCAGACATTCTCTAAATTCTTGGGAGTCTGCTGTAGGAGTAGCTCTGTCAGTCACTTCTTTGATGTTTTCAATGCCCTTAGGCCATTTCATCATCTTTTTATCAGGGCCATTGAAGCATCCGGCATCCCAGTTGCTATTCCAGCTTTTAGTCTCTGCCTTCTTCTATTTATCGAATATTCTAATACCATTTTAATCTTCATAGAGCATCCATATTTGCCGACTGCCTTGTTGCTTGTTGAATTCGATTCGAACTTCTTAATTTAGCATTCTCTTCACCAGAAATACCCTGTTCTTATACTTATGCCTATCAAAATACTGGTCACCCTTCAAGACTCTTGAAGCTTTTCCTGTCCTTCCTTCAGCTTGATGAGGCCATTCTGTCCTTTGAACTCATATAGACCCAACATGCTCTCTTACTATAGATGATAGACGTCCTTGAAAGCAGAGCTTCACTTTTATATCTCCACCTTGCATTGTCCCTTCCACACAGATAATACTCCGTGCACTTAGTGAATTTTAATGCATTTTATTGGAATGGTTTTTTAGGCCTTGAGTCCCAGAAAAGAGCTAATTATGCTATTCATGTTAGTATTCTGGAGTTCTGTAATAATCAAATGGAAACCACCCCACATATGAAAGCATAGCTTCACTCTGTTTTATTTCAAAGTAAGCCAGGTTCTTTTACCATCAGAGAGGAAAAAGGGGGATTAAGCTGAAATTAATGTTTTGATGAAGATGAGGCAGATGGTAAATTGACCCGAGGGAAGCCAAAAAAAAAAAAAAAAATCAACTTGCCACATGTTAGCAACAGAGACTCTTCATGATTGATGTTCAGTGACTCGGAAATTCTCTTCAGGGCAAACTGCATTTTCACTGCTTACCCACATACATTCTGAGACATAGATTAATTTCAAAACAAGAATTTAAAGCTATAAGAAACTTAGACATCAACTTAGTTTGTGTTTTTCAAACTTCTCTCTCTCCTTTTTTTGTTTTTAAGCATTAGAACACTTTTTTCAATCAAAATCTTCTGTGAAATTCCATTATATGAAATAAACAAAAATAGAGGATTTGGTTTTGGTTTTGGTTTTGGTTTTGGTTAAAGCAGGGTGGGAGCCAGGGATCCAGCCCTCTTGCCTTGGGGATCTCCAGTTTCCACATTAGCCCCTGAAGCATGTCCAAGGAAACCCTGGAATGCTGATGATGTAAATTGGAAAGCCAAGGATCTGCTCTCACCTTATGCTCCTTACGTGAGGATGCAGGTTCAGAGAGATTACATGACATGCCTAGACTTAGAGAATTGTTCTGTGGTAGACCCAGGACTACAACTCAGTTTCCTGCTCTCCAATACAATACTATCCTCCCATTTCACCATGCTATTCTCTTTAGTGGCACATACCTCCTTCTAGTCCCTCAATTTAGTTTTTATTTTTCCCCATGGCAGTAGATTTGAACAAAAACTTCTGAAGTTCTTAAGTATTATTATTATTATTATTAAACTATAGTTAATTTACAACATTTCTTCTCTTTCTGTCATGCAGCAAACTGACCCGATCACACATAGTTCCCTGTGCTCTACAGTAAGGCCCCATTGCCCGTCCATCCCACTCCTTCCCCTGTCCTTCTGGGAACCACAAGTCTGCTCTCCTTGGCAGTGATCTGTTTCTGTTTTGTAGAAAGGATCATCTGTGCCATATTTTAGATTCCACAAATAAGTAATGACATATGGTTTTTGTCTTTTTCTTTCTGGCTTACTTCACTTAGAGTGTGAGAATCTCTAGTTCCATCTGTGTTGCTGCAAATGGCATTATTTTGTTCTCCTTTATGGCTGAGTAGTATTCCATTGTATGTATCTTCTTAATCCATTCATCCGTCAATGTACATTTAGTTTGTTTCTATGTCTTGGCTATTGTGTATAGCACTGCAATGAACATAGGGATGCATGTGTCTTTTTTCATGTCTGGATATATGCCTAGGAGTGGGATTTCTGGATAACATGGTAGTTCTATGTTTAGTTTTCTGAGGTACCTCCATACTATTTTCCACAGTGGTTGTACCAATTTACATTCTCACCAGTAGTGAAGGAGGGTACCCTTGTCTCCACACCCTCTCCAGCATTTGTTATTTGTTGGCTTGTTAATGATGGCCATTCTGACCAGTGTGAGGTGGTAGCTCATTATAGTTTTAATTTGCATTTCTCTAATAATTAGCGATGTTGAGCATTTTTTCATATGCCTATTGGCTATTTGTATGCATTCTTTGGAAAAGTGTATATTTAGGTCTTCTGCCCATTTTTCAATTGGGTTGTTTGTTTTTTTGCTGTTAAGTTGTATGAGCTATTTGTATATTTTAGATATTAGGCCCTTGTCTGTTGCATCATTTGCAAAGATTTTCTCCCATTCTGTGGGTTGTCTTTTCATGTTTTTAATGGTTTCCTTTGCTGTGCAAAGGCTTTTAAATTTGACTAGGCCCCATTGGTTTGTGTCTTTATTGTCACTATTCTAGAAGGTGGATCAGATAAGATGTTGCTGTAATTTATGTCAAAGAGCATTCTCCCTATGTTTTCCTCTAAGGGTTTTGTAGTATCTGGCCTTATATTTAGTTTATTTCCGTTTATTTTTGTGTATGGTGTTAGAGAGTGCTTTATTTCCGTTCTTTTACATGTAGCTGTCCAGTTTTCACAGCACCATTTATTGAAGAGACTATCTTTCTTCCACTTGTTCTTGCCTCCTTTGTCATAGATTAGTTGACTGTAGGTTCTTGAGTTTATTTCTAGGCTTTCTATCCTGTTCTATTGACTTATATTTCTGTTTTTGTGCCAGTACCATATTGTTTTGAAAACTATAGCTTTATAGTATTATATGAAGTCAGGAAGCTTGTTTCCTCCATTTTCGTTTTTCTTTTTCAATATTGCTTTAGCTATTTGGGGTCTCCTGTGTTTCCATACAAATTTTAAAATATTCTGTTCTAGTTCTGTGAAGAATGTCCTTAGTAAATTGATAGGGATTGCACTGAATCTGTAGATTGCCTTGGCTAGTATAGTCATTTTACAATATTGATTCTTCCAATCTAAGATCATGGTATATCTATCTTTCTATCCATTTGTTGTCTTTGATTTCTTTCATCAAGATCTTATAGTTTTCAGAGTATAAATTTTTGTCTCTTTAGGTAGGTTTACTCCTAGATATTTTATTCTTTTTGATGCAGTTGTAAATGATTTCTCTGATTTCTCTTTCTCATCTTTCATTGTTATTATATAGAAATGCAGAGTTCCTGTCATGGCACAGTGGTTAACAAATCCAACTAGGAACCATGAGGTTGCGGGTTCGAGCCCTGGCCATGCTCAGTGGGTTAAGGATCCAGCATTGCCGTGAGCTGTGGTGTAGGTCACAGATGTGGCTCAGATCCTGCATTGCTGTGGCTCTGGTGGAGGCCGGCAGCTACAGCTCTGATTAGACCCCTAGCCTGGGAACCTCCATATGCCATGAGAGTGGCGCTAGAAAAGGCAAAAAGGTGAAGAAAAAAAAAAAAAAAAAAAAGAAATGCAGTTGATATCTGTGTATTAATTTTGTGCCTGCAAGTTTGCCAAATTCATTGATGAGTTCTAACTTAGAAGTTTTCTGGTGCTGTCTTAGGGTTTTCTAAGTATAGAATCATGTCATCCACAAACAGTGATAGTTTTACTTCTTCTTTTCCAATTTGTATTCCTTTTATTTCTTTTTCTTCTTTGCTGTAGCTAGGACTTCCAAAACTATGTTTAATAATAGTGGTAAAAGTGGACATCCTTATCTTGTTCCTGATTTTAGTGGAAATGTTTTCAGTTTTTCACCACTGAGAATGATGTTAGCTTTGGGTTTTTCATATATGGTTTTTATGTTGAGATAGGTTCCTTCTATGCCCACTCTCTGGAGAGTTTTTATCAGAAAAAGCTACTAAATTTTGTCCAAAGCCTTTTTTGCATCTATTGAGATGATCATATGGTTTTTATTTTTCAGTTTGTTGATGTGGTGTATCACATTGGTTGATTTATGGATATTGAGGAATCCTTGCATCCCTGGAATAAATCCCACTTGATCATTGTGTATGATCCTTTTAATATATATTTGGATTTGGTTTGCTAGTATTTTGTTGAAGATTGTTGCATCTGTGTTCATCAGTAATATTGGTCTGTAATTTTCTTTTTTTGTGGTATCTTTGTCTGATTTTGGTATCAGGGTGATGATGGCCTCAGAATGAGCTTGGGAGTGTTCCTTCTGCTATTTTTTGAAAGAGTTTCAAAAGGTGTTAACTCTTCTCTGAATGTTTGATAGAATTCACCTGTGTAGCCATCAGGTCCTGGACTTTTGTCTTTTGGAAGGTTTTTAATCACATTTTCAGTTTCAGTACTTGTAATTGGTATGTTCACATCTTCAGTTTATTACTGGTTCAGTCTTGGTAGGTTGTAGCTTTGTAAGAATTTGTTCATTTCTTCTAGGTTGTCCATTTTATTGGCATATAGTTCCTTATAGTAGTCTCTTATGATCCTCTATATTTCTGTGGAGTCAGTTGTAATGTCTCCTTTGTCATTTCTAATTATTTTGATTTGAGCCCTCTCCCTTTTTTCCCAAGGGTTTATCAATTTTATCAATTTTGATCTTTTCAAAGTACCAACTTTTGGTTTCATTGATCTTCTCCATTGTTTTCTTTGTTTCTATTTTATTTCTGCTTTGATCTTTATGATTTCTTTCCTTTTGCTAATTGTGGGCTTTTTCTGTTCCCCACTATGGAAAAGCCCAAGATGTGAGATATCCTGGAGAATGTTCCATGTGCACTTGAGAAGAATGTGTATTCTGCTGCTTTGGGATTGAAAGTTCTATAAGTATCAGTTAAATCTCCCTGGTCTAGCGTTTCATTTAAGGTCTGTGTTTCCTTGTTGATTCTCTGTCTGGATGATCTGTCCCTTGATGTAAGTGGGGTGTTAAAGTCCCCCACTATTATTTTGTTATCTTCTAATATTTTCTCTGGCCCTTTCTCTTTCTCTTCTCCTTCTGGAACGCCTATGATGTGTATGCTGGTACATTTAATGCTGTCCCAGAGATCTCTCAGATGCTCCTCAGTTCTTTTCACTCTTTTTTCTTTATTTTTTTTCCATGGAAGTGATTTCCACCACTCTGTTTTCCATGGCAAATATTTCTTCTTCTGCCTCTGTTATCCTGCTGCTGATTCCTGCTAGTGTATTCTTTATTTCAGATATTGTGCTATCCGTCCTAGTTTTCTTGTTCTTTAGGTCTTGTAGGTCTTTATTAAACATTTCTCATAACTTCTCTATCTGTGTCTCCATTTTTTTCCAAGTTTTGGATAATCTTTACTATCATCACTCTGAATTCTTTTTCAGGTAGATTACCTATCTCCTCTTCATTAGTGCTTGTGTGTGTGTGTGTGTGTTTGTCTTGTTTCTTTGTCTGAAAGCTATTTCTTTGTCATCTCATAGTGTCTAACTTTCTATATTTATTGTCCCCTTGATTATAGGTATGTAGATGCAGCAGTTGGTGTCTCATCTTGGAGTCTCAGGGTGGTAGTGACTCACATGTACCTAGAGCATGTGATGGAAACAGTGGTATTATGCTAACTCTCTTAAATCCAGGTGGCTATTAGGAACAGGGTTTGTGTGGGTATTGGCTGTGGTTTGCAGTTCTCGCTTTTGTGGCAAGGGCTGGGGGTTCAGGAATGGCTCTTGTGACCCCTCTTGCTTCTAGGTATCTCTCAGGAAGTTTTCCTGTAATTGTCAGCAGTTGATCTTGCAGTCCCTCCCTTTATCAGGGAGGCTCTAGGGACTTCTCTCTGTACCCTGGGGGCATTCTCTGTAGCTCTGGAGGCAGGAGTCACTCCTTAACTGTTGCTAAGAGGCTTTCTCTATAGCCATAAGGCCTGCACCCTTCTGGCAGTCCCTCCTCTCCTGGGCTGATGGTAGAGTGCTCCCTGTGGCCATTGTGAAACAAAAGCTTTCAGCAGCAGATCCTTCTCAGCTCCTTTGGCCATGTAACATATGCTGCTTCACAGTCCCCTGTTTGATTGTTGGCAGAGATCATGGAGCTTGTGCTATTCCCAAAATCATTCTGCAAATCTGCTGAGCTGTTTGTGTCTCCTGGCTGTGTGCATTGTTTCCAAGTTCATTTTGCCCCTTCCCTGGGCCTTTTTAGGTTTTCTACCTGCCCATCTGGCCTTTCGTGACTCTCAGGATCCTTTGTGCCATTTCCAAGTTCACTTTCTCCTCCCATTATGCAGATTATGGCTTTACACCCGCCCACCAGGCCTTCTGTGACTCCTAGGACCTTTTGCACTGTTTCTGAAATAGCTTTACCAGTTCATTGGGTTCTTCACAGCTCTCCACCTGCCCAGAAAGCTCCTTGTGGATTTCCAGGATCCTTCATGCTGCTTCCAAGATATTATTTCTCCATCCCCTAGGCAAATTATGGCACTGTGCAGACTCCCAGGATATTCCCCTGTTTCTGAGGTAATTTTCTCCACCTCATAGAAAGATTGCAGCTCCATCTAGGAGGCCCCTTGCAGAATCCCACCCCTCTGAGCAACTTCAAAAATAGCCTTCTCAACCCCCTAGGTAAATTGTGGCTCTCTGTTAGCTCAGGAGGTTCCTTGCAGAATCTTGGGCAGTCCATGTTGTTTCCACAGTCACCTTCTGTCTGCTAGGCAAATTGCAGTTGTGTGCCCACTCAGAAGGTCCCTTTCAGACTCCCAGGGTCTTTCCCTGTTTCCGAGCTAACTTTCTCTGTGTCTTAAGAAGATCACTGCTTTGTGTCCGCCTAGGAGGCCCCTTGCGGAATCCCGCCCCTCTGCGCTGCTTCAAAGATAACTTTCTTTACCCTCTAGGTAAATTTCAGCTCTGCACTGGGCCCTGTGGTCCTTTGTGGACTTTCAGGATCCAGAATCTTTATGCTGTTTCTGAAATAACTTTCTCCACCCCCTATGCAAATTGTGGCTCACTACTAAGGGGGCCACTTGTGGAATGCTGCCCATCTGTACTGTTTCTAAAATTGCCTTCTGTCCCCTAAGGAAAACAGGGCTCTCCACCTGCATACTGGGCTATCTGTGATCCCCTGAGCCTTCTGCACTGTTACAGCAGTAGCTTCAGTGTTCCCCTGCCCAGCTGCAGGGTGGTGTCGCACTGTTTGGGCTATTCCCTGGTTCCCTTCTTCCCCAAGGGTTCCCTCTGCTTGCTCCACATTCTCTGTAGCCTTAAAGGCTATGGGCTGCTCCACAACTTCTGCTAAGCAGCTACTGCTCGAGGGTAGAGCCTAGAGCTGGAGAAGCTGGGGTCTTGCAGTCTGAGAGCACTTGCAGGGGGTAAAGCTATAGTGGAGGATCCCACTCCTTCTCTCCAACACCCCCTAACAATGGCACCTAGCCTCCAAGCCCAACTGGGGTTCCTCAGCTTACAGCTTCAAATGGAGTCACTCTAGATTCTAGTCCATCCAAGGCTGTCTCTGCACTACCAATCCTAGATTTTCCCCAGATTTTTGTCTGAGTATGATCTCCAAAGCTGGAGTGTCAGTTCCTGGCCTCTGGCCACCCCAGCTTATGGTTGAGGAGTGCAGGGCAGTGACACTGACCATTTGTAGAAGACCGTTTCTATTTTAACTGCTTTACACCGATTGCTGTGTTCTCTTCCAGTACTCCAAAGTTCTTCCTCTGTCTTGGCTGGTCTCCTCACTGGTTTGGGAGACTTCCCAGGGTACACAGTTTTTTTGTTTTTTCTTTTCTAGCTCCCTCCCAGAGGCGAAGGTCCTGACCTGCTTTGTTTCTCCTCTTCTCTCCATTCTTCTTTTCCTCCCTCTCCTCCCTGTCTCCTTGGCCCCTGGAAATTACCATTTTCTTCTCTCAGTCTAAGAGTTTGACTGTTTTACATATGTCATATAAGTGGATTCAGCAGCCACAGTTCTGGGAATTATCCAAAAGATTTAAACTCAAGATTTCAAAGAGGTTTAGCATCCTAACGTTCATGGCAGTGCTATTCACAATAGCCAAGACGTGGAAATACGTGTCCATTGATAGGTGAATATGTGTATATGTAATAGAGTATTATTCAGCCTTAAAAAATTAGGAAATTCTGCAATATGCAGCAACATGGATGAACCCTGAAGACATCGTGCTAATCGAGGTAAGCCAGATAGAGAAGGACAGAAACTTCATGATTACTCTAATGCGAGGTATCTATAATGGTCAAAATACTTTTTTTATTTTAAAGTCACTTTTTATTGAAAACATCTGAGATTAGGAAGTCTTTAAAAATTCAAGATCCTAGCATCTAGGATAAACCACTATTAATCCTTCCTTTGGACACTTCTCTTTTGAATGTAAATGCATGAATTTATATAATTTAATATATATGTTCTCTGAATATTACAGTTATTAACTTTTAGTCATATGTTGCCAGTTCTTTTTCTCAAATTGTTACGTGTTTTTCAGTCCATTATTTTGCCATGAAGAAATATTTCACATCCATGAGACACTTTATGTCTTTAGGTTTTGTGTCAAATATCAAAAATTAGGTTTGTTTTTGTTTTTAACTCCTGTCTTACCAGAATCATCACTTAAACTGTACTCTTGGACTTTGAGTTTTTGACTCATCTAAAAGTTTTTGGGGGAGAGATGGAAGCCAGTTCTTCTAAAATGATTTATTCAAAAATCTGATTTGCAATGCCACCTGAATCACAAACTAAATTCTCAGATATGTTTCACTCTTTACTATGTGCTTTTTCTATTCAGCTGATCTGCTGGTGGACTTTTACAACAGACGTGTGATGTTTCTCGCTATAATTTTTATATTAGATTTAAATTTTCATATTAGAAGGTTATATTATTTCAGATTACATTTGTTCTTTTTTGTGTTTTAGAAGTTTCCTGGCTCCTCTCAACTGTTTATTCTGCCAATTAAATCTAGAATCATTTTTTCAGGTTACCTCTTCCAAAATTATACTGAAAAATTTCTCTAAGATTATATTATAGTTATTAAATTTTAGGAGAATTTACAACCTTAAGTATTAGAGTTTCCTCTTCAAGATCTGTTTCTCATTTTATTTTAGCTTTGTCCCTCAGCATAATTTTGTAAATTTATTCATACGGTACTGCACATTTCCTGTTAGATTTACTCCCAAGTATTTTCTCTTGCATACCCTACATTCATTTAGTGATTGATTTGAAGTACTATCTGACAAATTGAGTCTGCTGTGCGAATATGAATTTTTTAAAAATTTCTATTAACAGTTGTCACCAAAGACCTCTCCTTTTGCGATTTTACAATATGCATCACAGTTTTCCCAAGCAGGTCAAATAGTACCTCAGACTCCTTTAAACAGTGGGTCATTTCTGGATAACATCCCTCACCTATATGCGCCATTAAAAAACATATTTGGCCAAGATTTCACTATAAATTATTCAGAGAGTTAGGTTTTCATTATTTTTCTAGTCTTACCTAAAGAAGAAACACAAGTGGAAAGTCCTTGACTATGCAAACTCACTAGGGCTAAAAAATAAATACTCTAAATTCAGTCAAACAACCATTACATTTAATTCCCATTTATCTAGCAAAAAATTATTGAGGCTTTTATGTTCAAAGTTCTAAAAGTAGAAACATCACTCTGCAGACTCATTGTCTAGTTCTAAAAACAGATGAAACAAATAATTGAAATACATGTTCTGAACAATTAAATCTGATAAAGTTAGTGAGAGCTTGAAATCAAACGGCAGTTAAAAACCTAATGACTCTGTGTGTGTATGTGCACGCGCATGCATGTGTGCATCAGTAGCACTTATTTGTAATGAATAGCACACTCAGACAGAAAGATGCCTGGCTAAGGCAGGTTTCTGTAAGGTATAACTGTTAACTCTTTTTCCCACTCTGCAAACAAAAATGTTGTCAGTAATGATGAGGTTAGCCCTACGCTATTTATAAGTTCTAATTCTAGCAATAACTTTTGGAATTTTAAAACTCAAGTGTTTAATAAAAAGATTTGGGGAGAATGATTAAGTTCATGGGTCTAGAGTAAGAGCTGTATCCTTTTTATTACATTGCTATGTATGTACATTACAATGAAGTAGAGTATAATAAAATATACACACTCACGCATGAATGTTGGGTTTCTTAGGTAAACTTCCAGCTTCTCCTCACTAAGCAACTGGTTGGGAGAATACTTCTTTCATTGTCCAAGTTGTGCTGATTCTTCTCTGTAAGCACCACAGTTTTCTCATCCTACACTGGTCTGTGCTAGGACATCACACTCTGTTGTTTTAAGTTCACTATTTCTATATACAGAAAACTCTCATCTTTTGATTTTGTACTTGTTCAGAGATCCATCTCCAGTGTCACTAGAGTTTTGTTTTGTGCTTTACTTCCTTCACTGGGGGAGTCAAAACTATGGGCCTGCTTAACCTGTCACCCTCATGATTGCTTTGCCATGTCGTGATTTTTTTTTTTTGGACACCTTATGTTCTGAGAACACTGTGTATGCTGAGCTCTATCCTGTGTGAAAATGAGCCACATTTTTTTTGTGTGTGTCTTTTTTGCCTTTTTTTTTAGGGCCGCACCTGTGACATGTGGAGGTTCCCAGGCTAGAGGTCTAGTTGGAGTTGTTGCTGTCAGCCTATCCCAGAGCTACAGCAATACCAGATCCGAGCTGTGTCTGTCTGCGACATACACTACAGCTCATGGCAATGCCAGATCCTTAATCACTAAGGGAGCCCAAGGATAGAACCTGCAAACTCATGGTTCCTAGTAGGATAGGTTTCCACTTGCCATGATGGGAACTCCCACTTTTTTTTTTTTTTTTTTTTTACTTTGTGGGAATAAAGCTCTTGTTTGGCAAGCAAGCTAAAAAATTGTCTTTTCTCCATTGGACAGAATTATGCATGTGATCACACACCTGTGGAGTTCCATGAAATAATAGCCCCTTTTTAACACAGCAGGAGCTCTTGGTATTAACTATTTAACCCAGTTGATTTTTGAGAATTTTGCTAAAGCTCTGCTTCCCTTTCATCCACACAGTATGTGTATATTTACCAAAATCTGCATATTGTTTTGGGGAATTGATTGCTTTTCTAGGAACCCCCATGCTCTGGTGCTCTATTGACTCCAGGAAAGGACCCTTTGTTTAACCATTTCACTTCCACTATCATGTAGAACACATGCAGTTTGAAAAGTAGAAAAAAAATATATGTATTAATGGAACGTTTTAATAAAGTTAGAATGGTCCTTTAAGTGAATTTTTGCCTTTTCAAGGGCTGCACCCACGGCATATGGAGGTTCCCAGGCTAGGGGTCTAATTGGAGCTGTAGCTGCAGGCCCACACCAGAGCCATAGCAACGCGGGATCTGAGGCGCGTCTGCAACCTACACCAGAGCTCACGGAAACACCGGATCCTTAACGCACTAAGCAAGGCCTGGAATTGAACCTGCAACCCCATGGTTCCTAGTCACATTCGTTAACCACTGAGCCACTGTGGGAACTCCAAGTAAATGTTATTTTATGTGCAGTTTCTTTTTAAACAAAATTGCAGCCTGCGGGTTAAATATCCATGGGAATATCTCTCCCAGACATGCCTATAATATGTCCTCTGCTTCCACATTCTCTCTTTAACTAATTTCAACCCAGTCCACGCAGCTTCTGTTCCTACTCTCCCCCAAAACACTTCTCATGGTTATCAGTTCCCTATATCTTGGCCCATGTAATGGTTACTTTTCTCTTCACATCTTACTGTATTTCTTAGAAACAGCAAATATAAGTCACCTTTCCCTCCATCTTAGAACACATTCTCCTCTCTTCCTGGTTTTTCTTACTAGCTCTCTAATATCTTTCGACTGCTTATTTCTCCTCTCTGCCTCCAAATGTTGAAGTGACCTGGGCTATCTCTTCTTCTCTGTCTACACACACACACTCTCTAGCTGAAGTAATCTAGGATTTTTTTAGCATTAAATACCACCTATATGCCCTATTTTTATTATTACCGTATCTCTAGGTCTGAACTCCAAATTTGGATATCCAACCACTTCCGGATGTATATATATATATGTATGTATATATATATATATATACACACACACATATTTCAGTGTCTAATCAGCATCTTAAATTTAACTTTCCAAAACAGAACTCAACCTATGTTGTCCCATATTCTTTTTTTACCCTTACTGTGTAATTGTTGCTAGATTCTTTAATATGTAAAAGTTCACTTTAGAATTACAGATGAATTTATTCCTACATAAGAGTTTTACAATTACAAATGATGTATGGGAACAAGAGTCTTTATCTTAGTCGTAGGCAGACATAAAAGTTCGCCTTCGATTTCTTGTATTTTTCCCACGCCCCTCTTACATCTAATTCAGCTTCCCTGATTGTCATTTTATTACCTAGGTTTTCTTTCTCTATTTTTTATTTTTCATAATGCCTCATTGAAAAGTTTTTTTTTTTTAAATTCCATCCTTTTTCTAATCATCCTCCTAAAGGGATGGATTTTAATTCACATAAAAAAAAATGCTTATAGGAGTTCCCATTGTGGCTCAGTGGGTTAAGGACCTGATGTTGTCTCTGTAAGGATGTGGGTTTGATCCCTGGCTTGGCTCAGTGGGTTAAGGATCTGGCATTGCCTCGAGCTGTGGTGTAGGCTGCAGATGTGACTGAGATCCAGGGTTGCAGTGGTTGTGGCAAGGTCTGCAGCTGCAGCTCCGGTTTGACCCCTAGCCCGGGAACTTCCATGTGTTACAGATGCAGCCATAAAAAGAAGAAAAAAATGCTTATAATTCCTAAAATGTTAAATATAGGTAAATGTAGAATATAATTTCTTGTAAGGGGAACTTATAATTGATAGCTACTGTAATGCCAGTGTATTAGGTTATATTGAGGAACAGAGAGGTTGCAAAAATGGTTTCTAAACTTACATACTACAAAAACTAGTTGTAATTTTTATGCATTAAAAAATTGATGTTGGAGTTCCCATCGTGGTGCAGTGGAAATGAATCCGACTAGAAACCAGGAGGTGTGGGTTTCGATCCCTGGCCTCGCTCAGCGGGTTAAGGATCTGGTGTTGCTATGAGCTGTGGTGTAGGTCACAGACGCGACTCGGATACCACATTGCTGTGGCTCTGGCGTAGACTGGCAGCTGTAGCTCCGATTAGACCCCTAGCCTGGGAACCTCCATATGCTATGGGTGTGGCCCAAGAAAGACAAAAAAACAACATCAAAAAAAGTTGATGTTATTATCACTACTGAAAATGAATTTAATATATCAGTTCAATTATATCCAGTAGTTATATAGAGCGTGTGTCTTATATAAAGCTAGGAGCTGTAAACATAGAGAAAATTTAGAGTTACTCAAGGAGTTGACTGTCAAGGAGGGGAGATAGATAAACAAGTAAATAAAAAAGACAGCAAAAAAAGTACAATAATAAAGACATATAGGAGATAAAGTGGAGGCAGACAAGAGGGTGTGAATGGCTGCAATGGAGAGGGTGTGTCCATCATGCAGCAGCTCAAGCAAAAAACAGAGGTGCTGTCCTTCATTTTTCCCTCTACCCAGTTCAAGTTCAGGATCTGCTTACTCTACTCCAGGGGTTGAAAACCTTTTAAGAGACAGATAGTTAATATTTTAGGCTTTGCAGGCCACATGTGGTTGCTGTCACATTTTCTTCTTATCTCTCTCTCTTTTTTTTTTTTCAAAACCATTTAACATAGTAAAAAATCATTCTTAGCTATGAACACAAGCTAGGGCCAGATTTAGCCCCTGGGGCTGTAGTTTGCCAACAACTGCTTTCCTCCAAAACCTTTTCCCAAACCCAGTCACTGCTCTCTTCAACTACTATCCTAGTTGGAAAGACCACTGTCTTTTTCCTGCACTACTGCATCAGTCTCTTACTTGATTTCTTGATTCTACTCTTGACTCTTCCTAATTCACACTCCGCAAAGTGGCCAAAAGATCTTTTGAATTTTATATATCACTTCCCATGTCAAGGAAGCCTTCCGTGATGAACCTATAATAAATAATGCCTTGTAATATTAGTATAATACTTAAAACTGAGGGTTTGGTGGAGGAGAGGTGGTATTTCCAGAAGAGCAATATAATTCTCACCATTCTTTTTTTTTTTAAAGTATGTGCTACTGTTACTAACACGGTTAAAATAAGAAGCAATCTGAGATTTATCTTTTTATATAATGAAATATAATTATCCTGAATAATGAAAGTAATTGATAAAATTGTAAATAACCATTGAATTTAATTGTAAATAACTCAGTAAATATTTAAGCTTAGCAGGACCAAGAGGAAGGTGGAGGAGGAAGGGGGCACAGGGCAGGGAAGAGGAGAGTACATAGTCTTTCATCTAAAGTGGGATAAAACTCAGTGTTTGTATCTACATTGTTTCTCTCTCTTTGGGTTGCTCTGGGTCTTCACTGGTCTGGTCCTGTGTTAAATTTTTTCTATGTTGTAAGTGAGCTCTATTTGTGAAAATCTCCACAACCCCTACTCCCTTCTGTTACTTTCTACCCAATTTTTGACAATGTCTTTTCTTATCCTTAACAGCACTTTTTTTCTGCTTTGTTCTTCCTTCCTCTTCCTTTGATTCACCAATTCTTCTTTCACGAAGGGCCTAACCTGCTTCTGTCTTTTCCCAGGTGTGTCTTATTCTTCCACAGCACTATTTTTGAACCACACAGCTCAACATTTTACCAACTCACCTTCTTAAAGGAAGCAGATAACTGGAGTTCCCATCGTGGCGCAGTGGTTAACAAATCTGACTAGGAACCATGAGGTTGCGGGTTCTTATCCCTGGCCTTGCTCAGTGGGTTAGGGATCCGGCGTTGCCATGACCTGAGGTGTAGGTTGCAGACGTGGCTTGGATTCCACGTTGCTGTGTCTCTGGCATAGGCCGGCGACTACAGCTTCAATTTGACCTCTAGCCTGGGAACCTCCATATGCTTCCAGAGCTTCAATTTGACCTCTAGCCTGGGAACCTCCATATGCTTCCAAAGGAAGCAGTTAACACTTGCAGCAAAAATTAAAATTAAACATAAATTCAGTTACACATATCAGAATGAATTACACACATATCATGGAGATATTTTCAAGAGTTACCTTTTTAAATAATATATTCTTTTTCTCAAAAGATGAAAATGCTTTTTTTCATCTATTGCCTCTTTGTTCCCATAAAGTTAAGTTTATTTGTTTTAATTTTTCAGTTTAAGAATTGAGTTTGGGTCTTATTATGCCTGCTTTACATAGGGTGAAACTGAAGTCCAGAGCAGGAAGGCAGTCCCCTCAAGGACCCCCAGGGTGTGTTCCAGCCAGGGCTGGGCCTCGCAGGTTCTGTGGCCTAGAACTGCATTTTTTCTCCTGATTTTGCTGAGAGCAACTAGAAATTAAAGTAATTTCTAATTTCTGCTTCAAGTTATTTATCAGTCAAGGTCATTTGTTTTACTTATTTTGACCATATCATCCCTTTGAAGAGAATTCCAAACACATTCCTCCTAAACCCATGTTTCTCAAATTTGGGTAATGTGCAAATACCCTTTAAAGGGAAAGAATCCTCATCAATTATGAGCATAGGCAAACGATTTTTATTCGTAATATTACTTATGTACGACTACAAGTTTATGTTAACTATCTACAGAGGTAAAAGAATCCCACTCTTGGTTTTTAAAATCCAGTTAGTAGGATTTCCCATTGTGGCACAGCAGAAATGAATCTGACTAGTATCCATGAGTGTGTAGGTTCGATCCCCGGCCTTGCTCAGTGGGCCTGGGGTCTGGCATTGCCATGAGCTGTGTTGTAGGTCGAAGATGTGGCTCAGATACCGAGTTGCTGTGGCTGTGGTGTAGGCTGGCAGCCATAGCTCCGATTTGACTCCTAGTCTGGGAACCTCCGTATGCCAGCTCTAAAAAGCAAAAAGCAAAAAAAAAAAAAAAAAAAAATCCAGTTGGTAATAAACAGGACAAATGGAGTGAAAGGAGGGGCTTGGGATGTAGCAGAGAGAAATTTACAAACTAGGCAGCCAGAAAAACAGCCAGCCCTGGCCATCTTGGTGTGGAAATATTGGAGAAGAGAAACTGTCTGCAGTGGAGAAGTTTGAAGAAAGAAAACAAACCTTTCCTACTTTTTAGTTTCCTAGCCAATCTTGAGACTCTTGCTTATTTTTTTTTTTAAGTTTAAGAACATATCTGTAATAAAAAGTAGATGATTCTTTAGTTATGGAATTTCATTTTCATATATCTTTCAGAATTTGCACTCCCCACCAAGTTATTTCCTTGATCCATTCTGTGCAATCCAGTGTGGGAGTGAGGGAGAGGAATCAGTATTGCCTCTTGACCTTCGGTCACATTTCCTCTCTCTAGCTATGCACCTAGTGGCATAATAGTTCTGGATTTCCTACAAGCCTTCCTTGAGTAGGAGAGCATTGTTTTTTATTTTGTTTTTGGGTTTTTTTTGACGTTTTAGGGCCACAACCTGTGGCATATGGAGGTTCCCAGGCTAGGGGTCTAATTGGAGCTCTTGCTGCTGGCCTACGCCAGAGCCACAGCAACACCAGATCCAAGCTGAGTCTGCAACCTACACCATGTAGGCATGTAATTAACTTATTATTTTTCCCTCATAGTTCTATAGCTTACGAGTGTAAAAGCTTACTATAGTAAACATGTTGAAGAAACACCTTACTGTGTTTATGGATAGGAAGAGGATGGCTAATAAGGTATTCCCCAAGGGAAGTAAACAAACAACAGGAATCCCTGAATTCATTGACCTCTGCGTGATCTCTAATCCTTACACTCCCTATGAAGATGAATTATCACCTCCATATAGAAATAAAATAAGGCTTAGAGAAGTCAAGTAACTTGCCTGGGTTCACACGGTTAGTATCAGAGCTCCTATGTGAACTGTGCCTTAACTCCAAACCATGTGTGTGTCCTTTCTCCTGACACATTGGTCCTTGTTTCTCAGAGACTGGGAATAGAGCTGTCTGTGCACACAGTGAAAGCAGGGAGCACTTCCAGTTTAGGTAGCGTTAGTTCCTTCTAAAGGCCACTTCGCTCTCCTTCTCTGGCTTCCCTCCTCTCCTTCTCTGGCTTCCCTCCGCTCACTCCTTTCTCCTTCCCTGTGCTGACTACTTTTTAAAAATCTCCCCTCCCCCACAAAGCAGTGGGGGAGGGTAGGAGTCATGATTAGGATTGATAAAGAAGAACTATTGCTGATCTTTTCCACTTATCCAAGCCTGTTTCTGGGTAGACACGTGTTTGAGCCAATAGCGGTGCACAGACCACCAGCTGTGCTCAGAGCAACCCAGCCAAATGTTGTCTTAAGTCCAGGGCTGCTTCTCAGAAGGCGCATAGAAGGGGCCCCCTTTTTCCCCGTTCCCATCTTGAGGCTGCACTCCTTGGAGCGCAGCGAGAAGGGCTCTCACTAAAGTACAGAGGGCATGATACTCAGCTCTCCTTTTCAAACAGATTGTTTCCTTCTCCGAAGGAGCCTCCTTGACTTATGTTAATATCAGCACAGGGATAGGGGTGTGCAGCTTAATGGTAAACAGGATTTCAGAAGAGCTTGCTAATTTGGTTGAACACTCAGTTCTGTTGCTTTTTTCTTTAGTGCTGCCTCTTTTTGAATATTTCTTTACTGAAATGATAGGGAGGAGAGAGGAAAATTAAGCTTTGATTTTTGTTTGTAGCTTGGTGACAAATGATGGGGGTAAAATTTAAACCATTCATCTACTGAGTTCTGGGAATTGTCAGAGGATTTTATTTATACATGCCTTTCTGACCCCCATTTTCTCAGATAAGTAAAAATTATGCTGCATTTGTAAACAAGGTGCTTTTATTGAGTTGAACTTTTACAAGAGTATGGTATCTTTAGCCAAAATAACCCTTTTATTTAATATAGTTATACCCAAAGGGCTATACCTGTAGAATTTTGTGTGATTAATAAGCGCTTGAAAGCATTTCAAAGTAAGCATAATTTCAGAGTTTGTGGGATCTCTTAAAATCACTTTGTAATTTAACGTGCAACCATAGATGTCAAAATTGAGGGCTATTACTACGAAGATTTCATATCATATCACATATCTTTTCATGTAAACCAGTGACTATTCCACACTTGAAACTTTCCCTTTAAAAAAAAAATATAAATTGTGTTGCCTTGGAACTCAGAAAGAAGTGAGGAAATGAGACCATGTGGTATTTGAAATATGCTGATTTTAAAGTGCTTGCACTGTTTTGCCATGCTGAGTAAATTTTTTCCTCCCTAGTAACTGAAAAAGTATAAAACACAAACTAAGTCCCTATACTTGGCTTACTAGTAAAATTTGACCTATGAAATTCACTGCTATTGTAGAGATAGTTTATAATAGTTTATGAACATACATGCCACCAGGAATTTTTCTTTCTGTTTTATTCATATCTGTTAACTTAGTTTGTTTCTTACAAAGCTGCTCAAATGTTCCCACCTACCCCTTGAATTTTCAAATTAAAATTTCTCATACATGTTACTTCTCATATATATAATTTTTTCCTGGCTAAAGACTCTTTCCTTTAGTGAAAAGTCCTGGAAATTCATAACTACATGTCCATCTCTCTCATTCTCTCTCTCTCTCTCTCTCTCTCTCACACACACACACACACACACACACACACACACACACACACACAACACCACTCAAACTCATGCTCATGCTCACACACATACTAACAGTCACTTCATATAGTTTCTTAAAATGAAGTATTAAAATGAGAAATGCTATTGTTGTGCTTTACTGGCTATCATCTTTTAACTAAGATGATAATATACGTTGACGGGATATTGCTACTGTACTTTCAGAGCTCTTAATTGTCAACAACAGAATCAACTCTACCTACTTTAAGCAGAAAAACTTTAAATAAGGAGGAATGAATTGCTTAAAGAACTACTGGGAGGGAAAAACTATAGATATAGGCTGAGAGTCCAGCAGTGGTTCTCCAAATTGAATTTCAGAAATTGTGTTGCCAGGAAGCCGCTGTCTCCACCAGTCTGGAGGTGACACAACCAGAAAGTCACCCTATATTTTATGGCCCCCGATCCAGAGCCATATCACCTCTGCCATGATCCAGGCCAACAAAACAGGTGCTACAGACTCTGTCTCTCTCCAGTGTGGCTCATTTCTGAATCAAGTCATATATGAGCACAGCAGATTGGGTGAAACTAGGTCTCATCTGGAGCCCTTGCTATAAGAACAAGATTGGGAAGAAAAGCAGAGTTTTGAATTGAATTCAAACTTTACAAGGAGATTGGAACAGGCATTGAGATAGCCCATCCTCAGAATCCACTTCAGTTAAAGGCTGTGATATATCTAATCTGTGGTGATTATGTGCCATTCTGCTACTTAGAAATTCGATGTGTGAGTAAGGCTTGAGGAATATAGGACCTCTCCTGTAAGGTGATCAGGTAGCAAGCTGGCTTTTTCATTGAAATGTTAGGATATAGAGCATTTTCTCCGAGACCCCCAGAGAAGAACAGTCCAATGTCCTCCTATCTGACCTAGGCATAGAAATCAGTCTAGTCGCTGGAATTCTGGGGGAGGGCAGGAAAGGGAGCTGAAGGACAGCATTTCACTATAAAGGCTTTCACTAAATTTTCTTGTTTTTATCCCATGTTTGCTGTTCACCCTGCCTGGTCTCCCTGGGTACAACATTTCTTTTTTTTTTCTCTAAGGAAAGCCTCTGGTTTTCTGCTGGGGGTAAGAAATGGACTGCCATGTTTAGGGAGGGGCCCTTTGTCATCAGTTGTTCTGTGTACTTCTGTATATAGCTCTCTCTGATCCTCCCAAAACTGTGTCCCTTGGTGCCCAGTACCAGGTGCCTCCAAGGGCAAGACAGGATCCAAATGAGTGGCTTCTCCTCCATTCTTTCCCCCTTTAGGTATTAGGAGGCAATAATTCCTTCCTGTGTGCTGAGTTACTGAATGTTCCTCTGTTGGCTTTCTCTCTTCCAAAGATTTTGGGAAATCTCTTGTCCATTGTTTCCTCCCCTCCCATTTGCTTTGTTCTTGTGGATCAATATCTTTTTGGTCTTTTACCATTATTGTCGTGGGTCTGGGTGAGGGAAAGGAGATATATGCATGCACTCAATTTACCGTGCTAAACCATAAGTCCTTTATTTATTTATTTATTTATTTATTTATTTATCTTTTTAGAGCCATGCCTATGCCATATGAAAGTTCCCAGGCTAAGAGTCAAATCGGAGCTTCAGCTGCCAGTCTATGCCATAGCAACACCAGATCCTTAACCTACCGAACAAGGCCATGGATCGAACCAGCATCCTCAGGGATACTAGCCGAGTTCATTACCACTGAGCCACAACGGGAACTCCCATAAGTCCTTTAAATTTATTCTTTAGTTTGCTTATCATATCTGTCTTGTACACTGTTAATCTTGTATGTACAAATACTCATGAATATTGCTTTAGATATAAGGATTAATGTGGAGATTAAGTGTAAATATTTAAGAATAAAATCATTAGTGTTCTCACTTTTGAATTATAAAAGTAACTTTTAGTGAGGGCTGAGGGGAGTCCACCTTTTGAGGGTATTAAATATACTTGAAATTATAGGGCAATGTATAGGCTAAGTGAAAAAAAAAGTGGTATTGCCCAAGAATGCCATGAGGATGGAGGAGGGAGCCCTCCAGTGGGCTCTTATGGCCAGACAGGCTTCCTGGAGGAGGTGGAAATTTAATGAGACTCTGAAGAGAGAGAAGGAGCCAGGAAAAGAGCAGTGTCTCCAGTTGGGTAATGGCAAGTGTGACTGTATTTCCCTTACCCAATAGAGATATTCCAGTGTGTAGCTGCAGTTAAGGACCTGAGTGGATGCCAGGGTGGCAGCCATGAGACCAGTGGCATATAAACCACGGAGTTTTTTTGGACCTACAAGGACAGTCCATCAAAAGGATATGTAGACAGTTTCTTCAGTTTCCAAGAGAAAAATCTAAGTAAGTACTATATACTTGCAACATGCTGGCTCACAGAGGTTGTTTACTATTCAAAATTTAATTCTAATTAAAGCTGATATTAAAGCCCAGCTAAAAAGGTGGGTAGTTTATGAGTTTCATACTTGTATATCTCTATAGTTAATAACTTCTTAATAGCAATAAACACCAGATTTTATTTTTCAACAGCATGTGGAACTAGTAATCTGGTATTCTCAATATTTTTGTATCCTTTTTTTTTTCTTTGCTATTTTGATTACTTTATAACTCACTCAATCATATCTGAGTCCTTAATCTAGGCAAAGCACCATGCCAGCCTATGAGGACACTTGGGCATGTGTGCATTCAACACTTTTTGGAATGTCACTATGCAATGAAAAATAATAAGGAAACAGTTGCTTCTCTCAAAGACTTGATGCTTTGATAAGGAATTCAGGACACAGAGTAGCAGGGGAGCAAGATATGATTAACACAGAAGGATTAACAGCAGTAATATAGGTAATGATAGTAGTGGATGTGCTCTTTCCTTTAGGAATTTGCCTTGTATTTGGAAAGGCAGAGCATACACACACTTAAGTGAAACTTTTGAACACTCAGAAAATAAGACAAAAGCATACAGTAATGTAGTACAAACCAAGCACTTGTGTTGGGGGATCAGACTTGGGTGGGAGGAATCCCAGAAATGGTAGAGGAAGCCTAAGTGCCATGCCTGGCCACAGCAGGGGCTTCTGATTGTTCACGAGCATTGCATACTTGGGTGAGGTTTGGTGGACATCGAAGTGCCCAATCAGGCGGGCAGGGCATGGCAGAAGTGGTTTGAACTGGAAGGGTTTGCTATATTGAACCCGTGGTTCTGAGAGAGAGAATTGCTCGGTTGGAAGTGACCAGGAGCTAGATGGAGCTAGTTGGCATAAGGGACTGAAAAGGATGAGGAGAATCAAGTTCCAGGAAAACTGGAGGTGAGAGCATAACCCTGGTACTCTGGGAACATCTGGAGGATAAGGCTGGCTGGTGGACCAGACTCTGGAGGAAACCCAGGCCTGCGTACTAGTCCTTAGTCCTTGCAACTGCTTTTCTTAGAGGCAACTTCAGGGTGAGAGAATGACTCTTAAAGGGCAGGTTTTTTTCATAGTCCCATGCCTGCTTCAGCTGAGGAGCAGTGCTTTCCATCTACTTAAAACAGTGGGCTTTGGTGTCAGAGTTTTTTTTTAAAGGATTCCATTGATTTAAAAATAATAAGTCAACAAATAGGATGGGGAAGAAAAAGAAGACAAAAATGAGACCTACAATGCTTGAAGAAAAAATGTCCATTGAGGTAGAAAGAGTAATATTTTGCAGGGGTTTTGAAGGAAGAGAAACAGAGTGGCAAATAGGCATCAGTAGTTGTAGTGGAGGAAATAGTATAGACAAAGAGAAGAAGATACGATTGGATGTGTCCTGTGTAGAAAGTGAAAAGGCATTAACTTTCCTAGAAAGCTGGAGTTCCATGGTTGGTGGAGTGGGTATGCTGAGGAATTTGAGTTTACTCTGAAGGACAATGCAGTGTCATCCTGGAAGATGAAGCGAAGTGAGGGTGGAAAGCATGATGAATATGTACGCTTTCATAACTCTTTTGTGTCAGTTTCTCAAATCACGACAGGCTTATGTTAATTTATGGGGGCATCACATTTGTCTTGGCCCTGATCCCCACCCAGAAACCCAGGATAATGTCTCCGGTTTCCCTGTTTGCAAACATTCTGGCCACAGTGTATCAAGGGAAAAAGAAAACTTTGTCAGGAAAAAAATATTGATCAACATCATTAACTCTTGAGCAATAAGCAGATTATAATAATTGAATGTCCCACAGTATCTCATGAGCTTTCAGTATTCTGCAAAAACATTTAGAGCCCCTGGATATGGGATCTTCACAATTTGCACTAATCTATGGGCTACTGGCCTGTTTTTAGACTAGAGTCTTGGGTGCCCATCATTCTGCCTCCTCCTTTGCCTGGCACCTCAGTCCCACCCTTGTGGCCTCCACACATTATTGGTGTGGTTATGTCATAGGAATGTTTCGTTCACTGCTAGCAGAATGGTGGCACCGAGGGGGAACAAATAAATGTCAGCTTCTCAACAGGAGAAGAGACGTAGCAAATTAGGAGTATACCATATGGCAGTTGTGATAATAGAAAATATACATGAAATATTATTGAGTATGAGAAAAGGAGTGGTCAAAACTAGGAAACTTTGCTCTAGTGAAGCAGTTATTCTCAGCAGCATGGAAGGTTCTGTTAGTCTGTCATGGAATCTGTTTCTCATCGGAATATTAATTAGCCTGAGAAATATTGCCATGATGTTTTAAAATATTAGAGCAAGCCAGTGAAGAATTATAACAAATATTACATATTTTAAAAATAATTTTGTCACCATTATTACATAATTCAAAAATATATTTGAGGAGTTACTTGGTGGCCTAGCAGTTAAGAACTCAGCATTCTCACTATTGTGGCTTAAGTTCAATCCCTGGCTGGAGAATTTCCACATGTTATAGGCACAACCAAATTAAATAAATAAATAAATAAAATATATTTGGTGCCCTTACTGGATTTTTCATGTATTTCCCCTTAATCTTTGTAATTTAATCTCTTTTATATTCTATTTTTTAAAACTTTACAACAGTTCTTACCTGTTCAGGGTAGTATATCTACTGCATTTTGTTTTTGTATTGTTTTAAAGTATGTTAGATTGTCACAGTATATTTATATGTTCAGGCCATGAGGGTTTTTTGTTGTTTTGTTTTGTTTTGTTTTGCTTTTTATGGCTGCACCCACAGCATATGGAGGTTCCCAGGCTAGGGGTCCAATTGAAGCTACAGCTGCCAGACTATGCCACAGCCACAGCAACATCAGATCCGAGCCATGTGATCTACACTGCAGCTCATGGCAACGCCAGATCCTTAACCCATTAAGTGAGGCCAGCGATCGAACCTGCAACCTCATGGGTCCTGGTTGGATTTGTTTCTGCTGCACCACGATAGGAACTCCAGAGATTTTTTTTTTTATGAATCAAACCAAATATATTGGTGTAGGCTAGTAAAACTTCACCTAACAAACTATGTGATACTAAGCAAAAAACTTTAAATTAATTCAGAATAAATCTTTGAGGCATTAAAAATATATTTTCATATTCACATCTCGTTAGATATTTTTTTTTTGTCTGTGCCCATAGCATGTGGAAGTTCCTAGGCCAGGGATTGGACCCAAGCCACTGCAGTGGCAATGCCAGATCCTTAACCCACTGTCACAAGGAAACTCCTGGTTAGATCATTTTTAACATAATAGTATAGGAAGACATAATAGGAAAAATAGTATAGGTGCAACATAGTCGTAAAATTCCATCATGTTGGTATTTTATTTGTGATGCACCATTAACAATCAACAATGTTGTTAAGCAACATCTGTTTATGCAGCAGTCTGACAACAATTAAAACACAAAAGAATTATAACACAATCCTTGCCTTCAAGGAACTTCCAATCTGCTTGCAGAGGCAAGCTGAACATAAATTTAAAATGTCATCCTTTATAATCTATGACAAAAATTATGGAAGATTTGAGAGCTATACAGAGGTCTATGACTTGCTGTAATCAGAGTAGGCTTCATGGAGGAGGTGGAACTTGACATAAATTTCAAGGCTGCTAGTATTTGCTTTCTTGCAGGCAAGAAGGCATTCTTAGCAAGTAGAAGCAATACAAGCAAAGGCAGAAGGGTAAAGCTACCCATGGTAGTCAATCTAAACTTTATAAAGTTTTAATGATCAAAAACAATGCCAGTCAAAGCATCTTATACAGGTCCCCCCCCCCATGGAATTTTTAATTAATTCTTAAAATATATGTGACTATCAAATATTTTACTCATCATTTGGCTTTGGTTATCAGACTTTCTCAAATCTAACAATTGTGTACATTTCAATGACCCTATGCTAGGCATTATAATATAAGGAAATGAGGAAGGAGTTTTTTCGTGTGTTTTTTTTGTTTTTGTTTTTGTCTTTTTTTCTTTTCTAGAGCCACACCCGTGACATATGGAGGTTCCCAGGCTAGGGGTTGAATCAGAGCTGTAGCCTCTGGCCTACACCAGAGCCAGAGCAAGCAGGATCCGAACCGCATCTGTGACCTACACCACAGCTCACGGCAATGCCAGATCCTTAACCCACTGAGTGAGGTCAGGGATCAAACCTGCAACCTTTTGGTTCCTTGTCAGCTTGTTAACCACTGAGCCACAATGGGAACTCTGAGGAAGGAGTTTTGATTTTATCCTTGAAGATGTTGTTGCCTTATTAGTGAGAAAGATGCACAAATAAAATGATTTAATGTAGTTATCAAAGCATAGCCACTCAAATATTCCCCAAGTTATTAAATTCTCTCCACATGAATCACCAATTTCCCATCCTTTGCATATGTAAGAGCTACTCCTTCACACACTTAATCCTCTCCTCATACCAATTTTAGCTCCTTCCAGCAACCAAGTTATATTGATGACGCTCTGCCACTTAGAAGCCATCACTGGGCACTTGCACTACATCTGTCCCTCATTGATTCTTTTGTTTTCTTTCAAGGTCAATGAACACATACTGTGTGGCTCTATCTTAATTCCCACCTCCTTTTGATCTGATTCCTCTGCTTTCACCACTCATAGTTAGGTTACTTCCATCTCAGACCAAACTGTTTCACACATTAATGCCTCCTTTTTTGGCCTTTTCTATTTCTCTTTTGTCTAACTCTTGCCAAGTTATTGCAAGGAAAAAATACTCTCTCTCTCATGTTCCCTCTCTTTGAACAAAGAATCCTGATCACCTTTGCTGCCTCCCATACAAATAGCACTGGTAACATATTGAGAAAAGAAAAGGCACTATGTTTAAAAAATGAAGAAGAGGAAGAGATCCCATTGTGGCACAGGGGAAACGTATCCAACTAGTAACCATTAAGTTGCAGGTTCGACCCCTGGCCTCGCTCAGTGGGTTAAGGATCCAGCATTGCTATGAGCTGTGATGTAGGTCGCAGACGCGGCTCAGATCCTGTGTTGCTGTGGCTGTGGTGTAGGCTGGTAGCTGTAGATCCAATTTGACCCCTAGCCTGGGAACCTCCCTGTGTCATGGGTGTGCCCCCCCCAAAATAAAGAAGAAAAGAATGGTGTTAAATCAGTGACATCAGCTTTTGAAGGTTTTGATAGTATATAGATAAATTTCTTTCTGAATCTCCACTAAAATATCTTTCTCTAGGAGTTCCCAATGTAGCACAGTGAGTTAAGAACCTGACTGTAGTAGCTTGGCTCACTGCGGAGGTTCAGGTTCAGTCCCAGCCCAGAACAGTGGGTTTAAGATCTGGCATTGCCACATCTGTGGGGTAGGTCACAGTTGTTGCTTGGATTCAGTCCCTAGCTCGGAAACTTCCATATGCCATGGGTGCAGCCATTGGGGGAAAAAAAAATTTCTCTAGAATCTTGCAAATGCATCCTCAAATTTGTCTATTAAAGATAAAATGTTTAAAATACCAAATTCTACTTCTTGTTTATTTATACATTTTGCAACAAACACGCTCTACTTTTTTGCTTTTCTTTGCAATTGTAACCTACTTCAACAATAAAATTGACAAAACATTCTGAGTTCCACATGACAACCTTGACAGAAATTTTTTAATGTAGTGCATTTACAAGATAAAGATGTCTTATATAAGGTGTATAGGGATACGTTATTTTATTGTGCTCCTCAGATAATGTGTGTATTTTTCTTTTTTTGAACAAATTGAAGGTTTGTAACAACCTTATGTTGTCAGATGATGGTTAGTATTTTTAAACAATAAAGTGCTTTTATTTTTTATTTTTTAAAATTTTTAATTATTTTTATTTTTTATTTTTTTGGGCCACCTCTGTGGCACGTGGAGGTTTCCAGGCTAGGGGTCAACTTGGAGCTACAGCTGCCAGCCTATGCCACAACCACAGCAACGGCAGATCCAAGCTGTGTCTGTGACCTACACTGCAGCTCACAGCAACACCGGATCCTTAACCCACCAAACAAGGCCAGGGATCGAACCTGTGTTCTCAGATTCGTTTCTGCTGAGCCATGACAGGAACTCCAATAAAGTACTTTTAAATTAAGGTATGTACATTGTTTTTTTTTTTTTTTCCTATATAATGCTATTGCATTAGGCTCTACCTAACAGTGTAAACATAGCTTTCATGTGCACTGGGAAACCATAAAATCATTTGACTTGCTTTATTGTGATATTTGCTTCATTGAGGTAGTCTGGAGCTAAACCCTTAATATCTCTAAGGTATTCCTGTAGTAGAAAATGAATAGAATAGACAATACCTATTGTGTATTGAAAGGAGATGGGGGAGTGACACAGACAATTAAAAACCTGGGAAAACTTTTTTTCACAAAAGATAGAATTTGAGCTCACCTCTGCATTTTAAACTGGTGTGATAGGGAGAAGTTGAAAGGGTATCTCAAACTGGCCAAGGTGTATTTGGTTGAAAAGGAGACTTCTTATGGAAGACTAAAGGAGATTTTGACAAATCAGGATGGAACCAATTTATAGGTGTTTTTCAATTTCATATTAAGGGGTTTCGTGGAATTTCTTCCATAAATAATGGAGAGCTATGAAAGTTTTGAGGGACTGTAATGAATCTGACAGAGTAGTTTCAGAAAATTGCCCTCCTTGGTGATGTTAGAGGAATTAGAAGACAGGAAGCCTACATCAGAGGTCATTTATAACCACACACTTGTGAGATGCCAGGGACCTGGATTAATGTAGTAGGAATGTCAAACAATGGGAGCTCTGACAAATGCTTCAAACGCAATGCAGCATAGTCTTAATGTAATAGAGGAGGTGAAGGAAGACAGTACATTGGAAGTGGTAGTGAGGTTTCTGATTGGGTGACTGTGAGAAAGATAAATACACCTGATGACAGAAACCGGAGGTCAGAAGAGAAAATGGGATGGATGAGAAGAAGGAAAGTGATGATAGGTACATGGGCTCATCACTGTCAGTAAAAAGTTAATGTGAGCCATACTTGTCATTTTAAATTGTCCAGCAGCCACATTCAAAACAGTAAAAATAAACAGATGAAATTTATCTGTTTATTTGCTCCAATATATTCAAAGTAGTATCATCTCAACACCTAATCAATATGAAAGTATTAATGATGTAGTTTGTATTCTTTTTCTCATACCAAGTCTTAGAAATCTGGTCTGTATGTAGCACATGGAGTACATCCTAGTTCGACTAGCTGCATTTCAAGTTCTTGGTAGTCACCTGTAGCTAGAGGCTGCCATATTGAACACTGTATTATTAGACAGTTTAATAGAACTAACAAAGAATATGTAGCAAATACTTCAATTAAACTGGTGCTAAAGACTCACCACATTTTGGAAATTAAAATACTCTTTATCCTTTTCTGTTTCTTTTGCTTATTTTAGTTATTTCATATTCAAGATGTTCTTTTAGCATAACATATATTCCCAAAAGCACCAAGAATTTTAGAACTATCCCCAGTATGCTGTTTAATTACAGTCTCATTTAATTCTCCATCTGACTTACAACTTTAATTAAACAAATCAGTCTGAATATTCTTATTTCTTTGTCAGTCTTAAAACTTTATTACGAAATAATTTAGCAATATGTCCTCAAAAATCTTGGATAAATGACATTTAGTGCTTTGGAAATGAAACTACATTTTTTGTTTCCCTGTCTGCGTATGTGTGTATTTCTCCAGTGTTTAATGTCTGATGTAAACTTGTGGAGTTCACTATATGCTAAAGAATGCAGTACAAAAGGGAGCCTGCTTCTATAGAAAACATGCCAAGGACATTGTGTTCCATCTTTACAATGAAATGCAGATTTCCCGTTAAAAGGCAAATCCATCATTTCAAAAGGTTGAATAGGATGTTGCTTTAAAAAAATCCAGCTGCGTAAATTTAGGGCATTGAAAAACATTCAGTAAAAAAAAAAATGTTCCTTGGGTTTCAACCATTTTCATTTAATTATGTATTGAGTAGCTTTTCATTCAGGCTATGATCTTGCCTTTTAGAATTCTATCCTAAAATAGTCTGACAAATCTGTCAAACAAGTTAGACTCAACTATGATTCTTCATTTCTTTAAATTATGTATTTTGCTATTAGAATATCCTTATGTTTGCTAATAGATTGTTGATTTTTATATAACAAATATTGGAATCTTCTTACAGTGCTTTGTGTTTTTATGTTTATTCTTGGGCTTCTCCCAGTCCCATTCAGTTTCTTTTATGTTGTTTGGGGTTTGGTTTTTGTTTGTTATCTTCTTTGAAGAACTTGCCTGCCAGGGAAGCCATTTTGTTCGCTAGCCAGCTTCCTTCAACTTCTTTAGTCATCTGTTTCTCTCTGCCTCACAAGTCTAATATGCTCTGCACAAATTTTCCATGATTAATTTAAAAATAAGAAGTGGCAAAGCCAGTGATTGTTCTTGCAATGACACTCTCTGATGTCTGGAGAGAGCATGGCCCCACAAGCTGGAGAGGGAGCACAGGAGAGTGATGCTCCACACTACTGAGCTAGACAAATTCTCAAGGAAATGCTGTTGGAACTGCAGGAGCAAAAAGGCTTATATCAGATATATCTGTACAGTGCATATAGTTCCCACAGCCATTAGTAGTTGTTTATTAAAAGTCCTGGCTAGATCTCCATGCTCTTCTCTGGAGTCTAGACAGTCATTTCCTCAGGACTATCACCAGAAACATACAGAGGACTACTGTTTAACAAGGACTGTGCTAAAGTGCTCCAGGCAATAGATATTGACTAGATTTCTTAAACTGACTGGCTCTCTCCCACTATACTGGTTGTTAGGCATTTATACATATGATAATATTGCTCCTGGGCCAGTACTTAAAAGTAAATATTTCTAATAATTCTTTGGCATCCAATATGTTTTACTAAGATTAACTTGGTCTCATTTGCAGACCTCCGCTCTCCAGTGTCCATATTCTTCCTAAAGAATTAATTCTAAAAAGAGAATTTGTTCTAATTAGTATTAGTTCACTTCAAAGGGGTTCTTTTTTTTTTTTTTTCCTGAAAGAACTGGACAATTTAACCGAATAATTTTTTTTTTTGGACCCACACTTATTCGAGACCCAAATGAAGGAAGTATTTTCTGTGCTTTATGATAGTTTATAGGGGGTATTTCATACTAGGGTCCTTGTGCTTCCAGTCTCCTGCCAGCTCTGGCTATCAAAACTGCTTAGGCTACAAATAAAATATGAAATGAAATCCATCTGGCATTTCTCATTGAATTAGGACCAGAACATTTTTGTTAAATATTAACAGATGGCTAAATTTTTAATATCAAACTAACATTTTAAAACATCTAAGGGGACCCACATGAGGAAGAAAGGATAGATAACCATGTGTTTTCTCCATCCCTGAGCCCTTTCTTCCTCTGCACTTTCCCTCCCCTCATTCTTCTGACCCACATGTTGAGAACCATTTGTGTCTCCTATCTCAGATAATTTTTATTCCTTGGTAACTTGTATCACAATAGTGCACAATGGTATCAAAATAACTCAGGTGATTTGTTGGCGCGATGGTATCAAAATAACTCAGGTGATTTGTTGCCATGGACATGCTTCAAGATCTTTTTCTCAATTCTTTCTCTCTCAATAGGAAAAAGAAAAGAAGTATATGCTTCCCTTGGACAATTTGAAAGTTCGGGATGTGGAAAAGAGCTTTATGTCTAGCAAGCACATCTTTGCACTCTTTAATACAGAACAAAGGTAAGAAGATGAAGCAACTCTTGTCTTTAGATTTTTTTTCCCTTGAGTTTCTATGTGGTCCAAAGATCATATTTACAAGATTTCTTTTGGTCCCACCTTGAAATTTGTTAACTCTTAAGTTCTCATTTCATTTATTTTGTATTTTTAGATTGTGGATTAAAAAAATTTAAACTTAGAATAAAGAGGATCTTCAGGTACTAATTAGCCTTTCCAGCAGGCACCCAAATCATGATGCTTCCATTCTTAAACTAGATTTTGATGCTTTAAAGTCTTCTTTGTCTGGAATTTATTTGTTTACATACATATAAATTACTCAGTTTTATTTTTAATAGTGTCTGTCTAGTATGGATGGATAGCCCTGAAGACCTTCTCATATATATTATCACTAAATTCTTGCTTCAGTGAATAGAATTATTCAGTTAATGTGAATACAAATGTATTGCTCTTTACAGTTTTTCAAAGCACTGCTTACATTCATTGCCTGGTTATTTTAACAATTAGGGTAAAAGAGTACTGTGGTTACCATTTCATAAATGAGAAATGTAACTCAGAGAGGTTGACTGACTCTTAAGATCACAAAATTAGCCCTGAAATTTGGACTGATTATCATGCAGTGCCATAGTTGTTCACTGATACTAAACAGTAAAGTTAAATAAACAAATAGGTAGGTAACAGAGGATAGGGTAGAGAGATGTAAAAAGGCTACAACTAGGCACAAATAGTAAAGGAGATCTTTTCCAAATGGAATTGTTAGAGGAAAAAGCTAATTAGTTTCTATGAGTCAGTTATTAAGAGACTGAGTCATCAGGTGGCAGGATCTAATTTTAACCCATCTCTCCAGACCTTTTATCTTTATTTAGCAGTGAAGTTTGTTGATTAGGTTCAGTGACTGGCCCAGGGTCAATCACACAGTAAATCAAAATAGGAACAACAACAACAAAAAAAGCCTCCTTCCTACATTCCCAGTCAGTTGCTCAGAGTGACTCATTATACAAAAATAGTTAGAAAAACCACAAGAGCAGAGCATTTAAAGAATCAAGGGAAACAAAAATTAAATACAACTCCCCTACCAAATACTGAGATGGAATTTTATTAAAGACTTGGTATTATTTGAGAGCAGCTTGCAAAAAGATACTGAAAATGATAAAGAATAAATAAGTTCCCTGGAGAGAGCAGTAGTGTGTCTTCCTACCAATCTCAGTACTGTTTACATAACTTCCTCAGAGCAGTGGGAATTGGGAGGTCCTAAAAGAATCCTTAGGGGTGTGCTCAGCCCTCTTGCCTGAACACAGGATAGGAAGAGTGATTACCACACAGGAGGTCAAATTAAATTTGAGTTCTTGGTTAACCAGGAAAATTCAGGTTATAAAAGGGCAGAATATAAAGTGAAAAAATCAGACAATGGTAGAGCATTGGTTTAGACAAAATACAACTGTGAATTTTAAAGAGAACAAAAGACACAAAAATAAAAAAAACTCTGGGCTTCTAAACATCTAGGTATTCTGGAATCCTAGACTTGTCAGAAGGTATTGAACTCTTTACCCACTTCTCAAGACCTTTATGCAAGTATGTCCTGTCTACAGGCACTTTCACCATTGCCTTTTCCTCTGAAATCTCAATTACTTTCAGTTATTTTTGTACTGGCCAGGCCTTCCAATACAATGTTGAATAGTTGGGCATCTTTGTTTTGTTTATGATTTTAAGAAAAATTATTGCACAGTTTTATACCTAAGTATTTTCTGATAGGTACTGGTATCAGGTAAAGAAGATCCCTTGGATTCCTAGTTACTGAGGTTTCTCTTTTAATCATGGATGGGTTTGAATTTTATCAAGTGCTTTTTTTTCCTCTATGATTTTTTCTTTAATCTGTTATGTGGTGAAATGTATTAATAGACCTTCATATATTAAACCATTCTGTATCTTCTGGGATTAAACCTAATTAAGTTATGATGTGTTATTATTTATTACATGACCCTGACTTAAGTTTGCCAGCATTTTATTTAGACTTTTGTGTCTATGTTCATAAATAAGATTTACCCACACATTTTTTTATACTGTCTCTGCCTGGTTTTCTTATCAAGGTTCTGTTAGCTTCATAACCAAAGTGGAAATAAGTTCTTAATGTTCTTTGGAACATTTTGTATAAGGCAGGGATTAACTCTTAACTGATTGGTAGAACTCGCCCTTAAAATCATCTGTCTAGCCCTGATGGACAGTTTTAATAAATAGACTTTTAACTAGTGATTTAATGTGTTTAATAAATATAGATTTATTCAGATTTTCTATTTTTTTCCATGAGTCAGTTTAGACAAATTATACGTTTTGTAGGAAATTGTTTTTCTGTTCATTTAAAAATATATTAGCACCAAGTATTTCTTTTATTAAATGATTTTTATTTTTTCCATTATAGTTGGTTTACTATGTTCTGTCAATTTTCTGCTATACAGCAAAGTGCCTCAGTCACACACACACACACACACACACACATGCATATATATATATTTCTTTTTCTCACATTATTCCCCATATATTCCATCACAAGTGACTATATATACTTCCCTGTGCTGTACAGCAGTATCTCATTACTTATCCATTCCAAATGCAATAGTTTGCATATATTAACTCCAGACTCCCAGTCCATCTCACACCCTCTCCCTCCCCCTTGGTAACCACACATCTGTTCTCCAAGTCCATGAGTTTCTTTTCTGTGGAAAGGTTCGTTTGTGCCATATATTCGATTCCAGATATCAGTGATATCATATGGCATTTGTCTTTCTTTTTCTGACTTACTTCCCTTAGTATGAGAGTCTGTAGTTACATCCATGTTGCTGCAAATGGCATTATTTTGTTCTCTTTTATGGCTGAGCAGTATTCCATTGTGTATGTATATGACATCTTCTTAATCCATTCATCTGTTGATGGACATTTGGGTTGTTTCCATGTCTTGGCTATTGTAAGTATATACTGGCACCAAGTATTTCTTAATGTTCTATTTTTTTCAAATCTCTGTTGTATCTAAAAAAAATAAAATATTTTATTTCTAATATTAATAAAACTTACTTTTTAAACTCTGATAGCTCTCAGAATTTTATCTATTTCCAGAGAATTACCTTTTGCTTTTGAACCTCTATTGAATATATTTTATCTATTTCGAGAATATCTTCTCTCCATTTCCTAACTTCTATTTTCTCTTTGTTTACTTTTTAGCTCTTTTTTTCTAACTTCATAATTTACATGAGTAGCTCATCAATTTTTATCCTGTCTTTTTCTTATATGTGCTTATGAATGTATAGATTTCCCTCTAGGTAGTCTTTAGATGCTCATCACAAACTCTAAAATGTAATACTTTTGTTATCATTACATTATATTTCCTCTGATCTGTTCCCATAATTTCCATTATGATTTTTTTCTTTGAGTTGTTTAGAACTGTGTTTTATATTTTACAGTGCATGGTATTGTTTTGTTATTGATTTCTTTTTATATATATATTTTATTACTGAAATGAATTTATCACATCTGTAGTTGTGTAATGATCATAACAATCCAATTTTATAGGATTTCCATCCCATAACCCAAGCACACACCCCCACCCCCCAAACTCTCTCCTCCAGAGACCATAAGTTTTTCAATGTCTGTGAGTCAGCATCTCTTCTGCAAAGAAGTTCCGTCTGTCCTTTTTTCAGATTCCATATGTCAGTGAAAGCATTTGATGTTGGTGTCTCATTGTATGGCTGACTTCACTTAGCATGATCATTTCTATGTCCATCCATGTTGCTAAAAATGCTGGTATTTCGTTCATTTTAATGGCTGAGTAATATTCCATTGTATATATGTACCACCTTTTCTTGATCCACTCTGTTGATGGACATTTAGGTTGTTTCCATGTCTTGGTTATTGCAAATAGTGCTGCAGTGAACATCAGAGTACATGCGGCTTTGAGAGTCGTGGTTTTCTCTGGATAGATGCCCAGGAGTGGGATTACGGGATCAACTGGTAGATCTATTTTTATTTTTCTGAGGCATCTCCATACTGTTTTCCACAGTGGTTGCACCAATTTACAATCCCACCAGCAGTGTACTAGGGTTCTTTTTTCTCCACACCCTCTCCAGCACTTATTGTGTGTAGACTTTTGGATGATGGCCATTCTGGCTGGTGTAAGGTGGTACCTCATTGTGGTTCTGATTTGCATTTCTCTAATAATGAGTGACGCTGAACATCTTTTCATGTGTTTTTTGGCCATCCGTATGTCTTCTTTGGAGAACTGTCTGTTTAGATCTTCTGCCCATTTTTTGGTGGGGTTGTTTGTTTTTTTAGTATGGAGCTGCAGAAGCTGTTTATAAATTTTGGAGATTAATCCCTTGTCAGTTGATTCACTTGCAAAGATTTTCTCCCATTCTGTGGGTTGTCTTTTTGTGTTGTTTCGGGTTTCCTTTGATGTGCAGAAACTTTGAAGTTTGAGTAGGTCCCATTTGTTTATTTTTGTTTTTATTGTCATTACTCTAAGAGGTGGATCTGAGAAGATGTTGCTGTCGTTTGTCAGAGAATGTCTGGCCTATGTTTTCCTCTAAGAGTTTTATAGTATCTGGTCTTATATCTAGGTCTTTAATCCATTTTGAGTTTATTTTTGTGATTGGTGTTAGGAAATGTTCTAATTTCATTCTTTTCCATGTGGCTGTCCATTTTTCCCAGCACCACTTATTGAATAAGCTGCCCTCTCTCCATTGTATAGTCTTGCTTCCTTTGTCATAGATGAGTTGGCTGTAGGTGCGGGGGTTTAATTCTGGGCTTTCTATCCTGTTCCACTGACCTATATTTCTGTCTTTGTGCCAGTACCATGCGGTTTTTATGATTGTTGCTTTATAGTATAGTCTGAAGTCCGGGAGTCTGATTCCTCCAGTTCCATTTTTCTTTTTCAGGATGTCTTTGGCTATTCTGGGTATTTTGTACTTCCAAACAAACTTTAAAATATTTTGTTTGAGTTCTGTGACAAATGTCCTCAGTAATTTGATAGGGATTTCATTGAATCTGTAGATTGCCTTGGGTAGTATAGTCATTTTGATAATATTAACTCTTCTAATCCACGAGCATGGTATATCTTTCCATCTATTTGTGTCATCTTTGATTTCTTTCATCAGTGGCTTGTAGTTTTCAGAGTACAGGTCTTTTGTTTCTTTAGGTAGGTTTACTCCTAGGTATTTTATTCTTTTGATTGCGATGATAAACGGGATTGCTTTCCTAATTTCTCTTTATGCTCTTTCATTGTTAGTGTATAGAAATGCCATCGATTTCTGTGTATTAATTTTGTATCCTGCAACTTTGCCAAATTCATGGATGAACTCTAACAGTTTTCTAGTAGATTCTTTAGGATTCTCTAGGTATAGTATCATGTCATCTGCAAATAGCGATAGTTTTACTTCTTCCTTTCCAATTTGGATTCCTTTTATTTCTTTTACTTCTCTGATTGCTGTGGCTAGGACTTCCAGAACTATGTTGAAGAGTAGTGGCGAGAGCGGACATCCTTGTCTTGTTCCTGATCTCAGCGGGAATTCTTTCAGCTTTTCACCATTGAGAATGATGTTCGCTGTGGGTTTGTCACATATGGCCTTTATTACGTTGAGGTAGTTTCCCTCTATGCCCACTTTCTGAAGGGTTTTGATCAGAAATGGGTGTTGGATTTTGTCAAAGGCTTTTTCCGCGTCTATTGAGAGGATCATATGGTTTTGATTCTTCAGTTTGTCAATGTGGTGTATCACACTGGTGGATTTGCAGATATTGAAGAACCCTTGCATCCCTGGGATAAATCCCACTTGATCATGATGTACAATCCTTTTAATGTATTGTTGGATGCAGTTTCCTAGTATTTTGTTGAGGATTGTTGCATCGATGTTAATGAGTGAAATTGGCCTGTAATTTTCTTTTTTTGTGGTATTGTTGTCTGGTTTTGGTACCAGGGTGACGGTGGCCTCATAGAATGAGTTTGGGAGTATCCCTTCCTCTGCAATTTTTTGAAATAGTTTCAGAAGGATAGGTGTTAAGTCATCTCTAATTGTTTGATAGAATTCGCCTGTGAAGCTGTCTGGTCCTGGACTTTTTTTTGTTGAAATATTTTTAATCACAGTTTTAATTTCAGTTCTTGTGTTGGGTCCATTCATCTTTTCTATTTCATCTTGGTTTAGTCTTGGAAGATTGTACTTTTCTAAGAATGTGTCCATTTCTTCTGTGTTTTCTGTTTTATTGACGTATAGTTGCATATAGTAGTCTCTATGATCTTTTGTATTTCTGTGATGTCCGTTATTACTTCCCATTTTTCATTTCTAATTTTATTGATTTGAGTCCTCTCTCTTTTTTGCTTGATAAGTCTGGCTAAGTGTATATCAATTTTGTTGATCTTTTCAAAGAACCAGCTTTTCATTTCACTGATCTTTTCTATGGTTTTCTTTGTTACTATTTCATTGATTTCAGCTCTGATCTTTATGATTTCATTCCTTCTACTAACTTTATGTCTTGTCTGTTTTTCTCTCTCATGCTGCTTTACATGTAAAGTTAGCTTGTTCCTTTGAGCTTTTTCTTGTTTCCTGAGGTGGGCTTGTATTGGTATAAACTTTCCGCTTAGAATGGCTTTTGCTGCCTCCCATAGGTTTTGGAGTGTCCTATCTTTGTTGTCATTTGCTTCTAGGTATTTTTTAATTTCCTCTTTGATTTCTTCAGTGATCCATTAGTTGTTTAGTAGCATGTTGTTTAGTCTCCAAGTGTTATGATTTTTGCAGTTTTTTTTTCTTGTCTCTGATTTCTAGTTGTACAGCATTGTGGTTGGAAAAGATGCTTGATATGATTTTAATTTTCTTAAAGTTACCGAGGTTGGATTTGTAGCCCAGGATGTGATCAATCTTAGAGAATGTTCAATGTGCACTTGAGAAGAATGCTGCTTTTGGATGGAATGTCCTATAAATATCTATTAAGCCCATCTGGGTTAATGCATCATTCAGGGTCTATATTTCCTTATTGATTTTCTGTCTGGTTGATCTGTCCATTGTTGTAACTGGGGTGTTAAAGTCCCCCACTATGACTGTGTTATTGTTGATTTGTCCTTTTAAGGTTGTTAGCAGTTGCCTTGTATATTGTGGTGAACCTATGTTGGGTGCATAGATATTTAAATTTATTATATCTTCTTCTTGGATTGATCCTTTGATCATTATGTAATGACCTTCTTTGTCCCTTAAAATAGTCTTCATTTTAAAGTCTATTTTTTTCTGATATGAGTATTGCTACTCCAGCTCTCTTTTGATCCCCGTTTACATGAAATATTTTCTTCTGTCCTCTCACTTTCAATTTGTATGTGTCCCTAGAAGTGAAGTGGGTCTCTTGAAGACAGCATGTATATGGGTCTTGTTTTTGTATCCATTCAGCCAGTCTATGTCTTTTTGTTGGGGCATTTAGTCCATTAACATTTAAGGTAGTTATTGGTATGTATGTTCTTATTGCTGTTTTATTGGATTTGTTTTTATTGCTCTTTTTTCTTTCCTTCTTCTCATGTTCTCTCCTCTTCTGGTTTGATGACTATCTTTCATGTTGTATTTGAGTTGATTTTTCTTTGTTGGTGTATTGATTGTAGATTTTTGGTTTGCAGTTATTCTGAAATTTTGATATAAGTGTCTATATGTATATGAGATTGTTTTAAGTTGTTCTCTTAATTGCAACTTCATCTCCCGTGTCCTGCATTTGTACCCACCTCTTCTCATGATTTCTGATTTTGGTGGTATAATTGTGCATGGATGATTTCATATAGTTACTGTATATATACCTTTACTGGTGAGCCTTGTCATTTGTGGAATTTTTGTTTCCTGTTGCTGTCTTTTCTTTTCTGCCTGGAGAGGTTCCTTTAGTATTTGTTACAAGGCTGCTTTATTGTTGCTGAATTCTCTCAGCTTTTGCTTATCTGTGAAGGTTTTGATTTCTCCTTCAAATCTGAATGAGAGCCTTGCTGGGCAAAGTAATCTTGATTGGAGGTTTTTTCCTTTCATCACGTTAAGTATATCATGCCAATCCCTTCTGGCCTGCAGAGTTTCAGCTGAAAAATCTGCCGATAACCTTTTTGAGGTTCCCTTGTATGTTATTTGTTTCTTTTCCCTAGCTACTTTCACGATTTTCTCTTTGTCTTTAATTTTGGTCAGTTTGATTAAGATGTGTCTCAGTGTATTCCTCCTTGGGTTTATTTTATATGGTGCTCGTTGTGCTTCCTGGATTTGAGTGAGTGGTTCCTTTCCCATGTTAGGGAACTTTTCAGCTATTATTTCTTGGAATATTTTTTCTGTCCCCTTCTCTCTCTCTTCTCCTTCTGGCACCCCTATAATATGGATGCTGGTGCGTTTAATGTTGTCCCAGAGTTCTCTGAGACTCTCTTCATTTGTTTTCAATTTTTTTTTCTCTTTTCTGTTCCACATCCGTAATTTCTGCGAATCTGTCCTTCACCTCGCTTATTCGTTCTTCTGCCTCCTGTATTCTGCTGTTAGCCACTTCTAGTGAATTTTTTATTTCAGTTATTGTATTTTGCATCTCTTCTTGTTTAAGTTTGATATCTTGTATGTCTTTGCTCAGTGTTTCCTGTAAGTTATCCATCTTTGCCTCCAGTTTATTTCCAATGTCTTGCATCATCTTCAGCATCAACCGTCTAAAGTCTTTTTCCTGGAGGCTGAGAATCTCCTCATGGCTTAGCTGATTTTCTGGGGTTTTTCCTTTCTCCCTCATCTGAGTTATAGTCCTCTGTCTTTTCATTTTTATAGGTTTTTGGTGTGGTGACCTTTTTTGCAGATAATAGGGTTGTAGCCTCTCTTGCTTCTGGTGTCTGCCCCCCTTGTGGCTGAAGTTGGTATGGGGGCTTGCTGTAGGCTTCCTGATGGGAGGAGCTGATGCCTGCCCACTGGTAGGTGGAGTTGATTCTAATCCCTGTGGTGGGTGGGGCTTAGTCTCTGGATGGGATTAGAGGCAGCTATGTGCCTGAGGGGTCTTTAGGTAGCCTGTTTACTGAGGGGCGGGGCTGTGATCCCACCCGGATTGTTTGCCCTGAGACTTCTCAGTGCTGACTGACTGACTGACTGACAAGTGGGCCGTGTTTTCCCAAAATGGCCACCTCCCGAGAAAGGCACTGCTACTGAATATTCCTGAGAGCTTTGCTTCCAATGTCCTTCCCTCACAACAAGCCACATTCACCCCTGTTTTCCCAGAAGGTCCTCCAAGAACTGTGGTCAGGTTTGACCCAGATTCCTATGGAGCCTTTGCTTTGCCCTGGGACCCAGTGCACATGAAAGTCTGTGTGTGCCTTTTAAGAGTGGGGTCTCCATTTCCCCCTGTCCCGTGGAGCTCCTGTGCCCAAGCCCCACTGGCCTTCAATGCCAGATGCTCCAGGGGCTCTTTCTCCCAGTACCAGATTCCCCACACGTGAGAGTTTGATGTGGGGCTCAGAACTCTCACTCCTTTAGGTGAGTCTCTGTGAATCAGTTAGTTTCCAGTCTGTGGGGCTTTCCACCCAGGAGGTATGGGTTGTTTATATCACGAAATTTCCCCTCCTACCTCTTGATGTGGCCTTCTCTTTGTCTTCTGGAATAGGATGTCTTTTTTAAGGTTTCTGGTCCATTTGGTTGATGATTGCTCAGCCTTTAGTTGTGAATTTTGTTGTTTTTAGGAGAGAAGTTGAGCTCAAGACCTTCTATTCCACCATCTTAATCTCATCTCTTGTAATTGATTTCTAACTTAATTATATTGTGGGCAGAGAATATGGTCTAGTGCATGATGAATTTTTATAAATATTTCATGTATGCTTGAGAAGAATGTGTTTACTTAGAAGTATATAGTTCCATGAAAGTTCATTGAATTATACTTGTTACCTTATCCAATCTCTAGTGACTATCTTTTTAAATCTTGATTAATTCAAACACTTAACAAGTATATATTAGACAGCTGTTACATGCCAAACACTGCTCCATATACTTAAAATACATCCATGAATAAAATAGACAAAGATGATACATTTAGATTACATTCTAGAGAGGGGTGGTGGCAGGGAGAGAGATAAAAGCCATAAAGAATGTTACTTTAATAGAAGGATGTTAAAAATTTCACTTCGTGATGTCAGCTTCATTATTCTAGTAAGTCTGCCATTTTTTGCTTTATATTTCCGAGGCCAGTCTAAGAATCTACTATATTCTTACAAATTTGGGATTCTTTTATCTTCCTGGTGACCTGTAAAAAAATCATTTTGTGGAAACATTTTTTATTTCTAACATTTCTTTGCCTTAAAATTTATTTTGTCTGATTTTAATATAGCTAAATACCTTTCTTTTGTATAATATTTGCTTGGTTTATCTTTTTTACTTCCTTTTGCCATTAACCTTTCTGTGTTTTTATTAAGTATTTCTCTTTTATAACAGTTGTAGGTGCATTTCTTTGCTTTTAATCTAACATGAGATCTCTTTCTTTTAACTAGTGAGTTTATCCCATTTATACTTCTATTGTGATTACTAATTTATGGAATTTCTTTGAACATCCTGTTTTAATCTTTGTCTTTACCCTGTCTTTTCTGTACTTGTTTCCCCCTTTTCTTTGCTGATTTATTTTTCTTTAATTTAGGTTAACTAAATTTTTCCCTTGGTTTGGAATTTATACATTTTATTTTTATTCTTTTAGACATCCCTTTAATATATTTACCTTAAAGTTTGATGTTAATCACTCTACACTCTTTCCAAAATGACCTCAAAACAAATTAGCTCCATCAATTATCTCCTAATCTCCATGTTATTATTACCCAGTATTTGAATTCCACCTTACATTTTACCAGCGTACTGATATTGTAAACTGATTCACACAAGCATTGCTTATTTAGATTTGTTGACATGATTGCCAATGTATTTGTTCACTTTCTTCTTGCATCCCAGTGTTTAATTTTCCTTCGTTCTCTTTCGCACTGAAGAATAGCCTTTAAAGATCGCTTTAGTGGGTGCTGCTTGATTGTAAATCTCAGTTTGGTATTTGGGTTTTTTTTTTTTTTTTCACCCTCAATTTTGAATAATAATTTAGTTGATTATTGTATTATAGATTGATAGTTCTTTCACCTCTTATCTTTGAAGTCTTTATTCCCTTATTTTCTCACTTCAGCTCGGCCAGTCTAATTACTGCTCGTTTTTTAGCTTCACCTGTGTTTTCTCACTGGATGATTTTAAGATCACTTTTCTCTTTGATATACTGAAGTTTCAGTATGATATGTTTATGTGTGTGTGTGTGTGTTGCCTTATATTTCCTGCTTGAGATTCATCATTTCCTAAACCTTAGAATTTATGATATTCATAAAATCTGAAAATCAGTACATCATTATATATTTGACTTTTTTAAATTGAAGTATAATTGATTTAAAACATTGTGTTAGTTTCAGTTATACAACAAAGTTATTTGGTTTTATGTATGTATACATACACGTGTGTATGTGTGTTTGTGTGTGTATATATGTTTATATGTATACATGCAGATAGATAGATATTTTTTTCTGATTCTTTTCCATTATAGGTTATTACAAGATGTTGAATATAGCTCTCCTTGTGCTATATAGTAAATCACTTTTGCTTATCCATTTTATATGGTAGTGTGTATCTGTTAATCCCAAACTCCTAATTTATCCCTCCTGCGCTTTGCTTTTGGTAACTATAAGTTTATTTTCTCTAAGTGTCTGTTTCTGTTTTGTAAATAAATTCATATGTGCTATTGTTTAGGTTCCATGTATAAGTGATATCATATGATATTTGTCTTTGTCTGACTTAACTTCATTTAGAATGATAATCTCTAGGTCCATCCATGTTGTTTCACATGGCATTATTTCATTCTTTTTTATGGCTGGGTAATATTCCACTATGTGTGCATATATGTGTGTATATCACATCTTCTTTATCCATTTATATAATAATGAACACTTACATTGCTTCCATGTCTTGGCTGTTGTAAATAGTGCTGCTGTGAACATTAGGGTATGTGTATCTTTTTGAATTAAGAGTTTTCTTTTTTCCAGATACATGCCCAGGAGAGGGATTGCTGAACCATATGGTAACTCCATTTTTAGGTTTTTTGGTTCGTTTTTTGTTTTGCTTTTTAGAGCTATACCTGCAGCCTATGGAAGTTCCTAGGCTAGGGGTCAAATCAGAGCTGCAGCTGCTGGCCTTCACCACAGCCACAGCAACACGAGATCCGAGTTACATCTGCATCCTACACCACAACTCATAGCAACACCAGATCCTTAACCCCCTGAGTGAGGCCAGGGATTGAACTTGCATTCTCATGGATACTAGTCAGGTTCATAACCCTCTGAGCCACAGTGGGGACTCCCATTTTGAGTTTTTTGAGGAACCTCCATTCTGTTTTCCATAGTGGCTGTACTAATTTATATTCCCACCAACAATGTAGGAGGGTTCCCTTTTCTCCACATCATCTCCAACATTTATTGTTTCTAGACTTTGTAATGGTGGCCGTTCTGACTGATGTGAGGCGATACTTCATTGCACATTTCTCTAATAATTAGCAATGTTGGCCATATCTATGTCTTAGGAGAAATGTCTATTTAAATCTTCTGCCCATTAAAAAACAAAAACAAAACAAAATAAACCTGCCCATTTTTCAATTGAGTTATTTGTTCTTTTGATAAGGAGTTGTATGAGCTGTTTATATATATTGAAAATTAAGTTCTTGTTGGTCACATTGTTTCCAGATTTTTTTCTCCCATTGCATAAGTTGTCTGTTCATTTTACTTTGGTTCCCTTTGTTGTGAAAAAGCTAAGTTTGATTAGTTCCTATTTGCATATTTTTGCTTTTATTTCTTCTCCTTTGGGAGACCGACCTAAGGAAACCTTGCTACAATTTATGTGAGAGAATGTTTTGACTATGTTCTCTTCTAGGAGTTCTATCGTGTCCTGTCTTATATTTAAGTCTTTAAGCCATTTTGAGTTTATTTCTGTATATGGTCTGAGGGAGTGTTCTAATAACTTCATTGCTTTACATGCAGGTGTCCAGCTTTCCCATCATTTGCTGAAGGGACTGTCTTTTCTCCATTGTCTATTCTTGCCTCCTTTAATGAAGATTAATTGACTATATAGGTGTGGGGGTTTATTTCTGGGCTATTGATCTATCTGTCTGATTTTGTGCCAGTACCACACTGTTTTGATGACTGTACCTTTGTAGTATCATCTGAAGAATAGAAGGGTTATACTTTCACCTTTGTTCTTTTTCCTGAGGATTGCTTTGGCAATTCTGGATATTTTTTGGTTCTGTATAAATTTTAGAATTGTTTGTTCTAGTCCTGTGAAAAATGTCATGGGTGATTTTGTAGGTACTGCATTAGAGTACTTTGGGTAGTATGGCCATTTTAACAATATTTCTTTCAACCCAAGAGCATGGGATATCTAAACATTTCCTTGAATCATCTTCAATTTCCTTTATCAGTGTCTTCTAGTTCTCAGTGTATAACTCACCTCCTTGGTTAGAGTTATTTCTAGGTATTTTGTTGTTGTTGTTTTGATTTAAACAGGATTATCCTAGCTGCATCTGCGACCTGTGCTGCAGCTTGTGGCAACACCAGATCCTTAACCCACTAAACGCAGCTAGGGCTCAGACACTCATCCTCACAGACACTATGTTGGGTTCTTAACCTGTTAAGCTATAATGGAAATCTGAATTTGGATATATTTTATTTCCTTTTCTTGTCTCATTGCTGTGGCTAGGACTTCCAATACTATATTGAAGAGAAGTGGTGAGAGTGGATATCCTTGTCTTGTTCCAGATTTTAGCAGAAAAGCTTTCAGCTTTTAACTTTTGAGTATTATGTTGGCTGTGGGTTTGTCATAAATGACTTTTATTTTGTTGAGATATGTTCCCTTTATACCCACTTTGGCGAAAGTTTTTATCATAAATAGATATTGAATTTTACCAAATGCTTTTTTTGCATCTGTTGAGATGATCATGTGGTCTTTGTCTTTTCTTTTGTCGATGTGATATATCACATTGATTGATTTGAGTATGTTGAACCTTCCTTGTGACCCTGCAATGAATACAGTTTGATCATGGTGTATGATGCTTTTTATGTTTTGCTGGATTTGGTTTGATAAGATTTTGTTGAGGATTTTTGCACCTATATTCATTAATGATATTGTCCTGTAATTCTCTTTTTTGATAGGTCTTGATTTGGTTTTGGTATCAGGGTAATGGTGGCTTTACTGAATGACTTTGAGAGTGTTCCCTCCACTTCAGTCTCTTGAAAGAGTTTGAGAAGAATTAGTATATAGGTTCTCCTTTGTTTGATAGAATTCCCCAGTGAAGCCATCCTAGACGTTTGTTTTCAGGGAGTTTTTTCATTTGTTTTTTGGTTTTTGGTTACAAATTCTATTTCACTTGGAGTGATTGTTCTGTTTAAATTATCTACTTCTGGAGTTCCATCATGGCTCAGTGGTTAACGAATCTGACTAGGAATGATGAGGTTGTGGGTTTGATCCCTGGCCTTGCTCAGTGGGTTAAGGATCTGGTGTTGCCATGAACTGTGGTATGGGTTGCAGACGTGGCTCGGATCTGGCATAGGCTGGCAGCTACAGCTCCAATTAGGCCCCTAGTCTGGGAAACTCCATATGCTGTGGGTACCATCCCTGGAAAGACAAAAAAAAAATAATAATCTACTTCTTCTTGATTTAATTTTGGTGGGCTATATGTTTCTAGAAGCTTGTCCATTTCTTCTAGGTTGTCCCATTTGTTGGCATATAAATGTCATAGTATTCACTTATGTTTTGTGTGGGTGTATGTTCTGTAGTATCAGTTGTAATTTCTTCTCTTTCATTTCTTATTTTGTTTATTTGGGTCTTCTCTCTTTTCTTCTTGGTTAGCCCAGCCAGAGATTTTGTTTATCCTTTCCAAAAAAAAAAAAAAGCCCTTGGTTAGATTTAGTTTAGTTTTTCTTTTTTTTTTTAAAAAAAAGCCTCTATTATATTTATTTCCTCGCTGATTTGCTGATTTATTTCCTTCCTTCTGCCAACTTTAGGTCTTGTTTGCTCTTTCTCTAATTCTTTTAAGTAGTAGCTTAGATTGTTTACCTGAGATTTTTTTCTTGTTTTTTGAGGAATACTCATATTGCTGTAAGCTTCTCTCTTAGGACTCTTTTACTACATCCCTTAGATTTTCTAAGGTTGTGTTTTATCATTTGTCTTGAGGTATATTTTGATGTCCTCATTGACCTGTTGTTTTTTTAAGTATATTGTTTAGTCTTCATGTAATCATTTTTTTCTCATTTATTTTTCTGTGGTTGATTTCTAGTTTGATCCTCTTGAGGGCAGAAAAGATGCTTGAAATAACTTCTATTCTCTTAAATTTGTTGAGGCCTAGTATGTGGTTTGTCCTAGAGAAAGCTCCATGAGTGTTTGAAAAGGTGTATATTGTGGTGTTCTTTTAAATGTAATGTCCTATAGATAGCAATTAAGTTTAACTATTGAATCATTTAGCATCTCTGTTGCCTTATTGATTTTCTGTTTGAAAGTTCTGTTTATTGATATCAGTGGAATGTTAAAGCCTACTGTTATTGCAGTCTCATCAATTTCTCCTTTTATGTCTATTTAGGGTTTGTTTTATACATTTAGGTGCTCCTGCATTGGGTACATGTATGTTAATGTGTGTAATATCTTCTAGTATTGATCCTTTTCTCATTATATACTATCTTTATCTTTTTAACGGCCTTTTTAAAAAAGTCTGTTTTGTCTGATATGAGTATTACTGTACCTGCTTTCTTGTCATTTCCATTTGCATGAAACATCTTTTTCCACCTCCACCTCACTTTCAGTCTATGTGTGTCCTTTGCCCTCCAGTGGGTCTCTTTTAGGCAGTGTATTGTAGTCTCCTGCTTTATTGTCCATTCTGCCACTTTATGTCTTTTGATCCATTGATACATTGACACTTAAGGTAATTATTGATATGTATTTATTGCCATTTTAAATCTTGTTTTCCAGTTAATTTTATATTTCTTTTTTGTTTCTTTCTTGTTCTGTATGTTTTTTCTTTTGTATTATAATTAAGTCCTGTTTTTGGTTTTTGTGAATCTATTCTATCTTTTTGATTTGTGGTTACCTTGGTTTTCAAGTATGTTAGCCATTATTGTATCTACTTGCTTTAGACTGTTAGTCATATAAGCTGAAACACATTCTTTAAAAAAATCTAAATTTTCTTACTCTCCTTCCCCAGATTCTATGATTTTGATGTCTTTTTTTTTTACATCTTCGTGTTTATCCTTTTTGCTGTTCCTTGTAGTTATAATTACTGTTAGACTTTTTTGATTTTTTAAAATCTGTATACTGATTTAAGTGGTTTAGTTTCATATTGTGATTTTCTCTTTCCTGTAGATTCTTGCTTCCTTTATATTTGGCGAAGACCTTTCAATATTTCTTTTAGCATAGGGTTAATATTCTTGTATTCTTTTAATTTTTGCTTGTCTGAGAAATTATTTTTCTCTCCTTCTATTATAAATGATAATCTTTCTAGGTAGTGTATCATAGATTGAAGGTTTTTCCCTTTTAGGATTTTGAATATATCTTGCCACTCCCTTCTCTCCTGTAACATTTCTGTAGAAAAACTGATAACCTTATTAGGATTTCCTTGTAACTTTTTCTCTTGCTGCCTTTAGAATTATCTCTTTATCTTTAACTTTTGCCATTTCAATTATGATATGTCTTGGAGTAAGTCTGAATTCATCCTCTTTGGGACCCTCTGTGCTTCCTGTACCTAGGTATCTGTTTCCTTCTTTAGGTTTGGGAAACTTCAGCCATAATTTCTTCAAGTATATTTTCAATCCTCTTTTCTCGTTCTTCTCCCTGTGTGATTCCTATTATGCATAGATTAGCATGCTTTATATTATCCCTTAAATATCATATGCTGCTTTCATTTTTTAATTTATTTTTTTATCTGCCGTTTTGATTGGATAATTTCCATTATTCTGTCTTCCAGGTCACTTATTTGTTCTTCTACATTATTTAATTTGCTATTTATTGCCTTTAGTTTTCTTTTCATCTACGTGATTGAGTTCTCTAATTTTGATTGGCTCTTTTTTATAGTTTCTAGTTCCTTGTTACAGTGATCTGCATTTCTATTGATCTTCTCTCTTAATTCCTTCAGCAGTTTTATTACCTCCTTTTTGAACTCAGGATTTGTTAGTCTGGGGAGGTCTTTTTCATTGTTCTTTCAGGGGATTTCTCTTTTTCTTTTAATTGGGAATAGTTCTGCTTTTTCATTTTACTCTGACCCTATGAATTTTGAGAACAGTTATCTATTGTGATTTTTAAGGGCTATTTTTATGTGGGAGTGATGCTGTTTAGATTATAAGAGTCTAATATTTCAGGGGCTTTTGGTATGGATGTTTGCTCCATTTTTCCTCAGGGTACGCTGGTCCTTGCCACCTTAATAGGGGATATGTTTGGTATTGTGGTGACCAAAGCCTACACTAGATGATAGGTGGTGTCTCTTCTTTGCTCTGTGGAGGAGGATACCCTTTTCTTGGTGTGGAACTCTTGGAGAAGAGAAACTGCCTGAATGGAGAGGTTTGAAGAAAGAAAACAAACCTTTCCTACTTTTCCTAGCCAATCTTGAGACTCTTGCTAATTTTTTTTTAAAGTTTAAGAATATATCTGTAATGAAAAGTAGATGGTTCCTTCACCCTGGGAAGCTCCATTGCTACCTGGGAGGTCTGGTTTAGTTATGGAATTTAATTTTTGTATTTCTTTCAGAACTTGCACTCCTTCCAAGAAATTTACAAGCAAGGCAGCCATCTTGGTGTGGAAATTTCCTTGATCCATTCTGTGCAATCAGTTGTGGGAGTGAGGGAGAGGAATCAGTATCGCATCTTAGCCTGTGGTCACGTTTCCTCTCTCTAGCTATGCACTTAGTGGCGTAGTTCTGGATTTCCTACAAACCTTCCTTGAATAAGAAAGCATAGTATGGTGAAGGAACCTTTCTTCTTTCACACCTCTTTCCCAGCAGCACAGGTCCTGTCCCAATTCTTCTCCATTTTCTCTTCATCTTACATGGGGATCTTTCTTGCAGCTTTGGTTGCATGAAATCTTTTCAGGCTTTCAGTAGGTATTCTGTGAGATATGTTCCATGTATAGATGTATTTTTGATGTGTTTGTGGGAGGAGATGAGCTTCATGTCCCCCTGCTCTTCCATCTTAATCTCTCTCCATATCTCTCTGACTTTTGTTACTTCTCTGTTCTTTCTTGTTTCTCCTTCTAGAGAAGAATTCCTATTAGACATGTATGTATTAAAACATTTCATCCTGTCCTTCATATTTTAAACTCTCAACCTTGTGCATATCTCCTTGTGGCTTATTTTGGGTTATTTCTTTAGTTCTGCTTTCTAGTTTACTCATATCTTCTTTATCTTTGAATAGGCCAGAACAATCTTGCTAGCAAACTTTCTTTGCTAGTGGACAAATTTTTTTTTCTCAATCTTTCCTTTTTCTGAGGATATGGCCTTTGAAGAGTCCTGGTTCTCACATAAATCCCAAGATTGTGTTTCCTATTCTTTTGTGGCTACTGAAATCCAAGAATTTTGGTTACTGAAACTGACACTGGCAAAGAGATAAAGTATATATTTCCTCTAGGCTTGTTTTTCAGCAATTCTAGATGTGTTGTAGGAAAGAATCTTACAATTTTCCATTCTGCCATTTTGGTTGAAATGAAATGGTCTTTTATTACATCAAAACACAAAACTATGTCCCTGACTTCTTTTAGAATGGAGAGTTTCATAAAAGTGAACCAGAAGGTCAACCTAGGAGTTCTCTGAGTTTAAAAACATGAATGTTTTACAAACAAATTAGGGAAGAGTAGTTCTTATTCTCTCATTCATTTTCTCAATAAATACTTATTTTGTTTTCATTCTAAAATGTTAGTCATTTCTGCATTATCAGCTCTGTATATCAGTATTGGTACTCTAAATGAAATATAAGATGTCACCTTGTTTTACATGACATTTGCAATCAGTGAGTGTCATACAATGTTCATTTTTCACTGATCTTAAGATAGAAATTTTAATAAATCAATAAAGAGATTAAAAATGTAGAAAAAGTAGTCTAGTTGAGGGGATCTTATACATGAAACAAATGGGTTATAGTGTATAAGGTAACATTTAAACAAATTTTGTGATCTTGTATTCCATTCCAGTACTTAAGTGATGGAGGAGCAGAGAGCATAGGTTTTAGCCACAAGCAGTAGTCAACATCATAGTTTATTCTCATTGGGTCTTGGCATGAATTGATGGAGAGGAAATAGAAAGGAATATCCCAAAGAGGGAATAGTATTAGTCAAAGCAAATGGATGGGAAATGTTGCTTACTCTATTGCCAGTCTTTTCTGGATGAGATGAAGTTAGTTTCAGAGGCAGGATAAGCCCTATGTTAGAACAAAATTCAGTTTTCTTCCATAGGGTATAATGAACTGGACTTATCCATGTAAGTTTATGTATTTTAATATTTCATGTAAAAGGAAAACCACATCTGTCAAAAGCCTATATGCTTATTAGAATTCTCTCAACTGTACTTGAATAATATTCTTTTCTCCACTTCCATTGATTCTGAGGTTATGTTCCTTTTTTTTTCTTTTTCTGAGATAAACTCTTAAGAGAAATGTTCTCTTTTCTTGCCTTTAGATGAATTTATCCTTGATTAATTTAGCAGAGATTGTATACGCTTCTGTTGCTTTGTATTCTTCATCCCTGTGTTCTACTGCAGTGTTTAAGATCAGTTTAGCCATACAGCTGACCCATGTAAGATGCATTGGCCTAGGACTTAGAGTTTCTATGTGAATATTATGGTTGGCACCCATATAGATGTAAAATACCATGGCTTTTTAGGGTTTTCTGAGACTTTAGAGATAATCTTGTCTGCCCTCCTGACCTCACAGGTTAAGTTTTCACCTATAAGAGTTAAATGCTTTCCTCATGTCAAAAAGCAGTTGATGATAGAACTGGAACTCAGGTCTAATGTCTGCTGATCCAGGGCTCTTTCTGACACAGTCATTTTTTATATTAACTATGAATAGGAATTCCACCTAATATTTTAATTGAAACTGAATTGTTCCTTTTGGTGAAGGTATTTCAATTTGCTATTAGGTCTTACAAAATTCCGTGGAACAATTTTGAGTCTTGTTGGCAAAGCCCAACATGGAACTGATCAGTACCCTTGCTATAGTTCTTGAAAAACTGTGTAAGCCTTGTATCACAGCATTATTCTTAAGAGCTTTCCAGTTGCTATTTCAGTTTTTCAACATAAAGTTTAAAACAGTCATTCTGTAGCTCCCAATCATCAGGTGTATGAGAACTGACACATAGAACATTCTTTTTAAAAAGCCTCCAGTGTCCAGGCGAATTAATATGATCTTCATGAGTCTAGTGACCAGGTTTTTGAGCCATTCTAAAGTGTTTTAGTGCTAAGATTTTTATAAATGAAAGGAATTGTTACTAGTTGCAGTAACTTCAGCACTTGAAGAGAGTGAATTTCACACCTATCCTGATTTAGCCCACAAAAAAATTCAGATAAGAATATGCACCCCCAGCCCTCCTCTGAGCCTTTCAAAGATGGCATCATGGATACCTAGGGAGACTCTAAGTTACAATATTTGGTTCTTAACCTGAATCACTTACAAAATCTAAGTTAAAAGATTCCTAAACTTCTTTATGGCGAGGTCTAAACTGAAGATTAGAATGTTCCCCCAGATTTTTGTTCCATTTGATTTTGTTAGAAATACCATGTTTTCTCTGGTGGAAGCACATTTAGATAATGCATTCACTGTGCTGGTCTTTGCTCTCCCGAGGCAGGCATTGGCTTTTAAGGTCATGCTAAGGTCCATTTGATCACAGATATGTCAGCTCTGGGAGCCAGCAGAGATCTGTGTCTGTCCAGGGGTGTTGTAGCACAAACACGTGGTATTTTCAGAGTACCCCTTGGGGTTGTCCAGCTCTGTTTTCTTTTAAATTAAGGCATTCTTTCTTTGTCGCTCCTTTGTAGCTTCAATTCAGGATATAGTTTATCAGCATTACCGTGTTCCAGTTCACCCCCCCCCTTTTTCCTTCAGAAAGTGATTTTAGGATGTTTGACTACTCCCCTCAGTCCCCAGCACATTGCTGACACTCAATAAATGTCAAATAACACTGCACTATAGCGAGTGTGGGCTCTTTAGGCATTTTGAAAGAATGGCTCTTTATTCTCATTGTTGAGTGGTATATTTTTCCAGTTGTTAGCTGCAAAGGAATTGGAGTTAGGTTTTCCATTTATATACCTTTATGGTTATGTTACTATATTGAGACGTGCTTAGAGTTTAAGCTGTTTGGAAAAGTGCTTAATTAAACAAATATGCTGCGAAAGAGGTGGCATGCAATGCCTTGTGTAAAAGGTCATGTCTTTGTTGGTTGTGGTGGAGTGTCAAATCTATATTAAAAGGGAAGCAATTACTCTTCCATAAATAGGGATGGCACAAGTTCATATTTACTGGAAATTCAGTAGAGTAAAAACATGTAGTATTTGGTACTAGGAAATGAAATATTGTGTAAAGAATACAATGCAATTAAGCTTGTGTTTGGAAGTTATTTTATTTCATTTTACCCTCGATGGTTGTCAAAAGAATGTTTAAGACATTCCTTATTGCCTCATAGAATACTGAGGATTGTTTATCTTCTGGATATTCTCGTTCAAGATTTCTTTGTCAGATGAAGATTCCGTTAGTAACCTGTCTTTCAGTCCAAGCTGAGTAATGCAGTGTGTGTCATCCTTCACTTTCTCATGGAGTGTGGAAGGGTCATCTTCCACATAGCTGCGTTTGTAATACCCTCTAACTTTGAGTACTTAGTGGAGGGGAAGAAAAGCAGTTTGAGAGTAAAAACTGTCACTCTCAGTTGACTTATCCAGTTCATTTACCCTTTCTGTACTCTTCTTCTACAAGATGTGATATAAAGATGTCGTTTTCCCCATACTTAGTATTTAAAAAAATGCCATTCAGTATGAGATCAACTGGAGTCTGATGTGTTGTCCTGAAGGACACATAAGTAAACTGGTATTAATCAAGCATCAGTTTTATTGCTGTGAGAACTGCTTAGTGCATTTAAGTAACAGAATGTGTTAAGGCAACATTTTAACACTGTATCCTTCTTTCTAGCTTTAACACAACCTAAGTAAATTAATTAAAATGTAATACTATCATTGATATTTATCTCCACTGCTAGATTACTTTCCATGAGGGAGAGGCTGTTTGTCTTGTTCATTGCTTTATCCCCAGAGCCTAACACAGTACCTGGTGATTGTGAGGGTTCATGACATGAGTGAATGGAAAAAGTAGATTAATATTAAATTTTCTCCTCTGTTATATAGAGAAAATACATATAATGCCAATTGCCAATAAAAAGTACTCTATAGGTAAGCTCTAGATAGGCCTGTAGCCTCAGATCTGAGTGGGCTAAAAATGGAGATAAAGATGAAAACTCCTAGAGGAAATAGTTTTAGCACAAAAAGAATCTCTCATTTAAAAGTAAGAACCTGAGGAGTTCCCTGGTGGCCTAGCAGTTAAAGATCCAGTGTTGTCACTGCTGTGGCATGGGTTTGATCCCTGGTGCGGGAATTTCCACATGCAGCAGATGCAGCCCAAAAAAAGAGAGTAAGAATCTGAGAATTTTCACTTATATACGAACTGTATAAATGGGTTTTATTTGAATTTAATAGAACAGAATTCCATGGCAATTTAGGAAAAAAAATATAGATGTTTTATTGTAAATCATCTCAACTTTGTTCCATAATTGTACTATTATTTAAAAATTTTTGTAGATATCTATACTCAGCTTTCTAAATCACTTCTTCAGCTCTCACAAAGTATTAACAAATTTCTCTTATATACAGAACTTTTGAAAGTTAGGAAGATAGCCAGAAAACAGGATGTTAGTTTTCTATTCACAAGATTTTGGTCCTTATTGTTTCTGCTAGAATTGTTAGGTTCATATGGGTCAGACAGAGATTTGAGGACTTTTGCAGAGTTATTGATTGTGAGTTCACAATATGACAGTAATGTTTATTTCCTCTATAAATTTAAAAAGATAAACCCTGAGCTTTCCCTGTCGAGCAGTTGGAGAGGAGTACGTGTTTAGCAAGTCAATAAAAGGACACTTTATATCTTGAAAGCTGTTAAATTCAAATCTTTGAACCAAAGAACTCTGTTTTTGTGGCCACTCTCTTCCTTTGTTCCAGTCTCTCACTGCAAAGATATTTGTTGTCATATGGTTCTGATCTTGCATATTACAATGGTTTCCCAATTCTCGCTACTGCATCTTTTCCCTTTATGAGTATCTCTCTGGTTGTGAAATAGCATCATTAGGAAATCCTAGGTACATCAGAGAGGAGGGTCAAAAATGTTTTCAAAGGGGAGCCTAGAGAGAGATGGATTGGAGAACCAAAATTGTCTACCCTTTTGATTTATTTAATTCATCAACTATATAAATACAGAAATCAAATATGATTTGGTAATATTTTTGTGAACTAAGTCTGTGACAATTGATTTCACAGCTAAGATGAATTCTCATGGAAGCCAACATAATTGCTTGAGTATGAAATGTCTGTGGCTTGAAGCAATCAATTTAAATTCTTTTCTTACTTGTTTTTAAATTAAACTCTGAAATGAAATAGGAGTCTGATGCCCTACTTGGATGACTGTTTCTGCCTTTTCTGAGGGAGAAAAATAGTAAGTTAGTGCTTTTCAGCTTTTTCAAATGTCATTAAAAGGCTTTGGAGAAATTCTTCATGCTTAAAACACCTGTGTGTAGTCCATATCCATTTTTCTAGGGGTATTAGGCATTGTTGCTCCCTGGGAGCCTTTGCGTAGTTCAAACAGAGGGATTGCTAGGCTAGACTCTGCCACTTAGATTCAGTTGCTTTCTTCTCCAGGATTTAAACTAGAGTTGTATCTTAAGCCATTGGTAGCGCCAGCAGAGATTTTGCTCAGCTTTTGAGGCATTCATGTTCAGAAGGTTTCCATCCAAGGGCTGTCTTGATGAATGAGCCCAACACGGCTGTGTAAAGTTCAAGAACAAAAAGAAATTATGTCCTTCACAGCAAGTTTACTCTTCTTCTAGGATTTCAGAACAAACACATTGCCAGCTCCCCACCTACTTCCCGGAACAACTATTTGCTGATGGGCAGTCCCCTCCCCCTAATACCCCCTTCAGACAAACACTGTGGCTTGGGACAGACATGTGCTTCCATTTGGGGACCATAAATGACCCCAACTGGGTTCATTAATGATAGGAGAGCAGCTGCTAGTTGCAGACATGTTACAGAAAAATATATGCTTGGTTCTAAGACTCAGCCTTTAAAAGAGACGCTGTAGTGGTTGAGCTGCAAGAGAAAGTCTGACACATCATCATTACAAGAGACGGTACCAATGATTCAATATTTTAAAATATGTGATTGTTTATATATAAGACTGTATTGCTAGTTTTTGTTTAAAAATTAACATTTCCTTTGAAAACTAATTAGTCATGCTAAAGAAGTGGATTCAGGTATTAACTGGCTTGTCTCGTGCTTTTAAAGAATGGTTTACCTTCTGGTTATTTATGGTAAGGACAGAAATAAAGTGAGTTGTATGCTACAGCTTATGTAGTGTGGTGGTGATTTGGTGACGGTGGGGCATCCACAAGCTGAAGCCAGCAGGGCGATAGCCAAGGGTGCAGATATTTAAGTTAGCAACCTGCGTGGAGCGCTCGTAAGAGGTGAATAAGCAGGGGTGTGAAAATTTCTCTAGCTGGGTCTAACTTGGAGGAAATTTCTAAACACTTAAATTTCTCTGGCAGTCTTAGAGGCCTCCCAAGAACAAAAGTAAGGAAAACTATGAGCATGTTTTACTGACTATTAGAATATCAGGTTTTTAGAGCTGACCTATACAATATTATATAACAATCTACACATTGAAGAAGAAACATACATCAAATAGGAGAATGAACAAAAAAAGTCTGAAAAGGGTTATTATTGAAATCTATTGCTACTTAAATCCAGTTACAATGAACAGTGCATCTATGGCACTCACTCTCTGGCAGACACAATGTTTTCCATTATTACCAGTGTTACTATATACTATCCTGATGTATTACTGAGGCAGTAACACCTTGCCTAGAGGTTCTTGAATTTGAAGTTGGGGGGAAAAAGCCTTTAAATAAAAGTAATACACGGATGTTTAAAGCTCCTTGAAAATCACCAATCTCCCTCAAATCATGCACTCAAGAATATTAATTATAAGCCTGTTTTTTTAATAATATCCATTTACAAATCAGAAATCTTTTTGCGACCTAACATTGCATGTGTAATATATTTTTATTTTTCCTCAGTTGATTTACTGTGAAACCAACTTACCCATAAAGAATGTCCTTAGTGACTATACCTGCTGAGAGAAAATATTGTGAAGGTTTTAATTATATACCTTGCATATAAATTATATTATTCTTCCTTGGTTTGCTGCATTCAGAGGGAAACTATTTACTGGCATGTGCAATTAATTTTAATTAACACACACAGCCTTAGTAAAGGAAACTGACATGGCACAAGCCTTGGTAGAAAATGTTAGTCACACTCTGCAACTAACTCTGAGCAGATGCATGGTTTCATAAAGAAAATATTTACAAAGACTAACTGGAGCGAGTTTTTTCCTCTTCTTTTCTTTTTCTAATTTTGAAACCGCCTATGTTTATTTCTTAAAACCTGAGGAAAATACTATTCATATAAAGGAACAGTTTCAAAAAATGCAATTGCAGAGAGTAGTTTTGACTATTAAGATACAGTATCTGCCTTTGATATCAGTGTGTTAAATCCTCCTACTTTAAACCTCTTGTAGGTCAAAGCATGAGTGCTATATGTTAAATTACTAGATATTATCCCAAACTCATTTTAGTAATAGAATGAAATAAATGCTTGAAACTTGGTTGCTCTGTTAGTGCCCTAAGGTAGTTTAAACATTTCTGTGTTTTGATGACACATTGTGATCTTTTAAAAACAAATTGGTCATCTAAGACCTATATCAATGGCCTTCATTTTTTTGTCTGATGACCCCTTTCCATTCTTAAAAATTACTGAAGACTTCAAAGAGGCTTTTGTTTATATGGATTGTGTGGATTAACATATCACAAATTCTGTAAGTCTGTTGACTTCACATTATAGCTTAAAATTGGTTATATTGAGAGTATTTATACCATGGAAATTGGCAAATGCTGCAAACCACAGCTTTCTGGAAAGTTAGTTGTTGAACATTTATTAGCACACTGCCAGTCATATCCATTGTTAACAATTAAAATGAAACACTAAAAATATTAAATTTAAATCAATTAAAAATAATAGTAATGAATCTACTGCATATTAACATAAATACTGTGTTTTTATGGAAAAATATTTTTTAAAGTATCGGAAGAGTGGCATTATTTTTTACAATTTTGCAAATTTCTTTAATGTGTAGCTTAATGAAAGGCAGCTGAATTCTTATATCTCCTTCTGCTTTCAATCTGTTGCAATATGTTGTTTTGATTGAAGTATATGAAGAAAATTTGGCCTCACACAGATATATATTTAGAAAGGGGAGAGAATTTTAATCGCCTTTTTGCATACTTGAGGATTTTCTTCTTTGATACCTCATCAAAATTCTACAAGTGATAGTTTCCAAAGTGTTAGTTCCAATGTGGAATCAAGTTATATTGATGAACTTTTTATATTCTGTTACCTTAATCCATTGGTCTATTGTGCACTTTAAATGGATCTTTTATTTAAGAGTGATTTTGTAACATCATATATTTTGTCATTTGGAAGTTATCGGTTCATTGATTTAAGCAGATCTCAATGTTTACACATTTCATTGCATGCTATTTAAAAATTACATTCATTAATATTACCATCAGTCTCATTGAAATGGGGAGGTGTCAAGCCCTTGGTAGGAGATACAATGTTTCCAAAATTCTAAGGCTAAATTTTATCATTGTTTGCAAATACTGTTATCTTTCTCTAAATGATGGGCTCATTTTGTTCATTTTTGAGAAAATTTCTGCCAAAAACTCAGGTTTTCTTAACTATATATTTACTATCAGGCTTCCAAGTAAAAATAACATCCTATGTTTCAAGTACTGAAGTACAGTTTAATTGCACAACTGCCTTTGCTTGAGAAAACCGCTTCAGTACGCAGCAGAAGTGCTTATTGGACTTCCCATTTTTGACATAGAATATTACAGAGATGTATACTCAGGTTCTAGATTTAACAAAAATCAATATTTTTACTACTTCATTAAGATAGCCTTAAGCGAAACTGGCTTTTTTTTTTTTTTTTTTTTTTTGGAACTGTCATTTCGTGGCAGTGAAGACTGTAATGATTCTCAGTGATTCGTGACACCGTCTTGGTTGGTGCTAAGTCACCCATCCTTGCTCTTGCATCATCAGTGCAAATATTAACAAGCTTGTTGCAAGATAAATCATGACATTCAACAAAAATTAGTCTATATGTTTTACTATTTCAGCAACACTTGTTGATAAGTATTTGTATGAAAAAGCAAAGGTTTTTGAGAGTCAGTTAGTACTGATACCAGACAAATATAAATCGTTCTTTAGATTTGTCCACTTTAAGGAAAAAGTATAATTCTACAGATGAGTTTCTTAATTCATTTCATGTTAGCAAACAAATCTTTAATTGGACAAGTTACTCTATCATTGGAAAATGACAGTAATTTCTTTTTACTGACTTTTTAATCCAGTAATATCAAATACAAAATTTTTTATAATGTCAAATACAAAATTTTTATTTATTAGCCTCTCAGCTATAGTGTGATCTTCTCTAGCTGTTGCAGTATGATGACTTATCCCATAAAATGCTTCAAGGGCTTTTTCATTTCTACTTTGAAAGCTCTAATAACCAATGTTTGGATTTCAAAGAACATATCATGTCTTTGTTTAAAATATGCGATTTTTTTTATATGTCCAATGGTTGGTCTCAAAATGATGCTGTAACTTAACTGACATTATAATACTATTCAAAAGTGTTCAGTTGCATAAGACAGGAAGGTAAATGATAAACATCTCTAAAGCCAAAGGAAAGGAGTAGCTTTCGTCCTGCTTTTATTTCCTACTTATATACAACAAAAAATGTGTATTATATGTTTGTATATCTCCACATAGACACGAGGGAAACTTGAGGGTTTCAAATTAACAATTTACTAGATCATAATGAGGTTCCAAAGATTGTAGTGGGTATAAATGAAAATAGCTGTTAATACACAGTAGAAATACTGAGAAAAGTTAATCTCTGAAAAACACACATACTTCCTTTGAAAATTCTAGACATGAGAGTGCACAAGCTCATCTTCCATCACCACCTAAGTGATGACATCATCACAAGTCATCACAGCTTCTGGCAAACTCTTCTGTATATCCGTAACAAATGAAAGTGAAAAATAAGCTGATATTATTATAAAAATTTTTTCACCTGAAAACCCCTGGAAGGGTCTCGAGGACTCCAGAAATCCCCAGGCAGTACTCTGAGAACTGCAAGTTAGGCAAAACATGATATAATGATTTAGTGGTATGACACCAATATAAGGTTTATTTCCATGCAGTGAAGGTGTTATTTACTGCATAAATATGTCTATTGGTTGCTTCAAAACTTAGAGTTTTGAAGAACCAATTTGCACTGATTACTAGATTAGATTTATACACATGTCCTACACAGTGTGTTAAAACAGGTGAAAACGTAACACATCTGGAAAGTCAAACTCGTTTCAGGCCAAGTTGAGAGATTTACTTTAGCAATCAAAACCATGCCATTCAGTCTCCTCTCACTCACCCCCTAAAATAAAATCCAAAACAGATATGGAATTTCCCAAACATTTGTTTACTCTCCTTATCTACCACTGCTCTTTTATCAGTGATATTGCTGATAAAGATGGTGCCAGTGAGGGACATTATCAAATAGCTTTGGGTTTAAAAGGAGGTGAAGATGTTGGAAATGTGTTCATTTCTGAGAAGGCTGTGTGGAAATTCAGATGTGACTAAAGAGAATAGCCTTATCACCAAGAACATAGTCACTTACCCTGCCCTCTAATTCTGTCCTAAAGTGAAAGGAACCAGGGCCTCAGTCCCAAATGAGAGAACTCCTTTGGTAATCTGGGAAAAGATATCAAATATACCCTTTCTTCTTCCCCTTCACTATGACAAGTTTGAGAAGTGATGAAAGGTAGGAAATGTTGAGCTGCTGTTAGACAAGTTTTTACAAAATTCTATGTATGTAAAGGATTATTTGGTCAATATACTTCATCTTGAGTCAAAACACTCAGAAATATAAAGTAGAGAATTTTCTCCTAAAGCCCAAATTTTCAAGCTTTCTATAGTAAAACAAAAACAAAAACTTAAAAAAATTTTGTTTTCAATCTCTTCAGACCAATATATAATGTCACTGCACAACCAATATTCAACTTAAACTGCATGTGTCTCACCTCATGAGTTTGACAACAGCCTGACTGGTCTAAATCCTGCTCAATAAAACTCATCTAGCGATCATGGCTTAGATGTCAGGCAGTGTCAGGCTACTACAAAAGCTTCCAGCTGCTTCTTCTCAGGTTCCATACTTTAAATGTATTGCAAACCAGTGACAAGCAGTCACTCAGGCACTGCTCTGATGTTGGCCATCACAAATACAGGGTTGAATTTGCCAGACACACTCCCTCGTAGAGGTTAATTATTGTGAGACAGTTATGGCGTGTCATTTGTGTAGCTGTTGCTAGATACACAGTGGAGCTAGTTATAGTGAATGCTCAACAGATAGAATCATTCGAAGTATACATTATTTATGTCTCAGATTAGTGCCCATGGTCCAGATACTGATTTTGTCTTTTCCTATAAAACACAAAATGATGATAAATTACTGGAGAGACCAAATGCATGCAATGAATTCATTTCTAGTTTTTAAATTTTTTATTGAAGTATAGTTGATATACTATATAAGTTACAGGTGTGCAATATAGTAATTCACAATTTTTAAAGGTTATACTCCATTTATTGTTACGCTAGAATATTGGCTACATTCCCTGTGTTGTTAAAATATATCCTTGTAGCTTATTTTATACATGATAGTTTGTACCTCTTAGTCACCTACCCCTGTTATTGCCCCTCCCCTCCCCCTCCGTCCTGGTAACCACTGATTTGTTCTCCTGTGGTTTCTTCTTATACATGTATTGTAAATAAAGAGAAAGAAACATGAAGAAGATACTGGTCTTTTCAACTTTCCTAGTCTTTTTAAAACCATTTCGCCCTGCTGACTTCTTTTGCCTTTCTCCAAAGAAGCAGTTTTTTTTTCTAACACATGCCATGACTGGTGTAAGACTTTGAAAACAAATACTGATTTCTAGTCCTTAGAAATCCAGGTAGTGTACTTAAGCCAGAGGCCTGAGAAAGGAAACTGTCAGCCACTGTTAGTCCTTTAGAGCTCCTGGCTCCCCTGAGGACACCTGTATATAGTTTCTTAAAAATCATATGTTGTTGGAATTCTGATGGCCTAGTGGTTAAAGGAGCCAGTGTTGTCAATGCCATGGCTCAGGTTTGATGCCTGGCCTAGAAACTTCCACATACCATGGTGGCAGCCCCCCAAAATCATGTATTGTTATAATTTTCACTTCCCAACAGACTTATTCCCAAAGGGCATTTCCTTACCAAATCATTTTATGTTTAACCTGGCATTTTATGGTTTACCATTTATGTCTTAAGAAAAGCATGAAATTTATCTTAGGGAGTTGAATGATTCACATTCTTTATTGCCTTTCTAGAGGGTCTAATTCATAATGGGTAAAAGTGACTCTGAGAAAGATATAAGGTCATCATCAGAAAGATGTGTTTAGTATTTTTAATATTTTTATGTATTACATATATTTTATGTTTTTATTACAGCTTTTTAAAAGTAGAATGGGCAACTTAGGAGCTAGCAAGCCTCCCCCATCGCCAGAGCACTTTGAGCAGAAGCTAAATAAAAACTTATTGGTTCCATCCATGTTGCTGCAAATGGCATTATTTCATTCTTTTTAATGGCTGAGTGGTAGTCCATTGTGTATATACACCACATCTTCCCAATCCATTCATAGGTCAATGGACATTTGGGTTGCTTCCATGTCTTGGCTATTGTGAATAGTGCTGCAATGAACATGCGGGTGCATGTGTCTTTTTCAAGGAAAGTTTTGTCTAGATAGATGCCCAAGAGCGGGATTGCTGGGTCATAGGTTAGTTCTATGTATAGTTTTCTAAGGTACCTCCATACTGTTTTCCATAGTGGTTGTACCAGCTTACATTCCCACCAACAGTGCAGGAGGGTTCTCTTTTCTCCACAGCCCCTTCAGCATTTGTTATTTGTGGATGGCCATTCTGACTGGTGCCAGGTGGTGTCTCGTGGTAGTTTTGATTTGCATTTCTCTAATAATCAGGGATGTTGAGCATTTTTTCATGTGCTTGTTGGCCATCTGTATATCTTCCTTGGAAAAATGGATGGAACTAGAGACTCTCATACTGAGTGAAGTTAAGTCAGAAAGAGAAAGACAAATACCATATGATATCACTCATATCTGGAATCTAATATACGGCACAAATGAACGTTTCCACAGAAAAGGAAATCATGGACTTGGACTTGGAGAATAGACTTGTGGTTGCCAAGGGAAGGGGGAGGGAGTGGGATGAATGAGGTGCTTGGGGTTAATAGATGCAGACTATTGCTTTTGGAATGGATTAGGAATGAGATCCTGCTGTGTAACACTGGAAACTATGTCTGGTCCCTTGTGATGGAGCATGATACTGTGAGAAAAAAGAATGTATACATGTATGTGTAACTGGGTCACCATGCTGTATAGTAGAAAACTGACAGAACACTGTAAACCAGCTATAATGGAAAAAAATTAAAATCTTAAAAAATTTTTGTAACTTTCAAAATAAAAATAAAAATTTATTAGTAGAGGGATCATAATTTATCATCACTTTTGGGAGCAAAAGGGGGCACTATTAATAATTATTATACCTAGCAATAAACCAAGATGGTCTGCACCAAAGGGATGAATGGTCAACCATGTTGATGAGGTCATACAGGAAAGTCCTGCCTCATGGGGAAATTTGGCTTAGGTGACCTCTATGGTACACCCCAACTTAACTACATAAAACCTGTTTTATTCAAAATTATTTCCCTTTAATTTTTTATGATTGCTTGTTTTGTTTGTAGTCACTAAATAGGGTGGAATGCAAAGTGCATTATTCAGCAGTAGAGTTTTAACTATGTTTGGCAAGATTTTTGTGTAAATTGTGCTGTACTTCTTTTAAACCTTTTAACACAAAAATTACACACACGCAAATATTCCAATGTATATGTAAGTTAAATTGCTAATTTATTAATGGCACATTCTCCAGCTGTCCTTTATGAGTGAGAGTTAGTTTATTATTATTTTATTTTCTAGTTTCAAATGTGATACTTATTATTGCTACTTTCAGTTTGCCTCTGGGATTGTTCTTATGAATTGGAGGATCAGGTTGTTTCCAGTATCAGAAATGGAGATTCTCATTTTCATATTAGGTAAACTGGTGTGAATTATAATAAACAGTGAGAACTGAAAGTTAGGCAAAGGCAAGATAGTTTCTTTGAGAGGAAAGTATGCCAACTAGTCTGTGAGCTTTGGGGGAGGCTAAGTATATGGCAATAAAGAATAATAAGTGGATATACAACATGAGGAGTATGGCTAATGTTTTGTAATAACTATCAATTGAGTGTATCCTTTAAAATTATATTAAAAATTTAAAAACAAAATTAAAAAAGAATAATCAATGGATAACTAAATATTTAAGTTTTCAAATAGCCATTAGGAAAGTTTCACTATAAAGTTTATGAAATTGAGTTTTTGTTTTTTTAACTGTAGCTAGGCAACTCTCTTTAAGGAAGTAGGCTGAGGGTGGAAATTAGCGAATGTGTAAGCACTTTATCAAACTTCTAATGTGCTGGGGTCTATGGTAGGGGTTAGAGGAAAAAAAAAAGATCCTTGTTCTCTGCATTCATGACTTTCATAGTATATTGGGATGAGGTGAGTATTTCCATTCGTAGTATAGATATACTATTCTCAATAAATGAGATTTCCCAGCATCCTAATTTCCTAGATTTCCACTGCACAAACCCATCTTAACATCTGTGTAAAGAATCCGAAATACATTGCAAAAAAATTCAAATTCTGTAGATCTTTCTCCCTTGGGCAATGAAAAAACAATCTTTAGAAGACCTCACAGGGCTTTAGTAATAAGCAGGAAAATGGCAGACAAATTGCAATGTGGGAAAACATGAGGTGTCATGTATTAGAGGAAAATGACCTAAACTCTTAAGACTCTTGGAATCTGGTTTAGTGGAGTGAGTACAAAAAACCTAGGAGTCTCTGCTGACTAGCCCTGAAAGTATCTAGCAACATATTGATGCGCTGCAGCAAATATCATTAAGAATTGAAAATGTCTGGCTTTTATACAAAATCATGGTGTTTTGTATAACATCACATTAAAACATCACATTAAAAACTTCTCAGTCAATTGCACAAAAACATAAAATGTCAAAAGTCAAGGTTTTAACAGGTGAACATTAAAATAATTAATGGGCTAGAATTACCTTGCCTATCATAGCAAAAGGATTAGGATGATTTATTCTCTAAAAAATGAGAGATTTTTTTAAAGTGTTGATGTCATTAGATTATGTAACTGTGATTTTCTGCCATGAAATTTTAAACGACTAGAATGAGGAGGGACCTTTGGATAAAAATACAGACTGCACGGCAGTCCTGTCAATTATAGACCTTAGTAGATTACATTCACTTCAAGGAGTGGTGCAGCTACATCTCAAGCAATTTATACAAAATTATGGCTGTATCAAAAATTAGCCTGTTCCTGAAATAATGCATCTCTGAGCTTAGAGACTGATTGTAAGGGAGACCTCTTTGCCTTTTATGCTATGTTTCCTGCTTTCTCTCTCACAAGTGGAAAGCTGTTGTAGATCCTAGATTTGACACAGAGTCATTCTTTTCTTGTACTCTGTTCCAAGTACAGTAGACTTAAAATGGCAAAGTGCTTATAAAAATTACTCTACAGTCTGTTTTCCTTAGATGTGTAAATGATTCTTTTCCTTGCCTAGGGTCGATATTTCCTAAATTTTTATCACAATTTATTATTTGTGGCCACTTTGCCAGGAGTGCATATTACCGTTACTATTTCATAATAAGTAACACATACAGTTGACTTCAGGGAAATGTTCAACTACTCATCCGTTGACATGCTATGGAAGAGAAGGCAAGTTTCTGTGATTCATTAGCCCTTTTTTTCATAAACACCCCTGCTTAATCCTGCCTTCAGTTAAAAATCAGGAGCATCAGCATGTGACTTATTGCATAAGTGTACAGACTCAGCCTTTGTCACATGGCACCACTGGTTTCACTGCCTTTCATGTTCTACTGTGTTTCCATGGTGAACCCTCAGCACATGCTGCCTAGAGAAAAACCCCAGCAGCTTGTAGTGATTGATTTTTTTGGAGGTTAAAATGTCTTTCTCCTGTAGTTTCTGTTATCACTGTGACTTCCTGGGCTATGAGGTCAGTCTCCCCATGCTTAACCTGAGGAGGCAGGCCAGATTTCTTGTTGCTGAGATTTGCTTTGCTTATTTTCACTAGCAATCTGGTTTTATAAACATAATCCTACCAGAATGTGTGTCATTTTTTTTTCCTTTCAGTGTAGGCACTGAATGAATGTAGATGTTGAGAAAAGAGTTTTTGCGACATCACCTTTGGAGGGTATGATTCATTTATGAGAAGGCTTGAGAATGATTATTTTTTTGCTGGATTGAAAACTAATAAGGAGCATTGTAAATTCCTTTTAATATACTGATGTTGATAGTAGAAGCTTATTCACTTAAAATATACAGGTTTTAAAAAAATGTTTAATTAATGAACTATGGTAGTAGTCTAGTGTAAGAGCCAGTGCTGGGGCTTTTATGTCTTTGCCTAGGCAATGTAGCATGTAGGTGTTTGTACTTGAATAATTTCCAAATCAGCACAGAACCACTAGCAAACTCATGACTTGGTCCATTTACACTGCTGTTGTCAATTCAGTCTTGATCTTCAGAGTGAGATGCTGAGTGCTTTGGTCACCAGTGTCACTGTGTAACAATATCGAGAGCATCCTTGCTCCATCCACACACTGGAGATCCTGACTGCATACATCCAACTCTTCTCTTTGTCCAGGACTTCACATTCATATCCTATCACCTACCTGTCATTCTCGATCTAGAACTGAACTCCCAGTCTCCCCAGACATGCTCCTTCTCCAGTCTCCCAGGAACACAGAGTCACCCATGATTCCTCTCTTACCCACACTTTTCACAACTAGTTCCTCAGAAAAAATATGATGGCCTTCTTTGGAGATATATATATATGATATCTTCTTACCACCTCTGCCTCTCCAACCTCATCATCTGCTGTCTGGACTTCTGCAGCAGCCTTCTCCTTGGTCTCTTTCTTCTCTTGATGTACTAGAGTTAGCATGTTCATCACACAGCTGCCAGAGAGATATTTCAGGCATAAATGAAATCCTGTTATACACCTCTGATTAAATTCCTTCAGTGTCTTGATATTACATTTAGTAAAAAAATCTAAACTTATTATTATGGCTTATGAGGCCCTTCATTACCTAGCTTCTGGATACTTCTCTGAACTCATTTCCAACTAACCTCCCCTCACCCTTTTTCACCATGCTCCAATAATACTGGCCTTCTTACTGTTTCTTGAATATGTTAAGCTCGATCCTGTCTGAGGGCCTTCGCATTTGTCTGGAGTTTTCCTCCAGAAATTCGTACAAGTCTTACCCCCTTCTTAAATTTATGACTCCTTTCAAATGTCATCACCTCATTTTCTGACTACCCTCTCTAAAAAAGCAATTGCATAATTTTGTCCCCTCTCCTGCTCTGTTTTGTGCATAACACATTACTTACTGATATTTTTACTCTTTTTTTTTTGTCTTCCCCATTTGAATGTAAGTTTTGTGAAACAAGAATTTAATCTCGTTTGTTCACTGCTATATCCTCAGTGCCCAGAACAGTACCTGGCGTATAGTACTTATTCTGGAGTGACTAAGTGAATGAATGAGTGAATGAGTAACTGAATGGATTTTGGAGTTGTTTATTATCATCCTTGAGCTTGCTGCCTGATGAATTATTTCCTCAGTCTTAAGCTTTAGTCAACTTATATTTAATGGTAACTGCATGTTCTGTGAAGGTATTAAAAATCTGAATAATTGTGTAGAACTTTCTAGTTTTTAATTCATTTTAGCATATGTTGATTTTGTTGAACATTAGGTAGCTATCCGAAAGAGATTCCAGATTAATATTAAGAGGGTACAAAAAATAAATCCATGAAAAGCTTGTAAGGAGAGACACTAAAACATGAAATTATTAAAGTTAATAGTATCCAAGTTTTGCATACACACACACACAATGAAATATGAAAGGAATAGTTTAAGTCAAGCATTATTAATTAAGTTATCATGAAATAATGTTGTGAATGAGCTAAAAGGATTAGACTGAAAGAGAATTCCACATATGAAGACTGGAATATGGGAAGTCTTGGTCAAAGACAGAAAACAGTATTCAGGGAACAGCAAGTTTTGCTTTGATAGGAAGAAATTTTTTGTAACTGGCAGTTATGAAAACTGAATATGATAAGATTTCCTCTGTGTGTGATAATGGGGAGAGAGAATGTGTCAGCAGAATTAAATTGGAGAAAGTTTTGAAGGTGGTCTGAAAAAATTTTGAAGCTAGGAAACAAGGAACTCCTCCACATTTTTAGAAGGGAGTTGATAGTAGCGAGGAGAAGAATATGTTTCTAATGAACCACAGTGTAGACTGAAAGGAGGTGAGTTGAAGCACATGGAAAGGAGCCTGGGATGTTGTTGGAATGGTCTAAGAGATGGTAAAATGTCAGAGTTCCACATGGACCATCCACTTGGAATTGGTTTCCTTTCTCTAAGGTCCACAAATGAATCATCGCAATGGCAGTCTCTCAAGAGTCACTAGGAAAATGGTACCCCATATTGAGATTAGGTAACCTGTGAGCCAGTATCCCCATTTTCCTCAATTTAAGTATGGTTAAAACAGGCTGAGTTAGAAGGCAATGCATTTCCTGGTCCAGTTCTTTGCTTCCACAGAGAGTTTTAGAGCCCAAAGTGTTGCAAATTGTTTAGCACTATAAATTACTCTATAAATAGCTATTACACTTAATATAAGTAATAATGACTAATTTTTAAAGTATAGCAAACTAGATCTTAGTATTTTCTTTCTGAGTCAAACTAGTGTGCAGACTCAACTTCATAATTTACTATAGTACTGTTCTTGAAAGTTTGCTTCTTTATTTGATGGTATTGTAGTTTTTTCTTAATCAGTGATATTTTGAAACATATAATGTATTCTTTGACCGCATTTCTTTGCTCTGAGATTTTAGAATTATATTACATTGGGATTAAGAGACCAAGAGATGTCAAATTTCATCTCTAAGCAAGATCTGTCTAAATATATTAGCAAGATGAAAAATCTATTATACTTGCCTCCATGAGTGTTTATCCTAGTGTTTTTTACCAAGCACTGGACAAAGAACTATGGAGGAGCTGAAGTTTGTGATTGATCTTGTCCACAGCTCATCCTCCCTGCTCATTCTGTCCACCTTCTTCAGTATTTCTTTCTCTGTTAGTTACCTCATTGCGACGTTGCCTTGTGAACTAATAGCTTTCTCCAGGAACATTTGGGTTTTAATGGTAATTACTACCAGGTACCATGCTAAGTACTTTGCCTATGTTATTTCAAATCCTTAAAATCCCTCTTAAATAGTACTATCCTCAGTTACCAACAAGGAAATTGAGACTGAGAACTTGAGTAATTTGCTCAAATTTACAAAACTAACACATGGTTAACAAGTTCCAGAGTGAATGATTATAAAGTCTTTGAGTTTTCTGTCACATCATACAATGATTCTTATAGAAACCTAAAGCTCTCAAGAGTCAAAAGAATGAAACTTCCAGAAACAAAACTGGTTGGTGAAAGTTTTAATAGGGGGTAAAAATAAAAAAATAGGGATAACTGTTCACCTATTCCACATATTTAAAAGTCACTCTGATTTTATTTCTATCAGGAGGCATCTTTAGTTAGATGCTAGGCTTAAGTCTACCTGGAGATAATAGTCTCAGATTCCTTATTTGCAGATACAGTTCATCATTCTTGTCTGATAACTTATATAGCCAGTATAAACCCACATGTGTCCCTCATATGGAAAGAGAAGAAAAGGACAGTCCTCCAGCCTAGGCACGTGGACAGCTTAAGGGGCTGTCTCAGACTTGAGTTTCATCTTTGGGTCAGACCTTTTTTTATGCCCACACAGCTCCAGCTACATGGCATCAACCCGTACCTGTTTACTCCAGAGCTTCTTTCTTCCCACCAGCCACCTTATATCCTTGCTAGCTATGAGGGAGACCTGGCTATCAGAGGTTTGCTTGAATTACTGGAAAATTCTTCCACATGGCTCTGTGCCACATTTTCTCTGTTTTTCTATCAGCAGCAATGGCTAAAATGCAAGGGGCTTTATAGTACTACAGACAATGCTTTGCCTGCTAGTTTCAACTTGAAAACATTTCTGCCTGGCCTTTTAACCTCATCTGTCTTCTCTCAGTCACCTTGGAGGCTCTCTCAAGCTCCTTCATGAATGGACTCTCTCACTTTAGTTTCATTCCAAAATTGGGCACAGTGGTTGGCAGGACTTGGCCAATGAAGAGTACAGGGCAGCAATTACCTATATTTTTTGTTTGCAACTGATTCTTGATTCCTACTTCCTGAAAGCTGTTTTAGTTATTCCTGTCTATTCTTATAGAAAACCATCTTAATTTTGATTTTATTGATATTTAGAGGGATCATTTTCTAAGTTTAGCAAGGAAAGAGATAAATTACACCAGGAAAAGGCTATGTTTTCTTCTTCCCCAGCTAAAAAGAGATTTGGGGTTGCCTTTGTGTTTTCCTTGTTGTTAAAAATGCACAATTGCTTGTTTTGCGATAGGGTTTTGTTCTGTATTATATGCAATTTTCTCTTTTATATCTTTTTTCCTTTAAAATTAAATCCAGTAAAATGTGAAAGAAAGAGAAGTGAAGTAATCTTCACAGCTGCTGAGTTTTCCTGGAAGGCAAAGACATCTCAATTTTAGTTAGTCGTAAAACATGAAATCATTGTTCTTTCAGACAGCTGTCCACTCTTTTGTAATGTCCATTTTTTAGCAGCAATTTTCAAAAGCCATGAGGAGCTTTGTAAAGATTTCATTTATCTGGGTTGTGAATTATTTTCAGCCTTTTGAGTAATTGTTAAAATGATGAAACTTACTATACTAAAACAGATGCAAGGTTTTTCTTTTGTTGTTTAGGGGGAAGAGGGGAAATGTCATTGGGAAACTAGGACTTACTTGGTACCTTGATAGTGAACTCTGAATAAATGACTGTTAGTGTCTCAGCATGCCATTCACCATCAATTTTTGTATGTACTGCCAGAATATAAGCTTCATGAAAATAGGGTCCTTGTCTGTCTTACTCGCCAGGTGTCCCTCAAGGCCTAGCGCATTACCTGGCACATAGATATTTATCAAACAAATACATCAATAAATTAATACCATAAGAACCATTATACAGAATAACATGTCATGTAACCAGTTACATAATTCGTTCATCCTTCCATTATATTTTACATGACACCTGGTGTGGAAGTCTTCCTTAATAGAAACTTTTAAGTTTGAAGATCTGTCTCACAGTCTCTACCATTTTTATTAGTCTATTATGGATCTTTCCACTTAGGATTTTATGTAAATCAGCTCTGACACTTCATATTTCTGCCACCTGTAAGAGTAATAAGTTCTTTAAACAGAAGGTATAGTTCAACTCAAATGATATATAAGTAAGCCTTAAGGGGAGCACAGAAAAGAGGATAATTTATGTAATTGATGTGACCTGGGGAAGATTCAGAGGAGGTAATATTTGAGTTGAGACTAAGGGATGAGTAGAAGTTTGCCAGGTGGTAAAGAAGGCAGGAGGACAGAGGCAACATTACATGAAAAGGCCCGAAGGATGAAAGGGCATGCTAAGGATTCCTTGGTCATAGAACCACCACCATCATCATCATTACCTTCTGCATAAATATTACTTCTACACATAAGATAGAGGTTGCCATTGAAGTGCTTGATTATTTTCATTCTGATTTATTTTCTCTGAAGAGTCATTTATAGCCATTATACTGCAAGTTTTGAGTGTACCTAAAATGGCTTCCCCAAACAATTCACTGAATAGACAAGCATCCTGCATATCATATTTTTACAAACCCTTTCCAGCAAGGAGACTGATGTGTGTGTATACAATTTTGGGGCCTTAAACAATTTCGTGCACCTGGTTGTATGCTGCTCATCCCAGTCCTAGTATCACTTAAGAGAACCAGTGAGGTGCTGCAGAACCAGGATGGAAGAGATGCTGGCTATCTGAGTGGAGCTACAAAGCATTGCAGAGTTCCCTAGTGCACCCAGGATAACTTTTTGTAGCCTCAAACACAACAGTGGCATGAAGACCTGTCTTTCCATGTGTTAAAGACTCATACAAGGAGTTCCTGTCATGGCGCAGTGGAAATGAATCCCACTAGGAACCATGAAGTTTCAGGTTCTATCCCTGGCCTTGCTCAGTGGGTTAAGGATCTGGCGTTGCCGTGAGCTGTGGTATAGGTCGCAGGTGCAGCTCGGATCCTGCATTGCTGTGGCTGTGTTGTAGGCCAGCAGCTGTACCTCTGATTTGACACCGAGCCTGGGAACCTCCATATTCTGTGGGTGCAGCCTAAAAAGTGAAAAAAAAAGTGTCATGCAAAACTTTGAAAAATGAGTTCATTTGACTTTGCTATAACTTAATATGATTAAAAATAATAATAACAATGTCAATACATAATACTCCTAGAATAATTTGAAAGACTTATTTTGTGAGGAGCCATTATGTAAAACCATGCCAGTCTCTCATCCTACCAAAATTTTTCTCTATTCTCTTTAATGGCATCTCAATACTGACCAAGTTATTCAGATATCCTCACCCCAATCCCAGGCTCCGAGCATTCTCATCAAACCCTCTCTAGATGTTTGGTGGCTATGAAATGAATCTATAACTCCATATTATCTCACTTTGTTGGTTTTTGGCTTCTTGGCCCTTGCTATGCCTTCTGGGATTAGATGGCACTTCTCCTCTGTTGGTAGTTACTCATAAATCTTATTTTTTATAACTTTTAAAATCTCTTTTTAAATTTATATAATAATTATTACTATTAGTTAGTCATTAACCCAAATAAAAGATCCTACATAAAATAAAATCTCAAATAATACATGCTAAAGGGAATGAGACCAGGCTAGTGCAGAGTGGGCAGCATTTTCTTCCTAGTTCATGATGACGCATCACATTGGGGACTGATGGCTGCCCTATATTTATCACTCAGATTTTATGTATGTATGTATGTATGTATTTATTTTTAGTGATTTTTTTTCCATTATTGCTGGTTTACAGTGTTCTGTTAATTTTCAACTGTACAGCAAGGTGACCAGTCAGACACACACACACACACATACACACACTCACTCAGATTTTAGAAATGCTGAGCTTACACAGATCACTACCCCAACCTCTTCTGACCTAATAAATGGGCCAGAAAGAATAATTGTGGTTCCCTCTCTGCTTTTTTCACCAGTTGCCTTTTATTCCCTTATGAAGTTTTTTCGTTGCTTTGGGCTAAATGAAATTTGGATTGCAACAGCTTTTTTTTTTAATGACATTGTAATATTGGCTGAGTTGCCTGCTATTGGTTATGCCCAAGAAGACACATCACCTGTGGCTATTTGGCTTGTCCTCCTATGGGAAAATACTTAATGAGGCTAATAAGATGTAGTAAAATAAAATAAACATTCACATGGCACCCAGCATCACAGCCACATGTAATTTGGTTATTATTTATTATCCTGAGACACCAGTCTCACATCTCCAACTGCCTACTGGGCATTTTCGCTCAGAAGGCCTTTTGTCACTTCCTGTTTAACCCATCTGAAACCAAAACCACTATCCTCTCTTCAAAGCTATCCCTCACTGTTGGAGTTTTAGGAGGCCAATAAATCACAGCCTTTTGTTCCCATCTTCAGTTAAAGTTTGTTGTTGTTGTTGCTGTTTTTAGAACCACAGGAAACAAACAGATAAGGCATGAAACAAATAGGTCTAGATCTGTGGCCAGGTGTCTTGCTAATACTTCAGCCCCCAGTAATAAAAGTCATAGCTGAGCAACCATACACTTCTCCCAGGGCAGAGCTCACCAGAACATCTTGGAATGAGAGAAAGAAATGCATGTGTCCTACAGGCACAAGCTTGCTCAATTTCTCTTTTATAACATGCCAATCAAATCAGTCAGTTCTCTTTTGCTGGGGAAACAATGAAGTCTGGGGAAGAAAGGCCAAGAGCAGAAGCACCTTCAAGAAGCCAGGAGATCAGTTTTCTACTAAGGAATTCAAACTTTTCTATTTTTATTTAGATTACATTCTTAATTTGTGTGACATCAGATTATTTTAGCATTTGAGCATAAGGAAGAATATTTAGATATTAAATATTCTATATTGGGAGAATTTCCACCACTTAAATTGTAATCTGCCTTCTTCATGAACGTTTTCATCACAAATAAGACCCCACAGCTACCACCAAAACTCATACTTTCAGCTTTTATCATGACTGTGATTAACATTGACATGGACTTGGCACCATGGCTATTGGCAGCCAGAGAAAGTCAGAAGTGATGGTGACTCAGCTGATTCTGCAGCTGCACTTACAGTAAGTGTGTTTTGCAATGCTCTTATATTTTAAAATATTTTTTCTAAAAATTAAATTTTTCAGTTTATATTTTTATTTCTTCATTTTTTTCCTCTTTGTCAAGAAAAGAAAATATCAAAGATTGAACATCAAAGATTTGTGCCCTTTATCTTAATACAATGGGAGTCATTGATGGGACTGGGTTTGGTTGTAGAATGGAGAGTAGGAGAGAAACAAATATAGAAGTTAAGAGTTTTGTGTAGAAATCCAGGTGAAAGGTGATAGTATCCTGAACTAGAATGGAGGCAGTGGAGTTGAAATAAAAGAAATGGTCAGAAAGGACAGATTGGAGCTGAAATGGGGGAGAAAGAGACATCCAGAATGACGCTTATCTAGCACAAGCAAGTAGACAGAGGAAACACCATTTACTAATACAAGGAAACTTTGGAGGAAGAGAAGATTTGAGAGTAATATTTGGAAGGTGGAAATATCCAGAATGTAACTGTAGCTTAGAGGAGGGATCTGTGAGTAATCAACTTATATTTGGTACTGAATGCAAGTGGTCTCTTGATTGTATGCCTGATAGAAAATTCTTTTAGGAAAAACCCTACTTGGTCGTTGTAGCTGGATCTTTTTCCTAGTATTGAGGTATAATTGATGTATAACATTTATATTAGTTTCAGGTGTTCAACGTAATGATTTGACATATGTATATATTGAGAAATGAATACCACAAGTTGAGTTAACTTCCATTCTAATCTGTGGGAGGTGATAATCTCATTATGTTTTTGATTTACATTTCCCTGATGTTTAGTCATGTTGAGCACCTTTTCATGTACCTGTTTGTCAGGATGTCTTCTTTGGAAAAATGCCTATTCAGTTCCTCTGCCCATTTTTAAAATCAAATTGGTTTCTTACTGTTGAGAATTATGTTCTTTTTATATTTTAGATATTAACCCCTTATCAAATAAATAATTTACAAATATTTTCTCCCATTAAGTAGGAGAAGTCTTGGCTCCCTTTTTTAAATTAACTGGCCATGTCCGTGTGGGCATATTTTTAGACTCACTGTTATATTGATCTTTGTGTCTGTATTCCCCCCAACCCCCAGCATGTGGAGTTCCCAGGCCAGGGATCAAATCTGAGCCTCAGTTGCAACCTAAGCCACAGGTGCAACAATGCTGGATTCCTAACCACTGCGCCAGGCTAGGGATCAGCCCTGAGCCCCAGCACTTTCAAGACTCTGCAGCTGCCAACCCATTGTGCCACAGCAGGATCTCCTCTTTTTGTCCATTTTTTTATGTTAATATTATGCTCTTCAGATTACTATAACTTTGGACTTAGTTTGAAATCAGGGAGCACGATGCCTCTAGCTTTGTTCTTCTTTCTCAAGATTGTGTTGACTATTTCAGGTGATTCTTTTAAATATTTTATAACTTTCAATTTCTAGAATAATTTTTAAAAATTTTACATCTTTATTCATAGGTGAGATTATTTTATAGAGACATATCCCAAACTTTGGTCCTTAAGTGTATACCTGCCTCATGAGAAGTTCAAGAAATAAAAAAGTCTATGGTTAAATAAACTTGAAGAATTTTGCTTAGCTTGTCCATTTCTTGGAGATTTAAAATGGGTATTGGCCTATTAATGTTTATGAGATATCTTGCATAAAAGAATTTTCCCTTAAAATTAGGAAAGATAGACCTATAAAACTCTGAAGAAAAGTTTTAATTTTTTCCAGTTTATCGTGTGGATATTGGTCAGTTGTGATTTTATGATTCTCATTTCATATTTTCCTAGAAATTGTATCTATCATTGATATTTATAAATTTACTATCATAAAAGTATATTTAGCACCTCTTAAAATAATTTAACTTCCCCCTATAAAATTATGTCTCATTTCTGATTTTGATGTTTTTCTCATCTTTTATTTACTAGGAATTACAGAGCTCTGTTTTGTTATTTGATTCATCAAAGAACAGATCCTTAAGTTTGCCAATGATAATTCAGTTTTCCATCATTAGTTCCTGACTTTATTATAGCCTATATTTTACTCTAATTAATTTTATGATTTTTTACCTTGTTAAATTCAATACTGACAATGAATTTTTGCTTCTTATTTAAAATAATAAGATATACATGACTATGATTTTGCTTCAGAATAGAATTTTGGCTACATATCTTAAGTTTCAGTCTGGCATATAGTGTTACTTTGTCTATGTAGCAGATAGTGTATAATTATACTTTTAAGTTGCTATTTCACATAATTTGGGGGGTCCTTTATTTTAAGTGGTATGTGGTTCTTTTTTACTTTTATCATAATTTCTGGTTTTTATTGCACTGTTTCTTACTATAAGTATATTAAATCAGAAATGTTCTCTGTGAGATATAAGGATAATTTATAATAATAGCTTATGCAATTTATGTTATTGAAATTGCAGCTTTGATTCTCAATTTATTACATTTTGGTATCATTCACTCATTGTCAGTAGTTTTTGAAGTATTTTATTTTATTTTATTTTTTGTCTTTTTAGTGCCATCCCCACAGCATATGGAGGTTCCCAGGCTAGGGGTCAAATCAGAGCTAAAGCCACTGGCCTACGCCATAGCCACAGAAACACGGCATTTGAGTCTTTTCTGTGACATACACCACAGCTCATGGCAATGCCAGATTGCTGACCCACTGAGCAAGGCCAGGGATCAAAGCCACATCCTCATGGATACTAGTTGGATTCGTTTCCATTGAGCCATGACAGGAACTCCATTTTTGAAGGATTTTAGATGCCAAGGAAAGAGCAAAAGAGTAGTTACACAACAATATTATTTTGAGCACCTACTATCTAATGTAAATGCTGGAAATACATTGATGAACACTCAGCAGTCCATCAGTGAAATTATGTTGCAGTTTTAGGAGCATGAACAAGGGAAAATGAGCTTGGAAAGGTAGATCAGTCATGGCAAGAAGTTTGGATTTTTTTTTACTGGTCACAGTGGGAAGTCTTTGGAAGATTATAAACAAGATAGTAATACAATATATGATCACTGCGGCTTCTGTATGGAGAGCAGAGCAAGAGAAGTGTCAAGGAAATGTAACAGTCTTCCAGATGAGAGTCTACAGTTCGGTATAGAGGTCTGGAGTTATCTACATTTAAATAGTATTGAAAACCATTAGACAGAGATCATCTTGGAGAAAGTATAGACCATCAAAGAGCTTGGGGCATTCCCAAATTTTAAAGACTAACAAAGGAAGAGAAGACAGCAAAAGTTATTCAAAAGATGTAGTTAGGAGGCATGCTAGTATGCCATATGAATGATCCTTAGTAGAAAGGAAGAAATTGTTCAACTAGAAGAAAAAGGGAATGATTATAGGAAGACATTAGAAGAGATGCAACCCATTGTATAACTTGAAGGTTATACAAAAGGAAGGCAGAACCTGTGGTTACTAATGCTGGTAGTGTGGTGGATTTGCTGGAAAGAAAATAGATCATTCTCATCAGATGGTATGTTTTTCCTATGAAGTATCAGGCAATATTATTAGCTAAGTGTGAATGGCAGATGGTGTATTAGAAATTCAAGGGAAGAAAAGGTATGAGGTAATCTTCTAGTACAGTGAGAAAGCATATTGATTACAGAATTATAGTAGGGAAGTCTGAAAAAGCTAGGTGCCCATTTGATGTTAGCAGTTATACATTTGAAGTGAGTATAATCATCACAGTTGTATAGTTTTTCTCTTGGATTCTTTAGCAACTTGAATGCAGGAGCTGAGTAAGACAATAATTCACTCTTAGTTTTATTAGGTGAATAAAATGGTGAAGGAATAGAATTTAAGGTTTGCAAGAGTAGTTACAATGCTAAACAGAGTGTTCACGGAAGGGAAGCCATAAGGAGGGTGATAACAAGTGGGATGTGGCAGGATCAGTGGATCAGTAAAAAAAAAAAAAGTCCACAGAGAGGTTGTTGTCCATGTTCAAAAGGGAGAATAAAGTGGAAATTTGGTTGATGAGTTTATCATCCATATATTTTCTATAATTAATTATAAAATTGGTATTATATTTATTTAGAAGGGATATAAGTGATCAATAGGAACTTTCTTTTAATCTTGAAAACAGGTTGAACCGAACTCCAAAACTGATTTTTTTTTTTGCATTTTAGAGCCACCATACCCATGGCATATAGAAGTTCCCAGGCTAAGAGTCGAATCAGAGCTACAGCTGCTGACCTATATCACAGTCACAGCAATGCCAAATCCAAGCTGTGTCTGTGATCTACACCACAGCTCATGGCAAGGGATCCTTAACCCACTGAGCAAGGCCAGGAATCAAACCTGCATCCTCACAGGTACTAGTCAGGTTCATTACTGCTGAGCCACAATGGGAACTCCCTAGACTGCAAATTTTAATAGAATGGAGTAGATATAATATACTTAGACCTTATAATAGTCTTTTGATACAGGCATGAAGGGAAATATACATGACTTGGTAGTCCATTTGTGATGGACTATGATTAAATCTCAAGTCTTACTGTTGATTCCCATTGGGTACAAGTTAATGGAACATGTAATTATCATCTAGGATCTTTTTGAGTTTTATTTCTAGGTCTATAATATGATTACTGATGACTCTGATAATGATATGGGAATATTATAAATATGCAGATAATGCAGAATAGGAAGAGTTGTGAATATATTATTTGCCAGAATCCAGACTCAAAACATCTGAGCAGACTGATAAATAGGCCAAAACCAACCAGATGAAATGTAATAATGCTAAGGGTAAATTGTACTGTGTTTTAAAAAGTCTATATGCATTCAGTCCAGGAGAGGTTTAGTTTTTTAGGAGGTCAATTGCAAAGGACCTAAAGGCAGTGAAAATAATGCATAAGAATAATTTTTATATTTTATGTATTTTACTTGTGTATTTACCTGATGCTGGACATGGTGTGAAATAAGATCTTCACGCATATAACCTTGTTTTATTATCATAGTAAGCTTGAGCTAGATATTATTATCCCAAAGTTATAGATGAGTAAACAGAAATTCAGAGAGATTTCCTTACCAATGTTAATATACAATAATAAATGGCACAGACTGGATTTCCGTAGGTGTTAATGATCTTTACTATATTCTACTACATTTTACTTATCTTAGTAAAAGTTTACTGTCCATAAAGCAGGCAAAAATTCCACCTAACTTCTTCATTGCTTATGAATAATTATGTATCCAGTGATTTGTGATCAATTGCTGGCATCTCATTTTCAGAAAGTCCATTTAAAATAGAGCAATTTCACAAGAATGCAATAAGGATGCTGTGTTATCTAGAAACCTCTTCATATGAGAAACATTTGGGAAAATTGGCAAATGGGTTGACTTGGGGACTAGAAGACTTGTGATACACTTAATATCTGGTCTCAGGTGTTTGAAGTCTGTCAGAGGCAAGGAAATTGAACTTCACATTTTTAACATCTTATGAATGAAAGACATTCTTATGATACGAATGAAAGTTTTTATATATAAAATATATATATACATACACATATTCAAAAACATGGGCTTATCATATGGTCATGTTGTCTTCAGTGTAATACCTAAAACCTTTTATCTATGGGATAAAATTTCTTATGCTCATTTTCAATATTGAGATGAATTTTATTTTTTCAAACTGTCAGACACATAGTGCAGCTTGATTGCATAGTGAAATGATTTAGAAGCTCATATCTACATGATTGCCACTGAAATAGACTAAACAAAAAAAAATGCAGTCAGTACAAATTGCTGTGGGTTATCTATACAGCTACAGCATGTGGTGAGAACCTGGAAGCTACATCCACAGAATTTATGAGACTTCCAGTAAATCAACTCAGTTCAGTATTTTAGACCTGTGTCCAACTCTCCTTGGATGTCTAGACACAGCCTAAGATGAGGCTTCAAAAATGGGTAAAAATGAAGCAGCCAAAGCCACCAGAAGCCTTTGACCCTCTTCTAATGTTTCAACCAGATAATTATTTTCCCTCTCAAGAATTTGGCTATCCTTCGAGGGGGAAAAAATCAAAATTTTCCATGTGAAGAGCCCCTGAAAGGAAATACTCTGGAGAAAGGTCAATAAGAATAGGCCAAAGCTGAATTCTTCAGATCTGCTTAGAGAGTGTGGAAAGACTGTACCCTCTCTACTTTTCTCTTGCTTTCCTGCTGGCCAAAAGCTCCATGGCATTGGTCCAGCTTTGCCTTTACCATACCTTTACATCTTAAAGGAACTCATACAGCATAGCAGAAATGCCTCAGATGGAAACCTAAGCGGTAACTAAAAGTTATGGCCGAGAAGTAATTAGATAATTAAAAACTGATATATTTTGATTCCATCAAGATAATCCATTACCCTTTCTGCTCTGTAACAAATATATGATCTTTCAAATTTTTGAACAATGAACTGTCATGCTGGAGAGTATATTTCCTTTAAAGATGCCCCACTTTAATTAAAATTACTCATTCTGCTTATTGTGTTTGTCTTTCAAACTGTTTTAATCTTAGGTTTTCTGTAAAAAGTTAAGGATCCAGTCAAAAATGAAAAAGTTGATTTTAAAACTAAGCACAGTCCAAGTTCATTCTGTAGTTCATTTATTCACTGATTCATTTGTTCAATACATTCAACTAATATTTGTTTTATGGAAGCTACATGCCAAGGACTATGGTAGGCTCAGGTTGGACCATATATTACCCGTGCAATTTTGGGCAAGCCACCTATTCTCTCTGTCTCAGTTTCTTCAACTGTAAAACAGCTGTATGTCCAACTTTGCAGGGTTGCTATGAAGATTAAATTGGGTGATTTCTCTTATAAAATGGTGAAAAATTAGAAGTTTTTCTTTTGTCTTTCTCTGTCCATTGTTATATCCAAAAAAATCATACAGAGCAGAGATAGAAAGTCTCAAAAAAAAAAAAAAAGCTGGAAAGTGAAAATGTCAATAAACTATTTGCAAGACTAATGGAGTGAACTGGATTGAAATCCTGTGAGTGAAAAATGCTTTACCCTGAGTAAGAAAAATGTGACAAAACCATAAAACAATAAAAATTTCTTTGTTTACTGACTGAATCAATGTGAGAAATGTAGATACCACATCGACCAGAAATTCTTATAGCCAACTCTACTTTGAGACCAACTCAAAAAATGAATCCAAGAATTTACAAATAGGAAAGTTCAGGTGGAAAATGTCTGACGGTAAATATTTATTAAAGTTAAATATATGGAGTTCTATCTAAATAATTGCTTAAGCGTAACAACATTGAATACACAAGAAAAAAGAAAAGGAGACTCTTAGAGAAATGTGAAAACAGTAATTCAGAAATGATATCTTAGGTCAATATTTCTAAACATATTAGCAAATGTGATGAGATACTGTGGAAAATTAAACCTTCCAGATCTCTCAATAAGCCAGGAATTATTATTTTATTCCTAAATTTTGTATACAAAAGTTTTGTTTATGGAAATGAATTCAAGAATGATTTGAGAAACTTTAATGTAGTCATTTACCTAAAGAAATGAAAACCACTTAAAAAAATAGAAACCAGAAGGGCAATTTCATTTATCGATATACAAAAACGAAACAGTAAAGAGAAAAAAATGGAAACCAGACAGGCAATTTCATTTATCAATATACAAAAAGCAAACAGTAAAGAGCATTTTAAAAAGGGGGGCATAAGTCAAAATGATGAAACTTAACAGCTATAGCAAGAAATGAACATGATTAAAACTTTCTTAATTGTAGGATGTGATTTTCAAATTGGGATGAAAAAATAAAACCCTACCATATGTTAGCATTTATAACATTTTATTTCTTTTTGAAAAGTGGAAAAAAAAGAATGTAAGCAAAAGAGTAAAACAAAGATAAGTCAGGCAGAAGCGAGTTAAAAAATGAGAAATTACTATAATAATATACAAAAAGTATGTAATGAAATCAGAAGAACATTATTTTCATAAATTTATAAAAGTGCTCACCTCCCTAGCAAAAATATTAAAGTTTTGATGGAGAATTACTTTTAAATTACAAAATTTGCGAAGGTATTTTATAGGTAATAGTTACTGTTTTTATGGGTGTGATGATGTTCATTATTCAATATTTATTGAATACCTACTAGCACTTAGTTACTAGGATCTAGGAGTATACTATAATCAAATCAACACATCCAAGTATGCCTTCCGATATATGAAGATCTTATTTCATGCTATTCCATAAGATTTTATAATTTTCTTAATTTAAAAAATTATTCCTGGAATTCCAGTCATGGCTCAGTAGAAACACCCAACCTGACCAGCATCCACGAGGACGCAGGTTCGATCCCTGGCCTGGCTCTGGGTTAAGGATATGGCATTGCTGTGAGCTGTGGTGTATTTTGCAGACATGGCTCAGATCTGGTATTGCTGTGGCTGTGAGGTAGGCCAGTGGCTACAGCTCCAATTTGACCCCTAGCTTGGGAACCTCCATATGCTGTGGGTGCAGCCCTAAAAATACAGAAAAACAACAACAACAAAAATTCTGTATTGTATAGACTTTCTCCTAATGTGAATGGAGCATTTTCCCATTGCTATGTTATTTGGTGTACGGAGAAAATGAATTGATTTTTGTATATTTGTCTTGCAGTCAATGTTATCCTTTTAAACAAGCATTTTATTAATTCCAGTAATGTTTTAGAAAAGCCACTTGGATTTTCCAATTCTTGAGTTATTTTTGATTATTTATAATTTTTAGGATTTTATTAATTACGCCTAAGTTCTTAGTTTTGACATAAGAGTGTATAAAATATTTGGGAGTTCACGTCATGGCGCATTGGTTAACGAATCCCACTAGGAACCATGAGGCTGCGGATTCGATCCCTGGCCTCGCTCAGTGGGTTAAGGATCCCGCGTTGCCCTGAGCTGTGGTGTAGGTTGCAGTCGCGGCTCCGATCCCGCGTTGCTGTGGCTATGGCGTAGGCCGGCAGCTACAACTCCGATTAGACTCCAAGCCTGGGAACTCCATATGCTGCAGGAAGCGGCCCTAGAAAAGGCAAAAAGACAAAAAAAAAAAAAAAAAAAATGTATAAAATATTTGATTTAATTTTCTCAATTTCCTATATATTTGGAGGTATGTATTCTGTCCCTTTGTGTTTGTGATCTTGTATACTTTTGTTTTCTCCCCTAATTAGGATTTTAAATGTATTATCTATTAGAAAAAAGGAAAATACTTATGAATGTCTTTATGCTTTATGTTAACATTCCTGTTTCATTAACGTTGGCTTTAATATATGATAATTTCCTTGCTTGGCTTATTTTTTCATCATAATTTTATAGTTTCTATAGATGAATATTAACTTTTTTTCTTTTTTCTCTAAATGATGAACATATTCAAAGCCATAAATTTCCTACAGTGTTTGCTGTGTTCCATTGGTTGGATGCGATATGCTTACATTTTTTTTATTACTTTATAAATAATTTACAATTTTATTTTGGTTTCTTGTATAATACAAGGATTATCTAGAAATGTGTTGAAGCATTTTTTTTAGACTTTTTAAGAAATTATTATTTTCTTTTTTAAGACCAAAGAATGTGATTTATACAGTTTCTCTTTTTAAATATTTCTTAAAGCTAATATTGTATATGTATGTAGATCCAAGTGTATGACAGATTTTTGTAAATGGTTTGTGGATGATGAAAAATCTTTATCTTCTATTTAAGCAATAAAGTAATCTATTAAATTTATGTCATCAAATAGTACTGTTCATTTCTTTTATGTGTTTACTTATCTTTGTTTACTATATCTAATTTGAAAAAAGCCGTATTAAATTTTTTTCATATTTATATTTTATGCAATAGTTATTTCAAGTTTATTTTAATAACATTTGCTTTATTTACGTATCTACTATGTTATTTGGTGCAAACAGGTTTATGAGTATTTTTCCAGTCTTTGTAAATTAATATCATTATGTAATATTTCTTTTTGTTCTATTTAGTGCTTTGAAATTGTTTATTCTGTTCAGTACTTTTAAATTCTATCTCACCTATATTAATATTGCCATTCATACATTTTTATTTCTTTGTTTTGTGGTTGTCTGATATCTCTTTTCTTACTCCTTTAATTTTGCAAATAACATATGACTAGGCCTTATTTTTTTAAACCTAAATTAACTGTTCAGCTGAGAGAATTCAGTTCATTTTTATTAATTTAGCAATTAATATATTTAATGTTATTCCCATTGCCTTATTAAAATTTCTCATTTTGTTATTTCATCTTAATTTTTTGTTGATTTTATCAAGGCTGTTAATTTTTATTATTTTTCTTTATAATCTGTACTTTTAATTTCATTAATAATTACATTCATCAGTACATAGCCCTATTTTTCCATGAGGCAAATTATCAAACATTTCTCTCCCAAGACACTTTCTTCTCCTACCTTTTTTCTTGCCCACTTCTCTCAACAATATGAGACCTCTAGGATCTCTTTGCTTCACCACTCTTGATCCTTCATTTATCAGAGGAGACCTTGGGAGCATCTTTATTTCTTTCCACGCTCCCCCAAGTTTTGGACTGTTTGAATTTCTGTTGCAGTGTATCTCTTATACTTTAAGAGTCTTATTTAGTTCTTATGTTGCAACTCTTAGGTGGTCTATCATTATTTTAATTTGGCTGTATGGATATGCCAAGTTTTGTTGCTCACCACTGTTTTCACTTCTCTTAGTTTTTCTTCACCTTGAACACTCTCTGCAGGTTCACTCAGTGTTGTTACAATCCTAATACTGCATTAGGATCTTCCTCACACTGACTATGTGGTGATATCCTGACTGGAGGTAGGACACTGAGTCTGTAGATCTAAGAGTCCATGAATATTATTTCATTACTGTCTGCCTTTTGAATGTTCAGTCTAGTGCCAGTCTAATTCTTTTTCCTTTGTAAGCAACTTGCTGTTTCTTTACAGAAGACTTTGAAATGTTTTCTTTATCTCAGAGCTCAGGAATTATATTAGCTTATGTCTATGTGAGATCTTTTCTCACCAATTCTTCCTGAAACAGCACTCTCAATGTACAGATTTGGATCTTTCTAAAAATCAGGATGTGTCTTTTTAAAATAGTTTCCTGGGAATGCCCATCGTGGCCCAGTGGTACTGAACCCGACTAGTAGCCATGAGGATACAGGTTTGATCCCTGGCCTTGCTCAGTGGGTTAAGGACCTGGCATTGCCATGAGCTGTGGTGTATTTTGCAGACATGGCTCAGATTCCGAGTTGGTGTGGCTGTGGTGTAGGCTGGCAGCTACAGATCCCATTTGACCTCTAGCTTAGGAACTTCCATATGCCATGGGTATGGCCCTAAAAAGACCAAAAATATATATATATTTTTTTTCAATAAAAACAAGTTTCTTTTTTTTTAATTATTTTTCTCTTCCCATCTTCCTTTCTTTTTCAAGAACTTCTATTATTTACAGGCTGGATGTTCTGAGTCTTTCCTCCATATTTCTCTTAATTTATATTTTTCTAATCCTCCTACTGGAACTTAAAATCTAATTCTTATCTCATCATTGATCATCTTTTCCTTAAACTTATGTATTCAATATTTTAACTTAATTCCAGACATCTTTTTAATACCCTTTTTTTCTTTTTCATATACTTATTATTCTTCCACTACCCCAACAGTTCTCTTTTGTTGATGGACTACTCTGATTGCCTTCTTTCTGTCTCTACCTATTAGACCTCTTTAGATGTCCTTTCGTTTTCCTTTGTTCCTTGTGGCACAGATTCAATGGCTGGGTACTTTAAATGCACTGGTCCCATGGGAAGGGACAGACATCTTAGTCATCATGGCCAGAATTAGCAGTTTGAGGCACCTAGAGAGAGACTTTCTTCTGCGTTAGGTTAGAGAAAACTCACTCCCTCCATGCTTCCTTAGGGCCAAAGGATAGACACACTCAGGGTCCTGTGATCATTGAGGGTCAGCTCTCCTGAAGCACTACACATGTTGGTCCTTGCCTTAGAGTTCTGATGTGGTCCAAAAGCTCTTTTCATAATATTGGTGACCATTTCTAATTTGAATCTGGCATAGTATTTTAATTTTTTAAGATTATTGCTGTATATTTTAAAGCCTTATGAGCCACTTAGACATGTAAATTAGTTTCAAAAATTAATTAGACAATAACAAATCCATTCCCCTCAGAACAATTCCCCATCTGTTGGCACTCAGTGTATCATGTTTAAAGCATTCGTATTTCCTTCCCTTCTTATTTCTTAGCAGTGTAAATAATTCTAAATTCTTTAATTTTTTTAATTGTATAATACATTCATGTTGGAATTTTCTAATTATTTTAAATATAATAAATGTGTTTTGTCTTTCTCCAGTTGACTGTCAGATAACTTTCCATTTGGACTGTCATTTTTATTATCATTGTTTGCAGGAATATTCATTTTGAATTTGGTTCAAAACTGAAAGTATGAATTTTTTTTTGACTCCAGGAATGTATACAAAGACTATCGCTTCCTTGAGCTGGCATGTGATTCACAGGAGGATGTAGACAGCTGGAAGGCATCCCTACTAAGAGCTGGGGTTTATCCTGATAAGTCTTTAGTAAGTTGGATATGTCTATTTTTTTTAATTATCTCTTATTTTAAAATTTATTAATAATTGAAATTATTAAGAAAACATAATTCTGCATACTATATGCTGGAGAAACTCATTATCATTTGACTTAATTAATTCATCATAGTTTTAACCAACACTTTGCTTGTGTTTCTTTTTATCCACTAGATTTCTGTTTTAAGAAGTTTATCAGTATATTCTCAACTTTGCCATAAAACATAACATACGTAGTCTCAAAGCAAGAGAGAGTTTCTTTGTTTTAATGTAAAATTTTATTTTCCTTCGTACTCTATTCTACAGTTGTTATAGTATTCATATAAGCAATTAACATTCTTCATATAGTCATAGCATATATGTCAATCATAACACTATTTCATATTCTTTAAAGTGTACTTTTTTTTTTTTATAAAAAGCTACCTCCTTTCATTATGTCTGTAGAACCAGCATCCAAAATTAAACTCTGGGTAATGTCATTGTGAGTATAAAAGAACAAAAAAATACTATATTGCTACTCCCACTTATCTTTATTAATATACTTCAAGTATCTTGGAAACACGTCTCTTCATTCGAGTTAATAAACAGACCTTCTATTTGTGTTCTTTGGAAAATGTAATATTACACAGACTAGTCTGGATTTAAACGTCAGAATTCCCACTCAACATTTGTACACACACCATTAAAGAGGCTGTGATGAGTGGCTCTCACTGCTTGCTTCCTCCTCCTGAGCAGTTGTACTATCCAGGTTCTCCTCAGAAGTTAAGAACTGAGACTTAGCTTTGAGGATTTAGTCCAGCTTGACCCTTGTGGTCCTTCTGTTAGCTCTGGATCAGTGATCATGCACAAGGTGGGTTATTTCTAGGCCCCAAATAGAGATGGAATCTTCTCATGGGAAAGTCTGAGATATGGGCACAATTGAAGCAACTCAAGGGAATTTTGGACCTGACCCTCTCCCTGAGGTTACACTGCAATTTAACAAAGTTCCAGGGGCAAAGGACAGAAGATTTGTGCCAAAAGCTTCTCTTCATTGCTGTTATTTTAGCTCTCACGTAAACCCTTAATCCCATCTCAACCTACAGTTGACTGGTTACAACTAAAACAATGAACCCCCTATGACACACCCTCTGCCCTCCAAATGAGGTAAAACCAGACCCCTTCCAGGTGATAACCAGGAACAGAGTTATCTTCTGTACCACTTCTATTTTCTTTGTTAATTCTAATCATTACTTATTACTCTTTCTTATCCAGTGATGGTAGTGTGTTTAATTTCATAAACATGTATATATTAAAAATGTACATATACTTAATTTTTAATTCATTCATTTTGCAAAAGTTCATCGAGCACATACTTTTTGCCAGGCATCTTTCTAGGCACCAGTGACACTGAGGTGAAGAGTGAAGTCCTTTCCCCAAGAAACAGATGTTAAACAAGTGAACCAATAACTATATAATTGTGTAGTATAATTAATACTATAAAAAATCAATTGAAGGGACAGTGAAAGTGAGGGGAAAGTGAGCTTTATTTTAAGTAAAGTTGATCAGGGAAGGCCCCTTTGAAGAGCTGACATTTGAGTAGGTTCCTGAAGGATGTGGGGGAGTAAATGATATGAAAGGCTGATGAAGAGTGCTATGGCAGAGGACTAGCAAGTGCAAAGCCAGCTCAATGTCTTAGAAGAGCAAGAAGAAATCAGTGTGTCTGGACACAATGAGGGCAAACAAAAGAAGTTGATGACATAGCTCTTGAAGAGAGTGGTGAGCATTTCAGCTTTATTTGGGGTGAGATAGGAAGCTCTTGGAGGGTTTCAAGCCAGTTAGTGACATGATAAGACATTTTTAAAAGACCATTATGGCCAGGTGTTATGAGAAGCAGTACAACATGTGGGTTGAAGCACACACTTTAGCATGCAGCTACCTAAATGGAAATTCCTGATGCTCATATTACAAGCTGTCAGATTTGGGAGAAGGTTTTTTCTTTCAAGAGTCCCATGTCTAAATGGAGATAATGAGAATCTCCTGAAGTATGGTTGACAGAGTTAAATGAGATAATGCAGGGAAAAAACTTAACTGGATAAACACAAGTGAGTACTCTATTTTTATTTATAATGATGATAATAAGTATTATATTTTTATCACAGAGTACTTACTTAAGGAAGTAGAGGAGAGTTAAAGCACTGTGGACATTATAATACAGCCCATTGAGATTGTAAATACTTTATGCTATTTTCTATCTTCCAGATATACTTGGTTATAAAAAATATCTGCCTGTGTGTGTATTTGTGTGTGTATGTGTGTGTGTGTGTGTGTCTTCCTTCCAAGGAACTGTAATGTTTATGAAAGTGTTTTAAGTCATGATTTTTGTCAACTAAACTTATTTTAAGTGCACTAGACAAGTTTGCTTTTTTAAAAAATTATGTACTGCATCTCTTGTGAGGGAAAACCTGTCTTGGAAAAGCAAAATTACCCATCCCTCTGTGAAATGTTTTCATAAATCTGAATTTTCATGTTTCCATAAACATAAAAAGAAAATGATCAATGAAATATTTACTATTTTTTATTAGAATGCTCAATTTTAAGTAAATCTTGAGTTGCCCTACATAAAATGTTTTGATTATTTTCAAAGTTTTGTTTATTAACACACATTTAGTACAGTTGCTTAGAAAATGAGACAAAGGAGCTTTTTACTACATGCCAAAGACATGACAGGAAATTAAGCTTGGCAATGTGCCATGAACATTGCTTTTCTCAGTTTTCATCATAAACAATATTTGCATTTCTTATGCACCATGTATTTCTACAGGTTATATTACACGATTGCTTGACTTTAAATGGCAGCTAACTACTGAAGGAAATCTAAGTAGAATGCTTATCCAAACATTGCATTTCACGAACACTCTTAGGTTTGGGGAAAGTGATACTTTTAGGTACAGTTATTCCTAATTTAGAAATATTTGATGAAGAAGTCAGAATAACCTAATAACAGATGTCTCTAAGTAAATTTTTAGGACTTCTAGTGTTTTTTGTTTTTGTATCAATAAACCATTGAGTCAACAGCAAATCAATCAAAACCCACCCCAACAATGAAACATTTATGTGTCCAAATTGATATGAGTCTAGACTCAAAAACTACTTTCTACATGAGAAAATCTCTATTCTGACTAGAAAAATATTGTACATAGATCATTTTTCTAAGTTGTATAAGTTTGGCTTCCTTTAGATAAGTAACCACACCCAAATTTTAATGAATTGATCTTTTGGACAATTTTTTTTCAACTGTTTGCATAATTTTTATAACATGCTTTTCTTCATATCTTTTTCTGTCATATCCTCATGAGAAATGTTTTTAATGTCGCGCATATCATAATATCCTGCTATCACATTCCTTCTATCTCTTAGGTCATTTCTCAGAGTTTTATACCAATTTTTTTCTTTCTTCCCTCCCCTTTCACCATCTTCTCCCACTTCCTTTCTTCCTTTCATCCATCATTGTTTTGGTGGACCCTAAAGATTTAAAGATAAAAAGGGAGGCACTTCTTACTCTATAAGGAGCTCCAAGTCTAGTGGAAGACAGAGATTCAAATAGATAACTATTGTGCAGTGTGATTTAAAAAAGAAACTACAGTGGAAATCTATATAAAGTACAACAGCCCAGCTATATTCCTGTGTGGATTTTCTAATTGCCTTCTGTTTCACCATGTGCATTTTCCAATTACCTTCAGCCCCTTAAATTCTCTTCATCTAAAGCTAAATGTAGATGTCTTATCTGAGCACTATAATAGATGGCCCTAAAGTGGAAGTGAGGAGCCCTGAATTCAGTTTTCCATTGTGCTACTGACTTATTCCGTGAACTTAGACATAATATCTCTGAGCCACAACTTTAGCATTCTACCTTCGCATTCTACCTAAGTATTCATCACCTGAGGTTTCTGGCCAGCAGAATACTTTAAAAATATGTTTAAATCTGAACTTGGATTTAGCAGAATTTTTTTTTTATTTCACTTTACTTTGGCGATTACATTGAAATCATAGTCAATATAAAATTGTTAAATAAGTGTATAGGATTTTACACAGTTTCAAAGTAAAGATGTTTCTAATGGAATTACTCTTTTTTGGTTTTGTTTTTTACGGATGAGACATTCCTTCAAAGATGTGGGGAAAGTTGAAACAGGAGTGGAGACTGAAACCAAGTCCCCCTAAAACTGAGTTCCTCTGCTAAATTTATGATTAACCTATCTATCCAAAACTTTATTCGCTTTGTCTTCTGCACCATTTCTCCCTCGAGCTTAAGGAGCAGCAAAAAGTGCATGTATGCATATCAATAGCTACAGGCTACAATTTAAAAACTTTAAAATATGGGGTGGGATCAAGATGGCAGAGGAGTAAGACATGATGCTCAACCTCTCCCACAAACACATCAAAAAAAAAAAAAAAAACCCGTCTACCTAAAGGATTCTCACAGAACATCTACTAAATGCTGGAAAAGGACCCTAAACCTCCAAAAAGGGCAAGAAACCCTCCATATAACTGGTTAGGACAAAAGGGGGAAAAAAGAGAGAGAAAGAAATCAGGATGGGACTAGCACTCTTGAGAGGGAGCCGTGAAAGAGGAAAGGAACCCACACCCTGGGAAGCCACCTGACTGATGGGGAGATCAGTGGATACAGAGGGACCTCAAAGCCACAGAGAAAAGCACAACAGCTGGACTGAGGAGGGCAAAGCAGAGAGAGAGCCACAAAGACCATCAGTACCCCTGCCCCTGACACCACAGCCTGAGATGCTTGGGTGAGGGCTGGGTGCTGAGACTCAGGCTCCTGAGGTCTGTTCTGGGGAGAGGATTAGAATTGGTGTCATGGAGGCAGCATGAGGGAGCTAGGGAGCAGTGCACCACAGCTGAGGGAAGCAGGGAGGAAGTCTGGGCCCACAGGAGAAGCAAGGGCCTATCGGTGGGGAGGGCAAGAAAAGTAGGGGTGGACCACCATAGGAATATCTTTCTCTGTGCACACATGGGCTGTCAGAGGTAGGGGCCTACAGGCAGCAGGACACCTCTTGCATGGGCTAAGCATGACAGGGCTCTTCTTGCATTGTCTACAGGCAGTGGAGGCAAACTACCAAAGTTATCTTTGACTCCAGAGGTGGGTGTGGTCTGCCATCACTAGGGGTCCATGAACAGGCACCACTTGCAGCCTCAGTCATCTCAGAGGTCAGCAGAGAGGAGGGCACTGCAACCAAGCACCACCCATTCTTGGTGTCACTCCCCTGGGAATGCACACACCCTGCTGCTGCCACTGCCAGATGCTCCAAGCATCACCTAAACCTGCTTGGGCCTCACTGCCACTTCCCAGGGCCCTGCAGTGAGGAGCATGCTGTGCCAACTTCCTTTGGGCCCTTGCTACTGTCAAGAGCCCAGCAACCATGCACAGGCCACAGCCCTGCCCATTGCCCCCATCTCCCTGGAAGAATGTTCAGCACCCTATCAAGGGGATAACAGCCTGTATACACTGAGGAAGATACAGAAAACATCCAAACACTCACACCAAAAATAAATATTAAGTCATCATGAAATGCCCAGGGGCACTCTTGAATATAAATAGCCTTCCAAGGCTACAGTAGTTGGATTCCCTAAACTCACAGAACAAGAAAAATACAAGCAAAATGAAGAAGCTCAGGAACCATTGCCAGTTAAAAGAACAGGAGTATTCCTCTGAAGGAGCAAACAATGAAACAAATCTCTGCAGTCTAACAGCGAATTCAAAAAAGGAGTTAGTGAAAATACTGAGGGAATGAAAGCAAATATTAAGGAATTTGGAGCAGATATGAACAGTAATGAAGATTACTTTAGAAAGGAACTAGAAAATATAAGGAGGAGGCAAGAAAAATTAGAAAATTCATTTTCAGAGATGCAAACTGAGTTAAAGTCACTGAAAAGCAGAATGAATTATGCAGAGGAATAAATTAATGACTTGGAAGATAGAACAGTGGAAATCAACCAATCAGTACAGCAGACAGAAAGCCAAATGAAAAAATGTAAGAGTAATATAAGAGATCTGTGGGATAATATAAAGTGAACCAATCTACACATAATAGGGATTTCCAGAAGGAAAAGAAAAAGAAAAGGGGATTGAAAATATATTTAAAGAAATTATGGCTGAAAACTTTCCAAATCTAAAGGAAACAGATATCAAGATAAAGGAAGCAGAAAGGGCCCCAAACAAGTTGAACCCAAACAGGCCCATACCAAGACATATTATAATAACAATGGCAAAAGTTAAAAATCAAGGGAGGATTCCAAAGGCAGCAAGAGCAAAACAAATAATAATAAGGGAACCTGCCCCATAAGGCTATCAGCTGATTTCTCTACAGAAGCGTTAAGGCCAGAAGGAAGTGGCAAGATATGTTCAAAGTTCTGAAAGGGAAAAATATGCAGCCTAGAATACTCTGCCCAACAAGAATATAATTTAAAATAGAAGGAGAAATAAAGGAGTTCTCCAACAAACAAAAACTGGACGAATACAGCAATACTAAATCCATTCTAAAAGAAATACTGAAAGGACTTCTTTAAATAAAAAAAGAAATAAGAAATAGTATAAAAGAAATCACAATTGGAAAGTAATCACTTAAATTAGCCAGTATACAGAACTAAAAGGAAAACAAAACAAAACAAAACAAAACAAAAACAAGCTATTATAGAAGTGACAATAAACACAAGGAACAGCAAAAGGATCAACATGAAGATGTTAAAAAAGACATCAAAATCATAAAATGTGGGAAAGGAAAGTGAGAAAATCTAGACTCTTTTTTTCTAGATTGTGTTTGAGCCTATATGACTATCAGACTAAACCAAGCAGATATATTTGACAAACAGGGCAACCACAAATCCAAACCAAAAAAACTAAAAAGAAGAGGACACAAGCGTAAAATAAAGGGAAATCATCCAACCAAAAAGAAAAGAAAAAAAAAGTAACAAGGCAGAAGCATAGAATCAACTGCAAAACAAGGTTTAAAATGGCAATAAATACATACTTATCAATAATTATCTTAACTGTCAATGGACTGAATGCTCCAATCAAAAAGCATAGGGTGGAAGACCGGATAAAAAAACAAAAGCCTACAATATGTTGCCTACAAGAGACTTACCTTAGAACAAAGGATACATACAGATTGAAAGTGAGGGATGGAAAAAGATATTTCATGCAAATGGAAAATGACAGGAAGGCAGGAGTTGTAATATGTATATCAAACAAAATAGACTGTAAAATGAAGGCCATGGAGTTCCGGTCGTGGCTCAGTGGTTAATGAATCTGACTAGGAACTGTCAGGTTGTGGGTTTGATCCCTGGCCTTGTTCAGTGGGCTAAGGATCCAATGTTGCCATGAACTGTGGTGTAGGTTGCAGACACGGCTCAGATCCTGTGTTGCTGTGGCTGTGGCATAGGCCAGCGGATACAGCTCTAATTAAACCCCTATCTGGGAACCTCTATATGCCAGGGGTGTGGCCCTAGAAAAGACAAAATAAATAAGTAAATAAATAAATAAATAAAATGAAGGCCATAAAGAAAGACAAAGAAGGACCCTATTTAATGACAAAAGGATCCATTCAAAAAGAGGATATTACACTCATTAATATGTATGCCCCTAATATAGGAGTACCCAAATACATACAACAAATACAGACATAAAAGGAGAAATTGATAGGAATACAATAATGGTAGGAGACTCACCCACTCACATCAAGGGACAGATCCTCTAGACAGAAAATCAGTAAGGCAACAGAGATCCTAAATGATGCAATGGAAAATTCAGGCTTACTTGATATTTTTAGGACATTACATCCAAAAAGATCAGAATATACATTAGTTTCAAGTGCACATGGAACATTCTCAAGGATTGACCACATACTGGGGCACAAAACTAACCTCAACAAATTTAAGAGTATAGAAATAATTTCAAGTATCTTCTCTGACCACAATGGTAAGAAACTAGAAATCAGCTCTAGGAAAAGAAATGAGAAAAGACTGACTGCATGGATACTAAACAACGTGCTTCTGAAAAACCAGTGGGTCAATGAGGAAATCAAAAGGAAATTTTAAAAATACCTGGAGACAAATGATAATGAAAACACAACCATTCAAAATCTATAAGATGCTGCAAAAGCAATGCTTAGAGGGAAGTTCATAGCAATACAGACCTTCTTCAGAAAAGAAGAAAAATCTCAAATTGACAACTTAACCCACTACCTAGAAGAATTAGTAAAAGAATAACAAGCAAAACCTAAACTCAGCAGAAGAAAGGAAATCATAAAAATCAGAAAGGAAATCCATAAAATAGAGATTCAAAAAAAAATAGAAAAAAACCAATAAAACCAAGAGCTTGTTCTTTGAAAAGGTAAATAAAATTGACAAATCTCTGGCCAGACTCACCAAGAAGAGGAGACAAAGAACTCAAACAAAATAAGAAATGAAAATGGAGAAATCTCAACAGATACTGCAGAAATACAAAAACCATAAGAGAATACTATGAAGTTATATGACAACAAATTTGACAAGTTAGAAGATATGGACAACTTTCTAGAGACATTCAGCCCACCAAAACTGAATCAAGAAGAAATATATCAACTGAACAGACTAATCACTAGAAATGAAATTGAATATGTCATAAAAAACACTTCCTACAAAAAAAAAGTACAGGACCAGATGCCTTCACAAGTGAATTCTACCAAACATAGAAAGAAGAACTCATACCCATCCTTCTTAAACTTTTCCAAAAGGCTGAAGAAGAAGGATTACTCCCAAAGACATTCTGTGAAACCACCATCACCCTAATACCAAAACCAGACAAAGATACTACCAAAAAAGAAAATTATAGGCCAATATCTTTGATGAATATAGACACGAATATTCTCAACAAAATTTTACCCAACCAAATCCAATAGCATGTAAAAAAGATCATACACCATGACCAAGTGAGATTATGCCCAAGTTCACAAAGATGGTTTGACATATGCAAATAAATCAACATCATATGCCACATTAACAAAAGAAAATTCAAAAACCATATGATCACCTCAATAGATGCAGAAAAAGCATTTGACGAAATCCAACATCCATTCATGAGAAAAACTTTTATGAAAGTGGATATAGAGTGAATGTATCTTAACATTAGAAGAGCCATTTATCACAAACCCATAGCTAATATAATACTCAATGGAGAATAGTGAAACCCTTCCCACTAAAATCTTGAACAAGATAAGAATGCCCACTCTCACTTTTATTCAGCCTAGTATTGGAAGTCCTATTCACAGCAATCAGACAAACAGAAGAAATAAAAGGTATTAAAATTGGAAGAGTTAAAATTGTTACTGTATGCATATGACATGGATACTATATGTAGAAAGCCCTGAGGACTCCACACAAAAATTACTTGAACTGATCAAAAAATTTGGTAAAGTAGCAGAATACAAGATTAACATTCAGGAATTGGTTGCATTTCTGTATTATAACAATGAAATATTAGAAAAGGATTATAAAAATACAATACCTTTTAAAATCACACCCAAAAAAGTTAAATACCTAGGAATAAATCTGACCAAGGAGGTGAAAGACATATACTATAAGAACTATAAACCATTAATCAAGTAAATTTAAAGAGGAGTCAAAGAAATGAAAAGATATTCCATGCTCCTAGATTGGAAGAATTAGTATCATTAAAATGGCCATACTACCCAAAGCAATCTACAGATTCAATCAATCCCTATCAAATTACCCATGATATTTTTCACAGAACTACAACAAACAATCCAAAAATTTTTATGGAACAATAAAAGACCCAGAATTGCCAAAACAACCCTGAAGGGAAAAAAAACAACCAGGAGACATAACTCTCCCAGACTTCAAACAATATTACCAAGCTACAGTAATCAAGACAGTGTGGTACTGATACGAAAACAGACATTCAGACCAATGGAACAGAACAGAGAACCCAGAAATAAACCCAGACACCTATGGTCAATTAATTTTTGACAAAGGAGGCAATAATATAAAATGGGAAAAAAACAAACAGTGTCTTCAGCAAGTGGTGCTGGGAAAACTGGGCAGCTGCATGTAAATCAATGAAAGTAGAACTTACCATCACACCATGAACAAAAATAAACTCAAAATGGCTTAAAGACTTAAACATAAGACAAGACACCAGAAAACTCTTATATGAGAATTTAGGCAAAACATTCTCTGACACCAATCTTACAAATTTTTTTTAGGTCAGTCTCCCAAAGCAATAGAAATAAAAACAAAAATAAACCAATGACACCTAGTCAAACTTACAAGCTTTCATACAGCAAAGGATATGATTAAAAAAAAAAAAAAAAGACAACCTATGGTATGGGAGAAAATAGTTTCAAATGATGCAACCAACAAGGGCTCAACCTCCAAAATATACAGACAACTCATACAACTCAACAGCAAACAACCCAGTTTAAAAATGGGCAAAAGACCTAAGTAGACGTTTCTCCAAAGACATACAAATGGGCAACAGGTACATGAAAAAATGCTCAACATCACTATATTATTAGAGAAATGCAAATCAAAACTACAGTGAGGTACCACTTCACACCAGTCAAAATGGCCATCATTAACAAGTCAACAAATAACAAATGCTGGAGAGGGTGTGAAGAAAGGGGTATGTACCTCCTTTACTGTTAGTGGGAATGTAAATTGGTACCACCACTATGGAAAACAGTATGGAGGGACATCAGAAAATGAAATATCAACTACCTTATGATCTAGCAATCCCACTCCTAGGCATATATCCAGACTTTGAAAAAGACACATGTACCCCCTAAGTTCATTGCAGCGCTATCCACAATAACCAAAACATGGAAACAATCTTAATGTCCATTGACAGATGAATGGATTAAGAATATGTGGTACATATATGCAATGGAATACTACTCAGCCATTAAAAAGAACAAAATAATGCCATTTGCAGCAATATGGATGGAACTAGAAACTCTAATACTAAGTGAAGTAAGAAAAAAATAATACATGATATCACTTACATGTGGAATCTAATATATGGCACAAAGGAACTTATCTACAGAAAGAAGCAAACTTATGGACATGGAGAGCAGACTTGTGGTTGCCAAGAGGAAGGGAAGGGAGGGGGATGGACTGGGAGTTTGGGATAAGTAGATGCAAACTATTGCATTTGGAGTGGGTAAGCAATGAGATCCTGCTGTATAGCACAGGGAACTCTATTTAATCACTTGTGATGGAACATGATGGAGGATGATGTGAGAAAAAGAATGTATACGTATATATAACTGGGTTACTTTATAGCAGAAATTAACAGAACATTGTAAATCAACTATAATAAAAAAATAAAAACTTAAAAAATACTATTTTACTTGCTCATGTATATAAATTTTTCCTGCAAGTGTGAATACAAATAAATATAAATTTAATTAAATATCTGAAGAACACGATGTGACAAATGATTGATTTCTCTGGCACAGTTTTATTGCCTTATGATTTAATTTATATATAACTACAAAGAAATTCCCAATTCTTTGAACATTTTGTGTGCATTTAAAATGAGGTAGACTTTAAGTCAAATCCACTTGCATTGGAATCTTGATCCTTCCATTTATGAGCCATGTGGCCCAGGCAACTTACTTTACCCTCCAGTCATTTATTCTTCTCTATACTCCAAATAATAATCTCTTTTTTCTGAGTGATTTTATAGGACCAAATGAATACTGTTGCACATTGCATCTAGCTCGGTGCCTACAACTGAATGAATGTAGTCAACGTCATGTAGCCTTCATTGTTGTTATTGTCATTAATGTAATCGTGAAGCCGGAATTCTGAGGTTAATAGTTCCCTTTTCTTTGGAAACTATCAGTGAGAATTTCCCCAACTGTGGGATGAGGACAACAAAATGCTCAGAGAAGTCTCGAGGTTATGCTGTTCTGTGGACAGGCTGGCTTGGAAGGCTCCATCAGCTAGTCAGGAGGGAGCCGTAGAGGCTGTCAGGGGAAATGAAAATTCATAAGCCTATCCTCAGGTGTTGGTTGGCTGGCTATCTGAAAGAAGCAGCTCCCAAATTCGTGCATGTACTGAAGCTAAATTTGGTGCAGATTGTTTTGCATGTTTGCTAAGTCAAACCTCAACTTTTTACAAGGTTTTTTAGCTGCATAGATAGCTGGTCCTCCCTCTAGAGTATGATTTCTTAATAGATGAAAAATGACAGTAGAAAGTGAAGCACCCTGGAACTTCACTACACCTCTGAATTCAGGACTCTTCCAGGCATAATTCATGATTTAGGACTGCCTTGGAGGTTGAACCTTCCCATAATAAAAGTCTTTTGGGGACATCAGAAAGTCTTTTTGGCTATATTCTACAACTGGACTTTTCTCTGTGTCAAATGACACTTAGGGGATAAGGTCTGTGTATCACTCAATGGTGAAGAGGAATGGCCCCAGACTCCCATAAATATTTATTAACATGGTAATGACCACTCTCATGCATATACCCAGCAGTCTCATGCACAAGGCTGAAGATGCTCTTGCTAGCCCTGCTCTGCATAGCTTCATTCTTAGCTTATTCAGCAGCACTTCCCACAGAAATTAGAGCAGCTACATGACCAGTTCCAAAGACTTTAGTTTTTCTTCAATGGAGATATTTCAAGGATCTAAATATAAATGCTGCCACACAGAGTAGTGGAGGAATTATAAAGCATTTAGTGTTTGCCAGTCATGACTATTCTGCCTTTCTCAGAATAGACAATTGGGAAATGATTGAAGGAAACAAAAAAATGGCAAAGCCACCCCACATCCTCTGCTTGTACACTTCTTGTATTTAAGGATTAAGGCCCCCTGCTCTGTGACATCACTGTTGCCACTACAAACAGAACCATCTGCCACGGAGCAGGGAAGCCAGTCATTCCCTAATGTGCAGAAATACTTGGTTGAACTCCTGAAACTTATTTGGTACATCAAAAGCTGCACTGCTGTGGAATGCAATAAACCCCATCTGTTTGAGGTATTTTCAGCAATACTGCACTTCTTTGGAGAACTGGGGTCCCATTATTCTCTAATATAGAACTTTATTCCTGATAAAATTCCCCATAGGGATCTTTATTGCCTTATTGAATTATTGGCATATTCTTTACAAAAGACCCTTTTTTCCCCAACTTCATTCATCCTTGTACAATTATTTATGTATCACATAAACCAATGGTTAATGGTTATATCATGGCAAATCACTGTGTCAAAAAGTTTCTCTACACTATTTTATCAGTGTCTTTAAATTTATGTTTTTATTAAATATGATGGCCATGATGGTACTTGAATTAGACATTTCCCCAGAGTCATCAATTGACGTTGTTTTCCAGAAAATACACTCTCCTGTGATCATTGCCTAGCTGTTCTTTAGAAGACTTCTGTATATATTGCTTCCCCCCACACATGGTCTCTCAAAACTAAATGCCAGATCTCCAGCCCAACCTCTTACTCCACCCTGTGCTCAGGCTCTTCCACAGATGCACACACTTTGCTCACAGCTCTCTGCAACTCTGCATCTCAGCAGAGAGAGAAATTCCTTCTGGGCCCCTTGTGAGAGGAGTTCAGATCTGTTCCCTGCCCATATCCCATCACGTCTCCCCCACAGGATCTGACCTTGAGAGGACTCGGCTGCCCTGGGAGTAATGAATCACCGTTTTATTTTTTTAAGCCATATGTGAGTTAAATTGTTTGATGTAAATCATACTCCTGCAGCTCCAGTTTGAAACAGGAGAGCCATTTGCCTGCCGCCTGTCGCTGTCTGCTCTCTGTGTCTCTATCCAGAGTGTCCCTTTTAGAAATGACTACATTTTTGTGACTAATCTTTCCAAACCCATTTTCTTGAATGTGGACCAGTGTTTATTTTGACTGCCTCCCCACTATACAGTTTTTGCTTCCCATGCCAACCCAAGACAAAACTCATAATTTGCAAAATAAAGGAATGGTACAGATGGAGCGCTTAACTTGGTCTGCTTCCCCTGTCTCCCTTGAACCACCCACTCCTTTCCTCTGCTCTTTTTCTTTCTTTCTTTTCTTTTTTTTTTAACCATCTTCTTCGAAGCCAAGGATGCGATGTTTGTTTAAAAATGCATTGGCTGATGAAATTTTCCACTGCTTGGCATGTTGGAGGAGGGACTGTCAGGAAAGGGCAAGCCGACATACTAAATACTTTGCCTTTCATGCTAACAGTTCACTTATTACCAATTCAAACCAATGCTTTTTGGCCAGTTTCCCGTACTTTCAGTATTTCAAGTAGAAAGAAAGGGGGAAAATCTCTGTCATCATTTTGTGCTGTTATAAATGTATGATTTCATTTAATATAAGCAGATTCTTTGACTTGTCCATGAGCTCTGATTATGTATGTGTATGAATGGGATGTCAGTGAATGGTTAAATTATTTGTTTGGATTTTGCTCTAGCATGAAAAACCTCGTGATTTTAAAATAAATTTATGTTTAACATATTTCTTCTTCATTTTTTTTCCTTGCGGCTACATGCACAGGGGAACAACAAAGTAAGTTCTTTGTCCTACTGCAGCTCCTCTATCTTTCCAGCCCCTACCCCCTTTCTGCATGTGCCTGGACGAGGGTATTTTCATGCATTTTGAAATGACCAATGCCTGTGACAATGCACAGAAAATGGAGGGTGTGCAAATTTTGGAGGAAACAAAGCTTGGACTACCATCATGGCTGTTCATTTTTGACCTTTTAGAAGGGAAATATCATATTCCTCAGGATTGGTTATTGGACAGTGCAGAGAGGTTGTTCTTATAAGGAAATAGATCAACACTGAGAGCAAAGATTATGGAGATTTAATAATGAGGACTCTTCTGCAGAAAGGGTACAACAGTCTGATGAAACAGTGCAGCTGAAGTTTTTGACCAAAAATCAAAGCTCTCATGTTAATGTGCAGTTATAAAAACCCTGAACTGGAGTCTTAAATAGCAGGATGACTGGCTTTGTTGGTGAAACTGAACTAGATCAGTGCTCTGGCTTTGAAGGTGCCTTAAAATGGATGGAGGAGGGTGGGGTCAACATTTGCCTTGGCTTCTGCACCCTTGATGTATTCCAGCTGGATGGAAGCAGGAGGGTGTGGGGAATGGAGGGGAAGACTGAAATGAGTATGATAGATTTGTGAAACCAGGCAACACACACAAATGGTGGAAGTTATTTAAATGTTGTTATAGTAAATAAATGAGTAATTTAGTAGTGCATAGGGTTGCTAGCTTGTTAAAATTTTAATTTAATTTTTTCAAAAGATTAGAACTATGTCTCACTTTAGTTATGTAATAGTAATGTAGTTGGGGAAGTTGCTCTTAAGTTTAGCAGAGTGATTATTTTTCTTTTTTTTTCCCCCTATGGAAAATTATTAGTGCTTCATCCTACCAGGTGGCCCACTTAAAATGGGCCTCATTGAATACAATAAGAATTTAAAAGAATCTGTTATGGAAGGGTCTGCTGGCATATTTAAAACAGCTGGAATTCATCAAAATTGCTATTCATAAGCCATACATATAGAATTTAAAACAAATGTGGGAAATCTTCAAGTTTAATTTGATGGAATGTGCCATTATGGAATAAGTTGATATAGATATTTGGTGTTGAAATGCGTCACTTTATAAACTTATATCTTGCTATAACTGCTTATGACCCAAGTAATAATATTTAATAAAGTTAAAAATAATATAATAAAAGTACAAGATAGGCATTTGTGAAGGAGTAAAGGGGTGAACTCAGCCCACTAATAGTTTACTTTTTAAGACAGAAGGTGACTTATGAAATTGATGAAAAATTTCTTCCACAAAGGAAAGGATCATATTTCTAACTAATATTATCGGTATTGGATAAAACATTTTAGTTCTTATACCATATAATGTATTTTAATTCTGGAGTAGTAAATGTGCCTGATCCTGGTCACTTATATGACACTGACATTTCTCTGTCTAGAATTTCATGTACTGCATCTCTTGTTTGTTTAAGTAGCCTTGAGCTATGTGAGTACACTAAGAGTAAGCCTATGCATGCTGAAGGTCACGGAACCAGCTTCTGACATTTTAGGGAGGTGCTAACCATTCAAGAAGCATTTATTATTTGCCTCTTTCACTAGTGTTTCACTGATGACTTAAAGGCATTCATGAAGTTCCCCAAAGAAAACACTTCTTCTCCGTAGAAGGACTCATCTATATGTTGTAACTTGTTTGGTCAGGTTCTGGGAAAGTTTAATGGAATTTACTGATTCTCAAACCATTATACAAGAGTCAAAACAACTCAAGCATTCTAAGTTGCTGTCTGTTAAGGCTACCTATTGGATGGTGCAGAAGGCCCTCCAGGTCTCCTGGCACCTGGAGCCACCATCCGTATTGGGAACACTTGGTACAATGCTGTGGGAATCTTTGGGTGCCAACTAGAGTTAAAGTGTTGATTGAGGAGTGCCAAAGATGCAAGCACTTCCTGTTTTGATTTTTAATTGAAGAGTTGCTTCTTTAGAGGAGCTGTTGCTAATTGCCCTTATTCCTTAATTCTTTGTTGCTTATGTTATGAAAAAGTAATAGTTTGTAAATATATATGACTAATACTTTTAAAATATCGTCATTATACTGACCTCGGACTCTGGCACAAAAGAGCCTCCTCAAATCACAAACAGCACATCTGAATGCTATTTTCCTTTAGCTTAGAATTTCAGTATAAATGGAAAACACTGGAATACAAGCTGTGCTGTCTCCAGAGTATAGATCTGGAGTCTTCAAAAGGAGAATATGAGATTCTTTTTTCCCTTTCATGCTGGAATTCTCATTCTAAGTTGTCCCCAAGGCAACATACCTGACTTGTTGCCTGCCATATACATGAGCCAGCTGTAAAAGGTGACTCATTTCAGACTCACAAAGGCTAATTGTTTATTTAGTGAATGGCATTTCATTATTTATGATACTAACCAGACACTAAAGAGAATGAAGCCTGCTCAATTCATGTTTCCCCAGATGAAAAAGATGAATGGATTCATCTTCCTACCTATGTTAAGTGTAGTGCACACACACATATATACATATACACACATATATTATAAGAAATATGTAACTATGCATTTTCTCAGTGACAGCTAAATTGATCTGCTTCATTCACCTTTGGATTATGCTTAGAGTTTGGGAACTAATCCTCTACACTCCAAGAAAAAGAGCATCTACAGAGATAGATAGATTTACATGATAGGACAAAACACCCAGAGTCTTATTCTTCCTTGAACAATTCTATGTACTTTGTTATTTCTCCTTAAAAAGGTGATTTTCCTGATGTGTGGTGATCGCAGTTGGTCAGGAAAATTTCTCCTTCCAGGCCCATTCCTTATTTTTCTTTTGAAAATGTTTTTCTCTTGGCATAGCGATACCCTAAATTGTCTCGGGTAGAATCTGTCTCCTCCTTAGAGGGGTTTACCTACACCAAGGATTCCAAGTCAGTATCTTCCATGGTAAGACCATAATCTAGGACTCTCTGTATCAGTTTGGGGAATGTGAACAAATATAATACAGTAACAGGGAGGTTTGGGGTTTTTTGTTTATTTGGTTTGTTTGTTGAGCATACATGTAAATCAGAATGTCATTTTCAGAAGTGAGGTCTTCAGGTAAAAAAGAAATCTTCATATTTTGTCCTAGAGAAAAGACATTTAATTTCCTTCATTAATTTGATGTCCTTGCTTGGTAGCCATTTCTAGAAATTTAATAAACATTTGGTGTTACTTCTTTATTAAAGACTCTGAGTTTTGGTTAAATATCTCTGGTATTAAATTAGGCAAATTGAAGGTTAAAATAAACCTCTAAAATATAAACAATAAAATACTGTAACAAAAGCTCTCAAATTTCTTAATGATGTTGGTATAGAAACACAAATGAAACCTAAAAAGAATCCCAGGTTCAGAAATGAATACTCCAGGGAATTTCCATTGTGGCTCAGCAGGTTACAAACTTGACTAGTATCCGTGAGGATGCAGGTTCAATCTCTGGCCTTGCTCAGGGGGTTAAGGATCCAGCGTTGCCATGAGTTGTGACATAGGTCACAGATGTGGCTCAGATCCCGTGTTGCTGTGGCTGCAGCTCTAATTTGACCCCTAGCCTGGGAACTTCCATGTGCTACAGGGCAACCCTACAAAAAAGAAAAAAAAAATTGAATACTTGAAAAAATTTTGACTTAAAGCTACATTTATTTAATCTCCTCTCTTGTGAAACTTCTATTACCTTTGAGAAATAAATTTACTGTCACCTTACTTAATTTCAGTCTTTTTAAACTATAAAGAATTCTTGTATGTCCTCTAGCAGAAGTATGAAGTTGAATGCCCTGATTGGAGAGAAGGAACATTTGAAAAGGAGAAATAGAACTGAAACGTGATAAAACATGTTAAAAATATGTAATATTAAAAATAACATTTTTAACTAAGTTCTAGTTTGGTTAAATGCAATAATTTTATACATAGTGAAAGGCTTTGATATACAAGAAAAGAAGGAAAGAAAATCCATTTTGAACACCTGTATTAACAATATTTTAAAAATACTTTGTCTAGCAATTTTCCATCACTTGATAAGTGGACATTGTCAGCCTCCTTTCATGGGAAAAGTGGTTATTATCTAGAGTACTGATGTTGGCGATCCATTGGATTCTAGCCATCATTTGCAAGGACAGGGTGTGCCAAATCAAATGGCACCAAAATATATGAACACTGAAGAAGACAGATATTAAATCCATGTTAATTTGTTTTGTCTCTTATGCCAGATCTTCAACTCCTAAATTCCTGTTCTTGGTCATATGTGAGAAAGTATATAGGTAGGCACTGAAAATCCATAATGGAACCTGAAAGTGGCTTTTTGATGGTCTGTTATAACCTTGGTAGATGAAGGGATAAACAGTATAGTGTCAGAAGGTATATTTCCTCTCTAATATTAAGAATGACTAAAAGAGGAGTTCCTTAGTGACTCAGCAGGTTGAGGATCTGGCATTGCCACTACTGTGGTTTGGATTGCTGCAATGGTGTGGGTTTGATCCTTGGCCCCAGAACATGCCATGGGCATGACCAGAAAGAAAAAGATAAAAAATAAAATGACTGAAAAAACATCTCTAAGTAGTTTCGGTACAGTCAGCTCAATTGGGGTTATTTATTTTCTTTGGATAATGTATGTTCTTTCCTTGATTTTCTTGAAGTAGTTTAGCAAATTTATTTCCATGGGATTTAAGGAGATCCCATCTGATCCACTTAATTTATGCACAACCCAGTAAGAATATCACTAAAGTTAAAAGAAGGAATGAAAAATCACTGGCCTCAAAGTGTTATTTTAGTTCTATGTGCATATAAAAATGAACTGTCTATATCAGTCACTGCAACACGAATAAACCCTGGCTTCTTTTTTGGCAAACCAGTCTTAAAAGAGCATTGTTAATGCCTAGTTTTTAAAGCCCCAACGTTTACTTTCAAACACTTGGAGAAAAGAACAGTTTAACTGAGGGCAAAAATCTTAGATAAGTGAGTTGGAATCTATATTATATCCCCAAATTTATTAATCTTGCCAAATAGACTGCATACGGAAGCAAGAATCGAAAGCTCACTCACTGTTGGTGATAGGACAGGAATCTCTGAAGGATGTTCTGGGCTTATTTACATATTTTTATTTTCTCTCTTGTTTCTGAAAAGAAGTGACTTCCGAAGTTCCTGTCATGGCACAGTGGTTAATGAATCCGACTAGGAACCATGAGGTTGCGGGTTCGATCCCTGGCCTTGCTCAGTGGGTTAAGGATCCGGCGTTGCCGTGAGCTGTGGTGTAGATTGCAGACATGCTCGGATCCTGCGTTGCTATGGCTCTGGTGTAGGTCAGTGGCTACAGCTCCGATTAGACCCCTAGCCTGGGAACCTCCATATGCTGTGGGAGTGGCCCTAGAAAAGGCAAAAAGATGAAACAAAACAAAACAAAAGTGACTTCCCTCTAGTTAATGAGAAATAAGAGAATAATGTCTTACATCACAGCTTTTGACTAATTTTTTCTCACAGTGTTTTTTAAAATTTGTTACTGAAGTAACAAATTTACAGTTGATTTACAGTGTTGTGCCACTTTCTGCTGTACAGCAAAGTGACTCAGTCATATATACATACACATATATTCTTTTTTTAATATTATTTTCCATCATGGTCTATCCCAGGAAATTGAATAGAGTTCCTGGTGCTATACAGTAGGACCTTTTGTTTATCCATTCTAAATGTAATAATTTGTATTTACTAACCCCAAACTCCCAGTCCACCCCACTCCCCTTTGGCAACCACTCTGCTCTCTATGCCCTTGAGTCTGTTTCTGTTTTGTGAATAGGTTCATTTGTGCCGCATATTAGATTCCACAAATAAGCAATAGCATGTGTTATTTGTCTTTCTCTTTCTAATTTACTTCACTCACTGTGAGAATCTCTAGTTGCATCCATGTTGCTGCAAATGACATTTTGTTCTTTTTTATAGCTGAGTAGTATTCCATTGTATATATGTACCATATCTTCTTAATCCATTCATCTGTTGATGGACAATTAGGTTGTTTCCATGTCTTGGTTATTGTGAATAGTGCTGCTATGCACATAGGGGAACATGTATCTTTTAGAATTATAGTTTTGTCCAGACACACGCCCAGAAGTGAGATGGCTGGATCATATGGTAGTTAATATTTTTAGTTTTCTGAGGAACCTCCATACTATTTTCCATAATTATTGTACCAATTTAAGTTCCCACCAACAGTGTAGGAGGGTTCCTTTTTCTCCACATCCCCTCCAGCATTTGTCATTTGTAGACTTATTAATGATAACCACTCTGCCCAGTATGAGGTGGTACTTCACTGTAGTTTTGATTTGCATTTCTCTAATAATTAGTGATGTTGAGCATCTTTTCATGTTCCATCTTGCCATCTGTCATTATCCCTTTGATAAGAGTGTGCAGGTACATGGCCTACACGTGTTTCCAGAGAGCTGAGGGCAGTGGGCAGCCCTTGCAGATGTCACCTGGTTGCTGGGTCTTTGGCAGTGGCAGCATCCCATGGGGGTGGGCAGGTGGTGGTGGAAGGCTGTCCTAATTTCAGGGCCCTTAGCAGTGGCAGTGGCCCCCAGGGAGGTGAGAGCAGCAGGTGACACTCAAGTTTCAGGGCTTTCTGTGGTGGTGACCCCTAGGGTGACTGGGGCAGTAGGTGATGCCTGGTCACGGGACCCTTAGTGGTGGCAGGAAGCACCTACCTCTGGAGTCTAAGATGGCTGCAGTGGTTTGCATTCATCCCCATACCCTGCACAAGAGGTTCCCTGCCACCTGAGAGCCTGTGCTTGTGCAGAGAACGTTCCTATGGCAATCCCACCACCACTCCTCCTCTTACACTCCCAAATAGTGGTGCCCTGCTTCTCTGGCAGGCCCAGGCCTCCTCCTGCACTCCCTTGGCCATGGCTCACCACTCCCTAGCCCTCTCAGACTATTTTCACACAGCCAGCGCTAGTTCTCTCCCTGGAACTGACCTTAAAAGCCCCAGCTTCAGCACCGAGACCCACCTAAGTATCTCAGACCCACTGGAGTCTGCCCGGTGGTGGTACCAATTGTCTTCATGGCTCTCTCTCTGCTTTGCCCTCCTCAGGCTGGCTGCTCATTTCTCTGAGGCCTCAGGGCTCTCCCTCCATTCTGGTTGATCTCCCTGCCAGTGAAGTACCCTCCCAGTATATGGATTCCTTTCCTCTTTTCATAGCTCCATTTCAGGTGTGCTGGTCCCATCCTGATTCCTCTTTCCTCTTCTCACCGAACTTTAGATATCTTTTTAATGCCCTGTGATATTTTTGAAAGGAATTGGTTTAACACTGCCCCCAAATAAAAGAAATTATGTTTCTGTTTTGAAAAAATGCTGTCATCAAGTATGGCTTTGGAACTTTCATTGTGATAAGTTTTACTTTGCAATGTAAGCCCTTACAGAAGCATTTTTAATCAAAAAGTAGAAATTTATTGCTTTCGTTAATGTATCTTAATGTGGTTATCATAGAGTACAGTGCAATCATATAGAATCACTGTAGTTAAAAGAGTTTAAAATCCTTCTCCCTATCTTTAGCAGATCAGCTGGGCAAAAATCAAAATGAAAAAAGATGTGATTGGTATAGGAATTAAGGTTGATTCAAAAGATATGTATGTACATACTTAAAAGCTATATAAACATTGGATGTCTAATAAGCTTTAGAAAACTAGAGATACATAGCAAACTTTAAGTGAGAAAACCTATCTACTTAGAAATTTAAAAATACACTCTGAAAATGGATCCAAATGGAAATTAATGCTTAATGTAAAGACTTTTTGAAGTATAATAACAAGTATAGTGAAAACACTATATGGGAAATATTATAAGATATGTCCAGTGTTATATACAAAGAAATGTTAATAATTTTAAATAGAATTCTTATTTACTTATTTACTTTTTTTTTAATATTTTTTTTTATTTTCCCACTGTACAGCAAGGGGGTCAGGTTATCCTTACATGTATACATTACAATTACATTTTTTCCCCCACCCTTTCTTCTGTTGCAACATGAGTATCTAGACAAAGTTCTCAATGCTATTCAGCAGGATCTCCTTGTAAATCTCTTCTAAGTTGTGTCTGATAAGCCCAAGCTCCCGATCCCTCCCACTCCCTCCCCCTCCCATCAGGCAGCCACAAGTCTCTTCTCCAAGTCCATGATTTTCTTTTCTGAGGAGATGTTCATTTGTGCTGGATATTAGATTCCAGTTATAAGTGATATCATATGGTATTTGTCTTTGTCTTTCTGGCTCATTTCACTCAGTATGAGATTCTCTAGTTCCATCCATGTTGCTGCAAATGGCATTATGTCATTCTTTTTTATGGCTGAGTAGTATTCCATTGTGTATATATACCTTTTTTTTTATGGCTGCACTCATGGCACATGGAAGTTTCAAGGCCAAGGATTGATTCCCAGCCTCAGCTACAGCAACACCAGATCTTTTAACCCACTGTACAGGGCCAGGGATTGAACCTGTACCTCCAAAGCAACCCAAGCCACTGCAGTCAGATTCTTAACCTACTACACCACAGTGGGAACTCCTAGAATTCTTATTTTAGTAGAGGTAAATAAACCTAAAAGGTAGGAAAGAAAGCAACAACAACAGCAAATCTAAGGAAAGAAAGAAATTAATGGTTAGAGGAAAAATTAATGAATTAGAAAATAGTGAAAAAAAAGAGCAAGCATAAAACTACATGAAAATTTAAAGTGTTCGCATGGGACAAAAAAGAGTAAACAGTTAAAAAGTATATGACAAATTAGTAAACTATATAAAGGATTAAATGTCCTCAAAATAGAATTGTTTCTATTCAGTTCATTTAACATATAACAAAAACTAGCCTTTTGGGGAAAAAAGAAATCTGGCCAAATCAATAGACATTCAAGACCAAAAAATAAAAAATAAAAGACTGATAACTAGATTTAAAAAAAAGGTTCAGTATCCATTAACAAGCAGGACTTGTAAATTAAAATAGCTGCCCAGACATCATTTTTGAGCTTTTAGATTATGAAAAAATGTTAAAGAATGGTTGTGATAGAGGTAATGAAGAAGTTATCCTTATGTACTTATGCACCACATGCGGCGGAGTGTACACACAAACTTTCTGGAGGGTGGCCAGTTTGGTGATAGGCATCAAATCAAAGGCCTTTGTTATATGCCAACCTTTCAGCCAAGCAATTCCATTTCTCAAAATTTATTTTTATCAAATACTTTGATAGTTGTAAAGATATTCATTAAAAAATGATTTGGAAATATTATTCATAATTACCAATGTTTAAACTATATCAATATCCATTATAAGTAATTGATTAAATTGAGTGTGGTACATCCATGAAATTCTATGAAGCAAATTGTTTAAAATAAAGATGTATATGTATATGTAAAAATATAAATACATCAATTGCAGTGGATATTTTCATGATAAATTAACTGAAAAAAAAATCCACTGTGGATATCATAATCCTATTTTTGTTTTAAAAATTTTGCAGAGGATGATATTTACATGTGTATGATTGCACGTAGAAGTCCTTCAAAGATGCACACCAAAATGTTAATTGTATAGGCAATAGTAAATCTTGTTCCCATGTCATTTTCTCGATAACTTTCTTTTGTACAGTTTTCAAAAAAAAAAGATTTTAAGACACACAAAAATGAAAAAGAGGAAGAAATTTAAGTGAAGGATTGTAAGAAAGAAACAAATATAAAATGATGAAAATAATATTCGGAAGGAGCAATATAGAGCATAAACTTTATAGGATAGTAAAAGTTAAGTAAATAATGGAAATTAATCATCTGAGACTACAAACTTGGCATAAATATGTAATATTATTATTATTCTGTAATGAATACACAGATTTTAACTCCTTTCCCTTTCCCTTGCCAGTGCAATATGTTATTTTCCTCATTGAATTACGTATTGTTGAAGGACCATGTTATGAATCTTTGAACACTCACCTTCCCTTGTTGCCCTATGATTCTCAATTGTGTCTTTGTTTGAAATGCTCAGACTCCATGGTGCCCAGCTTCCCCAGCTTCCTGGATCATTCATTCTTCCTTAAGTTCCAGTTTTGTACCTGTCAGCACTGTCGCCCACTATGACTATGTTGTGCATAATGTACAAATAATGTATATTATCAGGGAGCCATACCATAGCCTCATTTCTGGCCTTTAGTCTTCCACTTTTTAAAAAATCTAATTGAGGTTTAAAGATGAAGACATCATATTAGACTAATGAAGATTATTTTGTAAAATTTAAGAGTTGATTAACTGTCTTTGAATCCAGTCATTTATGTAACAAAATGTATAATCTGAAAATTGAAAAGCAGGATGTCTGGGATCACAGTTTGTGTCTGGGATCAGAAGTACTGGGATCAGAATTTGAGACTCAACTAAGAAATGCTCCTCTTGAGGGTAAAACCATCCTTTTGATTTCAGAGAATCACACTGGTCATTAAATATTGACTCTGTGTTTGCTTGGCTCCCTACCAGACACCTCCCGTTCAAACAAGAACCAAAAGTCTTAGAGATATAAAGTATCTGATTCCTCTGTACCATGTTTAAGCACAAATCGATTAAGGCTGATGGTAATAAAAGCCACCGACTTAATCTTACTCTAAAGAATAAACAGGATTAAAATAAAAAGTTAAAACTGAAGAAAACATTTCAACATATATGGCAGGCAAACAATTAATATCTTATTTTTGTCCAAGTTAAAGAATTCTTAGAAATCAATAAGAAAATACAGTAATAAAGATAAAAGAGAAAAGTGTGTTTAGAGGCAAAGTGGGACGGCTGCTTGAGTCAGTGCAGAGAGAGATGATGATGGCTTGACTTAGTGTCATAGCAGTGGTGATAGTGAGAAGCGGTTGGATTTAGGATATATTTTGGTGGTAGAGCCGCACCTTTAAGATTTGCTGATGGATTGGATTTGGAAAGTAAGAGAAAGAGTAAAATAAAAAACATTACTGGACCTTGAACAACAGGTGCGTGTTAGTGCCATAAAGTGAGTAGTAAATGGGGAAAGGAGAAAATGGAGTGGGTCGTTTCATTTTGACCATATTAAATTTGGAATCCTAGTACACTTCAGTGTTTAGTCAGAATAGTTTGTTATATTGCTATAACAAAACTCCCAAAGTCTGGTGGCTTAAAACTGCAAGATTTGTTTCTTGCACATGCTACACATGCATCTCAAGTTGTCTGGCCTTCTGCTCCTTGTTATTCTCACTTCAGGGCTCAACGCTCAAAGGATTACTGTTGATCAGCATAACTGAGGGTATGAATGAAAAATTACACAGTCACTGATTTCCTCTGCCGTGATGATGACACCTAGACTCAAATGGACAGGAAGTATTACCTTACCAAATACCTTAGAGGAGAATCAAAGCATCAAAATGGAGATGCCTTCTAAGGCAGTTAAATGTATAAGTCTAAGTTCAGAGAAGAGATCTTCAGACAGAGATTTGGAAGTCATTAGATATTTTAAACCTTGGCACCTAAGGAGAAAGTATAGAATCAAAAAGAAGATAGCTGAGGATAGAATTGTCTAGTCTTTAGAAATACAGTTGAAGAGGAGAAACCAGTAGAAGAGACTGAGAAAAAACCGGTGTGTGTGGTTGCGTGTGTGTGTGTGTGTGTGTGTGTGTGTACATATGGACATTTCTGTATGTGTTTGTAAGAGGATAGAGAAAGGTATGCAACATGGGTTTGAAGAAAAGTTAGGAATTATTTTTAGCTTCTTTAGACATCTGTGTGTTAACTTATTTGTTGCTGTACCTATGTATTATCACTACAAACTTAGAAATGCAATAAGGTGAGAAAAGATTTTGTAAAGAAAGTATATGGAGGGAAGTAGAGGTGGGAGCAGTAACTTTTAGGTAGGCTGAGCAAGTGAGTATGAGGCATTTTGTAGGAAGCTAGGAAAAGGCCAGGTGAACATATTCCTGAACCAGTCAGTAATGATAATTACTGCATGGAGGCCATATACTTGCATATTAAAATTTAAACATTTCGGGAGTTCGCTGGTGGTACAAGGGGTTACTTATCCAGCATTGTCACTGCTGTGGCGTGGGTTCTTTCTTTGGCCCAGGGACTTCTACATGCTGAGCGTGTGGCCAAAACATTCTGAATGAGTGGAGCGGTTAGACAAGTATTCCAGGACAAAACCTAAATTAAGTCACTGAGGGCAGTTAGGACTCTAGTTGTTTAAGAAACGATAAAGACTAGCATGTTTTAAACTTAAAACTGTGTTCTTTTTCTGAAGCATTTGCATTTTGTGTCCCTCACTATGATGGACATTATTTTAATCCGGAGTTAGGAATGCATTTCCTTTATTTATTGGGATATACAGAATCTAGTAAAAATTTTTAAATGACCAGCATAGTAGTATTTAAATGATTATTTAGAAAATATATTTAATTACATGCCCCTTAATTGAATCAGCCCTAAAATGGATAAGGCTAGTGTTATACGGGGATATAACACAAAATGAGACACTAAAGACTAACTTTACATAATGACAACACACATTCTTCAGCAAAAATTATTATTGACCAAGTTTTTAATTGAAGGAATTTCTAATGTGGACATTTTCATTTTGCTCTTTGAAGTCATTAGCCATTAGTCTCACCAGTTTTCTCATTTTATGTCACATGGCTTCAAAGAGAAGTGTTAGTGACACTTCAAGTAATTAGGCCAAAGGTGGGAGGTGGGGGTAGAGTTTGATACAAAGAACAAAATAGACCTTAAAAAAAAAAAAGATCAGCTTGTTTAAATCTTTCTGTCACTGCAATTATCCCCTGAAGTAAGAAATTGAAAAAAAATGCATTAGTTCCACTTAGATCAGTGGTTCTGAACTAAGGATGATTTTGCTCCTGGGGACATCTGACAATATCTAGACATTTTTGGTTGTTGGACTGGGGAGGTATGACTGGAATCCAGTGGGCGGAAGCCAATATCCTGTTATTTACAGTGTTAAAGTTAATAAACCTTGACCTAGTTTGAAATAAGTATGCAAAATCCTCTTACCAAATTTAGCCTATGAAGATTCGGACCTATGACCTTCACTAATTGAGCCAAATTCACCTAAGATTGGTTGAAGAACTGGAATCTATTCAGACTGGAAACTCTGGTTATAAGCAGTCCCTACCTCCCATTATGCTTTATCAGTACCTGCTTCATACGAAAACTATTCCTTGGCCTTTGATTCAATGGGCTGCCTTAGAAAGTATCACAGTAACTGAAAAGATTTTCAGATATGGGCTTGTATACTTGGACAAGTGGTGCAAGGTCAGTAACTGTGTTACAAAGAATTGCCTTCACCAACACTTTTTTTTGTGAACATATGTCTTTCATTAAATACGAAAAACCCAATTTTTATAAATTTGGGTAACTTTTATGTGCTTCCACTAAAAGCCTATTTCAAAATTGGATTTCCATGAAAACAGAAAAAAAGTTAAAAATCTTACTATATTTAAGCACTAGAAGAAGACATAAAATTGGGCTCAGTAAAGTACAGTTAAATTCTGAGTCTCTATCAAGAAAAACTTTACTAATGTTCCAATGTAAGCATCATTATTCTTCACTTTCCATGTGGTCCAATGATTATCAAGCAGAAACTTTTCTTGACTAAGGTATGGAATGTACTGTCTGCCAATAAAGTTTTCTTTTAAGCCACTTTAAGATGGCTAAGACATCCAGACCCAAAGATAAAGCCACCCACATCAATTTGCTCAGCCCATTTAAAAACAGAGTTTGTCAAGCATTAAAACATAAACCTTGATACTCTTAACTTTTTTTAATGTGACAAAATTACTGAAGTCAGTTACAGAAGCCAAGTTTTATGAAGGCAATTAACAATTTTACATTTCCATTCATGTGAAGTGCTGAAAGGGTTATAATTAGGATAGATTACACAAGTGTAGAAGTATAAATTTTATAGGATTATAGATTTGTAGAATACAAATATCATATCAGAGAGTAGCAGACATCTAAATTTCAGCTTGTATTCTATAAAATGACATGGTGGTTGTGGTCCAGGAATAGGTTCTTAACAAAGACAATGTATTACAACTGCTTAACAAATAGGAAGGCCTCCCCAAAAGTGAAAAAGCAATATTTAAATTTTAAATACTAGACAAGGAACATTAGGCACAAGTTTGGAAGAACAGCATTTTTATATTGGTTAATTTGTGTGATATTCTTTGTTACATTTCTTGGTTTATTATTATTTTCTGTCTTCCTAACTGTACTTCAGACTCCATGAAGACAAGATCCCCTCTGTGATTTTGTACCATAATATATCCCTAGAACTTGGGACGTAATAGGTAGTGAACAGTATTTGTGCAGTGATTCGGTCAATGAATATAAATGATGGAAGAAACAAGTACAAACTGTGACCTTCAACACAGAGTTTTTTTTTTTTTTTTTTTTTTTTGTCTTTTGTCTTTTTTGTCTTTTTTTTTTTTTTTTTTTTTTTTTTTTTGTTGTTGTTGTTGTTGTTGCTATTTCTTGGGCCGCTCCCGCGGCATATGGAAGTTCCCAGGCTAGGGGTTGAATCGGAGCTGTAGCCACCGGCCTACGCCAGAGGCACAGCAACGCAGGATCCGAGCCGCGTCTGCAACCTACACCACAGCTCACGGCAACGCCGGATCGTTAACCCACTGAGCAAGGGCAGGGACCGAACCCGCAACCTCATGGTTCCTAGTCGGATTCGTTAACCACTGCGCCACGACGGGAACTCCCAACACAGAGTTTTGACACCAGATGTAGGTGAAATTGCAAAGGAAGGAAATCAGGGGGAAAATAAGAAGAGAGAAGGAAAAGTTTGTGACACTGAGACTGAAATAGCTTCCAAAATCTCTAACCATCAACTTGTTCACCATGATTCATTTACCTCAAATTACTGTAACCGATTTTCCAGTCTACATTTAAGTTTTTATATTGCCAGACTATTTACACACCTCATTCTTCAGGGGTAGGCACAATAAAATGCTAATGAAATAAATTATTAGAGTTTTTCCCCAGTAGTATACATTAAATCCCTGCTCTATCCAGGTATTTTGTACCCTGGGAGAAAAAAAGAACTTCTTTATGTTAATTCTCTCAAAATAAAGATAGTAACATTACTATAAAAAGGAAAACCCTCAGAATTGCTTCACTTCTTTATCCTTTCTTTTCGTACTCCCAAGTGGTCCTTCTCTTTGATAAGGCTATCTCTTTGGCGTATATTTAGGGCTTCACTTAGTTATTTCCATGTCTTAGTTTATTCTTTCTTACTTTTTCTTAGATAAATAGGTAGGTAGGTAGTTGGATGCATAGAGATACCGGTAGATTTGTGTATATCTTTGTCTATATTTATATAGACTTTTCTTTTTGTCTACCTGCTTTCCCATTCAAAAAACTGTGTATTTATCTCTTTCCTTTCACACTAATTATCTTTAAATCAGCTCATGTAATCCTCACAACCATCCTGGCAGGCAGTGATTCCCTGCTGGGGGCATTTGGCAATATGTGGAGACATTTGTGACTGTCACAGCTGGGTTGAGGGGTGCTACTGGCATCTAGTGGGTAGAGGCGAGGGATGCCACTAAACATGCTATAAGGCACAGGACAGCCCTCTACAACAAAGAATTAGCCAGTCTAAAATATCAGTAGTACTGCTGTTGAGAATCCCTGCTGGAAAATAAACATTATCTTCTCTATTCTAAAGATGAAGAACATGAGGTTAGTAAAGTTGGCAAACTAGCCAAAGATCACATATCCAATAAGTGAAGGAGTCAGGATTTAATTCAAATCCAGTTTTGAATTCAGAGTTCATGAACTTTCTAATAAACACACTCAGTTTCAATCTAATTCTCATTATTGTACGTAAATTTAGAGTAAACATCTTAGTGTCTAATTCCTCATACTCAGTTCTGATTATTTCCTTAGAGCAGACTTGTAGAAGTGGAATTGGTATCAAAAGGAATGAATAATTATACTGTTCTTGATGACTTTCCTCAAAGATTAAATCAATTCCCATTCCTCACATCTCGCCTAACCATGACAATGAGTATTTCAGGTTTTTTTCATACTTAATCTTTGTCAATGTGATCATTTGCGTTTCCCTTAAAAACACAACAAAACAAAACCTCCCTGTTGCTCAGATAATCTCCTTTAACTGCAATCCTATTGACCCTCCTAATTAGAACAACGAAGTGCAGAGTTTTGAAGCTCCAGTGTGATCTGAAATCCCAGTTCTGCCATTTGATAGCGGGGAGATGTTCCTCAGGTTACTCTGAGCCTCTCTCATTTGTTGAATGGAGCTTGATGACAGTCTCTACTTCTCAAAGACTAAATGAGCTAACACTTGTGTTGTAAAACAGTGGTAGGAACAAAGTCAGTTCTTAAAAGGTGCTGGCTGTCGTCAATATTATTTTTGTGCTTGCGTGGTCTTTTAAGCTTTGTTAAAGTGCTGTGGGTTTGGACTGAGTAGTTGCACTGACTCCCACTAATTATCCTCTTTTTCCAAATATCACCTCTTTTCTAAGCTGTTTACTAAGGGCCTCATTACTTGCTAATGCCATGAAAAGCATCAATTGGACTCCCTATTGCCAAGCTACTGCTTGGCATTTACCTTCAGAATTTGTTCGTGGCCTGTCTTTGCTCCTGGGTATTATCATGTCATAGTGTATATCATATCATACTATAAACCATCTCCATCTAGGTATTACAGATTATCATCCTCAGTAGTTCTCTGATTTTTTTTTATTTTCTTACATAAAAGTTCTGTATAACAGCATTTCCCAAAGTATACTCAGCCTATTTAAAGGAGAAACAAATGTTTTGATGATCAGAAATGTTTGGGTTACATTGTATTCTTTCTCCTCTGATGAGAAACTGAGTACATTAGCATTTTTCAAAATTTGAGAGTCCTGGAATAAGAAAACATGTAGATGTGCTTGACACTGCAATTCTTGAACTTATTTTTTCAAATAATATCCCTCCCCCCATTTTTTAGAAACAACCCCTCTCATCATCTTGTGAAATCAATGTTGGACAAGGAACACTTGCAGAACAGGCAGAAGGACTATAACATAGGGTTTCTCACCATGGCCAGTTTGTTTGTTAAAAATGTAAACTCTTGGGCCACCCCAAAGTCTTCTGAATTTGAATATTTGAGGACGGCACCTGGGAACATGCATTTTAAATAAGCTGCCAGGGTAATTTTATAACCACTGAAGTTTTGTTGTTTTTTTTTTTTATTTTTATTTTTTCCATTATACCTGGTTTACAGTTTTCTGTCAATTTTCTACTGTACAGCAGGGTGATCCAGTCACAAATACACATATATACATTCCTTTTTTTTCACATTATCATGCTCCATCATAAGTGACCCCAGTGCTATACAGCAGGATCTCATTGCTTATCCATGCCATGCCAAAGGCAATAGTTTGCATCTATTAACCCCAAATTCTCAGTCCATCCCACTCCCTCCCCCTTGGCAACCACAAGTCCGTTCTCCATGTCCATGATTTTCTTTTCTGTGGAAAGGTTCATTTGTGCCATATATTAGATTCCAGATATAAGCGGTACCTCTGAGGTTTTAGAATGAGTACTGTAGGTACTAACAATAGCCCTAGTGTAAGGTGCAAACGCTATTAATATTTCCCTTCTGTCACATCAAGGAAGATTTTACAACCATAATCCTTAATTTTACTGTGAGGTATATGGACATAATATTGAGAATTGTGCCTTAAGCCAAGGTTTACCAGAAATTCAGCTTTCTCATTACACCCCTTCCTGGGTGCCTATCAGCTGTGAGCAATAGCAGATCATTTTGCCCCTAGTGAGACAGCCTTTAAATGGATTCTGTTCGCAGCTCTGATACTGATGGTGAGGAATTGTTACTTTTTCTCATTGAAAATGACTGTTGGCGGTCCTGAGGCTGGAAAGAAGATCTAGAGAGGCCCAATACATTTCTTCATGGCACAGAATCAGAGCAGCCACAGGCCACCAGGCGTGCCCTGAGGGCTCAAACCAGCTCACTCTTTTCTGTATATTTGTTTGTTCAGTAAAGTTATTACCATATCTCTTTGTACTTTGTGCTAAGAAGCTCTGAAAATTTCCAGGGAGTTTTCCAGATGAGGCTAAGTGTATAACTCATACTTCATTTTGGTTTTAAGTTCAGAATGAAAGTGAATCTGAACTTGACACACATAAATAGTAGAAAGTTTATTTGTACAGGTTTATAGTTTTCATTTTTTTTTCTTTTTTCCTTTTACCTTTTGCTTTTTAGAACTGTTCTGCTAAATAACATTAACTTGTTAAAAAGTATGTTCACATTTTCCCTCTTTGGTGGTTTCCATACTTTGTACCCTGCCAAGTTCACCTGTGATGTTCATTGACACTTGTTTTTCTGAATAGAATATAAAGCTTGATTGATTCAAAGGAGAGTTGAGGGAAACCTCTGCTTGTGAAATATTTTGGTATGTTAAGTTGTTCCTTTTCAATGTGTAGAAGACTATTCCATTCTTGAAATTATTTTAGAGTCTACCTTTAACTAAATTTCCTTCCTGACTTCTGACCGTAGTGAAAGTTTGCATTTATTGCCCTTGAAGACAAGTACAGGGTGATTATCTTCTTGAAAATTTTTACCCAAACTGTATTATCTATTTCCATGTTTCCACCAATCTGTTTCTAGATGTTTGCATTGGCTTATATTGCCTTAGAAACCTCACCTCTGACACTCTTACCCTTGCCCTGTTAGCATTAGATGGTCATCTGCTGAGAAAGTAATGGTGACCTAACCTGGCAGGTTATCTGCTCCATCAAAATACTGCAGTTTGAAATAGTCCTTTTCATGCAATCCATAGGGGTCAAGGCATCCAAAGGTGCAATGAACACTTGGCCTTCTACCACATTTCAGGGCAACAGCTTCCTGAATCTTCTCCCTAACTTTAGGGAGCCAGTGTACTTGCCTGGATTTCTCCAGGTAACTTCCTAGTCTCTGATAGATGAGAACAACCTGAGAGCCAGCCTTCTTTTACACATCATTCCTGCTTGTTCTCTCTGTTGGAGTTCAATGTCATTTATTATTTCTCTAATTTTACATCAGTTCAGTTCATTAAACCTTTATCAAGAACTTGCTGGGTGTCAAGAATGCAAAAATTACTAAGTCCACAATTTGTGTCCTTAAGGAGCTCACTATCTGAAACTTACGATACAGGGAGGTAAAAGGTGTGCACAGAAATCATTGGCTCATGGGGAGCATGCAGCAGCCTGTGGGATGGGTAGGGAAGGCAGCCTAATGGGTAAGAACTAACTGGTGAGGCCAGGCATGGTGGGACTGATGCCTAAACAGCAGTCAGGGGATCAAGTCACTAGTGCAGTATACTTCACTCTATGCCATCGAGAAGCTATGAAAGGTCAGAACAATGTTTTAGACTGTTTAGTCTAGCAGCAGTGTGAAGGATAAATTTAATGGGAGCCAGGAGACCCATCAGGAGATTCTCATTGCAGTCGAGGAGAGAGGTTGTGAGGGTCTGAACCAAGAAGAGTTTGAAGGAACAGATGATTAGGTAAATGAAAACTATGCCACCTCCCAATCTTTTGGGTTAGATGCATTCTGAGAATTTAGGTTGTCATCTGAATCAAATATAGGTTGACACATTTCCATATATTCTAAGTTGTGGGTCGACAGCCTTTTCTTCTCAGGGGAGGCACCACTCTGTCCCCATTTCTGGTTCCAACTTTTGTTTGTTTGTTCCTGTCTTCTAGACTGGTCTCCTGCCCACCTCACACTGGGCTGCTCTGCAGCTCTGACCATTAAGGTTTATGCTGACCACTTGGATGAACTTTTCCTAATTACAGCCCTTGACAAACTCTGAGTACTCACCATGAGTTTTACCTTCTGTATGTTACAAAGTGAAAGAGAAATTAGAGTAATAGCATTAACCATTTTTCATTGATTTTAAGGGGCTAGGGTTTGTTCTCAATCAGTGCAATGAATGAGTTTTTTTTTTTTTTTTTTTTTAAGAATCAAGCATGTTGTAGAAGTTGTGATCCAGTACAGTCTTTTGTGCTTTATTTGTTGCCTCTTCATAATCTGTAAAGCTCTTGTTTTTGTTTCTTCTCCTAATAGAGGCCAGTTCCTTTGTTCTTTTCCCTTTACATTTCTTTCTTTCTTTTTTTTTTTTTTTCCCTCCTTACCTCTTTTAGGATCCTGAGAGAGTGGTTTAAAATGGGAAATTCTTTGAGACCTGCAAAATATATTTTCCCCACTGAGTTAAAAAACTCCGTAGTTATAAACTTGGTTTAATGTGGTCAGTTTTATCACAGATCAGGCCTGCCCAAGGCAAGGGAGCTCAGCCAGTAATTTGGGAAGCCTTTGAAGCCACATGCACATGTATACATTAACCTCCGAAGCTAACCATAATTTTAATTAACATAAAATAATCTAAAGACATGCTGATTAGACACCGTGTGGCTTGAACAAAGCATTCTGGGCAGGGGGTTGGGGATAGAGAACTTTGACCATTCCTATCCCCAACAGACAGGGCTTTCTTTAATCATTTAGAAGCACATTTTATTTTGCTCAACCTTGTTTTTTTCCTTGCAAGATGTTCTTAGAGACCAAAAACAACAAAATTCCTAAAGCTTTTGCTAATTAAAAAGAGAGGAACTGAAACTGTTATAGATTATGTCAGTTAAACCTCAGAGTAGAAAAAAAAAAAAAGTAGAACTCCAGATCTCTTTCAAAGCATGTGATTTACACCATATTCCAGTAAATTGAAGCAGGCCGAGAACTTTTCATTCATTTCTCTTGTATGTCATGTGGGCCACACTTCGAGCTGTTGGTTCTCCTAGGGACAAAGCAGGAAGAATTAACTCGAGCCAGTGCTGCTTTTTATGATATGTGGTTTTGAGTTTCAGGGCAGTGGAGTGCAGTGTGAATCATGGAGGGAACCGACTGAAAAATCCTCAACCCTGTAACAAAAAGCAGATTTTTTTCCACATTTCTTCCAAGTTGTTATTTCACATGCAAGTCTGAGATACAAAATATTCTGTAAAACTGTAAGGAAGCTGCAGTAGTTCTTGCCGTTTGGGGGTTTCCCAAAGAGAATCGTGTTCAGAATGTTCCCTTTTTTGCCAAAAGATTTATTATGTGGACTGAAGGGCCCAACGAAACAGACAACACCATCTCCATTTTATTATACATGTTATTTACTGGGGTTTCCCTGAAGAAAGCTTAAGAATTCTTTCCCCATGAGTCACTGACCAAGTGATTGTTTTTTTAAAATATAAACTTTCCTTCAGCTGGTCAATTTGGAACACAGTCCTCCCATCCTCTGTTCACTTTGGGGCTGCTTTGCCTTCATCTGTAAATAATCACGTCGATAGCCAAATCGAGCGGTTTGAACATAGCCAGTTTCTTTCTGTTTAACACTCAGGTTTAAGAAATCAACAGCCTGGTCAGGCAGGATTCAGAGGACTTTCTCCTCTGAATATGACCTACATAGTTATATTTTCACTGCTTTGGCAAAATGCCTCTCCTTGGTTTAACTTCTGCTGGAATGACTGGGATGGGAAGTCGTGTTCCTTCTCACCAAGAATTGGTGGTGGTCACTATGCCCAGGTCACATTACCTTTTTACCTTTAGGAGTGGGTTAGATGATGTTGCCTTTGACTCTCGTTGTCATCTTCTTGAATAAGACACTGTAATGATTCTCCTTGCTGGTAGCTGAATTTTCTAATTAAATATTGACACCTTAACAAATATGTCAACATGACCGTTAATCAGAGTTAGCTTTTTCTCCATAAAAATAGCCCTATCATTGCAATCATCTATTCTCAAGGAACAATGTTATTTTAGAGAATATTTCTGAACCCCTTCCCACCCACTTTCCCAGTGGCTATAAGAAGCCTGCTGATGCCAGCTGAGTGGTCTAGAGTGCCTGCTAATTACCTCCTTCCACAGCTTTTGATTTTGAGCCCAACTGATGGCGCCAGAGGCTGAACCACAGTCAGATCTACAGGCCCTGATTTGCCAAATGGAATCTATGCAGTTTGTTTCCTTTCTCGCAGTGTTTTTATGATGGACTCAGCTCAAACTGGAAATAGGCTAGGAATTACTTCAGGATATTAATGGATGATGGTTTAAATTTTGAGAAAAACAGCCTTCAAAATTCTAGTTCCATTGCCCATGTATGTATGTGTGCGTTCACAAAAGGATACATATAAAAATATCACAAAATTTACTTTTATGAAAATATTGCCATTCTTTTATTTTCCACCAAATACGCTAACATCAAAGCCTTTCTGAATACTTTACATTTTATAGCCAGATAAAGGTTTTAATCCATTGTCTGTTGATGACTAATGTGTAGGGTCTCCAAATCATATGTGCATAGAATTTTTTGCTAAACTGGCATTCTTTACAAATATACTTTAGGAGTTTCCTGATAGCTCAGTGGGTTAAGGATCCAGTATTGTCATTGTGGTTTCAACCCCTGGCCCGGGAACTCCCACATGCCTCAGACGTGGCCAAAAAAAATTTTTTTAAATATATACCTCAGAAAATAAAACATTATTGTATGCATAGAGGGAATAAGAATTCCCTCTCCAAGAGATTCACAGGAGTTATCGCCTGAAACCTTAATAGCTATCTCTCCATTTGATAGAAAAGAAACACAAAACTAGTTTCATCATCTTTAAAAATGTTTGTTCCTCTAAAAGACTTTTTGGGCTGTATATTGCTTTCTCATTTAAGTTCTCTTTAGAAAGCAGAATTGATTATGCTAAAGAAAATAATGTGAGAAGACAAAACAGTTCTGAGACAACTGTGAGTTAAAGGTTTCCTAAGTGAACTAATCGCTTTTCTTCCTCTTAATTTGGCTCCAAAGGCATTTGTTGTACAGTGGTAATAAGGCAACCATTTCAAACTCTATACAGCAGAGTGAATGGAAAGTTAGCTCTCAGTTTTCTTTATTGATGGGAAGTTGGAAAACTATGCATCTTTATTTATTTATTTATTTTGCCTTTTTGGGCCATACCTGTGGCATTTGGAAGTTCCCCAGGCTAAGGGCTGAATTGGAGCTGCAGCTGCCATCCTACACCACAGCCACAGCAATGTGGCCTACAAGCCTCATCTGCAACCTACACCACAGCTTATGGCCATGCCAGATCCTTAACCCACTGAACAAGGCCAGGGATCAAACGCATGTCCTCATGGCTACTAGTCAGGTTAGTTACCACTGAGCCACAGTGGGAACTCCCAAAATTATGCATAATTTAAAGAGCAGATAATCTAAACCACACCACAAGCGCGAGCGCGCATTTCACACACACACACACACACACACACACACCCTATTAACCACTAGAATAATTCTTCCTCATCACATTTACCAAACCTTTAAGTATAGCTATGCCCACTTGGCTCACTTATTTATCCCATAGATATTTGGTTAGCATCTTCACGTGTCTAGCACAGTGCTTCATGCTGGGTATAAATCCTCAAAGATTCCCTGTTCTCAAAGAGCTCCCAGCCTAGTAGTAGGGGAGGCTGATAAGAAAGCCTTTTATGATCGCCTTTTATGATCATTGCTGTAATATGTCTGTTAGAGAGCATAGATGAGAAGTGCCTAATTATGTTTTCCTGATAAGCAAGGTTGTGGATCAGAAAATGTTTTTAAAAGGAAATGACTTTGGGGGTTCCCTTTGTGGCTCAGCAGTAACAAACCTGACTAGTATCCATGAGGACATGGGTTCAATCCCTGGCCTTGCTCAGCAGGTTAAAGGATCAGGCATTGCCTTGAGCTGTGGTATAGGTTGCAGGTGTGGCTCGGATCCCACATTGCTGTGGATGTGGCTTAGGCTGGAGGCCACAGCTCTGATTCTGCTCCTAGCCTGGGAACTTCCCTATGTCACAGGTGCAGCCCTAAACACACACACACACACACGCACACGCACACGCACACGCACACACACAAAGGAAATGACTTTTGAAATGAGTTTTGAAGGGTACAGTTAAGAATCTGAGAGAACACTGGAGAAAAGGGAGTAGATCCTGGACAGAGGAATAGTATAAGTAAAAATTCAGAGAAATGAGAGTGTGCTAGGAGAACTGAAGGCAGATAGCTATGGCTGCATGAAGTTTGAATGAAGATAAGCAGGGGAGGTAGACAGAGCACAAATCTTGCTGGGCTTTGTGTGCCATGGGCAAGAGTTTAGATTTTATCCTGAGAGCACTATGGAGTCACTGATGGAATTAAAACATGGGACCACCTTTATATTTTATAAAAATGTTATACTAAGACTGGGCACATCTGTTAAGATATAGGACTTGAGCTTAGGGAGTTGTTGCAATAGAAAATGAATGGTGAAATGGAGACAGACAGACTTCTATTTTAAACAGGGTGACAGGTTGACCAGATACCCTGATGGACACCCCAACACAATTAGAGTTAAAATGCTGAATGTAATACATAAAATGTGTTTTTAAATACATTGTCAAATGGATTGAAAAGAAAGGATTCACAGAGGCCAGAAAATAAAATGAAAGCAAGAACCCTGGGAGGTGAGCAAATTCTAGAACTGGTTTTCATTCTGAGTTTTTCACCCAAACTCTAGAGATCTTGAGTCTCTATCATGGTGGCCAAAGAAGACCTGGGGAACAAGTGTAAAGCTTAGGACATTACCATTTTGAAGGAGTCTAACAGAAGATGTCATATAGGCTGACATTACCAAAAACTGCAACCTTAGTATAATGACATAACTAAAAATAAACTCAATGTCCAGAATGGTGAAGCAAGGAAATGATCCTTTATAGACCTTGACGCTAAAGGGAAGGACAGTAATGATAATGATAAGCCTTTATAGACTATATAACTGCTAATCTGCCCTCATATGACTGTAAAGTCTGAATTGACACTACCTGTGTTGTGTGCAAAACCTCAAATACTGAATTTAATTTTCCTGGATTAGTAGTACCCTTGAGGAACTAGCGGAAGCAAAAATAAATCATCCCTGGAAAAATACAAGTTTAATCCAGATCTTAACTCCTTCAGACAGAGTTCCAAGGAAAATGAATAGTTCACTAGGAAGAAAGGAATGGCATAGGGAAAACAAGCCACTACTGAGAACCAAGAAAAACAACAGGTAGGGAAATCAGACCATTAAGAAAAGATATTGGAGTTATTAGGCACAGAAATAAATTAAAACGTTTGATATGTTTAAGAAGTAAAAGAAGCTTGTAAGTATGCACAAGAAAGATCAAGCAGATTGGTGGGGTAGGAGGAGTAACTGCTAGAAATGAAATGCAATCCTTGAAATGAAAAATTCAATCAAAAAATGCAAAGAAGCAAATGAGATACAACTGAATAAAGGATTAGTGAACTGGAAAATCTGTAGTGACATGAATACACTGACCAAAATAAAGCTCAGACCAAAATAAAACCCAAAAATTGAGATCATACATTGAGTAGGTCTGTCTAATCAGAGTTCTAGAAACAGAATGGAGAAAAGGCAGTGTTCAAAAAAACTATGGCAGAATATTCTCAGTAGCACTGTTTATACTAATGAAAATTTGGAAACAGTCTAAATCGCCATCAATAGAAGGGTAAATGAATAAATTGTAGTATATTTTCACAGTGGTGTTTTATACAGCATCCCAAACAAGTGAACTACAGTACATTTAACGGTAGGCATGAATTAGCAATATAAGTGAAAAAAGATTATACAGAGAAATTCATTCTATAAGATTAAAATAACTTATTAAAAGCAGCTCTTTAAAACCACATATAGAGATACAATAAAACAATAATAAAAGGAAAGTAAGGGAATGATGATTGTTTTCACTGATGGTTAACTTGGAGGACAGAGATGAGGATGAGTTGGTAGAAGGAAGCCTGTGAGTAGATACAGTTATTTAAAAAGTAGTAGCTTTTGTTCTGAGTAATGAATTCACAAGTGCTTATTACATTATAAAAATAACTAATTTAAAAGCTAAGTAAATAAATAAAATTGGTTCATAGACTGATCAATGATGAAAGTGTGCAATAATCCAATTCTGTATACTGGAAGTTTATTGAGGAAGATGGGAGGAGAGCGAGGAAAGAGAAAGAGAGGAGAAAGAGAGAAAAAGGCAGAGAATTTCCTAAAATTGTTGAAATCCACCAATTCTCAGATGCAGAAAACACAGCAAATCTTAAATAGAACTGAATAATGATGGTACTAAAAACACACTTCAGTACATCATAATGAAACTATAAGACAAAAAGATCTTAAAAGAGGCCAGAAGACTAGATCACCTAAAAGAAAGTGGAATTAGGTTGACTACTGATAAGTTAACATTTAAATATCATTGGATTGATAAATGGTAGAGCCAAGACTCAAGTCCATATTCTGCCAAAATTTATCACTCAGCTATATATAGAATATTTTGTTCATCATAATATTTTGTTCATCAAACCAGAAAAGTAACAGAATCAAGGAAGTTAAAAATTTGAAAAGCTGGGGGAAAACTTAGTGGTAATCTGCTTCACATATGAAAATTTCAGTAAAACTTTCATAAGTATAAGAGAGACTAGAGAGTAACATTTGTTTAATGCCTAGATTTGTGTCAGGCATTATGCTGGTGTTTTAAAAATCTCATTCAGTTCTCACAACAAATATTTATGGGTTGCAGTTCTTTTTTTTCCTTTTTGTGGTAGAAGAGACTACAGCTTGGAGAGATTAAATAACTTACCCAATTTCACAGAGCTGGCAAATGTTAAATTCAAATTCTGGGGAAGTGCAATCAGCCCTGCCCAACCTCCCCATCTTCCCAGTAGCATTTTCAGTAAATAAATCATGCAATTTGTATTAGCTAAGGTGTCAAACAGAACAATTTCTGGGTAACCTTCCAATACCACCACTCCACTCACAGTATCAAGGGCTCCTGACCCCAGAGACATGCCTAGGAAGATCAGTTCTCCCTTTGCACTTTCCCACTTAGATACTGTACCAATTTCTCTACCACATGTTCAGTTATCCATGTAAAGTATAATGACTATTATCTACGGGTGCGATGGTTTTGAATCCTGGCTCTTACACTTAGACAAATTATTGAATCCATGCGAGCCTCAGTTTCCTCGTATGCAAATTGGAAAATAACATAAACCCCTCAAGAGTTGTTGGGATGATTAAATGAGAAAATAAAGTCGATGAAGCCCTTAGTTCACTTCCTGACACTTAGAAGTCTTCAGTAAGTGATTGCTGCTGCTCTTGTTAGATCTTGTGCAGGTACAGAGACGGCTTTTATGGTCAGTGGTACTAATTTTCCCTTCCTAGTTTGCCTCAGAATAAATGAGCCATCTTTATTTAATCTGTTGTTCTAGTCTTGATAGATAGTCTTGGCCTAGTTGTCAATTTTAGATCATTTTAATAAGCAAATAATTATAAAATATCCTGTTCTGAATTTCACCTTAAGGTAGTATGCATACAATGATACATTACCAAATACCCATTTTCTAAATTAAAAAAATTTTTTTAAATTGCAAAGTTTAATCCCCTGGGTTGAATTCTCTATAATGGAATAAATGAAGACAATGTCACTAAGCTTCTAAAGAATATATATGTTATTTAGATGAGTTTGGCTAAAGAGTATTTTTGCCTTCAGGATTTATTTTTCTGAATTAAATGGTTATGCACATTTAAATGATACAATGATTTATGAAGGGGATTGCTATGCTTCTGGGAGTTAGAAACAGAAAAGCACTAAATCCACTTGTATATAAACAACTCGTCCTAAGGCCAGAAGACAAGAAAAAAAATTAAAATGAATCAGGAAACCTGTACATTATGTGATATGTGGCCACAGTATACACAAGATGCTAAATTGGTGTTGATTTCTGAAACTAAAGAAAGAAATGCCCATTTTCTCAAATTGTACAAATTTGATAAACCTAATAGGCAGAAAGTTTTATATTTTACCTTTCAACTAATCATTTTATCATTTTTTTCAAAGAAAATTATAATTGCTATTTTAGAATATCTTTCTTCTGGTTGATTAGCGACAGTTGACTTGGCATTTCTGTCCTCCTGTACGACTTTTTGGTATGGTAATAACATTGTGAAGTTCCTTATATTTTTCATACCCTTCCATCTTATCTTATTAGTGTCTTGTGTAGGTGGACTCTTCCTCCTGCTAATGACTTAATATGTTCATGAATCCAGAAAAGTAGATTTTTTTTTTCTTTTGCAAATAATATTCTGTGCCACTTTATTTATGTAGCATCCACACTTTTAGAAGATTGATTAACTATCACGGTATAAGTGGAGAGGAAGAAAAGAAGTACTTAGCTTTTGAAGAAAAATTAATATAAAAAATAATTCTCCTAGGAGCACAGCCATACTTAAAATATCTAGATTGACTATTAGACTCTCAGAGACCAGGGTATTCTAGAGGACTGATTGGAGTGGAAAAAAGCTTCAGTTCCTACTCATGTTACATTTTCTTTGAAAAAAAGAATTTTGCTCTCTTTTACACAAGATGCAATTCAAGAGATCTTTTTATATCAGCAGGGAGCTCATCTATCTGCATAGCCTCGGTACCTGACGGCTGTTAACAGCATAACAAAACACTGCTGAACAGTTCAGGATGCAGGGATAAGGAATATCATTCTATCATTCCCAACTGAAACAACATCAGAAAATGTAGGCAGCTAAATAGAATTATCCAAAATGGAGCCTGTCTGAAATTCCAAGTCTCCCGGAGACAAAAGTACTATTCACCTTTTCTTCCTTCTTAAGGCTGAAATTCATTTGCATCCACTGACATCCTTTAAATTATGACCCTCCTGGGAAAGGCCGAACCCCCTGTAGAACACTTAAAAACATTCAGTTGTTTCTGATCTGACCTATGTTGTTTGTAGTTCCCCTGACTCATATTTTAGTATCCCAGCAAAGAAAAATTGCTGCCAGAAATATAGCAAATGTTTACTATCTAGATTCTCTTGGTTTTAGGGACTTCCTGTGGCAATTTAAAAATTTTAGATATCTACTTTATGCTTGAAAGGTCATAATTCCAGAAGTCCGCCTTTTATCTGACCCTTGAGAATGATAAATCTAATCGAATTTCTTGTGCCCAGCGAAAATGCAAAATGGAAACTAGCAGGTTCCCAAAATTCAGCTACAGGGAAATGGATGGCTTTCTCCAAATATCTGTTAAAATTTTACTATAAGAAATGCTAGGATTTATTTTAAGTAAAGTTGTTTGGCAACAAGAATTTAGCACTTTCAAAGCAGCCACATGGTCTGTTACCCAGAACTCCCTTAAAGACTGCTTTGCCGAGGCTGTTCGACATCTGTCAGCATTTTCAGCATAAACCATCGGCTCAAAAAAATTCTTCAGGCTGAAACTTGATATATCAGGTCTCAGCTCAGGAGTTTTTATGTATATTCAGGAAAATAAGTTCAGCTGTTTTTAAGTTAGAGCTTTAGAAAAAAAAATCTAATATTTCAAGACTCACTTTTAGTTTATACATAGGTAAAGGAAAACAGACTTCTTCCAAACTAAAATGAATGGGAAACATCTAAACAATTTGATAGTCATGAAGTTTTCTTCACATTGTATTGCTGAAACAGGATGTCTTTATTGGAGCTATGGTGACCACATTCTTAGTAGGATGGTATATGGAACCCTGCCCGGCATTAATTCCGGAGGTCAGAATGTGCCCACCTCTTGGCAGCTGAGGATGAATGGTTTAAGCGACAAATTCCAATCCTTCAGCTTCCCAGATCATTGTACAGCCAGAGACTAATACAATAAACAGCAGTTTGCCAAGAGGGATCGTGATCCACTGGTGAATTGCGGTTTTGCACAGCTTCGACATACATTATCTTGACATCTAAAATTACTTCTCAGAGTACAGCTGTGTGTGTGATACTGGACTTCATTCCACTGAATGATCCCATGCAGTCCACTTACAACAGGAATGCACTTTTGAACCAAAAACTGTCACTACAAATCTCTTTGTGCAAGAATTCACAAAGAGTTCCAGTTTATTGGTTTGCAAGGATTTGCCTATGAAGGTAAAGAGATTGTATCTTAAATGTGTTATTGCTTACAAGATGGAAAAGTCATTTCAGTGAATGAACTCTTGATATGAATATTTTTAATTGGCTATTTGTAATGTGAAATTTTTTTCTTTTTATATGAATATTAACTGAAAATAGAAAGTCAAGGAATGAGCCATCCTTCAAGATACCAGTCCTCTGCACCAGGGTCAGTGTTGCAGAAATGTTTTGAATTAAAGATTCCTTAAGCCACTACAGCATAACCACCAGGAAGAAAACCTCAAAAACAAACAAAACTGTACCAAAACTGAGTATAGAGTATATATATATATATATACACACACATATATATATATACACACACACAATCTCACACACACACACACACACACACACACACACATATCCCCCCTGCCCTAATCACAGAGTCTTCTATTCCAATAGAATTTGCTTCCCCATGGAGATGGGAAAATGCCCCAGTTTTTTGGACTGATTTGTGGTTATTTAACACTGAACTTAGAGCTTTGAAAGCTGAATTTCAATTCTAGCACTTAAACTTATATTGTTTGCCCTTTGAAAAATTATGCATCTTTTTGGCTCTTAATTTCTGAAAAAGGAGATAAGCCTACCTATGTTACAAGTTTGGTCAAAACCTCAAAACAAATTATGTGAGTAAAATAATTTCAAAATTGTATACCTCACATTTATACAAAGTACATATCCACATTTCTACAAATAGTACATAGTATTGTTACTAGCATCAGAGGAAACTAGAAATCTAAATTACGTGGAACCCAAATAAAATTTGACAGACGAATGGTGGTTAGGATGTAAATTGCTTTTAGTATCAACCTTTGATTTACTTACTCATGGTTTACAAAAATCTTTTGTAAGGATCAATAACATTGTGAAATAGCTAATAACAGATCAACACATAGTAGTAGCAATACACAATGTGTTGACGTGTGTGTCTGTGGTATATATAACATTTTTGCTATAGAATACTCTGAGGAGGAAGAGAAGATAGCATCAATCAAAGCTCTCCAATGGTTATTATTTTTAAACTCTACTAATCTTAGGATCATTTTGAAAGACATGTGAACTTTGATTTCCAGCAGTATTTTAGACTAGTCAACTTGATTTCAGAACATCCGGAAATATCAAGAACAGTGTGAAAAGTGCTCTTTTTTATTCCTGATTGAGCTCCTAAGAAATGTGAGAAAACCCTGGGGTGAAGAAATGAAGAGGAGCCTGGAAAGCAGAGGGTAGAGCCTGTGGTGAACCTACAGCTGTCCATGAGGCATTTGCCATTACTGTACCCAAACTTGGGGTTTACATAATCGTATTGGGATAGAAGAACAGCCTTCACCCAGAACCAATTGGAAAATTGAAACCAAGACCCAGGCAGTTAGCAGGGCCCTCAAAGAGATACACCTTCAATGAAATGGTAGATCAGGAAAAATCTATTTGTCAGTAATCTCAGCCTGGGTTCTGGGTCAAAGGAAAGAATATTCTTTTTTGAGAATCCATTTTATCACTGTCATGTGATTTAGAGTTTGAATGTGTACAATTTGCATAGTCAAGCAGAACAAAAGCTGAGAAATTAACTTACAGTGGACCCAGGTTGGAAGCAGTTCTGGGAGCCTGTAGAAACATAAATATTCTCCAGAAGAACATGTCCTCACATCACACCTAATAGGATTCACACAAATAAAAAAATATATAAATACACAATCCAGCATTTGAAAGGAAGCCATCATAAATGAATCAAGAGAATAACAAACTGCAGAAAGGATGCTGAACTATGTTTAAAATGTTTAAAGAAATAAAAAAGCAAGTCACAAACTTGAGAAAGGAACACCTTTTTAAAAAAAGACTGCATATTTTTAAAAGAACCAAATAGATGTATTAGAAATGAAAAATGCAATTATTGAAATTAAAATTTTATGAACAGATTAAACAGTTGATGAGACTAAGTAAAATGGATTGTATACAGTGGTACGCTGATAACTGTTTAATAAGTAGCTCTCCGGGGGGTGGGAAAAAAACCCTGTTATGAGCTTTTACCAATTTCCATGGTATACCTACTCCCACCATGGCCCATTTTAATCTGCCAGTGTGACGACAGTGAATGCAGACTTGGGAAGAGATAGCCAAGTGGGTTGCCATAAGCTACTACGAGCCAGTTTCGATGTACAACTGGATGTATAACTGGATAAGTTATGTGGAATATAGCACAGAGAGGCAGAGAAATAGGAAATGTGTATAAGACATAAGGGATAGCATGAGAAAGTCTGACTTAACTGTAATCATTAATGTAATTCATACATTCTAACGTGTATGGGCACCACAGAAAACATGCAGAAACACATTGTCATGAAATTACAGAACACCAAAGACAAAGAGACCATGTCAGAAACATCCAGATAAAAAAGAGAGATCAACTTCCAAAGAACAAGAGTTAAGACTTCTTAAGAGCAACAATGGAAACAAGAAATAATAGATTACTCTTCAAAGTACAGAGAGAAACACAGTTAATCTTTTAGAACTAAGTAACCTAATTATGTTAAATAAATATTATTGTTATTATTATTTAATTTTAGTTTAAAGCAAAGGTATAATAGGAGTTCCCAAGTGGCACAGCAGGTTGAGGATCCAGCATTGTCACTACAATGGCTTGGGTCACTGCTATGCTGTGGGTTCAACCCCTGGCCCCAAAACTTTTACCTGTCATGGGTATGGCCAAAAAAAAAGAAAAAGAAAAAGCACAAAGTGAAGGTTTAATAAAGGCATTTCAAACAACAAAAGCAGAGTTTATCACCAATAGATACACACAAAAGAAACTTCTTAAAGAGGTATTTTAGGAGAAGGAAAATTATTCAGAAGGAATATGGGCAAAGGAATAGGTAAACATTGAGGTAAACCTAAGCTGACATAAAAACAGCAATAATAATAATGTCTGGTAATTAAAAGCCATGTTAACAGTGAGTTTTATTTTCCCACAAATGCTAAACAGCTTTTTATTCTACCACTTAGAAGTTTTAATCATCTTTTGTTTACTTTTGACATGAAAAATCAGGAAAAAAAATGTTAAACATTGTGGTAAAAGATTTACTTGTTTTCGTCCAAGTTACACTTTGCTAAAAACATACTAACTCTTTGGGTAGGTTTTTAATTTGTGATAAAAGATCCATAGAACACTCTCTTTTATACTCTCCCACTACTCTGTAGATGGTCTCCAACTTAACGATGGTTCTCTTACGATTTCTTAGGATGGTGAAAAAGCAAAACACATTCAGTGGACACAGTGCCTTGAATTTTGAAGTTTGATCTTTTCCTGCATTAGCAATATGAAATTATAATACGCTCTTGATGCTGGAGCCCCAGAATCATGAGATTGAACAACTCACACACTTATAAGCATTCCACACTCAAACAGCTATTCTGTCTTTCACTTTCAGTACAGTATTCAATAAATTCATGAGATACTCAACACTTTATTATAAATTAGGCTTTGTGTTAGAAAATTTTGCCCAACTGTAGGCTAATGTAAGTGTTCTGAGCACATTTAAGGTAGACTAGGCTAAACTGTCATGTTGGTAAGTTAGGTGTATTAAGTGCCTTTTCAACTTAGAATATTTTCGACTTATAATAAGTTTGTCAGGAAGTAACTCCATTGTAAGTCAAGGAAGATCTGCACTTCACTTCTGACGCCAGATGTGTGGGTTTTCCACACATTAAGCAATTCTGTGACACCAGCTGGGTGTCCTACAATTTAACTCAACTCTGACATTATCTACCTGGAAATGGTATCAGATTCCACAAGTTAAGGGCTCAGTTTCCCAAGACTGCTCTCCTTCCTCCACCTTGCACCCCCCAGATGCCAATCAAAAGTCCAAGTTGTCACCTGCTGTATAGATCACAAGTTTCCACAAATCCGTACTCCCATTAGATAATTTGTTAGAGAGGTTCACAGAATTCAGAAACACTTTACTTACTAGATTACTGGCGGGGGGCAGGGGGGTATTGTGTTTTGGTATAAAAGGCTATAACTTAAGAACAGCCAGATGGAAGAGTTGCATAGGGCAAGGTTCGGGGAAAGGGTTCAGAGCTTCCATGCGTTCCCTGGGTGAGCCACAAGGTTGTTTCCACTGATAACCAGTGAAAAACTCCTTAAAAGTTTTACAGAAAGTCCTTAGGAGCTTTACAAAGGTCAGGTGAAGTTGAAAGGGATTTGTTATGAATAACAAAAGGCACCTTTGTAGCTCTTAACGCATTGGAAATTCCTAAAGTTTTAGGAGCTATACCAAGAAGGAGACTAAAACCAATTGAGTATTTCTTATAAGTCATAATATCACAACACTTCCAATTTAAATGGATATATATTTATTTATAGCTGATTGATCTTTGGCAATCAACTTTGTTAGTCCTATGTCATTATCTAGAAAGGATTTTCAATTTAGGGTGAACTGGGAAAAACACTATACTTTATTGGAAGTTGAGAGCCTTTGTTTCTTCCTACCCACATGCTGGTGACTTTACCACTATGAGAGTTATGTACACACTCTACTCACACAAAAAAAAGAAGGGTTATTTAATTCTAGTCTCCAATAAAAGGATCAGGGCTCCTTGGGGAAATTACAGGACTGGAGCAGAGAAAGTACAAAATGAGCCTGGAATAGGTATGGTGCCAGAAAGTAAGTTCTCAGAAAATGATGGGGAACATCTTAAGGATATGGGGGCAACTTGAAGGGGGTTTCCGGTGACTAAATGTGGGATAATTTCAGCAAAAGAATAATGATAGTAATGGATTATAACCTGTAGAATCCATACTTACATAAATAAATAATTGAATAAATAATCAAGTGAAAGGGTATGGAAAACTCTTTCTTACAATACAATTCCACGTAATATATTTATAAGATAGAAAATCATCCTTTGCAAAACACCGCAATAATAACGGATTCTCTCTAGAATCATCAATGGATGCTCAAGTTAGTAGGTGAAAGTATGGTGAGAAACAGGATATTTACCCACAAAATAGCCTCAAAATATCACCCCAAGATACTGATTCCAAAAATACAAAACCAGAAACCTTGCAGTAGAGAAACCTGGTAGATGCCTTCTTAACCAAGCGCTCAAAGTTAACCTTACTAGTAACAGATAGATCACCAGCACATGTCTCCTGATATAATGCACTGAGGAGGATGTCTCACTTAGGTGGCTTTCTTGACAGAAATATATAACCTGCATTAATAATGAAGAAAGCTCAGGCAAACTCAAATTGAGAGATACTCTGCAAAATTACTAGTCAATATTCTTCAAAATTTCCTGACTGACTGTGGTTGTGTGGTTTCTTAAGATGTTAACATTTAAGGAAGCTAAGTGAAGAGTATATAGGAATTGATTAATTTTGCAATCTTTTTATATGAGTGTAACTATTTCAAGAAGAAAATTTGTTTAAAAACCAAAGATAGGGTTAAGCTAGTTTCCCAAGTCCTCTCCAACCTCTCTCATTCTCAGAAAGGCCATTTATTAGGTACCTCCTCTCCCAGCTCTATCCAGAGACATCTGTGCATGGCTTAGGTAGAAGGGGGCCAAGTGCAAGGCTAAAAAGGAAGGAAGCAGTTTAAGTCTGAAGCACAAGGTCCCTACTGTGTTGACTCAGCATGGTAGAGGCTATTAAAATGCCATCTTTTTCTCCCTCCCACTCCTCTCTCTCTTCCTCTACCTCCATACTCCACATCCCAGACTGCTTTTAATCCTATTGGGAGGATGTACAGGGAGAAAGAGAGAAAAAATAATGAATGGCTGTATTCCTTGGCACATGAATAACAGTTTCCCTTTTGGGGCTTCAAGAATAAAAAATGAGAGGCTTTTAATCTTGCTAACTTGTGCGAGTGTGTGTGTGTGTATGTGTGTGTGCGTGTATACACATGTGTAGATAAAAATGTAAATTACCACTGTGGGAAGAATAATGCTGATTTTCAGAATCTACTGAAGTGAAAGAAAGCATTATTCCAGAATGAGGTGTGTTAGAGGCCAGTGGGAAAAGGAACAGCAGATGATTTTGTTTAGAGCTGGGTGAATTAGGAAATACCCTTTTCATGGCTAACTCTAAAGAGATGAGCTGTTGTTGCCAAGATGTGTTTATCAAATGTCTGGGCCATCTCACAGGATATGAAATTTGGTTTAGCCATGTACAATAGCTCTGTATTTTTTCTTTAGCCTAATCTCAGCAAGACTCACAGTCAGCTGCCTCCCACCAGAATACAACAGCAACAAGGACAACAAAACCGGATGAAAACAGCAGAGTAAATGTTGACAGGAAGCGTGTCGCGATCCAGCATTGCTTTTTAGAAAGAATCTCTCAGTTTGATCGTTCTCATAAGCGAACTCCAGACGGCTTTTCTTAGGATAAAATAAATTGAAGTGAGAAGAGAATATTGCCGTTGGTAATTCCTTCTACTTAAGAAAAAAAAAAAAGCAGGCAAAATTTTCATGTTCCTGTTGACTCCCTCATGGGTCCAACAAGCTATGGAAATGGTGCGAGGCAAAGCCACAGATAGAATATTCAGGTGTGAATTCAGACCACATGCCTCACTACTTGTGCTTCTTGCTGGAGCAGCTTGTTTTCAGTGAGCTGGCCTCCTTCTGGTTAATCGCTTGGCCGGTGAGATTCCACCAGCTTGCCTCTCTTGTGACTCTGACCGAGCCTTGGGGCATCGTTGAATTTATATTAAAAATCAGTTGGGCATCTGTGCGCACACACACACACACACACACACACACACACCCTCACTCTCTCTCTCTCTCTCACACACACACACACACACACTTAATAAGCATCCAGTTGTGCGCTTCCCTCTATAGTGATGGCGCTGCTGGCTGTTTGTGTGTTGTTTTTGGCTTTGAGGTCTGAGAGACCAGCCAGCCGTTGTGTAAGCACAGTCTGTCTGAATTGCTTCAGGGCTAACTGCCTTCTTAGAAGTCCTCTCGCTTGCTGTTCATTATTTTGCCAGCAAACTGTTACTATTGTTAATTTAAGATACCTCAATCTACCTTTTCTGTACCATATGATGGTGAAGTATAGAAAAGAGTAGTCTTTTTAAAATACAAGCTTATTTTTGGTCTTCATTTCTATAACTTGGGATAGGGGTTTTAAGTCAGTGTAGGACTTAACAAATTTGCTAAATTTAATACAGAATTTAGGGCTGGGGTTAATACTAAACTTCTGCTCGTGCTGTTCTAAAAACTTCTGGTGTGTGTGCCTTTTTATTTTTTGCACATCATACAGTCTATTCAGAAAAAAAATTTTTTGAAAAACACATTAAGTAGCTCTTGGCAGAAGGTCAAAACCAGCATTGCAGGGAAGGTATTTAAAAGTCTTTTAAGTGTGGCTATTTGTATAAGCAATAACCGAACATTTCTTATGACTAGGGAGGACTATTTTCACAATCTTTCATGGAAATATTTCTAGACGATTTTTGTGGCTCTTTTCCTTGAGCTCATTTATTTGCTTTTGCTTTAGAACAGAGCATTTTAATGAGGAGTTTTATGAGCCTAACCTGCGTTCTGCAAGCTCCACATGACTGGATTCCTGTTACACATAACCTTTGCCCTATTTTCCGTTAAAACACAAGACTTTCCTATAATCAACTTTGTACTAAGACCTTGGAAGAAAGAATGCAACAGACACTTCAGTCTACTATTTAGCTCCCTAAAAGTAATATGTTGTTAAAATATTTGTTGTTCCTTGTTTTAAAAATTATACAAACTAATAGTTTAATCACAAATTTTGTCCTCTTTTTTTGAAGATGCTTATATCCTCATCTGTTCCATACCTTTACCTAGTCCAATCTCACCATATCCATCTGAGAAATACCTTATTTAGCCTGTCTTTATAATCCACTGAAGCAGGTACAAAGGCAAGATGAACCCCAAATCATTTAGGAATCATTAGGAACTTTGAAAAAAATAATCGGCATGGTGTTTTTCAAGCTGCTGTATAACTGCCAGTGCCAGAAAGTTCCTTTTTATGACAAAGCTAGATAACCATCTGATACTCCTTGACTCCTTCTCTTTGTGTTTTCACTCAGAGGTAGAAAAATTATTTTCCATCTTAAACATGGTATCCTAGATATTTTTTGTATAGAAAAACTTTTTTTTTCTCTGACCTGAAAAATACAAATTCGTTTAATTTTTTTCTTCCAAGTCCACTTTCAGTGTTTTAATCAGTTTTATTGATGTCTGCTAAACATTCAAGTTCTCCCTTTCATTTGAGCAGGATGCAGAACCCCTGGAAGGGTCTCACCCTTTGGAGAACAATGGAGCCATTGTTGTTGGGCACACTCAGCTCCCCTCTTGGTCATGCATTCCAGCCATGTTTGCCTTTTAAAACTATACTATGGGTTTAAGGTAGTCATTATAACACCTAGCTCTTTTTCTGCCCTCCTTACTCCAGCCAATCTGCCCTCATCTTATAATCTTGTTTACTTTCTCTTTTTAGAACAAGGAGCGCACTCTTTAAAACAGAGTGAAGTAAGTTTTGGGTAAATGAAAGGAAATCTGCTTCACATAGCGAGTTATAAACTTATGGAACTCATTAGTCCCTAAAGGTGGTGCTGGCAGGAAATGTAAATGAATTAAAAAACCTCTTAGCCAAATTTATGAATGAGAGCCATAAATGGCTACTAAGAAAACCAGGGCTATGCCTGAGTTTTACAACTGAAGTCACAGAGTTGCTCCAAGGTCCCCCCCACCCCCGCCCCCGCAGCCCCCCAGGAGGTCTCTGACCTTGGGTCTGGCACCCCTTGTCCTCTCAGCACTTGTCTCTCCTTGGTCTAACTCAGGCATAGAAAGACCCTGTTCTGGGTCTGTTCTGGGATGGGCAACTTTCTTTTTGAAATAACTTTTTTTTTTTTTTTGGTAGCTTTTCCTTTACCCTTCAACCATCTGCCTACCACAGTGCCAATTATGACTGTCAGTTAAGGAATGGTGACGTCTGTCCAGTGGAAACTAGCTGAGATCACATTTGGATCTTAAAACATAGATACTCTCTTTTATGTAAAGTCAGACCCTTCTTTTTCTTGGGAATTTTCAGGCCTGAGACCATAAATAGCATTTTTACTCCATTCTGTACTCTATTCTCCCTCCTAACTTCAATCCCCTAACCCCTTCTGCTTTTCCCAGATCTACATCTGCAGAGGTTTTCTCCATCTCAGTCACAGTCTTCTATACTGGAAATATGGACATAACATTGTACATGTATCTTGCAGTCAATTTTGTATACAGTCTGTCACTTCTTTTTTTGTTTTGTTTTGGTTTTTTGGGTTTTTGGGTGTTTTGTTTTGTTTTGTTTTGTTTTGTTTTGCTTTTATAGGGCCAATCCTACAGCACATGGAAGTTCCCAGGCTGGGGGTTGAATCAGAGCTGCAGCTGCTTGCCGCTGCCACTGCCACAGCCACAGCCACAGCAACACCAGATCCGAGCCATATCTGTGACCTACACCACAGCTTGCAGCAACACTGGATCCTTCAACCCACTGAGCATGGCCAGAGATCGAACCTACATCCTTGTGGATAGTAGTTGGGTTCATTTCAGGGAACCACAACAGGAACTCCTTTATTGTTCTTTCTAAGGATGCCTTTAAGATCCATTATTATTCTCCATTTTTATAGCCACTTACTTGATCCAGACTTTCATCATCTCAAACATAATTTACTACCATAGACAATAATTGGTCTCCCTGCTTCCAGTTTCATCCTCCTTGGATAAATTCCTATGAGCAGCTGCCATAGTAATCTTCCTAAAACCCCATTTGATCACGTTCTTTCCGGCAACAGTGCCTGACCACCACATCACATCTCATCTCTTTGGTCTAACTGGAGTTCTCCACACTCAGAGGCCACACATTTCCTTCACTCAGTTCAACCATATCTCCTTCCACTCAACATGCTTGTCACCATGACCTCCCCAATATTTTCCCAAACATATCAAGCTAGTTTCTACCTCCATCCCCATTGTTCCCCTTGTCTGCATGCCTTCTTGAAGTCTGCATGCCCCAGTACAACCAGGTCTTTCTGTTGCCTCGTCTGGCTCCTGAAAACTCTAGATCTCTCTCCTCGCTTTGAAAGCAAGCCACACTTAGAGGCTCTATCACACAGCTTAGCACTTATTACATGCTGTTACTGTGACACAGTGTTTCCTGCCTATTAATTGGCTCCTCCCTCAATGGGTAGCAAACTTTTTAGGAGCACACACTGTGTTGTGTTCTTCCCTTTAACCTACCAGGGGGCCTAGTATATTTTTCATCATATATTCTGTGTTTAATAGGTAGTATGAATTAATTACAGTAAGTATCTATTCTTCAGTAAACTGGTTTAGATGAAGATAAAGACTCTATAAGGACAATAGGAAATAGAGTTTAACACTATATATAAGGGGGCACTTTTCACTCTGTAATATTAGTATCTAGTCTACATATTAGTTTTGATATAGATGCCTCTTTCTAACTCAAAAATAGTCAGTTAAAAAGTAATAATCGAGCCTCTAAATCTAAGTACTAAATTATAGGAAATACAAGGGACATAAGAACACATTAAATGATACACAAGTAGATTCAATCTACAAAATCCAGACTGGGGAGTAGGATAGAACCTACAGGACAAATGACCCTATGTTCTTATAAGACAGCAATGGATTATAAGAGAAAGAAGAGACATCTAAAGATTGAAATATCTAAAGATTGAAATAAACCTAAGAGATAAATGTGCAAATCACAGTGAATAGACTTACATGGACTCCAATTTAAACACATAAACTTAAAAACATTTTTTTTACAAAGACAGTTGAGGAAATGTAATGTGAACAGTGAATATTTCTAATGTTAAGAAATTGTTACTAATATTTTAGGTGTAGTAATAGTATTGTGGTTATCTTTATAAAGGGTCCTTCTCTTTTAGGGATACATTCTGAAATATTCATAGATAAAATTATATGATGTTGGAGTTTGCCTCAGAATACTTGAGGAGAATGGTGGAACAAGGATGGCCATGTAGTGAATTTGGAGCAAGTGATGAACTTCCACAAGTTAATTTATATTATTCTCTCTACTCTCTACATGTATTTTATTTTTTTAAATTTTTATATATATATATATATTTATTACTCAAATGAATTTATCACATCTGCGGTTGTATAATGGTCATAACAATCTGATTTCACAGGATTTCCATCCCACAGCCCGAGGACATCCCCCCACCACCCAAACTGTCTCCTCCGGAGACCATAAGTTTTTCAATGTCTGTGAGTCAGCATCTCTTCTGCAAAGAAGTTTGGTCTGTCCTTTTTTCAGATTCCATATGTCAGTGAAAGCATTTGATGTTGGTGTCTCATTGTATGGCTGACTTCACTTAGCATGATAGTTTCTATGTCCATCCATGTTGCTAAAAATGCTGGTATTTCGTTCTTTTTGATGGCTGAGTAATATTCCATTGTGTATATGTACCACCTCTTCTGGACCCACTCCTCTGTTGATGGACATTTAGGTTGTTTCCATGTCTTGGCTATTGTAAATAGTGCTGCAGTGAACATCAGAGTACATGTGTCTTTGCAAGTCGTGGTTTTCTCTGGATAGATGCCCAGGAGTGGGATTGCTAGATCAAATGGTAGTTCTATGTTTAGTTTTCTGAGGAATCTCCATACTGCTTTCCACAGTGGTTGCACCAATTTACAATCCCACCAACAGTGTACTAAGGTTCCTTTTTCTCCACACCCTCTCCAGCACTTATTGTTTGTAGACTTTTGGATGATGGCCATTCTGGCTGGTGTAAGGTGGTACCTCATCGTGGTTTTGATTTGCATTTCTCTAATAATGAGTGATGTTGAACATCTTTTCATATGTTTCTCGGCCATGTGTATGTCTTCTTTGGAGAATTGTCTGTTTAGACCTTTTGCCCATTTTTGGACGGGGTTATTTGTTTTTTTGGTATGGAGCTGCAGAAGGTATCTATAAATTCTGGAGAGTAATCCCTTGTCAGCTAATTCACTCGCAAAGATTTTCTCCCATTCTGTGGGTTGTCTTTTTGTGTTGTTTAGGGTTTCCTTTGCTGTGCAGAAACTTTGAAGTTTGAGTAGGTCCCATTTGTTTATTTTTCTTTTTATTGTCAATACTCTAAGAGGTGGATCTGAGAAGATATTGCTGTCGTTTATCTCAGAGAGTGTTTAGCCTATGTTTTCCTCTAGGAGTTTTATAGTGTCTGGTCTTCTATCTAGGTCTTTAATCCATTTGGAGTTTATTTTTGTGAATGGTGTTAGGAAATGTTCTAATTTCATTCTTTTCCATGTGGCTGTCCAGTTTTCCCAAGGACAGCTTATTAAACAAGCTGTAACAAACTGTCCTTTCTCCATTGTATAGTCTTGCTTCCTTTGTCATAGATTAGTTGGCTGTAAGTGCATGGATTTAATTCTGGGCTTTCTATCCTGTTCCACTGATCTATATTTCTGTCTTTGTGCCAATACCATGCAGTTTTGATGACTGTTGCTTTGTAGTATAGTCTGAAGTCCAGGAGCCTGATTCCTCCAGCTCCATTTTTCTTTTTCAGGATGTCTTTGGCTATTCTAGGTATTTTTTACTTCCAAACAAACTTTAAAATATTTTGTTCGAGTTCTGTGAAAATGTCCTTGGTAATTTGATAGGGATTTCATTGAATCTGTAGATTGCCTTGGGTGTTACAGTCATTTTGATAATATTAACTCTTCTAATCCACGAGCATGATATATCTTTCCATCTATTTGTGTCATTTTTGATTTCTTTCATCAGTGGCTTGTAGTTTTCAGAGTACAGGTCTTTTGTTTCTTTAGGTAGGTTTACTCCTAGGTATTTTATTCTTTTGGATGCAATAGTAAATGGGATTGCTTCCCTAATTTCCTTTTCTGCTTTTTCATTGTTAGTATATAGAAATGCTATCGATTTCTGTGTATTGATTTTGTATCCTGCAACTTTGCCAAATTCATGGATAAGCTCTAACAGTTTTCTGGTAGAGTCTTTAGGATTCTCTAGGTATAGTATCATGTCATCTGCAAATAGCAATAGTTTTACTTCTTCCTTTCCAATTTGGATTCCTTTTATTTCTTTTACTTCTCTGATTGCTGTGGCTAGGACTTCCAGAACTATGTTGAAGAGTAGTGGCGAGAGCGGACATCCTTGCCTTGTTCCTGACCTCAGCAGGAATTTTTTCAGCTTTTCACCATTGAGAATGATGTTCGCTGTGGGTTTGTCATATATGGGCTTTATCATGTTGAGGTAGGTTCCTGTTATGCCCACTTTCTGAAGGGTTTTGATCAGAAATGGGTGTTGGATTTTGTCAAAGGCTTTTTCCGCGTCTATTGAGAGGATCATATGGTTTTGATTCTTCAGTTTGTTAATGTGGTGTATCACACTGGTGGATTTGCAGATATTGAAGAACCCTTGCATCCCTGGGATAAATCCCACTTGATCATGATGTACAATCCTTTTAATGTATTGTTGGATGCAGTTTGCTAGTACTTTGTTGAGGATTTTTGCATCGATGTTCATCAGTGAAATTGGCCTGTAATTTTCTTTTTTTGTGTATTGTTGTCTGGTTTTGGTACCAGGGTGACGGTGGCCTCATAGAATGAGTTTGGGAATATCCCTTCTTCTGCAATTTTTTGAAATAGTTTCAGAAGGAGAGGTGTTAGCTCTTCTCTAAATGTTTGATAGAAATCTGCATGTATTTTAAATACTTTCACATGTATTTAAAGTTTCTCAAAGAAAAAGATTTTTTAAATAGTCAATGCTGTTAAGCAATTCTTTTCAAATATTTTTAGTGTAACAATGGTATCAGGGTTATGGGTTTTTTTTGTTTGCTTATTTGTTTTTGCTTTTTAGAGCTGAACCTGAGGCATATGGAGGTTCCCAGGCTAGGGGTTGAAGCGGAGGTATAGCGCCAGCCTATGCCATAGCCACAGCAACATCGGATCCAAGCCAAGTCTGTGACCTACATCACAGCTCATGGCAATGCTGCATTCTTAACCCACTGAGCGAGGCCAGGGATTGAACTGCAACTTCATGATTCCTAGTCGGATTTGTTTCTGCTGCGCCACAATGGGAACTCCAGGGTTATGTTTTTTTTGAAAAGGAGGCCTCATCTTTTAGAAATAACCAGTGGAAATATTAAGTGCCTGAAATGGTAAAATATAGAGTCATTAGAACATTATAGTTTTTAAAATTATTGTAAAACTAAAACATAACATTTTTACATTATCACTGAAATAATTTCTTTTCCCCAAGAAAAGAAACTACAAGGTGATAAACAATATTTTAGAAAGTTATTTAAACCCTGCTCTGTATTTTACCTACTTTTACCCAAAGATTATGCCAGTTTCCAAGTAAAACCATGAGTTGTACATCCTGTTTATGAGTACATATGGAAGAGTAAAAATAACCCAACACTAGGCTGTGAGTAGCTATAATCCTCAATGATATAGGATTTGTCACAAGAGTGACAAATAACCAAAGCCATTTGGTTATATTCCAGTTAACATCAGCCTTTGGTGGATATGCACTGTTACATGCTAACACAGTCGTATTTTTAAAAAAAATAATAATACACAGGTTTTCCCTAGTATCAGTTTAATTAGTAAATTCAATCTTAGCCCACTGATGAATTTTTCAATGAGGCCATGATTGTTAGCAAATATATTTGATTGGGGAAGAAGGAGAGGCTTGTCTCTGAGATTAAGATATTCTTGAGCAACAAAATTTAGTCATTAAGATAAAATCAGATCCCAGCTGATTATCTGGAAAATCCACAAGTTAGAACAATCATTTGTAGATGAATAAGAATTGAATGTGTTACAATACCTTCATCATTTCAAGGCAAGAAGGAAGGAAGGAAAGAAGGAATAAAGGAGGGAGCAATTTAATGATTTTCCTATTAGTTCTTTATTGTATTAGTTTGCTGGGGCTGTCATAACAGAGTACCACATCCTAAGTGGCTTAAACAACAGAAACTTGTTTTTTCACAATTCTGGAAGATAGAAATCTGAGCTTAGTGTGTTAGTGGGATTGGTTTTGTCTAAGATCTCTCTCACGGGCTTGTAGATAGCAATCTTCTCTCTGTTATCACCTGGTCCTCCTTCTGTGTGTCCTGTGTCCAAATTTTCTCTCCTTATCAGGATACCAGTCATATTGGATTAAGGCATACCCTTAAGATCTGATTTTAACTTAATTACCACTTTAGAGAACCTGTCTTCAAATGCAGTCCCATTCTGAGGTACTGGGAATAGGACTTGAACAAAGCAATTTTGGGCGGATATAACTTAGCCCATAAACACATGTCAAAATGATAATATTTTTGATATATTTGGTTAAATAAAACATTATTAAAATGCATTTCACTTATTTTGCTTTACTTTTTTAATGTGGCTACAGAAATGTGGCTTGCATTATATTCCTATTGGAAAATGCTGTATTTTATTTCTTCGGAATGTTAAAACACTGTTTCCAGCACCTGTTGAAGGAGTAAGAAAAAGTTCTAATTCTGAATAAATTTTTCATGTTCTATTTAGTTTCACTTTTATTACTCAGTTTTACCTAAGTACTGCCAATGAGCAAAAACTGTGAGGTGGTACCTAAAGAGCATAAAATGTACACAAGGAAAATTAGATCAGGGTTCTCTTTGGATCTTAGTCTCCTTATGACCTCAGGCACATCTCTTCCCCTCTCTATGCTTTCATTTGTTCTTCCTAAAAAAGAGAGAAGAAGAATGGCTAAAATTTATTGAGGTTTTATTGTGTGTCAAGAGTTCTGAATTTCTACCCTGGTGATTTATTTAATCCACACAATAACCCTTTGAAGGATAATAATGATAATAGGTAAAATTATTACTCTATTTGATGGAGATTTGAAGCGCAGAGTCCTACCAAGTTCCTAGAGTTAGTAAGTGGTAAAATCAAGTGGTCTAATTTCATCACATCCCTCCTATACCATCTCTTTTATTATAAGATTGTTTTGAGGATCAACTGAGATAGCATCTGTGAATGCATTTAAAAATTATTGACAGTTTTTTGGTTTGTTTTCCTAGAAATAATGCAGAAAAAGCTATTGTTTTTCTCTTTTGATCATCCAATCTATATATCTCCCTTGACTGCCTGGTAATTTCAGGGCTAAAAGAAGTGATTATATCTGTATTTTTAATACATTATTGAATCACAGCTGTTTAATTCAAAAATCATTATATCTATTTTCCTTTGAAAGTGTGATTATGAATTGAGCAGATATAAACAATTGACAGAGGGACTATTATAGTACTCTCTAATAATAGCATTTCTAGGAATTTTGAAGCCATGATTAGGAAAAAGAGAAATTGGGGGGAAATTGTGAATACAGCATTAATACATTTTCTTAGCAATATTTATATCTCTAATATAAAATTACCTTGTTATTCTGTAATGGAACAACTTGATCTGGTCATTAAAAAAGCATTGTTTGGAACCTTAAATTCATCAATGTTTGTTAGTGACTGTAGTCTGATTTTTGCTCCTAAACCACTTTTAAAACAGTCTAGGAGAAGAAAGTTTTTAAGAAACCGCATAAATTTTTCTCTGTGCTTCAAGTCTGTAAATAAAATATTTACATATTTAAACAACCCTCAGTACAATTTCATGTATACAAACTTTAAAATATTACAGAATTTTTCTCATAGTAATTGTACCTTTTAATTAAGCTTACCTTAGAATATTTTTACTTTTTGTTCTAAATGAAGCCATAAGTTGCTGATCTTTAAGCAATCATACCTCTTATAGCTTTTACAACTTTGTGAGAAGTAGAAAAAATTTGATAGCTGAAGCAAACATTAGGATTAAAGTGAAGCAAAGTAAGTTTTTTAAAAATCTATGTTCCATCCTCCATATTGTTAACCAGGCAACCCACACACATACACAATTTCAGAAGAGGGATAGACAGAAGTAACAAAAGAGAATAAACTCCAAAATCAATGCCTATAACTTCTGGTACATAGATCTTTGTCCAGTCAATCTTATTTTCAGTATCAGTAGTTTCATTATATTCAGTATATTTTATTTTTATCTTCATAAACCAAAAATTTGCCTAAATTGAGACAAACTTCTTTGCATTTTAGTTTATTACTTAATTGAGAATGAGTATGTACAAAGACAGAAGTTCTGGTTTTTGGCAACTTTGGAAATACCTTTCCAGTTCCAGTGTGCATGCTGTCTATTTGGTGATCCAGACAGATATGGTCCAGTGCTATCACCAGAAATGTTCTTTTTTTGAACATTGGAAACAATAAATTTGCAACAGCTCAACCTGACAAATTTTTCTGATGTCACTTTCATCTGTCATATCAATAGAAATGAACCTAAATTTTCTACAGCAGCTTTTAGATATTTTATCTGTATCATCTGGTAAGGCTCTTGGGCTCTGGAATATCTGAGAAGGTGTCACTAACTCCTCTGTAGGGATGACTGAAAAAGTCAACTCAATTCCTTTGGGAATTGTGTAGTAGAATCCAGTTGACAGCTTTATCAACTATAGTGTACAGTGGCTCTTAGAGAAAAAACTGTAGCTGCTTCTTTAAAGGCTTCATCATTTTTTTTCTATACTCTTGAGGGAAGTAATGATTCTACCCAAAGAGTTCTACACATTGGGTGTTTTTAACCCATTGCATTATCTCTTTTTTTGGTCTCTTTTTTACATGTTTTTCCATATTAAACAAGTGATACTGTATTAACATTGAACTTTTAAGGTTTACTCCTACTATAAGGATAAAGCCACTGCATATCTATGCTATTATTTTATTATATAGTTTATCTATTCTGACCTCCCATGCTGCTTCCACACTATTTGAATTTTATTGTCCCTGCCTTCTCTAGGACTTAACTAACTTTACTATAATGCATCATTCCTCATCCATGTAAACATTTTTGAAGAACAAAACAACAGACAGGTTTTGTTTTATAATACTTATGATTTTTCTTTCATACCTTTGTCCATCTTTCAGTCGTTATAAAAAGACCTATTGTTTTATTGTACGGACCTTATAACCCCTTAATACTCTGATTCTAAAGTGAATGAGCTTTAAGAATATCTGTTAAATAAATGGCAAGATGGATATAATAGTTTAATATTTCTCTGCAGTTATGCATTTTCAGATAAGAAAAGTAGAATGCCTACAGCGTAGATTACTCTTGTGAGATGGTCATTTTCCCCCTAATCTTCAGGTATAGTCTTCTTATAAGTGCAGCCACTCATATTTTCCTTGTGATTGTAATATTTGACTAATTAAGTATGAAACATTTGTGCTGATAGTGATGTTATCGAATTAGCAGCAGAAAAATAGTCACTCTGAATTAAAGAACCTTCATCATGATCAGTTTCATGAAGAATGGTTTTATGTCTATAAGGCATTTCTCACAGGATTTTATTTAGTTATTCTAGTAGCATTTGAAAGCACATGTTTCATTTCAGGATATATACAGATCATTTTTGTGGGTGGGGTGAGCATCAACCCCACCACAATCAAAGACAGAGAAGAGGTAATATGTAGCAGGGAAAAGGATACATTTTGTCTTCAGAATACCTGTATTGATCCCTATTCTACCACTTATTAACTAAATGACTTTAAGCAAGTGAGTTAGTTTTGCTGGCTCCTCATCTGTAAAATGCGAATAACAACAACAGTAATATCTACTTCATAAAATGTCCATATAATTAAATGTATTAATATATGTAAATCAGTTTGAAAACTACCTGACATTTTACTGTCATCTCGTGAGATTTTTTTCTCATCATAGCTTTCAATGTAAAAATGTTTCCATATTTAGGAAATTGGTCTACCAGTTTGGTTGAAGAAAAAAAGAAAAATATAGCCCATTAACTAACATATGTGGTAATGTACTATGAATGCATCAGTGCAGTATCTTTTAAAAATCGCCTAAGCATAGTTTTAGCTCTATGACTTTCACTTTTTTGTTGAGATTTCAGATTTTCCATAAATCATTATGATCCCTGTCTTCAAGAAACTTTCATTTTGGTTAGGGAAATGGACATTTTTATACCTAAGGCACAAGACAGAAGATAAAATGTCTAAACAGAATGTTCAGAGGATACTGTGTTTTAGCTGCAGCATTTAAAGATGTGTTATGTTCCCACCAAACTATGAAGGATAAACAGGGGGAAGTGGAAGAAAACAAATTTTAGACTGAGAGAACATCATGAATATTTAGGTGTTTTATTCATTTGGACTCTTTAGTTTATAAGTAACAAATTAAATTCAAGCATAACAATTTTTAATTTTATTTTTATTAGAGAATAGTTGATTTACAGTGTTGTCAATTTCTGCTGTACAGCAGAGTGACCCAGTCATATATCCTTTTTCTTGTGTTATCTTCCATCATGGTCTATCCCAAGAAACTGGAAATAGTTCCCGGTGCACAATCCAGAAGTAGATAGAGCTGTCACAGCTGGTTCCAGACATTCCAATAATGTCTTTAAATATCCTCACCTCTCCATGTCTCAACCGTGCACTTTTCTGTGTTGACTTCATTCACTGGCAGGTTTGACCCCTCTTCACTCTGAGACAGGCCTTCCCTCAGGCTTACATCTTTCATCCTGACTGAAAGGGAGCTTCTCCTTCCTAACAGTTCTGACACACGTGATGTGATTGACTTTGCTTGGTCACATGCCAGCTGTCCTCACAGAAGCCAGGCTGGTTGGGTGTATAGAGGGATTTGGCCTGATGGGCAGAGTCCCATCTAACTGCTAGTACTGGGAGCTGGGGAGAGGAGGCTTCACAAATATATTTGGTCTACCAACAGAGGATGGATGGCAAGACCTTGTGAGAGAATAGAAAACATCAAGAGAGATTATTTTTATGCTCATCTCTCTCTCCTTTATAGAACGCTGTAAAGTAAAGGTAAGTCGTTAGAATAGCACCGTTATAACTCCCCATCACACTCTCCTCTATCTGTCTCTCTGAATTCTTAAGCATCTAAAACTACCCGAGGCAATGTAACATTGAATCACATAGCATTTTATAATCTATAGTGAGATTGTGTATTAGGGTTCTCCAGAGAAATAAAATCAATAGGATATATGTGTATATGTATGTTTTATGTATGCCTCTATCTATCTATCTAGTTATCAATAGATTGATCGATCGATCTATCTATCTATGGGCAGGCAGGCTGGAGACCCAGGAGAGGTCTGAAGGCCAGACCTCTTGACTTGACCCAGACTTGACCCAGTTCAAGTCTGAAGGCAATCTGCTGTAGAAGCAGGAAGAGCCCATGTTGCAAGTGAAGTCTGAAGGCAGTCTGCTGGAGAATTCTCTCTTTCTGGGAGAAGCTAATCTTTTTGTCTTGTTCAGGCCTTCATCTGATTGTCTAAGGCCCACCCACATCATGGACAGTCTGCTTTATTCAAAAGTCCACTAGTTTAGATGTTAATCTCATTAAAAAACACTCTCACAGAAACATCCAGGATAATTATTGTCAAATATCTGGGCATTCCATGGCCCAGCCAAGTTGACATTCAAAATTAACCATCACAGATTATTTTTTATGTTTACCCTTCTTTTATCTGCTCCCATTTTATAGAGGTTTTTTTTCTCTTTGGAAATATTCTAGTTCCTGTTTTGCTGTTCTAAAGAAATGTTACAATTATTTTTTTACCGAAAAGGAAATTTATATCAGTTGATTCCAATTCTAGACCTTTTTAGGAAAAAGGTTTTCTTTATGACAAAGTTAAATTTTAAGCAGATATTTTTCCCAACAGTTAATACTTGAAAAATAGTTTTGGCCCTTTTGAAATTATTAATATTATCTAAAATTAAAAATGGTGGTGAGAGAAAGAAATCATTTAAATTGTTCTGTTTAGACTATTTATTGTTGGGATTAAAGGTTGCTTTTTATGGTAAGCAAACTCAGTATATAAAGATGGGAGTTCCTGCTATAACACAGCAGGTTAAGGATCCATTGTTGCCGCAGTTGTGGTGTACATCTGGGGCTCAGATATGCTCAGCTTCTATATGCTGCAGGTGTGGCCAAATAAATAAAGACTGAAATCTTTTAAATATAAATATACCCAATTGCAGGAAGAATTTTCTGTAAGACTGTTTAAGCAGCAGTATTCAATAATGTGTTTAAAATATTTGATATTTTAATTTTTAATATTTATTAACTTCTCTGTTATATATAGCAACATAGGCCTTTAGATTAAAAAGCCTAGGTTGGAATTATTATAACTTCTAGGAGGACCCCAGGACAGAGTATGTAAGTTTTCATATTTCTTGAAGAATCCTCATAGCCACTTCTTTTCAGTTGCGGATAAAAGCAGCTGTTTCAGTGCAACTTAAATGCAAATGCAATGACTGCCAATTGTATAAGGGAAGTCCTCCTACCCCTTATTCCTCCAAATCCATTATTCTTTGCTTTCACCATCCAGGTTATTTATATGGAGACTTAAACATATGTGGCACCAGACAGAAATATACTGTTAGGCAGCTGTTGGGCTGAGTGAGAGCTTTATATATACATACACACACACAGACACACACAGACACACGCATATACATCATAATTAAGATAGGTTTGTATTTTTAATCAGGTAATTGTCTTTAAAATACTGAGGTTTTTTCTTTTTCTTTTTTTTTTTTTTTTTTTTTTTTGTCTTTTTGCCTTTTCTGGGGCCGCTCCCGTAGCATATGGAGGTTCCCAGGCTAGGGGTTGAATCAGAGCTGTAGCCGCCAGCCTACGCCAGAGCCACAGCAACTCAGAATCGGAGCCGCAACTGCAACGTACACCACAGCTCGCCACAGCAACGCCAGGTCCTTAACCCACTGAGCAAGACCAGGGATAGAACCTGCAACCTCATGGTTCCTAGTCAGATTCGTTAACCACTGTGCCACAATGGGAACTACCCTGAGTTGTTTTTTAATGGCTGTTGAATATCACATTAATCTTACCTAGTTTTGTAATGTGTATCATGATGCTATTTAGAGGTGAAAATCTATAGAGAGAATAAAAAGGTAAAAATAGGTAAAAGGGAAGAGTCAGGGAAGAATAAAACTGGAAACAACCAAACCAAAGTCAGGTCCTGCCTGCTACCATAGTTTTTATCCAATGGATAACCTGGATTGGATTAGGCTCAGTGTTTTCCCCGGTATTAGGGATGTTTCTTACCGATTGGAGATACAAATAGATGCCCCCTTTTCTTCCCAGCATTTTGATTACAAATATGGCTCAGATCTGTGGACATCCTCAGACTGGGTCACTAGGATCTTTATATCAGTTGAAATGCAATTCTCTACACAAATAGTCATTTATCTGTGCATGGAGAACTCAGTTCTAGGAATTCAGGCTCATACCTTGTGATGACACCCCAGTCTCACTTGCTGAGGTTCCTTCTGAAACAGGGACCCAGTCCTTCAGGAAATGGCCTGGATTGTTTTGTTTGTTTGTTTTCTCCTTTATTCACAATATTTATGAAGCTCTTGCTATTTGTAAGGCACTATGCTAAGTACGTGGGATAAAATAATGAGCATGTTCTCTCAGTCCATCTTTGAAATCTCACCCAACCCTGAAGGTACATCTCACACATGGGGAAGCCCACTGTACTTGATCTCACCTGGCCTGCCCTTTGGATCACTGACTCATCTGACACTGAGTACTGTGTGGTTTTAGACTTCCTTTATATCTCTCACAGTCCACATGATACACTCAATAAACATCTATTAAATTAATAATGAAACACCTATCCTGGAGTGCCAGAATATAGCCTAGACTATCCTCAAAAGCTTCCTGGAGCCTGTTTCCCTCATAGTTTTTTTTTTTTTTATGACTAGTTTGGTTGCCTGACTTTCTAGCCCCTGCAAATTAGAAGTGAACAACTGGGAGTGGGGAAAGATTTTTAGTGAAACATTCTCCATAATGCAGGGCTGGAAAATTCAAAGCAGTGTTACCATGGTAACAGTATTTTCATAATGATGACCTGCTTACTAAGAAAACTCAAGTGGTATTTTTTACTCTTCGATTAAGGTCATGGAGAACTGTATAATAATCATAAGATGCTTTAAAAGAGGCAAGCATTGGTTATCTGGAAAAATCACTTATGTAGATTTATAGATCATCTCCCAAAGTTCTCCACTGGTGAGAAGAGATGAAGCAAACCATACACCCCGCCTTAGCTCTATAGTATGTTTATGTGCATATTATTGCCAGGATATTTTGGATTTCTATTATTCCACTCTTAAAGAGTTGCAGTCACCAGACTTATGTAGATTGCTTCAATGATCCTCAAAGAACCCTATGAAACAATTAAGAAATTTAAGGAAAGGAAGAAAACAAAAGCAAAACACATGAAAAACAGATATCCTGATCAAGCCCAGAGCTTCTATTTAAGGTATGGTGGAAATTATTTCTTATTTAGCTCCTTCATTTTTTTACTTGTTAAAGTTTCAAGACTTTAGGAGAGAATTTTTACATTAAAATTTTATAAAGCAGCCTATTTCTTGAATACTGTGCAAATAATACTAATTTTTAAAAACAATTTTATATTTGTAGTGCTATGTTATTTTTGATTGTTTAAATTGCATTGGATTTCTCAAAAACTGCTTTTTAAGAATTTGCAGTAAGAAGGCCTGTCCATTGTATTTTTCATAAGAAAGCTGGTTTTCACAATATTATTGCCATTTTGTAAACAGCATCAATGAACCTGCACATAAAAGGTTAAATGTTTGCAGACTATTCTTTTTTGCCTCAAAGATCAGAGACAAATTACTATTTTTATTTTACATTCCCTTGATGAGGATAATGATAAACAGCTGTCACTTCAGTGCTTAGACTGCAGAGAATCCTATTGCAATCCTATAATTTAAACAAAGAAAAAAATACATAGCCATACACAGTATACATACAGAAAAGAGTATGACAGAGAATTTCCTTAAGGCTGGGCTTAGAGAAAAGGGAGCATTTGCTCTCTGCAGTTACTCAGTTAAAAGAAAATTTTCATGTCTGTATATTTTTCCCATTGATCTTAGACATATTAGAAGGGGCAATTACTCTTTCTTTCTAAAATCAGGAAAAAAAAAATAAATTTGCATTTTGAATTCTCTGACTCATCATATCCATGGTATCATCAGAGTCGTTAAGATTTGTATGTGACTACATGTCTACTAGTATTTCCAAAAACTAAAGAGAATTTCTAATTGTTTTACCAGTTATTTTGGAATACTTCTAATTTTTTTCAATGTTTTGAATTAAACTGGTTAGTGTTCTCCATTCACGCTGACACTTTGCTTATAGATTGCACCTGATTTCAAAAAGCGGCAGTCAATGTCTTTTGCGTATTTTGATATGTAAAAATTAAAGCAAGGCTAAATATTAAGAATAGTATGAAGTGGGGAAATTCAGTGTTTCTGTGTGATAATAGGGATGGTGATATACTTTTCCTGGTATTTCATATTGCTGGAGATTCTTTTTTCTTTTTTTTTCACGGCCACACCCACAGCATTTTGAAGTTCCAGGGCCAGGGATCAAAACCAAGCTGCTGCTGAAACATAAGCCGCAACTGTGGCAAGAGTGGATCGTTTAACCCACTGCACTGAGCTGGGGACTGAACCCTTGCCTTAGCAGCAACTCAGGCCTCTGCAGGTTCTTAACCCACTGCACCACAAGAGGAACTCCAAGATTCTTTTAATAAATACCATTTATCTCGATTTTCTCTTTTGGCTCATTTATTTGTTTTTACAAATTTCAGTATTTAAATATCTTTTTCCTAGAAACTCCTTTTACATTCATTATTTTATCTGTGAAACTGACTTGATATATTATGGATGTTTCCCTGTTTGATGATACCTTTTGATTTTTTTATACCTAAGAAAAAAAAATCAATTTCACATTATATTCATCTTATATTTATTGAACACATTTCAGCTCTCAGAGCCTCAGAATTCCCTTACATTGATGGTAATAATTCTGTTCACCTCTTAAGGTTGTGGTATGAATCTTCTGTGTAAAGTGCTTATTTAGCACGGTACCTAGAACACGGTAAGTGCTCAATAAATGTTTCTGAGAGAGGTAATATATTGACACTGAAATGCCATCACCCTCCTGCTGTACAATACAACAGTGAAATTCCAATATGGGTCAGATCAGAGAGACAAACAGGAATTGTATTTTATCCATTATGGAGGTTTATATTGCTTTATGTAGATGTTTTCCTCACAAAGCTATAGATCATGTGTTCTCACTTACATACATATTTTAGTAATCGTTTTATCATTCTCACTATGGTTAAGTAATAGTGGATCCTAATTCATCAACTTGGGATTTCCCTGGCCTCCAGTTTCTCTAACAAGGAGGCACTCTTGGAGACCCCACAATGCACTGGGGCAGCTTCCTTGATTTAGGTAAACCTAAATCAAGGAAGTAGTGTTAATTCCTCCTCCTTCTCTGGTGCTTCAGGCTCTGCACTAGGTGCTGAGAAAGGAGAGATAAACAAGACTCCAGAGTCTAATGGGGTAGAAGCATAAAACTAGACTACATACTAAATAATAAAAGGTAGTACAAGACAGAGATGAAGTACCGTGCAGCAAGGGGTGAAGTGTCTGGGCACCAATGGGAAGCTTGTCTAGAAGAGGTAATGGTGGAACTGGATTTGAAAGATGAATGGTTTTCACAGATGAGAGGAGAGGATCCCAGGCAAAGGGACTAGCTTGCAGAAAACATGGCAGTATTAAAATAAATGGTTTGCCACTTCATGTAGAAGATGTTGAATTGAAAATGTACTTTAAGATTTTTATTTTTTCAATTATAGTCAATTTACAGTTTTCTGTCAACTTCTACTGTATGGCAAAATGACCCAGTCATAGACATATATATATATACATTCTTTTACTCACATTATCCTCCATCATGCTCCATCACAAGTGACCAGATACAGTTCCCGGTGCTATACAGCAGGATCTCATTGCTTATCTACTCCAGAGGCAATAGTTTGCATCTGTTAACCCCAGACTTCCAGTCCATCCCACTCCCTCCTCTTCCCCTTGGCAACCACAAGTCTGTTCTCCAAGTCCATGCGTTTCTTTTCTGTGGAAAGGTTCATTTGTGCTGTATGTTAGATTCCAGATATAAGTGATATCATATGGTATTTGTCTTTCTCTTTCTGACTTCACTTAGTATGAGAGTCTTTAGTTCCATCCATGTTGCTACAAATGGCATTATTTTGTTCTTTTTATGGCTAAGTAGTATTCCATTGCGTGTTTATGCTACATCTTCTCAATCCATTCATCTGTGGTTGAACATTTAGGTTGTGTCCATGTCTTGGCTATTGTGAATAGTGCTGTGATGATCGTACGGGTGCATGTATCTTTTTCAAGGAAAATTTTGTCTGGATATATGCCCAAAAGTGGGATGGCTGGGTCATACGATAGTTCTATATTTAGTTTTATATTTAGTACCTCCATACTGTTTTCCATAGTGGTTGTACCAATTAACATTCCCACCAACAGTGCAGGAGGGTTCTCGCTTCTCCACACCCTCTCCAGCCTTTGTTATTTGTTGTCTTGTTAATCATGGCCATTCTGACTGGTGTGAGGTAGTACCTCATTGTAGTTTTGATTTGCATTTCTCTAATAATTAGTGATATTGAGCATTTTTTTCATGTGCGTGTTGGCCATCCATATGTCTTCTTTGGAAAAATGTCTATTCATGTCTTCTGTTCATTTTTCAATTGGGTTGGTAGGTTTTTTTGCTGTTGAGTTGTATAAGTAGTTTATATATCTTAGAGATTAAGCCCTTGTCAGTTGCATTGTTTAAAACTATTTTCTCCCATTCCATAGATTGTCTTTTTGGTTTTTTTTTTTTTTGAAAATGTCTTCTGCTCAAATTTTTCATTTTAATTTTTATAATGTGTAGTGAGAATCAAACAGCTCTCTCTCTCTCTTTTTTTTTTTTTTTTTTGTTTTTTTGCTTTTTAGGGAGGCACCAGAGGCATATGAATGTTCCCAGGATAGGAGTCAAATCAGAGCTGCAGCTGCCAGCCTATGCCACAGTCACAGCAACTTGGGATCCAAGCCGAATCTGTGACCTATATCACAACTCATGGCAATGCCAGGTCCCCAACCCACTGAGTGAGGCCAGGGATCAAACCTGCATCCTCATGGATACTAGTTGGGTTCATAACCTGCTGAGCCACAGTGGGAACTCTAGCTCTCTCTTATTCATTAATATTCAAAAAAGAAAGAAGCTAACATTTATTGAACACCCACAGGCCTTTGGCTAGGTTACTTCCTATGCCTTATCCCATTTAGCTTCCACAGTTTTCCCCATTTTAAATTGTATCCCCATATTAATGAGTCTCAGTCACCCTAAATGAGTAAGGTGCAACCACACAACCAGTGCATGATAAAGCCTGAGTTTGAACCTAAAATTTTCACTTTCAAATACAATACCCTTAAAACAATGTCACAGTTAACACTGATTCTTAGAATTTGGGCTCAGTGTGGATCCCAATATGCAGTGGTTTTTATGGCCTTGAAAGAAATTTGGGGGCATGATTGGTTTTTTCAATGCCATAGCTCTTCCCTCTATCACTTTTCCACCTCATTAGTTTTTTACCTTTTTATTCCAGGTCCTATTGTGATTATATCACAAATTAATAACAAAATAAAGAACTATGTAAGACCCGATTTAATTCTTTCTTTCAGTGACCAAAGTCCATTTAAAGAGAAATAGTATAGGGAAGCAACTCTCATTTTTGAAACTTCCAATCCTCTCTCTTGCCATAATGTCAGTAAGATGCCTCAGAAATGTCCTCCAGTCGTCCTCCTGAAGTATGGGATAAGACTCTCAGGACTGGAAAATGACTGACGTGTTTTAGAGCGAGCACGTATTATTTTAATATTTTGAAGGTGTTAGAAGAGCAACAGAAGCCTATATAAATGTTTAGAACTAATTTCTATTTTTGTCATGGTTGATTTTGTGGCCTACAAATATGCCTTTCACACATACGTATTGATTCAAAGTTAAAGCTTGTCATTTATAGATCCACTTAAGCGATTCAGCACAGTGTTTTGCAGAGAACTGATTGGATAATTGAAAACCTGGCAGATCAAAGTATGTACATTTCCAAAGAAAAGCACTTCATGTCCATATTGGAAGCAATAAGTTATTTCCTTTTTTTTTTTTTTTTTGCATTCGTAATTAAATCTTTCCAAATGCTAGAAAGTAGCCAGACCACTAACAATATTTGTATCATGTTCTGGGGCTTAGATGGTTCAACCTGACTTGAAATGGAGACCATTTGTTCCAAATTGATTTCAATGCCAAGCCAATAGGTCAGCCCTTAATGATGAAGATGCCATTCCAGCCCAGCCTCTGGTGGATAAGCCAAAATTAATTAACTCAAGTCGCATAGTATAGAAAACAGATGCTTCTCTCATGTTGCACAAATAAATTCTTTGTGTATGGATGTGTTCTGTTTTATTCAAAGAATAACAAGTTGGAAGTTAAAATTATAAGGTTTTCACAATAGAGCCAGTCTTTAGTAGTGATGATAGAAGCATGAATTTATGTAACAAATTCCAGCAAGTGCGTGGAAAAACGAATTATCCTCTGTATCTCTTATTTTGGCTCCAGGCCAGGCCTAGGAGATTTAGTTTTAAATCTGGACTGATCCAAGTGCTGATCCATTCCAGAGCAGACCTAGGAGTTCCAGAACAACAGCAAGGTTATTTCTAATCTATAGGATCCCTGGAGACCCCTCCCAGAAGTTTGCATCTGCATCATATGTTTGGATTCAGTTCTTTGGCCAGCTTGCACATGGTCTAAGATTAGATTGTTCTCTAGAGGTATGTTGTTAGGTGCACTGTTTATCTGGTTATTCATCTAAACATTCATTCAGAATTATAATACTTGCTTTTCCTCGATCATGGGTATGATCTCTTTCGGAATTTATGGCTGTTTGGTAAGATTAAAGATGTTACCATCTAGTATTACCACTCCAGATTTAGTACACAGAAGTCCATCAGCTGATAATGTCTTTTTTTTTCTTCTTCTGAATAAAATGTGAAATAATCTACGTTTTCCTTCCTTTCTGTTAGACTGAAAATGATGAGAATGGCCAAGCCGAAAATTTCTCCATGGACCCACAGTTGGAGAGGCAAGTGGAGACCATTCGCAACCTCGTGGACTCCTACATGTCTATTATCAACAAATGCATCCGAGACCTAATTCCCAAAACAATAATGCACCTTATGATCAATAATGTAAGTGATTATGAACTGTCTTATTTTAACTTCTAACCCATCCTAGTGTGGAAAGTGCTCACACTCTCTTCAGCTTCTGTATGGTGTTTTCTGGATAGTTGAGATACTTATTACCCACATTTATCATTTTTCATTACAAGGGATAAGTGACTGACCAGTGGAAGAGAACTTAGGAAAGAAAACATAAAACTTCTAGCTACAGTGTCTTGCTATTCTCTATTGGCAGTCTCCAGAAGAATATGAATTTGCTTACAATAAAGCAGAACAAAAAAACTATAGTCAGGGTATAAACTAGTTGCAAAGACAGCAATAAAGCCAGATACCCTGGCTCCTAGACTTTAAATTTAAATTGTAAATTTTTTTAAACTTTAATTTTTTTTGCCTTGAACTCAGAGCAAAAGATATGTACACACAGAATATGGTAATATTATTTTCACCTTCTAAAAATTATGGAATGCCATTTTAATCCGGAAAGGGCCTTTTTGCCCTATCACCTTGGATGCAAAGTCCAAGCACCTTTTCTTTTCTAAGGTAAAAGTGATAGAGCCACAGATCTCAATGTTCCTGCTAACATTATAGATCAACTATGATTCAATAAAAATGGGGGAAAAAAGTTCCCGCTAGACTGGCCATCAGTTGATCTGTATTGCCTACAATCTCTCCCTTTTCATGGTTATTTTTATAGCTGTCAGAATATAATACTTAAATTGCATGGTCTGGTTTGGTTCTTTTGGTAGCTACTCTGTTAAAGTACAAATATCACAATTTGAGAACTTATCTTTTAGATAAGATAGGCTGTAATGGAGTGTTTCATAGCAGGCTTTTCTAGCTCTTGAAAAGTAAGACTCCTATAATTTTATTTCCAGTTATCTTCTAAGGAGGACACCTTTTTATTTAAACTGATGACATATTACGAGCATTTGCTTGTAACAAATAAAAATTAGATGGTAAAGTACTGACAAGAGCCCCACTAGAACTCAGGAGAAGCCTAGATCCTATACTTGGTTCTGCTGCAGACTCTCTTAACCTAAGACAGAACCCATACCTTCTTTCTATGTCCTCCATAGGTAAAAAATGAATCATAGAAAAAGTATCTGGCCTAGGGATTTGTTCCTAAAGATGGTACATATGGAAGTACAATGAAAAGTATCATTGTAAGAAACTAATATGGTTGCCAAGTTAAGAATTATAAGTAACCATTATCCATATTTTAAGATTCTTTTCAAAATTCTATTTCTAAATATGAGAGTTCATTTCTTATTCATGATCTGGGCCTTCCTTGACTTTAAGAAGCCCTAGCCAGGTGAGCAATCTTATTTTTAACTCAGTTTTCATATACCTCTTGTTTATTCAAACAAGGTTAGTAATATGCTTTGAAGTATCAGTGGCAGGTAGACATTATATTGGGAATAGATTAGAAACTATAAATTATATTCTGAAGCTTGGCCTCTGGCCTGCTGTGTGACCTGAAGCAAATCTTTAGGTCCCTCTGAGTTTAGGCCCCTCTGAGTTGAAGTCAGTCACTTCTAAAACTATACTAAGAACCCTGAGCTGCCCTGCAGAATTGTCAGAGAACATAATAAATGTGACTGTGTGCCATTTTGAAAAATATAAAGTACTAAACAAATAGTCTGTGTATTTTTTAAATTAACCTCTTAACTTCACTTAAATGAGTTCAGGTTGTTTTGCTGTGGTATCCAGGCACTTGCTTGTTTAAACATTTTCCTGATTAAGTATCATTTATCTTTTCACTGTTTTACCGAGAGTCATTAGTGCTGCCATCAGTTCAAACGCTGCTCTGCTCTGCACTATATTAAATCATCAGCACAGGAAATAGCACTTCCTGTCTATAGCTGTGAGGGGTAGCTTGACATAAATTAGTTAAAAAGGGAAAAAAAAAAAAACCCTATTGCAGATCTATCCTACTTTCACCTTCTCAAGAAAAACACACAACACACAGAGAAAGACAAAGAAACGTGAGGGGGTAATTGCCCTCATTCCTCACTGGTGCGCTCACTTGCTTTATGAAAGGGTGAACTCCCCACCTACAGGGTATTATCCAGGGAAGTAAAGTTCTGCTAATTGTCTTGAGGGAGACCTCACATATTAGAGTCATGAGAAAGAAGAGTTCAATTAGGATTTTACCTCTAAGGTCAAACCTTGCAGCAGAGATTAATAAGACCATGAAGAAAGCAAAAACATCATGTAATGCTGGCTTCTTATGAAATTATGGTTATCTTTGTTTATATCTTACAGAAAATAGTCGTCCTATGTCTAGGATGACTGCTTTTCTTTGAGTATTATTTTATCTGCTTTTTAAGTATATATGTTAAAATATATAGTTTTATATATTACATATATATTTAAACTTTATATACGTGTAATTATGTATATGAAAAATACAGATTGCTTTTTTAAAAGATGCTTATATCCTTATGGCATCTTGTTGTACAGAATGTCTGAGCCCTTTCTGTTCGTTCTAAAAGTATCCTGTTAAGTGCAAGGAACAGTAACACAGTGAACACCGAGCACTGTGTCATGCAAATATGTTGATTTTTTATTTGACTTAAATCTTCAAGTGAGAGAATTAATCATAGAATCACAGCAAGAAAACATACTTTGACTCCTCATTCTGAATTCTATCTCCTTTACCCTGCTGTTTCTATAGATGGCTGTGGATGAAAAAGCTAGCTGTTGCTCCAGAACCAATCAATGCCTAAAACCTGGTCCTCTGTTGGCTATCACTATTGAAAGCAGCACTGTGCCCTTTCCTCTTTGAAATGGGAATGGCTACTCTGCCCTCTGAAAAAGAATATATTTCAGCCAACTTTCATAAATTTCAGAATTTGGTGGGCAGTTTCCTTTGAAAGTTTACATTAAGAGTTCTGCCACTCAAGTCTCCATATGGAATTGTTTAAGAAGTTTAAAGCCAGCAGTAAATGCCTTGCCTCAGACATACTGTAAGCCTTTGTCTATTGAAATGCAGCAGCTGTTTCATTGCTTAAACATACCAGGTAACAGCAGCACAAAGAAATAGCAAGTTTATGACAGGCGGTTGTTCTGGACAGGCTACAGTCAAAGCAGCAGAGTTTTGTCCGGGACTTTAAAATTCATATACACATAACACCCCACTGCAAGAACATTTTGATGGCCTCTTCTCTGTAGCTCACACCACCAGAAGTTCTCCATCATCAGAGAATTGGGGAAGTGGATCCAGCTTTATCCGAGGAGTGTTTGTAGCAAAGTAGCACATAATTCTATGTTTGAACCCACAGAACAACCACCTGTTGGGTACTCATGATTTTGACCAGATTCAAAATGAAGAAACTGAGGCCAAGAGAGGTTGTGACTTGTTCAAGATCATACAGCCAGGGGGCTGAGGGTGGCAGAGTCAGGACTAAAACTCACATCTTCTCAGTCACAATCTGAGAGTCTTTCTACTTCACCATTAGATAGTGCATCTGGCAAAACCTAGAAAACTAGCAGCCAGTTTTCTCAAACTAGGGGCTCCAATCCTCATAGCATGTACACAAAGCTATTTTCCCGGGGGGGGGGGTCATTTTACTCCAAGATTTAATTAGGGTCTGTTTGACTATGAGAAACAATGTTTTGAATCTTAACTAGTAATTTATTGTTCCTTATATTCGAACAAACCCAGATAATACGAAATGTAATGTAAAATTTTTATGGAAATTTTTAAGAACCAAATATGAAACCTAGAGGCATTTCACACTTGGAGCCTGTGCCCCAGGACCCCTGAGTGAGGCCCACATTCACTCTCCTTGGTCATTGGCACTTTGGTAGAAAATTAGTAACATGTGCCCTCGTTTTAAAACTGACCGTAACTTTAATTTGAATAGAGTCATTTTAAATGTTCATTATTTGAGGGCAAAGTACATCTTAAATACTAGAGCACTCTTTTGTTTCCACGGGCCAAGAATTCTGCATCCTGCTCAAGAAACAGATCCCAATGATGACCCAGAAGCCCACACTTGCTCCCCCTCCCCCCCACCCCACCAAGGATTATACTCCTGTTTTCTTATACCACAGATGAGTTCTGCCTGGCCTTGAACTTTGAAATCAGCAGTAGATGCTTTTTTGTGTCTAACTTCTTTGCTCAACTTTTGTAAGTCAAAGATGGTACTTTTTAAGAAGGAAACCTTCTCTGGGTCTTTAGCAAAATGAAACCCCTGGGAAATGGAAAGGAGGCCTAAGTAGAAATGAGAGAATTGTGAGCTCTCAAAGAATCACAAAGTTCGAACCAAGCCCCCCTCCAAAACTAACAAAATTAAACCTCTCAATTAAATTTTTACATGTGTATGCATGTGAATGAGAGCTATCGCTGTCCAATGCTGTAGCACCCCCTCTAGCAATAAAGAGATTTTAAGCAAATGGTCTCCTTGGTAACTGAATTATATGAAAAATTCTATGTCTTTGCTCTTTGTGAGACAAATATGATAACCACTACATTACAGAAACACCTTGTCTCTTCTATTTATAAAGGCTTTAAAAGAGTCTTAGTAATAAAGACAAAGAAAGTTAAAGATCCAAAAATACTGCAGGTTGCTAGAGAAGGGTTAAAGTAAGAAAGAGGAAAACATGTGGAACGTTTTTAATGACCTCACATTCCTTTACACTGAGCAGAACGACATGGTGCAGTAATGCCTGTTTATCTTGCCTGTGGAGTTTGAACTGAAATGAGATTTTGTGCATGAGAATTTTTTTGTATGTGAACCATACAAAGATGTATAGGCTATAAGGTGTTATAATTAAAGGATAAATATTATTTCAAATTTCACATCCAAGCATAATTAGTTTATGTCATTTTCTTGTGAGATATTTTCTAAATGCTGTCATCTAAAAGGGATCCACTTGGCCTCCAGTTGTGCAGAATCCTTGATTTAAATATTTGTACCACATAAATACAAACTGCTCAGAAAGTCCCTGAAGTGTCTGGAAATTCCCCGAAGTCCCCCTACCTTTGTTCCAGTTGTAGCTTTACAAAGCTAGGCTAGCATGAGAAGAGGAGACTTTCTAAAATATTTCTGAAGTGCAAAATGTTAACTTATGCTCTACATTGAACTCACTTGATGTCAGCACTATTGTACTAGCTTTCTATTTGTTCTTCTGCCTCTACATACCCAATGCCAAGTTTGATTGTATCCTGTAAAAAGAACAGCTTTTGTTGATGGAGTGCTGACTAAACAATAGGCATCACACTAGCTAATTTATATTCCCCCTTTCACTGAATCCTTGCAACAATTCTTGAGGCAGCTCCTACCATTAGCCTCATTTTACAGATCAAGAATCTGAAACTCAAAGAGGTTATTTGTCTAAGAACAGTAAGTGTTAGCACTAGAACTCAAATTCAGAGCTGTCTGATTCCAAAGAATATGCCCTTAACCACTGGGCTATATTGCCGTTTTCTCTCATGCTAATATTATTTACATTATTTCAGAATATTGCCAAATCTTTTGGATAGTAGGCAGGTTTTAGTGTGTAACATTTTGATGTAGAAGAGTTGATTCAAGGCAGATCTTTGATCAAAATGCTGAAACAGGCTCTTATTATTTTATTTTGTGGTTCGTTTGACAGTTGCTTCTTAATTCAGATCTGCTTTAAATCTATTCTTGGAAAGACCTTTTTTTAAAAAAAAAAAATTGTGTTTAGTAGATTCTAAGTAATACTCCAGGAAAATGTAAAGTTTCGAAAGTGCTTAACCCAACTGATGGTCAATGCCAGGAAACTTGTCTGGTTTTGAGTTTGGAGTCGCAGCATCTCTCCAAGTGCACACACACACCCCAGAATGGAAGATTTGTGCAAATGTGCATGACTCCCTGGGTACCTGCAAGTGTGTTTAGCAGTAAATAAATCTTCAAGGAGGGGAATGAAATATTCCTTAAGCCAAATGTACTGTCTTTTCTCTAAATCTGACTTTCTTTGACTTCCACTTACCCAGACCTCAATTCTTGAGATGTCTTTGTTTCTTCCTTGTGCTTCACATCCAAACAGCACCAAGTCCAGTTGGTTTTTCCTTTATAATGTCATTTAGATGTGCCCATATTTTCCATTACACTGCAACCTTGATAAGTTAAACCCTTATTGTTCTCATAAATGACCTGCTGTGGCCTCCTAACAGAGTTCTTTATCTCCACTACCACCTTTGCAAATTCTTTTCCAATCACAGCCAGATTGGTTTCCCTAAAACTCTCTTTTATTATTTTACTTACTTGTTTAAAAGCCTTCCATGATTTCCCATTGCCAAGTGGATAAAGTTCAAACAGTTTTCCTTGGCATTCAAGGTCGTCACATCTGGCCCCAGATTACCTGGCCAAATTTACCTTCCATAACTATCACACATAAACCTTCTGTTCCACCAGACAGTTGCCTGAATATGTCTTGTAGATAGATTACTTCCACATTTGAATCACTCCTGGTTTACAAAATAAGTGCAGAGAACACTTTTTTTTTTTTTTGCTATTTCTTTGGGCCGCTCCCACGGCATATGGAGGTTCCCAGGCTAGGGGTCGAATTGGAGCTGTAGACACCGGCCTATGCCAGAGCCACAGCAATGCGGGATCCGAGCCGTGTCTGCAACCTACACCACAGCTCACTGCAACGCCGGATCCTTAACCCACTGAGCAAGGGCAGAGACCGAACCCGCAACCTCATGGTTCCTAGTCGGATTCGTTAACCACTGCTCCACGACGGGAACTCCAGAGAACACTTTTTATTTTATCACAACAATGCCAGGGTTTAGCTGAATTTTCTGATTAGTAATATTATTTACATAGTTTAATACCCTTAAAAAATAGGGAAGCTGTGTGTTTTAGAATCTTGTCATCTCTGAGTTACAAATTTAACTACAACCCAGGAATTTTGAGCATGTGACAGGTGTTCTGTTGTCTGCTTGAATTTGTGATAATTAAATTTACTGGCCTTTGGCCTTTCTCAGAGAGACCCAAGGGCTCTAGGTAAGCATTAGCTTTCTCATGTAACGCAGACACTGAAAAAATCCAAGTTGGTTTCTTTTTCTAGGCTTAAGTTAATTGGTGTGCTTGTTCGCCACTCTAAAATAATGATGCTTAAACGTAAATTGTCTTTTCTAAGCACTCAAAGTGAGGCAAAGGGGTAATGGAAAGAACACTAGATTTCAAGTCAGAAGATTTGGAGTTCAACTTAATGTTAAGTGACTTTGGACAAGTTGCTTAAACTCTCTGAACTTCAGTTCCTTCACCTGTAAAATTGGGATATTTAAGTATATTTAATAAGTATGCAGTGAGAATTAGGTCAGATAATATTCAAAGGCACTTGGAATCACATTTTATTAATTCTCACTTTTTTTTCACATTTCTGACACAAAGACTCATGTGACACCCAATGACATCTTGACATTCTGTTGTTGTTTAGTTGATGGTGTTTGTTTCTTTCTTGGTGGCACATAAAAGGGTGGTGTGTCTTAAAATCAGTGCTGTCTTAGACTTGATGAAATATGGTGATTGGTTCTCTCTCCCTCAAGGCTGCATGACATATGCACCCTCTGCATTCTCATCCTGCCACAAAATGCCCCACCCCTAAGACTCATACAAATTGTTCATATTTTAGTGTGTTTTCATACACCTGTTAACTGTGGAACCTTATGTCAGACCTCATCACAGTTAAGCTCCAGAAAACAGAGAATGCATCACTCAAAAAAAAACCCAACTTGCATAATTATATATGATTCTGTCTTTAATAAATATTGCCCTATTGGTGTTAATTCCATTTTTGAGACAACAATGAAACCTGGGATCTTACTAGTAGTCCAGTGACTTTGGTAAAAATCTATGTGTAGGGCTGAGGATACCAAGGAATGCATAAATTGTGTTACAACATAGGTTTCCCTATGTCACTGTGTCCTCTCAGACATACTGCAGCTTACCTCCTCATACCTTCTGTCCTCTATAAGCCAGGCAGCCTCAGGCAACATCTTGGAAATGCTTGTACAGCCAACAGACCTTGTTCTGGGGATGGCAAAGTTTGGCGCTCTTATCAACTCATCTGTGGTTTTCTTTACTGTTGATAGTTGTAAGATATAGGGGGAAACTGTTCCTGGCACCAATACTGAGGATTAGGAGGTTGATGAAGAAAATAAGAGTAAATAGATGCATGATGAAAAAAAAAGAATGACAGTAACAACAACAAAAACAGATGCACGATGCATTTCCTTTTCCCAGAATGGGCTTTTGTGAACTGTCCACAGGCTCTGAACCAGTTTAATCATTCAATCACTCACGCATTACCACTTTTTACTTTTCTGTGGTGACCTGACAGGTTAAAGACTTCATAAATTCTGAGCTCCTAGCACAGTTATATTCTTCAGAGGACCAAAATACTCTGATGGAGGAATCTGCAGAGCAGGCACAGCGCCGAGATGAGATGCTTCGAATGTACCAAGCCCTTAAAGAAGCCCTTGTGGTCATCGGGGACATCAACACCGCCACTACGTTCACGCCAGCACCACCTCCTGTGGACGACTCCTGGATACAGCATTCCCGCAGGTAGGAAGGTGACTGGGTCACCTGAGGCCTCCCAGCTTGTCCAGTTCATTTTGTGAATGTGCTTCCCTTAAGTAAGATGAACCTAAAGAAAAAAGAAGGGAAAAGATATTTAAGTCCAGCAGTGAGAGAGAGGGTCAGATGATCCTAACTCCTTTTAAAACCAAGCACAGTATATCCTTGTAGTGGAATATTACGCAGCTATCAAAAAGAATAAGTTCTGTAAGTACTGAAATTGGTCTCTGTCCCCAGGTCCCCCCCTCCAAGCCCCACCACCCAGAGAAGGCCAACACTGAGTGCACCCCTCCCACGGCCTGCTTCCGGCCGGGGGCCGGCACCTGCCATCCCTTCCCCTGGACCTCACTCCGGGGCACCCCCAGTACCATTCCGGCCCGGCCCGCTACCTCCCTTCCCCAACAGCAGCGACTCGTTCGGGGCACCTCCACAGGTTCCGTCACGGCCCACCAGGGCCCCCCCAAGTGTACCAAGGTGAGTGTTGAGTGCACGGCCAAAATCGGGATGGGGGCAGGGGGATGCCCTTCAGTTCTCTTCTTATAGCATAACAGACAAAATTGACTTGGAAAAGAAAATGGCAAAGATTCTGTTATAACGTTGCAGTTTTCCCCTGGGAGGGGCATCCTAGGAAGATGGCTAAGCCTGTGACATCCTTTAGAAACCGGTATGTGGCCAGAAACTCTCCTTTCTCAACTGGCACAAACTAAATGGGACCAGAGAAACCTGGGTCCAAATGAATGACGTTTTGGCAGCTGTTTGAAACTTTTGACGGAGAGCTTTGAAATGAAAGAGCTGGTGGCTGGGCTGCTGCAAGCTGTGTGCTCCCTAGATCATGAGAGCATCGAGCTAAGGCCTGGCCTTCTCTCTTACCAAAGGGATTCTAGAAAACCACTGACTTCAAGTAGTATTAGCCCTCTGAACTCTGATCCTTGAAACCAATATTATTAAATTTAATGTAGGCCAGATAGAAACATGGCTGATTAATCTGCAATTCTTTTTTAAAAATTATGCATAGAAATTTAAAAACGACATATGATTGCTTTGTGCAGTCTCTCAACCATATATATATATATATATATATATGTAAGATAGAATATTGTATATTTGAATAATACATTTTGGCATTTGTAAGCAGATTTTCAGGCTTAATTGTGAAACAAAATAGCTAACAAATAGATGGAACTTAAAACATGTATACATATAGTTGAAGCTATATTCTCACCTTCGTACATTTATAGTTAATAGATGTACAATATGTATACATAGAAGATTTTGAAAAGAGGGGGAATTAGGATTTTTTTCTCAAGGTGAGAAATTTTAAAAGGAAAGAAAATAGCCCATACAAAAAGTTATTTTTTTAGAAGTTCAATTCAGAGGATTAAAATATTTGGATGCTCCATGAAGGAAAATCTTACTATACATGTACTGTAAAAAGAGAAGTGACTTCTGCCCACCCATAAAGCCTGAGTCACCTCATCCTCTGATTATGGTGCTTATGTTTATTTTGATCTTCAGGCTGTTGCATGTAGTAGAAAAGAAGGGCATCTTAAACCACTAAACAAAGGGAGATGTAACAGGAGTAGGGGGGATGTGGAATCAGAAGACCTGCTTTGCCACAGGCCCTGGGCAAATCCTTTAACTGAGCCAGGCGTTCCTCATCTCTGAAATAAAGACATAACAAGGTTGTTGCCCAAATCATATGAGACGAGGTATTTCAAAGTCTCACAAACTGGAAGGCACTGTTGTTGTTACTGTCATCATCACTTTGTCCCCATCAAAGAGGATGTTATGTATTCTCAAACCTATATTTTTTTTTTCTTTAACCTCAATAGGTTTGGTTCATAATTTGTTGGAACTGAGCTAAATTTCTAGTAATAACAACAAACACAGTAGCTAAGAATAATATGTGAGCTCTCAACATATGCTAGGCACTGTCCTAAGGGCTTCGCAGGTACATTTTTATTTAATGCTCACAACAACCCCATGCGATAGATTATTATCCATTTTACACATAAGGCACAGAGGTTAAGCAGCTTCCCCAAGGCGGTTCAACCAGGCACTAATAGAGCTGGGCTTTAATCCCCAGCAGTCTGATCCAGAGCCCGGTTTCCTAACCACAATATCAGAGTTTCTCCACCTCAGCAGTACTGACATGTTTGTTGTGGGAGCTGTACTGTGCATGCTATGATGTTTAGCAGCATCCTGGCCTCTTCCCACTGGGTAGTAGCCACACTCCCCCAGTTGTAACCACTAAAAATGTCTTCAGACATTGCCTCCGGTGGGCAGGTAGCGTATAAAATCTCCCTCCCCTTGAGAACCACTGCACTGCAGTATTAAAAGGTCGTCCCTTCCATGTAAACAAGTATGAAGACCAGCATTGAGCTTCACTACAAGCAAGATTAAATGATTGTTTTAGGAAATTTCAAATTGACTGGGAAAGGGTCTGCCGTTGTGCAAAGAAGGTGTAGCGGCCATGGGGGTAGGGGTGTTGGGAGGAGGAAAATGGGAGTCCCATACAGGAGCCTTGAAGTCAGCTACTTTGTCTGTTTCGCTATTAGAAGGAACCTGAGCAACCTAGTGGCGCATGTCCTCAGGAATGAACATGCATGTCTTTGCCTGCTCGCTTGGCTGCTTTACCTCTTGGTTTCAGATAAGCTGGCTTGCCGGTACCCTACAGAGATACTGCTGAATGCTAAATTGATTTGTAAAGCTGGGTGGAGTCACCCTTGGTATTTCCGAGCTCACACTCAGAAGGTGGTGGGCAGGAATCAGGCTCTGGGACCTGTGCTGGAGAGGGGAAGCCGCCAGATTTCAGGCATCTTGCACTGGGGCATTTATAGGACAACAGTTGTGTTATTCAAAATTTCAGAGTATTCTCAAGTTAGAGCCAGGCTTAACTTGATCTGGCCTTACAAAGAGTCTCAAATGTAAAACAGAAATGAGGGTTCAGAGTAAAAGAGGAAAGTTGGTTGTTTTCTGCTGAGCCTCCAATTTTCAGCGCCAGTTCAGCGCATTGGGAGGGAAATCCTGGGGGGGTTGGGGTCACCTGAGAAAGAGCAAGAAAGAAAGACTCTGTCAGGATCCTTGTGCCTATTAAAGTTTAGCTTTAGATGGAGAATTCTGACCACATAAAGTCTGTTTTTAATAAAAGCCAGAGCAGGAATCCTACCAAATGCAAGCCAGAAATAGGGTTTAAGATTTCAAAAAAAGAGAGAGAGAGAGAAAAGGAAAGAGAGACAAAGATAGAAAGAAAGAAAGAAAGAAAGAAAGAAAGAAAGAAAGAAAGAAAGAGCTGAGGGAAACTCTCGTTGAAACTTCACCTTGTTCTATTTATTTATATACTCTCTTTTCCCTTCATGCTTTGCCTCCATTTTCTCTATTAAAAACGTAAAAAAAAAAAAACAAAAAAACTTGAAATGCCATTATCCATCATCTCCAGAAAAACAACCCTTAGCTTTCCAAGAAGGAAGTTCAATTTTTTTTTTTCCAGTTCTTTGCTTTCTTAAGGGCCCTTTCTCCCTTTTATCTGAAACCAGAAACTCATAACGTGACAAGACAGCACAAGCTGTGTCCCGCCGGCTCCCTGTTGGGCTTTAATATCACAAAGGCAAAAACTGAACTATTAGAGGCAAAAGATTCTGCCGTTCGGCATGTGCCTCTGCATAGTTTTCTTCTGGATAACTGGAGATTTCATTAGCAAGTTATGATCTTCACTTTTCAGAGTAGATATTGATTGTAACCCTATTCTGATGCAATGAAATCACTTGCAATTGTACAGACACCATGAACATTCTGCTTTTTTTTTAGAAAAAAAGATTATTATTATATCTTTCCATTCCAATAAGAGGAAGGAGAGGGGCTGATGGAGTCATTTTTGGCCCAGTTTTTCTCAGCTGCTCAAGCTGTTCCGGTTTATGTGTGAAGAGTCTTTCAGTGAGGGAGCTAGAAATATTGCAAACTACGTGCTTGTTTTAATTAATTCCACCTGAAGAAGGGGAGCATCTCTATCCCAAAAAGACTCACCAGTGTAAATGCTTCTGTCATTAGTAAGTTGAGTGTACGTAAATCTGATTTGTGGAACATTTTCTGTTGCCAGAATGTTTGGTGTGTACCTCCCCTTCTCACCTCCATCTACTTCTCTGAAGGGGCTGAAACCCAGTTGAAAAATCCCAGCCAGTCTCGTCCTTGTTCAGCAAGATGATCTTAAACAGACATCAGTACCTCTTTAGGGGCCCTATTCTCTTACTTGAAGATCCTAATCTTCACCAAACACTAACTGTAGGACTGATGTCACTATTTTCGATTACAGCTTCTTAAAATTAGCTAATTGGGAATCACAGCCTTTGACATTAACAGAACAAATTAACTGAATCAGAGTGTTTTTTCTGGCAACACCCGACCCTGGCATTATTTGACTCATTTGTCTTCCCCCCTTTCCTGGGACTAAGCTATTTGCAAGGGTCAAAAGTGAAGAAGGGAGGGGGGAAGGGTCTCTATCCAAGGAAAAGCAAACCCCATTTACCTCATCCCCCAGTCTTCTATTTTTTAAAAAAGAAATGTTTTTGAAAAGTAAAAGTCCTTTCTGTTAACCACCCTTGTTGCCAAGTCTGATAGTGGCTTTTATAATGGCAAGAGTGAATCAGAAGGAAAGTTTGGCTTTTACTCTAGCTCATCCACATGACAGAAGCACAATGTGGAAACCAAGGAATGCTTTACTGAGAGTCTCTGGAGAGCCCCTGGGTGAAGCTGGTGTCCCTGCAGTGCAGAAACAGCCCTGGAGTAGAGTAGCATTAGGATGATTGCAGGGCTTCCTACTTATGCTCCTTCCATGACTCCTAAGATTTCCCTGATTTTACCTGGCACACTTTAAGAGTCTCATCCCAGTCCCACATTCTTAGTCATTTACCACCAAACTCAATGGCCAAAGATACATCAATTTCGCTACACAAAGAGACAAGCCAGGCATTCACGTTCTTTTCTTTACAGAGGCAGAAGCCATTTGGATGTGGTTTTCTTTACAATTTAGGTGAATCTTATTTTAAATGTTTGCCCTTGATGCTCTTCTGTGATCTGTCTCCTTTACCTATTTTATATGTTGATTTGATTGACAACACAGAATCCCTCTCATTCAGAAATAAGGTCTCCCTGTTTTGTTTTGTTTTCAGCCAGTCCCCCAAATTTTGAGTAAGAACAAACCCATGATTCTTATGAGTGTGTCTTTGCATCCCTAACATCAAGGTTTGGTGCCACGAAGGACGAAGCTGCCGAGCCTTGAAGTCGTGGGCTCAGGGTTCACAAACAGTTAAGCGGCTTGTGTGCCTATCCTGTGTCTGATTCCCCAGCAATCATGTACTGGAAACATCCTGACTTACTCCCTCCTCGACAGCCCTCTAAAAGTATGACTTCTTTTAGCAGCTGAGTGTCTTTGGACAAATGATGAATTCATCTCGTGATTTCTATTTCAGCCATGAGCTTTCTATTTTCCTCAACATCCTTCCCCTTTAAAACAAACACATAAATTTATGATTAGGTGTTGTGATTTTTTTCAGGGAACAGTTTTTATATTTAGCAACTGGATTTAAAAGTCAAGCAAGGATTTTTTAAAAGTGTAATTGCCGAGAATAGAAACAACTTTGAGGTATTCTTTATGATTCTTAATATCTAAGGCATCTCATGAGGTTACTGTGTTACAAAATTTGTCACTGAAATCCCAAATGTAATTAATAACTTGTTGCAGGTTTAACATGAATTGTCATAATGCTTAACATATTTTAATGAAAATAGGAATTTGGCTACAAGCTGCTCACTAAAGAAAATGTCCAATTTAATTTGAGCCCCTCAGTTAAATATTTCATCAAAATCATTCAAATGCCACAATGATTCTGGTTGTAACCTAATAATTCACTGAAGTGAATCGATGGTTAATGTCAAAGGTTTTCATTCTTCAGGTCTTGGTTTCACTCTGGTTCAAGTGAAAATAAAATTAGTCTGGTGGTTTCCTTTTTGGGTCTAGCAAACTTGAGTCTACTTTACACAAACATCTCCATCCCGCCACAGTCCAGAATGACTGGCAGACTGTTTAGGCAAGACCCAGGAATTTGGGAGCTTTGCAAATGTGTCAAGGTAGATGTCAGATTGCCTTTCCCTTTTTATTGTGCCCTTTAGCTTACCTTTCCAAACATCCCAAGTTGCAGGAGAGTACAAGAAAAAGGAGAATAGGAAAGGATCTACATGAGGCAAATACAAACAACAAGAAGTGCAGATAGGCAGGGGAGGCAGTAAATATAACAATATACGGCTGCTGGCCCGTGGTAAAGTGGCACTGAGTTATTAACGGAACACAACTGTTTCCACATCCCATGACAAAAAATAGCAAATAGCTCTGTCATTGTTCTCATTTGGGACTCTAAATTGCTAAGTTTCAGTACTGCAGGGAAAGCCCTTCTGAGTTTCAGGGGACCCAGCCCTGCCCCTGGCTTCACCTGATTAAGGAAGACAGCCAAGACGGGAGTCTGGCAAGAGAGCCACTGACCAGTGAAAAATGCACAGTTGATAATTATTATTCTTCCCGTAGCCAGTCAGCAGCAAACTGTCACCAGTCGGAATCTGCTGAATGTTCCTATATACAAGTTGATGTCAGCTCAAAGAAAAGAAAAGAAAACAGTTCTACCCAGTGTAAGCAGACCCATGGTCTTGTAGACACACGAAGGCTAATACTTCTCTTTTATCCCTGCCCTCTTTTATCTCCCTTGCTGTAAGAAGAGACTGATTTTACAGGGAAAGTCTTCACGTTCAGGCAGTTATTGTCAGATGGCATGTTTTTTAGTGACTCCAGAGATTCATGGCACAACGTGATCCATGGCTTTTGCACCTTTAAATTTTAATCTAAACGGCAAACTCCAAGAGTGAGCTGCTGGGCGCTTCTTCCTCCCTTCTGACTTATCAGCTACAAGGAAAAATGAGAAGTGAAATTTAGCTTACTAGAGCTGCTTTAGCCGATAAACAGCCAGGAAATTAAAGACGAAAATGTAAATGCTGCGTCTTTCACTCAGAATGTGCTCTACATGCCCACCTCCAGCAACATGAGAAAGGAGCTGAGGATTTAGCTGAGGGTTTGATGGCTTTTGTCTGCTTGTCATAACTTGATTTCTGCTTAAACATAGAATTTTTAAATGCCCGACGTTGAAACCTTTAGCTTACTCTAGCCAACATATTGTAACCCTTGACTAGGGGAGCCTCTGAATCTAAACACGTATTTACACCCTTTAGTTGCCAAATGAAATCCATCTGGCTTACCAAGTGCTGCTGCCAAAAGAATATTACACTTTTGGTCTGGCCAGTATTTTTAAGTGCGGGGGAAGGGGGAGGGCGGCCTTGGAGAGGCCTTGGGTTTGTGAGAATCTGCATGTGTATTGATGCCACATTATCGGTATTAGATCATATGGCAGTTCTGACCAGAAAGAGAATTCCTACAGAGAGCAAAGTTGAAAGCCACAACGAATTGAGGAATTGAGGCAACCTCATCTTGGCATGATGCTTTCCTTTCTTTCTGGCTACTTTTCAGGCATCAGAGCCACATGATAGGCAAACCCGCAAATAGCAAGTACTCTAATTTCTGGAATTATTTTAACCATTCCCATAAACATCAGGAAATGTCCACTCCTGTTTTCCAGTCAAAATTATCTGCTCACATGAATTGTAGAAAGAACACATTCCATCGAAAGATCAGGGGGAAAAAATGCTTAATCAAAATGGCAAATAGTAAAATTCTCAATCACTCATGGTCAATGACAAGACCAGGCCTTCTTGAATTTAATTGCTCAGACACATGGAGAATTCCAGATCTTTACAGAGTCAGCATTTTTCCCCAATGGGGTTAGTTTAAAGCCTGAAAAACAGGGTATTATTGTTCTTGCTGCTCTTATGGGAAGACAGTCCATGAGCAAGTTTATATAAAATTTAGAAATAAGCTGTACTCCCTCCCTGGTTTTGTTGTTGTTGTTGTCGTTGCTGCTGTTGTTTGTAGCAAGGCTGGTGAACCAACTGAGAGAGAGAAAGGTCAAGACTAGGTAACCACCAATTAGATATACCACCATAAGTGAATCCCTAACCTTCCTCTGGCAATTTTGAAAACCAAGAGAAAGGGGACCTCAGGTGCCTTTGAATATGATTTGGGAAATAATCTTATTTTATAATCAGATATGTCAGTTGCCTCCACCATGTAAATATTACCTATATTAGGTTTCAGATTTCCATGAGCAGCCTTGTCTAAATTTCAGTATATATTGCACTCATCTAGGATGAGACCTTCGATGAGAGTAAGAGATAAGAAAGCCTTTTTCAGGATATTTTGTAGCCCAGAGAATCTGAAAAGGAATCACTCCACTTGGGAATGGGTAATTATGTAAGATAAATCCTGTACCATGTGTATTTTTAAAGTTTATGTTAGGATTACTCTCAAAGCCAATTTTAAGAGTGAATGAAGTTTTTCCCTCAAATAAATCTCCCCCTAGTCTCATGCTTAAGGGTCTTTGCCAGAAAGTCTGCACCCGGCTTTGCCTTTAGACCACTATTCATGGAGGAAAAGCTATAAAAACTGAGGAAAATGTCTACTTATTTTTAAAACAACTGGAATTTCTTTTTGCTTCTTAGTAGTATTGGAAAATATTTTAATAACTAAAATAATAAAACTTCATGTGAAACAAATTCTACCTTAATTATTGCCTCTTGGGGTGGAAAATTAAAGAAACATTAATAAATGTGTTAACTAGAGAAACCACTGCAGTAATTTCCCTCCACGTATCTGGGTCTAAAGTCAAAATAAAACCCATGCTGTACATATCCTTTGAGAGAACGCAAACTTAGAGTTTTAGCTCTAACAATAGTAGTTTCAGAACACTCAGGACTGAGATTAATAGACCAGAAAAATCCCTGTGATTCATCAGCAGACTTTGATTAACCTACTTAAATGCTTTATAGTTCATTTTAGGAATCTGTAATGAGGGACGATGATATGATTGCTTGATTTGTTTTAATATTTCAAACACTCTAAATTACCCCCTTACCATCTTAATACTTGAAAACGAATAAGTATTCGAAAACTCATTTTAAAGCATCATATCTTTGAATAAACATATTGAAATGGTGTTTCTCACTTTTGCTTAAAACTTTGGTGTGTGATTGATGACCTCTTGTAGGTTTCCTTCTTTTTTACTACCCTCGCCTCCTTCCATCCGGGACATTTTCTCTTTGATATGCAGTGTTTACTCAATCTTCTAGGTGACCAAACAACACTTGGGGCACTTGTACTAATAACTATTGCTGCTATGTTGTTCCTGTCCCTGTAGAGCAAGAAGTCTCAGTGAAATATTCTTGAGAGTCAACAAGGAATCTTTGCAATTTACGAGTCCTTTCATAGTCTCCGTAGACTGTTCAGTATTCTGTCTAAATGTAGTTATTTTTTTATCATGAGAGTTAGCTTTTCTATTTTCGTCTATGGATTTCATACCACTTATTAAAGCGCATTTTATGTTGTAAAAATATGTGGCTAGAATAATGAAGGTAACACTGACCCTTGTCTCCAGTCCAGAAAGCAAATCAGAAAAGCAAGGCTTTAGGACATTTCTCTTTACGGTATTCTCATTGCACTCCTGCTTTGCACCCTAGTCTTTCTGAGTCCGCTTGTCTCGCACTTGGGCCCTACACCCAATCATACAGGACAGTCTTCCTTTGGTTACTCCGGCCGGACACCTGCCTTCTAGCTGTGTTTGGCGGGCCAGCAGGATGAGGTAATAATCAGAAGAAAATGTTCTGGTTCTTTGGCCTCATCTGCACACAACATTATTCAAAACAGTTTTCTGTGAGTGAGAACAGAGTTGCTTTGAGATCCTACAGTGCAGCATTCTGTGGGGGTTAGGAAGAACAAAACTGTAAACTTTTTTGATACCTTCTAGAATAATAGAAATATAAATTATTTCTGCCCTTGCCCATGCTCTCAGTGATGTTTACAGACAGATAGATGTAGAAATGGAAACCTTTCCTTTGTAAACATTCTGGCTTTACTCTCTTCAGGTCCCGCCATCTCCTTAAGCACAGCTCCCAGGGTCATTACAGCAGTGTTTTCCTAAAAGCATCTTTTGTGGACTATTTCTCCAAGATGATGGCAGTCTTTGTAAGACAGATGCCTAAAAGACATATGGTTTTCATAGATTTTTCTGTCTAGACTAGCTTTATTTAGTGACTTTGGGTCTGAATTGGTCTAGTTAAAGTTTCTGTAGGAGCTTGTATAAAATTTTTAAATGTGGGCACACTGCATTTACCATTAAGGTGTAAAACAAAAAGTTTGACTTCTTATTGGCGAGTGAGTAAAAGGGATGGGTTGAAAATTTCCTTCGGGTTAAGTAATTCTGATCATCCTGTATGCTCAGCCGTTCATTCCTCTCCCACAGCACTGTCCAAAATGGAAAGGCTTACCCTAAAAATCCAGTAACTCTTAAATTCATATGCTTCTCACTCTTTTTTCTGAATAAATTCTTTGTATTCCAGTTGTGTGTGTGTGTGTGTGTGTGTGTGTGTGTGTGTGTGTGTGTGTGTGTGTTAGAAAGCTCTAATTCCTTCTGCAGACTCTTTACATGGCCCAAGGGACATATGATTCCTTGCCCTTTTAGCACCAGTTTTTACAAACACAGCATTTCCCTCATTTTAAAAAAGCGCCCAACAAGCCACTGAGTAAAGGAAACGAACATTCAGGAATTTTTGTATGCGCCTTCAAACGCCGATGAAATTTTCGTTTTAAAATGTGGTTTTTGAGCCTGTGTCAAAGACTCATTTAGAAACAATATGACCCTTCAGGAGGAAAAGAATAGTTTCTAGACTTGCCAAGAAATCGGCCTTTTGCTCTCTGTTTTGTAAGAGCTAACACCACACATCCATTCCCAGTTTAACTGCATATCAGAACGAAGAGGCTCATGGAAGGGAGAAAATGTGGGCTGTTCTGTCTCCACCAGTCTCATCACTTGGCTTCGCACTAAGCATTTAATTGGACTCGGTCACATATTTGTCCACTGACATGGCAGCTTGCAAGGCACACTGCCTCTCTGTTTTTCTGTTTGCTTTCAGCTTTTTTGTTTTTAAATTTTGAAATCTAAGGCATGTTAGAGCTCCTCCTGCTGGAATCTTTCTTTCTAAGTCCCCGGGATTCTAATTAGTAAACGGTAACTCATCTCTGTTTTTTCCACTCACACTGATACAAGTGACCAGAAGAATGCCACGTGGTGCATTTAAAACTGGCCTTTTAATTCATGGTGTATACAGGTCAGGCAGAAATGAAACGCTGGTACAACATAAACTCTAAGTCTTCAAATTTCTCATGCTCAGTTTTTTGTTGTTGTTGTGGTTACAAAAATAAGAGAATTAGAAAGTTAACTTTCACATCAGTATTTATATTTACATATTTACCTTCTAGAGGTAAGACCCTAAGTCACATACTCATGCCAGAAGGATTCTTGCTCTCTATCAGAAAGGGGCAGAGGGTCTTTTCCAGCTTTCCAAAGCAGAAATTAATTTTGCAGTTTTGTACATAGATCCAAGGTGTTGCCTTTCCCCTCTTTATCTTAGCTTCTCTTTCTTCTTCTCCCTGACTTGAGATGACAAAGGAGTGTGCATCTCCAAAGTGGAAGTTTGCCTCTCCCAGTAGCTAGTCCTTAGCACCTCCTTCCCAACCTCTCCTCCTTCCCCCAAAAGTCTGAGTTGGCCAACCCCTTCCCCTGGTGCCTGGGGTGGGAGTGAGGGGAAGGGCAGGGAGAAGAGGACAGAAGCAGATGAAGAGGGTTAGAAATAGTTTTACCCCAGCTACCATCAATGGGACTAGGTTTCTCCATACAGCATGTAAGTTCTTGGAGATCTCTCTGGGGGTTTCTTGAAAGAAAGAAAGAGGTAGAGAGGGAGAGAGAAGGGAGGAAGGGAAGAGGGTGGAGAAAGAGAGAGAGACAAAATCATCAGAGGGGACACTGCCTAAATTCATCCAACAGCCATGAGCATGTAAATCTCTTTAAAAACCACATCCTTTCTCTCTGTGTAGTTTTCTCATCACTGTATTCTGTAACCTTCTGCTTCTTTGCATATCTTTTAGTCTTCTGTACCCAGCTTATCTGTCGTCAGTGATATAGTACAGAGGCTAAAATACAAAAATTAACCTCAAAAATAATGCTTTTTAGGAATCATATTTTAAAACAACTAAAAACCCTCTAAAGGTATTTGTTTCATGAATTAGGACTTGGAGCAAAACAAGTAATTTTGCCACTTGTGATAAAGAATAAGACAACACTTGATTTCTCAAACTGACAGTGAGTGCTTTTTCGAATTTTTTTCTCCCCCTTCGTACATACTGCCTCCTATTCCTGGAATGCCATCCCCCTCAACTTTTCCCGTTTTCTTCAAGTCCTCCTAACCCCCAACCTCTTTCTATCTCCAGTCTGAGACTCCAGGTGTCCCTGAAACTCTTGAGGCATAATCCTGCCATGGCACTTACCCCACTGTGGTCACTGTTGACATGCCTTTCTTCCCAACTCAACTAAAAACTCTTGGAACAGTGACTTTCTTTCTGTACCTCTCACTCTTAATACAGTACCTAGAATGTAAACAAGGCTTATCGAGAGAAAGAAAGAAAATAAAATGAGTTAGTGTGCAATGCTCAATCAAAATTTATTTTTAGAATGAGCCCAATGTTTAATGTATACTAGGGAACAATTTAAACACACACACTTTCTCTCTTGCTGTATCTTAGTGTAAACCTTGCCTGGCTGAATGCTACTGTAAAATTCTTCTTTCAGATCATAAACTGAGCAGAATTAATGTGGGCAAATCATCCCTTAAGCTACCTTTTTTGCTGCAACCATAGAAGTGGATTTATCTGAGTCATCCGTGTGGGTGAAATCCAAGTCAGACATTTAAAATAAAGAAAGTGTGGCAAGGTAGATTATATTACCATTTATCTCAGAGACTAATTTGTACAATATATTATATGTTTGTGTCATCAAATAAAAATTGTGAACTGTTTTTCTCCTTATGTTCTTATTTCAAGTCCCATCAATTGATTCATACTTTCCCAATGACATACATTATAAAATCATGGGTTCATTTTCACAGGGGGAAGAAATCCTGGCTCTAAAATGTAGCAAGAATCATACTAGAGAATTTTTTTTAATCCTTTAAATGGACTCCAAGTTCTATGTTCTTTCCAACTTCTACTGTAAACTATTCTTGGAGAGTATTGGCTCACTCTGTTACTCAAGCCGAAAAGGCCAAAAATATGCTGGATATCATCCTATAGTATTTTTGATAATAAATTACAAAATATCTTCCATGTGGACAAAATCGTGACTGTTTATAACATTTTTCTGAACTTAGCCTTAGACCTTTTAGATATGTCCAACCTGTTTTTTTGAATAAATGCTTAAAATAAGCAAAGTGCAATACAGTGCTGAAATTTAAAATACTATGCTCCATAATCTGTTCTCTTAGAGCAGGCATTAGCAAGAGGAAGTCCTGAGGCATAGTTAGTTGCCCTTCCATTTCATTGGGGTGCACACTCCTGTCTGATTTGTCCTTGGGGATATTCACTCATTGATGTTCTTGAACTCCTGGTTGGGACACTGCCCCCTGTGGGTGCTGTGGAAAGCTGCAAGAAGGGTAGGGAGTAATAATCCGGTCATAGGAAGTTTATAATGTTGTTCAGATGATTAACCATTGTATATATGCCTTAAACTTTGGAAAATGAACAAGGATTAAATAATTCAAGAGGGTCTTGAAGAAGCATGGCACTTAATTTCCTGGGAGGGAGACCCCACGCAGCTGATGGATGCTACCAGAGTCATTTTTGCCTGGAGCCACTCCGGATCTGAATGCAGCAAGAATGCCTGTGGGAGGCATTCTTCATGATTTTAGAAAACTCAGCAACAATTCTTGGTTTTGTTCTCTTTTGTCTTCTAAATTCATCAGGGAGTTCCCATTGTGGCACACTAGAAATAAATCCGACTAGTATCCATGAGGATGAAGGTTCAATCCCTGGCCTTGCCCAGTGGGTTAAGGATCTGGCATTGTGGTGAGCTGTTGTGTAGGCTGCAAATGTGGCTAGGATCCTGCATTGCTCTGGCTGTGGTGTAGGCCATCAGCTGTAGCTCCGATTCAACCCCTAGCCTGGGAATTTCCATGTGTTGTGGGTGCGGCACTAAAAATAAAAAAAGGGGGGAAGTTCATCAGATGTAGCCCCCAAGAAGAGATTATTTACTTCTTGTGCTTAGGTAGACAAAACCCTTCTTTTTTTTTTGACCCATTTCATCAATAAGATTAAAAATGGACAAGTTGATATCAGATTCTTATGACTCCTAGAAACCTGAGATGCATAACTCTCATGATCCAAAATGCAATTACACGTAAGTTAAATTTTGAGACAGTTTTATTTTATCTCACATTTTCCAAAGGATCATAATTTTTTTTTTTTTGTCTTTTATAGGGCTGCACCTACAGCATATGGAGGTTCCCAGGCTAGGGTCTAATTGGAGCTGTAGCCACTGGCCTATGCCAGAGCCACATCAACGCAGGATCCGAGCTGCTCACAGCAATGCTGGATTCTTAACCCACTGAGTGAGGCCAGGGATTGAACCCACAACCTCATGGATCCTAGTTGGATTTGTTAACCACTGCTTCACGACTGGAACTCCCAGTTTTATTTTAAAAGCTTCAGTTATATCTAATGAGTAGAACTTGTGGTATAAATGAAGCCTATTACATTTCCTTTTTTATGCAAATAATTATCATTTTAGGCAGATATCATTCTTCCAGAAGTATTAGTCTCTGCCGGTTTTTTTTTTTTTTTTTTTTGGTCGCCGCAAGGCACATGAAATTCCTGGGCCATGGATCAGATCCAAGCCACAGCTGTGACCTACACAGCAGCTACAGTAACACCAGATCCTTAACCCATTGTGCCTGGCCAGGAATCAAACCTGCTTCCCAGTGCTTCAGAGACACCGCTGATCCCGTTGCAACACAGCAGGAACCCCAATCTTTGTGTATTTTTTGAGAATTTCCTTTGTTTTCTTAAATTTGGGTCCATCTAGCTAATAAGGTTCGATTTCAGTCACACTCTCTCCAAAGGTGAGAATTTGGAATGCATGGTTAGATATGCTCAGTTTCTATACCTGCTGCCATTTTCATGAACAGATAACAAGCTTCCATAAACAAGTGGTTATTCTGATGATGAGTAACAAGAAAACTACCATAGTATAATATCTTTGTCTTTACAAAATAAACCTAAAATTGATTTGACCATGCTTAATTCTAATTTCCCAAGTATCAAAGTATTTCTACCATTTCTTCGTCTTTCTTAAGAATTTTTCCAGCCCTTCCTATTTTTGCTCTTACTTTATCTGGCAATGAACTGCTCAGAAAGCAAGGACAAGATCTTAAAACAATTTTCAAAGCATAGTCCAGGACCAGCAGCATCAGCATAATCCGGGCACTCCCTAGAAATATCTCACCCCTTTAGAAATTGTGTGTGGGACCTAGAAACCTGCATTTTAACAAGGCCCCCAGGGAATCCTGAGGCACAGTCCAGTTGGAGAACCATAGCCTTACAACATGCTGATGTAACTGCCCAATAAAAAGAATCCTAGCCTGGGGATCGCAATACCTTGGTTTGAGCAGAGGAATGGAGCCTCAGCTACATAGACTCAGTCTGGCTCACACACTTACCAGATAAATAAATCCCACTTTCCACCTTGAGGAGGAATAAGGGCAGGGACAGAAAGACCAAGCCTTTTCAGTGATTAGTGTTATGCCATCAGGAAGCAAGGAGCTAGAGGAAAGGCAATTTGCATCCTTACCACCTGCTACTGATATACCTCTGCTAAGACTGGTGTCACCTCATGAACACTCAGAAGCAAAGAAGACTGGATGAAAATTTAATTCTTTCATTCTTAGAAGAGAATTGAATGAGAAAATAAGACAACTGTTGGGTTCTCTCTTATCAGCATAGCCAGTTTCTCACCGACCGTACCACCCACCCCGAGTGAGCATTTGACCTTACAAAATTTGTCATTATCCAAAGTACATTTGTCATTGTGCTGTAAATGGTCTATCCCTGCAGCTACAAATGCAATGTCAAGTATTGCGTCTTTCCCTTTGATTTGGAAGTAGAAACATGGCTCTTCTGTCATAACCATAAACCTCCCACATACACATGGTGTTTCAATAAACACTAAGTGATGCAAGATGCTCCATTTCAATATAATAGGTTATTTAATGAAGCCCATCACTGCACAAAGCAAAGGAGAAAAAATTTAGTACAAAACAAGTAACACTGCTTGGCCCAAAACAAACTGTCTTATGAGGTGAATGTCTTTGGAAACTCTTTGAATGGTTAGGAACTGAACCAATGAGATGAACCTTAACTGTAAACCTTAAATTTTTTTTCTGGTGTTGAAGTTGGCAAACATTTAACATGACTTATTAAGAAAATTCACACTGAACAAAATCATGCTCCTCTGGAATTGCTTTCTATGCAGATTATTTGGGGGTTTATTGTTTTAGAAATAAAAGGATGCACATTTCTTCTGGAAGGGTTGATGGGCTTTTTAGGGTTTTTAATTACTAAGCACCACATAGGTTACTTTAACCTGAAATGAGGCATATTTTAAAGATGTCATAATTATTTTAGGAGAACATGATGGGAATTTTTTACCTTTCACTTTTTTTCAATCATTAGTTCACCACACAAGTGTGCAGTACCAATTCAGTACAATAACCTAGGGACTCCCTTAAAAAGTTCATGATGGATAGTTTTTCCTGTTTTATTTATTTGAAAGAAAAAATGCCATGAGCCAAAGACAACACTGAGTTCTGGGATATGGTGGTGATAAGACAAACAAAAGGCCTGGCACATAGCAGAAGGGTATATTCTCCTGATCTCCTGCCTTGCTTTCTTTCTGCAATTGCTCATTACTGTAGATTTTCTCTTGTCCAATTGGTATGGGAGGAGATTAATGATAAGTTGCTGTGCCATCAGAGTTTTTCAGGCTTTCTGTTCTCTATTCCCACCATTGAACTTGTCCCTTCCATCCTCACCACTTAACTTCTAGTTTCTTTAACTCCACTGAGACCTGAATTCTCTTATGACTCCCAAACTTTACATACCAGAGTTAAAATCATATTTGCCCCTTCTTTGACCACATTATTGTATTTTAAAGCTCCAAGAATATATTCTCAGTGTCTGAATTACAAAATTTTGCCCCATTTTTTTCCACTCAAATGGGATGCTATAGTAAAACTTCTTGTGCACTTGTCTCATCTCTTTCTTTTTCCGCTATGAATAGATTTTGAGTTTTTAAAGATCATGCAGCATGATACAGTCCTCATAATACATGCTCAATAAATAATGCCTGTAGTGCATAACTGGAAGGCATGTTACAGATCATCTAGTTTGAGTCTCCTGTGTCAGAGATGAGAAAACTGAACCTTGGAAATCTTTATATAACCAGATTCATGGTTATATAAATTGGCAATTAAAGCTAGAATTCACACCTTTTGACTTCTGTGCAAAGTTGCTGCCTCAGATATAAACCTCTGGAGTTCCCATCATGGCTCAGTGGTTAACAAACCCAACTAGTATCCATGAGGACTCAGGTTCAATCCCTGGCCTTGCTCCGTGGATTAAGGATCTGGCATTGCTGTGGCTGTGGCATAGGCCAGCAACTACAGCTCCAATTTGACTCCTAGCCTGGGAACCTCCATACGCCGTGGGTGCGGCCCTAAAAAGACAAAAGACTATATATATATATCTGACAAATGCCTCAAAAGTTTGCATTTATGGCCTCATTGGCTCACTTTGACTTACTCCATCCTATAACCTGGCTAAACATCTTTGTGTAGGTACTTTTCAATCATTCATTTATTTGTCTACTAGTTAATGCATATTTATTCACTGCCTTCTAATTATACTAAATGCTGAATATACATAATAAATACAGAGTATGTAGTCTCTGCACTCAAGAAATTTGCAATCTATTGGAAGACACAGGCAATAATCTAATAAGTAAGTACATAAGGACAAACATGGCTAAATGCCATTAAATACATAAAACTATGAAGTGATGTGGACTGGTGGTTGGAAACTATAAGATGGTCAGGAAGTGTTGAGGAATGACAAGCAAAGAACAAAAGGAAAAGAAGAGAATTCAATTTGCATTCCTTTTTCTCTTGGCTACAACCCTTGGTTAAAGCTATCACATATGCATGAAAACAGTTTCCAACCCACCATGCCATACTGTATTCTGCCTTTCACTGCACTTGTAGTTTAAGATTCACTTTTTTCAAATAAAATCCTCTAAGTCCATTCCATTATTGAGCCTTCTGCTAGTTTCTCATTTTCAAGTTGAAATTCTGGCCAATCCCTTACCCCCTTAGCTGCTTAACTAACTTTATTTATTCAGTTGTCAAACATTCACTGGCTGAATGACAGGCACTGAGCTAGAAACTTCAGGAACATGAAGATGAGTAAGACACAGCCCATTTCTAATCAGTAGAAATAAACATATAAACCTAATTCTAAAATATACTGAGATGCTACAGAAACCACTGTATCAGGATAGGGGAATAGGTCAGCGAAGACTTCACCAAGATGAGTGTTAAATGATGAACAAAAGAACACTGAGAATGTAATTGAAGACAAGACCATCCTAAACACTCTGTGAAACAAGGCAAGTAGACATGACCTCTGGCCTCTGGAAACCTCACATCAAAGGAGAAAGTGATGTAGGTTCAAATTCAGGACATAGGTTAAACAAATATGGCCATTGTAATGAAAATGAGCAATATGCTAGTGAAAGGGCAGGTGTTTTTGCATAGTCATAAGTGAAAAGGAAATTATGGGAGCATTTTTCCCAGCAGGAAATTGCCAGAACATTTCAGATAGCCATAGCAGCCCGTAGCCTTTCTGAAGGAATAGGACTAATTTGTTTACTCAAATTAAACAGCTAATAGTGATTGGTTTAGTTTCATAAGTGTGCCTATAAAAAAAGTATCTCTAAATACACTTTCAAAAATCAAGTGCCCACTTAGTAATGAGACTAGTATAAGAGGTTAAACTGAAATGTACCTTTCTAAGGAAACCTTTCTTCTAAAGCCTCTTAGACATATTTCAAGTGCAGGAGGCAAAAGAAACTCTACTAATACCTATGAGTTTGTGCATAAGTGGTTGGTATTTTCATCATTAATCAACAGTATCTCTTTTGCTTTGATTTTCCGTGACCATCTAATTTTATTTTATAGCTTCGTAATTTTTTAACGTTTCATAGCAGTTTTCCTTAACTTTTCTAATTTCACTCCTTCATCCCAAGAAAGAACATTTGATGTGATCAATTTAGTATTTCCAGTACAGAAGAAAATTGCATGACATAACTGTTTTTCAAGAAGGGATCTTTCTGAAAAAGTCAATGGAAGAGTTTTATCAAGAAAGGTTTCAATTTGTAGAATTTGTTGAATTGTGTTGGTTATAAACATTACTCTCTGAGAGATATGAAGTCAAGTATACACACAAAAAGCTTATTAATACATTTAGGAAATAAATGTATGAGTTTGGGAAATAAAGAGTATTAATTGGTAACATTGAGATTCTCAGATACAGTAATGTTTCATTATTTGGAGTTTGTTTATTCAGCAACCTCAGCTATTAGAAACACTATTCATTACATGGGCAATACTTCTACTAAGAATAAAACTTTTAGGACCCCAATAGGACCCCAATAGGAATAGAGCCTATGCGGTTTACTCAAGCACTCACCCTGAGCCTGTTTGCACTTATTGCAGAGAATCCTAAAAACCTCAATTTCCTAGTGCCCTGCAAATTAGAAGTAAAATATAGAACAAGTTGGAGAAAGCTACCACAAAAGGCAATGAGAAGTGATAACTAACATCCTGACAGGGAGAAAAAGAGGAAGAATATTACATAAAGGAAAGTAAAAATTCAAACCCCATCAGTCTCTGAGACGTAAATACCTTATTAGTTCCAGGGATAGGCTTAACAGTACAGTTCATATTTTATTGCCTGAGAAATATGCAGTGCATTTCACACGGCTTTTAAGAGATTCGATATTTTTATCATTTTAGTATTGGGAGCGATGACCTCAGTTTTTAGCAAAATTTACATGTGAAAATTATGTCCTTTTCATTAGAAAATGCTAGATAAATGAAAGGTGACAGTATAAATTATTACAGATGGCAACCACTCCTGCTGGCCTGTCTGTGCATGAGCATGTGTGTGATGGCTCTTTCTCAGTGTCTTTGGGACAACTTTCTGCTAGATATTCTACTTGTTTCTTTACCTTTCTCTTTCTCTCTTTCTAGCCGGAGACCACCCCCATCACCAACTCGTCCCACTATAATCCGTCCACTAGAATCCTCCCTGTTAGACTAAACGAAGTGTCTGGCATGGCAATTAATTACTAATGAATTATGCGAGAGCAAAATATTTGATAACTGTTGCAGTAAATCATGAGTAGTCGCATGTGTGGACATCAGTAGGCAAGTAACCAGTTTTACTAATGCATTCACTGCTCACCTTCATTGCTCATGGTATGTCAAACTTTGGGGGTTTGACTCTTGAAAACTGCTGACTCTTTGAGGCTTTATATGTCGTATCGACCAAGGTAGGTTGTTTGACAGCCCTCTGCTTTGAGGACCATTGGCCTGCCCTGGCGTATATGTGGAATTGCTTTGACAAGTTTCGCAGGTTACGTACCAGATAGCCCATTCGATATAATTCTGAAGAGATAAGAGATAGTGGGCTTATACCTAAATGATACATATTTATTTCCCCACATTCTGTTTTGACTAATGGAAATTATGTTGTCTGTTATTAATGTTTCTGTCTACTCCACAGTTACCTTTTTTAGATACTCTTTCCTTCCCCCTTATTCCATAAGACTACTAGAAGGTGATTTTTTTTAAATTTAGAATTCCTTAAATATAAAACTTTTCCAGAAGCACGAGGTAGTTTGCAAAGGAAAAGTTAATGTGTTGCTTGCTCTAGAGGGCTTCTCATGCCAATGCGTTTTGCTTCATGCTAGAAGCATATTCAACAGTGAATCAAAGCTTGTTTTTGGTAGTCAGCAAATTTAGCAAGTTAGTTTCAAAGTTCTAGGAAGAAGCAAAATATCACACCTCTAGAAGCATCCAGACAAACGTCATGTCTTTATTCACTTATGTGCTTACCTCCTCATAGGTTATAGTGAAGGCTGATAGGGAAAATATTTAATTTTGTATATGGATCTAATTTGGGGATAAGTACACTTTGGCACTAATTCCAGTTGGTTTATTTAGTTAGTTAATTGGAGCAAAAATGTTTCTCTTTCCATGCTAATATGTAATTCTCCCATGTAAAAATTTAGCCTACCTTTAAAACAGGTTTAATGTAACTTATTGTCCATTCTAGGCTTTCTGGATAAATCCAAGTCTTACTGTGGGATAACCATATTGAAAGAATGGAACCTGGAATGGAAAGAAAAGTCATTTAGTATGTGATGCCTTGGTTTAAGAGCAGAGCTCACACTCCTACGGCCAGACAGCTTCAGTGTCTCTTTCCCAGTCATTCCAGAAAATGGTATTAAGACACTGAGATTTAAAGCAAATCGGCAAATTCTAACATTTCTAGAACTTACAAGAGCAGCTTAGCCTGGGGGTTAATAGTTCAGTCTCGAGGCTGAGTTTTGGACTACCTAGGACTTGATGATTAGGTTGTAGGAAGCAGCCAGAAGCCAACTGGAATTCTGTCTGCTAACTGTTCCCAGACAGCACACCAAGTATTCACTGAACAGTTGTATCCCATGACACTATTTCATATTCTACAGAAGTAAATCAGTTTTAACCAGCTGAAATGTCTGCCTTTGAAAGCAGCAAACATGATTTGTATGTTAACTTAACTTTAATTTCCTGTGTGGTTTATATCCAAAGCAGACACCCATAAAGTATGAAGGAAAAACTTTTTAACCGTTATTAAAAAGAGAACTTGCCAAGTTGAATGGCATTGTTTTGAACTTATTCTAAAGGGTTAAAACTAGCCCATTTAGGCAAACATCAGAGAATACAATATTCACAAAAGATGCATTTCAACTTTTAAATTGCAAGTGATTGTATAAGGAATGCCACCCTAAATCTTCTATCTTATTTTTCCTCATGGAAAAATTAACGGTGAATGAAACGGGTGTGCAAGATACATACTGTATTTTTAAAATAGTATTGCAACTAAATGGAAATATGTTAAGCATACATCCATAGTAAAATGAATAGTCTACAGTGGTATCTTTTCATAAAATTTCCTCTTAAGATTCCTTTTGCTTCTTCTTTTGAATTCTCTAAAATAGGCAGCTAACGGGTTGTATACTTCAGGGTTTGGCTTTGTGCTTGCTATATGTGGTTTAGCATTTTGCTGTATTTCAAAAATTTCCTTCGGTTAAAGGAAAATATTGTGGATAACCACTAGTGTGTTCTTAGATCAGCACAAACCATGTCAAAGAAAATTGGAATTTTTTTCCAAGTTTCTTTGCACTAATTTCATGCAGTCATAAACAATGGCATTTGTTACCTTTGGCTTTTGCTCTCAGATTGTTATCCCACAGTTTCACTGTCCTAATTGTCTCTTCTTATGTGTACGCTTTTGTTTTATTTTACTTCTAAGTTATTTCTAATAGAACCCTGCTGCCCCTGGAATTTCAGCCGTCATGTTGGAGAATATTTTCAGTTTACTGCAGTGCTGTGTCCTATGATTAGTATTAACCCCATTTCCCAAAGGGTTTACATTCTGCTAAAAAGAGACGCCCATGTAAAATGTAAAAAAAAAAAAAAAAAAGTAAAAGTCAGAGGCTCTAGGATGTGCAATTTGAAGTACAGCATTCATATCAGGCCTTAAGATGGGAGTGTAACTTAATAAGTTTTCTACATGTTTCCCATACACTTCAAATCTTTCATTTAACTTCCTCCTGATTGCTCTGATGTTGTCTACACAACAGATGTAGCTCCATCATGTCTAGTACAATAAAACATACAGTGCTTTTAGGATTTGGAAAAATAAACTATATGTTTATTTGAAAGGTAAATCTATTTTATTGTCATATGCTAAACCTTGCATGCTTATTGACTAATTGGAATAACCATTTACTCAACTGTGGACAGAGGATTGAAATAGTATTGAGTTAGAACAGATATATGACATTTTCAGAAATCGTCTGCCAAGATTACTCCTCTGAATATTGCTTTTAGCTGTGTTTTGTAACATAGAAAAGCAGTAGGGTCTGTTTAATTAGCAAATTGCCTACTTGTTCAGATACAACTCATACTGTTCCAAAATATAATAAAACCAAGTTCCTGTGATATAACTATAAGCCTTCTGGTCTTAGAATTAAAAAGTAGTCATATAGACTCATTTTATGACTTTTAAGTATACTGTAGCCATAATTCTTAAATATGAAATGGGACCCAATACCAGTATGTGATAACTGTTGATGTTTTCTGTGTACATACACATTTTCTATGCATGTGCCTCTATGTATACAGTATATACATAGTAAATTTGTTTCTAGAAGTACATGTATTTTGTGCCCCTTTGGGTAAGTAGGTTTAAAATCACTTGTTAAAATGCCACAAGCATGAGTGTGATTGTATGTGTATTGTATATACATGTATGTGTGTAAATATTTATGTATACATGTGCTTCGTATGTGTGCATATGAATATATTTTTTAAACTGTGCCAATATAAGCATTAGCTTTATATCTTCCATAATACATGATAACAGTGGTTCATGTCTCATAACATTCATGAGGTATACAAAATTTTCTCCATATCGTATTCATTCTGAGAGGCACAAGTCTCAGAATTTCCATGACAACATGGTAGAATAACATCCACAGGCATTTATTGACATCTAAATTCACAGCATTGCTGTTGAAGAAGAAATTATCTTTGCCAATATAGCTCAATATAGTAAATGTAAGCTCCAGAAACCTACTTAAAGATCTTCGATTAGAATTATAAATTATCCTTGGATTGCTGTGCTGCATCTTAAAAAGCCAAGTTGGTTTATATTGTCATTTGTCTCTGTATGGTAAAGGTCAAAATATAAAGTAGAGGGACACAGTAGTGGATTTTTCTGAGTAAATTTGCTTAAAATGAGAGGAAGAAGCTATGTGATACCTCAGAGGCAGGTCATCCATCCACTTTGTCAGGTAACCATTTTTAATTTGACCAACAATATATTTATTTGAAATTGACAAGAATCTCCTTAACATTGAGAATAAAGCTTATGTAGTAGATATCTGAACTATGGAACCCAGTGAAAGAATATTTGAGACTCAAGCCCTGAGTTTTATATCATTTCACCAAGACTTCACGCTGTGAGCTCAGAGTTTCGTGTGAATGAAGCTAGATGATTTCCAAGAAACAATTATTGGTTCACTGGATCACTCATTCCTTTCTTAACAGCTCAATTGTATCTTCTAGATAATCTTCAGTCATCCTGTCTAGTTGATATGTTTAAAATTATGTGGTGCTCCGTATTGTGAGAGTTTAAGAATACTTTGAAGCATATGTAGTATATGCATTGCTATTTGTATAAAATGTGTAAGGATTTGTGTATGTATGAGAGCAAGAGAGAGGAACTCAAGGGAGTTTCTTGTTTATCTTAAGACCTGTTCATACTGGTATATTGGTGACACTTCTCACCTTTCTGGTCTGGGGTTTCACACATGGCTCAGCTCAAGGCTTCATTTCTTTTTCATTTGTACCCTCAAATTCTATAATGTAATGTTTTTAAAACTGTGATAAAATTACTATGTTTAACCTCTTGCATCGTCTGTTGCCAATTTGATAAAAATGATACCTTCCAACCAGAAATGCCACCATGACTTGATTTGTGTTCAATTTCATATGTACAGCCTTTGTTTTGCTTGCCTGTCTATGTTTCTTTTCTCTCCCTTTTCTGAATCACACTCCTATTTTGCTTTTTTTATATAAAGAAACAGCCTACAGAAGCAAAATCTTGTCTTCTCTGTGGATTCTTTAATTACTTTGAGCCAGATCACTCTCCACTGTCTTCTTGGCACTTTCAGGATTTCTTAATGCTGATATATGGATGGATTCTGTGAATTGAATTTTTGAAGCAAGTTCCTAAAACCTGTATCATTCTTGAAGGTCACATGTACCTATTGTGAAAATGTGAAGCTGTATTTCTGAACCTGAAATAAATGATAACATTTGAAGGATTTCCCCCTTCCTCATTCTTATATATATTAGAGTCACGTCTATGCTTATCAAGATCTGAGACTTGTAAATATTTATAACTCCTTTGATACAGTTGGCCCAGAATTTCTAATACAGAGAATGTTAGCATTTGGCATTGCTGTCATTAATTTGGGAAAGGATGAGATTTTTAAAGGGAGCAAATTGGACAAATTAAAGGTGAGAGAGTGGGAGACGTTACACTCCTGTTCAGAAGTCATTGTTGTACTAGGTTAAGAAGGACGTATCTTTGGCCGCCAGAGGGTGCGAAGTGACACTTGCCAAGAAGCACTGTGACATTTTGCTATTGAAAAGGAGGTGATCCTGAAAAACTAAAAGTAGAAGGAGAGAATGCTCTGCCTACCAAAGGCATTTCTTGCAGTAAGTAATTGAGCTCCTGTCTCAACAGTAAGCCTTCATTGTTGACTCAGTGGGCACCGATTGAGGTGAGAAGTTTCCCCAATATTAAGAAAATGGAAGGGTGTTCAGTATCTATACATGTCCTTATCCTGAGTTTCCAGATAATAGATTAAGATTCCTTGTTATACAAGAGTTTTGATGATGAGCCTCTTTATCACCTGCATAGATCCAGAGTGTGCCATCTAAAAGCAGAAGACAGGAATGAGGGAGGAAGGTGTTTGTTTACTTTCTCTTTGTGTTCAGGATATGCTCTTTGTGAAAAGATAAATTGAAAAGATTGTTGGGCTAATATACACTTTTCTGTTGGAATTTCTTTCCATATTCATTAGTGGAGCAATGAATGCCTTCAAAGGAAGCTTCTTAATGGAAGAAAGAGCCTGTGACTTATGCTGTTCACTTGTGGGTTATGTGTGTGTGTGTGATTATATATTCAGAATAGTTCCTGACAGAAATTACCAAAACCAGGAGTTCCCTGGTGGCTCAGTGCATTTAGGGTCCAGTGTTGTCACTGCTTTGGCTCAGGTTGCTTCTGTGGTGCGGTTTGATCCCAGGCCCTGGAACTTTTATATACCCCAGGCACAGCCAAAAAAAAAACCAAAAACAAAAAATCAAAACCAAACAACCTTATTGTAACTATTTGGCAAATTTCCATTTGTATTTAAAAATAGTTCCAACATCAGTGTTACAAAAGGGGAAGACATTACAGAAGCTTTAATATCAGATTGCAGGGTTAGAGTCTCCATTTTTCCCAGACTTTTTTGACCATCAGTGCTTTGTTCGTAGAGCATTTGATAGGACTAGTGTTCTGCGGTACATGCCTTAGGAAATACTGCTTAGTGGCTTTATGCCAGAGGGAAGAGGCATTGAGTGAGATTATTCTAGTACAGACTGTCACTAACAAAACCTTGGCGGATAAAATCAAGTGTCATAGCAACCAGAGCTCCCACCTCAGGGCCATCCTCCTGGAGCTCCAGTGCTTTGTCACCACTGTGTCTGAGACCCAAGGAAGTAGGTCACATAGGAGCAGGAGGTGTGAAAGCAGATGCAAGGAGTCCTAGGGAGCCTTGTGGAAGACTCAGATAATTTTCAATATTACTTTTTCTCTCTTATTCTCCAAAAAAAGAGCTTCTTTAGTTACATCACGCCCATCATATTCTTATAAAGGGAGGGATCTAGGCTGACGTAAAAGTGAAGATCATCAGAAATTCCCCTTGTGGCTCAGCGGAAACGAATCCGACTAGTAACCATGAGGTTGCAGGTTCGATCCCTGGCTTTGCTTAGTGGATTAAGGATCTAGCCTTGCTGTGAGCTGTGGTGTAGGTCCTGCATTGCTGTGGTTGTGGCATAGACCTGCAGCTGTAGGGCCGATTCAACCCCAAGCCTGGGAACCTCCATATGCCTCAAGTGCAGTCCTAAAAAGCAAAAAAAAAAAAAAAAAAAAAAAGTGAAGATCATCAGAGAAGCATTGAGAAGAATGACTGTTCTTATTGCCTTTCTTGTCTCACTTTCCCAAGCCTTCAGGCTCACCAGTAAGTTATCTAAGTGATGGGCAAAGAAAACAAGCAGAGAATGCTTTGTGAGATTGTAACGGACAAGAAAAAAGTTCTAAGGAAGGCCTTCCCAGGGATCTTGCTCTCGAGGAGCGTCACCTAAGAACAGATTGCAGTGATACAGAAGAACTTATTTATAAAACAGAAACAAACTCAAGGATTTTGAAATTAAACTTAGGAATACCAAAGGAGAAACTTTGGGTGGGTGGGGGGAATGGCTGCATTGGGAGGATAGGATTAACATAAACACCACTATATATCAAGTAGATAACACAAGGACCTATTGTATAGTGAAGGGAGGTTTACTCAATGTTTCTAATAGCCTATGGTGTGGGGAGAATGGATATATGTATATGTGTAACTAATCCACTTTGCTGAAATCATGATGCTCCTATGACATTGTAAATCAGATATACCCCAGTAAAATTTTAAAAAGAACTGATTGAAGCATTGAGGTAGAATAACAAGAGTGTGGATAATTCATCATTCTTATTAATAATGAGTTCTCTGTTTGGCCGCACCCACAGTATATGGAAGTTCCTGAGTCAAGGACTGAATTCGAGCCATGGTTGCAACCTACACCACACCTACAGCAACCCAGATCCTTAACCTGCTCTGCTAGAATGGGGATACAACCCGAGCCTTTTCAGTGACCCGAGCTCCTGATGTTGGATTCATAACCCACTGTGCCACAGCAGGAACTCCAATAATGGGGTCTTTTATATATGAATTACGCTCATGTTCCCACACACAGCTTTTCCTGCCACCTTAACTTGCTGTTTTGGCCAAACAATTCTTTGCAGTTATTTTTCAGAAAGCTTAAGAAGGCATAACCTGAAACTATAATCTTGAGTAGGTAGAGTTTGCTTGTATGATGAAGGCTAGCATGTATTAGCAACTTAGTATCCCAACTCAGTGTTCCGAACTCAGTGACATTTTCATGTTAGCTGTGGCCACGGTATAAGGTACCTTTGTAGCCCTTCATATAAAATGCCCTGGTATTTTCACACTTCTAGCACATTTTGCCTTCAAGCACTTCAGCCTTGTTAAGTAATATAGAGAATTCTGGAAGAGAACTAATGAAAACTCAAACTGCCAAGATCCATAATAAAATTAACTCTGAGCTGCTATACTGCGTCATCATCAACAATGATCTTTTGGCAGTGAGAGGAAAGTTAGAAACAGGATTGAGTGAGGAGGGAAAGAAAGGAGCTAGGGGATAAATGGCCCTCTGATGTTTGAGGCAAATATTCTAGCTGTCCGTGAAATATATTCCAAGACATAAAGTTTCGGAGCCTGTCTCTGGACTAGAACACCAAACTGGCTCAAACAGGAAAATGCTTTGGCATATGCTGACAAAATGTCCCTTTAGCACTGTGGACTTGCTGTTCAGTTTAATGGCTCACCTCCCCACCCTGCTGGGGTAATTAAGGTGTTCCAAAGCCCCTTCAGAACTCAAAAATAGTTTCTGTTTGCTGGGCAGGTGATAAATCTCATTGAGCCTGACAGGAATTTAATTACACTTTCTTCATGAAAACACCAGGGATACCCATTACCTGGATCTCTAAAGCTAAAGGCTCGCAGACCCCCCGCAGTTGAAAGGTTACGGACCAATAACAAGTTCTTCATCATTTAAATGGATGGGAGGCCTCCTTAAGTGCAGCCAGCTTAAATTGGACCAAAGAAAAATTGGTCTTGGACTTTGAGGAAGGTAAGATCGTTTTTCACCACTGCTTAGAAACAGCCAGGTCAGTGTGGCTCCATTAACAGCTCCTGGAAGATGAAAAAGCAGTTTGTTTTTGTTTTTGTTTTTGTTTTTCATAGACCTTATTGCTCCACTCACTGAAGTGTTACAGAAGTAGGATGGAAGTGAGTATGTTGTTGCATACCTGAATGGGTAGCCAGAAAGAAGTCTCCCCAGGGAGCAGGGTCCTGAACTAACCTCACAGTTCTGTGGCTTGCTGTAATGTGGGGCTCATTACCAATTGTGCTGGAAAGAGGAAATTAAATATAGACTGCTGGAAACCAGTGGGAAAGCTTCATTGGGCCTGCTGTTTTCCTACTTACAGAGCTGTCCATGGCCACGTAGAGCTTCCTGTATCTTCCTAGTTGCACATCATCCAGAGACATTGATGTCAAAATGAAGCACAACTCTGGACCCTTATTTCACAGTCAGTGGCTCTGATAAAGTGCAAGCCAGGCGAGGGAGAAAGAGCCAGCAAATGAAATTTCATTTATGCTGGACCCAGTGCAGAATAAATAAGAACTTCAGTTGCACCTTACACTGAGACAGAGGCAAATCTTACAAAATCCTGGGGTCACTGTGGACCAGACAGAGCCTCATAATTTGCCTAGGCCTGGAAAGACTATCACATCAGGATTTTCACCTGGAGGAAATTCCTATTTACAAATCCTTTTCTCCCAGATTGACCCCAGCTATTTTCTGCATTGTGGTTACATTGCTCCTTTGACCTCTTGCTGCCTTCTACTTTCCCAAATCTTAAAAAAGAAAATTTCACCTGGCATGTTTCTATATCAGCTCTCTCCCCCACCCAATGGAGACTTCACAACATTTATTGAAATCTTTGGAAATAACTAAATGTCACAAAATCAGGGTTGGGAAACAAATACTCAAGTTGTGAAGGTATGTGGCTCTGGTACTGCTCCCAGTTCTCCTGGATATGATTGCATGGGTTTATCATACCAGGGTACAAACTAATAAGGTTTTGGAGTGGGCTCAAGTGGCCCAGACCTAGCACCTGGCTGCTGGCCAGGAAACATCCTAGGAGCTGCTTACTATGCCATGTGGTTCTCTCTCACTTCCCCTGCATGTCTGCATGGTTTTTGTCTGATTTGAATTTAATTTTTGTGGGATAGTTTTGCATGCTCTTATTTGGATTTATTTTTCTAATTTAAACATTGTTTTCTTCCTCTGCATGTGTTTTTCTTTTCGTTATTTTGTTTTGTTTTGTTTTCACTAGGCGACCCCCTCCTGCAGTTCCAGAACGACCATCCTAACCCCCATCATTCATCTCCTTTTGTTTCCGACAACATGTCCATCCGTGGTATTTAAAAACCTTCTGTTTGCACTATATGTCATATGTACATAAAAACTTTTATTTTTGATCCATGTCTGTAATAAAAACAAATTTTATTCTATATAAAAAAATGAAATGTGTTTTGTTTCTTTTTCTAAAGAAGACTCAAATTAAGATAGGAGTTTGTTTCACCTAAAAGCAGGTAAAGTGAAAAATAAGTAATTTGATCTTTTTAAGAGGCTCAGATTGAAAATGATTGATTTTTAAGTTCTTAAAGCATTGTGATTTAGGATTCTCTTTGGCAGAGAATAATAATCTATCTTCGATTGAAATGTCTGTCCACTGGAAGGGTAAAAGATGAAGTAAAAATCCTAGGTGTCTAGAAAAAACACAGGGGGCCAAACAACTTCAAGCTGCCTTCAAAACCTCATTAATAATGGCAATTGCACCAAGACTTTTTTTTCTATTTTTGTTGTTTTTCTAGAAGATAAAAATGTAAGACTATGGGAGAAATTATAAGTTTGAAACATTTAAATCTCATTCATTCTATCTGGCAAATTCAGGGGAGAAAACACATCAGTCAAATAAAAGTAAAAGGCAAGGAGACGTTGCCACCTTGAGAAGAAAGATTCTTAATGATGTCAGTAGAATAAGAAGAATTGAGTCTATGTAAGTTTGCAGGCAAAGAGAACATTTTTTAATACCTTAATCCTCAAATAACCACCCCAACACTGAAATTGTAAGCTGTCATTAAAGACAAATCTGAAAGATTTATCCAAATAAAATATTTATCATTAAGGTAATATAGTCCATCCTTTGAAATATGTGATCTGAAATATGTGATCCCAAAGATTCTAGATTTCATTTAGAATTTTCTTTTTGAAGATTTACATGGTATAAATTTGAGTTTAAAAGGATGTCCTCTTGGATGACATCACCTCTGATTATGCCTCACCTTAGCATATTAAGACAAAAAACTACAGGACAGGGAATTAAGACGGCGGAATAGAAGGACTGGAGCTCAACTTCTCTCATAAAAACAACAAAGTTACAACAAATGCTGAACAACCTTCAACCAAATGGACTGGAAACTTTCAAAAAGATAACCTACTCCAGAAGACAACGAGGAAGCCACATCAAGAGATAGGCGCCATTACGTGATATAAGCAATCCCATACCTGCAGGGTGGGAAGCTCACAGACTGGAAAGTAACTGTACCACAGAGACTCACCTACAGGAGTGAGAGTTCTGAGCCCCATGTCAGGTCCCCAAGCCTGAGGATCTAGCAATGGGAGAAAGAGCCCCCAGAGTATCTGGCCTGGAAGGCCAGTTGAGCTTGTGTGAAGGAGCTCTATGGGACTGGGGGAAATGGAGACCCCATTCTTGAAAGGTTCACACAGACTTTCATGCACCAGGTCCCAGGACAAAGCAGTGGCTCCATAGGAATCTGGGTCAGACCTGACTACAGTTCTTGGAGGATCTCCTGGGAAAACAGGGCGGGGGGGGGTGACTATTTCATTGTGGGGGGGATATTGGAGGCAAAGATCTCAGGAATATTAATCAGTGTGTGCTCCTCTAGAAGTGACCATTTTATGAAAATCTTGCCCCACCCATCAGAGCTGAGAAGCCCCAGGCCAAACAATAATCCAGGTGGGATCACAGCCCCACCCCCTTCAGTAAATAGGCCACCTACAGACCCCCAGGCACACAGCCACCTCTAATCTCACCCAGAGACAAAGCCTCACCCACCAGAGGGATAGAAATCAGCCCCATGTACCTGTGGACAGGCACCAGTCCCTCCCATCAGGAAGCCTACAGCAAGCCCCTGTACCAACTTCAGCCACAAGGGGGGAAAACACCAGAAGTAAGAGAAGCTACAACTCTATTGTCTGCAAAAAAGGAGACCATACCAAAAACCTATAATATGAAAAGGCAGAGAACTATAATTCAGATAAGGAAGCAAGAAAAAAAACCCGGAAAAACAGCTAAGTGATCTGGAGATTATCAGCCTTCGGGAAAGACTAGACTGATGATGCTGAGGATGATGCAAGACATTGGAAATAAACCAGAGGCAAAGACTGATAATTTATAGCCAACATGGAGCAAAGAAATAGAAGACTTAAAGCTTAAGCAAGCAGAGATGCAAAAATACAATAACTGAAATAAAAAATTCATTGGAAGCAACCAACAGCAGAATACAGGAGGCAGAAGAATGAATAACTGAGATGGAGGACAGACTAGTGGAAATCACTGATGTGGAACAAAAAAGAGAAAAAAAGGTTGAAAAGAAATGAAGAGCGTCTCAGAGAACTCTAGGACAACATTAAACTCACCAACATCCATATTATAGGGGTGCCAGAAGGAGAAGAGAGAGTGAAAGGGACAGAAAAAAATTCAAAGAGATAATAGCCAAAAACTTCTCCAACATGGGAAAGGAACCACTCACTTAAATCCAGGAAGAACAACAAGTACCATATATAATAAACCCAAGGGGGAACACCCAAGGAGAAATCGAAAGCTTTACATAAGCAAAAGCTAAGAGAATTCAGCAACAATAAACCAGCCTTACAACAAATACTAAAGGAACTTCTCGAGGCAGAAAAGAAAAGGCCACAACTAGAAACAAAAATACAACAAATGACAAGGCTTATAAGTAAAGGCATATTTACAGTAAAGGTAGGAAATCATCCACACGTGAATATCCTACCAAAACCAGAAATCATGAGAAGAGGAGGGTACAAATACAGGACACTGGAGGTGCACTTGCAGTTAAGAGACCAACAACTTAAAACAATCTTGTATATGTATAGACTCCTATATCAAAACTTCAGGGTAACTGCAAACCAAAAATCTACAATTGATATACAAATAAGAAACATCAACTCAAATACAACACTAAAGATAGTCATCAAACCACAAGAGAAGAGAACAAGAGAAGTAGGGAAGAAAAAAGAGCAACAAAACCAAATCCAAAACAGTTAAGAACATACATATCAGTAATTACCTTAAATGTAAATGGACTAAATGCCCCAACAAAAAGACATAGACTGGCTGAATGGATACAAAAACAAGATCCATATACATGCTGTCTTCAAGACACCCACTTCACTTCTAGGGACACATACAAATTTAAAGTGAGAGGATGGAAGAAAATATTCCATGCAAATGGGAATCAAAAGAAAACTGGAGTAGCAATACTCACATCAGACAAAGTAGACCTTAAAATAAAGAATATTATAAGAGACAAAGAAGGACATTACATAATGATCAAAGGATCAATCTAAGAAGAAGATATAACAATTGGAAATATATGTGCACCCAACACAGGATCACCTCAATGTATAAGGCAACTGCTAACAACCTTAAAAGGAGAAATTGACAATAGCACAATAATAGTGGGGGACTTTAGCATCCCACTTACATCAATGGACAGATCATCCATACAGACAATCAACAAGGAAACACAGGCCCTAAATGAAGCATTAGACAAAATGGACGTAATAAATATTTATAGGACATTCCATCCCAAAGCAGCAGAATACACATTCTTCTCATGCACATGGAACATTCTCTAGGATAGATCACATTCTGGGCCACAAATCAAGTCTTGGTATCTTTAAGAAAATTGAAATCATATCAAGCATCTTCTCTGACCACAATGCTATACAACTGGATATCATTCACAAGGAAAAAACTGCAAAAAACACAAACACGTGGAGACTAAACAACATGCTACTAAACAACCAATGGATAACTGAAGAAAAATTAAAGAAGAAATTAAAAAACACCTAGAAGCAAATGACAGCAAAGATACAACACTCCAAAACCTATGGGATGGAGCAAAAGCAGTTCTAAGAGGGAAGTTTATAGCAATACAGGCCTACCTCAGGAAACAAGAAAAAGCTCAAACAATCTAGCTTTACATCTAAAGCAGCTAGATAGAGAAGAGACAAGATCTTAAAGTTAGCAGAAAGAAATAAATCATAAAGATCAGAGCAGAAATCAATGAAATAGAAATGAAGAAAACCTATAAAAGATCAATGAAACTAAAAGCTGGTTATTTGAAAAGATCAAAAAAATTGATATACCCTTAGCCAGACTTATCAAGAAAAAAAGAGGACTCAAATCAATAAAATTAGAAATGAAAAAGGAGAAGTAACAATGGACATCACAGAAATACAAAGGATCATGAGACTACTACATGCAACTATATGACAATAAAATGGAAATCCTAGAAAAAATGGACAAATTCTTAGAAAAGTACAATCTTCCAAGACTAAACCAAGATGAAATAGAAAAGATGAATGGACCAATCACAAGAACTGAAATTGAAACTGTGATTAAAAATTTTCTTGGGAGTTCCTGTCGTGGCGCAGTGGTTAACGAATCCGACTAGGAACCATGAGGTTGAGGGTTCGGTCCCTGCCCTTGCTCAGTGGGTTAACGATCCGGCGTTGCCGTGAGCTGTGGTGTAGGTTGCAGACGCGGCTCGGATCCCGCGTTGCTGTGGCTCTGGCGTAGGCCGGTGGCTACAGCTCTGATTCAACCCCTAGCCTGGGAACCTCCATGTGCCACAGGAGCGGCCCAAGAAATAGCAACAACAACAACAACAACAAAAGACAAAAGAAAAAAAAATTTTTTTCCTGGACTTTCCAGAAGTCCAGGACCAGATGGCTTCACAGGCGAATTCTTTCAAACATTTGGAGAAGAGCTAAAACCTATCTCCTTCTGAAACTATTCCAAAAAACTGCAGAGGGAGGAAGACTCCCAAATTCATTATGTGAGGACATCACCCTGATACCAAAAACCAAAGATACCCCCCCAAAAAAAATTTTATAGGCCAATTTCACTGATGAACATCAAAGCAAAAATCCTCAACAAAATACTAGCAAACTGCATCCAACAATACATTAAAAGGATTGTACATCATGATCAAGTGGGATTTATCCCAGGGATACAAGGGTTCTTCAATATCTGCAAATCCATCAGTGTGACACACCACATTAACAAGCTAAAGAATAAAAACCAAATGATCCTCTCAATAGATGAAGAAAAAGCCTTTGACAAAATCCAACACCCATTTCTGATAAAAAACCCTTCAGAAAGTGGGCATAGAGGGAACCTACCTCAACATAATAAAGGCCATATATGACAAATCCAGAGCTAACATCATTGTCAATGGTGAAAAGCTTAAAGAATTCCCACTGAGGAATCTGAGAAAAGGACAGACTGAACATCTTTGCAGAACAGATGCTGACTCATAGACACTGAAAAACTTATGGTCTCTGGAGGAGGCAGTTTGGGGGGTGGCGGTATGCACTTGGGCTGTGGGATGGAAATCCTGTGAAATTAGACTGTTATGATCATTATACAGCTACAGATGTAATAAATTCATTTGAGTAATAAAAAATAAAATAAAATAAAATAAAAGAATTCCCACTGAGATCAGGAAAAAGACAAGGATGTCCACACTTGACACTACTCTTCAACATAGTTTTGGAAGTTTTAGCTACAGCAATCAGAGAAGTAAAGGAAATAAAAGGAATCCAAATGCGACAGCAAGAAGTAAAACTATTGCTATTTGCTGATGACATGGTACTATACTTAGAAAATCCTAAAGAATCTACCAGAAAACTGTTAGAGCTCATCCATGAATTTGGCAAGGTCGCAGGATACAAAATTAATACACAGAAATCAACTGCATTTCTACATACTAACAATGAAAGATCGGAAAGAGAAATTAGGGAAATGATCCCATTTACCATTGCATCAAAAAGAATAAAATAGTTAGGAATAAACCTACCTAAAGAGAGAAAAGACCTGTACTCTGAAAACTATAAGACATTGATGAAAGAAATCAAAGATGACACAAACAGATGGAAAGACATACCATGCTCTTAGACTGGAAGAATCAATATTATCAAAATGACTATATTGCCCAAGGCAGTCTTCAGATTCAATGCAACCCCTATCAAATTACCAAGGACATTTTTCACAGAACTAGAACAAAATATTTTAAAGTTTGTTTGGAAGCACAAAAGACCCAGAATAGCCAAAGCCATCCTGAGAAAGAAAAACGGAGCTGGAGGAATCAGGCTCCCAGACTTCAGACTATACTACAAAGTAACTGTCATCAAAATTGTATGGTACTGGCACAAAGTCTGAAATATGGATCGGTGGAACAGTATAGAAAGCCTAGAATTAAATCCTCGCACCTACAGTCAACTAATCTATGACAAAGGAAGCAAGACTATACAATGGAGAAAAGATAGCCCCTTCAATAAGTGGTGCTGGGAAAACTGGACAGCCACATGTAAAAGAATGAAATTAGAACATTTCCTAACACCATTCACAAAAATAAACTCAAAATGGATTAAAGACCTAAATATAAGACCAGATACTATAAAACTCTTAGAGGAAAGCATAGGCCAGACACTCTCTGACATAAATGACAGCAACATCTTCTCAGATCCACCTCTTAGAGTAATGACAGTAAAAACAAAAATAAACAAATGGGACTTAATTAAACTTCAAAGTTTCTGCACATCAAAGGAAACCCTAAACAAAACAAAAAGACAATCCACAGAATAGGAGAAAATATTTGCAAAGAAAGTGACTGATAAAGGCTTAATCTCCAAAATTTATAAACACCTTCTGCATCTCAATACCAAAAAAACAAACAACCCCATCAAAAAAATGGCAGAAGATCTAAACAGACAGTTCTCCAAAGAAGATATACAGATGGCCAAAAAACACATGAAAAGATGTTCAACATCACTCATTATTAGAGAAATGCAAATCAAAACCACGATGAGGTACCACCTTACACCAGCCAGAATGGCCATCATCCAAAAGTCTACAAACAGTAAGTGCTGGAGAGGGTGTGGAGAAAAGGGAACCCTATTACACTGTTGGTGGGAATGTAAATTGGTACAACCCCTGTGGAAAACCGTATGGAGATTCCTCCGAAAACTAAAAATAGAACTACCATTTTATCCAGCACCCCCACTCCTGGGCATCTATCCAGAGAAAACCATGACTCAAAATGATACATGTACTCCAATGTTCATTGCAGCACTACATACAATAGCCAAGACCTGGAAGCAACCTAAATGTCCATCGACAGAGGAGTGGATAAAGAAGATGTGGTACATGTACACAATGGAATATTACTCAGCCATTAAAAGGAAAGAAATAATGGCATTTGCAGCAACATGGATGGACTAGAAATTATCATGCTAAGTGAAGTCAGTCATACAATGAGATACCAGCATCAAATGCTATCACTTACATGTGGAATGTAAGAAAAGGACACAATGAACTTCTTTGCAGAACAGATACTGACTCACAGACTTTGAAAAACATGGTTTCCAAATGAGACAGGTTGGGTGGGTGGATGCACTGGGGGTTTGGGAAGGAAAAGCTGCAAAATTTGGCTGTGATGATCTTTGTACAACTATAAATGTAATAAAATTCACTGAGTGATATAAAATGAATAAATTATCCATCTATCTATCTACCTACCCATCTATCTATCTACAGGATAGGAAAGGCAAGCACCTTGATCAGGACTTGGTGTTTCACTCACTTCCTGGCTCACCTGGACAAGTCCTGGCAAGAGGCAGTGCTGATGACATGGGTGGGAACCTCAGTTCAACCATGGGGACCCCTCTTTCTATGGCGCCTAAAAATCTTTTTTAAGGACTAGGTTCTCCTCCCCAAAATGCAAAACCAGTTTATTTCTCAAGGGAAAAACTTCATAATGGCACATTACATCCACATATACTTGTATCCCAGGTCCACTGACCTTGCATTAGAAGCACTAGTAGAGGAAATTCAAAGGTGCCAAAGCAAGGGATCAACTGAAGCTCAAGTTTACCTGGAAGCTGCTGAGTTGATGCAAAATATTGCAGGGCTCATAGTCTGTGGCCCTTTCCTTCACCTCCAGTCCAGGCATTTGATGTTTTTAATCAGTATTCTTATGGTAGCATTCTCATCCGATACCATTCTCAGCTCAATGGACACGATGTCTCTGGATTATATACACCACCTCCTCAAATGCAGTTGCAGGTGGTCAATGGGAGGGTTTTCATCGATTCATCTTTTTTAAGTGTTTGGTACTTTTCCACCTTGTCTTAAACTTGAACCTGTTTTTATGTGCAGTGTTACACCATTTAGATCTTTAAAATTTTAGATTGACCCGATGACCATGAGAAAGGAAAGCTCAAGTCATAGCAGAATGAAAGAAACAACTTGCTGACAACCTTACTCAACATGCAGGTATGGCCCTGTCCTCACATTTAATAGGTGAGAAGAAAGGGGAAAGGAGGAGAAGGGAAGGGAAGCAAGCAGCCTGGCATAGAATTAAACTATGCTGAAGTTTGTTCATGTTTCTTTACTGTTCAGAGTGGTTCTGTGTTTCATAATATCCCCTTTCAGCTCTCCTGCCCCCACCTCCACCCTCAATATTGGATAGAAAGCTGGCAAAGTAAGTTAGTTTTTCAAAGTGGCCTCAGGATCATTGGGAGGAACAAACTAATATATCCTTAATGAACATAATATTTCTAAGTATTCTTCTCCTTTTATGCATCAAACATGTATTGAATTCATAAGGATATCTTAGTTATTGGGAACACCAGAGAAGTCATAGGACAAAAGTACCTGACAGAATAGCTAAATAAGCAATTATAGGATAGAGCTAGGACAGGAGAAGATGTGGGTCATTTCTCCAGGAAGAAGTGTTCCTGACTTCTGGCTGAAGCAGCTATTTGAGTCCTAGAACCAGATTATCCACATGACCCAAAGCCTGCTAATGTTCCAGAACATGGTGACTCTGACCCCTGACAAAGAGAGAAACAATAGAACCCATTCCAGCCAATCAGAAACCGAATTTTTCCTTTCTAATGGAATAAAATAATACAAGACTCCAAATCATAGAAGTGGTGGTTAAGAAAGACATCGTGATATTGAAATTGAGTAGTCTGTTAACTTTGCTTTGGCTTCTAACAAAAAGGCTGTAGGTTCGGAAGGTACTCTGCAGCATCTTCCACTGGATACGGTGAGGAGAGTGAGAGTAACCCGGGTCTCCAGCTCGAAACACCCAGGACACCTTGGAGATGAAGAAAAGAGAACTAAAGGTAGGAAAAAATAAACAAAACTTCCCATCTCTTCCTTAGGGAGTTCCACTGGTAAATAAATGTCTCCAAGCCTTGGGAGCCACATATACACTGAAGGGTGTTTCAGCAAACATCCTATAAGTTGAAAGAAGGTAAAGAAATAACCGCTGTTATTCATGTATGATCATGAATGCCTCCAGTGGGTTTGGAGGACTATCCTTGAGTCCTCTTTATTCAAGAAATTGAAAAATGCTGTACTTGCCAACATCTGTTTTATAACTCAGCACTAAGTATGATTTAAACAAACAAACAAACAAAAAACTCAGAAAATTGATATTGGAATACTTTAGTTCAGGTCCACGAGATTCTGAAATAAACCTTTGCAACTGTGAATCCATTTTAAAGACACAAACTTCATCCCCAGAAAGAAAAGATGGCTGAAAAAGAAAAAACTTTCTGTAGGCTTTTATAAGACTACAGAGTCTATATCAGAATAAATCAAATGGAGTATGTGCCAGCACACCACTACATGTCCACATTGAAAGGGATATATCAGCTGCCTCTGCTACCATAGTATATGCCTGTTTTTGTTTTTGTTTTTATATACTACAAGTTACTATCAAATTGCAATACTGTCAACATATTAAGATAGGATTTGATGGCAGGTGGTTAGATGAGTCAAGACTATAAACTGCTACTCCTCTACTGTTTTTAATCAAATCCCATTTTACAGTACATTATATTAAGTCCCAATTCCTAGCCCCAGTTTACACCTTCAGTGATCCTTATGAATGAAAACCATGAGCAGGGGCCAGGCCCAAGGTAGAGACAGCCTTAGGAAACCCGACCGCCCAAGGGGACCAAGGAGAAGGAAGGATCCTCAAGGCAGTAACAAAGAAGTCACTGAAGCCGGCCCGCCCTCTCAAAACAGCTGTTAACAAAGTATATTTTTGAAGCTCCTTATAACACTGTGAAAAACTAGTCTTTGGGGCTCTTAAGGGCTAGTCCTAGTCCTCCTCCCCACGGGTACATCTCAGAGGCAGCGGAGAGCAAGTTGGAGCCAAGGAGACAGTTCCTTCTGCCTGCTGCTTTTTTCCCTTTGAAAGACAAAAATACATTCAGCTACATACAAAAAAGCTGCCTGGGGCCCTAAAGATCTGTTTATTTTGCAATTTAGAAAGAGGAGTTCCCTTCGTGGCTCAGCAGATAGACGAACCTGACTAGTATCCATAGGGATTCAGGTTCGATCCCTGGCCTCGCTCAGTAGGTTAGGATCCCGTGTTGCCATGAGCTGTGGTGTAGATTGCAGACAGGGCTCAGCTCCTGAGTTGCTATGGCTGTGGTGTAGGCTGACAGCTTCAGCTCTGATTCGCCCCCTAGCCTGAGAACCTCCATATGCCACAGGTACGGCCCTGACAAGACAAAAAAAAAAAAAAAAGAAGAAAGAAAGAAAGAAAGAATGAGAGGCCCACAGTGTTCTCACCACCCAGAGTCCAAATGTTCCCAGGGCCTGCGCAAGGCCACAGGGCCATCCTGGGCATGAGCACTGTGCCAGCAGAGCTTGGGAAAGCAGGAGCAGCTCCCCAAAGCTGGCTTTCTCAGAGGTCTGAGGGATGGGTTTCCCTCACCCACAGCATTGGTGAAATCCACATGCTCCATCACCCAATCAAAATCATGGTCAAGGGACTGGAGAACTAGTCCTAAAGGAACAAGACCTCACACAGGCTGATCCTGAGTGTCATTTGAAACCCAGGTGCCAGGTGGAACCAGATGGCGGCAGAAAGGGCCATTTGCCTTCCTAGGCTACTTCCTCTGGCACTCTCACCCCGCATTACCTGATGGGCGCAAGGAGGCATCAGTACCATGGTGTTGCCAGGCCCTTGGTGCCGAGTACATGTTGGTCTGTTGAGAAAAAGAGACCACCTCATCTCCGGGGAGTTCTCCTGTTAGTCACAGTACTATACCTGGGAAGAAAATGCTGTTTTGATTTGGCTGATGATTGCCATTGTTTCCCAAGGTAAACAAGCCAATATTAATTTGCACCTGCAAGATGTAAAAGACAAAAGATGCCAAAAGCACTGGCACTTGTCTAAGCTAGCTTGGCTTCCACAGAACTTCAGCTCTTCCCACTCTGCCCCTCGCCTGCAGCCAAGCTCACCAGAGCCTTCTCAGTGGTCAGAGGAGCCTGCCTCTTCAGGCCCAGTGGTTCACAGGACCTCGGGCAAACCCTGGCTCTCACTTCAGCTCTGATCCCTCTCTCCAGAATCAAACTTTCTAGAACACTACACATGGCACCGTCCCACTGTTGGAAGTTTGCATGGTTCTCAGGAAATTTGTTATTAGCCCCAAAAGAGTGCATTAGACAGAGAATTAGCACATGAATCCTATTAGAGAGCAAACAAACAAAAACCCTGTTCACGATGAAAGGAGGACACCTACACACTCAAACCACACCTTCCTCAAGCTAAAATGGAGGCCCCAGAAATCTCCCCATTGCTCCCCATCAACACTCACATTCTCATCCTCTGCCTTGAATCCACTGGGACTCACCCAGCTCTCATCCCAGCTGAGGTCAGTCAGCCGAGAACCTCTAGGTGCTGGGTCACCCTCCTCCCGGGACTCCACTTGCCAGTCTGTATGGAGATTGGAGGCTGCCTCTACTCCATGGTTTTCTCCCACCTCCCAACTTCTGAAACCTTTACCTGGTTCCCTCTATAATTCACTGCCCGTGACCAGCAGACTTCTCAATATCTTCAGCCTCTCCTCTGGGTGCGTCCCTCCCCTTCTTGCTCTAAGGACACTGCTTTCTTTCTGGGCAGCCTTCTTAGGAGAGGGTTCTTGTCTCCCACATCCTTCACACTGCTGAACCTCAGTTGGGGTAGGTATCCTTGTTTTTCATCTTTCAGACCATTCTTCCTCCATCCTCCCTAAAACCCTCAGCTTTGTACCTCATGCATCGAACTATAGTACATACCCCTCATTGTTACATTTATCTACCAACCTCCAGTTCATTTTCCTTTATTCCTTGATTTTAGCTCCTGTTTCAGTGTCACTCACTCCAGTATCATTCCTGTCATAATTCTTGGGGATTTCCAACACCCCACCCCCATCCCTCTTCTCATTTCCTTGGACTTCATTCCTTCAGTAATGTTGCCTTCCACCCTACCTCACCTAGTCACTCCCAAGGTCATAGCTTTGTCTTTATCTATTCTCAGACCTTTACTTCCTATCTTTCAATCCCTTTGAACCACCAATCCATTGACCTTTGCCCTGTCCCTCACCCCCCTGTCCTTCACTCTTGAGGTTCACTCTCCTTCTCAGCCAAATTAAATTCAATGGTCAATCATTATAGTCATGCCCATGTTTATCTACCCTTCTCCCTTGCCCTTCTCTCAATCTCATAAAATCACCACCCTGAGGAAACTCACTCCATCTACTCTGGTTTGCACTCACATAGCTGTATATGGTCAGGAAACACACACACACACACACACACACACACACACACACACACCCCTTAATTAGTTTCACTTTAAATTCATGACTGCTATTCTCAAGCAAGCCCTTACTACTGCTGGGACTTTTACCAAGCATCCCTACTCCATTCACTCTCCCAACACCCTACACTGTTTCCTACCTCCTCACTCCATCACTTTGCCCTTGCTCTCTCTCACAGCTCAGCTAATACTTTTCCTCCTACTTCCTTGAGAAAAATTGAAGCAGTCAGAAAAGAATTTCCAAAGAGTCCCATCACCTCATCTCCCCACTAACCATCTACCCACTCATCAGCATCTGTAGCTGTAAACTCTGCCTTCCTATTTGTTACCATAGCCACTTGTCAATTATCCTTCCCCTTCTAAAGCCAGTCCCTCCGAGTGTGCGTGTGCATCACTTCTCACTTGCTCAAGAATAGCACCCTAGCAATAAAGTCTTCCCTTTCTCACATCAACTTTTCTTTCTACTGTTTCATTTCCAATAAGTATGCAAGCATGCAAATTATTTCTCCCATCTTAGAAAAAAAGCTCCTTGTCCTCACCTCCCTTTTCAATGTCTGTCCTATTTCCTGGCTCCGCTTTGGTGCCAAACTTCCTGCTACTCCAATTTCTCTTCTCTTATTCTCTCTTAAAACCCACTTCAAATAGGCTTTAATTTTCACCACTCCACCAAAAAATGTTCCTTTAAGGGATACCAGTTACCTCCTCCTTGCTAAATCCAATGGTCAGTTCTCAGTCCTTGCTTTCTTGATTTATCAGATTCTAATGTGATCACAGTTGATCACCCCCTCTTCCTTGAGCCATCTGCACTGGCTTCCAGGATCTCAACTCTCGATTTTTCTGCTGCCTCTGTGGTCATGCTCTCCAAATCATTTTGCTTGTTCTTTCCGCCAACATTTTACTTTGGAGTTCTTAGTCCTCTTCTCTATATAAATGTCCTTGGTGATGTCATCCACTCACATATCATTAAATGCCATTTATATATCACATAGCATTAAATTCCATTTTTATACCAACAAGTCTTAAATTTATATTTCCATCCCATACATTGCTCCTAAAATCCAAACTCTATCTCCAACTCCCTACTTAGCATTTCAGCTGGGATGTCTACAATACATTTCATGCCCTACATGCCCCAAACTGAACTCCTGATCTTCCTCCCCAGAATCTTCACCCACATTCCCTTGGCCCCTGTCTCAATTGATATCATCTCCATCTTCTAATTTGCTCAGGCCAAAAACTTTACAAGTCACTTATAATTCCTCTTTGTGTTCATACTCTACCTCTAATATGTCAGGAAGCTCTTGAGTCTACTTTCAGATTACATCCAGAATGTGACTATTTTTCACCACTTCCTTTGCTATCACTCTGCTCTGAGACACCATCATCCCCTGCTTGGATTAATATCAGAGCCTCCTAATGCTTCTTCCTGCTTCTACTCTTATCCCACAGCAGCCAGAATAAGCCTGTTGAAATTTATGTAAGATCATGTCCCTCTTTTTCTCCAAGACCCTCCAGCGGTTCCCATCTCAGAGTAAAAGCCAGAGTCCTTTTAATAGCCTACAATGTCCTACATGACCCAGCCTCCCACACCCCTTTCTGGCCTCATCTTTTCTGTCCCTGCTTGTTCCTCCTTGGCTACTCCTGGCTATTCTGCAAACAGGCAGTCTTCCACCAGGACCTTTGTATCCCCTCCTCCCTCTGCCTGGAATGCTCCTCCCCTGAGACTCTGGATAATTCCTTCACCTTCTTCCAGTTTTGGGTTACATGTTACCTTTTCCATGAAACCGACCCTGACCCCCTTATTGAATACCATTGCTACTTTTTTTCTTTTTCCAGTAGCACTTAACTTCTACTTACGTTTATTGTCTGCCTCCTCCTTCCTGAGTGTAAGTTCCACTAAGTCGAGGAACTTTGTCCTTTTTACTCATAGATTTATCTTAAGGACACAGAACAAATGGTATCTGCAATAATGTTCAGTAAATATCTGTTGAATGCATACATTCCTGCAGCTAAATGTCATAAAATGTGAAGGATAGAAAGTAAACGAGGTAGGCCTAAGTGAACAATAAATGTTTTAATAAATAGATGTTGGGGGAAGAGAATAATGGATAAAGGTGATAATGAAGGGCTTGGCAAAGGATTAAGAGCAATTGCCTACCAGTTAGCCTTTGGCCCTGGATGCAGTTCAACTGTTAGTAAAGCAACGTTTCATCCCAAATTGGCACCAAAACCTTAAGCAAGTTCCTGACTCACTCTCTCAGTCTCAGTACTTGTAAGATGAAAATATTTACAAGACTATTATGAAACAATGTATATAAAGTGCCAAGCACAGTGCATGATACACATTGGGTGCTTGAAAATGTAGCTATTATAATTTATAAAATCCCAGTGTGCAATTTACTTCCCAAATTTATGGGGATCTCAGATGGTATAGTTATTTCCCAAACCACAATTCAGCAAGAATTCCAAGATTTATATTGAATTTCATTATAAAAAGGAATATCAATGACTTCCACCAGATGGCACTGTGTCCCAGTCCTGCTTCCCTACATTTAAAGGGTTTGAAATATTGTAAAATTGTGAGACTGATGCCCTCTGCTGGGTTGTTTTTGTTTTTCTTGACCCTGAACCTTTCGCTTAAAGATGTAAATGATGGGTAAATGATGGCGCCATATGCTTCTTCTAACATGCTCAGTGAAATTCTTACATCCATAATTTAAGCCAGCTGCCCAAAAGCACACTCAAAAGTTTACAGTGTGACATAGCATACAGCGTAACACTAACATCAGTCTGATGGCCACACAGAACCACTGCGGTGTGGCAACACTCAGATCCCTGCAGGCATTCTAGCCAAATGCCAATCATTCCTCACGCCACAAAATCAGGCATACCTGCTGCCCTGCAGCTCTACCTCTCCTTGGTCCTCCTGTCTCTACTGTAATCCCCGGTACCATTTTGGAAGGATGGGCAAAACCTGCCTTCCCATTCCTTCTTCTTGGTTCCTACTTGCCACCACCACCCTCCAGCCTTACTTATAACTTAGGGTAATAAGAGAGCTGGGAGGAAGGAGTACAGCTGTTTATGCAAACAAGTATTTGACAGGTTGGCATTTTAATTCCAATACTACTATAACCTTCTCCCTCTCCTTTCCCCTCCCCATCCACATACACACACCATAATATTCTCTGGAAATTTAAATCATTAATATCCTACTTGTACCCTTTCAGTGTGTTTTTTTTTTTTTAATTTTAATTTTGGGCTTTTTAGGGTTGCACCCGCGGCATATGGAGATTCCCAGGCTTAGGGGTCAAATTGGAGCTACAGCTGCCAGCCTACACCACAACCACAGCAACGCCGGATCCTTAAGTCACTGAGCGAGACCAGGGATCAAACCCATAAGCTCATGGTTCCTAGTCGGATTCGTTTTCACTGTGCCATAATGGGAACTCCAGTGTGATTTAAATTTAAAAGACTGACTGGATTAATGTGCCTGAGTGGTAACTTTCCTGAGAACAGTCACATGAGGCCAGCCCAGTCATTCAGGCCTGCATCCCTCTACCAGCAGCCACCAAAAGAAGCTGCCATGAGCTTCAACTTGCCTCAGGCAGCGACAGCTATGATTTCTTAACTCTTTCTTACAAAACATTAATGGTTTTATTTGCGTTTTTTCCCCAAATTTTTGGAACCCATTTATATCCATGGCTCATGAAAATTCTTGAAGTTACATGTAACAAATGAATAAAACTATTTTCTCATTTTTTCTTAAATTTGCCCTGCTCAAACTTCAAAGGGTGTCTCCTTCCCCTATAAGTCATAATTTGGTGAGCAAACAATATCTACTTTCACCCTTAACAGGTTTATAGACAATGACTGTATCTCTTTGGAGCCTCCCTTCCAGGCTGTGTGGTATGCTCTTCTCTAATCTGTTTTCATAGGCCAGCCTCCTTTTCCTCTGATTCCTACCATTTTGGTTATTCCAGTTTTCCTTCTGTGACCAATTTCCTTTCTCTTCTTCTTTAATGGCTGCACCCATTGCATATGGAAGTTCCTGGGTCAAGATCCAAGCAACACTGGATTCTTTAACCCACTGTGCAGGTCCAGGGATCGAACCCATGCCTCCACAGTGACCCACACCACTGCAATTGGATTCTTAAGCCACTGCACCATGGTGGGAACGCCTTGTGATCCATTTCTAATTCCACTATAGCCTGGAATTCTGTACAAAGAATTCCAAGCACAAAAGCATTGGATTCTGTTTAGGTCTCAACCTTCTAGCTAATGCCCAGAATTTTGAGCCAGTGTCCTTCAGAAACTACATATGGAACACCTTAGCTTGGGTATACCATCTCAGGTACCTCGAACTTTGCGTGTTCCATTATTTTCTCATCCAGTTCACCTTCAAACCTATTACTGTTTTCTCATGGTATTGTTATTGGAAACACAAATCCACTCAAGGCAGCAGCCTCCCAGTCATCCTCCTCCCCCTTCCATCTTTCAACATGAATTGACCAAGTTCTGAAAATCCCTCTCATCAGAACCCATATCTCCTTTGCCCACTGTCACCACTCTTAGTCCAGACTCTCATTTTTCACTATTGCCACAAGAATCCCCCATGCTTAGCCTCCATAATACAGCCTGAACACTGCTCCCAGAATTTTATACACACACACACACACACACACACACACACACATTTGTTAGGAACCCTAAACCCCTTATCAAAAGCTCCTTAATTTACAGGTTCCAATAATTCAAGGTATTCAGCACTCTCAGACCTCAGCCTCTCACTATGGCCCGTCCATTCTGTGCTTCTCTCCACTGCCAGAATGCACTGAGGCCCTGTGCTCTTGGGCATAGACGCTATTCACTCTCGTTGGAATATCCTTCTCCACACAGCCACCTCTTTTCTATCTGAACTGAATCTGCTGCCCAACCTGTACCCTCACATCCAACCCACAATACTCCATCCCCTGCCACCTCCACACTGAACCTTTACAACCACTAGATTGAACAGAATCAGGACTAGGGTAATTCCAAATACTATATAGTGTGACAGAGCTGAAAATGACAGCAGACACATTCATTCATCCTGCTAAGGAAGTATTCTTAAAAGTGATTCAAATTTGGGGAGCTTTCTGCTCACCAACATGTTGCTATGTGAGTTCCCTAAAATTGATCATTGGACACATTCAAATAAGCCAAATGTATAAAAACATTAAAAAAATCTTATACAACTCTCTACTACATTCAACCACTACCCCTTGGCCCTGTTCCTGATATGGATGATATAATTATGAGCCAACTCTGGTCAGTCAAGGCATGAGCCAGACCCAACACAGGCAGATGGATGCTCTGAGTTCTACACGTCAGTCTCTAAAACCCCTCCCTCCACATCAGTCAGTGTCCTTGGACTGTGAAATTAATCTAACTGGCTTTAGGGAAAACTACCATCCTAACCCTGAAACACTACAGTCATCAGTCCAAATTAAAACCAGACTAAGAATGTGAGGTGCCAGATCTGAAGACAGAGGTTGCCAATCCTGTTCAAGACTTTTGAGAAAAACAAAAAAACACTACTTCTTAGGAATACCACTGCCCTGATGAAACTTCTGACTTGAAATTAATTTCCAGTGAGAAGGGATAGTACAGGAGTTTGCCCCAAATGAATTTTTATGAAGAACCAGCTATTCCTGGAGGTGTCTGATACATTTTGCACTCTCTGCCCTCTTTAAGTCTCCCTACATGTCAGCTCAAAAACAATAGCTAACACATTCAGAGCTGTGTCTGACATTCTTCAAAGCACTTTTCATACACATCATTTACTCATCACAGTCCTAGAGGTAGTTTCATTCCCATTTCACAGATGAAAAAAATGAGACAAAGAACACTTGATTCATTGGCTCAAGATATAATAACCTACTCCCTCCTTAGATAAGCTGAATTGCTCATTACTTGCGTATAAAGCCTAATATTCAGACCCCTGTTAAATCTCCCATTCCAACTTTTCCTCAAATCCTTGTAACTCCCATTGAACTCTTCCCCTTCCTTATGCTCCTGCTAAGAGCATACATGGTGCACTGCACAGTGGTAGTCACATTTTGCATACATGTTATCAGGTCTGATTTAAATTTGACAGCACTTACAAGTCAGATTGTAATTGTAATTACAATTACAGCTATGGTGACTTCATTTAAACTTTACCTGGACTCCTAAGGATTATGAAGCCAGGACAAAGTTCTGACTAGAAACAGTCAGCCAGAACAGAGCAGTGATTACCTTCTTTGGACAGGGCATGCCATCTGCAGTTTTCCAGCTGCCATTAGTCACACAAAGCATGCTAGCTTCACTTGCTCATTGCTGACCTGCCTCCTAAAGGTCTTTGCTACTTTGCCCTCAAATCATCTTTTGCTTAAGAGAATTCCACTTAACCTCCAAGACTAAACTCAAATGCCATCTCCTCTAATATTTCCTCATCACTCCAGCTTGCTTTGACCTCCTGCCTCTTTGATCCCCCTAGCATTTTGCTTATGTATTATGATACATCACACTCCCCTTGCAGTTAATTACATACATGCTTCTAGAACTGAGTAGAAACTCTAGTCAGTTAGGTGACCAATTCTGTGATCTGAGGCAACAAAACTGGATATAGCATCCAGGGTCCTAGGATTTGAGCTGGAGATAAATAACAGAGCCTGCATTTAGTACACAGAAAAAGGCAGACAGAAGTGACTTTACATGCACACATATTTTTTTTCTCTCTCTCTTTTAGTGCCGCACTCATGGCATATGGAGGTTTCTAGGCTAGGAATCCAATTGGAGCTGTAGCCGCTGGCCTACACCACAGCCACAGCAATGCCAGATCCGAGCCTCATCTGTGACCTATACCACAGCTCATGGCAACGCCAGATTCTTAACCCACTGAGCAAGGCCAGGGGTCGAATCTGCGTCCTCATGGATATTAGTCAGATTCGTTTCCACTGAGCCACGACAGGAAATCCACACACATATTCTTTGTGTCCCTTTTGTCTGTCTTCTGCTTACAGAAAAATTGTGAGACAACTTGATGGATGTGTTGTTAATTTTTTTAATAGATAGAAACCACATCACTTCATTTGTTACATTGAATGAGAGGCAATAATTGAAGAGGGCCCCACAAAGCTTTTCCCGCCACAAAATAACAGAAAGGATAAGCACCTTCACCACCCAAGCCTTTGGTTAACTTTTTCTTTTGATTTCTGATCTCCCACCCACATCAGCATGCTGCTTCCAGAATGGAATTCTGCCTTCGAATCTTATACTAGTTGGAGGGCTAGTCTATCAGTTTGTCTTAGTAACAGAATGGAAGTCACCAAACTCAGCTGAGGAACCTGGACAAGTCTTCTTTGATTTCAGCCTCATCCCAAGGCCCATGAATGTTCTCTTTAAACAGCTGCAAGCGAATGAGGTAGAAAGGACAGAGACATGAGATGGAAACCAGCAGAAGGGCAAAGAGTATGGCTCCCACAACACTAATGGACAGGAGGCCTCCCAAGGCTGAAAATGCAAAAAGCAGTGTGACTCCCACATAACTGCAGGGAGTACATGCCTTCAGTTTTTTCTGTAACATGGGCCACAGGGCAAAAATCTGGATGGCAAATGTCACCATGATGAAGGCATGTAGGGACCGGGGCAGGCGTGAGGCAAGGCAGACAGAAGCAAAGATGGCCATGTTCAAGGACAGTGTGCTGGATACAATGGCAGCATTGGCACCATAGTCAAAGAAGATGAGGTGGCCCAATAGCATGAAGACTGACATGGCATAGATGGTGTCAGTGCTGACAGACTCTGTCAGGGTCTTCAGCACCGGTGAAAAGCCGTATGTGAAAGTAATGAAAACTAGGGCACTCTTCAAGTCAGCCCACCGGGTCCGCCCACTCTTCTTCCGTCCTTCACCTCCATCAATGAGATCAAACAAAACATAGCCAATCAATGAAGAGGCCAGGCCAGTCCCGAAAAGCCAGTGGGGTGCCAGAAGACCCTCATCCATATACCACCAGATAACCACAAAAACACAGACACTGCATAGCTGCTGGATCACCACACTGGACTCAAATACTACAGCCCAATACTGGTATTTCCGGGCATAGATGTTTTTCCGGAGCTCTTCCAGGAACCTTCGGTCCACATAGTTATCAGGAAAGGGCTGTCGCTCATACAAGACCTTCTGCCACTTGGCCTCTTTGGTGTTAGTTACAGGCTGTGAACACATTATCCTTTTGCTCAAACTCAGGCTAGTTCAATCTCCGTTGTAGAAGTCCATGTGGTTCTTGTTCTTTATAAAGTTTTGAAATAAGACCTCTCTGGAAATTTCATGTTGAATGTGGTTGATATGGTACCAACCTTCCCTTGCTTTCAAAGGCAGAACCCAGGCTAGACCTTTAGTAGATGAGTTTGTTCTCTGAGGCAGGACAATATAGCCAAGTTCCTAGAAAAAGAGAGACTGTGAATCTATGAATGTTGTGAAAGGTCAAGGGTAGGACTGAGTTAAAATCAAACCAACTTATTGGGTTATCATAAGCTTATTAGAAGTCTGAACAAAATATATATGGTGGCCATCATGTAACTGAGGACATTAAAATTTCATTTCAGATTTTACATTATAATCCCTTAGCAGCTACCATTTGTCAAGAGTGCATACTATGTACTAAGAGCCTTACGTAGCTTCTTTCATTTAATCTCCACAATCCTGGAGATTAACCCAACTAATAAAGCAGCAATTCAAAGTGCTTAGGTAACTTTAGCCCAAGTTAACAGTGGTAATTAGTGGAGCCAGATTCAAAGGAAACTTCTTTCCCAAAGGCTTCACATGTCTCCCTCTAAACTAGTTCTTAACTCAGGGGTTCACATATCCCTGAGGTCTATGGATGGGCTTCAGACCCTTCAACAACCCTCCCAGTCAATGCATATTTGTAGTTGTAATTTATGCAGATTTCTAAGGCTAGGATCCAAAGCTTTTACTGGGTTCTCAGAGGCATCTATTACTGAAAAAAGTTACCGGTCTAAAAACAAAAACCTCATAATAATAAAGGTACAAGCTCTAAGGTTTATTTAACTAAAGCCAAGGACTGGAGATTCTTAATCCCTTGACCGAGTTTAGCAGCCTTAAAAAGAGTTATCATTCTACTTATTTAACGCGAAACTCTAGGAAGGATCGGAGATAATGATCTCCTTTCCACTACTGCAAAACTAAGAGTCAGAAATACCAAGATCATCCAGCAGGTCTGCGAAGAAAATTCTTATGGCCCGACCTTACGTCTTCCATGGAGACCATGATAGGTTTTGCTTCACAAACCAGACGCCCTGGGAGGCTCCCTCACCGCAGCAGGGACCCCAGCCCCGGCATCTCACGGCCGCCGCAGGGGGCTGGAGGGTCCCAGGCGCTGAAAAGGGCAACGCCCGCCCGCTGGGTCGGGGACAGGGCTGGGGAGGGGGTGGGGAAGGGGAGGGTGTCCCCGAGGGTGTACCCCGCCCGCCGCCACCCCTCACCCAGCCTCGGCCCTGCGGGGGATGGCGGAGGAGGCCCGGAAATACTGACTCCCACTCGGAACCCACCTGCCCGCGAGTTCCTAGGGGTGCGCGGCCGGGCGAGGGCGGCCGCCCGCCTCCTTCCCCATCCGGGGCGCCGGGGTCGCGCCGGCGGCCGAGCACTTCCGGGGCCGCCACAACCTCTGCGGCCAGAGCGTCCTTCCTCTGCCCGCGCGGCCTTGAGGTCACTGCTGCCCCCTCCTGGCCGCGCAAGGGAACTCCCGGCTCCTCTCCCTAGAAGAATGGGTGATGCCTGGAAAGCAAATCCTGGACATGGAGATTGGGATTTGGCACCAGAAAGGCAAAGGACAGAGGCTGGACTGGGAGAAGAGAGATTATAATGGCTACTTTGATCGCGCTCTATTATGAAACCAGACCTTCGGCTAGGGACTTTCGAAGCATCCATGAATACACTAGACACATTCACTAAATTTCTGCAAGTATCAAGCACTGCTGTAGGTGCTAGTGATACAGCAGCTAAGCAATAGAAAAAAAAAAAAATTCCTGCCCTCGTGGAACTTTCTGACTCATGCATTGATCTGTGAAGTGATAATAATGTCGTCCTTTCGCGGAAGACAAAACTGATGCTGGGAGAGGTTGTGACTTGTCCAAGGCCATGCTGCTGGAAAGTGGATTAGTCAATATCAACATCCACTTGTTTTACAGCTTCATTAACCAAGACTGACATCCAGTTGTCTGTAGCTTCAAAGTACAGTTCTTTCTTCTTTGTCTCCTAGAAGGGATGAGGGAGAAGGGCCCTGTGACTGAAAGCAGCCAAACACTTAGAATAGGAGGCTGATAAAGTTCAGTTGAAGTCATGGACATTTTAGAGGATACATAAACAGCTAGGAATAATGAAGAAGCAAAGGGATATAGTAGACACAAAAGTCAGAAAACCTAAATTCACTCACTAGCTGTGTGACTTAGCAAATCACACTAAGATTTGATTTCTTCATCTGTAAAATGGAGATAACACTGTTTACTCTTGGGAGAGTCAACAGGGTCAAATACAAAACTTAAAAATGTTTTATAAAGTGTTGACTGCACTGACTTTGGTCATCCTAACAATGGCAATGGTCGGGAGGAATAAATCCTGCAAAATGATCTCTTTCCATTTCTCTCCAGGTTTCTGTTCCAAGATTTGACAAGACTCCCTGGTTTAGCAAGGCCAGCCTCACGAACAAGCCATTAATACTCAGCCTCCCCAAAAGGTAATAGCTCAGCCACTGAGAGCAAAGGTCTCAAGAAAGACCTCATAGAAGATGATTTCTTAAGAGTTAGGGGCAATTATTCAAGGGGCACAGCTGGTCGGTTGAGGGAAAGAAGTAAAGTGCTAAAAAATCAGAAATGGTCAAGGTTTCTGAGACAAAAGTGAGCCCTGAGAATTGGCCTGGCTGAAGAAGGCCAATTAACCTTCCTCTGTACCACCACAACTAAACAATACAAGAGAATTTTTGGGAGTTCCCTTTATGGCTCAGTGGCTTGAGAGTCTGATATAGTGTCTGTGAGGATGTGGGCTCAAACCCGGGCCTTGCTCGGTGGGTTAAGGGTCTGGCATTGCTGCAAGCTGCAGCGTAGGTCACAGATGCGACTGGATCATGACTGGTGTGGGACTTCGATTGCAGCTCTGATTTGACCCCTAGCCCAGAAGCCTCCATGTGCTGCAGGTACAGCCATTAAAAAAAAAAAAGAGAAAGGGGGAAAAAGGAAGAAAAATATATACAAAAGAATTCTACCCATAGGCACTGACTTTCAAAAAACTTCCATCCTCTTCATCATTTTACCTTTTCTCCTCGCATTAGTTTGAAATTTACAAATTTTAACTGCGACCTATGCTGCAGCTGTGGCAAAGCCAGATCCTTAACCCACTGTGTGGGGCCAGAGATTGAACCCTCACTTCCATCTGGACCTGAGCGACTACAGTTCAGATTCTTAAGCCACAGTGGGAACTCCTCCTCCCCCAGTTTCGATGCTTGAATTTGGTGACAGACACCGGGCTGGAAGGGGGGAATGAAAGGGAGGGTAGGTAAGAGGTTCACGTAGGGGCGAATGGGAGAAATCAGGGAAGATTAAGGAAAGGGCAGGCCAGGAGACAGGTCCATAGGCACATCATAGATGAAAAGTTGGCTCCCTGGCATGTAACGTCATTTGCTAGAAAGACTATACTCTCTGAAAAGAGTTCCCCTGTTGGTAGCTGTCACATACCCTCCTGCCATGAATAAATGACTCTCCATGAGGAATACTCTCTCCTCATCCCCCTTCCAATAACAGGTACCTTTGCTTTGTCCGATGCACTTTTTAGAAACCACATTCTCAGTAAGCAGCTAGACAGTTCTGTGTATTTTCAGAGCACCTATGAAGTACTTGTTGTTCGGTTTTGTTTTGTTTTGTTTTGTTTTTCATAGCTTTGAATATATTTGAACTCTAGCTACTGTCTTAGTATAAAGCAGGCAATCCTAGATTGAGTAAACCTGAAGGCTTGTTTATTAAAAAAAAAACACAGGTGACTTAGTTCGTATTAAGAGTTAGTACCTCAAGGATCAGCATGGGTAATGACAATTTAGCACCTGTTAATTAGGGGCAGGTACAAATTTGCACGACAATGACAGATGGATGACATAAATGAGTAGATCTGGCCTAAAGGGAATTGTAGTGAAGGGGAGATCACCTCCCTCCGAGAGGGACAGTCTGCCTCTACCTACTCAATGTTACCAGAAAGTATGTGAACCCAGTGGCCAGATCTGCTGGTTTTTCCAGCAGTGGTGGAAATATGGACTTTTATGTGCAATGGCTAGGGTCTAAAGAGGGTAATATCCCACTTTCCTATCCCACCCCCATACCCCTCAGACCTACCCCTGCAGCCAGAAGCGAAGCATCTTTGTGCATAGCTCTCTCACCCCCCAGCTACCTCATTCCTCGATTGAACAAGCCTTTGGCAGGAGGTGTGGAAGGGGGCATAAAGTGGGGGGCCCTGGAGTGTCAGAGGGGACAGCCATCTGGGAAGGGACACAGGAGTGTTCCCTCCAGCCAGCCAGACTTGAGCTGGTTGCAAGGAGAAATGACCTCACACAACCTAAGGCTTTACTCATGTCTGTACTGGGAGGACTTGGGGAGTCATCTAAACTCTTGTTAAGAGAAATGGCACTCACCTACCTCACAAGAATTCTAAGACTCCTGGACAGCACCTGTGAGGTGCCCTGAGCTTTCAGAAGGACAAGATAGGAATGGAAAATCCTTTGAAAGGATGCTTTAAGTACCTACAATTCTTGAGAACTGTAAACTCATCTGACCAAAGCTCTGAGTCCCAAGCTGTTTATTTTGGCAAAACCCCTTTCTGAGAACTTGGTTAGAAAGTTCTGAATGTGTCTGAAGTATTACCTAGCTTTGGACAAGCAGTCCCAACACAGAACAGTCTGAAAAAGAGGAACATTTAGTGAAATGTGCTCAGAGCACCCTTAATTGTGAGCTCTGGGAACACGCCTGGGGGCTTAGAGGAGGGGAGACCCAGTTCTGAAGGTCACTGCCTTCAGACCGCTTCCTTCCAGGGGGACTCTCAGTTTGGCCTGATGGTGCTGAAGCCACAACCATCATCAGTCTTGAAAGCTCTCAGGTCACACTGAGGTCCTATTTGTATGAGATGATTATGTGCTGAACTGCTGTTCTAAAGTGGCCTCTGGTCTCTCCTGGCCAGCTCTTGGGTGTCAAGTCCAAGGCCAGCTGTTCACATATCATAGACAAAGGCAGTGAAGGAGTTGGCTCAGACCCAACTCCCTGCTCTCCCGGGGCCCAGGGAAATGGTGGGAGAAATAAAACAAATGCCTTGTGCACATCAAACTCCTTGCACATGCCTTTGTTATAAATGAATAATGGACAATGAAATCTTTCCTCATGAGAGAGGAGAGGTTGTTCTTGGCAGAACCGCCGGCATTCTGAGTGAGTTTCCATTTCTTGGAGGCCAGGGCATGTACAGAGCTGCACACAAGGGCTGTTTACGAGGTCCAGGCCCTGCACACCTTGGCTCCTTAGACTGTAATAAAATGAACCATAGCAGCCAGCAAGGTGGGTCGTGCTGTGAGGAGAACGGGTAAAATCTCTGCAGCATCTCTGCCTCACCTTCTGCCTGGAAAGAAAGAATGTTCTGGAAGAAAACTGGAGGGAGAAGATGTTCCATGGGAGCAAATGGTGGATTGTTTCTGGGTGCGGGGACAGAAACTCTGAGAAAGCAGGCCAGGCAGAAAGGACTGCTCTGGTTAAACACTAGTAACTTCTGCATGGGCTTTTCCAAGAAGGAACTCTGGGGTGCATTTCTCCTTATACAGCTGCTTTCATGAACACATTTTTTTTCTGGCCTTATTTGCACAGTCTCCAACCATCCACGACTGGCGCTGGTTAGTTCAAAACCAAAAGGACAGAGAAGCCAGAGTGACTAAAGAGAGAAAATCTTGTGGCAGCTCCAAAGTGGCTCGGAGTCCTTCAGGATCAGGGTGGGGAGCAAGTCCTTGGGTGTTCCTGGAGTTTTCTCTGAAACAGCCAGGGACCTGGCTCTCCTAACCTGGACTACGGTTCTAACTCACTCTTGTTTTGATTATTCAGATATCCTCAATCCTCTGCCACTTTTTTGGGTTCATCCAAGAAGGATAAGAATTTGCCAATTTTGTTCCACGTGCCAGATATCGTATCGAAGGTACTCAATTTTTTTTTTTTTAATTGAAAAGAAACCCATAGCTGGTTCTAGGATGACAGAGAAAGTGAATGCAAAGGCATTTCCTACCTCCCTAGCACAGCCTGAGTCTGGAACGTCATCATTGTTCAAGAGGTTTGTTCTATGAGATGAATGAACACCCCCTCACGTGGTCCTGAGCATCTTAGGGCTCCCCCCACCACCACCCTCCACTAGAACTAAGAATAAAGGCATCAGGTTAGAATCATCAAAAAGGGAACACCCCCCCCCCCACTACACACACACACCCCTCCCTGCCAAATTCACATTGAGAGATCTTCCCTGAGAACTTCAGAAGCTGCTTCTCAGCCTGTGTCCAGAACCAATCCTCCTTTCTGGAGTCTTTAACCCCCTTCCACCACCGCCATGAATCCCTCTGCTTCCCACCTACAACCCTCTAAACCCATGGAAGCTCACATGAGGACCTCCTCCCCTCCCTCTCTCCTCAGAGGAATCCTCCTCCACTGGGGGACACTGGCTGTGCTCCACAGGGGGTTCCCCACATTAGGGGCTCTTTTGCAGTGAGCACCGACCCCAGGCAGAGAAAGACAGAGGGCACTTGGGAATGTGAGCAGTTTCTTCACCGCAACAATCACAGGTCAGACACACAGGACTACCGAAAGCAGCAGTTGAAGGGCACAGGGCCCCCGTCACAGCCAGAGCCAGGCGTGAGCCACGGTTAGGGCGAGCCCTCGTTTCAGTGGCTAAGTGCTTACGAAGCTCTTGTTATTTGGTTGAAGACAGATGCAGAGGTGAGTACGTCAGATGCCACCTACGCTAACGAGTGGGCGGACGGGCCAGGTACCCAACCGCGGAACAAGTGTCAGAGGGAGAGGGGCAAAGTACTTGCGGGAGGAGGTGGGAGGAAAGGTCATCTGCAGGCTGGGGGAGGGGTGAGCGGAGATGGAGTGAGGGAATGATCAAGAGGGGGGTGGCGTCTGCACTGGATCTGGAAGATATTTCCACATGCGGAGGAAGAGCCGGGGGGAGGGGGGCAACGACGTGGGGATTAAGCGCGCGAGGAGTGCTTGAAGAACATCAAAGAATCAGGCTGCCCAGAGCTCGGGCTAAGGTGGGAGGGAACCAAGGACGGGCGTGGACCCCACCAGGACGCGGAGAGGATGTGTTGGTTTACAAGCACATGAGTGGCAAAGTCAGGGCTGTGCTTGAGCGTCAAGCACGAATCCCCCTAACGTCCTGGACTGGACCGGCAAGTCGGTAAAGCATGCACGGAGGGGCCTGAGCGGAGACCGCACTGACTCGGCGGTTGCTGCAGAGGCCCCAAGAAGCTTTCTAGTCCCTCAGTCTCTGAACTTCTTATGGAGGCGGGCTCTCCCCTGCCCCCGAGCGCCTTCTCGTCCCAGGTTTGGCCTGGATCTCGGTGTACCGTGCCAGTCGGAGGCACTAAGACTCTAGGCACCAGCCTGGCAGGGCGGGAGGCAGGGGAGAAAAGCATCAATGACGAGGAAGGCCAGCGGGAAGTCCGCCTTCCAGAGGGCGTAGCGTTTCATAGCTGCAATAGTCATACGTGGCCGCTAGATGGAAGCCAAGAGCAACAACTTCCGCGGCCTGGCCAATAAATAGGCAGATCCGGAGGCGAGTCTTTGGGTGGATCCAGATGGTCATGAGTCCGTAGCTCCTGCTGGGAAAGGGAACTCAGGTACCTTTCCCCCTCCCCCTAACCTTCACCCTCTCTGTCACCCCCTCACCCTCACCGTGTCGGGGCTGCTTGGAAGGGCACGCAGATGGAGAGGAGGCAAAATTTTACATTAGCCATCTTTGAGTTTGTGCCTGGGCCTGAGCATTAAATTGACCGATTAACGGAAAAGCGTACAAATTTATTTACTGTAAGTTTCCCTATGAGCCTTCATAAGGATATGAAGACCCAAAGTGGCAAAACCTGAATGTTTTTATAGTACTTCAAAAAAAAAAAAAAAAGGCAGTTGTGTAAAGGTAATTAAACTGTGGGAAGGCAAAGGAGGATAAGGATTGTTTTAACAAGTTCTCTCTGTACAGAATTCTCTTGGCTCCAACATCTTGTCCTTGATGATAAGAATGTTACTCCTGGTACTGGGAGGACATCTAACATGTAGGGTTTTAGCTCATGCTTTTAAGAAGAAAATGAGGAGGGTGAGAGCCCCCTTCTTGCACCTGCTGGTTTGTCAAAGTGTCTTAGCTCAAAATGATGGTTAGGCCAAAGTGGCAGGTGTGGGGGAGGCATATTCTGCCACCTTCATGGGGACCTGGGATCCCTGTTCTGTTGGGTTTTCAGGTAGGACCCTCACGTCAGATCCTTGCCTGCCGTACAGACCTCCTCAGGTCTGAGTCTAGCCCTCAGAGTCACCTGCGAGCATGAGGCCTGCATGTGTGTGCTGTTCCTTTCTGGAAAGAAAATATGTTGTATCTCATGGAAGTGGAATGCACTATCTCTATCTCTTCCTTACTCTTCCACGTCAGGAACCCAGCAGGAGGCTGCAGTAGCCCTGCAGCCAACAAGAGGTTCTGGACCCTGGGCACAGGTACAAAGTTCCTGCCACCTGGCTCCCTTCCTCCTCACCATCCCAGGTCCAAGGGCAGAACTTTGAACATCCACATTCCAAGTGGCTTTTCTCTCCTGTGCTCAGAGGCACAGGAATGTCTGTGTGTTTGGAGCACCATGCCTTGGTGAATAGACAGAGAAGAAACAGAGGCTCAGAGAGGGAAAAACAGAGAGAGCAAAACACAGAGAGAGGTCAGGGGACAACAAAGACCAAAAAAGGAAGCAGGAGAGGAGAGGCAGAGTGACAAAGTATAAAAACAGAAAATGAAGACAGAAATGATGCCTAAACAGTTCCCCATTTAAACACCTGTGGAGCAGCTTCTTTATCAGGCATGACTTTCACCTGCCTTTTCAAGGTATCGATTCAGGACAACTCAGGATGCCCAGAAAGAGGAATGTGAACCATAATAATTACATAATCAAGGCCAGGAAGTGACTTACTTAGAACTCAAGTCAGGCAAAGCCACATTGGGGGCAATAGGGAACCTTTGCCTGCTTGCAGGGTTGGCTGTGACTGAGGCCCCAAGAGGGTAGAAAGTATCACCCCCCCATTCCTGCCCCCAACCCCTCCACTCTCCTTGATCTGGCTTTGTCGTTCCAGTCTGACGAGTCTGGGGAAAGAGGAGCTCATTGTTGACATTGCCTTTAGCAGACCTGGGACAAACACTGTGCAGCAGGAGAGACGTGGCTGGGAACACGTACAGGAGGTGACTTCCAGTTTCTCACCACTGAGAGCTTATTTCTCTCATTGACTCTCAGTTTCTGAAAATTCATGACCACCACGGAATCCACACCCACACTCCCCATTCCTTCTCCTGTTTATGTTGAATTATCACACTGAGTTCCTGTTGTGATGTAGCAGAAACGAATCTGACTAGGAACCACAAGGTTGCAGGTTCGATCCCTGACCTTGCTCAGTGGATTAAAGATCTGAGTTTGCCGTGAGCTGTGGTGTAGTTTGCAGACACGGCTTGGATCCTGGGTTGCTGTGGCTCTGGTGTAGGCTGGCAGCTGTAGCTCCGATTTGACCCCTAGCTTGGGAACCTCCATGTGCAGCAGGCGTGGTCCTAAAAAAGAGGCAAAAACAAACAAAAAAAAACGTGTATAACAACAAATACAACTTTTTTTTTTTGGCCACATCTGCAGCATATGGAAGTTCCCAGGCTTGGGATTGACTCTAAGCCACAGCCGCAGCAGCTGTGATGTACGCCACAGCTGCAGCAACTTGGGGTCCTTAACCCACTGCACTGGGCTGGAGATTGAACCTATACCACCACAGCAACCTAGCTGCTGCAATTGGATTCTTAACCCACTGTGCCACAGTGGGAACACCCAACCACAAACTCAACTTTTAAAGGGAAGTACTGATGAAAACCATTGACCTGAAATAACCATCTAGATATAATAATTATATACAAAATGAAGTAAAAACCAAGTTTAACAAGTCTGAATAGTAGGTATATGTCTGCCCATCACATCATGTATATTTGCTATTTTCCCTAGTGAACAGTAAGGGTTTTGAAAATAATTATGTTCAGCTTTATTCTTTAATTGAGGGGTACTGTCAGAGAGCAGGAAAATGTGTAATTATCACAGAGGTTTTTTTTTGTTTTGTTTTGAATATTGAAAATATCTCCCTGACCACTACAGGCTATAGTAATCCTATAGGAATCATTATGTCTTCACATAGATCCTAAGAGTCCACTCTCCCCCTGAGGAAAGTTGGTCTTTCTTTGATCCTTTATCCAAGGATCTTTCTGGATGATGGAAACTAAATATCTGTGCTCCTGGCAAATCTCTTAAGCTTTCTGGGCCACAGTTTCCTCACTCTGTGTTCACTGAAAAAGTTAAAGTAGACCCCCAAGCGGGGTTCTCAGGTAAGGCAGGAGGGGGGGAGGAGGAAAGGAATGGAGGTGTCAGGCCAGATGGGAGGCAGACTTGTCAGTGCCCCTCAAATCATGCTTGTGGTGGCTATTTTTAAAATCACCATCTGGTGCTTACATTTTTCAGTTTTTGTTATGTGGACAGGTGTGTGTGAGAGAGAAAAACAGGAGAGAAAGAGGAAGGAAGAGGGAGACGCATCATTCTGTTTCTCTCCCCAAATTCAAGGAGGCCAAGGACTTGAGCCAGGAGCCAGACTTTAGGAACCTGAGCAGATACTGACCTCAGACATGAGGGTGTTTCCAGCTGTGAAATGTGAAGAACAGGCTTTGGCTTCTGGGGCCTGGCTGCATTCTACGTTGTGGCTTGGCCCAGCTCTCCCTTCATGCTGCCATCTGCTATCCTGGGGACAGCGGCTCGGGAAATTAGAGCCCTGTGAGCATTTTAGAGCCCCTTTTCTTGATGGCCCTGACCCTACAGATGATACAACCAGGGGCCTGTTCTCTGAACGGCTGGCCAGTTCACTCTCCATTCATGCTAGTGTGCTGAGCAGGCCTGAAGGACACAGAAAGCAAGATGGAGACGGTGCAGAGGGAAAAGGCCTTGGTTTCAGGGTGGAGGGAGGAAGCTGAGGCCCAGAAAGGACACAGAATCCCAAGATCGAAGTTCCACATCAAAGATGTTTTCACCTCTACACGGGAAGTGTGGGCAGGATTAGAATTGGCCTCTGGCCTTTGGCTGCAGACACCAGCAGCAGCAGGGGGAAGGGAGCCCCAGAGTGGTTCTGTGACTGACCACAGTCAAGTCTCTTTGCCAGGTCTGGAACTGGGCAATTTGCCTCCCAGCCGCTGCTTTCTCTCAGAACTTTATGCAGATGAATTTGTTGTACACGAATGTCTAGCAGTGTTTCCTTGAAGACAGTGTTGTTATACCAGTGATCTTCACACGTGTATCTTTTTTCTTAGGTATTTACATACATACATGTATGCTGGTTATGTCTGATAGTTTAAAATGTTTACCGTGACTCATTCATTCAAACAACACACGGTGAATGTCTGCTCGGTGCCTATTCTGAAATGGGTTCTAGATTCCTGTCCCATTTCAGGGCACTGCTCCCTTTAAAACTTGTGTTTGTTGTTAAATGTGTTTGATTATTATAAGCAGGAGAATGACTTAGGAGTGTGCAGGGTTGTTTCCATAGTGGTCACGAGCTTTCAAAATGTGAGAGTCAATAAGAAAGACATAATCAAAAGAGTTCTTGGTGGTGAGACAATTGAAAGTCAGCCTCTTATACAACCAAAGGCGTGAGATACATTTTTACTCTTAAACAACTCTCATCCTGGAGGAAACAAACAATCATTTAAAAATAATTAAAAGAATAACAGTACAGATTGCAACGATGGAACCAGAGAGGCAGGCACCTGGTTGAGGGGTCAGGAGAAAGATTTTCTGAGAAGGAAACATCTAGGGAGCTCCCACTGTGGCTCAGCGGAAGCGAATCTGTAGTATCCATGAGAATATGGGTTCCATCCCTGGCCTTGCTCACTGGTTCCGGGATCCGGCCTTGCCATGAGCTGTGGTGTATGTCACAGATGCTGCTTGGATCCCACACTGCTGTGGCTGTGGTGTAGACCAGCAGCTGCAGCTCCAATTTGACCCCTAGCCTGGGAACTTCACTGTGCCATGGGTGAGGCCCTTAAAAAAAAAAAAAAAAAAAAAAAAAGAGAGAAAGAAACATCTAAGCTGTGGCGTAAAGGAAGGGAGTTAACAAGGTCAGATAGGGAAATATATGTGCCATTTTTTCCCTCCATCCTTCCAGGGAATGACAGTCAGCATGGTTATGGGACTGGGCTCAGAGGTTCGCTGTCCATAACCTAGCAAGCTCCTGCTATGTGCCTTGCATTTCTCTCACTTATGTTTGTTGCTTGGTGTGCAATGAACCCTGTGATTCCAATCCCATAGGGTCTAAGTATTCTCATGCAGAAGCCAGAAGTCTGGATAAGGTGACAGAATCAAATGCAGGAAAGACAAACATCTGGTTCCAACTCTACTATAAACACACCTGCCCAAGGACCCTCCCACCTCACCTCCGCCCTCCCAGGTGGTCCACATCCTTTCAGACCAAGCACAGATGCCACTTCCAGAAGCCTGTCCTAATTCCTCCACTGGGATGTGGTCTCTCTCTTTGCTGAAGGCTCAGGAGTATCCCGGCTCCTTCGCTGATATCTAGTCCATCCACCCTTGACTCACCTTTTCAGAGAAATGTCTTTATCTCAGAACTCAAAGATGTGAGGGACAGAGAGGAAAGCCTGGGCCCCAGTAGATGCCACCCCACCATGGTATCAGGGAAGGTGAGGTAGAAGGTTAAATCAACCCAGAGGAGCAGAGGCATCAGGACAGGGTGGAGGGGGTCCTCTCTAGCCTCATTTCTCACCCCCTACCCCTGCCTAGACAACTGGCCATTCCAGGCTGTCCTCACTTACCTGAAGTGGAGTTGCCAGGTCTTTTTTTTTTTTTTTTTTTTGGTTATAGTAACATTCTAATTTTTTTTACTTTATTGGAGTATCACTGACTTACAATGTTGTGTTAATTTCAGGTGTACAGCAAAGTGAATCAGTTATACATATACATATATCCATGCTTTTTTCCCATTTAGGTTGTTACAGAATACTGAGTAGATTCCCCTGTGCTGTACAGTAGGTCTATTTTATATACAGGAGCGTGTACACGTTAATCCCAACCTCCTAATTTATCCCTCCTCCCACCAGAGTTTCCCCTTTGGTAAATTTAATTTTGGAATCTGTGTGTTTGTTTCTGTTTTATAGATAAGTTCTTTTGTATCATTTTGATTAGATCCCAGATATAAGTGATGTTGTGTGGTATTTGTCTTTGTCTGACTTCCCTTGCTATGACAATCTCTGGGTCCATCCATGTTGCCGAACATGGCATTATTTCAGTCTTTATTGCCAAGCCATTCTTCCGTGTCGTCTCACAGTGTTCCTAGGTTGGAATGCCCTCCCCCTTCCTTGCTCACCCTCCCAACACCTACCCAAGTACTGCCTGTCCTTTTAACCCTCCTCTGACGCTTCCCTCACCCCCCCACCCCCCACCAGGTGAGCTCGACTCCTTTTTTCTGCCTCCCTGTGTGGCTTCAGTACATTTCCACCTTCAACACCATGCACTTCTTGGTACTCGGTCTGCTGGGTGGCGAGCAGCTTGATGTCAGAAGCTGTGTCTTCCTTATCTCAGTGTCCCCAGACAAATACATGAGTCTGTATTCTTCCCTGGTCTTCCTTAGGGCTGGAACCTTCTTCTTCATCCTTGCGATGCCATCACAGCACCCTCCATGTGGCAGCTTCACAATGATGGTTTGTTGTGGAATGAATGAGTCTAGTCATTCCCACGCAGACTTTTACACGCCAACCCATAACATGGGGATACTGACTTGATTCTTTGAAAATGGCCTATAAATATGAAATGTATTTTAAATATTTCTCAAAAGAATCCAACTTGGTGCATGGTTTACAGTCTTCAAGCTCCCAGTAGGGCCTCACCCAAGCGCCATGTCTCTCTCAGGACAGTCCAGCAAAGGTCACCTTAGAAGAAACACCCTGGGCTCACCCCACGCTGCCCAGATATATTCCTCCTCATCCTGTTCTTCACACCTCCCAGGGCAGCAGGAATGGGTCAGGGTACAACACGCACATCTGCCGTGATAGGTCACTGAGTGGATCAGATGGAAGAGAAGCCTTCAGCTCCTAGTGATCCTCTGCTATCCCTGGGGCCCTCCTAACCCCACATCCCACGCTTCCTATGAAGCTATCTCACGTTCTGATGTCAGTGTGAATGTAGAAAGAGGTGAGAGAGAATCCCCTGTCAGATGGTAACCTCAAACTGTCATTTGCTCCCTAACCAAGCTTTCACCAGTGATGAGTGAGAACCCTGTGTTTCAGGTGTAAACGCTCTGAGGCCCACCCTTCTGCCGTTTGGCAGAAATTGAGTCAGAAAGAAAGCAGAGGTTGCTTAGAGCGTACAGACTCTCCACTCTCCCTGCACTGGTGCTTTCTTTGCGTTGCTGGGATGGCCTCCCTAGAGTGGGGAGGAGGATCAGGACCCACACACCAGCTCCAATTCTGCCTGGGGCTTAATCGGTGGCTCTCAGGAGGTTCGGAAGGGCCAAGTGGTGCTGGACAACGTAGGCTTGAGAGCTGATGTCAGGCCAGAGTGAAGGCATCAAGAGAGGAGGATAGTGTTTCAGAGGGACAAGTGGAAGGAGGTTGACAGAAGAGATGTCTTCTCTTAATTTTTCTCAGACCATCAAAAGTCCTCCCTAGTCCACATGGTGGAGCTTCTGTATGAAATGTGAGAAATGTGTTACCTACGAGAGAGCGCAGTCCCTCACACTGCATGCTCTGGTTGGAAAGAGTGACCTGGCTGGATTTCCACCCACGGCCCCATCCCCCTCTGCCACCTGTCTTATTCCTGTACCACCACGTGCAGGGGCCCTAGGCCACCATGGAGTCTGAGGCTCTCTCCCTCCTGCCTAAACCATCTCTGAATTTACCAGCTGCAGCCAAACCTGGGTGGTTCAGCTTCCACCTGGGATGGCGCCAAGACCAGAGTGTCCCTCTCTGCTTCATGGAAGAAATAACTGTTAGCTTTCTCACCCCTCCATCCCTCACCCACTTCTTTGCTGCCTCGGATACCCCACCACTTCCTCACCTCTCTGTCTCTCTCTCCCCACAGGTTGGGGGGAACCAGAGCGATCCCATGCTGATCAGAAAGAAGCAGATGTGCTCTACGTGTCGAGAAATGAAAGTGGTAGGTGAGAGGATGGCAGATGCAGGTGTAGATCTCCCCAGGCACAGCACTACCCTTTCCCCACCAGAGCCCAGCAGAGAGAGATGATGGTGCCTCCCCTTGCAGGGAAGGCTGCAAATGAGCACTTGCTGGTGCTCAGAGCACCGCACCTGACATGATACAATAAACCTCCCCATTTTTAAGAAACCAAAGGTGAAGCAAGGCAGGCTGGGCCAGAGGGGGAGAGATGAGATGAACCACTCTGCTTTGTGTTGTCTGGGTAGCTGCGCCCTGCAAAAGTGCCAGAGGTTATGGAGCTTTTCTGCCCCTTAACACATCTCCAGCCCAACCCATGTGCTCATGACGCCATCTCCCTCTAGCATCACAGCTATGAAACATCAGCTTCACCTTGGGGTTTGTCATAAATTTAGTTATCGCCTCAGGGGAAAAGCTGGGGAGAGATGCTCTGGTATTTCCTACCTGTGGGTTGTGTTACCTGGGGGTGGGGGATGGAGTGGGGGTGGGTGTAGGGAAAGAAAGGCTGTCAAAGGGACATGGGTGCTACAAGGACAAAGCTCTGCCAGAGGTGCTGGAGAAAGAGGTGTTTTTCAGGAGGTCTACTGCTCACGTTGGAGTTAGGAATGGATCAGTCTAGGAAGTGGGGTTAGGGGCCATCAGACCAAGCACTGGGCTCTGGTGGAAGGTTACTTGAGCTGAGGGTTAGGTGTGGGTTTGGGAGGGGTCTCTTCAATTCTAATAGCCTGTGATTCTCCTTTGACTTGGGGAGGAAGGTGGGCCTAGATGTGCAGAAAGAGGAAAAGCAAGGAGGTGAAGACAAACAGGAGACACCAGAGACTCCTTTGATGAGTTCATGGCAAAAATGTTTCCCACCAGCAAGCACCTCCCTGGGTTTGTGAAGCTGTGTGGGATTTGGAAATGTAACTGATGCTGCTGACAGAGGCGTGCCTGGATGTTGCAATCTCTGTTCGTGTCCTGCATGATTAGGATCGTGGTGTTCAGTGTGAGCATCGACTGTGATCTGGGAAATGGGGGTTGAGGTTTCTCCTGGTTTTATTCCTGGAATCACTTGTGTCCCACATTTAGAATGCCCTGACCCCAGCCCTATGCTGGCCCTGGCCAGCTGGCTTGCCTGAGACCCTGGCAGCTCTTCTCTGTCTCAAAACCTCTTTTCTGACCTTTGCTCTTGCCCAAACCTGCCTGGGGTGAAAGGACACTGTGGTTTTACCATTCGATGCAGATGCCCAAAGGAAGGGCCTTAGACCCCAAATGCCCAAGGATAACATCCCTACTGCTGTCAGAACTGGGGAGGGGGGGGGCACACAGAGCCTAGTGGGAAACAACGGGAGGTTAGAAAATAAGCATGGGATACCCTTACCTCAGTCTGCGCTGGAGCAGCTCACCCTCTTCCAGACGGGGGATAGTAGGGGGACAGTTCATCTCCTGTGGTCACTGAGACTCCCCCTGCCCCATTCTCAGCTGGGGGCTGAGCAGAGATGCTGGAAAGATATAAAAACACTCCTAAAAATAGAAGGCATTTCCTCAACTTGAAATTGGGTATCTACAAAAAAACCCATAGCCAACATTGGACTCTATGGGGAAAGATAGGACGTTTTCCCCTAAGATGAGGGGCAAGACCAGGATTGCACTCTTGTTGCTTCTGTTTGCCATGGTACTGTGCATCCTAGTCAGGACAATTAAGGCAAGAAAAAGAAATGAAAGGCATCCGGGTTAGAAAGAAAAACAGGAGTTCCCTTTGTGGCTTAGTAGAAACAAACCCAACCAGTATCCATGAGGATGTGGGTTCTACCCGTGGCCTCACTTAGTGGGTTAAGGATCCGGCATTGCCAGGGCTGTGGTGTAGGTTGCAGACTCAGCTCGGATCTGGCATGGCTGTGGCTGTGGCATAGGCCAGCAGCTGAAGCTCTTATTCAACCCCTAGCCTAGGAACCTCCATATGCCCTGGGTATGGCCCTAAAAAAAAAAAAAGAGAGAGAGAGAGAGAGAAAGTAAAAAAGAAAAAAAAGAAAACATCAAACTATATTTGCAGATGATATGATTTTATATAAATCCTAAGGGAACCACAGAAAAGTTTACTAGCACTGACGAATGAGGACAGCAGAGTTATAGGCCACAAGATAAATGTGCAAGAGATAATCTTATTTCTATATGTTAGCAATGGACAATCCAAAAATGAAATTGAGAAAACAATTCCATTTATCATAACACTAAAAAATTAAAATAGTGGCTTAGTAGATTAAGAACCCAGTGGTTCCTGGCCTCACTCAGTGGGTTAAAGATCTGGCATTGCCATGGTCACAGATGTGGCTGGGATCTGTTGTTGCTCTGGATGTGGCACAGGCCAGCAGCTGCAGCTCTAACTCAGCCCCTAGCCTGGAACTTACATAGGCCTCAGGTGTGGCTGTAAAAAGAAAAAAATTTAAAATACTTAGTAATAAATTTAACAGAGAGGAAAAAATGATGCACGAATGACTCATTAAATACAACTCGAGTTTGCTAAGATGGTGTGTTACTTCTTTAAATTAGAATGCAGTTTTGGACATTGTCTACATAAGACTTTCTTCTGTAGGTACAACCAAGAACTATGGTAATCCCAGACGATCTGAAACTATCCTTTGCAAATATTGTGAGTCATAGGTAAGTCAAGGGTTTAAGTCAGGACATAGCTTTAATTCTGGCTATATCTGCTTGGGGACACAGGATAATGAAATGAGAGATGTAATTAGTAAAATGTTTAGGGAATGCTTGAGGGATGAGCTTCGGGAGTGGTTTCATTTTCTGGTTAAAGAACACAGACAAAAAAAGTTGTTTTATACCTTTTTGCTTGAAAATAGCTGTAGAAACTATAATCTTTCTACCTTTGTAAGAACAGTACATGGAATAGGATAGGAGATTTCTTTGATAACTTAGGCAGAAAGAAATGCAAATTATCCATGTAGATGACATATCTAATTCATAAGGCACAGGAGATTATATATAATTTGACTTGAGTCTACTTTTAGAAACTAAAATTACTGTTATCAGTTTGTTTGGTTGTCATTTGCTCTTTCTTACCAAGTATATCAGAAATAGGAGTTCCCGCCATGGCTCAGTGGTTAACAAATCTGACTAGCATCCATGAAGTTCTATCCCTGGCCTTGCTCAGTGGGTTAAGGATCTGGCATTGCTGTGAGCCATGGTGTAGGTTGCAGATGAGGCTGGGATCCTGCAACTACAGCTCCAATTTGATCCCTAGCCTGGGAACCTCCATATGCCATGGATGCAGCCCTAAAAAGTAACAAACAAAAAAACAAAACAAAGTACATCAGAAATAAAATTCAGTCATAGTTTGGTTAGGTATATTTCAGGGTTTTTTTTTTTCTTCATTTAACTACCAGACAAGAAAGAAGGATTCAGTTTTCACTTTATTAAAAGTATTCAAAGTATGGAGTCACCTCAAATAAAGTAGTATATTTATCGGTAAAGCTGGAATTGCCTTGCAGTAGATGGTCAAAATGTAAACATATAGTCACCCTTATACATGACCAATCAAAAAATCTGTATGTGATCTAATGGCAATCTTTAATTTTTTTCCTCATACAGAGAGTAATGACTTGGGAAAATAAATAGGTCTTTTGTAACCTTATGATGGACAGCAGTAGATGTTATGTTTCCCTATATGAGCTCAGAGCCATTTGTACAAACTAAGATGTAGACTCAGATGCATCAAAACTGTGTCCTGGGGAGTTCCTGCTGTGGCTCAGCGAGTTAAGAACCCAACATAGTTGGACTCAGGTTCGATCCCTGGCCTTTCTCAGTGGATTAAGGGTCTGGCATTTCTGCAAACTGTGGTGTAGGTTGTGGATGCAGCTCAGATCCCATGTTACTGTGGCTGTGGAGCAGGCTGGCAGCTGTAGCTCTGATTTGACCCCTAGCCTAGGAACTTCCATGTGCCAGGTGCAGCCATAAATTTTTTTTTTAATTTAAAACAATAGATAAAAGACTTTTTAAAAGATAGGGGGAAAAAAAATAAAGTCCTGGCCCAAGTAGACAAGGTCATGGAGGAAATGGGCATTTGAGCAAGGCAGGCTCCAGCAGTAAAAACATTAACCTGCACCCACTCTGTACTTTATGTGTTCTTATATCAGATCACAATAAAAGTAATTCTCATAAACATTCTTTACAGAACTTTAAATGGAAAACTGAACTATTTAAACTCAAGAATTTCTGAGCCAAAGTTCACTCTGGTATGAAAGAGACTTTTGAAATGTTTTGTCTCATTTTTTTTGTTTATTTTGTTTTGCTTTTTAGGGCCAAACCCGTGGCATATGGAGGTTCCCAGGCTAGGGGTCAAATCAGAGCTACAGCTGCTGGCCCACGCCACAGCCACAGCAGTGCAGGATCTGAGCCATGTCTATGATCTACACACTACAGCTCACGGCATTGCCAGACCCCTGACCCACTGAGCAAGGCCAGGGATCGAACCTGCATCCTCATGGATACTAGTGGGATTTGTTTCTGCTATGCCATGATGGGAACTCCTTGTCTCAATTTATTTATCTTTCAAGTTTAGTACTTTAAAGAAAGTCGTACATCCTGAATCATTAATTGGTTTTATTTTAAGCAAGCTTTTATTCCTTTAAAGAAGCTAAGACCAAGGGTTGAACCAATCCTAAAATCAACCGTAGCCAGAATTATTATTAGATTGGTCATTTTTTTTTTCCCATTGTGATGAAGAAAAGCATAGTACTTCTGTTTTGTTTCAGATTAACTAGTGTGGCTATAAAGTCCTGGTTCTGTTTGTAGCTTCTAAAATCTGTGCTCACAGTTTTTTGGTCTCACCACCTATATAGGTAGGTGGAGTATTCTCACTGAAATAATTGGTTTTTTACATGACTTTAATTATAGCCATTTTTGGAATTAAATGATGTTTGCTGATTTAAAGGAAGGAAGGAAGAGAGAGAGGAAATAAATATGAATGGATATATGTGTATTTGTTGAATTATAGTGTAGACAGATCTTAACTATTTAGTCTTACAAATAACACATTCCTGTTTGCCCAAAATGGAATGAGACTTTTTCTTAGTTCCAGTGAGTCCTCCAATGTCAATTGAATAAAATAAACTGATTGGACTGGCCACATTTTTTGGTAGCAAAGTGGAAATAATCTTGGAAAATCTTTGTGGAAATAAATAGCATGAAATAAGTGTAGATAGCCCATCCAAGTTAACAGATTTGTCAGTCCTTAGAAATAAAACAATTTAAACTAATGTAGAAATGGTTTGAGATTACACATTTTGGTTGAGGGTCATTTCTGCAGTCTTAGCCACCAGGAAAAATAGGAAATAATCAAGATGTTTTCTCTAAAATTGGAAGACTCTAACCAAAATATTCTCAGTTTTGCATTTGAAGGATAGACTACTGATCTGAAAGAGTTGTTAGTTTTTTTTTCCCCGAGAACTGGAGGATTTTCTCCTTAATCCCTTCTATTTTCAGACCATACAGTGTTCTGACAGTGGGATAAAACATTTTTTTAAATGAAGGCTTTATCAAAATCCAGAAAAATACCACTAAAGTAGAAAGAGCTCTGGAAGTAGTGGTCTTTGGCCCAACATCTCACACAGCTGCAAAGTGTTCTGAGCATCAGGGTAACAGGTGCTGGGGTCAAGAGACCATCTGTGTTTTAAAATGGATAAAGACACATTCCTTTCCACCAAGCCCTAGCCAAATCACTAATGTGTACTCTTGCTTCTTCCAATCAGAATGATGAGCCTTCATCCACCAAAAGCCCAGACTGTACCCAGACCTTCTTGTGGTGACATCCCAACAGGTTTGCTTTCTTTTGGAGTACTTGTAGGGGGAGACAGACCACCCGCAGAGTCAGATAATGAAAGGTTTAATCCCTAAGATAATTTCTATTTTTTAATAATGATTTTTATTTTTTCCATTATAACTGGCTAAATTTTCTGAATGAATCCCCATTCTCTATCCCTTCTCTTTCACATACTCTGTTTTAACCTGATTGATTGGTCCACAGCTCTCCCTTCACTCCAGTTCTACCTGTAAGTTAGGAAGGGAAGTGCATTTCCCATACCCCTGGAATGGCCTCCCCAAGCCCCGAGGCTCCCTAAAAATACCTGCCTTCACTCAGCAGCTGCTCAGTGCTATTCTTATTTTCACTTGCTGATAATAGAAAAAAGGACAGTGACTCTATCTCCAGCTTCAACACCAAGTCTTATCTTTTAGAGAAGCCAGCACTGGGCTGGCAATGGGGGTACTGGGTCATTCTTTGGAGGGATGTAATTCCAGGGTTTAGTGCAGTATAGGCTGCCACTTTAGTAACTTTGTCCATATTCTCATTTTTTCCTGTATTAACTAAAGCCATGTTCAGTTTTTCTTTTATTTGATACACACAGTAAGGAAAATCAAGATCACTTTCTTTACTCTGTACAAATGGGAAAATCTAAGCTCTATCCTGGGAGGTTGCAGGGGATCTAGAGCCAGAACTGAACTGAGAAGTCATCAAGAAACGAAATATGAGGATAGAAGGGATGTCTTGAAGGGGTATCAAAATGGGAGACCAAAAAGTCATGTCACACTCAAGTGACAGCTGAGGTTTGGAGATACCATTCTAGGGAGTGGAAGACTGCTAGTTACAACCCCTTCTTATATATCCAAAAATATTGGCCTAGATCATGGCTCTCATTTAGCCAAAGTAGACTGAAGATCCAAGAGCAGAGAGCATGCGCCCAGTGAAAGATCCCCCCAACTGCCTGCAACCACCTTATTCTCCTGAATCCCATAGAACACTGGGTAACAACATGTGCAGTTAGCTTCAAGGTTCATTCTGAGTTTCCCTTGAACCTGGATTTTTTTCAGGTTTACCTCACAAAGGAGTGAACCACACATGCACACACATGCACATACTCATACACAATTACATGCCGCTACCTCAGCAAGAATGTTTATTTTTGATTCTACCGGACAACTTGATAAGATGCCTTTCATCAATTCATTAACCCTGGGAATGGGTAATTGTATTTCCATTACCAATATAAGATCTAGACTCAGTGCGTGTACATTAGCACATAAATGTTCTTGATAGACCTGGTTCCTGCCCATAGCATTAATCCAAAGACAGCAGTCTTGGAGGAGGGGCTTCAGGGAGAGGGCTCATGGAGCTGAAGCTTAGAGATCTAAGGTTCATTCCAGTCACAACCCTTCTGAGCTGATCTTTCCTCTTGTGTGTGCTCTCTGAGGTCAAAGAAAAAGCCTAGGAGCAAAGGGACCTGGGTTCAGAACTTAGTCTTGCTTGACAGGTTTGGCCACATTGTTGAAACTCCCTGGGCTTCTGTGTTCCCACCTGTAAAACTAGAGAAGCATTTTGCCCACCCTCACCACTCAGTACAAGCAGCTTTCACCTTTGATCGACCCAGAAAAAGTGCTGATACTGCCCCATCCTCACTGGTTTATAAAGCTTAGACATGTCCTTGTGTAGGATGCATTGCTCATTGCTGCCACCCTGTGTGCTGTGTAGCCTGTGGACATACTGCAGAAGCCAAATGACTGACTCATCCCAGTGGCCATCACTTCCAATGACTGTCTAACATTTTATTAATCACAACAGTGATTTCCGCTATTTTTCTGGGCTGACCTCAATATGTTATCAGTAATTATTAGTGAGAACTCAGTAAATAGAAAGAGCCTATCTCTGCAGGTGATGGAGTTGCTTATGGGTTTGTTTCTCTTGACTTTGGCCTTGAGTCCAGAGTTCCGTTACACAGGCTCTGGTACAGCTGCTAACCACCTGACATAGGTCTACCACCTGGCCCAATGGTGAGATGTGGTATAAAGAGTTAGGATTAATGAAATCTGGATTCTGGTCCTCAGTCCACCAGTGCTTTTGATCCTGGACCTCTGTTTCCTCTTCATTACAAGCAGTGAGACTGAATAGGGTCCTAGGTTTGTGATCTTGTGACATGTCTTAGCTCTCAGTCAACTGGACTAAGGAGCTTGTTCCAGAGATTTCAGGCTTCCAATTCCCTTAGTCATTCAGTGACTTCCCATAGGAAGATGTTATTTCATGCACTGACTTACTTTCCTTCACAATGTGTCTTCTGGAAAAGTTGAATATTAACCAACTGTTGTATATAAATTGGTATTCGAAGAAGAGGTCAGAATGGTGAGGATTTTAAGGAGCCCTGAAATAAATGAGTTCATAAAAGAAAGGTTCCTTTTGAAATGCAAGTACCTCTCCCTACTGCAGCCTTTTATAAGATCATGTTTGTTTGAGGAGCGGAACCATACACGTTTCCCCGAAAAGTCTTCTGAGGATTGAGTCCTCTTTTCCCTTTGACTCGTGGTACAACCCCAGACATACTTTACCTTCATTTATAATTTAATTGGCAATGTCCCCAAATATTTGAATTTTGCTTCTAAGCACTCCTTTCTGGCCCCTTTGACAAGATATGTAAAAGCATAAATGTTGTGGGGGATAAGATGGTTCTATTAAAAGGGATTCTCATGTGAATTTTGGAAGCTGTTTTATATGGTTCAAGAAGTCCTTTGTGACTGTAAGTATTTTGAGTAGTTTTTAAAAATAGAATCTAAGAAGCCCTTGTCCTTCCTTCCTGTGTTGTCCTCCAGAGAACATTCAATACAGACTGCCCATCCTGGGCCCCAGGACAGCTGTCTTCCACGGACTGCTGTCAGATGCCTACCAATCTCTGCAGGAGACACAGCTCTCACCCCTGCCCAGAAAGGAGCCAGTCGGCAAGACCGTGAGGCAGTGAGTGGCCGGAGTTTATCACCTCTAGACTCTCAGGGAGAAAGCAACCTAACCAAGCCAGTTTCTGACACTGATGCCCTCTCATAACTTCCTCTTAAGCACAAAAAAGATGACTCAATTTTGCCTTCCTAACTGTTGCTAGAATTCTAGCTCTTGCCGTTACCTTATTACTCATTTCTCCTAAAGACAAAATGGTTTAATATACATGATTATAAAGATGAGTTGACTAAAATGAAGCGTATTGAGTGCTGCTCATTTTATTTTGTGGAAGATTATAACATGCAATATTTTTCTGTTGCTAAGACATGAATTTCCTGTGAAAATTGGTTTTTGTTTTTTTTTTTCTTCAAGGTAGGGGGACAGAGGTTCTAGGAGGTTCCTCATGAGTTCAGCCTAGTAATAAAGGAGAGATATGGAGGTCACCCTCTGTCCTTATCTCTGTCAGTTAACTCTGGTAGATGACAGAATATACTGTGATGCAGTAACTGGAAAATGGCAGGTGATTAGCTGTTGCCACCCTTGAGGGCAAGAACACTATCTTTCTTTCCTCATGTCACCTTCTTTAGAGCCTGGCATATAACAGATGTTCATCTAGTGTGTGTTCTGTCAAATCCAAACTAAATGCTTGGATTTGGCAGTTTGGTTACTTTGTTGGAAGATGTATAACTTCCAGCTCTGTCATCATCCCTATGTGTGAGAGAGATAAAGGAAGATTCTCAGCTTGTAAATATTATGTTTATGAGCACATATGCTCCATGCCCAGCTTCAGGAGGGCTCATATAAAAAAGGCCCTTTTTGAGTTCTCATCATGGCTCAGTGGTAACGAACCCAACTAGTATCCACGAGGGTGCAGATTCAATTCCTAGCCCTGATCAGTGTGTTTAGGATCTGGCATTGCTGTGAGGTGTGGTGTAGGTCACAGACATGGCTGGGATTCCGGTTGCTATAGCCACGGTGTAGGTCGGCAGCTGCAGCTCTGATGTGACTCCTAGCCTGGGAACTTCCACATGCTGCAGGTGTGGCCCTAAAAATTAAAAAAAAAAAAAAAGCAACAAAAAATCCTTTCCATTGCTTAGGAGGCAGGGGTCTTATGGGATCCCACAGTCCTGACTAAATGGGTATTAGACCAACATGTGAGAATCAGCCTCTGTGCTGACTGTGCTTAAAGAATGGACTTTAGAAATCTCTAGCAAATGGCCTGGTGACTAAACTGACCTCATTTCTTGTGCACACAAACCCCCAAACCAGAAAAGCTTGCTTGATTGCCCTATATTCCTGGTCTGCTATGGAGATTCTTGGTTTCAGTTCATTTAGAGTTCAAGAACTCCAAAAATAGCACACACATCCTTTCAAGGTGATGGCTATATGCATGAATTATGATCCCATTTCAGCTAATTGTCAGAGGACAGATGAATCACAGACAAAAATGTTTCCTTCTCTCTCTCTCTCTCTCTTTTTTTTTTTTTTTTTTTTTGTGCAAATTAGCATAGCCAGTAAAAGGCTTTGGGGCACCTATACCTACACATCAGGGGGAGGATATGTACCCCCAGCACAATTATTTAGAGCTTTTGAGGTAATCTGAATATTTTATACCTAGGTAGGTAGAACTCTTCCTAAATCTCATTAAATCCTTATCTAGACTACCTGGTGTTTCCAAAAATCTCTTTGGAAAACAATAACTTTCTAGCACTTGCTAGTGTTCTAGTATGGTAACCTAGATATTGAGTGGGTTATATCCACTGACATTTATCATTAGAAATTAAAGTGAAAAAATTTTAAAACACAACAGTATACAAGTACACCTTACAGTTCTGTCAGAGTGATAACATTGTCACATGTCATGTAGCCTCTGGCAAATTCCACTGTACCCTTGAGAGATAAGAAAAGTAAGAAAGGCAAAGAACAGCTCAGTATTACTAGGAAAATAATTTTGACCTCACAGAAATCCCAAAAAGGATTTCAGAGACTCCAGGGGTCTCTAGACCCCTTTGAGGACTTCCAGGGTGTGTAATATACCCTTGTGTCACCAGCCTTCCCAGGACAGGGATGCAGGATGCTTTATTTACTCACCCACCTGAGAGATCTGGTTCCTTGGCAGAGATATTAGAAAGCAGCGGCAGATTTTCAAAGTTTGGTGATATTAACTTTTAACATCATTTATCTCCCTTTACTCACATCATCTGTCTAACAACCTTAACTTTATTTCTCAGATAGTGACCTGGTGGGAATAGGATGGCTTGACCAGTTGGCACAAGAACTCTAGTTGCCTTCGAACTCTCATTTCTCTATATGAATGCTTGTTAGCTTATTTGCTTTTGGTTAGTATGAACTCATTTCCCAGAATCTGAAGCCCAAACCTGACATTACTATGACCTTAGCCCACTAGTGATGTCCCATCAACAGTTTTGTTGAACAAGTAGCCAGCTGGCAAATTTGCTTTACGTATCCTGGAGAGTAATGGCACCGAGGGCAAATGTCCGAGACTAGGAAGTCCAGCTCTTGACAAACTTCTCCACATGACCAACCCAATACCACCTTTCAGTTTAAACTTAAAAAGAGATCTACATGGATGCTGCCTGATTTTTTTCTACCCATAATATGTTTATAAGAAATCACTTTACATGTGCCAAACTTTGCTTCTTTTTGTACTGCGAGAGTCAAGTGATCAACTCTGCCATCTTCCTTAGTGCAATCTTTTCTGTGCTGAGTTGGATCCTTGGAGGTAATAATCTGGACTTGTCAGTTATTATTTTACCTACTGCACGTTACTAAGCTTTATCCAAAGAATTCTCATAAATGGGCCACGATAATGTCTTCATGGTAAAAACCTACTTGATGTTATTCCTGATTCAAAGTCATGTACAGTTCAGATTAATTTTTAACATGGATAATCTTGGGTAGATTTGTTTGTCTCAAGGCTAAAGCCTGATTTTGCTGTTTTAAAAATAAATGACTCTTGTTGTAATAAAAATCCCCAGACATGAGTTAGACTTACTCCTACTCTTTTATCTTTTTTCACCTCAATTAGGGGACTTAAAAACCAATCAGTCAGCACAATTCCTTTGCTGCCAGGAATGGAGCAGAATGCTATGTTTAGGAGAATCTATGCAAAAAAAAAAAAAAGTAACACAAAGCCATTGTCACCTCCAGTCTCCAGTTTCACTTTGTAAAATCCTGCAGGCCTTTCCTGCCTTGTGCCCTTCTCAGGATCAATTATATTTTCCCTGGACCCTGACTGTCAAAGCTCACAGGAGGCCTGTCAGAGGTTTTTTGGCTCCTGGGCCCTGTGGTATCACATCTTTCTGAAAATGTCCAAGAACTATATAACTCCAAGGAACAGAGGTGTAACAAGTTTGGCAGAATGGCCTTGGCTCCTCCTAAGGAAAGCCCTGCCAGGAGTGTTCTGTGGGGGGCTAGTTACTCAGGGAAGGGCTGAGGGACGAGGAGGGCACGTCCCAACAGAATATGGACCATTTCCAAGAAGGGGAGGAAGCATGGACTTGTTTCTATTAATACATTTCTAAACTAAAGCCTTTAAGAATCAAGATTAGAAAATTTAAATTAGAAAATTTAGAAATGGAAAAATTTAAGTAATCTCTAGAGAAAACTAGGATGATCAATCCTGTTTCAACCATGTCCCCTTCAAACCCATCTTAACTTAGCACCTTAATAAGTACTGTGCCTGTTTCATACGTGTCATTCTTATCTGTCTAGAAAAAATGTGTCACTTCATGAGGATGAGAACAAGATCTCCTGCTCCCACTATATCCCCACGGGAGCTACTTGGACACATATTCAATACATACTTAGAATTAAGAAAAGTCCATTTTTCAGTTACTAAGTAATAGGAGAAAATAGGAGGTGAGATCCTTGCATTTGGGGCTCTGAGGATACAAAGGATTTAGGTATTAGGACCTTGATGTTGAGTAACTTTTAATTTTAATTGAAGGAAAAACATATACACACAAATGAAGAGCACGTGTAGAAGCCAGTGTGGGACTAAGCATGAGTTACTATAAACTGAATCCAGGGTGGTTGCAGCAATAACACTCTCCATGGCACCAACCGTCCAGCTCTCTGGACAGGAACAAAGATGCAATTGTGTGACCTTGTCAGGAAAGTTGGTCAGAGGAGAAAGCCATATTCACCCACACAGGATGTTATCTCTCTCTTTCTTTGCAGAGTCTTTGGCAAGAAGCTTAACTGCCTGGCCAGTGAAGTGCGGTATAGTGGCATTAGGCATTGGCAAATGTTGGCAGTTATGAGGAAAACTTGTTCCTGAACCTCTTGGGATTGGCCTCTACTTAGTCCTGTGTAGCAGTGGTTATGCTATGGGATGTCACGTGGCTAGAGAGTCAGGAAAGCTTGCTTCTTAGAGTCTCACATTGAGAAAATTACATGAAGAGTAAGATGTGTCTAAACAACAAGAAAAATGCTGGTTAACATTAGCTGTCTTTCGGCAGTGAAACTGAATGCCTGGAAGACAGGAATTGGCAGAAGTAGATTTTTCATGGTATACCCTTAATTACTCTTTGAATTTTAAAACACATGAATGTTTCATTGACTCTAAAACAAAATAAGAGGAAATAAATTTTAAAAAAAATTGAAAAGTTGACAGGATCTTTCTAACTTTGGAATTAGAAAGTTGATAAACTATCAATGTAATTGCTTGTTTTTCTGATAGACAACGCGGTCCTTGCATACTGCAAATTCAGGCAAGCATCCAGATCAAAGATAAATTTTATCTCTGGCCCTTGAAGGTTTTGCTACTGAAATGCTAGTTCTGGCAAATAGTAACAAATGTCTCATTTTAAACTTTTCAGAGCAGTTCACTTATTTTTCCCCTCTGGAGTTTACCAGTGTTCTCCTACCATTAAACAGGACCGTACTGTTCCATACAATGCTGTCCATTTAGCAAACACAGTCTTGCCCTGGGCACCTCTGCAAAAAAACAAAACAAAACAAATAAACAAACAAACAAAAACAGTGCTTCATTTTATTACAACATGTGCACCTGCTTCTTTTTTATAGCGTTGCCCACATGGGACTAGTTTCTTGCACAAAACCCTTGAGATATTTTTTTTTTGTAAAACCCTTGAAATATTTGATGGTATGGCCATGTTTCCCTTAGTTTGTCTGTCTTTTTTTTTTCTTCCTTTCTTTACTTATTTATTGAAGTATAGTTGATTTATAATATTTTGTTGGTTTCAGGTGTATAGCAAAGTGGTTCAGATATATATTCTTTTCCATTGTAGGTTATTACAAGATATTGAATATAGTTTCTGGTGCTATACAGTAAACCCTTGTAGTTGATCTATTTTACATATGGTAATGTATATTTGTTCATCCCATACTCCCTAATTTATCCCTCCCACTCCCTTTTCCTCTTTGGCAACCATAGGTTTGCTTTCTATCTGTTGAATCTGTTTTTTTATAAATATTGTTGTATTTTAGATTCCATATATAAGTGATATCATGTGGTGTTTGTGTTTCTCTTTCTGACTTACTTGGTATGGTAATCTCTAGGTCTATCCATGTTGCTGCAAATGCCTTTATTTCATTCTTTTTATGGCTGAGTAATATTCTGCTATATATATGTACCACATTTTCTTTATCCATTCCTCTGCTGAGGGACATTTAGTTTGCTTCCATGTCTTGGCTATTGTGAATAGTGCTGCTATGAACCTTGGGGTGATGTATCTTTTTGAATTAGAGTTTTCACCTTTTCTGGATATTTGCCCAGGAGTGGGATTTGCTGGATCATATGGTAGTTCTATTTTTAGTTTTTTAAGGAACTTTGTAGACTGTTTTCCACAGCAGTTGTACTAACTTAAATTCCTACCAATAGTGTCGGAGGGTTCTCTTTTCTCCACACCCTCTCCAGCATTTGTTGTTTATGTACATTTTGACTCTTAGTGTTTTTTAAACTTACACTTCCCAGGTTCTTTGGCCCATATGACATGACCTAGTTATCCTTTCTGGACCCACCCAAGTGCCACTCAAAACAAGGTACCTAGTGTAGAATCTAAAACTCCAGATGTGGAGTTCCCATCATGGCTCAGTGGAAATGAATTTGACTAGTACCATGAGGATGCAGGTTCAATCCCTGGCCTTGCTCAGTGGGTTAAGGATCTGGCATTGCCATCAGCTGTGGTGTAAGTTGCAGATGTGGCTTGGATCTGGCATTGCTGTGGCTGTGGTGTAGGCCATCAGCTGTAGCTCCGACTCAACCCCTAGCCTGGGAATTTCCATATGCTGTGGGTGCAGCCCTAAAAAGATGAAAAACAAAAACAACTCCAGATGTGACCTGGCCAAATGTGGTCATGTGACTATCACCCTCTCTGGATCTTCTGCTTCTAGAAATGATACTAAAAGGGCAATAGTTGTCCTAGCAGCCATGTCACTTCATTCTCTCACATTGACCTGCCACCAACAAAAGCCTTTTTGTCCTTTAGTGAGAATAGCTGTTCTGAACACTTTCCTCAGGATGCTCATCTTAAAAAAAAACAAAAAACAAAAAACAAAAAAAAAAAACCTGTATACATGACTGTGTTCTTCTTTATTAAGCTTCCCCTGACTAGATTCTAGCCTGACAGTCTGTTTGAATCTCTACTCCATCAATTAGTCCTTACAGGAGTTCCTGTCATGGCTCAGTGGTTATCGAATCCGACTGGAAACCATGAGGTTGCAGGTTTGATCCCTGGCCTCACTCAGTGGGTTAAGGATCCAGTGTTGCCATGAGCTGTGGTGTAGGTCGCAGACTCAGCTTGGATGCTGTGTTGCTGTGGCTGTGGCGTAGGCCGGCAGCTCCAGCTCCGATTAGACCCCTAGCCTGGGAATCTCCATATGCTGCAAGAGTGGCCCTAAAAAGACAAAAGACCAAAAAAAAAAAATAGTCCTTCCAAGTGTGATGATCTGGATCTGTCCTCTTCTTTAATCTCTATTTTATTATGAAAACATTAAAATACACAAGTAATAGGACTAATAGCACAAAGAGCACCTCTATGTCTTCCACCTAGGGTCTAAAATTGTCAATATTTTCCTGCATTTCCTCCATTTAATATTGTTTTGCTGAATCATTTTTAAAATAAAGACATCATGACATTTTACCACTAATAGTTCATTTTACCACTGGTAGCTTTCCCCTTCCCCCTACCAAAAATTCTCCTTCAAAAGATAATGATAGCCATTATCACACGTTACAAAAATGAATAATAATTCCTAATTGTCTTCTCCATTTGTGCACATTCAAATTTCCAGTTTGTTTCCAACATATCTGTTATGACATTAAGCAAAGCCAAATCAAATTAAGGTGACACATTGTATTTTTGCCTCTTTTAATCTAAAAAACCCCAATATCTCAACTTCTTTTTTTCAATGCATTACCAGTCAAAGAGATGAATCTAATAATTTTGTAGAATTCCAAAGACCTCTTTAAATACTGTCTTCCTGTTGGTAATTTCAAGTGCTGCTAACATAAGAACCATTTATTGAATAATTATTAATTTTTCTTTTCTATTAAACAAATTCATATGTAACTACCAATTAGAGCTTCTGATAAGCACAAGATAACATCTGACCATATTGGGTTGATACAACCACAAGGAAAAACCCAGAATTGTGATACTTTATAGTTGTGTAACTTTGGCCAAGTTACTTAATCCCTGTGAGTCTTGGTTTCCTGTAATGAAATTAAAGTATTTGCCTCAATAATAAGAGCAGCATATATAGTAAAATTGGAAGGATATATAGATTAGCATGGCTCCTGCACAAGAATGACGTACAAATTTGTGAAGAGTTCCATATTTTTAAAGCTAAGCTCATGTATATTTATTAGATATTGTAAAATACCCCTTCATAAGAGTTTTCTAATTTATATTATCACCAAAATGTATACAAGTACCTGTTTCTGTCAGCTTTAATAACATTTGTAACAGTTTTTACTCTTAAACTAATTTTAGAGATGAGAAATTCTGTGTAATTGAAATTTGTATTTCTCAGATTAGGAGACCTAACATGTTTGCAATGTGTTTAAGGGCCATTTTTATATATATATATTTTTTGTAAATTTTCTGTTTAGCTTTTAAACTTATTTTACTATCATGACCCATTAACTTTTAAAGAATAAAATATTTAATTATCCAAATGACAAAAAAAAAAAATTCTTGTAAGAATTGATACAGTAGCATGGTTTTCATTTAAAGCCCTCTAATTCAAGGAGAAAACGTTTTCATTTTACATTTGGAAATCTGACTCTCGAAACTAACATGTATCAAACCCTTACTGTACGCTGGTAAAGAGGGTGATCAGATGAGCATTTATCGTGTTCCCTATTACATGCTGAACACTCTTTGTGTGTTTACATTTCACCTTTCCAGTGACCCTACAAAATAGGGTTATTACCCCCATTATGTGAATGAGGGAATTGAACTCACAAAGGTTAAATAACTTGCCCAGGTTCACACCAAGTTGGGAATTGAACCAAGGCCTTTCTGAGCACATAGTTGAAACTCCTTTCACTACCCTGCTCTGCCTCTTTGATTGTGAACAATGCCCATTTCTTTCTTTCTTTCTTTTTTTTTTTTTTCTTTTTTCTCTTTTCTTTTTATAGGCATACCTGTGGCAAATGGAAGTTCCTGGGCTAGGGGTCAAATCAGTGCTGCAGCTGCTGACCTGTGCTACAGCCATGGCATCACTGGATCTGAGCCACATCTGGGTCCTGTGCCCATAGCTCATAGCAATGCCAGATCCTTAACCCACTGAGCGAGGGCAGGGATTAAACCTGCATCCTCACAGAGACTATGTCAGGTTCTTAACCCAAAGAGCCACAACAGGAACTCCCAACAGTGCCCATTTCTTGCTCAACATGGTATATCTAAAATTTCCTACCAGTCAGTCATCTCAACCTTAGTAAAGTCCAAAGTAGCAATTCCTCTGTGGTGAGAGATAAAACTAGCTGCAAACCACGGGCAAACCAAGCCTCATCTTTTGGGGTTTTCCCAGGGTGGGAAATGCTTGCTTGCTCCAGGCCTAGGCTTCTTTTCTCTCAGCCTGTTAGATGACCAGGGTCATTGGCGTGTGTCATGTCATTGGAGTGGAAGGCAAGGAGGGGCCAGAAGGAGCCAAGTTCTGGGCATGAAACTTGCCCCCCATGACAGACAAAGCTTGGGAAGTGGATGGTAGAAGGTAGGAAGGCAGGCTAGACCCAGGAGTGTGGCAGAGTCAGTGGAGGAGTCTTCTAGCTGTCAACCCTGGTATTCTGGTCCATGGTTGGAACCCAAAGTGGAGGAAAGTGGTTGTGGGGAGGGAGGCGGGGGTATGGGTGTGGTGCAGGAAGGGGGTACTTGGAAACATCGAGTAAGAGTTCATCATCTTGGAAGTCTGGCTAACTATGATTAAGCCCTGTCTCTGAACAAGGTTCAGAGGGCTGCGCACAGAAAGGAGTCTGGCCAGAGCAAAACTAGGAAGCCTAAGGCTGCCCAGGAGGAACATATCATGACCTAGGGCAAGGTGTGCAGTTAGAAAGTGCATTCAATATTTTACTATTTTGCAGATACATATATGTAAAAGAAAATAATCTTATTGTGTTAAAATACGAAATAATGAAAGTCGATCTGGCAAAGTCTTTTTAGCTGGTGAGGGTGTACAGAAACTAGAGTCTAGCTAAAAACTATTAGTTCTCCTTTGCACATTAGTGACTTTCAAGGGGGTTGTGAAATTTTTATGTTAAAAAAAAGAGGGTGTCAGTTTCAATTTTGAGAAGTGCTTGGAAAGTAGATGAGAAATGAGTCCAGTTCTGGGGATAGGCTCTATTGCCCCCAACGGCAGTGAGTTAGCCTGGGACTTCTCTCCATTTGCTTTACTTTATTCATTCATTCATTCATTTCTATTTTTTATTTGTTTGTCTATTTTATTGGTGCAGCAATAATTTCTTATATCTATTCCAAGGCGGAACTAAAGAAATATGTGTATTTGGTCCAGTAATCTTACTAATGTTCAGGCCTGATCTTTAAATCTTGTCATTATAATTAAATCTCTGTCTGGAATCCAGGGGGAGTTGACAATGCTGTTCTTTGATGCCCTTTGTGTAGTTCTTGGCAGGGAGTTATTATTTTAATATACACATTAAAAGTTACTCTCCAGGTGTTCTCTAACTTGGCTGAGAACCAAATAAGAAACTAAACTTCTATTCCAGCAGGGACTTTGGAGTTATAAGAAAAGTATTTTTTCTCACCAGGAAAAGAGAGATAATTTTCTACACTCAGTAGAATATTAAGTTTTAGAATCTTATTCCCTGGAGAGCTTTAAGGATCTGACAGATGCACCAGATCTGTGCTGTCCGTGAGTTCAGTGAGGACCAGTTGATCTTTGGTGACGGGGAATGGTTGGGGTTACTCTTTCAGTCTTTGGGTTCTACAATGAAATGAAGATTCACCAGGACTATTTCTAGGTTATTTAAATGTAATACCATGTAAATTGTTATAATATATAAATATAAAACACTTATAAAATCAGATGTGCAACATTTTGAACATTTTCTGTTACTAAGACTTTAATGCTTAAAAGACTTTAAATAAGTAAAACAAGATTTTTCCCTTAAATTGAAGGAAAAAATAACAGAGAGACAAAGAAGGAGGAAATGGAGGAAGAAAAGAAGTGAGGGGTCCTAGGTTTATATAGCTGCACAAAGGACAGGAATAAAGTTATCACTGATTTAAGACATTAATTGAGTATCTTTTCATATGCCTATTGGCCATCCATATGTCTTTTTGGAGAAATGTCTATTTAGGTCTTCTGCCCTTTTTCAATTGGATTATTTGGTTTTTTGTTGTGGAGTGGTATGAGTTGTTTGTATATTTTGGAAATTAGACCCTTGTCAGTTGCATCATTTGCAAAGATTAACATTATTTTTGATCTTGCTGGTTCTAGCAGTCATTACTGATTATGAAGATAATCCAAATGAGTGACTGTATAACCATTTAATGAATATGGTGATTAATCTTTTTCAATGAAAGATTTGTGCACGTATATGCCCAGCAGTGGAATTGATGGATCATATGGTAGCTCTATATTTAGTTTCCTGAGATACTTCCATACTGCTTTCCATAGTGGTTGTACCAATTTACATTCCTACCAACAGTGGGGGAGGGTACCTTTTTCTCTACACCCTTATGTTCATTGCAGCACTATTCACAATAGCCAAGGCATGGAAACAACCTAAATGTCCATCAACAGATGAATGGATTAAGAAGATGTAGTACATATATGCAATGGAATAGTACTCAGCCATAAAAAAGACAAACTAATGCCCTTTGTAGCAACATGGATGGATCTAGAGATCCTCATACTAAGCGAAGTAAGCCAGAAAGAGAAAGACAAATACCATATGATGTCACTTATTTGTGGGATCTAAAATATGGAACAGATGATCCTATTTAAAAACAACAAACACAAAACAGAAACAAATCATGGCCAAGAAGAGCATACTTAGGGTTTTCAAGGGGGAAAGGGAAGGGAGTGGAATGGATGGGCATTTGGGGGGTTTTTTAGATGCAAACTGTTGTATCTGGAATGGATGGGCAATGGGATCCTACTATACAGCATAGGGAAATATGTGTGATTGGGTCACTTTGTTGTACACTAGAACTTGAAAAAACATTGTAAATCAACTATACTTTAATAATAGTAATAAAATTAAAAAAATATGGTCATTAAAATTTTTAAATTCAATTTATTTAAGCCCCCCCAAATCTACCCATTTCTTTTATTCTCCTTTTCCCTTTGCCTTTTGTAACCACCAATCTGTTCTCTGTTACTTATGAACTTGAGTTTTTGTTTTTGCTTTTTTCTCATGTTCCATATAAAAAAGGTCATATGCTATTTGTCTTTCTATTTTACTTAGAAATAGGCTTATTTCTAACTTATTTTACTTAGCATAAGTGGTCCATCATGTTATTGCATATGGCAAGATTTTTATTCTTTTTATGGCTGAATAATAGTCCAGTGTGTGTGTGTGTTTGTGTGTGTTTGCATGCGTGTGTGTGTGCGTGTGTGTGTATAGATCACAATTTCTCTATTCATTCTTCCACTGATGGATATTTAAAGTTGTTTCAGTATCTTAGCTATTGCAAATAATGCTGAAATTAATGGGGGGGTGCAGCTATCTTTTCAATTGAGTGTCTTTGTTTTCTTTAGATAAATACCCAGAAGTGGAATACTAGATCATGTGGTAGTTTTATTTTTAGTTTTATAAGGAACTTCCATACTGTTTTCATGGTTGTACCAATGTGCATTTCTACTAACAGTGCCCAAGAGTTCCCTTTTCTCTATGTCTCAGCCAACACTTGTTATTTTTTGGTGTGTGTGTGTGTGTGTGTGTGTGTGTGTGTGTGTGTGTGTGATGATAGCCAATCTGATAGATGTGAGGTGATATCTCACTGTGGCTTTGATTGGCATTTCCATGGGGATTAATGATGTTGAGCATCTTTCCATATACCTTAGCCATCTGTATGTCTTTGGAAAAATGTCTTTTCTGAGAAGGATTTTTTAAATCAGGTTGTTTGGGATTTTTTTCTATTGAGTTGTATGAGTTATTCTGTAAATTTTGGGTATTAGCTCCTTATTGGATATATGATTTGCAATTATTTTCTCCTGTTCAGTAGGTTGCCTTTCCATTTTGTTGATGGTTTCCTTTGCTGTGCAGAAGCTTTTTAGTTTGATGTAGTCCCATTTATTTATTTTTTCTTTTGTTATTTTTGCTTCTGGTATCATATTCAAAAAATAAGCTGGTATCAAGGAGCTCACTGCCTATGTTCTCTTATAGGAGTTTTGTGGTTTCAGGTCTTAGGTTCAAGTCTTTAATCCATTTTTAGTTAATGTTTGGCATGGGTGGTATAAGGTAGTATCCGGCTTCATTCTTTTACATGTGGCTGACCAATTTTCTCAATACCATTTATTGAAAAGACCGTCCTTTTCCCATTGTATATTCCTGGCTCCTTTGTTGTAAATTAATTGACCATGAATGCATGGGTTTTTTCTGGGCTCTCTGTTCTGTTCCATTGACCTGTGCCATTTGCTTTACTTTAATTCAGTGAGCATTTTGTGAAAACCTACTACGCAATAGGCATTATGTTGAGTGCCATTGATCTAACCGTGAATATGATCATTTTCTGTTCCTAAGAAGTTTGTGATTTAATTGAACAGTAGAGGTATGTTGACAGATTATCACAATAAATTAATTCACCCTTAGTAGGGGAGATAAATAATAAATAAATGATGTATGAGGGCCCCCACCTCCCCTCACCGGCAACCTCCCTTCCAGGGAGAAAATTTGGATCCACATATACTGAAATGTAGTTACACTTCATAAACATTTGGAGTCACTATCCTAGCTGTGCTTGGGCCTTTGATGTGTTCCCCTAAGGTATAGGTCTCATTGGTGTTATACCTCTTCCCCAGGCATTCAGGCTCCAAATTTTCCTGCAGTCCATAATAATAATAATAATGGTATTATATCAGTCAGGTTAGATTCCTATTCTTTTCTGATTGACTGTAGATGATGAACTAGTCTTTTCACTTGTTCCCACATCCTTTGTCAATGGCCTTCTCCCAGCTGTGACACCCTCATTCCACATACCCATCTCATGTTCCATCCCTTAGGCTTTTAATTAATCACTGTATGTTGCCCTATCCAAGATTCTATCAATGAAAAGACCTACCGTTATTTTATATACTAATAAAGAAAAAATGCCCAAGATGAAGAATATTGGGAGACCCCCATAGAAAGCTGAGACACCGGAGTTCCCGTCGTGGCGCAGTGGTTAACGAATCCGACTAGGAACCATGAGGTTGCGGGTTCGGTCCCTGGCCTTGCTCAGTGGGTTGGGGATCCGGCATTGCCGTGAGCTATGGTGTAGGTTGCAGACGTGGCTCGGATCCCGTGATGCTGTGGCTCTGGCGTAGGCCGGTGGCTACAGCTCCAATTGGACCCCTAGCCTGGGAACCTCCATATGCCACGGGAGCGGCCCTAGAAAAGGCAAAAAGACAAAAACAGAAACCACAACCAAAAAACCAAAAAAAAAAAAAAAAAAAAAAAAAGAAAGCTGAGACACCAAAGAGCCACACGATCAATACAGAGGTAAACAAGAAATAAACTTACCACACAGAAACAGCAAAAAAATCTTGCATGCCTCAGTGTTGGCACCAGTGGAGAGAAGGTGAGAAACGTCTCATCTGAGAAATTAAATGACCAACTGGCACTCATACAAGTGATCTAAATTCACACTGCTTGTGTGGCCCACATACTCTCAATCTGAGAATTTAATTTGGAGTGGTGTTACACTAACCAGGAGAAGCAAAAGTAAATTCTCTCAACTGAGATTCTCACTGCCCATATGATGGCCCACAAACTCTAGCAATAATCAAAATCAGTGCATTCTAATGCGACCAAAGATTACTGGACATCTGGTAGATGTCACTGTGTAAGGATCTAGACTATAGTTTCTTTCCTGTAAGTTTAAATTATGAAGGTAATATTTTGTCTATTGTGACCATTCCAAAATTACAGATGGAGAAACCAAGGTTTACATAGCACATCAACCATGGCCCTGAGGTGCTCATTTAGGGTTCCCCAAAGCTACTTCTTTTTCCCTGAAAGATTACAACTTGAGTTTGTCCAGCATCTTAGGCCCTTTCTAAAATGAGGGTGGGCTAGATGGTAAAGTATCATGAGGCCATCTACAGATGTGAAGATAAGCTGCTGGCTCCATGACTTGTACTATTGACAGAACCTCCCTTGAGACTAACTCTGGGCTCTATAACTGGAAGTTAAATGTGCTGGTAAAGGTTTTGAGAGGAACCACTAAAACTATTATAAAAGAGGAATTAGGTAGGAAGGGTAAAATTCTGTTATTTCTTTACTTTTTTTTCTTTTCTTTTTTAACCAAAAGGAATTCCAGAGACCATCTAGCCCAGTTCTTCAGGCCATCTGGCAGGGCTGCTATCATATCAGATTTTTGCATTGCTCAACCTTTTGCATAAACTCTGGTTAAATGCTCTCTCTTCAGAGAAATCCCCTTGATTATCTCATCTATCATAACCTGCCAACAACTCAAGATGCTTAATCCTTTATTCTGCTTCTTGTATGTATGTGTTTTTTTAGGGCCACACCCACGGCATATGGAAGTTCCCAGGCTAGGGGTCCAATTGGAGCTGTAGCTTCTGACCTACACCACAGCCACAGGAATGCCAGATCTGGACCACATCTGCAACCTACACCACAGCTCAGGGCAATGCCAGATCCTTAACCCTCTGAGCAATGTCAGGGATTGAACCCGCGTCCTCATGGATACTAGTCGGATTCTTTAACACTGAGCCATGACAGGAACTCTTTCTGCTTCTTTTAATCATAGCAATTATCACTCTCTGATACTGTCTGGAGTGATTATTCACTTTCTTTTTTGCCCATCTATCCTACTAGAATATTAGGACCTTGTTCAACCAGCTCCATAAACCCAGAGCCAGAACAATACCCCTAAAATTAAAACTCAAAAATATTTGTTGAATGGCTGAACAGTACATGACTCAATAAAGAAAATAAGGACAGGAGCTGTAATTATTTCAATTACAGACCAATAAAATGCCATATCAGGTTTAGACTAGGTATTAAATGATTTGTTTTCTCTGAGGAGATAGCTGTAATATTTCTGTATCACAGCTCTTAGCATAGTGCCTGCCATTTACAAGGCCCTCAGTAAATGTTTGCTCAATGAAAGAATGTGTGTCATATACTCCTTAATGATGAGCTGCTTTAATTATCTGAAAACAGTGAAAAGGCTAGGAATGGAATTCAGGGGACTTTTAGGGAAGAAGAAGAGATTCAAGATGTCATGGTTGTTTATGTTCCTCTTGTTAAAGAAACAAGGAACGTTATAAAATCTTCCAGGAGGGCTTCAAAAATCAGAGCACATTCCCTTGACTGGGGTGCCTGTGCATCTGCCCCAGAATGAGGGATAAACCAACTGGTCTTTCCAGCATCTTCCTGCCTTGTGATATTCTGAATTATTATTGGACACTGAAAAACTACTCGTTTGTCATTCAGCAAGCATTTACAAAGTGCCTCTAAGTGCCAGAGAAGAGCCAGGATCCTTTGGTTGCAAGTGACAGGACCTCAATTCATACAATTTTTTTTTAATGGAAATGCACATAAAGGATGCTGGGTTTTCTCCCAGAACAACCAAGCCACAAAATGGACAGGGAAGTACCAGACTCCAGGAAACTAAATACGGTGTATATTCTTTCTCTACCTTTTCCCTTCTTCCTGGTGTTGTCTTTTTCCTTCTCCTTCTGCAGATGCCTATTTCCACGTAGTGGAAAACCTGACCACAGGCATCTTCTAAACTTTATGGCTTAAAGCTTTTGGCCACTGTGGTTCCAAGCTGAAAAATCCAAGGGAAGGCACCTAGCACAACTTGGAAGGGCACCCTTTCAAATCAAGCCATCAATTATGACCATTAGGATGAGATTAAATAAGAACTCTGTAAAGATACAGTGTGTCCAGAGAGACAGTTTTCAAAGGAAGTGGGTGGGGCTGAGCAGGTGATAACCATATATACTCACCATGGCTGGGCACTGTGTTGGACACTGGTCAAAGATGACTCAGCCTTTATACCTAAGGCCAAGGTGTCATCAGCTACTGCTCTATACAAAAATGCAGGAAGTCTGAATGAGGTGCTGTGTTTGGAAACAGCTGAGATTGGCATCGCTCTAAGAAGGCTGCCTTTCTTTCTTTCTTGGCAAAAGGCACATCCTGTCTCTCTGGTTCAGAAGGTTGACCTGTTCTTTGGAGCTAGTGATGACTGTGGAGGTAAAGGTGATTGTTAAGGAACTGGTTTGTCAACACTTGGGAATCTGGAAAAAAGGTCATTCTGACACTCCTGGGGATGAGCATGAGCAGGTAGAGTAGACGAAGAGAAGGAGAGAAAGAAAAGGGAGAGAAAACAAGAGAAGAGTGTAGTTAATGGAGTGAATGTAAATTTAATGTAAAATTAACTCCAAATCGTACTTCCTCAGAGCTCTCAATGTCTTCTCCATTGAAGAATGAGAAAGATAGGCTCTCCTGAAAACTCCTGAGACTGTAAAGCTTTCTGGTCTGGGACTCTCTGATCACAGACTGTCCCTTCTACTCTGAGGCTCTGCCTGCTCAGTGCCTCCCGCAGAGCAGTGCCTGGTTGGAAAGGGGGTATGAAACTGAATGAGCTATTTATGGCCCTGCTTTGTTTCCATGACAACTGATCCTCAAGCATTGCATTTAGGCCCCTGTAATTCACACCTTCCCAAGGAAGAATCTGTATGTTTGGGGAAGGGATGAAATTGGCTTATAGTCACATAGCTGGGCTTTTCAGAAATTCTCCAAGGGGATGACATTTCATTTAGAGATATTTCTGTTTTCAATGCTTAAAGAAACAGTAATTCTTTTTAAATGATTTGAAATCAAAATTCTTCACTTGCCCCATTAGAAAGTGGCCACAACCCAAGAACTCCCAAAAAGGCCTATAAGAACAGCACAGGCTAGAGTATGCCTTGTTAATTGTTAGATGGGAAAGTAGGAGGACGTGACGCATGGGTGGCAGCTGGCTCAGCCAGATAGCCCAAGTCAAGAACCATCTCTCCTCTCCCTAAACCAGAGTGACCATTTGCAGAACTGGAGCATTTCAGAGGAAGAAGTGTCTTAAGATATCCTGCAAGTCAAGAGACACAGGTGTCAAGAGTCACAGAGACAGAGGTGTCCAGGGACATACAGATGGCAAACATCCATATTGTAAGAATTTCAGAGACTGACTCTGAGTCTCTCCATTAGGCTTGAAGGAAGAGGCCATGACCTAACCATCCCCCTATATCTAGCCAGCATGGTGCCTGGCACAGAGCAGGTACTCAGTAAGTTTTGATTGACTGAATGAAAGTAATATTTGATATTTGCAAGCATATCTCAGGAGCTATACACAATCTGGCACTTCCTAAGAACACCAAACTTGCTCTCTAGAAATGAAGTAATTGGAGTTTCGGTTGTGGCTCAGCAGTAATGAACATGACTAGTATCTATGAGGATGTCAATTTGACCCCTGGCCTTGCTTAGTGGGTTAAGGATCTGGTGTTGCTGTGAGCCGTGGGATGTCACAGACACAGCTCAGATCAAGCATTGTTGTGGTATAGGCCGTGTGTATACCAGCAGCTGTAGCTCTGATTTGACCCCTCGCCTGGGAACTTCCATATACTGCAGGTGAGGCCTCCCCCCCAAAAAAAAGAAATATTTTTAAAATTGTTTAAATTATCCCTCATTCAGTGCTGATTGATGTGTCTTAATTGTGCTCTGTGTTAACTAGGAATTTGTTTCCCAAAAACTGGCCCTAAGGGAAATAGAAGAAATTAGTTCTCTCTCTAAAGGAGGAACAACTCATTCTGGAATTCAGAAACTGAGCTGCGGGTAGGAGTTCCTGTGGATTCCCAGCAAAGCTCAAGATTGAAATAAAGAGAAATGCCTTGCCAGTTATCTTTACTAAGGGACCATGAAACCACTGTAGAAAGGTAGAAACAGAGTCTACTCAGCATGGAATTCTCTGTGGTTTCCTTCCTATTTGTAACCCCCCTAGACCTTCTATAATCGAAAGCTGGGTTTTTCACAAAGTCAGACTTCTTGTTTGTGTGTGTGACACTGGCTTAACAACAAAGAAAAAATAAGCTCTGAGAACTGACATTTGCTGATGAAGACCAACAAGAGAAGGCGTGTTTATAGCTTAGTGGCTGAGAGCAGGGGCGCTGGTGGCAGCCTGCCTAGATTTGTACCCTGATACTACACCTTCCTGCCGCCACACGGCTTTGGGCAAGACCGTTGTGAGACTGAAATGCATTGTATCAAGAGAAGTGCTCAAAATATGCCTGGCACATGATAAGTAATCAATATTGATAAATCTTACTGTTATATTATTTTTAAATGCTTCCTAAGCCACAATTTTAATAAGGCCATTCTGCTGCTTAAAATACTTCAGTGGCTCCTTGATTTCCCTAGATGAACTGCAAGTTCTTCAGTATGGCTGCAGACTATTCTGGGGCTGGCTTCCATTTATCCATCCCCTGCCTCTCCTCCCTGATCAAACCCTAAGCTCCAGCTTTACTTCGAGCTCTTTGAAGTGCTTTGTCCTCCTACCACATGTTCTCTTTCTTCTGCAGAAACACCCTTTCCCCACTATTCCCCAGGTAGAATCTAATTGTCTTTAAACTAGCTCAGATCTCTCTCCTCTTCCAGGAGGTTCCCCCTAGCGTAACAGTGTGGCTTAGGAACCCCTCCCAAAAGCTCTTCTATCCCCTTCTTCTACTTTATCACATTCCTAATGTACTCAGCACACATCTTTCCTTCTTCCCCTTCATGGACTATGTGCTCCTTTGTGAAAAGAAGTGGCGTCTTATCCAATATATCCTCAGCATGTATCACAGAGCAAGTATACCCAAAAATGCTTGGTATCTTAAGAACAGAGGTGGTTTACACATGAAATATCCTAGAAAAACCAGCAAGGTTCAAGAACTGAAGCCCAGAAGAGAGACAAATAGAGAAAATCTGTAATTCCCTCAACCCTCTACTCACTCCTGCATTCTCCCATTTGCAGGCCTGGGATTCACTCCTTTTTATTTTCCATTCTCAAGTCCCCCTTAAGAGAATGCCAGGAGTTACCTTCTCTGATGACACAGGTCTTTGAGAGTTACCTGAGCCTACTTTCTTTCCTGTGAACAACCACAGCAGCAACTCTGATCCTCAACGGAAATTCAGAGCAGTCACGGTTTCGGGTCCTTTTAAGCTGATTTTGTGTCTTAGAGGTAAGAGATCCAAGGCTTTCCATTATCTAGACAATGCAGAGCCTATATTTTGGACTAGCCAGTACTGAATAAATAATAAGCACTTGCTTTTCCCTTTTCTAAGAGTCTATGAGAGCCACAATTAATCCTTTAAATGCTCCTGTTACACATTGGTTAGGGAAGTGACAGCTCAAGGTCATTCATCAGGTCAGCAACAGAACTGGGAGGTACAAGGGTCATACAATGCAAGCCAGTCTCTTTTTTCCTGTGGCATCTTTCATTCTGGACACAGAACTATGGAATTAAAATCAGAACAGGGGGCAAGCTAATGAGGAAATTATATGTTTGAACAAGGTTTTAAAATAAACAAATGATAAATAAAATTTAATGGGATCCCTATGAACCTATTCCCAGCAGTCTGGAAAGCACTAACAAAAGCAATTACCCCAAGTTATCCCAGGGAATTACCCTACTGTGTTCATTTCATTGGCATGAAGGAAAAAAAAAAAAAAAAAAAAAAAAAAAAAAAAAAAAAAAAAAAAACAAACAAACCCCAAGGCTCTAGTGTAAGGATTAGGAGAAGAGAAAGAGGAAGAAAAGTATTTCTAAAGAATCAGGGCTTTGATTTTTCTGCCATTTAGCAAAGATTTTATTTTAAGATGAATTGGTTACAAGCTTCTGAAATATCTTTCTTAGGATATTGGTTCAGGGCAAGTGGAAGAGACTTTAACGTATTTGGATCTCAAGTGTGAATAGACCCAAAGCTTTCTACCTGTCTCTGCTATAGAGAGAAAACTGGTCAGGGAGCTTCTCAAAGTTAATGAAGTCTCTTCTAGTCCAGAAAGCATATGTCGCTTATCTTTATAGCTCTCATTCTACTACAAGGTCTGCCATTGAGCAGATGCTCAGCAAATTTTGCTGAAAAAGTTGTGAATGCATAGCATGTTTAGCAAAGGAATCATAGTCTTTTATTTTTAGTTCTCAAAGAAAAAGGAGCCCTGATTTGTAGCATTTGCCAATTTCTGTGGTGTAAATACTCCAGCATTTACCACTTTCAGCAAGGTTACTTTCACATTACCAAGGGCTTAACAACAAACCCATAAAATTTCTAAAAATTTAATAATTTGTTATTGTGACCAGTAGAAGCCAACTCCAGAACAACCAGGGTTGTGATGGTATAATCTTGGCAGCCTGTGTATACAAAGGCAGGGAAGTGCTGAGGTTTTCAGTATATTTAGCCCTTGGGGTTGAGTGGGGGAAGGCGGGTTCTATAGAAAGCTAGAAATGCCTTGAGAACAGAAATTCTGCATTGCGATGAGGCCTCTGCATAGGAAAGCACATCGGTCATGTCCTGGGGGAACTGCCAAGGGCCAGACCCCTGAGTGGATGGGGGAAGGTGAGAACCAGGCCAGCAGGGCTCTTTAAAGCACATGCCTCCCCCTACCTCACAATCAGACGTCACTGAAAAGACAGCTCTCAGCCTCCTCGTCTATTCCCAGATTTAGTTCGACATCACTCACCTCAGTCTACTTTTTATGTGTCCCTTGGTCCTACTCTTGGTCTTCCTTGCATTCGCTGCACTATTATTCTTGTGCTCCTTTCCTAAGATCTTCCTTTGGAATCATCCTGCTTGTCTAGGTCAGCGCCACTCAGTTTAGCGTAAGAGGTATCACAAAATCTGAGAAGTCAAGTGGTCAGACCCGTTCGTTCACTTACTGGCTATGTGACTTTGGGAATGTGACTTGACGTCTTTAAGCCCCAGCTTCCTCATCTGCATCCCCATTTTATGAGTGTTGCAAGGCAAAAATGAGAACATTCATGACAAATTCCTAGCAAATATCTTGGTGGCAGATGCTTAAATATGTTACTCTTCTCAACATTACGTCTATCCTTGACATTTGTGTTGTTATCAGTAGAAGTGAAGTTTCCAGGGCACGTCTATGGGGTGATGCCCCCATTCCAGCCCCCGCCCACCTTTCCTCCAGAGGTTCCCATGGCCAAGGTCCCCGAGCAAAGTGTTGATAAAATGCTTAATGTGAAAAGATGCAGTGAAATCAACGCCAAACCTACTTTCAAGCTTAGAACCATATAAAAGTCTGTCCTTTGAGATGCCCTGCAAGTTTGTCTTGGTTAAGAAAACCCTTAATGACTTTTTGATTTTTCTTGTGCTGTGCTTTGTTATTGCTAACATACAAGTCTGTCTAGAAAACACACTTCTTTTTAAAAAATTTACCCTGGATGAACACTGATTTCTTGGCCTGTAAAATGAATAATGACCATTGTAACAATGTTGGGAATGAAGTAGTTTTATAGTTTGTTTCTTCTCTAAGAAGCTGAAATAGGGATAGGCAAGATGGCTTGGTACCGCTTTTAATTAAAGATCAGTATGGAGTCCTGCTTGAAAGCCCTACCTTTTTTCGCTTCCCTCCATTTATTCTGGGGAAATAGCCAAGCTCCTGAAATAGGGCAGATGCTGGTTGGATTTGTCAGGTCTGGATGCCCTTGAAACTGCAGCTGAACTCATCTGTCAGGATCAGAGGTTTGAGCTTAACTTCAAGGTCAAAAGTGTTTTTGAATTTTCCAAGATCCATGAAAAGAGATTCCATGTATGCAGTCATATGCTGCCTGATATGTCAGGAAGTGAAACTATCTGTTCTAGGTACTCTGACAACAGACTTTATAGGCGTATGAAAAATCTGGAGAAGGCAGGAGAGGCTGGGAATAAAGGCCAAGAGGAGTACTTGGGGTTTTCCACTGGGCAGGAAAAGTCACTGCTCAGGGTCAGCAGTGTTAGGGCTCCTGACAGCGCCATTACCGTTGTGTTCTACTCCATCCAAAGCTTATCCCTGTCCTCCTTCCCAAAGCCCTCCCTCTAATTCTCACCCTCCTTCCCCTTACCCTGCAGACTTTTTCAGTGTTCAATTTCAGAATGGTTGAGAGGGGACTACATTTGGCAAAAAATTCCTACAGGCTTTGCACAGGTGTCTGTATTCCATTTCCATCAGATAGTTACTTTGTCACATGTTGGATCCTGCCTGTTGCTGTAAGGGCAGCACGGAGCTGATCCAATATTCCCACTGTCATCATTAAGTCCTCAGCCCTGCCCTTGATCAGTGAATCTGGATTTTTCAAGTTCAAATTCAATTTTCTGAAGAACCTTAAGAATCATGACCTGCAGAGGTAGAAGGGGAAGGTCCAGAGATGGAAAGTCCTCAGAGGTCATCTTGCCCAATGCCAGAAGCCCCAGCCCACTTACAGCATTCCTCACAGGGTTGCTGGCCTTTGGTTAAACACCAGATGACAGAGGTTGCCTCTTTAGAAGGAAAAAGAATGCGTGGGAAACAGGAATGAAAAGGAGACTAACCTTTCGTACAGATTTTTTTTTTTTATTCTTTTTGAATTTCATCCTGTTGCATTTATTACCTATTCAAAAAAAAAAAAAAAGCAAATTAGATATTTTGAAAATGTCAGTGTGAGGAAATTCATTACCCCATAGAGCAGATCATTCTACTTCAAATGGCTGGAACTGGTAGACAGTTGTTTCTCTTGCTGAGCTGAAATCAGTTTTTGTGTGGCTTCTGCTTTCCTCCCCTCCCCTCATGGTAAGTCATACAGAGCCAGCCCTCTCCTCTTCGGCATCCAAAAAAATGAAAATAAAACAAAACCAAAAAACCCTCAAATATTTGAAGACAATCATTCTACTTTCTTTTTGTGATTTCCTCTTGAATGACAGAAAGGTCGCCTACTTTGCTACATTAGATATCTCGGCTAGAGGGACTAGAGGGAAAGTAAACTAATTTTTGCATTTGTGAAAAAAAAGAAAAGAAATTGGTCCACAGATGAGTTTACCTCGTGCTGTCTTGTTAAATCTGCCCTCCACTGCTCACTGAGGAGTGATGATTGGTAGAGGCAAATTTTACTCCAAAATAAAGCAGTAGCTCTGGTCTTGTTTAACTTCCCAGCCCGAGGGGAGGCAAAGAGAGGCTCCCTTTGGTGGTAAACACCAGCTACCTAGCAGCTACAGAAAAGTTTCATGAGCTTTCAAAATAGATTACAAAGCATTTGGAGGAGGGGAAATGCCTATTACCATATCACAGAAGTTTCACACGGGCTTTAATCCAGAAGTTTTTTTTATAAAGCCAATAAAATCAAGGGACTAAATTTAAGGGCACTGTTCTTGGATTGAAAAGACAATGGAGAGGCCTGGAGCTTTGTGCCCAATGCCTTTCTTCATTTTTATTATCATTTTAGCAAGTATTTCCTCTCCTACCCTCCCACCCCCCACTCCTGTCAAGTGCCCAGAACTGTGCTAAAATACAGGGGAAGCACCGTGTTATGTACCCTGCCTTCAAAGAGCGTATATTCATCCTAAGGAGGCTATATGCATGTAAAAGCAATGAAGGAAGAATACAAGACTGATTCGACTTGGCCAGAGAGTAACCAGTCTCCCAGGGCAGCACTCAGACCCTGGAGTCCTTCTTTTGCAGAGGCTCACGTAGGCACCCCCACAGACCATGTGCCTTCCCAGGCCTGAATATTGTCTTCATTTCCTCTCTCCTACAGCAAAGGACCCTACTGACCTATTAGGAAATGATCTTAGAGGTATCTATCCACTTATAAAAGAGGTATCCTCCCACCTACCCAGATATCCTTTTAACCTGGTTTCCTTTATGGCCAAGGGAATAGAAGAGAAAGTCTGTAATTATGATGTTTGATAAGTGGGCCCAGAGAGATTTGTCTGCTAGCGGCATATCTTTAAGGCTCAGATGCAGGCCAGGATGTTGTTTGCCCCTAGGAGATGGCAAATCCTATAATGCCTTGCTTAGCCAGCCTGTGGCTGTCCTGAACCCCTCATCAGCATGGGAAAGCCCCGCTGGAAAGCTGGTCTTTTGGGGCCCCTGCTTACCTTATGAGAATTGTAACCACAGGAAGAACTAGGTATCTAGAAAGGCATTACACTGGACAGGGAGTCCTTCTGTGTAAGGACTTTTATGTCCTTTTGTCTCCACTCAAGCACACCTCTTATTCATCCAGTCTGGACACACTGGCAGGCACCTCTTGTTTGCCCAACTCAATCAGCTCACTCGCAGTTTAAGCTGGAGCACGACAAACATATTCTCACCCCAATGTTTACCACTAACCAAGCCAAACAACTCCATAAGCGTCTGTTTCCTGCCTTTTATTGTTCTCCTGGTACGAATTGGGCTTTCCACTTGCAGAAGGCCCATGGTGCTGAGCATGGCCAAGACAGGGTGGGCGCACACAAAACACCACTCAGTAAATTTCAGGGATTACCTCCTATCAGCCGGGTGCTGTGCTTGGCACTGAGAGATGATGAGTGAGGTGCTTATGCCTTCACAGTGAGGCAAGGAGGCAGATAAGGAAGCAAGCCATGGTGCCAAATCATGGTAAGAACTGGGGCTGGGCGGGCCCTAGACCCCCTGGGAGGTGAGACAGAGCATGGGTTAGAACTGAATGATGAGACCTTGTATCTCAGAATAATTTCTTATAGCCAGAGACTTCTGAAGATTTCACTTAATTTAATGATGGTGGTTAATACCAATTCGTATTTCACATTTAGCCCTCTGTCCTGATCTATGAAAAGACAGCTTGAAATGTGTGGAGGTCAGGAAAAGCATCAGCCCAGCTTCTATCCCCTCCCCTCCAGCTCTGGTGGAAAAACAAAGGCCACTAGCAAGTGTCAGTCATGCAGGAATGTGCTGGTGCAGCTCAGGGGCTTGGAGCATCTTTTCTCCTCTCTCTTTCCCTCCTCTTTTGGTCTGGTGAGCTTGCAAACACTCTGCATTCTCAGAGCTGCCCCTGTCAGGTCTCATACAGGCCTTCTTGCTTAACCGGGCATAACACCGCATTGCTTTCCTGCAGGCAGCCTCCCTGGCTACCCCCGTGTGCGCCTCTTCACTGCGCATGCCCTGGGGCCCTCAGAACTGTGACAGCTCCCTGGAGGCAGAAAGTCTGATCTCCTGTGGGAGGACCTAAACACGAGATGAGATGCAGGATGGGATTGTAGCTTTTTCCATAGGACCCAGAAGGAAGCAGGATGGTTCATCCTCTTAGGCAAGTCCTTACACTCTCAAAAGAAGGCAAAGGAACTTCAGATCTGTGTTTCTATAGCAAAAGTAACTGGCATTCTTAGATGTTCAAATGGAAGTTTAACATGGACTATCTCACTTAATCCAAACTATAATCTTATAAGGCATTGGCAATTTTTTTTTCTCCGTGCCTCAGTGTCCCTATTATCCTTCTTAGGGATGTTAACGAACTACCTCATTGTCTCAGGAAGATTAAATAAATAGTAAGTACATGGAACTGTGCCTGGCATATGTAAGTTAAAGAAGATGTATTTATGATTGTGAGGAATCTGGGGCACAGAGGCAAAATGATTTGGCCAGGATCACATAGCTGATAAATGAGGCCAGGATTAAAACCCAGGCAGTCTGACCCCTGAGCCTGACCTCCTAATGGCAGCACTACCCACCCAGCAGCTCTGCTCCATAGAAGGATTAAGAATGACAAGAAACCAGTGACTTTGGGTTGCTAGAGAGAAGATAGGAAACCCCTTCGGTTGGGCAAACCAGTGGTCATCAGAATCTGCTCCCCAAGCAGCATCCTCAGCACATCCTAGGGGCTTGTTAGAAATGCATGTCTTCAGGCCCCATCCCAGCTACTGAATCTGAATCTCTGGGGTGAAGCCAGAATGCTCTGTTTTCAGGAGCCCTCCCGGTGATTCTGGGGCGTGCTAGAACCCAGGAAGCACCGGTGGAGACTCCCAGCTCTGTTATCTTGCACCTACCATTCGCCCATGCTCCATGAATGAACCACATCTCAACCACATTGTGGTGAGCCATCTCTCCCCCACCACTGGGGGAGGGGGTTTAGAAGAGGCTTAGCTGAGGGCTGGCTGCAGAGAGGCTGGTAGAGGCCTCCGCTGCCCTCAGTCTTTTGTTGGAGAGCAGATGGCAGTGTGACTTTCTGAGGTCTCACCTTGAATATTCCCTCCAGTAAAGAAACAATCCTCGGAGTTCCTGTCGTGGCGCAGTGGTTAACGAATCCGACCAGGAACCATGAGGTTGCGGGTTCGATCCCTGCCCTTGCTCAGTGGGTTAAGGATCCGGCGTTGCCGTGAGCTGTGGTGTAGGTTGCAGACATGGCTCGGATCCCGCATTGCTGTGGCTCTGGCATAGGCTGGCAGCTACAGCTCCGATTAGACCCCTAGCCTGGGAAACTCCATATGCTGTGGGAGGGGCCCTAGAAAAGGCAAAAAGACAAAAAAAAAAAAAAAAAAGAAACAATCCTCTCAAGAAATGAATCTCTACAAATGTGGATTAATTTGGCCTCTTGGCCACATCACACAGAGGCCCCAGTTATCAGAAACACTAGGTCACAGTGGAGAAAATAAATCTGATACCCCAGTTTTGGTGGTGGTTATTGATATCCCCCTAAAATTGACCAAAATTAGAGTTTAAGAGCCAGAAAAGCTAAAAAGTGACCAAATGCATTCTGCCCCTTAAGGAGTGTATCTATGTGGTGTGGGTGGGGGATGGGCAGAGGTATAACCAAGGCTACTGTAGGTTTCAGTGAGGTTTCATAAAGGCAGTTACAGGGAGTTCCCTTCGTGGCTCAGAGATTAAGGAACATAACTGGGATCCATGAGGATGCTGGTTCGATAGCTGGCCTTGCTCAGTAGGCTGGGGATCTGGTGTTGCTGTGAGCTGTGGTGTAGGTTACAGACTTGGATTGGATCCTGCATTGCTGTGGCTGTGGTGTGGGCCAGCAGCTGTAGCTCTGATTTGACACCTAGCCTGGGAACTTCCATATGCCACAAGGGCAGCCCTAAAAAACAAACAAATAAATAAAGGCCCGTGGGTGGGCATGGGGAGCTGTCTAAATTACGTTCTTTAGCAATTTGATATTCTTGAACGCCTTCTACCTGGCCCAGTCTGCAGCAGTAATGTCTAGAGGGCTGTAAAGAGAATTATTGTGATTACTTAATACTGTCCTTTTCCAGCACATGCCCTGTGCCAGGCACTATTCATTTTGCATGTGTTAACCCTTAATTCTCATAAGTCTTAAAATAGGCATCATTTTTTTCATCTTCCTATCAAAGATGGATTTAAAAATATTGACGCTCAAAGAAATTAAGTAATTTACCTAGGAACAAACAGCAACCCATTGGGGGAGCTGGGGTTAGAACCCAGGTTGGAATACATTGGAATACAGCAGGCCTGATGATGCAATTCCACCTCTTGGGCAGAGTCCGTGCCATGCCAGGGGAGGGGAAAAGAGGGAGAGTGGGGAGTAGAGCAGATCAGAAACAAAGGCCCTCAGCCCATTCTGGAGCCAGACTCACTCCCTGACGCTGCCTCAGCCAAACTGCCACATCAGTCCTCTGGACTGGAGTTTGACACTCACAACCTATTCATCAGAGTCAGGTGACAGTGACACATGCTGTCCTTTGCCAGGGGGCATCCTGAGACAGGTATCGAAGTCCAACCTCCAGCACTGTGCTGCACCTCCCCTGACTGAGACCACAGCTCAGGAAGGTGCCAGCTGGCAGAGCTTCCCAGCTGTGGGGAGTTTTGCTCAGGCTCTGCCTGCCTCTCTGCTCAATAGAAATGGGCCCCTGAGCTGGACGACCTGCCCCAAGGCAGGGGCCTGTTGCTCCTTGGCAGCTATTTTGGCTGAGGAGGCTGGGTTGACGGGTGTAACCTCGTGTTCCCCTGCTTGCCCACCCTTCCCAGCAGACAATTAGAGATTTCTCACTGTGAGTCTTTCTTCCTGGGCACTTCATAGGGAGGGAGAACCACCTTCTGGCTTTCTCTGGGGTGAGAAAATTGAAAGCTGACTGGCCTCAAGGCACATGTCAGAGTTCCCAGGACACGGCCAGCTCACCTGGTCTGATCAGTGGCCTCTCCTGACAAGGGGCCAATTGACTTTCAGAACAGCAATGCCACTGAAAGCAAATTGCCTCTTTTTAAGGAACACAAGGTGTTTCATGGGTGGGATTGATCTCCTTCCTTCTTCAGATGCAGGAATGTGGAGGACTTTCATGCCCTTTTGACAGAGCAGGATATTTGGGTCACCCCTTTGCAGAGGAGCTGACTCATTTATAAAACTCTGCTGATGCTTGAGGGAATTGCTGGTGTGTGTGGGGGGTGCAGGACCCGTGATACTGTGGTTGCTTTCTGAGCACGGGAGTACGTACTATGGATCAACCCTGTTATTGCTGGGCAGTGAGTGCTCAGATTTGCAATTCCTGGCCTCTGAACAATGTGTGTTTTGTCTCCTTGTTTGAAGCCAATTTTAAACATAAATGTATGTAGGGAAAAAAAAATCATGTTTTTCCTATTGGATAGGCTAAAAAAACTGGCAAGGATACAAGGAGCCCTTGTAACCTGGACCAGGATCTGAGGAAAGGCTCCTTACCCAGAGGAGGACTGTGGAATAAACTGTTCCTTCCACCAGGGCTGGCCCAGCCCCCAGGCAGAGCTGAGGGAAGAGATGAATAAAACCCGAGGTCTGGAAGAGCTGGTGGGGCCTCCCAGAGTCATCAAGTCCACCTCATACTTAAACCATTCTGGATCATTTAGCCTAAAATCCATCAGTCCTTAAACACCTTCTCTCATCTCCTCAGGGAAGATGTTTTCCTCAGGCCCCGGTTTCCTGGCAGTTTCTGCCTTTCACTTTTGAGGGTTTGTGTTTCTTCTGGTGTTAAAGACGGCCCATTTGAAAAGCAGGCTGGCAAGCTTTCCTTCAGAGTTGGCTTTGAGCCCAGGGATCCCTGATCCTACACTGGAAGCACCCCAGGTTATCCTGGAAACTACTGGTGCAAATCTTTAAGGAGCACCTTCTATACACCAGACTTGATCTGGGCTCTGGAGATACATCAATGAACCAAACAATTATCCTGCCCTCACAGAGCCTACATCCTAGTAAACAGAAATATGATTAAAATTTTAAATATGGTAGATTGGGAAGTGATGATTGCTATGGGAAAAAAAGTGCAACAGGGATGAGAAATAAGCAAGGAGACTGATAAGAGACATGAGGACCTAAGGGGACCCAAATCAGGTGTAAGTCATGGGATGGGGTTGTCTTTTGGCCTGAATGCCACTGCTCTCCCTTCACCCAGCTCCTGCACTTTTAGCAAGAGCTCCTTCTAAGACCTGCCTCTCTTGATTCTTCTGTTCCTCTTAGATATCAAATACTATGTCTTTTCCTCTCCACCTCAAATTCTCCTGATTTTCAAGCCCAGCCTCATTGCAGCTCCTCTGATCTGCCCCTTCTCTGAGCTCCATAAAAACATAAGCTGTGCAAGTGCTACTTGATCTCATCTTGTCTTCTGTGGTTCTGTAAGTGTCTCTTCAATAGCCTTTTCAACTTGGTGAAAGCTGTGACAGAAGGAGACTGAGCTCTCAGCCTATGGCTTTGAATATAGGACACCTTTGGTCATCACACTAAGTGGCTTCAGTGCAATTTGCTAGGAGAGGACTCCTCATTCCCTTCCAGGAAGATGCAGCTTTTTCTACTCAAGGCCTAACCACTCCCGCAAGCTCTCTTAGCAGAAATTCTATCTGATATGAATTTACTGGTTTTCCCTCTCCTCAAAACATAATCTATATTTTCACCATCTCTTTCCTGCTTAAGAAGAATTAGTGCTAATTTTGTCCAAGACTAATTGCTTCATCTATGCTTTCCTATCATGGCCGCTCATGGCTCTGAGACATTGTTCTTTTCATTATCCAGAAATTCTTATTTATTTTCCTAAAGTAGTGGCTCCCTCGTCTTAGTATCTCAGCAAGTTGAAGTCTTCCCCATTAAACATAAGAAAAAAACCATTGTACTTATTCCTCAAGCTATGACCAAATCATTCCAGAGGGAAAAGCGAGTTAGAAACTGGACTCGAACTAGGTTGCCTAGTTGTTTAAATATCAGTATTTGTTCTGTTGGTAACTGTGGGTTTGGGCAACTTACCTAACCATTCATGCCTTAATCTCCTCATCTTATATGGCACAAATTAATATTTCCACAGAAAAGAAATTCATGGACTTGGAGAACAGACTTGTGGTTGCCAAGGGGGAGGGAGAGGGAGTGGGATAGACTGGGAATCGGGAGTTAATAGATGCAAACCATTGCATTTGGAATGACTAAGCGATAAGATCCTACTGTGTAGCACAGGGAGCTATAGCTAGTCATTTATGATGGAACATGATGGAGAATAATGTGAGAAAGAGAATGTATATATATATATATATATATATGTATGACTGGGTCACTTTGCTGTACAGTAGAAATTGACAGTACACTGTAAATCAACTATAATGGAAAAAATAAAAATCATTAAAAACATAAAAATAACAATTGCTGCAACTCAAAAAAATCTCATTTTTAAGAATGGGGATAATCATAAATAACAGCTATGTCATTGAGTAGTGCTGAGGATTAAACAGATATTTTGTAAACCACTTAGAACAGGGTCTGATACATGGTAAATGCTACGTAATTGTTTTTTTAATTAAAATACGTAATTATTAAGTGTTAGCTATTATTACTTCTTTCATTTCTTTGGTCTTATTTCTTCCTAAAGCTACCATCCTGTCTATTGCTTTCAGCACCACATTTCTCAAAAGGATAGCTTATGTTGGAGACTCTCCACTAATTGCCTCACTATTTCCTCATGTCTCTTTCATTCCTCAGCTCATTATAATATTGAAACCACCCTCTTCAAAACTGCAAAGACACCTTCAATTGCAAATCCAATCTCTTTTCATTTCATTTGCCTTCTAGTATCCGATTTAGAGTCTCTTCCTCCCTTTTGTTTCTCTGCCAATCTAGCTTCTACTCAGCCACCCCCTTTCCACGCACTTCATCCTTAATGCAGGCCCTCCCAAAGGTTCTCCTTGGCCTCTTCTTATGCTCCACCCTCTCCCTGGTGGTGTAATCCACAGTCCTGCCTTCAATTATTGCCTACATGCCATTGATTGTCACACTTGCTAGGCCTGATGTTTTCCCCTGAGTACCAGCCCAAAAGCCTGACTGGCCAGAGAGATGGTCTATGAAATATTCAATTACAGCATGTAAATCTTCTCCCTCTCATGTGTTGCTGCAAGTCTTTGTTGTTCTCTACCTGTCCATGCCTTTGCAGTTTATGCATTGGTTGTCACCTCCCTTAACTCAGTTGTTCCGTACAATGATCCTAAGAGCACTACTTGATTAATGATTTAGTAAGTCTTAATTTAGATGAGTCTTCTTTTCCCAACTGACAAAATGGGCACATTGCCAATTCTTTTTAAGAAAGGGTGATATAGGAGTTTCCTGTGGCTTATTGGGTTGAGGATCCAGCATTGGCACTGCTGTGGTGCAGGCGTAGCCAAAAAGAAAAAAGAAAAAAAGAAAAGAAAAAGAAAAAGGATGGTATAATTCCTTTTTAAAAAAGAAGACAATGAGCCTCATGAAGGCTAAACAACTTGTCCAAGGTGTTGGAAGAGTTAAATGCAATAGAATGTATCATAGAAGCTTCATGGGCCATAAAAACATCATGTAAATACAAGGTGTTCATAATAATTAATAAAACATTAAAATTTTGGTGATACAGCAAACATGGTGAATGTCAAGAGAAGTATTAAGTGTACCAAAATACAGAGGGGAGAGAGATCAATTAGTTAGGGATGATAAGCATCTTGAAGATTTGTCGAAATCAAGAGAAGAATGGGTGAGTTAGATTTGTTTGATGATCTTCTAAATGACCAGAGGCGAAGTCTAGCAGTTGTCAACCTAATTGGGCCTGGACGGGCTCCACTCAGAGACTCTGTCCCTGCCTCTTCGATTTTCCAAGTGCTACACTGTCACTAATGATGTCCCACCATTATTTGATAAAGTAATTGAGACAGTCTTAATTGGAAATACTCCTTACCCAGACTGGCGAAATGGACATATTGCCACTTCTTTTAAGGTCTATTGTGAGGATTAGTGAGGTTACACTTGTACAGGGCTTGAGTTCCTACTAAGTAGAATACTGAACAAATACTGAGCATCGTCACTATTTAATCCAACTGACGTTACTTTTAATAGCTACTCATGAAAAGTGATATCTTGAAAACTAGGCCTGAAATTGTTAACAGCTATGAGCTGTCCAGCTACAAAAATCAGTGGGTGCACCTTTACCTAAAAATGTAGTCACAGAAGGAAATATTGCCAGTCTACTCTGACAGTTGTGAAATATAACACATTTATGTTCAGACCACTAAGAAGTCCTGTTCCAGGTGGGCTGTAGAGAGGCCACTTCTCTTCCTGAGTGACCATCAGATGATGTTCAGGCAGTACCCCAGCCTGGGCAGCTTTGTCCCAAGATCAGGGACAAAAAGGCTAGAAAGAATAGAGCTGATACCAACTTCCCAGCAACTTCATAATTTGTTGAAGAGGTAATAAAGCTTTGTTTCACAAATTGTAGCATCTGAATTAGAACATGGCGAGAGGCTTCTCCTGGGGCCCCATATCTGCCCTGTGGGTTGCAGTGGATGTAAAGCACAGGGATTGGAGGTAGAGAACTGAGTCACTAACAGGGAATATTTCATTTAAGGTTCTGGGTTTAAGGCTATAAACATCCAGCCTCTTTGTATAGGACCTATTGGTGCCACTAGCTTTTCTCAAGTGTCTCCTGCTTCCTGCTCACTTCCTTGAGCACCCCACCTATAAGGAACACACACCTGGAACAACAGGATCAAAAGACTCCTGAAGCTTCATAGCAGGAGAGCTAGATGGTAGGAGGGCCAGCTGGAGAGGTTCTCATCTCTACAGCCAAAGGGGGTGTGGGGAAAACACCTACAACAAGGTATAGCTAGGCAGTGACATGCTTAACCTAGGTTTTTTTTTTCTTTCTTTTTTTTTTTAACCACTTGCTTTCAGTTGAAAAGGAACACGTAGCCTATGATATCAAAAGTATTATCACTCAGACCTCTGCAGTCAGGGTAATTAACTGACAGCCTCAGCTGCTCCTCTGAATGCCCCACCATCGTCCTGCTGAGGCCATACTTCCTACAGCCTGCTCCCAGCCACTGACAAAGCACATGGGTGTAATGAGGCAAGCCCATTCCTGCAAGACCTGGGACTTTTCCAGTAGGTGGCTCTGGCTCAAGGACATCCTAGCATCTTGACCAAACTTTTCTTGGAACTGTGCTGCCATAGACTCTTCCTACCCTTTTGTCCTTCCTTCCTTCACAGTTGTCAGATCTGCATCATGGTCTGAAAGCTCTCCCCACCTTCTGCTCCTTCCTCCTTTATCATTCACAGGCACTGACTCCAGTGAATCTCTTTCACATCTAATCCTCCCTTGGACCTGCTCAGAGGACCTGAACTAGCACAATCATTAACAATAAAATAGATGTTGCATTCTCTGTGGAGGGTGCTCTACCAAGACCAAGGGATGGAGGAAGCGTACAAAGAGATACAGGCCATAGTCCCTACTCTCAGGGAGCCTTTCACTGAATAGGTAATGTGAATCCCACATACATCATGAAGAAAAATAAAAAGAAGCATATGCCTCTAACGGGATACTGTAATTGCTTACTTACATGATTATTTCCTTTTCTGTGTCTCAGTGGCAACAGTGTTTTTTATACCATAAGTCAAGACTCATTAGGGTTACAGCATAAAGTATCATAGATTGTAAATTAACTATACTTCAATAAAACTTTAAAAATAAAAAAACAAAACAACAAAAAAAGACTATTGGGGGCTGTAAAATCATGGCATTGCGTCACAACCAGCATCATTTAAAACAAAATAGAAGATATCAGAAGGCAGCATACATAATAAATACTATATTGTGAAACTTATATCTACTTATACATGTATTTTCACAAATATATGTGTGTAATATATTATGATATAAAATATATTTCTTACTGGAAGACCATTAAGAAATTTTGAAAGTGAGTAAACTAGACCACAAGCTCTCTAAGGATAAGTACAGTGTCCTTATTCAGGGCTGCAGTCCCATTGTCTAGAGAAGTACCTGATTATATGTAGGGACTCAATAAATGTTTGTTGAGTGTGTGTGCTTTTTGACGATTAACTCTAGATGTCAATTCAACTGGGCTTAGTGATGTCTAAATAGCTGGTAAATGTGACTTTTGGCTGTGTCTGTGAGGGTGTTTCTGGGACAGATTAGCATGTGAATTGACAAAGTTGAGAAAAGAAGATCACGCTCACCAATGCAGGTGGACACCGTCCCATCCCTTGAGGGCTTGAATAGAGCAAGATGGTAGAGAAAGGGCAAATCTGATCTGAGGTGCATCTGCAACCTACACCACAGCTCATGGCAATACAGTATCCTTAACCCACTGAATGAGGCCAGGACCGAACCAGCAACCTCATGGTTCCTAGGCAGATTCGTTAACCACAGCGCCACGACGGGAACTCCTGTTACCTTCTTTACATAAATGTACTTTTCTTATCTATAAAGTTTTATTAGCAAATTATTTAAAGAGCATGTTATATTTGAGTTAAGAAGTTACTGTATGTTAAAATGCAGACTGAAAATAAATGTGCGTTAGTGCACAAAATTCCAAAACCTGATTAAATGAGCTAATATTTGCAGTTCTAGTTTTTGAACTTAAGTCCCTTTGCAATATTTCTCTGAATTCTTGCCCACACACAGCAAGGATTTGGAGGTGTGATCTGATCTCTACTTGAGCTGGGACATCCTTTTTCTCCTGCCTTCAGACTTGGGGGCTTTTGATTCCCAGGGCTTTGCAGCTGGATGAACTTACACCAGTGGTTCCCCTGGTTCACAGGCCTTTGGCTGTGACTTCACCATTTGCTTTCCTGGGCCTCCGACTGGCAGACAATAGACTGTGGGACTTCTAGCCTCTATAATCACATGAGCCAATCCCTTGCAATAAATCTCTTCTAAAAATCTATCTATCCTATTGGTTCTATTTCTCTGAAGAAGCCCTCCTAATACATAACTGAATTAAGAAAAAAAAAAAATGAGAGTCTCTTCACAGAGGAGAGGAAACCTGAGTTAGACCTTGAAAAAAATAAAAAGGCTAGGTTTTAAAAAATGGAGAGGAAAAGGAAGAACCAGGTTGGTGGGGGGGCCTGATATGAACAGAGAATCAAAGATCAAGATGCTCATGATATAATAGGGAGATTAAGTAGACCAGTTATTTTGGCTTAATGTCCATCAGTATGCAAAGAAATAAGGAAGGAAGGAGTTGGCCAGAAATGTATGTCAGAGAGGCCAACACACTGCTCCAAGCATGCTTTTTTGCAATAAGGTGATAAGGATAATGATAATGATGAAATCATACCCGGAACTTGCACAAGACAACTTTAAAAGGTCTCAAAGCATGTTACTATGCTGCATTATCCATCTTGATAATTCTGTGACGCAGGTTCAGGGAAGTTGTCAATCATCTCTATTATGTACATAGGGAAACCCAGAGAGAAGCAGTGAGAGTATCTTAATTCCATATTGCTACAGTGAGCCAGTTGGAGTTATTTGTCTGAAATGCAGTTGCTCCATTTCAGCTACCTCTTCTGGGGCCAGTCTTCATTGTTAATATATGTCCTAATTCCCATTTTCGTATAAGTCCGAGATGCTTATTTCTTCCAGGCAACTAACTGGACTTAAAGCTACTTCTCTACCTTGTCCCTTGGAAAGGTGAACTAGTTATGTCTTTTTTTCTTTTCTTTCCTTTTTTAATTTTTTTTAGTAGTATACAAGTATTTCTCACTAACATCTAAAATGAAATCTTTGTGTCCAAAGGTAATAGAGCCAAATGTCACATGGGTTTTAAAGTGAATTTCCGGTATAATATAGATTCATTCTGTTAGTCTACTGGAATCTTTTGCCTTTGAATTCTTCCCATCACGTTCTCTCTCTTTGCACTGTTCCTTTGCCCCTCCTCCGCCTCCTACCACCAGTAAGACATGATGCATAATCTCAGATACTGATCACCAAATTTAGTGAGAAAACTGGTCTACAAACCTCCTCAGCCTCCAGTTACTGCTTCTGATTCTTCATGGCCCACTGTAGCAGACTGGATTTCTAACCCAAGAGCTCCTTAGAGATCATTTTACCTGCTGTAGGGAAAATGCAAAAGTCAGTTATGGCTTCTCCTGGTTTACCCAGAGCTCAGTTGAGTAGCAGCCTAGCTTTGACGACTTCAGGGTCACCTGAGCTTGCCAGGAGTTTCCTAGTCATATTTTATCTGCTTTATAAAGCCAATCAATATTCCTCCCATTGATTGTATGTAGACTTCTATTGTGTCAGGATTATTCAGATTAAGTCGATAAAGATAAGCAATGACATGATCAGCCATGGCTTGTACTTTATTTCCAAGTTCTCTCTAAGCTAAATTGGCCTTTCTTTTTTTAAAATTTTTTTGAAATTTGATATGAAATTTATTTATTTATTTTCGAATTCACCTAAAGCAGTCAACAATGAGACAGACCTCTGCAGTCTGACAGACTTGGAGTTCAAAAGGGTGAAAATACCATGAAAAAAAGTGAAAATACGGAAGGAATTATGAGAAGATATGAACGTAACGCAGAATCCCTCAGAAAGAAACTAGAAAATATAAGGAGGAGCCAAGAAAAACCAGAAAATTCATTTGCAGTGGTACAAACTGAGCTAAGGACAGTAAAAACCAAAATGAATAATGCAAATTTGGCCATTCTTAATGCTAAAAGGGCAACAGAATGTATCAAAAAGAGCATCAGCTCTGGAGTCCTGCTGGGTTTCCAGTTCTGCTGCACCGCCTGGCTTGTAACTGTGGACTTGGCCTTTACATAACCCCTTTGAGTCAGATACCACTTCAGTCTTTCTCTTCATTGCCAAGCAGAGTGCTAGACACAAAGTTCATCCTCCACTAGTTCCTGTGGACTTGATGTGACTGACCTCACTACAGGACACTGTAGCAAGTTGAAAGCTTCTTCTCCAAAGCTGTAGCTAGGTCAAAGTCATCAGGGAGCAAAAGGGTCACTGGCCATAGGAATGGTTTCTGCAGCAGTTGAACATTTGTTAATATTTTCCTCTTCCAGTTCTCCTAGGACTTTCTTCTACCTGATGGAGCACTCTCTGGAGTTGAAAGAACTTGGAGGTGGTACTGGAGGATGGGTCATACTCTCAGGGAAACTCAAAGATTCTGTCAGAGCCCTGCTCCTCCCTTATGACACTGACAGTGACTAGAATAGGAAGAAATGAAAAACTGAAACACTCATTTCTTAAAAGGTAAAGCCAAGGGAGAAGGTCCCTAAGGGACATGAGACCTTCTGGTATTTATATGGGGAGCACTGTTGGAAGAGCAGCAAGAATGCTATAAGGATGATAGCATGGCCCTTCCCTTTCTTACCAGCTCTCCTGCCACTTCCCCACATATGTGCCAAGATCCAGACATACTGGACTACGTGCAATTTCCTGAAGTGCCTGTGGTTGTTTTTGTTGTTGTTGTTGTTGTTTTTGCCTCTAAGCTTTTATCTCTGCCATTATTCTGACTTACTATTTGCCCTACTCATGCCAAACTTCCTGCTATTTACCCTTCTGGGAGCAGCTTGATATCAATTCCCCTCTTCTTGTTAGCCTGCTTCCTCATCACCACCTCAGACTATGATCTTATAAGACCTTCTCCCTATATTCATATGCCCAAGTGATATCATAATTTTTATTTTTAAAATTTTCATTAGAATATAGTTGATTTATAGTGTCAATTTCTGTGGTACAGCATAGTGAACCAGTCATATATATACACACACACACACACACACACACACACATACACACATTCGTTTTCTCATACTATCTTCCATCATGTTCTACCCCAAGAAATTGGATGTAATACACTGTGCTATACAGCAAGACCTCATCACTTATCCGTTCTAAATGTAATAGTTTGCATCTACCAACACCCAACTCCCAATCCATCCCACTTCCTCTCCCTCTCCCCCTTGGCAACCACAAGTCTGTTCTCTATGTTTGTGAACCGTTTCTGTTTTGTAGATAGGATCATCTGTGCCATATTTTAGATTCCACGTATAAGTCATAGCATATGGTATATATCTATCTCTGTATGACTTACTTCACTTAGTATGAGACTTAGTTGCTTCCAGGTTGCTGCAAATGGCCTTATTTTTGTTCTTTTCCATGGCTGAGTTGTATTCCATTGTACATATGTACCACATCTTTTTGATCCATTCATCTGTTGATGGACCTTTATGTTGCTTCCATGTTTTGGCTATTGTGAATAGTGCCACAGTGAACATAGGGGTGCATGTTAATTTATAATCACAATTGGCCATTCCCAGGATGATGATGATGAAATTCTAGGTGCCATCTACCAAGAGCTTTCTATGTTCCAGTCCTATATTTTATGTCAGTAATTGTCACGCCAACCTTGTAGAGTAGGACTGTTAGTCCCACTTTATAGGTGTGGAAAATGAAGCTTAAAAAGGCTTTGTCTGTGTTTATACAGTTCATAAGAGGTAGGGTCAGGGTGAGAACACAGGTCTGGTTTTCAACCATGGGGCTGTGCACAATTTGAAATCATATCTTTCATCTTTGTATCCTCAGTGTCTAGTAGAAGAGTGCCTGGAGTGAAGCAGCTGCCAATAGTTGTCCAATAATACATTTGATAAACAAGTGAATGAATGGCAATGAATTGCCATTGTAGTCAGATTTGACTCAGATCTGATAATCTCAATATATATTTTCTGTCCTGGGATATACATTTTAGAGAAACAGTTAAGTCTGAATAAAAAGGTACTTCAAGGGCATCAGGGAGAGAATATTTCATAACTTGGCTCTAAGTACATTAAACATGATTGGACAGGACTGAGTTACTGGGATAGATAGCTTCATAAAGTGGGTCAAGTATCCCATGAGGAAATGGATATAGATAAATTGTATTTAATCTCAGGAATGCCTCCAAAAGGTTTAACAGAGTCTAACATTCTGCTGAGCCAGGGCCTTGGGCAAGTAGCTTAGATTTATATGCAATGTAAATAAGCGGCCCCTGGTAGAAGCTAAAATTTCCAGCCAGAAAGGCTGCTTGTAAAGCAGATCTGAATCTATAAGGGAAAAGAATCTGGGAAAAAAAAAAAAAAAAGGTATTTGTGTATATGTAACTGAATCACTGTGTGGGAGAGCAGAAATTAACACAAGATTGTAAATCAACTATACTTCGATAAAACTTTAAAAAATAAAGAAAACAAACAAGAAAAGTGGATCTGGACTTAGAACAAGTTTGAAGCAGTTCTTCTGTTGGAGGAGGACAAAAGAACAGGTCATTTTTGGTGGCAATAACAAAACCAGAAGAGAAGAAGCTTAGAATGGCCTTATCTGCATTTCTACAGTAAATAAAAGGCAGAGTCAGGATGAGAACACAGCTCTATCTAAGTCTGATTTTCACCACTGCATCATTCAGTGCCTCCCCACCCCTGCATTAACCCACCCCTGGCACCAGATGATTAGTGGCAGATGGTTGGTTAGAATATGCCAACTTCCCAGAGTTCCTGCCTCTCAAGAAATTGTTCTCCTCTACAGAAGGCAGACTTCAAGGAACCAGTAACTACTTTAAGCTTCCTTGTGGAGAAGTCAAACAAGAGAATATTTCTTCTTGTTCCTTGGGGAAATTCCTCCTACAAAAAAAAAAAATATCCCTTTGTCAATTTTTCATGGAATTTGAATTTCCCATTCTGGCTGGGTCCCAAGCGTCTTTTTTAGCGCTGACTTCTATCAGAATTAAGCACAAACGGGTCCTAATACAACTCATGAAAATGCACTTTTCCCCACTTGGGCAAAATAGAGATGAGAAGACCAACTAGAACTGTCTGCTCTTCTCAAGCAGAAAATAAGTAACAATCCCAGAGCATATCGGTTACCATAGAACTTGTCTTCTCTTCCCAATCTTCTCTAAGGATAGTCCGCCTCCCTTGATGCCCTGCAACTTCAGATAAATTACGTATTTTCTTTCTTTCTTTTTTTTTTTTTTTTTGTCTTTTTAGGGCTACATCCATGGCATATGGAAATTCCCAGGCTAGGGGTCGAATTCAAGCTGCAGCTGTTGGCCTAGACCACAGCCGCAGTAATGCCAGATCCGAGCTGCACTTGTGACCTACACTATGGCTCATAGCAATGCTAGATTCTTAACCCACTGAGTGAGGCCACAGATGGAACCCATGTCCTCATGGATACTAGTCGAGTTTGTTACCACGGAGCCGTGAAGGAGCTCCATTTACTTGTCTTCTAGTTCAAGGTAGGCAAAGTGTATTTGTGATCATGGTTTTTGTTAGAGATTAAATCTTTCTTCGGGATCTAATCTGTTACCTCCGAATTTGCTATTGTAGCTCTCTTCAATTTTCCTTATTGAATTATAATGATCTTACATTCGGGCTCTAGGATTATAGGCAATCATAAAACCCCAGGCTTGGAAATTGCTTAGGTAGGGGTTCTGAGAGTGAAGTTCTATAGACAATAAAATCATTCATTCATTCAACGTTTTTTAAAAGTGTAGTATATGCTAGGCAGAGTGCTATGGGGCTATGGATATGAATAATATATTTCTCTACACTCAATGGTTATAGTCTACTGGAGACTTTAGAGGAATTCCATTTTTTTTTTTTTTCCGCTTTTTAGGGCTGCACATGTGGCACATGGATTTTCCCAAGCTAGGGGTTGAATGGGAGCTACAGCTGCTGGCCTATGCCGTAGCAACTCTAGATCCGAGCTACATCTGTGACCTACACCACAGCTCACAACAATGCCGATCCTTAACCCACTGAGAAAGGCCAGGGATTGAACATGTGTCCTCATGGATCCTAGTCAGATTCGTTACTGCTGAGCCACAATGGGAACCCCAAGGAGGAGGAATTCCTATTTTATGGTTTAGTGGACTTCCTACTTTAAAGTCATTTGGAAAATAAATAAATAAATAAATAAAAGTCATTTGGTGGTTGCCAGGGACTGGAGGTGTGGGAAATCTGGAGATGTTGTTTAAGGGCACAAACTTCTAATCCGTAGATAATTCATGGAGATCTAATGCACAGTGTAGTCAATATAGACAACAATAGTATTTTAAAATTCAAAGTTGCTAAAAGACTAGATCTTAATTGTTCCCACCATAAAAGAAGTGATAATTATGTGACACAATAGAGGTGTTAACTAATGCTAAGGTGGTGATCATATTGCCACATATAACTGTGTCAAATAAACATATTGTACCTCTGAAACTCACACAGTGTTATATGTCAATCATATTTCAGTTTTTAGAAAGTCCTTTGGTTTCATTTCAAATCAGAATACATCCAGTCACTGAGGTTGTCTTCTTGGAGGATCACATTGCTGCCATGGGGTTTAGATTCAAATACATATATTTTAATTAAAAAATTCACCTGGAGTTCCTGTCGTGGCACAGCAGAAACAAATCCGACAAGAAACCATGAGGTTGTGGGTTTAATCCCTGGCCTCACTCAGTGGGTTCAGGATCTGGCGTTGCCATGAGCTGTGGTGTAGTTTGCAGACGTGGCTCAGATCTGACGTTGTTGTGGCTGTGGCTGTGGCTCTGGTGTAGGCCGGCAGCTGTAGCTCCAATTAGACCCCTAGCCTGGGAACCTCCATATGCCACAAGTGTGGCCCTAAAGAGCAAAATAAATAAATAAATAAATAAATAAATAAATAAATTCACCTAAAGTTTTAGGAAAATTATGAAGTAATTACTGTGATGCAAAGAGACTACATGAGGTAAGTATATCTGCTTACTAGAAAGATCAATTCCTGATCAGTAGAATTGGTGGCATGGAATCTCAGCGATTTATTCCTGGATTGACAGTAGATAATATATATGAAAGTATCTTTACATTTATGAAGGGAAAACATGGCTGTTGTTATTATTACACAGTACTCTATAAACGTCTGTGCCAGTGGGCATTTCATGTGATTGGATATGAGTCTGGAGACCTGGCCATTCAGTAACTAAGAATGATATGTGGAATTTTCTTGAACTTTGGAATTTTCTTAAACTTGTTTGCTTATGAGATGTGGTTATGTCTAATCTACCTGCCTTCCTGAGTGGAATTGATGATCAAATGAGATCATGAGAACTGAAGAGGTAGACACCGTCTTTCCCCCCTACCTGGTAATCAGTATCTCAAGTTCATTTGCAACCTCCTGTTCCACAGAGAGCAAGTGCAGAAGGAGGGAAGTGAGATAAAGGGGATCACTTTCTTCCAGTGAGTCTCTGTGAAGAGAGAAGAAGGGGTAGATAATGTGGTTTCTTAGTTCACCATCCTCCTGAGTATGAGTCTCGGTGGATCACTAGCCTTTGACACAACAGAAGCAGGTTTTCTCAGAAACTGAAGCGTATTTCCCTGCTTCTGCCTAGAACATCAACATTTATTGTCTGCCTCATGAAAGACAGTGGGCTTTGAAGATGAAAAATGAACAGACCCTGCCTGCCAGTAAAACTGCACAGGGGAGGAGTTCCCGTCGTGGCTCAGTGGTTAGCGAATCCGACTAGGAACCATGAGGTTGCGGGTTCCATCCCTGGCCTTGCTCAGTGGGTTAGGGATCCGGTGTTGCCGTGAGCTGTGGTGTAGGTGACAGACATGGCTCGGATCCCGCATTGCTGTGGCTCTGGCGTAGGCTGGCAGCTACAGCTCCGATTAGGCCCCTATCCTGGGAACCTCCATATGCCATGGGAGTGGGCCAAGAAATGGCAAAAAGACCAAAAACAAAAACAAAACAAAACTGCACAGAGGAGGCGACCCCTAGCAGAGGTTTCAGAGAGGAGTGGTTCCCAAGACAGATAATGGGAAGAGAGATCTTCATCAGTTAATTGTGTCAGGATCAAGATTAATTTGGAAGCTTTAGAAGAACAAAGTTGAATGATTGTTCTTATCACTGGACAAGGTGTGTCAGGGCTGGCTTTCCTTTCCTCAGAGTGAAACAAAGATCTTGAAAGCAAGGAAGGCGCTCCATTATCCTGGGTGATGTGATTATTCTTGAAACTTCACATCTGAGAAAGTTTGGGAATGAAATCCCAATCAAGATTGGAATGAGATCTAGAAAAGAAATAAAATGATAAAGAGAACACTGGAAAGTAACAGAAATAGATAGACAACGTCAGGGGAATTTGTAATGGAGGAGGCATGGCAGATCATGGCATGGACTCAACAAATAAGCCATGTATTCACTTTGCAGCAATTATGTTACTAATTAGTATGAAGATGATCTAAGTGAAAGATTTTAAAAAGCTAACATACAGATTCATTTCAAGTTCTTGACTAATGTGTTATTTTGCTTAGATCTTCTTTTATAATGTCTAATTGTTACTATCCAGGGCTCTTGGCCTCCTTAATCAATAGAAATTGATAAGTAGCCAGACAAGAACTTCAAGCAAGGCCTTACTGGGGTCCCTGTTGCAGCAGGAGGGAGCAAAAACAAGCAGCAGTTTCCCTTGCTTGCTCACTCCTCCAGATGGGGGTTTGGGGAGTTCCTTAAATGAGGTGAGGATAGGGGTGGGTCCAGGGGTTGGCCCAGAGGGGCAGCTTAGATGATTTGCCTCCCCCTTTGATGGTGTTGTATGCAGGGGGCATACATAGTACCCTGATTTTGCTCCTAACACCCTGCTTTGTTCTCAGCTCTTTAGAAGTGGAAGTTGGTCTGTTTGTTTTTTATGTCTTGTTTTCCATAATTTGCCCTAACTGTGCAGGCATGCAGTTATTTTTAGTCCTTTATAGTTTCTCTGTATTTTGTTGCTTGAGATGTTTGTCCAGGTGCAAACACTGCAGCCCCTGTAGCAAAGGGTCCCAGGTCCCAGCCTGCTCATAATTATAATCAGGGCTGAGACTAAATCTAGTAACATTGAATATGGAATAGAGGAAAACTTGTAATTAATCTTCTTTTTCTACAACCCTTTTTAGTACTTTACTCCCCTGTATATTTGGGGACAGAACAAAATCTGCCTACCCTGGTGAAAATTCTGTGTCCAAACCTCTTCCTCCCCTACATACACCATCAGCACTTGGGTTCTGGATCTAATTGCAGCACAGTGCTGAGGAAGAGAACTAGTGAATCAACAGCAATTGAGCCTCCATTAAAGAAGAAAATGGAGCTGATCAAGAGACAGAGATGGATTTAAAAGAAGAGAACCAGGGAGACCAAAAGGGGAATGAGGTTTAACAAAGACATGGCGAACCACTGAGGAGAGTTGGATTGAGTGATTACAGTTGATGAGCTGAGTAGAATGAGAGAAAAGACAGAATGCAACATGTTAAGGAAAAGAAAACCAGCCCCTGAAGAAATGGAGACAGAGGTATAAAAATAATGATGATAACCAGTGTTTATTGGGGAGCTTAGTTTTTTGTCTAGTACACTTGGCACATGTTATGTCCTTACAGAGACCCTATAAAATAGGTACTACAATCATCCCCATGGTAGATGAGCAAATTGCAGCACAGACTGAACAGTAATTTATGCAAGTTAATTTACTACCTTACTGATAATCTGGAACTGATGAAGCTCAGATTCAAACTCAGATCTGTCCAACTCTTGACTGCAAATTTATTGTGCTCTCACTCTAGGTTTGTTTGCTTCAGAGGAATTAAATAGTTCATATGTATCTCATGAGGAGAATGTGGTTTGGGGGAACTTTCTGTTAAGATAAGGATGATATAAGGATTTATGGGGGCAGATAGGAAAGGGGCAGTGGAGATGGAGACTGAAGATGCAAAGAGATGAGTCTAACTTATGGAAACTTGCAACTGATGGAATAAAATTTCCCAAGGATAGAAAGGGCTCTGCTTACAAATACAGCTGGACAAGTTAAGACCTAAGAAAAGGAAGAAAATTGTTATTGGGTTTGATGATTAGGAAATAATTTTGTTTGAAATAGCTTTCAAACTTAGATTTCACAGAGGAAGCCAGGTATTAACAAATATTCAGTAGTTCCTCAGATGAGTTATGCACCCTGTCAAATAGAGTCAAAAACAGCATTGCTTGTCATTTCTAATTATTCTCTAGATGCTGGTTATAATGATGAGAAACAGTTTATCAGTACTCAAAATGTTTACATTGCTCTGTTCATCTGAGAAATGATCTTATTCAGATAGTCTCTGGATAGGTAGGGCCTGTCAATTGGAATTCTTTTGAATTCAAGGGTCAGGAACCCAGCTGGAACTAGCTTAAGTAAAAGAGGATTGCCTTGTCTCATACAGCCAGAACCCAGGAAGGACAGGGGTGTAACCAGCCTTGGGAGAACTGGAAAATGGGGCTTGACTACCAGCAGAATGCTCTGTCCTTTATCTCTGTTCCTCTCTGCTGCTGATTTCACATACTTCTACTCCAGGATACAAGCTGTCCTTAGGTTCATTCTCTATCCTTTCCCTACCAGAAAGATAGAAAGGCATTTCTCCCAAGCTCCAGAGTGAAAATGCCAGGGAAGGGCTCAGAGTGTGCTAAGCTGGGTCATGTGCCCCCTCATGGGGACAGTCAGTGACCAGGGGATGGAGGTCAACTCCCATCCAGACCACCTGGGGCCAGGTGCAAGGTGGGGAGATTCACTTCCTCAAAAAGACGGAAATGCTGTTTCCAGAAGAAAGAAGTGGGGATGGTCAGAAGCAAATAACAAAATTCTACTGGTGTAGTCAGTCCCTTTACTGATGGGAAAAGTTAAGCACAGAAGCATTAGAAAATTTACTCATAGGTTTCGTGAGTCAGAACTGACAGTAGATGCAGTTTGTTTTACTAATCTTGCTGCAAAATTGTTCTGGCTATTGTGGTAAAAGCTGCATTTGGTTTTAGCTGTAATTGCTGCTCTTCTCCAGTTATGTTCTTTGTAAGCAAGTAACAGTATGTGACGAGCAATATGTACTTCTGGATCTATCCTCAAGAGTCAGCTCCCCTCTTCTCCACAGAAACTAGTAGGAAAATACTCATAACAAATTTACTCTGGACCAGCAAGACTCTACTTGCTTCAGGCCTGTCTTCACCTGGATTATTCATAGTGATCTCAGAGAGAGCCCCACCTGCAGAGTCATAATGAGTGAGCTAAGGGATAGGAAACTTCACCTCCACCTGGTCTGCTGACACAAGCCTTTGAGCTATCAATTCATCTTGCATGGTCCATTTAAAGTGAGAACTTGCTCTTGCATTTGGAGTGGATAAGCAATGAGATTCTGCTATATAGCCCAAGGAACTGTATCTGACCACTTGTGATGGAATATGATGGAGGATAATATGAAAAGAAGAATGTATATATATGTATAACTGGGTCACTTTGCTGTACAGCAGAAATTGACAGAATACTGTACATCAACTATAATAATTTTTTTTTTTTTTTTTTTTTTTGCTATTTCTTGGGCCGCTCCCGCGGCATATGGAGGTTCCCAGGCTAGGGGTCCAATTGGAGCTATAGCCACCGGCCTACGCCAGAGCCACAGCAACGTGGGATCCAAGCCGCATCTGCGACCTACACCACAGCTCACGGCAACGCCGGATCGTTAACCCACTGAGCAAGGGCAGGGACCGAACCCGAAACCTCATGGTTCCTAGTCGGATTCGTTAACCACTGCGCGACGACAGGAACTCCTATAATAATTTTTTTAATTTAAAAAAATAAGTAAGAACTTACTTTCTCCCCAGACATGAAAATATAGATATGTAGGCTCTCTAGAATATGGACAATCATATGTCCAATTTGTACCTCTCAGCTTTAAATACGTTAAAGAAATTGACATATTTCACATAACTTAAGGGTATTTTTCACCTTGTTAATGAAAGGAATTTGTGAAAGTAATTATTGAATGCTTAGAAGAAAGCCGAACATCAGAATTATCTTTGTAGGCAGAGCTCTTGGAAATGTGTATAAGAAAGGGAGACAACATGGACTTAAAAAATAATGCTTCTGTCTGATTTATTGTGTGCAGATCTTAGGCTGGAAAGCTGAAAAAATTCATTGAGGAAAACTCACTTCTTTGCTTCATTGTTGAGAAAATAAAAGGAACTTTTCTGTTAACCTCCAGATTAGTAAGGACAGCACACAGAACATGTTCCTCAACTAGCAGAATGGCTTTTAGGACTAAAAATAGTCCTAATGGTTATTTTTCAAGCATTTTGTGTTCTCTTCCACCCAGTGATTCAGATTCAGATTCAATTGACTGCTCCCTCCTGGCACTTTGCATGATGCTCCCATAACTTCGTTTGATTCTCATTTCAACTTCAATGGCGTCTCAGCATTCTCATTTTACAGAGACATAGGGAAATTAAGAGCCTTAAGTAAGGCCTCATCAGTGTTGACTGAAGGGCTGGGGTTCTGGCATCAGAATCTGTTTTTTTTCTGATACCATGACCTGGTCCCCTTCTTCTGACCCTGGTCTCCATTGTATCAGAGTCAGCAAGTTAAATCAACAGTTAGGTATTCCATAGCAGTAGGAGTGGGAGTGAGAAGAATAGTCTTTCTTTGCTAGTTTTCATTTTATGAACACAAAATTAAGCAGTTTGCAGAGAAATAACAAAGAATAGCGCAACCATAACTTGAGTAGTCATGCGGCATGATTAAAGACCATCTGTTCTTTCCCACGTCTTTGTGTGTGTGTTTGCTTTTTGCAGTGTCAACAAGTTCTCTGTGTGGCCAAAAGGTGTGAAAGATGAAACACAGCAGGTTGGAATTAAAGGACTGAATAGAGATGGACCATCCCCCTACTCATGGAATTTTATTTACTCGTTGAAAGCCTCATGTAACACGTGTTCAAAGACAGCTGGGTCTTGGAAGAAGTGATATTACCCTGGTGATATCAGAAGGTCATAGAGCTGTGTGGGACCTTAAGATAAACACTTCTGCACAGCCTGTCCCAATCAATACACAATTTGCCAACTTCACATGAAATGTCATTTGGCAAATAAAAAATGTTCTCTTAGGGAAACATAAGATGGATACATACTGGTGATTTTACCTACAATTAAAATAGAGTCATTAATTGGATAATTCAGGAAAAAAAATCAGTTATTCCTTATCACAACACTGTAATACTAAAGCTAATTTCACTTTTGTATTTACCCTTCCTGGGGACATCACTGCCTTTAGGATGCATCCCTTTGGCTCCTGTGATCTCTCTCTCTCTCTCTCTTTTTTTTGTTTTTGTTTGTTTGTTTTTAGGGCCACACCTGCAGCACATGGAAGTTCTCAGGCTAGGGGTCTAATCAGAACTACAGCTGCCAGCCTGTACCTCAGCCACAGCAACACCGGATCTGAGCCGTGTCTGCGAACTACACCACAGCTCACGGCAACACAGGATCTCCAACCCACTGAACCAGGCCAGGGCTCGAACCTGTGTCCCCACGGACACTAGTTGGATTCGTTTCCACTGTGCCACAAAGGGAACTCTCCTGGGATCTCTTTTGATGAATGACAGTTGTCAGGAGTTGGAATGCCTGACGTTGTGTCTTATTTTGAAGATGGTGGCCCTTGGCAGCAGGGTTGCATGGTGCTTGTTTGTCCTTTTATGCACTCCCTGCTGGTGTCTGAATGTTCAAATAAACATGCTAAGAACAAAGTAAGTATGCTGAGGAAGAACCATTTCTCTGAACCCGGGTGCTCCCCAGTTACTTTTGGTACAAAAGACAGACCCTGGGGACTTGCTTCCTGATTATGCATTTTCAGTTTCTTAATCCACTGCAACAGGAAGGCAGGCGACTAGGCCTTGTTTCCTAAGATGCATTATTTTTGTCAACTCATTGCTCCTATCGCTATTCAGCTTCTAGCTTTTTACATTCTTAAATAAATCCCTTTTTCTAAAAAAAAAAAAAAAAAAAAAAAAAAAAAAGTCATGCCCCTAAACTGTCCATTTATTGCTGCCAGTAAAAGCAAGTAATTAAAAAGGAAAGAGATGTAGGCTCTCTTCCACTGCTCACTAGGCCTCCTACAACTATAGGTCAACTCTTCCAAGCTTGTTTTTCTGGAACATGCAGGAGAACAGAGAAATGGCTTTGTGAGGGTTACCACAACAAGTTGCAGGACGGGCCTCATTCCTAATCACTCCTTTTCCCCAGGCTCCTCATCTCTCCTCCTTTTCTCTCCCCTTTTCCCTTGTCTATATTCTCCCTCCTTCCTTCTCTCCCTCTAATATGTTTTTACCTGGGCGGGTTTGTGATATTGTAAGAATACTAAGATTAATGAAATAATATTTGAGTGTTCTGATGACCTCAAAGGAAGGCTCTTTGCATTTCCTAGTTCTCTTGTAATTAATGGTCTTCTCTTAGGAGTAAACTGTTTAACCTATCAAACAAATCAGTTTTTCTCCGGTAAGGTAACCATCTGCTGATCTTTGACAGGTAAGAGATGTATTAGGTGATTTTTTTTTTCAAGATCAAGGCCAAGAATCTATATTGACTTCTCTCAGCAAAGAAATGGAAATAATTCCAGAAGTTCCCTTCATGGCTCAGAGGTTAACAAACCCAACTAGGATCCATGAGGATGTGAGTTCGATCCTTAGTCTAGCTCAGTGGGCTGGGGATCCGGCGTTGGCATAAGCTGTGGTGTAGGACACAGACAAGGCTTGGATCCCCCGTTGCTGTGGCTGTGGTGTAGGCCGGTGGTAGCTACAGCTCCGATTCGACCCCTAGCCTGGGAACCTCCATATGTCACAAGCATGGCGCTAAAATAGCAACAACAACAAAAACAAATGGAAATAATTCCACCCAGGAAAGCTTTCCCTGGGCAAAGAGGAGAGCAGTACTACTGGGGGAGGCAGCTTTCAAGGCCTTGTAAAACCTGCTGTGTACCTTTCCAGCCTATCATTCTCAGACAGGTCAGCAGCCTGTGAATTGAACTTCTTTCTCTTTCCTTAGTGTGAGGCATACCTCCAGACCTTAGCTTGTACACTTCCCACTGCCTGCAGAGCACCATCCCATAGCAGCAACACGACAGGCACACAGGCAGCATAGCGGTTCACGTGCTCCTTCTGCCAGGAAAAGTGCATCCATGCTTTGAGGCCCAGTCGTAGGCCCATCTCTTCCTCTGCCTTCCTTGAGTAACTCAGCTTGCTCCATCCCTTCTCTTCTTCTCTGATCACCTGCAGCATTTACTCTGGGTCGGGCGAAAGTTCATCTCTGTGATGAAAATACACTGGCACTGAAACAGAATATGACCCGCTTGATAAAATTTAGCAAGTTTTGAAAAAGTGGTATGCATGTGTGTGTCTTAGTGAATAAGCTGAAGGCTGAGAGGGTGGGGAGAAGAGAGGATGAACACAGAGAGAAGTGATGAAAATATCACCTTCTGGTCCTGATTACATATCTTATAGAACCTCTCTCTTCAGAGCTGTGATAATTCTCTCTCTCTTCACTTTGGCCTTTATCCTGCAGCTGTTGGTCTTATAGATGTAGAAACTCACCAGGGCTTCTCAAACCTCAGTTCAATATTTTGAAAACATCTTTCAGTTTGGAGAGAGCCTCTCTCTCTCTTTCTCCTCCCCTCTCTTTCTTTATCTCTCCTCCAAATGCCAAAATGTCCACTAAATTGCACTTACTGTTTAAGTGCTGCTGCATTTGGCTCCTTCTGCATCCTCTTGGCCAGTACTAAAAACTGAATAGTTTATATTCTCCCTTTCCTTCTCCAGCCTTTTCCTGAAAGTTCTAACTTGATGTTGGAACAGTTTCAGGCAGTCTCCATCCCATCCTGCAGTCTAGTCTGCCTGTATGCTGAAGCCTTTGACACATCAAACAAAATTGCCTAGTGCTTTCGTTCTCTAATGTGTACATACATACCCTTACCATGTCATGATAATATACTCTGGAGATAAAATGTGAACATTAAAAAGCTGTTTTGAATACCCAATTTTACTTCTATAATAAAGACGTATTTGCAGGGTTCCCGTTGTGGCTCAGTGTTAACGAACCCGACTAGGATCCAAAAGGATCCGGATTCGATCCCTGGCCTCATTCAGTGTGTTAAGAATCCAGCGTTGCTGTGAGCTGTGGTATAGGTTGCAGACATGGCTCGGATCTGGCATTGCTGTGACTGTGGCTGTGGTGGGCAGCTGTAGCTCTGATTTGACCCCTAGCCTGGGAACTTCCATATGCCGCAGGTGTGGCCCTAAAAAGCAAAGAATAAAAATAAAAAAAAAGACATATTTGTGAAAGATAATGTAGGCCTTATAATACATTCGTTCAGATAAAATCCTAAAGGTATTCATACTGTATATATATTCATATATGTATATATATGTATTCATAGCCATATACATGTTAGATTTATAATAATTAAAAACGTATGTGGTTTTGAGATGAAATAACAATGAAACAAACATCAAAAGTATTAGTAGTGAAACTTTCCTTCCTTCCTTTCTTCTCATCTTTTCCTTTCTTTCAGCAAATATTTAGTGTATGCCACATATGTATTTGGTGTTGTAGGGAATAGAAAGATTGAAATACTGATCTCTTCCCTGAAGTCATTTTCAATCTTGTTAGAAAGATAGGGCATAATGGAAAAATGATATGATGTAGATATCATATGTTAAAAGATAAATACATAAAATGTCCTGAAGTAATTAATATGTGATTGCATAGCAAATAAGTGCTATATCTTGAGGTAGACATCTCTGTGGGTTGGGTGATCCTAGCAGGCTTCCTGGAGGAGGAAGAGCTTCAGCTGGGCAGAAAAGAGTAGCCTGGGACAATTCTGGTGGAGGGAACTAAACTAAATGATGGATGGGGAGACTATGCGGGATTACAATGTTGCGTTGATAGTGTGATCTCCATCATGTCCTGAAAATACACATTTAGAAAAAGGAAAGAAAAGAAATATAGAAAAATATTAACCATGGTTGACTTTGAGCAGAGGGATTGTTTGTTTGTTTGTTTATTTATATTCTTTTTAGGGCTGCACCTGAGGCATATGGAAGTTTCCAGGTTAGGGGTCAAATTGGGGCTATAGGTGCCAGCCTATACCACAGCCACAGCAATGCAGGATCCAGGCCACATCTGCAACCTATGTCACAGCTTGCAGCTTGTAGCAATGCAGGATCCTTAACCCACTGAGTGAGGCCAGGTCTCAAACCCGTATCCTCATGGATACTAGTTGGGTTTGTTACCACTGAGCCACAAGGGGAACTCTGAGCAGAGGGATTATTGTTTTCTTGGTATTTGTCTGGTATTTTGGTATTTGGTATTTTGGTATTTGGTTTTGGCATTTTTCCAAATTAACTATCATGAACCTAAAAAATGTAAAAATGATATGTAATGAAATCTTGAAAAATCATGCATCAATTTCTGTTGACTTTTTGTTCACAAATATTCTTGTGAGAATACAGGATTCTCTCTCTTATGTTCATAACAGGCCATCCAATTATTTTTCTCACAGAAATATGGGGGCAATTTCCATAATTCATGTTTTGTTCTATAGCTTAGGTAACTTTTTTGTTCTCTTCCTTTCATTGTATTAACCATTGTTCCAGTTGCTGTCTGTGTAGTAAAACCATCCCAAAACTCAGTGGTGTAAAGCAATGCCTTTTTGTGCTTATGGATTCTGTGGGTCAGACATAAGGACAAGGCACATGGGAGGTTTGGTCTTTGCTCCTCGATGTCTGGGTCCTTCTCTGGAAGATTGAAAGGCTTGGACTGACTTGATAGCTGGTGGCTGGAATTCTCTGAAGGCTCATTCACTCAGACATCTGGCAATGGATGCTGGCTTTTGGCTGGAATCTAAGCAGAGGCTATTGGTCTAAATACCTACATGTGACCTCCCTCTGTTGTCTGGGCTTCCTTATGATATGGAGGTTGTTTTCTGAGGGTGTGTCCAAGTAAGACAGAGAGCCACGCAGAATCCCTATCTCCTTTTACGGTCTTTTATGGCATAGCCCTGGATAGCACAGAGCCTCACTGTCACCGCTTCCTATTTATAGAGGCAGTCATAAAGCCCACCTCCCCCAGTGCTTGCAAGGGGAGGAGAGTTAGACCCTGCTCTTCATCGTGGAGTGGCAAGGTTCCAGAAGAACATGTGGAACTGAAAGAATTTTCGGAAAGTACATTCTACCCCCGCCATTTTCATACTTTCTCTTGAGGTTAAGGCAGTTGTACCCAATTACTGCTGAAAAAGCCAGATAAGCCACAGATTTCCAGGCCCCAGAACTGTTTTAGATGATGAGCCCCCTTCGTTCAGTGATACCAAGAATTTGCTGCAAGAATTTGCTCTCCCACTAGAGAAGGAAAGGTCTCAGCTTCCTTAGGAATGATTCAGTTAAAATAGTCCAGGAACTGCTGTTTATTTTATTAATATGCTGACTAAGACCAAAAAGTTCTATGAAGAGAGTCTCTGTCTTGTTGAAGTTTACATTCTATGTTTTATTTATGTATAGAGCTATAAAGCCATTACTTGAGTGTGGAAGGACAAAACAGACTCAACAGAGGGAGCTTAGAAAAAGAGCAGGGAAAGAAGGAATGTAAGTACATAAGGAGACAGGACTGGTGGAAGGAGCTTTTAAAATATCTTCCATTCATTGTTGCCAAGTGCAAAATCTTTGTTGATAGTAGTTGGGTCTTGGTAGGTAGCAGATAGCAGATGATCCTCATATAATTCTGCTTAGGTCTGTGAGAAGCATTGGTAAAATAAAAAAAAGTGACTGCAGCCTCAGAAAGTATACTTGTCAGGGAGAGAGGGTGGAAAGAAAATCATATACATGATATACTTTACTTTTTCTGCTCTACCATGAGAATGCGAGTTGTCCATTCATCAGAGTGATGGTGCTTCTAAAACGTTGAGTGAGATTAAAAAGAAATAAAGTTCACCAAGATTCCCTGCAGCCACACTCAAGAGTTCAGTACAATGGAGATGTTTTATTTAGCCTTGGAAAGATAATGTCTCAAGGAGCCCAGGGAAGAATGCTTTGGAACAGTGTTTCCAAACTTATTTGACAACAAAAGCCACCTATTAAGTACAGACTTCCTGGAGATTCTGATTTGGTGTTTCTGGGGCAGGCTTAGGAAACTATACTTTTTTACTTTTACAGAGGAAACTTTGGGAAATCGAGATTTAGGAGAAATTGCAATTGACCCAAAATGAATGAAACCCCAAATACTGCCTGTGCAAGTAAAAGCAAAAATGGAAGCACAGATAAGTAGATGATTTGTACACCTTTCACAAATTGGCTGAATCTACATTGGCAATGTTGCAGATAAATATAATAAAAACTGAATTAATTCAAACTACTCTGTCCATCTGTCAAGATATTTCCAGCAAACATGAGTCTCTGACTGAAAGGTATATATAAATCTGCAATTGTGCAGATAAGTGCATCACTTTAATTTTTTAACCTATAAGTAGGTTCTGGAGAAGGGTAAAATTAAAAACATGCAATATTTAAAACTGACCAAAATTATTTTAAAGGTTTCAAAACTTCTACTCATAGTGATCAAAAATCCCTTTCTTCTTCATCCTTATTCTTCCACAATAAGCTTTTTTTCTTCTTTTCAAACTTAATGTATAATTTTTCTTTTTAATGGTATCTTGCAAGATAGGACTTTACTGACAGTCATAATAAAGTTCAATAAAGGCTGAATGTTTCTAAACCTTGTAAAAAAGTCATACTTTCATGTTCTGTCTCCGAAGTCATATGATAAAGATTGTACTGCTTAATTGTAGTTTGGCTTTTTAAAAAAAATTGTAGTTGTAGTTTTAATTGGAAGAGTGCACATAAAAGCTCTAACTCTGAATAAAGGATGCCCGGTAAATTTAAATATCCCACTTTGTGATTCATGGTTGTCATTACTATTATCATCTTCCTAGTTAGACTTGATTGAATGGCTCCTCTGAGCCAAGAATAATGCTGAGTGTTGTGGGGAATATGGGGTGAAATAAGATACTTCCCATCCCTCCCGAGAAGGACAACTAACTATTGTGCAAGTCAGAATGTAATAATCCATACTATGAAGTTCACAAAATGGAGATTTTGCACAGCAGGGATCTGCCAGAGTAAAAGACTTTATGGAGAAAGTGGCTTTTGAGCTGTCTGCCTGCAAAAAGTTTCTATAAAAATGCAATATCCTCACCAGTTTCTCAACCTTCCCTAGACGCATCCTTGTTACTCTTCATTAATTATTTGGTGTTGTGAAATAATTAATGTTTAATGCTTTCCTATGGAACAAACTTCCCTAATGAGTTCAGTTAAATGGTTTGAGTGGTTCCAGTGCAAGGAATGGTAAGTTGTCAAATTTCTGCAATACTAGTTTACCTTGACTATCATGCAGATCCTGCAGAGATCTATAGACCGACCCACTTTAATATCCCATTATCTCCCTGTGCAAAATAAAAGAGGAGACATTATTTCATCTTCACAATTCAGGCCTCAAAACAGGATAATGACTGACTGAGGTGAAGTAAGTAGGCCTCAGTTATCCAGGTTGTAACTTCACTTAATAGAACTATTAGAAAGATGGTTTAAAAATATAACAGAAAGGAGAAATTTTCAGGTGTGGAAAAAATTACATTTAAAACACTAAATAGGTGGTTCTGAAAGCAGGAGCAGCAGGGAGAGGTCTAGTGATGATTTCCTATTCTAAAAGAAAAATAATCATTAGGAAAATGTTCATTTGCCCCACGCTCTATTTTAATTATCTTCTTGCATTCGACACACGTTTTCAAGTCTAAGTACTGAATGGAACAATTGTGAAATCTACACATTAGAGCAGATAGTTAACTTTGTTCCATGTATTTAGTATATACGAATGGGAAAGGAAGAAATATTAAAACATGAAAAATATGAACTTATTTTGCCACAAATCACAAACACTATAAAATTCAAAGTTATACATTCATAAAAGAATCAAATAGTTCTAACAAAGTTATGAAAAAAAGCAATTCCCTACTGACTTCCTCCTATTTCTCCCTGTTCAAAATTGAACTGTTTTTATTGCTTATAGTCAGAGTGGTTTTTTTGGGTTGTTTGGTTTTTTTGTTTGTTTGCTTTTTGGCTGTGCTCACAGAATGTGAAAGTTCCCAGGCCAGGGATGTAACCTACCCCATAGCAGTGACAACCCCAGATCCTTAACCCACTGATCCACTTAACCAGGAAACCCCTATGGTCAGTTATTTTGATATTTACTTCCTTGCCCTAAATAGCTTAAGTCATTCTTTATTTTTGTTTTTCCAAGTTTTAGGCATTACTGGTTGGCTTTCTCCTATGGAACACTGAAGATTTTGCTCTTTTTCCTTGTTCCAGACCAATAACTCTTAATAGAGACCTATAATTCTTCCAAGCCTCCCATCTTTCTGATGTATTTCTATCATAATTTTGATTAAGTTTAACTTCATTATTTGTTATTAAGATCATGTAAATGCTGTTGACAGATGAAACTTTCCTATTTAAAAAAATTTTTTTTGTTTTAGCTTTCTAAGTGCTTTTCACTAATTCAGCTATCTTTTCACAAGTGTGTTAATTTCCCAAGTCACTCAGATGCAGTAGATATTCTGTCAGCATCATCTTCTTGAAGAGGTCTCTCCCAGTGTCTTTTGACCTGCTTCAATCCACAGGGGCTGCATCCTAGGCCTGGCACTCAGCTGCCATGCTGGGTTCCTCCTTCACTCTCACCCTGGGGATCCCCTTCACCTTTATCCTCTAGCTGGATTTCCTGTTTGCTATATCCAGTGTCTTCATTTTTGGTGTCCTACCTTATTTTGGTAGAGTCAAATCCCCTTTCATGAGAAATGCTGTATAGCAGATAAATTTATCAAGAGCTTGACTGTCTCAAAATATTTTTATTCCCCCTGATGCCTGGCAGTTGATTAATGGCTTGGATGAGCTTAAAATTCTTGATTGGAAATAACCTTCCTTGAGTATTTTGAAGACACTACTCCATTGTCTTTCACTTTCTCATGTAAATGTAGAGAAGTCTGAAACTATTAATTCCCAACACTTTGTGTTTGGTCTGTTTGTCTCTCCTATTTCTAAAACATCTGTGATCATCTTTTTGCCTCCAATGTCAAATTTCACAATGATGCACCTCAGTGTTGGTCATTTTTATCCAGTGCACTGGACACCTAGACTAGAAAACTTTCAATATGGAAACTCTCGACTCTAAGAAAATGTCTTGAAAATTGTTTACCTCATCTCTGTCTTTTCTCTTCTTCTCTTACAGGTATCCTGAACCTCCTATATTAGTCCTTTATTTTTTTGTCTACTTTCTAGATGATTTCTGCAATTTTATCTTCCAATTTTTCTACTGAGTTTTTATTTCATAGTTTTACTTTGCAAGAGATACTGTTGTTCCTGACATGCTCCTTTTTTAGAGTATCCTGCTCCTATGTTATGGCAGTAATAGCAGGCAATGTTAGAATTTCTCTTTTTAAGTTTTCTTCTCACTGCATAGTCTTTTCATCTTCTACTACAAGTTGTTTATTTTTCCTGGTTTGTTTTAGTCTCTACCCATCATGTTAGAGTATTTTCTTATGCCTGGTAGTCATTAGTTATCTGCTCCTTTTAAAGAATGGGGCACTAAAAAGCTGATTGGATACTCTGAGTACATGGCTGGAACTTGACTATGACTTTTCCTGTAATGTGAACCTGTTGGAAGAACTCAGATCTGAGAATCTCTTGGGGCTTTCCTCTTGGGATAATCAAACTCCTCAGAGAACTCTCTTCCAATCTCCCTCTTAGAGAATGAGAGACTAGATGCCAGTCAGGAAGATGGCTGGGGTCTCAGCATCAAGTTTATATCCATACTTCCCCCAAAATTTCTATTATAAAATTTTTAATAGAAAAAAGTTTAAGGAATAGTGTAATAACTACCTGTAGATCCTCCATCTAGGTTCAATAATAGTTAACAGTTACTCTTATTTGTTCTTGCTCTCTCTCTCTGAACTGCTGAAAGTAAGATGCTGTCGCTATGACATTTCAGTCTTCAATATTTTAGTATGCATCTTCTTAAAGTAAGGACATTTCTGGAGATCCCTTGTGGTGCAGTGGGTTAAGGATTCTGCCTTGTCATTGCAGCATCTTGGGTAACTGCTATGGTGTGAGTTTGATCCCTGGCCCAGGAACTTCCACATGATGTGAACATAGCCAAAAAAAAAAAAAAAAAAAAAAGTTAAGACGTTTCCTATATAACTATAATGGTGTTATCATATCTAAGAAAAAATAATAATTTATTATTTAATGACCAATCCTTATTCAAATTTCCCTAACCAATTGTCCCAAAAGTTCTTTTTGTTTGTTTTTGTTTTGTTTTTGCATGATACTCCTGCCTTAAACTGTGCTAGGTGTTCCCAAGTCCAAGCTTTTCCTCTATCCTCTCCTGTTAATAAATCCATAGCGTTGTGCTGAAGGTGGGGGAGGGGCAGTCATCTAGCCATGTAGAGTGGTAGGGGAGCTCTGTTTTGTAATTGGCAACCCCCTCCAACTACCACCAACAAACACATACTTTTAATCTCACTTTCCCTGGTATTTGGTGCTGTCATTTTCTGAATGAGCTCACTGGGGATTCTGTGTTACAAATTGGATCAATTTTTGTATTTCCTATTACAAAATTAGGGTTCAATTTTTCATCTCTGCTGTGTTGGGGATTATTGTATTATTTATTATTCAAACTAGAATGCATTTGAAGTAAAAGTTGTCACTATTATTAATTATGCCAGGACTATTAATAGGGGTAAACCAGAACTGTCCTTAGAAGACCATATATGGTCACTTTAGGAAGTTGTTTCCTTACCTGTGTATTCCAACTTCAAAGTTTGTTCTTCTGGTTCCCTAATCTGATCTTCCATCCTTAGGGCTTTTTGTACAAGCAACAAATAAAACTTTCCTGTTTAATTCAGTGGGGTTTTGTGAGTAAGGTAATTGCCTGTGTTCCTTTGCATTATCTTTACCCAGTTCAGTGATCTTGAACTCACTGTGATCATTTTGTACTTGGCACCACATGTTGTTATTTTAATGTTCTTGAATGCCTTGTTTCAAAGAAGATGACATCTCTAAGCTTAGTCTTTAAAGTATTTTATTCAAGTTTTCAATAAATATCTGTTTATTTTATTGGGTAAAGTTCATCATCACTGTTTACATCAAACATAGAATACCAAACACTTGTCAGGCAAACCAAAATTAGAAGGCATATGATATTGTTAAGATAGTTTTTAATGAGATTTTAGGGTGTTCTGTTCCCTATACCTGAATTGGTTTCTCTTCACATTTTAATGAAAATCCTACTCATCTTTCATAGTTCACCTCAGATATGCCTCTGCCTTCTTTAGGTCTTTCCTAATAATTTCCTCAAAAGAAAGAAAAAGTCATTTATTTTTCCTCTAAAATCTCATGACACACATGATTTGTTTATTTATATCATTCATAGAATGTCTTATGTATCTTATTTCCCCTAGTGCAATGGCTTTCACTTTGACTGAAACCCACATTAAAACATATATTTTACATTACAACTCACTATGCATACACACACATAAATAACATAACACATGTATATACATATGTACTCATGTATATACACACAACACATATATCACTGAAACAAGAGAATTGAGGCAAAACTACCACTTACTGAGACATATATTTTATAAATTTTACTTTTTACTCTTTAAAAAGTGCTACTGAAGTCCCTGAAATTTGAATTTTGACCCTCTAGTGAATTGTGACTCAGAATTTAAAACACAATGCCCTAGTACAGGGCTTCTTAACTTGTGATCCATTTATACAATTCACTGGTCAATGAACTTGGACAGAAAAGTAATGATGTCTTTATTTTTACTAACCTTTTCTGAAATTTAGAATTCTCTCTTATTATGAATATTGGTAACTAGTACTAATAATATCTATAACTTTGTCACTAATAGAGATCCTCATATCCCATGATGCATATTGTAGGTATCTTGAAGTATCTTTTAAACTCATCACTCTTTTGGAATTACTAAAGCTACAAGATCTACTTCCAAGTCTTAGTATTTTATGTGTTAATAAAAAAGCATGTGTGTTTCTACATGCACATTTGCTTTGTTATATTTTAATAACTGTATTTCAGTTTAATTGGTTTCCTTTGTAATCTATTATTTTATTTTATACCTTTATAAACACTCCAAGGGAGTTACTGTTGTGGCTTAACAGGTTAAGAACATGACTAGTATCCATGAGGATGTGGGTTCAACCCTTGGCCTCACTTAGTGGGTTAAGGATCCTGTGTTGCTGCAAGCTGCAACATAGGTTGATAACACAGCTTAGATTCCACGTTGCTGCGGCTGTGATGTAGGCTGGCAGCTGCAGTTCTGATTAGGCCTCCTAATCTGAACTTCCATATGCTGCAGGTATGGCCCCAAAAAGAAAAAATAATAATAATACAAAATCGTAGTAATAATAAAACACTCCAAAAAGGGGCCCTTGGGTATCAACAGACCGCCAAAGGGGTTCAGTTTAGAAGAAGGTTAAGAAACCTGCTAGGACATTGAATTTCCTGGAGGCAAATATCTGTTGCAGCACCTTTCCTACAAGAAAGATTCAATAAATATTTGTTGAACTCATCATTTCTCCAGGTTACTCACGGTTAATTTAAACTCTGACAAATCACATACAAGTCAGAGTGTTATGCTAAAAAGCTAATCTGGCTAATTGCAGTGGAAGAGATAGTTGGCTAGGGGCTCTAGACTAGTCAATTGCATAAAACTTTCCCATTTTAGGGGCTTGCTATTCCCCAGAACTTAAAATATTGGGCAGATTGTAATTCCATAGGGTTAGACAAATGAAATAGTAGTTAAGAATAATAGTTAAGTAAAAAGTTATTCCTTGGGCCTCTGTAATTTTTTTTAAAAAGCATTGTGTGTTACACATGTAATGTATGACCTCTTTGCATAAGGAATTTATACACTGCTTGGGGAGATAGACATCAATTGAGAACAAAGAACAAGAACTGAGAACACAGGTGTTTAGGAAGATGGCAAGCAGCGTGGTCTAATGAGAAATTGAGTCATGAGAGGGAATAGTGGGAATGTCTTAAACCATCAACTGAGTTGGATCACGGGAAGTTTTGAATGCAGGGCAGGACTTTATCCAACACATATTTAAGGTCTATTGGGGATTTTTTTTTTCTTTCTTTTTTTTTTTTTTTTTGGTCTCTTTAGGGCCACACCCACAGCATATGTAGGTTCCCAGGTTAGGAGTCTAATTGGAGCTGTACCTGCTGGCTTACACCACAGCCACAGCAATGCATGATCAGAGTCGCCTTTGTGACCTATATCACAGCTCACAGCCATGCCAGATCCTTAACCCACTGAGTGAGGCCAGGGATTGAACCCCCGTCTTCATGGATGCTAGTTGTGTTCACTAACTGCTGAGCCAGGATGGGAACTCCGGATTTTTTTTTTTTTTCTTGCATCAAAGCAAGAGTGTGATGAAGGTAATGTTTTAGGGAGCTTCATCTGAAAGCATTATACAGAAGATACTGAAGAACACAGCAGTTAGAACCCCTAATATGTCATCATCATTTGCTTCCTTTCTCTCCCTATTTGGAAATTTGTATTTCTAAATGCTTGCTAGATACTTCCATCAGAACCTCAAGATTGTTTTTTTTTTTAATTTAATTTTTATTTTATATTGGAGTAAAACTGATTTACAATGTTGTGTTGGTTTCAGGTGTATAGCAAAGCAATTCAGTTGTACCTATACATATATCCATTCTTTTTCAGATTCTTTTCCCATATAGGTTCTTGCAGAATATTTAGTAGAGTTCCCTGTGCTATAAGTAGGTCCTTGTTGATTATCTATTTTATATATAGTATTTAATCCCAAATTCTTAACTTATCCCTCCCCCAGCTTTCCCCACTGGTAACCATATATTTGTTTTCAAAGTCTGAGTCTGTTTCTGTTTTATAAATAAGATCATTTGTGTCATTTTTTTAAGATTCCATATACAAATAATATCATATGATATTCTCTGACTTATTTCATTTAGTATGATAATCCCTAGGTCCATCTATGCTGCTACAAATGACATTATTTCATTATTTTTTGTGGCTAATATTCTATTGTATATATGTACCACATCTTCTTTATCCATTCCTCTTTGATGGACAATTAGGTTGCTTCTTGTCTTGACTATTGTAAATACTGTAAATAGTGGTGCAATGAACATGTATCCTTCAAATTACAAGTTTCTCCAGACACATGCCCAGGAGTGGGATTGATGAATCATATGGTAATTCTACTTTTAGTTTTTTAAGGAACCTCCACACTGTTTGCTATAGTGGTTGTACTAATTTACATTCCCACCAGTGTAGGAGGGTTCTTTTTTCTCCACACCCTTTCTAGCATGTATTGTTTGTAGACTTCAAGCTTAATATTATGCTTCTAAAACCAAACTAATCTTCCTTACAAACCTGACTTTCCTATTCATGTCATGACCACACTCTCTCCTGGAAATCCTTGATTTCTCCCTCTTGATCACCCACTTCCCAAGTAATCCCTCCTTTGGATGATTCCATTACTAGCCTGCCAAACTTATGTATCCTCAAAGTAGACATTTGTTAATCAGTGATATAAGGTTAAACTGGGAATCATAAAGTAGAAAATTTTAAAGGGGAAATCTTATTTTTTGGTATTTTCAGTATAAATAGACATGTACAAGCCAACATTTCAGTTTGTGATCCTTCTGGAAGGACTGTCCTAGAGAAGCAATTTACTTTCTTATCTCCCTGTGAGCTCTACCTCTATCTCCTCAAGTGGCCACATTATCAGTGCTCTAAGGTAGACTTGGTAAAGTAGTTTAGGCTCTCCTCAGGCAAAGGGTAACTAAATAAAGCAGGTGCACATATCTGCACACACTCAAAGCAGCAGCAGCAAATGGAATGAAGGCAAATAGAAAGCTCTGCCTATATTGTATCTACAGGTAGTTAAAATTTTAAGTTCTGATTGCCAAATTCACCCTTCTTCCCGTCTGGTTTAGTCCCTTTTCTTGTCTACTAGTCTTTTCTCAATTCTCTGACCTTTCTTTCATTGATCTCCAGAGAACTTTCATCCTAACTAGCTTTTCCTCTGGAAGCCTCCAATTTTGCTGAGCTTCAGCAGTTCCTCTCTAAGACACATCGTATCTCAGCATTTTATAATGCTGAAAATGGCAGATAACTTTTCAGCAAATTCAAAATATGTCAAACCTGGATCATCACATACCATAGACTTAAATTAAACAATATTTATTCCCTGGGGCTTTTAATGTATGTGAGATACAGGACAAAGAAGATGGCCAGAGGGGTTGGCTTCTTTTCTGAGATGGACTTGTTCTTTTCCACCATCAGCAAAGATCAGTGTCTGATTTTATCAGGGCAGGGACTGAGGCTATTCAGAGTTTGTGTGTGTTAGCCTTTTAGGAATGGGAGAACTGTTGTTCATCCTGTAGTTTAGTCCTAGGTGACTTGAATAATCCAAGTTATTGCAAGGCACATGAATTATCATGTGTGTGGTCAGTGCTTTAGGGATTTTATCAAATTGAGAGATTCTGCTACATCAAGGATTCTCAAGCTGGGCACTATTGGCTCTTCAGGCCAAACAATTTTTTGTTGTGTAGGGCATTTTCTGCTGTGTATGATGTCACATCCCTGGCCTCTACCCACTAGATGTAGCACTTCCTCAATTGTAACAACCAAGAATGTTTCCAGATTTTGCTCAGTTTTCTCCCAAGGGGAAAAATTGTGCCTGGTTGATTACTACGTTGTTTAGTTGAGAGGTGGCAGTGGTTGTTACTTAGCCTGAGCCTTAAAGATTATATGCATATTTTGATTTTTCTATACACTTTCTTGACATTCTTTGGCATACCTTAAACTTTTAAATATGGTGGTATTTTTCTATGCAAAATTTATTTTATATACTTCTTACCGATTTTCTTATTTCTTTATTGCATTATAATATAATTTTCCATTATTTTTTCTCATCATATTTAACAACCATGCAGAAAAATGTATACCAGTTTTTCAAAGGTCAGCTCCACAGAACTTCTCTTATTCTCATGATCTGAAGCCTTAAAACAAAGAAGAATTAACACAAATAGAAACTTGGGTGAAGAAGCTAATTTATAGGGGAGATGAGTTCAGTTTTACGCAGGTAAAATTTGAAAGGGTGGTAGAATAAGTGTTATATCCAGCAACTACTTGTAAAGAGGTTGGGATATAGACCTGGGAGTCAACAGTATAGTTGAGAACTGGTTTTATGAACTATCCAAGAGCTCAGAGAACTGAAGATTAAACCTTAACACGAAGCTATGGAAATGAAACTAGCAAAAAGAGAAAAGGATATTTATTAATTGAAATAATGAAAGATACTTATTGATTAATAACTAGGTGGATGACAACCCTACCACAGCGGTAGCAATAAAGCCCCACCTCTAGGAAAAACGAAGAAAGAAGGAAGGAAAGGAGGAAGAAGGAAGAAAAATTCTACCTACTAGCAGCATATTACAAAAGATCATTACAGAGACTTGGTGGAAAAGACTTGTGGGTTTGGAGTGAGAAGCAGAGGAGACAGAAGAGGCACCTAATAACTTGTGATGAGCAAGTTTTCTTCAGAACCTTCTTGGCTGTGATCTTCTGAGGGTCAGCTCAGGAGCACCTGTTCTCTGTCCTGAGTAACCTAGTTCCTAGAGAGAAAGGAAAAGGTTAACACAGTAAAGAATGTAAAATAATCCCCATCCTTCTACTGCTCCTACTTTCCTTTTAACTTACATAGTAATCATTTGATACTGCTCTTGGGCAAGAGTAGTGAAGTCAGAGAGATGAAGGGATTTTATTGTCAGTCATACGCTAAAAGTGGCATGAACAGATCATTGGAACTGTTAGCTAATTATTGCCAGAAAAATTAGTTTAGGATGAATGCCTCTTAAACCAAATCACCTGTTGCAGAACTTTTATAATATTCAGTTGACTTATATCAAGAATTTTAGATGAGTCAAAACATTCAGTTACCTGGGAATATAGTAACAACCCTCAATTCAACTTAGAAGGTTTACAAGGAAGTTACATGCTTCAAAATTAGGTGTTGGATGGGAATTTTTCGTCTTTTTTCCCTGGACACATGTGGAATAAGTGGCTCATGCTTTGCTAACACGTGCTTTGAGCACCTTTTACCCTAAACATTAAGCCATGTTGCTTGGCACAGACAATTGGAGTCTCCATTCTTCTTTTTGTCTGGCTGCTTTCTGGAGAAGATAGTTGAGTTTCCCACAGCCAAGACAAAAAGGGAAACACCATTGAGTTATATTTTTGCATCTTATTTTAGAAAAGAAATATCCCTCGGTAGCGACTAACTCTCTTCTTAGTGTCAAGAGTCTGAAACAAATATATCACCAGAGATAGAAGAAGGAACACATTAGGCCAGAGGCCAGACGTCTTCTTCCTTAAACAGAAGCTAGTGCCCACTTACGAGAGTTATGTCAAGAGGCGCTTGGGAAGAAAAGCAGTCAAGCATTTTGGACTTTCAGGCAGAGGGTCCCTAAACAAGCTTCTGAGAGATCTTTTTAGGGGCCTCCGTGACATAAAAATCTGGGGTGGGCACATTGCTCTTTTTAAAGGTTGAGAGGCGATCACTTTTTTGGACTGCAGCAATAGACGCATGTACACGACCATCTTCCCGTTTTCGGTGAAACCCAGGACTTGGTGCTCTCCCAGCAAGAGCGGCAGTTTCCCGTTCTGGCCCCACCGCAGCAGAAGCAAAGTACGAATCCCAGAGAATAGTGACCCATGGAGCAGATCCCAACAGAGGAATCCAGCCGGCGGGGAAATTCTCCAGGAGGCTGAAAAAAAGCGAAAGACTCTTCACTTCAGCCAATCAGATGAGAGGAAATCTTGCCGCACTCTTCCCCCTCCTCCCCGCCCCCGGCTCCCGCCAACCAATCAGCATCTAGCTTGATGGGCCCGCCCCACTGACACCGGGAAAACGCCTTTTAAATTGTATTGGTATAGTTTTACCCCGTCATACTCAGCCTTTCCACGAAGTTTGGTAAAAAGAGGCAAACTGAGTGTAAATTGAAAAGCTGGTCAGTCTTGCGGTGAGAAAGAGAAACTACACACATTTTCATCAAAACAGTGATACTAGGAGGGACAGGGAAAGGGAAAGGCGGATTCCTGAAGGAAAACTACAACTCCCAACGGCCCTTGCGCTGACTCGACGCGCCCTGGGCGAGGGGGCGGGACACGGTAGGAAGAAGGCTGAGGGTCAGGAGACTCCTCTCGGACTTCCTGAATTGGGCGGGATTTGAGGTGGGCGGGGCGTCGGCAACCTCGGCTGTCGCGCTTTGTGTCCTCCCACAACGGGCTTATCCGCTTGAGACGTCGGAGGGGGCGTGGCCCGCGCGGAGCCTGGTGGGTGTGAGAGCGCCGCTGGACGTGGGTGACGCGTCTCCTTCCAGCTCAGCGGTGTGTGAGGTGTCGCGGCCCTGCTGGCGATTGGCTGTTGAGAGGCGAGTACGCTGCGGCCGTTGGTCGCCGGCAGCACGGAGCGAGAGCCGGGGAGGGCTGGGGGGATATGGGGCGGCAGTGGCGGCGGCGGCTGGAGGAGGCGGGCGCGGACGAGCCGGCGGCCGCGGCAGCAGCGGCAGACCCCGGAGTCTTCCTGTGAAGCGCCCCCGTCGGCGCCCCCGTGGGCCACTGAGAGAGGGTGGCTAGCGCGCGAGCTGCTCAGGAGCTGCTCCTCCAGCGCCGCAGCCCTTCGGACTCTCGGTTCCATCCTCGCTCTCCTGCTCCGGCTCCTCCATCTTGGCCTCGGCAGTGGCGGCTGCCGGGAGGATGTGCCGCCTTCTGGCAGGGGAAAGAAGGAGGAAAAGATGAAGAAGTACCGGCGGGCCTTGGCCCTGGTCTCCTGCCTCTCTCTGTGTTCTCTGGTCTGGTGAGTACCCGCGATAACTCGGGAGTTTCCCGAGAGAGGAGAGGGGGGCGAGGGAGCGGCCCAGGTCACACCCCCAAATCATCCTGGCTTTTAGGGTGCGGGTTTCTAAGGCTGCTAGAAAGCGACAAACCAATTACTCTGTGACTCTCCCGCGGACTGGCCTGGCAGCACTCTGTGCGGAGGTTATCACGGTGCATTTTGGAATTCACAGAAACTAAGTGGGAGAGAAAGGTGCCTAGGTGGTTTTGTACCTACCCAGTTACCCTGACGCTTGGAGACGGTGGAGTGTTCGGCTAGTCTTCAGATAAATGTGCTGTAAGTTTCTCGGGCTTAGTACCAGCCACTTGCCTTCATGGTGTGGTAAGGGCATTAAGCAAGTCGGATGTGATGGGTTCCCGAATTGTGATTTTAAAAACGTGACTTGTCATGAAGGTAGGTAGTATATGAGAACTAGTTCTTCTGGTCCTTTCTCGCCTGGTCTTTGGCCTCGGGCACACTTGGATACTTATGGGGGCGTTATGAAGCAATTCTTCAAGGAGTAGATAATAGGAAGTTGTTAGTTTAGTGGAGTGTCTTAGGTGTAGTGTGCATAGTGGTTTCTGGTGGTGTGGCTTGGATATTGTGCCTTAGTAATGTAAGGATAGTCCTGCCCTTTGAAGGCGGGAAGAGTGCTTTGTCTATAAAGTTTACGGAGTTTCTGTTAATCTCTGGCACAGAGATTTGAAGGGACAGAAAGAGCTTGTCAGTCAAAGGATCACTACCACTGTACTTGGAAAATCCATTTTGTCCTCCAAGGGAATTTCTTCAAAGATGTGTGATATTTGTGACCAAAAAGATGATTCTTCAGTTAAAAGTGATTTGCTGTTATATTAAAATCAAGATAAACTAAGTTTCTTGCTTAGTTTATTTCTGCAAAACGAACAGTTTTTTCATTTATGTAGGTGACTGATGGTTTCCAAAGACAGTGAAGTTGTTGCTAACATAAAATAGTATATAAATAAGAGGAAAAGAAAACACTTGCCTGGCTGAAGAATTTCGATTGGAAGATTGATAGACATTTTAGAGAACAAGAAATTTGGCCTCTTGCCTTCATTCCCAATGTTACCTCACCTTATACTTACTAAGTTGAAATGTGCATATAGATGAGTCCACTTACTTCATTTTAAATTTAAATTTGTACCTGAGGTATGGAAAACATTGTATTCATATCCACTTTTCTCTGGGGGCTGTTAAATTCTTTGTAGATTATGTATCTTTTCTTTATACTTTCTCCTTCGTTTTGCCCATCTTTAGACCATGTTATTCTTCATCACTTTCTGAATGGTTGATATGGCAAAGAGGTTACACTTTCCATTCAAGTTTTAAAAACACCAGGATCTCTGATTTTTTTTTAATTGAAATATATTTGACACATAACATTGTGTAAATTTCGGTGTACAACATGTTGATACATTTGTATATTGTGATATGATTTCCATTGTAGCAATAGTTAGCACCTCTATTGAGTCACAAAAATCTTAATTTCTGTATGTGATGGGAATAATTAAGATCTAATCTCCTAGCAAGTTGATAATTATCGTACAGTATTGTTGTGTTTATTCTCTACATTGTGATCTCCAGGACTTAATATATCCACCCTTAAACATGATTGTTCTTTTTACTTTATTTTATTTATTTTTTTCTTTTGTCTATTTAGGGCTGCGCCTGTGGCATTTGGAGGTTCCCAGGCTAGGGGTTGAATGGCAACTGTAGCTGCTAACCACAGCCACAGCAACATGGGATCCGAGCTGCATCTGTCACCGATACTACACCTCATGGCAATGCTGGATCCTTAACCCACTGAGCAAGGCCAGGTATCGAACTTGAGTCCTCATGGATACTAGTTGGGTTCATTAACCAATGAGCCATGATGGGAACTTCTACCTTTAAACATGGTTTTTAAAAACTTAATTGGATGGTGGTGATGAAATCAAACATTACAGTATGGTTTTTAAAATCATTTGTGGATTTAAATTAACCATGTGTTCTGTTACTTTGTTTAATTTCTGGCTGTCTTTTGCTTGAGCTAACCTCAATATGGTTTCTCAACTTTATTAGAAATTGTGAGGTTGTGACCTTTAAGGGGGAAAAAAAACCCAGCCTCATATTGAAAGTAGTAGTCCTAAAGTTCTGTAAAGTTTCTTGATTTCTACAGTGAAAAATCCATCTTAAGGGTTTAAGTAAATAGTAAAAAGTTTAGGAAACTTGCTTAAGAAATATTTGCGTTAGTCTGTTTTGAGGTTTGTTTGCACTGCCAAACTTAAAGACATTTTAAGTATTCTTTACTGAAGCCATGGAAAGGGATTAAAATAGGATATTAAAGCTTGAGGATTTTTTGGAAGGGTGATGATAAAAGGAATGGTGTGTGGTGATATGTTCTGTCTTTTGAGACTTCTTCCATGGGAAATTAGAAAAATTATGTCACTGACTCAACTGGAGGTCTAGCTCTTGCTGTAATCTGGTCTTTTAGGTCATTTCTCAGCATCTCCCTTCTCCCTTAAAACCTAAAGCCATTGTAGGGTAAGACAAGTTTTGCGAAAGAGTCATTTTTGTCTTGTCTTATAAATTGTTCCAAAATTTTGTGATCCATTTCTTTTTTTTTTAAAAGCTGTACCATTTTTGTAGATTTACAAGTGCTATATGTTTATACTATCATACTGTAGTTTCTAAATTTCCATCCTTCTCATCCTACCAATATTACTGAATTTTGTAATCATCTTATTTATACTGCCATGTATTTATAAATCTTGGCTGTGTCTCCCCTCTCCTTTTGTTTTTCCAGCCTGGAGTCCTAACCTTACATTGCTTTCACAAAAGACCCATCCAGTCCTTCTTATACATCCTGGTTGCTGTTTTTTCCTTTTGCATATTTTGTGTGATACTTTATCAAATAGGACAGTATTTTAGGCATTAATGTACAGTAGCTACAACAAGAATAATTATGATAGCAATTATTTATTGTCAACTATCTCTTTGTCAAGCCTGTGGTATGTACTTTGCACATTTTAGCACCTTTAGTCTTCACAACAACCCTATGAATGTTATTGTTAATTTAACTTTGCATTTTATAGTTGAGGAAGTAGAGATAAGGTTGCGCAGCTTTTAGGTTTTGGAGCTTGGATTTGAACCTAGGCAGCCTGATTTGTAGGATCCTGACTGCTGTAATTCTTTGACTATAGGTCAGAAAGTCTGTATTGTAGATATGATGTCATTACTTATTAGATCTACATTCTTGGACATGTTTTGTAATTTCTTTGAACTTTAATTCTTATATCCTAAAAGTGGGAAAACATAATTCATTCTCACAAGGTTGTTAGGAAGATAACATGATAAATATGTGCTAAAATATATATATGTATATGATACATATGATATAGATCTTTATAAAAAGGAAGGGTACATTATATATTTCATCGTAAAATCATTCAACAAAAGTTTTTCTCACGTTCATTATGTACAAGATGTTGTTATGGGTATTGAAATCCTAAAACTAGGGTGACCAACTTACCCTTGTTTTAGCAGTGAAAGTCCTACTTCCCAGGAATCCCCTATGTTAGTTTCCTGTTGATGCTGTAACAAGTTACCAAAAATTTAGTGACTTAACACACATTTATTATCTTACAGTTCTGGGAGTCAGAAGTCCAAAATAAGTTTAGCTGGGCTAAAGTCAAAGTGTCAGCAGGCTTGCTTCCTTCTTGAGGCTCTAAGGGGAAGCATCTGCTTGACATTTTCAGCTTCTTGCCTGCATTCTGTGGCTCCTTCCTCAGCTGGTTCCAGTTCCAGCCTCTTGCTTCAGTTCTCACATCTACTAATGACTGATCCTCCTGCCTCCTTTTACATGGACTCTTGTGATTACATTGGGCCTAGCCACACAATCCAGGATTATCTCCCCTTCTCAAAATCCTTGATTTAATCATATCTGCAAAGACCTTTTTACCATGTAAAGTAACATATTCAGGGATTAGGACTTGGACTTCTCTGGGGGACCTCTGTATATGCAGCCTAATATACCCTCCTTGGTCCTGGCAAACTTGAAGAATGGATCATCATGCTAAAGAGGGGGAAAAAAAAAGATTTGGTCAGTGCCTTAAACGATGGATATTTAAGATTTTTTGTGTACCACCTCCCCATCAGAAAAATACTGTGTATGCTCTTTTAGTAACGTACTTAATTGTTTATAAGATTTATACATATGCCAACATGGCATTAGCATATTAGTATTCTAATGATATATTGTTAGAATAATATTAGTAATCAATATAAATATAATAAAATCAGATGATTAAGAAAGATGAAAAGAAAGTAAACAATCTAATACTTTCTGTTAACAGTATCCTTTGTTCTTGTTAAAAAAGTAACAATTTTTGGTGAGAGGTGTGTGATTGACTCACTAGATTATTTTGCATCGTGATGCAGGTGAATAATAGCTTGCACTTAAAGAGTTTTAGCCCTGCCATTTTCTTGTTGGCTTGTGCTTGCATTATTATTATCTTTGCAGTCTTTGCAGGGATTTTTTTCAAAGCTACTTATCCATGTTTTGAGAGTCAGTTTAGATAAAACTAAATAATATAGTGCTTAAATCTACTTAATTGGTCATGCATAAACCACAGTGCATTACAATGTGCTGTAAGTAAACCCTACTGTTTGTGGAACTTCCATTCTTTTCTCAGGTTTCTGACTATATAGTCCCTGCTGTTATGACTAGCTGACTTTCAGATCAAGTGTGAACCTTTATATTAACCTTGGTAAAGCCAAATTAATTAAAAATCAGTTTTATTTTGGAGCAGTTTTAAGTTCACAGCAAAATTAAGCAGAGGGTACAGAGATTACACATATTTTCTGCCCCCACCAGTGTGTAGCCGTCCCCATTATCAACATTCCTCACCAGAGTGGTTTAATTTATTTTTTAAGACTAAATCTATTTTTTTTTCCTTACTGTGCCTGAAAGGATCATCTTGAAGAAGCACATATTTAGAGCTAATGAGAAGAGTCTGGCATTTAAACAGCTCTCATTCATTTGACAAATAGTTTTCAAAAATAGTTTCAGAGTTCCCATCACGCCTCAGTGGTTAATGAATCTGACTAGGAACCATGAGGTTGCGGGTTCAATCCCTGGCCTTTCCCAGTGGCTTAAGGATCTGATGTTGCTGTGAGCTGTGCTATAGGTTGCGGCTCAGATCCGGAGTTGCCATGGCTCTGGCGTAGGCTGGCAGCTCCAGCTCCAGTTGGACCCTTAGCCTGGGAACCTCCATATGCCGCGAGTGTGGCCCTAGAGCCAAGACATGGAATCAACCCAAATGTCCACTGACAGATGTTTGGATTAGGAAGATGAGGTATATATATACAGTGGAATACTACTCAGGCATAAAAAAGAACAAAATAGGAGTTCCCGTTGTGGCACAGTGGTTAATGAATCCGACTAGGAACCATGAGGTTGCGGGTTCGATCCCTGCCCTTGCTCAGTGGGTTATGGATCTGGCGTTGCCGTGAGCTGTGGTGTAGGTTGCAGACGCAGCTCGGATCCCGCGTTGCTGTGGCTCTGGCATAGGCCGGTGGCTACGGCTCTGATTCGACCCCTAGCCTGGAAACCTCCGTATGCCGCAGGAGCGGCCCAAGAAACAGCAAAAAGACAAAAAACAAACAAACAAAAACAACAAAATAATGCCATTTGCAGCAACATGGATGGAACTAGAGACTCTCATACAACATGGATGGAACTAGAGACTCTCATACGGAGTGAAGTAAGTCAGAAAGAGAAAGACGAGGGGAGTTCCCGTTGTGGCGCAGTGGTAGACAGACGAGTCCGAGTCCGACTAGGAACCATGAGGTTGCAGGTTCGATTCCTGCCCTTGCTCAGTGGGTTAAGGATCTGGCGTTGACGTGAGCTGTGGTGTAGGTTGCAGACGCGGCTCGGATCCCGTGTTGCTCTGGCTCTGGCGTAGGCTGGCAGCTACAGCTCCAATTCGACCCCTAGCCTGGGAACCTCCATGTGCTGCAGGAGTGGCCCAAGAAATGGCAAGGAGACAGAAAAAAAAAAAAAAAGAGAGAGAAAGACGAATACCATATGATATCACATATCTGGAATCTAATATATGGCACAAAGGAACCTTTCCACAGAAAAGAAAATCATGGATGTGCAGAATAGACTTGTGGTTGCCAAGGGGGGAGAGGGAGGGAGTGGGGTGGTTGGGGAGCTTGGGGTTAATAGATACAAACTATTGCCTTTGGAATGGATTAGCAATGAGATCCTGCTGTGTGGCACTGGGAACTCTGTCTAGTCATTTATGATGGAACATGTAATGGGAGAAAAAAGAATGTATGCATGTATGTGTAACTGGGTCACCATGCTGTACAGTAGAAAAAAAATAATAAAAGGTTAAAATAAATAAATAAATATATTAAAAAAAATAGTTTCAAAGGTCTTTAGGAACACCGAGGGAAGAATTATATCCTAGATGTGGTCTGTCACTAGCTGTGTGTCCTCAGACAAATTATTTTTATACAGCTCAGTTCTCATCGATAAAACGGTTTTCAGAATGGACAGTTAAAGATGGGAGAAATTTGTTTCAGGCAGAGGGAAGATTCCTGTTTGTTGGGAGAGAAGGAAAGGGACCGTAGAGCCAGATTTTTCAAGGGACTTGATTATTGTGCAGATGAACTCTGATTTTAACTTGACTGAAAGGATGAGCCAAGGAGTTAGATTTAAATAGAAGAACCAGAGAGTGAGGTCAGATGGATCTTTTAGTTAGAGCATTATGGGGATAGAGTGGATTGGAATGGAGAGACTTTGGAGTCAGGGGGCCCTAAAGTGTGTCCACTTTAGAGCTATCAACTCCTATCAGCTCACTAGAAGAAAGTTGATAGATATCTAAATCAAAGTGGTCTAAAATTTGTTGGCTTTTTTGGCATCAGAATAATTTTTTTCTTGAGTATGTTATCTCGTTTTCAGGACTTGAGGTTCATTTTTTGGTTTATAGTTTTATTTCTGTACCCTGTATTTTGCTTTTTCTCTGACACTTTTGCTCATTTCTTGCTCATTCGTTAATATGCATGTAAGTAGAAAAATAAGAAACTAGAAAGATTTTTGCTTATATTTTTATAAGCAGTGTTTTTTGTTTTTATTAATTTTTTCCTTTTTAAGATAATGATTAGAAACACCCTTGAAAATTCTAACTGTATCTTTCCTCTGGAAATTTTTTTCCCCCTCTGTGTTTTAGTTTTATAACTTATAAAAGACTCTAAATCTGTTTCTTTTCTGAGGTAAATAATAAATACTCAGAATAAGTAAAACAAAAAAATAAGTCCTCTTCTCCAAATCATTTGATAACTTGATAATACTGTAGTGTATATTTGAAAGTTGCTGAGAGAGTATAACCTAAAAATTCTTATCACGAGGAAAATGTTTATACTAGTGATGATGGATGTTAGCTAAACTTTTGTGATCATATTGCAATAAACATGCTATATTTATTGAATCATGTTGTACACCTGAAACTGATAAAATGTTATATATCAATATATCTTAGTAGAAAAAATAAAATATTCTTGTGGAACTTTATGTGAAAAACTTTGGGAAGAAGTTTATTTTTGCTCTGGGATATACATTCCACAGAAAGTGTCTGGTACTTACAAGAGGTCTTGGGTTGTTAACAGGCAGTGTCAGATCCCTTCAGACAAGTTAGTTGAAGCCAGATTGCCTAAATAGGAAAAAGGCTGTGAAAGAAGGTGCACGATGTCTTCGGGTAAAATTCAAACACTTGTGTCCATTAAAAGATTGTGAATAATTTATTTGTAATATCCTTTGGAATTATTTTTTAAAGAGCTGGATGTGTTTCATAATAACCTCTTTAGATTATTAAACATTTGAGGATATATTGGAATGGATGCAAGGTAGTAGGGTTGGCAGACATGAAAATAACAAAAAAATGCCAGCAACCTTGTTTACCATTGGGCATTGGTTATTTCACTTTTCAGCTGTTCATGAACTCTTTTGTGTGTGTGTGTGTGTGTGTGTGTGTCTTTTTGTCTTTTCTATGCCCGCATGCACTGCACGTGGAGATTCCCAGGCTAGGGGTCCATCGGAGTTGTAGCCACTGGCCTACACCAGAGCCACAGCAACGTGGGATCTGAGCCATGTCTGTGACCTACACCAAAGCCCACGGCAACGCTGGATCCTCAACCCACAGAGCAAGGCCAGGGATCGAACCTGCAACCTCATGGTTCCTAGTGTGATTCCTTAACCACTGAGCCAGGATGGGAACTCTTGTTCATGAACTCTTAATTCTTTCACTCTTCTCAACAATCTGAGTAGTGAAATAAGTCAGTGTGTATAGCTAATATTCTAGTGCTTTATAATGAAAGGACAGAGAGAAATTTATTAAAAATTTAAATGTTTTATTATTCTCTCAGGCCTTCTTTAGATAGAAACATTTATATGTTTAAAATACTTTTGTTTATTACTTTATAGGTAACCAGAAAGAAACAAAATATTCTTTATTGGAAACAATGTAGTCATGTTGCAGATTATACTTTAGTGCCAGGTGTATGTTACCTGTTTGGTTTTCAAGGCTGTATTTTAAAATAGTTTCAAGAAATTAAATCATACCTGCCTCTGGGGAATAGAAATTGCTTTTGAGTATTTGCCGTATAAGAATATCAATACCTTGGGATACATTTGTTTCATAAATGCAGAGTTTTTTGAAAGGAAGTTTGATTTTATTTTAGGACTTTGTTTTTGTAATGAGTCACTAGTTAAATTTTTTTTTTTTTTTACGTAAAAGTAACACCTAGCTTTGTTAGAAAATGTTTTGTAGCATTAACATGGTTTATAAGTACTAAACTTATTTTGTATTTCTTGTTATGAAGTATTTGAAAATGATCATAGGAGAAAGTTAAGGGCTTAAAGAGTGCTTTGTTCATAATAAACACTATTACATAATTTCTTACTACTCATTCATTCTGGGTACTTCTACCAGTACTTTGCTAGAAGTAGGATTCTGGGCTAAAGTATCAGAGGTCAGAAATAGGAATCCATACATTTGTTTAAGATATCATTGGTTGCCAAAAATGTCTTTGGTGTGATAGAGGTTGCTGAAGAAGTGGAACTGAGCTCTGCCCTCAGGAGTACACAAGCTTGTTGTCAAATTCAGATAGGTGGTAGTGTAGTGGAAAGGAGGTAAAACTAAGAGCTCGATTATAATCCTTTCCTTTCAGTATTAATAGTGAATGTTAATTGGGTACTTACGTCTATTCTAAGTGCTTTATATGCACTAACTCATTTTATCCTTATTAAACTCTTGAGATAGACACCCCATTTTGAAGAGATGAAGAAAGACACAAAGAAGTTAATGAACTTGCCTCAAGTCTCAGTAAGCAATGAGATAGAATTTAAATAGGCCAGGTCTGAGCCTGCGCTCTAAACCACCACCCTATGCTGCCTGTAGGCTGGTAGGCTGGAGGCAAGTTTCTTTGTCTTTTGTATGTTACTTTTCTTATCTAAAAAAATGGGGCTGATTGGATTGGCTCAATAGAGAATGAACATTAGAATTATTCACACAACTTAAAAAAATACTTGCCTAGGGGATTTACCATGGAGATTAGGGGAGCAAATTTGGGATATTCTTTTTTGCATTCTAGTCATTATTACTAAATTAAATGACTTCTGAGTGTTTGTTTTTATTTTTGTTTTGTTTTGTTTGCACTTTCAACATTCTGAGATAGCTGATTTGAACATTAGTGAGCAATACAAAAAGCCAAATTGTTTAGTAGGTACTTAAAGAAGGGAGTAACTGGATTGGAGTTGTCAAGGAAGACTTGGATTTAAGGGAAAGGACATGTCCTTCATAAAATTTACTTCTGTGGAATACAGGTGCTTCATGAGTTTGCATATGTGGGAGTGTCTGCTTGACTGCCTGCAGTGGGAATATAGTACTTAATTCAGGAGAAAGAGTTATGAGTAAAAGAAACAGTGTATTTGATACAGGTGGAAGTGATAGTAAACAGAAAAGCCTGAATAGAAAACAAAAGCTAATGGTGGCATTTGATATCTGTGGGGGATTGGCTCCAGGACACCCCCAGCCCTTGGATGCTCAAGTCTGTTATGTAAAGTGTAGTACACTTGGCCCTCTGTATGTGCACTCCTGGATGCCGAGGGCTCAATGTATTCTAGAGGTTGTGGTGGTTTTGCAAGCTAAACCAAGGAGTTAGGCAGCAAAGATCCCGCAAGAGAAGTAGTGTTTGGAGAACGTTATTTTGACATCATTGTGCTAGATATATCTCAGAAGACGAAGCCTGGAGAGATGAGTACTAAATGAAAAGTAGCTGGAATAGTTGAGGTTTGTCATAACAGGGACTTAATTCGGCAATAGAAATGAAGAGGAGACATTGAGCAGAGATTTTTGAGGAAGTAAATGATTTGGTTTGGTGATGTGCTGGCAAGTTGACAATGCAGTACAATAGAAATAGCATTAGACTATTATTCAAAAGCACTGGGTTTTTAGACCAGCTCTTGGTCTTCAACACTGCTTTTTGTTGTTATCCATGTCAAGGTCAAGAGACATTTACTGAGGCTTCCGTGTGCTGCATTTTGTGTAGGATTTTGGTAGATAAAACAAAGTATTTGCTTTCTTGGAGCCTGCTGTGCTTGAGAGAATAAATTCTAGGGTCTAAAATTATGAATCTGTGAAATAAAGTTTTGAGAGAGGAGTTTTTTTTTGTTTTTTTGTTTTGTTTTTTTTAAACTTGGGCATCTAGAGGAATTGGAGGTTTAAAAAAAACCTGGAAGAGTTGCAAAGGGTTTTAAATGAGGAGGAGGTATTAGTTGGTGAGTAGAATATCCTAGTGGAGACCTTATATAGGCACTTAAATGCAGTGCAAATGAGATTTGGGCTGGAGTTGTCCTCATAAAGGGGGTCATTTTTGAAGCAGAATGTTTGACTAAATATGGATTTCTGCAGATATTTAGAACAAAGAAAGGTGGCAAAGCAAAGTGAAGCTCTGAAGGGGGAAGGAGGAAACTAGTGTAAAGTGAAAAGAGGTTTAAGGAAGTCATTTGGTCAGCAATGTAAAAGTCTTAGATAGCCTGAAAAGCTTGGAAATTGAGAAAAGAACCTTGTTTTCAAGAGAGAGTTGATTGACAAGCTTTCGGGAGTGGAAATAGAAGATATTTGGAGAGTGGTAGGTGTGCGTTTGCAAACATTTGTTTGGTAGCCAGAAGAGATCCAGTACCTGTATGCTTCAACCCATTCAGCCCATTTCCATCTGAGGTTGGTTGAATCCAGGGATGTGGAGGGATGATGATAGCAGCCATGGATTTTGGTTTCCATAGAGGGTCCTGGAACCAAGATACCTAGGGACATATAATGTTTACTCTGCAATTTGATAAATGCAGGAAGAAGGACAGTAGTTGATACCTGCTAACATTAGAGTGCATATTCTGTGCTAGGTTAATCATTGCATGTGGATTATTTCATTTTCCCATCTTACAGTGTTGATGCTGAGGCACACAGGTTTTGCAATTTGTCCAAGAGAATGCAGCTAATAAAGGGGGGACCATGGATTAACACTTGGGTCTTCTGACCCTGAAGTCTGTATACCCTAGCCACTATTCTGCAAAGCTCCACATTTATTTCTTGTGGCTGCTATCTAAATCAAGAGGGAAACATTGCCCCTCCTTTGTGGTAGTTCTTATATTTTTATGTTATGCTGTTACTAGTCATGACTATAATGTCCTCAATTCTTGAGGGAATAGATTAGTGTTATTTTCTCACCTTTTCATTTATCTGTTGAGCAGAGAATATCAAATAAGAAATGTAGCAATACAGAAAGATCGTAGGCTTTGGAGAGATAGGTTTGCAGGCACAAGTTGAGTCACTTTGGGCCAGTTAACTTCTGAGCTTTAGTTTATTTGTAAAAGTTAGATTAATATTTTAATCTAAAGGGCTTGACAAATGTGAAAAAAAAGTGACCAAGTTTTCTTCTAGGGACATCAGATACTTAGGATCGGATTGACTACTGAGTTTATGCCACATTCTGTATGTGTCCCCCTTTTCCCTCCATTTTACTTCATTACTCTTTTATCTTCATTTTCATTCCTATCCTCCCCCATGTTAGGTATTTACTCTCGAGTATATTTGATGTGTTTTTTCCAGTTGACCTTCATATATTTACTTAGATGTGTGTTTTCTTCCAAAATAATGTTTTGTTTATATATGTTTTAAAATTTACATAAATGGTATAATGCTGCTAATCTCATTCTTTTTCCTGCATTTTTCCACTTAATGCTTTTAAAAAAACTTGTTTTAGTTTCTAGAGTCATCATAAAAATGAATTCTAAGTAATTAATAATGTGGCAGATGCCTCAGGAAAGCCTAATGTCATTTATTCATTCAGTGGGTATTTATTGAGCTCTTTGTTTGTTGGCTGCTTCTAAAGAGAGACGTTATGCCAACAGATGCATTTGGGAGTATTCTGTTCCAGTTGCTTGTCTTTTGCTATCCCAGTACTATAGACTAATTAGAATGGGTTTGTAATAAGTCGTAATTATCTGGCAAGGTGAACCACTTGCCTTTGCTTTTCTGTTAATTATTCTTGACCAGTTTTTCCATATCATATTTAGAATATTAAGATCCTTCAGGTAGTTTGATAGGAATTATATTTGAGTGATGAATTATTTAGACTTGCTATCTTTACATTGCTGTCAGCAGCATTCCATCCATGACCATACTAGACTTTCATTTGTCTCTTCATTTTGCAGTCATCATTAAAGTTTTCTTCTCTGTGAATGGTTGTATAACTTTATAGGTTAATTTCTAAATTATGTCATGGTTTTTCTTATTGCTAATAGTTTATTTTCTATTTTGTTATGTGCAGGAAAATATTGACTTTTTTGCTTTTTATATTTTTAAATTGAAATAATTTACATACAGTGAAAAATGCACATGTTATTAACCATGTAGTTCGATCTGTTTTGAGAAATGCATACTTCTGTGTAATTCACATCCCATCAAGATATAAAACATTTCCATCACTCCAGATGTCCTCTCATGTCCCTTTCTATGGAATTCCCTGAAGCAACCAGTGATTTGACTTCTATCACCAGGGATTAGTTTTGCTAATTCTGGAAATTTATCCAAATGGAATATGCAGTATTTATTATTGTGTCTGGCTTTTTTCACTCAGTGCAGTGTTTCTAAGAGATACCCATCTTGTTTCATTCATCAGTTATTGGTTCCTTTTTTATTGTGAGAAATAGTGCATTGTATGAATATACTGCAGTTTGTTTATTCTCCTGCTGTTGAACATCTGGGCTGCTTCCAGTTTTGGCTGTTAAGAATAAAAGCTACTGGGGACATTTTTGTGCACACAGTTTTCATTTCTCTTAAGAAGTAACTAAAAGTGGAATTTCCAAGTACCATAACAGATGGATATTGTATGCTTCTGGATATAATACTCTGAGAAAGATACAATATCACTTATGAAAGATTCTATCCAGAAATACATAACCTGAATCTGGTCATAATGAAACATTAGACAGACCCCAAAAAGACCATATTATTTAAAAATAAAATGATTATGTCCTTCAAAAATGTCAGTGCCATGTAAGATAAAGGCCAAGAGCTAGTCCAGGTTAAAGAAGGCCGAAGACACATAACTGCAGGACATAATCTTAGCATCGATTCTGTATTTAGGGTGTGGGTGGGGGAACAGGATGCTATAAGGACACTACTAGAGACAAAGTATTGTGTCAGTGTAACATTTACTGAAGTTGATAATTGTAGCCTGGTTGTATAAGAGGATATCCTTATTCTGAGGAAATACAGACAAAGATGTTTAGACAAATTACATGAAGTGAGAAGAGAGGGCTATGTGCTTGTCACAAGCAAATGGCAAATATGAAGCAAATGGGTCAGAATGTTAACAGTAAGTTGATATGGGTAAAGAAAGATACAACATCACTTATGAAAGATCCACTTATGGTGGATGTTCTTTGTAGTGTGTTGGCATTTCTTCTGCAAGCTTAAAGTTATTTCCAAATAAAGAGTGGGGGAAAAAAAGATTGAGAATTCCTTTTTCTCTATGTTAAGGTGTTGATTAATCCACTCAAATTTCTTTAACTGTCAATTAATTCCAATCCTTGTATACTTTGTACCAATTTTTCTGTTTTTCTAGAACATCCATTTCTTCTGTTTTCAAATATATTGCTATTTATATTTAATACCACATTTATAGTTTGTAATATTTTATAATTAAAAAATCCGTTTGTGGCTATGCCACGCTTTTATAATGTATTAGTTAATTTGCTTCACCAACTCTCTTTTTGTCAGTTTTGCAGAGGTTTGTCATTTTAATATTTTCAAAGAACCAACTTTTGGACTTCTTAATCCTCTTAGTCTTTTATTTGGGAGGGGGTTGGTTTTTATTTCAGTGATTTCTGTTTTTATAGTCTTGCCTTTTCTTTAGATTTACACTGTCTTTTATCTTCTTGAATTGAAAGATTAGCTCTTTTGTATTCAGTGTTTATCTACAAATGTACTCAAAAGCATAGTTTTCTTGTTGCTGTCTTATCTGCATCCCAACAATTTTGACCTGTAGTCTTCAGCTGTAATATTTTGTAATTTGTATTGTTTCCTTTTTAATCAAGGGATTATTCTGCTGCATAATTTTGTTTCCAGGCTTTAGGATGTTATTAGCTATTGGTATCCTAAATGATACTCAAATGTGATTTTTTTTATAAGACATTTAATTATACCTATTCTGTAAGCTAATACTGTTCTATATGAATGGTGAATTACAGCCACATTGGTGGGGAAGAATTGGCAAAAAGGAATAAATGTCCTCTTAGTTTCTGTTTATTTGAGTTTCTGTATGTGCGAAGGGGTAGTGACTGGGTGAGTGATTTGGAGAGTCATAGTGGTATGATGGGGGTGATGGGAAGAGGATTGAGAAGTGACTGAATTTCTTTCTGCTATGTGCTACAAAACATTCCCTTCAGAGCCCTCATTTAACAAAATTTATTAATCACCTAACATTTGGAAGTTTTGGCTTTGTAGGGAGGAGTTGAAGTAGTTAGGAATATGGAATTGATTCTCGAAGAGTTTACGTGTAAGAGAGGATATACTTGGGACAGAATCAACTTAATGAATAGTAAGAGTACTCATTTTGAATTGAGGGAGGATATTAGATTGTCGTTTTTCTTTCTTTCTTTTTTTTTTTTTTTTTTCCTGTCTTTTTCAAGGGCCACACCCATGGCATATGGAGGGTCCCAGGCTAGGGGTCTAATTAGAGCTGTGGCCGTGGCCTACGCCAGAGCCGAGTCTGTGGCTTATACCACAGCTCACGGCAATGCCGGATCCTTAACCCACTGAACAAAGCCAGGGATCGAACCTGCAACCTCATGGTTCTTAGTCACATTGGTTAACCACTGAGCCACGATGGGAACTCCCAGATTGTCATTTTTCTTAAGGTGATTTCTGGTGCTAAACTTCTTAAAAATTTTGAAACTCATTTCATCAGGCTTGGGATTTTCATAGTACAGTTTTTGAAAGTTGCTTAAGTAGTATAGAATCAGACCCATTTGGTCATGCAAAAAGTGCCGTCAGCCGTTATAGTGTGACCCACTGGTACTTAATGAGGGGCATGAAAACTTGGTTTTTGGCTGCGCCTGCAGCTTGTGAAAATTCTGGGCCCAGGGATGGAACTTGTGCCACAGAAATGACCCAAGCTGCTGCAGTGACAACACCTGGTTCTTAACTTGCTGTGCCTTGTGAGAATTCCTGGGGGAGATTGTTGAAAGTAAGGACCCCGTTGTAGAGATTCATTCTTCTTCAGTCAGGTTGGAGTGGGCTCGGGTATTGTTTCATTTTATTTACTTTAGTGATTTAAAATGTCTTTACAGTTTTTAGTTGGTGATAATTTTTATCTATTTCAGAGTCCTTCTTACATAGAAAATTAAGGTTATCTTTACAGGTCTGCCCTTAATTAACATTCATCTTTATTTTTTATTTTATTTTATTTTTCCTTTTAGGGCTGCACCTGCAGCATGTGGAAGTTTGACCCCTAAAGCTAGTGGTCAAAACGGAGCTACAGCTGATGGCCTATGGCACAGCCACAGCAATGCAGGATACAAGCCGTGTCCGCAACCTACATCACAGCTCATAGCAACACTGGATCTTTTAACCTATTGAACAAGGCCAAGGATCAAACCCACATCCTCATGGATACTAGTTGGGTTCTTAAACCACTAAGCTACAATGGAAACTCCAACATCCATCTTTAAATAGGGACTGGTATATTAGCGATGTTTAAGTGATGCTAGATAAAGCTGTAATTAAAAGGAGGAATAAAGTAGATAGGTAAAGGAAGTATGACATATTAATGGCGGGTGTGTATTAGGGTTCTTCAGGAAACAGAATCAATGACATATATCTGTCTATCTATCCATCTATCCATGAAGCATTGGGTCACATGATTATGGAAGCTGAGAATTCCCATGGTATGCTCTCTGAAAGATGGAGACTGAGGAAAGCCAGTAATATAATTCAGGCCAAGTCTGAAAGCCTATTAATCAGTAGAGCTGAAGGTTTAAAGCCTAGTCAAAGGTCAGGAGATGAGATGCCCCAGCTCAAATAGTGAGGCCGGGGCAAATTCTTCTTATTTTTGTTCAGTTCAGGCCCTCAAAATATTGGATGATGCCTGTTCACATTGGGGAGGGCAGTCTACTCAGTCCACTGATTCAAATGCTAATTTAACCCCCCAAACTCCTAACTTTGGATAATATGATTTGATTATATGATAGTAAAAATAAGAATCATGAGATTTAATATCTTTCAGCCATCTTCACACTAAATGATGAATGTTATACACACACATGCAGAATTCTTGATAAAACTAGTATGTGCTCATGGTAGAAATTTAGAAAGTATAGAAAGGAATAAAGAAAATAAGAGGGCATAATCATCAAAATTCCAGTACCCACGGTTTTGATTGTATGAAACTTTTTACTGTCCCAAATAGGTGTTTATGTATACACATAAATGCACACACACATAGCTGAGAAACAATGCAGAAGTCTGTCAATAAAGAAATCTCTAATAAATAATGATATATCTACATGAAATTTTGAATAGGCAATATATTTTTTGTGGTTCAGAATCCAAAAGAGAGTATTGTAGAGTGGAAACTAGCCATCTGTTGTTCTGTCACCCAGTCACTTATTTTTTCTTTCTTTTAATTCTTTTTTCTTTTCAATTATTCCAGAAAAACTGATGCACACACAGGGGCCTTTAGTACACATGTACCCACATGGTAGCATACCATATTATGTATTATTATATACTTTGCTCTTCTCTTTTTTTTAAAGTTTTACTTTTTATCAAAGTGATGTGTTCGTTTTAGAAAGTCAGATCTGAAAGAATTGTGTTTGATTTTGCAAAGAAGCTGTTCCCTCCTCCCTCTTTCCCCATTTTTCCTTTTCAAGGAAACCACTTTCATCTCTTAGCTGATGAATTTTATGTTTATCTCTGTCTTTAATTGCTTTCATGTCAGGTTTAAGTATTTTACTATAAATCATCAAATTAAGTCCATGCTGGTAATAATATAGTTGTGTCATAATTTGAGTTAGATCAGTATTCAGTGTTTCTGTTATGACTATAAATTACATTCACAACAGATTTATGTAGTAAAATATGATTATCTTTTCCTTCTTCATTCTCCATTTCCTTTTTCTTAGAACTAATGTTTGACTTGTTTTATTACATTTGTTTATTTTCTATTTAATTACAAATTATTTCTTACTAAGTAAATCTGTACTTGAGATTTTCAAAGACTCTTAAGTTGTGCTTTCAATTCCATCCTCTTAAAGAAGACTTCCAGAACTTTTGATAACCTCCAGTTTAGTATGGTGTCCTCTGTTCTATGTACAACTTCATCCTACGAATTTTCTTTCTAGTCGCCCTGGGGATTCCTTTTTCCTCCCAGTTACAATATTGTTGTAATTATTGTGGTTTCTCAGATGTCTGGTTCTCCCACATTGAAATCTTTTTGACTGTTGGGTTTATATAAAAGTTATAGTCAGTCTGATTTTTAAAAAGTTGCCTTTTTTGCCACTTGAGTATGTGCTTTTCACATCTTACATATCAGATCTTCCTTGAATACAATTGACCTTTTTTTCAAGTTAAAGAATTGTCAAATATTGGCAATTTGAAATAGTTCTACTAAGAACATAGAACATGTATATGTGTGAAACATTTCTTGCTAAGTTTGTGTTTAGTATTTGGTTGTTTCTGTTACAAATGAGAACTTCTGTTAAATCTTACAACTAGTGGTGATGATTTGAATAGAGAGTCTGTTGATTTGTTTCTTAATTTTATACCTAGGAATATAACTTTAGACTTCTTTTAATAAGTAGTTTTCCATCTATTTAAACTGCAATTAACAATAATTTTACTGTCTCCTCTTCCATTTTTATACTACTTTTGTCTTCATATTATGTAATACTAGTGATAGTGGACATTTTTGTCTTTCAGATAGAAATAGGGGTAGTTTTTTTTTTTCACTAAGTATGATTTAAAAACTAAGGCTTTTAGGCTTATGTGTTATGCATATATATTTCCCATATTAAATATCTACTTATTACTATTCTACTGTCTTTAAAAATCTTTTTATTTTTGGACTTTTAGGGCTGCACCCATGGCGAATTGAAGTTCCCAGGCTAGGGGTTGAATCGGAGCTGTAGCTCCTGGCCTAAGCCAGCCATAGCGCTGTAGCAACTGAGTTGCATCTGCGACCTACAACACAGCTTGTGGAACTGCAGGGTCCTTTAACCCGCTGAGCGAGGCCAGAGATTGAACACCTGTCCTCATGGATACTAGTCGGGTTCCTTACTGCTGAGCCACAATGGGAACTCCCTGACTTTAAAAATCTTGATGGATGTGTAAGTTTATCAGACGTCTTCTGGTGATGATTCATGAGATATATACACATTTTTTTTTTTTTTTGCTATTTTTGCATGACAAACTGGATTTTATCATATTGATTCACTTTTGAATATCAGAGCTAAATTACCTACTTGATCATAATAGTAGTATGTTTTAATTTTTGGTATGTAACTGGAGACTTTTATTTTTTATTGTTTTCTTTAGCGGTTTTATGTCTGGTTTCTTAAGTTATTAACATACAGTATTTACTTGCTTGTGCTATTTCTGTTAACTTTTTTTGTGATTGTTATGTTCCCTATTAAAAATAATTTAGAAGCTTTTATGCTTTGAAATCATTTAGGTAGCTTTAGAATTATCTGTTCTTAAATATTTGGTAGAATTTAGAATATCATTGGCATTTGATGCTTCCTGAGGGGATTAGCTGTTTGATAGTTTTCTCTGTTTCATCTGTGTTAATTATCAGATATTCCTTTTGTGAAATTTGTCCTGTTTTACCTTTGTGAGATTCATGATGTCTTACTCGGAGTGCTGATAACACTGTTTTTAACAATATTTTCCTAAGGTGCTAAATGAAAAAATCTTTATCTTATGTACATTTGTCTACATCATTAAGTTCTTAAGGGCACTAGGATAAGAACCATGTTATTACTTCAATTTGTAGTCCAGATTATGGGATATGTTTTCTTAACAAGTTTTTTTCTTTTTTTTTCTTTTTTTAATTGGTGGTGATGATGGTGGATATTTTTACAGGCTTCCCAGTTGGCATGTATGTTGTAAAGAGAGTTCTTCAGCTTCATCATATTATTCTCAAGATGACAATTGTGCACTAGAAAAGGAAGATGTACAGTTCCAGAACAAGGTACCTTAAATAAAGTTGAAGTTTTAATTTGGGTATCAACTTTCTAAGACTTCCTCAAAACATTTGGAATAAAAGTATTTCAAAAATATTATGACATAGTTTTTGGTGGAGTACTGTAATTTTCCTAGCTATACTCTGAGGTATTACTCACGTAATTCTGAAATTAACATAACTCTGAGATATTTATATATTTTTCTTGTTTATATTTGGAATGTTGAAATAACATTCTTAGTTCTACAGTAAGGAGAAAAATAGTGCCTGTTCAGAGAACCGAAACCTAGGGTTCTCTTTTTAATGCTTTAACTAGTTAAAGGGTTTCTAAAGAAACCCCAGTGTTACAAATTAAAAACTATTAGAAATGAGTCTTCAGTCCATGACTGTGTTCTTTGTTTTATATAATTGGGTGGAGTGAATAAACAGAGTCCAGAAAACCTGATGGCCTCTAAATAATTTATTATTTTGTCATTTTAAATAATAAAAGGTGAGTATTGACTTTAGCTAGTTTTAGTGTCACCTCCACCCCCAAATCAGTGTACTTATTTTAAATTATAGAAGCAATTTATACTAACTATAAAATATTGATATTTATATCCCATTCTCCTCCCCAAAGGAACCACAGTTTACTGTTTCTTGTGAAAATGTTCAGAACATTTTCTGTGGGTATAGATATATCATTTTATAGCATACAAATTAATGTTTAAATTTTTATTAAAATGTCCTACTATAAATATTGTGCACATTTACCTCTTTTTCCAAATAGCATGCAAAGGATATAGCCTTTGCATGTTGCTATATCCTTCTGAATGCTACATTTTTATTCTATAATATATGTATATCACAATTTATTAAGCGTTTCTTTTTTCTTTTTTTTCTTTTTTTTTGTCTTTTTGCCATTTCTTGGGCCGCTCCTGCGGCATATGGAGGTTCCCAGGCTAGGGGTCTAATGGGAGCTGTAGCTGCCAGCCTACGCCATGCAACACGGGATCCGAGCCGCATCTGTGACCTACACCACAGCTCACAGCAACGCCGGATCGTTAACCCACTGAGCAAGGGCAGGAATCGAACCTGCAACCTCATGGTTCCTAGTCAGATTCGTTAACCACTGCGCCATGACGGGAACTCTTATTAAGCATTTCTTTATTGACAGACTTCGGCATTGTTTCTCAGCTGTGTGTGCATGCATAATTGTGTGTACACTTTTGTGCGTGTGTATGTCTGAATGCACAAACTTAAAATTACGTGTCGTACTTGAGTGTGCATTTGTGTGTGTGTCTGAATGCACAAACTTATAATTAGGTGTCTGGGTTTTTTTTTTTTTTGCGTGATATTTAGAGTGGATTATTTAAATTTTTGAGTTATACAGGATATATTTCTGGGATGAAGTATTTAAAAATTTGATAACTTGCTGAATATCTTTCCAAAAAAGAGTTTTATTGTATGCTTTTATCCAGTCTATAAGACTTAGAGCTAATCTCTTCTTTGGTGAGAAATTTAAAGACTAAATGTTGTAAGAATGAATTTAAGCAAAGCATTAAGGAAGGGGTAAACATTCTTTCAGCAAACATTTGGGTACCTAGCATATGCAGGCTCAGATAAAGATGAATGTGAACTTGGCTTTTATGAAACTTATATGCTAGAAAATATGTTTATCCAAAATTCTCTCTTGAACGTGAGTGTCAAAAGAGAGATGACACAAAGAGCTGTATGTACATTCATTTATCAAATATTTACCGAAGTCTTACCGTGTGTCTAACACAGTGCTGGGTGATAAGACTAAAGTGCTGATTAGGAAATCAAATGAGGTTCTTTTTTTTAAAAAAATTTTTTATTATATTTGATTTATAATGTTCTGTCAGTTTCTCCTGTATAGCAGATCAAATGAGGTTCTCGTGCTCATGTATTGTTCATTTGGAAGGAAGCTATGATCACCACTCTACCACCAGTGTACGCATGTAGTGTATGTACATTTGGAGTGAAAGCAGTAAGGGAGTAATGCTGGAAGGTAGACAATATGCATATAAACAAAAGTTTTAAAAGTCACAATCAAGTATTTTGATCATAGAGAGATGGTCTTTAATATTGCTTTAGGACTGTTTTGTGAAACAATTTTATCAGTTGGCCTTTTCATTGTTGCAATATAGGATGAAAGAGAGGGACCTAAGAATACCGAATCATCAGGAAAAGTGGATTCAAACTTACCTATTCCTCCAGAAGAACACAAATTAAAAGATGACTACATTGTGACTCTACAGGTAAGAGTTGTCGCTTTGATTTTTAATGATATGCCTTTTCAAACCACTTCACAAAATAGAAAACCTCTGTTTGGTCACATTTTGTGTATTGCTCTTTTTTCTTTTTAAAGTACCATGCAACTGGCCTTAATACTAGTCACCTGCTAAGAGTACTGCTTTTGAGAAAATTCTGAATTACAGACTTAATAATAGATGTGACAGTTTTCCTTGTAGTATAAGTTTGGCTATAAATCCTTCTTTCTTCTTAGGTTCCATTTTGATTTATTACAATGTACCTTGTCTCTTCAGATTTTAAGGTGTCTGGAGAATTTTTTTTCTGACTTAAAGTATCTGTATGTGGAGCACAGAGTATTTTGATACCAAAATTTTATCACTTAGTGTGGAATATGAATTAATAAATAATAGATTGAGCACATTTTCCCCCTTTTAGCATATTACATTCTAAATATTATTTTCTACTTTGTACACTAGATTTTATGAAAAATATTAAAAAACAGATTAGAATGTAAGATGATCAGAATGCTGAAGCATCTGGAAATCGTTTAATATCGGGATTGACTGAAGGAACTAGTGATAATTGATCTGGAGGGAAGAAGGACTAACAAAAAGCTAAATATCTCAAATATTAACAAAAACAAATTTCAGCTTAAAAGGAGGGAGAATTCTCTTTAAAAAAAATATAGCCAGGGTTATTTTATGACTCAATTGGGTTATCTAAGGAAATAGAGTAAGTTTCGTTTTATTGGATTCTGGAAGACTTTTTTTTTTTTTTTTTTGTCTTTTTTGCCATTTCTTGGGCCGTTCCCGTGGCATATGGAGGTTCCCAGGCTAGGGGTCGAATCAGAGCTATAGCTGCCGGCCTATGCCAGAGCCACAGCAACGCAGGATCCGAGCCGCGTCTGCGACCTGCAGACCTGCACCACAGCTCACGGCAACGCCAGATCGTTAACCCGCTGAGCAAGGGCAGGGATCGAACCTGCAACCTCAAGGTTCCTAGTCAGATTCGTTAACCACTGCACCACGACGGGAACTCCTGGAAGACTTTTGGAAAAGACTTGTACATGATAATAAAAATGATCTCTGTAGCCCTTCAATAATACGTTTATCCTGAATAGTCCTGCCATTGTTTATTTTCCTGAATTTTTATCATGGTATTCCTTTGTTCAAATACTTCAAAGTACTTACTGAATCTTACAGATTTACGCTATTCAGTACAGTAGCCATGTATTGAGCACTGGAAATGTAGATGGTTCAAATTGAGATTTGCTGTAAATATAAGATACAGCTTGATTTTGGAGACTTAATTTAAAAAAGTATAAAACAGGGGAGTTCCCGTCGTGGTGCAGTGGTTAACGAATCCGACTAGGAACCATGAGGTTGCAGGTTCGGTCCCTGCCCTTGCTTGTGGGTTAACGATCCGGCGTTGCCGTGAGCTGTGGTGTAGGTTGCAGATATGGCTCGGATCCCGAGTTGCTGTGGCTCTGGCGTAGGCCTGTGGCTACAGCTCTGATTCGACCCCTAGCCTGGGAACCTCTACATGCTGCGGTAGCGGCCCAAGAAATAGCAAAAAAAAAAAAAAAAAGTATAAAACATTAATTTTTTTATATTGAATGCATGTTGAAATGACAATGCAATATTTGATAGTAGTGGTTCTTTTTTCAAAGGCTCCATCGTAAAATGCAAAGTATTTGTATTCCTTTGTGAATTTTTCATTCCAGTGTAAATAATTCTCTAGATCATCACATTTTGTATTTTTGGACTCTGCCTTGTGTTTTCTTTTTGCTCCTGTACTGATCCTCCTTTTCTTTAGTGTCCTAGTTTCCTAGTTGTTCTAGTCCATGGTAGTCCTTACAGTCTCTCTTTCCTTGAACTGAGCACGAGTACATCTCAATTTATTCATTTGTCATTAAATATAAGCATTAAATGTCTGTGTGCTTGGTACTGTGCTAGGCACTGAGGAACATGAAGATCAAGAAAACATAGTCCTTACTCAAGACACTTAAGTATAGTTGAAGAAAAAGAAATAAGGACAATTAAAGTGTTATAGATGCTGTGATTAAAGTCTCTACAGAGAACAGTGGAGGCATAGAGGAAGAGGAATGACTATTTCTATTTAGGGCTGGTTGTGGGGGAGGAGGTACTGCTAGAATTTTTCAAACATGAGTAGGTACTAAGTACATTTCAGATTGTATTTTGGAGGAGTGAATGGCTCAGAGTATACAGTCCTGGAAGGAGCTGCAAGAATCATGTATTGATTTGTAATGTTACTTATACATGCCTTTTGGTGGTGTTTGTTAATAGACATGATCTTCTCAACTGTTCAGGGGCAAAAACTATGTGTTGTACTATTTTATATATGTACATAGGATTTCTGTATTGCTGCTAACATTAATTAATTACAGAAAGAGGGAAATTTTATGGGTCCTGATACAAAATAGAAAATAGTAAAGAAGAAAGATAAGCTCCTTTATTCTAGTTTATGAAATGCCAAGAAAAATATGTAGAGCCTGCATTTTAATATGAAATATATTCCTTAGAATGGTAATGTTGGAAGAAAGGATTTTTGTAAAAGTCCTTTTTTAGTGAGCATTATTTGTTTTGTTACTTTTGAGACATACTTTTTATAATATCCTGGTCAGATAAAGAAGTAATTTATTAATCTCAACATTTAATATAACTCTTTTTAAAAAACAGAACACAGAGTCAAAAAAGTTAAGTCCATCTGTGATTGAGACACTCCCTACAGTTGATCTGCATGAAGATTCTTCCAGTGTCGTTGTGGGCAGTGAAAATACTGAAAATATTTCCAGCTCATCTACCTCAGAGATCACTCCAATCTCAAAGCTTGAGTAAGTCATTGCAAAGAAAAAAAGAATATTGTTAGATAATGACAGAAGAATTTCTTTGGCACTCAGATTTGTTTAGGCTTTGTAACAGATGTAAGTAATAATGCCTGCATTTTGTGTTTTTACTATATTTCTTAATGTCATGATCTTATGTGTATTTATTCTGCTGTGTAACTCAGTGAAGTTGATTGTATCCCAGCCAAGAAATATCTACATCGTATAGATAAAGTGAGGTTCTTGTTTAAGAAGCTGTACTTATTTGAATAATCTTCCCTATAATTATTAAAGATTCAAATATTGGATTATTTGTTTCCATTAAGTATTGCTGTGGCATTCCGTTCATAGTCATGTCTTTGATTCATACAGCTTTTTCAAACTTGGTAATATTCAGAATATTTAGGCTTAAGGTTTCCTTTTAAAAAATTTATAATATGATTTTTAAAGGTTACTTTGCATTTACAGTTATTACAAAATATTGGCTATATTTCTGGTGTTGTACAGTACATCCTTGAGCCTGTTTTATACTCAGTACTTTGTATGTCCTACTCTACCCACTGATAACCACTAGTTTACTCTCTGTGTCTGTGAATCTACTTCTTTTGTTATATTCACTAGTTTGTTGTATTTTTTAGATTACACATAAAAACTATATCATGCAGTATTTATCTTTCTCTATTTGACTGATTTCACCCTCCAAATCTATCCATGGCAAACTTTTGTTGTTTTTTATGGCTCAGTAGTATTTCATTGTATATGTCCTTATCTATCTCTTAGTGGACACTTAGGTCTTGGTTATTGTAAATAGTGCTTCTGTGAACATTGGGATGCATGTATCTTTTCAAATTAGTGTTTTTTTTTTTAATATATACCCAGCAGTGGAATTGCTGAATCATATTATAGTTGTATTTTTAGTTTTTGAGAAACCTCCATACAGTTTTCCCCAGTGGCAACATCAGTCTATGTTCCCGCCAATAGTGTACAAGGGTTCCCTTTTCTCCATATCCTTGCCAACATTTGTTATTTGTGTTCTTTTTGATGATGGCCATTTTGAGACGTATAAAGTGATATCTCATTGTGATTTTGATTTACATCTCCCTGATAATTAGTGATGTTGAAAGTTCCCTTAATTAGAAGATCTCTTACGTACTTCTAGTTCCAGCAACACTGCAAAGAACAAAACAGAATTCCCTTTTCAAATACTTCATTAAGCATTTCTTTTATCAATGAGCTAATTTATGTAAAAGTTATAGGACAATATCTGGCACATAGTAAGAATACATGTGTCAGTTGCTATCATTATTTCTGCCATCACTGCTATTTTTCTACCACAAGTACTTTTTTAGATACCTATTCTTTTCAAGAATGTAGAGGAGTGGTTTGAAGGAATTGTGCACAAAGATGTTACAGTTAGTATGTAGGAGTTTGCTCTGGTAAGGGACGAGGGACCAGGAAACATGCTTAGAAGTAATGATAGTATTTAAAAATTTTATGTATTAAATACTTTAGAAAGAATTTGACTAGATACTGTATATTCGAAAGTACATCTTATTTTCCCATTCTATTGAACATACGACTGTCTAGTGAAAAGGAGGTGAGATAGGGAAAAGCATTAAAGTTTTGTATTTTTTTTAAATAAAAATTCAAAAAGTTCTTTAAGAACCTTAGTGAAGTGTTTCGAGATAATGATTTCTTGATATTATAGGCAACAACCGTAATATTGGTAGAATGTACTATAAAACAAATGAAACATGAGAGAATATGCATTTAGAATAAATAATTTAAAATCTTATTTTTGACAAGACCAAATATTAACTTATAAGATTTTGTTTTACATTTTGGTAATTAGCTATTTAGAGGCCAAGCAATGGCACTAACGGATCAAGAATCAATAATTTACACAATTTAAAATATGCTAATTCTTGAAAACTTTCTGCACAACTATAAAGAATTCTTCTATGGCTTAGATTTGTTTTGGAAATCACTAATTTCACTTTTAACTTATGCTATATTATGTCCATTAATTTATTGGGTTCTTTTTTGTTTCTATTTTAGTGAAATAGAAAAATCTGGTACTATTCCTATAGCTAAGCCAAGTGAAACTGAGCAATCTGAAACTGATTGTGATGTTGGTGAGGCCCTTGATACAAGTGCTCCAGTTGACCAGCCTTCCTTTGTCAGTCCACCTGAAAGGTGGGTATAAGTAGTTGTTTGCCCTTTTTATGATTCTATAAGAAATTGCAGTGTCATGTTTAAGTAGATTTTGGTGCACTTAGAATCTACTCAATTCCTCTTAATGACTGAGAGAAAACCGACCCCTTTCTTTGTTTACTTTGTACTCATATACACTTATAACAGTTTAGATTGCATATACTTGTTACTCAGCTAAAATTTTTTATTTAATGTCTTTTGGTTTCAATAGCCTTGTTGGCCAGCATATAGAAAATGTGTCATCTTCACATGGCAAAGGAAAGATTACAAAATCGGAATTTGAATCAAAAGTTGCATCAAATGATCAAGGTGGTGGTGATCCAAAATCTGCATTGAATACTTCAGATAATGTAAAAAATGAGGTAGGTAAATAAACTTGCACTATTACTTTATTATACATTTTATTATTAGCTAATATTATGATTTGCTGACCTTATTTGTCACAAAGTCGGAATGAGGAGTTCCCGTCGTGGCGCAGCAGAAACTAATCCGACTAGGAACCATGAGGTTGCGGGTTTGATCCCTGGCTTCGCTCAGTGGGTTAAGGATCTGGTATTGCTGTGGCTGTGGCGTAGGCCGGCAGCTACAGCTCCGATTAGACCCCTAGCCTGGGAACCTCCATATGCCATGGGTGTGGCCCTAAAAGGACAAAGACAAAAACAAAAAGAATCTGGTGATGAACATGGAATTGAAGTGAGCTGTGCTCCCAGAGAGCAAATCGTTATGTCATGGTACTATTGCCAGTATTCTGCTTATATATAAAATTATTTAGTTACGTTTAATTATAAATGGTTTTCTGCCACTATCAACTGTTTGATACCAGATACATAAAGTCCTTATTTAAGCAATTTTTTAGAGAGCCATGTAGAAGAAGCTATGATTATTAAATTTATGTGTCTTCAGAATAGAAGTTTAACTCAATAATATAAGATTAAATTTAGACTCTCGAACAGAAGTATTTTAAAGGAACATTTTACCCTTCATTATTTGTGTGCAAAATACAACTTGACTAGCTTATATTAAAGAATGTAAGGTTTTTTTGTAATGATTTTTATTTATTCCATTATAGCTGATTTACAGTGTTCTGTCAATTTTCTGCTACACAGCAAGGTGACCCAGTCAAGAATGTGATTCTTAAAGATGAGTCTCATTCTCATGTAGCAGTTTTACTTTCTTTTCTCCTTTTGAGTTCTATTTCGGCTTCATTTGAGGCAGGTACAGAATTTCATGAAAAAATGTTGACAGAGAAGTCTGTTCCTTTTACCTAAGAAATAGCTAAATGAAAGAGATGAAGGCCACTCCATGAACTTAACAAAAAAAAAAAAAAAAAACAAACATGTGGACTCAAGAGTATTTCAGAGTGCTATGTACCTCATCTATATTTGTTTCTTTTAAATTTGGATCTCTGTTCCCAAATTTTTCTTTCACATATTTTCTGTCAGTCTTCACTGACAACTACTAAACTTCATTCTGGAGACTTTACGTCTTTGGGCCAGCTGTCTGTGATGCTTCTTATAAACATAAGAGGTCAGCATTTCAAGTACAACATCTTGAAGGAACTAATTTTCCCAGTGAAGCCAAATCAAGCGTATGTGAAAATTTAGGTGACAGGTACTACAGGTGTAAATAAACAAACATTACAAAAATGTCTTCTTTGTGCTATTTAATCATCGAATGTAAAATTCAAGCATTGCAGCCTGTTTTGTCCAAGATTTGCTTGTTCTCCTTAACCATTTGTAGCAGTGTCTTGCAGATCCTTGAGATAACAAGGATAAACTCTCCCACTCACACAAACTATCTGGGCAAAATTATCCTGAGCTGGATAGTGTACAAAACTACTGGACACTTTATAATATGCTCATTATCTGACAATTTTTTTGAATATTATTTAGGAAGTAATTAGTACAGTTAAAAATTCTACCTTTTTGGGAGTTCCTATTGCGGCTCAATGGGTTAAGAACCTGACTAGTATCCATGAGGATGTGGGTGCAGTCCCTGGCCTCCCTTACTGGATTAATGATCCTGTGTTGCCACAAGCTGTGATGTAGGTCACAGATGTGGCTTAGATCTGGTGGCTTGGATCTGGCATTGCTGTGGCTGGCAGCTGGCAGCTGCAGCTCCAATTTGACCCCTAGCACAGGAACTTGCATATGCCACATATGCTGCACCATATCCCACAGGTACAGCCCTAACAATAGAAAAGAAAAAAAAAAATTCTACCCTTTTGCCTGTTAGACTCTACAAAGAATTTTATTGTACTGTTTAGTTTTATTTGTTGCTGAAAGGTGAATAGTGATTGCTTTGCCTGGGCCTCAGAGAGTGTCTGTATATTTTCTTATTCAAATTAGATTTTTATTATTTTTTAAATTGAAATTAGTATAACACTAGTTCTTTAACGTGATTTTCTGCTATGTATTGTTTTGTTTTGTTTTGTTTTGTTTTTTAGGGCTGCACCCAAGGCATATGGAAGTTCCCAGGCTAGGGGTTGAATCAGGCCTACAGCCGCTGGCCTACTCTACAGCCGCAGCAATCCAGGTTCCGAGCCACGTCTGCGACCTACACCATAGCTCATCGCAATGCCAGATCCCTAACCCACTGTGCTAGGCCAGACATCGAACTGCATCCACATGGATACTAGTCAGATTTATTTCCACCACAACAGGAACTCCCTGCTATGTATTTTTTTTAATAAAGCTACGTAACGTTATTTGGTAAGTTAGTGTGTTCTGCAAAACACTCTAAGAAGGAAGTTGTACAGGAACTATTTTGCTAAGTCTTCCTAAGGGGAGATTATAGGTATCTATATTAGTATGTACACTAATATACTAATGAGTATTCGTAGTCAAAAGTATGCCCTAATATAGCATACATTAGTATTACTGCTCAAAAATGTGCTCTAATATAGCAAATATATAATGTATGAGACTTGTGCTGTTTACCATAGTAAGCTATCAAAATGGATTTTGTACCCTTTTCAAGGTACTGTTAAGAAATGCATTATGCATTGTTTTAGGAATACAGAAATAATTTAAAATGGAATGAACATCCTTGCATATGTTATTCTAATTAAGAAAAATTATTGAATTGCATGCCTTTCCTGGTTATGTTTCCTCTCTCTGCTTAAGATGTAACGGCTGTCTTAAATTTGGTGATTTTTTTTTTTTTTTTTTTACTTTTACATTTTAGAGCATGTTTTTGTTTTTATTTACTTATTTTTTTGTTTTTTAGGGCCACACCCTCAGCATATGGAGGTTCCCAGCTAGGGGTCGAATCAGAGCTGTAGCCGCCGGCCTACCCCACAGCCACAGCAATGCGGGATCCAAGCTGCATCTGCGACCTATACCACAGCTCATGGCAACACCAGATCCTTAACTCACTGAGCCAGGCCAGGGATCGAACCCGCAACCTTATGGTTCCTGGTTGGATTTGTTAACCCCTGAGCCACGACGGGTACTCCTAGAGCATGTTTTCAAAGTTTTTCCAAGTATGCATTCCAAAAAAATTATTTGGCATATTTTGAAACAATATAAAATGGCATCATTCTTCTCTTAAGTGTCATTTTGCTCAACATTGTTTTTGAGTTTTGTCTATTCACTATTTTAACTGTTGTTTTCGGTTCTACCACAATTTATCTATTCTTCAATTGATGGATATTTAGATTGTTTCTAATTTTTTGATATTATAAACTGTACTTCAATAGGTATTCTTAGGCATATTTTCTTAGGCATGTATGTATGTTTTCACTGATATTTATATATATAGGCGTGGAGTTATTGGGTCATAGGGTATGTGTATCTTTTAAAAAATTTAATGAAGTATAATTTATTTACAATGTTATGTTAATTTCTTCAATACATCACAGTGATTCAGTTATACATATATGTTATTTTTCATAATCTTTTCCATTGTGATTTGTTAGAGTTACCTTTGCTATACAGTACCACCTTGTTGTTTATCTATCCTGTATGTAGTAGTTTGCCTCTGCTAATCCAAAACTCCCAGTCCTTCCTTCCCCAACACAATTCTGTTGGGGACCATGATTGGTAACCATAATTCTGTTCTTTATAGCTGTGAGTCTATTTTTGTTTCGTAGATATGTTGATTTGTGCTGTATTTTTGATTCCACATATGAGTGATATCAAATGATATTTGTCCTTCCCTTTCTGATTTAATTCATTTAATATGGTAATCTCTGAGTACATCCATGTTGCTGCAACTGGCATTATTTCATTCTTTTTTTATGACTGAGTAATATTCCATTGTGTATATCTTCTTTATCCATTCCTCTGTCGATGGACAGAACTGGCACCTCAACAGAGACAAGTTGGATTATTAACACCCTGCGTTCCAGTGGGAATTCCTGTATCAGCCTTTTAAAAAATGATTTATTCCTTTGGAGTTCCCTGGTGGCTCAGTGGGTTAAAGGTCCAGCATTGTAACTGCTGTGGCTCTGGTTACTGCTGTGGTGTGGGTTTCATCCCTGGCCTGGGAATTTCTGCATAATGAGTGTGGCCAAAAAATAAGTAAATAATAAATAAAAATGATTTTGTTCTTCATCTTGTTTAATCATTTTATATCCTGAATCCTGAAGATGTTTTCCTTTATTTTCTTTAAAATTTGCTTTTCACATTTAGGTATTTAAATCCACCATAAAATTTTTATGTAAATTGTACTTATTGTTAAGGATTTTGTAGAAACAGTATATTCTAATCTAAAATTAATTAGCTTCCTTTAATGTATTTATCATTTTAATGTAGATTTTTAAGGTAGATGCACTACAACTAACTATAGTATTTATTAATTTCTACAGTTTTTTTGTGGGGAATTACATAATACAGGTTTTTTTTTTTTTAACAAATAATATCACTAACATGTGAAGGGAGTCATCCTGTGATGCTTAGATAGAAGATTCTAATTCCTTCAAGAGAAACTTTTAAGTAAACTAAAACTTTTTACATTTTTTTCAAAATACTATCATTTGTTATAAAATTGGACTTTAATTTGACAGAAACATTTGTATTTACTGTTATTAATCAGTTTTCTCTGTATTTTTTGAAATCTGAAATTTGTTTATTTTTGGTATTTCTTTCAGAGTTCTGATTATACAAAATCAGGAGAAATTGACCCTACATCTGTAACAAGTCCCAAAGACCCAGAAGATATACCAACATTTGATGAATGGAAGAAGAAAGTTATGGAAGTAGAAAAAGAAAAAAGTAAGGAGGCACTGTGATTCCTTTCTTTTTTCTTTCAAAGGAGCTAGTTTAAGTATGCCATTCTCTTTTTAATTGTTAAAATAAAACTTGAAAAATTTTTAAAGGTAAAACCTAGGAAGATGCTTTGATTACACAGATGGAGTTTACTTTGTCTTAAACCATTATTTAAATTATTAAATGAGACTAAAATAAAGATGAAATAGGCAGACCAGTGACTTTTTATCTCAGTTTATAAGAGGAAAGTTGAGGCATGGAAAATTCTTTGTCATAAAGCTTTCAACTATAAATAGAATTGAACTAAAGTATTTTATTTTTGTTGTAAAATAAGTCCCAGAGTTACAAATTATTATTGTTGGTATTAGAGGTAGAAGGATAGCTAGCATTCATCCTTAATAGAATAAAATGTATATGAAAAAAGTTTTGATTCTCGTGGATAAGCTTCATTTTGTGGATTATATTAGGCGAAGATCAAGTATTGTGGATTTCTCTAGTTAATTAGTTTATTAGGGATATTTTAAAGCTGTTAAGGCAAAGCATTTTGAATTTCATTTGAGTTTTTAAAATACTCTCTCAGGCATTGAAACCTATTCTCTAGATTGCAGCCTATTGCTCTTGAGATTATTTGCTGTGGGCATTTTCAGTCATAATCAACATGTATATATATATGTTCACAATAAGGTTTGTTTGCAGGTCAATCAATGCATCCATCTTCTAATGGAGGTCTACATGCCACAAAAAAAGTCCAGAAAAATCGAAATAATTACGCTTCAGTAGAATGTGGTGCCAAAATTTTGGCAGCTAACCCAGAAGCCAAGGTACTTAAGTATAAAATTCTTCTGCACATATGGATAGCTAGTGACTTTATTTAATTTGAGCCATGGTTTCCTGGGAACTATATTTTAACATGAGCTGTTTTCCTAATTTGCTAAGGAATGTACGGTTATACTTGAAAAGTAAAGACATGTTCTTGCATGAATTCTTAGTATATTGGTTGATACATTGCACCCTGTTTTTGTTTTTTTTTTAAAAAACTTAATTTTTTAGAGCCATTACAGGTTCACAGTGAAATTGAGAGGGAGGTATAGAGATTTTTCATATATCCCCTGCCCCCACACATTTTAGTCCCCTCTGTTACCAATATTCTCCACCAGACAGGTACATTTGTTAACAATTGATGAACTTATACTAACACATTGTTATCACCTGAAGTCCATAGTTTACATCGGAGTTCACTCTTATACATTCTGTGAGTTTGGACAAATGTGTACAGAGTATTTTTACTGCCCTAAAAATCCTCTGTGCTCTGTTTATTCACTTCTTCCTTCCCCTAACTTTTAGCAACCACTGATCATTTTACTCTCTTCATAGTTTTATCTTTTCTAGAATGTCATATAGTTGGAATCATACCATACATAGCTTTTTCAGATGGGCTTCTTTCACTTAATTGTATGCATATAAGTTTCATCCATGTCTTTTCACGGCTTGATAGCTCATTTCTTCTTAGTGCTGAGTAATTCCATTCCATTGTCTGGATATACCACAGTTTATTTATCCATTCACCTACTGAGGGGACATTCACTTTGTTTTTAAACTTTTAAAACCTTTGTGAAATTTACAAGAGAAAATAGCTAATTAAAAAATATAATTTTTCCTCTGTTGCAACAGACATTTAAATGTTTTGTTATAAGACTAACTTAGCATATTATAGACGTAACTTGTAAATTTTGGCCGCATTTATGCTTTCTTCCCAAATGAATGTTTCTTAGGTGAATTTTTAGATCTAAAAATATAGAAAACCTAGGAAGCTTGAGAGTTGAAATAAATTTTTTTTCTAAAGTAATTTATTCCCTTCCCCCTTTTTAAAATAGAGTACATCTGCTATTCTTATAGAAAATATGGATCTTTATATGTTGAATCCTTGCAGCACTAAAATTTGGTAAGTAATGTAAAATTTAATAAAGCACACTCTATGTATATGTATTAAGATTTTATATTAGGGTTAGATTGATTTGTTCATATAGTCACTTAATAAACATTTATGATTGATTGGTGCTGGTACTGTACTCACCTTAGGTCCTGGGATACAAATTGAAAATAAAATGCCTTTCCTTTTAAGGATATCACACAAAAAACTGACAGATCTTGTTAAAAAATTACCAAATAATATAAAAAGTACTGCTGGAAAGATATTACGGGGAACAGAGATGATATAACTACAAAAGAGGATGAGTGACTAGGAGAAGGAATTCATGAACTAAATCTTGAAGGATGAATTCCTTGAAGTCACAGGTGATAGAGGCAGAGGTATTCAGGAACTGTAAGAATAGGGGAACAATGCTAAAAGGCAACTAACTACTGTAAGTAGAGGCACTGGGCAACTATAAGTAGAAGTAATTTGATGAAGTTATTTTAGTTATGACAAGAATTGAAGTACAATTAAAGTAATCATGGAAGATGAGACAGAAGAGTCAGTTTCGCAATAACCAGGCCATTTGATGCTATCTGTACCCAGCTTAAAAGTTTATCTTAAAGATCATGGAAGGTAGTGTTTGTTTTAAGGAAGGAAATGACGTGACCTAACTGGAATTTTAGGAAGGCTTGTCCTCAAAAGATGGCCTGCAGTGCAATGCAGTTGGAAACTAGGAAATCACTTAGGAACCTGTTGTCATAGCTCAGGTATGAGATGAGGCCTTCAATAAAGGCATTGGCAATTTGGATGCAGAAGAGAAGATGACATGAAAACTATTTATAGGAGATAAAATTGACAGCTCTTGGGTAGTAATTGGACGTGAAGGAGAGAGAAGCATCTGGGAAGTCTTTCAGGATTTTGGCTTCACTGCTTGGGTCTGTGATTCTGCCATTAAATAAGAATATAGACAAAGGAACCAGTTTATAGGGTAAATAATGTATGGTATAATAACTGCGTTATTAAATTATTTGATTTCATTGCTTTAAAAAAGACAAGGTAAATCACCACCGTCATATATAATATATAAACATTGTTTTTAATTTAAAGAGAAATTCTTTAACCTTTAAAGATAATGCTTATTCTTTTCTACTTCTGCCTTTTACTCCTTTTGTCCATATGAATATTTAAGTTCAGTGTTAAAGTTAAAACCAAAGTATTTAAAGGTATTAAGAGATAATATTAAAAAACTTATTTTTTCCATATGCCATTTGGTCTGCAAATTGAATTTGAGGAAATGGTTATTTGACGTCATAAAGTGTTATTTGAGAGTGTTTTATTTTTGTTTGTAAAAGCCCCTATAGTCAGTAACAGCTCAGTTTTTATGCTCTAAAATTTTACATTTCAAGCAAAGACATGCTGGGATAAAGTTATAAGAACCAGTTATTTTGTTTTATTCTGGCTAGTGATCATAGCTACCCATTTATATTTTAATGTTTCTGCAAACAACGTGTATTTGTGTACCTGTGTACTCTATGTTTTACTTTTTGCTCATCCATTTATGTCTTTTCATTGTATAAAGATCTTCAGAACACCTTTAACTGATTTCACCTCATTTGAGCGGTTGACCCATATAAAGTATATTAAGACCACAGTATCACTATAATAGTTTTACAAATCTTAGTATCTAGTAAAGTTTATACCTCATCTTCAGAAGAATATTCACTATTCTTACTCCTTATTTTTTTTTAAGTTTTAGAATCATGTTGCCAAATTCTAAAAAAAAAAAAAAAATGCTGGCAGTTTTTTTTTGAATTGTATCAACTCTCTAGGTGAATTTTAGGATAATTGACATTTTAGAATTTTGAGCATTCTTGTTAGTTTCTCCATTCATTCACTTGTTCATTCCTTCCTTCATTCTTTCCATGTTTATTGAGCATCTGTTATGTGATATTGCTGGTGCTAGAAATAACACTTTCACAAATTAGACTGAAATCTCTGCTGCTTTGGAGCTTTTATCCTAGAAAGGTGTCAGTCCTTGATCACTAATGAGATTGCGCATGTTTTCATGCAACAGTTTTTCCTCCCCTCCGAGATGCCTGTCTTAACCTGTGTTTTCTGTGGGTGTCTAATAGAAGTCTAGATATGATTTAGCAGTATATTTATAGAATGGGTGTGATGTAATGATTTATCTTAACTCTGGATAGGACTTTCAAATTATATATGTTGCAGGTATTTCTCCAGTTTGTGAGTTGTCCTTTCTATTTCTTTCCTTTTTTTTTTTTGTCTTTTTGCCATTTCTTGGGCAGCTCCCACGGCATATGGAGGTTCCCAGGCTAGGGGTCGAATGGGCGCTGTAGCTGCCAGCCTATGCCAGAGCCACAGCAACACGGGATCCGAGCCACGTCTGCAACCTACACCACAGCTCACGGCAACGCCGGATCCTTAACCCACTGAGCAAGGGCAGGGATTGAACCCGCAACCTTGTGGTTCCTAGTCGGATTCGTTAACTGCTACACCATGACGGGAACTCCTGTCCTTTCTATTTCTTAAATGTCTTTTGGTGGATAGAAACTTTTAATTGTAATGTACTTGAACTTATCTGTCTTATAATTTTGGATTTTTAATATCAGACCTTTCTGACTTTAAAAAAAATACTAATTTTTTCTAGAAATTAAAAATCATGCATTTCATATTTAGTTTTTTAATCCTAATGGAATTGCTTTTAATATGGTATGTTTTCATCCCCCACTCCATTTTTCTATTTACATAATTATTTATTCAGTATTTCACACTTTTCCCCCTAATTTACAGTGCTGCCTTTACCATAAATTTCTCTTATAACACGTGGTTTTGTTTCTGTACTCTTTGTTCTGTTCACTTGTTTAGTTTACCATTACCTGCAGTAATACCACATTTTCTTCAGCTGTATAATTCTTAATACCTGGTAGAGCAAGTTTTCGGACTACATTTTTCAGGACTGACTTGGCTATTCTTCTTATTCTGCTTTTTTTGATAAATCTTAAACTTACCCTGTTAAGTTCCCCAAATGTCGTGTCAGATTTTGTTTGGAATTGTGTCAAATCTTTAGGTGACTTTCATATACTCAGTTTTCTTATCTATAAATAGGGCGTATCATTTTTAAAGTTGTTTTTAATGTCTTTTACTAATGATACTTTTTAAACTTTTCGTGAAAGTATTGTATATCTTGTTAAATTCATTCGTGGGTATCTGTCTTTTGTTGCTTTCAAAATATCTTTTGAAAAACTACATTTTGTTTGTAAATATCCAGTTATTTTTTTATGTATGAATCTTATATATATGATAACATCTACCTTCTTATACTCCCATTTGAATAGTTTATATGTAGAATTTTTGGGGATTTCTACACAGAAAATTATAGCTTAAAAAATTTATAATCCATTTCTTGTGTTTTACTTTCTTTTGTCATCACGTGCTGGCTATGTCCTTGAGAAAATTGTGAGTGGAAACAGTGATAGTAGGCAATTTCATCTTATTCCTTATTTTGAAGGCAGTGCATCTAACCTGATACTTACTAGATATTTTCTACATTTCTTTTTTTCTTTGTCTTTTCAGGGCCGCAACCACAGCATATGGAGGCTCCCAGCCTAGGGGTCCAATCTGATCTGTGGCCGTTGGCCTACACCACAGCCACAGCAACACCAGATTCCGAGCCACGTCTTCGACCCCACACCATAGCTCATGGCAGTGCCGGATCCCCAGTCCACTGAGCAAGGCCGGGTATCAAACCCGCAACATCATGGTTCCTACTCAGATCTGTTTCCGCTGCGCCACGATGGGAACTCTGTTTTTGGTTCTTTTTTTTAATTGAAGTATAGTTGACTTACAAAATTATATTAGTTTCAGATGTACAAGATAGTGATTCAATATTTTTAGGAGTTTCTATTGTGGCTCAGTGGTAACAAACCAGGCTAGTATCCATGAGGATGCAGGTTCAATCCCTGGCCTCGCTCACTGGGTTAAGGATCTGGCATTGCTGCTAGCTATGGTGTGGGTTGCACGCTTGTCTCGATCCCAAGTTGCAGTGACTGTGGTGTAGCCTGGCAGCTACAGCTCCAATTTGACCCCTAGCCTGAAAACTTCCATATGCTGCAGGTGCAGTCCTAAAGAAAAAAAAAAAATTTTTTTATAGATTATACTCCTTTTAAAGTTATTACACAAATAATGACTGTATTTCCCTGTGCTGCACAGTGTATCTTTGTTGCTTATTTATTTTATATGTAGTAGTTTGTTTCTTGATTTCATACCCCATCTTGCCTCTCCTCTTCCCTCTCTCTGCTATTAACCATGAGTTTATTCTCTTTATCTGTGATTCTGTTTCTTTTGTGTTATATTCATTGGTTTGTTTTATTTTTTAGTTTCCATATATAAGTGATAGCATAGAGTGTTGTATCTTTTTCTAACTTATTTCACTAAGCACAGTATGCTCTAAGTCCATTTGTATTGTTGCAAATGGCAGAATTTCATTCTTTTATGGCTAATATTCCATTGTGTGTGTATGCCACATCTTATCTCTTCATCCGTTGATGGGAATTTATGTTGCTTCCAAATCTTGGCTATTGTAAATAATGCTGCTGTGAACATTGGGCTACATGTATCTTTTTGAATTAGTGTTCTTATTTTCTTTGGATGTATACTAAGTAGTGGAATTGCTGGATCATATGGTAGTTTTCATTTTAGTTTTCTGAGGAGCCTCCATATCATTTTAAATAGTGGCTGCACCAATTTACAGTTCCACCAACTGTGTGCTAAGGTCCCTTCTCTATACATCCTTGTCAACATGTGTTATATGTTGCATTTTTCACGTGCCTATTGGCCATCTGTATAAATTCTTGGAAAAATGGCAATTCAGATCTTTTACCCATTTTTAAATTGAGTTCTTTGGTTTTTTTGATATTGGTTGTATAAGTTGTTTGTGAATTTTGTATATTAACCCTTTATCAATCATATCATTTGCAAATATTTTCTTCCATTCAATAGTTGTCTTTGCTGTACAAAGGCTTCAACTTAGGAGACAGATCTCAAGAAATATTGGTGTGATTTAGGTCAAAGAGTATTCTGCCTGTGTTCTTTTCTAGGAGTTCTGTGATTTCAGGTTTTACATTTAGGTTTTTAATCTATTTTGAGTTTATTTTTGTATGGTGTGAGGAAATACTCTAATCTCATTCTTTTACATGTAGCTGTGGAGTTTTTCCAGCACCACTTATTGAATAGACTGCCTTTTCTCCATTGTATATTCTTCCTTGTCATGGATTAATTGATCATAAGTACATGGATTTATTTTTGAGCTTTCTATCCTGTTTCATTGATCTGTGTGTCTGTTTTTGTGTCAGTACCATGTTGTTTTGATTACTTGTAGCTTTATAGTATATAATCTGAAGTCAAGGAGCCTGATATCTCCACTTTTGTTATTTTTTTTCTCAAGATTCAGTATGTTCTAAGGTTGGAACTCAACTGTAAAACCTTTTGGGCCTATGGGAAGATACTAATTTTAAATCAGATTAAGTGGGTGATTTAAAAAATAGGTGGTACATGCACATACCTGAAACTCTGAAAGATATTTAGAAGAGATAAGGGAGTTACAGTGAGAAAAATCCTCCTAGTTTGTCACCTATCTTCCTATTCAGTGTTAAATTTTTATATATATTTTTAGTTTCTTTATGCAAAAAAATACAGTTTTATTTTTTGTTTCTCACAGTACCATTTTATACATGCTATTTCTTACCTTGAATTAAGTTTTAACATAAAAATATCTGGTCATGTTTCTGTTTCATTCATACAAAACTTTCTCATTTTTTCTTATATCTGCATGAAATTCCATTATATGATTGTACAAGTATTTAACTTGTCTTCTCCTGATGGTATTTGGGTTTTTACAGTATTTTGCTATGATAATTACTATAAATCTTGTGCATGCATTATTTTATACTTGTATGAATAGGTGAGAAACTTTAAAAACTACATTTAAAAGAAATGATTATAAGACTAGGTTTTCTTCTTGGTAAGTTACATTTTCTAGGAATTTGTTTTTAATCCATTTTGAAAATTTTTGTATTAATGTTGTTTATGGTAGTCTCTTATTAAAAATCTTTTCTGTTTTAAAGATTTTTTCTTTTAAAAAATTTCTAATATTTTAATTTATGCCTTTTCCTGTAAGTTGGAGTCTATTTTAGCTTTACTGATTCCATCTCGTTTTGTTTTTTTTTTTTTTTTTCCTGTTTGATGGATTTATGCTTGAATTTCTATTATTTTGTACTTTATTTAGTCTCTTGAACTTAAAAAAAGTTTATTTTGGAGTTCCTGTCATGGCGCAGTGGTTAACGAATCTGACTAGGAACCATGACGTTGCGAGTTTGATCCCTGCCCTTGCTCAGTGGGTTAAGGATCTGGCGTTGCCGTGAGCTGTGGTGTAGGTCGCAGATGGGCTTGGATCCCGTGTTGCTGTGGCTCTGGCATAGGCTGGCAGCTACAGCTCCCATTAGACCCCTAGCCTGGGAACCTCCATATGCCATGGGAGCAGCCCAAGAAATGGCAAAAAGACCAAAAAAAAAAAAGTTTATTTTGACATTACTGTAGTGTGGCTCATCAGGTTAAGAATCTGATATGTGTGCATGAGGATGAGGGTTCAAACCCTGGTCTTGCTCAGTGGTAACATTAAGGATCCGGCATTGCTGCAAGCTGTGACATCAGTTGCAGACGTGGTTTGGATCCGGTGTTGCCGTGGCTGTGGTGTAGGCTTGCAGCTGCAGTTCTGATTCAGCCCCTAGCCTGGGAACTTCTGTATGCCATGGGTGCAGCCCTAAAAAGAGAAAAAATTTTTTTCTAATATACACATTCAAGGTTATAAATTTCCCTTCTCTATGTGGTATTAGAGAATGTTTCAATTTCATTCTTTTACACATAGCTTCCCAGTTTTCTCAGCACCACTTATTGAATAGACTGTCTTTTCTTCATTATGTAGTCTTGCCTCCTTTGTTGTAGATTAATTGACCATAGGTGTATGGGTTTATTTCTGGGCTGTTTTTTTGCCCATACCATACTGTTTTGATTACTGTAGCTCTGCAGTTGGGAAACATGATTCTTCCAGCTCCGTTCTTTCTCAAGGTTGTTTTGGCTATTGGGGACATTTTATGTTTCCATATAAATTTTAAAGTTATTTGTTCTACTTCTGTGAAAAATGCCATTGGTGTTTTTGATAGGGATTGAATTGAATCTGTAGATTGCTTTGGATAGTATGGGCATATCATCTAAATTTTGGTACATGGTATTTTATCAAACTACTCTTATGTTTAGATCTGCTATTTTACTGATCTTTTTAAAATTCCTGACCTATAAATAATTAAGAAAAGTATGTAGAAATTAGTTTTGTTAGCCATTATATGTAGTTGTCTTAATTGACATATGGTGTTCTCTGCTTCTAAGAAAGCAAAAGATGAGGCAATAAGATGAAAGAGCATTTTAAAATGAATTTCCATGAGGAATAATTATACATACATAGATACTAATATTTTATATATTGAATCTATTCATTAGTTTCATACAAGTTTAAAATTGTTAGATCTTCCTGGTAAATTGACTCCTTATAGCTGGTAATACATTTACCCAAAAGCTTATTTTATTTTTAATTTTTTAAATTTATTTATTCGGCTGTGACTACAGCATATGGAAGTTCCTGAGCCAGGAATTGAACCTAGGTGATAGCAGTAACCTGAGCCACAGCAATGACAACGCTGAGTCCTAAACTGCTGGGCTATCAGGGCACTCTCATGAAAGCTTATTTTAATTGGTAATAATATAGCTTCTGTCTTAGAAATTGAGAGCACTGTATGCAAAAAAAAAAAAAAAAAAAAAAAGGGAGGAGAATTAGCTTTTTATTCTTAATGCTCTTTTAGATTTATTTCTCCATTGTCAATAAGAAGCGAAGTCTGAGTCTAATTTTCTTTAGTTCCCTCTTCCCAGGATGTTGTGGTGGTATGGACAATGTTTAGGCTTTGGAGCTAGATAGATGTATGTTTTGACTTTTAGCATTACTGCTTATTGGCTAAATGGCTATTAGTTAGGGCTTTTGATTCTGCTCCAAATAACCATGATTTAAATAAGAGAGATATTTAATTTTATCTGACATAAAAAGTAAAACTGGTAGGTTGTCCAGAGGTGCAACGGAACAATTAAAGAACCCACATACTTTCTGTCATTTTTTTTTTTTTTTGTCCATCCCGAAGATGTTATCCCTGCCTGCATTGCTGAGATGATTTATTTCCCTACCATATCCTCATTCTAGCGTATAAGGTAGGAGAAAGCAGATGGAGAGGTGGCAACTTCCTTTTAAAGACCTGACCCAGAAGTTGCACTGGACACTTTTGCTCACATCCTATCTTCTGGAACTAAGTAATGTTCCAAGTAACGGCCAAGACTGGGAAAAACATTCTTTAATGGATGGCCTTTGCTCAGCTACATCTTGGAGTCAAGGGCCAGGTTTTGTTACTAAAAAGGAAGAAGGGGACAATGTGAAGCAACCAATTTGTGATTATTGAATGATTTTATAAAATGGAGGTAATGTCCCTTGCTTTTGTAAGAATTAAAGCAAAGGATGGATATAAATTACCTAACATGGTATCTGACTGAGAGTAAGTATTTAGCAAATGTTAGTTTACTTTTTTTCATGAGCTTTTCACTGAATCATGGCTGTTGCTCACTTCTGTTGCTCTCTAAAATGAACAAAGTATGTTAATGTTACTGCTTTTGATTTATTAAGCACTTAATTGTTAGTATATATAATCTCATTTGATATAAAATTAGTTTATGAAAGTATTGATTACAGTGTTAGATGTTATGAATATATCTTTTCCCCCAATTCCATGCTATATGAAGTTTTATTTTACACAAATGGAACTATACTTTTAATTTTTTTCCTAAACATCAGTATTTTGTGGCATCTTTCCATGTTCACCAATATGTATCTCAAGTATCATTTTTTCAAAAGTTTCACATACAGATGATTTCATATCATTGCATAATAACCCTTTTTTTCTTCTTTATCCTTACTGCCCCTCCACTGGTAACAACTAATTTGTTCTCTGTTTCTGTGAGTCTGCTTCTTTTTTGTTTTATTCATTAGTTTGTTGTATTTTTTTAATGGATAATTGTGGTGTTTTTTTCATTTTTTAGTTTTATTGAAGTATAGTTGATTTACAGTGTTGTAACAATTTTTGATACATAACAGAGTGATTCAGTTATACATGAATACACATCTGTTCTCTTTCAGATTCTCTTCCCACATAAATAATCACAAAATTATTGGATAGAGATCCTTGTGCCATATAGCGGGTCCCCATCGTCCAGTCATTCCATATACCTCAGTGTGCAATGCCAGTCCCAAACCTTTATTGAGGCATAATTGACATAAAAACTACATGTAAAATACATTGTAAAATATTAAAGTGTACAATATGATAAATTTTTATATGTATACATCTATGAAACCATCACCGCAATAAAGATAATAAACATATCCATCCCCCAAAGTTTCCTCATGTCCTTTTATAATTTTTCCCTCCCAGCCCTTATCTCTATAGCAATTACAGAACTGTTTTCTTTCTTTCTTTTTTTTTTTCTTTGTCTTTTTGCCATTTCTTGGGCTGCTCCCGTGGCATATGGAGGTTCCCAGGCTAGGGGTCTAATCGGAACTGTAGCTGCCAGCCTACGCCAGAGCCACAGCAGCGGGGGATCCAAGCTGCGTCTGCAACCTACACCACAGCTCACAGCAACGCCGGATCCTTAACCCACTGAGCAAGGGCAGGGACCGAACCTGCAACCTCATGGTTCCTAGTCGGATTCGTTAACCATTGCGCCACGACGGGAACTCCCTGTTTTCTGTCACTATATATTAGTTTATATTTTCTAGATTCTTATGTAAGTATAATGTCTAGTTCCTAGTAACATTTTTAATAGCTATTTGGTATTGGATTGTCTGAGGAGCCATCATTTGTTAATCAATCTTCTGTACTAAACATCTTTTTTTTTTCATTACTCAAATGAATTTATCACATCTGCAGTTGTATAATGATCATAACAATCTGATTTCACAGGATTTCCATCCCACAGCCCAAGCACATCCCCCCACCCCCCTGTACTAAACATCTTGGTTGACTTTTTTTCCCCTGTTCTTATAAACTGTGCTTTGATATATTAGGATGTATATATAAAGGTGATTGTTTGGAACCATGTGTCCTTCAATTACATTTCTAAAAATATATTGCTTAATCAAAGGCTGTGGTTCCTTTTGAGACAGTATGGCCAAACTGCCCTCTGGACTAGTCAGGTTATACTCTTATTAGCTGTTCTTAGTCAAGTCATTCCTTTGCCATGAATGAGCTTTGTCATTAAAGAATCTTTTAGAAAAATATTATAGGACAAAATCAGTATCTTTTTTTTCTCACCAATGAGATGCTTGGGAAAGTTAATACTTTCTTGTATATAACTAAGGCTGTGAACTTTCTTCCTTAAATTTTCTAATGAGTAACTTAATGGAAGTCTAGTTTATGTAAACTGTTAATAGTATGTTTAATATGAACTGTCATTTTGGTTGGTTTATTTAAATAATTTTCTTGTGTTCTTTTTAAAGGTTTGTTATTGAACTTTGTGAGCCAATTCAAGTAAAACAGCTTGATATTGCAAATTATGAGTTATTCTCGTCTACTCCTAAGGATTTTCTGGTTTCTATCAGTGACAGGTAAATTACAAAGCTTGTTTCTACAGAGTTTATGTTGAATCTTCAGAGTAAAAATTTTAAAATGGGTCACATTTTAAAACTTTATTTTGTATTTTAATCAATTTGTAAGAACAATAATAATATTACTGTAGGGCAGGCACTTGCTAATCAGTTTACTTCCATTAACTTATGTAGTAGTTACGGAGTTCCTGTTGTGGTGCAGCAGAAACGAATCTGACTAGGAACCATGAAGCTGTGGGTTTGATCTCTGGCCTTAGTCAGTGGGTTAAGGATCTGGCGTTGCTGGGAGCTGTGGTGTAGGCCGGCAGCTGTAGCTCCAATTCGACCCCTAGCCTGGAAACCTCCACGTGCTGCGAGTGAAGCCCTAAAAAGCAAAAAAAAAAAAAAAAAAAAAAAAACAAGCACACCTTATAATATAGCAATTCTCTGATGTTTTTCCCTTATGAGATGAGGAAACAGTAGGAGAGATTGAGTAGCTTGTCTAGGTCACATGACTTGTGAGTTGGACACCAAGATGCAAATATAGATCAGTATGACTCTAAAGTGCTTACTTGTAACTATTATGCTCTATTGCTTCCAAACATTTCCTTTTAAAATTAAAAACATACATTAGTACCTCATTTTATATCATGAAGTATATCTTTGTTATAGTATATTTTAAAACCTTTGGTGTGTGTGTTTTTATGAAAGAAATAAACATATAAGGAATTTGGTAGAGAACCCCAGTCCTCTCCACCAAAGATAACTGTATTAGCATTTTTATATGGTCCTTACAGTCTTTCCTACAGATTTATATATTTATAATTCTACTAGAAAATCATTTTTCAATGCTTACATCTTGAGAATATCCTTTTGTGTTTAAAACACTTTTTTTTGTTTTTTTTTTAGGGCCACAACCGAGGCATATGGAGGGTCCCAGGCTAGGGGTCGAATCAGAGCTGTAGCCACCCGACTATGCCTCAGCCATAGAGCAATGCGGGATCTGAGCCACATCTATGACCTACACCACAGCTCCCAGCAACGCCAGATCCTTAACCCAGTGAGCGAGTCCGGGGATCAAACCTGCAACCTCGTGATTCCTAGTCGGATTTGTTAACCATTGCACCACGACGGGAACTCCAAAATACATAATTTTTAATGAGTACTTTGTATTTTCCTGCCCATGGAGGTGTTTATTCATTCCATAAGTGTTTGGCATGCCCATGATCTACCATGAAGGATGCTGTTATTTATTTAATCATTCTTCTCTTGATATTAAGGGTTTGCTGTGGTGTTCTTTGTCTACTCCACGCTAGCATTGCATATATACAGTTTTTGAAATGAATCCTCAAGATCTAAGAATTCATTTTTTTCTTTTGCTAACCTTGCTAAGGTCATTTCCTTTTCTGTAAGCTGTAATTGTCATATATGTCAAATGGACATGTTCAGCTCTACAAGTTACAGTATATTTTTTAAGTTTAATGTAGTAAGGGACCACTCATTGCTTTGAGGGATTCATTAAATATGGTAGTAAGCAAAAATAATAGTTTGGGGGCTCTTGTGTATTAGATTTCTTTTAAAGGAGGAACAGCAGGTATGATCTGTGAAATTCAAATATGGTAGATAATAAAGGATTCTTTTCTGTTTCCCTTTCTCCCAGTACTTATACTTTATATAAAAGTATAAGTCATCACACACTTACTGGTGTGTAAAGAGTAGTACTTCATTCTTCCAAAACAATCTCTTGGCTGCTTTCTGTTTTAAAACCTCCAGATTACTTGGAAGCTCTTTCCAAAATCCCAAGAAGCTGTCCTGGTCCTACTTTTGTCTTTCCCTTGTCTTGCATTCTATTCTAATGGTGTGGTTTTTTAAGACAGTTTTTTTCTCATAACAAGGAACCTGTCAGAGTTTAGTTGGAAAAGAAAATGTGTTTCCTTAACTCAATACTTAACTCATATTTAAACTTTGTTATGTGCGTATGTTTATCTAGAGAAGAAAAAAATGCTCAGGATATCTTTTGAAAATGTGCTGAAACCTCTCAATGTGTGATTTATGATTTTGAAAAAAAGAATATATTTTCTGTTTTCTAGGTACCCCACAAGTAAGTGGATCAAGCTGGGTACTTTCCATGGTAGAGATGAGAGGAATGTCCAGAGTTTCCCTTTAGATGAACAGATGTATGCAAAATATGTGAAGGTAATCTTTATATATATGAAACTAGGTGCTATAATGAAAACATACCAGCTCTTCATACTCTGTAGCTTATTACCTCACCTGCTTAGAAATAAGAGAAATTAAGAGGAAATTTCCTGCAATATTCCTTTAAATAAAACAGTTCTTACTTGAACATATTATTTTATGGGACAAATATTAATACATTCCATTTTGTATAACTGGAAACCCAGGCCTTTTTTTTTTTTGCTGTCTTTGGCTCTAATGAAATTCCAAGTTAAAACTCTTAAGGTTTTTTGAGTTGATATAAAATGTCATCTTCATAGTATATTTCTTTCTATTTTAAAATTCAAATCAGTTAGTGCCCAAAGTCTTATAGCAGGTTCATTTCTTATTAGAAACTGATTGTTAAGATCATTTCCATTTTAATATCCAATTGTTTGTCATAGCTTTTTGCCTTTTGTGTATTTAAGTGCAATAGTATGTCAGAATAACAATTTTGCATAAAGTTTTAACCACTTAAATTCAGTATTCCTGCTGCTTCCTCTACTAATGTAGAGGTAGAATTATCTACCAAAGTAAAATTAATCAATCTTGAATTTGATTTAGACAAAATATGGGAATTTCCTATTCCTCTCATTTCCTCTTTTTTTTCTTTAAAATAATATAGCCATACTTTTAAAGTACAGCTGTGTTAATAATACAGCCTTTTGGAATGACAGCAGCTCTATTTTCTTTCTAATCTTTTCTTTTAGATGTGAAAACTTACAGCTACCTAATTGTCTTTTGGGATTTTACTTTCTGTCCCTTTTTTAAAGCATGTATTAAATTGGCTTCTGTAAATGGATAAACTTGTAGTATTCAGTATAAAACTTGTAGTCTCAGTATAAAAATGCTAAATTCTGTTTTTAAAGTACAGTTGATATTCTCAGTGTTTCAACAAGTGTTCAGAAAAATAAAAGAATATATTCAGTTTCTTTTTTTCTTTTTCTTTTTGTCTTTTTAGGGCCCTACCCACGTCATGTGGAAGTTCCCATGCTAGGGGTCAAATTGCAGCTGTAGCCAATGGCCTATGTCACAGTCATAGCAATGCCAGATCCTAGCCGAGTCAGTGACCTACACCACAGCTCACGGCAACGCCGGATCCTTAACCCACTGAGAAAGGCCAGGGATCGAACCCGAGTCCTCACAGATACTAGTCAGGTTCATTAACCACTGAGCCATGACGGCAACTCCCATTTTCAATTTTTTTTAGAGTGAATACCGAAACAATTAGTAAATGACCTTTTTTATAGCACAATTTCTACCCTGTGGTGAGTAAAAAAATGTTAAAAGTAATTTAGCAGGTACCTAATTTTACAATTAAGACAATATGTTATGAAATAGTTCAGAGAATCATTCTTTGTATCATCTACTTTGTTAACAATGGAAGTGAATTTTATGGTGATATAAAAAAATCCCTTATAAAACTCCCTACTTGGTCTTTTTTTTTTTTTTTTTTTTTTTTGATGGAAGACTATAAGCATTTTGATGATTGGTTTTCTTAAAAGCCTTTTTTTTTTGGTAGAATTTAGACTAAAAATCAAAAACATTGACTTTATTTTTTCTTTTTTAGGGCTAGGGATGCGGCACATGGAAGTTCCCAGGCTAAGGGTCAGATCGGAGCTATAGCCACTGGCTAATGCCACAGCAACACCAGGTCTGAGCCGTGTCTGTGACCTATACCACAGCTCATGGCAATGCCAGGTCATTAATGCAGTGAGCGAGGCCAGGGACCAAATCCACGTCCTCGTAGATACTAGTTGGGTTCATTAACTGCTGAGCCACGATAGGAAGCCCTAAAAACGTTTAATTCTAATTCTCATTTTATAGTGATAAATATTATGTGAGTTTACCTGGATTTTCTTTAACCTGAAAGAACTAAACCCCAATTACAAAGTCCTTTTTATATGTTAGAAGTGGATTGATAAATGTCTTCTAGGAGTTCCCGTCGTGGGTCAGTGATAATGAACCCAACTAGTATCCATGAAGACGTGGGTTCAGTCCTTTGCCTCGCTCAGTGGGTTAAGGATTTTTTGTTGCCGTGAACTATGGTGTAGGTCACGGATGTGGCTGGGATCCTGCATTGGCTATGGCTGGTGTAGGCCAGTAGCTACAGTGCCAATTAGACCCCTAGCTTGGGAACTTCCATATGCTGAGGGTGTGGCCCTAAAAAGATTGAAAAAAAAAAGATAAATATCTTCTAGTTCTCTAAGTTATACTTGAAATAACAGAGCACATCAGGAATTCATGCTTTCCCTAAAAGAGTTTGTATATAATATAGTGCAATAATAATTATTTCACATTATGCTACTTATTTTTTTTATCAATATGTACATTGATAGATATGCATAGCCACATGTATCAATATATAAGTTTGGATGTAGTTATATATGATATATATCTACAGTGTTCAAAGTAATATGACAGGTTATTTCTAGGTATTCTTTATTAATTTTAAAATGCTTTCGTATCTAATGAATAAATAAAATAGCAGCAGTGAATTTTAGGTTGAAGTTAATTTATTTCATTACAGTTAGACTGTACTTTCTAGTTGTGTTGGTAAAAATTGAAATAATTGCTTTGGTTTCTGCGAAGAAGTAAGAGTACTATACTACAATGTTGACAAAACATTGTGAATCAACTGTAATACAAAAATTTTTTAGAAAAGAGTACTACAATGTTATCCATCACAGTACATTGCTTTCTATACTTTAATCATACAGTATAATTTACAAATATTAAATGTTGCTTATGGCATGTTATCAGACTTTGGAACTGATTTCTTTTTCTTTTCCTTTCTCTTGCTTCAGATGTTCATCAAGTACATAAAGGTTAGCAACCCTCTCTTTTGCAATATTGAATAACAGGGCATGGCATATTACTGCATGGCAAAAAGCAAAGCTTTATACATACTGATTTTTGGGGAAGTAAGGACTTTATTTTTAGAAATGTTACCATGAAAAAACTGAGTATATGGTTAGATACTCTCACATGCACTGTGCAGACTTCTCATTTCATGTGCTTTTTTATTCTTCAGGTAGAGTTGGTATCACATTTTGGATCAGAGCACTTTTGTCCATTAAGCCTTATAAGGTAATACAGAAGAGAAAAATTTACTGAATGATTTAAAAAGAAAAAAGGGATACATAAAAATTTTAACATATTAGGAGTTCCCTAGAGTCCTCGCAGTTAAAAGATTTGGCCTTGTCACCACTGTGGCTTATCATTGTTGTGGCTTGTGTTGGATCCCTGGTCTGGAAACTTCTGCATGCTGGGGTGCGGCCAAAGGAAAAAAAAAAACAAAACAGTATATTTAAAATAAATAATTTTCTACTGCTTGAAGTTAATACCATAGAAATATAAGCGCAAAACCTTTTTGTTCTTGAATATGTTTTAGAAAAGTAAAAATTTTCTCTATTAAGAAAAAAGAACCTTCATCTTGTATGTTCTGTTTAGTTTGCTTGCTGTGATGATAATATATGGAAACATTTTAGACTGATACAAGACTTGGTCATTATATTTTTAAATGCCTTAAGTAGAATAACATTTTAATGGAAACAATGAATTGAGAAAGTCATTATTTGGGGTCTTAGAAGTTAATGACTTTCAAAAAACCAAAATTATTATATTTTGTCATTTATTCCGAATAGACAAGTCTTAACAACTGGTTTTGAAAGTCTTTAATGAAATTGTTGTTAATAGGGTATTTGGCACTAGCATGGTGGAAGAATATGAAGAGATTGCCGATTCCCAGTATCAGTCAGAACGTCAAGAACTATTTGATGAGGACTATGGTAGGTGATGTTAAAACATTGACCGTTATGTATATTCTTTTGCTTTTTAAAATCTAATGGTAATGGGTAACTAGAGGTCACTTAAAAAAAAGCTATTTCACAGTTGTCTTTAGACCTAGTTTTCTCCTTGTTTTTTAACCCTAATAACTAAGTTTTTCTTAAACCTATTTTCTAAAATGATTTGCTGCTTTGTAAGTAGGGCTGTTTTCCAAGTCTGTCAACCAGTTATTTGTGTCTGGAACTCCCATCCATAACATCAGTGCTATAAATTTTGATTATTTCCCTAAGCCAGGCCCAAAACCTATTACTCTTAAAAGGTAATTGAAATAGTAGAAATAAGCATTAATTTCTTTGATTTGCCTTCAGCCTAAGAGCAGACATATTGAGGTCTGAGCCTCTGAGAAATTCCTATGAACTTGAAGAGGTAGGAGAAGGCTTTATGATACCCTCCATTTCTACATCAAGTTCTTGTTTTAAGATGTCTTATACCATAGTCTGAAAAATCTAAAATTTCCCCTTCTTCACTTTTCTTATAAGTGAAGACATTAGCTAGCGGTTGATAAAGTACATTGAAAGCTTGAATAAAAATGTTACAAATGTGATTAAAACTTTGGTAAGCAGTAGAAATATTTTCTGTGGTTTATTTATCTGTTTGGTGAATAGCTTGTGAATTTCATTTTCTCACTTGTTTTTCTTTTTTTTTTAGGACTGCATCTGTGGCATATGGAAATTCCCAGGCTAGGGGTCAAATCAGATCTGGAACTGCCAGCCACAGCAACACAAGAGCCAAGCTGCATCTGAAACCTACACTGCTCAGTAACGCAGGATCCTTAACCCACTGAGCGAGGCCAGGACCCATGATGCATCCTCATGGACCCACTGAGCCACAACGGGAACTCCTTGTTTACCTTTTATGATCATGTTTTAGATGTATACTGAATAGTATAAAATTGTTTTAAATGCCAGCTGACTTTGGCAGGACATAATTTGAGTTTTTAAACTTATTACCTTCATTTTCCTTTTTAAACAGATTACCCACTGGATTATAATACTGGGGAGGATAAATCCTCAAAAAACCTTCTTGGTTCTGCTACAAGTGAGTATTTTGGGTTTTGCTAGTCATTTTTCAAATATTTCTCAGCTTTTTTTTTTCCTGGCACATGTGGACATTTTGTTGTAATACTTACAGTTTAGGAGGCTCTTATGCCCAGTATTAAACTTTGAGTTGAAATCAAAGGTGCTGGCTATTGGAAAGTATTTCTCTGGGAATAAAATAGAAAGAGTAGATGAAAAGAAGGAAGAGAGGGAAAAATACAGGCACATTTTGGTTCTTCTACTATAATGAAACACATATTTTTAGGCGAATTCTTTAGAGTGAAGAATAGACTATGAATTTACTTTGGGAAAGAATTTTTAAAGAGGTCCTAGACCTTACTCTTATGAGTAAGAGTATCTAGGTAGTAATACTGGGTGGGAAAGGAGTTAGTTTAGAATTGGTGCACATCAGTGAAATCCTACCAAATGAGGAGTTGTTAGTATATGGGAACATAAAGACTGTTTTAATTCATAGTAATGATTCCTAAGCAGTAACAATAATAGTAAAAATAATATACTCTTTGTAAAGTAAAAATTCAGTGACTAAGATACTAATTGTTTCATTTATTATGCAAACTTACTATCTGAACTTAGTGGCAGGCTAGCTAAGTAGATGTGTGGAAAGACCATTACCAACTGGCACTTTATTTTTACTCTTAGAATGCAGGTAGGTATATTTTAATGTTTGTTATTTTTGGTTATTCCTGAAGAATATAGAATTTACCGGGAAGAGTTTTCTTTTTATTTGGAGATTAATAATTGAATTTAATGAAAGTAAATTTTAGTAAAATAGAAGACTATTTGTTTATGCATTTCTCTTATTGAGCTTAGTGAGTTGAATTGCTTGAATCATGGTCTCACAGTGTACATTGTCCTTATAGCTTTTTAAGATACTCAACCAGTAGTACATATACTTAGGTAGATATTTGGGTGACTACAGTATATGGAGTTGAGTCACATCTCTTTGTTTTCATTTTTTCTTTTTTCCCTTCCCATCGTCCTCACCATAGAAAACTATAGATTTCAGTGGACTTTTTAAGGAATAGGAAGAAGAGTGTTAAAAATACCTGCATAAAGGGAATGCTTTTAAGTAATTAACTTTGTTACAGATTAGCTCAATATATTTTGTTTTATTCTATTGCTCATCAACTGACTTTTTAGGTATTACTGACAGTTTTTAAGTAAGATGCTTTAGCTGTAGCTAGCTGGTGATGATATTAAAAACAGGTGCCTCATTCACTGCTATGGAGTGTAGTCTTTTAGGAGTGAACGTAATTGTTTTATCTATCTGGATATTAATACTGTTCATGTCCTTAAATTTGTAATAAAACATTCTATGTTATATAATAGTCATCAAATCATAGCTCAGTAATGCTGTATTAGCTGTGAGGAGGCATCATTATTTTATAGCGTCAGAAAATAGCCCCTGACTAAAAGTTCCCCTAGCTTCCGGTGGTTACTGGAAAGGAAGGAGCACCTTAGGAAGTAATGATTTAATATAGTTTTAGATAAAAGTAAACTCTGTTGATACAGCTTTCTTTTTCTATCTTCCTATGGAATTAACTCCAAGTTCACATTAAAACCTTTTCAGTCCCTACTTGTAATCATTTCTCTTACAGTGATACATAGAATCTTTTTAGATTCTACTTTTTGAATCTTTTTTCCTTGAAGGTGTATTTCTTGGTAACACATCATTTATTTTTCATTTTGTGGCTCTGTGGAAGGGTCGACCATTTCCCTTCCAGTGTTTTAGATGTTGAAAGATTTTGTATAGTGAGACAAGATGGGTAGGAGGATGTCACTTGAGCTTAGGCATGAAAAATAAGAGTTTAAAAAGATCTCCATTTCTTGAAGTTTGAGAACAAGAGAGGTGGCAGTTGCTGGATGATAAGACTTTGTTGTCATAAAACTTGTAGGCATGACCTAACACTGCTGCCTTCTATACCTGTATCTGTCCTTCTAGTTTTCTCTGATGAATCTAGGACTGGTTTTAAGCCTGACCTAGCTACTACGTCCAGTGTGATGTAACTTTAAGGAGTAAATAGCAGTGTGCAATCAGGCCAAAGGGCTAGTCTCTGACACTAGAATGTCTGATTTTGACTATAATCCTCACCACTTTCTAAATTAGCTTTAAATTGGTCAATTTTGAACCTTATTTATTTTTAATACTTAAAGTAGTGTCTCCAAAACAGAATTCTCTTGCTTTAATCTAAAAAGAAACTTTTTTTCCTTTGCAGTTGAGCAATTAGTAGTCATAGGACATATCAGAGTATGATGCTTCCAATGGGACTTGGTTATCAGAGAGCGTGCATGCTGCATATTTAAACATCTTTGATATTATGTAATTTATTGAACTGCCAGAAAGGGAGTCTCAGAGCAGCATTCTTGACTTTGCTGTATATGCCAGTTCTGGCCACTCTTCTACCTGAGTCTTTTGTTTACATTCTTGAACCAGAATATTTAAATATTTTACTTCAACAGAAATTCTTCATATCACTCTACTTTCCTTGTGCTTGGTCATGTGGGTCTTCCAGACCACTCTCTGCTTTAATATTCTTACAAGTCTGCCTTTACTCCTAAATGTGTTCTGCATTTTATTAGAATCATCTGATTTGCTAAAGGCCAGGTTTCTATTTTTGTATGTTTAAGACAAAGTATGGTTTTTGTTTTAAGTCAGAGTATTTTTTATGAATGTATATATTTTAAGGTCCTAGAATGAAAAGAGAATGAAGGTCAGCATGCTGCAGAGGTAGCTGCTCAGTACACATGGGAGGAAGTAATTTTTTTTGTTGGTTTGTCTTGTGTTGTAGCATAGGCAGTATGTTTTCTGCATCAAATAGAGCCATTGGTATGCTGGAGACTGAGTATAAAATGTTGATATTTGGTCCCTAGGAGAATTTCATTCCTAATGGAATGGGGTGGGATAGGATGAGCTGCCCAACCTACAGATAAAGAAGTTGACTAATCCAGGAGAAATTAAGGACAGGTATCTAGTTTGGCACTGTATTCCAAATTATTACTTTACCCTTTAGCCTTTCTAAAGGCTTTTCAGATTATCTTGACAAGCAGTCATGCACTTGAATGCAAATTGAGAATGGTCAGAAAGTTCACAAAGCTGCTTTCTCTCAAACGACAAAAAAAAAAAAAGAAAAAAAAAAGAAAAGACTTCCTTTGGCAGTGTTCTGTGAACATAGCAGGATTATTTCTTATAGGTTAGATGGGCTGAGAAAGAAGAAATTTGCCAGATTCTGCTTTTGTTACCAAGTGGCCCCCTTAAAGATGATAATAAACAATATTTTAAAATGATAGCTAGTATAAATCTTCCTTATTGTAAGCACTAATATTAAAATTTAGGTTAAAAATTAATACTTTTTTTAATATTCTAAAGCTACTTACTTTACACAGATTAATAGATATGGAATTTTTTAAAAATTCAATAATAATAATACCAAAAATTTAAATGCAGAAAGTTGAAATATGAGGTAAGATTGCCCTTTGAAACAAAAGGAACTTAGAATATAGACTTGATTCCAAAATTTGGGTTCTGTGGAGCTGTCAGTTTTGACTGAATTTTAGCCATCACGGTAAGTAGAGGGACAGATGCTGCTATTGCAGTGTTGGTTGACATTAAAATTGGGGTTATGAGCAAGTAACAGAACTTCCATTGCTTCTTTATTTCATTTGTGAGGAAATACAGGGTTTCCATTCCTGTTTTTATCTAGTGCTAATGCACCTCTTTAGCTTAAGTCCAAGACTGCTTTTCTGTTAATAATTTGCTGTGTCAGAGGGCAAGGTTGACCTATAATCCTAGATATTTAAAAAGCAAGTATAAAACTTTTATGTGTTGTACTAATGATTAGAAACAAAGTACCACTACTTGTCTTTCAGACTATAGAATCATAGTTATGTAAAGATTAAAATGATTAACTGTCTTCTAATTATTATTTTTAAAACAGTTTAAAATCTCCTCTGTTTTTACCTACCATAAAGTATACATTTACAGGATCAGTGCTAGGCATCAGTGCTTGGCTTATTCTCAACCTTCTCATAGCTCTTCCTCCTTTAGATCCTTTCTTACTTTTCACAACTGTAGTTTTCATGAAAGTATGATGAAAACCCTATGGACCTCTTCTAGGAAGGGAAACTTCTATAGAAAAAACTGATGAGGCTTAATAAATTTATAGCCCCTGCCTGAAGTTCCAACTGTGGCGTAGTGGGTTAAGACTCCTAATGCAGCATCTTGGATCTCTGCAGAGGTGTACTTTCAATCCCCCGCCTGGCAGATTCGGTGCCTGTTCTGTGGCGTGGGCTTGCATTCAATCCTTGGCCTGGGAAACTTCCATATGCTGCAGGTGCATACATAAAATTATATATATACGTATACATATACATATATATGTGTGTGTGTGTGTGTATATATAAATCCCTGCCAGATCTAGTATTTTTTTAGGAAAAATATGTAATACTAGTGAATGAACCCATAGAATTTCAGAGATTAGATTCAAGTTGGAAATTAATTTCCCTTGAAATTAGGTTGGATTACTAGAAGGAAGTCTTCTCTTCCCAGCACCAGCTTTTTATGGGGTTCTGCTATTTTATGGTCTTTATGAACCTTCAGTCATTTTTTTATATAGGTATTAAGGTTTGTACCACTTTACTCATCATTTGTGATATCCTGTTTGGAAAGAGAAGAAGAATTAGCAAGTACGCAGATTGCTTTATCTACAACATTTAAGTTTTATGACTGACTTTTAATTCATCTGGCCATGCGCATACTCACCCAATTCACAAAATTCACAAAAGAATTTTGTATGATTTATTGTCCATAAAACATAGTTAAAAGTCATCAAAGACATGGTTCTATGCAGTATCAATTTGGGATTTAACTATATTACCAATAGATATTTTATGTTCATAGCTGAAAATAGTCTTTCTTCTGTCCTTTGGCTATAATCTCGATTTATTTTATTTTTACTTGTGATAGTCGTGTTTAGGAAAAACTTTTGTTTTTTCAAGCTTTTTGTTTTTGTTTTAAACTGTAGAACCTTTTTAAAGAAAAAAAGGCTTTTCTATAAAATATGAATGTTGGTTGTCATATTTCTTTCCAGTACAGGCAAATAAATTTTGAATTATACTTGAATTTTGTAATACGCTGAAGTTAGTGTTTGTTAAAATGGGGAAGTTTTACAAAAAAAAAGTGTAATTAAATTTTAAAATTGTTCTGAGCATAAAAATTCAGATTTATGCTTAATACATTTTGAATGAAATTTGTGACCTATATTGGACTTACATAGTAAAGCGAGCAAAAAAGTAATTAGTCCAAAAAATGCAGAAAGACCATTACAAATGGTTTTTGACTTGCTGATATTAAGTTATATGAAAATATTTAGGTGTATTGGTATTTTTTTTTTCTGATTGAATTTTGTTTTAGATGCCATTCTAAATATGGTGAATATTGCCGCTAATATTCTGGGAGCAAAAACTGAAGACCTGACAGAAGGTACCTAATCATTTTATGGGTGTTTTAAATATATGATACTCCATTGGTCTTCCTAGTTAGTAAAATTAGTTAGTAAGCCAAGCAATTTGATTTTTCATTTAAAAATATAGAAACCGTCCAAAAGAACTTAGCAGCGTTCTGTTATTCATTGTTAATTTGAATTTCGCAAGGTTTTGTTTGTTTGTTTGTTTGTTTAATAATAGGATCCTGGAGTTCCTGCTGCAGTGCAGTGGGTTAATGATCAGCTTGTCTCTATGGTGTTGCTGGTTTGATCCCTGGCCCAGTGCAGTGGGTTAAGGATCCAGCATTGCTGTAGCTGCCATAGGTCACAGGTGTGGCTCAGATTCAATTCCTGGCCCAGGAACTTCCATATGCCATGGGTGCAGCTGAAAAAGAAAAAAAAAAATAGGACCCTGTCTATATAAAATCATGAATTTATTTTTTGATTCTCCCCTGCTGTTGGAGTAGTGATTTTATCTCTTATCCCTTTCCTGAGGCTTTGATACTCTAATGGTACTTCAAGTATGCTTTTACTTACCAAATAGCTATTCAATTTAGAAAGCAATTTTTCTTTAAAGAATGTCAAATAAGAATATTACTAGAAAAGAGAATCTTGCATTTCCTGTTTTCAAAAAATATGTAGTTCCATTTATAAAATAAGTCAGTCATGGGGTAGAGTAACAGTAAGTAGAGGGACAGATGCTGCTATTGCAGTATTGGTTGACATTAAAATTGGGGTTATGAGCAAGTAATGAGTAATATACATGAGTAATATACATCATGGGGAATATTGTATGGTGAAAGATGATAACTAGACTAATTATGGTGATCATTTTGCAGTGTATACAAATGTGAAATTACTATGTTGTGCACATTAATATAATATTGTATGTCAGATATGCTTGAATTTAAAAAATTCTTAGTTCTAAGTACAGACTTATAGTGATTCCATTTATTTCTTCTCACTCTCTCTAGTAACTCAGGTCTCTTATTAATAATGTTAAGATTACACAAAATTCATAGTCATACTTGCTTTAATTCTCTGAAAAGCTGAGAAAGAATATGTATTACTTGTAGTTGTGACTTTGAACGGTCATTTCTTTCTAAAACAACTTTGATGAAAAAAAGAAAAAATCCACAGTAGTAAACTTATTTAACTTTTTTTTTTCCTCCCTCGAGAAACTAAAGTTCTTTGTTATAGTGAAGTATTTTCATGGTATAGCTTTTTAAAATTAAACTCAATGTGGGCTTCTTTCTTAAAATAGGAAATAAAAGTATATCTGAGAATGGCACTGCCACAACCGCACCTAAATTGCCTGAATCAGCTCCTGTTTCAACTCCTCTTCCATCACACGAGTAAGTTATATTATGATATTAGAGTTCTAAAAACTAGAGCTAAGTATAATAGTACATAAAAAGGTACTTGTGATTCATGTGAAATGATTATCTATAGAAAGTTCTGGGTCATAGGACAGACATTCCACAGCCATTTAAAACATTTTCAAATTATTTTTTGGGTATTAGGAATTCACTTCACTCCAGACCAAATGTTTGTTATTTTGATATTATGTATTACTTTTATTATTTACTGTACCTAATCTTTTCCTTATTGCAAATGAATTGACATAACTGCAGGTATAAGTTTGAGGACAAATTTCAAAGGCCTCTTTTTATTAAGTTCAAATTTAAAAGCATTGACTAAATATCTGTCCTATGCCTAGAAAGCTATAAAGGGCACCTGAAATGCTTAGAAAAGTGATTTTTAAATATGTTTTGTAACACAGCAGACTCTTACAGTGTTCACTTTCTGAAATTGAATGATAGAGATCTCTCCTCAGGTTGCAGTGAGCACTTTGGGCAGGGATGTGTGTATGTAGGTAAAATATAAGATAACCTCATTTTTAAAAAAATCTTTTCTCCCAAAGATGATTAAGGTTTATTGTTACCTCTACTTCTGATCTGTAATGGCTAAACTCATAATGATTTGGGTTATTAAGATGATCATTGGGATAATTTGGGTATAATTACTGTGAATTTAACTTAAGTGTATTTCACAGGGTGTTCTCCCTGTAAACTTTGACAGCCCTTTATCTCAGAGGAACTCTAGCTACTTAATAGGATATGGTGTTTGAATATGAAACAGTTCAAGGTAATAAATAATGAAACCTACAGTGGGTGTGCTTTGAGCTGAAATTCCTAAGAGGTATATTAATTCAGAAATGAGATTTTTGTGTTTTGAAGGGCATACTGTCAAACTTGTATTCTCCTATATTAATTCTGAAAGTGACTGTGTTTAGACAGAAAATACAGCATTGTGTGTTACTGATTCCTAGAAGGTCCTAAGAAATCTGCTTGGGATAGAGATTCTTGGTGTTTCTAATTATGTGGAGCTGTCCCAGTTTCATAATTAGGTTCTTTAATTAACAACACATGGTGTGTCTTATTTTTCAAAGCTAAACAAAACTAATTTCATTTTATACTCCCCCTATACACATATACTTATACACATTCATTCCCCATATATATGACTATTTGTTGAAAGATACCACATCAGGCTAATGTAGAAATTTTTTTTTGTTGTCTTTTTGCCATTTCTTGGGCTGCTCTCGCGGCATGTGGAGGTTCCCAGGCTAGGGGTCTAATTGGAGGCTGCTGGCCTCCGCCAGAGCCACAGCAACGTGGGATCCGAGCCGCATCTGCGACCTACACCACAGTGCAGGGCAACGCTGGATTCTTAACCTGCTAAGCAAGGCCAGGGATCGAACCCACAACCTCATGGTTCCTAGTCGGATTCGTTAATCACTGCGCCACGCCGGGAACTCCCCTAATGTAGAAATTTTTACTTTTTTGTATTAGAGTTTGTTTTTAATAGATATTTTTGCATAATTGTTTGTTTTTTTTAACTTAATGTTTCTTCATGTATGTTTGTCTTAAATTCTTTTTGATGATTATATGGCAGTCCTCTGAAGAAAATAAAAGAATTCATAATAGGGTATCACTGTTAAAGTTATTATGAAAAGATGACTTATTTTCTTTTCCTAGGTTTGAATTTAAAAAAATTAACTCTGATTAGGGTATATATAGATGGTATATAACTTAATTTTTACCAAATTAATTCATTTTAGTTTTTCTCCCTCCCCTCTTCAGAGACTGCTCCTTTTCACTGCCATAATTTATTTGGTAGATAATATGCAATATACCACCTGAATATTTAAGAAATATTATATAGAGCCTATATCTCTATCTATGTATCTATGTCATCTATTTAGGAAAGCAGCATAGCCTATTATGTTTAAGTTTAGTTCATTTACTATTTTACTGTCAAAAAAAATTAAAGTCCTGCTTTTAGATATTGTTTTTTTTATTCCTACTTTTGCTATTGTGATATTAGTCTTTATTTGAAGAAATTTCCTGGCATTCTTGGTAGTTTTTCACCATAGGAAAATTTGTATGAAGATATTTCTTTTTGGTAGATTAGTTTCTTTTTTCAGATTGTACCTTTGGTGTTTTAAGAACTGCACCTGGAAATTCATTATCTTTATCTTGGAAGGAATGACTGATGCTATAATTTACAACATTGTTCCCATTAGCTTCATTCTCCACTTCCCCCTACCCCACCCACATACTCCAGAGCCCAAAGATGGGAAGAGTTAGGGGCTCCATTAGTTTATTATGAGCCAGGATTTTCATTTAAATGGTTAAGTATTTAGCTTCAAATAATTGAAAATTAGCCCAGATGATACTGAGATTATTGGGGGGAGTGGGAATATGTTTTTTTGTCCCTAAAGCAGATAAGTGTGTGTGTGTGTGTGTGTGTGTGTGTGTGTGTGTGTGTAACGCCATGTTGAAATTCTGCAAACCATCCTCAGGTAAATGACCTTTGAGAAATCTGTAGTTGACCCTTCAATAACATGGGTTTAAACTGCACGAGTCCACTTATACACAGACTTTTTTCATCAGTACACACTGCAGTATAAATGATCTTGGCTGCTTGAATCTGAGGGTATAGAACCGTGGACATAGAGGAACTGTGTACATAGAGGGCTGACTACAAGTTATACACAGATGTTGACTATGTGGAGGGCCAGCATCTCTTAACTCCCCTGCATTGTTCCAGGGTCAACTGTAGTTGCCTTTTGAAAGTAGGATGTTCAAGCACAAAGTGCATTCATAATAAGAATCCTGGCTTCTAGTTCTGTTTCTGGGACTTTTATAGCCTTTGGATAGCTTAGTTTCTGACGTAAGGGGTAATGAGACTTGTAAAAATCTGGTGAATATTTATAGAAGGAAAGGTATGTGATACATTAAATACATGGAAACAGTCATATACAAATAGTTCTTAAACAGAGATTAAAGAAAAATTTGATTTGGTATATATGGTGATTTGAGTCAGGTGACTGGTCACTTGATAATGACCTTTCTGTTACCATAGTGTTTATAATGAAAGTGATTTGAAGGGAAAAAATTTATCCAAAGTAAATTTGAGGTTTTTTTCTGTATTTCCAGCCTTCTTTTTATCTTACGTATGACACATTTATTTTCCTTAAACATAATTTTAACTTTATATTTGTAATTAAAGTGATTTGTGGTTATGGATATGTTTTTCTAGGTTTGTAACCACTGAAGAACGTGTGCACGACACAGAGCCATCATTACCGGATACTGCCAAAGAGAGTCCCATTGTACAACTAGTTCAAGAGGAGGAAGAGGAGGCAAGTCCATCTACAGTGACCCTTCTGGGTAGTGGTGAACAAGAGGATGAAACATCACCTTGGTTTGAGTCAGAGACACAAATGTTTTGCAGTGAATTGACCACAATTTGTTGTATTTCTAGTTTTTCAGAATACATATATAAATGGTGTTCAGTTAGAGTTGCTCATTATCGGCAACGCAGCAGGACTTCTGTGAGTAAAGAAAAAGATTACCTTGTGTCCGCTCAACCACCATTAGTGCTTCCTGTTGAATCAGTAGATGTTTCAGTATTGCAACTTCCAGGTGGAGAATTGGACAGCAAGAGTAAGGAAAAGGAAGTTGAAACTGTTGATCTAGGTGACTTAAGTAGTACGCACCGTGGAGATTTGATTAATCACACTGTAGATGCAATTGAACTTGAACCAAGCCATCCTCAAACTCTTTCTCAGTCTTTTCTCTTAGACATTACTCCAGAAATTGGTTCATCATCTAAAATAGAAGTATCTGAGCCTATTAAATATGAGGCAGGGCATACACCATCACAAGTGATTCCCCAAGAGAGTTCTGTCGAGGTCGATAATGAAACAGAAAAAAGATCTGAGAGTGTTAGTTCTATAGAGAAGCCAACTGTGATTTATGAAACAAATAAACTTAATGAAGTAATGGATAATATTGTAAAAGAAGAAGTAAACACCATGCAGATTATCACAAAGCTATCTGAAACAATAGTGCCACCTATAAACACAGCTACTGTGCCAGACAATGAAGATGGGGAACCCAAAATGAACATAGCTGACACACCAAAGCAAATTTTGACTCCTGCTGTGGATTCTTCTTCATTACCTGAAATAAAAGAGGAAGAACAGTCTACAGAAGATGCCCTTTTAAAAGGGTTACAGAGGACAGCTACAGATTTTTATGCTGAATTGCAAAATTCTTCAGATCTAGGATATGCCAATGGAAATCTTATACATGGATCTAACCAAAAGGAGTCAGTATTTATGAGACTTAATAACCGTATTAAAGCCTTAGAAGTTAACATGTCTCTCAGTGGTCGCTATTTGGAGGAGCTTAGCCAAAGGTAAGCTTTATTGGTTCGTTTTTTTTTTTGTTTTTGTTTTGTAGGGCCACAGGTATGGCATGTGAAAGTTCCCAGGCTAGGGATCAATTTGGAGCTGTAACTGCCAGCCTATGCCACAGCCACAGCAGAACCAGGTCTGAGCTGCGACCTACACCACAGCTCACAGCAATGCCAGATCCTTGACCCACTGAGCAAGGCCAGGGATCGAACCTACATCCCCATGGGTACTGGTTGGGTTTGTTTCCACTGAGCCACAATGGGATCTCCAGGTAAGCGTTATTGTGAATTAGCACAATCTACTTTCCACAGTGAGTTGAGTGGCAGAGTATAATCTATGACTAGAGACAGGGAGGCTTTAATTATTTAATGATACAGTAGTAATAAGCACCATTTTAGCTGAAGAGAGAAAGTTACTTGAATGTTGATCAATGATTTTAAGAATTGATTTCCTTTTTTAGAAATACTAAGGGACTATTATTAGGCTAACAAGTTTGAATTATCTATGTCAGGTTCTCCTTTTCCCTCTTGCTTGACTTCAGCCACTTTTACTATTTGATTCCCAGAGTGCTTTTTGGGAAAAATTTAAAGTCTATAGACTTTAAAGCTCTTTGTGAAACTTGGCAAATTATCATTTAAGAGTTTAAATAAGTGAAGACTAGAATAGATGGAACAGGGTGATGAGGCAGCATTTGAACTCTTCTAACAAGTCTTTAGAATCCTAGTTCTTAGTTGTAATTATTTATGCTCTTGTGCTCATAAGTGTCAGAGGCAGTGCCAGTGTTCTTATGTAGTGATTAAGACCTCAGGCATGATTCTCTGCTCTTTATATTATTTAGTTTTTTATAATTTATTAAGTGCCCAGTGTCCTTAAGGTTTTTCCAACATTTTGAAACCACTTCTGCACTCAGTGCCTAGAGTTCATGAAGCATTACCTTTTCCTACTCCTCTTAAAATGCTACTAATGGAAATGTTACTAAGGTTAACATTGTATCCTAAAAGGGATTTCTTCTTAATTCATACATATAATTTATTGGCAGATTTCATATGGGTGTGTTTGCATGCCTTCTTCATACCTGCTGCTTGTACCTCTCTTCATCCCCACCCTGTTTGCCCCATTAAAGGAATCACAGAAATCACTAATAAATCTTTTTTTATATACTTGAGATGTATTTGACATATAACATTATATTAGTTTAAGGTGTATTAAGTAGTGATTTAATATTTGTGTATATTGCTAAGTCATTACTACACTAAGTCTGATTAATATCACCACATAGTTACAGGTTTTTTTTCTTTGGGATAAGAAGTTTTAAGATTACTCTATTCTCAGCTTTCAAATATGTTATCCAGTATTCCCAACTACCCTTACCATGCTATTCATTACATCACTCTTACTTAATCATTTAAAAGTTTTACCTTTTGACCCCCTTTGTCAGTTTTGTCCACTTCCACCCCCCACTTTCGGCAGCCACTAATCTGTTCTCTGAATTAGAGGATTTTTTTTCCCTTTTATTTAGTTTCCACATGAGAGATCATATGATATTTGTCTTCCTCTGTATAACTTATTTCACTTAGCATACTGCCCTCAGGGTCCATCCATGTTGTCACAAATAGCAAGACTTCCTTCTTTTTTTATGGCTGAATGATATTCCATGGTATATACGTATCACATTTTCTTTATCCATTCTTCCCATGATGGACCCTTAGCTTGCTTCCATGTCATGGCTGTTGTACATAATGCTGCAATGAATATATCTTTTCAAGTTAGTGTTTTTCATTTTCTTTAGATAAATACCCAGAAATGAAAATGCTGAAGCATATTACCATATGATTTTATTTTTAATTTTTTGAGTAATCTCCATACTGTTTTCCATAGTGGCTGCACCTATTTACATCCCCACCAACAGTGCTCAAGGGTTCTTTTTTCTGTATCCTTGCCAACAAGTGTTATTTCTTGTCTTTTTGATAAGGGCCATTTTAACAGATGTGAGATGATAACTCATTATGATTTTGATTTGCAAGCCCCTGATAAATGACATTGAGCATCTTTTCATGTACTTGTGTGACCATCCATCTGTTTTACTTTGAAAAATATTCATATCTGCAAATTTTTAAATTGGTTTGTTTCTTTGCTGTTGAGCTATATGAATTCTTTATGTATTTTGGATATTAACCCTTTTATAATATTAATGATTTGCAGATATTTTCTCCTATTTGATAGGTAACCTTTTCATTTTGGTGATGGTTTCTTTTGCTTTTCAGTTTGATGTAGTTCCACTTGCTTTTTTTTTTTTTTTTTTACTTTTGTTGCCTTTGCTTTTGGTGTTAAATCCCCCCCCCCCCCCCCACCAAATATGTTGCCAAGACTGATGTCAAAGAGCTTATCACTTATACTTTCTTCTAGGGGTTTTATTGTTTCAGATCTTACATTCAGGTGTTTAATACATTTTGAGTTAATTTTTGTGGATAGTGTTACGATAGGGGTCCAGCTTCATTCTGTTGCATGTGGCTGTCCAGTTTTCCCAGCACCATTTGTTAAAGTGACCATCCTTTCCCCATTGTATATTCATGGCTCCTTTGTCATAAATTAGTTGACTGTATATGTGACTTATAAATCTTAAATAGCAGTGAGACAGGTAGAATTGATGTTGAAGTAGCAAATACCTCAAGGGACCTCCTTATGTTACCTCTAAGTTTTCTTGTATTGCACAGCCCTCAATAAGAGTCATTTTCAGAAAAATGGATTTATCTCATATATTGAAATCAGAAATGTGTTTCCAGTAATAATAAGAAATTAAAACCAGTTTAAATTAATTCTTACTCCCTAGGTACCGAAAACAAATGGAAGAAATGCAAAAGGCTTTCAATAAAACAATAGTAAAACTTCAGAATACTTCAAGAATAGCAGAGGAGCAGGTTGGTCATCTTCATGTCTTTTTTTTATATAAATTTCCATTGTATTTTGTATGCTTTCGCCGGTAAGAGGGATAAGTAATATTGGTTCACTTTTTCCCCAATAGCTGTAATATGTTTTCTAGTTTGTAGCAGCAATATCTGATGAAGAGAAAATTTTCTTTAGCATTATTTGTATTACATTTCAAGATTTGTATATGTGTATAGAAGTGCAGTGGACTTTTATGGAACTTTGTTAAACTCTGAAATCATTTGTAGTTTTCTATGTAGATAGTTTTATTGTTTGTAAATAAAAACAGCTGTTTCTTTTTAATATACCTTTTTCTTTCTTCTTTTTTCCCTTTTATCTCTTGCCTAGAGCTGTATAGTGATGCAATAGGAATGCTAATAGTGGCCATTCCCTGGTCTTGTTGGTTTTAAGGGATTGATTTCAGTATTGCATTATTAAATGTGATATTTATTAATAAGTTTTTATAGTGTGTTACCATGTTGAAGAAATTTTATACTTAACATTTCTAAAGGGTTTCTTGGGACTAGTGGATGGTGAAGTGAGGAGGCCTCAGATTGTAGAGTTTAGTTGCATCTTACTCTCTTTTTGTGACACATTATAATTGTGGTTCCACGTAAATTCCCCCCCCTGTTTTAAATTGAGGTTTGAGAGTTGTTTACATATTCTAAGTACAAGTCCCTTATCAGACACATACTGTGAAGATATTTTCTCCCAGTCCATAACTTGTTTCTCATTCTCATTCTCAAATGTATTATTTGAAGAGCAGAAATTTTTGATTTGTTAATAAAATATAATTTACCCATTTTTTCTTTGTTCTACAGAATCTTTGCCTGACCCAAATTCACAAAGACTGTTTTTCCTGTGTTTTCTTCTAGAATTTGTATAGTTTTAGTTTTACATTAGGTTTATGATCCATTTTAATTTTTATGTGTTGCAAAGTAGGAATCAAAGTGCTTTTGGAGGGGGGTTGAGAAACATGAATGTCTCTTCCAGCATCATTTATTGAAAAGATGATTCCCCCCCGAATTTTCTTTGTATTTTTGATAAAAATCAATTCATCGTATATACGTGGATTGCTTCTAGGTTTCTCTTGTGTTTTGTTCATCTGTCTTTTTGCTAATACTACATCGTTGTGATTACTGTAGCATTATAGGAGCTCTTGAATTTAGATAATCTGTGAATCCTTCAACCTTGTCTATCTTTTCCAGAGTTGTTTCGACTAATCTAGATTTTAGAATCAGCTTGTCAGTTGCTACCTAAAACAAACAAACAAACAAACAAACAAACAGAAACCCTCTTTGGATCTTGATTGGAATTGTGTTGAATTTTTAGATCGGTTTGGAGAATTGACATCTTAATAGTATTAAGTCCTCTGATCCATGAACATAATACTTAGTTCTTTAATATTTTCCCTTTGCTTTTCATGTAATGCCTATGCTTTATATGTAACATCTATGCTTTTGAATAATCTCATGTATCATTAACACTATTGGAAGTATATCTTGATTAGAAGTGTTAACCAACTTAATAAAATTAATACTTACCCTTTAAAACTGTCTAGAATTTATCAGTGTTTGTCAAATGTGAGTCAAAAGAAACAGTTTAATGAATCACATTCAGCATTTTAAAAAGATGAAGTAGATAGAAAGTACCACAGTGGATCACAGTGAGCGAAGTGAGTGAAACTTTTTGTTACAGTTTTATACCTCCACCTACAGTTGAGACTTAAAATGTATTTAAATCTAAATTTGAAAAACTTAGATTTAGAATCATAAGTAGTTATGTAGCTATTTCATGTAGGGTCCTAAATTAAGAGTGGAGATTTCCTCGACTTCTTCTTGTCATCTTTTCCTCCTTCCCAAATTCACTAGTAAGTTGAAATTTTTAGTACAGAATAACTACTGTAGGTGTATAACCATGAACACGATGCATAAGTCTCTAAAAGATGCATGCAAATGATATTTAAATAAAAACATGTTTGTTGATTATACAAGTTTGAAAATTTCAGAGTTGGGAAGATAGGTATTTTTGATGAATTTCTTTTCACCAGTGATAACTTATCATTGACTAGATGATCACTTGTAGGTTTTTGACTATGTGACATCCTAAGTTCCATCTTAATATGCTGTAAAATAGAACTTTTAAAACTTTCTTGGTATGAGCCTGCTTCATATCCAAAAACATTCTTCAAATATTTTTCAATATGTCTTTCTACCGATTGCTTTCATTAATAAAAAAAAATACATTTGATAAAGTGACTGTTCTCTGCTTAGCTGGTTATATGCTGGTTTATATATTTGGGGCCCATATTAACTTGAAAAGTAATTTTTATTAACTTAGTATTCTACATGGTAGCAGTGAGTGGCAAAATGTTTTTTGTGTGTGGGGTTTGTTTTTGGCTCAAGGCAGGGGAGGAAGGTTGAAATGTCACCCCCTCCACGGAATTTTTACAGTTTTTCCAGATTATTTTACTTGAATGTATAATGTAGTTAATGTACAGATGAAACACAAGGGAAAATAATAACTTATTTCTTCCTTTATTATAGGATCAGAGGCAGACTGAAGCCATCCAGTTACTACAGGCACAACTTACCAACATGGCGCAGCTCGTTTTAAATTTATCAACAACAGTAGCAGAATTAAAACATGAGGTAATTGTTATTGATGGTATTGTAGGACAGGTGTCATAAAGACAGGCTTCATATCTAAGAACTTTTGTTGAAGATTATCATTTACAGAGATCTTTTTCAGAACACCAGAATATAGCATTTTGTGGAAAAATACAAGTTTTTGGAAAGCATCGCTTTCATAGTTTAGGTCTTATCTAAAATACAATTATAAAGCAATTCTATTAAGCCTTTATAAACTTGGTAGTTTCAATACATAGTTCATTTTCAGTTCAAAAAGGCTTACTAAGTTGGTTAACAAAGAAAAATTTCATTGATTTAACAAATATATATTGAGCCACCAGTGTGTTTGAGACATGAGCTGTCCAGTCCTAGGTTGAGGCGTACAGCAGTGACTAGTCCCTGGCCTCAGGCTCCTGTCACCTGGGGGAGAGAGGAAAAACATACAGTAAATGTATGTGAAGGACAGTGGGGTAGAGAAGGAAACTGGTGGTGCTTTAAGTGTTGCTGCTTTAGCTAGGGTGATGTCGGAAGGGTTGCCTGAGGAGGTGGCATTAGAACTGAGTGCTCAAGAGGAGTTAGCTGCCACCCAGAGCCCGGGATCGGAAGAAATCTGTTAGTAGCAGAACTAGGGCAAAGGGCCTGTGATTAGAAACATAAAGAAATGTGTTTGGGGTCAGAAAGAAAGCTGGTATGACTAAAGCAGAGTGAATTAGAGAAGTGAGGGTAGGAAATGAGTTCGGGAAATTGGCGGGCCTGGTCATATAGGCCTTTGTAGGCAATTTAGAGTTTGAATTTTATTCTAATCACTGCAAGCCATTGGAAAGTATTAAGTAAAGAGGTAACATGGGTCATCGCATTGGCAACACTTTGAGAAACTCCCTTTTTGTTGCTCTGTGGAGAATTGCCTCTCAGGGACCACCAGCAAGAGCAGAATTGGGGAGGAAACCACTTAGGAGGCAATTGCAGTAGCCTGGGTGAGGTGATGTTGGCTGGGACTAGGATTTTAGAAATGGAGAACAGTTTGTGAAGTTCTCAATTTGTGAACAATTTGTGAAATATGTTGTGAAGTTGCTGAATTCACTGTATATTTAAGAGGTAGAAAAACAAGCCTTGCTGAAAGATTAGATGTGGGTTATGAGAAATTAAAGGTAATCCCCAGTCTTAAATCACTGGGCAGTTGGTGGTTTAGTTTTGTAAAATGGAAAAGACTAAGTAAGAACATGGTTTTTTTTCCTCCCAGGAGAAGATAGTACAAATGGAAAAATGAAATATATGTGCCAAAATGTTGATGATTGGTGAATATAGGTGAAAGGCGTACATACCTTCGTTAGAAATTTTTTTAAAAATTAGGAGGAAAAGAAAAAGTAAAACGTTACCTTCATAGTACATTTTCAAAGAGCATACCTTACATTTATGGTTTTGAAGCACATTGAAAAAATACTTACAGTGATTTGTCCTTTGAACTTTAATTCCCATTGTATTTTTTTCTAGTATGATTTTAAAATTGTTGTTGTTGTTAATAAACCTAAACCCTCTTCTCATCTCAGGTTTCAGATCGACAGAGCTATCTTGTTATATCTTTGGTTCTCTGTGTTATCTTGGGACTGATGCTTTGTATGCAGCGTTGTCGAAACAGTTCTCAATTTGATGGAGATTTTATTTCAAAACTTCCTAAAAGTAATCAGTATCCAAGCCCTAAAAGGTAAGTCATCATTATTTCACCATTTTCTTTTTATGGTTTTGAGAAATGTGAGCAAATAAAGAGATACTGAGATGATGTCTTTCCTCATATAATTATCTTAAAAGCGAAATGTTAAAAACTTCATTGGAACTAGAGAGATTGTCCTGTGCCTAGAAGGTTTTATAGACTCTAGTAGAGAAAACACTAATAATACGTGCATAAAAGCTTATGAAATGTTTCGGTTGTGAAAGATGCTTTAATGTGGACTTCAAAGGGGAGGAGGAGAATAGGTATTTTAATATAGCACCTCCTAGAGAATGATCCTTAATTTTTTTACATGTATTATCAATAACTGGAGTGTTACCTTAGAGATTAGTCCTATGTGTCATGTACAGTTCTCTAGCTACCATATAGCCCCAACTACAGAGTAAATTATATCTATTTTACTCATTGTGCCCAATGATGATTTTTCTTATTAGGTGTTTCTCGTCCTATGATGATATGAATTTGAAAAGGAGAACTTCATTTCCACTCATCAGATCCAAGTCTCTACAGTTAACTGGCGAAGAAGGTAGATTTTTGTGGATATGTAATAAGTGTATGGAAACATTAATCTAGCTTCCTTCTAGCATAAGTGTAACGTCAATGTTCTGTTTGAGACCACCTGCAACAGAATAGTGGGTATAACTAGCCTTTGTGTTTGTGCTGTGTCAAAGCTACCTTACCATTTCCACACTTTTAATCTATCTTTGTTCCTAAAGGTCCAGAGGGTGGGGTGGGGGGTACTTAGTTAATTAGCTATTGGTAGCCTTTGCACATGCTCCTGTTTAGAAGTATTTCTTTTTAGAGAGGGGTGTTTGAGAAAGTTCAGCAGATATGGAAAACCTGAATGTGCTTCCATAGTATCCTGTGCTTATCTGCCTCCTCTTCCTATACAGGTAGGACCCCTTTTGTCTCTAGTTTAGGATTGTGAGGCACTTTCTGAAAAATAAATCGGATCTCTTTTTTATGGCCCAGGGTCTCCCAGGGTCTATAGTAGTAGTTTATTGTCTAATATTTAATGAATACTTACATTTAAATGAATGGATGTGTACTGAGTGGCCATTTTCCTATATCAGTACTTTTTATAATTAGTATCGTAATTAGTGCTTATTGAAAGACTTATCTTCATAGCAATATTAAAATAACCAAATTAATTATATATTTCAGTTAGTCTTTCTTAGTAATCATTAGATTTGCTTTCTTTGGGATTTAGTAACTGAGCAGCATGTTTTTAGTGAGTCATTCAAGCAGTCATTCCTGAGCTTCTCTGGTTTACTATTATCACAAAACTACAGACTTAATCCATTGCATGTGGGTTTACTTAGCGCTAGTAAATTTTCATCCTACTCCCTGCTTTTTTTCTTTCTCTCTTTTATTCTTTTGGCTGATAAGTCTTTTTATAACTGAATTTTTTAAATGAAGTATTATTTGTTCAAGAAAGTGTAATTATCATAAGGTAAGGCTTGATGAATTTTCACAAACCAAACATACATGTGTGACCAACACCCAGATTAAGGAGCAGAATGTTATCCAGCACCATGCTCTTTTTCATCACTGCTTATCTCCTCTCAGTATAGCTACTACATATTTTGAGATTATGAGATTCATTCTCCATGTCACTGACTGTAGTTGTAGTTTGTTCAGCCTCATTCCTGTGTAGTACTGCATTATACAGATATTCTAAATTATTCATTTACATTGGATTATTTTATGTTTGAGGCTATTACATATCTTTTAGCAAACATACATGTATGCACATCTGTTGGATATATGCCAGAAATGAGATTACTAGATCATAAGATTGTGTATATTCTGCTTTAGTAAATATTGTCACACAGTTTTCTAGAGTGTTATATGAATTTACCCTCCCATCAGCTATGTTTGAAAGTTCCATTTATTCCACATTCCTACTAACGTTTAGTATTGTTGGTCTTTTAGCCATTCTGGTGGGTGTATATGTATTACTTATTTGACCTATATTTGTGTGAATAGGAAATATATTGAGATATTTCTCTCAGCATTTCTAATCTTATTTTAAATTCGTTGACTATTTTGCTATTTCTCTTCTCTTGATGTAGCTCTTAAAGGCCAAATAGAATAGCCTTTTATAACTGATAATAGAATTATTTCTGTTTTAAACAGCTATGTCATCTTGGTTCATCTTTTACAATTAAAAGGTTGAATACAGTAGGTAGGAAACTGGCTTTAATTCTGATTCTGCTATTTGTTACTTCATTTATTTCTTCCGTTTGAATTAAATCTCTTCTTAAGACATTTATTATAGTCTGCTTTGATTTTAGCCATCCTGTACTTGCTTTATTTTTAATTCTAAGCTCTATGAGACAGGTCTATGTCTTATTTTATTTTAATAAAAGATAGATAACACAATTTATCATCTTGAAATTTAAGTTTATCTACTTAGCTCAGTAATGTTAAGTATATTCACATTGATGTGAAATAGATCTCCAGAACTTTTTGTTCTGTATATTTTGTAAATCCGAAATGTTCTATCCATTCAACAAATCCCCTTTGTTCCCCTCTTCCCAGCCCCTGGTAACCATCATTATGTTTTCTGTTTCTATGAATTTTACTACTTTAGTTAACATGTAAGTAGAATCATACACTATATGTCTTTCTGTGACTGGTTTATTTCACTTAGCATAATGTCTTCTGGAGTTCCCTTTGTGGCTCAGTGGTTAACAAACCGGATTAGGATCCATGAGGATGTGGGTTCGATCCCTGGCCTCGCTTAGTGGGTTAAGGATCCATTGTAGCCCTGAGCTGTGGTGTAGGTCAGAGACACTGCTCGGATCCTGCATTGCTGTGGCTGTGGCATAGGCCACGGCCGTAGCTCCAGTTTAACCCCTAGCCTCGGAACTTGCATATGCCATCGGTGCAGCCTTAACAAAAAAAAAAGTCTTCATGTTTCATCCATGTTGTAGCCTGTAACAGGACTTTCTTTTTTTTGACTGAATAATATTTCATTTTACAGATATATATCATGTTTTGTTTATTCATCTGTTGATGTGCATTTGGTTTGCGTCTGCTTCCTGGCTGTTGTGAAATAATGGCTGCTTTGAACCTCGGTGGGCAAATATCTCTTTTTTTAATGTGTATAATTATATAATTTTTTCCATTATAGCTAGTTTACAGTGTTCTGTCACTTTTCTACTGTATAGAATGGTGATCTAGTTACACATACATGTATACATTATTTTTTCTCACATTATTATGCTCCATAATAAGTGACCAGACATAGTTCCCAAGTGCTACACAGCAGAATCTCATTGCTAATCCATTCCAAAGGGAATAGTCTGCATCTATTAATCCCAGTACTCCATCCATGCCACTCCCTCCCCCTCCCCCTTGACAACCGCAAGTCTATTCTCCAAGTCCATGATTTTCTTTTCTGTAGAAAGGTTCATTTGTGCCATATATTAGATTCCAGATATAATTGATATCATATGGTATTTGTCTTTCTCTTTCTGACTTAACTTCACTCAGTATGAGAGTCTCTGGTTCCATCCATGTTGCTGTAAATGGCATGATTTTGTTCTGTTTTATGGCTGAGTAGTATTCCACTGTGTATATATACTACATCTTCCTAATCCAATCATCTGTTGATGGACATTTGGATTGTTTCCATGTCTTGGCTATTGTGAATAGAGCTGCAGTGAATAGGCGGGTACCTGTGTCTTTTTCAAGGAAAGTTTTGTCCGGATATATGCCCAAAAGTGGGATTGCTGGGTCATATGGTAGTTCTATATGTATAGTTTTCTAAGATACCTCCATACTGTTCTCCATAGTGGTTATACCAGCTTACATTCCCTCCAACAGTGCGGGAGGGTTCCCTATTCTCCACACCCCCTCCAGCATTTGTTATTTGTGGACTTATTAATGATGACCATTCTGACTGGTGTGAGGTGGTATCCTGTGGAAATTTTGATTTTGATTTCTCTAATAATCAGTGATGTTGAGCATTTTTTCATGTGCTTGTTGGCCATCTGTATATCTTCCTTGGAGAGATGTCTATTCAGGTCTTTTGCCCCTTTTTCCATTGGGTTGTTGGCTTTTTTGCTGTTGAGTTGTATAAGTTGTTTGTATATTTTAGAGATTAAGCCCTTGTCAGATGCATCATTTGAAACTATTTTTCTCCCATTCTGTAAGTTGTCTTTTTGTTTTCTTTTTGGTTTCCTTTGTTGTGCAAAAGCATGTCAGTTTGATTAGGTCCCACTGGTTTATTTTTGCTTTTATTTCTGTTGCTTTGGGAGACTGACCTGAGAAAATATTCATAAGGTTGATGTCAGAGAATGTTTTGCCTATGTTCTCTTCTAGGAGTTTGATGGTGTCTTGTCTTATATTAAAGTCTTTCAGCCATTTTGAGTTTATTTTCATGCATGGTGTGAGAGTGTGTTCTAGTTTCATTGATTTGCATGCAGCAGTCCAGGTTTCCCAACACTACTTGCTGAAAAGACTGTCTTTTTCCCATTTTATGTTCTTGCCTCCCTTGTCAAAGATTAATTGACCATAGGTGTCTGTCTGGGTTTATTTCTGGGTTCTCTGTTATGTTCCATTGGTCTGTCTGTCTGTTTTGGTACCAGTACCACATTCTCTTGATGACTGTGGCTTTGGAATGTTGCCTGAAATCTGGGAGAGTTATGCCTCTTGCTTGGTTTTTGTTCCTCAGGATTGCTTTGGCAATTCTGGGTCTTTTGTGGTTCCATACACATTTTTGGATTGTTTGTTCTAGTTCTGTGAAAAAATGTCATGGGTAATTTGATAGGGATTGCATTGAATCTGTAGGTGGCTTTGGGTAGTATGGCCATTTTTATAGCATTAATTTTTCCAGCCCAGGAGCATGGAATATCTTTCCATTTCTTTACATCTTCTTTAATTTCCTTGATTAATGTTTTATAGTTCTCAGCATATAAGTATTTTATCTCCTTGGTCAGGTATATTCTTGGGTATTTGATTTTTTGGGGTGCAATTTTAAAAGGTGTTGTATTTTTGTATTCCATTTCCAATATTTCATTGTTAGTATTCAGAAATGTGACTGATTTCTGAATGTTAATCTTATATCCTGCTACTTTGCTGAATTTCTTGATCCGTTCAGGTAGTTTTTGGGTTGAGTCCTTGGGGTTTTCTATATATAGTATCATGTCATCTGCATACAGTGACAGTTTTACCTCTTCTCTTCCTATTTGGATGCATTTTATTTCTTTGTTTGTCTGATGGCTGTGGCTAGGACTTCCTATACTATGTTGAATAACAGTGGTGAGAGTGGGCATCCTTGTCTTGTTCCAGATTTTAGTGGGAAGGCTTCCTCCATTGAATATTATATTTGCAGTGGGTTTGTCATAAATGGCTTTGATTATATTAAGGTATGTTCCCTCTGTACCCACTTTGGTAAGAGTTTTGATCATGAATGGATGTTGGACTTTGTGAAATGTTTTTTCTTCATCTATTGAGATGATCATGTGATTTTTGACTTCTCTTTTGCTAATGTATGCTGTTGATTGATTTACCTGTGTTGAACCATCCTTGTGAACCTGGGATGAATCCCACCTGTTCATGGTGTATAATCTTTTTTATATGTTGTTGATTCAGATGGCTAAAATTTTGTTGACAATTTTTGCATCTGTATTCATCAAAGATATTTGCCTATAGTTCTCTTTTTTGGTGGTATTTTTGGTTTTGGAATTAGGGTGATGGTGGCATCATAGAATGCCTTTGGGAGTGTTCCTTCTTCTTCAACTTTTTGAAAAATTTTAAGGAGGATGGGTATAAGTTCCTCTTTGTATGTTTGGTAGAATTCACCTGTGAAGTCATCTGGCCCTGGACTTTTATTTGTAGGGAGTGTTTTTATGACATACTCAATTTCATTTCTAGTGATTGGTCTCTTCAGTTGATCTATTCTTAATTCAGTATTGGCAAGCTGTATGTCTCTAGAAAGTTGTCCATTTCTTCTAGGTTATCAAATTTATTAGCTTACAGTTGTTCATAGTATACTCTCATGGTTTTTTGTATTTCTGTAGTATCCATTGTGACTTCTCCTTTCTCATTTCTTATTTTGTTTATTTTGGTTTTTTTCTCTCCTCTTCTTGGTGAGTCTAGCCAGAGGTTTTCAATTTTGTTTACCTTTTCAAAGAAACAGCTCTTGGTTTTACTGATTTTTTTTTTCTATTGTTTTTTGAATCTCTATCGATTTACTCTCTGACCCTTATGATTTCCTTCCTTCTACTGATTTTATTTTTTGTTTGTTCTTTTTCTAATTCATTTAGGTGGTAGGTTGTCAATTTGAGATTTTTCTTTTTTGAGGAGGGCCTGTATTGCTATGAATTTCCCTTTGAGCATTGCTTTTATGGCATCCCATAAATTTTGAGTGGTTGTATCTTAATTATCATTTTGTCTCAAGGTATTTTTTAATTTCCTTCTTGATTTCCTCATTGACCCATTGGTTTTTTAGTAACATGTTGTTTAGTCTCCATGTAGTCAGTGTTTTCTAATTTCTTTTCCTGTGGTTGATTTCTAGTGTCATGCCATTGGGGTCAGAGAAGAGCCTTGAAATAATTTCCGTGCTCTTAAATTTGCTGGGCTTAGCTTTGTGTTCCAGTATGTGATCAATTCTTGAGAATGTTCCATGTGCACTTGAGAAGAATGTATATTCTGATTTTTTGGGGGTGTAATGTCCTGAAAATGTCCATTAAGTCTAACTTTTCTATTGTGTCCTTTAGGATCTCTATTGCCTTCTTGATTTTCTATCTAGCGGATCTGTCTACTGATCTGCGTGGGGTGTTAAAGTCTCCTACTATGATTGGATTCCCATTAATTTCTCCTTTTATGTCTGTTAGTATTTGTTGTATGTATCTGGGTGCTCCTTGGGGCATATATGTTGATGATAGTAATATCCTCTTCTTGAATGGATCCTTTAACCATTAAGTAGTGTCCTTCTTTATGGCCTTCGTTTTAAAGTCTGTTTCGTCTGATATGAGTATTGCAATTCCTGCTTTCCTGTCTTGTCCATTGGCATGAAATATCTTTTCCCATCCCCTCACTTTCAATCTATATGTGTCCTTTGCCCTAAGGTGAGTTTCTTATAGACAGCAGATTGAAGGTGTTTGCTTTTTATACAATCTGCCACTGTGTCTTTTGATTGGAGCATTCAGTCCATTGACATTTAAGGCGATTATTGATAGATGTTTATTTATTGCCATTTTAAACCTTGTGTTCCAGTTGATTCTCTTTTTTTTTTTTTGGTTGGATGGTTTCCATTTGTTTTATGCTTGAGTACTTTTCAGTTTTTGTGAATGTAATGTTTGGTTTTGATTTGTGGTTGCCCTTTTTTTTAAGTATGTTAATCCCTTCCTATATCTGCTTCCTTTAGCCTGATAGTCATATAGGTTCAAACACATTATTAAAATAAAAACATAATCTATGTTTTCTTAGTTTTCTTTCCCACATTGTGTGATTTTGATGTCTTTTTTTTTTTTTTAACATCTTCATGTCAAGATCTGTATGCTAGCTTATTTAAGTGATTGATTTCCAATTGCGGTTTCCTCCATCCTAATTCTTCTTACTTTTTTTTTTTTTAATTTAGAGAAGCCCTTTCAGTATTTCTTTTCGAATGGGTTTCGTATTGCTGTACTCTTTTAGCTTTTGTTTGCTGGAGAAATTCTTTATTTTCCCTTCTATTTTAAATGATATTCTTGCTGGATAGAGTATTCTATGTTGCAGATTTTTTTCCTTTCAGCACTTTAAATGTATCTTGCCACTCCCTTCTGGCCTGTAGTGTTTTTGTAGAGAAATCAGCTGATAACCTTATTGGGGGGGTTCCCTTATAATTAATGCTTTGCTTTCCTCTTGCTGCCTTTAGAATCCTCTCTTTAACTTTTACCATTTTTATTATAAAATTTCTTGGTGTGAGCCTGTTTGGGTTCAACTTGTTTGGAGCCCTCTGTGCTTCCTGTATCTTGATATCTGTTTTCTTTAGATTTGGAAAGTTTTCAGCCATAATTTCTTCAAATATATTTTCCATCCCCTTTTCTTTTTCTTCTCCTTCTGGAATTCCTATTATGTGTAGATTGGCCCACTTTATATTATCCCATAGATCTCTTATATTGCTTTCATGTTTTTTCATTTGGTTTTCTGTCTGCTGTCCTGATTGGGTGATTCCCCTTATTTTATCTTCCGCATTACTAATTCGTTCCTCTGCATTATTCATTCTGCTCTTTATTGCGCTTAGTTCAGTTTGCATCTCTGAAAGTGAGTTTTCTAGTTTTTCTTGCCTCCTTGGTATTTTTCTAGTTCCTCTCTAAAGGAATCTGCATTACTGTTCATATCCTCTTGTAATTCCTTATTTTCACTGTCTCTCTTTTGAACTCAATGTCTGTCAGACTGCAGAGGTCAGTTTCATTGTTTGCTGCTTCATGTGAATTCTGTTCCTTTAACTGGGAATGGTTTCTGTGCTTCGTCATCTTGCTTGTGTTTTTGTTTTTCTGTGAGTTTGGGGAAGCCAAACTGTGGTCTTGTAAGGCTACTTCTATGCAAGTGTACCCCTATGTATTTTGGGGGGGTTCCTATTTATTTTTGGTGTGGGAGTTTGAATATTTGCTGTCTCTTTCATTGGTGTGTTATCCCCAGGATGCTCACTGTGTTTTCAGGGAGAAGGCAATGGGTAGGGCCAGCAGTCAGTGCTGGTCATTGGGCTCTTAACAGCAGCAGCAAGGACCTGCAGAAAGGTGGCACAGGCTATTTCTAGTTAGTGGGCTCTGGGAAGTGGTAATGAGCTCTAGGCAGATCTACAAGGTGACCAGAGCATTTGGCAGTAGCAGCAGCAGGGTGCGTGAGTTCCCAGGGGAGCGAGAGCAACAAGAGCTTGTGTTCATTTGCAGTGCCCTCCTCTTAGGTGATTGGAACTGCAGGTGGTACCTGTTCAGGGTCCCCTAGTAGTAGCGGGCCACACCGCCTCTGGGGTCAGTCTTAACTGTGGTGTTTTGACCCCGCCATCTGTAGACCTTGCATGAAACAACCCATCTCAGCCCACATAGGAGGTGTTGCACAGGAGATCAGGTGTGCGGGTATTGCCTGTAGCATTTGACAGTGGCAGCAGCAGGATAGGTGTGTTCCCAGGGGTGCTAGAGCACCAACATGTGGTGTTTGGTCACAATGCCCTCCTCTGTGGTGCCCTTGAGGTGAGTGGGGCTGCAAGTGGTGTCTGTTCACAGACCCCTAGTGGTGCAAGCCACTCCCACCTCTGGAGCCAGCGATAACTGTGGTGATTTGCCCCTGCCTCCTATAGACCATGCAAGAAGCACCTCGTTCTGCTTAGCCCCCACAGACGGTGCTGCACAAGCTGCTCCTAGTTGTAGGTTCCTGGAAAGGGACTGTGGTCAAGCATCTGGACACTGCCCTGAGTGTTAGGCAGTGGCAGAATCAGGGCGGGTTTGTTCCCACGGGAGCAGAAGCAACAACAGGTGGTGTTCTGTCGCAGTGTCCTTTTCTGTGGTGCCGTCTGAGGTAGTTGTGACTGCAAGTGATTGTTGTTCAGCTATCACTGATGGCGGTTGGCCACACCCACCTCTGGAGTCAGAGATAACTGGCGGTTTACCCCCACCACCTGCAGACCACGCACGAAGCACTCTGTGCCACTTAGTCCATGCAAAAGCTACTGTACCAGCTGCTCCTAGTTGTAGGGTCTTGGGATAGGACAGTGACCAAGTGGTCTGGGCACCACCCAGAGCATTTGGCAGTGGCAGCTGCAGGGCGGGTGTGTTCCCAGGGAAGTGAGAGCAGTGTACGGTGCTTGGTTGCAGTGCCCTCTTTTTTTCTTTTTAGCCAACCCCTGAGGTGACTGGGGTAGCAGGTGGAGCCCACTCACAGGCCCCCAGTGGTGGCAAGCCATGCCTCCCTCTGGCCTCTGAGACAACCACTGCAGTCTGTCCCTGCCACCTGTAGATCACAAAAGGCACCACGTCGCACTTAATGATGCCCTTAGCCCACGAAGAGGTGCCTGGCCTCCGGTAGCCTGCACAGGAAGCGCCCGGTCTCCCCTAAATGAGCAAGAGGCTTCTCGCTGCCCATAGCTTGTGCCAGAGCAACCCTGCCCTCTGAGAGCCCGTGGGCATGCACATGCTCTGGTGCAGGGAGTTTCCTATGGTGGCCTACCCCTCCTCCTCTTGCCCTCCCCAACAGTGGCACCTTGCCTCTCCTGCAGGTCTAGACCTTCTCCTGGGTTCCCTCTGCTGTGGCTTCCCCTCCCCGCCCTTGGCATACCATTCCCCTACCTGTAGTGCACTGTTCCTTAGCCCCTTAGGCTCTCTCCACACTGCCAGCCCCAGTCCTCTCCCCAGGACTGACCTCTGGAACCTAAGTCTCAGTGCCCAGCCCCCACCCGAGCATCTCAGGCTGTAGTGTCTGGGGCGGTGGTGCAGATGCTCTGTGTGGTTCTCACTCTGCTTTGCTGTTCTCAGTCCAACTGCTGTGCTTTTCTTGGCGACTTTGAGGTCCCTCCAACTCGGCTGATCTGTCAGTTATGTGGCTTCCCAGAATGTGGGTTCCTTTTCTCCTTCATAGCTCCCTTTCAGGAATGCTAGTCCTGTGCTGATTACTTTCCTTTTTTTTTCTTTTGTTCTACCCATTTATGTCAAGGGTTTCTCTCCCTTTTTGGAGGTTTAAGTTCTTCTGCCAGCATTCAGTTGACGTTCTGTTTGAGTAGTTTCACGTGTGTTTTTTTGATGTGTTTGTGGGAGGTCAGTGTGACCTCTCACTCCTCCGCCATCTTGCTCCGCCCTCCCTCATTTCAAATGTCTCTTAAAGACCTTGCTTTCAAATCTTGTGGGTGTATACTTGACCCTTGAACAGTGTTGGAGTTAGGTACACTGACTCTGTGCAGTTGAAAATTCACATATAATTTATAGTTGTCCCGCCATATCCATGATTCCTTGACATCCAAGGTTCTGAATCAACAGATTGAGCCAGCTACATATAGTGTAGTACTGTAATATTTGCTGTTTGCAGTTCCAGGGTCAACTATATACTCAAGTGGGATTGCTTGATCATATGGTAATAATGTGTTTTTTGAGGAACCTTTATAGTGTTTTCCCTAGTGGTTGTACTATTTTACAGTCCTACCAACAGTGAACAATGGTCCCAGATTTCTCTACATCCTCACAATACATGTTTTCTATTTTGATAGTAGCCATCCCAATGGGTGTGAGATAGCTCATTTTGCTTTTGATTTACATTTCTCTGATGATTAGTGATGTTGAGCATCTTTTCATGTGCTTGTTGGCCATTTGTAAATCATCTTTGAAGAAATGTCTATTCAAGTCCTCTGCTCATTTTTTAATCACATTAGTTTTTTATTATTAATTGAAAGAGTTCTACATACATAGTCTGGATATTAATCCCTTATCAGATATGATTTATAGGTTGGATTTTCACTCTGTTGATTGTATCCTTTGATGGACAGAAGGTTTTTTTTTTTTAAAGTTTGATTAGTCCCGTTTTTCTGTTTTTGCTTTTGTTTCTTGTACTTAAAAAAAAAATCGTATCTAAGAAGTCATTGCCAAGGCACTTGTCATGAAGTTTTTTCCCCTATGTTTTCTTCTAGAAATTTTACAGTTTTAGGTATTATGTTTAAGTCCTTAATCCATTTTGAAACTTCTATGTATGGTGTAAGATAAGGGTTCAGCTTCATTCTTCTGTATGTGGATATCCAGGTTTCCCAGCACTGTTTGTTGAAGGGCCTGTTCTCTGCCCATTGAGTGGTCTTGGCAGCCTAGTTGAAAATTATTTGACAATATGTGTGAGGGCTTATTTCTGGATTTTTTTTATTTTTTGGATTTTTTTTTGCATTGGTCTGTATGTAGGCCTTTCTATCAGAACCACACTGTGATTACTTGTAGCTTTGTATATTGTTTTGAAATCAGTCAGTGTGACTCTTCTAACTTTATTTTTCTTTTTCAAAATTATTTTGCCTATTTTAGGTCACTTGGGATTTGATATAAATTTTAGGATACATTTCAGCAAAAAATACTGTTGGGATTTTGAAGGGGTCATTGTTTAATCTGTAGATTGTTTTGGTGGTATGAACATCTTGACAATTAAATCTTCCAGTCATGAACGTGAGATGTCTTTCCTTTTCTTTGTACCTTCTTTAATTTCATTGATGTTTTGCAGTTTGTACTTTGATTTGTTGACCAGCCAGGTGGACCAAAATGCTTTTGATTTTCTTTATACCACATTTTTATTGTGGAATGGAAGTACAAAAAAGTACATAAAATTGAAATTTACAACATGTGGTGTAATTATAAGGTGAATGCCTGTATAATACCCAGATCAAAAAATAGAACAAGGCCTGTACTTTCAGAAATGCTCCTTGTTAAAGGTAACTACCTTGACTTTCGAAATAATCGTATTCTTAATTTTCTTAATAGTTTTACCTATTTAGATTCCTCAACAATCTAATTTGATTTTGGCCTGGTTTTGAGCTCTTGATAGGTAGAATCATACCATATATACTCTTTTTTTCTTCTTTCCTTCAGCATTCTATTTGTAAATTCATATACTTGCATATTCAGTATTATATAGTATTTCAGTAACTAATTAAATCACAGTGTAGTTATCTATTCTGCTGTGTTGCTTACAGTTTGGGGCTATTACAAATAATGCTGCTGTAAACATTCCCTTTGTTTACCAGCACATGGTTGCATGAGTTTCTCTGGGAATATAACCTAGATGAAAAATTACTGGGTTGTAGGCTATGTTTTTTTGAAAATTACAAGATAATGGTAGACTTTTCCAAAGTGGTCAGTTTATCCTTCCACCAGTACGATGAGAATTCCCATTACTCTACATTTTTGCCAACAAAAGTATAGAATTGTCCAGTTTTAAACTGTTAACCTCATTGCAGTTATAATTGGCATTTACCTGACTGCTAATGACATTGAGCCTGTTCACGTATGCCTTTTAGTCATTTGACTTTCCCAGACATTAAATTTTTTGCCTATTCATTCATTCATTTTCATACTCACTTATAAAGGTTTAGATCCTAATTGTTGGTTAAATTTGTTGTAGAGATCTTACTTTACTTTTAAGACTTAATCTGTTTTCTTTTATATGGAATCTTTTCAGTAAAAGAAGCTTTTAATTTTAATGTAATCATATTAAAATTTTTCCTTGTTATGGTTAGTGCTTTTTCTCTTGTTTAAACTGAACTTTTTTTTTTTTTTTTTTTTTTTTGGGCCACCCTTGTGACATACGGAGATTCCCAGGCTAGGGGTCAAATTGGAGCTATAGCTGCCAGCCACAGCAATGCAGGATCCAAGCTGTGTCTGTGACCTACACCACAGCTCATGGCAACACCAGCTCCTTAACCCACTGAGCAAGGCCAGGGATCAAACCTGCATCCTCATGGATACTAGTCAGATTCATTTCCACTGAGCCACGATGGGTACTCCAAAACAGAATTTTTTTACTCCAGGTTTATGGATGATATTCGCTTTAAATGTTTGTTTTGGCTTTTATTTTTTGGGTTTTAATCTGTCTGGAACTGATTTTTTGTATATGGTGATGTCAGGTAGGGCTTCCATTATAAAATTTTGTGTGAAGTTGAGTTGTTTCAGGTTTATTGGCCATTATTGTCTCTGTAAATATTTAGAATCATTTATTAAATGTTTCATCAAAAAATTATTAGTCTTTGGGTTGCGATTACACTGAATCTACATATCAGTTTGGGAAGAAGATAGCATCTCTGTTTATTCCAGAAGGTCAAACTTTGGGGAGTTTTATTTCTAGAATGTTTTTTGAGACTGTTGAAAATGGCAATGTTTGTGTTTATGGCTGGTATATAGAAATGCAATGGGTTTTTGTGCTTTTGAAGTTTGCCATGTAGTTAGATTCTCTGCTTGCTGTATCTGTCCACTTTTTGATAGAATATTAAAGTCTCCAGCTATAATAGTAGATTCATGTTTCTTCTAGTTCTACCAGTTTTTGCCTGATGTGTTTTGGCACTATTGTGAGACATACACACACGTTAAAGATTGTTATGTCTTCTTGGAGAATTGGCCCCTTTATCATTGTAAAGTATCACTCTTTCCTTCTTCTGAAATCTACTTTGTCTGAAATTAATGTGCCATTTTTGCTTTCTTTGCTTTGTATATGTTTTTTCATCCCTATACCTTTCATCTGTATATATCTTTATATTTAAAGTGGATTTTGGAGTTCCTTTGTGACTCAGTGGGTTAAGTATCTGGTGGTGTCACTTCAGCAGCCTGGCCCAGGACCATATGCTGCAGGAGCATCCAAAATGGGGGAGTGGGGGGGAGAGATAATCCTAATTCCTCCCTTCCATTCCTTATATCATTGTTGTCATTTTTTTACTTTTACATAAGCACACTCAGATACATTGTTGCTATTATTGTTTTGAACAATTTGTTAGATGGATTTAAAAATAAGCAAAGTGAAAGCTTTAATCTCACCTTCACTCATTCCTTCTCTGATGCTCTTCATGTGTATCTGAGTTTCTGATCTATATTATTTTTCTCCTTTCTAAAGAACTTTAAACATTTCTTGCCAAGCAGGTCTATTAGCAACAATTCCTTAGTTTTTAGCTTGTATCTTTGATTTTTTGAACTTAGTGTATGATATGCCTGGATGTAGTATTTTTGCATTTGTCCTGCTTGGTTTTCTCTGAGATTCCTGGATCTTTGACTTGCTGACATTGATTTGGAATTCTGTCATTATATTCAAAATATTGCTTCTTTCCTTTTCTCTCATTCTTATCCTCTGGTATTCTCATTACTCTTATGTCACAGCTTTTGTAGTTGTAGTTGTCCACCATAGTTTTTAGGTATTTGGTTCTTTTTGGTCTTTTTTCCCTCTACATTTTAGTTTTGGAAGTTTCTGTTGTCATATCCTCCAGCTCAGTGATTCTTTATCAGTCTACTAATAAACTCAAAGGCATTCTTCATCTCTGTCATTCTAATCTGTCATTTTTCATTTTTTTTAGAATTTCATCTGTTTACATTATCCATCTGTTCTTTCATGTTGTCAGCTTTTTTCCATTTAAGGCCTTAATGTATGCTTTTTAAAAATTGATGGTCTAATAATTTCAACATTCCTGCCATATCAAACTCTGGTTCTGAGATTGCTTAGTCTTTTCAAACTGTGGAGTTTTTTGCCTTTTTTTAGTGCTTTGTAATTTTTTATTGAAAGAATAAAACACACAGGTAATCACCAATTTATGATGGCTCAACTTAATATTTCAACTTTGGGAGTTCCCGTCATGGCGCAGTGGTTAACGAATCCGACTAGGAACCATGAGGTTGAGGGTTCGGTCCCTGCCCTTGCTCAGTGGGTTAACGATCCGGCATTGCCGTGAGCTGTGGTGTAGGTTGCAGATATGGCTCGGATCCCGCGTAGCTGTGGCTCTGGCGTAGGCTGGTGGCTACAGCTCCGATTGGACCCCTAGCCTGGGAACCTCCATATGCCGCGGGAGCAGCCCAAGAAATAGCAAAAAGACAAAAAAAAAAAAAAAAAAAAAAAAAAAATTTCAACTTTGCAATGATATGAAAGCAATATGCATTCAGTAGAAGCTGTACTTTGAATTTTGACCTTTCTCAGGCTAATAATATGCAGTATTATGCTCTCATGATACTGGAAAGTGGCAGCAAGCTCTCAAGACAAAAATGACTTTTGTGTTCAACTAGACTTCTGGATTCCTACTTTTCCTTCAGTTGTAGCTTGGGATTACTTACTTAGTTTTGCTGTCCTTTCAGTGCTTTTAATGATTTTTTTTAAAAAATTCATATTTAATTGCTTTCAGTGGAGAGGTTACCCTGAAAAACATTAACAACCATTCCTAAAAGTAGACACCATGTTCTTTAAAAAGTGATTTGAATAAGATTAGTAATCTAATAGAAATGACTACTTAAATGGATGTTTGGATATTTTCATATACTTAGTGACATAACAGATTTCTGGGACATAATGTAAAAAATTGTAATTGGTTGAATCATGTTATCAGTAAATTTCTGATACATGAATTTGCTGCTTAGAACCTTCTGCCTGCATCAGACCATTATTTACTTTTAGTGGGTTGGATAGGACTAAAGTCTCAAAGCCCTTCTTTTGTATGTGCATTTATCTTGTCAGTATGGGGGTAGCATGGAGTTATCTTAGATATGCTTATGTAATGAAATTTTAGAAACCTAGTATTTCTATTTCTATTAGCTAGTATTTCTAATTTACTCACTGTGCCAGAAGTGTTTATTCATTATTGCTTGATCATTTATAGTGTTCAAGCTATTTTGAGATTTTGGAGTTCAGTAGTTTTGATCACAGTAAATCGTAGTAATAAACAATTAGAAAAAACCTCCTGGACCCCTTTTTCTGTGTATGTTCCTTTAACTGGCTTTCATACTCAGTCTCATCTGCTTAATTGCATATGGTCAACCCATATTTGCAACAGAGCGTAGAGTTTAGTCTTTCACAAAAATATTAGCTTACCTGGTAATGTTATTTTTCTCACCAGGTAAGAGGGTAGAGCTGTCCCAAAGAAGGATCCTCACTGTGTTGGCTGATAGCCAGCTATAAGTTAAAAACTTAGGCAAATTATTTGATGATGACCAATCAAGCCCAAAATAAGAATGGTACCCTCTACCTAATTAATGCTTTAATGCTTATTAATTTCAAATGTATAAATAATATGATTAACCTGACAAATATAAATTCATTGGTTCAGTTAAGAAAATCATAGAGGTAATACAATATTTATAGTATTTAATCAGAGTATAATCTAGTTTCCATTTTACATCTGCTTTTTATTTTTTTTTATTACTTACAGTAGACCCAAATGACTTGTACATTGTAGAACCCCTCAAGTTCTCTCCAGAAAAAAAGGTAATGTTTTGTTTCCTTTTTAAGTATATTGGTGTGTTATGTGGGTATAAAGAAATAGGTTGAAAGTTTTAATACAACTTTTAAATGACCCTTAAACTTATTTTCAATTATGATGATATAAATATTTACAGGGATCTGCAAACTATGACCCATCAGGCCTGTGGCCTGTTCTGTACAGGCCTGTAACCTTTTTTAAATGATTGTAACAAAAAAGAATATGCCAGAGAGGGGATGTGACCTGCAAAATCAAATATTTACTGCCTGGCTTTTACAGAAAAAGTGTACTCCTGGCTGATGGTCATTATTATCAGTGCATGCCATGCACAGTGTACACTATCCTGTAATCCTCACATTAGCCTGAAGATGATCCTGTCCCCAGAGTCTGTGTCCTCTTTAAATGACCCATTTAAATAGGTGGCAAAAATCAGAATATACTCAGGCTTTTTTGGTTCCAAAGTATGTGATTTTTCCATTTTGCCTCTCTCAGTAAAGTTGTCTTTATTTTGATCAGAGATAATTGTATTTAGGTAAAGGAACTTGGATATTAGAACCAAATAGCCTAGGATTCGGTCCTAACTTGCCCACTTACTGTCTTGTAACTTGGGCAGAGAACTGCACCTGTGTACCTTGGTTTTCTCATTTGGTCATCAGGCTCAAGACACTCACCTTTCAGGGTAAAATGCACATGAAAGCAGCTGGAATAATATATGGCACATAATAGGTATTCAGATGTTAGTGATCACCCTCTAAACCTGTATTCAGAGGTAGCAGATAGGTAGATTTGAGCATTTACAAAATGGAAAGGTTATTGTATCTGTACAGATCAGAATAGTGTGTTTACACTGTTCATAATACTTTTACTTTCCACCAGGAGATGGCACTTTCCTCCATTAGCTCAGCTCTCTAGATGTTTATTAAGTAACTTTTGAAGGTCTAATTTCTCCCCTTTCTTTTACTTGTATTATAGAAGAAACGCTGCAAGTACAAAACTGAAAAAATTGAGACCATAAAGCCAGCAGATCCATTGCATCCTATAGCCAATGGAGACATAAAAGGAAGAAAGCCTTTTACGAACCAGAGAGATTTTTCTAATATTGGAGAAGTTTATCACTCTTCTTATAAGGGTCCTCCATCTGAAGGAAGCTCAGAAACTTCATCACAGTCAGAAGAGTCTTATTTTTGTGGCATTTCAGCTTGCACAAGTCTGTGCAATGGACAGTCCCAAAAGACAAAAACTGAAAAGAGGGCTTTGAAACGAAGGCGATCTAAAGTCCAAGACCAAGGAAAATTGATAAAAACTCTAATACAGACTAAGTCAGGGTCATTGCCGAGCCTGCATGACATAATCAAAGGAAACAAAGAGATCACCGTGGGAACATTTGGTGTTACAGCAGTCTCTGGACATATCTAAAATTAATCGAACTTTTCATACTGGAGACTTTGTTGTTGTTGTTGTTCTTTGAAGAACAGTCTCTGTGGTATTTGAAGGGTTTGGGGGAGGGAGAAAATATTAATGGGAAAAGTATTCAGAAATTACGGCTTTTGCCTTTTTAAAAAGTAGGTGGGATTGTGTCAATCTTGGTTGATGAGCTGCAGTTTTACAAGGCTGATCACTTCCTACAAGGACAATGGTAAACATTTTATAAAGATGTTTTTTCAGATTAATTACTGGGACAGAAGTAATTTGGAAGCCCAGTTCCTTGGGTGGGATAGGAATGAAAGCCTAAACCTCTTCCTTTAGCTTTGTTCCTATTTCTTGCACCTTCCCATATTTATGTGCCTTTTGTCTATTTATAATGCCACTGGAAGAGGAGAGAGGACTTTTTCTGTCATTTGATTTCTTTTATAACTTCGTTAGTTTTTTGAAGCTGCAAACACTACAAGGCTTTGAGGTGATCTATGCCTGGAGTTCAGTAAAGACAATGCAAAAATCCTAAAGACTTGGCCAACTAGACCTCTGTTTAGCAAACTCACTTAAACACCTCCTGGAACTCTTAGGTCTGTTCTTTTTAGGTAAATGGTGATACTGTTAATGTTATTTTCATTTGACTTATTCACACTAATTTTCTTTAGCTACTAACCCAGTGAGAGAAAAATACATGATTTTTTTCTTGTAGCTACTAATCCAATATGAGAAAAATACATGATCTTTTCTTGTAAAAGACTGATGTTAGCAAATAATTTTTTAAATTCACCTTTTAAACACATTTAGCCATTTGTAAGGATTTTATTGAGCTACGTTACATTTTAAACGTTCACAAGCACTAATCCTCCCAACTTTCCCATCATTGTTTTCACTTCCTACAAATGGAAAGTTTGAATGTTTGTCAAATGAGTCCAGGTCTCCTATGATGTAATCACTGCCTATGTATGTATGCACAGAACCAGCTAGTGAGTTTGTCAAGCCTTGTCTATCTAATTGGTCAAGTCCAAAGGGATTATTATTCCTTGATGTTTGCTTTGTCTTGGCTACAAATGTGCAGAGGTATACATGTGCGATGTCAATGTGTGTGTCTTCATTTTGTTATTCTTTAAAAATAATTGGCAGCAACTGTGTTTGTACCAAATGATTTCTAAGTATGTGTTTTTACAGTAATGAGTGAAAGTGGAAAGTTTCTTTCTGAAAGGGAGTGAATTGACCGTTTTGTGTTGTAAGATTTAAGTTATAACTTATTGAGCACTTTTAGTAATAACTGTTTTTAAACTTGTCTAATACCTTTCTAGGGGTATTGTTTGTTAATGTGACTTATTTAAAGCCTTTTTTGTTTAAGTTGCTGCTTTAGGTCGATAGTATGTTTTAGATGATTTAAATTTTTTCCAGTCTGTACAATTAGCCAGTCAAAGCAGAAAGGCCTGATTGTATAGAAACCCACTGAAAAGAGGTCCAGAAGAGAGAGCAGAGGTAGTGTGGGAAGTTATACCACCTATGTGCAGCATCCAGCATTGTGGAAAGATGACTTTCAATATGTAACTACGGAGCTGTAGTGCCATTAGAAACTGTGAATTTCCAAATAAATCTGAACACTTGTCTTTATTAATTACTGGCTCATATGTTCATTGAGGAACCTAACAAACTTGTTACTCCAAACAGATTCACATTTTTGACACTTAAAAAAATTAAATAATTGATCATGTTTCAGCCAACTACAAACTGACTGAATTTTCATATAAACATTTTGTACCCTATACAGTCATAATTTCACTATTTCAGAAACGGAAATGAGAATTTTAAATTTTTAGTAGACTATACATATGTGCTTTTAGTAAGTACCATCCTTAAGATTAATTTTTTATTTTCCCATATCTAAGTATGTTATAACATTTTATAATTGGGAGTTTTCTTCTCTGAGATTTTTACTTACATGAGGAGAAAAAAAAGTGAAAATTCTTACCGGTAGTAGATTTGTGCCTGGTAAGAAGCAAAGCATATATATGTATGTATGTGTGTATATATATATATACATATATATATAAATATATATATATATAAAATCTCTTTAATAGATTTTCAATGTTCCTTGATTGTCAATTTCATTTTATTTCCTCTAATATTATTTGCAGGGGTACAAAGGAAAGCAGTTCTTTTCCTTGGATTTTTAGAAATATAGTTTGAGGAATGAAATCATTGTATAAAGTAAGGCTTGTATAGAAAGATAGCAGTTCTCTATTCTTGGCCACTACACACCACCCCCTCCACCTTTCCCCCCAGTCAAGGATTTCTTGTTCCCTAGCAGCAATGGTTTTCAACTCTATCCAGTTATTGTGCTTATTTTGCCACTTACTGATTTGCTGGGTTTTGGTGTGTTCCCATTTAAGTAGATAAACTTGTTGGCATGAATATGAAGTAGAAATAAATTTGTTAACATAGTTCAACAAATTTATTTAAAATCACAGTGTAATAAGCAACATGTTCATTTAGAAATAATGTTTTTTGAAAAAATATTTCATAGAACAGTTACTTAAAAACCTCATGCTTTTCTCCAACTTTTTAATTTGAAAAATTTCAAATCCATAGAAAAGTTGAACACCTATGCACCTTTACCCAGGTTCAACAGTTGAAATTAGTAGTTCTCTTTTTATACACACATAACGCACATATAAACATCTTTTGGAGGAGAACCATTTGAAAGCCAGTTAAGACATCATGCCCTTAACCCCTAAATACTTAAGCATGTGTTTTCTAAGAAGAAGGCCATTCACCTACATGACCATGATAATAGTATCAGACCTAAAAAAGTTAATAATTCCATAGTATTTAATGCACACTCACGGGCAGATCTCTCCAGTTGTCCTCATAATACTCTCCTTTCCTTCCCTTTCTCTTCTTTCCCAAGGGCCAGTTAAGTTTCATTTGATTTTATTGTCTACCTAGTTTCTTTTAAAATATACGTATTGGTTTATGACTTTGCATGTCTTACTAGTGTAAAGGCCATTACTTTCAGTCATTCTAGTTTTAGTGTCTGGGCTACCAAAGTAGGTACTAAGAGCTTTTCTAGTCATGTACTGATACTGTCACTAAATTATATCTCAATCCACTAGTATTCATTTATACAATATTAAGACATTAAAAAATAACCTATTGGAGCATCTGTTCATGACCTTTGCATTATACTTAGTCTACTACTTTCAAAATTCATTTTTAGAATGTGTGTTTGTAAGAGTGAATCATGTATTTTCAAGGTCATATACCACAGACTTAACTGAGTTCATTTTTCTTTTTGATAAATCAGAGGTCAGAAACCTAGACAAATACCTTCTATTACAAAACTTGTAAAATAAGTATTTGAACAAACATAGTATTTGTTATTTTTAAGTTTATAAGGGATAAAACAAGTTTTACATCCAGAGTGGTTTAAAACCATTCCCCACGTAGGTAGTATAACCACACAACTTTAGAGTAAATGTTTTCAAGTCAGACTGCCTAGTTTCATATTTGTTCTGTATCTCTTACTAAGTGTGACATTAGACAAATCACAGTCAAACTCTCATTAAGCATCATCTTTTCACCTGTAAATAGGCATAATAGTACCTACTTCAAACAGTTTTTCTGAGCATCAGTCATGCTTATATGTGTAAAACTTACCCTGTGCCTGACCTATGGAACACACTGTTAGCAACTAATGTTTGGATACTCAGAATTTGCTCACATCCCTAGTCTCTGAGCATCAACCAGAAAGTTTAGGACTAATTATCTCCAGGCTACAAACTCTATCTGTTAGCAAAGTCAGCAGGGAGCCTTGAGCTGGATGTACTCTGAGTAAGGTCCCTCCTCTGTGCTTCCATTACAAAGGCCAGTAAGTCAGTCCAGAACTCTGCAGGGCTCTTGGAAAGACCTTGCTACCCCTTAACATAAGGCCTTGCCACAACTTTATGCCTCAAAACCATTAAGGCAAATTTCATATGTCTTTGGTTCCTATTTTATCACCACAAGTAGCCCCAAATGACTCTTCACATCCTTCTTTCTGGACGCACATTCCTTCAGCAACACCTAAAACATGTCCCCTGTGCCCTCTGGAACTCAGTCAATCGTCAATAAAACTTCCTGGATTTTTAAACTTCTCTCAACCTTCTCTTTACATAATTGTTCTAGTTTAAACTATTTCTCTTGAATCCTTTTCAGGAGGTCCATTTTTTCTTTCCAAATGCTTCATACCACTAGAGTTGCAAACAGATTAGATGTCTCCTTAATCTTCAGTGCCCTAAAATGCCTCATTTTGTATTTTATATCAAACTATAGCATCCACTATTTCCCCTTATTGAAAATGAACTCCTGTTTTCTCCCACTCTCATCTTCATTCTTTGAGTCACTGTCATTCTAAAACTTTGGTCATAATTCTTGATTTCAACGTCTACCCTACATTATTTTTTCCAGTGTCTAAGTTCCTTGTCATCTTTTCCCAAAGATCTTGCTGTAGCCTGTATCAGCCACTTACACCTGTCATTAAATCCTAATTTTTGTCATTACCAACATCCATAATCCTTGATACCAATTTCAAGCATCCACTCTGACCACCACCTCCTAATTTTTTTTTAAGCACTTGCCCCCTCACACCCTAATAATTCATCAATCTCACCAAATCCTACAATTCACTCGTCATACCACTTTTGCATTCTCCCTCACTCCCTTGAAGTCTTTACTCTTTACCCAGCTTGAATTACCTGGTCAATTCTTTGTCAATGAAAAAATTAACCAGTCAATCTAAGAAAAAAATGGAAAATCTTATTTGAGCCAAATTAAGGATTATAACCTGGGAACAATCCTCTCAGAAAGTTCAGAGAACTGTTCCATTAGAGGACAAAGAAGAGTTATTTAAGTTTTTGGAGACAGGGCTGTACATAAAATGCCACCTTATTGACAATCTGCTAAAATCTAACTACAAAGTAGGTCATCACGGCCCCTTACAAGATCAAAAGCAATGTTATCTAGAGAATAAACTTGTGGTTGCCAAGGGGGAGAGGACTGGGGAACGGGTGGAGTGGGAGGTTGGGGTTAACAGATGTAAACTTATACATGAAGGGGATAATCAACAAGATCCTACTGTACAACACAGAATACTATATTCAGTGTCCTATGATAAATCATAATGGAAAAGAATATTTAAAAAAGTATATAGGTGTTCCAGCTGTGGTACAGTGGGTTAAGAATCTGACTGCAATGGCTCAGGTTGCTGCAAAGGCATGGATTTGATCCCTGGCTCAGGAACTTCCATATGCTATGGGTGCAGCCATATGTGTGTATGTGTGTTATATATAACTAAATCACTTTGCTGTACAGCAGAAATTAACACTATGAATCAACTATACCTCAATAAAAAACACAAATATATGTCATCAGGAAGAATGATGCAAAAAAAAAAAAAAGGTTTTAAAGAGTTGTCCTTTTGATGCTAGAATGTTGTTCTTTATGGTTGAGCAGGTATTTCTGCCAATGGGGGAGTTTTGGTTAATGCATAATACAGATACTTAATCAAAAAAGAGGGGAAAGAGAAGACCAAAGGGCAGAGAAAATTTATATTTAAATTTTCCTTGACTTGCCCTAGAATATAAATTTTTATTTCCTCACTTTAAGTTTGCTCCTTTATATACATCTTCAAATCCCTTGTTCTTCTCTTGCTTTGATAAAGCAGTTAGGCAAAAGCATACACCTGGGTAAATCTGCTTCCTACATACCTGCATCCACAGGCTATGGCAGGTCAGGGAAAATCAGCAGGACTGTTCTCACTCCCATTCATGATTACTGATATTGAGTAGGCCAGGGGATGCTACTGGCAATCATAGTACATTTTCCTAGTCCATCTATTGATTCTCTTGATGTATTTCAACCATTTTCCACAAAATGCCATCTCACTTCCTTACTCTTCGCTGATAACCACTAAAAATATATATTTAAGAAACCAAAGATCTTCTTTCAACCTCCCATCTACTGGTCTCAGTCAGTGTTCATATGATCTGGCCTTTCTCAGCTACTTTGGATGAACTGTATTCCTTAAAGCCAAAGCTCTACTAATGGACTAGATTTCATGCCTAATTTAACCTTTCTGAAGACACTGCTTCATTTTTTCTCTCCTGTACCATCATCCCCCCACCCCTTCAAATAGATCACTCTCAACAGAATAATATATTATTATTGCCTTCTGTTATAAACTCATTTCTCCCTCCAGCTACTGCCCATTTTTCTGCTCCATTTTATACAAAAATTTCTTGAAAGAGCCATCTACCCTCATTATATCAATTTCTCACTGGTCATTCTTGAACTCACTCCAATCAGACCTCACTACTCTACTGAAATTGTCCTTGTCACAACCATCAATGATCATATGTTGCTAAAACCAAAAAACAGTTCTCGGTTCTCATTTTACTTGCCCATCAGAAGCATTTAATTCAGTTGGTCACTCCCTTCCTGCCACTCTTCCTAGCTTCCAAAGCATGACAATTTCCTTCTACAAGAGCACTCTCTTTTCAGCAAATCAATCACTGCAATATACCACATTAACAAATTGAAGAATCATCTCAGATGCAAAAAGAACTTTTGATGAAATTCAATATCCATTTATGATTTTTAAACTCTCCACAAAGTGGGAAATGAGGGAAAACACCTCAACATAATAAAAGCCATATATGACCACCCATAGCTAACATCATATTCAACAGTGAAGAGCTGAAAGCATTTCTTCTAAGTTTAAGACAAAGATGACCACTCTCATCATTTTTAGTCAACATAGTTTTACAGTCTTAGCCACAGCCATCAGAGAAGCAGGAGAAATAAAATGAATCCAAATTGGAAAAGTAGTAGTAAAATTGTCACCATTTGCAGATGACAGGATACTATAGATAGAAAATCCTAAAGATGCTACCAGAAAACTGCTAGAGCTCATCAACCAATTCTGTAATGTTGCAGGATACAAAATTAATACAAAGAAACCTATTGCATTTCTATACACTAACAGCAAACTATCAAGAAGAGGAATTAAGGAAACAATCCTATTTTCCACATCAAAAAATTAACAAACCTAAGGAGACAAAAAAACCTGTACTCCCAAAACTCAGACATGGATGAAAGACATTTAAGATGACACAAGACAGATGGAAATATATACCATATATATATATTTTTTTGTCTTTTTGCTATTTCTTGGGCTGCTCCCACGGCATATGGAGGTTCCCAAGCTAGGGGTTGAATCGGAGCTGTAGCCACTGGCCTACACCAGAGCCACAGCAACGTGGGATCTGAGCCGTGCCTGCAACCTACACCACAGCTCACAGCAATGCTGGATCGTTAACCCACTGAGCAAGGGCAGGGACCAAACCTGCAACCTCATGGTTCCTAGTCAGATTCGTTAACCACTGCGCCACGATGGGAACTCCTATACCATATTTTTGAATTAGAAGAATCAATATTGATAAAATGGCCATACTACCCAAAGTAATCCATATATTTAATGCGATGACTCTAAGATTACCAGTGGCATTTTTCACAGAACTAGAACAAATTTTAAAATTTGTGTGGAAGCACAAAAGACCCTGAATAACCAAAGAAATCCTAAGAATAAGATAGCTGAAGAATCAGGCTCCCTGACTTCAGAATATACTACAAAGCTACAGTCATCAGAACGGTACGTTACTGGCACAAAACAGATATATAGATCAATGGAACAAGAAAGAAAGCCCAGAAATAAACCCCCATACTTATGGTCAGTGAATCTACAACAGAGGAGGCAAGAATACACAGTGGCGAAAAGACAGTCCCTTCAATAAGTGGTTCTGGGAAAACTGGACAGCTACATATAAAAGAATGAAATTAGAACATTCGCTAACATCTTATTAAAAATAAACTCAAAACGGGAGTTCCCATAGGAACTGTTGCTGTGGCTCTGGCATAGGCTGGTGGCTACCGCTCTGATTGGACCCCTCCCTGGAAATTTCCATATGCTGTGGTGTGGCCCTCAAAAGACAAAAACAAACAAACAAAAAACAACCTAATCAAAAACTAGGCAGAAGATCTACATAGATATTTTTCCAAAGGAGACATACAGATGGTCAGTGGGCACATGAAAAAGATGGTCAACACTTGTAATTATTAAATAAATGCAAATCAAAAGTACAATGATGTATCACTTCATACCAGTCAGAATAACCATCATCAAAAAGTCTACAAATAAATGCTGGAGGGGGTGTGGAGATAAAGGAACCCTCCTATGCCATTGGTGGGAATGTAAATTGGTACAACCACTATGGAAAACAGTATGGAGTTACCTCAGAAAAAAAATATAGAACTACCATGTGATCCACCAATCCCACTCCTAGGCATACATCTGGAGAAAACCATAATTTGAAAAGATAACAGCACCCCTATGTTCATTGCAGCACTATTTACAATAGCCAAGACATGAAAGAAACCTAAGTATCCATTGAAAAATGAATAAATATGTGTTGTATTTACACACACACACACACATACACACACACAAACTGAGTATTATTCAGCCATAAAAAATGAAATTTGCAGCAATATGGATGGATCTAGAGGTTAGCATACTAAGTGAAGTCAGAGAAAGACAAATATCATACATTATTTAAATACATAAAAATGATACAAATGAACATATCTACAAAACAGAAATAGACTCACAGACATAAAAAACAAACTAATGGTTACCAAAGCGGAAAGGAGGGGAAGAATAAATTGGGAATTTGGGATTAACAGAGATGCATACAACTATATATAAAATAAACAACAGGACCTACTGTATAGCACAGGGAACTGTATTCAATATCTTATAATAACCTATAATGGAAGAGAATCTGAAAAAAAAAAAAGCATAACTGAACCAATTTGCTATACAACTGAAAGAAACACAACATTGTAAGTAAACTATACTTCAAATTTAAAAAAAAAAGAACAACTACATTTGGTCTTTTTTCTCCTATTTTCCTTTAGTATTGGAGTGCCCCAAGGCTCAGATCTATGACTTCTACTCTATATTCACCCATGTCCTATGCTGACTACTCCATTTTTTAAAATAACTGATTTTCAGGATTTTCTCTTCCATTTCATTCATCTATTTTTTGCTGAGACAATTCTTAGTGTTTTAAATTATTACATGTAATTATATCTTTTAAAATATTCATAGTAGTCTTCTATATCTGATTAACATCAAGAATTACTTTGTCTTCTATATCTGATTAACATCAAGAATTACATTGTCAAAATCCTGGCTCTAACAGGTGAAGGCCACTTACCTATTTAACTCCTGAAGAGTCAAATCCCAACCCTCATTAAGGGACACTTCGGAATATTTCCGGGAGTAATGGTCAAATTCCTAAAACCACAAAGAAAATTTCAAATTTTGATTAAATATATGGATTAATTTGTAGAGAAATGTTTGTATAACAAAACTTCATTTTCCTATCCAGAAATATAGTTATGTTTCTACTTATGCAAGTATTTCTGGTTTTTTAATTCTCTTAAAAATAATGTAATTTGTGTTAATTTCTGCTAAGATTTTTGCTACTGTTGCTAGTATGAATGTGGTTTCCTTACCCTTAATGTATTTTATTGGCTTTTGAGACCTCGAAGAAAAACTAGAGGTATTAGTTAAGCATATTTCGCAACAACTTACCTTATAAATTCCTATTCATCTTATAAAATATATTCATTTTTTCAGTTAGTTTTTTCATGTAAATAATATAGTGTGATGTTGTTACATTTATCTCATGCTACCTTTAAGTATGCAGTTAGTTCCTTTTCCTTCTGTTTTTACACTTGCTTGGGCTTCCATAACAATGTTAAGTAACAGTGGTGCTAACTTAACAATCCTTTTCTTGATTGTGACTATAAATACAGGAAAGCTTACACTGGTTTATGATGGCTATTAGCTTGAGATATATATTTTAATGATTTTACAAACACTTTTTCCTCTTCATTTGGAACAGAATTTGGATTTTATCAAATGCTTTTAAAATTTATCACATCAGTAATTCTCCTATAATTTATCTTATAACACATTCTTATATTTACAGTGTCTAATATTAAACCATTCTTGCTTATACTCCTTGGATAAATCAACATGGTTTTAAAAACTCTTGTGTTTTGGGTTCTGTGGTTGTCTTGTAATGGGCTATGTTTCAATAATAAATAAACTCTTTAATCTCATTAGATTAACATAATGAAATCTATTTCTCACTTATGTAAAGTTCATTACAGATTGGATGGTCCTTCTCAGTCCCAAGATTATACCGTCTGGAATACAGACTCAATTGATGCAACAAGGGAAGAGAGGATGGAGAAGGCATACGGGTTCTTAATTGCCTCAGAATGATACATTATTTATACTCACATTCAGGGCTAAAGTTAATAACATTGCCCCGACCCACTGCAAAGGGTTTGAGGATGTTATTTATAAAATGGCACACACATATTTACATAAAATATATACATATTTGCCATTCTTATAGCTTTATGGGCATTTTAGCAAAAAAATTTGGAGATGCTGTACCTGGCACTAACAGCTGAAGGCCACTTACCTATTTAACTCCTGAAGAGTCAAATCCCAACCCTCATTAAAGGACACTTTGGAATATTTCTGGGAGTAATGGTGAACTGGCCTTCTCAGAGGATTTAGGAAAGATTTGGGTCTGGAGAGAAGTTTTGAGCTGCCCTTTATTATGAAAATTGTGAACTGTTAAGTAGTATATTTAACAAGCAGAACTACAAGTATAATTATAAAAGCAAAAATTTTGTTGACCTGCTCAGTGAGACTAACACTGACCTTGTTCCTGGATTAAAAAAATGAGATGGATTGATTATTCTGGATAGTTTAAATTACTATTTAAAATACCCAGTCCTACATAACAGGGAAATCTTCCAGTTTTATTCCATTTTAGAACTACTCTCCTGCTCTCAGATAAGACATGAGGCAGGTGAGAAGCCTGTGTGGAAGGAAGCACAGCTAGCATCTTCTTCCTTTTTCTACTCTTTCTCCCCCAGCTAGCTAACTGAAGTTTCAGCACCATCAAGGTTGAAATGAGGGAAAGAAAATGTGGAGGGAGCAAGAAACTTGTTACTTGACTGGTACTGTTGGTAGTTTTGGACTCTCTGGGTCTGGAAGGCATTTAAAGATTTCTCTCTCCTCATGGAAACTCTTGAGGCGGGCATTGGAGGAATCCCTTACTGGGGTTTTCTCACTTGTGTTCTCTTGATTTGGATGATACACTAGTCTCTGGCTTATCTCTTATTCCTTTCCCAGCTCTTAGGAGTCCAGCAATACTTCTAGTTTCTTTATGCTGAATTCTGATGCTCCTTTAGACCACTCTTCTAGAGAGCACCTAGTCCTGTCAAACAGCTCTCATGTGTGGCCCATGTTTTGCCTCCAGAAAACTTGTATCCTTGGCAACAAAATATAGGTGTACTGCCCAATACAACATGGTAATAAAATCTTTTCTAACGCTATCAGAGTAGTTAGCAAGCTAGTCTTTCAACAAATTTTTTAGGTGGGATTCAGACACCAGTATACTGTGCTCCTTCTTTCCCCAAATTCAGGGGACACATACTCCTGGGAAAGTGATATTATTCCTAGGTCCGGAGTAAGTCTTGGTTGGTTTAAGTCAATCATGGCAAATCCATTCTTCTCACCTGTGATTGGTTTAGGCATGGACATGTGGTAAAGTTGTGGGCAGTGGCAAATGAAGTGAAATCTGCTGAGACATGACCTTCTGGGAAGTTTCTTTTTTGTTAAAAGTGAGTTATAGTGAGAGATAGATCTTTTCCCCCCTCTGTACAATTTTTTGTTTAGATGATATATGTAAATTTCTCACACAAGAGCCCCCATGAGGAAAAGCTGATCTGGTAAAGATGGAAGAGTAGTAAAAGAAGTTGCTTGTGGCATCACTCTAAGTCACAGAACCAACAAGTCCTGGATCCAGCCCACATTTTGGCTCTTTGATAAATAAAATAATGAATGCTTCTTATGTTTAAGCCATTTTTTTGTGTTAATAATTGCTAAAAGCCTCTGATGTGATAGAAGCACTTAATATGTGCCAAGATCCTGCTAAAGCACTGTACAGTATGACTTTAAAAATCTGGAGATTGACCAAGATAGCAGTGTAGAATGACCCTGAATTCAGGTCCCCTCACAAGCACATGAAAATCACAACTATCTGCAGAATAACTGTTGATGAAAAAGATTGGAACCTACCAGAAAAAAATCAGCAACTAAAGGCATAAATAAGGAACCACAATTAGATGGGTAGAAGGGGAAAACTTGGGATATAATCAAATCCTATACCCCCTGAGTGGGCAACCCGCAAGCTAGAAAATAATTATATTGCAGAAATTCTCCCAGGCTGGGAGTCCAATACTGGGAAGATGAGCACCAGAACATTTAGCTTTGAAGGCAGTGGAGCTTAATTGCAGGAGCTCCATAGGAGTGGAGGAAATAGAGACTCCACTATTAAAAGCGGCACACAAATCTTACACACATAGACAGGAATCAGTGCAAAAGTAGTAACTTAATAGGAGGCTGTTCTAGATCTACATGCTGGTCCTAGAAGTCTCCTGAAGAGGCAGGGGCAGCAGCGGCTCAACCTGGGACATTGGTGTCAGGCATATGGGGGAACATTCAGCTGCATGAACACTTGTAGCAGCTTACATTTTGGGTCATTAGTGCCAAGACCTGGCCCCACCTAACAGCCTATAGGCTGAAACACTTCAGGCCAAACAACTACTTAGGCAGGGACACAGCCTCATCCATCAGCAGATAGGCTACATAAAGAATAAAGAGCCCTCAGCTACCTCTGGAGACACCCTACACACAGACCAGCCCACCAGAGGGCTAAGACCCAGCTCTACCTACCAGTGGACAGGCAGTGACCCCTCTCACCAGGAAGACTGCACAAGCCTCTGGACCAGCCTCACTCACTACAGTGCAAAATCCAGAAGCACGAAAACTACAGTCTTTCCAGACCCTACCCTGAGACCAGCTCAGCCCTGGCCCTGACCACTAGCAGGCCAATGCAAACTTAAGAACACCCCTAAGTGTCAACTATGTCAGGAATCTGTCCCCACAACACTAATGATCTGAAATGCTCCCTGGTATCCCTGAGACCTGCAGCCAAACTCCAGAAAACAGTTCTGTCTGTTTTCCAGCACTAACCTCAGGCTTCACCTTCCAGTAAGTAGGCAACAGTCCCAGAGTCTTCAGGACCCTAACTCCACCCACTAATTAGCAAGCCCCAGCCCAGGGCCCCATAAGATTCCAACAGCCAACCACCTCGTGACCTGACCCTGCTAAGCAGCAGCAGCAGCACAAGGCAGAGCCTGGCAACCAACCAGATGAGGGGCCAACCAAGCCTTCCAGACTGCCCCTATAGTGAATCCTCCACAACAGAAGGACCCATGCAGCAATTTTAGAGGAATCCCTTAGGGCATAGAGTTTGGATGACAAGGGAGGAAGGTACTCCTGGGATGCACAGTATTCCTCCTACAAAGGGCCATTTCTCCAAGTTAGAGAAACCTAACAAACCTATCACAAACATAAAAATAAAAGTAGCAACTTAGACTAAATAAGCCTGGGGAAGAATATGTTCCAAATGAAGGAATAAAACTCCAGAAGAAGAACTAAATGAAGTAGATATAGGTAATAAACCCAAGAAAGAGTTCAAAGTAATGATTGTAAAGATGATCAAAGAAATCTGGAGGAGAATGGATGCACAGAGCAACTAGTCAAAAGTTTTTAACAAAGGGTTAGAAAATATAAAGATAAAGAATACAATAACTTAAATGAAAAATACACTAGAAGGAATCAACAGTAAACTAAATGATTCAGACAACAGATCAATGAGCTGGAATACAATAGTAGAAATCACTGCTGCCAAACAGAAAAAAGAAAAAAAAATGAAGATGATTTAAGAGATATCTAAAACATCATCAAGTGCATTAATATTTACATTATAGAGATCCCAGAAGAGGAAAAGAGACAAAGGGCCTGAGAACAAACTTGAAGAGATAATAGTTGAAAAACCTTCCAAACCTGGAAAAGGAAACATTCACCCAAGTCCTGGAAGGGCAGAGTGTTCCTCAAAGGATTAACCCAAAGAGGAACACGCCAAGACACATTATTATCAAAATGACAAAAATTAAAGATAGAGAATACTAAAAGCAGCAAAATGCAAGCAACGAGTAACATATAAGGGAACTCCCATAAGGCTATCAGCTCATTTTTTTTCAGCAGAAACTCTGCAGGCCAGAAGCAAGTAGCACAATGTATTTAAAGTGATGGAAGAGAAAAACAACTAAGAATACTCTAGCCAGTAAGGCTCTCATTCAGATTTGATGGAGAAATCAAAAGCTTTACAGAAAAGAAAAAGCTAAAAGAATTCAGCACGACTGAACAGCTTTTCAAGAAAAGTTATCAGAACTTCTCTAGGTGAAAAAGAAACAGCCACGATGAGAAACAAGAAACTCATGGGAGGAAAAGCTCAACAGTAAAGGTGAACATACAATAAAGGTAAGAAGTCACCCACACACAAAGCTAGTAGGGAAGTTAAAAGAAAAAAGTAATAAAATCATCTGTATCTGCAATAAGCTGTTAATGGATACACAAAACACTTAGATGTAAAACATGGTATCAAAAACAGTAATTGTGAGGGGAGGAGAGTACAAATTCATTTGAAATTAGAGATCAGCAACTTAACAATCACATATTGATATAACTACTATACAAAAATCTCACAGTAACCACAACAAAGTCTGTAATATACACACAAAAAAGAAAATAGAATCTAAATATAACACTAAAGATAGTCATCAAATCACAGAAAACAAAAGAAAGGGGGAAAAAGACCCACAAAAATCCAAGAACAAAATGGCAGTGAGAACATACCTATCAGTAATTAGCTCAAATGTAAAAGGAATAAATGTTTCAACCAAATACACAGATTGGTTGAATGGATACAGAAACAAGAAACTCAGGTCAGATCTAGAGACACATACAGACTGAAGGTGAGGGGATGGAGAAAGATATTCCATGAAATGGAAATAAAAAGAAAGTCAGAGTAGCAATATTTCTTTATTTTTCCTTTTCTTTTTAGGGCCACTCATGTGGCTTATGGAAGTTGCCAGGCTAGGGGTTGAATCAGAGTTGCAGCTATTAATCTACACCACAGACGCAGCAACACCAGATCCAAGCTGCATCTGCAACCTACACCACAGCTTGTGGCAACACCAGATCCTTAACCTACTGAGCAAGGGCAGGGATAGAATCCACATCCTCATGGATACTGGTTGGGCTCTTAATCCTCTGAGCCACAACAGGAACTCCAAGAGTAGCAATACTTCTATCAGACAAAAACCCAAAAACAATAAAAGCCAAGAAAATCCCACTTTAAAATAAAGACTTAGAAGAGACAAAAAAGGACACTACATATTGATCAAGGGATCAATCCAGTAAGACATAACAATCCTAAATATATATGCACATAGGAGCATCTCAATATACAAGGCAAATAATAAAGATAAAAAAGTAGAAATCAACAGTAACACAATAATAATAGAGGACTTTAGCATCCCACTTACATCACTGGACAAATCATCCAGACCTCCCCTTCCCATCCAAAAAAAAAAAAAAAATTCCAATAAGGAAACACAGGCCTTAAATAATGCATTAGACTGAATGGGCTTAATTGGTATTTATACAGCATTCCATCTAAAAACAGTAGAATATGCATTCTTTTCAAGTGCACATGGAACATTCTCTAGGATAGATCACAGCGAGGCCACAAAACAAGCCCTAGTAAATTGAAGAAAACTGAAATATCAAGTATTTTTTTCCAACCACAATGTTAGGAGACTAGAAATGCCCTATAAGAGAAAAAGCTACCAAAACCACAAATATGTGGAGGCTAAACAACATGCTACTAAACAAATGGATCACTGAAAAAATATAAGAGGAAATAAAAAATACCTAGAGACAAATGAAAATAAAAACACCGTGATACAAAACCTATGGGACACAGAAATAGCAGTTATAAGAGGGAAGTGTTTGGCAATATAAGATACAAGAAAAATAATTTCCTGATGAAATAATAAAGATTAAAGCAGAAATCAATGAAATTGAAAATTTAAAAAATCTTTTTAGGGCCACACCTGTGGCATGTAGATGTTCCCAGGCTAGGTGTCAAATCAGAGCTGTAGTCATGGGCCTATGCCACAGCCATGGCAACTTGGATCCATCTCTTTTTTGTATCTGTTCTCTTTTGTGACAGAAACAAAAGCAAAAATAAACAAATGTGACCTAATTAAACTTATGAGATTTTGCATAGCAAGGGAAACCATAAACAAAACAAAAGAGAAAAAAACAAAATGAAAATTCACAGAATGGGAGAAAATATCTGCAACTAATGCAATCAAAGAGGGATTAATTTTCAATATACACAAAGAGCTCATACAGCTTAATATAAAAAAAAAAAAAACAACCCAGTCAAAAAACGGGCAGAAGACCTAAATAGACATTTATCCAAAGAAAACATACAGATAGCATATGCGCACAAATACTCAGTATCAACAATTATCAGAGAAATCCAAATCAAAAGAATAATGAAGTACCACCTCATGCAGGTCAGAATTGCCATCATCAGAAAAAAAAAAAAAATCTACCAATATTAAGTTTTAGAGAGGGTGTGGAGAAAAGGGAACCCTCCTACACTATTGGTGCGTATGGAAGCTGGTGCAGCCACTATGGAGAACAGTAAGGAAGTTTCTTAAAAAACTAAAAATAGTTACCATATGATCCAAACATCCCACTTCTGGAAAAAAAACACAATGCTAATTTGAAAAAACACATGCACTACAATGTACATTGCAACAGCATGTACAATGGCCAAGACGTGGAAGCAATCTAAATGTCTATTGACGGATGGATAAAGAAGATGTGATGCATACACATACACACACACAGGAATATTACTCGGTCATAAAAAAGAATGAAGTAATTCCATTTGCAGCAACATGGATGGACCTAGAGATTATCATACTAATAAATTGAGTGATATCACAAATATAAGTGATATCACTTATAAGTGGGCTATAAAAATGATAAAAATAAACTGATTTGTAAGACAGAAATGGACTGACATAGAAAACAAACTTACAGTGGTTACCAAAAGGAAAAAGAGGGGGAGGGATAAATTGATAATTTTGGATTAACAAGATACATACTACCATATATAAAATAAACAACAAGGACCTACTTATAGCACACTTAACTATATTCACTATCTTTTAATAACCTATAATAGGAAAGAATCTGAAAAAGAATATGTATAACAATCACTTTGCTGTACACATGAAACTAACACAACATTGTAAATCAACTATATGTCAATTTAAAAAAGAAAAAAAATATATGAGTCCTTCTTTCAAAGAGGTATTTTATTTAATGAGGTGGGTATTTTATAAACATTATCTATTAGGGAGGTACTGCTATAGTCCTTAATCTTAAGAGGAAAGAAAGACTGTATAGTCCAATTCTAAGAACCAGGCAGCATTTAGGAGAAATGAGTAGTACTTCTATTGTAAACGAGCAGAACCCTATAAGGCCTTCCTAAAATAAACACTCTCCCTTGTCCCCCACCTGATTTTAGTCTGTAGAAAAGCTTTAACCAAAAAATAAACTAATCAGAAGTGAAACAATGCGTAAAAAGTCAAGCAAGACAAACTAATAATACTTGAGCCTCTCAACAAAATTGAGGGCTCTTAGTTCTTCCTCAAGGACTACAGACTTTTAGTTCTTCCTCAAGCACTGGAGACTTTTAGTTCTTCCTCCAGCACTGGAGACTTTTAGTTCTTCCTCAAGCACTGGAGACTTTTAGTTCTTCCTCAAGCACTGGAGACTTTTAGTTCTTCCTCAAGCACTGGAGACTTTTAGTTCTTCCTCAAGCACTGGAGACTTTGTTCTTCCTCAAGGACTATGGATAATATTCTGATCCATGTCCTTTGAGCTGTTTTGCAGATACTGAAACCCCCATCAGGTGGAGAAGTTAACATTATGCTGCCCACAAGCACAGAGACCCCAGATGATTGGAAGCAGAAGGTTGATGATGCTGACTCCTGATCACCTCACCACCGACCAACTGGAAAATGTCCACAGCCAATCATGCCCTGCTCCTTGAACACTGTAAGACTCCTCCCTACTCTCTCCAGGGTGGAACACACATTTCTGAGGGCACTAGTCTGCTGTGGCCTCCTTTCCCTGGCAAAGCAATACAACCATTCTTTTCTGCTTCACCCAAAACCCTGTCTCCGAGTTTCTTTTTGGCACCTGTGAACAGAGGCTGCTCTTTACCAGAGCAACACTATCACTGGTAAAGAAAAGTCTGCTCTCCCCAAAAGCAGACAATCAGAATTCTTATTTATTGGGGTTTATGGAACTTTAAAAGAGGAAGTACAAAAATGACTCAAAATCCCCACATGAAAAAGAATATTGATTTGAGGGAACTAATGTAGATCACTTCAAAGAGGCTCTGCTTAAAAATAACAATTATGAGCACAGCAGAGAACGGAAATTGTGGCTCTCCTTCCCCCCACCAAGAACCTCTGATCTCCCCCTACAGCCTCAGCGCACCCTTCACATGTAACACACAAGCCCCACTAGGGCTCTGTCAACTTGGATGCATCTGTGCATTTCTGTGAATCCCAGAGCAACCAAGTTTATCAAGTTGCTCAGAAATACCTTAATTATTTACCTCAGGGCCATATTGCCTATCCCAGGATAGCTCTAGCCATGTTTGCCTAATTAGTTATATCAAATAAATAACCCTGGGGCATTTTAGAGTGTTTACTTATTTTTCACTCTGCTATAGATCTGTTTAGAGCCATCTCTGCTGGCTATTTTCTTGCAAAAATAGATAAGCCTCTTTGTTATCTGGAGTGAGAAACTGAGCCTGGTACTGATGAGATCACCCTTAGTTAATTCTATGGTGACCCTATATGTTTATTTACAGACCATTTTTTACAAAGAAATGATCAACTCATCTATTTTTGGAAAGTGGCTGTGGGTTTGTATTTCCCTTCTGCAATATTCACAAAAGAGGAGTCATGTACCTATAAGCTAATCTATTAAATAAAATTAAAGAAGTGATTCTCCCTCAAGATTTTCACCAAGGAACATTAATTGCTAATATATTTTATATGTACTAGAAGAGGAATCACAGGTGCACAAACTTCTGCTAGTAATTAGGTGAACTAATTTCCCCCAAACATGCTGATCTATAGGTCTAGGGCTCTTTCTGTGGGATCACATAACTTAACTGATTTATTGACCTTATTTCAAAAATGACCCAACACAGGATCTTTTTTAGTTTGACCCATTTCAATCTTCTTCCTGAGCAGCACAACCTCCAGTGCTTTAAAATATTCATAGTTCAAGGATATATTCTTCTAAAGTAAAGCAGTCCTTTGGGAGGGCCCAGCAGACCCAGTCCAGGTGCTACGGGGCTGTGTCAAGTCTTGTCTTTTTTTCTTTCATGGTGTTGAGATAGGAGATATGTGGGCTTCAGTATAAACATTTGCAACTAACTGGTAGTTGTCTTTTGTGAACTTTTTAAACAATGGTAATGACAGGATCAAAAGAGGGGCTAAGCCCTGCTTGGGCAAAAGACCAAGAGGTCACATAGTTCCCATCCTCAGGGTCGGGGAGACCCCAAATACACATGCACGGAGACACTGCTCTGGGCCAAAAAGGGAGGGGGTCTAGATAAGCTTCCCACCATGCCTTCCTTTGGAATCCATCTTGGCCAAAGGACGAGCTTGCAGACTGGGGAGGGACCTGGGTCTGGTCGGTGTAAAAAATAAAACAATATAATTGGCCAAGGGAAAACAAAGACCTGCCCTATACAAGTGGTTTAAATCACCACTGGTATGCTCCTCATTCAGGGTGATGTCTACACCTCTGCTCCTGTGGGTGCTTTGCTTCTGCCTTAGATAATTCTCTCCCTCATGTTGTACTATGTTTCTAACAATAAATTTTATACCTATTTTAACAATCTTTGCCCCTTGAAACATCCTTGCTTTCAATAGGGGGCAAGAATCAGGGCAATACTTTTAGCCTCTTGCTAGTCTGGCAGCTAAGATTTCTGGTCTTCACTCAGGCAGCCCTGGTTCAATTTCTGAGCAGAGAATTAAGATCTTGCCCCAAGCCATCATTCACTGCTGTTTCTCTGAGATCAGTGTGGCCTGAAAAGAAGGTTAGGCCTACCTGACCTCTTGCTGTCGTCTGGGCCTGCTGCCATCTCTCCCATGGGCACAGCTTGGACAAGTCCACGTGGGCATCCACACACATGTACGCTTACACATTTGCTCATGCACATGTGCCTTCCAGGAAATAAGACTCCTAGCTTGCAGACAGAGGCTGTCTAAATACACATTTAGAAAAGTATGTCCTAGCCTTCTTCATCTCTCCATATATCCCCCTAATGTTTGATCATAAGAGTTTAGTGACTACAGCTTGCTTAGACATCCATGTCTCCTCTCTGTCACTACAGCTATGAGGTTTCTGGGAATGAAGTCTTGGAATAATGCCGACAGATATGGGTAGTTCCACTACGTCTTAACCAACGTGTTCCCTATTAAGATCTCTGAAACACCTTTATTTGGGTTACTTTGAAACTATGAAGCTTCCCCAAGAACAAAGGCAGAAACTTTGAGCAGGGCTGTTTTAACACAACCCCTAATCTTAGGAACATCAAAGGTTAGTGAACAGGGGTAGACAAAGAAATGGAAAGAAACAGCTGTTAATATAATACCATGTTTAAGTACTCTAGTAGTGGTGGGATGGAAAGCTATAGGAACATGGAGGGTGTACTACTGCCTGAGCAGAGCAAATTTCAGAGAAAAACTATTGTTTTTTGAACTGTATCTTGAAGAACAAGTAGGAGTTTACCAAGCAATGGAAGAATGGTCAGGGAAGGGTAGGAGTTAGGACTGGACATCAGGAAGGCATTTCATCTACAAAGAGGCCTAAAAAGCCCAGAGCCATAAATTGCAATGTGTATTCTTAACCGCAGTTAGTCACTAACCAGATGGATTTCAATTTCCCTCCCAGGGCAAAGATCACCAGGCTCTTACCTCTCTTCTTGACTTTCTCTCATCTTATGAAGATGCCATTACAGAAACACCATCATGACCTTCTCTGCTTATGCAGATTAATTAGCAGGTGTGGGGCCTCCAGACACTGTCTCTCCCCTGTTGTTTTTCCTGAACCAAACTCGGTCCGATTGCTCACACCAGTAAAGCCAATCTAATAACGTGGGGCTTATGGTGAAAGAAGGTGCAGTTAGTTGCACAACACCACACAAGGAGCTCAGGACAGGTAGTGCTCAAGCAGCCTGAACTTCCTGATGGGTTTCAACAAGGTATTTTAAAAGGCCAGGTGAGGGCGGGGCATCTCAGGGCATGTAATCAGCTCATTCAAAGTTCTCGGATTGGCTGATGGTGAGGTATCAGGGCGGTGTCACAGAGGTTAACGTTATCAATTCTTAGGCACCAGCAGGTTTGGGGACTATGTGCTCGTGGTCATCAAGTAGTTAATTTCTTCCATTTGGTGGTGGTTTTAGCATCATTAAAACAACTCAGGCCATGTGCATCAGATACTATTATCTAGGTAGTTGAGAGAGGAGTTAAGCCGAGGATGTGGAGCAAGGGTCTGTCCTGGGAAGGCTATTATGACCATCGGCTTATGTTTGAAATGATGACCAGCTGGGACTAAGAAAGTAGCCTTTGCTGTGAGTGTGGATACTTATGGGTTCTTATCGGTTCTATTCTGGGCTAATGAACTGAATTATATATCTATACTCTCTGGGCACCCTAGACATTTTTAATCCCTTTCAGGCAAGGGGCGGATAAAAGTGAGTCACTTCCTCATTTTCTTCAATGCCTTTCTCCATAGAGGGCATAGAAAAAAAAATCCAAAATAAAATAAGATAAAAACTTAATTTTTAAATAGTAATTGGCATGAACGAAACTAAAGACATAATGACTGGGAATATTGAGTTCAGAAGCCTAAGTCAAGGACAGGATCAACTGTGACAGGTATTTATTTCAGGAACATCTCCCTCTTCCATAATTACTCTTCCTCACAGAAAAAGTATTTCACATCAAAGAGGTGACCCACATGGAGAAAACAGTTTTCCTTGAGTAACTCAAGACTGAGGACACATGTGGGATCCATTTCTCATTATTCAAAAGTTTTATCAGATTGTGGTGCCAGGGGAGTGCCTTAGAGTGGGAGGGGCTTGTGGTGTAGAATTGGAACCACACTGCCCGAGGGTCTGATAGACCTTCCAGGGCCTCTGGCCTTTGAGAAGCACTGGTCGGAATTGGACATTCTTAATCTGGACTTGGAGAAGTTGCCAGAGGAACCCGAAATTCTATGCAAAATTCGGAGTTTATTTTTATTTATCTTTGAATTTATCAATTCCTCAAAGGGCTCTGTTACTCTGGAGCAGGTTTAAAACCTTGAGTTTGATACAATGTGTTTTAAGTCCTTCCTTCCCAACCTTTTTCGGAGGGAGAGAAATTTGGTGGTGGGAAAAAAAACTGATGTTACTTCACATCCTCCTAAAGAGAGATTGGAAGGACCCTGGAAAAATCACTTCAGAATGCTTTTCACTTGGCTGTTTTCAAAATCTGTCAGTAAATCACAAATTATCCTAATGAAGAAGAAACAGGGAGATAACATCTACAGAGGTTCGTATTTCTACACATGCTTGGTTAGAAACTGAACCTGTACAGAAACTGGTTTTATGCATGAACACAAAAGACTGGCCCAAACAAGTATGATTATGAAAAGAGAGAAAAAAAGAAAACCACGGGGCAGAGCTTGCAAAAATGCAACATCAAACTGCAATGACCTCTTTTTCTTTTTCTTTTTTTTTTAAAGGATGATAACCAAGACGACACCAGCAACAAGTGATGAGGTTCACTGATGATGGAGAGCAGGCAGGAAAACTTTGTCACTGCCCAGGGAGGTAAGAAAAGACATCCCTACACAGGGGAAAATATGGCTCTGAAATTGGTTCAATGGGCCAAATACTGGCTTACTGTTTTTTTTTTTGTCTTTTTGCTTTTTGGTTTTTTTTTTTTTTTAGGACCCTACCATGGCATACAGAAGTTCCTGGGCTGAGGGTCTAATTGGAGGCTACAGCTGCTGGCCTACAGCTGAAGCCACAGCAACTCAGGAACCAAGCCACATTTGCGATATACACCACAGCTCATGAGCAGGGCCAGGGATCGAACCTGCATCCTCATTTATACTATTCAGATTCGTTACCACTGAGCTGAAAAACGATTCCAACCTGGGGTTTTTATAATCACCAGCGAAGGTGACAATCCAGGTCACAATTTCAGATTCAAATCAGTGGGGCCAAAATTATTTCAAAATTTTAAAATGTTTTCATTTTAAAAAGGTCACATAGTATATATATTTTACTGTGATGGAACACCCCCGATCTGGATCTGGTTTCCATGATCGAACTAATACTTGATCAAAAATCCCATCTTGACAGTTATATGAATAGTCTCACTTTTGGGAAAACAGACTCATTATATAGACTCTAGCCTCATGGCAGTTCAGGTCAAATACTCTTACTGAATGAACTCAATTTAGGGCTCAAATGAATTCAATTTAGGGCACACCACCAAGTGAGTTATGAAAAATTCCCAGTTTTCAGATCTTTATGGAAGAAGGATTGTAGATCTGTATATGCACAGACACACACATGCATACACACCTACATGTATACATGTATATATATGTATACAGATCTGCAACTCAATAAACAAAATATTTCCTAGAAACCATGCACACACTACATATTAATAAAATCTTTGCAGAAGTTTTCCAAGTATTGATATATACTTTTAGTAATATTCAGAATGTATTCAACTGAACAATATTTAAAGTATTGAGGATATTTTTTTTCTCTCAGATGTCTCCCAATCCTTCCAGTTTCCATTTCTTGAGATTACAAATTGTCTCTGCATTCAAAGCTGCAAGTTTTGACTATTCTAGAATGAAATTAGTCTGAGCATGGTGAATGTGATATAATAATAATAATAATAATAATAATAATAATATTTGGTCTATTCTGGGTTCCTAGCATACAGCTCCTAAACTTTAAATCTCTGGAGTGATAACAGCTATCTTTTGTAAGCTGATGAGGTGACCATGGCTAGGGTCCCCTAGGTAGCTTCAGGATGGGGGCTCGTTGCCAGACAGACAAACTCTAATTTTGGAAGGGAGAGAGGCTGGAGATGGAGTTAATCATCAGTAGTCAGTGGTTTGCTTAATAATACTTATATAGAGAAACCTCCATAAAAACCCTTGAACAGTGGGGTTTGGAGAGCTTGCAACTTGGTGAACACATCAAGATTCTGGGAGGGTTGTGTGACCTCACACAGCATTGAAGCTTGAACCCCTGACTTACAGCAGTCAGTTAGAAGTATGAGAGGCCTGGGACATTCCACTGGTATTGGAAGCAGGGGGCCAATCTTGTGGGTTTGAGCCCTTAAGCTGTGAGGAACTCTGGGAAATTAGTGTTAGACTTGGATTGAAGTGTTGAACACCCAGGTGGTGTCTGAAGAATCAGAGTCTTGGTTGTCTATGTTGGAAAATACCTCAAAGTGAGGCTTTTATCATAGTGATCCTTGAACCACGTTCCCATGGGATCGCGGTGTTTGTAGGCCTGCATGAAGTCCTCTGTGGTGGTCACTGAATACTAATAGTTTTCAAATTTGCTGAAAAAAAGGCAGAGGTTCTCAAATTGTGCTCCATGAAAACAAAATTCAGAGATACACTTAACACCCAGTCAGGTGCATTCAGAGCCTGACCTTATATGAAAGAACATCCGACTTAGTATCAAAGAACTCTGTTCAGCACCAGAGATTCCAGGTATTCTGTCATAAGTCCAGTATGAAACCCAGATGGATTTCAGTTCTGATCTTGACCTGGCAAATTTACAAACTTTTCTACTTTGTGCCAATGACTGAACATTTCTAAGCCTCGGTTTCTTTTTCTTTTATCTACTCTATCTATCTCTATATCATCTATCTATCTTTCTATTTTTTCTTTCTTTCTCTCTCTGTTCCTCTCTTCCCTGCCTCACTCTTTCTTTCTTTCTTTCTTTCTTTCTTTCTTTCTTTCTTTCTTTCTTTCTTTCTTTCTTTCTTTCTTTCTTTCTTTCTTTCTTTCTTTCTCTTTCTTTCTTTCTTTCTTTCTTTCTTTCTTTCTCTTTCTTTCTTTCTTTCTTTCTTTCTTTCTTTCCTTTCACCACTTATTCAGTATCTACTATCATTACTTTTACTTTTGGGCATTTAGGATGCCCCCCCCCCACACACACACACAAAACTTGCTCTGGACAATGCAATATGAGGTGACCTGTGTCCCTTCCAGCAGAAGCACTTAAGATGCATGTGTCAGTTCCATATTTCCTTCTCTCATGCTTCAGATGACCAGGGTGCCTGAATGAAGACACTGTGGACTTTGCGTGAATGAGAAGTACACTATTGTGTTAGGTCAATGAGATTTGAGGATTGTTTGTTGCTTAGCCAAACTTAACCTGACTAATACATCATCTTGCTTTGTCCATCTTGCCTTGTCAAAAAGAAGTTAAAGTAGCTTAAAGAGGAATAGACAACAATAGGTTAAAAAAGTAACCAAGCAAATTAAGGATAACATGTAATAACATTTGACTCGCAGAATCACTGGAAGAAGACATGTATATCCATCAGTGTGATGGATAACAACATGAGGCTTCAGCTCTTTTTTTATGTTTGGATCTTTCTCTGTGATGGTCCCTCTCCACCCCAGGTATCTCTTTCACTTTCCACCATGCTCAGGGAGGCCTTCTTTGACCCACTTACTTACATTTACAACCCAGTTTCCTCCACCTCACACTCATGATCACCCTAGCTTACCTTATTTTTTTCCATTGTGCGTATCACCAGCTACATACTACTACTTTTATGTTGATACCTTCTTCAACCCTAGAATGGAAGCTTCATGAGGACAGGGGCCTTCACTGCTATATGCTCAGCACCTAGAACAGTGCCTAACATGTAGCATCAGTGCTCAATAAAGCTTTTTGAATGAGTTATGAATTAATAAATTGTGACTTGATAGGAGTTTCCAGAATCCTTAGTGCAGACACCAAAAGGGGAAAATAGCTAATTGCCAGGCACTTCAGATTTTGGGAGAATAAGACATACACATCACAATGAGAATTGTCCTCTCCAGGAATACCCTCTTTGACCCTGATCTGTCCATCTGTACCTTCCCTGTATCTCCTTCCTCTTCAGTTTTGGTTTTTAAAGTTGCTACCCACTAGACAGACTTCAATAACAATAATAATGAGAAGTAAAAATAATCGTTAACATTTATTGAGCACTTATGATGTGCTAGCTTCAAGACTAAATACATTCCATTCATGATTTAAATTGAATTTCAAAAACTGACATTAGTACTGTTACTTTTCCTTATTTTAAAGATGAGGAAATGAGGCTTAACAATGCTACCTAATATGCTCAAGGCCATATTCTGAATAAGTGGTGATGTAGGTGTTTGGGTCATCTATTCCTCTGTAACCAGCCACCGGAAACATTGGCATAAAACTATTTATTATTATATATCATCCTTCTGTGGATGGAAAGGGTTCAGCTGCATGGATCTCTCTTATATTCTCTCATTTGATGGATATGTTTGTGTATAGTTAGATGGACATTAGCCTGGGTGTCATGACAGCTTTCAAATGTCTGGCATCCCAGATAGCATAGCTGAAACATCTGGGGACTGCCTGGACAGCTCTCTTTCTGTCTATACTGCCTCTCCCCAGTGTTAGCTTAGGCTTCCTCACAGCATGGAGGCCTCAGGGTAGTTTGACTTCTTGTGTGATGACCAGGTTCTTAAGAACTGGCCTTAGAAGTTATACAGTATCATTTCTGTCCCATTCTATTGGTTACACAGGACCAGCTCAGATTCACTGTCATAAATACTGGGAGGCATGGCTCATTGGGGATTATTCTCGAGACATGTTATCACATTGGGATATTTAAACCAGATATTCTGAACCCGGGCTAGATGTTGCAAACTAACTTATCTAGATGGATCAACAGGTGACACATGAGGAAGGAAGCCCTCATGTAAGATAATTGAGATTGGAAAAGACCATGATGAACTGGAGAGCACAGCTTTTATTAAAGGACCAGCTGCCTCAACACCAGTTGACTTTGCCTGGCAAGACTACAGACTCCATATTACTGCATCCTATGATTTTTAAATGGAAGCTAGAAGTCTAGTTTTTTTTTTAAAGATAAAATATGCTAATCTAAATAGCATAGTACAAGTCAAGCAAAATATTTGTGTGTTTGGCCCATGGGCTGCCAGTATGTAAATGCAGTGTTAGGTCTCCAAGTTCATGTCCACAACTTGTTGGCAAAACCCACAAGGGCCTTGTGATGGCAGATCTACCCTGTCTGCCCAGCTTCATGTCTCATTCCTAATATCCATGCATTCCTCAAATATGTATGATTCCTACTACATGGTAAGTATGTTCTAGCTCCTGGAGGTATAGCAGAGAATAAAACAAAGTCCCTGTCCTCTGGAGGCTTATGTTCTAGTTGGGGGAGCCAGACAATATACAACTAAAGGTATAAAATGGCAGTGGCACTAAGTACCATAGAGAAACAAAGCAGGGGAGCTGCAGCGTGGCAGGTTGAGGAACATGATTTGCTTTCCTGTCCCACTCTGTCTGCTGGGAATGACCTTCCCTTGTGGCATAGCTTTTCCTACCTATTGCTTTAGTCTTAGCTAGAGCATCACAACCTCTGAAATGTTTTCTTTGGCCCCTACCCTGCCTGTGGGAGATTGGTGGCCTTCCTTCTGTCTCCTAAGGCACTTGTGCTTACTCTTACCATGAGATTAGAGATTTAAAAAAAAATTTTTTTTTTGTTCTTTTTTCTTCTTAGGGCCATTCACAGCACATGGAGGTTCCCAGGCTAGGGGTCGAATTGGAGCTGTAGCTGCCGACCTATGCCACAGCCACAGCAACTTGGGACCCGAGCCACGTCTGCCACCTACACCACAGCTCACAGCAACGCCAGATACTTAACCCATTGAGCAAGGCCAGGGATTGAACCTATGTCCTCATGGATGCCATTCAGATTCATTTCCACTGAACCATGATGGGAACTCCTTTTTTTTTTTTCCCAAGTTTGTTTTTACTTTTCAATATCTCCTACATGATAGCGAGTAGTAAATCGAGAGCTTCTGTATTTCCTTACAATTTTATAAAGCTTTGATTATTGAAGGAACATCTTTGTGAAGATCTTTAGCGAAGGAGCCACTGGATGAGAGAGGAATTCTCTTGTTCTTTTTCCCTCACGCTCTTTTCTTGTGAGAAAAGTGCTTTCCTCTGCTGTCAAAAGAGAGAACAGTGCACCTGGTTACTTGGTAAACCAAGTTAAGGACATTGTTTGTGTCCTTTGGTTTAGAGCAACTTATTATTGTGTATTAAATATTGTCTTGTATCATCAGTGAGTCAAAGTAGCCAGAGCTGATTTTACCTGATGTGAAACAGAAACTGATATATTCACTCTATTTGCATATTCATATCTATACGTTCACATTTGTATATTCACACACATCCATGCATGTAAGAAGATAAGAGGAGTTCCCATCGTGGCGCAGTGGTTAACGAATCCGACTAGGAACCATGAGGTTGCGGGTTCGGTCTCTGCCCTTGCTCAGTGGGTTAACGATCTGGCGTTGCCGTGAGCTGTGGTGTAGGTTGCAGACGCGGCTCGGATCCCGCGTTGCTGTGGCTCTGGCGTAGGCTGGTGGCTACAGCTCCGATTAGACCCCTAGCCTGGGAACCTCCATATGCTGCAGAAGTGGCCCAAAGAAATAGCAAAAAAAAAAGAAGATAAAATATCACCTGTGCCTCCAGGCTAGGAGCTAACCATGTGTACTTACACTAGGCAGCTTATGTAAACAGGATGCATATTTCTGATTGACAAGCCACAAACACTAAAAGCTGCTTCTGGCACAGCCCCATCTCTGACCAGCATCTCTGACTTGCTGCGTGGTGTTCCATCTGGCTCCAGCTGCCTAAGTTTCCAGTGGTTAAAACCTCCTTTGTCTCTTTGTTCTGAGAACCTTAGCAAGTATGCCAGGAGACTGGCTTGATTTTCTAGATGACCCAGGAATGGAGCACCCTCTGTCTATGTGTTGCCACCCCCTGGAACAAGATAAGGGCTGACTTTCTGTTTCTCAGTGGGTGGAGCACACTTGTTCCACTGCACTTTGGAACGCTTGAGTTCTTGAGCCCAGACCACGGAGGGCTGTGGGCAGATCGGCTTCTGATGTGTCTCATTTCTGGAAACCCTGACTTTCAAGCTGTGTCAGAGCTGCCCTAGAAGAAAGTGACCAGGCTTGAGCCCTAAATAAAGGGAGGAGCCGCCCTTGGCAATAGGTGGCTGTCTGGAAAGCTCGTGTATGGAAGGGTAGGGGAAAGGCCAGTCAACAGGCATCACCTGTGTGTGCTTCACTTCAGAAGAGAAGGGCTGGTGGTGGATGGGGACAGTCAGATTCCATGTGTAGCTAATGTTGCTGCTCAGGGAATAGGTTGAGTCAGGCTGGCAGGAATGCCCAGAGGATTCTAATCAAATTGAGCAAGAAACATTCAGGCCATGTATCAGACTTGCAGTTTCTCTTGAATTGTTTATTTCAATGATCTTTCAATTGAATGGGCTCAAACTTTGTTTTTGAAGACATCAAGTTAAAATAAATGACTGGAGAGAATTCTCTGGGTGCCATCTCAGATTCAACCTCCTCGGTGAACTATTTTCTCCACTCCCAACTCTGTCTGTTCCCCCACCCTTGGTCCAAATATGATTTCTCTACTTTTTAATGCAGTACTAATTTGCAGGCATCTAGAATGTTTATCACACTTTAATGCAGTTGCTGTTACATACCAACTTCTCTGCTTCAACACTGCCTTTCTGACCATGGGCAATCTGAGTTCCAGGACTGGCTTGCCCCTCTTTGCCTCCCTGAGGTGGGTAGTACACAGTGTAGCACACAGGTGCTCAATGACCAAAGGCAGAACCAAAGAACTCTTTGACTTGAAACTTTACCTTGCTCACAGCTGGTGACTGACCACAAGCAGTGGCCACATTCTGGGGAAGGGGTGGCCAGGAGATCTTCTAAATATGTTTCAAATAGATGAGGTTGGTAGAACACACAGCATAACATGAGTTTAATATCTCATTTGACTGCCCATAACTTTAATAGCCATTTTATAATCTGAGAGCTACAAACAAAATCCCTGCTGGTAGTTTGCCGTGTAAATTCCCTTAGGACAGGGGATATCTTGTGTTCCACTGTATGTCCACAAGGGTACATGGTGCCTGGTGTTCAGAGGTCCTGGTGGAATGACTGATCACCTCCTGGCTTTGGGGTGGCTCCTCAGCCTGTAATGTGCTCCTTTTCACTAATTCCAGGTGGGGAGGAGGGACTGATAATTATCAGGAAATTAACCAGTAAAGGCAAAAGAAATTTACTCAAAGAGTAGGACGGTGATAATGAAGGCCTGAGGCTGTGCCCTTGTTAAAGGGCCAGTGTCCACCCTGTTTGTTCTGGGTGAACACAGGGAGGAACAGAAGTTACAGAAAAGGGACTTTGAGATCGGGATGTCTACTGTAAACACCACCACCACCACCACCTTGTGTTTGCGCAATACAGAAAATGTGGCTGGTGATGAACCCCAATTCAGACATTTTTGGGTGCCTTTAAAATAAAAATTATGTTCTGGGGACCTGGAAAGCATTGTGGGAGTCAGAGGAGGTGAAACCTCATCAAAAGCAGTTTCGTATTCTCACATTGAATCTCACTGGAAGATTAAGTGGGTGGAGGATTAGATGTCAGCCCAGGATGAAGTCTCCTCTCCTGGTGAGCTTTGCTTTGCCAACCGGCAGCCTTAATTATGGCTAGTTCCCTTGTATGGGTGGGTTGACCTTTTCCTCTTCTCACGAAAGAAAACTCAGGTAACTCCAGTTTGGCACAAATATTGTCACTGCCCTTTGACTAAAGCTCTTTCTCTCTCTGTTTTACATATTAAAAACATTAAAGTATAATTAATTTACAATCTTGTGCCAATTTCTCCAATATAGCAAAGAGACTCAGTCATATGTATACATACACTTTATTATATTACCTTCCATCATGGTCTATCACAAGAGACTGGATATAGTTCCCAGTCTACTGTATAGTTTACTATACAGTAAGACCTAGTCCATCCTACCTCCCCCCCCCACCACCCAACTTCCCCTTGGCAACCACATAATGCCATTTGCAGCAGCATGGATGCTACTAGAGATTCTCATACCAAGTGAAGTAAGACAAAAACTATTTATCACTTATATGTGGTATCTAAAGTACAGCACAAATGAAACTATCTACAAAACAGAAACAGATTCTTACTCTCTTTAAACACGTACCCAGTGTCCTTATTTTGAGTTTATTCTCTTGGTTTCAAGGGACAGAGATCCAACATAAATAGGCTTACATTAAAAAAATAAATAAAATGTGATAACCTCCACTTTTTATAAAATTTAGGGGTAGATCTCCAAGATTGAGGCCCCACTGGGGTCAGATGCTTAGACGATATCACCAAGTCCTTGTCTTTGGCCATCTCTCAGCTCTGCTATCTCTAGATACTCCCAGGGAGATGACTAGACAAGCAGGTCCAGGCCTCCTTTCTATGTTATTAGCAAACCCCAGAGAATAAGAGTACTTCCTTCCCAGTAGCTCCAACAAAGTTCCTAGAGCTCTTCAGTAATGGCCCAATTTGGGGCACTTGGTCAGCTCTGTTCCAATCACCCAGGCCAGCAAGACTCATAGTTTCATTGACTGAGTCTGAGTCCTTAGCCTGTCCTGGAGCAGGATGCCATCTAGGTGGGGTCAGCTGCAACTAGACTACATGGACGGAGAAGTAGGGAAATTTTTTAAAGAAAATTGGACCATTGTTACCAAAAATGGGGTGATGGTTGAAGGGCAAATTTCATTACAGTGAACAAGCACAATCACTTGTTAAGGATTTCTGCATCCTTCCTATACATGAGAGTGTTTATATAGAAGCATTTCTATCTAAGCTTTCAGAACTGGGCTCCTAAAATTATGTTTTCCTCTCCTTAATACCCTCCTGGTTCCATGTAGAAGCTGGTGTTATTTTTTTAAATTTTTATTTTATTTTTTTTAGAAAGCTGAATATTTTTTTGTGGAGGGCATTTATCAAGAGGGAAAAAAATTTTCATTTTTTTTTCAATCCAGTGACACAATCAAGAAGCACAATCTATGCTCCTCAATGAGAACAAACATAAAGTTTCTAAAACCAGTTATCTGGGGGAAGAAAGAGCATCATATATTTATCTGAATAAAACCAAAATGTCATGTGGTTTGAGCCCTATCTCCAGGGTGATCAGGGTGTTTGGAGCCTACAATGGGATGCACTTGGCCTCAGTAGATGTTGGGAGACGGGAGGTTTTGGCCTTGTCTTTGCCATTCACAACCTGCTACTCAGTGAGACTGAATATTCACTTTTTTCCTGGGTCTCAGTTTTCTCATTCTAAAAAACGATTTTATTGGAGTATAGTTGTTTTACAGTGTTGTGTTAATTTCTGCTCTACAGCAAAGTGATTCAGTTGCCCTCTCCCTCCCCCTTGGCAACCACAAGACTGGACTCTGTCTGTTTTTTGTTTTTTGTCTTTTTGCCATTTATTGGGCTGCTCTTGCAGCATATGAGGGTTCCCAGGCTAGGGGTCGAATCAGAGCTGTAGCCACCGGCCTATGCGAGAGCCACAGCCACGCAGGATCCGAGCTGTGTCTGCAACGTACACCACAGCTCACGGCAACACCGGATCCTTAACCCACTGAGCAAGGCCAGGGATCCAACCCGCAACCTCGTGGTTCCTAGTCGGATTCGTTAATCACTGAGCCATGACGGGAACTCCTGGACTCTATGTCTGTGAGACTGTTTCTGTTTCATAGATAAGTTCATTTGTGTTATGATTTCGATGCCACTTATAAGTGATATCATGTGTTATTTGTTATTTCTTTTTCTGACTTTCTTCACTTAGTATGATAAACTCTAAGTCCATCCATGTTGCTGCAAATGGCATTATTTCATTCTCTTTAATGGCTGAGTAGTTTTCCATTGTGTGTACATCTATCTATCTGTCCACATCTTTATCTATTCATCTGTTAATGGACATTTAGTTTGTTTCTATGTCATGGCTATTGTGAATAGTGCTGCTATGAACATAGGGGTGTATATATCTTTTTGAATTATAGTTTTATCCAGATATACGCCCAGGAATATGATTGCAGTATCATATGGAAAGTCTAATTTTTGTTTTTTGAGGATCCTCCGTACTCTCTTCCATAGTGGCTGAAATAATTTAGTTTTATTATCTTTAATGTTAGGTATTGAACAACTAGATTTTTTTTCCTTTGTACTCTATTTCTAAAGTGCTTGATTTTCAGTTAATATTCAAAATCCATAATATTCTGAGTTGCATTTTCCCCATATAACAAAACTTAGGCACTGTAGGGTTAAAATAAAAAAATCTTTCTGATTGTATCACAAGAGTAATGCAAGTGACAATAAGCATCAACCCTTCCTGAGGACAAGAGATGTCACTAAGGTCATGGATATTTTCAGATCCATTGTGGGCTAGACTTAGTTTCTGGGACACAGTCAACCAACTATCAATTGTCCACTGGCCTTGACATGAAGCTGCCCACCAAAATAAGCAGATACCCACTGAATGCCTGTAGCATGAACAAGAGGCAGGGAAGGAGAGAAACATCTATGCACAGGAAAACTCTGAATGTAATATATTTTGTATTTAATGGCTGTGTGATATTTTATTAATAGAAATAATATGCTTCCAGCCATGATGCTCATTTCCATTAGGGAAAATCTTTCATCTAAGATTTCCAACTGAACAATGAGGAAGTTATAATGGATGGTCACAGTTGAAACCCAAGGCAGGGTCCATGCCTGGCCCAGGGGCACATGATACCTGCAGAGTGAAAAGAAAGAGTGAATAAATGTACAGATGGCTGAGTGCTAAGAATCACTTCAATTCCAGCGCCATGACTGTGAACACAGGGCTCTCTCTTCAGGAGGGAAAACAGTATCTAGGTCTAGGAAGATGTGAAAAAATGGAGAAGACAGAAAACATGTGTCCATAAACTGGAGAAATGGGGTGTGGGGTAGGAGAAGAGATATTTGAACAGAGATGTCAGGATGCTTAGCATCTGCCCCCAAAGTCTGTGAAAGGAAGCACTTCCTGTCCCCCTTTGACCACTTCCTCAGTGTCCCACCCAGCCCGCCGGCCCTTACACTTCACTCTGGAGTTGAAGCTGAAATAGAATCAACTGAAGGAGAGTTGGGGAAATGAGGCTGCTTTAGGGATGGAGTTTGATGTCCTTATCTGTGTCATTATTCTCTGTCCTACCCTCTCCTGGCCCTCCCTCTGTCCTGTGAGGTGTCATGGGTCAACTCAAGCCCAAGGACTTTTTGCAGGCTATTACACATGCTCACGTGTGTGCACTCTCATGTGTCAGAGTGTAGGCTGCACACACACACGTTAGGATGCAGGTGCAAGAGCAGTACTTGCTGCGCAGGAACCAGGAAAGTGCAGAGCTGTGAAGAAAGTTAATTCACAGCTTCGAGGTGAAGGAAACCCCTTCGCCTTTGCTCTCTCAGCTGAAATCCCCACCTTTAGAGGACTACAACCTGAGAAGTGCTGGCCCAGGGATGAGAATTCCCTTTCTTTGCAGTCCAATCAACTTGTTGTGTGAATGATGAAGTGCATTGTAGGATTAGGGTTCCCATTGGTTAGGTATCTGCAGAGAGGAAGCTGCTTCAGCCAGCTGTCAATCACTGTCCTGGGCATGTGTTTAGGTGTCTCAGTGTAAGAAAAAACCAGCTGGGTCAGGGGAAGGACAGATCCGTTGTGAACCGCAAGATGCAAAGGTTAATCTCTGTAGTGGTGATGGGGGCGGATTTCTGAAGGGGCAATAAAAAGGCAGGCAGGCTGGCCTCCACAGCAGAGAGCCATGGGAGAGGAGATTGCCAGGGAGGTGACTTTGTAGGCTGACAGGCCTCTGTGAGGGGACTGCATCAAGGGACTTGAGCACAGGTGCCAGGAGCGGGGCCCAGGGGAAGAAACTGGGGCAGGGGAGCAGACCTTGGGAAGACAGCAGTGAGCAGAGCAGGACCCGAGTGTTCGAGGAATGGGTGCAAGGGCAGGATCTTGGCGATAGAAGAACAAAACCCCATTCCTAGATGTGGTTCATTGGACATCCTGTGTTTCAATCCAGGCTCTGCCATCATCTAACTTTTCTGAACTCTGGTATCCTTGCCTGCCAATGGGGATGTTTAACCTCACGGGGTTATTTAGAGGAATCCACATGATAATTCACATAAATGATCTGATTCAGAATCTGGCCAGAATGGGTACTCTGTAAACATTAATACTCATGATACTTGGTTAACATCCCAGGGTCACCAGAAGGTTGCTTGTTGATAAGAACAGTGTACAAAGCAGGGCCTGCAGTGAAGGTGACAGGAGTGCAGGGCTCCTATTTTTTTCCTGCTTAGAAGTCAGCCTGGTTGCAGGGCTCCACCAGCAGTGTTAACGTCTGTAAAGTATAATAAGTTTTGGGCCAAGGGCATGGACTGTTTGTGGAGCCAGGGGATCACCAGAGCTGGTGGCGGGCTGCTCTCTATATGGGCCTGATGCTTGAAGCTTGATGCTCCAGGAGACCGACTCAGGGCTGGAAGGGCCTAATGGCACAGGGCAGTCAGTACTTTACCTGTGCTCCCATGTGACTTAGTTTTTGTCAAATGCAGCTGATATTCTTAGGGTTTGGTTTCCTCTTTGGGTGGGTTGAGCATTTAGTCCATTTGCGGCTAATTTCCAAGAGGGGCAGCTTTCAGCATTTCAACTTTAGTTTTCTCTATGGCTTTGTGCCCGTGCCCTGAGAGGGATCACGGGATCTGATCATGCCTAGTGTGCAAGTGCCTCCCTGTGGTTCGTGCAGCCATGCTCTCTCACTTTGTCCTTCTCTCAGTCCCCATTCTTTCTCCAGTTTTCATCCCCTTTTGCTCATTGACCCTTTATTTTCTGCTTTGTGCTGCTTTTGCTTCTACCTTCCTCTGTCCACTACTTTTTCTAGCTTTTTATCTTTTGACCAACCTCTATCTCATCATGAAATGATGGTCTTTGGATCTAGAAAGGACCTCAGAACATCTATTGCAGCCTTGGCTCCAAATCTCTGCCAACACGTTGTTATCCTGAGTTTAGGCACCTTCCAGAGTGGGGACCGACCTAGCCCTGGGTGGCTCATGCTCTGTTTTCAGAGTTTTGACTGTAAAGACAGTGGGAATCCACTAAGGGAAGAAGTTGTTCCTCTTGCCTCTGAGGAATTTGGAGTCTAGTAAAGTGGAACTTTCCACTGTTTAGTTCTAGTTCTACTCCACAGGGTCTGTATAGATAAGCAATACTCAGGGGTTATTTACAAAACATTTCCTGTGTGCCAACCTCTGGGTTAGAGATTACAGATTACAGAGTTAACATGAAAGTGCCCCAAGAGTTAAGATGCTTGGCTTTAGACATAGAGAACAGACCTGTAGTTGCCAATAGGGAAGGGGAAGGAAAGGGATGGACTGGGAGATTGGGGTTAGTAGATGAAAACTATTACATTTAGAAAGGATAAACAACATGGCCATACTGTATAGCACAGGGTACTATATCCACTCTCCTGGGATAGACCATGATGGAAATGAATATGAAAAACAATGTGTATATATGTATAACTGAGTCACTTTGCTGTACAGCAGAAATTGACACAACATTTTAAATTGACTATATTTTAATACATTTTTTTTTTTACAAAGATGCTTGAGGTTAGGAAGTAGGAGAGGTTTCCAATGACTTGGTATGGTAAGTACTATAATAATTGGGCTTCAGGAGCCTTGAGGAAGGAGGGATTCTCTGTATTAGGGAAGGCTTCTCAGAGGAGGTAGTGTCTGGGCTGACCTCAGAAGGAAGAGTTCACCAGGAAGAGGAAAGAATTTTGTTGGCCGAGAACATTCCCAGGCATAACTTGGGGATACAGGAGAACACCTGGCAGCTAGATTAACATAAAATAAGATTAACTTGAGTGAAGGGAGCAAACCAGGGAATGGGTTGGAATGATGGAGAGATCTCCAGGAGATGGGAAAAAGTCACATGTGTAACATGACATGGGACCCTCACATATAGGCTGGTACAAGGAGGTCTGGGAACAGGAGCCCTGAGGAATATAGGTGTAGGGGTCCAGGAGTTCCTGTTGCGGAAAGACATAGACGTACTGGGCCCCTGTTACTTCTTTTGTCCATAGAGGAGGTGACAACACCTGGGTGACCTGTCTTGTGGTGGGGGTGGGGAGAGTAGTGGGTGGAGTCTGAGTACCTCAGTCCAAGCCTTAGTCCTGGAATTTAGTACATTTAGAGGTAAGTAGAGCTAGAGGTTGAGAGTGTGGGTTCAGTGGCAGGTAGACCCTATAAAATCAGGAGGCTTGGAGGAGTTGGGGAAGGGAGTGTGGGAGTTTGAAAGTGAGAATGAGAAACTTCTACAGGGAATTCAGTTTCCTTCAAATGATAAGCAGGGATTTGGGTGGTGTGGGTTTGGGGAGGGGAATTTATTTGTCAGAGATGTTCTAAAGGCACATGAGACTCTTCAAGGAAAAGGGGACAGCTGTGAGAAGAAAAAGCTAGAGAGACTAGTCTTGTAGGAAGACCTGAATTCAAAACCAAGCTCAGCCTTTGCATGGGTTCTTCAATTTCTTGGAATCATTTGTAAAATGGAGATAATTGTTCTTATAACGGAAGAGTGCATAAGAGTCGAATAAGACAATGTATAGAGTAATTAATTAGCTTAGTGCCTAGCATGTAGTAGTTGCTAAATAAATCTTTCTTTCCTTCCCTTTTCCTTCCCTCCTATCATCACAACAAAACATTGAGTTAGCAATTGACCAAGGGGGACAGAAAAGACAAGATGAATTTGAGGGTTTGTGAAGATAATACTAGGGACAGAACCCACCAAACTGGGAACATCTGAAGGAGTTGTGCCTAACATGGCCGTGTCTTTGCACCCTCCATGCTGCTTGGCACATATTAGGTGCTCAAAACATGTATGGATGGAATTGAACAGAAATAAATGCTATTTATCATTTCCAGATGTGTAAGATGTGGTGGGGAGGCACTAGGGACAGGACAGATATTTCTTCCCAACTCTCGCACACACTGGCTATGGTCCTGGGAGAATCCTGTCACCTCTCTCATCCACATCAGAAATAAGGAATATGGAAGAAGGATTGCCTCCTTATTCTAGCACTGAGATTCTAGAGCCATGTAAAGTTTTAGATTAGTAAGACAGCACTGCAACTAGTTTGCAAATAGAGCTCAGAGGGGAGCTTCTCATTTGTCAAATAACACACTGGTTCAAGGCCTAGGGCTCTTCACTCACTGGGCTGGGCTGTCCCAAAGTCCGTAACAGACAGCAAATCACATTGTAGACTCAGGGGCTGTTTGCTAAAGAGTTCTTTCTCATGAGATCCTGAGGACAGAAGACTCTGGAGGCATCAAGCCACATAGTCCTAATATTTGCTAGACATTCAAAGAAAACAGTCGGTGCAAAAAACAACGACTTTGACATTTAGGTCAGTCCTTAGTGCATGTGGCTTTCCCACAAACCCATCATGACACATGTTTTTGCAATGAAATATTTCAAACATCTGTAAGGGTTCATAAAAGAGCCCATAGGACCCAAGCATATCCAGTCCTTTTTTTTTCTTAAGGTTTTATTGAGACAGAATTAAAAGGCACAGCATAATGATTTGACTTACATATCATGAAATGATAATTATAATAAATTTAATGAGCATCTATCATATCATACAGAGGCAAAATTAAGGAAGCAGGAAAATTTTTTTCCTTGTGATTACAATTCTTAGGCATTACTCTCTTAACAACGTTCATATATAACATACAGCAGTATTGTCTCAGTGGGCAGCCTCCATGAGCCATATGTGCAGCGTGCCTGGCTGCTCTCGGGACCAGGGTCAGTTGCAGAGAAATCACATCCTCCTGGGAAAGAGGACACTGCCAGAAAGCACGGTCACCTTCTCAATGGTAACTGAACCGCATGTTCCTGGGGAACCTGTTGCTAAACCGTTTCTAGGTAACTTGCTTCTGGGTCAGGCTTTCTTTCTTTTAAAAAAAAAAATTATTAAAGGAGAGTTGATTTACAATGTTTCATCAAGTTTTGTTGTACAAAAAAGTGACCCAAGTTGTTGTACAAAAAAGTGACCCAACCACATACATTTCCCTGTGCGGTACAGTAGGATTCCATCGCCCATTCATTCCAAGTATAAATTTGCATCTCCAAACCCCCCAAAATGCCCATCCATCCCGCTCCACCCCCAAATCTGCTCTTCTTAGCCATCATCTATTTCTGTTTTTTTTTGTTTGTTTGTTATTTTTAGATAGTTTCATCTGTTTCATATTTTAGATTCCACAAATAAGTGATATCATATTGTATTTGTTGTTTTCTTTCTGGCTTACTTCACTTAGTATGAGAGTCTTTAGATCCACCCATGTTGCTGCAAATGGCGTTATTTTGTTCTTTTTTATGGCTGAGTAATATCCCATTGCATATATATACCACATCTTCTTAATCTATTCATCTGTCAATGGACATTTAGGTTGTTTCCATGACTTGGCTATTGTGAATAGTTCTGCAATAAACATGGGGGTGCATGTGTCTTTTTCAATGAAAGTTTTATCTGGACTTGCTGGATCATACGGTAGCTCTGTATTTAGTTTTCTGATGTACATCCATACTGTTTTCCATAGTGGTTGTGCCAATTTACATTCTCACTAACAGTGGAGGAGGGTTACTTTTTATCCACACCTTCTCTAGCATTTGTTATTTATTGACTTGTTAATGACGGCCATTCTGACTGGTATGAGGTGGTACCTCATTGTAGTTTTGATTTGCATTTCTCTAATAATTAGTGATATTGAGCATTTTTTCATATGCCCATTGGCCATCCATATGTCTTCTTTGGAGAAATGTCTGTTTAGGCCTTCTGCCCACTTTTCATTTGGGTTGTTTGCTTTTTGTTGTTGAGTTACATGAGTTGTTTGTATATTTTGGAGATTAGGCCCTTGTCTTTTGCAACATTGGCAAAGATTTTTCTCCCATTCTCTAGGTTGTCTTTTCATTTTTTTTTTTTTTTCGTCTTTTTGCTATTTCTTGGGCCGCTCCCTCAGCATATGGAGATTCCCAGGCTAGGGGTCGAATCGGAGCTGTAGCCACGGGCCTACGCCAGAGCCACAGCATCATGGTTCCTAGTCGGATTCGTTAACCACTGCGCCACGACGGGAACTCCGTCTTTTCATTTTTTAAATTGTTTCCTTTGCTGTGCAAAAGCTTTTGCATTTGCTTAGGTCCCATTGGTTTAGTTGTGTCTTTATTGTCATTATTCTAGGAGTTGGATCAAACAAGACGTTGCTGTGATTTATATCAAAGAGCATTCTGCCTATGTTTTCCTCTAGGAGTTTTTTTACTGTCTGGCCTAATATTTAGGTCTTTAATCATTTTGAGTTTATTTTTGTATATGGTGTTAGTGTTCTACATCAGGGTTTCATATGCAGCAGAATAGCTCCTTGCTGTGATCTATTGAAAGTCAGCCCTGGACATAAATAAGGGTTTGTATTTTAACACATATGGCAGTGTTAATTGTATTTATCATGTTGTACATTACATGCCTAGTGATAATTTATCTTATAACTGGAAGTTTGTACATTTTGACTGTCTTCAGCTAATTCCCCCTACCCCAAAACCCCACCTCTGGTAACCACAAATCTGATCTCTTTTTCTATGAGTGTTTTTGAAGTATAACTGACCTACAGTATACTCTTTTAGTTTCTGTTATTCAATATTTCTATACATGCCAATATGATAAACATAAATCTAGTTATAATGTCACCATAGAAAGATATTGCATACGTCTTGACTATATTACAACACTACACATTTCGTACACATGAATCATTTATTTTGCAACTGGAAGTTTTTATCTCTTAATTTCTCTAACCTATTTATCATCCTCTCCCAACCCTCTTCTCCTTTGGCAACCACATGTTTTTTTTCTCTATAACGCTGTTCTGTTAAGTTTTTAAATTTGTTTTGTTTTTTAAATTTCCACATAAAAGTGAAATCATGTATTATTTGTCTTTCTCTATGTGACATTTCGCTTAGCACAATAACCTCTAGGTTTACCATGTTATCCAGATGGCAATATTTTATTCTTTTTTTGGCTGTATGATATTCACATATATATCTCATCTTTGTCCATTCATCTATTAATGGACACTTAAGTTGCTTCCACATCTTCGCTATTGTAAGGTTGCAATGAACATAGGGGTCCATATATCTTTTCTAATTAGCCTTTTCCTTTTCTTCAGATAAATACTTAAGAGTGTAATTTCTGGATTGTATGGAAATTCTATTTTTAAGTTTTTGGGGAAACTCCATACTGTTTTCCATAGCAGCTGCACCAATTTACATACCTGCCCGCAGTGCATGGAGAGGGGTGTTTCCTTTTCTCCACATCCTTGCCTGCACTTGTTATTTGGTGCCTTTTTGATAATAGCCATTCTGATGAGAATGAGGTTATATCTCATTGTGGTTTTGATTTACAGTTCCCTGATGTTTTGTGTTGTTGAGCATCTTTTCATGTGCTTTTTGTCCAGCTGTTTGTCTTTTTTGGAAAAAAAGTCTATTCAGATCCTTTGCCCATTTTTTAAATTCGGTTCTTTGTATTTTTGATACTGGATTGTATGAGTTTTTTGTGTATTTTAGATATTAACCCCTTATTGGACTTAATGTTTGCAAATATCTTCTCCAATTCATTTCCATTTAGTAGGTCGAATTTTGGTTTGTTGATAGTTCCCTTCCTTGTGTAAAAGTTTTTTAGTTTGATGTAGTCTCATTTGTTTATTTTTGCTTTTGTTTCCCTTGCCTGGGATGTATTAAAAAAAATTACTAAGACCCATGTAAAGAACTTACACTTTTATGTTTTTTTTTCCTAGAAGTTTTATGGTTTCAGATCTTATGTTTAAATATTTAATCCATTTTCAATTTATTTTTTGTGTGCATGGTGTGAGAGAGTAGTTCCACTTGATTCTTTTGAATGAAGCTGTACAGTTTTCCCAACACCATTTGTTGAAGACTATGTCTTTTCTCCATAATATATTCTTGCCTCCTTTGTCATATATTCATTCCCCATAAAATTGTGGATTTGCTTCTGGGCTCTCTATTCTGTTCCATTAAATCATGTGTCTGTTTTTGTGACAATGACATACTGTTTTGATTACTCCAGCTTTAAGATACAGTTTGAAATTAAGGAGCATGGTATCTCCAGCTTTGTTCTTCTCTCCCAAGGTTATTTTGGCTGTTTGGGGTCTTCGTATTTCTATAAAAATTGTAGAACTATTTCTTCTATTTCTGGAAAAAATGCCATTGGTATTTTGATAAGGATTGCATTGCATCTGTGTACTGCTATGTGTAGTATAGCCTTTTTTTAAACAGTATTAATTCTAATCCACGAACATGGGATATCTTTCCATCTGTTTGTGTAGCTTTAAATTTCTTTCATCAATGTCTTATAGTTTTCTGAGTAGAGATATTTTATCTCCTTAGATTTATTTTTATTCTTTTGATATGATTGTATATGGGATGGTGTTCTTAATTTCTCTTTTTGATAGTTCATTGTTAGTATATAGTAATGCAATAGATTTTTGTGTATTAATTTTGTCTCCTGCAACTTTACCAAATTCGCTGATGAGTTCTGGTAGTTTTTTGGTGGCATCTTTAGGATTTTCTATGTATGGTATCATGCCATCTGAAAAGAGTAACTTTTAATTCTTGCTCTCCAATTTGGGTTTCTTTTATTTCTTTTTCTTGTCTGATTGCTGTGTCCAGGACTTTCAATACTATGTTGAATAAAACTGGATAGAATGGACATCTTTGTCTTGTTCCTGATCTTAACAGGAAATGCTTTCAGCTTTTCATTGTTGAGGATGATTTTAGCTTATGGGCTTTATTATGTTCCCCTTATACCCAACTTGTGAGGTTTCTTTAAAAAATCATAAATGGATATTGAATTTTATCAAAAACTTTTTCTGCTCCTATTGGGATGACTTTATGATTTTTATTCTTTAATATGTTAATGTTGTGGTGTATCACATTGATTGATTTGTGGATATTGAACCATCCTTGCATCCTTAAGATTTATCCCTCTTGATTATGGTGTATGATACTTTTCATGTATTGTTGAATTTAGTTTGCTAGTATATTTTTGATGGGTTTTGTGTCTATTCATCAGTGATATTGGTTTTTAATTTTCCTGGTTTGTAATTTTCCTTGAGTGTCATCAAGAGATGGAGCAAATGGTATCATTGAGTGAGGTTGCAGAAGAATCTGAATCCCCATTGAAGAATTCTGTTCCTGACCTGGGACATCTATTAAGGTCCTGCTCCCGCCTCCTGCATCTGTTAATTCAATCAATATGTTTGTTGAGTTTTTACCCAGTGATGTTGAACAGTATAGACACAGTGTACCACATATAATTTGTTAACACTCAGTACTATCCTTGTCTTTTTACCCTCCTCCCTGTCCTCAGGAGACTAGAAATTACAATTACCACACTCCATTGCAAGTGGGATCCCAATTGGATTCCACCAATGAGAAGCAGTTGCATGAGATTTGGAGGGTGGTGGAGAAGAAGCCTCTGGTTGTCATGGCAGCTACTGAAAATTATGTGGGAGACAGTAGAAGTACTGTGGGTTTTTTCCTACAGTCTTCTGCTTTCCTGAGAATCACCAGCTTCAATGTTGTTGGCAGCTGAAATTATTGGTTGTAGCATATATTTTGTACTTCAAAGTTTCTTGGAAGTGTCCTTCTGATCTTTGCTTGCCCAGTCTTTAACTCCTGTATTAATCCTTTCCCCACTTTGTATACTTAGAGTTGCTTCTGTTTTCCTGACCAGACTCCCAACTGATACGTAAAGGAGAGGGAAATAAAGGGAGTAATCTCGACAGCCAATAATACTGTTGCATGGGGTGGCAGGGCTGAAGGATAATTTCGGCCGCATCACTACTGTCAACTACAGCCTCCTGATTTTCCCCCTTTCAACTTGCTGTGACCTGGAGAAACAAGCGTTATGCTTGATAGCTTATCCCTCAACTCATACTTTTGTAGTAGAAAGGAACATCAAAGTTTACTTTCTCTGGGAGACAGGAGATCAAATGGAAGCAAAAATAAAGTTATGGTTATTTACCTACTAGAGTGAATTAAAAAAACTTCAACATGCAAATTTTCCTGAGCCAATCAGATCTTGTGAAGTGGGAGTAGAAAAGGACCATCTATAAAAAGAATAGAAAGAGCACATTCTTTGGAGATCACATCGACTTGGGTATGACTGAATCCTGGTTTCAACCTCTTGCCAGGGTTACTTTTCTTCTCTAAGTCCAATTACTTATTTGCAAAGATAGTATACTTATTTTCACAGGATTATTGTATATATTAATAATGATGAAAATAAAAATTATAGCTAATAGTTGCAGAGCACACACTCTACATTATGTACATTATTGTACATATTAATAATGTACACATTAACACACTATATACATTATTGTATATATTAATAATGATGAAAATAAAAGTGACAGCTAACAGTTTTAGAGCAGACACTCTCCTAAGTACCTCACATGAATTAACTCATTTAATCAGTTCCCACAATAATATCAGAGACAACAGAAGTAAGGAACATAGCAGGGCTGATAGGGTGACATATTAACATGAGTTTCTGACTCTGCTCTTGAAGCCAGATCCAAGACACAAGAAGTGCCTTGATGGTCCTGAGAAACTGACATAAGCATGAGAAACTCTGGAAGGGATAAGGGTGGTGTTGGGTATTGGTGTTCATATAGTTGTGTGTGTACAGCAGTGAACAGGGGAGAAGAGTGTCAGATGGCACAGGGAGATAGATTGGGCCAGAGTGTTATGGTTCTATGTTTTTCTCTTCCCTATATTGTCTGGTTGGCATTTGAGGCAGATAAACAGCAGTGACTGCCCAGCAGCAGCAGAGGTCTTGGGTAGGAGGGGTGAATTCAAGATAGTGCTCAAATATGGCTGAGATGGGGAAAAATCAACAGCAGATATAGGCAGGTGGATCCATGGAGTAGTAAATCTGAAAAAGAGCAATGCCAGGCAGAACCACCCAAGATTATACTAACAGAGGCTCTTCCTCCTAAGGAATGACCTATTGCCAACTCCCTAAGCTCACTAGGAAGGGCATAAGTTACTGCTGGATTCCTGGTTTTTGGCCACACTCATCTCTCCCAGCCCCCAACCCACACACAGATGTTATGTGGTATTCTCCATGATAGCTAGACTCAAGAGAGCATAAGCTCACAAGGAAAAGTAATCAGATACATGAGGAACACACTGCTCTAAAAGCAAGACAGCATACTGAACAAGCTATGCCAGCTGAAGAAAATGAAAAGACCAGAGAAAGTAAGTTTAAAATAAGCAGGAGAAATAGCTTCAAAAAATATAAAGGTGAAATACTGAAAACATTTATCAAGGGAAACAATTCAAGTGAAGAACCAATTGGAAACATTGGATTTGAAAAATTTAATAGTTGAAATAAATATCTCAATGGATATGTTAAGTTATGGAAAAGATACACCTGAAGAGTGTATTTCTGAGATGGAAGATTTCTGAGAGCTGAAAAAATCAGAAAAGTGGAAGAATGTATTTTAGAAGGAAAGCTAAGAGATGAAGATAGTAGAAATGTAAATGCCAGCATTTTTATAATAGGAGTTTCAGAGGAAAAAAAAGTAAATATAGAGAAAATTTTAAACTATTTCCCAAAATAAAGAAGGGTAAAAGACCTTAGTCTGAAAAGGCTTGTAAAGTGCCGCATAGGCTATATTGGAAACAAAAGGTGGCATATATTCATTTTAATGAAACTACTAACACAAATATTCTGAATATTCTGAAACCTTCTGGAGAGGTAAAAGAAAAATGCCTAAAAAGGAATAGGAGTTGGCTGACCACAGACTTTTTACTAACTGCCCTGCTGTAAGAGGACAAAGAGTAGTAGCTGCAAAATTTTGAAAAAAAGAGGAAAAAAATGAATACCAGATTTGGAAATGCACATCCAACTAAACTACCATCCAACTATTAGTGCAAAGGGCACATAAGATTCTGTTACAAGCCAGGATTAAAATTCTAGACAGCATCAACCTGATGAAGGTGTTGGTGGGGAATGGGACTACATTTTGCTGTCTCTCCTTGTGAATTTTGGGGTAAATAGATGCAGAATATTGCCTTCAGGATGGATTAGCAATGGGATCCTGCTATGTAGCACTGGGAACTCTGTCTAGTCTCTTATGATGGAACATGTAATGTCAGAAAAAGAATGTATACATGTATGCGTAACTGGGTCACCATTGCTGTACAGTAGAAAAAAATATACATATAAATAAATGATAAAAACAAACAAACCAAAAAAAACAAAGTAAGGCTTATCAAGCCTGAAGAGCAAAAAACAAAACAAAACAAAAACAAACAAAAAACAAAACTCTAAAAAGTCAAATGTAATAATATGAAACACTGAAAAACAAATTTAAACATACTAACATATATAAACAAAGGTGAATTTACCTTGTATGTACTATGTCAGTGTGTTTCCTTGCCCCTTGCTTCTAGTTGAATTTGCTTAATGTGAAGCTCCAGCAGGACGGAAAGTGGAAAGAGGCAGGACAGTTTTATTCTCCAGGCTCACTTTGGGTTGGCTGTAGTTCTTGCTAGGAGTCACAATTCCTTTTTAGTCTGTCTTCTCCATGCAATTCTGTCCTTCTGAGTAACTTACCTCTCCCCTTGACTAGTGGTCATAGCAACCCTGTTCTTTTAGGTGCTAGAACATTATACTATCCTTTTTGATTTCCCTAAATCTTTACCTATATTAATAAACAGTCCCTTTTATTAAGCCCTTCCCAGCTACCTTAATTCATGTGTTCCATCTATTTGCTGAGGAGATTCTGATGATACAATAGGAAAATTTTATTAACAAAAATGACATACAAAAAACAAAAACCTTAAGAAAACCTCATACTGGAGTTCCCGTCGTGGCGCAGTGGTTAACGAATCCGACTAGGAACCATGAGGTTGTGGGTTCGATTCCTGCCCTTGCTCACTGGCTTAATGATCTGGCGTTGCTGTGAGCTGTGGTGTAGGTTGCAGACGTGGCTCGGATCCTGCGTTGCTGTGGCTCTGGTGTAGGCCGGTGGCTACAGCTCCAATTGGACCCCTAGCCTGGGAATCTCCATATGCCGCAGGAGCAGCCCAAGAAATAGCAAAAAGACCAAAAAAAAAAAAAAAAAAGAAAACCTCATACTCATTGTGAGTAACTTTAGATGCTGACTCCTTGTGATTAGAGACAAGACACAGATGCCCACAATCACAATTACTGTTTTATATAGTTCTTAAGGTTTGGGGCAATATTAAAAAAAAAAAAGTAAAAGAATGAGGTATAAGAATTGGAAAATAAGATTAAAAGCTCTCATTTTGTCTACTGATAATGAATATTCATATATATTAAAAAAAAGCAACCCAGAGGAGTTCCTGTGGAATTCAGTGGAAATGAATCTGACTAGCATCCATGAGGACACAGGTTAAATCCCTGGGCTCATCCAGTGGGTTAAGGATCTGGCATTGCCATGAGCTGTGGTGTAGGTTGTGGACATGACTTGGATCCTGCATTGCTGTGGTTATGGCATAGGCAGTGGCTACAGCTCTGATTTGACCCCTAGCCTGGGAACCTCCGTATGCCGAGGGTGTGGCCCTAAAAAGACAAAAAAGAAGAAGACAAAAAAACCCCGGAAATCAATTGACAGACTATCAGAAATTTAAAAAAGTGTTCCCCATAACTGTTCAAGATTGTTTATTATAAAGTAAAGAGCATTTATGTAAACCAGTTATAACCATCTACATAGGTTATCTACTGCTGCGTAACAAATGATCCCATTTGGCTTAAAGTTACAAAATATTTATCTCGACATTTCTGTGGTCAGGAATTCAAACTTGATTTAAGTGGGTATTATGAAACTAAATGCTTGTGTCCTTCGCAAATTCATTAGTCAAAATTCTCTATCCCAGGGTGATGGTATTAAAACATGGGGCTTTTGTAAAATAATTAAATCAGATGATGTCATAGAGCCCTCTTGAAGGGGATTAGTGCCCTTTTAAGAGTCAGAAGAGAGCTTGCTTCCTCTCTCCTCCATGTGAGGATACAGTGAGAAGTCAGTCATCTGCAATGCAGAAACCATAGTCTTTTTATAACTTAATCTCAGAAGTGACATGCCAACACTTCTGTAATCCATTAGTTAGAAGCGAGTCAGTAGGTCCAACCCTGACCCAAGGGGAAGGAATTAGGAAAGGGTATGGACACCAGGGTGGGAGAGGGAGGAGGTCATTTGGGTCATCTTAGAAGTTGCTTACCACATAATCTAAAAATACCACAGAAAATAACAACACTTATAACTGCAACAAAATTATAAACTATCAAGCAATTAATCTAAGAGAGAATCCATAAGACCATCCTGGAGAAAAAAAAAAAATTGAAGGTTGTAAAGAGCACGTGAAAAAATGTGGATAGGGCAAAATTATTGTAAAGAAAACATTTCCCCTAAATTAGCACAATTACAATTAATAGTCTTGTAGAACATTTTAAAACTATGATAGTTTTTATTCTCCTAATACATATAGTGGAAATTAAGTATACTTACATAGCTAAAGCAATTTTTTTTTTTTTGTCTTTTTAGGGCTGTACCTGTGGCATATGGACGTTCCCAAGATAGGGGTTGAATCAGAGCAGCAGCTGCTGGCCTATGACACAGCCACAGCAATGCAGGATCCAAGCCACGTCTGTGACCTACACCACAGCTCATGGCAATATCAGATCATTGACCCACTGATTGAAGCCAGGGATTGAACCTGTGTCCACATGGATACTAGTCAGGTTCATTATCTCTGAGCCATAATGGGAACTTCACTAAGACAATTTTGAAAAAGATCAAAGAGGGAAAATTTTGCCATACTAGCTCTCAAGATATTTTATGAAGCCATAATTATGAAAACTGTGTGACTCGGCAGAGAAAGGGAGAAATAGATCAATGAAACAGAAATAAGAGCCCAGAAAAAGACTCAACTGTATTTATAAACTTAATATATGATAAATATACCACTGTAATTAGTGTGAAGGGGGATGGATTGTGTTGGGAAAACTGGTTTATGTGTGGAGGAAAGCAAAGATGGACTTATTTCATATCACAGGGGTAAATTCTAGATAGATTAAAGCCTAAATATGAAATCTGTGATGTTACGAGGAAAGCCGTTTGCAATGTCTAGAAGTAACAATGGATCAGTGTCTAGAATATAAAGTGTAAGGAGGTTCTTTGAATCAATACAAAAGAGATAAAAAACCCAGTTGAAAAATGGGCATGGTGTACAAACAGGAAATACACACAAAAGGGAAAACCTGAAAGTCTAATGAGAATGTGACAAGATGTTCAACATCACAAAAAATAAGAAAGAAAATTAGGAGTTCCTGCTTGGGTGCAAAGGATTAAGAATCTAACTTTAGTGGCTCATGTTGCTGCTAAGGTATGGGTTAGATCCCCAGCGTGGCACAGTAGGTTAAGAATCCAGCATTGCTGCTTCGGCTTGGATTCAGTCCCTAGCCTGGGAATTTACATATGCTGTGGGTGCAGCCATAAATACAAAAAAAAAAAAAAAATAAAGAAAGAAAGAAAATTAATAAATGTGATAGGACTTTATATCACATTGGTAAAAACTAGACAAGTGGATAATACCAAGTAGAGATGAAAACGTAGGGTAATATCATCATGGTGAAGAGGGATTCAGCCACTTAGATGAGCAGCTGGAGTGCTTGGTGAAATTAAATATGTAAGGTACATGTTTACAAATAAACTCCAGCTAGGAGTGTACTGGGGCCTTTGCTTTCCTCTGGGGATAATCAGAAGGTTTGGTCTTTTTGTTTACTTGGCAACTACTCTTAGAATTTTCCTCCAGAATTGTGAAGATTCACAGCTGCTCTTTTCATCATGCACCAGTCTGAGCTACTGCTGAATCATATCTAAAGCTCTGGTCCATGGTCCACTGAGTCAGCTTCCCTGCTAAGTCAGTAGAGGAATAGGCAGAAATAGGAGTCACTTCTTTCTACCCCGTCCTAACCTCTGTGTGACTAACATGCTAGGTTGGGAAAGAATACTTAGAGTCTGTTTACTAAAGAGTTGGGACAATGTCTGAAGGGAATTACAATGCTAGAGGGACCATAATTAAAGATCATTTGAATTATTGTCTAAGGAGGTAAGATACTTAAAAAAATTTTTTTTTATTTTTAAAAATTACTCAATGAATTTTATTGCATTTATAGTTGTCCAACAATCATCACAACCCAATTTTAAAGCATTTCCATTCAAAACCCCCGTGCATCTCCACACCCCCCAACCTGTCTCATTTGGAAAACATAAGTTTTTCAATGGCTGTGAGTAAGATACTTAAAAATTCTAACCACTTGTACAAGGATAGTTCTCTAATTTGGTCCCTCACTTAAATTTGCTGCCAAGGCTCATGCACATCCCTTGAAATCTCTATGACTGGCAAGCCTACCCCTTCTCCTGAAAGAAATATCCAGCTCTGAATCTTTCCCCCCATCCATCCTCAAGGAAATCCTGGTTCCAGGATCAGAGATGCAGGTATAAGTAGAAGGGTAAGGTGAGAAGGAAAGAAGCTTTTCAATTTGAATGAGCTGCCAGCCTGCTGGCTCTTTGATTTATTTATCTTTTATCTCTCAAAAGCAAATACACTTTTTTTTTTTTTTTTGGTTGCACTTGGCAGCATGCAGAAGTTCCAGGGCCAGGAATTAAACCTGTGCCACAGCTACAACTTGAAACACAGTAGTGACAACATGGAATCCTAACCCACTGTGCCACAAGGGAACGCCCCCCCCCCTTTTTTTTCAATTATCACAGAGTTAAGATCTAATTTTAAATGATTATTTCTGCTAATTAATAAGATTCTAATAAATCCCAAGTTGTGAAGGACCCCGTCATTGTTTGTCAGGGTATTTTCCCATGATTTTGTCAACCTGTGATGTTTGGTTGCATTGTCAAAGAGTGATATCCATGTCTAAGACTATTCCCTTTCTCTACTTCAGTTTAGAACTCACCCGAGGTTTGGAGGGAGGTGAGTAAGTGAGTTGGAGGCAGATATTACGATTCTGATTCTTGCTATCACAGAATAATCTAGAGAAGAAGCAGAGCAGAGGAATATGTGAAACTATAGCATATTTCTTATTGAAGAGCTCTAAAAGTTTCTGTGGGTGTTTGAAATAGAAAAGCAGTGTGATTTTAGCCTGAATCAGAGGGGCCCATCAGTCCATCTGTTCACTGGTAGAATCTCTGGGTGTGCTGGCTGTCAGGCAATTACTTTGCTTTTCCCTGCAACATTTTCCCCCACCCCAAGCCCTCTATCTTTGCTCATCCTTGGTGGAAGAAAGTCAATTATATTAAGTCTCTGGGTGAATTATTTGCGGGAAGACACACTGTATTTACAAGAAGAAGACCAGCAGCAACATTAGTTGATGCAGAGGACGATTGTAAGTACATCAAGTGCTTTGAGTCATTTAATACTCATAATGCCCTATGAAATAGGCACTATTGTGACCATGTCTATTTTACAGATGAGAAACTGTGGCTCAGAGGAGAGAAATGACCTGCCCAGCTCACACACCTCTAACCATCATGCACCACTTTCTTTCTGTCCTCCCCATCTAGGATATGGTGTATTTTTTCCATTTATTTAAATCTTTGCCATTTTCAGGAAAATTTTTACAGTTTTAAAAATATGATTCTATGCAATTTTTACTGAGTTATTTCAGAGTACCTTAAGGGCTTTGTTTTTGGTTGTATGTATGGTGGAATTTTAAAATTCTGTTTTCTAATTATTAGCTATGAACTTATCATTTTTGATAACTACGAAGCAAGCCACATGTGAGTTCAAAAGCATGTTAATTCTGCCCAGCAGCAAAAGTGAGTGAAAACATAGTGCCATCATTCTTGTTTCATCTGTCTCCCTGTTTCATGATGGAGAGTGGGATGTGAGCAGAGGTGCCTGGAGAGGAGGCAGTGCCAGCTGTCAGAGTCTGACTGCAAAAACCCTTGTGTCTCACACAAAGGAATTTGAAAGACTCCTAGAATCAAACTTTCTAACAGAAGGTTTTAGGCAATGAAGTGAGATAGTTGGATTTGTTTTTAAAAACATCATTCTTGCAGCATTGTTTAGGGTGCCTTGGGCTTGGGCTTGGGCTGGTGGTAGGGAAACCAGTTAGAATGTCATTGAAATATTTCAGGTGAGATAATAAAAGTCTGATCTCAGTCAGTGACAGCAGAGGGAGGGTGTGCTGATGTGTGAAACATGTCTCAGGTAAAATCAACAGTCCTCGGTGGTTAAATGTTGGAGAAGAGGAAGAGAGTGGAGTTGAATTTGTCACCAGGAAGAGTGACCTCAGGTGACACAGGTTGTATGGAGGGTAGGGTGGGGTGGGCTGAATACGGCAGGGAAATAAAATTGGTGTTTGTTTGGTTCAAGTGGAGAAATGCCAAAGCATGGCATAAAAACTAATGAAACGTTAAAAGTAAGGTCCTTTAATAAAATGGAAAATAGGGGTTTATGAGAGGTCTGTTTGCTTTCTGTGGAGCTGAGCACTTGGAAGTTATTGCTATGTAAATTGTATCTGAAACCAGAAAAAAGTGTGAAGTTGGTCCAGATAGAGTCCTATCTTTTGTAAACAAATAGGACAATTAATTAAATTTCAACTTCAGATAAAAAATTAATAGTTTTTAGTATATCCTGTGTAATGTTTAGGTTATATATCCTAAAAACTCATTATTATTTGAAATTCAAATTTAACTAGGCACCATGTATTGTATCTGGCAACCATACCAGAGATGGCAAACAGAAATACCTACAGGGATGAGAAAGGCCATTTCACACAGTAAGGTTCTGTGTGAAACATAGTGGAGGGTATACAGGTGGGCAGCCTGGAGTACCTGTCAGCCATGGGGTCTTCTGATACATTTGCTGTAGTTGGTGGCATATTTTTCCTGTAGGGCATCCAGAGGGCACCTGCTGCCCAGCTCCAGCTGAGTGGGTTTGCAGAGAGGGCCTCCAGACCGTCCAATATTCTAATGTCTCAAAACATTACACACACACACACACACACACACACACACACACACACACACACACACACATCTTCCAATTTTTAAATGGAAAGAAACATGGTGAGGCACAAACCAGGTCTGTGGGCTCCATAAACCATATGGGCCACCGGTTTGCCACTTCTGATCTGATATCTACAGAGTTGGTGGGGTAGGTATTTAACCTGTAAATTATGGTGCTTTATGTCATGGTCCATGCATGTGGGTCAGAAGAATTCCCAGACTCATAACAGGATGAAAAGAAAGAAGAGTTTATTAAGATAAGGGATGCTGCTAGTACAGTAGAAAGACTTCCTGATGATCAGGGAGGGCAGACCCCTAGTGCTTGGTCTTGTCTGTTTTTATAACCCAGAGAGAGAGGAGGTCTTAGGATACACCTGCTGACCTGCTGATTGGTTGGGGAAACATGGGGTCTTCTGATACATTTGCTGTATTGGTTGGGGAAACATGGGGTCTTCTGATACATTTGCTGTAGTTGGTGGCATATTTTTCCTGTAGGGCCTAGGTAAGGAGTGGCCCAGATACCTTTACTAGTAGGGGACAAGAAGGAGTAGCCCAGGTTGCTTAAAGGGGGCGGGGTGGCATTACAATGGGAAGGGTAAGGCAATGATAAGGGTCTGGTAATTCTTATCTTGGACAGAGGCTTTGCGTTTTATCTCCTTGCAGGGGCCTTGAAGTCTCACATTCCCTCCTCTTTTTCTTGATGGCCAAGTCTTTGGCCCCTTTGAATACTCTGCTCGTGCCTAACTACCTGCCTATTTCCCTTTATGGTGCACGGGAACCCAGATTATAAGAGAAAAGTGGCAATGACCACTCTGCTCTGGATGCTTCCTGCTGAATGGGGCATTGTAGGATTGTAGGGCTCTGGGTTCCCTCTACCTGCTCTCTCTCAGGGTATTCCTAAAGAGGAAGTTGTGGCTCCATGGAACGATATGGCAGCTTGTTCCAATGTGGTCCAGGTGTTAACTTGTTGATATCCCTAATGCATTGTCATTTGGATCCTTGTATTCTAGAAGAAATGAACTTAACAAGCAGATTAAAAGGTCAAGGCCAAAGATCAGTAAGGGAATTATTTTAACTAACTATTGTAACTAGAGGCCCAAGCAGGGGTAAGAACCAGGTTACTCTTGGTAACATTTTTAACTGTAGATAGAGCCAAGTCTCAGGTTATCCTGTCCAAAGGAATGAAGACATTTAGCATGGTCATATATTTTAATATAGGTGTGACAGACTCAGTTAGAAATAATTGGAGAAGGGACAATCAGAACATTAATAAACAAAGTGGATCTCACTTATTTTCAGGAGAAATAATATGTATGAAATCCAGTCTGGACCTGGCATTTCCAGGAGACTTGTGCTCAGGTAGCCACTTGCATATTTTTATCTAAGTAGGTTTTAACATTTGATGTGGTATTAACATAAATAACAGGAATTATTAGTCATTATATATGTCTCTTCTTTTTGTTAATGTATGATCTAAAGCAATTTCATTGTCTAAAAATGCAATAGTTACAAGAGGAGACATTGAAAAAAGCAAAGTTTCAGCTACCAGCTGTCAACTGATGCTGCTTTGAGAATAGTTGGAATCAAGCCTGACACAGTGCATAGACCTTAAGCTCTTAGCAATACAAGGACTTGTCTAAAATTACTCACATAATATTACCCAGTACTACCTTGGGTGTCTAAACCACAGCTAATCCATTCTGCCTTTCAATTTTGCTCCTCTCTTTACTAGCCAAAGCAAGTGCCTTTATTAATGATTTTAGGCTTTTCTAGATATCAGAAGATGCAAGAATTTGGACTCATAAAAATCCTTTCTTGAAAATATCAAGCTATTGGAAGGCCTGTTCTGCCAGTGTTTTTTTTTTTTTCTTCCCAGAGTACAAAGTGGTTTATTTCTGATGTCCACCCTGAACTCCTTTCAGGGAAGTTAAAGTTCATCAGCTTCAGTGGCTCAAGATTTAATCCTTATGGAGGCAGATAAATTTTTAGTCAGCATAGCCTCCCCATGGTTATAAATTGAACCATAGTTTTAGGAGGTATTTCATGACCATTTCATCCCACAGTGCTAGGAATGCTCATCCTTAGTTCTGGTGAAGATCTCACCAACAGGCCACTCAATGTGCTATTATTCGACTAGGCCTTATTAACCGTAGTCAAAAGTCTCTGGACCACCTGTCTTACTAGTCTCTTATGGTCCAGGAAAATTTTTCCTCTTGTCTCTTCTCATATCTAGAGTTACACTGTTAAAATTATTAATCTCATATGGAACTGTATGCTATCACTTTATCAGAGGCTCAATCATACATTTGGTTATGCAGGAAAAAATTTTGTCGAACAGGCAATGTAAAAAAATATAGCTATCAGTATTAGTAAAGTCATAAGTAAGAATTTAAATCAAGAGCTTTCACCTCATGCAGTCCACTATATTGGCTTAGTCTGTTCTTGATCTTTAAGGGAAATTATATACTGGCTTTGTCCACAGGGTATTCAGCACAATTTCCTAGCGACACTTAATGAGTTGTCCCTAGATGGTTCAATTGTTCCCAACACAGGGAGCCTTTAAATTTAAATTACCATAGCCTGGGAAAGTTATGTCTTGGTCGAAGTCCTGCTTCTTGCTCTTATTGAGTTCTAGTAAACTCAAAAGAAAGCATATTTATGGCCAGGGTCAAAGCAGGGTTAATGATTTTTAAAGCAGATATTTAATTGTCTAGGTGAGGGGAATCCCACCTAGTAATATCAACTGTGGCTTGAACAGAATGGTATCTTTCTCCAATAAATTTCTAAGGGGCCAACTCATAAGAGCCTTGAAGGGAAGACACCATCAAGGTAAATTCAAAGTACTTAGTTGCAGGTAATTATCTACCTGGATTTCTAAAATTCACATAGGATTGTGCCCATGATAGGAAAACACTTGATTCAAGTGTAAAATGAAAAGAAACCAAGAAGAAAACAACCACATGGGTTAGGTCTGTGAATCTTGGGAGAGCTATAGTGTTCTTTTCATCCTGGCATTGGTGTTTTTTTGTTTTTGTTTTTATTTTTGTTTTTTAAAGCCTTATTTTAAGGTGACTTAAAGTCACTCTCTATAGACTCAGTTCAATGCAGAGGTCCTTCTTAAGTGAGAAATATAAATTTAAGCGTTGATTTTCTTCAGTTTCTTTGTGCATGAGGCACTTGAGAATACCTGATAAGAAACCTTTTATCTAGGTTGGAAACAGTGCTTTAAATGATTCTTTTTCTAGTATGTATAGTCCCCTGGTTATCATAGGCATCTGATATTTACCCAGACATAGATTACAGCAGTCGCTTTCAGATACAAGCTTAGAATATTTTTTAAAATAATTCAGTTAAACTTTACAGTAACATAACAGCAAAGAACAATTTGGGAGCTGAGTTTTAGATAAACACTAACCTCAATAAACAAAACTAGAATTTAATGTCTATTGAAACAATTTTTCTTTAAAATTACCCTCATTTTTTAAAACCAAATATAGTCAAACTAGGATTGTGGAAAATATACCACAAATGTAAAACACATTTTCTAAACATTTCTTTTTCATTACTGCATTTGTCAGGGAGCTGGGAAGAACCAAGCAGTCGTCTTAGATTTCCCATAGGCCTGACTGTTTAATTTGCAGCTATCGTTTACCTATCTTAGTTTCTCTGATTGAGAAGCAGACTGTTGCCATGCTACAAGGGCACCAGGATGGTAACAGTCTGACAATGAGGGGTTAATTCTTTTTGTAGAGGTAAAATGCACTTTATCTGCATGTGCCATAATCTTTACGGATTTTGTTATTGTTACCTTTTTTGACAATGTTTCCCCTGTAATTTAATCTACCAAATAATCCCAGTTCAATCATTTTTCTGAGAAGCTTCAGTCACCCTCTAAAGCATACCAAATATAGCTGGAGGTCAGAAAAAACTTTAATTAGAATTTGACATTGAGGAATTTTGTCAAAAAATATAAAGAAAATTTGGAGTTCCCATTGTGGCACAGTGGAAATGAATCCAACTAGGAACCATGTGGTTGCGGGTCCAATCCCTGCCCTCGCTCAGTGGGTCAAGGATCTGGCGTTGCTGTGAGCTGTGGTGTAGGTCACAGAAGCGGCTCAGATCTGGTGTTGCTGTGGTTGTGGCTTAGGCCAGTGGCTACAGATCCAGTTTTGACCCCTAACCTCCATGTGCTGCAGGAAAGACAAAAAAAAAAAAAAAAAAAAAGAAGAAAATGTTAAAAACATCTGGTCAAATAGAATCATGGATCATTGTTAAACAATACTTATTCATCCAACCAAATTATCAAAAGATTTCAAAAGCAAATACAAATTACTTAGAAGCACATAATCTGTTTTCGAAAGCAGCATTTCAAGAAAACCTTCTCTTAACAGAGGGAAGTGCCAATTTCAAGTTTTGTACTAGCTTACTTTTAAAATTAATTTATTTGATTAAATTTATTTTAAACTCAGTTCTCACAATGCACAAAATTCTTCTCAGTGTCCACTTCCCATAAACCTTCCATCACTTAATTTAGTACAACTTGAAATTTTCCCATTATCAAATATCTGGAGAGATCATTCTTAAGTAGATATCTGAAACAATTATTCCTAAAGAGTTCACACAAAAGCTCTTATTTCATTTACATTTAGGTTTATTTATGAAAATTTTATGATACAAAATTATTTTTCTCGCTAAAAAATTTGCAAAAAATTAGCCTAGGTACAATAAAGGTATTATATTTAATGTTGGTGACTCTAAAGACATGTCTGTATTAATTAGATCCACAAAATATAATACCAGGTAATAATTTAATACCGAATATTTCCCTGTTCACATGAACCTAAAATCAATTCTGGACAGTTACCTTCTGTATTTTGAGAATTTATGTAAAGTGCTTAATTCTCATTTAGGCAATTAAATAGAGGTCTTTTATGAGTTAATTTTGGCAATGTGCATACATCCACAATACACACATAGATACCTACAAATGCATAAAATAGAGACCTCAGGAGTTCCCGTAGTGGCGCAGTGGTTAACGAATCCGACTAGGAACCATGAGGTTGCGGGTTCGGTCCCTGCCCTTGCTCAGTGGGTTAACGATCCGGCGTTGCCGTGAGCTGTGGTGTAGGTTGCAGACGCAGCTTGGATCCCAGGTTGCTGTGGCTCTGGCGTAGGCCAGCAGCTACAGCTCCGATTCAACCCCTAGGCTGGGAACCTCCATATGCTGTGGGGGCGGCCCAAGAAATAGCAAAAAGACAAAGAAAAAAGAAAAAAAAAAATAGAGACCTCATAGTTCCCACTCCAAAGTTTCAGCCATGAATCAGGTAAAACTGTGTAAAATCTCTCAGTTACAAATAGGCTGGATTCAAACTGGGTTTCTGGCACCTGTCTGGATGGCTAAACCCTTTTTACTAATGTTTATTAAAAAAGACGTAGGATTTCTGTTTGTCCCTGAAAATTCAAGCTCTAACAAGTACCTTCCATTTTAAAAAAGATGTGGAGATAATATTCCAGAAGACCAGGTAGAACATTTGCATCTCAAAGGCACAGGCAAGTTCCTCCTGGGATGACTTTTTTCTCTTAAAGCTAGAAAAAAAATTTTTTCCCCCCACAGTACCTATAAGCCTCTTCCCTGTTATTAGAGACCTTAAAGGCCATGTTAAGTACGACCAGGAATGGAGTTTGTGAGCCCTGTTCTAATTTTCGTAGTTTTCATCTGGTGTCAAAGGAAGCCTGGCTTATAAAATGAACTCCAAGGATGGCTTGTCCTTCATTGGTATTAGGATCTGGACTAGTACAAATTTTTTTTACAGCCTTCTCCAGTCAGGCCTGAGAAAGGGATGGGTTTTCAGAAGATTGCTGTGTGACTTCCCTGAGCTTATAATTATAATCGACAAGCTTGATGCTCGTCTTTTTCATGCCCTCTCATAGATAGGTCTCAGGCCTGGGGAAAGGCCGAGATTCTAGTCTTCTCTCCACGGGTGCATCGAGTAGTTAGGACCACATGGATGTCTCACAAGTCGAAGGCTAGGGTGAGGACTTGAAGTTCTTTGATAAAAGTGGTAGGATCCTGGCTGAAGGAGCCTAGTTTACCCTGGCCATGGAGAGATCAGACATGGGGAAGGGGACGTGGACCCTGATAGTGGTTTTGTCACCTTTGGCAACGTCCCTCAAGGGGAACATATTGGGGCCCAGCTCAAGGCATTGGGCCATCCGTGACTGGGTGTAGGGAGGGGGAAGAAGGTTCCCATCTGGGTATTGAGGTGGGAATTGAGGTGTAGAGGGTTGTGCTACAGCCTAAGGAGGAGGACGATGAGACCAGGGGCAGGAGGGTCATCAAGAACCCCCGGTGGAGAAGGAGAAGGAGGAGAACTAGGTGATAGAGTCGTAGTAGAGAGAAACATATGACAGAAGTCCCTCAAACCCAGATTTTGGCAGAGGGCCATAAGGGCTTGAATGTAAGGAATTTCTGACCATTTTGAACAGCAGGTTTCCTCAAGGCCCAGCTGGACTGAGGAAAGCAAAGTGAATATAACAGGAAGAGAAGGCTGGGGATTCTGTTTTATAGTCCTACTGGGGAGGCAGTAGCCAAGGACGTGGCTCTGTGTTTTGCTTTAACCACTATGTGCCTCATGTACCTGGAAATTTTCTTGATGGGGACAGTTGCTGTAATAGCCTGGTCTGTTCCATGGCCCCCTTATCCTGGTATGGGAGTGTGCTAATTGCCCTTAGGTCTCCTGTCCCACGCCTGCACAATATCAATTGGCCTGGTCCCCAGCCAGGAAGAAAAAGAAAAGAGGAACTGTCACCTGTTCAGGTGGCAGTTACTAAGGCCCAGTGAGCAGTGAGGACTTCAGAACACACCAGAGTGTAACCCTGGACAGAATTCCTCAGTTTCCACCACAACGCACCTGTTCACAGAGGGTTCCAGAAAGAGAAAGGGAGAAGGTGGGGGAGAGACCCCCACTAAGTCTCCATACAGGCCACCAAAATGTCATGGTCTGTGCATGTGGGTTGGAAGAATTTCCTTACTCATAGTGGGGCAAAACGAAAGAAGAATTTATTGAGAATAGAAATGCTGCTAGAGCAGCAGGACAACTTCCTGGTGATCAGGGAGAGCTGACCCCGAGCATGTGGTCATGTCTGTTTTCATAACCAAGGGAGAGTGGAGATGTTCTGTGATATACCTGCTTATCTGCTGATTGGTTGGGGAAAGATGAGGTCTGCTGATACCCTTGCTGGTTGGTTGGGGTAGCATATTACCCCTATGGGGTGGGGTTAGGAGTGGGACACATATCTTTATCTAGTAGGAGGAAAGAAGGACTAGGCCAGGTTGCTCAAAAGAGGGGTGAGGTGAGGAGTGGGCCACGTACCTTTCATAGTTGGAGGCAGGAAGGGGTATACCAGGTTGCTTAAAGAGGGGAGGTGGCATTACAAGGAGATGGGTGAGACAATGATAAGGGTTTGGTAATACTTGTCTTGTCCAGAGGCTTTGAGTTATATCCCTAGAAGAGTCCTTGAATCCCACACTTTGCAGTGTCAGAGTGAATAGTACTTGGCGTGGGAAAGGGATCTCATCAGGGGGATGATACCCTCCTGCAAAAGGTAAGACATAGAGGTGATTCTTCTGGCCATGACTGACTTCATGCTCTTGCTGCTCTTTGCTGAACATGCCCCACCAGCCACTTTTGAACTGCTCCTCCTGATAATGGTGCTTTCTAGCTCTTATCTATTAGTGCTTTTTGATTCCCTCCCTAAAAGTCTGAGATTTAACTGAGATTTAAGCTTAAACTGGGATTTTCCTTTTCTGAGTTGCCTTTGTATAATGCAATCTTTGTATGAATGAAAGTAAAATGTTGATTTCATTTAAAAACAAACAAACAAACAAACGAAAAACCCAGACAAACCCCAGGGGCCATGGCCAAAGCCCACAGGATACACAATGCTTCCAGGTCTTGCAGGGCCTGAGAAAGGCCAGCCTACTCTACCAGGCTTTCAGGTAGTAGAGCAGCAGCAATTGGGGTTTTGAAAGCTTTCATCAGAAAATTGTGGGCGGAAACTTCCCAGGGTTTGCGCTGAGCTTTTTGAGGCTTCTCAGCTTCAGATGCAAAGTGAGTAGGTGTCACTTTAAGAAGTAGAAAGAGAGAAAGAAAGAGAGAACGAAAGAGAGGTGTTTCCCTTGGCTTTGGAAACTCTATAAAGAGAGAGTGGGCTTCTTTCTCTTGAACAGTCAGAAACAGGAGTCCCTTCCTTGATACCCAGGCCTCCACAGGGTTGAGAAGGAGGAAAACCCTTTGCTGGGGGCTGGCTTGAGTCACCGGCTGCCATGCAGCAGCCCTTGAATTACCCATACCCCCAAATCTTCTGGGTGGACAGCAGTGCTACCTCTCCCTGGGCCTCCCCAGGCTCAGTCTTCCCCTGTCCAGCCTCTGTGCCAGGAAGGCCAGGGCAAAGGAGGCCACCACCACCGCCGCCGCCACCGCCACCACCACCAACACTCCTGCCATCAAGACCGCTGCCTCCACTGCCACCGCCATCTCTGAAGAAGAAGAGGGACCACAATGCAGGCCTGTGTCTCCTTGTGATGTTCTTCATGGTTCTGGTGGCCCTGGTTGGATTGGGGCTGGGGATGTTTCAGCTCTTCCACCTACAGAAGGAGCTGACTGAACTCAGAGAGGTAAGCTGTGGAATGCTGTGCCCTGGAGGCTTCTGGTGTGAGACACCCTGTCACAGTGGAGGGTGCAGTGCCATGGTGATCTATAGGGACTGCAATCTTGCTTGCAATGGATTCTCAATTTAGTCTCCTGTCTTGGAAATGGGTCATTGTAGCCATCCTATTCTGTGTGCAGAAACGAGGATGTTCAGATGAGTGAAAGGAGTATTTTCTATCCCTTTGGCCCCTGGGAAGGATCAGGACCAAAATAGTACTGGCATTTAGAGTTCTTCTTTTCTCAGTTCCTAGCCTCCTAAGCTACTACCTGCCTCGTACTTAGTGAGCCAAGCAAGAAAAGGAACTTCAAATTTTGCTTAGAAGTGAATTTGTTCAAATGTACAAGCCAAATTTCCTTAAATATACTTTAAAATATTTCAACTATTCCAAATTATAAAAACTGAAGCATGAAGAGAGGCACAATTGCTTGGCCAGAGTCTGGGTTAGGAGAGGTTTTGAGGTATTTAGATTCCCTTTCTGCTGCTTAGTTTATCTGACAATTCTGCCTCCTTTGATTAAAGAACTTCATTTTTATTATGTGCTTTTTTTCTTTCTCTTTTCCAGTCTGCCAGCCAAAGGCATACAGAATCATCTTTGGAGAAGCAAATAGGTGAGTCCTTTTATGCATGTTCCCTGAATTTCTATAGTCCTCAGCGCTGAAGCATTTTGGTAGAATTCCTTGGATTCCATCTCCTTCTTGGGCATATGTATACAAGAAGTTGTATCCTAACTAATTCTGAATTTCTGGTCATTTGGGTTCTTTGAGCTGTCCTAAAATATAACGTGAAGTTAATTGTAAAATCATTATAGTTGAGTGTTGCCCACAATTCAAAATAATTTCTACTTGACTTTGGAAAGAAACATACACACACACACAACCCTGGATCTTTCCCTCTCAGACCTTTGCAACTTGCTCTAGGTCTGTCCCCTTCCTCAGTCCTCCTGGTTCCCATGCACAGGGAAGTGGCTATAACTCCTCAGGAGAAAAAGATGAGTAAAGGCAGAGAAAAATGCTGCTGGGAAATATCCTTCCTCTCCAGTTTAAACTCTCTAGGAAATTAAACCTTATTAATTTTTTTTCATAGGATATATTTAAGCTTTTAAAAAGTGGGAAAAACATCATCTCCATTAGGACGGTTTTTTTGTTTGTTTGTTTGTTTGTTTTTTCCCCAGACACTGGGAAGCTTGGGAGAAGACTTTAGCCATTGTTTAAAGAGTAGTCCCACTTCACTCATAGAGGCAATTATGAGCTGTCTTCAGTAATAAAGGAATATCCTTTGTATCAGATCCAGGACAGGAAAAAGATGAAAATGGTGAACACTGACCTCCTAAAATTTCAGGACATAGTTTTGGAAATGGTGGACAAATAGATGTAGAATACTCCAGCTTATTAAATTATGATTCATTGAGCTTCAGATTTGGTAAAATTTGGAAGGGAGATTAGAGGACATTTGGTCCAGTCATCTCATTTTTCAGAAGAGAAACAAAACACCAGACACCAGACAGATTATGTGATGTGCCCAAGACCACTGCTATGGAACTGGAGCAAGAAGGAATGCAGGCTCCCAATGCCTGGTCACCCTCAGGGCTTCCCAGTACGTGCTCTGGTGCCTCATGATATAGGGAAACTCCCATCTCTCCCTGATGGCCATGGAATGAGAAATAAAAATGACAAGCAAGATGCCTCTGCAAAGACAATAGGTAAATCTTATCTTAGAAATTGAGAAGAAAATAGAAAACAACACTGGCCATCGAGTAAGGGGAACCTCCCTTCTTTGTCCCAAGTCACCTTACTGCCCTAGAAGGTAAGCTCTTTAGGAACCAGCCTCAGGATTCTTTGGTTTCTAATTCTGGGGCTGAATCCCTCAGTGTTAGAAATTCTAGATGCACCTAAGCATAGTAGAAATACTTGTTAGAAAAATAAAGCCTTTGGAAGATTTCTAAAATAAAATAGCTTTGAAAATCAGTGGAATGTGTCTGGTGAAATGGGTTCCTAATTACTCATCTTTCACCTACTCTTTGGAGCCATTTTGGTAATTAAGAGTCAAATGAAGAGATGAGTCAAGTCTACCTTTCCCACTGAATATCAAGTATCTTCCCTAGATCAGCCCAGATGGACCAGAAATTGGTCCACCACATGGTTCCACGAATTATCACATGCAACTCAAATGAGAAACTTTACTAATAAGGGATGCAAATTTAAAAAGGAAGATACCTATTTTTAATCCATAAAGTTAGTAAAGTTTAAAACAAAAAACAACCCAGATTGGCAAACAATGAGAGAAAGTCTCTGTTTAAACAGTTGAAAATCAGTGGGCATGCAAATTGCTGTACTTTTTCTAGAGAGCAGTTTGGGAAAAATATACCAAAGGCTTAAAGCTCTTCATTGACCTTATAATCTCATCACTACACTTTATCTGAAGAAATAGTTAGATATATGCCTAAAAATTTATAATAAGGATGTTCATCATTTCTTTATAAGGCTATTTATAATAAACAATTCAGAAGAAAGTTAAGTGCCTCTTAATAGGAATTAGTTAATACATTACAGTGTATTCAGTCAAAAGCAAAATATGTAGCAATTAAGAACTATATATTGGGGCTGAACATTAGAACATTTCATGCCATAAAGACTGTGCATGCTATAGTGTTAGATTAAAAAGACAAGTTAGTTTAATCTTGACTATGTAAATATATATGCATATTTTTGTATTCTTAGTAAAGATCTAGAAGGATATGTACTCCAACAGGTTAATTGTGATTTTCTCTGGGAGGTACTATTATGGATTAGGAAAACTTTCTTATTTGGTTCTCTTTCATTTTTCCACAATTAACTCATCCAATCTTTCATTCACCTGCAAGTGTTCTTGGAGTGCTCCTGTGTGCCAGGCTGAGTGTTGGGTGATAGGCAAGGATAGAACAAGAGAGACAAAGGCCTACCCTCATGAAACTCTTATCATGCTACAGAAGATAAACAAAAGCAGATAAACAGACAACATACTTTCAAATTGTGCTAGGTGCAACTTAGGCTAGAGTGGTCTGGAAAGTCCCCTCTAAGGAGGTGGTGTTAATGTGGGTGTGCCTATGTGTGTGGGTGGTGTGGGCGTGCAGGGAAAGGCATTCTAGCACTGAGAATGGCATATGCAATGACCCTGGGATAGGACACAGTCATCATCAAATTGTGGGCTATATTTCTAGTGTATGTATGGTATTTATCCACCAGATACTTTGAACATTCTATGAGAATAACGCTGTACAAGCTTCTGCAAGGGCTATAAAGATATGCAACCTGTGGTTCTCTGTTCCATTTCCTGTCAGTTCATGGCTGATTGCCAAATCAGCTGCACAGATGGTTTGTGGTGTAGGAATATAGAAGAGACTCAATTTTGCCTTTCCTGTTCACTAACACTTCGTTCATGGTGGGTGGTCTTGGGTAGCTACAGAGGTAATGATTGCTCATGTAATGCTCTCAGGTGATTTGGAGCATTCTCGTGCCATGTAGAGTTTTACAAGCTAATCATGAGGAGCCAGAAGTGTACAAAAGCCTTTCTATGAATCTTTCTTGAAGATCTTAGCTGAATTCATTAGCTAAGTGGTAGCTCTATTCCACTGAAGTATCTAAAGGCAGTGAAATAGTTTCTATTCTGAGAACTCTTGTCTATTTTAAATCTTTCAGTCAATTTAATTTAGCAAACATTTACTGATACATGCCCTGTGTTAGAAACTGAGCTAATTACTCTGGCAGTTGAAACTTAAATTAAGGAACTTGTCACTTATTTGGGTGAATAAGACAAGTTATACAGTTACACCCACCCCCCTCCAAAAAAGGAGAGGTGCTATAGATTCAGAACTGATAAGAGAGGTAAAGACAGAGTTCTTCTAGGCGTCAAAGGAAAGAAAAATCCTATTTGATTGGAAAGGCTTGGAAGGGTTTTTCCAATGAAAGAGTATTTTAGGTGGTATTTGTAGGGTTGATAGCAATTTGGCCCAGAAATCTGTTTGAGAGGTCATTCCAGGCAGAAGGAACAACATGGGCAAAGGCATGGAGGCAGGGAACTAGGTATGTTCAGAACTGTTGTGCAGCTATATCCAGTGTGGGCAAGTGAGGTAAAGCTGGACAGCTAGGCAGAGATCACATGATGGGGAAAACAATTATATGTTCAGTGAGGAGCCATTTGAGATGTTTGAGGCTTCAGGATAACTAATTTGGGGCAGACTATAGGATACCACGGGGGAAGGCCTAGTGGCCTGGAGATCAGCAGGTTTTTTTGGCCTTTGTTCTATAGCATCCTAAGGGCAGCAGTGCCAGAGCAGAAAGAGCCTTGGGTTGGGAGTCAGGAGACATGAGTTTTTGTCCACTCACCCTGACACTGAGTACCTGGGTCTTCTTGGACAAGTCGCCTAAATTTTAAGCTCATTTTCCCTATCTATAAGATAGGATAATTATTTCTACCTCAAAGCGTTGTGGTAAGTTATAAATTCAGTAACTTATATGACAGGTCTTTGTAAGTAAGCTTTATACTGTTTAATTGTAGCATTATAATTTATGCATATGTCTATCTTAATTTGGTTCCTTTTTACCTCTCTGTTTTTGCCATGCAGGTTGCAGTGAATCCCATAGTTTGGACTTGTACGATTAGTTTACATTAGACTGTTGCCATTAATGCTTTAAAAAAATCTCTTTATTTAAATGCCCAGTTCAGAGCCTCATAAAAAGAAGAGTTTTTATTCATTTATATATAATTACATCTTTCATCTCTCTATGATACAGGTCACCCCAATCTACCCTCTGAGAAAAAGGAGCTGAGAAAAGTGGCCCACTTAACAGGTCTGTATCTGGAAGCCTCCAACAGAAAGCAGAATAGCTGGCTGGTTTCCATAATTGTGCTCTGAGGGAGCTGTTACTTTCCAGTGACAGTATTTGAAACCCAGGAATAGTCATAACTGTCTAGTCAGATATCTAATCAACCTCACACACACATTGAGCACCTACTCTAGGCCAGGCCCTGCTCTTAACTGGAGAAATGGAGCTGCTTATCACATGAGCCCTGCCCGTAGAAAGCTCACTCTTTTCACTTATTCCAAGGAGCTGTAGGAAGTTCGAGGCACAGGTCCAAGGGGTGAGAGCTGGGAAGGTGGGGAATAATTTTAGTTGGCATTTTTCTGGTGTTCTGGAAGAGCTTCACTCTGTTTTGTCCATGAGCAGAAATAGGACAAGGGAGGTCTGGGTCCTAGCACTAGTGGACATGTGGGTGGAGTGAAATGATCTGATAGCAATATGGTACAGTAGTCCCAGTGTAAAGTCCATAAGTATACGAAAAGTGGATAAGTATCACAGAAAGTGGTGTGCTGCTGTCATGTCCCTGAAATTATTTAGGCAGAGGCTGTAAAATGGTCTGATTAGGTCAAGAGACCTTTCTTGGGTGCATGCTGTGTGCCAACCTGGGGGACATGGAATGAATCACATCTCCATGAATGGCTCCTGTCTTCCTGGAGCTCAGGATCGAATAGGGAAAGACAGGTACATGAGCCATCATTTCAGAATTCTCTACTTGAGGTAGGTACATAGTTCTGTGTAGATACTAAAGAAGGGATGTTTACCCCAACTGAAGAATCCTTAGTGTAGATAAAGAGTTGGACCAGGTTATCTCTAGGTCCTTCCCAACTTTACAACTTCAGAGTTCCTTGGATTTGGATTTTCCTCTCCTGAAGGTACCTCAAACCCTAGCAGTTTTGATATTACTTCTGAATATCATGGAATGTGTTCTAGCAAGCTAAAATCATCTCCATCACTTCCCACTGCAGTTGATTAGGGTATATACTGTTGTCCCAGTTGTGTGACTGATAAAGTTGAGGAAGTAAATTTGATAAAAGTGCCGAGGAAGTTCATTGATGGATTAGATCTGACCCATCACCCAGTTCTATATGGGCTATATCATATGGGTTTAAAAAGAATGATCTTTGCTGAAAGAATGGTCTGCAGTTTTGTCTTGGAAATTGGCTTATTGGTACCTGAGCATTCCTGGCTGAAAGCTCCTTTCTGATTTGATTTCAGGCAAGCCTAACTCAAGATCCATCCCTCTGGAATGGGAAGACACCTATGGAATTGCCTTGGTCTCTGGGGTGAAGTATATGAAGGGCAGCCTTGTGATCAATGACACTGGGCTGTATTTTGTGTATTCCAAAGTGTACTTCCGGGGTCAGTACTGCAACAACCAGCCCCTGAGTCACAAGGTTTACACAAGGAACTCTAGGTATCCCCAGGACCTGGTGCTGATGGAGGGAAAGATGATGAACTATTGCACTACTGGCCAAATGTGGGCCCGCAGCAGCTACCTGGGGGCTGTGTTCAATCTCACCAGCGCTGACCATTTATATGTCAACGTATCTGAGCTCTCTCTGGTCAATTTTGAGGAATCTAAGACATTTTTTGGCTTATATAAGCTCTGAGAAAGCACTTTGGGATTCTCTTCACTATGGTTCCTTGTTACAGGCACTGAAAATGTTGTCTTGAATGAGGGTCTTCAGTCCACTTCTGGTCAAGAGAAAGGACATGAACCAAGAGAATCTTGAGACTACAGGGTCCAGCAGGTCTACAATTCCTCATCTCTCCTAAGGTCCATGAGCCAGATAGGAGGAGGACTATGGATAATGACTAAGAAACTCTGGGCTGCCAGGTGAAGATGCGTAGTCAGGGAAAAGCAGCTACCAGGGTATTCTACACTCATCTTAAGTTGCCAAGTACATTCTGGCACATCGAAAATGACACCTTTTTAACTCACCTCTTGGTGTGGGTCTGCTGTCTACCTCAGGAGAATTTGTCTTTCACATGTATGGATGCAAAATGAGTATATAAGGGATGATAAAAGAGGATTGGCTTGTATGATAAGCTAAAGAGACTGAAAGGCCAGTGTCGTGTTGGCAGCATCTTCTAAATGCATATCCTGAACCGCCAGGTGATGCTAACAGAGAAGCAAGGGAGATCTGGGGACACAGGCCATTCCCTATACAGTATGCATATTTCCAGTGCAATTGCAGGTGTGTGTGTGTGTGTGTGTGTGAGAGAGAGAGAGAGAGAGAGAGAGAGAGAGAGAGAGAGAATGAGAGGGAGAAAGACTAGAAGAGTTACGTAAGTAGAGAGAACGGGGAGATTGGGAAGGACATGTTAGGAAAACATGGGTTGCATTTGGTGGTAGATTTTGAATGCTTTTTGGAGACCAACTCTAATTTTCCCCCAAACTCTTTGATTGTCAGTTATTAATGCTGTTTTCCCATAACATAACCAATATTTATATAAATTTTGTGTTGTGCATTTTTAATGAAAAGAATATATGTAACAAAAACTATATTTTAGAATGCAAACATGAGTGTACTTTTTGGAAATCACTAAGATTTGGGTTCTTTTCTTATTATCTCTCCTCTATGGCTTCCTAATTCATTATGACTTAAGCCCACTTTAAGAAGAATTTACTGGGGTGAGAAGACCTGTGAGGCAAATCTTTCCATCTTTGCTAGGCTCTCCTTCCCTTGCTATATTCTCTCCCCACATTCCCCATTATTCAGAGTTTCTATGACCAGTATTATTGCCAGTTGATCTCACCCAACTACCCGTAGATTTGATAACTATTTGTCTTTTTCTGGGGACAGAGACATGGCATAGTGGAAAGAGAATGTACTTTGGACTAAAATAATCCGAATGTGAATTTTTGTTCTTTCACCTATTAACTATGCAATCAATGGGTATGTCACTTGACCTCTCTTGGGCAAAAAAAAAGGGTGATATGTACATAAAATATCTAGCACATAGTAGAATATCAAAAATGGTATCTTCTGTTATTAATAAGCCACTCTGCAGCGGCACTTCATTCTGCAGAAGAAGCCCCTTATCGGAGGGATCCATCCAAAATGCCTGGTTTCTTGCTGTCTTACCTTGGTCACTCACAATGACCACTTTCTATTTTCTCCAAACACTCAATACCATGACCTCTCCCTAGACTTTGTCATTGTTAAAAATAACAATATTTCCTTTGGAATTTGATTTCAGACATCTTATTTTCACAACATTATCTCCTATTGTTTCAACTCAATTGGTCCAAATTTTCTATCTTAAAATGTATATTTTAACTATATTGTGACAACTAGTTAATAAACACTATTATTTTCTTACATATCCATCAGCTTCTCCTTTATCTTTACTCTTTTCTTTATCCAGCTTAGATTCTATGATCTCTCATTACCATCAATACCTTGGGAAGACTCCAAACTCCAAAATACTCTGTTACTCTCACTGTTTTCCTCTTTCAAAAAATCCCATTTTCTTTATGCTGGCATCTTATTAACTGGATGTTGCTGGAGAAAAATGACCCAAACTGATTGGCTTGTTTCATTTTATTTTTATCTATCATCTGCTGAAGTCATCCAATCAATTATTTATCTATCAGTGAGTTGTTTCTATCTTTATATTGATTTGAATAGGGTAATACATGAACATAGCACAATTTTTTTAAAGGTATACAAAGATATTGGATGGAAAATGTCTTCTTCTCACCCTGGACTGTGGCTCCATTTCTGCCCACAAGGAAGGTCACTGTCTCCTGTAGCTTTCCAGAGATCATCCATGCATATATATGACTTCACTTTATGTTAGAATTTCCCAACCGCAGTTCTATCAACATTCTGAGCTGGATAATTCTTTGCTATGAGGGCTGTCCTGACTGTGCATTATAGTATGTTTAACAGTATCCCTCCCCTCTAACCACTAGGTGCTGGTAGCATTCTTCTTCCCCCATGTATAGTAGCCCAAAATATCATCAGATATTGCCAAATTTCCCTGGGCTGGGGCTGGGAAGACAAAAGCACTCCTGGTTGAGAACAACTGCTTTACATTAGTGATCACAGACTTCAAAGAGGCATCCAACACAGTGCTGCACTTTTTCTTCAGTGCCCTAGTAAGCATGTTTTTTCACTGTCTGAGACAATTACATCATGTCTATTCCTTTTGTAAACCAACCGCATCCCCTCCTCCCACTATGGGACCTCACTTCTACCACCTAAGCACTAACCCACAGGTATCTGAGTGATCTCTTTCTTCCATCTGACGCAGTGGAGGAAGAGGACTATCTCTGTGTGTGCTAGACTCATTTCCTCTTCCCTACTTTGCCCATTTAAAAATTTTCTTCGTTCTTCTGCATCTTCAAACTAGCTCTGCCCATGGAATAATTTCCACATGTACACATGTTCAAGTATGCCCTTTCACTAAAAGACAAACCAAACCAAAACCAAACCAGAACCAAAAAACCCCAAATCTTTCTTTACTCTTCCTCCTCCTCCGGGAACAGCTGCATTTCTCATTTTCTCGGTAGAGACAAATGCCTAAGGTTTTGTCCACATACATGGGTCCCAATTTTTCAGCCAGGAATCTGGCTATATTATTTGACCACTTAAAAATGTATTTTTTTTCTGCCAGAATAAAAGCTCCAAAAGCAAGACCTTTTCTGCCTTGTTTACCATAGTATCCCACATTAGCAAATGCAGTACCTAACACATATTAGGTGTTCAGTAAATATTTGTTGACCAAATAACATTAATTATAAGGCAAAATCTTTCAATGGTTTTTTTTTCAGAGTAATGAATCTATAGCTTTTATCCAGCTTTGACTAGATTATCCAATGGGAGTTTAAGGCTATAGATCAAAAAAATAGTGCATCTTAATTCATAGTATCAGAAACCAAGAAAATCTACTTGGTCCTTGGCATTATTAGGAGCTTTTGGGGGACTGTTGAGGGAAACTTTTAGGTAATTAGAGCTGAAACTGCCACTTGGAAGATACTCTGTCCATATGTGTTGAATAAATTAATGGACAAAACCAAAGATCCAGAGTGTCACCTGCTCTCCTTAAAACTGTTGCTTCATCTGTTTATATAGTCAGGTTTCTGACCAGGTGCCTCATGGAGAAAGTCAGAGAGGTATTCACCCTTATTTTGGCTGATGATCTATATTCCTAACTCTCACAATTAAATTCTCCTAATCTATTTCTTGTTCATATGCCTCCAACCTTCATATGCCATTCGACTCCACTAGTTCTAATGGTCATGGGAAGTTTTTTTGGGTCAATGGACCCTTCTAGATAATGGTATTAGAGCAAAGAGGAAGTAGGAGTGGTGCTGGACATCCTGAGATGATCTCATTCTATTAGCTAGTAGTGGTACTACTGGCACCTTTTCCCATCTAAGTCTGAGCTCTATGCAGATGACATTGGGATTTCCTGAAGTCAGGGTTGTAGCTTATTATGCTTTAAGTATTGGTTTCAGTAGTGAGATAGTAATAGTTCCTTTAATTATTTCTTTTTACCTAAGTAGGAATATAAGGAATGTCAAAATCCCCAAAACTTTTGAATGTGCTCATCAAAAATGGAGTCAGTCATTGTTCCTTTATGACATGTGAAACCCAAGGTAAAACACTTAAACAAAAAAAGGTCACCTCTGGTTCAGTAGTTTGAGGTTTTCCTTCTTTTAAAACCTGAAAACACACAAAACCATGGTTTTTTTTTTCTTAGCCCCCCAGAGTGACTTTGTGTTCTCTGAAGTAGGTTTTGACTTACCACACTTTGAGAGAAAAAGAGCTTTACTGGGACCATCATTGTAAGAATGACTAATTTGAAAAAATAGATCATTGGAAGAAGTTAAACTGGGGAGAGAAGCCTGGCTCCTCAAAGCTATGCTCTCCGATTTCCTTAAAGAGGTTAAGCCATAGACATACCCTGGTCTTTATCTAAGAAAGTGTGTCAGACACTTATCAAGTTAAATTTTTCAAAGGAGTTTGGCTAAATTCTAATGTTAGAGATGAATTTTTACTTCCTGTGTGCATGTTTTTGTGTGTGTATGTGTTTCTTTCACAGGGTTTTAGATCATCCAGAAGCAGAATGAAGCAATCCTAGGAAATTCAAATTAGAGTCCATGGCTTGGGGTCTTCAGACTCAAACATGGACCTTACTCAGAAATAATATAACTATTGATAGTAGCCAGGAATTTTTAAGATGCCTCTAGAAACCAACTAGCCTTAGAAATATAGACAGCTAAGTAGTTCATCCAGAGAGTAGAAAAACATTACTTCACTGATGACTTTCTTACTTTTGATAAAGATTTTCCTTTGCTAGGAGATAGTTCTCCGTCATTCTAGTTAGTACATCTTTAGGGAAAAGTACAATGCACATTTCTCTCCTCTCTCACCTGGAGACTTTTTCAGCTCTATGGGGTCACCCTTTCTTCTACTTCTTAGAAAAATGATGTGAACCTCAACCTCACATTCTGTTGAACATAGACTTCTATGCAAGTTTTCTGAAAATTTCAAGACACTCATTCTTTGGGCAGTCCACATGATAGAAAGTTTCCTGGCTCTCACCTGGATTCTGGCAGTGGGTGTTCTCTAAGGTACTCTCATTGTGGAATGCTTGTATTTACCTCAAGGCACTACTAGCCCAGGTTGCTGGGTGTAGACAGGTTTTACTAATTGTTTGGGGGCAATGAAAAGAGATTACATTATACACACAGTGTAAGTTATACCTAAATTGAGTGTTAGACATCACTGTCATCCCCCTAAATTTCCCACAGTTATCTCCTTAAATGTGTCATCCAAAATCTTGGTATTTGAAAGGAAGCATAAATTCATTTATTCATTCACTCAAAAATGTTTATTTAATGTCTACCATATACCAGAAACTACCCTAGATACTGTGGATGCAATGAAAAATAATGTCTCATGGGAATTAAAGTCTTTTAATGAAGAGATGGTAAATAGACAACACAAAAGAAGCAAATAAATAGCTAATTAGTCATATGGTGGTAAGTGCTAATGAAGAAAATTTAATCAATGTAAAGTGGTAGAGAGCAGTGAAGAAAGAGAGATTGTTTGATAAGTTGTGAGGGAACACCACTTAGAGCACATGAAGCAGAGAAATTAAAATGCAAACATGTAAGACCAAAAGGTGTTTGTTATGTTTGATATGTAGTTGGAGTGTAGTGAGCTTGATGAAAGGTAGCCAGGGGCCAGAAGCTGTATTGGAAGTTTGGGAAGGAGTGTGGATTTTATTCTAAGTGTCATAGAAAGTCATTGGAGGCCTGAGAACAGAGAGTGACATGACCTCATTCACAATTTAAAAGGAACACTCTAGTTGTTTATGGAGAACAGACTCTGAGTTGGGAGACCAGTAGAAGGCTGCTTCAGCACTCCAGGTGAATGATGGTAGTGGTTCAAAACAGGGCATTGGTAACAGAAGGGTTGAGAGTCATTTTGATGTTAAAATTAACCAGATTTGCTGATAAATTAGATGTGAGACATGAGAGAAATCATAATTCTATCATTTTTGGTCTGAGAAGTTGAGTGGATGGTGGTGCCACTTAACTGTGTTAGCGTTTTTCTGCTGTTGCATTGTAGGCACAGTCTGTGATAGAGGCAGAAAAATGTTTCTTGCTACAAATCCTTGGGTTTGTACCAACAAGAGTACTCTTTACTGATGGCCAAAGGCACAGAGACCAACCAGCTTTTGGGTTCTGCTTAAGTTCTTCTCATGGATACAAACACTCTACAACATCTTAAGAAGAAAGGGAAACTGTGTATTAAGATTGCCATGTATGAGCCAGAAACTTCCACAGTTGCCAAAAATTACTCACCTACAGATCTATGGTTCATAAGAAATCTTGGAAATAATATAAGGCAATCTCTTTTCTAATGTAGCAGTCCTCTTTGCCATATTTCTAACAAGTGGAATACATTTCCATATATTCTCTATTTGAAAACTTTTAGAAGAGAAAGCTCACTGAGCTGGGAAGGAGCTCATTTCCGCACTGTCTTGTTACATTTTAGAAAGTGCTTTCTTAGATTTAACTGAAACCCTCTACACACTGGCCGCAGGCCTTTGCTGCTCAACACTCCTATCATATTTTATGGCTTATCAAACTCTCTAATGTATCTTATCATGTTCAATTTTCACTAAGCCCTGTAAGGTAGATTGTTATCTCCATTTTATTCACAAAAACGACAGAAACACTGAAGAGTTGTGAGCCTTGCTCAGGTTATGTGTCTAAGAAATGGTAGAAGTGGGTCTGTAGTCATCTAAGCATACATGTTCTGTTCTTCCCACGCAAAGAGCCATCTTGGAACTGTGTCTTATGTTATGACACACAACATGAGCCTTATCCCATTAATTTTCAGTGATTCTTTATCTTGCGTTTCAATTTGTTTCACTTTGCTTATTACTCATATACTGCATTATATTATAATTATATTATACATTATATGTGTATATATTGATATAATTCTACAGAGATCATAGAGCTTCAGTGTTGAGGCTTGCTCTTAGGGTCTTCCTTTGTTTCTTCTCTCTACTGTGTTCTACCTGAATTGTCCCTCCTGTCCCTCTGCCATCTTGTTTTTAATAAAATGAGAAGAAAAGAGATTGAGCTTGGAGTCAGAAGGCCTGGGTGTGATCCCAGCCTCTGCTACTCAACTAGCTATATGTGAAGCCCTAAGTAAGTGACATTAACATCTTGAGATTCGGTTGTCTCCTCTGTAAAATAAGGATGCCAATTCCTATGCTTACGATTTTATGGAACTAGGGTTCATGCCAAATGGAATGGGGCTCCTTTGTGACTTGGAAAATCAATCCTGATGGTAAGTCAGTGGAATTATTATATTCCTTAGCAACTTCCTCGATAAAGTCACTGTTGAAAAAATTCTTGTTTATAATCATCCATAATTCTACCAAGTTATATATGAATCCCATAAAACCTAAAAATACTAATTAGAAGCAATATGTTGGTAAATCTCATTTTGAGATAGAAAAATAAAATAATAATATCTTACATTTTTATAGCCTTTATAACATTTTCTCACATGCCTCTTTTATTGTGTCTTAAGAATATATGAAGTAATAAACATAAAAGCAGTTGTCGTGTGTCAGATTCTCTATAAAAGTTAGTTGAATATGTTTGAATATATTCTGTGCTCATTATATTCATAGCCTAGTGTGATCCACTTTGATGTCTGTTTAATTCCGAAATATGATTAGAGTGATGTGTAAACTTCTGACTGGTGAGATACAACATTTTAAGCTCTTTGCTCTCCTTATCTGTAGCTAAAACCCTCTGCTTAACTCAGGGTTGTCTAAGGAGATGTGAGCTACTAAGGGAATTCACCTCCTCCATCTGCTCTTCACAGAAGGGACAGAACCTCTTTGTTCTTTTGTCGTAGCCCTGGCTTTCTGTGGGTGAACCACTTCAAAGACTGAGAGCTAGCAAGAGGCACCCTTGGTGTTATTGAATGCTGAAAGTGTCCACACATGTAAGATACCATATTTAAGATGAGAACCTTTGCAGAGGAGACTGGAGAGTTGGGCAGCTACTGGTGTCTCAGATGTCTCTCAAATGTGTCTCAAATGGGCAAGGGGCTTCTCGTTTCTTTTGGTTCAGGACCCGGTCTTCTCACACACTCCACCCTAACTGCATCACACCTACACCACTTCCAGTATATGAAAGGGAACTAGGTACACGTTTTCTGGAAGGGAAGGTTCTAAAAGTTGTTCCTGATTGGAAGATAAGGCAGGTGAAAGATTCAGGAAGCTACAAATGTCTCTGGCCTTAAGTAAATGAACTAAGTTTCTAAACTTTGTAAGAGAGAATTAAGACTGTTGATTGAAGAAACTGGGGATTCTGATAATATGAAATGTGTCTAGTTCTCCTTACCCCATGTCTTCATTGAGAAGAGAAAACAGCCTTGACTCAGATGGTGAGAAAGACACAAATGTGTTAAACAGAACTCTAAAGTGTGAGCTGCAGGGGAAGACGTCTCAAACCTCAGCATCCTCTTTGCATCATTCGGTGGGTTGTATTTTGGCTTCTAAGAAATTGTGGAGGCTTCTGCAGGCATCTCGGAGGGTGGCAAAGAGAAGAATACCATGCAGGTGGCTGAGGTGGCTCATATTTTCTTTAGGATGGTGAATTGGCTTTTTCTCACTTTACAGAAGAACATGTAAAGACGGCTCTGTTCTGTGAAGGGAGTGGTAATATAACCAGTGGCCAGGTAGCTGGAGCTGCATTTGAAAGGAAGATGAATATGCTTTTTCTGCCCTACAGCTAAGTCCACATTGCCATATCTTATGTCTCACGAGATGGCAAAGAATATCAACTTTTTATTCAAAAGTAGTGGGATGTAGTGGTGGTAGTAGTAGTAGTCGTCGTTGTCCTTATCACAGGACTTTATGGCTTGGCTTAGGGCAAAAATAAGTACATAAATAGCAATAGTAGTTGTAATTATTGACTCCTTTTTATAAGAATTATGCAAAGCACCCTACATTTATGTTTACTAATCCTCACAACTCCACAAGTCCATTTTATAAGTGACCAAAACTTAATTAGGTGCAGAGAGGTTAAGTAACGTTTCCAAGGAAACAAGAGCTAGGGTTCAAGACCAGGCTTTGTTGATCCAAGGAATCTTACCTAAAGCAGGCTCATACTGCCCCCTTATAATACTAATATTCTTCATTCATTCAACAAACATTTATTAAGCACCTACTAGGTGCCAACCATTGTTTAGGGAATAGAATGGTGAACAAGACAGATAAGTTCCTTGCTTCTTTTAAACTTATGTCATAGATGGGTAAGCAGGTAGTGGAGAAAATAAACAAAAGTCAAATAAAGAAACATATAAATTATCAGATAAACACCATGCAGAGAATTAAAATAGGTTGATAGTGGGAATTCCCATCGAGACTCAGCAGTAACCAACCCAGCTAGTAACCACGAGGACACAGGTTTGATCCCCGACCTTGTTCAGTGGTTCGGGGATCCCACATTGCTGTGGCTGTGGTGTATGTTGGCAGCTATAGCTCCTGGCCTGGGAACTTCCATATGCTGTGGGTACAGCCCTAAAAAAGACAAAAAATAAAAAAATAAAAGATGGTGATAAGGTAAAGAGAGACTAGAAAATTACATTAGAGTGAAAGCCTCCCTGAGGACAATTAAAATAACAAGAGCCAGGAATGCAAAGATTAGGCTAAAGAACATGGTAAGCAGAGGCAACAACTTTTTATGGGCTTGCTTTTGGTATTTTGAGACTATAACACTCCTAGCAACATGCTTAGCTTTCTTAAGAGCTTAAATACCAGTAGGTCTACTAGTCATTGTGACAATTGTCAATGTAAATAAAGAGGGACAATGAGGCAAGCTTGAGTTACCAGAAATCAAATTTATTTGAGAATAGTGTCAGAATTGCTATTCAGGAAACTTGTGCTATAGCAAGTTACAGGCAGGTGTGTTGAAGTTTGGGGGGGGGGGCTGTGTTTATGAGCAAGGAGTGTTAAGAGGAGGGTGTCCAGACAGAGTCCAAGCAGGAAGTTTTTTGGCATGAGGATAGAGATTTTTGGCAGATATTCATTGGTCAGGAGGTCAAGCATTTATAGGAAATCAGCCTTTTGGTTCTTAAGTTCCATTCCTATGATGGCACATGCATGAGATTCTCCATTGCATAACCTCTAGTTCTGTTTTAGTTTAAAATCTTTTTTTCACAACCAAATATCTCCCCCATATATTGTTCCTCTGTCCTTGCTGAAAATCACCAGTTAAAAGCAATGGTTATAAAACAGGAATGAGCTTGGCATGTAGGGGAAATAGAATGAAAGGCCATGTGGCTGGAGTCTGGGGATGGCAAGAGGGGATGCTGGAGAGGTAGACAGAGACCCATATCACACAGGGCTTTCTACATTGTTGTGAGGGCTTCAGATTTTATTGTTAGTTCTAATGGAAGCCACTGAAAAGCATAGTTGAAGGGGAATTGGAGAGAAGTGGAAAATTTTGATCTGTTAATTTTAGTAGTAGAGTTTTCAGGTCTGTTTGGGTGTTGGGTGCATGGGAAAGAGATGAATTAAGGATTACGCCTACTATTTTCTACTCTGTTTCCTTTACAGAATCTATTGTAATAATTTCCTAGGCTTTTTTTCTTTTTTTTCCTTCATGTATTTTTCCAATTAGATCCATGTCTGTTTTATCCTGGTGCTCAGTAAAAGTGTGCTGAAAAAGTGATTGGACATCTTCTCTTACTCCATACATATAGACCTACCTCTTTTTAATGGCTGCGTGCCTAGACCATCAGCTTATCTTCAGTCATTTCTCTATGAAGGGACATTTGATTTGCTCCCAAAGTTTTGCTGTTTCAGAAAATGCTATAAAGACCATGTTTATATTCAGGCCTGTGTATTTTTGCTAGTATTCTTCTAGGACAGAAAAATAGATTTAGAAGGTCTATGCATAAACTATATGTTATGACTTTCCATGGGTATTATCAAATTGTTCTGTAAAAGGTTTTACTAATTTTCACCCCAACCCACACCAGGTAGGAGTGCCTTTTCTCTATACTGTAAGCCATTTTTATATAATAATTTGCAAACATTTTTACAACACTGGCACATAAAAAAATGGTCTCCATACTTCGCATTAAAATTTTTTGAAGTTGAAACTCTTATTTTTGGTTTTATTTATTGGCATTTGTCGTTCTTCTTCATTGAATTGCCTAATATAATTTACTCTTAAAAATTAAGCTGTTGTCTCTTTATTACTTGTTTATAGCAATGCTTTATATGGTATGAATTTAACTCTTTGTCAGTTACATGTATTACAAAGATTTTTTCCATTGTGTCATCTGTCTGTTAACTTTTTCCATGTAGAAATGTTTAATTTTTAAAAGCAAATCTACGGTTTCCTTTACAGTTTCTTGTCACACTTAGACTTCCCTCACCCTACGCTTCTAGGTATATTTTAATCTATTTTCTTCTACTATAAAAATTCATTGTGCTTTAGCCCCATAATGTGTTTAAAAATCTACTTTTATGTAGTATAAGGTAGGTAGTAAATGACTTTTGCAAAATAGCTAACTGATAACATAAGCAATGCTGTCTTTAATTCCCCATTCATTTGAAAGCACAACAAACATTTTCTTAGACTAAGCTTCCCCTTCATCTTGGGTTTGGTTCTGTGAAGGAAGGAAGGAAGGAAGGAAGGAAGGGAGGAAGGAAGGAAGGAAGGAAGGAAGGAAGGAAAGAAAGAAAGAAAGAAAGAAAGAAAGAAAGAAAGAAAGAAAGAAAGAGAGAAAGAAAGAAAGAAAGAGAGGAGGGAGGGAGGGAGGGAGAAAATGAAGGAAAAAGAATCACAGATCCAAGGTGGAACCACTTACCCCTGGAACAGCAAACCAAGACTTAATGCAGTTTCCACTTCTACAAGGAGTAGAATTTCTGGAAATTTTTGGTCAGCATTAGTGAGGTAACATAGCCCGAAAATTTTCTCTCTCTCTCTCTTTTTTTTTTTTTGCTAATTATCTCCTTGTCCTTCTCTGTTTCTCTAAAAGCCTTCCATTTCCTGCAGCTCCTGGGAGAGCCCTTCTATTTACTACATGGTATGTTGCAAATTCATGAATCCTTGAAGCTAATTAGATTTTGAAATATATTTTTTAACAGTGCTGAACTATCTTTTCTGTTCCTTCGATCTCTGTCTGTTACTGGATTGGTCACCCTATTTTAATAACTGTGTCTTTATAACTTTTTTTCTTCAAAGGGTCATTGACAATTTTTTATAATCAACTCTTCCAATGCCTCTCCCTCCACCCGATTCCCTGCCAAATCCTATTGGACCTTTGACTGAAATTACATAAAATTTGTTGTAATTTAATGGGGGGGGCAGAAATTTGATTACTTTATGAAGTTTACCCTTCTGGGAAAATATGTTATGGCTTGGCGTTTATTCAGATTACCTTATATTCCTTCCATCATTTCTTTTCTCCTTCTTTTTTAGAATATATTTGCCACATAACATTGTGTAAATTTAGGGTGTGCAATGTGTTAATTTGATACATTTCTATATTGTAACATGATTACTATTGGAGTGTCAACTGAGTCCTAGCCTAAGTCCCAGAAGCCTCAGGTTGTTAACTTAAAAATGAATATATACTGTATTTGAAAGGGTAAAAGATCAGTCAGAAATAGTTTTTCTTTTTTTTTACACCAGACTAGAGAGCTCTTTCAGCACTGAGGGAGTGATGCACACTGAAACAAAAAATGCTGACCTGTGTTCCTGAGAATAGTCGTTTTCCATGGTCCCCGTTCAGGCCCAGTCTGGAGATGGGAGGAACTTACAGGAAGAATCCTATCAGAATTTGGGGGATCAGACAGCAGAGGGTAACTATGCTGATGATCTAAGTAGAGCCAGGGGAGGTGACAGTTTTATGGTTCCTTCTGCTCTGCATAGAGTGGGAGTAGTGAAGTAGAGAGAACCATGTGTTACAGTTAGGCAGAAAGACCTTTCAGGTTCCTTTTCACCCCAGAAGACACGTGAAACAAGTAAATATATCCTGGATGTCCACGAACGCTTATGGAAGTAGCCGAGAGAGAGAAAGTCCAACTCCAGGAGACTTCATCAGAGCAAGGTGAATGTGCCCTATATGACACAGCAAGGATAAACCAAGTGGGAATGGTGGGGTCTGAGCTGATTCAAAGGCCCCGCATGAAGACCGAGGGCTAGGTGTTTCTTCTCCCACGCCACCTTGTAAGTTCCTCCCATGTCCAACCTTGGCCTGGAGGGGGACCATGGAAAAGGTCTCTTCTCAGGAACACAGGTCAGCATTTTATGACCTGTGTTCCTGAGAAGAAGAAATGAACCTTATTAAAGTATGATTGATTTACAGTGTTTCTTCAATTTCTGTTATTAAGTGTGTTTTAAGTAGTGTTAATTTTTTAAATGATTTTTATTTTTTCTATTGCAGTTGATTTACAATGCTCTGTCAATTTCTGCTGTATAGCAAAGTGACCTAGTCATACATATATACACATTCTTTTTCTCACATTATCCTCTACTTGAGTGGTTCCATGATGGCTTCTCAGAGGAAAGAGTTTGAAGCCAATACAGAAGAGATGATTAGGATAGGTGTCCATTTAGATGGAGGGACTCGTATGTGTAAAGGCATTGAGGCATGAAATAGTGTTGGTTGTTCAGGGATGTGCAAATGAATTATTGTCTGAGTGAGAAATGCCATGATGATAACAGTGTGGGAGCATGTAAAACAAGACAGCGTAGGTCACAAAGGAGCTTAATCATGCAAGTAAATTTTATTTTATTAAATATACTGTAAGAATCAATGACAAAATCTTGGCAGGAGAGTAATACAGCACAATAACAGATCTGTTTGTTGAAGTAATCACATTGGCAAGATAAGACAGAAGCTAAAGACAGATTGATAACAAAGACTTTTCTAGTCTCCATGTTGCCAATTGCTGTCATTTATGAACTTTTACCTTTATGTCAGGCATTTTACACGTGAGTTTCATTTTCTTCTCATACTAACCTTATGAAGTGATATTTATTATGTCCTTTTACAGATGAAGAAATTAAGTCTTAGGTTAATTTACCTGTCCAAGTTCATATAGGTGGGAAGTAAGTAAAATGAAAATTAAATTCCAGGTCCAATAGACCATCAGATTTCCAAAATTGGTATTCTTTCCACTCTAATATTTGTCCCCAGTGTCTGCACAGGAAAGGGATGCTGGAAGCATGAATTAGAATATTAGCAGTAGAGAAGAAGATAAGAAGCTTTGCTTGAGAAATGTTTAGGACTCAGTGATTTATTAGATTTGGTGTAAAGGGAGAGCTAAAGCTGGAACATGTAAGGTAGTTGGGTGGGTGGTAGAGTTATTCACCAAGAGATACACAACAGGAGAGGAGCAAGGTATCTGGGAAAGGTTATGAGTTCAGTATGGATATGTAGCTTTTGGTGTCATTCATGAAATCAAGAATAGAGGTGAGTAGAAGTCTGCATGAATTGTGGTAGAAGGATAAAAAGGCAAAGGGAGATGGAAGATGAAGATCTTAATAAAGGAGTTTTTAAATTATCCCCCCAGGCCACTAGACCCTTACAATTTTTCCTGATGAGATGGGCCTCTGAATCTTTACGGGGACATCTTTCACCCTCCGGGGTGCATGAGCCTTACAAAAGTCCCCCAAATACTTGCTTTTTCTTGCTCATCTTAGCTAATTAACATGGAGCCCTCTGACGAATAAACTAATGTGATATTCTGTGGAATGCTCAGGTGGCCCAAGTCTTTTCAGATTATATTATGATAGAGGGAGAGTGTTAATACAGACTTGGAGCAGAATCATAAATGCAGGCTTTTGTCCCTTCCATAGGAATGTGACCTGTTGCTGCTCTGTTGTCTCGCTAAGATGGAGAAGAACTCATTGATCTTTGGCATGCACTTTGTAGCTGAGACAGTGCTAATCTGCTCTAACAAAGGTTGCACATCTGGGAGTGTCTGTTGGGCTCAGTGGTAACGAACCCTACAGATATTCATGAGGATGCAGGTTGGATTCCTGGCTTCACTCAGTGGGTTAAGGATCTGGCATTGCCTTGAGCTGTGGTGTAGGTTGCAGACTCGGCTCACATCTGGCATTGCTGTGGCTGTGGAGTAGGCCGGCAGCTACAGCTCCGATTGGACCCCTAGCCTAGGAATTTCCATATGCCGCAAGTACAGCTCTTGAAAATAAAAGGACGACAACAAAAAAAGGTAGTACACCTGTCAACACTTAAAGGGAGTATTGATGGAGTGTGTAGGAGTCCATTATCCTCTAGTATCCACATGGTACCTTTATGAGTCAGACTCATAAAGGTGAATTAAATGGAAATAGGATGAGAACTACTACCCCTGCCATTCCACCCTAGCATGCAAATTGTCTTGATTGTTACCTTGGCTGAAAGGTGATAGTGGTAGAGTTTGGTCTTCCCACCATAATATGTCATGTTGTGAATAACCCTAGGTATTGGTCTAGTGGCTAAGGGGGGATGTGGAAGTAAAGTTTGATCTTTGAAAATATTTTTTTTCTTTTTGTTTTTGTTTTTTTGGTTGCACCCATGGCATGTGGAATTTCCTGGCCCAGGGATCGAACCCGTGCCATGGCAGCAACCAAGCTGCTGCAGTGACCATGCCAGATCTTTAACCTGCTGCACCACAGGAGAACTCCCTGAAAGAATCTTCTTAACATCCGATCATTATGGTGCACACTTGAAACTATCATAATGTTGTATATCCATTACACTTCATTAAAAAGTAGAAAAAAATGTTTAAGAAAAAAGAGAAAGTATCTTGTAGTCAGAGACCTGTGTCTTCTTTAATCAAGGGGGACTGCTAACCTTTGAGAGAGAGGGGTGGGTTTCTTCTGCAGGCCCATAAATGTCAAGGGAATCTGATATTTCAAGGTTTTTGAGTGCATGGACCCAAATGTCCCATTTCCCAGTGTCAGGGTACAATTCTTTTCCAACCGGGGTTCTTTCTTCAGCCTAGTGGACCTAGTAGCCCTGAGATTTTAAACGTCTCTGGAGCCTAGTAATTAAGGCTAGGTAGAACCCAATTCTCCAGTTTTTCTGTCCTGCTACTTCAGGGGTTAGAGTCTCTTGATGCTGCCCAGGAGGACTGTCTTACTCTTCAGCACTATTGATATTTTTGAGCATGATACAATTTTGTTGGGGGTGGTGTTGGATTGTGCACTGTTGGGTGGTTAGCAGCCTCACTTGCCTCCATGTATCAGAGGCCAGTGACATCCCCATACTCCCATACTCCCAGCTGTGGTAACCAAAAATGTCTCCAGATGTTGTCAAATGTCCCCCTGTAGAGGCAAGATTAACTGTGCAGAGAACCTCTGAGTGAGATAAAAGATTGTTGGAGGGACAAGCAAATGTTATGTACCTCAACTGTCCTGATGTAATGTGCCCTTCACTTCTGCCCCCAAAACATGTTGAAACCTGACTCTGTTCAAACCTTAGAGCACACTTACAGACGTAGTGGATAATGTGGTACACTGTGCATGTCTCCTTTCAGGGCTGACTGAGGCACTCCTTTCCCAGCAGCTGAGGATGTTGGCCACTGAGGATTCCCACTTAAAGGAAAATGCCTTGTGCTTGCAGGTGTCTGTGTCCAGTGACTGGTTGACGTGATGGTATAGTGTCACTACCACAATTTAAAACAATTTTGAAGGGCCACTCTACTTCCAGAGCTTGCCATGGGATAGATTGTGGCCTTTGTTGCCACTCCATTGCAGTTCAATTTCTCCCTTTGTCTAGTCCTGCTTTTTTCACTCCCACAAATGTGGCGTTCCTGAGAGCTAACCTAATAAATAGATCCTCCACAAATCTCTCTCTTGGTGTCTATTCTCAGAGAACCCAACCTAAGAAAGCTGGTCTGAGGAAGCAGACTACAAAATAGGATTTTATTTTTATTTTTATTTTTTTGCTTTTTAGGGCTGCACCTGCGGCATATAGAAGTTCCCAGGCTATGGGTCAAATTGGAGGACAGCTGCCGCCCTATGCCACAGCCAAAGCAATATGGGATCTGAGCTGTGTCTGCGACCTACACCACAGCTCATGGCAACGCTGGATCCTCAACCCACCGAGCGGGGCCAGAGCTTGAACCCGAATCCTCATGGATCCTAGTCAGGTTTGTCAACTGCTGAACCATGAAGGAAACTCCCCCAAACAGGATTTTAGTGTTGGACAGCCCACCAACCAGCTGGCAGTAAGTATACCATTGCTGGTGTTTTGATAGACTCTGGCATGTGGTAAGTAGTGCAACTGTCACACTTTTATGGGGACTGAGGTGGGATACAGGTGAAAGAATACACTGGCAGGTACAGTGTCTCCAGAATTTGAGAAGTTCAAGGGATGTGAAATTATAAGAACAATGAACTTAGATGGCTGAGTACCATCAACTAATCAAAAACAGACAGTAAGTCTGATGATGAGAAATGTTAGTGGTGCTGAGGCTGAGAACCTCTGATCGAATGGTTTTAACTGCTGATGATCTTTGCTTGAGTCAAATTGTTCATTAGGGCTTATAATTCCAGTAATTTCTTCCACATTTATGAGATGGAATTCTATAAAAAGAATCTTTTATTGATTATATGGGTTTCCTTGATTTCTTTAATATTTTCATTTTAGGATACTAAGATGACCAGCTATGGAATGGGACAGTAGAAATAGTCTGAAAATCATTATAGTTTTCAATACAGGCCTAAATTACAATTATTTTAAGATGATTAAAAAATGTAGATGTGATATTAATAAGATTTGTTAAACAGGCACAGAGGGTAGGCAGAAGTTAGAATGATTCTTGGTTTTCTAACTCTGTACATAATGGTGCCAGGCATTCAATAAAGGAGAACAACAAGGAGGATGAGAAGTTTGTAGTCATTGAATTTGAGAAGCAAAGAAGATTAAATATCATTCAGCAAATATTCACTTCCTCCTTCTCAGCCTCTGTGAGAAAGAAACTGCTCTTCTCTAAGTCTTTGATGGTGTGCTTGGGTACATGGCTTGCTTTGACCCAGAGAATGTGGATGAAAATGATAGGTGCCTTTTTGAAGCCTAAGCCATCAGAGGTATTGTGTATTTCTGCTGAGGGGAGGAGTGTATAATATATACCATGAAGATAAAAGGCCCCTTCCTTTTGAGTCCCAAAACAAAACACATAAAGAACAGATCTGAGCCTACCCCCACAGTTTGGAGCAGAGCTGCCTAGCTAAGCCCAGGTAGATAGGCTGAACTGTAGTCAATCTGCAGATCCATAAGCATGAGACTCAATGTTGTTATTGCTTTTAATCATTGAATATATAGTAGTCTGTTGTGTGGCAAGAGGATGGAAATAAAAACCCTGCAGAACACAAACATTAAAATACACAGTGTGGATTTGGGTATGCCAGTCTCAAAATTAGGAGAGGATCATAAAAGGAAAAATAATAAGAGAAGGACCCAAGACAGAACCCTAGGGAATATCAAGATACTGACCATTTGTCATTTGGATGGGCACACACAGTTCTGAGTGCTGAAGATACTCTTTTTCTCTTTCCTGATATTAACCACTTTAAAGGTATATGCTACCCCATTACTTAGAGCTGTATTACACACATGGACTCTGAGTAGGTCTTTTTTTTTCCCCACACCTGTGGCATATGGAAATTCCCCAGCCAGGGAGTGAATCTGAGCCGCAGATTCTTAACCTACTGCATCACAGTGGAAATTCCTCAGGGTAGGTCTTAATATTCTGATTTTAAAGAGAAATTGCTCTTGCTTCTCTTTTGTCTTTTGTGTGTGTGTGTGTGTGTGTGTGTGTGTGTGTGTGTGTCTTTTTAGGGTCATACCCATGGCATATGGAAGTTCCCAGGCTAGGGGTCTTATCAGAGCTGCAGCTGCCGGCCCGGCCACAGCCACAGCAATGCCAGATCTGAGCTGTGTCTGTGAACTACACCACAGCTCATAGCAACAATGGATCCTTAACCCACTGAGCGAGGCCAGGGATTGGACCTGTGTCCTCATGGTTACTAGTCAGATTCATTTCTGCTGAGACACAATGGGAACTCCAAGTTCTTGCTTCTCTTGATTCCAGCTTCTTTGCTTGGCTGGATTTTGCCACCAGAATAAAACATCTCTTTAGACTTCCAGGTCAGTTTCCATTAGCAACCCATTCTGTATGTTGAATTTAGAGATGCCTAGTCAATTTCTATTTTTCTTTCCTCAATAGTTAGTTGATAAACTTTTCTCCCCCCTTTAGGGCACTGAAAAGTTAATTTTCCTGCAAAGGGTAGAGGTTTCTGCCTTATTTTAGTGTTTTCTATTTTCCTCTTCTCCCTACTCCCCACTCCCTCTCCTGTCCTTCTTCCTCTATCTTCTCAATCAACCATCACCCTAGAACTCTGCTATTCTGCTCCTTTTTGTAATGACATTTTCTAATTCCGTGATGTACAAAGGGGGTTAACAGCTATTTTTGTTCTTGTGTCCCAACTCCACAAGCATAAAGGTGGGGTTTTTTGGTTTCTCAGTTTTGGAGTTTTGTTTTGTTCCGTTTTTTTTTTTTTTTTTTTTTTTACTGCTAATACAGTGTTCATCTTCCTTTTAAATGCCAAGGTTTCTAATAAGTGCCAGAATCACCGTACATCACTGACCACAAAAAATGCTTTTATTCTAATGGGCCTGGAGCTTCTGCTCTAAGTTTCGGTAGAGTCAGACACAGAATTGCATATAAACCAAACCTCATGAAGTGGCTTGCAGACGCTCTCTCTCCGAGACAGTCCTTCAGAGCAACTTCCTGTTCTCATGAGGAACAAACCAGAATGAATTACTTTAGGCAGACAAAATAGATAGGAGAAATACAGTGCTGTTTCCTCTGCTGAGATTGTGACTTGACACTCATTCACTTAGTTCAGACATTTAACACAAAGAGGGAAGTTCTGATAGCTAGTTAAGGGGAAATATGATGCATTTGATGATAGAAACATTGAATTTCAGACTCTAGGGAATTTTTTGGTGTACAGAATCCAGTTTTGAAATGCAGGTAATTGGTTTGGCTTTGAGCATGCTGAGTTTGAAGTTTGGAGAGGGTTTTATGTGGAGGTGTCCAATTGGCAGGACAGACACACAGAAGAACTGTCAGGGTCAATGTTATAGATTTGGGCATTACTTGTACATTTGACGTTTCTAGGGGGGATAGGGACATTAGTGAACTCCAAAACCAAGGGGTAAGAATTGAGCCTTGAGTTATACAGAGTTTGGTGGATAGAAGTAATAAGTAAACCAATGAAAGAGAAAGATAAATACCTATAGTATGGAAATTGTGACAATATAGCCTTGTGCATGCCAACACAGAATTCTAAGAAGGCAGATGTGGTTGTGTAATCAAACAAGGGCTCATATGCCCACAGTGCAGAAAGTCAAACTCTGATAGCAAGTGGTTCCAGCGAAGTAAGGGCTTATTTTCAGGGTGCCAAGCAAGGCAGTGGGAGACAAGTTTCAGATCCATCTTGGTCTTTGAGTTAGGAATATTTTAAAGGGGAAGAACAAAGAAACTGGGATTAGTCATCATCTTTTGACATTTCTGTAATATTTTTCAATTGTGATTTTGGAAGTCAGGATGTCTCCAGTTTATGATTCTCTGGCCAGGTGATCTATGGCCAAGGGTCTGTGAGCTCATCTGGTCCTGGAAAAATAACTTGAATTTGTACATCAATGATGAGATCTATGATAACATCTTTAGCACATTAATAATATTAGGGACAACGGCAATCTTAGTCATCTGACTCTGGTTGATTGCTGCTCAGAGGAGAACACAGAATTGAGGTCAGAGAAGATAAGAAAGAGAATAAAATTTTGGATGGAGAGATTAATCATAGACTCAGAGCACTCAGTTTTAGGGGGGTTTGGTTTCAGTTATGAGTAGCTACTGCCAGAGGGATACCAGGAACACAAAGGATGAGCAAAAGTCATCTGATTTCATGATGAGGAACCACTGGGGACATGTGAGAAGATACTTTCAGTGGAGCAATGTGGACTGGATCGGGGTGCCTATGGTTAGGGAGGAATACATTGTGAGGAAATGGAGGAGAGGAAGATAACCTTTCAAAAAAATGTAGGTGGGGAACAAAGAAGAAAAAGAACTCCAGGATTAAAGTCAGAGTTACTGACCCTGGTGAAACAAATGCCAGGGATCCTCACTGCTCTGGCCTTGGGATGTTTTGGATTTTATGATATTTGTGACATTTATCATCTTTTAAAAATGTTCAATTTATTATGATTTCTCTTTTCATTCTAAAGAAATGCTCACTTTTGTACCAATTTTACATTTTTCATTTCATGTATTATATTATGTAAGCTCTGGTTGCATAAACCCGGGTCTTCTCCAGCAAGATCAATGTTCATATAACAGATTCATTGATAAGGGAATTTCTTCTCTCTCATCTTCTTGGGTCCAAGAACAGTTTTGGTAGAGATGAGTTCTAAGTCTTCCAGCGAACATGTTAGCATGGTGGTCATGACCAAGTGGAGGCAGCAGTTAACTTACCCTGACACTTGAAAGGATACTTAATTTTGGCTCTTCTCAGTGCTGGCCTTTTTTCTTTTCCTTTAGCAGTCCTTGGACACTAACTGGTGGATCAGATTAGCTGCTATTAATTTGGAAGCTACCTTAGTAGGTGGGATTAGATGGCCATTTGTGTTCTTTTTCAACTTGAGTTCTATTTGTTTCAAAGAGCAGAACTTCAAAGGTAAGGGAGGAAGAGCTGGAAGGTTCAATTAGTTATTTGTGGCCAGGTAGGGGGTCCAGGGAGAGAATGGTGCTAGGAAGGGAGTGAGCAGCTCTGAGGAATGATAAAGGAAGGGGTCAGCTAGGAGGTTTTGTCCAGGTGAGGGGCCTAGGGTGGCTGTGGCTGAGTTGTTTTGGGTTAGCCAGGGACACAGGCCCAGACTGACATGACAAGGGAAGAGTTGAAGCTATACCTGAGAGGAGACACAGGAGGGAAAGCATTGCGGAGAGGTGAGGGTGATGTCAGGGATGAGAGTGGCTGCCTCACAGATGCCTCCAGAGAACCCTGCTCACAGGAAGAGCTTGTTTGATCACTGACTCATTGTGTGGCCTGTTCTTCCTGTGCTTCAGTTTCCTCTTCTGTAAGATGTGAAGCACCACAAAGGGCTATGGGAAGGAAAAACTAAGAAAAGTAGACCAAGACGCTAGTGATGGATACATACTTCTGTGGTTTCTATGGTAATAATTCTGGGCTGAAGTTAAAAAAAAAAAAAACTAAGATGAGTGAAATTCACCCCCACTTATTAATAAAATGTATTTCAAATGGAGAGTTTTCTCTTGCAGGGGATTGTCACTAAAAGAGGTAATTTTCCTCAGGAAAACTTCCAGTCAGGGGGGGGTCTCTGGTTTATCATTGGAATGCAGAAACCGAATTTGGCACTTTTTTTTTTTTTTTACAGTAAAGAAAGAAATGGCAAACAAATGATAGCTCTTTCACTCACAATAACATGCATTAAGTACCTAACTTATACCAATGTACTGGCATTATAATAGGTGGGGAGACTACAAAGATGGAAAGGGTAGATTCAACCTTAAATAAGTGTAGAAAGGGATGTAACTAATTATAACCACTTGATACAGAGGCTGTATTCCATGGGCATGTGAAGGGTGGTTGGAGAGATCAGAGAAAGGAGCCAGGAATACAGGGGACAGATGTCAGCACAAGTTCCACAAAGGAGCTGACATATGAGCTGGTTCCTGAAAGTATTCAATGAGGAGGTGCTCAGGTAGCAAAGTGAAGGGTGGGAGGACATGGGAGAACTTTCCTCCACTGGCATTAAGTCTCAAGACAAACTATTAGAATGACCCTTCCTTAGAAGCTGACACCATGTTTGATTCATCTTTGTATGCCTGGGGACTTTTCCCAGACCTTTGCCCGCCGTGGAACCCCAGTATACATTTGTGTTTAATTCATTCCCTTGTCTAAAAGGATTTGGTAGTTTCCCACTGATGATGAATAAGTTCCTACCCCCTCTTCTGGACTCTGAAACCCCGTGTGATCTGTACCTATCTTGAACTTTTCTTCCCTGCTGCTGCTTGACTATGATTCATCATGTAACTAGATATTTCTTATCCTCCAGCTTTCCATATAAACCTTCTCTCCTCAGAGACGTCTTGCTTAATCAGCTAATCTAAGTAGTTTCCTCATACTTCTTCCTGATTGTCTCTATTATTGTATCCTATTCCTAAAATATTTATTGAGTAAATCAAATGTTGATCAAGATAACTGTAATAAGAATAATAGTTAAAATTTATCAAGTGCTTTTCATATGCTTAGCATTATGCTTTTTTCCTTTTTGTTTTCTTTAATGTTTTGTTGTGGTGAGAACACTTTAGAACTACTCATTCCAAGTAGGCAATACATTATTAAGTGTAGTTACCATGTGGTACCTTAGACCTTTAGAAACTATTCATCTTAGAACTGAAAGTTTCTATGTATGTTGTGTGCTTACTTATTTATACTCATTACCTCATTTAGTCCTCATAAGAAACATGTGAAGTAAGCACAATTATTGTTTCTATTTTATAGAAGAGGAAACTGAAACTCAAGATGGACCAAGCAAATTGGCCCAGGAGACACAATTAATGATGGAGTGATAGCTTTGAAATCAGGATGTCTGCCCTCAGAACCAAAGTTCAAACATACCTACTTAAGACTTTTAAATACTGCCACTTGAATGTGTTTGAAATCTCAGAGTATTGGCAGAGGATTATCACATATTTATTTCAGATGAGCTTTGTGTTCCATGCTCTAAATCAGCAGATGATTCCCTATTGCTCTGGAACTGAAAGAGTTCCTAAACATATTCATCCATCCATTTGTCATTTATGTGAAAGCATAATTCCAGGGACTTGAGATACATTGGTGAACAGACAAAGACCTCTACAAGTACCCATTGTGGCTCAGCAGGTTACGGACCTGACATTTTCTCTGTGAAGATGTGGGTTTGATCCCTGGTTTGTCTCAGTTGGGTTAAGGATCCAACACTTCTGTAAGCTGCAGCATAGGTCACAGATGCAGCTCGGCTCCAGTGTTGCTATGGCTGTGATGTAGGCCCCAGATGCAGCTCTGATTTGACCCCAGCCTAGGAACTTCCTTTTGCCACAGGTGTGGCCGTGATAAAAGCTCTATCCTCATAGAGCTTTTATTGCAGCTGGTAGAGACAAATAGTAAATTAAGTAAATGAGTATATTGCATGTAACACTGTTATAAGGGGTTGAGGAAAAGGAGATGTAGAGGAAGTAGTGGAAATATGGGAGTATGAGGTAGAAGTGGGTTATAATGTTAAATAGGGCGGTCACAGTGAGTTTCATTGAAAAAGTGACATTTGGGCAGAGACTTGATGGGAATAACAGGGCAAACTAGACATATTCAGGGCATGTACCTATTGCCAAGCCAAGGTGACAGCTGGTGTGAAGGACTTGAGGCAGTCGAGTGGTTGGAATATTCCGGGGAAAGCAAGGAGGCCAGCGTGTTTAGAGTGACATAAAGGATGAGAAAGTCACAGGAAGTGAGGTCAGAGAGGTGAGGGAGCAGGTGAAGAATTACCTTGGTGGGTTGTTCTGGGTTGTTGTAAGGATGCTGGCTTTTACTCTGCCTGAAATGGGGGGGCCTTGTAGAGTTTTGATCACAGGGTGATATGATCTGACTTAGGTTTTAAAAGTATCTCTCTTAGGGGTTATTGGATGCAAACTATTGCACTTGGAGTGATAAGCAATGAGATCCTACTGTATAACACAGGGAACAATATCTAGTAACTTGTGATGGAATATGATGGAAGATAATGTGAGGAAAAGAATATATATATATATATATATATATATATATATATATATATATATATAACTGAGTCACCCTACTGTACAGCAGAAATTGACAGAACACTGTAAATCAACTATAATAGAAAAAATAAAAATCTTACAAAAAATGAAAGTATTTCTCTGGCTTCTGTGTTGTAAACAGACTGGATGGGCAAGGGCAAAAGCAGAGAGACCACAGAAGAGCTATGGCAGTAATCCACGTGACCAGACAAGGGTGTTAGAAGTAGTCAGATTGTGGACAATTCCCGAAGGTCAGGATTCCCAGACCGGTAGGATGTGGGTTGTGAGAGAAATGGAGGGAGGCGGGGAAATACTTCCAAATTTTGGACCTCAACATCTGGAAGGGTGGAGTAACAAGTAAGTTAGAGATGTCTGAGGGGAAAAACCAGGGGTTCCATTTTGAGAGATGAGGCGTATTTCCATTTCTGTTGAATTCCAAGTGAAAATATGAAGTGCCTGGCAGTTGTGGATGTATGATTCTAAAGTTCAGGAGAGAGGTCTGGGCTGGATGTAGAAATTTGGGAGTCCTGGCATTTAGGAGATATTTAAAGTTGTGACACTGGACAAGTTAACTGTTGGTAGAAGACAGAGGACCAAAGACTCAATCTTGGGCTTGATACTTCAGCATTAAGGTGTTTGGAAGAAAAGTAGGAAGCAGGAAAGGAGGTGTAGAGGGGGTGACCCATGGTGTAGGAGGAAAACAGAGAGTGTGGGGTCCTAGAAACCAGGTGAGGAAAATGTATTAAGGAATAGAGAAGAATCTACTATATCAAATGCTTCTGATGGGTCCAGTGTGATGAGAGCTGCAAACTGCTTGGAATTGATCAAGGGAGCCAGCCAAGCAGGGGTCATGGGTGACCTTGATGAGAGCAGGTTTGGTGGCGTCATGAGGATTACAATCTAATTGGAATGAGTTTGAGAAAGAGTAAGAGAAGAAAAATTAGAGATAGTTTATAGAGACTCATTTGAGGACTTTTGCAGTAAAATGTAGCGTATTATCAAAAGACATGATGATGTGAGAAAATCAGAGAGAAGTGAAAAAGAAATCAATGCTATAAGGCAAGGTGAAGAGTCAAGAGGAATATGGAAGTTGATGACATTTATTTATTAGCAGAAAAATAATAGATAGCCAAGGTGATATTAGTGTCATTTTACTGAGCTTTCAGTATGGAATTCCAAACACCACAACAGAACTTCCTACCCTTACTTCCCCATACCTCTGCCTACCTCCAATGTTTATAATGCATCAAAGATGACAATGATAGTATTGGATGGAAGTCACTTCTTTGCTTGTAAATGGAAAAACTATATGACAGGACATAGCCAACCCCAGATGCTGGTTCCAATTTCTAAAGATCCTCCTTGGATCAACATTTACTTCTAAATATTACCAAAGGCTCTTATGAGAACAATCAGCACCGTGCTAGGTGCTGTGCCCCTCAATTCTTCAGTAGTTTACAGCCAAGTTAATAAAACAGAATTTACATATAAGAGGTTAGGGGACCACTAAAGTGCTGGAATCAAGGCAGTTGCAGGCTTGATCAGGGCCAAGTGCTAAGGAAGAAGTTTAGATCAGCCTTGCTCTGAATTATAGGAGGGGGACATAAATATGTGATAAGGTGGTAAGAGCCATTTCTAGAGAAGGGTCAACTCAAGATCTGATCTTCTATACCTTGAAAGATGAACAGGAGTGGACCTGGCAAAGAGACATGGCCAAAGGCGAGGAATAATAACATTCTCGGTGTGGTCAAGAACCAGTACATGGATCCCTCTCTTGCTATGGCTGAGCAGATATTTCATGGGTAGGGAAAGGTGAGGACTCAGGTTAACAGATGGGGCCTACAAATCCTTGAAGATCTCATTTTAGTCAGTAGCTGTGATATTCCCCCTCAATGAAGCCTTAATTGAGTCACTAAGAAGCAGCAAAACTAAGAAATTATTCATCCTTTCAAAGCCAACCATCCCCGCCTCCTCCTTGCTATAAGCGGAACTTGCAGAGAGGGCACACCCAGAGATGGGCAGAGGTAAAGAGAAAAAAGTGGATGTAGCCCTGGTCTGGTAGACAGGGTCAGAGTCTGCTGCCTGTCTGGACTTTTTTTTTTTTTTTTTGCTTTTTTTAGGGCCACACCCGAGACATATGGAAGTTCCCAGGTTAGGGGTCAAATCAGAGCTATAGCTGCTGGCCTACACCATAGCCACAGCAATGTCAGATCCTCAACCCACAGAGCAAGGCCAGGGATTGAACCTGCATCCTCATGGGTACTAGTCAGATTCGTTTCTGAAGAGCCACAACGGGAACTCCCAGTCTGGACTTTTAAGAGAGTTCTCTTTGGTCCTGTGTTGTGTCTTACTGCCTTCCTTGTATGCAGAAGGTCAATCAAATGTATAAATGCTCCTATTAATTAATATATGCATAGCATAAGAAATATCTGCAGCTTCTCTCCACATCTGTAACTTCGATGCCTTATATAAAGGAGAAGGAACACAGGAGGAGCTTGATGGCTTGCCCAGCTCAGAGCCACTCAGGCAATACACAAGCAAAATGCTTGTCCCCTGGGATCATGTGAAGAACAAGCATGGGTGTGTGTGGGTGTTGATGGAAAGCAACATGGGCACAATGTCAAGAATAAAAAATGCCAAGATGCCAAGAGAGGACTCTGGCTTTGCTCGCTTCCACTGCCTCTTTCCCAACCTGGTTGGCACTCTTTGTCATCTCTTTACACCCCTTACCTTGGCACCTTCCAAGTTCATTTTCAGTTACCCTCCAGGACTTCACTTGAGAAAACCAGCTTCTGCTTATCTAATGTAGGATAAGCCAATTGTTAAAACCAACCATCCAGTTTCTGACCTCTCCTTCTATTAGCTTATCTGTCTAAGCTCTCATTCTGAAGGACCAAATGCCCCCTTCCTTCCAGAACAAAAGAAGTGTTTTGTGTGAACCCCCTCCCGTGATAATGCATTTCCTGGCAGCTTTCTGTGGTCTAGTCTGAAGATAGACTTTGGTTGAGGTTTCAAAGACATTGGTAACAGGACTATTAGTAGATAGGCTTAGACCAGAGTTGATTTTTGGTAACTTCTGTCAACTCCTGAATAGACGTTTAGGGGGATGGATGATTCATCTTGACACTTTGTGCTGTTTTACCATAATTGCAAGAGATTATATAGGAAGAGGAAAATAGTATTATTGGAGAAATCAAACAGTCAGACAACCTGCTCTTCCTAATAATGATATGATTACAGTTATTGGACGAAAAGAGTTTTTTAAAAAATGAATCTTACAACTACTGGCCTACACCACAGCCACAGCAACACCAGATCTGAGCCACATCTGAGACCTACACCACAGCTCACAGCAACGCCAGATCGTTAACCCACTGAGTGTCTTCATGGATACTAGAGAGATTTGTTTCCGCTGAGCCACAATGGGAACTCCCATGAATTTTTTTTTTTAAAGTTGAAGTTTTGTTGATTTACCATATTGTGTTAGTTTCAGGAGTACAGCAAAGTGATTGATATACATATATATGTGTGTGATATACATATACATATATATATATATATATATATATATTCTTTCTCATATTCTTTTCTGTTATAGATTGAGATGTTGAATGTAGCTCCCTGTGCTATACAATAGAGCCTTGTTGTTTATCTATTTTACATGTGGTAGTGTGAACAGAGATTTTTATGTTCATTTTCATTTGATAGAATTCTCTTCCCATGAAGACAACTATTCATTATGTGCCCCTCATCCACTTCGAAAGAAAAAAAAAGAGAAAAACAAAAACCCAGAAACTCCTTCCCTCCCCACCTACTACCACATTAAAAATCCAGTTAGATTCCAAATAACATATGCTGTAAAAAAAGGACATTCCCTCTAGGTGGCTTGATTAGAGAAATTTTGTTGTACTTTAACACAAAAAGTTTGATGGTTGCTTTCAATCTTTTCCTTTTCCAGGAAAACATAATTTTGTCATTTACATGTGCTGTATCTTGTGTATATTGATCGATAGTTATTAAATATACACAACAGCAAGTGAAATAACTTTTTCTCAGCTGAACATATAGATATGTTATTTAATTGTGCCAGTGAGCCCTGTCACAAGACAAAACATGAAGTAACCACATCATTTTCTGTTGCTGCTGTTTCCCTGTATGAACCTGAATAGTAGGGCCAGTGAAAGGTCCCATGCTAAAATGGCCTGCAATGTTCTTCGAAACAGAATAAACGATGACTATAAAGATGTGTGAATTTCATGGAGAGAAAGAACATCTATTGAGCATGAGTAGCTCAGGCAGTGGGCTAGGGCCCTTTTTTAGATTCAGCTTTATTTCTCAGCCTCATTGAAGGTCACTTTCAGTCATCTCAGCAGTACAGGATCCCTCTACTGTGGTCATCTCAATGATCTTCAGGAAAGAGGACGTGCAACATGCTGTTACGTTAGCTGGAAAACCACAAGGGTCAGGTGTGTGTGTGTGTTGATCTTGGGGGCTCAGTTGTGTGTCTAAATATCCCAAGTACCCAGAATCACTGTTGTTAAATTGGGTCCCCAGATTGCTGAGCCCGTGTAAATCGTTGATCAATATGTTTTTCTACAAAGAGAGAAAAACTGCTGTCTTGTGCACCTCTAATGGAACTCATGGTCCTCTTCCTTCTGATTGTCACCTGCTCTACTTTCCCTGTCCTGAATTTATTAAGTGGCATTGCCCTCTCCCTTCTTGCCCAGGCCAAGGATCTTGAGGTCAGTTCTGATGACTGCTTCTCCTTCACCCCTATATCCAACCCATTCTCTAGTCTACCATTTCTAGGATTTCCATCCCCTCAGATACTTTCCCCTTCTGGTCCTTTTTAACCTGCTCTTCTACCATACTCTCGAACTCCAGCAGTCCATTTATCACCCTGCTATTGAAATATTCTCTTAAAATCACACACATGATTATGCTGCTCACTCCTTTGCTATGGCTTTTCATTGATGTAGATTAGCTTCAATTTTTTTTTTTCTTTTTTAGGTCATACCTGTAGCATATGTATGTTCCGCCAGATAGCATTTGAATCAGAACTGCCCCTGCCATCTTCACCACAGCAACACCGGATCTGAACTGCAGCTTGTGACAATGCTGGATACTTAATCCACTGAGCAAGGCCAGGGATTGAACCTACATCCTCATAGACACTATGTCAAGTTTTTAACCAGCTGAGACATAACAGGAACTCTACTTCACATTCTTAACATAGCCCCCCTACGTCTCTGGCCTCCAGCTACTGTGTTGCTATACTATTACACGCCAGCCCCAATTGAACCTCCCAGGCTCTCTGCCCGTGGTATCTCATGGTTGTTGGTTCCTCAAATATGACAGATGATAAATAATCTCTTGTTGCTTCCAGGCTGTCCTGTCCCTTTATGTGGAAATTATCAACCATTACTCCATCCCACTCAGCCTCACACACATTCTTGACTTAAATAAACTCCCATTTTCTATTCAGGGCTCAGCATAAACATTACTTTCCTCAGGAAGGCCTTCTCTGATTCCTCAAATTCTGCTAGGTCCCCTAGTGGTGATTAGTTCTCCTAGTCCCCAGTATTGGAACACTAGACCTTTCTGAATTGTGCTTGTGAATTTCGAGTGTATTTTCCCCACTGGACTACATATTCCATAAAGGAGAGTTCCTTTTCTTTTTTTTTTTTCTCTTTTTCTTTGCTTTTTAGGGACACACCGTGTTTTATGGAATTTCACAGACTAGGGGTTGAATTGGAGCTGCAACTGCCAGCCTACACCACAGCCACAGCAATGCTGGACCCAAGCCACATCTTTGACCTACACCATAGCTCACAGCAATGCCGGATCCTTAACCCACTGAGAAAGGCCAGGGATTGAACCTGCATCCTCATGAATCCTAGTTTGGGTTCTTTACTGCTGAGCCACTACGGCAACTCCAAGAGTTCCTTTTCTTTTCACCACTGTGGACTCAGTGCCTGGGGTTGTGGCTGACAAACAGGAAGCAGCAAAAAGACATCTTCTGCCTAATGCTGACTTTCAGTATCATGATGGTTTGCTAGCAAATAGCAGCAGTCCCAGATGCCAACATACCTTAAAATAAAGTTTGGAATTCTTTTTTTTTTTTTTTTTTTTAATTTTACTTTTTAGGACCACACGCATGGCATATGGAGGTATGGAGGTTCCCAGGCTAGGGTCAAATTGGAACTACAGCTGCCAGCCTATGCCACAGCAACACAGGATCTAAGCTGCGTCTGTGACCTACATCACAGCTCATGGCAACGCCAGATCCTTAACCCACTGAGTGAGGCCGGGAATCGAACCCGCAACCTCTTGGTTCCTAGTCAGATTAATTTCCTCTGTACCATGATGGGAACTCCTGGAATTCTTTCATGTACTAGAAAATTCAGGGCAGACTTCAAGGTTTGTATTGATTTTAGTAGCCCACATGGGTCTTATGGGATCTTTTCACTTTGCTTCCTGCCTTGCTGGGCTTCTTCTTGGGTCACTTTCCCTGCGTGGTTGTCAGGTAGTTCTCAGGGTCTGCCTCATTGCTCAGCCAGGCTGTGAAGGAAGTGACCACAATCATGGACACTTTACAGGGGACCCAGGCTTAGGAGGTCCAGAGCAGAAAGAGCCCCAAATGTTGGCCCTGGTGCTCCCTGCCTCCTGTTCTGCTAATTCATCAATGGTTTCAAAGATCCCCAAGATTCCGTAAAAACTAGTACTTAGGTGATATTCCTTATCTTTTAAATAAAATGTTGACCATCACTTTCTCAGTTCAGTAAGGGCTTCTCAGTCTTCTTTAAAAGAAACCCCCCCCCAAAAAAAAAACAAACTCATCAATACAGAGAACAGATTGGTGGTTGCCACAGGTGGGAGTAAGGGGGTGGGAGAGGAAGGTGCTGGGGGGTGGGGGTGATGGATTAAGCAAGTGAAGGGAGTCAAAAGGTCCAAAATTTCAGTTATAGAATAAATAAGTCATGAAGATCATTTCATAATACATACAAATATCAAGTCATTACATTGTACACCTGAAACTAATATATATGTTGTATGTCAATTATAATCACATTAAAAAAAGTAAAAAGTGAACGAAAACAAGTGTGACAGCAAAATCACTGCTCAGACTGCTCCCATTCTTCCCAAAGATTCAAATCTAAGTAGCTTTGAGTGACCCCTCTTTTCAGAAGAGCTAGAAATTGGCAGTGAGTTCACAAACAGTACTTTTACAGATTGGAAAAGGAGAGAGTGAAAAAAGACACAGAACACTCAGGTTGGTAGGCCACAGGTTTAATCAGCAAAGGAACTTAGGAGGCTTGTCTGGGGTAGCTGCACCTGCCCTCCAGGTGCTATAAATATTTTTAAGAGGCCTTGACAAGGCTCAGTCATGTATTCAATCCAGATGGTCTCAATAACACTTTACTCTCTCAAGACTGCATCGTTGAAAATGGTTCCAACTGTGAGAATGGTCGGCGGGCATACTTTCCAAGTGCAAGGGTGGGAGAGGAGTGCGAGACCTCAGACCTCCTGGATCCAGCGCCCAGGTCGGCCCATGGCCACATCCATGGATGCCTTCCTCTGACACTGGTCTGCTCCACCTTTCCTGAAATAGGTATGGATGCTTTCTGAATATTTGCCTGTTCTAGGAGCTTTTAAAATACTCTCTTGTTTTCATTTTAGAGTCTTATGGAGATGTTTAGGTTCTAAATCGAATCGAGCAGTACTTAAGTATTTTCTCTTTTAAATAAATTTAAAACACTTTGAATTTTAGTATACTGAGTTTAAAATTCATGCCTGAATTTAGAAGAGACTTAATGCTCTTCCAAGAGTTGGTTGGAACCAGTAGTTAACGTTCAGATCCTTTATTTGGCAAAACGTTTAAATCAAAAAAGAAATACAAGGAGTTCCCATCATGGCTCAGCGAAAGTGAATCTGACTAGCATCCATGAGGACGCAGGTTTGATCCCTGGCCTCGGTTGGTGGGTTAAGGATCCAGTGTTGCTGTGAGCTGTGGTGTAGGTCACATACTATAGCTCCTATTCGACCCCTAGCCTGGGAAAGTCCATTGCTGTGAGTGCAGCCCTAAAAAGGCCAAAAAAAAAAAAAAAAAATTACATATGAGGAGAGAAAGAGGGAGGAGGGAGAGACTATAGATCTCTAGAGTAAATAAATCAGGAGTTGGCTTTAGGGGTAAAATAGTGGCAAGTACTCTGTCTAGGGCTTAACTCACATCAAATGATTTACTATTGGACAATAACATTCAAATAAATGAAGATCCCTCATTGGTGGCTCTCAGGGGAAAAAAAAAGTATTCCTGGCCAGAGGCATGGGAATCAGGTTCCAAATATCTATAATTAGAGCTTATTTGCTCTGCCTTGTCTGTTTTTCTTTTTTTTTTTTTTAATTTTCCTGCCTTTAACTGGTTTAGCCTGCATTGTTTTTAAACCTCTTTTAATTTTGTCATTTTAAAAATGATTCAGTGCTTTAAGATATTGGGGAAATGTTTCTTAAGTAAAAGTTTGCTCTCCGAGTGGGAGGAAAAGGTGGAGGTCACCATGGGTATTCCCTGCTCTACCGATTGCTGACTGAGAAAACACCTGTTTCAGCTAACGGGCTAAAAACTGAACAGCTGAAGCTTTTTCTTTTGATCTCTCCCATTAGGTAGTGCTTCCCCAGCTTACGTTTGCTGAGTATTGATTTCCACTGCAGATATGAGGTATCTGAGCTTGTCACTCTTTCCCTCTGTTTGTCAACTTTTACTTTTTGTTTAATCAGGCAACCCCATGGGGGTGGAATCTTATTCATTCTTCCAAGTGGTGCATAAACAGGTAACTGGAGAATGTTTGCAGAGTCCTTGGTGCATAAAATAATTGTCTCCGGAGCTCCTTAGCTGCAGAGCTGATGGGTATTTTCCATGTGAGTTTTGAGCAGGCTGAGCTATCTCCCCTTCATGAGGTTGGAGGTTGAGGTGTGAGGGGAAGAAATGAGAAAATTGCTTTATTATTTTCTGCTAACCTAGGTTTTTTTTTCTTCTAAGATAGCTGCAGAATGCCTGAGAGGTAATCTGGTTTGAAGTCTGCACCTTTCCCTATACTCACACTGCCTTTGATTCAGCAGGTGGGAGTAGCTGATGGGGGTAACTTCTTCCTTTATACTTGCTCTTGGTATGCCCCCCTGAAGCTTCAGCTGAAATAGTTGAGGCTGCATTTTCTTAATAGGCAAGCTCCATTCTGGGGTCAAGAGTATTTAGTACTTGTCAGGTTAAAGGGCAAAATGGTCAGAAAAAGGCAAACCTCTATCATCTAGCAGAGAACTCTCCTTCTAGGACACTCGACACCCAAGCCCTCAAAACTGATTAGAGTAAAATGACTTTATACAATTGAAAAACTCAATTAATTCTGAAAAGAGGTTAATAGATTTTTAAGAAAGAAATTGGTTTACATAGTTTGTGGGTGCCTCTATTTCACCCTAGCAACAAGAGTGATGAAAAACCATAAGTTAAACTAAAAACCATAAATTAGATCACACCACTCACCTGTATTAAATCTGTCAATAACTTTCCAATGCTCTAAAGTTAAAAACCCAAACTCCTGGTCATGGTCTTCTGGAGCCATATCGTCCAGCCCCTGCTTACCTCCCCAGCCTTATATCATGCTTGTTTCCCCAACACCCACCATGCTCTAGCCGCTTCAGTTCCTGGAACTGTCAACCTCTCTTACCTCTGGGCCTTTGCACACACCATTTCTGCTTCTTGAAATGCTTCTCTTACGGGCTCTTGGCAGGGCTGTTTCATTTTACCCTTTGGTTCTTAGTCTATCTTCTCAGAAAAGCCTTATGCAGCCACACAAATAAGTTCCCTCTGTTATTTTCTATTACAGCATCCTCTTCAACTTCATGTACTTTTTTTAGCTATTTGCTTGTGTATTGCCAGTCTTTGTTTATTGTGCCACAAGGGCTATGCCTGTTTTCTTCTTTTCTTCTCTCTCTCTCTGTCTTTTTTTTTTTTAAGATGGCCAGGTGATCCAGAAGAAATAATTCTTTATAGATTAATGTTATGGTATTGTTTACAGAAAATAAGGGGAAGTTTGAAATGTTTAGTATGATGAGTTTTGACAATTATGTACACCCAGGTAACCATCACTTATAATAAGATGATGTCTTTTCCATTATCCATGAAATTTCTCTCATGTTCCTCTCACATTAGTTCTTCACCAGAGGTAACCATTTTCTGATTTATGTTACTACAGCTTTGCCTATTCTTGGCTTTCTTTTCAACATAATGCCTGTGACATTCATTCATGTTGGTGCAGACAATTGGGTCACTCCTTTTATTGCTGACTAACCTTCTACTGTATGAACAGACTAAAAATTGTTTCTTCATTCTCTTGTTGATGGCATTTGGATTGCTTCCAGATTTTGGAATAGGACTGTTACACTCACTCAATTGTAGAAGAATTTTGTGTGTGTGTGTGTGTGTGTGTGCCTTCATTTCCCTTGGGGAGTTACCTAGAGATGGAATTTCTGGGTCACAGGGTAGGTGTATATTTAACCTTATAAAAAATGACCAAAAAGCCATCCATGTTTGTTCTCTTTACTAAAATATACCTAATTTCTCTTTCAGGGCCTGATACACAGTAGTCATTTACTATCTCTTGTTGAATGAGTCATTGCTCTTTTCAGTGTTCTGAGTGCCTGAGAGGCATTTGTCAACTATTCAAGGATGGCATTTTTATTGACAAATTATGACTCTAAGGTAAATTCAAATAATTAGGATAAACAGACTTTGGCAAGGACAGTGTGCAAAGCCAATTTTGAAATTAAGGTATAGCCTTAACATTTTGGTCTGTTTTGCTTTCTTTCTTTTTTTTTTTTTTCCTTCTTTAATTTTTTTCCCTGGTTGACCTCTACTCCCTAAGCCAAAATCATTCCTACCCTTTGTTACCATGAGTCAAGCCCTTAAGTGGGTTTGCTTATGATTTTCCTTCCAAGAGGTTGGGGTACTTTCTAAGGAGAGCTTAGTCATTTAGCACCTGTTGGGGAAAGTGATGGGTAAGGTACTCAGAGGGTCAAGGGAAGAAGTGAAGTTACACCACTCATCCCTCCTTATTCTTTATCAGGAAGTCACCAAGAAAACTTACTACTTCCTCTCCATAGCAGTGAGTCAGGCCAAAGTCAATATTTAGTGGGTGGAGATGATGGGTGCTTTATTTAAAGTGAAGTTTCAAGGAGTCTCATACTGATTTGAAGTGACCCACATGGGTCACACTTCTCTCTCAGAACCTTTATTCCTTTGATTTTTCCTGGAAGCTTGCAAGTCTCTGGGGAGGGTCCAGGAGTAGGTGAGTGAATCTGGGTGCTATGGGGAGGATTGGGAGAGAGGATGGGTGAGGGTGTAATAGTGCAGTGGGTGGGTGGCAATTACATTGATTAAAAAAATCAGGTGCTGGTTTCATGAGTAACTCCTTAAAAGGCAAAGTCCTTCTGCAGTTCGTGAACATTTGCATAACTGCTCATTAACTCTTGGGAGAACTGAATCACTGGAATGTCATGGGGGCAGTTTATTTCTATCAAGGCTGGTGGAATCTTTCTGTGGTGGGTATGGTCTACCTGAACCCCTATAACATAACAACCCGTAATATCCGGTACAGAAGCTCCTTCACTTCTGGCAGTTGATTAGGAGTTGCAGAGTTCATGAATACTGACATAGAAAGCATCTAGAAATTAAACAGGGGAAAGTAAAGACCCTATTAAAAGTTTTCCTTTTCCAAGGATAGGAGAGAACTCAGATAACATAGCTAAATGGAAGGATTTTAATACTCCGTCAAAACCATTAAGAAAAATCTGCTCATAATTCTTACCTTTCCTACTTTACAAAACTGTTTTATGTGAACTTAAAATTAAAAAAAAAAAAACTACACAACACAGGCTAGCTAGAACAGTTATAACAAACTATTTTAAGGAAAGGAGGCAATTTTCACTAAAACTGGGATAATATTGTTAGTAAAGTCAGATAGTAAATTTAGCTCTGATCATCTTGGCAGCTTTAGCAAAACAATAACAATAAAAACAGATATAGTTCTTATTATTTGATAAAGGGAATCATAAATACCCATTTGGAGTATTTTTTGGTATTGAATTCCTAAGAGAAATTAACTTGGTAGGTTTCATTATAAAGGATAATAAAGAAATGGGCATGACTGCAGAGATGTCCCATAAGTAATGTCTCTTCCATTCATGATCCTTCAAAATCTAAGGGCATAATATTAAGCTGTTTTCAGTGAAGCTATCTCTCTGGTCACCTAAGCTGATTTAATTTGACACAGAATTTGAATATTGACAATTTGTTGCTGGATTTCTTAATGTTCTTAGGCTATGGATCTCTTTTTAAAATACTAATTTATGCACATGAAACACAGTATAGATATGTAATGAAATCACCTACATTGAAGTACAGATATTGATATATCTGAAATTGTGATATATTTATATATTAATTAACATATTAAATAAGAGGATATATCACTGGGTCTACAAACTACTCCAGTTTAATGTAGTGATGAGTGTAAACAGTATTTCAACATATTTGTATGATTGTAGGATAATAAGAAAAATATCTGAGATCTCTAGTAATAGCCACAAATACTGTTAATATTACTGTGGTTTCTTTCCTACATTCATAAAGGAAAATGTATAAATACCAGTTCGAAGTTACTGAAAATAAAGATGCATTTTTTTTTTCCATCCGAGTTCATGAATCACTTGTATTCTATCCATGGGATCCTTGGGATCTAAGGATACCAGTTTAAAGACTAATGATTTAGAGGTTGAAAATCAGTAAAGTAACTAATTTTCACTTGGTTTTTCTGTCAGGAACTTAATGAGTCAATCCATGATTGATTGAGTGACTTACATAAAGATATTCGTTATGAATGAAGGGACTCCATCAGTTTTAGAGAATGAGAAACAAAGTTGATGTTACATTAGGTGAAACCATTTTTCAGTTTTCTATTTGATTTTCTTCGATTTCTTGATTTTTTTAAAAAAACTATTTCTTGAACAACTCTTGTTAAACAGTGAAAACTATTTGATTTCTTAGACCCTTGCAAAAAAAAAAAATAGATGTTAAAATAAATGAAAAAAGAAAAGATAGTTCCCATTGTGGCTCAGCAGGTTAAGAACACGACTAGTATGCATGAAGACGCAGATTAGATCCCTTGCCTCATTCAGTGGGTTAAGGATCTGGTGTTGCCACGAGCTGGGTGTAGGTTGTAGATGTGGCTTGTATACAGCATTGTTACGGCTATGGTACAGGCCAGCAGCTGCAGCTTCATTTCAACCCCTGGCCTGGGAACTTCCATATGCCACAGGTGCAGCCCGAAAAAGAAAAAGAAAAAAAAAAGAATAAGTGAAAAGATGAGTGAACAAATTTATTCTTGATATTTTCATTCTCTAGCTTCAGTTCTTTTCAGTAATTCTTTCTTGGAGGTGCGAAAAAGTAGTAAGATTAGATGCAGTTTCCTGCTACCTCTCAACTTATCGGCTTGTAGAGATTTCAAAGCTTTTAGCTTTGAAAAAAGGTGAAATCATGTATCTGAAAGATTAGGACGCTCTATCATCAGTACCTGACTCAAGGAAAATCCTTGAATTTAAGGATGACAACAAATGACAGTCTGCCCCTCAGAAAGTTGAGACAAGTTAGGCCTTTTATGCTGTTCACCCTTACTTCTTCACCTTTCTGATTTACCAAGATTCATAGCTGAGAATACCAAAACAAGAGGGGAAGGAAGCAGTGGACAAAAGGGAAAGCAGAAAGATGGTAAGAAGAGGAGTAATAGAGGAGAGGAGGCGTGGGAGGAGAAAAAGGAAAGGAATTCTGTTGGTGATGAACATTTACTATCGATCCATCATCAAACATGGACCCCTTGAGCTGTTTTGTGTGTATCTGTGGGGTGATGGGGTATCTTACTGTGTGGACCACCTCTGCATTGTTTCCAGTGCAGTCTTCTGGGCCTCTCTCCCAGCCTCTCTCAAACATAAATGCCCATGGGACCCAGGACCATGCATATTTAACTAACTTTCCAAGTGGTCCCAGTGCTCCTTAAAATTGGAGAAGTACTGATTTTGATGAGGGAGAAAAACTTGCTTGACTCTTGCTATGGGAAATTAATCTAATTCTATTCCCCTTGCATTAGGCGGGCACAAAATTCTGCTCTTTCACAGACCAGTACACTGACTGCCCTGGAATTCAGGGATTTTTAACATCTGGCCAAACAACAGTTTAAATGTTTTCTTACTTTCAGGCAATTATTAGAGAGGAATCACAGTAGGCAGCAATGAGTTAATTTTCAGGGGCCTCAAGCTCTTTTCTTCAGCTTCTCAGAAAGAGAAGGGCAAAATCAAGATCTCCTGCTGATCCTGAGTTTTTGGGTGTGAGAGAGATTTTTACCCATATGTATCTACTGATCATTCTTAGATGACAGGGAGTAGAGCCAGATGTCTAGATATTAAAGTACATTTGTATTATCCAGAGAGAAAGAGCTACAAAACCAACCCCCACACAATTTATATTGGCTTTCAAAAGAAGGCCTCTATGAATTTGCCTCCCCCCCCCCAGCAAAATTTACTTTGGCCAATGTAAAAATCCATTTTTCTATTTTATGAAGACATTCTGTAAAGCTTGAGCTAAGCAGTCCCAAACAGTTTCACTCACCTAGATATTTTCTAGAGCACTTTTTCATGCTATTTTTAGTCCATGATACTTCTGTCAGTTCCCAGGTCATACCAAATTACACAAAAAACCTATCCCTATCCAGCCATCTGACTAGTCCTATTGCACATACCATTCCAAATGAAGTTTTCTTAAATGTAAATATAAAAGTAAAACAAAATTAGATGGATATGACACTATTTGAACATAAAATGAAATTCATGGGATAGAAGTAAACTATAGACTTCCCCCTAATAAAAAAACAAATTTAAAGCACAAAACTAAACTTTGACAATTTTGCTTTATTTTTGAGGCCAAAATAATTGATGGCTTTAGAGTTTTTCTTTGGTCTCCCTTTTACCTAGAAAGTGAGCATTTAAAACCACACAGGGCTGAACTTTTTCACCACCATTCAGGTTATCTTTTAGACACGGTATGAATTTTTCACATGAAAAGCACTTTCATTGACATTTTAGCAACTTTATTTTTTTTATCTTAATTTTTTATTTTTATTTTTTAATTTATTTTTTCCCACCATTTTAGCAACTTTAAAACTGGCTGTAGAGCATTTAACTCAGGCACTGACCATTTTCTTAGTACCATTAAGGATTTAAAGGAAGAGGCCTAGATCCTGGAAAAACCGTCAGTTCAGAACGATAGTTTCTATCAATCATCCAAATAGTCTGCCTTCATGTTTTTTCAGGTTAAATTCTTTGTCCTAAGAATTTGTCAATTCACATTATTCTATAAACCTTTGTAATTTTTTTTTTGACTTACTTTTACAGCCTCACTTGGAAATAGAGTACTTTGAAGTGTGCCTTGCAGATTTGACATTTGTAAACGGGTTGGGAGAGACTTTGAGCAATCTACCAATATCTGACTTCTTATACATGCCACCTGAATGATCCTGCACAGATAGGAATTGGTTCATATTTTAATAAATCCCCAGAAGTTACTAACATTACTCTTAGTTACTTCTTTTATCTCATGATGTTCAAAGTTTCTTTGATTCAATTGCTTCATTTATCAACTGCCTAATGAGAGCATCTTTTAACCATGTAAACTTACAAGAGTCTGTCTTAACTGATAAGAGTCTGTCTGTTGACTGGCTTCTCTTTTCTCTTACAATCTCCACAGACTGCCAGTTCTGCTCTGCTGATCTGGTTTGGGTTGGTCTAGAATTGGAAGATTTCAGACAATTGGCTGTTAGTTTGGTGGATTATGATATTTAGGTATTTTACCCTTTTAGGGGAGAAGGTTGTGGAGGGAAGGTAGAAAGAGAAGTTTTATATTGCTGACCTAAATGTGGTTCCAGGGGCTGCACTTTTGACCAGAACAAGGGAAGTGATCACCTCATTTCTGTACTAGTTAGACAGTAATTGGAGTTCACATGTCATTAAGTCTTGTGTGGGTGTGTCTTGGACAAACTGGTATTTCCAGAGGACACATGAGATTTGGAACACTTAGGCAGAGTGTTTAAAAGAACTAGGGTGGATAGCCTGAAGAAGAGTAATGGGAGATATTACAGACATTTTCAGGTAACTAAAGGACATAATGTAAGGTTTAGTTTTGTCCCTATGTGACCCCAGAAGCAAAACGAAGGCCCATGAGTGGATGTTGCAAGGAGCCAGATTTCTCTTCAGTGAAAGGAAGAATTTTTTAAATCAATTTGAATTATCTCTATACAGAATACTTTGCTTTGGGATATAATAAGTTCCTCATCAGTGAGAGTATACAAGCACAAATAGGACAGCAATTAAGAGTTGTGTAATAGAATAGATCTAGCAAGGAAGGTTTGAACAGTTGACTTCTAAGTTGTTTTCAAAGCACTCAGATTATGTTTTAGGAAATGGTTTTATAATCTTATTAATAGAAATTGGCCAAAACTGATAAGCAGAGCATGGCGGGAAAAAGTTGTGTTTAGGTTCCCTTTTCTTGGTCTGAAAGATATTAGGGTTGTGACCTTAGGCATGTCACTTTAGCCTCTGGGTCTTCAATTCTTTAACTAGAAAATAAGGGTTTTGAACCAAGTGACTTCTAAGGATGCCTGTAGCATTAATACTGTGATTCTAATGGGGGGGGGGGTCCACCCTTGCCTTGCTCTTTTACTTAAGCTTTGTCTCCATAGTACCACCTCTTCATGGCTCATCCAGGGGGTTAGAGGCTCAGAGTAACCTCCACTGATACACTCCTCTATGTACCTCCAGAGAAACACCTGAGTAGCAGGTCTAAAACAAAAAGCAGCTGCTATATTCAGCAGAGTAGGGCTTCTGGAGAGTGGTGGAATCACAACAGTCCTGAAGGTCATCCAGCAAGACAGAGTCTATATCCAGTATTTGTTACAAAAGTTGTTCAGGTTAACCAACTTGCCCATAATTCAATAGTTGAACTTCTTAATATACTGCTATAACTGTCTTTACCACTCAGCCTATGTGAGTTTAAGTTATTGATTTATAGACCTTCAGATTTATCCCATAGAGCCATGTAAAAGCCCTGAAGAGGCATTATTCTCTCTCTCGGCATAAGCTATGTTGGTGCCATTTAGAGGTTTATCTTTCATCTTCCTCCACTCAACGCCTCTGCAGGGTTTCCCATCCTTGCCCCCTCCTCTCCCTCCCTGGTATTTGCTATTATGCGGTGGAAAAACGCAGAGACTCATCTTGTTTTGCCACTTTCTGAATAGCTGAAATTATTTTGAATAGTCAATAAGAAAACCATGTAGCAAAACCCACATCAAAAGCTCAGATGTTGGGGTATACCTTTCAAATTCTATTAACTGCAGAGGCCATGTACAGGGAGGGGGAAGCATAGAGGTGGAGATGTGTTTAAAGAAAGAAAAGGTCAGATTGATAGCGAATAACAAGTTTGAGAGAGTGAGACAGAATATTTCCATCACAGAGAATAAAGAGTTTAGCTTCCAAGAGGCATATATGACCTCTTACTGTCATTTTACTTTGTGAGAAGATAACTCTGGAAAGTCCTTCTGATGGATCCCACTGGAAAGTGTTTTGATGAGCTTTCCTTCGACAGGCTTTTTTTTTTTTAATTTAATTTTATTTTTATTAAAGTATAGTTGATTTACAGTGTTGTGTCAGTTTCTGCTGTATAGGCTAGTGACCCAGTCATTCATCTATCTATCTATCTATCTATCTATCTATCTATCTATCTATCTATATACATACACACACACACATTCTTTTTTTCATACTGTCTTCTATCATGTTCTACCATAGACTTTTTTTTTAACATTGAAAAGAATGATTTTATAGGTTTAGTTAAGTGGGTAAAGGACAATTTGAGCATAGTTGGGGGTGGGGACATTGGGAATCTTTTCTGGGTATCTGTAATTAGAGACAGAAGTTCCAAACTGGCATCATGCAGGTGTTTCAGTGATACTGTAGGTTGTGATCACCCTCTTACTCTCATAGTGTGCTATGAGCAGTAGGTTTACATGTCCTCATTGTCACAGTGTTTACTTTGACTCTTCAGTGTCAATGACTAGACAAGTATATCTGTGATGCGACCAGAGATCCAAAAATGCCTGTGTCTAGACATAGAAAACAATCAGAAGTCCAAAGTGAAGAGACTTGATTGATTCCTGGGCTAGAAGTCCTTCTAATACCACACCTCTAAACTCAAATAACACTGTCTTACTTGCTCCTGTGAGCTTACATCATCAGTCTAGTAACATCTTAGTCCTGTGAATGCATGATTAGAAGAGGCTATTTAAAAAGGTTCCATAGCAAATGTGAGGATTAAGGAGAAAGACTAAGCTGCATCTCCTAGCTAAAGCCAGAGGAAAAGAGGTATTTCCCTCCCTTTGGAATGTTGGCCTGAGAAAGCTGTAATTTGTGATTAATAGCTAAGGTTTTAGGGCCAGAAAACATCTTCTTACAAATGGTATAAAATCAGTTAATTTTATGTCTCCATATTCTTATTCTTAAAACAAGAATAATGCTGGTACTTAACGTGAATCCATTAAGATGTCTTTGGTTTCCTTGTGGCACAGTTGGGTAAGGATCTGGTGTAGTCACTGCAGTGGCTAGGGTCACTGTAGTGGCTCAAGTTTGATCCCTGGCATGGGAACTTCCACGTGCCAAGGTGAGCACCGCCCCTCCCAAAAAAAAAAAACCAAAAAGAAAGAAAAAAAACTTAAGCTAGTTTAAGGGAAAGGTATTGTCCTGTGTATCTGTGAAGTCTTGAAGTAGATCTAGCTTTAGCTGTGGTTTAGTTCAGACGCATAATTTTATCAAGCCTTTAGTTGCATTTCTTTGCAATCCTCTTGCTGTGTCTTCCTTCTTGCATCAGCCATGCCCTCAGGCTGTCTCACCTCAGGGGAATAGCAATCGTCATGGCACTTCTATACCTTACATCCTCATATCCTACTATTTAAAAGAAGAGTTTCTCTTCTGGTAGTGCCCATGGAAGGGAGAATAATCTTTCCCAAAGCCGTCAGCACATGTCTCTTTATAGCTCTAAGGGTGACTTAGCTCATAAATACACTCTGAAGAATCACTGGGCAAAAAAGTTGAGATGATAGAAATAAGGTTTACTTCTAGGGCTGAGAGTGGGATCAAAGCCCCATCGACCATTATACAAAACGTAGAGGGGAGGCAATTACCCAAAGGAAAATAGACACATGTTTCTGGACGGGGAGAGAAACTGATGTTGGAGGCCATTAAGAACAGTATCCTATAGGGTGGTTGTGAAGGTCTTAGCAGAATTTCTGACCATTGGAAGGAATAGACAAGTGCAAACCATGAGTATTATGTTGGTGTCATGCTATAGTCACTTTCTGACTAGAAGTACTGCCTCACCTTTTATCTGTAACGTCTGCCCCTCCTATTTAGCAAGTGTGGAGAACCAGATTAGCCTTATCTCTGTGTCTGACTTGCTGGGTGGTCTTGGCCAAGTCACTGACATCCTGTTTATCAGAAATGAAGCTCAGATGAAATATGAGTTGAAGTAACTTTCTAGAAATAGTGTTTTGTTTTGTTTTTTGTTTTTTTCTTCTTTCTTTGACCCCCAGGAAACCTTAGCTAAAGTTCATCATGATTCAGGGACCCTAGTTTCATGGTTTAATTTAAATCAAAAGGCTTCGAAGTCAGGCAGGTTTTCGATTTGAATTCCAGCTCTGCTAGTGCTATGATGGTGGGCAACTTCATTCTTCAAGCCTCAACTTCCTTCACAGGGGAAGGGATGGCAAATAAGATCAGATTTTCATGCTTGACTTACATCAATGTAATAGAATTGGAGTGAGGCACAGGTAACATTTATGCAGTGGTAGATAAATTGAACAGTAACTTGGATTTAGAAATGTATGTTGGTGATTTCATCTACTCTCCTTTTTAATGTCTCTCACTTGCCTGATGACTACATATATTTACCCGTAAGGGATACTGAGACATTAAATTGAGGATCTGGGAAGTTAAATTAGAAGGATGCATGTGTGTACATCATGATCAGAGGGCACCTTTCCCCCTCCCCTAACTAGGCTGATTCTCATCTCATACAGGGCTGTTATGAAGAATTAGTGAATATTCAACCAATTTTGAACTAGTTCATTCATACTTCTCCATTTCTTTTCATTTTTTTTTCTTCCCCTACATCCACATTTGGTTTGCTGGTACTACCTAGTGGCAATTGTAGGTATTGTTTCTTAAAAAATTTTTTTGGCGTATCGTTGACTTACAATGTTGTATGAGTTTCAGGTGTACAGCAAAGAGAATCAGTTATGCTTATACACATACCCATTCTTTCTCAGGTTCTTTTCCCATATAGGTTATTACAGAATATTGAGTTTCTTATGCTATATAGCAGGTCCTTGTTAGTTATCTATTTTATGTATAGATATATAACATGCATATGTTAATACAAATTCCCAATTTATCCCTCACTTTCGGTAAGTTTGGTTTCAAAGTCTGTGAGTCTTTTTCTATTTTGGAAATTCATTTGTATCACTTTTTTTAGATTCCACGATTCCACATATAAGTGATAATATGATTTTTTTCTTTGACTTATGTCACTTAGTATGATTATCTCTAGGTTTATCCGTGTTACTGCAAATGGCATTATTTCATTCTTTGTATGGCTAAGCAATATTCTACTGTGTATACATACCACATCTTCTTTATCCAGTCCCCTGTTGCTGGATATTTAGGGTGCTTCCTTGTCTTGGGTATTGTAAATAGTGCTACAGTGAACATTGGGGTGCATATATATTTTCAAGTTATGGTTTTCTCTGATATATGCCCAGAAGTGGGATTGCTGCATCATATGGTAGTTCTATTTTTAGTTTTCAAAGCAAGCTCCATACCGTTCTCCATAGTGGTTGCACCTGCTTACATTCCTACCAACAGTATAGAAGGGTTCTCTTTCTCCATATCCTCTCCAGCATTTATTGTTTGTAGACTTTGTGTTAATGGCCATTCTGACTGGTGTGAGGCGATACCTTGTAGTAGCTATTGTTTAAGCTTGATAGTGGCACTGCACTTTTTTTTTTAAACCACTTTTTTTAATTTCACAGATGTAATTTTACTTTGATTTTTGTCCACTGGGAAGGGTCAGGATCTATGTTCCTCACATTCAACTTTGTATTTCTAGCATCATCCACGGTTTGCATATTTTGTCACATGCAATATGAATTAATAAGAGCTCTAAAAGTTAACAAGGTAGATACTTGCATCATTTTTTGAAGAAGGAAAAGGGTTCAGTAAGAGTATACGGTTTTCCTTAGGTTACGTATTTGGTAATAACACATGGAATTTTGAAGCAAGATTTTTTCATTTATTTATTTCCACCCTACAATACTTCTTACTACATTTTTTGAATGTATCCAAGAGTAGCAAATATTCATTCATTCCTTGAGATAAATTCCAGTTTTGGAAATAGCTGAAAGTAGTCTAGTATTAAATATAGGGAGTAGAGTTGGTAACCAAGTTAGATAATGCTATTTTGGCTTATGAAAATGAGGTATATCTATAAACTAACACATTTTTTGAGGCTCATAAACTGGCACATAATTCACACCTCTTAAATACATGTTACTTTTATTTGAGAAAATGCAAAAATATTTAAAAACTTATCTTGGGAGTTCCCGTCATGGCTCAGTGGTTAACAAACCTGACTAGTACCCATGAGGATGGGGGTTTGATCACTGGCCTTGCTTAGTGGGTTAAGGATCCAACATTGCCATGAGTTGTAATGTAGGTTGCAGACATAGCTTGGATCCCATATTGTTGTGGCTGTGGTGTAGGCTGTCAGCTACATCTCCAATTCGACCCCTAGCCTGGGAATCTCCATATGCCACATGTGCAGCCCTAAAAAGACAAAACAAACAAAGAAAACTCATCTTGACTATGTAAGTATGCAAGTTTTACCTATATTAAGATCAGAACCAGATCTGAGGAAATTGAAAACAAACTAACTTAGAGCAAGAAGTGCATAATGCAAATGATGGGCATGTTTAAAAGTTGAACTTTTGTTTTTAGTAATTTTTTTAAACATTTTTTTTTTTTGTTTTTGTTTTTTGTTAGGGCCACACCTGTGGCATATGGAAGCTCCCAGGCTAGGGATCAAATCAGAGCTGTAGCCACCAGCCTACCTCATAGCCACAGCAATGTCGCATCCAAACTGCAACTGCGACCTACACCACAGCTCATGAAAATGCTGGATCCTTAACCCACTCACTGAGTGAAGCCAGGCATGGAACTAGTCGGATTTGTTTCTGCTGAGCCACAACGGGAACTCCCTAAATTTAAGTTTTATTTTGTATTGGAGTATAGTTGATTTACAATATTGTGTTAGTTCCCGGATACAACTAAGTTCAGTTATACATATATATCCATTCTTTTTCAGATCTTTTTCCCACATAGGTTATTACAAAATATTGAGTAGACTTCCTTGTGCTATACAGTAGGTCTTTGTTGTCTGTTTTATATGTAGCCCAAATTCCTAACTTACCTCTCTTCCCCCACTGCATTTCCCCTTTGGTAACCATAAGTTTGATTTCTAAGTCTGTGAGTCTGTTTGTTTTGTAAATTGTTCATTTATATCATTTTGTTTGATTCCACATAAAAGTAATATCATATGATATTTGTCTTCTGACTTACTTCACTTAATATGATTTCTATGTCCATTCATGTGGCTGCAAACGGCATTATTTCTTTTTTAATGGCTGAGTAATAAATGTATCATATCCTCTTTATCCAGTCCTCTGTCAAGGACATTTAGGTTGCTTCCATATCTTGGCTATTGCTAATAGTGCTGCAATGAACATAGGGGAGCATGTATCTTTTTGAATTAGAGTTGTTTTTTTGAATATATGTCCAGAAGTGGGATTGATGGATCAGATGGTAGTTCTATTTTTAGTATTTTTAAGGAACCTCCATACTGCTCTCCATAGTGATTGTATTAATCATTTATGTTTCTACCGACAATATAGGAGACTTCACTTTTTGCCATAGTCTCTCCCAAAAATGCTGTGCATATTTAATGTATACAATCTGATGATTTTGGAGAAAAGTATATGGACTTGTGAGATCATCTCCACAATCAGTGTTGTAAACATACATCCATATCCATATATTTGTCACTTCTAAAAGTTTCATCCTCTCTTCTTTGTTTTTTTTTAATTTTTTTATGATAAACATTTAACATTAGATATACCCTCAGCAGATTAAGTATACAGTATAATATGTTAACTATAGGCATTGTGCTGTATGCTGCATGACAGATCTCCAGGACTTATCATCTTGTATAACTGAAAGTTTGCACTCTTTAACTAACACTTCCCCATTTTCTTCTCCCCACTAGATCTTGGCAACCAACATTCTACTCTCTGCTTCTATGAGTTTGACTATTTTAAATTCCTCATGTCAGTGGAATCATGTAGTATTTGTTCTTCTGTGTCTGGCTTACTTCACTTGGCATATTGTGCTCCAGGTTCATCTATGTTGTCACAAATGGTGGTATTTCCTTCTTAAGCCTGAATAATATTCCACTATATTAAAGCCCTTGTTGTCTTTATCCACTTGTCTGTAAATGAACATTTAGCTTGCTTCCATGTGTTGGCTATTATGAATAATGCTACAGTGAACATAGAAATGCAGGTATTTCTTGAAGATAATGTTTTTGTTTCCTTTGTATATGTGTGATACACAGAAGTGGGGTACTTAAGTTACATAGGAATAGAATTAACCAAGGAGGTCAAAGACTTGCACACTGAATACTATAAAGCCTTGCTGAAAGAAACTTAAAGAGACACAGTGGGAAAGACCCCATTTTCATGGATTGGAAGAACTGATATTGTTAAAGCATTCATACTACCTGAAGTAATCCACAGTTTCAATGCAATCCCAATCAAAATCTAAATAACATTTTTTAAGAAATAGGAAAAATTCCTAAAATTTGCATAAAATCCCAAAGGATCCAAATAGCCAAAGCGATTTTGAGCAAGAACAAAGATGGAGGTGTCACACTTCCTGATTTCAAAATACATTACAAAGCTACAATAATTAAAATGGTGTGGCACCAGGCTTTAAAGGAAGTACCTGATCTCTGAAGCTAGAGTCCTGGAAGTTGAAAATATGTCTCAACCCAACTCTAGAGCATCAGGAGTGAGATTCAATGCTGAGTAGCTCAGAAGAATCCTGAACTGATAGTGCTTTAATTTTTCAGCCACCTGGAAGCTTAATGGGAAAACCAGGTCCCAGGGTCCTGAATTTTATAAACAAATTAGTAATTATTACCTTAACAAGCTAAAATGAACAGCTCAGATGAGTCTGAAAAACTAAATGAAGCATAAAATGGAGAGTGAGAGTTATTGAGCTGATGGATGAGATTGACAAATAAGACAGCTTCCCAGCTCCTCAAGAACAGGGATCATTATTGGTTAGATCCTCAGATGCAACCATGTGTCCAAAAAAGCATTTCTGTGCTCTGGATAAATGTACAAGTTTGATAATATACTGAAGCTCAAAGACTTTGAAATAGCACTTGTTTATGGCATTTCTATCACTTTCAGGAACAGAAATACTTGTCCAAGTCTAAGCACTTCAATAATAGAATGGGTAGGACGCAGGATTGCTCTTGTTTTCTAAGAGAGCACTACTTTTTGCCCTCCAGATGGGAAACACAACAGAGGGAAGTTCTGAGCAGGCCTAGTATTAGCTTGAACTGCTTTGCTAAGAAGTTTCTATGGAACACTAACTCGGTGGAGGCATGAAACATACTGATTACGGGTGTTGCTCTGAGGAGTTTTGGGTCAATTTGTATTGGCCAATCATCATTTGATAAGAATGAGGGTGATGATTTACAGCTGGTTTTAGTGAGATCTTCAGAAGGCCATGGTGTTGGGCTGGTTATGTAGCAGGAATATGTCCAGGTGGTCAATAAAATCTTGAGATTATGTTGTGTTTCAAGTTGCTCTGTGCATTTGTTGGAGAAAGAGTGTGTCCAGCCACAGCTCTTAGAGGAGAATAAAGCCTGCACCTGGCCTTTCCAGACCCCTTCCTGTGAGACCCTAAGACTGTGATATATATCCTACACTATGCTGTATCCTTTGTCTGCCTAAGCATTATCATTTGGGTCCTCTGAATTTTCTTTAGCATTCCAACTCTATTTAACTGCCCCTTGTTCTAAAGGGGTAACTGTGTTGTACAAAAATCTTGGATTTGGTGCAATACCACTTATTATTAAGTTTGTAACTTGGGTGAGTAATCTCTCTAATTGGGGGTTTTCAGGCAGTGAAATCAAGAATGTAATATTACCTACTATATCTATCCAACATGCTTTATCTGAGAACCAAATGACATATGTGTGAAAAGTAACAATTAATTTAAGTCATCATAAATTATTTATTATCGTAATTATTAAAAGTGTTATAATAATTTTCCCATTGTGGCTCAGTGTAAACAAATCTGACTAGCATCCATGAAGACGCAGGTTTGACCCCTGCCCTTGGTTGGTGGGTTAAGGATTCAGCGTTGCTGTGAGCTGTAGTAAGTCACAGACATGGCTCAGATGTTGCTGTGAATGTGGTGTAGACCAGCAGCTACAGTTCCAATTTGATCCATTGCCTGGGAACCTCCATATGCTGTGGGTGCTGACCTAAAAAGACCAAAAAAAAAAAAAAAAAAAAGAAAAGAAAAAGAAAAAAACATTAGAGTAGTCTTAGTAATAATGTTAATGCTCTGAAATGATAGTAGATTAATTAGCCAGTTGTAGAGTATAGAAACACCTGGATATAAGGGGAAGGTCAAGAAAAGTCACCATGTGAAAAAGAATAATGAAAGCCAACTGATGATATACTTTGCTAAGCCATTTGTAAAGGTAGCCCACTCTGCGGAATAATTTCTGTGTTGCTGATGTGAATTCAGGAAATATACAAGTACAAATAAGAAAAGTTAAATGTAAGTTATTTTTACTGATTAAAATGTGCTTTTTAGTGACCAAAGAATTTTAAGTTAGTAAGAATTTTTCTCTTTTGCTATCATGATTCCTGGTAACAAATAACAGTTAAAAGTATCAAATGTTAGAGCTTGAAGGGGCTGTAAAGGACAACTGATCTGTTCCATTTCTTTACTGTAAAGATGTTCTTAGAATGAAGAAACTGAGATTCATGCAGGTGATGGGACTTCTCTGAGATCGGATGAACGTTATCAACAGAGTAAAACCCAGGCCTTCTGACTCCCCATCCCATGTTCTTTCAGATACGTGGCTTGGTTGGTCCTATCAGGTCCATCAGAAGTTCAGGGGTGGAGAGTAGGGGAGGTCTTTTCCAGTAAGAACTGTATAGTCTAGTGGAAGAAACTAGAAATTCACCAACTAAGTGCATGTGATGAGAGAAATAATACATAAGCACCACACATTCTTTGGGAAACATTTGAAGAGATAGTTTATTTTTCCTAAAGGGGGTTAAGAAAGACTTTATAGAAAACCTTCTGAGTGTGTGTGTGTGTGTGTACACACAGACACATAGCAATGATCATTTTTAGAACTCTGAAACAACAGGGAAAACTCCCAGGAATCCTCCTGGTGTGGTGGCCCGTGGCCCAAGGCCCCTCAGATAACGTAGGGGGTGTAAAAGAGACCATGGTTTCTTGGGGCATCAGGATGGAAGTCCTGAGAAGTAGACTTAAGGCAAAGGCTGTCGTTATCCATTTCTGTTGGGGGTGGTGGAGGTGGAGAATTCACCAGGATGTTAAGAAAATCAGGCTGAGGGAAGACATATGTTTTGTCTTGGGACACTTGGCTATCTGTTGGTAAGCAGTGGCTTCTAGGCTACCAGGGGCACTTGAATCCCCTCTAGCCCCAAACCCAGGAACTTAAAAACTTCCACACATGAGGCTGTAACAGATGTGTGCCGGAAGAAAGAAAATGTAGGAAGGAAATTGATATTTACTGAACTTCTAATGTGTCCAAACATTGTGCCAGATAATTTATATATGTAATCTTACTATTCAAAGTAAAGCTTGAGGTAGAGTTAGGTCTGTTTTTCCTAGAATTTCAGCCTTACTTAAATTCCTCCTTTTCATGTGCTCATTTCATGAGTGTTTTGTGGGTGCTTTTAAATACCTTCTTTTAGGAGGGAGCTTCTCAAATTCTTCTTCCTGAGCTAGAACCTTGTTAGGAAATTTTAGGAATCTTTTCCTTAGCCAGAACCTTTAGTCAGAAGACTTAGAAGTGACCTATGTGTTTATCCACAGAGAAATGGATGAATAAATTTTGAAATAGTAGGAACTGTTAATAATAAATACTGACATAGGGTTCCCCTGTGGTGGTGCAGCTTAAGGATCTGGCATTGTCAATGCAGTGGCTCAAGTCGTTTTTGTGGTGTGGGGTTGATCCCTGGCCCAGGAACTTCTTCATGCCATGGCAAAATAAATAAATAAATAAAATTTAAAAATTAAAAAAGAATATAAATATAAAAATACTGACTTGAAAACCTGACTATGGTATGTTTTTAGCAATTTCAGTTCAATATGCATAACATGATCTCATTAAAAAGCTGTGTGTGTGTCTAAAATTATATAACAAACTGTTAATTCCTGAAGGAATGAACTTGGAATAAGTAGGGATAAAGGTAGGCTAAAAGGGTGTGGGAATGGGAGGAAAGCCAAATATCTTTTAATTATTTATATATTTTTCATGTGAAATTATGAGTGGCTTTTACTTCATTGTGTTTTTCAATTAAAAAAGGATTATGAAAGATCTCTTTATCCTTGTTTTGTTCCATGGATTTCAAATCAGAATCTTTTTTACTCTCAATGTAACAGCAGAGATTGGGGGAAATTGTTCATTTTTTTTTTTTTTCAAGCTTCTTTCCATTAGAGCACTTCCCCCACCACCCCCCTCCCCAAAGACTCTGGCATGACCTGTCACCTGACAAGAAGATTCACAGTTCTGTCTCCTCTGTCCTGCCATTGAAATAGGCTCAGGCACATGGAATCATTCTGTCTTTGGATAACTTCAGTCCCTTATATTTGAGGTTGCTTGATGGAGTCTATAGATGTATTCACTCAGAATTGACTTTCAGCATGAATACAATGGAGGCTATTAAACTGTGACCTCAGTGTGTAGGATTTGCTATCTCCATCACATGAATGAAACAGCTAAGAGAAACTGAACAGGGCATTGAAATTAAAGCACTAAAAAAATTGGACAGACGTGTTTACTACCTGTTATACTATCCAAATGAAAATATGTGGTAAAGAGATGAATCAAGAATTAAACTAGAAAAAGATAGGTCAAACAGGATCTTATTTTTGATCATTTTAGTGTGATCATTAAAATTCTGAGTCATTTTGTCTGATTTATATTTATGATAATGTTAAATGTTGATGACTTTAAAACCCCAAATTAAGTTATTCTTTTTATTGTTATTCTTTTTACTATTCTTTTTACTGTTATTCTTTTTATTGTGTTATTCTTTTTATTATGCTATATAAAATATTTAATGGTAAAAAAAAAAAACAAAACCGAAATTAAGACTAATAACTTTGAAGTGCCTTGGTCAATTTAATTGAAGCTATCCTGATGTTTTGTATTAGGCTGTTTAAATTCACAAGTGCTTGTCTGTTTGACCTGATTTTTAAAGTTCTGGTTCCATCAATGTGTAAGTCATGTAAGCTTGACAAACCAGTCATTTTCCTTCTCTGGGCTTGTTTTCTGATCTGTAAATTGAAGTATTTGAACCAGATAATCATCAAGGTCTGCTTGATTCTTTATGGTTCTCCTTGGTTCACAGCTGATTTACATAGCTAATGAAATTTATTTCTGAAAACTCTTCTGCATGTCCTCTGAATACTAATATCAAAAGTGTATAAATACCTTATATAAAATAATTAGCTGGCTTTTAATTACAAGTAGGCTTAATGCTTTCCAGAATTTTATACTGAGTTCTTATTGAAGTTAATATTTGTCAGTAATTATGGAAAAGCTATGTTGGTCTAATTTATCTCTATAGCAGTATTTCAAAAGTACTATTTAGGAGTTGTAGACTAATAAAATGCTTCCCCATTTTTTTTTTTTTTTTTTGTCTTTTTAGGGCTGCAACCCAGGCAAGTGGAGGTTCCCAGGCTAGGGGTTGAATCAGAGCTGCAGCTGCTGGCCTACGCCAAAGCCATAGTCATGCCAGATCTGAGCTGTATCTGTGATCTACACCACAGCTCATGGTCACGCTGGATCCTCAACCCACTGAGCGAGCCCAGGGGTGAACCTGTGTCCTCATGGATGCTAGTCAGACTCGTTTCCACTGATCCATGACAGGAACTCCAAGAGAGGAAAATTCTTAAAACTACTGGAAAAATTCTACAGAAGGAAGAATATTTTGCTATTTCCTTCCTTCTTTCCTCCCCGCTTCCCTCCCTCCCTCCCTCCCTATCTCTTTGTTTAGTCTTTTAAGGGCCACACCTGCTGCATATGGCAGTTTGTTTCACAGGCTAGGGGTCAAATCAGAGCTGCAGCTGATGGCCTACATCACAGCCACAGCGATATGGGATCTGAGCTGGCATCTGCGACCTACGTCGTTGCACCTTGCAGCAATGCCTGATCCTTAACCCACTGAATAAAGCCAGGGATCCAACCCATATCCTCATGGATACTAGTCGAGTTTTTAACCTGCTGAGGCACAATGGAAATGCCTATCTTGTTATTTTCCATATTCGGCATGTAATTGTACAGGTTCTAATTTTCTCTGGTTAATGAAGACTTGAGTCTGTTACAAAGCATTGCTGTACTTCCTTTACCCAAAGAGAGAATAGGTCATCTTCATCATTAATACTAAAAATAAAACTGGTCATCTCCTTGGTTTGTCCTCCTGCATGATGGCGGGGAGGGGTCTTTATAAAATATCAAACCATAATATAATTCAATTTCAGAGCTGAAATGAACTTCAAAGATTGTGTTCAAACCAGCTCACTTTATTTCATAAAGATTGTTCAAATCCCAGTGATATTTCTTGCTAATATTGAAGAAACTCAACAACAGAATTACATCCACTCACTTTTCCCCTACTTTATGTGTACATACGCTAACCTTCACCCTATTTAGTATATATTTGTGCGTTTTCACAGATGCATGCAGTATATCATTACCACCACAGTCAAGATACTGAACACTTTTATCACCCCCCCAGTTCCTCATACAGTTCATATATTGTCAAACTCTTCCTTTCACCATCAACCCCTAGCAACCCCTCTCTGTGCCTATAGTTTTGCCTTTTCCAGAGTCACAGAAATGGAATCAGACATTATGTAGTCTTTTAAGCCTGGCCTTTTTCCTTTAGCGGTAAATTGTTTTGGGAGAATTATCCATGTTGTTGTGTGTATCAGTAATACGTATCTCTTTGTTGTGTTATATGGATGTATCACAGTCTTTTTATCCATTCAACGCTGTTGAAGGGTATTTGTTTTTTCCTAGTTTTTAGGGATTGTGAATAAAGCTGCTATAAACATTTGCAAGCAGGTTTTAGTGTAAATGTTTTTATTTGGGGAGTAAAGTCAGTATGCCGTCTTTTTTTTTTTTTTGGGTCTTTTTGCCTTTTCTAGGGCAGCTTCCTGTGGCACATGGCGGTTCCCAGGCTAGGGGTCTAATCGGAGCTGTAGCTGCCGGTTTATGCCACAGCAACTCGGGATCTGAGCTGCGTCTGCGACCTACACCACAGCTCAGGGCAATGCCGGATCCTTAACCCACTGAGCAAGGCCAGGGATGGAACCCGAAACCTCACGGTTCCTGGTAGGATTCGTTAACCACTGAGCCACGACGGGAACTCCAGTATGCTGTCTTTATATTTGTTTAATAGTGTTTTTTGTAGAGCAAAAGCTTTTCATTTTGATTAAGTTCAATTTATGAATTTTTCCCTTGTTTTGGTTAGGCTTTTGATTAGGCTTTTGTTGTCCTATCTAGGAACTCCTTAGCTAACCCAGTGTCACAAAGATTTTTCTTCTAAATCTTCTTTTAGGAGCTTACGGTTTTATGTTATTTACTTAAATCTTTGATTTTTTTGAGTTAAATTTTATATAAGGTATGCTATGTTTGATTTTTATGGATATGAATATATAATTTCCTAGCACTATTAGAATAAAAGATGTCAAATGTTCTTCTACCTCTGTTGAGATGATAGTATAGCTTTTCTTTTTAGCTTTTTATAAACTGTAACAATTGACTTTCAAAAGTTGAAATATCTTTGCACTCCGGCAATAAACCCCTCTTGTGCATAGTATAAAATTCTTTTTTTATGCTTCCAGATTTAATTTTATAATAGTTGGTTGAGAATTTCTGTGCGTCCATGTTCATGAAGGATATTGTTTTATAATTTTATTCTCTTGTAATGTCTTTGTCTGGTTTTGGTATTAGGGTAATGCCAGCCTCATAAAATGAGTTAGAAAGTGTTCCTTCTTATTCTATTTTCTGAAAGAAATTATATAGACGGGTATTTTTCCTGAAATGTTTGGTTGAATTTATCATTGGAGCCCTCTGGGCCTGTACAATTCGTTGTTGAAAACTTTTTAAAAATTCAATTTCTTGGAGTTCCCGTCCTGGCGCAGTGGTTAACGAATCTGACTAGGAACCATGAGGTTGCGAGTTCGGTCCCTGCCCTTGCTCAGTGGGTTAACGATCTGGCGTTGCCGTGAGCTGTGGTGTAGGTTGCAGACTCGGCTCGGATCCCGCGTTGCTGTGGCTCTGGTGTAGGCCAGTGGCTACAGCTCCGATTCGACCCCTATCCTGGGAACCTCCATATGCCATGGGAGCGGCCCAAGAAATAGCAAAAAGACCAAAAAAAAAAAAAAAAAATCAATTTCTTGAGTAGAGTAGATTATTCAGTTTTCCTATCTCTTCTTGAGTGATTTTTGGTAGTTTATCTTTCAAGAATTCAGTCCATTTCATTTAGATTATTGAAAGTAAGGGTTTAAAGTTGTTTGGTGTGTTTCTTTAATGTTCTTCTAATAGTGATAGTATCTATAGGGATGTCTACTCTTCCACACCTGAGATTGATAATTTGTGTGTTTTCTTTTTTTCTGACTCAGTCAGTCTGGCTAGAGTTTTATGAAATTTTTAAATCTTTAAATAAAATTGTTTTTTATAAATGTTCCTTATTTTTTATTTTCAGTATTATTCGTGCCCATAATTATATTATTCCCTTCCTTCTATTTACTTCATATTAAATTTTCTCTTATTTTTCTAGTTTCTTAAGTTGGAAGCTTAGAATTAATTTGAGACCTGTCTTCTAATAAAAACACATAACTTATAATACTTTACAAGTAATTTATACTTTATTTTTAAAATTATATATAAATATATGAAATTATATATAAATATATAATATAATACATACATTATAAATAATTATAAATAACATTTATGGACTTACAATTTATACTTTATAAGTATAAATAAAGTACTGCTTTAGTTGCATCCCCGAGCCCAAAACTTTTTGCTATGTGATAATTTCATATTTGTGTAGTTTAAAATATTTTCTATTTTCTCTAGAGTCTTCCAGTTTGACTAATGAGTTTTTAAGGGTGTTTAAATTTCCAAATATTTGGGAAATTTTCAAATATATTTATTAACTTTTAATTTAATTCCATTATAGTCAGAACACCCCTTGTTCTCTATTCTTTTAAATTGACTATGTTTTTTAATAATGATTTTTATTTTTTATATTATAGCTGGTTTACAGTATTCTGTCAGTTTTCTACTATACAGCAAGGTGACCCATTCACACATACAGGTAATACATTCTTTTTTCTCACATTATCATTCTCTGTCAATAAGTGACTACATAAAGTTCCCAGTGCTATACAGAAGGATCTCATTGCTTATCTATTCCAAAGGCAATAGTTTGCATCTATTAACCCCAAATTCCCAGTCCATCCCACTCCCTCCCCTTCACCGTTGGCAACCACAAGTCTGTTCTCCACGAAAATTGACAATAATTTTGTGTGTGTGTGTGTGTGATCTAGAACAGGGGTAAATAATGTTTTTGGTAAATTGTCAGATAGTAAATATTTTTGGCTTTTTCAGACCATACAGTCTCTCTTGAAACCACTCATTTCTGCCTTTGTGGCACAAAAACAGGCACAGATAAAACGCAAACACCTAGGCATGGCTGTGTTCCAATAAGATTTTACTTATAAAAACTGATGGTATACTGAATTTGGCTTGCAGATCATAGCTTGCTGACTCCTGGGTGAATGCTCCATGTGTACTTGAAAAAAAAATGTATATTCTGTTGTTGGGTGGAATACTTTATAAGTATTAATTAGATCAAGCTGATCACTAATGTTGTTCAGGTCTTTTCAATTCTGGCTGATTTTCTACTGTGCCATTGATTACTGTGGAGTGTTGATGTATCCAAATAGAATTATAGATTTGTGTACTTTTAGTTCTATCAGTTTTTGCTTCATGTATTTTGAAGCTCTGTTGGTTGAAGCATACACTAGATTATTATGTGTTCTTGGTGTATTGATCCCTCCTTCTCCCTGGTAATATTCCTTGTTCTGATATATACTTGGATATTAATATAATCCTTCTCACTTTTTTTAGTGTGATTTCATGGTTTATTATTCTCCATCTTTTTACTTTCAACTGTAAATCACATTTAAATGAGTTTTGGAGTTCCCTTGTGGTGGAGTGGTTTAAGGATCTGACATTGTCACTGTAATGGCTCAGGTTGCTGCTGTGGCTTGGGTTTGATCCCTAGCCTGGGACTTCCACATGCCATGGGTGCAGCCAAAAAAGGTGAGTTTCTTGTAGACAGCATGTAGTTGAAACTTTTTGTTTTTCCAATCTGACAATTTTTGTCTTTGAGTTGGTATGTGGAGACCACTCGCTTTTAATGGAATTATTGCTATCTTTAGATTTAGATCTACCCTCTATTTATCTTGTATTTTCCTCTCTGGTTTTTATTCCTCTGTTTACCATTTTCTGCTGTGTTTTAGATTGCTTCAGTATTTTTAATATTATATTTAAATTTATCTCTTGGCTTTATGTCTTTGTATTTTTTTAGTTGCTGTTCTAAGTTTTTCCATATACACATCTCACTTTTTACAGTCTACTTAGAGTTAGTATTTTACCACCTAGAGTAAATATTGATGTTTTAATCATATGTTTCCTCTGTTCTCCACGCTGCATTTATGTTAGAGTTGTCACATATATTACAATTACATACATTGAAAATCCCATTAGATAACGGGTTATAATTTATGTTTTTAATAGTCATAACTACTTTAATGACTCTAAAAGGAAAGAATAAGCTATTATATTTATATAGATAGTTTTCATTATTTATTATATAGTTGCTCTTCCTTAAGTCTTGAAGTTTCAAATCTCCGTATTGTATCATTTTCAGTCAGACTAAAGAATTTCTTTAGCACTTTTCTTAGAGCAGTTTTGCTAAATATGAATTGTCTTGGTTTTCTTTCATCTTTAAATGTCTTCATTTCACCATTATTCCTGAGAGATATTTTGCTAGCTAAGTACAGAATTCTGGATTGCTAGTTATTTTATCATAGGACTTAAAAGATGTTGTTCTATCTCTTGGCCTCCATGTTTTCTGATCAGAAATCCACAGTAGTTTGAATCATTTTTCCTCTCTTTGTAATGTGTCATTTTTCTCTGGTTACTTTGAAAATTTTATTTTTGATTTCCTACAAATTTGTTATGATATTTAGGGGTATGGTTTTCTTTGAATATGACCTATTTGGGATTTTCTGAGCCTTTGGAATTTATAAATATCTTTCTTTCAATAAGGCTGGGAAGTTCTCAGCCATCATTTCTTCAAATGGTTTTTTATGCCAATCCCGTTTTCACATTTTTCTGGGATTCTAGTGACATAAATGTTAAGCTTTTTAATGTTTTCCTACAGGTCCTTGGAGCTCTGTTTTTCTAACACATTAATATTTCTCCTCTGTATTCTTCAGATTGAATTGTTTCTTTTGATCTGTACTTATTTTCTGACTCTGTCCTCTTTTATCTCCCTTGAGACCACTCAGTGAATCTTTTTATTTCAGATATTTTTTAGTTCTAAAATTTCCTCTTTTATTGTAGTTTCAGTTTCTCTGTTGAGAGCCTCTTTCTCTACATTTACTCTAAGAGTGTTTGCTTCTAGGTGTCTGGTTATAATAGCTGGTCTAAAGTTCTTGTCTGATTCCAGTATCAGCATCCTCTCAGAGTGGACATGGATTGATGTTTTTCCCACAGAGGTTGTCAGATTTGCCTAGTTCCTTGTTGGTCAGTATTTTCTTTTTCTTTTTCTTTTTTTTTTTTCATTATATCCAGACATTTTGGATATTGTATTGAGAGATTCTAGGTTTCTTAAAATCCTCTGGAGAATGCTAATCTTTTTGTTATTATTTTATTTTATTTTTTGTAGGAAATCAGTCTTAGTAAGTTTAGATGGTGAGTTTTCTTTCATCTTCCCTGGATGACCTTTCAAGGCTTTGCTGTCTTGCATTGGGTCTGTCCTGTGTGTGTGCACTTGGAGGTGGATTCAGGACCTGTTACTTTTTCCACAGAATTCAGAGATCTCCCTCTCCAGACCTTTCTTTCAAGTTTATCCCCCAAACTCTCTGTCTTCCAGAAACCCCATTTCCTAGTCATTTGACTAGAAAGATAAGGTTTAACTTGAAGTTCTAATGACCATATTACCCATAATTTCTGTATAATTGGGGCAACCCTCAGCACAAAGTGGTGAGAAAAGAGAGAAAGGAAAAACATAAAAGTGGTTTCTCCATGCTTGCTCTACCACAAGTTTCCCCTTTTTTGGTTCCTCTGGCCAGAAATAAGGATTTTCTCTCAGGGTTTTTGGTGCTGGAGCAATAGTGACTATATTATAAATTCATGATTTGGGTTGCTCTTGGTGCAGGACTGAAAGAACAAATATAAAAAGCTGTGGGAATTCCTTGGGTCAAAGTGGGAAAACAAAAGAGGAAAAATATTAAGGAAACTCACCTCTGTAAACTGATCTGTGTATAACTTTTTCAAGTTTAGTTTCTCCTCTCTCATCTGCTTGCATTCTTCGTTTTGCAGAGTTGTCAGGGAGTTGCTTTTGCATGCTTTGCCCACAGTTTTTAATGTAATCAGTGGGAAATAACAGGCTGGAGTGGGCTTGCTCCACTTTGGCAATGGGAGCCCTTTACATCTATTCACATTTGCACTGAATCTTAATTGTTCAGTGTTTGTCACCTAAATATGATCAAAAAGTATTTGTTGAATGAAAGCTTAAATGAATAAAAAAGAAGAAAAAAAAGAAAAGGAGAAAAAGGAAGGAAGAAGTATAGTAAAGAAAATGAGGAGTTCCCGTCATGGTGCCGTGGTTAACGAATCCGACTAGGAACCTTGAGGTTGCGGGTTTGGTCCCTGCCCTTGCTCAGTGGGTTAAGGATCCGGCGTTGCCGTGAGCTGTGGTGTAGGTTGCAGACGCGGCTCGGATCCTGCGTTGCTGTGGCTCTGGCGTAGGCTGGTGGCTACAGCTCCGATTCGACCCCTATCCTGGGAACCTCCATATCCCGCGGGAGCGGCCCAAGAAATAGCAAAAAAAAAAAAAAAAGAGAAAATGAATGAATGGATTTGGAGTTTTTTAGAGTAATTAATTGGGTATTGGGAAGGTACTTTTTATTTTTATTTTGTAAATAAAATTTTATTGGAATATAGCTGACTTAATGAAGTTGTCAGTTTCAGGTGTACAGCAAAGTAAATCAATTATACATGTACATATGTTCGTTTCTTTTCAGATTCTTTTCTCATATAGATTATAACACAGTATTGAGTAGATTACCCTGTGCTATACAGTAGGTCCATCTTACTAATTTATATTATATATAGGAGTGTATATATGTCAATCCCAATTTTCCACATATTTGTGATCTCACATGATGTTTGTCTTTGACTTACTTCACTTAGTATCATCTCTAGGTCCATCCAGTTATTGCAAATGGCATTATTTGATTCTTTTTTGTGGCCGAGTGGTATTCCACTGTATATATGTACCACATCTTCTTGATCCAGTCCTCTGTTGATGGACATGTAAGGTGCTTCCATGTCTTGGCTAAATAGTACTGCAATGAACATAGGGGTGCATGTATCTTTTCAAATTATTATTTTCTCTGGATATATGCCCAGGAGTGCGATTGCTGGTTCATATGGTAACTCTATTTTGAGTTTCTAAGGAAATTCCATACAGTTCTCCATAGTGGTTTCACCAGCTTACTGTCCTACCAACAGTATAGGAGTGTTGTCTTTTCTCCACACCCACTGCAGTATTTATTATTCGTAAATTTTTATGATGGACATCCTGAGTGGTGTGAAGTGATAGCACTTTGCAGTTTTGATGTGCATTTCTATAAAAATTAATGATGTTAAGCATTTTTTTGTGTGCTTTTTAGCCATCTATCTTCTTTGGAGAAAGGTCTGTTTAGATCTTCTGACCACTTTTTAATTTTTTTTTTTCTGGTATAAAGATGTATAAGCTGTTTGTATGTTTTGGAGATTAATATCTTGTTGGTTGCTTTGTTTGCAAAGATTTTCTCCCATTCTGTGGAGTGTCTTTTCTTTTTTTGTCTTTTTTTTAAATGGTTTCCTTTGCTAGCGTGGCTTTGGAATTTCAGTTCCTACAAGATGGCAATGGCTTTAGGCATAATTCTACATTATGGTCACTAGATGGCAGTAGAAACCAGTGCCTCCATGATCTTTAAAAACTATTCACCAATTACTGACTATCTACTCTGCATGAGGTACTTTGTTAGGAACTGAGAGGAGTGGGTGTGGAGAAGGGGTGGGCACAAAGATAAATAAGAGGCAATTTCTGGCTTTCAAGAATTCAGGAGTTAACAGAAAGAAAGATTAACCAAATCAAATTGTGGTAATCCTACAGTAGATGTTTAAACCAATATTATAGTAAAACAGGAGGCAGGGATTAATTCTGACTACAAAAATGGAAGAAGGCTTCACAGAACAAATTTGATATGGACCTTGAAGGATGGGCATAGGTTGGACATAGGGAGTGGGAAGAAGCAAGTAGAGGGGGGAAAGCATTCCAAACAGAGGGTACAAATCTGGGAAGAATATTTAGAGAATAGTAAATATTGAGGTGTGGCAACAAATTAAGATATGTGAAGGAAATAACGGCAATTTTTGGGGGAAGCAAAGTTGGCATCTCGTCATGGGAGTGCTTAACATGGGTGCAGGGCGCTGCCTCTGATACCTGTGATCACTTCCCTGTCTACGGGCTGCATGCTGGGTGAGCAGGCAGTTTTTGGATAAAATACTCTGTCCTTTGTGGCAGAACAGCTTGTCTCAGTGTCCTGGGAAGCCACTGCTGGATCAGAAGCTGAGGACACAAATACTCCCAGGGAGGAGGCTAAGTGGGTGCCTTGCCTGGGTGGGCACCAGGCCAGACTCAGCCTCTCTGAAGAGCCTAGGTGACCTCAGCTTGTTTCCATGTGGGGATGTGGGCAAGGTATTACAAGTCTTCTAATTTTTCAAGAGAAGTCGGAAATACTAATTTATGTGACATTTCCTGCTTTTTAAATGCTGGCACTGACTCATGGTTTAGAAAGCACCAAGTGAGCCAAGCAAAACATAGCTGTGGGCTGGAGCAATCATTCTGTGACCTCTGTTCCAGAGAGTCATCTGCGGGTTCCTTTCCTGGTCTTTGTCATGGCTGAGATCCAGACCCCAATGTCCATGGAGGGAGTTCCTCCTTTCCTAATTTCCCCTTTCGTGTGTAGAAAGCTTTCCTAGCAGTGTCGCTCAGATCCACTCTCCCCAGACCTTCCTGCCAGTTCTGTACCAACCCCTGTCCCCACCCACTCCATCCTGGCATCCTTCTTATGTCTCAAATACATCAGTGCCAGCTTTAACAAGGACCTGATGGTTTATTTGTACTCAGAAACTGTCATTCACAAGTTACTCTGGTCTTCAGAAGTAATTTTCCTTTAAAATCTCGTGCTTCTGTAAGCTTTTAGGTTACACTTAAAATAGTATAGTCTACTTGCATATCTACCTATGGGTTTTAAGCCCTTAGTATTTCCTATTAATGAGAACTAGGGGAGAACTGGGATTTTGTTTTTCTCTTGCTGATGTCCTATTACAGTTGTCAGGATCAAAGGCAAAGGGTGATCAGTATTCCATGTTTCTTGAGTCCATGGAAGCTGGGAATTTGATTCAAGGGCACAAGAGTACCTGAGAAATTGATGATGGAGAGGCATGGAGTGCAGGCTAAGGAAGGAGGGAGGAAGTTTCTTTCCTTCCCTTTCTCTCTTTTCTGGAGATCAGAGCTCCAGGTGGCACAGCAGAAAAGAATAGATTCTAAAGCCAGACTCTCAGAAGTTCCATCTCAGTTCTTCCCCTGATAAGAAAGGTGACTTGGGGCACATTCCTTAGACTCTGTCTCCTCACCTGTGAAGTGGTGATATTAATACTATCTCCTAGAGCTGTTTTGAAGAATAAATAAAATGGCCCAATGTACGCAGAAGGTAAATAAATGGGTATTTTTTTCTTGTACTTTTTTTTTTTTTTTTTTAATAGCCATACCTGCGGCATGTGGAAGTTTCCAGGCTAGGGATTGTCAGAGCTGAAGCTGAGGCCTGTTCTACAGCCACAGCCATAGCAACAGCAATCTATGCCCCAGCTTGTGGCAATACTGGATCTTTAATCCACTCAATGAGGCCAGGGATCAAATCTGTGTCCTCATGGACTCTACCCATGAGCCACAATAGGAACCCCTTGTGTGTGTGTTTTTAATATGAATGTTGCCATAGCATTTATTTTCAAAGACCAATTACAGACCTTCAGATCCTTTTTAACTCCCCTTTCTTTTCCTATCTCATTGTGAACTTTTTTGCAGAGAACTGGATTCTGTCCAGTGGTTTCCTGCTTATATTACTAGGGCTTAGAAGAGGGAGGGAGGGGCTGAAGGCTTGTCCTGGAAATCCTAGGGAATGAGTCTCCTCAGGAAGTTTGGATGCCAGTGGATGTTTTGGACTGACCCCAGTGAGGTCTGCTTCCCACATGTGTCCCAGTGAAAATGTATGGAGGTCGAAAGTCAGTGGAAACTCCAGTGTCCTGTTCACTTATGGATTTCCACCAGGTGGCAGCAGAGTATTATGATGAGAAGTCACAAAGATTTAGTGTCTTACTCAGCCCGCAGAGCAGAGGAAAGGCAAGAGAGGGTGATTTGTTCAGCAAAGTTGTTATCATTCTGAAAGCAACTCATTAGAGTTGGCAAGTCCAGCTCTAGTAAAGAGTTCAAAAATACCTTCTCCACATAAAAACTAGCAGAGACCATTTAGCAGGATGAGAGGAGATTTTGTGTGCCAAGGAGAAGACACCTGGTGAAAGCAATCCAGGAAGGAGGGAACATGAAGATGCCTCACTGAGTTGGTTACAGGAAGTTCAGGTGTGGGTGTGAAGTGAGGGGCCACCTCTGTATGTTGGCAGAGGAAACAGTTCCCATCTGGTTTACCTGGTGAAGTCATGAAGGTGTGGTCTTCCACAGTTTAACCCAGTCTCACTATTATGGCTTATCTGAGTCAAATTTTGTCTCTAAAAGGTCACTATTACAATATAAGTACAAGACATCCCTATAACCCCTTTGGGTCAAAAATTTACATATTTTTTTGTTCCTTATTTTAGGGCTGCACCTGTGGCATATGGAAGTTCCTGGCTAGGGGTCGAATGGGAGCTGCAGCTGCTGGCCTATGCTACAGTCATAGCAATGCTGATCTGAGCCGCATCTGTGACCTACACCACAGCTCACGGCAACACCAGATCCTTAACCCACTGAGCAAGGCCAGGGATGGAACCCGCAGCCTCATGGATACCAGTTGGGCTTGTAACCGCTGAGCCACAATGGGAACTTCTAAAAATTTACCTCTTATTAACTGACATTAATTCTTCTGATTAGCTTATGCCACTTCAAAAGAGTGAATTGTCCCAGCATAAGAATGGGGAATAGAAGGTTTTTAAGCAACAGTTGGAGGGGAGGGTTAGAGTCTATACCACAGAATGAGACTTTAGGGCAAATTCTCACTCTTAATTTGGACTGACAGCCAGGAGCTGCCCTGGCTCTGTCAGCTGGGCCTTGGTGTTGCTGGAGCTGGCCCTGTGCTCTTGGTTTGGTCTTCGTGTTCTCTGATGGAACAGAAACAATTTCACAGAACTCTGACATTTGACAAGGTCAGTCTGCAACCACAACAGAGCAAGGCAAAAAAAATTACTTTGTAATCATGTCTGAACACAGATAAAAGTGAGAGCATTATCTAAAAATGACCAAATATGCCACTATTCTGATTAATACGAGTGATGGCTATTTCTTTGCCAGTTAAAGCTTTGGGCCATGTTTTATTTCTTGTACTTTTTTCTAGGTAAGAATTACTAGGATACCTGATCATTGAATCCTGACAGTATCCCATACAGACCTCCCAAGGCCCTGCTTCCTTAAATTCTCGCCCTAAGTCACCCAATACAAGTTTTGGCAAGAGAGCACTAATACTTAGGAAGAGGATATAATTAGAGAAGAATATTCCCAAGGAAAGGGAAAGAAGAGTCAGGCCAAAACCTCACTGCTTCAAAGGGGGCCTTGGGAGGGCCCTTGTTTCCATATGTTCAGTCACCAGAAGCCAAGGACCCTGACTGCATTTGCTGCTGACGTTTGTCCTCTATACCAAGTCTTAGCAAAGGAACCTATGGGTCCTCCAGAAGGCTGGCTGTCTGGAACAGGGGATAAATTTGTTCAGCCCACTGCCTCTTCTCCTTCCTAAGCAGCTGACTACTTCTTCTGATGTGGTTTTGTGGTTATACAGTAAGCAGCACTGCTCATGTGGACATGGTGTACTTTCAGTTTCTGAAAGTGAGTCATGTTGACTTTCCTCATGGGAGTAAGAGTGACCCTTGCTCAAAAGGACTCTATGACTAGAAAGAAGAAACACCAGAGGCCACCAGTGCCAGAGTGTTTACCACTGTAGGTAGTCACTAGTTTCTGGGAGTGGTATGTGTCATCTCTGTAAGCAAGGTAAGCTAGGAATAGGCAATTTGGTTTTCATTCTTGAAATACTGGCCAATATTTGAAGTCTTTCCTCATTGTCACTCATTATTTTGAAAGTGATGCTGATGACTAAAGAGGTTAGGATTGAAAGATAGACTCAAGTAAATTAACAGTTGGTCAGCTGGTACATGTTGGGCATGTTTCCAAGAGAATTATTTGATAATTATTTTTAATTCTGGTACTTATGGACAAGCTTGTGATATTGGACCACTCATCTGGGTCCTAAAAGATCTTGACAGGTCTGTTGACAGTCAAAATTGAGCTCAAAAAGAATCGGCCAATATGGATTTCCCATAGTGGCACAGCAAAATCCGACTAGGAACCATGAGGTTGCAGGTTCAATCCCTGGCCTTGCTCGATGGATTAAGGATCTGGCGTTGCCATGAGCTGTGATGGAGTTTGCAGACACGGCTCAGATCTGGTGTTGCTGTGGCTCTAGCATAGGCCGGAAGCTACAGCTCCAATTAGACCCCTAGCCTGGGAACTTCCATATGCTGTGGGTGCGGCCCTAAGAAGACAAAAAGATTAAAAAAAAAAAAAAACAACCCAAAAAACAAACAAACAAACAAACAATCAATCAGCCAATAGGCAGGAGAGGGGTATTCTTCTAGGCTAATTCTGCTTTGTGGTTCCATTTGGTTAATTTTTCATGGAAATACATAGAGCTGGGATAGAAGTTATATAGCAATCATGCCACTACTTCTGTGACTTTGATAAGCATTGTTAATTAATTGTGGCATTTTTTCACACTAAGTTGAGAAGTAGCCTTAAGACACTTATCACTGTGCTGCAGACAGCCACTATCTCCAGATGTCAGTGGGCAGGAGAAATGAAGCCTATTTTCCATGTCTACTCTAGAATCCCAATTTAACATTGCTTAATGAGAGTGCCATTTTGGGGAGACTACCTTTCTTTGCTCAATAAGTAAATTCTTCTGGGTTGAAGACAGAGCAAACACAAATATTCTTGAATTCTGCATCACTGACACATCAGGCACTACCTATTCCCTCACTAAGTTATTGGGTAATAGAAAATGATGAGAAGCCCAATAGTAGAGAAAAATACATTAAATAACTAATGAGGTATTCCAAACAGTTTATTTTATAAGTATGTAAAAATTGCAGCCACTTCATGGTGCTGAATTTTCCAGGCAATTTCACATTTAATTCATTTTAGGTATGAGCCCTGTCATTTGGTAGTTGCTTTAAGGTAGGTGGTAGTATTCTATTAGGCCAGATTAGATTCAGTAAGGAGACTTATTAAACTGCTTATTATTTTAGAAGATTTGGCATGTGATAGTTACTTCTGCATTTCCATAAAATATTAAAATCATTGTATATAAACACTAATTAAATACTGTACCAGCCGAGAGTCTTGGTCACATTTAGTAGATTGGAACTGTAGTTTACAAAAGCAGAAAAGGGACTTATTAGAAAGCAATTGCTTCAGAGAAGCAACAAAAAGTTTAGAAACAAAAAGGTTGGAAAGTTAGTTTCTAAGTCAGCCTACTTATGCCAGGCTGGTACATGAGCTCTGTGCTTGTCCGACTTCTCTTCAGACCGAATTGTTAATCTTCTGTGATGTGAAGCCCTTTGGCCATTGGATGAAAGAACCTCTTCTCAGAATGTTTTAAAATTTATAAAATAAAGTGCAGTGAAATTACAAAGGAAACCAGTTATAGAGAAATATAGTCATCAAAATATAAAAAACTCAAATATGTGCTATAGACATATATATGTTTCTTTATTAATACATTAAATGCTGTTCTCCACAGTGGTTGTACCAGCTTACATTCCCACCACCAGTGCAGGAAGGTTCCCTTTTCTCCACACCCCCTCCAGCACTTGTTACTTGTGGACTTATTAATGATGGCCATTCTGACTGAGGTGCTATCTCATGGTAGTTTTGATTTGCATTTCTCTGATAATCAGGGATGTTGAGCATTGTTTCAAGTGCTTGTTGGCCATCTGTATATCTTCCTTGGAGAACAGTCTATTCAGGTCTTTTGCCCATTTTCTATTGGGTTGTTGGATTTTTGCTGCTGAAAATCATGGACTTGGAGAATAGACTTGTGGTTGCCCGGGGTCAGGGGGAGGGGGAGAGAGTGGGGTGGATTGGGAACTTGGGGTTAATGGATCCAAACTATTGCTTTTGGAATGGATTAACAGTGAAATCCTGCTGTGTAGCACTGAGAACTATGTCTAGCTACTTATGACGGAGCATGATAATGGGAGAAAAAAGTATGTGTACGTGTATGTGTAACTGGTTCCCTATGCTGTACAGTACAAAAAAAATTGTGTTGGGGAAATTATAAAAAATACAAAAAAATACATTAAATAAAATTACCTGGTGGCTCTAATCTAACTTCAGCAGTGATGAGCATAAATGGATCCACCAGCTCACAGTATCTGTAAGGACTATAAAGAAGATGAAAATATCTATGACTTCAGTTGGTGACAAGGTCCCAATTACCCCTAATACTATTGGGGTTAGTTTCTTGCCTACATTTATATAATTTAAGGAAACGCTAAATTTTAGTTGGAAGTTAGTGAAAATAATAGTATATATGTTTTCAATTCAATTTCAAGGATTTCCCTTAATTCTATTTGTGGACTCCAGATTAAGAACTCCTCTTTTAGACTGTGAACTCCCCGAAGGGAGTTATTCAGCTTTGATTGTACATGTTCTCTTTCGTGAAAGTTCTATACGTATTCCTTTAGGTGGGTAGGTCATTTAATGAGTGGAACAATTTTTTCCTTAAGCACTCATAGAAATATCTGATAAATGGAGCAACAGATCCCAACCATTGTACAGATCACCATTCAATACTGATGATTCTTGGCTTACTTTTGTCTGGAAAAGCTCACAGAACTCCTGTAATCATTACACTCTATTCTTTTCCCAGTCACACCAGCCAAACTCTGGAGGAATCTCACCTGGACACTGTCCGGGATTGAACAGCTAGTGATACCCTACTACTGGCCTCTGGAAGGACAAAGGTTTTAGAGTAGTGATTGTTCATCTAACCCTCCCTGAGGAAAGGAAATTAATGCCTTTCCAAACAGTCATAATAAGTTTGTTATCATTGTATTTCATCATTTCCTTGATTTATCAGAGGGTTTCTTTCTATCCCCCATTGGTCCATCTTCAGTTTTTTAGCCTTCTATCTGCCTGTATTTTTTTTTTTTTATTTTACAATCCTGTTAAGTTTGGATTGAACACTTGTACTTTGTAAGTGACTTAACAGTTTTATTATGATACTATTATTGAAGGAATTTTAATGAATTAAAGTGTTGCTTGTCCTGCTGATAACCCAAATATCTATTATTTACTTGGATCTTTGTGTCTGCATCTGTGATGATTTTGCTCCATTGCCCTATTTTACAGTTCAGTGGCCTCTCCTAATAGTTAGGAAAAAAAAAATAAGAACTGGAAATGACTTACAGACTGAGAACGTCTTTGTTTGTCTCCTCCGTGCCATCTTTATTTCATCATGAAATATGGAAATAAAAACAAAGTAAAATATTAAAATAAGTAATAGGGAGAAACTCTTTGATAAAAATAGTAAAAACAAACAAAAAAAAAAACCAAAAAGCTCTCACAATGGGAATTCCCATTGTGGCGCAGCAGAAATGAATCCGACTACGAACCATGACATTTCTGGTTTGATCACTGACCTTGCTCAGTGAGTTAAGGATCCAGCGTTGGAGGAGCTATGGTATAGATTGCAGACACGGCTTGGATCCTGTGTTGCTGTGGCTATGGCGTAGGCTGGCAGCTGTAGCTCCGATTTGACTCCTAGCCTGGGAACGTCCATATGCCACAGGTGCACCCCTAAAAAAACAAAAACAAACAGAAAAACACCTCTCACAATGACCTGAGTGTTCAAAATCAATAGGATTTTGCAGACTCCTTTTCATCTCATTGATCAGAACATCGACCTCAGAAGAATGCCATAGGATTTTTTTTTTTTTAAGGTTCCAAGAACTTTAATTTTTTTTTATATACAAGTGTATAGTTGATTTACAATGTTTCTTCAGTTTCTGTTGTACAGCAAAGGGACCCAATCACAACAGTTCTCTGTGCTATACAGAAGGACCACATTGCCCATCCATTCCAAATGTTGCTTCCACCAACCCCAAACTCCTCATCCATCCCATTATCTCCCCACTTCCCCCTGGTAACCACAAGTTTGCTGTCCATGTCCATGATCTTTCTCTGTTTTGCTGATAGGATCATATCTGTCATACTTCACATTCCACATATAAATGATATCATATTGTAATTGTCTTGTTCTTTCTGACTTCAGAAAATTAAGGCAGAAAATTCATTCTGACCTACTCCACTCCATTTATTCCACAAACACTTTTGAGGGGATTGTCTGTACACCAAGAACTGTTGCCAGAGAACTTTTAGGAGAAGACACTGTTGAGAATTAGATCACAGACTGGTTTGGAATTACAACAACCCTGAGATAAAGCAGAGATTATTGTCCTTGAAAAGATGAGGAAACTGAGGCACAGAAAACTGATATGACTTGGCTAAAGTCAACAATCTTTTTTTTTTTTTTTTTTTTTTTGTCAGTAACAGAACTAGAATTCTAACTTTCTGAACTTCTATCCAGTTGTCTTTCAGAAGGGCAGACACAAGTCCATGTTCACAGTAAATTAACTTCTGAAGATCACTCCCTTTCAAAATTACTTTCTTTTCACTTCTGCTAAAACCAGGTAGCTATTTACTCACTGTGAATTCATTTTTCCTTGGAAGAGTACCAGCAGCAGTTCTGACTTGAAGAGCTGAATTCAGACTTACCTTCTGTAATTCTAGAGCAGTTTCTGTCTTTTTTTTAACCTCAAGAGAAAATATAATTCCCTTTAGCATAATTGTCTCTTTTTTCAAGGGGTCTTGTGTGACTTTGGTCGGTGTTTATTGAGCACTTGATATATGTAGAGTTTTGTACTTCCATTCACTTGGATGTCCATTCCTTAGGGCTTTTAGTCTGAAAAAGACTGAAAGTGAGAATTAAAGAATTCCCGGATAAGGTGATCTGAGGCATTTCTAAGACATAAACTAGTACTGAGGTTTGGTCTCAAAGGAAGAAAAATTGACCTACTCTTTCTCCTATATCTCGTGGAAGTGTACTTGGTTCATTTCAGTAAGCATTTGAACACAATATGAACTGAATTGCTTGTCGTCTAGAAATAATTGTTTGAATATAAGATAAAGAACTAATTTCTTTTTTTCTTCCTCCCCTTCTTGCTCCCCTGTTCTCTCCCATTATTTTAGTTTTTTCCAAAGAAATATTTATTGAGTTTAGAACTAACCAAGGAACAGAAATATTACATGAATAAAACATGACTTTTGCCTCAGGGGGATAGACAGAAGTTTCAATGTCATGTGTTTTTCTGTAATGAAGATATGCATAAATTCAATGGCCTACCTACTGAGAGTAGTTAGAGGAATTTCTGTTCTGAAACCTGAACAGAGTCTTAAAGAATTGAGTAAAAGACTGACAGGTGGATTGTTTTGACCTACAAATTAAAAAACTTTCCTTGAAAAAGACACAAGTACCTGCCTGTTAATTGCAGCACTATTCACAATAGCCAAGACATGGAAACAACCCAAATGTCCATCAACAGATGATTGGATTAGGAAGATGTGGTATATATACACAATGGAATACTACTTGGCTATAAAAAAGAATGAAATAATGCCATTTACAGCAACATGGATGGAACTAGAGACTCTAATACTGAGTGAAGTAAGTCAGAGAAAGACAAATACTATATGATATCACTTATATCTAGAATCTAATATATAGCACAAATGAACCTTTCCACAGAAAAGAAAATCATGGACTTGGAGAACAGACTTGCGGTTTCCAAGGGGGAGAGGGAGGGAGTGGGAGGGATTGGGAGCTTGGGGTTAATAAATGCAGACTATTGCCTTTGAAATGCATTAGCAATGAGATCCTGCTGTGTAGCGCTGGGAACTATGTCTAGAAACTTATGATGGAGCATGATAATGTGCGAAAATAGAATGTGTACATGTATGTGTAACTGGGTCACCATGCTGTATAGTAGAAAATTGACAGAACATTGTAAACCAGCTATAATGGGAAAAAAATCATTATATATATAAAAAAAACCTCCAAGAAATAAATGTTAGAAGTCACATAGACTAAACTACCTTAATCAGACTTGAGGGGAAAAGAAAACTTAGACTGAGAACTAGAAAATGATAGACAAGCCTGACTACATTTCTAAAACGTGGCCTTGAAGAAACTGGCCAGAGACTGAGTTGGCCAACGTTTCTACCAGAGCATTTCCTGCATCTTGGTGATCTGAGGGTTATAGTGGGAGGTCTTTAGAACTAATGCCTGGCAGATTCTCTTCACCAAATATCACTTTTCTAGCTTTCAGGGGGCCCCAACAACCAAAACTGAAATTGCTAGTTAAACCACAGCTTTGACTATTCAGCCCCCCAAATCTCCAGTCTTACTTGTCAGTTACCCCTACTCCCACACAAAATCTGCCTTTTTTGTCTGGGTGGTGCCAGTAAACCCACCTCTGACTAGGATCAGATCATATAGGAGGCTTCAAATCCTATGGCATTTTCAGAATGTTTATTAGGGTGTCAAAATGGGGGACGGCCCCTATAGATGTTGTGCCAACCGACCTCTACCTACCCTCATTTCACATATATATATGGTGGCTTCCTTCTGAAGTTCACGTGCAGTGAATGCTTATGAATAGGTATATGGCTTAAAAGAATAATCCAACTCATTTTTTGGAGACATTTTGTTTTTCAGAGAAAAAGCCTATTGACAAAATTAAGCTCCCAGGGGATCCATGCAGATTCATTTCAATTTCCCTAAACCTTTTATTCCCACATGTATGTTCAATATATGTAATTATTTTCAGACTGATGCTGTGCAAAAAATTGTTGTTTTGTACTTCTGAATGCCAGAAATATTAGAGCCATAAAATTAAACAAAAAGGAATTAACTAAAGATTAACTATAGAATTATCTTGGAAATTCTCTTCTCTGTGCTTGGGTTAATTGATTTCTTAATGGTAAAACTTCATGTATTCGCATATATTTTCTTCCATTAAAAATGACTTTGTTTTTTTAAAGGATGTTTTAGTTATGTTGTGAGTCACACAGTGGGAATGTGAGCTGGTACAACCACTATGGAGAACAGTATGGAGGTACCTTAGAAAACTATGCATAGAACTACCAACATGACCCAGAAATCCCTATCTTGGGCATATATCTGGACAAAACTTTCCTTAAAAAAGACACATACACCTGCCTGTTAATTGCAGCACTATTCACAATAGCCAAGACATGGAAACAACCCAAATGTCCATCAACAGATGATTGGATTAGGAAGATGTGGTATATATACACAATGGAATACTACTTGGCTATAAAAAAGAATGAAATAATGCCATTTACAGCAACATGGATGGAACTAGAGACTCTAATACTGAGTGAAGTAAGTCAGAGAAAGACAAATACTATATGATATCACTTATATCTAGAATCTAATATATAGCACAAATGAACCTTTCCACAGAAAAGAAAATCATGGACTTGGAGAATAGACTTGTGGTTGCCTAGGGGGAGGGGGATGGAGTGGGAGGGATTGGGAGCTTGGGGTTAATAGATGCAGACTATTGCCTTTGAAATGCATTAGCAATGAGATCCTGCTGTGTAGCGCTGGGAACTATGTCTAGTCACTTATGGAGCATGATAATGTGCGAAAATAGAATGTGTACATGTATGTGTAACTGGGTCACCAAGACATACAGTAGGAAAAAAAAAAATATATTGGGGAAATAAAAAAAGAAGGAAAAAAAAGTTTCCTCACTAAAAAAAAAGTAAAATAAATGATGTTTTAGAAGCACCATTTTACTAAACTAAAAAAATTTGTTCAGTTAACAAATGCACAGTAATGATAGGTTATTTCATCCTATGCATTGGTTAAGTTTTATTTCTTCAAACCCAATTACTTCACACATTTTTATTTCAAATGAGCATTAAGAAAAATCTGCAAAAATAAATGTGTTCGCTCAGTTACAAATTTTATCTGTACTTAAACAGCATTGCAAATCAAACTCTCTTGGTGGACTTTTAAAAAAATTACTCTCCTGTCTTTATCCCCTGCCATTTTTATTCACTGGATCTGGGATGATGTCTGGTCGGATTATTTTAGTGGTGCTTTCAAAGTGGTTTTAATGTTTTTCCACTTTGAGAATCACAAGTTTAAAAAATTGTTTTAGCCCTTATCTTTACTGTTTTACCTCTTCCCAGTTGCTGCTTAATATGTATTGAGTAATTTTTTTCTTTTGCTTGATTACTTCACACCTCCTTATTTCAAAATGAACATGGAAGAATTTGGAGGAGATATCTAGACATCCAGTAGAGCCTATTCACCTGGCTAGACGATAGCATAGCATCCTCTAGAAGAAACAGGTCTGAGGTACAAGGGGAAAATGGAGAAACCCCAGGCACCTAGAGACCTGAGTGGGAGGTGAATAGACTGGCTGCCTGACGGAGGTGTAGGAACTAAGTCAAGAGCATTGCTGAAAGGCTAAGAAGGGCCAATTGTTACCGAGCTCCTCCTGTTCATAGGAACAATGCAGAGGATTATGATACTTAAGGTGGAGCTCTTGATATTTTGCTTAGTTGGTTCCTTGGTTTCAGAGAGCATTGATCATTTCACTGGGACCTGCTAGAATGGATTAGAACTGTGAAAGGGACTGGCAGTCTCAATTCAAATAGTCTCACAGAACTTTAACGTTCAATGGGATGTTGAATTGCAATCTCTCCATCATTATCACTTGTTAAAAATAGCTGAGGGCTCCACCATGAACCAGGAAGTAAATGCTTATCATTAGTGAAAACCCCAAATAAGTGAATTGTGAAAGAGAGAACTCTTGAACACAAAATTTCACTCCTTATACCAGCACCCTTTTCTACATCTAACTTGAGTGTGCTGTAAACCATGGGTTTGAAATCTGGATGCCTCTCAGTTTTTTGCTTTCCAGCCTGGAGGAATTTCCCCAGCATCCCAGTGCCCTGAGCTTCACTCCCCACTTGGGCTGCAGCTTTCCAGGAGTTCTATTGCTTCCTCTTCTTTCTTCCCTGTTTTTACAAACACTGTGACAGAATGACTGTCCCTTGCCTTTTATGAAACCACATAAAGTCATAACAAGCCAATGATAATTCTCCAGTGTGGATATCAGAGTTATTTTCTTTGTGTGTGTCTTGGAAAAGGGTGTAGTAGAATTTGTTTCTAATTCACTGTATTTCTAATGGGGCTCTGTAATCACTACTCATTTTTAAAATTTTTCTTTCAGTCTCGTTGCTACAAAAGAAATCAGTTCCTGAAACTTAATGGCAGATTTGATGGAGAAGGATAAAATGAGATGATTTTCAAAATAGTATTTCTCTTTGAAACAAGAACAAAATGATGGTTCTTACTGCACATTGGGCATTAAACATGAGGGGTTCAGACAGAGATATAAATAGTGGGAGATCAGTAAGTTGATAGATGAGTATATTAAAAGGAAGGCGTAAAGTTCAAGGCAGAAATTTCAGGATAAAAAACTCATGAGCACCAGATCTGTACAAGAACATACATGTCCCACTGATATGGGGCTATTTTTTACAAGACACCAATTACCCATATGATGTCCACTTGATTCCGTGAAATCTGATAGTCACATGATGTTCCTCCTAATCCTTGTGCTAATTCTCTTTAAGTTCTTATAGCTAAGAGAACTTAACTGAACTTACTAAAATAAAATTTCCTCGTCTTCCTCTTTCATAACATTATAACTGGACACTCCCAGAAAACCAAGAAAACTGCCTTTTTTTAAAACAAAACAAAACACCCCTAGTTTTAAAAAGACAATCCCTTGAGAGATTGAAAAGACAAGTTACAGATGGGAAGAAAATGGTTTCCAAACAACTATTTGGTAAAGGAATTATATCCCATGATTGTACAACAGAGGGTGGTTTCTTTCTTAAAACAGCTTGAAGCACTAAGATTAAATTTTCACTAATTTGGAATAAGACAAAAGTTGCTTTTGTTAGGTCCACTATATGTAAGATGTGTTCATCCTAAGCAGCATTCTAAAATGACAAATAGCTTTAAGATTTGTTTCAAATGTAAAATGCACCCTCAAAGGACAAAGGAAAATGGAAATTTGCTAAAGTTTACCAAAATGTCCATGTTTACAAGTTTAATTTTCTTGCCATTAGCTATCGAGCCTAGTACACATACAGGTTTAGGTGTCACTTTTTTCTTTTAAAATTAATAGACTTTATTTTTAGTATAAGTACAGGTTTACAGAAAAATTGAGAGTCCTCTTATTATCCTCCTTCCCACGTGTGTGCACGCACACACACACATAGACACACGCAGTCTACCCTGTTACTAACCTCTTGCATTGGGTATGGTATATTTGTTATAATGGATAAATCTGTATTGACATTATCGTTAAAGTCTATAGTTCACATTAGGGTTTACTTCTTGTGTTGTACAGTTTGATGGCTTTTAACAAACGCATGACATTTTGGGAGTTCCCATCGTGGTGCAGCGGGAGGCAAAAAGACAAATAAAAAAGAGACTGACAAACGCATGACGTCTTGTATCCGCCATTATAGTATCACACTGAATCGTTTTCATCATCGCGAAAATCCCCTGTGTTCCACCTAGTCACCCATCCTTCCTTCTCACTGAATCTCTGGCAACAAGGCAATTCAGTAAAGATAGGGTTTTCACTGTCTCTATAAGTTTTGCCTTTTACCAGAGTGTCATACTGTTGGAATGATACAATTTGTAGTCTCTTCAGACGGGCTTCTTTCACTTGGCAATAGGCATTTAACATCTTTTGATGGTTTGGTAGCTTATTTCTTTTTATTGCTGAATAATTTTTTACTTTATGAATGTACCACAGATTATCCATTCACCTATTTATGGACATCGAGTTGTTTCCAATATTTGGCAATTAGGAGTAAACCTGCCCCTCATGTTTAATGCTCAGTGTGCAGTACTGAATCGTGAGCTTGGGCTTTCTTCTCAGATAAGTTGAGCTGAAGCTCTCATCTCCACAATTTATAAGCTATGTGACTTTATAGAAGTTATTTTCTTGTAGCTTTTCTCTTTGTGTGCCAACCTCACAGGCTTGTTGAGAAGATTAAATAGTATGTGTAAAATAGTAGCATGGTACCTTCTTCTGGTACTTAGCAGACCTGTGTTTTCTTCCCATTCTTTTTATTTTCCCTGTATGTTCTCCCTACATTTATAGGCTAGGGCTTGTTTTCACTTTGGATTTTCCCTGTTTGAGGCCAAATGTTTCTCCAAATAGTGTTGAAAGCACTAACACCCTTCCTTTCTCCCATATGGTTCCTTTCTTTTTAAGCGTCCGGTGGTTAGCCCCATGCGGTCTGTTCTGGTCTCATGGTAAAGACCCCCACCCACATAGTTAATAGAAGGTATTTCTTGACCTTGCAACTTCCCTTTCTCCTTTAGCTGTTTGCTATTTCTGCCTTTTTAGAGGCACAAGTATCTAGTGATGAACTACCATGTCTTTAGCATTGTGACACAGTGAAGGGGCTCACAAAAAGTATGAATCTTTGCTTCAAATTGATGATTTACTTGGAAAGACAAGATACACACCTAACACAGACCCCTGCAAGAGACGGGATGTATTTAAAGCTTAGATACACCCAGAATATGAGCTGGTGGTTTCATAGTATTCAGTGGAAGGTCTCCCAAGTCACCACCACCCAGGTTTGGACCCCAGGCTCTGACCAAGAGAGATGCCTCCTGGCTAAAGGAATTCAGAGCAATGAGCACAAGATTGATGGTGATGGAGAGTGAAGAGAATAAAGGATTCAGCATGTGAACTGTGTTAGTATTTGGGGATCATTAGAGGATTATAAACACCAGCTTCTCTGGGGAGTGGGGAAGAATTTGACCATTAGACATAGGCTCCTATAGTACGAAGATCTCTTTCTCCTCCCTCTCTTTTTCTTCCTGTCAGTTACTATTAGTTTTACAGCTATGGACACATATCCAGTGAGAACTGAAATTTGTAAGACTTCTACTATGAAATAAAATTTAATGTCAGCCTTTGCAGTCTCTTTTAGTTCAACATTTATTTTTTAAAAAATACCCAAACTTCGTGCAAAAACTAAGAAAGCTGACAAAGCTTACAAAATGAAGAAAAAAAAATGATAAAAGTAAATGAATAAGACAAATGAAACATTGGGAGGAGAAGGGTGGGGACACTTGATAAATCCAAGAATGATGTTGGAAGACAAAGTGCATGCTACAAAGTTTAACTACAGTTGTTTTGAAAACAGGCCTGTCTAGGAATTAATCAGAAAAGTGAACATTTCCAAAATTTATACGATTCCTTAGGCCACAATGAATCTGTGGTGTAGGAGAAAAGTAAGCATTCCTGATGAGAAGGCCGTGGAAAGCTTTTTCTTTGGAGTCTTGATAGAGCAGATTCAGAATTTAAAAATGTGACTTCAACTTTTGTAAAATTTCATTGTGGGAAGGAAGGAGGAGAATGTTTACTAGCTACAAACCATTGTCTTTGACTTCCTTACATCAAAATGATAGTTTCTTTTCTGTTTGAATATATCCAAGACCCCTCTAAGATTATTCTTTGACCAACAAGGGAGGAACGAGTTCATAACACTCAGAAAGGGAAGATGAGACATCTTGATACTCAGTTCCCTGAATTACCCTCTCTCTTCCCTTACCTTCTGCTGTGGACTAAATTGTTTCCCCCTTAGCATTTATATGTTGAAGTCCTAATGTCGAGCACCTCAGAATGTGACTGTATTTGGAAACAGGCATTTAAGGAAGTGATTAAGTTAAAATGAGGTCATTAGGGAGGACCCTAATCTGGTAGGACTGGCATCCTAATAAGAGGAGATTAGGACACATGGAGAAGGGCCTGTCCCTTGTATGCACAGAGAGACAACCATGTGAGGACACAGCAAGAAGGCAGCCTAACCAAACCTACCAAAACTTTGGCCTTGGAATTTGAGCCTCCAGATCGCTGAAAAAACAAATTTCTATTGTGTAAGCCATCCAGTAGGTGGTATTTTTAATGACAGCTCTAGTAAATGAATGTATCTTCCAATTGGTCTTATATGGCACTGTAAGATTTTCTTTGGTTGCCAAGGGAGAGGGGAAGGGAGAAGGATGGACTGGGAGTTTGGGGTTAGTAGATGCAAACTATTGCATTTGGAGTGGAGAAGCAATGAGATCCTGCTGTATAGCATAGGGAAATATATCTAGTCACTCGTGATGAAACATGATGGAGGATAATGTGAGAAAAAGAATGCATATGTGTATATATATATGTAAATGTATATATATGTGTGTGTATGTATATATATGTATGTGTATATATATATATATATATGTATGACTGGGTCACTTTGCTGTACAGCAGCAATTGACACAACATTGTAAATCAACTATAATAGAAAAAACAAAAATCTAAAAAAAAAATTCCCTGGAGTTCCCATTGTGGTGCAGCAGAAATGAATCTGACAGGAATCATGAGGTTGTGGGTTCAATCCCTGGCCTTGCTCAGGGGTTAAGGATCCAGCATCACCGTGAGCTGTGGTGTAGGTCACAGATATGGCTCAGATCTGGTGTTGCTGTGCCTCTGGCATAGGTAGGCAGCTGTAGCTCCAATTAGACCCCTAGCCTGGGAACCTCCATATGCCATGGCTGCGGCCCTGAAAAAAGGACAAAAAAGACAAAAAATAAAAAAATTCCCTCTGCTAAATTTACTTTGATCACATCAATATTCTTTTGAAAAAAATGAAGGTTTAGCTTCATATTCTGGCATTCATGACCTTCAAAAATGTAGCCTCAGTATGCCTTTCTCCACTTAATCCATATTACACAAACCTTTTCTAGTAAAATTTCTCCCTATCATCCTCACAAGCTATGCTTTATACTTTATGTATTCATGTCTTTGCTCATTCCACCTGGAATATTGCAATTTCCATCCTTTGAAATTTTACCCCATCCCTCAGTGTTCATCTTAAATACCTACTGATCTACAAAGCCTTTGGCTATCTTGACTAGAATTTCTTCATCTTCTGAATTCCTACAGCATTTCGTCATTGTGTATTCACAAGTCTTATTCCTCCTGTTTTTAGGATAAGATGCTAAAAAGTGCAACTTGTATTTTTATGCCTATGTGTAAAGTTTCTCACACAAACTCCAAAGAGAAAGTGATTAATTCATTTATACATCCACATTTTCTCTTAGCCACATGTTTTATTAACTTGTAGAGGGCACAACAGAAAACAAAACAAACATGGTCTCTGCCCCATGGGACTTATATTGCATTGGAGGAACAGATAAATGAGTAATCAGGTAGTTATAAGTTGTCATTCATACCTCGATAGATAGTAATGTCATGGCCTATTTCAGACAGTGTGCTTGGTGAGGGCCTCCTAAGGAGATGCCATGGAAGCTAAGATTTGCAAAAGAAGAAACCAGCCCCATGAAGTGGGATAAGTGAGTGTAAGGCTCCTGGGTCAGAAATGAGCTTGATGTGCTCCAGCTAGTGTGCTCAGAGCACAGTGAGCAAGAAGAATGGCAGGAGGTGAGGGCCAAGAGGAGCTGAAGACCAGGTGAGGACCAGGTCCTTCAGTGCTTTGAGATGGGGATTATGTCTTCTTAGGAAGCCTCCAAAGACTTTTAGGCAGGGAGGTGTTGTGGCATGTTTTAAAAATCTCTCTGCTGGAGTTCCCTGGTGGCCTAATGGTTAAGGATCTGGTGTTGTCACTGCTGTGGCCCAGGTTTGATCCCTGGCCCAGGAAGTTCAGCATGCTGTGTGCATGGCCAAAAAAAATCTGCTGGGCAGAGAATGAATTGTAAGAGAATATGGAGCCTCATTAGGAGGCTGTTTTGGTATCCAAGTTAAAAGCTATTGGTCATAAACAAGGGTAGCAGTGAAGAAAGAGAAGTGGGTGGGATGTGACATTTTGGAGATGGGAAATACAAATGGATAGGATATGGGGAAAGAGAGAAGAAGGATCAGTCCCAGATTTCTGTTTCCATTAACAATGTTTTTTGTTTTTAAATTGTAAAGTAGGACTTGATTATTACAAAATAACTCCTAAATTTGTTAAATCCCACTTGTCAAGGTTGATATCTTTAATGGTATCAACATATACATATTTAATGCTTGTGCGCGTTTATAGTGAGGAAGAATGTCATTTGAAAAAAACCCAACTATAACCATTTCTGTCTTCCTTGGGCATGGCATAAGACTGTTTTAGGTAAACTGTCTTGCTTAGGAAAATTACCTTGGTGGGTCTTTTTGGTGAATGTCCTGTGGAGAGAGGGGAAAACAAAGGGAGAAGTGAATTACCCAGAATAACAAGTCAGAGGATATCCCTGGCTGTGGGTAGCCTGAGAGAGAGGCTCAGAAAATGAAACATGGGGGACCATCTCTTGAGGGGGGCATTAATAGGGGGCTGAGGAAGTCCTTGACTGGTGGGACATTTTCTGTGACAAAAGTGGTCAGGGAACTTTAGAAAAGCATTGACTAATATTTCTATATTCTCAGCTTTGCTGTACTCCTTCCTAAATTTTCAGTAAACTTCAGTTACACACAGTGGCTTTAATCTGGTGTGCTTTAGCCTTAAATAAAAAGAAATTGCTATTTAGTGTGGGCAGGGCAGTGTTGGAGGAGAGAGCAAGTCCAAGAATTTAGTCAGGTAGTCATGGAGAATCAGGCGGCAGAGTGGACAAACAGAGGGGAAATAGACATCATTTCTTCTCCCTATCCTATAGGTGAGGAATTCCCTCAATTTGGAACTTAGGTATTTGTGCTATTTTATTTCACTAGCGAAAAAAAAAAAAAAGCATTTTATCCCTAAAGCCTGGACAGCAGAATCTGATTGCTTGTGTGTGTGTGTATGTGTGTGTGTGTAATATATGAAATGTATTCATCTGTAGATGCAGATATCTGACAGTAGATCTTTCTTATTTAAAATGTCTCACATCCCTGACAAGGTGGGTAGCAGGCAGGGGCTCTGAAATATCAGGGTCTTGTGTGCTCCATAAATAAGAGTAGGCAGAATTGTTAAATGACTTAAATTTAGGCTTTTCAATTATAATACGTTCAACATTTAATTACTCTGTATTTGAAAGGTCACAAGAAACCAAGAGTTAAAAAAAATAGTGTTGAAACTGGAAAAAAAAAAGTTTAATCAATTTCCATTCAAACCAAGATCCTTCTTGCATTTTTTTCCCTTTGGGGAGGTTATGGGGTAGATAGACGTTGTGGGGAACAAGACGGTTATTGTTTTTGTGAAACTTTTTGGTTTTGACTCTGACCTTTATCTTATAGTAGAAGGTAAAGTGTTCTGTATAAAATGGAAGAAACCTGTGGTGAGGAGTAGAGAAACCATAATTGGGGAAGCTTTGATATGGCCTGAGACCCCCTGTATTCTAGGGAGAACCATTCAGTAGCAATTTAGAACTCTAAGCAGGACAGTAGGGTGGCCTGCAGTTGAATTCCAAAGATCAGTAGTCCAAGGACATTTCATAGGCTCAAGAAGTCTATTTGTCTTGCCAGTCTTGATCAATACCATCTGCTCTCCTCTTAGCTGTATTTATAACTCCTCTTGTTTCCCGTTTGGTTTAGGAAAACACAGGCACATGCAGATGCCTTCAGAAAAACAAATAACCCCCCCCCCCCATATCCTGAGGATTACTCAGGTCCAGCCACAACCACATCCTTCCAGATGTGCCTATTTCCATAAGACCTGCCTCTTAAGAAGGTGGGAGGAAGAAAGAAGAAACATGAAAGGTTTTAGATCCAGTTTACCCTGTAGTATTTCCCAGACTTATGATATGCATAAATTATAAAAGTGAGATTTTCTTCTTGAGTTGATCTTGGGAAACTTCTAAAGAACCTAGGTGTTTTTTTGGTAATAAAATACCCTGGGGCATTGTCAAGACTAAACTAGTTTCAAGGTTTTCTGCGTTATTAACTTAATATATCACTTTGCTTTCAACCTTTATATTATTGTGCTGTTATGTATTTGCACGCTGAGACAATGTGATTACTTCAGCTTTTTTTTTTTTTTTTTTTGCCTTTTTCCCATAAAGATTATTGTTTTCTTTGCAGTTAGACCTGTGCTAAACAGAAAGCATAATTGCCTTGGGACAGCAGATTCTACATGAAAGTAATGATCTGGCAACTTGTCAGAAGGGAAAACCAAATAACCAAATGAACAATCTGTTTTTCCCTTTCCTTTGGGCTCAATTGAAAGAATCCACAGTAAAGCTTCAGAAGGTGCTACCCCTAATCCCAGCTGGGGAATTCCTTGGTTCTTTCCAACAATTACGGTTTACCAAGAACTGTCCTTACTTTGTTCTGTAATCTAGAGCATTTATAACACCTCACTTGCCCAAGAAGTTGCCTTTTCATTGGCGTGTCTGCCTCTGACAGTGAGACAAGTGTAGCACTGAAGCAGAGAACTCCTTTAGGTCAGGGATAGTATCTTACTCATCTCTTCATCACTGGGGCTTAGCACAATGCTTGGTACAATGTAAAGAAAGACTATTTGCCTAGGGGTCCCGGGAGGATCACTTTTAGTCTCAAGATGGTGTTACTCTATGCATTCTGACCTAGCTTTTGAAAGTATTTCCCTGGTTCTTTGGTAAAGAAACTGTGAATTAAAATACCAGACCTTTGGGGATTGACTCTGAGCTGGGGAAGAGAATCTGCAATGGCAGTAGGGAAGTAGATGTCTTAATTGTGAGAGACTTACAGCGGCTAAGGGCTGGTCTCTTAGCATTGGTGGGGGCAAGGGCCCACTGCTAAGTGGTCAGACTTGTGTTGAGCAGAGCAACAATTCTAAGGGTAGAGCCTGCAGTAAGAGCAGCCAACATTCATTCAGTGAAACAGGAAACCCTGGGGTACCCAGGCAAAGGAAGAGACTTGGGGGCTTGGAGCTCTTGTCAACAAATTTCAGGGGCTGAGGAGATCAAAGTCATGTTAATTGCTACCCCTCAAAGGGGGGTGCTGGCATATGGCAGGATGGTCACAAAAATCATTCATCTCTTGGGTCATACAGTTGATTTGATGAGCAGATAGAAACAGCAGTCAGCATTCTTAACAAGTCCACGATGGCATCATTTTAGTGAGAGCAGGCGATTTGATAGTTCCCGAGAGAAAATCATACTCTTGAGCGGAGATGCCATTTTCCCATGAGGGAGGTGTGTTTGAGCAAGCTTGTTCTCTCTCTCAAAGGCCTCTGAAGATTAGATCAAATGTGCACTTGGGGTTTATGTAGGGGCGGCCCATAGGTGAGAGGCACCTCACTTAAGTTTGTGTGTGAGTGGGCTGAGCAAAGGGAGCAGGTTGCAAGGAGCCCCATAGACTTCAGAATATCATCAGTTCCAGTCCCATATCAGTGGTTGGCTGCCTGCCCACCTGCTGATCTGTCTCTAGCATAGCTTCACACTCAACCTTTGAAAGTGTTCTCACATGTAGATCCTGTTTATGTAAGAAGTTTGATCAAACACCCCCACAGTGCTTTAATTACGTACTGAAAGGGTATCCTCTCATACCCGCCCATGACTCAATGCACAGAACAGAAATGCTGCTCTCTTTTCTAGGCTCTGAATCTCTAAAGTGAAATCACCTCATGCAAAACCATCTATCTTTCAATCGGTGCTGCCCTGGCCAACTGACCTGCCTGGCTTGCATTACACACAATTAGGGGGTTTTGATTAAAGATATAACAAAGTTAATAGAAACCTGTCTCTTTTACAGTATTAGATTTCTTGCATTCTGAAGCTCTCCTTCCTCTCCTCTGTCCATTATCTTCATTCTTTCTGTTCTGTTAATCAGAATGATTTCTTGACAAACTTATTATTCAAACATGAGAATTTTTTTTTTTGCTTTTGAAATAGAAACTGCTTGAACTACTACACATTTTATCAGCAAGAAGACCAAAATTTCTCTTTTGTGTTTCTCCTACTTATATTGCCTAGGAACTTCAGGGTTAACTTGGTACAAGTAGGGACTCAAGCTGTTTCTAATGCTAGATATAGAGAGAACTGGGGTCAGTTCCTTGCCCACCACCCCTAGGACTGCTGCGGAAGACCAGACCTGTGCATCTCTCCAGCAGTGCTTGTCCACTGCAGCTAGGATGCCTTTGGTGGTCCAGACACCTCCATTGGGTGCAGTGGATCTTTATCTGCACCTGGCCCCTGGGGATATGGCTTTAGCAGAAAGCTTTTTTGGTTCACATTGACAGATATCCTGGAGCACAAGCTGACCAACACTGAGAGTTTTAGCTGGGTTCCAATAACTGCTATCTACCTCAAGGGCAGAGTCAACATACCCCACTTTTCCTGGTGAACATTATCACCCAAAGGGCAGCACAGTCTTTTAAAGCCACACAGAATTGAACGTCTTTAACAGCGTTCTCCTAGTAAAATAGTACTTCATTGTGTCAGATAAAATGTAACCATCATGAAACTGTTTTATTTTCCTTCTAGTCACATAGGAAGACTTTATTTTCCAGGCCTCCTTGCATCAAGGTGGCACCTGGGATGAGTTCTGCTCAGAGAATATGGCCCCATATGCCATACCTTTCCCAGACCTTGCCATAGAACCTTTCCATGTGCTCTTTCCCTTACCTGCATGGCTGGAAGTAAAGGATTTCAAGATGGTAGACCCACAGGTAGGGAATAGCCCAAGCCAATCTGTAATATCTCTTATGAGCATAAGAAATACATTTTCATTTTGTGAATTGTTGAGATTTGGGAGTGTATTATTGTAGAAGAGCCTACTCTTCCTTAACTAATACATGACTCAAGGCAGTTTGCTCTTCCTGGGCAACTTAGTCATTCAACTTATTTTGCATAACCAAAAATGTATCCACCCTTAACACAAAGATATATTTCATGTGGACTGACTCCTAAATATTCAAGAAGCTGGGATTTCTAGGACCACACATAGTATAAGAGTCAGCTTGGCTCTTACACTGTCATAACAAACGGCCTCCCAAATCCAAGTGGCTCATATCAATAGAGGCTTATTTCTTGTTCAGTTACATTTCCATCACTGGTAAGCTGAGGCTCTGTTCCATACCATCTTTGCTGTGGGACCCAGAATGGTGATGTAACCTCTATCAGGGGCATTGCCAGGCTTGTGGGAGAGGGAAATGGTGCCCAGTGAACCTCATACTGGCTCTTAAAGCTTTTGCTTATAAGTGACAAACATAACTTCTGCTTATATTTAATGGACCAAAGTGAGTGGCAAGTCATAAGACTAAGGCTAATGTCATGTAGGGTGATATATAATCCTGCAGGGCAGAAGGACACCACAAACTGGGGAAATAGAATATATCAAAGTATAGTAATGCCATCTACCAATATTCTCAGAGGATACCCTTCTTAATGTGTCTTGACAGGCATTCTGCTTTTTGTTTTTGTTTTTGTTTGTCTTTTTAGGGCTGCTCTTGTGGCATATGGAGATTCCCAATCTAGGGGTCAAATTGGAACTCTAGCTGCTGGCCTATGCCACAGCCATAGCAGCATCAGATCCAAGCCACATCTGTGACCTACACCACAGCTCACAGCAATGCCGGATCCTTAACTCACTGAGCGAGGCCAGGGATCAAACTTGCATCCTCATGGATGCTACTTAGGTTCGTTTCCACAGTGGGGACTCCCATTCTGTTATTTTTTTTAAAGGTACAGGATAGAATCCTGTTGAAACCTCATTTAATTTAAATTCTTGGAAAATATACTCCTCTCTAGCACTAAGTTTGGAAAGAAAAGGGCACACTTCTTAAAGGAAAGATAAGAGTATGAACTAACCTGAAATTTGGTGCTCTTTAAATAACATTATGCAAGAGGATATATGACCACTTTTCTCCCTTCTCTAGTCCACTTCTCTTTTTGCTAGCCTCATGCTAGAATAAATTTCTTGGACTATATTAGTTTTCTATTGTTGCTGTAACAAATGATACATTTAGCAGCATAAAACAACCCCCATTTATTATCTTATAGCACTGTAGCTCAGGGTTCCAGTCACAGCATCTGAGGTTGCTTTGAGTCTCACAGGGATGAAACAGAGGCATCAGCAATTGTCTGGAGGTTCAGGGCATGAGCTTGCTTCTGAGCTCATTCAGGGTTTGGCCAGATCCAGTTGCACATACTTGTTGGCCTGATGTATCTATTCTTTGTTTGTTGTTGGTCAGAGTGTACACTGGATTCTAGAGGCCACCTGCACTCCCTGACACATGGCCCCCTCTCTCCACCTCAAAGCCAGCAACAGTAGGTTGAATACTTCTACAAAAAAGTACTTCTCATGTTTCTAATCTCCCAGACCTTCCTCTTCTGTTTCATCTTGCTTCTGCTTACGTATTGTGCTACACCTTTCAGACTCTCCTGTCTCCACTTCTGCTTTTAAGGGTTCCTGTGATGACTTAAAGCCAGAATTGTATAATAATCCTGATTATCCTGTAATTCAGGATATTCTTCCTATTTTAAGGCCAGCTAATTAGTAAACTTAATTCCATTCGCAAAATCTCTTCACAGCAGTGCCTAAGTCAGTATTGAATAGCCTGGGGCATATCTTTAGAATTCTGCCTACCAGTGGGTTTTAATTAAACCTGTACACCAGATAATTACTTGAAAAATTTCCTCAAGCCTTTTCATTTTGTAGCAAAGATCAGTAGGTTTGCTGGTGTACAAATCTATTTCTCAGAGGAGAAAATTCTATAAATAAAGCAAGTCCTGTGCGCAGTGATTTCCCTGATGAGCCCTTGCAGTTGCGGACATAACTTTACGCTGTTTTTTCTCCCCAGCACTCTACAATTTGTGCCCTGTTGATGGTTCCTAGATGTTTACTGCTCTTTCTGCTGCTGTTGCTTTTGTGGCTATGACTGCTGCTGAACAAAATAGGCCCAAATCCACTTAAGTTTCAAGCAAATTCTGTGGGTCTGTGATGTACTCTGTGCACCAGAGTCTTTTACAATAGCCGGCTTCACTGAGCTCATAGAAATGGCCCTTTAGTATGGTTCGCTACCCATCAGCCTCAGCCTATCATGTAACTGCAGCTTTGGAGAGGAGTGGAGTGAAGGTGTTTGCATGTTATTTATTAGTAGAAAATCTGAAAGTGTGATGATTTCAGAAATTAATAACAGAAAACTTAGGTGGATTCTAGCGGAAGACTCTTTTATTCCCCACTCCATATTCTTCTGTGGCCCATGTGGGAAGGAAGTCCCACCAAACCTCCATCCTTTCTGGGAAATACCTGAGAGGGGATTTCTGTGTTTCTTTTCATCTCTTACATGCTCATCTCCAAGGGAGGAGGAGTAGCTAATTTTATGGGTAAGGGCCTGATGGCCTCTGGATTTCTGTGTTTCTTTTCATCTCTTACATGCTCATCTCCAAGGGAGGAGGAGTAGCTAATTTTATGGGTAAGGGCCTGATGGCCTCTGGCCTCTTCATTGTCTTATAGGGTAAGGTTTGCTTTAAAAACAGGGGAATAGACTTTACACTTTCTCTCCTGCACTGACTACAACATGGGTAGGTAAGGACAGTGTGCTCTCTCCTCTTCATTCTTCTGTGTAAGAGTTTTAGTTGGGTCAGTGCTGGAGTTGGCTTTTTGGAATCAGGCCTGGAGGTACCTTCACTCTCCTGGCCTTTCTTGCTTCTCTGTCCTACTGTTGACGGGCTATGGAGCAGCTGGCATCTGGGTAAGGATTTGTCATCTTCTGAACAAACTTGATTGACTCTTCCAAACTCTGGACTTAGGAAAATCCCGTTTTGGCTTCAGGTCCAAGCTGAGTGTTTTAGCAGGGAGCTTGGTACTGTAGGATCTATTGGGCCTTCATTAATATTTGTTCCCAGTTTGGCTCCTTGTGGATTTACTCAAGGATTACATCCCAGAGAGAAGCTGGGGACAATGATTGGCCCATGTTGGTCTCCAGCATTATGGATATTTCTATAATCTTAAGGTAATAATGAGACTTAGGCCTGGTGTTATATTCAGAATCCATAGAGAAAAAGATGGCTGGGTTTGACTACCATAAGAGTTACACAATGGATACGATGAAATATGTTTTTAAAAACAATAAATGTATTTTAAAAACAATACAAAAAAATGAAAACCTTAAATAGAAAAATCAGCAAAAGATGAACATTTTGGAATCTGGTCTTGCCTATCTCTCTGACCTCTTCTCCTATCACCTTGACCCTATATCCCAGTTTTTTCTTTCCTCCTTAGAATGTGCTAGGCTAGTCCCTGTCTCTGAGCATTTGTCTTTGCTACCAAATCTACATTTTATTTCCTTCCTAGCAATTTTTACCATCCAAGAATGGGGAGTTTGGGATTGGTAGATGCACACCTTTACATTTAGAATGAATAAGCAATGAGTTTCTACTGTACAGCACAGGGAACTATATCCAGTCTCTTGGGAGAGAACATGGTAGAACATAGTATGAGAAAAAGAATGTGTGTGTGTATACACACACACAAGCAATCATATATATATACATACACAATCATGTATATATGACTGGGTCACTACATTGTAGAGCAGAAATTAACACAACATTGTAAATCAACTGTACTTTAAAAGATAAAATAAATTTGTTTACATAACATACTAATTTTCTGGGATTGGCAAAACAAAGCAATAGAGATGGGTGGCTTAAACAATAAAAATTTATTTTCTCAAAATTCTGGAAGCCAAAGTCCAAGATTAAGTTTTCAGTAGGGTTGATTTCTTCTGATGCTTTTCCCCTTGAATTGTAGATGACCATCTTCTCCATGTTTTTTCACATGGTTTTCCCTCTGTACATACCTGTGTCCTAAACTCTTTTTATGAACACACCAGTCATATTAAATTCAGACCCACACGAGTGACCTCATTTTAACTGAATTACTTCTTTAAAGATAGCCACATTCTGAGATACTAGGAGGTTAAGACTTCAGCATGTGAATATGGAGCTGTGGTTGGAGATGGGGGGTGGGGACACAGCCTATAACACATATTATGTGGTTTATGTTCTCACTACCAAAATATAAGTTCTTTGGGAGACGAGATCTGATCTATTTTGTTAGATGTTGTGTCCAAAATACTCAGACTGGTACTTGGTATATAGGTTATACTCAAGATGTAAATATTTGCTCAATAAATGAAGAAACTCAAATAGTTTCGGTATCTACAGGATTAAGATCATTTGGATATCTATAGGATTTGATGACTGATAATATATGAAGGGCAAGGCAGGAAAAATCTTAGGGGACTTCTAGCTTAGATGACTGAATGTCTAGTGGTGCCCTTCAACGTGGCAGGAAACATAAGAAAATGATCAAGGCTTGAGCAAAAAACTATGGGCATGTTAAATTAGATACTTGGAATATACTCAAGCAGAAAAGTTAAGGAGACCTTCAGATATATAGCATGCGGAGAATGCAGTGAAGAAATCTTGGTTGAAAACATAGATTTGGGGATCAACGGTTCATAGTAAGTACTTCAAGCAGGATGGCAAACGAGATCATCCAAAAGGAACATGCATAGGAATAGACTTAGTACAGAAGTAAGGAAAATACTATGTTTAAAGATTGAGTAGAGAAAGCAAAGTTTTATTGAAGACAGAATGAGTGAGCAGAGATAGGGTATCATAGAATCAAAGGAAAAAAATTACTGAGAATAATGGTCAACTGTGTCAAAGGATGAGGAGAAGTATTTCTCAAAAGTTGTTCCAAGGAATAATTTTCCCATGAAATACTATTTGGAAAAAAATTCTGTGGTCAACTAAGTGTGGGAAATGCTGAAATCTACATACTTCTATTACAGAATCACAAAACAACTTAGCATATTAATGTTTCTGAGAAGTCTTGCAGTTAAAAAACTTGTACATTTTAATTTCTAATGTAAAGTTTCCAAAACTAATTTGACCTTAAACCTTTCCCTGTTCTTCTTACATAACTACTCTTAATAATAGCACACCAAACTGGAGTCCCAAGGGACACTCTTTGGGAAACAATGAGATAGCATAATCAATTAGGTAAGCATTGAATATATCCCTTGGCATTTGACAAGGGGTTTTGTTGGTATTGCTAGGGTGGTTTTTGCTGAGTGATGGGATATGAAGTGCTAAAACTAAGGCAGTAGGCATAATCTGCTCCTTCAACAAGCTTGACCCCAAAGAGGAAGAAGAAAAAAAAAAAGATAGGGCAGTATCTTGCTTGGACAGTTTGTATGTTAAATAAATATGTTTTGGGTGGGAAGGACATGGCCAAGTTCACAGATGATAGAGACATTCAGGAATGGTAGCAAGAGAGGTAGAATCATCAGCGGAAAAAGGTCTATAAGAAAATAGGAGAAACTGAGATTGGAGGAAAAGTTCTCCCCTTTCTAAGGACTGGAGAAAAGAAAAAGAGAAGATGCTATTGCCCACATAGGATAAAAGGTTGAGAAATCCCATGATATCCTCCTTTCCTCAGGCAAGAATACGTGCTCAGTTTGTCTTTGGTTCTGAACAAACGTGTTATCTTCCCAATCCCCCTCCCTGAAAAAAAAAAAAAAAAGTCTGATCTTGCTCATGTAAAAGTCCTTTCCAAATGTTGTCATTATTAACTGTTGTGGTCAGGGAGTCACTTCTATTTTGGAGTCTTATGTAGGCATCATTTTCCTGTGGCTTTGATCATCACATTCAAGTCTCTGCCTCTGGGGCAGACACTTGTCCTATGCATTTCTATCTCACCATTACCTTTCACACAGTGAGTGCTATAAATATTGTAGAATGATTAGTGAGAGACACGAAGCTCTATGGTTTGCCCACAATTGAGAATTCAATGAATTGCATTATTATAACCCAAAGAATCCTAGCACCAGAATGTAGTTACACAATTCAGTTTTGTACACTTTTTCAGTGGTAAGTCTTAAATTGAGAATTCTCCAGATCTGGTTCCTCTCCATTCAGTTGTTCTGCATTCTAGTTCCAGTTGATATTATTCCAGCTTTCTTTGCCTAGTTGTCCCAAGTGGGTTTGAGTTGTAGTTCTGTGTGCAAATCATTTACCAGAATGCAAAGCACATAACTAAAGCTTAGCAAATGATAGCTGTAATTATCATAGATTGAATCCCCAACCAAGGAGAACTTCATTACCAAGATGCAAATTTTCATATTTCTTAATTACATAGGTACTTTAATTCCCCGACTTCTCCACATTTTCTTTCACAGATCAATTTTAACAATTTAGTTCTTTTCCTGTTCCCTACCTTAATTTTTTCACCACCAAATCACTTATTTATGCTTATATATTCAGTATACTTATTTCCTTATATGCATATATATATATATGTCTCTTTTCATCTTTCTTAATTTTGAGCTGGTAAAACTGTAATGTAATATCCTTTTATTCATTTCTCCTCCAACCATCAGTTGCCAACTAAAAGTCTAAAAGACATCTTTCTTTTCACCATGTGTTCAACAAATATTTGTTGGGTACTCACTATGAATAATTACTGTCCCAGACACTAAAGATACAAACATGGTAAATATATCATTGTCTTTATGGGGCTTATAGTCTAGTGAAGGACTTAGGCAATGAATAAGTAGATATTAGGTAGTTAATAAAATTGCAATCATTGGCTTCTTATGTGGGTCACCAGACAATAGTAAAATAACTTAAAAGAAATGTGCATCTTGGGCTAGATGACTGAGCAGAAACTATTCCAGGATCTAAGAATATAGATAAGCTATATCTGAAATGCCAGACTAAAAAGGTGAAGGTAATTTATCAGGTTATATGTGAGATCAAGTCTATGAGGATTCACAATGGAAAAACCCCAAATGTGTTTTATCAGACCATGTGTGCATGACAGTGAGCAGCTTTTAGAGTTGTAATCTTTTTGGTTAATTCCACTGCTATTGTCTGAATGCAGCCCTACTTAAGAGTTATTGCTATAACTGTCTAAGAATCTGAGTCTATGCATTCAGATTGGAAGGCAGTCATGAAGCATACTTTGTGATTTGGATTTTCTATTTAGGTTATTCATCAGACAGGCACTTGTCATTGTATCAGTGGAAGCTGTTATCTCCCTATTGGATACCAGAACCTCTCTTTATTTCAGGAAACAAGTCTATTGGGAAAATACTTGGTTCAGCTATGGAGATGTTGAGTTTTTTGTGTCTATGAAATCTTTCACAAGAAAAGACCAGTTAGTTTACTGCATCAACTTAGAGTTTAAGAGGAAGATCTGGACTGGAGACAAAATATTTGGTATTTTCATATCCATTAGGAACAGATGATGACATTGCCCAGGTGATGTGCTGCATTTTGTATTATTTAGAGCAGAGTGCTGGGTAGGGAAAAAAAGCGAGACTGAAAGGGCTAACTGGGAGAAAGTTGAGAGGGTCATTAGATTGGTGGGTCTGTTTAAGATAAAAAGCAGGTATTGGGAGGGTAGCTGAGCAAGAGAAATGGAAGAGTAAGAGAGTGGGATGACTGAATTTAATATTAGAATCTGAAGCAATTCTGAGGGACATAGTTGTAGATGTGCCTGTGGAGTGACTGACAATGAGGAGGAGGATTTCTAGGGAAAGCAAAAAGGAGAGGCTGCACAGAGCCATGGTAATGATGGAAGTATAGATGATATTAAATCCTGAAGGGGCTTGGATGTGAACAAGAACTGCTTGGTGTGGTGGGCTGCTATATGGTGAATACAATGGCCCCCAGATGCCCTCTGGAGAGACACCTATGGTGTGGAGGCACTTGAGTTCTTTTAGAGTCAGTCACAGCTTGGGATAGGTTGAATTTGTGTGTGTGTGTGTGTGTGTGGTTTTTAGGGCCACATTTGTGGCATATGGAAGTTCCCAGGCTAGGGGTTGAATCAGAACCCTAGCTGCCAGCCACAGCCACAGCAACTTGGGATCTGAGCCAAGTCTGCAATCTACACCACAGCTCAGGGAAACACCAGATCCTTAACCCGCTGAGCAAGGCCAGGGATCGAACCTTCATCCTCGTGGATGCTAGTCACATTCGTTAACCACTAAGCCATGACAGGAACTCCAGGATAGGTGGAACTTTTGAGGGAATGTTGGTTGTTGAGGATGGGGCAGCTGAGGTTTTTGTGGATCTCCATTCCATTGGTTCTGGGGTCAGAATTGTTGGTGTGTAGATTTACACTGGGGCGTTGGGGTGGAGGTTTTTCTATGAGGGGTCTGTACTCCAGGAGTTGTGCCCAATGCAAGGACTCCATGCTGATCATTATCCCTGATCTTTTCAAGTGTAGCCTCCATCCTATGGGAGTTTCTACAAGCTCAGGCAGGGCCTTGGAGAAAAATCAGGGCTCTATCTGACTTTATTTCTGAGTGCCCTAGGAAGTGAATGAAGAAATAAAGTTGAAGGTGGGAAATGGAAGCTATTTGGGGCATCGTGAGTTGAGCTGAAAGATTAAAAAGAGTGAATGAGTACCAGGGACAAGATCAGAGCCCAGTGAAGGACCAGAAGTCACTTGCCAAATCATTAAACCAAGGAGGTGAAATGAGAATAAGTATGTCACATACCCAGATAAAAAAGAGAGTGATAAGATATGGAGTGGATGGAAATTGAGATCTAGTTACTAGGGTGAAAGAAAAAGGAGTTTGATTATATGGTACATAGTATATGGTTGGTGTGGTATTAACAGTATGTCCCCATTTTTGCATAAGCAATATCATTTAAAAATAAAATATTGCTGCATTGGAGAACTAACTCTGGGCCACTTCTAACCATTAAGGTGATCTTGAACAACAATGTCTTAAAGCCTCTCTATTTTCTCATCTGTTAAAAAGTAAGTAAGGTAAAAAAAAAAAGTAAGTAAGGTGATTGCTGAAGTTTCTAGGAGCTCTGTGATTCTATAGCATTTATTCTTCCATCCTCAAGATCCCCTTAAGAACCCCCCAAATCACACTGAAGGAGTCTACTGCTTTCAGGCAAATTGAGCCCTAAACATTTAGCATTGCAGTAACTGCATACACTTGGAGAAGCATAGCTCATATTCTGCTCAAATTCAATAAATGACCTAACTTCTCTAGAATGAAATATGACTTCATTGTTTATATTTTATTGCGTTACCAGGCAATCAATACAGACTTCACTGGAATATTTTGTGTCAATGGCGTTTCATGCCTCGTTACATGGGCAGAGAGAAGAGTGTGGTGGCTTCTTTGGAATGGAGAAAGCTGAAAAGAAGGTAAAGAGTGAAGATGGAGGTATAAGATGGCAGTGGCAAAGAGAACCAGGGAAGAGAGAAGGTCACAGTAGTGCTGAGAAGGAACAGATTTTTCTTTTTGTTGACGGCAGCAGAGGAGAAGACTCTGGATGATCACTACACAGGGGCAACTGGCTCCAGGAATAACAGACCGTGCACTGTCCTACTCCATCAAAACGGTGAGCTTCATAAACATTCTCATGTATCTGATGTGAACATCACTACCCAGCGTATGTATTCCATGAGCATTTCTTGGTGAGAGTAGGCCTAATCAAAGTGAGGCATTCCAAAATAGTCTTTGGGAGGAGGGGCTAAACATGAGGACAATATACTTTTATTCGAGAAGCTGAGATGAAAAGATTTGGATGAGATGTTGAAAGTTATATTTTTTTTCCTTTAGTAATATGAGTGTTGATTTGGATTATGCAAGTGATTTTCTTTTCATTTCTATATTACCACACTTTTACCATGTGTTACCAGCTGCTTTCTTTCACTGACTGACTCAATACACAAACAATATCTTACAATAAGGGGTAGCAGAGCCAGAAGAAAATTAAAACATTACTTAAGGCCATGATGTCTCTTAATGGCCATTTATAATAATTTCTCTAGGTGACACATATATCCATTTCCTCCACCTCCCCACTTTCAGGACTCCTTAAGTAAATAGATGATGGATTTGCTTCCTTCTCTTCCCTTTATCACATTCCCATCCTTCTAACAAGCCGAATTTGGGTGTGAGTGTTTTCAGAGGGATTCTTGATTCACCCTAATTTGCCTTCTCTGAACCATACCTGATTTTAAAAAAGAAAATTCAAATTCTAACTTTGTAATTGTTGTAACAAATAGCTTTCATGGTGACCTTTATATGTATTGTGTAGACAGATAAATCTCAGAGTCCCCTTTGACTCAAAATGTATTAGATTCTCTGATTCTTAAATAAGACAGGTAAAGACAATGAACTACCTAGAACAATTATTACAAGCAAAGTTTTAAAGAAAATTGCTCATGATCTTAAATTCAACTGCCAGAAACCATTATTGTTCTTAAAAAGAAAAAAAAAAATCCCTTCTGCTATATTGCTCCCTCTTCCACTTTTCCTTTCTTTTCTTGTGCCCATATTTTAAATTATTCAGTTACAACTTGAGCAGTAGTCTGCTTAAATCTTTTGGGACCAAAAAAAAAAAAAAAAAAAAAAGTGCCTTCATGGAAACCAGTCCTAGCTCAGTGGGAAAGGAATTCAGTTTGGATTTTAAGACCCTGGAGAAAGTCTGGGATTTTCTTCTTACGGACTGTGTGACTTTAGGTAAATCGTTTAACTTTTCTGAACATTATCATTTGTAAAATCAAGGCGATAATACTTACTCCATGATGTTCTTAGGATGATTATATAAGGTATTTTTTTTTAAAAAAAACCTTTAGCTAGTACAGTGCTAGTCAGTTCATAATTAATCACATTTAGAAACTGAAACAGATATGTGGTAACTCATCGATGGTCCTCCAAAGCTGAGCTCACACGTAACATATTTTCCTGATATGCCATGGATTACATCACATGGCAAAGTTCTTTTTCGTATAAGTGCTACTTGTGGGTGTAATCACTTGTAAACCTATGATTACTTTCTTTGTTAGTATTTTCTGGTTAATTCTGGGAGGGAGATGTTTTCTATCCTGGCATCATTTTTCTTTTATTTTGATGCATTTCGCCAGATGCCTGTGAGATACCCTTCCCCTTAAGGTCTGACCTTTATGTTAATGTGGCAGTCAGTGAGATATTATGGCAATATAAGAGCTCCACGAGGGTAAATAAATGTCAGTCTTAAAATAGAAACCAGCGTTAAGTTCTAGAAAAGAAAACCAGGAATCTCAGCTGGTCACATGATTAAAAACAATACGCTAACAGAAAGGGCTTCATAGAATAAAACTTAACTACTGAAAAACCTAACAAGGGATATTTCCCAAGATTATACATCATCAGCACAAGATACTAGGAGCAACTATCATCAGTCCATATCATCCCTCAGGATCTCAGATGTTAGGAAAAATATCAGAAGCCCAGATGATGCTCATCTGAGTCAGGCATAAGCTGTAGCATCATCTCATAGGTGTCAAGAAGACTTTGTCCAAGTTGGAACAAGTCATAATATTTTTCTTAAAGCCAGACATCTTAAAGATGATTTTGCTAAGTTCATTGTTAAGTTTATTCCACTGTGAGTTTATTTTCAAATGGTATTGCACTTGGGTTGGATTTAAGTATTTCTTTACAATTATTTGATATTGATTTTGACTTCTCTTACTGTCTGAAGTTTAGGTCTAAGAATGGGCTGTTTCATGGGTCATAAAACAGCATTTAATATCTATCACCATGGAAGAAATTTAGGCTTTAATGGAAGAAGCAGACCTGTTAGAGTCCTGGTGAAAATGAGCTAACACAATTATACTTTGGAATGTGCGATGAGATGATGTATGTACTTTGTAAACTATATGTATAGACTTGTGGTTTCCAGGGGAGAGGGGGGAGGGAGTGGGATGGACCCAGAGTTTGGGGTTGATAGATGCAAACTATGACATTTAGAATGAGTAAGTAATGAGGTCCTCCTGTATAGCACAGAGAAATATGTCCCCCCCTTGGGTTAGAACATAAAAGAAGATAGTATGAAAAAAAGAATGTGTGTGTATACATATATATGTATGACTGGGTTATTTTGCTGTACAGAAATTGAAGTAACATAGTAAATCAACTATAATAAAAAATTTGAAGGAGTTCCTGAGGTGGCTCAGCAGTTATGAAACCAACTAGTATCCATGAGGACATGGGTTCGATCCCTGGCCTCGCTCAGTGGGTTAAGGATTCCGTGTTGCCACAAGCTGTGGTGTAGGTTGCAGATGCAGCTTGGATGCCGAGTTGCTGTGACTGTGGCATAGACTGACAGCTGCAGCTCCAATTTGACCACTAGCCTGGGAACTTCCATATGCCACAGTGCGCCCCCCCGCCAAAAAAATGGGTTTGGAGCTGAGACTCCCTTTAAATAATATTTAAAAAAAAAAAAAAAGAAGTAGGATCTGAGAATTAATGCTTACTATTCTTAAATTCACTTTGGCCACAAAGATGTACACCTCAAGAGAGCAGAACTTTGTCAAATCCAAAGTTCTCTGAGTGGTATTTTCCTTTTTAAGAGTACATAAACCTAAGTTTCTTTATTCACTTATAATTCTTGTACAATTAAATGTCTGTGAACTACCTAACATCCATTTTTCCTTTTCTGATACTAAACCCCAGACACAGCTTTGTTCCATCTCAAGATGGCTTAGCAAACTAATTGCTTATACCCCTGGAAATGTGAAAAATTCTGAGGAAGGATATTGCCACTGTCTCTTGGTGGAATCTACTTTTCCTAGATTCTTCTAGGATATCCTTGGTTATAGTTTCCTATAATATGCTCAGAATTGTGAAATATGTAGTTGTGCAACAGAATTATGAAAGAATTCCTTCCCTCACAGAGCTTATAGTCTAGCTGGTGAAGTAGGGAGCAAAAGTCTATCTATGAAAATAATACAAATACAAGTCAATACTAATAACACACCTATGGAAAAACTTCTTCAGGCACAAATACTGTAGGTGTTTTGGAGGAAAAGTAATCTCGCTTTGTCTTTGAATGCTACATTCTAGCAGTTCAGTCTATGCTGAGGGTCAGAACTGTTAATATTATTGAGCAGTGTTCCTTGAAATTATTTTACCAAATCTTCTGATAGAGTGGGAAGGTGAATGTCACTAGTAATTCCCCTTGTTCACTCTTCTTTTTTTCTCTAAACCCCACCAGGGAAAAACCCCTCCTATCTCTAGAACTTGCACGAAAAACCAGTGAAATAATCCAGTGATACTGCTAAGATTAGTGACCCAGCTCCTGCTTAACCAGCACCTTTCAAAACCACATATGTCAAGGTCTTCTCTACATATAGGTCATTGTGTGGTTTCCTATGCTGTGGCTACTCTGGGGGAGAAAGCAGCATTGTTTTCTTATTTAAAGAGGTGTTCACTGAAGAAAAGACTAAGTAGGGATGGTGGGCTGAGAAAACACAGGAGGACCTGAAGGTCATCTTATTCATCTGGAAATTCTCTCACCAGCCCCTGTTCCTCAACAGGCCATGGCTGTTGTTCTGAGTAAGCTGGTCCTGTTCTGAGCAGGTCCCAGGCTGAGGAAGGATGGTGTGGCTTGGTGGGAGGAAGTGAGGAGAAGGCCGTTAATATGTGTGGGCCGGATACCCATTTCCTTATGTCTCTAGAATTAAGTATGGCTGTTAAGAGACCCCTGGAGATTGAGAGAAAAAGAAAGAAGCTGTATTATCTTCTTGGTAGAGGAATTTCAGAAGGGATGGTGGGAGATAAAGACAGGATGACGGCTTGTAGGGCATTGTGCTGATTGTCAGCCCTTAGTGGTAGGTCCTGGGAAGTTCATCAGGGCATTCTCATGTCAAAATAGTATATTAGGAGAAGGGCTGACTTTAAGTAAAGAGCCTGGTAATTTTTCCACACTTCTTTACGCTCAGGAGAGATCTTGGGTTATATTCTATTAGGTCATTTCTCCTACTTTGAGACAGAATAAGATAATGGTTGAAAGTTCAGAATCTAGAGCCAGAAAGTTCAATTTAAAAATCCATTTCTGAGAGTTCCCATCATGGCTCAGCAGAAACGAACACGACTAGTATCCATAAGGTCGTGGGTTCAATCCCTGGTCTTGCTCAGTGGATTAAGGATCTGGCATTGCCATGAGCTGTGGTGTAGGTTGCAAACGAGGATCCCGAGTTGCTGTGGCTGTGGGGTCGGCTGGCAGCTGTAGCTCAGATTTGACTCCTGGCCAGGGAACTTCCATATACTGCAGGTGTTACCCCAAAAAGGAAAAAAAATTCCTTTTCCAAAAACTTAACCTCTCTGTATCTCAGTTTCCACATCTCTGTAATGGAGATAATAAAAGCATTATCTCACAGAGTATTGCAAGGTTTGCATGAGTTCATAGATACAAAATGCTTGGAATCTAGTTGGCACTTGGTAATTTCCCATGGAAATCACAGGCAAACCAACCCCCAGCCCAGGCTTCACAGACTAGTGATGAGGGTTTACATAGGTTTACATGGGATTTGCAGTTAGACAGGATCTGGAATTTGCCCAGTTGTACTCCTTGCCTGCAATGTGATCGGGGCAAGTTTTTAATCTTTCTAAGCATCATTTTCTCCATCTGTAAGCTGGGGAAATAGCAGCATTTACCTCATAGTTTGTTCTGAGGAGTGAATGAGATGATTTACATAAAGTTCCTGATGAGATTTCTGACACACTGCAAGTGCTGCTTCTCTGATATATGTACATACATCACATACAACACACAGACACACACACATTCTTCCATTTTATGTGATCGTCCCTTCCCTTCTGTCCTTAAAAAGAAAACCGGAAAAACCTTCATCTTTACCAGGGAAATGCAGAAAAATGACTCTGATTTGATTACTTAAGGACCTAGAAAAATCTATCCTTTTCAGCTCTCCCTAAAATTTTCCCTTTCTATCCCCCAAGTCAGGGGCAAACCACAAAAATATGATGGAAAATAGGAGAGGAAGGAGAAGAGGACCAAAACTGATTTAAACTGACCCAAACTATCCCCTCTTCTCATGAGTAACTTCCCACCAGGACTGGCTATGTAATTTGTAGGGCTCAGTGCAAAATGAAAATGCATGGCCCTCTGTTTAAAAGTCATTTTATATTTCAGCACAGTGACATCAGAGCATTAAACCAAGTACAGGGTTCTCTGCAATTGCACAGGCCACATACTTTAAGGCTGGCGGTGCTGCCAGCCCTGGGGCAGTTGGAGAGAAGTGTTGAAACCCCTCCCATTATTGGTCTGAAGGTAACTTGTCTATTCTTTGCATCTCTGAACCTAATTAGCCATGTGGGCTTATATCCAGGGCTCCCTGGAAGCCTGTAGACTGGGAATATGAAGTATCAGACATCCCACCCCAACTCTGAGAGGAGGTGAAGAGAGATTGGGTTCGAACTGTATAAATCAATCAATTTGAACAGTTCTTAAGAAAACTTCATTAAGGAGGGAAGGTCATCTACAGGGTATAACAAAATATAGTGATATTTGTGGGTGTGGGTATGGCGTATAATGATGCAAAATGTTGGCTTTCATGGTCTAAGTATCAGTTAATTTCTTCTGCTTAACAAAGTTTTAAGTTCTTAAAAGGATTTATCCACCTCTTTTACTCACTTATCAGAGAAGTGAGAGCTTGACCTTCCCTCTACCTTTGTTAGGTACTGCTCATATTACTTGAGGGCATGAGGAAAAAGATGAGAAGTATTCAGGGCGATAAAGACGCTTCAGTCTTCAGGAGCCAACAATGTGTATTATCCATTAAATCAGGAGCCAACAATGTATATTATCCATTAAATCCATTTCATCGATACCCTTTTGTCCATGCTACATCCTGCAGGGAAATTTGGTGATGGACTTTAATTCCTTGAATGACATGGCTCAAACTGCCTATACATTCTTCTTCTGTGACCAGAATTGGGAGGGTGGGCCCTGGGGAATGCAGCAGCAGAGATGCTTAGAAGGGATGTGGGGATAAATGGGGCAGAGAAGGGGGTTGAGAAAAGCTGCTGGAGTTAGAGGAAGGACAAAGGTGTGGTGAGAAAGGGTGAAGAGTAGAGGAGAGGTTTGGGGAGAAAGGAGAGGCTGGGGAGAGAGGAAGAGAGAGCCCAGAAGAAGGAAGTCTAGGTTGAAATGTTCTGAAGTTAACTTGTGGGTTAGGGGAGGTCCCAGAAGGAGAGGAGTAGCAGACACTTTCTTTTCTTAAGTGAATAGAAAGCCCTGAGGGGACATGGAGAGAACTCTGTTCTTTGTAGATCCCCTGACAGAGTCACTCTATGGGTTGGTCCCTACTCCTCCCAGGAATTCAGCATCCACATGTGCAAAGCAAGGGGGTGCAGCAGAAAACCTTCAAATCCCAGTCTGATCCAGACCATGAATTCCAGGGATGTGAGATGAAAGGAACAGATGAGAGAGAGAAAGACAGAGAAGGAAGCACAACCAGAGCAGGGAGGGGTGAAAAAGAGGGAGCTTAGGGGAATGCAGGGACTGGGTAAGGGGGAAGAGTAAAATATGGGCATTTTTGTCTGTTATGCCTTTCCTGATTTTGTTTTTCAATAACAGTTTTAATGATATATTTACATACTATAAATCTTTCCCTTTTAAATTGTGTAATTTAGTGGTTTTTAGTATAGTTAACAGAGTTGTGCAACAATCACTACTGTCTAATTCAAGAACATTTTCACCCCCAGCAAAGAAACTACCCCTGCATTCTCCCCTTGGCTCTAGTTCCTAAAAAACCACACATCTCTTTTCAGGTCTTATGTAGTTGCCTACTATTCTAGACATTTCATGTAAGTGGAATCCTATGTGGTCTTTCATGACTGGCTTCTTTCACTTAGCATTATTGTCTAAGGGCCCATCTGTGTCATAGCCCATGGCAGTACTTCATTTTTTCTGCTGAGTAATATTTCATTGTTTACATATATCACATTTTATCAATCCATTCAACAGTAGTACACATATGGGGTGTTTTCACGTTTTGGCTGTAATGAATAGTAGTGCTAAGAACATTCTCATGTAAGTTTTTGTGTGAACATGTGTTTTCATTTTTCTTGGGTATATTCTTACGAGTCAAATCGTTGGGCTGTGTGATATTTTGTGTGTAATATTTTGAGCAACTGTAAAACAGTTTTCCAAAATGACTGAAGCCCTTTATAATATCACCAGCCACAGATGAGTATTCCTATTATGATTTTTCCTTTCTTACAGATTTCTTGCTTCTTTTATATTTAGAGCTTTCTATATTTCTTTTTAGGGTAGGTTTAGTATTGCTTAATTCTTTTATAGTTCATTTCTTTTTTCTTTTTTGCTTTTCTTTCCCTTTCATCCTTCCTTCTTCCCTCCCTCCCTTCCTTCATCTTTCTTTTACTTCCTCCCTTCCTTCCTTTCCTTTCTTTCCTTTTCTTTCTTCCTCTTTTCCTTTCCTTTCCTTTTCTTTCTTTCTCTTTCTTTCTTTCTCTCTCTCTCTCTCTCTCTCTCTCTTTCTTTCTTTCTTTCCTGAGAAATTCTTTCTCTCTCCCTCTATTCTAAATAATAATCTTACTAGGTAGAGTATCTTAGGTTGCAGTTTTTTCTCTGAAAATTTTCTGAAGAGAAATCAGCTGATAGCCTTATGGGGATTCCTATATATAACAAACTTTTTAAATTTTCTATTGCTGCCTTTAGAACCCCCTCTTTAACTTTTGCCATTTTAATTATGACATGTCTTGGTGTGAGTCTGTTTGGGTTCATCTTGTTTGAGACCCTCTGTACTTCCTGTACCTGAGTATCTGTTTCCTTCATTAGGTTTGGAAAGTTTTCAGCCATAATTTCTTCAAATACATTTTTTACCCCCCTTTTCTCTGTCTTCACTTGGAAACCCATTATTATTCTAATGCCAGTAAACTATCTTGGTTACTGTAGCTTTGTAGTAAGTTTTGAAATTGTGAAACCTGAGTCCTCAGACTTTGTACTTCTTTTTGTCTTTTTTTTTTTAATGTTTGTTTTTGATAATTGGCTATTCTGATTTATTTTTATTTCCACTTGAATTTCTTGAATCATTTCCTTAATTTATGCCCCCCAAAGGCATTAGTTGAATCTGTAGATTAACATGGGTATTATTGCCATCTTAACAATATTAAGTATTCTTATCCATGAATATGTGCTGTCTTTCAATTTATTTATGTCTTTTACAAATATTTTTCAACAATATTTTGTGGTATCAATGTAAGTCTTACACTTCTTTTGTTAAATATAATCCTAAAATTTTGTTTTTGATGCTACTGTAAATGGAATTATTTTAAAATTTCTTTTCAAATTGTTACTATTAGTGTATAAAAATGCAACTGATTTTCATGTATTTATCTTGTCTCCTACAAATTTTCTGAATTTGTTTATAAATTTTCATGGATTCCTTAGGCTTTTTATATACAAGATTATGTCATCTACAAATATAAATAGATTTACTTATTCCTTTCCAACCTAGATTTCTATTATTTCTTTTTCTTTCCCAATTGCGTTGATAGAACCTCTAGTGCATCATAGGATAGAAATGGTGGGGGCAGATGTCTTTTGCAGACTTTCACTTCTAATTACGATGTTACCTCTGGGCCTTTCAAGAAACATACCTTCTGTGCATGGTGTGCTGAATGTTTTGAATATGAATGGGTGTAGGATTTTTCCAAATGCTTTTCTGCATCAGTTGAAATGATCATCTGGTTTTTGCCTTATATTCTATTAATATGATGTATTCCATTGATTTTTCTTTGTTAAACCAACCCTACATTCCTAGGATAGATCCAATGTTGCCGTGGTATGTAATTCTTTTTATTTTTTGCTGGATCTGATTGGCTAGTATTATGATGAGTATTTTTGATTCTGTATTACCGAGGAATATCTGTTTGTAGTTTTCCTGTGATGTCTTTATCTGGTTTTGGTTTCAGGGTAACACTGGCCTAATACAATAATTTTAAAAGTTCTCTCTTCTTTTCTAATTTTTGGAAGAATCTGTGAATGATTGGTATTAATTACTCCTTAAACCCTTTATAGATTTCACCAGTGAATTCATCTGAACCTGGACTTTTTTGTGGAGGGAAGTTTTAAAATTACTAATTTAATACCTTTACTTGATACAGTGCAATCAGATGTTCAATTTCTCTTTGAGTCAGTTTCTATAGTTTATATCTTTCTAAGAATTTGCTCATTTATCTATTATGTGGGTATACAGTTTTTACAGTATTCCCTTAGCATTCTTTTATTTCTGTTGGTAGTGATGTTTTCCTTTAATTACTGATTTTAGAAATTTTTATTTCTTTGTCAGTCTAGCTAAATGTTTGTCAATTTTGTTGTCTTTTCAAAAAACCAGTTTTATGTTTCCTATTGTTTTTCTATTTTCTATTTCATTTATTTTCATTATAATCCTTACTGTTTTCCTTCTTCTGTGTGATTTGCATGTAATTTGCTCTTTCTTCCTTAGTTTCTTAAGGAAGAAGAATAGATTAGAGAAAAATCGCTTCTTTTTTAATATAGGGATTTACAGCTATAGATTTCCTCCAGGCACCATTTCAGTTTTATCCCATAGGTGTTTGTACATTGGGTTTCATTCTTGTTCCTCCTCAAAGTATTCTCAAATTACTTTTATGAGATTTTTTGACCTATTAATTTTTTAGGAAACCATTGTTTAATTTCCGCATGTTGTCATTTTCTCAAATATCCTTCTGTTATTGCTTTCTATTTTCATTCCATTATGGTCTAAAAACATATTTTGTATAATTTCAACCTGTTAAATTTATTGACACTTGTTTTATGATTTACAATATAGTGTATCCTGTAGACTATTGCACTTGAGAAAAATGTGTTTTCTGCTTGATGGCAGGATGAGCAGAGTAGTATTCTATAGATGTCTGATTGGTCCACTTGGTTTGTAGTTTTATTAAAGTCTTCTAATCTATTCAAGTTCTGTCTTACTGTTATAGCCATTACGGAAAGGCTGGTATTGAAGTCTTCAGCCAATTTTGTTGAATTTTCTATTTCTCCTTTCAATTTTGCCAGTTCTTTTGTGTTGTATTTTGCACATTGTATTGTCATTAGATGCATTGATGTTTATAATTGTTATACTTTGTTGATAAATTGACCCTTTTTATTATGAAAAAAGTCCTTCTTTTTCCTCTATTAATTTTTTTACAGAGTATATTTTGTCTGAATGTAGTTTAGCACTCTAGCTCTTTTTTGGTTATTGTTTGCATGATATATCTTTTCCTATTCCTTTACTTTCAACCTATTTGTGTATTTTAATCTAAAATGTGTCACTTGTCTACTACACATAGTTGGGTCATGTTTTCATTTTTTAAATCAATTTTTCCAATACCCACCTTTCAATTGGAATGTTTAATCCATCCACTTACTTTTCACTATAACTACTGATAAATTAGGATTTACATCAGTCCTTTTGCTATTTGTTTTTTATGTGTTTTTTTTGTTGTACAAATATCATCACAACCCAATTATGTGTTATTTTCTAGTGTACCGTTTTAACTTCCTTGTTGTTTCTTTATTATATATTTTCATTTTGTTTTGATATAGGTTTCCCTGAAACTTATAGTTAGTATCTTAACTTAAAACAATATTGTTCAAGCCTGCTCCAGTATAGCATCATTCCCTCCACCCTCCTTTATGCTGTTACTGTTATACAAATGACATCTTTATATATCATAAGCTCATCAGTACCATTTTATAATTATTGCTTTATGCAGTTGTCTTTTAAAGCACACAGGAAAAAGTAAAAATTACAAACAAAAATACATTTATATTGATTTTTATGTTTACCTATGTGCTTTTATACACTTTAATTCTTTGTGTAAATCCACTTTATCTTCTACTACCCTTTAAATTATCTTGGAGGATTCCCTTTACTATTTCTTTCTTTCCTTTTTTTGGCTACACCCATAGCATGCAGGATTTCCTGGTTCAGGGGTCAAATCTGCCACAGCAGCAACCTAAGACACTGCAGTGACAATGCCATAACCTTAATCTGCTAATCCACATAGGAACCTCTTTATTACTTCTTATAGTGTAGATCTGATAGCAGTCAATTCTCTCATTTTTGCTCTTCTAAAAATACCTTATGATTTTTTTAGGAATGTATTGCTGGATATGAAATTCTTATTTGGGACTTTTTCAGCACTTTGAATATGTTGTGTTACCACTTTTGGTCTTCCATAGTTTCAAATGAAAAGTCTGCTACTAATCTCATTACAGATACCTTGTTTGTGATGAGAATTTTTTTCTTACTACTTTTGAGATTCTCTCTTTTTATTTTATGACTATGATATGGGTTGGTGTCGATCTCTGAGTTTAGCTTAGTTGGAGTTTGTTGAATTTTTTTGATGTGTTAATTACTGTTTCTCATCAAATTCAAGAAGTTTTTGGTCATTATTTCTCAAGTATCCTTTTCTCTCTATCCTCTCCTTCCAGGGCTAACCATATATGTATGTTGATAAAATTTATGGTGTCCACAGAACTCTTAGAGTGTGTCCATTTTTATTCATGCTTCTTCAACCTGAAGACTTCAATTTCAGTCTCAATATATCTGTCTCAAATTTGTAGATTCTTTCTGCTCGTAGTTCAAATCTTCTTCTTCTTCTTTTTTTTTTTTTTTGTCTTTTTGCTATTTATTGGGCCACTCCCTCGGCATATGGAGGTTCCCAGGCTAGGGGTCGAATCAGAGCCATAGCCTCTGGCCTACACCAGAGCCACAGCAGCAACGCGGGATCCGAGCCGTGTCTGCAACCTACACCACAGCACACGGCAACGCCAGATCATTAACCCACTGAGCAAGGCCAGGGACCAAACCCGCAACCTCATGGTTCCTAGTCAGATTCGTTAACCACTGTGCCACGATGGGAACTCCCCAAATCTTCTTTTAAGCCCATCTGCTAAAGAATTTATTTCTGTTATTATACTTTCTAATTTTGAATTTCCACTTGATCCTCCCCCAATAATTTCAATATCTTTACTGATATTTCCTCTTGGTTGGCAATCACTCATATTCTCCTTTAGTTCTTAAAATATGGTTTCCATTTATTTTTGAATATCTTTATGCTGATTCATTTAAAATTTTTGTCTGCTATTTGGTATCATGTAGTCTTTTTTAAGGACATTTTCTATTGGCTACTCTTTTGAGGTATTTGGACCATAATTCCCTATTTCTTGCATTGTGTTTTAATTTTTTGGTGACTGTTGAACATTAAAAATAATATAATTTAGTAATTCTGGAAAGCAGACTCCCCTTCCCATAGTTGGTTCCCTTTTCCTAATACTTCAAAGTTTTTTTTCCCTCCTGTTTCTAGAAGAAAATTTTGAAAATGCATAAAAGTATGTAGAAGTAAAAAAGAAAAGAAAAGAAAAGAAAAGTCACTTATAAATGTAAATTCATTACCACTTTAAGCATCTTTCCTTCTGGATTTTATTTTAGGTATTTCCATACATTCATTATTTTATTTCCTGACCAAAGGAGTCATGCAGGGTGAGCAGTAGAAAAGTGGTTTGAGGAGAAGAAGGTATTGTACTTGGTGGCTAGAGAGAAGATAGAGTTGAGGAAGAAATAAATAAACTGCAGAATAATGTAAAATAATGAAAATATTATAAAGTATTTTTATAATAATAAAATAAAGAATAATTATAAAATATATATTTTTAAATATTATAAAATTATAATAAATTTTATATTTTATTTTAATAAAATTATAAAATAAAATAGAATAATTATACAATATTTTTATAATAAAATAAATAAAAACATAATAAAAATATTAAAACTATTAACAATTCCACCTTCCAAAAATAAATACTGGTGATATATTGGGGGTTATTTTCTGGATATATCTATAAAATGAACACCTTATAACTACATATTCACATGTGCTTTTATATGGGCATACACAGACATACATGTGGCTGGGTATGAGTATTTTTAAGCAAAACATTAACACAAGGTGGGTTTATGCCTTTTCCCTATATCGTGAACCTCTTTTGAATGTCTTTAAATTAATTTGGAAGCCTAATTTTCCATCAAATAGATCTATTTTAGTAAGACACAGTTCCGTCATATTGGACAACTACATAATTTCTAATTTTTCAGTATGATAAATAGTATCACCTCATATTTCCCTGTGCATGTTTTATTTGCATATATGATTAGTTCATTAGGATAAATTCCTAAAAGTTAATTTTATAAATTTTAGTATTAAACCTGTAACAATGTTTTCAGGTTTACATGACAGTGAATGCTGAGTTAGAGAACAGGGGTGTCCAAACCTTTCCTTTATTCTAAATATTCTCAGTGCGTTTTAATAGAATTATCTCTTAGATACAGAAAAGGACACAAATCATAGGATTGGTGAATTTTTTCACATCGTGAACACACCAGTGTAGCCATCACTAAGATCAAGGTGACAGTAATGATGATAACAATAATGATGAAAATGCAGTACATTACTATGCCAGATGCAGTAGGAGAAACAAGGAACCCAGAAGATGTATTTCTTTCATGTACATATGTATAAATTGTTAGGTACATGACCCTCAAGGAGGTCCAGCTATTCTAAAGTTAAGGAATACTGGGTAGGAAATTTTCAAGTGAGGACTGTTGCACACAGAAGCAAAGGAATACCAAGTCCAAATGCCAGTTGTGAGAGGGGCAGCACCGTGGTAGTAACAAGGAAGGTTTGGGGCAGGGCCAAAATATGAGATGAGGTGAAAAAATTTTGCTTGACTTTACTGCCATTACCTTAAATGTTGGTGATCATTCAGTAAATACCTACCATATACCTATAACTGGAGAAGTTTCTAGGCAGGTAGAAAGACTAGGAAAGTTGGTTAACCTAGGATGAAATCATAGCTTCCCCATTTTCTATCCATGTGATCCGGAACAATATATTTACGCTTTCTGTAACCAAAGTCCTTCTTTACACAATGGGAACAGTATGTCCTTCACAGGATGATGTCAGTATAAAAGGAGCCAACTCAGTGTTAGAGCATATGCAGCATAGTGCTTGGCATATAGTGAACACATAATATGCGAATATTATTCTGTTTTCCCTTCCACATTATATAGACCCTTTTCTCAAGAAATTTATAGCTACTATCAGGCAAGACAGGAGGAGAAATGCAATAATTAGAGATCATATGTAATAAAGTGATGTCATATAATAAAAGAAAGAGTAGTATGGATTGGTATGGAGGAGAAAAATATAGGTCATCCTTCATCTGCTGTACTTCCATTTCTTTTAATAAGAAGTTAGTCACATACCAGCCCACACAGTGTACTCAGAACTCATTAATCATAGGTGTAAGGAGGCTTATAAAATTTTACATATTAGGTAAGTTAATTTAAGAGACAGTTTAAGAGACAGATATTGAGTTCCCCTAAATGTGCAATTAAAAAATGGAAATTAATTTTTTCTGAAAACTTTGACATCCTGTTCTATATCTTATATGGATCTGCAATAAAAATGTTTGCTCTTTTAAGTTCTGATCTTACTCTAGAGCTTCCTTTAGAGTTGATGTCTTGATATCATTGTTCTACAAATTTTATTTTTTTTAATTTTATTTTTGTTTATTTTTCCATTGTAGCTCATTTATGATGTTCTGTCAGTTTTCTACTGTACAGCATGGTGACCCAGTTATACACACAAGTATTTATTCTTTATTTTTACATTATCATTCTTCATCATAAGTGACTAGACACATTTCCCAATGCTATACAGCAGGATCTCACTGCTTATCCATTCCAAAGGCAACCATCTGCATCTATTAACCCCCAATTCCCACTCCATCCCACTCCATCCCCCTCCCACTCCCCCTTGGCAACCACAAATCTATTCTCCAAGACCATGATTTTCTTTTCTGTGGAAAGGTTCATTCGTGCCATATGTTAAATTCCAGATATAAGTGATATCATATGATATTTGTCTTTCTCTTTCTGACTACACTCAGTATGAGAGTCTCTTATTCTATCCATGTTGCAGCAAACGGCATTAGTTCATTCTTTTTTATAGCTGAGTAGCATTGCATTGTGTATATATACCACATTTTCCTAATCCAATCATCTGTTGATGGACATTTGGGTTGTTTCCATGCCTTGGTTATTGTGAATAGAGCTGCAATGAACATGTGGGTGCAGGTGTCTTTTTCAAGGAAAGTTTTGTCTGGATATATGCCCAAGAGTGGGATTGCTGGGTCATATTGGTGGTTCTACGTACAGTTTTCTAAGGTACCTCCATACTGTTCTCCATGGTGGTTATACCAGTTATTCCCACCAACAGTGCGGGAGGGTTCCATTTTCTCCAACCTCTCCAGCATTTGTTATTTGTGGACTTATTAATGATGGCCATTCTGACTGGTGTGAAGTGGTATCTCGTGGTAGTTTTAATTTGCATTTCTCTAGTAATCAGTGATGTTAAGCATTTTTTCATGTGTTTGTTGGCCATCTGTACATCTTCTTTGGAAAAATGACTACTCAGGTCTTTTGCCCATTTTTCCATTGGGTTGTTGGCTTTTTTACTGTTGAGTTGTATAAGCTGTTTGCATATTTTAGAGATTAAGCCCTTGTCAGTTGCATCATTTTACACTATTTTCTCCCATTCTGTAAGTTGTCTTTTTGTTTTCTTTTTGGTTTCCTTTGTTGTGCAAAAGCTTGTCAGTTTGATTAGGTCCCATTGGTTTATTTTTGCTTCTATTTCTGTTGCTTTGGGAGACTGACCTGAGAAAACATTTGTATGGTTGATGTCAGAGAATGTTTTGTCTATATTCTCCTCCAGGAATTTGATGGTGTCTTGTGTTATATTGAAGTCTTTCAGCCATTTTGAGTTTATTTTGGTGTATGGTGTGAGGGTGTCTTCTAGTTTCATTGATTTGCATGCAGCTGTCCAGGTTTCCCAATTATACTTGCTGAAAAGAATGTCTTTTTCCCATTTTATGTTCTTGACTCCTTTGCCAAAGATCAATTGACCATAGATAGGAGTCTGGGTTTATTTCTGGGTTCTCTATTCTGTTCCATTGGTCTGTGTTTCTGTTTTGGTACCAGTACCACACTGTCTTGAGGACTATGGCTTTGTAATATTGCCTGAAGTCTGGGAGAGTTATGCCACCTGCTTGGTTTTTGTTCCTCAGGATTGCTTTGGCAATTCTGGGTCTTTTGTGGTTCCATATATATTTTTGGATTGTTTGTTCTAGTTCTGTGAAAAATTTCATGGGTAATTTGACAGTGATGGCATTGAATCTGTAGATTGCTTTGGGTAGTATGGCCATTTTTACAATATTAATTTTTTCAATCCAAGGATGGTTCAACATATGCAAATCAATCAATCAATGTCATACACCACATTAACAAAAGTCAAAAACCACATGATCATCTCAATAGATGCAGAAAAAGCATTTGACAAAGTCCAACATCCATTCATGATCAAACTCTTACCAAAGTGGGTATATAGGGAACATAGCTTAACATAATAAAGCCATTTTATGATAAACCTATAGCAAATATAATACTCAATGGAGAAAAGCTGAAAGCCTTCCCACTAAAAACTGGAACAAGACAAGAATGCCCACTCTCACCACTGTTATTCAACATAGTGTTGAAAATTCTAGTCACAGAGATCACACAAACAAAAGAAATAAAATGCAATCAAATAGGAAGAGAAGAGGTAAAATTGTCACTCTATGCAGATGGCATCCTATATATAGAAAACCCTAAGGACTCAACCCAAAAACTACTCGAACTGATCAAGAAATTCAGCAAAGTAGCAGAATATAAGATTAACTTCTAGAAATCAGTTGCATTCCTGTATACTAACAACGAAATATTAGAAAAGGATACCAAAATACAATACCTTTTAAAATTGCACCCCCCAGGAGTTCCTGTCATGGCGCAGTGGTTAACGAATCCGACTAGGAACCATGAGGTTGCGGGTTCGATCCCTGCCCTTGCTCAGTGGGTTAACGATCTGGCATTGCCGTGAGCTGTGGTGTAGGTTGCAGACGCGGCTCGGATCCCGCGTTGCTGTGGCTCTGGTGTAGGCCGGTGGCTACAGCTCCGATTCAACCCCTAGCCTGGGAACCTCCATATGCCGCGGGAGCGGCCCAAGAAATAGCAACAATAACAACAACAACAAAAAAAATAAAAAAATAAAAAAAAATTGCACCCCAAAAAAATCAAATCCATGGGAATACACCTGACCAAGGAGGTAAAAGACTTACATGCTGACAACTATAAAATATTAATCAAGGAAATTAAAGATGAAAAGAAATGGAAAGATATTACATGCTCATGAGTTGGAAAAATTAATATTGTTCTACTAATTTTCAATACAATTTACTGAGTCTTAGATAAAAATAACAGTCTTTTTTTTCCCCTCATTGACTTCTGTCTTTTGTTTTTTGTACTTGCTTTTCCAAAGCTCCATTTATTGGTCCCTGGGACCTATATACATAAGTAGATACATGCAAATATCTACAAATACATACATAGGCATATAAATATATATTTAATTAACATGTAATTAGTCATCAAGGGATTGGACTTCTATAATTGTCATTAATCGTCAGAATTCAAATAGATATAATGGCGGCACAATTTTCCAGAGAAAAACTGTAAGGGAAGTAAAAATAAAAGAGGAAGAAAAATGACTCTTCTACAATTCTGTCAACTTTGTCCCACCTAATCTGGTAGGGCTTATGTGTATTCCTTTATTATAGTGAATAAAAGTTACAGTGAAGGGAAGGAGCTTGAAACAAGGAGACCTTGCTACAGATTAGTGCCTGTCCATAAAAGAAACTAAAAGAGAAAATCTAAGGGTACAAGTAATGGACATTTAAGAATTATAAAATTTTCCTTCTCAGTAAGAATGCAGAAGCCAAACTTGATGTAATTTGAGTGGGGCAGAAGGCCAAAAGTCACCTAGAGAGAAGAGCAAGCAAGTAGAACTTGGAGGAGGAAAAAAGGTTTTCATAAAAGGGAGGGAGACTGGGAAAATGATGTAAAGAAGAAAGTAAGACAAAATATAAGTAATTCCACAAGAAGAACAAACACAAAAGTCAAATCGGGTGAGTAAGAATTAGTGTGTGAAGTAAAGATGGGGTGAACAAACAGGGAAGTGAGGAATGCCCAGGGTAAGAGCAAAAGATGGGGACCCTAAAATGAAAGGAAAAGACAAAGAGTAACTGTGTTCAATTATGAAGGAATGGTTGAGGAAATGATAGGAAGTCATGATGGAAAGGAGTGAAGGCTGGGAGAAAAAAGGATCAATAGATTATGGTGATAAGAAAGAGAAAAAAATTGAGACTATGCCTTTGGCTCCAGATCTCTGTGAAGTGAAGCTGAAAGCACAGATTTGTTAGGTTATGGAATGAGGTAAAGGATTGTCAAGCAGGAAAGAGTAAGGCCACCTAGTATTTGTTCCTATTATAATTTTTCCAAGATTTTGTTCTATCCAAGGACTTCACTCCCTTCCTACCCTGTTCTGTAACACAGCAATATTCTAAGTCTCATGTACAGCAAGGTGATTGTAGATAAGCATACCTGGTAAGAATAACATATGCAACCTACAGATTCCTGGTTCATGGCATCTATGGGCTAGTTAAAAGCATACCAAAAGTGACAAAACAAGAAAACCTATAGACCATTCCTGAAGCACACTCCTAGAACCCATCTCTTTGTCTCACTTATTTACATAAATGTAAAAAATCTTGACCACATTTTCAAAGGAATTGTTGCCCCTTTACTTCCTAGAGAAAGATGACTTTTTGTTTAGCAGCAAATTCATTGAACAGATATTTAGTTATCTATAAGCCAGCTATGTCCTCTGGGCACTGGGGATCTAGTCAGGGAGCAATAGGAGAATGGAATTCATCCTTTCCCTCTAATGGTGTCTCTGTGCACTCAGGCACAAAGTGGGTAGGGCAGAAATTGTGGCAGTGCTGATGGTGATAAAATGGGAGGATTAGCACAGGGAATGCCTTTATTAGTCCCGTATTCTAATGAAGCCCTAACCTGACAAAATTCTAAATAGTAGCTACAGCTTTGCTGCCTCTGGGGCCCCATGTTTGGTTTTGCCATATTCAGGGAGCATGTGATCAGAGCTGTGTAGTGACTCAGAGCAGCAGCAGAAGGGAAACCGAGGTCGTGGTATCATCTTGGGGAGTGGGATTGGGTGGGTGTTGTGGTAGATAATGTTGGAAAAGACCTAATTGCTTATCTTTGTTCAGCATGTCCTTCTGCTTCTACTGGTATTCAGGCAAGGTAGGATGGCTTGAATTGGCTACCTGCACTGAATTCCCTCTTTATAATACAGTATATTAGGTATATGTGTGTTTATGGTTTCTGGTACTTAACATGAGTAAGAGAGTTGATGATGGCTACCCTGGATGTTCCTTTAAAGGCAGTAAAGAATGTTTTAAAAAACTTAGCATGATCATTGGCACATACAGATGCTCAGTGATATTGCCTGTGAATAAAAGTACTAACAGTGCTTCATGGTGTGACTTCTCACCACCTCTGTGTTTTCACCTGGCCTCTTCCCTTCCAAGCCTCAGCTGAGGAGGGGACCCAACGATAAGAGATTTGTTTTCTGTGACATTTGCTCTTTGTTGCTGGCTCACTGTTTCAGTGGGGGAGGTGTCATGCTGAAGTCTCTAGGGGCAGTAGACCAGGCACTTTTTGACACTATTACTCATTTCTCTCATGGAGAATGTCACCCACTGTCACTTCCCCCATTTTTTTTTTTTTAGTGTATTAAGGCTGCCCAAGTCCATGTTGTCACTCAGGCGGCAAGTGGCAGACTTCACAGTCTCAGAGAAAGTGGGGGAGGAGGTGTCTCACTTCGTCTCTCCTTCTCTGTTCAAGTGTTTGCATGTTGAGGCGAGCCCTTTAGGCTGCTCTGTCTGTTGAGGGGTCTGCAGACTTGTTTTGCCCTCTGGCTTCTCGGTGGGAAATCTCTTCTTATTTTGGATAGTTTGAGATCATTGCTGAGTTGCAGGTCTCCAAAAGGTGAGCCCTTTAACAGAAATGTCTGTCAGTTTCAGTTTCTGCTCTTTACTCTGTGAAACCAAAGCATGGGGTAAAATTTCTCGGTTTTGTTTTCTCGTGTTACAAGGCCTTCCCCTCTTCCCTCCACCATTTTCATGCACGAGAGTGCTTGCTTTCTGAACATGGGTTTGAACTTAAATTTAAACTACATGTTCTCATTAGGTTGAGAGGAATCTTGAAAACACTATTGGTTTCCTCCCCATGTGCAGGGCACACCTCAGAGCCATAGACCCACTTTCCCACAGGTCGGGTAGCTTCTGTAATTGACTGTGTCTGAGGCATACTGGATCAACCCAGGTTGCACAATTTCCTCCAGTGTCGGTCAACATATGTGCATCATGGAGTCTTCCTATTACCAGACCCTGGGTGGACATTGCAGACAACAGGCCTCACACCTACTGGATCGCTGATTTTTCTTTTATTGTATGGCATCTTTACAGCCTGGGATGCTAAGAGGCATACTTTGGCAGGGACCATCTAGCTTGAAGACTTTCTAATCTATTATTTTAAAATCCCCCAATAAAGTGATTCCACAATCACTTTCCAAGTCCTGTTTGGGGAGGATTGTTGTCTAGCTGACTTGCTAAGTTGTGTGGATTCAGATTAGTGCTCAGCCGGGCAACCAGATCCAATGCAGATGAAGGGAGCCATATAGTCCTGATTCTGCCTGTGTTTCCTTCTTTTGTCCCATGTATCCATTGGCCTCACTGGTGTCTGAGAACACACCTGAGAGGCAGAGAAGCAAGGGGGGCTAATAATGCCAATGTCAGGAGCATCTAGCCAAGATTCTGGTGACCTGTAATTTATTGACAGAGAGCTGTGTGTCCATGAGCAAATGGCTTCTCTCTGTCAGTTTCAGTTTGAGTTGACAGGGTTATTTGCAAGGATTAGATGACATCAAATAATCTAATATTTAGACTGTGTTTAGCACATAGGCAAAGCTTGAGGAATAAGAGTTACTGTTATTACAGAGTGTCACCTTCACAAAAATAGCTCAAATGGTATAGCCTGCTATCCTACTCATCTGCCCACTTGAGGACTTTGCTCTCTTGCAGTTCCTCTTTCTGCTCTTCCTCCTCCTCTTCAACATCACCATCATAATTTGCTGAGCACCCACTATGCCAGGAGAAATGAGCTGTAAGAGCATTTAATTGTTCTGGGTCATATACTCCATACATCACTCCTTTATGTTTTTTGCTCAACTGTTTTCTTTTCATTGAAACTTACTTTAGTCCTGTTATTTAAAATTGTAAACTAATACTCCTCAAACTTTCAATCCTCTGTTTTTTCTCTCCCTTGGACTTACCTTCTAATATACCTCATATCTACTGCCTTTACTTGGTATTTGTTTTTATTTATATCTTCCTTTAGCGTATAAGTACCATAAGGGCAGGGGATTTTTTTCTAAACATCTCTCTCTCTCATTTTAAGTGATATATCCTAAATGCCAACAGAGTGTCTGGCATGTGGCAGAGGCACAATAAGTATTTCTTCAGCACATGTACAAATGGTATTAATTGAACAAAACAGTGTGTGACCATAACAACCCTTATTTTATAGATAAAGGAATGAATTCTGATAAGTTATTAAACTGACTGAAGTGAGAGCACAAGTTTTGGAGTCTGGGTTTGAATTAATGTGAAAGCCCAAACTCTTGATCGTTTTTCTCCACCACTCTTTTCACCTGAGTGCACGTGAGCATTTTCAAGACATGTTTCCTATATGTACATACACACACAAATCCCATTCTTGTAAGGTTACAACATAATTAGGACCTTGGATCCCTTAGGTGGCAGAATTAAGTGGTTTATATTGATATGGAGAAGGCGCTGTTCTCTCTTTGTTCCTCTCTTTTAAAAGCACCTAGAGAGGTGTCACTTTTGGCTTCATGCTTCCCAGAGAGTTGGCTAATTGTTCTGTGTGACTCAAAGCCCAAAGGGCATGGGCTGGATCAAATGATTCTGCACAGCCACTGCCATGCTGCACTCATTCACATCTTGACTTTCCTGTGAAAACTAAGGTTAATAGTTCATCATTGGTATAAGAATCCATAAATGGTGTGTTGTGTAGTTTTTGAAAATCTGAGTGATAAGCATAAATCTATTTGTGTATAGAGAAAAGCAATATTGCCAGTATCATGTGACTGTTCCCAGGAAATGAAAAGCTGAATAGTCTCTGGATCATGATTTTGTTTAGTTTTTCTGAGAGCTTTTAAGATCCCCTTGGGGAAGTCAGTGGGCAAGATTGTTGCAAGAAGCATGGGAGTCACCACATAGGTTACCACATAGTCACCACCATCTGGCAGGGGGTAGTGTGGACCAGGCTTTGGGCATCTGGTTGAAATGTGGTCAAAGAGAGTGGCTACTTTGTATTTTCTGCTTATCTCACCACCTACGTGCAGCCCTTGGGAATAAGGCAGAGCAGAGGGATACTTTGGAATGAAAGAAGCATCCTCAGTTGGCTTTAGATGAAGGTGTGGAGATCGTAGGCACTTTAATCAGCACAAGGTCATGGCAAACCAAGAGTGTATGCAAATGTGGACCTGGGTCCCTAGGATTTTCCTTACTCAAATTTAAAAGATGGTACAGTTGAAGTGAGACTTAGTGAAGATTGTTCTCATCATAGCTGTGCCTTGCATCACATTCCCTCAGTTCAACCAGTTGGCGGGATTCCAACTTCCTGTTTGGAGTGTAAGGGTCTTTCTGCTGGAATTCTCCATGCAGATGGGGTGGAGGGAGATGCCAAGGATTTGTGGCATTTAGCATTTGCTATATACAACACCTCACTCCATGTTTAGGGTCAGGTATCTACACTCTCAGTGGCACTTGCTGTCCTCCAGATCCAACATCCTTCTGCCACCCTTTTCAGAGAACAAGTCTCCTGATCTCTTCTAAACTGGGGAAAGAGGAAACATGGAGAAGATGAGCAAATCTATGGTTTCTAACTGCTTCTGAATAGTATTCCCTCAGGCCTCCTTATTTCAGAGAACGTGGGACTTCCAGTTCCTGGGACCTTTGCAGATTATGTCATGTTAACTGTGTTTGTTCCCCCCTCCCCTCACTCCCCCAACCCACTTCACTTTGTTTACTGTCAATATGGGATTCAGTTGTCTCAGACCTAGTAAGTTAGTTACCACTTGCCCATTTCTTCCTAACTTCTAGATTGTGATGCTGGGGTCTCTTCTTCTGTTCTCCTATTCCTGTGGATTTGTGTCTTTTGAAAGCTTCCTTTACTGCAGTTCTGATTTTAGGTAGATCTGATCTTCAGGTAGACTATTTGCTAGCTATTAAAGGAAAAATATTATTTAATCAATTCCTTTAGATAATACTCAGTCTCTTTGGGGGGAAAATGCAGTCTTTTTTTTTTTTTTCCACTCACTATTTAATAGCCAGTGTTGATTGAGAGCCACTAAGCACCAGACAACGTGATTTACATGGATTAACAGATATAATCCTCACAATAACCTGATAAGGTACATACTATTACCATCCCCATTTTATAGATGAGGAAACCTGGGCACAGAGAGTTATGGAGCTTGCTCAAGATCACATACCTAATAAATACTTGAACTAGGAATCAAACAAACATATAGGCAATGTCTCTGAGAACCCATGATGTTCCTCTCCCTTTACTTTTTAAATTATAGTTGATTTACAGCATTGTCTTCTGCTGCACAGTGTAGTGACCCAGTCATAGGTGTGTATACATTCTTTTGCTCCTACTATCTTCCATCATGTTCTACCAGAAGACATTGAATATAGTTTGCTGTGCTGTACAGTAGGACCTTTTGCTTATCTATTCCAATTGTAATAGTTTGCATCTGGTAACCCCAAACTCCCCACCATCCCACTCCCTCCCCGTCTCTGCTTACTCCCTTTCCTCATATATTTATCCCAGAGATGGCATCTATATATCTGGAAAAGGAGGTCTCAGAGGAAGACTTTGTCTTTTTGGTCCCGTGTTCTATGGCATCCAGGTGATGTTCCTGTTACCTGGTATTGTTTGCTTTGTTGACATTTTCCTATGAAGTTGGTGTCTAGTGTCTTGCACAGCCCCATTTCTCTCCTGTTTGCTCAGAAGCCTGCTGTGCCTCTTTGCTTGGGCTGGATTCAGCCTGGCTCCCACTGGCTGCAGGCCTGTGTCTCCACCATGTCCTCCTGCTGATCGACTGGTCCACAGGTCCACCTTAGTCTCTGTAATATTGTCACCGTCCACTATTATTGTGGAATCAGTGGCTGGTCTGCTTTACTTGCCTCAGCCTCCACAGCCCTTGGGAACCAAGAATTCCTTTGGAAAACTGAACTTAGGAGCTTCCCTCCACTCTGGGCTTCCTAATCATTTTTGTTATATGCTAGGAGGTAATTATTCTCCTAGTCTTCAGTGAGAATCAGGCATTAAACAACTTCTCCTGCCCATGGTGTTACTTGACTGTACCTCCCCTTCTGTGAACCAAAGCTTAGAACAGGGCAGTTGGGACACATGTGGTTAACAGTCTTCCTTTATTCTATTAAATGAAGTAGGGTATGGCTTTTTCTTTAAATTCCAGAGCCATATAGTCCTTTATCTTTGAGCATCAAGCCTTGGGGTCAGGTAGGGGTGGCTTGTCCATCGTAGATTCAGAGCTCTACCATTGCCGCAATACAGGTGATCTCTGTAAATGTTGAATCTTAATGTGGGGGAATAAAGGAGTTTGGAGAAGTCCTCTAAGGAAAATAAAAATTGTCCTCTGAATAAATCTATTTTGTGTATCAGAATCTGAATATTTGCTTATTTCCCCCCTTTTCATTCCTTTTGTAAAATATCCTAGTATTCCCCCAGACAGATGGACTCCTTGGGTTGACCTATTCAAAAAAGGCAAAAGAGAGAAGCAGGTATTTTTCAAGATATTACTGTACTTGTGATATAATTATATCAATATAAGCTTTAAAGAATCAGAAAACGTGTGGTTGCTTAAGCCTTGACTATCTGGAAGATGTCTTGAACTAAGGGATTCTGGTTACTGAAATAGAGTTTGGGGCGGAGGCTGACCACCTGAATATTGGTGAGGTAAAACCATTTCTTACAACACTTCCTTGTAAAATAGGGCTGCTGAGATGATTAAATGAGAGGTCTGTAAAGCCCTCAAAAGAGCTTCATATATTGTTGTCACCATTCCTAATATCTTTTCCATTAATGTTGCATTCAGAAGGCATCAATTGCTTTGATTTGCAACATTTCAAATGTTCTACTTTTGCTTATTTAAGGTGTTCTATTTCTAAATAATCTAGAATCAGTTGAAAAATCTTTGGACTGGCAGACAAAAAGATGCAGGGAGAAGCCAACATAGTTAAGGGTTTTCAGAAGTAAAGGGAATGTTGATGAGCAAGTGAATGGCTTGACTGAAGATGCCATCTTGGACAAAGTTTGTCCAAACCTTATCAATGATTCTCTGTTTTAACTGTTTGACATTTGTTTAAAGTCTCCAAGACTGTTTTGGTTAGGTGGAGTTAAAGGATGAAAGAACTTCAGTAAATATTTAAAAAAAAAATTAAACTCTCAGCTGATCCCATGGATAAATAAAGTGACTAGTTTGACACATTAAACTTAAAACATTAAGTTGGGGGTGGGGAGTTCCCTTCGTGGCACAGCGGAACGAACCCGTCTAGGAACCATGAGGTTTCGGGATCGATCCCTGGCCTTGCACAATGGCTTGAGGATCCAGCATTACCCCAGACTATGGTGTAGGTCACACAAGCGACTCGGATCTGGCGTTGCTATGGCTCTGGCGTAGACCAGCAGCAACAGCTCTGATTAGACCCCAGCCTGGGAACCTCCATATGCCACAGCTGTGACCCTAAAACAAAACAAAACAAAAAACCCAAAACATTAAGAGGGGATTGAAGGTGCCAAAACTTTAAGAAAAATTATCATTGGGTTATGGAATTTTGATTGATTTTTAAAAATACTTTTCTTCCTTCTGAAACTTCCAAATTTTTGGCATGACATCTGTTACTCATTATCAGGAAAAACAAAAAACAAATAGAAAAACAAAATGATGATATAGAATGGATTTTTATGTCTTAAGATAACAGACATGTCTCCTATTTCACCATTCTATTTGAGTTCATGTATGTTTTAAAAATATAATTTGAAATGTCTCGGTTTATACAAAATATCATACTAACCTCTTGTCAGTATGATTGTTGCTGAAGATTAGTTTAGAAACAAAGAGTTGTACAAATTGCTGCATTTCATCAATGTGTTAGACTTGGGGATGCTCTCCTTGGGTTTAAATGAATGCTTAGAGATTGTGTATTTTCTTGTCATTTGCCTTACATATAATCACTCATATAGGCACAGGATATAAATATGCAAGTTAAAATAAAAAGAGATTTTGAAAAATTAGGCAAATCCTCATCTGTAGGATAAGGAGAAGGTCTCTAAAATTCTCTTCGAGCTGCAGAATTCTCCTTTTCTGTGATTCAAACCAGAACTACGTGGGGAACAATGTTGAGAAAACCTCAAGGCTGGCCACATGGTGGTGCAGTAACTCCTCATAGAAATGGTGGTGCCCAGTTTCCCTGAAAGCAAAATGATTATACCCTAAAGTTGTGTTATTCCGGGAGATGCCTGACCAATTTGACATGCCTCTGGTTCCTGGTAAAAGCAGAAACTTCATCATTTTCCTGTACACAAAGATGTGGTTAGAATTCTGCCAAAGTCAGTGCCAATGCATGTGACTTGATTCTTTTCTGGTCTTGTGACTGAAAGAGGTAATTGGGCATTGAACTGTATGTTTGTAGATGCTTTCTTTTGTTCTCCTTAAAGCAATGACTTAAATAATGACCACTAGTTTACTGAATGCCTCTATAATCATTTTTCCTTTTGCCTCAGTCAGCTGTCTTTTGGCCCTGCAACCTCTGTAGTTGTGCTCTAATTCTTCTCCTTTGCTTCTCAGCTAAGTTATACCGCATGACTGGAATTCATGTACTTTTCAACTCAGCACAGTTTGGAGTCCACATTCACTTCTACAAGTCACCAGTGAATTTCGTTTTGCCAAACCCAAGGATGCTTTCTCAGTCCTTATCTTACACCCCATTCTCACTCTCTGGCCTTTACTTCCTTGACTAATTTGTCCTGATAGTCCTCCTGCTTTGGGGGTTATTCCCTTCTGGTCTTTATTGGACTCTTCCTTTTCTGTATATCGATTAATCAGGGGTATACCCAGTGTTCTGAAGTCTTCATTTCTGTCTGTACACATTTTTCTTGGGGAATCTCATCACTGTCATGGCTTTATCCATCAATGGAATTATGATCAATTCCAAATTTTTATCTTTGGCTTTGACCTCATATATCCTATAGGCATAGCAAATTCTATGTATACAAAAACTGTCCTCATTGACATTCTCTGCTTACCACCTCCAGTCCTCACCACCACCACCCCACCTCTCACAAGGTACTATGGCTTTACCTCTAGTTTAATTATTGGCACCATCAACTAGATGCCCAAACCAGAGACTTTGGGTCTCATGTGAAGTCTTCTCATTTCCCTGAAATTTCCACATCTAGGTAATCAGCAAATTCTAAACAGTTTTAGCTCTTAAGTATTTTTTCATATGATATTTTCACCCCTGTCCCTAACACCAGCATCCTCTTGCAGGTCCTTATCCTCTCTTGCTTGGCACACTGGAATATGTGGTGTCTCTTCTTCTGCCCTTCTTCCCTTGAATTTGGCCTCTACAACGCAGAGAGAATACTCAACACAGCCCCATCATTTAACCTCCTTCCTTAAACAATTTCAGTGGCTCCATATCATTTACGGATTGGAGCACAAACTTTTAATGTAGTTTACATAACCCTACATGCCTGGCTGTTTCCCTGTTTGCTTCCTGCCTTATCTCTCACCAGCTCCTGCTCATAACATTATAGTCTAATAATTCTGCTTCTAGTTCCTCACTCCCTCTCTCCTGTTTATGTCTCTGGCTTTATCTATTTTGTTCCCGTTGTCTCAAACCATCTTCCCACCTTTCTTTCTCTTAATGGTTCTTACTCATCTTTGAACATTCTTATAACTTGCTACTGCTTCTGGGAAGCTTTCCTTGTACCCCTAGGTGGAATAAATGCCACCACTTCTTACTCCCACAGCACTATTTCTGTATGTGTCCACTCCAGGGGGCATGAGCTCCTTGAGTGGAAAGAGAACATCTATTCATTTTCCTCATCCTTTTCATAGCATAGGGCTTTGTGCATAAGGAATATTTAATATATTTTTATTGAACAGAATTTAAGATTTTTGAGCCTCAGTGTCCTTGAGGGTACTCTGAAGCCTGCTCCAGTTCTAAGAAAACTCAGCTATGGTTTTAGTTGGGGGCAACTTCCTGGAAGAGACAAGATGTGAGCTGTGCTGTGAAGAGCCAGGTGGACGGGGTTAGAATAATAGAAGTGAGGGGTATAATCAGAATTGATGAGCAAAGGTGAGGACAGTGCAGAAACAATGCTAACGTTAGGTTTCTGACACAGAGTAGCAAGAGGTGAATTAGGATGTGTAGAATTAGCTTCTTAGGAACTTCATGAGGGGCAGGAGGTTTGGGGGCTTATTTCCATAGGCAGAGGAAGCACTTGGGATTCTTGAAGAGAGGAGTGATATTTTCAGAGACATCCCACAGGAAGAGAAATCCAGCGCAAGATATAAGATGAACTCGAGTGGCAAACCAGTGGGAATCAAGGAGGACAAGAAGTTAAAGCAGTTCAATAGGTGCCTGGTGATGAGGGCTTGGACCAGAATGGCAGTTGTGTGAAAAAAAAGGAGAGTTAGTTTTTGAGCCATTAAAGGAGAAATGAATAGAGATTGATTGATTGCATGTTGTAACAACAGAGAGAAAAGAGTCATGACATTTTTAGATAAAACAGCAGAAATTTGGGGATACAAACTAAAAAAAAAGGAAATTGGAGAAGAAGGATGGTTTGTGGGGCAGCTGGTAACTTTGGCTTGAAATCTTTGAATTTGAGGGTATGAAACATCATGATTCTTCATAGTTACTGGTGTGATTAAGAGATACTCCATGCATTTGAGTGTGTGAAAGGGTTCATCAGGCAGGTGAATTCATACTACTGGCTTATAGGGTAGATTGAGTTGGGAACTGTGACATAAATTTAGGAATTATCAGCTTACAACTGTGAGAACTACTGGAGTTCATGAATTTCTGAAGGAAGTTATGAGGTGATAGAAAGGAAGAAGTCCAGGGATGAACCAGGAGAGGCTTCTGTCTTTGAGGTAAACAGAAGAACCATTGAAAACCAATGATTGTGTAAGATCTGCTAGATATAGATCTGTTGCTCTGAGCCTAAACCATCTATAACTCAGTTACATGCCACTCAAATAGACCAGAGTTGTCTGAACCAATCAGAAAGCAAATTTTCAATCATGAAAATATTTTAACATATATGGCCTATAAGTAGTCAGAAGATATGAAAGGTCAATAAGAGAAAATGAATATTCCAACAGAAAAATGGGCAGGAAGCAGAGGAGGAAATTTCTAAAACAAATATAAAAGTCCAAGAAAAATGCAAAAAAAAAATGTTTTCCATTGCACTGGAAATAAAAAATAAATTAAAATAATGTGATATGATTTTGTTAATTAGCACATAGGAAAACATTCAGTTAAAAAACATCACTCTGAATTAGCAATGGTATGGGAATCAGATGCTTGGTGGAAAAGTAAACTCGTACAAACTTTTCAGCGCCACTTCGGTGATATTGATAATATTTAATTCAAGTGACTTGGTTCAGCAAGTTCTTAAAACTTGAAAGACTAATTGATTTGCACCAGTATAAATGTAAAAGTGTTCATTTCAGCTGTGCTTATAGTTGTTATACAAGGTATAACATAAACTCTTTCTTGCTGATCTTAATTATTAAAATGAGTCTATGCATTGAATAGTTTTAAACTTTTATGCTGAATATCTGGCATTGCAGCTCTCAAATTGTAACTTTTTTCTTATGTTATGCTCTGACACATTGAGTATTTTTATCTGGTATTTAAATTGATTAATTTATGACACTTAGTTTTCCTCATTTATAACTGTACTTTATCTGCTTCAAAATTCTCTCCCAACCTCATTCTCATTGGAACTCATTTTGTTGTGGTCAACTATCTGGTCTCCTCTTTTCTTTTTTTAATTGAAGTATAGTTAGCATACAATGTTGTGTTAGTTTCTGCTGTATAGCAAGGTGATTCAATTATATGCATATATATAAGAATATACATGTATTGTTTTTCAGATTCTCTTCCATTATAGGTTATTATAATATAGTGATTATAGTTCCCTATGATATAGGTAGATCTTTGTTGTTTTATTTTTATATATAGTAATATATATCCATTAATCCCAAACTCCTAATTTATCCCTCCCCCCTTTCCCCTTTAGTAACTATAAGTTTGTTTCCTTATCTGGGAGTCTGTTTTGCAAATAAGTTCATTTGTATATATTTTTTTTAAGATTCTGCATGTAAGTTATATATTTTTCTTTCTCTGTATGACTTCACTTAGTATGATAATTATTAGGTCCATCCATGTTTCTGCAAATGACATTATTGTATTCTTTTTTATGGGTGAGTGATATTCCATTGCACATATGTACCATATCTTCTTCATCCATTCATTTGTCAATGGACATTTAGATTGTTTCCATGTCTTAGCTATTATAAATGATCTGGTCTTCTCTTAATGTTTCATGGACATATCATCATAGTATCTCTCACGCTAATGGACTGCACATAAATCAGTAAATTTTATGCTTCTTAAGCTATAATAAATCTCTGAAAAACTAAAGCAGTGGTTCAGAAATGCAGAAAATACTTTATAAATGCATTCATAAATGCATTCATTTTTTGCAAACACTTTTATACTCCAGATGCAGCTAAAAATAAGTGACTTTACATGTTTTGAGAATTCTAAATCTAGTTGCTAAAAAATATTAAGTAAATACAAACTTAGAGGCTTGAACAATTCCTTATAAAGAGTGAATGAGACCATCAATTGCCATGATCAATATTTATAAAGAAATTAGTTAACATTAGGAGTTCCCGTCATGGCACAGTGGTTAACGAATCTGACTAGGAACCATGGGGTTGCGGGTTCGATCCTTGCCCTTGCTCAGTGGGTTAACGATCCGGCGTTGCCGTGAGCTGTGGTGTAGGTTGCAGATGCGGCTCAGATCCAGCATTGCTGTGGCTCTGGCATAGGCCGGTGGCTGCAGCTCCTATTGGACCCCTAGCTTGGGACCCTCCATATGCCACGGGAACGGCCCAAGAAATAGCAAAAAGACAAAAAAAAAAAAAAAAAAAAAAAAAAAAGAAAGAAAAAAAAAGAAATTAGTTAACATTAAATGTTAGTATTTTAATTTGCTGGGGTGATCACATGCAAACCACTCCCTCATGACTCTTAGGCAGTTATCCTAAGTGTTTTCTAGGTGACGTATGGATGGATGGATGGCAAATATTTGGAAACATTTGGAGATTGTTTAAATAGATAAAAATACATAACAATTATTTTTAACCTTCACTTTTTTAACAACATAGAATGAGGTAAATCTTTATAATTATTTGTTACTGCTTGTTTGATCAGTCTTAAGTTTCTTGGATATTGCTAAGAACCATGAGGGAAAAAGACCAGTTATTAGGCGTTAGATGTGTTAGAACTGGTTAAGTGTTCAAGTTCAGTTTAAGTTTATACTGAAGTCTCTCAGTGTTGCCCATTTTCACTAAATTTTTTTTCTCCTTAGTATATTTCCAAATGTATCTTAAAAGTACCAAGCAATATGACATGATTATTTTGTACTGAAAGGAACAGGAACATGTATAGAGAGTTCTCAATTTATGATGATTCAACTTAGAATTTTTCAACTTTATGATGATGCAAAACAATAAGAATACAGTAGAAATCTTATTTTGAATGCTGAATTTTGGTATTTTCCACATCGCCCCTTCAGCTGTGAGTAGACAACTGATGTACTTAGAACCTCCTTACCCGTACAGCTATTCTGTTTTTCACTTTCATTACAGTATTCAATAAGTTATATGAGGCATTCCCATTGCAGTGCAGCAGAAATTAACCCTACTAGTATCCATGAGGATGTGGATGCAATCACTGGCCTCACGCAGTGTGCTAAGGATCCAGTGTTGCCACGAGCTATGGCGTAGGTTACAGACGTGGTTTGGATCTCACATTGCTATGGCTATGGCTGTGGCCAGCAGCTGTAGCTCCAGTTTGACCCCTAGCCTGGGAAATTCCATGTGTTGCAGGTATGGCCCCAAGAAGCAAAAAAGAAAAAAAAAATTATATGAGATATTCAATACTTTATTATAAAGTAGGCTTTGTGTTAGATGATTTTGCTCAACTGTAGGCTAATGTAAGTGTTCTGAGTACATTTAAGATAGATCAGGCTAAGCTGTCATGTTCAATAGATTAGGTGTATTAAATGCATTTTTGACTTAGGATGTTTTCAACTTATGATGAGTTTATTGGGATGCAACCCCATAAAAACTGAGGAAGATGTGTAGTTTTATACAAATCTCATTTAAGGAATGTTACTGTAATGTATAGAAATGCATTGTTTTTCATAGGTATGCTGGGCAGAGAAAAGATTGCAAATCACTCATCTTGTGTCACAAGGATGAGTCACTGGACAATCCTAGTTAGCTGTAGCAGAGAACTATAAAGCTCCTAGGAGACACCTTAGAGAATTTGTTCCGGATTCATTCTTCCCATCTAGGAATGGAGGTAATGATCTTTATTATCTAGTTGGCTATGTTTTTATCTGTAAAATGACACGCTATTTCTGTTGAGTTTGTCATGTGGATAATAGTGGTATTTGGCCAGAGATCTAGGGTTGCAAATCTTTGAGTTCTTTGTGGCTACAACCACTTCCTGGGATGGTCTCAGAGAAACATATCCATGGAGGTCCAAGTAAGGCAAAGCACATTTCATATTTCTGTAGAACTCTTGGCTTAAACCCCAGTAGTGTAACTTGTTAAGGAGTTATAGACTCCTCTTTGCCTAAGCCCCCATCAAAGTCAATTCTGTCTCATGTCCCTTCTCTGACCCCATCTACCCTTGGTTTCTATACCATTTCATTCTCAAGAGCAGGGTAAGCAGGAGTTCCCGTCGTGGCACAGTGGTTAATGAATCCGACTAGGAACCAAGAGGTTACGGGTTCGGTCCCTGCCCTTGCTCAGTGGGTTGACGATCTGGCATTGCCGTGAGCTGTGGTGTAGGTTGCAGACGCGGCTCGGATCTCACGTTGCTGTATCTCTGGCGTAGGCCGGAGGCTACAGCTCCAATCTGACCCCTAGCCTGGGAATCTCCATATGCCACGGGAGCGACCCAAGAAATAGCAAAAAGACCAAAAAAAAAAAAAAAAAGAGCAGGGGAAGCAAATCCAAGGTGGTGCAAAGCAGAGAATATCTTTTTTAATATCTAGTATATCTATGGTTTAACCTGTAAGCCCCAGGGAAGCATCCTCAGTCACATAGGTGAAAGAGTTAGCCTTGGAGCTTTAATCTCTCAGTTTTATCAAGAACTCTAGTCCCCGGTACGTCAGGTCTGTTAATGTTTTTGAATTTAATCCAAAAATGGTGGGTAGGGGAAATAGAAAGGAAGAGGCCAATGTGTTAACAATTATTGAGAGACAGGATGGAAGAAATATGGCAAGGTGGTCAAGAGAGGTGACTCTGGTGCCACACTACCTGGATTAAAACCCTATTTCTGTCCCCTATGACATACTCAAGTTACTTAATGACTTTGTGCCTCTGCTTTCTCAGCTGTGAAATGGAGGTGATAATATGTGACTTACAATAATTAAATTACTTGATAGAGGCAAACATTTATTTGCTCTAAGTGCTTCATAAATGTTTATCCTTATCCAGACATATCATGTTGCTATTCCATCAAAACATCACAGTGTTGTGTGTCTAGGAAATGGTCCACAGTGTCCTGAAAAACGAAGTGTATTCGTAGGGGACTCAGGTAGACTTGTTTGTTCTAACTTGTCATAATCAATTGATTTTAAAAATAGGCATCCAGAAATTCCCATCCTGGTTCAGCAGAAACGCATCTGACTAGCATCCACGAGGACACAGGTTTAACTTCCTGGCCTCATTCAGTGGTTTAAGGCTCCAGCATGCTGGTGTAGTTCACAGATGTCGCTTGGATCTGGTATTGCTGTGGCTGTGGCTGTGGCCAGCAGCTGTAGCTCTGCTTCGAGCCCTAGCCTGTGAAACTCCATATGCCACAAATGCAGCCCTAAAAAGACACACACACACACACACACACAAAGCAGCCAATATATTAAGTTATAATGGATGGTACAAATGCTAGTAATCTAGAATGTTCTGTTTAGATTATTTGGTCAGGTCTCTACATATAGAAAAACTACATGAGGTGGGAAGTAAACTATGATGAGAAAGCTGAAAGAAAAACATAAAATTAGATTACGAAGAATTAGGTAGGGCATCAACTTCAATTATCAAATGCGCCCATCATCCCTCAGAAAAACATATAGATTGGTAGGTGAGTGCTATCTTTATTAAATAGTACAGGAGACAGAGGCAAAAAACACTGCTTTTTGAACTTCTCATTTCTAGACTCCAAGCAATGTGTCTCCCATGCTGTTATTGGCTTTCACTTCCAATACACTAAAATTGTTGTTTTCATATTTATTACTTAACAATCATATGTTAATCTTGTTTTCCTGAGTCTGCATGCTATTTTCTGTGATTCAATCCAGAGGTTCCCAAATCTTAGGCATCCAATTATAAATACTATTTTAGAGCAATGCTCCTCAAATTAGCATAGGAAGCACCTGGATGTCTTATTGAAAGGGAGCATCTGACTCAGTAGGTCTGGAAGGGGACCCAAGAATCTGCATTTCTAAGAAGTTCCAGGTGATACCAATGCTGCTGGTCCACAGAGATACTGTGAATAGCAAGTTTGCAGGTTACTAGTATGGATCCTAATGCCCCCTGTTGCCTTTAATTTTTTTTCCTGCTACAGAAAGAGGTAATTTTTTAAGTTCTGAAAGTACCATACGAATTGGGCAGGGGGATTTTCAGTTGTCCATAGGGGATTTCTCTTTTGTATACTAATAGCATATAACCTCTCTGAGCACTTCGTATGGCTCTTATTAGAATGTTTGAGAGAGTACTTTGTAAACTTAAGACTTATACAAACTAGGCAGCCTGCTATGCACCATTAACCACTTCTTAATAAATAAATCCTTCTGGCTATATGGATTGTCCATCTATGAAAAAATTGCATGGCAGAGTAATGTCTATTATGTATAGCATCTACCCTTGTGTTTTGATATGTGTTTTCATCTGAATTATTTATTTATTTGTTTTTTTATTTCCCCAATATACAGTTTTTTTCCTTACTGTACAGCATGGTGACCCAGTAACATATACATGTATACATTCTTTTTTCTCACATTATCATGCTCCATCATAAGTGACTAGACATAGTTTCCAGTTCTACACAGCAAGAGCTCATTGCTAATCCTTTCCAAAGGCAATATTCTGAATTTATTGCTGTTTTTCTGTCTGTGGTTTCTAGTACAAGGGTATGCCCTTATCAAGGAATGTGTCTTTTTTTTCTTGTTGCACATTTATGTGGAGCATGACTCCCTATCTCTTTGAACAAACTGCCAAAGTGTATTTTTTGGTACAACACAATCTCTGTTTTAGGTAAATGTTTCAAACAGATGCTCCATATTTGGTAAAAATCTGGTTTTGCTTGGTGGAATAATAAACAAATCATACTTATTTTCACACATTACTTTTAGACATTGTTGAATCATCATCATAACAACTACCATTTTTTGAGTTCTAACTTTGTACCATGAACTCATAGTTTACATACATTTATTTTTTCCTAATCATTGAAAGACACCTAGAATGTGAGGATTTTGTATTTGTCAGATCAGTTTCAGTTAAGCTGTAGTAACAAATTATCCTTAACGTTTCAGTGGTTTAGCAAAACAAACATTTATCACCTAATCTTGCAAAATCCAATGCTGGTCAGGAGGGATTCTTACTCTTCTGAGGCCATCACCTTGATTTGTGCCTGAGTCTTAATTTATAAAGGTGACTAAGTGACAACATAAGAGATCAATGCCACTGAAAGAAAAGTTTATCATTCTTCTCAGCTACCCTAGATATAAGTCATGATATACCATGCAGGTCTAGACTGGGAAGCACCAGAGCTAATTCGGAGGCAGAAATGGGCAAAAGGGAAAGGTCCAGAGCCCTTATTGTGTTTTCCATGGGAAAGTCAGGGCAGGGCAGGGGAACTGCTTAGGACTGGTATGAATAATATTGGTGGGCTTTGGACTATAAAGATTGTCTCTATTTGTCTGGTATCTGGCCTTGATTGATTTAGGGCAGGGGAAATATTGGCTTGGTATGTGAGATTTAGATAAGAACGGTAGTTGGGGATATGGACTTGGAATTGGTTGGAGGATTTATAACATGATTTTTGCATGCTCATAAAAGCTGGATCATAAGAACAACATAAGTTTGGCCATTAGTTTGGTTCTGATTAACGGATATCACATGGACAAATACAGAATCTAAGAAAACAGAACACATTTTAACACCTTGCCTGAGTTTATCATAGCTTGAGAAGACAGAGCCATAGGTCCTCATGGGATATTTTTAAAGACCAAATATCCATGTCTACATCATACTTCTAATGACCTCATAGCTCATTCCTTGGAAAGCTGAGAAACAGTTGCTCTGTTGATTAGGAAGAGAAAATAAGAGAGGGTTTGGTGAACACATATGTTGTCTCAGCCATTCCATAATTACCTCCAGTTTATTAAAGACTAAACTGAGATTCTGATGACTGTGATTTGTCCAAACTATTCATCTTGTAAATGGAAAGGCCAGGGGCTGAGTCTAGGTATTCCAAAGTCATCATCTTTCCCTGTATTACATGATCTCTGAATTGAATATGATAATCATAACCATGATAGATAAAATGGGCTGACTGGTCATTTTTAAAAATGTGTGTTTACAGTGAGAAGGCACTGGGATTGTGATTAGTGTGAAAGTCATAATTGAACTAAGAGTTTAGGAACCATCTAAATGTTAGTCTGCCATTCGGAGTATTAAAAATACAAAGAAAAGTGTCTGACTTTTTAACTGCATTATCAGATTTGGAAAATCATAGCCAAGGGCTTAAATGAGCCTGGTAAATAACAGTTAACGAAGACATTCACTTTTTCTCTGAAAAGAAAGATGTAAAGAGCACAGTCTTATCACTAGCAGGTACTTTCTGATGAAGTAGGTTGATGAGAGTCTGGCCACCATTCCCAGGGTCAGCATACCACATTCTTGCCAGTGCCACCTTGATAACACTCCTGGGGATTCATATACAACATTGCTAATGGTGAGGTCAAGGAAGGTACAGTCCAACACATTGGTGCAGAAAGTCCCCAGTTTTCACCACAATGAGTTCTTGGAAATTATGTCATAAAGCAGACATAAAGTATATTAAGTGGATCTTATATATTTACCAAATAAACAATGCTACACATTGGGGGTGAAGGTTGTCCTACTAATCAAGAACTAAATATCAATTGAGTCAAATATATAACTAGTTGAATTTTTAAAACAAGGATTCATAGACTTTAAAGTTCTATTATAATTTTAAAATAGTAAGGCCACAGTCTAGAGTTATAAAATGGACCCAAATCAGAGTTAATATTGACTCTGAAGAAGACTGTGGTAGACCACAAACTGTCTCTATAGCACATAAATTATATCTCTACTGTTTTGTACATTTCCCCCCAAACAATCTGCTATTTATAACAATTAGTAATTTTATTTGAAACTTTAGAATGTAAAGTTTTGTTGAGATAATCCAAGTGGCTCAAATATCTTTTAGAATCTGTCTGATGAAGTGTGAGCCAAAATAGATGATAGATAGATAGATAGATAGATAGATAGATAGATAGATAGATAGATAGGGACTTTTTTCTTCTATGAAGTTCCCACTGTGAATTGTACATTTTCAAAATCATTACTTGGACTTAATGAGTAGAGGGAGAGGTGTACCAGGGAAATATGGGGCAGTCTGCTATAGGAAAATGGCAAGGATTCAACTTGGACTTAAAGCCAGTTGAACCAAGATTGATAAATTCCTCCGTGATGGAATTGGCAACAATTTACATGACACCTTGTTTCAATTAGTGTGTCCCATTCCCTGAATAAATCATAGAAAATGCCCTGCTAACTAAAATATTTCCATATAGAAAGCCCATCTGTCAATGATCTAGAAATTTCACATCTAGATATATATGCAATAGAAATGAAAACTACGTCCTTGCAAAAAAGGATTCATGAATGTTCATATTATTCGTTTCAGTCAAAAAGTGGAAACAACCCAAATGTCTATCAATTGGTGAATGTGCCATATCCATACAATGGAATATTATTTGACTGTAATAAGGAATGAAATACTGATACATGAATAAAATACTGATAAATGAATAAACCTTGAAAACTTTGTGCTAATTGAAAGATACAAGACACAGAGGGCTGCATATTGTGTGCTTCCATTTATATGAAAAATTTAGAATAAGAAAATCCGTAGAGACAGAAAGTAGATTAATGGTTGCTAAGGTCTGGGGCCCGGGGTGGGGTGGAGACAATGACCAAGAGATATAAGATTTCTTTTGGGGGGTGATGAAATGTGCACCCATCACCCCAATAAATTTTAGAACAACATGGTGAGTCACTGAATTGTACACTTTCAGTGAGTGAATTGTATGGTATTTGAAAAATATCCCAACAATAACAAAAATAGGAAAACTTTATCTGCCAAACAGATCACCACCCCAAGAAGCAGTACTAAACTAATTTTGTTTGTTGATTTAATGCTTTTGAGGGTTGCACCTGTGGCATATGGAAGTTCCCAGGCTAGGGGTCAAATCAGTGCTACAGCTGCTGGCCTATACCACAGCCACAGCAAATCCAGATTCAAGCTTCATCTGTGACCTATACCACAGTTTACAGCAACACCAGATCCTTAACCCACTGAGCAAGGCCAGAGATTGAACTCGTGTCCTCATGGATACTAGTTGGTTTGTTACTGCTAAGCCATGATGGGAACTCCCTAAAACAATTTTAAATATTCTCTGATTTCAGGATCAAAAATAGGCCTTTGAAACAATATAGCAATGTTTATCGCACTCTGGTTTGTGGGGGAGGCAAAATAAACAAATGATATAATCCTAACTCACTCAGTGTTTAAGATATTTTTGAGGAGGTGAGAGTTACATCAGGGAACACTTAGAGAAATCCTACTTGTTTTCATCCTTATGACTTTTGGGACCATGTTTTTAGGTCAGTATATTTTTTTTTTTGTCCAGCGTGATGTATTTTTTTGATATTTATAAGTGCCTGCTAAGTTCTAGATATTATACTTATAAAGGAAGACCACTATTTCATCTCTGTCTCTTCAAAATGTCATGATCCAAGGGGCTAAAGGTTCAGAATGCTGAGACTATTAGGGGTGCTTACAGGGCTTTGGGTTGAGACTCTTGAAACACTGACTCATTTGGGCATGAGTATTCACTGGCTCTGTTGTCCTGAGCAACTCATTTATCTTTGAAATACAGTTTGTTTCTTTTATAAAATGATGGGGCTGGATTCTCTCAGGTTCCTTCCAACTCTGGATCCTACTTAGGTTGTATAGGATAATAATCAGAGTCATTTTAGAAAGACTTTTCCACTTTGTGCTGCTTTTAAGGAAAGAAAACGAATGCCTTTTGAAATAGAAACTCATTTTATAATTTGTTACATAAACAATGTACATTTGCCATGGTGATAGGAAACACTAACATTTTATGGTGAACAGTTATTAACTCATCTCTTACTTGCATGTGTGTGAGTAAATCACACTTACAGCTGAAAAGTGCAACTTCTCTTTACTCCCAGAAAGTGTTAGGATTGTATCCTTTGCCTATTGTACTACATTTATTTACAATTTTAGGAAGAGGAAAATTAATAATGAAACTTGAATAATCACCCATAATGTTACTGGTTTCCATATAGCCCATTATTCAAGACTCATTTATTAATCTTTTGCCATCTGTTGGCATTTGATCAAAAACCAAAAGATACAAAAATGAGTCATGGCTTCATGAGTCTTACTCTCTCTCTGTACTTTTTACCTTTATGGCTGTGAGTGAGAAAGAAGTTGTGTCATACCCAAACCCACTGATAGCCAGTAACAGAGGAAATGAAGGGGGCTCTTCAAAGCCTAAGGCAAGAATGTGTGTCTGTTGTGGTGACTAGCTTGGAAAATGAAAGTTTGATGTTGTTTTTCTCTGATAATTATTTTGATCTTCTGAATCCTGAGAGAGGAGAAAAAGCAGGAAGCAGAGAATTTTGTATAGGACACATTCCCTGAGATAATGCGGATTCCATGTGCTCTTCGGAATGTTTTGACATTTGGTGCCATTGGACAAAAAACGATGATGGGTTGAATGTTTGTGTCCCTCTAAAATTTGTATGTTGAAGCTCTGAATTCAATATGATGGGCCTTTGGAAGATAATTAGGGTTACATGACATTGTGGGGATGGGACCCTCATGACTGGATTACTGCCTTTTCAAGAAGATGAAGAGCCCCTGCTCTCTCTCGCTCTCTCCCTCTTTCTGTCCTGTCTCTCTCTCTGTACCGAGGAAATGCTATGTGAGCACACAGTGAGAAGGCGGCTATCTGCAAGCCAGAAAGAGGGTCTTTACCAAGAACTGAATCCAAGGTTACGCTGACCTTGGACTTTTCAAACTCTAGAACTCTGAGAAATAAATCTGAGGGAATCTCTCTGTAATTGAAGTCACCCTGTTTATGGTATTGTGTTATATAGCAGCTGCTGAAGACAGGGTTTGCTGTTAGTGAAAGAGCTGCTTCGGCATTTAAATCCCCAGGATATATAGACTCGTTATAAACAATATTACATTCTGACTCTAGGACCTGTTTAACCATATTATCCTTCTTGCCACACACCTAATCCACTAGCAGCTGAACTGAGCATGAAAGACACTTTGTATTAAATGGAGTATTCCTGTCGCAAAAGGGAAATGAGGGAACTTTCTCTTATATGAGTAGCTCCAACCTAGAAAAACCATTAAGACTTCTCTGCTGAAACCAGGACCAAGTAGCTATTTCAAGTGAGGGGAGTTGTCCCATAGCACATGTAAACAGTATCACAAAAGCATTTTTAAATTCTTGAATCATAGATACTCAAATTTGAGAGGAAACCTAGTAGTCATCTAGTATCGTCTTTCGTTATAAATGGAGAGACTCAGATGGCCAAGAAACACATGAAAAAATGCTCAACATCGCTGATTATAAGAGAAATGCAAATCAAAACTACCATGAGATTCCACGTCACACCAGTCAGAATGGCCATCATTCATAAATCCACAAATAACAAGTGCTGGAGGGGCTGTGGAGAAAAGGGAACCCTCCTGCACTGCTGGTGGGAATGTAAACTGGTACAGCCACTATGGAGAACAGTTTGGAGATACCTTAGAAATCTATACATAGAACTTCCGTATGACCCTGCAATCCCACTCTTGGGCATCTATCCGGACAAAACTCTACTTAAAAGAGACACGTGCACCCGCATGTTCATTGCAGCACTATTCACAATAGCCAGGACATGGAAACAACCCAAATGTCCATCGACAGAGGAGTGGATTCGGAAGAGGTGGTATATATACACAATGGGATACTACTCAGCCATAAAAAAGAATGACATAATGCCATTTGCAGCAACATGGATGGAACTAGAGAATCTCATACTGAGCGAAATGAGCCAGAAAGACAAAGACAAATACCATATGATATCACTTATAACTGGAATCTAATATCCAGCACAAATGAACATCTCCTCAGAAAAGAAAATCATGGACTTGGAGAAAAGACTTGTGGTTGCCTGATGGGAGGGGGAGGGAGTGGGAGGGATCGGGAGCTTGGGCTTATCAGACACAACTTAGAATAGATTTACAAGGAGATCCCGCTGAATAGCATTGAGAACTATGTCTAGATACTCATGTTGCAACAGAAGAAATGGTGGGGGAAAAAGTGTAATTGTAATGTATACATGTAAGGATAACCTGACCCCCTTGCTGTACAGTGGGAAAATAAAAAAAAATTATTAAAAAAAATAAATGGAGAGACTCAAGAAAAATAAGTGACTTCTCCAGGTCCCATAGTCATTAACAATTATTTTCAGCACCTTGATCTCCTGAAACTAAATCTGGTGTTGTTTTATTTATATATCATTAATTAAACATATGTTTAATTTACACATAATTGTATATATTTTTTGAATAATTATTTCAACCTTTCTAGTCTCCCTTTACACATCATATTAACATTCATATTGCAAGGTATTCCATTCATAATTACTACAGCTTGATAAAAAAACTTCACATACATACACCCAAGTCTACACCAAATTTGGTCACTTTACTAAATCATTAAAATAATAAAAGCATTAAAAACATTATCATAATTACTTTAAAGCAATAAAGGTCTGAGGTACTCTGGGAAGGACGTTCTTATACAAGTGTAAGATGTCAACAGCATCAAACTCTTCAAATGAGGTTACCAGATACTTGGTCAGCAAGTACACTCTAATGACAATGACTTTGATATGATATATATATATATATATATATTACTATATATACTATAATATATAGTATACACTATATATTGTATATAACATATATTTACTATACTATATAGTATATCTAGTATAATATATATATGTATGTGTATATAATATATAGCATAGGTTTGCTTTTATTTAAGAACTTGAAATACCAATTGTGGTATCTCCTTATATGAATATATAAGACCTTAAAGAAAATTAGTATTATACAGTATGTATTCATTATTACCTGCATAGCTCTTCTTACTTTTTTTTTTTTTAATTTCTTCTTTTTTACTGTGGTAAGGACACTTAACATGAGGTCTACCTTTTAAAAAAATATTTAAGTGCCCAGTACCTTACTGTTAACTCTAGTCACAATGTGTTTTTAGTTGGGGGGTCACTACCCCCGTGGCACATGGAGGTTTCCAGGCTGGGGGTCTAATCAGAGCTACAGCTGCTGGCCTACGCCACAGCCACAGCAATGCCAGATCCGAGCCACATCTGTGACCTACACCACAGCTCACGGCATTGCTGGATCCTTAACCCACTGAGCGAGGCCAGGGATCGAACCCACAACTTCATAGTTCCTAGTGGGATTCATTTCTGCTGCACCACGACAGGAATTCCTATAGTCACAATGTCAAACAGCAGCTCTCTAGAACTTATTCATCTTGTAGAAATGAAACTTTATACCAGTTGAACAGCAACTCTCCATTTCTCTCTTCCCCCAGCTCCTGGAAACCACCATTCTAAGCTCTGTTTCTATGGGTTTGACTATTTTAGATTCTTCATATAAGTGGATTCATGTAGTATTCGTACTTTCGTGACTGGCTTATTTCATTTAGGATAATGTTGTCCAGTTTCATCCATGATGTTGCTTTATGGCAGATTTCTTTCCTTTTTTAAGGATGACTAATATTCAATTGCATGTATATACCACATTTTAAAAATTCATTTATTTATCAATGTACATTGTTTTTTTAATTTTCAAAAAAAAATTTCACATGTAGAACAAGAAACTGGGATTTTTATTCCTCATTTTTCCTCTCATAATGGTGAGCACAGTGTTTTGTACATGATTGTTACTCAATAGTAATTCACTGTTTTCCTCGTAAAACATAGTTTAAAAAGTTGTTAACTATGCTTGCTTAACCAGTGTAAAAATTAAGGCATAAACCTGTCTGGGTCTATCAGCTCTCCATGCCTCAGTAGTCTTAGCTGAAGACGAGATGATAGTATCCTTTTCTCTTAGGGTTATTACGTCAGATGGAAGATGGCCATAAATTCTTTGCTACTTTCCCCCATCAAGAGCCAGTGGTAGAATTGCTGCTATGGCTCAGTGGGTTAAGAACCCAATATAGTGTCTGTGGGGATGTGGGTTTGATCCTTTGCCTTGCTCAGTGGGTTAAGGGTTGCAGATACTGCTTGGGTCCCGTGTTGCCATGGCTGTGGTGTAGGCCTGCAGCTGCAGCTCCAATTCGACCCCTAGCCTGGGAACTTCCGTATGCTGCAGAGGCAGCCATACAAAGAAAAAAAAAATTAGAACGGTCAGTGGTTATTTCTCCTCCTCTTGAATCTAGGCTGGGCTGTGACTGCTTTGACCAACAGAGAATTAGATGTGATGGCATGTCAACTCTGGCCCTACCCTTTAAGATAGTGGCAGCTTCTTCCTCAGCTTCTGGAGCCTAAGCTTCCATGCAAAAAGTTCAGCTACCTCAGGAGACACCACATGGAGAGAGAGAAGGTAAAGGGTCAGAGAGCTCACCCTCCCAGTCTCCGAGCCATCACTGCCAAGGCATCCAGCACGAGGAATGCTGTCTTAGACTCTCCAGCAATCAAACCACTGATTGAACAAGCCATATAAAATAGGCAAATGTCCAAATTCCTGACCTAAATAATTGTGAGATATAGCTAAATTATTTTGTTTTAAGCCATCTATTTTAGAGATAGTGAACTATGCTGCAGTAGAGAACCTGTGTAGTTTCTTGAGAAATAAATGGGTTTATATATAAAACATTTAGAACAGGGCCTTTTTCCATGCTTTCACCTTCTCCTTCCTCTTTGTCTTCCTATTATTTTTTTCTATCACTTATAAAATAAGTTAGTGAGCAAATCCTGAAGTTTTACACCAATATTCATTTTACTTTTTTGTCCCATGACACTGGTATGCAACACAGCCTAGAGGCCTCATTTCTTGTCTTTTCACTTTCATTATATTATGTTATGTTATATTATAATCTGGTAGCCACAATCCACTTGAGCACATGAGATTTCAATTTGGCATGTTATTTATGAATTTCTATTCTTCATTCATTTATTCATCCATTCATTCATTTAACAAATATTTATTGAGCCTCAAATCTGTGCCAGAAGCTGTGTGGGTTGTTGGGAAAACAGGATGAAAAAGCAGACAAGCATCTTATCCTGAGGGTGCTTATAGTTTTATGGGGGTGATTTATTAATAAGTGCATAGAAAAATAACTTTCAGAGAAAAATCCTATGGAGGAAATAAAGATGATGAGAGTGAAAAACAGAGAAGCATTTCAGATAAGGAGGTTAGGGAAGACCTATTGGAATTAGGACACCTAAGCTGAGGCTTGGAGAACGAAAAGGAGCCTATCAAGTGAGGAGTATGGGGAATAAGATTCTGTCTTCCAGGCAGAGATGGACAAATGTAAGTTCCCTGAGGCTGGAAAATTCTGGAAGAGAAAGGGAGCCAAAGTTCCTGGAGCCTGGTATGAGATGCAGTGGGAAAGGTGAGTAGGGACCTGATCCCTCAGGGCTTTGTTTACTCAATCTTGGCAGGAAGTTTGTGTTTTATTCTAGGTGAAGAGGGAGACCTGATTGATATTTTAGAAGGGTCGCTCAGGATGATGTGGGGAGAATGGATTTACAAAGGGAGGAAGTAGAAGCAACAAAAGTACTTAGGGAACAGAAGTCCACAGAAAAGGAGGCAGCTTTGTTGAGGGCAGAGGCAGTAGAGCAGAGGGAGAAGCAGAGGCCTCTGAATGATGGGAGCAGGACAGTGTAGTGGTTGAGATGCAGGTTCTGGAATCCAGGCACCCTGGGTCCATCATCCCCACCCTAACATTTAGAAGTCACGGGAACGTTGGTGACTTAACCTTGTTCTGCCTCAGTTTTTTTTCTCTGTACAATTAGACTCACATGATTTCTATTTACAGGAATGTTGTGAGTACTAAATAAATTAATACTTTAAAAAGCACTTGAAAAAGTCTTTGACATGTAGTAAGCATTCAGTAATTGTTCTCTATTGTTAGATTTTGAAGGTGGTACCTAGGGAAATTGCTAATAAATTGGATTTGTCAGATCAAGAAAAAAGACAAGACAAAGACTATGTCTTCCTTAAAATGAATTTCAGAATTCCCAAGCAGAAATACTCTTCCATCTCTGTGTAACCTCCTAGCATTTTTGCTTTTTATGGAAGATATTATCACACATTCAGCCTTATATTATGGTTTATTGAGTGTGTGTGTGTGCGTGCGTGCATGTGCACATGTGCGCACACATGTGTGCTTGTGCATAATTGATTATTTGGGGGGGTAAGCTTCTTACAGACTAGAACTATGTCTAATTCACAGGGTATAAGACGGTGATTTCCAATTAGAACAGAAGTGGAGAAGGCCAATGAAAATCAAATCATATATGAATTTCTTCTCAATTACAACCTTCACCTTTGCCCTCACTGGGAAGATTCTGAAACAATTACCAAAATGAGACATTATTGTCAATGGAAGTGTATTTTAGCCCTGAAATATTTTTGGGTAGGAAAAATGTTAGGAACACAGATCCTAAGTATAAATTAGTAATTGTAATGTTGCACATTTGTTTCATTGAATTGAGAATGGTTGTGTGCTTCATGGTATTTCAAAGTTATAGATATGTAATTATCTGTATCAGATGATGATAAGGTTAACTGTGCCAGTTATTGGAAATAGCGGAGATAATGTGATGTAAGGAACCCAGGTTAAAGTAATATGTATACAATGATAATATTTAAAATATGTGTAAAATATTAAGGGTCAAAGGAGAGAATTTAATATGCAATAATCTTTTTTTTTTTTTGGTCTTTTTGCCTTTTCTAGGGCTGCTCCTGCGGCATATGGAGGTTCCCAGGCTAGGAGTCTAATCAGAGCTGTAGCTGCCGGTCTACACCAGAGCCATAGCAACACGGGATCTGAGCCACATCTGAGACTTACACCACAGCTCACAGCAATGCCAGATCCTTAACCCACTGAGCAAGGCCAGGGATTGGACCTGCAACCTCATGGTTCTTAGATTCATGAACCACTGCGCCACGATGGGAACTTCAGTAATCTTTTGTTTCAAGTTTAATAGGATATTTTTCTTACAAAGTTAAAAAACAAACCTCAGGGTTGCCCTAAGTACCTTCTATGCAACATTAATTAACTCTCCATATGCTTCTAGTGAACAGAATTTCTTTATCAAATAAGTTTATGAATGGCTTCTGTAGAGAGTCCCTTCTTGGAAATACATAGATCATCAAATCCTATGGGATACAACTTCTCTTTGTACTTCTCAGCTTTCTTCAGACTAATTTAACCCCAAACCCTTTCCACAAGGGACACTTGTGAACATTTCCCAGAACCACTGTCTCTGTAACAACTTCAGGAAAAATATAGGTCCAGGATTCATTCATCTATGTAAATGGGCTTTGGTGACTTTCCCTATGAGCTGTTCCTGTTAAAACAGATGAGGAGCCCCTGTATATGATCCTAAAATCATATTTTCTCTTTACTTTTCAATCTTTTTAAAGTACTTTGACTGTTATGTCTGATGACATTTCAATAGGTATTTCTAAAGATTCTTTTCTTGAAATATGTTGGTCAAAAATGAGAAGATTAAATCATAAGATAGGACAAATACTATGGGTTGTATTATAAGCTGCCAGATGGCTCTCCAAAGGGACTGAATGACTTCGTAACTTAATGTCATATACATGTACTTTTTACATTAAATCAGTAAATATGCCATCGTGCCTCATACTTGTTCTAAATTGTAATCTTTAATTACTATAAAAGCTGAAATTTTCCCACATGTTTCATCACTATGTTTACTAATCTATGAACTATTTGCATCATTTTAGTTTGTGTTAAACTTAGCTATCTTTATGAAAAGTTAGAAATATACTCAGGAAACAGAAATGAAAACTGAGTGGAAACCACTCAATTTCTTTTTACTACGGATGACAGACAGCGTCAAGCCCAGTTAACTGAATCAGACCAAGGCAGCCTTGCCCCTTCCCACAAATCCCATCCTCTCAGCTCTCCACATAGAATGCAAGCTCCATGAAAGCAAGGATCATGTCAGGTGTGTTTCTTTATGCTATACTTGGCATACAGTTGATTTTTAGTAAGCAGACATGGAAAGAAGGAAGCAAGAAAGGAGGGTATCAAGTAGGAGGACAGCCAAGCAGACTGGAAGGGGAGGGATGGAGGGAGGCCTTATACTTCTGAAAAATGTCCTCATAATAGATCGCTTTGTCCTTTAATATATTTAGCATTTAACAGCAGAAAATGTGCTATATTTCTTATTTTTCATACTTCCTTGATCAAATCACATAATCTCATTGGTTCCATTTTATAGGTGGGGTGGGGTGTCTGTGAGGAGATTCCCTGAGGTTCCATCCTGCCTTAAAATGATGCTGTGATTATACTCCAAGCATAACTTTCGTCCAAACTTAGCTGGAGATAAACAAATATATATATATATATATATTCTTCTCTCCTCTCATTTCCCAGTACAAGCAAGGGTGACCCTCATTTGTCTCCCCAACCATTTGCACAAATGCACACTCTCAATCACATGGTAATTCCTGCCTTAGAGTAATTGATCAGAGAATTTCCCCTCCTGAAATATCTTCTCCTTCCTTCTCTGCTCCCCTACATCCTTCCGACCCTTCAATGCTTGCTTAAGTCATATTAGAAGCCATAGAATCATAAAAAAAAAAACCTGCTGTCTGTGCATTACCTTCACTTTCTATTTTCCTCTTACAAGTTCCTTGAACTTTTCAGGGAGTCCCTCTAGACTTCTCCAAGTAAGGGCAGCTACCAGCTCCAGCTGTCTGTCTACACAGGGACCCTGCCTGCTTTTGATAAAACTCTCAAACCTTGGATAGGTCCCTGGCTGTGCCCCGGGGCAATCCCCCCAGGCCTGGAGCTGACGTGGTTTGAACTCCCACGCAGAGCTGTTCTGCCCTACTTCTGGATTTTACTGTAACTTGCTTAGCAGCCAGCAGCCGGAGGTGGAGAAGGTGCAGAAAGGCCCTGTGGGTTTGCTTTTGATAATGTTCAAATTGTTTCCAAAACTGTTCAGCATTTCCTGCCCTTGTTAATAGTCTCCTTGAACTCTCTCTCTCTCTCTCTTTTTTTTTTTTTTTTGGTCATTGCCTGACCTTCCTGGGCTCCATTCCCTTATTCTTTATTATTCATTTTGATTATTCACACCCCTCTTTCTCAGTGTTTCTCATCAGCATGCTATGACTTTTCCATTTCTCTGTCTCCTTTACTCCATACTAGCCTCCCTCCAAGCACCCAGATGTCCCTTGCCTTTCTTCATGTCATGACTTTCTTTGTCATCACTGTCACATCTTTCCTTTGGCATCCAGTTATTGGCATTGTCCCTTACCACTATTTAAGTAACAAGCTGCTTTTTTTTGGCTGTGTCTGTGGCATGTGGAAGTTCGCCAGGCCAGAGATTGAACCCATACCACAGCAGTGGCCCAAGGCTCGGCAGTGACAATGCCAGATCCTTAACCCATTGAGCCACCAGGGAACTCCAGGTAATAAGGTTTTTAAGACAAAAAAAAATTTCCAAGCCATGTAGTGGTTGAAATCAGACCTGAGTTCAGATGTTACGTCCAACCCTAGTTGTTTGACCTTGAGTGAATTACTTCAGCTGATTTGAGTCTCAGCTTGGTCCTTTCTTAAAGAGGGATGATGCGTGCCAACTTCAACGTATTAAGAGGTTCAGTGAGATAGTTTTATAGACACTACTTGATGTCACAATAGGTAATACTCCTCTTCCATTTCTATTCCCTACCTTTTCATGATGAGCCTATTTTATTTCTGTTTTGGTGTTTAGCTTACTACTTGTTCAAATATTTGAGCACTGAATACAGGGCAGGCACTGAGCTAGGACTGGAGATAGAGTGATGAAACCTGCTGGACAATGTCACTGCTCTCACGGAGCTTACAGTTTAGTGGGAGATTCAGGCAAGTAAACTGGCATCTTGCTCTGTTTTCTCCCCCCACTTAGGAAGGGCTCAGTGAGCACATGCTTCCTTGTGTCAGATACTCTGCTTCATGTTAGAGTCTCCAGGGAGTACTACTTCCGCTGGAGGAGCTGCAGCTTGACAACTAGTGTATTTGTCAGAGTGATGATTCAGAGAAGGAACTGACCATTTATTTATGGCGTGGGTCAGAGAGAAAAGAGGGGTGTAGGCAGGGCTTTACTGAAAAGTTAGGTCTGGAAGGTACTGCTGGTGGTATTCAGGATGGTGGAAAATTCTAGAGTGAGCCACAAACATGAAAAAGAGCAGTGTGACATGATATGGCTCCACAGAGCAATTAGAGACTGCAAGGGACTTAGTTCTGCTGAAGTATAAGCAGCAAGGGCGGAAATGGTAGGAAATGTGATGGATAGTCATGAGGGACTTGACCCGAATGTCATGATTGAGAATTGGGTTGTTGGTTTGACGTGCAAGAGAGCCAGTGAGGTACATAGAGAAACCCATTTGAGAAATCTAACTCTACTAGATCTGCTAAGAAGGAGTGGAGGGGGAAGAGACAGAAAGCAGGGGGCCTAGCAACTAGGATGCTGTCTCCCTTTAACAAATGAGGAAGCTAAGGTGTAGAGAGGTAAGGAGCATTTTCTTTTATAAAAATGTATTTATTTTTATTAAAGTGTAGTTGATTTATAGTGTTGTGCCAATTTCTGCCACACAGGAACCCATGTGTGTGTATATATATTATCTTCCATCATGGTCTATCCAAAGAGATTGGATAGAGTTCCCTGTGCTATACAGTAGGACCTCATTGCTTATGTATTCTAAATGGAATAGTTTGCATCTATTTACCCTAAACTACCAGTCTATCCCACTCCCCACCCCCCACTCCCCTTTGGCATCCACAAGTCTATTTTCCTTTTCCGTGAGTGTGCTTCTGTTTTGTCGATAGGTTCGTTTATGCCATAAGACGCATTTTCAAGGTCACAAAGGGGTAGAGGTGGGATTTAGACCTAGGTAGTCTGACTCTAGAGCATACACTCCAGCATATTAGATTAAATGAAAATAAAATAATACAGTGTAATCCTTAAACTTCAGTTTAGTCACTCTTAAACTTTAGCATCCTCAAAATTCCCCAGGGTTTAGTAACGTGAGCATGGCATGGCATGGCTGTGGAAGTGTGATGGGACGTTAAGAACCTCCTCACAGAGAGGAGGGTTCGTTGTTGGAAAAATGTGGAAGATAGGACTGGGGACACTCCTATCTCAAGCTGGATTCCAGAAGGTATTGAATGCCCACCTACTGAGCTTTGGATCTTATTAGGTAGGTCATTGAAAGTTTAATGGAACTAGTTTATTTACAACATTCATTTGGGAGTAGAATAAGTTATGAACTGGAGAAGAGAGATAAATCAGAGGTAGACCCCCAGCCTCCACATTCATTGCTTGAGCAGATGTCCTGCAGACCTTCACTCCTGGCAGTTTCCATCTGGCTTCCTCTTCCTCCTTCACCTAGTTTCTAAAGTTTAAACTTTGTGTTCTTATTTACTTCCCATTTTTTTTCTATAACCTATTTTTCTTATGTAATTCCTTTGTTAGTCCAATTTTAATTTGCCAGCCCACTTTTTTTCACGATTTAAATCTTTTATGTCATTAATGGTGTATCTTTACTTTTAATCTTTTATCTTTTTCTTTCATATTTTAAGCTTCTTAAATCTTTAAGTTTTAGCCTCCTGTTTATTTAAAAGATACAGTTTTTTTGTTTGTTTGTTTTGTCTTTACTAGGGCCACACCCACGGCATATGGAAGTTCCCAGGCTTGGGGTCCAATCGGAGCTGTAGCCACCAGCCTGCGTCAAGGCCACAGCAAGGCCAGATCCAAGCTTCATCTATGATCTACACCACAGCTCATGGCAACACCTGATCCTTAACCCACTGAGCAAGGCCAGGGATCAAACCCAAACCTACAACCTCATGGTTCCTAGTCAGATTCATTAACCACTGAGCCACAACAGGAACTTTTAGATTTTTTTTTAAATCAACTCTTAATAGGGTTTTTTGTAGGAAGGTTTTTTTGAGTTCTCTCAAGTTTATTCTTATAACTATTTTTGTTGTTATATTTATTATGTTTGCAGGTTCAGACATTTATTTTTCTATTTTCGAAATTTAACACATTTTAAATTTTAACCATTTTTGTAAGACTTTGAGATTCTTATTTCTCTTATCTTTAGTCTCATTCATTTATACATTTTCTCTTTTCTGCAAAGATGTAGAGTATCTGTGATTTCCTAGAAGTTGTACTTTACTGACATCTCATATTTTTCACTCCTTTATGAGTAAATATAAGTCTTAAAAATATAAACCTTCTGACATGTATATTTTATATGACATATTTTTTATGGAGAAAAATAATATAGGAAAACAGGGATAGTGAGTAGTGGGAGGTCTGCCTATAAAGTGACGTATAAGTAGAGGCCTGAATACAGTGAAAGAATCTGCCTTGCAGGTTTTTGTTTGTTTGTTTAATCATTTATTTATATATTTTTTCTACTGTGCAACATGATGACCCAGTTACACATATATATATACATTTTTTTTTCTCACATCACGTGTTCCATGATAATTGTTTAGACAGAGTTTCCAGTGCTACACAGCAGGATCCCATTGCTAATCCATCCCAAAGGCAACATTCTGCATCTATTTACCCCAAGCTCCCAATCCCTCCCAGTCCCTCCCCCTCCCCCAGGGCAACCACAAGTCTATTCTCCAAGTTCATGATTTTCTTTTCTGTGGAAAGTTTCCTTTTGTGCCATATTTTAGATTCCAGATATAAGTGATATCACATGGTATTTGTCTTTCTCTTTCTGACTTACTTCACTCAGGATGAGAATCTCTAGTTCCATCCATGTTGCTGCAAATGGCATTATTTTATTCTTTTTCTAGCCAAGTAGTATTCCATTGTGTATATAGACACCACATCTTCCTAATCCAATCATCTGTCAATGAACATTTGGGTTGATTCCATGTCTTGGCTATTGTGAATAGAGCTGCAGTGAACATACGAATACAGTTGTCTTTTTCAAGAAAAGTTTTGTCCGGATATATGCCCAAGAGTGGGATTGCTGGGTCATATGGTAGTTCTATGTATAGTTTTCTAAGGTACCTCCATACTGTTCTCCATAGTGGCTGTACCAGCTTACATTCCCACCAACAGTGCAGGAGGGTTCCCTTTTCTCCACACCCCGTCCAGCACTTGCTATTTGTGGACTTAGGAATGATGGCCATTCTGACTGGTGTGAGGTGGTATCTCATGGTAGTTTTGATTTGCATTTCTCTAATAATCAGGGATGTTGAGCATTGTTTCAAGTGCTTGTTGGCCACCTGTATTTTTTCCTTGGATAAATGTCTATTCAGGTCCTTTGCCCATTTTTCCATTGGGCTGTTGGCTTTTTTGCTGTTGAGTTGTAGAAGTTGTTTGTATATTTTAAAGATTAGGCCCTTGTCCATTGCATCATTTGAAACTATTTTCTCCCATTGTCTTTTTGTTTTCTTTTTGGTTTCCTTTGCTGTGCAAAACTTGTCAGTTTGATTAGGTCCCATTTGTTTATTTTTTGCTTTTATTTCTATTGCTTTGGGACACTGACCTGAGAAAACATTTGTAAGGTTGATGTCAGAGAATGTTTTGCTAATGTTCTCTTCCAGGAGTTTGATGGTGTCTTGTGTTATACTGAAGTCTTTCAGCCATTTTGAGTTTATTTTCATGCATGGTGTGAGGGTGTCTTCTAGTTTCATTGATTTGCGTGCAGCTGTCCAGGTTTCCCAATTATACTTGCTGAAAAGAATGTCTTTTTCCCATTTTATGTTCTTGCCTCCTTTGTCAAATATTAATTGGCCATAGGTGTCTGGGTTTATTTCTGGGTTCTCTATTTTGTTACATTGGTCTGTCTGTTTTGGTACCAGTACCACACTGTCTTGAGGACTATGGCTTTGTAATATTGCCTGAAGTCTGGAAGAGTGATGCCTCCTGCTTAGTTTTTGTTCCTCAGAATTGCTTTGGCAATTCTGGGTCTTTGTGGTTCCATATACATTTTTGGATTGTTTGTTCTAGTTCTGTGAAAAATGTCATGGGTAATTTGATAGGGATTGCATTGAATCTATAGGTGGCTTTGGGTAGTATGGCCATTTTTACAATATTAATTTTTCCAACCCAGGAGCATGGAATATCTTTCCATTTCTATATGTCTTCTTTAATTTCCTTGATTAATGTTTTATAGTTCTTGGCATATAAGTCCTTTATCTTTTTGGCCAGATGTATTCCCAGGTATTTGATTTTGGGGGGTGCAATTTTAAAAGATACTGTATTCCTTTTCTAGTATTTAATTGTTGGTATACAGAAATGTGACTGATTTCTGAATGTTAATCTTGTATCCTGCTACTTTGCTGAATTTGTTGATCAATTCAAGTAAGTTTTTGGGTTGAATCCTTAGGGTTTTCTATATATAGTATCATGTCATCTGCATTCAGTGACAGTTTTACCTCTTCTCTTCACTTTGAAGTAAATTGAACAGCATGCACCAAGGCCCTGAAGTAGGAGCATGTTTGGTAAGTTCAAACTTCAAGGAAACAGTGGCTGGAAGGGATAACAGTGAGGAGAGGGATATTTGATAAGGTCAGAGCAGAGTGCCAGGGTATAGAAGTTCATATATGGCCTTGTAGTCATGGAATGGATGTTGATCTTTGAGAAGCCCTAAGTGTTTATAAATTAGAAAAGGGCTATGCTCTGATTTATATTTTTACAGGGTCATTTTGGTTGCTCTGTTGAGAATAGGCTGGAGAAGGGCAAAGGAAGAAGAGGGAAACTTAGGCAATAATCTGGGCAAGATATCAGGCATAGCTGAGCTAGGCTGAGGGTTGTGAAGGTGGCAAGAATTGGTAAGATTCTTGATATATATATATAGAAGTTTGAATTGACAGAATCTGATGATACATCAAATGTGGAATATGAGAGAGAAAGAAGTTGAGGGTGAGTGCAAGATTCTTGGTCTGAGGAAGCAGAACGAATAAATTGCCTTATTTTGAGATGGGGAGGACAAAAGAGAAGCAGGCAGGGAACACAGTGGGGGAGTGGCAAAGGGTACTAGGTTTTCAGATTTGGTCGTATTACTTTTCAACACTTGATAGACATCCAAATTGATATATCAGGTAAGTGACCTAATAGGTGAGTCTGTAGTTTAGCATTCAAGTTCCACTGAAGATGTAAATTTGTTTATCTGATGCATTAGCATAGAGATGCTATTTATTATTATTTTTTAAATTTTATTTTTATTTTTTTTATTTTAAATAATTTTTTTTATTTTCCCACTGTACAGCAAGGGGTTCAGGTTATCCTTACATGTATACATTACAATTACATTTTTCCCCCACCCTTTCTTCTGTTGCAACATGAGTATCTAGACAAAGTTCTCAATGCTATTCAGCAGGATCTCCTTGTAAATCTTTTTTTTTTGCATATTTAATTTAATTAAATTAAATTAATTAATTTATTTATTTTTTTTATTTTCCCACTGTACAGCAAGGAGGTCAGGTTATCCTTACACGTATACATTACAATTACATTTTTTCCCCCACCCTTTCTTCTGTTGCAACATGAGTATCTAGACAAAGTTCTCAATGCTATTCAGCAGGATCTCCTTGTAAATCTATTCTAAGTTGTGTCTGATAAGCCCAAGCTCCCGATCCCTCCCACTCCCTCCCCCTCCCATCAGGCAGCCACAAGTCTCTTCTCCAAGTCCATGATTTTCTTTTCTGAGGAGATGTTCATTTGTGCTGGATATTAGATTCCAGTTATAAGTGATATCATATGGTATTTGTCTTTGTCTTTCTGGCTCATTTCGCTCAGTATGAGATTCTCTAGTTCCATCCATGTTGCTGCAAATGGCATTATGTCATTCTTTTTTATGGCTGAGTAGTATCCCATTGTGTATATATACCACCTCTTCCGAATCCACTCCTCTGTCGATGGACATTTGGGTTGTTTCCATGTCCTGGCTATTGTGAATAGTGCTGCAATGAACATCCGGTAGCACATGTCTCTTTTAAGTAGAGTTTTGTCCGGATAGATGCCCAAGAGTGGGATTGCGGGGTCATACGGAAGTTCTATGTATAGATTTCTAAGGTATCTCCAAACTGTTCTCCATAGTGGCTGTACCAGTTTACATCCCCACCAACAGTGCAGGAGGGTTCCCTTTTCTCCACAGCCCCTCCAGCACTTGTTATTTGTGGATTTATGAATGATGGCCATTCTGACTGGTGTGAGGTGGTATCTCATGGTAGTTTTGATTTGCATTTCTCTTATAATCAGCGATGTTGAGCATTTTTTCATGTGTTTGTTGGCCATCTGTATATCTTCCTTGGAGAAATGTCTATTCAGGTCTTTTGCCCATTTTTCCACTGATTGATTGGCTTTTTTGCTGTTGGGTTGTATAAGTTGTTTATATATTCTAGAGATTAAGCCCTTGTCGATTGCATCATTTGAAACTATTTTCTCCCATTCTGTAAGTTGTCTTTTTGTTTTCTTTTGGGTTTCCTTTGCTGTGCAAAAGCTTTTCAGTTTGATGAGGTCCCATGGGTTTATTCTTGCTCTAATTTCTATTGCTTTGGGAGACTGACCTGAGAAAATATTCATGAGGTTGATGTCAGAGAGTGTTTTGCCTATGTTTTCTTCTAGGAGTTTGATGGTGTCCTGTCGTATATTGAAGTCTTTCAGCCATTTGGAGTTTATTTTGGTGCATGGTGTGAGGGTGTGTTCTAGTTTCATTTCTTTGCATGCAGCTGTCCAGGTTTCCCAGCAATGCTTGCTGAATAGACTGTCTTTTTCCCATTTTATGTTCTTGCCTCCCTTGTCAAAGATTAATTGACCATAGGTGTCAGGGTTTATTTCCAGATTCTCTATTCTGTTCCATTGGTCTGTCTGTCTGTTTTGATACCAGTACCACACTGTTTTGATGACTGTGGCTTTGTAGTATTTCTTGAAGTCTTGGAGAGTTATGCCTCCTGCTTGGTTTTTGTTTCTCAGGATTGCTTTGGTGATTCTGGGTCTTTTGTGGTTCCATATAAATGTTTGGATTGTTTGTTCTAGTTCTGTGAAAAATGTCATGGGTCATTTGATAGGGATTGCATTGAATGTGTAGATTGCTTTGGGTAGTATGGCCATTTTTACAATATTGATTTTCCCAATCCAGGAACATGGAATATCTTTCCATCTTCTTTGATTTCTTTGATTAAAGTTTTATAGTTCTCGGCATATAGGTCCTTTACCTCCTTGGTCAGGTGTATTCCGAGGTATTTGATTTTGTGAGGTGCAATTTTAAAAGGTATCGTATTTTTATATTCCTTTTCTAATATTTCATTGCTGGTATATAGAAATGCAACTGACTTCTGAATGTTAATCTTATATCCTGCTACTTTGCTGAGTGTATTAATCAGTTCAAGTAGTTTTGGGGTTGAGTCCTTAGGGTTTTCTAGGTATAGTATCATGTCATCTGCATACAGTGACAGTTTGATCTCTTCTCTTCCTATATGGATGCCTTTTATTTCTTTTGTTTGTCTAATTGCTGTGGCTAGGACTTCCAAAACGATGTTGAAGAGCAGTGGTGAGAGTGGGCATCCCTGTCTTGTTCCAGATTTGAGTGAGAAGGCTTTCAGGTTTTCCCCATTGAGGATTATATTTGCTGTGGGTTTCTCATAAATGGCTTTGATTATATTCAGGAATGTTCCCTCTATACCCACTTTGGCGAGGGTCTTGATCATGAATGGATGTTGGACTTTGTCAAATGCTTTTTCTGCGTCTATTGAGATGATCATATGATTTTTGACTTTTTTTTGTTAATGTGGTGTATGATGCTGATTGATTTGCGTATGTTGAACCATCCTTGTGAACCTGGGATGAACCTAACCTGGTCATGGTGTATAATATTTTTGGTATGTTGTTGGATTCGGTTGGCTAAGATTTTGTTGAGAATTTTTACATCTATATTCATCAATGATATTGGGTGATAGTTTTCTTTTTTGGTGGTATCTCTGTCTGGTTTTGGAATGAGGGTGATGGTGGCATCATAGAATGTCTTTGGGAGTATTCCTTCTTCTTCAACCTTTTGAAAGAGTTTCCTCTTTATATGTTTGATAGAATTCACCTGTGAATCCATCTGGTCCTGGACTTTTATTTGTAGGGAGTGATTTTATGACCTCTTCAATTTCATTTCTAGTGATTGGTCTGTTCAGTTGGTCTGTTTCTATTTGATTCAATTTTGGCAGGCTGTAAGATTCTAGAAAATTGTCCATTTCTTCCAGATTGTCAAACTTGTTGCCGTATAGTTGTTCATAGTATTCTCTTATGGTTTTTTGTATTTCTGCTAAATCCGTTGTGATTTCTCCTTTTTCATTTATAATTTTGGTTATTTGGGTTCTTTCTCTCCTCTTTTTAGTGCGTCTGGCCAGGGGTTTGTCAATTTTGTTCACCTTTTCAAAGAACCAGCTCTTGGTTTTATTAATTTTCTCTATTGTTTTTTGAGTCTCTATTTTATTGATTTCTTCTTTGATCTTTATAATTTCCTTCCTTCTGCTGACTTTAGGACTTTTTTGTTCTTCTTTTTCTAATTCGTTTAGGTGGAGGGTTAAGTTGTCAGTTTGGGATCTTTCTTCTTTTTTGAGAAAGGCCTGGATTGCTATAAATTTCCCTCTGAGCACTGCTTTCGCAGCATCCCATAGATTTTGAGAGGTTGTGTCTTCATTATCATTTGTTTCAAGGTAGTTTTTAATTTCCTTCTTGATTTCCTCATTGACCCATTTGTTTTTTAGTAGCATGTTGCTTAGTCTCCATGTAGTAGGTTTTTTCTCTTTGCTTTTCCCATGGTTGATTTCTAATTTCATGGCATTGTGGTCAGAGAAGATACTTGAGATAATTTCTATGCTCCTAAATTTATTGAGATTCGCTTTGTGTCCCAATATGTGGTCAATTCTTGAGAATGTTCCATGAGCATTTGAGAAGAATGTATATTCTGATTTTTTTGGATGTAGTGTCCTGAAGATATCAATTAAGTCTAACTTTTCTATTGTTTCCTTTAGGATCTCTGTTGCTTTATTGGTTTTCTGTCTAGAGGATCTGTCCATTGATGTGAGGGGGGTATTAAGGTCTCCTACTATGATTGTATTCTCATCAATATCTCCCTTTATGTCTGTTAATATTTGTTGTATGTATCTGGGTGCTCCTATATTTGGGGCATATATGTTGACGATAGTAACATCCTCTCCTTGGATGGATCCCTTAATCATTAAGTAGTGTCCTTCTTTGTCTTTCGTTATGTCTTTTGTTTTAAAGTCTATTTTGTCTGATATGAGCGTTGCGACTCCTGCTTTTCTGTCATGTCTATTGGCGTGAAATATTTTTCCCCACCCTTTCACTTTCAATCTATATGTATCTTTTGTCCTAAGATGAGTTTCTTGTAGGCAGCATATTGAAGGTTTTTGCCTTTTTATCCACTCAGCCACTCTGTGCCTTTTGATTGGGGCATTCAGTCCATTGACGTTTAATGTGATAATTGATAGATGATTATTTATTGCCATCTGAACCTCGTGTTCCAGTTGATTCTATGGTTCTCCATTCTTCCTTTCTTTTTTTTTTTTTTTTTTTTTTTTGGTTGGATGGTCTCCTGTTATTATCTGCTTGAGTGTATTTTTTTTTTCATTTTTTGCAAATGCAATATTTGCTTTTGGCTTGTGGTTGCCCTGAGATGCTATTTAAAACCATGACACTGGATTAGATCACCTAGGACAGTGCTTTTCATACTTTTCAGACAACAGCTACAGTAAGAAATGCACGGCAAGTTACACTGTGGTATATATGCACAATCACACTGACACTAATTCAAAAGCCAGTGAAATGAAACTGATCCTTACCACAGATGTTGTACTCTGACATTTTCAATGCTATTTTCTTTTATTTCTCTAAAAATATTGGTCATGGCCCTCTAGACAAACTTCACAATGCACTAATGGGTAGCAACCCACATTTTGAAAAGTGCTGATTTAAGAAACAAATATAAGTAGCTAAGAAAAGAGGTCTGAGGACTGAGTCTTGGTGCCCAAAGAAACATTTAGCATTTAGGAAATGAGGAAAGGCCAGCATAGGAGTCTGAGAAGGCACAGCTAGCGGAAAACCAGTCTCTTGGTCACAAAGTGTTCTGTACTTCTGCTGCCAACCCCCATGGTTCTGAATCTCTCTCATCTCACCTTCACTCTTCTCTCCTCTCTCTACATTCATTCCATGGATGGGCAGGAGGCATCCCTTTCACTATCCAGAGTCTAGTGGATTTAATTGACCTAGATTGTATACTTGGGACTATCACAGTGGCATTACAGTGCATGCAGCTACAACTCAGTGTTATGTGTTTTCTTTTCTTCTTTTTTTTATTGAAGTATAGTTGGTTTACATCTTTTCAGGTGTACAGAAAAGTGATTCAGTTCTACCTACATGTATATTCAAGATACTGCATGTAGTTCTCTGGACTGTGTGGTACGTCCTTGTAGTTAAACTCTTTTATGTGGAATGGTGTGTATGTCTTAATTCTAAATTCCCAATTTATCCATATTTTCTTTCCTTAACATTTCTTGGCAATCCACGTCAGACTTCTCACTGGCTCTTTTTCTTGTTTAGGGCTCAGGGGACCAGAGACTGAAATTTCTCTCAAAACTGTTCCCACCTCCTCCTTTCCTCAGGCTCTGTTTTAATCTCCTTTTCAGTGTTTCATCGGAGAGCATGCCGAAGTTCTCTTTGTCTATTAAATGGAGAAATTTAACATCCTTTTGAGCCTTTCTCTTCCAGACTAAACATGGGGGCTATTTTTAAGTAAGTAGTAAATAAAGGCTTATTAAAATGTTTTTTTTTTTTTCAAACAAAACAGAAGTCCTCTTTCTCAAAATAACTCTGCACTCTCTAAAGGAACCCAACATGAATACAGAGAGCTTTTACAACACCATTTCCCCCTCCTGGCATCATACGTACGTCTATTGATACCTACAGTGTAGTGCTTTCCAGACCTTGGACCCCAAGAATAAAATTAAAAAAAAAAAAAAGAAGACCCCTAGCAATTGGAACAGTTTTGTGGATTGCCACAGTTAGTGATAATGATGCTTTTTCTATGGTACTTGGTAATCTTAATTTTGAAATTGCTAATTACGTAATTTTACTATCAAAATGAATGCATAAACAAAGTATGCTTATAACCAAATACTGAAAGATACACTTTAGGAGTTCCTGTTATGGCTCAGCAGGTTAAGAACCTGACTAGTACCCCTGAGAATGTGGGTTTGATCCCTGGCCTTGCTGGTGGGTTAAGGATACATTGTTGCTGCAAGCTACAGCATAAGTTGCAGATGTGTCTTGGGTCTGGTGTTGCTGTGGCTGTATTGGAGGCCAGTAGCTGCAGCTCTGATTCAACTCCTAGTCTGGGAACTTACATATGCCATAGGTATGGCTCTAAAAAGAAGAGAAGAGAAAAATAACTTTAAAAATACAAACCCACTTAAAACTAAAAACCCAACATGATAAACTACATTTAAAGTAGCAACTCTGACATCACATCAATATTAAATTAAGGAGACACAAGTTTGTTGTCAGAGATACAGCTCTCAGGGCTGCAGTGAAGAAGCTTGTTATAAAACTTTCTTTCGTAAATAACTGTAGAATGACTCTTTTTATCACAGAACTTGTGCCAAAGGAATCAGTGGTGATTTCAGAGTACATCATGAAGTAAAATCAAAGGTTAGGACTGTGTATCTAAGCTAATTTCCTCATTGTTTGAATCTAGGGTTGCATCCGCATAAAAAAAAAAATAAAGGGTGGAATGATTGTGGAAAATGTCCTTGTTTAGAACAGGTGTTGGTCTGGCCTGCTCTCTGTTTTGTAAATAAAGATTTAATGGAACATAGCCAAGCCCACTTATTTAGTATTGTTTATGACCATTTGTAATAGCAGAGTTGAGCAGTCCCTATGGAAACTTTATGGCCCACCCACTACCCCTTAAGACCAAAATATTTACTACCCGCCTCTTTATAGATACTACCTGCTGACTACTTTTGTAGGTCAAAAACTTTTTCACTCTATTATAATATTTTCACCCAGCATAAGTAGGAAAATTTAATTCTGATTTTACTAAGACATTTTGATGAGAGAAATAGAATTATTGTGAAAGTCTTGAATTTGATGTTCTTTCAATATGTTATGACAATTTTTTTCTTTCTCTGTAAAGTGGCATACTTGATAAGTTATTTGGGTAAACCCAGCCACCAAATGTATAGATTTTTAAAACAGTTTTTTTGTAAAAAGCTGGGAAACTAGCAGTAACTACTAGTTATAATTGAATGAAATATATTTGCGATAATTCAGTTTACATATTTTGGTAGTCTGCTTGACATGTAAATTATGAAATATTTATGTTTACATAATATATGTGGAGATATAAAAAAATAATGTAATGATTGGCCAAAGAGTAGGGAAATAATCTTATATTTGAATAGAACAAGTTTTTCGAGGTTAATGCCAGCTCTCAAAAGAATATTAATAAACTTAATATAACATTATTTTAAAGAGATACTTTAGAAACTCTTAACTCAGAAATTCAATATGTTTTATTTAGCACCAACGAGTCATTTTCCTCTGGGAGGAGAATGTCAGAACTCCCTCAACTTCCTATTCTTCCACCTCTTAGCTCACCTATAGAGTCTTCTTCTTTTTTTTTTTTTTTTTTTTTTCTTTTCTCAGGAAAAGGTTTATCTCCTCCAAGGCTAAATTCCTACCTATAATTACATGCCATCCCCCTTGTTTCTGCTGAAATCTTACTCATCAAGCCCCATTGCCTCCTGTATCTTTGGTCTATTCATCCCCACTGGATTTTGCCTCTCACCTACCAGCCTCTCAATTTCTCCCCGCCTTACATCTACATCAAAGCTACCTGCCTTTCAATGTACGATACTTGCAATATTTTTGTTCTTTCACCAGGAATCTTCTTGAACTAGTTGTTCCCTCTAGTGGTTTCTGTCTACTGAACCCTTATTGATCTGGTTTCTACTCTCCCATGCTGCTGAAATTGCTGTTCCTTCGATTTCTGCCAAATCCATTGTTCCATTTTCAGTCTTCATACTGTTGCCCAGTCTCTGAAAAGTCTCTCTCTTCTTTTTTTTTTTTTTTTTTTTTTTTTTTGTTGTTGTTGTTGTTTGGCTTCTGTGACTTCATTTCTCCCTGATTGTTTTCCTAGGACTCTGTTTTCTTTCCGAGATCTGCCTCTGGCTGCCTCTTGAATTTTGATGTACCTCAAGGATTTCCTTTCCTTTTGATCTTCACCACTTCTCCTTTCCCTTCCTGTCTGTAAAACTTTTCAGAGATCCCAGCATTCAGGCCCTTAGGAATTCCTTTTCTCAAATTCTCTCTCCTTTCTACTTAGTCTAGACCCTGGGGTGCATCACTTCAGTTGCTCTCTTGCCAGAAAATTAATCATTCTCATTGCTCTGTTCTTTTCTTAAAATTTCTTGATGTTGGATCTACCGACCACTTTTTCTCACTTTGCTCTAGGCTATTGCATTTAGCTGGAGAAAATCATAACTGTTGTTTTTCGAACTGACCTGTGTTATTCAGCAACCCATTTCTATGGACTTGATACCCTCTTCCTTTATATTGCTCTGAAGAAATTTAAATATTTTTCATTTAAATATTTTTCATTTCACTTAACCCTCACTCATCATTCTTAGAGCTGATAGCTTTACCTATGGAGGGTGATAATTTGATATTCATTTAATTTTCATTATCTCATCACCTCGAAACTTCATTACATCTATCTACATCTTTGACTCCATTCTTACTACTCTGAGTAGGAGGTATCTATCTAAAAATTTACCTGATGATAATTTTGCTGCTATATTCTGAATTCCCTCTTCTGCCTCCTCCAGGACTAAGATCTTTTATTCATCAGTCACTTCCTCCCCATCATGCATTTTCAACCTCTTCTTCCCTAACAATTAAATCTTCAAAGCCTACAAACATGTTCATATCTCTTTGATATTTAGCTGTAACTACAACCATAACCAAATCCATTAAAGTAGGTTCTCTTATAAATGGCGGAGGTTGGGGGGGACCTTCCTAGAAGGCAATATGACAATATGTAAATATTCTTAAAATATTTGTTCTTTTAGTCCCCAACATTTCTCTACTTAGAAATATAACTTAGGGAGAAAATGGAAGTTGTATTATTAGAAAATTGCATCTCTTTCAAAGCCGAAATGAAAATGTGTAATTTGTTTAATAAATGATAGTAAGCTATGTTTAAGGAGAATCTCAGTCAGTCAGAGAAAGTAAAATCAGATAGAAATGGTTCATCAAATCCTCCCTAAATCACTGATGTTAGGTATTATTTCATTTCTTGGGACTGAAAATCCAACTCAAACTTGTTTAAAAATTTAAAGAGATTTGTTCACATTATTAAAAAGATCAAAAGTGGGGGTGGTTTCAGCTGAGGCCTGATACAGTGGCTCAAATTATGTTTCTGAAGAATTCCTTTTTCTATCCTGCCTTCCACAGGGTCAGTTTTTCTTCTCAGATCTCACAGTAGTTCTCTACCCAACACATCTATAGTGCAAGTTTCACATCTTCACACTATACAACCAGAGAACAAGGAAGAAACTTTTCTTGTAGCTACTTCATAAATTCTGAATTAATTAATTGGCTTAAGGAAATTAAGTGCTGATTGGCTTAAGTCCATTAGGGCCCACTGCTAGAGCGTGGCTGGGGTCAATCTTAGCCAAATAGAATGATGAAGAATGGAGAGGCTGGCTTCTCAAGAGAAAAATGAAGACATTCTTTGAGAGAAATGGGGTGGGGGGGGGGAAGATGAACAAATATCCACCCTTTCCTCTGCATGAGACAATCTCAAATTGAACACATTTCCTTGAAAAAAGGAAGGATTTTACATATTGGGTGTAGTAAAACAAAGAAGCAGTGGTACCAAAGCTCATCATCTTTAATACTCACTCTGGTTCCAGAGAAGAAGGGTCTCCTGATTTGAGATCATTAACTTTTGGAGTGGATGTGGCTCATGCAACGTGTGATATTAGTGACCTTTCCTGCACTATATTTAGTCTCCATTAAAAATTTGGGTTCCCAGCGATATCAAAGAATTCATATGTGTCTGGATGCAAAACAAGAAGGGTTCATACTTCAGCAGTCCAAACTTAGGACCAGTGCTTTATATTCTTATGGTATCTCCTTTTCCCGACATTGAGATTTAAAATAAGGGGTGCCTTTTTGTTTTGTTTTCTGTCTTGTTTTATTTACTCATTGAAATGGGTCTCATGATTATTCGTTCAGTTAATTAAACTCATTTAATAGCACAGGCAATAAAACTCTAGCAGTCTAATAGGCAAAATTATCACTATTATTGTCTTCCTATGGTTCGTCAGTTAGCTTAACACATATTCTCCTTGGTCTTTCTTGGTCTAATTTGCTAGACCAAGAAAATCAAAAAGTTAACCTAAAAAACTTACGGTATGTACATACATACCATATCAGGAAAACTGTAACACTCTTAAAATTGTTTTCTAGAAGAATATTTAAAAGTTAGAAGAGCTCTTTTGTGGTGCAGCTGGTTAGGTATCCGGTATTGTCATTGCAGTGGCTTGGGTTGCTTCTGTGGCTCAGGTTCAATCCCTGGCTGGGGAAATTCCACAAGCCACAGCATAGCCAAGAAAAAAAAAAAAGGTTAGAATACATTTTTATATTTAAAATTTTTCAGGGATTTCCCCTTGTGGCTCAGCAGGTTAAGGACCCAGTGTTGTCTGTGAGGATGTGGGTTAGATCCCTGACCTGGCTCAGTGAGTTAAGGATCTGACATTGCCATAAGCTCTGGTGTTAGTGGCAGAGGTGGCTTGGATTCGGTGTTGCCATGACTGTGGTATAGGCCCCAGCTGCAGCCCAATTCAATTCTTGGCCTGGGAACTTCCATATGCCACAGGTGCGGCAAGGAGAATATGTGTTAAGCTAATTGATGAACCATAGGAAGACAATAATAGTAATAACTCTGCCTATTAGGCTGCTAGAGTTTTATTGCCTGTGCTAAAAAGTTTTCCAAAAGTAATGGGCAAACCAATATAACAAATTTAATCCCAAGTTTCAAATACATACTTACACAGATACATTTTAAAAGACTACCAGTAGTTATCTCTCAATTCTGGTGTTACGGGGGATTTCTGTTTTTATCTTCATATTTTTGTGTGAGTAATGGGCACAAATGTCAGTCCACAAATGGAGGAAATAAAAAAAATACATTTTGCTCCATTTTTTCTTTAAATAAACCTAAGCCCTATTATTCCAAGCCTTCAGGTGAATTGAGAGGTAGAAATTTATTCATAATGTTCCTGAATCTATGACTAAGTTCCAGGGCTATTCATCAGACCAAAGCTGTGGACCCTGGGGATCAGTTAGGTCTCTCTCTGCCATCTGTCTATACTGGCAAAAGGTCAGATGGTTTTCCTGTCTGATTTCCAGATGTCAAGGCCAACAGCTCATAGCCCTGCTTTCTCATCTTGCTATGGGGCTTGAGTCTTGTTTTCTCTTGGCTCACTCTCTGGCCTTCTTGGTGCTCCTGAGCCACACAAAGCACAGGATATTTGATAAGGTTGTGTAAATCCCCAGGTCTAGTCCACTGCTCCCAGACTATGTGAGGCACAGGGCTACTCCAGAAAATTTGCCATTTTTTCAGGCTCAGGTTTTCTCTTCTTTGGGATCTCTCACACTCACCTGGATTTTCTATTATGTTCCCTCCCTCAATTCTGAACTAAATGTAGCTTCTGGGGAGGGCCCTGTCTCATGGATTTATCAATATGGGAAGTTCTTTAATTTTTCCCTTCATTTTTCCAAGTCTGGAAGCTTATCTATTGTGAGGATACAGAAAACTGATTCTTACATGTCAACTATTTTTTTTACATTTTTAAGTTATGGTGCAAGGTAGATGTATTGAATTCTATAAGGTAAAATGTTCTTAAATCTCAAAATATTAGGCACTTAATTTTAAAAAACTTACAAAATTTTGTTTTGAATCCCCAAATAATTTTTCTCCATTTCTGCACTATTTTCCTCTCTTAAGAAAATGTATATGTTGTCTTTTTGTTTAAATGAGAAAAAAATGTAGTTAAACAAGGAGTAGAAGTAAAAAATCTATTGATAATATTTACATCAAAATGTGATCTCTGCATTTATTTCTAAATTTTTCCTTTGTCTTTTTTGAATAAATTTGACATAATGTAAATTTAAGGTGTAGTGTTCTTTGATAAATTTATATATTGTAATATGATTGCCATTGTAGTGACATTTATCACATTACATAGTTATAGGACACCATCTTAGTCTGTATTGATTATACTGTGCATTAGATCTTTATTTATTTACTGTTCATTGCAAGTTTATAGCCTTAAACAACAATCGTTTTGTCGCCCCAACCCCATCCTCTGATAACTACCAATTACTCTGCTTTTTATGAATTTGACTATTTTAGATTCCATTATAAGTGATATCATACAGTCCTTGATTTCTTTGTCTCCCTTATCTCAATATCATAACCTGCTGAAAGTCAGTCCATGTTGTTGGAAGTGGAAGGATGCCCTCCTTTATCATGGCTGAATAATATCCCACAATTTCTTTATAAAGCATATTTTGCTTTTGTAATCAGAAAAAAAAAGTTAAGTGAACATACAAAGAACCCTTCTTTGACTCTTTTCCCCATGTGGATTCCGCTGCTTCTCCTGCCTTCCCTTCATGATTACTCTCTTTAGCAGAATGTTACTCTTAACTTCCCCTTATTTTAAAACCACTTCTGCCAAACATAATGGACTCTTTACATTTGTTTTACTCGCTTCTCTTTCACACTGACGTTGCAGATTCCTCTCACGCTGACACTTTTCTTTCTTCTGGACTCTGAGACACCACTGTATTTTGGCATCTGCATCTCCCTCTCTTTCTATTCATTCTTTCTTGCAGTGTCTCATCTTTCTTTGCTCTTGAGTGTTGGCATTCTTCAGAGTCAAATTGTTTACTTTCTTATCATTTTTCAAGCTAGTCTTTACTAGGTCAACATTGCCTTTACTTACTTACCATTGATATTCTGCTCTTGATAAATCTAGGTCCATACCTATAATCTCTTCTCTGGGCTCTAGAAATCAGCTTCTCATATCTATGACATCCACAACTGATTTCATTACCTTTCTGCTCAATTTGCTCTTCCTCCTACATTTCCTCTGAGAATGGCACTACCATATATGCAGTTATAAAAGACAAAAATGTTGGAGTTATTACATGTTGCTCTCTTACTTTAATTTCCTCCCTGATTGGTTTGTAACCATATTGTATCTGTCCTCTTTCCTCTGTTCCCACTGAAACTGAATTCATTCAGTACGGATTATCCTTATTCTGAACTGCTACTATGGGTCTTTAACTAGTCCCTCTGCTTTCCTTGTATCCTATGACTTCAATCTCTTCTCCTTTCTGGGTATATGTAGGGTGATATTGCATAGTTAAGTTTTCAAAAATAAATTTATTTTTGTGTTAATAGAAGTTACTCACATACACATTTTAAAAGACATAAAAATTTTTAAGACTTGTGGTTGCCAAGGGGGAGAGGAGGCAGGAAAATGTTGGACTTTGGAGTTTAGAGTTAGCAGAAACAAATTTACATATATATATATATATATATATAACATGGTAAAACAATCAGGTCTTATTGTATAGAACAGGGAACTATATTCAATATTCTATAAAAAAAACTAGTGGAAAAGAATATATATATATATATATATATATATATATATATATATATATATATTAGTTTCTGTACACCAGAAACTAATACAACATTGTAAATCATCTATACTTCACTAATAAAAAAGATATAAAAATTCTAGAAAAGTGCTTATAAAGTAGGCTCTGACACTCCCTCCTCTAATCCCATTCCTGCTTCCCACAGACTATTCCTTTTGTATTAACTTCATATTTCTACAAACACTAATATATAGCTGTTATCTTATTTGTTTCAGTTTCAGACATTACCTATTTACTTTCCAATGGATGAGGAATTTAGTGCTTTCTTACTGAGGCTCCACCCCAACACACACACACACACACACACACACACACACACACACACACACACACATTCTCTTTCAGTTATTTTTGTATTATATTTATATAATTACATCATAATTTTGGTAAGATCAATATTCAGTTTACATTATATGAACACTATTCAAAGCCAAGCTGTATCTGGTGTTCTCTCCTTCCTGACACCAGCCAGATCAGATACCCACTCTTGGAGTTAGGGTTGAGTTCCACAGGCCTGAGGGATCAGTACCACAGCACTGTCCCCACTTCAGGTATTTGCCTCAAGTATTGGGTCCCCAAGCCACCTTTACTTCTATTGGTCTTTGCTACAAATCCAGGTGTTCTTACAACCACCTCCTTAGGCTTGATAATTGGCTAGAATAATTGACAGAACTCAGGACAGTGCTTTCCTTACCCTTACTGGATTATGTTAAAGGATACCGCTCAGGAACAGCCACATGGGAAAGATACACAGAAGGAAGTATGTAAGGGGAGTGGAGGTGCAGAGTTTCCATGCCTTCCCGGGAAGTGCCGCCCTCCTGGCACCTCAATATATTTATCAACCCAGAAGCTTTCCCAACTCTTGCTCAGGACTTTTATGGAAATTTTATTACCTAGATGTGATTAAATCATCTGCCACTGGTGACTAAACCCAGCCTCTAGCCTCTCTCTCTCCTAGCAGGTTGGAAGGTGGGGCTGAAAACTCTAAACTTCTAATCAAATAGTTGGATCCTCTGGCTACCAGCCCGCATCCTGAAGCTCTCTAGAGGCCCACCAATAGTCATCTTATTAGTATAAACTTAGGTACAGTTAAAAGGCAATGTTATGAATAATAAAACATATTCCTACCACTAAGGAAAATTTCAGGAAGCTCTATACCAAGAACCAGGGACAAAGATCAAAATGTATTTCTTTTTAAAAAATTACATTTTCTTCTTCTTTTTCCCCACTGTACAGCATGGGGACCCAGTTACACATGCATGTACACATAATTTTTTCTCCCATTGTCATGCTGTGTTGTAAGTATCTAGACATAGTTCTCAGTGCTACACAGCAGGATCTCATTGTTAATCCATTCCAAAAGCAGTAGTTTGCATCCATTAACCCCAAGCTCCCAATCCATCCCACTCTCCCCCGCCCCCGCCCCTGCCGGGCAACCACAAGTTTATTCTCCAAGTTCATGATTTTCTTTTCTGTGGGAAAGGTTCATTTGTGCTCTGTATTAGATACCAGATATGAGCGATATCATATGGTATTTGTCTTTCTCTTTTTGACTTACTTCACTCAGGATGAGAATCTCTAGTTCCATCCATGTTGCTGCAAATGGCATTATTTTATTCTTTTTTTATAGCCAAGTAGTATTCCATTGTATATATATACCACATCCTCCTAATCTAATTGTCTTTTAATGGACATTTGGGTTGTTTTCATGCCTTGGCTATTGTGAATAGAGCTGCAGTGAACACATGAATACAGCTGTCTTTTTCAAGAAAAGTTTTGTCCGGATATATGCCCAAGAGTGGGATTGCTGGGTCATATGGTAGTTCTATGTATAGTTTTCTAAGGTACCTCCATACTGTTCTCCATAGTGGCTGTACCAGCTTACATTCCCACCAACAGTGCAGGAGGGTTCCCTTTTCTCCACACCCCGTCCAGCACTTGCTATTTGTGGACTTAGGAATGATGGCCATTCTGACTGGTGTGAGGTGGTATCTCATGGTAGTTTTGATTTGCATTTCTCTAATAATCAGGGATGTTGAGCATTGTTTCAAGTGCTTGTTGGCCATCTGTATATCTTCCTTGGAGACATGTCTATTCAGGTCCTTTGCCCATTTTTCCATTGGGCTGTTGGCTTTTTTGCTGTTGAGTTGTAGAAGTTGTTTGTATATTTTAAAGATTAGGCCCTTGTCCATTGCATCATTTGAAACTGTTTTCTCCCATTGTCTTTTTGTTTTCTTTTTGGTTTCCTTTGCTGTGCAAAACTTGTCAGTTTGATTAGGTCCCATTTGTTTATTTTTGCTTTTATTTCTATTGCTTTGGGACACTGACCTGAGAAAACATTTGTAAGGTTGATGTCAGAGAATGTTTTGCCAATGTTCTCTTCCAGGAGTTTGATGGTGTCTTGTGTTATATTGAAGTCTTTCAACCATTTTGAGTTTATTTTCATGCATGGTGTGAGGGTGTCTTCTAGTTTCATTGATTTTCATGCCTCTGTCCAGGTTTCCCAGCCAAGAACTATAAAATGTTAATCAAGGAAATTAAAGAAGATGTAAAGAAATGGAAAGCTATTCCATGTTCCTGGATTGGAACAATTAATATTGTAAAAATGGCCATACTACCCAAAGCAATCTACAGATTCAATGCCATCACTGTCAAATTACCTGTGACATTTTTCACAGATCTAGAATAACCCAAAAATTTATATGAAACCACAAAAGACCCAGAATTGCCAAAGCAATCCTGAGAAACAAAAACCAAACAGGAAGCATAACTCTCCCAGACCTCAAGCAGTATTACAAAGCTGCAGTCATCAAGAGAGTGTGGTACTGGTACCAAAACAGACAGACTGATCAATAGAACAGAATAGAGAACCCAGAAATAAACCCTGACACCTATGGTCAATTAATCTTTGACAAGGGAGGCAAGATCATAAAATGGGAAAAAGAAAGTCTATTCAGCAAGAATTGCTGGGAAACCTGGACAAATGTATTTCTTATTATACCACTCCATGTAGGAAACTACATTTAAACACATCTCTTTTCTTGTACAACCTTTTTTCTGTTTTCCCTAGGGTTAATAATTTTCTTTCTTTGATACATTTGCTTAGTTATCTAAGATTCTCTACCATAAATATAAATTCTCCTCACAACTGTAAACCATCATGTGTTCTATATGTTTTATCTTCTTGGAAATTTCTTCTTGGAGCCCAAATCTGTACTAGTTGTTAACTAAGCCTACTGCACACCTGCCACCCTGGTATCTCCCTTCCCTATTACCCTGGGGATTTCCTTCACCTCTTTGCTTCATTAAATTTCTGATTACCATTCATGTCTTCATTTTCTTGTTCTGTTGGAGTATCTCTACAAGGAGCTTCCTGATAAAGACTACACAGAAGAAAAGTTATTTGAGACCCCACATGTCTAAAACCTATTTTAATTATTTTACATTCAACTGATAATTTGGCTGGTGTGGAAGGAATGGCTGGTTGTCCATCAGGAATTTGTACTCTTCTTTTCATTGTGAAGAGTTATTGATAGAAGTTCTCGGCTACCCAGGAATTACATTTTCTTGGTTCCTGGCATCTAGGAGGTGACAGATAACTAGTTTTCACTTAATCATATGTGAAGAAAAGGGATATGAATCACTTCCAGATCGATGAACCTAATAAATTTGTGTGTGTCCTCCCTCACCTCTTTTTCCCTCTTCTTCCCAACCACATATGAAGGTAGAGGACTTAAAAGTCCAAGAAGAGGGAAAAACCATTAACATTTTATAAAGCTATGTCTCTGCATGAAAAAGTAGAAGGCCATCGACCCAAAAGGAACCTATACATTGCTCTGTTAAATGAATAAGATATAAATGTTTATTGCATTAATTTACTGAAATTTGTGTGTGTGTTACAATACCTAGTACTACCCTTACAAAATTTATTTATACTGGCAATGAAATTTCAGCTTATAAATCATTTTCCCTCAGAAATTTGAAATTACTACTCTATGATCTTCTACTTTCCAGCTTTGTTTTTGAGAAGTGCAATGTTGTTTTAATATTTAAATTACTATATGTGACCTTTGGGTTTCATCCCCCAGGAAGATTTTAGACTGTTCTCTTTATGGCCAAAGGTTGAAATTACATGGTGATGCATCTTAATTTGAATTATTTCCTCTGAAATATTTAATGATTAGTTGGTAGGACTTGTCAAATTGAAAACAACTTTCTGGGAATATTTTTATTGAATTAAATCTTTGATAATACTCCTTCCCCACTTTTTTCACATTTCCTTTTTACTAGGATTCAAGCTACTCAGATTTTAGGTATCTTTTACTAATCTAACTCTAAACTTGTCTCTCCTGTTTTCTTACTTTATCTGTAAACATTTTATTGCATTTTTGTTTTTGCTATTTCTTTTTCAAGACCTCTCCCTGCATGATTTCATGGAGCATGATTTCATGTTTCTTGTATATAGTATTTTCTTTTTCCTCTCAGAGAATATTAGTAATGAGCTGAACTGGATTTCTCCAAATTATTTGATGTCTGTTTCGGAGCCTGAAGGCTTTCCTTAAATGTCAGGTAATTCTTGGACATCTTAAATTTTAGGGGGACACTAGAAAACTGATGGGAAGCTCTGTAGACATTGATGGATTTGTTGACAGTTGGGCTGCATTTTATGGTGACTTGATCTGGTTGTGTTTTGGGGGACCACTAACTACCAGTACTTTTAGGTCTTTTTTATGGGGTTGGGTTGATTCTTCAGATGAGAGTCTTCTCTTATTTCTAGTTGTTAGCCTTTGGAGAGATGTATGGGAAACCAGGATAGGAATTCACTATTCATGATGTGGACTTCTACTCAACTCAGTGTTAGCACACAACCCTCATTGCTGACTATTATCCATCAGTCTAGAGTCTTTCTGTTAATTTTTTTTTTTTACAGAGCATAAACATCTGCAATTCTTCTGGGAGAGACAAGGGGCAGGCTGCAATCTATGTGCAGTATGAGAGGGTACCTGGCCTTTACTGCTTCTTGAACAGATATTTCATCCAATCCTCTTATATTCAGCCCCATCCTCATCCCCAGTTTTAGGGATAGATAATATCACCAACTTCTAAACCAGTTTGCCCACTGCTGGTTTCAGTTTAAGCTTCTTGACTACCATAGATTAGGACTCATTCACCCACTTTTCAGCTCCCAACATTTTGTTCTGCTTTCTCCTCTCCCTTATCTTTGTCTTTTGGACATGCCTTTTAAAAAGTGTGTGTGTGTGTGTGTGTGTGTATGTGTTTGTATGTGTTTATAGGTTTATCACATAAGTACGCCTTCCTAGATAATCTAATTTAGTCTTGCTATTTAAAAAATTGTCCACATGCCATTAATTTTTTTAAATTTAAAGGTTATCCTATTTCTTTTTATTTATTTATTTACTTATTTATTTTTTTAATTACTCAAATGAATTTATCACATCTGTAGTTGTATAATGATTATAATAATCTGATTTCACAGGATTTCCATCCCACAGCCAAGCACATCCCCCCACCCCCCAAACTGTCTCCTCTGGAGGCCATAAGTTTTTCAATGTCTGTGAGTCAGCATCTGTTCTGCAAAGAAGTTTGGTCTGTCCTTTTTTCAGATTCCACATGTCAGTGAAAGCATTTGATGTTGGTGTCTCATTGTATGGATGACTTCACTTAGCATGATCGTTTCTAGGTCCATCCATGTTGCAAAACATGCTTGTATTTTGTTCTTTTTAATGGCTGAGTGATATTCCATTGTGTATATATACCACATCTTCTGGATCTACTCCTCTGTCGATGGACATTTAGGTTGTTTCCATGTTTTGCCTATTGCAAATAGTGCTGCAATGAACATCGGAGTACATGTGTCTTTGCAAGTTACGGTTTTCTCTGGGTAGATGCCCAGGAGTGGGATTGCTGGATCAAATGGTAGTTCTATGTTTAGTTTTCTGAGGAATCTCCATACTGCTTTCCACAGTGGTTGCACTAATTTGCAATCCCACCAACAGAGTAATAGGGTTCCTTTTTCTCCACACCCTGGCCAGCACTTATTGTCTATAGACTTTTGGATGATGGCCATTCTGGCTGGTGTAAGGTGGTACCTCATTGTGGTTTTGATTTGCATCTCTCTAATTATGAGTGATCTTGAACATATTTTCATGTGTTTTTTTGGCCATATATATGTCTTCTTTGGAGAACTGTCTGTTTAGATCTTCTGCCCATTTTTTGACAGGCTTGTTTGTTTTTTTTTGGTATGGAGCTTTAGATGTTGTTTATAAATTTTGGAGATTAATCCCTTGTCAGTCGATTCATTTGCAAAGATTTTCTCCCATTCTGTGGGTTGTCTTTTTGTTTTGTTTAGGGTTTCCTTTGCTGTGCAGAAACTTTGAAGTTTGATTAAGTTCCATTTGTTTATTTTTGTTTTTGTTGTCAATACTTTGAGAGGTGGATCTGAGAAGATGTTGCTGTTGTTTATGTCAGGGAGTGTTTGGCCTATGTTTTCCTCTAAGAGTTTTATAGTGTCTGGTCTTATATCTAGGTCTTTAATCCATTTGGAGTTTATTTTTGTGTATGGTGTTAGGGAGTGTTCTAATTTCATTCTTTTCCATGTGGCTGTCCAGTTTTCCCAGCACCACTTATTGAACAGGCTGTCCTTTCTCCATTGTATATTCTTGCCTCCTTTGTCATAGATTAGTTGGCTGTAGGTATATGGGTTTAATTCTGGGCTTTCCATCCTGTTCCACTGATGTATATTTCTGTCTTTGTGCCAGTACCATGTGGTTTTGATGACTATAGCTCTGTAGTATAGTATGAGATCAGGGAGCCTGATTCCTCCAGCTCCATTTTCTTTTTCGGGATGTCTTTGGCTCTTCTGGGTCTTTTGCACTTCCGAACAAACTTTAAAATATTTTGTTGTAGTTCTGAAAAATGTCCTTGGTAATTTGATAGGGATTGCATTGAATCTATAGATTTCCTTAGGTAGTATAGTCATTTTGATAATATTAACTCTTTCAATCCACAAGTATGGTATATCTTTCCATCTATTTCCTATTTCTTTTTCTTAAGAAGTATTTGTTGAAAAATTTAGGCCATTGACCCTCAGATTTTCCTATAGACTATATTTTGCCAATTACATTCTGATGGTGTATTTCAGTATGTTTTTCTTCTTTTATATTTCTTGAAATTTGATAGCTCAGTCCAGAGGCTTGATAAAACTCAGGTTTGTTTATTTTGCAAGACTATAGATAGGGTTATATTCTTTCATCAAGAGAGACCTAAGCTTTGTTTTTACTCTCTTCTGGTGTTATATCCATTAATGGTCAAATACATATATTCATTAGTACACTGAAGGATGTAAAATGATGTTCTAATTATGTCATTTTTGTTTTCATTTTTAGCTGGATTAATTTTCAGTGGAGACATTTACCTTCTTTTATTATTTGGTCACACAATGATTCAGTTCTCCTAGACTGTGAATTATCTTTTCATTTACTTACCACTGCTCTTCACAGAGCAAATTTTTAAATTTTGATAAAGTTCAATTAATTAAACTGTACTTGTGAAAGAACATCTATAGTAGTTTCTATGTCGTAAAAGTTCAATTGGGGGAGGGCTCTTTTTTAATTATAAAATTCTTTTTTAGTAGTTCCATTTCTTAAAAGATGGAGCAGATATAATTTTCCTGTCCCTCCCTCTGACATAACTAAAATTTCATGGACATTATATATGAAGCAAACATAAGAAATACTCAAAAGATAGAGAAAAGAAGGCAGATTGGTAGAAACATCAGGACTGAAGAAGGTCACAATGGTAAATTTTCAGGGTTTTTTTCCTTGCCTTATATATCCCAGACTTGGAACTGAAGAAGGCAGCAACCTGAAAATGCTGAAGGGAATAGACAGAAACCCCCCCCCACCCAAAGCCTGCTGTCTTTAGCCAAAGGAATAGAAAAGGGACAACATAGTAATATAGAAAACTTTCATACAATAATAGCTATGCTCCAGTCAAACATCACAGAAAAAAACTATGGAACTATGGCCTTTCTCTTAGCAAAATAAAGCTGAGCCAGGAGTCTGGACTTCAACTCTCATCAGGCTGTATAACAAGGTTCCCTTACTGCCTCACCACCGCCATCACCCTCTCCCTGGGGAGTGGGATAAGGAGTTGAGTAGCAGGTGTAGTAAGTAAGTAGGGAGGATGAGTAGTAGGTGTAATAGGGAGGTAGAGTAGGGAGCCAAGACTTTAAGGCCACATTCTCCCCTGTGGTGTCAATGGGGGCCACAAGAAGAGGTGTAATAATGCACTTTACTACTTCCAGCTAGGGAAATATCAGTGGAATCCACTGAGGAGCAAGACTTGTAGCCCTCCCATCAGTAATAGGAGGTACCTACTTGGGTGTCAACAGAGGCCATATGAGAAACCTAAACTTCTCTCTCATGTAGCAATAGTAAGGGTGTGTCCCTCTTCCCCTATTAGACCAATGTCAATGAAAGCCAGCTACACTAGATTTAAATATGATTTATTATAGTCTTATAATACCCTAAATAGAATAAAAAACTATATGGATAATCAAAATGGAAATGTAAATAATTCTGAAGCAACCTGCAGGGAGATAGCAAAATAAAAACAAATAAATGAAAACAGAGAGGAAAGCAGAAAACAAGTAAAAGGGCAGATGTAAAGCCCTAAGATAAACATGCTTACTTGAAATGGAAATATATTAATATCAGATAAATTAAACCTCCAAGCACAGAAAATTACCAGAGAGTGTACCTAAAGAGTCAATCCATCAGTAAGACATAAACAACTAAATATATATCCACCAAACAACAGAGCTGCAATATATTCTTAGCAAAAACTGGCAAAACTGAAAGGAAAGATAGACAAACCCACAATTGTATGTTGGAAACCTCAACACCTTTTCCTCAAAAATCTGTAGGATAGGGAGTTTCCATCATGGCTCTGTGGTAACGAACCCAACTAGGATCCATGAGGTTGTGGGTTTGATCCCTGGCCTCACTCAGTGGGTTAAGTATCTGGCATTGCCATGAGCTGTGGTGTAGGTCACAGATGCAGCTTGGATCTGGTGTGGCTGGGGTATAGACTGGCAGCTGTAGCTCCAATTTGACTCCTACCCTGGGAACTTACATATGCCACATCTGTGGCCCTAAAAATCAAGAACAAACAAGCAAAAAATCTGTAGGATAACTAAGCAGAAAGTCAGTAAAGTTATAGAACTGAACACCATCAACCAACAGGCTATGATGGACGTTTATAGAACAATTTACTCAACATACATTCATTACGAGTACCCAAGAAACATATACCAAGATAGACCATATCCTAAGCCTAACAACAAAGCTCAATAAATCTAAAAAAATTTAAATCACACAAAATGTGTTCTCTGATCACTGTGCAAACAAAATAGAAATAAATTACTGAAAGATAAAGTCTTCAAACACTTGCAAAGTAAACACCACATTTCTAAGTAACCCATAGGTCAAAAAGAAATCCCAAAGGAAATTAAAAAAAAATACACTGAGTGAAATATAACATATCAACATTTGTAGGACACAACTAAAGCAGTTCTGAGAGATACATATATAGCTCTAAATGAATCCATCCAAAAAGATAAAAGTCTCAAATAGTCTAAGCTTCCATCTTGTGGAAGACAAAATAATGGTTCCCTGGAACCTATGAACATGCTATCTTACGTGGCAAATATGACTTTGTAGATATGATTAAGTTAATAATATTGAGTCGGTAAAATTATCCTGATTGTCCCAATGTAATCACAAGGGTTCTTCAAAGAGAGAATGAGAAGTGTTAGAATGAAAGACACTACGCTGTTGACACTGAGATGGAGCAAGGTATTAATGAGCCAAGGAAAACAGGCAGCCTCTAGAAGCCAGAGAGGGTAAGGAAATATATTCTCCACTACAGCCTCCAGGAGAAGGCAGCCCTACTGACACTTTGACCTTACCCCATGAAATTTTGACCAAAAGAAGAGTAAGACAATAAATTTGTACTGTGTTAAGTCATTAAGTTTGTGCTAATTTGTTACAGCCATAATAGGAAATTAATACAGGTTTTGATACCAAAACTGTGTTCTTGCTGTAACAAATACTTTAAAATGTGGAAGTGGCTTTAATGTTGGGCAATTGGAGGGGCTGGAAGAAATCTGAGAAACATAATAGGAAAGGCTATATTCCCTTGAAAGGACTGTTAGTAGAAATGTGGATGACAGTGACTCTGTTACTGAGGACTCAGAAGTGAGGGGCATGGCAGAAAAAAATATTTTCTTAGAGAATATTTAATTATGAGTAGACTTTTTATAGAAATATGAATATTAAAGTGCTACTGGTGAGGGCTCAGATGAAAATGAGGAACCTCTTACTGAAAATTGGAGAAAAGGGGATCCTTGTTATATAGTGACAGAAAGCTTAGCTGAATTGTGTCCCTGAAGTTACGTAGAAAGAAGAATTTGTAAGTGATGGACTTGGAAATTTAGCTGAGGAGATTTCCAAGCAGTGTTGAAGGCACAGTCTGTTTTCTTCTGTCTTCTTACAGTAAAATGGGTGCGGATAGAGATGAATTAAGGGAACTGTTAATTGAAAAGGAAATCAGATTTGATGATTTGGGAAATTCTCAGTTGGTCCAAACTTGGAAATATGCCAAAATTAGAAGAGTCACTGTCAGGAAAACCTACTCTGGTGAGAAAGCCAAGGGTGTGTCTTGACAACCTTTTGTTAATGCCTTGAAATAAACCAAATATGACATTATTCAGTTATAGAAAGGTCATTGAAGAAGTTAGATGTATGATTCATGGAACCCCTCAGCCACCTCAGCAGAAGTCAAAAATAAATATAGGATTGTCTGGGGAAGACCTCTGGAGGGGTCTCTTGTGGAATGGAAATCTACACAGGAGACCCACTAGTTTCCAGAAAATTTTATACCAACAGAAACATTCTCCAATGGACTGAAATGAATAGATAGAGAATGAAATGAGAGACAGTTGGACTTCAAAAATTCTATAGGCAGGAAACAGGCTGACAAAACAGTTTAGGTGAAAACACATGGTACTTTATGAAAATGGTAGTAGACTCCAAAGGCAGAGCCCCAAGGCCAAAGGGAAGAGCCTCAAACCCGGAGGCTGGAGCCATGAACCATTGAGGATTTTCCTCAGGCCTGGAAACCTACTATAGTCTGCCTGGGTAGATAAATAAGACCCAGTCACAAATTAAAAAGTAATGAGGAAAATAGACAAATTATAATCCTTTTCAAGTGAAATGATAGTATTAAAAGGAACTATAAACCTATATAAATAATATATAATATATGGAAAATATTTTATTTTTTATATCATAGATGGTTTTGCTATAAAAGGAAGCAAAAAAGACCAAAAATAGGGTAGGGATAATCTCAATTTATTAAATAAGTTTGCAATATAATTTTATAATAGTAGCCAATATAACTTTATAATTTATAAAGTTCTAAAATCAATTGCTAAATACCCAATTCAGGTAACCTCGATACTGCATTCTTGTTGATTTATAGGAAAATAATTTTCATTCAGAAAAGAAACTTGAAAGTAGTCTGAAGAAAAGTAATCTCATATAAAATACATTTAGATATTTTTAGATGTAAGGCAATTTGAAAGAGCTGTTAAAATTAGCTTTTATAATTAAAATGCAATTTATAATATTATCAGTGACAAGGCTTGAAGTTTTCTATTAATATACTTCACAGGCAACACCATGAAACAATCAATATCCAACCGTTTCTTACATTTTTAGAGAACCTACATTTTTGTGTAGGTTAGTTAATATCTAAATTTCATATACATGTAAGGATAACCTGACCCCCTTGCTGTACAGTGGGAAGAAAAAAAAAAAGAATTTAAACATGGCAAACCTAAAAAAATAAATAAATAAATTTCAGGGACTCTCCAAACAAGCTGCCATCTCTAGACATCAACCCAAATCTTGATATTACACAAGGGACTACATCACCAAAGGCCAACACGTTTGGCCATTGTTGAATCAGGAGAAAAATTATCCCAGGAGTATCCATCTTGCACTTTTCCTATTGTTTAAATAAATGGATTATGAGCTAATCAATCCTACAAGCAGAGAACTTTTGGACACTCCCCATATCTCAGAGCAGTCCTGGTTTCTCTATGGGAAGACAAGGCCTTAAACTTCACTAGCCTTTTGAAGAATAACAGTTTATAGGTGGTGACCCAGCTGTAAGTTTACCTTGCAGTCCTTGCCTCTGAGCCTTTGCTAACACAGGGCTTCACAACCGAGACAGTTCCCTCAGTTACTCCCTTAAACTGCAGCCTCTCAGAAACTTTATTTTTCATACATTCTGTGCATTTTCCCTAGAGCCTCAACCAACTCCTTGCTGACTTTCCTCCAATTTCATCACATCATAAGAAAACTCCAAGGCATGAGAATATAGTTTCCTCCCTCCTCAATTACCTTAATGAATGATTTCTCCACTTATTCCCTTAATTGAAATCAAAAATGCAATTCTTATCTGATACCTCTGTTTCCCTCTCCCCCATTCTATCTTATAAAAATGGCTTGTTAGTCTTCATTCAACAAGTTCACCTCTATCAAATTCTCATTACAGAGCTTCCAGAGCAGTGGTCCCCATACTGGGAACTTGCCAGAAAAGCAAATTTCTTGGCTTTACTACAGACCAATTGAAACAGAAATTCTGGGAATAGGGTCTAGCAATGTGGTTTTGAACAAACCCTCCAGGTGATTTTTTTTTCATTCACTTTTAAAAATGGATTGATGTATAGCTGATTTGCAATGTTAAGATAATTTTTGCTATACAACAAAATGATTCACTTTGGTTTGGATTTGGGAATGGCAACATGCACATGGTGGTCTATTGAATGGTTCGCCAGTGGGGACCCACTCCACAGCACAGGAAACTCAACCCAATATTCTATGGTAACATACGTACATGGGAAAAGAATCTGAAAAAGAATGAATGTATGTATATGTACAACCAGGTCATTCTTAAGCACAGCAGTGCTTGAGAATAACTCTTCCAGAGATTTACCTTTCTACATTTGTTTAAATACTTTCCTCACTCAAACTTCATGCCATTTTCTATACCACCTCTACCTCTCCTGGACAGTGTCAGCTACCATTTTCACATTTACCCACATTCCAGGGTTGCATCTTAACTCTCATATCATACTTAACTTGGGTAACTTTACTGTTCAGGGGATAGTCACCCAGTGCTCTAGCCTCAAAGTACTTGACATCATCTATTCAATGACCTTGACCCACACCATACTTCAGAAAATGACATCCAATATCACATGCTAAACTTTGTCATCATTTGATGTTCTTCCTCTGAAATCTCAAAATCCAAAGCACCAACCTTAATTGACCATCTCAATTAACATCCTGGTCATTTTTCAAATTCTTTACCTCAGTGTTATTTGTTCTTTCTTTCTAAAAATATCAAATTTTTTCAGCTCATCTTTTTCACCTGCACCATTACTCTCCCCTGGCCTCTTTTCTCTTCCTTTCTAATTCATTGCCTACATCAGTTACTTTACAACAACTTAATTTCCATTCTTGCTCTATACCTATGCTACAAATTTTCAACTTGGATCAGTTTTTCATGATAAAATCTGAACTGCTTTCCATGGCAACCACTTTCTATACTTTTATATTTCATCTGCTGGAGAAAATCACAGGAATGATAGAATAATGCCACTAACTTCCTCTACCTGTTAGTGGGCTCTTCCTGCAATGCTTATCAGTAGCAATGCCAGTTCTTCATCACACTTCAAACTTTTGTTCTCACTCTCCACAGCTTAACAGGTCTCCTACACCAAAGGCAAAATCAAAATGCATAAATATTAATTTCCTCAGTTTTTCCCTTCTACATCTATGAACTTATTATCTACAGCCACCTTTCCCTATTTCCATTCTATTTCCGAGGATGTGGTGGTTCCATCCATATGTAGCATTCCTCTGCCTCCTTTGGGATCTTGGTCTAGCCATTATCTCCTCTCAGTCTGTTTTTCAGTGACTGTTTGCTTTGAAATACAGAAATACATTCAAGACTTTTCCATTATAAAAACAGCATAATCAAAACAAACACAAATCTCTAAAGCCAGCTAAGGCGTCATCTCATTCCTTTAATTAGTAATCGAGTTTTTTAAAAAAATTATCTGTGTTTTCTGTAAACACTTTCTCAACTTCCTTTCTTGGTTTTTCAATAAAAATAATGTATTACTATAACTTCACTGAAATTTTTCTCTCCAAGTTAACCAAAACCCTTCCACATATCAGATCTAATGATCTGGAGAACACCTGTGGAACTCTTTCTGGGTCTTTTTTTCTATCTCTCTGGCTACTACTATTTGCTCTTTTTCATTAGATACTGTCCTTTTTTTTTTTTTCACTTATTCATTATATGTGTTTGTTCCACAAGATTTCATCCTGGAGTTCCCATCGTGGCGCAGTGGTTAACGAATCCAACTAGGAACCATGAGGTTGCGGGTTCGATCCCTGCCCTTGCTCAGTGGGTTAACGATCCGGTGTTGCCGTGAGCTGTGGTGTGGATCGCAGATGCGGCTCGGATCGCACGTTGCTGTGGCTCTGGCGTAGGCTGGCAGCTACAACTCCGATTGGACCCTAGCCTGGGAACCTCCATATGCCACGGGAGCAGCCCAAGAAATGACAAAAAGACAAAAAAAAAAGAAGATTTCATCCTCTCCTCACAGTCATCACTCTCTGCAGGTGATCTCAATGTCACCTATTCCCTTCACTACTTCCAGATCACTATCTCCAGTGTAAATTCTCCTGAGTAACAGACCTAGCTGTCCTGATGCCCATGGATTTTTCCATCACAATGTCTGTTAGGCACTACAGACTCAACAGATCCAAAACTGGGGTCATAGTCTCCTCCCTTGAATCTTCTTCCTGTTCTATTTATCTAGGTGAATGGGGCCATTTGGTCATTCCAGTAAGGAAACCAGAAGTCACTCTTCTGTTCCTTATCCTCTTAAACTCCACTTATTTGATTTTTTCACCCCCTTTCATGCCTTCCTTCTTTTATTTCATCTTACATAGAGTCATTGCAATAGTCCCATAACTGTTCTGTTTGTCTCCTGTATATACTGCTTTTAACCTCAATCTTTCTACTGCTGTCATTTGGTCCCTACTCCAGTCAGGTAAGTCCCAGAGAAAAGCTGTGTTCAAGAAGCCAAGATGGAGCTGGGTGATGTTATATAAGGAAGAGCTTCTTACCCCAAAATTGCACTGTATTATGCTAACTGGTAAATATCAGTACTAAGTCCAGAAGGTCTAAATCAATATCATTAATATAGGCAGAACTGAATGATGAGACTCAGAGGATGGGACATGGAACCAAATGGGACAAAGAATCTGAGAAATTTGATGGAAGAGTTTTAGAATGAGGGCTGCATGTGGATAGATGAATTGTAAGGTGGAGCTGTCTATGTGGTTTCTATGATGAATAACATAGGCCATCTGGAAGCCTTTAAATGATTATATGGGACATAGAGTTGGTAGAAAGAACTATATTCTAGAAGGAAATCACATGATGTCAATTTCCTGCTTAACATTACCATTTTCAACATAATCTCCAAAATTCCTACGATTCACAAGACTCCAGTTTGACCTTTGCATAACTGCACAGCTTCATTTCTATCACTCTCTTAAAACATTTGCTCCAGATATAACAAGCTACTTAGAAGTTAATGAAAGTATTAAGCCATTTGGTAGCTTACTCTCTTATTATAAGCTGTTTTCTTTGCCTGGAATGTGTTTTCTGTCCAGGCAGTCTGCTGTTCTCTGGTTTATTCTTTGGAACCCAACTTAAATAACTATTCCTCCTTGATCCCCTACATGTTTTCAGCAGGTTGATGACATGATGAAAGATAAGTTTTAGAAAGATAAATCTGTTTCTTTTTTTCTGCAAAGAAAATATAGGGAGGTAGAGACACTAGTCATTCCTGCGATGATTGTAAAATGAAGTAGTTCTGTGTAGGAGTAGAGACAAAGCTGTAATGGACAAATAAACTGAAACAAATGCCATAGGTGTTTTATGATTGTTATGTATTAGAGCAACTGTTTAAATAACATCTACCTGATATAGTTTGCTATATTGATCCCCCACTCATTATCTAAATGACATAGTCATTTTAAGATCTATAGTTGATCTCAGGTACTCTTGATTTTACAAACTCTCACCTAACATAATACCAAACATATTAAGTTGCTCCCCCTTCCAACAGTAAATGTAATATATCAATGATTAAAAGATGGAATTGAAGTTGACTACTGGAAAATATTTCATTTTTTTCTGGACGGAATGAAATGAGATCATTTGTATCCTTTTTTTAAAAATATTATTAGCAGAACAAAAACAGACTCACAGAATTTGAAAAATTTATGGTTACCAAAGGGGACAGGTATGGGGGAAGGGATGGACTGGGGGTTTGGGACTGGTGTATGCACACTGAGGTATATGAAAGGATTGGCCAATGGGGACCTGCTGTATAGCACAGAGAACTATCTGTGATAATCTATGTGGGAAAATAATCTGAAAGAGAATGGGTATGTCTTATAACCAAATTACTTTGTTGTATATCAGAATTATCGCAACCTTGTAAATCAACTATACATCAATAAAACTTTTTAAAATGGAATCAGAAATATACATAGGCCCAAATTACCATGGGAAAAAAGTGTCTTGTAATGGGGCTTTATTTCTCTATTACCAGGGAATAGAGAACTGGCTAAGAGATGAATGCCTTTAAGGGTTCAGATAAGGCTTTCCGTAGCAACAAGACTTAGTATTGCTAAATGGTAGTTTTCATCTTCCTATATGCTTCCTTTTTTTCCCTGTATTCAAACTTTTCAGTAATATTACATATCAATATAGCCTCCCAGAAAAAAAAACAAATCATTTTTAAACTGATAGGATTTTTAACAAAATAGAACATTTTCCACTGGTTGTTTCCATGTACTCTACAGGGGCTGAGCCTATAGCCCTTAATATGAATGAATTTTGAGGCCATACCTATTTCTTTTAGCCCTGATTGGGTAGAATAGTTCAAATGTTTAACTAGGCTTTAATTTCCTAGTGGAGTATTCACCACAGAATCATGGAAAAATGTGACTCATGAAATGGTTGTCTAAAATGATTGAAATGTCTTTACTATTCTTCTTTAATCTCTTGTCTGTGTTGAATGGGTCTATAACAACCAAAGCTGTAAGGCCAAAGGAGATTTACCTAGTGTTTGGAGAAAAAGAAAAATAAACATGACAACTTTGATCTCTGCTCTATGAAACCAAAACACATCTACAAGAAAACCAAGGCTTCCTTTTAAAAAAAATACTGAGGAACAAAACAGATTGCATTCTTGTGGAAAGTTCTTAGAGGCACTTGCACATTATAAGCTACTTTCTGAAGTCACAAACAAGATCAAACAACATCCTACAAAGCCCTGAAAATAATGAAAGAAACACTCCTACTATCTCTCAGGGAGATCCCCAGGTGGAAGGAGAAACCTGACCTTCCTATCTTAATTCTATAATTATCTAGAGAAAGGATGTCATTTGTAGAGATACCTCAGTCTTTTAGCATTATTGGAAATGAAGTATTCCTTTATAGTGAATTTTCCATTTAACTTAAATTTATTCTTTTAAGCATCATACTTTATTTTTACCACTATTAATTAAAAGTTTTCCTTAATATATGCTGTTTTGCCTCATTAAATAATACACTGGGTAGCATTTAATTCTCTTTTTTAAAAATTAAAGTATTGATGATTTACAAAAGTTTCTTCAGTTTCTGTTGTACAGCAAATTGATCCAATCACATACAGTTCCCAGTGCTGTGCAGTAGGGCCTCAATGACCAACCATTCCAAATATAACATTTTTCATCCCAAACCCCAAACTGCCAGTCCACTCCACTCCCTCCCCACTTCCACCAGGAACCATAAGCCTGCTCTCCTTTGCTGTGATCTGTTTCTGTTTTGTAGTTAGGATCATCTGTGCCATATTTTAGATTCCACAAATAAGTGATATCATATGGCATTTGTATTTTTCTTTCTGGCTTACTTCACTTGGTATGAGAATATCTAGTTCCATTAATGTTGCTGTAAATGGCATTGTTTTGTCTTTTTTATGGCTGAATAATATTCCATTGTGTGTATGTACCACATCTTCTTAATCCATTCATCTGTCACTGGACATTTAGGTTGCTTCCATGTCTTGGCTACTGTGAATAGCACTATGGTGAACATAGGGATGCATATGTCTTTTTTTTTATTACTCAATGAATTTTATTACATTTATAGTTGTACAACCATAATCCCAACCAAATTCTGTAGCATTTCCAACCAAAATCCCCAGAGCATACCCCACCCCCAACCTGTCTTGTTTGGAAAATATAAGTTTTTCAAAGTCCGTGAGTCAGTGTCTGTTCTGCAAAGAAGTTCATTGTGTCCTTTATTCAGATTCCACATGTCAGTGTAGCATATTATGTTGGTGTCTCATTGACTGACTTCATTTAGCATGATAATTTCTAGGTCCATCCATGTTACTGAAAATGCCATTATTTCTTTCCTTTTAATGGCTGAGTAATATTCCATTGTATATATGTACCACGTCTTCTTGATCCACTCCTCTGTCAATGGACATTTAGGTTGTTTCCATGTCTTGGCTATTGCAACTAGTGCTGCAGTCAACATTGGAGTACATGTGTCTTTGCAAGTTACGGTTTTCTCTGGGTAGATGCCCAGGAGTGGGATTGCTGGATCAAATGGTAGTTCTATTTTTAGTTTTCTGAGCCATCTCCATATGGTTTTCCACAGTGGTTGCACCACTTTACAATCCCACCAACAGAGTAATAGGGTTCCTTTTTCTCCACACCCTCGCCAGCATTTTTTTATTTTTTGTAGACTTTTTGATGATGGCCATTCTGGCTGGTGTAAGGTGGTACCTCATCGTGGCTTTGATTTGCATCTCTCTAATTATGAGTGATCTTGAACATATTTTCATGTGGTTTTTTGGCCATATGTATGCCTTCTTTGGAGAACTGTCTGTTTAGATCTTCTGCCCATTTTTTGATAGGCTTGTTTGTTTTTTTGGTATGGAGCTTTAGACATTGTTTATAAATTTTGGAGATTAATTCCTTGTCAGTCGATTCATTTGCAAAGATTTTCTCCCATTCTGTGGGTTGTCTTTTTGTTTTGTTTAGGGTTTCCTTTGCTGTGCAGAAACTTTGAAGTTTGATTAGGTCCATTTGTTTTTGTTTTTGTTGTCAATATTTTGAGAGGTGGATCTGAGAAGATGTTGCTGTCGTTTATGTCAGGGAGTGTTTGGCCTATGTTTTCCTCTAAGAGTTTTATAGTGTCTGGTCTTATATCTAGGTCTTTAATCCATTTGGAGTTTATTTTTGTGTATGGTGTTAGGGAGTGTTCTAATTTCATTCTTTTCCATGTGGCTGTCCAGTTTTCCCAGCACCACTTATTGAACAGGCTGTCCTTTCTCCATTGTATATTCTTGCCTCCTTTGTCATAGATTAGTTGGCTGTAGGTATATGGGTTTAATTCTGGGCTTTCCATCCTGTTCCACTGATGTATATTTCTGTCTTTGTGCCAGTACCATGTGGTTTTGATGACTATAGCTCTGTAGTATAGTCTGAAATCTGGGAGCCTGATTCCTCCAGCTCCATTTTTCTTTTTCAGGATGTCTTTGGCTCTTCTGGGTCTTTTGCACTTCCAAACAAACTTTAAAATATTTTGTTGTAGTTCTGAAAAATGTCCTTGGTAATTTGGTAGGGATTTCATTGAATCTGCAGATTGCCTTGGGCAGTATAGTCATTTTGATAATATTGATTCTTCCAGTCCAAGAGCATTGTATGTATTTCCATCTGTTTGTGTCATCTTTGATTTCTTTATTCAGCATCATATTGTTTTCAGAGTACAGGTCTTTTGTTTCTTTAGGTCAGTTGATTCCTAAGTATTTTATTCTTTTTGATGTTATGGTAAACAGGAACATTTCCCTAATTTCTCTTTCTGATTTTTCATTGTTAGTATATAGAAATGCCATCAATTTCTGTGTATTAATTTTGCATCCTGCAACTTTGCCAAATTCATGGATGAACTCTAACCATTTTTTCTTGTAGTGTCTTTAGGATTTTCTATGTATAGTATCATGTCATCTGCAAATAGTGATAGTTTTACTTCTCCCTTTCCAATTTGGATTCCTTTTATTTCTTTTACTTCTCTGATTGCTGTGGCTGGGACTTCCAAAACTATATTGAATAGTAGTGGCAAGAGTGGACATCCTTGACTTGTTCCTCATCTCAGTGGGAATTCTTTCATCTTTTCACCATTGAGAATGATGTTATCTCTGGGTTTGTCATTTATAGCCTTTATTATGTTGAGGTAGGTTCCCTCTATGCCCACTTTTTGAAGGGTTTTTAATCAGAAATGGGTGTTGGATTCTGTCAAAGGCTTTTTCTGTGTCTATTGAGAGGATCATATGGTTTTTATTCTTCTGTTTGTTAATGTGGTGTATCACACTGATTGATTTGCAGATATTGAAGAATCCTTGCACCCCTGGGATAAATCCCACTTGATCATGATGTACAATCTTTTTAATGTATTGTTGAATGTGGTTTGCTAGTGTTTTGTTGAGGATTTTTGCATCTATGTTCATCAGTGAAATTGGCCTGTAATTTTCTTTTTTTGTGGTATCTTTGTCTGGTTTTGGTATCAGGGTGATGGTGGCCTCATAGAATGAATTTGGGAGTATCCCTTCCTCTGCAATTTTCTGGAATAATTTCAGAAGGATAGGTGTTAGGTCATCTCTAAATGTCTGATAGAATTTGCCTGTGAAGCCATCTGGTCCTGTACTTTTGTTTGTTGGAAGTTTTTTAATCACAGTTTCAATTTCAGTACTCACGATTGGTATGTTAATCTTTTCTGTTTCATGTTGGTTTAGTCTTGGAAGATTGTACTTTTCTAAGAATTTGTCTGTTTCTTCTAGGTTTTCCATTTTATGGGTATATAGTAGTCTCTTATGATCCTTTGTATTTTTCTGATGTTTGTTGTTACTTCTCCTTTTCCATTTCTAATTTTATTGATTTGAATCCTCTCTTTTTTTTCTTGGAAAGTCTAAGAGTTTATCAATTTTGTTGGTCTTTTCAAAGATCCAGTTTCACTGACCTTATCTATGGTTTTTTTCATTTCTGTTTCACTGATTTCTGCTCTGATCTTTATGATTTCTTTCCTTCCACTAACTTTAGGTCTTGTTCTCCTCTCTCAAGCTGCTTTAGATGTAAAGTTAGGTTGCTTATTTGAGCTTTTTCTTGTTTCCTGAATTAAGCTTGTATTCCTATAAACTTGACTCTTTGAACTGCTTTTGCTGCATCTCAGGTTTTGGAGTGTTGTGTCTTTGTTGTTATTTGCTTCTAGGTATTACTTAATTTCCTCTTTGATTTCTTTAGTGATGCATTGGTTGATTAGTAGCACGTTGTTTAGTCTCCACGTGTTTGTATTTTTTTCTTTTTTTCTTGTTGTTGATTTCCAGTCATATAATGTTGTGTTTGGAAAAAGATGCTTGCTGTGATTTCAATTTTCTTGAAGTTTCCAAAGCTTGATTTGTGGCCCAGAATGTGACAGATTCTAGAGAATATTGAGAATACACTTGAGAAGAATGTGTATTCTGCTGCTTTGGGATGTAATACCCTATAAATATCTATCAAGTCCATCTGGTATAATGCTTCATTCAGGGCCATTGTTTCTTTGTTGATTTTTTTTTGTCCTTTTGTCTTTTCTAAGGCCACCCTGTGGCATATGGAGGTTCCCAGGTTAGGGGTCGAATAGGAGCTGTAGCCGCTGGCCTACACCACAGCCATAGCAACGCAGGCTCTGAGCTGCATCTGCAACCTACACCACAGCTCTGCCAGATCCTTAACCCAATGAGAAAGGCCAGGGATTGAACTTGCAACCTCATGGTTCCTAGTCAGATTTGTTAACCACTGAGCCACAACGGGAACTCCCTCTTTGTTGATTTTTTGTCTGGGTGATCTGTCCCTTACTGTAAGTGGGGTGTTAAATTCCCCTGCTATTATTGTGTTATTGTCAATTTCTCCTTCTAAGGTTGTTAGCAATTGCGTTATATATTGAGGTGATCCTATGTTGGGTGCATAGATATTTACAATTGTTATATCTTCTTCTAGGATTGATCCTTTGATCATTATGTAATGTCCTTCCCTGTCTCTCGTAATAGTCTTTATTTTGTCTGATATGAGTGTTGCCACTCCAGCTTTCTTTTGATTCCTATTTGCATGGAATATTTTCTTCCAGCCTCTCATTTTCCATCCTTCGCCCTAGAAGTGAAGTGGGTCTCTTAAAGGCAGAATATATATGGGCCTTGTTTTTGTATCCATTCAGCCAGTCTATGCCTTTTGATTGGGGCATTTAGTCCATTAACATTTAAGGTAATTATTGATATGCATGTTCTTATTGCCATTTTATTAACTATTTTGGATTTGGTTTGTTGCTCTTTTTTCTTCCCTTCTCTTGTTCTATCCTCTTGTGCTTTGATGACTATCTGTAGTATTGTATTTGAGTTGATTTTTTCTTATTTGTGCATGTATCTATTGTAGATTTTTGGTTCATAGTTATCCTGAATTTTTGATGTAGGAGTCTTTATGTTTACAAGATTGTTTTAAGCTATTGGTCCCTTAACTTCATGTGCATCGCCAGTATGCTGCATTTGTAACTTCTTCTTCACACACTTTCTGATTTTGGTAGAGTAATTGTGCATGGATGATGTCCTATCTTTACTGTATATTTGCTTTTATTGGTGAGCCTTGACATTTGTGGTATTTTTGTTTCTAGTTGTGGCTTTTTCTTTTCTGCCTATAGAAGTTCCTTTAGTATTTGTTGTAAAGCTGATTTAGTGTTGCTGATTTCTCTTAGCTTTTGCTTGTCTGTAAAGCTTTTGATTTCTCCTTCAAATCTGATTGAAAGCCTTGCTGGGGAGAGTAATCTTTGTTGGAGGTTTTTTTTCCTTTCATCACATTAAGTGTATTGTGCCACTCCCTTCTGACCTGCAGAGTTTCTGCTGAAAAATCTGCTGATAACTTTATTGGGGTTCCCTTGTATGTTATTTGTTTGTTTTCCCTAGCTGCTTTCAATATTTTCTCTTTGTATTTAATTTTCGTCAGTTTGGTTAATATGTGTCTCAGGGTGTTCCTCCTTGGATTTATTTTATATGGTACTCATTGTGCTTCCTAGATTTGAGTGAGTGGTTTCTTTCCCATGTCAGAGAAGTATTCAGCTATTATATGTTCAAATATTTTTTCTGTCCCTTTTTCTCTCTCTTCTCCTTCTGGCACCCTGTAATATGGATGTTTCTGTGTTTAATGTTGTCCCAGAGTTCTCTTAGACAGTCTTCATTTCCTTTCAATCTTTTTTCTCTTTCCTATTCCACATCCGTGATTTCCACTAGTCTGTCCTCCACCTCTCTTATTCATTCTTCTACCTCCTGTATTCTGCTGTTGGTTGCTTCTAATGTATTTTTTATTTCAGTTATTGTATTTTGCATCTCTGCTTGCTTAAGCTTTAAATCTTGTATTTATTTGCTCAGTGTTCACTGTAATTTATCCATCTTTGCCTCCAGTTTATTTCCAGTGTTTTGCATCATGTTCACTATTAGCAGTCTAATGTCTTTTTCCTGGAGGCTGATAATCTCCAAATTATCTGTTTTTTTTTTTTTTGGTTTTTTTTTTTTTTTTTGGTTTTTTTCTTGCTCCCTTATCTGACTTATAATTCTCTGCCTTTTCATTTAGTACAAGTTTTTGATGTGCTCTCCCTTTTGCACATGATAGAGTTGTAGCCTTTCTTGCTTTTGATATCTGCCCCCCTTGTGGCTGAAGTTGGTATGGGGGCCTGCTGTAGGCTTCCTGATGGGAGAGACTGGTGCCTGCCAGCTGGTAAGTGGAGCTGATTCTTATCCCTGTGGTAGATAGGGCTTTGTCTCTGGGTGAGATTAGAGGTGGCTGTGTACCTGGGGGTTTTTAGGCAGTCTGTTTACTGATGGGTGGGGCTATGATCCCACTTGGATCATTTTTTGGCCTGGGGCTTCTCAGTGCTGATGGGTGGGGCCATTTTTCCAAATGGCCACCTCTAGAGGAACACACACTGATGATTATTCTCAAGAGCTTTGCCTCCAATGTCTTTCCCCCACAGTCATCCCCTGTTTTCCCAGGAGATCCTCTAAGAACAGCAGTCAGGGCTGACCCAGATTCCTATGGAGTCTCTGCTTTGCCCTAGAACCCAGTGCACATGAAATCCTGTGTGCACCTTTCAGGAGTAGGGTCTTTGTCTCCCCTAGTCCTGTGGAGCTCCTGCACACAAGCCACACTGGCCTTCAATGCCAGATGCTCTGGGGGCTCCTTCTCTCAATGCCAGATCCCCAAGCATGGGGACCTGACATGGGACTCAGAACTCTCACTCCCATAGGTGAGTCTCTGTGATACAGTTACTTTCCAGTCTGTGGGCTGCCCACCTGGTGGGCTTATATCATGTAATCACCCCTCCTACCATCTGATATTGCCTCCTCTTTGTCTTCTGGATTATGATCTTTTTTGAAAGTTTGCAGTCCATTTGGTTGAAGGTTGTTCAGCATTTGGTGGTAATTTTGTTGTTTTTATGAGAGAAGATGAGCTCCAGTCCTTCTACTCTGCCATCTTACATAAAAAGCTTAAAGTAATAAACTTTTGTGAGTGTACTATATGCAGTTTATACATGCTGATTTTATGTATACTAAATTATAAAATTATATAAATAGTGGAGTAAATGAATAAATGAGGAAGAATGAAAAAATCTTCCTTGTGGAAACATTCTTAATAATAAATGTGGAAACAATGAAGAAATACAAATATCACCATTATAGCACCAGCATGATTATTGGTGCAGGCAAGGTCCATTGATGAATACTAGAATTAGTGGGGAAAACTTTAAAAAGAAACAGAATGCTTGTACAAAGTAACTACCCCAAATATGAATCACCCTGGTGGTTTTAACATATGTCCACAAATTCTTTGGTATTTTTTCTCCAGGAAGTTTAGGTTTGAGTATGGATTGGACTTAGTGACTTCAGGTGAAAAAAGTATGGACAGGAAAAATAGTCACTTTACATTGGAGAAATGTGGCTGATAACCACCCTGCCAAGTGGTCAGATTTAACATCAATAAGTCATTTTCATATCATATACCAATAATGATGTAGTGAGAAGGATACTTCACCTCTGAATTGTTCTTCCTCAAAATTTCATAACTTCATAAAAAATCAAAATCATGAAAAATTCTCAGAGAGACATTCTACAAAATACCGGAGGAATACTCTACAAAAAAAATGTCAGTCATGAGAAACAAGGAAAGTCTGCGAAACTGTTACAACTAATGACCCAATGGATTGGATCTAGGAAGGGGAAAAAGTGGGGGGGGAAATGGAGAAATTTGAATAAAGCTTGTAGTTAACAGTGTTGAACCAATGTTAATTCTGGTTTCAATAGTTGTAGTATGGTTATACATGATAACATTGAGAGTTGGATGAAGGATATATGTGAACTCTCTGTGCTATCTTTGCAACTGCAAAATAATGTTTAAAAACAATTCAACAGCAAAAATCCAAACAACCTAATTGACAAAGAGGCAGAAGACCTGAATAGACATTTCTCTAAAGAAGACACAGAGATGGCCAATAGGCACATGAAAAAATGCTCAGCATCACTAATTATTAGAGAAATGCAAATCAAAACTATAATGAGGTCCACTTCACACCCATCAGAATGACCATCATTAGTAACTTTACAAATAACAAATGGTGGAGATGGTGTGGAGAAAAGGGAACCCTCTTATAATGTTGGTGGGAATGTAAATTGGTACAACCACTATGGAAAACAGTATGGAGGTTCTTCAGAAAACTAAATATAGACCTACTATTATGATCCAGCAATCCCACTCCTGGGCATGTATCTGGACAAAACTTTCATTCAAAAAATGCATGCACCCCTATGTTCATTGAAGCACTATTCACAATAGCCAAGACATGAAAATAACTTAAATATCCATCAACAGATGAATAGATTAAGAAGATAAACACAAGGGAATAATACTACTCAGCTGTAAAAAGGACATAATAATTTCATTTTAGCAACATGTATGGAACTAGAGACTCTCAAAAGCAAAGTGAGTCAGAAAGAGAAAGATTAATACCATATGATAATCACTTATATCTGGAATCTAACATATGGCACAAATGAACCTATCTATAGAAAAGAAGCAAACTCATGGACATGGAAAACAGATTTGTGGAGGGAGTGGGATGAACTGAGAGTTTGGGGGTAGTAGATGCAAACTATTGCATTTGGAGTGGATAAGCAATGAGATCCTGCTGTATAGCACAGGGAACTGTATCCAGTCACTTGTGATGGAACATGATGGAGGATGATGTGAGAAAAAGAATGTATATGTATGTATAATTGGGTCACTTTGCTGTGCAGCAGAAATTGACAGAACATTGTAAATCAACTATAATAAAAAATTAAATAAATTTACTTTGTAATCAAGAGTTAAAAAAAAATCACAAAGTGGGGTTCCCTGTTGGCCTCACTGTTAAAGACTCAGTGTTATTGCTGCTTGGCTCGGGTTACTTCTGTGGCTCGAGTTCTATCCCTGGCCCTGGAAGTTTAAAATGCCACAGGCATGGCCAAAATAAAATCACAGAGCATTTTTAAAGTTATTCCTTCCAAATACTGTAACATATTCAACTAAAACACATTTTTAAAATTAGCTTAGTAAATTGTGGTTGAGAGCTTTAAATTTTAACTGTCTGAATTAAACTCTCAGTTCTGCCTTTTATTAGCTGTGTAGCTTGGGCAAATTACTTTTCCAAGTTTCAGTTTCTTATCTGGAATAATACTATATAGATCTTACGTTTTGTGAGAATTAGAGAAGATAATGCACAGTATCTAGCACATAATAACTGCTCAAGAGATTTAGGTATTATTACATATTATTACTACAGCTGCTTTCTCTAGACTATCGTAGTTTAATTTCCATCTAAATAACCAAATGTTAATGAATAGTATCTTATTTGCTGAGATTTTTAACCTCAGCCTACAACTATGGAGAGAATACATTTTGGAGGTATCACTGCTATTGACAAAGAAGTCTCAACATGCTGGTTTCCGCTTGGGGGAGGGCTGGATTTTGTGAGAGACAAAGGCTGCCAGGAAATTGTTGTTAGATCATGCCTCAGATAGTAAAATTCCCTGCCAAATATATAGAGCAAGAGTGGCATAGGAAGATATTGTGATAATAACATTAGTCATGCCATATTTTTTATTCTGACTTTCCAGACCCTGCTCCTATTCCTCTCTGGAAGAAAAACAAAAAGGAGAACTCATGATTAGCCTCTTTCAGTTGCTCTTTTCACTCTTAGCTGCTAGGAGACTTACATGGCTCTGAGTAGATATTGTAACATAGCAAAAGCTAATCCCTATGTGACATGGTACCAACCCTGAACATTTTGATCCAAGCAAGTTGACATTATGGACATGGTGAAATTGAATGTCATCCATGGAACCCTGCATGTTCAGTCCCAGCTGGATAGTTCTGTGAGTGGTTATGAGTGTTCACATGGTTAAGTCAACAAAACCAATGGTATTCCTTCCATGTTAGCCCAAACCTCCTTTTCCTGTTCTTTAAGTAAATATATTTACATATACATGCCTTACATGTGAATAGGTTTGTCATGGGCAAAGCTATTTCACAGGCAGCTTATTTAAGCCTTTAAATTACTTTGTTTTTTAAGTTTGTTATTTAAGGTTTTAAATTTGAGATCCTGTATATAATAAAACACTCAGTGTTTTTCTTCCTCTTCTTTCTCCAGTGCCACCTGCTTTTCTTCATCCTTTTCCACTGGGAGCAGAGGTTTTGTTGCCTAGAACTGCCTTATCTCCACAGCTTCATAATCTTATGATAGCATTTAGCACTTACATTGCACTTACTAAATGCCAGGCCTTGGCATCAACACTTTTAAGGCTACAACAACTCCATGAACATTTGGCAAGGAAGCTGGGTGGCAGACTCAGGGAGGTTTGGGTTGAGAATGGCCACCCTTCCCTTGGCCATCTTACTGCTTCCCTCCCCACCTCCACACCATGCTTCACCAGATGACATTCATCTGTTATATGGCTTCATAGCTCACTGGGATATTTGTGCCTTGGCATCAAAATATTATTTCTTTAAATATACTCCTTAACAATGAAAAATACCTCCTAGGAGTATTAGAAATTCAACTGGTATGAAAGATTTTTTTTCTTTCCATTTTTGGCTGCACCTGTGGCATATGGAAGTTCCCAGGCCAGCAACTGAACTGGAAACGTCACAGAGACAAGCCGGGTCATTAACTCACTGCACCACAGCGGGAACTCCCCCATCCTTTTTTAAAGACTGCACCCAGGGCATATGGAAGTTTCTGGGGCCAGGGATTGACTCTGAGCCACTGCAGCAGCCTGAGCTGCTGCTGTCAGATTCTTAATCCACTGTGCCATGGCAGGACCTCCTGGTGTGAAAGATTTTTGAGGGTGGAGGCTTTGTCTCTATATCTTTTGTATTGTTCCTACTGGCTTGGCACAAGGTAAGTCCGTGATTGAGACATTTTCCTCTACTGGCTGAGCCTTTAGAATTTTGACAAAGAACTGGAAAAGATACTTCTAAGTGGGTCAAGGCAGGGTATACAGAGAGCTGCTGAGAACACTGGATCAGAAGTAAATTCAGAAGACTAAGAAATGGGGGGAAGGAAAATAGAGAAAGAAAACTGAAAACAACCTCAAGTTCTTAATTTTCCTTCTGCGAGCCCTGATGGTGGGGAGCAGCCATTGTGATACTAGCGTTTATACAGCCCTTCCTAAAGAGTTTTCACACCTATGTCATTTGATGCTCATAGCAAGCAGTGAGGTAGGAAAGAGCGGGGGGGCAGGGGGGGCTCTTTGAAGGGCCAAGGTCAAACCAGGTTTGAACTTTGCAAACCCAGCGTTGTTTCTCTTCCTCCTCAACTTCTAGAGTCTCACTTACATGGGAATGGGTTCCAACAGGGAAAGGCTTTTTAAAAAATTGTTTGTACTGAAAAGATCAGAGGAAGTTCACTTTACCTGATGACTCAGAACTAAAAAGTGCTGCTCTGTACACACATCAGGACATCTCTGCTCTGAAGGCACATAGACGTATAATTCTCTGAGTCTCTGGCTGGGGTAGGGTATGCTGGGACAAGGCTCTCCATCTTCGGCCGCGCTGATGTCCTGTGTCCTTCCTTCCCTACTCCATCACCCAGCAGAGTCTCCACTGTCTGCCTTTGTCAGGAAGACCCTTGCCAGCCCCACACATGTAGTATGACTAATTCACTGTTTATTATTTTAAATTTTTTATTCTATATCAAACTTAAAAGGAAATTATAACATACAAGTTTTTTTCTGAAACATTTAAAATTGTCAATAGGATGTCCTATTATCCTTTAAAACTAGCATGTATTCCTAACAAATGAGAATAAAACAGTCATGAAAATCAGGAAATAATATGGACACATGCTACCATCCTATCCTCCCATTAAGTTTCAGTCAGAGGCCCAGTGATGTCCTTTATAAGGAAAGCATCCACTTCAGAATCACACATTGCATTTATTGTGTCTCTTTAATTTGCCTCCATCTTTAGTCTTCTCTCCTCGATGTTCATGGCCTTGGTATTTCAGAGGATTACAGATTTGTTATTTTGGAGAGTGTCCAGCTTGACTTTTCTCTGATGTCTCATCCCAGTTTGATTTGGGTTATTCTTTCACAGGCATTGCACAAAAGTGATGCTCTTTCCTTTACATTACCCTCTATCAGATAGCATGTAACTTTGATTTGTCACATTGCTAATGGTGCTAATTTGATCATTTTGCTAAGGTGATATCACCCCATCTAGTCCACTGTAAAATGACTGTTTTCACCTTTCATTTATATACATTTGGGAGGAAAATGCTTTGAGTGAATATAAGTAAATATCATGTTCTTCATTAAACTTTATATTTTCACTTATTTATATTAACATAGGCTTATAGATTCCCATTTTACTTGGTAGTCTAAAATACATTACACCATTATTTACTTTAAATGATCAAATTATCTGTAGTTTTGTCAATGGATCAATCTGGCTTCCATGTCCTTTTGCTACAACCCTGTCTTTATTTGAGCACTTTCATGCTTTATGGCATAGCAAGATGTTCCAGGTCCATCTGGTACTCTTCCTACCCCAGCCATGGAGTCAGCCCTTTCTCTTAGGAGTTCTGATCTCTTTTAGTAGAAAATGCTATCTAGAATCAGTGATCTGGAAGGTATGTGTGCTCATTGTTCTTGAGGTGGCACTGCTCCCAGGCTCTGTCAATGGATGGAGCTAGATTGTGTATTTCTCTCTGTGTTTGTATATGTACACACATTTTAATCTATATTCCTCTCTCTCTCTCTCTCTCTCTCTCTACATGCGCACACACACACCCGTATTTTCAGGCCAATACCTTCAATTCCAATCTAACACCATGTGGTTCATTCTAGTTTTCTTCCTTTACATATTTATAGCTCTCTTTTCCAACAGTGAGAAAGCATATGCTTCTTTATATGATCAACCTCCTTGTTTACAACTAATCTCTTAGTGTCTCTGCCATAATCTTTAAATGAATCCCTGCCTAAAGCCACCTGTGCATGACTGTATCTCCATGATGAAGCTCCCTGGTGCCTCGGAGGCTCTAATGCTCCCAACAGGGTCTTCCTCTTCACCTTGCTCAGGTTATAGCTTTTACACTGGAATGCCCCTATTCATCTCACTTGGACATGGCCACCTTGTTCAGGGCTTCTCACCTGTGCAGATACTTTCATCAACCTACTAAGACTCTGACACCCATACCAAGCCACCCTCCTGTGTAGATGCCCTCTTTGTCTACACTTGGGCTCCAGCACCTCATACTATACCACCCTCAGGGTTGACGTGCTCTTATCTTTCTGGGCCTCTGACACATCATGACCTCCCCACCAGCTCCCTGCAAGGATGTGTAGTTCATACCCTTGTCACTCTCACTGGACCATTTTGGAAGCCTTACTAGCGCTGCTTAAGTTCTTGAAACTAGGCCAGGACCCTGTCTTCACTGTCACCCTCCTTACCCTTCTTGGGCTAAGACTTCTCTGCAGATACTACCCTCACCATTCACGGGCTCCAATGTGTTATATCAAGATTTCCTTCTCCACCCCCATATTTCCATGCCTGTCTTGCTCAGCCCTACATAATGCTTTTGAACTACATTGCGCAGGAAGGACAGGGAAAGGAAAAGGAATGGAAGAATTTTTTTAATTTTTATTTTTATTAAAGCAGAGTTGATTTATAGTGTTTTGTCAATTTCTGCTGTACAGCGGAATATATATGTGTGTGTGTGTATATATATATATACACACACACACATACATACACACACATTCTTTTCCTCATACTATCTTCCATCATGTTCTATCCCGAGAGTAGATATAGTTCCCTGTGCTGTACAGTAGGACCTCATTGCTTATCCATTCTAAATGTAATAGTTTGTGTCTACCAAACCTAAATGCCCTATCTATCCCACTCCCTTTCTCCCCTTGGCAACCACAAGTCTGTTCTCCATGTCTGTGAGTCTATTTCTGTTTTGTAGGTAGGTTCATTTGTGCAATATTTTAGAATCCACATATAAGTGATATCATTTGGTACTTGTCTTTCTCTTTCTGACTTCACTTATTATGATAATCTCTAGTTGCATTCATGTTGCTACAAATGACATTCTCTTGTTCTTTTTATGGCTAAGTAGTATTCCATTGTATATATGTGCCATATATTCTTTATTCAGTCCTCTGTTGATGGACATTTAGATTGCTTCCATGTCTTGGCTATTGTGAATAATGCTGCCATAAACACAGGGGTGCATGTATTTTTTGAATGGAAGTTTTTTCTAGATAGATGCCTAGGGCTAAGTTGCTGGATAATATGGTAGTTTTATATTTAGTTTTTTGAGGAGCATCCATACTGTTTTCCATAGTGGTTGTACCAATTTACATGCTCACAATTTTATTTTTGAGATTTAATTTTCACTATTTCTTAATTCAGGTTTCATGGAATCCATGTAGAAAGCCACTGAGCATAAAGTAAATTTATTATTAAGGTTTTTACTTAATTGGGAAGGAAAGCAGAATTGAGTTAAAGCCTAAAATGACATTTGAAAAAAATCTTTAAGGGAGTTCAAGTTTCCAGGATTTTGTAAGAAGAGCAAGTCCCAATTTATTTCTTCAAGCTCCTTATCATATATTTATGCCTGTACTCTGCCTGTCAAAATAGTTGATTTCCAAATTTTCCAAGATTAGTTTAGGCTCCATATTCAGAAAATACTTTTTATAAATTCTAGTTTCTGCATCTCTTTAATTTGACTATTCAAACAAGAATTCTGAATCATTTGATCATAACTGACCTTTGATAATAAAATTCCCTGTGCTACTTTCCAACTGTTTCCCATGTATAATAATAAACTTCTCCTCAAGTTTGTGAAAAAAAATTTTGAACCCCCCCCACAGAGTCTAACAGAGTATTAAACTCAGTAATTTAGGTTTGATGCAAACTGATACTTCAGAGATAAAAAAAAAAAAAAAAAAAAAAAGCTGTGCCCAGAGTTAGGAAGGGGACTTCCCTTGATATCACTTTTTATCTCTCTTCTTTACCACCCTGACCTCATCCCTACCCCCAACCTCTGCTTTCATCTAGATTCATTTGTGGTGTTATTGTCTGAGGCATAGAGGAGGCAGAAGTCGTTTATTTACTGAAGGTACTGCATATTGAGTAATACTTAAATACATGGGTTTCTGACACAGTCACCAGCAAACCAGCAGCTTCTATCACAGTTAATGTGCTCATCTTTGGTCAGTGACACAGACGATCGTCGGAATCTCCCTGCACTTCTGAGAGGAATGGAAGAAGTTGAGGACAGGCTGAAAGGAGAGAAACACATTTTTAGGGGTGTAAACTAAAGTCTCTTTTGATAACCAGACATGCCAGCTTCATTTTCCCCTTTGTCTGCATTAATAGATAAGTTCTCATTTATCGGCTTTGATTGCCCCAAACAGAAATCTTTCTTTTCCAATGTCATTACTTGCCTTGGCCTCATTGATAGTATGAAGGCTTTGTTAGAAATAACTTTGAATATTCCCATGGTGTAGCTCCTTGGATACCCCATTTCTTCTAAAATCAATAAAGGAAATGTATATTCAATCTACTTGAATAGATGTTGTCTTCTCAGAAGGCATGGCCTTCTTAATAGAATATTATTATTATTACTTTCACATATTATATCTATTCTTATATTGTACCTGGTTTTTGGTAGCAATGTTAAGATGTTAAGATATTTAGGAAATAACTTTTTCTGTGAATAAATAAATGGCATTTGTATTTTCCAGGGGTTTTTAAACCACTTTATTGAGGTATGAGTGACATACAAAAAATTGTACATATTCAGTTATACAATTGGTGAGTTTGGAAATAAGTATACACTAATGAGACCATCATCTGTGTCAGTGCCATAAACGTATCCCTCACTTCTACAAGCTGCTTCCCACTCATCCTCTTTGTTGATAATTGTTATTATCTGTGATAAGAACACTTAACAGAATATGCATCCACTCAGCAAATTTTTAAATACATGGTATAGCATTATTAACCACAGGCACTATGCTATACCGTAGATCTCTAGGACTTATTCTTCTTGAATAATTGAAATTTGGTATCCTTTGACTAACACCTCCCCATTTCCCCCTCCCTCCAGCCGCTGGCAAATCTACCTCTAGGTGTTTGGTTTATTTTAGATTCCTCATATAAGTGAGATCATGCAGTATTTGTATTTCTATGCCTGGTTTATTTCACTTACTATGCTGACTCCCAGATTCATCTGTGTCATCCCAAATGGTGAGGTCTTCATTTTTTAAGGCCGAATAATATTCTGGTATATATACACCATATTTTCTTTATCCATTTATCCATTGATGAACATTCAGGTTGCACTCATGTCTTCATTATTTTGAATAATTATGCAATGAACGTGAGAATAGAGAAATCTCTTCAAGATTCTGATTTCAGTTTCTTTGGATATATATATATATATATATATATACTCAGAAATGAGATAGCTGGGTCACATGCTAGTTCTATTTTTAACATTTTGAGAAACTGTCATACTATTTTCCATATTGGCTATATCAATTTACATTCCCATCAAGAGTATACAAAATTTCCCTTCTTGCCACATTCCCAAGAACTCTTGTCTTTTTAAAATTTGTTATTATAGTTGATTTACAATATTATACCAATTTCCAGTATACATCAAAATGACCCATTTATACATATGTACATATATATATACACACACACACATATATATAATTTTTCTATGTTATCTTCCATCATGTTCTATCACAAGTGATAGGATATAGTACCCTCTGCTATACAAGAGGACCTCACTGCTTATCCATTCTAAATAGTTTTTTGACAGTAGCCATTCTAACAGGTATAACGTGATATTTCATTGTGGTTTTGACTTGCATTTCTCTGATAATTAGTGATGTTGATCACCTTTTCATATATTTGTTGCCAATCTATATGTATTCTTTGAAGAAAGGATTATTCAAGTCCTTTGGCCATTTTTAAATCATTTCTTTTCTTATATATTTTGGATATTAACTCTTTATCAGATACATGATTGCAAATATTTTCTCTCATTCCATAAGTTGCCTTTTTATTTTATTGATTGTTCCTTTTGCTGTGCAGAAGTTTTTTAGTTTGATGTTACTCTACTTGTCTATTTTTGCCTTTAATGCCTGTGTTTAGGTTTTGCTTTTTTTGTTCTGAAGCTTTAGGGATAGAATAGAACATGGGATTTAGGTATAGTTTTGCTTTAACAGCTTCAAAATTTACATTTTTTTAAATACTGTGAAAACTTCCCAGTTAAATGTATATAATTTAGCAAATATTTATTGATTATAGACTATGTACAAGTCACTATCTTGGGGTTAGGAATAGATAAGGAAAGACAGAGAGGAATGAGACAAATTATCTGTCTCTAGGTACATTATAATTCAATGGGGAGAAATTTAATAGAAAAGAGCAAAGTATAATTAGCACTAAATAAAGGCATTTTGTACTAAAAGTGAATTAATTCTCTTGAAATTAATTATTCCTGAGAAAAGTTTTACAAATGAGACTGAATTGTGAGTTCTCTTTCAATGGGTTGAAATCTGAAAGTATGAGAGTGCAAGAATTCATGGAAAGATGAGCAGTAGACGTAGGGCTTTAGCTAATGATCCATGGGCTATGGTAGGAAATAATTCTAGACATGTAGTTTGGGATTAGATTATGACGTCTTGGGTTCTAGATTAAAGAATTTAGATTTTATTCTCATAATGCCATGGAAGAGGCTTGTGGCTAAATGACAGGAAATAATTGATAGTGTGGGGACTGAATAGTAGAGTGAATAGGAGTTTGTATCATAAAGTAAGTCACCTATTTGTTTATTCCACAAACATTTATTGAGTACCCAATCATTTCTGCTGATACTGAATCTAATGAGACATGGCTTCTGTGATTGAAAACCTTCTGGCCTAATGCTAATGGTGGATATGGTGCCAAGCAATCATGCCACACACATGACAGTGATAACAGAGGACAGATTTACTGATGGTAAGACATGATTAAAAAACTATATGGTCAATAGCACTGAGTTTTTGAGGATAGGTTCACATTAACTAGACTTGCATCAGATACATGTGTGTGACAATGGCAGTGGGGGGGTGTGTGGAAAGTGGTTACTTCAAATAGAGAGACTTTCATGTATAAATATATGGGCACATGACACATGTTCAAAAGGAACAAGAGCCAAATTATATCACGTGGCTGAACTAAACTCTGTGGTGGATATGGCAGGAAACAAGCCTAGCGAAGTAGGCCAAAACTACATTATGGAAAGCCTTTGCTGGTCCATGAAGAATTTTTTACTTTCTTACTAAAAGCAGTGTAGATCTATGAAATGTAACTAAGAAATGGCACAATCACATTTGGGCTTTAGAAAGAAAAAACAGAAGCTAACCAAACTAGAGGCAAGAAATCTAGTTGGGAGAGTGTCATGGTTGCCCAGATGAGGAATAATGAGACCCTGCATTAAGGCAATAATGAGGTAAAACTGATGGGTTGAAGAGATTTAAGACAGTAAAAGCTATGGAATCAAAAGAAAGACTGGGTGTGTAAGGTTGAGTGAGAAGAGAGGGTTCTAGCAGGATGCTTAGTGCTTGGCCTTGAACACATAGAAAAGCAGAGTGTCATGCATTGTGATAGTAAATGGACAATAAAAAAGAGAGGGTTTGGGGAGAAAATGCTATAGTTAGGATTGGACATGTTGAGTCTGAAGGTGCATATGGGCCATAATTCTGTGGCCATAAAAGGTGTCCTGTGGGACCCTGGCATTTAAGAGTGGAAAACAGGGAACTATGAAGGAGAGGAAGGAAGAAAATCAATGCATGGTGTCCCAGAAATGAAGGAGACAGAATTTCCCAGATGTGTCAGCAAACAGCAATATCACATTGTGAGTTCAAAGAAAAACAGAGCAGCAACATGCACAGAGCTCGTTGAAGACTTTAGAGAGAAGTGTGGTGCAGACAGGAACTAGATTTCTCTGAGTTGAGAAGTGATGAGATGTATAAATGCAAGGAAGGGGAAGTGGCCTTTCCACCCCCTGTGTTTTGTTTTTAAAGAAGCATGGATTATTAGAACAAATCATTGCCATTGATTTGGCATTGCAGGGTGATGTTTAAGTAGGTACATGCTGATTGAGCTGTACCGTTGCTATACCCATGACAGCTTCCCTTACCTGATCTTACTCTGTTCTCTAATTTTTAAATGCAATGCAGCTAAATGAGGGCAGTTGGAGAGATGGGGCCCAGTCACTGGAATGGACTAAGTACTTGCAGAAGGCAGTGAAAGTAAAGTGTTTTGCTGCAGGCAGAACAAAAAACATGGCATGGGCAATTAAGCACTTGGTTCACATCAAGAAGTAGCAATGCTAAAGAATGGGTAGAGAGAAGGATCCAGAAACAAGAAGCATTGGCAGACTAGACAAAGTGGAACAAAAGCATTTCAGAGCTTTTGACATTAAATCCTAGTTCACATCTGAGTAATACAAAACCAATAGGCCAGGACTTGAGAACCACAGCAACATTCTTATGTAGGAATTCTAGGAAAAGCCCCAGAGTTTATATCTTTGGCTGCTCACTTGCAGGCATGCAAATAATAATAAATAGGTTTGATCTTCCACACATTTACTAACTTAGAAGCTTCTGGATGCCAGGAAACCTGGGAGATCTGGGTTTGTTTTTTCAAAAATCATATTCATGTTTTTGATAATTGAAGAGACAGACTTATTGGAAAAAAGAAATGTTTAATTACCGAAATGTGTGTAGAAAGTGAAAGTTTCCCATAATCAACCACCCCTATAACCACTATTAATCAGTGTGTGTATATACATATATATATATGTATATATGTGTATATATGTATATATATATATGTATGTATATATATATATATGTATATATGTGTATATATATATGTATATATGTGTATATATATATATATGTATATATATATAAATGGTTTTTACAAAAACAGAATAATGCAAAGTTCTCTCGTGGCTTAGCAGTTAAGGATTCAGCAATGTCATTGCTGTGGCCAAGTCTCAATCCTTCGCCTAGGAACTTCTAAATGCCATGGGCACAACCAAAAAAATAAATAAATAAAAAGATAGAATAATGCTATATATGTTTTGTGACTTTGTGATTTCCTTAAGAATGTCTTTTATGTCAGTACATAGAAACAATTTTCAGACTTCATCTTGTTCCTTAACAAACCAACAAAAACAAAACTTGTATTCCAGAGTGTACAGATTGATGAAATTATTCTTAAAAATTCCTGTCAATAGATATGAGGGTTGTTTCTGGTCTTTCACCATTTCAGATAACTATAATAAGTATTCTTATGTGTTAATGTGCATGGGAATTTCTATTGGATATATGCCTAGGAGTCAAATCACATCTATTTGTAAAAATACATTTATAAAAATTATATAGGTTTTGCCTTACTGCCCTGGGATAGTCATTAAAGGAGCTGAAAGCAGTATCTGTAGCATGGGTTCTTATGGATTATGTGAGCTGTGGATATGTTCAGAGTGGCAATGGGAAAAAATTAACATCTTCATTTTCTCTAATATCTAACTGAAACTTAGTTTTTTTTTCCAATTATTAGTGATGACAACAAACCACAGTAGTATTAGTAGTAGTTGGATTTTGTGACTGTTTGAAATCACAGATCTGGTCATTATTGTTAATATCTTAAGCTATTGTTTATGCTTTTCAATACTTTAAAATTATATACTTTTAATTTTTAAATACTTTATGTACTTTAAAATTATTCCTGCCAGTGTATCTTATTACTTAATATGTTTAAAGAAGATATATTTCAATATCACAGATTTTTTAAATTGATAAATATATTTCAATATATTTGCTTCATTTGTAATATTATGTCATTTACGTTTTTTAAAAGCATCATTATAAGAAATGGTCTACAATCTTCCCCAGACTGTCAGAATCTGTAGCACAAGAAGATTCAAATTTCTATAACTTAGAGGTACAGTATAAGAAATGATAATTACAATAGAATTAATAGAAAATACTTAGGATGCTATGATATTCCAGAGACTGTTCTAAGTATATTACTTACATCAACTCATTTAATCTTTTCAACAACCCAATAGTAATCTATTTTATTTTACAAGCAAAGAAAATAAAGCACAGAGAGGTTAATTTGCCCATAGTCAGACAATTAAGCCAGTTGTATAGCCTGACTGTGACCTCAGCAGTGCACTTCAGGGTCTGTGTACTTACCTACAGATAAGCTGGATTTCAGAGAGAAATATCTTGATATGTAATATGGTAAAGTATGGTTACTTTATCTGATCATCCTGACTTCACACCCTGACCTGAGAAATTTAGGATTCCATGATGCAATTTTATCTCCTCTATTTCAGGATACATAAAGGAGTTAACCAAGAGATTACTGGTTCTGAATACAGTTAATATATTCTTATCTACAATGTTTCCCATTAACTTTTTATAAATTAATTTATTCCACAAATATTAGGAGCCCATAGTATACCAGATACTTTCCCAGGCAATGGAAATAGAGCAGGGATTCAGAAAGATGCAGTTCCTACCTTTTGGGATCTTAAACTTTGGTGAGGAAAGAGAGATGGAAAAAGCATCAAACAAAAGGAACAAAATAATTTCATAGAGAGATAAGTGCTCTGAAGGTGTTAAAACAGAGTAATGGGATAGAGTGACACAGGCAGGAGTGGGGGATGCAGCTTGAGCTGAGTGGTCGAGGAAAACTTGACTATGGGGATGGGAATTGGGCTGAGATGAGAGATTCCAAGGAGCCAAGCTCTGCTAAGATCTTAGGGACAATGATGACACCATTGTCAAATGCCTGAGTGTGTGAAGGAAATTGTTGAGACAGGATAGGGTCATGGGAGAGGAGTGGGTAGCAAGAATGGGCCACCTTCTGGGGAAGATGTCTTCACTGATCAACCAGCAAAAGGAGGCACTCTGAACCTTCCTCTCTCATATTTTCTCAGCAGGAATTTCTCAGCACCGGAGCTGGCACAGCACTTGTGAATCCCCGGTGTTAGGAATGGTCTTGGGAAAGTATCAGATCAGACCTCTTCTTTACTAGCTCTCTGTTTTGACCATTTTTCACCAGAACATACATGCCTATACATGTGTTCAAGTTGCTCTTCCCTCCCCCCTGAGACTGAGAGAGAAAATACCGGGAAGGAAAGAGATTTACCAGTTACAGGATACTGACAACACACTGTCACCCCAAATAGACAGACTCATCTCCAGAAAAGTGAGTCTGTCCATAGTTTCAAGTTTCAGTTCTGTTATGTTGTCTCACCACTGGCCAATTTTTTGCCAATAGAGGGTGGATTGACTTTAGTAGGAGTAGTTACTTCTACTGTAAATCTCAGAAAAACGAAGTAAAAATTCAGGGAAAAAAAGATTTTAGGGCAGCACAGAGAAAATAAATAAAGTCAGAGTAGCAAGGGTGTGGGCTTGAACTCAGAAAATCATTAACTTTCAACTTTGCTGGAAGTCTGCATGTGCTAAAGGAAGGGATGCTGAGCAGCTTCTTACGGGAACACATATTCCCGTGGGGGGTTCATACCATTCCTGGGAACACCCTAAAGAGCTGGCCATGGAGGCATGTGCTGTCTGTGGTTCTTAAAAGCCTGGAGGCATTTTTCGAAATGGAAGAGAGTTTCACTCTGAGTCTTAACTAACAAACTGGGCAAACATTAGAACATTTTCTGCCTTTGTAAGGCAGAGAGTCACTCCTTCTTCTTCCCCCACAGATTTTCAAACAGCCATGTTCGGTGTCTTAGAGGAACACTAAGTTAGAAGATAGGAAAGAGAGGGCAGAATGACTCAGATAATTAAATAGGTACTACCAGGCAAGAAAAGAATAAGTCATTGGGTGGGTGCAGAGGATCCTAGAGAAGCTCTTATAATACACATTTTAGAATTTTTCTTGCTTTTAAAATCCTGTCTACCTAGGCAGGAAGGTTCTACTTAGTCTCCTTTTCCATTCATTTTTGTGTGGTCACTCACTCCTCAATGATATAACCAATCTTGACCTCCTAGAAAAAAGTTTAAGATAAATATATGATTAAGTAAAAGACCATTGGGTCAGTGACACTGAGCTTGATGCGCTTACCTAAAGATATCTAACGAGTATTCTTTTGCTGATGAAGACCAAGGAAGATTTGAGTTTAGGTATTGAGACCATTAAACACTGTTCCAGGGTTTTGAGGTGAGTATCCATTAGCAGCAGTTCTATGACTGTTTTCCTGGTAATATCATGTCTATGCCTCAGTGATACTTTGATTTTGTTTTGCACCACATTATTTAGGAAATGAATGTGTACATATGACATCACTGATGCAAAAATAAAAGGTATTCAACCTTCCTGAGCTTTAAATCAAATGAATAGCATATGGCTAAGTAAAGCCCAGATGAGGGTGATTCCTTAGACAATAAGTCAAATGCCTTTCTCGCAGAGTATCTGTTCTTAGCATGATGCCTTGCCTAGTAGCCTGATCACATTCCTCTGCATCTCATTTTTCTCCCTAGCCAGTCATGCCAGCCTCACCTCTGTGGTTTTGCACATAGATCTCTAGAGGTAACAGAATGGCTTCTCAGTTTTCTTTTTCTTATATTTGTGTTGGCATAAAATATTCATAATTCTAAATTCCTTCACATTTTACTGCTGTATTTCAGGAAATAGAAATATTGCAAGGTCAGTGGCATTGGATACCTTTCTATTGACCTAGAGAATAAATGCTTTCCCAATACAGTCATCAAAAATGAATTTACCAGGCTACACAAAGATCCTGTGCAAAAAATGTTACTGACACATAATTATTTCATTGAATGACAGTGAAAGCAGATAACTTATCCCGGTACAGAGCTCATAAATTATTCTTAAACTGACCAAAGTTTAACTGTTTGAAGGAGTCCATGAAAAATATGAAAATTCAAGTGGTCACTGATGAAATGCCAAATATTGAAAGCCAGAGAGAAAGGAATTTTAAATGCACCAGTACTTCACACAAAATGGAAAAAGAATGTTTACACATGCAAAAGAATGCCATTTTAAAAGTAAAGGGTTAGTTAGAAAAGAAACATGTCGATAAGAAAAATAGTAATTAGTGAGACTGTGTTAAAATAATGATGTTTAGGGAGTTCCCATCATGGCTCAGCAGATAAGGAACCTGACTAGGATACATGAGGATGTGGGTTCTTAACTTCCTCAGTGGGTTATGGATCCGGTGTTGCCATGAGCTGTGGTGTAGATCGCAGATGTGGCTCGGATCTTGCATTGTTGTGGCTGTGGAGTAGGCCAGAAGCTGTGGCTCTGATTCAGCCCCTAGGCTGGTAACTTCCATATGCCATAGGTGTGGGCCTAAAGAGCAAAAAAAAAAAAAAAAAAAAGTTTAGAGCAGCAAATCTGAGATAGTCTAAGCATCATAACGCATGACAAAAAAATGGAGTTACTGAGTGAGTTTCACTTGTTTTTTGAAAACATGGGGGGAAATAGGAAAGCCAGTTTGGACATTTATTAATTAAGAGTCATATAGTGAAAGGGCTGGAAAATACCTTGGAAATATTTATCCCAGTCTCCTCATTTTATAGATGATGTAATAGAGGTCTGGGGAGCTTGAATGGCTTAGTTATGCTACAGAGAAACTTTATGAACTTTCTGTCCCAAATAAGAATCTGGTGACCTGGCTCCAACCCAGGTTTCTTGCTGCAGAGATCATTGCATCTCTGCTTGTGCCTTCCTTTGCTTGCCATTAAGTGACCCAGCCATGTGTGTGTGTATGTGTGTGTGTGTATACATACATGCACATTTTTTTTCTCACGTTATCCTCCATCATGTTCCATCACAAGCAACTAGATATAGTTCCCTGTGCTATATAGCAGGATCTCATGGCTTATCCACTCCAAATGAAATAGTTTGCATCTACTGACCCTAAACGCCCAGTCCATCCCACTCCTTCCCCCTCCCCCTCGGCAACCACGAGTCTGTGAGTCTGTTCTCCAAGTCCCAAGGCAACAGAAATAAAAACAAAAATCAATGACACCTAATCAAACTTTAAAGCTTTTGCACAGCAAAGGAAACCATAAAAAAAAAATTAAAAACCTATGGAATGGGAGAAAATAGTTTCAAACTATGCAACTGACAATGGCTTACTCTCTAAAATATACAAACAACTTATACAACTCAACCACAAAAATACCAATAACCCACTTGAAAAATGGGCAGAAGACCTGAAGAGACATTTCTCCAAAGAATATATACAGATGGCCAACAGGCACATGAAGAAATGCTCAACGTCACTAATTATTAGAGAAGTACAAATCAAGACTACTGTGAAGTACCACTTCACACCAGTCAGAATGGCCATCATTAACAAGTGAACAAATAAATGCTGGAGTGGGTGTGGAGAAAGGAGAACCTCCTACACTGTTGGTGGGAATGGTACTGAAGGTATTTCAAAGAACAGTGGAATTAGAGTCAGAAAAATGAAATCCAAATCACTTGCCATCCATGTTGAATAAACAATTACTACTCTAAACATAGTTCTAAAAACTTTTAAATGAGCTTCATTTATTATTCCTATATACCTCAAAGACTAGGATCAAGTAAGAGCTGAATAATTTCTAAAGTAAAAATGATAATTGAGTAAAAAATTGCCCAGGACTTCTGAGTAGCTAATAATCTCACATTTTCTTTTCATGCCCAGTTAATATAAAAATAAGGTAACTGAAATAAAGAAAAAAGGTATATAACAACATAGAAATTTGTGCATAAAGTACATCATAGACAATAAATGACAGTATTAGCTAAAGCAAACCCCAAGATTCTCTTCTAAAAACATTTTAATCCTGAACAAGGTTTGCATTTTAAATCAAAATAAACTATTGTATCTTGAGAATAGATGCTCTATGGTCTCATTTCCAGTTTTTTAACATATATGTGTCTATCCATTACAGTACCTGTCAGAATATATATTATTCACCGCATGCTTAATATATGTTTGATGAATTTGTATAAATTAAAATCAAACTCAAAGGGGCTGTTCAGCAGCTATTCAGTTGCTAGTCCTTGGTTATTCACTTTAGTCCCTAGGGGCAGAGGTGAAAATAAATGTGTAGAATAAATTTTACAAATATATTTTAAATTAATTAAATGCTCATTAATTTTCACTAACTAAAATCAGATTAATGATTTATATTTTGTCCTATTGTCTGACATCTTTATAAAAACAGAATTCACATACCAAAAAATTCACCATTTTAAAATACACTGAAATCAGTAGCTTTTGGTAGTCGCAAAGTTGTGCAATCATCACTGCAGCCTAGATTTAGAGTATTCTTTATCTCTCCAAAAAGAAATTCCATACCCATTAGTAATCCCTCGTCATTTCCCTGATCTGAGCGTAGGCAACCACTAATCTACATCTCTATAGATGTGCCTGATATATTACATGGATTGATTTTCTGCTTTAAACCAAACTCGCATTTGGGAATTATCCCAGAAAGATACTCATGTGGTTATGAACTATAGTCCTTTTAAATTGTTGCTGGATTAAGTTTTTTAGTATTTTTTGAGGATTTTTGCATCTATGTTTATAAGCATATTGGCCTATAGTTCTTTTTTGTTGTTGTTGTTGTTATGTGTTTTTCTGTTTCAAGCATCAGGTTATATTCATCTCCTAGAATAAGTTGGGAACTAGTCCCTCCAATAATATGTTTTTGGAAGAGTTAAGAGTTGATATTAATTCTTCCCTAGACATTTGGTGGAATTAATGCTGAAACTACTACCTGGGTTCTTTGTGAGACATTTTTAAATTACTAATTTAATCTCTTATTACAGATATATTCAAGAGAAGTATAACAAGAAAGATGTGAGATCTTTATTATGTGTTCATTACAGATATTTATAGCTATAAATTTCCCACTGAACCTTTATTTAACTGCATTCCATAAGTTTTGGTATGTAGTGTTTTCATTTTAATTCATGAAAGTATTTTCTATTCTGCCCTGTTAATTTTTTTTTGACTCATTTATTCAGGAGGTTTAATTTTTTTCACCTATTTGTGAATTTTCAAGATCGATTTTACGGTCTGTACTAGAAAATATTCCATGCGCAGCTGGAGAAGTATGTGTGTTGTACTGTCATTGGGTGGAGTGTTTTACAGATGTCTGTTACTGCTGTTTGTTTTATAGTCTTGTTCTAGTTTTTTATTCTCTTGTTGATCTTGTTGCCAAGTTGTGTTATGCATTATTTAAACTGAGTATTTAAGTCTTCAACTTTTATTGAATTATCTATTTCTCTCATCAATTCCTTCAGATATGGCTTCATGTATTTTGGGCCTCAGTTGTTAGAGGAATATATGTTTATTTTTGTTATGTATTCCTGAGGCAATGACACTTTCATCATTATACAACTTATCTATTGTCTCTAGTAACATTTTTTTATTTTAAAATTTATTTTGTCTAATATTAGTAAAACCCACTCAAGCTATTTTTTGAGATATCTTTTTCTACCCTTTTACTTTCAACCTATTTGTGTCTTTGATCTAAGTTGTATTTCCTAAAGATAGCATATAGTTGGATCTTATGTTTTTCAAATCCAGTCTGATGAGCTCTGCCTTTTGATTGAATTGTTTAATCTATTCATATTTGATATTATTATTGATATGTTTGGAAATATGCCATTTCCCTTTTTGTCTTTTAATGTCTTATTTCATTTCCACCTCTTTATTTCTCCTTTACTGTCTTCTTTTGTATTAAGGGCATATTTTTTAGTGTAATGTTTTAAAATTTTTAATGACTTTTAATCATACTTTTAAAATTACTTTCTTAATGATTTCTCTAGAACTTACAACAGAACCTTAACTTAGCAAAATCTACTTTAGATTTTATACTGATTTAATTTCAATGAAACAGAAATTTTACTCATAAAATTTCTTTCCCCTTCTTGTGCTGTTATTGTTATACATATTATGCCTATATATTATGAATTCAATAATAGATTCTTAAAATTATTACCTCATATAATCTTATTTCTATTAATAAAGCTGATCAAAGAATGGAGTACAATTATATATTTGTAGACTTCATTAATCTTATTTACCTTTCTGGCTTTCTCCGTTTATTTCCATGGACTCAAGTTATCATATGGTGGCATTTTCTTACTCAATACAGTTTTGTTCCTCTTCACAGCTTTTATGTAGTTATTGCCAAATATATGATGTTTCTGTATGTTATAGGCCCCCAAATACAATTATATATACACATTGTATTTTACAATTAATTTTTAAATAATATTAGAAATAAGAAATGTACCATTGTTCTTTCCTTTGTAATTGCCTGCATAATTATCTTTATCAGAGTTTTTCATTCTTTCATGTGGGTTTGAAGTACTTCTGGTAACAAATGATTCCAACCTGTGAACTTTTTTTTATAGTATTTTTTGTAAGTCAGGTTTTCTGGCAAATTACTGATGTCATTTCATTTTTTTTTCTTTAATTGGAGAATGCTTTTAGTTTAACTTCATTTTTTTTTCTTTTTTCTTTTTTTTTATTGTTATTTCCCTAACACAATTTTTTTTTCCCACTGTACAGCATGGGGACCCAGTTACACATACATGTATACATACTTTTTTCTCCCATTGCCATGCTTCGTTGTATCTAGACATAGTTCTCAGTGCTACACAGCAGGATCTCATTGTTAATCTACTCCGAAAGCAATAGTTTGCATCTGTTAACCCCAGGACTTGGAGAATTGACTTCATTTTTGAAAGGTAGTTTTGCTCAATGTAAGATTCTTTTTTCTTCTTCTTTTTAGGGCTGCATCTGTGGCCTATGGAGGTTCCCAGTCCAGGTGTCCAATCAAAGTGGCAGCTGCCAGCTTATACCACAGCCACAGCAACACCAGATCCAAGCTACATCTGCAACCTACACCACAGTTCACAGCAATGCCAGATCCTTAACACACTGAGCAAGGCCAGGGATCGAACCTGCATCCTCATGGTTACTAGTCAGATTCATTTCTGCTGAGCCACAATGGGAACTCCAAAATGTAAGATTCTTAATTGAGAAATTTTTACTTTCACTATTGTCAAATGTCATCCTATTGCCTTTCTGACCTCTATTATTTCTGATGAGAAATATTAGAGTTCTCTTCTGCATAATAAGTTGTTTTATTCTTACTGCTTTCTCTTTATTCTGACTTTCTCTTTATCCCTAGATTTTAGCATATTGCTATGTTGTGCCTGGGTGTGGATCTTTGTGTTAATCTTACTTGGAATTAATAGAGCTTCTTGGATGTGTAGAATGATTCATTTTGTTTTTGTTGAATTTGAGAAGATAAAAAAAGTTGGAGGACCATTATTTCTTTGAGTATTTTTTCTGTCCTTTTCTTTTTCTCCTTTTCTGGTAGCCTCATTATACATATGTCAGTATTCTTGGTGGTGTCCCAAATCTGTCTGAGATTTCACTTTTTCTTCACTCTTTATCCTTGTTATTCAGGTTGTATAATTTCTACTGATCTATTTTTTAAGTTTGATTATTCTTTCTTTTTTTTGGCTCAGATTTACTGTTGATCACTTCTAGTGAAGTTTCAATTTTGGTTATCATACTTTTTAACTCCAGAATTTCCATTTGATCTCTTATAATTTCTATTGTTTTTTTTCTCTATTTGATGAGACATTGTTATCATATCTTCCTTTAATCCTTTAGAAAAATTTTAGTTTTTTGAAAATATTTATGATGGCTGCTTTGAAGTGATAATCTGTTAACTCTATGATTTGTGCCTCTTCAAGGCAATTTCTATTGCCTGCTTTTATTCCTGTGTGTGGATCACAATTTCCTCTTGTCTTTCCCTGTCTTATAATTTTTGGTTGAAATCTGGACATTTTAAATAATATAATGAGCAGCTCCTTAATACTAATCTTCTCCCCCACCGTCCCCACCCAGGGGTTTGCTCTTGTTATTGTTTGCTTAGACACTTATTCGTTTAGCAACTTAGATGAACTAACTCTGAAGTATACCTCCCTTCACAGTGGACAAAATACTAAGTCCCTGCTTAATTAAAAAAAAAAATCTTTTAGACTGACTACCTAAGCATTGCCCCTACTTCAGTATAAGCCATTTATCTGTCAAAAATTGTGCTTAAAGTGTTCCCATCATGGCTCAGTGGAAATGAATCTGACTAGCATCCGTGAAGACACAGGTTCAATCCTGGCCTCCCTCAGTGTGTTATGGACCTGGCATTGCACTGTGGTGTAGGTCACAGATGTGGCTCAGATGTGGCATCGATGTGGCTGAGGTGTAGGCGGGTGGCTACAGCTCTGATTCTAGCCTGGGAACCTCTATATGCCACAAGTGTGGCCCTTAAAAAGCCAAAAAAAAAAATTTGCTTAAGCCTCTTTAGCCAGTTAGATTTTTACCATTTATCATTGGATGCATGCTTAGATGCTACTGTAATGACTCAGGGAATTTACATTTTTGCCCCCACATTCAAACAGAGGCCAAATGCTTGGATTTTCCCTCTCTAATTACTCCTGAAAGGGCCTGGCCAGGGATTGAACATAGGTTGAACATAAGTTGAAGACTATGGGTATGCACATAATCTTCCAGACTGTCAGGGAAGGGATGATTTTATTTTTAAGCCTGGTTACAAGAGTTGCCTCTGGGTCTTCATAACTTACTGTTCATTCAGTGTTTGGTCAGAGATTGTGCTTTATGCCCCTAGTGCCAGTGACACTATTGGATTTGGTTGATTGATCTGTGTGCAGCTTGGAGGAATATTTTTAGGTACATCCCACATCCTGCTCTGATGCTCCTGCATGAGCATGGTCTTCCTGAAGTCCAGAGTTGACTGTAATCCTAGGAAGTTTATTGGATGTTTATTTCCCTGTTTCTCTCTATTAAACTTCTGATTGTTCAGGTATTTTGCTTGTTTCCACTGTTACCAGGATGTAATGACCATTCAGTTGTTCTTAACCAAGATCCTCATTGTTTTTGACAATACCATCAGGGCTGACATTCTCCATACACTTCTACAAATATTGTTAGTCCCCTTAGGCAGAGCTGTGGAACGGTGTCCTGATAACCTGTGCCTTTCCCCAGCACTAAGGAACTGGAGCTGGTGCTGCCCCCCTTTCTCTAGAAGTAATAACCCTCTTATAAGCAGATACTTGAGGGAGATTTTGGTCCCTGATCTTGCCCCTCCTGGTGTAGAACATCTGCTCTAAAGAAAATATGGTGCCCCAATTATGGACATACCTTTCCTAGAGTAGTGCTTCCACCCCATCACTGGGGGTTGAGTAGGGGAAGGGAGCCCTAGTCTCCTTAGACCTGCATGCCTGAAACAGAGCTTTTGAAACAGAATTTGGGGGGATGAGAAATATAGGCAGCCTATCCCTCCCAGGATAAAACCATAGTCCTAGACTGGCAACTGTTGGAAGAAGGAGCTTCTGTGTTTTCTACAACACAGAGATGAGGGGTGGGGCAATGATAGAGTGAGTCCTGTCTCAAATGCTATAGTCTCTTGCTGTTCTTACCAAGATATAGTGGATTTTTTAAATCAAATGTTTTTCCACTTGCTGGATGCTATTAGATAACTTCCAGAGATTTAAAATAATTTTTAAAAATAATTTTCCCTAGTTGCATCCTTTTTCATTGGGAGGAAGCCTGCTGTGCTCCTCACACTACTATTCTGGAAGTTGGCCCTGGCCTTTTTTTAAAAAAAAAAATAAATAAATATGTTTTTATTCCTTTGTTATTAACAATAATATTCAAGGGTACATGACTTCCCTATGTTTCTTTTAAGTGGCAACATTCTTTACTTGTGCAAGGCAATCTGTATTATCTAGGAAAAAGAACAAACTGATCAAATAAGTACTGATTTTAAGGCGAGGGAGTAGCAATATGGAAATGCTAAATTTCTATAAACTCAGGTATTTGAATTAATGCTTCCCTTTGTGGCCCTTGGAAAATCACACAGCCTATTGGGCACCCCATTCATCCAAGTAAGGATGATAATCCTGAGCTACTTAGAATATTATTATGAAGACCAGTTGAGGCTGTTGAAAGATGCTGTAATCCACTTAGACTGACAGGTTCAAAACCTGGGCTCTGCTACTGTGAGCATTATGTCAAGTGACTTATCTTTCTCAAGCGTCTGTTTTGTTGTTGTTGTTTGTTTGTTTAGCTGTGCCTGTGGTATGCAGAATTTCCTTGGGCCAGGTATTGAAAACACACCACAGCAGTGAGCCAACCTGCAGCAATGACAACACTGGATCCTTAACCCACTGAGCCACCAGGGAACTCTGAGGCCTCTGTCTTTTTAATATGTAAAATGAGAGCAATAACAACTATCTCAAATAGTGGTATTAGGAGTTCCCATATGTGGCTCAGTGGAAATGAATCTGACTAGCATCCATGAGGATGCAGGTTCGATCCCTGGCCTCCCACTCAGTGGGTTAAGGATCCAGTGTTGCCATGAGTTGTGCTGTAGGTTGCAGATGCATCTCAGATACGGCATTGCTGTGGCTGTGGCATAGGTCAATGGCTACAACTCTGATTCAGCTCTTAGCCTGGGCAACCTCCATATGCTGTGGGTCTGGCTCTAAAAAGACAAAAGACAAAAAAAAATGGTATTAAATGAAATAATTCATGCAAATGCCTAGTACATTGTTTTATATAGAAGAGAATAAAGGATGTAAATTGTTACCATTTTTTATTTTTAGGTATTATTAAGATTAATATTAAGAATAATAAGAAATCCTGCAGGTAGTAAATCATCTAAATAACCCAGCTCTATCAATTAGGATGCTTTGGTTGCTGGTAACAACAACAAAAAAAATCTTCTCAAAAATTTCTTTCTTACAAGAAATCTAGAGGAAGGAGAGTTTCAGGGTTAGTTAAGCTAGCAGTTCAAAGGAGCCAGTTTTATTCAGTCTTTCAGTTCTTCTATCCTCAGAGTTTTCCTTGTTGTCTTTGGTTGATTCTTTTCAAGGCACAATATGGTAGCTACAGTTCCAGGCATTACATGAGGGTTGCAATGTCCATAGGCTGAAAAGAAAATAGCTCTGTCTCATTCCTTTTTAAACAAATTTTATTGGAGTATAGTTGATTTTACAATGTTGTATTAGTCTCAGGTGTACAGCAAACTGAGTCAGTTATATGTATGTATATATATATATATATATATATATATATATATATATATATATATATCCATTTGTCTGTCATTCCTTTTTTAAAGACAAAGGCAGCTATCCCCAAAAGTCCCTTCGAGGGTTCCCCTCAGTTCTCATAAACAGAAATTTTGTCACATGCCCATTCTTAAGAAAGCATTAATGTCCCACTTTTGCCTTAAGGAGATTAATAAAGATTACCCTTCTTTTTCAGGCTGATAGAGAGGCTTAACATCTCTGAAAGCAGATAGTATTCTAGTAACTGAACACCATTGTGTTTCTATGAGCAAAAAAAGAAGAGATTTGGGTAGACAACCAGTAGCATCTCTTACATCTGTGGTGGGGATTAGGGGACTTTGAGATGGATAAGATACTTTATCTTCAAGGAAATTGTATTTATTAATAATATCGTGACTACAATTGTCCATGATAACTGATACATTGCCCTGCCAATGTCTGTAAAGCCATAAGTTTAAAAGAAAATGAGCATTAACTAAACTTGTTGGCTCTCATATAAATTCATCTCATTTCCCTCATTCTGACCAAACATTGTTTAGCCAACATTGTAGATATGATCAATCAAACTGGCTAAAAACAATAAAGGGAAATTTGAAAACTATCCCCCAATGATGGGAATGTATCACCAATACCTAGAAAAGTTAAGTTTATTTTATCTGTAGAGAAACTAATTCATGTTGATTTGAAGAATCTTCAATTGATATTCTAGACTGTTTCGAAGACAACATTTAAGGTCTGGGTAGTAGCTCATACCTCCCAAGTTTCTTACCACAGAGGAACACATTCTGGCAGGGAGGCCTTTGAAAGTTTTGCAGAAAAGAATAATGGAGATGTAGTTCTGTTTTGAATAAACACCTAAGAAAGTCCATTCCTGACTAGAGTTGAGGGTAGAGAAAATGGTTGAAAGTGGTTTTAATTTTAGTATTTCATACTTGGTAGTGGGAAGGATAGAGAAAAGTGCCAATGTCTAGGTTTATGAAGTAATATATTGTTTGTCCATGTTTCCTATGTTTATTAATTCAGCAGATTACACATCTAAGCAGCTAACATATGCTCTATGTTTTTATGGAAAATAAGCCCACAAAGCAAAACTCTCCATGGACTTTTATATAAACATATTGTCACAATATGAGAAAGCAAATTATAAGACAGTTTCTGCTATAGGACTTCAACAGAAGGAAAATTTTAAAAAAGAGATGCAAAAAAGGGATAATGCAGATATAAATATAATAATGATACATTCCACATACACATAGACACATTCATCAAATATTTATTGCCTCTTTGCTACAAAAAAGACACTCTGCTGAAAAGATGAAAAGAAAGAAAACACTTCTGTGCTCAGAAAATTTACAAGATCACAAAAGAGATAATATGCATACTTCAAGTACTACAAACTAAAAAGAAAAACTAGTAATTTTTAATAAAAATAGCAAATGCATACATAGTGACAGTAACCCAGAAATATGCTAGGAGCTACCCTAAGTACTTTGCATATACTAATCATTTCAATGTCACACACTCTACTAAAGTAAGTACTATAATTATTCCTATATTACAGAGGAAGAAACTGAGGCACATAAATGATTTGCATACCTAGAAATCCAGGGAACTGAGCCTATAGCCCAGGCAATCTGGCTCCAGAGTCTATGCTATACATGGCACTTTATAATTACATGTAACTTCATAGGCTTTATGTATAGGACAGAGCAAAATAGAGAATTTGGCATTGTAAGGAAAATATTGAGTCTTCAGAGAAAGGAGATACTGTTTCTAGTTCAAAGGATAAGATAATGAAAATGCCTTTCTAGAAGAAAGAGCATTTGGAGGACATGGAGTATTTAGGCATGAAGGATTTAGACAGTGACAGCTTTTGAGGGAGAGTAGTAGGGTTGGGAAAGCATGAGGTGTTATAGGAAAATGAAGGGGTTTTTTTGGTTTAGTTGGAATATAGTTGGATATAGGAGTCTTACTAAAGGTTAAAGTTGAAAGAATCCTAAACTGTTAACCATCAGTTAGTCTAACTCTTTAATTTACTGACAAAGGGAATGGAACCTGGAGAGAGGAAATGACTGGAGCATCATCCCACTGGGGCTATGATTGTCAGGGCCAGGACCAGAGCGCCATTCTTCAGATTTTCAGGCCAGAAGTCTTCATGTTCCTCCAAATTATAGGAGCAGATTATGGAGAGACTTTATATGTAGGTAACAGTAAAATACTAAAGATTTTGAGTAGGGAAGGAAGATCTGATTTGATTTCCAAGTCCTTAACCTGTGACTTGGGGGGATTTTACTTAACCCCTTTATATTCAGTAGGTTTATCTTTAAAGGGGGGATAATAAAATGCACATATCATAGGATTGCTTTGAGAAGTTTATGAGGGTCCTTACATATAGCAGCTGCTAAATAAATACTAAAATCAAAGTTTTCTTCTCTCCCTTTCTCCCTGTACTTTTATTTCTTTTCTTTTTCCTTTTCTTTCTTTTTTTATTTTCTTCTCTTTTCTTTTACCCTTCCTTCCTTCCTACTTCCTTCCCTTTTTTGGGTTAATTTTATTTCATTTCCCTTTCCCCTCCTTCTTTTTTTCTTCCTCTATTGAATGAAAAGGTGGGGAAAAGGCAGACACTGACCCACCCCATGCCCACCTGCAGTCTTCTTCTGCCCAGGATATGTACCTCTTGGCTTGAAGCTTTCCTTGGAAGGATGTTCTGCCCAAGTTTGGGATGATAAGTATCAGAATTCCCATTAACCACCCCCCCCCCCCACACACACACCTGCCAGAAGCCCTCAAGCAATAGCTGAAGGAATTTGGCTAAAGAAATTCATCAGCTTCTTTTTTTGGTATACAGGTAGGGTTCCTCTGAGGCACAGATTCCATGTCATTTCCCAGGGTTTCCCCACAAAATTAACCTCCAGTCCCTTCTGGGATACCTCGTCTTCCCTGCCCTGACTCACTTCATTCCCTTTTCAACCTTTCAAATAAACTACTGTCATGTAACTACTCATCTGCTTTTGGGGATTTCCACACTAAGATAGCTGGGATCATAAATGATGGAATTGGGTCCTAGAAGAACATAGAAAAATGTTAATAACAGCATAGATTCCCTTAGTCCAGGGGAAGAAAAGGACATTCTACAGGGATAGAACTGGCAGTCTACTGAGCAGACAGGCTCACCCTTTTACCTATGCCATTCTGCCCTATCATTGCTTCTTGACATTCCAGGCCTGAACAGCATAATCTCAGAAGTCTCATTATAGTGTCTACTGGGAAATCCTGAATGACCTGGCTCCTGGGCTGACCTTTCCTTCCCAAGCCTGATAACCTCTCTGGCTTTTTGATAGTAGATTGAGAAGGAGGAAGCCACCAGTGCTAACATGCCCTGTGATTCTGGGAACAAGGGTATTCCCAATACACACACACCAATAACTGTCATTTTCAGAATTACTGTGGTGGTACTGGTGATAAAGGCAGCCCAGAATAGTTGCCTCCTTATCTAGATGACAGTGCGTTTTCTGGAACTCTGGAGATGGGCCTGGGCCAGGAAGAGGCTCTTCTCCGAGGCTGCATGAGCTTTGCCAACAAAAGCAGAGAATTCTTGTAGCCTAGCTCTACCTTTGCACTGAGGAGAGTGCTGCCTTGAGCAGAGCAAGCTTGATCTTTCTTCCCTGCCTAGTGTCTCCAATTTCATGCATCCAGCTTTTAATTAGACCTTCTTTGTGCCACAAGGCAGAATCCAAGAAAGGTTGTTGTACCTAAGGCAGACAGGAGGAAGGGATAGCTTTAGCATACTCCCATGAAAACATCCTTTACAAGTCTAGAGCACTAGGAAAATGAATCCAACTGGTTCCCCAAAGGACCTTTTAACATTGCAGGGAAACAAAGACCTTCAAATTCCAGGGATTGTTAAGGCTAGACTTTCTGATGAGATTACCACTAATATGACCTCTATGTTCAGATGACAGTGAAGTCCTTTTCATGCAGTAAACACCTAGACTACACAAATAATGGGAGAAATTTTTTTTTTAACATGTTGAAGTTTGGAATATGATGTGTGTTTGAAATTTAAAATGGTGGTACAAATATGGGCAAATTGATGGTGGATGATTTTCTAAAAATCAGTTGTTTAAAAACAATTGTTAAAATCAGAATGTTGGTCAAAAATGGATGTTTGTAATCTCAGCAACTTTTTACACAATAATGCTGACCATTTCATTATAAAAATCATTTGTTCACAAATGGAGATAGTGCTCATCAAGTATTGAGTATTTAGAGTGCATAATACAATAATGTCTATGATTATTTGAAAACTAAATTTAAAAATATAATCCACAAAGTATTTACAATCTCTTTATTTCTCATTCTACTCTAAACAACATGCTAAACCATAATGCTCTTTCCAAAACAAAAAGAAAAAAGAAATGAGGCATTTGTTTCTTTTGGAAATTTTATTTTCTTTATGAGAATGGTCTGTCATAATTCCTTGTTACAAAAAGTTAGAAAAATGTAGTTTAATAGAATAGAAAGTGGACAAAATAGCTTTTAAATGTGCCTTTAAATTTAAATTTAAAAAATTACTCCAGTTTTCTTAAATATTAATACATGAAAAAGTGATTAGACAATTTAAATGTTTACAAATTTATTTTTGGGAAATTTACTTAAACAGAGAAATGTTATATAGTTCCTGAAAATAATTTTAAATTATTTGAATTTTAAATAATCTTATAAGATTTGAAAAATAAATTAAAACACTAAAATATAAATTAATATTTGATAACATTTGTAAGAAAAATGATTCCCCAATCAAATATTTTCCAAAGAAAAGACTTAGCAGGAATCATAGCATAAAAAATTGTAAAATGATCTCATTATACACCAAAATTACATGTTTTTTTTAAAGTAGTGACTGGGAAGGTTTTTGTTTTCAGCCACTTTATGATTTTAAACATTCTGTTTAAGAGCAAATTACTTAGAGGAATTTAAGTCATAAAATCTAAATAGTCGCTCATTTTATCAGATGTTGATACAAAATGAAGTGACTTTCACATGCATAATTTCCAAAATGAGTTAGTGACATCTAGAAATAAAGACTTCGAAGTTTTCGTCATAGTGCAGTGGAAACAAATCCGACTAGGAACCATGAGGTTGCAGGTTCGATCTCTGGCTTCTTCAGTGGGTTAACGATCTGACCTTGCCTTAAGCTGTAGTGTAGGTCACAGATGCAGCTCCGATCCTGCATTGCTATGACTGTGATGTAGGCCAGCAGCTGTAGCTCCAATTAGACCCCTAGCCTGGGAACCTCCATATGCCATGCACTGGTGTGGCCCTAAAAAGCAAAAAAAGAAAGAAAGACCTTGAGACTGATAATTGGTGGATGAAAGTCTTGATTCCCTTATATGGTGTCCTGTGCCTTTGGATGTCCCTGTGTTTAGGTTAGCATATACAGTATTATATAGTATGTGATTACTTGGCTATTGGACAGAGAAGGCATCAGTGTGGTAGAAAGATGGTCCTTTAAGCTAGGCAATCCATCAAGATTTCCTTCAGATGACGAATCAGTCCTGAGCAGATGATGCAAGGGAGACTCCCATGCATTATTTAGTACAAAAGATTTGATACTATGGCCTCTCCCTTAAGGAGAGTAGTAAGATAAATCATAATAAAGCATTTTAGTGAACAAAAGAGGGTCCTCACAAGCCTCAGAACAGACCTGAGTGTGTCAGACACTATCATATGATTTGTCTTCCAAATTCCCTTGGAGGAGACAGAGGTGCAAGGATACTTGCCTTGAAAAGAATAAGAGGCAGAGGCAGAGAGAGAGAGAGAGAGAGAGACCCGAGACATCTTTATAGATCTTTATGATATTTAGTTCTCCCAGGCTTGATAACGCCAAAACTAGCAAAGGACACCTGGTCAAGATATTAGCAAATTCTGAGTCATAAAACACTTGTGACGAGTACTGTACATTTCGTATTACTAAATTAGAGCCTATAGGAGGTTTTATGACTGGTTCTTGGCACAGAGATCAGAGAATGTCCTTTCATATCTCAGTGCTAACTGAAAAGGCAGTAGATTTTTATAGGCAAAGGCAGTGTGTATTTCCTGAAGGGTGCCTTTGACATTTGAAAGTAAAACCCAGCAGTCCGGGGAGTTCCCGTTGTGGTACAGTGGAAACAGATCCGAGTAGTATCCATGAGGATGCGGGTTCGATCCCTGGCCTACCTCAGTGGCTTATGGATACCCAGCATTGCCCCAAGCTATGGTGTAGGTCGAAGATGCAGCTTGGATCCTGCATTGCTATGGCTGTGGCTTAGGCCAGCAGCTACAGTTCAGATTCAAACAACCCCAGCCTGGGAACTTCCATATGTGGTGGGTACAGCTCTAAAAAGAAAAAAAAACAAAAACAAAAACAACAACAACAAAACTAAAAAACAAAAAAATCAAACTAGCAGTAGAAGCCTAGATGTATCCAGTGAAAATCAGTCTGTGAGCTGTGAAACTACCGAACAATTTTGTGGATCATTTGGCAAAGCCATTTCTTAATCTAGTCTCCTTCAGTAGTGCTATGATATTGACAAGATTGTTCCATTTGGGTATTTTCTTACTGTGTTTTTTTTTTTATTCTTTAAATATTTATGAATTAAGTTTTCTGTAAAAAAAAAACTTTTGGTGATAGGGATGAATCATCATGGCTTTTATATTTACTAAATGCTCTACTTAAAAAACTTACGACAATAATGAATGCTTGGTGTAGTAGTCAAGAAATACAAATGTATAAAGTATTGTCTTCTTCATTCATCCTCCCTTCAAAAGAATAATATTATCAGTTTTTTATGTATCGCTCCATGCCTTTCTATGTGTGTGTAAAATGTGCTAGTTTGTAAAAATTAACATGACCTTCTCATCCCAGTATGTATTTTTTTTTGCAGTGTGACTTTGTAGCTTCTCCCATCAAGAAGCTGAGTCTATTTCTTCACGCTTTGGATCTGAACTTGGCAGGGGTGAGTTCCTTTGGTCAGCGAGCATGACTAATGTGACATTTGAAAAGCAAATAATGGAAAGTACTTGCCTTTTGGGGTTTGCCTGAGTACCGCATGTGTTTTTATTATATCTGCAGTTGTGCCTAGGGTCTCTCCAAATTATGAAACAAATGTAGTATATAAAGAAAAGATTTCTGAAGTCTTTGTTTAATGATCTGAGTCATATATCAAATGTTGTGTAACCTTAGGATTTATATGCTGCAAAATCACTTACATTTCTATCTCAGCATGTGTAAACATATGCTTTATTATTAAGAGGCCAAGCCTACAAAAATACATGGCCCCTTTTCTTGAAAAGCTTTTCAATCTAGCTGAGAAGGCAACAGCATTAGAGCTGTCGTATCTCACCTTTCTGTACTCTATTCTTCGTGTCAGTTGGTGTATTTCTTCTCCCACATTTCTGATATTCCCATGTTTGCTTGGTCTTCCTATTCTGTAGGGATCAAGTAGGAGACTGATCTGCTAAATTAATTTACACTAACATGGCAAGAATTTATTGGGTTATCTTTGTGATGTAGGTATTTGCCTTTTCAAAGAAACCTAGAGAAAGTCTTATTAGAGCTTACTCCAAAAGCATGAATTGATAATGGTGGAATTTTAGGTCAGAAATATCTGATAACTGAAAGTTCACACACAACCTCTTTTACTTCACCCAGATTGTCCCTAATACCTTCTCAGATACACATTGTCTCAGGAGCACTATTGTTCTTTATCCTAGGATTCAATCGGATGTAATTGGAAATTGAGTACTTTTCTGTTTTTATCAACAGTGGTGATAAAAGTGTAGAAAGAATTGAAGAGAGAAAGAATTGTAGGAGGTCCCATCATGGCTCAGTGGAAATGAGTCTGACTAGCATCCATGAGGATGCAGGTTCGATCCCTGGCCTCACTCAGTGGGTTAAGGATCTGGTGTTGCTATGAGCCGTGGTGTAGGTTGCAGATGTGTCTGGGATCTTGCATAATTGTGGCTGTGGTGTAGGCTGGTAGCTGCAGCTCCGATTAGATCCCTAGCCTGGGAAAATCCATATGCTGTGGGTGCAGTCAAAAAAAAAATTCTTTATCATGGCCAGCTATTATATATACGTAAACACTTAGTGGGACTGTAGTATTATAGATAGATAAGATGACAACAGAGATGATAGATAAAGAAAGAAAGCATCAACTTGATAAGATTCGAATTTATATAACATATGTATATATAAAACATATAGATAGATAGATTGATTTATATATCTATCTCCAACTCTTTTCTCTCTCTTTTTATGCCCAGCCTTCCAAGCTCAATTGGTGTCATGCTATAAACATGGTCTTCAACCTTAACTGGTCCCTCATTGTTGTTAAATAGTCAAATATTTCATCAGTTGTAGTTCCCATTTCTAATAGTGATTATTTAATGAGCTTATTCACTTTTCTATTTTGCTATTTCTTTGGGCCGCTCCTACAGCATATGGAGGTTCCCCAGCTAGGGGTCCAATCGGAGCTGTAGCCACTGGCCTATGCCAGAGCCACAGCAACGCGGGATCTGGGCCGCATCTGCAACCTACACCACAGCTCATGGCAACGCCAGATCCTTAACCCACTGAGCAAGGGCAGGGACCAAACCCGCAACCTCATGGTTCCTAGTTGGATTCGTTAACCACTGCGCCACGATGGGAACTCCTAAAGAGCTTATTCACTTTTCTCAAGCCTCTTACCTGAACATACTCTCCCACAGTCTCAACAAATTACCTCTCTCACCTTCTACTATGCCAATAAAGTAGAAATCTGTAGGCAGGAACTCCTCATTTTCTTGCAACTGCATCTATAAGCTTACCTGCATTTGCATATCTTTGCCTCCTTTCCCTGGGTTCTAGGGATACCCTGCCTCCTCTTTGTGTAGTCAGCTTTTTCTTATAAGTGCCCCATCGAATTCCATTTCTGTCTATTCAAGGAACTTGGACCACCAACCTTCCTTTTCTGTTTGTCTTCAATTTTTCTTTCTCTACATGTTTGTCTTTTTCTACTAGCTATATTTTCCCTTATGGTTAGTGCTTTTAGTGACCTCTGATAATCCTTTCTTTACCTTGGTCATGAATGTATTTGGAATTAATTTTTTATATAGTGTGAAGTAGGGATGAAGTTTCACATTTTTCATATAGCTGTATAATTGCCCCAACACCATTTATTGAAAATAATATATTTTCCCCCACTTGTTATAAATCAAGTGTCCATATAAGCACCTCTTAGTCCTGTAATTCCTTACTGCCTTGTTAACTCTCTGATACAATGCAGGAGATTTACTTTTGAGAGGAGTCCAGTTTTCTGGTTGTCATCAGTGCTCTAGAATTAAATAGCTTTTTCAAATTTGCTACTTAATGAAATTCCCTGTTTCTGTGGAAATTGTTGACTTTATTATCTTCCTGAAAATAATAAGCAGACTTATTCTAAATTTGTGTCAAATAACCATAGTATCTAGAACCCTTTATAGGTCTATTTCTTTTTCTTATTACTCAATAAATTTTATTATATTTATAGTTGTACAAGGATCATCACAACCCAATTTTATAGCTTTTAAATGCAATTTTATAGCATTTAAATAAATCTATTTCTGTATCTGTTGTTTTTGCTGGTTCTCACCTATGTTGCCTTGTTTCCCCATGTATACAATTAATTTTTATTATCTGCTAGACTTTGTATTTGACAATTTTTTTTTGTTTCAGGCCTAGGATAGTTTCATCATTCTCCCAAGAGGTTTACCCCCTCTCAGGTTCCTAGTGAATTTGAAACCTGGCTTTACTTAGATCCAAAATCAGGTGTTGATCTGATTTACATCTGGGCTGGATGTTCTGTAAGGACAGTTCGAACTTCACCTTTACTCCTAGACCACCGTCCAAATTGGGGAGTTTACAGAAACTATACCCTTGGTGAGAGCCCTGTGTTATTTCCAGAGAAATGGCATTCCTCCACAACACCAACTTCAAAAAAAGAAAAAGTAAACTTTAATGTGGAAATCTCAAATTTAAAATAGATAAAAGCAACAGTGCTTTGGTTGAAACTAGACAGTAGGGCCTGGAACATGGAATTACATCTTGTTGGTCTTACTATGGTTCCAAGATGGCTCCTAAGGTACCTCCAATGAATATGCCTCTTCTAGAGTATCTTTTAAAAAGCACGGAATTTTAGAAAGAAAGAAAGAAAAAAAAAAACTTTGATCAATTTTTGTAAAGATAGGTGGTTGGGTCAAGAAAATGTGTAAGCCATGCATGCAAGCCCCTTATATCTAATAAGTTTTATTTATACCTATAGTCACAGGCTGCATCTTTAATCTCAGGTGTTTATGAATAATATCTGAGCCAAGAATAATAGAACCTGAAGGTGAGGTTGACTTAATACAAGCTGCAGTAGTCAAGCAACCCTGAACATCCTATCCACTTACAAAGGGTAGGTTATTTCATTTTTTATTTATTCATTCATTTATGAAATACTTTTGGAGTACTTACAATGCTCTAGACTTGTAAGATATCGTGATTAAAAAAAAGCAATGTGTCTTCTAGTCTTCTGCTTAATTATGCAGAGGGCTATTTTTGTATTAATGTGTTGTGTGCAAGCACAAGCTCTCAGTAAGTCTATATTTTTATCTCTTCAGTAACACCTACACTTAAATTTCCTCTTTTTCCACTTTTTAAAAATCTGGATTCTTTATTCACCTCTTGTATCAGCAATGCTACTTCCTTTGAAACCCCCCCAGAAAGAAGTACTGATTCTATCACTGCCTCTTCTCTTGAGCTTGGGAGGCTGTGTCTTATTTTTTGCTCACCCACAAATTCCTTCTGATTATATAGACCCTTAATTCAAAAGCTTCTATCCACTGAAAGATATGCCATTCTTTTCCCATAAGATTCATGCAACAGCAGTTTCATATCCTATGTACTTTAAGTAATATATTATGACTTGCAACTGAATGTCCCCTTTGTTATTTTTCCAACTGAAGGTTACTCCCAAGAACTCTTACAGAATCTAATAAATGGTTCCCAACATCTCACTCTATTCTTTATCCTGATGGTTTGTCTGACATACTCATGGTCACTTGATCTTTCTTCTCCAATTATCCCTTCTTCTCTACTTCAACAGCACACTTACTTGTGTGGGTATGCCATGGACTTGGTCAGTACCTAAGAGAGTGTGAGTCTTAAAATCTTGAACTCTGAAATTTCTTTTGATCACAGCCTCTTATCCTTCTATGGATATGTATGTCTCTCTCCCTTATGCCTACTTAAACCTTATCACATAAATAATTTTAAATTCCAGCTCCTTTGATCTATTTTATTGGAGTTATTTTCCCAAGTCCCTTACTGCCTCCACTTTCCTTTACTTCCAAGTACGCTATCCCCATATCCCACAACTTTTCTCATCTCTCCATTATTCTGCTGTGTAAAAACATCTGGTGTATGGCAATGTTCTGATTATTCCTTTTCTGGTTTAGGTCTGATCTAAGCTCCTGGAGAGAAGTTTTTTTAATTTCATTACACATACAGTATCGCTAATCTCAGTTAACCATGCAAAACAGTTCTTTTAGTCTTTCCAGGAAGCTTCTGTTTCTGTTACCCCTAGAGGGTACCCCAAAGTTTTCACTCTACTCAAAGCCTCAATAGATGACCCAGATTCCTATTTCATTGAGAAAGGAAACACTCTGAAGTAAAAATGTTCTTAATTCAAACCTACATCTTCACCCACTTTTCCCTCCTATTGGAATAGAAAGATATTTACTCTGAATTGCTACGTTAATTCTTCTGTCTATATTTTTGGTCCCATTTCTTCATGCATCCTTAGATATTTTTTTCTATCAGCTTTATTCTTTGTATCTCCATTTCTCACTCTCTGCAAAAGTTGCAAATATTCAACTCACAGACATGTTTATTATTTCCTATTTCTGTAAAACCTTACACCACCCAACTTTCTCCTTCCCTTCACCACCATTTATTCTTTCCTACCCAACTTATTGAAATAAGCCTTACTTGCTTACCTGTATTTCTTTACCTTTCATACATTTTACCTCTAAAATTTGACTTCTGCCTCTTCTGATCTGACCTTCTCAAAGGTCACCAGTGGAAAAAATCCTATTTCCCAGATCCAGTGGCTTTTATGGTTTCTTCATTCTTTGAATCTGGCTATGGTATTTAACAATATTGACCACTTCTTCTTTCTTGAAATTCTGTTCGTCTTTAGCTTCAAGATAGATTCTGTTTTCTTTTATTATCTTCCTGTCTCTCTTTATTCACTCATTAAACTTTTTCTTTTTAAAAAAAAATTATTAAAGTATAGTTGATTTACAATATTGTGCCAGTTTCTGCTATACAGCAAAGGGACCCAGTCATACATATATGTACACACATTCTTTTTTAAATATTACTTTGCATCGTGGTCTATCCCAGGATGCTGGATAGAATTCCCTGTGCTATACAGTAGGACCATATTGATTATCCATTCTAAATGTAATATTTGCATCTACTAACCCCAAACTCCCAGTACACCCTACTTGCCCTCCCCTCCCCCTTGGCAACCACAAGTCTGTTCTTTATTAGACCTCTTCCGTCTTAATTGTTGTTTATCAGAATTCCAAACTCTGTTCTCTTCTTGCCCTTCAGCCTTGCTTGGAGTATTTCCAACCATTCTCTCTCAGCTCTCCCATGTATGCCCTAAAGCATGTCTTTTACCCTTACCCTAGACTTCTCTTGAGCTCCAGATCCACATCTCTAACTACCTCCCAGAAATCTCCTTCCATTGCCTTTCTCCTGCAGATATACCTCTGATCTAACTTAGAACTTCTCTTCTTCTAAACTCTTCCACTTCTCACCATTCTGACGAACCTAAAAAGTTCTATTTCTTTTCTTACATTCTTTCCCTATTACTAATCCCACCTTACTTCCTCCAACATCTGAGTTGAAAACCCTTGGAATCACCCCAACTCCTCCTACTTCTTCACCCCGTTAAACCAATAGGTCAAGTCCTCTCAGTTTTATCATCAAAGCATCTTTTTATTTGATGTGTCTCTCTACTTCCCCTCTGATTCTCCTCATCAAGACCTCCCTGGCTCTTTTATATGCCTGTAGGTGGCCTTTATGAGTTCTGGCTGTCTTCAGTCTAGAATTCTCTTACTCCTACTCTCGAGTCATGCTTTTCTAAAATCTGACTCAAATAACATTCAGTTGCTATGTGCTGGAAGGAATTTTTAACTGAGTGGAGTTATTTTCTACCACTAATAAATAAGTTACTAATGTGCAGATGACAGTTGCTTTTATTGGAATTATTACCTTTCAGAATTTTTTTATATCTCTGAAATGTTTTTAGTGGAGGATACATTAAGGATGCTTTAATGTCTGTAAGTATAAGATAAAAATGCTTTAGTATGAGTAAGTGAAATTCTGAAGTCATCTTTGATCCTATTCATCTATTTATCTGTCTTCTCTTTCATCAGAATTTTCCCAGTCATTTTCAAAGGAGAGGGGGGAGCAAGAGAACCATGCTCACCACAAATTAGATGATCAAGAGCTAGCTCTTTTGAACTTTACTGTTGCAAAGACTTTAGAATCTTTGTTCTTCTGTTCCTTGTTTGGAGACTTAATCATCAAAAAACTTTAGACCAGCTATACTGGAAAAAAATAAAAATCATTATATGTATAAACCTTAGAAAGTAAAATGTAAAATGGATAGAAAAGATGAAACTTAGTCAATTTTTCTACTTGTTGAAGTCCTAATTGAAACATATTGTTGAGAGGATGGTGTAATAAAGGACTTGAGATTTTAAGTAGGTGCTAATTACTACTAGCATCAGTGATTGAGAGTTGACACTTGTGATTCTAATTTTTTAGCTTTGGCATATGGTTTGCACAGATAAAGAAAAGCACTAGGGTTGTTGTGGTGCTGAATTTTTCTAAAAGTTTACTTCCGATGTTAAAAAAAAAAAGCTTAACAATACATGCATTAACTGTGGAATCAGAATAAAAATCAGTGGTTTTTGCTTTTAATTTTCTATTCTTGTGTTACAGTCAACATACTACACTATTGAATCACCTTGGATCATAATAAAGTCAGGGGGAAAAAAGAAACATAATGAGAGAGGTTTTATTTTGAATGAGATTTAATATCTAGACTTGGAACTGTTAACTTGGTTATATTCATTAACATGCGTGTATTATGAAGTACGTATATCTAAAATCAGTGCATATGAATGTGATGTAAAATGATTTAAGTACAAATAAGTATTTTCATGATGATTTTAATAAGCATTTGGAACTGGTCCTATAGGATTATAACGTGGATAAATGATGTTTCCGCTAAAATACATCTGACATTCTTCAGCTTAGGAAGGAAGTAATTTCTGGATATTCTATAAACTACTACCAGTATGTTGAGCTCAAAACCAGGTCATTTAGTTCATTTTCTATTAAAATTAAATGTCATAATGAAAACATGGTGCAGCATTGACCTTACAAAAGACTTGAAGATACTATTCCTGTGGTATAATTAAGTAAACCTCTCTTATTCAAATGGATTTCAGAATGTACATTAGCCAGTTTTAAGATCTAGTGACTAACACTGATAATAATTTATGTCTTCCAGTGACAATGTTAGTTGTTTTGTCTTTAGATGTGTCAAGATACATAAAGCAGCTGTAGAATTTTTGTAAAACCAAATGTGGCAATACCAGTATGTAAGATGTTTTCATAATTTCATATTTTGTATGATTCATCTAATTATTCAGAAGCCTGAGCCAGTGCAAATGCCAAGTCATTTTTCTACTGTATAAGCATGCTTTTTTTTTAAATTAGGTAATGGAGCAGAATTCATGGTTTTTTTATGGCTTACATTTCATTACAAATGAGGTAGTAGCCACTTTAGAAAATGACTAGATTATTTGAGACAATTTCATGGGATTCACAGAAGACAAAAATGTCTAAATATGCTTCATACTCAAGTCTTCTAAGGGTCATTTAACAGTGTCTGAGATTACGAAGCTAACATAAGTTCCCTGGCTCAGAATCTAAATAAAGTTAACCTGAGCTCAAAAATGCTTGTAGGAGCAATAATATAATTGAAAACTCTATGCTTATATAAATGCAGTATGTTGTACAAACATATGTTCCCCCTTGGTGTGTGTGTGTGACTGTTTCGGTCCACTGGCAACAGTATCCTAGCATTAGTAAGTAGCTTGAGCCAGAGAAAATATAATGTGGTAATATACTCATGGGCTGATAGAATTATTTTAGTGAATCTTTTAAGAGTTGTAATTAAACTTCTGAAGATCTCTCTTCATATATTCCTAAATGAGAGTTAATGATAGGTCAAAGTATATAACTCTCTGATTAGAAAGGTTCTCTTGTGACCATTGTTAAATGAATGTATTTTTTCCTTGTATGAAGTGCTTTAACTTCACTTTTGTGGTTTTCATTAGAACCCTTAAGGATCATTACTTTCCTTTCCAAATCCTTCAATTTTGAATACTTTAATCTCCAGTTAGGGAAAATTTATTTATTAAAACTGAAATGGGGATTAAGAAATTTAGTCACAACACATGAGTCTTTTGATGGAGGAAAATTTGAAGGGAAAGTCACCATTAATTTTCAGATTAGTCAAGTCGTAACTCTTTAACCCATGGGAATTCCATTTTCGCCCTTTCGGAGTTTTTACCCAGTCCAATAACATCTTCATTCAGCACTGTTAGTCTGGGTTTGGTTCTTCTTAAATGCCACTCCAGTTTTAGTCTTTCTAAATGAACTGTTGACTAAATATCTTTTGTGTTACCTTAAAGCACATTTATTCCTTTTCTTTCTGAAATGTTGAGCAAATGATGAGTGAGGAAATGAAGTGTCATTCAGTCTTTATGAACTGGAAATAGATTTTTCTTTTTTAATATCCTCACTGTGCCCCCACACTAAAAGTGACATTCTTTGAGTTCTTAAGGTTTTATTTTTTATTTATTTTTTTTGTCTTTTTGTCTTTTCTAGGGCCACACCTGTGGCATATGGAGGTTCCCAGGCTAGGGGTCTAATTGGAGCTCTTGCTGGCCTATGCCAGAGCCACAGCAATGCCATTTCCAAGCCACATCTGTGAACTACACCACAGCTCACGGCAACGCCGGATCCTCAAACCACAGAGAAAAGCCAGGGATCGAACCCAAAACCTCATGGTTCCTAGTCGGATTCGTTTCTGCTGCACCAAGATGGGAACGATGAGTTCTTAAGGTTTAAGAGCTAAAAATTGCTAAAACAATTTCAGAGCACCCCTGAGATACTTTTCTCAGGAACGTGGACCAAGGTGAGGTGAATTTCTCTCCTTTGAAAGGAATCTCTAATCACAGTGTTTCTGAATACGCCAAAATAGTTTGAGTTGAAGTTTTCATGGTTATTTTTCTAAATGGATGAACTGTACAAACCTATGTCTGAATTACCCAAGAAAAAAAATTGATTATTTATTATTGTGTATTTTAGGGACTTAACAAAATTTTTTTTAAATTGAAGTATAGTTGATGTACAATGTAATGTAAGTTATAGGAGTACAATATAGTGATTTACAATTTTAAAAGTTTATATTCCACTTATAGTTATTATAAAATATTGAATATATTTTTAAGGGATGTTTTAAATCAAAGAATTTGAAATTATTAAAAAACAGCAAAAGTTGAATCCTTTTTGGTGATTTTCCCAATGTTTAGTAAAAACCAGTTATCTTTCTCAAGTTGGAGGATATTTTTCTTCTATCGCCTCTGCATATGCACTCCCTTTGTTATAGAAAACTGTCTTTCATCTACATCACCCAGTTAATTTTTGACACCTAAGATTCAGCTTATATATCTTGTACCAGCTTACACTTATCTAGTGTCCCAGGAAAAGAGTTTGCATCCAAGATAATCCTTCCTCTGGACTTGTTTCTTCCCTGTGTTTGGACCTCCTCAAAAGTATAAAAGTCACCTTTCATCTCAGGAAAAGCAGAGAAGGGGGAGGATTTTTGAATCACCAGGTAGGATAGAATCTCTTTGTCACCATTTTCCCTGTTCTGTACAAGAAAACCTTTTATTACAATTTTTGGGTTTTTTGGTGCTTCAGACTTGGAATACATGGTATTTCATATCTTATACTCTGAAAGTAAATCCATTAAATAGTTTAATATAAATGAGGTATTAGGGCTGTGAAATCTCTGTAAACATGTGATGTGAAATTTTGTTCTTTTTGTTGTTGTTTTGCTCCCCTACTTGCCATTAAAATGACTGGTTGGGGCTAAAAAAAGATTGAGCATATATACTCCTACATCAGGGATGCCAACCTATAACCCCTAGCCTGAATCTGGATTCTTGTTATATGCCCTTGTAGATCTTTATAAACATTATTCAGGGCACTTACCACAAGTAGTACTTTCCAGTTGTTTTTATACATGTGATTAGTTTTAATATGTCTCCCTCTCTAAAATTTAAATTTCTGTCTGATTTTCTAATTCCAAATGGTTCCAAGAGCCTAGCAGAGTACTTTGTATATATTGCAGATACTCAGTGCATATTTGTGACTTAAATATAAGAACAAGTATAGGGATGCAACTAGAGATTATCATCCTAAGTGAGGTAAGTCAGAAAGAGAAAATCAAATGCCATATGATATCACTTATATGTAGAATCTAAAATATGACACAAATGAACCTATCTACAAAACACAGATTCACAGACATAGAGAACAAACAAACTTGTGGTTTCCAAAGGGGAGGATGCCATTAACACCCTTTTTAAAAGAATTTAGATACCTTTTATTTCTTAACTGAATACAGTTGATTTGCAATATTGTGTTAGTTTCAGGCATTCTCAACATCCTTTTTAACATCGACCTCTTTTGTATGACTGTCTGCACTTGACTTCATTTCTGAAGCTATCATCTACTCATATTAGAAGCTATCTTAGGTTAGATTTCTCAGCTCTCAGTAAGGGATTGGGGAAAATAGGACTGAGAGAGGAGATGGGGTCAAGCAAGGGTACAATTTCAGGCAAAATTCCCTAGAGACTGGCTTTGGTATGATCCAAAAGAAAACTCTGGGCTAAGAGTTATGTAAGAGAACCAGACTTTCATGCTCTGCACTGGAGAGTCATTGGCTAACAATGGTGGGGGGAAGGGAGGAACTTTACTAGGACTTTGGCTATACACCCTTGCAAGAAAAACAGCTCTAGTAGCTAGAGGACAATCTGAGGAGAAGCCCCATATATATGGGCACTAGAAGGAAAAACTCACAGAAGCTGATGAGACTGAATAGAAACACTAAAAAAAGACCGGGGGCAATCTGGAAAGAGTGCCAACAGTATCTTCTGTAGAAGGTCAGCTTGACGCCTCATTCCTATCAAGGCCGGTAACCATTTCTGTGCTCAGTTGTGTATTCTATAATTTTTGACCCAGCTGCCATCTATTCACAAAAGAATGCAAGTCTACTTATTTATCCCTAAAATTACTGATCCCAACACAGTGTTTAAAATATAAGCTGAGGATACTGGTGACCACCAAAGTGAGAAATGTGGAATAAAAAAGAAAAATTAGAAAAACACCCAGCATCAAAAAGAATGAACTCAATTAAATGGCCCAATTGCGACTCTTGACTCATTCTGTCCACCTTATTAGATACCTACAAAGCTGCCAAGCAATTTGTCAGACCTCTGAGGAAAAGCTATTTGCCTGGGTCATGATAAAGAGAGGCTGAGAAATTCAAGAGTAATTAATGGGCATGTGCTTAATTAATTAAATTAGCCCATTAGAATTTTATATTTATCAAGGAGAAAACCACACAGACATAATTATAGCCTTTGAGCAGCAATACAAAACAGTTCCCAATCCTAGAAAATGGAGACTTTAGGAGGAATCTTGTAGGAAAATGTCAAATATTGAGATATAGGTAGGCTGTGACTTTCCAGAAAGGTGTCTAGTGTTGGGAATTGATGGGACAGATACAAACAAAGGAATCTGAAATCTTGATAGTATTTATCTTGCTGCAGATATCTTAATTATTATCACATTATGTTTTCTAAATTTACATTGATTATGACATAAATTGGAAGTAGAGGAGATTATAAAACTAGGTAGAGAACTGTTTTTACATCTTTACAAGGAGTTGATTTTGACAAACTTCAGAACAAGTTGAGGCATAGATAGGTAGATAGTGATGGAGAAAGGCAAATTCATCCATGAATGGATCATCAGAATATTCTATGGGATGGCATCTCCTTGACATGAACTAAATAATGGGGTAACAGAAAAAAATCCTTTATACATATTTGGATACTTTTTTTTAGGGCTGTACCCGTGGCGTATGGAAGTTCCCAGGCTAGGGGTTGAATCTGAGCTGCATCTGCCAGCCTACGCCACAGCCACATGAGATCTGAGCTGCATTTGTGATCTACACCACAGCTCATAGCAACGCCAGATCCTTAACCCACTGAGCAAAGCCAGGGATCCAACTTGCGTCCTCATGGAAGCTAGCTGAGTTTGTTAACTGCTGAGCCACGACAAAACTCTTTCATACTTTTTAATCCTCAAGTCTCTGGGGAGAAAGTTTGTCTCTTCCCATAGCTGTAAGGCTCAAATGAGATACATGAACACTATGCCCACTCTCTGTGTTGAGTTCCTTCTGTCTTAGCTCTTAAGTCCCTGCTGATCTTCTCAGATTTCCACACCACCAGTACCAACCTATGGGAAAAGAGCACATATTGACTTTATCTTCTGCCTCGGGATGACTGTCTGCTGGGGCCAAGGTTCATTTATTTGTTAGCAGCATTCAGAAATTGTCATTTCCTTTTCTATATGCAAGGCCTTATAATCACTTTTAAAACGCTTGCTTCCTTTGTGTATTTACCACACATCCTGCTCTCAGATGTGAGCCTGAAATCTTGTTGAGAACCTGCTTCCAATTTTGCTCCCTTGACTTCCACTGTGAAAAAAATTTGAAAGAAGCTGGCTATACCTTTTGATGGAAGGACAAGAATCTAGGTAAATTGCTTAACCTTCATAAGCTTTCAGATTTTTAAACTGTTCTTTCATGCTTGAAGGATAAAAATGCTCTCATAGGATTTAACAAAACATCTTATGTCATTGAGGTTGTTCATGGTTGTTGTAATCATATTCCTTTAGATTCTTAGAAAAATGTGTCTGTTGTGGCTCAGTGGTCTTGAGGAATTTCCTATGGAGTTTCTGTTGTGGTTTTCATCTGGTGGGAATTGATTGCTACAGGACTAGGGCTTTTATCTCAAATCCAGATTATAGGATATGGAAATGAGAAAGCTGCAAAAAGGTGGAGGTGTCTGAACAGGGGTGAGGAATATAAAACACAGAAGGGGACACTGCTATTCTTGGTTTATCACCTCAATTGGAATGAGAATTCAATAGGTTTTATTAACAGTGTTGCCAAAAAAAATTTTTTTTTCACTGGCAGCAAATCTTAAAACTCTTTGGGTATTAGCAAAAACTCTTCATTCAGTCCAGGCGTTGTACCTCATACAAATAAACTTATTCGTTCTAACTTGACCTAGTAGTATTGGAGAGGTCAAGACTCGGGAGTCCAGACTTGATTCTTTTCATGCAAAGTAGGTCCAAGTGCCACATATTCCAAAAAAGTATAAATGTGAGATAAAAATGAACATGTACCCCTCTGGACCTTTGAAGTTTAGGAAATTACTAACCATATCCACTGTCCCAAGAGCCTAGAGGATTATTCAGACAAAACACCCAGAACTCAGTGCATTTGCCAGAGCTGCAAGCAAATTTGCATGGTTTATGCCAAAATCTCAAATGCAAGCCTCTCCTATCCTGAACTATGGAGATTCCCTCTCATCAGTCTCGATCCTTGTTCTACTCATACACTTAAATTGAAAAAAAAAAATAAACTTCTTTTAGAGGGGGCAAAGGACAGAACATTTTCCTCACTCTTCATGTTTTCCTAGGTGACTAAGTTCTCATTCAACATGGAAGAGAGTGTTTATTCTAGAACCCCCTGTGGTGTAGAATGACTCCAAAATATTCCACTTATATCTGTGCAAAGGGTTATGCAGTGACCAATGGGCGAGCCTTGGAAAACAATCAGAGGCAGCCACTTGGCCCACAATGGGGTGGTTGGTAGTTGGGGCTGAGTCTTTCTGCTTCTGTCTGTTACCCCAGGTTATCATTAGTCTAGCCTCTGAGCTATGGTTGGAGAAGCCTGCAGCCACTGAGAATGCTCACAAAGTACAACACCTATTGCTGTTTATTTAAAAAATAATTTAATACTTGGTATGGACTCTATCCAAATCGTTACCTTGTCAGTTCTTGCGTAGGCATGTATCTCTCAGCTTCAAGTTAACTTCATCCACTTTGGGCTTCACCATATTGATATGTTAAGGAAGAGTGGGTATGATTCTGAGCCTCTCAACCAAAACAAAAATGAGCTAATGACTAATGCTTTCCCTTTGTTTCCTGTGACACACCCTCTATTTCTCCTCACTGTTGCCCTTATACCTAGGACTCAATTCATTTATTGATTTTCTTGGCATTAGTCTACACTTTTCTTCTTGCTTTGCTAACTGCCCCTGTCCCTTAATTTCTGTTTTATATTAATCTAAATCCAAATTCTCTTCCAAGTTTATCATATCTCTCTACTTAGTTTATGGTGATGTGTTTGTGTATTTGTTTGGTATTGTGGAACTTTTTTTAAAATCAATTTTAATGTAAATTTTTAGTCTTTTTCTTTTGATTTCTGGATTGGATTTTGTTTGGAAAGTCCTGCCCTATAATAAAATTAACTTTTTATTTTCTTCTCCAAAAGAAATTTATTTTGATATAAGGAGTGAGGTGGTAATTGAGTTTGTTTGACTTTTTTGTTTCTCTAAATGGCTAGATGATTACCCCAACATCTTTATTGCATAATCCATCTTTCTCTACTGACTCAAGTACCATCTTTATCTTGTACTGATTTCCCATGAGGATTTGGGTATATTTCTAGATTCTCTTTTCTGGTCCATAAATCTTTTTATCTCTATTAACATAAACAGTTTTCATCATTTTGGCTTCAATTCATTCTTTTATAACTTTATCCAGCATATTTATTGCGTGCTTACTGTATAACCAGGATTCATCTGTATGTTGGACATATAGCAGTGACTATTTTAATCCCTAGTAGTACTTTCATCTCTCTTTACTTTTGTGGATCAGAATCCTTCTTGTGGATCGCTTTTTTTGTTTATTTATTGTAATATAAAATTTAGAATAAGTTTATCATGATAAAGATAATTCTCCTGGGATGTTTATCGGGGTTGCTTTATATTTCTATCTTCACTTAGAATTGGTGTTATTTAAACATTTCATATTCCTATCCAAAAAACAATTATTTTCCCATTGATTCAAGACTTCTTATATGTTCCTGTATAGAATTTAAAGCTTTGTTTAGATAGGTCCAGCATATTTTTTGTTAAGTTTGTTTCTAGGTGTTTATCTCTTTTGTTTTTATCACAGGTGGTAGCTTTTCCTCATTACATTTTGTCATTTATTTTTGTATTGAAAAACTACTATTTTGAATTACTTGACCAGTCACTATGCCAATTTCTAATGGCTTTTAATCAATCGTAATGTTCTCTAGGTATACATATCTACCTCTTATTTGCAAAAATTATAATTTTACCGCTTCTATTATTTTTATTTTTCTTTCTCTTGCCTAATTACATGAGATTTTTTCTCCAGTAATGATATTGATGACGGTTATTTTTATTCAGTATCTGATTACAATGGAAACACTTTTAGCACCTCATCATGACAGAGGGCCTTGATTTGAGCTATAAAACTTTATTTTCACACAAGGAACTGATCCATTAATTTTTATCTTCAATTTTATTACTATGAAGTTGGTTTAATTATTTTTCTCTTTTGTCTATGAACACAGTGGATTATATTCATGGATTTTTGTTGTTTGCTTAAAATATTCTGTCCTCTTTCCACTAGTTTTTTAGGCTTAATAATCAGAAAGTAAATTATATGGGTTATTGCCAAAAGTTCCATTTTGGGTTTTTAAAAAACTGACTCAGTGGTGTTGGCTAAAGAGTCTAATATCTCTCCCTCTTCTTGCTTCATTTGTCTAAGTCAGGAAAAAGAAACCATCTCTGTATATATGCATATATATGTGTGTATGTATGTATACATATATTCTTAAAGTATCAGTAATATGAAAAAATGAGTATATATATAGTACATAACATATATAATATGAAAAATGTATATGTACATATATACATATACATAATATGAAAAAATGAGTGTATATGTATATATACATATATTCTTAAAGTATCAACAATATGAAAAAATGAGTATATATATACGTATACATACATAATATGAAAAGTGTATATGTACATATATACATATACATGATAGGAAAAAATGAGTGTATATGTACATATACATATATTCTTAAAGTATCAATAATATAAAAAATGAGTCACAGTAAAAGATGACCAATTTCATAAGCTTGCCAGTTTAAAATATTTAGAAAGAATTCCGTAGGATATCTTGCTCAGATTTGCCTCTCCTATAATTAACACCCAACATTTAAATACAAGTGTTTGAAATGTGTGTTTACCCTACTTGAGCTTACATCAAAAAATAAACTTGGCTTGAATGATTATTCAATAAATAGCTGACTGTGTCCTTAAACCAAGTCACTGCAGGGATCACATACTAAGAATTATTATCCAGCTTCTAAAACCTTGAAAGTCTCATTGAGCTTTACTGAGGTCTACAAGGCAGTAGCTGAGGGCTTCTATATAGGAAATCATACAGCAAATTCCCAAAAATATTATTTGGTCATGTCTTTCTCCCTCACAAGTTTCACTCATAGTGGTAATTAGGCATCAGTACTTCCTTCCAAATGCCCTTCCCTACAGTGTCTTCAGAGCAGTAGTATTTTCTACTCAGTTCCTCTCCACTTGTCTGACCCAGCAGCGTCTTAATCCCCCTTAAAGGAAAGCCTGTCTCAGGAAAGGTAAAACTTCCCACCTCCCTTAGAAAAGACTGAGTTTCTCAAGAGGGATAGTACTTGCCATAATTCTAGCAAATAAAGTCTTTCTCACTTTAAAATTATACTGCTACTATCACAGACATTTCTCAGGGCTTAAAGATGAAACAGAAATAAATTTCCATATCTTTGGTTGGAGTTATCAAGGAGAAGGAAATACTATGAACCATCAGAGGAAGGAGGAATTTCATACAAGCACCTACTCATGCTTCTTCCTTCCTGGGAGCCCTAAAAACTTTTCAGAGGTGACATTTTGATGAACAATTTGTGTGGAAATTGTCCTGTTCACATAAAAGCATTTCTTCTATAGGCTCCTCACTGAGGTAAAGATATAGCTTTAGAACATAGCATTCTACTTTGACTTTTTTTCCACTTCATCGATGAATCTATTATGAACCAATGCTGACTTTATGCAAATCAATATGTGAGGGTTCTAACTTTGACGCACAGCCTATTTGGAAAATTCTAAGTTCACTGAAATTTAAGCAAAAAACTTAGTTTGTGAGATCATTTGAGCCCTTGGACACTTAATTAATTTACTAAATTTTCTGTCAGGAATTCATAATTGAAAATAAAAGAAGTTACAGAGAGAGCCTATTTAGGGATTTTTGGATGCTATCATATCCAAGCAAGATCAGAAAAAAAAAGAGTACTTTTCTCCCAATACCTCTTCAGATGAGAGTTTTTCTACTGAAGAGCAGAAAGGGTAACCAAGCTGGGGGCCGGGGGGGGGGGGGGAAATGGCTTAGTAAGGAGTTGGGCTGAAGGAGGTAAATTTAGTTGAACAGTGGAGCTTAGCTCTTACTTGCCCACTCTAGAGAAGCAATTTCCTTTCTCACTGGAATTTCGTTACTAAATAACAAGGCTTTCTAAGCAAGTAACTTACCCACCACTTCCCTATGAAAGTGACATAGGAAAGGCCTTCCATGATGTCATGCTGGGTTGTCAGTCAAAGTGATGTTAAGAAGTGGGTTTGGAGTTCCCGTCGTGGTGCAGTCGTTAACGAATCCGATTAGGAACCATGAGGTTGCGGGTTTGGTCCCTGCCCTTGCTCAGTGGGTTAATGATCCGGCGTTGCCGTGAGCTGGGGTGTAGGTCGCAGACATGGCTGGGATCTGGCGTTGCTGTGGCTCTGGTGTAGGCCGGTGGCTACAGCTCTGATTAGACCCCTAGCCTGGGAACCTCCATATGCCGCGGGGTCAGCCCAAGAAATAGCAAAAAGACAAAAAAAAAAAAAAAAAAAAAAAAAAAAAAAGTGGGTTTATTACTGCAAAATGAAAACTGGGTATTAAAAGGTGAAGCAGGGGCTGCAAATTGGGCTGTTTTCCCATTTTATTTTTTCCTCCACATGGGGAGCTTCTATTTCTGTAGTTCCGTCAAGGAAGTGAGAATCAAGTTTTACTCTAAATATTGCTCTTCTAATATTAACCAGTTAAAAACTAGAATTACAGGAATTGAAAGAACTTTCAGGTCTGTTTGTTTGTTTTCAGACAACCTCCTAATTCACAGCAGCCTTCCTAAACCCCTCCCCAGGTATATCCTGTTTGTCAGACCCTGAGGAAGAGACACCCATGGTCTATTTCAGAGCCCAGTGTTGCCCCGGTTAGGAAACTGCTTCCTAGCCAATCCAATTGCATTTAGTTCAAGTCTTTTTTTTGTTGGTTTTTTTTTTTTCTTTCCCTACCTCAGTGTGAGAGCTAACAAAATAATCTTAAATCATAAAATCTTAGGGAAGAAGATTCAAATGTCATCAAAGTCAGTAATTCCCAACCAGAATTTTACTCCAGGCTGGTAAAATAATGAATTTCTAACATTGGCCCTAAGTACATAGGAGAAGAAAACTTTTGTGGGAGAGGTAGGAAATGATAAAAATTCACCAAGTGGCCAGAAAAATACACGTTTTTAAACCAATGGTTGACCAGTTTAGACCACTGGTTGAGAACAAGTTTAGTTTTGGTACTGGAGAGCTGTACATCAGATCTCTTGGGCAGCTTGTGAGAAGTCTAGCTTGCTTAGGCTCCCTTCTCCTACTCTAGATCTTAATTCAGTAGGTCTGTATTGCTAAGGTGCTCCTCTGCTTTCAGAATCTGTACTAAACCAACACCCCCACCCTGGCCATTTTAGGAAGTCTGCCTATATAGCCCAGCTCTGCTTAAATGTCTCTAGTGATGGAGAGAGGGGGGCAGTGCTGTGGGGAAGGAGGGAGACAGTCCATTACCTAATGAAGTAAACAATCTCTTTTTCAAGCAATTGTCATACAATTTTCCATGTACTACATTGAAAATGACCATTCTTTGACTCTTATTCATTGGTTTCAGATCTACATTAAAGAACAGACAGCAAGCATGTTAAGCCTCTAACAGATTAACTTGTAAAATCTTTGTTGATCAGATATAATGTTTCCTAACTGTTTCCTTTTTAAAACAAACAGAATAGGAATTCCCTTTGTGGCCCAGTGGAAATAAACCCGACTAGTACACATGAGGATGAGGGTTTGATCCCTGGCCTTGCTCAGTGGGTTAAGGATCTGGTGTTGTCATCAGCTGTGGGGTAGGTCGCAGATGTGGCTTGGATCTGGCATTGCTGTGGCTGTGGTCTAATCACAACTCTGATTAGACCCCGAGCCTGGGAACTTCCATATGCCAAGGGTATGGCTTTAAAAAGACAAAACAGCAAAACAAACAAAGCCCAAAATCAAAAAATGAACAAATAAAAAAAACCCAGAATGAAACAAATCATGATTCTGTGAAATCCAGGAAAAGGGCCTAAAGCACTCAACTAGGACTTTTCATTCCTACACCTTGACCCATGCCCCAATTAATGAGCCTGCTAATGGTTCATTTTGAATTAAAACTCAGAATGACTTGCTCAGGATGACTTGGTAAGAGCTTTCCCAGTTCCACTCTTACTGTGCAGTAAAAATCTTCTGGGAAGCCTCAGGTGGCATGTCTCATTCTCTTCTACACTGTAGTTTGCTGTTTCTTAAAGCTCTTGTATAAAATCAAGAGGGAACTTCCCCTGAAAGGTTTTGTGGCTATTAATGATGCAAAATTAGCATTGCCTCTGCTCAATCGGTGTAAGAAACCCAGGGAGAATCTAAGAAAGAGTAAGAACCCTGCTTAGAGTGAGAGTTGGAGAAGGTGAGGGATGCAGTTACACTCTTTACAAAGATTTAATCATTTCATAGTTCTGAAAACTAGCATGTGTTTTCAATTTAATCTTCATCTTCTTTCATATCTAATCTACTGTAAGGAGTTACTCTCAAGTAATCAAATATCACTAAGTCAGATGTAAAAAAGAAAAAGAGCTCAACTGAAGTAAAAAGCATTTAATGAAGTGCTCTTTTATTCTGTTTTTTTTTTAAAGTCACCTGTGGAGGCCATGTGCTTATTTTAAGAAGATACTATTTTTGAGAGCAAATTAGGAGGTTTTTTTGTTTGTTTGTTTTTTGTTTTTTTCTTTTGGATAGCCTTCAGAGATAGCTTATAGTAAAAGAATGTTTATCTTATCTTTTCATAACATAAACCTTGTTTTGAATTAAAAAAGACTCTTCTAGACTCTTCACCCACTTTGTTGATCAGTTTGAGTCCCAAATGACTTTTCAGCTATTTTTTCATAATTACCTTTATAGACCAAAGATTTGCTACTTTGGGAAATACTCAAAATTTCACAAATCTAGACCAATGTACTAGGCAGGTCCAGATTTGTGAAATATTACTTAGGCTTTTCCCACCTAACTCTTTGCTTCATCTTATCAGGCTGTTCCCCTGTGCTCCGTACTACAACATGCTCTCTACCTTGACATGTGGATTTGCTCTGCTTGGAATGTTTATTTACATTCTCTTACCTACCGAACTTTACACATCTTTTAAGTACTGGCCTACCTACCCCTTTTCAAGGGAAGAATTTACCATGACTCCAGATTTCACCAATTAACTATTTCAGGTTATTTTTGAAAATGTTTGCATCACCCTGACCTCCCTCTAGATTTCTAGCCTCACTGCTTTGGGTCTGAGTGGATGTTAGAGCCTCGAGAGGCCCCTTGTTCCTGCCGAACCCACCGCAACCTGAACTGAGTTGTAAGTCAAGTAGTTGTAGATTTTACCCAGGAATGAATAGCACGTCCTTGTTTTCTGTCAGTTTTCTTCCTTCTCCTCTCTCCTTTGCCTACCTCTTATTCCTTTCACATCTCAGCATGGATATCACCTCCTTAAAGATACTGACTCCCCACTCTGGACGAGGTTGCCCACCCCATCATATCTGTGTTCATCATAATAGCTACATGTTACACAGAAATTACCTGAATAATTCTCTGGTGGCTTGTTATTACATTATATACTAGGTCCTGGAAGACATGAACTGTGTCTTATTGACCTGTGAACCCCAGTGAGATACCTGGCAACTACTAAATAAAAAGCTAAATGGATGACTAGATAAATGAATGGGTTGGCCTGAGCAGCACCTTGAAGAACTCTGGATGAACAGAATTTGCCTTGATCTTTCACTTTGGGGTAATTTCTTAGCTTTTTCTCAAAATGGTTACATGAGAGGTCTCCAGTCTTGGTGAGAAGCAGTGCTCATTGCTTTTATCTGTTTACTTATTAATTTCCTCCAGGCCTGGAGACTCCCAGGGAATACTTCCAGTAAAGTCCCCAAGTTCATCTGGGAAAGAAGCGATGATGCATTTAGTTTCTCACACTTCAGACTGAAAGTTGTCCTATTTTCCGGTTCGTAGGTAGATTGGGAATTTTTTAAAGCTTATCCAAACCCATCTCGGCATTCCTAGCCTTAATGAAACATTGCAAAGTCTCCTATTGCTTGGGAAAATTAGCTTGCCTGAAGTAAGCATCACACTCCTGTGATGAAGATTGATATCTACATTCCTTTCACTCCTGTGTTGCCTAAAAATTCCCAAACATAAAAAAAAAAAAAAATCTGGTATTTTCTCATTGGCAAGTGTTCTCCCCATCAGCTATGCTCTTCCCAGAGCAGCGTTCTTCCTCCATGAGTAAAACATTTTTTAATCATGTTCTGCCAGTGAGTCACCAATATTCAATGCAGTTTAGAGGGCAGATACAGAACTAAAGTTGAGCATGCAGTTCTGAGTACTTGGATTTACATTTTATGTTGTGACTGCATGGGCTCAAGCCACCCTCCAGCAGAAAGCACTTCCATGTTCTATAATGGGCAACTTTCCACCATCTCCACCCAGAAAAATGAAACGTGTTTTCTACTTATGCATATGTTTCATACCTTGTATCTCTTTTCCAAAGTAACTTCCACATAATATCTTCTCATATTTAAATGACAGTGCATGGTAAATTACAATCTAAAGTTAATTCAACAGAAGGACCACATGCAAGCCAAAAAATGACATATATTGAGAGATTATGATTATGAGGTAATGAGTAATTTCTTAGTCTCATTAGGGATCTGTCTCACTTCACAGTCTCACCTCAATCAGTCTCATTTGTTAATTCAGAAAAAAAATCAAACTTTAACATACATCTCCAGTTTTACTTTTTAGTTCTCTTTTTGAGAGTTAGGCAACATGGTAAACTCAATAGAATATAGAAAAAGATTAAATGCACTCTGTTCTTTGGCTTAGTCATTGGAACAATAAATTGACTATTTTTTGGTTTATTTACTTTATTTTTTTAATAATGATTTTTATTTTTTCCATTATAGCTGGGTTACAGTGCTCTGTCAATTTTCTACTATATAGCAAGGTGACCCAGTCACATGTACAAGTATACATTCTTTTTTCTCACATTGTCATGCTCCATCATAAATGTCTAGATATATTTCCCAGTGCTATATATACATCAGGATCTCATTGTTTATCCATTCCTAAGGCAATAGTTTGTATATATTAATCCCAAATTCCCAACCCATCCCACTCCCTCACCCTCACCCTTGGCAAACAAAAGTCTGTTCTCCATGTCCATGATTTCTTTTCTGTGGAAAGGTTCATTTGTGCTATATATTAGATTCTAGATATAAGTGATATCATATGGTATTTGTCTTTCTGACTTACTTCACTCAATATGAGAGTCTCTAGTTTTCATCCATGTTGCTGCAAATGGCAGTATTTTGTTCTTTTTTATGGCTGAGTAGTACTCCATTGTGTATGTATACCACTTCTTCTTAATCCAATCATCTGTCAATGGTCATTTAGTTTTTTTTCCATGTCTTGGCTATGGTGAACAGTGCTACAATGAACATGCAGGTGCCTGTGTCTTTTCAAGGAAAGTTTCGTCCAGATATACGCCCAAGAGTGGGGTTGCTGGGTCAAATGATAGGACTATGTATAGTTTTCTAAGGTACCTCCATACTGTTTTCCATAGTTGTTGTATCAATTTACATTCCCACCAACAGTGCAGGAGAGTTCCCTTTTCTCCACAGCCTCTCCAGCCTTTGTTATTTTTGGACTTATTAATGATGGCCATTCTGACTGGTGTGAAGTGGTATCCTCTGGTAGTTTTGATTTGCATTTCTCTAATAATCAGGGATGTTGAGTATTTTTTCATGTGTTTATTGGCAATCTGCATATCTTCTTTGAAGAAATGTCTATTCAGGTCTTTTGCCCATTTTTCATTTGCATTGTTGGCTTTTTTGCTGTTGAGTTGTATAAGTTGCTTGTATATTCTAAAGATTAAACCCTTGTCAGTTGCATCATTTTAAACTATTTTCTCCCATTCTGTAAATTGTCTTTTTGTGTTTTTTATGGTATCCTTTGCTGTACAAAATCTCATCAGTTTGATTAGGTCCCATTGGTTTATTTTTGCTTTTATTACTGTTGCTTTGGGAGACTGACCTGCGAAAACATTTGTAGGGTTTATATCAGAGAATGTTCTGTCTATGCCATATTCCAGGATTTTGATGGTGTCTTGTCTTACATTTAAGTCTTTCAGCCATTTTGAGTTTATTTTTGTGCATGGTGTGCGGGTGTGTTCCAGTTTCATTAATTTACATGTAGCTGTCCAATTTTCCCAGCACTACTTGCTGAAAAGACTTTTTCCCATTTGATGTTCTTGCCTCCTTTGCCAAAGATTAACTGACCATAGGTGTCTGGGTTTATTTCTAGGTTCTCTATTCTGTTCCATTGGTCTTTCTGTCTGTTTTGGTACCAGTACCACACTGTCTTCATGACTATGGCTTTGCAATATTGCCTGAAGTCTGGGAGAGTGATGCCTCCTCCTTGGTTTTTGTTCCTCCGGATTACTTTGGCAATTCTGGGTCTTTTGTGCTTCCATATATGTTTTCGGATTGTTTGTTCTAGTTCTGTGAAAAATGTCATGGGTAATTTGACAGGGATTGCCTTGAATTTGTAGATTGCTTTGGGTGGTATGGCCACTTTAACAATGTTGTTTCTTCCAATGTAGGTGCATGGAATATCTTTCCATTTCTTTGAAGTCTCTTTAATTTCCTTGATTAATGTTTGATAGTTCTCAGCATATAAGTCTTTCAACTCTTTAGACATGTTTATTCCTATGTATTTAATTTTCAGAGGTGTGATTTTAAAAGGTATTGTATTTTTTATTACATATTTAATATTTTGTTTTTAGTGTACAGAAATGAAACCGATTTCTGATTTTTTTTTTAATCTTGTATCCTGCTATTTTTCTGAATTTCTTGATCAGTTAGAGTAGTATTTGGTTGAGTCCTTAGCGTTTTCTATATGTAGTATCACGTCATCTGCATACAGTGACAGTTTTACCTCTTCTCTTCCTATTTGGATGCTTTTTATTTCTTTTGTTTGTCTGATGGCTGTGGCTAGAAGTTCCAACACTATGTTGAATAACCGTGGTGAGAGTGGGCATCCTTGTCTTGTTCCACATTTCAGTGGGAGGCTTTCAGCTCTTCTCCATTGAGTATTATATTTGCTATGGGTTTATCATAAACCGCTTTTATTATGTTAGGGTATATTCCCTCTCTACCCACTTTGGTAAGAGTTTTGATCATGAATGGATATTGGACTTTGTCAAATGCTTTTTCTGCATCTATTGAGATGATCATATGGTTTTTGACTTTTCTTTTGTTAATATGGTGTATGACATTGATTTATTTGCATTTGTTGTATATTCCTTGTGAACCTGGGATGAATCCTACTTGGTCATGGTATATGATGCTTTTTATATGTCGCTGGATTCAGTTGGCTAAAATTTTGTTGAGAATTTTTGCATCTATATTAATCAAAGATATTGGCCTATAGTTTTCTTTTTTGGGTGGTATCTTTGACTGGTTTTGGTATTAAGGTGATGGTGGCATTGTAGAATGTCTTTGGGAGTGTTCCTTCTTCTTGATCCTTCTGCAAAAGTTTAAGGAGGATGAGTAAAACTTCCTCTATGTATGTTTGGTAGAATTCACCTGTGAAGCCATCCGGACCTGGACTTTTATTTGTGGAGAGTGTTTTTATTACATATTCAATTTTATTTCTAGTGATCGGTCTGTTCAGTTTATCTATTTCTTGATTCAGTTTTGGCAGGCTGTAAGTCTCTAGGAAGTTGTCCATTTCTTCTAGGTTGTCAAATTTGTTAGCATACAATTGTTCATAGTATTCTCTCATTGTTTTTGTATATCTGCGATATCTATTGTGACTCCTCCTTTTTCATTTCTTATTTTGTTCATTTGGGATTTTTCTCTCCTTGGTGAGTCTGGCCAGAGGTTTGTAAATTTTTCAAAGAATCACCTTTTCAAAGAATCAGCTCCTGGTTTTACTGATTTTTTTTTTCTGTTGTTTTTTGAATCTCTATTGGATTGATTTCCTCTCTGATCTTTATGATTTCCTTCCTTCTGCTGACTTTACGTTTTGTTTGTTGTTCTTTTTCTAATTCACTTAGGTGGCAGGTTAAGTTGTCAATTTGAGATTTTTCTTCTTTTTTTGTGGAAGGCCTGCATTGCTATGAATTTCCTTCCAAGCACTGCTTTTGTGGCATCCCATAGATTTTGAGTGGTTGTGTCTTCATTATCATTTGTCTCAAGGCATTTTTTAAATTTCCTTTTTGATTTCCTCATTGACCCATCGGTTTTTTAGTAGCATGTTGTTTAGTCTCCTTTTAGTAAGTTTTTTCTCATTTCTTTTCCCATGGTTGATTTCTAGTGTCATGCCATTGGGGTCAGAGAAGAGCCTTGAAATAATTTCCGTGCTCTTAAATTTGCTGGGCTTAGCTTTGTGTTCTAGTATGTGATCAATTCTTGAGAATGTTCCATGTGCACTTGAGACGAATGTATATTCTGATTTTTTTGGGGTGTAATGTCCTGAAAATGTCCATTAAGTCTAGCTTTTCTATTGTGTCCTTTAAGATCTCTGTTGCCTTACTGATGTTCTGTCCAGAGGGTCTGTCCATTGATGTGAGTGGGGTGTTAAAGTCTCCTACTATGATTGTATTCCCATCAATTTCTCCTTTTATGTCTGTTAGTATTTGTTGTAGGTATCTAGGTCCTCCTATATTAGGGGCATATATATTGACGATTGTAATATCCTCTTCTTGAATGGATCCTTTTATCATTAAATAGTGTCCTTCTTTGTCTTTCTTTATTGCCTTCATTTTAAAGTCTATTTTGTCTGATATGAGTATTGCCACTCCTACTTTCCTGTCTTGTCCCTTGGCATGAAATATCTTTTCCCATCCCCTCACTTTCAATCTATATGTGTACTTTGCCCTAAGGTGAGTTTCTTGTAGACAGCAGATTGAAGTTTTTGCTTTTTTATCCAATCTGCCATCTGATAGGAGCATTCAGTCCATTGACATTTAAGGTACTTATTAGTAAAATATGTATTTATTTCCATTTTAAACCTTGTTTTCCAGTTGATTCTATGTTTCTCCTTTGTTCCTTTCTTTTTTTGGTTGGATGGTTTCCATTTATTTTCTGCTTGGGTACTTTTCTTTTTAGTTTTGTGAATGTAATGTGTGGTTTTGATTTGTGTTTTTTAAGTATGTTAACCCCTTCCTGCATTTGCTTGCTTTAGCCTGATAGTCATATAGACTCAAACACATTATTTTTTTAAAAAAATCTATATTTTCTTACTTTCCTTCCCCACATTCTATTATTTTGAGTTTTTTTAAAAAATATCTTCATGTTTGTCATTTTGCTATTCCTTATGTTTAAAATCTCTTTTATGGTAGCTTTTTTTTTTCTTCCTCTTTTAGATCTGTATGCTGGCTTATTTAAGTGGTTGCTTTCCAGTTGTGGTTTCCTTCATCCTATTTCTTCTTATTTCTTTTTTTATTTAGAGAAGGTCTTTCAGTATTTCTTTTAGAATGGGTTTAGCATTGCGGTACTCTTTTAGCTTTTGTTTGCTGGAGAAATTCTTTATTTCCCATTCTATTTTACATGATATTCTTGCTGGATAGAATATTCTAGGCTGCAGTTTTTTTCTTTTCAGGACTTTAAATATATCTTGCCACTCCCTTCTAGCCTGTAGTGTTTCTGTAGAGAAATCAACTATTAGCCTTATAGGGGTTCCCTTATAATTAATGCTTTATTTTTCTCATGCTGCCTTTAGAATACTCTCTTTAACTTTAACTTCTTCCATTTTTATTATATATGTCTTGGTGTGGTCATATTTGGGTTCAACTTGTTTGGGGCCCTCTGTGCTTCCTGTATCTTGGTATCAGTATCCTTTATATTTGGAAAGTTTTCAGCCATAATTTCTTCAAATATATTTTCCATCCCCTTTTCTTTTTCTTCTCCTTCTGGAATTCCTATTATGCATAGATTGGCCCACTTTATATTATCCCATTGGTCTCTTATATTGCTTTTGTCTTTTTTCATTTGGTTTTCTGTCTGCTGTCCTGATTGGGTAACTTCCATTATTCTATCTTCCAAGTCGTAATTCATTTCCTCTGCATTATTCATTCTGCTCTTTATTGCCTTTAGCTCAGTTTGCATCTCTGCAAATGAATTTTCTGATTTTTATTGGCTCCTCCTTATATTTTCTAGTTCCTTTCTAAAGGAATCTGCATTAGTGTTCATATCTGCTTTTAATTCCTTGATATTCAGCCTTAATTCCTTCAGTATTTTCACTATCTCCCTTTTGAACTCAAAGTCTGTCAGACTGCAGAGGTCTGTTTCATTGTTTGCTGCTTCATGTGAATTTAGTTCCTTTAAGTGGGAATGGTTTCTGAGCTTCTTAATCTTGCTTATATTTTTCTTTTTCTGTGAGTTTAGGGAAGCCAAACCGAAGCCTTAGAGGGCTACTTTTATGTAAGAGCACCCCTTTGTATTTCATGGGGAGTTACTATTTATTTTTGGCATGGGAGTTTGAGTATTTGCTGTCTCTTTCTTTAGTGTGAGCAGGCTGTTATCCCCAGGGTGATGAGTGTGTTTCCAGGGAGAAAGAGGCAATGGGTAGGGCTAGTGGTCTCTGCCTGGTTGCTTGGCTCTTAATAGCAGCAAGGACCTGCAGGAAGGTGATGCAGGCTACTCCTAGTTGCAGGGACTTGGGAAGTGGTAATGAGCCTTAGGCAGATTTTCAAGGTGCCCAGAGCATTTGGCAGTGGCAGCAGCAGGATGTGTGAGTTCCTAGGGGAGTGAGAGCAACAACAGATAGTGTTCAATTGCAATGCCCTCTTCTGAGGTGATTGGAGCTGCACTGGTTCTTGTTCAGGGACCCCTAGTGGTAGCAAGGCATGCCCACCTCTGGAGTCAATGATAACTGCAGTGGTTTTCCCCCACCACCTGCAGACCATGCAAGAAGCACTCCATCTCACTTAGCCCACACAGGAGGTGCTGCACAGGCTGCTCCTAGTTGCAGAGTCCTAGGAAATGACAAAGATCAAGCATGTGGGCACTGCCCAGAGTGTTCAGCAATGGCAGTAACAGGGCCTGTGTGCTCCAAGGGTTGTGAGAGCAACAACAGGTGGTGTTCGGCCACAATGTCCTCCTCTGTGGTGCCTTTGAGGTGATTGGGGCAACAAGTGGTGCCTATTCATGGACTCCTAGTGGTGGTGGGCCACAGCCACCTCTGGAGTGAGAGATAACTGTGATGTTTTGCCCCCACTACCTGTAGACCATGTAAGAAGCACCTCATCCTGCTTAGCCCATGCAGGAGGTACTGTTCCAGCTACTCCTAGTCGTAGGTTCCAGGGAAGGGACAGTGATCAAGTGTCTGGGCGCTGCACAGAGCATTTGGCAGTGGCAGCTGCTGAGTGGGCGTGCTCCCAGGGGAATGAGGGCAACAACAGATGGTGTTTTGTTGCAATGTCCTCTTCTGTGGTGCCCTCTGAGGTGGTTGAGGGTGCGAGTGGTTCTTCAGAGATCCCCAGTGGCAGTGGGCCATGCCCACCTCTAGAGTCAAAGATAACTGCAGTGTTTTGCCCCTGCCACCTGTAGACCATGCAAGAAACACCCTGTCCCGATTAGCCCATGCAGGAGGTCTGCACCAGCTGCTCCTAGTTGTAGGGTCTTGGGGAGGGACAGTGATCAAGCATCTGGGTGCTGCCCAAAGTGTTTGACAGTGGCAGCTGCAGGGCAGGTGTGTTCCTAGGAAGGTGAGAGCAATAACATGGGGTGCTTGGTTGCAGTGCCCTCTTTTTCTTTTGCCAACCCCTGAGGTGACTGGGGCTGCAGGTGGAGCCGACTCACAGGCCCCCAGTGGCAGCAGGCCATGCCTCCCTCTGGCCTCCAAGATAACCACCACGGTTTGTCCCTGCCAACTGTAGATCATGCAAGAGGCACCACATTGCACTTAGCCCCCCACTGCTCTTAGTCCACACACGAGGTGCCCAGCCACCCCTGGCCTGCACAAGAAGCACCCAGTCTCCAGTAGCCCAAGCAAGTTACTTCTTGCCACCTGAAGCCTGCACCAGAGGCATCCTGCCCTTTGAGAGCCCGTACATGAGCACATGGAGATTCCTACGGAGGGTGGTCTGGCCCTCCTCTTGCCTTCCCCACCAGTGGAACTTTGCTTTTCCTGAGGGCCCAGGCCATCTTTTGGGTTTCCTCTGCCATGGCACTCCACTCCCCAGCCCATAGCACACCACTCCCCTGCCTGTGGCACAGTGCTCCTTAGCCCCTTAGGCTGTCCCCACACCGCCAACCCTAGTCCTCTCCCAGGGACTGACCTACAGAGCTTAAGTCTCAGTGCCCAACCCCCACCTGAGTGTCTCAGGCTGTGATGTCCAGGGCAGTGGTGCACATGATCTGTGTGGCTCTCACTCTACTTTGCCCTCCTCAGTCCAGCTGCTGCCCTTTTTCTGTGACTTTGATGTGCCTCCATCTTGGCTGATCTCCTGTTCGGTTAGGTGTCTTTGCAGCATGTGGGTTCATTTTCTCCTTCATAGCTCCCTCTCAGGAATGCTAGTCCCATCCTGATTCCTTCTCTTTCTCTCTCTCTTTTTCTTTTGTTCGACTCAATTATATCAAGAGTTTCTTGCCCTTTTTGGAGGTTTATAAGTTCTTCTGCCAGCATTCAGTTGATGTTCTGTGTGAGTCTGTTTTACATGTAGATAAGGTTTTTTTTAATAATGATTTTTATTCACAGTAGATGTGGATGTTGTTTTTTTGATGTGTTTGTGGGAGAAGGTGAGCTCAACATCTTACTCCTCCACCATCTTGATCCGCCTCTTGGTTTATTTACCTTAAACATCTGTCTTCCACTAAACTGTAAAGTCCAGGAGAACAGAGGCCACATTTGTTTACCCAGAATCTACAACAGTGCCCCATACAGTGTAGGCACCCATGAGTAATTGATAGTATAGAATGAATTATTGTTTAGCATTTACTTGAAAGCAAACCCAAAGGTTTTTTTTTTATTTTTTAAAGTTTTATTAAAATATAGTTGATTTACAATGTTCTGATAATTTCTGCCATACAACAAAATGATTCAGTTATTCCTATATACACATCTATTCTTTTTCAGATTCTTTTCCTATGCAGATTATCACAGGATATTGGGTGGAGTTCCCTGTGCTATCCAACAGGTCCCCATTGTCCAATCATTCTATACACCACAGTGTGAATATGCTGATCTCAAACCCCCAATCCCTGCCTCCCCCCACCTGTCTGCTTTGGTAGCCATAAGTTTTTCTTCAAAGTCTATGAATCTGTTTCCATTCTGCAAATAAGTTCATTTGTATGCTTTCTCTTTTAGATTTCACATATTTGTTTTTCTCTGTCTAAAGTGTTCCTTTTAAATCTCTACAGTTATCCCATGGCAGGATTAAAGGGTCGCCCACAGAGTGCCACACACTTCCAGTGAAACCTCCCCAGGCTCCCAAGCTTTGTGCTAAATACTTTTTTTAATCTCACCACTGCACTTTCCCTGAGAACTAAATGTCTTTAAACAGTTCTCTGAAAACATTGCCTTTAGAGGTTATGCACATCACTCACCAGCTCCTAAGCTCTAGTTCTCTCTCTTTTTTCAATAAAAATTTTACCCTCTAACTTACAATGTTTTTCCCTACCACTACTCTTGTCAGAAGTGTTGATACCTCATTATCCACAGAAGTAATACATCTTGTACTTGATCTTTCAATACCTTGATCTCATTTTCAGTGCTCTTGACCTCCACCCTACCTTACCTCAGTCATTTACTCCTATTAAAAACAAAACAACAGGCCCAAACCAAGTCATTTCTGATAAGCCCCAAGTCACCAAGCTGAGACTTAACATAATTGCAGTTTTGACTCTTCCAGAAATGGAATCCTAGACCAGTCAATTAGGAATCACCTGATCAGCACCAGTGAGCACCTGTGCCTGATAGATGCCTACCCCTGCTATCCCATAAAAGAAAGCGACCATGCCACAACCAGTCCATTCTTTGCTAGTATAACTTTCTTGTTCCTGCTCCTTTTTGACTATAAAAGTCTTTCATTTAATTCAGCTCCTTGGAGTTCCTGTCTGCTAGATTGGATAATTCCTGATTCGTGATTTATTGAATAAAGCCAATAAGATCTTCAAAATTTACTCAGTTGAGTACCACCAGGAAGCACATGCATGTGCCTCTTGCCCACTATAGGACTCTGACAGAGGAAAGATGGAGAGCCTTGCCATACCTTAGACTCACATGTGACTGAGTCAGACACTGCTCCAGATGTCTCCCAGCCTTTACATTTAAGAGGAGAGAGAGGGAAACTCAGAGAGGCAAAGAGGCCCATGCCAAGCAAGGTTCTGGGGGCCCAGGACCCCTGGCTCTTGGTCCTCTGCTTTTCCATCTTCTCTGAGATCCTGGAAGCTGCCCCCTCTGCTCCACTGACAGCAGCCAAAAAGGCTTTTCATTTTTCTCATCAACTCATTAATGATTTTTCAGGCCAGCCCCGATAGCCACTCTGGACTTGGAAATTTGTGAGATAGTCTGCAGCCCACTCCCATCTGCTCCTGGGAAAGCCCACTCTAGGTTAACAGCTCTTCCCAAGAGGCCCAAGGTGGCCCAGGCAGGTGGTCACCAGGAGAAGATTTATTGAAATCTTGCAAAGAGACACTTTCCCAGAAGAAAAAAAAAAGTAATGACCTGGGATTAAAGCACTCAGCTTCAGCCTTCTTGTTCAAGCCAGCCTGAGCACATGGTATATCTTCCTTCCATCCTTCTGGAGATCTCTTTTAAAATGTGTTGCTGCCAAAGACAAGCAACAGCCTAGAAAACATGGGGGTGGAGGGTACAGTTCTGGGAGGGGCCTCCCTGTCCAGCATGCCCAGATTCTGGATGCAGAGCTCACAAGGAACGGTTGCATGCACTTCCACATGAGGCATAGCATCTTGGCCATGTCATTAAGAATCCAGCTGAGCCCACAACAGGGCTGACTTTACTCCACCAGCTGTTCCTTGGAAGCCTGAGGCTGAACTCACTGTTGGCCACTTCTGTGTCTGTGTTATAGACATGAGTATGGATGGATACATGATGGACCCCTTTCCTGGCCCCCGTATCTGGCAGGAGTGCAGCCCTGAGCATCCTTAGCTTAGCTAGATTTTGTGATTTCAGCTACCCTCTTTAGATCTTACATGATGCTCCAGGTTCCGACTCCATTGATGAAACTGGTTAGGGCACAGTTGCCTCAGTGTGAGGGGGAAATACATACCCTAATCCCCATTCTTCTGGGGAGGGGAATAGTGCGGGAAGCTGACATCTGACCAAGGCCCCAAAAGCAAAGCCCATGGAGCTGGTGTCCCCCACAGCTGCCTCACATGCACTGTGTATGATGTCATCAGTTAGAAGCTGGCCAGTAGGAGACATCTGCATACCTTATGATTGCCCCCTGGCCCTATTCCCTCTGCCCTGTGGGGGCAAGGCAGTGAGGTGCTGGGCAGGTCACCCCAGGCCTCCTTCCCAGGGAACCCTGCCAGCTCCTTGCAGCCTCTGCTTAGCTCTCCAGAGCTCTCTGAAAAGGCTTCTTCTGGGCTTCCTTCCCTCCTCCTGCTCCATGGGGGACAGCTAAATTCTGAGTGGTGGTCCCCCCACCTGGGCATGCCTGGCTGTGTCCCTAAGAAACAGCTCTAAGAGGTGGCTTTGTTCTGGGCAGGGCAGCTGATGGGGCGAGGTGGTGAGAGGCAGGCCATGCTTAGCCCTGGGCTCAGCAGTCCTGCCTTCCAGGCTGCCAAACCAGCTCCCTGCAAAGGAGGAGCATGTGAGCCTGTCCTGTGCCCTTCATCCTATGGTGCCCAGGAGTGGCCTGCAGGAAACTAGCAGGGACCAGGGAAATCTTTGAAGTTTTTGATCTTTCCTCCAAGCAGAACAATGTAATTAGCCCCAGTACTCATCATCCAGCCTCCACAAGAATCACCCTACACCCACTTTCATCAGGGGCCCATTGCAGCACCCTGCTGGGTTTTGTGGTCTGTTTGATGACAGGGAGCACAATCTTTGAATCCAATTAAGTAAAATGTCACCCTATACACCCCCACCAATTCCAATCTCAAGAATACATCTGTATTACAAAACAGAATGCATTCAATTATTCTTGCTCTTCATCCTCAAAATATTATGAAATTTGTTTTCTCTTATGCTGACATCACCTTTTGTATCATAGATTCTACTTCCCTTCCTATTGAAGTGGATGTGTTTCCTGTCCCACTGTGTGTATTCAACCCTTCCACCTGCGTCCTGGATCCTTTTTGTTTTACTCTGTGTGAGACAAATTGATGCTTTGTTATCTTAAGAGGGAACAATCTTCACTGTGAGACCAAGACATAAAATCCTAAACATTTTAATAAAGAATAGTTCTAGGAGGATATCCTCCATGAAGTCAGGGGCAGCTACTTAGACAGAGGTGGGTTTGACAGCCCAAGTTTCATCTCCCCCCTTGAGATTTTGTCATTTTAAACTTTGCATCCATTACCTTATCCTGTACTCAGAGGTACACTGTTCCCCTAAAACTTTGATCCATGTATTGTCACAACCAAAATTAATTTTGGTGTTTGTCATAACTGAGGCAGACTGGATTTTCCTATTGCATTTTACTTGAAACTAAAGAAAAATACCTGAATATGTTATGGCCCAAAGTTAGGTATAGAAAAGATGGGGTTTGTTTATTTATTTATTAATTCTTCAGCTATTATTTACACTTGAAATTGAGGGTAAAGTAAGAGGTTTTAGACACGGTATGTGTTCCCAGGTGCTCTGAATCTATGAGTGAAGACAATTAAAAAGAAAGGAATTCCTGTCATGGCTCAGTGGTTAACAAACCTGTCTAGTACTCATGAGGATGTGGGTTCGATCCTTGGGCTTGCTCAGTGGGTTAAGAATCCAAGGTTGCCATGAGCTGTGGTGTAGGTTGCAGATGCAGCTGGGATCCCACGTTGCTGTGGCTGTGGCATAGGCCGGCAGCTACAGCTCCCATTCCACCCCTAGTTGGGAACTTCCATATGCTTCACAGATGCAGCCTGAGAAAGAAGGAAGGAAGGAAGAAAGGAAGAAATGCATAAAATGTAACAGTATATAAATTAGGTGCAGTGGTGGGACATATGTGGGAGTGATTTTTCTCTACTTGAAGAAGTTACTTGAGTACTTGAGTTTGGGGCATGTAACCAATACAGTGAAGCTGGAGTATTGCTGTGAGGGAGGAGACAGATGAGAAAGAGATTAGGAAGGCAGACAGGAGCCCAGTTGTGGAGGATGTAAACATTATGCAAAAGAGTTAAGGCTTTATCCTGCACACCGTTAGGGGATGGTGACTTTCTTAAGCATTGAAGTTTACATGCTAGACAGTTTTCTCTGTCAGGGAGACTGTTTAGGATGTCTGAGAGAGAGAAGGTGAGTATCTAAAGTTAAGCAATGAGGTAGGGAGTGGAAATGGGTATCTCTTTAAGTGGACATTAAGGAAGAGGATTCATTAGGTCTTAATGACTAACTGGATGGAGTAAGGAAGTGGAGTCAAGGACACTTAGTTGTTTCTAATTTGGGTATGTATATGGATGAGGAAAGAAAACAATATTGAAAGGAATGAATAATTTCTAGTGGGAAGTGTTTCAACCACACCCTTTTTGAGGTTAATATTAGAAGCTATTTGGGTCTGCAAAATAATCCTTCATGACCTTTCCTCTAAACTGGATTGATGCTTGATATCATCTAAAATCCATTACGTGTGTATGCTATTATTTTTTTTAAACTAAACAAAACTATTTCCAGGATAATAAATCCATCCCTGAGAGACCCCCCTCCCCACACTTAGTGAAAATATCTGAAGACACTTTCTGAAGCTCCATTCAGACTAATACGCTTTGAGAAATTCTATTCAAATTCTTTTCCATCAGTGTTAGCCTAGCAATGTTGACTCCAACTCATTACTGTAGTGAAGACACCATAGCCAGATTTATGCAAATGTGGTGAAATAAGGCATGCCAAAAAGAGTCGTCTTTCTTAATTACCAATTAGACCCCTCTATGATCTCAAGACAATTGTTTCTAATAAAAAAAAAAAAAAAACCATCCAAAAGATTTTGGGTGCATCTACCATGATTGTATAGATTGGGTCCATATTTTTGGTTTTATGACTACTGATCTTGAATCACATCACTTGAACCTGATAAACAAGTATGTGTTATCTTTCTATCCACTTAGGCCATTACCCTTTATTAGGGAGGAAGAAGGTAATAAATAACTCCCTAGTAATTGGATAGAGGCATGAATAAAAGTAAGAAAATGAAGCAGTTATGAAGTTCTTTGAGATTTGGAGATGGTCAAACTGGGATAATAATGTTAATAATATGTTTGCTCTATTCTATGTGATATTCAATACTGTGCCTTTATAATCTCATTTAATCCTAACATCTCATGGGAAAAACATTGTTACATTAGCTTTATACACAAATCTGCTGGGTTTAGAAAGGTTAAGTTACTCATTCAAGGAAGAAGAGCCAGTAAACAGTGGAACTGGGACTTATCTAAAGGGTCAGTGGAAACCATGAGTTTAAGAAGTATGGACTTGATCCTAGGCCTTTCTTCCAGATTTTCAGTGGGAGTTGTAACCGAGGATAATCTTAGGGCAGTGAAGTTAAGCTCCAGTAAGGACAACAGAGATAAAAGACATGAAGAAGACAGCCATAAAAAAGAACAAAATAATGCCATTTGTAGCAACATGGATGGAACTAGAGACTCTCACACTATGTGAATTAAGTCAGAAAGAGAAAGACAAATACCATATGATATCACTTATATCTGGAATATAATACATGGCACAAATGAACCTTTCTACAGAAAAGAAAAAAAACTCATGGACTTGGAGAACAGACTTGTGTGTGGTTAGAGAACAGACTTGTGGTTGCCAAGGGGGAGAGGGAGGGAGTGGGATGGACTGGGAGTTTGGGGTTAGTAGATGCAAACTATTGCATTTGGAGTGGATAAGCAATGAGATCATGCTGTATTGCCCAGGGAACTATATGTAATCACTTGTGATGGAATATGATGGAGGATAATGTGAGGGAAAGAATATATATACATACACACACACACACACCATCATGGAGTTTCTTCTAGGAAATCTGGCAACCTTAAGTTCTGGCCAATTTTCAGGCCTTAGCATGACAGATCCTGGTCCTAATACACAAAAAGATAGGCTTCTTAAGTGGGGTCTTCAAAGATTTTGTCCACATAATCCCTAAAATACTCTCATAAAATGATCTAAAGCCATATAGTTGTCTCTAACATTCTCAAATTACCAGATAAAATGCTGATATTTGAGTTTAAATAGTTGTAAAATATGAAATTTCCAACATATTATAAATATTATTGCCAATTAAACCATGAAGTCATAATTTTAAATATATCCAGTGGAATCTAAATATTGTAATGGTTTGATACTATCACCCACATTGAAATACATGAACATGTTCTATAATATTTGAAATTTTTGTCATTATCTTTGAATTAATATATCCATTCCTACAGAATTTCATCCTAATGTAATCTATTTTAGCCTTAAAAATCTTACATTGATTACCCTATCATTGTCTTTGTAGTAAATACGTGTGTGTGCATATGTGTATGTGTGTATTTCACCATTTAAAATTTTTTCAGTGTCACATTACATTACAAATTATTAGTACAAAATGGGTAAAGCATTCATTTTTCATTTTTTAAAAATGAAAGAGTTGAAAACTATCTGACTTGCAACAATCTCCAATTAGTAGAGTCATTTGCTTTCTAACCACCAACATGGATATTTTGAAATAGCCTTTTTTTGCCATCCAATAGTTTTTTTTTCCCACTGTACAGCAAGGGGATCAAGTTATCCTTACATGTATACATTACAATTACATCCCCCCCCCCCTTTCTTCTGTTGCAACATGAGTATCTAGACAAAGTTCTCAATGCTATTCAGCAGGATCTCCTTGTAAATCTATTCTAAGTTGTGTCTGATAAGCCCAAGCTCCCGATCCCTCCCACTCCCTCCCCCTCCCATCAGGCAGCCACAAGTCTCTTCTCCAAGTCCATGATTTTCTTTTCTGAGGAGATGTTCATTTGTGCTGGATATTAGATTCCAGTTATGAGTGATATCATATGGTATTTGTCTTTGTCTTTCTGGCTCATTTCACTCAGTATGAGAGTCTCTAGTTCCATCCATGTTGCTGCAAATGGCATTATGTCATTCTTTTTTATGGCTGAGTAGTATTCCATTGTGTATATATACCACCTCTTCCAAATCCAATCCTCTGTCGATGGACATTTGGGTTGTTTCCATGTCCTGGCTATTGTGAATAGTGCTGCAATGAACATGCGGGTGCACGTGTCTCTTTTAAGTAGAGTTTTGTCCGGATAGATGCCCAAGAGTGGGATTGCAGGGTCATATGGAAGTTCTATATGTAGATTTCTAAGGTATCTCCAAACTGTTCTCCATAGTGGCTGTACCAGTTTACATCCCCACCAACAGTGCAGGAGGGTTCCCTTTTCTCCACAGCCCCTCCAGCACTTGTTATTTGTGGATTTCTTAATGATGGCCATTCTGACTGGTGTGAGGTGGTATCTCATGGTAGTTTTGATTTGCATTTCTCTTATAATCAGCAATGTTAAGCATTTTTTCATGTGTTTGTTGGCCATCTGTATATCTTCTTTGGAGAAATGTCTTAAATATACAACAGGACACCATCAAACTCCTAGAAGAAAATATAGGCAAAACACTCTCTGACATCAACATCATGAATATTTTCTCAGGTCAGTCTCCCAAAGCAATAGAAATTAGAGCAAAAATAAACCCATGGGACCTCATCAAACTGAAAAGCTTTTGCACAGCAAAGGAAACCCAAAAGAAAACAAAAAGACAACTTACAGAATGGGAGAAAACAGTTTCAAATGATGCAACGGACAAGGGCTTAATCTCTAGAATATATAAACAACTTATACAACCCAACAGCAAAAAAGCCAATCAATCAATGGAAAAATGGGCAAAAGACCTGAATAGACATTTCATCCAAAAGTTTTTTACATTCTGGAGCAATGAACCAAAACAACTATAGGACAGGTGAGAGGTTCCTTACTTTGTAAAGTAGACAAAAAGTTATTGTGAAGAGGCAAGGGGGGAAGAAAAGCCTATGCTTTATTTTAGGCATTTGATGGAAGCAGAGGATAACTTGGTGCCTCAAAACTATCCACATCTGCATATCCCTCAGAAAGTCTTCAGATACCATCAGGAAATATACAGCATTTTAAACACTGCTGCTTTAGTGCCTATGCTTACATACATGGAAATCAACATTTTGGGTCATCTGGGATTTCTTTATTCCTATGTGATAGCTAAGTAACTAATTAATGTGATTTGAAGGGCATCAGAATGTTCTTCTGGATTCAAGATTCCTCCAAAGGTAGTTGTTACCATTATTCATCTGAATAAAGACCCCTAAAGTGTCTAATTGGTAGTACTGGAAGGAGAAATATGTAGTTTACTAAGTATTATGTGCCAGATACTTTAAATTTTTACATGAATTTAATGCTACTAACAATACTATAAGGTAGATGCTAATAGCCTTATTTTACAGATGAGAAAAATTAAGGCACAGAAAGGTTAAACAACTTGCCCATGGTTTCAGCAGTAGTTGGTAGAGCTGGCCTTCAAATCCAGGCAGTTTGACTCCAAAAGCTACTAAACTTAACCAGTAGTCCAAGAAGCTGTCAATATTACTCCTATCTTCATACAACTAAATTTCTTAGATTAATTCTCTAGACATATTTTGGTGCTTTAAGAATAAAGTTCATGTAACAAATAATGGGTTTGAGTGTTTTGTTTGTTTGCTGCACATAACATAGGTAATGATATAGAATGTGAGTCTGAGTGGGATCTTCCAGCAAAGGCTGTGGACAACTGAAAGCGTGACTGAGGGCACTGAGTCTTGGGAAAGGAAGACAGAAGCTCAGAAGAGGGTCTGTAATACCAGTCACTTCATTCGTTGGAAACATCCTTATTGATAACTTTCTCTGTGCATGGAAAGCAGCCTACTAAAGATATGCAAAAAATAATCAAGATTAAATGACCCAGCAATCCCACTCTTGTGCATATACCTGGACAAAACTTTCCTTGGAGAAGACACACGCACTGGCATGTTCATTGCAGCACTATTCACAGTAGCCAAGACATGTGAATAACCTAAATGTCCATCAACAGACTATTGGATTAAGAAGATGTGTTATATATACACACAATGGAATATTACTCAGCTCTAAAAAAGAACAAAATAATGCCATTTGCAACAGCATGGATGAAACTAGAGACTCTCACATTAAGTGAAGTAAGTCAGAAAGAGAAAGATGAATACCATATGATTTCACTTATATCTGGAATCTAATATAGGGCACAAATGAACCTTCCCCAGAAAAGAAAATCATGGACATGGAGAACAGACTTGTGGTTGCCAAGAGGGAGGAGGAGGGAGTAGGAAGGACTGGGAATTTGGGGTTAGTAGATGCAAGCTATAGGCTTTGGAATGGATAAGCAATGGGATCCTCTGTATAGCACTGGGAACTATGTCTGGTCACTTGTAATGGAGCATGATAATGTGAGAAAAAAGAATGTATGCATATATGTGTGACTGGGTCATTCTTGCTGTGTAGCAGAAAATTGACAGAACACTAAATCAGTTATAATGGAAAAAACAAAAATCATTTTATATATATATAAAAGAAATAATACTAAAGAAAAAAATGCCTTAGACCATAAAGTGTGATAATCAGTAAGTTCCCAAGTTAAGAATGTTTCAGCCTTAGTTTCACACTACTTTCCATTTTACTTGCCAATAGTACATTTAAAGTAAGGCAGGAAAGACCTGAATAGATTAAATAATTTGGTACTTTGGGATGAATATTGAAAAACATGAACCTTAGTGCATGTGTGGCAGGTCAGAAAGCCAGTACTTGTTAGAACAAGAGAAGGGAATTCCCAAAGTCATAGGCAGAAAGTAACTTTGTCCATTTGGAACCACAGTTGTGCTGTTTGCAACATTGTATTTCACTCTGTGTTAAAGTGTGGCTATTGGATAGATACGAAAAAAAAAAAAAAAAAGAAAGAAAAGAAAAACAGAATAATTGACACCCAAACCAGGGATATTTGTGAGTTAGCATTTGAGATGACACCTGGAAAGAAAGAAGAGGTTTGAGAAGCTGCTCTCAGGTTCCCTGCAATTTGCTCATGGAAACCCCTTTCCAATACCCAGAGTATTGTAAGAAGCTTTGCTGGTAAAGAACCATCAAAGGCAAAGAACCAGAATGAGGATTAAATGTTAAACTCTTCGACACACCTGGAAAGTAAATCTAGTAAGAGGGAATTCGTGCCTTTATTGGGAACTATACTGGGATCATGAAAAGTCTGAAAACCCTAAGTCAAACAACCTAATTTGTACAGCCTTCTGTAAAATTTAGCAGAGGATTTAGGAGATCACTAAAGTGAAAGAATTTTAATTTGTATGTTCTAAATATGAGTCAACTGCCAAAACTGCCAAAACACTAACACTGTTAGTCTAGGCACAGGACCAAAATAAGGGGAAATGTCAGTGGTTGTGTATTATGAAACAGTCAAGCTACTTGTTTACTGCTGGGTTTATCCCTGGATGTCACATTTTAACAGGAATACTGATCAATTAGAACATGTACAAAGGAAAATAACTAGAGTGATCAGGAACTTGGAAACAACTCATAAAAAACAATTAATGACTGGAGTTCCTGTTGTGGCTCAGTGGTTAATGGATCTGACTAGGAACCATAAGGTTGCGGGTTTGATCCCTGGCCTTGCTCGGTGGGTCCGGCGTTGCCATGAGCTGTGGTGTAGGTTGCAGACTTGGCTCGGGTCCTGCATTGCTGTGGCTATGTTGTAGGCCAGCAGCTACAGCTTTGATTAGGCCCCTAGCCTGGGAACCTCCATATGCCATGGGTGCGGGCCTAGAAAAGCCAAAAAAAAAAAAAAAAAAAAAAGAGAGAGACAAAAAGATAAAAAAAAAATTAATGACTAATGAGAAAATGTGGCCTCAAAAGAGAAAAAGGAAAGACTGATGCAATTCCATGTTTGAAGGAATGTCATATGGGAAGGGGAACAAACTCATTTGTGTTGGTCTATAGGGCAGATGGACAGGGAAGTTTTGGAGATGCAGATTTAAAGACATGTTTGAAAAGAATTATCTAATAATTAACACGTCAATTGTGCATAAGGTTATGTGAAGTAATAGGCTGAAAATGATCAAGGAGAAGCTCTTGGGGATGTTGCAGTGGGTGGGGTTTCTGCACTAGGTGCGGCTTTGTGCTGGGTGACTCATACATTGCTAGCTCTTGAATTGTAGAGCTTCTTCCCTCTCAGATAGATTTTTTTTAATGAAAATTGCTCTTGGAAATTCACTTCGTTTTTCTCCTGTGTGAGTCAAGTAAATCCACTTACTTACTGAGTTACATTTATTTATTAGAGAATATAATGTGGTTTGCAAAGTAGCCCTCTGTTGTGAGGAAAAGGTTGTCTGAATTTGAGTTGTCTCTCATAGTACATTCCAGGTCCCAAAGACTTCATTAAGCAGAAGGATATGGTTGATACTTTTCCTCAAAAAGAAAAGGTTTTTTTTCTGTTTGATGGTTGGAGAGTGTTCCTGCCCTAAGAAAAGGAGAATAACTTTTAGTACACTTGTTCATGCCAATGTTCTATATTGAAAATATGTCTAGACCTCCCCTAATTCAGAGTTCCCAACATGATACTAGGTAAGTATTCATGTTTACTTTACTAGAGCCTTACAAATAATTGATTCAGATTTGATTCATTTTTTAAAAAATAACTTTATATACTATTATACTTTGAAATATTCTAAATGGCATATGCATTCATTCACATATATATTCAGAAAATATGTATTATCCTACCATATATGGGAATACAGGAGTGAACAAGACAGAAATATCCCCTGCCCTACGTGAACTTAGATTTTAAGTAAAGGGAGACAGAAAAAAACAAAAAAACAAGTATTTAGCACACAACATGCAGAAAAGTGAATAGATAGATGGAGGGATTGATCAATGTGTTTAGCTCATTTAAAGTGCTACATAAAAGGGGGTGTGATGGTGGCTATGTAAGAATTGCTAATAGAGAATATGTGCTTATGTTTCATGGAGAAGCTAATGTTTGACTTGAGACCTAAATAAACAAAAGAGGGGCTAGCCATGTGAAAATATGGAGAGCACCTCTCTAGGCAAGAGAACAGCTGATACAAAGGCCCTGTGGTGAGAAAGAGACTGACTTGTTGAGGAGCAACAAGTCCTTGGAGACCGAAGGACAGTGAGTGTGGGAGGGAAAATAGTGGTAGAGGAAGCAAGCAAGTACATGGGGGCCAGATCATGAAGGCTCTCCAGGCTTTTAGAAAGACATTGAGATTTTATTTCATGTTCATCTGAGGTCATTAAAGAGTTTTAAGGAGGAAAGTAATATAATGGGATCTTTTTTTTTTCTTTTGAAAGAAACTTGAGGCTTCTATATAGCAAGTGCATCAGAAGGAGGCAAGTGAAATCCAGGAGAGGGTTAGCAGGCCAATGCTGGACACAGACATATAAAAATAAAGTACCCTAATGAATATGTTAGACCAGTTGTTAATAAGATCTATCATAATACTGTCCTCATAAAAAACATAAATATTTGTTGATGAATTACGTATATGGGACTGAAGCCAAGCTTTTTGTTCTTCCAATGAACTTGTGCTCTTTTTATTTGGCTCCCAAATAATGAAATCATGAGCACTATGTAGACACATATTTTGTAAGGCTTAGGGGAGGGAATTGCTGCCTTGTGAGAGAATTAACATTCAATATAGGGTCATGCATGACCCCAATAGGGGACTGTTCAACTGTAAGAAAATCCATGGACACTGAGGAGGCAGAAGAGGTTGGTGGGGAACAAAAGCAAAAAGAGACTCAAGATCCTTTAGGCCCTCTGCTTTTAATGCTGATTATGTTGCTATAGTTATTTAACCTAAAGCATCATCTGTGTCTTTTCCTAACATCGCCTTCAGGTCCTCTGCACCCCTTCCAAAGGCTCTGTGCTGACTGGTTGGCTTTGAGTGTCATAGCAGAAGGCTTAAACTGCTGTCTCATGGATTTCAGAGCAGTAGTTTTCAAGCTTTAACATGCATCAACATCACCTACAGTCTTGTTAAAACACAGACTGCTGGATTCCATCCCCAGAGTTTCTGGTTCAGCAGATAGAACCCAAGAACCTACATTTCTGTGTATTTCCAGGTAATATCAATGCCCCAGGTCTGGAAACCATGCTTTGAGAATCTCTGGCCAATATATATAAAGTGACAGGTGAGCCCTTGCACAGTAGATACATATAAGGTATGTATATGTATAAGTTAACTTGAACTTCAAAATCATCTTAGGTGAGGAAAATGTCAAAAGGAGGAATTATAGCTGGAAGAACGGAACACAGAGAAGAATGATTTTACTCTTGGCTTGAAGATAGTAGCAGGACCAGGAGCTTGGCGTTCTTAGGATAATTGCATGGAATAAAATTTAATGTGACTTTAAGTTCCATTTGTTAGGAACTGGAACTTTCTCTTGCCTCTGGCCCAGTAGTTCTCAACCTTGGCTATTCATTGAAATGGATTTTGGAAATACTGATTCTTGGGTTCCATGCCCAGAGATTCTGGTTTAATGGGTTGAGGATGTAGCCTGAGTGCTTGCCATGTCATTGTACAGCCAGTGCTCCAGCCTCATTCTCTATGCAATCACTAGCTGTCTTTACCCAGAGGCCAATTCTTCATTTCTTAATGTGAAGCATGGTAGGCTGAGTGGAAGGGGACACAGGTGGACTTCTTAAGTTTTCTATTAAAATTCCTCATTGACAGCCTAAGAACAGGAAAAAGCAGCCAGGAAGAGAAACTCAGATGCAACCGGACAGCAAGACCAGAGTGGCTTTTAGTTATTGGTGCTAGAAAGTGAGACATTTTGGGATATTAAAGGAGGGAGTCACTTGAAAAAAAATTTACACGATTAACTCTTTAAAGAAATATTTATTTTATAAAAATGATAGCAGGTTAGAATTATTTTAAAAGCAATTTTCTCTGGTCCTGATATAGGTTGTATAATTTTTTTTTTCAGTTGCCTTCAGAAGTCCTATTTTCAGGTTGGTTCTTAGCTTATCAGAATAGAGACAGCAGGCTTGTCCCTGCATTTGATTCTTATTTCCCCCATGACATCACTTTTTTATAGCCAACCATTGGGACCATTTATATTTTGTTAGCCTATCCTTGTGAGATCTCAGGCAGCCTGAAAGATGGAGGGAGGTGGAGGGGAATCATGAAGACCTGGAAGCCCTCTTGGGCTCAGGCTTATTAGAGTACTTGCTAGAAATATACCAGGGAATGGAGAGTGAGTCATAGTTATGCTGACATATTAGCCAGATAACCATCACAAGGATTTCCTGTTTGCTTCTGTGGGATGCAAACCAGAATTCTTTTTTTCCTCTGATTTTACCTATTTGTGTTGCCATAGGTGATGGATCCCTTAACCCTCTGTCAGAATGCTCTTGCTCTGTTCATCCAAATACAGAAGGGAATATGGGCCTCGGGGTCCTTGAGTGAGTCTGTGTCTTAATCGGTGAGTTTGATGCAAGAAACTTTGCCCTTAGGTGGAGAGAAATTCCAGACCTCCTACGCGGAATACCCAGAAAGGGAAGGACTGCTTGGTGCTCTTCCCCTGGGTGTTGGAGTATCCAGGTGGTTAGTAATGGGGGAGAGGAAAGCACAGTGGTTACAAAGGAGACAGAGTCAGTGTCAAATTCAGAGTTCTGGGAATGGTAACTCTGGACCATCATCATCATCACTGAGTGAACAAGCAAGGGATCCCCACCAAACTGACTCAGTCTCTAGAAGTAGTTTGTAAATTTGGGTGTGCCTAAGAGTCTCCTGCAATACCTCTTATTAAGGAAGATTCCTTGTTTGGATGCACAGACCTGAAATCTGCATTTCTTAAAAACTCTCTCCCTCAGTGATTTTGATACTTGAAAAACTTTGCCTTGGATAACACTCACTTCTGGACTTAGTCATTGAACATGCTGAAAATTGTAATGTCCAGATGGTGGAAACAGAGCGCTAAAGCTTACACCTTAAAAAAATAAATAAATAAATGCACAACCTGAAAGTTGAGAGTTACATTTTATTTAGGGTGAAATTAGGACTTAAGACCCCAGGCACAGCATCTCAGGATAACCCTGAGAAACTGCTCACAGGAGATGGTGGGGGGAAGCTAGGATATATGAATTTTTGCAACAAAGGGAATGTGTAGGAAAAACAGTTTACAGATAAACAGATTTACAGAAAACAAGTTTCTATGGGAAGATGTAAAGGGCTTACTGGCATCACTCCTTTGACATGTACCTCAGCTATGGGCCAGTCTTTGTTTCTTTCCTGAGTTCCCTCAGGGCTCACAGGCCCACGCTTGGGAATGTCTGTTGTCACTGATGCCCCTGACAGCTTTTGTTTTGCCACTTAACTACAGCCCAGAGGATAGCTCTGAAATACTGCCCCAAAGAGGAAAGAGGGAAATACCGAGATCTAAGTCATAAAGGTGAAGGAGGAGATGCATGCAGCCATGCACACATTTTACAGAAGTTTGCTGCTGGTCTTGTGAAAGTTACTTCTAGTCACAGACATTAGTCATCATTGAAGGATTTTAGTGTTTTTCTATATATGAGGATATGAAAGAATTAGGCTCATAGAATCTTCTCCTAAAATATCTACCTATCTGAAGACTTGTTCTTTCAGTTTTCCCAGAGCATAGAGTGCTTTATCCCACCCTGAGCTCCATGGTTTACTTCATGCAGTGCCAAACTCCAGTTCACACTAGAAATGACTTGTACTTATGATAGAGGACAAAGGTGTGGGTGGGAAGCAAAGAGGAAAAGAAGAACACTCTGAGATCAACAGAAGAATAATTTTCAGATAGCTGAAGAACATGTACCTTCTGAGACCCACAGGGTACCATGCCACAGAGATTCAAATCACACTTTTGTGTCTGTCCAACATGCCTCAGCAGTACATCAGATTTAGTGCTTTATCATGGAGAAACTAGAGCTTTAGACTACTCTTGATTTTTTCATGAGATTCACATACCATAAAAACCAGTACTAGGAGTTCCCTTGTGGCACAGTGGATTAAGGATCCAGCATTGTCACTGCAGCATCCCAGGTCGCTGCTGTGGTGTGGGTCCAATCCCTGGCTTAGGTACCTCCAACATGCTGTAGGCATAGCCGAAAAAAAATCAGTTTTAAAGTGTGCAGTTAAATGGTGTTTGGTATGTTCACAAAGTTGTGCAAATATTCACATTATTATTCCAAAATATTTTCATCATACTCTAAATAAACTCCCATTTTCTCTCACCTCCAATTCCCGAAAGCCACTAATATACTTTCTGTCTCTATGAATTTGCCTTATATAAATGTCATATAAATGGGATTGTACAATCTGTAGACTTCTAGAACTGGCTTCTTTGGCTTAGCATGATGTTTTCAGGGATCATTCATATTGTAGCATATATTGGTGTTTCATTCCTTTTCCATGGCTTAGTAATAATTCATTGAAGGATATGTCACATTTTATTTATTCACTTACCACTTTATGGACATTTGGACTAGTTCTCTTTTTGGCTATTATGTGTATTGCTGCTATGAATATTTGGGCATACACTAGATCTAGAATTCCAAGGTCATATTGTTACTCTAAACTTTGGAGGAATTGATAGGCCTCACCCTTTTACATTCTACAGACAATACTGTGAGTATTCCAGTTTCTTCATATCTTTGGCAACACTTGTTATTGTCTGCCTTTTTTATTATAACCACCTCAGTGGATATAAAGTGACAGCTGAGTGTGGTTTTGATTTGCATTTCATTAGTGACAGATGATGTTGAACTTGTTGGCCATTTGTATTTATTTAGAAAAATGTTCAAATCCTTTGTTTTTACATTGGGTTCTCTTTATTGTTGAGTTTTAAGTTGTCTTTATGTATTCTGGGTACAAGTCCCTTACCATATAATATTTGCAAATATTGTCTCTAATTCTGTGGATTGTATGTGTGTGTATATATATATATATATATATGCTTTTTTTTTTTTTTTTTTTTTTTTTAAGGCCGTACTTGTGGCATGTGGGAGTTCCCAGGCTATGGGTGGAATTGGATCTGCAGCTTCTGGCCTACACCACAGCTGCAACAATGTCAGTTCCCAGCCATGTCTGCAACCTACCCTGTAGCTCACAGCAACTTGGGATCCTTAACCCACTGAGTGGGGTCAGGGATTGAACCTGCATCCTTCTGGATACTAGTTAGGTTCATTACTGACTCCTGAGCCCTTCAATTTCTTGGGACCGCCTTCAATTTCTTGATGGCAATATTGGCAACACCCACGACTTTTACTTTTGATGTAATCAATTTTTTCTCCTCTTTTCCTTGTCACTTGTGGTTTCAATGTTATATCCAAGAAGCTACTTCCAAACCCAAAGTCATGAAGATTTACTCCAATATTTCATCTGAGTTTTATTGTTTTTGCTCTTACATGTTTGCCATATGCTCCACTTGAAGTTAATTTTTAATGTAGAGTGAGAGTTACAGATCTAACTTCATTCTTTTGCATGTGACTATCCAGTTGTCCCAGCACCATTTGTTGGAAATACTTTTATCTCCCCATTCAGCTGTCGTGGCGTACTCATTGAACATCAATTGACTATAAATGTATGCATTTCTTTTTTTTTTTTTTTTGTCTTTTGTCTTTTTTTGTTGTTGTTGTTGTTGTTGATATTTCTTGGGCCGCTCCCGCGGCATATGGAGGTTCCCAGGCTAGGGGTTGAATCGGAGCTGTAGCCACCGGCCTACGCCAGAGCCACAGCAACGCGGGATCCGAGCCGCGTCTGCAACCTACACCACAGCTCACAGCAACGCCAGATCGTTAACCCACTGAGCAAGGGCAGGGACCGAACCCGCAACCTCATGGTTCCTAGTCGGATTCGTTAACCACTGCACCACGACGGGAACTCCTGCATTTCTTATTTATGAGGTTTTACTGGTTTCTCTCATGTGCAATGATTTATGGTCTAGGATAGTTTACATTTAAAATATAAATATGGAGTTCCCGACATGGCACAGCGGAAATGAATCCAACTAGGAACCATGAGGTTACAGGTTCGATCCCTGGCCTCACTCGTGGGTTAAGGATCTGGCATTGCCCTGAGCTGTGGTGTAGGTTGCAGACTCTGCTCGGATTTGGTGTGGCTGTGGCTGTGGCATAGGCCAGCAGCTGTAGCTCCAATTGGACCCCTAGCCTGAGAACCTCCATATGCCGTGGGTGTGGTCCTAAAAATAAAAAATTTAAAAATTTAAAAAATAGAGTTATGCACTACATTTGAGTCATGTGTTCTTCATCTGGGATGTGAAAAATGTATCTCTTCTAATTTACTTTTTATAGGCAAGCCTTTTCTCTGCTTTTTCCTAGGAGATAGAGCCATGAATGACACTTCCTCTCCTCACTTAAAGACAACAGTTTAATCATTCCCAGTTTTTGATTGAGTTGTTCATTGTTGTTGCTGTTGAGTTGTATGCGCTGTTTTTGTGTATCAGTTGTAGATTTTTGGTTTGCAGTTATTCTGAAGTTTTGATATGAGTCTATATTTATATGAGATTGTTTTAAGTCATTGGTCTCTTAATTGCAAGTGCATCTCCAGTGTCCTGCATTTGTACCCTCCTCTTCTCATGATTTCAGATTTTGGTGGCATAATTGTGTGTGGATGATCTCGTATCTTTACTGTAAATATACCTTTACTGGGGAGCCTTGTCACTTGTGGTCTTTCTGTTTCCTGCTGAGGCCTTTTCTTTTCTGCCTGGAGAAGTTCCTTTAGTATTTGTCATAGAGCTGGTTTAGTGTTGCCGAATTCTCTTAGCTTTTGCTTATCTGTGAAGCTTTTGATTTCTCCTTCAAATCTGAATGAGAGCTTTGCTGGGTAATCTTGGTTGGAGGTTTTTTCCTTTAATCACATTAAGTATATCATGCCATTCCCTTCTGGCCTCCAGAGTTTCTGCTGAAAAATCTGCCAATAACTTTATTGGAGTTCCTATGTTATTTGTTTCTTTTCCCTAGCTGCTTTCAATATTTTCTCTTTGTCTTTAATTTTGGTCAGTTTGATTAATTCGTGACTCAGGGTAGTCCTCCTTGGGTTTATTTTATATGGTACTCATTGTGCTTCCTGGATTTGAGTGAGTGGTTCCTTTCCCATGTTAGGGAAGTTTTCAGCTATTATCTCTTGGAGTATTTTTTCTGTCCCTTTCTCTCTCTCTTCTCCTTCTGGCACCCCTATAATATGGATGTTGTTGCATTTAACATTGTCCCAGAGTTCTCTGAGACTCTCTTCATTTGTTTTCAATCTTTTTTCTCTTTTCTGTTCCACATCTGTGATTTCCACTAATCTGTCCTCCACCTTTCTTATTCATTCTTCTGCCTGCTGTATTCTACTATTGGCTGCTTCTAATGAATTTTTTATTTCACTTACTGTATTTTGCATCTTTTCTTGTTTAGGTTTTATGTCTTGTATCTCTTTGCTCAGTGATTCCTGTAAGTTATCCATCTTTGCCTCCAGTTTATTTCCAATGTCTTGCATCATCTTCAGCATCAACAGTCTAAAGTCTTTTTCCTGGAGGCTGAGGATCTCCTGATCACTTAGCTGTTTTTCTGGGTTTTTTTCCTTTCTCCCTTATCTGAATTACACTTCTCTGTCTTTTCATTTTTATAGGTTTTTGGTGTGGTGACCTTTTTACAGATAATAGAGTTGTAGCTTCTCTTACTTCTGGCATCTGCCCCCCTTGTGGCTGAAGTTGGTATGGGACCTTGCTATAGGCTTCCTTATAGGAGGAACTGATGCCTGCCCACTGGTAGGTGGAGCTGATTCCTATCCCTCTGGTGGTTGGAGCTTTGTTTCTGGGTGAGATTAGAGGCAGCTGTGCACCTGGGGGATCTTTAAGCAGCCTGTTTATTGAGAGGCGGGCCTGTGATCCCACCTGGATTGTTGTTTGGCCTGGGGCTTTTCAGCACTGATAGGTGGGGCAAGATTTTCCAAAAATGGCCACCTCCAGAGAAAGGCAGGCTGATGAATATTCCCAAGAGCTTTGCTTCCAATGTTCTTCCCCCACAACATGCCACATTCACCCCTGTTTTCCCAGAAGGTCTTCCAAGAACTGCAGTCAGGTCTGACCCAAATTCCTATGGAGATTTTGCTTTGCCCTGGAATGCCGTGCATGTGAAAGTCTGTGCGCACCTTCTAAGAATGGGGTCTACAGTCCCAGTGGAGTTCCTGCACACAAGCCCCACTGGCCTTCAATGCCAGATGCTTCAGGGAGTCTTTCTCCCAGTGCTAGATCCCCATGCATGAGGGTTTGATGTGGGGCTCAGAACTCTCACTCCTATAGGTGAGTTTCTGTGATATACTTTCCAGTCTGTGGGGCTTCCCACCCAGGAGGTATGTGGTTGCTTATATCATGTAATTGCCCCTCCTACCTCCTGATGTGGCCTCCTCTTTGTCTTCTTAAGTAGGATGTATTTTTAAACATTTCAGGTCCATTTGGTTGAAGATTACTCAGCATTTGGTTGTAAATTTTGTTGTTTTTAGGAGAGAAGTTGAGCTCCAGTCATTGTATTCTGCTATCTTAATACAATCTCGCAACACTTTTTTGAGCTGTTTTTATATTTTGGAAATTAGGCCCTTGTCTGTTGCATTGTTTGCAAAGAATTTTTCCCATTCTGTGAGCTGTCATTTTGGGTTTTTTTTTTTTTTTTTTTTTTTTTTTTTTTTTTTTTTTTTTTTTTTTTTACTGGTTTCCTTTGTTGTGCAAAAACTTTTGAGTTTAATAAGGTCCCATCAGTTTATTTTTATTTATATTGTCCTTATTCTAGAAGGTGGATCAAACAAGATGGTGCTATGATTTATGTGAAAGAGAATTCTGCCTGTTTTACTCTAGGAGTTTTATAGTATCTGGCCTTACATTTAGGTCTTCAATCCATTTTGAATTTATATTTGTGTATGATGTTAGAGAATGTTCTAATTTCATTCTTTTATATGTAGCTGTCCAGTTTTCCCAGCAGCACTTATTGAAGAGGCTATCTTTCCCTCACTGTAAAATCTTGCCTCCTTTGTCATAGATTAGTTGACCATAGGTGCTTGGGTTTATTTCTGGGCTTTCTATCATGTTCTACTGATCTATGTGTCCGTTTTTGTGCCATACCATATTGTTTGGATACTCTGGCTTTGAAGTATAGTCTGAAGTCAGGAAGACTGATTCCTCCATTTCCGTTTTGCTTTTTCCATGTTGCTTTGGATATTCAGGGTCTTTTTTGTTTCCATAAAAGTTTTAAAATATTTTGTTCTAGTTCTGTAAAGAACATCCTTGGTAATTTGATAGGGATGGAATTGAATCTTTAGATTGCCTTGGGAAGTATAGTCATTTTGTCAGTATTTGTTCTTCCAATCCAAGATCATGGCGTATCTTTCCATCTGTTTGTGTCATTTTTGATTTCTTTCATCAGCATCTTATAGTTTTAAGAGTACAGGTCTTTTGTCTCTTGGTAGGTAGGTTTTATTTCTATGTATTTTATTCTTTTTGATGCAGTGGTAATTGGGATGATTCTTCTGATTTCTCTTTCTGATCTTTTATTGTTAGTGTATAGAAATGCAATCAATTTCTGTGTATTAATCTTGTATCCTGAAACTTTGCCAAATTCATTGATGAGTTCTAACAGTTTACTGGTAGTGTCTTTAGGATTTTCTAGGTATAGTATCATGTCATTGGCAGTGATAGTTTTACTTCTTCTCTTCCAATTTGGGTTCCTTTTATTTCTTTTTCTTCTCTGATTGCACTTTCATGGACTTCCAGAACTGTGTTGAATAGTAGTGGTGAAAGTGGACATCCTTCTCTTGTTCCTGATCTTAGCAGAAATGCTTTTAGTTTTTCACCATTTGAGAATGATGTTAGCTGTGAGTTTGTCATACATGGCTTTTGTATGTTGAGGTAGGTCCCCTCTATGCTCACTTCCTGGAGAGTTTTTATTAGAAATGGATGTTGAATTTTTTCAAAAGCTTTTTCTGCATCTATTCAGATGATCATATGGTTTTTATTTTTCAGTTTGTTGATGTGGCATATCACATATTTTTATCTCTTTTTGGCCATGCCTACAGAGTGAGGAAGTTCCCAGGCTAGGTATCAAACCTGAGCCACAGTAGTGACAATACTGAATCTTTAACCAATAGGCCACCAGGGAACTTTAAACACTTCAACCTTCAGAATGGATTAGCAATGAGATGCTGCTGTATAGCACTGGGAGGTATATCTAGTCATTTATGATGGAGCATGATAATGTGAGAAAAAAGAATGTATACAAGTAAAAAACTAAAACAAAAAACAAACAGCACAAAAAACTTCATCCTCCTTTGCTGCCAGGAAATCTGAAACAAAACAAAACAAAACAAAACAAAAAGCTGAATTCTGAACAATTCCACAGAAGGAACAATATCCTAATTAGTTTTTATTGTTCTTTTATTTGGGCTTCTGTTTTGAGTTTAAGTATTTTCCCCACAATTTCCCTAATAATATAAAGTACAGATACTATATTTAATCAATGGACTCTATTATTTAAAAATTTATTCATTTACTCATTTATTGAAATGTGGATGCTTTATTTCAACAAATATTTATTGAGTTCAAGGCACTTGTGATTCAGAGATGATTAAAATTTAGATCAGGCCTGTAAGGAGTGCAAAATTTAGTAGAGATAGGGATAAATAGACACAAAACATGAAATTTTAAAATAATTTGGTCAAGTCAATAATAGCATGAGGTATTATGGATCACTGATGAGGGGAGAGATTACTAAGGAGAAAAACTGAACCATGAGCCAATAGAACATGGAAAAGAGAAGAAGGCAATTGAAGTAGGAATGAAAGACACAGAATACTCTTGGAGCTAGAATTTAAGGGGAAATAGATTATGTTATCATTAGATGCCTGGCGAAGTCTCAGAAATGGATGAAAGGGAGGATTACCCATTATTATGTCACCTGCTTCACAGAATCGTCTTGGACCCATTCAGTGGTCACATTTTTCTTTTGCTTTGACCAAAACTGTCCTAGTTCAGTGACAAATTCTCAGATGCAGGGTATTCCTTATCTGTAGCAATGCATAGCTTATGATTGGCAACCAATTCTTTTTTTTTTTTTTACCTTTTTTATTTTATTTTTTTTTGTATAATGATTTTTTTCCATTATAGCTGGTTACAGTGTTCTGTTAATTTTCTATTGTACAGCATGGTGATCCAGTTACACAAATGTGTGTACATTCTTTTTTCTCACATTATCATACTCCATCATAAATGACTAGACATAGTTCCCAGTGCTACACAGCAGGATCCATAAAAAAGAACAAAATAATGCCATTTGCAGCAACATGGATGGAAGTAAAGACTCTCATACTGAGAGAAGTAAGTCAGAAAGAGAAAGGCAACCAATTCTTATATTCAAAAAAAAGGAAGGAAGGAGGCATCTTTGCTGAAGCGATCTAATCTTAGGTTCTCCTCAGTATTATTTCCTTTCTGCCACTAGAGGGAAATGTCAACATTTTTTTTTTCTATAACCAGAGGAAATCTTCCTAAACATTCTGCCCCCATACAGTTGAAGCCTATTTCTTGTGGAGAGGATTCAACATGGATCTCATTTTCACACTTCTTCCAGTGAGGCTCTTGAAAAAACAAAGTAGCATCTTCATGTATGAAATACCATAAAATAGCATAGCTCTATTTTCATCGGCCTCATTTCTCTTTTTAATTTTTCGAGACCAAATCCCATTGTAGGTGCTGCCGTCATACACACACACACACACACACGCACACACACACACCCACATCACAGGCTAGCAAGAATATATTTTCTCACTTTGTTTTTTATTCTCTTTTCAAATATGAGGCTGAAAACTCTTTTTTTATAATTTTTTTTATTTTTCCCACTGTACAGCAAGGGGGTCAGGTTATCCTTACATGTATACATTACAATTACATTTTTCCCCCACCCTTTGTTCTGTTGCAACATGAGTATCTAGACAAAGTTCTCAATGCTATTCAGCAGGATCTCCTTGTAAATCTATTCTAAGTTGTGTCTGATAAGCCCAAGCTCCTGATCCCTCCCACTCCCTCCCCCTCCCATCAGGCAACCACAAGTCTCTTCTCCAAGTCCATGATTTTCTTTTCTGAGGAGATGTTCATTTGTGCTGGATATTAGATTCCAGTTATGAGTGATATCATATGGTATTTGTCTTTGTCTTTCTGGCTCATTTCACTCAGGATGAGATTCTCTAGTTCCATCCATGTTGCTGCAAATGGCATTATGTCATTCTTTTTTATGGCTGAGTAGTATTCCATTGTGTATATATACCATATCGAAAACTCTTGAGGAAAAGAATGGACATTTTCTTTCCCAGGTACTCTTACTTAAAATGAACAGATTTTAAAATATATTAACCTAAGTTTTGAGCATGTAGTAGGGTTCTCTAGAGAAACAGAACCAATAGGAGGTATGCATGTGTGTAAAGTGAGGAATTCACTCACATGATTAGGAAGGCTGAGAAGTCCCAAGAACTGCAAAATAAGTACCAAAAGCTGGAGGCCCAAGAGAGCCTAGGCTATAAGTTTCAGTCCCAAACCTGGCAAGCTCAAGACCCAAGAAAAGTGATGTTTCACTTTGAGCTCAAAGGGTAGAAAATACCAGTTCAAAGCAGTCAGACCTGAGTCCCCCCACCCCCACTCCCGCAACACACACACTCATGGTGGGAGCAGCCTTTTTGTTATATTCAGGCCTTCAATTGATTGGATGAGTGACAGCGTCATTAAGGAGCAATCTACTAAGTCTACTACTGAAATGGTAATCTCATCAAAAAACACCCCTCACGGGTACACTCAGAATAGTGTTCAACTAATTTATCTGAACATTCATGGCTGAGGCAAGTTGATACATAAAAGTAACCATCACAAAGAGTTTAACTCCTTAAAATTTTCCTGTGCTGTGTATCTAGGGCAGTATTTGCAGGAAGGATAGGAAGACAAATGATCTTTCTCAAACAAAGGGACCCCTACTCTTTGAAACTGAATTCTGTCACCTGGATCTTTTCTCCAATTTTAGCATCATCTGTCCTTCCAGGAACAATAGTAGCCATTCCCCATTCAGTATAGTTTTGGGTCCAGTGGGATCACAGCCCTATGCAGAATTGTTGAGTGACCAGATGTCTCAGGACAAGGCAAACTTGAAGTACCTTGAAGTATCTGTAAAATAGATTATCTCAAATATGTGTTTTAGAAGTGATTGTCTTGGTGGCAAACTACAGAAGATGTCTGCCTCACTTTGTGGGGTATGTTGTATGTTAGGAGAAACATCTGGTCACCTTATATATAATACTGAGTAATAATAAATAAAGCATAAATTAAGCTATGAGGAATTATCACATTTTTAGAAAACAGGTATCTAAATGGAGGTAGAAAAAAGGAAGAACATATGGGTCGTATGTCTATGTCAACATCACTAGAGATCTGAAGGAAGGGAAATGGCAGAAAAATCAACATTTCACTTTTTTCCTACCATTAATGCACATTTACTATTTGCTATATACCGGTCTAAGTTTATATCCATTATTTAAATTTTAGCATCCACCCTGTGAGGTAAGTACTATAGCTATCCCTTGGTGACTAAGTCATAACTATAGTGAGGAAATTTAGGTAAGTTTTCACAGCTAATAATTTCTCCAAATTACTGAGATCTGAACTCAATTTATCTCACCCCAATAGCTATGTTCCCATCTCTCTGATTGTTGCCGTCTATTTCTAAATAAAATTTCCAGACCAAAATCAAAGGGATCTCTGACTCTACTCCCAAAGTGCTCCCAAGTGAATCCCTTTGGAGAGGCATTCTCTTTCCATCAATGGGCAGAGGTAGAGAATGGGGAGGTCAGCCAATATTTCAAGTATTGTTCCATCCTACAACTTTCTTGTCAAACTCTTAGCCTTTGCCTGTGATGTAATTAAAGCAATCACTTGCTTAAGTTCTTGGTCTCACTTTTCTAATCCACAGACTAGACTTAATGCCTACCGCTAATTGGATTGCTGTTAGGCACAAATTTAAAAAATTATGTAAAATTCTAGAACAGTTCCTTACTCTACTGTCTTATATGCCTTCCAATATATATTCCTTCAGACAAGCTGCATTAGATAATTTCCAGGTAAGTTGTATAGAATATTCATGGTATCCAATCAAATCTCAGATTTCTGAGAGTCCATTAAAGTATAAAACAGTTAGGAGTTTTATCATAAAACTCAAAAATAGAATTACTATATGACCCAGCAATTCCACTCCTGGGTGTATATTAGAAAGAAACAAAAACACTAATTCTAAAAGATACATATACCCAAATGTTCATAGCAGAATTACTTACGATTGTCAAGGTATGGATGCAACCCAAGTGTCCATCAACAGATGAGTGTTAAAAGATGTGATATATGTATATATGTGTTTATTTATATCACATCTATCTATATATATAGACTATAGATTATAGATAGGTGGAATATATACAGATGTGATATATACATCTATACATAGATGTGGTATATACCATACACACACACACACACCAAGTAGAATCCTATTTAGCCATAAAAAAAGATTTGAAGTAACATAGATGGACTTGAAGGACATTATGCTAAGTGAAATAAGTCAGACAGAGAAAGACAAATATTGTGTGATATCATTTTACATGTTTAATCTAAAAATATACAACAAACTAGTGAACAGAATTAAAAAAAAAAAAAAGTCTCTCAGAGAACAAACTAGCATTTACCAGTGTGGAGAGGGAAGGGGGGAAGAGCAATATGGCAGAAGAGAGGGGGGAAAAGGCTTACTATTGGAAACTTGAAAATTGTAAAGCACTCTATAGAATTTAAAGATATTTCAATCAATAGAAAAAAAAATAACAAAGAAAGGTAAAAAAATAAAATAAAATCCCAACTGTTCTCCATTTAGGTTTAGATGCTTCATAAGAGAGGGCTAACTCACTAAATAGCAAGCCCAAGGAAATTAGAAACTGGAATATAATCCTACCCCTTGAAATACTGTTTTGTCTTTCCCTACCTGTTCTGCCTACTATTGGTTGCTCTCTCACAACTACAAGGTTTTGGTGGTCTTTATTTATTTATTTATGTATGTTATGGCTGCACTGTGGCATATGGAAATTCCTGGGCCAGGGATTAAATCCGAGCTTCAGCTCTGACCTATGCTGCAGCTGCAGCAATTCTGGATGATTTAACCCACTGCACCAGGCCAGGGATCGAACCCACACCTCCACAGCAATTGGAGCCACTGCAGTCAGGTTCTTAACCCTCTGAATCACAGTGGGAACTCCTGGTGGTGATTTTTTTTTTTTAAGGATCTAGTTCTTAAGATGCAGATTCCCAACTTTGAGAATATCATCATTGCCTGTTATTGCTAGTTTCATTTTACAGTCCCCAGAACCTTGACGTGCAAAATTCAATTAAACTTGTCTAAAAATGGAATCTTTGAAAACTCAACTGTTGGCAACCTGCCCTCAGTTGTAATAATACTAAGAGCTCCTGAGTATATTCCAGCACCGTTGGAATCCACAGCTTTGGAGTCTCATCCAGAGAAGGTACTTACCATTCTGCATAGTGAAATGATGGCTAAATGTTATTAAGCACAAAAAATATGTCAAACAAGGATATTAGAGCCTTGGTCAAAGCTACACATGGGATTGTTGATGTTCCAGATGAAGTGAAAATTTATAGTCAGCTTTCCTTAATGATTATAGGAAGTTCTGATTGTTTGAACCTTGGGAATGTTTTCCTCTGTCCTGCTCTCTCTGTTTTCCTTATTTGATCGAGAAATGAAAATTGGGCCTTTTAGTAGGTTATTTCTGCTAGGAATCCAAAGGTAAATCTGTTTTGCTGGGGATAGGGGTAGCATTATAGATGTCTTTGACCTGATTGGGGTTTCTGTATCTGGATCTGGGGGGTATGTCTGTCAATTCCATAGATGAATGAACTTCTAATGGGGATACAAGTCAGAAGAGGTACTTGAACAGGGCCCACATGCAGAGGTGTCAGGCTGGGCAGAGTCCTGCCTTTTCCAAACAGCTGCAGAGTACTTGGACCCACCCTGTCCTTGTAGTGGGAGCCAGATGGATCTACCAAGGTGATAAGTGTCTTAGGTCAGATACTGGAAGCAGACTCAGAGACAGACTCTTGAAGGAAGCTTATCGAAGAGGTGCTCTCAGGAGGAGGGAAGGGAGGGATGTGGGATAGAGCAAGGAAAGAAAGTAAGGACATGATCTCAGCTGGAACTAGCTCTAGTCTATGTCCCACAAGGCATTCTGGAGCATGAATAATACCATAGTTTAGTTCCACTTTGAGGCAAGGAAGCCAGTACTTTATATTCCCTATCTATTACAGGTGGCTGACCACTTGGGAGGAAATGATTTCTCTGAAAGGGCAGTTCTATGGAGTAGGAGCAGCTGGGTACTCTTAGTGGTGGTACCCAATGCTTTTGGGGGATGGGAAGGAAGACTCAATGCATGGGATGTGTGCAGGCTGGGAGTGGCATTCCCAATAGTAAGAAATGTCTTTCTCTTTTCACTCCATTAAAGAACTGGAAAAAGGGAGGGGGGAGTCAGTTCCTTTGCTTTTATTTAAGGAATTAAACTTTTTACTTTGAATACTGAATAAATGGTTCTCTGCATTGTCATCCAGAGAAAGCATTAGCTTTTGGCTGCAGTTGGAATCAATTTGCTAGTCATTTGTGTTTATGCATATTTAATAATTCCCAAAGCTGCAATTTAGGTTGATTACCACAAAGCCACAGCAAGAATTAGCTGCATATATAAAATGATTTTCTTCATCACCTCCCACCCCTGCCAAGACAAGTTTTCCCATTTAATATTCAACTTTAAACCTCCATGTCCACACTTTTCACTTACAACCACTCATTTTTCACTCATATCAACCACATAATATTTTCATTAAAAATTTGTTCTCAGAGGCCAGGAAATAACCAAGGGATGAAATTGGCCTGGAGTAGTAGGATAACTAAAACCTGATACTTAGGAAATGATCAGCTGTGTTGTCAACTGCCCATCTAAGTGGAGACTATCTCTTATCTTTAGTCCACTTGTTGTCATGAGAGAGTGAAAAGCAGTGACTCCCATTTTTTTTCAGTTTTTCAAGAGAAGAGACAGAAATTTAGGTTTTCTCTACAACTAACCCAATTCTTAAATGCTAGAATAAATTCATATCTAGAATATGATGTAGGCCTACTCTGTAGAGGTCAGCATAGCCCCAGTCACTGGTTTTGCTTTGCAGGGCTGTATGCCTGCACATTGCTACCAGATTTAACCTCCTAGGATGGAAAATGTGTCTTATTTACCTTTGTAGCATATACAACAAGGAGTTTTTCCTAATGGACACTCAAGTATTTATTACATAGTTGGTTAAAAAAAATGTGGAGCATTACCAACATTTAGGAAGATATACAATTAAGCTAGATCACTGTGTTAGGACTGGAGATATAGAGATAAAAGGATTCTCACCCTCCATCAGTTCACAGTGTATGTGACTAGATTAATAGGCATATAGAAAACAGTGACCATTTATGGGGTTGAAAATAAAAGTGTGAACAATTTCAAGATCTGTGAGAGAAGCAAATACAGTAAAGGAACACCTAATTGATTAGGAAAATTTATCAAGAGGAGGTAATAGGAAAACAAAGTTTTTCATGGACATGGGGGAGAAGGAACATGGAAAACCATGGAATTAATAGAGCAGAAATAACTCAGGAGAGTGCACATTTGACTGGACCTACGGTGAAGGATGAGAAGATAAGAGATGAAACATCAGAGGTCCCAGTTTGGGTTGGGAAGTGGGACTTAACATGTCATGCTAGGAAGCTTGGCTTATAGCATGACAGTGATGGCAAGCTACTGAAAATCAAAAAAGGAGGAGGACTGAGCATATTTTAAGGGAAGCATATGAGTAGTTGCAATGTGGCCTCAGCCTCATGCTCAGCTAGGGCTTGTTAAAGGCATTGCCTCTTGACCTCTTATATGGCTGGAACCATGAAGATGACACATATGTCTATGCATCACCAAGCACTTCCAGTTACTCAGGGCCCATCACATGTTCCCTGATGTGGCCAGGGTACCTCCATGAAGTAAGAGCTGTCTTTACATCCCACCTCTCTAGAGCTTGGCCTGGCATCACAATCAGTTCACCCCAGTGAGTCAATTTTGTGGTTATTGCTTACTGTAAGCAGAGAGGGAAGACTATTGTGAAATTTTTTGGATGTACCATCTCTGGCAACCTGACATTCTTGGGGATGGCTAGGAGATCATTTCAGTGAATTGAATAGCTGGGGAATAAACCTGAAAGAAAAGCACTCCTCACTGTCTTACACCTTGTACCAGAAGCAACTAAAAATGAATTAAAGACTTGACTGCAAGCTCTGAAAGCACAAAAACCCTTGAAGAAAATATAAGGGAGTAAGCTCCTTGATAACAGTCTTGGTGATGATTATTTGGATTTAACACCAAAAACAAATGCATCAAAAGCAAAACCAAGTAGGACTACATCACACTAAAAAGCCTCTGCATGGCAAAGGAAACCATCAACAAAATTAAAAGGCACCCTATGGGATGAGAAAAAAATGTTTTCGAGTCATATATCTGATGAGGGGTTAATATCCAAAATATATAAAGAACTCACAGTACTCAATTAAAAAAAAACCTGATTAAAAAATGAACACAGGAACTGAATAAACATTTTTCCAAAGAAGATGTACTAGTGGCCAACAGACACGAGAAGATGGTCAATATTATTAATAATTAGGGAAATGCAAATCAAAATTACAATGAGATATCACCACATGTCTGTCGGAATGGCTTTTATCACAAAGACAAGAAATAAGTATTGATGAGAATGAGGAGAAAAAGGAACACTTGTACATTGTTGGTGAGAATATAATCAGTGCAGCCACTATGGCAAACAGTGTGGAGATTCCTCAAAAAATTTTAAAAGGAGTTTCCATTGTGGATCAGCTGTAACAAACCCAACTAGTATCCATGAAGACACGAGTTTGATCCCTGGCCCCACTCAGTGGGTTGAAGATCCAGCATTGCCGTAAGCTGCAGTGTAGGTCACAGATGCAGCTCAGATCTGGGCATTGTTGTGGCTGTGGCTAGGCCGGTGATTGCAGCTCCAGTTCGACCCCTAGCCTGGAAACTTCCATATGCCATGGGTTCCCCCCCCAAAAAAAAGACAAAAAAATAAAAATTAAAAAATTAAAACAAAACTACCATATACTCCAACAATTCCACTTCTGGGTATACCTCCAAAGAAAATGAAATTGCTATCTAGAAAAGATTTCTGTACCCCTATATTATTGCAGCATTACGTATAATAGCTAAAACATGGAAACAACATAAGTATCCATCGACAGATAAATGGGTAAAAAAACAGATACATAGAGAATTAAATATGTTATTTATACAGACACACATATATACACACAATAGAACAGTATTCAGCCATAACAAGGAAATTCTGCCATTTGCGACAACTTGGATGGAATTTGAGGGCATTCTTCTAAGTGACATAAGTCAGGCAGAGAAAGATAAACACTATACAATCTCACTTATATACGCAATCTCAGAAACTAAATAAGTAAAACCACTCCTCTCTTAAAGCAAAAGTCTCCAGACACCTGAAAGTTGCAAACTGTTGGCTCAGGGGCCAGAGGCAGATTTGGTTGCCCATAAACCCTTGCCTAAAATGTGTGAAAGCAATTTTTTAAATTAGTTGCTTTCAGCAGTTCCCATCATGGCTCAGCTGTAATAAACCTGACTAGTATTCATGAGGATGAGGGTTCAATCCCTGGCCTTGCTCAGTGAGTTAAGGATTGGTGTTGCTGTAAGTTTTGGTGTAGGTCACTGATGCAGCTTGAATCATGTGTTGCTGTGGTTGTTGCGTAGGCCAGAGGCTACAGCTCTGATTCAACCCCTAGCCTGGGAACTTCCATATGCCATGGGTGCAACCATAAAAAACAAAAACAAACAAAAAAATAAATTAGTTGCTATCGAAAGACTAGGAAGTTAATGTTAGAACCCCCATGTCTGTTGTAAATACTGCTGCCGTGAACATTGGGGGCATATATCTTTTTGAATTAGGGTCTTCATTTTCTTCAGAAGAATACCCAGAAGTGGAGTTGCTAGATGGTTTGCCAGAGAGGAGAGGCATGGGGGAAGGGGTGAAATAGGTGAAGGGGATTAAGATGTACAAACTACCAGATGTAAATAAGTCGCAGAAATGTAATGTTACAGGAAATAGTCAATATTCCATAAACACTTTCTGTGGTGTATAATCTATAAAAATATGGAATCACTGTGTTGTACATCTGAAGCTGATATAATATGGTAAGTCAACTATACTTCAATTTTTAAAATTGCTTTTATTTTTTAAATTATAAGTGATTAGAATGTTCTGTCAATTTCCGCTATACAGCAGTGGCCAGTTGTACATATATATATACATTTCTTTTTCTCACATTATCCTCCATCACGTTCCATCACAAGTGATTAGATATGGTTCCCTGTGCTATACAGTAGGATCTCATTGTTTATCCACTCCAAATGCAATAGCTTCCATCTACTAACCCCAAATTCCTAGTCCATCCCATTTCCTCCCCTCCCCCTTGGCAACCACAAGTCTGTTCTCTAAGAACATGAGTTGGTTTCTTTTCTGTAGAAAGGTTCATTTGTGCCATATATTATATTCCAGACATGAGATATCATATAGTATTAGTCTTTCTCTTTCTGACTTACTTTGCTTAGTATGAGTGCCTAGTTCCATCCATGTTGCTGCAAATGGCATTATTTTGCTCTTTTTATGGCTGAGTAGTATTCCAGTGCACATATGTAAAACAAACAAACAAACAAAACCTCCATGTCTTGTTCATGTGAAAATCCTGAACTATCTGTAAATACTAGGCCTATTTTAATTAATTGCTTGCCATGCTTAAAACATCACTTAGTGTTTTTATGGAAGCTATAGAGCATATCCTGAGTAAAATGAACACTGGCATGATTCATTTGAAAGAAAAATGTGTGTTAATAATAGAGTGAACCTAGAAAACTCAGGATCTAACCTTCTTAAAGAGTTGCTCATAATCTACAATGTCTTTGAGATGAAACTATTTGCCCTTCCTAAATTCAGCTTTCCTATACATAACTTCTTGTGTGTTAAATTTTTTTTTTAGCAGCATAAGCTATGTTTAGGGTTAATTTGAATGAGACCAAACAAAATGAAACTTTACCTTTTGAAAAAAATCAAAGATGGTTGTATAATCCATGTACAAAATAATGTGTATCTGAGACACAGAATAGAATTCAAGGCATTAATGTGAGTATGGGAAATATATTGGGTAAAAAAGATAGTCAACTATGAAAGGGCATAACTTGTCATCAAGGGTTATTTATGACTAAAGGATATGATGGTGTGAAATGTAGCTGTGCATTAGGCAAGAAAAGTTTTCCTTGAATCAGAAGTGTTTATGAATGATAATTTTATAAAACGGTGTCATTTGTTTGGGCAAAATTTGTACTTATCAGGAATGACCATTTAGAAATGGAAATCTTACCATACTTTATGTTTCTCATCATTTCAAAGACATAACTGAGAATCTGTAGAACAAGTCTTGTGAAAAAGTAGAATAATGTGGATTTTGTTTTTAATTGTGAGATGGGAACACACATTTAAATAATACCATCTTATTTTGTGGTTTTGATGAATACTTTTCCATTACTAAAAAGCTTGTGAAAGAGGCCCAGGAAAGACAGTATTTCAGAAAATTAATTTTTTAAACTGTGTTTGTAATAGCCTTGAACGATTTAAGGCAGGCTATTCAAAACTTCCAAGTGGATGGGAAAGTAAATTGGTACAACCTCTATGGAAAACAGTATGGAGGTTCCTCAGAAGACTAAATATAGAACTACCGTATGATCCAGCAATCCTGGGCATATACTGGACAAAACTTTCATTCAAAAAGATACATGCACACCTATGTTCATTGCAGTACTATTCACAATAGCCGACATGAAAACAACCTAAATGTCCATCAACAGATGAATGGATTAAGAAGATCTGGTACATATATACAATGGAATGCTACTCTACCATAAAAAAGATAACAAAGTAATACCATTTGCAGCAACATGGATGCAACTAGAGATTCTTACCTGAGTCAAGGAAGTCAGAAACAGAAAGACAAATACCATATGATATCACTTATATGTGGAATCTAAAATATGGCACAAATGAACCTATCTACAAAACAGAACATAGGGAACAGACTTGTGGTTGCCAAGGAGAAGAGGGGAGGAAGTGGGATGGACTGAGAGTTTGGGGTTGGTAGTTGCAAACTATTACATTTAAAATGAAAAAAAAAATAAGGTTTTGGGGAAATAACAATTGATTACAATTAAGAATACTTGATAAGAAAAATAAATAAATGATGAAAAAATAAATAAATAAAATGGATAAGCAGTGAGGTCCTACTGTACAGCACAGGGAAATATATCCAATCTCGGGATATACCATGATGGAAGATTGTATGAGAAAACTAATGAGATTATAGTGAAACAAATCCAGGTGGCAGTGTTTTACAAAGACCTGGAACTCAAATCTGCCTACTCCATTGCTCACAGAAATCATTTTGTGCTAGAAAGTTTAGAATCTCACCCACTGTGGATGTGGTTATAATTCCATGCCCCCATGCTGAAGCCACAGACAGTACAATACTTTGCTTAGGGAATGCAATGGCTGACACCTAATCTGCTGTAGAGCATACAGACTAGGTGGCTTGATCATTCATGACATGGTGCTAAAACATATTTTGACTTCTTGGAGATTAAAAAGCTGACTTATTTATATTATTCAAAGGGAAATTCTAGGGGGAAAAAATGGTGTAGAGAGGTTAGAGCTCCCTTTTAAGCCTATTTATTGCTCTAAGATATTGTAGCTGTGTACAAATTATTGACATATTATCACTACAAAATGTTGTCCCTTGTCTTCTCCTATTCCTAGACTTAAAAATAGAGATGTTCCAGCACTCGTTCCCTAAAAAAAACAAACAAGAAAAAATGAAAAGAAAAAAAAAAGACTTGGCTCTTGTCACTGTTATTACAATATAAATATTTAAAATATTTTCCCATGGGGGTATTTATTAATGTACCCAAATATATCATTTCATTTTCTCTTTCCTTTACAAAACTATGTCCTTAGGGAACTCATGTGAGTGCAGAGCTGAAGAATAGTGCCCTAAATGTAAAAACCAGTGTGAAAAAAAATCTGTTTGGAAGAACCTCTGTTTACAAAATTACAAAATTTAAAGCACAATAATTAAAAGTTTCACACATGCACACACATAATCTTATAAAGGATGTTCAATATGGAACACACACTGTAGGTCAGTAAAAAATAGGTATAGCTTAGGCAAAGCATTCAGCTTACTCTGACGTGCTTTATTTGTATTTGCTGCCTACTTCTTGGCTTCTGAGTTATAATATCTGATCTAACTTATGCATCTATTATTGTAGCCCCAAGATTCTTTGATTGGTTGTATATATTTATAAACTGCCTTAGGTTCTTTCTGGAGAAAGATGGATGGATGAATGGATGGATAGATGGAGAGACAAATAGCAAAAATGGATTTCAAGCCACAGATAGATGTGCAGGATATATATACATATATTGTTTATATTTTTATATCGTCATCTAATTATTACTTTGAGGTCAGAATTATACCATAGAAAGGAAAACTTAAGCTAATCTATTTAAGATTTCTTCCCCTTTTCTCTAGACCTCTCAGTCCTAAAAAACTTACACAGACTCAGACCTTAGGTTGCAGGAAAACATCATTTGTCCCCACAGGTTTTTACTGAAACTCCTTGGTTCAGCCTGGTCATCAGTTATTCATCCATGGGGACCATGTTTCTGCTCTAGATCATCCTGGGACATACCGATCTTGTTATTTGTCTGTGACATTCTCTTGTCTTGATCCACCACATAGTAAGTCCTCCTCTCTGGCTCTGCTCATTTTCCTTCAAGGCATAGATTCTCTGTACACCCCTAAATCTCTCAGGGGTCTTTCTACCTCTCTGGGACTCTTCCTAGAAAACAGAGTATCAGACCCTTCTCTCTGGAGTCCATCCACTTATCTCCTTTCATCATATCTGTTACTTCTCTTCATCTCCTCAGACTGGAGAAACTTTTTCTAGTATAGAAAGAATGTTCTCCAGTCTCATTCTTCATACATATTAGATAAACCCAGAACTCTCTTTTCCCTCACAGAGCTAAGGATTTTATGACCAAAGCAAAGAAATGATTATTGGGAGATTTTGGCTTTGTACCCTGTTACATGTCTCCTCCAAGGCAATAAAGACAGGAACAATATTTAAGTAAAGAGGGTTTACATGCATGGAGACAGGAATGCAGTGGGGGAGCAGGGAGGAGAGACAGACAAACAGACAGAAGAATCATAAAATATGAGATAAAAGAAAGTTGCAAATCACTGTTTTAGGGGGCAGTATTTTATTTTATTTTTATTTTTTATTTATTTTTTAATTTTTTATTTTTTTTATTTTCCCACTGTACAGCAAGGGGGTCAGGTTATCCTTACATGTATACATTACAATTACATTTTTTCCCCCCACACTTCGTTCTGTTGCAACATGAGTATCTAGACAAAGTTCTCAATGCTATTCAGCAGGATCTCCTTGTAAATCTATTCTAAGTTGTGTCTGATAAGCCCAAGCTCCCGATCCCTCCCACTCCCTCCCCCTCCCATCAGGCAGCCACAAGTCTCTTCTCCAAGTCCATGATTTTCTTTTCTGAGGAGATGTTCATTTGTGCTGGATATTAGATTCCAGTTATAAGTGATATCATATGGTATTTGTCTTTGTCTTTCTGGCTCATTTCACTCAGTATGAGATTCTCTAGTTCCATCCATGTTGCTGCAAATGGCATTATGTCATTCTTTTTTATGGCTGAGTGGTATTCCATTGTGTATATATACCACCTCTTCTGAATCCAATCATCTGTCGATGGACATTTGGGTTGTTTCCATGTCCTGGCTATTGTGAATAGTGCTGCAATGAACATGCGGGTGCACGTGTCTCTTTTAAGTAGAGTTTTGTCCGGATAGATGCCCAAGAGTGGGATTGCGGGGTCATACGGAAGTTCTATGTATAGATTTCTAAGGTATCTCCAAACTGTTCTCCATAGTGGCTGTACCAGTTTCCATCTCCACCAACAGTGCAGGAGGGTTCCCTTTTCTCCACAGCCCCTCCAGCACTTGTTATTTGTGGATTTCTTAATGATGGCCATTCTGACTGGTGTGAGGTGGTATCTCATGGTAGTTTTTTTTTTTTTTTTTTTTGTCTTTTTGCCATTTCTTGGGCCGCTCCCGCGGCACATGGAGGTTCCCAGGCTAGGGGTCGAATCGGAACTGTAGCTGCCAGCCTACGCCAGAGCCAAAACAACGCGGGATCCGAGCCGCGTCTGCGACCTACACCACAGCTCACGGCAACGCCGGATCATTAACCCACTGAGCAAGGGCAGGGATCGAACCTGCAACCTCATGGTTCCTAGTCAGATTCGTCAACCACTGCGCCACGATGGGAACTCCTCATGGTAGTTTTGATTTGCATTTCTCTTATAATCAGCGATGTTGAGCATTTTTTCATGTGCTTGATGGCCATCTGTATAACTTCCTTGGAGAAATGTCTAGTCAGGTCTTTTGCCCATTTTTCCACTGATTGATTGGCTTTTTTGCTGTTGGGTTGTATAAGTTGTTTATATATTCTAGAGATTAAGCCCTTGTCGGTTGCATCATTTGAAACTATTTTCTCCCATTCTGAAAGTTGTCTTTTTGTTTTCTTTTGGGTTTCCTTTGCTGTGCAAAAGCTTTTCAGTTTGATGAGGTCCCATGGGTTTATTTTTGCTCTAATTTCTATTGCTTTGGGAGACTGACCTGAGAAAATATTCATGATGTTGATGTCAGAGAGTGTTTTGCCTATGTTTTCTTCTAGGAGTTTGATGGTGTCCTGTCGTATATTTAAGTCTTTCAGCCATTTGGAGTTTATTTTTGTGCATGGTGTGAGGGTGTGTTCTAGTTTCATTGCTTTGCATGCAGCTGTCCAGGTTTCCCAGCAATGCTTGCTGAATAGACTTTCTTTTTCCCATTTGATGTTCTTGCCTCCCTTGTCAAAGATTAATTGACCATAGATGTCAGAGTTTATTTCCGGGTTCTCTATTCTGTTCCATTGGTCTGTCTGTCTGTTTTGATACCAGTACCACACTGTTTTGATGACTGTGGCTTTGTAGAATTTCTTGAAGTCTGGGAGAGTGATGCCTCCTGCTTGGTTTTTGTTTCTCAGGATTGCGTTGGCGATTCTGGGTCTTTTGTGGTTCCATATAAATGTTTGGATTGTTTGCTCTAGTTCTGTGAAAAATGTCATGGGTCATTTGATAGGGATTGCATTGAATGTGTAGATTGCTTTGCGTAGTATGGCCATTTTTACAATATTGATTTTCCCAATCCAGGAACATGGAATATCTTTCCATTTCTTTCCATCTTCTTTGATTTCTTTGATTAAAGTTTTATAGTTCTCGGCATATAGGTCCTTTACCTCCTTGGTCAAGTGTATTCTGAGGTATTTGATTTTGTGAGGTGCAATTTTAAAAGGTATTGTATTTTTGTACTCCTTTTCTAATATTTCATTTCTGGTATATAGAAATGCAACTGACTTCTGAATGTTAATCTTATATCCTGCTACTTTGCTGAATGTATTAATCAGTTCAAGTAGTTTTGGAGTTGAGTCCTTAGGGTTTTCTAGGTATAGTATCATGTCATCTGCATACAGTGACAGTTTGATCTCTTCTCTTCCTATATGGATGCCTTTTATTTCTTTTGTTTGTCTAATTGCTGTGGCTAGGACTTCCAAAACGATGTTGAAGAGCAGTGGTGAGAGTGGGCATCCCTGTCTTGTTCCAGATTTGAGTGAGAAGGCTTTCAGGTTTTCCCCATTGAGGATTATATTTGCTGTGGGTTTATCATAAATGGCTTTGATTATATTCAGGAATGTTCCCTCTATACCCACTTTGGCCAGGGTCTTGATCATGAATGGATGTTGGACTTTGTCAAATGCTTTTTCTGTGTCTATTGAGATGATCATATGATTTTTGACTTTTTTTTTTTGTTAATGTGGTGTATGATGCTGATTGATTTGCGTATATTGAACCATCCTTGTGAACCTGGGATGAACCCAACCTGGTCATGGTGTATAATTTTTTTGGTATGTTGTTGGATTCGGTTGGCTAAGATTTTGTTGAGAATTTTTACATCTGTATTCATCAATGATATTGGGTAATAGTTTTCTTTTTTGGTGGTATCTCTGTCTGGTTTTGGAATGAGGGTGATGATGGCCTCATAGAATGTCTTTGGGAGTATTCCTTCTTCAACCTTTTGAAAGAGTTTCAGGAGGTTGGGCACCAATTCCTCTTTATATGTTTGATAGAATTCACCTGTGAATCCATCTGGTCCTGGACTTTTATTTGTAGGGAGTGATTTTATGACCTCTTCAATTTCATTTCTAGTGATTGGTCTGTTCAGTTGGTCTGTTTCTTTTTGGTTCAGTTTTGGCAGGCTGTAAGATTCTAGAAAATTGTCCATTTCTTCCAGATTGTCAAACTTGTTGCCGTATAGTTGTTCATAGTATTCTCTTATGGTTTTTTGTATTTCTGCTAAATCCGTTGTGATTTCTCCTTTTTCATTTATAATTTTGGTTATTTGGGTTCTTTCTCTCCTCTTTTTAGTGCGTCTGGCCAGGGGTTTGTCAATTTTGTTGACCTTTTCAGAGAACCAGCTCTTGGTTTTATTAATTTTCTCTATTGTTTTTTGAGTCTCTATTTTATTGATTTCTTCTTTGATCTTTATAATTTCCTTCCTTCTGCTGACTTTAGGACTTTTTTGTTCTTCTTTTTCTAATTCGTTTAGGTGGAGGATTAAGTTGTCAATTTGGGATCTTTCTTCTTTTTTGAGAAAGGCCTGTATTGCTATAAATTTCCCTCTGAGCACTGCTTTCGCAGCATCCCATAGATTTTGAGAGGTTGTGTCTTCATTATCATTTGTTTCAAGGTAGTTTTTAATTTCCTTCTTGATTTCCTCATTGACCCATTGGTTTTTTAGTAAGGGGAAGTATTTTAAAAGCACTCCAGATGGTTTGAATAATTAACTAGTCAAAGGGAAGATATTCCAAATATCTGGTGGTGATTCCCATGGGCCTTTTCTGTGTTATCTGTACCACAGGGCATTCTGCAGCATTGTCACAGTTAAAAGCAAAAGATTGTAAATACCCTCATTCATGACTTGTCTTCCTTGGAAACATATTTCTCTGAAAACCTAAGTGCTTTTTTTAGGAAATTACCCACTTGATTGCCAACAGATATTCCTTAGTCAATTTACCTGAGATGCCTCATGGAAATTCTTTGTGGGGTTAATTTCCTCTCACTGCCAGTTTAATGTTAAACCTTCTACTGCAAAAATTTGAGTTGCTTAACCATGTTATGATGATTTGTCTCCATCTATCCACCCACTTACCCACTCAACATATGATGGACACACATGCAAGGAAATGGGATTATAAGTAAAGATAAAATACAGTCACTGTCTCCAAGGATTCAGCCCATTGAGGATGACAGCCACACACAGACAGTTACAATACAATGTGATAAAGGCTTTAATAGAAACTGGCCAAAGATTTTAGGGCATCTTTGAAAAGCTGTACCTAAGTTTGCCTTCCCAGCCTCAAAGTTATCAGAAGAGTCAAATCGCCAGTTATTCTCTCTCTAGCCATGACTAGAGCTCATCTTCCTAGGCAGTTGCAGCCATCCTAAAGATATTTTATCTTTGTCTACTAACCTAGCATCTTTTATTTATTTATTTAGGTAAATTTAAACTCCACATGCGGGGAACTAAGTTAATCATTCCCTTTAGTTAATGGATCATTAATCCATTTATCAATCAACTACCAACTCACTTTGAGAGGGTTATGCCCAGCAAGCTAGCAGGAGCCAGGAGCTTCTGGCTATTTAAAGCTCCTATCTCATTGAAATCTATTGTTCCAGACATAGGTACTGCAACATTGTTTCCTTGCCTCATTCGTGGATTTACTACTTTCTTCCACAAAGAATTGGAGACTGATGAGAGTGATTTAGATCCTCCACTCACCAAGGTCAAGAGTAATCCTTCCTGGGTTGTCCATTTGCCTTGATTGGAAACATTTGAAAAGAATGCAACTTCACAAACACTAATCTTAAACTACTTTTGACATAATCTTTTATTTCTGAAACTCTAGAGTGTTTCTAAGCAAAAAAGGATTATCCGCTTAATTCTGAACATTTTGGGGCTAAACAGTTCCACCTTTCCTTTCTTTAAGAGTTTCTGTTCTCATTTTCTGCCTCTTTTTTTTTCTTTTTTTCTTCTCTCTCTTTCCTTCCTTCCTTCCTTCCTTCCTTCCTTCCTTCCTTCCTTCCTTCTGTCTTTTTAGGGCCGAACCTGCAGCGTATGGATGTTCCCAGGCTAGGGGTCGAATCTGAGCTACAGCTGCCAGTCTACACCACAATCACAGCAACTCGGGATCTGAGCCAAGTCTGCGACCTACACCAAAGCTCATAGCAAGGCCAGGAATCAAACCCCCATATTCATGGATACTAGTCAGGTCCCTTAACCACTGAGCCACATTGGGAATTCCTATGCCTCTCTTTTTCTATTTCAGCATCACTTCACCCTCAGAAAATCACCACCTTATGCTTTGAACCGCAAATTGTGTCACCATTCTTCCTCCATTTAGAGGATTCTACCTCCCATGTGATTAATTTCTTAACATCAGTTGAGAAAATAAATGTTTGTCTAGAAAGCAACATCGCTTCCTTTTTTTGACATGTTGTAACAAGTATAACTAAATGAAAATGGAAACTAATGAAATGGTTTTCTATTCTTGATCATTTAATATAGTTACTTGTTTACACAGTTATCAGCCTTGCCAACATGGACTCTGGAGGAAGGAATGTGGGCTTTGATATTAAGTAGCTTCACTTTAGATCCCTATACAGTAGTACCTGAGCTATGGATCCTTAGTCAAGTTACTTAATCTATCTGAGCCTCAGTTTTTTCATCTGTTAAAGCCAGGAGTAACAGTAGCCTTGTGCTTTCTGCTTGCTTTTCCCTCCACCCAGCAAGCCCCTCCTTTATCTCAGTTTTCTACTTAATCTGAATCCCACCCACCCTTGAAGACCAAGCTCTAGTCACTATTTCCTCAGTTGCTCCAGCCTACTGTGATATCTGCCCCCTTTGAACTCTTTGTGGTAAATAGACACTCTTTGTACTACTCAATTAGCACTTATCATGCTACCTTTATAAACATTATTCCCAGTGGGAAAGAGAAGAGAGCCAAAAAAGTAGGTCTAGGTTAAACTGCTGTTTTTTTACCAGTTTTTTTTGTTCAAGCCTCCTCTAAATGTGTCTCTATCTCTCGGTGGTAAAATAGATTGCTCTGGTACTTCTTAGATATCCTGCTGTAAGTTCTCTGTCCATTCATTTAGTGCTAGTTTGAAAGAAAACAAAAAGATGTAAAATGCCACCAGACACAGCTACTCCACCAGGAATGTGAGACTTCTGACTCTTTCTTGCCATTTTCCCTATCTCCCACTAGACCAGGAGAATTACGAGTTTTTCCCCTAACAGCTGCGATCATCATTGACATTGCTGTCAAATGACAAAACAAACAAATTTCTCACCAGCTGTTTGGACCATTTGGCTAATATGAGATCCAAGTTGAAACTTGTCTTTCCATTTCTGCTTGCCTCCAGAAAAAAACTTTCTTCAAATCACCCTTGACACTGCACTGTTTTCTTGTTCTCAACAGTTTAACCAGGCCCTGGTGTGATTTTTTAAATGGCCATCTAGAAGCTCTACTCCATTTCAAAGCCCTTTACCAGATAACAAACAACTTATTCATTCTGGCTCCACATTTGGTCCCATTCCACTTCCATCTGGGACTGTGTTGCAGCATTAGCTTGAAATACTGAGTGTTGTCTTTGAATCAGCATTCCCTGATTTAATTTTTTTTTTACTACATTGAAAAGAATGTCACCATTCTACTACCTCTGAATTTTTAGTTACCCATTATTCTGCTTATCATAAAACTCATCATTTATTTCATTTTTATACTTGTCCAGCAAATGATGTGTCTAGTCATTCACATTTTTTTATGATAGAGTCTGCAGCCTGGGTCTGATTTTCCTTTTCCTTGGGGATTTAGGAACCTGTTAAACATACAACAGGCTGCTATGTATATTTACCAATTGTTACAATGCTTCACTTTCCAGTCTCTGGTTTTAATACTCTGTCCAAGTTTTATGTACATATACTTATTTTCAGGTCATATTTTGATGTTTGGAAAATAAGATTCTTAGAATATGATCCCAGCTTTCAAGGAATCTTCCATTCTCCCTAGAACCACAAAACAAAAATTAAAAGACTATAATTAAAAGGGTCAGTCTGGAGTTTCCTGCTGTGGCACAGTGGTTTACGAATTCAACTGCAGAGCTTGGGTTGCTTCACATGTAGGGGTTTAATCCCAGGCCTGGCACAGTGGGTTAAGGATCTAGTGTTGTTGCAACTGTGGGCTCAGATTCAGTCCCTGACCTGGGAACTCAATATGCCACAGGTGCGGTCACGGGAAAAAAAAAAAAGTCAGTCTGATGAATACATACAAGAGCACTATATCATTTCAGAGCAATATAGAATATAGAAGACAGGGAAATCTCACTCAAAGTGATATCAAAGGCATGGCTTTGTCTGATTTACTTCATTTAGTAATCTCATCCATGTTGCTGCAGATGGCTTTGTTTCTTTCTTATGGCTAAGGAATATTCCATTATATATAGGAGACAAATATCATATACTATCATTTATATGTGGAATCTAATTAAAAATTATATAAAAGAACTCATTTACAAAACAGAAATAGACACACAGATTTTGAAATCAAGCCATGGTTACCAAAGGTGAAATGTGGGGTGGAGGGATAAATTAGCAGTTTGGGGTTAACATGAACACACTGCTATATATAAAATAGATAGCTAGCAAGGACCTACTATATAACACAGGGAAATCTACTCAATATTCTATAATAATCTATGCAGGAAAAGAATGTAAAAAAAATGTTATATGAACATGATAACTCATTCACTTTGCTATACACCTGAAATTTACACATGGTAAGTCAACTATACTCAATAAAGTTAAAAAAATTCATGGCCTTAGCAGAGTATTCTACCCATTCACATATTTAAAGTAATAAACTTTACATCTTAAGGGATATGTTGCCTCGAACCTAGGGAGAATTAATAGGCCTGGAGGATGATGTTCATAGCAGGGTGAGTGTAATTTCTGTAGACCTTGCAGCATGATTCATGTGTCTGGTGGGGCTCAGTGATGCTTGGAGCATAGTAAATAGGGAGTCATGTGCTTCCAGCTCACAATGAGCCTGGTGTGAAGCAGAAGTTATGACAGATGGTTTACTCATTGGAACAGTGAAGTTCAAGGTCAGAAAGCTTCCTCTATCCCAAAGCCCCTGTCCACTTCCCCTTAATAAATAAATCTCATAACATGCAGTGCTTGTGTGGGGGATGGATTCCAAGAACATTAGAAAGAAGGCTTAAAAGGCTTACATTCTGACTCTGCTTCCAGTCACCGAGGTTCCAGGACAGTCCATTTATTTCACTGGACCTTTGCTTTGCCACCTTCAAAAGAAGGTGACTAGAGTAAATTATAGCTTTTTATGCTTTTAAAAAATAGTGGTAGCCTTTTATCAATGAAAATTTCCACAAAGCCATGGCACATAAAAAAGAACCATGAAGACTAGTTAAAGTGGGCAGAGAAGTCTATCTGGTTTCCCCTGCACAGAGTCTAAGGGCACTGCACAGCAGCACATGAAAACACTGGTCTCCATGTCTCCAAGGTGACTTCTGGCTCTTGACGTTCTCTGTTCCCATTTTTTTTTACAAGGAAATATAATTTCATTCCATTTTGCTGATATGAATACAAGAGAAGGTAGTATGGTTTGGGGCATGGTCATGTGTTAAGTAGCGTCTCTTTGTTCTTCTGGCTTTAAGAGGATGTAAGAGCAGATAGGAGGTAAAGGGGAGTTCCATACCTCTGAGTGAGCATCCTCCTGCCCCTCCATTAAGCAACAAAACAAAAAACACCAAGAAAGTAACAGAACGTTCCCTGACAAGACACTGGTCCCTTCTTCCTCACCCACACTTTTGTGAAAGAGTCAGGGGAGTAAATGAGCTCCTCTTTACAACCTATTCCTAAATGCTGATAGGATCGAGGCAGCAGATGGAAGTTGGTCTCTGGGGAAGAAGGAAGAGGAAATGTTGGTGCTTAAGCTGAGAAACTTTCAAAAGGGCAGGAGTGAGTGTTGACTTTGGAAGGTCAGCCTCTGCACCCTTGGATCTTCCCTCAGGGTCCTGGTGGTGGATGGCCTCCGTCATCCTCCCCACTCTAAGGACATGATATTAGAATTAAGTAATCCCTGGGCTTCCTCCGATTCCAGGCTGTTTGCTGCCACAAAGTATGTGAAGTGTCCTGCAAATTACTCATTTTAACAGGCCCCCAAATGAGGGTTCTACTAACTACTTTAAAGGAAGTACACTTTTTCTAAAAGTTTAAAGTGCTGTAAAAATGTAAATATGCCCTCTGGGATATCCAGCCATCTCTCTCCTTGCCTCCTTTTGTTTACCTTTCCTCATCTTCATATCCAGAAATGGGGGTAAAGGAAAGGGATTGTCTGAGTTTGTTGGAAGAGGTAGGTAAAAGCGGAGAATAACCATTCTTCTCTTCTTTTTTAAAAAAAAAAGACTTTTATTTTTTCCATTATAGTTAGTTTACGGTCTTCTGTCAATTTTCTACTGTACAGCAAAGTGACACATCACACATACCTATATACTTTCTTTTTCTTACATTATCCTTCATCGTGCTCTATCACAAGTCACTCTATGTAGTTCCTGGTTCTGTACAGCACCACCTCATTGCTTTTCTATTCCAAAGGCAATAGTTTTCATCTATTAACCCCAAATTCCCAGTATATCCCACTCCCTCCCCCTTGGCAACCACAAGTCTGTTCTCACAGTCTATGAGTTTCTTTTCTGTGGAAAGGTTTTTTTTCGTGCCATATATTAGATTCCAGATATAAGTGATAGCATATGGTATTTTTCTTTCTCTTTCTGACTTGACTTAGTATGAGAGTCTCTAGTTCCATCCATGTTGCTACAAATGGCATTATTTTGTTCTTTTTATGGCTGAGTAGTATTCCATTGTGCATATATACCATATCTTCTTAATCCATTCATCTATCAATGGACATTTAGGTTGTTTCCCATATCTTGGCTATTGTTAATCGTGCTGCTATGAACATGTGGATGCATGTATATTTTTCTAGGAAAGTTTTGTCTGGATATATGCCCAAGAGTGGGAATGCTGGGTCATATGGTAGTTCTATATTTAATTTTCTGAGGTATCTTCATACTGTTCTCCATTGTGGTCATACTACTTTACATTCCCACCAGCAGTATAGGAGGGTTGCCTTTTCTCCATACCTTTTTCAGCATTTGTCATTTATGGACTTATTAATGATGGCCATACTGATTGGTGTGAAGTGGTACCTCACAGTAGTCTTGATTTGCATTTCTCTAATAATCAGTGATGAGCATTTTTTCATGTGTTGTTGGCAATCTGCATATCTTCTTCAGATAAATGTATGCTCAGGTCTTTTGCCTATTTTTCAATTGGGTTGTTGGCTTTTTTTCTGTTGTGTTGTATAAGTTGTATATTTTAGAGATTAAGCCCTTGTCAGTTGTATTGTTTGAAACTATTTTCTCCCATTCGGTAAGTTGTCTTTTTTTTTTTTTAAATGGTTTCCTTTGCTGTATAAAAGCTTGTCAGTTTAATTAGGTCCCATTGGCTTATTTTTGCTTTTATTTCTGTTGCCTTGGGAGACTGACCTAAGAAAATATTTGTAAGGTTGATGTCAGAGGATGTATTTCCTATATTCTATTCTAGGAGTTTGATGGCATTTTGTCTTAAGTTTAAGTTCTTAAGCCATTTGAGTTTATTTTTGTGCATAGTGTGAGGGTGTGTTCCAGTTTCATTGATTTATATGTAGCTGTCCAGTATTTTGGGTTTTTTGTTTTGTTTCATTTTGTTTTTGTCTTTTGTCTTTTTAGAGCTGCACTCACAGCATATGGAGGTTCCCAAGCTAGGGGTCTAATCAGAGCTACAGATGTCAGCCTATGCCAGAGCCACAGCAACACCAGATATGAGCAGCGTCTGCAACCTACACTACAGCTCACAGCAATGCTGGATACTTAACCCACTGAGTGAGGCGGGGATTGAACCTGCAACTTCATGGTTCCTGGTCAGATTCATTTCCGCTGTGCCATTATGGGAACTCCTGCAGCTGTCCAGTTTTCTCAGCACCACTTACTGAAAAGGTTGTATTTTTCCCATTTTATATTCTTGCCTCCTTTGTCGAAGATTAATTGATCATAGGTGTCTGCATTTATTTCTGGGTTCTCTATTCTGTTCCATTGGTCTTTCTGTCTGTTTTGGTACCAGTACCACACTGTCTTGATGACTGTGGCTTTGTAATATTGCCTGAAGTCTGGGAGAGTGATGCCTCCTGCTTGGTTTTTGTTCCTCAGGATTGCTTTGGCAATTCTGGGTCTTCTATGGTTCCACATAAAGTTTTGGATTGTTTGTTTTAGTTCTGTGAAAAAGTGTCATGGGTAATTTGATAAGGATTTTATTGAATCTGTAGATGGCTTTGGGTAGTATAGCCATTTTTACAGTATTAATTTTTCCAACCCAGGAGCATGGAAAACCTTTCCATTTCTTTGAATCCTCATTAATTTTCTTGGTCTGGTTTATTCCCAGGTGTTTAATTTTTGGGGTACAATTTTAAAAGGTATTGTATTTTTTTTACTCCTTTTCTAATATTTCCTTTTCAGTATACAGAAATGCAACAGATTTCTGAATGTTAAACTTATATCCTGTTACTTTTCTGAATTTGTTGATCAATTCAAGTAGTTTAGGGGTTGAGTCCTTAGGGTTTTCTGTATATAGAATCATGTCATCTGCATGCAGTGACAATTTTACCTCTTCTCTTCCAATTTGGATACATTTTATTTCTCTTATTTGTCTGACTGCTGTGACTAGGACTTCCAATATTATGTTTAATAAAAGTGGTGAGAGTGGGCATCCTTATCTTGTTCCAGATTTTAGTTGGAAGGCTTTCAGCTCTTCTCCCTTGAGTATTAAATTTGCTGTGGGTTTGTCATAAATGGCTTTGATTATGTTAAAGTATGTTCCCTCTATCTCACTTTGGTAAGAGTTTTTATCATGAATGGATGTTGGACTTTGTCAGATGATATTTCCTGCATCTATTGAGATTATCATGTGGTTTTGGACTTTCTTTTGTTAATGTGGTATATGATGTTGATTGATTTGTGTATTTTGAACCATCCTTGTGAACCTGGGATTAATTGTACTTGGTCATGGCATATGATGTTTTTTCATATGTTTTTGGATTCGGTTGGCTAAAATTTTGTTGAGAATTTTTGTCTCTATATTCATCAAAGATATTGGCCTGTAATTTTCTTTTTTGTTAGTATCTTTGTCTGGTTTTGGTATTAGCCATTCTTCTCTTTTAAACATGTCCACTGCTCATCCACTCAGGGCCTGTTTCTCTCTAGTTGAGGTGAATGACTGTGTCATCTCTATTTCCCAGAGACCTACTGGAAAAGAGCTTTGGAGTTTTCTAGGCATTAGACAAGGTGTGAAGTATAAATGTTAGTTAGTTCAGAGTGGACTCAGTTAATAAAAACACAAAGAAGCTGGGATATATTGGGTTCATTCAACTAAATTCCAAAGAATGCAATAGCCTCAAGCTGACTTCACCATAAAAAGGAAGAAATGTTCAGTGTTGAGTCACTTGTATAATCTGGTAAGATCTGCAGAGGGGTCTTACTGTAATGAGGAATCTGTTGGAGAAATCAGACCATGATGTATAAATAGCTAACAAGGATTGGCTCTCATCTTACAACCACAAAATTAGCCACAAAAAATTATAGACTCATAGAAGTATTTTAGAGGGAAAGGAAGCTTAGATGTGTAACAAACTATGTCAAACCCAGTAGCTTAAAACAGCAATCGCTTATGTAATTCAGGAAACTGCAGTTTGGACAGGTCATTGTGGGAAGGCTTGTTTCTGATCCACATGACATCAGCTGAGGCTTTCTGGGGGCTGGAGGACCCATGGGTATGGTAGCTCACTCACTGGTACTGGCTGTTTGCTGGGAGCTCAGTGGGGGCAAAAGGCTGGGGATCTCTGTTCCTTTCCACTTAAGCCACTCTACTGGCTGAAGAATGGCTGGGTTCCAAAACTCAGAAACCTAAGAGACAATAAATGTAAACTGGAAGATTCATAAGGCCTGGATCTGTCAACAGCCACAACAGTTCCTCCACTGAATCCTATTGGTAAAGCAATCTCAGAAACCAGATTCAAGTGAAAGACGTAGACACCACCTCTCACTGAAAGGAATATCAAAGGGTTTGGGGAAACTGCTACAACATGAGATATAGTTGAGGGGAGGGTATGTTAGAAAAGAGATAATAAGATCTGAAAGCAACAATGAGGAGACAGGAAGATACATACCCCATCTCCTTGCCAAGTGGTATGAAAGCTTCAAGACATAGGATAACCACCACTTGAGAGGACTGTGAGAATCACTGTCCTGCTGGTGAGCCAGAGTCCTCTTAGAACGAGATGAAAAGCATAATCAGAGAACAGTTCAAGAATATAAGGAATTTTATTGATCATGGCCATGGATTATATAGGGCACAGCAGAAGGGTTTTGATAATTGGGAAAGGATAGGGGAAAGACAGATGAGGTGATAAGTAGGACCTGATGAGGTATAGAGTACAGAAGAGGTAGAGTGACCTAGGAGTCTGTTTTCTGTATTAGCAGCCCCTAAGAGCTTGATGAGATTGGACCTCATGAGTTCTAGGCAAGTAGCATTGGAAAGATATATGATATTTGAACCATCTACTTTTCCATTAGATGTGTTATGCAGCATATGGGGACTAAAGACTATATTCAGAATATATAAAGGACTCCTAATAATTAGAACAAAAGAGAAAACTCAAAATGAAAACTGGAAAAAAATGGAAGAGGTAAAGGCAGTTCACAAAGGATGATATCTTAATGGCCAATGAGCATAAGACATTCATTTTTACCAGAAATCAGGGAAATACAAATTAGAACCACAGCAAGATTATTATCACATTTCTACCAGAATGTAAAAAAAAATGCTAAAAGCCTGACAATATCAAGTATTGGTAAGCATGTATATATCTATAGATACAGAGATAGAGATATATATACAACATCTTCATTATTCATTCACATATCAATAGACGCTTAGGTTGCTTCTATGTCTTGGCTATTGTACATAGTGCTGTAATAAACATCAGGGTACATATATCTTTTTCAATTAGAGTTTTCATCTTTTCCAGAGACATACAAAGGAGTGGGATTGCTGAATAATATGGTAACTCTATTTTTAGTTTTTAGGAACCTTCATACTGTTCTCCAGAGTGGCTGCACAAATTTATATTCCCACCAACAGTGTAGGAGTGTTCCCTTTTCCTCACATCCTCTCCAGCATTTACTATTGACAGACTTTTTGATGATGGCCATTCTGGCTGATGTGAGGTGATGTCTCATCATAGTTTTGATTAGAATTTCTCTGATAATTAGCAATGTGGAGCATCTTTTCATGTGCCGGTTGGCCACCTGTGTGTCATCTTTGGAGAAATGTCTATTTAGGTCTCCTGCCCATTTCTTGATTGGGTTATTTGCAGAGTTTTTTATATATATATACATATATATATATATATTGAGTTATATGAGCCATTTGTATATTTCGTAAATTAATCCCTTGTTGTTAGCATCATTTGCAAATATTTTCTCCCAGCCCTTATGTTGTCTTGTTTGTTTGTTTGCTTATGGTGTCCTTTGCTATGCACAAGCTTTTAAGTCTAATTAGGTCCCATTTGTTTATTTTTGGTTTTGTTTCTATCACTCTAGGAGATAGACCCTCCAAAAATTGTTGCAATTTATGTCAAAGAGTGTTCTGCTTATGTTTTCCTCTAGGAGTTTTACAGTACCCAGTCTTACATTTAGGTCTTTAAACCATTTTGAGTTTATTTTTATATATGGTGTTAGAGATTGTTATAATTTCATTTTTTATATGTAGCTATCCAGATTTCCCTGTACCACTTATTGAAAAGACTGTCTTTTCTCCATTGACTATCCTTGCCTCCTTTGTCATAGATTGACTATCCGTGTGAGTTTATTTCTGGGCTTTCTATTCTGTTCCATTGATTACATTGCTGTTTTTGTACCATTACCATAATATTTTTATGACTGTAGCCTTGTAGTATAATCTGAAGTCAGACAGCCTGATTCCTTCATCTCTGTTCTTCTTTCTCAAGATTGTTCTGGCTGTTTGGGGTCTTTTGTTTCTATACAAGTTCTAACATATTTTATATTTGATACAATATATTTATAATAGGGAAAAATTATAACTGGAGCCAAGAACAGGAGAACAGATCAATATAATTTGGAACAGCTATATATTCCACATGGCAATTTAAATGAATTAATGAGTGCTATGCATATTAACATGAATAAGTATTAGAAATACAATGAGTTGTAAAGCAAGTTATGAAGGATTCATTCAGCATGATGCCATTTGTGTACATTTAAAAATGTATAAAACACTATATATTTATTTTAGAGATCTGGATCTTCTATTTATCACATGACCTTGGACAAATCACTGAACTCTTCTGAGCTTCAGTTTCCTCATTCATAAAGTAGAAATGACAGTGACACTTACCTTATAGGGTGGTGAGATCATATGAGTGAACACACAAAATGTTCTTTTAAAATAGTGTTGGGCACCTTGTTAGCACTTTGTGTATTAGTTATCATTCGTATTACTATTATTATTATTTATATTTAGAAGAGTTTGCACAGAAATGATAGACTCCATCAACCTATTCCATTGGTGTGGGCTGCACAGAAGATTTCTCTATAATATTTTGTTTCTTAAGGTTTGAATCTACTGTGGTGAATCTCATCAGGGGATACATTGATGTTATGGAGAAATATTCTCCTAGAAGTCTGTGCTAATGCTTGTGACGCCTCTAGTGTTATAAAAGACAGAGGCCAACCCCTGGACTTAAGACATGCCTTGAGATGACTTCATGTCCCCCTTCTTACTTTCTAGGAATGGGAAGAGCAATTATTCATGTCTGACTTAACCGTGAATAAAGAGCCAGAGGAACTATTTTGAGTGACAGATTTCCAGTATAGCAGAAATTATAAAATTGATCAAAACAAAAAAAGGAAAAGATTCATCATGTTAATCACAGGGACTATAGGAATACAAGTGACCCTTTTATAAAAGTAACAGTCTCTAAACTTCCTTTCTGGGCCTCATACCTTGGGACAAATGTTGAACTCATGGAGATTGGGTAAGACTGTTTAGAAGTAGACATTGTGAAATGGCAAGTTGACAGAGAAATGTTATCCAAAACTGGGACCATTTCTGATGAAGTCTATAGTACTCTTGCTATAATGAGAAGCCTTTTGCATAAGAGTTATTGAAGCTCCTCTTGGTTGGGATTGAGATACTGGCTTTGTGAAACCCCATTTGAGGAAAGGTGAACTCATAATTGATTGGAAGATATTTGGTCATATGGTAATATTTGGACTCAGGGAGGTCTAGAACCTGCCTCGTTTGTAGAGGAGATTCTTAGGACTGAAGAGATCAAGGCCCTGGGTAAGGGGTAAAGGCTGGAGATGCAGGAGGTTCACTAGAAACCTAATTCTCCCTCGTGTGCAGGGTCTGCTCTGAGGCCAGCTCACTGTCAGTCATGATTAGCTAAGCGGCATCAGTCATTGATCCAGCCACCCTGAGAGGATGACCACTGTCAACAAACATAGGCTTGGTTGTCAAGTGGGTCAGTCTTCTGACCTTTCTGAAGCCCTTTTCAAACGGCCCACAGATATCCTGAGGTCACAATCCTAAGGAAGAGCCTGGACCACAGTGGAGAAAGCAGGAGTCAGGGTGCAACTTAGAGGAGCTTCCTACACAGTTTCCCTTCCCATGCTAGCTTCACTCTTCTCCAGACATCATGATTCATTTCCACTCCTTTCCACCTGGGGGAAGCTGTTATCAGCTATCCATGATGCCGTCACCCAAAGTCAAAATCACTCCTGCTTCATTTAAGTGAAAGGCAAGTCTTTAGGTTCACTCCAAGCAAAAGTGTGTTCTCGGGATTGGTTTTCTCCCAGCTGCAGTTCCCCCTACCTGTCTCAATTCTCTTCATCCTCCAGAGAGCACTGCAAAGTTAACCTTTATTGAGCTTTCTATGTTTTATAATAAACATATGCTCTATACATTTTAGTTCACTTAATCCTCACAATAACCCTGTGTGGTTGGTATTATTATTTCCATTTAGAGACCAAGTCTTAGAGAGATTAAGTCCAAAAGTTACACAGTATGTGGAAGCATGAGTATTTGAAGTTGAGTCATTTAGTCTAATTCCAAAAATTGTGCTTTTCATGACTATCTAACACTATTTGGGCTCGCTCATCCTAATGACACTTTTCCTAGTTACATCGAGGAGTAGAAATTACAGAAAGCACAGAGGAAAGTACCTCATCAACACAAAATTAAGCACATTCCATTCATTCTGAGCCTTCATGTGCAGAATCTATAGAAAAGAATAATTATTAGAAGGTACCTATCTTGTCAGGAAGAAGTGAATAATAATAAAGAAGTGAGTAAAATCTGGAAAAATAAAGCTAAGACCTGCTTTATTTCCTCAGAGTTCCTAAGATATTTTTGAACGTTTCCTTTCCCAGTCTTCACAATAATGTGTTACCACTTGTTTTGCCTTGACCGTCTGTGATAACTATCAGGATGGGACTTCTAAGCTATGACATTGAGAATTCCTGAAAAGTACTGCATAGGGGCCTAAGGAAGGGAAGGAAATAATAACTAGGAAGGTAAATACAACAATTTTAAAGAAAATAGGTCAGGAAGGTGATAGTAGTGTAGATGATTCCCAATCTGAGGATTGAAAGCTAATCAAGAGCAAGATAAAAAGTGATGAGCATTGGTGAACAGCCCGATGAGGATAACTACAAAGAATTTGGTTGCCCTGCACCATAAGTGAAAAAATCAAGACTGAAAAGACAGATAAGCTCTAGAGGACATTGGGGGCATATTAAGGAGTTCAGGCATGTTAACCTGTGGATAGTGGACCACTGTCAAATGGTCTTAAGCAACAAGTGATAGGATTACTTCTGCATTTTTAGGCCAGTGACTCTGATAGATGGTAAGCCTTTGAGATAAAACCTAGTAGAGAGGCTATAGTTGACCCTTGAACAACGTGGAGGATGGGGCACCAGTCTTCCCTATAGTTGACAATCCACATAGAACTTGCAGTCAGCCCTCCATGTCTGTGGTTCCTCCCTATCAGAGGTTTCTCTGTATCCGCATTCCACGTCCACAGATTCAACCAACTGGAGATTGTGTAGTACTGTAGTATTTACTCTTTTAAAAAATCTGAGGATAAGTGGACTCACGCAGTTCAAACCCCTGTTGTTCCAGGGTCAATAGTATTACTAATCATCCATTATAATTGTGTAATGATGAGGGACTGACTCGAATCCATGACAATGAAATTAAAAGTGCAGTAAAATATATAGATGTTTGGAAGAAGGAATCAAAAACAATATCTGACCAGATATAACATTTCTTCAAGAAAGAGAGACTGATTTGAGTCAAGGCTAGGGATTCCCATATTGGCTACTTCAGGGGCAAAAAACTCCCTTTTCCCTTTCTGTCTTTTGAGGCAGCATGAGAGCTAGCCCACACAGCATCTTCTCTCTTTATGGTGACAGCAGCTCTTTAGAGGTCCTGTCACCCTTCTTTGCCACAAGACCTGGATGGGAGGCATATCTTGTTTGCCCCAGTAGGTCTTCCTAACTCAAAAATCTCAGAAATAGGGATTCACTCCTTCCCATGTGGAAGGATCTTCAGGGATTTTAGGCAAGTTGCCTTATTTTATACCCAGAGCCTCACATCCCATGAGGCAAATTCCCTTTAACAGATCAATTTTTAAAAGGGTGTTACTCCTTTCTCCAGGACAGGAAACTGCTCGATATATATCTTTGCATCCCAAGAAAGAAGCAAACTGACATTTAACACTGCCAGCCCAAACTTTACTAAAGAAGCAAAAAAAAAAAAAAAAAAAAAAAAAAAAAAAAAAAAAAATCAACCCTTAAGTAACAGTTAGAACCATGGAAGCCGATGAGATCACTCAAGGGGAAATATAGAATATGAAAAGTGACATGAGATAGATCCTAGGAAAATACCAACTTTTGAAATATGTGTGGATAAGAACGCTAACATTGAGCCAGAAGTAATATGAAAATCAACAGAATATTTTACTCTCTAAATCCAGGGGTGGAGCATTTAAGTAGGGAGTAGTAATGAGTGGTCAAATTTCTACTAAGATAAGGTAACTATGATGTATGCATTGCAATTGGATACTGATGCTCTTTACAAGAGTATTTCAGTGGATTTGTTGGAGTAACAGTTAAATTTTAGTAAGTTGAGCTTTTATTTTTTTATGTTTATTTATTTTAGGGCTTCACCTGTGGCATATGGAAGTTCCCAGGCTAGGGGTCAAATCGGAGCTACAGCTGCTGACCTATGCCACAGCCACTGCAACATGGAATCTTAGCTGTGTCTGACCTACACCAGAGCTCACGGCAATGCCGGATCCCTGACCCACTGAGTGAAGCCAGGGATTGAACAGGCATCCTTATGGATACTAGTCAGATTCATTTCCACCATGCCACAACAGGAACTCTCTAGTAAGTTGAGCTCTTAATGGCAGGTAAATAAGTAGCTGAGAAGAAAATAAATTGTGAAGTAAATAGAGTGAAGAAATTCTATAAGTATGGATATACACTGCAGAAAAGGAGCTAGTTGAGAGGGAGGACTGAAGATAAAGGAAAGAGAAAAATAATGATTAACAGAGCTGGTCCTGCAGGAGACAGAAGGAGCTGCAGTCCAAAGCACAGAGAAGTGTGTTTACTTTGAACCACAGAAAGCACAATTAATTTTGCTCTACAGATGTAGAAAAGGAGAGGATAAAAAAACATGAATGTAGATAATTATGTAGTTAAGAGTCAGGAAGTTCAGATATTTCATCCCTGATTGCCTCAAACTTCTCAGAGAAGCAAGTAGCAAAAGCACTTGCTGAGATGTGCTGGAAAAAAGATGAAATTTTGAGAGAGTGTGTGAAAATACCAGATCAAGGACAAACAAAAGACTTAGTACCTGGTATTAAATCTCCCACTGATACTGTAAACAACTAGTGTGCTAGTGGCCTTAATCCACAGGATTGGGTACTTCTCTCCAGTGATGCCAGAGCCCTAGCACAGGAACCAAAATAACCTAGAGCCTTGATCCAAGGTAGGTGTGAACACCATAAGTTTGTGTCACATTTAAGTTGTCCAAATCTATACTATGGAAATTAATCACGTGGTTGCCCACCACTTATATTATTTGCCCTACCTGCATTCCATATGTCAGTATTTATATTTGCATGTAGCCCTTTTTTTCAGCATGGAAAAACACCAGAGGTTTTTTATTGTTCTTCTATGGTAAGGAAAGGACATATAGCTCTTTTGATTGGTTATTTTCTTTTAACAAGTTGATCTAAAGTCAATCCTGTATATGTGAGTCTGTTTCTGTTGATTCACAGACATAGAGAACAGACTCATGGTTGCCAAAGGGAAGGAGGGGAGGAAGTGGGATAGATGGGGAGTTTGGGGTTGGTAGATGCAAACTATTATATTTAAGAATGGATAAGCAATGAGATCCTGCTGTACAGCACAGGGAACTCTACCCAGTTCCTGGGATAGACCATGATGGAAGATAGTAAGAGAAAACTAATGTGTGTGTATGTATGACTGGGTCACTATGCTATACCGCAGAAATTGAAACTTTAAATCAACTACACTCTAATAAAAAATAAAGTCAATCCTATATATTTTATCCGTTAATATTTCTTCAGAGTCCGAGGTTTTCAAAATCCATTGCCAAGCTATTTCAGAGGCCAAATGTCATCATTTTATAGGTGGCCCATTTAAATAAAATAGATTATGATCAATTTAAAGGTAGTATATCAATTCAATCCTTTCCCCTTTCTACAGAATTAAGAACTTCTACAAAAATTAACAGGAGTTTATGATATGAGAAAGAGAGACTGTTTACACATATAAAAAGAAGCTTATTAGTAAAGAGGCTGATTTTTTTTTAAATGCTAATGGATAAACCTCTATTCATTTCAAGGACTGCGAATAGCTTAGATAAAATAGAAGGAAGAAAAAATGGAAGCCGAAATATCATGAATACTTGGTTCTTGACCTCAAGTCATTTTCATGGAAATTGAAAGGTCATAACTCATTTCTTTCCACATGCTGAACAGTCAACAAATACTTTTGGGGGTTTTTTGGGGGGTTTTTTTGGTTTTTTTGTTTGTTTGTTTTGTTTTTTTATTTTCCCACTGTACAGCAAGGGGGTCAGGTTATCCTTACATGTATACATTACAATTACATTTTTTCCCCCACCCTTTCTTCTGTTGCAACATGAGTATCTAGACAAAGTTCTCAATGCTACTCAGCAGGATCTGCTTGTAAATCTATTCTAAGTTGTGTCTGATAAGCCCAAGCTCCCTATCCCTCCCACTCTTGGGCATATATCCTGACAAAACTCTACTTAAAAGAGACACATGCACCCGCATGTTCATTGCAGCACTATTCACAATAGCCAGGACATGGAAACAACCCAAATGTCCATCGACAGATGAGTGGATTCGGAAGATGTGGTATATATACACAATGGAATACTACTCAGCCATAAAAAAGAATGACATAATGCCATTTGCAGCAACATGGATGGAACTAGAGAATCTCATACTGAGTGAAATGAGCCAGAAAGACAAAGACAAATACCATATAATATCACTTATAACTGGAATCTAATATCCAGCACAAATGAACATCTCCTCAGAAAACAAATACTTTTTGATAGAATTCCTAGTGTGCACTAAGTCTCATGTAGAAAACTTGATACCAGTTTACAAAACAAGAATTTTTCACTCATTTAAATAGGAGGTGGCCTCTGATTGCAAGATTACTTTGATTAATTTCAAGCTAATTAATTTTAATCCAAGATTAATTCAAAGAAAACATTTAATTAAAACACTAGTCTGGTTTAAAAAAAAAAAAAACTTATAAAGAAAAGTTTCCATCCTTTTCACATGGCATTCAGAGGTACTTACCTGAATTTATATATGAGAAACCTTATTTAAATCCATTTTAGGCCATCAATAAACCTTTTGCATCCATTTATGATGTCATAGGCCATAAATGCAATGGTAATGATTTCCAGATGTGTCCATATGAAAACAAAACAAAGTAGAAAAAAATACAAATGATGAAAATTGAAATACAAAGAGGGGAATCTGAGAATCTGGATTTTAATTAGATACCAGTTTATGCTGGCTGCTGAGTTTCATAAAGCTAATTTAAAACTATAGGATATTGTAAATATACACCCCTTTTAATGTATAACTGCTTATAGCGATATCAAGGTCAAAAATAAATTTGTAAAAGAGGATTGGCAACCTCTAAGAAACAGTACCTGATTTTTGACCCTTGCCCTTTAGGAGTATTAGAAGAATTGTAAGGAGGGTGATGTCCTGAGCCAAGCTTGTGAGGCTCTGAGAAAGGGAGGAAAGAATGTTAGGACAGGGCTTGGTAGCTTACAATTTCAAGCCCCAGAGGGGGAGATTATCACCCTGGTGATCTGATGGAGAGCAGAAACAGAGAGAAGCTGCAGCACAAGGGTGGTACTGTTGGATGCTCGTAGGTAGTGAACAAAGTACTTGGGGCAACAGTTCAACTGGCATCATTTTCTGTCCTTTACTTTAAGACACATATCTGCCTAGATTGAGCTAAATGTTAACTTGTCTGGCAACAGGGTGAACCAAGAACCAGACAATCTAGCTTTCAAGTCTTTTGCATCTCTGAGCATCGTCCCATCATTTTCTGCCAGGGGAAACACAGGCTGAGTACACAGATCCTCTGAGCATTAAAACAAGAATACCAAGGAGCATAGTTCTGATCAGCAGAATGGAATTTGAAGAATGTTGTAGAACTAAAATGTGAAACTAGGAAAGTCGACTTGACTCCATCAGAGAGAAAATTTGTTTCAATTCTTTAAGGTACCTGCCTGGGTGTCAGGTTAAGGGAAATCAGTTTCAGTGGAATTCAGATTGAGTCAGGCTTCTCTGGGATGAAGTGGAAAACGCTAACAGCCATAATGAGGCTAGGGAACAGGATTCAGACTTATTTTCCTATTTTCCTGAAGTGAAGCTGTCTCTGTGTTCCTCTCCTGGGATTTTGGAAAACAGGTAGGCAACTGGAACACATGTAAACCTGTTCTAACTTCCCTGCCTTGATCTTTACTTCCCTCAGAGCAGCAGCTTTTCCTCACTCCACACCATCCACTCTGCCCCATCTAAATTCCTTTTCATAGCCTTGACTTTCTCTCTCCTCCACCTTTCCCTTCTACAATGTTCTCTTCCCTTGGGCTCTTTGGAACATGACCTTGCCAAGGAGATACCATCAATACAAATGCTTCTTTATAGAAAAATCTATTAGGATATTTTAATTAATTGAAGCACACATACTTGAAAACTATTTCTCAGTAAATCTAATTCTTCTCAATCAAGATAATCCCATGGAGTTTCTTTCTTCGGAGTTGAAGATTTACATCTTCCAACTTCCCTTTTGTTATAAGAGTGGTGACAGGTTTTCCTTGTCAAGTCAACTGTTGAGTTTCAGTTTATGTAATTCTCAGGGAGAAACTGTTATCATTAAAAGAAAATTGAAGTGAATTTTATCATTTCCTTCCAGATGTGTGTGAATCTAAGGATTCCTGAAACAAAGATAAGAACCTAATATCATTCCCACCTGGATAAACAGGAGCCTCTGATTCTTGGCTATTCTAACTCTCTAAAGACAATAAGAGCCGATATCCTCCCTTTCAAGGGAAGTCCCTGTGAGTGTTGATTTCACCCTAAGTGTGTACTTCATACAAATGATTATGAAGGCAATGCAGACTGAGGACATAGCTGACATGAATTAAATGCATGGGTCTCTGGAAACTTACAGTGTTTTTCTTCCAGAAATAAGTCATTATTCATTTCACCAAAAATAAAATTCAGTTTTTGGTTTTCCTTTGTTCTCTAAAGGTCTTAATTCTCAAAACTTTGCTTTTAAAAAAATTATATTGTTAAAGAAAATAAGAAAGTAAACACTTGTCTTAAGCAGGTCTTTGATTCACAGGATTGGAGACTTCTGTGAGTATATGAGTATATGGCAGCGAAACCCAGTGAAAGGTTAATTTCCACTATTAATACTATTAGCAATACTGACGTGGAGAATGTAGGTTATAATCAGTGCTCACAGTTCCATGACTGGCACTTAGTAAATACTCATCAAAACTTGTTAATTCACTTGGAAATAACATCAGTAAAATAAGGATTTGCCCCTTTTTTGTGGTGATTGATGACCTATGAGACTCTAGAAGCTAGGAAACTACTGTTTCCTTGCTAGTCTGTTTGTCTTTCCTTCATTCCATCTTTAAAGTGGGCTTATTTGTAAGACCATGTTCTAGGTTTGTTTGGATCTTAATGTATTTTTTATTCTTAAATTTTCTTTCTTTGAGGAAAAGATAGAAACTGGATGGGAAAGGAATATCAAGTATTGTATTATTTTATAGGAAGGCTTGATTTAAGATATTTTGAGTCAGGGACTTATAATCTTGCAGAAGAATAAAGTTGTAACTTGACTTAGCAGCAGCCAGATGTGAGCATTTTGGATGACTCCTGGATATAGTGTGGGCTCTAGAACAAATCACTTGATTCGAATCCTGGTTCTAAATACACTAGCACTACGACTGTGGACAAGTTACTTAACTTCTTTAAGCTTTAATTTCCTTAACTGTAAAGCTGAATAAAACCAGTACTTACTTACTTAAAGCTGTTTTATGTCTTAGTACATGTAAGCACTAAAAATGGTATCTAAACAGAGTATATGCTCAAAAGCTCTTAGTTATATATATGCCTTCCTCAATTTTACATGAAATTCAGAGAGTTCATCCTGAATTTTCTGGATAGCTGTGACTATTTAGATGTGACTATAGACAATAGGAAAGAGGAGAGCCATACCAATAAGTGAAAGACTGGAAAGAATGGTATTATTCTCAGGATTCCTTTGAAGAGTCTTCCTAGCAGGAGGTACAGAGAAGATTTTAAAAACAACTCTGGTCTTTTGGGTGGAGATGAAAGTCTTGGTTTGGACAGGCTGTTGATCTTTTTGATGGAAGGAACTTCCAAGGCAAAAGAGCATTCTCTAGAAGCCTAGAAAGTTGAGCACAACACTGAGTAGGGTATGGAGCTTCTTTGAGGGGAGGAAGTAGCATTTTGTTACGAGGAAGTTACCTCCTTCAAGGTACACCAGTATCGTCTTCCCAATGCCTCCCTGACCACCATGCTTTTGAATTCCAATTCTTACTTCTTTCTATCATCCCTGCACTCTCAGTCTCTCACCCCTGCTTACAAGGTCTACCCTGACATAGTTGCTCACAGTGAGAGAAAGGAGAAAACTGAAATAAACAAACAGAAACAGAGGCTAAGTTGAGGAGTTCCCGTTGTAGCGCAGTGGTTAACGAATCCGACTAGGAACCATGAGGTTGCGGGTTCGGTCCCTGGCCTTGCTCAGTGGGTTAACGGTCTGGCGCTGCCGTGAGCTGTGGTGTAGGTTGCAGACATGGCTCGGATCCCGCGTTGCTGTGGCTCTGGCGTAGGCCAGTGGCTACAGCTCCAATTCGACCCCTAGCCCGGGAACCTCCATATGCCGCGGGAGCGGCCCAAAGAAATAGAAAAAGACAAAAAAAAAAAAAAAAAAAAAAAGAGGATAAGTTGAAGTTCTTCCCTATAATGCTTTCAGTCTCATTTGAGAACTATCTCTTTGAATTTAGCCCCCCTTGCATCTCAGCTTTCCCCTTCCCCAGTCCCTGGATCAAGCAATGTACAAGGGACTGTGGCTAATGTTTGTTGGCTACCAGCCCCCAAAGAAGTCTATGAGAATCTGTGGGGAGCAATCCTGAGAGCAAACTTGTTCTTGGGTACACTTCTTCCTTTGGGTGGAAATTGGCATGCCTGGTGTAAAACTTTATTCTGCATTGGGCAGAGATATGTGGGCACCTCTATAGGATGTGCTCAGATTATCAGAGTCCTGTCTTAGCATCCTGTACTATTGACTCTATCAACCTGTCAGTGGGTTCCAACTATAGTTTCCTTTGTGGTAAGTGCTGATGAGAAAGCCTAGGATAGTCCAGCCTAGTTGTTTCTAGAAGATGGGGCCTACCCACCACTGACCAATGGAAAACCCACAGCCAGAAACAGTTCTTTATAAGGTCTGTTCCTCTAAAATTACCGACTAGCTGACTAACTAACTCTTCCTCTATCTAGCTAGATGGCTAATAAATAAACCATCTGTAGTAGCCAGAATAGAGCTGTAGATGGCAACAATTCAAGGCTCTATATGTATTTTTGGATGTTGTTAACTCAAGAGTCCTGATTACCTCTGCAGCCCTATTTCCTTTTAGTTCCTTGGTCATTACCAGCACAGTAATACACAGTAATTAGTGTATGTCTGTCATTGTTTTAACCTCTGCCTCAATCCATCTAACAATCCTTGGACCCATTGATGACCCAGCTTAATTTATTTTTTATTCTTGGTTTCTCTTACCTTGCCCTCCTCTAAATAACACATTTGGCCACATCCCAGAACCTGGACTTCAAGAGTCTTGCTCTGTTCCAAGTTTGTAGTAATGGTAAAATGAGTGGCCAGCACTATGATATTGGACAAGTCACACATCTCTCTCAATTTCTTTTTCTTCTTTGTTTCTCCTTCTTGACACCAGTTTTACCCTTTCAGTCTTTTGCTATAATCATGTGTTGAAAAAATGAAAGTGCTCTTATCATTGCTTGTCTTAAAAAACTTCTGTTTTCTTCCTATTCCTTATATGGTAGAATCCAAACGGTTTTAGCTTAGACACCAAGACTCTTCAATATCTAATCCCAATTCAATTTTTAACATTCTCTCCCTATAACCTGACTCATATTTTGTTGCTCTTTTAAATGTCACTTTGTTTTCTGAAAACTTCAGGCCTTTTACATGCAGCTTCCTCTCTAACATCCTTCCCCTCATCTTTACATATTTTTCATTTAGAACTCCAACTCAAAAATTGCCTTCTCAGTATTTCTATACCACTTTGTTTCATATCTCTATAATTACAGTTAACATGTCTCTCTAATAACACTTAACATATAACACTTCCCTAATTTGTCAGATATTTATTGGACATCTACAGTGTTTCAAGGATCAATGCCAAGGGCTGACACCAATATAAAAAAAAATTCAAAAATCTAAAGGAACTCTCAGTCCAATAGAGGATAAAGTCCAGTAGAGGAAGGCAGCAAGTCTATTTTGAGTACAAAAATGAGGAAGTTAGAAAAGTTTTTATGATGAAATGGTAAATATTAACATGTATGTTTCCTGACTCAACAAAGACAGGCACTATATCTTAATCATTTTCTGTCCCTTATGACCAGCAATTTACCTGGAATGTAGGCTTATTGAATTAATTGGTTAATTAGTAAATAAAAACAGGCAGGACTAAAGGAGCTTGAAGTAATTTCCAACTCTGAGACCACAAAAGCCATTTCTGTGGAAGTTCCTAATATATTACAGAAATAGTGCTTTAACTTGAGGGATTAAAATCAAAGACTAGTTAATAAAAATAAGGCTTCCAGAACACATTTTCTCTCCACTTTAAAATACCTAGGAACAAACCTGATCAAGAAGGTGAAAGATTTATATGCCGAGAACTATAAAACGTTAATAAAGGAAATCAAAGAGAATTCAAAGAAATGGAAATATATCTCATGCTCATCAATTGGGAGGATTCATGTTGTTCAAATGGCTCTACTGCCCAAAGCAATCTACAGATTCAATGCAATACTATTAAATTACCCATGATATTTTTCACAACTAGAACAAATAATCCAAAAATTTACATGGAACCACAAAAGATTCAGAATTGCCAAAGCAATCCTGAGGGAAGAAAAACAAAGCAGGAGGCATAACTCTTCCAAACTTCAGACAATATTACAAAGACACATTCATCAAAATAGTGTGATATTGGTACAAAAACAGGCATATTTATCAAAGGAACATAACAGCCCAGGAAGAAATCCAGACACGTATAGTCAATTAATCTTTGACAAAGAAAGCAAGAATATAAAATGGGGAAAATGACAGTCTCTTCATCAAATAGTGCTGGGAAAACTAGAGAGTTGGATATAAATCAGTGAAATTAGAACATACCCTCACACCATGCACAAAAACAAACTCAAAATGACTTAAATATTTAGACATAAGACATGACACCATAAAACTCACAGAAGAGTACATAGACAAAACTTTCTTTGACATAGATCATCTAAGTGTTTTCTTAGGTCACTCTCCCAAGATAATAGAAATAAGAACAAAGACAAACAAATGGAACCTATTCAAACTTACAAGCTTTTGTATAGCAAAGGAAACTGTAAACAAAATGAAAAGGCAGTCTACAGAATGGGAGAAAATAATTGCAAATAATGCAACCAACAATGGCTTTACCTCCAAAATAAAATAATATAGGAGTTCCTGTCGTGGCACAGTGGTTAACGAATCCGACTAGGAACCATGAGGTCGCGGGTTCGATCCCAGCCCTTGCTCAGTGGGTTAACGATCCGGCATTGCTGTGAGCTGTGGTGTAGGTTGCAGACGTGGCTCGGATCCCGCGTTGCTGTGGCTCTGGCGTAGGCCAGGGGCTACAGCTCCGATTAGACCCCTAGCCTGGGAACCTCCATATGCCGTGGGAGCGGCCCAAAGAAATAGCAAAAAAAAAAAAAGACAAAATAATAATAATAATAATATAAACAACTCATACAACTGAACAACAGTAAAACAACCCAATCAGAAAAAAAAAAAAAAATGACAGAAGACCAAAATAGATATTTCCTTTTTTGGGGGGGCGGTGTTTTTAGGGCCACATTGGCGGCCTATGGAAGTTCCCAGGCTAGGGATCAAATTGGAGCTGTAGCTGCCAGCCTATACCACAGCCACAGCAATGCTCATATCTGAGCCATGTCTGTGACCTACACCATAGCTCGTGGCAATGCTGATCCCCAACCTGCTGATTCAGGCAGCAATCAAACCCATGTCCTCATGGATACTAGTCAGGTTCATTATCACTGAGCCATGATGGAAACCAACCATAAGGTCCTACCGTATAGCACAGGGAAGTATATTCTATCTCTTAGACCATGATGGAAGATAATATAAGAAAAAGAATATATATGTATATTTATATATATATAGAGAGAGAGAGAGAGAGAGACCGGGTCACTTTGCTGTACAGCAGAAATTGTCACAACATTGTAAATCAACTATACTTTAATAATAATAAAAAAACCCTAAAAGCAGCCATGGAAATAAATGTAAAACAGCTTTACATGGCTGAAGAATTGACATGCAGAAGAGCCCTGAAGGAGAAGATACCAATGTGCCTATGAAATTCCTTGAAAAGAGAAGTAAAGAGGGAGAGATGAGAAAAAGATTCCAACTAGTAAAACTAATTTAAGTTATTCTATCCTTCATTTAAGGAAACAAATAGGATGACATGAGATCTCAGGGCTATATAGTCTTAACTTTCAGTTTACAGGAAATACAGGATTATAGCGACAAGGTAAAACATCACAAGGAAACACATAGACAGATCTAGAGTGTCAGACATCATACAAGTCCACATACCTGGTCCTGTATAAAAGTCAATTTCATAAACACAAAACCAAACTGAAATGTTGTGAGACTGCTCTAAATTTAAAGAAATTGAATTCTAGTAAAAAAAATAAATAAATTCTAAGGAGTTCCTTCTGTGGTGCAGCAGGTTAAGGATCCATCACTGTCTCTGTGGCAGTGCAGGTTCAATCCCCAGCTGGGCGCAGTGGGTTAAGGATCCGGTGTTGCTGCAGTTGTAGGGTGGTTTGCAGCTGCAGCTCAGATTCAGTCTGTGCCCTGGGAAATTCCATATGCCACAGGTGTGGCCATTAAAATAAAAAAGACATTACTAGGACAATTGAAGCAATCTGATTAGATATCGAAAGATGCTAAGGGATTATGGTTAATATTTTGATGTGCTCATGCTATTGTTTATATAGGAGAATGTGCTTATTTTTAGGAAATACCAGAAGAACAAGTTAGGATGAAGTATCATGATGAATTTACTTTCAAACAGATTCAGGACAAAGAGAGAAAAATAAGCAAATTTTCCAAAATATAAACAACCATTGTATCTAGATTATATATCTAACAGTGTTTACTGAACTAAGTCTATCATATTCTTGGTATATTTGAAAATTTTTTATAACTAAAACTTAGAAATTAGTAAGGAAAAAAGAAAAAATTAATAAAGTAAAAATCTTACTGTAAAAAAAAAAAAAAAGTCAAACCAAGTGGCCAACTCACCAATCCATTGAGTTAAAGCACTGGATTAGTTAAGTACTTAGTTTAACTAATCCATCGGGTTTTAGAGCACTATCACTCTGCCAGCCAATGTTTAAGCCTCCAGGAATCCTTCTGACACTAAGTTGAAACCGACAGTTTTATGATTAGGACTTAAGCAACTTCCATAGAGCTTCAAAGAGATAAACTATGAGGCCTGAACTGGAGATGAATATACATCTCCAATTCTAATTTATAGGAAAGGTAAATAGGTTTTGCAGGCTAAAGTTATGAAGGAACTCATGTACTCTATGTTGGGTATATGCTTTATACAGTATTTTCTAGTAATAAAATTTATTGATGCAACTTTGTGAAAGAGTGTGCATCCTAAAACTTATAAATTCCTAGGAGTCCTAAAAAATTAGGGGAAGAAGATAGGCCAGTCAGCAATTCTCTCAAGACAACCATGACCTTGAAAATTTTAGAGAAATGTGTTCGAAAGCTATTTAATCTGTGCTCCTGGAGTTCCCATCATGGCTCAGCAGAAATGAATCTGATTAGCATTCATGAGGACACAGGTTCGATCCCTGGCCTCGCTCAGTGGGCTAAGGACCTGCCATTGCCATGAACTATGGTGTAGGTCTCAGATACAGCTCGGATCTGGCCGTTGCTGTGGTTGTGGTGTAGGCCATTGGCTATAGCTCTGATTTGATCCCTAGCTTTGTAACCTCCATATGCCACAGATGCGGCCCTAAAGAGACAAAAAAACAAAAAACAAACAAACAAACAAACAAAACCACCTGTGCTCCTAGAACCTCACAAAAACTCATTATGCTTAATGGTAATTAAATGGTTGGCCCTAAAATTCCCTTTCTATGTTCATTCATTAGTTTCTTGTTTTCCCTTGAGAGGGCTAATTGTGCATGCTGGCAAAGCATGTGTATACTCATGATTCATTATCCTTGGAATGAAGAGCCATGAATATGAACTTCCTGTTGCTCCCTCTTACATGCTAGAAGATATTCCACAGTGAAATGCTCCTCCATATAACCCTGGAACAGGCTTTGGGAAAATTCCTTCATACCTGCATATGAAGACATCAAAGTTCACTGCTCACTGGACATTTCCTTTAGAATTGAGGCTTTGAGACTCAGTTAATGTTCCATCAAGCCAGGAAAGATGTACTCTACTTGGAAAGAATGAGGGAAATGACTCTGGAGATTTTTCTCACACAAAGAACACATGTGTTCCTCATTACTATTCTATCTCAAGAAAGGAGAAGTTCAATATATTCCTTTGAAATTGCCATGTTCTCAAAAAGTGATTAACACCCACACAAGATAATCCAACCTAGGAAGTTAATTCCTTCCCATCCAAGCTAATCCTCCCTAATTTCAAACTGAACGTCAAGGTCAAACATTTGGGGCTCTACATATACTGAAAAGTCAAATATATAAACTTCCAGGACTCAGGGACTTTTCTTTCTTAAGGCTCTTCTTTTTTTTTTTTTTATTTTATTTTCCCACTGTACAGCAAGGGGGTCAGGTTATCCTTACATGTATACATTACAATTACAGTTTTTCCCCCACCATTTCTTCTGTTGCACCATGAGTATCTAGACATAGTTCTCAATGCTATTCAGCGGGATCTCCTTGTAAATCTATTCTAGGTTCTGTCTGATAAGCCCAAGCTCCCGATCCCTCCCACTCCCTCCCCCTCCCATCAGGCAACCACAAGTCTCTTCTCCAAGTCCATGATTTCTTTTCTGAGGAGATGTTCATTTGTGCTGGATATTAGATTCCAGTTATAAGTGATATCATATGGTATTTGTCTTTGTCTTTCTGGCTCATTTCACTCACTATGAGATTCTCTAGTTCCATCCATGTTGCTGCAAATGGTATTATGTCATCCTTTTTTATGGCTGAGTAGTATTCCATTGTGTATATATACCAAATCTTCCGAATCCAATCATCTGTCGATGGACATTTGGCTTGTTTCCATGTCCTGGCTATTGTGAATAGTGCTGCAATGAACATGCGGGTGCATGTGTCTCTTTTAAGTAGAGCTTTGTCCGGATAGATGCCCAAGAGTGGGATTGCAGGGTCATATGGAAGTTCTATGTATAGATTTCTAAGGTATCTCCAAACTGTTCTCCATAGTGGCTGTACCAGTTTACATCCCCACCAACAGTGCAGGAGGGTTCCCTCTTAAGGCTCTTCTATTCCCGAATTTTGCTACTAGTTGGCAAGTAAAGTTGCTGCACATTTCAAACAACTCTTTTGTCCTTTAGTCCCTAAAATTGGGAACAGACTTCATGGAGAGACTTTGTGTCTAGCAACCCTATACCAGTTGTTGTGATGGTTGTTAGCCTGGCCTGACATTTGCCTCTGACAGCCAGCTCCCTGATTGGAAAGTTAAGAGCTAGCCAGACTTCCAAGACCTTTCCTGAAAGCCAGGGCAGGGAAAACATAATTCCTTTTTTCTAAATAGCTTCAATTGATTATGCAGTGACTGAGGAAAAAAAAAAAAAAGCCAACAAGAAGCCTCCTCCACTTTGCATGGTCAGAAAGGAAAAGGTGAATGATGACATTGAAGTTCCTGAGGGTTCGTCCTCCAAAACAAAAAGTCTTTTAATTCTGCCTCTTCCCCGAGCCTCTACCAACCAATTCACTATTCTTGAGCAGAACCAAATAATTCATCTTTACTCATTTTCCTAGTTTCTTTTAATTTATTTGTTATCCTTTCTTGCATCCCAAAGTATAGATTGAATTTGATTCTACTATTTTAAATGTTGTATATTCTATTTTTTTCTTATAAGATCCATACTCATATTCATATGTCCTTATTGGTTACTTAATGTATCAATATATTCATCTTGCCTTAAAAATATTATTTTGTCTCCATATTTATCTATCATGTTGTCTAAGTTTTAGTTCTAGATTAGACAATTTCCTTTTTCTCTGGTTCTTGGTTTTTAAAAAGAGAACAGGAGATGGAGCAAGATGGCAGAGGAGTAAGAGGTCGTGCTCACCTTCTGCCACAAACACATCAAAAACGACACATCTACATGTAAAACTACTCACATAGAACATCAACTGAATGCTGGCAGAAGAACTTACACCTCCAAAAAGAGCAAGAAACTCTTGACATAACTGGGTAGAACAAAAGAAAAAGAGAGAGAGAAAAGGAATCAGGACAGGAGTAGCATTCCTGAGAGGGAGCTGTAAAGGAGAAAACCCACATTCTGGGAAGCTGCCTAACTGACGGAAACATCAGCCTAGTTGGCAGGACCTCAGAGTCACTGAGAAAAGCACAGAAGCTGGACTGAGAACAGCAAAGTAGAGTGAGAGCCACACAGATCATCTGAACCACTGGCCTGGACACCACAGCCTGAGATGCTTGGTCAGGGGCTGGGCACTGAGACTCAGGCTCTGGAGGTCAGTGCCAGGAAAAGTACTGGGGCTGGCTGTGGGGGGACAGCATGAGGGGCTAAGGAGCAGTGTTGCCATGGGCAGGGGAGCAGTATGCCACTGGCTGAGGAGGAGAATGTCATGGCAGAGGGAACTCAGGAGAAAGTACAGGCCTATAGGAGAGGCAGGGCACTACTGTTGGGGAGAGGAGGGAAGGAGGGGCAGGCCACCATAGGAAACTCTCTGCACTGGAATGTGCACATGCCCCTGGGCTCACAGAGGGTGGGGTGGCTCTGGCACAGGCTACAGGTGATGAAAAGCCTCTTGCTCATTTAGGGGAGACTGGGCGCATCTTGTGCAGGCTACTGGTGGCCAGGCACCTTTTGTCAGGGCTGAGGGCATCAGGGGGCTAAGTGCAACGTGGTGCCTCTTGCACAATCTATAGATGGCAGGGACAGACTGTGGCAGTCATCTCATAGGCCAGAGGGAGGCCTGGTTTGCCACCACTGGAGGCCTGTGGGTGGGCTCTACCTATGACCCCAATCACCTCAGGGATTGGCAAAAAAGAAAAAAAGAGGGCGCTGCAACCAAGCACCATACACTGTTGCTCCCACTCCCCTGGGATCACACCTGCCCTGCAGCTGCCACTGACAAACACTCTGGATGGCACCCAGACACTTGGTCACTGTCCCTTCCCAAGACCCTACAACTAGGAGCAGCTGGTGCAGCACCTCCTGCTTGGACTAAGTGGGACAGGGTTCTTCTTGCATGGTCTGCAGGTGGCAAGTGCAAACTGCTGCAGTTATCCCTGATTCCAGAGGTGGTTGTGACCCACCACCACTGGGGATACCTGAACAAAAATCACTTGCAGCCCCATCCACCTAAAGGGCACTGCAGAGGAGGGCATTGTGACCAAACACCACATATTGGTGCTCTTGCACCCCTGGGAACACACCCACCCTGCTGCTGCCACTGTCAAATGCTCCAGGCAATACCCACACACCTGATCTCCTATGCAGCACATCCTATGTAGGCTAAGTGAGATGGGTTGCTTCATGCAAGGTTTGCTACTACTAGGGGTCCCTGAACAGACACTACCTGCAATTCCAATCACCCCAGAGGAGGGCATTGCAATTGAACATAAGCTCTTGTTGCTCTCACTCCCCTGGGAACTCATGCACCCTGCTACTGCTACTGCCAAATGCTCTGGTCACCTTGTAGATCTGCCTAGAGCTCATTACCACTTCCCAGAGCCCACTAACTAGAAATAGCCTGTGCCACCTTCCTGCAGGTCCTTGCTGCTGTTGAGAGCCCAATGATGAGGCACTGACTGCTGGCCCTACCCATTGCCTTCTTCTCCCTGAAAACATACTGAGCATCCTGGGGATAACAGCCTGCTCACACCAAAGAAAGAGATGGCAAATATTCAAACTCCCACACCAAAAATAAAGAGTAACCACCCAAAAAATACAAAAGGGCATTCTTGCATAGAAGTAGTCTTACAAGACTAGTTTGGCTTCCCCAAACTCAAAGAAAAAGAAAAACATAAGCAAGATTAATAAGCTCAGAAACCATTCCCACTTAAAGGAACAGGAAAATTCACCTAAACAGTCAAAAATGAAACAGACCTCTGCAGTCTGACAGACTTTGACTTCGAAAGGGAGATAGTGAAAATACTGAAGGAATTAAGAGAGGGTATGAAGAGTAATGAAGATTCCTTTAGAAAGGAACTAGAAAATATAAGGAGGAGCCAAGAAAATCTAGAAAATTCATTAGCAGAGATGCAAACTGAGATAAAGGCAATAAAGACCAGAATGAATAATGCAGAGGAACAAATTAGTGAGATGGAAGATAGATAATGGAAATCACCCAATCAGCACAGCAGACAGAAAACCAAATGAAAAAAAAAATGAAAGCAATATAAGAGATCTATGGATCAATCTATGCATAATAGGAATTCCAGAAGGGGAAGAAAAAAAAGGGGGATTGAAAATATATTTGAAGAAATTATGGCTGAAAACTTTCCAAATCTAAAGAAAACAGATATCAAGATACAGGAAGCACAGAGGGCCCCAAATAAGTTGAACACAAGCAGGCCCACATTGAGACATATTATAATAAAAATGACAAAAGTTAAAGAGAGGATTCTAAATACAGCAAGGGAAAAGCAAGGCATTAATTATAAGGGAACCCCCATAAGGCTATCAGCTGATTTCTCTACAGAAACACTACAGGCCAGAAGAGAGTGGCAAGATATATTCAAAGTTCTGAAAGGAAAAAATTTGCAACATAGAATACTCTATCCTGCAAGAATATCATTTAAAATAGAAGGGGAAATAAAGAATTTCTCCAACAAACAAAGCTAAAAGAGTAGAGCAATATGAAACCCATTCTAAAAGAAATACTGAAAGGGCTTCCATGAATTAAAAAAAAAAAAAAATGGAGAGAGAGAGAGAAGAAGAAAGAAGAATTAGGATGGAGGAAACCACAACCGGAAAGCAATCACTTAAATAAGCCAGCATACAGATCTAAACATGAAAATGTTAAAAAAAAAAAAGACATCAAAATCATACAATGTGGTAAAGTAAAAAAATATAGATTCTTTTTTTTTTATTTGAATGATGTGTTTGAGCCTATATGACTATAAGGCAAAAGCAAGCAGATATAGAAGGGTTTAATATACTTAAAAAACAGAGCAACCACAAGTCAAAAATGAACATTACATTTACAAAAAGAAAAGTACTCAAGCATAAAATAAATGGAAACTGTCCAACCAAAAAAAAAAAAAAAAAAAAAAAGAGAGAGAGAGAAGAAGAAAAGAGAAACATAGTTAATTGGAAAACAATGTTTAAAATGGCAATACATACATATCTATCAATAATCACCTTAAATGTCAATGGACTGAGTGCTCCAATCAAAAGACACAGAATGGCAGATTGGATAAAAACCTTCAATCTGCTGTCTGCAAGAAACTCACCTTAAGGCAAAGGACGCATATAGACTGAAAGTGAGAGGATGGGAAAAGATATTTCATGCCAATGGATAAGACAGGAAAGCAGGAGTGGCAATACTCATATCAGACAAAATAGACTTTAATACGAAGGCCATAAAGAAAGACAAAGGACGCTACTTAATGGTTAAAGGATACATTCAATAAGACAATATTACACTCATCAATATATATGCCCCTAATATAGGAGGACCTAGATACCTACAACAAATACTAACAGACATAAAAGGAGAAATTAATGGGAATACAATCAGAGTAGGAGACTTTAACAACCCACTCACATCAATGGACAGATCCTCTGGACAGAAAATCAGTAAGGCAACAGATATCTTAAAGGACACAATAGAAAAGTTGGACTTAATGGACATTTTCAGGACATTACACCCCCAAAAAATCAGAATATACATTCTTCTCAAGTGCACATGGAACACTCTCAAGAATTGATCACATACTGGAACACAAAGCTAACCCCAGCAAATTTAAGAGCACGGAAATTATTTCAAGGCTCTTCTCTGACCCTAATGGCATAAAACTAGAAATCAACCATGGGAAAAGAAATGAGAAAAAACTTACTAAAAGGAGACTAAACAACATGCTATTAAAAAAACCAATGGGTTAATGAGGAAATCAAGAAGGAAATTAAAAAATAAACCTCGAAACAAATGATGATGAAGACACAACCACTCAAAATCTATGGGATGCCACAAAAGCAGTTCTCAGAGGGAAGTTCATAGCAATACAGGCCTTCCTCAAAAAAGAAGAAAAATCTCAAATTGACAACTTAACGCATGACCTAAATGAATTAGGAAAAGAAAAAGCGAAACCTAAAGTCAGCAGAAGGAAGGAAATCATAAAGATCAAAGGAGAAATCAATAAAATAGAGAGTCAAAAAACAATGGGAAAAATCAATAAAACCAAGAGCTGGTTTTTGAAAAGGTAAACAAAATTGACAAACCTCTGGCCAGACTCACCAAGGAGAGGAGAGAAAAAACCCAAATGAACAAAATCAGAAATGAAAAAGAAGAAGTCACAACAAATACTACAGAAATACAAAACACCATGAGAGAATACTATCAACAATTGTATTCTAACAAATTTGACAACCTAGAAGAAATGGTCAACTTCCTAGAGACTTACAGCCTGCCAAAACTGAATCAAGAAGAAATAGATCAGCTGAACAGACCAATCACTAGAAATGAAATTGACTGTGTCGTAAAAACACTCCCTACAAATAAAAGTCCAGGAGCAGAAGGCTTCACAAGTAAATTCTACCAAACATACAAAGAGGAACTTATACCCATCCTCCTTAAACTTTTTCAAAAGGTTGAAGAAGGAACACTCCCAAAGACATTCTATGATGCCACCATCACCCTAATTCCAAAACCAGACAAAGACACTACCAAAAAAGAAAACTCTAGGCAAATATCTTTGATGAATATAGACACAAAATTCTCAACAAAATTTTAGCCAACTGAATCCAATGACATATAAAAAAGGTTGTACAGCATGACCAGGTGGGATTCATCCCAGGTTTACAAGGATGGTTCAACATATGCAAATCAATCAATGTCATACACCACATTAACAAAAGAGAAATCAAAAACCACATGATCATCTCAATAGATGAAGAAAAAGGATTTGACAAAGTCCAACATCCATTCATGATCAAAACTCTTACCAAAGTAGGATAGAGGAAACATACCTTGACATAATCAAAGCCATTTATGACAGACCCACAGCAAATATAATACTCAATGGAGAAGAGCTGAAAGCCTTCCAACTAAAATCTGGAACAAGACAAAGATGCCCACTCTCACCACTGTTATTCAACATAGTGTTGGAAGTCCTAGCCACAGCAATCAGACAAACAAAAGAAATAAAAAGCATCCAAAAAGGAAGAGAAGAGGTAAAACTGTCACTGCATGCAGATGACATGATACTATATATACAAAACCCTAAGGACTCAACCCTGAAACTACTTGAACTGATCAACAAATTCAGCAAAGTAGCAGGATACAAGATTAACATTCAGAAATCAGTCACATTTCTGTATGCTAACAATGAAATATTAGAGAATGAATGCAGAAATACAATACCCTTTAAAATTGCACCCCAAAAAATCAAATACCTGGGAATGCACCTGACTAAGGAGGTAAAGCACTTATATGCCACGAACTATAAAACATTAATCAAGGAAATTAAAGAAGACGTAAAGAAATGGAAAGATATTCCATGCTCCTGGGTTGGAAAAATTAGTATTGTAAAAAATGGCTGTATTGCCCAAAGCAATCTATGGATTCAATGCAGTGCAATCCCTATCAAATTACCCATGGCATTTTTCACAGAACTAGAACAAACAATCCAAAAATGTATATGGAACCACAAAAGACCCAGAATTGCCAAAGCAAACCTGAGGAACAAAAGCCAAACAGGAGGCATCACTCTCCCAGACTTCAGGCAATATTACAAAGCCACAGTCATCAAGATAGTGTGGTACTGGTACCAAAACAGACAGAAAGACCAATGGAACAGAATAGAGAACCCAGAAATAAATGCAGACACCTACGGTCAATTAATCTTTGGCAAAGGAGGCAAGAACATCAAATGGGGAAAAGACAGTCTTTAGAGCAAGTATTGCTGGGAAATCTGGACAGCTGCATGCAAATCAATGAAACAAGATAGAACACACCCTCACACCATGCACGAAAATAAACTCAAAATGGCCAAAAAACTTAAATGTAAAACAAGACACCATCAAACTCCTGGAAGAGAACATAGGCAAAACATTCTCTGACATCAGCCTTACAAAGTATTCGCAGGTCAGTCTCCCAAAGCAACAGAAATAAAAGCAAAAATAAACCAGTGGGACCTAATCACACTGACAAGCTTCTGCACAGCAAAGGAAACCAAAAAGAAAACAAAAAGACAATTTACAGAATGGGTGAAAACAGTTTCAGATTATGCAACTGACAAGGGCTTAATCTCTAAAATATACAAACAGCTTATACAACTCAACAGTAAAAAAGCCAATAACCCAATGGAAAAATGGCAAAGGACCTGAATAGACATTTCTCCATGAAGATGTGCAGATTGCCAACAAACACATGAAAAAATGCTCAACATCTCTGATTATTAGAGAAATGCAAATCAAAACTACCATGAGATACCACCTCACACCAGTCAAAATGGCCATCATTAATAAGTCCACAAATAACAAGTGCTGGAGGGGGTGTGGTGGAAAGGGAACCCTCCTCCACTGCTGGAGGGAATGTAAGCTGGTACCACTATAGAGAACAGTATGGAGGTACCTTAGAAGACTCTACATAGAACTAACATATGACCCAGCAATCCCACTCTTGGGCAGATAGCTGGATAAAACTTTCCTTAAAAAAGACACATGCACCTGCCTGTTCATTGCAGCACTATTCACAATAGCCAAGACATGGAAACAACCCAAATGTCCATCAACAGATGATTGGATTAGGAAGATGTGGTATATATACACAATGGAATACTACTTAGTCATAAAAAGAACAAAATAATGCCATTTGCAGCAACATGGATGGAACTGGAGACTCTCATCCTGAGTGAAGTAAGTCAGAAAGAGAAAGACAAATGCAATATGATATCATTTATATCTGGAATCTAATATATGGCACAAATGAACCTTTCCACAGAAAATAGTATCATGGACTTGGTGAATAGACGTGTGGTTGCTGGTGGCAGGGGAGGATTGGGATCTTGGGGTTAATGGATGCAAACTATTGCCTTTGGAATGGATTAGCAATGAGATCCTGCCATGTAGCACTTGGAACTCTATCTAGTCATTTATGATGGAGCACGATAATGTGAGAAAAAAGAATATATACATGTATGTGTAACTGGGTCACCATGCTGTATAGTAGAAAAAAATTGTATTGGGGAAATAACAATAAAAAAATTTTTAAAGAAATTTTAAAAATGACTAGCAATGAGGAAAAAAAGAAGATATTTTATCACCTTTTTTTCTCAACTCTTACAGCAGTTCCTGGTTTCACTTATCTCGAATTCTCTCTTAGAACTTTCTCTAAAAGCATATTCAAGGTAGCATCTTTATGATGAAAACTTGAGGCTATGAATGCCTGTTTTTAATTAAGCCATTTTTTGACTGAAAATACAACTTTATATAAGTTTTCTAGTCTAAATTTTTTCCCCTCAAATGCTTTAAAAATAGAATTTCACTCACTCTTTGCATCCACTGTTGCTATTGACAGGTCTGATCACTTCCTGAGGGAAGCAAAACACATCTCTGGAGCAAGACACTTCCAGGGGTTCCTTGTCCCTTCAGTTGAACTGGGCTGCCAGTACAAACCATGTCATTAGCTCTCACACAAATCTTTACCCATAGGCTACATGCCTATTTTAACTTAAGTAGTGTTTTAGGCTCTTGGTATGTAAAAGTTTAAGCTTGTGAAAACAAGCTTAAATAAGAGAATTGATGGGCAGAGCCTGCTAATATGATCCAGCAAGCAGTAAATGCATCACATATAATTCACTATGGCAAACCTAGTGTGTACAGGCTAACAGAGACAGAATCACAGCTAAGAAAAACACTTGACTTATAATTTAATTTTATCCCTCAAGTCAATCTCAAGACCCAAACTGTGGTTATGCACAAAAGACACAACCACTTTCAGAATGTCTTGTTTCCCTTCCTGTAAGATTATATTGACCTGGAATAAGGATGTGGATGGTGTGATGCAGTTCAGTGAGTACTCTTAACAATTTAAATAGTAGAGAGTCCTAGCAATATAGCCAAACTACTATCCATTCATGCATTTACCTATTCATCCAGGCATCTACTCACTAAAAGTTTCCCTGTGCCATCTGCCTACTGGGGAGATGAAAGAGAGCCTGCATGTGTGGAGCTGGCCAGATGGTGGGGGAAACAGGTATTATCTGAGGAGTATCACAGATAAATGCAAGATCATACCTATGAGAATTGCTCTGAAGGAGAAAGTTTGTGCTCTTCAAACATTAAAAGAGGGAAGTGACTTGGTCCTCAGGGTCAGGGAAGGTGTCTTGTAGAGGTGATAACTGAAATTCAAAATATGCCCAGGAATTAAATAGACAAAGACAAGAGGAGAGAGGGCTCTAGGTAGAGGGTACATTATATGAAAAGGGTGTGGCAGGAGAGATGCTTGGAAATCCATGGAACAGAAGGAAGGCCAAATCTCTGAACTCACCAGGGAACATCATGTGGCATAAGGATGGTGAAATGGGTGGGGATTGGAATGTGTGGGGCTTCCTAAGCCATTGTAGAAATTTTCGTCTTTGGCCTGTGGGCAATGGAAAGCCTTGAGGTTTTTGAGCCTGGACATAGAGGTAGTGTGATCAGTGTTGCAAGTGGAAAATATTCCTTTGGCTGTATCACAGAGAGTGTATTACCGTGGGAAAGGATCTTCAATGCCAACAGCTGGATAACACTTCCAGGAACTGGAAACATGTAACCATGTGTTTAGTGGAAGCAAAGCTTTCTGTGTGGTTTTAGCCTGCTTTGGAAAATCACTGCCTATGTATGTGCATCAGCATATAGAAAATTTCCTTTCCCTACTCAATATTTTGAATTTTGCAAATGGATAAGCATGCTGACTTCTGTCATGTAAAGCTCTGAGCAGGCCTCTTTAAATTAGGTTTCCTGTGGCTGATCACCTGAAACTGATGGCACTATCTCTGATGATTTCCTGATGCAGTTTCTCATACTTTAGGCTGCACAAAAATCATCTTGAAGATTAAATGGCTGGGCGCAGCCACTCCCAGAGTTTCCCACTCAGTGAGCCTAGAGTGAGAATCAATCATGTGCCTTTTTAACAAGTTCTCAGGGGATACTGAGATCTACTGCACCCTAATATATTAGATCCCAACTGTAACTACACATTAAAATCAGCTGGGAAGCTTTAACAATACCAGCTTAGAGGGTACCCAGACCCAATAAATCAGAATATCCCCAGTGATTCTAATGTCTATACATTACATTGAGAAACACTGATGTGCTATCTTGGACATTTAATACTAAGCCTTAAGTTACATTACTTTGTTTATCTTTTCCCTTTATTTCCAACTAACTGATTAGAGCCTAGCCATAAAGAAATTTGTAGCTTTTCAACAGAAATAATTTTGAGGTGCATACTATTTATAAAAAGTTTATCTATTTTTCCTGTGTGTACAACTGTTTACACATTTCTTTACAAAATAAGATCATACTATTTACACTGTTTTAATGTTTTTAAATCTATTTTTCCCTGCTTATAAGTACACTTTGAAAAAATTTTCACTGTTTAGTATCAACAAATAAACTCTTTAAAACATAGTTTTTAAGGCTGATATATTATCTCTTCCTGAGAAAAGCACAACTTCTGTAAGCATTTCTGGTGGTAGTCTTAAAAATTCCTAAAATTAGAATTACTGGGTGAATGAAATTTATATTTTAAGACATTTGGTACATTTTACCAAACTATAGAAAATCTACAGAAAAATGTATACAGATTTACACTCTCTTATGAGCCTCCATTTCCTCACACTTCAACCAACCTTTGCTAATTATCATTAAATCTATTTTCTAATTTAGTGGTTGAAAAAATATGTTATTTTAAAACCTTTTTTAAGTTTATCTGAGTTTATTTTTTAAAGGCATCCCAGGAAACATCCATTCGTTTCTCAACCCTCATAGTTAATGAAAACTTGCAATGTACGCTGCACACAAGCATCATTTTGATCTCTACCATTTTGTGCACATATTGTGGCACTTGTTGCTGAAGGCTGTATACTCTTTTAATTGTTTCTGTCATCCTTCTGTCTTCTATTATCAGGATGAATGTCTTGAAATTTATGATCCCCAAAAGATAGTAAGATAGTACTATCTAGATGTGTGTGTGTGTGTGTGTGTGTGTGTGTGTGTGTGTGTGTGTGTGTGTGTGCGTGTGTGTGAATTTATGACTCATGTCCCCAGACATCCACAACATTGGTTTCGCAACCTGGGTGCTGATGAAACCTAAATTATGTAATTTCCTACATCGTGGATTTCAGTCACCAGGGCAGGTTTCCCTGACTCTGCTCTCCACCCCCTGCTCCATCTTCTTCACATAAAATGAAGAGCTTTCCCGCTGCCACACCGACTTCTTCCACAGCCAGTTTTCACTCCCTTTGAATTTATACTTGCTGCAGGGATGATTCCTTTCCTACATGGTCTTGGTGTGCCCAGCAGAAAAAGCAGGAGGAAGATTCCCTCTAACTCAGCAACCTCCTTCTCCCAATTCATGAGTTCCTGTCCCTACTGCTGTTGCCACATCGCACTGTTGAGGACCACACAGGGAAGCTTCATGTGGCTCACGGTATGGTCTTTGGCAAGGAAAGATGTAGCTTTGGAAGTTTGGCTGGACTTCAAGGGAGTGAGGGTTAGGTCTAGCTGTGTCACTAGCTATTCCCAAATCATTACAAAGGGACAGTCTCCTCTCTAGGACAAGGTGAATGGAGCCTCTGAACAAGTTGAGGGGTTCAGCTGGGTGTATGACATGACTTTGAGCGTTCTTGTGCATGTCATCATCATACTAGCTTACCTAAAAGCATTTCGAATGATCCCACTCAAGCTCAAAAGATTTATGTATGCTTGTCATATGTGAAGAAACACCCAGTGTGGAATAATCCAGGATTTGCATTGGCAGATGCCTTTCCTTCTACCAGAAATATGCCTTCTGAATGCAGAGATGGTGCTTCTTTTCATAAGATACAAGGTAAGAGTTGGTTACAATTACACATCTCCATATGGAACCCATGCTTTAGTATTCTTGATTCTTGAGGGTGTCGCCCTAAATCTATTTTGCTACACTTTGTCTCTTGGCTGCCACACTACCTTAATTGAAAGAGACAAAATAGTGTGCAGACATCTAGAAAAGTGATCAACATCCAAAGGCACTTTCCCAGACTCCAGTCTATAGGAAAGCAGTATGCCTCATAGGGTACTATGGAAGGAGTTTGGACAGGATGATTTTTTTTCTTCTTCTTTTTTTGGCTTTTAGGGCCCCACCTGTGGCATATGGACTTTCCCAGTCTAGGGGTCGAATGGGAATTGTAGCTGCCAGCCTACGTCACAGCCACAGCAACTCCAGATCTGAGCCACGTCTGTGACCTAGACTACAGCTCACGGCAATGCCAGATCCTTAACCCACTGAGCAAGGCCGGGGGTTGAACCCTGTCCTCATGGATGATAGTCAGTTTTGTTAACCACTGAGCCACAATGGGAACTCCCGGACAGGGTGATTTTTAAATCCTTTCTTATTCTAAGAGACTATGTGCTGAGAATATATGAAAACGTTGTCCCTACTTTCTGAATTCTACTTTCAAACTCTTTTTTTAAATTGATGTATGACTTACATACAATGAAATGCACAGATTTTTAAGTGTATAGTCCTTAAGCATGACTCTGATTAAAATTAGTATAATACAAGTTCTCAAGAGAGTTTCTTTCAGCCTCCTTCTGGTCACCATCTCCTCAAGGGTTTTATCTATTTTCTACTCTATCACCTTAGATTAATTTTGTATTTTTTTTTCCTGAATGTTACATTACTGAAATCACATAGTATATGGTTTTTTGTGTCTTTTTTCCATGCAATATTATTTCTGTGAGATTCATCCATGGAAATAATAGCAGTGGTTCATTCTTTGTTGACAATAGCAGTGGTTCATTCTTTTTCATTTCTTATATTCCATTGTATGAACATACCAGCTTGTCCACTGTATGGATGAGTATTTGTATTGTTTCCCACTTTTTGCTATCACTAATAAAGCTGTTTTGAACATTCTCATGCATATTTTCCTGTGTATAAGCATTCATCTCTGTTGGGTAAATAGCCAGCAGTGGAATTGTTGTGTCAGGAACACATTTAGCTCAGAATATATTGCTAGTTAATTTTCCAAAGTGGTTTTACCAATTTACATGGCCACCAACCATGCACATCTCTATATTCCCTCCAACACCTGATATTGCTGTCCTTTTAATTTCATTCAATCTGGTGGGAGGTACTGGTATTTCATTATGGTGTTAATTTGCATTTTCTTGAAGACTGAGGATGTTAATCTTTGTCATATGCTTCTCCCATTATTTTTTAAATAAGTCCAATCAGGCTTTTACCTCCGTCTCTTGCTCTTCTCAAGTAACAAATGGGCTCCACGTTGGTAAATCAGTTCTCAGTTCTTATCTTCTTGACTACCAAAACCACACATCCCTTGTCCACCCCTCCGCCCCCTGCCCCCCACCACACCTCACTGGCTATTCTTTCTGTGTTTTATTGTTGTTTTTATTGTTCTTTGTTTGTTTACCAGTTCATCTAATCTCCCAACATTTAACATAAAAATACCCTATTCAACTCCATCCCTCCTCTGACCTCAACCTCCTTATCCCCTTTCCCTACTTCATTTTTGTTCATATCAATTATGACAATTTGTAATAATATATAATATGCCAAGGTATTTATTGCTTCACCTCTACTATAATAAAGGGTGAAAGCTCCATGAAGGCCAGAACTTTTGTCTCTTTTGTCCCCTAATATATTCCCTATATCTAGAACAGTCTCTGTCAGTAGTAAGGACTCAATAAATATTTGATGAGTAATAGAGTGGGTGAATGAAATGATAAGGGAAACACAGTAAGAAGCATTGGAAGAATATATCCCTCCCAAGAAATATTTAATGAATGAATATTGCAGACAGAGCTGCTTTGGACCTAGACTCTCTAGATTTGCGTCACCAGAATTCAAGCTTTAAAAGCAGGTGCCTTTGAGTTTACAGGAGGCACATGGGTGGATGGAGAGGAATCAAATCCTTAAAAGCATCTGACTTTGTTTTTTGTGGCAAGTGTTGATACCTCAAAGGAAAGCACCAAAAATAACTGTGTAATCAGTTTACACTGGAATGTAAACCAATGAAGGGTGTGATTTGGCAGCATAGCATCATGCCATTTTATCCGGTTCTATTAGAAGTTTCCTTGGAGTTCCCGTGGTGGCTCAGTGGTTAACGACTCCAAATAGGAACCATGAGGTTGCGGGTTCAATCCCTGGCCTTTCTCAGTGGGTTAAGGATCTGGCATTGCCATGAACTGTGGTTTAGGTTGCAGATGCGGCTCGGATTCTACGTTGCCATGGCTGTGGTATAAGCTGGCAGCTACAGCTCCGATTAGACCCCTAGCCTGGGAACCTCTATATGCCACAGGAGTGGCCCTAGAAAAGGCAAAAAGACAAAAAAAAAAAGTTTCCTTGGAACTCCACAGCTGTTGAGTTAGTAACTAGTGGAGCCAACTACCAATCAGGACTAAACTCTAGGCTGTGTAATAAAAGTAGTTGGCAAGCTACACTCAATCTCTGTAGCCAGAGCAAACATTCAAAATAAAAATTAGCACAAGGAAAGGCCAAAGTGAGTGAGTTTAATAGTCAAAAAAGAGAGTAGGTGTTCCTGTTGTGGGCCAATGGGTTAAGAACCAGTATCCATGAGGATGCAGGTTCCATACCAGGTCTAGCTCAAAGGATTAAGGATCTGGTGTTGCTACGAGCTGCAGCAGTGTAGGCTGCAGATGCAGGTCAGAACTGGCATTGCTGTGGCTGTAGCATAGGCTGGCACATTTGACCCATAGCCTGGGAACTTCCATATGCCACAGGTGGAGCCCTAAAAAAAAACTCTGGACTTGGCCCAGGAAAGACCAAAGGAGTGGATGAGTGGACAACCAATGAGAGATACAGGCTCATGACAAGTCAAGAAGAGGGTGGGATGCACACATAATGGTGGCATTTAATATTCATTTTGGCTTCTGGAATCTACAGCCTGGTTAGGGTTAGGGTATTTGTGGTACAAGGTGCTGTGTTAACTAGATGCTATCTTATAGAAACCTGTTCCTAAATCCTTATGGAGGTCTAAATCTCAAGACCAAAAACATAATAAAGTGATATGGGATACTTTGCTTAAAGCTAGAGACTGTTTACAAAATAGGAGGGGTTTCTCCCTCAGATTCTTGACCATTGGGCACATTTTTTTCAAAGGTAATAGATGTCAGATGAATGCCCAAATCTCTTCCTTTAAAAGAGCAAAAAGTCATTTTGGCCAATAAGCCATTACATGGATATTTTTATTCTTGAATTAGTGATTGTATTTTGCCCTGTATGATGGATATGTATGTACTGCCTTTATTCTTCCCTGTAGCTTATGATTATGAGGAGAATAGAAACTGTATTTCCCCCATCTCTAAGTCTTTCCTCCTACTACTACCTCTACCTAATCCAGTGCCTTTCAAGGTAGGAATTCAACAAATGCTGTTGAGGTAAATGGAATTTCCCTCAAATGTGTGAGAAGTCATATTAGCCTCACCTACACTGTGATTTTTCTGCTTTCTACCTCCAGCATAGCTGGACCAAACTGGTTTGCCCACACTTCCTGCCTGGATAGGAAATCCTTAAAAATCCTTGCTTTCCTCACCAGATTAAAGGAAATAAACAAATTTGGGTTTATCAGTAACTGACAGCTGGGCTTGGAAACATTGGGGTAGTAAGTAAGCATGGCCAGAGTGTGTCCTGTGAACCTTACATATCTCTCTACAATTACTAAAAGTAGTCTGCTTTGAAAATAAATAAAAAGAGATGTTTGGTATGTGTGTACTACATTTTGTTCAAATTCATCAATCCCTTCCAAAGTCATTGAGGAGAAAACAACTGTAAACCATCATGCCATGGAGCTAAACTGACATTTTCATGTCTCAGCCATAAGTCATGGAATATGGTCTCCTCTCTGCTTATAATCTGTTTTCTTCCTTAAAGACACTTCCATTTATTTTTATTTATTTTTTTTATTTTCCCACTGTACAGCAAGGGGATCAAGTTATCCTTACATGTATACATTACAATTACATTTTTCCCTACCCTTTGTTCTGTTGCAACATGAGTATCTAGATAAAGTTCTCAATGGTATTCAGCAGGATCGCCCTGTAAATCTATTCTAAGTTATGTCTGATAAGCCCAAGCTCCCGATCCCTCCCACTCCCTCCCCCTCCTATCAGGCAGCCACAAGTCTCTTCTCCAAGTCCATGATTTTCTTTTCTGAGGAGATGTTCATTTGTGCTGGATATTAGATTCCAGTTATAAGTGATATCATATGGTATTTGTCTTTGTCTTTCTGGCTCATTTCACTCAGTATGAGATTCTCTAGTTCCATCCATGTTGCTGCAAATGGCATTATGTCATTCTTTTTTATGGCTGAGTAGTATTCCATTGTGTATATATACCACATTTTCCGAATCCAATCATCTGTCAATGGACATTTGTTTTTAAAGTGCTTACAGCTATATTTCATCAGGGGTTTGGTTAAAAGGAAGCAGGGAAGGAGGAGTAGGTAGAAAGAAGGCTTGGAGTATTAAACAATCCCATAGTATAATAGAATCTCACTTTGCCAGGAAATGTTGAATAAACTGATGTGGAATGAGTTTCCCTATTTTGCAATTTTAATAACTGAGGCTTTCTTTTACACAGGTTGCTGGGGATTTTTTTTTTCTCCTGTATAGAATAAACAGTGCCATCTTTGTTACACTTCAGGGGCAAATATAGTAATATAGGGGTTTATTTTATGTGTCAAGTTGGCTAGACCACAGCACCTAGATATTTGGTAAAACACCAGTCTAGATGCCCTTGTGAAGTTCTGTTTTAGGGAAGATTGATATTTAAATCAGTAGACTTTAAGTAAAGCAGATTATCCCGCATAATGTGGGTGAAGCTTATCTATCCAGGTGAAGGCATTCCAACTTGGGGAAAGTTTCTTGGATTGCCTTACTATCAGATCTACATTTACCAGAATTCAGTCTACAAAACTAGTGATTACATATTGACGCCTATTATGTTCCTGATACTTATTTATGATAACCCTGCAAGAACATATTGTTCTTTTATACTTGAGGAAATTGCCCAGGTAAGCCCATTGCCTAAAGAGATCCCTCAGTCAACATTGAAAGATGAAGAATATCAGTATGATAAACAACTAATTAGTCACTTGATCAGTAAGCATTCACTGGACATGTTATATGCATCATATACACACTATATTGCATTAGGAAGATCTAAGGTCAAGCAGAGATATATTTTGGAAAGATTTTCTAGAAGCCAGAAAGATGTCTTATCAGTTCAATTCTTCTGAGAAAATAGTTCATCAGAGCTGCCCCTTCCTAATCATTCCTGTTAAGTTCTAATTGTTTTTCCAGCTCCTGCCTCACCAAGGATATCCAGTCTCTTATATCCAGCTGCCTAGTTGACATGTCCAATTGACTATATAATGTATTAAATCTCAGAAATGACTTGTCCCTGGTTTACTTCCTTCTTTACACACCAATACCAATTGATCAGCCAGTCCTTTCAAGGATGTATCCTGAATCAGACCACAAGTAACTATTGCTCCTGGTAGAATCCTGACTCAAGCCACCACCATCATGCACCAGGACTGCCCTAAGAGCCTCCTAATTTGTCTTCTTGCTTCTATTCTTGCCCTCCCCCAGAAGCCAGAATGATCTCTCAAAGTAGATCCTAATACCCCTCTCCCCACTTACAATACTCTGCACTTATAATAAGAATCTAAACTCCTTCTCATAGCCTATAAGGTTTTGTGTAATGTAACCCCTGTCTTCCTATTTATTATCAACTTTAGTCACTCCCCAACTTGTCCACTGTGTTTTAACCAGGCTGGCTTTATTCCTTCGCCTATATATGCCATTCTCTTTCCTGATTCACTTGTTTTCCTCTCCCTAGAACAGTCAGCACCCTATCATTCCTTCACCATTCAGGTCCACCTAAAATGCCAACTCTTCAGATGGAGCTCCTGTTCAGTCTAGAAAGAGGAGCCACAACTGCCAAAATTTATTTTCCCCATTCTCACTCTTACTAACTCCTTTCTTTCTCCCGTTACTACTTTCCATCTTTATTTGTCTTCCCAGAACTTAGTGAGATTATCTTAGTAGTAGTTTGTTTACATATTTCTTGTCTGATCCCACTAGAATATGAAGGTTTTTGCTAGTCTCATTCACAGTTCTGAAAACAATACCTGGAGAATGAGTTACCCTTTTATATATTTTGGGTGAATGAATGAAAGCCCTGGAATATTTCTGCTGAGCACTCATTGCTTCACTTGACAATGGGAAGTCACTTGTGGTGATCTCTGTTCCTAGCCCCCTTATGGTGAATGGCCCCTAATCTCCCATCTCCCATAAGTTTCTCCAATAGAGTTTCATCTGACCCACACTTTTAGACAAGATATTAAACGAATACCAAAGGAAATTTTTTAAAACTTTGTGTGGGAAGGGTGTTTGTTTTTTCCTGTTTATATCATTTCCCTAAAGAAGCCAATCCATCTGCTCGATATGGGTATCTGTCTACTTATGTCAGAAGCAGCTGCTGTTCTCCTGGAAATTTTATTACGGGAACAACTCTTTTCCTTTACTAGGATTTTAAACTACTGAAAAATAATCTCCCTTTGCTTTGGTACCCCAAAAGGGAAAATAGGTAAAATCTGTCTTAAGCAAAACATAGGATTATATTCTGCTAGGAGTTTTCAAGCCTGCTCCAAATGAACTGTCACCCAGGAACATATCATAGCACTTGGAGGATGTTTCTGCCTGACAACAAAATGTTTCATTCTGTTGAAATTCTGTCTATCTAGCTTTGTTTAGTCTCCACAATGACCATCAAAAAGTCTGACTACTTGGGTCAAACTAATTGATTTGCCTGGAAATGTGTTGTTTTGTGGATATGGCAAATGTATTATTTAACCTGGTACTTGCTTTTATTTTATTCTTTCCTGAGGTTCTCTTACTAAATAACTTTAATTTTAATTATATCAATAATTCTTAAACATTGTGTATTTAATACTTAATTAAATGGTATGTATGTTTCTCTGAGCCTGTTTGTCTGGATTTTTACCTGTTTTTGGAATCAACATGGATTCTCTTTGAATGAGCTAGAGTTTGAAGAAGATCCTCCTTGGGAGTAGGGAAAATATATAAATTTTAATCTTGAGCAGCCCCTTCCAAAAAAGGCATTCTGTGATTTCATTCTGTGCTCCTACCTGGTGGTAGAAATTTCCATATCCCAAAATATATAGATGATAGATGAACGGATGGATGGATGGATAAATGGATGGATAGATAGATAGATAGATACAGAGATGTGTAGATGTATAGAGATAGATATATTTGAGTTAATCATTCTCTTCAGAATGCACATTATTGTCATAGGTCCATGCTAATGCCTTGATTAATATCTTTCATTCATTCCCCATATATATTCTCTATCCTCATACCCCACTTTATAGGCAACTATTCTAAAGTGTTTAATGTATGTCCTTTTGTATGTATTGTTCTTACAAAATTGCATTTTGTGTGCATGAATTTTAAATTTATGTAAATGAGTTATTTATAGATTTCACTCTTGTTTCTATCTTTTCTTCCTTTGTAAAAACTCAGCCATTATGTTTTTAAGCATCCACTTATGGAGCTGTGGGTATATGTGGTCTGTTATTTATTTTACTGCATAGTCCTTCATGGTGGTAATTCCTCACTTTCACCCTATCTTTCCCCCATGATTGGACACGAGGATTGCCTCTAATTTCTACCACCAAAAGTGACACTATGATGAGCTTCCTTGAAAATGTTCCTTTGTGGAACTGTGTGAGAATGTCTTAGGGTCAATAATCCAGAGTACAATTTCTTGGTCATAAATTGTGGGGATATTTATTTCAACCAAGCACTGCTAGAGTGGTCTCTGCACCAGTTTCTACTCTCTGGGAAAGATATTCCCATATCTCTGTCATTGCTTGGCAATGTCTGGCCTTTTCATTTGTTTTTTTACCAGTTTAACATGTGTAGAGTGATGCCTCATTGATTAATTTTATTTATTTATTTAATTTATATAATGATTTTTTTTCATTATATCTGGTTTACAGTGTTCCGCAAATTTTCTACTATACAGCATGGTGTCCAGGTTACACATACATGTATACATTCTTTTTTCTCACATTATCATGCTCCATCATAAGTGACTAGATATAGTTCCCAGTGCTATATGGCAGAATCTCATTGCTTATCCATTCCAAAGGTAATAGTCTGCATCTATTAACCCCAAGTTACCAATATATCCCACTCCCTCTCCCTCCCCTTAGGCAACTACAAGGCTATTCTCCAAGTCCATGATACTCTTTTCTGTGGAAAGGTTCATTTGTGCCATATATTAGATTCCAGATATAAGTGATATCATATGATATTTGTCTTTCTCTTTCTGACTTACTTCACTCAGGATGAGAGACTCTTGTTCCATCCATGTTGCTGCAAATGGCATTATTTTGTTCTTTTTATGACTAAGTAGTATTCCATTGTGTACATATACCACATCTTCCTAATCCAATCATCTCTCGAAGGACATTTAACTTGTTTCCCTGTCTTGGCTATTGTGAATAGTGCTGCAGTGAACATGCAGGTGCATGTGTCAAGAAAAGGGAACCATCCTGCACTGTTGGTGGGAATGTAAGTTGGTACAATCACTATGGAAAACAGTATGGAAGTGTCTTAGAAAACTATACATAGAACTGCCATATGACCCAGCAATCCCACTGTTGGGCGTATATCTGGACAAAATTTTCCTTGAAAAACTCATTGATTAATTTTCATTTCTCCAGTTACTACTGAGTTTGGACAGCTTTTCACAAGCTTGTTAGCTTTTTGGATTTCTTCTGTAAATTGCCCTGAAATGTCCTTGATTCAACTCTTGACTGGGGATTCCTGTCTTGTTGATTTTCAGGTATTTCTTACATTAAATATTAGTCTTTTGTGCTTTTAGACATTTAAATATATTCTCCCAATATGTAAAGGCTGTAAACTTCATCCATGATATCCTTCATTGAATAGAAAGACCTAAGTATTATGTAATCAAATTCATCAATTATTTTGTTAATGATTTATGGAGTTATTTTAGAGGGAAGCATTATTTAAAAATAGCTTCCCCATCTTCTAGGTCACAAGCATATTCTTTTACAATTTCTATTTTTACTTTTAGAAATTTTGTTCTAACATTTGATTTTGAACCCATCTGCAACCTACCATTTGCATTTACTGTTGAAGAAGGGATCCAGTTTTATTATTGCACATGTTGAAATCCTGTTTTCTTAATTCCATCCACTAAACCATCTGCTCTTTCCGTACCGGTTTGCAGAACTGCCATTGCTGTATATACATGGGTCTATCTCTGTCTTTGGGCTCCCTGGTCTTGTAACTACTTTTATGAGTATGATTTTTAGTATTCTTAATAACCAACAGAGTCTTTTCTCTATAGTCTTCTTTTCTGAGATGTTAGAAATTTTTCTTACTTTCTTCAAAGATCCAAATTAAAATTTTATTGGGTTTACACTGAATTTATAGGTAAATGTGGAGTGAATTGGTTTCTTTATAATATTAAGTCCTCATATCCAAATGCCTCTCCTTTTGTTCAGGTCATTTTCTAAAAATCTTGTGTCATCTTGGATAAGTTAACTTATGATAACTTTTCATTGTGATTGAGAGACATCTTTTTAAAAAATTAGCATTTTCTATTTGATTACTACTTATAAAGAAACATTTTTTATTATAAAGTAATCTTGGAACCAGCAAACACATTGAAGCTCTCAATAGTTTCAAGTGTTGGTCTGTACTTCTGTTGATTTTTCTAGGTAGATGATCATATTATTTGCAAACCATGAGTTTTATCTCTTTTCTTCCAAATCCTTGAATTTATTTCTTTTTCTTTCCACATAACATTCAGCAGCATGTCTAGTCGATGTGAAATAGTAACAGTGTATACTTATCTTCTTCCCAATTTTTAAAAGAATGTATCTAAAGCTTTTTCATTGACCACAATGTTTGTTCCAGGTTTTTGGTATATAACTATTACCAAGTTAAGGAATTTCCTGGGTATTCCTAGTTTTCCTAGACTTAATTTGTAATTATAAATAAGTGTTGAGTCATCCTTATCTACTTTTGGAATCAAGACTACATTAGGCTCATAAAATGAGTTGGGCTATTAATATTATTTCTTTCCAATTATCTGGAAAAACATATGTAGCTTAGAAAGCAAATGTCAAATCAGGGTTTCTTTCCAAGAGGGGAAGTCTGGGCTCTCTGGAAAGATACTTTATTACATTTCCAACTAGAAAAGATTTGTCTTGTTCAAATCAGCATTAATTCTTGTTTGTTATCTTTCACCTTGATAGGAGAGTGCCTAGTCTTTTTAGCCATTGCTTTGCATAAACCAAGAAGACACTCAGTAAAGGAGGAATTTGCTTCCATGGTTATTCAAATCTAACTCCTATTCTCAATGAGTGGAAGCATTGTGAGAGATTCTGAAGCCATTTCTTGATTAGGTAATTATTTTTGCTTCTTTGTTGCCTGTGAGCTTAATTACTCCATGGGCTGAAGGTAAGGAGTAGAGAAGAGCATGTAAGAAAAAGGAGTGTGGTTAATCGTTTCTGGCAAATACTGTCAATGATGAAGATGGATAGAGACCATAGTGCTATCTACTTCCAAAAATGCTGGTCTTCCAGATTTCTTCTTTTGATACTACCCAGGACCCAGGTTGCAAGAATTTCCAGATTCCTCTTTGTGATATTGAGGCTGTGGAAAGAATCCCAAAGATCATTTGGATTTCAACAATTCTGAAGATAAAGCTCAACAGGTCACAGTAGAGCAGGTTAAATGTGTGCTCATCCAAATCTGTTCCCTTTACATGATGAAAGGAATTAAAATCATTTTTCCCATGAGCATTGTGAATTGGAGCTCACTTTCCTATGTGGTAATGTAAAGCTAGGTGAGGGCTGCATGCTGATTAACAGTGAATTTGGGAGTGCCTGGCTTTAATTCAGAGCTACCACGTGATCTCCTGATACTTTCTCTACTTGAGTTTACCTCCACCCTTTTCCTCTTGGTACTTCTATGCTTTAGGTAATACCATTTACACTACAGTGGAAATATGCAAGGGAAGGGTGAGGCTGAAGAAAGAGTTTCTTTAGGTTATTGCCAGCCTAAAGAAGGCAGTAAGTTAGGGTAGGTTTCTTAATCCCCAAAGGACCTGAGCTTGCCAGTTGCCCACGCTTGTCTCAGGTGGCTAGGCCTGTGGATAGAACCTGGCGTCATTCCTTGAAACAGCTCATAGCGTTCCCTGAGCGTGAGAGAGACAGAGGATAGAGTAGAGTTCTATTAGCAAGAGGGAAAACACCCAAGTAGTATGTTTAAATAGCAGGCCTATAAAATGCCCATAGTCCTTTGTCAGTAAGTTTCAATGAATGGGTGCACATAAAAAAACTTAGAAAAATATTAAGCCTATGAATGGAAGGTGACATTACTTTTATCTTGTTTACTTTTCCATCTCTTGTAATCATTAATTCTCTGTATAAAAATTGTCCTTCCTCCACAGGTAGGAAAACAACGAGAGAAAAGTTAGACTTAATAACACATTGAAGATCAAGTAAATGATGGATTTCTCCTCATTCCCTATGCCTGACTCCCACATTCTTTTACATACTCACTTGACAAATAATTAGTGAAACTTGATACTGTGCAAAGTATTAGCTTAAAAATTGTGTAATATTTTTAAGTTGAAGCTTATCTCGTGGTCACAAGGTTTTTTTTGTTTTGTTTTGTTTTGTTTTTTCTTTTTGTATTGGCAATCTCCTCAGAACTTCCAAAAGAAATGTTTTCCCACAGTCATCACATAGTACTTCAGAAAATACTTGGAATCTGAACCAGCCCACTGACTCCTCTCTCTTGGCCAGGTCATGATGCTGCTAATGGTGATCTTAGGTCATCAAAACTCTAGCTCTTCTAACAAATGCATCCACATTTACAAATTTGGCTCTAGAGTTTTTTTTTTTTTTCCTCCTCCATCCCTTTCTTGTTTTCTTTCAGGTAAAATAGATGTGTATGTTGAGAGCCAAATTAAAGAAAAATCCTCATTCATGTAATTGATAAGCTCAGCAGAGACATCTCATAAATGTACTCACAATTTTATTATTGAAACTTTAAATCCAATTGTTAACAATTAATGTAAAACAAAAACTTACACCTCAAAATGACAACATTCTGTAAAGGAATTTTAAACATTCTCTAATAGTAATGACTCACTCTTGTACAAATTTATTTAGCACATTACAAAGCACTTTCTGATACATCTCATTTGAGGACTTCATATGTCTTTTTTGGGGATGAAAGCCAACAAAGGATTAACACTTTCCATTTTTCCAGAGATTAAATAGATGTAGAGTGTTCAGTGACTGGTGATCTAAGATCACAAATTCTATGTGACAAATCCAAGTCTTAATACTAGTAATGCATTTTCTGAGAACAACAGTTCTTTGAGAGGAATTTAGCTGTATTAAGCAAAACTAAACTTGCTTACATAAACACAAAAGCCATGTGATATAGGCACAAATAATTTCACATACCGTTTTCTCATCATCAAAGCAAACTTTCCCAGCCATGAACAAAAGAGAAATGTTCAGAAAGTTTGTTATGTGGGATTCTATCCTTCACCTTCATCCTTTCCTCACCATCTGGCTTCCCTCTCTCCTCTTCATACATCTTTAAGCCTTTTGCTTGTTTCACACTTCTCCATCTATCCAAAAAGAGAAAAGCATTTCAAAGATCAATGTGCTACTTTACTGGTTGTAGAAATGGCATAAAGAAACATTTAGTAAAGATAACCTCTATATGTCCTTAATGAAGTGGCTCTCTTTTTCCCTTTGGAGGAATTGTTGCATATATGTACCTGTGTGTGGGTCAAGAGGTAGGTTGAAGGAGCAGAAAGATGAGTCAAAGATGTTCCTGTTATCTAGGAAAATTTTTAAGCTTTATATGTTATTACTACCACTGAAAAATTCAGCTATTCACTCAATATTAATGCAATAATTTATTGAACACCTACTCTGCATGTGTTCTGTTTTAAGCATCCAGTAGTATTCTCCCAGGCTGTTGGGCTAGGTGGACATATAAATGAATACTTGTAGCAGAGGATGAAAAAAAATAATGTTTGTAAGTACAGTGTTTAATAGTGGCACAAAGTTGGAAGTAATCAACATGTGAGCTAGAAGTCAGCAAAGACCTCTCAGAGAAGAAAGCATTTCACTTGGAGTTGTGAAGAGGAACAAAACTTAGCCTGCCAGACATTTCAGGCAGAGAAAATAGCACTTGCAAAGGCATGGAGGCATGAAATGAACTGGCACATTCAGGAAACTATTAGTAGTCCAGTGATGGAAAAAAGGAATAGTGATGATCAGTGACAGTGATCAAGAACATGAAGAGATGTCTGTGTCATGGGAGTGTACTTATATTGTTTTTCTCTGATCAACATCTCTTTCCCCTTCAAGTGATGGTTACACCCTGGTTTTCTCAGGGAGCTATACTTCCCTCTTCTTTATGGTCTTGATTAGGCTATCCTTCATGGCAACCTCCTAGGAATAATGACTCAAACTACCCAGTCTAGGGTTCTATCTCGATTGTGGTGATAATTCAAGGCCCATAACCCATGCTAGGTCAAAATAATTTTCCCTAAGATTTGACATATGGAAATTGGGATAAAGGGTCTTTTTCCTTTGAAACCTTGAACTGTATGGTTCAGGCATGGAGTTGTAAGCAGCTACCATCTCCTGCTACCTATCAGTTGTCTGCCAAATGAGGTAAATGCACCGAGGAAGGTAGAATCCAGGGATGGAGTGAGAGAGATTGAGAGAAATTGAAAGAAAAAGCCCTAGTGATATCACTTGATCTCTGTGCCTGAAACTTTTGATCAATTTTTTTTTTTTTTGTCTTTTTGCCATTTCTTGGGCCGCTCCCACAGCATATGGAGGTCCCCAGGCTAGGGGTCTAATTGGAGCTATAGCTGCCAGCCTATGCCAGAGCCACAGCAACGCGGGATCCGAGCCGCGTCTGCAACCTACACCACAGCTCACGGCAACGCCGGATCGTTAACCCACCGAGCAAGGGCAGGGATCGAACCCGCAACCTCATGGTTCCTAGTCGGATTCGTTAACCACTGCGCCACGACGGGAACTCCTGATCAATTTTTTTTTAACAGATGATCATTTAGAAATTTTTATTTAGCATTTCCAATATATATGGACATTGTGTACATATAAAATTATACTGTACATAATATTTGTAACCTTTTTCATTCAACAAAATGTTTATCTTTCCACTTTGTATATATATGAAGCATCATTTAAAACATTTGCATAGTAATTCATTATGTACTAACATTTGTTTAACTAGATCCCCCCCATTCATTGGCATTTAGATGATTTTGAAGCTTTGATCAATTTCTGGACATTCTTACTGCATGGGTTCTGCTTGAACCACTTTAAACTGAGTTTCTATCACTTATGACAAAAAAGTCATAACTATGTTAAAGACATTGGACTTTATTATGTGGGCAATGAAGGGCAAAGACTTTGAAAAGCCTGAAGCAGTGAATAGATGTGTGTTTTCTATCTGAAAACAGTACAGAGAATGGGTAAGAATGAGAGAAGGATTGTCAGGGATCCCAGTTATCAACCTAGTGTGATCATTTAGATAGGAGACCAGAAATGCCTGAACTAAGGCAACACTAATGGGCATGAAAGAAAAGAATCAGTTTTGAGGAAGATTTAATTGGTAATCAACTGGGTAAGAGATCTAATGGGGAGGAAGGATTTGGGGATAATTATTGGCTTTCTTGCATGAATTTTTAGGTTGAATTTTGTTGTTGTTGTTGTTATAGTTATTGTTAACCAAAAGAGGGAATCCAAGGGGAAATAAATATTGGGGATGAGAGGAAGTAAATTCATTCAGGGGACTTTTAAATTTAAGATTCCATGTAATTGGAGATGTCCAGTGGTAATTCGTTCTGATGCTTAGGACTAAGATCTGGGCAGGAGATCCAGATTTGGATGTCGTCTATACAGATAATACCAGAGGTTTTTGATGTGGAAGAGATTACTCAGGGAAACTGTAAGGGGTGAGAAAAGAAGAAGACCAAGGACTGAATTTCAGAGAATGACAGCATTTAAAAGGTCAGCTTATAATGGGAGTTGGAAAGGAGATGTTAGAGAGATAGTAGAGGATTTATGAGAGAGTGGTATTCCTGAAGTCAAGGCATAGTCAATGGCCTAAAGTACCTTGGAAGGTCAAGTAAGATAAAGACTATAAGGTGTCCTTTTTTGACTCCTTGGAGGTCTTCTGTGACTTGAGCAGTTTCAAGGGAGCACAGGAGCCAGGAAGACAAAGCTTCATACGCAGAGTAAAGAAGAGGGAGCGTATCCATCCAATTGAGCTTTTTTAGTATTCTCAGATTCAGTATTGGCTGCATGTCGATTTTTGCTGTGTGTTACACTATTTGAAGGGCATATCAGGTAGGATTTTACAGAAAACATTTAGTCTTTTATTGTGAGCTCTATACTTCTAACATGGCAATGTCTTATGTACAGAGATGTGTCATAGGTGATCTCAGGAACTCAAAAGACACGTCTTCCAGAATCATCGTATTTGTGTTTGTCTACACTATTCTTCACCTCAGGTATCTCATGACTCTCATTCAGGCTAAGTGCTTTAATTCTGATCAAGTCATAACAGTTTACAAGTCAGAGATATTGTTTAAAATGATGATTTGCTATCTTTGGCTCAATCAAGTTTTCTTGGGCTGAGATTAGATGAGAGCTTGTAGCTATGTGTCTTAATATCCTTCCTAAATCACACAACCACACAATTACACATGATGACTAAAAAGGTAGATATAAAGATATGGATGTAGATATATATATGAATGACAATATTTTATAACAATTTAACTCTGGCTCTAACAAAAAAAATGAATGAAAAATGAAAATAAGGGAAAAACAGAGGAGAAGATAAAAGTATAGAAGAGGTGAAAAGGAGAGAAGAAAAGGACAAAAACAAATGAAAAGGTAATTCTCATCATCAGAGTACAGTCTTAGGATTCCAGGGGAAAAAGCAGCTGAATTTATGGTCTTTACAGTAGCAGAAAACTTGGCTATTATATGACCTGGTTGCACAGCTTCCATTCTCTCTGGACTTTTCTAGCATAGATAGTATAGAGAAGGAAATAAATGACCTCACTGACCTTTAAAACTAGCTAGAGAACTCCTGTCAAGAGAACCTGACCTCCCTACTGCCCTGGTTTCAAATATGGCCCCTGACCTTTCTACCAGTGGCTAACTGATATAACCAGCCATGAGACACATATTTAGTAAACCTCTGCTTTAGCCCAAGTACTGCACAAGGTCCCATGGATAAAGAAGGCTTAGACTTCTTCCTCTAGAAGCTCAAGGACATATCTTTATATTTCACTCACTTGAGCAGAGTCTTGGAAACTGGAGCCTACCTCTTTGACTTAATACACTCCTGCCTCATTGACTTAATATGCTCCATGAAACTTAGACAAGTCCTTTGCCCCCTCTGTACTTCTATTTACTTATCTGTAGAATGGAGATAATGTTAGTAACTACCTTAGAGATGTTCTGTGAAGATTAAATGCACTGGAGTGGGTAAAGCACTAAGACTAGATTACTAGCCCATAGTAGTTGCTTAATTAGTTTCTATCACTTTGGGCATTATCTTTGTCAGTGTTGTCATCAAAGGGAAAAGGGATTTTTTTATTGGAATTTTTTGCTGGGGACTCTATTTTTCCTTTTGTCCACCCGAATGAAACTGCTTACATGTTCTATGATAGAAAGCCGCATTCTAAGCCATAGCCCCTCAAGAAATCCTCAGCTGCCCAGGCTCTGGTGAATATAACTTTGGTAGCCTGACTTTTGTACTCCTTGTGGCCACTCAGAAAATGAGAAAGAATTTTTAGAGTATTCTCTCTCCTTTTGTCGCTTATGGTTTTATTTTTTGCTTAATGGAAACCACATGCCTACATCCTCAACTTCATCACATTATTCCAGACAGACGATGGCAACAGCTCTTATTTATCCAGATGTTAGCTCCTGCTTGGATGGCTGTCTGCATGTTTTTGGTCTTTGGGGTCAGAGGAAGTCTCACTTTCAGAAACAGTGCTATGATGCACCTACAATACTAAACTCATTTCCTGTCTTGAGTGGGCCCAGAGCATACCAGTAAGTTCCCAAGCATATTATGGATTGTGAAAGAGTAGAAAACATGCTCCATTGTTTTGCAAGGCTCACCAAGATCCATGTGAATGAAACATACTGACATTATGTTTTCGTGCAAAGTATTATAGATTCCAGAGCTGACAAAGGCAAAGAATGGAAGGGGCCACCCAACAGTTGAGCAGGGAGGTGCTGATAGTATGTTTGGATGTGCAACCTGTCTCTGGCTGAGAACCTTGAGGGTTATTGATGCTCACTCCCTTCCTGTGCTCTTTAAAAGACAAAGTGAACACATCCAAAGCAATCAAAAAGCTATATGGTATCTAAATAACAATATAAACCTCCAAGATGGGAGGTCCAAAGTACAGGAGTTCAAGGTTAACCTAAGGAAGAACCTAAGGAACAGGAGTTCAGCTGAGCCTTGGAGTATTGGCAGGTTTAAAGAAGGAAGGTAGAAACATATGTTCCAAACAGTGGGAGCTAAAAGCACAAAAGCCAAAGTGTGCAGAATAGGTGTGGGGGCCTGGAGCAATGGAATGAGGGAAGGGTTGAAACCAAATAATAGGATCAAAAAGTTTTAGGAAATTAAATAGCCCTCCTTGGATTCTAGCCATCCTTCCTTATGCACTGGAGTCTGCTTGTTAATCCCAGGACCTCCTTTGAAAGAGGGACTGAGAAAACTGAGGATACTGTTCAGTGAGCTCAGAAGGTAACCAGAGGGAGCAGATACTGTTTCTTCCTCTTGTTGTTGGGGCTGTGGTGAGGGCTTGGCTCAGAAAGCTCCCATTTTCCCATAATCTCTCTCACTCCCATCAAACACCAACACAGCCATCCATCATCAGGAAGAGTTGTTCACACCAAGGAAGGTGTAGGCAAACCCAGCATGGTGCTAACCAGGAACAAAGGCTCAGACTCTCAACCCCACTGTGTGTTAAATGCAAGGCCTCTGTTACACTGGCCCTGAGCCCCAAAGAGAGACTGCTTTCTAGAGATTTCACCAATTGCTTTTCAGCTTCAAGACAGTGAAACCAGTATTCATTCCTTTTGGCTTTAATTTTAGCTCTCTTCCAATACCTCCCCAGTGAAAGAGGCAAAGGAGACAATTATCTTTCTCAATGTTCCCTCTTCTCAGGGAGAATCAACCAGTTCTTTTTTTCCCTCACCAACCAGATTACAACTTCTCACCTTCTGATTCCTGATATGACTCAAAAATTATAAGTATACATACCTATATGTGTATTTCTCTGGCTGGCATGTGAGCTCTCCAAAGACAAGACATTATGCCACATGTGCCCCATTCATCTTCTCACCGCAGTGCTTAACAGCATTTCTGATGTCTTTGGAGTGTTCAAAGATTGGAAAGGAGGAAAGGCCCCCAGAAAGTTCCTAGACATTATCCTGAATTTTTTTCTAGAAAAAAGCAGCTCATGAGTAAATGAAAACATGGATACTGGCTTACTCCACCCAACACAGAGCCATTAAACTCTTTAAGTTTACATTAAATACTTCCTTTAAATTGCAAAAGATTGTACGACCTCATTAAATCAGGTCTTTTCCAAAGTGGAAGCTAGTCATAAGCAAGGTCTTAGGATCATGCCAGATAATCTTGCCAGAATGGAGAGTAGAGGTTAGGATACACAGGTTCAGATATTTATTGGGAAAGTAGAAGATGATGATGCTACCCATGGAAAAGCTTGATATGTCTCTTGTGATGGAGTGAAGAGCCCAGGTTTCAGGAAAGTGTGCTAAGAAGGGAGATAACAGGGTACAAAAACCTCATTACTGCCTTTTTGTGACCTATAATTGATCAAGTTGCATAGTTTTGCCACATTCAAGAGAAGGAGATATTCTTAGCCCTAGAGTATCATTCCTTCCTTCTAAATACAGAATTTAGCTATTTTTCCAGAAGTTCTTGTGCATCAGGCTGAAGCCTCCCTCATGCCCTTAAAAAAAAAAAAAAAAACTTTCTTTATACAGAAAACCATGAGCATTCTAAAACCAGATGGGGAACTAGAGGGGGAAAAGAACAAGATACTGCCTGATTTATTAAGAAATATGTGCCACAAATAAGTTGTCAAGAAAGTACAGTATTGTCTTAAAAGAAAATTCCTCCAAGTCCCTAAAAAGCAGCCAAATAAACCTGACAAATCTGTGGTCTTTTCTAGAGGCTTACTGTGTAACTGTTGAGAAAATATCCCAAGGTGCTTGCAGGACGTTATCCTACAAGGCTATTGCTTCCTTCTTTCTTTCCTTCCTCCCTTCTTTCCTTCCCTTTCCTTTCCTTCTTTCCTTCTTTCTTTGTTCCTTCCTTTCTTCTCTTTCTTTCTTTCCTTCTCCTTCTTTAAAGGAGATAAAGCCCTGTGGGATAAAGGTCCTTGCATGACTTTATCCTACAGGGCTACTCCTTCCCTCCCTCCCTCTCTTGCTTCCTTCCTTCCTTTCTTTGCTTCCTCCCTCCCTCCCTTCCTTCCTTCCTTACTTTTGTAATAGTACAAAAATCAAAACTTTGATTCCTTAACATTTTCCCTAGCATTCTTGCTGTGTTTTCTAGAGTGCTGATTTTCATCTTATAAAGGGCCCCTGTTGTCTCTGATAAGTTGCCCCTGAATTCTTAAGCCCACTAAGCACTATTTGTACACTAAATAAAAGATGTATCATAAATACAGCTAGAGCCATGATAAATATATAATTAACTCATTTAAGTGATATCTTTTGTCATTTTTATAATCAGAAATATTAAAAGTATCTTTTAAAATTCATTTTATTGAGATATAATTGAAATCTATTAGTTTCAGGTGTACAACATAATAACTTAATATTTGTACATATTTAATAATGACCACCAGCAGTTCCCTTGTGGCTCAGTGGTAACAAACCCAACTAGGATCCACAAGGACAAGGATTCAATCCCTGGCCTCACTCAATAGGTTAAGGATTTGGCGTTGCCGTGAGCAACTCTGATTCAACCCCTAGCCTGGGAACTTCCATATGCCTCAGGTGCTGCCCTAAAAAGCAAAAAAAAAAAAAAAAAAAAATCAGCAAAATAAGTCTAGTTAACATCCATCACCACACATAATTACAATTTTTTTCATATGATGAGATTTTTTAAGATCTGCTCTTTTAGTATCTTTCAAATATGCCTTATTTTTCCTTATTTTTCTTTGGACCTCAGGCTTTTTATCATCAACTCAGGAGCTAAATATAATTCATGTTAAGAGGACATAGCATTCAGTGCTGTTACATTTAGGTCAACTGGTAATTCTTCCAGGAAAAGAACAGATAGGTGGAATGGTATAATCGCAATGAAAAAATAAATTCCCAAAGCTAGAGACCACAGACATCTTCTTTGGCTATCACGCCACATAAAAGTCCTATAATGTTTTTAATGCCCACATCCAGCCTCACCCCCATCCCCCACACACAATGCACTCATATACCCTCATCTCTACTTTCTTCAAGGCTTTCCTGGCTACCCAGCTCTCAGTCACCCCTACTTTCTATAAATAGGCATGGATAACAGTCCTTACTTTGCATTTTATTATCTGGGTCTTCCAGAGTTTCATATAGCACTTTCTACTTCTAACCAAATTGCAGAGTCCTTGAAGATCAGGGATTATGCTTATATAGTACTTCTCTTGGGACCCTCACCTGGTCCTTGTATTGGGTTGAACTTGTCCTAAGCACTTGAAAGTAATGATTGATGGATTATTTTTGATGGAGCCTCTCATCCTGCAGGTCTGTTTTGCATCCTTACATTAAATGAACATTTCTCAAATATAATGTCTTCTGGATTCTCTACGAGAAAATAGCTAATAGAATTTACCACTACTTTCTCTAATACAGCCAAAGAAAAAGTGACAACACAAATTATATACAAGGCAGCTATGGGGAGGCTTCTTATCTGGTTTTATTTCCTACACTGCAATATATCTCTGTGTCATGGAATGAGTGTCATTAAGACTCAAAAGGCCAAGAAGTTGGCCTAGAACTTCAGAGAAAACAGATGTTCTTCCTTAAACACTCTGGTGTTAACCCCATAAGAGGAAAGCCTTAGTGTCAGAAACCATGTGGAAACTCCACTTCCTAGTGATTATAGATGTGCTTCTCAGTGTCAGACTTCCAAAAGATATATCTGCCTCCTTGATAGGATGTGTAATGCCTTTTGATTGCAAGCTCCTTCAGACCAGGCACTGTTCCTAATCCTTTTCCGTTTCCCCCAGAGATTGGTTGTGTGGTATTCAATTAACACTTTGTGATTTTTATTTCAACTGCCCATATGCATCATAAAAATTACTCTCAGTCTAGGCAATATTTCTCTTCCCACTAACATGGTATCTTGAAAGGCTTTCATGCCTTAATGAAGGCTTATGATCTGCACTGATGAATGAGCTAATGTGGCAAAAGGATGAAGAGGTCAGCCTCAAATAACTACCTGAACTTGTAGCCTGCCTTTGCTACTTATTTCTTGTGTGAACTTGGGCAAGTATCTTCTCGACATCCCAGTCTCCTGTTTTGGCATGGATTTGTTAAGAGGACCCAATGGGATGATCCACATAAAGTACTTAAAACAGCTGCTGGTACAATCAGTGTTTAATATTATTAGTGGTTCTGCTTGTCTACCTCCAGAGGGTATGTCGGTCACCTGAAGTTCTGGACACATTCTACTCTGAGTTTGGAGTCTCCACCCTGAAATAGAGGCTCTTACTCCACCTTAGGAGGGTCAACATAGCTCTTTCCCACATGGACAGATCTGAACACCCTGCCATGCTGTGGAGTTGGAGTAGGAAGCAGCATGTGGGGGCTAGGGCGGCTGATATGACTAAGTTCAAAAGAACAATGATGATCCAAGACACATTCCATGACAGCATGACAGCAACTTGCTCTTGTTTCCTCTTTCTTCACTGCTTCCTTTTCAGTAAGACACTAGTATAAACCAGGCCAATGTATAATAAGGAAACATCTAAAGCTTCATATAGATGATTTGTTTCTTAAATATTATCTGATCAGACCAAAGTTCAGTACAAATATTTGAAACCGAATAGCATTTTGCAATGTGTTGTGATCAACATAACCTGTGAAAACAGCTTCATGATGAACTTGAAGTGAGTGTCGAGAAATTGTTAGTTTATTTCCATTTCTAAATCTGAGACTGTTCTGGCTGGAGAACTTGAGGCAAATGACTTCCTTCTTGGATTTGAGTCTTCCCCAAAATAATCTCTGAAAAATAATATTCATTCCTATTCTACTGTCAGAAAATGCCTAAAAGCACTTCAAGAATTCCCCCCAAACAGTAGGTAAATGGAAAGAAATAAAAATCTCTCTCCTGATGCACTGACTTTTCAAACATGTATTTCTGTATTGCCATGATAAACTAATTAATACAGAAATTGGATGACTTTCTGGCATCAAAAACAAAGAAAATTCAGAAAGAGGATCCTCTTGTATGAGGAAAGACATTGTTTAGTATGGATTTATTTTCATAGTAGGATAACTTTAGGTAGAAATTATTTTGTTAAAGGGAATGCCTAAAAGCACTACAAGAGTTCCCCCCTAGCATTTTTCTTTGTAATTTATAAATGTTATTTATATACATTACCTCATCGCATCCTCACAATATTGTGAAATAGTTATGGGAGACATAATTATCCCCATTTTTATACATGAGAGGACAGAAAAAGAGGAATTAGTAGATATTTCAGAGAATATCCACTCATTCATTTATCCATCTAGTCATCCAGCAACCACTAGGGAATAATTATGTGTGAAAGCTCCGGGAGTATATAGCAATAGACCCAATCTTTACAAAACCTATAGCTCAATGAAAGTGATGGACAGTTGAGATAATAACAATCAAAATAATGTTGAAGCATGGTCTCTGAGATCAAAGAACAGAAAGCCCTGCTTCAAAGGTTGCAGGGGGCCTCCTTAAGGAACTTACATTTTAGCTGACATATACAGAATGAGTAAGGAGTTAGCTAGACAAAGGGGAAGTGCAGTCTTCTGCTGTGGGACAGAACACTGTGTCCCAAGGAACAAAGCTGAGTGAAAACAAATAATACCTATCAAGAAACTGAAAAAATTTTGTCATGATGAGGGTACAAAATAGAATAGACAAGAGATGAGAATTAGGCAAAGGACAAAAGTTATATAGGACCTTGTAATTTATCTTAAGGGCAATGATCAGACAAAAATTAGGGCAGCATAAAGCATTAGATAGTAGAAATTTTGAAGGTCAAGGGCCAGCAAAAGTTTCAGGCATGTAGTCACTAATCGTCAAAAGGAGTCAAAGAATAAGGGAACTGAGAATAGGCCATTTCAGACATAATGGGTAATGTTAACATTTTCAGTTTGATGCAAGAGGTAGAACACAAGCTCCATGTATGATTGGAAAAAGAAAAGGAAATAGAGGCAAAGGGTATGTAGACTATGGTTTGAAAAGTTCCATTTTTCTATTGCTAGGGTTGATAGTAGGGTCAAGAAATTTTTTTTCAAGATAGAAAATTTCATTTTATTTTGTCCCTTTAGGGCCACACTCACAGCACATGGAGGTTCCCCAGATAGGGGTCAAATCAGAGCTATAGTCACTGGCCTACACTACACCCACATCAATGCCAGATTCAAGCCATGTCTATGACCTGCACCACATCTCATGGCAACACCGGATCCTTAATCCACTGAGTGAGGCCAGGAATCAAACCTGAGTCCTCATGGATACTAGTCAGATTCGTTTCTGCTGAGCCATGACAGGAACTATGAAAATTTTAAATTGTGTATGAAGTTAGAATTTAAGGATGTCATGAACTCATTAAGGAAGCAGTAATATACAGCATGGTGATTATAGCTATTGTATTGCATTTTTGAAAGTTGCTAAGAGTAGATCTTAAAAAGTCTCATCAGAAGAAAAAAATTTATTAACTGCACAGTGACAGATACTAACTGTGATCATTTTGCACTATATACAAATATCAAGGCATTATGTTATATAGATAAAATTTATATAATGTTATATGTCAATTATATCACAATTTTTTAGAAGAGTAAAGAAGTGAGATATACAAGAAGTGTTATAATGAAATGCTTAGATAAGCAAGAAGACTCAGAAAAATATTTGTGTGCATATTTTAAAATCCCAAGTACGAAAGCCAATTCTACTCTTTGCCTGGCTCCTTAATCTATAATAACACTCCTGAAAATTTTTGTCCTTTTATCACTTAGACTATCTGTAGTGGTATACATCCATGTTGGACCCAACTGACTTATTTTCACCTTTGAGATTATGTTAGGAATTGTTAAGTAACACATCCTTGGTATATAGAAAGACAGCATAGAAAATAAATTCTGGCAAATGAATATACCCTTCTCCATTCCTGTGAAAAGGGGAAGTATTCATATGCAATAAATGGGTGTGGAAAGGTCTTAAGAATTTGAAGTGAGGTGAGTCAGAATATTTTCTTTCATCATTGCAGCAACCAAAATGGAAAGTTCTCATATCATCATCTTCCACTAGATCATCATCAATCTTTCATCAAAAAGTATAGACTTCCCACAAGTACTGTCAAGGAAAATAAGCCACATAATACTTCATCTCCATGCCACAAATCCAGAAAAAAAAAATGCTAACAATGGGCCTTTTCTTAGACATTTCCAGGGATTATGGAGCTAGACACCTTGGAAGATCCCACCTCAAAATATTCCAGGACCTCCTATACCTATAGGTACAGATACTCTAGTCCTGCAATGGAAAAGTGGAGAATAAATCTATGCCTTTTGCAGGCCATAGACAAAGAAAATTGGTTTATTGGAAAGAAAATTGGTTTATTTGCAGATGCTTCAAACCTGGGCAGTATAACTCACCCAGAAGCCTCATTCAGCACTTTAAATATCCTCCACATACTCAAGCTTTGGGCCAAGACCAACAATGTGAAACTTAACTGATACAAAAATTAATTCCTAGGGATAGGGATTAAGAGGTACAAAACAGGAGTTCCCATTGTGGCGCAGTGGTTAACGAATCCGACTGGGCACCATGAGGTTGTGGGTTCGGTCCCTGCCCTTGCTCAGTGGGTTAACGATCCGGCGTTACTGTGAGCTGTGGTGTAGGTTGCAGATGCGGCTCGGATCCCGCGTTGCTGTGGCTCTGGCATAGGCCGGTGGCTATGGCTCTGATTTGACCCCTAGCCTGGGAACCTCCATGTGCCGCGGGAGCGGCCCAAAGAAATAGCAAAAAGGCAAAAAAATAAATAAATAAATAAAAGAGGTACAAAACACTATGGATAAGATAAATAAGCTACAAGAATATATTGTACAGCACAGGGAATATAGTTAGTATTTTATAATAACTCGAGTGTACTATATTAAAATATTAAACTTGTATATCATACCCTGAAAATATAATAGTATAAATCAATTATACTTATTTTTTTTTAAAAAAGGTTAATTTCCGCATCTAGAATAAAAACCATAGGTGCATATAAACAAAGTAGCGGTAAAGATCCAGGTGTTTTAGTTGACCACAAGTTTAAGATGAGCCAGCATAGCTAATAACATCTCATGCCACTTAAGGCACACTAAAGGAGAATAATGTTTTCACTGAGTGAGCAAATTATCTCCCTGTACCCTTTACGGATCAGCCCCATTCTGAAGTGCTTTATTCTGCTTTAAGTATAGCAACAACTCAACTGTGTGCAAGCACATGGCAGCCATAATCACATTTACCTACCAATTTACTGTATGCAAGTCTTTGACACACACTCTGATACTGATTTTGATCCCCATAATCGTCTATGAAATAAGTGTTATTATGACCATTTTAACAGATCACAGTGCTAAATCTGAATGGCATTATGTGTCTTGACCAAGTTAGCATCGTGAAAAGGTGGCAGAGCTAGGTCATTGACTCCTAGATCTCCATTTTTTCATCTGTATCATCTTGTACCAACTGTGATGCTTGGCCGAGGGAGGCAAGACTTAGTGGTTCATGTTAACACTCTTCAGACATTGGAAGGACCATCATTTGATAAAGGTATTTGGCTTACTCTTGAATAGGACAGCAGAGAAATGTAAAAAAAACCCAATTATTAGCAAAGGCTGGGTGATTGTTATTGAAGTAGTAGAAAGCTAGAGAATAAGAGCATAGGATGAAGCTAATATAACTAAAAGGAGTCAGTAAACTAAACTAAATTTCCTAATAAATCTTGGATTTTTTTTAAACTTTAGAGAAAATTTCTGAACAAGCATTGGTACAAATTTTTCCTTTACTCTCATTTTTTAATATAGCTCTCTTTATATTATCAAAGCAGAAGTATAAAAATGAAAAGGAGGATGCATTAACAATGACTCTGGAAAAGGAACCACTGATAGTGCCATCTGCCTAAAACTTTAGTATCATATCTGTAAAACCTTTTATGGAACATACCCATTATTCCCACTCCATGTGAATAATGACAGGGAGTCCAAGATGAGAAGCCTATCTTTTCCCAAGATAATGTTTGGATATAGTGCTGCTATATCCTCCTATATTCTTAAAAGTCATTCTCATTCTCCAAAATATTATTTAAATACCAAGTGTTTGCTCTCTCTCCCTAACCCCATAAATGAAGGATGTCAAGGCATAGTAGGAAAGCTCTGAACTAGAAGTCAGAAACTTTGCTTCTGCTAGGTTCTGCCTAATTGGCTTTGGGCAAGCTTACACTCATGTTTACCTTAGTCAGTATTGCTCTTGAGGCCTGTGCCACCTCATATAGAATTTGTGAGCATACACTGTATAATACAAGCTAAAGGGTACATGCTGCATTTAGCATCAAATAGACCCGGTTTTAAGCAATTCCCCACCACTTAGAAGATTTCTCACCTTGAACATTTTATTAAGTTCCTCTAACTTCAGTTCCTTCATTTGCTAAAGTTACAGATATGAAAATGCATAAGATATAATTATGTAAATTACCAATGAGGGAATCACTGATCATAATCTCTGCATTTTGAAGAAGGCAGATTTCAAAAGCTTTAAGGAGTTAGATAAAATGCAATGAAGTACAACCGAAGAGGAACAGTAAGTGGAACAGGAAAGATGAGAAGCTATCAAAAAGAAATGCCTGACACTGCAATAGCATATCATCCAGATTACTAACTGAAGAAGGGCCTATGGAAGGATAATAACTCTTCTAATGGGCTCAGATCTAACAGCATGCAATTAAAAAATGAAAGATGGCAGCACATAACCAAGATAATCGATTGTCAAGCAGTGGCACAAATCTCCTAGAATAGGGCCAAAAAGCTATAGCCCAGATTGAACTAAGGTATGTGGAAAAAAAAATCTGAAGAAGAAAAAGACTGTTTTATTTGTGTTTTTCCTTTTTATTTGTTTATTTAATGAAGACTAACAAAGAATAAGAGCCTGATTCCTTGGGGATAATAGTGTCATGATAACTTTTATGGTAGTGAAACCTGAGTGTCTGAAGGCCTGTTTTGTTTTCCTCTAATTTCTGTCAGTAATATTTATTGAACACTTGCTATGTGTCAGTAATTCTACCAAATGTTGAGCCTTTCATATATAATCATATATAATAAGGAGATATAATCTCTTCTATCGTGATGTTGACAGTCCAGTAAGAAGATAGGGAAAATGGTTAGAAGAGTACCTGGCATATGGTAAGTTCTCAATATTATGAGCTGTTTTATAATTCTACAAACTATGGAAGAAAATAAATAAATGTAAAATACATAATTAATATATTAAGATAATTATGTTAACAGAAGTGAGTATGAAACCCAGGGGAAGTATAACCAAGAGTCACAAGAAGAATGACATTTAGACTGAGACATCTCAGACAATGAAATGTTGTACAAACTGTAAAGGGAAACAGAAAAAAAGATGATAAGGTACTTGAACTTCCTGTCACTTTGAATGAGTTTAGCCCTTTTGACCCTTAGGAGTTCTTTCAGTTTGGTTTAAAACATTTATTAAGATTTCGTAATGCCTGGAAAATTTTGGATATAGTCGAGAACCAAAGAAATTGCAGAAGACTAAAAATCGATAAGTATTACTTAGATTTTCAGTTTTAAAAGGAAGGATTCAATGAGAGATAATGTGGATAATTTGACAGAATGTACTCTGGATGTAGACTGCTGTAAGAATTTTGGCTTTACTTCTTATTGTTGTATGACCTTAGCCAATCTATTGAGCTGAAGATCTACTGAAGATGTCTGTTCTTCAGTTTCTTCATTTCTAGAATGTGAGACTAAGGGGGTATAGTCAAAGAAGCTGTAGTGAGGATTATAGGGAAAATGGTTAGAATAGTACCTGGCATATGGTAAGTTCTCAATATTATGAGCTGTTTTATAATTCTACAAACCATGGATGAAACTGGTTAGGCTCAATCACACAAGATCTAAAAATAGAAGATTTAAAAGACTCAACATTGGAAAAGAAGTGGTGGTATTGTGAACAGGGTGGATTTACTAATAACACGTCATTTTGGACATCCACACATTTCCTCTTTTGACATATGTGTAGTGCCGACATGAGAACAGGATTTTGTAGACCTAGCACATATGGATTTTACCAAGAAATTTTGCCATCCATGTAAAAAATGTGGAAATATGCAGACAGGTATATTGGTTGATGTTCTAATTAAGGATGACCATACTAAGTTTCAATAAAAGTATCTTACCAATTACCCAGGAGGGGAGTATACACAGAATGCTTTAGTATACACACAGAACTATGCAGACACTAACACAAAGAAAAGCATAGTCTTATTCACAAGGAGGTTATAGTAGTTTTTGGAAAATAGATGTTTATACAAGTATTATAGTAGCATATATATATATATATATATATTTCAGATATTTAGATCCTCTGGGTTGTTTGTTTTTTGGTACTGAGCTGTATGAGCTCTTTGTATATCTTGGAGATTAATCACTTGTTTGTCACATTATTTGCAAATATTTTCTTCCATTCTGTAGATTGTCTTTTTGTTTTCTTTAAGGTTTCCTTTTCTGTGCAAAAGCTTTTAAGTTTAATTAGGTCCTATCTGTTTGTTTTTGTTTTTATTTCCATTGCTCTAGGGGACAGATCCAAAAAATATTGCTGTGGATTATGTCAAAGTGTGTTCTGCCTGTTTTCCTCTAGGAGTTTTCTACTATCCAGTCTTTCATTTAGGTCTTTAATACATTTTGAGCTTACTTTTGTGTATGGTGTGAGGGGGTGTTTTAATGTAATGATTTACATGTGGCTATCCAGCTTTCCCAATACCCCTTGCCAAAGAGACTCCCTTTCCCCCATTGTATATTCTTGCCTCCTTTGTAGAATATTAATTGACCATAGGTGCGTGGGTTTATTTCTGGGCTTTCTATCGTGTTCTATTGATCTATATGTCAATTTTTGTGCTGTTACCATACTGTTTTGATGACTGTAGCTTTGTAGCATAATCTGAAGTCCTGAAGCCTAATTCCTCTAGCTCCATTTTTCTTTCTCAAGCTTTGGGGTCTTTTGTGTTTCCATGGAAATTTAAAATTTTTGTCCTATTTTTATGAAAGATGCAATTGGTAATTTGATATGGATTGTGTTGAATCTGGAGTTTTCCTTGGGTAGTATAGTTATTTTGACTATATAGATTCTCCCAATTGAAGAACATGGTATATCTTTGCATTAGTTTGTGTTGTCTTTAATTTCTTTCATTAGCATCTTATAGTTTCTAAGTGCAGGTATTTTTGCCTCCTTCAGTTCCTTCCTAATATTTTATTCTTTTTGATGTGATGGTAAATGAGATTGTTTCCCTAATTTCTCTTTCTAACTTTTCATTATTAGTATATAGAAATGCAACCAATTTATATGTATTAATTTTGAACCCTGAAACTTTATCAAATTTATTGATGAGCTCAAGTATTTTTCTAGTAGCATCTTTAGGATTTTCTGTGTGTAGTATCATGTCAGCTGTGAACAGTGACATTTTTACTTCTTCTTTCCCAATTGGTATTCCTTGTATTTCTTTTTCTTCTCTGATTGCTATGACTAGGACTTCCAAAACTATGTTGAATCAAAGTGGTAAAAGTGGACCTCCTTCTCTCTTTCCTGATCTTAGAGGAAATTATTTCACCTCTTCACTGTTGAATATGATGTTATATGTAGGTTTGTCATATATAGCCTTTGCTATACTGAGGTAAGTTCCCTCTTTGCTTACTTTCTAGAAAATTTGTGATAAATCATAAATGTCTGCTGAATTTTATTAAAAGATTTTCCTGCACCTATTGAGATGATCATATGGTTTTTACTCTTTGGTTTGTTAATGTGTTGTATCATACTGATTGAGGATATTGAAAAATCCTTGCAACTCTGGGATAAATCATGGTGTTTGATCCTTTTAATGTATTGTTGCATTTGGTTTGCTAGTATTTTGTTGAGGATACTGGCCTGAAATTTTCTCCCTATTTTGGTATCTTTGTCTGTTTTTGGTATCAGGGTGATAGTGGCCTCATACAATGAGTTGAGAAGTGTTCTATCCTTTGCAATTTTGGGGAATATTTTCTGAAGTGCAGGTGTGTTAACTCTTCTCTAAATGTTTGGTGGAATTTGCTCTCTCCAACTTACTTCACTTAATACAGTAATCTTTAGGTCCATCTATGTTGCTGCAAATGGCATTTTTTCCCTTCTTTTTATGAATAATATTCCATTTCAACTTTTTTATTAATTTATCAATGAATATTTAGGTTTCTTACAGGTCTTGGCTGTAGTAAATAGTGGTACTATGAACGTTGGGATTCATGTATGTTTTCAAATTATAGTTTTGTCTGGATATATGACCAGAAGTGGGATTGAATGGTCATATTGTAACTCTATTTTTTCATTTTTTAAGGAACCTACATATTGTTCTCCAAAGTGGCTTTACCAGTTTACATTCCCACCAAGAGTGTAGGAGGGTTCCTTTTTTCTCCACATCCTCTCCAACATTTATTATTTATAAACATTTTAATGATGGCCATTCTGACCAGAGTGAGGTGATATCTCGTTACTTTGATTTGCATTTCTCTAATAATTAGTGATATTGAGCATCTTTTCATGCACCTGCTGGCCATGTGTATGTCTTCTTTGGATAAATATCTATTTAGATCTGCCCATTTTTAATTGTTTTAATATATTGATCTCTATGAGCTGTGTGTATATTTTGCAAATTAATCCCTTGTCAGATCATTTACAAATATTTTCTCCCATTCCACAGGCTGTCTTTTCATTTTGTTTATGCCTTTCTTTGCTGTGCAAAAGCTTGTAAGTTTAATTTAGACCCTATTCGTTTATTTTTGCTTTTTTTCTGTTGCCTCAGGAGACTGAAAACATTGCTCTGATTTATGTCAGAGAATGTTCGTCTGTTCTCTTTTAGGAGTTTTATGATATCATGTTTTATATTTAAGTCTTTAAGCCATTTTGAGTTTATTTTTGTATATGGTGTGAGGGAATGTTCTAATGTCAATGATTTGCACATAACTATCCAGATTTCTCACCACCACTGGCCAAAGAGACTGTCTTTTCTCCATTGCATATTCTTGCCTCCTTTGTTGAACACTAGTTGACCATAGGTATGTGAGTTTACTTCTGGGCTATCTCTTCTGTTCCACTGATCACTATGCCTGTTCTTGTGCCAATACCAAGATGTTTTGATGAGTGTAGCTTTGTAGTATTTTCTGAAGTCTTGGAGAGTTATGCCTTCAGCTTTTTCTTTTTCCTCAGGATTGTCTTGGGAATTCTGGGTCTTTTATGGTAATAGAAATGTTAGGATTATTTGTTCTAGATCTGTGAAAAATGTCAAGGGTAATTTCATAATGATTACATTAAATCTGTAGAGCATTTTGAATAGTATGGCCTTTTTAACAATATTAACTCTTCCAATCCAAGAGTGTGGGTAGCTTTCTATTTCTTTGAGTCATCCTCAATTTTCTTTATAAATGTTTTATAGTTCTCAGGGTATAAGTTTTTCACTTCCTTAGTCAAATTTATTCCTATATTTTTAACATGATTTCAAAAGGTTTTTTTTTTAATTTTTGCTTCCTTATATCATTAGTGTAAAGAAATGCAACAGATTTCTGTGTGTTAATCTTGAATCCTCCTACTTTGTTGAATTTATCACTTCTAGTAGTTTCTGTGTATAGTCTATAGGGTTTTCCAAATACAGCATCATGTCATTTGTATATAATGACAATTTTACCTCTTCCCTTACAATTCGTATAACTTTTATTTCTTTTTCTTGTCTGATTGCTGTGGCTAGGATTTCCAATATTATGTTGAATGGAAGTGGTGAGAGGCAACATCCTTGTCTTATTCCAGATTTTAACAGGAAGGTTTCAAGAAACACTTTGTGTTATTTAAACTACAAAACCTTCAAAATATATCTGATTGTTTTAATGAAAATAAATTCTATCCATTTATTCCTATAATAAAATGATCTCAAATACTAAGATGGTTGTTTCAATTACAAATAAAATCATCATTGTTACAACATGTCATCTTATTCAAGATCCATGTTTTCTTAGTATTGCATATCTGGATGAGCCTCCTCTTCTCTGTTGTTTCTGCCACTGCAGACTACTCCTCACACGGGCTCAGTAGGCTTTTAGGTAGTCTTGCTCTAACTCTTCCACCCATCTTTCACCATGCTACATAAGCTACCCTCTCTGAAACAGGTCTCACCAAGCCATATATGTCTAAAATATAAAATGAAAATCCCCTAAATAGTAGGCAGAGATTCCTTGAACTACCACTATAGCTGCTTAGTATTTGGTTTCCTTTATGTTCATTGTCAGTTCCCATCTCATATCTCCATATGTCATCTTCACTGAGCAGGGAACCACACATGCTCCCTTCCATACCCTGCACCTTTGCTTACACTTCACTGTCTTCCTAGAAGCCTATTTCCTACTCTTTCATCACACATGAATTGAAATACCTTCCCCTTCTGTCATTTGGCTGGAATGTTTTCCTTTATTATAGCCCTATACTTAGCATATCACCTGCTTAATTCTTTATTGTATTGGGTGATCTAGTAAAGAAAGAACTAAGTTAAGAGGGTACCCTGACCAATGAACATTAATGCCTAGTCCACCTACCAGATATATGCCTCTTTCTTTCTCTTGGTCCTGACATAATCAACTCTCTACCACTCTACAACTCCTTTTCTTCACAACAAATTTTCTGCAAAAAGTAGTATAATATATTGTTCCACGTTTCCATTGACTCCTCAACTGGCACTATATTTCCCATTTGTTCTTCAGTCCTTAAAATCTGAACTCTTCTCCCATCATGCTACTAAAAATGATCTTGCCGATGTCACCAGCAATTACTGACCAGCAAAGTCCGATCATCAATTTTCAATCCTCTTAGTATTTGACTTCTTGGAGTCTCTAGCATGGCTGACCACACCCTCATTCTCAATATTTTAGGACTATTTCTATAAACCCACTCTCCTCCAGTTGAGATCATGTATCTCTGGCTGCTAATCTATAGGATTCCTTTACTGTGGTTGTCCTCAAATATGGAGCTCCCCATGTCTCAGTTATCTGCTCCCTCTCTAAATCCTCTCTATAGTGATTTTATCCATGTCATTGACTTTACTCTTGGGGCTATTTACTTTGAAATATTCATCTCATCTTATGTGATTCCTCCTGAGTTCTAGCTATATACCAGTTATGCCCATTTTGATATTCTACAAACATCTCAAATCATACACTTATAAAACTGAACTCATTGTCCCATCCACCCCAAAATTTCTCTAGTTTCTCCTTCCATATCCCCTAAAATTAAAACATCATCGTCCTTTTTACTATGTCCAAGAAAGTCATTCCCCCTTCTTTATCCCTCCCCTTAAAATCAATCACTTTGTTAAGACTGATTTCAATGAATAGAAGTAAATTTAAGGTAGCCGAGTAGGAAAAAGTAAAAGGGGATTTGTCATAATGCTGCAGTAGTTTTTATAGGATCCAGGGATAAGAATGCAGCTGGGCCTTATGGGTCAAGAGCAGTTCACTGGTGTTTCCTTTCACATCTGATTTCTGCTTCTCTCTACTTAGCCCTTTCATTCATTTGTCTTGACAGATTGGCTTTCTCTGCTTCTCAGTCCACTCTGTAGAGGAATGTGGGATATCCCATATCTTCCAAATTTTATATTCTCCAGGCAAGAGATCCTTCCAGGGTGGTTAGTTGTGAGCAAGTCAAGTCTGGATAAGAATGGGCCTATATGGTGAAAATGAGGTGCTGAAACCCTCCCCTTATGGACAAGGTAGTCTAATAAGGAAACCATTATGAGCTTGGCAGAAACCCCATGGTCATAATTTTTTTCTCTTAATTCATTGCCTATCCTCATTGCCAATGCCATTGTCCTCATTCAGGTTCTCCATCTTTTTCAGTGACATACCCACATTAGAGTAAATATCATATACATAGTCTTCTGCTCATTTATTTACATACATGTTTCTTGGCTAAACTCTAAAGTGCTTGAGGACAGGCATTATATACTTGCATTTTGCTTCCCCTCTGGTATAATATCTGAGATACAATTGACTACAGGAAATATTTGTTCAATGAATAGGAGATGTATTCTATATCTTAGGATTCTCTACCTAACCTCTCTAACTTGGTTCCCATGCCTGCCAATAACTTTGGGTTATAATTAGAATTCCCATATAATGCTTCTTTCAAGAAGACAATGTGCTGACCACTAAACTTCCAACTTCATTTAAGTCTCACCCTTTTATGAGTTTGGCTATGCAGTCTCTGAGAGATATATACAGGGGTTTTTGTGTTTCCATACAATTTTAAAATACTCTGTTCTAGTTCTGTGAAGAATGTCCTCAGTAATTTGATAGGGATTGCATTGAATCTGTAGATTGCCTTGGGTAGTATAGTCATTTTAACAATATTGATTCTTCCAATCCAAGAGTGTGGAATATTCTTCCATATGTTTGTGTCATCTTTGATCTCTTTCATCAAGGTTTCATAGTTTTTGGAGTATAGGTCTTTTGTCTCTTTAGGTAGATTTATTCCTATGAATTTTGTTCTTTTTGATGCAATAGTAAATGGGGTTGTTTACTTTCTGATCTTTCTTTGTTAGTATATAGAAATGCATCGATTTCTCTGTATTAATTTTGTATCCTGAAACTTTGCCAAATTCCATTGATGAGTTCTAACAGTTTTTCTGATAGTGTCTTTAGGGTTTTCTAGGTATAATATCATGTCATTTGCAAACAGTGAGAGTTTTACTTCTTCTTTTCCCATTTGGATTCCTTTTATTTGTCTTCTCTGATAGCCATGGCTAGGATTTCCAAAACTATGTTGAATAGTAGTGGTGGAGTTCCCATCATGGCCCACTGGTTAATGAACCCAGCTAGCACCCATGAGGATGAGGGTTTGATCCCTGACCTCCCTCAGTGGGTTGAGGATCTGGTGTTGTACTGAGATGTGGTATAGGTCAAAGGTGCAGCTTGGTTCCCACATTGCTGTGGCTGTGGTGTAGGCAACAGCTGCTGCTCCATACCCTAGCCTGGTAACCTCCATATGCCATGGGTGTGGACCAAAAAAGACAAAAGATAAAAAAAAAATAATAGCGGTGAAAGTGGACATCCTTGTCTTGTTACTGATCTTAGTGGAAATGTTTTCAGTTTTCACCATTGTGAATGATGTTAGCTGTGGTTTTTCATATATGAGAGATATATAAACTCTAAGACTTTGATAAAATTCAGTTTCTAGTCCAAAAATCCTGAATGTAATAAGTATGTAGATACTGTAATAAGTTATGAAGATACTGAAAAAAATATTGGTCCAAAGACAAGAGCCATAGCCAAAAAGAGGTCAGATTCTCTGAAAGTAAAGATAATAGTTTTCCTAAGATTAAACAGATTAAAGATAGAAGTCAGGAATGACTCCATGATTCAGAGGTTTTTGGCTCATGAGATACAATTGAAATGAGGAGGGATTCGAAAAAAGCTGCTTTAGTTGAAACCTTAAAAGATTCATTTGGGGTAAGTTGAATTTGAGATGTCCATTGTATGTCCAATGTGAAATTACTGTGCAGACAGGTGGAGTTATAAGACTTAAAGGAGAACAACTTTGGCTAGAGATAAGTATTTGAGAGTTGACAGCATACAGGTAGATAATGGAGTACTGATTATGACAAGGATCATATGCTATGGATTGCCAGCATTCAACTGGCAAAGTTGCCATTAGATTATGGAAAGTGAAGAGCCTGACCTTTTTTTCAAACTGAAATAGAGGATAGAAGGCCATTGTTTGTGATGAGAGATGGCTTATGGTAAGTCTCATGAATACCAATTTTGGTTTTGCTTTTTGCTTTGCTTTTTAACTTCATTGGTTTATAAGCTTTGACTGTTTTTAAATATTTGGAGAAACATTCTGCTGAGATTCAAAATTGCATTCCATAAAGCAGTGGTTTTTAAACTGTAGTATAAGAATAACCTATGTCAGAGCTCATTACAAATTTGATTCCTAGACCTCACTCCTAGAAACATTTATTTAGTGGACTATGAATGAGGTCAAGGTATCTTTGGGGTTTTTCTTTGGTTTTTGGCCAAGTATACTGGGCAAATCTAATGTAGAGTCCATAGATAGCACTTTGAAAAACTCTGCTTGAAGGTAAGCCTCAGACCACTAGCCCATAAGTCAATTGGGTTTTCGCTTCTCCTTCTCACTAATAAAAAACGTACTAGCACCCCCAGCCAATGAAAATTGCTTCTTTGAGGAAGAACACACAAAGACAGGAATTTTATCTCCAAGTTGCAAAGATATAATGCATCTAAGGAGTTTATCTGTTCCATCAAATACACAGGACTGTGATCAATTAACTGTCATCTTCAGAAGTAGAGACTTAACCCACAGTGATAAAAAGCACTCCAGGTCAGCTTTGATGAGGCAAAATAGAAGGTAAAAACAATTAGTATGAGAGGGTTGATGATGGCTTTGATGGTGAGGGTGGATGGGTGGGGTAGAGTTGAGGAGGTGGGTGAAAGTCAGCTAGTGAAATTATTTGCCTAACCCATCAGAAATTGGGACAAAACCCCCAGCTCTGACTTTTGCCTCTCACTCTCTCAGCAGTGTTTCATATGGACAAGGATTTCTCTGATGCACATTCTCTAGATCACTAACTCTTGTCAGATAACCCATAGATAAATCAGCTACAGCCCATGTACAAACATTTTATTGTCAGTTTAAAATATAAACACTGTTTTGAAGAAACAAGGGAACAGAGTATACATTGAAAACAAAGCCTGAAATTTCAACACTAGGGAAATTCAAAGGTCATATGTTGGTAGCTATCTATCTGGTTACAGCTGTAGATTCCTCCACCTGCCCTGAGAAATGATTTATCTGTGGGGCTTTTGCTGAGAGTAAGACACTTTCCTTGCCTGCCTTGACTGTTGTAATACTGAGGCAGGGGCTGAGAGGAGTCATTAAGAAGAGTTTTATAAACAGTGGTGTGCTGGTGCATGGGCTTTCCAAAAAGAAAAGCCCTGATTTGTAGCATTTGCTAATTCACATGGTATAAATTGTCCTACCATGGCCAATTTCAAGGATAATGATTTAATAACCAGACTACACAATTAATAAAAATTTAACAGCTCTCCTGAGCTAGTGCTAGCCCACTCCAGCACACTACTGCTTATAAGTTAACATCAATACCACGTTTCCATAAATATATGTATGTTATGTAACTTTAATTTCCTGAGATGATACACAAATACAAGAGGAACCAGGTACCCCAGTCTTTGTCCCTACAGCTGCTCAGCAGATGTATTTAAAAAAAAAAAAAAAAGACATACTATGAGGCATCTTGGCCTCAGGCTTAGTCTGCTTCCAAGCAGTTTTTCTTACATACAATACAAATATTCTTAAATTAGTTTTTAATGGTGATACTATTAATTAACATAATGTAGATTTTTTACAAATATCCATAAATATTTTAAATTGGGTTTTCATGTAATCACATTACCTACATACCTTTTAATAACAACCCATAAGCAGCTAGTTAATTTTGCAGAGTCCAAAAATTTAACAGACTGTCCCTGAATTGAGTATTATTCATTATTTTTGGAAGTTAACACATTTGACCAAAGTAAGGAAGGAGATTAAGTTGTAGTAAGTCTTGAATAACACCCTGGGTACCCTGCTCCAGGCAAAGAAAAGAAAAGAAATTTGCTGAGAAAGGAAAAAATTGCTGTTGGACTAAAAGGGAATATACTGTCTGAAAATTTTAAATCTGTTAAAGTTTATAGGCTTCTAACATGATAGCAGAAATACCAATCGTAAAGCTAATATAGTATAATACAGTGGGAAGCCCAGGTGCCTGTTAATTACTAGTTCTATGAACTGAACCAAGTTACCTCTATTCCATCTGCCTCTGTATTCTCATAGTTAAAATTGTGCCAAAAATATCTGCCCCATTAAATCTATCGAGTTGCCATGTGGTATATGAAAGTGCTTTGTCATGTAATGATTTCATATTTTTAGCTGGCTCTGCACAGTTGCAAAGTACAGTACTGGTAATACCAATTTGGGGGGTTAGATCTTACTACTAATGATTACTCTTTGTCATTGACATGGTTAGATACATACACCAGTAAATTCTCATGAACTGCTATGTGAAGATTGAAAGCTAGCCTTTTGACCAGCAGGTTTTATAGAGCACCCTGCACTTGATGATGAAATCAAGTGAAATTCCCGAATAAAGTGCATTCCATTTCAATGCCAACTGAAATTCTGTCCCAATATTTCCTAAGAGTGTTCTCTATCCCCTAATCTCATCAACTCCAAAATGGAGTGTTGCTGGCCACACACCCACTCTGACTACATTTTATTAAGAGTGTCTCCTAAGATGAGAATATGGGAAGAATGAATTGAAACAGTCCACAGTCCAAGAATATAAGAACAAGACCAGGCTACTGCCCTGGTCTTTTTTTGCATGCTATATAAGGCTATTATGGGAATAGACCTCATTTTTCCACTCAGGGGTTCAAGGATTAGACAGACACTTTGAAAAGATTTTGTCTTCCAGCCACCCATTTTCATTTTATCATGAACTAGTAAAGTGTCTTTGCTGACCCAACATCAGGGGTAACCAAATGTCTTCAGTGCTTTCTGAGTCTCATTCAATAAGCAGGAGAAATGAAGCTTCACATGCAGAGGAGATCTGTTCATGTTGATTTGTATACCCAGATGAACTGTATGTGTTGAAAATCTTCCTTCTCCATCCTATGCACTGGCATCTCTGCATGTGCTGAAGATGAGGAGACCTAACTGAGTCTCTAGGAGATGAATTGGGGATTTGCTAGCAGAAAGATCCCCCAGTATGTATTATTTTTTAGAACCTGATGTTCAGCATTGAATATCAAGTCTATTACATCTCCAGCATGAAATTCATAAGCCCCTCCTACATTCTGGACTGTAGAATTGTTCGTTAGAGATTGTATGGGGTCTTCATTCCTACGTAGCAACACCTCAAAAGGAGCTTGCCCCTTGTAAGCTGTGTTGGGAGCCACTTGGCCATAAATTAAATACAAGCCATTCTGAAGTATCTTCAGCCTCCAATCATCTGTCTTATTCACACAAGAAGGCTCAGGAGATGGCATTTGCCATTTTGAAGGTAATGGTCCTATAAGACACATGAGAGAGAGAGAGGAGGGGGGAAAAAAAGGAAAGCATAGTTATTTAATTATTTCATCTTTTTCCTGATTATAGATCTTTCCCACTTACAAGCTGTTGTTTTTCACCTGGCCTATACTAGTTCTCTCCAACGACAATTTTAATATTTTGCTATCTCCTTATTCCTTGTTTTAGAGAAGTCACAAATCCTAAGTGCATCTCTTTTTGGGGAGCTCTAAGGAAATAAATTTGGACTAGAGAAATGGGTTAATTTTAGGTGACACTGCATCTCTTGTCAGTCAATATTTGTGAAAGGAAAGAAAGGAAGGAGGGAGAGAGGAATCTGGTGATGTGACCAGTTAGCAGGCTAGGATGCATATTCATGTTTCTCTCTGTAAATAGTATTTACCATGCATCACTTGATCAAGAGACCTTCTCATCAATCTGTATAAAATTATGCTCTTCTATAACTCCCTCCCTTTACCTCGTTTTAGTTTCCTTCATAGAAGCTCTCACTATCTAGCATATTACAAATTCAGTTCATATTTTTTGGTCTACTTTTACCCATGTGACTATAACATCTTTGGGTACACGTACCTGTCTATTTTGTCTATTGCTATATCTTCAGCACCAAAAAGAATTCCTGGTACATAGTATGTGCTGAGTAAATATTTCTTGATTGAATGAGAGGTATACTGTGTCTAAGTGATGGCACTTCTGTTTATGGGCTTGTATCAGTCAAGATCCATTTGGGATAGCATTATCCAAACCCTCCAAAAATAGCTACTGGTAAATTCATGAGTTTTTAAATGGAAATAATTTGTTTGTTTACATATAAGTATCCCTGGCTTATTGCTGTTACAGGGGACAGGGAAAGGGTTAAGATGTAGTTATTTACTTTCATAGGTACGTTTAAGATTTACATATTTTCCTCATGATTTTTTAAACAGAGATATGATTTCAGAGTCCCAGGAAGTGCCTTTAGCTCCCCCAATACTTACCTGCCCTGTTCTCTAATTCTCTACATTTTTTGTTATGGGGGCAAAGCCTTTATAGAAAGAAACCTTGATTTTAAAAAATACCCTGAAAGAGATAATGCATTGACTCAAATTCTCATTTATATATAAGTGACTGATATAAGCTGGAGCTTTCTTTCTTAACACTGAAGCTGGCTTGACTGATATAGATTCTAGAGAATAATGAACGGGAGATCATTAAAGAAAAAAAGCAAAGTCTCCTTGTATTTCCAACTAGCCTAGAACCCAGTAAATTTCTTCCTGCTTGACATGTAATGGGCAATAGGCAAGCCACCAGGAAGAAACATCACTGGTTCTCATGTTTAATTCTGTGAAATGTGATGGGGGCCATTTAAAGACCATCTTAACATCACTTGAGGTTCTCAACTTTTATCACATCAAGAAGGAATTTCAAACATATCATGAGAAGTTTCACCCCACTCACTGGAAAAACAAAAATGAATCACAAAGGCAGAGAAAAGTAAAAAGAGATTCCCTAATTCCTACAAGCCAGGGAAGCCTGGCTGTTGCACCGTTTAGGAAAACAAAGAAATGCAGTTAACTCTAGGAATGTTCTGCTCTTCACTGAAAATGGGTGTTTGACCTCAAACCAGTAAAAAACCCAAAATACATTCATTTTCAATTTGGGATATCTTCTGAGAAATACCCTAAAGCTCAGTGAAGCTGAGGACCAGGCCACTGCTCTGTCAGGATAAGTGACTCCGGAGCTAAGAGGAGGGGACAAAGGAACAGAGGAAGGGACCATGCCCTTAACTCTCATTCCTTTTCTATATATTTGGAAACAAAAATGGCACTACACACTCACTGTACTGGACACTAAAAATATATGAAATGTGAGAAGGATTTGGAGTTTATCACAGAGAAATTCTGTAGGAATCTGAAATTTGTGCTTATTAAAACAGAGAATTAAAAATAGATTATAGGATCTCAAATCCCCAGGCCTATTGGAATGCCATAGTCTTCATTAGGGCATAGGTTTGTCCATCTGGTTCACCTAGGAAACTTCAGTTCCTAAACAAGAACTTGGCACATGATAAGCAATTATAAATAGTGATTGAAGAACAGCTAAAATAGAATGTGTGCTTTATTAATGCTGGAGCTTGCCTTTTGCATCAAATACTAGGAAAAGTAAAAAGGAGGCATATAAGACAGGTTACTCACCAAACTTCGCTACACATGGCCTGTTGGAGGTCTGTAGGGGAAGAAGAGGAGGAACTGGTCATGATGACAGTTTCATAATATTCTTGATTGATTTATTTAGAGCTTCTGATTGCTAAAGTAAATTTCTTTTCTCTAGACACATTTTAAAAAGTCCCTCCCTCCACCTTGTCCCTCAGCTTTCCTTTACAGATTAAAAAAAAATAAAATAAAATAAAAAAAAAGGAGGGAGCCAGGTTTTTCTTTTTGTTTTTTGTTTTTTTTTTTCCCCTCTATTTTAAATCCTGCACATGCAGCATATGGAAGTTTCCAGGCCAGGGACTGAATCCAAGCCACAGCTCTGACCTACACCATAGCTGTGGCAACACTAGATGCCTAACAGGATCCTTAACCCACTGTACCAGGCCAGGCCAAGCATGGAACCTCTGCCTCAGCATCTACCTGAGCTGCTACAGTCAGATTCTTAACCCATTGTACCACAGTCAGAACTCCTCCTTCCTTTTTCTTTTATTACCCAGCTATCCTTTTGGGTCCTCTAAGAAAAAGTTAAAAACTCCTTTTCTCCACCTAACTTCTACCTACAGGATAGCTATCTGATCTTGAATTCTCCTCCTCTTAGGCTATAAAAATTTTCTGTAAATAATAGTCTCTGCACCCCAGTAACTACACAAGGTGATCCACTCACATGTAAGAAGAAAATAATTGAATTTCTATTTATGTTTATTTTAAAATAAAGGAAATTAAGCTATAGGAATATTTATACTTCAGATTGATTAAGCCACGCTTATTGCATACATAGACAATCACGCATCATATACAGTAACTGAGATACCCTGAGAAGATCTCAGTTTCAAACTGTTGCAACATCCACAGTTAACATGCTACAAGAAGCCATCAGTGTGGTTAATTTTATAAATACAGACATTTAAATGCTAAAGCCTTTAAAATGCTTAGTACATCCACTAACATTTTTGTACCATGTAGTTTTTTTGTTTGTTTGTTTGTTTGTTTTTACTTCCTTTGGTCAAAGTGCTTAGGAGATTTTTTTAGCTTAAATGTGATGCAAAATTTTCCATGATTAAGATTTCTCCAGCTTCTATGCTAGGAATAAATTAAAGGGTGACAAGGGCAAAAGCACTGAGACCAGTTAAGAGATGAGTATAATCATACAGGCAAGTGCCTCTGACCAAGGTGCTAGCAGCAGAGATGATGACAAGTGATTGGAAATTGAGCCAATAGAGTTCCTGACATGGATATGGGATGAGAAAATGAGAAGAAACAAAGATGACACCAAGATTTGGGGCATGAGTAATTAGAAAGATAAAAACTGTTAATTACTGAAATGAGCAAGATTTAAGAGGAGTAAATTGCAGGGAAAGAATCATGAGTTAATTTTTTGAACATGTCAAGTTTGTGATATTTTATTAGACATCCAGGTAGGAGTGTCAAGTGCCAGCTGGTTTTAAGAATGGAATTTAAGGAATTCTGATAATATAATTTTAGGAGTCTTCAGTTTCTATATGGTGCTTTAAGGTATGAAACAGCGTTAAGAACACCAAGTTAGTAGCTAAAGACAGAAAGGAGTATTGGGACACAGCCATGTTTAGAGATCAAGGAATAAGAAAGAACTTACAAAGGAGACCAAGAAGGAAAGGCCACCTTTCAATTATAAACCATGGAATTTAAATTGTGTAAGGAAAGAAGAAAGACACGAATGGAGTGAGGGACAATCAATTTAAAATAAGAACTTTGCACTATTGCATGATAGATTTAAAATTTACTGTCATAACATAGTAAGCACAAAGATGAATTCTTCCATTTTTATCTATATACTTCTTTGTGAGGTAATTTTTCAGTTATGACAGTCAAAACTATGAATCAAGGTAAATTAACCTAGAATATAACTTTGAAATTAGTTTTAAAAAGTATTAAACTAATTAAGAAAATAAACATATTTATCAAATTACTAAAATATTTCAATTACTTTAGAAATGTTTATATATTATCATATAAAAATACAGCATTTTGGTAAAAGCAAAATGGTTTTTCACTGAATAAACTACACTAATCATGTTATTTGGTTCATCCTTATAAATTTCTATTTTGTGTATCTTCTTTGTACACATAATGTTAGTTCTCATCTATTACTTATAACTAGCATATATATTGGGACCGTACTCAAAAACATTTTGTTGATAGATACAGTCAATGTTTGGAAGTCATTATTCTAGGGGATAAATCACAGGATTCCTACAGTTGTTTTTGCTCTTGCAACTATTTCATCCTCACTTTGGGGTTTCTTAGATGCTGAAATTCAGTTTAGTCTAACCCAAGAAAGCATGTGATAGGGACTCCCTTAACTTCAACTTTCTCATTTTTAAAATGAGGGAAATAGTATTACCTAGACCATTGAGGTTGTTTATAGGTTTAAAGGAGGTAATTCTTATTAAAGGTTTTGCCCAGATATTCTGTCTGGTCCTGTTTCTTAAGTATTAGTTTTGATAAGGATGCCAATTATAATGAAGAATTAAAACCTGAAGTGCCAGAAGTTCCCTTTGTAGCTCAGCAGCAATGAGCCTGACTAATAGCAATGAGAACACAGGTTCAATCCCTGGCCTTGCTCAGTGGGTTAAGGATCTGGCGTTGCTATGAGCTGCAGTGTAGGCCAGCAGCTGTGGCTCCGATTCAGCCCCTAGCCTGGGAACTTCCATATGCTGTATGTGTGGCCCTAAAAAGAAAAAAACCAAAAAAACAAAAAATCTTTGAAGCACCTACATTCCCAACCTTATACTATAATTGTAAGCAAGAGAAACAAATGTAATTTATGGTCCATGCCTCTTTAAGAGTTTATAATCTTTCTAGAAAGACATGATTCAACACATTAAGCAATTGGGTAACAATCTAAATATAAATGAATGCTAAAATATGTACCACAGATAACATCTATGCTGTCTACTCTCATGTATAAAGAGTATGGAGAAACTGAAGGCTACAGACAAATGAATTGCCAGGGAGAGAAATCCTGGATACTGCAGTGTGGGTTCCCTTAATGTCTATTTAGAGCTACAGAAACCACCACTGTGATGTTCTATAATTATTGCCACAAATGAAAATCTGTCTAATCATAAAAATCTTGTATTTGGCAGTAAGGCAGAGTCTTACATTGAGGAATTGAAATGGATAAGGAACACCCATTTTGTTAAGTCTTTTTAAAATTTATCTTCCTTGAAAAGCCATTAATAAGAATGGTGTAAATATGAATCAGTACCATCTACAAGAATCTAGGATGGGTCAGGCATTGTACTGTCTCATTAATCCTTACACAACTCTGTAAGGTAACTAGCATGCTCATTTGCAGATGAGGATATGAGAAGGAGGAGGATTATGTAACTAGCCCAAGGTTATGCAGCTTATGGAAGGCCAGGCTAAGGTCCAAACTGAGCCTGGCTGACTCAAAAGGCTCACCCCTACCATTCTGTGGAACAATCTGTGTTTCTACTTCTGGTGATGTTTGGAAGGAATAAATATCCACTTACGAAGAAGCACCTAGGACTTTCAGTTTAGCTAATTCATTTTTGTTTAAAAGGATCAGTTTCTCTTGTAACTCGTTTTGATGTAAGCCTAGATTTACGTAGTTGGGTTATAATAAATAAACTTAATATTTATTTCTCCAAACCAACTCTAATTGGATCATTTGGAGATAGAACCTACTCTCCTTTTCAGAACAAGCTTAACTTTCCCTTGTGAAAGGATCCTTCATTTCAGTGAAGCAAAGACTCTTCTGAGGAACATTAAGTTTCTCAGAGACCATTTCTATGAGGTTATTTTCACCTAGGGGGAGATCAAATCCCTGGGTACATAGCAGATCCTTTCAGTGAAATGTCTTCTGAAAGAGAGGGTGTGTGGGGGTGGGGTGCATGTGTGTGTGTGTGATTCATTCTCCCAAGGAAACTTCTGTTGGTCTTGAAGAAGTTACTTCAAATTAGTGCCTGAGAAGCAGGAAGGTGGGATTTTGTATATAAAAACCAGAGTGGAGACTAAAATAATGTAAACTCCGAGGTCACAGAGTATTGTGAGAAGCTGGAAGTGGCCACTCATAATGACTCATCACCCCACCAGCCACTCAGTCTTCTTTTCCAAAAATACTAATCTGCAGTCAATAGGGAAAGAGAAGTACAGGCCAGTGGAAAGTGGAATACAGGAGCTGATATTATTGCCCTTTTGGCCAGGCATTGGCTTTTCCCATTAAAAACTAAGCCTCTGTGACATTCTGTCAGGACAATATCCTGAAAACCTTTCAAAGTTCCCCCAAATTTGAAACTCTCCTTCTTTAGAGGCAGAACTTTTCATTGAGAAGATGCATGCTGTCTAGGAGAGAGAATCCAGAATCAGAGCTCAAACACAGGAACGGATTAAATTCAGTTCCGGCAAGAGGTGACCTAGATGCCTCAGGCAATATGAGCCCTCCTCTTTTCCTTTGCAAGAGCAGCTGTATGCTTTTGAGAAAGGCATTTCCCTTCTCTCCTATGCCCTGATTCTCCAATCACATGCAAGAACAGATGACACCTAGAACATACCTTGTGTTCTTTCAGGTCACAGGGCTAATGGGATGTTAAGGTGATTTGGGGAAGGAAAAGGCACTTTCAAATTTAAGTTGTTGCTAGTCTCACCCTTCCACTTCTTCAGAAATCTAAACACTCCGAATTCCTGACAAACTTTTTTTTCTGCTCAAAGCTTCCCTGTTCCAGAAGGTTCAGAGTTCTACTTGATAGATTCCTTGAGACAGTGGGAATGTAATCAGAAATTCCTCTGCTGCACACCCTGTGTACAGTTATAAAACACAAATTAATGGGCTACTGTGTAAAAATTTGGCCAAAGCTATCTTTGCCCTAACTAAACTAACACCAGAACTACAATGTATTCTTCCTTCTGCATCTTTTCTTAGTTGCTTTCAAACATCTTTAGTAGTTCCATATCTTTGAAATCTTCACTGTCTGATCCCCTTAGAAAAATGTTTCTGCACTCACTGATTTCATATCATGACCTTACTTAGGTGGGCATATACTACTTTATTCTCTGCAAGACTCAGAATCTTTAGATGGACCCAGGAACAGGCTAAATTCTACATTAAATAAAGCATTTCTTATTTTGTTTTGGATCAGTGCCATATAGTCAACAGTGAGAAAAACTAAGACCTAATGTATCTCTATTGCCTTCTCTAAGACCCACAACTTGGGCTGGAGCTCAGTGGGAAATTCCTGATAAGCATCAGGGGCTTCCCAAATAGGAAAGTACTTCCTTCTTCCTCCACTAAGCTCTCCCTGATCAACCTAGCCCAAAGTCATTGACCCCTTTTTTTGAACTCCTATAGCATTGATATTCCATACAACCCTTAGAAAAATTATTAATCACTGTATTTCATATTAAAAGGGACATTATAGTGAAAAAAATCCATTTTCCTACCACTATTTCTTCAGATAAAAAAAAAAACTGAAGACCAGAGAACCAGAAAGATATGCTATCTTTCAAATTCATACAGCTATTTATTGAGAGGCCTAGAACCAGAATCCATATCTTTCTACTCCTATTCAGTGCCATTTCCCTCCTCTGAGATACACTAACCACCTGTTACTTACCTTATTCTGTCTAATATCTCTTTATGTCTTTTTCCTCAACAAGACTGTAACTTGAATCCCATTCCTTGAGGGAAAGCCTCGTGTTTTGCATCTTATTATTTATGCTAAGAGGGTTTAGCAAAGGTCTAGAAAAGAAGGAAATACTCCAAAGGCTTCTGTCAATTGACTGATTCCCTCTAACTCATTTCTGCTGCTAACACTTAGAACTTTCTACTACTTTTTATTTCAAAACATTTATATAAGCCTCAAAATCCATATGCCATGACAAAACTGGAATTATATTTACATTATCTGTACCCACATGTCTCTATCTTCAAGTTAGCTCTAACAATACTGAGTGACATTGATAATAACTAGACTTACCAAAGCAAAATGGAGTACAATAAACAGCAACCTTAGGTACTGTTGTCTCCTTACCTTGAGTGGGAGAAAAGTTAAGATTAGTGCACTGAAGGAGCAAAGTAATAGCAAAATAACTATTGTTGAGTAGAGTAGCCATTGCTTCCAGGATGGTCTCTGTGCTGCGTGAGGACTTGAATGGCTTAAAGGCATATTCTCCATGTGGCTCAAACTCATTCTCTGCAGGAATGAGAGTTGTGAAAAGCAGAAATTCAGAAGTAATGAGCACATGATTCAACTAGTCAGTTTTGTAGTATAGCACTAAGTAGTGGGTGTAAGAGGCGGAGTTTTCCTTCTGATCTGGGTGTTGGAAAACGATACTTTTAGCCTAAGTGCTGACTAACATTTGGCACCAGACCAAAGGTGCTGGAACTGAGGGCTAGAAGCCAACACAAACACAGATGATTTAAAAAAAAAAAACCCAACAAGGGAAGTTAAGAGGAAAAATAAATATTTTCTGAAGCAAGAGGAACTATGGAACTATTCAACATTACAAATTATTTCCAGATAAGAAAATTACTTTTGTAAGAAAAAGAATGAAATTCAAGATGAAGGTCTATCATACTCCAAATATCATGTTTGTGGGAGGCAGTAGGTCAGGGAGCTAAGGATGCTGGGGTTCATGGTTTGGGAAAAATATTTTCATCAATTGCTAGGGTATACAATGTGTCCATTCTGAGATAATCTCTAGAAAACAGTAATGTATTACTAGAATTTTATTTTTAAAAATATGTCAATAACAACAAGCTTAGTTTTTTCATACCTCACCATTTTAATACTCTGAAATTTCAATGCTGACATCAGACAGAAATAAAGTTATCATAGAAAAGGATATTTTCATGCACCCTGTCCTACCATCTGAGTTTACACTCTATTCCAAAAAACTTCCTAGCACTAAAACTGTTGATTTACTACACTAAAATTGAGGAAATCTCCGGTTCTCTCTCCTGGTTCTTTATGCCTTAGCCTTTTCATTTGTTAAATGGAATGCCTACTTTTTTTTTTTTAACAGAGTTCCAGAACCACATAGTAGACAAAAACATGGACTTTTAAATCTGACAGACCTGAGAGGGGAGCCTGGTCCTGCCCAGCCTTTATCTTCAGTGGCCTTCAGCATTTGCTTGATTTCTTTGTTTCTTGGCTATAAAATGGAGAAAAATTTCAACTTCAAAGACTTCTTCAAGAATGAAACAGGCATGAAAGGTTTGGCTCATAAGAAGTGTTCCATAAGTGTTTCTCTCTTCTCCACCCTTCTTAGATGTGTTGTGAAGACTGAGTCGATTACGAAATCCTGGAAAAAAATTTTTTTAATATTTAACACAGAGGACAATTCAACTGAAGTTCATTTAAATGGAAGGAAATAAAATGAAAGTATTTAAAAGAAAAAAAATTATAAAGAATCAAATATTTCATGTGAAGGGAAAAGCCTTGATATTTAACATCTCCATTTATGAAAGAGACCGCAAAGGATAATAGAGGTTGAGAGGTATATCACACCACTAACAGCTGGGTAAGAGTGGAGTGGGAACCTGGGCCCAGGGGTACCTAAGTTTTTTTTAAGCCCATCATCTTGTTTTAGTACCACTGTAACTGCAGCAATATTTCTCACTGAGTTGTCAGCTTTAACATGGCCCTATTTTACCTTGATCAAATAGTATCTCTGAAGCGAAGAGTCACCAAACCACACAAGAATAATTTTTCCATACAAAATTATTATTTTTGTGGCTCTGCCCTAAATGCTTTGATGTAGGGATGAATAATAAACCGACTCCAGAAGAGTCATGCAACGTATCTACAATTCTCCCTTTTCATCAGATCCGAAATGCATGTGTATCAGCACAGAATTTAAAATTGACCACTGAAAAGTCAGACTCCTTTCTGCTTCTCTGATTCGTTGCTTCTCCAGATTTCTCTTCAAATTTGGGGTAAAATTGCCTCTGCTTACTCACTTCAATAAATATTTAAATAAGGCTATGTTCCAAATAAAATCCAGTTCCTTCTTCTTCTGCCCTTAACCAAGATGAGGCTCTGGAATATCCTGATTAATTATTTCAACCTTATGAAAATATCTTTAAAAAGATGACAATGCTTATCAGAAGAATACATTCCAAGGCTTCTTTCCATGAACCAGGTTCTGAAATGAAGAAATTTCAGTTTAGGACAAGTGACAGTAGGGAAGACTTTTGAGAGTCTGATAGCTTACACTAAAAAGAGACCAGTGTAAGCTATCAGAATTGACATCTTAGATGTGAGAGCTCAAGATGTGACAAGAAATAAATGAACACCAAACCCAAGCTCTTATGTTTATGTCTTGTCACTGTCTCATACTCAGAATAAGATTTTTTTCAATTAAGTCCAATTAGCAAATCCATGTCAAAGATTGTCTAGCAGCCTAGTACTATGCTAAGAGCTTTGAGAGATATTTAAAAAAGCACAGATGTCAAGGAATTTGCAATGCAGCTAGATTAAAACCCTTGCACATAGCATAACATGAACCCAAATGAATGCTAGAAGAGAGAGCCTCGGAAAGCAGAAAGATCTAGAAAAGTTAAAATAGTTGAGAAGACAGGTTGGAAATGGATTGTTTGAAGGATAATGGAGGGGACTCTTGAGGCAGAGGTAAAACTTGAGATGTAAATATCCATAAATGTTCAAGATTTTTAAAAAGAATGCAATATGAACAATGACAAAACACCATACTTTTAAATAGATCTGGTAGTTCTCATTCAAAAGCTGCAAAATGAGGAATTTCAGAAAAACATGTAGAAGAATATTTTCTTCCTATTTTTTTCAGATTAAAAAAAAGCATGCAAGATACACCAGATTAAGCAGCTTAAAGTGGTTGTTTTGAATTCAGAATGAATTATATATAGAGAAACTTGGCTATACAGTTCAGTTATTGACTAAATCACACCAAGACATGGGCATGAATTATGTGCTTTGTGCACTATTACATTTGAACATCAAGCAGCTCTGAGATGACATCTCCCTTTATAAAAATGATGAAACCGACATTCAAGAGGATGGATCGTTTGTCCATACAGATATAACAGGGATTGAATCCCCATGTGATGGACCTCAAAACTCAGTTTTTCCACTCTCAATGCTGAAATATGTAAAGTAGATATGTAGCACAAACAGAGTGGGATGTGTATTAAAATCCGTGAGAGCATTAGATCAGCATTAGATTCCTCCAAAATCCTGGATCACTCAGGTCTGTACTCCCTGCCGCATTTCCCTATATACTATTTACCATGATTTATCCTTGTGATACTTTATGGTCTACACTGTCATGTCAGAAATATGTGATGTGTCAGAACTCAGTAAGGGACACTACACAACTAATTTTGCCTACTCTGGATATCAGAGAAGTCATTGTTGTGACAAATAATTTGGCTTGGAGATACATGCATAAATACGATAGAAAATAGACATGATACTTAAATATGGTTTTAAACTTAGAATTTTATGAAGGCAACAATAGTCGCTTAAGATTAATAAATGCCTCCTCTGTAAAGAGAATTATATACAGCTTATTATACATAGATATGCATGTTTACATATTTGCATATTCTATGTACAACACATTCTAAACAATACATTGAGACATATTAATTTCCAGATCATTCTAAGAAACTAGTAACTCTAACCAGGGTGGTCTAGGAACGAGTTTGAATTAAAACTCTATTTGTCTTCCATGACTTGAGGACACTTTTCTATACCCCAAACTGTCTTGTTCTGGGCTTTTTTGGCAGGTCCATTTTTTTTGGAGCCCTTAATAAATTCTTCATTGTTTGTCTATGTTTTACTAACTCAAATATAGCCTTTAAGCAAAAAGTCTATTGACAAATTTCTAAGGAAGCCTTCCTGTGATGGGTACATTCCTTGCTACCAATCTTTGAGAAAGGTTATGTGGGGTTGTAGATCTCTGTCTAGCCTCTATGTGGGTGGCTTGTTGTTGTTGTCTTGGTTGGGGGAGGGGAGGGTCCTCTCTACCTAACCAGTACTGTGTCAGTGTCCTGACCATGGGAGGAGCATTTTAAACAACTTTTGAAGAGAAGAATTACTTTCTTCTTGGAATATGGACTGAAAATAAGTCATTGTGCAATATGGCATGACACTTCCTATTTATAACCATCAAATATCACCCTAGAATCCATAATGAAAGGGATTTGCTGTTAAATTATATCTTGCCCAATATCAAATGGATCACTAAGGAATGATGCATTTCACCAGTCAACCGAATTTAAATAAGAGGATCTTAATATTCCTGAGACTAAACAACCCCCAAGTTTTCTGGATTTCCTTGGGCAGCCCTGGTGGAGAGGACAGGGAAGGTATTTTCCCTTTACAATTCAACTTGTTTTCCTCATGTGACAAGCTCCACAAGTGGACAACAATCAGCATATTCACTGCATTCAACACCCACCTGTGACACGTGTTCATACAAACATCTGTACGACATTTTCTCTTCTGGATTTTCCATTTTTAGCACTGGTCCTTCACCATTAGATTTATCTAATGGTTCATGGTTAGATTTGTTGGCACTGGGAACCTGGATGAGTTAGATTTGTTGGCACTGGGAACCTGGATGAGTAAGGAAAGGCTTTGGCTTTTCTATATGAAATGATTCCAAAATACAGCAAAAGGACATCATTCCTCTTGACCATTTAGAAAACATTATCAAGTGCCTTCTATGAACCAAGGAACTTAAATACTGATAGAAAATGGCTAGTCTGTAATTTCTTATGAGTTTTTTTTGTTGTTGTTAGGTTTGGTTTTTATGGGTAACTATAGAAAGAGACAAATACACAAGGCAATGTGAGGAGAAGTGTGACAATAGGATGAGAACCAAATACCTGACCACACTTGGGTTAAGGGGAGGTTTTATAAAGGAGGCAATGTTGGAGTTTCCATTGCGGCTCAGCAGTAACTAACCTGAATAGTATCCATAATGATGCAGGTTCAATCCCTGGTCCCACTCAGTGGTTTGAGGATCTGATCTGCAGTGTTGCCAAGAGCCACAGTGTAGGTCATAGACACGGCTTGGATCTGGTGTTGCTATGGCTGTGGTGTTGGCCAGCAGCTGCAGCTCTGATTTAACCCTTAGCCATGGGTTATAGCCGAGAAAAAACAAAACAATAAATAAATAAATTAGGCAATGTCTAGGCCAATAAATACATCTGAAGAGACATGACCAGATAAAAACTCCTAATATCCCATTCCCCTAGGCTAATCAATTGATAAAGTAAATTTATTAATATGTTATATACTGATAATTTGCTGATAGCATAATATATAAACATATATGCTATATATCCTACAATGTATAAGTACATATATATTTAATGCATGTGCATGTAGTCTTAGTGTTTCAGGTACTTTACCTGGCAATGGTGAAATCAAAAGGAGTAAAACAGACCTCTGATCTTAAGAAATCAATCATCTGGTAATTGCTCATTCTCTTACATTGGAGTCTTCCAAACTTGCACTGAAAATACATTTCAATTTCAAGACAAGTTTCACTTATTTCTTTTTTGTATGACTTCATGTAACATTCCCAATTTCCCAAGTGAGACTTGCCTAAGCATCTGGAGTTGTTCAGGCAAAGGTACTCATCTATCCAGTTTGTTGACTCCAGCCCTGATTACAGTAGGATGTTCCACTGTAAGGAGGAAATCTCAGGCTGATGTGCCAGTGGAAAAAACACTGAATCACAAGCACTGTGGAATGCTGCTTGATGCAATGGTGCCAGCAAAGGTAGCAGGCAGTTTCCATTTGCTAAATAAAGAACCAAAAGTCCTGAGGAATTAGCTATGAATATTAGTCAAGGTTAACATTATTTCAGATCATTCATCACCCAACAACCCCAAGGGAAATCTCTTTGGCTGAAAGAAGGATGTTCTCCACCCAACACGTACACAGCTTCTAATATCCTCTCTGGTCCCTCATCTCATAAATTCCTAGATCCTGTCAGGCACTCTCCTCTCCAATGGCAACACTACTGAGTGTTAATTTCAAATATAAGCCATAAAAAAAGAAGATAGAAAAATATAAAGAGGAAAAACAAGAAAAAAATACATATTAAAAGCCTGTTCTCTTCGGGTCCTTGTATTTAAACATTCACATGCATTATTAGGTTTATTTAATCCTCATAACAACATTAGAAAGTAGCCTTTGGGGGCAGTAAACATTAGAAATAGTGCTGTTCACTGCTCCCAAGGGCTACTTGCTAATGTTGTGGTGAGGACTGAATAAACCTAATAATCCATGGGAAAGTGCAGCACACAATAGCCAAGATGTGGAAGCAATGTAAATGTCCATCAAGAGAGAAATGGATAAAGAAGATGTAGTAGAAATATACAATGGAATGTTAGCCATAAAAAAGAAAAAAATAATGCCATTTGTTGCAACATGGATGGACCTAGAGATTATCATACTAAGTGAAGTAAATCAGGCAGTGAAAGACAAACATGTGTTATCACTTATAATCTGTTCTTTGTGAAACAGAAACAGACTCACCAACTTTCAAAAAACAAACTTATGGTTACCAAAGTGGTCAGGTATGAGGAGAGAGAGGGATGGACTGGAGGTTTGGGATTGGCATATGTACATTGTGGTATATGGAATGACTGGCCAATAGGGACCTGCTATATAGCACAGTGAACTCTACCCAATATTCTGTGATAATCTATATGGGAAAAGAATCTGAAAAGAATGAATATGTATATATGTATAACTGAATCACTTTGTTGTACAGCAGAAATTATCACTATGTTGTAAATCAACTATACTTCAATAAAACTTTAAAAAATGAAAAAATGGAAAAAAATTAAACTTAAAAAAGAAAGTAGCCCTTATTAGTCCCATTTTACAGATGAGAAAATTGAGGGTAAGAGCTATTTAACAACTTGGGAGTTTCCATTGTGGCTCAGTGAGTTAAAAACCTGAATAGTGTCCATGAGGATGCAGGTTCGATCCCTGGCCTCACTCAGTGGGCTAAGGATCCAGCATCGCTGCAAGCTGCAGTGTAGTTTGCAGATGCAGCTTGGATCCAGTGTTGCCGTGGCTGTGGTGCAGGCCTGCAGCTGAACCTCCAATTTGACCCCTAGTCTGGCAACTTCCATATGCTGCAGGGGCAGCCATAAAAAGAAAAAAGAGAGAGACGTTTAACAACTTAACCAAAGTCACAGAATTACCTAAAACTCAAATCCAGATCTGTTTAATTCTAAAACCTATTCTTTCCATTATGTCTTTGTGTGTTCATAAGTACCCGAACTTGGCTTTAATAGGGGAAGGATTTTAAAATGAGAAACAATTTATAGTATTATGGATCCTTAAGTGCTCTACTTCCGAATATCATATCTACTATATATCTTTTGAAGAAAAAGTACTATCTATTTCAAACAGACATGATTTTTTGCTCTGCCTTCAATTTCAAATTCTTCCTTTTATTCCATCTTAACCTCAAAATGATTTGGATTTTCAGATGGATCTAGAGTCACAATGAAATTTTAAATTAGGATAGAGATATTACTTGCTATTTCTAGTTCCAAAACTATTTCCATCCAAAACAATTTCCCCAAGCAAATTTTTCTTAGCAAAAAGAGAAAAAAGAAAAATATTTTATACTTCAATGCTATATATATATATATATATATCATGCATTTATTGAAAATTTTATCCTTCATGCTAATTTAAGGATAAGAATATTAGCAAAATGTGTTGACAAACACAGAGTCAGAGGGAATATAACTAAAAGAGAAATTTAGTTCCAAGTGAGTTGTGGTAACTCAATGGAGAAGTTAGTTGTGGTAGTTTCAATGGAGAAGAAAACAGTGGTTCTAGAAAGTCCAAAGGGAAGACAGGATAGCAACTGCAGTAAAAACAGCTGATGATTTCAACAATCATTAGAGTCATTCATGAATAGGCTGAAAATGCAAAGATGTGTGGAGATTCCTCTGGTAGTAACAATGTTGACAGCAATAAGAGAAGCAACAACACCAATCTTGTTTAAGTACCTTGTATCTTTCAAGCAGGAATTGGTCAGCACCTAATAAGGACCAGACCATGCTGATTTGAAGTCAACCAATGTGTAAGACCTTTTTAGGTTGAGAGAAGCAAGTGTGTAAATTCACTATCAACTATATTTATATGAACAAATAAAGCATGTGGTTTGCCAGTGAATGAAGGGACAAGGAAACTAAATGGCATAGACTTCTGAAATGAATGAGCTATGGAAAGGAGAAATGGTTCCCAGCATCTCCAAGTCCAGCCTTCCTTTTGTCTACTACCCCAGTCTCATATAGTGGCTTGGAGCTATTGGACATGGGGAGCCCAAAACTTCCCAGCTCCTATTGCTCTTCAGTGTTTTGAGGTGGGAGAAAGAGCTTCAGGAAAGCACCTTGGTGAAGTAGAAGGAATCCAGCCAAGGATTCACTGGTTCAGATTCTGGGTTTGAGTTTTTCCATTTAGCTACCAAGTGACATGGAACATGTGAAAAAAAAATTCTTTGGACATTAGTTTCTTTATCTGTAAAATAATGTAAAGTTCATTTCAAACTTCAAAGCTCTCTATAAATGTTTTGTGTTTGGTATGTTTTCCTGTCTTTACAATTGAACTCACTAAGGTACTTCCTACTTTATTACTTATTCTTTTCCTCTGCTATAGAATCTAATGTGTGTTTCCCTACAGAATCCCCCCTCTATACACATACACTCACTTTATTATGTGATGGGAAGTGAATAGAACTGTAAAGTAGCCAATTTTATTAAGTATGTGTTTAGTTCACACATCTAAAGAAAATGGCAGAGAATTTGGACATTTTTAAAATCTAAAATGTGAGTACACATGGAACTTACAGGCCCCCCCAAGTACAAAGGCCCTTACATTTACCTGCTTCTTGTTTGTAGAAAAGTTAAAGTCTCCCAGGCATTGTTGAATCACAAAAGAGCAGTCAAGCAGTTAATGATTAAGACAGTAGAGTCACAGAATCTTTCAGTATCTGCTGCACATGCTAAGTTATTTTACAGATACTATAACTACCACCACAGGAAAAAGCTAACTCATGATGACCAAACTGTAGCCATGACATAAGCTGCTCCATCTTGAGCAGGACTGAACCTATGGCTAGCTCAATTCTAAGAACTGGCCTTAATAAATAAAATGGGACTAATACTATTTCTCATAATAATCTACATCTTTGTGGATATCAAAATAATTGTAGCTTGTTCTGCCTGTATATGTAAGCAGGAAACTAAAACTTTCAGCAAGGGATAGGCCTTTGGGTCATTGACTCATAGCCAGCTGGTCTCACCTTCATCACTCCCACAGGACTTCAAGAGCAGAGGGTAGGCTGAATGACAAGTTTCAACCCCTACGTAGTTCCACTCTTTCAAGACTGGAAGAGGTGGCTGTTTTATCTATTGTGCAGAAACCAACTGAGGGAATCAAACAAAATTAAGAAAAAAAGGAATATGTTAGAAACAAAATAACAAGATAAAACTCCATACACACATCTTAATGAAATAGATCTATGATTTACTGTAACAGAGAGTTTAAAAATAGCCATCATAAAGAAGTTAATGAAAGACAGGAGACCAATCCATGAACAAAGTGAGAATTTCGACAAAGAGATAGAAAGTACCAAAGAGAAATCACACAGTTGAATAATGTAATAACTGAACTAAAAAATTCAATGGAGAGTTAGACTAGATCAAGTAGAGAGAGGATTAGTGACACAAAGATAAGACAGTAGACTTCATCCAATCAGGGAAACAAAATGAAAAAGAAGGAAGAAGATGGCTTAATGTACTAATGGGAAACATAATACCCAATACCTATCTAAATAACATCTAAAATTTTCCCTAACCTGGGGAAAGAAACAAGCATATAGATACAGAGGGCCCAGAGATTTACAATTAAGATTAATTCAAAGAGAACAATACTAAACACATTATAATTAAATAGTCAAAAGTTAAAGAAGAGAAAAGATAAACTCAAGAGAAACATACAAAGGAACCCCCCCCAAAAGACTATCACAAGATTTTTCAGCAGAAACATTACAGGCCAGAATGGAGTAGTACATTCTCAAAGTATTGAAAGGAGAGGAAAAGAAAAAAAAAAAAACACGAACACTATGCCCAGCAAAGCTGTTCCTCAGAATTGAAGGAGAGGTAAAGATTTTTCTAGACAAGCAAAGCTGAAAGAGTTCATGACTACATTGGATTTACAAGAAATGTTAGAGTTCTTTAACCTGAAACAACAACAACAAAAAAAACCAAATTCATAACAGGAAGACATGTTAAAGTATAAAACTGATTTGTAAAGGTAAATATATGGTTAAATTCTGAATACTCTGATGTTGCAATAATGGTGCAACTCTAGTATGAAAATTAACTGACAAAAGTAGTAAAAATACTTATTACTACATAATTGTTAATGGAAACACAATGGAATAGACGTAAAATGTGACATGAAACACATAAAATGTTCATGAAAAAGTCTAAATGTAGAGTTTTTGAAGCTCTACATTTGAAGTTGAAATAGTTGTCTTAAAAAAAACAATGTCATAAAATTAACTAAGCCCCATTGTTACCACTAAGAATTATGTAAGCCCTGTTGCTACCACTAAGAAAGAAACCTATAGTAGATTCACAGAGAAAGGGACAGAAATCCAGGCATATCACTAAAGAAGGTAATCAAACCACAAAGGAAGAGAACATGAAAGAAAGGAGAAACAGGAGTTCCCGTCGTGGCACAGTGGTTAACGAATCCGACTAGGAACCATGAGGTTGCGGGTTCGATCCCTGCACTTGCTCAGTGGGTTAACGATCCGGCGTTGCCGTGAGCTATGGTGTAGGTTGCAGACGCGGCTCGGATCCTGCGTTGCTGTGGCTCTGGCGTAGGCCGGTGGCTACAGCTCCAATTCAACCCCTAGCCTGGGAACCTCCATATGCCGCGGGAGCAGCCCAAGAAATAGCAACAACAACAACAAAAAAGACCAAAAAAAAAGGAGAAACAGAATTACAAAACAACCAGAAAAAAAGTAATGAAAAGCAGTATTAGCTAAGATATATTAAAATCAAAATAACAAAAACAAAATGAAAAAATATTAAAAGCAACAAGGGAAAAGCAACAAATAACATTCAAGTGAAGCCCCCATAATGTTATCAGCCAATTTTTCAACAGAAATCCTACAGGCCAGAAGGGAGTGGCATGATATATTTAGAATGATAAAAGGACAAAACTCACAACCAAAAATACTCTGCCCAGCAAGGCTCTCTTTCAGATTTGACAGAGAAATAAGAGTCTTTATTGACAAAGAAAAGCTAAAAGAATTCACCATCACCAAAGCAGCTGCTTTACAACAAATTCTGAAGGAAATTTTCTGGGGTAAAAACAAAAGGCTGTTAACTACAAAGAAGAAAATTACAAATTGAGAAAGCTCACCAGTAAAGGCAAACATATATAAAAGTAGGAAATAATCCACAGGCAAATATGATATAGAAAACAGCAATATGATATATTCTCCTAATCATGAAACTAGAACACACCCTCACACCATGCACAAAAATAAACTCCAAATGGCTGAAAGACTTAAATATACGACAGGACACCATCAAACTCCTAGAAGAAAACATAGGCAACACACTCTCTGACATCAACATCATGAATATTTTCTCAGGTCAGTCTCCCAAAGCAATAGAAATTAGAGCAAAAATAAACCCATGGGACCTCATCAAACTGAAAAGCTTTTGCATAGCAAAGGAAACCCAAAAGAAAACAAAAAGACAACTTACAGAATGGGAGAAAACAGTTTCAAATGATGCAACCAACAAGGGCTTAATCTCTAGAATATATAAACAACTTATACAACCCAACAGCAAAAAAGCCAATCACCCAGTGGAAAAATGGGCAAAAGACCTGAATAGACATTTCTACAAAGAAGATATACAGATGGCCAGCAAACACATGAAAAAATGCTCAACATCGCTGATTATTAGAGAAATGCAAATCAAAACTACCATGAGATACCACCTCACACCAGTCAGAATGGCCATCATTAAGAAATCCACAGATAACAAGTGCTGGAGGGGCTGTGGAGAAAAGGGAACCCTCCTGCACTGTTGGTGGGAATGTAAACTGGTACAGCCATTATGGAGAACAGTTTGGAGATACCTTAGAAATCTATACATAGAACTTCCATATGACCCTGCAATCCCACTCTTGGGCATCTATCCGGACAAAACTCTACTTAAAAGAGACACGTGCACCCATATGTTCATTGCAGCACTATTCACAATAGCCAAGACATGGAAACAACCCAAATGTCCATCAACAGAGGATTGGATTCGGAAGAGGTGGTATATATACACAATGGAATACTACTCAGCCATAAAAAAGAATGACATAATGCCATTTGCAGCAACATGGATGGAACTAGAGAATCTCATACTGAGTGAAATGAGCCAGAAAGACAAAGACAAATACCATATGATATCACTTATAACTGGAATCTGATATCCAGCACAAATGAATATCTCCTCAGAAAAGAAAATCATGGACTTGGAGAAAAGACTTGTGGTTGCCTGATGGGAGGGGGAGGGAGTGGGAGGGATCGGGAGCTTGGGCTTATCAGACACAACTTAGAATAGATTTACAAGAAGATCCTGCTGAATAGCATTGAGAACTTTGTCTAGATACTCATGTTGCAACAGAACAAAGGGTGGGGAAAAAAATGTAATTGTAATGTATACATGTAAGGATAACTTGATCCCCTTGCTGTTCAGTGGGAAAATAAAAAATAAAAAAATAATAAAAAAAAGATTTTCAATATCCACAAGTCAGTCAATGTGATATGCCACATTAAACCTAAGAATAAAAACCATACAGTTTTCTCAATAGATGCAGAAAAGCTTTTGATACAATTCCACACCCATTTATGATGAAAATTCTCCAGAAAGTTGGCATAAAGGGAACCTACTTCAACATAATAAAGGCCATGTATGACAAATCCACAGCTAACATCATTCTCAATGGTCAGGAAAAAGACAAGGGTGTCCACTCTTACCACTTTTATGCAACATTGTTTTGGAAGTCCTAGCCATGGCAATCAGAGAAGAAAAATAAAAAAAGAGAATACAAATCAGAAAAGAAGAAGTAAAACCATCATGGTTTGCAGATGACACGATACTATATATAGAAAATCTTCACAATACTACCAGAAAACTACTAGAGTTCATCAATGAATTTGGTAAATTTGCAGGACACAAAATTAATACACAAAAATTTCCCACATTTCTATTCAGTAACAATGAAAGATCATAAAGAGAAATTAAGGGGAAAAAAATCCCATATATCATTGTATCAAAGATAATTAAATACCTAGGAATAAACCTACTGAAAGAGGCAAAAGAGCTGTACTCTGAAATCTATAAGACACTGATGAAAGAAACTGAAGATGACACAAAGAGATGAAAGATAAGCCATGCTCTTGGCTTGGAGAAATCAGTATTGTCAAAATGACTATACTATCCAAAGCAATCTACAGATACAGTGAAATCCCTATCAAATTACCAATGGCATTTTTTCACATAACTAATTTTTTTAATTTGTATGAAAACACAACAGACCCAGAATAGCCAAAGCAATCTTGAGAAAGAAAAATGGAATCAGGCTCCCTGAGTTCACACTATACTAAAAAGCTACAGTCATCAAAACAGAGTGGCACTGGCACAAAAAAAGAAATATGGATCAGTGGAACAGGATATAAAGCCCAGAAATAAACTCACACATATATGATCAATTAAATCTATGAAAACGGAGGCAAGAATATAGATTGGAGAAAAGACAGTCTCTTAAATTAGCATTGCTGTGAAAACTGGACAGCTACATGTAAAAGAATGAGATTAGAACACTTTCTTACACCATATAGAAAAATTAACTCAAAATGGATTAAAGACCTCATTGTAAGACCAGATACAATAAAACTGTTAGAGGAAAATATAGGCAGAATACTGACATAAGTTGCAGCTATATTTTTTTGGATTCAATGGAGATTAAAAACAAAAATAAATGAATGGGACCTAATTAAACTTAAAAGCTTTTACAAAGCAAAGGAAGTCATAAACAAAATGAAGACAACCCACCTAACTGGAGGAAATCTTTGCAAATGAAATGATTGTCAAGGAATTAATCTCCAAAATATACAAACATCACAAATAGCTTTCTATCAAAAAATCAAACCCAGTCAAAAAATGGTCAGAAGATCTAAACAGACATTAGTCCAAAGACAAACAGATGATCAAAAAGCACATGAAAAAATGCTCAGCCTCACTAATTACTAGAGAAATGCAAATCAAAACAACAATGAGGTATCACCTCACACCAGTCAGTATGGCCATCAGCAAAAAGTTCACAAAAAATAAATACTTGAGAGGTTGTATAGAAAAGGGAACCCTCCTGCCCTGTTGGTAGGAATGTAAATTGATGCAGCCACTATGAAGAACAGTATGGAGTTTCCTTAGAAAGCTAAATATAGAACTACCATATGATCCAGCAATCCCATTCCTGGGCACCTAATTGGAAAAAATCATAATTCAAGAAGAGATATGCATTCCATCTTAATTGATGCACTATTGTAAATAGCCAAGACACAGAAGCAACCTAAATATTCATCAACAGGAGTGGATAAAGAAGATGTGGTACACATAGACAATGGAGTATTACTCAGCTTTAAAAAAGAACAAAATAATGCCATTTGCAGCAACATGGATGGACCTAGAAATTATCATACTAAGTTAACTTAGAAAAAGAAAAACATATAATCAGATCACTAATATGTGGAATTTAATAAAAAATATAAAAGAATTTATTCACAAAACAAAAATACTCAAAGATTTTTAAACCAAACTTATTGTTTCCAAAGGGAAACACTGGAGGGAAGGATAATGGGAGGTTAGGATTGACATATACACACTACTGTATGTGGAATAGATGAGTTAACAAGGACCTACTGTATACCACAGGAAAGTCTACTCAATACTCTGTATGGGAAAATAATTTGAAAATGAATGATTATATCTATGCATATAACTTACTCCTTTTGCTGTACACCTGAAAGTAGCACAGCATTATAAGTAAACTCTATTCTAACATTTTAAAAAAAATAATAAATTCATGTCTGAAAATATTTACTTTAAATGCAAATGGAATAAATTCTCAAAATTCCCAGGATCAAAAATACATAAACTGAATGAATAGATTTAAAAAATACAACCTGGAGTTCCCATTATGGTGCAGCAGAAACTAATTCAACTAGGAACCATGAGGTTGCAGGTTTGATCCTTGGCCTCACTCAATGGGTTAAGGATCCAGCATTGCTATGAGCTGTGATGAAGGTCTCAGATGCGGCTTGTATCTGGTGTTGCTGTGGCTGTGGCATAGGCCGGCAGTATAGCTCTGATTAGACCCCTAGTCTGGGAACCTCCATAAACCATGAGTGTGGCCCTAAAAAGTCAAAAAAAAAAGATACAACCCATTTATATGGTGCCTACAAAAGACTTGCTTCAGCTTTAAGGATACACACAGACTGAAGGTAAAGGATTAGAGAAAGATAGCCCATGCAAATGGAAGCCATAAGAAAGCAGGGCACTTACAGCAAACAAAATAAACCTTAAGCCTAAGACTATAAGAGACAAAGAATGTTATTATATAAGGAGAAAAGGCTCAAATTTATTAAGGAGATAAAAATGTGTAAATATTTGTGTATTCAATATAGAAACACTTGAATATATAAAGCAAATATTAGCAGACCTGAGAGAAGAGATAGATAATGACAAAAATAATATTATCCCATTTTCATTTCACCACTTTCATCAATGGAATGGACATCCATACAGAAAGTCAGTTTTAAAAAAAGGCTTAAAACTGCATATTACACCAGACGGATCTAACAGATATTTATAGAGCACTCCACCCAGCATCAGAAGAATATGCACTCTTTTCAACCACACATGGCTCATTCTCAAGGACAGACCATGGGCCACAGGGCCACAAAAAAAAAAAGCCTTAATAAATTTAAGAATATTGAAATCATACTAAGCATCTTTTCCAATAGCAGTGGTAAGAAACTAGAAATCAATTACATGAATAAAACTTAAAAATTGACAAATACATGAAAATTAAACAACATGCTTCTAAAAATCAATGGGCCAAAGGAGAAATTCAAACAGAAAGCAAAAAATAGCTTGAGACAAATGAAAGTGTAAATACAAAATACCGAAATTATGGGATGATGAAAATGTAGTTCAAAGAGGGAAGTTTATAGTGATAAATACATACATCAAGAGAAAACAAGGATCTCAGTAAACAACCTAGTTTTACATCTCAAAGAATCAGAAATAGATGAGCAAATTAAGCCCAAATTTAGGCAGGAGGAATAAATAACAAAGATCATAGTGAAAATAAATGAAGTGGAAAAAAATAAACAAAATAGAAAAGTTGTAGTTAGACCAACCAGGACAAAAAAAAAAGAGAGGGCACAAATAAGTAAAATTATACATGAAAAAGGAGACATTACAACTGACATCACAAATACAAAGACTCATAAGGGACAAGTAGGAAGAATTATATTCCAATAAATTGGACAACCTAGAATAAATGAATAAATTCCTATAATCATACAACACAACAGTACTGAATCAAAAAGAAATAGACTAAACAAATCAATTACTAATAAGGATATTTAATCAGTAATCCAAAAGCTCCCAAAGGAAAGTTCAGGACTGATGGCTTACTATTGCATTCAACAAAATATTTAAAGAACTAGTACCAATCATTCTCAAACTCCTTCAAAAAATGGAAGAGAAAACCATGCCAAACTCTCTTCACAAAGCCAGCACTACTCTGATACCAAAACCAGACAGTAACACTGTAAGAAAAGAATATTACAAAGAGAAAGGAAAGAAAAATATTATTACAAGCCAGTTATCCCTAGTGAACATAGATGCAAAATCCTCAAAAAATATTAGCAAACCAAATTCAATGGTGTGGTAAAAGGATCACAGTTCATGATGAAGTAGGATTTATTCCAGGCATGCAAGGAATGTTCAGCATCTGTAGATCAATGTGATATATCACATTTACGATGATCATTTCAACAGATGAAATTAAAGCATTTGACAAAATTCAACAGCCTTTCACTAAAAAAAGAACCTCTCAATAAACTGAGTATAGAGGAAATGTATTTCAATATAATAAAATTCATATATGAGAAGCTCATAGCTAACTGTATACCCTACAGTGAAAAGCTGAGGTTTTTTCCTCTAAAAACATCAATAAGAAAAGCCTGCCAACTCTCACTACTTTTATTAACATAGTTCTAGAAGTCCTAGCTAGAGCAATTAGGCAAGAAATAAAAAGCATCCAAATTAGAAGTAAAATTGTCTCTACTTGGAGATGACATAAGGGTATATGTAGAAAACCTGAAAGACTCCATCAAGAAAAACTGTTAGAATATATGAATTCAGTAAAGTTGCAGGACATAAAATATACAAAAATTAGTTGCATTTCTATACATGAACAACAAACTACTTGAAAGACAAATTAAGAAAGCAATGCCATTTAATTGCATTAAAAAGAATATAATATTTAAGAATTTAACCAAAACTTCTGTATCCTGAAAACTATAAAACATTAAAATAATTTAAGAAAATGCATTAAAGATAATTTAAAAAATTAGATGCTTGTGGATTGGAAATATTGTTAAAATGTCCATCCTACACAATGTGATTTACAGATTTAATAATCTCTATTAAAATTCTAATGGTATTTTTTAATAATTTCTTAAATTATAAAATTTGTATAGAACAAAAGATGCCAAATAGCTAAAGCAATCTTAAGAAAGAAGAACAGGAGTTCCCATCGTGGCACAGTGGTTAACAAATCCGACTAGGAACCATGAGGTTGCGGGTTCGGTCCCTGCCCTTGCTCAGTGGGTTAACGATCCGGCGTTGCTGTGAGCTGTGGTGTAGGTTGCAGACATGGCTCGGATCCCGCGTTGCTGTGGCTCTGGCATAGGCCGGTGGCTACAGCTCCGATTCGACCCCTAGCCTGGGAACCTCCATATGCCGCGGGAGCGGCCCAAGAAATAGCAACAACAAAAGACAAAAAGACAAAAGACAAAAAAAAAAAAAGAAAGAAGAACAAAGCTGGAGGTGTTACACTTTCTGACTTCAAACTATATTACAAATCTATAGTAATCAAAACAGTATGGTATTGGTATAAAAACAGACCATTGATCAATGGAACAGAGAGCCTAGAAATAAACTCAAGCATATATGATCAATTAATTTATAACTAAGGAGCCAAGAATATACAGCAGAAAAAAGATAGTCTTTTCCAATAACTGGTGTTGGGAAAACTGGACAGCCACATGCAAATGAATGAAATTGACCCCTATCTTATACCATTCTCAAAATGGATTAAAGACTTGAATGTAAGATCTGAAACCACAAAACTAAAAGAAAACATAGGAGGTAACTTGCATGACATCCATCTCAGCAATGATTTTATATATATACATAGTGTCAACATGTTCTATACCTTAAACTTACACAATGCTGTATGTCAAGTATATCTCAATAAAGTTGAGGGAAAAAACAAAGTAAATATTGTAATAACATCACCCTAGTAGTTTATAAATATAGATATACAAGATTTATGACATAAAAATATGAAGGCTAATTTTCCTCATATTTTCAAAATAAGAAAATATTTCAGTAGATACTTGGAAAATTTTTGAAATGACATAAGATACAGATTTAAAAATTTATAAACCTTTAAAAGAAATAATAATTTAATTCCCTCAATAAATATACTTTCTTTAAACTAACAGTGTAACAGTATACATTTTGGAAAATACAGAAAAGTACAATAGTTAAAATCACACATAACCTAGATATAACCACTGTTAACATGTAGATTTTATGTCCTTCTTTAATCTATAAAACAAGACTGACAGTCCAAACTTTTTCAATTTACATGCAAGAAAAGGTTTGTTTTCCTAATAACTATTGCCAAAATTTGCCCTTTATGTAGTCTCACCTACTTATTTACCCATGTCTTCCTATCCCACAATACCCTATACATATAAGCTGTGGTGGTTTGGAAAGAGATTGTATGGATGTTACCTACTTTATCTCACATTCTGCATGCCTTGGCTCACCAGTTCAGCATGAAGCTAGAAAGGACACATGTGAAGTTGGAGGTGAGGAAGGAAGGAAGGAGATGAAAGTGAGGAAGGCACTGCTTAGGCTAATGAAGGCCATTAGTGGAGATTTGGTATTACTTTATTGGGCCATGATCCGTTTGGGTTACCCATTAGTGGCTGAGATATTAATTTCCTATTGCTGCATTATAAATCATCATAAATGTAGTGGCTCAAAATAGCACCCATTTATTATCTCAGTTCAGAAGTCGGGGTGACTCAGCTGGGTACTCTGCTAGGATCTTACAAGCCTTGAATCAAATGCTGGTCAGCCTTCTTACCTTAAGACTCTGGGGGAGAACCTGCTTCTAGGTTCATTCAGGTAATTGACAGAATTCAACTCCCTTCTACCTTCAAGCCAGCAATGGTGAGTCAAATCCTTCTTATGCTTCAGATCTGACTTCACTTTTATGACATCTCTCTAACTCCTAACATCAAAAGTTCTATGCTTTTTTTTTTTTTTTTTTTGTCTTTTTGCCATTTCTTGGGCCGCTCCCGCGGCATATGGAGGTTTCCAGGCTAGGGGTCGAATCAGAGCTGTAGCTGCCAGCCTATGCCAGAGCCACAGCAACGCTGGATCCGAGCCGCGTCTGCGACCTACACCACAGCTCACAGCAACGCCGGAACCTTGACCCACTGAGCAAGGGCAGGGATCGAACCCGCAACCTCATGGTTCCTAGTCGGATTTGTTAACCACTGCACCACGACGGGAACTCCGAAAGTTCTATGCTTTTAAGGACCTTTGTGATTACACTGGGCCCACTTGGATAATCCAGTATAATCTCCCTATTTTAATGAGCATAACCTTCATTACATCTGTGAAGTCCCTTTGGCCATATAAGGTAACATGTTTACAGGTTCTGGAGATTAGTGTATAGATGTCTGAGGGTGGTCCTTCAACCCACTGAAAGATCAGCTGGCCTTTTGTTGCCTTCTGCCATCAGGGAGTCCTTTGGAGATCATTGCTGCATCCTCCCTACACTCTCAGCAAATTATTTCCAGAGGTCTCCTGATGCAGGTTCTAACCAATGTATCTACAGTAAAAGCAAAGGTACTGTAACAGTGAGTGGAATGCACACTTTTGTGTAATCTGCAATAGGTAGTTTTTGAACTTAGAAGTTTAACTTTAGAAGGTAACAACCTTATCTGCATTCTTGGCTGTGAGCTGTCTCTAGAGTAATTCCTGAAACAGCCATTGGGAAGGCATTGAAGGGGGAAAAGATGGATTCATTTTTTTAATATACACGAATTTAGAGTCACACTTTTATATTTTGGCCACTCCCTCAATTCCTGAGCAAGGGATCAAACTCAAGCCACAGCAGTAACTCAAGCCAGAGCAGTAACAACACTGAGTCCTTAACCGCTAGACCACAGAACTCCTAAGAATTACTCTTTTCATACAGTTGCATAACTTGCTTTTTATACTCAGCATAATAGGCATTGCCTTTAAACAATCCACAAAAAATATTTAATGGATGCATTGCATCCAAATTGAATGGGTATAGCTTATTGTTGAAAATTATTTTAAAATTATTTTTTAATATTGAGGAATATAAAGAATAGTATATAATCAAGTGCTTTCGCAAGATGTTTTGTCCTCTCTTTGGTGGCAACAAATGAAAGAGGTACTTAACTAATACGAAAAGGTCAAAGGATGGTTTCTCCAGGAAGTAGTGTTTGGTTGAATTTTAGAGGATGCTGAGTTGGTTAGCACAAGATGAAGAAAGGGAAAAACTGAAGGGTGATTTTTGCTTAGTACTGACCTCTCTGATATTGGTACTTTTAGAAAGCAGATTCCTGCCATAAGATAGGAATTTTATTAGCCTATTTGGGGGTGAAGAGCTTCTCCTGAGCAGGAAACCAGGAGAAGATACTGAGAACACTTCTCAAGTACAATGAAGAGAAACTAATTTGTAATGGCTAGACCCTTTCAACAGCATCAGAATTGCATTGAGCAGTCTTTTTCTTAGATAAAGAGACTTACAGTATATCAAAAGGAACACTGGTTAGAGCTTAGACATTTATTCTAAATAAGCCCTCACCTCATATTTGAATAATCATTATGTCCAGTTTGAAGCACAGGTAAAAATATTGAAAGTATAGACTACAATTCCTAAATTAACTCTTTTGGTGGTAAGGGCCTACCAAAACATTTTCTGTTAATTTTTTAAACACTGTTCAGCAGCTATTCTGTGACTTCTGAAAGGGTCTAGCCATTACAATTTATAGTTCTTCTTTGTATTTGAGAAGGGCTAATGCTTACTTATACATCTTATTCATTGGGGTGTAGGGTCCTAGAGGTTATTTTTTAATCTCTTCACATTCAAAACCTACCTAAGGCTAGGTCCATTGATAATGCTTAATGAACACTGAATGTATTAGTGGATGGCCTTGCTAACATAAGACCATCACAGAGTAGCACCCAAACTAGACTCAGCTCCTAAGCTTGAACTTATAAGTACAATGCTCATCCCATTCTATCTCCACTAATCATAATCGGCTATCACTAGGACTAAATATATGCTGAAATTTTCGCTTCACACTTTTTTTATCATTGTTTTTCTCCTCAGCATCATAACATCAATAACATTTTTATTGTACAGCTAAGAACTATATATAATAGATAACCAACAAGAACCTACTGTATATAGCACAGGGAAATATACTCAATATTTTGTGATAACCTATAAGGTAAAAGCATCTAAGAAAAAATAGATATATATGTATGTATATAAATGAATAGATATGTATGTATGTATATATTTGTGGTACACCCAAAACTAACACAACATTGTAAATCAACTATACTTCAATTAAAAAGTAAAAAAATTAAAGTGGATTAAATGAATACATAGCAGTTTAAATAATACAGAAGAATGAATAAATGATTTGGAAGATAGAATAATGGAAATCACCCAATCACAACAGCAGACATGAAAGCCAAATTTAAAAAATGAAAGCAATATGAAACTTATGTGATAAGGCATGCCAACATATGCATATTAAGGATTCTAGAAGAAAGAGAAAAGATCAAAAATGTATTTGAAAAAAAATACGGAGTTCCCATCTTGGCACAGCAGAAAAGAATCTAACTAGGAACCATGAGGTTGCAGGTTTGATCCCTGGCCTTGCTCAGTGGGTTAAGGATCTGGCATTGCCTTGAGCTGCAGTGTAGTTTTCAGATGTGACTCGGATCTGGTGTTGCTGTGGCTGTGGTGTAGGCCAGCAGCCACAGCTCCGATTAGACTCCCAGACTGGGAACCTCCATATGCCATGGGTGTGGCCCTAAAAAGACAAAAGACAAAAAAAAAACTGTTGCAGGGGAAAAGATAATGATCAAAGGTTCGATCCAAGAAGAAGATATAACAATTTTAAATATCTATGCACCCAATATAAATTCACCACAACATACAAGGCAACTGCTAACAACCTTAAAAGGACAAATTGACAATAACACAATAAAAATGGGGGACTTTAACACCCCACTTATAGCAATGGACAGATCATCCAGACAGAAAATCAATAAGGAAACACAGACCATGAATGAAGCATTACACCAGATGGACTTAATAGATATTTATGTGACATTCCATCCAAAAGCAAAGAATACACATTCTTCTTAAGTGCACATGGAACATTCTGTAAGATTGATCACATCCTGGGCTACAAATCAAACCTCAGTAACTTTAAGAAAATTGAAATCATATCAAGCATCTTTTCTGACCACAACACTATATGACTGGAAATCAACAACAAGAAAAAAATCTGCAAAAAACACAAACACGTGGAGACTAAGCAACATGCTACTAAATGACAAATGGATCACTGAAGAAATCAAAGAGTAAATTAAAAAATACCTAGAACCAAATGACAATGAATATAGGACACTCCAAAACCTATGGGATGCAGCAAAAGCCATTCTAAGAGGAAAGTTTATAGCAATACAAGCCCACCTCAGGAAACAATAAAAAGTGCAAATAAACAAGCTAACTCTACATCTAGCAGCTCGAGAGAGAACAGACAAGACCTACAGTTAGTAGAAGGAAAGAAATCATAAAGACTAGAGCTGAAATCAATGAAATAGAAACAAAGAAAACCATAGAAAAGATCAATGACATGAAAAGCTGGTTCTTTCAAAAGATCAACAAAATTGATAAACCCTTAGCCAGACTTATCAAGCAAAAAAGAGAGAGGACTCAAATCAATAAAATTAGAAATGAAAAAGGAGAAGTAACAATGGACATCACAGAAATACAAAGGATCATAAGAGACTACTATACGCAACTATATGCCAATAAAATGGAAAACCTAGAAGAAATGGACAAATTCTTAGAAAGGTACAATCTTCCAAGACTAAACCAAGATGAAATAGAAAAGATGAATGGACCCATCACAAGAACGGAAATTGAAACTGTGATTTTAAAACGTCCAACAAACAAAAGTCCAGGACCAGATGGCTTCACGGGCAAATTCTATCAGACATATAGAGAATAGCTAATACCTATCCTTCTGAAACTATTTCAAAAAATTGCAGAGGAAAGGATACTCCCAAACTCTTTCTATGAGGCCACCATCACCCTGATACCAAAACCAGACAAAGATACCACAAAAAAAAAAAAAAACCCACAGGCCAATTTCACTGATGAACATAGATGCAAAAATCCTCAACAAAATACTGGCAAACCACATCCAACAATACATTAAAAGGATTGTGTATCATGATCAAGTGGGATTTATCCCAGGGATGCAAGGGTTCTTCAATATCCACAAATCAATCAGTGTGATACACCACATGAACAAACTGAAGAATAAAAACCATATGATCCTCTCAATAGTCACAGAAAAAGCCTTTGACAGAATCCAACATCCATTTCTGATAAAAACCCTTCAGAAAGTGGGCATAGAGGTAACCTACCTCAACATAATAAAGGCCATATATGACAAACACAGAGCTAACATCATTCTCAATGGTTAAAAGATGAAAGAATTCCTGCTGAGATCAGGAACAAGACAAAGGATGTCTGCTCTCGCCACTACTGTTCAACATGGTTTTGGAAGTCCTAGCCACAGCAATTGGAGGAGTAAAAAGATAAAAGGAATCCAGATTGGAAAGGAAGAAGTAAAACTATCACTATTTGCAGATGACATGATACTATACCTAGAGAATCCTAAAGACTCTACCAGAAAACTGTTAGACCTTATCCATGAATTTGGCAAAGTCGCAGGATACAAAATTAATACACAGAAATCAATGGCATTTCTATATACTAACAATGAAAGATCAGAAAGAGAAATTAGGGAAGCAATCTCGTTTACCATCACATCCAAAAGAATCAAATGCCTAGGAGTAAACCTACCTAAAGAGACAAAAAACCTATACTCTGAAAACTGTAAGACACTGAAGAAAGAAATCAAAGATGACACAAATAGATGGAAAGACATACCATGCTCTTGGATTGGAAGAGTCAATATTATTAAAATTATTATACTACCCAAGGCAATCTATAGATTTAATGCAATCCCTATCAAATTACCAAGGACTTTTTTCACAGAACTCAAACAAAATATTTTAAAGTTTGTGTGAAAGCACAAAAGACCCAGAACAGCCAAAGACATCCTGAAAAAGAAAAATGGAGCTGGAAGAATCAGGCTCCCAGACTTCAGACTATACTACAAAGCAACAATCATCAAAACCATATGGTACTGGCACAAAGATGGCAACATAGATCAGTGGAACAGGATAGAAAGCCCAGAATTAAATCCACACACCTACAGCCAACTAATCTATGACAAAGGAGGCAAGAATATACAATAGAGAAAAGAGAGCCTGTTTAACAAGTGGTGCTGGGAAAACTGGACAGCCACATGGAAAAGAATGAAATTAGAACACTCCCTAACACCATACACAAAAATAAACTCCAAATGGATTAAAGACCTAGATATAAGACCAGACACCATAAAACTCTTAGAGGAAAACATAGGCCAAACACTACCTGACATAAATGACAGCAACCTCTTCTCCGATCCACCTCTTAGAGTAATGACAATAAAAACAAAAATGAACAAATGGGACTTAGTTAAACCTAAAAGGTTCTACACAGCAAAGGAAACCCTAAACAAAACAAAAAGACAACCCACAGAGTGGGAGAAAATCTTCGCAAATGAACCAACTGACAAGAGATTAATCTCCAAAATTTATAAACAACGTCTGAAGCTCCATACCAAAAAAAACAAACAACCCCATCAAAATAGGCAGAATATCTAAACACACAATTCTGCAAAGAAGACATACAGATGGCCAAAAAAACACATGAAAAGATGTTCAACATCACTCATTATTAGAGAAATGCAAATCAAAACCACTATGAGGTACCACCTTATACCAGCCAGAATGGTCATCATCAAAAAGTCTACAAACAATAAGTGCTGGAGAGGGTGTGGAGAAAAAGAAACCCTATTACACTGTTGGTGGGATTGTAAATTGGTGCAATCACTGTGGAAAGCAGTATGGAGATGCCTCAGAAAACTAAACATAGAACTACCATTTGGTCCAGCAATCCCACTCCTGGGCATCTACCCAGAGAAAACCATGACTCGAAAAGACACATGTACTCCAATGTTCATTGCAGCACTATTTGCAATAGCCAAGACATGGAAACAACCTAAATGTCCATCGACAGAGGAGTGGATCCAGAAGATGTGGTACATACACACAATAGAATATTACTCAGCCATTAAAAGGAACAAAATACTGGCATTTTTAGCAACATGGGTGGACCTAGAAATTATCATGCTAAATGAAGTCAGTCAGACAAAGAGACACCAACATCAAATGCTTTCACTGACATATGGAATCTAAAAAGGACAGAATGAACTTCTTTGCAGAACAGATATTGACTCACAGTTCAGGGGGTGGGAGGATGCACTGGGGTTGTGGGATGGAAATCCTATAAAATTAGATTGTGATGATCATTGCACAACTATAAATGTAATAAATTCATTGAGCAATAAAAAAACTAAAAACAAACAAACAAAATTAACTGAGCTTAGACCATGATGGAAGATAATGTGAGGAAAAGAATGTGTGTGTTTGTATATGTGTGTGTGTGTGTGTGTGTGTGTGTGTGTGTGTGTGTGTGTGTGTGTGAGACTGAGTCACTTTGCTGAACAGCAGGAATGGACAGAACATTGTATATAAACTACAATAAAAAATTTTTTCAAGGGAAAAAAATAAAAGGAAAACTAAAAGGAAATTAGGAAAACAATTTAATTTATAATAGCTTCTAAAAGAATGCTTAGAATAAACTTAACCAAGGAGATGAAAGCCTTTACACTGAAAACTACAAAATATGTCTTAGAGAAATTAAAGAAGACACCAATAAATGGAAAGACATCAATATTCATGAATTGAAAACAATACTTTTCAGATGCGATTACTACAGAGATCTACAGATTTAATATGATTTATATCAAAATCTAAATGTTTTTTTTGCAGAAATAGAAAAATCTATTCTAAATCCATTTGTAACTTCAAGGGATCCTTAATAGCCAAAACAATCTTTTATAAGAACAAAGTTGGAGGTCAGATAATCCTTATTTCAAAATTTATTGTATAGCTAAGGTAATAAAAATTGTGTTACTGGCAAAAAAAAAAACCAGACACATAGACAAATGGATAGACTAGAGAGCCTAGAAATAAACTCTCGCATATGAAGTCAAATGATTTTTTAATAAAGGTGCACAATCTGAGAAATGATAGTCTCTTCAGCAAATACAGTTCTGAAGAACTTTCTTTCCACATTCAAGAAAAGGAATTTGGATTCTTACCCTATACCCTACACTACTGGCCTACAAGTCCCCCCAAGCCTACTGGTCACTGAGTATCTGTTTCCCTCAAAGATTGTGCACACCGAGGCCTTTGCATCTTCTCCTAGCAGGAAACCTCCTTTCTCGCAATAGAAAACACCAGTTCTTCCATTAAGCCCAGATTTTTTTTAAAAAGTTTCTCACCTTTGAAGATTTCCCTGATGTTCCTAGGAATATAGTGACATTCTCTACTCCAGACTCCTACACTCTGCTCCTGTCTCTATTCCAAGACATCAGTGATGCCTGGTAATTCTATATATGCATGTTCATCTCTCCCATGACACCGAGCATCTGGAGAGCAGAAGTCTGTATTAATGAACTATATATTCCCAGAGCTCATTATAGCACCTAACACACAATAGATGCTCAGAGATCTTAATCCATTGATTGGAAGAGCTGAGAGAAAAAAAGGGATTTGTATAAAGAACTGTGTCGCTATAACAGGCCTAGTTGGCTTTCTCAATATCTGCAGCTCATGTTTAGCCCCAGCAAAGTTTCTTCATTTATAAAATACAAGTACTAAACAGTGACCTTCTGAAGGAGAGAAACTGAATACTAGTCATATATGTGCCACCATTACCTGGAAAAATGTCTGGCACATAATAGTCATTCTTTCATAATGGAAGAAAGGAAGGAAGAGAAGTGAATGGGGGAGAGGGGAAAGAAGGAGGAAGAGAGTGAGCAAGGGAAGAAAATTCTGGGATATGACTCTAGAGTCTATGCCCTACCAAACCAAACTGATCCACATGCCTAATTATGATGGAATTAAGGTTTCCCTTAAAGGGAGAGCCCATGCATTCTCCTTGTGCTCTTCCCCAGCAGTAATAAGTAATAAATAAGATTTATTGCCAGGAAAATTTCTGTTGGTTAACCCTCATCCTTCCTGCTATGTGTATAATCTCTTTTCAAACTTTTTATTCTTTAAAAGAAATGTTAATTTCCTTTCTAATATGATCTCCTCCAGTATTCTAGGTACTGAGCTAGGTCATTCACACAGGTTCGCTCAAACCCTCACAAGAATTTTGCAAAGAGACCATTAAGTTTTATTCTTCAGATGAGAAAACTGACTGGTCCAAGGCTTTACAGTCATAAATAGGAGAGTCAAAACTTAAACTTGCCTGTCTCTAAAGACTGTGTTCCTCTTTTATAACAACCTGACTACCTACCTACATATACTTCCTTTATTGTTCACTGGCTTATATTTATTTAGTTAACAAATGCTTATAAGGAACTTACTGCTAGGCACTTTTCAATCATTGAGTTCTCACAACAATCTTATGACTGTTAGGTATCATTACTGCTCATATCTTAAAGATGAGGAAACTGTGGCACAGAGAATTTCTCACTTTATAGATGAGAAAACTTAAACAAAGAAATCAGTTTTCTCAAAGTCAGACTGTTAGTGGCAAAGCAGGATCCAAATGCCAATAATCTGAATTCAGAGTCTGTGGCTTTGAGTCTACACTAAACCACCTCTATTTTTTGTTCCAAAAATAATCCATTGATGAAATAAATTATACCTGTTGCTTGCTAGTCAATAAATTTATAATAACACTGAGATTATAACTTAGGATCAACTGTCCTGCTTGTCTTTAGTCTCTTACATCTTTCTTTAAAAATTTGTTCCATGGTCGGAGACAATCTCGGTTTTCCCAATAGCCATTTTGAAAGCTACTTCTATAAATAAGAGTCCAAATCAGGTAAGAAAGTGTGGAAGTGTGGAAAAGGCACATGAATTACTAACTTATTCTAGAAGAAAAATTTGTAAAGACCTGCCCAGGGTTTTAAGTGACAACATAGGGATGCCAAGTGAATTTAGTAATCTCATTCTAACTCCAATCAATTGGTAGTGGCTTCTTGGAGCTGTATGTTGAACAGGTTCTAAAACCATGTTCTGTTACAAACAAGTATATATAAATAAATTCTAGCGGCAAAGATGCACTTTCTCTCTCCAGTCAGCACCCACCACAAACATTTAAACTCAGCAAAGTATTTAAGAAGAAAAACTCAAGGTGTTCCATCTTTAAAAAGTAATCTCATAAACGACTCGATAAAAGAAGGATAGGTTTATTTTGCACATAAGGAAACTGAGGCACATAAAAGTAAAATGAACTGACAAGAAGTAAAGTGGCTTCAAGCAAGGATCAAGAGGCAGAGATGATATAACTCTGGTCCCTGTATGACTGTGGATACCAAAACAGAAATGACGGCTGTTATCAGATGGAGGACCCACTAGCTTATGGCATTTGAACAATCTGTTTGGTTCTAAATTCTCTGACAGCTATTGCAAAAGGGAAGCAAATGAGTGAAGTGATAAATTTTCCATTTTCTTGTATTTTTAAGATATCAAAACATCTGTTAAAAAAAAAAAGATGATGAAAAATATTTCCTGGACCTATGTATCTCTGTAATTGACATGTAGATAATATCTAATGATATCTTCTATAGTTTTACATATCTTCTATAGTTTTAAATAAGACTTTAAAATGCTGTCCCAGGAGTTTTCTTGTGGTATTGTCACTGCAGTGACTTGGGTCACTGCTTCTGGTGCAGGTTCGATCCCTGGCCTGAGAACTTCCACATGCACTGGGCATAGCAAAAAAAAAAAAAAAAAAGTGCTGTCCAAATGTACAAAATGGCTTTATAAAGGCAGAAGAATAATTATAAAATTTAATTATAAAATGTCAGATGAAAGTCATTCCACTGAAGTTGGTAATGGGATCCAGATGAGTTAGTTCTCAAGAAAAACATGGAAGAACCTACATTTTGATACAAGCAAGGAAATTAGAAGCCTCCCCCATGCTGAAAAATTGCATTAGGTCATTTTGCATATAGAAAGGATTCAGTGGTGAGAAATATAAAAAGGGGAGAATTGTACTTTATTCATTTCTTGCACCTGAAGAGCAATGAGGTAAGCAAACAAATATACTGTAATATAGCTAAGCCATCATTTCTAACTCTTATCCTAGATTGGATTTCTCAGAACATCATGAAAGCAGATAGACTATATCCTTTTGAAGGTATGATAATTTAAGCTAATTTAATGTTGTATTACAGCTACCATCCTCTTGAGAATCCAACCAGCTGGAATCTATTTCCTCTTATGGGGAAGCTTAAGTATGGTTCCCAAAGCCACAGACTTTCTAGTTGTTTTTTGAGCATTTTTTCTGAATCAAAACCAGCTTAAATAGAAAAAGAGGAAGTAGACAATTTCCAAGCATTCACAAGCCTGAGTAAATAAATTTCACACTAATTAACGGAACTGAAAGATTTTTATTCCTGTTTTTAATTATAAAAAGTATTTTTCCTTTCTGAGTGGTTGATGGGATACTCACTTTCCAGAACTATGACAACACTTGTTAAAGTCAGCTGATTCACAGTGCTACCGAGTCCAAGCAGAAACTGTTCTGTGGATCACCAAAGTCAAGAATTCATGAATCCTTAGTACCAGCTCTAGCAAATTATGTGACACCATTCTTTGAAGTATACAATCTAAAAGATACAGCCCTTGCAATACATACCAGTACTCCAATTCCTATATTTATTAAAAACAGATGAATAAGAGTTTAAGGTGGGGAAAAGATAGCAGAGGAGTAGGATGTGGCACTCATCTTCTCCCACAAACACATTTAAAAAATCATCTACATTTAGAACAATTAATACAGGACATCTATTAAACATTGAAAGAAGACCACAGATTTGCCAAAAGGCTAAGAAACCCCCTACATAATTGGGTAGAACAAAAGGATGGAGTGGGGAGAGAGAGAAATCAGGAAGGGACCAACACTCCCGAGAAGGAGAAGAAAGGATCCACACCCTGGGAGGCCACCTAACTGATGGGGCTGTCACCCGGGATGGAGGGGGAGCCTCAACGCCCAACTGATGGGGCTGTCACCCGGGATGGAGGGGGAGCCTCAACGCCCAACTGATGGGGCTGTCACCCGGGATGGAGGGGGAGCCTCAACGCCTAACTGATGGGGCTGTCACCCGGGATGGAGGGGGAGCCTCAAAGCCTTGGAGGAAAGTGTTATGCCGTAAAAGAACAGAGACCACTCCAACACAGGAAAAAAAACAAATTAGGAGTCTTTATTACTGGCCGGGCCACACACTGCCTAAAAGTGGCTTGAGTGTGAAGCCCCGAACAAAGAAACGGACTTCGTTTATAAAGGCAAACTTACATCCAGGTTGGAAGGGGGTGCACATGTGTAAGTAGCATCTGCAGTCAGCCTTATCAGCTAACTTTGTTCTTCTAAGGAAGGGGGCTGCTGCCAGAGACTTAGGTGCTGGGTTGACTGCTTTACACCGGCCCTGTGGAATGTTAACAAGGCCCAGGCCTATGTCTGGAGCTGTGGAATGCTACCGAGGCCCAGGCTTATGTCCTTCAAAAGTACAGCAGCTGGTCTGAGGAGGGCAAAGCAGGGACAGAGCCATATAGACAACTGGTACCACCAACCAGCACACCACAGCCTGAGACATTCTGATGAGGGGTTGGCACTGAGACTTGGACTTTGGAAGTGAGTTCTGGGGAGAAGACTAGGGCTGGCTGTGTGGAAACAGCCTGAGGGGGCTATGGAGCCATGCACCATGGGCTAGGGAGTATGAGAGGCCCAGCCTCACCAGAGAAGGTGCCATTGTTAGAGAGTGCAAGAGGAGGCAGTATTGCCATAGGAATTTCTTTTCTCTGTGCGTATGTAGGCTCTCAGGTTATGGAGTACCTCTTTTGCAGGCTACAGGGTAAGTGCAAATTGTCACAGCCACCTTGGACTGCAGAGGTGGGTACAAGCCCATCACTACTAAGGGTCCCATGACCAGGCACCACTTATGGCATCAGGCAATACCTATGGCCCCAGTAACCTCAGGGGTCACTGTGGAAGGCCCGGCAACTGAGTGCCACCCGTTGCCCCCACCTCCCTAGGAATGTACATGTTCCACTATTGCTGCTGCCAAGGTCTATGGGTGCCACCTCAGCCTCCCTGAGGTTGCCACTGCCAAGGCCCAGTAACTAGGTGCCACCTGAAGGTGCCACCTGCTGTTCTCACCTCCCTGGAAGCATTCACAAGCCATAAACCTTCACACCTGCTATCAAGGGGATAGTGGCCAGCATATACCGAGGGAAGAGACAGCAAGCATCCAAACCAAAAGCAGCCCTCATTCCAAAAAAAAAAAAAGCAATTCTTCACAAGCTACCCTAGGAGCTCTCATATATAAATAGTCCTCCAAAAATACAGTAGATAATTGTTTTTCCTAAACTCACAAAGAAAAATATTAGCAAAATGAAGAAGTGCAGGAACTATTCCCAGTTAAAAGAACAGGAGGATTCCCCTGAAGAAGCAAATAATTAAAGAGACCTCTGAAGTCTAATAACCACCAAGTTCAAAAAGAAGGTAATGAAAATACTGAAGGAATGTAAAAAAGCAGATATGAACAGCAACCCAGATTACTTTAGAAAGGAACTAGAAACTATGAGGAGAAACCAAGAAAAAATTATAAAACTCATTTGCAGTGGTGAAAGCTGAGTTAAAGGCATTGAACAGCAGAATGAGTAGTACAGAGGAATGAATAAGTGACTTGGAAGATAGAATAACGGAAATCACACAATCAGGACAGCAGATAGAAAACCAAATTAAGAAAAATGAAAGCAATATAAGAGATCTATGGGATAATCTAAAGCATGCCTATCTGTGCATAATAGGGATCCCATAAGGAGAAGAAAAAGAAAAGTGGATTGAAAATGTATTTGAAGAAATTATGGCTGAAAATTTCTAAATCTAAAGAAGGAAACAGATATCCAGATATAGGAAACATAGAAGACCCCCAACAAGTTGAACCAAACAGATCTACACCTTGTTAGGATAAGACATATCCTAATAAGAATGGTAAAAGTCAAAGGAGAGGATTCTAAAGGCAGAAAGAAAAAAACAAAAGAGTTAATTATAAGGAACCCCAATAAGGCTCTTAGCTGACCTCTCTACAGAAATGCTACAGGCCAGAAGAGAGTGGCAAGAGATATTGAAAGTTCTAAAAGGGAAAAATTTGCAGCCCAGAATACTCTACCAAGAAAGTCAAGATACAGATCAAAAAAATTTTAAAAGCCTATTTGTGAAAACAATGATAAACACAAGGAACAGCAAAGGATAACCATGACAATGTAAAAAAGGACATCAAGGAGTTCCTGTCGTGGCGCAGTGGTTAGCGAATCTGACTAGGAACCATGAGGTTGCAGGTTCAATCCCTGGCCTTGCTCAGTGGGTTAAGGATCCAGCGTTGCCATGAGCTGCGGTGTGGGTCACAGACGCGGCTCGGATCCCTCATTGCTGTGGCTCTGGTGTAGGCCAGCAGCTACAGCTCCAATTAGACCCCTAGCCTGGGAACCTCCATGTGCCGCAGGAGCAGCCCAAGAAAAAGGCAAAAAGAAAAAAAAAAAAAAAAAAAAAAAGACATCAAAATCATAAAATGTGTAATTCCTGTCACAGCACAGCAGAAACGAATCCAACTAGGAACCACGAGGTGGTGGGTTCGATCTCTGGCCTCGCTCAGTGGGTTAAGGATCTGGCATTGCCGTGAGCTCTGGTGTAGGTCACAGACGCAGCTCAGATCCTGAGCTGCTGTGGCTGTGGCGTAGGCCAGCAGCTACAGCTTTGATTGGACCCCTGGCCTGGGATCTTCCATATGCCGCAGGTGAAAACCTGAAAAGACAAAAAAAAAATCATAAAATGTGCGGAAGGAGAGTAAGAAACTCTAGATTCTTTTTTAAGACTGTGTTTGAACCTACATGACTATCAGGCTAAAGTAAGCAGATATAGGAAGGGGTTAACATACTTGAAAAACAGGGCCACCATGAATCAAAGCCAAACAATACATTCACAAAAACCAAAAGGAGAACACAATCATAAAACAAAAGGAAATCATCAAACCACAAAAAAAAAAAAAAGCAAAGACATAGAATCAACTGAAAAACAAGACTTAAAATGGTAACAAGTACATGTTTATCAATAATTACCTGAAACGTCAATGGACTAAATGCTCCAATCAAAAGACATAAGAGTGGCAGACTAATTAAAAATAAAACAAGAGCCTACAATATGCTGCATACACGAGACTCACCTTAAAGCAAAGGACATATATAAATTGAAAGTGAGGGGATGGAAAAAATTATTTCATGCAAATGGACATGAAACAAAAGCTGGAGTTGCAATACCCATATCACACAAAATAGACTTTAGAACAAAGGTCATAAAGAAAGATAAATAAGGACACTACTTAATGTAAAAGGATAAATTCAAGACAAGGACATTGGGAGTTTCCCTTGTAGCTGAGCAGTAATGAACCTGACTAGTATCCATGAGGATATGGGTTCAATCCCTTGCCTCATTCAGTGGGTTAAGTATCTGTCATTGTCATGAGCTGTGGTGTAGACCAGCAGCCGCAGCTCTCATTTGGCCCCTAGCCTGGGAACTTCTATATGCCACAAGTGTGGCCTTAAAAAGCAAAAAAAAAAAAAAAAAAAAAAAAAAAAGGAGGCTATTAATAGACATAAAAGGAGAAATTGATGGGAATACACTAAGAGTAGAAGACTTTAACACCCACTCACATAAGTAGACAGAAAATCAAAAAGGTAACAGAGATCTTAAATGACACAATAGAACAGCTGGACTTAATTGATTTTTTCAGGACATTGCATCCATAAAAAACCCCAGTATGTACATTCTTGTCAAGGGCACATGAAAGATTTTCTAGGACAGACCACATACCATGGTACAAAATTAACCTCAACCAATTTAAGAGTATAGAAATTATTTCAAGCACTTTCTCTGACCACAATGGCATGAAACTAGAAATCAACCACAAGAAAAGAAATGAGAAAAAACTGACTACTTGGAGACTAAACAACATGCTACTAAAAAACCAGTGGGTCAATGAGGAAATCAAAAAGGAAATTAAAAAGTGCCCTAAGACAAATGACAATGAAAACACACAAATAAATTCAAAATGGTTTAAAAACTTAAAATACAAGACATGATACCATAAAACTCCTAGACGAGAACGTAGGCAAGATACTCTGTTACATATACCATACAAATGTTTTCTTAGGTCATTATTCCAAGGCAATAGAAATAAAAACAAAAACAAAACAGGACCTAATCAAACACACAAGCTTTTGCACAGCAAAGGAAATCATTTTTAAAAAATGAAAAGGCAACCTATAGAATGGGAAAAATAGTTGCAAACGATGCAACAAGTGATTAATCTCCAAAATATACAAACAACTCATACAACTCAACAATACCAAAAAAAAAAACCCAAATTACCCAACTGAAAAATGGGCAAAAGACCAAATACACATATATCCAAAGAAGATACACAGATGATCAACATGAAAAGGTGCTCAGCATCACTAATTATTAGAAAAATGCGAATCAAAACTACCATGAGATACCACCTCACACCGATCATATGGTAGTTTTATTTATTTATTTATTTTTGAATCACCCCCATATTGTTTTCCATAGTGGCTGCACCAAATTACATTCCTATCTGCAGTATGTGAGGGTTTCCTTTTCTCCCCATCCTCATCAACACTTGTTATTTCTTGTCTTTTGTTATGGTACTCATTCTGACAGGCAGGAGGTGATTTTCATTTGCATTTCCCTCATGATTAGTGATATTGAACATCTCTTCATGTGATTGTTGGCCATCTGTATGTGTTCTTTGGAAAGTGTCTATTTAGGGCCTCTGCCCATATTTTAATATAGTTGTTTGGGATTCTTTTGATATTGTGTTATATTTTTTATATAGTTTGGATATTAACCTCTTATTAGACATACCATGTGCAAATACCTTCTCCCACTCAGTAGATTGTCTTTTTGTTTTGTTAATGGTTTGCATCATGGTGCAAAAGCTTTCAGGTTTGATCGGGTGTCATTTGTTTTATTTTTGCTTTTGTTTCCTTTGCCTTAGGAGAAAATATCCCCCAAAATGTTGCTATGATTTATGTCAAAGAGTGTTGTATGTTTTCTTCTAGTTTTTATGGCTTCCAGTCTTACATTTAGGTCCTTAATCTATTTTGAGTTTATTTGCGCATATTGTGTGAGAAAGTGTTCTAATCTCATTTTTTTACATGTAGCTATGCAGTTTTACCAGGACCACTTATTGAAGAGACTGTTTTTTCTCTACTGCATATTATTCCTCCCTTGTCATAGATTAATTAACCTATGTGCATGGTTTGGTTTCTAGGCTCCTTATTCTGGTCCATTGATCTATATGTCTGTTTATGTGCCAACATCATACTGTTTTGATTGCTGTAGCTTTTTAATATAGTTTGAAGTTAGGGAGTTTTAATACCTCTAGCTTTGTTCTTTTTTCTCTCAAGACTGATTTGGTTATTTGGGGTTCTTCGTGGATCCATACACACTATAACAATATTTGTTCTAGTTCTGTGAAAAATGTTATTAGTATTTTGATAGGGATTGCATTAAACTTGTAGCTTGTTTTTGTTAGTACGGACAGTTCAACAATATTAATCCTTCCAATTCATGAATATGGGATATCGTTCTATTTATTTGTAAAATCAATTTTTTCCTTAGTGTCTTATAATTTTTAGAGTACAAATCTTTCACCTCCTCATTAAATTTACTTCTAAGTAAATTTTGTTCTTTTTTATTTGATTTTGAAATGGGGTTGTTTTCTTGATCTCTCTTGAAAACACTAATTAAAAAAATATATTCACTCCAATGTTCACAGGAGCATTATTTACAGTAGCCAAGATATAGAAACACCATCAACAGTGAATGTATAAAGAAAATGTGGTACACACAAATAGAATTGCTCATCCATTGTAAAGAATGAAATTTTGCCATTTCCAACAACACGGATGGACCTGGAGGGTATTATGACTAGTGAAATAGGTTAGGTAGAGAAAGACAAATACTGTGTTTTCATTTATATGTGGAATCCAAAAAATAAAGAAAAATAACAAACAAAATAAAAATAGCCTCAGAGATAGAGAACAAAGTATGGTCACCAGAGGGGCAAAATAGGTGAAGGAGATTAAGAAATACAAAGTAAATAAGTTACAAGGATATAATTTATGGCACAGGGAATGTAGTCAATGTTTGTAATAACTTTGTATGGAGTATATTCTATAAAAATATCAAATAATTATTGAACACCTGAAATTAATAAAATACTGTAACTCGACTATACTTTAAAAAAGACAAGCATAAACTTACAATATCTGGGAAGGGGGAGAGGGATGTGTGCTGTCAATCAAGAAATATGTATGGAGAACAAATTTTCACATTTAACAATGACAAGAAAAGTTTGTAATCAAATTCAAGAAACATAACTCACAAGAGCAACATTTCCAGATATGTCTCTGAGCTCTGGCATGATGACTACTTCCTCCTTTAAACACTCTTCCCTTGGCTTCTCTGTCTTACTTTCCATTGCTGTTTCATCCTCTTTAGTATTCATCGTTGGCATCTCTTTTCCTAGCCCGTCTCCAAGATATCAGCATTCATCAACATTTGGTCTATGTTCCACTCTAAGTAGGTAATGTTACCCACTCTTGAGCATCAATTACCACCAAATACCATCAAATAGGTATTTGATGACAAATGCCAGATCTATGTCTCTAGACAGTTATCACTGGAGCTCCAGATGCACATATAAAACTTCTCACTGGGGAGTTCGCGTCGTGGCTCAGTGGTTAACGAATCCAACTAGGAACCATGAGGTTGCAGGTTCGTTCCTTGGCCTTGCTCAGTGGGTTAAGGGTCCGGCATTGCCGTGAGCTGTGGTGTAGATAGCAGACACGGCTCGGATCCCAAGTTGCTGTGACTCTGGCGGAGGCCAGCGGCTACAGTTCCGATTTGACCCCTAGCCTGGGAACCTCCATGTGCTGTGGGAGCGGCTCAAGAAAAAAGGCAGAAAGACAAAAAAACATAAAAAATAAAAGTAAAACTTCTCACTGAGTCATCTCCATTTGGAAATCTTATTAACCAATATGTCCAAAATTGGATTCATTAGACGTCCATTCAACTATTTCCTCCTTTTTGTATTCTTTATCCTGTTGAATTCATCACTCCATACCCAATACATGCAGTAGCAAATTCTTTATGCCTCTTTCTTCCTCACCACATTCATATCTTGAATAACTCTTGAATCCACCTCACTTTTCTCTGGCCCCAAATTACTACAGTAGTAACCTCCACTCTTTATTTCCTCCAATTATTCTCCACACTGCAGTCACCAAGATCTCCCATAACTATGAGACAGAGAGAGAGAAAGAGACAGAGAAACAGAAGAGGAGCAAGAGAAAGAGGTATCTTTCAAAGGTATGTGTATATATAAATTTTCTACTTAAGTAGTTAATTTTATATACATTATAAACATTTGTATAAAATATATTCATATATTTATATATATATGAAATTACACAGTGTGTTTAATTTACTTACATATATCTCCATGTGAAATTTCTCTCTTTTCTGCAATCAGGGCAAAGCACACAAAGTACCTCCCAAGATGGACAAATTTGTAATATTATGGCAAAATAAACCCCCAATTGTGAAGGCAAGAAGTGTTTTTTTTTCCAAGGTGTTCAAAGGACATAAACGGAGAGAGATGGAGCCTGGAGAAAAATAAGACATGGAGTGAAACCTAACCAAGGAGCCTAAATCCCTAAAATATCTGTGGATATGTGCTTAGACATAAAATGTTCCACTGAAGGCATTAAACATTGCTCTCGAGTTCTAATATTCAGTGCTTGCTTAGGGGACTTAAGTAATACAAAGTGCAAGAGTTGTTGAAAAAACAGATGTCATGCCTCTAGGCCCTGCACTAAGACCCACCAAGCCATAGGCTAGATTTGCCCAGACCTACTGTGAGTAGCAAGTTCCCTCATTATTAATGCTTAGAGTTTTGTGGGTTCAGCATCCAGAATTACTTCAATTGCACAGAATCTGCCTGGAGTAGAGCCAGAACAAAGACTTGGAGGCCTCACTCCACTACCTCCTATTTTTGTTTCTCAAGAAGAGTTTTGCACATCTGAAGGACCATTTATTCTTGAAGTGAGCTTTTCCAACCACACACATCTCATTGGGATATTCACATTAGCTCATAAAATATTGCTGTGGGTGTTTTTTCATGGGTTGATGTTCATTTGTAGCTCAAGAGACCACAAATACAGACAAATGTAGAATACTGCCCTACCTATTTCCAATTTTTCTCTCATACAAGTACACCAAACTTTCTGCCAAAGCTTCCCACTCAAAATCAATTTTGGTTTCAAGCCAATGGTGTAACTTTCACTCAAATAGTGGCAGACTCTATGCTCTAAGGCTAATCTAGAAGCCCCATTGTCCAGGGCTGCCTTAGCAATCATTACCATGAAATTAGGTTCTATTAATCTTATTAAATCCTCTTAAGAAAATTATCAGCAGCTTATTTGGGATTCATAGCTCACCATTAGAGGTTACAAACCAATTAATGATGTCGCAGGGCTCTGGCCTTTTGAAAAAGTAACCAATTCTGGAGTTCCCGTTGTGGCGCAGTGGTTAACGAATCCGACTAGGAACCATGAGGTTGCGGGTTTGGTCCCTGCCCTTGTTCAGTGGGTTAATGATCCGGCGTGGCCGTGAGCTGTGGTGTAGGTTGCAGACGCGGCTCGGATCCCGCGTTGTTGTGGCTCTGGTGTAGGCCGGTGGCTATGGCTCCGATTCGACCGCTAGCCTGGGAACCTCCATATGCCGCAGGGGCGGCCCAAGAAATAGCAAAAAGACAAAAAAAAAAAAAAAAGAACGAAAGAAAGAAAAAGTAACCAATTCCAAGAAAATGCATAGAGGGAAATCTTAGAAAATAGAGGTTTATGAATTAAAATCTCAGGTCTTAAAACTTTTTCTTTTTTTTTTTTTTTTTTGCTATTTTTGGGCTGCTCCCGCGGCATATGGAGGTTCCCAGGCTAGGGGTCGAATCGGAGCTGTAGCCACCGGCCTACACCAGAGCCACAGCAACGTGGGATCAGAGCCGCGTCTGCAACCTACACCACAGCTCACGGCAACGCTGCTCGTTTAACCCACTGAGCAAGGACAGGGACGGAACCCGCAACCTCATGGTTCCTAGTCGAATTCGTTAACCACTGCGCCACGACGGGAACTCCCCCTTAAAACATTTTAAATACACTAATGCAACTAAGAATCCTTGAAAAGAAATATGACTAACAGATGGACCAAGGAAGAATATGACTCCAGGGAATTGCTGTGCCAAAAAGAGAAGGCTCTTCAGAACTGAGTTTTCCTACACTGCAGGGCAGCACACAAAGAGGAATATGCTATTTGAGAGTGGAGGAGCTGAGAGGAGATGCTGCTAGTGGACTCAGAAAGAAAGGGAAAGAAAGAAAACAAGATTCCTCATGATAGGACCAAAATAACTATGTCTTATTACTGTGCTTGTGACCTAGCTTCTTGCAGTCTAACTTGGTCATGGAATCCTTTAATGCAAAATTTTGCAGGGACTGTGTTTCTCAGAATAGGATCAGGGAGGAGTTCCCACCCTGGCTCAGTGGTTAACGAATCTGACTAGGAACCATGAGGTTGTGGGTTTCATCCCTGGCCTTGCTGGGTGGGTTGAGCATCCAGCATTGCCATGAGCTGTGGTTTAGTTTGCCAAAGCGGCTCAGATCTAGTGTTGCTGTGGCTGTGTCATAGGCCAGCGGCTACGGCTTTGATTAGACCTCTAGCTTGGGAACCTCTATATGCTGTGAGTGTGGCCCTAGAAAAGACCAAAAAAAAAAAAAAAAAAAAAAAAAAAGAATAGGATCATGGAAAAGGCTATTGCTGAAAAAGAATTGAGAATGGTTGGGACTTAAGAATAAAACTGTCCCTTTTTATTCTATTTCAGGTGGTAACTGTATAACAGTGACTAAAAGCTGAGACCAGCAAAGAGATCATCTGAAAGTTCCTCTAGAAGCAGGGGAGTATGTGGGGAAAGGTGCTTGTATACCTCAAATACTGTGGTACAAGAATGCTGTGGTTCCTCAAATGCTGTGAACAAGGAAGGACAACCCTACTTGCTCCCATCTTTCCTTTCCAAGGCATAATTTTTTCTCTGAAGAGCATGAGAAAGCAGCAAGGGCTGAAATTTTTCTATTAACAATCCATACCTATAATTTCACTTCCAGTTTTATGCTTTTTTCTTTTTTTGGGGGGGGAAGGGGCATCCTCTGTACCATTCAGTTGACCGCAACACATATTTATTGTCACCCTGTTTTATGCTATGTGCTGGAGATACAACAGAGAGCATCAAGAAAGTACCAAATTTTTGAAGTCTGCAGTCTATCAGGGAGTCACTGCCTGGAGAAAATTGGTCAGTAAAATTTCCTGATTTTGTCTGGGAGTGCTCTATAATGTAAGTTTCCTTGAGAAGAAAAAGGACATGGAAAGAAATATAATCCAGAATGCCCTTGGAAGGCTTTGGATGAGGGAGGTATTTTGTATTGATTAAAGACAATGAGACATTTAGGCAAGGAAAAGGAAATAGAAGGCATCAAAATTAGAAAGGAAAAACTTAAATTATATCTGTTCAAAGATGAGATGATCTTATATATAGCAAACTCTAAAACACACACACACATACTTGTTAGGAGTTAATAAGTGAATTCAGCAAACATCCAGGATACAAAAAACAACACATAAAAATCAGTTATGACTTTATACACTAATGATGAATAATTCAAAAAAGAAAATTAAGAAAACACTTCCGGAGTTCCCGTCGTGGTGCAGTGGTTAACGAATCCGACTAGGAACCATGAGGTTGCGGGTTCGGTCCCTGCCCTTGCTCAGTGGGTTAACGATCCGGCGTTGCCGTGAGCTGTGGTGTAGGTTGCAGACGCGGCTCGGATCCTGCGTTGCTGTGGCTCTGGCGTAGGCTGGTGGCTACAGCTCCGATTCAACCCCTAGCCTGGGAACCTCCATATGCCGCGGGAGCGGCCCAAGAAATAGCAAAAAGACAAAAAAAAAAAAAAAAAAAAAAAAAAAAAAGAAAACACTTCCATATATAATAGCATCAAAATATTTTTTAAGGATCTTTGAGTTTAGGGAGACAAAAGATTTGTACATTAAAACTATAAAACATTACTGAAAGAATAAAGAATATACACATAAATGAAAAGACATCCCATGTTTATGAATTGGAAGAAAATTTAGTTAAGATACCACCCCAAATGACCTACAAATTCAATGCAATCCCTTTAAAAATCCTAATGGTGTTTTGGCAGAAATAGAAAAATCCATCTCAAAATTTGTATGGAATCTGAGGGATTCACAATAACAAAAACAATGTCAACATGAAGAACAATGTTGAAGAACTAACATGACTCAATTTCAAAACTCACCACAAAAGAATAGTCATCAAAATCACGTGGTACTGGCCTAAGGAAATGTAGACTAATGGAACAGAACAGAGAGTCCAAAGATAAACCTTTGCACAGACAGTCTTTTATTTTCAAGAAGGATGTCAAGACCATTAACAGGGGAAGGGACAGTCTTTTCAATGAATGGTACTAGGAAAGCTGGATATCCACATACAAAACAAGGAAGTTGGATGCTTAGGTTATCCTATACACAAAAATTAACTCAAACTAACAAAACACCTAAACATAAGAAATAAAACTTCAAAGAAAACATAGGGGGGAAAATCTTCTTGACACTGAACTTAGCAACAATTTCTTTGATATGATATCAAAAGCCCAGAAAAGAAAAAAAAAGATAAATTAGTTTTCACCAAAATTATAAACTATTAACAAAGTGAAAAATAATGAATGGAATAGGAAAAAACATTTGCAAAGCTTATCTCTGATAAAGGATCAATATCCAGAATATATAGAGAATTCCTACAATCTATCAGCAAAAAACAAACAACCCAATCCAAAAATGGGCCAAGGGCTTAAATGGACATTTCTCCAAAGAAGATATGCAAATGACCAATAAGTGCATGAGATATTCAGCATCACAAGCCATTAGGGAAATGTAAATCCAAACAACAATTAGGTACCGCTACACACCCATAAGGATACTTGTTGTCCAAAAAAGGAGGAGGGGAATAAAAATCATTGGCAAATATTGCTCTACATCCCACAGGCTTACAAGGCCCTATACTTGCCTATCTTCGAGACTAAATAAAGAGCCCAGAGTCAGCAAAAGATACATCAATGGTTTAATGAACAGGGGAAGTTTTTATATGTCTGAAGCAAGATCCTGGAGTGACACCCCACTGTACACAGTAGATGGCAGGGGCAAGACATGGCAGCAGTCTTTGCTCCCAGGGATAGGAAGAGGTTACCAGTTATCCAGGGAATTGACATCAGGTTGGCTCCTTGGTTACCAGGGAAACTAGCAGAGGGTCATACTCCTCATTACCCCTTGGATAAGCTATCATGGTGGCTGAAGTTAGAGCAATCAATAGCTGGTGCTTGGGGCAAATATGTAGGAAAGTCAGCCAGGTGAGTAGTGGATAGGTGAGGCAGGGATTGGTTGAGCAGGGGATATACAGATAGCAAGAGAACAGCCACCCTGGGTGACCTGATCATACATTCCAACCCTACATACCCTGTAGGACCTTCAAAATCTTGGCCCACCCCTCTTCCATGACATCCCTGGGGTCTGATATGTAGAGGAGTACTGTACTCAGATACTTCATATACAATACAAACAACAACAGCCAAAGAGAATCAAGAGTAAAACCTAGAGTTCCCTAGTGGTTCAGTGGGTTAAGGATCTGGCATTGTCACTGCAGCAGCTCTGGTCAATGCTGTGGCATAGGTTTGATCCCTGGCTTGGGAACTTTCACATGCTGTGGGTAAAGCCTTATTAAAAAAAACAGTAAGATACATAGTATACTAAAAACAGTTATTTGCCAGATTGTGGACAAATTCTGGAGCTAAGCACTTAACCAGGTTCATGGAGAAGGTACAACACAGGGAAGATCATAACAATTAAGCAAAATATAAGCAGTAACCAAATTCGGAGAGAATACCACAACTACCCGTGGTTTTTGTCCTGGTCTGCAATGCAGCTCAGAAAACTCAAGTTTTCAGTAATACAGGAACATGTCTAAAATCGTGTCTACAGTAGCCACTTAGTCTTATCTTGGATGTCTGAACCACAGCTACTCCACTTTGACTTTCAAATGCATTTTTCCCCCAAAGGCCAAAGCAGATATACAATGCATGACCAACTTCACTTTGGTCAGTAAAGTTTAAGTTAAACCATGTATAAGGTGTGAGGTATGAATTTCCTCATACCTCACTGTGAAATTTCCAAGCTGTACCATAAAGAGACCAAGAAGTGGCAGTGGCCCAATTCCTGGGAAATCCCCACCCTTCCCTGAAAGGGTAAGAATATTCCTCCCACTCGTTAGCTTGTGAAATTACTTAGCCCGTACAAACCTGCAACCCTGCACCCTGGAGCCACTCTCACTTTCTGAGAGTCTGAAGTCTGCCTATGGAATGTGTAACTCTCTAAATAAACCAACCTTTTCTTTTCTGCGGCTAGTTCTTCAATTCTTTCCTGTACAAGCCAAGAACCCTCACTTGGTGATCCATCCTAGGGACTCCTGCAGGCCACTCTTTTGCAACAACTTTTGTGGTAACCACAAGCAGGGACCTCAAAGGGCATCATCTCGATCCACCTATTGGGCTACAGCTCCCCTCTTCCAAGGAGGGTGGCTGGGATGGAGAGTTCCAAGCCCTGAAGACCATGTAGCCCCTAAGGTGACAGGTGATATTTCTAGGATCTAATAGAGACCAGCTCTCTGGCTGTGAAGGAGCCAGCCAACTCCACTGGGTCTCTCTCCTTCTTTCCCACTTTCTGGTTATATTTCTTTACCTGTTTGGACTACAGGAGATTCACGAGATAACCACCCAGACCTCCAAATTAAGACCACAGCAAATAATAAGCCACTTGATCAGGTAAGTTTTCCCTCCAATGCTCCCCTAGCCATCCATAGTCATTCCCCATCTCAGTCTAATTCTGCCACTCAAAATTGTTTTGGGGGCCCAAACAGAAAGACTGCAGGAGTCCTCCACTCGTCCTCCACTAGATCTGTGGCCTGGCCCTCCTTGAGTGCTTCTCAGGGCTCAAAGCCTCATTTCACCCTTAAGTGGAAATCACGGTGGGCACATCCCTCTTGGGGATCACAGACTTGTATTTCCTAGCCTGGTTCTAATTCACAGAATCCATTACCCTGGATTTTCCCCTCATCTTCCTTCTCTCAATCCCTCCTAACTTCTTAGGCTGTCTACTGGTCCTTGAGCCCCCTTGCTGATTTTGCCAACAGATCAGGTTGGACTGAGGTATCCCTCCTTAGCCTCCCCTTGGGTCAAGGCCTACTGTTGCTCAGAGTTCCCAGCTGATTTTCACCCCTTTGGATGTTTGAAATGACATTGTTACGGTAAACTTCATAAGGGCAACACCCTAAAGGGCACTTATTCCTTGTATTACTATCATCACATTGCCTTGCTTCACTCCAGCCTTACCCTTCTGCTCTATCCACTTTTCATCATAGGGTGATAAAGATTATTTGCTTAGCTGATTCAGGGCCTAGTCTCCTCCCTTTCTCTCTGAATGGTTTAGGCCTTGGGACTCCTTGCTCTTATTCCTCTCCTTAGCTAACAAGGGACCCTCCTCAGACTAGCTGAACAGGCAGATTTTAGGTGCTCACAGGGATTTCACTGTTACCTTTACCAAGCAAACCCTTCCTTATGACTGGTCAGCCACAAGCCCAGTTTTTCCTGCTTAATTAAATAGCTCTTCTGCCAAATACTCCACACAGATGGGGCCAATTATACTATCTCCAACTTCCATCAGAACTTGATTCTGCAGCACCCCTTGAGGGGGTCCATCCCCTGAAATGCCAAGCTATGCAGGCCCTTCTTACATTTCTGGGATCTCAGGGACACTGAGAGAGCCCCAGGACAGGCAACTACTGTTTGGCCAGGATCCATCAGATCTGTCTTGTCACAATATCCTCACCAAAAATGGGGGTGACTACAACACCCCAAAGGACTCCCTGTTAGGACGCATATTAGCTAATTGGAGTAAATTTAGACAAGATGGCTTAAGAGAAAAAATAAATTGTCTTTTGCAGTACTGCATGGTCCCAATACAAACTAGGGAACCAAGAAATCTGGCCAAAAAATGGGTCATTGAATTACAATACCCCCTTGTAGCTGGACCTATTGTGTAAAAGGGAAGGGAAATGGGATAAGTCCCATACATCCAATTGTTCATGTCCCTATTCTAATCCACAGCTTTAAAAACAAACAAACAAACAAACAAAAACCTGCTTGTTACTTCTGGCTCACACCCCTTCAAAATGCTTTCTTCCCCAATAGGAGCCCTATGTTTTAGATGATCCCTTTACGAGTTCACATCCTTGAAGTCCACAATGGAGAATTCCTACACCTCCCCCATTTCTGAGAGCGATAGTCTCCTGGACTGTCTGCCCCCAGTACCCCACCTGGACTTTTGGAAACCCTACCACTTTATCCTTCCAGCCCTGTCCTATAGCCTCCATCACCGGAAGCAAGTCTTGCCAATACTACAAGAGCGGGGCTCCCTACCAGTCTCCCAATCCCAAACTCTGTCCATTAAGGGAAAAGCTAGCTGGTGGTGGAGGAACAGAGTCTATCTCCCCTTTCCTATGGTTGACCTAACTACTTGCAAAGAGAAATGCGGACATTTTTCCAAGGACTGCAGTCAGTTCACAGAGGAACTCACCATGGTGACAATGTCCTATAAACTTACTTGCAGGGGACATACAGATCCTCCTTTCTACCTGCTGCACCTAAGGAGAAAAGCGCTGACGCTTGGCTTATGCTGATGAACTTGCAGCCCCAAATCAAAGACATATAATCCACCCAAACTAAGACCTCCCACCGGGACTTTCAACAGGGAGGTAGGGGGTCAAACACAAGAACCACAATATAACTTGCCTTGTAGAAGGGAGAAAAAGGCATCTTGTTAAGACTATTAATTCTGACAAAGTCAGAGACATAATAGGGAAAAGGTGAGAATCTAGCCCTCTTCTAGGAACACCTGGTAGAAGCCCTTAGAAAGTATACCAACCTTAATCCCAGTACTTCCCAAAGGGCAAATCCTGGTAAGTACACATTTTATCATTCAATCTAGGAGCAAATTACAGAAGACGGCTGTGGGACCTTAATACCCCATGAATCAGCTCATAGACTTGGCCTTTGGAGTATTTAACAATAGAGTTGAGGAAGGAAAAAGGGTTCAGGGATAAATATGAAATGCACAGTTATTGCCCTAGCTCCTATACCACCTCAGGGTTATCACCCTCCCCGCCCCCGCCTCATGAAGTCCCATGGCAAGAGTAGGATCTAGAAAATCTGGATGGGAGCCACTGCCCTGCCGAGAAGAGGCCTGTTTTAAAAGCAGCCAGGAGGGCCACTGAAAGGACGAATGTCCCATACATGGGAAAAGTCCACTGGGACCTTGCCTGATATGCAAATGAGAGGGCCACTGGAAGCAGGACTACCCCAGTCCTAAAGGGGACTTGAGGCCTCCAAACTGATGATGGTTTAACAGATGGGGGAACTTACATGTCTGAGAGGCAGAGAACGAGGGCAGGACGTAGCAACAGCCTTCACTCCTGGGTGGAAGAATGTTGACCAGATATAGGGGGAAATGACGTCAGGTTAGCTCATTGGTTACCAGGGAAACTAACAGGAGGGCACACCCCTCACACACTTGATAAGCTACAGTGGTGGCTGATGTTAAACCAATCATTTGCTGAGGCCCAGGAGCAAATACTAGGAAGGTCAGTCAGGTCAGTAGCGTGTAGGTGAAGCAAGTGCTGGTTGAGCAGAAGATGTACAGAGAACGAGAGAACACCATCTTGGGTGACCTGGTCATGCAGCAAGGTTGTGGAAGAATTGGAAACTTTGTTCCTTACTGGTGAAAATCGAAAAGGGTGCAGCTGCTGTGGAAAACAGTTGGCAGTTTCCTCAAAAATTAATCATAGAATACCATATTATCCAACAATTCTGCTTCTAGTTATATCCCCAAATGAACTGCAAGAAGGTGTTCATCAGCTACTTGGGTAACAATTTCCATGGCAGTGTTATTCACAATGGCCAGAAAATGGAAAAAACATAAATGTCCATCAGCAGATGCATGGATAAACTAAATGTGGTGTATGCGCACAATGGAATATTATCCAGTCTTAAAAAGGAATGAAATTGCAATTTATACTAAAATATAGATGAACCTTGAAAATATGCTAAGTGAAATAAAGACACAAAGGCTACCTATTGTACGATTCTATTTATATGAAACTAGACTTTATTAAAGAAAAGAATGTGTCAAGAGAATTTTTTAATAGGAATTAATGGGCAAGATGTGATTTTTAATATTGCTCTAGAGAATAATTTTTTTTAATCTTCAAATTTGCTCTAGTCTTAATTTTAACCAGCCCAACCTACTGCAGCACTTGAATTTCTAGTAGTTTACTGTCATTTGAATACATTTTTTAAGACGGGATTTATAATTCTTTTACAATTTTCCAGTAGTTAAAACAGGGAATTTACAATTCCTTAGACTCAGATTTCTCAGATGGTATCTTAGTTTCATATACACATCCCTGCTCCTCTATAGCACCCTAATTAATTGCACTTGGTTTTCTCCATTTGTTTATAATTGAAAAGGTCTGGAAATTGGATCACCCAAAACATGTTTACAAATATTTTAACTGCTCATCTCTTTTGTTTTCTTTTCTATCCGCACTTTTAATCAGGCTATCCCATTGTACTACTTAAGGATAAATGCTCAATTCCCATCACCTTTTGAAAACACCAAGGACTAAACCCACAGTTTGTATATGATTCAGGATGTTTACATATGCTTCTTTTCCCCCTTGACTGTCTTATAGCATTTGTATTAGAAGGTTGGTATATAAATATAGACCTCTATTTAACAAAATGTATTTTGCAGTATGTTAGTGGATATTTCTTGAAAAAGTTATTCTTTGGTCAAATGTGTTGAGAAGTAATTAAAATACTTAATTAAAATGGATATTTCTTTGCAAGATTATAATGCAAATTCTATCAGATGAAGAATTTTGTCTTTGTTCTCTGTTGTGTCCCCAGTGCCTGACACTTAGGAGCCATTGAATGAATATTTGTTGAGTGAGTGAATAGCTTTTCAGAGCCTTTAACAGCCTCATGCCCATTCAGTTTCCAAGAAAAGAATGTTGTACATAGGAGTTCCCGTCGTGGCGCAGTGGTTAACGAATCCGACTAGGAACCATGAGGTTGCGGGTTCGGTCCCTGCCCTTGCTCAGTGGGTTAACGATCTGGCGTTGCCATGAGCTGTGGTGTAGGTTGCAGACGCGGCTCAGATCCTGCATTGCTGTGGCTCTGGCATAGGCTGGTGGCTACAGCTCCGATTGGACCCCTAGCCTGGGAACCTCCATATGCCGCGGGAGCGGCCCAAGAAATGCCAAAAAAACCAAAAAAAAAAAAAAAAAAAAAAAAAAAAGAATGTTGTACATAGCTGCCCAAACATTTTTGGTTGTCAAACTCTCCTTTTTTTACCCCCAAAACACTTAGCAAAGCTGATGGTCCTTGGCACACATTTAGGAAAATACCATTGAAAGGCCTTCTAAATCAATCACTTGTGCCTCTGTTATAATTTTTTCTTTCTTTTTTTTTTTTTTTGTCTTTTGTCCTTTTAGGGCTGCACCCGTGGCATATGGAAGTTCCCAGGCTAGGGGTCTAATCTGAGCTGCAGCTACTGGCCTACACCAGAGCCACAGCAACACCAGATCCGAGCCTCGTCTGCGACCTACACCACAGCTCACGGCAATGCTGGACCCTTAGCCCACTGAGCGAGGCCAGGGATCAAACCTGCAACCTCATGGTTCCTAGTTGGATTCGTTTCTGCTGCGCCAGGATGGGAACTCCACTGTTGTAATTCTTATAAAATATTTTGATGGAGAAAAAATTTTAAATTTCTTAAATCATTAATATTTGTCTTTCCGACCAAATAAAATGAGAAGTCTAAAAGTATTTTGACGTGAAATATCACCTCTAGACCATATGATTTAGTTCAGTAGTTTGAAATTAGAACTTAGAAATATAAAAATCTGGATGAATCTGGGCTTCTAAAAGGATGTTGGCAAGGGAAATCACCTAGTGTATTAATGGCTTTCCAGAAACACCTGGTTAACAGAGCCATGCTCTCTAAGATGAGCCTGAGATTTTTATGCTCACTACCGGCCCCACCCCCACCCCACAACCTAACACAGTTTTCTGTGGCACCCCCTCTCTCTTTTCTTTTTAATAACTTTATCTGTATATAATTCACATGCTATAAAACTCACTCATTTAAAGTATGCAGCTCTGTAGTTTTTATTGCATTCACAGAATTCTGCAACCATCACCAAAATCTCATTTTACAACAGTTTCATCTCACCAAAACAAAACCACCAGGCCTGTTGGCAATTACTCTCCCCTTTCCTCAGCCGATGGCAATCACAAATCTACTTCTTTCACCATGGATTTGCCTACTCCGGACATTTCATTGTGAAAGATAACACGAGGGGAAGCATTTAAAATAGAACCGGAGGAACAATTCCAGAAGAACTGCCTTGTTTATCCTGTTTTCTGAAACTTCGAACTAGGCCAAACCTACAATGTTCCAAGAAATCATCAAGAGGAGTTCCCGTCGTGGCGCAGTGCTTAACGAATCCGACTAGGAACCATGAGGTTGCAGGTTCGATCCCTGCCCCTGCTCAGTGGGTTAACGATCCGGCATTGCCGTGAGCTATGGTGTAGGTCGCAGACGCAGCTCGGATCCCACGTTGCTGTGGCTCTGGCATAGGCCCGTGGCTACAGCTCCGATTAGACCCCTAGCCTGGGAACCTCCATATGCCACAGGAGTGGCCCAAAGAAATAGCAAAAAGACAAAAAAAAAAAAAAAAAAAAAAAAAGAAATCAACAAGAACAAGAATATCCCATTGAAAGGACCTTGTGATCGCTTCACCTGACCAATCAATGAAGTAGGAATCTAGCTCATCTTCATCCTTTACCAATGAAGACGTCACCTGATCAATTACCTCATCTTGTACCAGTTAACTTTTTTTAAAAACAACCTATCTTCCTCTCTTTCCCCTGAGCCCCTCTCCTGTAATCAGAATACTATTTGGGTTTCTATCTAAATCTGTTTGCCCTGAATTGCAATTCTTTGATCCCAAATAAAACACTTTACCTCTTGAATTTGATTCTTGTTTTTCACAGGCTAACATCATATAAATGGTATTTCACAATATGTCTTTTGTGATTAGCTCTTTTACTTAGGGTTTATTCACTTTATAACATGCATTAATATTTCTTTTTCTGACTGAATAATATTCCATTGTATGGATATACCACATTTGTTTATCCATTCATTAGTTAATGAACATTTGAAGTTCTTTTTCACTTTTGGGCTATTATGAGCATCCATGAACACATTTTTGAGGACATATGCCCTCAGTTCTCTTGGGTATATATTCACATATATAAAAGAATAAAACTGCTAAATCATATTGTAACTCTGATTAATAATGTGAGGAATTACCAAATTGTTTTCCAAAGTGAGTTCACCATTTTACATTCCTATAAGCAGTATATGAAAGTTCTAATTTCTCCATCCTTGTCAATGCTTGTTATTGTTTCTTTTTAAATTTTACCATCCTAATAGGTGTGAAGTGATTATAATTTTGATTAACTGTTTACATATTGAGTAATGTCAAGCATCTTTTTATATGCTTGTTGGCTCTTAGTTTTTATTGAAGATATGTCTATCCAAATCCTTTGGGGGTTTTTTGGTTTCTTTGGTTTTTTTTTTTTTTTTCCGCTTTTTAGGGCTGCATCTGTGGCATATGAAAGTCCCTGGCCAGGGGTCAAATCAGAGCTGTAGCTGCCAGCATACACCACAGCTACACAGGATCTAAGCGGTAGCTTTGACCTACACCACAGCTCACAGCAACATCAGATCCTTAACCCACTGTGTGAGGTCAGGAATCAAACCTGCATCCTCATGGATTCTAGTTGGTCTTGTTACCACTGAGCCACAATGGGAACTTCCCTTTGCTGTTTTTTAATTGGCTTGTCATTTTATTACTACATTGTAAGTTTTACTAAAAATATATTCTGGACACAAATCTTTTAACAGATATGATTTACAAATATTTTCCTTCAGTCTGTGGTCAGTCTTTATTCTCTTAATAGTGTCCTTTGAAATAAATGTTTTTAGTGAAATCCCATTTATCCCTTTTTTTTTTTTTTTTTTTGTAACTTCTGCTTTTGGTGTCATATCTAAAAAAGTGTTTTCTAACCACAGGTCACAGAATTTACTCCTAAATTTTCTTCTATGAGCTTTATAGTTTTTAGCTCATATTTAAGTCTATGATCCATTTTGAGTTCATTTTTTATACAATGTGAGGTGGGGGTCAAACTTTATAGTATTCCATGTGGATATTTAATGTCCCAGTACCATTTGTTGAAAAGATTATATTTTCCTACTGAATTATTTTGGCACCTTTATTAAAAATCAATTGACCATAAATATGAGTTAATACCTGGACTTAATATCAATTATATTCTACTGATCTATATTTCTATTCTTATGCTAGTATCACATTATCTTGATTATTATAACTTTATAGTCAATTTCAAAATAGAGAAGTTTGAATTTTCCAAATTTGTTCTATTCTTCCAAGTTTCTTTTGGCAGTTTTGTTGTCTTTTATGTCAATAAAATAGTAGTATAAGCTTGCTAATTTCTGCAAAGATTAATCCGGGATTTTGATCAGGATTGTAACGAATCTATGGATCAGTACAGAGTACTGCCATTACAACACCATTAACTCTTCCAATGCATGAACGTAGGATATATTTCCATTTACTTAAATCATTGCTCTTTCAATAGTGTTTTGTAGTTTTCAGTGTACAAGTCTTGCACTTTCTTTTCTTTTTTCTTTATTTATGGCTGCACCCATGGCATATGGAAGTTCCTCGGCCAGGGATTGAATCCGAGCTACAGCTGTCATCTTCATTGCAGCTGTGGCAAAGCCAGATCCTTTAACCCACTGCATTAGGCCAGGGATTGAACCCATGCCTCCACAGTGAGATGAACCACTGCAGTCAGATTCTTAATCCATTGCACCAAAGCAGGAACTCCATCTCGCACTGCTTTTGTTAAATTTATTCCTAAATATTTTACTCTTTGTGATGTCTTTCTGATGGATTAACGATTTTATCATTATAAAATGTCTTTTTTTTTGGTAACAATTTTTGTCTTAAATCTTATTTGTCTGATTGTTATATAGTCGTCCTAGCTCTCTTTAGGTAATTCTTTGTATGTTGTTTTCCATTTTTTTACTTCAACATATTTTTCTTTGAATCTAAAGCATATTTCTTGTAGACAACATATAAATGGCTTATGTTTTCTTAAATATTGTGCCAACCTATGCCATTTGACTGGAGTGTTACTCTACTTAATTTATTGTAATTACTGATAAGGTAGGATTTATGTCTGCCATTTTGTGATTTGTTTTTAACATGTAATATCTTATTGTTTCACAACACCTCTGTTACTGCCTTCTATTGTGTTAAATACATATCTTCTATTATATCAACTTATTCTCTTGTTCTTTCTGTGATTATATTTTTGTTATTTTAATAGTGGGTTCTCTAGGAATTAAAATTAGCATTTTAATTTAAAACAATCTAGTTCAAGCTAATATTAACTTTATTTCAGTAATATATAAAAATCTTTGTTCCAATATACCTCTGCTCCTTCCCACTATCTTTACTATTATTTTCACACAAACTATATATGTACACATTTCAAGCACAACAGTTTTACATATTTTGCCTTATGCAGCTGTCTCTTAAATCATGCAAAAGAAGAGCTAGAAAAAAAAATGTACTGTCTTTTATATTTTGCTATGTACTTACCTTTTCCAGTGCTCTTTATTTCTTGTGTAGGTTTGAGTTACCAGCTAGTGTCCTTTTATTTCAGCCTGAAGGGCTTCATTTATTATCATTAGTTATTATTATTATTTGCTTTTTAGGGCCACACCCATGGCATATGGAAGTTCCCAGGCTAGGGGTCAAATCAGAGCTAAAGCTGCCAGCCTATGCCAGAGCCACAGCAACACAGGATCTGAGCCACATCTGTGACCTACACCACAGCTCACAGCAATGTCAGACCCTTAACCCACTGAGCAAGGTCAGGGATTGAATCTGCATCCTCATGGATCCTTGTTGGGTTCATTAACCACTAAGCCACAATGGGAACTCCTAGTATTTCTTATTAAATAACTCTGCTAGTGACAAATTGTCTCAGTTTGTTTATCTGAAAACATCTTAATTTCTCCATTTTTGAAGGTCAGTTTTGCTAGATATAGAACTTCTGGTTGAAAGTCTCTTTCTTTCAGTACTTTGAATATGTCATCTCACTCTCTTCTGGCTTCCATTGTTTCTGATGAGGATCCTGTGTATGTGATGAGTCACCTCCCTTGCTGCTTTCAAGATTCTTTGTCTTTGGCTTTCTACAGTTTCATTATGATGTGTCTTTGCATCGATCACTTAGAGTTTATCTCACAGTTTACTGAGCTTCTAGGATGTGTAGATGAATGCTTTTCATCAAATTTGGGGAATTTGGAGCCATTATTTCTTCAAATATTCTTTCTGCCCCTTTATCTCTTCTCTTCGTCTGAGATAATTCATTTTACAGATGTTCATATGACTGTATCCGCAGGTCTCTGAGGTGCTATTCGTTTTTATTCTCCTTCTTCCTCTTCTCCTCCTCCTTCTTCTTCTTCTTCTTCTGTTCCTAGGACTAGATAATTTCAATTCGCCTATCTTCAAGTAGACTGATTCTTTCTTCTGCAAACTCAAATTGGTTTTTAGCACCTCTGGTACATTTTTCTTATTTTAGTAATTATGCTTCTCAACTCCAGAATGTTTAATGAATTTTTTAAAAAGCATTTCCTTCTTTTTATCAATATTCTCTAATGGGTATCATTGCCATGCTTTCCCTGAATTCTTTTGTTATTTTAACATATTTATAATAGTTGGTCTAAAGTCTTTGGCTACAAATTCACCATCCTCTCAGGAACATTTTCCTTGGCTTCTTTTTTCCTGTGTATATGTCATATTTTTATTTTTTCTTTGGTACTTTAGATAGTATGTTGCATATTATAACAACTATGGTATCAGGTCACCTCCCCTCCAAAATTTCTTATTGTTGTTGGTATTCTGCAATATGTGGCCAGTGAGTTTTCTACTCGGCTTTTGTAAGAGTTCCTATTTTTATTTATTTTTATTTTTTATCTTTTTGTATTTTTAGGGCCACACCAACAGTATATGGAGGTTACCAGGCTAGGGGTGTAGCTGCCAACCTACACCATAGCCACAGCAATGTGGGATCCAAGCCATTTCTGCAACCTATACCACAGCTCACAGCAATGCTGGATCCTTAACCCACTGAGCAAGGCCAGGGATCGAACCTGTGTCCTCATGGATACTAGTCAGGTTCATTTCCATTGAGCCATGACCAGGACAAAATCTTAAAGAAAGAGTTTTTAGATGCTAGTCAGGTTCGTTAACAGCTCAGCTATGACAGGAACTCCTTATTTTTATTTGTTTCTAGGAGTAATCCTTGAGTCAGTATTATTTAGTGGACAGCTAATGATCTACCAGATTTCCTTAAATGCTTTGTCTACATGTCTTTTACCCTTTGCCAAAGGGATCAAAGGCATGCCTTTGTACTTTAGGCAATTTACAAAGCAGTCTTAGCTTTAATTTCCTGCTTGTGCAGACCTTCATTGTCACCCCACAAGGACTGGAATGGCCTTCCCCTTTCCCAAGACAAGTCCTGCACACACACAGTGCCTTCTAGATCCCCAGAATATCTCAGAGCTTTTTGAAGTTCCCTAGTTGTAGTTACCTAGCTCCAGGACTTCCTTTAAAATATTTGGTCATACTCTTTTTTGCCTCAGCTAAAATCTCAGTCTTGTGATACCTATGATGTTGCCAGCAGATTAATTTTATTTTGGGTGGTATCCTATGAATAGAGCTTTTAGTTGTTGTTGAGCTATCTCTGAGTCAAAACAAAGAGCTACAACACGCTGGAAATGAAGTTTTCCAGGTAGCTGCAAATACAGACAAAATATCTAATGTACGATATAGATGGGACGTACAATCAAGTACCAGAAGTGCTCAGGCCTCTCTATTGGCAAGACTGCTGGCTTTTCATGAATTATCAGACTACCAGGCTGAAGTGGAAAGGGGAATGGGAATATCCCATATTAAAGTGACATAGATAACACTATCTTACAGAGGTTTAGTTTATCTTGTGTAGAAATTTTTCAGTTTGTTCTATGGTTTTGGTTAATTTCTAAAGTTCTAAAATGATTTATTTTAGTTGTTTCACCAGTATTTTCTGTTTTTGTGAGAAAAGAGTTTCACTGACTGTTTCACTCTGCCATTCCAGAACCCTTCTCTATTTTAAGTGTTACTTTTTTTAATCATGGCTGTACCATTTTAATTAGAATGATATGTGGTGGTTTAAACCAGTGTTCCTTTGTCCTATATCAAGAGCCAGACCTAGCCAACTGAGAGCTTGGTGTTTCTTCTCAAATTATCGTTTATCCCACAATATGGAAATATGTCTTCTTCTAGTAAGAAGAACGAGAATATTATTCAAGAGACGTGTATGCTAGAAGAAATAAATCAGTTGCCCTGTAGATCGTAGGAAAGAAAAGAGAATTGATTAAGTACTATGGAGAGATCTTTTATTTCTTCATTTTCCCTACTCAGGATGAACCCCAACAAAAGGGACCCCGTGGAAAGATCCATGTGCCTGAAGATCTTGGGGGAGGATGCCCAGAAAATTTTCTTTCCTTTTTCCCCAAGGCTTGTGCATGGTACTCAAACATGTGACCAGATGTTGAGGTGTTGATAGGAGCATTATACTGGCTAAGATTTAGGGTCTGAATGAAGTGGTTAACACATTTAAAATGTCATGTAAATGCCCTAAACTGTGAAATTATAGTCACATTTGCCTGCATGTCCTCCAAAAGATCAAACAAAACCAGCTATACCTGAAAGTTCACCCGTTCAGGGAGTGTACCTGAGTGGCTACCCCATGACAGGGTCCAGAAGAGAGCAATAAGGTTCTAGAGAATGAGTTCCAATCATTCGTCTTCCCTGTTGCCATGAGGTGATCCTTGAAAAGCAAGGGAGGGAGGCTAGAGTGGAGATGGGGAGAGGAACGCTGAAAACTGTTTATCTAAATAAGACTGAGTCACTGCTCAAACTAGAGTGTGATGCAAGAGATAGGAAATTGAAAGTCTCTGCCATTCCCTTCCAAGGGAAAGTGAGATTGTAAAGAAGATCATAAATATGGGTTGTATGTAACTGAAAATGTATAATTGAATCACTTTGCTGTTTAGCAGAAATTAACACAACATTGTAAATCAACTACACTTCAATAACTTTTTTTAAAAAAAATCAGACATGTAATAGAAAATAAAGAAGCTAATTTTTTGTGTGTGTGCACCTAAGTATAGTGCAAGTTCACTTGTGATCCAATTGCATTGTCTCACTTTTACCCAGTCAGACAGAAGTATGGGGCTCTCCCTTATAGTTGAACATGGGTTCAGCTGTTCTCAGAGGTGCTCTCCTCTCCTTTCTCTTTTCCTCTCTGGTACACCCCACAGAAGTGCTAGGGCTATGGTCAACCTGACAGGAGGAAACTTCTGTGCTTTTTCTCACCACTAGGAATCTCCATGCAACGTCAACCAACCATGTTTTCATTACAATAGAGGACTCTGATGCCTTTGTTTCCTCTGACTTGAATGCCCTCTACCTTTTCCCTTTCTCCATATGACTGACTACCTGTCCTGAATAAATCAGCTTGAATATCTGTCTCCTATTCCCCATTCTGAGTCAAAGACCAGTTCTCTGGCTCCCACTTTGTACTTTTTATTCACTCAAATTACTGAGCAGCTACCATAGGTCTAGTACTATATAAAACCCAACCCTTAAAGTTGAAGAGCTTATAATTCTATGGGGAAGATAAATACACTGAAATACCATGTGAGTATTTTAAGAAAAAAAAAGTGTGGGAGCAGAATAGACAAAAGCCTAACTTCCCTGAGAAATCAAGGTAGATTTCATAGTGAAGAATATGTTTTATTTGAATCTCAAAGAATGAGTCAAATTCTGCAAAAGCATAGGTGACATTGTTGGGAGGATGGTAGGTGAACAGCATAGGAAAAGCCGGGAAAGATAATTCAGCTTTACATGTTTAACATTTATTATTCCATCCAAGGGTTCAAAGGACAGATATAGGTTGACTAAAAGTATTAATTATATTTACTGTGTGGAATCTGAGGGATACTTAAATTATAACCTTATTCCTAGACCTGAGATTTCAGCGTCAACTTAATTTCTAAGTGAAACTACAGACTTAATTGTTACATTTAGATTGACAATCGTTTTCATTCACACATACCTCATAAAGTAGGAAAGGATTTTTAGTGTCATCTCTTCCAATTTGCTGACAATGTGGAATCCTTCCTGGAGTATCCATGTCAGGAGTTTATCCCATAGTCTGGCCCATATTCTGGCCATGTCTCCTCTTGAGTTAAATGCTAAAGAGAGAGTTCCTGTCGTGGCGCAGCGGAAACAAATCTGACTAGGAACCATGAGGTTGTAGTTTTGACCCCTGGCCTCGCTCAGTGGGTTAAGGATCTGGCGTTGACATGTGCTGTGGTGTAGGTCACAGACGCGGCTCGGATCTGGTGTTGCTGTGGCTGTGGCGTAGGCGGGCAGCTGTAGCTCTGATTATACCCTTAGCCTGGGAACCTCTATATGCCACAGGTGTGGCCCTAAAAAGACAAAAGACAAAAAAAAAAAAAAGCTAAAGAGGACATGTACTGCTTGTTACTAAATGTTCTCTCTACTTAAAACCTTAATCTCTACAAAGATGATGTCAGAAGCATAATCTGGATTTCCTAATACCTGCTCTGGCTTGAGGAAATGAATCACAGGAAAGAGAAAAATTATGATTTTCAGTGTGTGAAACTCTTGAATATTTATGTGCACTACACCAGAATAACGACTTGCACTCTCTTTATATAGACTATACTTGGTTCTTCCTCTTTCTCAGGTTGAGTAAATCTCTGCCTCTTGCATGGCTTTGATATGTCTGTCATTCAATTCATCAATAAATATTCACTGAGTATCTATAATGACACCTTAACTGTAAATACAAAACATAGATGATAGCAATAAAGAGTATAGACATCAGAAAGTCTATTTGAACAGATAAAGATGCCTATAGTGAGGGAAAAATATATAAACAATACAAAAGACTACCATAAATGTAACTTTATAAAATATAATACTTTATTTGAGATGCTATGGGTGACTAAAGGACAAATGAATGCTAAAGAAAATAGGTGCTTTAAGATCAGAAATAAAGGAAGTTATCAGAGGCCTATATGAGGTCCGAAGAAATAGCACAGAGGTGAGGTGGGGCTTAGGGATTGTGGCTTGAACTGAGAACAGGTGAATAGGGGGGAGAGAAATAGAACATGATTAGGAAATGGCATGGGGAGGGCTTTCAGGAAGTCAGCAATGTTCTGGTTTTTTAAGTCAAGTGGTAATTATATTTATGTTCATGTGTTTTATGAAGTTTTCTGTATGTGTTAAATTCTACAATAAAATTGTTTAGAGAAGAGACTGATGGATAGAAAAAGCTCTATTTATTAAGAATAAAGTGCTTCTGGAGTTCCCGTCGTGGCGCATTGGTTAACGAATCCGACTAGGAACCATGAGGTTGCGGGTTCGATCCCTGCCCTTGCTCAGTGGGTTAACGATCCAGCGTTGCCATGAGCTGTGGTGTAGGTCGCAGACGTGGCTCAGATCCCGCGTTGCTGTGGCTCTGGCATAGGCCGGTGGCTACAGCTCCGATTAGACCCCTAGCCTGGGAACCTCCATATGCCGCGGGAGCAGCCCAAGAAATAGCAAAAAAAGACAAAAAAAAAAAAAAAAAAAAGAATAAAGTGCTCCTAAAGCCTCCACTATGACACTGGGAAGTCAGGGTTGAGTAAGACATAGTCATGGCCCTCAGGAAGCTCCCATTCTGTACACAGGAAGGAAAGGTGGTAACTGGAGGTGAGTTCGGAAGAGTAGACGGGAACAAGATGGGAACAAGGTGAGTTCAGAAAAGTAGACGGGAAAGCACTTCAGATGTCTCCAGTAAGTAACCGAGAACAACAAAACGATTTTATCTGCAGATTTACATAATGAGATTTTCATTATAGAAAGCTAACTCTGGTCATGATACACAATATGGACTGGGGAAAGGAGATAAAACTCAGGGCCACTATCTCTGATAAAGTCATATTGTTTTAACTTTCTCAGATACATCTTTTCCTCCCCTAACAGTTCTGAACTTCTGAACAGTTGTGTCATAACCTTATAGTTGCCAGAATAATATATACAGTCCTTGTGAGTAAACATGATAAATACAATTTAGATGCTTTAATTCTTTCTGTTAGAGTGGAAAGAAGAAAATAGAACTATTAGTTGAATAAATGAATGGACAAATGAATTATCTTAATATCTTGAGCTTTCTAAAACCTACTGAGTTGTGTCCAATTTTATCAACATCATCTGGTTAGCTCCTAAATTTTCATTTTCTCCTGATTGCATTTATCCCATCTCCATCTCCTTAAATCCCCTTTACCATACCAGGAAAATTTAAAAGAACTACTCATTGCAAATAAGCCCCCAATTGAAATATATATACATATATCATTTTAAAATTTATATTTGTATTAGCATATTTAAATATACACTTATATTTAAATATTTTGCAAATATAAATATATTAATATAAATTTAATATATATAAATATATTAATATGTGATATATGAATATGAACTTTAATATACTTATATATTAACATATATTTGTGTTGGTAAATATATTTAAATATAACATAAGTTTAAAGGGGGCCATAGCTCTAAGAATAATATATACAATCCTTGTGGGCATTTGTGAGTGCTTGTTTGTAAGACTGCAAGATTTTATTGAAGGGTGACTGCCCAGAACCCAGATTTTAGAAACTATTGAGGGGAAAGAATGAGAAGAAGGGCCAAGGACCAGCAGTCACGTTATTGGTGTTAGCAGTTCCTCAAACTTGCATCATGTCTGTAGAATAATATGAGCTATTTTTAGAATTGTGTTTCCTATGTTTTGACAAGAACCCTTCCCTTTTTTATCAAGGTTTTTTTTTTTTTGTTTTTTTTAGGTCAATGCTTCTGAGTGGAAAATGCCCTAGAGCAGTAAGAGGAGGAAGTAAGCTCCAGAAAACTTCAGTGATGAGAACAGAAGTTCCAGTTTTTACAGGAATCTTGTTCGGTTGTGTGCATGTGTGTGCATGCGTTTTTGAGGCTGAAGTGGAAAAAAGAGAGGGTGGAGTGCAGAGGACTTTATCCTCCTCTGCTAATTCTCAATACAGTCATTTAGGGGAAAATTTCTGGAAGGACCTCAGAAAACATGGAAGGTCAGACACAAGCTGAGGCCCAATTTGAAAAGCCACATAAGACCTCTTTGCCTTAAACCAGCAAGAAAGTAAAGGTCAGCTAATGGTTAGGTTTGAAAAGCTCTATCCAGTCAACTATACTCCAATAAAATTTTAAAAATAGAAATTAATTAATAAAAAGCAAAACTAACAATGACAACCAAAAAGTAAGTCTCTATCCACCTTAGACCCTGGACTTTATGATGGAAATCACTAGGCCTTTATCTGGAAAGAAGTACCCTAAGAAAACTGTATTTTAATTTAGGGTGAGTATATGTTCTCTGATTCAGCCTCAGATTTTACACTTGACCAGCAGATGATAACAGGAAACAGAGCTGAAAAGCTTGACCAGTTCAGACCACCAACTGAGGCAGCAGCCATCAGCTATTGGGGAAATATGTCCTTCTAGATCTCAGGGCTGGAGTTCTCTGAGACTTATCTTTGAGCACGAAATTATAGTTCATTTATTACTGATGGGAATTCAAAATGGTACAACCACTTTGGAAGATAGTTTGGCAATTTCTTCCAAAATTAAACATACTCTTGTCATATAACCTAGCAGTGGCCCGCCCTGGTGTTTACTTGTCAGAACTGAAAACATCTATCCACATAAAAACCTACACATACATATTTGTACCAGCTATCTTCATGACCGCAAAAATTTGGAAGCAAACAAGATGTCTTTCAGGAGAATGGATAAACTGTGGTACATTTAGACAATGGACTATTATTTAGTACTAACAAGAAAAGAGCTATCAAGCCATGAAAAGACACTGAGGAAACTTAAGCTGCACACTGTATGATCCCACCCGTGTAACATTTTGGAACAGTCAAAACTATAGAAACAGTAAACAGATCAGCGGTTGCCAGGGGCTAGTGAGGAGGGAGGGATAAACAGGTTGAGCACACAGCATTTTAGGGCAGTGAAACTACTCTGTATATTTCAGACATGACAACGAAGGATACATAAAATACACAACCCCAAGAGCAAACTCTAATATATATTATGATTTGGGGGATGATTATGATGTATCAATGTAAGTTCATCAACTATAACAAATGTATCATTCTGGTAGAGGGAAGGCTATGCATATACAGGGGTAGGGAGAATATAGGAGTATATAGAAATCTCCTTCCAATTATGCTACTAAGCTAAAACTGTTCTAAAACTATTTTTTTAAAAATCTAGACAAAACGGAAAACAAATAACAAAAAAACAACAAATTTTGATCATCCATGCCAGACAGAAGATTGAATTATCTTTCTATTCTCTCTCTAGAGTATTACCAATAATACCAGCGAGAGATGATAGAACAGGGATACCATCAATGTGATGGTACTAGGAGGTGAGGTCCTGGGAGATGATTCCTCACATGAATGGGATTAATGCCCTAACAAACGAAACCTCAGAAGGCTCCCTCACCCCTTCTGCCAGTGAGGACTCAGTGAGAAGACACCTGTCTGTGAACCAGAAGTCCACACCAGACACTGAATCTGCCAGTGTCTCAGTCTTGAACTTCCCAGCCTTCCAGAACTATGAGAAATAAATTTCTGTTGTTTATAAGCCACCAGTCTAATATGGTTTTCTGTTATAGGAGTCTGAACAGACTAAGGCAGAAATCCGGGGGCGGGGAGGGGGGGATAAAATAAAATCGAAACACAGTTTCTCACCCCCTCCTACAAGTTTCTGTATAATAATTAATAGTTTTTGAGTGGTCACTGTGTTCCATATACTAGTGTACCTGCTTTATATAGATTATCTCATGCAATCCTCTTTATCCCCATTTCAGAGACAGGGAAGAAAGAGGGTAAAAAACATGCTGGAAGACACACAGATAGTATTGATGGAGTCAGGATTTGAACCTAGGTGTCCGGTTCTTTAAAATACACTCTTAAGCACTGGGCCTCACTGTCTTCCTGGATGGAAAGAAAAAGCTGTACCATAGTCCCATTTACTAGTCCTGCAATCCTTGGTATTTAATCTCCATCCTCATTTGTAAAATAGAGGAAAAAATATATCTCTCTCCTAGGGTTCTCTTCTAAGAACTGGAGGAAATAAGATGTGAAAAATGCCTAGAGCAATGATAGCATAGTTAAGTATTCAGTAAGTGTTGGTTCCTCCCTTCCCTCTTTCCTTCTGTTGGGCTGCATCCTGCAGGCCTTGTAGACCTACACCTGCCCAGCTTTAAGGCTGAAGATAAAGCCCAGAGTCAGCAACAGAGACATCAGTGCTCAATGGATGGAGGAGCTTACCTGTCTGAAGCAAGGTCCTGGAGTGACGCCTCACTGTGTGTGGTGGATGGTGGGTGGAACATGGCAGCCGTCTTCACTCCTGGGGTAATTGCTGCTTAGAGGGAGAATTGATGTCAGCTTGGCTCATTGGTTACTAGGGAAACTAGCAGAGGGGCACGCCCCTCACCTGCCCCTGTGATAAGAATTATCACTAGCTGTGGCCTGGGACAGGTACGGAGGAAGCTCAGTCAGGTGAGGAGGGTGTTGTGAAACAGGCACTGGTCAAGCAGAGCACGTACAGAGAACAAGAGACCTGCCATCCTGAGTGGCCGGATCCTACAGTGTCCTTCCTGTTTTTGACCACTTGGCTATTTTCTTTGACTGCTCTCTTTTGGCTACTTGAATGTGCAATTCACTGAAATAATACTAATTTCCTTTTTGGCATGTTTACTAACCAAACATGTTCCTCTACCTGTCTTACCTTGTTTCTACGGTGATCACATGGATGCTGATTTTGTTTGCTTTTGTAATAAGCCACCGCAAGTTGGTTTTTTTTTTTTTTTTTTTTTTTTTTCAGAGGCAGGAAGACCGGATGTCATTTACAAATTAAGTAAATGAAAGTAGAGGCCCTGGGGGGCATCGTAATTCTGTCATCACTCCTGGAAATGATCTTGCAAAGTGTGCGTCCTTTTCGCAGAAGTCAGCAGTTCTGTTTTGACACAGAAGGACAGAGTAACCCCCTGAGGAAGTCTGTTCTTTAATTCCTGCATACAGTTTCAGTCCTGGCATGTATTTAGTCTGGGCTGCCTTCTACGTTCTGTAACTGTGAACCTCTTGAGAACTGCAGCTTCTTGATTTTTTCCAGGTGTATCACAAATAAGCTGTGTGAAATAAAGGTGCCAGCACAGATTTGGAGGATCAATTTCCTTTCCTGAGAAGAAGCTATTTTATCCTTTGCTTAAGGTGGTCAAAAGACCCTGCCATAGAGGAGGGTCTACTTAAAGTCTACTTAAAATCTACTTAAAATCAGAGAAGCACTAACACGGATTTCATACCCTGCAGCTACGTCTCCATTCAGTGGGTGGATTCAAGAAAGCAAAAGTCTGAGTTGCTTGCTCCTCCTACTGGGCAAGGACACCAGTTTTTTCCCTAAGGGAAGACTGTTCCACCCACGAGAGATTCCTCCTGGGCTGGTCCAAGCTATTTGCATCACAGCTGCACCCTCCCAGTCCCAGTTGCATCACTGAAGCAGAAGCCCTGGAGGGATCATATCTCTGCCAGTTTCTGAAAGTTGTTCATTACTTTAAAAAATGAAACCAAACATCTACTTCCTCTGCTTAGCACATTCCTGAGGAGCTGCAGCTACTTGCTGGATCAGCCTGGCAGAGGCAGAAGCTTTCGGCTCAGAAACAAGCCAGGCCTCCTCCTTCACGCTTCAGAGTCCCGTCCCACCCTCAAACCTTTGTTGACCTGCCTTTTTCCTCCCAGCTGCCAGATTCATCGTGGTTTTGTGGAGTCTGCCTCTCCAATACCCTAATAAGGGCTGGTTCCTGCTTTTGGAGAGACTAAAGGGCCTGGAGTAGACCCCTGGGGTTCGGTGCCAAGGTATTTCCAACACCCTGAGGACTTAGAATAATGATTCTTCTAGAAATCATGCAGCATATGCCAGTGGAACTCTGACTTGTGCCTAATTAAAGGAGGCTTCGCCGGTACCAATATTCCACCCCTTTCCCTTTTTTAAGCTCCTTGTTTTATATAAAGCCTGAGAAGGATTTTTTTTTTTTTTTTTAGTAAAGAAAGGCTAGAAAGGACAGCCTAGCATGTTCTCCTTAATCTTCAGCAACCTGTAGGTTGAGGGGGATTCCTGTTTGCAGCCCTCGGTATGAACCTCCTACTTTACTGATCCAGTGCCCCAGCTCCTCTCCTCTGCCTTTGCCCACTTCTCTCTTGGGTTTGGTTTTGTGGAACCAGTGGCCCCCTCTCATCTGCGGTCTGTGGATCCACATATAGATTTTCTGCCTGGGTTTGCTGGCCTCGTACAGACTCCCAGTCATGGCTCCCACCCTGAGGTGGGGAGGCTTGAGCCCAGTTCTTATGAATGAAAAGGAACGAGTCATCCCAGGGCACGCCTCACTGTACTTTTTCTCAACCAGCTTCCCAGGTACTGACTTGTGCTAACAATAAAAGGGAAATTTCATGGGTGTAAGTTTCCACACTTCAAACAACACGCACTTGCTCAATCCTGAAGCCTAAAAGAGATGCAGGTAATCAATGAATTCTAACTTAATTCCTTAGATTCTTTTATACATTCCAAACATTGCTAGCCTAGATGTGTACTTAAGGGGCAGTTTGTAGAGAGAAAAATAAGTATTTGACAACATGTGTGTTTTTCCATTGAATGCTCCAGCAGATTATCTTTTTCAAATTAAAGCTATCAGGTATTTTCATAAAGCTCAGGATCTTATCTTGAAGAATTAGCCTCAAAATGTTTTCTCACAAATAAATAAAAGAACATTTTTAAAAAAATATTCTTTGGCACTTTTTCTTTCAGCTTTTTTTTTTCTTTTTGCGTCAAAGGCAAAGCTGGGGGGTGGGTAGAGACAAAGCTAGAAATAACTAGATGTCTCCAGTCTTTCAGTTATATGCTACTTCAAGCTAGAAAGAGTGCTCCAGACAGCATTTTTTTTTTTAAATGGCACCCTCACTGGAGATCAGAAATTCATGTCCTTTTCCCTGTGAAGGAGTTATCCAGGTCAACAATGTAATAAAATCCAACTGGAACTGGGGGGGGGTCAATGCTACCAAGACTCTCCATCTCTTTCACATTTCTCTGCATATGGACCTCATCCTCTCTCACTGCTGAGTGTTTTTCTCCACACTTTTTCTCCCTCCCTCTCTCTTTCTCCCTCTCTTTCTCTTTCCCCCAACTCTCTCTCTCTCTTCTCAAACCCAAAAGTCCTTGGGCAGAGAATTCATTGATTCATCTTGGGAGACCCACGGCATGGTCCACTCTGACTAGACCCTTGGAACAATGAAATATGTTCACTTTGGTCATGAACAACCAAAGTGTTTTGAATGCCTGGAGTGGGGAAGCAACCAGTAGGTAAGATCATGGAGGGTTTTCTATAACAGATTTGGGGTTTACTTTGTAGGTAGTGAAGGAGTCACTGAAGGATTTTAAACTGGGTAGTGGCAGAACAGGAGTATATTTTAATGATCGAGCACACTAACATGGCAGAGACAGCTTGGCGGGAATTGAGTCAGTGCAGCCACACATCAGTGAACTACAACGTCTCTCTTCTAAGCATTTGTGCCTCATGCAAAATTCAGGCTGAGAGTAGCCTTGACCTGGGCCCCAGCATTAGCATGTAGCCAAATCAGCTGCCAGGATGCCTTGTCCCTTTAAGTGGTTGGATAGAATCTAGCAGAACACATGATCCCTTTAGGGGGAAAATATGGGTAGGTTCTGCTCCCAAGGAGGCTTTTGTCACCATGCCCTCTCTGCCCCTGCTGGCTGTGAGAGAATACATGTGAGGAGTTCAGGTAGTAGGGAGTAGCCTTCACTTCTTTTCCTGGTATCATTATGACCCTCAAATGAGGGGAAAAATTATTTTTAATTGCATGTTTGTGAACTGATGCAGGAGTGTCCCTACTTAAGTAGAGGGGAGGAGAAAGTATTTCTCAGCCCTCTTTGGGTCCCATACTGAGCCTGAAAAATAAACTGACAAAGACAGATTAACAGGAGAAAAGCATACAGATTTCTTTACTATAAGTTTTCATGTCTCTGAAGCCTTTATAAGGAAATGAAAACCTGAAGGAATAGTTACGCCTGAGTGTTTCTATACTGAGCTTGATGAAGAGTGGAAAGTCATGGGAAAACATGATAGGACAAAGGGATATGAGCAAAAGGTAGTAAACTGAGAAATTTAGCAAATCATGCTCCTTTGGGTTCCTCGCAGTGTCCTTCCATCCCGGGAAATAAGAATCCCTTTCCCTTTTAGGTGCAGGGAGAGGGTTCCTTCAGGGGAGAAGGGGAGTTTAGAGTCCTTCCTGCTTCTTCCAGTTCTTCCAGTTCTCAAATTCCTCCAGTTTCCAATACTGGATATGCCAAGGTACTGTATTTTGCAATAAGTAACATGTTCTGAACTCCATCAAGTAACCTCTATTGGAAACTGTTTTACACCTACTTCTTCCCTAACATGGCCTCTTGAGGAATGAAATTTTGTTATTTATATTGTCTAATAGCTGCAGGTCAGTTTGTTCATTGCTTCCTGCTCAGAAATATTACATGTTATTTCTAATTAAGAGTTCATGCCTAGCAACTCTAGGGAAAGGGCTCTGAGTCATCCATGCCACTGCAGAACCACAACGCTGACGGTGGTAGAAGCTGCCAAACATAAACCTGCTTCTCTCTCCTGTCACTAAGAACTGATATTCTATCATCAGCTTGCTACTTTCCTCTTTAATGAGAAATATGCTTTGACAGATGCCATAAATCAATTTGTCTAAGAAATCTGGCTTTAAGAGAAGACTGTTCAAAGGCATCCTTGCTGGCCCTGCCATTTATCTACAGCCAGCAAGTGTGGAGCAGCTCCAGGCCTCTTAAAAACTGTAAGACAGGCACATAACCTTACAGTCCCTCAGCTCCTGGCTTTTCTTTAATAAATTCCCTTTGATGAAGGTAGGGGTGAAGGGGAATAAAGCATGTGATAAAGATTTTATCTCAGGTCAATTTTTATTACTTTTGTTATTCAATAGTGTCCAAATTAAAGGTTGAAAACAACCTAATATTTTGAGTAATATTACTCTTCCTCCAAGAAGTAATTTACCCTTTTTTTGCTGGGGGGTGGGGGGGGGAGTGACTCAATGGAGAGAAAGTAATGATGAATCTTCGAAGGCCAAAAACCAAGAGAAAGTGGTAACCCAGAGAAGTCAGGCAACATTTGAGTGCATACTGGCTGAAAATTTTCCAGAACCGATAAAAGATATCTACTTTCAGATTCAGGAAGCTCCAAACAAGGTCAATGAAAGGAACTACATCTAGATACATTGTGCTAAATATGATCATCAGCATTTGGCATTGGTTTCCAAACCCCTTCTGTGGTTTGGTTGTGTTTGGATTGATTGTTAATCTGAAGAACTATAGACTACATTTCCCAGGCTCTTGTTAGCTGAGGTCTTAGATGTGACTTAGCTTCTGCCTGTGCTCTCCTGTGAAACTTGGAGGGAAGAAGAGAGGTGAAGCTATCTTCCTGGGGCAGTTCTGTCTGGTGAGTATGGTTCTGAGACATGAGTGTTTCAAGGCAGTGGCAGCAACTGTGGCTCTACAAGCATTTGAGGCATTTGAGCTGATGGACACAGCGTCCTTCTGTTGGTCACTCACCTCGTGGAGCTTCCTGACTTCTACCTGAAGCTACAACACTGAGTCCTGGTCCCAGGAGTAAGGACAGTTCTTGCCTCCCACCTTGTTAGATAGTGTTCAATTCTTCCCTGTGTTGTTTCACTCTACCCACTAGACAGTACAGGTCTCCCATGATCTAGACAATCAACTACCAGAGAAGAAATGGAAAAGATACAGAAAAATCATCACTCCCAGATGTGCTGGGTTCACTCCAAGAAGCTGTTGCCACTCCTTCTCTGTCTCTGTCTCAGGTAGAGCGCCTCATTCCAGGCGCCTGCCTTAGAAGGGTCCCTAGTCTGCAAAAAGACCAGAAGCTCTGCTTCAGCTACCACCATCTGATTACTTGTGTCATCTCCCCTGCAGTACTGAGGTTCTGATACCATCCATTCAAAGGTTTCCTCTCTCTTGGTTCAGGAAACCTTCGCTAACAGTCTCTTCTATGATGTCGGTTTTTTCTGCTTTTCATTTTAATTTTTTTCTTCCTTAATAAATTCTGTAGTCTTTTAAATGTAATTATAGTACTTGAATTTGTTGGTTCTGCTTTTTTGGTAGTGGTGGTGGTCTGCTTTAATATTTTTTTTTTTTTTGCTTAACAATTTTTTTCAACTTTTGTGTTATTTCATTTCTGCTAATTTTCTTAGCACCTTTAAAGTATTTTTTTCTCTTACATAATCAGGTTAAATGCTGTGTTTGTTTACTTTCTCTTTTTTTTTTTTTTTTTTTTGCTTTGAACCAAAGTTTATGGCATATCATTAATAGAAATTAGTGGAAATGGCTGCAAAAATAAAGTTAACGTGAATCATCTGAGCTTATCTGATCTGTTGAATCCAACACTACCTTCATCTTAAATCTCCTCACTAATAAATATAGTATATTGATAATAATTCTTTTATACTACCACTTAGCCGGTTAGTAAAAGCATGGTATTCCTGAGAAGGTAATCTCATTTAATGGGGTGGGCACAAGAGCTACAGAGTGGCATACGATTTCCATTCAGTTCTGCCAATATTCCCTAGCATCCATCTATGTCTTCTTTCCTCATAGACATGACCTTATTTTTGTTACTATCTCCAAAAGAGCTCATTCTAATGAAAAGGCCAAACTCCCCTGACCTTAAAAGAAAATGAAGCCCAGGCTCTATCCCCTCCTCCCCCCTCTGGGGTATAAGAATAGCATAAACCCACAGTGTAATAGTGTATTGCTTCACTGAGGGGGTGTGGTTGGAGGGGAGACACCATGGAGAGGAACGAATCAATTAAAATAATACAAGTTTAGGAAGCAGTGTTAAAATAGCAACACACCAAATGGATAACCACAATCATTAGAGGACTTGGCTCATGGAAGGAAAACTTTAACTGCTGTTGCAAAAACATCTGTATGAAGTAGAAATTGGTTCTGATAACATTAGTAGAGAGTATGTTCTAGAAAGTGGCGGCAAGGTGGATGTAAAATCCTGGCAGCAATTTTATAGAACAGTCCCAGATGGCTAGGCTGAGGCCAACACCTAATGAGGACGAAAGCCTTGCCTGTGGGGAATTTTGGATGAAACCTGGAGAAATACGACACTGTGAGTAAACCAAATTGAATTGTTTTCACAAGTGTTGTAAAGTTTCATACAGTAAAAGGTTTTTTCTACATGCACTTCAATTTCACAGCAGGAGTGGCATAGGATACCCAAACACAGAAGAGAGCATTCATGTAAGCTATCTAACTCCTTGATATAATAATGGATACAATTCAAAATGATTACACTATCATTACATCTAGGACTTTCTGCAACTATAAGGTGGTGGTTATGGAAAGCATGGCCCCTGGTATCAGTATCTAAAAAGCAGCCACCACCTTCTTCTATGTGTATTCTCTTTTTGCATTTTTTTCTTCCTTTTCTTAATCAACTTTGCAGTTGTTGCTGCTTCTTAGCAAAACCGGTAAAAACAAAATTGTAATCACTGAACGTAGCACTCTGGCAATCAAGACGTTTAAAACCTTCAATCTTCTGGGGTGAAGAAAGCACAGTGCAACATTTAGAACTCTGATTTACAAACAGGGTGGTCGCAAATTTTCCTGGCTTGAAGACTTCCACAACTTTCCTGATCAGGTCATCATAGGAGGTCTGACTTGTTTGTTTCAAAGCTAACATAAGAAAATTCTGGTTCTGGAGTGATGTGAATAGTGCAATAAGTTCCATCCGATTTCATTCCATTCATCGAATACCCACAAGGATTGAACAGTGTGGCATCAATGACAGAACCTGGTATCAGGTCACAAATTCCACTCTCACGAGTGACATCCTTTGCAGTATCACCATCTTTCATGTAGAACTGGTCCATAACTGCTGGGTCAAGCTCACTCATCAGAATTTCCAAGGTTTGATCTGGCTGATTGATTACTTGACTCTCTGGGAGATCCAAAGTATACAAGTACCAACAGTCAGAATTTATACGTCCCATACAATATGCTGCTCCATTTGGGAAAATTGCATTAAGAAACTCTATTTCTTCCTGGAAATTCTGGTGTGGGTACCCTTGGTGAGAAGGCTCTGTGAAATTCTTACGAGAATAAAAGAAGCTTTGAATTGAGTCAAACCCACTGTAATCCCTAGCAAGTTTCAACAGGGGAACCAGTGCTTTCATCAAGAGGGTGGTACCACACGTCTTCAAAATGAAACGTCTCTTGGAGACAAACATGCTACTCGCACTGAATACATAAGCTTCCTGCTTGTCAGTTTTTGTCACACTTATGATTGAACATTGCACATCCTTCATAAGTAGGTCCCATTTGGATCTTGGGGTGGCGCGAAGATCCTTGATTTGCGTCGGGCTGCTGCCTGGAGAACCAAACCTCCAGCAACTTCTCGGTCCCTTTGAAAAAAAATGTGCAACTTCCATCACCGTGAGACTAGCGAACAACCAACAACCACAGAAAATCAACTACATTAAATCTCTTCTCCCGCCGCTGCCGCCGCTGCTGCGGATTGTTCCAGCTGTTACTAAAGTTCAGGTTCCTTTTTTTGCTATAATTTTATATTAACTTTTTTTTTTTTTTAAAAAAAAAAGGGCTAATAAAATTTTCCCAGCTTTTGTGTGTGTGTGTGTGTGTGTGTGTGAGCGAAAGTTGAACGTGAGTCTGTTGGAAATAGAGGCAGGTACAGCTCAGTCTCTTGTAGTCCCCTGTTTCCCGGTTAGAGAGAGTAGAGCGAGTGCCAGCTAATGTCGCTGGCCATACTGTGGGAGCCACACTCTCAATTTTTTCATCAGTGAAAGCATTGAAGACTGTGACTTGATATCTGAGTATTTCTATGACTCCACCCCCAAGGTTTTCTGTATTATGAAGAGTTCCAATTTTTGTTATTTACTCCAAGGCATGTTATTAACTAATTGGCTTATGTCTATTCTAATGTTTATGATGGAGAGTTTTAAATATTTTCCATATGGTTTTCTTATTATTTGAATTCTTACATCAATAAAATTAATAACAATAAAGTATTGCTGATAACCATTTCTTATCTTTTTACACTGTGACCAGAGAATATAACCTGGAGAATTTTTTTCTGTTGTTAATTTATTCAAATGCAAGGAAAATAATTCTACTCATTAAGAAATTCCTGATGTTTGTCTATTATTTTCCCTGAGAGAATTTTAAAGAAGCAAAAGTCTTGTTGGTATTCACTGATGTTCTCAATGAATGCTCTCAAATCTATGTAGATACCTAAAGCTGACAAAGTATGCAGACATCTGAAGCCATGAGCCTCCTAGATGTCACTTAGAGTATAAAATCTAAAACTTCTCTGCAGAAAATGGAAGGGAAACTCCCCCTTCAATAAGCCAAATTCCCAGCATAATCTTCTCTTTCAACTTCAAAGTTTCCCCTATTTTCCTGTCACATACATCCATTTTCCACTGAGTTCATTTGGCACACTTTCTTTATGTCATTACTCTTTTCTCAAGTATCTATTGCTTTGAATAAATCATCCCAGCAGAGTGATTTACATCACAATTTCTCCCTGGCATGTGCCATTTTGCAATTTCTTGTTTGCAGTTATAAATCTGCTACACAGGGAGGAGGAGCCTGTTTTATTTCTGCACCCCCATGGCCTAACTCATTACCCACAGCTCATATGTTTGCTGAGTTTATTTTATTTTTAAAGAATTTTGTCTTTACCGAAGTGCACAGCTGCCCTTTGTTTCTATAACAAGATGTCAGAAAGAGATGCCTGCCCCTTCATCACACTCACAGGAGAGGTGTGGGCTTCCATGGGCCTACTGAATGAGCTTAACATGGAACCACTATAGGTCATAGTGGTTTGCTGTCTAATGTCTATCCAGAGAATCTCAACTCAAAATATGAGCTAACTGCTCCTGTGGCAAGGATAGGGAAAGCACTGTTACATTGAGATTAGCCAACACCACTAGAATTTGTCAGGGCAAGGGGTGTTGACGGGAACCAGATGTGAGAGCTCATCCTGCATGCTTATCTTACACAGCCTCCTAGAGAGGCAGCAGAACCCCAGCAGCGAAAATCTGGTGGTGAAAATAGATTATCAGAAAATACAGGCAGCACAGGTAACTGTCTAGATTAAGGAAGTCTCTGCTCAGAATAAGGGAGCGGAAGTCTGAGAGAGACTTGATCTTAGCTACCAAAGTGCTTCATGAAAGACTCTGCTTTAAACATTTGCCATATTTAAATGGATTCTACTTGGTCAATTCAGTTGATGATTTTTCTTCTTTTTTTTTTTTTTCTTAGGGCTGCACTGGCAGCATATGGAGGTTCCCAGGCTAGGAGTCATATGGAAGTTTCTAGCTACACCACAGCCATAGCAATGCCAGATCCAAGCCACATCTGCTCATGGCAACACTAGATCCTTAAGCCACTGATCTGGGCCAGGGATCAAACCCATTTACTCATGGATGCTAGTGGATGTTAACCACTGGATGTTAACCTCATGGATGTTAACCACTGAGCAATGACAGGAACTCAAAGTTGATGCTTTTTCAATCCCCTTTTCACTCCCAGACCAGCAAGCTGGGGAAGAATGAGAAGACAGGGAGATGGAGAAGCAGCCAACCATGTAACCATGTTCCCCTTTCCCGCTAGAAACTGCCAGGCTGATCCAGGAATAGAAGGATATAGGCCATTAAATCACATTTTGATATATATTTAGTATCTTTTCCTGGATATACTAATTACTGACTTTAGACTGTGTTTGTTACTTAAAGTGACCATACCTCCCAAACAGAAAAGCCTTGGAATCTACCAGAGTTTTCACTGGAGAATAGGAAAAGGTTACCTCCTCTGAATAAATATTAGAGGGATGGAGGGAGACAATGAACTTGTACTCTACTTATATCCTGAGTTATACATGGTCACTCTACTGCTTAGACTTGATGTGATCCACTCAATCACCAGTGAAGGATGAAGTACAGTTCTAAAGCTAAGACCCACAAAGGCAACAGAGTGTCAGCTCTGTCTCTTAGCTTCAAAGAGAAACTTTAGTGACTATTTTAAGCAGAAAGGTAATTTATTATGGGATATTAGATAGCTCAAGGGGCTGGAGAAATAACTCTACAGTTGTTTCCAAAAACCCCTGCCTAAACATCACCTCAGAATAGCTCTTCCACCACCAGTCTCAGAATCAAGCCACTGCCGCCTGAACCGAGGCTTTCCCCTCACACTATTTACTCCAAAGTTGTATGTCTGATTACATGCAACACCATTCCATTCAACAAAGGTAGGAATCACAACGGGAGAGAAATCAAAGTACAGAGTCTATTTAAAAGACTTTGGACAGCCACAAATGAAAGATGTCCTTATTACGGTTTATTCTTTTTTCCATCTTGTTTATTGCACTGTGGAATAATTCTTGACTTTTTTCCAAGTCCAGAGAGATGTTTAAGTTTCAGAACTCTTTTTGGCAATAGAAGCTTTGTGCCTGTTTAATATCCACAAAAATTGCAAGTTGCAGGTCAAGCTTCCTAGTATTATTATTTTTTTCTGCTACTCAATCATAAATCTTAACATTCTGCTTTAGCTTACCACATTCATGAAGACTTCTCAGGGAGCTCCAGTTCACAGTACTTCTCTTGTCAATATAATAGCCATCCATGTCTGTCCCATTCATCTGCACTGGTAGCATCTTTCACGATGCTGTTGTTTACCTGTTGTCTTGTTTGTAAAAGCAACTGGAAGAGAGTGAAGAGAACTCCATTAGGGGTTATTTGCCACAGACATTCATACATACACCGCTCATGCTTGATACATGTTAAACGTTAGCAAATATTTCTATAATCATCACATTTAGAAGTTAGACCACCACTAGGTAGTAAGCTTCTGAAAAATAATCCAAAGTCATGTGATCAAAATTTTGTCACTACCTCAGCTTGCACCCATCCCCTACTTCATGGCTTGTCAGGAATCTGCCCACAGAATGTACCCGACTCAGTGTTTCCTTGCCACTCCCCAAGTCTCAGTGTCTCTGCTCACTCCAGTGTCAATTCCAGAAGCACCGCTGGATTCCAAGGTCCTTTTCACGATTCTCTGAAGAAAGTGTCTGTAGTACCAGGGTGTGAGGAATGAGGACATGACATAAGTAAGCTTGTGACGTAGGTTGTAGGTCAGTGGCTGCCAAAGTGTTTCGAATGCATACTCACAAACAACTACCTCTGGATCAGCATCAAATGTCCTACGCCCCTCTGAGAACTAGCCCCCCCCCAACCCTGAGAACCAGTCCCTTCTTCCTCATATGAGTTTCTTCGAACACTGTGTTTTCTAACCAGGGGGAATAGTTCTATTTGTTAGGTTTGTGCCTCTTTTTCACATTGTGTGCTTTCCTTAAGTTTTTGTTCAGCTTTGTATTGAGGGGCTTGGTTTGGAGCCTGCCTTTTCTGGTTACCCTCACCCACCTCTGGTCCACATGGGAGAGGAGAAGGGCATGTGGTTAGACCTTAGCCTTACCACCCTGCCTCCAGCGCAGACATACTACCTCCACTGCCTGCTTGGCACAACAGCCTAATTACTTCAAATAAGGTGACTCAATTCATCACCCTGATGAAGGCTCCAGGCTACCCTCCCAATTCTTTTATCTGCAGACTCTAGGCTAGGATGTCTCTCGACCACTCCTACCTCCACTGTTATTTTCCCCTGCTTATGATTTAATTTGAAAGATTGATTACTTTGTAGATTGGCTCTAGTGTGATTTTTATTCCTCCAACATTCTCAAAATTTTGCATCCATTGATGTAGTAAACACCTAGGTCTCTCTGGCTAGTGTTTAATACAAATCAATAGTCCCCTAATCCTAGGTTCTCATAACACTTTATAATTACAAAACTCTTTTGATTATCTCTAATTATCACAATACCATTGCCATGAAATGTTACAAATGATAGAGCAATTCAGAGAGGTTTAGTGCTTTATGCAGTCACATAGCCAAAAATGAAGAAGGGATTTATGCACTTTATGCCATTCAAGTAGGTTATAGGATGCTTAGCATCCCTGCACAGGGTCAAAAGCCCCCTCCATATCCTCAGTCCCCACTGGAACCACTATCCTACCTATAGTACTTAAAGTCCAACTCAATTAATCCCTCAACTATGCTGATAAAAACTCCTAATTTAAGATTTTTCGCTAAGTTTCAGGTACTTCCAATAATTAACATCCTTAATATTTTAGTTACAAAGAGCTCATCTTTACCTTACTAATGTCAATCAATTTTACCATCTGCCTGAAACACTGTGTTAACAAGAATCATGAGGCTAGGTCAGCAGAAGAGAATGTCAAAATCCTTTAGTAATGTCTGCTGTCCAGGAAAGGGGATGGTAACAGCCTCTGAGACATCTAAACTTCTAATTCCCTTACTCACTCTGCCTCCATCTATCTTCACATCACCTCCCTTGTCTGTTAGCCAAGTTTCCATTAGTGGATGTGAGACACAAGAGTATTAGTTATTTCTGGTTTTGTTGTTGTTGTTTTTTTAAAAGTAAAGCCTCTTTTTCAACTTGGCATTTCAAGAGTATCTACCTATTTGTTCCACAATATTTAAAAGCTTTGACTTTGCTGCAGTTCCAAAATGAATCCATATACACCCTGAATTTTATTTGCATTTCAGTCTATTTTAACTTTGACTAAGGAGGGAGGAGTAGGTGACCACTGATTAAAAAAAAAAAAAAGTCAATATGTGTACCTTAAGTAAACTTTAAACAAACACAAAGTTGGTACATAAGTCTCAGAAATGCACCGTCTCTGGTCCTCAGTCCCAAACCTGTTTTTTAGAATTTCCAAATTCCATCTGAGTTCTTTAAAAGGCAAAAGTACTCCTTTATTCAGTGACAGAACACAAAGGTAGAGAAATAAAGAACTGACTTTTCAGACTCAATTACTTTATTTAGTCAGTCTTTGAGGGTGAACATTTCATTTCTGGGCAAATCATAAGAATTATTGGAAACCCCAGGGGAGTCCTCTGTTCTAAGTAACAATTTGTGTTAATTATTTTAGACACAAAATTATTCAAGAAAATCATCATCAGTGTAATACATTCTTGTCAACAAATATTTTCAGCCAGGTTTCCAACTCTTGCTACACACAGACCCCCCCCCAAGGCAAGCTAACATTTGGAAAATTATTCTCTCTTCATCAGGGGAAGACAGACATGAAAGTGTGAGTAACAAAAACTGGGGAAAAAAAAGTCACACTTACTCAAAGAGTTTATGGTATCCAGTGTAGCATTTGGCACATAGTAACATTCTTCTCTAAACCCATTACTTAACCTCAAAAGAGCCAGACTGATTCCTTGGGTTTTGTTTGGTTTGAATTAGAGATGATATTTCCTCTGAAGAAATTTTCATTCTTTTCTTTTTTTTTTTTTTTTTTTTTTTTTTTTGTCTTTTTTAGGGCCAAACCCATGGCACATGGAGGTTACCAGGCTAGGGGTCAAATCAGAGCTATAGATGCTGGCCTACACCACAGCCACAGTAAAGCTGGATCCAGGCCAGTCTGCAACCTACACTACAGCTCACGGCAATGCCAGATCCTAATCTACTAAGTAAGGCCAGGGATCCAAACCCACATCCTCGTGGATACTAGGTGGGTTCGTTAACTGCTGAGCCATGATGAGAACTCTGAAATTTTCATTCTTAATTGAATTTTCCTCTAAGACATGCTGTGTGGGGAGGAAGAAGGAGGAGGAACAATGAGGAGTGCATATTGATAAAGGCAAGTCTTGGACAAAAGTAGGAATCTGCTATCTTCTCTTGCTTCTGTGGTACTAGATGCTGTATCTTATAATATCAGGGGAACTAAAAGGACCACCCACCTCCTTCATAGGAGCTACATTCTGACCTCTCCTTATAGGCAAAATAGCCCTCTTAGAATAAGCTTGTTCAGGTAAGTCCATAACTTTAACTTTGGTATAAATTCATTCATTTGCTCATTAATTACCACACATTTACTCACTGGCTTTAATGTGCCAGGCTTGCTACTAGATATTAGAGATAAAATTATGGACATGACACAGCTCTTGTACTCACTGACTGTAAGACCTAGTAAAGGAAGCAGACAAGCACGTAAATCAATTAAATTGATACTAGACAAGATAGAAAACACAGGATTTAATGGAAATAGATAGGAAGGATCATTGTCTAGCCTTAGAGAATAAAAAGGAATCTTTCCAAGTGTAAGTAATAATTAAGACTAGAAAGAATCTCTCAGGCAGAGAGATTAGAGAAACAAGCCTAAGGAACTGAAAGTAATTTATTCTGTTGGATGTATAGGTCTTTGAGGGTTGAGGGCAAAAGTGGGTAGAAGATGAGGCTGAAGAGATAGACACAAGACCTTAAGCCATGGATATCATTTAGAAATAACGTGTGGACATGAGAAATGGCAGTCACCAAAACAACAGTTTTAAATAAGATAGTGGGTTATTTTTCTCTCATGTAAAAACAAATCCACACATAGGCAGTCCAAACTATCTCCATGATGGAAGAACCATCAACGATTCCAGCTCATTCTTGCTTTCATTTCTGGCATCTTTAGGGCAGGGCTTCTCTCCATAAGACCATTGTAAGGTCTCAAGATGACCACTTCAGCTTGAGCTACTATTTCTTTCAGTCAAGGGGGCAGAAGGAAAGAAGAAAAAAAAAAAAAAAAAACAGGTTACAGTCCCCCTGAGTTAGTTCCCTTTTGGTGGAACTTTTCTAGATGCCACACTTGATATTCTGGCTTATATCTCACTGGCCAGAATTTTGTCATACACCCATTCCTATCTGTAAAGAGTGCTTAGAAATGTAGTTTCTTAGCTGAGCCAAATTTCTCTCCCTAACAAAATCAAGGTTCTGTTAGTAAGGGAGGAGAAAATGATATTAAAAGCAACTAGTAGTCTTTAATGGGTAATCTGAGGGCAATGGAGATTTGTTCAACAGTTTCAAGCCAAGAAGTGACAAGGTCAAATTTATATTTCCAAAAGGACCTCTTGTATTCAGGGTAGAGACAGGATTGAATGAGACTTGAATTGTGGCAAGGGGACCTGTTATGAGGATACTGAATAAAACCAGGTAATAAGTGATGGTGGCCAAAAAAAATCATAATTTGATAACAGAAGGTGAGACCAGAAGGAAATCAGGAGCTAAAGGAGTAAAGACGAGAATCTTTTGGCATAAAAGACAAATCTCACCCACTTATCACTGCATATGCTGTGGTTCATTCCCCCTCCAGCCCCATTTTCTGAGCAAAGCAAGACAACATTATATTTAACTCAGCTCTGGATTTCACTCTACAACTGAGATAATTAGATTTTTTAAATGTTGTAAATCTATTTTGCTGCATATGCACATTCATTGATATAATTTTATATAAATTCATAGATAGGATGTCACAACTCCTATTTGTTTGAAGAAGAAATATTTGGTGCACACAAAATATGTACGTTGTAGAACATAATAATAAAACACTCATTACCCATCATCCAATTTAAGAATCAGAATGTTAGCAATACTTCCTCATGTTTAAAAGCCATCACCTACATAGAATCAAAATATCCACACTTGCTTTTAGGTTATCTCTGACCTTGCTCCTTATGTACACATAGACGAGGAAAGATGACAGCAATATGAGACCTCAATGGCCTCATATTTTCCCCAGCATCATAACTTACCCTAAAACCATAACGATAATAGCTAATATATTAGTATTAGTACTTATGACATACCAGGCACTCTTCTAAATGTTTTACATACATGAAATAACTTAATCCACTCAATGATTCTGTGAAATAAATATTATCCTCACTCCTATTTTAGAGATGGACACACTGAGGTATGGAGTTGTCTAGTGTTTTGCCCAAGGTCACATGACTAATGAATGGTAAAACCAAGATTCAAATACTTCATCTGGCTTGGTGTCTGTTCCTGTCCACTAGATTACACCACGGCCTGTAAACTCAAGACGATGATGGTGCTGTTGGTAGTGCTGGTGGTACATTTTTCCTTTAAGTATGGCTGGTCCTCTAGCAGAATGTTAGACTCATGAGTTCTAGAGATTATACTGATAGATTTATCCATTTAATAGATTTCAAACTTCTTGACAGTAAGAATTAGGATGAAAAATTACAGATCTAAGGCCCAGGGTTGTGAGATGTATGGCTAACTTTATTCTAAAACTCAAGGGTCTTACCTTTAGTAAAATTCTCCTTCTAATACACCAGACCAGCTAGGTTTCAAAGGACATCTTAAATACTGACTTACAAATAAAGCATAGATAATGAATTAAACCATCCAAGTCAATGGCAAAGTTTTCATTTCTCTCTTTGATCACTACTGTAAGGAATCTAGATACTTTTATGTGTATAAAAACTCTAGGAGTTCCCGTCGTGGCGCAGTGGTTAACGAATCCGACTAGGAACCATGAGGTTGCGGGTTCGGTCCCTGCCCTTGCTCGGTGGGTTAAGGATCCGGCGTTGCCGTGAGCTGTGGTGTAGGTTGCAGACGCGGCTCGGATCCCGCGTTGCTGTGGCTCTGGCGTAGGCTGGTGGCTACAGCTCCGATTCAACCCCTAGCCTGGGAACCTCCATATGCCGCGGGAGCGGCCCAAGAAATAGCAACAACAACAAAAAGACAAAAAAAAAAAAAAAAAAAAACTCTAGTGACTTACTTCACTTAGTATGAGGTTCCTCTGTCTCAGCTGTAAATCAACTATAATAAAAAAATTAAAAAAAAAAAACAAAGAAAAACTTCAGTGAGTCTTTTTAAATCACTTTTAAGTAGAGATGTGGAATCCCTGATCAATGTAGAGACTCAGATCTCTTTGGGATAGCAATGAATAGGGTTATATCAGGCATCTAAAACAATGCCTAGCAGAGTAAGCTCCATGAAAATTAGTTATCATCATAACTATTATTCTATGATTTTAAAGTAGGAAAAGTTCCTTGGAAAGTATTTGATTTGAAGATCCCACTGCTGTTCATAAGCAAGGCTTTATTTTAATTGTATTAAATGTTTAGACTTCTTAAGAATAATGTTTGAAGTTGTGCCACCTTGGTTGACTTAATCTATATAATGACATTAGAAAGTATAAAAAAGCAAGTGTCACCCAATTATGGAAGAGAATGTAAAGCTTACATTGACCACTCACATTTTTGTTACAAATATAAACATGATTATTCCCCACCAACATGTACTAACTTCAGCACAGTTGGGAACAAGACTAACACAATTTTACAAGTTTTAAGCTATATCTAAAGATACAGCAGGTATGAAAAATGATAAAGGTAGATTTATTATCTGATTCCTTTATGCTCTAAAATTTTAATCATGGCTCTAGGTTGTCCTGTATATAGTCAATTTCTTATTCTCTCCAAGTGTTTTAGTTGAGCAATCCTAGTTACTGTAAAAAAAAAAAAAAAAAAAAAATCCCAGACTCTCAATGACTTAAAACAGTGGAATGTTCTTGTGTATGTGGGCCAAAAAGTGTGTCTGATTGGTGACAGAATTCCCTTAGGAGAGGGAAAAGACATCAGTTACAGACCCAGGCTTAAGAAGGCTTCAAAGTTGCCAGGGAAATCAATATTCACTCAGTATAGAGGAGAAGAACACAGATGATTGCAAATGGGATGGGTTACATTCCATTGGTTAGAACTCAGTTACCTGGCCACTTCTACCTGCAAGAGAAGATGGGCATAGGAGAGAGAAAAGGAAAGAGTTTTGTCAATTAGCTAGTAGTCTCTGCTACTGTAAACCTCAGTTTTCTCATCTATAAAGTGATAGGTCTGCGCCTTTATTAAATTTTCTTAAACCCATAGAATTTTCAATACAAAACAAAAAGCAACAGGCCTACCACTTCATATAGATCATAGTCTTCACCATTTGGTAATATTGCAAAATATTCCGTTTATCTTATTCATCTTTCTTGCAAACCCACAAAGTTTTATCTTCTTCTACTTCTTGTAGAGGCTCTTGAGTCTTTGGTTTCTGTTAAATAAGATGCTACAGGGCAAGGGCCATGGTTTCTACAGGTAGTGACTACAGATTATTAAATTTCCTGAAAATGTCATGAACTGTATTTAATGCTTCATTTCATTCTCACAACAATCCAGTAAGAAAGGTTTTATTATCCCAATTTATACAACAGAGAAGGGTAGGCAATGAGTAGGGGACCTACAATTAAGGAATTAACCAAAGTACAAAGCTAAGTGATAGTAAAATCCCAACTTGAACTCAAGCCTCTATTGATTCCAAATCTTTAGTTTATACCAATTATATCATTCTTCTTCCTTTCTATCTCTCTTAGATTCTCTAGAACACCTGCAGTGTCAGGCGCCCAGTAACATAAATTGAACAAATACTTGTTAAAATCAATTGAATTGAAATAATAATAAACCTCTATTGTAAACCTCAAGTTTAATAAGCCTCCATTGTAAATCTACCTACTTGAAGGACATTTATATCATTCCTTTCGTGATTTTTTTGTCTTCTTCATGCCTGCCTTATTTTTTGCTTTTCCTTCATTGTATTCCCTCATTCCCTTCATGATGCTCTCAAGAGCCATCTCAGACCACCGAAGAAGGAAGATTATAACATGTATTATGCTGCCTTCCACTTAGCCACTTGAGAATTTCTGGCAAAAATCTTATGAAGAGCATGACTTATTATAATTTAAGAGAGCTTCCTGCCTTATTTAACTTTATGGGAAAACATTAATTCAATGGAATGTGACCCAACTAGACCCAACTGTCTGCTTGTCTAGACTTAGCTTGAGACATTATTTTTTCCTCTAGTCTCCTTAGCTAGATATGTATTCCTCTTCCAGCAAGACTCCTATTGCATGCTAAATGAGCTATGTCTTCAATTGACACTATATTAACAGGGAAGTCAGCCAAGCCAGAAGTCATGCTTTTTTCCTAGTCTAAGAGCAGCGGGAGGAAGCCTCCTCTTAAAAATATCTTCTGCTTGTAAGCATGTAGGTAGGCTACAGTCTCAGAATAAATGCTACAGTTACCTTATATTCTATATAAAGTTACCTGTTCTGCATACAAAGAAGTCATAGGTAGGAATTAGTAATGGTGTGATTGCTTTTTTGTGGGTAGTTAATTATGGTTTAGAGGCTTGTCTAACAAATTATATCCTGAAATATCTACCTTCAGAAACAGTAAAATTGTGGGTCCTTACGGAGTTATTTCCATACCACCAATCTAAACAAACAACAAATCATAAGGAGCAGGACCTAAGCTTACAGAAGGAAAAATTCACTCCTTAGTGAACAGACATTATTAATAAAGACACTCCATCCTTCAGATATTACATCACATTGGGAAGAATTACGGACCCAGTGTGAGAATCTTATTAACAATATCAATGTTTCATCTCTGTACCTGCTAAGTTTCTTCAAAATAAATCATTTATTTATTCACACAAAAATTATTCTCTGGCCAAATTAATATACTTAGCACTGTGCCAAGTATAAAAACTCATCATTATGGTGCTTGAGAAAAAACTTGTTCTAATCACCACAAAAAATTTTTTAATGTGACATAAAAGGATTAAGTAATGTATAATTGGAATTCAAAGAAAGGAAAAGATTTATTCTTCCTAGTGGAATTAAAGGATTTATAGAGCAGTTTTCTTTTAGCTAAGCCTTAAATGATGATTGTGCATTTATTTTATTCCACATTATACACAAGTTTTCAGAATAGCAATAATAATACAACTATCATCAAAACAATTAGTAAGAAGTTTTTAAAACACATTTTTATTATATCCTCCCCAATTTCCCCTATTCACTTTAAAGTTATGTTTTTAGAGGATGTAGCCATTATATACTATAATATCTTCCTTTTAAGTCTTATTTTTATGAAGTTTCATGATCACCACAAGTCCTTAGGTTAATGTCTATCTAGTTACTATAGCTCATTTTCTTTCTCTCTTTTTATGGCTGCACCCATAGCATATGGAAATTCCTGAGCCAGGGATCGAATCCAAGCCCCAGCTATCACCTAATCCACAGCTGCAACATCACTGGATCCTTCAACCCACTGAGCTGAGTGGGGGATTGAACCCACACCTTCACAGTGACCTAAGCCACTGCAGTCAGATTCTTAACCCACTGCACCCCAAAAGGAACTCCTTGTATAGCTCATTTTCTAATAGATTCTTCAGGAAGGGTTCATGGGAACAATATTTCCTGAGTTCTTAAAAGTTGAAAGCAATTTATCTATGCCTATTATACTTGAATGTTATTTTTGCCAGATATAAAATGTTTAGCTTATATTTTCTTTCCTTGATTATTTAAAATGTTTTCTGTTTTCCTCTAGCTGTTTTTGTTTGTAAGTATTTGAGGTAGGCTCCTTAATGCCTCCCCCTACTCAAAGATATTCATGTTCTAATATTTGGAACTTGTGTATGTTACCTTATATGGCACAAGGGACATTGCCAATGCTATTAAGAGTCTTGAGATAAGAAGTTTACCCTAATCATCCAGATGTAATCTCAATCATTCTTATGAGAGGGAGGCAGGAGCAGATTTGGCTACAGAAAAGAAAGCAATGTTAACTCTCTCACAAATAAGAAACCAAGTTTACTTACCGTCCTGGGATGATGTTCATTCCTCTTCCAGGTGAGTCACACTCCCTCTTTGATATTCTGTAACTTAAAATATAAGATGTAAAGTTAACTACTATAAACACATGTTATAGTAGATGGGAGTGGAATGGGAAAGTGGAAGGAACACAGTGATTAATATATGCATAAATATAGTCATTTCAAAATAAGGAAAAATACTTGTAACTATCATAGTTCTAATTTTAGTCACATGATCATAGATGGTATTTTTAACCTTCCTTTTTCCACTATCCACCCCCACCTCACTGGCCCCTGCCAACGTTTTTCTTCAAACTGGCTTCTTCATATTTTCAGATCTTGAGTTAAATGTCATATTCTCCAACAAGGTCTCTTCCCAATTTAAGATAAATAACTCAACTATTTTTTTCTCTCACAGCACTCTCATTTTTTCCCTTTTTTTTTGTTTTTTTTTTTTGTTTTTTTTGCTTGTTGTTTCTTATTTCTCCATGACTCTCAAAACAACAGTATTTTTAATGAATGAACAAATGAATTCTTCTCTACTCACATCCTAAAAATCCCGTTAAGTTTTCTGCTCCTGGTATATTTTAGATCCATTCCTTTCTTTATAGTCATTGACACCAGTTTCTTACCTGATATTCTGATACCTGATATCTAGCTTTTCCTCACTCCAGTTAGTATTACACACTGTACCCAATACTTCGTATAAAGAAACAATTCCATATTTGTCTTTATATTTTGAATAGCTAGCAAAGTAGGCACACAGCAACACAACAGTAGGAATTCAATAATAAATAATTATCTGTGGGTGAATGATAAAATGTCAACAATTATATAAGGAATGTTGCACAAGAATTCTGCCAACTCTACCCCTGGTCCATTTATGGATTCAGTACTCTAAAAATGAAAATTCATAGACAAAATTATTTTGAACTTTCAAATATCTGCTCTTTCAAAAATGCTATTTGACCTCAATAAAATGATAATTTTTTATTATTTGCCTAAAAGAAGTGTGTTTGTGTCAATTTTCAAGATTTTAATATGTATGATTGTGATTAAGTACATAGAAATAGTACTAATGAATAATGTACAAGTAATATGGTACACTTTACCAATGTTTTCATTGGTTGAATACTATTCTGCGCATCTGGGTTATGCATGTGTGTTAGGGGAGGGCTGGACAATAGACATAATAGCAGCAAGTATTTGGGGTTTGAGAGTAAAAGAATATCAAGTATAACAGCCCATTTTCATTTCCCATGAGGAAAAAAATTATTACTATGTACCAAGTACAATGCCTGGCATATAGTAGGAGTAGAACATATGTATATTTATTGCTTATTACTTGATTTATAACAGTGGATGAGATTTTGATAAATTGAAAGTTTTGTGTTGCCTTAGGGAATGGTATAGGATTATAGGCTGTTAACTCTTAAAACTGATTATAAGAGGAGGATATAGAGTGTCATTATCTTAAAAATCACTAAGATGATATATGTCCTTACTAATAAATAGTACATCCTAAATAAAAATAAAGAGCTAGACTGAGATGACCTTTAGAAATTACTTCTTGCTTCTGTTTCTACAGTATAAGTTACATTATTTTATTACTGTTCTTCTTTTTACCTCAAATCTCAAAAACCAAAGAAGACTGGAGGAAAATGAAAGGCCTTTTATATCTATCAGTAATAAAGAGAATTATGTGAAAGTAAAATTGTTTTCTCATTCTTGGCATGCCTCTAGGAAATCCAAATGCTAAAAATCTGTTTCAGCTCCTAGCATTCTTCTGTTCCCACTCACAGTCTGACCACAGAAAGAGGAACAAAGCCAACCAGTTCCATTAACAAAATGCTGGTCAAGGCCCATGTTTAGCCACAACCCATGTACAGTGGCTCCAGATTTCTCAAAGGCTGTGGTAGAACGGAAGAATACTCTGGATGCTCAATGTTAACATCCTGCCTGCTTCTGGATTGAACACTACCCTAGTTGTCCCCAGGGCACCAGTCAGAACTAAAGGACCTTTTATCCCATGCCCTCAAGATTGGAATGAACCATCTTTTTGGAATGTCCAGCTTTTTGTTAGAGGGAAGTGCTGATGGTAAAGCCATAACAGGCTTCATGTGTCAGCTCTCCTAATATCTACATTTAAATTTTAATAATATCCTTTCGTGTCTTGATCTCAGGGATTATGGATTGAACGAGTCGCTATAACAGCTACCATGACCAGTTACTGAGGATGCTACTGGAGAAGGTTCAGGCTACCCACATGCTGTGTAAGGGAGGCTACTGCAGGGAAAAGAAAATGTAGATGATAGACAGGAAGATAGGAAGACAGACAGACAGACAGACAGACAGATGGATGTGTAATTCCAAAGCACTGCCAAAAACTTAATTTTAGAAACAGAATAAATTTAAATTATAAATAAATATGCACAGTGACTGAAATCTTCAGGGATTATTTTTTAACGTTGATAGCATCTCAGGCTGTGATTTGAAAATACTGCATTTTAAGAAGTATTTTAAAAACTACTCACTCTGGCCTTTATTAAACATACATTCTGAATTTAATAAGAATCTCTGTATATCTTTTGCCAAAAGAATGGAAAACCTAGCTTTTTACCACAATTTTTTTCATTTTTTCTTTTGGTAGAAGCCATTCAAATCTTTTGTTCGACAGAAAATAAGGTATTCACATGTATTGGGTCAAAATGAAAAGTGATACTGACAAGAACTTCGTCTCTGTTCCCAAATCATAAATTCTCTTTATTCAAAAACCTTGAATGTCTCCCTTTGGAGGACATGATCCAAAATTCTTATGTATGTCTTTAATGCCTCTAACATTTTATCCTCAAACTACACACTAATCCTTATGTCCAACTGTGGCCAAACACAAACTTCCATTCTGGAAAACAGAATGTGATCAAAGAAAGGAGTGAAAGAATGAATGTCATAACCACAGTGGAATCTCCTTGCCCCAGAAAACACCATGGGAATTCCTACCTCCAGGCCTTTGCCCACACTGTTCTTCTCCTGCTATGTTCTCCTTTCCTCTTGTCCAATTTCATTTCTGAAAGGCTCTTCCACTTGCTTCAGCGATCTTTCCATCCCTAAGCCAGATAAATTCTGATACTCATTTGGCACACACTTCAGGCTCGTGAAGTGACTTTTGTAAGTTATTATTGGAAATATTGAGACCAAATATGTTCTAGGCAATAAAATAACAGGTACCCTTATGCTCATAATAATCCATAAGGTATATATAAATATCCCCTCTCTAGAGAGAGGAAAAGTAAGATTTAGAGAGGTTTAATAAAGAGAAAAGAAAAAACTTGCCAAGGTCACCCAGCTAGTAGTGAAGAGCAGAATCAGGCTTTAAAACTAGGCTCCAAATATCATGAGCTTTCTTAGGGAGTTCCCATCATGGCTCAGTGGTAAGGAACGTGACTAAGATCCATGAGGATGTAGGTTCAATCCCTGGCCTCACTCAGTGTTAAGGATCTGGCATTGCCGTGAGCTGTGGTGTAGGTCGCAGATGTGGCTCGGATCCGGCATTGCTGTGGCTGTGGTGTAGGTCGGTGTCTATAGCTCCAATTGGACCCCTAGCCTGGGAACCTCTATGTGACACACCTGTAGCCCTAAAAACCAATAAATAAGTAAATAAACAAACAAACAAATAAATCATGAGCTTTCCACCATGGCACTCTGATTCATTTTGTCTATTCATTTTATTCATTTATTGAACTAGAGTGTATCATTTTCTTGATTCAGTGATAACACACTGAGGCCTGTAGGGCTGGTAAGAGGTTACCAAGATAGTCTAAGAGAGAGTTAATGTGAAGCCATAGTCCAAAGTCTCATGGGTGGGGACAGGGAAAAGGAGGAAAACAGGATGACACTGGGGCTTCTGCCTTCAGCAATGAATATGATACCTTTAACTAACATCATGAATCAGGAGGAGGGGTGGGTTTGGTGAGGAAGAGGACACTCTTTCATAAGCATCCTGAGTAGAATGCCCATTTCTTCCACATGGAGCTGCCTAGAGGCAGGGTAGCAGTGATCAAAAGCATGGTGTTTGGTGTCAACTATCCCTGGCCTTGAATCTGAGCTCCACCACTTATAAGCTGCATAGCTTTGGGCAAATTACTTTACCTCAGAGTTTCAGTTTCTCATATATAAAAACAGGAGAAACAATACCTATCACCAAGAGTTCCTACAAAGATAGAATTAAACAATTCATTCAAAATGGCCAGTATGATGCCTAGTATATAAGTACTCAATAGATGGCATTTATTACTAATTTACGCGGATGATTATATTAAGTGTGACTGTGGAGTAGAAGACATTGGATCAGCAGAATGATTTTGGATATCATTGGTCTATGAGCAGTAGTGGAAGGTATGAGGATCAATGAAATTGGCAAGTGTTTGGAGCACAGATCACAACTCTAATGCCCCATGGCCAGGCAGCAAGTGAGTGAAGTGAGTCGGTATAAGCACATTTGCACATTGTATGAAATGAGGGGACCTCTGGAAAAATGGAGAGTCTTTTTAAAAAGGAAAGCTGTAATCCTGCTTGAGATGATTGCTGTCATGTCAAAACTGGGCCCAGCATCACCAGATCTCCTATTTTGTTTTGTCAAAAGAAGCCGGAAATTTCCCCATGCTTAAGTGTTGGCAACTAAATTCAAACTTACAAGCAAAGTGAACACATACATAGGCCAGATTGTGGCTTGCTGGCTGCCAGAATGTGACCTCTGGGGTAGAAAAAGAGGAGGGCTGAGGATGGAGCTCTAGAGAGAGTGCATAAACGTTAAAGAGAGGGGCAGAGAAAGAGGAGAGGTAAAGGAGATCAAGACAGGCAAAAATCAGAGAGGGAAAGAGTAGACCAAAGAAGCCAGGGAAGAGAAGCTTTCAGGGAGGAGAGAGTTAACACCATCTCAGGGGGCACAGGGATCACTGTGGCCAGACTGTGTACACAATCTCATTAAGAGTTGGGAACTCTTCTTAAGACTTCAGATTTAATTACTGCCAAGGAGAGGGGGCGTAATACTCAAGGAGATCATCCCAGAGTTCTAAACAAGAAGTTCTAAGAGAAAGAAAAAGAGAGTGCATAGTAGAATTCTATTGAGCCATGAAGTCTCTTAAACCATGAAGAGGAGCCTTGGAGATGTCCAGTGAATGTCTTTTCAGAAGCAAAGATGGACTTTGGCAGCTCAATCATCTCTTGGACTTAATTCTGATGACTGAAATTGGAGGCAGCTAGGAAAACCGGAAAGTGTGCCCCGTCCTCCCCTCATCGGGGAATTAGCTGGTCAGGGCATGGAAAGAAGAGAAGGACAAATAAAAACTCCAACACTCTAAACAGTAGTGAATTCTGAGATATTTTATTTGTTTCCTTGTAAATATCAATATTATTATTAGCTATATTATTAATATTAATATTAATACTCTCTGAGAGCCAGGAGAGCACTAAATACAAAACCATTGTTTAAAACAGGGGACCTGCCCGGTATACTTAAGAACAAATAATGATTTAGACCAAAATTGGAATCTCTTAAGCCATTCACTAAACAGGAAGTCACCAAGTAGCAAATGGCACCTGCTCTCAAAGGAATCACCAAAAAAGGCTGAGGGAAAATGTTTGCTTGCCTGAGGAAAAAAAAATCCTATACAGTAAAAGATTGTAAATCTTGACTCATAGCAACCAGTACCTGTACATTCATAGTTAGCATTATGAGCGTAAGATTCTAAAATGATCATTCAACAAGAGAGGGAGAAAAGCGGGATCCAAAAATGGGAAATTAGTTGTCCAAGATCCCTTGGCTAGTTAGTGACTGAGTCAAAATTAGAATTCTAATCTCATGATTTTTCATTTCCACAAAACTCCACTGCTTTCAGAGAAAGGTAACTATCCTTTTGAAGGAATGGCTTAAAATGGACACACATATTTTGATGAGTGCAAGGTGAAGAGTGAGTCCAGTGCATAGCAGAAATGTCCCTGTGTGGCTGAAGGAAGCCAGCATGGAAAGAGCAAACCACGTGTACCCAAAGGGAGTGGGCACCTGGGAGGAGGGGCCATGACACACACCGAAGACAACCAACCCACAAAACGATTAAGCTTCGGCCTAGAACATGTATGTCCAGAAGAAGAATAGTCAAAAATTTCACACTTTAAAAAGTAAGCATAAGTTTTCTTACATATTATCTATAGTCATAAACATTTGCTTATTAGATACCACTAATTGGGTAACTTTGACTTTGCAGAACATAGCCAATAACAAAGAAGTACATACAGCCATGTGTATGGGCAGACATACACACACTTAAATCCTTTGAGTAATCAAGACAGGTATCACTGAACATCTTGTTCAAAACAACTCATGTAAAGCACTGAGTCCAATGCTTGGTCCACAGCAGGCCCTCCATAGTCATGAACCTATGATGATGCATATAAACACATGAGTGCCTGGGCAGCCACTGAGAGTTTGATTACTCTTACTTGATGCAGTTTCTTTAATTTAGCATTTTGTTCAGTTTGTGTCTGTAACAGATTAAGACAGAGTGGTGGAAATCTAGTTGGAGATAGGCACTTAATTGAAGATGGAAAATTGTGTCAAACAGACAAGAAAAAAATCCAAATGTAATCGAGGCCATTTAGTGTGGGGCCAAACTGCCTTCAACCTTTCTGGACATCCTGAAGATAATACTGTATTGCACCACAGTACAACTGCTGCGATGACCCAGAATCATCCTGAAATAGTCTATGATAGGTACACACTCTATTTAAAATTGCAGGGAAACATCTGCTACCATTAAAAAGCTTACATCAAAATTTTAAATCTGCAAAAGTTTTGACACAGAAAACTTACAAATCATCTAGAAATTTGACTTAAGAAAAACCACGTTTGTCCACAATGCCAGATATGTTAAGAGGGACATTTAAACTAAACATAAGGTGATCTTATTCCCTTGAAAGCCTTGGTACTGGCTGATTATTTGTCTTTCTAATCTCAGTTATCAGTGTGAGATCATATATTACGGTGTTTCTACACAGTGATAATTATTTTTCATAAGATGTAATAGCATCTCAGTGTCTTCCCACATAAGGCTGCAGTTGACAATATAATCACTCCATTTTTTTTTTTTTTTTTTTTAATTAGCAAGGTGGCATATGAGTTCAAGGTGTTGAGGGCAGCATGTATCTCGGTATGGAGAATAGGCATGTGTTACTTTGCCTCTCGGTGGCAAAGAATGTGATTTCCTCCCCAAACTATTTAAATTCCCAGACTTTTACCCTGAGAGGTTCAGTTTCACTGTTATCCTGTGTGGTAATGAAAATTCTCACAACAAATTATCTCACTCTCCCAGTTTAGAAAAATCTCTCCCAGTTTCCCTTAAATCCCTTACTAGATTTTTCACAGCATCACATCCTCAGGATGGTTCTTTGAAGGGAAATTTCTATCAAGAACATTTGGAGGCTGGGAAAGCAAAGTGGAAGGAAAACATCCAGAGCACAGAGTATCCCTTAACCGGCTCTCTTCATCAAGTCCTGACAGCGGTTCACAAGTTATTCTTCCTTCTGAACTCCACCACATGAGACGGGAATTTAGGCCATATGCAAACTGCAACTAGTTTTATCTTGGAGAGGCACTTTTGGCCGCCAAAAGTCAGTCCACGCCACCTTTGGCAGATTCATAACTTCCCTCCTTGGTCCTCTTCATTTTGACAACGCCAGTGTCAAAGATCCAGCAAATGGTAGTCAGGTGTCTTTTTCAATAAAGTTTACTATGATAATTTCCTGACCAACAGAAGCAACACGTCTTGAGGAAAAGGCACCTATTTTCTCATTCTCAATGGAGGTGCCCAACAGGCTCGAGGCAATCTTGAGAGATGAGGGATAGGTGATTTAGAAGGTATGAGGATAAATACATAAACTTAATTGGTATGTAAAGTAAGTTTTAAATATCCCTGAGTCAGGGAGGGAGTAATCTGCTTCTGGTCACATCCCATGTGGCCATATGTGAGAGGTGAGCTGGGATGACTCCTCCACTCCCAAGGAAGAACCAGTGTCCTGTCCACCCACAGTTTGGAGTTCATGCTGACGCTGGCCTAGGGGCTGCTATCAAGTCCTCAGTAGACACAGAATCCACCAGGATTTTGATGAATGAGAATCAATTCCCCACCATTCACCTGAATGTCTTCACAGGAGGCACTATGAGTGGTCACGTTCAGGAAGACCTTGTCCTTGAAAGCCAGATCGGCTACTGTGACAGAGTCCACAGACTTGACCTTGTTCAGGGAGAAGAGAGGTTTCCGACCCTTCCGGTACTGAAGCATGAGGCTGAGCTCCTGAGAAAAGTAACCCTTCAGGGAGATGAGATAAAACCCATCACAGTTGATGATGATTGAGTTGTTCTGCACTTTCATGGTTCCATCCTTGCTTGAGGGTGTGATGATGAAACCATTATCATTTTCACACTCTAAGGAAGGAAGGACGAAAGAAAATAAATATTCCTTAGCTCAGCATTAGACAATAACCTTCTAACACATCTAGAAACATACAAAGAGAAAGTGGTAGGGAGATATTCTGAAAAGCATGAAAGGAAGAAAGTACTGTGTTTCTACACTAGGGTTGGAATCTGCTTTCTCTGTGCAATGGAAGAAGAGGTAAAGCTAATTCTAGTACTCAAGAGATTTTCAGATGGGGCTGGGGTTCAACAGCTGAGAAATTATGGCAACTTACAGTTGTTTTAACACACCTGTGGCAGGAAATAGAGCTTCCATGTTCCCCTAATTTTTCAAAACCATGAAGGGCTGGCAACTTCAGTGTTTCCTTCCTCGCCCAATGGATAGATTAGGGAAAAGGGTAGTAGAAGTGTCCCTGCCCAGGGACTCTACATGCCCTCCACACAGAGCAATTGCTGTTAACTCTTCTCTATCCTCTCTCCACCTGACTATGATATGCAAATTTTTCACATGCTCTGGGCACTGGACTTACCAACAGCATGTACTATCAGCCCTGGTCAAAAGTCACTTAAGCTTAGTAATGTTGCAATGCATAGAATGTCCATGGGCTCAGGTTCTACTCAGTAGGATGTAGGTGGAAGGGTTTAGAACACAGACCTACTTCTCCCTTCTACCTTTTCATTGATAGTTTTTCCTGGAATGTGCCTTGGAAGAGTGGCTGCCACAGGAGAAAAAAAAGGAAGAATGGGAGGATGAAGAGTGATGGCTTTGGTAGCTTTGTGTATGGCCATTTCACGTGTAAATCAAAAAAACCCCTAGATTTCTGTTATTTCCATGGCAGCCTCAAAATTATCCTGGATGGTCAAGCAACCATATCCCAAACTCCCTACTTGGCCCATGTCCCTTGGTGATGGGAATGAACAGTTCCCACTGCTGGGCACAAGTCAGTAATTCTTGCTTTGTATCAAGTCCATAAGACTTTGAATTGAAAATGAGGATCACTTATAGAAGGCAAGATGTACTTCCCTTCAGCTCAGGAAAACTTAACAAATGAATATCCATACAGAAACTACTATATGAGTATTAATCATGCCCAGGTATTGATCATGGACCCAATTAGTACTCTCCTGGTAATTAAATTATCACCTTGCCTTTAAGACAAAGACTGACATCCCCCAACTCTTATTAGGGTAAAATCTCGTCTTATAATAGAATGACTGGGAAACGATAAGTCTTACAGCCATACTTTTTAAGAAGTTTAATTTTTCTTACCTAAAAAAATGAGAATAATCCCTACTTAAAGGGTTTCTAGGAAGATTAAGGGAGGAATATAAAGGAGCACATACAGTGACAAGCACATAATTACTCCCCTTTTCTTCTTTATGCACCTTCTTTGTCCCTAATGAAAATAATATGCAAGCTCCAACAATTCTAGGATTTAATGTTACCCTGAGGAAAGACAGAAGTCTTATGTTTTGAGGGAAATTAAGAGGCTGGAGATAAGATTCTTTTAAAAATATGAATCAAACTTTCATCAATACTCACTGGTAAATTGTACTTTGATACTCTGAATTGGAGGGTACTGAGATGGCACCTAAAGGAGGAAAAAGGATACATTTTTAGGGGAAAAAATAAACAAGTTGAAATGATGAGTCATATCCTATGAAGCAGAAATACAGTAGCCTGTAAAAGGAACAGCTTAGCAAGATTAGACCCAGCCTTCCTTCCTGCCCACCGCTCCCGCCCCCTTGCTTTTCTGTAACATCTCTTAAGACAAGTTAGGAGTCTTCTGCTCTTTCATGCAAGTAAGATCTGTCCTCATTTGCCAAATTCCTCCTTGGTATACTGTTTTGGCTCACTGAGCCCCAATTTCCCATTCTGGATAACAGCACTTAATAGTCATCTTGTCAAGAAACTCATTCAGTCACAGAGATCCTTCATGGATAAAGCTAGGACCAATTAATTTGAAATGGTCACAGACTCCCAGAATGCACTGAGAGTAAAATCTGGGAGCTTCCTGGCTACTGGGTCTTTTCCTATGAAACAGAAGTAACAGTGTCCTACTTTCAGGGCATAAAGGCAATAAAAACTATTCTAATCCTTCAGAGATCAATAGATTTGAGTGTAGCTTTTTTTTACTGTTGGGTCTTTTCCTACTTTTTAACTACGTAAAAAACCTTAAACCAATGAGTATTCAAAAGCAAGAAAGAGGCAAAACAATGAAGAAAGGAAGTTAAGAAATAAAATGTCTGGAAATTTTGTGGTTAAAAAAACAAAGAAGTTTGATAAGCAATGAGATCCTGCTGTGTAGCACTGGGAACTATATCTAGTCACTTATGAGGGAGCATGATAATGTGAGAAAAAAGAATGAAAACATGTATGTGTAACTGGGTCACCTTGCTATACAATAGAAAATTGACAGAACACTGTAAACCAGCTATAATGGAAAAAATAAAAAAACACTATAAAAATCACTTAAAAATAATAATAAATAATAAAAATTGAAGTATTAAAAAAAAGAAGTTCAATATGGAGCAAAGCCTAAAATAGCCTAAGTGAAAAAAGCAAAAGCAAAGGGCATAAAGTATATTACCACTTGTGTTAAAAAAAATAGTAATAATGTCTGTGCAGGCATTGAATTTATCTGAAAGAATATATGTTGCCTTTGGAAAAAGGAACTGGAAGTCTGGGGTCAGGGGTAGCAGGGACCCTTACTTTCCATGGTCTACTATTTTGTATTTTTAAAATTTTGTATTACATACTGAAAAAGGAAACAGAAAAACAAAAACAAAAACCTACCACCTATTGTGCCTGCCAAGAACACCCGCTCCTCCCACCAGGTTATTTTTGGCAAGATGTCCAGATCAAAGGTGTGGGGAAGGATTTGTTTTCATACTCGGGGGGCGGGAATCCCTGCTTCCCACTTTCCTGGCACACTTGCAGCAGCAAACGGATTCCACTGGGGCCTGCCCACACAGATGAAGAATCCCCTACTTCCCTTTAAGTAAAATCATAAGCCTCAAAGCAACTGAAACCAACAGGCAGTGCAGGAAGAAGGGATAGCCTTTCTGAGCCCTGCCAGCGGCCAGGCCCAGGAATGATATTAGTCAGTGGTGAGCACATGGAGAGGTGCTGACTTGGGAAGACTTGACAGTCTTTGGCTGTCTCTCCTGTGACCTTTTGTGAGGGTGGATTCCTGTTCTTTGTGCTTACAGCAACGTTCTGGAAGAAGGCCTCTCAAAAGGCATATTACCCAATCATCATAATCCCCTGGGTAAATGAATGCCCCTCAGGTTGGTCCCAGCCTGAAAGGCCACCTTACTAAAATCAGAAACAGTCTTTTCACACAAAGAGCATAGGGCTCAGCAATGAAGGAACCTGGTTCCAATGGCAATCAGGCAAGTACAGTGTCACCTTAGGCCAGTTTCATAATTTCCCTAGGTGTCAGTTTTCTCAACTTTAAAAATTATTCAAAGATCACAGGCATCCCTTCAGCACTGTCCACGATTTAAATTTTTAAAGTTGCAACTCTAAGTCAATTCTAATAAAGAGAAAAACAGGAAACCTCCTCATCCCAAATTTACTTCAAGCTCTCTGACCTAAAACCCCTCATGATTTGGGTATTTGAGTGATTTTGCAAAATCTCCAAAAGGTTCCTGCAAATCAAAGAAATTTCCCAATGTTCTAAAGTACTCTGATGAAGTAGGGGCGGTAGTGACCAAGAGGACATTGTAAGACCAAGATGCTGAGAGGCGGCAAGGAATACACACAACTCCCCTCTCAGGTTAGAAGCACTGCAACTCCAGGCTCAGGCTTCCTTCCTTCTCCTGAATATTATCCAGTATTAGAAATTGGCCTCTTCCTCAGAAGTTTTTCACTAGCATCAGCACGACCAAGTCTAGGCAATGTTGTGAAATAAGGTCGTTCTTCTTCTTGCTCCATGTCCCTCCACAAGTTTCCCCTGCATCCCCCATACTTGATTACCTCATGCTGACCACCCCACTGCCCAGAAACACCCCCACAGTACCCAATTCAAGGCCTTCCATGGCCTGGTGCCAACCTCCTTGTCAAGCATTATTATTATACTTATCCTTTCTGTGTCTTATGCTCCAGCCAGTCATTTCCTCTAAACTCTTTGCCCTTGAATAGAGCCTGGGAGGATAAAAGAGAGCGCATAGGCTTGGGAGTCAGATTCAATTCAAATTGTGACCTCTCTAGCTTTGTGAATTTGAAAACATTATATACCATTTCTGAGCTTTAGCTTTCATATCTGTGAAAGTAAGCCATAATAACATTCCAGGAGATGACTGTAAAGCTTAAATAAGTTAACATATGTGAAAGCACTGAGCAGTTTGTTTGGCACATGGTAAGCATTCAAAAAATATTTTCTTCTTTGGTTCTCTCCACCAAGAATGTCCCCCAATCTCTGTTTACCCATCAAAAATATCACTACTTACAAGGCCTAAATCAAATCCCTGATTTTTGGTTTCCCATAGCAAGTACTTAAAAACCACTCTATTCAAACAGATGTTTATGATGGTTTTAATATTGCCAAAACTTGACGAGCAAAAGCATCCAAGATGTTTTCAGTTGAATGGATAAATAAAGTGTGATACATCCAGACAATGGAATATCATTCAATGCTAAAAAGAAACGAGCTTTTAAACCATGGAAAAACATGGAAGCACTTCAAATGCATATTATGAAATGAAAGAAGCCAATCTAAAAAGACTACATACTGTATGATTCCAATGACGGACATTATGAAAATGGCAAAACTATAGAGACAGTTTAAGACCAGTGGTTGCCAGGGGTGAGGAAAGAGGTAGAGATAAACAAGTGAAGTGCAGAAGATTTTTAGAATAATGAAACTCTAACGGTGGGAATCTCATTGTTCATTTGTTAAAATCCACAAAATGTACAATACCAAGAGTGAACCCTAATGTAAACAGTTTTTTAAATCACTCTACTAACTTTCACTCTACCATCATTGGATATATGTCACATCTTCTCTACAAGACTACTCAGATGTGTGCTCTTGGGAAAATAGCATTATCTTGCTAATTTTTAGTTTCTTCATCTGTAAAATGGAAGTAGTAAAATCTGTGTCTCAGAGGGTTGTTGTGAAGATTGAATGAGATAATGCATGTGAATTTTTAGCGCTTGACCTGGAACTTTGTAAGGGGTTAATAAATGTCAGCTATTATTCTTGGATACCCATAGGAGACCAAATACATGCCATGTTCTTAATTTAGTCTGTATAACACTATTTCAGCTTTATATATGACATACATGACTACAGAAATGAGGAACTACAAAATAAAAATGAATACCAACAAAATCCCTAGAATATCAGCTCTCTGGCTCTTCTGCAGCCCAGAGAAACAATACAAAAGGATCTTGGCTTCATAAGAAAGTTACCAGAAAACATTCAGGAAACACTTCCTTTACCCACATGTACAAACATGGTCTTTTCTATATCAAGAAAATAAAAATCCTCATATCTAGTCTAGATACTAAAAGAAAATTGAATGTATCAAAGGTTCCAAAGGGCTTCCACGTAAAGACAAGCAATAGAATAAGGCTTCTTCAATCTAGAAAGTCTGAAGAGCCTGTACCATCCTCAAAGTGGGATAGAAACTCCTGTAACTCTGCATACCAGAATCAAAGTACAGCCCTGAGTCATGAATGAGATGGCCTCAGAAGCATGAGCATAAAAGAATTCATCATGACATATGAAGAAATTGAGGCCTACATAAGGGCAGATTCAACTCCTGCCCTCCACTCTGGACAATTTTCATTACACCAAAAACAAAAAACAAAAAAAAATTTCTCCCCATTCAAATTTGAAATTAAGAGAAACTTCCATGTGGATTTTATTAATATTCCATTCTTGTGCCTGCTTTGGTGCCAAGTGAGAGGAAAGAAGTTGCCACACACAGCAGATTGGCAGGGTGGTGATCTCACAATGACCTTAACATGAAAGTGCACAGGGAGAGCCCAGAATTTAGGCTTCCCTCCCGGTTTGAGGGCTGTCATAAATAGAGCCAAGAAAAGAGGAAGAGCAGAGTACTTGATATGGGCAGTTAATATGGCTCTTTGACCAACTGTCTGAATAATGCGAGCGTCACATCTAAAAGCAGCTGGTGATGCCACAAAAGGTCCACTCGCCCAGTGTCCTCAAACTCCAAAGTGCATTAGAATCACCTGGGAAACTTGTAAAATTGTGCAGATGGCCAGCTTATTCATAAAGATTCTTATTCAAAAGATCTAGGTGGACTTAGTAGCCTGCATTTTTATAAACATCCAAGGTTCAGGATTTGATTATTACTACATTAAACTGAGAACTCCTAAAAGCCTAAATCCAGAAAGAAGTATCTTCAACCGTGCCCTTGGCCTGTTCCAAAGCTGATGCTCAAGGACTGTCTGTGCTACAGTAAGTATTATTCAGTAATGGACTGAAGTTATATGATTGTCATATTATTTGGTGATTTGCAACAGCTTCAATAATTATTGAATGCTATGTGGCAGACATTACATTCAACTCTAAGAACACAAAGGGACAGAACACACGATCCTTATTTTTTGACAAACGTGTATGCCAACTGAGGAAATAATTCTTCTACCTAAAACCTTTGGTAAATGTCAAAAGGCAATGTACATCATAAGGTTCCAGAGAACAGAATAATTATTGTAGGCTTTGGCAGCCCAAAGAGGAGACTTCAGCTTAGGCATTGAAAGAGGATCCAGATAATCCAAAGGCATTTTAAGGAAGGAAGGTCTAGAAATGAGTCCATTCTTGGTATATTCAAAAAATAAAAATAACGACTTATTGAGAACTTATAACATGCCAAGCACTGCATTACTCTTTCTCAAATTCATTACCTTTTTTGCTATTAAAAACAATGCTACTAAGTACAAAAATTAATTACCCGTATTTTATGGACAGGAAAACTAAATCTGTTAAGAACTTGCTCAGGAATAAACAGGTATTAATTTGAGTTTGATTGAATCCCAAGTTCATGATAACATCCATTCTCTTTACCCTGCCCTATCTTAAGAGTAAAAATCCCCCATGAAAGAATTTGTCTGAGAATCCAAGATTAATCTGATTATTTTAATGGTCAATACATAATAAGAGTGAAACATTAGACTAGATGGTTGACAAAATAATCAGCTATATCTCAAAATAGCTAGACATTCTCCAGGAAAGAGCTCCTTAGCCAACCCTACAAGGTTATTTGTGGAGTACAGGTTGGCAAAGCCATTAAATGAGCTTTGATTAGATGCAACTGTCCTGATAAGGGGCAGCAGAGCAAGTACAAATAAGTAGCAAGCAGGTAATGCAAAGAAGAGTCAGAATTATGTCTTTTCCTGGCTTCCCTCAGGACCTGGAGCACTGATCTGAAAACACAGATGGAAAATGTCTGATATCTAGCATTTATCCAGCAGCCTGTACCATGTCCTCCAAAAGGTGATGCTTGCTTCAAGAGGTTATCTTTGGAATGTGTGAGTTTCTAATTCCGACTCACTGGGATGTGGCATGAAGCTCCCAATCTGATACTCATGTGGCATTTATCCTGGAGGGGGATGTATCTGTGGCAGGAGCGAGTGATACTCATCAAATATGAAAACAGGAAGTGGGCTCTGCATTCACTATGCGGGCCTTGCCCTTCCTCACTTGGTATTAGTCAAGATCCTAGGTGGGAGTGAGATGGGATGTGAGTCAGTGGAGGATGGTGGGGAAACAGATCTGTGATGGGGACTCCCCGGTTCACCACGCAACCTCCACTGGTATGTGAACCACTCCTCCCCCAATCTCGTGCTTCATGTCACTCAGAGGAGACCTGAATGATCATGAAAGCACATCCTCATAAGCTCTCAGGAGTATCTCAAGGAGCCTCTGAAGAAGATGATGGAATTTCCATATTAACCCATTACAATGGGCTGGGAAGGTCAACTCTTATCTGGTGGATTTAGTGTGTATTCAATGGAAACTCCCTTACAAAAGGAAGGGCCTGGAGAAGTTTAGAGAAAAGAAGAGGAAGAATGGGTAAAAACTAATTCTTTGACCAAAGAGTCTTTCTTTTTCAGAAAACTTTAATCCAAAAGTTACATTTTTTAGGGATGAAGATGTGTGATTTTGAAACACTTGTTGAGTAGAGTCTATTGAGATTTAATGAACACAAAGAAAAGCAATTTTAACTGTCATTCAAGTCCTTCTCTTTCTCCATCTCCACCCTTCACCATGGCTTTCAGCACCTTCTTGCTGTAATATCTTTCAGCTTTTACTCTCCTCTCTACTGCACAACCCATGTGATATCCTAATATAGTCTCCTCTCTCTAACCAAGTTGACTTAGTAATGGCTAGTCTCTATTTACTGACCCTCTTCTATTTCAGAGAACAAGAATTGTGGTTTCACTGTTTCAAATGCTTACCAATTACCAGATTCTTAAGAGGAATATCAAGTATTCACAACCAAATGAACCAAAAGCATCCATGTGACATGAATGCACTTTCATAATTTTGTGACTGACCTACTGCAACCAAGTTTTTATAGTCTCAAGGGGAAGATTTTCTAATATGTGGGTTTCCCTTTCCACATTAACTGGGAAAGTCCTTAAAGTACACTGACAGAGAGGTCTGCCAAAACATTTCTGGAACTCCCTTCTTGTCAGACAAAGATAAACACTGCATGATATCACTTATATGTGGAATCTAAAAAAATAAACTAGTGAATACAACAAAAAAGAAACAGACTCACAGATAATAGAGAACAAACTAGTGGTTACCAGTGGGGAGAGGGAAGGGGGATTAAAAGGTATAAACTACTATGCATAAAATAAACTATAAGCATATATTGTACAATACAGGGAACAGAGCCAATATTTCATTTATTTTTTTAAGACTTTTTATTTTTATTTTTTTGTCTTTTCTAGGGCTACACCCATTGCATATTGAGGTTCCCAGGCTAGGGGTCCTACCAGCCACAGCAACACAGGACCCAAGCCGAGTCTGTAACCTACACTACAGCTCATGGCAACGCTGGATCCTTAACCCACTGAGCAAGGCCTGGGATCGAACCTGCAACCTCCTGGTTCCTAGTTGGATTCGATAACCACTGAGCCACGATGGGAACTCCAAGCCAATATTTTAAAATAATTATAAATGGAATATAATCTTTAAAAATTATGGATTATGGGGTTCCTGCTGTGGTTCAGCAGTAACAAACCCAATTAGTATCCATGAGGACATGGGTTTGATCCCTGGCCTTCCTCAGTGGGTTAAGGATGTGGCATTGCCATGAGCCATGGTGTAGGTCACAGATACAGCATGAATTCCATGTTGCTATGGCTGTGGTGTACACTGGCAGCTACAGCTCTGAACCCTAGCCTGGGAACTTCCATATGCCGTGGGTGTGGCCCTAAAAAATGTAAAAAAAAAAAAAAATAATGAATCGCTATGGTGTACACCTGAAACTTATATAATATTGTACATCAACTATACCTCAATTTTAAAAACTTAATTTAATTTAAAAAATAACTCCCTTCCTCACCTTGGTGATTCGGTAATTCACGACCAAAATATCCTGGTCTTTAAACAACTAGAAGGTTCAGTTTACAGGTACCCACTGCCTTATCATAAATCTTACAATTCCTTAAATTTTTGTTGAGCGGCTTAGTCTATGCCCTCACTTTGGCTACAGGCTGCATAATCACATAATATCCAACACTGACTCTATCCAACACGATACATTGCTCAAGGTTTTTTATATTACCCCATTCATCCTTGAGTACAAAGGAGGTAGCAGAATTACTACAATCAATATCTTTCTGTTTGAAATCACTCATTTTCCATTTTATTTGCTATATAAAAAGGAACATACAATTGCCTTGGGAAGGCAACCTAGTAAAATGGACAAGGAATTAGGCTGAGAATAGGAATGCCTAGATCAGAACAAGTCCTTTCCCTTCCTCAGTCTCTAATTTCCTCAATTTTATGTCCAATCTCAATGAAGACAGTGGAATACATGGTGTGAAATAAGGAGTGTCCAAGGAATGTTCTATACCAGAGATTAGGGAAATACCAAGTTATTGGGGGATAAGAAGATCTTTTGAACAGAAAATCTTTTCAACACAATAAACTCACCAGTGGAACAAAACCAAGTGGCTTTCTCCCCAAGTGGCTCCCTCTTAGGGTGAATGCACTATCTTCTGTGTTGGTTATGCAATGAAGTTTTTGGTCTTGTTTTCATAAGGCTAAATAATCCTCAACCTATATTCTAGCATGAACTAAGATTGGTTACTAGTAAAAATCATCACAAATAGCAGTGGGAGGATGATGTTGATGGTAACAATAATGAAAATGACATTTTAAACTAGTGAATTAATAGAAGAGAAACGAAAGCACTTAATGCAAAAATTAAAGTATGCTCACTTTATAATCTCAATCAAGAAACTGGGTGTTGAAGCTGGGTAGACAGCTCTCTGGAAAACATCCTACTGAAGAGTGGTACCCTACTTAGATATCCAGTACTTATTACACACTATGTTACTACCTGACCATCTTTCTCCACTAGGTACAAACTCCGAGAGGGGAAGGAAGATCAGGTCTTGCTCACCACTGTGTTTCTTCAATGTCTGACAGGTAGCATATTCTCCATAGATTTTGTTAAATAAGTAAATTAATAAATGATTTACAGTGAAGTGAATAGTGTCCCACAAAATTCACATCCACCTGGAACCTCAGTATGTGACTTGATTTGGAAATGGGATCTTTGCAGATTTAATTAGTTAACATGAGGTTAACTAGATTAGGATGAGTCCTTGGTCCAATATGACTTGGTGTTCTTAAAAGAAGAGGAAAAGACACAGATAAACACAGGGAAGATGGTCATGTGAACCTGGAGGCAGAACTTGGGATGATGCAACTACAACCCTGGGAACTCTAAGGATTGCTGGGAGCCAAAAAGAAGAGATAGAAAAAGGGAAGGAAGGATACTTGCCTAGAGCCTTCAGAGGGAGCATAGTCCAGATGACACTTAGATTTTAAATGTCTGTTCTCCAGAACTGTGAAGGATTGAATTTCTTTTCTTTTAAGGTACCCAATTTGTGGTAATTTGTTGTAGCAGCTCTAGGAAACTAATACATGGTTGAAAAGGTATTTGTATATAGTGTGAAACCACACTTACATACACTCTTCGAATCAGTCTGATAGAACTAGAAAAGCCCAAGAAGATTATATAGTCTAATCTTATTGTTTAAAAAAAAAAAAATCCAGCCCAGAGAGAATAAATGACAAAGTTAGTGCCCAAACTCAGGTCTCTTTTCTCTTCTATGAATGTATCATCCATAGCAATGATCTGCTTTATCACAATAACCCATGAGGTATTATGCTATTATGTGCTTGTTAAAGTTTCATTGACAGTATTATCTACATTTTTAGAAGAAGATTTAGATCCCTTTAAAAAAAGAATCTTTCTTCTCTTTATTTCAGGTTATAAATCTTTCCCCTAATTTTTCTTCCAAAGAAAATTAATGTTAAAAAAAAAAAAAGGAAACAAATTTTAAAATAGCCAGCCAGAATTCTTACAGCTTAGAACCTTGGAGTCTTGGCCCCATGTAATGGAAAGAGACAGGACTAGGATTTAAACCTTCTCCTAATTTCTAACCCTGACCTTTCTATATTGACCTAGACAATCCTTTGTGCCTCAAATTTCCTAATTGTAAAGCTGCACGCAAATATCTATCTTCCTCTAAGGTCATGGTGAAGAAGTGAGGACAAAAGTAGGGGAAAGATCGCAAAATCAGAGCTGGTTATAAGTAGCACCAGAAATGATGCCCCCCAAACTCCTCCCCAAAAGAGCTTTGAGTTCCCAGTCTTCACTGTACCACAGACAGGGCCAGATTAAGACTTTTGTGGACCCTGGAAGCTAAAAACATTAAGCACCCAAAACACGGGTAATTCAAAATATATTCTGCATTAGTGAGCAGTAAAATGCATTTTACAACCTATTTTACAATCCAACGAGGTTTTTCTATTTTCCTTTGATGAGTACTTTGATGCTTATTTATAATTTTTTGCCTTTTTTCTTTTTATGGTCGCACCTGCAACATACGGAAATTCACGGTCTAGGGGTCAAATCAGAGCTGTAGCTGAGGCCTATACCACAGCCATACCAGATCTGAGCCACATCTGTGACCTACACAATAGCTTATGACAACGTCAGATCCTTAACCCACTGAGCAAGGCCAGGGATCAAACCCACATCCTCACAGACACTATGTTGGGTTCTTAACCCACTGAGCCACAGTAGGGACTCCTTTTTCCCTAATATTATCGTTTTCATCATGATCTTTGCTTGACTGTCTCACTTGTTCTCTAAGTTCAAGCTTTGGGGACCTACAGGGCAGCCCAGCCTGAAGGTACATCGCGCACTCTCACTGGACCCGCAGCTCTCCACCCATATAACACCTTGGGAGTTAAGGTTTCTATCCATAAGCTCTTATACAATTAGTATTAGAAAAATTAAAGTTTGGGTCTACTAGTCCATGTTTCTGTCAGAGTGTGTTGTTACAACAGTATTTTCAATCTTATCAAAGCTAGACACATTTATACAAATTAATAATATTCCAAAATTGCATTTCAGAATGAAAGGAAAAATTGCTGAAAAGAAAAAAAAAAAAACATAATTATGCCAGTCATAGCTCCAATATTTCTAGTATTGTGACCCAGGCTACCCTTCCAAGTGTAACTTTCTGCTCTATTTGGCAACCAAGTCATTGGAGAATTGAATGAAATACATTAAAGTAGAGGAAATGGAACCAGCCAGGGCCATGTAGTCTAAGTGTGTCATTTTAGATCTCTGAACCATTTTCAGATACTAACCTATCAACACTAATTTTTTTTTTTTTATGGCCACTCTGCTCCCATGGCATTTGGAAGTTCCCAGGCCAGGGATCAAAGCCAAACCATAGCTGCGACCTACACCACAGCTGCTGCAACAATGTCAGATCCTTAACCCACTGTGCCTCAGTGGGAACTCTCAACCTAACACGACTTTATACCTTCATAAATTCTCCCCTTCATTCTTCCTTTGTTCACTAATACAGTCATGAGCTCTTAATTAGAAACCTATATTCAAAAATGCCATAATTACTCCAAGGAGTTTTTTTAGTCTTAAAAAGAACAGTAGGGAAGTAAAAGTCCATGAAATTAAGGATAACCTTACCTATGACATGATTTCTGAGATTTGAGTTATGGGAGTGTGTGTGTGTGTATACACATCTGTGTATGTGCTATAGGGCAAATATTTTGTGGTGGTATGCTTATTGAAGCATGTTCATGAATAATAATAATCTCAACATTTACAGAGCTCTATAACGCATTTGCTCCTCACAAAAGCCAAATTCCAATATTGGAAATGATTAAACTGACACTCAAAAAATTTCAAGGAACTTACCAGAGTCAAGAAGATAGAACATTGGACTGAACCAGAATCTTCTAGTTTCTGGTCCAGTGTACTCTCTTCTATAATATCTCATTGACTCTCCAAAAAGTCTGAGAAGATATGTTATATTTGTGTATAAGGAAGTATTTTAATTCTTTCACTTGAGAAGATATAGATATCCCAAGTACGGGTGGCTACAAACAAAATGCATGAGTCACCATAGGGTATTGGGGAATCCATTGTCATTCTAATATTATCATATATTTTATCTGTGGCTGTGAGGAATAACCTTTCTACTTTGTTACTCAGTTGTATATTTTCACTCCCTAAATACTAGTTAATAACACTGCACATGGCTCCTACAACCTAAATAACTCCAGAAAATTAATATTCCATGAATAGAGAAGCCCTGAAGTGGGTGGGAAGCTGTAAGTTCTCTGAGAGTAAAGGGCACAGAAGCAAATTCCATTGAAAGAAGAAGAAATGCAGGGTGGTTAGCCCCTAGGCAAGGCTGGGTCTGCTAAGGGTTAGTAGCTAGGAGTTGTGGTCAGAAAACAGAAATAAAGAAGTTATATTCCTAGGTCTATACCAAGAACCTTTATGCTTGCCTCCCGTCATTCCTCTGAGTATATATATTTGTTCCTCTGTATGTGTATATATGTGACATTTTCCAACATGATTCCTGTCTAAGCTATTCTGTCCTATTGTGAATACTTGATTCAGAATCTTTACCTAAATTTTTTAGACAATATCAGCAGCGTGTAAATAGTGAACAATATTATATTAGGCCCTCCTGATATTGTTCATCCTCTTACACATGGATGAGCACTTGGCTTCCTGAGAAAATTTTCTACTCTTAACTCCTCAGGGAAAAAAGAGTAGTTCTCTTAAAAAAAAAAAAAAAAAGAGAGAGAGAGATATCTAATAACTGTTAGTTTTACTGTAGTGCCCCCTAGTGCTATGTGAGATTAGATTCACTTTCTGTGTTTGCCAATACATAGACCACATAAGAGAAGTGAAATTTGGATAAGTGACAATTTGGGGAATTTTTCCTGTATTTTCTTTTGTATAGAATGGAATGAAGTGTGTTCCCTTAATATTCACAAGACCCTTTGTGTTCTTCTCCCCCTAGATTTTCAGCTTCATTTCCTGCTACTTTCCCCAATGAACCCTCAACCTCAACTCTTCTGAACAACTTGTCTTTTTTTTTTTTTTTTAACATAGAAAGCCTTCTGCCCCATAGCCAACCACCACCATCCCTCTTGTCTATTTAAAGAATTCCAACTCCTTCTTCTAATATCAGCTGAAGCATTATCTGCTCCTCCAGCATTTATCTTCCCTGAGTTTCTGCTTTCTTATCTGTAAAAGGACTATGTCTAATGTCTGCTCAAAAATCCAACAATTCTATTATATGTTATTAATACTTCCTTTAAGAGCCTCAAAACATTTGGTAACAAATGAGTTCAATATTTCAGGTGCTTCTTTTTGATTTCCATAGAATTGCTTAGAGAATGCAAATTCAACTGCATTGAAAATTATTTATTTCCATGTCTGTCATAAAAAAAATTCTTAAAAAAAAACTTGTTAAATTACATGGGTTCACATTTAAGGTACACTAGTCTGAGACAAGATTTTTAAGTAAAAATGTCTTTTTCTTCCTAAAGGATACCAAAAGCTCAAATTGTAACCTGAAACTTCATTAATAAACTGTAAATTCTAATTCTGGACATCACTGACAGAGGACTGCTCAATTCATCTTCCATATACTTCCACTTCAGTCTTTCCCAGGAGTAAAAGTGATAAGAATGTAAACCTTTAATTGTAGGTGGGGTTTTCTCAAGAAAACAGCAAAAGCACATCTATAAAGTGCTCTGATAAAGATGATACAAATCTTAGAAGAGCCTGCTTCAACAGCTCAGACACATGGATATAATTTACAAAAGCTTCTCATCTTATAGGTTGGTTTTTTTCCTGCCATTGCTCCCATCTGAAGCTACAGCAAAGACTAGAAGCCTGATACTTTAAATGGCAGCCCCAATGAACATCCAAATAGCACATATTGTTTTTTGTGACAGAAACAACTCAATTTTATAACTTTTATCATGGATATTTTTCTACAGAATCAACCTCTTCCCCATTTCTAAATAAGCTATTCTGCTAACCCAGAATAAGCTATTTAGATATGTACATGGTATATAAATAAATACAAATTACAAATATATGTGCAAATTTGATTTCTCCCAGTCCCTTCTTCAGAACCAGGATATCCATAAGCTTAGACACAAAATCTGTTTACTTATATTTTGTGTTTCTCAGATCTTCATACCCATTTTATGAATATATATAAATTACATACTTACAAAATATTGAGCTGGGAGACACATTTCTGATCATTTGATTCAACTGCCTCACATTTCAGATGAGAAAAATCAAGGTCCAAAGAGGGAAGTGAATTATATAAGGAAGGAGTGGGTAAGGTTGTATTTTTTTCTGACACCTCAAAAATGAAAACTTCTGCTTTTCACAGAGTAAATAAAACTTAACCAAGTGGTGAGGAAACAAAGGTTACTAAATAAACTTGACTGAAGGGAAGGCTGCCTGCCAAATGGAGCTTAACAGCTATACATGTATTTTTTACAGACCCATTCATGCAGGCAACTATTTAATGAAGTTAAAAAGTAAATCTAAGAAAGAAGGAAAAATCATGATCATTCTCTAAGTATTTTTCTCCTACAATAAAAGAGATTCAATTTAACTGGGTAAATGAGCATTTCAGCTCTAGTTCACCCCCTGTACAAACAGATCACTGTAATATGTCTTATAAAAGTAGAGGTTTGACTGGCATCACCACCTACCCCATCCTTCAATCAGAATCCCAATCTTATCTATGAATTTGAAAGGCTACCAGTCTATGACCTTTATTCAACAGTTACTTTATACATTTCTCTATTTCTCTCCCTCTCTCTCTCACACACACACACACACACAGTGCCACCACCATCACTGATCAAGTTCTGGGGAGAACACACATGACCTATCTATGCTATATCTTCCCCTTAACAAAGTCTATGAAATTAAATTTAAGGAAACATCAGGCTGTCCTGGGTCCTATTAAGAAATTATGTTTCCTAAAACAGCATAGCTATAAATAAGAAGAAAAATAAAGTTAATGTCAAGTGAAGAATTTCAAATATCTGTATCCAGAATATATGAGAGCCTGTTTGTTGGGCAAACACAGCTCTAACGGACCTCTTCTACCTTTGCTTCCATTTCTGTACTAGGACCAGAGAAGACTAATTCTCTCCCAAAGATAAGCTCACCATGAATTCTAGTGTCCTGGAAACCAGCACTCAGCCTCCCTTCCAGTCTCTGGCATAGAACTGCTGAGTGACTTGCTAGAACGGATCCCTCTTCTCTGCGTCCCCTGGGTATTGACGGTCTGGGGCAGCCCCGCCACCAGCTGGCTACGCGTCTATGTCTGTTTTACCTTTTGCTCTCTCCTGCTCACAGCCCTAGTGCAATTAATTGTTGAGTCTTGACTCGGGCCATCTGCTCTGTCTTTTTATCATCCCACAGTGTAAGGAAATATGTAACACTGTGGTTGTTTGAAAAAGTACTCTCAGGGCTCCCGGACCTGGTGAACAAATACAGCTGTTCTATTTTGGGTTACTGCGTTTTCTTCTCGGAAGAGCCTAATTCCGGTCTATGTCTTGGGCATCCTGCCATGGACACTTTGCTCCTCCCCCACACCCTCTCCCCAGATCACCTACTCCATTTTTACCCAAAGGGTTGGTTCTGCACAGAGAAGGAAACGTGTGGCGTGATGAGGAGAGGATGGGTGTGTTGTGGTACCCGCTGATCTACAGACTTGAGCATGACATCGGCTACTCTTCTGGAATTGGGGACAGGAGTACTCTGCCGTACAGTGGTTATAACCATACTCTCACTAGCCTTTATGCACTGAAAACCTGTTTCCTGTAGGCAAAGATAAGCCCAGGCATTGACTAGGACTCTGTTCATCTTATTCTGATCTAACTTGAGGTCCCCAGTCTCTGACCTAGCCATCAGAAATAGAAGTTCCTACTGTCTGACCTTTACCAGGGAGAGACTTTTCTAACCCAGAGGAACCACAGGGGAAACAAGAATTATCAGACTAACCCCAACAAGGGAACATGGAGAGACTGACTATTCATTTATTTTCTTTGCAGTGGAATCTCCCACAGTCAAGAACATCCTTAAAGAGTTAATAATATTTGTAGATATGAGCAAGTAAATAAGAAAAATAATGTAAAAGAGACCAGGATAAAAAGAGGGGAATAGAAAGAATACCTTTATTTATGTGATGAAAGTACTAAAAAGATGATTACCTCCTACATAATGTATTGGACAAAGTGATGTCTATAAGTTGTGAATGGTAGAGAAAGACTGTGAGGAACAGTATTGGATTAAGTTGCCGAGGTAAACGGTTGGCCAATGTGCACATACAGATGTGAAAACACATATCTCTGCCCTTAAAATATACAGGTTAGCTACTTAAAAGAAATTAACAGTGAATACCTTCAGCATTGTTCAAAAAGCATATCTCCTCGAGTATCTATGGGGTTTATGAATATGATGGGAGAGCGGAAATGGTCTCTCTCTTATTTCCTTTTTAAATAAATTCCATGGTCAGATGCTCACTAGCAGAACAGGTAAACCAAGTAGGTATATCAGTGACTCAGAGCTTCAAAGTGACAGCTCATAAAGGAATACCAGAATTCTTATATTGCAAAGAAAAAAAAAAAAAAATCTTCAGAAGCAGTGCCCCTGCCACTGTGCCTCACCACTGCCATTGATGAAAAAAAGGAAGGAAAAGAGAGACAGGAGGGTGTTTGACCACACTTTACAATTGCTGAGGAGAAAAGGAGAAAAAGTGAACAATTCTGGAGTCAGATTATTTCCAAGTGACCATAAGCTGCCATCGGCATGACCTGGAGGAAAGGACATGCCAGTGGTGCATCTTACCTGAGCATAGAGGTGCAGGCAGATGTAGGTGAGACACAGGAGCAACCCCAGACCCTGAATTACGGAGGCCACCAACAATAGCTTGTTCCTCAAGAGTCTTCGTCCTGGTGCGTTTCCCACATTTTCATCTAGGGGTTGGACCCCTTCCATCTTCACAATCTGGATGCAAGGAAGATAAAAACTGTGACACACAGGAATCTGACAGAGGGAAGAATGATCTCTTTCCAGCAAAGAAGGAGATAAAGCCAAAAGAAGGCGTATCAATTAGAAAATACACAGAGCTCCCAGGACCAGAGATAAGAGGCAATTGAAAGAGCAGAGCGGACTCTCTCAGTTTTAATGCTGCAGCTTTTGCAGGCAGGCGGGGGAACTTCTTTGTGACTAATCTGAATTTCCCCTTTACTTTCTTTCTTTTTTTTCTCTGGGCTAACAGGGAGTTGTTTTTGTGGCATTCCAGTTCTGATTTGAGTGACTGTGAAATGACAGTCATAAAAGTGTGCTATTTTCTTAATTTCTCATTGCACCAGTAACCAAATTGTGGGTCACTTGATAAAGATAAAAATCATCATCCGTTGATGTAGGAACTCATCTATCCCTTCCCCAAGACGTCTTAATCTTAGAAGAGATTTAAGGGAAATGCTAGGCTTAAGTTCTTGTCCACACCCTATTGGGTAACTATAAGCATTGAACTTATTCTTCAGATTTGAGGGGAAAAAAAAAAAAAACGCACATACAGACCATTCTTGAAATGAAAAAAAAGAAAAAAAAAAAGAAAAAGAGGAGTTCCCGTCGTGGCGCAGTGGTTAACGAATCCGACTAGGAACCATGAGGTTGCAGGTTCCGTCCCTGCCCTTGCTGGGTGGGTTAACGATCCGGCGTTGCCGTGAGCTGTGGTGTAGGTTGCAGACGCGGCTCGGATCCCGCGTTGCTGTGGCTCTGGCGTAGGCTGGTGGCTACAGCTCCGATTCGACCCCTAGCCTGGGAACCTCCATATGCCGCGGGAGCGGCCCAAGAAATAGCAACAACAACAACAAAAGACAAAAGACAAAAAAAAAAAAAAAAAAAAAAAAAAAAAAAAGGAAAGAAAAAGAAAGGATGAAAATAGGACAATAGATCAGGCAGAAATAAAGGAGTAATATCTTCTAGTTTTGGACCATTGCATCGTAGTAAATAAATAAACTAGCATATACTGAGCATCTACTATGTGTCAGGCACTGTGCTTTCAACCTTACAATCTTATTTTCTCATTTAATTCTTTGAAACAAATTTAGTGAACACTTACATGATTAATTTTAAGCAGAGCAGGAAAGAAGCAGAAGAGTATCCTGACTTTTTCTCCTTCCCTCTCCTTTACATCTTCTCCATACATAATTTTTGCATGAATGAACAAATTAATAGTTTCAGATAAGCTTTGAGGTTGTTCCTTTGTTTTAGGTTAGGAGTAGACTCAGAATTTGGAAAGTAAGAATATTCTACCAAGAGAATCTACTTGCCCTTAATAAATGAAATAAATGATAAAATGAAATTAATCATAAAATTATTGATAATGTCAAGTTCAAATTAAATATTTACTGAGTACACAGTAAGCTCAGTACTTTATTGAATAGCATAGGCATGCTGCAGAGAGGCTTTTAAGACAGAACAACTCTTCTGTGGGCAAGCAAGTATGTCTCTCTGAGCTCCCTATCAGCCACTCAACAAATACTTAAGAAAAGGAAGGAAAACCATTTTGATATCAACAATATGAGCTGTTATATGCACCTTAATTTTATAGAAAATTGATATAAGGTATATTCAAAGGAGAAACAGCCTGTGGCAAATGGAAGGTATGTTTATTATTAGTGTTAACCAATTAATATATGAAATGATAGCCTCATTATGATCATTATATCTTGCATTTACAAAACATATCGGTCTTAGAAGTTCAAGTTTTTGTGTGAAATATAAGGTGACTGGGACACTACACCATATACTCCAAGCCAAAATTAAAAGTCAAGTTCCATGTAGTTTTAAATAGTTATTCCTACGAGAAAAGTATCGGTAACATACAGGGTGCAGAGGAAAAAAAAAAAAAAAACTGAGGAAGTTCCCGTCGTGGCGCAGTGGTTAATGAATCCGACTAGGAACCATGAGGTTGCGGGTTGGATCCCTGCCCTTGCTCAGTGGGTTAAGGATGCAGCGTTGCCGTGAGCTGTGGCGTAGGTTGCAGATGCAGCTCAGATCCCGCGTTGCTGTGGCTCTGGCATAGGCCGGTGTCTACAGCTCTGATTCAACCCCTAGCCTGGGAACCTCCATATGCTACGGGAGCGGCTCAAGAAATGGCAAAAAGAAAAAAAAAAAAAAACTGCAAGAAAAATCGGTGTGTAGAGCCTCATTCTTGAGTAATAATTAATAGTCATACATAAATATTGAAAGTAGTAACTACTTACTCATTTGTTTTCAAAAACTGACTAAAAGACCCACAGCAAAAAAATAATAATACTAAAATACTATTGGAAACTGTAGAGACCAGCTGAAAAAAGAAATGGTGAAAACTACTATTGCTCAAAATCATAGAAAAAATTTAAATGAAAAAAAATAAACACTTATAGAGCTCATCCTTGTGCCCTGAGCATTATCTCTTCTCACTGTTAACAGTATGGCTTTTATGAAGAAAAATTGACAATTGCTAGTTTTCTTTATAGACAAGACAATGAGAACTCTACAACAGAATGAATTTCCATTTTGGTGATATCAACTATACCAACACTTGGGCCTGCACATCTGAGACAGGCCTCTGATCTCCCCCGCCTCCATCTCCTATTGCCCTATTTTGCCTACTTGTAATTTTTTATTTAAGTTTGAACAGTGTTTTACATTTAATTGTTTCTTTTTTATATTGAACACTTTCTCACAGCTTCTTCACATTCTTTGTGGGAAGAGGGGGAATACATAGGGAAAACTAAATATCAATTGTGCTGGAAGTTATGAGCAAGACCTTTTGATAAGACTATGAGAGCATTTCAAAGTTCATCGAGTTGGTCTAGTGTTTGGAACAAATGAAACCATCAGAGACATCAATGTTGTTTAATCTTGAGCAGATGGACAGAGTCCTCCATCACCAAAGCTCACGTGTTTTTAAAGAGGTCAAGTATGTCACCTGAATCTATGTGTAATTTTGTTAAGACAACTCACAAAGATCATATACACAGATACACCAGAGCAAATCAGACTTGGAAGCCTCAGACTTCATTCTAAACAATTATCTTCCCATTGACCTTTAACTTCCAAATGAATAGCTACTTCAAAAGACTATAGAAAAGTATGGGAGGCGGGGGGAAGGCTATAACACGTGACAGAATACCTCATGTTTAGAAAGCAGCAAAAAAAAATAATAATAATTTTTTTTTTTTTTTTTGGTGGGAGAGATGGTATTTGTCTTTTTTTGTAGTTTTGTTTGCAGGGAAGTTTTTTTTTAAGGTTTTTTTTTTTTTTTTTAAAGTTGACCTACAATGTTGTGCCAACTTCTGTTGTACAGCAAAGTGATCCATTCATACATTCTTTTTCTCATGCTATTTTTTTAATGATTTTTATTTTTTCCATTATAGCTGGTTTACAGTGTTCTGTCAGTTTTCTACTGCACAGCAAGGTGACCCAGTCACACATACATGTATACATTTTTTTTTCTCACATTATCATGCTCCATCACAAGTGACCAGACACAGTTCCCTGTGCTTATACAGCTCATGTTATTTTTCATCATGTTTTATCCCCAGAGATTATATATAGTTCCCTGTGCTATACAGTAGGAGCTCATTGCTTATCCATTCTAAATGTAATAGTTTGCATCTACCAACCCCAAACTTTCAGTCCATCTTACTTCCTCTCAAAGACCCTCCCCCTTTGCGAGGGTCTGGGTTATAAAATTTACACTTTTCATTTGTTTCTACATCACTGGTTAATTTAATAAGCAAGAGCCAGGTGCTGAGGGAAAGAAATGAACAAAAAGGAGGTCCCAAAGAGGAAGGGAGAACAATCACAGCCAGCAAAGTATTGCAAGGTGGCTGTGCAGGAGGGAAGGGTGAACAGGGGTAAGTTAAGAACTTTGAACTTTACCTTGAAGGCACTGGGAAAACATAGAAAGCAAACGTGATATGATTACATTTGAGAAAAAAAAAATCACTCTGAGTGAAACAGAAATGTCAGGGTGGAATCAAGATGATCAGCTGGGAAAACTTTTCAGGGTACTCTGTGCCAGCTGAAGAGATGAGTAAGGTCTAAAACCCCACTCATGCACTCAGCTCTTCAAGCCCTCCAGCCTAGAGCAGGAGGTTTCACTTTACCCAAAGGAGAACTTGTATCTTCACACAAGGGTGTGTCCTGCTTCCTAAGTCCTTAAAAAGAGGCTGCATCCACCCAGATAAATGTACTTTTTTCTAATTCATAAACTCAGAGAGGGCACCTAGTTCTAATTCACACACAGACAGTGGTATGACATCACTAATTATCAGAGAAATGCAAATCAAAACTACAATAAGGTACCACTTCACACCCATAAGAATGGCAATCATTAGTAAGTCTACAAATAACAAATGCTGGAGAGGGTGTGGGGTAAAGGGAACCCTCCTACACTCTTGGTGGGAACGTGAACTGGTACAATCACTATGGAAAACAGTATGAAAGTACCTTAGAAAACTAAATACAGAACTACCATATGATCCAGCAATTCCACTCCTGGGCATACATCCAGACCATACTTTCATTCAAAAAGACACATGTACCCCTATGTTCACTGAAGCACTATTCACAAAAGCCAAGACATGGAAACAACCTAAATGTCCATCAACAGATGAATGGATTAAGAGGATGTGGTACATATATACAATGGACTACTTCTCAGCCATAAAAAAGAAAAAATAATGCCATTTGCAGCAACATGGATGGAACTAGAGATTCTAATATGAAGTGAAGTAAGTCAGAAAGAGAAAGACAAATACCATATGATATCATTTATATCTGGAATATAATATATGGCACAAATGAACCTATCTACAGAAAAGAAACAAACTCATGGACATAGAGAACAGACTTGTGGTTGCCCAGGTGAGGGAAAGGGATGGACTGGGAGTTTGGGGTTGATACAAACTATAGCATTTTGAGTGGATAGGCAATGAGATCCTGCTGCATAGCACAGGGAACTATATCTAATCACTTGTGATGAAACATGATGGAGGATAACATGACAGGATGTATATATATGTATGACTGGGTCGCTTTATGGCAGAAATTGAAAGAACACTGTAAATCAACTAAAATTTTAAAGAATTTTAAAAAAGACAGTGGTATGAGCTGGGGTGGTCCTCAAGCATGTAATTACTTAAGTGAAAAATAATAAAGCAGAGAGGATAAAGAAAGATATTCACAATGGATATTCATTCACCAATCATTTTGAGGGCCTACTTTGGGCCAACCTTCAGGTGTATAAAGTGTCATAACTAAGCTCTGCCCTGGGACATGTGACAAAGATAGGAGGTGACAGGAAAAAAAAATGCATTTCAAATATGAAACACCAGAATTGCCATTTGTCTTCTCAATCTTCTCTTGATCCCAGTGTTCCCATTCTTGTTAATGTTTTCAGAACTCCAAAATCTCAAAATCCCAGAATCAGGTTTGACTTTTCATTACCCCAATCAGTCAGACTTGAAGGGCTATCCCAGCAATACAGTTCACACTTTACTCCACTTTTCTATTTTGACTGCTTCTGCTCTGGTTCTTACTACTCCTCACTTGAACCCTTCAATTAAAGTTACAGCTCTTCTCCCTACTTCCATTCTCTTTGATCCCTAATCAATTCTGCTTTGGTAGGATCTTTAAACCCAGTGGTGACCAAGTTCTTACCAAGGAGTATCCATCTCATAGAAGATAAGGTTGAAATTCCCATGACAATCAAGTCACTCTAATGGAACCCTAAGTTTCCTTTCCAAATTTATCTTCCTCTATTTCCTAATTATTTCTGATATTCAGTTTGCCTTTAAAAATCCTTAGCCACCATCTCTGGTGATCAAAATCCTATACCCTACATAGTTTCCATGAAGGGCTAGCTGGCTTATGAAGTGAGCTGGCACTTTTCCAAAAGCAGCTAAACAAAAAACCTGAAGGTATACTGTCCAGAGAATTCTGAGTAGAGGATTTGTTGGATCAGTAGTTCACAAAACCTAGTTAATCATCAGAATCACTAGGAGAGCTTTTGGGGTATTTTTTAATTTTTTTATTACTCAATTAATTTATTACATGTATAGCTGTACAATGATCAGCTTTTGAAAGATTCAGAGTCCTAATCCCTTTACTCTAGAAATTCTGATTCAATAAGGAATAGTACCTTGTGAATCTGTATTTCTAGAAGCTTCAATTAAGATCCAGAATTGTGAATCTCTCCAAAGGACCATGTAAAATCTGTTTTACTGTTATATTTCTGTGACATGAAGCCTTGCCTGGGCCTCCCAGAAGGATGCAGTTGTTTCCGCCCCTGTGCTGACACTTTTCATGCTCTGCCTTGTGTTACAACTATTTAAATCTGTTTCCATCTCCCTCATGATGCTGCCTGATCCTAAGGTCACGAGTCCTGTATCGAACTCATGCACAAGGTCAGAACAGTCTTTTTACAATGATTTGCCAAATTAAACTGAATTTACTTCAGTAGATATGAAGTATGCTATTTTCAGGACCAACAAAGAATGAAAGTCTAAACAAAACTGAAAATAGCACCATTAAATACAGAAGTCTCCTGATAGTTGGACTTTGATCTTTTATGTGAAAGATAGCAAACCTGAAATGTATGCTTTTCATTGAAACCGGATGTACACCATTAGTACAAATGCAAATGTGAACTCGTATAACGATATTCCACTCGCGTTTCAGACTCATTAGCCCCTCACTTGTCAACTCCTTTTCTTCCAGTGCTGATTTTCCCTTTCATTCTTCATGTTTGCTACTTTTCTTTATCTTGAATTGACCACCAGAAGTTATTTTAGGGTATGATGATAGATTCTAAAACTGAGTGGCCCAAAACAGCTGCAGAATTTTTTCTCTTTATGGAAATATGCCCATAAAGTACTACAGACACCTTTATGGAAAGCAAATACATAGATTTTTGGCATTCACAAAGTTATATTTTAAATCATGTATTTAAAATATGTTGCAATGCCAAGAATATATAAAAAGTTGTAAGTATGAACTTTCAATTAATAATAGAACATAGATTTTTTTAAAAAATCAATTTATTGGAATATAATTACAGATAATAAACTGCATCTACTTAAACTGAACAATTAATGACAGTGTATACACTCATGAAATCGTCACCACACACAGAACATTCATTCCCCCAAAATAATTTTCTTTAAATTGTCATCACTCCAAAAGCAAATCTAACCTGAGTATATAAGAGATTCCCTCCTCTTTCCAAAAACACAGTTAATTGGGTATAAATTGGAATTGTCTGTAATCCCAGTAATTTTCAACTGGGGATGATTCTGCCCCCCAGGAGACATTTGGCGATATCTGGAGATTTGGTTGCCTGGATTTGGAGTGGGTGTTATTAATATCTAGTGGGTATAGGCCAGGAATGTTGCTAAACATCCCACAAGGCACAGGACAGCCCCTGCTACAACAGAGGATTATTGGCTTAAAATGTCAGCAATGCTGAGGTTGAGAAACCCTGGTATAAATGTCTATGTCCATAACTGCCCTTGAATGAGGCAATACAATATTCACTTTCTGGGTCTCCTATTTGATTATTGTCCTACCTGAAATACCTCTCCACTGCCCAACAACAAACCTATGAAGAGGCTACTATGTTTCTCCCCATTTTATAACTGAAAGAAACCGAGGCTTAGAGAGATGAACTAACTTGGCCAAAGTCACACGGTTACAATGTGGCAGAGCTGGGATCTGAATCCAAGGTCTCTAACTCTGGGGCTGTTCTTAAATTCCATGGGATACTATTGATTTTAACAATCCTCATATTTATTTAAATAAAAATATATCCTCTATGCCTGGCCTGGGGACAAAGCAAACAGTTGATACATCTAAGCAGATATAAACATGCCAAACGTACACAGCCACTAATACAATAAGAGAAAATAACTTTTTTAGCAATTAGATATATTTTTCCAAATTACTGGTGAATGGGAACATATGTTATGTTCTTGTATGTCTTTGAACCAGGCTTGAAAGCTTCTTTCAACCTTCCTGGGAACATTGCACATGGTCATTACTAACCACATCTTTAACATGAGGAACCAGAATCTCAGAGTAAATTAACCACAACAGTGTTGGGATTCAAACCAAGATCATCTGGGTTTGTCTGTTCATTTAACTGTACCAAACTCTCAGTAGCTGATTATAGACTGAATGTTTGTGTCCCTCTAAAATTCATATGTTGAAGTGCTAACCCCAATTTGATGGTATTTGGAGGTGGGGCCTTTGAGAGGGTAACTAGGTTATGAGGGCAGGGTCCTAATCAGATAGCATAATTGCTCTTATAAGAAGAGGCACCAGAAAGTTTGTGTTTTCTGTCTACCTGCCATTTAGGGATGCAGTGAGAAGGGAGCCATCTGCAAGCCAGCAGGAGAATCCTCACCAGAATGCGACCATGTTGGCTCCTTGATCATGGTCCTCTAGCCTCCAAACTATGAAAAATACGAATTTCTATTGTTTAAATACACAGTCTATGGTATTTTGTTATAGCAGCCTGAGCAGATTGAGACAGCTGAAAATTATAAAAACTGTACCAAGAGTATTATTTCTTAAACTCGCTCTCTTGTTTCTACCCTCAAACATAACCACTCCGAGATAATGAGTTTTACCCTGTTATCTTCAATGTCCTTCTAAGGAACTCTTTCTGAGTCCCCTTCCCCATACTGTAGCTAGAGTAAAATAGTCTATACAACAAGCAATGTGTCTAGAACAAGAAGGCCCTAAACAGTTATTTTGCTGTTTTTTTGGTTTGTTTTTTTTTTTAAACCTGTAAGTGCTTTCCAGTGCTTTATTCTTTCACTGACATGTTACATTAACCATCTCTTAAAGCTTTTGGCAGGTCTAATCAACAGTCTATCTCTTTTTGAAGGTAGTATTCCCTTACGTTCCCTACCCTCAATACCACTGTATAGGGTTTGTTCACTCATTTCTCCCTCCCTAAGCTGTACTGATAAATCCTTAGAATATATCCTTTTGGCAAAAAAATCTCTCACACACACACACACACACACACACACACACACACATCCTACAGCTTTATGCAAACTGGCTTAGGGAATTTCTCTAGACCTCTCCTTCCTACTTTTTTCTGTGTTCCTTGGTGCTTTCTACAGTTCCTACCATTTTCCTTCCTGTATTAGCTCAAACATTTTAACTTATCTTGGTTAAACTTGGAAGCTAGATCTTAACCTCCTGTTTTGTCACTGACCCTGAGTCCCAAAGCATGCCCTGCTAGAAACTGCTCAAAGCTCTAGGTCTCCCAAATCCCCCTGTCCCTATAGAGGGTTCTTCACCATACTACCTTTCCTCTGCTCTAGATGGATTAGGCTCTTCTTTAAGCATATATCATAGTCTGCCCTGTTTCAGAGTTCTGCATGTATGTTCCTGTCTTCCCATGAAGAAGAGAGTCTGAGCTTCATTTATTCCATATGCTCCTGTTGCCCCAGCACCAGACCTTGGCTGTGCTCAAGACAAGAACTGAATTAGAGTGAACTGAGGCTACAATTTTATTCTAGTTCTTCAAAGTTTTGTATCCATCTTTTCTTTTAATCTTCTAGTTCCATAGTTCCCTGCCCTTCTTTGATTCCACTTTGCTTTCATTCCTGACACTTTGGGCAAAAGTCAGAAGATCTGTATGCAAATAAAAGCTCTGCTACTTTCCATTGGACAAATTATTTAACCTCATAGCTTTCATTCGGTCAACTACTATACATGACACATACTAGGAACATTTTATATAAATAGATAAAATTATACATGTGTATATATTTGTGTGTGTGTGTGTATATATATATATAGAGAGAGAGAGAGAGAGAGAGAAACAGTGCCTAATATATGGTAGCATTCAATAATTGTTAGTTGTCATTATTAGTCTCATTATTACAACTTGAAAATGGCGGTGGTAAGAGTATTTACACCACAGAAATTGGTAAATACTAAAAACTTGGATTTTATTTGAGAGCTGATTTACCAGCACAGCACTAGGCTATTATGGCACACTGAAATGATAACATATTTTATCTATTGGGTTAAATAAAACATCATTAAAAAAAACTTGTTTCTTTTTACTTTTTTAATACAACTATTAGAGAATTTCAGATTACACTGTGATATTCTTATTGGATAGTGCTGAGATAGATAGACCCTAAACCCATATGGTAGGATGACCTCATCGCACCCCACAGTGTGGTTCCAGGCATCCCAGGGAGAGCTCAGATGCTCCACAAATTGTTCTGGGTTGATGCCTGTCACTTTTGTCAGCAGTTTTTCTCTTTGAACCATTGCTATTCCTGAATCTTCAAGCCCCTTGCATGGTCTTTTTTAAATTGAAGTACAGTTAATTTACAAGGCTGTGATCATTTCTGCTGTACAACAAAATAATCCCAGTCATACATATACACATATCCATTCTCTCTGATTCTTTTCCCACATAGCATGGTCTTACCACCTTGACATTTCAGACTGATCTCTCTACATCTTTGTTCCTATTTGCTGTGGGTTAGGTCCTCTCCCCAGCTATTAGAAATATCTATTCACAGCACCCAAAAGTCCAATATCTCTATTTCAAGGGTCCCTACCCACTTCATCACAGAAGCCAAGTGACAAGGGAAGAGCCTGCCTAATCCCCACCAATGGCTCCTGATACAGAAGCCCCCTCTTCTTTTACATGCTCTCTCCAGTTACTAAGACCTCATTTTCTATTCCTGGCTGAGAGAGAGAAGGAGAAAACTCTATGCAGGACAAAATTCCCCTAACATACAAAAAACTACCTTTGATGTTTCCTAGCTTCCCCCACTTCTAACCTTTACATTAAAGCTCCTTCATAATGTGTAAAATGTGAGATTCTGTTATTATAAGGTTTGTAAAAAATAACTTTTTTGTAGGTCTTTTAGTGACTGCTTAGACAAAATGGAGAAAGGTTTCTTTCCTTTCTTTTTTTTTTTTTTTTTTTGGCTTGTATAGGAGGTTGATTATTACTAACACCGACATAAGCAGTTAAGACCCAGGAGTCCAGATAAGGTGTGAAGTGGCTTGACTACTAGAGTCATAGCAATTGAGCGTGTGACAAATGACCAGATGTGGGATATGGGTTGGAAGTAGAGCAGTAAGACTTAACTGGATTAGATGTGGAGATGAAGGAAATCATAGACTCAAAGGTGACTTCTCGGTGATTTGGCTAATCAGCTGCGTAATCATGCTGTTAGCTCAGCCTGAGAGGAAGACTGCGGAAGAAGAGATGAGGGAGGCAGTTTCTAAGCCAAGAGCTCTGTTTTGGACAGCTCCCCATTTAAGCATCACAAAGGTGCTTAAAATGACTCCAAGAGTCATTTTATTTTCCCCATTTCACAGATGAGGAAACCAAAGCACAGGGAGGTTATGTAACTTGGCCAAGATCACCTGGCTAACTCACTCCATGTGATATTTTCCTTTACAGAGCAGTAAAGAGATTAAGATTTCTGTATTCAAATCCCAGGACCACCTTTAATTGCTCTAAGCCTTGACTTGTTCTCTTGAAAATAGACAGTTTTCTGCTCAGGATCTATGTGAGGGTTAATTTTTTCTCTTTTTTTTTAAGATTTTATTTTTTCCATTATAGTTGATGTATAATGGTGAGGGTTAATTAAGTGCAACAAAATAGGTAATGTGCATCATATAATGTATAAGAAATGTTGACTAAATTTTAGCTAATATTGTATCTGGTCACCTCCAAAGCTAGGAATATTGTAGTAGTATGATCCCAGACTTAATCCAAATAAAAGAATCCATGTAGGAGGTATACTTTCTCCATCCAATTGTCCTTCAGTTCTGATTCTAGTTTTATCTCTTATTATGAAGACTACATACCAAAATGACAACTTGGTTGCCTATCATGGATATACTCTGACATTTAAAAATCAGAGGAGTGGGGGTAGGGCAGAGATGTACTAAGTGAAACCTGAAATAAAGCCTGACTAAGTAAAGGAAACATCAGAGACAAAAGAGAAGATACAAAAACTACACTGAAAGGGTCTGAAATGACCAAAGAGAAAAAGTCCCAACCTTAATCAGGGAAAGTTAGTTGCATCAGTGAAGAAGAAAAAAAAAAAAAAAAACCACACACACGATACAATCAGGCAGTAGAGATCTTGATACTGGAAAACCAAAGGTGAGGAGTATTCAAGAGCATTTCCCCCATGCAGACCTCACAGGAAGAACTGGTTCAAAATTAGCAAGATTGAGATGTTTTAGCTTAAACGCTTGGAAAGTTCCTTCCCTGAACAACATCCTCTTCTAACATCCCAAAGGACACCCTAACATCAGAATGCCTTTGGTAATATCATCCCCTCTCCCTCACACGGTCAAAAAAACAGCAATGAAAACCTAGTGACAACTGAAGGCAGGTATAGGAGACGGGAGTGGCTCACTAAACAGCCACCAAAATGGTGCTTTTTCAATAACTTTGAAAAGTAAAATGAAGATGTGATCATTATGACTGGTATGAAAAGCAATCAGAGGAAGCATGGCAAGGGTAAGACCACAGAGAGATAAATGTAATGCCTAACATGTCATGCCTCTTTTCAGGAGTGAAGGGTCCACCCCACCCCTAATTCAGTCCTATCCCAGGCAAACATCTTCCAGGTTGGATCCGGGCTACACCTCCAGGGTGGGGTCTCTGGCGTCTGCTCTGGGGAGAGTTGTCTGGAGAAAGGCTACCTGAGTCTGAATCCCAGCTTGCGTCAAGCTTTTCAGTCATAATGGAAGAATTATTGGAGTAATTGGGCAAGTTACTTAACCTTTTAAAGCTTTTGTTTTTCTCATTGATAGATGTGGGAAAGAGTATAGTGTTTTATCTAGTGTCCAACTCTGCAGGGTGGCTGTGAGATGTCAGTGAGATAATGTATGTAAAGTACCTGGCATGTAGCTTTTAATAAGCATTTACATTATTATATCATCATCTGGAGCTTCATTCTGGATTGAACCAGGATTTCTCACTAGGAATGAGCATTTTAAAAAAAAAAAACTGTCAAGAACTTATTCCTTTTCATTCTACTTCTATGGCTTGCCACTCTAGAAAAGAATATTTATTGATGTCTCACTAAGTGTCCCCCCCAAAAAAAAATGGCTAAAAAACTTAGCAGGAAACCATTACTTAAAGTTCTAAGAATAAAAAGCAGGAAGGTTAGATGAAGGTGGTTTTCAGAAGTCCGCCAAAAGAGATGAATCGGTGACGAGATCTAGAAAAGACCACCTTGCACATGACTGTGAAGGTTAGAATCATTTCTCATTGTGATTTCCTCTTGTACATTATTTTTATCCTTCTTTCTTTTCCAAACATATCATAGAAACCCAAGCAACTAGAAAAGCTGTGTGGCTGGAAGCAAACAAAAAGGGAGGGGAGAAACTGTGTGTCTGTATCTTGTTTCAAGAAGAGCTTCAGGAGGAGAGAAAACCCATGGGAAAGAATATGCGGTGGCCAAAAGCGAAGAGATGCCCAGTTAATCCTGGGGACCCCCAGACAATGAAGACACAAATGAGGGGGTTGCCTAGGGGATGCCTGCCAACTCTGAGCAGCAACTCTAGAGGGATATGCCCCAGCCCAAAGCCCCCAGGTGATTTCCTCCTCAGAAAAGGCAGCCTGGGATGATGGCTAGAATGCTATGCTAGAGGGCAGAGAACTGAAGGAAGTACTAGGGCAATGCATTGTCAAACCAGAACACTTTGTGAATGAAAAGGAAGACTACTCAAAATAATGTTGGGTCAACAGCTATACTAAGACTGCCCGGGCAAGCCAAGACATGACCACCCTAGCCAAAGTCTATTGCCCTACTCTTTCAACAACCACATAACTAGAAGACAAGAAGCTGAACGGTGGGAAACAAAAGGAAAAAAAGAGTAGATAAGTGATGGGGAAGGAAAAAGCACTGCTGGTGTGCCATGCCCTTGTGATGCACTTTATACTCATGATCACATGTAATCCCTGGGGCTAACAGGGGAGTGATGTTGCTAGAATGTGAACTCAGAACCATCTGAAGTTAAAACACTTCATCCTTTTTGTCCCATCCAACCACCCTTGTCCCAGCACTCATCACCCCATTGGTAGGCCATAATGATGACAACTACTCTTACTGAGTACTTTGAAAACTCTACTGGATAGTTTATGGTGGCTCTTTACAATCACCAAAACCCTGCAAGGCAGTAAGGAAACTGAGGTTGAGAGAGGTTAAGGGTCACACCCAGCAGTAAGGAGTGGAGCTAAAACTCAAACTCAGGTTTGTCTGGCTGTAGAGCCAGTACTCCCACTCACAGGCTACAGAGAAAAGTAGTAGGATTAGACTGAGTGTGGGCCAGTGGACCTGCAGGGCTGTGCAGTATGAGCAGATGGAGGGAGAGCACAGCCACAAAAGCAAACTTTCCCACCCAAAACCTTGGTCCCCGGCAGGTCTGTCCTGCCTGCCACCTAGACCCCTGTGCACATGGTCTTTGTCACCCTTTTGCAATTAATTGACCACACTGTTCCCCCATCTTATAACCATCCCTCCTCTCTGCCATCTACAAACTAGCCATCTTCATGGTTACACTTTATTTCCGCCGCAGTGTTTTATTAGTACCATTCTGTTTCCTGCCAGTCCCGACTGTTATTTTTCTTTGCAGAAAGACTCTAAACAACTTTCAGAACTATGATTCTTAGCCCCTTTGTTATCCCACAGTGACTAGAAGTTACAGTCATATGGTAAGAGGTGGGTTAAACCCTCCTGCATTAGGTTGAGTGTTTATAGCACTCTTCCTCCCCTGACCCCAACACTGAAAGAGGAATTCCCCAGGAGAAACACAAGCCACTTTTTCTCACACATCTCTAAGTCTCTTCTGACTTTTACATAGCACCAACTCTCCATTTTTATAGACCATGGTGGAATGAAAAATTAAGAATAGAAAATCATAAACGGCCAAATGGTACTTGGCCATTAATTTTCTTCCTTCTCACTTTGAGCCAGTCTTTTATTTTGATTTTGATTTATTTATTTATTTTTTAGGGCCACACCTGCAGCATATTGAAGTTCCCAGGCTAGGGGTCAAATCAAATCTGCAGCTGCAGGCCTACCCAACAGTCACAGCACCAGATCCTAGCCATGTCTGTGACCTACACCACAACTCACAGCAACACTAGATCCTTAACCCACTGAGCAAGGCCAGGGATCAAACCCATATCTTCATGGGTAATAGTCAGGTTCATTACCATTGAGCCACAATGGAAACTCTCTGAGCCAATCTTTTAAATTGACTTCTCTAATACATGCACATGCTTGGCCTTGCACTTGGGCCAGAATTTTTTGCAGTGCACCAAAATTCACTAAATGATAGGTTCCATAAGAAAAGGGACTGAAGCGTTTTTTAAGTGCCTGGGCATGTGTAGGGGTTTTACATATTTTTTGAATAAATGAGTCCCAGATGGATGATGGCTGTCCCAGCAAAGGTTAGGTTAGACAGAGCCCCAATAATTTCTGTGTGCTATATGAGTCCCTAGAACTTAGGTACAATCTGAGTAAAAAGAGGAACCATGAATTGAAATTAAGTTGCCACGCTTGGGCCAAAATAAATGAAGGTTAAAAATAGAATAATAGAAATTAGGGTTGGTTACAATTCTTGAACACAGAGATTATGCATGAGGAAACACACCAACTATAGACGCAAAGGAGAAATAAGAATTTTCTAGTCATTTTACTAGAAAATGAAAGAACAAAACAAAGACTGGTAAGCACCTGGTAATCTAGTAAACCCTCAAAATGTTTACTCTGACTTAAAAAATGTGAGTAATAATAACAGGTATGATCTTTCTTAAATAATGAATCAGTATTGACTTGGATGGGCATAATTCATCCTATTTATAGGTACATCACCTTTTGCATCATGTTTTTACAGAGCATATGATGACAGAGTCAATTCTGCACAAATATTCCTGGGGCAGATTATTAGTTGCCCCCCTTTTATTCCTAGGCTTTTGGAGACTACATTTCCCAGCTTCACTAGCAGTTGTGATCATGTGAGTTGGTTTTCTCCAAAAGAATGTGAGAAGTGATAAATATACATTCTATATAACTTGCTTAAAAGGAAATTGTTTGCTTTAGGCTTACTCTCTGTCCTCCTCTTAACTGAAACACAGACACACCACATGATTTAGCTTTGTTATACAAAGGAGCATCACTCCATAGAAGAAAGAGTAACAAGGTGAAAAGAGCCTGGATCCCTGATCGACCTCTCAGAGCTAAACTGTTATATGAGAGAGACACGACTTCCATCTTTAAGTCACTGTATCTTGGGGTTCCGCTCCCCACATCTTAGCTTTTTCTATAATTAGTACAATTTGAAAGAGATTTATCTATTTTCTCAAGGGCTCTCTTAATCCTTGTATATCAAAATCACTCTTTGAATCATCTAATCATCTTATCATCATTACTGATTCTCTATTCTTCAGTTGTCAATTGATCTGAATCTGCCAGAGCCTCCTTTTTCTTTTTTTTCACTTTCTCATTTTTAAATAACATTCATATTTTCCAAGAATAGAATATACTGCATTTGAACACACTGAAATAATCAAAATGAATATAAACACAACTTGAAGAAATAACAAAAATAAGAACAAACTTTTAGACAATATGAAAAATTGATACATATAATTCATTAAGATTTATTAAATTTGGGGCTTGCAAACATTACACATCTTGATACTTGATTCTTGACTAACATGTTCAGCTGTCATATATAGAAAGAGCGATTATTTTTTAAATTTAATTAAATAGTGCCCAGAGGCAGTCTACAGAAAATCAACAAAGCCGAAGCTGGCTGTTCAGGGGAAAAAGAGCCTAACAAAATATAGATATATGGCAAAATGGATCAAAAGAAAACATACATAATATAATGAATTAAAAAAGGGACATAACCACAGATAAAGAAGAGACTAAAAATGTAATGAGAGAATATTACAGATTCCCATATGTCAGAGCCCCCGTTTTCAAAATCCTTGTGCTTCTCCAATGTACTTTCGAAGACTTCTTAGTATCATGACTCTCTTACAAGATTTCCAGTTTTACTCTCACTCAGTTCACTTTGCATTCAAATGTACACAAACATGGACTTAGAAAAAATGAGGAAGGATATTTACATGTGGACTAATTTCACTATTAGCCAACTCATTAGTGAATATTTTATGTTGTTCAAAATTTTGCTTCTCCTTATGACTTAACTGCAGGGCCTTAGATAATGCTGCTTATGTGCCAAATCATCACATCTGAAAAGAATTTCAAAAGGTATTTAGGAAAGGGAGAGACTGTTGTGTTTATTACTTTAATGGTTAATGCAGATTTTTTAACATGCAAATTTAACTTTGAATTTCATAAATATTCTTACCCTCTTCTCAAACACTATATGTATCTTATAATGTTTCAACCCTAATTACCATCACTCTCTGAATTTAAATGCTCTGGCTGTCCAGTATTTTGGTTCTATCTTGTTTTGATGTGTCCAACCAGTTAGACATTATTACTGTTATTGTATTATACAATGTTTCTCTTTATTTAACCACATATTTAATCACATATTTGCTCATTATTTCTTTTGCAACTCAGATTTTCCATTCAAGTTCAAACCCCAGAAGACTGTCCTGTGGCTGTAAATTCTTAATGGGAGATTATTTTTTCCCTCCACTCAAAATATGGTCAAACCAAACAAGTTTCCTTGTCCCATTCTACATGACAGATTCATTTTGAGCTTAACCTAAACTGAGGCCAGAGCTCTTTGGTGTCCCACCTTGGTATGTGGATCTCTTATGGGATTCCCCACCTTAGGCCAATCTCTTGCCTGCTGAATCCATCAAAATAAAACCTCAAGGTCACCAAAGTTTGCCAGATTAACCTCAAATAAAATTTGCTTTGATATTCATTTGCCCTCAAGTTTCCCACTTTTGCTTAGTTTTTAACCTCCGAGGATGTCTTCCTTTCTTGCTCAGAGATGTATTTTTAAAACATTCTTTACATTCTATCCATTTATTTTGGTTGTTTTCTCAACCAGAAAATAATTCAGGACACTCACCTTCTTGCTGTTGAAGTGGGAGTCTGCAATTCTTCATTTGAAACAATAAACATTTCCCTAAATAAAGTCTCTTCCACAGTGTAATGGCAGTAATAATAGTAATAAGAGCTAATATGGACTGAGCATGACTATTAGCTGGGCACCATTAAATGTGTTGTACTTTATTAAGTCATCTAATCCTCACAGTATCTCTACAAGATTAAACCCAGATAATCTGACTCCAAAACCCATGTTATTAACAATTACACATCCTATATCTAACAGCACAGATGATAATTTCATACACGTAGGAGGAAAATAAGCAAATCTGTCCTAATTAACGCAGCCAGTGAAAATTCCAGACATGCCCAGAGTTGTGTGCCTGGGACTAGGAATAAGTCATACAAAACGTCTTGATATTCTCTGTGTTTGAGATGGGGTTATAGGTACAACATAAAACTAGAATGGTAATAGGGTTTCATCAAATATGCCAAATCCTTTATGCAGAGTGACAGTGTGGGACCTAGCCTTGAGAAGTCTAAGGATGTCTCTAAGCTCAATGAGAAAGAGGGTTTTGACTAATCATCAATGTCTGCCATAGACCAAGATGAGGAAGTTCCATCTCTGAGTTATTCTTGACCTAAGATGTGGACCAGGACAAAATCTAGTCCTTTGGTCAATCTTCTTGTCACCTACCCTGGCTAACTGAGCCACCCTTCCTCAGACTCCCAAGTTCTGCCTTCTCTCCTTTTCCTTCTTAGCAGCAAGTGAAAAACCTCATACAGATAGGTCTAAAGTCATTCTCTCTCCACAGTTCCATTCTCTGCACTATATTTTATCTAACTTTATTAAATGCAACTTTGCAAAGAAACTGATCCATGTCTTTGGGGCTGAGAAGAAATTAGGATGAAAAGAATAAAAAGTGAGCACAGAAAATCCTGTTCTAAGTGAATGTATGTGTTCCAGGGGAAGGTGGAGGGAAGAGAAGAGACAACTGCCTTGAGTTTTCTGAGCTTTCTAAATCCAGAAATACGAAAAAAACACTTTCAGTGGTGATAAATGTAAGTTCTAGAGTCATTCTGCTGGACTTGGAATCTTCGCTTTACAAAAAGCTGTTTGACTTTGAGAAAGTTACTTAATACCTCTAAGCCTCAGTTCCATTCTCTGTAAAATGAGGATAATAATTATACCTATATCATAGAAATTCTCAAACTTTTTAAATCTCAGAACTCTTTATACTTCTAAAAATTATTTAGCATTCTGAAGAGCTTTTTTTTTTTTTTTAGAGCTGCACCTGCCCCATGTTGAAGTTCCCAGGCTAGAGGTTGAATCAGAGCTGCAGCCTATGCCACAGCCTCAGCAATGCTAGATCTGAGCAGAGTCTGCAACCTACACCAAAGCTCATGGCATTGCCCAACCCTTAACCCACTGAGCCAGGCCAGGAATCAAACCTGCATCTTTATGGATACTAGCTGGGTTTGTTACCACTGAGCCACAATGGGAACTCCCTGAAGAGTTCTTCTTTACGTGTCTTAATCTATTGATATTTACCACCACAAAAAAACCTAAAGAATTTTTAAATATTTATTTTTTATTCTTTTAGAAATTAACCCTATTACATAAACAAATTTTTATGAAAAATCTGTACCTTCAAAAATTAGTGAGAACAACTTTACACACTTTTAATAATATTTTAAATATCTGGCTTAATGGAAAGCAACTGGATTCATATATCTGTTGCATTCCATTTGTTATGACATGCTGCTTTGGTTGATGTATATGAAAAAAACTCTAACCGAATATTACACACCAAAACTCAACAAGCAGTAATTTCTCCATGGTTAGTGGCCATGTAGGACCAAAATCCCATCAATGGAAAAAAAAAAAAAAATGGAGTTCCCATTGTGGCTCAGTGGTTAACAAATCCGACTAGGGACCACGAGGTTTTGGGTTCAATCCCTGGCCTTGTTCAGTAGGTTAAGGATCTGGCATTGCCATGAGCTGTGGTGTAGGTCACAGATACAGCTCAGATCTGGCCACTGTGTTGTTGCTGTGGCTCTGGCATAGGCCGGCAGCTACAGCTCCAATTAGACACCTAGCCTGGGAACCTCCATATGCCACAGGTGTGGCCCTAGAAAAGACAAGAAAAAAAAAAAAATCCCATCAATGAACTTATTATACTGTTACTTGAAGCCCACTGGAATATCTTACATTTTGAAAAGACCTTTTTTGCATCATTATTTATAGATCATTTTAAAACATTTGTTCAATGAGTTACACAGATCTTTCCAACATTGTCTTATGCAATGTCAAATAAATAAACAAATCACATTCATTAATATCACAACTAAGATCACCAAAAAGTCTTTTAAGTAAGTATTAGAAAGTTGTTAAGAAGATCCTGTGTGGCTCAGCTGGTTCAGGACCCAATGCTGTCTCTGTGAGGATGCAGGTTCGATCCCTGGCCCCCCTCAGTGGGTTAAGGATCTGGCATTGCCACAAGCTGCAACACAGGTCACAGATGAGGCTCAGATCAGATGTTGATGTGGCTGTGGCATAGGCCACAGCTCTGATTTGACCCCTAGGCTGGGAACTTTCATATGTCACAGGTGCAGCCATAAAAAAGGAAAAGAAAAAGGAAGAAAAGGGAGGGAGGGAAGGAAGGGAAAAAGAAAAGAAGGAAGGAAAGGAGAAAGGAAGGGAGGACAGAAAGCTGATGTCAATGTCAAGGTGACAGATGCAAGCTTTCCAAAGTTAATTTTCACTTGAAAGTCTAATTTTATCATTGGCAAAAAATATCTCCCGTTGTTTTCTTAAAACAATGGGCTCACTTCTTCCTTGTTTAAGAAAATGTATGCCAAATACTCAAGGCTGAAAAATCAGAAAGACAAACTCTTTGTCAGTATTTTTTTACAGTAAAAATTGTGTTCCATAAAAAAAAAACAACAACAGTGAATTTAGCCCCCAATTCAGTCACACGAAGGCTTTCCCTTGAGATAAACATCATATTTCAGTGTGAAGCACAAATACTTTATGCACATGTCCCATTTCACCACCTAGAATAGTAAAAAGATATACACTAAGAGTAAAAATTTAATGAAATTAATTTTGCCGCTTCACAAGGACATCTGGAGTAAAACTGGCATTTCTGTGTATTGTGGGTACGTGAATACAGTGTGGTGTCAATAACTTAATTTACACTAAAGATTCAGCAACTGTATCTGTCATCAGGGCAAATGTCAACCCAGTAACAAAGGTAAGCATGTCTTTGTATTGTCATAAGAACAGTTCTGACCTCACAGACTCTTAGGCTTACTTATGTAGTTTTCCAAGAGATTGAGACCCTTGCTTATTTATGCAATTTGTCCAAGTTCACTTAGGCCAATAAAAGAAAAGAAAGGACAGGGAAAGGCAGTGAGATAATTATGGAGATGGGGAGGAACAGTTGCATGAGGAAGGGGATGTGAAGAAAGAGAAAGAAGGACAGGGAGGAAAGGGAGGGAGAGAAGGAGCTAGATGTGAGGGAGAAGGGAAAACTAAAGGAATGAGGAAGGGCTGTGAGAGGGAAATTAATGACTCAACTTGCTCTTGGTTACATTTTGCTTGTTCAAAATGTAACCTGAGGGCTTCCCGTCGTGGTGGCGCAGTGGTTAACGAATCCGACTAGGAACCATGAGGTTGCAGGTTCAATCCCTGGCCTTGCTCAGTGGGTTAAGGATCTGGCGTTGCCGTGAGCTGTGGTGTAGCTTGCAGAAGCGGCTCGGATCTCAAGTTGCTATGGCTCTGGCGTAGGCCGGCGGCTACAGCTCCAATTTGACCCCTAGCCTGGGAACCTCCATATGCCATGGGAAACGGCCCTAGAAAAGGCAAAAAAAGGGCAAAAAAAAAAAAAAAGTAACCTGAACCAGCAAAGCCCATTAGAAAAAAAAAATTAAGCTCATTCTTAGGAACTAGGTTTTAAAAATATCTACTCTGATTCCACCCAGAATAAGCTGCATGGAAAATGTGATTGTCTAATACACATTTTATTTTTAATCTTTCTGTATAGCTGATTTAGCATAAAGCATGTCTAACTATTTTAAACTTGTAAACCTTTTAATACAGAACAAATCAAATTTCAGAGAAAATTATCCATGTCCAAAAAATTGAAAATGAGATTTTAAATCACACTTTTTAAAATTATTGAGCTTATTTTCTGCCACATTCACATCCTATTTATAGCTTTACCTCATCTTTTCACAACATTTAGTGATTGATGTTGGCACTTTCAGAGTACAAGTCTTTGACTTTTATATTAAGTTTGATTTTAAAGTGTTTCCAGCATTCTGTTCTGTTATTTCCATCTTGCATATGTTTCCCTTATTTTTATCAGCCTTCTTTATTACCTGTTTTCCACAACATAATTTTAGGCCTATAAAGAACATTTTGAAGAGGTCACATAATTTAGTAAGAGAAAAAAATATGTTTCCAAATCTTCATTTTTATTAAGGTGCTATTATGACAAAGGCTAAGACATGTTTATAACTAAAGAGTTAGAAAGCTGGAATCAGCCAAGAATCTGAAACCACATGATTAACATTTTCCAACTGTACAGCCTCTAAATTCTGAAACTAGTTTAAACCAATTCGTGTTTAGAGGCAACTGACGTGTAGGAGGCAAGAGCACAAACCAAGTCTCAAGTATCTATGTTCCAGCCCCAGCTCTGCTACTAATTACCTGAAAAGTGACCTCACCTCCCTCTATCAATCTCATCTTAATCATAATAGAAGGAAATCTGAAAACCAAAGACCACAAAGTTTTCTCCCAGCAGCCATGTCTTAAAACTTTCTTGGCAATTTTCATTGAGTTATTTTTCTCCCTGCTGCCAGATTACCCAATGAAAGCATTGAGATTTTTGCTTTGCTTTGTTTTTTTAATGATTTTGGCCTTTTGTTATCATCAGATACCAGCTTAATTATCTTTCAGTGATAGAGAGTTTCAAGCATCCATTAGATAAACATTGTAAAGGAACTGTCTATCATCAGGGAAAGAAAAGATAGTCCTAAATGCATTTGATGTGACAGGTACTGTACTAGGTGTTCTGTAGCATGTCATTTAATCTTTACTGCAATAAAGTAAAGTAGGATTTACTTACCCACGACTAATAGAAAAAAAGAAACTTAGGCTAAGTTGCTCTAAGTCACCAATTCACTCATTTGTTCATTTAATTAGGATTTAGTGAGTGTGTCCTCCATGGCAGATAATACTCTAGTAGAAGAACAGACAATAAAAGAGTGCCCAAACAAAATAACCAGTAAGACAAACAGTGTATTAAATATTGTAAGAACTAGGAAGAAACCTAAACAGGGTAGGAAGCTAGGGAATGAACAGATATGAAAGGGAAATCAGGAAAAGATTTGGAGAGAAGAAACAGCAAATATTACAACTTTAAGAGAGAAACATGGCCACTAAGCAGTGGAGCTAGAACTTAAAATCAGATCTGTCTGAGACGCAAAGTCCATGTCTTTCTTTTTTTCTTTTTAGGGGCACACCATATGGAAGTTCTCAGGCTAAGGGCTGAATCGGAGCTATAGCTGCTGGCCTATGCCCAGCCATAACAACAGCATATCTGAGTCACATCTGCAACCTACACCACAGCTAATGGCAATGCTGGATGCTTAACTCACTGAGCAAGGCCAAGAATCAAACCCGCATTCTCATGGATATGAGTCAGGTTCATAACCTGCTGAGCCCTGGCAGGAACTCCCGTGACTTTTTTCTATCATGTCAAAAAACAAAAGTGCATTTAATGGATTTCTTTGGAATAGGCTATGAGGATAAACTCTCAAAATACATTAAGAAAAAAAAATCCGTACAGAATGGCCATCATGAAGATGGGATTAAGGTGGCGGAAGAGAAGGGCTGGAGCTCAACTTCTCTCCTAAAAACAACAAAATTCACAACTAAAGGCTGAGTAATCTTCAACCAAATGGACCGGAAACCTTCAAAAAGATATCCTACTCCAGAAGACAAAGAGAAGGCCACATCAAGAGGTAGGAGTGGTGATTACATGATGTAAGCAACCCCATACCTCCTGGGTGGGAAGCCCCACAGACTGGAAAGTAACTGGTTCACAGAGACTCACCTACAGGAGTGAGAGTTCTGAGCCCCACATCAAACTCCCACGTGTGGGGATCTGGCACTGGGAGAAAGAGCCCCTGGAGCATCTGGCATTGAAGGCCAGTGGGGCTTGTGCGCAGCAGCTTCACAGGACTGGGTGAAATGGAGACCCCATTCTTAAAAGGCACACACAGACTTTCACATGCACTGCATCCCAGGGCAAAGCAAAGTCTCCATAGTAATCTGGGTCAAACCTGACTGCAGTTCTTGGAGAACATCCTGAGAAAACAGGGGTGAATGTGGCTTGTTGAAAGGGAAGGTCATTGGAAGCAAAGCTCTCAGGAATATTCAGCAGCATGCCATTCTCTGGAGGTGGCCATTTTTGGAAAATCTGGCCCCACCCATCAGGGCTGAGAAGCCCCAGGCCAAACAACAATCCAGGTGGGATCGCAGCCCTGCCCCTCAATAAACAGGCTGCCTAAAGACCCCCCCAGGCACACAGCTGCCGCTAATCCCATCCAGAGACAAAGTTCCACCCACCAGAGGGATTAGAATCAGCTCCACTGGGCAGGCATAAGTCCCTCCCATCAGGAAGCCTACAGCAAGCCCCTGTACCAACTTCAGCCACAAGGGGGGCAGACAGTACCAACTTCAGACGCAAGGGGGCAGACACCAAAAGTAAGAGAGGGTACAACTCTACCATCTGTAAAAAGGTCACCACACCAAAAACCTATAAAAATGAAAAGACAGAGAACTATAACTCAGATGAGGGAGAAAGAAAAAACCCCAGAAAATCAGCTAAGTGATCAGGAGATCCTCAGCCTCCAGGAAAAAGACTTTAGACTGTTGATGCTGAAGATGATGCAAGACTTTGGAAATAGACTGGAGGCAAAGATGGATAACTTACAGGAAACACTGAGCAAAGAGATACAAAATATAAAACTTAAACAAGAAGAGATGCAAAATACAATAACTGAAATAAAAAATTCACTAGAAGCAGCTAACAGCAGAATACAGGAGGCAGAAGAATGAATAAGTAAGGTGGAGGACAGACAGTTCTCAGAGAACTCTGGAACAATGTTAAATGCAACAACATCCATATTATAGGGGTGCCAGAAGGAGAAGAGAGGGAGAAGGGGACAGAAAAAGATATTCCAAGAGATAATAGCTGAAAACTTCCCTAACATGGGAAAGGAACCGCTCACTCAAATCCAGGAAGCCCAACGAGTACCATACAAAATAAACCCAAGGAGGAATACACCAAGACACATATTAATCAAACTGACCAAAATTAAAGACAAAGAGAAAATCTTGAAAGCAGCTAGGGAAAAGAAACAAATAACATACAAGGGAACCCCGATGAGGGTATCAGCAGATTTTTAAGCAGAGAAACTGCAGGCCAGAAGGGAGTGGCATGATATTCTTAACAGGATGAAAGGAAAAAAACCTCCAACCAAGATTACTTTACCCAGCAAGGCTCTCATTCAGATTTGAAGGAGAAATAAAAAGCTTCACAGATAAGCAAAAGCTAGGAGAATTCAGCAGCACTAAATCAGCTTGATAACAAATACTAAAAGAACTTCTCTAGGCAGAAAAGAAAAGGCCGCAACAGGAAACAAAAATACTACAAATGACAAGGCCCACCAGTAAAGGTATATATACAGTAAAGGTAAGAAATCATCCACACACAATTATGCCACCAAAATCAGAAATCCTGAGAAGAGGTGGGTACAAATGCAGGACACTGGAGATGCACTTGCAAATAAGAGACCAACAACTTAAAACAATCTCATATAAATATAGACTCATATCAAAACTTCAGAATAACTGCAAACCAAAAATCTACAATTGATACATAAACAAGTAAGAAAAATCAACTCAAATATAACACTAAAGATAGTCATCAAACCACAAGAGCATAGAACAAGAGAAGAAGGGAAGAAAAAAGAGCAACAAAAACAAATCCAAAGCAATTAATAAAATGGCAATAAGAACATACATATCAATAATTACCTTAAATGTTAATGGACTAAACGCCCCAACCAAAAGACACGGACTGGCTGAATGGATACAAAAACAAGATCCATATATATGCTGTCTTCAAGAGACCCACTTCACTTCCAGGGACACATACAAATGGAAAGTGAGAGGATGGAAGAAAATATTCCATGCAAACAGGAATCAAAAGAAAGCTGGAGTAGCAATACTCATATGAGACAAAATAGATTTTAAAATGAAGAATATTTTAAGGGACAAGGAAGGTCAGTACCTAATGATCAAAGGATCAATCCAAGAAGAAGATATAACAGTTTTAAACATCTACGCACCCAACGTAGGTTTACCACAATATATAAGGCAACTGCTAACAACCTTAAAAGGACAAATCAACAATAACACAATCAAAGTGGGGGATTTTAACACCCCACTTACAGCAATGAACAGATCATCCAGACAGAAAATCAATAAGGAAACACAGGCCCTGAATGAAGCATTAGACCAAATGGACTTAATAGATATTTATAGGACATTTCATCCAAAAGCAAAAGAATACACATTCTTCTCAAGTGCACATGGAACTTTCTCTAAGATTGATCACATCCTGGGCTACAAATCCAGAATGGCCATCAAAAGGTCTACAGACAATAAGTGCTGGAGAGGGTGTGGAGGAACCCCATTACACTGTTGGTGGGATTGTAAATTGGTGCAACCACTGTGGAAAACAGTATGGAGATGGCTCAGAAAACTAAAAATAGAACTACCATTTGATCCAGCAATCCCATTCCTGGGCAACTATCCAGAGAAATCCATGACTTGAAAAGACACATGCACTCCAACGTTCACTGCAGCACTCTTTGCAATATCCAAGACATGGAAACAACCTAAATGTCCATAGACAGAGGAGTGGATCAAGAAGATGTGGTATACATACACAATGGAATATTACTTATCCATTAAAAGGAATGAAATACCGGCATTTTTAGCAACATGGATGGACCTAGAAATTATCATACTAAGTGAAGTCAGTCAGACAATGAGACACCAACATCAAATGCTCTCACTAACATGTGGAATCTGAAAAAAGGGCACAATGAACTTCTTTGCAGAACAGATACTGACTCAGACTTTGAAAAACTTATGGTTTCCAAAGGAGACAGGTTGGGGGGGTGGGGAGATGTTCTGGGGGTTTGGGATGGAAATGCTATAAAATTGGGTTGTGATGATCATTGTACAACTATAAATGTAATAAATTCATTGAGTAATATAAAAAATAAAATTAATAAAGAGAAAAAGAGAAAAAAATCGTAGTCCATCTTTACCAAAAACAGCAATTTAGAAAAAGGTGGCTTTAAGGGCTTTTCCAGAGTGGGCTGTAGAGAAAGCCTATAGAAGCACCTTTTATTGGAAGGAATCTCAAAGTATAATTCACATAAACTGTAGGTGTGTGATAGTGTGCTCCAGCCCTGTGGCTTTTGAGACTCATAATTTAGTGGCAAAATCTATCTTTTCCAGAAAGTATACTTTTGAAAAGAACTCAGAATGAATGTATTAGTGGGGGTAAGGTATTACAGAACAGAGCTGTCAGAAGGCCTCTGTATCCTTACTTGTTTTTAAACTTATACTTTTAGAATCAGAGAATCACATTCCAGGTTTAGAAAGAACTTTTTCCTATGACATATTCTATTGGAATTCAGCCAACATCCATCCATCACCATCCTACGCTTCACAAAGGGCCATTCAGACTCACATCATTTGTTCGATAATTTCAGAATTAATTTGTTAAATGCTAATGCATATTATAGACTTAACAGTGGGAAATCTGTGAGGTTGCTATCCAGCTCCCTGATGCAGAGGCTTAACAATGATCACCCTCCTCCCTGTTAAGTCACCCGTCCTGAATCTGTACAGTTGTCCCCATTCCATGTCCATTCCCATCAGGGCCTAGCACAGAACTGTCTATGTTGATCCTCCATCTGCAACCCTTTCACTCAGTTTACCTTGTTCTATAATGTTATCTTCCTTCCTAGAAATGTATGATTTGTCTCTACACCCTCTTTTCCCGACCATCCTCACAATCCCCTTTGCTCAAGAGCAACTTACACTCCCCAGGAACTTGTATCTCATCTATTTCCCCTGATTAGGGAGGCTTGTAGATTTTCACATAGGAACTAGAATCTCACATGACCCTTAAAGAAGAGCCTGGATTAGGAGGAAAAGAGAAAATAAGATGGTTAACTTCAGGCGTCCTCTAATATAGTGGAGTCTATAGCCAGGGAGCAAGAGGAACAGAACAAGCCCCTTTAAGGAAACAGGATTTATGTAAAATGCAGAATGGCTTGTTGGAACCTGTAATTTTCTGCTGAGGAGCCGTTTATGCTCAGACTAGAAACTAATTACAATCAGTCAATCACCTGATAAATATTCATCCCCTCAGTTCCTATTTACATTTGTGTCACCTTTGGATATTCCTACCAAGAGTCTCCCAGTTTCAGCTTCAACACTCAATGGTTAGGACTCATCACTTTTCTAGAGAATCAATGCCATCTGTGGATTGCTCTGTAAGAAATACCTTCCTTGCAGTACCTTCAAACCCAGCTACTGGCCCTTAGTTCTTTCATATTTCTACATGGAGTGCCTAGAAATTCCCAGCCACAAGTGTATCCTGTAGCTGTCTCTGTGCACCAACAGATATTTCCAAAAAAAGAGCACACTATAGGCTGTGGTGGTCAAACAGGCTGAAGAGCTGGAAAGACAGACATTAATAAGCATCTTCAAACAAAGAAAGTATCTGTTGATTTTTATGACCATGACTAGATTATGTATAATATAATTCTGTGACTATAGGAGCATAAAATTGTGGCAGATAGAGGAATTCAGAGCACTCAGGTACCAATTAAAATTCTGCCGTGAATTAGCACATGACCTACGACAGAGCAGATCTTCTCTGAGGACCTCTTTTTCACATCTGAAAAAGCAGGGAGGAGAGCTGGAGGAGGAGAAGGGTACCACATGTTACCCAATGCCCCACGGGGGTATAGAACAAAGTAATGGGCTTTGGCATCAATCAGAGGCAAACTTCAATTCTGTCACTTTGTGTGTGATACTATGTGTCACTGACCATACTTTAAACTTCCCCAAGACTGATATTTATCTCTAAGATGAGAACCATGATGCTTGCCTCACTAGACTAAAGTATAATTAAATGATGTCTCCAGTGGTGTTCAAGAAATATAACTTCTCCTTCCTTCCTTCTTTCAGGTGATCCTGCAACCCAACATGCTTGATCTGCTCAGGAGCCAAGCCTGCCCTCATGTGTCCCAGAAAAGAACTCCTCTGACTGACTGAAAGATCTAACTGCTGACACTCAATATTAACAGCACTAACCAAAAAGGAAGGAAGGAAGGAAGGAGGGATAATAAGGAGCCAGGATGGGAGGGTAGTTAAGAGAAACTCCCTTAGATTTGATTTTTTGTCCTCTCACTCTTTCTAAGTGACAAAGACCCAAGCAAGTCCAGGGCACATGAAACTTGGTTCTACTCTCCTTCTCCCAACTAGAATAATTTCTCTTCTATGCCCAGCCTTGCAATAGACACAATCATATGATATTTATGAAAAGCTTTCAGCATTTTGTCATAGTTTCCCCTGATTTCACCCCTACAAAGATCCTGCTGGGTACACAGAGCAGGTCCTATTATTCACCATCTAAGGAAAATGTCTGTGACCTACCAAAAGTCATTCAATCAGCTTTCAACCCAGCTCTAAGAAATGTGTATGTTTCTCACCTTCCACTCTAAGTTCCTTTCTGCTAAACCAGGATGTCTTCCTATTTGTCCTCATGAGAAGGAGCCCAAAGTGGCTACAAGAGAATTGCCTCAGCAGTTGAAAACCCAAGCCCCCAAAGTACAGTTTTTATAATCAGGCCCCCACATTATGCCCCTTTTTGCCCTCTTAATTTCTTTGGAATCAGGTGTACAGAATTGAGTTAATCCTAACTCCCATTTTGTGGTACACATCATCTCAGTTAGGATAAGGCCCCTCATTTGTGTATCTTACTTTATTATTTTTATCTTCATGTCACATCCACAATTCCATTTCCCTCTCCCGCTCCAATGACAAACATTCAATCCAATGGACTTTTCACACATTAACTCTGAGACGTGTGTTTTTAAAACATATGGCAGGCAAAACACTCTCTGACATCAACCTCATGAATATTTTCTCAGGTCAGTCTCCCAAGGCAACAGAAATAAGAGCAAAAATAAACCAATGTGACCTAATCAAACTGACAAGCTTTTGCACAGCAAAGGAAACCAAAAAGACAACTTACAGAATGGGAGAAAAATAGTTTCAAATGATGCAACCAACAAGGGCTTAATCTCTAGAATATACAAGCAACTTATACAACCTCAACAGCAAAAAAGCCAATCACCCAATGGAAAAATGGGCAAAAGACCTGAATAGACTGTTCTCCAAGGAAGATATACAGACAGCCAACAAGCACATGAAAAAATGCTTAACATCCCTGATTATAAGAGAAATGCAAATCAAAACTACCATGAGGTACCACCTCACACCAGTCAGAATGGCCATCATTCATAAGTCCACAAATAACATGTGCTGTAGGGGGTGTGGAGAAAAGGGAACCCTCCTGCACTGTTGGTGGGAATGTAAACTGCTACAGCCACTATGGAGAACAGTTTGCAGATACCTTAGAAATCTATCCATAGAACTGACATATGACCCCACAATCCCACTCTTGGGCATATATCCAGACAAGTTTCCTTAACAAAGACACATGCACCTGCATGTTCTTTGCAGCACTACTCACAACAGCCAAGACATGGAAACAACCCAAATGTCCATCGACAGATGATTGGATTAGAAAGATGTGGTATATATACACAATGGAATACTACTCAGCCATAAAAAAGAACAAAATACTGCCATTTGCAGCAATATGGATGGAACTAGAGACTCTCATACTGAGTGAAATAAGTCAGAAAGACAAAGACAAATACCATACGATATCACTTATAACTGGAATCTAATATACAGCACAAATGAACATTTCCACAGAGAAGAAAATCATGGACTTGGAGAATAGACTTGTGGCTTCCCAGCGGAAGAGGCAGAGAGTGGGAGGGATCGGGAGCGTGGGGTTATCGGATGCAAACTATTGCTCTTGGAATGGATTTCCAATGAATTCCTGCTGTGTAGCATTGATAACTATGTCTAGAAACTTATATCGCAACAGAACAAAGGGAGGAAAAAAAAATGTATACATGTAAGTGTAACTTGGTCCCCATGCTGTACAGCAGAAAAAATAAATAAAAATAAAATAAATAAAATAAAACATATGGCATGTTTCATGTTTAGGTTTTAATCGCCATAAAAGGAATTGTCTATAAGTGTCATCCTATTTTTGAGTTGTTTTTTGAGACCTATCAATGTTGCTAAATAGAAATTTAAATTACAATTTTTGTCTGATAAGGAGAATCTGATCTTTTCATCAAACTTTATTTAGCCATTGTCTTGGAAAACAAGTCATTTAGTTTGTTTCCAATTCTTTGCTGCCAAAAACACCACTTGATTGAACAACCTTATAAACATCTCCTTGAGGACTTCTCTGGAATCTATTCCCAAGAGCAGAAGTGCAAGTCATGCTTAATTTGTCTACCAATTGTGTCAGACCACGCTTTGAAAGAGCTACGCCAAGTTTACACTGTCCCCAGGAGTGCATGAGAAACCCAGTTTCCCCACATCTCCATCAACACTTGATATTATCTTTCTAATTTTGTCAAATGATGAGTGTAATGTCATATTCTTACTTTAATTTGCATTTCCTTGATCACTGTTGAGATTTCGCACCTCTCCAAATATTTATTGGCCATCAAGATTTTCCTGGTTGCCTATTGCCTAGACACATATTTGCCTATTTTTTCTATTCAATTTCTTGTCTTTTTCTTGTTGATCTGTAGGAGCTCCTTTTGCATTCTAGACATCAATCTCTTCTCAGCTCAAATCTTGCTATCACAACAAAAAGCTTTGTTGGGAAAGTGAGGTGGAATGGGGCTTCATCTTGCCAAGAACCAATGCCTCTTCTTCCAGTGTCTACTAATTAGTGTCTGAAAGATCAGCTTTAGACAGGACAGAAGAAACACAGATATTGCTGTTAACAATGAATTTTATAGGGAACAGAGAAAGAATAGAATTATTCTGGCTAGTATTACTGTCCCCATTTTGTTTTGATTAATGAGGACAGTAATTCTAGAGTAGGCCAGAGGAGAAATTATCCTGAAGTTAACCAAAATCAATGGCCTGTGAGAATGTTACTTTACAAAATGGCAAGAGGAATTTTTCAGCTGTGATTAAATTAGGGACCTTGAAAGACGATCATGGATTATTCTGGTGGGCCCAATTTAATCACGTGAGTTCTTAAAAGCAGAGGACCCTTCCAGAGGGAGATGTATCCATGGAAAAATAATCAGAGAGAGATGCAATGCTGCCTGCTTTGAAGATGGAGGATGAAGTCCACAAGCCAATGACTTCTAGAAGCTGGAGAAGTCAAGAACACGGATTCTTTCCTAGAGTCTCTAGAAGGACTACAGTTCTGCAGACACTTTGATCTTAGCCTAGTGAGACTCATGGCAGCAGAATTCTAATCTACAGAACTGTAAAATAATAAATTCGGGTTGTTTCATGCCACTGTGTTTGTGATAAGTTGTTATAGCAGCAATAGAAAACTAATATGCATCTCTAATTTTGGCAAGTCTGAAAATAATAGGCATCTAGCTATCCTCAAAACAGAACATGAAAAGTCAAAGATAAAAATCTTTCCATTTCCTTATGACTTCCCCTTTTCTATCACCGCCATTGCCTGCCCTCTCCCACTACATTCTCACACCTCACTAATCAACTCACAGTGGTGGCATCTTCATCTCTTCCAGTCCCCTCTTTTATGCCTCTGCTTTTAGGTCTGTCCCCTTCTACTCCACAACAATTTTAATCATCTCTCCCTCCTTAGAGAAGATTGTGCAAAATTTGTCTTAATAAGTCATTGGGAGGAGTCTTTCAGAACCGGGAGCAGCCACTTGTAATTTCAAAATGATGTCAGTACACTAATGTCTTCCCCAGCCTTGTCAAAGCTGTTCCTTCTTCTCCTGATCATATAAATGTTCTTCATATATAAGGAATAAATATTAAACATTAAATCATAAAGCTCAAACTATAAAAATGATGCATTTAGCAGAATAAAACTGTCATTCCAGTAGTTTCAATAGTAGAATTAAAATAAAGACATTTCAAATGAAGTGGATTATTTGTTACGCCTTAGAACTGAGTTCCCACCTCTTTTGTGACACAGTAGAAAGAAGGGAAAGTATCAGCTCGACATTGTAACAGTTCATAAATCCAGCAAATCCCATTGAAGCAGGAGCTTTGAATCAGAGATGACTATGAAATTACAAGCCCTAGAACTAGTAAAAATCTTGAGGGGCACAAGGAACTTTCCAAAATGCCCAAGTGACACCTGGATATGTGTCCACAGTATGTTCATTACTTTGTACTACATAACACCACATAATATGAATATCTTTTTGCACAGGTGCCTATGTCATTGTGTGTGTCTGTGCATATGCCTATAATTAACACATGCTCACAGAATGTTTTACTTCTTAGTTCTATTCTTCTGTAATTAGGACTTCTCTTGCCTATGCTATTTTGGAAGGGCATCTAATATAATAATTCTGACATGATCCTAACTGTATATGCATGATAACGATGGGTTATAGTGGATTAGTAGTAAATTCCAAAGAGCCCTCAGTTCCTCCAGAGAAGGGGAGGAATAAACAAGTGGACAGAACTTAGAGGGTCCCACCCCAAATTCAATAAAAACAACTTTGCTTTGGAGTTCCCATTGTGGCTCAGTGGGTTAAGAACCTGACTAGTATCCACAAGGATGCAGGTTTGATCCCTGGCCCAGCTCAGTGGGTTAAGGATCCAACATTGCCAAAAGCTACAGCATAGGCCATGGATGTGGATCGGATCTGGCATTGCTGTGGTATAGGCCAGAGGCTATGGCTGTGATTCAACCCCTAGCCTGGGAACTTCTATGTTCCATGGATACAGCCCTAAAATGACAAAAAAAAAAAAAGTTGTTCTATTTGGTTTTGGCATGATATTTCATTTAGAAAACAAAAATAAAACAAATACCAGCTTTCTTTTAAAAAAGTTTTCGGAGTTCCTGTCATGGCACAGTGGTTAACAAATCTGAATAGGAACCATGAGGTTGCAGGTTCGATCCCTGGCCTTGCTCAGTGGGTTGAGGATCGAGCGTTGCTGTGAGCTGTGGTGTAGATTGCAGACGTGGCTTGGATCCTGCGTTGCTGTGGCTCTGGCGTAGGTTCAACAGTGGCTGCAGCTCCGACTGGACCCTTAGCCTGGAAACCTCCATATGCCACGGGAGCGGCCCTAGAAAAGGCAAAAAGACAAAAAAAATAAATAAATAAAAAATAAAAAAATAAAAAAGTTTTAAAGCCACTGGACTAAGGGATCAGTAAGGCTCTTATCCATGGTATTTAGATATAAATTTTTTTTGATGATTACTCTATTTCTTTATTATTTATACTTTTCATAATTTCCATTTCTCATAGGGACAATATTTGCTTTTGGAGATATTATTATGAGTTCCCTGCTTTCTTCATCATTTAGATGTTCAATGTATTACCAAAAAATGACAAATTCTTTTTTTTTTTTTTTGGCTGCCCCCACACATGGAAGTTCCTGGGCCAGGGATCAAATCCAAGCCACAGCTGCGGCAACGCTGGATCCTTAACCCACTGTGCTGGGACGAAGATCAAACCTGCACCTCAGCTTCAACAACACCAGATCCTTAACTCGCTGTGCCACAGCATGAACTCCAAAACGACGAATTTTTAAGAACTGCTTAGGAAAAGCTGAACATAAATTTGCTGACTATATCTAGCAATAATGTTGACAACAAGTAGTTTATTACACTTATGAACACACATGTTGAAGTATTAGTTGCAAAAATCTTTTTTTTTTCCTCTTAGAAACTAATCGCCACTTACAACAAAAGTGTGTGCTAATAATAATAATAATACAACTTTGCAACATCCATTCCCTCCTCCTCCGCCACCCTCCAAAACACATGCCACCACAACTATCATTGTTAGTCTCTCTGGGTCTTTGGTCTGGCAAGCACCTCTACCTTTTCAAGCATTCCCAAGTCTAAGAACCTGGTAAACTTGGCAGGGGCTCCCTCTTCCTAAATGTGACAAATCTTCATTTCTATACCCTTTTTCCTATTTGTCTAGTGCCTCCTTCTAATCTTCTTTTCCCAGGGAACCCAATGCCTTAAATGTTATCTTCTTTTATCCCCTACCAAATCTGGTCTCAGAAAAAGATAAACTCCCTCAAAGTTTACACTGGCAACGAGGTCAAAAGTCCCCTCCCTCCTAGGGGGTGCCCTTTCAACGGGGGCTTCTGACCAATTAGTAAGTACCATCTATACGGGCTGTCTCTGGAGGTAGGGAGTTCTGTGCCACAGGTGCTGAATAAGCTTTGACAGGAAAATTAAACAGTTAAAGTACAGGATGGCAAGTTCTACCAGATATTGTCTTAGGTTTCTTACGGAATCCTACCTGTCATTCAATGGTTCCATGATAAAGCAGAACAGAGGGTATGTTTTACAGGAGGAGAGAGGGAAAGGATACAGCTGAGATGACTTTTAATGAGAATTATTTACAGATTAGTAGAAAAAAATTCAAATTCTAGGGGTAGCTATACATACCAAGATTTTCGGTTGAGAGCATTGGGCAGAAGGGAGAGAAATCTTAACCTCAGCCACCTGCAACAGGGACTACTGAATTCATCTTTTCTCCATTTACAGTTTCACCTAGAAAGAAAACAAGATTACAGATACTTCTGACACAGTTTGGGATTTTTAAATTTTTGTCTTTTAAAGCCAATAAGAAAAGCAAAGGCTAGTAGAGATGAAAATGCTGTATACATGTTTTCAGTGACCTGAGACAGTACAAGATTATACAATACCTGTCTCTATTTAAGTTTTGTATTAAATTAATTACTTACCTCCATTTTGCCTCTACTATGTGCCAAGCCCTATTTATACATTTACGAACAACAGGATATGGTCTCTGATATCTCTGAGTTTACACTCTAGCAAACTTGAAAGATAATTAAACAAAAATATATTAATGAGGTGATTGTGTTCTGTTAGAGAAGTCTGAGACACTTGTAGCAAGCATCATATCTTCCTTCATGCAGAAGGATAGAAAGTTTCTCAGAGAAAATGATAATTAAGCTGATGTCAGAAGTCTAAGTAGGAATTGAGGGGAGAGTGTTTCAGATAGAGAATAGCATATAAACGGCCCAGATGGGAGAGAATGCATGGTCCTTTCAAGAAGCAAAAATACATTCAGAAGTATAAGTGGTCAGAGACAGACAGGAGAGGTAGATAGGGGCCAGTCATGGCGTGTCCTCTAAATCACAGTATGAAATTTAAAGCCTATACTGATAGCAATAGAAAGCTGTTAGAGGGTACTTAATAAGAATGTGAAGGAGTTCCCGTCGTGGTGCAGTGGTTAACGAATCCGACTAGGAACCATGAGGTTGTGGGTTCGGTCCCTGCCCTTGCTCAGTGGGTAACGATCTGGCGTTGCCGTGAGCTGTGGCGTAGGTTGCAGACGCGGCTCGGATCCCGAGTTGCTGTGGCTCTGGCATAGGCTGGCAGCTACAGTTCCAATTAGACCCCTAGCCTGGGAACCTCCATATGCCATGGGAGCGGTCCAAGAAATGGCAAAAAAAAAGAATGTGAAGTAACAATTAAAGTTTCAGAAGAATCACTTTCATGAGAGAGTCGCAAATAAGGAGAGAAAAGAAGAAGGGTAAATAAAGTGGGTTGGGAAAAGAATGGATAATCTTTTAGGAATCAAAGTTGACAAGACTTGATTAATTAGTTGTGGTGAGGGTAGGGAGGAAACCAGAATGGAGGATGGGTTTCTGGCTTGGATAACCGTGTGTGTGACAGGGCAACCTCAGAGGGGCCAGGTGCATGTTTACAGGCACCGGAGGATAGAAGTTATTTGGACATATCAAAACTGAGATTTTAAAGCAGCAGCCGGACTTGTGAGTGTTGAAAAGCTGATCTAGGTATCGAGAAAAGGTCTTTGTTAGTATCTGAGAACCTCCCTCACATTACCAAAATGCAAGGTTGAGGAAAAATCCAAAAATGAAATTGTCCATTTAATTTCTCCAAAATAGCCTGCCACGGGGGAACCATCCTTGGATGGATTATATGTCCTGTTCCTTGTGATGTCACTTTTGCAACAAGGCCACATCCTGCACACCAAGGATGGGAGAACACAAGAAAAGGGCAAAGCTCAATGGGGTGTAAAGTCAGTGAGAGGACTTGGGCAGAGCTCGTGTGACTGCTGGGAAGTAGCCTGAGTCTACCCACTCATTGCACAATATACACCCTTCCCCAAGTCAAAGTTTGTGCACCTGGACACCAAAGCTTCTTGCCCTTAGCAATAACACCAACACTTAGGGCTAAATCTTTTTAAGCTTCAGTTAAATAGAGATAATAGTACCTGCTTCACGTATTTTATGAAGAGTAAGAGATAATGCATAATAAGCACTAAATACACTGCTTGACATACAGTAAGCACTCAATAAATATTGGTGGTGGTGGCAGCTGTGGTGGTGGTCATATCGATCATTAGAGCCATCTAATTTTCAAGAATTTTTCTTAAAAAAAATACAGTCAGAGTATACTTAATTGCATTCTGAACATTTAGAAGTTGATCATCAATACAGATGATAAGTCATTCCATATCTAACTCTTCTATGTAAATGGCATCTAGTGGCTAATTTGCATGATTGGTATTTTCTATCTGTTTTATGAAAATTTTAATTTTGACCATTTTAGCACATTAACAAGATGTGGATAAATTTTTTGATTTTGATCATCTTGAAAGAAATTTTCAACATCAGGGAGAATATGCCCATTTAAAAAAATTAACGTTTTACACTGTAAGTTAATATGAAGACAGAGGTTAAAAGATAGAAATTTTTGTCTTATTTATACAAAACTTCCAGTCATAAGGTCTTATTCACTCCAGTTTCTTCATACAGGTCTCAATAAATATTTTTTTAAGGATGGAAAGGAGAGAAATAGAGTGAGATCTTAGGTGGCTACGATCAGATGTCTATGGAGAAACTAAACTCACTACGGATCCCATCAAAAAGAATTATTTCAGGAATTTCCATCATGGCTCAGCAGAAACAAATATGACTAGCATCCATGAGGTCTTGGGTTCAATCCCCAGCCTCACTCAGTGGGTCAAGGATCCATAGTTGCCATTGCCATGAGCTGTGGTGTAGGTTACAGATGCAGCTTGGATGTGATGTTGCTATGGCTGTGGTGTAGGTCAGCAGCTACAGCTCCAATTCGACCCCTAGCCTGGGAACCTCCATATGCCACAGGTGCAGCCCTAAAAAGACAAAAAAAAAAAAATTATTTCATAACATAACTAGGAAGACTAAAATTAGCAGAGTGATCTAACAAAGGTTTTCAAAGTGTGATCCCTATATTAGCACATTTACATCACCAGGAAACTTTATAGATATGCAAATTCTAAGGCTCCACCTAAGATTCACTGAATCAGAAACTCTGGGGGTGGAGCTGAGCGATCCACTTTAGCAAGTTCTCCAGGTGATTCTGACGTACATTCAGGTTTGGAAACACTAAGGAGCGAGGCACAATATGGATCTATAGACTTTATAGAGCTGCTGGGCATTTAAAACAGCAAATACTAGGCAGATATATAGATCTTGGTCAAATTCAAGTGACTCTGCTCTCAGAATTTTACATTTACCTGGAATATTTCAAAACCATTTAAAACTGCACATTTCATAGAGGCATCTGGTTAAATGCCTGTATTGCTATGAACTTCCCTCTGAGAACTGCTTTTGCAGCATCCCATAGATTTTGAGTGGATGTATCTTCTTTATCATTTGTCTCGAAGTATTTTTTAATTTCCTTCTTGATTTCCTCATTGACCCATCGGTTTTTTAGTAGCATGTTGTTTAGTCTCCATGAAGTAGGTTTTTTTCTCATTTCTTTTCCTGTGGTTGATTTCTAGTTTCATGCCACTACGGTCAGAGAAGAGACTTGAAATAATTTTTATACTCTTAAATTTGTTGAGGTTAGCTTTGTGCCCCAATATGTGATCAATTCTTGAGAATGTTCCATGTGCACTTGAGAAGAATGTATATTCTGGTTTTTTTGGATGTAATGTCCTAAAAATGTCAATTAAGTCTAACTTTTCTGTTGTTTCCTTTAGGATCTCTGTTGCTTTATTGATTTTCTATCTAGAGGATCTGTCCATTGATGTGAGTGGGGTGTTAAAGTCTCCTACTATGATTGTATTCCCATCAATTTCTCCTTTTATGTCTATTAGTATTTGTTGTAGATATCTAGGTGCTCCTATATTAGAGGTATATATATTGACGATTGTAATATCCTCTTCTTGAATGGATCCTTTTATCATTAAATAGTGTCCTTCTTTGTCTTTCTTTATGGTCTTTGTTTTAAAATCTGTTTTGTCTGATATGAGTATTGCCACTCCTGCTTTCCTGTCTTGTCCCTTGGCATGAAATATCTTTTCCCATCCCCTCACTTTCAATCTATATGTGTACTTTGCCCTAAGGTGAGTTTCTTGTAGACAGCAGATTGTAGGTTTTTGCTTTTTTATCCAATCTGCCATTCTTTGTCTTTTGATTGGAGCATTCAGTCCATTGACATTTAAGGTGATTATTGATAGAAGTTTATTCACTGCCTTTTTAAACCTTGTTTTCCAATTGACTCTATGTTTCTCTTTTTTTTTTTTTTTTGGTTGGATGGTTTCCATTTATTTTATGCTTGAGTACTTTTCTTTTCAGTTTTTGTGAGTGTAATGTTTGGTTTTGATTTGTGGTTGCCCTGTTTTTTAAGTATGTTAACCCTTCCTACATCTGCTTACTTTAGCCTGATAATCACATAGGCTCAAACACATCATTAAAATAAAAAAGGAATCCATTTTTTCCTACTTCCCTTGCCCACACTGTACGATTTTGATGTCTTTTTTTTTTTTTTTTAATTAACATCTCCATGTTTGAATCTGTATGCTGGCTTATTTAAGTGACTGCTTTCCAATTGTGGCTTCCTCCATCCTAGTTCTTCCTTTTTTTTTTTTTTTTTTTTTTTTTTAACTTAAAGAAGCCCTTCAGTATTTCTTTTAGAATGGGTTTAGTATTGCTGTACTCTTTCAGCTTTTGTTTGTTGAAGAAATTCTTTATTTCCCCTTCTATTTTAAATGACATTCTTGCTGGATAGAGTACTCTAGGTTGCAGATTTTTTTTCCTTTTAGCACTTTAAATATATCTTTCCATTCCCTTCTGACCTGTAGTATTTCTGTAGAGAAATCGGCTGATAGCCTTATTGAGGTTCCCTTATAAGTAACACTTTGCTTTTCTCTTGCTGCCTTTAGAATAATCTCTTTAACTTTTACCATTTTTATTATAATATGTCTTGGTGTGGGCCTGTTTGGGTTCAACTTGTTTGGGGCCCTCTGTGCTTCCTGTATCTTGATATGACTATCCTTTAGATTTGGAAAGTTTTCAGCCATAATTTCTTCAAATTTCTTCAAACGGTATTTTCAATACCGTTTTCTTTTTCTTCTCCTTCTGGAATTCCTATTATGTGTAGATTGGTCTGCTTTATATTGTCCCATAGGTCTCTTATATTGCTTTCATGTTTTTTCATTTGGTTTTCTGTCTTCAGTCCTGTCTGGGTGATTTCTATTATTCTATCTTCCATGTCACTAATTCGTTCCTCTGCATTATTCATTCTGGTCTTTATTGACTTTAGCTTGGTTTGTACCTCTGCAAATGAGTTTTCTAGTTTTTCTTCGCTCCTCCTTATATTTTCTAGTTCCTTTGTGAGGGAATCTGCATTACTGTTCATATCCTCTCTTAATTCCTTCAGTATTTACACTATCTCCCTTTTGAACTCAAAGTCTGTCAGACTGCAGAGGTCTGTTTCATTGTTGATTGCTTTAGGTGAATTCTCCTGTTGCTTTAACAGGGTATGGTTTCTGAGCTTCTTCATTGTGCATATGTTTTTCTTTTTCCATGAATTTGGGGAAGCCAAACTGTAGTTTGGCATAGTCCAGGGTGGGCCAGTGGGGGCAGCTCCACATGGGTGGGGCGTCAGCGCCAGTCTTGCGAGGTGGGGCTGGAGGATGCAACTCCATGAGGATGGGGCGTGGGCACCAGAAGCGTGAAGTGAGGCCAGCAGGGGCTTGGGTGGGGGGTGGGTTGCGCCTGGAATGCTCTGCTCTCTGCAATCCTATGGGCAAGCATGCACACTGGGACACAAGGAGTTTTCTATGGCGGCCTTCCCCTCCTCCTCTCCCCTTCCCAACAATGGCACCTCATCTCTCCAAGTGGGTCCAGACCTTCTCTGGGGTTCCCTCTGCCATGGCTTTCCACTTTCCAGCCCTTAGTGTACCGCTCCCCCGACCAGCAGCACACCGCTCCCTAGGCCCTCAGGTTGAATCCACACCATCAACCCCAGCCCACTCCCTGGGACTGACCTCCAGAGCCTAAGTCTCAGCACCCAGCCCCCACCCAAGCATCTCAGTCTGTGGTGTCTGTGCCAGTAGTTCAGATGGTCTGTGCATCTCTCACTCTGCTTTTTGGTTCTCAGACCCGCTGGTGCACTTTCCTTGGTTTCTTGGAGTTCCCTCTGACTCGGCTGATCTTTCCATTGGTTAGGTGGCTTCCCAGGGTGTGGGTTCCCTTTCTCCTTCACAGCCCCCTCACAGGAGTGCTACTCCTGTCCTAATTCCTTTTCTCTCTCTCTTTTTCTATTGTTCTACCCAGTTATGTCAAGAGTTTCTTGCCCTTTTTGGAGGTTTAAGTTCTTCTGCCAGCATTCAGTTGATGTTCTGTGTAAATCGTTTTACATGTAGATGTGTTTTTTTGATGTGTTTGTTGGAGAGGGTGAGCACATCCTCTCACTCCTCCACCATCTTGCTGCCACCTCCTGGGCTTTCTTTTTAATTTGTTAGTTACTTTAATGCTCCTCAAAGATGTGAACAGACTTTGGGAGGATGACTGATGTCAGAACATATAATTATACAAGAAAGCAAAAGTCAGTTTATAATTTGACCTAATTTATGGGAATATTATTGCCAGCCTCTAGAGGGAGCTCCAGGTTCCTTCTCCCTACCTCCTTCCAGCCCCCACGGTGAAACACTGTTTAGGTTTAAGTTCAGGATTTTACTGGCTATTTGATATTGGATGGTCCCACATGGCCAGGGTAACAATTGATATAATCCTCTTTTGGATTCCCTTCTTCTTTGGAAACTGAAGTGTAAGATCTGCACTTGAGTTTTTGTTTGGGAGACAGTAGTTTATACTGAGCTAAATAGGTACATATCAGCAGAGCAAAAAAAGAATCCTTCAAGGGGTCCATTGAAACTTCTTGCATTAGGCTTAGGAGCTAAGATTTGCCTCATCTTACTGCACCTTCATTATCTGTCAGCCTTTAACGCTCCTCTCACCTTCCCTACCTTACCCTCAGCCAAAGAAACTCATAATGAGGGGAGAGTTGGTATATTTAGGTCATGATTCAGATAGTATCCTATCAAAATATCATTTTAATAACACCATTATTTATATTCAGGTGTTGTTAAAGAGATAAAAGCTGAGAAGAGAGGGTACTCCTTGCAATTCAGTCTTGAAAAAGTAAAGGAAATTAAGTCAAAAATACCAAGCCTGGAGTTTCCATTGTGGCTCAGTAGTAACGCACCTGACTAGTATCCATGAGGACTCAGGTTCGATCCCTGGCCTCACTCTGTGGGTTAAGGATCCAGTGTTGCTGTGAGCTGTGGTTAGGTTGCAGATGTGGCCTGGATCCTGCATAGCTGTCTGTGACTGTGGCATAGGCCAGCAGCTGAAGCTCTGATTCGACCCCTAGCCTGGGAACTTCTCTATGTTGCAGATGTGGCCCTAAAAAAACAAACAAACAAACAAATACCAAGGCTGAACTTCTTAGTTTAAATAATAGAAAGATAGCAATGCCTGATTTTGTATCAATTGTTTATCAATGCATCTATGAATACTGAAACAAGCACACAAATAGAAAAATACTCACACAGAATGTGCAATAAAATATTTACCAGATTCTGGGCCAAATTACCACAATTGACCTAGTCTCCTATAACAAAGTACACTAGACAGAGAAGTATAAACAAAAGAAATTTGCTCTGGAGGCTGAGGCGTTCAAGGTGCTAGCCAAGTGCATTCCTGGTGAGAGCCCTCTTTCTAGCTTGCTTACAGTGTCCTTCTCACTGTGAGAGAGAATACTGTGTGTTTCTTCCTATTAAGGGCACTGATTCCATCATGAGAGTCCCACTCACATTACCCCATCTAAACCTAGGGCCCCAAAAGGCCCCATTTCAAAATATCATATTAGGGGTTAGGGTTTCAACATACAAATTTGGAGGGGGGAAACAACCCATAGCAATCGGAAAAGAGAGAGGGTCAAGTTGAGACACTTTCATAGCCTGTCTATATTCTGACCTTGAAAACAAGAGTAAATTTGGATAGAATGAAGACAGGATGAAGCTTCCACCCAACTCTTACTCTATCACTTTTCCTTAGAAGGATGACTTGCAACAACCAAAACACAGATATTTCCCTTACCTTTAGGGGAAGACCCTTTGATGTGGATGGCCAGACCATTCTTCCTGCTATATTTTTAGCCACATTCTTACCTCTAAAGAACACTCAAGTGTTTAAACATATCTCCTACTCTTGTATCCATAGCCCTTCAAAGAAGATTCTGATATGTTTCAAATATAAAGAGACTCTAAAGACAATATGGGTTACATGGAAGCTTTTGGCCGATGAGGCAGAGATTAAAGTCATCTTTTTGAATGCCTGTTCTACTTTAGATCACTTCTCCACTTTGAACTCACTGCCCATGTGGCCTGTGTGATTAGATGAGGCAAGATCTTCCTCTCCCCTAGGAGAAGACACCATCTATCCCTTTAGACACCTGAGAATTTCTTTATCATCCATAGGTATTAACTCAGTCTAATTGCTTTAAATAACATCTAGGCACTAATGGCTTCACTTCAATTTCAGCATGAGTCACTTCACAAAATACCAAACACTGTATGGTTGGGATTTGAATGTTTGGATGTTAATCCAGTCCCTCTTGATTGACTCTCATTTCCAGTGTAATTGTGGCTTTAGACATACATCAGATCTATAGATAGTAATATATTTAAATAATACCTTATTGATATGCTTAGCCAGAACTAAATGGGGGTGGGGTAGTGCTGCAATGACTTCAACATCAACTACCTGGAGCTGGACCAAACTGTGAAGAGCACAGTCCTTCACAAGGCTGCCCTCATTTCAGATGCCAGTTCTAAGTGCAGAGGTCTCTAGGCCACCTTCACTTCTGACCAACTGTCTATAAATTTGGAGATTTCCACTACCCCCCAAGGTTTGATAATTCACTGGAACGATGCACAGAATTCAGAAAACTATTATGTTTATGATTAAAGCATAATTAAGGCAAAAGGATACAAACCAGCCAAAGAGGGGAGATGCATAGGGCAAGGTTTGGGGAGGTTCTATGAAATAAAATTCAAATTTTATGGTGAGATAAAAATTTAAACATAAAAATGTCTCTGTCTCTTTGGGCTTTTCTCTCTCCTCTACTGCACTTTGTGCACCTACATTAGGTATTAACTAAACCTTCTCTATCAGCAGAAATACCTGTTCAAATCTAAAGAGCAGCATTTTCCTAGCATCAACAAGACAACTCCTTAGAAGATAACATTCCTTCGTGATCTGTAAGGGGCCACAATGATGCTTAAATATGGATTATGTAAACTGTCAACAATACATCTTTAATGCACAGCCCTCTGTTTCAAAAAAGTTATATAACTGTGCCTTGACTTCTAATAGGCAGAATGATTCGCAAAGCTTTCTGAGATGCTGTTATCGAGTTATAATCCTCAATTTGGCTTGAATAAAATTTTCCTTTTCTTTCATAGATCGAATAATTAATTTTTTGTCGACATGGACGGTGTAGTCTGTAGGATATGAGAGATCCCCACCCACCAGAAGACACCTAGAGTCTACCCAGAACAAGTACTCAGTAGTAGTGTGGGTCCATTGATCCCCCCAGCTTCTACGTACTCCTCAGGTGTTCTGGTATCCAGATCTCATTGTTAGAGTGATGATCCTGAAAATTTTATTTGAGCTGTTTGGCTTCAGACTTGGAGTCTTAAGGGGCACCAGTGTATTTCTTAGACAGGACCTAGGGAGTCCAGGCAAGAGGCCGAAAACATAGGTGTCCAGGATTTTTTTGTTAAACGTGGCTTAAATTTTTAAAAGTGAGTTGATCTATGGTCTGAAGAAAATATCTGCTACTTGAAATGAGGGACTAAATTATTCAGCTCTGAAGAATAAAGGAGACCCATTACACCCGTAAAGTAAATACTGCTTCTCTGGGCAGCACCACAGAGGCTGATGACCTAGGGCTACAAACACCCATGATAGTCTTAGAGGGAGAAATAAAATATCACCTGCCAGATCACTAAACAAAAGATGTCACAGTCATCAGCAATTGCACACCAGTGAGCCCTGAGGGAACTCAGGAAGGAAACAAAGAATACCTGCCAGACAGCAGCCATCAGACTGCAGTCACTCCTAAAGTTAAGCCCTCAGTTTGTGAAAACACAGGATACAGGACCCAGAGAGCTGAGGTGCATTTCAATGGAACGATTTCAGTGAGACCAAACCCCTGCAGCCTACGTTCCCACACACAAAAAAGTGCTGAATTCCTTGAGGTATCTGTTTCTGTTACCAGCAGTAATCTTTTGTTCCTACTACCTGCCCATTGCTGCAAAACTCAATCTGAATGCAGGCCTCATCCCACCCCCCACCCAATTACCTGAGACAATTCTCATACTTCCACTAATCAAATAAGCCTGCCTTGATCTGATGGCTTTTTTGAGCAATTTATGACCTTAAGTGATCTCCCAAAGTCACTCCCAAAGTCTCTAGATTTCCCTCTCAATCTATGATCCTCTACTGGGACTTCTGTAATTACCTGTGCCTCTTCCATCCCTATCAGAACCACTTTAGGCTACAGGCAAGCCTCTCCAAATCAGAGGCTGAACCAAGGACCATACTGAAAGAATTTCTTAAACCGAGGGAGGATCCTCAAAAGTATTTTTAAATGGATTGCCAAAATGAGAGGCTACTGGTTTGACTAAACTGACCACAGCTGATATTCAAAGCATAACAGGAGTTTTTCGGAGGTGGACTTCTCCCCTAAGCTAGATGTGGGAAAGTAAAACATCCCAACATAGGTGACTGGGTGCATCAGTCATTTGCTAACATTGAAGGGGCCACCCAATTCTCTGAGAACTTTAAAGCAACTGTCCTTGTTTTATAAATCTAGTCTTTACAGGACCAGACGTATACGTAGCTCCAGAAATAATCCAAAACCCACCAATCCTTTTACCCAGGCCCCAAACCTCCCCTATTTATCTTTTCATTTATTTATTTATCTATTATCTTTTGCCTTTTTAGGGCCGCACCTGCAGCATATGGAGGTTCCTAGGCTAGGGGTCAAATCGAATCTGTAGCCGCCAGCCTACACCACATCAACACGGGATCCAAGCCATGTCTACGACCTACACCACAGCTCAAAGAAACACCAGATCCTTAACCCACTTAGTGAGGCCAGAGATCAAACCTGCGTCCTCATGGTTGCTAGTTGGCTTTGTTAACCACTGAGCCACAACGGGAACTCCGTCTTTTTTTTTTTTAAATGAAGAACATTTATTGAGCTTTTGCTGTGCTTTGACAATTATAAGGGCTTTATGTATTTTTTAAAAAATTTATTATAGTTGATTTACAATGTTCTGTCAATGTCTAGACTTGTATGTACTGAGAAAAAAAATTCTAGGGGAATCTTAAGGAAACAAAGTCATTCTAGCAGGAACTTGCATTTTTCTTCCTAAGCCTTTTGAGATGCAAATGTTCCACCTGTTCTTCTCCAGGAGCCCTTAATCTCTGCCATCTTTTTAAAATGCAAATATCAGGTAGGTAATTTGGAACCTGACTTGCCAAGGAGAACTAGAAATCTTCTCCATAAATATTAGTAAAAAAGATTTAGCTATCTAGCAAGGTGACCTGAATTTGTTCCACCTGCCAAAAACCCAAGTGGAATTCAGCCTCTTTTGTAACTAATGGGTTTTATATTGTTGCACCTGATTTCTGGGTGAAATTTTGGAATCAGAACTATGAGGTTTCAGTGTCTGTGTGTTTGTGTGTATCTATATATGTGTGTTGCAGATGTACGGTAGTGCCCAAATTAATTTGTAAAAGAGCTCTACTTAATTGGCTTAAAGTAATTTAAGTGCTTATATAAATACTCAGAAATACAAAAGAAACTGGACAGAATGAATTTCCAGTTCACATGATCTGGGAAATATCCAATATTGATTAATATCTGGTATTAACAATAGCTTAAGCTTGTTGGCTTAATTAATACAAAATATCTTTAGAGTTATCAACATTATAATATTTTCACTATATCTAGATCTGCTAGAGATAAGGACTTCCTTTTTCCAGTTACAAAGTTTGTCAACAAGAAAAATTATAATATGATGAAACTTTTAATAAATAAAATGGAGGCAAATGACATAAGAGCATTTAGGTAAACTCTTTAGAGATAATTATGTTTTGGGAATGTCTACTTTAAGGGTAGTATCTCCAGATTTTGGTAACTTGAAACTAAGCTAAGCTAAATTACAAGAATTCATTAATTGTCCACATCGTTTCAAACAGGGTAAAGTACTGGAACAGTTATTGCTGGGAAGATATAAGTCTACCTACCTTTGTCTTATGAGAGGGAAGCTAAAAATGTTTGGGTTTATGAAACACACATCTTGTCCCACACTGAGTGAAGAAACTCTGGTCTGAGAAAATGTATGTTCTATAAGTTGTAGAATATGGACTTATGTGCCAATCAGGGAACACTGGTATGGCAAATACATAATAATTACTCACTTCTTGGTTTCACTAGAAAATAATATTTTATGGCTAAGAATTATAAGTAACTAAAGCTACTAAAATAATAAAAGAAACATTTTAGTATATAAGGAAAATGGGAGGCACATTTTCAGGGCAAGAGGGTATAAAGAATGGAAATGTATTTTGTTAAAGGAAAAAAGGTAGTTTTGTCCTAGACTTTGTTGTTTCTGAATGGAAAAGAACATGAAGGACAGATTAATATTGATACAGAAATCTGTGGAAAGTCTGTGGAGAAACACAGAGAGTTTTGCACATGTTCAGGATTGGCTAGGATAAGACTGAATTTAATTAAGAAAATGAATTTTGAAGGTAAAGTAGTAAAAAACCTTAACTTAGTTCTCTACAGAGGACAAAGTTTTCTTAAAATATTGATCTGCTTTTAGTAATAGATTGTGTGAGTTTCTTGGCATTTAAGTGATTTATTAGAATCTTTGAGATCTTCTACTATTACTTTGGTTAAATGAATGGATATTGTTTCATAGCAACCTATGATCCTATTTATCAGATGTTTAAAACTTTTTGATATGTTTGACAAACATTCTTTTTTTTTCCTTTTTATAGCCACACCCATGTCATATGTAAATTCCCAGGCTAGGGGTCAAATTGGAGCTGCAGTTGGGGCCTGTGCCACAGTGACACCAATCAAAGCAGTATCTATGATCTAGGCCACAGCTTGAAGCAACAACAGATCCTTAACCCATTAAGTCAGGCCAGGGATCGAACCCATGTACTCAGAGGAACAACTTCAGGTCCTTAACCTGCTGAGCCACAATAGGAACTCTGACCAACTTTGCAAACATCAAATTGTAAATGAAGTTCCATTGACCTCTATCTAACTTTGAGGTTTTCCAAAGGATCCCCAGAATACCTCAAAATATTTTTTTCCAATCTCAAAGAAAAACATTAAGCTAATTAGGCTTATGTGGCTTGTAGAATTACATGAGAAGCACTGTCAAATGCATCATGACAAAATTTCTAAGTTGTATCACATAGATAAGTATTTTTTTATTTCTGTGGAAAAAATGATATTTTCAAAAAATTTAAGGAGAAGAATGGTGTTCTTTTACATTATTGCTAACTTATTATTATCATTATTACTTTTTTAATACTTATTTCCCCAATACAATTTTTTTTTCTACTGTACAGCATGGTGACCCAGTTACCTATATATGTACACATTCTCTTTTCGTACATTATCATGCTCCATCATAAGTGACTAGACATAGTTCCCAGTGCTACATAGCAGTATCTCATTGTGAATCCATTCCAAAGGCAATAGGTTGTATCTATTAATCCCAAGCTCCCTAACCAACCCACTTTCTCCACCTCACCCTTGGCAACCCCAAGTCTATTCTACAAGTCCTAGATTTTCTTTTCTGTGGATATGTTCATTTGTACCATAGATTAGATTCCAGATATAAGTGATATCATATGGTATTTGTCTTTCTCTTCCTGACTTACTTCACTCAGTATGGGAGACTCTAGTTCCACCCATGTTGCTGCAAATGGCATTATTTTGTCATTTTTTATGGCTGAGGAGTATTCCATTGTGTATACATACAACATTTTCCTAATCCAATCGTCTTTCAATGGACATTTGGGTTGTTTCCATGTCTTGGTTATTGTGCATAATGCTGCAGTGACCATGCTGGTGCATGTGTCATTTTTAAGGAAAGTTTTGTCCAGATATATGCCCAAGAGTGGGATTGCTGGGTCATATGTCAGTTCTATGTATAATTTTCTAAGGTACCTCCATACTGATCTCCATAGTGGTTGTACCAGCTTACAACCCCACCAACAGTGCAGGAGGGTACCCTTTTCTCCACACCTGTTCCAACACTTGTTATTTGTGGACTTATGAATGATGGCCATTCTGACTGGTGTGAGGTGGTATCTCATGGTAGTTTTGATTTGCATTTCTCTAATAATCAGAGATGTTGAACATTTTTTCATGTGCTTGTTAGCCATCTGTATACTTTCCATGGAGAACTGTCTATTCAAGTATTTTGCCCATTTTTCCATTGCGTTGCTGGCTTTTTTGCTGTTAAATTGTATCAGTTGTTTGCATATTTTAGAGATTAAGCCCTTGTCAGTTGCATCATTTGAAATGATTTTCTCCCATTCTGTAAGTTGTCTTTCTCTTTTCTTTTTGGCTTCCTTTGCTGTGCAAAAGCTTGTCAGATTGAGTAGGTCCCATTGGTTTATTTTTGCCTTTATTTCTGTTGCTCTGGGAGACTGATCTGAGAAAACATTTGTAAGGTTAATGTCAGAGAATGTTTTGCCTATATTCTCTTCCAGGAGTTTGATGGTGTCTTGTCTTACATTTAAGTCTTTCAGCCATTTTGAGTTTATTATGGTGCATGGTGTGAGGGTGTGTTCTGGCTTCACTGATTTGCACGTAGCTGCCCAGGTTTCCAAGCAATGCTTGCTGAAAAGACTGTCTTTTTCCCATTTTATGTTCTTGCCTCCTTTGTCAAAGATTAATTGACCATAGGTGTCTGGGTTTATTTCTGTGTTCTCTATTCTGTTCCATTGTTCTATATGTCTGTTTTGGTACTAGTACCACACTGTCTTGATGACTGTGGCTCTGTAATATTGCCTGAAGTCTAGGAGAGTGATACCTCCTATTTGGTTTTTGTTCCTCAGAATTGCTTTGGCAATTCTGGGTCTTTTGTGGTTCCATATACATTTTTGGATTGTTTGTTCTAGTTCTGTGAAAAATGCCATGGGTAATTTGATAGAGATTGCACTGCATTGAATCCATAGATTGCTTTGGGCAATACAGCCATTTTTTACAATACTAATTTTTCCAACCCAGGAGCATGGAATACCTTCCCATTTCTATATGTCTTCTTTAATTTCCTTGATTAATGTTTTATAGTTCTTGGCATATAAGTGCTTTACCTCCTTAGGTGCATTCCCAGGTATTTGATTTTTTGGGGTGCAATTTTAAAGGGTATTGTATTTCTGCATTCCTTTTCTAATATTTCATTGTTAGTATACAGAAATGTGACTGATTTCTGAATGTTAATCTTGTATCCTGCTACTTTGCTGAATGTGTTGATCAGTTCAAGTAGTTTTGGGATTGAGTCCTTAGGGTTTTCTATATATAGCATCATGTCATCTGCATGCAGTGACAGTTTTAACTTTTTTCTTCCTATCTGGATGCCTTTTATTTCTTTTGTTTGTCTGATGGCTGAGGCTTGGACTTCCAACACTATGTTGAATAACAGTGGTGAGAGTGGGCATCCTTGTCTTGTTCCAGATTTTAGTGGGAAGGCTTTCAGCTTTTCTCCATTGAGTATTATATTTGCTGTGGGTCTGTCATAAATGGCTTTGATTATGTTAAGGTATGTTCCCTCTATCCTGCTTTGGTAAGAGTTTTGATCATGAATGGATGTTGGACTTCGTCAAATGCTATCTCTGCATCTATTGAGATGATCATGTGGTTTTTGATTTCTCTTTTGTTAACGTGGTGTATGACATTGATTTGTGTATGTTGAAACATCCTTGTGAACCTGGGATGAATCCCACTTGGTCGTGGTATATGATCTTTTTTATATGTTGTTGGATTCAGTTGGCTAAAATTCTATTGAGAATTTTTGCGTTGATATTCATCAAAGCTATTGGCCTATAGTTTTCTTTTTTGGTAGTGTCTTTGTCTGGTTTTGGAATTAGGGTGATGGTGGCATCATAGAATGTCTTTGGGAGTGTTCCTTCTTCAACATTTTGAAAAAGTTTAAGGAGGATGGGTATAAGTTCCTCTTTGTATGTTTGGTAGAATTCACTTGTGAAGCCTTCTGCTCCTGGACTTTTATTTGTAGGGAGTGTTTTTACAACACAGTCAATTTCATTTCTAGTGATTGGTCTGTTCAGCTGATCTATTTCTTCTTGATTCAGTTTTGGCAGGCTGTAAGTCTCTAGGAAGTTGACCATTTCTTCTAGGTTGTCAAATTTGTTAGAATACAATTGTTGATAGTATTCTCTCATGGTGTTTTGTATTTCTGTAGTATCTGTTGTGACTTCTTTTTCATTTCTGATTTTGTTCATTTGGGTTTTTTCTCTCCTCTCCTTGGTGAGTCTAGCCAGAGGTTTGTCAATTTTGTTTACCTTTCAAAGAATCAGCTCTTGGTTTTATTGATTTTTCCCATTGTTTTTTGACTCTCTATTTTATTGATTTCTCCTTTGATCTTTATGATTTCCTTCCTTCTGCTGACTTTAGGTTTCGCTTGTTCTTCTTTTCCTAATTTATTTAGGTCATGCGTTAAGTTGTCAATTTGAGATTTTTCTTCTTTTTTGAGGAAGGCCTGTATTGCTATGAACTTCCCTCTGAGAACTGCTTTTGCGGCATCCCATAGATTTTGAGTGGATGTATCTTCTTTATCATTTGCCTCGAGGTATTTTTTAATTTCCTTCTTGATTTCCTCATTGACCCATCGGTTTTTTAGTAGCATGTTGTTTAGTCTCCACGAAGTAGGTTTTTTCACATTTTTTTTCCTGTGGTTGATTTCTAGTTTCATGACATTGTGGTCTAAATATTATTAATATAGCTATTCTAGAAATTGCATGGAACTTCTAAAATTCTGGTATGTTCTGGTAAATTATATCAGTCATTATTTTAGTAATTATCTTCAATTTTATGTCACAGCAGTAAACAAGTTTCTTTGTGAACTGCACTGTAATCCTGTTTTTAACTTTTTAAGTCTTTTGCCATTTACAGAAAATTATTGTTTTACTCTGATGTTTTTGCAAAAAAAAAATGCTTTGTCTTTAAGAAGATTTACAGAAAGGACTTTTTGACAATATAGGTTTCTGATAATTTTCAGAAATTAATGAACTGGGTGAGAAATTAAAGAATTCTAATGGAAAACCCAATGGCTTCATAATACTGTTAACAGAAGATTAAGATCAAGGATTATTCACATACGACTAAGTATACTTGTAGGTATGGCTACACTTTTAAGGTTTTGTCTGAAATGTTACTGGTTTTTCATCTGTGTTTTTCAGATATAAGGAAACATTTAAAATATACATATATGTATATACCCATATACATATATATATAATATATGTAGAATGTATATAAAAATAGAATTGAAACATTTATATTTTCTCTCTACCTGATCCCTCCAGAACTGGAAACTCAAGTAAACAGCAGCTTTCTCTGGTATATAATAAAGACCACCTCCTAGCAGGTCCAGAAGTCTCAAGGTATTTGGGAGACCTCAAGAAGAGAGGAATTTGTTCAATTCTATCAACCAAGACTATAGATATCATAGGTGAAATCTATGACATGCCTTCAGTGTGGCTTTCCTGGCCTTTGAGATTTTTTTTAAGTTCTATCTGAAATCCTTATGAAAAATTCTAGTACAACCAATTTAAAGAGTTTGTGTGCTCAATTAACCAGATATTTTGCAAAAAAAAACTAGTCTTAATTTGATTATATTTGGTAGAAATGAGAGTAATTTTACAGAGGAAAAGATTATGTTTCAGTGGATATTAAATTCTAGTTTTATTGATTGAGGTCTATATTTACTAAGACTTACTTCCCAGATAGCTCCTTGTAAACTTTAGCTATTAAGAGGACAATGAAGTTTGTTTCTGAAGCTTATTACATAAATCTATCTTTGGATGAAGACTGAATCCACCATGAACTGCAAGCAGAGATTATGCATGCTGGAGAAAATATCAGATAAAGGATTCTTTACAGTCATAACGGAAGGGACCATATAAGACCACTTCTAAATTAACTGCAATTCCTGTTTTTAACACTCGACTTCAACTAAGATTTAACAATACTAGACCAGGATGAGAAGAAGACATCTGAAGTAGACAACTGCCCCAAGATGCTAGACCAGACCTATATGCTGATTACTTTGAAAATTGCTCACATTTTTGCTTATGAACCAAATGCATTTTGGGGGCTCAATCATATGCAAGGTTCAAAATTCAATCCAGTTACTAGGTTTGTAGCCAATTACCTAAGTCCAGAACTCCCATGTTGCCATGGTGGACTTCTCTTCAAGGCTCTAATTAGATGGCCCTTAGAAATTTTTTTAATTAAATGAATTTTATCATATATATGTTACAACCATCATCACGACCTAATTTGAGAACATTTCCATCCCAATCCCCCAGTCCATCCTTTGTCCCAAACCTGTCCCCTTTGATAACCCTAAGTTTTTCAAAGTTTGTGAGTCTGTTTCTATTCTGAAAATAAGTTCATTTATATCCTTTTTTTTAGATTCAACATATGATAGCATATGATGTTTGTCTCACTGTCTAACTTCATTTAGTATGATAATTTCTAGGTCAATCCATGTTGCTACAAATGGCATTACTTCATTCTTTTTTATAGCTGAGTAATATTCCATTGCATATATGTACCACATCTTCTTGATCCACTCCTCTGTCAATGGACATTTAGGTTGCTCCATATCTTGGCTATTGCATATAGTGCTGCAAGGAACAATGGGGTGCATCTCTTTTCAAGTCATGGATTTCTCTGGATAGAAGCCCAGGAGTGGGATTTTTTGATCATATGGTAATTTTATTTTTAGTTTTACAAGAATACTCCATACTGTTCTCCATCATTGTTGCACAAATTTACATCCCTACCGACAGTGTAGGAGGGTTTTTTCTCCACACCCTTTCCAGCATTTACTCTTTGTAGACCTTTTTCTGATGGCCATTCTCACTGTTGAAAAGTGATGCCTCATTGTAGCTTTAATTTGCATTACTCTAATAAACAGCTAAGTTGAGCATCTTTTCGTGTGATTTCGGTCATTTATATGTCTTCTTTGGAGATATGTCTAATTAGGTCTTCTGTCCATTTTCTGATTGGGTTGTTTGTTTCTTGATATTGAGCTGCAGGAGGCGTTTGTATATTTTGGGGATTAATCCCTTATCAGTCACTTCATTTGCAAATATTTTCTCCCATTCTGTGGAAATGTCTTTCTGTTTTGTTTATGGTTTCCTTTGTTTTCCAACAGCTTTTAAGTGTAATAAGGTCCCATTTGTTTTTTTTTTTATTTTTATTGCTAGAGGAGGTGGATCAAGAAAGATTTTGCTGTGGTTTATGTCTAAGAGTATTCTGCCTACGTTTTCCTTTAAGAGTTTTATAGTATATCTTATTATGTTTAGGTCTGTAAAATTCATTTTGGGTTTATTGTTGTGCATGGTGTTAGAGAGTGTTCTAATTGCCTTCTCTTAGATGTAGCCATGGAGTTTTTCCAGCACCATTTATTGAAGAGGCTATTGTTTCTATGTCATATGTTCTTGTTTCCTTTATCATAAATTAGACCATACATGCATGGGTTTATCACTGGGCTTTCTGTGCTGTTCCACTGATCTATATCTCTTGTTTTTGTCCCAGTACCATATTGTTTTGATGACTGTAGCTTTGTTGTACAGTCTGAAGTCAAAGAGTTCTGTTTTTCAAGATAGCTTTGGCTAATCGGGATCTCTTGTGTTTCCATACTCATTTTAAATTTTTTTGTTCTATTTCTGCGAAAAATGCCATTGGTAGTTTGATAGAGATTGCACTGAATCTATAGATTGCTTTGGGTAGTGTAGTCATTTTGACATGTTGATTCCTCCAATCAAAGAGCATGGTTTATCTTTCCATATGATTGTGTCATCTTTAATTTCCTTCATCGGTGTCTTAAAGTTTTCAGAGTACAGGTATTTTGTGTCTTTAGGTAGGTTTATTCCTAGGTATTTTATTCTCTTTGATTAGATGGTAAATGGAATTGTTTCCTTAACTTCTCTTTCTGATACATTGTTGGTGTATAGGAAGGAATGCAAGAGAATTCTGTGTATTAAGCTTGTATCCTACACCTTTACCAAATTCATTGATGAGTTTTAGTAGTTTCCTAGTAGTATTTTTAAGACTTTCTATGTATAGTATCATGTCATGTGCAAACGATGACAGTTTTACTTCTTTTCCAGTTTGGATTACTTTTTTTTTCTTCTCTGATTGTCATGGCTAGGACTTCCAAAACTATGTTAAATAAAAGTGGTGAGAATGGATATCCTTCTTGGGTTCCTGATCTTAGTGAGAAAGCTTTCAGCTTTTCACCACTGAGAAGGATGTTAGCTGTAGGCTTGTCATATATGGCCTTCATTAAGTTGAGGTAGGTTCCCTCTATGTCCACCTTCTGGAGAATTTTTATCATAAGGGGGTGTTGAATTTTGTAAAAAGTTTTTTCTGTATCTATTGAGATGATCATACAATTTTTATTCTTCAGTTCATTGATGTGGTATATCACACTGACTGATTTAAAGACACTGAAGAATCCTTGCATCCCTGGGGTAAATCCCACTTGATCATGGTGTATGATACTTTTAATATGTTGCTGGATTTTGTTTGCTAATATTTTGTTGAGGATTTTTTGCATCTATGTTCATCAATGATACTCACCTGCAATTTTCTTTTTTTGTAGTGTCTTTGACTGGTTTTGGTGTAAGGGTGATAGTGGACTCATAGAATGAGCTTGGGAAGGTTCTCTCCTCTGCAATTTTTTGGAAGAGTATCACAAGGATAAGTGTTAACTTTTCTCTAAATGTTTGATAGAATTTGCCTGTGAAGACATATAGTCTTGCACTTGTGTGTGTGTTTTGTTTTGTTTTTTTGAAGTTTTCCAATCACAGTTTCAGTTTCAGAACTTATGATTGGTTTATTCACATTTTCTACTCCTTCAATCCTGGAGGATTATTACTGTTCTAAGAATTTGTCCATTTCTCTAGGTTCTCCATTTTATTGGCATATAGTTGCTTACAGTACTAACAATCCTTTTTATTTCTGTGCCATCAGTTGTAATTTCTCCTTTTTCATTTCTTTTTTTTTTTCTTTTTCTTTTTAGAGCCACACCAGCAACATATGGAAGTTCACGGGATAAGGGCTGAATTGGAGCTGCAGCTGCCAGACTAGGCCACAGCCACAACAACACTGGATCTGAGCCACATCTGTGACCTACACAGCAGCTTGTGGCAATGCCCAATCCACAATTCACCAAGAAAGGCCAGGGATGAAACCTGCATCCTCATGGGCACTATGTCGAGTTCTTAACCTGTTAAGCTACAGCAAGAACTCCTCATTTCTAATTTTACTGGTTTCAGCCTTTAGTCTGGCTAAAGGTTTATCGATTTTGTTGATCTTTTTAAAGAACCAGCTTTCTGTTTCATTGAATTTTCCTGTTGTTTTCTTTGTCTCTATCTCATTTATTTCTGCTCTGATCTTTATGATTTCTTTCCTTTTACTGACTTTGGGTTTTGTTTGTTCCTCTTTCTCTAATTGCTTTGGTTGTAAGGTTAGGTTGTTTTTGGGGATTTTTCTTGTTTCCTGAGGTGAGATTGTATTGTTATAAACTTCCCTCTGAGAACTGCTTTTACTGCTTCCCATAGGTTTTGGACCATTGTCTCTTCATTGTTATTTATATCTAGGTGTTTTTTGATTTCCTCTTTGATTTCTTCAGTAATCCAATGGTTGTTTAGTAGCATATTATTTACCCTCCATGTGCTTCCTTTTTTTCATTGTTTTTTTCCCTGTGGTTGATTTCTAGTCTCATGGCATTGTGGTCAGAAAAAATGCTTGATATGAATTCACTTTTCTCAAATTTACTGAGGCTTGCTTTTGTGGCCCAAGATGGATCTATCCTAGAGAATATGCACTTGAGAAGAAGGTGTATTATTCTGCTTTCAGATGAAATGTTCCATTTAAAGCCTGTGTTTCTTTATCGATTTTCTGTCTGGATGATCTGGGGGGTTTTTAAGTCCCCCGCTATTATTATGTTATTGCTGATTTCTCCTTTTATGGCTGTTAGCAGGTGCCTTATCTACTGAGGTGCTCCTATGTTGGGTGCATATGTATTTACAATTGTTATATCTTCTTGGATTGACCCCTTGATTGTTAGGTAGTATCTTCCTTTTTCTGGTAACATTCTTTATTTTTAAGTTTATTTTGTCTGAGTAGTGCTACTCCAGCTTTCTTCTTATTTCCATTTTGATGGAATATCTTCTTCTGTCCCCCCCACTTTTAGTCTGTATGTGTCACAAGGTATCAAGTGGCTCTCTAGTATACAGAATATACATGGCTCTTATTTTTGCATATATTCAGCCTGTCTCTGTCTTTTGGTTGGAGCATTCAATCCATTTACATTCAAGGTAATTAGCTACATGTATGTACTTATTGCTATTTTCTTAATTGTTTTAGATTTATTATAGTTGGATGGGCTTTTTTTCTTCCCTTCCTCTTTTGCTCTCTTCTGATTTTTTTTAAGGCCACACTTGCAGCATATGGAAGTTCCCAGGCTAGGGGTCAAATCAGAGCTGCAGCTGTCAGCCTACGTCACAGCCACAGCAGCACCAGATCCAAGCCCCATCTCTGACCTAGGCCACAGCTCATGGCAACACCTGATCCTTAAGACACTGAGCAAAGCTGGGAATCAAACCTACATCTTCACAGAGACTATGTTGGATTCTTAACCTACTGAGGCACAATGGGAACTCCATTCTCTCATGAGTTGATTACTATATTTATTGTTGTATATGAATTGCTTTTTTTTTTTTAAATGAGTGTGCCAGTGGTAGTTTTTTGGCTTGTTGTTCCCATGAGGTTTAGATGTAGGATTCTATATATACACAAAATTGCTTTTAAATTGCTAGTCTTTTAATTTCAAGTGCTTTTTCAATATTCTGCATTTATCCTTTCCTCTTCTCACAATGGCTGGTTTTGATATCATATTTGTTTGTGGATGACTTCCTAATTTTTTATTTTATGTTTGCCTTTACTGGTGAGCTTTCCCATTTAAAATTTTCTTGTTTCTAGTTGTAGCCTTTCTTTACTTTTCAACCTAGAGAAGTTCCTCTAGCACTTGTTGAAAAGCTGGTTTGCTGGTGCTGAATTCTTTTAGCTTTTGTTTGTCTGTAAAGCTTTTGATTTCTCCATTGAATCTGAATGAGAGCCTTGCTGGGTAGAGCATTCGTGGTTGAAGGTTTTTTCCTTTCATCACTTTAAATGTACCTTGCCACTCCCTTTTGGCCTGTAGAGTTTCTGCTGAGAAACCAGCTGAAAACCTTATGACTGCTCCTTTACATGCTATTTGTTGCTTTTCCCATGTGACTTTTAATAATTTTTTCTTTGTATTTAGCTTTTTTCTTTTCTTTCTTTTTTTTTTTTAGGGCCGTACCCACAGCATATGGTAGTTCCCAGGCTAGAGTTCAAATCGGAGCTGTAGCTGCTGGCCTACCCCAGAGCCATAGCAATGTGGGATCCAAGCAATGTCTGTGACCTATACCACAGCTCACAGCAACACTGGATCCTTAACCCACTGAGTGAGGCCAGGGATCAAACCTGCATCCTCATGGATGCTAGTTGGGTTCACTAACCACTGACCCATGACGGGAACTCCAGTATTTAGCTTTTTTCCATTTGATTAATGTTTCTTGATGTATTTTTCCTTGAGTTTATCCTGTATCATACTCTCTGTGCTTCCTCTACTTGACTGTTTACTTTCTCATAATAGGGAAGTTTTTGGCTATAATCTCTTCAAATATTTTCTCAGGCCCTTTACTGTCTCTTCTCCTCCTAGGGTCCCTATGATGCAAATGTTTCCCCAGAGATCTATCAGACTGTCCTCATTTCTTTATTATTTTTCTTTACTTTTTTCCTGTGGCAGTAATTACTACTCTGTCTTCTACTTCACTAATTCATTTCTCTGCCTCAGTTATTCTGCTGTTGATTCCTTCTAGTGTATTTTTCATTTCAGATGTAGTATTATTTGTTTGCTTTTCTTTAAATTTTCCATTTCTTTATTAAACATATCTTGTAACTTCTTGATCTGTGCATCCATTCTTTTCCCAAGATCTTGGATTATCTTTACTATCATCACTTTGAACTCTTTTTCAGGTAGGTTGCCTATTTCCTCTTCATTTAGTAGTTTTTGTGGGTTTTTATCTTGTTCCTTGTCTGAAGTGTATTTCTCTTTCATTTCATCTAATTGTCTCTACTTGTGGTTTTCTTTCTGCAGGATGCATGGTTTTAGTTCTTCTTGTTTCTGTTTTCTGCCCTCTAGTGGGTAATGCTGACCCAGGGGCTTATGTAGGCTTCCTGGCTGGAGGGCTGGTGCCTTACCACTGGTGGTGGAGCTGGGTCTTGCCCCTCTGGTGGTTGGGAATGTGTCAAGGGGTGTGTTTAAAGGTGGATATTAGCTCAGTATGACTTTAGGCAGCCTGTCACTTCTTTTCTTTGCATTTACTGGCCTTTATACACTTGACAGGAGGTGCACTTGATATGGTGGTGACCCAAGCCTGTGATGGATATTGAGTGCGACTTCCTGTTTGGTCTGTGATTGTCACTGACCTGTAAGGGGCAGGGTCTGCTTTCTAGTTGTTGGAGTGGGAGCCCTCAGATCTGTTTCTGATCTGTGCTGCTGATCTGCAATGCAAGGAAGGTGGTTTTGCAGCTCTCCCACTTGGGGAGGAGCCTCTGAGTATTACTCTGCTGGAGTTGTTCATCTGTGTGCTCTGTTCTGTCACATTTTCCTCCTTGTGTGGGCTCACAGAGTACACTGTTACTGGCACTGCTCTTAGCCCCACCTTAACCATGGTACTGAGTAAGTCTGTAATTGGCCCTGGTGTCTCTCAGATGTTGTTTTCATTAGGTTATTAGTGCAAATCCACTGAGGTCAGGACTCACAATTGTAGTATTCATGCTGAAGGGCCCACTGTTGAATTTATGCAGGCAGTTCAGACTCTGGCCTGGCCCAACCTCTAAGTGCACATGCCCACAAAGCCCACAGCTGCTCAAGCCAGATCTGTCTCAGGTATGGGAGCACTCATTGTCCTTTCAGATGTTTCACCTGCGCTGAATTTATAAGGCCAGCAACAGAGGAGTAAATCCACAATTCACGCAATTGGGAGGAGAGATTTCAGCTCTTCCCCCTTAATAGCAGAGCTGTTTTTAGTATGTTTACGTCTCTTTGCTCAGAGTGTGCTGGCCATTATCCCTTGGTAGTAGGTGTGCATATGTGGCAGCTGGTGCCTGATCTTAAAGTTCTCCATAGTGGTAGCAGTTCTTTCACTCACCTAGAGCTGTGCTGAGACTAGGGATATAATCCATAGGGGAAGTGGCATTGGCTTATGTGACCCCTCCCTAGAACCTAACATGGGCCAGAGGTTGACATCTGGTCACAGGCCCTTTGGCGGCAGCTGTGGGCCATATGCACTCCCAAGGAAGCAAAGGCAGAGGTCAGCGCCTGGTTGCAGAACCCTCAATGGCAGTAGTGGGCCATACAAGCTCCCAGTGACTAAGAGGCAGTGGTAACTGATATAACTTCTAATTGGCAGAACAATTCTTAGAGCTTTCTGAGATGCTGTTCTTAAGTTATAGTCTCAATTTGGCTTGAAGAAAATTTTCCAATCCTTTCTTAGACCAAGTGATTAATTTTTTCATTAACAGGTCCAAACTCAAACTTTCCACTTTTCTCTCCCCATGGAGTTAAGATGCATTACCCTCATCCCACGCCATGTAAGATAATACTACAGAACATTGCCAACTATGGAAGCACACCCAAGCTTTGACGTCCAGCATTTATCAGAATTTTACCACAAGGCATCATTGTTGGAATCATCAGTTGAACTTAATTTTCATCCCCTCCCTCTCCCTTTGGAAGTCTGGCTAGTATTACTGTGGCTCAAATTCCCAAGCTCTTAGCACATGGTTGGTCTTTAGCACAAACTACGTAGGAGCCTACTGTGAGTCAGCCTATTAAAACTATTAGAGGCGACCATGCATAACAAAGACATTCTCCTGTAATCCAGGAAATTACAAGGCTATTTGCCAGGAACCAGGGACAAAGGCCAGCCATTGGCCATGGTTCTTCTTATACACCTAACATTTGGGGTAGATATAAAAGGCTTTTGACTCAGTGTCACAATACATTAACCCACCAATTAGTATTAGTATTAAAAAAAAAAATCTTAACCTAAATGTCCATCGGCAGAGTAGTGGATAAAGAAGATGTGGTACATATTCACAATGGAATATTACTCAGCCATTGTAAGGAAATAAACAACCGTTTTTGCAGCAACAAAGATGGACCTAGAAGTTATCATGCTAAGTGAAGTCAGTCAGACAGCGAGACACCAACATCATATGCTATCATTTACATGTGGAATCTAAAAAAAGGGATACAATGAACTTCTTTGCAGATCATATACTGACTCACAGACTTTGAAAAACTTATGGTTTCCAAATGAGACAGGTTGGGCGTGGGGGGATGTGCTGGGGGTTTGGTATGGAAATGCTATAATTTGGTTGTGCTGATCATTATACAACTATAAATGTAATAAAATTCACTGAGTAATAAAAAAAATCTTACAACAATGCCAGTGTTATACCCTAAGTGTGGTAGATATAACCAGAAGAAAGAAAGGGTGAAAGGTACTAGCACATTACTGAGTCCCACTCAATAGCTAGCATTTAGGCCAATCCATCATCCTATCATATAACCAAAATGTCTCTTTAGACAAAGGCATTCATGTCTGCAGGCTTCCATTCAATCCCATCAGGTTCAAAGAACAGAAGTTGCAGCAGTATGTCATCATCCTTTCAGGTATCTGGTTTAACGGAGCTAAAAAAACAGTATAATCTTTTACTCTGAGCTTCTTTTTTTTTTTTTTTTTTTTTTTTTTTTGCTGCATTCCCAGCATGTGGAAGTTACCAGGCCAGGGATCAAATATGAGCTGTAGCTGCAAACCTACACCACAGCTCCAGCAACACAGGATCCCTAACTCATTGTGCCAGGCCAGGGATTGAACCTGCACCACCACAGAGATAACTCCAGATCCTTAATCTGCTATGCCATGGCAGGAATTCCTGAGCTTGTTGCTGAGAGTTAATATAATATATTGGAATTTTCTCATTGTGTAACCCATTTACTTTTCTTATCCCTTAAGCTATTATTCCTCCTCCTCTCAATTTAACACAAAATTTTCTATCTTAAAAAGAGTACTAAGTTCAGCTACTAGGCTGGTGGAGATTCCTATAGCAATACTAGTTTAGTAAGCACCACCCAACCTCAGTCTACTTCCATTCATATAGGATAAGATTACATAAGAACTAATGGGCTGTTTCTACCATTAAGCAAAATAGTTGCATTAACTGTCAATGCCAATTTTGCTAAATGGGTTGAAGGCACTCCACTGAGCCCTTAGGAATTCTGACCTAAAGGTTTAAAGATATAGTTACAGTTTCTTGCTTAGGAATCGTACCTGTTTCCAACACTTGCAGTTGTCACCCTCATCCTAAGACCACTACACCAATAGAAAATAATAAAGCAAGATAATGTGGAGAAGAAAGAAAAATTTGTAGTCACTGTCAGACTAGACCTTTCCCCACTTCCTCTTCCCAAGATATACCGGAAAAATAGAGGAGTATATCTAGTGGGAACCCTCCCATAAACACTGAGTATAAATGCACGTTTGTGAAGATATGTAAGCCATCTCTCCATGCCTATATCCTCCAATTTTAGACAAGCAATTCTTCAACTACCCATTCCAATTCTCTTTCAAAATAGAAGAGGCTTTCTTTCTGCTCATGGTTAAATATTACAAACTATAAAATATGCTCCTTAGTCTAAAGAAATGACTCAATGGTTGAAACTGGTGCAATATCTTCTGTCTTCGGGCTTCAATAAAGTTTTCTGGGGCTCAAAGGAGTCACAAAAAGAAGAGACAGAGTGATGTTTTTCTTGTCATGGATACCTGCTTATCTGCCTATTCCCACAAGGTTTTCACATCAGCAAGAAAGAACACTAGATTCTCTTGCACTGCCTAGATGCTGACATAACCAACAGTCAGACTGATTAGTTAGCATGGCCAGCATTTGGTAAACTGGCATAAGGTGGTGTTTGGTGTATGCTCAGCCTGTTGAAAAAGAGAGGGTAAGTAGGAGCAATGTACAGGTTAAAAAGAGCCCATTGTGAAAACTTAGGGAAAGCATAGTAAATAGGAATAAGCATTCTAGTCAGCCATTTAATGGATGATTAATAAATGCAGAAAAAGCATTCACTAATAAGATACAGTCTGGGGGGGGTCTACTGGTGGTGACTGTTCATCTGTTTGCTTGTGTTTTTTAATGTGTGTATAGGAAATCTTAAAAGCAGAAAGGGAGTAATAGGTGAAAGTGAGGTTTCTTAATCTGTGATCTCGGGAAAAGCTGTCTACTTCATCTTGTCAGTTGTTTTTTGGACCTGGGACTTGGCCCTGGAAACCCTCAGTTTAAGTCACCCATGATGGCAGTCTCCCAACTGTCTTGAGAGCAATAATCTGGGTCTATTTTGGTGTGGCTTACATGGATCCAGAAGGAACTTTTATTTTGATGGCAGTGTATATGGCCAGCAGTACCTTAGAAGGTCTTTCCTAACAAGGTGACACAGTGAATGTTTTCTTCTAAAGATCTTGATATACATTTGGTCTCCTAGTTGAAAGGAATATCAAACCCTGTCAGTTGGAGAAGATCATGCCTCTCTTACCTGTTGGCAATATACTTCAAGTGTACTAGCTGGTTCTTGTATATAGCTAGTCATAACATCAAATTGTTCACTTAAGACTCCATGATGTTTACTTAATCCAGGAATGAAAAGTCTGAAGATGCCAGTAGGTGTCCAAAAACTATTTCAAAAGGGCTCAAGCCACACCTATTTGGAGTATTCCAGATCATAATTAAGGGCCAAGGGGAAAGCTTCTGGCTACTAAAATCCATTTTCTTGACAAGTCTTCCACGAAATCCTCATGGCTAGATTTTTACATTCTATAGCCCTGATCATTAAAGATGTTATGGTGTATGAAATTTTAATGAATACACCAAAGTTTCTGCAAGCAAGTAGTTTATCTCTGAGTTCCCTGGTCTGATTCAATCCATAAAAGAATGCCAAAAGGAGAATAACCTCAGTTATTCATTTCTTTACCACTTGTGGCATCAACACACCTAGCCAGCATTCAGTCCATCCACTAAACATGCAGACAAAATCCAAACAGTGAGAATAGCCTCAAACTGGTGGCAAATCTATAAAATGCATTTGGGGTGCCACAAGTAAAAGTAAAAGCTTTGGAGAACTTCCTGAGCTGCACTGATTTGTCTCAGAAATTTGGTAAGATTTACAAGTAGTGCACTTAGAAATAATTTGGACAGAAATTTTGTGGCTGTCAGGACAAAACCAATTTTCTTTCAGTTCCTTAATTATTCCCCCTATCTACACATATGTCCCATTTGATGGGATTTAAGTGAGAGCTAAAAGGCTAAAAAGGAAAGTCCATTTGGCCAGATGTATAATCCATATGGTAACTGTTTGGCACTCTTTTGTATATCCATGTCTTTTTTAGACTGTGAAGCATTTCTCAGATAATTAATAATTATCAGCCAGGGATAAAGGCAGGCTTAAAAGTTAGGTGGAAAAAAAAGACAAAGGGGGTCCATTTTGAGCTGCATATTTAGCAGCTCTGTCAGCCCCATTATTTTCTAACGATACAGCATCTGTCTCCTTAGCATGGACTGAACAATAAACCACAGCAATTTTAGAAATGAAATAAGTAGCTTATAATAGGGAAGAAATTAGATGCCCATTAGAAATAGGAGTACCTGCAGAAGTTTAGAATCCACGGAATTTCCAAATTGTGCCAACAGGTCAGAAGAGTTCAGAAGCATATTTGGAGTTTATGTGAACATGGACAGTTTTCTCTTCTGCTAATGTGCAAGTACTATTAAGAGTTAGGAGTTTAACAACTTGGGCTGGTTTTTATACTAAACAAAGAATAAACTTCAAGGGTTTCATGAGAGGAAACTATGGCATAACCAATTATTGTATTTCCCAGAAATTTCACCTACAGAAGCCTTCACAAAATACAAGTCTTGGTTATATAAAATAATGTCTGAGAGATACTCTTAAAGATTAGAGATCATCTCTATGGGTTTCAAGGCAATCACATAGCAACAGAGTGGCAGGGAGTTATATCATGGGGGTGGTAATAAAGTAGCTGGATTCAAAGTGTCACAATGATTTAAGATGACAGAAAGATTAAAAGAGCCTTCCCATAAGTGGTCTATCACTGTGTATAGAGTTGCTGTGTCCTATGGACTTGTTATACAGCAGGCAGAGCACCAAGATCATAGAGATTAACGAGGATCCTAATGTAAGAGTACTGGCTTTATCAATAAAGATAGCTATTGCAGGCCCTACATGTAAGCATGGATGCCACACCTGATGCCACAGGATACAGTGTCATGCTGTGAATGTATCTGAGAGGCAAAAGACTGTCCCAGAATGCTTGCGACAATCCCATTATTTTCACAGCATTATAGTTAAAAAGATTTGTCAAAATTAGGTAAGCCAAGAGCCAGGGATGTGTATAAAGCTAACTTTAAGGCTTCAAAGGAGGTGAATGCCTCTGAAAGCCTCTGAAATAAGCTCTGAGATAATAACTGGGGGAAGGGGATGCAGAGATTTAATAAGGTATAAAATTAGGAATTCACTGGCAGCAGTAGCTAGCTGCTCCTAATATTTTACATATTGTTTTTTTCACTTAGGGGAGAGTAGTGGACCAAACTGACACAAGACATTTGGTGGTGAGCTTTCAAAAGCCTTGAAATATCTCAAGAAATTTAGCACATTTCTTCGTATGATAAGATGCAAGCATCCAACCCTATTGACTATGTTCTAGGAGGTAAAAGTCATTTGCACTCAGTGAAATTAGATTTGGAGGCTTTCTGGCCTCATTTAGTTAGTCCTTTTAGGATGATGAAAGAGTTTGTAAGACTTTCCTCCTTATTAGTTTGATTACAAAGCAAAAGGTCATAACATATTGAATAACCTTGGAGCCTTGGGTAAATGCTACAGAATCGAAGTCTGCCTTAAAGATCTGGGAAAAATATTGAGGAAGACTCACAGTATCCCTGAGGTCTGTGAGTTCAAATGAATTGTCTCACTTTCAAGAGAAATGCAAAAAGAAATTGTGAGTCAGGGTGCAATGGGATTAAGACAAAGGCTGAACAGAGGTCAATCACTAAATCAGACTGTGTCAGCAGGAACTGAGTAAGAATAACAGGAAGTTGAGGAATTACAAAAGAGTTTAGGCTCTTAGTTCTTGTACAAATCAATACAGTCAAAATTGCCTTCTTCTTACCAGTAAGACTGGGATGTTACAAGGTGAGGAAGTTAAGATTAGAATACCCTGCTTCAAAAGGGGCTCAGAGGAGAAGGATCAAGACAGTGGAGGAGTAAGACGTGGTGCTCAACTTCTCCCACAAGCACATCAAAAAAAAAAAAAAAAAAAAAAAAAACCTGCAGAACGATTCACACAGAACATCTACTGAATGCTGGCAGAAGACCTTAAACTTTTCTAAAGGGCAAGAAACCCTCCAAATAACTGAGCAGAACAAAAGAAAAAAAGGGAGAAAGAGAAAAGGAATCAGGATGGAAATAGCACTCCTGAGAGGAACTGTAAAAGAGGAAAGGAATCCGCACCCTGGGAAGCCACTTAACTGATGGGGAGATCAGCTGAGATGGAGAGACCTCAAAATCATGGAGAAAAGTGCAGCAGCTGGACTGAGTAGGGCAAAGCAGAGTGAGACCCACTCAGACCATCAATTAAATAAGCCAGAATACAGATCTAAAAGGAAAGAAAAAAAATTGTATAAGCAATGATAAACACAAGGAATAGAAAAAGGATGAATGTGTAGATGTTAAAAAAGGACTTAAAAATCATAAACTATGGAGAAGGAAAGTAAGAAAATCTAGATACTTTTTTTGAGAATATGTTTGAGCCTATATGACTATCAGGCAAGCAGATATAAGAAGGGGTTAACATACTTGAAAAACAGGCCAACCACATATCAAAACCAAACAGTACATTCACAAAAACTAAAAATAAGAGGACATGAGCATAAAATAAAAGGAAATCATCCAACCAAAACCAGAAAGGAACAAAGGAGAAACAGAATCAACTGGAAAACAAGGTTTAAAATGGAAATAAATACATATTTATCAATAATTACCTTAAATATCAATGGACTGAATTATCTGGTTAAAAGACATACAGTGGCAGACTGGATAATAAAACAAGACACCACAATATGCTGCCAATAAGAGACTCACCTTAGGGCAAAGGACACATATAAATTGAAAGTGAGGGGATTAAAAAAGATATTTGATGCAATTGGAAAAGAGAGGAAAGCAGGAGTTACAATACTCATATCAGACAAAATAGACTTTAAAGTGAAGGCCATAGAGAAAGACAAAGATGGGCACTATCTAACGATAAAAGGATCCAATAAAGAAGAGGATATTACGCTCGTCAATATATATGCCCCTAATTTAGGAGCACCCAAATACATACAAAAAATACTGACAGACATAAAAGGAGAAATTGATGGGAATATAATAATAGTAGGAGAATTTAACACCCCATTTATATCAATGGACAGATCCTCTAGACAGAAAATCAGTAAGCAATAGAGATCCCAAATGACACAATAGGAAAGTTGGATTTAATTCACATTTTCAGGACATTACATCCAAAAAAAATCAGAATATACATTCTTTTCAAGGGCACATGGAACATTCTCAAGGACTGACCACATATTGGGGCACAAAACTAACCTCAACCAAATTAAGAGTATAGAAATTATTTCAAGCATATTCTCTGACCACAATGGCATGAAACTAGACATCAACCACAGAGAAAGAAAGGAGAAAAAACTGACTACATGGAGAATGAACGACATGCTACTAAGAAACCAATGGGACAATGAGGAAATCAAAAGGGAAATTTAAAAATACCTCAAAGCAATGATAATGAAAACACAATCATTCAAAATCTATGAGATGCTTCAAAAGCATCCCTTTGCTTAGAGGGATTTTCACAGTGATACAGGCCTTCCTCAGGAAAGAAGAAAAATCTCAAATTGACAACTTAGTCCACTACCTAAAAGAATTAGAAAAAGAAGAACAAACAAAACCTAAAGTCAGCAGAAGGAAGGAAATCAAAAAGATCAGAGGAAATCAATCAAATAGAGATTCAAAAAACAATAGGAAAAATCAATAAAACCAAGAGTTCTTTCTTCGAAAGAGTAACCAAAATTGAAAAACCTCTGGCCAGATCACCCAAAAGAGGAGAGAAAGAACTCAAATAAACAAAATAAGAAATGAAAAAGGAGAAATCTCAATGCATACTGCAGAAATGCAAAAAACCATGAGAGAATACTGTGAACAATTATGTGCCAACAAATTTGACAATCTAGAAGAAATGGACAACTTCCCAGAGACTTAGAGCCCACCAAAACTGAATCAAGAATAAATAGATCAACTGAAAAGACAGAACACTAGAAATGAAATTGAATATGTCATAAAAACACTCCCTACAAATAAAAGTCCAGGACCAGATAACTTCACAGGCAAATTCTACCAAACATACAAAGAAGAACTTATACCCATCATCCTTAAACTTTTCTAAAAGGTTGAAGAAGAAACACTCCCAAAGACAGTCTATGAAGCCACCATCACCCTAATAACAAAACCAGACAAAGATACTACCAAAAAAGAAAATTATAGCCCAATATCTTTGATGAATATAGACACAAGATTCTCAACTAAATTTTAGCCCAATATCTTTGATGAATATAGACACAAAATTCTCAACTAAATTTTAGCCAACCAAATCCAACAACATATAAAAAAGATCATACACCACAACCAAGTGGGATTCATCCCAGGTTCACAAGAATGGTTCAACATACACAAATCAATCAAGGCGGAGTTCTCGTCATGGCTCAGTGGTTAAGGAACCCAACTAACATCCATGATGACATGGGTTTGATCCCTGGCTTCACTCAAAATTAAGGATCTGGCATTGCTGTGAGCTGTGGTTTAGGTCACAGGTGCAGCTCAGATCCTGTGTTGCTGTGGCTGTGGTGTAGGGCCAGAGGCTACAGCTCCAATTTGTCCCCTAGCCATGGAACATCCATACGCTGCAAGACCCCCCCCCCCAAAAAAAAAAAATTCAATGTCATATACCACATTAACAAAAGAAAAGTCAAAAACCACATGATCATCTCAATGGATGCAGAAAACGCATTTGACAAAATTCAACATCCATTCATGATAAAAACTCTTAACAAAGTGAGTATAGAGGGAACATACTTTAACATAATAAAAGCCATTTATGACAAACCCACAGCAAACATAATATTCAACAGAAAAGCTGAAAGCCTTCCCACTAAAATCTGGAACAAGGTAAGGATGCCCACTCTCACCAAGTTCATTCAACATGGCATTGGAAGTCCTAGCCACAGCAGTCAGACAAAAAAAAGAAATAAAAGATATTCATACTGGAAGACAAGAGGTAAAATTGTCACTGTATGTAGATGACATATAATATATATAGAAAACCCTAAGAACTCCACACAAAAACTACTTAAACTGATCAATGAATTCAGCAAAGTAGCAGGATACAAGATTAACATTCAGAAATCAGTTGCATTTCTGTATACTAACAAGGAAATATTCGAAAAGGAGTATAAAAATAATAGTATTTATTTATTTATTTAGTCTTTTTAGAGCTGCATCTGCAGCATTTGGTGGTTCCCAGGCTAGGGGTTGAATCAGAGCTGTAGCCACTGGCCTATGCCACAGCCACACCAATGTCAGATCCAAGCCAGGTCTGCAACTTATACCACTGCTCACAGCATGCCGAATCCCTAATCCACTGAGTGAGGCAAAGGTATGAAACTGTGTCCTCATGAATACTAGTCAGATACATTTCCACTGAGCCACAACAGGAATTTCTACAATACCTTTAAAATCACACCCCAAAAAAATTAATACCTAGGAATAAACCTGTTTAATGAGGCAAAAGACATACATGTTGAAAACTATAAAACATGACTCAAGGAATTTAAAGAGGATTCAAAGAAATAGAAAGATATCCCATGCTCCTGGCTTGGAAGAATTAATATTGTTAAAATGGCCATACTACCCAAGGCAATCGGTAGATTCAATGCAATCCCTATTAAATTACTCATGACATTTTTCACAGAACTAGAACTAACAATCCAAAAATTTATATGGAACCATAAAAGACCCTGAATTGCAGAAGCAATGCTGAGGGAAAAAAACTAAGTAGGAGGCATAACTCTTCCAGACTTCAGACAATATTACAAAGCTAAAGTAATCAAGACAGTGTGGTACTGGTACCAAAACACACATACAGACCAATGGAATGGAACAGAGAACCCAGAAATAAACCCAGACACCCATGGTCATTTAATCTTCAACAAAGGAGGCAAGAATATAAAATAGGATAAAGACTGTCTCCTTCAGCAAGGGGTTCTGGGAAAACTGGACAGCTGCATATAAGTCAATGAAACTGGAACACACCCCTCACACCATGCACAAAAATAAACTCAAAACGGCTTAAAGACTTAAACATAGACAAGACATCAGAAAACTCCTAGAAGAGAAAATAGGCAAAACCTTCTCTGGCATCAACCATACAAATGTTTTCTTAGGCCAGTCTCCCAAGGCAACAGAAATAAAAACAAAATTGAACCAATGGGACCTAATCAAACTTACAAACTTTTACACAGCAAAGGAAACCATTTAAAAAAAAGGACAACCTACAGACTGGGAGAAAATAGTTTTAAAGGATGCAATTGACAAGGGCTTAATCTCTAAAATATGCAAATAACTTACACGACTCAAGAACAATAAAAACCAACAACCCAATCAAAAAATGGGCAAAATGAATAGATATTTCTCCAATGAAGATATACAGATGGCCAATAGGCACATGAAAAAATGTTCAACAGCAGTGGTTATTAGAGAAATGCAAATCAAAACTACAATGAGGTACCACCTCACACCCGTCTGAATGGCCATCATTAATAAGCCAATAAGAGGTTGTGAAGAAAAGGATACCCTTCTTCAGTTGATGGGAATGTAAACTGGTACAACCACTATGGAAAACAGTACGGAAGCACCTCAGAAAGGTAAATATAGAACCACCATATGACCCAGCAATCCCACTCCTGGGCATATATCTTGGCAAAACTTTCACTGAAAAAGATACATGCATGTGTATGTTCATTGCAGCACTACTCACAATAGCCAAGTCACAGAAACAGCCTAAATGTCCATCAACAGATGAATGAATGAAGAAGGTGTTACATATACACCATGGAATACTACTCAGCCGTAAAAAAGAACAAAATATGCCATTTCCAGCAACATGGATGGAACTAAAAACTCTCATATTAAGTGAAGTCAGTCAGAAAGACAAATACCATATGATATCACTTCTATCTAGAATTTAATATATGGCGCAAATGAACCCATCTACAGAAAAGAAATAAACTCATGGATATGGAGAACAGACTGGTGGTTGCCAGGGAGGAGGGAGTGGGATGGACTGGGAGTTTGGGGTTAGTAGATGCAAACTACTGCATTTGGAGTGGATAAGCAATGAGATCCTGCTTCATAGCACAAGGAACTATATATAGTCACTCGTGATGGAACATGATGGAGGATGATGTGAGAAAAAGAATCTATCTATCTATCTATCTATCTATCTATCTATATATGACTGGGTCACTTTGTTGTACAGTAGAAATTGACAGAACATTGTAAATCAACTATAATAGAAAAAATAAAAATCTTAAAAAAGAAGGGACTTTCTTATAGATTCAATCCCTGAAAAGAGAACACTGGGCTACTATGTAAATGGTCTGTTCCTTTCCCAAGTAATGTGCATAGGTCCTGCACTCAGTAACAATCATTAACTTCATGTAATTAAATCAGTAACTTCATTTCCATGTGTAGCCCTGAGACAAACCGGGATATCTTTTAAGAACTCATCCTCTTCAGGAGACTTTAAATCAGAATGAGTTTCTAGTAAGGTAAGTATATTTAGGGTTTGGTGTAAGGGCAGGGAAATTCTTAAAATGACTTTCTCATAACAATTTACAATGGCATTAAATTTACATAAAGATCTGCTGGTTGACAGCTGGAATCTAGAAAGGCATGATGAGTGTTAAGAACCCTAGAGATATTTGGGTAGGCTAAGATACAGGCAATGAAACAGGCTGCCCAGAGACTCTGACAGCTCAAACAGAATCAGAGGTGACAGGTAAAGCTAAATCCTCTGAGCTGACAATAGAGAAAGTTGCCCCAGTGTCAATTACAATACCCAGTTCCTGGTTGGCTATGAGGTGGAAATGAGGATGGGCTGACCCCATCAGCTGAGGGGAAACTGTCTCTCGGGAGGAGCAAAACAAACCCTCTAGGTGTTGGGGGTTAGGAGTATTATTTCTTAAACTTTCTCTTCTCTAAAGTGCCAGGCAATTCCTCTTTCAATGTCCTAAGTTTCTATAACACTTTCAATTGTCTGAAGGCACACAAGGAGGGCTCTGTGTGAGCTTTAAATTATTCTAAGTCATGTTTTTGCTGTTGTAAAAATTCAAAGATGCAGAGCAAGAACTGTTGTTTTTAATTCCTTTTTCCTTCTGCTCTCCTGTGAATTGTTTACACAGAATTGTGTAGATGCAAACTACTGCATTTGGAGTAGTCTCCATTATTACGCTTAACAGTTGTCCTGACCAACCAACCATTCTATTTTTGAACTTGGACTTTTTGTTTAATATCAGGAAGATATTTTCCTTCTAAAGCAGAAATTTGGACGTTACTATGCTCTGGAGCTTCCAGGTTTAATGCACTGTCGACTGAAAAAATGCATAATTTAGAAGCTGAAAGTTATGTTTTATTCAACAGACTTTCTGAGGACTTCAACTCAGGAGACAGGACCCTCAGATCACTCTGAGGGATGACTCCAAAGAGACAAGGAGGGAGCTGGGATAGAAAGGAGTTTTTGCAACAAAATACCAGGTAGTTACTATTACTATTTATTAAAGAAAACCAAATATCTCAAGTTAAGGAATTTAGTGCTTTTCTGTATATGAGAAGATGCAAGAGTCAGGGCTTACTGAAACCATTCCTTTGATATGCACCTCAGCTATCTGGTGTCAATATCCTATGTTTTCTCACCCTGAATCTACTGAGGGTGCACCATCAGATGGGATGGTGACTGCTTCAGCAGCAGGCATTATTTCCATCCTCAGTTCCCTCAGGGGTCACTGTCCATACAGGGCAGTAGGCAACATCCTTTGCCTACTGATATGGCCATATGTTTCATTCACAACAGTGTGCCCTTGAAAAGCTTGTATAAAACATTCAAGAAGATTTTTGGATGCCATCCTTCCTTCTGAGTGCATAATTCAATCTTTGACCAATTAAATCTCGGAAGAAATAACTCTAAAATCACTCCTATTTAACCTTGAATATCACCTTCAGAAGAGCAAACCCTTGGTCATTTGCAGGAGATTGTGCGAGAGGGTGTGGTCACATATTTCCTTCGTGAGAAGGACTTTCTCCAGGGGGTTGTCTAGCATGTCCGATAGCTACATATAGTCATGAGCTGGAAGAATGTCTCTTTGTGGAGAAAAGAAATGTTGCCTGCCATTTCAGTAAACAAACACTGTTGCAGCCATAGTCAAGACCCATTGGGATTCACTAAAGAATTCTGGTTAAAACTCATCTAAAACTAGGAGCCCAGGTTTTCAAACCACTGTCAATTAATGCAGCTATTAGTTTCTGAAAGTAAAATAAAGGAGTAGGTAGAGATATTAGGATGGAGAAATCCCTTAATGATTTCAATTTACATTGCCTACAGGATCAAGCTGAATGAAAAGAATTAGCTCATAAATTACTTAGCCCTCCCAGAGTGTTTTTTCCAAAATAGAAGAAACTCTAGACTCAAGCAATGTAAAACTCAAGACTAAGCAATGTAAACAAAAACCAGATGAATCAATTCCAGATTATCATGAGAAGTTCAAGATAACTCTCAAATAATAATCTGGCAAGGCACCTGAATCACTCTTTAACCATCAAAATGATCCTTTGCTTTACTGCACCTTTTCGGAAAGCATAGAGGAAGAGTTGGCTACCCTATTTAAAGACACAATTTAGGTTGAGCCCTATAACGCCAACCAACTTTCCAAAACCATTAAAAGGAAGGAGAGAAATACATCTACAAAAGCTATGAACCCTCAATTTAGCCAACTAAGTAATCAAGGTTGGTCAATGGTTAACAAACCCCGTTCTATCCACCACTGATAAAGGAACCTAGCACTGTTCCTTTTTTACACTTTTACTATAAAAACTAGGTCATCAGAGAAGCGAGTGTAGAAAAATGAAAAAAAACTTTGAGGGCAAATTCTCTCAGGATTTCAGAGAATACTGACCTAAACAAGAATAGAGTTGCTCTAAGGAAACATGGGGAATCTTTCCTTTCTTAACATCCTGGGAGAAGTGGAAATAAAAATACTGGGAAAAACAATTAAAGCTTTAATAGATGCAGGGGCCACCTTTTCAGTTCCAAACTACCAAAAGTAAAGGCTCCCTCTTTTGGAGTAATACTTCAATGCAAATGATAGGAGTTTCCAAAGTACCTGTTAAGCTTCTTAAATCATTACACCTTTAGAATTTTACTTATAAGAACTTTAAGGAAGACTTTCCTTTTTCCAAGTAGAAAGTACCCTTATTTAACCTAATAGGTAGAGATTTATTAGAAACTTATGAAGCCCATATTTCTTGTATTCCTAAGGGGGAAATGTTTTTAGACTGGAAGGATCAAACAGATTTCCTTCATCATATTTTGTGATGTATGATGAAGGTGATGCAGAACAAGTAAAACTGCTAGGCTTAATACATGAATTATGGGAACTTGATCCAAATGACATAGGGAAAGCACATTCTGTATCACCCATTAAAATCACCAGAAGCCGCAACAACCCCCTTCCCAATATTTGTCAATACCAATTGAGGCAAAAAGCCATAGAAGGAAAAGAACACTTGATATAAGCTTACATGAAGAAAGGGCTTATTGTGCCTTGTACCAGCCCTTATAACACTACCATTGTGCAAGTTAAAAAACCTAATGGTGAAATAGGAGTGATTAAGAAGGTGGAGGAGTAGGATGTGGAGCTAACCTCCCCCCCCCAAATACATTAAAAATACATCTACAAGTGGAATGATTCTTACAGATATCTACTGAATGCCAGCAGAAGACCTCAGACTTCTAAAATGGCAAGAAAACCCCCATTAAACCAGGTAAGACAAAAGGAAAAAGAGAGAGAAAGGAATTGGGATGAGGCTTGTGCCAGGGAGGGAGCTGTTAAAGAAGAAAGGTTCCTGCACCCTGGGAAGTCTCCTCATAGGCAGGGAGATCAGCCTGTATAGAGGGGGAGCTTCAGAACATAGGAGGACAGCAAGTAGCCACTTTGCAGAAGGCAAAACAGAGAGTGGCAAAGAAAGTCAGCACCACTGCCCTGAGCTCCCCGGCCTGAGACACTTGCCCACCAATGAGGGTGGTGGCTGGGTGCTGAAGCTGAGGCTTGAGGTCAGACCAGGAAGAGAATAGGAGGTGGGAGTACAAAGACAGCCTGAAGAGGCTAGACTTGGGCAACTGAGAGTGTGCTCAAAGGAAGCCTGGGCCCACCAGAGAGGCAAGGCAACACTTTTGGGGAGGCATGTGAGGAGAGGCAACACTTTGGGGGAGGCATGTGAGGAGAGGGGCAGGACCACCATAAGAGTTCTTTCCCTATGATTAGGGAACAGGACACTCTCAGGCAACAGGACACTGTCTACAGGAGCTCTGGAGGTGGGTGCAAGCCACTGCCACCACTGTGGACTCCAGAGGCAGACATGGGCTACTGCCGCCTATGAGACCCATGAGGAGGCACCTGGCACTGCTCTCACTGTCCCAGTACTATGTAAAAACCACTACAACTGTAGATCCTATATCAAGGGGATAAGAGCCAGCACACAGCAAGGAAAAATACAGCAAACATCGAAACTAAAAGCAGTCCCTTGATCCCAGACAAGATAGGGGTGTAGAAGATATACTGTGTTCTTAGACTGGAAGAATCAATATCATCTAAATGACTATACTACCCAAGGCAATCTACAGATTCAACACAATCCCTATCAAACTAACAATGGCATTCTTCACAGAACTAGAACAAAAAGTTTTTAATATTTATATGGAAACTCAAAAGATCCCAGATAACCAAAGTAATATTGAAAAAGAAGAACAGAGCTGGAGGCATCATGCTGTCTATCTTCAGACTGTATTACAAAGCTATAGTAATCAAAATAGTATGGCACTGGCACAAAAAAAACAGACACACAGAAGAATGGAACAAGATGGAAAGCCCAGAAATAAACCCATGTTCCTATGGTCAATTAATCTACGACAAAGGAGGCAAGAACATACAATGGAGAAAAGATGGCCTCTTCAATGAGTGGTGCTGGGAAAACTGGACAGCTACTTGTGAAAGAAAGAAATCTGAACATTCTCTAACACCATATACAAAAATAAACTCAAAATGGATTAAATACCTAAATATAAGGGAGAAAACCTTTGCAAACAAAGTGACCAACAAGATTAATCTCCAAAATATACAAACTCACTCAACTATATATCAAAAAACAAACAACCCAATCAAGAAAATGGGCAGAATATCTAAACACACATTTCTCCAAATAAGACAGACAGATGGCCAAAAAGCACATGAAATGATGCTCAACATGGCTAATTTTTAAAGAAATTAAAACTACAATGAGGTTATCACCTCACACTAGTCAGAATGGCCATCATCAAAAAGTCTGTAAACAATAAATACTGAAGATGGTGGAAATAAAAGGGACACTACACTGTTGGTGGGAATTTAAATGTACAACCACTATGGAGGTTCCTTACAAAACCAAAAATTGAACTACTATATGATCCAACATTCCCACTCCTAGAAATACATCCAGAGGAAATCTTAATTTGAAAAGATGCATGCACTGCAATGTTCATTGCAGCACTATTTATAATAGCCAAGACATGGAAGCAACCTAAATGTCCATCAACAGATGAATGGAAAAAGAAGATGTGGTACATATATACAATGGAATACTGTATTCAGCTATAAAAAAGAATGAAATAATGTTATTTGCAGCAACATAGATGGACCTAGAGATTACCATACTAAGTGAAGAAAATCAGACAAATATCATATACCACTTATATGTGGAATCTGATTCAAAAACTATACAAGTGAACTTATTTACAAAACAGAAACAGACTCAAAGACTTTGAAAACAAATATATGGTTACCAAAGGGGAAATGTGCTATTGAGGGAGGGATAGATTGAGGGTTTGGGATTGACATATACATATTACCAAATATAGACTAGATAATCAACAGGGACCTACTCCATAGCACAGGGAACTCTAATAAAAATTCTGTAATAATCTACATGGGAAAAATAACAATCATATGTGTGTATATATGTAAGTGGATTACTTTGCCATACATCTGAAACTAAAACAACATTGCAAATACGCCTTACTCCAATGTAAAATATAAATTAAAAAAGAAAAACTAATGGCAAGGGTTGGAGGTTTGTACAAGATGTGAGATCAATCAATGGTATTCCTCACCATTCTATAGTGTCAACCCCCCATAAATTACTGTCCTATATTCCTAAAAACAGTGACTTGTTTTTTGTGATAAGTCTCTGCAGAGCTTTCTTTAGTACCCCTGTACATCCTGATGATTGGTATCTTTTTGCCATCACTTGGAATGAACAGCAATATATGTGGACTGTAACGCCACAAGGATATACTTAAAATCCCACTTACTTTCTCAGATGTCGAAGGTGGACTTAGATGATCTAAGTTTTTCCTCATAAGTCAGTTTTGAAATACTATATAAATGATTTGCTGTCATATTCGAATTCTTCGGTAAACAGCAAGACACCCTTTACTTACTTCAGAAGCTATCTTAAAAGGAACATAAAGTGTCCAAGGAGAAATTAAAATTTTGCAAAGTTAATGTGAGATGATATTTAAATGATATTTAAAGAAAGGCTTTTAACTTATTTAGAGTAAAAGACATTTTGACTTTCCCCGCCCCTGAGACAAAAGAACACTCAAGGGGATTCTTAGACCTTGTAGGTTACTGCAGGAATTGGACTCCAGATTTTTCTAATTGGTCCAAGAACTATATAATTTGCTTAAACAAGACCAACCTGAACCTCTTTATTGGGAAAGAGAACATTTTGAAGCCACATACACCCTAAAAAAATTCCTGGCAAAGGCTCCATCCAGCCTCAGGACATCCAAATTATGATTTACCCTTTTTTTTCTTTGTATATGAAAACAAGGGTGTCACTACACTAGGAGTATTAACCTAGCAACCTGGCAGCTACCACTGACCAATAGGTTGTTACTGGCAACAACCAGATTTGGTCCTAAGGGCCTTCTCCCTTATCTCTGAGCTGTCAGAGCAATAGCTGTGCTGTGTCGGGCCACAGAAGAGATAGTCATGGATCACCCTCTCACTGCCTTTATTCCCCACTCTGAGGAAGCTTTACGGAACTTTCATACAAACATTACTCAGCAAACTATTTAATTTCTCATGAGTCTGACTTGCTCTCACCAAACATAACTTTCCACACAGGTATAACAAATTTAATCCAGTCACCTTGCTCCCAGAAGAATCAGACATCAATAATGGAAAACATAATTGTATTGTTTTAACTGACAATCTTTTATTCCTATTATTCCTACAATTGATCTTCAAGAAATACCTATGGAGATTCCTGATTTTATATTATTCACTGAAGGTTCATATCTGCGAGAACCTCGTGGAAAGTACCAGGTTTATCATGCCATTGTTTCTCCAGGGTCTGTCTTTGAAAATGCTCCCTTGCCTAATGTAAAAGGCTGAAATAATAGCACTACCAAGTGCCTGCCAGTTTGCAAAAGGAAAATCTGCTAATATTTACACGCTATGCTTTTAGGGTGACATATGATTGTGGCATGCTTTGGAAATAGAGTATTTCAACATCCTTAGTACAGACTATCAAAAATGGAAAACAAGTAGCAGAACTATTAGATACAAATCTGCTTCCAAATACACTTGCTATTATTAAAGCATGGGGTCATTCAAAGTCTGACAATGCAGAAGTAAGAGGAAACTCTTTCAGATCAGGCTGCCAAAACAGTGGTTTTACAAAACAATTAACCACTGCCTTTCCCTTTGAGACTTCTAGTAACCTTACTGATATCTTGTTAAAGATTCAGGGAACACTACCAGAAAAAGAAAAGGACATCTGGGCACAGAGGGAGGAATTCTCAACTCCAAGAGCATTCCTGGTGGGAATACAGATTCTGCAGCCCCCATGATCCAAAGGTCACTCCTCAAAATACTCTAAGAAAGTAAAGATCTTTGTGGCACAGGCAGTGTGGTATTATCTCTGGTATCCCACAAAAATGTGAGACACTTCCAGCCACAAACCCACTAACTTATGGCACCAGGAAGGTTGTACTGGAATGGACTTCTCCAGCACTAATAAGCAACGAAGACTAAGATGACAAAGGACCCTTATGGACTAAGTCCTCTAATGACGAACTCCCCTGAGACATTGTATAGCCGGACAAAGAGAGTGCTGTTTATGACTTCATGTCTCAGAACCCCAGTCTATTCAGCTGGCCAACAGATGCACCCCAGTAAATTCCAGGTATCAAATACCCAAAAGGATTTTCTCATTGGCTGAAACACCAAGCTCTTTGGAACACATAAAAAGAAAGAAGGAAAAACCTCATCTACACTTTTCTTTCTTATATATACATTAACAGCTTTAGGTAAGTTTTGGATTTCTTAGAGCCACACTAACACCTAAGAGGGATGACCTGAAGGGTTTGAGAGTATATGATGTTTTACAGAGGACCACACTGCACAGAAACTTTCTTGAGCTTGGCAGGTGACCTAGTGTCCATCCAACTGATTCCTTGACCAAATTATCCTTTCATGGGTTCCTTCTTGAGGTGACAAATACCTAATGGCTGTCAAATACATGATCCATGCCCACCAGGGATCTGGCTGTGGCTTCCAAGAAATCCCCTAGCATAGCTTTTACCTCATGTCCCTATTAATCCCCAGCAAAGTTTAAGCAGACACAAGTCTGGTGAGATCCACAAACTCACCAGACTCCAGGGCAGGTCCAGGCTTATAGGGCCTAAGCCTGTGTCTAACCCCACAGAATTTACTTCTTATGACAAATGACCCAGTAGACAGAGACAAAGAAAGACACTGGTTATCTCTGAGAAGAAAAGGATCAACAATCCAGAGTGCTCTACCAATTTTCCAAAGAGTAGGAGTCAAGGAACTAGCTGCACAAATATATTCACCTGCTAATTCAAATTTAGAGTGAAGGAAAAAAAAAAAAAGATTCTCATAACTTTCACTCCATCAGATCCTACAGACTGAAATTCTGGGAGGTTGACATGGTAAGAAATTTTACATTCTGCCACCCTTTGCCAGACGTCCCAGGATCTCTTCATCTTCAGGAGCCTTCAGGAGGAAGCAGCTTTTCATCCAGATTTTGTCAGCCTGTGAATTATCTTGATGACTCCATCAATTGGAGTTCTTAGTTCATTTGGCTGGCAATTAAAATGACATAAGGCATACTAATAGGAGAAAATCCAATTTATTACATACATATAGGTAATCCAAAAAAGCATGAAGATTTCCAAAGACAGAAAGGCAAGATGAAGTACATATACTATTCTGGAGCAAGGAGGTGGCAAGTGCCTGGGACTTCAAAGGGAAGTAAGGTGATTCACAGCAAGATAAAAAGAGTTAAAGTTTGGTAAAAAAATGTTTGCTGGCCAAGGAAGACAAAGGGACATAGTCAGGACTTGGATGAAACAGGCCTTGCTAGGTTCCTCCCTGTATACCATACCTAGTTCATATTTTGTTATCCATGGTGATAGTGATAGCTCATTCCTGGGATAGGCCACCTATCTTCAGTTCTTTTAGGCAGTAAAGGACAAGAAGCATTTGGACCTTTACTTATTTTCAGCATGAAATGATCCACATGCCAACAGGTACATCTTGAGGCAGCCTGCCCTGAACCCCATCATCTGGAGTTCAGGGCAGCTGAATGATGCCATATTATAATTCAGTGTTGACCATAGCATTCACTTGTGGCCAAAGCCAGGTCAGCCTTGGTGAGTGGAAGTTTATGTTAGTGAGTTAGGCATAACCTCCAATCCTGCACCAAGGCCACATTGTTCATGAGCTAACCAGGCAATTACAGGGGTGGCTGGGGAAAGCGGCTATTATTCACAGATGGGGCATCCTATCCACTTGATTATTAAAATCTTCCTTTGCTGAAGTCATCTTTTGATGAGCATTCACATGGACACAAATATCTTCATATCTTTTGCTTATTCAGACACATCTATCCACATACCTTTCTCCAAATTTCCTTGTCTTTAATTTTGTTCATCCCAAGTCCTTGACCATTCAGCCAAACCTCTGGTCACAGTCCATGAATCAGTATATAATTGCACATCTGGCCACTTCTCCTTCAGGTAAAGTGAACAACCAGATACACTACTCAAAGTTCTACTCACTGGAAGGATTTCTCTTCACCATTGTCTTTTCAGGATGTCCCAGAAAGAAGTCATACTGCTACAACTGTCCACTTTCAGATGCTTCCTGTATGTCATACAGAACCACCTGAAAACCAAGCCTAAGTCTTTTTTTCCTTTGTCAACTGACCACAGGAAACTCATGAGGCAATGCATGCAGGATGGGAGAGAGAAACCAATGTAGCTGGAGCGGGAACCATGGACACTGGGGCCACTTTCTCATCTAACGTGTGCCTTCAGGGCCTGTGCAGGCCCAATCACATGTATACCATTTCTACTCAATGCAGTGCTGCTGTCCATACCCTACTTCTGGGCTTAATGGATCAGATTCATGGTGGATAGCTCAGGTCATACAGTAACTTGATGGTCTATGCTTAAATGTTTAGTCTCTACTAAAGAGCAGTAGTAGACCAGAGCTACTTCTCAAAAGAAGAGTAGGTATCCTTATGGATGTTATCAGAAAATGGCACAGCTTTTCTCCAAAATCCCAAGGAACTAAAGAAGTAGCTGTGGTTTACCTGTAGGAGCCTGCTAAAGGCTCCAAACAGGATCCCTGTCTGCCACTTGACACTTTAAGCACCAATGAATCTGCTGGGCCATACGACCCAAGTGATAAAGCAGCTTACACAGAAGCCTGGACCTGTTGCAGAGCCTTCTCTTGTTCTGGACTCCTCTGAAAATTAGAAGTCTTTTGAGTCACTCAGTCAATGGGTCAGGGTAGCACATTCAAATGAGGAATATATTGACTTCGAAATCCAGAGAGGCTCTCTAAGAATTGTGCCTCTTTTTGGTTTTAGGATGGACCAGATTCAACAACTTATGTTGCACCTTAGAAGGAATATCTTGACATGCCCGACACCACTGTGCTCCCAGAATTTTCACTGAGGGCTGAGTGTCCATCAACTTTTATTGGATTTCCCATGGTCTGACATGCAAATATCTTACCATAGGTCTAGAGTAGTTGCTATTTCTTGCTCACTTGGTCCAATTAGCATAATGTCATCAATGTAATGGACCAGTATGAAATCTTATCAGGGTTTGTAAAAGCAATCAAGAACTAAATTACGATATAGAGCTAGAGAGTTGATATACCCTTAACAATAACTGCAGGATATCCTTCCCAGCACATCATGTATGATCATACATAGAGCACTGCCAACCAGAAGAGCCAAGCTGAGCTTCAGTATCTAGAGTTTTTAATTGGGATTTCATTACATATAAATGATTAATTAAATCATTTCCCATGTAGTTGAATTCAGTCTCCAGGTCCAACATTCTCTCCCTGAATGTCAGGCTGGTATCTCTGTGGCTCAAAGCCCCAATCTCTAATCATGTGGTTGGTCTTTCTGACATGGCCAGCTCCTCTTCTTGAGTCATCTCCCCAGCACAAACTATTAGGGCACACCATGAGTAACAAAGATAATCTTATCACTTGAGAAATTTCAAAGATTTAAAGGCTACTTCCAGAAATCAGGGATAAAAGCCAGCTAAATTTTTGTTCCATGAGTCTAGAGACTGCCTCCCAGTAATCAGAGACAAAGGCCAGCCAAATTATTTATTACATCAGCATATATAGCTGTGAGAGAGGTTTCTCCAAAACATGGGATTACACACTTTTTTTTTTTCATTCAGGAAAACTCTATGACAGATCAAACCAGAATCTAGACTGGCACTCTGACCTGGCTCCTTAATATTAAGTATTCTTTGATAACATAAGTTTTTAGAATATCCACAGTATTCCAACATGTGGATTACCATAATTCACATTTACCCATTCATCTACTGATGGCCATTTAAATTGTTTTCAGCTTTCTTCACTTTGAATAACGTTTTGATTCTTAAGGATACATATTATTGAGCTGCTCTATATCAGGCAACATAGAAGGCTCTGGAGATACAATGCTAAGCAAGGAGTTCTTGCCTTCAGATATTATAAACCACTGAACAAAACAAATTAATATCACATTATGATAAAATTCAATTGAGAGATTACAAATTTCCTATGGGAGCATAAAGCAGGAGCATCTTTATCTAGGGCAGCAACCAATTTTTATTGCTTACATATCCCCTAAAAGAAGTTTTAAAAAATTATGTTCTTTCCTCACATATATGTAAGCTGATATCTACAAGTTTTCTAATGTTTAAATAGTTAAAATTATATAATCCTTGCAATATTGTAAGTATTACAATTTTAAAACAACACTGAAACTCTTTAATATTTGTCCAAAGAGAAGAGGAGAAACTTCATACTTGCCATTATTTATTGTTTAAAATACACAAGTTGGTACTTCTTCAATGGTTAGAAATTTTATATCATTTCTTTTTCTCCTTGAAATGATACTTCCATTCTATTTCCCTCCACAGATTTTTATCCAAAAAAATTAACATTTAAAATTTTTAACTTTTAATTATTACCCTATTACATTTCCCTCAATAAAATAAATATATTAGTTGATATTTCTTTATTTTATTTCTTATTACTATAAGACTCTATTAAAAAATCTTCTCTGGATTAAATTACAACAAAAATTATTAGCAGTATACAACCTATCAAGTAATATGTAGAAGCAAAATTTTACTGGAAGTATAATTTAATGAGGTGAATGGCGCTTTAATTTGTTTATCCTTGGTTGAATAATACTTCAGGCTAAATGAGATAAGATCCAACATTATCTTTATTTTAGTTTTATAAATTAAACTGTGAAACCTTGTTTATATAAACATATGGGAACTGAAGGAGATTTACTGTAGGAAATTTACTCAATTCTTTGGATTTTTTCCAAGTTACATTCAGAAATCACTTAATAAGCTATCATCAGAAATTATACCTAATGTGCATTATCTGACAACCCAATCTGATCCTATTGCAATTTTGTTGAAAGCAAAAAATTTGAAACCACCTAACTCACTAAAGAATTTATTACCCAGCAATTACAGTTATTCGCTTTCTCAATCTCTGTAAAGTAAACTAGAAAAGGGCTTTTACCAATGCTTAACAAATGATTATTACTTTGTTGACCTGAAATAGACAGATATTTCCCTGCAAAGATGATTTATTTGGGATCAGCAGAGAAGTGCAATTCAGGATCTGCAACCCTGTGAGTCACATACAAATTCTCACACTGCAAGGCAAAGGAGAATGCTTTTATAGAGGGGAAAAGGAAATTAGGAGGGTTATAGTAAACAAAGAGTCCATGACTTTCATTGGCTGAAACCTTGTCAGGAAAAAAAGAGTTTTTCTTCTTCCTGTTGGGCTCTGCTATCACTTTTATCACAGAGTATGAAAGTTCCCCTTTTTGATCTCCCAACTCTATTTAATTGACGTTTCAGTTTATTAATTTTTTACAAGTTGTAGCTGTTACTCCTGTGGTGAGGCACTTCCTTTAGTTTGAGACCTAAAGCAGGAATGGCCCTATGGAGATGTTTCAAATGAAGGCAAGTGGTGGGGCCTTAATATGCCTACACTGAGCTAGTCACTACATGAAGGCTGACCCCAGGGAGGACTATAGCATTGAGAAGGGCAGATTTGTAAGCAGCCATCAAGTTGGAAACAGGGCTGTGAGAAGTCACCATTCCAAGCAGCCAGAGAAATCGGTATCTTGATTTTAAAGGGAGAATCTGGGATGTACACCACAGCAATCACTTTGTGATGGTTAATTTTATGTATGAACTTGACCTGCCATGGGGTGCTCAGATTAAACATTTCTGATTGTGTCTATAAAGGTATTTCTGAATGATGTTATTAGCTCTTGAATCCATGAACTCAATAATGTAGCCTCTACACCCACCCCACCCCCCACCCCCCAATCACCCTTGCACCATCTAATCTATAAAAGGTAGAGGAAGGAGAAAGTCGCCCCTTTTATTCCTGCCTCACTGTTTGAACTAGGACATTTCACCTTATTTCCTCTTGCCCTGGGACTAAGATTTACGCTGTCAGCTCCCTGGTTGTCAGGACTTCAGACCAGACTGAAGAACAACACTGGCTTTCCTGGGTCTCTAGACTGCAGACCACAGCTGATGAGACTTCTTAGCCTCTATCATCTCATAAGCCAATTTCTCATAATACATAAGTGAAGTAAATAAATACCTCTAACCTATTGGTTCTTTTTTTCTGGAGAACTTCGATTAATACACTACATATAATTTTTTTCGTGTTACTGTATTTAAATGTAAACATTTAATTTTTTGTAAATATTCGACTTAACTCTACATTTAAATATACTTTCTATCAAATCTTGAAGCTGACAATTTAGCAGAGGCTACTTAATACTCTTCTCTGTAACAACCTGCTCCCTTTTGAATTATAATTCTGAGAAAGACAAAGAGAGAGGAGGGACTGAAACTTACCCTAGATTTGTTAATGACGGCAATAAATTTGACCTTCGTCCAGGTTCTTTCTAAAATTCTGCTGTTGGCTTATGACACTCCCTTGGGATACCTCAGGGTTACAACATTCAGTGGCACTGGGGGAGGGACACGAAACAAACTGTTAAGTGAAAATTGCCATAATTTTACTGCCCCACTCTACAGCAAATGTGAATTCTGAATGTCACAACCCAAGGCAAAATATCTTGTTTCTGTGTATGCTTTGTCTTTCGTGGAAATATACGTAAGGCAAAGTAAGTAAAACAAAACAAACTAAAAACAACTTTATGGTACCTTGACCAAAGGTGATTTCTCCAATACCAATATTTCAAATGGTCCCGGTTCTTACTCCCAGAACAATGTAGCTTAGTAAAATTCAGAATGAGTGAGAAATAGGACTTTTTTTTCTAAAAGAGAGAGAGGCCAAATGTAAAAAGTAGCTGAGAAAGGAGTCCAGAAAACCGTCTGACCCAGGTGATGGAATGTCAGGTAAATTTTAAGGAATAGGAGATCCCGGTGTGGCTGACTAGTATTCATGAGGATGCAGATTCAATCCCTGGCCTTGCTCAGGGGGTTAAGGATCTGGCATTGCCATGAGCTGTGGTGTAGGTTGGAGAAGTAGTTCAGATCTGGCAGTGCTGTGGCTATGGCATAGGCCAGCAGCTATAGCTCTGATTCAACCCCTAGCCTAGGAACTTCCACATGCTGCACCAGTGGCCCTAAAAAGCAAAAAAAAAAAAAAAATTTAAGGAATATATTTGGAAGTTGAGGATCTAGAAATGATTTCTATCTTTTTTTAAAAAAAATGTCATTCATGACTTTAATTTGCTTTTGTGGTAATAGCCTCCTAATTGGCCTTACTGGCTCTTCTACTCCATCCTCTCTATTGCAAAAGTCATCTAGGGATGGTAAAATTAGTCACAAAATTCCCTTCCTATAAACCTTAACTCCTCCATGCTCTGGGGTTTAAGCTGTTTAAGCTGGTATACAAGGCTCTCACTTGTCAATCCCTTTAGCTTCATCTATGATGGGTGTTCCTCTTCTTTCACACTATCCACTGATATACTGAAACAACATTGCTTCCCCAAATGCCCAAATGGCTATTCACACCTTTGAACATAATGTTTATTTCAACTGAACCCGCTTTTTCCCTTGAGTAAATTCTTAATTATCTTTCAGGAAACAATTCAAGGGCTACTTCCTCTTAAAGTCTTCTGTGAGCCTCACAGTATTGATTAGGTTTTTTCTTGTGCTACTACAAAACTCTGTCATAATTCCTGTATCTCGTACTAGAATATATTGCATATTTATTTTTCTTGCTAAACTGCAGACTTCTGATGGCAGAAACCTTACTTAATCACTTCTTTATTCTCAGTGCACAGTAGTGCCTGGCATATAGGTCTTAATGATTGTTTGTTGGATTAATAAAAAAAGAATAATAATAAAGCCATCCTAATAGGACATAAAGTCTATATTCCAAAAGCTAAAACTATGCTGGAACACACACCAAAAAAATCATTAATGAATATAAAGAGCATGCAGGAGTAGGAAGAGAATGGAAGGATAATATCCAATTCAACGAGGAAAATGAGAAATCCTTCTAAGAGGAAGTGACATAGGATGAGTATTTAACAGATGGGTATGAATTAGTTTAATGGGTGATGCAGTAAAAGGTATTGAAGAGAGCAAAAAAAGCTTTTGCAAAAATACAATATGAGAGAACAAGGTAAGTTACTGGAAGTATGTATATATTTTTCAATATGCCCCAACTTTGTACAGAAGAGGGATGGCCTCCTACCAGGTGAGAGTCTTGGTCATCTCAAAATAGAATAGGCACCTCCTTGTCTGGTTTCTAAAGTATAGGGAGTACTTGAGCCAACCCTCAATCAACAGCCTCTATTATCACTCTTCTTTTACGATTCTGCTCAAATATCTTTCCTATGGGAAAGCTTTCTCAGCCCCCCATCCAAACTGAACTGGGTGTCCTTCTTTGTGTTTCCTGTGATTTTCCCCACCATCCCTTGACTTCCAAATGATCAGTTTATGTGCCTCGCCACCTTTTCTAGTTCTGTACTGAGCCTGACAGTCACATTTATTTTTATATTCCCTAATACCTAGCTATGTACGCTGTGTATTCTCAATCACAGCACAGAACATCTGGGGAGCTCTCAAAAAATGATATAACAATAACTGCCATTTATTGTCCACCATGTGTCTACCAAGTTTTTCTCAAGTTTTGAGGACCCAGGAACTACTGAATGGGAATTCAAACCATAAGGAATCAAATAAATGCTCATTACTGTCAATCTTATTACCAGTGATATTAAGAAATATTTTAAACTCAGTTGCTATTATAAAAACTCAAGTGAGAACCTTTAACTCTTGATATCTAGAGTTCCTAGTATGACAAAGGGCTAGTTTTATATTCACATGTTATCCAGTTCTTTACACAGCAATGAAGAGATACAGTCACTGACTATTTCCTTTAATATAAATTAGGATCAAGAGGCATATTATTAATAATTATCCTCCATATACACTTAAGTGTGGAACAGAACTTAGACTTAATCTCCTTTATTAGCAAGGCAACACCCATTCTTTCTGCAAACATAGTGGGTATCTTGGAATTATATATCCTGAGGCACCTTTAACAGGTTACATTACAGCTTATGAAATCATCAGTAGCAAAGAGAAATATATCTTCTCTATAACATGGGATTTCAGTGATGAATAAAAGAAAAAGCTGTTGTGCACTTTTCCCTCAAATGTGTACAGCACATGTGATAAATGCTGATTCTTATTCTGCATACCAGTAGGTCCATCAAATTATGAGGGGATAAGCAATGAGATCCTGCTGTACAGCACAGGGAACTATATCTAATCACATGAAGTGGAACATGATAGAGGATAATGTGAGAAAAGGAACGTGTGTGTGTGTGTGTGTGTGTGTGTGTGTGTGTGTGTGTGTGTCTGACTGGGTCACTTTACTGTACAGCAGAAATTGACAGAACACTGTAAATAACTATAATAATTTTTTTAAATTATGAAAACAAAATACCTGCTAGATTGTACATGTAAGAGCAACCGCTCATGCACATTATGGGAAATTAATCTATTGCTGCATAATAAATTACTATAAACTTAGTGACTTAAAATAATAAACTTATTACTTTAGTTTCTGTGAATCAAGAATTACTTAAATGGTTCTGAGTGACTGTCTCTCATAAGGGTGCATTTAAGCTGCCACCCAAGGCTACAGCCATCTAAAGGCTTGACTGGGGATGATCTGCTTCCAAGATAACTCACCAGTCACTTCCCCACCAGAATGCCAAAACGACAGAATCTAACTTTCAGAGAGTAGGCAGAGGAGAACGAAGACGGACAGGAAAAGGAAGGGGAAGGAGAGGAGGTGTTCCTGTAAAGGTACATCATTCAAACAATGGCAGATTTCTCATCTAAAACTATGGAGGCCAGGGGAAATAAAATGACACAATATTTTTCAAATGCTTAAAGAAAAGAATTGTTAATTTTGAATCTGTATCTGACAAAGCTACTCTCTAGAAACAAAAGGGAAACAAAGACATCCTCATTAAAATTAAGAGAAAATAAGAGAATTTATTGCTAGCAGATTTACCCTTAAAGAATTGCTTAAAAAAATCCACAAAGAAAGAAAATAGTAACATAAGAAGGCTGCCTGCCCCTGCTAAGAGGAAAGCAGACCAGTTGAATGAGCAAAAAAAATGAAAAATACAAATGCCCATCTTTCACTTCATGAGATTCTTTAATATTCTATGGTTGATACAAAGCTAAAATACCATCTGATGTGTTCAATGTATGCAGGGAAAACATTTAAGACAGTTGTACTTAAAAGATGAAGGGGTTAAGGAGATCTCAAATGAAAGTAAGGTTTCTAGACTCCATCAGAAGTGGTAAAAAAACAACACCAGTAGACTGTTATGTGTATATACAGAAATATCTAGATATATACAACATGATATAATTTTAAAATGCCATATAGAAATCAAAATGAAACTCTAAAAACGTTCAAGTTACCCACCAGATGGCAAGCAATGAAAAAGAACAAGAAAAAAAGGGAACTAGCAAAAGACAAATAACAAAATGGCAGACTTACACCAGCTAAAAGAAAGAGGTTGGCAGAGATTTTTAAAACACAATCCAGCTATTGTCTACAAGAATTTCATTTCACACATAACATAGCAGGTTGAAGGTAAGAAAGTAGAAAAAGATATATCGTGTAAATAATCAAAAAGGAAAGCAAGAATGGCTTACTTAATACCAGAAAAAGTAGACTTAAGAGCAATGAAAATTACTAAGGACTAAAAGGGTTATAATATCATGACATTATGTAGCTACTATATTTGAAACCATGAGTGGTAGTAATAAAGGCAGCAGTCATAAACACATAGCTTTAAAATATGTGATAAGAAGTCATCTGCCATGTCACTGACGATATAGCCTTTAGCTCAGATGGTCAGAATACAACATTTACTCCCATGATTTTTTAAAAAATCCAGTTTTATATATGAAAATATATTACGTGCATGCAGCTTACTAAGTCAAATAAATTAACGATTACATATATTTACCATGTCTAGTCTAAAAAATGAATTTCCAAAAACAGACTATTTTGAAAGGGGTCTAGGACATAGGCGTAGCAGTAGATGAAATAATAATGACAGAATGGTGTGGTTTAATTAAAAGGATGACATGATCTGACTTATGTTTCACAGTGGCTGCCTGCTGAGGACAGACTGAAGGGGTTGTTAAGGGAAGAAGCAGAGAGACCAGCCAGGAGGCTACTGCAATAATCCAGTAATCCAATAGTATAATGTAATCCAGTAAAAACCCCGTAACCCAGTGGTACAACAGTGGTGCCTCAAACCTGATGATAGCAGAGGTGCTGAAAAACCGTCAGACTCTCGACATACTCTGAAAGTAAATGCAGCAAGATCTACTGACAGAACAGAGGTGTGGTATGCAAGGAAAAGAGAAGTCAAGGTTGTTTTGACTTGAGCCACTGGAAAAATTAGATTTGCCCTGTACTAAAATAGGGAAGACCAAGAGCAGCATCAGTTGAGGGGGGAATATTCAGGAGTTCAATTTTTGGTCCTGTTAAGTTGGAGAAGCCTGCTACACCTCAAAGTCAAGATGAGTACCAGCTAGATGCTAGATTCTGGAGTTCAGAGATGAGATCAGGACTGGGGTTGTAATCTGGGGAATTATTAGCATGCAGGTGACAGTTAAAGTCATGAGACTAGACAAGCTCATCCAGGGAATGACCACAAACACAGACATAGAGAGGTCCAACGACTGAGCCCTGGGGCTCCCGAATGCTTAGAAGATAGGGAGTTGAGGTGGAAGTAGAGTCTGCAACTGACAGTGAGGATAGGGGAAGAGAGATATGAAGATAAAAGATGGTACAAAATAATCATCTAGGAGAGCAGGAGAGTGAAGAGCCTAGGGAAATACATGGCGGGGCAGCATGATGGTTAAGGTAAATGATCACAAATTTAAAAAGTCAACATGGTTGTACTTTTTCCCAACCACAATGGGCTGTTCAGGGGCAGGCACAGATCAGACAGGATTAGGATTAAAGCAAGCAAATGAGAAAGCAGTGAGGGAATTAAAGGTATATAAAAGGAAGTAAAAAACAAAAACTGTTAGAAATGTTTAGGATCGGGAAGATTTCCATACAGGATATTACGGCATACTACAAAGCTATAATACATTTTTTAAATTCAGTGGCGGTGTCAGACTACACTTTTACTAGTGGAACAGAAAGGAATTTTCAGAAACACATGTAACAATTTAGTATATAATAAAAGTGGTAGGTCTAATCATTGGGGACAGCTATTTGATAAATGTTATAGGAACAAACAGCTTAACCAGCTGGAAAATACAGATAATGATTGATTCCATTAAGCACTGTCAACCAAAACAAATCACAGAGAAATTAAAGATTTAAATGTTTAAGGATTAAATAGCAGCCTTACAAGAAAATATTCATGAACATGTATAGAATGTAGGTAAGAATGTATTTTCATCTATGATATATGAATGAAAAAGATCAAGTTTCAATGTAATATTTATATTATGAATTTGGGTATATAAGTGCAAAGACTACAGCAAACTTTTAACAAGATATGTCTGGATGTTTCTATTTTGAGTAACTGTATTTGTTTCTACAAGCTTTACTGTGTTTTGCAAACTGTCTATAAGGAACACATATTACTTTTGTTTAGCTTTTATAATATTTATTATTTTTAATTAGAGAAGCAATATATAGTCGTAACAAATGAAATAATGAAGAGATGTATAAAGATAAAGTTACTAACATTTACCCCATCCTCCACCCCATCTAACTCTTTCCATTTCTAGCCACTTGAGGTAATCAAATTAACAGACTGGTGTCCATCCTTCTCCATGTTCACACTCACGCTCACACACACACACAGTTTCATAATTTTCTTTTCAAAGTATGATCATATTTATTGTTAAATACTTTGCTCAACTACTTGCTTTTTCACTATCCAAATCAATGAAAAAAAAATCTAAACTACTCACATTAAGATGCTACAGATAAACCATAATGTATACAAGCAGTCTCCTTTTGATGAAGAACTGATAACTCTAATTTGGAGTTACTGCAAAGAAAGCAATAAACACGCTTGGATTTGTATTCTTATATGTTGATGGACTAATATCTATAAAATGGAGTCCTAAAAGAATTAAAAGGTATATGTATGCTTAGTTGCAAAAGATACTGTCAGATTACTTTTTCCAATTATAGTAACTATGACAGGCAGAATTCTAAAATGACCTTCCCCTCTTCACCATGTATGCCCCTTGTAATAATCCACGGTACTATGAATGTTTCAGATCCCTCGATTATGTTATATGACCTTAAAAAAGGGAGATTTTTCCACATGGGCCTTACAGAATCACACAAGCTTTTTAAAAGCAGAGTTTCCTCCAGCTGACCATAAAAAGGGAAGTCACGGATTTGAAGCACAAGAAGACCTCAACTTGCCATTATTGGTTTGAAGATGGAGAGGGCCACATGTTAAGGAATTTGGTTACTTAAGATTGCTAAGAGTAGCCTGTGCCTGGAACCTAGCAAGGAAATAGGGACCTCAGTCCTAAAACTACAAGGAAATGAACTCTGCCAATAACCAGTGAGCTTGGAAGAACCCCAGGTAAGAACTGTGGCCCCAGCAAACACTATGATCCTGAGCAGGGAATCCAGCCATGCTATCCCTGGACTTCCAACCTACAGGCACTGTGAGATAACACGCTTGTTCCCACGCTATAGTGTGGGAACATTATAAAGCAATAGGAAATAACACAGTAAGATTCGCCCTCCTACTAGCAATGTACGAGGTGCTTATTTTCTTCATTGTCCAACCAGCATCAAAACTTAACTATATTTTTTTAATTGAGTTAATTTGTTAAGTTTTAAAAAAGATCTCATTTTTTTATGCATTTTGATAAAGAATATATTTATCTTACATCTATGTTTATTTAGATTTCCCCTTCTGTGAGTTGCCTATTAACATATTTTGACCACTATTCTGAGTCATTTGTCTAATTCTTGTCAAGGGTTTGAGCAATCCCTAAGCAGGAGTGTAGGTGTTAAACTGACTTGCTACACTTTCAAAATTTAATAGGTAAAGAAACAATAAGCTCAAATTGATTTAGAAAGTTTGTCATCAGAGTAGAGCAGGCAGCCTGAGCTCCATGTTCACATCTGTAACCTTGTCCCCAAATCCTTTGTGGGGAGAAAGGGGGCCTGTGTGGGTGCTGCACAAGAGGACCCTGTCCCAGATGATGAAGCCAGAGCTTAGGAAATTTTCAGTCTTTTCTGGGACTCCAAAAAGTCCTTTACAAACTCTGCCCCACAAACGGCTATCATCTTTATTATCCTAGTCAGGAAATAAATCTGCTTTCTGACCCAAAGGCAGACACTATCTCTAATTTCCAAAGCTATGTGCTATCTGATTTTTGAAAAGATAGTCAGGAACAAAAGCTGACATGAGATGTATAAAAACACCATGGAGAATTGCCTCATTCCATACTTTTATGAGTACATCACTCTGATGGCCCCTCCAATTAATACGATTGGTAGGATGAGACCAAATTCATTCCATTGTAAACATCTGCAGATCTCTTATGACCAGTGTTTTCTGGAAGAAGCAGGAATTACACACAAAAATTATAATCCCAAGGACACACATTATGTCCCTGGGAAGAGTGGTTTTGATTGTTAGAAAAAAAAATTTTCAATTGCTGTTCTTAAAAAACTAAATATAGAACTACCATATGATCTAGCAATCCCACCCCTGGGCATATATCCCAAGAAAACTCTAATTTGAAAAGATACATGCACCCAATGTGCACTGCAGTACTATTTACAACAGCCAAGACATGGAAGTAACCTAAGTGTCCATCAGCAGAAGGATGGATAAAGACGATGTGTGTGGTACATATATACAATGGGATCTTATTCAGCCATTAAAAAGAATGAAATAATGCCATTTACAGCAACATGAATAGACCGAGAGGTTACCATACTCAGTCAAGAAAGTCAGAGAAAAACAAATATCATATGATATTACTCATATGTAGCATCTAATAAAAATGATACAAAGGGCCTTATTTAAAAGACAGAAACAAATAGATTTCAAAACCAAGGAGGGGAGAACTGGGAGGGTGGGAATAACATATACACATACTGGATACAATAGATGATTAACAAGAACCTACTGTATAGCACAGGAAGATCTCTCTATGTAATAACATATATGGGAAAAAAAGAATGGATATATTTATATCTATGACTGACTCACTTTGCTATACACCTGAAACTAACTTAATCTAAGTCAACTATAGTCCAATAAAATTAAATTAAAAAAAATTTAAAAACAGGGGAAAAAAAAAAGGTAACTATGTTAACCTCTGCCAAAGAGAGAGCAACAAGAAAGAAGGCCAGTGACAACTGTTTTATGAAAAAACAAAACAAAAAAAAAAAAAAACCTCAATACTGGTTTACAGAAAGATTAATTAATTAATTAATCCAAATATCCCTGTCTCTGTAACTCTGCTGTCCAGTGAGTAAAACTTTTCCCTTGGAAGACACCCTTTAAAGGACAGGCTCCAGACTTCTCCCAATCATCCTATTCCTTCTCCTCTCCTCACCTCTCAACTAATATCCTCAGAGTGTATACAGTTCCTTCCAACTTGCCACGACTGGGAAAGACTCTCACACACTATGATAGCAGTCGACCCACCATAATCTTGCCCAGGAGAAAAGTACACCAAGCTGGAAAGAATGAAGGAGCAGAGAATATGTTTATGATTAGAGAGCAAAGAAGAATCACTGAATCAGAGCCTCCAGACCACAGAAAAGTAGCTGATGTCTAACCGTGTTGCATTCCTGGTTAGCTCCTGTGACCATTATTCATTTATTAAACTCAACTTGGCAAAAATTTCTTATTTTACATTTAAAATTTACCCCCAAAATTGACTATTATTGACAAGAAAACTGGCATTTACCTGAATTTTAGAAAGGGAGATTAAAACAGGCCATTGGGATAAAGGTGCAGAATCACAGAAAGAACTTGTTCACCTCTAACCTCTTTATTCCAAGAACCAGACTCCTGAGCCCCTCAGCCTCCACAGGGTACTCAGTACTGTTGCAAGAATTTTTGTAGCTGGATGTTAAGTGTGACATCTAACTGCGATGCTGTGAGAGAACACTGATTTCTAAAGGCAGCATTTCTCTCCCTTTCATACAAGGACACACAATTATAGTCCCTAAAATATGGGAAGAGCCCTACTTCTTCAGAACAAATCAGCTATCATAATAATACTTCAAATGTCCCAGATGTTTGTAAGTCCATCAGTTGGAACGAAACCTCCTCTTTGAACCTATTCAACCAGAGTGAAACTCTGCCTGCGGTAAAAAAGAAAGCAGCACATAGTTTCATGATATTCAACCTTCCACCTTCCACAGTGATGAGACAGAAACCTGTCTGGGGTGAAGAACATGGGGGAATTTGTGGCAGTTACCATCTGTCATAGATGTAACTGCACCAGAGGTGTTCTGTCCAACCAGTTTCTGATGTATCAACCATGAGAATAACCAGAAATAGGCCTAAATATAGAGCTGAAGGAAAGTGAGTCTTAAACCTAGTAGTCAGAGATTAGCATCCTACCATGACCATAATAGCTCTTCTGGCCTACTGACTCCAATTTTCAGGAGACGTTCTATTTCTAGGCCTTCTAGGAATTTCAACAGTAGAAACAAAAAATGAGGGGTAAAAGTAATAACAAGGAAGAGATACTATCAACTTACATGTAAGTTACTTAGCATAAAGCTGAAACATAGTAAGTACTTAATAAATGAACATATTAATTTCAATAATAATAGATACTAACTATGAATCAGACATTATGCTAAAACCTTTGGGGATTCATTTCATTTAACCTTCACAATCATCCTATGAAGTAAGTATTGTTATTGCCCCCATTCAACAGATCGGAAACTGAAACTCATGGACATAAAGCACCCTGACTAATGATATGTGGCTTATCAATGACAAAACTGACACTGGAGTTCCAGTCAGTCTTATTCCAAAACTCGTGTTCTTAATCATTTGGTTACATGACCAAGCTCTTAGAAAAGATTCCTAATAGAAATAGTATGATGACTATAAGAGGGACAATTACACCAAGGGAAGCATAACACCACCAAGAACCCCAGCAAGCATACAAATGTTAGCGTAGATCTGAATCCTTCTTGTATCAGACCTAAATTCTTTACCCAGTAAGATTTGCCATTGAAGAGAAATGTCATCCAAATCCTCTAAGATAACTAAAGTGGGAGACAGTAAGTCTCATTTTTATTTTCTATAGCATTCCTCAACAACCTGAAATTAACAATGTGTTCTTATGTTCTCCCACTACATGTGTCCGAAGATTTTGACTGCCTTGTTAATTAACTACTGTATCACCAGCACTTTGTACAAAGCTTGAATTGATGTTCAATTAGTTATTTAAACTAATGATTGAATGCATTTAAGTATCTCAATTCTCTTCTTCTTGATCCTTCAAAATGATGCATTTTTGGTTATCCCTAGCCTCCCTACTATTGGCAAAAAAAAAAAATTTTGTTCTTCCTTTCATATTCTGGCTAGGATACAAGACTTTAATAGCACTTGTCTTTGTCTCTTTAAATAACACTATCACCATCATTTATGTCAGTACCATGATACAAAGGTGTGAAAAAACTGCACTTAACATCTTAAGAAATCAAATATAATGCTAGAGCACAGCTAGTATATAGTGACTGTATAAATATGGAGAAACCATCTCTCTATACAAGTGTGTTCCACTTCTAATGAGGAAATGGGAGGCACAGCAAGGAGAGAAGATTTCCAGGGCACATGTCCCAGGTACCAGAAACATTCTTGAAATAAACTGATATGATGATATAATTTGGCCAGTTCATCACTAGAAGCCTCCTAAGAATGTAAGACCTGTGAAGGGGGCTGCATACAAAATAGGTTTCCTGCCCAAGGTCTGCAGGAAACATCTTAAGTAAGATCATGTTTGTAATTCATTTATGTAAAACTAAGGTGCTGTATTTCAAGATAAATTCTTACTAACACACAAGAAACATAGCAGCTGCCTGCCTTGTCAAATGGACATAAGTTGTTATTGCCAGAAATTCTCTTTTGCCCTGCCCACTGACTCAATTATTATTTGATGACTTTCAAAGTTAGCTAGTTTCCAACAGCAAATTTTAGGTCAAAAAACACAACTTCCAGTTTTCATATAAAGACTTAATGGTGACCAAGGGCAGCAGTTAACTTAATATTTCAAAATTAAATGTCTATCTACATTTTTCATCTTTCTCTTAATCTCCTAGTGACATTCAATGATGTCAGTCATTCTTCCTTTATAAAATTCTGCCCTCATAGTTTGAGGCTGTACTTCTTTCTGGTTTTTCTTCTAGTTCCTCAGGCACTCTGTTTCTTGTTTTCAGTATAGAAGAATAAAGATATAGAAGGATATATTATACACTAAGTGGAAAAATCTCAAGCTTAACATCCTGGATGTTTTGGTATAGAATCCTAGGTTTTTAATTCTATGACCTTAGGCAAGTTATTCCATGTTCCTAAGGTTAAATATCCTCACCTTCAAAATAAGAACAAGAACAGGGGAATTTGGCAGAGTGGTATATACACACCACATTTTGTTTTTATGTCATTATCGGAAATTGAATAAACACGAATATATAACTGCATTTATCAGGCAGTTACTGTATGCCCTTTTAAACTAAAAATTTCATCATCATCATTATTTAAATCAGGTTACATAACAAAGCTAAGATGACTCTATTCGCTACCCTATTCTTAGTTAGATATTTTCTGGTCACTCGAGGTGATTAATATATATACGTCAGTGGTTCTCTTCTGTTTTGGCTTGGAGTGGCAGGTGGAGGGATGGGGTGATAATAACCTCTACAGGTGACATTTATTGAATCCATTATTCATGAGATATTTGCTAAATGATTTATATACCTTATCTCATTTAATACAACAATCCTATGATGGAGTTACTAAAATTATTCCAATTTCAGAAAACAGTAAACTATGGCACAAAAAGAATGAGAATTCACCCAGTCACATAACAAACACTAAGTTGCAGAGCCAAGTGTTGTCTGACTCCAAGTCTTCTCATGTTCACGCTTCACTCCAATCCTTTTATCAACAATCTGATTTTGAAGTTCCTGTCGTGGCACAGCAGAAACAAATCCAACTAGGAACCATGAGGTTGCGGGTTTGATCCCTGGCCTCGCTCAGTGGGTTAAGGATCCGGCGTTGCTGTGGCTGTGGTGTAGGCCAGCAGCTGTAGCTCCAATTAGACCTCTAGCCTGAGAACTTCCATATGTCGCAGGTGCGGCCCTAAAAAAAGGACAAAAAAAAAAAATCCAATTTTGCTTTGTTATTCTAGAGTTAATTTCAGGATCTTAGGGCAGACGTAAACTTCTGGTTATGAATAATATGTATATGTATAATATAAGTATTAAGTTCCATAAAGTCTTAAGATTTTTTTTAACTTGAACATGTGATGATTCTTTGATTTTATGCATATAATAAATCTTACTATGGTATTAAGTGATGTGATAAAAATTTTGATATTTCACCTGCAGTCACAAACTGAGCAGCATTTGCCATTATTAAGTGATAACTGCTTTCAGAAAAACGATTTTAAGAGAGAATTGCAGGCATCAACTATGGGCAAATGCAGAAAGATCATTCAGCAACAGATCTGTCCCAGATCTATCAAGACATACTATATTGATGACCACCTTCTCTATTTAAGTTAAAGATAAGTTATTCATCTAACAATGAGTTGTAACAGGCAGTGGGGTCAAGTGAACATACTCCACTTCTGCCTTTAAAACAAATTACTCAATCAAAATACTCTATAGGGCTCTCCTGCTATAAAATAACTAGATTCTGGATGAAAGAGACCCTTGAACACGTTTCTGGGATAGCTATGAAGGCCCCAACCAACAAATCCCCCACAACACAAAACCAAAAAAAAGAGTAAGCAGAAGCCAGAATGGGAATCTGTGAGTAATAAGCAACAGACAAGATTTTTCTACAGTTTGTTCTGAAAAGCACTGAAGTTAAGTGAGAGAAACTAAAACTCAAAGTTGGCAATCTAAATCAAAGATCCCCACAAAAAGAAACCTACAAAAAGATAAAAATGGTCCCCGTTTGGTAGTGCCTCCTGATTGGTAGCAGAAACAACTGGACAAAAGCACTCCCAATGTATGACCTCAGAATCCTCATAGATTAATTTCAGCCAACTAGGAACTTTAAAGGAAATTGCTGTGTTTCCCAATCACCAAAAAGCATTGTGACTGGGGAGAAAAACAGTAAATTTAGAGGGAAAATTACTTAAAATTCTGGAATTTGGCTGATTCAGAATACAGAATAACTATGTATGCTTCTAGAAATGGAGTCACAAAAACAGCAACAATCAGGAGTTCCCGTCATGGTGCAGGGGAAATGAATCTGACTAGGAACCATGAGGTTGCAGGCTCGATCCCTGGCCTCGCTCAGCGGGTTAAATATCTGGCGCTGCCTTGAGCTATAGTGTAGGTCACAGACGCAGTTTGGATCTGGCCTTGCTGTGCGTTTGGCATAGGCCAGCAGCTGCAGCTCCGATTGGACCCCTAGCCTGGGAACCTCCATATGCCATGGGTATGGCCCTAAAAAGCAAAAAATAAATAAATTAATTAAAATAAAAAATTTTTAAAGAGTAATAATCAAAAGATTATCAAAAATGTATAGAGAGGAGTTCCCACTGTGGTGCAGTGGGCTAAGAATCTGGCATTGCCACAACTGTGGCATAAGTCGCAGATGCCACTGAGATTCAAACAGGAAAAAAACTGGGTAGAAAGATGTGAAAAATAGTACTTTTAGAAACAAAAAGTTTAACTGTTGAGGAACTTTTTAAATTAGGGAGAGAATGCAGATCACCAAAAAAGAAATGAACATTAGATCAAACTGACACTGATTTTTCAACTATTTTAATGCATATAAATGACAAAGAATTATTATCCAAAATACATGTTTTAAATTCTATAAATAAAGAGAAAAGATGGATGACCCAATGGGAGAGAAATATAAGACACATTTTTTGTTGTGTATCATTTTTGCCAACATGGTTTTAAGAAGTATTTATTTTTTGTATATCAGTAGATTTAAAAATTGTTCTGAATAATTTATTCATAATATTATATAAATATTTCTTCATTCTATTATTGACAGTCATTTAGACTGTTTCCAGTTTGGAGCTCTAATGACTAATACTCTTATGAATACTCTTGCACCTGTCTTTGGTGGAGAGAGTAAGTATTCACATATAATGGCAAATGCCCAGGAGTAGAATCACTAAGTCCTAAGTAGAAGGGTAAGTACATGTTATGTACCATCAAACAGTTTTTGGAAATAATTACACGGATTTCTTCTCCTACCAGTACTGAATGAGAATTCCAGTTGTTGTACCACCTTGCAGACACTTAGTATTGTCTCTATTTTAATTTTGGAAATTCTGGTGGCTGCAAATTAGTATCTTATTGTGGTTTTAAATTTGCATTTCTCTGATGACTAATGGTGTGCACAGTTTCATATGTTTATTGGCCATTTGGATGTTTTTTTTTTTTCTTATTGAGCAACTTGTTTGGATTTCTTCTTACATATGCATGACACATTTATAAGACAATAATCCAGAGTTCTCCTCCTGACTCAGTGGTTAACGAATACGACTAGGAACCATGAGGTTTCGGGTTCGATCCCTGGCCTTGCTCAGCGTTGCCGTGAGCTGTGGTGTAGGTTGCAGACGCGGCTCGTATCCCGCATTGCTGTGGCTCTGGCGTAGGCCAGTGGCTACTGCTCTGATTGGACCCCTAGCCTGGGAACCTCCATATGCCGTGGGAGCGGCCGTAGAAATGGCAAAAAGACAACAACAAAAAAAAGATAATAATCCATATGTCAAATTCCAATAAATTTTAGATACCTATTCTTAGACGGAATACATTCTCAGGACACAATGCAAATAAATTTGAAATCAATAAAAAAATTAAAACTCGTAAATTTAAAAATAGAGCTGTTAATAATTCATAGGTTAAGGTAAACCATAATAGAAATCTTACAATGTTTAAAATTACACAACAATAAAAATACCACAGCTCAAAACTTCCACTTCTGCCATGATGTAATAAATAGAACCAAACTACAAACATTTGTAAAACTGGACAAAATATATGAAGCAATGTTTTAAGAAACTGTACAACAGGTACCACAGAACTGTGACCCCTCACAGAAAGGAAATAAACCAGGAAAACCTTAAGCTCACCCTGGATTTCTGCTGGAGGAATTTCCAGACTACAGTGCAGAGAGGGAGGACACAGTCAGGGACCACTTCCCTCAACAAGTTGAAGAGACGGAGAAAGGAGTTTTGGTAGTGGGTGCGGGTGCTAAGAAAACCATATTTTTTCAAAGCAGAATACTAGAGAAAAGGAACAGATGCATAGAAAAAAACTCTAGAAATATGTATAGTAATCGCTTTGAGTCCACTGCTGCAGAGTAAGCCATGTACATATAAGGTGAAATGTGTGACTGGGCAAAGAATTACAGGAGAGCCCCAAGATGAAAAAATGCCAGAGCTTTCATAAGGTGGAAGGATGTGTGAGTGAATGAAGGCTACTTTAAACTTTTCCAAATAAAGTTTAAAACAATTTGAAAATGAAAAAGCTTATCCACACATAACAACTGCTTGCCTGAATTTCTTCCACAGTCTTTTAAAAAATACAATCAAATCCAGACACTCAATAATGTAACAATAATGACTAGCACCTAACAAAAATTACTTTTTAAAATTACTAGACATACAAAAAGCAGGAATGTGTGACCCACACTACCAGAAAAATAAGTCAGTAAAAACAGACAAAAAAAAAAAATGGCAGTAATGAAAACTTAGCAACCAAGCACATTAAAATAACAATTAAAAATATGCTTAAGGGTGTAAATGAGAACAGATATGGGAGATTTAAAAAGGAACCAACTAGAACTTCCAGAACTGCAAAAGCAATATTTAAATTGCAAAATTCACTGAATGTAATTACAGCAAATTAGACCATGCAGAAGAATCAATGACCTTGAATATAGGCAAAAGAAAGCATCCAAACTAAAGTCCGGAAAGAAAAAAGATGGAAAAAATTAACAAAGCCTCAAAAATATGAAGGACAACATTAAGCAATCTAACTGAAGTATAACTGGAGTCCCAGAGAGAAAGGAGAAAGATGTGAAGCCAAAAAAAAATTTTTGAAGAAATAATTTTCTGAAAATTATAAGCCCACAGACCCAAGAACCTCAATGAAACACAAGCAGGATAAAAGCAAAGAAAATCTTACCAGGCACATTATAATCAAATTGCTTTTTAAAAGTTTTCATGAAAAGTAAGTCTTAAAAGCAGCCAGAAAAAAAAAAAAATATGTTACAGCATGTGATATGATATGACATTACATTACAAATATAAGAATGACCGAAGATTATCAGAATAATGAACACCAGACTACAAAGGAATGATATCTTTATCATATCCTTTCCATGGTGGGGGGCAGTGACATGCAGAAGTTCCTGAGCCAGGGATGGAACTTAGGCCACAACGTGATGACATTGAATAAATGCTTGGCCGCCAGGGAAATCTGGGAATTACATCTTTAATGTGTTGAAAAATCTGTCAACATTAATTAGATCCATGAGAAATATTCTTTTGCAGACAAAAGCTGAAGGGCTGTGTCACTAGCAGATCTACATAAGAAGGAATATTAGAAGTTCTTCAGATTGAAAAAAAAAATTTATACCAGATGGAAAGTTGGACCTACACAAAAGGGTGAAGAGACTTAGAAATGATAGGTGGTAAATATTAAAAAAATCTCTTAATTTATCATTTTTTAAAAGCTAACTAGCAAGTGTTACAGCAAAAAATAATATGAAAGTAGAGCAGTTTTTACACACAGAGATCAAATGTATGACACAATACTGCAAACTACAAAAGAGTAAATGAATATATACTGTTGAAAGATTTTTACATTACATATGAAGAAATATAATATTATTTGGAGGTATATTGTGATAAGTTAAAAGATATAAATTGAAACCCTAGAGCAATCACTTAAAAGAGAGCTAAGAGGCCAGTAGTGGAGATAAATAAGAATATGAAAAAAATGCTTAATTAATCTAATGTATGGTAGGAAAGAAGAAAAAAGGAAGAGAGAGCAGAGGGTACAGGTAGAAAACAAATAGCAAGATGGTAGATTTATACCTAATCAAATTGCTTATTATAAAGAATGTAAATGTTTGCTAACATTCCACTTAAAAGGCAGAGATGGTCAGATGAAATAAAAAGGAAGGTTTACCTCACGCTGTGAGAAACAGTTTAGGTATAAAGATACAGACACGTTAAAAGCAAAAGGATGGAAAGATATTAAAAACTCTAACCATAAAAAACTAAAGTGGTTTTATTAGTATCATACAGACATAAAAATAAGGAAAGTGGGAGTTCTCTGATGGCCTAGTGGGTTGAGGCTCCACTTTGGCTCTGGTTGCTGCTGTATGGTATGGGTTGGATCCCTGGCCCAGGAACTGCCACATACTGCCCCTGTGGCAAAAAAGAAAAACACAAGAGAGAACCTGAAATTAACACTGCAACTCTCATTAAAAATAATAATAATAAGGAAAGTTATCAGGGACAAAGAGTGGCATTTCATAATGATAAAAAAGTCAAATCATTTCAGAAGATATCACAAAATACATGAAACAAAACTGACAGAACTTCAAAGAGAAATATATAAGTCCACGAATATAACTGGAAATTTCAATACTATTATCTTAATAAATGATGAACAAGTAAGCAGAAAATCAATATAGACATAGAAGGATTTAACAACACTAACTTAATCTAACTGGCATGTATAGAACATTACAACCCACAACAGCAGAACACACATTCTTTTGAGATACACATGTGACATTGACCAAAATAAACCATATGTTCCTCCAAAAAACAAATCTTGATAAATTTAGGGCTGAAACAACAAAAATTAAAGTTAGAAATAAACAAAGAATATAAATCAATACCTAAAGAAATCTGTAAAATATGGCATATTTGGACATTAAAAGATGCACTTCTAAACAACCCATGGATCAAAAATGAAATCACAAGGGAAACCACATATTTTTTAAATAAAAAATTAAAACACACCATAACGAAATCTGTGGCATAGAGATAAGGCAGTACCTAGATGGGATTTATAGCTCTAAATAAACTTACATTACAATAGAAGGGTAGCCAGTTCGCAGCTGCTGTCCTCCGTGGCAGAGGCCACAGGGCCTGACTCCTCAGGTGGCAGCTGCCTGCTCCCCGTAGCTATGGCCGGCCTGGTGGCTCTCGCAGCCTCAGGGTCCCTGAGGTCCACGAGGCCCGAATCTCCTTCCTCAACTTAGCGTTCTCTGGCTTCTGGTGCTGGAGTCTGAATAGATTCAGATCTTATTTCCTCTTTGTACACTCTTAGGAAGTTGCATCTGGGGTCACAGTAGTGGCCCCTGGGCAGAGCAACCATAGCCAGTGTCTGGAAACCTGTGCCTCCACAAGCTCAGCGGACTGCGAACACAGAGAGCTGCGGGCGGCGACCGAGGATGGCGTTCTTTCTCATGCCTGGTACCAGTTTCGGCTCCTTATGCTCAAGGCCTATGCTCTCCTCTTTGAACGGTTGCTATTGACTTTCTCTTCACCACCACTCACAAGGGGGTGGGACTTAACTTACGCACGCAGGTGGCTGGGGCGTGGCAAAAAAAAAAAAAAAAATAGGGGTATTCTGGGAAAGCAGCCGTCTGGTGGAATTCTGGCTCTGGCTTACAGTTCGGCTCACTGCTCTCCACCACAGCAGAGTGTGTGCTCTGAGGAAGGGGCTGTACTGAGTTTTGCAAGCTGATTTTGGAGGTATAGGGAGGGCAGGAGACCTGACACTATCTGCAAGAACCCTTGTGGAAAAGTTTGGAGACCAAACTTTTGGACTATTGTCCAACCTTGCCTATTTGGCAGCCTGCACAAGCCACGTGATAGTAATTAAGCTGAAATGACTGACTAGGTGCTGCTTGCTCTGTATTTCTGAAGAGCCCACCATGCTTCTAGGAGGAGCAGGATCTCCAGCTGGATTTGAAAAGCACCCTGAGTCAGATAAACTGCAAGAAACCCAATACACACCTTGAGAAAGTTAAAGCACTCAGGTTTTTAGTAATGAATCCACATAACAGAGCAAGCATAGCCTGCAGCCCAGAGCTTAGTGCATCTAAAACCGCTTGCATTGCACAGGTTCAGGACATTGAAGTAGAGTATGCATCCTCTTCTGTGCTCCACCCCAGCACTTCCAGTCGCAGGTGTTCTGCAAGAGCACAGCTGGTTCTATACCGGGCTTCTGCTGTGAACCCAGTTGTTTCCACCTTTCCCGTTCCCCCTCCCTTTCTCTAGAAATAGCATCCTGATCTCCTGCTCAGAAAAAAAATAAATTTTACCTATTGTCAAATAAGAGAGTCAGGCCAGATTGAGGACTCATGGGTCTCCCTTCAAGATGTGTTTTGTAGATGCTCTGGGAGGAGTTAATATCCAAAATATTGAAAATAGCTTCTCATAATGGGCCCTATCCTTGGTACCATACTTGATTTATCCTATTTTTGCCATCACAACCTCCACTGTCTTCAGCATCATTTTTGTGAAAGAAATTAAACCATTTTCATGAGATCATAGGATTTAGGCATCTTACCTACTGTGCCTAATGGATAAGTGCCCCCTGCCTCATGTTTCCGGAGGATGGTTAAGAAGTTAGCTAAAAGATGGTGATTAACCAATTTACTTTTAAAAAGATGTCAATGGATGGTAATCCCACTGGCCCTAACCAAGATAATTCTTCCTCAGACTGGCTCTTGCTGTTATGCAGGCCTCCCTATCTCTTGGCTAGATTCTCTGTTAGGAGTTTTCAGCCTTGGATCAATTACCACGAGAGACCTACAAGGGTTTTCCTTTAAAAAAAAAAAAAAAGAATTCTAACATCAATCTTCCAGGAAGCATCAGCCTTAAAAAATGAAAAGGAAGGAGTTCCCATCGTGGCACAGTGGTTAACAAATCCGACTAGGAACCATGAGGTTGCGGGTTCAATCCCTGCCCTTGCTCAGTGGGTTAAGGATCTGGCGTTGCCGTGAGCTGTGGTGTGGATCACAGATGCAGCTCAGATCTGGCATGGCTGTGGCTGTGGCGTAGGCCAGCGACTACAGTTCCAATTAGAACCCTAGCTTGGGAAGCTCCACGTGCCACAGGAGCGGCCCTAGAAAAGAAAAAAAAAAAAAAAATGAAAAGGAAGGGTAGATTAAGTCCAACATATATAAAAAAGCAAAATTTTATATATATATAAATAATATATATATCAATAACATAGAAATGGGACAAACAATTCAGAAAATTCAATGAAACCAAAAGCTGATTCTTTGAAAAAGGCAATACAATTGATAAATCTCTAACTAGGTGTGTAAGTAAAAAAATAAAAGACAAAAATTATCAGTATGAAAAATGAGTAGATTCAAGAGCCAACAGATAATTTAAAAATAAAAATATGTGCAACTTATACCATATTAGACAGAAAGGAAAAAAACTAGCAAACAACAAAAATAAAGAAAAAAACAGAAAGCCTTAATAACCCTATATAATCAATTAATTTTTAAAAACCCAAAAAACTAAAAACAAAAAAAAAAACCTTTTCCACAAAGAAAATTCCAAGTCCAGATGGCTACACTGATGGACTATATTAAATATTTTAAAAAGAAAAAAAAATACACTTTTTACACAAACCGTTTCCAAAAATAGAGAAGGGACTAATTCCCAACTCCTTTCATAAAGCCAGCATTAACCTAATACCAAAACCAAACAAACTTACTACAAAAATAAATAAATGCAAATAAATTTTCTGTGTGAAGAGAGATGCAAAAAAAAAAAATTTTTTTGTCTTTTTGCTATTTCTTGGGCCACTCCCGCGGCATATGGAGGTTCCCAGGCTAGGGGTCCAATCGGGAGCCATAGCCACCAGCCTACGCCAGAGCCACAGCAACGCGGGATACGAGCCGCATCTGCAACCTCCACCACAGCTCACGGCAACGCCGGATCGTTAACCCACTGAGCAAGGGCAGGGACCGAACCCGCAACCTCATGGTTCCTAGTCAGATTCGTTAACCACTGCGCCACTTCGGGAACTCCGAAAGATGCAAAAATTCTTAATAAAATACTAGCATATCAAATCCAGCCATATGTAAAAAAGGACAATACACCATAATAAACACCAAAGTGGAGTTTATCTCAGAAATTAAAGATTGGTCTAACAATCAAATATCAAGGTAATTAGCCATATTCACAGGTGAAGAAAACCTATATGATCATCTCAGTAGATGCAGAAAAGCCCCTTAACAAGATTCAAACATTCAATCACAATAATACCTCTCAGCAAACTAGGAATGAACTAACCCCATCAACCTAATAATAAGATCTTCAAGAAACCTATAGCTAGTACCAAAATTAATACTGAAAGATTAAATGTTTTCCCTAAGACTGAGAAGGTAATGTGAGTTCACACAATTTCTTTTCAATATTATACTAGAGGTTCCTTGCCCATACAACAGTGGAAGAAACACAATAAAATTATACATATTGGAAATTAAGTAGTAAAATTGTCTTCATTCTAAGTCAACTTTCTAGCAACTACAGAATATCCCAAGCACTCTATGTCTTAAAAAAGAATACTAGAAATAATAAGTGAATTTGGCAATACAGGATATAAAAGACTATAAGAAATTATGTTTAAATAACAATTTAAAATCAAATTTAAGAAAAAATAATAGAATGAAATACTATGAAATATTTAGGTATAATTTTAGCAAAATATGTGCAAGGTCTGTACACTAAAACTATAAAACATTATTCAGAAGGTTTTTAAGTGTCTAAAAAAATGGAGATATATTCCATGTTCAGGGATTAGAATTCTCAATCTTGTTAAAATGTCATTTCCCCCAAGCTCATCTTCAGATTCAATACAATTTCAAACAAAATTGGAAATTGACAAAACTAATTCTAAAATTTATATAGACATGTAAACGATCTAGATTAGACTTTTTTTTTTTGTCTTTTCTTTGTCTTTCTAGGGCCGCATTCGTGGCATATGGAGGTTCACAGGCTAGGGGTCTAATTGGAACTGTAGCCACTGGCCTATGACAGAGACACAGCAACACGGGATCTGAGCCGAGTCTGCGACTTACACCACAGCTCATAGCAATGCCAGATCCTTAACCTACTGAGTGAGGCCAGGGATTGAACCTACAACCTCATGGTTCCTTGTCAGATTGGTTAACCACTAAGCCACGATGGGAACGCCGACAATTTTTTTAAAAGAACATTAGAGGACTTCCACTATATGATTTCAAAATAATTCAAAACTACAGTAATCAAAACACAAAGTACACATATAGATTAACAAAACACAATAGACAATAAAGACCCATCACATTACCCACATAGGTGTTGTTAACTTAGTTTCAACAAAGGCGCCATGATAATTCATTGAGGAAAGGAAATCCAGCAAATTGTGCTGGAAGAACCGATGTCTGTTTGAAAAAAAAAATAAACTTTGACCCTTTCACCTTACACAAGAAATAACTCAAAATGGATCACAGACTTATACTTTTATGTTTAAAACTAAAAAACTATAAAACTTTATGTTTAAAACTAAAACTATAAAACTTCTCGAGGAAAATACACAAGAAAATATCTTAGTGATCTTAGGGTAAACAACGTTTCCTCATAGAACACAGAAAACATAAACCATAAAAAAAGTTGATAAAATTAAATTAAAATTAAAATCCTTTGCCCTTAAAAGAGCAGATGGGGGAGGAAAGCCACAGACAAGGAGAAAATATTTGCAGTACATATAAATGACAAAAATCTTTGTATCCAAAATATATAAAGAATATTTACAACTGAATAACAAGAATATAATCAACTCAATTTTTTAAAACGGGCAAAATATTTGAATAAGCATATCACAAAAATTACACAATTATCTGATGAGTACATGAAAAGATGCTCAACATTATTAGTCATCAGGGAACTACAACATAAAACCACAGTAAGATACCACTACACACCCACTAGAAGAGCTAAGATTTAAAAGACTTATAATAACAAGTATCGATGAGGATATGGAGCAACTGAAACTTTCATGTATTACTGGTGGAAATTGAAAATGACAGAACTATGTTTTTAAAACACATGGGCCATTTCTTATAAAGTTAAACTTACAGTCATCATATGACCCAACAATTCCACACCTAAGTAATTACCAAGAAAAATGAAAATTTATGAAAATATAGATTAGATAGAAAATATATGAACATATGTAAAATGAAAATATATCTCTGCATAAAAACCTGTACATGTATGTTCAAAGCAGCTTTATTCATAATATCCCAAAACTGAAAACAACCCAAACATTCACCAAGAAATAAATAAGAAATTTGTGATCTATCCATCCCATGAAATATAAATCTGTAGTAGAAAGAAAGTACTTACTATTACATACAACACCACGGATAACTCTCAAAAACATTCTCCACTGAACTAAAGAAAAAGAGACAAAGAATGCATGCTAGTTCCATTTATATGAAATTCTACAAAAGGCCAAACTAATCTATATTGAAAGTAGATTAATGGGGTAGGGCATGATGGCAAAGGGGCACAAAGGTACATTTGGGGGTGACAGGAAAAGTCCATATTTTAATTGTGATAGTGGTAAAAAAGTTCATGTGTACATTTACTGAAATTCATCTACATGTTCTCTTTAAAAGGGTGCTCTTTAATGTATGTAAGTTAAATCTCAATAAAGTTGATTTAAAACAGTATAGATTAAATTTGTGGAATATAATAAAGTAACACTTTGAGGAAAATTTACATCTTTGAAGGCTTACATTAAAAGGAAAAAGTGTTAAAATCAATAAGCTTCCAAGTTAAGTTAGAAAAAGAATAAGAAGGAAGATAGGAAAGAAGGAAGGAAGGAAAATAAGAAGGAAAAATAAAGAGCAGAATTCATAGAAATAGTAAAGAAAGAAACAAAATCAAGAATCAACAAAGCCAAGTTTGTTCTTTGAATAGTAGAAATAGACAACTTCTAACTATGTGGTTCAATACCATAACCATTAGTCATATGCGGCTATTTAAATTTAAATACAGATATTAATTAAAATGAAATATGATTAATGTAGTTTCTCAGTCACACTTGCTATATTTCTAGTGTTCATAACCACATCTGGCTAGTGTCTGCCTCAATGAATAGAGAGGAATAGAGCATTTCTATCACTGCCAAAGATTCCCTTAAATAGCACCGTTAAAACAAGCCTGACCACAAAAAAGAGGGAGACGTACAAGGTCCCTGCTCTCAGGAAGTGTTTGTTGGAGTTCCCATTGTGGCTCAGTGGGTTAAGACCCTGATTAGCATCCATGAGTATGTGGGTCTATTTCCTGGCCTCATTCAGTGGATTAAGGATCCAGCATTGCCACAAGCTGTGGCATAGGTTGCAGATATGGCTTGGATCCGGCATTGCTGTGGCTGTGGTGTAGGTCAGCAGCTGTAGCTCTGATTTGACCCCTGGCCTGAGAACTGCTATATGACACAGTGTGGTCCTAAAAAGAAAAAAAAAAAGTTTGTTCTCATGAGTGAAAAAGACAAATTATACAAGAAAATACACTCCAATGATATGAGGTATCTCAGAGCAGAGAGCCCAAAATTACATCACCTCAAAGAGCTTCTTAGAGGACGATATTTTTAAGATGAGTTGGCCAGAAAAATTGCTAAAAAGAGAATGCACTTAGCTAGAAGCCCCACCTCTTGGAGATAAAAGGTGATAGTATCAAGCACATCTGCCCAACACAACCTGGGTGTCTAACCACCTAAATTTCAATTCTACCCAACAAACATTGATTTGATATCTGAAGAAAAAAAAAATGGAGGTTCGGAAAAGATCTTGGCAGCATGCATACACTGCTAAAAACACACCTCCTTATCATGTTCATGAACATTGGTAGATAGGAAGAAAACACTGTGTTTATCAGCAGCTTGCTCTTTCCTGCTGACCACCTGTACCCATCACCAATCATGCTTCCACCATGGATAAGACTGTGCTTGACAAGTCGTTGGTACAGCAAGGAGGATCTGTCATAGTCTAAAAAAAGTCAGATTCCCCAGGCATTGAAGTGGTCTCCTTCTAGGGAACCTTAGAAATAAAAATAAATAATGTTGTTGACAAAGGCAGAGGTTGAGTGTAAGATTCATTCAACCCACAGATCTTGAAACAACAGGAAGCACAAGGCAGGCCAGACCCTGCTGCTTTGCTGAAATTTTTAATCACCAGTTCCCAGAGACGGAGGTCAAGCCAAAAAAAGGGGGCCCCAGGAGCACAGCATTGAAATTGCAAACAGAGTTCATCCACATCTGGCCCATGCAAGGAGGCTGCAGGAGGGAATATGAAATGTGCAATGCAACCCAATCTGGCTTCTTAACCAGAAAGACTGGAGGGAGATGGATGAATGGATGGATTACTAGAAAGAAGAGCAGAGGGAGAAGAGCAGAACCTGCAACAGAAAACCTCTGAGGTAGAAGAGAAAACTAGCCTCGTGTGGGCAAAGGGTTGGGAAATGCCTCTGGTTAGAAATAAGCCAAGTGCACCTCCCTGGAGTTGACCACATGACATTTATCTCCAGTTTTCAACTAAAACCAAGGTCATGCCATCAAGGTTGAAAAAGCTTAAAATTCAAAGGAAACATTTCCGCTACTGTGGGGAAGTCCATGCTAACTTTACCCTGACCTGAAGGATGATCACTTACTTTCAGGACAGGGACTAAGAAAGGGCTATCATGGGGAAAGATCAAAAATGAGACCAAAGCAACCACGACCACAACAAAAAGAGAGAGAGATAAACAGAGACTTAGAAATGAACACCCACTTGCTTTCGGATGAACAGGTTGAGTCAAAGTGGTGTTGAGGTGATAGATCCTATATTATAGCCAAGAACCCCTAAAACTAAACAAATACAGTGGTTTTCCTTTCCTCCCAACAATATGATTGCTGCAGCCTCTACCTGGTAGGGAGGGGGTGAGAAACACGTTTTTAAAATACTAAAAGATTTAGTTAATGTATATGATTCAATTCTCTTTTGTTTGGTTCTGTTTAATTTTGCATTTACTTCACTTGAGCAGGCCTGAGTTACACTGGTGAAGTAAAAAGAGATGGTTTTTGGCACCTCACAAAAACTTTCACCTCTTTTCCTCATCACTTCCCTTTGTGATCTCTTCCCGTTCCTCATGCTAACAGAAGGCTCCCACCACCCTTCTCCATCAGTCGTTTACATTTACAAAGGGCTTTGACAAGGATTCTTCCTGTTACTTGTACTACAACCTTGTGAAAGACTCACCCAAAATATCATTTTTGCCATTTTACAGATGAGAAAACTGAAAAAAAGAGGTAACATGAGTCAGAGAGTAAGTGCCAGAGTTCTAATAAGAACCCAGGTCTTTTAACTCAAGTCTCAGAGCTTCTTCCAGCAGATCACACTGGATAAATAAAATAAATTTTATGCCAAATAAAATTTGTTCTGAAACCATACAGCTATGTAACAAGTACCTAAAAGCGATGTTCCTAAACTAACAACTATGCAAGATACATCCTCGGTTAATTAAAATATTCCACTTACATATGTGAAGTCAAAAACACCAGTCACTTGGATAAATGGCTGAACTCTGTCACTTATTTAATATTTTTTGAGTACTGTAGTGGGTGTTGTAGCATGCCACTCAGACCCCTGAATTCATGATTGGAGCATACTCATTATTTCCCCAGTTTCTGGGAATACTGGCAGTAGCTGAGTCATTCCCTGGAAACTGCCCTTGGTGAAGGTAGAAAGTTGCCTTGCCTGAGGTCTTGCCCCACTGGGAGAGCCAGCCTACATCCACTGCCTTATTCCCTTGCTCCAAGGTGAGAGGATTCTGAAAGGGTCATTCCAGCTTTAGAGTCACCCAAAGATCTTCTACGGCTTTTGTTGTGATGGTTTCACATTTCAACTCTTCCCTCTGCCCAGTCTTACTTCCTTCATTCCCCTATAGGTGTTGCTTTGGAAAATATCCCTGCACACAAATTCCAGTCTCTGGTGGAAGTTTTCCAGTGGAAGCATGACTAAGGTAAGCACAGTGAGACAGGCCCTCACTGCCTTTAAAGGATTAGGCCTAATGAAGGAGGAGTTAAAGAAGCAAAGGGGTAATTGCAGTATATGGCGGTAATTCTACAATGAAGCAATATATCCTGAGGTTAGAGCTGGGATGGGGAGTTGTAAATTTTAGTCACAGAGAATAGCATTATCCCCTGATGTTTTTAGTTATAAAATATAGACATCTTTGTTCTTGTCTCATTATACTAGTTTTGATGACTGAAGAAGGTGACGGTAATCCATTTTGGAGAGTAATGTCATGCGGATACGAGAAAATGCCCAAGGACTAGCTGGCAAGATCAAGGCTTGACATTTACATGATTTCAGGGAAGTAAGGTTTTTTCTTTTTTTTCTATTTCCTTGAAAAAAAATTTTTTTCTGGTTTATAACAGCCTAGCCTCTAAATTTCACCAGGTTTTATCAAAAGATTCACAGCAAGTAACTCACAAGGGCTTTTTATATTGACAGTTGGATTTATGATTCTAGAATTAAAGCTTTTGGGGGTGATGTATAACAATGATTTTGCAGAAATAATCTAAATTTGTCATCACAAATACAGAGTTTATATGTTTCTCAGACTTTGATGACTACATAAACTGGGATCTCACCATGCCCCTAAAGCAGGGTGGAGAAGTGGGGTGGGAGTACGGAGTTGGCAGTAAGTGGCTACTCAATCGTAAAGACTAAGTGATGTTTAAATCCATCCTCAAAATCTCTCATATGGCTAACATTACTTTTAGGCTGATTTCTCCCAGTCTCTGGAAGGATATTTTACTGATTTGTTTTATGAGCTCAGTAAGTCACTAGGTCCTCTGATTTTTTTTTTTTTTTTTTTTGTCTTTTGCCATTTCTTGGGCTGCTCCCGCGGCATATGGAGGTTCCCAGGCTAGGGGTCTAATTGGAGCTGTAGCTGCCAGCCTATGCCAGAGCCACAGCAACACGGGATCCGAGCTGCGTCTGCAACCTACACCACCGCTCACGGCAGCGCCAGATCCTCAACCCACTGAGCAAGGGCAGGGACTGAACCCGCAACCTCATGGCTCCAAGTCGGATTCGTTAACCACTGCGCCACGACGGGAACTCCTACTGATTTTTTTATGGCTGTTCATTATAATTCCTTACCTCCTCCAAGAAATGATGGTGAAGATGATAGATAAATAGAAAATAAGGTAGATAAATAGGTAGATGATAGATAGATAGATAGATAGATAGATAGATAGATAGATAGATAGATAGAGGTAGAGACAGATGATAGATTAGATAGATAGATAGATAGATAGATAGATAGATAGATAGATAGATAGATAGATAAAATAAAAATTGATGTTGATCTTTAAAGTCTCTGGAAAAGACCAAGCAACCCCAGAGTCCTTTATCTTTAGCCTACCTATACTGGGGGTTTCTCCAGCCAGAAACTTCCTATGAGAAAGAAGAGGGGGGAAGAATATAAGAGTCAGAAATCCTTAGTCATTCAGAGAAGACATGAAAGATAGTATCTGCCACCGGTGTTAAGATAGCACTTGATCAGCCCTTAGAGAACTCAAAGGCCCCTGGGGCACTTTGTTGTCATGGAGGGATTTTCTTAGGGTAGGGACTTCCCCAAGAGTCTCTATCAAGTTTCCTTCTCTGCATTTGCCAAAAGCCAACTGTCATACCATACAAATGAATTGTATTTTTTGATCCTTGGATGTGTGATGCTACATGCATTAATTCAAATATAAGCAGAATTTTTTTATAGCCCTTACTTTCAGGTGGGGGAAAATTGGCCCCCCTCAAAAAAAACCCAAAATCAACATAATTTCTAGCATCCTGGAATGAATAAACAGTCAATCCAAACTGCCCTAACTTCTGTGATCAATTTCTAATTTTTTACTATGAATTGATCCTGTTTTGGAAGAAGCAGCATGGTGTACTGGATTCTGACTATGAATATGAGGTCTACCATTTATGGTCAATGTGACCCTGAGCCTCAGATACTTTTATCAGCAAGATGGAGATTCTAATGTCCATGTCATTTCAGACCTTTTGAACAGCAAATGAACTGTTTTTGAAACACATGATTCATATGCTTAACAAATGACAGCCAATTTTGTTATTATAGTTTTAAATACTCACTGCAAAAATTCAGTCATTAATTAAAAAATTGAAAATGGTCTTGGAGTTCCCGTCGTGGCGCAGCGGTTAACGAATCCGACTAGGAACCATGAGGTTGCGGGTTCGGTCCCTGCCCTTGCTCAGTGGGTTAACGATCCGGCGTTGCCGTGAGCTGTGGTGTAGGTCGTAGACGCGGCTCGGATCCCGCGTTGCTGTGGCTCTGGCGTAGGCCGGTGGCTACAGCTCCGATTCAACTCCTAGCCTGGGAACCTCCATATGCCGCGGGAGCGGCCCAAGAAATAGCAACAACAACAACAACAACAAAAGACAAAAAAAAAAAAAAAAAAAAAAAAGAAAATGGTCTTGAGGAATTCCCATTGTAGCTCATCAAGTTAAGGACCTAACATTGTCACTGGGAGGATGCAGGTTCGATCCCTAGCCTGGTTCAGTGGGTTAAGCCTGTGGCATAGGCTGCAGCTCTGATGGGACACCTAGCCCAGGAATTTCCATATGCCACAGGTGCAGCCATAGAAAAGAAAAAGAAAGAAAAGGTTCTGATACGTAAGTCCCATTATATATAAAACAGTACTGTTGGACAAGTTGAATTTTATAGTTGCTTTCAATTCAGAATTTCTGTGATTCAGTTTTAACTAGCACATGAATGAAGCAGATAGAGAAACTATTATTTTTATACAAAAAAACTTAAACAAATATGCTTTAATAGGAAAGTAGGTGAATCAGAACACTTTCCCCAGCATTTTGACTAATTAAAATGTGACCAAATGTTGGTCTTAAAGTGTCTGAGATCAAAAAGTAACACGAGAATTCAAAATTTTTAAATATAAAATTCCACTCCCTTTACCACAAATGTAACTATAGCCCTTATCTGAAACATGGGGTAATAATGTAATTGAGTCTTTGGGCTATCGTGAGGATTTCACTTTTAAATAAATGCAAATCATTAAGCCTAATGTAATATGAGCAAAATCAAAGGCAGCTGTTAGTATTAGCCATTGTAGCAAAAGCATTTCCAAGTACTCCTTGATCTTTGCATGAAGGGCTCCTTCGTTCATTGGTTAATTCACTCACCCAATATCTATTGAACACATGTTGTCTTCCGGGTACTGCCTGAGTCACTGGGAACAGGGACACAATAGTGGAGGCAAAGTCCCTGCTCTCCTTGAAGTCTCAACTCCACTGTCATCTCCTTCCAGAGCCCTTCTCTATCACTAGACTAGGTCACACCTCCTCGTCTACCACTACCACACTGTCACCCTGTCAGGTCCCTAGGTTTTATTTGATTCAAAAATGCTTTATTAGGTTTTATTTGATTCAAAAATGCTTTATCACTACCCAAAACTCTCTTGTTAATTTATTTGCTTATTCACTTCTTTCTTTTTTTTTTTTTTTTTTTTTTCTTTTTACAGCCACATCTGCAGCATATGAAATTCCCGGGCTAGGGGGCAAATAGGACCTGCAGCTGTAGGCCTACACTACAGCCACAGCAACACCAGACCCCTGCTGCATCTATGACCTATGCCACGGCCTACAGCAATGCCGGATCCTTAACCCACTGATCAAGGCCAGGGATTGAAACTGCATCCTCACGGACACTGTGTAGGGTTCTTAACCAGCTGAGCCACAAAGGAACTCCCTCCCTATCTACTCACTCCACCGCAACCCCAACTCCATAAAGGCAGGGACCATGACTTCTCACTTGCCACTGTTTTCCCTGCACAATGCTGGCTAATACTCAGTGCCGGCTAACACTCAGTGCTCACATAATTCCACCGAACTTTAACAGCACCACTCCAGAGAAGAAAATCATTTGAACGATTCATTAGCTTTTCTTTGTGGATTAGGTTGATGTGTGGAATTTATGAAGAAAAGCTAGAAGAGTTGGGATCCTTTAACTCACAGAAGAGAAATACACTTTTAAAATATTCTCTGACAGTCTAGAGACCTGGGTTCTAGTGCTGTGAGATCCTATGGAAGTCACAGCTTCTTTAATTATGTTCTTGTCTATAAAATAGGAAGGATGATGTCCACTCGGACAAACCTACTTCTAGGGCTGTCATGTGGCAGGATACAAACACAGCTAGCATTAGTACTCTAGCCTTTACAACATGCTTTAACATGCAGCTGCCCAGCTGAGTCTTACAAAATTGACCCTTTGAAGTACAGAAGGGAAGGATTATTTTCATTCTGTTTTACAGGAGAGGATGCTAATAGTAGAGCGTTCTTCTGACTCTAGTAAGAAAAGAAGCAAGAAAAAGAGAGAAGTGGGGGTGGGGTGGGGGCAGGAGGAAAAGAAGGGTCAAACAGTCTCTATAAGGTGTTCATCACACTCCACGTTCGTTATCTCCTGTGATCTTCTCAGTCACTCACCTCATTTTATAGGCGCGGAAACTGAGGTGTGGAGAGTTAAGGGAGTGGTTTAGCCACAAGTAGCCTACCCGCACATGAAGACGGCAGGCTGTGAGGCCAGTTTCTCTGCTTCAAACCCCACACTCTTCATTTTTACCCTCTTGCTTCCAAAAAAGATCGAAAGCAAGAAATTTGGCAAAAGAGAAAAAATGATACGAAGTGAAAATTAAAATCACTCAATCATTTTTAAACAAAGGAGAATTATCAACTCTTTGGGTTTTTTCCCCAGATTTAACCAAACTCTGGGGGTGAATGTATACAGAGTAACATGAGGATTAGCTAGGACAAAGAATTTAATAACAGATAGAGTGTTTTAGCCACCAGTGAGATTATGAGGGATACCTTTGGAACATGGCTTTAAGGTATAATTAAATTCTGATGTCATTCCAGGAAAATCTGAGTGAGAGAATCTGGGTAACGACAAAGGGATAGATGTTAAAGTTCCTAGTTGTTACCCTTGATCCCTATAAAATGGAACTATCTTTTAAATTATAAAGGATATGCTTTTACACATTTTTTAAAATTCAAAAGTGAATAACATAGGAAGTAGTCCACAAACTCCCTTCCTAAGCCCCGTCCTCAGAGACAATCATCATTAACAATTTGATATTGTACCTTCTACTCTGTATTTATTTATGCATATATAACTTCTTATGTGATCATTCGCTGCATACTGTTCTCTAACGATTTTTTCCACTCCATGTGATAGACAACGTCCCAGCTCAAAAGATAAATCTACCTTTTTCTTTTCAATAGTGGACATACTATAATTATTATTTTCTTCTTCTTTGAGATTCTAATACAGTAATATTTTCAGAAGAAAGATGGATTGCTTCACCAATTTCTTTTCATTCTCCTGTCCAGTTTCAACCACCCACAGCGTTTTAGTCCTTCCTACTTTATAGGTGTGAAAACAGTCATTTCCTGCTTTCCCAGAAGCTTTGGTCACTTGGTCCACTAATTCTGTGTCTGTTAAGAAATACTGACATGAAATAAGTATTCATTTCTAGAACAAAAAATTCTCCAAGTAATGGTTATAGTATCTTCTGCTTCACACGGAACTTGTGAAAAAGAAAATCTTGGAGTTCCCATCGTGGCTCAGTGGTTAACGAATCCGACTAGGAACCATGAGGTTGCAGATTCAATCCCTGGCCTTGCTCAGTGGGTTAAGGATCCAGCGTTTGCTGTGAAGTGTGGTGTAGGTCGCAGACATGGCTCGGATCCCGTGTTGCTGTGGCTCTGGTGTAGGCCGGCGGCTACAGCTCCGATTCGACCCCTAGCCTGGGAACCTACGTATGCCGTGGGAGCGGCCCAAGAAATGGCAAAAAGACAAAAAAAAAAAATCTTTATTGCATGAAATTCAAAATAAATATCCCACGGTCAGAGAAGTGACTACTATCTCACATCCTGGCAGTACCTAAGAGTTCTTATAAGCCAAGTAAAGGAGCTGAGATTTTACTCTGATGACACTGGGAGTCGGTGGGGTATGACTGCACTTGTTAACTAGGGAATAGCATGATCAGATAAATGATATAGGAAGGTCTCACTGGCTAAAGATAGCGGTTTAGGATAGGGGAAAATCCGGGGGCAAGGAGACCCAGTTGCTCATGAGGGAGAAGTCTTTTATTAAGGTAGTGTAACCAAAAAAGCAGCCCAAACTGGCCCTATCCCGTTCCAGATACAGATGTTTTTCCGAGACAGCAGAGCAAAGCTATAAACATGCAGCCAATGCACGCACAGAGGAGAAAACTTTGTCATCAAATTACACTGATAGCTGAAGTTTCTCCCCTACTGTGGAACCAAAAGACCAGGACATGACCAGAACCTGAATGCCTGAACCTTTTCAGAAGCAACAGGTCCATTGCCCAGGAAGATCTGGTGCTGAAGTCCCCTCTACCATACCTTACCATAAATGGCCAAATTCCAAAGCCCTCCAATCACCTGCCCCACCAGTGCTTCCACATACCAGCCCACTCTCCTCTAACTTACAAAAATTTGACTGAATCCCAGATGAGCGAAACAGATTGAGAGTTTGGCCTCCTGGCAAAACTGGTTGTCCTCTCACTAAAGCTTTTTCTTTTCTCAAAAGTTGGTGCCATAGTATTGTTTTCTGTGTGCATTGGGCAGAGAGCCCCTTGTTCAGCCACTGTACTAAATGTTACACCTTCTTCATACTTTACCTTTATTTTATTCTTTAATATTGATTTATTTACTTTATTATGATATTAAGTATTATTGGGGCAAGTTGATTCTGAGCCTTGATATAATCACTGCTGAGAGAAGTACCGTAGGGGAGCAAGGCTTGCCACCCTAAAACGTCTCTCTGGTTAACTGCCTGAAAATAGTAGATAGAGGACTTGTTCCAGGAAGGGAGCTATTACCACAGATAACCATAGTATGAACGAGGCTGGTAAACAGGGATGAACCTAGCAAAGTCTCTTTGTTAAAATTCCACTCTGTGTCCCAGTCTTTGCATGATCCAGCAAACATTTATTACCGAACATTCGCTTTTCCATCTCCCTGTCAATTGCCTTCCTCCCCTTTGAAGTCCCAAACCTCTACCCACAACATCCTCTTTTGTCCTTAGCTTATGATGATATTTAAGGGGAGGTATCAACCATTTTGGCAACTTACTCAGTTTTTCTGGATCTCTCCCATGTATACATGTTTTTAAACTTTTGTGTGATTTTGTCCTGGTAATATGTCTCATGCCAATTTAATTCTTAGACCAACCAGAAGAACTTAGAAGGGCAGAGGAAAATTTCTTCCTCCCAAAGAGTATAAGCCCAAACTCTACATCTCCTAAAATGTCCCTTGCCCTCAGTAAGTTGCCAAAGAGACCAACCTCCACTTCCAAGATGACTTAGTTACGTGGCTGTAGGCTGGAAACCTGTTTCTTAGCACACGAATCTCTCTCTCAAGAAGGCTGCTTGGGTGTCCTTATGACACAGAAGCAAGCTTCCTCCAGAGCAAGCAGTCCAAGAGGGAGGGCCGGAAAGAAACCATGTGCGTTATCACCTCATCTCAGAAGTCACCCAGTGTCTCATATACCTTATTCATTTCCTTCAATGTAAATCAGTCCATCCCATACTCAGTGGAAGAGGAAGTAAGTCCATCTCTTAAAGAGAGGAATGTCAAAGAATTTTTTAACACATTTCAAAACCACCACGGGAGTCTAGTTTCAAATCCAGATTGAATGAGAGCCAGAGGCTTAGGGGACTGTGAGACATAATTCTCCAGGAATTCACAAAAGCAAATGGGAGTTCTTCAGACTTTCACAGTCCATGGAATTGGGAGGAATCAATTGAGTTTATCTAAACATTTAAGCAGCAGGGAGGACATATGATATTTCAGTTATACAATTAACCTTCCCATGTAATTAAATGTGTTACTTACAGCCTATCTAATTCTTTCCTGTCGGTCCTAGTAAATTATGAAAATATACCAATTATTTCATTATTTCCATGTATCCCAATTTTTTTTTTTTTTTATCTTTTTGCTATTTCTAGGGCTGCTCCCACGGCATATGGAGGTTGCCGGGCTAGGGGTCGAATCTGGGCTGTAGCCACCGGCCTATACCAGAGCCACAGCAACACAGGATCCGAGCCACATCTATGACCTACACCACAGCTCACAGCAACGCTGGAATCTAAACCCACTGAGTGAGGCCAGGGAACGAACCTGCAACCTTATGGTTCCCAGTCAGATTCGTTAACCACTGAGCCACTATGGGAACTCCATCCCAATTTTTAATTCCAACCAAACTCTAACATCTACGTTACCACTCAGGGAGTGTGTTCTGCTCTTTCTGGGCAGAATTAGATATACGTAAGTTGGAGAAGGTGAAACTTAAAATGAGCCTTCCAGTATCTGGACCCCCTTTTCTCTTCAGGCTTTTTTCAGAGGCAGATCTAGCTTGTGTGTGTGTGTTTCCTTGAAATTAGACTGAGTAATTACATTGTTTGACCAGTTTACTGTACCAGTTGGACACCACAGAATACAGGCAGAATAAGTTTCATTTTTTATTACCACTGCCCCCCTTTAAATGCTCTATAATTAATTCATTTACCCTCCCTTCAAGGAACTCTCAATCAGATCTAATAGCTTTTCCAATCACCCTCAGCTTTTCCAATCACTCTAAGATGAACATATTTTTCCATTTTAATATCTCATCTCTGAATCTGTCATCTTTTAATCATAATTGAAAAGGTTTTCTTCTCCCAAGTGTTATATAAAATAATAGAACATCTAATAATCAAAAGCATTTTGGACTCAATGAAATTTAAAAATCTCTTTTTCCAGGTACTAAAAAAAAAAAAAAAAAAAAAAAAACTAGTCAAGTATAGTAATCAAAACCCTACACTCCTTCTTGTTGTGGCTCAGCAGGTTAAGAACCTGACTAGCATCTATGAGGATGCAGATTCAATCTCTGGCCTCTCTCAATGGGTTAAGGATCCAGTGTAGCTGCAAGCTGCAGCGTGGGTCACAGATGCAGCTTGGATCCCACATTGCTGTGGTTGTGGCATAGGCAGGCAGCTGCAGCTCCAAGTCGACCCGTAGCCTGGGAACTTCCATATGCTGCAGGTGCAACCCTAAAAAAAAAAAAAAAAAAAAAAAAAAGCTAACAAAAAAACACTATTCTCATCAAATTTCTCCCTTTTTTGATCTCTGGCCTGCTTCAGACTTGGAAACCTATAAGCAAAGAAGATGGGGGCAGGCAGGGTCATCTCCAGCTCTTCCTCTACCTGTCCTTGACTCCCTGGCTTATGCTTTGGGACCTTTCAATAACTGATCTCAGAAAGATCACAGCGAATGATGGCATGAAGCGAGATCTTAATTCCTTCCTTGTTCAGGAATTGAACCTGGGCAGCTCACTAGACCACCTTGAGGCTAAAAGCAGAATTGCCCTGATTTCTTGCACCAGTTGAAAGCAAGAATGAATGCTTCAAGGAGGCAAAGACTAAAAACAGTATAGTACAACATGTGGAAAAGCATACAGGGAAGCAATTTAGAAGCAAAACACCACACCCAGAGAGGAATGTGGATGCTCCTGCTAGTGGGAAGCATGCCAAAGAGGTTACTGAAGGCATTTATATAGGGGCAACTTTGGGGGGTCTTTTTTTTCCTTTGGCCAATTATCTTGCTTTGTTTCTCACACCTGATTGAACCTAGGGCTCTCCCCAATATGCATGCACATCTTTTAACCAAGATGGATTCAAGAGAAAGGGCCTATGGGAAAGTTAGCAGGAGTTATTATGGCCTGGTGACCACTCCCTTTCTGACCCCAAGAGGTATTTCTGTGTATGTGTGGTTGGGGCCTCCTTGACCCCAAGGATGGGAAGTATGTGATCTCTTGATCTTTTGCCCCAGTGGGGCTTAGACCCTCTCTGCCCCTGCCATTACCAGTGTTTAAACTGTCCACAGAAAGCAAAGCCCAGTTATTTACTTTGTCCTGTTGTAATTTCTATCTTGACATATAAACAGGTGGCTGGTTTTAAGCCTCTATCATGTAGCCTATCTATCTCCTGCCTCAGAGTGAGATGATTGAAAAGAAGTAAAAGTAGGAGTTCCCTGGTGGCCTAGAAGTTAAGGATTTGGCATTGTCACTGCTGTGGCATGGGTTCAATCCCTGGTCTCAGAACCTCTGCATGCTGTGAGTGTGGCAAAAAATAATAATAATAATAAAAGTAAATAAAATATTACTTCACTGTACAGTTAGACTCTAATATAGCAATTTTCTCTGCAAGGGATGTTCTAAATGTCAATTCTTTCTGTCTTGGAGTGGTTTTGTGGCTTTGTTCAGCATCGGAGATCTCTCACCTGCAGTTCCTTTGACGTACACTATGCCTCCTCCAGCTGGCCGCTTACAACTTCCCCTCAAGCCACTGGTTATTTTGTGGCCCACTTCCCCATTGGGTTTAGTCCTCTTGTGTAGAGTCCCATTTGGAACAACCCAATACAGTTCTCACTTGGGAGCCTCGTGGGTTCATGGGAAATTTGAACATCCTTTGTCACGCCAGATGCTAGAGATTGTGGTAGATTCCAACCTGGCCCTTTTCCCTCACAGTGCTCCAAGTCAATAGCTCTCTGGCCACAAACTCTCACTTTTATTTTTTTTTTTTTAATTTTAAACTGCATTTATGTAAAGCTTTTATAACTAAGTAAAATTAAAAACCTTAAATTCGAAAAGCCTTTGAATGGGAGAATCCTGCAAAGTGGTAACATCATAGAAGACCCAAAGTAAGAGCTGAAAACATATTTTTGAAAACAAAAAGGTAACGTGATGGACTAGTGGTAGTAAATATTCTAATACTGAGAAAAAAAAAAAATAACTCTCAACATGACCCAAATGAGTTGTTTTGTTTTGTTTTTTGTTTTTTTTTATTATAGTTGATTTACAGTGTTGTACCAATTTCTGCTGTACAGCAAAGTGACCCAGTTATACATGTATATACACTTTTTTTCTCATTATACCTTCTGTCATGTTCTGTCACAAGTGATTAGATATAGTTCCCTGTGCTGTACAACAGGACCTTACTGCTTATTTACTCCAAATTCAATAGTTTGCATCATAACAAAAATATTGAGTTGAACCTAGACCACTTTGGTATCTTGAATTAATTATTAATTAAAAGAAAAAAAGAAATAGGTGGTTATGGGATGAAATGTATTTCTTAAAAGAGAAAAATTACACAGATATGGTTAGGCCACAGACTCTCATCTGTAGTCTTTGTAACTTTGTAACGAGTCAGATGCCAGGCCCTACATCCCTCCAAAGTCAGGGAACATGTGAAAAACTCTCTAAATGGTCCTCTAGAACCATCACTGGGTCTGAGAACACGATCTTGTGAATTGCCTCTTGGAATGATCAATCTTAAGCAACTTCACTCTGTTTCAGGTTTCATCCTGAACTTTAAGACAAACCCACTTACATATAAAATGCTAAAAAAAAAAATAAAAAAAAAAAAGTTTAAATTCCTTCTCTAACTTCCCAAGATGCTGAGAAATAGCTCACAGTAAAAGATAAAACAATATGTGAGATATAGTGATGATGTGCTTTATGCTGGATCCTTTATGTCACTGTGGATGTACTGAGAAGGACAAAACATCACTAACGTAGTATACCTGCCAAGAACACATAATCTGAATTTAATCCTGAGGAAACAGCAGACAAAGATTCAGAATATAGACATCAGGTCAAACTATCAGCTTTCTTACTAACAAAAATAATTTGAGGAATGCAGAGGCCAAATGCTAATACTTCCTAAAACTTGGATCCTGAATCAATCAGACTTAACACCAGTCCCTTCCACCAGGATGTGCATAAACCATACTTCTCTTAATTCAGGAGACAGTGTCTCCCCCCATTAAGCTTGTCCAGTGGAGGAACGAGAGTAGGATACCCTGGCTCTGGGGTAGGCAGATCCAAAAGAGGAAAGAACCCAGAAGAGGCTAATGCACATCCTCACAGGGCCACAGATTGCAGAAATGGAAACTCTATAGGCAGGGGTACCTTCTTTAGATGGATCCAGACCCTCTGGCACGGGGCTGAGACTCCATAACATGTTTGTTGGAACTATCCTTCCTAATCACAAGGCCTGAAAGGTCAGCTAAGTTTCAGCCCCCTACTCAGTGCCAGCACAGATGGGCAGCCCTGTGCAGGTAGCTGCCCTGCATGCTTCATTCTTTCTCTCAATCCCACTAAAGGTTTGAGAAAGACAGAATGTAGGGTGGAAATTCCTTTCCTTTTTCTAATACATAGATGAAAATTCTGTTTTAGTGGTCTATATAGGATTCTGAGAGGAGAAAACAGTCCCCTCTATATAAGAGACATTGATGCATTAAAGATATCAATTCATTGCCCATGATATAGTTTATTTTTTTCTTCTGGTTTACCATTTTGTTCTAATTTTTAATGTGATTTTTAAAAGATGTTTTAGATACCTAGCATTTTAATACAAAATTCAAAAGCAATAAAGAATTCATTGTGAACACAAGATGAAATCTATTAATACTTTAGCTTAATAAGGCAACTCGGTTTTGTTTTAAATAAACTACAGGCCCACTTAGCTTCAGAATTATTTTGGAACATCAAATTTACACAGAAACAGATACCTCTAATTGTATTGTATCCTAAGCAGTAACGTGTTTAATTATAACAGTATATTCTATCATCTTTCATATATTATTGTAGCTCTATGTTTTCTAAGAAGGAAAAAGACTGACACAATTTTCAACACGTTCTCCCAATGCTCCTGATCTTCTCCGGGTTTTTCTTCTGAAGGAGGTACTCCCTTTAAATCATCTCTTGTAGGATTCAGCATATTTTTATACAGTATCAGTACTTCACTTAAAGACTTGTCAGTTTTCATTATCCATGGAAAATCTATCTTCCCTCTTCACACGTTACACACACTTTGATAAAAAATGTCAATCTCATCCCCTCATTCTGAACTCTCTAGGCATTTAGGTTTAGGTATATCTGTTATTTGTAAATAGCAATATTTAGATTTTTAAATTAGGGCCTAGCCCAGGAATCTTATATCAAGGATTTTTGCAGCATTCACATTAATTATACTAAGTGATTTGTGTGATATGACTTACTATCATTTTGTATGCTTTCTATTTTTATACTTCTTGCTAATTCCCTTTTCCATAATTCTTTCTTTTGCTGTATTGACTTTTACTAGCTTTTTCCTAGTGATTAATTACTCATACATCCTATTTATTCTGTTGTCATCTTTACATATTCTATTGTCATCTTATAAACTTTAACTTAATTTTTTGATACAAATTATTCTATTGTTGCTTACCTTATGTAGCATATCTTCTAAGAACTATTGCTTAAATTTGTATTGTTTTAAATCTTAGTAAAATTTACTGGCCTGCTTACTGATTTTTGTTTTACACCCTTCTTCCTTTCCTTGAGCTCTTAACTTTGATTCATTTCTCAGCCTACTGAACCAAAGAATATTTTCTAATTCTCAAGAAGGCTATATATTGTTGGGGCTCAGGGCAGGTCACTCCAAAATATGCTTTAATGGTATATTGATTATTTTGAATTAAAGTTACTTAAGAAACAACTGATGCAAGCGGGACAATTTCGCCCTCCTCTCTATATTTCCCTGAAAGCAGGAAATAAATCTTCCATGCAAAAGGTTCCATCCTTATACCAAGAGATAGAAAGACATCCTAGTTACCAGAGACAGGGAAATCAGGACTAAGAAGGCTACATAAACAAACCTTGTTACTTCTTTAGTAATTTACTACTCAAGCCCAAACTTTGCTTAAATTCCTTACTAATTAAGCACCCAAACCTAAGTTTCTTTGTCCAGTCAATTTCTATCAAATTTCTTCTTTCTTTTAAAAAAATATATAAAACTGCCTGCTTTGGCCACTTCTCAGGTCCCATTTCTTTGTGAGCTTTGTGCTCACAAATTAAAATTTGTTTCTTTTTCTCCCACTAATCTGTCTTGTGTTAATATCAGTATTAGTCCAGCCACAGGAACTCAAGAGGAGTAGAGGAGGAAATTCCCTCCCACCCTTGCTAATGTATTATTGCCTCTACTCACATCATTTTCTCAGCCTTCAGTGTCCCCCACCCAAAGACAGCCATCTTCCTACTCTGTGTTTCCATAGCACATCTATCACACATACTTCTATTATGGAACTTATTTCATTCAGTGCATTTATTACTGGGATTTAAGCTCCTTGAGAGCAGTTTCTTTTTCTACGATTTCTTTCCAGTATGCTGCAAGGGGCTCAAAATAGAGACTCAGTCACTATTGAAAGAAGTAATCATTAGCTGAATTATTTAATAGTTGATCACTGAGAAAACATCGCAGTACTTCTGTGTGCCGTGCTGTAAGGCTGAATTTGTGGACAGAAACACAGAGAAAAAAGGGCTTAATGACATCAGAGCTGGAGATACCAACCCCTTCAAAGAGCCATTCATATGACATTTAAAGCTACACTCTCCCAAGTGAGGTAAAATCAAGAAGGTTGAGCACCAATCATGAGTTATGCCCACAGTTAAATGGTAGGAGAACTGAGGGTGGAAGCGATGAGGAGGAGAAGTAGGCAGCAGGGTGAATCAACGCCATGGAAACGTAAGTGAGAGACAGTCCAAGATGCAGAAGTGGTCAACAGTAACTAATAATGAAGAGTAAGGAAGGATGAAAGATGAGCTGAGAGGAAAGGTCATTAGAAGCTGACGATCTTGTTTCCCACTTTTCATACATGGTTAAGTCTTTTCTATGCTCCTCAGTTATGGTTTAAAACTATGACTACTTAGATAAACAGAAAGCCTAGCCAGCCTAGATACTTGCTGAAATAGGTCAATTAGCATATTTGAAAATTCAGTACAGTTAAATGTATGATAAAAGGATTTTTTTAATTAATCCGGCACTTCAATCCTTCTATTTCAATCACCTAAAAGTTGCTTTAACAGATTAAACATTCCATTCATACCTCTTACAGGGTAAAGCCTCCATCATCTTTAAAGGTAAACAGTCTAGTCATCAAGAGCAAAAGAATACCAGATCAATATCACAGGGGAGATCTTCACCTCTTTGACTTTAACCACAGCCTACTGCTTCAGAAAAGGACTACTGGGGATTTAGAAAACTCCATGAAATTGTGTGTGTGTGTGTGTGTGTGTGTGTGTGTGTGTGTGTGTGTGTATAAAATATATAATATATACTATATATATATATTTCTCAAGTATATTCTAAATTATAGAAGCACATGAGGAAAGGAAGTCTACTTGTGATGCAAAAACTGATTCTTTGGCAAATTTTCAAGGGCAATAAGACACTTATGACTTTCTACAATGAAATAGTAGAAATGAAATTAAAAAATGAAATCCCACATGATGATTAGATTACTTATTTGTTGAAACAAACAAATATAAAGAACTTACTATGTTAAAGTGTAGTGTGTGGCATGGTTTCTTGAGGCATCTACAGTAAAGGACCATTTTCCCCACAGTTTATCATGATTAAATACCTTTGAAAAAATATAATAAGAATAAATTACTAGGAGTTCCCACTGTGGCTCAGTGGGTTAAGAACCCTACACAATATCCACAAGAATGTAGATTTGATCCCTGGCCTTGCTCAGTGGGTTGATGATCCAGCATTGCCACAAGCTGTGGCACCAGTCACAGACGCAGCTCAGATCTGGCATTGGTGTGGCTGTGACTGGCAGCTGCAACTCTGATTCGACACCTAGCCTGGGAACTGCCATATGCTGATGGTATGGCCCTAAAAAGCAAAAAGAAAAAAAACTCGAAAACACTCCTTCCATTGGCAAAACCAAGAGCACACCAATTGCAGAAAAGAACAAATACATAGAAAGAAAACGCGTATAGAAAGACTAAACAATCAGGCTCCTTTTATGCACTATAATTATCACAGGATCAGTGAAAAAAGGATTCAGTCTTTTCCAAGATTAATTAAAATTTTCAAGAGCTAAAATATATTTATTGGTTCCAAAAAATAAACATTGAGAAAGTAAAATGAACAAATGTTAAAGTCGAAAAATATAGCATTGACTATTAAAGATTATCAGTTAATTCATAGATTATTTTAATAATAATTAAACTTAGTTGTGATAAAATATCATTATATTTGAAAACTACTTTTCATCACTGTAAGCTGTGGCGTAGGTTGCAGACGAGGCTTGTATCCCACATTGCTGTGGCTGTTATGTAGTTTGGCAGCTACAGCTCTGATTCAACCCCTAGCCTGAGAACCTCCAGATGCCCTGGGTGTGGCCCTAAAGAGACAAAAATAAAAAAGACGTTGTGCAAATCTAATTCCCAGAACTTTACATGTCAAAAGGGACACTGGAAGGATGGAGGTCTAAGATGGTGGAGGAGCAGGACATAAGTCTCCTCTACTCCCACAAATACATTGAAAATACAACTATATCTGGAACTATTCGCACAGAAAATTTGCAAAAAAAAAACTTCAAGATTCGGATAGAACATGAAAAACATTACAAAACCAGACAGGACATAAAGAAAGAAGAAGAAGAGAAAAAGAAGCAAAAGGAAATGAGAAGGGACCTGCTCTCCCAGGAGGGAGCTGGAAAGAGGAATATGCTCCTGCACCCCAGGATGTTCCCCCACCAGCGATGAGATCAGCTGAAAATGGAGGAAAAACTCTAGACAAACGGTCTGAAGCAGTTAAGAAGGAGACAGTTCTCCAGAAATGGTTAGTGCTATGGGCAATGGACAACTGTAGGCTGGTGCCAGCAAGTGTTGGGAACTAAAACTTTGGCCTTAGAGATCAGACCCAAAGAGGGAGCTGGGGCCAGCTATCTGGGGAAAAAAACAGGGTTGGTTGTGCAGAAACAGCCTGGAGGGACTAGAGTATAGGGTGACCACAATGGAGAGCATCTAAGCAGAGACAGCCTAGTTGGGCTTAGAGACTAGATGCCATTGTTTGGGGTGCTGGAAGGAAGAGGCGGGATCCAGCACTACAGCCTTGTTCCCTACACCAGCTTTCTCAAGCCATGGACACTGCCTGCCTCAGCTCAGGAACCCTTCAGCCTAACAGCTGCCTACCAATGGCTGAGAAGTAGTCCTGCTCTTAGGGCAGAGACTTCTTGGAGCAGGTGGAGTAACCACCTGGGAGAATAACACAAGTTCCCTGTTCCTGCCAGCATCCCCCCTCCTGCACTAGTGGAGCCCAAGCAGTTCCAGAAAAGCTGCCAGTGATGGCAGCGCTCATCCCCCAAGAAATCAGGGAAAACACAGGTGCTTTGGCAGAGAATCTGCAAAGGCTCTGACCAGCAGGGAGCACCAAAAAAGCTGCTGAGGGCAGCACCAAAAAAGCTGCTGGTGGCAGCACCCACTTCCTGTAAAAGCAACAACCTGCTTGAGCAGGAAAACACAGGCATCTCAGATCCGCCCAGAGAGGCAGTGCCCATTCCCATGAGGGCCTTGGGAGTCTGCTCCCTGCCAATCAGGGAAAACAGAGGCACCTTGGCTCTACCCAGAGATTCTACAGAGGCTCAAGCCCGCAAAGCACCACCAGAAAAACTGCTGGTGGCAGCGCCCACTTCTTGCAAAAGCAGTGATCTGCTTGAGCATGGAAAACACAGGTAAACACAGGTGTCTCAGCTCTGCTCAGAGAATCTGCAAAGGCTTTTGCAAGTGTGGCAGTGCCCATTCCCATGAGAGGGCTGCCAGTGCCTGCTCTCTGATGGAGCTATGGGCTGCCCAACCAGTGAAAAGCACAGGATACAGGACCCCTGCCAGTGGTTCTGTGAATCCTCACATCGGTAGCACTATTTCCACACCAAGAGAGTCAGTGGAGGCCCATTAACTCACATTCCAATCTGCAGGGCTACAGAGAGCACTCCTACAAGCAGAAAGGAAGGGGGAGGGGCCACCAGAAACATACATCCTGAAGCTACAGAGAGAGCCTGTGAGCAACAAGTAGGGAAAAGCCCCCAACCCCTGATGCTTTAGAGAGAGATCCCTAGTGTGGCCAAGAAAGGAGAGTGCCAGCAGAACAGCAGCACCTGCTCCCATATCTACATAAAGCAATCCGTAGCGCCTACCCAGCAAAGAGGTATACATGAAAAACTACCACTCCTGAGAACTCCAAGACGGGGCACCTGCTTCAACATCTACATATCAACTATCAAGAGGACAATAAGCAGAAAGGTAGACACTGTGAGACAACAAAGAAGCAGCTTTCAGACAAAGAAACAAGACAAAAGCACACAAAAACCACTAAATAATGAGGAGATAGACAGTTTACCTGAAAAAGAATCCAGAGTGATAACAGTAAAAATGATCCAAGATCTTGGAAAAAGAATGGAAACACAGATTGAGAACTTAAAAAAAATGTTTAACAAAGAGCTAGAGGATTTGAAGAGTAAAATGTATAGTGCAATAGCTGAAATGAAAAATACCCTAAAAGGAACCAGCAGCAAGTTAATGGAGGCAGAAGAACGGATAAGTGAAGTGGAAGACAGTGGTGGAAATCACTGCTACAGAAAAGAATAAAGAAAAAAGAATGAAAAAAACTTAGGGGAGTATAAGATACATCTGGGACAACATTAAATGTACCAACATTCACATCATAGGGGTTCCAGAAGGAGAAGAGAGAAAAAAGGGCCAGAGAAAATATTTGAAGAGATTATAACTGAAAATTTCCCAAATATGGGAAAGGAAACACTCATTCAAATGGAAGAAGCCCAGAAAATTCCATACAAAATAAACCCCAGAAAAAATACAGCAAGACACGTATTAATCAAACTGACAAAAATTAAGTTCAAAGAAAAAATATTAAGAGCCACAAGGGAAAAACAACAAATCACATATAAGGGAATTCCCATAAGGATAATAGCTAATTTCTCAAAAGAAACTCTATAAGCAGAAGGGAGTGGCAAAATATATTTGAGGTGATGAAGAAGAGGAACATAGAACCAAGAATACTCTACCCAACAAAGCTCTCATTCAGATTTGATGGAGAAATCAAAAGCTTCACAGACAAGCAAAAGCTAAGAGAATTCAGCTCTATATCAACTACTAAAGGAACTTCTCTAAGCAGAAAAGGAAAAGCCACAATTAGAAACAAGAATATTGAAAATGAAGAAGCTCACTGGTAAAGACACAGATAATTTAAAAGCAGGAAATCATCCATTGACAAATACAATATCTAAACTACCAAGCAAGAGAAAAGGAGAGGACAAATGCAGAACATTGAAAATGCATTTGAAATTAAAAAGACCAGCAAGACAAAACAATGCTGCACACATATAGATGGATATATCAAAATATAAGGATAACCACTAGCCAAATGACTATAATGGTCACACACATAAAAAAGAAAAACCAAGCCAAACATAACACTAAACATGGTCAGAAAATCACAAGACAAAAAAAAAAAAAAAAAGAGGAAGGGAAGAAAAAGGACCCAAAATAGCAATCCCCCAAAAAAAAAATTTAAGTGAATGACAATAAATACATACTTATTCATAATTACACTGAATGTAAATGGATTAAATGCTCCACATAAAAGAAAAGGACTAGCTGAAGAATTCAAAAGCAAGAACCATATAAGATGTCTGCAGGAGACCCACTTCAGATCTAAGGACACAAACAGACTTAAAGTGAGGAGATGGAAGCAAATGTTACATGCGAATGGAAATTATAGAAAAGCAGGAGTAGCAACACTCATATCAGACAAAATAGATTTTAAGATAAAGACGGTCACAAGAGACAAAGAAGGACATTACATAATGGTCAAAGGATTAATACAAGAAGAAATAACAATTTTAAATATACACGCTCCCAACATAGGAGCAGCACAATATATAAGGCAACTACTAACAGCCATAAAATGGGAAATTGACAGTAACACAATAATAGTGGGGGACTTTAACACCCCACTTACAGCAATTGACAGATCATCCAGACAGATAATCAGCAAGGAAACACAGACCTTAAATGATACATTAGACCAAAGAGACTTAACTGATATCTCTAGAAATTTTCACCCTAAGGTAGCAGAATATACTTTCTTCTCAAGTATGCATGGAACATTCTCCAGGACAGATCACATCTTGGGCCACAGATCAAGCCTTTATAAATTTTTTTAAATTGAAATTATTTCAAGCATTTTCTCTGATCACAATGCTATAAGGCTAGAAATAAACTACAAGAAAAAAAAACAGCAAAAAAACACTATCTCTAGCTAAACAATATGCTACTAAACAACCAATGGATAATTGAAGAAATCAAAGAGGAAGTTAAAAGATACATAGAGACAAATGACAATGAAGACACAATCCAAAACCTATAGGACACAGCAAAAGCAGTTCTGAGAGGGGAGTTTAGAGCAACATAGTCTTATCTCAGGAAAGAAGAAAAAAAATGCAAATAAGCAACCTATTTACCCTTAAACATCTAGAGAAGGAAGAAAAGACAAAGCCCAAAATGAGTAGAAGGAAAGAAACCATAAAGATCAGAGCAGGAATTAATAACATAGAGACAAAGAAGATAATTGAGAAGATCAATGAAACCAAAAGTTGGTTCTTGGAAAAGATGAACAAAATTGATAAAGCATAGCCAAACTCATCAAGAAAAAAAGGGAGAGGGTTAAAATCAATAAAATTAGAAATGAAAAAGGGGAAGTTACAACTGACACTGCAGAAATATAAAGTATCAAAGTATCATAAGATGGACTTCCCGTCATGGCACATTGGAAATGAATACAACTAGAAACCATGAGGTTGTGGGTTCAATCCCTGGCCTTGCTCAGTGGGTTAAGGGTGCAGTGTTGCCATGAGCTATGGTGTAGGTCGCAGATGCAGCTTGGATCTGGCTTTGCTGTGGCTCTGGCGTAGGCTGGCAGCTGTTAACTCCGATTAGACCCCTAGCCTGGGAACCACCATACACCATAAGGGTACGGCCCTCAGAAGACAAAAAGACCAAAAAAAATACAAAGTATCATAAAAGACTACTATGAGCAACTGTATGCCAATAAAATGGGCAACCTAGAAGAAATGGACAGATTCTTACAAAGGTACAACCTACAAAGACAGAACCAGGAAGAAATAGAAAATATGAATAGACCAACCACAAGTACTGAAATTGAAAATGTGATTTAAAAACTTCAATAAAACAAAAGTCCAGGACCTGATGGCTTCACAGCTGAGTTCTACCAAACATTCAGAGAAGAACTAACAACTCTTCTTCTGAAACTTTTTTAGAAAATTGCAGAGGAAGGAACGCTCTCAAGCTCATTCTATGAAGTCACAATTACCCTGATACCAAAACCAAAGATACCACCAAAAAAGAAAATTACAGGCCAATATCACTGATGAACATAGATGCAAAAATCCTCAACACAACACTAGAAGACTGCATACAAATATACATTAAAAAGATCACACACCATGATCAAGTAGGATCTATCCCAAGGATGCAAGGATTCTTCAATATCTGCAAATCTATCAATGTGATACACTACATCAATAAACTGAAGAATAAAAACCATATGATCATCTCAAAAGATGCCAAAAAAGCTTTTAAAAAAATTCAACACCCATTCCTGACAAAAACTCTCTAGAGAGTGGGCCTAGAGGGAAACTACCTCAATATAATTGAAGCCATTTATGACAAGCCCACAGCTAACATCATCATTCTCAATGATAAAAACTGAAGGCATTACCGCTAAGATCAGGAACAAGACAAGGATGTCCTCTTTTAACAATGTTCTTCAACATAGTCTTGGAGGTCTTAGCCATGGAAATCAGACAAGAAAAAGAAATAAAAGGAATCCAGATTGGAAAAGAAGAAGTAAAACTATCACCGTTTGCAGACGACATGACTCTACGTCTAGAAAATCCTAAAGACACTATCAGAAAACAGAGTTCATCGATGAACTTGGTAAAGTCACAGGATACAAAATTAATACACAGAAATCAGTTGCATTTCTATATACTATCAATGAAAGATCAGACAGAGAAATTAGGTAAATAACCCCATTTACCATTGAAACAAAAAGAATAAAATACCTAGGATAAACCTACCTAAAGAGACAAAAGACCTGTACTCTGAAAACTATAAGATGCTGATGAAAGAAATCAAAGAAGACACAAATAGATAGAAAAATATATCGTGCTCTTGGATTAGAAGAATCAATGTAGTCAAAATGACAATACTACCTAAGGCAATCTATAAATTCAATGCAATCCCTATCAAATTACCAATGACATTCTTTACAGAACTAGAACAAAATATTTTAAAATTTGTGTGGAAGTACAAAGGACCTCGAATAGCCAAAGCAACACTGAAAAGAGAAAAATAGAACTGGAGGAATCAGGCTCCCAGACTTCAGATTATACTACAAAGCTAGAGTCATGAAAATAGTATGATACTGGCACAAAAACAGAAATATAGATCAATGGAATGGGATAGAAAGCCCAGAAATAAACACAAACACCTATGGTCAATTGATCTATGACAAAGGTGGCAAGAACATACACTGGAGGACAGATAGTTTCTTCAATAAGTGGTGGTGGGAAAACTGGACAACTCCATGTCAGAGAATGAAATTAGAACATTGTCTATACACCATACACAAAAATAAACTCAAAATGGATTAAAGACCTAAATTTAAGGCCAAACACTGTAAAATTCCTACAGGAAAACACAGGCAGAACACTCTGACATAAATCACAGCAACATCTTGTTTGATCCACCTCCTATAATAAAGAAAATAAAGACATAATTAAACCAATGGGACCTAATTAAACTCAAAGGCTTCTGCACAGCAAAGGAAACCATAGAAAGAAAAAAAAAAAAAAGACAACCCACAGAATGGGAGAAAATTTTTGCAAATGACTCAACCGACAAAGGGTTAATCTCCAAAAAATACAAATGACTCATACAACTCAACAACAAAAAAACAAACCCAACTGAAAAAAATCGGCATTAGACCTAAATAGACATTTCACCAAAGAAGACATACAGATGGCCAGCAGGCACATGAAAAAATGCTCAACATCACTAATTATTAGAGAAATGCAAATCAAAAGTACAGTGAGGCAGCACTTCACACCACTTAGAGTGACCATCATTAACAAGTCACCAAATAAATGCTGGAGAGGATGTGGAGAAGACAACCCTTCAAAACTGTTGGTGAGAATGTAAATTGGTACAACCACTATGGAAAATACCTCAGAAAACTAAATATAGAACTACCGTTTGACCCAACAATCCCACTGCTTGGCACATATCCAGACAAAACTTTCAGTGATAAAGATACATGCACCCCTATGTTTGTTGCAGCACTATTCACCATAGCCAAGACATGGAAACAACCTAAATGTCCATCAATGGATGAATGGATTAGGAAGATGTGGAACATATATACAATGGCATACTACTCAGCCATAAAAAAGAACAAAATAATGCCATTTGCAGCAACATGGATGGAGTTAGAAACTCATACTGAGTGAAGCAAGTCATAAAAATAAAGACACCATATGATATCACTTATATGTGGAGTCTAAAAATGGCAAAAATGATCTATCTACAAAAAGAAAAGATCATGGACATGTAGGACAGACTTGTGTTTGCCAGGGATGGAGCGGGGAGGTAGTGGGATGGATTGGGAGTCTGGGGTCAAAAGATGAAAACTCTTACATTTGGAGAGGATGGACAATGAGATCCTACTGTATGGCACAGGGAACTATGTATCTAATCACTTGTGCTGGAACATGATGGAGGATAACGTGAGAAAAAGAATGTATATATATATATGTATGACTGGATCCCTTTGCTGCATAGCAGAAAAATGACAGAACATTGTAAATCAATCATAATAAAAATTTTTAAAAAGAAAACTACTTTAAAGTTACATTTTATCACCTTCAAATATTAGCAAGAAACCACAGCTATTTTAAGGGCATGACTTGAAGCTAAGTTATTGAAAAAGAAAAAAAAAATCCTTCAAAAACTTTAAAGCTAAAGGGGAAAAAGTTTATATGGTTTATGAAGACATTTTTATAAATCTGAAGTGACAAAGGACCTCCAAAATCTTTAAAATCCCTGTGCACAAAGTGCAAACACATTGACTTTGTTAAGTGAGTAAGTGAATTCAGAAAGTACAGTGTGGGGAGTTCCCTTCGTGGTGCAGTGGTTAATGAATCTGACTAGGAACCATGAGGTTGTGGGTTCGATCCCTACCTTTGCTCAGTGGGTTAACAATCCGATGTTGCCATGAGCTGTGGTGTAGGTTGCAGGCGCGGCTCGGATCCTGCGTTGCTGTGGCTCTGGGCATAGGCCGGTGGCAACAGCTCTGATTCGAACCCTAGCCTGGGAACCTCCATATGCCGAGGGAGTGGCCCTAGAAAAAGCAAAAAGACAAAAAAAGAAAGAAAAAGAAAAGAAAAGAAAGTACAGTGTGGAAAGACTAGAGAAGCAATAGGACATCTATTTCCAGGTTGACATGTAGTGGAAACAGCTGCACTGTAGAGGGCTTATTGTAGGGAGCAACATGTATAAGCAAAGACTGGCGATATGGCTGGAACACAAGAAATCAGACATCCACGGCGTCCGTAGTAGAAAGCAATTAAAACATGATAGGAAAATGGCACTAGAGGACTCCAAACGAGGCAAGGAAAAAAGGGAAACAGATTAGATCAGACCAGGCTGGAAGTTATTCCCCTAACCACACTGAAGTCAGTTCCTCCCAGACATTCAAGAGGGAAAACTGGGAGTTTCTATCAAATTTCATGAATAATCCTTAGTGTTGTTAACTTTACTTATTAAGGTACTAGTGAATATACATAATTTTTAAATTTATTTTTTTTTCCATCTGGCATGGCTGTGGCTGTAGCATAGGCCGAACCTGCAGCATATGGGAAGTTCCCAGGCTAGGGATCAAATTGGAGTAGCAGTTGCTGGCCTATGACACAGCCACAGCCACAGCCACAGCCATGCCAGATCCAGTGACATCTGCAACCTACATTGCAGTTTGCAGTAACACTGGATCCTTAACCCACTGAGTGAGGCCAGGAATCGAACCTGCAATCTCAAGGATATTAGTTGGGTTCCTAATGCACTGAGCCACAACAGGAACTTCCCATAACTTTTAGTTTTCATACTGTGAATCCAATTTTTCAGACAAATCCTTATTTATTTTTCTAAGATACAGTTAATGAGCCTGTCCAGGTATGGTTATCATCTCAGTTTGTTTGGGCTGCTAAAACAAAATACCATAGACTGGGCAGCTTATAAACAACAGAAATTTGTTGCTCATAGTGCTGGAGACTTAAAGCCTGAGATCAGGGTTCCAGCATGGTCAGATAATGGCCCACTTCCAGGTCACAGATGTATCTTTGTATCCTCACATGGTAGGAGGGGCAAGCTAGCTCTCCAGAGCCTCTTTTATAAGGGCACTAAACCCATTTATGAGGCCTCTTCCCTCATAACCTAATCAACTCCCAAAGGCACCCCATCTCTGATTCTGAACACTGTCATTTTGGGCATTAGTTTCCTCAATTAATTTGGCGTGGGGCGGGGGGACAAAAACATTCAATTCAGACCACAGCAGTTATAAATAAATATATAGACTTCGTGGAAATATCCTGCACCTTAGAGCATTTAATGCTTTCTTACTTTCCTTCTTTCTTTCTTAAGTTAAGCATTACTTTTACTTGAATTTTATTTTTTCTTTTTCTTAAGGTATATATGTAAGGAGCACAAATTTCAATTGAGTAATTCAACATGAGTACTCACCAACAGAACATAGCATAGATAGTTACACCACTTTATATGGCTCCCTCCTAGTCAATATATCCCCAAAGAAAATCACTATTCTAACTTCTATCATCATTGATTGCCTTTGCCTTTATTGACCTTAACATATATGAAAACACAAAGTGTGTATTTTTTTGTTCCTGGCCTCTCTTCCTCAACATTATGCTTATAGTATTTATCTGTCTTGTCACGTGGTAGCTATTCAGGTTTTCTCCACTACCAAAAGCAGAGTGTTCTCTGTGGTGGCTAAAACCCTAAACAGCATCTAAACTGGGAGGGGCGTATCCATTATTGGCAATAGCATAGGCTGCCCATCAGAAGTAGACCAGATCTCTGATGGCAACCAGACTACCATACCTCATCCCCCAATCCTCACTGAACACCTATGCCAGCCCCTCATGCTCCAGCACTATTGGGGAAAAGGATGCCAGCACTGGGAGGGGAAAGAATGCACATTTAAAGGGACTTAAGCCAGTTTGGACCCCACCCTCAGGCTTCCATTCCAGCAACTTGGAATAGGGCAGTGACAGCCACTGAGCAGAGAGGAATCCCCACTTCACAACTGATTGCAGTTCTAGCCCTTCCTTCTCCAGCCTCACTTCCTATCAAGTGAATGGCTGCCAGCACTCCTGAGGAAAGATGACTGTGTTCACATCATCTCACCAAAACCACTGGGATCATGTAGATTGCATAGGTACATTCCAATATAAGGACACCATTTCAAGGCCACTAAAGGTAACTATTTCACCTAATTTTTAAGAGAGAGAGGAAGATAAACAAAATGAGGAGATAGAAGAATTTCTCTTAAATGAGATGGCAAGAGAAAAACATTGAAAAAACCTAATGAAATAGAAATGATTTACTAAAGAATTCAAAGCATTAATAAAAGAATGCTAACTAAATTATGGAAAGAATAGACAAAACAGTGAGAATTTTAACAAGGAACTAGAAAATTTAAAAAGAACTGGTGATAGCCGAGAAATATACTGAAATAAAAAACATACAAGAGTAAATCAACAGCACACTGTAACAGATGAAAGCATAAGTAATCTGGAAGATAGAATAATGGAACACATTCAACTGAAATAGCAAAAATAAAAACAAAGTAGTTTAAGGGATCTTTGGGATAACATCAATCATACCAACAGTCACATTATAGATGTCCCAAAAGGAGACATGAGAAAGAAGATGGTTGAAAACATATATGATGAAATTATGACTGAAAAATTCCCAAACCTGAAGAAACAAATATTCAGATACAGGAAGCAGAGATTCCCAAATAAGATGAACCCAAACAGACTCACACAAAGACATATCATCATTAAAATGGCAGAAATTAAAGATAAAGAAAGAATCCTAAGGGCAGCAAGAGAAAAACAAATAGTCACATACAAGGGAATCCTCATTTCTCTGCAGAAATTTTGCAGATAAGAAAGGAGTGGATTACTCCTAAGTATTTTATGCTTTTGGATGCGATGGTAAATGGGATTGCTTCCCTAATTTCTCTTTCTGATCTTTCATTATTAGTATATAGAAATGCAGTCGACTTCTGTGTATTAATTTTGTATCCTGGGGCTTTGCCAAATTCATAGATGAGCTCTAACAGTTTTCTGGTAGAGTCTTTAGGATTCTCTAGCTATAGTATCATGTCATCTGCAAATAGTGATAGTTTTACTTCTCCCTTTCCAGTTTGGATTCCTTTTATTTCTTTTACTTCTCTGATTGCTGTGGCTAGGACTTCCAAAACCATGTCGAACAGTAGTGGTGAGAGTGGACATCCTTGTCTTGTTCCTGATCTCAGCAGGAATTCTTTCAGCTTTTCACCATTGAGAACGACGTTAGCTGTGGGTTTGTCATATGGCCTTTATTATGCTGAGGTAGGTTACCTCTATGCCCACTTTCTGAAGGGTTTTTATCAGAAATGGATGTCAGATTTTGTCAAAGGCTTTTTCTGTGTCTATTGAAAGGATCATATGGTTTTTATTCTTCAGTTTGTTAATGTGCTGTATCACACTGATTGAATTGTGGATATTGAAGAATCTTTGCATCACTGGGATAAATCGCACTTGATCATGATGTTCAATCCTTTTAATGTATTGTTGGATTCAGTTTGCCAGCATTTTTTTGAGGATTTTTGCATCTATGTGCATCAGTGAAATTGGCCTGTAATTTTCTGTTTTTGTGGAACCTTTGTCTGGTTTTGGTATCAGGGTGATGGTGGCCTCATAGAATGAGTTTGAGAGTGTCCCTTTCTCTGTGGTTTTTTGGAATAAAGAGACAAAAGACCTGTACTCTATCAACTATAAGACACTGATGAAAGAAATAAAAGATGACACAAATAGGTGGAAAGACATTCCATGCTCTTAGATTAGAAGAGTCAATATGATCAAAATGACCATACTACCCAAGGCAATCTATAAATTTAATGCAATCCCTATCAAATTACCAAGGACTTTTTCAAAGAACTTGAGCAAAACATTTTTAAGTTTGTTTGGAAGCACGAAAGACCCAGAATAGCCAAAGACATCCTGAAAAGGAAAAATGGAGCTGGAGGAATCAGGCTCCCTGGCTTCAGACTATAGTACAAAGCAACAGTCATCAAAAACCATATGGTACTGGCACAAAGACAGAAATACAGATCAGTAGAACAGGATAGTAAGCCCAGAATTAAGCCCACACACCTACAGCCAACTCATCTATGACAAAGGAGGCAAGAACATACAATGGAGAAAAGATAGCCTGTTCAATAAGTGGTGCTGGGAAAACTGGATGGCCACATGTAAAAGAATGAAATTAGAACACTTCTTAACACCATACACAAAAATAAACTCAAAATGGATTAAAGACCTAGATGTAAGACCTAATACTATAAAACTCTTAGAGGAAAACATAGGCCAAACACTCTCTGACAAAAAGGACAGCAACATCTTCTCAGATCCACCTCTTAGAGTAATGACAGTAAAAATAAAAACAATCAAATGGAACCTACTCAAACTTAAAAGTTTCTGCACGGCAAAGCAAACCCTAAACAAAATGAAAAGACAACCCACTGAATGGGAGAACATATTTTCAAATGAATCGACTGACAAGGAATTAATCTCCAAAATTTATAAACACCTCCTACCACTCAATACCAAAGAAACAAACAACCCCATAGAAAAATAGGCAGAAGATCTAAACAGACAGTTCTCCAAGGAAGACATACAGATGGCCAAAAAACACATGAAAAGATGTTCAACATCACTCATTATTAGAGAAATGCAAATCAAAATCACTGTGAAGTACCGCTTTATACTGGCCAGAATGGCCATCATCAAAAAGTCAACAAATAATAAGTGCTGGATAGGGTGTGAAGAAAAAGGAACCCTATTACACTGTTGGTGGGATTGTAAATTGGTGCAATCACTGTGGAAAGCAGTATGGAGATGCCTCAGAAAACTAAAAATAGAACTATGATTTGATCCAGCAATCCCATTCCTGGGCATTGATCCAGAGAAAGCTGTGACGTGAAAAGACTCATATACTCCAATGTTCATTGCAGCACTATTTGCAATATCCAAGACATGGAAACAACCTAAATGTCCATCGACAGAGGAGTGGATCAAGAAGATGTGGTACATATACACAATGCAATATTACTTAGCCATTAAGAGGAAATAAATAACAGCATTTTTAGCAACATAGATGGACCTGGAGATTGTCATGCTAAGTGACGTCAGTCAGACAATGAGACACCAACATCAAATGCTCTCACTGACATGTGGAATCTGGAAAAAAGACACAATGAACTTATTTGCAAAGCAGGTACTGACTCACAGACTTTGAAAACACAGGAAAGAGCTTGGGGGGGTGGGGGATGCTGGGGGGTTGGGATCGAAATGTTATAAAATTGGATTGTGATAATCACTGTACAACCATCAATGTAATAAATTCATTGGGTAATATAAAAAATAAAAATAATAAAATTACTCTCATTTTTATCAAAAGAAAAAGAAAAAAGAAGGAAGTGGAATGTTACATTGAAAGTGCTGAAAGGGAAAAACCTATGACCTAGGAGACTCTACCCAGCAAAGTTACCATTCAGAGTTAAGGAGAATTAAAGAATTTCTCAGACAAGCAAAACTAGAAGAGTTCATCAGTACAAAACCAAACATACAGGCAGCATTAAAGGGCCTTCTCTAAGTGGAAAAGAAAATGCTATAATGAGAGTAAGAATTTATGGGAGAGGAAAAATTCCACTAGTAAAGGCTAATCTGTAATAAAGACTGTGAAGCTTGAATAAGCCAGTACAAAGATTAAAAGACCATGATACACAGTTTAGGGATAGATATGAAGATGTAAAATATGTCATCAGAAACATAAAATGTGGGGAAGAGAAGTTTAAAAAGTATATCTTTTAGAATGATTTTGAACTTAAAAGATTATCAGTTTAAAACAAATAGATATAACACATAAGACCCACAAATCCAAAATCTACAATAGATACACAAAAACTAGAGAAAACAAGTGTACCACCAAAGAAAATCATTAAACTACAAGGGAAGAAACTAAAAGATGATGAGAAGAGAGAAGTACAAAAACAGCCAGAAAACAAGTAACAAAATGTCAATAAGTACATGTCTATTAATGATCACTTTAAATGTTAATGGGAAAAAATGCTCCAATCAAAAGATATAAGGTGGTTAAACATATAAAAAAGAGACTCTTCTATATGCTGCCTACAAGAGACCCACTTGGGAGCTAAAGACAAAGAGACTGAAAGTGAGAAGAAGAAAAAAGATATTTCATGCAAGTGAAATGGAAAGAAAATTGTGGAAGCAATACTTATATCAAAGGAGACTTTAAATGTCTATAATAAAAGACAAAGAAAGGCATTAATAATGATAAAGGGATTAATCCAAGAAGATATAACATTCACTAACATATGTACACACAAAATAGGAGCACCTAAATATATGAAGCAAATATTAACAGATATAAAGGATGAAACTGACAATAACACAGTTACTAGTAGGAGACTAACAATAACTTACATCAACATACTGATCATCAAGAGAGAAAGTCAATAAGGAAACAGTGACACATTAAACCAGTTGAAATAAATAAATATCTACAGGACATTCCAATCAACAACATGAGAATACACATTATTTAAAGTGCACATAAAATGTTTTCCAGGATAGATCACCTGCTGGGGCAGGGGACGGGGAGGGCTCAAGTCTCACAAACCTAAGAGGATAAAATTATATCAAGTATTTTTTTCTGATCTCAAAAGTATGAAACTAGAAATCAATTACAGGAAGAAAAATAAGGAAAGCAAAAACATGGAGACTGAACAATATGCTACTAAAAAAAAACAGATCTTAGAAAAAAACGCTTTTAGTTTTCCACTTGAAGATGATGTTAGCTGTGGGTTTGCCCATAAATAGCCACTGTTATATTAAGGTGTGAACTCACTATACTCACTTCCTGGAGAGTATTTATCAGGAAGGGAGGTTGAATTTTGTCAAGTGCTTCTTCTGTATCTATTGAGATCACCATGTGATTTTTATTTCTGTGGTATTGATTTGTAAATATTGAGCCATCCTTGAGCTTCTCTAAATATTGGTAGAATTCCCCTGTGAAGCTGCCTGGTCCTGGACTTTGGTTTGTTGGGAGGTTTTGTGGGTTTTTTTAAATTACCGATTCAATTTCATTCCAAGCAATCAGTCTGTTCAGATTTTCTGTTTCTTCCTGATTGTCTTGGAAGATGCTCTATTTCTAGGAATTTATCCATTTCCTCTAGGTGGTGCAATTTGTTGGTGTATAACTGTTCTTTGTACTCCTGTATAATCATTTGTGTCTCTCTGATGTTGGTTGTAACTTCTCCTCTTTTATTTCAAATTTTATTCACTCGGGCACCCTCTCATTTTCGTCTTGTGCATCACCATTTCTTTTCCTTTGTTTCTATTGTTTCCATAGTAGTTCTTGATATGTGGCATACTGCGTGTTCCCACAGATGAACCTGCCATATCTCTTAGCAGAATTATTCAGTGACTTCCCTCCCCACCCCTGATAAGAGCCAAACTAATCACAGCAGCTGAGAAAACTACCGTGAGTGGCGTCTGTGAGCCCTCTAGCCTCTTCCCTTCCTGTTTATCTCCTTAGTCACTCCACTTCAGCCGCACTGGGCTCCTTGTTGTTCCTTGAAGGCATCAGGCTGCTTCCTCCCTTATGGCCTTTGCACTCGCTTTTCCCTCTGCTCATGACACCCTCATTTCTTCAGCACTTACTCACATGATCAGACAGGCCTTGCTTGACTCCCCTCGTTCTAATTCCGTCACCTCCCCTCCCACCCATCCAGAATTCCCCATTCCCCTTTTATTGCCTAGCAGAGATCACCTGTTATCATAACCTTCATTTATTAATTTATTTCATTTACTCCCTGAAGACTATAAGCTCCATGGAAACAGAGATTTTTTTTTTTTTTTTTGATTCTCTTAAAAGTCACATAGAAAGTCTCAATAAGTAGTGGTCAAGTGAATGAATGAAAGGCTGGAAAACAGGAAACGCAAAGGCAAAGCTGTAAGAAATTTTAAGGAAGTGCTAAAACTCTAATTTGGACTGATTCCTTCTGAGATCCCAGATTGCACTGCTCCAGCATTGTGGATACAGCAGTGTGGCACCGCCTCCCTTAGACTCTTGCTGAGGGCTGATTTTGCTAAAAGGAAGAAAACATTCCATTTCGCTTGGTGATGATGACTAACTTTCCCTCTCTCCCCCAGATACTGTTGTTTTGAGCCTTCACCTCTACCAATTTTTATTTTATATCATTTACTGTTAATACTAAATATCATTTAATTATAATATGTTATTAATATATAATTGTATGTGATATTATCAATAAATTATTGATATTAAATACTAATTTAATATTAAGCTTTCACATAATTTTTTTCATTTAATCTTTACCACATAGGTTGGACATTATGACTGCATATATTACAAGTGAGAAAGCTGAGGTTCAAAGAGGCTACATACTTGACATAAGACCAAATGTCTAGAAAAGGCCAAGACATTTTTAAACATGTAGAAAAGGCAGATATTGACAACTCTCTAGGCCATGCCCCTAGATGCCTCTGCCAACTGAAGCTCTTGGAACATACGGGCACAAAGTAGGCCCTCATTTGATATTAATTATCATTAATTTTCATGTACTTTCAAAATGATGAATTTAAAGCCTGATACCTAAGCATAGTTGGCTTGTATTTCAAAGGCAAAGAAATATGACCTGAGAAAAAGAAATGCTTTAATTAAAATTTCAAGTTTAAGTATTTCCTCACCCTCCTTAGCAAGTTTTAGTTCTTTCCCTTTAGACACCAGATTGAAACAGCACACTACCTTTTTATTTTTCAAAACACAGAAAATAAAATTTTGTATTCTTAGAAACTTTGTGCCTTTTGGACACTTATTTCAGTACTTCCAGTTTTATGAGGTAGTCTCAATAACAGTTACTGCAAACTTCTGTTTTTGAGGGTGTATTGTATTTCGGTTTTCTTGGAAAACACCACTGGATACACACTGTTATCACAATGACACATCCCCAAGAGGAAGTGAACAAGTTTTATTAGGACCTTCCTCCTCCTCTTAAAAGGTTCGAAAGGTTTTGAAACCCTAGAGGTCAAAAGTAAAACTAGCCACTTAAGAAAGGAAATTTAAACTCTTTCCCTTTCAGAATGCTGAAATGAAAGGTGTTCAAAACAAAATTAAGAAGCAAAGTCTGCAAATATCAAAGTTGTTAAATAGTATCCTCTGTCAAACCTTGTTATTTAACAAGGATTTTATTCTTTAACTCGGAACTTGACATTCTCATCAGGATGGGGTCAAGTTACTGTCTCTTTTAATCAGTCATCCTGAGGCAATCTTTCCTACCTTGACTTGGGAGATATATAAGAAATAGCTGTAAAGTTAAATTCAGCTGTGAGTTCTGTTTTTTTTCCCTGTCTCTTGACCAGCTGTAATAGAGAAAAGAATAGGTTCCTACCTGATTCTCAGAGTTACAGTGACTCGCAGATGTGCTAACACATGTGGAACTCCTTGGTAAGGAACAACGTACAAGAACAAAACATCTTCAATGCTTTTCTTCCCTAGGAGACATTTGCCAATATCTGGAGACATTTCTTTCTTCTTCGTCTTCTTCGTCGCTGTCTCCTTCTTCTTTCTTCTTCTTCTCTTTTTTTTTTTTTTGTCTTCTTAGGGCTGCACCCATGGCACATGGAAGTTCCCAGGCTAGGGGTTGAATTGGAACTGTAGCCACTGGCCTATACCACAGCCACAGCAATGCCAGATCCAAGCAGTGTCTGTGACCTACACCACAGCTCACAGCAATGCTGGATCCTTAGCCCACTGAGCAAGGCCAGGGACCGAACCTGAATCCTCATGATAATAGCAGCATTCGTTACTGCTGAGCCATGATGGGAACTCCTCTGGAGACATTTCTGATGTAACTGGGGGTGCAGGTTCTTCTTGGTATCTAGAAGGTTGAGACCACTACATACATTGCCAAACATCTGATGATGTATAGGACAGCCCTTCACAACAAAGAATTATCCAGCCCAAATGGGAATAGTGATGAAGTTGAAAATCCCTGCTCTAGACAAATTTCAGCTACCCTCAGCTTCCCCAACCAATGTTTGAGACCCAGAAATCTAGGTGTGAGAATGACTGTGACCCTGAAAGGGAGCTTCTCATATCCACCTCTTCTCAGCCAGCAAGAGTGAAGCAAACCAGTCCTTCCCTTTCTGCCCTAGCCCAGAGCCCCAGGGTGAGGACCTGCACAGGCCTGAGGGAAGATGTGAGAATCACTTGTCAGTCCCAAGCTTCCTATCACTCACTTCTGTCACTGCTTTCCTGGGAAGCCATGTGGTCAGAAAACACACTCTCCAATTAGTTGGAATGTATAGCACTAAGCAGTCCGTATTTATTAAGTACCCACTGCTTGCCATTAAGAAGGATACAGATAATATAATAGACCTATACAGCTCTCATTTAACAAATAAAATCCTTGCCATCACCATTTAGAAGTGTAGGATTTTGTAGATGAGATGACAGAAGTAACCAGTGAAGAATGCCAGAAATTTTGTCCTTTTATATTGACATGTGATTATCATGGAATGGGTAGAATATGGACATGGATCAGAAGCAGTAGAAAGGTCTTCAGGGCATAGGGGGTAACAAAGTAAAATGACAAGAGTAGAGGTAATGGATAATTTTTATGTGTCAGCTTGACCGGTCCACAGGATGTCCAGATGGTCAAACATTTTGGGTGTTTCTATGAGGGTGTGTATTAGATGGGATTACCATTTGAACTGGTAGACTGTGTAAAGCAAACTTCCTTCCATAACGTGGATGGGCCCTATTCAATCGAAGACATGAATACAACAAAAAGGCTGATCCTCCCTAGAATAAGAGGGAATTCTCTCTGCCTCTCTGCCTTTGAGTTGAGATAATAGGTTTTCCTCCCTTCACATTTAAACTGAAACACCCACTCTTCCTAGTTCTGAGCCTGCTGGCTTTTGGACTGGAACTATGCCATTGGTTCTTCCCACTCCCTAGTTTGCCAACCACAGATCTTGGAACTTCTCGGTCTCCATAATAATATGAGCTAATTGTTACTGCTATATGTAGGATATTGGTTCTGCTTCTCTGGAGTACCCTGCCTAACACAGCAGGGAAGGAGAAAGGGCGGAGCAGAAACAAAATGCAGCTAGAGCTAAGCTGCACTAAGAGTGGCCTTTTTGAAACTGTGAGATTGACCCTTTTGAAGAAGGTTAGACAATTTAATGGGGGAGGACATTTGTTTTCAGAGACCTATAACCCTCAGCAGATCCCCAGAGCAGGTAAGTTCTCAAGGGTAAAATGGGGTGAGGTAAGGGGCAGAGTTCAGGAAATCTAGAGTCTTCAGAAAACACTTAAAGAAGCAGACACAGGAAGGAAGCTTTCACTTCTCTGGAGGTCTCTCTCCCCAGCCTGGCCTGAGAGTGGCAAAGAGGGATGTGGAGTAGGGAGTGGAGGAAGAGATGCAATAGAGAGATAGACCTTCTTTCTCTACTCTCTTCCTTTTTCTCCATTCTCAAGCTTTGCTAGCAGAGAGATACCAGGTCTGTTAGTGCTGCATAGCCTGGAAGACAGAGGTAAGATCCTTCCTTCTTAGCCTTATGGGGAATATAGGGCCCACAGCACTGGGGAAGGCCAACTGTGGTGCAAATGCACTATGAAAGAGGATACAAGGAGGCTCAGAGCAATAAGTAGAATCCAGAAACTTAAAACCAAGCGGTAGAGCTTTGTATCTGTTCATTAGCAGACATTTAACAAGTGTATATAGTACAGACTCCTATGACTAAAGTCTTGTCACCCAGTAGCTCGGCTGCTATAATCCTCTGCCCAAGTGGGATGAGCTGAAAGCTTTGAATGTGGAGTCAGGAGACTGAGGATAAATAGCAACTTGGCTGCTTATGAGCACGTACCCCTGAACAACTTACTCTGCTCTTCTAGGCCTCAGTTTTGTTCGTTTGCAGAGTTGAGGCATTACAGGACTTCTATAGAACTATTATCAGACGTACATGATATGTGTTAGTGTTATGTGACAAGTACTAGACAAATCCCAGGTATATACTTGGTACTCTGCAAGTGTTACTTTTCCCTCCTTTTGGTATGGGCTCCAGTTTGTTCCTTGTGGCAGAAAATGTTTTCATAGTCCCCTGTGGAAGTCCCTAACCATTCCCTGCCCCCAAATTCCCATCCTACACCCTAGCACCTGGATCTTGTCCATGTCTCCTCACCTCTCCTGGAAGTCTCAGTGGCTCTAGGCTTACCCCTGAAATTCTTGCTCCTTCCCCGCCTTGATTCCTCTATACCTATTCTGCTTCTCTACAGTATGATCATAGCACACTTGGGGACACTCTGCTAACCCAAGTTTCTGTTCTGAAAAATAACTCTCATTGTTGATCTTACAGGGAATTGAATTAAGGTATGAACCAGGACATTTGGTCTCCAACGGCCTCTCTTACTTCCATAGGGAAGGGCCTGTCTGATGTTCTGAGTGTGGATGTTCCTCTCAAAAGCTTTGTGTGATAACAGGCACAGCTCCCACAAGAAACACTTGGAAAGTCACAGTCCCAGTGAAAATCTCTCTAGGACTGCCTGACTTCTGGAAGGCAGGGTGCCTATGCCCCTTCTTATGTATTTGCTGGATGTCTGATCATTTCATATGTGCTATTGATTACCTGGTCTTATGGGTTCTTCCACCTTTAGCAGCACCTATAATTTGAGAGCAACAGGGATCTCCAAGGTAAACTACACCATGTTATTGCTTCCAGTTGTTTTGTTGTCTTATTAGGAAGAGGAGTGAATCCAATTCATTCTTCTTCCTAACAAAACCACAGCACAAATGACACATTATGCAACATCTATATCAAACATCTTACATGCTATATATCTCCCAAACACTTCATTCTGCGCAACTACTCTGTTTTCTCTTGTTAGCCTCCTTCCCAATCTCATCAGTGGCAGTTAAATTTCATCATCTCTATCCTACTTCCTCCCTCTTTCAACTGATGATCTTGTCTCCTACACACCAAGGCAAAAGAATCCAGTAACCTAAAACTCCAACTTCTCTTTTTTTCCACCTCTAATTTCTATAATGTGACCATGAACAGTAACCAGGAAATTCATACCACCACAGCAGAATAATCACATGTCTTGGTCAAAGGGAAGAGCCCTGCTCAGAAGTCTGGTAGGGATTCTGTGGTGGTGGTTAAGGTTCAAAATAAAGTATCTGGGGGAGAGAGGGAAAGTTAGTCATCATCACCAAGCGAAATGGAATGTTTCCTTCCTTTTAGCAAAATCAGCCCTCAGCAAGAGTCTAAGGGAGGCGGTGCCACACTGCTGTATCCACAATGCTGGAGCAGTGCAATCTGGGATCTCAGAAGGAACCAGTCCAAATTAGAGTTTTAGCACTTCCTTAAAATTTCTTACAGCTTTGCCTTTGCGTTTCCTGTTTTCCAGCCTTTCATTCATTCATTTGACCACTACTTATTGAGACTTTCTATGTGACTTTTAAGAGAATCAAAAAAAAAAAAAAAAAAATCTCTGTTTCCATGGAGCTTATAGTCTTCAGGGAGTAAATGAAATAAATTAATAAATGAAGGTTATGATAACAGGTGATCTCTGCTAGGCAATAAAAGGGGAATGGGGAATTCTGGATGGGTGGGAGGGGAGGTGACGGAATTAGAACGAGGGGAGTCAAGCAAGGCCTGTCTGATCATGTGAGTAAGTGCTGAAGAAATGAGGGTGTCATGAGCAGAGGGAAAAGCGAGTGCAAAGGCCATAAGGGAGGAAGCAGCCTGATGCCTTCAAGGAACAACAAGGAGCCCAGTGCGGCTGAAGTGGAGTGACTAAGGAGATAAACAGGAAGGGAAGAGGCTAGAGGGCTCACAGACGCCACTCACGGTAGTTTTCTCAGCTGCTGTGATTAGTTTGGCTCTTATCAGGGGTGGGGAGGGAAGTCACTGAATAATTCTGCTAAGAGATATGGCAGGTTCATCTGTGGGAACACGCAGTATGCCACATATCAAGAACTACTATGGAAACAATAGAAACAAAGGAAAAGAAATGGTGATGCACAAGACGAAAATGAGAGGGTGCCCGAGTGAATAAAATTTGAAATAAAAGAGGAGAAGTTACAACCAACATCAGAGAGACACAAATGATTATACAGGAGTACAAAGAACAGTTATACACCAACAAATTGCACCACCTAGAGGAAATGGATAAATTCCTAGAAATAGAGCATCTTCCAAGACAATCAGGAAGAAATAGAAAATCTGAACAGACTGATTGCTTGGAATGAAATTGAATCGGTAATTTAAAAAAACCCACAAAACCTCCCAACAAACCAAAGTCCAGGACCAGGCAGCTTCACAGGGGAATTCTACCAATATTTAGAGAAGAACTAATATGGAGGAAATGCCTCCCAATTGATTATATGAGGCCAGCATTACCCTGATACCAAAACTGAAGACACACACATGCAAAATTATAGCCAGATATTCCTAATGAACCTGGTTGCAAATGTCCTTAACAAAATGTTAGCAAGTCAAATTTAACAATGCATTCAAAGAATCATGTGTCATGATCAAGTGGAAATTTTCTCAGGGATACAAGGATGGCTCAATATTTACAAATCAATACCATGTAATATTAATAAAAAATCACATGATCTCAATAGATACAGAAAAAGCACTTGACAAAATTCAACCTCCCTTCCTAATAAGTACTCTCCAGGAAGTGAGTATAGGTAACATACCTCAACATAATAAAGGCCACTTATGACAAATTCACAGCTTCTCAATGGTAAAAAACTGAAAGCATTGCCTCTAAGATCAGGAACAAGACAAGAATGCCCACTCTCACCACTTTTATTCAGCATGGTTTAAAGCCCTTGTCACAGCAATCAGACAAGAAAAAGAAATAAAAGTCATACAAATTTAGAAAGAAAAAAGTAAAATATAACTATTTACAAATGACATACTGTATATAGGACACCCTAAAGATTCCACACCCAAAAAGAAAATTATTAGAAATAATACATATATTCAGTAAAGTTGCAGGATACAAAATTAATATGCAGAAATCTGTTCCATTTGTATATACCAAAAATGCACTATCAGAAAAAGAAAACAATCACATCAAAAAAGAATAAAATACCTTGGAATAAATTTAACCAAGGAAGTGAAATACTTATACTCTTAAAAGTATAAGACAGTCATAAAAGAAACTGAAGAGAATGTAAATAAATAGAAAGATATAACATACTCACAAATTGGAAGAATTAATGTTGTCAAAATGTTCATACTGCTCAAAGCAATCTGCACATTCGATGCATTCCTTATCATAATATATATGTCATTTTTAAAGAACTAGAACAAATAATCAAAAAATGTGTATAGAACCACAAAAGACACTGAATAACTAAATCAATCTTGAGAAAGAAGCTGGAAGTATTGTGCTACCTGGCTTCAAACTATACTACAAAACTATAGTAAACAAAACAGTACGGTATGGCATAAAAACAGACACATGGATCAATAGAACAGAACAGAAAGCCCAGAAATAAACACAAATAGATACAATCAACTATCTATGACAGAGGAGGCAACAATATACAATGAGGAAAAGAGAAACTTCAATAAGTGGTGCTGGGAAATCCAGACACCTATATATAAGGGAATGAAAACAGATCACTTTCTCACATCATGGACAAAAATAAACAAAATGGAAGGAAGGATAAAGATGGTGGAAGAGTAAGACGTGGCACTTACCTTCTCCCACAAACACATCAAAAAACATCCACATGTAGAACAACTTGCACAAAACATCTACTGAACACTGGCAGAACAACTTAAACCTCCAAAAAGGGCAAGACACCCTCCACATAACTGGGTAGAAAAAAAGAAAAGAGAGAGAGAGAAAGAGAGAAAAGGAATCAGGACTGAACTAGCATTCATGAGAGGGAGCTGTGAAAAAAAAAAAGAACCCACACCCTGGGAAGCCACCTAACTGACAGTGAGATGACCCAAGACAGAGGGACCTCAAAGTCACTGAGAAAAGCATAGTAGCTGGACTGAGGAGGGCAAAGCAGAGTGAAAGACACACAGATCATCTGAACCACTGCCCTGGACACCACAGCCAGAGACTCCCAGGCAGGGGCTGGGCACTGAGACTCAGGATCCAGAGGTCAGTTCCAGGGAGAGGACTAGGATTGGCTGTGTGGAGACAGCCTGAGGGGCTAAGGAGTAGTGTGTCATGGGCTGGGAAGCAGAATGCCACAGCAGAGGGAACCCAGGAGGAGGTCTGGGCCCTCAGGAGAGGCAAGGCGCCATTGCTGGGGAGGTCAAAAGGAGGAGGGGTGGGCCACCATGGGAATCTTCCTGGGCTTGTGCAGGTTCTTAGAGGGCAGGATGCCTCTGGCACAGGCTACAGATGGTGAGAGGCCACTTGCTCAAGCTACAGGAGACCAGGTGCTTCTTGTGTGGGCTACAGGTGTCCAGCCACCTATTGTGTGGTTACCTAAGGGCAATGGGGGGCTAAGTGTGACATACAGCAGGGACAAACTATAGCAGTCATTTCAGAATCCAGAGGGAGGGGTGGCCTGCCACCACTAGGGGTCTGTGAATAGGCTCCACCTGTGGACCCAGTCACCTCAGAGGTCAGCAAAAAGGAGGGCACTGCAACCAAACACAACTGTTGTTGCTCTAACACCCTTGGGAACACACCTGCCCTGCTGCTGCCACTGCCAGACACTCAGGGCAGCACCCAGACACTTGATCACTATCCCTTCCCAGGACCCTACAATTAGGAGCAGCTCATGCAGCACCTCCTGTGTGGGTTAAGTGGGATGGTCTTGCATGGTCTACAGGTGGCAGAGGCAAACCATGGCAGTTCTCTCTGACTCCAAAGGCGAGCATGGCCCACCAGCAATAGGGGTCTGTGAACGGGCACCACTTATGGCCTCGATAACCTTGGAGGGCACCACAGAGGAGGGCATTGTGACCGAACACCACCTGTTGTTGCTCTCACTCTGCTGGGAACTCACACACTGCCAAATGCTCTGGGCACCTCCTAAATCCGCCACTGCCAAATGCTCTGGGCACCTCCTAAATCCACCACTGCCAAATGCTCTGGGCACCTCCTAAATCCGCCTAAGGCTCATTACCACTTCCAAGGATCCTGAAACTAGGAGTAGCCTATGCCACCTTCCAGCAAGTCCTTGCTACTGTCAACAGCCCAGCAACCAGGCACTGACTACTAGCCATACCCAATGCCTCCTTCTCCCTCGAAACACACTCAGCACCTTGGGGATAACGGCCTGCTCGCATCAAAGAAAGAGACAGCAAATATCCAAACTCCTACAACAAAAATAAATAATAACCCCTCACAAAATACAAAAGGGTGTTCTTGCACAGAAATAGCCCTCCAAGATGACAGTTTGGCTTCCCTAAACTAACAGAAAAAGAAAAACATAAGAAAGATGAAGAAACTCAGGAACCATTCCCAATTAAAAGAATAGGAGAATTCACCTGAAGCAGCAAACAATGACACAGACCTCTGCAGCCTGACAGACACTGAGTTCAAAAGGGAGATAGTGAAAATACTGAAGGAATTAAAAGTAAATATGAAGGAACTAAGAGTGGATATAAATACTAATGAAGACTACTTTAGAAAGGAACTAGAAAATATAAAGAGGAACCAAGAAAAATTTGAAAATGCATTTGCAGAGATGCAAACTGAGCTAAAGGCACTAAAGAGCAGAATGAATAATGCAGAGGAATGAAATAGAGACATAGAAGATAGACAATGGAAATCACTCAATCAGGATAGCAGACAGAAAACCAAACGAAAAAACACAAAAAGCAATATAAGAGATCTATGGGATGATATAAAGCTGGTCAACCTATGCATAATAGTAATTCCAGAAGGAGAAGAAAAAGAAAAGGGGATTTAAAATATATTTGAAAAAATTATGGCTGAAAACTTTCCAAGTCTAAAGAAAACAGATATCAAGATACAGGAAGCACAGAGGTCCCCAAACAAGTTTAACCCAAACAGGCCCACACCAAGACATATTCTAATAAAAATGGCAAAAGTTAAAGATAAAGAGAGGATTCTAAAGGCAGTAGAGAAAGACAAATCGTTAATTATAAGGGAAAAATTTGCAGCCTAGAATACACTACCCAGCAAAAATATCATTTAAAATAGAAGGGGAAATGAAAAATTTCTCCAACAAACAAAAGCTAAAAGGGTACACCAATAATAAACACACTCTAAAAGAAATACTGAAAGGGCTTCTCTAAATAAAAAAGAAGTAAGAAGAAAAAAGGATGAAGGAAATCAAAACTGGAAACTAATCACTTAAATAAGCCAGTATACAGATGTAAAAGGGGAAAAAAAAAAAAACCTACTATAAAAGTGGTGATAAACACAAGGAACAGGAAAAGGACAAACATGAAGGTGTTAAAAAATGACTTCAAAATCATAGAATGTGGGGAAGGAAAGTTAGAAAATATAGACTCTTTTTTTTAATAATATATTTGGACCTATATAAGTATCAGACTAAAGCAAGCAGATATAAGGTGTTAACATACTTAAAAAACAGGGCAACCACAAATCAAAACCAAACATTACATTCACAAAAACTAAAAAGAAAAGTACTCAAGCATAAAATACATGGAAATCATCCAACCAAAAAAAAGAAAGGAACAAAGGAGAAACATAGTATCTACTGGAAAACAAGGTTTAAAACAGCAATAAATACTTATTTATCAATAATCACTTAAATGTCAATGGCCTGAATGCTCCAATCAAAAGACACAGAATGGCAAACTGGATAAAAAAGCAAAAACCTACAATCTGCTGTCTACAAGAGACTCACCTTACAGCAAAGGACACATATAGATTGAAAGTGAGGGAAAAGATATTTCATGCCAAGGGACAAGACAGGAAAACAGGAGTGGCAATACTCATATCAGACAAAATAGACTTTAAAATGAAGACCATAAAGAAAGACAAAGAAGGATACTATTTAATGATAAAAGAATCTATTCAAGAAGAGGATATTACAATCATCAATATATATGCCCCTAACATAGGAGCACCCAGATACATACAAGAAATACTAATAGACATAAAAGGAGAAATTGATGGGAATACTAACAGCAGGAGAATTTAACACCCCACTCACATCGATGGACAGATCCTCTAGATAGAAAATTAATAAGGCAACAAAGATCCTAAAGGACACAATAGAAAAGTTAGATTTAATCAACATTTTCAGGACATTACACCCAAAAAAACCAGAATATACATTCTTCTCAGGTGCACATGGAACATTCTCAAGAATTGATTGCATATTGGGGCACAAAGCTAACCTCAACAAATTTAAGAGTATAGAAATTATTTCAAGTCTCTTCTCTGACCACAATGGCATGAAACTAGAAATCAACCACAGGAAAAGAAATGAGGAAAAAACCTACTTCATGGAGACTAAACAACATGCTACCAATGGGTTAATAAGGAAATCAAAATGCCTCAAGACAAATGATAATGAAGACACAACCATTCAAAATCCATAGGATGATGCAAAAGCAGTGCTGAAAGGGACATTCATAACGATACAGGCCTTCTTCAAAAAAGAAGAAAAATCTTGGAGTTCCATCATGGCTCAGTGGAAACAAATCTGACGACTAGCATCCATGAGGATGCAGGTTCAATCCCTGGCCTTTCTCAGTGGGTTAAGGATCCAGTGTTGTCGTGAGCTGTGGTGTAGGTCACAGACGCAGCTCAGTTCCCACATTGCTGTGGCTGTGGTGAAGGCAAGCAGCTACAGCTCCAATTTGACCCCTAGCCTGGGAACCTCCATTTGCAGTCCTAAAAAAAAAAGTGTCAAATCAACAACTTAACACACCATCTAAAAGAATTCGAAAAAGAAGAACAAACAAAACCTAAAAGCAGCAGAAGGAAGGAAATCATAAAGATCAGAGAGGAAAACAATAAAAAAGAGATTCAAAAAACAATAGAAAAAAATCAATAAAACCAAGAGCTGGTTCTTTGAAAAGGGAAATAAAATTGACAAACCTCTGGCCAGACTCAGCAAGAAGAGGAGAGAAAGAACCCAAATAAACAAAATAAGAAATGAAAAAGTAGAAATCTCAACAGTTATAGCAGAAATACAAAAAATATGAGAGAATACTATGAACAATTATATGCTAACAAATTTGACAATCCAGAAGAAATGGACAACTTTCTAGAGACTTATAACCTGCCAAAACTGAATCAAGAAGAAATAGATCAATTGAACAGATGGATCACTAGAAATGAAACTGAATATGTAATAAAAGCACTCCTTACAAACAAAAGCCCAATACCAGATGGCTTCACAGGTGAATTCTACCTAACATACAAAGAGGAACTTATATCCATCCTCCTTTACCCAAACCTTTACCTATCCTATACCCAAACTTTTCCAAAAAGGTGAAGAAGAAGGAATACTCCCAAAGATATTTTATAATGTCATCATCACCCTAATACCAAAACCAGACAAAGATACTACCGAAAAAGAAAATTATAGGCCAATAGCTTTGATGAATATCAACGCAAAAATTCTCAACAAAATTTTAGTCAATTGAATCCAGCAACATATAAAAAAGATCATATATCACGACCAAGAGGGATTCATCCCAGGTTCACAAGGATAGTTCAACATAAAGAAATCAATCAACGTCATATACCACATTAACAAAAGAAAAGTCAAAATCCACAGATCATCTCAACAGATGCAGAAAAAGCATCTGACAAAGTTCAACATGCATTCATGATAAAAACTCTTACCAAAGTGGGATAGAGAGAACATACCTTAACATAATAAAAGCCATTTACAACAAACCCACAGCAAATATAATACTCAAAATAGAGAAAATCTGAAAGCCTTCCCACTAAAATCTGGAACAAGACAAGGATGCCCATTCTCACCAATTTTATTCAATATAGTATTGGAAGTCCTAGCCACAGCAATCAGACAAATGAAAGAAATAATAGATATCCAAATTGGAAGAAAAGAGGTAAGGTGTCACTGTATGCAGATGACATGATGCTATATATAGAAAACCCTAAGGACTCTAAACAAAAACTACTAGAACTAATCAATGAATTCAGCAAAGTAGAAGAATACAAGATTAATATTAAAAAATCTGTTGAATTTCTGTATATTAACAATGAACTATTAGAAAGGGGGTACAAAAATACAATACCTTTTAAAATCACACCCCCCAAAAATTAAATAACTGAGAATAAACCTGACCAAGAAGGTGAAAGATTTATATGCTGAGAACTATAAAACATTAATCAAGGAAATTACAGAGGATTCAAAGGGATGGAAAGACATTCTGTGCTCCTAGGTTGGAAAAAATACCATACAAATGGCCATACTACCCAAAGAAATCTACAAATTCAATGCAATTCCTATCAAATTACCCAAGACATTTTTCAAAGAACTACAACAAACAATCCAAAAATATATATGGAACCATAAAAGACCAAAAATTGCCAAAGCAATTCTGAGGAACAAAAACCAAGCAGGAAGCATAACTCTCCCAGACTTCAGACAAAACTATAAAGCTACAGTAATCAAGACACTGTGGTACTTGTACTAAAACAGTCACACAGACTAATAGAACAGAATAGAGAATGCAGAAATAAACCTAGACACCTACAGTCAATTAATCTTTGACAAAAGAGGCAAGAATATAAACTGGGAAAAAGCAGTCTTTTTGGCAACTAGTGCTAGAAAAACTGGACAGCTGCATGTAAATCAATGAAACTAGAACACACCCTCACACCATGCACAAAAATAAACTCAAAATGGCTGCAAGACTAAAACATAAGACAAGACACCATAAAACTCCTGGAAGAGAACATAGGCAAAACATTCTCTGACATCAACTGTACAAATGTTTTCTCAAGTCAGTCTCCCAAGGCAACATAAATAAAAGCAAAAATAAACCTATGGGACCTAATCAAACTGACAAGTTTTTGCACAACAAAGGAAACCATAAGAAAAAAAAAAAAGCAAAAAACTTACAGAATGGGAGAAAATAGTTTCAAATGACGCAACTGACAAGGGCTTAATCTCTTAAATACACAAACAACTTATACAACTAAACAGCAAAAAAGCCAACAACCCAATTGAAAAATGGGCAAAAGATCTGAATAGACATTTCTCCAAAGAAGACATACAGATGGCCAACAGGCACATGAAAAATTGCTCAACATTACTAACTATTAGAAAAATGCAAATAAAAACTACAATGAGGTACCCCTCACATTGGTTAGAATGGCCATCATTAATAAGTTCACAAATAGAAAATGCTCAAAAGGGTGTGGAGAAAAGGGTACCCTGCTACTCTGTTGGTGGGAATGTAAATTGGTGTGACCTTTGTGGAAAACAATATGGGGGTACCTCAGAAAAATAAATATAGAGCTATCTTATGACCCAGCAATCCCACTCTTGGGCATATATCCAGACAAAACTTTCACTGAAGAAGATACATGCACCCCTATGTTCACTGTAGCACTATTTACAACAGCCAAGACATGGAAACAACCTAAGTGTCCAGTGACAGATGAATGCATTAAGAAGATGTGGTATATATACATGATGGAATACTACTCAGCCTCAAAAAAGAACAAAATAATGCCATCTGCAGCAACATTGTTGGAACTAGAAACTCTCATACTAAGTGAAATGTCAGAAAAAGACAAATACCATGGGATATCACCTATATCTGGAATATAATATACAGCACAAATGAACCTATCTCCAGAAAAGAACCAAAGTTATGAACTTGGAGAACAGACTTGTGGTTGCCAAGGTGGAGAGGGAGGGAGTAGGATGGACTTGGAATCTGGGGTTAATAGATGCAAACTATTGCATTTGGAGTGGATAAGTGATGACATCCTGCTGCATAGCACAGGGTACTATAGCTAGTCTCTTGCAATGGAGCATGATGGAAGATAATGTGAGAAAAAAAATGTATATATATATCTATGACTGGGTCACTTTGCATATAGCAGAAATTGACAGAAAATTGTAAATCAACTATAACAGAAAAAAATAAAAATCTTATTTAAAAAAGATATTTGCAAGTGATACATCTGATAAGGGGTTAATATTCAAAATCTATAAAGAACTCACACAACTTAGTATCAAAATATAAACAGTCTAATTAAAAAATGGGCAGAGTACCTGAATAGACATTTTTCCAAAGAAGACATACAGATGGCCAACAGATACATGGAAGATTTTCAGCATCACTAACCATTAGGAAAATGCAAATGAAAACCACAATAATATATCACCTCACACCTGTCAGAATAGCTATCATAAAAAAAGACAAGAAATGACAATTGTTGGTGAGGATGTGGAGAGAAGGGAATTCTTGTGCATTGTTAGTAGGAATGTAAATTGGTGCAGCTACTATGAAAAATAATATAAAGATCCCTCAAAAGTTAAAAATAGAACTACCACAAAATCCAGCAATTCCACTGCTGGGTATTTATCCAAAGAAAATGAAAACACGAATTTGAAAAATATATATATACTCCAATGTCCACTACAGCATTATTTTCAATAGCCAGGATATGCATGCAATCTAAGTGTCCATCTACATATGAATGGATAAAAAAGATGTGGGATATATATATATATATATCCCAGAGAAAACTACTCTCCAAACTTGACTTTCTTGATTTAAAGAGAGGAAGAGGGAAGGAGAGGAGGGAGGCAGGGAAAGAAACAGAGAGAGAGAGAATAAAACCTATTTTGTAAGGTTGTTAAGAAAAAGTAATAGGATAATATATGGGAAATATCTACATACCTTGAAATACTAGGAGCATTAACAATATATCGTTTGGCTTCCTTCTCTCTTAGTCCAAAGTTCAAAATATGATAGAGATTTAAAGTTTGTCTCAGCCTCATTTTTAGACATATGTCAGTATTTTCCATATTATGATGCACAGTGATAGTTTCATTTTCCATAGAAAATATTTCTAACTTAAACATCCGGAGACCGAATGTATTATGAGAAGATGGAAAGGAATAAGAGTAGATACAAATTACTTTTTATATTCAGCTCACTCACAAAAAAACTAAAAATTATTTTGAAAGTGTTATGCAAATCCTCAATATTCACTTAGGACCCATCACAATCACTGACATCTTTCCAATGAATTACTGTCAAAGACATATATAGAAATAAAGATAGCTCTTCAAAGAGATGATGCAAACTCATTGGAACATCCTCTGCCATTTATGGCTACAAGTATATCTTTCAATACTAAATATTTGTGTGATGGTAGTACTGAAATTTCAACCACATTTGTCACAGGAGAAATTTGGGGGTCAGAGAGAAAGAAACTATTTGAATATGGAGCCCTTTGATCCAAAAAGCTATTCAGAGAGAGTATGATTTAATCCAGTAACCCTTTATAATGAAAATTAGGTGAGAACAAAGGAAAGTATCCCTAAGCATAACAAAGCCAGGGTGTGTTTGTTGTTGTTGTTTGTTTTCCTAAGTAGTTGGACAAAAGATAAGAGGAATACACATGCCTCATACAGAATGGACTAAGAAGTTTTCTGGAAAAAATTAATTATTCCAGTGGAAAAATATGTCTGTCATTAAGTATTTTAGATGAAAAACCGGCTTTAGCATTGCCAGCACAAAGAGATGGAACTGAAGTTAAAGCAACTACCATTCCCTGTGTCCTTCCCCAGTGGAAGTCAGGGGAAGTCTGAGCTGGGTTTAGGGTGGGTCTGAACCTGCTATTTCATTATCCTGAAGGAAGGGCAAGAGTGACAAAGTGAGGGTGAGCGCAGGGACTCTGGGTAGAGAGGAATTCAAGGGAGGACTAAAGAAAGAACATGATAAAAGAGAAGAGAAAAAAAGAGTGAAGGAATGAGGAAGCATATTGTGGTTCACCTTCTTGAGGCGCTGAGATGAGGCATTGTCTAACCCCTGATTCCTCAGTCCCCCACACGCATACCCCATGAGTAAGTGAATTCAAACAAAAGTGATAATCCCTTCAATTTCATCTCAACTCTACACAGCAGTAGGACACCTGCTCAAGCCCCTCAGGACAAGAGTTTATTAAACATCTTAAATCAGAAAAGAGATGCATCTTCTGTGACTGTAGAAAAGTACACCTTACCGAACTGCTAGACCAGAGTACAAATCAATGACAACCATATTGGCTAAAAAAATTAAAATCCCTCTGATTTCTGTGTCCACTCTCACAAAGGATTTATCTAAAACATATCTACTGAAAGACCAAAAGAAGAGTCCATTTGTGCATAACTGTTACTTGTTTCCTACCTTGCAGTTGAGTTTGCTTAGCACTTTACATACAATTGTGAAAGGATCCCTAGATAACATGGGAGAAAGAAACTGATGAAATGTAGAATCTCCCTAAACTTCAGAAGCACTGATATTCCTCAAACAGCTCCCAAGAAAGAAAGAAAGAAAAATAAGGAGAAGGCTATTTGTTTCAACAAGAAAAACATGCAATGGAGCATCTTTTAAATTATAAACCCACCTCCCTGGCATGGCCAGCAACTATTGTTGGGGAAACCAAATAAAAATGAAAGATCTTGCCAAATCAGAAAACCTGTCCACAAAAGCAGAAGAGGAACAAAACAGTTTTATTGTTGTATATATATTAAAACAGAATGTGATATGTCACATGTGATCTGGTAAAAAGATGTATCATCTTCCTGTGGTAAATAAATGAGAATTTTATTTTCCCTTTGGATGAAGGCAATTAGTAAATATGTTGTCTATCCCAATTACCAGGCAATTTTAGGAAGAACTATGTGTGACAAACGGTGCTAATCAAGTGCTCTTATTTGAGGACTACTTATTATCTTAAGAACCTGTATAAAATGGGTTGCATCTGCTTGACTTTTATTTCATAAAAGATGAAATAAAATCCAGGGTTCCTATGATACTGTATGAGAATGTCTAGTCCTTTTTTCTTTTTCGGGCATGCCACAGTGTATGGAATTCCCAGACCAGGGATCAGATCCAAGCCACAGTTGTGACCTATGCTGCAGCAGCAGCAATGCCAGATCCTTTAACCCACTGAACCAGGCCAGAGATCAAACCTACCTCCTGGTGCTGCAGAGATGCAACAATCCCACTGCACCACAGCACGAAATCCAAAATGTCTAATTTTTAATAAAACATTATATGACATGCAAAGAAACAGAAATATGTGATCTGGATTCAAATAGAAGATAGATAGATAGATAGATAGATAGATAGATAGATAGATAGATAGATAAAAGAGAGAAAGAGAGAAAAAGAGAGAGAAAGAAAGCAAGAAAGAAAGAAAGGAGGAAGGGCCAATATAAACTGGCTCCACCTGGGCACACATTTTTAGACTCACCAAATACAGATTTCAAAGCAGATATGATAGATAAGATCAGAGTAAAAGAAAACTACATTCAGTGAATTAAAATTTTTTGAAAATTACTCAACAAATACAGAATTTCAATAAAGTAAAACTACCAAATGAAATAAATGATAATTTTAGAGATGAAAAGCAAAATAACAAAATGAAAAATTTACTAGTTTTATTTAACATCAGATTGGAAAGGGCAAACAAAGAACCAGTGAACTTGAAAGTAGATTGAGGAGTTCCCAGGTAGTGAAGTAGATTAAGGATCCACTGTTGTCACTGTTGTGACTCAGGTCACTGCTGTGGTTCAGCTTTGATCCGTGGCTTGGGAACTTCCACATGCATAGGTACAGCAAATGAATGAAAGAAGGAAAGAAGGAAGGAAGGAAGGAAGGAAGGAAGGAGAAAGGGAAAGAATAAAGAAAAGAAAAGAAAAGGAAGGGAGGAAGGAGAAAGGGAAAGAATAAAGAAAAGAAAAGAAAAGGAAGGGAGGAAGGAGAAAGGGAAAGAAAAAAGAAAAGAAAAGAAAAGGAAGGAAAGAAAGAAAAGAAAAGAAAAGAAAGAAAGAAAGAAAGAAAGAAAGAAAGAAAGAAAGAAAGAAAGAAAGAAAGAAAAAGAAGGAAGGAAGGAAAGAAAGAAAGAAAGGAAGAAGGAAGGAAGGAAGGAAGGAAGGAAGGAAAGAAAGAAAGAAAGAAAGAAAGAAAGAAAGAAAGAAAGAAAGAAAGAAAGAAAGAAAGAAAGGAAGGAAGGAAGAAAGGAAGGAAGGAAGGATGGAAGGAAGGAAGGAAGGAAGAAGAAAAGAAAGAAAGAAAGAAAGGAAAGAAAAGAAAAGAAAGAAAGAAAAAACTTGTATTCTATAGAAGAGAGAAAAAAAAACTGAAAAAAAGGATATCAGAGATCTCTTGAATAAGACCAAGTATACTGACCTATGTATAATGTCAGTCCTGGTAGATAGGAGTAGAAAGTATATTTGAAGAAATGAGTGAAAACTTCCAAAATTATATGAAAAATATTCATCCACAGGTTCAAGAAACTCAAAAAAAATGCAAGTAAAATAAACATAAAGACATCCACATCAAGACCTATTAGAGCCAAACTTCTGGAAAACAAAGAAAAGAGAAAATCTCCCAAAATATTAAAAGGAAAACAACTCATCTGCAAAATGATTGATGGCTGATTTCTCATCAGAAATTATGGAGGCCAGCAATGGAATTAAATATTTAAAGAGCTAAGAAAACTGTCCCCAGGAGTTCCCATCATGGCGCAGTGGTTAACGAATCCGACTAGGAACCATGAGGTTGCAGGTTCGATCCCTGGCCTTGCTCAATGGGTTAAGGATCTGGCGTTGCCATGAGCTGTGGTGTAGCTCACAGACGCGCTCGGATCCCATGTTGCTGTGGCTCTGGTATAGGCCGGCAGCAACAGCTCTGATTAGACCCCTAGCCTGGGAACCTCCATATGCTGTGGGAGTGGCCCTAGAAAAGGCAAAAAGACAAAAAAAGAAAAAGAAAAGAAAACTGTCCCCAAAAGAATTTTAAATCCAGCAAACTACTAGTCAAAAATAAATAGAAGAAAAAGACATTCATGAGTAAAAAGAAACAGAGGGAAATCATTGTTAGCAGACTCAACCTACAAGAAATAATAGGAATAGTCCTTCAAGCTGAAAGAAAATGACAATGCAAATGAAAAAGGAAGAAAAATCACCAGATATTTTATTTTTTTAATTACCAGATATTTTTAATGTGTGAGTAAATATATGATTATATATATTTTTCTTTTTTTCTTTCCTTTTTCTTCTATTTCCCAATTTTTAAAAAAGTATTAAGGGAGTTCCCATTGTGGCTCAATGGGTTAAGAACCCGACGAGTATTTCTGAGGATGCGGGTTTGATCCCTGGCTTTGCTCAGTGGGTTAAGGATCTGTTGTTGCCACAAGCTGTGGCATAGGTCACAGATGTGCTCAGATCCAGAGTTGCTGTGGCTGTGGTATAGGCCTGCAGATGCAGCTCCTATTGGACACCTATGCTAGGAACTTCTATATGCCACAGGTGCAACCATAAAAAGCGGAAAAAGCATTATAAAACAGATTACTTAAAACAGTAATTGTAAAGATGTATGGTTATATTTTTATATCTAACCCAAAAGATGAAGTATATTTGACAATAACAACACAAAGGAGAGAGAATGGAATAGACCTATAATGGAATAAAGTCGCTATAATTTACTGGAGTTAAATCAGTAGTAACTTGAATTAGACTGGGAAAATTTAAATATGCATGTTATAATCTCTAGTTTAACCACTAAGAAATAATTCAAAATGGCTTTACAAATCATCAAAGGAATTAAAATAGTGTACCTAAAAACATAAACTAGAACAAAATAAGGTAGTAAAGAAGGAATACAGGACCCTGAAAGATATGAAACTTAGAAAACAAGAAGCAAAATGTTAGACATAAATCCAACCATATCAATAATAACATTACGTGTAATTGACTATCTAATCAAAAGGCAGAGAGTGTCAATTACAAATGGCCAAAAGTCACATGAAAAGATGTTCAACATCACTAAGTATTAGAGAAATACAAATCAAAACTATAATTGAGGTATCACCTCACACCAGTCAGAATAGCTATCATTGAAAAGTCTACAAATAATAAATGTTGGAGAGGGTGTGGAGAAAAAGGAACCCTCCTACACTGCTGGTGGAACTGTAAATTGGCATAACCACTGTGGAAAACAGTATGGAGATTCTTTAAAAAACTAAATATAGAACTATCATATGATCCAGCAATCTCACTCATGGGCATATATCCAGAGAAAACCATAATTCAAAAAGAGAGATGCAACCCAATGTTCACTGCAGCACTATTTATAATAGCTAAGACATGGAAACACTCTCCAAGTGTCCATCAGCAGAGGAATGGATTAACATGTGGTACATATATGCAATGGAATACTACTTAATCATAAAAAAGAATGAGATAATGCCATTTGCTGCAGATCATACTGAGTGAAGTTAAGTCAAAGTCAAATATCATATGATATCACTCATATATGGAATCTAATAAAAAGATACAAAATAATTTATTCACAAAACAGAAACAGACTCAAAGATTTTGGAACGAAACTATAGTTACCAAAGGGGAAACACTGGGGGGTGGGATAAATTCGGAGGTTGAGATTAGCATCTACTCAGTACTGTGTAACAACCTACATGGGAAAATAATGTGAAAGGGAATGGATATTTGTATACGTATAACTGATTCACTTTGCTGTGCACTTGAAACCAACACAACATTAAAGGTCAACTGTAGTCCAATAAAATTGTAAAAAGAGTCTACTGTAGTTACCTTTTCAATTTACTTTTATCGGCTTCACTCATGAAACCACTTAGTGATTTAATTTTCTTTTTGCCAGCTACCTGTGTAAATTTCTTCTATTAATCATGATTCTCTATCATTGCTCTTTCCTCTTATTCAGAGCACTTATTAATATTTATGACAGCATTATTTTTGTCTCCCTCAAAACTGTAAACTTCAAAAAGGCCAAGATAATGTCTGTTTTGTTCAGCAACAAAGATGCTTGTAAGCACATCTTTGTTGAATAAATTAATACATGAAGAAAAGAATGATGAATAACAGAGGGATCCCAAAGAGGGGAAGCATTTAGGGTGGAGATTTCTAGTGCTCACCACTTTTCAGTCCTCTTCTCTCTGAAATCCAGATTTATACTTTTCCATCTTTTTGCTGTTAGACAGGGCATATGTCCAGTTCTGACTAATGTTTCATGAGTGGAAATGGCATTCACTTTCAGGCCAGCGTGTTTAAATGCCAGTGTGAGACCCACAAGTACTTCCTTCTCTGTTACAGTGGCCACAAAAGCCATGTTTTCCATATGGTGCCACTATGAGAGGATGGAGCCTCTACTGGTCCAGGTACTCAGGTCTATATGGAGCAGAGTAAACCCTCTGCTGATCCACTTTGGACATATGCCATGAGTGATAAATAAACCTGTATTGTGTCAAGCCACTGAGATTTAGAGTTATTTGTTATCCTAACACAACCTAGCCTCCCCAGCTGACAAAGTATTTTTCTCAGTAGGGATCTGAACAAAGGTGAGCGATGAAGAATCTTTCCAACTCTGTATTCTAAGTTCCCCTCATTTGCTTTTGGTTGGTTGTTTGGTGTTTTGCAAGAGAACTCCACCTGATATTTAATTGGAAATCTAGTGAATCTCTAAACATGTTCAATGGACTTTTTAAACTATATTATAAACATAACATAAATATACTATAAATATGCCATAAATCTCTTCTTCCATAATGTATGTGGAACACAGCTGTACAGTAAGCCTAAAGTATATGAGCTATAATACTGGCTCTGTCTCCAGTTGACAAAGTGGCCTCCGGCTGTCACTTAATTTCCCCAGTCTCACTTTTCTCATAGTGTGAAATACCCAGATTAAACTTGAAAGACAATATAGGTCACAATTATAAACTTTGGGAATAGTACTTAAAATCTTTCAAATACCAGACTGATTATTCTTTCCTCAATAAGATAAGTGGGTGTTTCAGGGGGAAATATTTATATTCCAGATCCTTAGGAATATAAAAAAAACTATGAGCATGGAGCAATGGGCAAAAGCTTTTCTTAAAATTCAAATTCAAAATACAAATATATGCATGCATGTAAGCATTTAAAAATAAATCAGCTACAACTACTGCTGTATTTGATATGAAAAAACAAGATACTTACCAAGATTTTCAAGAGATTCCCACTCCTTCCTGGGATATTCATTCAACATTGAATTCAGAGTTTCTGTGCAAGCTTTCCTTGGAATGTAAACTTCAGCCTAGAAGCATGAATAGTACACTTATTATGCAAGATATATTTATTATAGAAACTGGCATCTATTTACCTAAGTGATAAGTGAACTATGTGAATCAGACTTATCACCATGTAACTCATGTAGTTCTTCTCTTAATTGGAAATATCTCCATCCTTGAATTAAGTTCCTCTCTTTGCAAACTGCATAAAATAAAGGTCCTGCCCATGAAGATGGACAAAAACACATGAAAGAGTGTTCAACATCACTAATTATTATTAGAAAAACGCAAGTCAAAACTACAATAAGGTATCACCTTATACGAGCCAGAATGGCCATCATCAAAAAGTCTGCAAACAATAAACACTGAGAGGGCGGAAAGAGAGGGAAACTCAACTACACTGCTGATGGGAACATAAATTGGTACAACCACTATGGAGAACAGTATGGAGGTTCCTTATAAAACTAAAAATTGAACTATTATATGGTCTAACAATCCCATCTCTGGGCATATATCCTGAGAAAACTCTATTTTGAAAAGATACATGCACCAATAGCCAAGACACGGAAGCAACCTAAATGTCCATCAACAAAAGAATGGATAAAGAAGATGTGGTACATATATAAAATGGAATATTACTCAGACATTAAAAAGAATGAAATAATTCCGTTTGCAGCAACTTGGATAGACCTGGAGATTATCACACTGAGTCAGAGAAAATATCATATGATATCACTTACATAAAGAATCTAATAAAAATGATAGCAAAGAACTTATTTATAAAACAAACTCACAGATTTCAAAAATCAGTCTTACAGTTACCATTAGGTGAAATCACTGTGGGGAAGGAAGAATTGGGAGGGTGGGAATAACATAAACACACTGGTGTATAAAATTGATGATTAACAAGAACCTACTATGTAGCACAGGAAGATACACTTAATACTGTGTAATAACCTATATGGGACAAAGGAATTAATATATTTATATGTATAACCAATTCACTTTGCTGTATACTTTAAACTAATGCAACATTGTAAATTAACTATATAGTCCAGTAAAATTAAATTTTAAAAAATAAAGTATTTGACTCAAAAAAAATAACATAGGGAGTTCTCATTGTGGCTCAGCAGGTTAAGAACCCAACACAGTATCCCTGAGGATGTGGGTTCAATCCCTGGCCTCGCTCAGTGGGTCAAGGGTCCCACATTACTGAAAGCTGCAGTATAGGTTGCAGATGCAGCTCAGATCTGGTGCTGCTGCAGCTGTGGACATGAGGAGAAAATGCCATCCACAAACCAAGGAGAGAGGCCTAAGAGGAAACTAACACCTTGATCCTGGACTTCCAGCCTGCAGAACCTTTGAGAAAATAAATGTCTGTTGTGTAAGCCACCCAGTCTGTGGTACTTTGGTTCAGTAGCTGTAGCAAATTAATACATCACGTTTCTCTGACATTCCTAAATATATTGTTATCTCAAAAGACGACCGAGGATCCCCAAGACAACTGACATTAAAGTGTTTTCTTTCTTTTTTTGAATAACATACACTATCCATAAGGGAAGCCAACACAATTCAACCCACATGCCTAGTTCTGGTAATCCTGGCTAAAAAGAGACTAGTAGAATCACTAGGTTCTACTATGAAACATACCAATAAATTTCCCAGCTTTGTCTAAGGCCCGTATCAGAACAAGGTGGGTGGGCACACAAAATTCTATTTCAACTGTTTCCCAAGTTCACTCCGATGATCAAGGAGTCACCATATTCAATTACTGAATTAATCAAAAAACACTAGGCTATGCATTAAAAACACCAAAACATCAAGAGCTTAACACAACAGAGGCTTTTTTCTAACTCAAACTTGCTATAAGTGCAGGAGACTTTGAAGAAACTCCTCCATCTAGCAGCTCAGAGGTCCAAGATTCTTGGTGTCTCCACTGTCCTCCAGCTGCAACAGTTAACACTTGTACCCACCCTGGTAGGCTCAACAGAGAGAAAGAATGATGGAGGGCTGCATGTTGGCAATTAAAGGTATCAACCTAGTAAATTCACTTCTGACATCCTGTGAGCCCATTGGAAAAACACACACTCTAGGCACTTCCTATGATTTTATAAAACAAAGCCCAAAATCTTAACATGAGCTTAATGTGCTCATCAAACCCATGTTATCTGGACCTGTCTAGCTTCCCAGTCTCATCTCCTACCCTTCTTCCCCAAGTCCTGAGTATGGCAATTACACTGAGTTTCCTTCTCCTTGAACACATCCTGTTCACTCTGGGCCTTCGCCACTCTGGTCCCTCTGCCTAGACTCTTGCCTGGTCTCTTACAGCTAATTACTACTCATCATTTGGATGTCAACCTAAGTAGCTCTGTGTGTGTTTGTGTGTTTAAAATACATGTTTTTATTTAGGTATATTTGTTTTTTCAATAAATTTTGGTAATTGCACAAAATCTGTGTAACCACTCCCAAAACAAGACACAGTCATTTCTTTCACCAGAGACAACCATTATTCTGGTATCTATCATCATGTTAGTATTTTTTCTGTTCTTAGATTTCATATAAATGGAAGGGTAGAACATATACTCTTTCATGCCCATCTTTCTTCTCTCAACATAGTACTTTTTAAGATTAATCCACATTTTTGCTTGTATCAGTAGTTCATTTTTAAAAACTGCTGAGTATAAGAATTTCATTTTATGAAAATATCATTTGTTTATAATTTTCCTATTGAATATTTGGCTAGTGTTTAATTTTTTGGCATTATGAATAAGGCAACTATAAATACTTAATTATGAAAAAGCATATAACAAAATCAGATTTTTACATGTACGGTTCAGCAGTGTTTGCATTATTGTGAAACACATCTCTAGAACTTTCTCATCTTGCAAATACATAATTCTATATCCATTAAACAGCAACCTATTTTTCCCCTTCCCCCTACTCCTGGTTAACAAACACTCTAATTTCTATTTATATGAATTTGACTATTTTAGACATCTTACATAATTAGGAAAACAGTATTTTTCTTTTTGTGACTGGTGTATTTTGCTTAGCATGATGTCTTCAAGATTCATCCACGTTATAGCTTGTGTCAGAATTTCTTTTCTTTTTTTATTAAAGTGTAGTTGATTTACAACATTGTGCCAATTTCTGCTGTACAGCAAAGTGACCCAGTCACATTCATTTTTTCGTATTATTTTCCATCATGTTCTATCCCAAGAGATTGGATATAGTTCCCTGTGCTATACAGGAGCTCATTGCTTATCTATTCTAAATGCAATGATTTTCATCTACTAGGCCCAAACTCCCCGTTCATCCCACTCCCTCCTCCCTCCCCCTTGGCAATCACAAGTCTGTTCTCCACGTCTGTGAGTCTGTTTCTGTTCTGTAAGTAGGTTCACCTTTGCCATATTTTAGACTCCCCATGTAAGTGATATCATGTGGTATTTGCCTTTCTCTTTCTCACTTACTTCACTTAGTATGAGAATCTCTTGTTGCATTCCCCAGGTATTACTTTAGAATCACCTCAATCAAGGTTATGTTTCTCTTTGTTTTAGAGTCTCATAGCATTCTGAATTTCTCTGTTGCATCATTTTTCACACCTCTAAGTATTCAACTATTATTTATAAGTGTTTGTTTGATGTTTCCCTTCCCTGAAAAAGTACAGTTTAGGGAGCATGTATCTTTTATTCTGAGAATGTAACACAGTTCATGGCTTACAACAGAAGCTCAATAAATATTGATTCACTGTCTCTGTTTCCTAATGCTGCCGTAGCAAATTACCACAAACTTAGTTTCTTAGAGCAGCGCAAATGTATTATCTTACAGTTCTGAAGGTCAGAAGTCTGACATGAGTCTCACTACCTAGGTGCAGGGAGGGTTACGTCCCTACCAGAAGCTTTAGGAGAGAATCTGTTCATTGTTTTTTCCATTTCTAGTAACCTGCTATATTCCTCAGCTTATGGCCCTCTTCCAGCAGGGGCTTTACTGTGACCTCTGCTTTTATCATCACATAGCCTTCTCTGACTCTGACTCTTCTGCATCCCCCTTTTCTATATAAAGGACACTGTGATTATATCGGACCTTCCTGGGTGGATAATCCAGGATAATCTCCCCATGTTAAAGACCCTAAATTAACCACATCTGCAAAGTTCCTTTTGCCATGTAAGGTAACATATTCACAGGTTTTAGGGATTAGGACTTGGACATCTTTGGAGGTGGGGGAGCGTTATTCTGCCTGCCATGCCGACTGGCTCTTCATTACCTCATCTATCATAGAGGGGGCTTACTACAATGAGACTGTGAACTTTTTTTTCTTTTGAGGGCTGCACCTGTGGCATATAGAAATTCCCAGGCTAGGGTTCAAATCAGAGCTGTAACTGCCAGCCTAGACTACAGTCATAGCAACTCCAGATCTGAGCCATGTTGCAACCTATACTGCAGCTCAAGGCAACTCCAGGTCCTTAACCCAATGAGCCAGGCCAGGGATCGAACCCACATCTTCATGGATACTAGTCGGGTTCTTAACTGGCTGAGCCTCAACAGGAACTCCCACAATGAGACTGTAAACTTTTGTCCCCCATCAAAGGAGGCAGTTCACTTCTCTGCAAAGATTACTTAGAAGGCATTCCTTGGAGTTCCCATCATGGCGCAGTGGTTAACGAATGCGACTAGGAACCATGAGGTTGTGGGTTCGATCCCTGGCCTTGCTCAGTGGGTTAAGGATTCGGCGTTGCCGTGAGCTGAGGAGTAGGTCACAGATGCGGCTCGGATCCCACGTTGCTGTGGCTCTGGCGTAGGCCAGTGACTACAGCTCCGATTCGACCCCTAGCCTGGGAACCTCCATATGCCGCAGGAAGTGGCCCTAGAAAAGGCAAAAAGACCAAAAAAAAAAAAAAAAAAAAAAAGGCATTCCTCATGTCTGGAGAGTATTAATTCTCTAAAAATTTTTAACAGGGCCTCTACCTATTCCTTTTGGATTCCTATACATTGCACTATTTAATAATCTACCTACAGGTAAGAAAGTAAAAATATGAAAAGGGTAAAACGTCCTCTCCCTGACCCACAACAAGTTAGAAGGAGCCAGAAATAAAGCCTCCTAGTTTGTACCCCCATGAATGCTTACCATTATACATGCTAGGGTATAGATGAGGCCCCACTCCGTAGCATTATAGGAGATGCCACTCTGTGGCATCACAGGCCCAGGAGACCTGTGACATGGAAGCAATAGTTCCCACAATCGAATGCCTTACCGCACCAGGTAGAGAACTAAGATATGTGAAGAAGCAAGGGGAGACTATAGGGAATGGTGATTATTATGCTGAGCTGGCGAGTTTCTATATGCCTAAAGATATTCATATTCAAAACTGAAATAGATCTATGCTGGCCAAAGAAAACAAACCTGTAACTTTGTTCAGTACTCCCACTCATCACGCACAGGGTTGCCACACTCAAAGGAAACAAAGAAAATAATTTCAGACATCCATAAGTTTTGTAAGGATAATAAAACAGGCTTATATGGTGGCAAATACATAATTAGGGAGAGGGATGCTTTAGGGAAGACCCACTCCTGAGCACCACACCTCGGCATCTCTACCAAGAATTTCCAGTGCAGAACTCACATCTCAGAAGTGGCATCTTCTCTGACCTGTGGTTATGAGACGAAGCAATCTAAAGTTCTACTTCGATAAGAAGGGCTATTAGAATAAACAGAAAGATCATCTCTTCTTTGGAAAATCTTACAAATCAAAAACAGAGGTTGAAAGAGTCAGGTTTCAGTAAGTCTGGACAGAATCAGATAAGAGACAATTGTCTTAATAGAAAATTGCCCTTTCATTTTTCATAATGCATTCCAGAAACCACATATTATAGACAGTTTGATCATTTGACTCTTCTGAGGTTTGTCTAGAACCTGACCTTGCTCCTTGTGAGCAACTTAAGTCTAGCTTTGTGTTGTCTTTTTTTTTTTTTTTTTTGTAATGTTACGCTCCTTTCAATAGAAGTGAGTTTACATCCTGTCTCACAGTTTTTTCCATGACCTAAGCTATTTAATGTTTTGCACCTACCCTCAGTGAGATCTTTCACATGTCTGGTCATGTCTGGTTGTCATTTGCTTTTGAAAGAGTTATGTCTAGCTTTGGGGTCTGGCAATGAAAGTATAGTCTGTAGTTGTGTTCTCTGTATATTAGGAAGAGGCAAGCTCCAACTAGGTATATAAAAAAACGACATTTACTTTTAAGTGTAAGTGCAGGTATAGGTATATGCGTAAATGTAAGTGTAAAGTTCAAGCCCCAAGCTAAAGCACAGTCTGCTTCAGGACATGGGGTCTTGAGTATGACAGCAAGGCAGGGTTGCCATATGGGCAACTCCCATTGATACCTGATTGATAAGACAGGTAGGATACCATTCAGACCTTTTATTTCCCTTTTTGTTCCTAACTGCTCTCTTCAGAGGAAAAGTAGGGAGATAATATAATACTGATAAGTCAAGTTAATAGGTCTAGAGGAAATTTAAAGGAGAAAATATTTTGGAGTTCCCATTATGGCACACTGGAAACAAATTCGACTAGGAACCATGAGGTTGCGGGTACCATCCCTGGTCTCCCTCAATGGGTTAAGGATCTGGTGTTGCCATGAGCTGTGGTGTAGGTCACAGACATGGCTCAGATTTGGCATTGCTGTGGCTCTGGTGTAGGCCAGCAGCTGTAGTTCTGATTAGACCCCTAGCCTGGGAATCACCATATGCCATGGGTACAGCCCTGAAAAGACAAAAGAAAAAAAAAAGAGAAAAAGAAAATATTTTGAAAAGAAAGGGAATCAAAGGATTTTGGGGCACTCAATGATCCATGATGAGGCAAGTTGAGTTTTAGCTGTGTATGTGTTTTAACAGCTTAGGTCACAGGCCCTAGAGATGATCCTATTCAGGGAAAGAAAACAGATTTGCTGTCCGTATTGACCACCTGGCAATGGCTGTTTGGAAACCTGGGAATAGGGTCACAAGAGAAAGGGCCTTGAGCAAGCAGTCATCTCTGTTATGGTTATAGGAGGAAGGGTTGACACCAGGCATGTCTCCCAGATCTAGTCAAATACTCTCATTTCACTAATTAAAAAATAAGGGCCAAGAGAGTTTAAATGATTTGTCTAAGACTTCACAGCTCCTTAGAAGCAGCTCTGGGACTCTTAATTATGGAAACTCCAAACCATATTCCTTCCATCTCACTATTCTTCTCAGAACCTTACCCATATAAATAGGAGTAACTCACAGTAGAGATAAGGTGGGACCATAACATGACTATGGTAAGCTGAATAAGAGCCCCTGATCCCTGGAATTTGTGAATATGTTTTTTTTTTTGCAGGTGTGATTAAGTTAAGGGTCTTGAAATTAGAAGATTATCCTGGATTATCCAGGTGGGCTCAACATAATTACAAGGGTCCTTATGACAGGGAGGTAGAGGGGTAGATGAATATGTGATGATAAAAGCAAAGGTTGGAGGGATGTGTAGTCATGAGCCAAAGAATGAAGACTCTCATTGGCCTTCCTTTCTCAAGCACCCTTTCTGATCCTCCCCAAGAGCCTTCTACCAGCTAGTTTGCCTGATGACACACAGTGCATCTTCCAAAACCTGCTCAACTACCATGTGATTGGCCACCAGAATGGTTGAAATGAAAAGAGCAAAAATATCAAGGGTTTACAAGGAATAGAGTAACCAAACCCTCATATTGCTGCTGGGAGTACAAATAAGTACAATCACTTTGGAAAACTGTTTGAAGGGCCTGCTGAGGTTGAATATACCATAAGAAGCAGAAAGTGTACCCTAGATATATGCTCAACAGAAATGTATTAATCTTTTCACTAAAGCGTATGTACTGGAATTTCACAACAAATTATTTGTAGCAAACTATTTGTCCACCAAGCAATACGAAAGATATATTGATGAAATAATTGTCATCATGGGATATTACACAACAATGAGACTGAATGATCCTTACCTATACTTCAAAATATAGATGAATCTCACAGACATATTTGGTGAAAGAAACAAGACACACAAAAGAACACATGTATGATTCCTGTTACTTAAGGCACTAGTTGCAGGCATAAATACTCCAACCTGTTTGAAGTCATAGAGGTGTTAATTTGTGGGGTTAGTAGCTAGGAGGGAAAGTGAGCGATGCTTCTAGGATATTGGTTTACATGGTGTATTCAATTTGCCAAAATTCGTTAAGCTGTACATTTACTATACATGCATATTATGTATATGTTATATTTTGATGAACTTTTAAAAAAAACAGTTAAAGCATCACCTCTGGTTTCCTAACCACTCCCCAGGATAAAATTGATCATTCCCTTCTTGGTGTTTAATTTTCTCTTGTTCAGCCTCTATTATGCCATCTATAATAATGTAGCACCTCTCTGTCTCCTCCTCTAAACTGTGAACTCCTTGAAGATTGTGGCATTTCTAACTCATCTGAATGCCCAGAGCTAGCATGTAATAAGTGGCTCCAAAATGTTTGTTGAGTTATACAAATGAATGAATTTCTTTTTTTATAATTAGTTTGTGCCTGATCATTTTTGACAAGCATTTATTTATTAAATGGCATTGTGTTAGGTGTTTGAAATAAAAAGATAAAAAACATAGAGCCTATTCTCAAGAAGTCCATAGTGGAGTTCCCATCATGGCACAGCGGAAACAAATCCGACCAGGAACATGAGATTGTGGGTTCGATCCCTGGCCTCACTCAGTGGGCTAAGGATCCGGCATTGCCCTGAGGTGTGGTGTAAGTCTCAGACGCAGCTCAGATCGGGCATTGCTGTGGCCCTAGAGTAGGCCGGCTACAGCTCTGATTCGACCCCTAGCCTGAGAACCTCTATATGCCGTGGGTGCGGCTGTAAAAAGAAAAAAAAAAATAAAGAAGTCCATAGTGAAGTGGAACAGGTAAGCAAAGGCAAACAAATGCCATTCAGAGTCTAGGAGGTATTTATTTTTCTTGATAAAATCCAATATACTTTATTTTTCAAAATAATTAATTCCTAGTTATCTACTTGCTTTCTTAGAAAACCTATATTACTGTAGGGTCTGCCAAGTACTAATTATGAGTTCCAGTAAGTTCACTGAAAACTGACATATCTCAAGGATGAAGATAAAGGCAACTGAGTTGATAGCTGTTTTGTTATATCACCTTGTGCACATATGTATAACTCTATTAGGAGTTATTTTTTGATGTTCAGCATCACTCATTATTAGAGAAATGCAAATCAAAACCACTGTGAAGTACCGCTTTATACTGGCCAGAATGGCCATCATCGAAAAGCCTACAAACAATAAGTGCTGGAGAGGGTGTGGAGAAAAAGGAAGCCTATTACACTGTTGGTAGGATTGTAAATTGGTGCAACCACTGTGGAAAACAGTATGGAGATGCCTCAGAAAACTAAAAATAGAACTACCATTTGATCCAGCAATCCCACTCTTGGGCATCTATCCAGAGAAATCCATGACTTGAAAAGACATGTACTCCAATGTTCACTGCAGCACTATTTGCAATAGCCAAGACATGGAAACAACCTAAATGTCCATCGACAGAGGAGTGGATCAAGAAGATGTGGTACATGTACACAATGGAATATTACTCATCCATTAAAAGGAGTGAAATACTGGCATTTTTAGCAACATGGATGGACCTAGAAATTATCATGCTAAGTGAAGTCAGTCAGACAATGAGACACCAACATCAAATGCTCTCACTGACATGTAGAATCCGAAAAAAGACAAATTGAACTTCTTTGCAGAGCAGATACTGACTCACAGACTTTAAAAAACTTACGGTTTCCAAATGAGACAGTTTGGGGGGTAGGGGGAATGCGCTGGGGTTGTGGGAATGGAAATCCTATAAAATTGGATTGTGATGATCATTGTACAACTATAAATTTAATAAAATCATTGAGTAATAAAAAAAAGGAGTTTTTTTTTAAAAGGAAAATTCAAGGACTTTCTTCTTTCCCCAATGCCAAAACAATAACAACAAATCACGATATCTGCTCTCATCCTCAATGATCCAATGGCAGTCGCCTTTCTCTACCAGCTCTTTTCACATTAGTGTAGTGCGCTATTCTGGGCTCATTTTCTTTAACGTTTCCTTCTCGTGCTCCATTTCCATCCATCTCCAACCCCATAGTTTCCTTAACTGCTAAAATTTAAGGATAGGTTTATCAAGGCCAAGGTAATTTTTCCAGTCCTTCCACTTCAAGACACGCAGAGAAAAGTATGCTATTTGTAACACACACTTAAATGAGAGAAGGTACTCGAGGCCAGAGCTGAGAAATTCAGGTGCTCTTGATGTTCAAGGTCCTATCAGGTCCTAGCTGGAGCATCAGAAGGGGAGGAGGTCAACATCTTGGCATTCTTATAACTCATTCTCTGCACACCAGTACCCATCGCACACTGGACATTGGTCAGACCATTTAACCACAGGGTCAATGATTCACTTATCATACTGTTAACTCTGGCTATGATGATCACACAGGTAGCAACCATACTACCAATAGTAATCTTGGCTTCTCCCCAGTCTGACTAACCTGGCTGGTAACACAGATTCAGTTCTGATTCCACCCTTAAAAACAGCTATATGTCTATCTCCTTTGCTTGGAGGCTTTTTTTAAAATTAGCTATTGCCAGATGAAGACCCGAATGGCCATGAAATAGACACCTCTCTCTAAAGTCTTTCCTGGTTTTTCATTTCAAAGCCTGTGAAGGTTGTCAAGATCAAAGCTGCACCTCGGAAGTTGTTTGCCTGACAAGTCGCTGCCAACTCTGGCAGAAAAGCCTTTCAAGCGGTTAAAACTTAAACTTTCCTCCCACTACACGTGGGCTGCAATAGCTCAACATGGTGATAAAATAAATATGGCAATTTTGAAGATCAAAGATTACCTTCAAAAAGAATATGGTTAATTCTACCTATCATGCTTGATCTATATTTTCCAAACTCACAGGGAGGCCAGGAACCCAGTTGTGAGAAATTAGGTGGTAAGGGGAAGTAATAACCACAAAAATTATTAAAGTCATCACAAGAGCAAGAACAAGGCTGTAAAGAAAGCTGTGAGACAACATAGGCCTACACTTGACATTGCTAGGATAGGACACTGACAGGACAAAGGACATTGCTAGGACTAGGCATTGATAGGACAAAGGAGGTGTTGCCGTGAGCTGTGGTATAGGTTGCAGATGCAGCTCGGATCCCGCGTTGCTGTGGCTCTGGTGTAGGCCGGTGGCTACAGCTCCGATTCGACCCCTAGCCTGGGAACCTCCATATGCTGCGGGAGCGGCCCAAGAAATAGCAAAAAAAAAAAGTTGCAAGAGTGAGCATCCTTGTCTTATTCCTAATCTTAGGGGAACTAAGGACTTGTCATATATACTTGGCTTTATTATGTTGAGGTATGTTCCCTCTACATGTTGAGAGCTTTATCATAACTGGATGTTGATTTTGTCAAATGCTTTTTCTGCATCTATTGAGCTGATTATATTTTGTCCTTTATTTTGTTAATGTGGCTTATCATACTAATTGATTCACAATTGTTGAGCTATCCTTACATCCCTGGAATAAATCCCACTTGATCATGGTGTATGATCCTTTTAAAGTATTGCTGAATTTGGTATAGAGTTTTTTCATCTATATTCATCAGAGATATTGAGCTTTAATTTTTCTCTACTGGTGGTGTTCTTGTCTGATTTTGGTATTAGGGTAATCCTGGACTTGTAAAAACAATTTGAAAGTATTCCATCCTCTTCAACTCTTTAGAAGAGTTTGAGAAGAATTGACATTAATTCTTTAAATGTTTGGAACAACTCACCACTGAGGCATCTAGTCCTGGTCTTTTCTTTGTTGGGAGATTGTTGATTACTGATTCAACCTCCTTACTAAATTTGTCTATTCAAATTTTCTATTTCTTCATGATATAGTCTTATATATATGTATGTTTCTAGGAATTTAAATATTTCTTCTAGGTTGTCCAATTTATTGGCACAAAATTGTAGTCTCATAATTTTTGTACTTTGGTGGTATCTGCTGTAAAATCTCTTCTTTCATTTCTCAAGTTATTTGGGTCCTTTCTCTTTTTCTTTTTTTTCTTTTTTTTTTTTTAGGAGACAAGAATAGGACTTTAATTTCCTATATATACATTTGTGCAATTTGATCTTTTTTACAGTGAAAGTGTATTGCCTTTTTTTATTGGCTTATAGTTGATTTACAATGTTATATTCTTTCTCTTTTTCTTTATGAGTCTAGCTAAAGTTTTGTATATTTTGTTTATCTTTTCAAAAAAAAAAAAAACCAACAAAACTCTTCATTTCATTGGCCTTTTCTAGTTTTTATTTCATTTATTTCTGCTTTGATCTTGGCTAATCCCTTCCTTCTACCAAATCTGGGGTTCATTTCTTCTCCTTTTTCCAGTTCTTTGAAGTATAAAATTGGGTGGTTTATTTGAAATCATTCTTATTTCTTCATGTAGGCATTTATCGCTCAGAATTTCCCTTTAGAAATGCTTTTGCTGCATTCCATAAGTTTTGGTATGTTGTATTTCCATTTTCATTTTCTCAAGGTACTTTTTTATTTCTCTTTTGATTTCTTCTTTGACCCAATGGTTGTTCAGTAGCAGTTGTTTATCTCTACATATTTGTGAATTTTCCAGTTTTCTTCTTGTAATTGTTTTCACATCACTGTGGTCAGAAAAGATACTTGATATGATTCAGTCGTTTTAAGTTTATTAAAGCTTGTTTTATAGCTTAGCAAATGATTTATCTGGGAAAACACTCCACAGGTGCTTAAGAAGAATGTGTATTCTGTTGCTTTTGGACAGAATGTTCTGTATATTCCGTTAAGTCTATCTTTTCTAATGTGTAGCTTAAGGCCAATATTCCCTTATTGATTTTCTTTTTCTTTTTTTTTAGGTGGCCGCATGTGTGACATATAGAAGTTCCCAGGCTAGGGGTCAAACTGGAGCTGCAGCTGTGGCCTAAACCAGAGCCAGGGCAACACAGATCCAAGCCACATCTACGAGCTATCCTGCAACTTGCAGCAACACCAGATCCTTAGCCCTCTGGGCTAGGCCAGGGATCAAACCTGCATCCTCACAGAGTCAACACTGGGTCCTTAACCCACTAAACCCCAACTGGAATTGCTCCCTTACTGATGTTCCGTCCAAAACAATCAAAACACTATGGTACTGGCATAAAAGCAAATGCATAGTTCAATGGAACAGAATGGAAATCCCAGACATAAACCCACCTATGTATGGCCAATTAATTTACAACAAAGGAATCAAAGAATATCCAATAAGGAAATGATAGTCTCTTCAATAAATGTATTACTCAAATAAACAACTCTTTGGTAATGTCAATAATTTTAAAAAGTTAAAGGAGTCCTCAGACTAAAAATCTTGAGAATTACTGATAGAAATAAGCCTCTCTCCCATACCTATTTATTCCGCTAGACACCCAGTTTCCCTCATCAGAGGCAACCTCCCTTCCCAATTTCCTATGTATTACATGCATATGTAAGTAAATGCATCCCATATTTTTCTTTTTATAAATGGGTGTATATTATGCACAGAGACTGATTTTGAAATAAAAAAAAGTCATTTCATCATATTTTCAAACTCTTCCTTCTCCAAGTCCTTGGAAACACATTGTGTGTTTTCTCTTTCAGAAACTGAGTCATTCAAGGACTCCAACTTCCCTTTTGATGCCTATCTGTCAATGACAGGGTAAGAAAAATCTACATCAGGTCTATGACTATAAGAAAATTTGTTTTTATTTATTTTTTCAATCACCTTATCCTTGAGCTAATAGGATTGTTCTGAATAATTAGAGCACTAATGCATTGTCTTTTCCTTAGGGGTGTAGTAACAGCTCCTGTGCCAATATAACTAGAATATAAACCAAAAGGATGTATGTAATCTACCCAGAGAAAATATTCCTCTTTAACTAACTCTGGTTAGTTAAATTATTAGAAATAATTAAGAAATAATTCTTAATTATTTCTGCATTTCTAACTTACAGATTCTGGAATCTTTCTTATTAGTTGTATATAATCTACAATTAAACTATTCCATTAGATATTCCATTCTAGTATCAATTACTAGATATTGTTCCAAAAATTCTATTTGATTCTTTTTTTCAAATACCTAATCTCTTCTATTTGTAAGGTGTTGTTTCTCTTTCATAGTTTTATTCTTTCATAGATTTATTTACTCAGTTGGACATATTTATTTATTTAGTCTTTTTAGGGCCACACCCCATACATATGGAAGTTTCCAAGCTAGGGGTCAAATTAGAGCTGCAGCTGCCAGTCTATGACACAGCCATAGCAATTCGGGATCTGAGCTGCATCTGCAACCTAAACTGCAGCTTACAGAAACACCCAATCCTTAACCCACTGAACAAGGCCAGGGATCAAAACCTGTGTGCTCATGGATACCAGTCGGGTTCATTACCACTGAGTCACAATGGGAACTCCTGAACATATTTATTTTAGAAACTTGAATAATTCTAATATCTGAAGTTCCTGGGAATTAACTCTGCAGTTTGCTTTGTAGTACCTGGAGATTGAGGGTATGTCCTTCCAGTCAGATTTTGCACTTGCTACTACCAAGTATCCAAGGATTCACTTTTATAGTGATTTATTGGTTTGGTTATTACTAGAGTATATGGATAATATAAATTTGAACCCCTAAACCATGTTAGAATAGTTCTGAGGTTAACATTTATCATGAAACACTTTTTTTCAGTCAGTGCTCAGACAAAAATCATTATTTTCTAGTCCACCCTGTTCACTGTTGTTGCCACTGTAGGTCTCTGCTTTGTGCACAGAGATCTAAATGTCATCTCCAAGAGACATAAGGCTTTGCCTCCTGTCCTTGATGCCATTAAAACCCAAGCACACCAGTTACTGAGACCTACCTACAAACGCTTCCAAGTTTTCATTTTACTCTCAAGTTTTGGCCCTGGGAATTTCCCTCCCTTTGTTGTAAATTCTTGTAAGTATCTGTTGAAAAGAATAACTGCTGTATTTTGTCCAGCATCTCTAGATGTTTTGCACTAGAAAAGGTAACAGATAATCTAGTCCACTATATTGCTAGAAACAGAAGTCTTTATCATTATTGCTCAACCTTAGGTCACCTAAAGACAAAACCAAATTTATCCTCCAAATTATTTCTCTTCTCAAATCTAAATCATTGTATTCCTCCAGCTTTGTAAGACAGTGGAAAGGCACAATCTCTTGTCAATGTTATTATCAACCTAATCTCAACATTCTTTTTTTATGAAAAACTGTACATTACAGAACTGGTCATGTTTTCCCTCTTGCCTTGACTACTAAAGGGTATACAACCATAGCAAACGTGAAAAATCTATATTCAACATTTCTATTCTCAGCCTTCCAGGCAGTCTTGCCTTCAGAGGATTCTCGTTCTGGCCTTCCCCTATGCAGCACCTGGGCTCACAAGCCTCTTTTTCTCCCTCCTTGCTTTTGCATCCACATCCTCAGTTCAAGTCTATCTGTCTCTCTGTTTGCCTTGTCTCCCTCTCCCTTCCCCTTTCTAACCCAACTCTTCTCTCTCTCCTTCCTTCCCCCTCTCTCTCCCTCTCCTCCTCCATCCCTCCAGTGCTCTCCAGATCAGGCATCTCTCTGGCTACTTTGCAAATGGACATACACAAATTCATTTAGATTGTTTGATATATCTAAGGCTTTCCCACTAGCATAGTCCATTTTCCTTACAAAGTAAATTTTTAAAAAAGTCTCCCATACTATTGAGCTCTGTATCCCCCGAACTGCTTCCCACACTCTTAAATCTCTTAGGGGATTTTAGACCAAGATTAAATCTACTATAGTCTTGTTCATTCTTGAACTTGAGCTCATGTTTATCTTCCTCCCTCTCCACTACTCCTGAAATCCACAGTTTTATCTCCCTCTCCCTAAAATTCTGACAGTTTCTGCTCTTCAGTCTATCCCAGTCTACCCCATTCCATCCTGATAACAGCTGGACCTTTTAAACCAACTCCTAAATGAAGTGAGGATGACTAATAATTACCATCAAATACATATAGTAATCAGTGGCCTGATGCTCAGAGATGCCTAACTCTGACTTATAGACCATGCAGGTTCCAAAGATAAAATTTAGAGTTTTGAGTGACTTTTATTACAAAAATAGAAATAAAAAGAACTTGCAAACAAATACTTTATATAAGCCAGAATGCATAAGCATAAAGACTTTTAAATTTCATGATTTTGCCCAAATAGGCCTGAAGCTATCCACCCATAAAATATCTTCAAATCTAATTCCTTATGACTCATAATACCATTGTAGAATATATCAGTCTGAGCAGGGGTTTATATAGGAGTTAGGTGATAAATGGAGTTCTAACTCAATGTCAGGTCACAGTATTTCCAAGGGAGTTCACATATTGTGTGAGCTTCTTCAGTTTAAGAGAATAAAATTAGAGTGAATATCATAGCAGAATGTCCTCACTGGCCCTGACCTATAAAATAAGAGCTATCTTTGCAGGAAGCACCCTAATACCTTAGGGCAGGAATTCCTTCCAAGCCAAATAATAGAAATGAGGGCAGAACCTCATGCAATATTAACTTGCATGAGAAATAATGCCTATTGTCTCTTCATTTTATTCCTCTATCTTAGCCAATACCTGAGACCAAGGGGGCCTGGAAAATAAGAATGGATTTCCGTAACTGCAACCCACTACAATTGATATTATAGCCATGACCTCAATAGATCAGATTCATAAGAACCCTGAAATTCTGTATACCTCTCTTGATTTTGTTAATAGTTTTTTTTTCCCTTTGTTCCTGCCTATACTGATAGATCCTAGAAGATAGGATACAGGATGCAATAAACATCATAAATGTTTCACTAAGATGTCCTGGTAAGAGGAAAAGGTAATAAATCCTGAGTACTGCTTAGCATTGAAATAAATGATTAATCTAGCACATAGGTAAACACAGAGCAGTGGAAAAAGAGCCAGTCTTTTTTTTTTTTTTTTTTTTTTTGTCCTTTCTAGGGCCGCGTCCGCGGCATATGGAGATTCCCAGGCTAGGGGTCTAATCAGAGTCGTAGCCACCAGCCTACACCAGAGCCACAGCAACTCGGGATCAGAGCCGCATCTGCAACCTACACCACAGCTCACGGCAACGCCGGATCCTTAACCCACTGTGCAAGGCTAGGGATCGAACCTGCAACCTCATGGTTCCTAGTCGGAGTCGTTAATCACTGCGCCACAGCAGGAACTCCAGAAGAGCCAGTCTTGGAATCACAAAGCCTGGTAGCAGCTCTGTGGCTAAATTGTTTGCCCAATGGGTCTCAGTTTCCTCATCTATAAAATGAAGATTACTATCTATATGATAGGATTGTCTTGATTATTACATATTTTACATGAAAATATTTCCAAGAGGAGATGGAGATGGTGGAATAGGAGGCCACTGAGCTTACTTCCTCCAATGAATACATCAAAAATACATCTACATGAGAGCAACTCTCACTAAAAACAAACTGGAGACTGGCAGAAAGTCTCTTCTACAAATAATGCATAAAGAAAGATCCACAAGGAGCTGGGTAGGAAGCAGGGAGAAACATCAGGTCAGGATCTGTGCCCATAGCAAGGGACACAGAAGAGGAAGGGGATATCATGAGCTCAGAGATCCTCCATGAGGAGCTGGAGCCACATACTGGGAACCCTGAAATCTGACACTGGGAAGATGAATCCCATTAGCTGTTTTGAAAACCAGTGGGATTTACTAGAGGACTGTCTACCATGAAGAATATGCCCACATACATGCTTACTCCCAGGAACAAGGCAGAGGAAGTTGGTTCAAACTGCCCTGGGGCACTGGCTTCTTTCCCGTAATCACCTCAGCACATGACTCTGCCTGTACTGGGTATCTGCTCTAGCCTCTCTTGCTCCAGTACAGCTCCCCAGTAGGGTTGAGGCTGCTGTTGCCAAGGAGAGTGTGTACCTGGGAGAGATGGAGCCAGTATGGATCCAGGACTGCATCTGAATGGGGTAAGGGCAGCCAGTGCCAGTGCTCACAGTAGTAGCAGATTAGATGTTTGGAGCTCTGACTGGCATGCTAGGGTCATCCCAGTGTACACCCTGACCTACACTGGGGACCCGCTCCAGCTCCTCTTGCTCTAGCACTGCTCCCCACTTAGTGAAAGTCCCATTTCTGGGAGAAGGGAGAGATAACACTTAGAAGGAACAGAACCAGCTTGGACCCAACTCTCAGGGCTTCTGCTCTAGCACCTTGGGACCTGCCCCTGCACCTGACAGGGCAGTGATGGCCACTGAACCGAAGGGAAGCCCCAACTAATACCTGGTTCTGGCTCAAGCCCCTCCATCTTAGCTCCACCTCCCACCAAGTTAACAGCTATCAGCACACCCTGGGGGAAGACGTGACCCATACTCACTTTAGACTCAGCCCTTCTACAAAAGCCACTAGGCACACACAAATGGCATAGGAACACTACTACACAAGGGCACCACTTCAAGACTGGGATGGGAAACTGTTTCACCTAATCCATAGAGATAGAGAAAGTTAAATAAGAAGATAGAGGAATTTATTTCCAACAAAAGAATAAGGAACCACACCCCCCCCAAAAAAAACTAATGAAAGAGAGAGAAATAATTTACAAGCTAAAGAGTTCAAAGCATTAGAAATAAGAAAGCTAACTGAACTTGAGGGGAAAAAAATAGACGAACAAGGTAAGAATTTTAAGAAGGAATTAGAAAATATTTTTTAAAAGAACTAAAACTGAAGCATATAAGGAATTGACAGCAGACTAGGTGATACAGAAGAGTGCATAAGTGATATGGAATTGAGAATAATGGAAATCACTCAATCAGAACAGCATAAAGAGATTTTTTTTTAATGAGAAAAATTTAAAGGACCTCTGAGACAAAATCAAGCATACTGGCATTAACATCACCACGGTCCCAGAAAGAGAAGAGAAAGAGAAAAGGGTGGAAAATATATTTCACAGAATTATGACTGAAAACTTCCCAATGCTGAAGAAGAAACAGGTTTCCAGGTACAGGAATTAAGAGAGTCCCAAACAAGCCCAAACACACCCACACCAAAACATATCATAATTAAAATGACAAAAGTTAAAGTGAGAATATTAAAGGCAGCAAGAGAAAAACAAAGAATCACATACCAGGGAAAGTCCATGAGGCTATTAGATGATTTTTTTTCCACAGAAACTTTGCAGGCCAGAAGGGACTGGCATGATATATTTAAAGTGCTGAAAGAGAAAAACCTATGATCTAGGATACTCTACCCAGTAAGGTTATTTTTCAGAATTGAAGGAGAAATAAAGAACTTCTCAGACAAGCAAAACTAGAAGAGTTTATCAATACCAAAGCAACCACACAAGTGTTAAGCGTCTTCTCTAAGTGAAAAAGAAATGGCTACAAGAAGTAAGAATTTACAGGAAAGGGAAAATTCCACCAGTAAAGAAAAAATATGTTGCAAATGCAGTGCTTCAATCACCTAAAAGAGTTAGTATACAGATTAAAAGACAAAAATTGTAAAATTAAGTATAACTATCATAAACAGTTCAGGGATAGACATGAAGATGTAAAATATGATGTCAAAAAACAGAACATGGCAGAGAAGAGAAAAACATGTAGATCTTTTAAAAAGAGTTTGAACTTAAAATGACTATCAGCTGAAAACAAGTAGGTATAGTTGTCACGATATATGAACTCCATGATAACCACAAGTCAAAAACTTATATTAGATGCACAAAAACTAGAAAGAAAGGAAAATAAGCATACCGTTAAAGAAAATCATCAGACCACAAGAGAAAAAAACTAAAAAATGAAGGTAAGAACAGAGAAGAACTACAACATAACCAGAAAACAAGTAATAAAATGGCAGTAAGTACATGCCTATCAATAATCACTTTAAATGTCAATGGACTTAAGGCTTCAATCAAAAGACATTAAGGTAGCTGATTGGATAAAAAAGAGACACATCTATATGCCTACAAGAGACACCCACTTCAGAGCTAAAAACATAAAGAGCCTGAAAGTGAGAAGATAGAAAAAAGATATTTCATGCCAATAAAAATGGAAAGAAAATTATCATAGCAATGATTACATCAGACAAAGTAGACTTTAAACAATGTCTATAACAAAAGACAAAGGCCATTATATAATGATAAAGGGATCAACAGAAGGATAGGGTATAATATTCATTAATACATATGTGCCTAATATAGACACACCTAAATATATGAAGTAAATATTAACAGATAAAAAGGAAGAAATTGACAATAACACATAATAGTAGGAGACCTTACCACCCCACTTACATCAATGGACTGATTATCTAGACAAAAAGTAAATAAGGAAACAGTGGCCTTCATTTTTTTTATTGGAGTATACTTGACTTATAATGTTGTGTTAGTTTCAGGTGTACAGTATATGTACATATACATATATCCATTCCTCTTCAGATTCTTTTCCCATATAGGTTATTACAGAATACTGAGCAGAGCTCCCTGTGCTATACAGCAGGTCCTTTTTGGCTATTTTACATACAGTAAGAATATGTTAACCCAAAACTCTTAATTTATCCCTCCCTCCCACACTTCCCCTTTGGTAATCATAAGTTTGTTTTCAAAATCTGTTAAGTATATTTGTTTTGTAATGAAATTCATTTGTATCATTTTTATTAAATTCTACATATTAGTAATTTCACATGAAATTGTCTTTCTCTATATGACTCGCTTCACTTAGTATGATAATCTCTAGGTCCATCCATGTTGCTCACAAATGGCACTATTTCATTCTTTTTTATGGCTGAGTAATACTGAGTAATATCCATTGTATATGTGTACCACAACTTCTTTATTCATTTCTCTATTGATGGACATTTAGGCTGCTTCTATGTCTTGGCTATTGTCAAGAGTGCTTCAATGAACATTGTGGTGCATGTATCTTTTTCAAATAATGATTTTTCTCCAGATATATGCCCCGGTGTGGGATTGCAGGATCATATGGTAGTTCTATTTTTAGTTTTTTAAGGGATCTCCATACTATTCTCCAGAGTAGCTGCACCAATTTACATTTCCACCAACAGTGTAGGAGGCTTTCCTTTGCTCCACACCTTCTCAAGTATTTATTGTTTGTATTTTTGTTGTTTTGATGATGGCTATTACGACAGGTGTGAAGTCATATCTCATTGTAGTTTTGATTTGCATTTCTCTAATAACTGGTGATGTTGAGCATGTTTTCTTGTGCTTGTTGGCCATCTGTCTGTCTTCTTTGGAGCAATTTAGATCTTATGCCCATTTTTTTTATTGGGTTTTTAAAGGTTTTTCTATATAAGGCTCCATGAGTTGTTTGTATATTTTGGAGATGAACCCTTTGTTGATCTCTTCACTTGCAAATGTTTTCTCCCGTTTTGCAGGTTGTCTTTTCATTTTGCTTATAATTTCCTTTGCTTGCAAAAACTTCTAAGTTTAATTAGGTCCTATCTCTATTTTTGTTTTTATTTTCATAACTCTAGGAGATGGATCAAAAAGATTGCTGCAATATATGTTCTGCCTATGGTTTCCTCTAAGAGTTTAAGAGTGTCCGGCCTTACATTTAGGTCTTTAATCCATTTTGAGTTTATTTTTAAGTATAGTGTTAGAGAATTTCTAATTTCATTGTTTACATGGAGCTGTCAAGTTTTCCCAACACTACTTATTGAAAAAACTATCTTTTTCCATTATATATTCTTGCCTTCTTTGACATAGATTAATTGACCATAGGTGCATCAGTTTATTTCTACCTTTCTATATTTTTCCTTTGATAAATGTGTCTGTTTTTGTGCCATGTGTGTGTTTTCCTGACTCTAGCTTAGTAGCATAGTCTGAAGTCAGGGAGCCTGATTCCTCCATCTCCATTTTTCATTCTCATGATCACTTTGGCTATTCAAGGTCTTTTGTATTTCCATATAAATATTTAAAACTTTTGTTCTAGTTCTATGAAGAATGCCATTGGTAATTTTTTTTTTTCTTTTTATGGCCACACCTGAGGCATATGGAAGTTCCTGGGCTAGCAGCTGAATCAAAGCTGTAGCTGCTGGCCTACCCCACCGCTGCAGAAATGCTGGTCCAAGCCACATCCTGGGACCTGTGCTGCAGCTTGTGGCAATGCCAGATTCTTAACCCACTGAGCAAGGCCAGGGGTCAAATCCACATCCTCATAAACACTATGTCAGCTTCTGAACCCAGTGAGCCACAAATGGAACTCCACCATTGGTAATCTGATAGGGAATGCATTGAATCCGTAGATCGCCTTGGGTGGTATAGTCACATTCACAATATTGATTCATTCAATCCAAGAACAGGGTATATCTTTCTGTTTGTGTCATCTTCAATTTCTTTCTTCAGTGAGTTTTCAGAGTATAGGCCTTTTTGCCTCTTTAGGTAGGTTTATTCCTAGGTATTTTATTCTCTTTGTTGTGATGGCAAATGGGCTTGTTTCCTTAATTTCCCTTTCTGATCTTTCATTGTTAGTGCATAGGAATACAAGAGGCTTCTACATGTTAATTTTATATCCTGCAACTTTACCAAATCTGTTGATGAGCTCTAATAGTTCTACTAGTTTTCTAGTAGCATCTTAAGGGTTTTCTATGTATAGTGTCATGGGACAGTTTTACTTCTTTTCTAATTTGGATTCCTTTTATTTCTTTTTCTTCTCTGATGCTGTGTCTAGGACTTTCAAAGCTATGTTGAATCAAAGTGCTGAGCATGGACATCCTTGTCAGGCTCCTGATGGAGGAAATGCTTTCAGCTTTTTACCATTAAGAATGAAAATGGCAGAAGTTCCTGTCGTGGTGCACTGGAAAAGAATCCAACTAGGAACCAAGGGGTTGTGGGTTCGATCCCTGGCCTTGCTCAGTGGATTAAGGATCTGGCATTGCTGTGAGCTGTGGCATAGTTTACAGACACAGCTCAGATCCTGTGTTGCTGCGGCTGTGGCGTAGGCCAGCAGCTGTATCTCCAATTGGATCCCTAGCCTGGGAACCTCCATATGCCACAGTGCAGCCCTAAAAAGTTTAAAAAAAAAAAAAAAAGAGGTCGGCTGTGGTTTTGTCATACACGGCCTTTATTATGTTGAGTTAGGTTCCCTATAAGCCCACTTTCTGGAGAGTATTTATCACAAAGGGGTGCTGCATTTTGTAAAAAGCTTTTTCTGCATCTATTGAGATGCTCATATGGTTTTTATTCTTCAGTTTGTTAACATGATGTATCACATTGTTTGATATGCACATATTGAAGAATCCTTACATCCCTGGGATAAATCCCACTTGGTTGTGGTGTATGATCCTTTCAATATATCATTGGAATTGGTTTGCCAGTATTTTGTTGAGGACTTCTGCATATATGTTCATCAGTGATATTGGCCTGTAATTTCCTTTTTTGTGGTATCTTTGGTTTTGATATAGGGGTATTGTGGCCTCATAAAAAAAATGAGCTTGCAAATATCCCTCCCTCTGCAACATTAGGAAGAGCTTCAAAAGGATAGGTGTTAACTCTTCTCTAAATGTTTGATTGACCTCATCTGTGAAGCCGTCTGGTCCTAGACTTTTTTTGTTGTTCTTGGAAATTTTTAAATCACTATTTCAATTTCAGTACTTATGATTAGTCTATTCATATTTTCTATTTCTTCCTGGTTCAGTCTTGGAAGATTGTACCTTTCTAAGAATTTGTCTGGGTGGTACATTTTATTGGCATATAGCTGTTTGCAATAGTCTCTTATGACCTTTTGTATCTCTGTGATGTCAGCTATAACTTCTCATTTTTCTTTTTTTCTTTTTTCTTCTGTGGCTAAGACTTAAAATACTACATTAAATAGAAGTATCAAGAATTGGCATTCTTGTTTTTGTTCCTGATTTTAGAGCAAAACCTGTCTGCTTTTCACCATGGATTATGTTAATTATGGGTTTGTCATAAAGGGCCTTTATTATGCTGAGACGTGTTCTCTCTATACCCAATTTGGTCAGAGTTTTTATCTAGATGTCTATTACATTCAGAATGGATAAGCAATGAGGGCCTACTGTATAGCACAAGGAATTATATCCAATCTCTTGGGATAGAACACGAAAGAAGACAGTGTGAGAAAAAGAATGTATATGTGTGTGTGTGTAACTTGGTCACTATGCTGTACAGCAGAAATTGACACAACACTGTAAATCAACTATACACTAATAAAAATAAAATAAAAAATTAAAAGTACTATCAAGATGACAGAGGAGAGTAAGATGTGATGCTCACTTTCTCCCATGAACACATCAAAAAAAAAAAAAAAGAAAGAAAAGATCTACATGTAGAACAATTGGCACAGAACATCTACTGAACACTAGCAGAAGACCTTAAACCTCCAAAAATGGCAAGGAACCCTCCACATAAATGGGTAGAACAAAAGGGGAAAAAGAGAAAGAAAGAAGATGGGGGGGGTGGAATCAGGACAGGACCAGCTTTCCTGAGAGGGAGCTGTGAAACAGGAAAGGAACCCACACCCTCAGAGGCCACAGTCCCTGAGGTTGAACCTCAAGCTCAGAGAAAACTGCAGCAGCCAGATTGAGGAGGGCAAAACAGAAAGAGAGCCTCACAGACCATAAGTACCACCGCCCACAGACACCACAGCCTGAGACACTCAGGTGGAGGCTGGGCAGTGACACTCAAGCTTTAGAGGTCAGATCCAGCAAGAGGACTAGGGTTGATCATGTGGAGAGAGTCTAAGGGGCTAGACAGTGCTGCACCTGGTCTGGGAGTGGAGGGCCAGGAGTGTGGGAGGAGGCTTGGGCCTGCAGGGGAAGTAAGGCACTGTTGTTGGAGAGGGCAAGAGGAGGAGGTAGAGGGACCACCATAAGAATATCTTTCTCTGCACATGTGCAGGCATTCAAGTGGCAGGGTGTCTCTTTCACAGGCTATGGGCAGCAGAGGCAAACTGCCACAGGCATCCCAGACTCCAGAGGTGAGCATGACATGCCACCACTAGGGGTCCCTGAACAGGCACCACCTACAGCCCTAGTCACCACTGGGTTTGCTGTAGAGGAGGGCACTACAACCGAGAGCCGCCCATTACCCTCACTTCCCTGAGAACAAACAGGTCCTGCTATTGTCACTGCCAAAGGCTCTGGGTGCTGCCTACACCTCCCTGAGGGTCACTGCCATTTCCCAGGGCCCTGCAACCAGGAGCAGCCTGTACCACCTACCTGTGGGTCCTTGCCACTGTCAAGGGTCTAGCAACAAGGCATGAGCTACTGGCCTTTCCCATTGCCTCATCTTCCTAGAAGCAAGCCGAGGCCTTACACTGGCATGCCCTCTATCAAGGGGATAACAGTTCTGACACACTGAGGAAAGAGACAGCAAGCACACAAACCAAAAGCAGCTTCCATGCAAAAAAATAAAATAAAATAAAAAAATTAAAGCACTCACAAGCTACTAAGGGGCACTCTCACATATAAATAGCCCTCCAAGACTACAGTAATTCTTTTCTCTAAATTCATAGAATAAGAAAAAATATAACCAAAATGAAGCTCAGGAACCATTCCCAGTTAAAAGAAAAGGAGAATTCCCCTGAAGGAACAAACAATGAAACAGACCTCTGCAATCTAACAGACACTGAGTTCAAAAAGGAGAGAGCGAAAATACTGAAAGAATTAAGAGTGGATATGAACAGTAATGCAGATTACTTTAGAAAGGAACTAGAAAATGTAAGGAGGTGCCAAGAAAATTAAAAAACTCATTTGCAGAGACAAAAGCTGAGTTAAAGTCATTGAAGGGCAGAATGAATAATGCAGAGGAATGAATAAGTGATTTGGAAGATAGAACAATGGAAATCACCCAAACAGGACAGCAGACAGAAAACCAAATGAAAAACCACAGAAGCAATATAAAGATGTATGGGAAAATATGCAATTTATGCATAACAGGGATTGAAGAAGATGAAGAAAAAGAAAATGGGGTTGAAGAAATTATGGCTGAAAACTTTCCAAATCCAAAGGAAACAAATATCAAGATACAGGAAGCACAGAGAGCCCCAAATAAGCTGAACCCAAACAGAGCCATACCAATACTTACTATAATAAAAATGGCAAACATTAAAGATAATGAGAGGATTCTAAAGGCAGCAAGAGAAAAACGAAGAGTTAAGGGAAACCCCATAAAGCTACCAGCTAACTGACTTCTCTACAGAAACATTACAGGCCAGAAGGGAGTAGCAAGATGTACTCAAAGTTCTAAAAGGGCAAAATCTGTAGCCTAGAATATTCTACCCAGCAAGATTATCATTGAAAAGAGCAGAAATAAAGAATCTCTCCAACAAACAAAAACTAAAAGAATATCACAATACTAAACTCATTCTAAAAGAAATACTGAAAGATCTCCTCTAAATAGGAAAGATGAAAGAAGACATAGGATGGAAGAAATCAAAATTGGAAACTAATCACTTAAGCCAGTATATAGACCTAAAAGGAAAAAAAAAAAAAAAACTATTTGTGAAAGCAATGAAAAACACAAGGAACAGCAAAAGGATAAACATGAAGATGTAAAAAAAAGACATCAGAATCATAAAAGGTGGAGAAGGAGAGTAAGAAAAATCTGGTTTGTAATGTATTTGAGTCTATATGACTATCAAGCTAAAGCAAGAAGGGGTTAACATATGTAAAAAAGAGAGCAATCACACACACACCAAAAAAAACACACAATATATTCACAAAGACTAAAAAGAAAAGGACATGAGCATAAAATCAATGGAAATCATCCAACCAAAAAAAGAAAGAAAGCGAGGAGAAACAGAATCAAATAGAAAACAAGGTTTAAAAAGTCAACAAATGCATATTTAGCAATAAATGCCTTATATGTCAATGGACTGGATGCTCTGGTCAAAATACTTAGAGTGGCAGACTGGATAAGAAAACAAGACACCACAATATGCTGCCTACAAGAGACTCACTTTAGGGCAAAGTACACATATAAATTGAGTGAGGGAATTGAAAAAGAAATTTCATGTGAATGGAAAAGACGGAAAAGCAGGAGTCACAATACTCATATCAAACAAAACAGATGTTAAAGGCCATAAAGACAAAGAAGGACACTATTTAATGATAAAAGATCCATTTAAGAAGAGGATATTACATTGTCAATATACATGCCCCGACTAGAGGAGCACCCAAAAATATACAAAAAATACTAAAAGACATAAAAGGAGAAATTGATGGAACTACAACAATAGTAGGAGATTTTAACACCCCACTCACATCAATGAACAGATCCTCTAGACAATCAATAAGGCAACAGGGATCCTAAATGACACAAGAGAAAAGTTGACTTAATTAACATTTTCAGGACATTATATCCAAAAAAATCAGAATATATTTTCTTTTCACAGGCACATGGAACATTCTCAAGAATTGACCACATACTGGGGCACAAAACTAACCTCAACAAATTTAAGAGTATAGAAATTATTTCAAGTATCTTCTCTGACCACAATGGCATGAAACTAGAAATCAAGCACAGGAAAAGAAATTAGAAAAAAACTGACTACATGGAAACTAAACAACATGCTACTAAAAAACCAATGGGTCAATGAGTAAATCAAAAAGGACATTGAAAAATACCTCAAGACAAATGAATGTGAAGACACAACCATTCAAAATCTTTGGGATTCTGTTACAGACATTGAAAAACTTATGGTCTCCGGAGGAGCCAGTTTGGGGGGTGGGGGGATGTGCTTGAGCTGTGGGATGGAAATCCTGTGAAATCAGATTGTTACGATCATTATACAACTACAGATGTGATAAATTCATTTGAATAATAAAAAAAGAAAATTAAAAAAAGAAAAAAAAAACAAAAACAAAATCTTTGCGATTCTGCAAAAGCAGTGTTTACAGGGACTTCATAGCAATACAGGCCTTCCTCAAAAAGGAAGAAAAATCTCAAATCAACAACTTAACCAAACACCTAAATGAATTAGAAAAAGAAGGACAAACAAAACTTAGAGTCAGCAGAAGGAAGGAAATTATAAAGATCAGAGAGGAAATCAATAAAATAGAAATTAAAAAATAGAAAAAAAAACAATAAAATAAAAACCCAGTTCTTTGAAAGGGTAAATAAAACTGATGAACCTCTGGCCAGACTCACAAGAGAGAGAGATTCAAACAAAATAAGAAATGAAAAAGGAGAAATCACAATGGATAATGCAGAAATACAAAATACCATAAGAGAATATTATGAACAGTTATATACCAACAAATTTGACAACCTAGATGAAATGGACAATTTTCTAGAGACTTACAGCCTCCTAAAACTGAATGAAAAAGAAATAGATCAACGGAACAGATGGATCACTAGAAATGAAACTGAATGTGTAATAAAAACACTCCCTACAAAAAAAAGCCCAATACCAGATGGCTTCACAGGTGAATTCTACCAAAAATACAAAGAAGAACTTATACCCATCCTTCTTAAACTTTTCCAAAAGACTGAAGAAGGAAGAACTCTCCCAAAGACATTCTGGAGCCATCATCACCCTAATACCAAAACCAAAGACACTACCAAAAAAGAAAATTACAGTCCAATAACTCTGATGAACATAGATGCAAAAATTCTCAACAAAATTTTAGCCAACTGCATCCAACCACACAAAAACGAGATCATACAGCACGACCAAGGGGGTTTTATCCTAAGTTCACAAGAATAGTTCAACATACACAAATCAATCAACATCATAGACCACATTAACAAAAGATAAGTCCAAAACCACAGATCATCTCAATAGACGCAGAAAAAGCATTTGACAAGATCCAACATCCACTTATGATAAAAACTCTTACCAAAGAAGGATAGAGGGAACATACCTTAACATAATGAAAGCCATTTATGACAAACTCATGGCAAATATAATACTCAACAGAGAAAACCTGAGAGCCTTCCCACTGAAATCTGCTACAAGACAAGGATGCCCATTCTCACCAATTTTATTCAACATTGTACTGGATGTCCTAGCCACAGCAATCAGATAAACAAAAGAAATAAAAGGTATCTAAAGTGGAAGAAAAGAGGTAAAATTGTCACAATATGCAGATGACATGATGCTTTATATAGAAAACCCTAAGGATTATACACAAAAACTACTCAAATTGATAACAAATTCAGCAAAGTAGCAGGATACAAGATTAACATTCAGAAATAAGTTGCATTTCTGTATACTAACCATGAACTATTAGAAAAGGAATACGAAAAATACAAAACCTTTTTAAATTGCACCCAAAAAAATTTAAAAACCTAGGAATAAACCTGACCAAGGAGGTAAAGGAGTTACAGGCTGAAAACTATAAAACATTAATCAAGGAAACTAAAGAGGAGTCAAAGGAATGGAAAGATATCCCATGCTCCTGGATTTGAAGAACTAGTATCATTAAAATGGCCATACTACCAAAAGCAATCTACAGATTCAATGCAATCCCTATCAAATTACCCAAGACATTTTTCAAAGAACTACAACAAACAATCCAAAGTTTATACAGAACCATAAAAGACCCAGAATTGCCAAAGCAATCCTGAGGAACAAAAACCAAGCAGGAGGCATAACTCTCCCAGACTTCAGACAAAACTACAAAGGTACAATAATCAAGACAGTGTAGTACCGGTACAAGTCAGACATACAGAGTAACAAAACAGAACAGAGAACCCAGAAAGAAACCCAGATACCTACATTCAATTAATCATCGACAAAGGAGGCAAGAATATAAACTGGGAAAAAAGACAGTCTTTTCAGTAAGTGGTGCTGGGAAAACTGGACAGCTGCATGTAGATCAAAGAAAGTGGAACACACCCTCACACCATGCACAAAAATGAACTCAAAATGGTTTAAAGACTTAACATAAGACAAGACACCATAAAACTCCTGGAAGAGAACATAGGCAAAACATTCTCTGATGTCAACTGCACAAATGTTTTCTCAGGTCAGTCTCCCAAGGAAATAAACATAAAAACAAAAATAAACCAATGGTACCTAATTAAACATAAAAGCTCTTGCACAGCAAAGGAAACCATAAAAAACCTAAAAGACAACCTACAGAAAGGGAGAAAATAGTCACAAATGATGCAACCAACAAGGGCTTAATGTCCAAAATATACAAACAACTCATACAACTCAATGGCAAAAAACAAACGACCCAATTGTAAAGTGGGCAGAAGACCTAAATAGACATTGCTCCAAGGAAGACATGGATGGCCAATGGGCACATGAAAAAATACTGAACATCACTAATTATCAGAGAAATGCAAATCAAAACTACAATGAGGTACGACCTCACACTGGTCAGAATGGTGATCATTAATAAAATGACAAATAACAAATGCTAGACAGAGTATGGAGAAAAGGGACCCTCCCACACTGTTGGTGGGAATGTAAATTGGTACAACCACCATGGAAAACAGTATGGAGGTTCCTCAGAAAACTAAATACAGAACTACCATATGATCCAGCAATTCCACTCCTGGGCATATATCCAGACCATACTTACATGCAAAAAGATACATGTATCCCTATGTTCACTGCAGCACTATTCACAATAGCCAAGACATGGAAACAACCTAAATGTCCAAGGATAAATGGATTAAGAAGATGTGGTACACATACACAATACAATACTATCCATGTATAAAAAGGAACAAAATAATGCCATTTGCGGCAACATGGATGGAATTAGAAATTCTCATACTAAGTGAAGTAAGTCAGAAAGAGAAAGATACCATATGATATCACATATGTGGAATCCAAAATATGGCACAGATGAACCTATCTACAGAACAGAAACAGACTCACAGATATGGACAGCAGACAGAGGAATGTATATCAAGTATAATTTAAAAATTTTTTTTAAATATTCACTAAAAATAATAAAAGAAAAAAGAAAAAAAAAAGAAAAGAAAAGGCATCCAAATTGGAAGGGAAAAAGTAAGGAGTTCCCTTCATGGCTTAGTGGTTAATGAATCCAACTAGGATCCTTGAGGATGTGGGTTTGATCCCTGACTTCACTTAGTGGATTAAGGATCTGGCATTGCTGTGAGCTGTGGTGAGGTCGCAGACATGGCTCAGATCCTGCGTTGCTGTGGCTGTGGTGTAGACCAGCAGCTACAGCTCTGATTCGACCCCTAGCCTGGGAAACTCCATATGCCCCAAGTGCAGTCCTAAAAGGAGAGGAAAGAAAAAAAAAAAAGTAAAACTGTCATTATTTACAGATGAAATGATGCTATTTATAGGAAATAAAAAAACTATTAGAATAAATACTTTCAATAAAGTTGCAGGATAATATACAGAAATCTATTGCTTATTCTATAGAATAATAATTAACTATCAGAAAGTGAAAGCAAGAAAACAATTCCATTTAAAACTTCATCAAAAAGAATAAAATATGTAGGAGTAAAGTTAATCAAAGAGTTGAAAGACCCATACTCTGAAAACTATAAAACACTGATGACAGAAACTCAGGAGGATACAAAGAATTGGAAAAAATATTCCATGTTCATGGATTAGAAGAAATAAAACTGTTAAAATGTCCATCCTACCCAAAACAATATACAGACTTAATGCAATTCCTATCAAAACACTCATGACATTTCACAGAACCGGAATAAATAATCCTAAAATTTATATAAAACCACATACGATGCCCAACCAGCCAAAAAAATCTTGAGAAAAAAAAGCAAAGCTAGAGATATCATGCTCTCTGGCTTCAGACTATACTACAAAGATAAAGTAATGAAAAGAGTGTGATACTGGCACAAAAACAGACACATAGATTAATGGAACAGAATAATGCATCCAGAAATAAACTCATACACTTGACCATAATCTATGACAAAGGAGGCAAAAATATGCAATGGAGGAAAGATAGTCTCTTCAATAAGTTTTGTTGGGAATACCAACAGCTCATGCTAAAACAATAAAATAAGAACATTTTCTCACACAATAGTAAAAAACAAAGTCAAAATGAGTTAAAGACCTAAATGTAAAATTAGTAAACCATAAAACTCCTAGAACAAAACAAGGTAGAACTCTCTTTTACACATCAACATTTTCTTGGATCTATCTCCTCAGGTAAAGGAAACAAAAGCAAAAATAAACAAATGGGAGCTAGTTAAACTTAAAAGCTTTTGCATAGCAATGAAAACTATTGATAATACAAAAAGACAACCTACTGAATGAAAGAAAATATTTGCAAATGATTTGACATTTAAAAGGTTGATATCCAAAATATACACAGTGCATAAAACTCAACGTCAAAAAAAAAAAAAAAAAAAAAGCTAACAACCCAATTAAAAGATGATCAGGGGGTTCCCATTGTGGCTCATCAGGTTAAGAACCCGACCCATGTCCATGAGGATGTGGTTCACTCCCTGGCCTCGCTCAGTGGTTTGGGGATCTAGCATTGCTACAAGCCATGGCATAGGTCGCAGATGCAGCTTGGATCTGGCGTTGCTGTGGCTGTGGTGTAGGTCAATAGCAGCAGCTCCAATTGAACCCCTACCCAGGAACTTCCATATGCCACAGGGGTGGCCATGGGAGAAAAAAAATAAAATGATCAGAAGACGTGAATAGACACTTTTCCAAAGAAGACATACAGACGACCAAGAAGCAAATGAAAAGCTGCTCAACATGGCTAATCATGAGAGAAATGCAAATCCAAACCACGATGAGATATCACCTCACATCTGTTAGAGTGGCTATCATCAAAAAGACCACAAATAACAAATGTTGGCAAGAATGTGTAGAAAAAGGAACCCTTGTACACTGTTGGTAATTTAAATTGTTGCAGCTACTGTGGAAAGTAGTATGGTAGTTCCTCAAAAAACTAAAAATAGAACTACCATATGATCCAGCAATTCCACTCCTGGGGACATATCTTAAGAAAATAAAAACACTAATTCAAAAAGATACATGAGGAGTTCCCGTCTTGGCTCAGTGGTTAACGAATCCGACTAGGAATCATGAGGTTGCGGGTTCGATCCCTGGCCTTGATCGGGCGTTGCCCTGAGCTGTGGTGTAGTTTGCAGATGCAGCTCGGATCCCACATTGCTGTGGCTCTGGCATAGGCCAGTGCCTACAGCTCCAATTCGACCCCTAGCCTGGGAACCTCCATAGGCTGAGGGAGTGGCCCAAGAAATGGCAAAAAAAAAATTTTTAATTTAAAAAAAAAAAGATACATGAACCTCAATGTCCACAGTAGTAGTATTTACAATAGACAAGACTTGGACACAATCTAAATGTCAACAGTTGAATGGATAAAGAACATGTTCTATATATAAATATATCATACATACAAATAATTAAGTATTACTCAGCCACAACAGAGAATGAAATTTTGTCATCTGCATCAACACAGATGGACCTGGAGGGTATTATGTTTGGTGAAATAAGTCAGACAAAGGAGTACAAATACTGTGTGTTATCACTTATATGTAAAAACCTAAAAAATAAAATGAATGAATATAACAAACCAGAAACAGACTCATGGATACAGAGAACAAACTAGCGGCTACCAGTGGGGAGAGGGAAGTTGGGAAGGGCAAGATAAGATTAGGGATTTAAGAGGTACAAACTACTAGGTATAAAATAAGTAAGATACAAGAATGTGATTACAGCACAGGGATTACAGTCAATATTTTATAGTAACTTTAAGTGAAGTATAACTTTAAAAATATTGAGTCACCATATTTTATATCTGAAACTAGTATAATATAGTAAATCAATTCTACTTCAGTAAAAGGAGTTCCCATTGTGGCAGAGCAGAAACAAATCCAACTAGCATTCGTGAGGATGCAGGTTCGATTCCTGGCCCCACTCAGTGGGTTAAGGATAGAGCACTGCTGTGAGCTGTGGTGTAGGTTGCAGACATGGCCCGGATCCTGCATTGCGGTGGCTGTGGCCAGCAGCTATAGCTCCAATTCTACCCCTAGCCTGGAATCTTCCATATGCTGCAGGTACAGCACTAAAAAGCAAAAAGAAAGAAGGCAGAGGAGGAAGAAAGGAAGGGAGGGAAGGAGGAAGGAAGGAAGAAAGAAAGAAAATTCTACTTCAGTAAAAAAAGAAAGAAAACATTTCTAAACTTGAGAAAATGTTAATAAACACAGCATGGTTGTTGTGCAACCAAAGATTTACTTCGAAGAAATTGAAAGAACGAAACTTGGAAAGGGAATTAAAAAACACAATTTGTAAACCTCATCTCCACCCTCCAAGCCATTGTCTCCATCAGGATAAGAAATAATAATTTTAAATTATAGTATACTACTTGACATTCACCAACTGGTAATTTTTATTTGTGTTATTATTAAAGTCCCAAGAGCCTATTCATTCAGTCATTGTCATTTATTAAACACATATTTACTGAGAGATGCTGCTAAAATATTTAGACAGAAAAACATCTTTCTCAAGAAACTTATTCTTAGACCAAAAAAAAAAAAAAAGGGCAAAAAAATCAGATTTTCCTCATATTGGACAAGCAATATAACAAACCCCGTTCAGGAATTCCCATTGTGAAATTCCCAAGTAATCCAACTAGAATCCATGAGAATGCGAGTTCAATCCCTGGCCCGGCTCAGTGGGTTAAGGATCCAGTGTTGCCATGATGAGCTGTGGCATAGGTCTCAGACGCAGCTCAGATCCAGCATTGCTGTGGCTGTGGCACAGGCTGGCAGCTGCAGCTCTGATTTGACCCCTAGCCTGGGAACTTACACATACCTCAGGTGGGGGCCTAAAAAAAAAAAGAAAGAAAGAAAGCCCATTCATAATGCCTAAATCAGATAACTTGGATATGAAATAGTTGGGGCAAAAATAGAAGAAAAAGCCTTATACTTAGCATAATATCTAAAATTATAACCATACCATCCACAATTCTTGGCTATAAATAAATGTTTCACAAAAGTGCTATGAATCACCATTAAAACTACTTAAAGAAAGGGATTTCACCCCAAATACAACAGTTGAAATGGAATCACATGGCCATAAATTTGAAGTTTTATTTCCTAACCCAGAGCTGGGAAGGAATGACAGTTTGGTAGGTAGAGTGAGGAAGGTCATGAGACAGACAGGAGCACTAGAGGAATTAAGGCTAGAGGTTGGGTGGAAAGGGGGGTCTGGAGAGCCAGAAATGGGCATGAGGGTACCAACCTCAGAATGTGCGTCCTGATGTACTGAATCCCAGAGGCTATCCAGATGAGGTACCAGAGGCAAGCCCTAAATGCAGGACATGTGCCCCACACCTAAAATTCCACTGAAAGCTCAGCCTGCCTCCTGTGCCTATTCCCAGAACTCTATCCAGATGTCCTCTCTATATAACTCACTGGCAGAAGCGTGGGAGCCATTCCTGACATTCTCTCACCCTCACTCAACATCCTGCATTATTCATCATGTCCCTAGTTCAGGCGCCTTTAAGTGTCTTCCTGATCATCTTTCCTTCTTCCCACCTGTCCCTGTCTCCAACTTCCCCCTTCCAGGTCTTTTGCCACCTCCAGCCTATGAGTATCCCAAATAATAAACCTGAACCATGTACCACTAGGATCATGTTCAAAACCCTTAACAGAGCACGGAATCCCACTCTTTTTTGTCTTGTAATGTAGCTAGTGTAAAGCTTGTGTGGCTAGAGCTTGCTCAATCACTTGTACTTCCTTTGTTAATATTGTCCAAAAATCCCTGGCTTCTTTACAATGATATTTTTAATCATTTGTCTCAAATTCTTTAAGATTTTTATTTTTTCTCTTATAGTTGATTTACAATCATTTGTCTCAACTTCTAAGCCTCATTTTTTGTGCTCAGAAATTTTATATAGGAGGAAGGGGTATATTTGTCAGTATATTTTTTCGTAGGTCAAAGATGCGTTCCTAGGTTATTCTTCTCATACCTCAGCCAAAGACACACCATATTTGCAATCCCACAAGGTTGGAATTATTAATACCCGTAATTCCTACAGACTGATTTGCCCTGAGACTCTGGAGAGGCAGTTTATCTATTATTAATTGGCCTTCTGGGAGTTCCTGTCGTGGCGCAGTGGTTAACGAATCCGACTAGGAACCATGAGGTTGCGGGTTCGGTCCCTGCCCTTGCTCAGTGGGTTAACGATCCGGCGTTGCCGTGAGCTGTGATGTAGGTTGCAGACGCGGCTCGGATCCCGCGTTGCTGTGGCCCTGGCGTAGGTCAGTGGCTACAGCTCCGATTAGACCCCTAGCCTGGGAACCTCCATATGCCGCAGGAGCGGCCCAAGAAATAGCAAAAAAGACAAAAAAAAAAAAAAAAGAATAATTGCCCTTCTGCACTTTGCAAGAGGACTTTTCAAATAGAACATCCAAACCAGAGCAGAGCTTCTGTGACTCCACACCATCTTGTAAAAGTCCAGCTGGTATATATGTTTAGCCACAACCAAAGCCCAGCCAGAGGCAATATAAGATTTTTAAAGCTCCTTTTATTTCAATATCTGACCTAAGTATGTAATGCCCTCAGCTTTCATTACAATGTGTATCAATCTTCATGAGTCAGAGAGAAAATGTTGAGACAATTGGAAAAGTGGTATAATCTCAATCCCTAGAGGGCTTTTCCTGCTTCAAGGTCATCCCCAAGGTCTACAAAAGAAGCTCCTTGCTCACCCAACACATAGCTTAGGCATTTGGCAGGGCAAGGTGAGTCCTGGCTATAAATACATAGAGACAGAAGAGTGGCCATGAGTTTCAAACTTTAGTGTGCCTCAAAGTCACCCAGACAGCTTGTTCTAACACAGATTGCTGGGCCCCAGACCCAGAGTTTCAGTGTCAGTGAGTCTGAGGTGAGGGCTGAGAATTTGCATTTCTAACAAATTTTCAGGTGATGCTGATCGTTGACCACTTATTCACTAATTTCCCAACCATTTACTGAGTTCATACTATGTTCCAGAAACTCTCCAAGGAACTGGGCATACAAAGCTAAGTATTACACAGTGGGGCTGCGTTACAACTTTCATGGGCTCTAGGCACTTTTTTCATGGGTCCCTTTCTCTGTTAAAAAAAAAAAAAATTAAAAGTTTTATTTTGTATTAATGTAAGAACAAATATCCTCAAGCTGGATTATTATATTTATCGTTATTATTATATTCATTATTTCTTCTGAATTTAAAAAAGAAATTAAAAGTACCACATTGGGGTATACAAACAATGGTGGGCCCTGGGTACTGTGTCTCCTGTGACTTATGGCAAAGTCTACCCTGAGACAGTCTCTGCCTTCCTGCCTTCTCTCCTGGATAATTCAGTCTGAAAAGTATTCGAAAGGGCTAAGCAAGATAGGTGGGGTTGATAGGCAGAATTCCAGGGTGTGGGGGCCCTGAATGGTAATTATGGAGAGCTTCCAAGTGGGGGGCCTATGGTGATGGGGTGAGGAAGGCATCTGTGCAGAGGGGCAGTGACAGCAGTGAAAGGTATTAGCATCTAAGCAGAGTGAGGGGGGATCAAGGGTCAGGGATACGGTAATGAGAGCAAGGCAGGATAGTTGACAGTTGAGCAGATCGCACGAGGAGGATGATCCCACCACTCAGGGTAGGCTGTCGAAGCCAGAGTGGAGTAAGGCAGATGTTCACGCAAAGGAGCAAAGGTGGTGGCAGTGGCTTTACCCAAAGCCAACGAGGGTGAGGAGAGCAGCAGAAGAAACAGGCTGGTTCGAGGCATCAGGGCCCAAGTAGGATGAGGAGGATGTCAGCACAGCCCAGTGTAGGATGTCAGAGCCTGAGCAGCATGGATCAAGGGAAGCACTGCCAACCTGCGAACAACGTGCTAACAGATTTGATAAATAATGATAACAGATGACAACCCAATAAATAAAGCTAGGAATCCATGAGGCCATATTTGATATAAATAAATTCATTAACTGATTAATAAGAAGAGCTTTTCCTTACAGCAGTATGCCAACTAATAAATGTAGAATGAATAAGTTAAATTAGAAAACCACTACCTGGCAATCATCATCATAATACTGATTCAGACAAGAATAACCAATGGATGGTAAAACTGATGAGTGAATGTTTGATGCTGAATGGGTATTTACACAGTCTCAAAGTACCTCTCACTAGTTATAAAGGGAAAAAGAATACCTTTACAAGAAGGAAGTCTGGCAGATACTCTTAAGTGATCAAAGGGAACATCACCATTAATTAACTGAAATTGTACACCACCTATTGGAGGCAATGACAAGACCATCATTTCTGTGATATTCCTCCCAAAAATGAAATTTTGAAAGCATGACCTAGGAATTCCCATTGTGGTGCAGCGGAAATGAATCAGACTAGTATCCATGAGGTTTTGGGTTAGATCCCTGGCCTCGTTGCTGTGAGCTGTGTGTAGGGAAGCAGCTGTAGCTCTGATTCAAACCCTAGCCTGGGAACGCCATGTGCTATGGGTGCGGCCCTAAAAAGAAAAAAAAGAAGAAAAAGCGTGACCTAAATCTAATTATGAGGAAACATCAGAATCAAACTGAGGTACACGCCACAAAAATGCCTACTCTGTAATTTAATAAACTGTGAGAGCCCTGAAAGTCAAGGAAAGACTCCTCTACTTTGAAGAAGACTAAAGAGACATGACAACTAAATGCAACACGTAATCCTGGACTGGTGCTTGAAACTTGAATGTGTCTGCAGATTATGTGGCAATAATGCAGCAACGTTATTTTCCTGATTTTGATGGTTGTGTGACTGTTATATTGTAGGATATCCCTGTAGGAACACAGTAAAATATTGGAGGGGAGGAGGTGACAGGGTATTTATGCCAGCTACTTCCTCTACAGTGGATCAGGGGAAAAAAGGTTACTACACTATTCTTAAGTTTGAAATTATTTCAAAATAAGAAAAATTAAATTAAAAATCTTTCAACATTTATAGGTAAAGCCAAGGACGACAGAATTTGTAACTGAACTGTGTATTCCCTGAAAGACATTTGCTTTTACTGATTTACAGTATTTTTAACTCAATTTTTTTTTCAGGGCCACACCCAGAGCATATGGAAGTTCCCAGGCTAGGGATCGAATTGGAGCTACAGCTGCCGGCCTACACCACAGCCACAGCAACACAGTATCTGAGCAGCATCTGCGACCTACACCACAGCTCTCTGCACCTCCAGATCCCTAACCTACTGAGCGAGGCCAAGGATCAAATTGGAATCCTCATGGATACTAGCAGGGTTCATTACCACTGAGCCATGACAGGAACACCAAGTATTTTTTTTCTGATATAAAAATATGGCTCCCATGTGCAAAATTAATCTACAGTATCAGAAGTGAGGATTTGATTACCCTGATGGGAGGATAATGGGGAAATAGTGACTAGAAGAGAGTGGTGAGGAGTTTCTGCAGTTCTGGTATTGTTTCCTGATCTGGGCTCCGGCTAGACGTCCTTTATGTACTCCCTCATGCTGTACACTTAAGATTTGTGCTCTTTTCTATATGCGTGTTATACTTCAATAAAATGTGAATTGAAATGAAAAAAAGACATAGTCCCTAATATTTAAAAATCCACAATCCACTATAAACATGAGATGATGACAACATTGTCAGAACTGCATATATAACACTCACAAATTAATAGTGAACCATAAAACTAACCCAAAAAACTCCAAATTTGTAGTTAAACAGGCATTCAAGGGAGAAGGTCACTTGAGCCCAGAATAGTCAAAAAATACATTCACTGATTCTGCAGGTCATCTTCTCATGCAAAAAATGGTAGATAGATATCAAGATCCAATTTTACAAAGTTCCTGCTGTTGCACAACGGGATTGGCAGGGACTCCGGAGTGCCAGGATGCAGGTTTGATCCCTGGCCCAGCACAGTGGGTTAAGGATCTGGCATTGCTGCAGCTGCAGCATAGGTTGCAACTGTGACTCAGATCTGATTCCTGGCCTATGAACTCCATATGCAGTGGGGTTGCCAAAAAAGAAAGGGGAAAAAAGATCCAATTTTGCGGCCCCACTGTTACTGCTGTCCTCCAGTAATGTGAGGCAACATTCAAAGATTTTTATTATAAAGGGGCTTAGCCAATATGCTTTAACAGTTATGAGCATGTCTAAGTGAGCCCTCATGGTGCTGGTGTCTAAACAATAATGACAGCAGAATTCCAAAGGATGGGGGTAAAAATTCGGAGCCCTTCTACTCCTGTATGATGGATGTAGCAGGGATGAACTTCCTATGCAAATACCATTCTAAGCGTAACAGCCCTTTCCTCCTCACCAAGGAGGAGTAATTTCCACCTAGAAATTCAAACTCCCAAGCACATGGACCCTTGCTGCATAGACCAGGCTCTTTACTCCACACAACAGTTCTGCCTCCTCTTAGCACTCCTCAGACTTTAACCTGGGGACCTTGCTAAAATGCAGCTTCAGACTGTGAGAGGGGGTGATTCAACTTTCTAACATGGTTGTGCCAGAACTGCTGGCCAGCGGCTTCACCTGGTCAGCCAGGTGTTGGAGACCAGCCCTCATTTATTCATCCACTTGCTTCCCCTTGGTGGAAAAGGGTTCAGCCTCATAGCATCACCAGCTCACCATGTCTCTGGCCTCCAGTTCATCCATCAATACCAAGGCATCCAAATGTCCATCCGCTCCCATCTACTGCCAATGGGGAAGACCCTGGTGCTCTTCGGAACTGAGCATCGGCCTAAGACTTGCTTGAAGTGGAACCCTGCTTCAAATCCCAGATTCCTGGAGCTGAGGGATGAAGCCCAGTGTCCTGGAATAAAACCCAAAGGGTAACAGCTGCATTAGTGAGACATTTAACCCAGTCTGGAATAGTCCTTGAGATTTTTTTTTTTCCCCCTTCATGAAGGTCTCTAATGCTTCTTTCTTGACAGGAAGAACTTTGGGGAAGTCCCCCTGATTTCCCCCTGCTGACACTGGTCTGCTTTAGTCCCTTGACCTGTGTGGGCTTTCTGAAGTCTCCGCCACTGCAGACCAGAGAGGATCTCACTTTCTATTTGCCCAGGGTGAAAGGAAGAGAGGAAAACCTCCACCCACTTGAGATAGGCTTAGTCTACCTTAAGCCTGAGTCAAAGGGGATGTCATTCATGATCATCACTTCTCAGCTTTCTTTGCCAGACTAGTGTTAGGAGGAGGGGCTAGGGGAGAGTTTAACCCAGGAGACCTGGATTTCAGCTGTGGCCCTGCTTTAGCAGTGGTTCTGCCCTAGCTATGACGACAAATTACTTATCGTGTCCTCACCTGGGTTCTCTAATCTGTACTATGAGAGTTTTTAAGTAATTTCTATTCCTCTAGAATATAAGCTCCACGAGAGTGTCACACTGCAGAATAAACATTCAGTCAATACTTTATCAAAGAATAAACTAAATGAACCTGTTCAGAGATCAACTTCCCTGCCACATCCTCTCAGCCTGTTTCTTGATCTCAGCCACAACCAGTGGACAGTTTTGGCCTAGTTCTGACAGTGCTCCACCTCAAGACCAGCCCTGCAAGTCTTTTTGCTTTCCGCTTTCATGTCTGACTCAGCCTCACCTCCTCATGACCTCAAATTCATCAAAAAAGAAGGAACTATTTACCTCAACCTCCCTCAAAAGTTGCTAAATGGTCCATGACCTCAGAGTGAGCCAACAGAGCACGTTAATAAACATTAACCATAGAAAAGATTAACAAATTGAACTTGTGTTTGTTAACTGATGATAAAAAGACATCATCAAGGGAGTAAAAATGTTAGCCACGGGTTAGGCGAGTGCATTTGCAGTATATGCATAAAGTAAATATTTGTATCTGGACTCATATCAAGAATACATAAAGAACTACAAGAAATCAGTAATAAAAAAAGACCAACAACTATTCAATGCTTTTTTAGAAATGGGCAAAAGCTTAAACAGCCATTTGACAAAACAGGATATCCGAAGGCCAATGAGTATATCAAAGTGTTCAGCACCCGTTAGTCATCATGAAAATACAAATTAAAACTACAATATGATACAATGATACCCATTCAAAATGGCTATAATTTATAAGGCTGACAGTGAGTATAGGCAAGCATATAGAGCAACTGTAAGTCTCATATACTACTGGTAGATGTATGAATTGGTACAATCACTTGGGAAAACTATTTGGTCATACCTACTAAAGATATGCATTTTTTCTCTCTGACCTGGAAATTCTACTCGGATACATACCCAAAGAAATGAGTGTTTATATTCACCAAGATACACACAATAAAGTACGTAGCAACTAGTCACAAACCAGAAACAACCCAAAAGTCCATATGGTAGAATGGATAAAAAATTGTGGTATGGAGTTCCCATTATGGCACAGTGGTTAACGAATCCGACTAGGAACCATGAGGTTGCAGGTTCGGTCCCTGCCCTTGCTCAGTGGGTTAACGATCCGGCGTTGCCGTGAGCTGTGGTGTAGGTTGCAGACGCGGCTCGGATCCCGCGTTGCTGTGGCTCTGGCATAGGCAGGTGGCTACAGCTCCGATTGGACCCCTAGCCTGGGAACCTCCATATGCCGCGGGAGCGGCCCAAGAAATAGCACAAAAAAAAAAAGAACAAAAAAAAAATTAAATTAAAAAAAATTGTGGTATGATTCATCTAATAGAATACCATAAAGATATAGAAAGAAATGAACAAATACTATAAAAAAAATGAATGAATCTCACAGATGTAATCTCAATCAAAGACAAATACCAAAGATTATATACTGTATGATGCCATGTAAATGGAGTTCAAAAAAGGTAAGATTTCTATTTATGGTAACAGAAGTCAGAGTAGGGTTACCTTTGGATGGTGTGTTGACAGGGAGCCTTCTGGGCTGCTAGAAATATTTGACAGCTTTATCTTGGTCATGGTTCCATAGACGTATAAATATATAAAATCCATTGAGCTGTACACTTAAGATCTATACACTTTACAAGATGTAAGTTATAATTCAATTTTTATAGAACTGCCAGGCTGTCTTAGACCACATGCTCACCCCTGGATCAATCACTGTGGCCAGAAGTACAATAACTGGCTTGGGCCTGGGTCCTATGGCTCATTCCTAGGGCTGGGGATGGAGCCCACCCAGACCAAGAATGGATAGAGAAGGAAATCTGGTGGCGTTTCTAGAAGATAGGAATATAGATATTCTCAGAGAGACAGGCAACTAATTTCCAATAGTCAGGATGGAGGTGAGCAAGGGGACTGGGGAAACGCTGTCTTCAAGAGGAGAGAGAGAAAGAGTACAGACTGGTACACTCCGAGGAACCTAGCCACTGACTTTCCAATTCCAGTTTCCAATTCCAATTCCTCTTGGTCCTATGAGTGAAGCTATACTTTCCATTTTGGGAGTCTGTAAGATTCCCCTGTATCTCTAGGGAACTTTTTATTCTTTTTGGTCATCTGGTACTTTGTACCTCCTTCTCTTGTTTGGGGAACACTAGTCAGATTCATTTCCACTGAGCCACAATGGGAACTTCAAATGCTGTTAACATCTTAAACCTAGCCCTATAGTTCTTTCATAGAGGGAGACCCATTTTGTTCAGGAAAACACCATGATAAATCACTTGGAGGAGAAGGCAGAGATGAGACTCTGAAGTTTTAAGACAGCGATAACCAAGACTAAAACCTGGAAGGTGAGGTTGGAGGAACCAGAGTCCCTTAATGGCTGATTTCTTACCCAGGCTGGCATCATCGCAAAGAGCGTGAGGACCAGGGACAAGTCTCCCCTAGCGTCTTCGCCTCCCTCCTTCAGGCACTACTCCACCCCCTCACACCTGCACATGTGCTCACACTCACACACACAGACACACACAAAACTCCTTTTCAGGAGGAAAGCCCCAAGCTTCAAATGAGTAGAAATCCTACGAAGCAAGTTTTCTTTCTTCCACTTCATCCCCTGAACTAGTTTCTAAAGGAACCTATTTCTATAAGGTTTAAGTTATTTGCAATGAGATATATTACCTTTGTAACTGGATTTTAAAAAAATTCTTTGAAAAATGTTGAAGAATCTGCTCCGTCATTCGAGCTCCAGAAAGCCATCCCTAAACAGCCTTAAATTAGGTGCCCCTCTTCTGAGCTCCCAGAACACCCCCTCCATACCTATGCTACCAGCTGAAGTTATCCAAGCGTTCCTGTGCATTGCCTTAAGCAGGCATCAAGCTCCAGGCAGGGAGGTGCCCTAACTTCCTCAGCCAGGTATCCCCAGCATCTCAATTTATAGCTGGCAGACAGTACCCTGCCACTGATGGATCTATGACTAAATCTGGACATCTCCCCAGAAGAAGGGCCCTCAGCAAGGGAGGGGTGGGACCTGAAATGCTAACCCCCCCCGCCAAAGAATGGGTTCTCAGACAGTGCCCCTTCCAAGGCCCAGAACAGTGTTCTTACTTATTACATCCCGGAAATCCCCTGGTCGGGGGCTTTTGGGGTGACATCCAGTATGTAAATACGCAGGGTTGGGTCCTGGTGAGTAGCAGCGACAATGCCCTGTGTGAAAGTTCCACTGGCAGCAGAGGGCTCTTTCATTAGTCATTTCAATGCACACAGCTGTTAGGAATCTGGCGAAGTTTGATTTGGCTGGGGGGAGTGCATTTTCCACTCGTGGGCGTCTTGAAAACTTTCACAAAGAAAGAAAAGAAACAAAAAAAGAGTCAAGAAAATCATCATAGTTCAAAACGGGAAGCCAGAAATTGAAGGCAGAGATGCTAGGGCAGCAAATACAAGGGAGAGGGGCCTGACCATCAACCAAAGACCCAGGTTTGCCAGGCCCTGCCACTTCCAGGTTTGCAATGGCCTCTGGCATGTCAGCCTCTGCTCTCAGGACCCTCTTTGGTAAAGAGAGATATTAAGGCCTCCCTGGGAGGTGAGAAAGGTTCACTGATTCAGTGAGTGTGAAAGCAGCCTGGGCCGACTGCCAGGCAGCATTCAAAGGTTAGCATTATTTGCAGCCCCAGAGGCAGAAGACAGAGTTCACAGAAAAGAGGAGATGAATGCTGGGTAAGAGGCCCTGATTGAACCAACTTCCATGCCTCCCTGCAGCACCTGCAAAACACCCATGGGGAGAAGAGAGAACAAGAAGAAGCAGCTCTTCTTGCCATGGTCAGGATGAGGCCAGGAGTAGACACCACTCATGTCTCTGCTATCATGGACTGAATGGATCTTTTAAAATATGTTTTAAAAATAGATACATTTCTGACTCCACTGATAACATTTTCCTGGACTCAAGCCTCCCTGATTTTGACCTAAATTTGTTCATATTTAAGGTGAAAAGCTGGATCCAAACACAATTCAGCATTCCTGAGCTTCCTTTCCCCTGCTTTGGAAACCTGTTTATTGAAATGAGCTGCATGCAATAGAATATAAGTGAAAAACATATTTTTTTTTCTTTTTCCTTTGTCTTTTCAGTTCACTGTTTGGATTTGTGTTTTCCCTGCCATTGTGATAAAAGCTGAGCAATACCATGGATTTTCTAGCCACTCTTAGGCATAAAACAAAGAGGAGCTTTCCTTTGTCTTGGCCTTTATACAACCAGTCCAAAGTAATAATCAGTACCCTACTCCATGCAAAGCTGCCCTCTCTGGCTTTTTTCTTCAGTTTTGGAAACTCACTGTACAGAGGAGGAGAGCATGGACTTCACCATTTTCCCATCTTTACTTCCCCTAGTCAGCTGCTAATTCTCAACCTCAAGTCTTGGGTGAAGGGGAATTACAGGAAAAGGCACAGTTGTTCATGGCTTTTACCATCAGGACACAGCCTTAGGGTCCTCTGGATTCTGCAAATTTCAAAGATGCACTTTCCTCTGTGGCAGCTCTAAGGCATGTTGCAGTAAGATTATATGGCCATCAGGTGGCAGTAAAGGTCTTTTTTTTCTAGTCAGAAGTGCCTAACACGTTGAATATGACCACACAATCTCCTCAAAATGCTAAAGTTCCTGAAGAAAAGTTAAATACACTTTCCTTCCATTTAAAAATGAAGCAAATGAAAAATACCTGAAACTTCAAACATCAGACCAGTATACACTAAATATATTAAATGATATTGACACTCAAAAATTCAGTCAGACTCCTGAAACTTCTCCTAAGCCCATCTGCACATGTCCCTGTAAAATCTAGCTTTAGCAAAAAAAAAAAAAAAAAAACCTTGCTAGGTCAGCATAACCAGAAACACCGCCCTCAATATCTGATCAGGTTCCTCATCCTTCAGAATTCTGAGGTAATGTCTGATCATCCTGGCTTACTTTTAGCAAGACTCCTTTCGGTCAACTTAGCCAGATTCCTCCTGACCCCTGGTGTTGCCTCTTAGTAATTTTCCATACACTGACCCCTATCTGCTCTTTGGCTGTAAATTCCCACTTGCCCATGTTGTATTTGGGGTTGAGCCCAATCTCTTTCCTCTACCACAAAATCCCACTGCAGTGATCTGTACACCTAACATAATTGTCCTGAATAAAGTGGTAAAGATGCTTTACCATCTTTAACAAGTGTCAGTGAATATCTTTTTCTTTAATAATACCCTAAGGAACAAAGTTTTAAAGAAAATCTCTCGAGTAATTTAAAAAAATGATATAATTTTATAATTTTCTTCCTCTCCCAAGGAACACAGCACATAATTCTCAATCTGATTCCCAGACTTTGCTTATAATTTACAATACCCTAAGGAACAAAGTTTTAAAGAAAATCTCTCAAGTAATTTAAAAAAATGATATAATTTTATAATTTTCTTCCTCTCCCAAGGAACACACCACATAATTCTCAATCTGATTCCCAGACTTTGCTTATAATTTACCTTCCCTAAATTAGAGTCAGTAACTTTCATTAAGGGCTCTCTGTAAGACATACTGCCATTAAAAGGCCTTTTGGGGTGCTGGAGCTCCTTACTGGGCTGTGGCTCTGCTGAGAGGAAAATAATTCTCAAGGACCTGACTCTAAAAGCAGTATACTAAAAAATTATTGTTTATCTGAAATTCAAATTTAACTAGGCAACCTGTATTTTTATTTGGTAAAACTGGCAACCCAAACTCTATTTTCATGGATAAGAAAACTAAGCCTCCAGGAAGATAAGTAATTTGACCAAAGCTAACACCTGGTTAGCAGTGTCACTGAGCTCTGAATCTGAGACTCACTGAACCCTATTCCCTCCATATTATATTGTCCCCTCCTTGTCTGCCCAGGAAGCTCTCCTCATCAGCCAACTGCCTCCACCTTCTGGTAAAATAATCCTTGTTACCACTCCCATCTAACTAGAAGAAAACTTTCCTTCCCAGCCAAGAAGGATTCACTGAAAGATGAATCCCCATGACTAATTTTCCCATATCTATCTTCCTTGTAAATTTACCTCTTTTAGAAAAACAATGAAAACCTCCCTCATTTTTTTCATGCCGATATTTATGTTTCCGTAACTCTAGACTGCCTCAGGAAACTGAAATGTAAATACAACAACCCATCCTGACTTGTGCTTCTGGTTTAAATTACCTGAAACATAATACAGTAATTTAAATCTAAAGAGAACCAAAAAACTGTAGTGTCACTGCATTATAAGGATACCACATGTTCGGTACTTCCTTCTGTTGTTGTTTTTTCTAGTCATATCTTTCTTTGCTTTTTAGGGCCACAACCTCAGCATATGGAAGGTCTCAGGCTAGAGGTCAAATCAGAGCTACAGCAGCCAGCCTATGCCACAGCCACAGCAACGTGGGATCTAAGCTGCATCTGTGACTTACACTGTAGTTCATGGCAACACCAGATCCCTGACCCACAGACAGAGGCCAGGGATTGAACCCACATCCTCACAGATACTAGTCAGATTTGTTTCTACTGCGCCACCATGGGAGCTTCCTAGTCATGTCTTTCAGTACTTAATAAGTCTAACCATCTTGTGTTTTACTGAAGGATTTGTTGTGCTATGGTGAGACTCTAACAGGATAGAATACCTTCACAAAGTCAAGGTTAACCTCTAGCAGAAAACTTTGGCAACAAAGGGACATTTAAAGGAATTTATGCCTGTCAAGTTCTTGAAACAGTGCCAGACAAACAGTAAGTGATCAGTAGATGTGAGCTAGTGTTATCTTTTTTTTTCCTTTTTTTGTGGTCACACGTATGACATATGGAAGCTCCCAAGCTAGGGGTTGAACCAGAGCCACAGCTGTAGGCCTATGCCACAGCCATGGCAACACCAGATCTGAGTCACATCTGCAATCTACACCACCATTGCAGCAATGCCAGATACTTAACCCACTGAACAAGGCCAGGGATCAAACCTGCATCCTCACAGACATTAAGCAGAGTTCTTAACCCACTGAGCTACAACAGGAACTCTGAATATTATCATTTTTAACACCTGGGGACAATACTGATGATCAGATCAGGAAGTAGTTTTATAACTAATACGTCATAAACAATGCAAAAAGAGGTAGGAATAATAGTGGTTCTAGAAGCAAAAAGATAAGAATGGAGAAAAGTCTATTCACTCATTCAACGTTTAGTAAATGAGTGTCATGTGCTAATTCTGAAAGGCTGAAGAGTTTGGAAAGAGAGGCAGGTCTTTATAGTATGATAACTGTGCAATGAGAGAGTGATATCCCGTGCAAGCATGGAAGCACAGACAAAGGGAACCAAGGCCAGTCAAGTGGGTCAAACAAGGGTCAGAAAAATGGGCTACAGTCCTCAGCTGCCTTCTACTGGGGCAGTAAAGCTGGCCAGGCTAAGGCTGGGAAAATGGTTCATTTCACACTGAAGAAGAACACTAAGTAAAACACAGACTTAAAGCAGCAGAGTATGTGCAGGGGGCTGAGAACAATGCAGTTTCCCTCTCCCTTGGGAAATCAGCCAATACTAACCAATACATAGTTACTAGAACCATATACAACCAACCATGGTCCCCTGTAGAAGGAAGACCAGATAAAAGGCTTTTCCCAACTTCAGCCAACCTGAGCAAGAGGGCAGACACCACCAGATGAGAGATTTGGTGATTTGGAGAAAGGAGTTTTGTCTGCTTCATATACTGACCACTGAAAATGTTGTTATATATTATATCTTAATTAACTATATAAATATCCCTGGCCACCAAAAGAGATCTAACCAGTACTTAAGTCTTCCACATTAATCCTCATAACCATCGTAACAAATTTTATTATTCCCATCTTACAAATGAGGAAACGGATTCCAAAAGAGATTTAATGATTTTTCTCAAGATCACAACCAGCAACGGAAAGAGCAGGATTTGAACTTCAGTAGTCTGCATAATTTTATTTCCCTTTCTTTCCACCTCTTGAATTAAAACACAGGCTTCTAGACCCTGCTTGTCACTATCCACAATAGCCAAGACATGGAAACAACCTAAAGTCCATCAATAGATAAATAGATTAAGAAGATGTGGTACATAAACACAATGAAATACTATTCAGCCATAAAAAAGAACAAAATAATGCCATTTGCAACAACATGGATGGAACTAGAGATTCTCACGCTAAGTGAAGTCAGAAAGAGAAAGACAAATACCATATGATATCACTTATATCTGGAATATAGTATACAGCACAAATGAACATTTCCACAGAAAAGAAACTCATGGAGAACAGACTTGTGGTTGCCAAGGGGGAGGGAGAGGGAGTGGGAGGACTGGGAGTTTGGGGTTAATAGATGCAAACTATTGCATTTGGAATGGATAAGCAATGAGATCCTGCTATACAGATAGCACTGGGAACTGTGTCTGGTTAATTGTGATGGAGCTTGATGGAGGATAATGTGAGAAAAAGAATGTGTGTGTGGGGGTGTGTGTGTGTGACTGGATCGCTTTGCTGTACAGTAGAAAATTGACAGAACACTGTAAACCAACTATGATGGAAAAAATAAAAATCATTTTTAAAAAAACCCTGCTAGTATCCCACCTCCTTGTAAGCTTTCTCTGACCTCCATCATAGCCCACGGTGTAGCCTTTCATATGCCACGTACTTGATAATAGTTTGATGTTTTATGATGATAATGACTTGATGATTTTTAGCAATGGTTGATCTGTGTGGGTGCCTTGTAACCACTAGGAACAGAGCAACCATGGTGTCCTGGACTCAGGAGAGAAGTCTTGCAGGCACAGCTAGGCTTTGAGGCCGATCTTTTTTTTCTTTCAATAAATTTTATTATATTTATAATTGTACATCCATCATCACAACCCATTGAGGCAGGTCTTGAAGAAAGTGGAAGCTATGAATTGGCAAAAGCATGTGGGATAGGAAGGGGAGTATCCCACGCAATGGAGAAGAAGTAATTTGTACAAAGGCACAGAATCAAAGTAAAACAAAATTACATCCACCTTCCAGGTCTCTGGCTCTAACACTGTGTTTTGCCAAATCGTTGATAATTGGAAATAGACAATTCTGACAGAAGCATCTTTGCACCACTCCTTTACGCCATACATATTTGGGGGTGTCTTTTATAGGCAAGGCTCTGTGGGAGGCACCACGATGAATTAGACACAGACCTGCCCTCACAGACAATGTGTTCACTAGGAAAGACCTATACATAAATATCTGTAATAAAATGTATAAAGTAGAAACAACCATAAGCATGGTATGGACTGTTATGATTCATTAGAAAAACCTGCAACTTCCAGGTGGGGATCTTTCTGATGGCTTCCTAGAAACAATGATGTTGCTGCTAGCCTTGCAAGGATAGGATTTGCAAAGACGAAGATGGGTTCTAGGCCATTCCAGGAGGCAGAGGAAACCAGACACAAAAAGATAGCAAGTTAATCACTGGAGTTCCCGTCGTGGCACAGCAGAAATGAATCCGACTAGGAACCACGAGGTTGTGGGTTCCATCCCTGGCCTTGCTCAGTGGGTTAAGGATCTGGTGTTGCCAGAAGCTGTGGTGTAGGCCGCAGATGTGGCTGGGATCCCGAGTTGCTGTCGCTCTGGCATAGGCCGGCGGCTACAGCTCTGATTAGACCCCTAGCCTGGTAACCTCCATATGCCACAGGGGCAGCCCTAAAAAGGACAAAGGACCAAAAAAAAAAAGATAGAAAGCTGAGAAAGTTCAAGGTCCAGCAAAGAAGAATGAGGAGTTTGGTTTTACTGCAACATTGGAGATAAAAAGAAAAGAGGGAGAAATTAAGTTGCAAACATAGTGAGACCTTATGGTAGAGTGAAAAGAACATGAAAGTTAAGAGTCCTAGGATAAAATTCCCATTCTGCCATTTCCTGCCTGTGTGACCTTGGGCAAGTTATTTAAATCTCCTGAACCTCATCAGTAGCCACATCTGTAAAAACGGGCCAGACAGGTAGGTCCCCAGCCATGCAATAATTTGATGTCCCTTCTATCTGATATTCTTTAACTATTGATTCCGCTTTTTTCCTTGCTTTGTAGGGCCGCACTCGAGTCATATGGAAGTTCCCAGGCCAGGGGTCGAATCATAGCTACAGCTGCCAGCCTACACCACAGCCACAGCAACGCAGGATCCAAGCCAACGTCTGCGACCTACACCACAGCTCAGAGCAACACCACATCCCCAACCCACTGAGCAAAGCCAGGGATTGAACCCACATCCTCATGGATACTAGTCAGATTCATTTTCACTGCATCACAATGGGAACTCCCCCACTTTTTTTTTTAAAAGAGGCTGAGCACTAGGTCAGATGGAGACCCTTGCCTTTCCTCTGAGCAATTTCCCCTGCCTCCAAGCAATTTTAGTGTTCTAGCCAGCCAGCCAAACAACACCTTGTAGTAAATCTGAGTCTGCTCACTTTGAATGTGTTCAGACCTTCAGTGGGAGTTCCTGGTGAATTTGATAACCTGTATAGGCTGTAACTTTGAACTTCTGCCCTTCTGCCCTGACCCTTGGCTCAAATCTGCTCAACTCTGCTCACAGAATAGCTGGCTATAAGTATTAAGAATAGCTATTATTATCCTTGATGGAAAAACTGAAAGAGGAGAAACTGAAGTCGTGGAGGCTGCTTAGGAGGTAATTTAGGAGGACGACTGCATAATCCAAGAAAAGACTCTGAAGACCTGAAGTAAAAGAACAGTGCTGGGAATAGGGAAGAAAGGATATGTTTAAAAGCTCTCATGGAAATGGGATCCCTAGGACTTAGCAAATAATTGACGTGTGAGATGAAGTAAAGGAAGAGATTGAAAGTTGGGCTCTAGGAGGATGTTAGTGTCATAATCCAACTAGTGAAGAGGGGAAAAGGAGCAGATTTGGAAGAGAAGTCAATGAATCTATTTGGAACACATCCAGTTAGAGGCCAGTAATAGCACAACCAGACAGGAAAACATCACGACAAAGATTCTCTTCTTGACCAAACTCTACTCAGATGCCCCTGAAGTCTCTTCTCATGTCCAATTCTCTGCATGGTCCGATTTTAGCAACAAACCTGCTCAGTCGGTTTAGCCAGAATCCCCCATCCTCCATAGGGGATCACCCTCAATATCTAATCAGGTTCTTTGTCCTCCATAATCAGTAGGTGACATCTGGTCACCCTGGTCTGCCTTCGGCAAGAATCCCAGTAGGTCAGTTTAGTTAGGACCCCTCTTACCCTTGATGTTTCCTCTTAGTAATTTCACATCCACTAACCAACCTGCTCCTCCCCACTTGTCCTTCTATTTGGAAATGAGCCCAGCTTTATACTCAGATCTCTTTTCTCTTATTGCAACAGTTTTTTCTAAATAAAATCTGTTTTTACCACTTCATGTCCAGGTCTGGTTTTTCTTAGCAGTAGTTAGGAATTCAGCCTTTTCAAAGGAGAAATCAGAGGTGATAAAGTATTAATGCACATATGGCATTTTGTGTCTCCACACCACCAGCAGAGAAGTTGAGCCAGGTGCTGTGGCTAAATCATGGACTGTTTCTACATTCTACACACTTCTGTTCTCTTTTCTGTTAATATCATTCTTTGTAAATCTCCCGGTGAATTTTCCACTCTTTCTGACTCTCATTATGGGGGTGTGATAGGCAGAATAACAGCTCCCAAAAGACATTCATGTCCCAATCCTTGGAACCTGTGAATATATTACCTTATGTGCCAAAAGGGTCTTGGCAATGGTGAGTAAGTTAAATTTTTTTAAATGAGGGCTTTTTCTGGATTATTCCAGAGGGCCCAGTATAATCTCAAGGGCTCCTACAAAAAGGATAAAAGACAATCAGTGAGAGAGAGAAGTTGGAAGATGCTAACAGCCTGCTAGCTTTGAAGATGGAGGAAGGGACATGAGCCAATGAATGAAGGCAGCCTCTAGAAGCTGGACAAAGCAAGGGAGAAGATTCAGTCCTCAATGCTCCAGAAGGAATACAGCTCTGCTGACATTCATGCTAGCAAAACCCAGTTCAGATTTCTGGCCTTTGGAACTATAAGATAATACATTTTTATTGTTTTAAGCCACTTCTTTTGTAGTAACTTTTCATAGCAGCTATAGGCAACCAATAAAACAGATGTAGGGAATGGGCTAGTCCTCATTAGCACGTGAGCAATGAAAGGTTGTGGGCAGATAACTTTTAAGCACAATTGATGGGTGGTTGGTCTACAGTAGTTCTCAGTAAGAATGAGAATGCCTTGCCCTCTCTAGGGAATATGGGGAAAGTTTGGAAATGTTTTTGTCACAACTGCAGGATGTTACTGGATATTACTGTCACGACTGGATATTACTGTCAACTAGAGACCAGGATGCTATTCAACATTCTACAATGCATAGGAAAGCCCCCCCATAACAAAGAATTGTCCAGTCCAAAATTTCAATAGTGTCAAGATTAAGGAAAAAATTGAATCTGATTCTGACCAAACCTCTAGATCAAACTATTAATGTATTAATTTACAGGAAAGAGAAGGTTCAGGATCCTGTTAAATAGCACCCCATGGATCCAATTAGAGAAATCTATTGGAAAAAGTTATGTTTTTCAACAGATTGTAAGAGTAATAAAAGACAAAGGGATATGGAACAGGGGAATCTACGGGATAAGAGACAAAATAACCAAGTGGAATACATAGACATAATTTGGATCCTAATTCAAATTTATTATAAAAAATGCACACACGCATTTATGAGACAACTCTAAATATTAGCTAGACGATTATGGCATGAAAGAATTATTGCTAACTCAGGTGAATTATTTGTGTCAAGGTAACTTTTTTTTAAAGGAGTCTGTATCTATTAGAACTACATGTTGAAATGTTTACAGATGAAACAATGTATCAAATTTCCTTCAAAATAATACAGGAGAGGGGCTGTGTGTGAAACCAGATTAGGCCATGAGTTGATCATTGTTGAAGTTGGTGAAGGGCACATGGGAGTTTATGATGCTATTCTTTCTACATTTATATGCTCAAAATTTTCCATATTAAAACAGTTTAAAAAGATTACGAAAATGTTTCTATTTTAAAATGTCTATTTTTCAGAGAGAGAATGGTCCCTCTCCCTTTCCTATACGCCCTCATCTCTCCAAATGATCTGTCACATTTGCCATGCTCAGAAATGTGCGCCTAAGCAAAATCAAAAAGAAAACATGGAGTTCCCGTCATGCCGCAGTGGTTAACGAATCCGACTAGGAACCATGAGGTGGCGGGTTCGATCCCTGCCCTTTCTCAGTGTGTTGAGGATGCACCGTTGCCCTGAGCTGTGGTGTAGGTTGCAGACGCGGCTTGGACCCCATGTTGCTGTGGCTCTGGCATAGGCTGGCGGCTACAGCTCCGATTCGATGCCTAGCCTGGGAACATCCATATGCCCCGGGAGCGGCCCAAGAAATGGCAAAAAGACAAAAAAAAAAAAAAAAAGAAAGAAAGAAAACATATGCAGAGTTCACTCACCATTTGTCAGGTGCCGAACAGAAAATATCCCAGTTTAGAATGTGCGGCATTCACTTGTAAAGAGAGAGAAGCTGGGAGGGGTGCTGTTGTTTACTAGATTCCCCTAGTTTTCTGTGGCTCTTGGAAGGAGGAATCCGTACTCAAAAGGCTGAAACCCAGTGCTTAAGCACAAGCTGGGCCGCCACCTCCACCTCCTGTGGGGAAAAAGACCTCCTGGCTCATCCACCTTTAAACCCCCACCACCGAGCACTGTGCAGCACTTGGTGGGCACTCTGCAAATGTTTGAGGAGGGAGGAGGAGGATTTAGCAGGCTTTGTTTTTAAGCAAGCATAAATAAATGTTTTGTGGAGTGTTAGCAACATCCTTCAGTCCTAATCAGAGAGTTTCCTTTTAGAATCACCACAACTGCAAAGTGACCTCACCAGCACAGACGCAGGGCTCCCCATCTTAGCAAGAAGTTTCAGGGAGGTGCTGGGCTGAGGCTGTCAGCTGCTGCTTTGTCAAATAAATCCTATACCTAAAATAACTACTCACACAGGCCCACTCAAGTGCTACAATTTTATTTTTAACCTTTATCATAGTCCTCAAGACAGGTGTGGAGGGCCTTGCCCACAGCCGTTGAGTCACACCTGAGCTCACTCCACCCACCCCTCCTGCTCTCCGGCTAGGGATCTACTCCCATAGAGCACAACCGCTGCACAGCAGAGAGGTGATAACACTGCATGATATACTTAAAAACTTGCTAAAAAGGTAGATTTGATGTCACGTGTTCTTATTACAAAAATAAGCAAACATATTACATAACTAAGTAGGGTGGGAGGAAACTTTTGGGAGGCAATGGGTATGTTTATGGCACATATGGTAATGGTTTCACAGGTGTACAGTTACCTCCAAACTCATTAAGTTGTGTTCATTAAAAACACTTGACCCTTGGGAATTGTTGTTGTGGCGCAGCGGAAACGAATCTGACTAGTATCCATGAGGATGCAGGTGTGATCCCTGGCCTCATCAGTGAGTCGGGGATCCAGCATTGCTGTGAGATGTGGTAATAGGCCATAGGCCGACATCTGCAGCTCTGGCTCGAGCCCTAGCCTGGAACTTCCACATGCTGCGCGTGCAGCCCTGAAAAGAAAAAACAAAAAATAAATAAACACTTGACCCTTGAACACAGGTTTGAACTGCCCAGGTCCCCTTGTATGCAGATTTTTTTCAATAACATACACTACAGTACCACATGATCAGTACCACACCATCAGTGGCTGAGTGAATCCACCAACACAGAGTTACAGATAAGAAGAAACCAAGGATTCAGAAGAACCACCGATACGGAGGGCCAACTACAAGTTATCCCCTGGGATTTTCAGCTTCCCAGGGGGTCAGTGTCTCAACCCCTGAGTTGTTGAAGGATCACTGTAGTTTTTTGCCTATCAATCATACCTCAATAAAGAAGGGTTGCTGAGCTTGCTATTCAAAGGAACCTGGGGTCAAAGAAAACAGAAGGTCTCCAGAGAACTCACTACTCAGGTAGCATTGAAAAAGGACAGCCGGCCAATCTGAATGGTCTTCATTTACCCAGCTGGATATCTATCTATTGTATACAAATATATCTCTTTTTTACTGAGGGTGCAGGATTCACAACTGCTTTCTTAGCATACTTCTGCCAGTCACCAATCTTTTTTACATTTTTATGTTTAATGTAAATAACTTTTTAAAAGTTTTCCACTTTGCCTGTGTCAAGAGCAGATGTTTTGAAAGAGCACAGTTGTGAAAACAAACATGTGATGGCCTAAGGAGTTAGGAGAGAGAATGCCAAAGAAAACACTTCGCAATGAGAGGGGAAAGTATCACGGGGAAGAGGACAGAACAGGGGTTTCGCTGCCTTCCTTACGTTGCTTGTTATGAGAACAATTAACCTGGCACTCACATTCCCTAAGGGATTCTTTTAAAAAGTGGACGCAGAGTAAATAGGACTCCATAGTTACAATAAAGAGCTGATGGAAGTGTTCGCAGCAGGAACCGATATCATACTCTATGAATAATTTTACAACATATGCAATCTCAACATTTATGTATTCTGTCACTTCGGTCAGAGGTAACTCAGGCAGTGTATTTAATCCTAAAAAAAATTCTCCAGACAAGAAACTCTTTCCCTAGAGCCCAAAGAGCCCACAAAGTCCTACCTTCTCAGATTCTCAAAGCTCAGCTGGGGTAAGGATAATTGACAGGCAAGCTTAGACCTACTTTGAAATCTTTTGCAAAATGAAGAATCCATTTATAATGCACATACCAGCCCTAAAGGGATGTTTGAAATCTTGCCATTCATCTTAATAAGATTTCTTAAAATGCTATTTAGCCAGTAATTATTTTTAAGTTTTCCCCACTTGAAGAGCTAAGAGCTAAAGAGCATATTTTACATATATATATAGTCAAATGAATATTTCTTATTTACAGACAAAGTGGATGAATTAAAATAGTTGTTTTGAACTTTCTTTAGAGAATACTTTTATTATATTCTGAATATCTTCCAATTCAGTCTTTTTTTTTTTTTTTTTTTTTTAAGAAAATGTTGAGTTCCTTAAATAGCAACCTTCAAATTAGGTTTGAAATTCAGAAATACCGTGGTGCCTTCCAGGTTGAGGTTCTTAAAGGTCTTTACCTTCCTTCTTGAGTAAGATGCTGGGTAATGGAGGGTGCTTTCAGCATCCTGAGGCAGGGATTGTTACAAATGCAATGGAAGAGAAGCCTTGCTCTGGGCCCTGCTGGGGCCTCTGACCAGCAAAGAGAAACACTGTCTTCTTGTGACATTATCGGCCCTTAGCTACAAAGGGCCAATTCATCTATCTTGAGTGAACCAACTTCAGCTGAGCTTTCTCCCCAGGGGGAAAATTGGCTGCTAAAAAATTCTTTTTGCCAATGCTCGCTTTCTGAATAAAGTACTCACAGTTGACAGATTGCTTTCACATGCATTACCTTGTTTGCTGTCCTCCACTGAGAGTATGCCATGGCCTCAGGATGCCTGGCATACAAAGAGCATTCGGGACCATATCCAGATTTTGACATTTGGTGAAGTTTGGAGTTGAGTTTAGATCCTGGCCAAATGCTTACTTGCAGGTGACCTGGGGACATAACCTAACCTTTGAGCACCTCTAACCCTCACAGTAGAAAAGGCTATATGAGAAATATAAGGTAAGGTAATGTATAAAAACATACACTCAAGGGTGGTTGCTCAGAAAAATGTTAGCTTCCTTGTATACAAGGGCCTCCAGGTGAGGACATACAAGAGCTAGAAAAGCTGGGAATCTTTCCATGGGAGGCAAATTTGAAAAGGAAGACTTCTCAACAAAAAACAAATGCTGGAGAGGGTAAGGAGAAAAGAGCACCCTCCTACACTGTTGGTGGGAATGTAAATTGGTACAACCACTATGGAAAACAGTATGAAGGTACCTCAGAAAACTAAACATAGAACTACCATATGACCCAGCAATCCCACTCTTGAGCACTTTCCTTGGAAAAAGATACATGCACCTTTAAGTTCATTGCAGCACTATTCACAATAGCCAAGACATGGAAACAACCTAAATGTCCATCAACAGATGAATGGATCAAGAGGATATGGTACATATATACAATGGAATACTACTCAGTCATAAAAAAGAACAAAATATTGCCATTGGCAGCAACACGGATGGAACTAGAGACTCTCATACTAAGTGATGTAAGTCAAAAAGAAAAAAAAAATGCCCACATGACATCATATATCTGGAATCTAATATACGATACAAATGAACTTTTCCACAGAAAAGAAACTCATGGACTTGGAGAACAGACTTGTGGTTGCCAAGAAGGAATGGGATAGACAGGGAGACTGGGGTTAACAGATACAAACTATTGCATTCGGAGTGTATAAGCAGTGAGGTCCTGCTGTATAGCACAGGAACCTATATCTAGTCACTTATGATGGAATGTGATGGAGGATAATGTAAAGAAGAATGTGTATATATATGCATGTGACTGGGTCACTATGCTGTACAGTGAAAACTGACAGAACACTGTAAACCACTTATAATGGAAAAAATAAAAATTAAAAAAAAAGAAAAGGGAAGCCTGATAAAGGAATCTCTCTCCAGCTTCCTACAACCTGTGATCAAGGTCATGGAGACACATAAGAGGGAACTGGAAAAGAGCCTGGCCCTTGCTCTGTGCTGGCCATGGAGAGGCCTTCCTGGACGAAGAAGAATATCAAGGTGCCATCATTTTGTGCTCATTTCCCTGGCCGACTTGTTCTCCTCAAGCTTCACTTGTGACCAAAGATGTCTCATGAACATAGGGTTGGCATTGAGCTCAGTATGGAGCTCTGGGGTCAGATAATGTATGTGACAAGAGCCGCAGAGAGAAACAAGAGGAAGGTGGCAATGCCTTAATAGGGCCTGCAGGAAGTGGGTGAAAGGAAGCCATGCGGATTGATAGCTAACACCTAACAAGGTAAAGGAAGACAAGGCCTGCACAATGATACACTTGCTGTATAATCAATGTAAAACAAAACACATTTTTAGAGGTGATAGGGGTTGTTTCCCAGTGAAGAACCCAGTCCAAATTGAGAGACCAACTCTCTCTCAGATGCTCTGCCGAGTTCAAGGCAATTGGATCTATATTAGAAAACTGAAGTTGGAACCAGTATTAGAGATTGAGTTGTGTCCTCCCCAAATTCATATGTTGAATCCCTAACCCCTCAACGTGACCGTATTTGGAGACAGGACCTCTAAGTGGGTAATTAAGGTGAAAGGTGGTCAGTCTAGAGAATTGGGGGTGGGGACTTAATCCTATAGGGCAGGTGTCTTACAAGAAGAGAAAGAGAGACCAGAGAGTTCCCTCTGTACAGAGAAAAGGCCATGACAGGACATGGCGAGAAGGTGGCCATCTGCAAAGCAGGAAGAGAGACTCACCAGAAACCAACTCTGCTGACATCTTGATCTCAGACTTCTAGTGTTCAGAACTCCAAGACAATGATTTCTGCTGTTTAAGCTACCTTTTTTGTGGTGTTCAGTTATGGCAGCCCTAGAAAAGTAATATACAGGAAATTTTAATGACATTAGCTTTCCTTATATTTTCTTGTGTCTAATTATGACATTATGTGCTCATTATAAATGTTACTGTTAGATCTAGTTGCCTTTTTTTTTTTTTTTTTTTTGGTCGTCTTTTTGCCATTTCTTAGGCCGCTCCCGCGGCATATGGAGGTTCTCAGGCTAGGGGTCGAATCAGGGCTGTAGCTGCCAGCCTACGCCAGAGCAACAGCAATGCGGGATCCAAGCCGCGTCTGCGACCTACACCACAGCTCACCGCAACGCCGGATCGTTAACCCACTGACCAAGGCCAGGGATCGAACCCTCGACCTCATGGTTCCTCGTTGGATTCTTTAACCACTGTGCCACGACTGGAACTCCAGATCTAGTTGCTTTTTAGTTCCTGCTGAGCCTCATAAATTACCTTGCAACATTTTCTCTTCTTTTTGTACAAAAGATCACTTAGGAGACCTGGTGGAATAATAGGCGAGTAAGCAAATAATAGATGTGCTGCAACAAAAACAGGGTATTTCAATGCAGCCAAGTTGATCATTAACCTTTCACCTTCTTTTATCACCAAGTGTGGAATCAGTAGAAGATGCTAATGAGGCTCAGCATAGGAGTGGGAGTGAAAGATGGGTGTGGGCAGAGACAGGGTGAAAGACCAGGAGGGTGCTGGGAGGGGTGGGGTGGGAGTCTTCACACTACTTATTAGTTTTCTAAAAGTTACAATTTAATATTTATTCATGTATGCTGTGGACTGAGTTGTATTCTTGCAAAATTCTTAGTTGAAGCCCTCACCCCCAGTGTGGCCGTAATTGGAGTGAAGAAACAATTATGATTAAATGATGTCATAAGGGTGGAGGCTTGATCCAGTAAGATTAGGGAACTTATTAGTGGAGACATCAGAACTCAATTCTCTCTCCCCACCAGGTGAGAACACAGCAAGAAGGCAGCCACCTACAAGCCAAGAAGAGAGCCCACACCAGAAATGGAATCCACTGGCACTTTTTTCTTGTGCTTGGCTGCTGATAGGTGATCTCAAGGCCCCAGGAAGGCTCTGACTGACAACAGTGTCTTTGTTTGCCTGAGATAGAGTCTAACCTGATCAATTTACGTTGGGGCTTTGAGCCATGCCATACCAGTTTTGACCTCTGGAGGAACCAGAGACTAAAAGCTAGTCTTTAGTCTCTAGTCTGTTTCTGGAGGGGATGGAAACAAAGCCAGCCATCAAGCTCTAATTAAAACTCTGGATACCGAAGGCCCTGGTGATCTCCCAATAGGCAATATTTTGTGAGTATCATCACGTCACGCATCAAGGCCAGAAGACAATGCCATGCATGACTCCGTGGGGTGAGGACAACCAGAACCCATGTTTGGGCCCCTGCCAGACACTGGCCTATGCATCTCTTTCTTCTGCTGATTTTAGTCTATTTCCTTTCACTACAGTAACACTTTAATTATAAATATAGTACTTTCCTGAGTTCTGTAATCACCCTTGTGAATGATCAAACCTAAGGGTGGTCATGAACAAGCTCTTTAGGTTTTTTCTTTTTTAAAGATTTTAACTTTGGTTTTTTTGGTTTTTTGTTTTTTTGGTTTTTTTTTTTTTTTTGGCTTTTTGGCTTTTAGAGCCTCACCCACGGCCTATGGATGTTCCCAGGCTAGGGGTCCATTTGGAGCTGTAGCTGCCAGCCTATACTACAGCTAGAGCAACGTGAGATCTGAGCTGCGTCTGCGACCTACACCACAGCTCATGGCAATGCCGGATCCTTAACCCACTGAGTGAGGCCAGGGCTCGAAGCCGCGTCCTCATGGATGCTAGTCAGGTTCATTACCCACTGATCCATGACAGGAACTCCTGTATTGTTTTTCGTTGTAAGTAATAATTTACCTATTTAACTTGTGGTAATTTTAAATGATTGTGTAATCAGCTCTATCAATCTTTCCCTTTACAGCTTTTGTTTACTTTCTCACTAGAAAAACATATAGGCATTCATCTTTATTTTCTAGTTTTTTACAGTGTCATTGCTCTTTATTTAACTAATTCCATTTGGGATTTGTTATATGCTACCAGGTAAAAATCTATTGCTACTTTCTTCCAAATAGTTTATTAATTGACCAGTACCATTTTTTGAATAGTTATATTTTTTTACCCTGTTATCACATGCTAAATTCCCACATATACTAGGGTTTATATGTGCTCACTCTATTCTGCTGGATCTATAGCACTGTCTTTTCTTGCAGAACCCTGCCTTTGCTTTATTGTCTTTATAACACATATTAATATCCCACTGAAGATATCTTTCCTGTTTATCATTCCTATTTAAAATCTTCTTGGCTTACTTTCCTCTTTATTCTTCCATAAGAAAATCTTCTGTGCCCCAAGAAAATGATTTACTCAGAACATAAAAGACAGGAGTTCCTGTCGTGACTCAGTGGTTAACAAATCCGACTAGGAACCATGAGGTTGCGGGTTTGGTCCCTGCCCTTGCTCAATGGGTAGGATCTGGCGTTGCCGTGAGTTGTGGTGTAGGCCACAGACACAGCTCAGATCTCACGTTGCCTTGGCTCTGGCATAGACCAGTGGCCACAGCTCTGATTAGACCCCTAGCCTGGGAACCTCCATATGCCATGGGAGCAGCCCTAGAAAAGGCAAAAAGACCAAAAAAAAAAAAAAAAAAAAAAAAAAAAAAATTAAAAAAAGAACATAAAAGACAAATTAAAATCATTTTGTCAATTTCCATCAACCTCCCCAAATAAAATACTAATGGAGCTTTTTACTAGAATTGCATTAAACTTAAAACTGGGGGGGAAATTGGTATACATATTTACAAAACTGAATCTTTCCATGTAGAAACATGGTATGTCCCACAGTAAAAATAAAAAATTTTTTAAAAATTTAAGTTGATTTTCTTCATACAAGTCCAGCGAATTTCTTGTTAACCTCGAAGAAATGAGAATTTTTATGGCTCTTAATGCACATTGCTGTATTATCTCCAGAAGTATTCACAAAATGTAAGATTGAAAATGTCCCCCTGCCAGTCTGAGCAGGTAAAAAAAAAGTATCTCGCTGTAGATTTAATGTGCACTTCTTCGACTTTTCATGCGGTTGAATGATGTCACATATATTTATTTATTGTATTTCTTTGTGAACTCTTAGCTTTTGCCTATTTTCTATATTAAGAATAATACTTTGACCTAGCAGGTGGAAGTATTTTTCCCAGCACATCATTTGCCTCCTCTTAATTTTGCATATTACAGTTTCTGACACACATAATTAAAATTTTTCCATCTACGCAAATCTATTCTTTATGGTTTCTTCATTTATACTCAGGAAGTCCTCCAATTCAAAAATCATAAAAGTATTTGTGTATATGTTCTTCAAGTCATTTATATGTTCTTCTGTTTGTTTAAATTTTAGGGAGTTCCTGCTGGGGCTCAGCAGGTTACAAACCCAACTAGTATCCATGAAGATGTGGGTTCGAGCCCTAGCCTTGCTCAGTGGGTTAAGGATCTGGTGTTGCCATGACCTGTAGTATAGTTCACACACGCGGCTTGGATCTGACATAGCTGTGGCGTAGGCCAGCAGCTGCAGCTCCAATTTGACCCCTAGCCTAGGAGTCAAACTTCCACCCTTCAATCCTTGGCATTAAGCCTAAAAAATTAAATAAATAAAATTTTAGTTCCCAAATCCACACTGGATTTATAGAAGCCTATGATATAAATGGAATAAAGGTTGGGTTTCATTTTGAGTTTTAAGGATTGGTTTGTTTAAGTCTGCATACTGAACCATGTTCTTTTTTTTTTTTTTTTTTTTTGGAAGTTATTCTGTGTCAAAGCTTTTTGGTTTACTTAATTTTTAAGTACAGAATTTCTTGGCACATACTCTTCACTGCAGTAATAAAATGTTCTCATTATTAAAGGACTTTAAGCAGTTACAGCTGAAGCCTTCTTACTAGTGTGTTTAATAAGGTACCTTTTAGTTAAAAAATGTTGAATATCACTCAACTGCCAGCCGCTGTCCCTCTGGGGCTTCTGCGAGTCTTCTGAATGGCTGCAATAGTTAAAGGGGTTCTTTTACCAGCGCCATCTGTAAAAATGTGTTGCTACAATTCACTTGCGTACACAATCCCCCAAGGGTACAAAGAATTAATTTACAATCACAAGTCTGGCATTCTTAGAAGAAAGCTGTTCAACCAAAGGAAAACATAACCCTCTGAGAAATCAAATGGGTCTGGCAGACTGAACTAAGATTTCCAGCAAAGTACTATTTACACAGCAAAGCTAAGGCACAGGAGAAATCTCTAACATCAAATATCGTACAGTATAGAAAACATTAAATTGAATGTCTGAAAACCTCGAGTCCTTGTTCCAACAACAATGATTTGACCTTGGGCAGATCACTTTAATGAATTCCAATTTCCTCTTATAAAATGGGTGACCTCATAGGATTACTGCCAACACTAAATGAGAAAATTTATGTGAACGTAATGTATACACTGTAAAGCAATGGTCAAAATATTAGTAGTTATTAATTAACCTGGGATTGAACTTAGGCTACTTCTCTAACTGAAGAGATGGCAGCGCCTGCCGTCCTTGGCCTATTCAGCCAGTCTTGGGACGCACTGTCTACATGCCCACTGCCTCCATTCAAGGCATGCCCCAGTTCTGAACCATGCACACTTCCTGCCCACAGCACTCCCCAGGGCAGACATATACATTAGCTTAAGTCTAGGCACCTTCAAGAAGGTAGGAAGGTACTATGTCTAGGCAGGAAAAAGAAGAATAGCATTTACTGAGCCCCTATCACATGTTGAGTACTGAAAGATACACTAGCAAAATAGAGGTGAGTGAGGACAGTTCTCTCACTTTTTGCCTTAATTTTCTGGCTGTACCAGACTCATAAGGTCTACAACGATCTAACACACACCACTACCAGCCAAAGGGTGTTCACACACATGAACTACATTTCTATCCCTGGGCAGTGTTAGGACTGGGAAAGGGAGAGAATTTACATGCAAGCTGTGTGGAGTCAAAGGAATACTTTTAAAATGATTTATAAGTTTAGCTGGCTCAAAGATGTATTTGTGCATCTGTAAGACTGAGGTCCAAAATTCTTCACAAGAACTCAGGATCAAGTCTAGGCTCTTCTTCCAAGAGGACTCTGCCCAAGTCACAATAAAGTCAAAACACAGTGGGAAGGCATTGAGGAGGGAAAGGGCATGGTCAGATCTGTGCTTTAAAAAGAGTACTCTGAAAAAAATTAAAAAATAAAAGCGTATTCTTGTTACAACGAGGTATCACTTTATACTAGTCAGAATGGCCATCATCAAAAAGTCTACAAATAATAAATGCTGGAGAGGGTATAGAGAAAAGAGAATCCTCCTACACTCTTGGTGGGAATATAAATTGATGTGAACAGTAAGGAAGTTCCTTAAAAAACTAAATATAGAGTTACCATATGATCCAGAAATCCCATTCCTGGACATACATCCAGAAAAAAAACTCTAATTCAAAAAGATATGTGGGAGTTCCCGTAATGGCTCAGTGGTTAACGAATCCGATGAGAAACCACGAGGTTCAGGGTCAATCCCTGGCCTTGCTCAGGGGGTTAACAATACAGCGTTGCCGTGAGCTGTGGTACAGGTCACAGATGTGGCTCGGATCTGGCATTGCTGTGGCTGTGGTGTAGGCTGGCAACTACAGCTCCGATTAGACCCCTAGCCTGAGAACTTCCACATGCCATGTGTGCGGCCCTAGAAAAGACAGAAAGACAAAAAAAAAAAAAAAAAAAAAAAGAGAGATACGTGCACCCAAAGTTCGTAACAACACTATCTACAACAGTCAAGACATGGACACAACCCAAATGCCCATCAACAGAGGAATGGATAAAGAAGATGTGGTATACGTGTGTGTGTGTGTGTGTGTGTGTGTATACATATATATACAGAGAGAGAGAGAGAACAGAGTATTAGTCAGTCATAAAAAAGAATGGAAGACAAATATCATATGAGTATCACTTACATGTGGAATCTAAAAAAAGATACCAAAGAACTTATTTACAAAACAGAAATAGTCTCAAAAACAGAAAACAAGCTTATGGTTACCAAAGGGGAAAGTGTGGGAGGGGGGTAGGGATAAATTAGGAGTTTGCAATTAACAAATACACACTACTATATATAAAATAAATAACAAGGACCTGCTGTATAGCACAGGGACCTATATTCGATACCTTGTAATAATCTGTAATGGAACAGAACCTGAAAAAGAATGTGTATCACTTTTCTGTACACCTGACACTAACACAACATTGTAAATCAACTACACTTCAATTAAAAAAAAAAGAGTACTCTAGTTGCTATATGGACAACAGAGGGGAACACCTCAAGAAGGGAGCAGGAAGGCTTACACGGTGGTAGGTGGCTGATGGCTTGCTCTAGTTCAAGAAAGTTAACTGTGTCCATATCTTCCCAAGGTCACATCTAGTGCCATCAGGTTAACAGACTGAAATACAGAGTCCTGTTGTGGCTCAGCAGAAATGAACCCAACTAGTATCCGTGAGGATGCGGTTTTGATCCCTGGCCTTACTCAATAGGTTAAGGATCCAGACCCAGCATTGCCATGAACTGCAGTGTAGGTCTCAGATGCAGCTCGGATCTGGCATTGCTGTGGCTGTGGTATAGGCTAGCAGCTGAAGCTCCAATTTGACCCCTAGCCTGGGAACTTCTATATGCTGCAGGTATGGCCCTAAAAAGCAAAAAAAAAAAGACTGAAATAGGTGAGTATTTATACCAAGTAATCTTGCAAATGCTACAAATCCACGTTTCCCTACCTCTCTGCACTCAAGAGCCAGTTTATCAGCACAGTATTGCCTAGAAGGCTTCTACAGGCCATCAGACAAGAGGGGCAGTGGCTTTGAGTTTGATGCATCCTGTTCCCTCAGGCCAGAATGTTCTTATCACAGCTCTCAGCATGGCTAGCTTGTTTTCTCCCTCAGGTCCCTGTTAATAGAGGACACCTCTAACTGCTCAAAGTCTGTCTCCCTCCAACTATGTCCTCACTGTTAGTTTCCTTCCTGGCACCTACCACAATTTATAATCACATATTTTTATGTCTGCTTGTTTGTGTTCTATCTCCCTCACTGGACTGTAAGCTTTTTTAAAAAATTGATCTCTGATTTTTCAGCCTCTAACACAATTCACCAATAAGAAAAATAGCCTGCCTGCAGCCTACAGACAACAGAGACCAATACTGTACCACCTCTGCAGGGTAGATATCTAAGCACCTGCAATAAAAATATACACTTGGGAAAACAGTTGAGACTCTGCAAATAACTCACACACAGGGCAGTGTGTGACAGGCAAGGGCAAGTCCAGGCTTGGAGCCAGTCACTTCCCCAAGTCTAGATCCGGCTAAAGAACCAGGAAGTTCTCACAGTGAAGGTAAGAGTTGAATAAAGACCTAAATGAGGAGTTCCCGTCGTGGCGCAGTGGTTAACGAACCTGATTAGGAACCATGAGGTTGCGGGTTTGGTCCCTGCCCTTGCTCAGTGGGTTAACGATCCGGCGTTGCCCTGAGCTGTGGTGTAGGTTGCAGACGCGGCTCGGATCCCGCGTTGCTGTGGCTCTGGCGTAGACTGGCGGCTACAGCTCCGATTCGACCCCTAGCCTGGGAACCTCCATATGCCTCGGAAGGCCCAAAGAAATAGCAAAAAAAAAAAAAAAAAAAAAAAAAAAACCTAAATGATGGGTGTATTACATTTCTATAGTAGTTCCAAGCTCACAAAAGGAGATTCTTATTTGTCAGAGAAGGTCATTAGGAAGGTATGACTAGAGGTTGACCCTAGAGCTAGACCCTAGGCAATCAGAGGCTCCCCACCTGCTCCCCCTGGCCTTAGAAAGTACATCCATGCACCACCCCTACTTGAGAGTAATTTTCATAGATGCTGCCCTGAGGGAGCAAGGTGTTGTTGAGACCATCTGGACAGTGTACATGATCAAAGCCAGCTATATTAAACTTTTCAGATTCTGCTGAGCAGATACCAAGATCTACTCGTCTTGTGGCCACCCAAGGCAAGCCTTGCACGTAAGTTTCCTTGCTTATTAAAACCATCACCTACCTACCCATCTAGAATGGTATGCGTCTTTTCTCTTCTCCCTGGAATAGTCTCTGCCCTTCATGTACATGGGTCAGTTTGTGAACCAACAGCATTTTTCATGAATTCTTATATCAACCCAGTGAAGAAAGCAGAAAAGCATAAAACCAAATTAGGAGTTCCCATCGTGGCTTAGAAGGTTAAGAACTCAACATAGTGTCTGTGAGGATGTGGGTTTCACCCTGGCCTTGCTCAGTGGGTTATGTATCCAGCATTGCCACGAGGTGTGGTGTAGTTGCAGATGGAGCTTGGATCTGGCATTGCTGTCGCATAAGCCAGCAGGTGCAGCTCCAATTTGACTCCTAGACTGGGAATTTCCATACGTCCCAGGTACAACCATAAAAAGAAAAAAAAAAAAAAAAAAAAAAAACGAATTAAAGTCCAGATCATCTGCCTCCAAGTTCAGAACTCTTTACACCATCTATTTCCAATTAGAATGTATTTTTTGTACTCCTACTATGGGACAAATAAATGAGGGTATGAGGTAAAACAAAACATAATCCCTGACCTAGCTAAGTTAAAAACTTGCAAAACAATTTGAGACTGCTCCCACCATCAACCACCACTTCATGCTAAACTTGAGGCTGTGGGAACTCAGAGACAGAGAAAAGTGTGTAGGCTGAGAGCCAGGAGAAGCTGTTACAGAAAGTAAGTTTGAGTTCTGCAGACCAGTCCCAAGGCCCCTTCAATGCAGAGGAGTAGACTTGCATTCACTGTGTCCCTGCTGAACTCATCTCCTTCACTTTCACTGATGAAGACATTTCAGAACAAGGAGGTTCTTTTCTAATCAACAACGTGCTGTACCTGCAAATATCTGACACTGTTACGGCCAGTGGGAGTCTTTTCACTCAGATAATTCCCTGATCAGTCTTGCATCCTCTTGTTTCTTTCTTCTGCTCTGCCATTTTCTACCTACCCAAAATAAGACTGCCATTGCTGATCACAGCTGCATCCCTTTTGATCGCCAACTGCCTATAGCACGTGCAAAAGGGGGCACTAGCAGCCTCCATCTACCAGGTCTCCTCAGAAAATGTCATGCTGTCCCTGAGCATTACTCTCCTGTGCCCTAAGTGTCAGCTGCTGGTCATGATCCTGCTACCCCTCACAGAAGTCAAGGAGAGAAAGAGCAAGAGAAGAGAGGAAGAGGGGAATGTTGTCTCTGATGAGAAGTTAAAGGCCACCAGTTATTGCTATAGGTGACAGTCCATGACACTAGGACACAGGCTAAGTCTGCCAGTAAAGCTGCTGAATGATTCTACAGACTTGCTTGTGCCCAAGAAGAAAGCGTGACCCTTTGCCCCTACCACTGCCACCCAGAACACAACTCGTAAGTAATTACTCAAATCTATCCACCTCATGGGTGGGAAACCCAGTTCTATATGTTCTATGTTCTCAATTGCACCTGCTGGAAGATGATCCTGTTCTTCCACGCTTCCCAACTTCTGCTGAAGTTTCAATCAGAATCTGATTTTCTTCCTGGAGGATGACTGGGCCTTTTTCACTTTCTCATTCAAGTAAGAAACAAGAATTTCATTCCATGCTGTTAAATAAATAAACCAGTGAAGCCTCCTGTTAAAATATCTTCTCTCAAGTGTATTTGCTTGCATTGTATGCTTTTCATACCAAGTCCTAAATAGACCAAAAACAGATTTACTTTTAAATAAACATTGTTTCCAGATGTAATCTATGGACACTGTGAGATGAGGCATTTTAAACCTGTCAGTTTAAAATCCATCAAAGCAAAATACCAGCTATACTTATATAATATAAAATAAACTGCTAAAATTTTTTTTTTTTTTTGTCTTTTTGCTATTTCTTAGGCCGCTCCCACGGCATATGGAGGTTCCCAGGCTAGGGGTCCAATCGGAGCTGTAACCACCGGCTTACACCAGAGCCACAGCAACATGGGATCCGAGCGCGTCTGCAATCTACACCACAGCTCATGGCAATGCCGGATCGTTAACCCACTGAGCAAGGGCAGGGACCGAACCCGCAACCTCATGGTTCCTAGTCGGATTCGTTAACCACTGCACCACAATGGGAACTCCCTAAAATTTTAAATTCTAAATAATTTTTCCACAAGGTGAAAATGTCCAAAATTCCATGAGAAAAATACTCTCATTGTCAAAATTAAACAATAAAATGGCAAATCAGACTAAAGCTTCTATCAACAGGTGAAGAAGATGTCAAAGGGGAAATGTTAAAGGCAGGGATCAATTGGGAGGTTGGGATTCCCAGAGGCACACTATACACAATCAATAACAAGAAGCACAGGGACACCTACTCAATATCCTGTAATGGCCTATATGGGAAAAGAATCTGAAAAAGAATGGATATATGTATAACTCATTCACTTTGCTGTACACCTGAATCTAACACAACATTGTAAGTCAACTATACTTCGATAATTTTTTTTTTCTTTAGGGCTGCACGTGCAACATGTGGAAGTTCCCAGGCTAGGGGTCAAATTGGAGCTACAGCTGCTGATGTAGGTCAGCCACAACCACAGCCACATGGGATCTGAGCCACATCTGTGACCTACACTGCAACCTATGGCAACGTCGGATCCTTAACCCCATTGAGTGAGGCCAGGGATCAAACCTGCATCCTCATGGATACTAGTTAGATTCATTTCCACCGTGTCCACAATGGGAACTCCTATACTTCAATAAAATTTTTTTTAAAATATTCAGGAATTCTCTCTGTGGTGCAGCGGGTTAAAAATTCAACTGTAGTAGCTCTGGTTGCTGTTAAGGACTGGGTTCAATCTGCCTGGCCCAGTGGATTAAAGTATCCGGCATTGCCACAGCTGTGATGTAGGTCACAGTTGTGGCTGGGATTCAATCCCTGGCCTGGGAACATACATATTCTATGAGTGCAGCCATAAAAAAAATTCAAATAAAATTTTAAAACAAAGATAGAGCTGTCATACACACACACACATAATAATAAAGTAGAATATTACTTGCCATAAAAAAGGCATAAAATGTTGCGATTTGCAACAATATGAGTGGACCTGAAGGGTATCATGCTAAGTGAAATAATCCAGAGAAAGACAAATACTGTATGTCATCACTCATATGTATAATATAAAAATAAACAAATGAATATAATAATATCAAGGCCTTAGTCAACGAAATGCAGAAATAAAGGCATCTTTAAATCTAGTCCACTGAAGGCAGATATAAACTTTAAGTTCTATTGGCATATAAATTGAGGCTCCAACCTCCCACAAAGTATTTCTTTCCAAAAGAGGAGTTGAACTCCCTGGAATAATCAGAAAGGCATTGAGAGAAGAAAACGGATTCCCAGTCACAACTCAAAAAGGTGTAAAAAAATTTTGTAACCAGCTTGCCAGAAACAAGAATGTGGCAGATTTATGAAGAAGGGGCCCAGGATTGGAGAGGAGGACAGAAAAGTGGCTCCCATATTCAAGACGAAGTCAATAGGCTGTCTTCCTACATTTAGAGTCACCCAGGGCTCCTGAATGGTGATAATGAAAGGAGCCATTATGGAAATGTCCCATCAGTCTTGATCCTGGACCTGAGGGGTCAACCACAGAGACCTTCGTCTTCAGGGGCAGTCCCTCTCCCAGTGATCTCTAGGAAAGAGGCTCCAATCATAGGTCTCTGCCTTAGCCCTTGCACCTTGGGAACTCCCAGGTTGACTCATTAGAGCCTCAGCCTTTTCTCTATCTCTCTTCTTGTGCTCTTTTCATTCTTCCTGGCCCCGACTGTAACATATTTGAGTTGTTATTCTGGGGGGGGTGCTCCAGGTCCTGAGCAGGGCCAAAAGCCAATTTTGGGGGGCTTTCTCCATATATCTGGCACCAATTAAGCTATGAATTTATCCTTAACACTATTTGGCCCTTCATAGTTTCTGCGTTCCTTGGTTTATGTTTTCTCAACACCTTTCTGAGTCCTTCTCTTAATAGATTTTCAGCCTCTCTGGTTAGATGTTTGAAGTGGGAAGATGAGCCCTTATCATTATCATTTGGGATCTGGAGTCAAGGAATGCTCTGCAGACTCACTCATGATATGGTTTGATTCTTCTTGATGGAATCCAAATAGGTTGTGGTTGTAATCCATGACCTGGTGAAATACAAGCATATCCCCTACCCCACGTAGTAAGTTTTCCAGGGGACCAGAAGTTTGTTAATGGATCCTGCCACCAAATCAAGGGCTGTTCAGCCTGAGGGAAGTTAATCTTTTTTCGTTCCGTATTAAAATGTCTCTCTGCAGCCGCTTTTTTTTCCATCAGGGGCCAAATTTTAAAAATTTAAAGTGAATAAAGTTTTATTCAAAAGTGTCTGTTGTGACTTAACTATTACTGTGTCTCCCCCTTTTTGTTTTTGAAGAGCCTGTTTTACATGTAAATTGGCTCGTTCCACAATAGCCTGTCCTTGGGGGTTGTAAGGGAGACCAGTGGAGTGAGCAATATGCCATGTATCCAGGAATGTTTTAAATTGAGAACTGATATAAACTGGACCATCATCACTTTTAATTGCTTGTGGCAGGCCCATGACTGCCAAACAGGCGTATAAATGACACATAACGTGTTTAGCAGATTCACCAGATTGAGCAGTAGCCCAAATAAATTTAGAGCAAATGTCAATACATACATGAATAAATGATAATTTCCCAAAAGATGAATAATGAGTAACATCCATTTGCCAGAGTGCATTTGGGACAAGTCCCCTAGGGTTAACTCCAGGCTCAGATTGAGAAGGATTGTTAATAGTTTGACATGCACAACATTGACGGACAATTGTCTTAGCTTTAGCCCATGTTATTCCAAATCTCTTTAAGGCCTTGAACATTTACATGTGTTAAATCATGAAAATGTTGAGCTTCTTGTAACACAGGTGTTACCAAGCAATCAATTTCTTTATTACCTTCAACTAGAGGTCCCGGTAAGTTAGTAAGTGCTCTGATATGAGTGATATAAAATGAGTATCTTCTTTCCCAACAGTCTGTAATTCTGTAAATAGATCTAATAACAAGATAGGTAAATTTTGTTTAATGGTAGCGGTTTCAATCATTTTGGCAGCATGAACTACATATGCTGAGTCAGAAAGAATATTGATTGGCTCAGGATAGTCCCTCAAGGCATGGATTACAGCAGTTAATTCAGCCTGTTGAGCAGAAAGCTCCAGGCATTTCTATAATCTTTGATTAGCCACATAACCGGCCATCCCTTTACTACTCCCATCAGTAAAGATCACAGATGCTTCAATGATGGGTGAATCCTTCACCTTTTTTGGAAGAATCCATTGAGTTCGCTTTATAAATTGTCGAACAGGGTTTTTTGGATAATGATTATCTATTGATCCTACATAATCTGCAAAAGCAATTTGCCAACCTATATGGTTTTGAAAACAATTTTGGATTTCCTTAACAGTTAAACTAACAATTACATGATTCAAATCTTTTCCAGACATTTGTACACAACGAGTACAACCTTTGAGAATAAGTTGTGTCATCAAGTCCAGGCACGGAGACAAAGATTTCATGACATTATTGGGAAGAAAAAGCCATTCAAGAATATTTTCTAATTGCATCAATATTCCCATGGGAGAATGAGGAGAAGGCATAATTACTAACTGAATGAGCTGTTTTAGATTGACCCGACTTAGTTGGGAATTTTGTATTTTATTTTCAATCTTTTTTAGTTCCTTTTCCGCTTCTGCAGTTTGAGAGTGGGGGCTGTGTAATTTAGAATCTCCCCTAAGTAAGGAGAATAGATTTGACAATTCATATGTAGGAATCCCCAAATACAGTCAGAGCCAATTACTATCTCCTAACAGTTTTTGTAAATCATTTAATGTGATCTCTTCTTAATTCTACCTTTTGAGGGTGAACAGTGCTATGTTCCACCACAGTTCCCAAATATTGATATGGACTTTTCATTTGAATCTTATTGGTAGCAATAATCAATCCTGCTCCTTTTAGACAGGATTGCAAGCACTGAAAAACTTCAAGCAGCTGCTCCCGAGAGGGTGCAGCACAAAGTCTATCATCTATGTAATGAATAATATAGCATTTAGGAAATTGTTGTTGAACTGGCTCAGTAACTGAAGCCACATAATATTGACACAAGGTAGGCTGTTTAACATACTTTGAGGCAGGACCTTCCATTGATAGTTTTCTAGTGGCTATATTGTTTATCACTGGGACTGAAAAGGCAAATTTTTCCCTATCTTCTGGGTGTAAAGGAATTGTGAAAAAAAAGTCTTTTAAATCCAGTATGATTAACAGCCAGCCTGCTGGTCTCATACTAGTAGATGGGAAGCCTGGCTGAAGGGCACCCATAGGCTGAATTACAGCATTTACTCCTCTTAAATCTGTTAACAATCTCCATTTTCCTGATTTTTTCTGTATAACAAACACTGGCGAATTCCAAGGAGTAAAGGATTGTTCTATATGGCCCCTCTCTAACTGTTCTTGGACAAGATTATTTAAAACTTATAATTTTTCTGAAGAAAGAGGCCACTGCTCAACCCAAACTGGTTTTTCTGTAGTCCATTTTAATCGAATAGGTTCAGGAGAAGTATAACGGTTTTTACCAGCAGTGGCCATTAATGAAAAGGCCGATGTCCCACACCAGTTTTTTCCACTTTAATCTCAGATTCGACAGGTTTGCAGCCCTGTTTCACTAACTTTTTTTGGCTTTGATGACTATATTGATCTACTGGTGCTAGGTAAATTTCTGCATGCCATTATTGTAATAAATCTCTCCCCCAGAGATTAATAGCGAGTTGAGCAACATAAGGTTTCAATTTAGCTGGCTGCCCATCCGGTCCTTCACAATTAAGCCATTGGACACTCCTTTTGAGACCTTCTGTTCTTCCTAACCCAGTGACTTCAATATCAGCTGGCTGAAGAGGCCAGGTGTCTGACCAATGTAAATGGCTAATGATTGAAACAACAGCCCCAGTATCAATTAGTCCTCTAAAAGATTTCCCATTTATGATAACTTGACAAGTGGGTCGTTCCTCTAGGACCTTTTCGGATAAGAACACTCCTGCCCCTCTTGTGGTATTAAATCGCTTCTGTCTAAAATTATTCCTTTTTTTTTTCTTCTGTACTCTAGGTAAAATTAAGATTTGAGTAATCCAATCCCCTTTATTAACCTTCCAAGGGATTGCAATGGAAACCATCACCTGTACTTTATCATCCCCTATATTATCCAATGTACCGGTATGAACTCGAACTCCTTGTTCCGTTAGCCCTGCCCTTCCTATTATCAATCCTACCCTATCAGTTGGTAATAGTTTTTCTAATTTGGTTGTAATAGGAGTTTCACTGGGAAATAGAATTAAATCCTGTAAACTAAGGGGATCTACTGTGATGTTAAATGCTTGTACAGGTGTAGTCCCAGGGAACCTCGCTTCAGTTGAGAGTTTGGCTTTTGTTCTGAACAGGGAAAGCTTCCTTGGTTGACGGGGCTGGAAGCTTGCCCCAAGGAGAGTTTCCCAACAAGGGGGTTCCATCTTTATGAAAGATGGACCGGCACTGACTAGCCCAGTGGTATCCTTTATTACATCTTGGGCATAGTCTGGGCTGTTTATTATTGTAACTAGAAGGTGCTGAAACTCCGAGAAAGGAAGGTCGGGCTCATGGAGGAGCACGACATTGTTTTTCAGTATGTCCTGTCTTGCCGCAATTAAAACATTTTTCTAAAAATTTGTCTTTTAAATTAGCCATCGCTTGAGCTAGCATTGAGGCCTTAAAGGACTCCATCTCTACTCCCTGACAGGCTTTAATATATTCAGCAATGTTAGCCTTTCCCTTTAAAAATTCTATGGCCTTTTTGCAATCAGTATTCACATTTTCATATGCTAATAATTGAAAAATAGTATCAGACACCTCAAAATTAGTCATTTGTCGTTTTAACGCCTCTTGTAAACGAGCTAAAAATTCAGTATAAGGGTCCTTAGGACCTTGTAGGATCTCTTGAAAAGAAGTATTTATTTGGCCCTTAGATTCAATTTTATCCCATGCTGTTAAGCAACATTGTTTGATTTGTTCAATGGCCAAATCATTCATCCTCATTTGATCCTGAAGATTACTCCAAGGACCAATCCCTAATAACTGTTCCATTGTAATCGGAAGATTTTGAGCCTGATTACGAGTAGCAGCAATTTGGGCATGATCTTGCCACCAAGACTTAAATTCTAAGTATTCACTAGAAGATAGCACAGCACAGGTTAAGCTATGACAATCAGCAGGAATCATATGGTTTCCTTCAGCTACTCCCTGCATGATTCCTTTTGTAAAGGGAGAATTAACACCATAATTTTGAACAGCGTGTTTTAATTCTTTAAGAATTTTAAAAGGAAAGCGCTCATGAATGAACTCATAAACTCCATCAGGATTGGCAGGATCGATGCCTGGAGTCATCGTCTCCCTGACAGTTACTGGAAAGGCTAAACGTATGGCATCCAAATCGCCTTCCCTTCAAGCCTGTAAAATTCCCTGTTGAATGGATGATAGATGGCATTCAGGAAGAGCACTCATTTCCTTTGCAACCCTAGAAGTAGAGGCTTAATGAGTCCTCATCACCTTACTCCTAATAGGAGGCAATTGAGGAATATCAGTATCCAAAATTGGAGCCGAAGGCTCAGGAGCCAAACATTCTCTATGATAGTTTTGCTCAGGGACTACATATTTAGGTTCCTCCAACAAAGGCGCAAACTCCCCTTCTTCATCCTCCTCTAACTTCCCTGAAGTCTGTAGAGGTTCTAAAACTGATTTGATTAAGCTCCAAGTATTCCAAATAGAGGAATTGAAACACCCTTATCATGCAATGTCCTAAGCTCCATTCCTACGTTTTCCCATATGTTTAAATCTAACGTTTCTAAGGTAAGAAACCAATCACAGTGTTTCTCAATAGTCTTAAAAAGTTCTGAGAGCTTATTTTCAATTATTTTTATGCCCCCCTTTTTAAGGAGTTGTGTTAACAAACAAATATAAGAATTACGGTTTCCTGCAATTACCTTATTTCCCATTTAATCCCGTAAATACCTGAGAGAGAGAACTTATCCGCAGGATTTTTTTTTTTTTTGAGTGTGGCCACGCAAAATTCCTCCCTTCTTCTCAGGGCTCCATAGCACTTCCACGAAATACCGCTGTACTCACGGCCCTTCGTTCCTCATGCCTACCTGTTTACCCGCCCCACATTGGGCGCCACTTGCCGAGGCCAGCTCAGCAGGATGGGGCTGAAGAACAGATACTACAGAACTTAAGGAATAAATAACAAAACAGCAAGACAAAAATATCAAGACACAGAGAGAGAGTAAAGGTGGGATCCCTGGAGACTCAAGGTCTCAGGAACCAAAAGCCCCGCCTCCAGAAACCACACTGCTTTTATTGTGTTTCTTAAATGAGATCACGTGAGGAGGGGCTATTGGAGGGTAATCAAGGAAAATCAGAGAAACATGTCTCTCAACAATCAAGGCAGAAAATTAGGGAAACATGTCTCGCAACAGATACAGACTTACACAGACAGAGAACAAACCGGTGGCTACCAGTGGAGAGGGAAAAGGTGCAGGGCTCAAAAGAGGAAGGGGATTAAGAGGTACAAAATACTATGTATAAAATAAATAAGCTACAAGAATATATTGTACAATACAGTGAATAGAGCCAATATTTTATAACTTTAAATGGAGTATCATCTATAAAGTCTTGAATCACTGTTGTATGCTTGAAATTAATATAATATTGTACATCAACTATATTTCATTTTTAAAAACCTACTTCTCTGATTGTCACTAACCCCTAGAGTGCTGGCCAGAGTAGGAATAACACCACTCTTGTCCTTTCGTTTAAGTGAAACCAGAGCAGTTTAACTCTAACCACCACCCAGCAGGCTCCTCATTCTTCATCCCATGAACCACTTTCTCTCCTACCTGTCCTTTCCATATTTTCCCTCTCTACACATTTTTTTCTTCTCATCATTTTCCTCTTTTTCTGCCCCTTTCCTTTCCTTCTCTTTTCTTTTTTTCTTTTCTTTGCTTTTTAGGGCCACACCCACAGCATATGGAGAATCCCAGACTAGGGGTCAAATCAGAGCTACAGCCACTGGCCTACACCACAGCCACAGCAACGCAGGATCCAAGCCGATCTTCAACCTACACCACAGCTCAAGGTAACACCGGATCTTTAACCCACTTAGTGAGGCCAGGGACTGAACCGCCACCTTCATGGTTACTAGTCAGATTTGTTTCCACTACATCACAACGGGAACTCCTCCTTTCTCTTTTCTCATTCTCTACCTCAGTCTCATTTCCTGCCCCCCCTAACTCCTCCCATCCCTTGCCATTCAGAGGCTATAAAATCAAGTCCAAAGATAAATTGTTATTGCTTGCTTTGAGAACTCTGTTTTACTGTTTAAAGTGGGTGCTTTGGACATTTTCTATTTTTACTCTAAAATATAAATTTATTTTTCTATGTGTGGGTGTACATGGATGTGTGTCTGTGCCTACGTTGTGTTCATGGTGTTCTCCACGGGGATTAGCAAACCTTGAAAGAGAAAAGGGATGCCCACTTTAGAGTTTTACTTTGGACAAGCCCTTTCAAGTCTCCTTGAACTCAATTATCTCTTCTGGTTGTACAGAGAGCTGTAGATAGAGTCCTGAGGAGGGGGCTGATGAATTCTTACAATGTTCACTAAAACCAGTCCTGTCCACATTAAGCAGCCCCAAAAGACAGATCAAGATGCTGGAGTTCCCAATTGCTCCAAAGTGGGACCGGGGAGTGAACTGTGTGTGGCAGCCTGGCAATGAGGAGTGAGAAGAAACTAGTGGTATGCTGATAATATTTAACAACTGGGCTGGGGAAAGTGGAAGGAGAGGAGTAAAAATCTCTGAGTTGTAGCATCTGATGATTTCTATGGTGTAGATGCTCCTGTCATAACCAATTTCAAGCTGCTACCATGGAATCACTGAACACTGAGTTGGCAGTCAATGCACAGTAAGTAAGCCCACTGCGAAATGATATTTCCACTGTGTAAATACAGTAGATTCAAATAACCTCAAAAGATAGATAATATTAAATGTTGCTAAAACAATTAGAAGGTGAAGAGTTTTTAGTATTTTTAACTTTGTTAACAGCACGACTTACTTAAGTGCAAGTATACGTAATTTAATTTTTAATAATGGCTATATTTGACAACCAGCTTGCAAAATTCCTAAAAATGTTAACACTCTACTCTTACAATCTGGTATAAGCCAACACCCCTTCAGGAAAGTCAACGCTTGTCATCCAGTTATATGGAAAACGGCTGGCTATTCAGATCAAATGGGATTTTAAAGGCTGCAGAAATAATAGAAGAAGGCCTTCTTACAAGTATGAAGGAAAACTAGCATGAAGGGAAATTCCCATTGTCGTTGGCATTTGTGCATAAAGATTGCACTTCATTGGCCAGAAGAATATTGTTTCAGGGCCTGTGATGCACCAGACACAGCCTCTACCACCAGCTCAGCTCCTTCAATCATCACTTTCATCAAAGCCCTCCACACTGTGCCTCTCCAACTTATCTCCAGTAACTTTTACTTTGCCCAAACTGACTTAAGCATTGTTTCCCTGAGCACATATCTCCTTAGCTTCATTCAACCTGGCTTTTGTTCCCTGCTGAGAAGCCCTTTGCCCTCCTCTCTTTCCAAGTGTTGCCCACATTTCGGGAACTAGCTTGGATCCTATCTCCAGCTTCTCAGCCTCAGGACCCATGCTCCTGCGGCTCTGGTTAACTGCATGTCTCTTAATCTGTACTCTGTGTGTACATACCCACCATGTATTTAATTCCCAACCAAATTTTTAGTTCCAGGAGTTCCCACTGTGGCTTAGCAGAAAGGAATCTGACTAGTATCCATGAAGACAGCAGGTTTGATCCCTGGCCTCACTCAGTGGGTTAAGGATGTGGCATTGCTGTTGAGCTGTGGTATAGGTCACAGATGAGGCTCAGATCCTGTGCTGCTGTGGTTGTGGTACAGACCAGCAGCTACAGCTCCATTTCAATCCCTAGCCTAGGAACTTCCATAAGTCATGGGCGTAGCCCTAAAAAGACAAAAATAGAAATAAAAATTTAGTTCCTGGAGAAGAGGAACCAACATTCATACCCCCCTTTATTGGCTTTTCATCAGCACCTAGTTCTAGCTGCTTCTATCATGGTTTTGGAAACTTACTAAGAGCTCTCCTCTTCTGAGGAGACTGGATGGGCTTAAAGGATGCAGTCTTTTCTCTAAAAAGGGCAGTCTGACAAGATAAGAAAGTCTTGGCAAGTTGTACTCCCAGCTTTACTCCTAATTAATTATCAGACACAGCTGTGTCACCACTCAATGAAGGATTATACTCAGGGCTGATTTTCCAGTCACAATTTACTGTATCCCTACCAGACGTAACTCTCTGGCACCCCAAGTCCCCTACCCAATGCCTCCACCTCCCCATCCCAACCACTCAAACCTGCCCCTCGTGTGCCTTAGACCTTTCTACCACCCAGCAACTAAAGGTGTTTTAAAATGTGCCCAGGATTTTGTTTTTTTAGGTATGATGAGGACAAGAGATCAGGGGACGCTTATCACAAAAAAGATAGTTGGTTACTCACACTCTGAAGATTGGGAGCATGCCACACCACACAGGGCCACACAGGGAAGCACCAGAGTTAGCCAGGTGGCAGATGGAGTGAGGGGAAAGCATAGCCAAAAGCCTTTGTAATGGTTTTCACAGGAAGGAATGAGCAAGGCAGGGTAAGCAGCTGAGCAGGCTTAGGAATGGACAGTTAAGTGATAGAGGGCTCTGGGCTGTAGAGGTGGTCCCTAGTTTTCTGGTACCTGGCCCTGAGGTGATTTAGGACAGAGGTCATGTCCCAGACTTTAGGAGCCTGATAAAGAGGGTAATTCAGGGCTATGCACTTGGGATTGGTATGCATATCAAAGGCATGCCTGCAGGCAAGTTGTTTGTTATCTCTAGGAATTAGCTAACCCTAAGAGGGACAGACTCCCCCCAGTCAGCAACACCTCCAAATGTCAAAGCACACAAAATACAGAAAATAAAAAATATAATTAAAACAAAAGAGTCAATGCCTAGCACAACATGAGGAGTCTCCCATAGGTTGCCCTAACATTTGTTGAGCACCAGGCCAAAATACTTAGTGAGGCTCACATACCAAATGTACAAATTCCCTGAACTTATAAATCAAGCTCACTGTTAAATAAATAAAATATTTTCAATCCACTGTCCTTGACAATTGTATCAATCATATTCTTGGCAATCAGTATGCAATCCCAAATGTAATCATGAGAATCTCTGACTCAAATCCCACAGTATAAAATGTCTAACCGAAATTATTTTACTTACTATAAAGTTACAGGGATTAATGAAATATCAGGTTTCTTTGTTCGAAGTTGAAATTCAATCTGGTTTGATGACACTAGTTATTGTATACTGAGCAGCACTTGGATCAGCAGCTATGCCATTGTTTAATTAAACATTGAAAAAAACAGGTTAAGGGATTAGAAAAAAATTAGTGATGAATTTAAAAAGCTGCTATTTTGAAAAGAAAAGCAAAATAGATATCTGGAAAATCTGACCTTCTCCAAAAAGAGAGAAATATATACCTAATGTTGCACTTAGAAAGGGGACATAAGCACAATCTGGAGAGAATTTTTAAAGCACTTCAAGATACAAATGCAATGCAAAATTTTATTAAATTTGACAATGATAGATTATTTAGTATGTACCAAAATTAACAAAAGAAATTTTTTTAAAAAATCAATAACTATAGAAGAAACTTTTAAAGTTGCCCCCAAAATTCTAGACTCAAATGGTAACTCCTAAGTTATATAACTCAGCACATATAATAATAAAAGAAACAAGGGACCTGTGGTCCAGGAATTGGATCTGCTGCTGCTGCTGCTGCTGCTGCTGCTACTGCTGCTATGGGCAGGCCTCATGCCATCTCCTACCCCTCAGCCCCCAGAGTAAGCCCAGCCTCCCTCAAGGAAAGACAGGAAAATGCCTTAAAAAAAAAAAAAAAGACCAGTGAGAGGAAGAAGGCAGAGAACCGCCGGAATATGAAAAACAACTAAGAGCATCAAGAAGCACTATTGACTTAGCTAAACACCTATGTAATGTTTCAATGGAATGTGATGAGTGTCAGAGGCAGCAAAAAAAATAGAACATTTTGCTATTTTTGTAATTCTGTATGGAGGTTCTGCACAGTGTGGGAAAATAAAGTGCACGATGAAGTCTTCAGACTATGTCATAAAATATGCTGGTGTCTACGGTACTGGCCTTGCAATATGGGCGCAATCTGTGACTTTCTCTGAAGCTTGGGTTTGTCATGGTAGGAAGTGTCTCAGGACACATGCCTGTGCCTGCCCACTTCCTGATGCTGAGTATGTGGAATGTGAATGGGGTATCTGGGACCATGGAGGGAGGATCTTCGGTTGTTCTTTTTGACATAACTTTCTCTGTGAAGATGATCAGTTTGAACATCAAGACAGCTGCCAAGTTTTAGAGGTGGAAACATTTAGATGTGTTTCATGCAATCAGCTTGGTCAGCACTCCTGTCTCCGTTGTAAGGCTTGTTTCTGTGATGATCACACAAGGAGCAAGGTGTTTAAACAAGAAAAAGGAAAACAGCCTCCCTGCCCGAAATATGGACATGAAACTCAGGAAACCTTAGCATGTCAATGTGCTCCCTGAAGTTTGGCTGGTAGACTGGAGGTGAAGAGAGAGATGGAGCTTCTGGGTATGATGCCTTTTGGAAGAACCTTGCCTCTGATAACTATGGTGATACCGACTAGCACAATGAGGGAGAAGATGACTATGAAGCAGAGGATGATGAAGAGGAAGAAGAAGGTGAGAAGGATTCAGATGCTGAGTCATCAGATTTGTTTACTAACTTGAATTTAGGAAGGACCTGTGCCAGTGGTTATGCTCGCTATGAGTAACAAGGGAAATAGGAGAGCTGTTTGCTTGTTGGTGACCTTGTCTGAGGAACTGGAATGTGTGTGCCCGACAAATTGTGTGTGGGTGTTCAAAAGTATGTGCTGCCACTTAGCCTTGTGTGAAAGACAGGTCACATTTACTGGGGCAAGGAGTAGGGTGTAGCATTTTAATAGAAACTGTTAAGTTGCCATTTTTATTTTAAAAGACACTGCTTATAAAAACATTCTGTCTGATTCTGTAAAATGTAATGGGTAAAATGAATTATTATATTTTTCCATGTTTGTCTACAGGATAAAAGTCAGATGTTATTTGCTAAATTTTCATTAAACATTCACGTTATCTTAAGTAGCTAAAAAAATAAGAGAAAAAATTCCTCATTCATTTTGCAAATTGAGGGTAACGCTTATGCCAAAACTTTAAAAAATAAACCATAAACCACTTGTACTTATAAATAGTGATGTAAAGGTCCCACAAAAATGTCCATAAACCAAAATTAGTGGTGTATTTCAAGGTTGAATACACCATGACAAACAGATTATTTTTAGGATTGAAAATGTGGTTCAACATAAGGAAACCTATTAATATACTTCATTTCACTAATAGAGTAACAATGAAAAAGCATATTATCAGCTCAATAGATTCTAAAAATATATTTGTTAAAATCCAGTATCCAGGAGTTCCCTCATGGCTCAGCAGGTTAAGGATCTGGCTTTTTCACTGCTGTAGCTCTGGTTACAGCTGTGATGCAAGTTCCATCCCTGGCCCAGGAACAAACTTCCACATGCCATGGGCACGGACCCCAAAAATAAAAAAATTTTTTTAAAAAAAGACACAAACTAAAAACAGGTCTCGGTTTTGGAAGAAACTTAGTATAAGGCAAAAGCAGCATTTAAATTAGAGTAATTAAATTAATGTTGTAAAAATTTTCTCTACCAGTCAGCAAAGATTAAAAAGATTGATAACACTGTTTGTTGGCAAAGGAATAAGGAGATAAACAGGCTTTCTGATACAAAGATATTGGTAATATAAATTTGATATTGGTAATCAAACTTCCCAGAGCAACTAAGTAATAGAATGCCTTAGTCTACAGTATAGGTGAGCTCTTTGGGAAAGCAGAAGAAAAAGGCACATAGCACACACTACCAAATTCTTTCATGCCCTAAATTTTCCTAACCAAGAAATCCCATCTCAAGCCTTGCCCAAATACCAAAATCGAAAAATTCTTTATGTAAACCAACCTTTGCAAATCAATACCTGCTCCACCCAACACTTTCCTCCAACAAAGCAAGGCTATAGAATCAGTTCAGGCTCAACCAATTCCCTAGCCTTCTAACCAACTAACTATTGTGCTCTAGTGCATTTTAAGGGAAAACATGTTTGTATACAAACAGTGAACTAGAAAACAGTATTTACCTTTGGGATACTTTTGGGTTTCTTTGATTATTTACATTTTCTATTTTTTTCTACAAAGAATATGGATAATTTGTAAGTTTTTTTTAACTTAAATTTTTAAATTACACTCAAGGCCACAGACATAATATTAACCAACTTTCTCTTGGGAGATGCTACAGACCTATGTTGACATCTTCCACTCTGAATATGGTACCCTATGTCAGCATGAAGAAGTTACGGAGAAAGAAACCTCATCCCCAATTCCCAAGGAGCGTCTTGAATGTGAAGTCTCTCAGAGGGTAGTTATTAGGGAACTGTTGACCGAAACCACTCACTCTGGCCAGGTATGAAAATAACCATTTGCATAAGTTGTCTCACAATAGGAGATCCCTATAAGGAACACAGAACTAACAAGCTGCCTCCAAAACCAACCAAAAAATTCATAAGGGACAAAAAGAGTAAAAGAGACACCAGCTCATAATATGTTCTGCCAACCTCCCAGAAACCCTCACGATGTATATACCACCAAGAAGGGCCCTGAGTGGGACAAAAAATGAGCATGAGCACGAGGACTGACCAGAGACAACTCAGAAAACTAACCCCACCACCATAAAACCTGAAATTGTGATCCACAAGGCAGAGCAGTCCTCCTGAGTCCCCTTAGCCTGCTGCTTTCTGTTCAAGCACCCCTTTACAACAAAGGGGTTTGTTTTATCAGTACATGTGTCTCCTCAGACAATTCATTTCCAAGTGTTAGAAGGCCTCATTTTGAGATCCTAGAAGAGGGTCTTCTCCCAAAAACAGAAAGAAAGCATAGGGTAGGTGTCAGTCATTGTATTGTGGCAGAAGCAGTTGAAATAAAAGTGAAAAAAAGAATGCAAAAGAAAACGCAGTCAAGAATAAGTTCACCAAAGCCTACTTCTTTTGCTGATGGCAATGAAAAACATGGGACAAGATACAGAAAAGAACTACCAAAGGACTCTGAAAAAATAAAGAAAACGAGTCACAAATTAAGAGCAATTTGTGCAGGAGTAGGGCCCTCTTATATTTCTTCTCTTATCTCAGAGTTTGGCAGTCACATGGTAGAGTTGCAGTGGTGGTAATGCAGATAGCTAAGACTTCAAGAAAAATTCCTATCTGGAAAGACGAGTAGAAAAAAGGGACAGGGACTTCTTGAGCTAAGACTATGGGAGAGCATCTCTCTTTCTCCCTGTCTCTTGCTCTCTCTGTCTCAGTTCCCTCAGAATTTGCCAAGGGTGGTACCCTAGCCAAGCCAATCAGGGTGGAAAGTGGCATTGTCAGCTAACATCTCAACAGAAACCTTATTTTTCTGGTCAAACAGAGGAAAAGACTCTTGTGCCCCCCCTCAAAATTGAAGTAAATCACTGGGTAAATTTTCTCTTTTTTCTCTCTCCACTTAGCAACAAAAGTGGTCCTAATTACAAGAACTGTATAGCAGCACAGGCAGCAAGATTTCAAGAGACTCCTCATCTGACCAGAGGACCAAGAATAGGGAACCCTGCAGGTGGATGAATGAGGGGAAATCCTGGAGAGAAAGAGCACTCCTAATTCTGTGTATAAACAGGCACAAGATCCAGGCTTACCCCTAAACTGCACAAGCATGTATTCGTATTCAAAGCGGCCTAGCAAATGTTCCAAAAACTGAGATGATGTTGGAACTATCACTCCCAGAATATAGTCAGAGTATCTGAAATAAACCAAGTGGATGGCCTGTTAAAACAATCAAACAGTTCAACATTGTGTGGAGGATTTTAATGGCAACCATTCAAATTCAATATTTAAAATGTCCAGGATATAATCCAAAATTACTCAACACACAAAGAACCAAATAAAGATGACAAATTATCAAGGAAAATTCAGTCAACAAATGTAACCCACCAAGACGACCAGGGTATTAGAATAATCAGGCAAAAACTTTAAAGCAGCTATTATAACTATACTACATGAGTAAAGATTAACACTCTTGAAAAAAAGGAAAAAACAAAATATGGGCAGAGAAAAAGGAAATGTTAAAAAAAAAACTTACAAAACCAAACATACACTTAACACATAATTGATCATTTGCGCTCTTTGACATTACCCAAATGAACTGAAAATTCTGTGCATACAAAAACCCACCCAAGAATTTTTACAGCAGCTTTCCTCATAATTGCCAAATTAAAAGCCACCAAAATGTCTTTTGGTAGGTGAATGGATAAACTGTTACATCCACACAATAAACTATTTTCAGCACTTAAAAGAAATAACCTATCGAGCCATGAAAAGACATAGGAGTAACTTAAATGCATATATCTACATGGAAGAAACTAATCTGAAAAGGCTACATACTGTATGATTCTAACAATAAAACATTCTGGAAAGTCAAAACTATGGAGACAGTAAAAAAAAAAAATCAGTGGTTACTAGGGTTTAGAGGAGAGGAAGGAATGAATAATGGGGCATATAGGACTTTCAAGGCAATGAAATTATTCTATATGAAACCATAATAGCTATACTTGTCATTATAATTTGTCAAAAGCCATGGAATGTACAACACAAGAGTGAACCCTAATGTAAACTATGGATTTTGGGTGATAATGATGTCTCACTGTAGGCTCATCAATTGTAACAAAAGTTCCACTCTGGTGCCAGATGGGTCAAGGAGATTAGGCATGTACAGGGGAAAGCAGATGTATGTAGAAAATCTCTGTACTCTCTGCTCATTTGAGCTATGAACCTAAAAAATGCTCTAAAAAGTGAAGACTATTTTTCAAAAATTTTACAGAATGAAATGGAAACTTTAGAAGTGAAAAAATACAATGTTTGAAATGCAAGTGATGGGCTCAATAGCAAAGTGAAGAAGAAAGAAAAGAGTCAATGAACATAATGAAAGATCAATAGAAAGGGGAAACAGGGAACAAAAGACAAAGAAGACAAATAGAAAATTAATAATTAAATAAACTCAAGCATATCAGTAGTTACATTAAATGTAAATGGTCTAAGTTTACTAATTTAACAGAGAATTTGTCAGATTGGATTAAAAATTAACACTACTGGGAGTTACCGTAGTGGCTCAGTGGAAATGACTATGACTAGTATCCATGAGGATGCAGGTTTGATCCCTGGCCTCACTCAATGGGTTAAGGATCCGACATTGCTGTGAGCTGTGGTGTAGGTCATAGACATGGCCTGGATCCCATGTTGCTGTGGTTGTGGTGTAGGTCAGCAGCTACAGCTCCGATTCAACCCCTAGGTAGAAACTTCCACATGCTCCAGGTGTGGATCTAAAAAATAAAAATAAAAAAATAAGCATTATGGGGAGTTCCCGTCGTGGTGCAGTGGTTAACGAATCCGACTAGGAACCATGAGGTTGCGGGTTTGGTCCCTGTCCTTGCTCAGTGGGTTAACGATCCGGCGTTGCCGTGAGCTGTGGTGTAGGTTGCAGACGCGGCTCAGATCCCGCATTGCTGTGGCTCTGGCGTAGGCCGGTGGCTACAGCTCCGATTCAACCCCTAGCCTGGGAACCTCCATATGCCACGGGAGCGGCCCAAGAAATAGCAACAACAACAACAACAACAAAACACAAAAGACAAAAAAAAAAAAAAAAAAAAAAAAAAAAACCATTATGGAAATATATGCTATATAAAAGAAACCTAATTTTAAAATGAGACATCAATGTGTTAAATGTAAAAGAATGGAAGAATAGAATGCAAACAATAATCAAAAGAAAAATGGGGTATGGTGACAAAATGGACTTCAAGGACTATTACCAGGACACTTAAAAAAAGATATTACATTGTTCCCTTGTGGTACAGTGGATTAAGGATTTGGCATTATTATTGCAGCAATCCAGGTCACTACTGTGGTGTAGGTTCAATTCCTGGCCTGGGAACTTCCACATGCCATGGGTGTGGCAAAAAAGAGAGAGAGAGAGAAAGAGAAAGATACTATGTAATAAGAAAAGAGTGAATTCACCAGAAAAACATAAAAATCTTAAATGTGTATGTGTCTATTATGAAAACTTTCAAAAACTTAAAACAGATACAGATAGAATTGAAAAGAGGAGATAAATAAATCCAAAAATTATCTTAGACTTCAGCATTTCTCTCATAGTAGTTGACAGAAGTAGACAAAAAAATCAGTACCAAGATAGAAAACCTGAACACCATTATAAACCAGTTGACCTAATTCACCTTTATAGCATACTCTACCCAAAAACAGTACAAAACAATTTTTTAAAGTACACATGGGATATTCACCATGACACACTACATTCTGGGCTATTTAACAAATCTTAACACGTTTAGTATAATTCAAACCATACAAAATATCTTTTTGGAACATAATATGATTAAATTAGAAATTTACAAAAGAGGAGTTCCTGTCAGTGGTTAAGGACTTCAACTAGGAACCATGAGGTTGCAGGTTCAATCCCTGGCCTTGCTCAGTGGGTTAAGGATCCAGCATTGCTGTGAGCTGTGGTGTAGGTCACAGATGCAGCTGGGATCCTGTGTTGCTGTGACTCTGGCATAGGCCGGCAGCTACAGCTCCGATTGGACCCCTAGCCTGGGAACCTCCATATGCTGTGGGTACAGCCCTTGAAAAGACAAAAAGACCAAAAAAAAAAAAAAAAAAAGAAAGAAAAAGAAATTTATGAAAGAAAGACATCTAGTAAATCTCTAAATATTTTGAAATGAAACAACACACTTCTAAGTTAACCACAGGTCAAAGAAAAAGCCACAAATGAAATTCAGGGGAAAATGAAACTACAGTATATCAAAATTTGTGGGAGACACTTAGAGCAGTAATTCAAACTTGATTTATAGCATTAAATGCTTATAATGGAAAAGAAGAATGTATCAAATCAATGTTATAGTCTTGCACCTTAAAAAAATAGAAAAAGAGCAAAATAAACCCAAAGCAAGTAGAATAAATGGAATAATTAAGATAAAAGCTGAAACCAATTAAAATTGGAAATTAAAAAAAAAATACCACACTCAATAGTAAAAAACTGAAAGCTTTTTCTCTAAGATCAGGAATAAGACAAGGATGCCCACTCTTGCCACTTTTATTCAGCATAATATTGGAAGTCTTAGCCAGGGCAATCTTCAACTCACAACCTATCTTGCAACTTTCTCATCCTCTCCTCCTACCCCTCCCATGTAGCCTGATGCTAACCTTGACCCAGGTTACTTCAGCCACAAGCCTATATAAAACATACTTCCCACCCACCCTAACCCCCCAATGCTAAGGAGCCTGAGCCTTTTCTTATTGCTCTTGGCCATTTGCTGGTCAATAAACCTACTTGAAGCCTCAATGCTCTGGACTCTCTTCCTTTATTTACTTCACCTCCGAACACATAGCCCTTTCTCACTTTAACACCATCGACGATAGTACCAAAAATAAGTGAAGTACTTAGGCATAAACCTAACAATATATGAAAAGACTCTACATGCTAAAAACTACTAAAAAGATTGAAAAGAGAAACCGAAGAAGATCCAAATAAATGCAGAGACATACAGTATTCATGAATTGGAAGATTCAGTATTGTTAAGAAGTCAATTCTCCCCAAACTAACCTATAGAGTCAAGACAATCCCAATCAAAATTCCAGCAGGACTTTCATTTAGATGCAGACAAGCTGATGCAAAATTTTATGTAGAAAGCCAAAGGAATCAGAATAGTTAAAATACAGACACACACACACACACACACACACACACACACACACACACACACATACACACACAAGAAAATCATAAAATAAGAACAGAGTTGGAGACCTCATACTATCTAATTTCAAGATTTCTAGACAGTGTGATAGTGTTAAAAAGGACAGAAGTATAGATCCATGAAAGAGAAGTGACAGTACAGAAATAAACCCTTATATTTATGGTCAGTTGATTTTTGACAAAACTATGAAAGAAGTTCAGTGAAGCGATTATAGTATTTTTAACAAATGGTGCTGAAACACTTAGACATTTAGAAACAATACATGATACACACACACACACACACACACACACACACACATAAGAAAGATGGACCTTGGAGTTCCCATTGTAGCTCAGCAGGTTAAGAATCCAACAGTTTCTGAAGATTCAGGTTCAATCTCTGGCCTTGCTCAGTGGGTTTAGGATCTGGTGGCATAGGTCGCAGATGTGGCTCAGTTCCTGCGTTGCCATGGCTATGGCATTGGCCAGCATCTGTAGCTCCCATTTGACCCCTGGACCAGGAACTTCCATATACCACAGGTTCAGCCATTAAATAAATAAATAAATAAATTTCTTTAAAAAAAAAAAAAGATAGACCTTGACCTTATACAAAATCAACTCATAGACCTAAATGTAAAATATAAAACTAAGAAAATTCTAGAAAAAAAGGTAGCTTGCATTCTCATCACAAGAAAAAAAAATTCTATATGTCCATTGAAGATGTTGACAAGACTTATTGCAGTGACCATTTTGCAATATATACAATTATCAAATCATTTTGCTGTATACCTGAAACTAATATAATGTTGTGAATCAATTCTATCTTTTTTTAAAAAGTAGTTTGCTCTTCTGTATCTGAGAATCCTCCCCTAACAGACAAACGCTTACAATTATCTCACTTGGAGTGGATACCTCACAAAAGAGAAGACGCCCATCCTCCTTAAAACCTATCCCGAACACCTCCTATTTCAATTAGACCCATAACAAGGGTTAAATTTCAGAATGTTCTGATGGCCTGGATGTGGTAGCAGATTCTGAGTAAAATTGGTGCTGAGTCCAGGTTCCCAGATTTGCCCCTCCTTACAGGCAATCACTACTTGCTCTTTAGAGTATGGACCAAGATAATCTATATATTATGTCTTCACTAAACACCTATTATAAAACAGGCTGAGGTATACATAGCTCCCATCTCTGCCCTTGTTTATTTTCAGTAGTTGAAAATGTAATCCTTTGACCCAGCTTCTGGCTTCAATTTAGGATGCAAGGCCAAAGTACAAATACAAACTCCAGCTTGGAAGGGAAGGTGGATAAGTTTGTTCTCAAAGAATCTGTCTCCTTGACAAACACGCAGCCCAGCTTCTCAGTTTTTATTCACTGCTATCAGGAAATATTTATTAAGTAATCACAGCAGATTTACTGGGCAAGAAAAGCAGATCATATGTTACGCAACCACAAGAAAATACAAAGCCAGAGTCCCCAGCATTACAGTCTAGATGAAAAGTAATCAAACACCTTAACGTTTTCACAAATCGTGTTTACTGGAGCAATTCTAAACTCTATTCATTGGGTGACATATCTCTGTGTGACTAAATTTTCTAGGCTCCAAATTGGCAAGGTAGCCAGACAGAGAGCATCCCCTAAAATTCAGATTGTTTCTGAGGGAAGTAGGTGTTGTACTTATGCTGGAGGAAGACAAAATGGACTTTGAAAGAGCAGATGATTAGTTTAGAGTCGATCATCTAGCAACCGATCTCGGTAAAGTAGTAAGCATAGCTGGCACTACCTCAAGTCTCCACCTGTCCCACTGGCAGGTATTGTTGGTGACAAAGGTAAAATGCAGGAGTGTGGCCCATCATTGCTATAAAAAGTACTCAAACCTTCCTGATTTGAGTTAGTTGTTTCTTAATAGGTAAAAAATTATTTTTATCATATGCTTGAATAATAATGTAAACAAAAAAAGGAATGGGAAAGAAGAAATGTCTAGGGGAACGAGGATAGCAAAGGGATGAAAAAATAGAGAGGAGGCAGGAAAGAGAACATTACACTATAAGCTTATTGAGGCTTTAGAGCAATGCCTTGCATAGTGCCTTGCAATTAGAGGGAAATGCTTACTGAATGGATGAATGAATAATACACAAACAGGAAAAAGAGGAGAGAAATAAGATATAACAATAAATCAACTTTTTAAATAGCTTTAACTCTTTAAATACTAACGAATCTTGGAGTTCCCACTGTCATACAATGGGATCAGAGGCATTTCTGCAGCACCAGGATGCAGGTCCAATTCCCTGCCCAGCACAGTGAGTTAAAAAATCCAGCATTGCCACTGCTGCAGCTCAGAAATCCTCCCTGCCCAGGAACTCCATATGCCATGGGGCAGCCAAAAAAAAAAAGCAAATTTGCTTTTATATAAAAATATAACACTAGTGATGTTCCTTCCCAGATCCTCCAATCAGAAAAGCTTACTTTCTTTTTTTTTTTTTTTGTCTTTTTTGTTGTTGTTGTTGTTGTTGCTATTTCTTGGGCCGCTCCCGCAGCATATGGAGGTTCCCAGGCTAGGGGTTGAATCGGAGCTGTAGCCACCGGCCTACGCCAGAGCCACAGCAACGCGGGATCCGAGCCGCGTCTGCAACCTACACCACAGCTCACGGCAACGCCGGATCGTTAACCCACTGAGCAAGGGCAGGGACCGAACCTGAAACCTCATGGTTCCTAGTCGGATTCGTTAACCACTGCGCCACGACGGGAACTCCAGAAATGCTTACTTTCTATTGTTTATCCTCTATTAGCTATGAACCAGCCACACATTGGACCCAGCTCCCTTCATGACCAGGGTATTTATCCCAGAGGTGGGGCCATGGAACAGAATAAGGTTAACAGGTGCCATTAGCCCCAAACCCATGGTTTGGATTTCAGTGGAATTGTACTCTCAAATAATATGAGATGGAAATGAAGGCTGAATGCTTATCAACAAGAACTGACTACATACCTTGGTGGGCAGATACCCAGAAAAATAAACCAAAGGTATAAGATTAAATTCTGGCTTCTAATCCACATATCTAAATTTTATAAAATGTTTTGATTACCTATCTGCCCATGGGGACTCCTGGGGAAGAATATCACTGACTGGATAATACATGTAAATACTTTGTTTATATAACCTTAATTGTCTACCTCTCTGAAAAATGAAAGAATTTAGAGACACTGGAGCTCAGCATCAAAGGACTACGACAATCCTCTTAGAACATAAAGATCCTTCATTTCAACAGCTAAACCCCAGCCACTGCTAAAGAAAGTGCTCAGAAAGTTTATGAGAACAAATCTCAAATAAAGAGGAACTGCCTCTGCCAAATGCCCCATTTCTCCCACCAATATTTAGATGCTACCTAAGCATCACCCATGTAGTCCAAAGGCTATCTGAGACAATGCTGGCAGAAATGAACAACAGTTACCATAGATATGTTAAGAAGAATTCTTCTATTGAAGAGTCTGAAAATTATCTCTCGAATTTAGTTTTTGAAACTGTAGTGATGAAAAACAGTGGTTGAGAATCTGGAGCCTAATGTTTATTGAAGTTATCTTGGCCCATACTCTTTCTGAAGCAAGCAGTAATTCCCTAGAAGAAGGGGCAAAACTGGGCACGTGAACTCAGCATTAGTTATACTCAGAGACCTACTATCATGTCCAGGCCATCATAACATGCTGAAATTTAACCCTAGTTATGCGTCTAATGGCAGCAGACGTGTCTGGGGTATATTTTTAAGAAGGATGGGTATTCTCTCTTTGTGAAGTGTCTACCCCAGGTGAAGTAACCGCTGCGTTTTCAAGGGAGAAAAAGGCTCCTCAAATACAGAGGTGCAGGAAAGGGAGACTGAATGACTCAAGATTCTCAGTTTCATTTGAGTCCAACCAAAACACCTCATTTCAAGTTTGGGGATCTCATTCCTTTCTGATCAATAACATAACTTTCACATGGAACCTTGGCAAGGCTATGAATTCAACTGATGTAATTCTGCGACCCGCACAATTAAATTTTGCATTTGAGCTTTAACAATATTAGCCCTGTAGCTACAGGAAATAAAAGGTCACTTTAGGACTGCCACTGAAGCTCTCTCTCAAACCAAGAATCGAACCAAGAGCTCAGGGTCTGAGGTTTTCACTTTCTTTCTGCAAGTACTCCACTATACTCAGAAATATCCAACATGCAGCAAGTGATCATTACTTTTGGTGATCACTACAGCCCTATCAGTGAGGCGCAGCAGCCACTTGGGCCTCCAAAGCACATGCATTTCATCGCAATCAGCCATATGTGATGATTTGATTGTGACGCCACTGAATGTCATATATAACTAGCATCGCATCTCCCCTTGGCAAGGGACTCAGACCAAACCAACCACAAAAATCAATCCTTAAGAGTCTTTTTCCTAGGACTACTCCTAGTGCCAATTTCTATTTCAGTCAGGGTCCAATCAAGACACAGAAACCACACAGCAACTCAAACAGGGTAAGTGTAATATAAAGAATTGTTCTCTTGGTAAAAAAGGTGGTTAGCTTCTAAAAGAGTGGAAAAGAGTTTTAGGGTAAGAGAGATGGGCACACACAGACTATGGCTAATCACTCTTATGGCTGAGGGAAAGGAAAGCAAAGCAAAGAGGAAACATCAAAACATAGAGAAAGGCTGCACCAGGCTAAGATTCAGGCCTCTAGGGGGATGGTTCAGCTATTGCAGAAGCATATCACCCACCGCTAAGATAAAGAAGAAACCTTCTGGAAGACATTCACTAGTTAGAGCCATGGGAACAATTCACCACCACAAAGAATATGGCCAGAGCCAGCTATATACTGATTCATTTGCTATCATGTGGAGAGAAAAAAAATTTAGATAAAAAATTTAGATTAAAAAAAGAAAAAAAATTTAGATTAAAAAAAAAAGATAAGTCCCTCCTTCTCCAGCCTTGTGAATCCCTTTAGCACACTCTTCACCTTCAACTGGCTGAAACAAACATAAACCTATCTGGCAGAGATTAAAAAAAAAAAAGGTAGTTTGCAGAGTACAGCTCCAGAACTATAAACTAGGGCAAAGAAAAGTAGATTCAGAACTAAGGGAAAATAAATTAATAACTGACACATCTGAATACAGAGGCTGGGAGTAAGGATGCAGAAAGGTGAACAATTACAAGATATAGTGGGTGGCAGAATCACTTGTGCTTGATGACAAATGTTTTTTTGGAGCTGAGTAAAAGGTGGAATCAAGATGACTTTCTCCTAAGAGAAAAGGAGAAAACTGGGGATACTCAGTCTTGTATCAAATGAGTTTGTTTTGGTGGAGAAGGTAAGGAAGCAAGAATTACATTTTGGGAGTTCCCGTCGTGGCGCAGTGGTTAACGAATCCGACTAGGAACCATGAGGTTGCGGGTTCGGTCCCTGCCCTTGCTCAGTGGGTTAACGATCCGGCGTTGCCGTGAGCTGTGGTGTAGGTTGCAGACGCGGCTCGGATCCTGCGTTGCTGTGGCTCTGGCATAGGCCGGTGGCTACAGCTCCGATTCGACCCCTAGCCTGGGAACCTCCATATGCCGAGGGAGCGGCCCAAGAAATAGCAACAACGACAAAAGACAAAAAAAAAAAAAAAAAAAAATTACATTTTGGACATATTTCATATGTCCAGGACAGAGGTCAAGACATCAAGTGGCAGATAGATGGCAATGCAAATCTTGACTTTGTGTGAAGATAAAAATAAGCATCATTAGCATATGGATGCTATTTAAGGTCACAGAACTAGATGACATCACTTAACAGAGAAAACATCATTAGATAAAAGAATCAAGGAATGTGCCCTGAGAAGCTCCAACACTTAGAAATCAGAGAAGGGGGAGTTCCCTTCATGGCTCAGCGGTTGAGGAACCCAACTAAGATCCATGAGGATGCAGGTTCGATCCCTGGCCTCACTCAGTGGGTTAAGGATCTGGCATTGCCAAGAGCTCTGGTGTAGGTCACAGAGGCAGCTCAGATCCCACATTGCTGTGGCTGTGATGTAGGCTGGCTGCTGTAGCTCCGATTCGACCCCTAGCCTGGGAACCTCCATATGCTGTGGCCCTAAAAAGCAAAAAAAAAAAAAAAAAAAAAGAAAAGAAAGAAAAGAAAAAGCAAAAAGAAATCAGAGAAGGGATGAGGAGCCAGTAAAGGAGACAGAGCAGCCAGTGAGCGAGGGAAAAAAAAAAAAACAATCCGTAGAGTTTGGTGTTATGGAAGCAGAGTAAGAAGTGTTTCCCCCCAAAGTAGTCAATTCTGTCAAATACAACCTCCATTGGATTGAACAATATGATTTTTAATGGGCAGAGGAAGAGAAAAAGAGAAAGGAACAGAGAAGCAAGTTGTAGCAGGAAGAAATGTTGGCTCAAGGTAGGACTTTTAAACTACACTGTCCAATATGGGAGCCACTAGTCACAGTTAGTCATCAAACACTTGAAATATGACTAGTGCAAATTGAGATGTGTTATAGGTGTACATTACACACCAGATTTTTAAAACTTACTACAAAAAAGTATAAAATATCTCGTTAATTTTTATATTGATTGTCTAGTAAAATGATAACATTTTCTACATATTGGGATAAATAAAATACAATTTTTACCTCTTCCTTTTCATTCTTTTAACATGGCTATCAAAGAATTTTAAATTATATACGTGGCTCCCTTTATATTCCTGTTAAAGAGAACTATATACTAGAGCATGTTTCTATACTAATAGAATGAGCAGTGGAGATGCAGGGACTGATGTTGTCAAAAGAAAAAGAGTCAACAGAACAGGGAAGACTTTAATAATCCTTGGTAGATGGGAAGGGGTGGGGAAACAATCCTAGGTGGATGGATACTCAGAATGAAAGACAGATGCATGTGGGTGAATATTTGTTATAGCCTTTAAACAGAGACTATTTGGGGGTTTTGTTTGTTTTTTTTTTTTTTTTCTTTCTTTTTTTTTTTTTTTTTTGGCCATGCCTGTAGCATGTAGAAGTTCCCAGGCCAGGGATTGAACCCAAGCCACAGAAGTAACCAGAGTCACAGCAGTGACAACACCAGATCTTTAACCCACTGAGCCAGGGAACTCCTCCTAGTCATTCTTTTTAAATGGCCATGAGGCATTTATATCAAGATCTAGGTGACAAATAAAACCTCAATATGCTTCCAAAGAACAGATCATAGTGCAGTAAAACAAGAAATTTTTATAGAAAAAGGCAGCAAACCCAATCTAATCCCATAAACATTATGAAACAGTTTTCTAAATATCTCTTGGGTTAAGAGGAAATCAATGATAAAATACAGAATGTTTAGAAATAACACTACATTTCAAAACTTAAGGGATACCACCAAAGCCTTAACTATAAGAAAAATTCAGAAGTAAATTATTTAAGCATTCAAGAAACTAAAAAATAGAACATCATAGTAAACCAACAGGGAATAGGAGAAAAAAATTAAGTAAAGTAGAAATTAATGAACTAGAAAGCATAGCAAACTGCATAGACCTGATAAATAAAATAGCTTTGTTTTCATTGTTTTGTTTTTGAATACCACAACACAAAAATCATTAGTAAGTTGAACCAAGAAAAATGGGAAGAGAAATGAACGTATATATAATAAGAAAGGGAATGTAACCAAAAATAGATTTAAATTCTAAAATTTCCAACATATGCCAATAAATTAGAAAATCTACATAAAATAGACACATTTTAGGAAGATATAAATTACTAATATTAGCCCAATAATCAGAGAAGAACTTGAAAATGTATCAAAATATCTAACTTCAAAAAAGCACTAGTTCCAGGTTTTTTACCAGAAAGTCCTACATATCTTAAAGAACAGATAATTCCTGAGTTATTTAAATTATTCAGATAATAAAAATTATGACATACTTCCCAGTTTACTAACAAGAAGTTTGTCCTAACACTAAAAACTAACAATACTAGCAAAAATGAAATAAAATAAACCTTGGGTTGTTTTCACTAAGGAATATAAATTTTAAAATCCAAACTAATATATTAGCAAGTCTAATATACTAGACTATAGGATATTTTTGAACAGAAACCCTAGATCAAATTATCTTTAACAGTATAGGTGTTGGAGTTCCTGTAGTGGCTCAGTGGTTAACGAATCTGACTAGGAACCATGAGGTTGTAGGTTCGATCCCTGGCCTTGCTCAGTGGGTTAAGGATCCGGCATTGCCGTGAGCTGTGGTGTAGGCTGCACACCTGGCTAGGATCCCCCCGAGTTGCTGTGGCTCTGGCATAGGCTGGTGGCTGCAGCTCCAATTCGACCCCTAGCCTGGGAACCTCCACAGCCTTAGAAATGGTAAAAAGACAAAAAACAAAAACAAAATGGTATAGGTATTATTTAAGCATTAAGGTATTTCTTGACTCAGCAGGAAGTCTAGAGGTAGCATAAGTTTCAGGACAGGTTATAGTTCAATGACATTACTAAGAATCCAGATTTTTTGCCACCTTCATGCTCTGCCACACTTGAGTATTATGTCATTCCTTGTTTTGTAGTAGCATGACTGCAATACTTCCAATCATCCAGGCATAATTTTCAAAAGATAAAAAACTGATTCCTTTTGATTTTCATTTAGGAGCAAGGACGTTTTCCCCAGAAGTTCCCCTAGTGGGTATCATGCCTCACTAGTAAGAGTTAAATCAAATGCCCATCTCTGAACCAATCCCAGTAAGTGGTATGGTATTGTTTTAGTCTGGAGCATCAGAAACTCCTGGAAGACTTATTAGAACACATATCACAGGGCCCCATCCCGTTTCTGATTCAGTAGGTGTGGTATGGAGCCTGGTAATCTGCATTTCTATTACGTTCTCAGGTAATGCTGATACTGATTATCTTGGACCAATAAGGACTACCTCTGGAGTTAGACCAATGAGGACTATCTCTGTCACCTTCCTCCAGACACCTGGCTGCCCAAAGATAGACACCTGCTTAGAACTTGACTTACACAGCATCTTCAACAAGGAATAATAAATTTGTACAGAAATGGCAGGACAGAGGAAAGTGCTGTTTGAGGCTTCTAAGAGTAATAAGCTGTGGGAAGGTGTATATATATATATATATACATATATATATATATATATGCAAGGAAACGAATGAAATAAAGTTTGCTTGCAGATTTCTCTGGTGCCACTTCTGAGCTGCTAAGAGTCTGTCTCCAACAAAAGAATTTAGTTATTGCCTTTAAGAAGAAAGAATGAGCTTTTTCTGGCTTTGATGCTTCTTAATTGCCTTCAGCCCAAAATAATTTTTATGTCAAAGAGACATATTTTGGAGTGACATTCTAGTTTCCTTCGGTTCCACATTTGAAACTTTCTCTTCAGAAAATTTCACATATTAAAAGCTGAGTTGATCACTGCAGAGAGACTTGAGTTGGATGTTGTGAGATATGAGATCAAGCCAAGGGGGAAAAAACATAAATTGGAAGAAGGAGAAAAGAACCAATCTAATTACATTGTTCCATATCTTACTGACTCAATCTCTTAGTCTTAGGAATAGGTCAGTCCAGTTAAATGGCTGTGTTTCATTTAAGGAGGCAGTACTACAGGTGGGCTTCCACCTAAATTTGGTTTCTGTGTAGTCCAAGCAATTGGGTATTTAATAAGGGGTATTCCTGTGGAAATTTAAAAAAAAAAAAAAGTTTAATGGTAGAAAGAAAGTTTAATGGTAGGAGAAACCAGTAGAGAGTAATTCTAGATATGGGGCTTCCTTTGTTAGTGGAGTGGGGATGGCAGTGGCAGTCTTTGATGAATCTCCAGGTTTGCAGTTTGAATGGCTATGATGTTGGGGTTGGATGTCCTGGTGAACTTCCTGAGTGGCGCACATAGCAATGGACATGAAGGATGTCCATATACCACATTGGCTGTGGTGATTTTTCTGAAGTTCATGTCAATTTTTCCAGCTGCAGCTTGCAGTGCTTAGATAAAAGGGCATTTTAGTTCTAGGTGATTCTAAGTCAGAAGCTTGGGAGAAAAATTGATAACAAAAATTTGGTTGCATTTGAAATTAAGAGACTAGCAGCTTAAAACCACCTGCTATGTATGTAGACTGCTGTATCGAAACCTCGTGGGAACATCAAACCAAAAATATACAATAGATACATACACAAAAAAGAAAAAGCAAGTCCAAACATAACACTAAAGATGGTCATCAAATCACAAAAAAAAAAGAGAGAACAAAATAGGGAAGGAAGAAAACAATAATTTGGAGAGCAGCAGCCAGGTTTCAGAGGAAACCTAAAAAAGTTAGGATCCAATACAGTTTATAGACAGATAAAATCTCAAAGTCAAAGAACAGGGCTAGAATCTAATATCCACAAGGACGTACCACTTTATATGGCTCTGATAATATTTCTATCTACAGTAAAAAAAAAAAAAAAAAAAAAAAAAGTTTGCAAAATAAGTCTAATCTCATTAAATTTGGCCTGATTATTTATATATGTACAGCAAGAATTGTGACTGACCATGGATCTTTTGAGTTTGCTTTGCTGGAATTCCTCATAAGGAATACAAGATTGGACTTTTAAAAGCCTCTCAAGGCTAGGAAGCCAAGCTACGGAGTCACCACAAGACTTGCCTGTTGGGAGTTCCCGTCGTGGCGCAGTGGTTAACGAATCCGACTAGGAACCATGAGGTTGCGGGTTCGGTCCCTGCCCTTGCTCAGTGGGTTAATGATCTGGCGTTGCCATGAGCTGTGGTGTAGGTTGCAGACATGGCTCGGATCCCGCGTTGCTGTGGCTCTGGCGTAGGCCAGTAGCTACAGCTCCGATTAGACCCCTAGCCTGGGAACCTCCATATGCCGCGGAAGAGGCCCAAAGAAATAGCAAAAAGACAAAAAAAAAAAAAGACTTGCCTGTAATAGCTATAGATTTGGGTGAATTCCTCTATTCTTAAGGTCCCCAAAATATCCTGAGATTTCTGGGGCTGCAAGATAGTGGCCTCCCTTACTCACTGTGAGTTAGGAACCCTAAAAGCAAAATATTTGCTGGTTTTTCAAAGTGGTCTTTATTGGCTCAACAAAGAAAACCTTACTTCCTTAAATCTGTCTGGTCATATCTGATTCCAGGCATATCATTCTGAAAGATTACATTCCAGTCAAACCTTAGTAATATAATGTATGTGTCCAATTGTGTCCTGTTATAAGGATAACAGATTTTTATTGAATTTTTAAAATTAATTATATTGTCATGAAAATAAGAATATTCAGTAAGATTTTCTAAATTCTGGAGGAATCAAGTAGGGATAAAAATTCTTTCACCTTTGTCTATGAAGGTATACTTTATCAAGATGCTGTAAGCTGGAGGAGTTCCTGCTGTGGCACAGCAGGTTAAGGATCCAGCATTGTCTCTGTGGTGGCCTGGACTGCTGCTGAGGCATGGTTTCAATCCCTGGCCCAGTGCAGTGGGTTAAGGATTCATTGTTGCTGCAGCTATGGTGTAGGTCACAGCTGTGACTTGGATTCTACTCCTGGCCTGCTGGCCTAGGAACTTTCATATGCTGCAGGTGTGTGTGTGGGGGGGAAGATGCTATAAGTTAGAGACAGCTAAGAGAAGTGGGAAAGGTTTTCTTAAATCTGAAAAGCAAAATATTAAAGAACAAGCTATGTTTCAAACAAGAACTCATAAAAATTATAATTATCCTTGTCAGTTCATTCGGTGCCATGTAATTGTTTTTATGTTTTATTTTGGGTTTTCAGTTTTATTAATCCATTCATTTTTCCATTAGAGTTCTTGAAATTCATACCCAATTCAATGGTATGACCTTAAAAGTTATCAGAATTTGTATTCTAGAGTATTTGTCAAAGTCCTTTCCATTAATCTCTTTGAGGACAAGCAATTTTGGATCATAGTTGCTTACAAAAGCTTTCATGAACGTATCAGAGTAAATCAGTAACTGTGAACAACAATACTTAAAAATAGCCATGATTAAGGATCTAATGAGAGTTTATTTAGACATAATTGACAAGAAAATTTGATTTGCTGTGACTGGAATTTTACTGATAACATTATACCAGGACATATCAGATTTCCAGGAATTTCACAAAATTTCTGGAACACTTATATTAATAATACATATCCACACAAATTCCACAAAAATATAACCCAAAAAGGTCAAACATCACTTCTTACTTGACTATGCTTACCATGTAATTTAACATATCAAATACACCTAATTAGTTTTATATCTGTTTATAAGGAGAACAAATCTCTTAAGATATTGTGCCTTCTAAAAAATCCCCAAAGTAGTTAGCTCGAGGTCAAAAGATTTCATTTAAATAGACTCGCAGACTTTGAAAACACACTTATAGTTACCAAAGAAGACAGGTGGGGGGAAGGGATGAACTGGGGCTTTGGGATCAGCATATGCACACTGAGGCCTATAGCCTGACTGGCCAATGGGGACCTGCTGTATAGTACAGAGAACTCTACCCAATATTCTGCGTTAATCTATGTGGGAAAAGAATCTGAAAGAGAGCGTCTTCGCCTGCTTGCTTGTATCTCTCATAAGCATCCTACCTTAATAAATTTGTTTCTTGCCTATCAAAAAAAAAATTGAAAGAGAATGGATGTGTGCACATGAATAACTGAATCACTTTGTTATACAGCAGAAATTAGCACAACATTGTACAACTACACTTCAATAAAACTTTTAAAAAATTTTAAAAGACTTCATTTAGCATTTGATTTTGGGAAGTTTGTCAGAAATGTCAAAGATTTTTTTTTCTTTTTTTTTTTTTTTTTTAGATACATAGACCTTTGTTTTATTCATTTTATCTTTTGTCTTTTTTGTTGTTGTTGTTGCTGTTGTTGTTGCTATTTCTTGGGCCGCTCCCGCGGCATATGGAGGTTCCCAGGCTAGGGGTTGAATCGGAGCTGTAGCCACCGGCCTACGCCAGAGCCACAGCAATGCGGGATCCGAGCCGCGTCTGCAACCTACACCACAGCTCACGGCAACGCCGGATCGTTAACCCACTGAGCGAGGGCAGGGACCGAACCCGTAACCTCATGGTTCCTAGTCGGATTCCTTAACCACTGCGCCACGACGGGAACTCCAGAAATGTCAAAGATTTAAAACACATGATTAAATAGGATCGCAGGTCTTTTGTGAAATGATTCTTAGTTACCAATCTAACCAAAGTGACAAAGATTTTGAAGGCAAAGTTATACAGCTGTTAAACAAAAAACCCTCAGCTCTTTTAATATTGAGAAAACTCATTCTTGTTATGTAATCAAAACCCTGTTAGAGACAACATGAAGCACAAGAAATAATTAGATAAGACCAAAAGCTAGGATTACTTAAAAGGTAAAAAGAAGTTTTTATAATCTCTTAGTGAGAGCAGACCAACAAAAGAAAACTTTGTCATTTTAACAGAGAAATAAAATTAAATTTTAGTTTTGTATAGGTACACTACTGATATTGAAGTTTATTATTTAAACCCTTATAATAAACTCATTTAATTTTAGCCAGTATGATTACATAAGATTTTTCTCTTTCCTTCTTTCTCTTTTTCCCAACATTCCATATATCCATTTAGTTTTTGTCCTTCATCCTGTTTTTTTTTTTGTTTTTGTTTTTTTTAATTCTGAACCAACTTTAAATAACCTTTAAACCAGGACAAAATTTCTTTCCATTTTTCCTTAACAAAAACACATCTTGGAGTTCCTGTCATGGCTCAGTGGTTAACAAATCCGACTAGGAACCATGAGGTTGCGGGTTTGGTCGCTGCCCTTGCTCAGTGAGTTAAGGATCCAGTGTTGCCCTGAGTTGTCATGTAGGTTGCAGACCGGGCTTGGATCCCGCACTGCTGTGGTACCTCATATCTTTTTTTAAACCAAAATCACATCCCTCTTTACTTGAATACTTACCTCATATCTTTTTTTAAACTAAAATCACATCCTTCTTTACTTGAAAACCTTGCATACGGTTTTTTTTTTCAGTATGGCAAGAAGAATATGTTATTAACAAACCTAAATATCTTTTGTCTCTCCTATAATAAGAAGCCAAAAATAGCTAAACAAATTTATGTTTAGCATGTAATATTTCAGTATTTTATCTTATTTGGAAATGATCTAGATATTCAATAACTATCCATCATTCAATTTAATTTAATTTAGACTAACTTTAAGTAGTCAAATTACCAAAAAGATTTTGGAAACTACGTTTAAGCAGATCTATTTAATAAACAATCATTGTTAAAAGGTTTATTTATAAACTTTTATTCCACTTACATTTATTTAATACACTTGTTCAATATAATAATGATCAGGTGACAATTTTTGGTTTTGTATATGTATTTATATAAAACACCAAAATCATAGAAACAAAGCATCTAAAAAGTTAAATATGCAGCTTTTCTCTTTCTTTTCACTTCTCTGCTTGACATACACTAAGCAATTTATTTTATTGTATTTTGGTTCTTAGAGCATGAATTCATAATTTTATAACTTCAAATATCTAACAGACAACATAAGCTCATTTGACTAGTCTTAATTTATATAAGCATTTTTAAGCCAATTTCATACAGCTATTTTACAAGTTGCTTTTGGTAATACCATATGAACATAGAAAAGTATCACATATACATAACATACATAATACAAATGCAAACAAAAATCTTACCATTGTCATTTGAAAATTTTAGCCATAAGGCATGTATAATAACACAAACTCACTAGTTTACAAAAGAAAAGTTGGATACAAATTGTGTTTCTGGCAAAGGGAGCAAGTTAAGGTTAACCACTCAAACTACTTAAGATTTTTTACTAATATTTGTGCAGAAGATTTTAACATTTGTACTTGCCCTTGATAGGTAATTTTATGGAGGCTGTGGAATAGATTTTGGCCAAGGGAGCTTTCATAATAGTTCATTTGGTTTTCATAAGCTTTTCCCCCACCCTTTTTTTTCCCTGTACATGATGTAAAAGTCCAGCTTCATTCCTTTGCATGTGGAGGTCCAGTCTTCCCTACACTACTTGTTGAAGAGACCATCTTTCCTCATCAAGTGCCCTTGGCACGCTTGCCAAAGATTATTTGACAATATATGTAAGGGTTTATTCTGGCTATCTATTCTATTCCATTGGTCTATATGTCTATCTTTGCCAGTACCATACTATTCTGATAACTGTAGCTTTATAATATGTTTTGAAATCAGAAAACATAAGATCTCCAATTTTGTTCCTATTTTTCAAGATTATTTAATCTATTCAGCATCCTTTAGTATTCCATATGAATTTAAGAATGATTTCTTCACTTCTGAAAAAAATAACTTTGGGTTTTGATAGGAATTGCACTGAATCTGTAAATTGCTTTGGGTAGTACTGACATCTGCATATTAAGTCTTCCAACACATGGACATGGGATGTCTTTCTATTAATCTGTATCTTCTTTAATTTCTTCCAGTAATGTTTTATAGTTTTCAGTGTACACATTTTAAATTTTTTTGAATTTTTTTATACAGTTTTTAAAGTTTACTTCCCATTTACAGTTATGAAAATATTGGCTATATTCCCCATGTTGTATAATACATCCCTGAGCCTATCTTCACCTTGTACCTCCTCCATCCCTGTTATAGCACCCCACCCCAAAAGTTCACTGAATTTTTCAGATGTCACATATAAGTGATATCACACAGTATTTGTCTTTGGTTTATTTCACTTAGCATAATGCCCTCCAAGTCCATCCATGTCACTACAAATGGCAAAATTTCATTCCTTTTTATGGCTTGTTAGTATTCCATTGCATCTTCTTTATCTGCTCATCTGTTGGTGGACAGTTAGGTGGCTTCCAAATCTTGGCAACTATAAATAATACTGCTGTGAACATTGAGGTGCATGTATCTTTTAGAATTAGTTTTGTTTTTTTTTTTTTTTTTTTTTTTTTTAATATATACCCAGGAGTGGAATTGCTGGATCATATAGTAGTTCTAATTTTTTTTTTTTTTTTTTTGAGAAAACTCCACACTGTTTTCCACAGTGGCTACACCAATTTACATTCTCATCAACTGTAATTCAGGGTTCTCTTTTCTCCATATCCTCAACAACATTAGTGGGTTCTTTCAATGATGGCCATTCTGAGAGGTGTGAGTTAATTGTTCATTGTAGTTTGATGTCTTTTTTTTTTTTTTTTTTTTTTTTTGTCTTTTTGCTATTTCTTTGGGCCACTCCCACGGCATATGGAGGTTCCCAGGCTAGGGGTTGAATCGGAGCTGTAGCCACCGGCCTACGCCAGAGCCACAGCAACTCGGGATCCGAGCCGCGTCTGCAACCTACACCACAGCTCACGGCAACGCCGGATCGTTAACCCACTGAGCAAGGGCAGGGACCGAACCCGCAACCTCATGGTTCCTAGTCGGATTCGTTAACCACTGCGCCACGACGGGAACTACGTGGTTTGATTTCAAATTCTCTAATAATCAGCAATATTGAACATCTTTTCATGTGCCTGTTGGCCACCTGTATGTCTTCTTTGGATAAATGTCTATTTAGGTCTTCTATGATTTTTTTGATTGTTTAGGGGTTTTTTGTTTTGTTTTTGTTTGTTTGTTTGTTGGCTAGAGCACACAACCACTTGATGTGGGATCTCAATCCCCAGACCAGGGACTGACTGAACCTGGGCCAAAGCAGTGAAAGCACTGGGTTCTAACCACTAGACCACCAGGGAACTTCCAAGTTGTTTTTTGTTTGTTTGTTTTTTATTAAGCTGTATGAGCTATATGTATTTTGGAAACAATCCCTTGTTGGTAGCATTGTTTACAAATATTTTTTCCCAGTCTGTATGTTGTTGTTTTGTTTACGGTTTCCTTTGCTGTGCAAAAGGCTTTTAAGTTTAATTAGGTCCCATTTGTTATTTTTGCTTTTATTTCCTTTACTTTAGGAGATGGATCCAAAAAAGTAGTGTTGTAATTTATGTCAGAGTGTTCTACCCACGTTTTCTCCTAGGAGTTTTATAGTTTTTTTAATGGTTTCCTTTGCTGTGCAAAAGCTTTTGATTTTGACTAGGTCCCATTGGTTTATTTGTGGTTTTATTGTCATTATTCTAGGAGGTGGATCAAACAAGATGTTGCTGTGATTTATGTCAAAGAGAGTTCTAGGAGTTTTATAGTATCAGGTCTTATACTTAGATCTTTAATCCATTTTGAGTTTATTTTTGTATATGGTGTTACAAAATGTTCTAATTTCATCATTTCACATACCTGTTCAGTTTTCTTAGCACCACTTATTAAGGAGACTTACTTTTCTCCATTAAATATTCTTGTCTCCTTTGTTGTAGATTAACTAACCATAAGTGTGTGAGTTTATTTCTGAGCTCTCTATTCCGTTCCACTGACCTATGTGTTTGGTTTTGTGGCAGTACCATCCTATTTGATTACTGAAGCTTTGTAGCATAGTCTGAAGTAAGGGAATGAGATTCCTCCAGCTCTGGTCTTCTTGCTCAAGATTGTTTTGGCTATCTGGGGTCTTTTCCATTTCCACATAATTTTTTTTTTTTTTTTGGTCTTTTTGCGTTTTCTAGGGCCGCACCCACGGCATATGGAGGTTCCCAGGCTAGGGGTCTAATTGGAGCTGTAGCCTCCGGCCTATGCCACAGCCACAGCAATGCCAGATCCGAGCCACATCTGCAACCTACACCACAGCTCATGGCAATGCCGGATCCTTAACCCACGGAGGAGGCCAAGAATTGAACCCACAACCTCATGGTTCCTAGTCAGATTCGTTAACCACTGAGCCACGACAGGAACTTCTCCATATAAATTTTAAAATTATTTGTTCTAGTTCTACGAAAAATACCATTGGTAATTTGATAGGGATTGCAATGAATCTGTAGACTGACTTCGTATATCTTTCTACCTATTTGTGTCATCCTCAATTTCTTTCAACAGCATCTTATAGTTTTCAGACTATAGGTCTTTTGCCTTCTTAAGAGGTTTATTTCTATGTATTTTATTCTTTTTGATGTAATGGTAAATGGGACTATTTCCTTAATTCCTCTTTCTGATAGTCTGCTGTTAGTATATAGAAATACAACAGATTTCTATATATTAATTTTCCACCCTGCAACTTTACCAAATTCATTGATGAGCTCTAGTAGTTCTCTGGTGGTGTCTTTAGGATTTTCTTTATTTATTTCTATATTTATTTATTAAATAAATATTTTATTTCTTTATGTTAAAAGACCATATACCATGATCAAGTGGCATTTATCCCAGGGATGCAAGGATTTTTCAAAATCCACAAAGCAGTGTGATATAGCACATTAACAAATTGAGGAATCAAAATTATATGATCATCTTAATAGATGCAGAAAAAGCTTTTAAAAAAATTCAACACCCATTTATGATTTAAAAAAAAAACACTCTCCTGAAAGTGGGCATGGAGAGAACACACCCCAACATAATAAAGGCAATATATGACAAACCCACTGCTAACATCATACTCAACAATGAAAAGCTAAAAGCATCTCCCCTAAAATCTGGAATAAGACAAGGATGCCCACTCTCACATTTTTTTTTCAACATAGTTTTGGAAGTCCTAGCCATAGCAATCAGAGAAGAAAAAGAAATAAATGAATCCAAATATGAAAACAAGTAAAACTGTCATGGTTTGCATATAATATGATACCATACACATTTTAAATTTAAAAACAAAAAGTCTAAGTGGTCATTCACAATAAATAACTTAAGCTCTGTTACTTTTACTTTATAATGATTGAGCTATTGTTGCTCACTTCAAATCTAGTATTCATGCACAAAAATAAACTCAAAATGGCTTAAAGAGTTAAACGTAAGACAAGACACCATAAAACTAGAAGAGAACACAGGCAAAACATTCCCCGACATCAACCATACAAATGTTTTCTTAGGTCAGTCTCCCAAGGCAATAGAAATAAAAAGAAAAATAAACAAATGTGACCTAATCAAAATTACAAGCTTTTGCACAGCAAAGGAAACCATAAAAAAAAAAAAAAGAAAAGAAAGAAAAGAAAACCTGTAGAATAGGAGAAAATAGTTGCAAATGATGCAACTGACAAGGGCTTAATCTCCAAAATATACAAACAACTCATACAACTCAACAACAAAAAAACAAACAATCCAATTGAAAAATGGGAAGAAGACCTAAATAGACATTCCTCCAAAGAAGACATACAAATGGCCAATAGGCACATGAAAAAATGCTTAACATCATTAATTATTAGAGAAATGTGAATCAAAACTACAATGAGGTACCACCTCGCACTGGTCAGAATTGCTATTATTAATAAGACCACAAATATCAAATGGCTGTAGATGGTGTAGAGAAAAGGGAACCCCCTATACTCTTGGTGGGAATGTAAATTTGGTACAACCTCTGAAAAACAGTATGGAGGTTCCTCCTGGGCATATATGCAGACAAAACTATAATTCAAAAAGACACATGCACCCATATGTTCAGAGCAGTATTATTCACAACAGCCAAGACATGGAAACAACCTACATGTCCATCCACAGATGAACAGATTAAGAAGATGCAGTAAATACACAAACTAGAATACTACTCAGCCATAGAACAAAATAATGCCATTTGCAGCAATAAGAGAACTAGAGATTCTCATACTAAGTCAGAAAGAGAAAGATAAATACCATATTATCATGTCACTTATATGTGGAATCTAAAATGTGGTACCGATGAACCTATCTTCAGAACAGAAACAGACTCACAGACATGGAGAACAGACTCGTGGTTGCCAAGGGGAAGGAGGAAGAAGTGGGATGGACTGGGAGTTTGGGGTTAGTAGATGCAAACTATTACATTTAGAATGGATAAGCAATGAGGCCCATTGTATAGCACAGGGAACTATATCCAATCTTTTGGGCGAGAACATGATGGAAGATAACATGTATACATATGTGTGCATGTGTGTGTGTGTGTGTGTGTGTGTATGACTGGGTCACTTTGCTATGCAGCAGAAATTAGCACAACATTGTCAATCAACTATTCTTTAATTAAAAAATACTTTAAATCTGGTGTTTAAATGCAGGAATTATTACCTCAGGAATTGGAGACAGAAACTGTGCTGGAAGATAGCTTGAACCACAATCAATTCACTCTGGAAATAAATAAGGTCTACACATAAGGAGCTCTGACTATATAATGGAAAATTCTCCAAACTAATTTCTATGTAGAAGACTTTTTAAATATAAAGGATAAGTAATTTAAATGTGCTAATCCAGAACTAATGTACATTACAAAAATTTGACAGCGACTATAGCTATTGCTTACAATTTAAACCAACATGAAGATTTTTCTGAAAGGAGCATTTTATCACTAACATTGCTTAGAAGTACCAGATCTTGGATGATAATAACAAGCAGACTGATACCATCATCATCATCATCACCATGGTTAAATTTTCAGAAAATGCATAGCTTGACTGACTGTACCCGAGATGCCTTCTCTCACCACCCAGCTTTAGTTTACCCTGGCATTAGGCCTTAAAGAGTTTAAGTTTGGAAGCTAGCAGGCTATTAGAATCCTGTGTAAGGTATCCTTTAGCGACCCTTTATCTTGCACCCTTCGGCAGCATCAGTCCTCTCTGCTCTGCTTCTAGAGTTCCTGCCACTCTCCACTCTTGTCCTGGCTGTCTCATGGCTTCTGCTTACTATCTTACCTGACCGTCTTTGAGCTTCTATCTATACTTACCTGACCTGCTGACTGAATCCATTGTCTTGCAATTCAGTCACCAAAAGAGGATCCAATAATAAAGTATTTTGTACTGGGCCCCCATAGGCTGTTAGCCAGTCTGTAGGTTGATTGCCTTTGAGCCAGACACCTAGTTCTGTGCAATCACTGATGGCCAAAGCATCAACACCATGTGGTCTGCTTTCCTTGGGAGGGAGCCTGGGCAAGGCAGGCATTAAAATTGGTTCCTCTTCAAAACACTTATTTTTCTTCTCTTTTCCTTTCTTCTTCCCTTTCCCAGCTCTTATGACTTCTTTGCTATCTGCATTCTCTTTCTCTCCCTCTTTACCCTTTCCCTCCTTCCTCTCTATTACAATCTCTGTATATACAGATATGAAGCTTCACAAGTTGATGTTCAGTGACCACTCTGTAAAAACCACAATTTCTTTCCTTTATAGCATCAGCACACTTATGCTTAACTAAAAGCCAATGAGAAAATTGGTTAACTCACCATCCTTTAAGCAATTCCAAGTTTTGTCTTTATTATGTCATGTGTTAAAATCTAATCCTTTAACCATTTATGACTAAATATTTCCCCCCCAAAAAAAATCATGACTTGTGAAACTAACTAAATAGTCTCAGTATAAGCACCTTTAGGAAGGGTGCTTTATTTGGGAAAAGAAGTGCCAGAATTTAACCACTCCAAAGACCCTCTGAGAGCTATTCATCACTCTGGCATTTTAGAAGCTGTTGTCTTTTCATTTTTGTAGCCACATATCCTACTCTGATCTCTTTCCAAATTGCATATGTCCTATACTAGATATGATAGGGAGGATTAAACACATTAAACATGATAAAGAAGAGCAGTGGAAAGATTATCAGCCCTACTCACATAGCAGGTTGATAGCACCTGATCAGCGGGTACAGTTTCCAGCCCTCAATTTTTTTTCCTGAAAAAAATTTAACAAGAAAGCTTCATAAGAATTGCTTTTAAAAACATCATTACCCCCTTGGATTATAAAAATGTAGCCCACCTAATTCTCAGGGCAGAGCCTCCTTGCCAGCCCGCCTGCATCTCTCACAAGCATCTAAATAGTAAATCTATTTCTTACCAATCAAAAACAAAAAAAATCATTCCACCTTCCTAACATTAATTTCAAGTTTTACATATCACTTCACACATGCATAAGAATTTTTACATAGCTACAATTATAGGGAAACATTGCTCTTTTATATCCAGCAGAAGGTGGAGGAGAAATTTTGCTGTTGTGGCTGCAGGAAGATGGCGAAACACTCCTCCAATACTTTGTTTGATCTAGCTCCGCATCCACTATGTCTAACAGGTCACAAATATTTATCAGTAAAATACGGTCTAAACTTAGGAGTGTAAAACTTTGTGAGACATCCTAATATACTGTTGTTCTTCCAAATAGGCATTGCCAATCCCTTCATCTCCTCCTCCAGTCTGTCCAAAGCAGTTAGGAACAGAAAAGACTATCAATCAGCCAAGAGTCACATCCCTCTGAAAAATCCCTGCAGTCCCTGCCTTTCTGTCACTCAGGAGTTAATTCTAAGGACTTCAAGTTTCCCCCAAACCTGAGATCTGCCTGAAGACATTTTTTCTTTTTTTCTTTTCTTTCTTTGTTTTTTGTTTTTTTTGTTTTTGGCCACACCCACAGCATGCAGAAGTTCCCAGGCCAGGAATGGAACCTGCACCACAGCAGTGACAGGGGTTGCAGCAGTGACAACGCTGGATCCTTAATCCACTGAGCTGCATGGAAACTCCAAGACACTTTTTTTCTGATATCAAGGCCTCCACTCTCTCTGCAAAGTAAATCCTTCTTTTAGCCTAGCCCTCTCACTTCCACATTCTGCTCTCCCTGGAATGTCTGGAATGTCTCTCTGGCTGCTTCTCTCCCAGGGCACACCTAGCTATTCCTTCAAGAATGGGGGCTGGCCCACACAACACCTTCCTTCAGTAGCACAAAGGTCAAACTCAACTACCTACATGGGTCAGGTAGGACTGCAGGTGTTCTTTGACTTTGTTTGCATATCAAGAATATGGGAACAAGGAAAATACGCTCTATTTTGTTCTTCCTAGAAACATATAGCCCTTAGGCAACATTTGAGTTTTTACATCTTTGACAGAGATAGGATACATTAGGATAGAATTCATTTTCCTCCTAATTCTAATCTAAGAAAAATAACCAGGTAAGAATGGGGTAGAAGTCAGCAGACCATGTCAGTAAGCAGCAAGGAGCCTTCTGAAAAAATAAGGAATATACGCACTGGTAGAAGCTACTCTCCAGTCACTGTTTGCCAAGTGGAACATAAGCCCAGTGTGGCCAGCTCTTGGGACTTTTTAGGAAACAGAAATCCAGATATTTTTGTGAAAATTTTTAAAAATTAAAAAAATTTTAAATGTTGACAGCTAATTCAAAAGAATTTAAAATGCTGAAAAGGCTAAAGCAAACAAGTCTGCAATGTACAAGAGGACTGCCAGTGTGCGATCTCTGGAATTGTAAATTCTAACAGACATTTATCTTATTTTATTATTAAATTATTGCTTAATATATAACAGTTTTACCATTATGCCTTTTATAGAGATCTATAATGTTTCTGTGTTCTTTCTCCATAATTTTGGCATATCTGCATTTTCTAGCCTATCTCCACAACATTGTTAATAGCCTTAAATTCAAATTACCTTCCTTTTCCTCTTCTCTTTCACCCCTACAAAAGGAATTAAAGCATAGAGCTTTTAAAACCAAAGCTTGGAGTCAAACTGGTTTACAGATTAAATTATAGTAGCTTCACAGAGTTTTCTAAAATGGCTAAGAAATTTTACCAGTAATCTTACAAGTCCTTGTACAGGAGAACTGAGCAAATATGATTGGCACGCATACACACGAAAACATCACTCCACTGAAAACTGAAATCTTAGTATGTGAGTCATTTTTCTTCACACTGCCATGTGCCTTCTCTAAGTCTGGGGACCACCATCCAGAGAATTTTTGGTAATTTTGGTCCATCTTCTCCACCCAAACTCCATCAGCATTTACGCTAGGTTTTTATCATAACTGTACATACCTCTGCCTTCCTTGTAAAACCATATCTCTCCTCTGTTATCAGCAGGCCTAGCACAATGCCTAGCACATAGTCGGCAACGCAAGGGTTATTGCATAAACTACTATCATCATCCAAATAATAGCTACTGTTGCCAGAGAACTTACTATGTAAATTAAGATGATTGTGGAAACGGATGCAGCTGACAATGGTAACCACTTATAGTTTACCTACATTAACCCAGAGGCTTTCTCAGACCAGACTATCCAATTCAAGATGCACCCCAGTCACCCTGTGGCACATAACCTTACTTTCTCTGAATAGGATTTACTACTGTTTAACATATTCTTGTTTAATTACGCCTCCCTCACTATAATGAAAGCTCCAAGAATACAGTCATTTTGTCTACCTTGTGCTTGGCACACAGAAAGCAAAGAAATGAATCTAAACTTCCCACTTTCTTGGGTGGAAGAGTTGACTTGCACACAATAGACCACAACAAATATGTTTTTAAATTTAGATTTAGATTTCAGGATAACTGTGTTGAATAGCTTATGATTCATAGTGAACTCTGGGAGTGGAATAAAAATAAAACTTTGTTCTCATTCCCCCAAGCACTTACTGACATAGGTGCTGGCATTTTTGCTGCAACAAGAAAGCCACTTCCTCTGACGTAAGGTGCCCCACATGTCTGGGTCTTGCCACATTCTCAGATACAGAAATCAGGATGGCTAGGCTGGCTGGGGCGGTCAGGATTCCAGACGCTCACACTAAGAGAGCAGGGAGTGGAGGGGTCGCGGGACCCCTCTGCTGGGAGTCGACCGTGAATGGGTGTCAGGAGGGTCTCCGCGGATTCTTGCGGCTCCGCAGGGCCGCTCTCAGCCTTGGGGCTCCCCTTCCTATTGCGTTCCGCTTCCTTTACCTCCAATGCCCAGAACGCACCCCCAAGATTCCAGAGGGCGACGTCATTGAGTCCCCTGTCACGTGAGGGATCCTGGCAGGTTAGAGGCCTGGCGAGGTGTTGGACCGCGCCCAGGGCTGTTCTGTCCCAGCCCTGCTTCAGACTACCGCCAGTTCCGGCCTCTCCTACCGCGCCCGCCAGCGTGGGCCCCGCCCACCCCGCCAAGGCCTGGCCCCGCCCCTCCCGCCCGCCGCGGCCCCGCCCATCTTGGCTGTGCTTTGGTCCCGCCCACCTTGCTCCCTCCTGTCCCGTCCCGCCCCGCCCCTTGAAGCCCCATTTATTCCTCCCCGCAACACCTACAAGGCTAGAACCAGCCATCCGTTAGCTGTCGCTGCTGGGCTTCTTCATCTTCCCGCGTCACTGCTGCCGCCATGCCCGGAGGTCTGCTTCTCGGGGACGAGGCTCCCAACTTCGAAGCCAATACTACCATCGGCCGCATCCGTTTCCACGACTTTCTGGGAGACTCGTAAGTGGCCAGTTTGTCGCCCTGCCCTGGGTTACGCCCGGACTCGGAGGTGCCTTCCCCTTTTTCTCCCTTCCGTCCTCCACCACTTGCCGCCCGCCTCCTCCCGGCACCGGTTCCTGCACGTGCCTTTCCTATGTGCCCTGCCCCGCGGCGACAGATCGCCGCTGAGAGGAGGCGACCCTCTGGTCAGCCATGCGCCCGCCACTTGATCCTCTCCAGCCTCCCGGCCCCCGCATGGCTGGGCTGGCTTTAGAGAGGGGGAGGGGAACAAAATCAGGTCCTGGGAACTGCAGGCCAGTGCAGAGGAGGGTTTGTTGTCTATTTAATTCTGTCTTCTAAACTCTGCAAGTAGCGTGGTTCAGCCGAAACAGGGAGGAGGCAGGAGCCGAGCCTCATCTGCGGTCAGTTCCTGGGACTTGTGCCCAGGGTCTCACCTCCCTCCTTCGGTTCTGGAATTTGCTCCCTGGGGAAAGTGGGTGTCCAAGGCCAAAGTCAGAGGACACTGCTGCTGGCTGAAGGTTCAGGAAGGGCCCAGCGTGTTATCTGAGGGTTCTGCTTGCTGCAGTGGTATTTGCACAAAAAATTTGAAACCACTAGCTTGCCAAGTAAGTAGCTGAAAGACTTTTTACCCTGATCCTGCTCCAGTGGCCACAATATGATTTGATAACAGCTTTGGGAGGATCCCAGAACACTCTGTGTGTGGGTGTGTCCTTCACTCCAGAACCTGCAACACCTTGAGGCAAGGGCTTCCTGAGGTCGTTCAGTTGCAGTGATCCATGGCAGGCACCGGAGCACCCCACCTCCCCAGTTGTAGACCCTTTTGTTTCATAGCTGCGTGCCTCTCACTGCCCCCTCCCCCATCTGCCATGCTTCCAGCAGCACGTAGCCTTGCCGAATCGCTGACCCATGATCTAGCCTGGCAATCATACCACTATGACTTGGAGTACATGGGTGTAACCGTGGTTTTACAGCTCCTGAATAAGCAAACTTTAAGTTTATTACATTTAACATGAAACGGCCCAGATGTGTCTAGTTATGTTTCTGGAGTTCCAGTGGCCCCACTACACTGTGGTCCAAGGCTTTATGACCTTTGCTTTGTACCCTTTTTATATAGTGTCCAGGTATATGTAGTATATACAGAGGGCAAAGTTTATGAGATTAATCAGTGCTTGGACAGACCCATGCAGAGCACCTGGGAGAGATTCTTAAACTTAGTCCTAACCACCCCCCTTTTAAATTCCTTAAATCCATTTTCCAGCCACTGATTAAGGGAAAAGCTAAGTTTTTTGAAAGAGAACTAGGCTAGAAAAAGGATGAGAAATGGAACATTCAGACCTTAAAGACAGGGAAGGGCTTCGGAAATACAGACTATGTCCAGTCTCATACTTGAAATCTAGGTATTAGTATTTCTCCAAGACTCCAAAGGATTTTCAGAGAATGTTTCTTCCCACTCCAATCTACAGCCCTCACCTCCCATAAAACAAAATCTTATCAGAACTCTTGAGTTAAATATATTAAAGATAACTATTAATATAAAGCATATTTACTGTAGCAATATTTATAAATGATGTAGCTATTTAAACTAACCCACTTGGTGGGGGTTAGGGGGAGTATTGTGTATTGGCCTTGACCTTGATTTGATTAATAGCGTGCCTTCTCAGGGAGTCACCAGTAAGAAGAGAAAAATATCTGCATTTATAAACAAATAATATACAAGTCAGTCTCAAACCAGGCAGGGGATAGTACTATTTCCTGCCCTACCCTAAAAATAAGTTTGAGCCTTTTATATCATTATAATGGATTTTTTTTTTCCTAATATAATTTTTCCAAACTCCATTCTTAAGGTGATCTCAATCCAGGTGATCCATTTTTGATCCAGTTGTGTTTTGGAGTAAAAAATTAAAATAATTTCGAACACTCTTGGTATCTACCCTGCCCTCGGCAACTGGAAACAACTAAGGGGTTTGTTTGGGGCTGCATTTGGTGAGTTTATTGAGCCTAATCACTCTTTCTGTATGCATGTAGTAGAAGCAGCTTCTTCACAGTGCATCTCCACCAAACAAAACATATATTTTCCTTAGGGTGATGAGGAGGGACCCTCCCTTAAAGGAGGAAACATTCTGTCTTTTGAAAATGAGGAAGGAAGGAAATAGGATAGTGTAATTGTATTACTCTGAAGAGCAGCAGTAGGGAGTTTTAGAGGGAGACAGGCCTTACACAGTAGGACATTCCCAGAGTTCCTATTCCCAGCCTTGTGGTAAGCTACAGAGTTTGGTTCTGAGGTGGCTTCAAAGGAGTTCCTTAACATGATTCAGCAAAACCGTCTCTTGACTCAGCAATGGAAAGAGAATGCCTAACAATACAGGAGGAAATGCCCTGTTGTTGTTTTTTTTTTTATTCTACTTCTGAAGACTTTCCTTAAGTCTCATCTGATCTGTAAACAGATCCTTTACCACAGGCTCTTAAGGCCTAGTTTTTACTCATAGTTTATTTAAAAACATATATATCTCTTACTGCCCTTCATAAAAAGTAAACATACCACATCCCTCCATAATCTTAAAAATATTACTTCTCTCATCCCCATCCCAGTCTTGCCATAGGGCCATCCACCCATTTGTAAGGAAGTCTTTTCCTTTCCTGAAGACTTGGGAGTTGAGTGGCAGATGTAGGTGGGATTTAAGTATCTTGTCTCTGTTCTGTTCTTTGTGCTTCAGGAAACTTGGCAAACTTTGGAGAGGTCAGCTTGGCATCTAGGCTAGATTTAGTAATCTAGTAGTTTAGGATCCTGCTTTAATGTTGTCAAGTCGATGGGAGGGTGGAAACTGAGTGTTAGATTTTCTTAGTTGAAAGAGTAGTTTCTGTTGCCAGGGAGAAGGAAACAGTACTCCAAAGGTTCTTGGTGACTTAGCTTGCAATGTACTTAAAATCTGTACAAGTTTAACCATAGGTAATGATGATTTAGATATTAGTAATTACTCAGCATCTATAGTTATAGAAATCAACATTGTAGGCTGTCATTTTTCCTACCCACTTGGTCTAAAGCAAGAAGAAAATGCAAATGAAGGGATAGGTAAAACTCTTAAAAGTGCTGTTGCTTTGTCCGGGTACAAATATTGGGCAGGTGCCCCGTTTGGCAGGTTAGAGCAGTAAACTAGTTTTAGAAAAGTTTTTATATCTGTTCACTTCAAAGAAGCCAAGTGTCAGCTTTAATTTTACAAATAGAGGATAGAAGCCTATTTATTTCTGATTACATAATCTGTTTATTATTGTAAGTCAGGGGTTGGTCTAGATTCAGGGCATATTGGGACATCTGTTAAAGTCTTTTTAAGTATCTATCATGTTGAATTTCATATCTTTGATTGAATTGGACTTTTAAACATAGGCTCTTCTAGAGGTAAGAAGATCCAAAAGCATTCTTCAACAGAAAAGTTTGAAAGTAATTGTCCTCATAGGCATTCATTTAAAAAGTTAGGGGAGTTCTCTGGTGCTCTCATAGTTAGGATTCGCACTGCAGCCCAAGTTCAGTCCCTAGTCTGGGAACTTAGATTCTACATCAAGCCACTGCACTGCTGTGCCAAAAAAGAAAGAAAGTCATTTTCGATCTAGCATTTGTGATTTATCATTGTACACGTTGTTGGCAAGAATCTCTCTATTCATTTGTGGCCTTCTCTTCCTTCATTCAGATGGGGCATTCTTTTCTCCCACCCTCGGGACTTCACCCCAGTGTGCACCACAGAGCTTGGCAGAGCGGCCAAGCTGGCACCAGAATTTGCCAAGAGGAATGTTAAGATGATTGCCCTTTCAATAGACAGTGTCGAAGACCATCTTGCCTGGAGCAAGGTACAGTACCCATTGGCACATGCTTTAAGGTTATAGATTAAGTTAAAAATGTTATGGAGTAGCTTGGTTTTTTTTGAGGTAAGGGTACAAGTAACTTTAGATTCAGACTTCACTGATTATTTGAAAATCTGACTTGGACTACACAGTATGTCCACCTTGCTAAATCCAGTGGTTTGTTCTCAGACCCATTTTTCTTGGCTTCCAGGACACCACCTCTCTAGCTGTGCCTGCTCATCCTTGGAGTGAATGTCATCTCCCAGCTGCTAATATATGCTGGAGTTGCCCTGACTCATTTCTTGGACCTCTTCTCTTTTTATCTACACTCTTTCCATTGGTGAACTCATCTACCCACATTGCTGTGCTCTGCTTCCCAAATTTCTATCTCTAGGCCAGATTCTCCTGGCTTCCAGATTGTTGTAACCACTGCTTACTCAGCATCTCCCTTGATATGTCCTATCATCTCAAATATAGTATGTCAAAAACCAGGCTCCTATTCCTAATCCCAGGGTCTTAGTCATCTCAGCTAATGACATCTGCATTTGGTATTTGCTCAGGCCAAAAATCTAGGATTCACCCCAATTCCTCTGTTTTTTTGTTTGTTTGTTTTTCCACACTACCTGTCTGAGTCATTGGCTAACTTAATTTGCTCAACCTTCAAAATATATCCAGAATCCTATTTGGAAGATTCTTTCCCCAGGTATCTTTATGGCTTGCCCTTACCTATTCAGGTCTCAACTCAAATGACACCCATTAAGGCTATCCTTGCCCTCTTTATCTAAAATTATAACCCCTCCTCCTCCCCCAGTCAATTTTTCTCCTTAGCGCTTGTCACCATCTCAAATACTCTGTACATTGCTGATTTGTTTGTTTCTCCCCACCAAAGTGGAGGCTCAGCAGGGCAGACTCCTGTTTTGTGCACTCTTGGAACAGTGCTCAGGACTCAGTACATCCCAGGCAGCAGTCTTTATTTGTTGAATGAATGAACAGAAGCAACTATCTACTTTCAACAAAAGCATTTACTTGGATAATAAATGTGGTCTAGACTTGACAACATTTTAATGACTTTGCTACAATGTCTACAAAATGATGCTAGGGAACTTTTGAAGAATGCTTCCCGTGCACTAGGCACAATGTCAAGCCCTTCATGTGTAGCTGAATAGAAGATGTAGCATGGACTTGTGAGCTGGTCACTTGGGGCTCCATTCCATGGCCACTGTATACCAGTTAATTCTAAGTGTCTGATATTAGAAGAATCATGTACAGGAAGAAAGAAAACGCATTTCTCTTTCTTGAGGTGGATTTTTTCATTCTTTACACTTGGCTGTGAATGGCCGCTGACATTTCCACAGTATTCTCACAGGCAGTTTCTCATCAGTTTCTCTAAGTGTAGCCCTTTAAGGGAGGTATATGGTTCCTGCTCCCAGTTTTTCAAATGAGAATACTCTTTTTACCTAGGGAGTTGGAGGGACAAGCTCAAGATTTACCTGCCAGAAAATGGTGCCAATGGGATTTGAATCTCAAACAGTGTTCTCTTTAATACTAGATGATAAAAAGTAGTAATTAGCTTGATTTGGGATAGAATAAAGCGAAGGCATATGGCTCTTTGGTGTTCAAAGGGTAGAATGTAATGCCTATTGTGAAAATGGAAGGGTTGAGTATTACTGCATAGTAATAATGAAAATTACAGTTGGCTGAAGGAGTTCATAGCCCATTATATAATCCCTTTTAAAGTACAGGAACACACCCAGGTTCATTTCCACTGGTGAGTTTGTGCCTTAGAATTTTCAAAACTGTGATTGCATTAAATAGAAAACAAGTCCCAATTTTCAAAATAGTGTCCAAACTTTGAACAAACTGGTTACATAGGGAACCTCAAGGTGCCTCTAGCATGAAATCATACTGATTATTACTTAGGTCTGGTGACTTGATAGACAGCCTATGTCAGCAGAAGGAAAGTTAAGCTAATAAAATTAAGAAACGTGTTAAAATTTCTTGTGATCCATTTCAAAGTTCACCAATGTCTTTTATCCTATGGCGTCTCTATTAAGAAATATACAAAGGATCTGTCTGCTGTGACATCAACTCCTGTTTTTCCTGTTTTACTGGCAAGGCTCCACATAATAAATAGACCTTTTTGTGGTGGGGTTTTTTTGTTGTTTTGTTTTGTTTTTTTGGCCACACAGGTGTCATGCAAACATTCCTGGGCCAGGGATGGAACCTGTGCCACATCAACAGCCCATGTCACTATAGTGACACCAAATCCTTAACCCACTGAACCACAAGATAAATTCCTCATTCTCCAATCAGTAGTTTATGCCTATATGTTTCATTAATATTGCTCCCACTCCCTAGAATGCCTTCCTTTGCCTTGTGAAAATCTTATCTATTCTTCAAGGCCCAGGTAGAAGCTTTTTTTTTTTTTTTTTTTTTTTTGTCTTTTCTTTTTAGGGCCATACCTGTGGCATATGGAGGTTCCCAGGCTAGGGGTCCAATCAGACTGTAGCTGCTGGCCTACACCACAGTCACAGCAACGGTGGATCAGAGCCGCATCTTCAACCTACACCACAGCTCATGGCAACCCTGGATCCTTAACCCAGTGAGTGAGGCCCGCAACTTCATAGTTCCTAGTCGGATTTGTTTCCACTGCGCCACAGGATCTCCCCTAGAAGGCTTTTCGAAGGCTTTCCCAACACAGCAGTCCTACCAATGAGGAGGCTGGTATACTTCAGCATTTTCAACCTGTCATTTACATATTATCATCTTGCATTTGCTGCTATTTATGGGAATTATCCAACCAAATTAGAAATTCCTTTGAAGGCAGGAACTGTGTCTTACTCATCTGTATCCTACATGTACTTACCATAATGCTTAACCCACCTTATGTGCAATATCAGCACTAGATCAAATGATGAAGCTAGATTTTTTTTTTCCCCAAAAAAACTTCCAGGGATAGGAAAATAAGTGAAGTTTTACTAGAAGAACAAGGGATACAGAGAGAAAGGGAGTACATAATGGTCCTTTAGTTCAGACTTGAAATGCTTGGTTTTCTATGTGGATTTCACCCTAGTATAAAGTTACCTTTGCCTTTTTACCCATCATTTAAATCGTCCTTGAAGTATATATTCAACTCTGTTCTTATATTTGCTTTAAGTTTCGTGTTTCTTTATCTTTATTAATATCTGTCTTAACAGTAGTTTAATGTCTGAGTCAGAGTGCTTTTGAGGCAAAGACCAGATCTACTGAATTATTTCTGCATGTGGTATAATTTCTAAATGTGAACTTATTGTTTCTGAAGGTTTTTTTGGTATTTGGGTACCCAGAAGTACCTTGGACTGGGGTGTAACTCTATATTATTCAACTCTTAAAGAGTTTAATGCTGCTTTCTCAAAGCAGTAAAAGCATGCTAAATTTTAAGAGACTTGGACATGAAAAGGCTTATAACCTAAGTACTATACCTAGTGCTATTCCTGTCAATGAATAATTGGGATGAGGAGTGTTTATTCATTAATTTTCTTATTAAAATTACTTAGAGAAAGTTTTATTATTATGGCCCTCCTCCCTGTCTTATAATAAAGACGATGGCTGTTAACTGATTAAATTCACAGGTTGAAATTCCTCTTTCCCCTTTCACCTGCATTTCAGGATATCAATGCTTACAATGGTGAGGAGCCCAAGGAAACGTTACCTTTTCCCATCATTGATGATAAGAGTCGGGACCTTGCCATCCAGTTGGGTATGCTAGACCCAGCAGAAAAGGACGAACAGGGCATGCCTGTGACAGCTCGTGTGGTGAGTTGTAAACATCCATTATATAATCATCATGACTGACCAGGCTATATATGTCCAAGGAAATGCTTGGACCAACTAAAGGAAATGGGAGAATTATCTCCAATTAGGGTATGTCTTGGTGGCACTCTTCACTTATTATCTAAACGCTGGGACAAATAAAAAATTTTCAGCTAAATTTTTTAACTGTTTATTTCACAGCTTTTGGAAATCTACATAAAAGTTATCCTTAGATGTCATCTAGAACTGAGAAATATTTTTCTGTAGTACTCCTGACAACCCTTTCTTTAAAGCAGTGGGTCACAGCCTTCATAAGGCACTCTGGCTTTGAATTCTTATTTGTTCTGTCCTTACCCACCAAACTTAGTCCCTCATCTGCACAAATGTACAACAAACTGAGGACCAGTCTCAACTCCCATTAGTGCTATATTTTTATGACAATCATCTGTCGTAAACATAGTTCTTCCTGAGGCCATTCCTAGGTACAGTTTGCAAATCAGTTTTTCTTGCTGAGACAGCCGGAACCAAATATAATTCTCTTCAAGTTTAGAAAAATAACATGGAAAAGAAAATCATCTGTATTGCAGCCATTCAGATTGAGTGGCATATCCTTCTAGATATCTGGGGATTTTTGTTGGTGTTGTTTTGTTTTGTCATACCCTTGAAAATTTTTAATGACGTAAAAGCTTTCTAAGAGACTTCAATATCAAAAACACTCAAAGAGCTCTTCCTGTTTGTGTGTCTGTGTACTTTGCAGGTATTTATTTTTGGTCCCGATAAAAAGCTGAAACTGTCCATCCTCTACCCAGCTACCACTGGCAGAAACTTTGATGAGATTCTCAGAGTAATTATCTCTCTCCAGCTGACAGCAGAAAAGAGGGTTGCCACTCCGGTTGACTGGAAGGTAAAGATGTTAAAAGGGCAGACTCTCAACTTGCCAGGAAGGCCTGTGGGGGCCAATCTCTAAATGGCCACCTTCAAGTTCTGTGTTACCTGGGGCTGTGTTTCTGGCATGCAGGTACACTGGGAAGAGTTTTTCTCCTGGCTGAGTTTAAGAAGATTTGCTGAGAGGCCATTTTCAGGCTCTTACCACATTTTATACAAAACACAAACTCCCTATATTTTGTTTAGATTATTTGGATAAATAATTGGTCAGAATGATTCCTTTTCCTAAGAAAAGGACATAAAAGGGCATCAAAGTACCTGGTGTATTAATACCCTGAAGCATTTCGTTTCTCCTAAGTTTCAGCCTTTTAGACCCATGTAGAATTCTCTGAAACTTGTTCATGAACTTTGAATATCTAAGATTTCTGCCACAGGTAGGGCATGGAGAATATCACAGGAATGTTTTAACCTACATTTTTTTAATATGCTAACCTGAATACCTGGTTTGGTTATTTTGTTTCTTCTGACAAGCAAGTCATTTAAATTCTGTATCCATGCATTAAGCATACATGCACAGAGCCCAGACAGCAGGCACTGGGAGAGAGCAGTGAACAGTCAATATCAAGTCCCTACCCTCACAGAATTTACACTCCAGTGGGTAGAGGCAGACAATAAGCAAGTTTATAGGCTATGAGGTGACAGTGTGATAGAGAGTGAGCAAGCGGAGGTGGAGAGAAGGAGAGCAGTGGTGAAAGGCTTGGTTTTGTATCTGCCTGTCAAGGAAGGCCTTTCTCTGAAGGGACCTTTGGGAAGGCTCTAAAGAAAACAAGGGACCAAGTCACACATATTTGGGAGGGAAACACACTGCAGACTTGAAGGAACAACAGCTAAGGAGCTTGCCTAACAGTGAGCTTAGCATATTCAAGGAAGAGAAGAGCCAGCATGCCTGGAAAAGCAGCAGCAGGAGGTGGGATGAAGGGAAGGGGATGAGAGAGGAAGCCAGATTCAGTCAAGCAGGACACTAATAACTTAGAATTAAAATTTTAGGAGTTCCCGTTGTGGCTCGGTGGGTCATGAACCCGACTAGTATCCACGAGGATGCGGGTTCCACCCCTGGCCTCACCCAGTGGCTTAAGGATCCAGCCTTGCCATGAGCCGTGGTGTAGGTTGAAGATGCAGCTCAGGTCCTGCGTTGCTGTGGCTGTGGCATAGGCCGGCAGCTGCAACTCTTATTCAGCCCCTAGCCTGAGAACTGTCATATGCCACAAGTGCAGCCCTAAAAAGCAAAAAAGAAAAGGAAAAATAAGAGAGAAATGTCAAAGTGTGGTGGCGAGCCATTACTGGGTTAAAATAGGACTATTTCTTGTTAAGATGGGGAAATACTTCCCCAAAGTGTCAAAACCAAAATTCCTCAGGGGAGGGAGCAAAGGAGACTTAATCAAGCAAAGGAGAATAATCATTCTCATCAGTACCTGTAGCTACTTTTCTAAAATTAATTCTTGCCTTTAGGCTTTAGGATAAGACTCACCATTGTCAATGTCTTTCCATAGAATGGAGACAGCGTGATGGTCCTTCCAAATATCCCTGAAGAGGAAGCCAAAAAACTTTTCCCTAAAGGAGTCTTCACCAAAGAGCTCCCATCTGGCAAGAAATACCTCCGTTACACACCCCAGCCATAGGCTCTCCAAGGAGTTGGTGCTGGAGCTGCTCACTTAGCACCATGAGCCAGAGGATGCCAGCAGCCCCTCTCATTTTCCTGCAGCAGTTCCATAAAAACATCCTGGTGTGATCTCAGCCAAGGTCTTTAGGTTGCTATACTACTAGCTTATTAAATGAAAATGGCACTAAAAATTCCTTGGGATTCTTTGCTCTGTGCCTTCAGCAGCATTCTCTTCTCTTCACCTATCAGCTCTCTGCCAACTCTCTGAAATGTGAGGCTCATCTTGTTGGATCTCTGCAGGGTCAATAAGATGGTATCAGTTTATGGTTGAAAGAAATCGGCTTTGCTCCATCAGAGATTGACTATCAGGCTTTTTTGTTTTGTTTTGTTTTGTTTTTTAGCTATTCTAATCAAATCCTCTCTTCTGTTACCCATTTTGGAAAGCAATAGAACGTGGGGTTCAACTTCCCTGTACACATCTAAGTACAGAACCTAAGGATGTAGAGTACTCCAGATGTTCTTCAGTATTCCATGTTTTGATCACAGCTGGGAAAAACTTTTTCAATTCTGTACTTTTCCAGTTGATGACTGAAGCTGGGGGAGGGATCTTTAAATACTTTGCTATCAAGAAATTTTTTCATTGAATTTCTGTTGAAAGGGGGCAACTACAGAAAAGGTTCCCCTTCCCTGCCAGGGAGGTGTACCAGAAGGCATGAGCAGTACAACCAGTGCCAGGTGCCTTTCAAAGTATCTCTGGATGTCGGTCTGCTCTATGATGAAGTGCCCATGAAAGTGCACACCTTGGCAAGAGAGGACAATTGGAAATGTTCTACTATAGAATTAGTCATAAGTGGGGGAGGGGGGCTATTTTCTGAATTTTGCTTTTTAGGAATCAGCAAATAAACCCTTTGTTAAAATGCAATCAGAGAATTCTGTTGTCATGTTTTGAACTACTACTTTAGATGTGTGCCCTGGGGGCAGATGTTTCCTTTTTAGTGGGATTGACCCTGGTGCTTTTCTCTGAAGACAGGGAGATAAAATTTCACATAATGAAAAGGGTGGGGCAACCGATGAACACGTGATTTCACCACCTACTTTGCTTCTTTGGGTTACTTGCCTAGATCCTGTGGACTGTGCGACGCTTGCTGTAAAGAGCTCTCCTTAACCTAACGTTTTTGTGGGACTGTTGGGTTTAAGAATATGAACCTTGAGAATAATGGGACATCTGTGCTCTTCTGGAAAGGGTATTAAGTACTCTGACTTAGAGTCTCTCAGACTTATACTGTTCTAATTAGTCCTGGGTTTAGAAAGAAGTGTCCCATACCTGTTCAAATCTTTTTCATGTAACCCTCTATATTTTTTTGAGTAGAATTGTGTAAAACATGGTCCCTGGTACCATGTTTTATAGAAGTCGCTTTGAGAAATCAAGTTATTCTTAAGTCCTCGTCTGGCTTCGACTTTCTTTCATGGTAACAGTTCAAAGTCTAAATCTCCAACACTAATTATTCAAACTTGAGTCTTATCTTTACTGATCAATGGAACACTGGCCATTGAATTTTATAAATTCAAAATCAAATTCATCAATTTTCCCCCAATAAATATTTTGCCCCTCTTATCACTCTCTCAGGCACCCAAACCTTGGTGTTTTGTTTGGCTGTATCTATCTACCCATATAGATGATGTCAGCATAAAAATGCTGAAAAGCTCAAGGAAAAAGGAGGTCATGAACCCTCAAATTGAGCTCTGACTCTGACACTAAGCAGGATGAAGCCCTGAGACTAAAAGCATTCTTTTCCAAATATAAAATGTTAATCAATGAACATGCATTGCCAGGGTAGAGGTGATGACACGTACATTTTTTAATACACTATTGGGCATGGGGAGGAGAGTCTGCCTTTCTAGAATTATTGCTCTCAATTTCCACGGGGAGAACAGATTTAATAAATCCAAAGACGTATTAACAGAAAGTGAATTATATGGCCCTTGTGGCTATGAGAAAAGTATAAGAATTTGAGAGGCAGCGTACCATATGACTTCTCAAGGAATCATCAAATGCTTAGGCTAATTTAGATAGATTAGTAAAGTGATAAATTTGAGTCCCATGTGTGGTCTTGTTTAAAGTCTGACCTCACCTCCAACCTCTACCCTAAGGGTAGGAATCTGCATTGAAAAGCTCAAGATGGGGTAAGAAGCCAGAACAGCTGTTTCTAAAGGGCCAAGTCAAGATGTCAATTATTGGATGCAGTGAACTGACAGTGATTACTCCATTTGACCCCATCCCTTCAGGACAACACAAATTGAGGAAATACAACTTTGACTCAAAGGGTGCATTAACTAATTAAAAGGTCATTGCCACCTTCTTGTCAGTGATTAGCTCAGAAATGGACATGTGATTCAGTTCTTGGGATTGAGACACAAATAGAGGATTATCAGAGTTTCTAAAGAATTCTTGACTCGAGAGCAACTGGAAGCCTCTTTTTCTCTCACACTGAATATGAACAAGAAAACATGAAGCACGGATTGCTGCTGGCAGTTGACTTACAGCCTGGGAGCTGGAGTCCAGCCATAGGATGAGGCTGTAAAGGTCAACAGCCAAGTGGAGAGAAAGAAAAAAACCTTGATCCTCCGTCATCACCAATCTACCTACCAACTGTGAACCCCTCCTACTTCTGGACTTCTATTAAGTAAAATAATAAATTACCTTAGTGTTCAAGCCTTTTGAATTGGGTTTTCTGCTGCCTGAGGCCAAAAGCATCCTGATGTAGCTGGAGTGAAGTATTGTCCTCTAGTTGTTTCAAATACTTGGCAATATGCCTCATAAGCAAGATGGTAGAGCAGACATTTGTTTTCTGCTTCTTCTTCATCCCCTACCCTGTGGATCTCAAGCCTCGATATGTATTAAATCACATGAAGAGCATGTTAAAATGCAGAGGTCAGGGGCCTACCCCCAGAGATTGAGTCTACAGGTGACCAGAAGTTCATCTGGAGCACAGGTAATTGCGATAAGAGTGCACAGCAGACACTGCAGCTGACCCAATACCCATTTCCCTTTATTCTTTACTAAAAGACCTAGATTGTATTAAGGGTGACAAAGTGAGTTGCCAGTTAAAATTCATCTTACAGTGACAAATAGGTATAGTCATGTGACGGTGCTGCCCCCAGGGTGGGGGTCCCTTCCTACTAAAAGCAAAGCTCAGTAATGAGAAAGGAACTTGCCTTACTGAAAAGCAAATGGGATGCCTGAGTGACAGATGTTGTTTTGCCACCCTAAGGATGAAAGCACAGGCCAAGAATGGAGAGGAGCCTAAAAAGAGCCTGGGTCTGTGATAACTTCCTTTAGCAACCAGTCCTGTGGTTTCTGTAATGTGCAGCCACATCTGACATTTGTTGAGACACAGGTGCCCTACAGGCCACTCTGAGAAATACTGCCCTATTCTAGCTATCCGAAAAGTTCTTAATAGTTAGGCTTGACTTTTTTCTCATGTTTCCTTCTATTCTTCCATTACGGTTTACCCTGGAGTAGAGAATCATGTGTTCTTTTAAAATCTTAAGATGAAAAGGAATTATGGATTCTAAATAATCAGACCATAAAATTTAATTTTATTTGACTTTAAAATAAAATGAAAAGTGATATCAAAAATAGTATGCAATGTAAGCTTGTTAATTTCTCTTAAGCTTTGCTTTCAGAAACTGAGATTATGGAATAGAGTTCCATTTTCCAATATTTACTAAACTGGGAATGGGGGAAATAGCTTTGAAAAAATGTTAGGGAGATACTTACTATAGCAATATCACAAATCAAAATTATACATCATATGCTTTAGATAGTAATATGTTAATTTACGCTTGTGATAACTTGTACTCTATTATAACTTGCCCTCAGCTGGATACAGGATTTCATTTGCTAGGCCATAAATTTTAGGATATATTATCCTGAAGAATTTTGAACATCTCAAGTATAATGTAACAACTTAAAATCAGAGCTTTTGGAGCAGTCCATCAATCACCTGTAAAATAAATGCAGCAGTAAATTGTTTTAGCAATTTCTAAATAAACTCCTTGCCAGATCATCGTTCGGCACTTGAGTCAGGATATTAGCTTGGTCTTTAACCTGACTCCACATATCACATTAGTGCCATTAATATCCTTTTCTAAAATGGGTTCCAGCTTCCAACTATAAAAGAAAGTCAGAATTAAAAGTGTTAGACTATGAACATTCCAGAAAAAAAAAACTTAAATCATAAAATCAGAAAACTTACTGAAAAGTTTTCATTTTATTATCTGGAACACCCCCTTTTTAAAAGACCTGACATATTAAGGACTTCGAGTAAGTATGTGTGCATCTATCTCTATGCCATCTAAACACCATCTTGTAAAGAGATACATTAATTCAATTAGAGTAGTCTATCAAAGGTACACTTAAATGTTAGGAGAGTAAAATTCCAGTTAACTTTGTGACTGGTTTCAAGGTGAACTGGAAACTTTTCCTAAATTGGAATGAGAATTTTTTAAATAATGGACCCCAGAAAAGAGTGGCAAATGAGGAGTCAAATCACTAGATTTTCCCATTTGTGCAAAAGGGTCCCATTTAGATGAGGAGAGGATAACCTAGGAAGACTGCCTACAGAGAATGAAGTTGCTTTGTTTAAAGGAATCAATAACTGTAAGTTTGGTCAATGCAGCTTTCTTTCCCCCAACACACTGCAAACCACCCTGACTGTCATAAATGATGGTGGCAGGACAAGCATTTCCATTAGAGGGGTTTTAGGGTAGCTATCTGGTTGGGGTTGTGATGGGCCAAGGGACGTCTCATGAAGCTGCACCTACACAGCCATCATTTTTCTTTAGAGGACATGCTGATTGGAAGTGACTTGGCAACTGGTGCAGCCCATTCTTGGCACCATGACTGCTACGTGGCCCACTTCCACATTTGCCTGGTGCCCTGTTGCTCTGTCTTTTCCTCCACTCCACTCAGCAGTGGGCTTTGGCCCAAATGAGAGCTGATATGGGCCCTCACTGAGTAATGAGCTTTGCAGGCTACACTTCTTCCCACCAGACTTGTCTCTACTCTGTCCTGGCCCAACGTGACCAGCCCTCTCCTCGTCACCTCTAGGCACAGTTTCTGGCACTTCCCAAACTTTTCTAAATTAGCCCTGATTGCTGAGGAAACTAGGAAAAGGTGTCAGACAAAAACCTAAGTGACTCTCCATAATAAAATGTTTTGCGTTATCTTGTTTTATCTTAGACTCATACAAATTTGTCATCCTACTCCATGGTATGTTTGTTTCAATATAAAACGTAATAACCTAACAGTAAAACGAATTCAATTCTCCCTTTGAAAGATCATCAAGTAAAACTGATATCGAGGGAAGATGCCTATGATCAAGCTCTGCTCCACAAACCCTCACCAGGGACACACACATCCACGGGAAGTCATGCTCCAAAGAGAAGGATCCATATTCAAACCCTAATGTCTAACCATATGCATGATGAATGGTCCTCCCACTCCCTAATCTCAGAGATCCCTGCTTTTGATTAAATGTTGGGGGAAGGAGTTGGGAGTTGGGGGAATGGGAGAGCGAGAACTGGGGCAAAATTATTATATTTTTCAAAAATATTCTATGATTTAATTTTTCAGTAGTTCAGGTAAGCCCTGATCCCAATGTTTCCATATTAATAAGCTTCCGCTAAGAGTCTCTTTTCACACCACCTACATGTCACTACCTGACTTCATAATCTACTTTTGCTCTGCGGTTTAATATTCACAATGAGAAAAATCTAATCAAGGTGTCAAGTTTATTACCTCATCTTTTCGCTTCCAGTTATAGTCTCTCTTGGTCATTTCAAAACTGGTGTGGGCTGAGCCAATCCAAATAAATGTGTGAAACAGAAAAATTCAATTAGGAACTTAAGAGTATAGATAGCAGGAGAATATTCAAAATCTCAATTTACTTTCTCCTTGTAAGTCTCCCCTTTCCCTTCTCTCCTTTCAAAGAGGCTTTTTTACTTTCTTCCCCCTCAAGCAGGTTTGTTACTAGGCTCCCCAAAGTCCAATACAACACAAGAGGGAGTGGCTTGGACTGCAACAAACTGTAAAGTATCTGCTTCCCCTACAGGAGCCAGCGCTTCTCAGCTCTATCAGATTATTGCCACATATGAGGGCTGAGGGTTGGCAGACTTTATGCAAATGAGAAATAATGAGACATACACTATTGATAAAATGTTACTTTGTGCAAACAAGTTGAAATCATAGAACACCCCCCCCACACACACAAATTAACAATTCATTTAGAATGTCTAAGCTAGCAGAGAACACAAATTGCAAGCACCAGGATGGTGCTCATGAGAGGAGCAAATCAAAGATTACCATGTTTTCAAGCTGGGTAGCTGCAAAAATGGTCACTTGGTAAATGCTGAGCACTGAATGAAAGATCTTGAATGTATTTTCCCTAGAGCAAGGCCTTCCTATTTAGTCTTCTTTTAGAATGAATACAAATGAGTGCTAAGCCCATTTAGTGACAATAATTACTTAGTGACTATCAAAGGGCACCTCAAAGTAAGTCAGTTGAGCTGTGGCTGGGATCATGGTTTGGAATATTCAGTGAACATGGGTCAGGTTCCATATTCCATTGGGTTGTTAGAGAACCCTGGCTTCCCACACCTGGGCCTGCTATGTGAGTCTACACCCCCCCTACTCCTGCTCTGCTCTGCAAAGGACTATGAGGCTCCAGCCTGCAGGACCAGATTACAAGGTGCCATCCCCCCACAAGGGTATAGGGAGAGAAACATGAGAAAGAGCCATCAGAATTTCAGTGTTTAGAAGTTTCTCACATGTGACCTCCCAGAAGCAATGTGGCAGCTGGGGTGGACCTAAGAATGGAGATGGTGATAAACATACACAATGCCCTGGAATCATTTTCTTAGAATGAAATGAATCTTAAACATATCAGAAGTCCTTCTCAACGGTTTTCCTACCAGTGAAGGGCTACTCCTCACCCATAGCCTTGGTGTTGCTATTTTTAACAGGCTCAGATGCTTGGATAATCAGCAGCTTGCTTAAATCTGAAGTTCCCTGCACCTAAAGGAAAAAAGTCAAAATTAGTCAAACGGGCATTTTTTTTAAATCTCTAACTAGCTCCCTTGTTAACCTTTCCAAAGAATATAAGAAATAAGCCAAAACCTAGAACTGGGCCTCCAACCTAAGCTCTATTTTTTTCACTTCAAATCCTCTTCAACGTTGTTTCAAGAAGTTGGACCAGCAAATTATCTTTTGTATGTTTATTGACATCAGAAAGGAAATTTCTTGTAACCAGTTTGGAAAATGGAATCCCCAGCATCCACTGAGTTACTTTTACTCCAATACTGACACGCAAGGGCCCAGGGCGCAGATGGAAATAAAGCACTTTCCTAGAGTTTTGCCCCATGCACCACAAAATCTGTCCTCCCAGGAGTTCCCATTGTGGCGCAGTGGTTAACGAATCCAACTAGGAACCATGAGGTTGCGGGTTCGATCCCTGGCCTTGCTCAACGGGTTAAGGAACTGGCTTTGCTGTGACTGTAGTGTAGGTTGCAGACGCGGCTCAGAACCTGTGTTGCTGTGGCTCTGGCGTAGGCCGGTGGCTACAGCTCCAATTTGACCCCTAGCCTGGGAATCTCCATATGCCACGGGAGCAGCCCAAGAAATGGCAAAAAGCCAAAAAAAAAACTGTCCTCCCAGAACACAAGGAGCACACAAGTAACAATTTTAACTGTCATTTCTAGATATTATCTAGATATTATTACATAACATCTCATTTAATCCTCACAAGAACCTTATGAGATAGCTGCCTCTTTTATTCTCATTTACTAATAGGAAGCTGAAGGCACCTTTCCGAGCTCACGCAGCTAGTGGGCACAGGGATCAGGTTTTAAATCCATGTAGGCTTGACCCCAAACCAAAGTGTCTTAACAAACTAAACAGTGGGGATTGTTCCCATTTGCCCCATCACTTGTTTCAAAGCTCAAGTGATTTTCATTTTCTATTAGAAAACATTTCAACTACCTCCATCCCCCGAATTGTTGAAAGGTTGATGAAATGAGAATGTTATGAAAGGGGTAAATACACTTTTTAGGAGTATCAACTTTTCCAGGACATAAATTATCATTCAATTCATGACCTTTCCCAGCCTGAACAAGAAGAAAGGGTCTCTCCCAAAGAGGAGAAACTTGTTAGCAGATTAAAGAGATGTCAGCTCTTCTCACCACCTCTTGGTTCTCCCATTCCTGAGCTCTGTCCTCCCATCCCCTCTGGAGTGCAATGGCAGGTGGTTTGGCGAATTAGAGACCATGCTTCTACTCTTCCCATCCCTGTTATGTTCTAGATGTTCACATTTCCTTCTTCCATACAGAGGTATGGAATGATGAGACCCAGGGCCCTGTCAAGTTGAGGGCCCATAGCCCCTAAAGTGGCAACAAGTGACATGGTCCCTACTCATCTTCCCTCTTATCAACCAGTGCAGATACTTCCAGGGCCATGCTAGCATGTGGTGCTGATGCCTTGTTGTGATCTAGGAAAGAACATACCCTATCCTTCTTCTGGGGAGGCACAGCCCATGTCAGGGCAAACAGCTTGGCAAGCAGAGAGCAGGCAAATTCCTGCCCCATCTGTCCCTCAGTGACACCCATGTACAAGGCACAACTTGCACAACAGTACACAGAAGCCCTGTTTACATTTTGATTATTTTGTAATGGGCAGGTGAAAACTGTAGGGTCTTTCTAGGTTAAATTTCTTTTACTTTTTATTTTTATTTTTTAGGGCCACAGCTACAGTACATGGAAGTTTCCGGGCTGGGGGTCAAATTTAGAACTGCAGCTACCAGCCTACACTACAGCCACAGCAACACCAGGTCTGAGCCGCAGCTGTAAGCTACACCACAGCTCACAGCAACACTGGATCCTTTACCTCACTGAGCAAGGTCAGGGATCGAGCCCACATCCTCATGCATACTAGTCGGGTCTGTTACTGCTGAGCCACAATGGGAACTCCATAGGTTAGATTTCTTTTTAAGGTGGTCAGTTGAGTTTTAAAGTCACTTATGGGGCACCATGAACAGAAAATGACTCTATAAATGCTCTTCCTTACCTGTTCACAGGTTTTAGGTAAAATGCAAGGTGCAAGATATGGTATCTCTGTCTTAGTATCAATAACACTGCCGTACACAACAATAACGAATTTCATGTTCACATTATCAATAGTCACTTCGTTATAGCTCGATAAAGTCTCCACATATGCATGATTGAGCACCACGCATTTCTGAAACGTTAAGTCCTAAAATAAAATAAAATAAAATCAGATTTTTTTCCCTATAACTCATACAAAATCACTCATGGTATCAAGAAGAAAGAAAATTCCAATGAAAAGATGCTCAACATCATTTAATCATCAAGGAAATAAAAACCAGCTCACATTTATCAGAATGGCTATCATAAAAAAAACAACAAATAACAAGCACTGGCAAGAATGTGGAGAAAGCCTTCATGCAGTGTGGGTGGGATTGTAAACTGGTGTAACCACTATGGGAAACAGCATGGAGGGTCCTCAAAAAATTAAAAATAAAACTACCATATGATCCAGCAATGCCACCCCCGGGTACTTACCTGAAGAAAATGAAGTTTTGGCAATTAGGAATAAAGCCACTAAGAACATCAGTGTGTAGGTTTTTGTGTGGACATACGTTTTGAACTTCTTTGGGTAAATATCAAGGAGTGATTGCTAGATCATATGGCAAGAGTATGTTAGTTTTGTAAGAAATCTCCAAACTGCCTTCTGAAGTGGCTAAACCACTTCACAGTCTCACCAACAATGAATGAGAGTGCCTGTTGTTCTACACCCTGGCAAGCATGTGGTGCCCTCAGTGTTCCAAATATAGGCCAATTAATATGTGTGTGGTGGTAACATGTTGTTTTAATTTGCGTTTCCCTGATGATATATGATGTGAACCATATTTTCCTGTTTATTTGCCATTCATGTAACATTGGTGAGGTGTCTGTTATGATCTTTGGCCCATTTTTTAAATCAGGCTTTTTGTTTTCCTATTGTTGAGTTTTTAAAGCTCTTTGTATATTTTGGATAATAGTTCTTTATGTGATATGTCTTTTGCAAATATTTTATTCCAGTCTGTGGCTTGTATTCCCATTCTCTTGAGACATGCTAATTTTTTAACCCAATATTTATATCCAGTCTCACAATTCAATGTATATTGCTGAAATTCAAATCTATCACTTCCTCAGTTACTGACTCACAGTAGGTGCTCAAATAATTATCAAATGAGATGTAAACATACAATTGTATATTATGCCAGTCCAAGAACAAACTTGAACTACCTTTTGGACAGAAAGTTCATAGACAAGGCTCAGTAAACTCAATCAAGATTTGAAAAGCCAGATTAATATATATTAACGCAGATACAGTAGACTATAATCAACACCAGGCTGAGTGTTCATTAACCCATTCTAACTAATGCTATGTTTGATTTCTGGGGCTCTACCTATTAAGATTTGCTGAATCTACTTTATTATTTTTAAGGAATGACTGCAGGTAGCCTTAGAAAATTAGCCATCACAGGGGACTGACAACCCACAAGAAGTCAGGATAAGAGAGTAGTGAAAATCCTGGAATCTTTAAAAGATCAGACACAATGGAGTTCCCATCGTGGCTCAGTGGTTAACGAATCCTACTAGGAACCATGAGGTTTCGGGTTTGATCCCTGGCGTTGTTTAGTGGGTTAAGGATCCGGCATTGCCGTGAGCTGTGGTGTAGGTCTCAGACGTGGCTCAGATCCTGTGTTGCTGTGGCTCTGGTGTAGGCCAGTGGCTACAGCTCCGATTAGACCCCTAGCCTGGGAACCTCCATAGAAAAGACAAAAAATAAAATAAAATAAAAAATAAAAACAGCAGACACAACCTTCCTTTCTGTCTTTGTCTCCAAAATATGAAATCCATTTTGTAAAAAATACAGCAAATAAAATTTCATTCATATTTTAATCATGTGACTTACCTCATCAACAAGACTTGATTCAAAATACTGATAGGCAATACTGAGAGCAAGCTTTAGCCATATTTTATATTCCAGGGATGGCCAGAAGACATCAAAACCTTCATATAAATCCTCCAGGGAGATAAAGCAGGCCTGAAACAACAAGGTATCAAGCAATAAGCTTGATTCAAAACTAAATCACAAGACAATCAAAAAAAAAGATGCCTATAGATTTCATCTTCACCTTCTAGAAAAACTATCAACTCTGGCACAGTAATTATGATACACTGCCATTTAAGATGATAAAAATGTACAGTCCAATTAAAGCTATAGACTTAATATTAGGCCAGGAAATTTTATACCAATCAATAGCTATGATAAAGGACACTGCTCATGAGCCCAAGATTAAGGAACTAAGCCACATAAACTTGCCTATTTTTATTGCCAGAGTAGATAAAGTGGGCTCATTCACGGTATTTGTTTCTATAGCAAAGTGCCAGTCTGAATAAGGAGGGTGACTCAGAATTCAAGGTACCAGAACGTTAGTGAATTCAGTTCAGCCCTGTGAATACATTTATGCCTTCTATCCTCATCCAAAAATGAAACATATGAAACTGATGAGGCAACATTCCCTTCTGGGTTTGTCACCCTCCTCAAACTCTGGACCCTGATCTACTGCATCTAACGGTCCCTAAAACTTAAGAATTCTTTGCAAATTGGAAAATTTCTATTTGAATCCCCCACAGCTAGCGGAACATCAGGTCACTGATTTGCTAAATAAACTTCTTACTTAGCAAGTGAAAAATGGAGGAAAGAGCAGTGAAAAACCAGAACTCTTTTTTTATTTTTTGTCTTTCTGACATTTCTTGGGCCACTCCCATGGCATAAGGAGGTTCCCAGGCTAGGGGTCGAATCGGAGCTGTAGCCGCCAGCCTGCACCACAGCCACAGCAACACGGGATCTGAGCCGCGTCTGCAACCTACACCACAGCTCACAACAAGGCCAGATCCTCAACCCACTGAGCAAGGCCAGGGACGAAACCCGAAACCTCATGGTTCCTAGTCAGATTCATTAACCACTGAGCCATGACGGGAACTCCAACCAGAACACTTTTTAAAAGTGCTCTCATCATGGGGGCCATTTATTGAGCACCTAAATATGCCAAGCACCTTACGTATGTACTTTCCTTATCTTCATAACACCGTAAGTTAGGTATATTATCTTTTAATTAAAAAAAAAAAAAAAAGTGGAGTTCCCATCTTGGAGCAGCAGAAATGAATCCGACTAGGAACCATGAGGTTACAGGTTCGCTCTCTGGCCTCACTCAGTGGGTTAAGGATCCGGTGTTGCTTGTGAGCAACAAGTGGTCATAGATGCGGCTTGGAACTGGTGTTGCTTCAGCTGTGGTGTAGGCCAGCAGCAACAGCTCCAATTGGACCCCTAGCCTGGGAACCTCCATATGCCACGTGAACAGTATGTCAGGGTGTGACATACAAACTATTGAATGTAAAATAGGCACTAGGATGTATTGTACCACTTGGGGGAATATAGACAATATTTTGTAATAAGTGTAAATGGAAAGTAACCTTTAAAAGTTGCATAAAAAATTTTTAAATGATCATAAAACACTCTCCCCACCCCCAGATCCCATGGCAGCTGTGAGACATTAAATTGGCATTCTCTCAGCTAGTCTACACTGCTTCACAATAGCTGGATGGGTGACTGACTAAAGATATCAAAATCCAGAGGAAGAGAAGACACTGGCCCTCTTTGAGGAATAATTAACTAGCAACCCATAATACAGATAGAACCAGTTTCTTACCTGTAAAATAGTTTCACAGATGGCAGTATATTCAAACTCACGCTTAAGCAGACAGCACAGCTCTCCAATTATGTCCCCGCTAGTACAGTACTCTGTAAACCTGGATGTGGACTCTCTTTCAGCCCTTAGGCTCCTCTCTATTCCAAAGGTTGGAGGTGAACTCTGCAGCTGCAAATGGAAACAAAATTAAAAGCCCTTGACCAAAACCTAGGAGCTCCCTCTGGTTCCTACAATTATTATGACAGCAGGAAAAGCCTTTATGAATCCTTTCAGGTGTGAAGGAGGAATAAGTCTTTGTAAAAATCATGGTTTCCAATCCTTTCAATAAGTGGTGCTGGGAAAACTGGAAAGCTACATGTAAAATATAAATTAGAATACTTCCTAATACCATACACAAAAATAAACTCAAAATGGATTAAAGACCTAAATATGAGATTGGATACTATAAAACTCCTAAAGGAAAACTTAGGCTGAACACTCTCTGACATAAACCATAGCAATATCTTCTCAGATCCACCTCCTAGAGTAATGACAATAAAATTAAAAATAAACAAATGGCTTCTAATTAGACTTAAAAGTTTCTGCACAGCAAAGGAAACCCTAAAGAAAATGAAAAGAAAATGCACTGAATGGGAGAAACTATTCACAAATGAAGCAACTGACAAGGGATTAATCTCCAAAATGTATAAACACTCTGCAGCCCAATACCAAGAAAAAACAAACAACCCCATGAAAAAAATGGGCAGAAGATCTAAACAGACAGTTCCCCAAAGAAGACATAGATGGCCAAAAAACACATGAAAAGATGTTTGACATCACTAATTATTAGAAAAATGCAAATCAAAACTACTATGAGGGGAGTTCCCGTTGTGGCTCAGTGGTTAACGAATCCGACTAGGAACCATGAGGTTACGGGTTTGATCCCTGCCCTTGCTCAGTGGGTTAACGATCCGGCGTTGCCGTGAGCTGTGGTGTAGGTTGCAGACGCGGCTCGGATCCCGCGTTGCTGTGGCTCTGGCGTAGGCCGGTGGCTACAGCTCCGATTCAACCCCTAGCCTGGAAACCTCCATATGCTGCGGGAACGGCCCAAGAAATAGCAACAATAACAACAACAACAACAAAAAAAAAAAAAAGACAAAAGACAAAAAAAAAAAAAAAAAAACTACTATGAGGTACCACCTCACACCAGCCAGAATAACCATCGTCAAAAAGTCCACAAATGATAAATGCTGGAGAGGGTGTGGAGAAAAGGGAACCCTCTTACACTATTGATGGGAATGTAAATTGGTGCAACCACCATGGAAAACAGTATGGAGATTCCTCAAAAAACTAAAAATAGAATTACCATTTGATCCAGCAAGCCCATTCCTGGGCATCTCTCCAGAGAAAACCATGACTCAAAAAGATATATGTACTCCAATGTTCATTGCAGCACTATATACAATAGCCAAGACATGGAAGCAACCTAAATGTCCATCAACAGAGGAGTGGATAAAGAAGATGTGGTACATACACACAATGGAATATTATTCAGCCATAAAAAAGAATGAAATAATGGCATTTGCAGCAATATGGATGGACCTAGAAATTATCATGCTAAGTGAAGTCAGACAGTGTGACACCAAAGCCATATGCTATCATTTATATGTGGAATCTAAAAAAAGGACACAATGAACTTCTTTGTGGAACAGATACTGACTCACAGACATGGAAAAGTTATGATTACCAACTGGATTGTGGTGATTGTTGCACAACTATAAACATAATAAAATTTTTTGAGTTTTAAAAAAATAACAAACATTTCAACATCGAAAAAAAAAAAAATCACAGTTTCTTTCACATTTCAACTCTCCAAGGCAAAGACTGTTCCTAATCTTTAGCTTTACAGATAGATGACCGCTATTTACCTGCCTTACATTAAAATCCCACCAAAAGTAGTCATTGCAGGAGTTTCCACCATGGCACAGTGGTTTAGGAATCTGACTGCTGTGGCTTGGGTCACTGTGGAGGTGTGTGCTCATTCTCGGCCTGGCATGGTGGATTAAAGGATCCAGCATTGCCACAGCTGTGGCATAGGTCACAGCTGTTGCTGATTCAGTTCCTGGCCCAGGAAATTCCACATGCTGTGGGTGCGGCCATACAAATAAAATTTAAAAAAAAAAAGTCATTGCAGTCTGTCACTAATGCAGGCACACACTCTGAGTGTCCTAGATATTCTTAGCATAATAGGCTAGTGATTGAGGTGGAAAAAACTTTTGATTGCATGGATGCATAAATCAGGTATCATGAATTAATATGCCTCCAAACAAAATCATGATTTCAGTAGAAGCCTTGCCTCCCTTAAGATGCTTAAGAATAATTACCATGAGACATTAATAGAAAAAGGTCCTAGGATAACACAGGTTGGTTGGTTATTTCATGAAAAGAACTGGTAGGCCCATTATAGGTAAAAGAAAGGTATCAGATTTCAGGAAGAAGATGCAGGAATCAACCAGAGGGATTACAGAACTTCCAGGAAGTTTTTAGCTGTGAATTTCAGAGCAAGGCTATTACTGTTCAAGACACAAGAAACAGGGGAGGGAGGGAATGGTATTCAGTAAAGGAGTTGCTATGAAAACTGCACTCTCTACTAGTGATTACCATTCAAACTTTTAGAGGCATTCATGCTTCCAAACAACTTTGACATTTTTCAATCTATTTTTTTAAGGTAATAACTTTATTTTGTTTGTTTGTTTTGGCACAACATGCAGTGGCTTCATGTGGGATGTCAGTTCCCAGACTAGGGATTGAACCTGGGCCTCAGCGGTGAAAATGCCCAGTCTCAACCACTAGTCCACAAAGGAAGTCCCTTAATTTAATTGTGAATGCAGTTTAAAGACCCTTTGATAAAGACTATCTCTGCTTTTTACAAAGCAACAAAGAGGATAGTACCTGTGGGAAGCAGAATTCTAAAGAAATCTTTCCAAGATTCCTATCTCTTTGTTATTCAATCCGACATTAATCTATGAAGTGCTATGGGGGGGGGGGTTTGCAGATAGAATTAAGGTTACTAATAAACTAAACTTAAAGAGATGATCCTGGATTATCCTGTTCGCCCAACATAATCACATGAGCCATTCAAATGTAAAAAAGGAAGTGGTCATCAAAGGAGGGATGCATGCAAATGAACTGATTTCTCTGTCCATCAGTTTTCTCATAGGGCTGATACAAGGATTAAATGTCATAACATACTGCCATTCTCGACCATCCTTTTTAATGTCACAACTAGCCTCCTCATCTCTCCTTCACTGTTAGCATACTATATATTTAACTGACATGTTTTGTTCATTGTCCCATCTCCTTCTATGACTCTACTAGAAATTAAACTCTAAGAAGTCAGGGATTTTTGTTTGTCAATACTATACTTAGAATAAACAGTACCCGCTGCATGAAAGTAGTGAAGTAAATATTTGTTGAATGAATGAATTGAAAAGTACCACTTAATGCTATACATGTTAGCATTACATTTACTATAGCCATTTATTTCCATGACTAATTTTGATATTTTAAGGTCTGAAACAGCCATCCCAAAAAGAGAAAGCCAATTATCTGTACTATAATAAGGGTTTGTCACTTGTAACTGTCATCTAGGATATAGGAATTATTTAGGTCTAGCAAGGGTTTATCATGGATTTAGCTACTAGTATTCAGTCTCTAAAGGATTCTTGTCCCTAGCACTATACTGACACCAAAATCCTTCTATAGCTAAAAGTTGTATGATCTTCCTCTTGTTTGATCTCTGTTAAGAATTTGATATTGTGGTCTATTATTATTATTGTTGTTGTTGTTGTTGTTTTGCTTTTTGCCTTTTAGCGCCACACTGGAAGCATATGGAAGTTCCCAGGCTAGGGGCTGAATTGGAGCTGCAGCTGCTGGCCTACACCACAGCCACAGCAATGCCAGATCCAAGCCGCATCTGCAACACTACACCACAGCTCACAGCAACACCAGATCCCTAACTCACTGAGCAAGGCTGGGGATTGAACCCATATCCTCATGGATACTAGCAGGGTTCATTTCTACTCAGCCACAATGGGAACACACCCTATTATTCTTCCATTCTTGACTGTGGTTTCCTTTTAAGTAACCCTCCTTAAGTAGGGTTAAGAATCAGGTTCCTGGAGTTCCCGTCGTGGCGCAGTGGTTAACGAATCCGACTAGGAACCATGAGGTTGCGGGTTCGGTCCCTGCCCTTGCTCAGTGGGTTGACGATCCGGCGTTGCCGTGAGCTGTGGTGTAGGTTGCAGACGAGGCTCGGATCCTGCGTTGCTGTGGCTCTGGCGTAGGCCGGTGGCTACAGCTCCGATTCAACCCCTGGCCTGGGAATCTCCATATGCCGCGGGAGCGGCCCAAGAAATAGCAACAACAAAAGACAAAAAGACAAAAAAAAATAAAAAAATAAATAAATAAAAAAAAGAATCAGGTTCCTTATCTGAATATTGTATAAAATACTGTTCCTCACAGAATTGTTGTAAGGAATAAGTAATAAATACGAAAGCATTTTTTAAAATAGGAAGCACCTTTCAGATGGTGGGTATTATCATTATATCTTAGCTGCAATGTTCACTCTGAATAGAAACAGTTTCATTTGGAAAAGAAATTATTTAAAACTTTGTAAACGTCTTGGTTCCTAAGTTTCTTCTTATGTGATTAATTACATATTAGAAAATATATTTTCAATAAAGAATAAATGGTCCCTTACAATTGCCATTCCTGAAATAATTAAGTAGATTCCTTGTGGCATTTCACCTTCTTTACAAATGATATCTCCATAGTCAAAATAGGCAAGTTTGGCTCTATCCTGAGAGAAAAAAAGAAGAAAAGAAAACAAAAGAAAAAGAATCAACATAAATCTTCATAATCTCCTTTTCCAAATAGAAATATGATTTTTTTTTCCCACTGTACAGCAAGGGGGTCAGGTTATCCTTACATGTATACATTGCAATTACAGTTTTTCCCCCACCCTTTCTTCTGCTGCAACATGAGTATCTAGACATAGTTCTCAATGCTATTCAGCAGGATCTCCTTGTAAATCTATTCAGAAATATGATTTTAAAGCAAAAATACTTAAATAAGATTTTCAAGCTAAAAAGTAGCATAAACTCCAGCTGTATTCTTTGGTTTCTTAATGAATTATAATGTTCTGACATACCTCAGTAACTCCTAGGAAAAAAGGAACAAGCCAGAAAACCGCAGGCTTTGTGATTAGGAACCTACAAGAGTGACTGGTAGAAACACCCAGTAAATGCTAGGTTGGACAAACGTCTACAATAATAATTCTGATCAAGTTAACAAGGGTAAGACACTCTGGGGAAAAAAAAAAAACTCAGAAAGGCCACAGGACCCTGTCGTGGGTGTCCAGGGAGCCTTCACAGAGGAAAGAATAGCTACGTGGAAACCTGAAGGAAGAGGTGTCCGTCCTTCATGAAGGTCATCCTTCATCTAGGATAAGATGAGTTGAAGATCATTCGGGGCAGAGGATTCCATTTCTGCAAAGACTCAGAAGTAAATAGAACATCTGCACTGCAGGTAACAAGCTAAGCCAGTTAGATTTCTTTCTTGAGAAATTGAACTAAGGGACAAAGAGCTTGGGAGTTAAGAGTCACCATAGCCACGTGCTAGAGGAAGGGTCCACAAATTCCTGACACCGACACGCTGAGCTGGCCTGATTCCCACTCTGCTCAGGGTTAGTTGGTCAACTGTTTCTTAGCCTCTGTACACCACTGATGCCGGAAAGATGGTGCCGGAATCTGGGTTCTTGTTCACCGTGGTCGAAGAACGAACTCCACAAACACATAGGCAAAGTTTTTACTAAAGGAAAGCAGATAGCTCCCAGGGTTACTGGGAGGAGGAAGAAGAGCCCCCTTTTCTCTATTGTCCTATAGGGGTTTTTACTCCTTAAAGGTGGGGGGGGGTACCAACGTGAGGTTCAGAGAGATGTGGTCTTCTCCCATTGGCCTTATTCAATTACCCATATCAGTCCTTGTCCAATAGGGTTTAAGGTGTGGAAATGTTCCTAAGTCTCTTAGTTTCCTTGTCCTTTTCTTCCCCTAAACTGAGTCACAGGGGATTAGGGATTCAAGTCCATCTGGGTGTAGGTACACTCCCTATAGTAAACAGGGCCTGTGGGGATGTTACTCCCTGGAGCCCATAAGCCACAAATGTTAATCAGTGGCCGTATCAAAGAAGGCATCAAAGCCCATGCTCCTACCTGAGACCTGAGTTAATATTCTGCCTCACCACCACAGTATCTTTTCAGTAAGCTCCCCTTCTGCTTAAACTAGTTCAAGCAGGTTTTTGTTATTTCCAACCAAAGGAGCCTTAATTTAACTAAATTTGAAATCAACTTCAAAAGAAAATTGTACAAGTTTCTGACATGAAGAAAACACTAGGACAGCCTAAAAGAAGTCAGATATTCAAAGCTCAGTAGGAACCCCATTATGATTGCTGTCTTGCTAGAAAACAAGGAAAATGTCCTCGTTGTGGACAGATTCCTTATATATCTCGATGCCTAGATCACTAGGGATAGCATAACCAAATTTGCAGTAAAGCAAGAACCATTATTTGTCAGAGTTTTCCTAATTCCAAAAACCTAACAGGTTTGAACAAGTTGATGAAAAGTTATTATCCCTATAATTCATACAATAGCCATAAAAGCTAAAGCTACAAACTGGTGGTCCATGGGTCACAACCAGTCCACAGATGTATTTGGCTTAGCCTACACAGCATTTTTTTTTTTTTTTGCTTTGTAGGGCCACATAGTGGCATATGGATGTTCCCAGGCCAGGGGTCGAATTGGAGCTACAGCTGTCAGCCTACACCACAGCCACAACAACGACAGATCCAGGCCATGTCTGAGACCTACACCACAGCTCATGGCAACACTGGATCCTTAACCCACTGAGCGAGGCCAGGGATCAAACCCGAAACCATCATGGTTCCTGGTCAGATTCGTTTCCACTGTGCCACAACAGGAACTCCCACAGTATTTTTTAAACTCTGAATGGGTTGCCAAATTCTTAAAATTTGGAATTTTCATATAAAATTCATATCTATGGATTTTCTTTTTTTAAAAAAGGTCTAGCCTCTACATTCTTAAATCTAATAGTCAACTTTCAGTCTTATTTGCTCTCTTAGCCTCATCTGACATAGTTGATCACTTTCTCCTTTTTGAAATAATTTCACACTTGGCCTCTGGGACATCATTTTTTCTTTTCGTCCTACCTGATGGATAACTCTTCGATTCTTTCCTCCCCAGTTTTATTGAGCTATAATTGACACGCAGCGCTATATAAATTTAAGGTGTGCAGCATAATGACTTAACACACATGTATGGCAAAATGATTACCACAATAACACAATCACCTCACATAGTTATAAAAAGTTTTTTTCTTTGTGATAAGAACTATCAGAATCTACTCTCTTAGAAACTTTCAAATACTCCATACAATATAACTATAAAAATACAGTCATCATGCTGTATATTACAACCTCAGGATTTACTTTTACCTTTGAAGTCTGTACCCTTTAACCTACTTCTACCTCCTACCTCTGGTAACCATAAATCTGATCTCTTTTTCTAGCATCAATTCTTTTTGCTAATTCTTCCTCATCTCCTCACCTTTATTTTATTTATTTTATTTTATTTTTTTTTTTTGCTATTTCTTGGGCCGCTCCCTCGGTATATGGAGGTTCCCAGGATAGGGGTCCAATCGGAGCTATAGCCACCAGCCTACGCCAGAGCCACAGCAACGCGGGATCCGAGCCACATCTGCAACCTACACCACAGCTCACAGCAACGCCGAATCCTTAACCCACTGAGCAAGGGCAGGGACCGAACCCGCAACCTCATGGTTCCTAGTCAGATTCGTTAACCACTGTGCCACGACGGGAACTCCCGTCTCCTCACCTTTAAATGGTGGGTATCTCAGGATTAAATCCTTGGATTCCATAATAATTCCTTAAGTTATCTCTTCAAGTCTTAAGACCTTAAATATTATCTCTCTGCTGACAACTCCAAAATTTCTTTCTCCAGTTTAGCCTCCCACCTGCATTCCAGTCTGCTTACACAACATTGCCACCTAAATGTCTCATAGCTTTCTCAAATTTAACATTTTCAGAAACAAACTCATCCCCCATATACATCTTCTCTTCCCCATATAAATGGTTACTCCATTTTCAGACCATTTTCTATTTTCAGACTGAAATCCTAGAAGTCATCATTTCTCTAATTCCATCAGCACCTATAAGTTTTCTCTTCATAACATATCAAGTCTGACCACTTCTCACCACTTTCACTTATCCAGGCCACTATCATCTCCTGGCTACATTATTGTAATCGCTTCCTAACTGGAATCCCCAACTCGCCCTTGACCCCATACAGTCTATTCTCAATACATCAGCAGGTGGTCATTTTTAAGTGTATATTAGATTATGTCACTTCTCCGTTCAAAACCTTCCGGCCCACTTCACATTTCATTCAGAGAAAAGCCAAAGTTCTTACAATGACCTACAAAGTTCCACAAACTCAAGTTCTCTGCAACTGCTCTGGCTTCATCTCCTCCCTCCATCGCTTGTCCTGCCACACAGGCCTTTGCAATGTTCTTTGAACACAGCAAGCACACGCCACCTTAGGGTACTGCACTTGTCTTCTCCCAGGTATCTGTACAGCTTGCTCCTTTACTTATTTCAGATCTCTTTCCAAATGATACTTATTAGGACAGGCTTTCCTAACCACCCATATAAAATAGCTGCCCAACCATATTCCCTTTTCTCCATAGCATCTGTCACCATCTGACTACTATGTTTACGTGTTTGTGTGTTTATTGTGCATCTCCATACGTATCATATAAAGTCATAAAAGCAGGGACTTATTTATTTTGTTCACTGCCATATCCCCAAACCTACAACAGTCTCTGGCACATAGAGGATAGTCAATACACAGTTGCTGAAAGAATACAAATTCCTATAGCAACACTCGGCTGACTTAAGGCAGAGCATGAACTCTTGAATACACCACAGTCCTCACTGTTCTCTCTTTATACTACACACTGATGGTTTTACTTTTATATTATCTGCCTCACCTGTACAGTAATTTAAATATGAAACCCTTGCTCTGGAAAACTCTTTTCCAGACTGTGCATCTGGAAGCCCAGGGCTCTATGATAGAAAATAAGATGGGATTGGTAATAATCAGGTAACACAGATTACTCATCCTAATAAGCAAGTAAGCAATTATTTAAAAAAAAATATCTTCACCCTTTAGGCTCAAAATGAAATCCACTTTCTGGGTTTTGATTTGCCCACTTCAGTGGCAATTACTGGATTCTTGCTTTGGATAAGTTCTTGTTAATCTTGCATCAGAGAGTGGAAAAAATGAAATATAACTATCATTGAACTTGATCCAGAATAGAAGAGAAAATCTTTACCTTGAAGAACTCAATAAGAGCATCTTTATTTTCCAGCCAAACGATGTTATGAAGATATTTGTCAGGAGTAGGGGGAGGGATTGCCATTGGAATGTTATTCAGTGATTTTATTTTTGTAAGAAGTACCTAAAACAAATAATCAAAATATGGTGATCAGATCCTGTCACAGAAAAGGGAAATTAAGGAAATCTAAATAAAATACTGTTATGCAAACGTAACCATGTTTTTGATTCAGAGCTTCTCTTACCTGTTTAAAGGGTCCTCTAACCTTTTTTTGTCCCTATTCTCCCCTTATTATTATTTTCAGATATATTAACTCATATTGAATTTATCATCTTTATAATCCAGTTAACAGTTGTATTCTACCCTGTTAATCTCAAATTATTTAAATTTTGTTATTACTGTACGAATTAATGCCACATTCTCTCAAATTTTTTTTTCATGCATATGATTTGCTTCTCTAAATTCTTATAATTTAGAAGGATAAAGTTCTAGTTCTATGGGCCCTGAGAAGCCTTCTCTGGCTTCCCAAAGCTGGTAAGAGATAATCACTCATCTGCCTTATTGCCATGGTAGTTCTTACAACTCCCCTTTATGGAACTCATTATATTGTAGTAGTAGTACTTTTGCTTATATGTAACTTTTGTTGATTGGCTGAATAAATGACTAAATGAAAGAATGAAGAAGAGCCCGTGGGCTTTGGGGTCAGTGCTGTACTCCTGTGCACCCCCAGGCTCCTCTGAAGAGTCCACGGCATATAGTAGGCATTGGAAATATACTGAATTAAACTGGCTAAGTTTACCTGGCCCCCTATGACCTGAGAGTAATAATTATATCTCTTTGGTTGACAATATGGGCAACCAGTAGGCATTCAATAAATAACTGTTGAATGACTGATTTACCTGTTACCTTTCTAAACAAACCTATAGGAAAAAAAATCAGTCTCTTCTCATAATGGCTATTATTTATTTGTTTAACAAATGGGTATCAACATTCAATTAAATATTATAGTCTATCTATCTATCTATCTATCTATCTATCTATCTATCTATATAGCCTATATAGTCTTCAAAGTGATAAATGAAAAAATATACAAAAAATACAAACACAAAATGCATAGAGGTATAACATGAAGAATACAGTAAAGTGACACTTTCGTCCCTCTGACAGACCCTAAGGAGAAATCATATTATCCATTTAGTCCTTTGCCATGATGCTGTAGAGACTAAAGAAGTGGGGCTGGCTATAGAGCAGAAAGCTGGCCTGTCCCACACCCACTTTCCTTCAGAGGCCGTGGAGAGGGGACTATGTTCACGGAACATCCAGAAGTGCAATCCATGGTGGCCTGTGGCTAAAAGGTGTCAGTGACAAGCAAAAGCGTGTGACACTGTGGAGCAGCTTATCATTGGGGACACAGAAAAATGTGGGACCAGAACTTCTAGGAAACAGATGGACACTTGTACTGGATAGAAAGAATATTCCTATTTGCCCTCTGTGTTCTAGATGATGGGTGTGATAATGTGGTAGGATTAAAGATTAAATATTTTTGGAGTTCCGATTGTGGCTCAGTAGAAATGAATCTGACTAGTATCCATGAGAATGCAGGTTCCATCTCTGGCCCTGCTCAGTGGGTTAAGGATCTGGTATTGCCATGAGCTGTGGTATAGGTTGCAGATGTGGGTTGGACCTTGCACCGCTGTGGCTGTGGTGTAGGCCGTCAGCTACAGCTCCAATTTGACCCCTAGCCTGGGAACTTCCATATGTTGTAAGTGCAGTCATAAAAAAAAAAAAAAATTACATATGTTTTTCCTCTATCTTGTGTTCCTTTTTGCAAATTTATAATTTTTCAGAAGTCCATTTATCAGCTAATCAATTAAGGTGTCTTCCCTGTTCCTCTCACAGTGGTTCCCTCTCTGATCCCCACCAACACACACACACACACAGGTTGGTCCCCTTCCAACTATGTCAACATTATGTGATGACCACCTCCCTTGCCATAGCTGGTAGGACTGGGTAATACGTATTCCACCAGTGGACAGAAAGGCAGAAAAATCTAATGAATCTGTAAAAGGAGCCAAAAGAAGATGTCATAGAGGGCAACCCTGATAGGAAATGGAGACTCTGGAACGCTTTCCAGGTTATTCTTCAAGACCCTTCCTGAGGTCTGGCCATCACCAGTTCTGTAAGGCACCCTGTGTTCTTATAATAAATCCTTCAACCACATCTCTTTGCTAAACCTAGCTCAGGTTGGTTCTGTTACTTGCAACCAAGTGGTGGTTTTTGTTTTGTTTTTTGTTTGTTTGTGTTTTGTGTTTTGTTCGCTTTTTAGGGCCACACTTGTAGCATGTGGAAGTTCCCAGGCTAGGGGCTAGGGCTTGAATCAGAGCTGTAGCTGCTGTCCTACACCACAGCCATAGCAACGCAAGATCCAAGCCACATCTGTGACCTACACTGTAGCTCGCAGCAATGCCAGAACCTTAACCCACTGAGCAGGGCCAGGGATCAAACCTGCATCTCATGGATACTAAATCAGGTTCATTTCTGCTTAGCCACAATGGGAACTCCAGTGGTTTTGGGTTTTTGTTTTTCCTTTAGGACCTCATGTGCAGCATACTGAAGTTCCCAGGCTAGAGTTCATATCAGAGCTGGAGCTGCCAGCCTACAGCAACACCGGATACTTAACCTACTGAGCAAGGCCAAGAAATGAATCCAACTAGGAACCCTGAGGTTCCAGGTTTGATCCCTGGCCTCGCTCAGTGGGTTAAGGATCGGCATTGCCGTGAGCTGTGGTGTAGGTAGCAGACTCGGCTTGGATCTGGTGTTGCTGTGGCTGTGGTATAGGCCAGCAGCTACAGCTCCAATTAGACCTCTGGCTGGGAACCTGCATATGCTGCAGGTGTGGCCCTAGAAGACAAAAAAAAAAAGACAAACCCACATCCTCATCGATACCAGTTGGATTAGTTACTGCTGAGCCACAAGAAAAACTCCAGGAACTCCGAAACCAAGTGGTTTTGACATGGAGTGTATCAGATAAAGTAAGTAACAAAGGCTTAGGCAATTATAGAGTTATACCTGACATGACTCACTCTTTTTTTTTAATTTAAAAACTTTTTTTTTTATTTCCCCAATACATTTTTTTTTCCTACTGTACAGCATGACTCACTCTTTATTCAATCTCCCTCACTCATTACACTCTGCTAAAGTAACACTGGGCAGGCTTGGCTGTTGGGCTCATGGAATCAAGCTATATAGAAAACTGCTTTATTACCTTATTCATCTCAACGCCCTCATGTTTATCAATAATGCCTCTTGACCAAAGGAAGGTGAGGTTTTTCAGAGCTTTAGCAATCACGTTCCGGATTGCCTGCTTAGTTTTCAAAGCAATGACAACATCACGACCCTCATGCTCTATAAGTCCTGAGGCAAATAAAATTATCAGTAAGCAAACTCAATAACCACAATAATAACTAATACTGGCATAACAGCTTATAATTTTCATAGTATATAAACAGAATATTTTCATTTCTGTTTCATACAGAACTTATGAGGTAGATAAGACTAAAGTAATTTTCATCTCCATTTTATGGATGAAAACATTGAAAAAAGCCTTCCTATACCAACTAAGAAAAAAAAATCACTCCATCTTATTCCCATGGCATTGCCTACATATCTTCATTATGGAACTCATTACATTGCAGCCGTATTATTTTTCCTTATTTGTTTCAACCTCCATAGTGTATAATTTCTGTTGAGTGAATGAATAAATGTCTGAATGAAGGAGCCCCTGGACTTTGGCTGCTGGGTCTTTTGGCGGTCAAATTGCATATTTTTTCCTCTTTAACAAATATGAGGGTCACAGAACAGCCTGGGAGTCAAGGATAAAACTGCATTTGTTTCATGCTTGTAATCCTAACCTGGAGCACCATGCCTGACATCTGGAATGTATTCAATCATTTTTTTTTTTTTTGCTGAAATGAGCTGAGCAGTGAAATGAAGGACACCGTGGTCATGAGTGTAGTTTCTAGTGTCAGATACACCTGGGCTTGAGGTCGAGCTCACCGCTCAACCAGCTGTAAAACCACAAGCAGGTTAACCTTTCGAAGCCTCAGTCTCATTATCTATAAAATGAAGATGATAATAGTATTTGCCTCATGGAGTAATTATAAGGATTAAATGAAAAAATGCAATATAAAGCCACTAACACAATTCCTGACATAATTAGCATTCAACAATAGGTTGCAGTAACCATACAGGAACAGGCACTCCCTTTTGCATGTATGAATCCAGAAAACTTTGCAATATTCCATATTGATCTAAAACATAAGACAGCAACTCCTAGGCCCCTAGTTTTTAAAAGCACAGAAATAAAAAGCTGCCTAATACATAAATGGAAACAATGGGTAATGGATTTCCTGAGACAGTGCCATATATTCTGATTTGTTGTCTCCAAACTTACAATTTCATTCATTGGACCATGTTCTTTCAGTTTTGATGTGAAAAGTAGGATCCTTGTAAATCCATATGGCATCTTACAACCGGGTTATGAACATAAAGTGGTTTTGCTTTATTTCTTTTGTAATAATGTCCATGTATTAAGGGCCTACCATACACCTGACTCTACCCCAGGTAACTTTGCACACACTGAGAGCCTGGCCCACAGCCCCCTTATGAGGAAAGCAGAGGCAAGAAGCTTTGTATAAAATCCTAGGGCTCCACTGTGTGTTTCACCTCAAGCAGAGTGATGGCAGATGCTCAAGAAATGACATCCCTGGCAACCCCACATTCCTGAGTGTCCTTGCCAACAAAGTAAAACAAAACAGCACCCTCTGCCAAAGGTAACCACTGTGAGTCTTTTACTTCCAACTCTAAAGAATGTGATCTTGCCACCTTCATACACTTTCTGCATTCCTCATTCTTACTTTTATGTTCCCACCCATAGCAAATACTAGAACTACTCGTTCTTCAATTATCCACTGATACGCTCACACCTCCCACCAGGATCTGCACTTTTTGCACACCTGGCCCATTACATGTGTTCTATAGATGTTTACAGAATGAATAAATGAATGAAATGAAATTGAATGAAAGTATGAACTTGTCTCTTCCTTTGGTTAAATTACGGGATAATAAGGCAATCAGATATTCCAACTACCTACCTAGTTCTTTGACAGCATCTCGTTTGTTGGTTTCCAAAATTTCGTATAATTTCTGTGAGAAGTTAAGAAAAAATATTAATTTCTATTTATACCAAGTGCATTACTGGCCTTAAAATCTGAGAAAAAGAGATATGGTAGAAGAAATCTCATTTAGTTTATCATTTGGGGGAGATAACATGGCTCAATTCTTCCCTCTATGTCATTCTTCTGCTTTCCCAGGTTCCTATTGGGAAGTTCAGTGATTATGGTGCAGTCAGGAGCTTATGTAACTACTGCACCTGATATTTCTCAGAAAAGATTCGTGTGTATGCCACTGTGCCTCAAGGAGAATTCTCATAGATTGAGCCCCACTAGAGGGTGGTCAACTGAGCAGCTGTTTAGGGAAGGGGCCAATCATCAGGAGCACAAAAAGAAGTGGAATAAGGAGAAAAATAATGGTGACAAGTCATTCATGTTTCCTACAAATAAGTCCTGACATAACTGAAGAAATACCTCTCCTCTGGGCTAACCAATCACTGGTCAGTCATACAATAGGTATTGGCCCAATGCCCACCATGTCCTAGGCATGGCTCTTCACAGAGTTTACCCTCTAGTTTTGAGTCTGGAGCTTGCACATGGCCATACCAATAGCCTAGGACTAGCCCTAGGACTGAACAACTGACAGTTCCCTAGGATGGTCAGGTACATACAATGGAAATTCTGCACCCGGGTAATGCATGGCATAGTGCTATTTACAGGGAACAGCTGGTTTGTTATATACAGTTTAAGTTAGGTGTGCACTGTTATTTTTGGTTTGGGAAAATCACATGTAATAATAAATCCCCCATCTTGAATATAGGAATGAGATGTACAATTTTAATTAAGTTGTTTCTTTTCCCTTGATAACACTGAACCAACACTGGGTTAGGTGCCAAGCTATTAGCCTGCACTCACACACCATGCTCCAACCTTGTTTGCAAAGGTGCATAGACAGCAGCTAAGCCCCCTTCATATCAGACTGGACCTATAGCAACTCTGTAAAACTGCCACTGAATGACCTGGCATAAAGGAACTAAAGGAACATAGAAACTGACTCCAGCCCACAAAGAGAAAATAATCCTGAAAGCCCAGATATATGTGTGACTTCTCTAAAGCTGAGCTGTCACTGACCAGTTTCTTGAATCATGTCACTTTCTGAAGAAACACCAGTTTGATACCTAAACATATCCCAAGATGCCGCTTAAATCTTTACTGGTTTCCTTTAAAAATGCAAAAGGAATATTCATTTCATCTCTTACACTTCCAGATAACTGCCCCCAAATCTCTACATCTTCATCCAAACTCCTCAAAACACATTCTTTTTTTTGTTTTGTTTTGTTTTGTTTTGTTTTGTTTTGTTTTGTTTTGTTTTTGGTCTTTTTGCCTTTTCTAGGGCCACTCCCACGGCACATGGAGGTTCCCAGGCTAGGGGTCGAATCGGAGCTGTAGCCGCCGGCCTACACCAGAGCCATAGCAACGCGGGATCCAAGCCGCCTCTGCAACCTACACCACAGCTCACGGCAATGCTGGATCCTTAACCCCACTGAGCAAGGCCAGGGATCGAACCCGCAACCTATGGTTCCTAGTCGGATTCGTTAACTACTGCGCCACAACGGGAACTCCTCAAAACACATTCTTAAATCCTCTCACTGGTTCTCATTTTTCTTCTCTCTTCTTCCTGTTTCTGAAATCTTTTCTCTTATGAATAGTTTTATATTCTAATATAGATCAACCTAGACTTTCAGTAGTTCTTTTAACTTTCTTCTCCAATATTCCAAGTAAATCAACAGGACAGAATTCTGTTGCAAATTAATATTTAATGCAACAATCAACACTCCTTTGACAAATCTAGGTAATATTTCTCTATCCTTTCTATAAGGATATCATAAAAGATGTCAAATGCCTTCCTAAAATTCACGTATATGCTTCCTATAGTGGTCCCTGATTATAAAAAAGAAATCTTAAATGCAAAAGATATTTAACAATATACTTTATGTATTTTAGAAATTCAAAATAAAAATATTAAATTAGGTGTCTTCGAGCTTTTCCCTCTCCTGAATTTAATAGGGAAATACCCTCTCTTTCTTAGATGAGAACCTGAGATAACCAACAATCATCACGAAAAACACGCATAACAACCAGAAGACATAACCCTCATTCCACCCCTGATTTTATGTATTTTCACACAATTATAAGTTCTAGGGCTTTAGTAATTAGTCTTTAAATTCATTATTGGACTAAAAATCAGGAGTCTCACTTGGGCTGAGAAAACACTCTTCAGCTATTGCTACTATTCTATGTAGACTTTGATCTACATGTATGAAACTGGAACCACAAATCAATAAACACTGGGAGGAAACCAGAATGAAAGACAAGAACCAAACACAATAAATAGAAGAATGAACTTCAAAAAAAGCATAAATAGTACAAGAAACAGAAATTTTTTAAATAAAGACATTCAAGATAATATCAGATTCATTAAAAACAAAAGAAAGAACTATTAGGAAAAAGAAGTAATAGAAGTTCTTAGAGATCAAAAAGTATTTGTCAAAAAAGAAAAGGTAATAGATGGGCTTAAGAGCGGAAGAGACAGAGCTAAAGATCGGCTCAGGAACCTAGAAAATTAAACTGGGGGTTCTCAATGCAAAGAAGGAAGAGTTGAAAGTTATGAGAAAAGGTGAAAGAAGGACTACACACAGATACTCAAAATTCTTTTTTAAGGAATGCCAAAAGGAAAAAATAGAAACCACCAAGGGGAGAAAATAATCAAAGAAGTAATGAAAGATAGATAGCAATTCTGAGACTATAAAGGCTCTACCAAGTGCTGCATGGCATTAAAAAAAATTAAATAACATATCTTGTGAGATTTCAGAATTTTGAAGGATAAAAAGAAAGTCTCCAAAGTCTCTTAATAAGAGAGGAAAAAAGTCACCTTCAAAAGCAAAAGTACAATCAGTCTTATATCTGAAGACAGAGAGGCAAGGACTTCAAGAAAATACTTCTGGAGAGTCAAACTAAAAAATAAACAGCAAAACAAAAAGAATTTTGGACTTATGGAAAAAAATTTGGGGAGGTATGGAAAAAGTTACTTATGGGCATAATCTGGCATAATAAAAGAAATTAAAAAGGAAGCTTGCGTTAGACTACAGAAAGAGTGGATGAGAAATAGAACAAAAGGAAGAAAAGAAAGATAGTTTTTAAAAGTACTAATTCAAATTTGACTGTGTCACCTAGAAGAGTATCTTTTAAATACTAAATGTTTAGTGACATTGTATCATATCTCCTTTGCTATGGAGTGAATCAAATGATAGATCAACAGTGAATAATATATATACAACCATAATGAAGTAAAGGTTTTTTTGGTTTTCCATGTATAGAATTATTGAAAAGAATAAAGGCTTAATTATATTTATAGCATAAAATGTAAATTTTATAAATGTTATAAACCATTTCCCTGTAAAAATAATAACATTGTGGAGTTACCTTGTGGTACAGCAGGTTAAGGATTTGGATCTGGTGTTGTTGCTGGAGTGGCTTAGGTCACTGCTGTGGTGTGGGTTTGCTCCCTGGCCCAGGAACTTCCACATGCTGCAGATGCAGCCCCCCCCCCAAAAAAATAAACAATAGCTCCAAAAATTTAAGATGAGGAGAAAAAGAAAAGGTTAAAGGAATGTTCTAATCTCCTTATATATATTTAATGGCAGAGTAAATAAAGGCGGTTTAGAACTAATAAATTGGAGTTCCCGTTGTTGCATAGCAGAAACAAATCTGACTAGTATCCATGAGGATACAGGTTCAATCCCCGGCCTTGCCCAGCGGGTTAAGGATCCTGAATTGCCATGAGCTATGGAGTAGGTCACAGACGCGGCTCGGATCTGGCGTTGCTGTGGCTATGGCTTAGGCCGGCAGCTACAACTCAGATTGGACCCCTAGCCTGGGAACCTCCATACGCTGCAGGTGCGGCCCTAAAAAGACCAAAAAAATAATACTAATGAATCAATAATTAAATATTTATGCATATTATTAAAATTATTATTGGCAAATAGTAGGGGAATTTAACCCAAGATGGTTACTATGGGCCTGTCTCTTAGAAGTAGTAGGGTAGGAGGCAGGGAGGGATATTTTACTTCTTTTATTATGTTACTTTCAAGTTGTAAAATTATGCATGATTATTTTTTACTATCCCTGTCCTCTTCTCTTTGTGTACATACAACCACACACACACATACACATACGGCTTCCAGGACATTTAGGCCATGCATAGACATGAATACTCTTAAGCAGAAAAATCACTAATGAAACTTAAAATAGCCCCTTTAGGGACGTTTCTCTACTAAACTGCAGAGTAGCCTGTAAAGGACAGCCTGGCATGAGGGAACTTGGTTAGGAGGTGATCCATTCCATCTATGAGTTCCTAATGTATTTATGTCCTCACCTTCCATTTGGTACTTGCCTTATGCTGCCTGAAAATAAGGAGGGTCTTGAAAAATAACATTTATAATTATATATACTACCCCTCATCCACTCCTCAGTACCAGCATTTTCACTGTTAAATCTTTGTTTTCTTTCTCTCTTTCTTCCTACCACTTCAGACCTAGCCTTTCTTTAAAGCTTGTTCATATCTCAACTCCTATATGAAGCCTTTTTCAAGTATCCTACCTTTCAGAGAGTGTTACACAAAGACAGGTGGAATCTCTACTCTGCACTCAGAAAATAAAAACAAACAGATTGTCTTCAATGAAGATCATAAATGAGTTCGATGACAGCTGAAAATTTAAAGAGCAGAGACTGTCTCCTGCAGCACCTCATATGACATAATAAACAAATGACTCCCCTTCACTTGCTGTAATTTATCTATGGGGTCAAAAACATGCAGACACGACCTTAAAAGAAATTAATACACCTTCAAGTGATGTTTTTCCCAAATGACCAGTGCTTGTCACAACTCACCTGATTTATTGATTCTCGGCTAGAAATCTGTCTTATTAAAAATTTGGTATCCTCTTGGCTTTTGACATAACCTTTTGTAATACTATACATCAAGCTCAGGCGCTTTTTGATCTGCACATCTACAATATTTATTAGCAGTGGTATTATTATCTGGAATAATGGAGAGAGAAAAAAATACTTGACAATTTGATGAGGAAAAGCACCCTCTAAGGCAAACGTTCTCAAAGTATCATTTCTGGACCAGCAACAGCATCACCTTAGAAACACAAATTCTCAGGCCCCACCCCAGACTTGCTGAGCCAGAAATTCTAGGGATGGAAGCAGAATTCCGTGCTTTAACAAGTCCTCCCCGTGACTCAAGTTTGAGAGCCACTCTCTAAAGGAATGAAAGCTCAATGAATAACTGGTTTTGCAGTTTTAAGTGGAGGTCCCTACCAAGGCCTCTTCCCCCATTCTCCATACACTCAGATTTCAGGAGACCCGAGAGATCACCCCATAACCTTAGTGACATTTGCCATCCAAATAAATTGCTCTACACCTCAGTTTCTTTACTTGTGAGATAAGGAAGTTAGGGTATCCAAGATCCTCCTTAGCTTTAAATTTCTCAAATCATAAGCTGAGGTAGGAGAGTGCATGACTGAAGAGAATGGGATTTTAAAAACAAACCCCTAGGGGTTCCCGTAGTGGCTCAGTAGTTAACGAATCCGACTAGGAACCACGAGGTTGCGGGTTCCATCCCTGGCCTTGTTCAGTGGGTTAAGAATCTGGCGTTGCCGTGAGCTGTGGTGTAGGTTGAAGACGCAACTTGGATCATGTGTTGCTGTGGCTCTGGCGTAGGCCGGCAGCTACAGCTCCGATTTGACCCCTAGCCTGGGAACCTCCATATGCCACCGGTGCGGCCCTAGAAAAAGACAAAAAGACAAAAAAAAAAAATCTCTCTGGGTTCAAATATCAGCTCTATGACACTGAGCAAGTTATTAGTGATTCCACGGATACAGTGTCTTCATCTGCCCAATGAGGATAATAATATCTAAGAACAAAGATAGCAGCAGTGGAGCAAAATAGTCAAACAGAGAGACAGAGGCACAGCACAGGGATGATGGTGAGGGACCAGGTAACACAAGGGGAAGATGTGACCAGGAAAAGAACATCATAGCAAAGGAAGCACAAGAGCAGAGAGGGGAAAGATTTTTCTTAAAAAAAAAAAAATCTTATTTTGGTTGTGAAATTTTGGGCAGAGGGAGAGATTTTATTAAAGAGGATTTTTATAAAGCTTTATTCCATGATGTACTGGCACCTTCTGAGCTGTTTCTAAGAGGATCTAAAGTAATGATCTCCAGTATTCTTCCAAGGTTACCAAAACTTGGAGAACCTATTTCTGGGTTATCCTGCTTCAAGTGGCACCATCAAAAAAAAATTTTTTTTTTTTTTTTGATGGCGCACCTGGGGCATATGGAAGTTCCAGGCTAGGGATTGAATCTGAGCCTTGCAGCAACACCAGTTCCTTTAACCCACTGTGCCAGGCTGGGAATCGAACCCTCACCTCTGCAGTGACCTGAGCTGCTACTGTCAGATTTTTAACCCATGGCACTACAGAGAGAACTCCCACCATCATTTTCATTTATTTATTCAATAAATAATTTATTAAGTACTCACTAGATACTAGGTAGCATTCTAAAGCCACAGGTTATATTAATGACCAAAACAAAGATCCCTATCTCATGGAAAGTACTTACAGCACAGAGTAAAAAGGTGGTAAGTACTATAGAGAACAATTAAAACTTTAACAGGTGGAGGGGAGCCAGGAAGATGGAGCAGAAAATTGGGACCGTGGAGGGCAGGTTGCCATTTTCCATAGTATAGTCAGGGAAGCCCTTCGCTGTGAAGGGGTGAGATTTGAGCAATGACTCCAAGAAAGTGAGAGTTAACCAAACAGATTATCTATAGAGAGAGGGAGCACTCCAGGAAAAAAGACAGCTCTTTCCCTATTTCTTTCGAAACAATGAGGTTTCTTAATTCATTTGACAAATAGCGTAGAAAAAAATATTTTAAAATTGTAAAGTTTTACCTTGATAAGAGGAAAAAATCTAATTATTCTGAAATAACCCATTATTACTGTAAATTGAATAAGAACCAAGTTGTCTGGTCTCAGCTTGACAAAGTATATACAAAATATATCAATGATTCCAATAATCACGATAAAAAACTCCAAAGTATTCCAGTGCTGATGAAAGTATTTCCTTTTCAAAATTATTATCTGTTTAGAAAACATATAGAATGTACATCATTTTATAGCACTATACAATGATATGGGGGGGAGACTCTAAAAAATTGAGTTAAATCCTCAAGTACAAATGAGTTATATACCAAGAGGTGGGTTTTAAGTCATTTACTTGAAATTCAAAAAAATCCTTTTAAATGTCCTACATCAAAAATTATAATTTCATTCAAACTACATATAATCTATCACGAAGCTGGAATGCCAAAGACAAGCAATGAAAACCAGTGAATAGCTTCACTGCAATGCTATTAATAATAATTAAAGTATGAAAACAGTAATGCTGATAAATCATCTTTGAAGCATTTATCCTAAAAGGTAGCTCTCATATTATGACAAAGACCTAGCAAACCAATTTGGTTTTATTTACTTATTTATTTTGTGCATCATTACAGAGACTGCTGGAGGGAAATTCCCATGCCTAAATTTTCAGTTCTCTTTAACCTGATTGTTGAGTTCTCTCTACTTTTACAATACTTCTCTTATCTGACATCCAAGATTGTGACTGTTATGCTGATTTCATTATTAAGTTTAGAAAATTCAAAAAGATTACTAAAATTCCAGGATCGTCTCAACTATTACGGCAATGTCTTCTAGTATCAATTATTTCAAAAAGTAACAAAAATACATTTAATTGTGTAAACTGTTCTTTTTATAGGATACTTTTCTATTTTAAACAGTACCTTCAATGTCGACTCTAATAGATATAAGAACACAAAATAGTAGTTTACTAATATCAGTGCTGATACATTTAATTCTCTTGCCATTGGCCATAGATGCATTATCATAGGGTAAATGTATATTATTGCTATAATATATCCTGCATATTCAAATTCTTCTGAAAATACAATGTGATATATAAAAGTCAAAAATTTATTATTCCTGAAAAAAAGAGATCAAGTAATACATCAGATTAAAAGTAAAACAATTAAAATCTAAAGTTCAACATTTATTCAAACAAATATTAAACTAATTTGAAGATTACAAATAATTTAAAATAATAGTTAAGCAAAAATATAAAACATACTTTCTATACATAAAAATCATAAAGGAAAAAGATTAAAATATGGCTGTTGTTCATCTATATCAGGACTGAGGAATTTTTATTCTAAGTATCATTTATTTTTCACCCCCTACATATTAGTTTGGGGTTTTTTTTGGGGGGGAAGGGGCTCCTCCAGTTAAGTATGCATAATGAAATGATTGCCGGAATAAGTTTAGTGAACATCTATCATTTTATACAGATACATAATTATTTCAAAAATTTTGAAATTGAGAAGAAAAATTTTTTCCATATAATAAGAACTCTTATGATTTACTCTCTTAACAACTTTCACATATAAATACAGCAGTGTTAATTATATTATCATGTTGTATATTACATTCCTAGTACCTATTTATCTTATAACCGGAAGTTTGTACATTTTGACCGTTTTCATCTAATACCACCTCCTCCACACCTCACCTCTGGTAATCATAAATCTGATCTTTTTTTCTATGAGTTTGTTTGGTTGGTTTTGAAATATAAATGAGTTACAAGATTATGTTAGTTTCTGTTACCCAACAAAAGTGATTCAGTATTTCTAGATATTTCAAAACGATAATCACAATAAGCCTAGTTATGCTGTTACCACACAAAGATATTCTTTTTTTTTTTTTTTTTTTTTGTCTTTTTGCCGTTTCTTGGGCCGCTCCCGCGGCATATGGAGGTTCCCAGGCTAGGGGTCCAATCGGAGCTGTAGCCCCCGGCCTACGCCAGAGCCACAGCAACGCGGGATCCGAGCCATGTCTACAACCTACACCACAGCTCACGGCAACGCCGGATCGTTAACCCACTGAGCAAGGGCAGGGACCGAACCCGCGACCTCATGGTTCCTAGTCGGATTCGTTAACCACTGCGCCACGACGGGAACTCCATATTTTTTAATTAGTGTTTTCATTTTCTTCAGATAATAAACCCAGAAGTGGAACTACTAGATCGTGTGGTAGTTTTATTTTTAAATTTTTTTTAGGAATTGCCATACTGTTTTCCATGGTGTCTGCACTAATGCACATTCTAATCAATAGTGAATGAGGGTTCTCTTTTTTCCACATCCTCACCAAAACTTGTTATTTGTTGTATTTTGATAATAGCCATTCTGACAGGTGTGAAGTGATATCTCACTGTGGTTTTGATTTGCATTTCCCTGATGATTAAGGATGTTGAGCATCTTTTCATGTACCTGTAGGCCATCTGTATGTCTTCTTTAGAAAAATATCTATTCAGGAGTTCCCATAGTGGTGCAGTGGAAACGAATCCGACTAGGAACCATGAGGTTGTGGGTTTGATCCCTGGCCTCACTCAGTGGGTTAAGGATCTGGTGTTGCTGTGAGCTGTGCATAGGCCCATAGCCACAGCTCCAATTAGACCCCTAGCCTGGGAACCTCCATGTGCCACAGGAGTGGCCCCAGAAAAGGCAAAAAGACAAAAAAAAAAAAAAAAAAAGAAAAGAAAAAAAAAAAAGAAAGCTATCTATTCAGATCCTCCGGCTTTTTTTGGATTATTGTGTTTTTTTTTTTTTTAATGTTGAGTTATTTGAGTCCTTTGTATAATTTGGATATTAATCTCTTCCTGAATATACTGCTTGCAAATATCTTCTCCCATTCAGGAGTAGCCTTTTTTTTTGCTGATACTTTCTTTTTAGTTTGATGTAGTCCCATTTGTTTATTTTTGCTTTTGTTTTCCCTGCCTTAGGAGACACATACCAAAAAACTACTAAGACCAATGTCAGAGCTTACTGCTTATGTTTTCTTCTAGAATGCTTATAGTGTTGGGTCTTACATTTAAGTCTTTAAACTATTTTGAATTTATTTTTGTGAATAGTTTGAAAGAGTACTCCAGTCTGATTTTTTTTTTTTTTTTTTTTTTTTTTGCTTGTAGCTATCCAGTTTTACCAAAACCATTTATTGGAAAAACTGTACTTTTCCCATTGTATATTCTTGCCTGCTTTGTTATCAATTAATTGCCAATGTAAGTGTGTGTGTGTTCATTTCTGGGCTCTCTGTTCTTCCTAAGTTTTGACTGTTCTTTTTCAGGCTCCTTCAGGTGTAAGGTTGGGTAATTTGCTTGAAATTTGTTTGGAGGTTTCTTTTTTAAATCAATGCTAATAGCACATGGGAAAATGCAACGATTCATACATCAAAAATAAGAAACAAATACATTTAGAGGAAAACATTATCACTACTTAAAATTGGGAATAGAAAAAAATATTCTATTCAATAGTTACTATGACATATTTAAAATTTTTTTTTCTATTCATCTAAAATAGAGGTTGGGGAGTTCCCGTCGTGACGCAGTGGTTAACGAATCCGACTAGGAACCATGAGGTTGCAGGTTCGGTCCCTGTCCTTGCTCAGTGGGTTAACGATCCGGCGTTGCCGTGAGCTGTGGTGTAGGTTGTAGACATGGCTCGGATCCCGCGTTGCTGTGGCTCTGGCGTAGGCCGGGGGCTACAGCTCCGATTGGACCCCTAGCCTGGGAACCTCCATATGCCGCGGGAGCGACCCAAGAAATGGCAAAAAGACAAAAAAGATAAAAATAAAATAGAGGTTGGCACAAAGAGGTTACCTGGGTATATGCCAAGATCCCAGGGTTTTAATTTTTTATTTTATTTATTTATATTTTTGCTTTTTTAGGGCCGCACCCAGGGCACATGGAGGTTCCCAGGCTAGGGGTCTAACCGGAGCTGTAGCTGCGGCCTATGCCACAGTCACAGCAATGCCAGATCTGAGCCGTGTCTGCAACCTACACCACAGCTCACAGCAACACCGGATCCTTAACCCACTGAGCAAGGCCAGGGATCAAACCCAGGACCTCATGGTTCCTAGTCAGATTTGTTTCCACTGCGCCACAATGGGAACTCCCAGATCCCAGGGTTTTAATTTTTTATATTTTACTTAAAAATTAATAAATGGAAGAAAGCTAAAAATTATCATTATTTGTTATAAAAAGGATGTTAACACTCACTTTTAAACTTAACATTAATGGCCCCAGTATCTTGCCATTTTATATCTTTTGTTAGTAGAAAAAGTATATAAAAAGTATGTAAGTATACTCTAAAGTATGCTCTAAAAAGTATGTAAATATATAAGAGTCTACACATGTAAAATCTCAGATCTTACTATCTTGTGATATTTTGGAAATTAGTTATAGCCATTAAGGACATGCTGTGTTTATCCTAATTACAGACTTCAACAGAACAATCCCATGGCATAGATGATGTTAAGTTGAGAACTACATCTAGTCTTTGAGTTTGCTATTTTTTACCCCTGCTCACCCTGAGAAGAATATTATAAGAATATGAAAGAAGTCCAACATGTAATGTGAATCCAAGACATGGCATTAAAACTTGAAGAATCTAAATATGACCACCTTTCTCTTCTTTTTTCTACCCACTCTCTAATAGAGGTGTCAATGAAATTGCTACAACAGAATGGAGAAACATAAGCAAGCAAGCACTCTGGTCCTTCCTCACTCAATCAATATGAGTTGACTATAATATTACTTGTGGTTTTTTTTTTGGGAAAATCAAGTTAATCTATTCTGACAATGCAGACAAGGTCATATATTCAAGAACATTGCTATTAAAGATTCACAGTACTTACTCATATAAAAAGGGAGATATGTTATCTTTATGATATTCCAAAAAAGTTAACAGGTTTTTAAACTTCATAAGCCAACTTCTAGCTCTTACATAAGTTGAAACATCATAAATACTCACGAATCTAATAGAGAAAATATATGTACATGTTATAATGAAAAGCAAGTGCTATATCTTTGGGTAATATAAATCAGAAAGTTACACTAAATATAAATATAAATATAATGTAGGTTTATTAAATACACCTCTATATCCATCCACATGGTCATTTTCAGTGTGAGACTCCTGCTTTCCATGTTCCTGGAACTACTCCTGACCTGAAGTAAAATATAATCAAAATTTCTTCTGACAAATTATTTGGGGTTCAGAATCAAGCTTCCTTTTGTCATGCATTGCCCAGCCCAAGATTCTCCATGGCCCTGAAGTCCCTATCCTTCCCAAAGTTTATTTAGGAACTGATACTGTATCTCCCAGATGTATTACCAAGCTGCTGAAATGTTAACTATCCTATCATTGTTGTCCCCCAATGTTGCCCTAAACTATTATCTAATGTTTCCCAGGACTGTAACCAGATAGCAACATATCTCCAAGATACTGAGCTTTCCCCAGCACATTTAATTACACCTATCAATCCCATAGGTTGGGTCAATTCCTCCAGAGCCTGTTCCAACCCAGAGGGCAGTTTAATGGCAGGCTCCAGGCTTCCCCACTTTCCCTATGCAGTAATTTAGTAAACGTGATATAAAGACAAAATAATTGAAATCACAACTAAATCTATATGAGTTTTTTTATGGCTCCCCTTGTCTCTTATATAATTGCTCTATAGTCAGATCTTCCTCCAAAAACTCCTCATAATCAAAATTATGAAGTTTTGAGAAAAAAATCTGAGAGAAAAAAGTATAAACAAGTGAAAATGGAAATAAATGGGTAGATGGATGGATAGATAGATGAGATAAAAGGAATGACCAATCTGTACACCTGACTTTCAGTTTGGTCATTCATTACCACATTCCCATTCAATTTTGGAAATATCAAATAAAGAAGTATTACACTTACTTTCCTTGAACGTGGCAATAGCTTTTGATTGCACCAATTAATGTCCGGGCTGCCTCTACACCAAGGACTCCATCGTTACACTGTTTTTCAAAGCTACTCTAAACATAATTTTAAATAAAAATTACAAAGGACCAAAGCATTAAAGTAATGTACTCTGCTTGACCTTTACATAGCTCTCACTTTTAGTATTATTATTGAACTCAATATATAAAAATATAATTTTCAAAAACTTCTATAGCAGGAAATAAACTTCATTAAATTTAAATAGTTACAGACTATTCAATTTTTGCAAAGTATTCTCCTGGATGTTATAAAAGATAAAAAGATTTCTAGCTTCAGAAAACTCAAAATCTATACAATGCAAAGAGTTTACTTCAGGTTTTCAACATCACTAATCATTACAGAAATGCGAATTAAAGCTACAACGAGATATCACCTCATACAGGTCAGAATGGCTACCATCAAAAAGTCTACAAATAATAAATGCTGGAGAGTATGTGGAGAAAAGGGCACCCTTTTACACTATTGGTGGAAATGAAAACTTGTGCAGCCACTATTGAAAACAGTATGCGGGTTCCTTAAAAAACTAAAAATAGAGCTAGCATATGATCTAGTAACTCTACTCACTTCTGCATGTAAATTAAAAAAATATATATTCTAATTCGAAAAGATACATGCACCCCAATGTTCATAGCAGCACTGTTTACAACAGCCAACACACAGAAACAACCCAAGTGCCCATCAACAGACAATTTGCTTATGAAGATGTGGTATGTGTATATATATATATAATGAAATACTACTCAGCCATAAAAAATGTGAAACACTGCCATTTATAGCAACATGGATGGATCTAGAGAATATTATGCTTACTGAAATAAGTCAGAGAAAAACAAATACATGGAATGTTAAAAATAACACAAATAAATCTATATAAAATAGAAATAGACTCAGAGACATAGAAAACAAACTTATGGTTACCAAAGGGGAGAAGGATTTGAGAGGGACAAATTAGGAGTATGGAATTAACATGTATAAACTACCACACACAAAAGGATAAGAGTTTACTATATAGTACAAAGACTTATATCCACTATCTTATAATAACCCATAATGGAATATAATCTGAAAAAACCTGAATATCTATGCTGTACACCTGAAACAAACACAATACCATATATCAAATATAGTTCCAATTTTTTAAAAAAAGGTAACATGGAGTAGGTCACTACATAGGATTTTCGGTTTTATTTTATCTTATTTTACTATTTTATTTTATTTTATTATTTTTGGCTGAAACCATGTGGACATTCCCAGGCTAGGGACTGAACCTGTGCCTCAGTTGTGACCTATGCCTCGACTGCGGCAACACTGGATCCTTAACCCACTGTGCCACAAGGGAACTTCCAGATTGATGGTTTAAAAAGTACATGTGGCAGGTCATTATAACAATGGTCCCAATGCAACATGTCTGTGCCCATGCCTCTTTGGAGCTAACACTGCTGCTCCTCCAATCCTTCACTAATTGAATCTGGACTAGCTTTGTGACTTACTTTAACTGATAGAATGGAGGTAAAAGTGATGTTATTCAACTTGCAGAGCCTAGGAGTTCTTGCAGCTTTTCCTTCACCCTGTTGGAACCCAGAGACCACCCTGCTGTGAAGAAGCCCAATCCACTCTACTGGAAGATAGGAGGCCATATGGAAGAGAACCAAAGTGTCCTAAAAGACAACCAGAGTCAATTGCCAACTCTATGAATGAGGACATGCTAGACCCTCCACCTCCAGTTGAACTATGATGGCAGCAGACACATGGCAAGACCAACCACAAAATCATCCAGATTGCCAAACCACAGAACTATGAGAAATACCAAACTATTGTTTTCTGCCAATAAATTTTGCAATACTCCAAAGGCTAACCAAAACAGAAGTCAGCACTGAGAGCTTACATAACAAAAAGCTAAAACATGCGTCATTAGCTTTGGGGCCAGGTGGTGAGCAGAGGCTAGAAGGGCAAAAAGGAGATTGTTAGTGGAAGCTGGAAGAGCAGTGAGAAACTGATGCAGTAGACTAGAGCAAGGCAGATATGCTACAAAGAAGGCTCACAACTGGCAATACTGTCACCTAAGTGAACATGGAAGGTGGAAGATGTACCTAATAAATTTATGTACCTGGCTAAGGAGACTTCTGGATTTCTCATAGTCTAGAAATAGTAAAGTGTCAACTTTTTCAGCTGCATACAATAAAGTATGGGATGATAATGATAAACTGAAGGGCAGCAGTTCAATCTGCAAGCAGAAATTACAGAAACTATAAAGAGACCATGATTTGCCAAGTTGAAAACCAAAGCAATTTCTCATCTGCCATCTCTCCAGGTGACCAAAGTTTGAGGAGTAAAAACCAAATCTAGAGTTCTGCCAGTAAAATATGGCCTCAAGTACAGTCCCAAAGTCATTTCGTTACTTTTTTTTTTTTTTTTTTTTTTTTTTGGTCAAAACAAGTCATGAAAATAGACTGATTTCAATGGTGGGGAGGAATACAGACACCACCTCTTAATAGGAGATTCTACAAAGAATTCATGATCATACTTTATGTCTTTGGGCAAGAGCCTTTCAAATTCTGAGAATGTTTTAAATTAAGCATAGAAATGTTTTTAAAAATTAAAATATAGTGTTAATATTTTTGTATTAAGAAATATGTTCTTCCACAGAAAAAATAAAAGAGAAGGAATTTATGGATTAAAAGAGACTTAGAGTACATATTCCTTAATTGCAATATGTGAATTTTATTGAAATCCAATTTTGAAATATAAATTGATCACATTTTTGAGATAACTGGAAATTTGATCATTGACCCAATATGTGGTTTTTTAAGGAATTATTAATTTTTAGGTGCAATATGAGTATTTTACTATGTTTTCTAAGAGACTTGAAAATTTAGAAAGACATATTGAAATAGTAACAGATGAAAAGATATGATATATGGGATTTGTTTCAAGATAATATGGAAGATGGGTGAGTGAACGAAGGCAGAGATGGGGCAGGGTTGGTCAAGTGTGAATGGTTTTTAAGGCTGGGTGATGGGTACCTGAGGATTCATTATACTACTGTATTTACATTTGTATATGTCAGAAATTCCTCACAATAATAAGTTTTAAAATCTAAGCAAAAAAGAAAGACTCTGGGCATAGTGAGTCTTTTATATGTTTGTAAAACTGAATGACATATGAACTATTATACTAAAACCCCAATTTTAAGTGTGCAATTGGATAAGGTGATTTTACCTAGTACTCTTTCTGTGTTTTACAGCATTTAAATATTACATTTTAAATATTTTAAGAGAATTTTGATTCAATAGATTTATTTTAACTTCTTGGATTTACAAGAGTTAAACAAGCACTTCAGAGAATTTTGTATAAAAGGAACTCAAATACATTAAATTTATAAAGGCAGTTTTAAATCTTTGAAGCTGTTTAATTAACTAAGTATGTAAGTGGCACCAAACATTATTCAAAGAATCCTCAAAAGTAAACGTAAATCTGCTAGACTTAGAACAAGAAGATTTGTGACTTGAATTTAAAGCCTAAGAGGTTTATTTTTTATTTCTTAATTTCCATACACCAAACATAAATGTTAACAACCAATCAAAGGTGAAAAAAAATTCTAGTCACTTGAAAAGCATATGCAAAAAAAAAATTTTTTTTTAAAGCAGATTATATGAGGGGTACCAACCATTTGTATTATAGCTATATGCAATCTGGCTTCTTCTATTAAAACCTCATCGGTTGGGCACTCCTCCTTTGCTTTTTTATCATATGAAGTGTGGGCAAACTGAACAGTATCAGACTAGGTTTAAAAAAAAATAGAGACAAAGTTAAAAATAAGTTAAAATGATTAGGAGCTGTCAAATACACTCAGAAAAGATTCCAACAACTCAAACGAGAGTCAGTAAAATGAAAGGTTGTGAATAAATGAACAACACTCTCCCTATAAGAAACGTGGCTTTCAATTGTGGTGAAGCAACTATTTGTTTGGAGAGATTTAGAAGCCAAATTCCTCCCCAAATAAGTCTACCCTTAACTGCTCTCTGAAGCAGCCGTTGTTTTCTGCTTTTGATTGTACTTACACAGGGTCAGCTCTCTCACTTCATCCACCAACTGGAAAAGTCGCCCTGGCAGAGGTCATTCATAGTTACTCAGCCAGCCACTGTGTAACAACACCAATTCTGCTGTGTTTGGCAGATAAGGCTGGATCACCAAGACCTCCTCTTTGGAGACAGAATTCAAAGAAGTATTTTTGCCAATACAGCAAAGCTACTAAATATGTCCCCCGTTAGTATCCTGACATATAACTAGCAAAATTAAGTTTTTTTATAATAAACTAAAGAAAGAGAGGCAGATCCAGGAAGGAAAACGACTATTTTTTTTTTTTTTTTTGGCCAGGAATCGACTCACAGGAATGATGTATTCAATTCTTGTTTTTTCTTCTACTAAGGTCCAATTAACATTTGTCAAAATTTTTTCAGTTTTAAATAAAGTTATTTTGTTCTGTATTATCTCCTGGATGTGCTTAATGGCATTTTGCATGGCCATTTGTCTTGGAAGAGAGATGGCACACAAACCTGTGACAAAGAAAAGCAAGGACCTTAAAAAAATACAGTGAAGATGACACAGGGAAGCAAAATGCTGCATGATGTAGTGAAATCTTGGCATCACCTGCATAGTCAAACCAGAGTGCTCAAGGCGGGAACAACTTTCGTCCAAAATTTTCCAGTAAATTACCCAACCATCCATTTTCTCTTGGCTGTACAGCCCAACTTTATCTGACTCCATTACTGAAGAATGCTTTTTTAGTTTCTTTCTTGTTCCCTATAGCTAGAGACATGAATACCTCAAGGCACCTAGTCAGCATTTCTCAAAGTATGGAAAACCACCTACATCTTCTAGAGGTGAAGGGGCTGATTATTAAACTATGCAAACTCTTGGGCTCTATCCCATGTCTGGAGACTCAGACTGGCCTAGGGATTAGCATTTTAACAATTTTTCCAACCGATTCTTTTCTTTCCCCAACTGATTCTTATACATAATAAAATTTAAAGGCCACTTCAATAGAGATCCCTCAAATTTAACATGTCCAAAACTTGCAGTAGTTTGTATCATCTTGAAATATGAATCTGGAGTTATAACTATGAGGCTTGCTTGCAATTGGTGAATGCAACCGGTGAATGAGCTTAGCCTACTCTCTCAGAATTCACCTCAGTAAAACCATTCTCTTTGTAATTGTGTATGGGATGACTCATAAAGAGTTTAAAATGTTTCTAAATGTTTCAGTTTAACTTGACTGCATTCTTCACAGGACACTGTGGTATGCAACAGTAGTAGCTGAAATTTCAGGGATTGGAAAAGGTCTGGAGTCAGTTCTCTACAGCCCAGAGCAAAGATGCATTTGACTTCATGCTAAACAATTAGAATGTATCAGATTTGGATTTAAAATTCCTATGGCTGAAAGCACACAAAGAGGAAGTTCATTCATTTGCCTAATTACATCCTACTCATCATGATGGAGCAATAGCCACTCTCCAGTTGCTCAAGGGAAACAAATACATGTGGACCACTTGATGGCAACAGTACATTTGAAAGAACTCCTGTTTGAGATGATCCTGGAAAAGAATAAGGAGGGATCTCTTAAAAAGCATTAGGCCAAATGGAATAGGATGGTTTGAAACTCTTACTGCTAAAACTCAAGTTTGTCACTTATATACTAACATGCATGTATTTCTAGAACTGATGAGCACTGATTCTGAGGATAAAATACTTGTAATATATTTTTATTTCATAGTGGAAATCCTGAGGTTTATTTATTTTAATACAATAAAATTTGTAAGGGAAGAAAAGGAGAAGAAAAAAAAATCATCCCCATAATAGCAAAACACTTTGATCTTGCCTTTGAATATCAAAGTAAGAGCAATCCCAAGAAAGCAAGCATAGGAGAAACTCAGATGTTATGTCTTAAGCAAGAGATCAGAGTGGTCTAGATCCCTAAAAGTCAAAGGAAACGGGTGAGAAGGGAGGTGCAAGCAAATTTTCAGGGATCAAATTAACTTCACTCATGCTCCAGGGTAGATTTTTGCTGGTCCAGCAGCAACTTTCCTCTGCAAACAAGAACAAACCCAAAACTGGGGAAGAAGGAGAACTACCAAAAATCTACCCCAGTTACTATCCCTGTTCACATATTGGAGCCCTTGACTTTGAGATAAGCTATCACAGGAAGTTCTGCAGTAGTGTCGATGGGGCACAGTTTCAGGAGTGGGTAGGGCTGTGAAGACAAAAGCAGACAGGCTAAATTCACCAGGCTAGTTCCCTGTTACAGGAACTCTCCTTCAATATTACCCTTCCATTGATCTCATTAGTTTGATGCTTTCCAAGAAATCTTCTGATCAGTAATTTGATTTATCAAGAAAACTGGCATGTAGAGGTGAATACCCTGAATAAAGGTCACAATCACTTCAGGCAGAAAGAAATCATCCTCATTATAAACTAATAAATTTATTTTCTTCTTTACATTTTCCTGTGAGTGCAGCATATATAAATTTCCAGGAGGCTGGTCAATTCTAGACACACTGAGAGAGTCAGTTCTTTGCACCAGCCAAGCTGAGGACTAGGCCATGGGATACTGGATGACACTAAGGCCCTACTCTAAGACTTCATGTAATCCCATCCCACCCTCTCTCCCCACCCTTGACTCCACTGCCACTGATTATTTTATTGTTGATTTCTCTATCGATCATTGGTCTATTTGTGATTTTATTATGTCTACATATTTTATTATCAACAACCTCAAATTTTTTTCTATAAAGAGGCAACTCTGGCCAAGCCTACTGATTGTTCCCAACATCCATTCTCCCCTTCCTCCTTCCCCAATAGAATCTCTAACTTTTGACTGAACACATGGCCAGTTGGTTAAAATAATATTCCCCAGCTTCCCTTGCCCATGTGTGCCCATGTGACTAGGTTGTGGCCAGTGGAATGTGAGGGTTAAACATACACACAACTTCTGGATTGTGCCCTTAAAAGGATGCTGCTTACCCTCCAGTGCCCATCACCACCACCATCACACGCACCCCCATTTTCTCTTTCTAGTTGGTTGGACTGAAGATAATAGCGGCAGTGAGCCAGCCTCTACACTGCAGACAAGAGCAACACCCCAGGAAGCAGAGGAGCAACAAAAGAGAAGGATCAGAGATCTCTGGACCTTGTGGAGCAAAACCATCCCACCCTTCTGGATCTTTTTTTTTTTTTTTCCCACCCTCATAGCATGTGGAAATTCCCAGGCCAAAGACAGAATCAGAGCTGAAGCTGCAACCTACAGTGCCACAGAGACGACCTGTATCATCAACCCACTGTGCCACAGTGGGAACTCCCCCTTCTGGACTTTTGATGGAGGGAAAAAACAAAAACCAAAGCCTTCTTTAAACCACTAGTAATGTGATTTCTGTTAAATGGGCTGAACCAAGAACCCAATTAATGTGTCATCTATAAGTAGTGAGTGAATGAAAATGAATGATTTCATAATCAATTTCTTGAGCTCCATAAGAAATATCTCCACCACCCCCAACAGTAATCTATTTGTGTTATCCTCCCCAAGTAATTAATGAAGAATAGCTATACTTTACCTAATGTCCTGGCTGAATGAGTCATCATGTATGAATTTATCCCCATAGTCATTAATGATATTACTTGTATATACAATATAAACTGAAAAACAAACCACACAAATAGAACCAAAACATTAATAAGTTCTCCAAAAGGAATCACTGTGCAATTAACCACTAACAAGATTCTCCTTTAATCCACACCTTTTAACCTGTCTCTGATAAGTAAGTAAAGGTAAAAAAGTTGTCATGTGGACACCTTCATATTATGTGAATATAATCAACCTACTGGCATGGAAATTAGTTTTCAATCAGAGTGAGAAAAAAATAGATTGCATAGTTTCTGGGAGGTGCAAGGGCCCAGAGAAGAGCTCTCCACAGCTGCTGCCATCAGCAGTAGCCATGCAAAGTCAGCACAGTGGATGCATCTCAGACTTGGCTGAGGCTGCAGAACCTGCAGGGGTGGGGAAGAACCCCAGCAACAGCAGAGGCAGAGGTGACCACAGGGGACAGGGAAGTACCCCTGCCACAAACATTTACTATAGCCCCACAATAAGCTCTAAAGAAGCAGTTAGGGACTGTGATGGGTCAAGAGAGGCTCCATGCAGCAGCAGAAGCAGAAGCATAACCACAATTGTAGGTCATGGCTCTGCCATTTACTAGCCGTATAATTAGAGGCTAGTTAACTTAACCCCTCTGAGTCTCAGTGTCCTTCACTGAAAATGGAGTTAGCATTATGTTCTTCAGAGAGTATTTCCCAAACTTGACTGATCACCATAAGCACCTGAAGGGCTTCCTAAGGATATCGAGTCCCAGGCTTCTTCCCTGCAGATTCTGATTCTGTAGGTCTGGGGTGGTATCACAGGGATTCTTAATATTAGACAGATCTGAGAAACACTGTAAAATGACACTCAAATGTTACTTAACGTATCATTGACTTGGTTTCGGGCCAATTCCTTGCACAACAGAAAGCTGAAGGAGCTCAGATATTGGTTATTATTCTTTTCCTCTGGAACATGGAAGGACCCAAAGTCACCGCAAAACTATAGGTGTGTTCAAACTCCAAATTAATTCCCAGTTATGAAGTGCAAATCCTCAGGAAAGACGGTGAGGACTGTGATACTTCATTTTTTCTAAGCACCATTCAAAATAAGCTCTTCCTGGAAGTTCCCTTGTAGCACAGCAGATTAAGGATCCAGCATTACTGAAGTTGTGGCACAGGTTGCACCTGCAGCAGGGGTTCAATCCCTGACCTAGGAACTTCTACATGCCCTGGTACAGCCAAAACAAAACAAAACAAAAACTCTTTGGGGAGTCAGGGTATCTGAGTTCTTTCACTAACATGCTGTTCTCTGTTTTAGTTTCCCCACATGCAAGATGGAGAGGGTGATAGTTGATCCTCTCAAAAAAGACATTTGTGAAATACTGCACTCCTAGGGGCTTCTGGGACAGGAGCAAAAGAGCAAAGCAGAGAAAATTCTGAACTTGAAGTTGGAATAATATCAAGAAATTCTGCACATCTATCTCCAGATTAAAATTTCTTGGGAGGTGGGTAGTGCTCTTTTTTTTTTATTTTTTTTTTTAATTTTTTTGTCTTTTGTCTTTTTGTTGTTGCTATTTCTTGGGCCGCTCCCGCGGCATATGGAGGTTCCCAGGCTAGGGGTCAAATCGGAGCTGTAACCACCGGCCTACGCCAGAGCCACAGCAACGCGGGATCCGAGCCGCGTCTGCAACCTACACCACAGCTCACGGCAATGCCGGATCGTTAACCCACTGAGCAAGGGCAGGGACCGAACCCGCAACCTCATGGTTCCTAGTCAGATTCGTTAACCACTGTGCCATGACGGGAACTCCCAGGGTAGTGCTCTTAATTCCCATTATTCAAGGCTTTTCTCCCTCTTGGGAGCAGTGTGGGATTCATTTGACTGGGAGATGATTGAGGGGCACTGGGGTTTTTAGAAACTTCTAACAACTTAACCAGCTAGTTCACAGAGTGCTGTTACAAATGATGAGGTGCCCAAAGGCTGTCAGCAGATGCTCTGGGCTCTGTGGACCTTCCCTGAAGTCTCAGTCTCACTGATGTTGCTACTACCAGATTGCCCAGAAACCCACAGGTGAACCCATGGGCAAGACGCTTTGAGGGAGAGGTGAAAGGAAACTGAACTTTGTCTTTCAATACGGATAACATAGTAATTGGCTAAATTTTTTCAAGAAACTAATATTTTTAATTAGTCCTAAAAGAAATAAATATAACTAGATCCTTAATTCCAAAATGTACAAAGTCTTTCTTTCCTTGGTGTATTTAATGAGCACTTCAGTTTTTGCTCTGAGAGCTATAGGGATTGGAATGTTCTGGACGAGGCATTATTTTCTTCGTTCTTTTTGACAGCTATTGAAAAACAACATTTATCGGTTCAGTAACATCTATTGAGCATTTACTAAGTGTCAGGTGTTCCACAAGTCTGGAGAACTCAGCCTGTGAGAGCTGAAGCCAGGATTCGATCCCATCTGACTCCCATGTCCAAAACCATGACTTTGATTTTCAGTCCCTTTTATACTGTTAATATAAATAAACTTTGCTCCAAAAGTTTCTTTCTACTTAAGGCATTCTTCAAATCTAATTTTTAAAACAGCTAGCTTTATTACTGGGTACTGTGACACATGCTACAAAATAAAAATGAATATATATGAATAGTCATGGGACATGATTTTTCTTACCAGCTGTGGTGACTCTACTTTTTGTTCAGCCAGATTATGAATATCAGGAGCCAAGAGTAAGCTAAAAACTCCTTTAATTCCAGACCATGCTATAACAACTGCCCATCTCCAATTGTACTCATAACTTGAATGCCTCAGAATTGGGCTCACTAATACAATAGTAACTAACCTATGGAGAGAAAAACACTTATTTTTACAATCACACCTTATGTATTAATATTACTTTTGGTTTAAATGCTGTAGTAAGCACTAAATTTCATGTGAAATTTTTCAGAAAAGAGAAGACAATGTAGTTTATTGATAAGATGTTCAAAATTTCTGGGACTAACCAAATCTACTACCTAAATTTTGCCTATCATAGTCAAATCTTGAAAAATAATGCTGTAAGTTCCATACAAATACAAGAAATTATCATTAACACCGGTGTTTACTGTCGGTAGTAAATTGTTACAGGGAAACACCAAATAACACTGTCAAGTTCCCTGGAAGGCCATTACTAGATTCAGAAGTTTGTCCAGAAGGACCTTCAGATCATGACCAAAAAGTAAAATTATTATAGACACATGCATAAATTTAGCTTAACCAAATTTTTCTTGAGCTCCCACAGAATCATACTCAAAATACCATGTAAATAATTTCAATTTGGGCCTCCTTTCTTTACAGATCATTTTTCTATATGACCCTGTGCCAAAATTTACATTCCGTTTTTAGCAGATATGCACTAAAAGAGTATCAGTACCGTCCTTCAAATGAAATTTAAGCAGAAATAAAACTGACATGTTCTCAGCCTCAAAAAAGATACTGTGTTGTGTATCAATTGCTTAGCTGGGAAATTTATAAGACAATTTAGAGAATTCCTGTCATTGAGAAACAGAAAATCTACAATTTGCCATCTGTAATATTTATAATTAATTTGGGCAAACCCCTCTGCCTTGCATTTAAGCCTTTTGCAAAGTAATTCTCTTTTTTTTTTTTTTTTTTTCTGTCTTTCTGCCTTTTCTAGGGCCGCTCCTGCCGCATATAGAGGTTCCCAGGCTAGGGGTCTAATCGGAGCTGTAGCCACTGGCCTACACCAGAGCCACAGCAACACGGGATCCAAGCCACATCTGCAACCTACTCCACAGCTCACGGCAACACCGGATCCTTAACCCACTGAGCAAGGCCAGGGATTGAACCCGTAACCTCATGGTTCCTAGTCAGATTCATTAACCACTGTGCCAGGACAGGAACTCCGCAAAGTAATTCTTACCAAACTTTTCTGCCTTACTGAATGATCTTTCTCTAAAATACCATTAAGTCCAGCCAAAATAGAATAATTTTATGTCATTTCCTGACATCAAAAACAGAGAGGCAGTATAGCAAAACCTCAGGAGTCAGCTAGCTGGGTTCAAATTTAAACTTCTTTTACTAACTTAACTTCTCTAAGTCTTGATTTTTTTTTTTCATATGTAAGATGAAGATAATAATGGTAATTGCACTTGCCTCAAAGGACTTTTATAAAGATTTAATTAAATAATGCAATGTTCATAGGGCTAAGAATGATGTTTTGAATGTGGTCAGCTCTTAATACCTGCTAGCAATGATTATTAGAGCCAGGCCTGTGTTTGGCTCGTCTTCTCAGAAATGTTTTCTCAACAAGTGTCTTATGGAAAGTCCATCCATACTTTGAGGGCCCCTCAGGATGACTCGCTCCACTAAAGTCTTTCTTTCCAGTGATGTGGAACCACAAGTTTACACAAGATCCCTGGCACTCATCAGCCATTTGACCTTGAGCAAAGTACTTCACTTTTCTTGGACATTTTTATCTACAAAATGGCGATGATAATTCTTATTTCCCAATGTCCATATGCAGATAAAATGAGAAAACAGATGTGTAGCTGAGTCAAACAATGTGCAAAAAGCCATGTATACTTGTTCAAACACTGTGACAAATCTCAGCTTGCACTTGTGCTCCTGTGGTGGAAATAAACATAAATTGAACACACCTCCTTCTGTGTGAGAGTGCCTGTCTGGGTTGCCTGCAGGGCCCTCAGAATCAGCAGAAGTAACATTTCATCAGACCATCTTATAAAGGAAGCGCTCTCAGCCAGCCCTGTCCTCAGGGGAAATGACAGTGTTGTCAGAGACACCGTCATGTATTCTTATGGACGACACAGCTGCCATGCATGGGCAATGCCATTTTAGAAAACGCAAGCTCATGGGAGTTGAGTTTATATTTCAACTCTGTCCTTACAATTTGGTGACTCTAGTCAAGTTTTTAACTTTCTCTCTGGGGCTTCATCTGTTAAGTCTGATGCAATAACACCTACCTTAAAGGGTTGTATAATATTAATGGCATAATGTATATAGTTAGTGCTTAATAAATGGCCTTATCATAGTTATGATGATAACAAATGATAATGAAAGTCAAAAAATGTTAGAAGCCATTAATCTGGTCCACTGGCACTCTTTAACAAGCATCCTTTCTTTCTTTAACATTTTTGTTCTTTGTATGCTCCATCAATTCTGATTGACAAAGGGCAGCAGAAACATTTTTAAAACAAAAGGATTGGTGGGAAATGAACACAAATAATCCAAAGCACAAGGATGCTCTGAATGTCCTAATGATGAGTTCTATGGCTGAAATTAGAAGCAAAAAGCAAATGATTCAGGAACCCTAATAAGAATCCAGGAATTGTAAGTCTTTCATTAAAAGAGATCCACTCTTTAACATGCATCTTTTTTTTTTTTTTTGTCTTTTGTCTTTTTTGTTGTTGTTTTGTTGTTGTTGTTGTTGTTGCTATTTCTTGGGCCGCTCCCGCGGCATATGGAGGTTCCCAGGCTAGGGGTCTAATCGGAGCTGTAGCCACCAGCCTACGCCAGAGCCACAGCAACACGGGATCCGAGCCGCGTCTGCAACCTACACCACAGCTCACGGCAACGCCGGATCCTTAACCCACTGAGCAAGGGCAGGGATCGAACCCGCAACCTCATGGTTCCTAGTCGGATTCGTTAACCACTGCGCCACGACGGGAACTCCCCACATGCATCTTGAACTAGGTTCCTGGATCTCATCTCCAGAGATTCAGTTCAGTGAAATGGGATGGGCCCGTGAATATGCATTTCTACCAAGCTCCTAAGTTATGCTGATGCTGCTGTTCTGCCCCTTCTCATTTTACAGATGAAAACTTGAAGAATAAACAGGCTTTCCCTCAGTTGCACAGAAAGCTATTATCATGACCATGATAACAATACAGGTTTTCTGATGGCATGTTCAGAGCTCTTTTTGCTATAACCCACTTCTTCCCAATTCTAATTCTGAGCTTGAAAACCTAAGTCCACTAGGTAAACTTTAAACTGTAATTCTTACCTTGCAAGACAAACTGTGACAAATAAGACGAACATGAAAACTATGGTTTGAAACTGAATATACTTGATTTCAGCACATCCAATCACAATGCCAAAGAAAGTATATATTAAATGTTGGAACACATATGAAAACATTATTAGAAACCTAGGATAGATGGAAAGGAGATCACAATTTAAGGAATGTGTTTTTTAAATAGTTTCCTTTTCACATAAAAGCATCTATCACAGATGTGCCATTCCTGTCTCAGTAGAGGTCCTTGCCTCCATCACTGTTATAAACAACATTTTAAAGTATCTTATTGGAATCAGAAACAGACTCACAGACATAGAGAACAAACTAATGGTTACTAGTAGAGAGGTGGAAAAATAAGATGGGGTAGGGGATTGAGGTACAAACTACTACGTATAAAATAAATAAGCAACAAGGATATATTGCATAGCATAGGGAAATATAGCTATTATTTTGGATTTAAATGGAGTATAATCTATAAAAATATTCAATCACTATGTTGTATAACTGAAGCTAATATGTTATACATAAACTATACCTAAATAAAAATTAATTTAATTAAAATAAAAGTATATTTGTTGGCACTAAAATACATCTGGTTCCATTTTTATCATTACTCTCATCATACCAGTACCAGTGGGCTGCCTCTCACCACAGAATAGCAAGGGCAAGGCAGAAAAATATGGATTCCCAACCTCCCAGGTTGGTGACAGGGCAGTTTTGCTGAGATAAGTTGGCAGCATGTCAACTGTCAGGCCCACAGCTGAAGCCACAGCTGAGGCTGCCACAAGGAACCTCATGGGTAACATTGGCTTTGTGAAAGCTTACTCTGTGATGCCCTCTGCACACTTTTTTCTGAATTGCATGAAAGTCCCTTATCCTGAAAGTGTCTTCTGTCTGCTTCCTCATCCCCTGAATTCCTAAAAATCTTGTAAGGCTCACTCTAATCCCATATTCCTCAGGAAAATATCCTCAACTCTCTCACTGGAGGTTAGCCTCCTCTGAATCCCTACAGCAGCTGTCACCTACACGATCCAGATTCTTAAGCAGAGAAGAGCATTAGAATCACCCAGATTGTTTTGACAATTCTATATATCTAGCCCCACCCCCAAATGTTATTAATGAGAGACCAAAGCACAGCATTTAGGGCATGGGGCTGTTCTGGTTCCATGTGGTAACACACCCAGGTTAGGGGCAGGTCTGCTTTCCATAGGCAGATTTCAAGTCCTGCCTTTTCTTGGTCCCCCCCACATGCCCCATTTCAGACTTTCCCTTTCAGATGGCTGGGTAACTGTTGTCTGTCCCACCAACCAGTCTTCCTATAGGTAGGTCTCAAGATCTATACTAGGAAAGAGGTATTCTGTAGCCTTATTTTAGCTTCAGATATAAACCATGTTTCCTGATACAGCATTACTCCAGTCAAGCAGGTAGTTTGATCCTCTCTCTTTGATCCCCATCTCTTGATTCAATAGATTCAGAACTTCTAGAACAAAAGGGTATGAGTGGGAACTCAAACCCCAAAGCTTAGTTTTATAAAAATTCAGAAACTATGGAACAATTGAGTAGAATAACTTTTTAAATGTCTTCAGAGGACCTTAAAAAATGCTTTTCATATAGTAAGATCCTGATAAATATATACCTATTTACACAAATTATCAGTTTCTTACATAAACATGTCTACCACTTAATAATGGGCATCTTCTGAGAAGGGACTTATCAGCCTCAAACCTAGGCTACAATGTCCAGGTCACAGTAGATATTAAGAAAGGACTCGGGGGTGGGATAAAGATGGTAGAGGAATAGGACATGGTGCTTGCCTTCCCCCACAAACACATCAAAAAAATCTACATGTAAAATGATTCATATAGAAAATCTACTGAACACTGGCAGAAGATCTAGTATTTCCAAAAAAGGGCAAGAAACCCTCCACATAATTGGGTAGAACAAAAGGAAAAAAGAAAAGAGAGAGGGAGAGAGAGAAGAGAAAAAAAAAAAAAAAAGAATTAGGACGGGACCTGAGAGGAAGCTGTGAGGAAAGGAATCCACACCTGGGAAGGCCACCTAACTGACATGGAGATCAGCCAGGTCAGAGAGACTCAAAGCCTCCAAAAAAAATCACAATAGCTGATCCAAGGAAGGCAAATCAGAGAGAGAGCCACATAGACAATCGGTACCACCACCTGGTCCACCACAGTCTAAGATACTCAGGTGGGGGCTAGGCACTGAGACTCAGGCTTCAGAGAAACACTAAAGGCCAAAAGAGAGTGGCAGGATACATTCAAAGTTCTAAAAGGGAAAAATTCACAATCTAGAATACTCTGTCCAGCAACATTATCATTTAAAATAGAAGGGGAAATAAATAACTTCGCAGAAGACAAAAAGTAAAAGACTATAGCAATACTAAACCTATCATAAAAGACATACTGAAAATTCTCCTCTAAAAAGGAAAGAAGTAAGAAGATATAGAATGGAGGAAATCAATACTGGAAAGTAATCACTTAAATAAGCCAGTATATAGATCAAAAAGAAAAAAAAAAAAACCCTATTTGTGAAAGTGACAAAAAACACAAGGAACAGCAAAAGGATAAAGAAGAGATGTAAAAAGGGACATCAAAATCATAAAATGTTGGGAAGGAGAGTAAGAATACATAGACTTTTTTAAAAAATGTATTTGAGGAGTTCCCGTCGTGGCGCAGTGGTTAACGAATCCGACTAGGAACCATGAGGTTGCAGGTTCGATCCCTGCCCTTGCTCAGTGGGTTAACGATCCGGCGTTGCCGTGAGCTGTGGTGTAGGTTGCAGACGCGGCTCGGATCCCGCGTTGCTGTGGCTCTGACGTAGGCTGGTGGCTACAGCTCCGATTTGACCCCTAGCCTGGGAACCTCCATATGCCGCGGGAGCGGCCCAAGAAATAGCAACAACAACAACAACAACAACAAAAAAAAAGACAAAAGACAAAAAAAAAAAAAAAAAAAAATGTATTTGAGCCTATCAGTAAAAGCAAGCAGATATAGGAATGATTAAACACACTTGAAAAACAGGGCAACCACAAATCAACAAATAATACATTTACAAAAAACAAACAGAAGAGGACACAAGTATAAAATAAAAGGAAATCATCCAACCAAAAAAAAAAAAAAAAAAAAGAAAGAAAGAAAAAGAAAGGAATAAAGGAGAAACATACAATCAACTGGAAAACAAGGTTTAAAATTGCAATAAATACCTATTTACCATAAAAGTCAATGTGAATACTCCAGTCAAAACACACAGAGTGGCAGATGGGATAAAAATATAAAACCCTATAATATGCTGTTTACAAGAGACCTACCTTAGGGCAAAGAACACATATAAATTGAAAATGAGGGGATGAAAAAAGGTATTTCATGCAAATGGAAATAACAGGAAAGCAAGAGTCACAATACTCAGACAAAAGAGGCTTTAAAACAAGGCTATAAAGAAAAAGGACACTATTTAATGATAAAAGGATCAATTCAACAAAAGGATATTACATTTGTCAATATATATTCCCGTAATATAGGAGCACCCAAAATCATAAAACAAATACTAACAGACATAAAAGGAGAAATTGATGAGAATACAATAATAGTAGGAGACTTTAACACCACACTCACACCAATGGACAGATCCTCTGGACAGAAAATCAACAAGGCAGCATAGATCCTAAATGATACAATGGAACAGTTGGACTTAATTGGTATTTTCAGGACATTACATCCAAAAAATAAAAATAATAATAACCCACAGAATATACATTCTTTTCAATTGCATATGAAACATTCTCTAGGATTGACCACATTCTGGGGCACAAAACTAACCTCAACAAATTTAAAGGTATAGAAATTACCTCAAGCATCTTTTCTGACCACAATGGCATGAAACTAGAAATCAACCACAGGAAAGGAAATGAGAAAAAAACTGGCTACATGGAGACTAAACAGCATGCTACTAAAAAATCAATGGGTCAATGAGGAAATGAAAAAGAAAGTTTTTCAAAAAGGAAACTTTTTCATTTCCTTGAGAATACCTTGAGAAAAATGACAATGAAAACATAACCATACAAAATCTATGGAATTACAGTAGAAAATTGACAGATCACTATAAACCAGCTATAATGGAAAAAAAATCATTCAAAAAAAAAAAAACCACAATACACCAAAATCTATGGGATGCCAAAAAAGCAGAACTAGTTATTTCCAAGCTCTGGGTTTTAAAAATCAGTACATTGTCAGAGTTCCCATTATGGCTCAGTGGTAACGAATCCAACTAGTATCCATGGGGTCGCGGGTTCAATCCCTGGCCTTTCTCAGTAGGTTAAGGATCTGGCATTGCTGTGAGCAGCAGTGTAGATCACAAACGTGGCTCGGATCTGGTGTTGCTATGGCTGTGGCATAGGCCAGCAGCTACAGCTCCAATTGGACCCCTAGCCAGGGAACTTCCAAATGCTGTGGGTGTTGCCCTAAAAAAAAAAAGAAAAGAAAAAAAAATCAATAAAATCTCATTCATATACATACAAAACTAGTATAAGTTACAGGTGCCAATTTCTTATTTTGCTACTTAGAATTATTTTAAAAAAAAGAATTATTTTTTAAAAAGTTTGATCTTCTATGACTAGAACTTCATAAGAGAAATGACACTTTACACATCAAAAAAGTAGGAAACATAATTTCAGAAAAATGAACCCTTTATATTGAAGCAATAAATCTTCATGGGAAAATTCAGAATAATGAATTCTCATTTCAATGTTTACTTTCATCCAATGTGAGAATTTCTACGCTAGACTATGATTAGGTGTGAAATAATTCTACAGCAATTCTGTATTTTAGCATAGTCCCTCAGAGAATAGCTAACTCATTTTCCTGAGAAGATAGGCAAATGGCTTTTCCTCTATCCACAGATGTCCATACGACAGCAGATGTGAAAGCTAAATAAGAGTTTGCTGGTGTTGCATCTTTCTGCTACTTTACTTTTGCAGTTCTTCCCATACTCAGATATTGTCATTCAGGCACATTATGAAAGAAACAAAGGAATAAAGTATTTTTAAACTTCCCACAATTCAATGTAAATTTTTATCAAAGAATTATATGTATTAAAAAGCACTGTGATCTCTGTGTCACTGATTCTTTATTCATAATAGGAATACCAACTGATGTCAGGAATTGTTGGAAGCTTAAGTTCTTTTCAAATATAACTAGTAGTTAAAAGTAAAAGTAGAAAAAAGTTATAAAAAGGGAATTTTATTAATATTAATGAAGGCAGGACCACTCAAACTCTAAAATTCTATGAGATCTATACTAAGTACACAATAGGAGACTTACTTAGTAATTATTAACTCGATCCTCGGTTTAAAGCTTAAGGAATCTAAATTCAGTCCTACAGTGACTAAAGCAACCATACCTGACATTCCCAAAAATTCCACTGGGGAGAAAAAAAATGAATAAAATTAGTTATATATTCAAATCTACACACTGAGCTACCTTATCTCAAGTGAAGAATTATTGGGACACTTAAAAGAGTAGTAGTAGTTCCTGGAAAGTTGCTTAAAGGGATTGGCCTAATCCTTAGATCAGCAGTCAACACAAATTGTTTGTGAAGGATCCCATGGTAAATATTTAGTTTTTGTGAGCCGTACGGTCTCAGTTACAGCAAATCAATTCAGCTGTTCCAGTGTATAAGCAGTCATAGATAATATATAAACAAATGACTGCTCCATAAATAATACTGAAATTTGAACTGTACATTTTTTATGCTGCAAAATATTCTTCTTTTTTTTTAACCATTTTAAAATGTAAAAACCATTCTCAGCTTGTGGGATATACAAAAAATAGGCATATTTGGCCCACAGGCTGTAGTCTGCCAAGCCCTGCCATTGGCCATCCTTGAGGAAAGAGCTAATGAAAATAAGTTTAACAGTCTCTGCCCAGCACTTCAGGGATACTGTGCTGCATGTCCGGGGCGCTGTGGTCCAGGCTCAGTACTGCCTTGGTGACCGCAGGTCCTGAGGCCTGCTGTCCTGAAACCTGAGGTAGACTCTCCTACGACTGTAATTCTTGGGGATCTAAACAAATTTGTAAATGTATTCTGAGGCAGGAAAACCAAATATGAAAAATGGCTGTATATCGTAAATACCAACAGTTCTAGGCGGCAGAACCTTCAGATAGCACATTTTCAATGTCAGACAGAAGGAAAGAAAAAAACATGCAAGGCAGGAGGGGAAGCCCTTTGGAGCAGGGCAGAGCTGGTTCTTAGAATGTCATCTCCTCTTGCTCCATTAGTGTCCTTACGTTTGTAAAATGGGTATAAAAGCATACTGCCTCATAGAGTTGTTGTGAAGATGAAACTAGATAACATGAAAAGGTGCTTGGTATACTTTTAAAACAAGGAATAATTATTAATCATTAGTCTTATGCTATAAATTATTTTAAATGTTCAGTTTAACTGCCCAGTAAATTTATACTGTTAATTAATTTGAAGAGGATTTTATTATTTCTTGGTTTAACGAATCACTTCACTCCATTTTAGATTTCTTTTTACCTTCTTATTTAACTGAATTTAATGTAAATAACCAATGATGCTAAAACCAGTAGTATTGGGAACTGTGATGATAGGGCAATTTTCTGTTTCTCGGAATCTTGTTTCTGCAACTCATACTATGGGATTTTTAAAGCTCATTGGTCTTTTTCAGTAACAGTTACTACTTAGCGATAAAATCTGCTGTGAGATAAACACTAAATAACTTTATTTTAAAACTAATATCACTTAATATAATCCCAATATTATAAGAATATATGGTGGGAATGCATACATCAATACATGTATGTACACTTATAGATATTTTTTTAAAGTTTGAGTATATATACCAAAATGCATCAGTCACTAAACTTATGACATGGATTTGTAGGTGATTTCTTTTTTTTTTTTCTTGTCTTTTTTTTTTTAGGGCCGCACCCGTGGGCGTATGGAGGTTTCCAGGCCAGGGGTCTAATTGGAGCTTGTAGCCACTGGCCTACACCACAGCCACAGCAGCGTCAGATCTGAACCGCATCTATGACCTACACCACAGCTCACAAGCAACACCGGATCCTTAACCCACTGATCAAGGCCAGGGATGGAACCCACAACCTCATGGCTCCTAGTTGGATTCGTTTCCGCTGCGCCATCATGGGAACTCCTGATTTCTTTTTTGACTTTTCAGAAATTTTCCAAAATTCTACAATGAATATGTATTACTTTTATAATTAGAAAAACAAAATCTTTTAAATCATGGACTTGGAGAAGAGACTTGTGGCTGCCTGATGGGAGGGGGAGGGAGTGGGAGGGATCGGGAGCTTGGGCTTATCAGACACAACTTAGAATAGATTTACAAGGAGATCCTGCTGAATAGCATTGAGAACTTTGTCTAGATACTCATGTTGCAACAGAAGAAAGGGTGGGGGAAAAATATAATTGTAATGTATACATGTAAGGATAACCTGACCTCCTTGCTGTACAGTGGGAAAATAAAAAAAAAATTACAAATGCTATTTAATGGCATTTAATATATGTTCAAGAAGGGGGGGAAACTCATGGAACATGCAATAAAAGAAGTAATTTTCATCAGCATAAACCCAAGTATTCAAAAACAGAGTTGGAAAATTTTTCTGATTCAATGGAAAGAAATCATCACAGAAAACTGATGCCACAGGAAAGTGGTTCTCTCAATCCCACTCTCTCTCCCTGGTTCAGGAAAAGTGAAGGTCCTCCTAATGGGAGAACCAAAGGGATTTGTTCCCTAAAAGTAGCAGGATTCAGGAATGGATCTTTCCTAACTAGAAAAATATTAGGATGATGATTGAAGTCCTTTGACATTGATAACCTGGACCAATGATACAACAAAAAAGAGACAGCAGGAAAAGTCAGCCTGGGCCTAGGCAAGAAGGGAATGCACTGTCTGTAGAGTATTTTAAGGCAATAAAATGACTAAAGCCCATCTGCTTTTTATTATCTCCATTCCCCAGAAATTCTGACCAATGTCACTTGATAAAATATTCCTTCTGCCAGGACAAATCCCTCACACCACCTCTGTTGCTGTATCTCCGGCCTAGACTTTGATATAACCCACCATCTTTCATGAATTATACATTGACTCTCTTAGAGTGACTTTTATATACTAAAGGCAAATTTTCCTCCATGGGCTGATATAGCAGTATTTCTAACTACACTATCTGTCAGCGGAGAATGTTCCAATATGTCTTTGGTCTGTGTGGCAATGTCTGCACAATTTTTTGACTATGAATGATTGTCTGGAAACAAGTGATTTCTAAAAGTTCAGGTGTTGTGAATTTCACCCGACAGAGACAAAAATGGAGATCGCTGCCTGTGCTCAAAGAGGTGACTCTCTAACCCCAATCAGACACTTCCTGGATGTAAGCCCGTTAACACTGTATTCATTGGTGACGGGAAAAAATAAAATTAGATAACAGGACAGAAATGTAACACTAGAGAATATGTAAACAAAAATTTTACCTGTGTTTAGCTTTCTGGAAATCAAACCTCTTATAACTATCTGTCACTGACTTTTGCTGTCAGGATCTGATTAAGTATAAGAGTAAAAAACTCCCCAAAATTGTTTTTAATTCCTAAAGCAGAGGAAATTGTAAAGGAAGAAGGAGGATTACTGGCTACCTGGGACTGCTGTAACAGAGTACCACAGACTAAGTGTCTTAACAGGAATTTATTGTCTCATAGTCTGGAGGCTAGAGGTCCAAGATCAAGGCTTTGCAGCAGTGTTTTCTTCTGAAAGCTGAGAGGGTGAATCTATTCCTGGCCTCTCAAGCACTGACTGGAAACACCTCCATGAGTTAGAAGGAAAGGGAACCAACTTTTATTGGCTGCCCTACATTGAGTCCACTGATGTACTGGACTGATGTGTTTAAAACCAGCAAACTGGGTTTAAAAAAAAAAATTACGGGGCGGGGGGTCCTGTAGTGGATCAGCAGAAATGAATCTGACTAGATTCATGAGGATTCAGGTTTAATCTCTGGCCTCACTCAGTGGGTTAAGGATCCATGGTGTAGGTCATAGACGCGGCTCAGATCCTGCGTTGCTGTGGTGTAGACCGGCTGTTACAGCTCCGATTTGACTCCTAGCCTGGGAAACTCCATATGCTACGGGTGTGGCCCTAAAAAGACAAAAAAAAAAAAAAAAAAAAAAAATTGGTAGTGCCTGACAATTTCCATAGTGCCACTATGGCCAATTTCAAGCTACCAACATCATGTCACTCATATACAGCCTTGGGAAGAGAAGTGCAAAATCAGCTCTTGCAAGCTGGTAAGAGACACTAGTGAGTCACACAATATACTGTTTCATTAATGCCAGCAACGCCCCTCTAAATTAGGTTAGATTGTATCACTTTTATAGGTCAGGAAACTAACTAAAGCTTAGAGAGTTTAGGTAATATTTCAATGTCACCAAGCTAGTAAATTGTGAACATGGGATTTGAATTCAAGTCTTCCTAATACCAAAGATCTTTAAGCACTAGTAATTTATTTAACTACCATGTGTTAAATTACTATTGGGCACATGGCAAGCGCTGGGCTTGCCTGGGGGAACAGAAAACAGAATAAATAAAAAGATGAATTTGAGACAACCTCCACCTCCACCTCATGGTTTAATGAGAACAAAAAGAAACATTAAACTTTTTTCTTCAGACATCTAAGGCATTCATAATAGGTATACAAGGGAGGTAAAAAATGAAGGAAGTTGAAAGAAATGACCCTACAGTGAATGTTTTTTATAATTTTACTGATTTGGGGTAATGCGCAACATCAGGTGGCAATTTATCTACAGTGGAAGCAGAGCTGTTTGGTAACTGGAGGTGAAAAAAGGAGTAATTAACCTCTTGATAACTGATATCTTTCATGGACGAAAGTTGTTCTACTGTGCATGGTAAGAGCAGAAATAGAATTTGGCCATGTTTTTGCCATGCCTTTGGGGAACTGGTTCCCTCAGTCAAGGGAGTAAAAAATTTAATCCCCAATCTCACTGGACTAAACTAGCAAATGATTGCTGAAGGTCTACCAGTGCCAGGCACTGACTCCTGCGATTATTCCACTCACCTGCTTCTCTTCCAGATATGGACATACCTAAGTTCTCCCTCTCCTTTCCTGCCTCTTTGCCTCAGGTAAGGGCCACCGTTTTCTACACCATTTTCTCCCCTCGGGTTGGTACCCACTGAATGGGTACTGCTGAGCCAGAAAATATCTCAGGAGCATCTCTCCCAACTTTCTCATTTTGGAGACAGCTTGCTAAGGGTCATGGCAGAAATTAGCTCAGTTCCGATTCCCCTTCCAGGAGACTGCCAGTGACTAAATGTAAGGTGAAAGGGTGGAGTTAAAAAAGAGTAAGAAAAAAACCATACGGAAGAGGAATGCAAAGGAATTAAAATTAAGGGCATATTAAGAGAGACCAGGAGAAGGTCATTCTGTAGTGCAGTGGGTTAAGGATCCAGCATTGTCTCTATGGTGGTGAGGGTTCAATCCCTGGCCTGGAGCAGTGGGTTAAATGATCTGGCATTGCCACGGCTGGGGCTTGGGTAACAGCTATGGCTCGGATTCAATCCCTGGCCCAGGAATTTCCATATGGCATGGGTAGAGCCATTAAAAAAAAGAGAGAGAGAGAGACCAGGAAAGAGCTAGAGGTGGCAGAAAGATAATATGACAAGACATACAGAGGAGACACATTAAGGGGAAGCAACTCAGAAGAAACAACTGGATTCAAGAACAAGGGAAAATTAAAATGCATGTAGTTCACTTAAGGACAGCACTTTGAGTATCTGTTTCTGCCTTACCAATGTAGAAAGTCATGTACACCATTGAAATACAAAGAACGATATTGGTCAGCGTATTGCTAAAAAGGTCAGTCAATATAAACTGAATGATCCTTGCACACCAATATCCACATACTGTGCTTCCAAAAATGTCCAAGCAGAGGCATATGATTATATGTAACTCTAGAAAGGAAAATAAGAAAAAAGAAAGTTAAAGCGTTAACTTTTGTTTCTTTCATTGATGGCATTTGGGTCTCTGCACTTTGGTGTGCTCTGAGATTTTGAGGGGGGACCTTGTTCTTCAGCAAATGGAAGTTTCCCATGAAAGCCTGGCAAAAGAGGCTTTCGGGGGATATATTTCCCTCAGAGTCTGTGGCTTGGGTTTGCTTATCTGGAGACAGCAGATTCAAATGCCCTCAGGACACAGACAAGGAGCATAAATGTGAAAAATCTATAACAAACTGGAAAGTGGATGATCAACCAAAAGACATTCAAGTACAAATATTTTTGCAAACGATGTCAGGGCCAAGAACACCATGTCCAGGATACCCACCAACCTGTAGTCTCTTTGTGACCCCTGCCCCCATCCCAGGGGACATTTGGGAAATGAAAAAGAAAGAGTTTCCTTAGTCACAATATCTGAGGAGCAATAGTAGCAATTAGTGAGCAGATATAAGACAACACTAAGTATAGTCCTAAATAACAAAGATTGTTCCAGCCCAAATGCCATCAGCTCCCCTACTGAGAAGCACTGCAAATCTGTCACAAAAATTTCTTTCTCCTTTTAGCACCTCTTTCTTCCTACAACTATGTCATAAACATACTAGGAGGGTACCTTTTCCCTCTTCATGCTGAGGTTCCTCCCCACCCTGTCTTCCTTCCTAGCAGCACATCTAAAAACCTAGCACGTCAGCATGCTCCATATCCCAGTGCACATGAGCCTCACTAGATCACTTCCAGCTCCTGACTTTTCAGTACTGCTTGAACTGTTCACTAGATCACTTCCAGCTCCTGACTTTTCAGTACTGCTTGAACTGTTCTGCTTTCACCCTCAGACTCAAATCCAGGACCAAGCCAATTCTTAACATTCACTCAATGAAATCCAGACTGATCCAGGAAAGAAGCACATCTGGGCTAGAAGACACGATTGTGTGGTGTGTACACACACACACACACACACACACACACACACACACACGCACACACACACATGTGCACATGCACATTAAGGGAGATGAAATAATTTCCTTAACATTCTTTTCCCCTTTAGCTCCAAGTTAATACATAGGTGATAATTATTTTCTCATTACCTGATACACTATTTAAATTGGTCCATGAGTAAAGTATAGGGAAAGTAGTAAAGATATCTTGAATATATTTTCAGTATGAATTGATATGTACCATATAAGAATGATTTCAGAAAATACATAGACAAAAAAAAGCCTTTACCCTTAAAACTGGAAATGCTAAGTAACTTGCTCCGTAAAATTCCAAAAAAAATGGATGTGAAGCCACAGATAATCATTGATTCTCCTCTAATGATATCAGTATACATTTTAGAAATGCCTGTAAAAGGAAATATAAAATACAATTTAATATAGTACATGAAGATGATGCTCTTTCTCAAGAAACACAAAAATAGAAGGAATATGATAGGAAAAAAAAAAAAAAGGCAAGAAGGCAGCCGTAACTGGGATGGGTCTAAAATCACTGCTTTTAACTTTCTCCATTGTGACTTCTTTAACTACAATGCCAAAGGAACAAGGCAGTAGCACTCTTTGAAGTGTCCACTGCCTCAAACCATGCTAGAGCTTCACAATGAGATTCTTAGGCCACTACATTTAGCTCGAATAAATATGAACTGTCAGACTCCAAAAGAATTGCATTTAGAAATACGTACAAAATACGACCTAACAATTCTACTCCTAGACATATACCCAAGAGAATTGAAAACATTTGTCTACATAAAAATTTATACGTGAATGTTCATAGCATTTTCATAACAGTGAAAAAGTAGAAACAATCCATAGTCCATCAGCTGATGAAAAGATAAACAGGAGTTCCCATCGTGGCTCAGTGGTGAATCCAACTAGGAACCATGAGATTGCGGGTTCGATCCCTGGCCTTGCTCAGTGGGTTGGGAATCCAGTGTTGCCATGAGCTGTGGTGTGGATCGCAGACGTGGCTCGGATCCCACGTTGCTGTGGCTCTGATGTAGGCTGGCAGCTACAGCTCCGATTGGACCCTTAGCCTGTGAACCTCTATCTGCAGCGGGAGCGGCCCTACAAAAGGCAAAAAGACAAAAAAGAAAAAGAAAGAAAGAAAAGATAAACATATGTGGTCTATCCCTACAATAGAATATTAGCCACAAAAAAGGAATGAAGTACTGAATGACATAAGGATGAACCTTGAAAACATTATACAAAGTGAAAGAAGCCAGACACAAAAATCAGAGTGTACAGTTTGTTTTATATGAAATGTCCAGAATAGGCAAATCCATAAAATGAAAATAGATTACTGGTTGCCAGGAACTTGGGGATGAGGGAATAAGGATGAGCAACTGCTAATAGGTATGAGATTTCTTTAGAGGTTGATTTAAAAGTTCTAAAATTAGATAGTGATGATGGCTGCATAACTCTGTAAATATATGAAAGACCACTGAATTGTACACTTTAAAAGGGTGAATTTTATGATATGTGGATTATATCTCAATAAAGCTGGTGTTTAAAAATTAAGTACTGGAGTTCCCATCGTGGCTCAGTGGTTAGTGAACATGATTAGGATCCATGAGGACGCAGGTTTGATTCCTGGCCTCGATCAGTGGGTTAAAGATCCGGCTTTACCATGAGCTGTGGTGTAGGTCACAGACACATCTCGGATCCAGTGTTGCTGTGGCTGTGGCATAGGTCAGTGGCTACAGTTCTGACTGTACCCCTAGCCTGGGAACTTCCATATACCATAGGTGCAGCCCTAAAAACGTCCCAAAAATAAAAAATAAGTACAAAATCTTATTGGCACTTAACATTCATTAACAGTTTAGTTTAATGGAAAATATATCAAGTCAATTGCCTAGTGTTATACAACTTATAAGTAGGGGGATAGTGATTGGTAACTGCCCATCCAGACTATCTGCTGATCTTGAAACAAATCCGACTGGGAACCATGAGGTTGCAGGTTCGATCCCTGGCCTCGCTCAGTGGGTTAAGGATCCGGCGTTGCCGTGAGCTGTGGTGTAGGTCACAGACTCGGCTCGGATCTGGTGTGGCTGTGGCTGTAACCTAGGCCGGCAGCTGTAGCTCTGATTGGACCCTAGCCTGGGAACCTCCATATGCCATGGGTGTGGCCCTAAAAAGGCAAAAAGACAAAAAAAAAAAAAAAAAGAACACATTTTTTTTTTTGCCTTTATTGGGATCATTGATTGTCCTGCACAACCTGATGTCCACTATCTAAGAACTGTTTTCTTATTTTCATAAATCTTATCTATTTAGTCATTTCAGGCAAAAAGGTAAATCTAGTCCCTGTCATTCCATCTTAACCATAGGCGTGTATAGAGGGACCCAGTGTCCCTGAGGAGTTCATAGAGATGCAGGCCAGCCTGAACTTCTTTTACTTAAGAGCATAAACCCCAAATTAAGAACATATCACATACAGGAATTCCCACTGTGGTGCAGCAGAAATGAATCTGACTAGTATCCATAAGGATGAGGGTTTGATCCCTTGGCTCACTCAGTGGGTCAAGGAACTGGGGTTGCCCCGAGCTGTGGTGTAGGTCACAGACACAGCTTAGATCCTGCATTGCTGTAGTTCTGATTTGACCCTTAGCCTGAGAACTTCCACATGCCATGGGTGTGGCCCTAAAAAGCAAAAAAAAAAAAAATCACATGCTATGGTACGTTATGCAACCTAGTATAACTACAGATTGATATAGAAAGAAGTATATGGAGTTCCCATTGCGGCGCCACAGAAACAAATCCGACTAATTTCCACAGGACATGGGTTCAATCCCTGGCCTCAGTGGCTTGGGGATCTGGCGTTTCTATGACCTGTGGTGTAGGTCACAGATGTGGCTTGGATCCCACATTGCTATGGCTGTGGTGTAGGTCAGCAGCTGTAGCTCCAATTCAACCCCTAGCCTGGGAACCTTTATATGCCACGGGGGCGGCCCTAAAAAGACAAAAGACAAAAGACAAAAAAAAAAAAAAAATTACTGTGAACTTACTTAACACTGCAAAATCTGGAAAAGGAAAGAATAAAGCATAAATCATCTCTAATTCCATGACCTAGATAGAATCATTGGAATGTTGAAGACTTTTCCTAAGCATATAATTAATTTTACTTGAGACTGGCCCACAGCTCCATGAACTCAAAGCCTCAAGTTATTATTTTTACTAAGACTTCGTATTTTATCTTTTACAAGCTCCCATTCCAGATCTGTTTTCAAGTGAAAAACTGCTCAAGTCCTGTGCACTCTCTTTAAACAGGTAATGAATAGACAAGTCCCTTTTAACTTGCATGTGAACATCTTTTTTCAGTGCGTTAGTCCACCTCAGACTTAGGTAGTGCAAGGGCGCTACATGAAACAAAGCACCATTTACACTGTAGGAATTGCAGTTCTGTGTATTATGATAATTTTAGGCATATGGAAAAATATTTTTCCTTTAAAAAGCAATGTTTTTGACAATTAGATAGAAAGGATCATTTATATCAGTCACAAAAAGGACACATGTGGTGGCTCTGTCAATAGCATAAATAAGTGAGAGTGATTTTTTTCCCCATAAAAACAAGACACATTTGTCCTATTAGGTAAAAATGCCACTGAATCCAGAACCATGTACCCCCTGAGTATTACTGACGTAAAGAAAATATCAACTAAGAGGGAGATAATTTTACTAGTTTTATTTTAAAGAAATAGAAGCCTTTCTACTCCATTCCCTTTTTTGAAAAAAATTTTGAATATGGAAACTGCAATAAATATTTAAAGTTTATAGTTAGACCCTCTTACAGTCAGAGATTGCAGAAAAGGGAGCAGAAAAAAGAATTCAGTGAATAAAACAAGTGGCAACACAAATGCCTAAAAGAGAAAAACAGGTGAAAGAAAAACAGAAAAAATTACATTTAGAGGAAAAAGGGGGAAAAAAGAGAAGAGGATCAAACTCTTAGAGAAATATCTGGTGAAAATTTACAATATCACCACTAAAAGCATTTTAAAACCTACTATGTTTTCTCAACTGTAAGTAAAAATGGGAGTTTCACCTGCCAGAAAGGTTGGAGGTGTCCCACTCCAATCATAAGGCAATGTATTTCCACTAAATATAACTGACACCTTAAAACTGATTAAATATTTCTGAGTCAAAAACTGAACTCATAGCATCTAACCATTTTAGTTTTCACCGCTGTGTTAAAAAAACATGACAACAGGGGGATGGTTCAGAGTGAAATTACCTTTTACCAAATAAGATGGATAGTAGTACAGAACATCTAACCCTCTTAAGAATACGCTTTTATTGGATAACCTATTTACCAGACTATAATTTCGCCCTATTTCTTTCATATAAACTACAATTTCCCCTACCCTCTGCCCAATTTAACTGCTCCAAAATAAAGGCAGTTCTAACAAGAGGTATGGAGGCCTTGAAAAAGTTCCATTAGGGGTGGGTAGAGCCTCTCTTTTGGCTTAGAATTCAATGGGATGGAATAGAATGGTAATTTTTATCACTTTGGAGAAAGATCACATTTTCTTCTTGAAAATATTATTTGAGATTATAATTTTTGTTATTTATCCCAGATCCCAGACTGTCTTATTGACTTTGCATACCTCAAGTCAGTCAATGCTCCATCTCCAAGAAAAAAAAAAAAAAAAAAAAAACAGCACAAATATCTACTCGGGTGGATGAACAACTTGTCCAAGAAAAATATTATCAAAATAAAATAATATATCTTCTTATCTTCAAAATAAGGGAAACGAATCTGACATACCAATAGTTTTCAGTGAATTCACAGAATGAACAGGATCTGTAATGCCAAGAGTCATGCTAAAGAGTAGGCAAGACTGCAAATCCCAGGAATCTTTGTTGAATTTCAGAACCACATATCCAATTATGATGAATGCTGTAGAAAAGCTAATTAATCCAGTTAACAAGACCTGTGAAACCAATTCATAACACAGAATTAGACTTAACAGCTAACAAGTCACGACTGCGTTTACTTATGTAAGAAGCAGACCCTGGAGTTCCCATCTCGTGGCTCAGTGGTTAACAAATCCAACTAGGAACCATGAGGTTGCAGGTTCGATCCCTGGCCTTGCTCAGTGGGTGGGGGATCCGGCGTTTCGGTGAGCTGTGGTGTAGGTTGCAGATGCAGCTCAGATCCCACACTGCTATGGCTCTGGTGTAGGCCAACGGCTACAGCTCTGATTCGACCCCTAGCCTGGGAACCTCCATATGCCGAGAGAGTGGCCCAAGAAATGGCAAAAAGCCAGAAAAAAAAAAAAAAAAAAAAAAAAAGCAGACCCTGGTTATATATTTTAAGCAATTACCCTGGACGATATTAAAAGGTATTTGAGTTTACCTGCCTCAAAGAAACCATCTCTTCCAAGCAAATGAGATTCTACCTTATTGTGAAAAGACCAGTAAACCAATCTTTCCTGTTTTTCCAGCTTAACAGTTCTTGACATCAAAATGTTCTAAAATAAAATGCAAATTTCTCTTGCTTCTGTGTAAAACATTTCCTGGTTTCCTCAGTGATGATCTGCAAGGCTTCAGGCAGAAAGAGAGGTAAAACAATGGGCAAAAAAGCACACGCCAGTTAATTTGGCACCTTCCTAAAAGTTTTCTAGAAGAAGCCATTCTCAGCAAATTTTTGTATTATTCCATTGCCCAACAGTTTTCTGATACTACCATCACAAATTAACTTAAAAATAAAAGCCTTACTTGGGACAAAGGGTAGCTAAATAATGAGGGAAAAAATTAATTAGCAAAATAATAAACTCCTACACAAATCAAAGAGTTGATATACAAAGCATATTCTCTGATCACAATGTGATATGAGAACTGATCATTAAAAAGCCATATTTGGGCAGTTCCCTCGTGGCTCAATGGGTTAAGAATCTGACCTCGTCACTGCTGTGACTCTGGCTACAGCTATAGTGTAGGTTCAATCCCTGGTCCCTGACTCTGGCCCCTGCATGCCAGAGGAGAGGTCCAAAAAAAAAAAAAAAAAAAAATAGCCATATTTGGATATTTAAAAACAACTTCTAGGTAATTAATGGGTCAAAGAAAAGGTTATAATAAAATTTAAATAGGAAGTATGATAATGAAAGCACTAAAAATCTAAACATGTGGGATGAAGCTGAAAAGTAGTTACAGGAAAATTTAAAACCTTAAATGCACAAAATACAAAAAATGAAAAAGCTAAAAGTCAATTAGCTAATATTTAACTCAAGATGTCAGAAAAAGTACAGAACAAAATCAAAGAAAATAAAACATTTTTAAAAGAAAAATAAAATAGTCTGGCAAGCATGATTAAGAGAAAGAGAGAAGACATAAAGAAAACAACCAAAGCAGTGAAAGTAGACAAATCTAGAGACAGTTGACAGGATCTGGGTTCTGCCATTTTTCAGTCCTGTGACCTTTGAACTACACCCTGCTTATGTGTGAAAGGGAGATGACATTAACTCAGTGCCTCGTCACAGTGGTCACTCAGCAAATATTCATTCCTTCTCCCTCCCCTCAACTCTCTTTAAGTAGTGGTTCTGCAGAATGAGGAGGATAAAGCAACTGAAAGTGTGATTTGTGAATTATTATTAGACAGATTCTCATCAACATGAATAAGCAAGAATGGACCATAATTAGTGTTAAGATGTGTTCTTACCTGCCAAAACACATTCTTGAGTATATAAAAATCCACATCCAATGCAGCCATAAATATAATTAAAGGTGAAAAATAACAATAGAGTGAAAAACTTGGTGTTCTTAGAAGAGGGTAGATGATTCGGTGCACCTAAACTAACAAAGGCAAGCAAGAAATTAGTTTGCTGACATTTTGAAGTATTAGAAATTAGGTTGATGCTCTGCCAATCAATACAATTTGTACAACATTCCAATTTGTAACTAATGAGAGATTATCTGCAAGGCCAGTCCTGGGGGTCTTATGGTAGATTTCTTGACCTAACTGTCCAGATGAGTTAAATCCATAGTCCTCCACTCACTGGAAAATTGGATGAGTTCAGGCTACAAGAACATAGTTTGTGGCAAGTAATCAGTGACCCCTGAGATCATTCTGAGTGGTTCACAGATAATTATTTTTTATTTGACTCTAAGATATTTACTCTACTTTGCATAAGAAGGAAAAAAGAACTTCACATGGATACTGGTGACTTCACGGTCAGCTTAGGATTTTAAAATCTTTCAATGGGTCAAATATAGAAAAATAATACATAGACAATAATACAGATTGTATTGTATATTGTATATGTAGGACATAAATCATGAAGTTCTACACAAATGAATGGAAAACACAGCAATAATGACTGAAGTGCTGTAAATATTCCCTCCTAAAGTCTCTTGCCCAATTAAAAGCTTAAGATTCCTTATTTAACATCTCTGTGCCTCAGTTTCCTTATCAGTAAAAAGGGAATAGAGTACCTACTTACATTGATGTAAGGATGAATGAATTAACTCAAGAGTTAATAAGTTAAATTAATTTAAATGAAACAAAGCACTAAAAAGTGAGCCTGGCACATAGTAAACACTCAAGAGATGTTAGCTGGTAGTGGTGGTGGTGTTTCAGAAGAGTAACAAGAGGCGTTTACAATTTTAGAAAGGTACAAGCTCTGTCTCCAGGTTTTTTTTTTAAATAATAGAATGAGTGAAGAAATGGTTGTTGATTACACCACTATGTATTTGAAATCAAGTTTTAAGAAACTAATGAAAATTTTCTTGGATCTACATTATGTTTTATATGATGCCAGTTTTGCATTCAATCTGGCAGTTAGACAAGAGCAACCATTCATCCTGACTGTGACTGCTGCCTTCTGTCACTAGAGTCTCCACGAGTGTTGAAGACAACAGCACAGAAGAATCCAGTATGTGTACAGGGGAAGGAAACAGCAAAGACTGCAGGCAGATGGTGAAGAACCCAAGAATGCAGTCACATTTTACTTCCAAATTATTGCTTTATTTTAAGCCTAACTTATGTCTCTTTTCTTGGATGGTTTTCCATTTTCAAAATGTTTAACACCAGATGAGTTTTTCTCAGTAGCTATTCACATTAAAAAAAAATTCCACTCATTCAGGGATAGGATGGGAGTTGATCTTGTTTTGGTCTTTGTTTTTTATTCTCTAATGTATCCTAGAGACATTACCTGAATTGAACTGTAGGCCAGTTGTCCTACCAAAAATCCAAATAGAGAAAGAATCATCAAGACAATGACTTCAGAATTCTTTAAAAATGCTCTCAGAAGTCCTAAAAAATAATACATACATGGGTTATTTAGACATAAAGTATACAGATCTAGCAATCCCACTCCTCGGCATCGAAAAGACACATGTACTCCAATATTCATTGCAGCACTATTTGCAATAGCTAAGAGATGGAAACAACCTAAATGTCCATCGACAGAGGAGTGGATCAAGAAGATGCGGTACATATACACAGTGGACTATTACTCAGCCATTAAAAGGAACGAAATACCAGCATTTTTAGCAACATGGATGGACCTAGAAACTATCATGCTAAGTGAAGTCAGTCAGACAATGAGGCACCAACATCAAATGCTTTCACTGACATGTGGAATCTGAAAAAAGGACACAATGAACTTCTTTGCAGAATAGATACTCACAGACTTTGAAAAACTTACGGTTTCCAAAGGAGACAGGTTGGGGGGTGGGGGGAATGCGCTGGGGGTATGGGATGGAAATACCTTAAAACTGGATTGTGATGATCATTATACAACTATAAATGTAATAAATTCATTGAGTAATAAAAAATAAGAAAATTAAAAGCTGACTAAAAAATTTAAAAAATAAAAATTGAAAACAATATTCCATCTCTCTATGTATTTAATTTTAAACTTCCTCTGAGTGTCCTATTATTATGAATAAAAACTGACATCTGTTACAAATGCTGTCTCAAGTACAAGACACATAATGAGGCATCACTCATAGGTCAATGTGGAAACTGTTGAAGTTCTCTAAGCTACAGCAACATTATTCTATAGTTTTCCTAAAAGCCAAATATACTTTTAACTATCTAATCCTAGCGAAAAATTTTCACCTGCCAAGTGTCAAAAGACACTAGTTATTCTGTCACATATTAGACAAAATAGACTTTAAAACGAAGGCCATAAAGAAAGACAAAGAATAACATTTTCTTACTTTAAAACTCCCTACTCTATTCAGCTCATTCCCTCCAAAGGCAATATATAGACTATAATGCAATTAGTTTATGCCTCAGACAAGACCCACTGGCATCTCAAATTCTGCATTTCCTGCCTTCCAGCTATAGGTCATGACAAATCAGTAAATCAGTAAATATTTTCTGTATACTTGTTATGCATAAGGCTAGATAAAGAAATGTTTCTCTTATTATTTCTACAATCCATTTACTGCTGGAGAACTTGTCTCTATGTAATCAAAAAGGATCCAAAGCTAGTGAAATGCATGGTCAACAGCATCTATAGTACCTAAAGGGACCAAGCTCATTAATGAGTATCTTAAAGACCCCAGAGAAAGCAATTTCATCTCCTGACACGAGTAAAATTGAAGAAGTTCTTTACATGTGTTTGCATCATTGCTTCTTTATAATCTGCCTAGTTCTGGAAAGGATTTCCAAGCACCTGACATTTTTCCCCAAATAAAAACAATTTTAAGGGAACTAGAAAATTTTCTCTAATCACTAGCATTGAAATGTGGAATAAAGGTCTGTGTTTTTTAATATGTTACCTACATGAGTATCACTCAGCACTCCTATTAACCTATTAAATTCTTAAATTTTTTAAGAGACACTTGCAAGTGAAGTTTTCCTAATTCCCTACTAGGGGGTGGGGTGGGTGGTACACCTTCTCTAAAGAAGCACTTCAAAAGCTATACTAGAATGGACAAAATTAATGACATCAACTAAGAAAATTGTGAACAATATATCTGGATTCTATTTGCCCCATCTACCTTGCCCTCACCTCAGATACTTTGATCAGGTTAAGACTGGCAGACCAGACAGTGTAAGCCAGGCAGTGCAAGGCGCTCCCTCTCCCTTGTTACCAGAGATTCTAGACCAAATCTTTTATAGTTACACTACTGATATTCCATTGTAATTATTTGTTTGCCTGTCTCCCCTGTGAGAAGACTCCTTGCAGTGAAGGACTGTGTTATTCTCCACCCTGTTGTACCCAGAAAATGAAGTCACTGAATGAAGGCAAGTAGTGTAGATCATACTTATAATTAAATGAAACAAGACAGATAGCATTCACTCACATCTTATAATCTCATTGGTCCCCTACTTTTGTTGCACTTGTGAGGAGATTTAAAAACAAAAACAAAAAACAAAAAAATTTAAAAAAAACCACCTACCTCCCAAAACAATAGTAGAACATACAAGAACTGGGAAATACACCTTTTCGATAGTATAGTCAGCTGACCTTCCACAGAGTAAATCAGGTCTGTTACCTTCTTCTTGTGCCCAGAAGGACAGGTTTGGGTTTTGCATTGTTTTTTCAGTCTCAATTGATGAACCTGGATGAGTTACTGTTGACACTTTGACTAGTACAGACTCACCTGTTATGATACACAGAAAGGAAGAAAATAAGACTTGCTAAGACCTAAGCCATCCGCATTCTTCCTACCCTAGATTACACTACTCTCAGATCTGAGCACGTTTCTTCTTGCCACAAGTACACATCAATATCTCCTGATACACTTTTGCTCTAAGAACATTTTTTAGGAACACTAGTAGCAGTGACAGCGCTTCTTCCTCATGCTGCTACATGTGTATGGGGAACGATTGTGCCGATTTTTCCATTTACTATTTATTGTACAACATGGTAATGGTTGCCTTCCCTATTGGACAGTGAGTTTCTCAAGGACCAAGACTGACTACTAATTTCCCTTAAGGCTGTGCACACAATATATAGCACATAATAGGCTCTCCATAAATATTTGATGAACTGAACTTCTAGAATTTTCTCATACTGTTGCAATCCCTTGTCCCCTTTTTCCACCCTCAGGCCCCTTCAAATCCAAAATGGCAGATGTGGAAACAAGGTCAAAGTTAAGTCACATCACTTAAAGGTTAGGAATGGGGAGGATGTAAATAACCAAAAAACAAAGGAAAAGTCTTAAGCTGAGGTTTGATCATATGGTACATTTGAGTGAATTAGAAAAAGTCCCCCTTCCTCACAACACAGCACATGGCTTGGCATGTAAATAACAGGCTAGATTTCAGCCCAAATACCCATCCCACCCCTCGGCTGCTGCTCCTCTGTGGGACATACACTGCACAAATATAGGTGAGGGTCCTGAGATGTACTCACTCTCTTTTTTTTTTACAGTCTTACCTGCAGCATATGGAAGTTCCCAGGCTAGGTGTTGAATCAGAGATGTAAGTGCTGGCCTACACCACAGCCAAAGCAACAACGGATCCGAACCACATCGGTGAACTACACTGCAGCCTGCGGCAACTCCAGATCCTTAACTACTGAGCAAGGCCTCGGATCGAATCCATATCCTCATGGAGACTATGTTGGATTCTTAACACTCTGAGCCACAGCAGGAACACCTCTTTCACTTTTCCTTGCAGCTAGCTTTAACCTAAAATTCCTAGAGGTTCCTAAAGTATCCTTAATAATATTTGGAGCTCATCTTTGCATCTTTGTTCTGTACTTGTTTTATCTACAAGCCACAATGATTCTGCTGTGAAGTAGATGGTGGGCCAGAAAGGAGATTCAAAATGTTTTATCTTCAAATTGCCTTACCTCTCCCTCAAGCAGCTCTTCAGTTCCTCGGCACTTTCAGAGCCTATTATCCCCTCTTGTCAGGACAGCATCACTCTCAAATCAAGTTCTCCCAACCACCAACACCAGCAATACCTTCTGCCAAAACTAAGCTGGTTTAGAGTTGAAATCAAGGTGAAATTACTCGAAAATCACAAACAGTGCTCAGCTGGGCATCTGTTTGCCAGAGACAGTACTGCCAACTGAAATCACACCAAAAGCTATTTCCATGCCTAATTCCTATTGGTTTCTTGCTGACTTACTTTTATTCTGATTGGCTCAAGCTGTGTCTGTATTCACAACAGTTTTAACTGATTTTCTTTGACTGACAGTGGTTGAAATGGTCATTGATCATACAGACAGAACCTCCTCCTATATATTTTTTAAATATATACTGTTTTTCTTTTTTCAACCTTAACCCTTTTCCATACTGCCCTGTCTCCCGACTTTTTCATTCATCCCTTTCTATTTTCTCTTTTTTTTTCTTTCCTTTTTCTTCAATGGAGTCTCTCACTCCCGTTTTCCTCCTTAACTCCTACTTGTCATAGGCTTTTTGTCCTTAATTTGAAGGAACAATACCACCCATACTTCACAGGAGGACAAAGTTCCATGATACCAAACATGCTATTTTTGCCTCAAATCTAATCATTAAAAACAAATACAGTATAAAATTAAGCAAATGAACTATTTATTAATCAATTTGTAGTTTAGTTTCAAGAAAGTTATTTTGTGACAATGAAATTCAAGGAAACTTTGATAAATAAAAGTCCCAATTCCTACTTGAGATTAAATGGTTTCAGTCAACAGCTCTATGTCTGCCCCTGACTGCAACAACTACCCTTAGCACTCTTGCACCATTCCCCCTAAATGTTTGCTTTATATCATTTTGTTGCTGTTATCTGGTATGGTTCTTTTAAACCACTTGACCCATCCCATAAATCCCAAGGACCAAGGTTTCTTTTTAAGTTGTCTTATTCACAGACTGTCTTCTGAGAGACCCATTCCTTACTCATTCCCTTTCTCCCAATTTCATCTTAACCTTATCCATACTGCTTGTCACCTTGATTTCTCTCCTCCACAGCAATGCCTCAGATCGATTTCAATAATGCCTGAGTTCTAGCTAGTTCCTATCCTACTGCTGTCCCCTCAGGCTCATTTGGTTCATCTAGACCCTATAGGTAAGACTCATGCAGTTTTACATTTCAAAAGTCAGACTGTCCATGACTTTTGGAAAAATCCTCAGACCTCAAGAAAACTTGGACTAAATTCATAGAGTTGGCTCTAGGTTATATATAGTTCTGAGAGGTAGAGATAGCACATAACTAAAACACAGAGATAATCAGATTTTCCTCCATAACAATATTTGCCATAGAGCTAAAATAGAAAGCAATAAATGCATATTGCACCATTTTTGGTGGAGCCATGTGAGTAGACTTAAGTAGCCCTGAGAGAGCTTCCCAGTATGTCTCCATCCAACCTCTATTCTGATGATAGGCACGGAACAGGTTGGTTGGTCATAGCTCCCATTGCCTTGAGATTATACATATCATTACTGGGAGAGAAGTGTTCTCTTTCCATTTGAGCTTAGCTGTGGTAATGACTGCCTACAGCAACTAGAGGTTGTCTTCCCAGCTGCACTGAGAAGTCTGAGGCTGAGGAAAACCTTTTCAAGGAGAGACACTTCCATGACATACCATGCGGATATCTCTGAGGTCTTAAAAAAATGACCTCACAATTCTGCCTGAGATTTCAGAAGCCATTTCTTAGTTTGAGAGCTTCTGCCATGTAGAAAGGCTAGGAATGAGACATAATTTTATTTTCAAACCCAGCAAGTACTGGATCTTTTATATTTCTTTTAAATTTTATTTGAAAACTGAACTGTTCCTTTTTGGCTCGAACCTCTGCTCTCATATTTTAGCAGGGGAAGTCAGGTGGAACAAGAACACTGTCTGGAAAAGCCCCTAGCAGGATCACTGAGTTCCTTACTTAGACAACAGTGTGGCTAAACTTATCACTGTCACATAACAAGGGTCCCTTTCCTGCAACTTCTAATAAAAATTTCCTCTCTTTTCTATAAATCCCCACTAATAGTCTCTTAGATTGCCTTAAAGATTCTGCTAATAATCTATTCAAGGTCATTCAGGCTTTCACTAACACTCTCCTCTGGCCCCTTTCAGTTTCTAGCCACCGCCCAATCCCAAAAATGCAATGCCACATGTTTTATAGTTTATTACGCCAATTTTTCACTTTCACACGCCAAAATTTATATATTATATATCACTGTGTAACAAACAGACCAAACTTAGTAGTTTAAAACAACAACAATCATTTATTTAGCTGAAATCTACAATTCTGGCAGGGCTCAACAGAGGCTTGTCTCTGTTCCATACAGCATCAGCTGTGATAGCTCAACTGGAGGACCGCTTCCAAGATGACCACTCCTATCACTGATGACTGCTGTCTGGAGCTCAGCCAGGCCTCCTGTCCATATGAGTCTCTCCACAGGCTGGTTTCCAAGGAGCATCTCAAGAGAACTAGGTGGAAACTGTATCACCTTTTATCTTACACGATCTATGGAAATCACACAGTTATCACTTCCACTGTGGTCACAGGCCTGCACAGGTTCAAGAGGAGAGAACAGAGACCCACCTCTCACACGAGAAGGTCATGACCACATTGTAAGAAGAGTATGTGGGATGGGAGGTGTGGCCATCTTGGAAAATACAATCTATCACAAATTCCATTAAACATGGGGGGCGGGATTGTCAGCCCTTTACGTTGGGGTGTCATGTTAGCAGTCTGCCTGCTTTAGCTTAGTCTAAAGCAGTAGTTCTCAAAGGATGAACTATAGGCCAGTTGTGATCCATGACAGAAGTTCCATCATATACGGCAAAATGAAAACAAAAAAGTCTATGGTAAAATTTATTCAACTTAAAGGGTAGAACCTTATACTGAGGTAACATCCTCCCTTCTTACAGTGTTAGAATGTCTTTTCTTTCATTAAATAATAGTGATAGCAGAGAGTAGTTGTTTTCTTAATGACGTCATACCAACCTCCTTTTTTTTTTTTTTTTTACATTTTTTCAATGAAGAAATAAAAAAGCCTAAGGAACTACTGTCTAGAAGTTATCAGAAACCGAACACAGCCTTTGCTTTACTACCTCTCAAATACTGTGATTTAATTTACCTGTATGCACTTTGAAATAGTAACTAATTACTCTGAGTGTTCAGAAAAAGCCATGCAGCTGCCTGAGTAACAGCTCAGACTCAGAGCATAAGGGCATTTCATACTCCTGTGACTACAACTATAGTTCAATGCAACAATATGTCACAAGACATACTGTGTATCTCTCAAAACATACTAAAGCCATAGACACAAATGTATATTCAGATCCTCATATCAATAAAATCTTTGAAGTGAAATCCAGAAGTCCCTAGGTTCACATGCCTAAAAAGTAGTACAGCATGGGAGTTCCCACTGTGGCTCAGTGGTTAACGAATCCGACAGGAACCATGAGGTTGCAGGTTCGATCCCTGACCTTGCTTAGTGGGTTAGGGATCCGGCGTTGCCCTGAGCTGTGGTGTAGGCCGCAGATGCAGCTCGTTGCCCTGAGCTGTAGTGTAGGCTGCAGATGCAGCTCGGATCCTGCATTGCTGTGCTCTGGCGTAGGCTGGCGGCTACAACTCTGATTACACCCCTAGCCTGGGAACCTCCATATGCCATGGGTGTGGCCCTAGAAAAGACAAAAAAGACCAAAAAAAAAAAAAAAAAAAAAGGAGTACAGCATGCAAGACAAAGGTTAAAAAAGAGATTAGAGAAGAAACTAGATACACCATCAGAAGGCTGGATGCTTTTGTGTCTTGTCTTCTAGAGGAGCAGGAGTTGAAATGGGGTTCTGACACAAGAAAAATATGGAGATAAGGATTCAGGAGTCATTTTTTATACAAGTGAACAAGCTCTATAAGTGAATAAAGACTACAGAGTTCTGTGAATAAGGTGGCACTGAAAGAATTCATTCACAACTATTACTTACTAATTTACTATGTTATAGGCTCTTTAGGAATGAAGAAAAACAGGACAAAGCCCCCACTCTCAAAGAGTTCATAGTTCACATGGGAAGACAAACATGTGAACAATTAAATAGACTAGAGTATGAGGCTGTTAATGAGGTGCCCCAATGAGGGAGGGATTAGTTCTTCCTAACAACAGGGGTAGAGGTCACGGGGAAGAGAATTACAGACGCTGAAGGATCAGGATTAACTTTTTTTTCAACCTTACTGAGTTATAACTGACATATACAATTGCAAGGATTAATTTTTGAAAAGTTTCTGTAGCTGGAGGCAGATGAAGAAGAGGAGTTGGTGTCTTAGTCCGGTCAGGATGCTATAACACCACCATAAACTTGGTACCTTATAAAAAACAAATTTATTTTCTTATACTTCTGGAGGCTGGCAAGTCCAAGACCATGATGCCAGCAGATGCTCTGTCTAGTGATGGATGTCTTTTTGCTCTAACCTCATATGGTACAAGGAGCAAAGGAGCTATCTAGGGCCTCTTTCATGAGGGCTTAATTCCATTCCTGAGAGCTCAGCCTCACCACCTAATCACCTCCCAAGGTCTCCACCTCCTAATACTCGTACATTGGGCACTAGATCTCAAACTGGGGGGGTGGGGGCACAAACATATTCATAGCAGCTGCTGAAAACAGAAAAGTAGTTTGTAAGAAAGTAAAGGAACCATAATAACATAAAGGTGCCAATATGAGTTTCAAGGAGAAAATATTAGTGACTACACCAAAAGCTACAAAAAAATTAAGAATAAAAGACTTAAATATTAATAAAGGAGAGAGAGGTTTATTTTCTACTCAAAGTCTCTAGAAATGCCTTGGTCTTATCTAGGAATCTTTGAAGTGAGATTGAGAAATCCTTCCCTAATCACCAGGACTGGAAAGCAATGTCATATTCAAGATAAAAGTTCAGGAAATGTAGAATTAGAACAGAAATGACAAAAATGGCACCTAGCATTTTTCCAAATTATCCCAGTGCTTAAAGATAATGTATTTCTTACAATCTACAATATCAAGAGAATGGCACAAACACAGGTCTCTTTCTTTTCATTACACCACCAACACCCACTGGATCTACCAGAGAGGGGAGTGAGAGTTATTGCTCTGTTCTTCTGTTTAAGGCAACTGAAATGGAATTGCTCATACATAAACAAAGATCTCAAAACCTTAAAATTTGTGAGATGAATTTAAAACAGTGTTCCTCAAAACTACGGCTGAGAAAATGTCAACCGGAGTTCCCATCATGGCTCAGTGGAAATAAATCTGACTTGTATCCATGAGGATGCAGGTTTGATCCCTGGCCTTGCTCAGTGGGTTAAAGATCTGGAGTTGCCGTGAGCTGTGGTGTAGGTCACAGATATGGATCTGGCGTTGCTGTGACTGTGGCATAGGCTGGCAGCTACTGCTCTGATTCAGCCCCTGGCCGGAACCTCCATATGCTACGGGTGGGGCCCTAAAAAAAGAAAAAAAAAGAAAGAAAGAAAGAAAATGTCAACCAATAAGGAATTACTGAATTGCCCATTTCTTTTCCTTCCTCTCTACAGTGAAAAACTAGCTTTCAGGGCAGGACAAAGAAGGGAATAATTTTCTCTCTGTAAAACTTTTCCAGAAAATCAGAGTCATAGAAGGTTCAGGGGCTCTCAGACAAACAAGAACAAAGGACATTCCAAATCACTGATATGAAACCATCAATGACAGTTAAAACCTACATAATATAAAACAGAAGGGAAAATAGCATCCATTTATAATAACTATATCACCAAATGGAATCCATTTATAATAAATGTATTGCCAAAACTACAGAATAGGGGAAATCTAAGTATAAAAAGAGATCTGTGTTTATTAAATTTAGAAGGAGATTAAAGATAAAGAAACGAGATTTACTAAGAGACTGTATCCTACCTTAAAGGTGAATTTTAATTTGGACATAGGAAATAAATAGCTGTTTAATTTGAGGTCTGATCCAAACCATTCTTAACATTTCATTGCTCTAGAATGTTATCCCATAGCTTTCCATTTGAGAGAAGAAAAAATTTTTCCTCTGCAAATAGAAAATACGTCTTTTTTAAAAAGCAGAATTCCTCAGTGAAAGAGAAATTTCCTGCCTCAATTACACAGAAAATTGTTAGATTCTCCAAGCAGCTTTTAGAGCTTCATATGGTCTTTGAGAGGGAGTCATACACTGGTGCTCTCCGGAAGGAGCACGTGGAACTCACATGAGGCTGACTTGCAGGGGCAGAGGCAGGGCCAGAGAGTCTGTACATAAGCATGCTGAATGGAGTAAAACAAAACAAAGGTGATTTAATTTCATACTTGAACATTTTTATAAAACCCCACATCTATTTTCTTAACTTCAGTTGGCATGAATAGGTTTGCCTCTATAGACACTAGAAGAAAATGTGGCCTTTCTAAAAATGTATGTTCAGTAGAAGGTATGATCTTGGCTTCTTTTCTGATCATGGCTTAGAATACAGATTTGGCACTTTTCACTTGACCTGAAAGGAAGCAGATTTTTAAATAATTTCATTAGCTTGCAACAGAAAACAAAAATGAAGCCAATTTTTAAAACAATGGACATGAAATAAATCAGTATATCCAAGCCTGAACCAGTCATTAATGAAAACTTGGTGAGTCAATGCAAGCCTTTCCCCCTCCACCTTTTTTTATTTTTTTTAATATTTAAAGCTGTGAGGTCACAATTCTCATATAATCAGTACTACTGTTCCAAATTCTGCCATTAAACAGGGTGAATCTGAATAAACTGCTTAACCTCACGTGCCCGTACTTTCTTCGTTGTAAAGTAAGGAGGTCATTTCAGAGGTTCCATCAAGATTGAACACTTCTATAATATGAAGGTGTAAGACACCGGGTGCTTGGAGGGGATAGAGGGGACCTGAGGAGACATTTAACCCTTCCTGAGGGGTGAGAAGGGGAGGGAGGGTAGCTGGGCCAGACTAACAATACTGGTGGTCCAGCGGGGGAAGGTGGGAATTGAACCACATAACCAACAATTCAGGTCTCAACCTTCTTACTCCTGGACTATACTGGTCTCACTCCCTCTAGTCTCTTCTCCCTCCATTCCATTTTGCAAGGAAAACCAGATTATTTTCCACTACTTAATCCCTCTTCTCTTCTACTTCAAATAAAGCCTTTAATGCAACCCCCTGCTCTGAAAATAAATTACAAACTTCTAGCTTACAATCCAGTTCCTTTTTTTTTGGCTGCATCCACAGCATATGGAAGTAACTACGACAGGGATCCAACCCATGCCACAGCAGTGAACTGAACCACTGCAGTGACCACACTAGACCCTTAAATCACTGTGCCACACGAGAACTCCACAATACTGTACATTTAATCAAATGATTACAAGCTCACTTTCCAACTTTTTCTACTGTTCCTTAACTCCAACTCAACTACAATCAGCCAGATGGATCCTGACCACTTTTGTATTCCCACATCTTAAACTGTTATCGTCATATTGTGCTTTCATCCAGAATTCCCTTCCTATTCTACCACGGCTACCTATCTTTTCAGGCAATTCCTCTTCGTGATGCTTTCTCTTTATGCTTAGGCTTTTCGGAATATATACAGTACTTAGTTTATCTTTTCAAATACACATGTTTACTCACAAACTTGCTGGTGGAATCCTTAAAGACAAGAATAGTGCAAAGGCATCTGAGGGAACCTAAGAGAATGCTATGTGTATGTTCATTAGATGTTAGGTATCAGTGGCAAGGGATATTCTGTCATACTACCTAAAACAGATTAAGTGTCTCAACCTTTAAGAAAACACACACACACCTCTTTTTGATAAACACATATATCTTAGGTACTGGAACATCCACATTAGAAAGAATGAAGCTGAAATCCTACTTCACACCACATAAAAAATAACTTAAAATTGATCTCAGAACAAAATATAAGACCTAAAACTAGAAAACTCTTACAAAAAACCATAAATCTTGGTGACCTTGAATAAGGCAGTGTTTCTTAGACATGACACTTAAAGTACAATCAAAAGGGGGGAAAAAGGAAAAACAGATGAATTAGACTTCATCAAATTAAAGCCTTTTGTGCAAAGGACACAATTAAGAAAATGAAAAGATAATCTGCATAATGGGAGAAAATATGTGCAAATCACATATGCGATAAGGAGCTTGTGCCCAAGATACACAAAGAACTTTTATAATTCAACAATAAAAAGAAAAATGCAAACATGTGGAAATGATACAACATGCTACTGAAGTAAATCAAGGAAGAAAACAGAAAATGCCTCAAATCAGGTGAAAATGGAAACACAACTTTCCAAAATCTATGGGATGCAGCAAAGGTAATTCTAAGAGGAAAGGTTATATCAATTCAGACCTCCTCAAGACACAAGGAAAATCTCAAATAAACAACCTAACCTACCATATAAAAGAATTAGAAAAAGAAGAACAAAGCCCAAAGTCAGCAGAAGGAAGGGAATAATAAACACCAGAAAAGAAACAAATAAGAGAACCAAAAAAAAAAAAAAAAGAAGAAAAGATCAATGAAACCAAGAGCTGGTTGGTTGGTTGTTTGTTTTTTGTCTTTTTGCCTTTTTTAGGGCTGATTCCAGCGGCATATGGAGGTTCCCAGGCTAGGGGTCGAATCGGAGCTGTATCTGCAAGCCCACACCAGAGCCACAGCAACGCGGGATCCAAGCCACATCTGTGACCCACAGCACAGCTCACAGAAAGACTGGATTCCCAACCCACTGAGCAAGGCCAGGGATTGAACCCGCAAGCTCATGGTTCTTAGTCGGATTCGTTAACCACTGCGCCATGACAGGAACTCCAAGAGCTGTTTTTTTGAAAAGATAAATTTATAAACTCTTAGCCAGGCTCATCAGGAAAAAAAAGGAGAGGACTCAAATAAACAAAGTAAGAAATGAAGAGAAGAAATAACAACTAATATCACAAAGATACAAAATAAATCATAAAAAATACTATAGTTACATGCCAACAAAATTGGGCCACCTAGAAGAAATGGTCAAATTTCTTTAGACATACAACCATCAAAGACTGAATCAAAAAGAAGTAGACTATCTAAGCAAATCAATACCTAGTCATAAGATTGAATTGTAATAATAATAACAATAATAAAACTCCCAGAAAAACAAAAGACAGGACCAAATGGCTTCACAGGGGAATTCTACCAAACATATAAAGAGGAGTTAATATGGGCTATCTTTCCTTTTCTTCTCAAACTATTTCAAAACACTGAAGATGAGGGGACACTCCCAAATTCATTCTATGAGCCCATCATTACCATAATACCCAAACTAAAGATACTACAATAGGAGTTCCCGTCGTGGCGCAGTGGTTAACGAATCCGACTAGGAACCATGAGGTTGCGGGTTCCGTCCCTGCCCTTGCTCAGTGGGTTAACGATCCGGCGTTGCCGTGAGCTGTGGTGTAGGTTGCAGACGCGGCTCAGGTCCCGTGTTGATGTGGCTCTGGCATAGGCCAGTGGCTACAGCTCCGATTAGACCCCTAGCCTGGGAACCTCCATATGCCGTGGGAGCGGCCCAAAGAAATAGCAAAAAGACAAAAAAAAAAGATACTACAATAAAAGAAAATTACAAGCCAATACTTCTAATGACTATATATAAAAAATTCTCAATAAAATTTAGCATGCAAAATTTAAAAATTCATTAGAAGGATCATAGACCATGATCCAGCAGGATTTATTCCAGGAATGCAAGGATGGTTCAATACATGCAAATCAATCAATGTGATACACCACATTAACAAAAAGGATAAAATCGCACAATCATCTCAAAAGACACATAAAAAGCATATGCAGAACTCAACATCTATTCATGATAAAAATTCTCATCAAAATCCATAAAAAGGAATATATTCTGGACATAATAAAGGCCATTTATGACAAACCCACAATCAACATTATATTCAATGGTGAAAATCTAAAAGCTTTTCCTCTAAAATCAAGAATAAGACAAGGATACCTGCTCTCACCACTTCTATCTAACATAGCATTGGAAGTCCAAATTGCAGAAATCAGACAAGAAAAAGAAGTAAAATGCATGCAAATTGGGGGAAAAAAGTAAAATTGTCACTATTTGAAGATGACATGATACTATATACAGAAAACCCTAAAGTCTCCACCAAAAAACTATTAGAACTAACAAATGAATTCAGTAAAGCTGCAGGATACAAGATTTATATCCCCAAAATCTGTTTCTTCTCTGTACGTTAATAATGAACTATGATAAAGAGAAAGGAAGAAAATAGTCCTGTTTAAAATCACATCAAAAAGAATAAAATACTTAAGAATACATGTAACCATGAAGGTGAATGACCTATATTCTGAAAACTACAAAGCATTAATGTAGGAAACTGATGATATAAGAAAATGGAGAGATAGCCCATGTTCCTGGATGAGAAGAAATAATATTGTTAAAATGGCCATACTACTCAAAGTAATATACAGATTTAATGCAATCCCTATCAAAATACCAATGGCATTTTCCATGGAACTAGGAAAAAAAAAATCACACTTATATTTATACAAAACCACAAAAGACCCAAAATTGCCAAAACAATCTTGAGAAAAAGAGCAAAGCACACTCCCTGACTTTCGACCATACTACAAGGCTACAATAATCAAAACACCATGGTACTGGAACAAAAACAGACACATGGATCAATGGAACAGGATGCAGAATGCCCAGAAATAAACCCACAAACTTACAGTCAATTAATTTATAACAAAGGAGGCAAGAATATACAATGGAAAAAAGACAGTCTCTTCAATAAGTGATACTGGCAAAACTGGGCAACTATATGTAAAAGAATGAAATTAAAACATTTCCTCACACCACATACAAAAATGAACTTGAAATGGATAAAAATTTAATGCAAGACATGAAAGCATAAAACTACTAGAAAAGAGCATAGGGAGAAGACTCTTGGACATAAAATGTGGCAATATTTTTTGGTTCTGTTTCCAAAAGCAAAACAAATGCAAAAATAAACAGATAGACCTAATTGAAAGCTTCTGCAAAGGAAAGCATCAACAAAACGAAAAGACAACCTATAGAATGGGGAAAAAAAACTTGCAAATGATGTAAATAACCAGGTATTAATATCCAAAACATATAAACAGCTTACAGAACTCAACATCAATAAAAAAAATTTGATTAAGAGATTGGCAGAAGACCTGATGACATTTTTCCACAGAAGACATACAGATGGCATATGAATAAATGCTCAACATTGCTAACCATCAGAGAAATGCAAATCAAAACCACAATGAGTTATCACCACACTCTTATCAGAATGGCTATCTTGAAAAGTCTATAAATAACAAATGTTGGTGAGAATGTAGAGAAGAGGGAACCTTAGTACACTGTTGGTAAAATGTAAATTGGTGCAGCCACTGTAGAAAATAGTATGGAGGTTCCTCAAAAAAACTAAAAAGAGAACTACCATATGATCCAGCAATTTCTTTTCTTTTTTTTTTTGTCTTTTTAGGGCCGCACCTGCGGCACATGGAGGTTCCTAGGCTAGGGGCCGAATCGGAGCTGTAGCTGCCGGCCTACAGCCATAGTAAGGCCAGATCTGAGCTGTGTCTATGACCTACACCACAGCCCACTGCAATGCTGGATCCTTGACCCACTGAGCAAGGCCAGAGATCAAACTCATGTCCTTATGGATACTAACCAGTTGGGTTTATTAACCACTGAGCCACAACAGGAACTCCCTGATCCAGCAATTCTACTTCTGAGTATGTATCTAAAGAAAATGAAAACACTAATTGGGAAAGATACATGCACTCCAATGTTCACAGCGGCATAATTTACAATAGCTAAGATAACAGAAGCAACTTAAGTATTCATCAAAAGATAAATGGATAAAGAAGATGTGGTATACACACACAATGGACTATTACTCAACCGTCAAAAAAAATGAAATTCTGCCATTTACAACAACGTGGTGGACCTAAAGGCCATTATGCTTAGTGAAACAGGTGAGATGAGAAAGACAAATATTCTAGGTTATCACTTATATGTGGAATCTAAAAAATAAAAAAATGAATGAATATAACAAAACAGAAAGATACTCACAGATTTAGAGAATAAACTATTGGTTATCAGTGGGAGAGGGAAGAGGGGAGGGGAAAGATAAGGGTATAAATAAGCAACAGGAATGTAAGTTGGTATAGCCACTACAGAAAACATTATGGAGGCTCCGCAAAAACTAAAAATAGAATTACCATGTGATTCAGCATTTGCACTCCTGTGTATATATCTGGACAAAACCATAATTCAAAAAGATACATGAGTGCCTGTGTTTATAGCCGCACTATTCACAATAGCCAAGACATGGAAGCAACCCAAATGTCTACTCACAGATGAACAGATAAAGAAGAGGTGGTACACATATATAATAGAATATTACTCAACCATAAAAGGAATGAAGCAATGACATTTGCAGCAACATGGATGAAAACAGAGATTATCATACTAACTGAAGTAAGTCAGAAAAAGAAAGACAGGGAGTTCCTAGCAGGTGGCTTAGCGGGTTACAAACCCAACTGGTATCCATGAGGAGAAGGGTTTGATCCCTGGCCTCGATAGGTGGGTTAAGGATCCAGTGTTGCTATGAGCTGTGGTGTAGGTTGCAGATGCAGCTTGAATCCCACATTGCTGTGGCTGTGACATAGTCTGGCTGCTGCAGCTCCAATTTGACCCCTAGTCTGGGAACTTCCATATGTCACAGGGGCAGCCCTAAAAAAATTTTTCTTTAAACCCCCACAAATATCATACAACTTATATGTAGGATCTAAAATATGACGTAAATGAACTTATATACAAAACAGAAACAGACTCACAGACATAGAGAACAGACTTGTGGTTGCCAAGGGGGAAAAGGGGTGAGGGAGGATAGACTGGGAGACTAGGGTTAGCAGAGGCAAACTATCACACAGAGGATGGATAAAGAACAAGGTCCTACTGTATGGCACAGGGAACTGTATTCATTATCTGAGATAAACCATAACAGAAAACAACATTTAAAAGAATTAATAGGAAGCTCTACTGTGACATGGGTTTGATCCCTGGCCTGGAAACTTTCACATGCCACAGGTGGAGCAAAAATAAATAAATAAATAGATAAATAAAATTTTAAAATAACAAGAATGTATATATATTCTTTTTATTTCTTAAATAATATATTATTTTAAAATATTACTTAATATATTTAATATATATTTGCATTATATACATATTTGTGTTATTTAATATATTATTAATATATGTATGCATAACTGAAACATTTTGCCTTATAGCAGAAATTAACACAATATTATAAATCAACTATACTTCAATTTTTATAAAAAGCAACAAGTATAACAAGCATATACTGTATATAAGGAAAATATAGCCATTATTTGTAATAACTTTAAATTCTATTAAAATATTGAATTACTATGTAGCACATCTGAAACTAATACCATATTGCAAATCCACAATATTTCAATAAAAAAAAAAACAAGTTGTTCCCATGTGGCTCAGTAGATTAAGAACCCAACTAGTATCCATGAGGATGCGAGTTTGATTCCTGGCCTCGTTCAGTGGGTTAAAGATCTGGTGTTGCTGCAAGCTGTGGTGTAGGCTGCAGATGCAGTTCAGATCTGGAGATTTGCTGTGGTTGTGGCATAGGCCTGCAACTGTAGCTGCAATTCAACCCCTAGCCTTGGAACGTCCATATGCCACAGGTAGGGCCCTAAAAAGACAAAAACAAACAAGCAAAAAATATGAAAATTCAACTTAGAAATGGGTAAAGGATGCAAATAGACATTTCTCCAAAGAAAATATGCAAATGTTCCTTAAGCACATGAGAAATGCTTAACATCATCAATAATTAAGGACATGCAAATCAGAACTACATTAAGATACTTCATATTCACCAGAATGGCTAAAAAAATTTTTAAAGACAATAGCAAACATTGAAAACAATGTGGAGTTGGAATTCTCATACACATTGCTTATGGAAATGGAAAATTGGAAACAGTTTTGTAGTTTCTCGAAAGGTTAGATATAGAGTTATCATATGACCCAGCAATTTCATTGCCAAATATATACCCAAGAGAAATGAAAACATGTGGCCACAAAAAATGTGCACAAAAAACTTAATAGTATAATTATTTTAATAGTCAAAAGAGTGGAAACTCAAATGTCCATCAACTTAATGTATGGATAAATTTGAATCCATCCCATGTACTATTATTCAGTGATTAAAAAGGAATACTGACACATATTACAACACAGATGAACCTTAAAAATATTGTGCAAAGTGAAAGAAGCCAGACACAAAAGGTGACACACTGTATGATTCTACCTATGAAATGTTCAGAACAGTAATCCACAGAGTAATAAATTAGCGGTTGCCCAGGGTTTAAGAGAGGGAGGAATGGGTTGTGACTGCTAACAGGCATGGTGTTGCTTTGGGGGGGTATTAAAATATTCTAAAATTAGGAGTTCCCGTCGTGGCACAGTGGTTAACGTTTCCGACTAGAAACCATGAGGTTGCGGGTTCGATCCCTGGCCTCACTCAGTGGGTTAAGGATCTGGCGTTGCCCGTGAGCTGTGATGTAGGTCGCAGACGCGGCTCGGATCCCGCGTTGCTGTGGCTCTAGCATAGGCTGGCAGCTACAGCTCTGATTCGACCCCTGGCCTGGGAACCTCCACATGCCAAGGGTGCGGTCCAAGAAATGGCAAAAAGACAAAAAAAAAAAAAAAAGTTCTAAAATTAGACAGTGGTGATAATTATACAACTCTGTGACTATACTGAAAACCACTGAATTGTACACATTTTAAGTGCTGAATTTAATGGTTTGAGAATTCCATCTCAAAGAACTGATATTTTAAAAATCTTAGGCACATATGCCATCGAGATTCTGATGGTGCACCTTCTCTACAGACAGGGTAGTGTTCCCACAACAGGTTTTTCAAGCTATAGAGTTCTAACTCTGAAAATATTTTTTTCAAATTTTGTACCTCTATCTCCTTGGAGGACAGGCCTTCTTAGTTGAAAATCATGGGTCAGAACCATAGTAAATTACGTAAAACTAAATGATTAATGATGGTAATAAGATTACTATTAGACATTCTCTACAGCTATCACTCAGTCATTACTTTTAGCTATTGATCATATTGAAACTACTAATGAAACTGAGTTATAGATTAGTGCTTGGAACAAGGTTAATGACTACTTAATGACAACTGTTGAAATCAGAGTACATCAGAAATAACACTGAACTTAATTTTCATCTTTTCTGACAATCAAACCATTTTTCCCAAAACTTACGTGGTGTAGCCATTTTTGTGAAGATAGGAGTCACAATATCTTCCAATTGCTGTTTCTGCTCAAAAAGCTCATTAATGGAAGCTTCCAAATGGGTTTCCAACCACTCATTTTTTATACGGCATGCACTGAGGATGGTATTCTAGAGACAGAAACAAAGAATTTACCACTTATTTATTAAAAAATAAAAATCTCGGAGTTCCCGTCGAGGCGCAGTGGTTAACGAATCTGACTAGGGACCATGACGTTGCGGGTTCAGTCCCTACCCTTGCTCAGTGGGTTAAACGATCCGGCGTTGCCGTGAGCTGCGATGTAGGTTGCAGACGTGGCTCAGATCCCACGTTGCTGTGGTTCTGGCGTAGGCGCGTGGCTACAGCTCCGATTCGACCCCTAGCCTGGGAACCTCCATATGCCATGGGAGCGGCCCAAGAAATAGCAAAAAATAAAAAAATTAATTAATTAATTAATTAAAAAATAAAAATCTCTACTATCTCCAAACCAGCACTGTGCAACATAACTTTCTGTGATGATGGACATGCTCTTTACCTGCTTTGTTCAACAGAGTCGCCATTAGACATAGCCAGTGAGCACTGGAAAAGTGGCTAGCGTGGCTAACAAACTAAATTTTTAAATAGTTTAATTAATTCTAATTTAAATAGCCACATGTGGCTAGGGGTTACTATAGTGGGCAGTGCAGCTCTAACATTAGTAGAATGTGAGAATAATGAAACTCTTAATCTAGACTCATGAAGCCCTGAGCCAGTCTACCCCCTCTCCCTAATTCTTTATTTTCATTGAGCCCTCTGATAAAGAAGTGTTTGCAAAGGTTGGAAAAGAGGGAGTTCCCGTCGTGGCGCAGTGGTTAACGAATCTGACTAGCAACCATGAGGTTGCGGGTTCGATCCCTGCCCTTGCTCAGCGGATTAAGGATCTGGCGTTGCCATGAGCTGTTGTGTAGATTGCAGACATGGCTCGGATCCCACGTTGCTGTGGCTCTGGCGTAGGCCGGCTGCTACAGCTCCGATTCGACCCCTAGCCTGGGAACCTCCATATGCTGCGGGAGCGGCCCTAGAGAAGGCAAAAAGACAAAAAAAAAGGTTGGAAAAGAATAAGTGGATGATATGACCTGTATGCCACTCAACAAACAATGCTGGTATTTTATTCTTTCTCAGGTTTACAGGAGGAAGAAGTACAAGAAATACAAAAAGGTCTCCATCTCACTGAAAGCCTCTAAATTCGCATCGTAAAACCACCTCTTTGCACAGCAAACTGCTGGTGTCTGATTTAAGATGTTCATGTTCTATGGTTTGTAACAAAAGAGACATGAATAAATTTACTATGTGTCCTATCCATATTATTAAATAAGCAGTGGTATATGCAGAAGTATACAGAATGAATGGATGTGGAAAGATGTTCATAATATATTCTTGAAAGGAACAAAAGCAAATTAAAGAATAATTTGTATCGTATGAACCCATTTTTATTTTTTTCCTTTTTCAGCCATGCCCCATGCATATATGGAAATTCCCAGGCCAGGGATCAAATCCAAGCTGCATCTGCAAACTATGCCACAGCTGGGGCAATGCTGGATCCTTAACTCAAGGCACTGAGCTGGGGATCAAACTGTCAAAGCCACAGAGATGAGCTGGATCATTAACCTATTGTGCCACAGCAGGAACTCCCTTAACCCATTTTTATATATATAAAAAAAACTTACAAAAATATATATATGCATACATGTGTTTATATAAGTGAAAGGAAAAGTATGATGAGATTAACACAGAAGTGTTACTAGAACCATAGGATAATAAGACTAGAAAGGGAAAAGAGAAAACTATTAAGTTTGCTTTATATGTTTCACTTTTATTCTAATTATTACTATATATACATAATATTTTCTAATTCAAATAACCAAATATTTAAAAGTTGAAATTAAAAGGCGTTTATAGTAACCAGTTTGACAAAGCACTGTTTGTGCCAGAAGGATTGTTTTGCAGATCTAAAAGATGCAATAGCTATTCTAATAGAATTTTGCCTATATTTTGTTTCACACAGAACATTTTTGCATAGGAAAAAAATTAAAACCAAAACACATTTCTGATATCTTGAGCCTATCTCTTTTGTGTGTACATCCAAAGTAAAAACTAATTCAGAAGCAGTACTTAGTATATAGTAAATGTGGCAAGCTGGTTTTACAATTAGCTCTCTTTACATCTCTGTATCTTTATACCATTGTGTAAAATTCGACATACTAAAAAATATGTAATGTGCATATATATAAGACATATGCTGTGTATCAACGTTTTAAAACATAAAATGAAATAAGTATCAGTGGATCCCGCTAATCAACATAAAGAACAAGAACACTGCCAATACCATTAATGCTGCTTCTGTGCCCCTCTCCCACTTCATCCCCTTGCCCACCTCCAAGAGATAACCATGATCTGCACTTATACCTTTGCTTTCCTTCTTTAAATACTTTTACCCCATACTCAGGCATCCCCAAACAATAGAGTTTAGTTTGGCTTGGGTTTGAGCTTTATAAAAATCTATGTATTCTTTGGAGATTTTTTTTTTCACTCAACATTACATTTCTAAGATCCATTCATGGTGTTGGCTGTGATACTTAGTATATCTCCATGTCACTCTGTAATATTATTTCATTTAATTATTATCAGACTATCTCTAATCAGTAGTTTATTAAGAAAGGAAAAAAGGAAGGAAGGGAGGGAGAAGAGAGCAGTGAGGACCTAAGGACCACCACCTACTTCTAGTGCATTAGTGTAGAAATTAAAAGATACAAGCCAAAAATCACAAAAGACTTCAGAACAAACTATAAGCACAACGTAGTACCTTGTCTTCCTTAAAAAGCTTCCCTGGGCCCTTTTCTGGGTCTGTAACAGTTGCAGAGACCTTCGCAATATATTTTTTCAGTGCCAGCCTTGCATCTGAAAGAACAGGACAGTAAAATGCACAAAAATAAGACAAAGACAAAAAATATGCTCAACAGTTTGTAATGTACTATTATATATCTAGAGTTTTATAAAGACTGTGTGGGAGATCTGTTATGGTTATTCTCCTTGCGGAATTTCAAGGCAAAACACTCAACTAGCAGAGCACTTTGAGACATTTGCTGTAGTCCCAGAACTGCATTAAAATTTTTGAAGAACAAATAAATATAAAATGTGATACCTGCTGTTAAAATTTTTTTAAAAAAATAAAAAAGGGGTTCCCACCGCAGCTCAGCAAGTTGAGAACCTGATGTTGTCTCTGTGACGATGTGGGTTTGATCCCTGGCCTTGATCAGTGGGTTAAAGATCTGGTATTGCTGTGACTGTGGCATAAGCTGCATCTGCAACTCTGATTCAACCCCTGGCCCAAGAATTTCCATATGCTGTGGGTGTGGCTGTAAAAAATAATAAAAAATAAAATGTGATACCTGATCCCAGGGAGACCATATTCTTTTAAAATATCTACTCTGGAGTAAAGAACAAAAATATTTCCAATAGAAAAACTGTCGATCACTTGCTTCTCAATCCTTCAAAATAAATTCAAAATAGCTGCCCTCCTTAAAAAAAAAAAGTGTTTAAAGTAATTCCGACGAGGAACCATGAGGTTGCAGGTTCGATCCCTGGCCTCGCTGAGTGGGTTACGGATCCAGCATTGCCGTGAGCTGTGGTGTAGGTCACAGACATGGCTCAGATCTGGCATTGCTGTGGCTGTGGCATAGGCCGGCAGCTGTAGCTCCAATTAGACCCCTAGCCTAGGAACCTCCACATGCCGTGGGTACAGCCCTAAAAATACAAAAGACAAAAAAAAAAAAAAAATCCATTGTCTATAGCACTCATCCCAAAATTTCCAAGACCCATTTAAATAAAATTACAATACTCTAAGAGAAATAAAAGACTCAAATAAATGGAAAAATTTACCATATTCTTAGATGGAACAACTGAATATAGGAAATGGTAGATTAGCCTCCTATTAATGACTGATTCATTTCTGGTGGCTATAACAAATTGCCACAAATTTAGTGACTTGAAACAATGTAAGTTAATCCTCTTTCAACTCTAGAGGCCAAAAGTCTTGAATGAGTTTTGCTGAGCTACAGTCAAGGTGTTGGCAGGGAAGATTCATTCGGGAGGCTCTGAGAGGAGAATCTATTCTCTTGCCATTTTTCAGCCTCAATCTCTAGTGGAGGCCTATATTCCTTGGCTGATGACTCCTCCTTTCACCTTCAAAGGATATCACTCCAGCCTCCCATCATCAACTCACCTTCTCTGCTGTGTCAGATCTCCTTCTTCCTCTCACTTATAATAGAGACACTTGTGATTACATATTAGGTCCTAGCTGGATAATGCAGGATAATCTCCATATCTCAAGATCCTTAATTTAAGGGTCTGCAAAATCCCGCATGAGGTAACATTCACAGGTTCCAGGGATTAGGACCTAAATACCTTCGGTAGACAGCTTTCAGCCTACCACAGTCTACCCTCTGGCCTCACAAAATTACATCTATCCCATGTGCAAAATAAATTTACCCCATGCCAAAAGCCAAGTCTCAGCACAAATGCTTATCTAAAATATCACCAGCTCAAAAGTCTAAGATCTTATCATCTAAATAAGGTATGGGTGAGACATCCACCCCAGGGTAAAATTCCTCTCCATCTGCAGACCTGTGAAACTAGAAAACAAGTTATCTACTTCCAACGTACAATGCACAGAGCAATAGTTACAGATATTTCCATTCTGAAAAGTGAGAAAATAGAAGGAAAAAAAGGAATCACCAAAGTCCCAAGCAATTTTGAAATCCCAGGCAAATTTTATTAGGAATAAAAACCTGGGACTAATCCTCTGTGGTGTAAGACTCCAACCTCTTGGCCTGCAACTCCAGCCTGAGTCATCCTTCCTTTTGCATAAAAGATAGAAAGTTTTTGTAGCTGAAAGGTTTTGTCAGTCCATTTCCTGCCAATATAGTTTTAGGCACCTGGCATTCTTTTCTCATTTGGTCGTCTCTCTGTCCATCGGTCCGCATTGGCAATGTTTCTACTGGTATAACATTCTCAAAAACCTCTTTAGTCTCCCTGCATATCAGAAAGATTCATTCTATTATCCAAGAGGTTCCTCCACAGGTCTTTCTTAGATAATCTCATTTCCATTCCTATGATGCCTGCAGAGATGTATGAGGGGAATCCATGAGTAACACACCTAATCTCTTCAGCACTAGTAAAAAACACTGTCCCACCACATCCTTGCTTCACTCCAGAGTACATTTTCCTGGCTGTGAATCTCCTAATTTTAGCATTTTTACCACCTAAGTAGGCTGAGAATTTCCCAAATCATCAGGTTCTATTTCTCTTGTACTTTTTTTTTTTTTTTTTTTTTTTTTTTTGCTTTTTTAGGACCGGACCCACAGCGTATGGAGGTTCCCAGTCTAGGGGTCGAATTGGAGCTATAGTTGCCCACCTAAGCCACATCCACAACAATGTGGGATCTGAGCCTGGACAGACACAGGTCACAGGACCTACACCACAGCTCACAGCAACGCCAGATCCCTGACCTACTGAGTGAGGCCAGGGATCGAACCTGTGTCCTCATAGATACTAGTCAGATTCATTTCCACTGAGCCATGATGGGAACTCCCTGTTTCCCTTTTGTATAACAGTTCTTTCCTCAATTTATCTCTCCCCTCTCCCATTTTACTATAAGCAACACGAGGAACCAGGTCATGCCTTGCACACCTCCTTTGGAAGTATCTTCCAGTAAATATCCAAGGGCAGCACTTATAAGTTCTGCTTTCCACACAAGGGCAGGACACACTTCAGTTAAGCTTTCTGCTATTATGTAACAAGACTGCTTTTCCTCCAGTTTCCAATAATATGTTCCACATTTCCTTCTGAACCCTCACCAGCGGCACTTTAGGGTCCATATTTCTACCAACAGTCTGCTCAGGGCAATCGAGGCTTTTTCTATCATGGACCTCAAAATTCTTCCATCCACCCAATACCCAATTCCAAAGCCACTTCCACATTTTTCAGTATTTGTTACAGTCACACCACACTTCCAGGTACAAACATCTGTATTAATTTCCCATGGCTGCTGTAACAAATTACTACAGATTTGATGGTTTAAAACAGCACTAGCTTATTCTTTACAGTTCTGGAGACCAGAAATCTCCAGTTCACTGGACTAAAGGCAAGGCATTGGCAGGGCTTATTCCTTCTCAAGGCTCTGTGAGAAAAACCCACTCCTCGCCTTTCTCAGCTTCTAGCAACATCTATGTTCTTCAGCTTGTGGCCCTCCCTGACATTTCAAAGTGCATCACACCAATCTCTGCTTCTGACAGCACATCATTTTCTCCTCATGTCAAACATCCCTCTATTTTCCATAAGGACACCCGTGATTACATATAGGGTCCACCTAGACAATCCGGGATAATTTCCCTACCTCATTATCCTTAATTTAATCATATCTGCCCTATAACATTCACAGGTTCCAGTGATTAGGACCTGGATATCTTTGGAGGCCACGATCAAGCCTCAGTAGAGACAATTTCATAAAACTCCAAAGTGGCATTTTTTTAAAGATGTAATGAAATCAGTCTGAAGTTCAATTATGTCATCTGTAGTATCCAACCATCTTGATGAGCCTCTTTTGCCTATTTGTAAAGTGGACAAGAGTACTTTCCATAGTCAAACTGAGAGCCACATCTGGAAGAGTATTAATGTATATGGACCAGTCAATTGGTCTTCTTCCTGCCAGCTCTTAACAGCTTCAAAGTATCAATCATGTTGCAAGCAGAATTAACTCCCTAAACTGGAATCCAAGGTTTAGGTTTTGGCTCCACCAGCTGGATGACCTGGAGTCAGTAGTGGTTCCAGAACTGCAATACAGGACTGGAACCACTACTGTGGTGGCGCAGTGGTTAACGAATCCAACTAGGAACCATGAGGTTGCAGGTTCGATCCCTGGCCTTGCTCAGTGGGTTAAGGATCCGGCGTTGCAGTGAGCTGTAGTGTGGAGGTCACAGGCACGGCTCGGATCCTGCATTGCTGTGGCTGTGGTGTAGGCTGGTGGCCACAGCTCCAATTTGACCCCTAGCCTAGGAAAATCCATATGCCGCAGGAGCAGCCCAAGAAATGGAAAAAACAAAACAAAACAAAACAAAAAAACCCTGCAATACAGGATGGAGAATAGTGGAGGAATTAGTTAGAAGAGGGGCCTAAGGAACTTGCCATAAAAGAGCATTTGTTGTAAGCATGCTGATTTTACTGAGAATGTTTATTTATTTTGGGTGGCTTGGTAGAGAAAGGAGCTTACTGCAAGCATCCTCTTAATGCTACCATACCTGTCTTAGTGCATTCGGAGTAGAAAACACCAGACTGGGTAGCTTATAAACGGCAGGAACTTATTTTTCACAGTTACAGAGGCTGGGCAGTCTACGATCAAGGCACCACGGTGGCTGCAGTCTAGTGAGAGCCCTCTTCCTTCATTCCCAGCATTTTCTCCCTGTGTCCTCACTCAATGGATGGGACTAGGGAACTCTGTGGGGACTCTTTCATAGGAACACTAATTCCATTCATGACAGCTCTAGCTTCATGTCCTAAGTATCTCCCTAAGGCCCCGCTTCTTAATACCATCACACTGGGCACCAGGATTTCAATATATGAATTTGGTGGGACACAAACATCCAGACCATAGCAATATCTTAACCCCTTTTAACCTCAGTTTCTCCATCTATAAAATGGAAGTATTAGAGTACAGTCCCCATAGCGTTGTTGTAAGAATTAAGCAAAATATAGTATAATGCATGCAAATGTCTTAACACATTGCCTGGCACACTCAATAAGTTTACTATTATATTACTCCTCTCCTCAAAATCCTATGAATGACTCCATATTGACTATTGAGTAAAATGCACGGCCCTCTGAGGCCTATCTAGCCACACACTATCTTCCCAGTTTTATTCCTCCCAACATTCATCCAGAGTCTATCCATAATTTGCTTCCTGTTCCCTCTGCCCATAGATGTCGACAGGGCTCCCTTCTTTACTTCCTCAGGTCTCTGCTTGAACATCACCTTACCAAAGAGGTGTCTCCTGACTCAGCCCTCCAAAAAGTAACATACACTCACTCATTCACTTACTAGCAACTTCATAATTTCCTTGCCACTCTATTTTTCTCCATAGCACTCCACAGATGCATCAATTTAGATAGACTTTATTTTCTGTGCCTCCCCACTAGAAAGTAAACTCCATAGAGATTGCTTTGTGGGTGTTGTGTACATATGCTGATCTCCTAGAACAGTATTTAGCACATAAGAGGTTCTCAATAAATATTTATTGTATAAATGTTTACACAGAATTTCTTTGCTTATTATGTTTCATCAACCTAAGATGCCCTTTCTGCACTGCCACCCACAAAAATTCTATTCATTCTTCAACGCTTACTTAAAATGCACTTCTGTGAAACTCCTAATTCCCCCAAGCAGAACTCATTGTTCTATCTGCTGCAACACGATTATAATTTGGTTTAGCTTGGGTTTAGTCTGTCTTGTAATTTTTTATTATCTTGCTTTTCTACCTCTAGCCTGTAAACTCCTTAAAGTCAGAGTCTGTCTCACCTTATTGTATACCATGCTACCTCACCTTCTCTTTCTCACATACCATGCCAATTCCCCACCCCTACCTGCTACCTGATAGTTCCGCATTGCTACCAAAAATACATAGGTCAAAAGAGGGAGACTCTCAGTATTTGCTTAACTATTTGAAGGGAATGACATTCCAGAATGAAAGAAACAGAAGCAGGTGCTAGTTTGTATGAAATGGTATAACTATAGCTATTTTTTAAGCAGATATGAATGTGCCATACTTTAAAAGAGTTGGAAGGAATATATGTAAATTGTTTCCATGAAATTCTATTCATATAGTTATAATTTAAATGTATTATCTAGCAAAATATTAGGAAAGTCTTTATCAGAAAACTGAAGAGGTTCAAACCATTCTGGTAAAAAAGCAAGAAAAAGTCTCCCTAAGAAACCCAAGGTGATTGGCTAAGTGGCACCTTTTAGTTCCAATGTGGTTCTTTATGATGTCACTGAGCTTATCCCTGAATCACTATGACTGATGATGTTACCATGGTCATCAGTATATATTTTGCTGACTAGGAAAATTACCTCAAGTGCTTTCTGGAGCACCGCATTAACTAATACTCAGGGTGTTTTTGCTCTGTCTCTAACCAATTTTTTGACTATAATTTTTTTTTCCCGATTAAGAAAGAAAAATGTCCACTCAAGGACTATCCCTGATTTTTTCTCTGTTGGTTATCTGCTTCTTCAGGGGGAGCCTCTGCATTTGTGATGGCACTACCTGGACAAAGGTTGGATGGGAGATTTTTCCAGAAGAAATGCATTATCTGAAAGTTAAGCCTCCTCCATCCCACTGTTTACCTTACCCTCTGGACAAACTATGCTGCAGTTTTGCTAATACGGACATATTTCAGGGTTGTTTACATCTTACTTATATTTTAGCACAAGCTCTACTTTTAATCTTGTTTGTTTTGTCTGCACATTACCTGTGGATGAAATGGAAGAAACACAAAAAAAAGGTAAATTAGTGATGCAAATAGTGATAGTTATAGAATGTCAAAGAGTTTAAAAGATAAGATATAAGAGTATGAGCTTCTCTGAGAGAATAAACACTGTTTTTTTTTTTTTTTCTCCGCTCTTTGGCATATGGAGTTCCCAGGCCAGGGATCAGATCCAAGCCACAGTTGTAACCAATGCTGCAGCTGGTAGCAATGCCAGATCCTTACTCGCTGTACCTGGCTGGGGATCGAACCTATGTCCCAGCGTTCCAGAGATGTTGCTGAACCCATTGCACAACAGCAGGGGTGCCTTTTTCTTTTTTGTAACCTTCCCCACTCCCACCATTCACCACAAGCATCTAGCACAGTATCTTGCACATACTAGGTGCTCAACAAATGTGTATTGAATTAAAAGGTCCATAAGATAATCTATTATTTTAGATAGATTATTTCAAGTTACAAAACACAGCAATAAAGTAGTGAGCTACAATGAGTAGAATGTGTAGGAAATGACATTATCTGTCTGGGTCCTTAGGTAAGTCACTGTATCTTTCTCAGCTGCCTGATCCATAAAAAGAAGGATCTGGAACAACAGATCTTGTTAGATCCCTTTCTGATCGATCAAAGAAAGCTAAGTCTACAAAAGTTGGCATGTACTTTTTTAATGGACTGTAAACTCATTTCTAATTTTAGGATAACTTTCTGGAAAACAGTACTCAAACTAATTTCCCACTTTGCTAATGACACCGTATTTTGAGGCAATCTTAAAAGCTCATTGATCTTCACAACAGTCAGATGTTTATGACTATGATTTCATCACATTACACCTGAAGGTTGTTTAGTAAAGAAAAATATTTTACTAATATTTATATAATTTCTCCTAGCAGAATGTTGTAATCATAAAAAGTGTGTATTAAATATTTGCTGATGATATAGATCACTATAATCTTATACAGGGGCATATACAAAAGAGCATTTCTTCTGCATTTAAACCTTTCTTCTACAGTAACTTTTCCTTTGTCTAAATAAGTCATTTAATTAATTAATTCATTCATTCATTGTGTTTAGAGCTGAAGTGCGTTCATCCAGAAAACAAATTTGTAATTTGAACTACAGTCAGAGAAAAATCTTTAATATTATTTGTTTTCCTCCTTTTAGCTGAAGAAACAAGCCTCCTTAGACACATCTGGTAATGATATAGAAAACCAGTCCGTTTATGACATTGACCAAATACTCTTCAAACTGGTGGCCACAACATCAATGATGACCAAGTACCTGAATCAGGTGTCCCACCACCCTCCAGCTAAGAAAGTCAAGCACCGAAAACTAAAGAGGAAGAAGAGTGAAGGAGGAGAAGGACTCAGGAGATACTAGAAAGATCCATGTGCAAATATAGCTCAGTCCAATATGGACACTGCACAAGAAATTTATTGAAAGAACTTGTAAGGATAAAAATGGTTCTTTGGGAACCTTTGTAATTTTTTGCCACATTCTTTACTGAAACTTTCCAAGGAAGCCTGAGTTGAAAAGCTACTCTTCAGCTAAAACAGCATCCATACTTACTAAAAGTACTGGGGAAAAGACTGTATACACTCACTTCTTCATGTTTAGGTGTTTTGTTCTTTTTAATGTGTTAAATTACTAATCATTAGGCAATCTGTAGAATAGAATCTTGATTTAATGTTTCAATAAATCTCTGATTTAAATACTGTTTGTGATTTTTCTGTCAGCTGAGCAAATTTTATGTCCACGAGGAGACTTTTAATTTTCCATCTCAGATTGTTAAAAATAGTATGGAAATATGAAGGAATAGATTAATTTTTAAAGTATAGATGTTTCTATTTTCAGTAGAATAAGTGAAGAATTAAATATTAACACTTTCTAATTTCAAACTTTTGTTGATAAGATGCCTCAGTTTTTATTCCACACTTTTATGGATCTGCCACCTCAATTTTTTCAAAAAAAATTCCCTATTTTCCAAACAAAAACTGAGAGACTTGGTCTGAGACTAGGACAGATTTTATTCACATGTTGAAAAATCCTAGAAAAATATGCCAAATCTATAACACATCTCCCATCAATATAAGGGGGAAAGCTTAAAAAAAAAAAACAATCATTTGCACAGTAATAGTGCTATGGTCTTCACAAGTAACAGAAAGAAGCCTGCCTTGGGTTATTGTAAATTACTAAGAGCTGTTTTATGGTTCCACTTTCTAGACCCTCCTTGCTTCCACTCTTCCACAGCACAGCCCTGCTCCCACATGTCCATGAATACTTGTTCCATCCCTTTACGGTTCTTAACTGTCAACTAATCCCTTCTAAGAGAACAGTGATAATATATTTCTTTTAATGGAGGACACTTGAGTACTTAAAAAGTCTACAAACTTCAAAAACCCAAAGACATTTCTCTCTAATAGTGGAATCTTCAGTAGTATAGACAACTCTCTGGGGTAGGGAGTCCTCAATCTTGTAACCTCTCCAGATGATTCCCACTCCAGATGTTCTTGTTTACTAGAACAAGAAATGGGAGTGGTTTGTACTCTTAAGTCTGAATTAAACAAATGTAATATTTTATGTTAAGTAGTTTGTATTTCTGACATTCTACAGCTACATTACCATGAAGTTCCAATTCTGACAATTCCATTCTGACCTGGAAACGGAACAATTATAGTACTATAGTCTTCTTTTATCTTCACTGATAGGAAATAGTAGGTATAATTCCCCCAAGATTGTAAGGATGCAAACTAGGATGTGATGGCGATCTGGCTGCGACATCTGTCACCCCACTGATTTCCAGGGTTGATTCGGCTGATCTGGCTGGCTAGGCAGGTGTCCCCTTCCTCCCTCACCGCTCCATGTGCGCCCCTCCCGAAGCTGCAGGCTGGGTGGAAGAGGACAACCATCCCCGAAAGAGGAGGACTGTTCTTTGGTCAAGGGTATGCGAGTAGCTGCGCTCCCCTACTAGAACCTCCAAACAAGCACTCAAGGATGCAAACTAAACAGGTGGACATTAGGGAGAAGGAAACAAATGAAACTCAATACCCACTAAGTCCCAAACTTTAAGTTACAGAAAAATTTGTTCCTGGATTGTGTTTTTTAAGTACCATGGGTCATTCTTCAAAAAATGAATTTTAAGGGAGTTCCCATTGTGGCTCAGTGGAAATGAATCTGACTAGTATTCATGAGGACAAAGGTTTGATCTGGCCTTGCTCAGTGGGTTAAGGATCCATTGCTATGAGCCGTGGTATAGGTCGCGGATACAGCTCGGATCTGGCATTGCTGTGGCTATGGTGTAGGCAGGCAGCTGTAGCTCCAATTCGACCCCTGGCCTGGGAACTTACATATGCCATGGGTATGGCCCTAAAAAGCAAAAAAATAAATAAATAAAAAATAAAAGATTAAAAAATGAATTTTAGGAGTTTCCGTTGTGGCTCAGTGGTTAACGAATCTGACTAGGAGCCATGAGGTTACAGGTTCGATCCCTGGCCTTGTTCAGTGGGTTAAGGATCCGGCGTTGCCGTGAGCTGTGGTGTAGGTTGCAGACACAGCTCAGATCCTGCATTGCTGTGGCTCTGGTGTAGTCCGGCAGCTGCAGCTCGGATTAGAACCCTAGCCTGGGAACCTCCATGTGCCATGGGAGAGGCCCTAGAAAAGGCAAAAAAATAAAAAATAAAATAAAAAATTTAAATTATATAATGTGAGTTTCGCTTACAATATCTATTCATGGGGATCAATTAAATTCTTTGCTATCTTCATTTTGCTTGTATAACTAATCATAAAATTGAAGGTATTGACAGAAATATTGACTCAGAAAACATTTAGTACAAGAGGACAATCATGTATAAAATAATCTACAAAGTATAACATTTTTTTCTTCTCAAATATGTTACCGTCCCTCAATTTCCTTATTTCTATTAATTCTCCCAGTTCCCTTCTCATTTTACTGATAAGCAAGCTCCTTTGGGCTGCCATATGAATCTTCCTAGATATATCACTTTCACCCTCTTCTTCATCCACATAAAAATTGTCAATGGCTCCCAATGACTACATAAATGAAATGAAATGAAAGCACCTTAGCTTGATAGTTGAAGGTGTAATCTGACTGTAATAATAGCAGCAGCATTTTTCAAGTGTTGTTCACATACTAGGCATTGTGCTAAGTGCTTTATATCATTTCATCTAATTCTCACAACAACCCCCTTCCAAGAGGTAAGAACTATTATTGGCCCGCCTTTTCTAGAAATAAAGACTGAAGCATAAAAGATTTAAGTATATTGTCCAAGGTCACACAGGTTTCCAGTGGAGACACCAGTACCTAAACTCAAGCAATCTGATTCAAGAACCCATGTACTTTCTCTCATTATTCTACCTGTGCTGTAGTCTACCAGTGTAAGCTACGCCTTGCTGTTCTAGCAAAGAAATCTCACCATTTCCCCAACATGTCACTTTCATTCGCAGTTGTAAGATTTTGCTCACACCCTTTCCCCTTATACTGTGTATTTAAATTCCACCCTTTCCTCAAGGCCCACTTCAACTCTCACGTGTTCTGAATTCATGTTCTTTGACCATCACATAACATATACCACCAGCTCTGCTGTTTTAACCTTTAATTATAGTCTTTCTGATACTGTTATTTAACTATAGGATGTGTCTCTAGCTAATCATACCCCACCTAACACATATCCAAAGGGCAAGAACAATCAATTGTACCACAACAATGCTATGCTCACAGTAGGCATTTAAAAAATGCTTGCTAAAAACACAAATACGGATAACTATGTAAAATAAATGTCTTGAAATTCCTTAGTACTAGTTTTTTAACCAATGTTCGTATGCATACATAATTACACAGGTGTATCCTTCTGAAATCTCTTAAGCTCTATTCTGGAGGGTTGTGGAAATAAATAAGTAGTAGTAAAACTCAAAATAGTACACTTTTTGACTTCTGATTGAAGTATAACATACAAAAAAAGTGCAAAGTTTATAGTGCACAGCTCAATGATTTTCACAAATGAGCACACCATGTAAAGAGCAACCAAATTAAGAAGAATATTATGCCCTATAAGTTCCCCTCATGTCATAAAGATACCTGCTATTTCAACTTCTAAAACCATAGATTAATTTTGCCCAGCAAGCCATTTTAAATTATTACAATTGTTTCTACCTAGGGAATCAAATGCATTACTCAAATATCTGTTGTTTTTAAAAAAACACTTAAGGAATGGTCCACTCTACCTAGGTCTCTCAGAAAATGGCCTTGAACTTACATTACATATATATTCTTATGGAAAATTATTGGTGAAATTGTTAGAAGCTGGTAAATCAACCAGTTTCCAATACAGTTTCTATTAAGTACAATGTTTTAGGCCAAAAGAAAATTAGCAAAAAAAAAAAAAAAAAGAAGAAGAAGAAAAAAAGCAAGATTTCACATATTATCAACAGTGACTATGATTATGTCTACAAATACAACATCTTGATAGAAGGTGAAAATGCTAATCACCTCTTTGCTTTGTTAAAGACACAGCATATAAATGGACAACTTCTGGGAGGAAAATCCATGACTCAGGCAGTTTGCTCTCTTGTGAGCTTCCTTACCTGCCCAGTCCAAGAATTCAACACACTCAGTCTGGGAATACCGAGCAGCAACATCTCGAGCTTTTTCTTCCCGGAAGTTCAGAGCTTCTATATCAACATCCAATTCCACCAGGGTTTTCAAAGTTTCCAAACGACCCCAAGCTGCAGCACAGTGTAAGAGTGTGTAACCTGACAAACAATCCAGATGGGCAGGTCAGGAAGGCTACATTGTTTATGGAGTAGAGGTTCATAATGGCAATCAAGAATTGAATAATTACAGGGGGCCAGGCATTATTCTAAATGCTTTACATACCGTGAACTCCTTTAGTTCATTTAAAAAACCTATGAGGTCAAAACCATTATAATTCTTATTTTACAGATAAGGAAACTGGCCCAAGGAACACAGCCAGTAAATTATGGGTGCAAGACACCCACATCTTGTCTTTCTGATCTGCACTTTGCTCTGGCTCCTTAATGGAGCGAATCATACGTACTTCATGTGCTTTTATTCATTTACTCTTTCAATATAGTCCATTACACTAATATTGTTTCTAATGTTAAAAACAACCCTTGCATTAATGGAATAACCCAACCTAGTCCAATAAATGTTTTAACACACAATCACAGATTCAACTTGTGAATATTTTATTTAAGATGTTTAAATCTGTGTTATTAAATGAGATCAACCCATAGTTTTCCTTTCTAGTACTGTCCTTAACCAGTTGTGCTAGTTATATCTCTCATATATAAATTAAGCAGTTTTCCAACTCTCTTTATATTCTCTGGAAACTTTGTCCAAGCTAGAGATTACTTTTTCCTTACAAGTGTAGTAAACTTTATCTTTTAGAACATTTGAGTCTGGCATTAGGTCAGGGTGGGAAAATGAGGCACGTTCTGATGACTTATTCAGAACTATTATCAAATAACTATTGAACCGGTCAAGTTTCTATTTTTTTTCAATCAATTTTGGTAATTTATATTTTATTAGAAAATCATCCATTTCATCCGAGTTGTCAAATGTATTGTTATGAAGTTGTTTACAATATTTTCTAATGATTTTTTAAAACTTAGTTTTTCCTGAGTGAATGCTTCATTTTTAAAATTCCAAATATTATTTATTATATCTCTTCTGATATTGTCAAATATCAAAAATTATCAATATCATCACAGGTTTTTCAAGTCTTTCTTTTTCATTAAGCCAGATTTTAGGAGTTCCCGTCATGGCGCAGTGGTTAACGAATCCGACTAGGAACCATGAGGTTGCAGGTTCGGTCCCTGCCCTTGCTCAGTGGGTTAATGATCCAGCATTGCCGTGAGCTGTGGTGTAGGTTGCAGACGCGGCTCGGATCCCGCGTTGCTGTAGGTCTGGCATAGGCCGGGGCTACAGCTCCGATTGGACCCCTAGCCTGGGAACCTCCATATGCCGCGGGAGCGGCCCAAAGAAATAGCAAAAAGACGAAAAAAAAAAGCAAAAAACAGATTTTAGTTTTGTGGATCCTCTCTATTGTTCCTTTATTTCAATGTCACTGATTTACTCTATTATTTCTTTTATTCTTTTGGGGGGATTTTTTAGTTGTTCTTTTTCTAACACCTTGAGTTAAATACTTTGCTTTATAATTTTCAATATTTCTTATATTCTAGTATGAGCATTAGAATTTTAATTTTAGTTTTATTCCACAGGTTCTGATATACTGATCCTGCTGCTATTTAAATATTTCATAATTTCTATTATATCTTCTCTTACCAACAGATAAGCATGTTTTTGTTTCCAAAATTATAGGGATTTTCAGGTATCTTTTTGTTAGCTATTTTCTAACTTTATTTTATTGTGGTCAGAGGCCACAGACTGCATGCTACAGATTCTTTGATATTTGCTGATGTGTCCTTTATGGCCTGACATATGATCTATTTTAAAAATTGTTTCATGTCAGCATGAAGAAAATGTATAGCCTCTATTTGCAAAAGATCATTGTTTTCTTTTATTATCTATAATGACCATGTTTTATATTTGCAATCTAGACAAAAACAAGTGGGAGTTCCCACCGCGGCTCAGTGGTTAACGAATCCAACTAGTAACCACGAAGTTGGGCGTTCAATCCCTGGCCTTGCTCAGTGGGTTAAGGATCCGGCGTTGCTGTGAGCTGTGGTGTAGGTCACAGACACGGCTTGTACCCCTCATTGTTGTGGCTCTGGTGTAGGCGGCAACTGCAGCTCTGATTAGACCCCTAGCCTGGGAACCTCCATATGCCACAGGTGCCGCCAAAGAAATGACAAAAAGACAAAAAAAAACCAAGTGACTGAATTTAAAGAGCTAATTGGATAATGACTGCAAAAACTAATAAATCTTCAAAGGAAAGAGACAAAAATATTATTGGGTGGTTACTATATACCAACATATATGTGCCAAGTACTGTGATAAGATATTTATATTTATTATCTTATTTGATCTTCATAACCTATAAGGAAAATACAATTATCCTCTCATTTAGCAGATGAAGAAACAGATACACAAAAAAGATTAGGTAATTCACCCAAATCACAAAGCTAATAAATAGTGAATTCCATGTTCTTAACTACAATCTATACCACATCAACATGCACCACACACACATTCATATATATACATACATAACATATGCAAATATAACGCAGCCACATCAAATGTATCCAAATTTTAAAGATAATACAGAGCATCTTTAGGTAATCGTAAGTAATACTGATGAAAGAAAAATACCTCTGGTTGTTTTTTCATTCAGATTCACACCGTATTTGGCCAAAGCTCTAATCACATCACTTTGCCCAGCCATGCAAGCTGCATATAACAAATTTCTCCCAACCATGTCTTCTTCCAAGAGTAGCTGCATGGCCTGTTCATGGTGAGGGTTCCCAGGATCCTCAAATATCTCCTGCAGACCTTCTACATCCCCTGTGAGTGCAGGCTGTAAGAGGGGATTAATGGTGGCAGTTTCCTCTGCTTCTTTGGCTTCTTCTTTTTCTTCTTCTTCTTTGGCTTCTTCTTCTTCTTCATCTTCCTGTTCTTCGTGCTGTGAGAAAAACAGTGATTTTTCTGAACACTCTGGCTCTGGGGGTCCTTCTGACTCCATTAACTCCAAAAATACCTGAAACCCAAAAAAAGTCACAGAAATTACTCAAACAAATCAATATTTATTTATCAGTCAACAGACAACATGGACGGGATGAAAATACTTAACCGGTTCAAAATAATTTTAAAACAAGATACTTCATTCAATCAATAATGTGTACTGTGCACCAACACACTGCCTGAATATATACTAAAATGCTTAACTGTGATGTGAACATTAAATGCAATAGGAACAGAAGAAAGAGATCAACGTGAGTGAGATTCATGAGGAAAAGACTGAAAGAGATTGTTAAAGAGACTTCGCATGCCTAAAGAAGGGTCCATCTTGGGCAGAAGTGAGACATTCAGTTGGATCACTGAAGCCAGATCTTAAAAATCAGGCACATGGAGTTTCCCTCTGTGGCTCAGCGGGTTACACACCCAACATCGTGTCCCTGAGGATGCAGGTTCAATCCCTGACCTCCATCATAGTGTTAAGGTTCTGTCGTTGGCACAAGTGTGGAATACGTCGCAGATGTGGCTTGCATCCTGAGTTGCTATGGCTGCAGCATAGGTCTACAGCCTACTAATATACTAAGTGCTGTGTAGGCACTATGTAAACTACAAAGAAGAATCAAATTTATTTCCTGCCCTCAACAAGTTACAATTGTAAAGGAGAAAATATGACATGCACAAAACAAGTGTAATAAAGGATGACAACTAGGAATCACAAGACATGAAGCGCTATGGGAGTTCGGAGGGGACAAGATTATTCCAGGTAGAATTAATCAAAGAATGAGTACCTAACAGTATTTATTCTGGCAGAACACATATTAAATTGGGAATTATTCAGAGAAGAGTATCAAAGTCCCCTCATGTGCATAAAAATGTTTATAGCATCAAAGTTCATAACAGCTAAAATCACGGGTAGGAAAAAAAAACCCAGTGTCCATGAACAGGAGCATAAACTATGACATATTCACATAAAATAGTACAGGATTGTTAAAATGAAGAAATTACAATGATATAGCATGTGGTACAGCTTCTGACATGACCCCCATAGCCCTACCCCACACCTCCTAGTAGTCACACCCTTGTGTAATTCTCTCCCCTTGAATGGAGGCTAAACAAAGTGACTTTATTCTAATGAAGAGAATACAGCAATGGTGATGTGGTGTCACTTCCATAATTCACTTACAACAGGCTGTGATTTTTGCCTTGTTGGTATCCTCTCTCTGGCTCTTCTCAAGTGCTAGGATGGAGAGGGCCACCTTTCAAGGAACAAGGGGAAACCTCCGGCCAACAGCAGTAAGGAACGGAGGCCCTTGGTGCAATAGCCCATGAGTAACTTAATTCTGTCACCAGCCCCTGAGTGAGTTTGGAAGTAGATCTGCTCCAGCTGAACTCTGAAATGACAGTGGCCCCAGGCCATGCCTCAATCCCAGCCTCATAAGAGACCCTGAGTAAAAGACCCAACTAAACTGTGCCCTGATTCTCTTAACCCAGAGAAACTGTGAGATAATGAATGTGCTATTTTAAGCTACCAAGGTTGGGAATAATTTGTTATATAGCTATTAATAACCAAGGCACAAAACAATATGAATGAATCTTAGCAATATATTAGCTGAAAAAAGTAAATCCAAAAGATTATAGCTATCAAGATATATTTTTGTAAAGTTCAAAGCAATTAAAATTAAAATAGACTTTTCAGAAATATAAGTAGCACAATAACATTATTTTAAAAAAAAGAAAAGCAAGATTGAACACAAGATTCAGCATAGTGTTGAGGGGATGGGGAAGGATTCAGGAAGTGGGATAAAGGGAATCATACTTCCCTTGCTTCTGACTTCTGACTGACCAATCTTGCCCATTCTTTATGGCCCAACTTAAATGCCATATTCTTTACTAAACAAAATCTTTCCTAATAAGATCTAACAAACTTCCATTTATATTTCAAAGGCCAGATTGTGCCTTTTCTTTAAAAGAAGCAAAAAAGAGTTCCCCCTATGGCACAGTGGGTAAAGAATCCAACTGCAGCATCTCGGGTTGCACCAGAGACCCAGGTTCGATCCTTGGCCCAGTGCAGTGGGTTAAAGGATCCAGCATTGCCACAGCTGTAGTGTAGGCCACAGATGTGGTCTGGATTCAATCCCTGGCCCAGGAACTTCCATATGCCACAGGTGCAGTCATTTAAAAAAGTAAATAAATAGGAGCTCCCTAACAGTTAAGGATTTGACATTGTCACTGCTGTGGCTTGGGTTCGATCCCCAGCCTGGGAATTTCCACATGCCACGGCACGGCCTAAAAATAAATAAATAGGAGTTCCCGTCATGGCTCAGCGGTAACGAATCCAACTAGTATTCATGAGGATGCAGGTTCAATCCCTGGCCTTGCTCAGCTGGTTAAGGATCTGGCGTTGCTGTGAGCTATGGTGTAGGTCACAGATTTGGCTTGGATGCCACGTTGCTATAGATGTGGGATAAGCTGGCAGCTATAGCTCCAATTCAACCCCTAGCCTGGGAACTTCCATATACCATAAGTGCAGCCCTAAGAAGATAATAAATAAATAAATAAATAAATAAATAAGAGAGAAGCAAAACAAAAATTTTTTAAAAAGCAAGTTTCTCAGAGTTCCCACTGTGGCTCAGCAGTTATCAAACTCAACTAGTATCCATGAGGATGCAGGTTTGATCCTTGGCTTCCCTCAGTGGGTTAAAGATCTGGCACTGCTGTGGCTGTGGTGCAGGCCAGCAGCTGTAGCTGTGATTTGACCCCTAGCCTGGCAACCTCCATATGCTGCGAGCTTCGCCCTAAAAAGAAGAAAAAAAAAAAAAGCAAGTTTTGTAATTTTCCTGCCTCTATGGGCATTGACTTAGCCAAGGAACCATGACTCCTCTCTAAGATTTGATCCATACCTTATCTGAGATTGTTTAATTCAATTTCTTCATTGTACAGAATAAATATAGAGGAAAATATAATCCTTTTCAGTGCCTGGCATCGAACTCTCCACACTCCCAAGACACATCCCCATACACATACTTCCATTTTAGAGAGGAAAAAATTTTAATTTCCATTTTAGAGAATTATTCTAATGGAAGATAAAGCCAACTTCCCACTACAGAAGCCAGAGAGGCAAGATCCTCCTTCTCTGCATATCAGCACAAGCTTGTGAGCAGACACATAAGTTAGGCTCAGGCAATCAGTCCCAGGGGTCTTGACACTATTTGCTGTTGTTGTTAATCATTGCACTACTTTTTTTTTTTTACTGACATATAACACTGCATTAGTTCAGGTGATTTGATATATGAATATATTGGGAAATGATTATTAGTACAATAAGTTTAGTTATATCTATCACCCTGTATAATTACAAAAAAATTTTTCCTGTGATAAAAACTTTTAAAAATTGGAGTTCCTGTCATGGCGCAGCGGAAACGAATCTGACTAGGAACCATGAGATTGCAGGTTCAATCCCTGGCCTCGCTCTGTGGGTTAAGGATCTGGCATTGCCGTGAGCTGTGGTGTAGGTCACAGACACAGCTCAGATCCTGTGTTGCTGTGGCTATGGTGTAGGCCAGGAGATGTAGCTCCAATTTGACCCCTAGCCTGAAATCTCCATATCCTGTGGGTGTGGCCCTAAAAAGCAAAAAAGCGGAAAAAAAAAAAAAAGAAAGAAAGAATAAAACACTTTAAAAAATCTAATCTCTTAGCAGCTTTAAAATACAATATAGTATGTATTCAATTCAATACAACACAACATTGCTAACCACAGTCACCATGCTGTACAGTACATTCTGGAATGTATTTATCTTATAAGTGGAAGTTTGTACCTTTTGACCACCTTCACTTATTCCACCCACACCTACCCCCTGCTTCTGGCAGTTACCAATCTGTTCTCTGTATCTTTGAGTTTGTTTGTTTTTTTTTTTTTAGCTTCCACAAATATGAAACCAGGATCCTGGAGTTCCCTGGTGGCCTAGCAGTTAAGGACTCAGCATTGTCACTGCTGTGGCTCGGGTCACTGCTGGGGTGCGGATTTGATCCTTGGCTCAGAAACTGCCACATGCCATGGGTGCGGGCCAAAAAAAGACGAAAGAAAGAAACCAGGACCTTGACTCTTGAACATGGGACTCGAAGACATGAGGCCACTTGAAGGTCCTTATTCATAAGGGACAGCAAGAACATACTGATCAAATATCCCACTAAAAGAACATGCTGCAGTTGTTCTTGTGATCTGACCCTCCAGAGCTCCATTGGTTCCTGCTTACCCAGCCTCCCTGATCTTACAGGCCCCTGGTAAGTATAGTACTTAGACATAGTTCTTTCCCAAAATCTAATCTCCCCTTCTTTACGAATAGAATCCCACCCTCTATTCTTTAAGCCACATTTTTTAAACCAACATTTACACTGGAATAAAATTATTTCCCGATCTCTCTTGCAATATGGTGCCCAAGTAGTAGACAATCAGATGTAAGCAGATATGTGGTATGCCACTTCTAGAAAAGCGCAATTCCTTCCCACTGGATTGCAAGCATAACTACAGCTTGCAGAGCTAATTTAGCCCATGAGGTGGATGTCCTGTCCAAATACATATACATTACTTCTCTTATAACATACACTATATAGTAGTTTGTGATATCTTGTTTTAATCACGTAGGTAAACATTTAAATCAGATGATGCATGCACTAAACACACGGTGAGCACTTGGTATGCAGAACCTTACATCATCAATCCTAGAGCAAAAGCATCCATGAAGCAAAAGATGGTAATTCCATTCTTTTTTTAATACACAGTTTTCCTGTGTAGGGTCTGAGTAATTGATTTTCTACTCTATGACCACCAAACACTTAATTACAGGCAGATGATTGTGCATCCAGAGATCAGTTTAATCCCAGGTTAATTCATAAATTTGGGACCAAACCAGATCTAATATGGGCCCATGATTAAGGCCCGAATAGCCAAAGCTACCCTTGATACAACCTTTCTTCCATTTATCAATATTCTAGATAGTTAATTCAACTTCGTACTACTTTTACTTTAGAAAATAGTTTTTCCCATGAGAAATATGTAATTTATGTTTAACATATAGTGGGTTTTGAGTTGTTGTTAAAAGAATAAACTTTTTTTAATTCTCAATTTTAATTGCTAATTCTTACTGTATTTATAATAGTTACTGTATGAACAGATACTTTCTTTGCCCAGAAAAGTTATAACATGAATCAAAATTGCAGCTCCCACTACATATACCAAAACTTCATATAGAATATGAGCATGGAGAGGGGAGAAGGAGGGCTGGAACTCTGAAAGGTGGAACTGTGAGTCAGAGGGCCCTGATTTAGTCCTGATTCTCATCTTTATTAATTATGTAACTTTTTTGAACTCAGTCTCCTCATTTGCGAAATGAGAACAACACCTACTCTGCCTTACTGAATTAGTGTAGGAAAATAAGGCTATAAACTTTTCCTTTTAACTGTAAAGTGTGAACTTCTTTTGAGGCTGCTAAGGTACTAACAATAGAAATCAAATAGGTCCGAACCCCACAGGCATCAGCCTGGTGAGAAAGTCAGAACTAAATCAGCTTCAACTAATCTACCACAAAGGGGGCAAGAACACAATGGAGAAAAAAAGTCTCTTAATTAGTGGTGCTGGGAAAACTCAACAGCTACATGCAATAGAATGAAATTAGAACATTCTCTAACATCATGCACAAAAATAAACTCAAAATGATTAAAGACCTAAATATAAGACCAGATACTATAAAACTCTTAAAGGAAAACATGGGCAGAACACTCTGACATAAACCTCAGCAGTATCTTCTCAGATCCATTGCCTAGAGCAAAGAAAATAAAAATAAAAATAAACAAAGAGAACTAAAGAAACTTAAAAGGCTTTGCAGAGCAAAGGAAACCATAAATAACACAAAGACAACCCAAAGAACAGGAGAAACTATGTGCAAATGAACCAACTGACAAGGGATTAATCTTCAAAATATATAAACATCTTTTGCAGCTCAATATAAAAAAAAAAAACTCCAACCAAAAAAATGGGCAAAAGATCTATCAGATATTTCTCCAAAGAAGACATACAGATGGCCAAAAAATACATGAAATGATGCTTAACACTGCTCATTATTAGAGAAATGCAAATCAAAACTACTATGAGGTACCACATTATACCAGTCAGAATGGTCATCATCAAAAAGTTTACAAACAATAAATGCTGGAGAGGATGCAGAGAAAAGCAAACCCTCTTAGACTGTTTGTGGAAGTGTAAATTGGTACAACCACTATGGAAAACAGTATGGAGGTTCCTCAAAAAACCAAAAATAGAACTACCATATGATCCAGCAATCCCACACCTGGGCATCTACCCCGAGATAACCATAATTCGAAAAGATACATGCACTCCAACGTTCATTGTAGTACTGTTTCCAACAGCCAAGACATGGACACAACCTAAAAGTCCATGAACAGAGGAATGGATAAAGCAGATGTGGTACATAAAAAGAAGGAATATTACTCAGCCATTAAAAAAGAATGAAATAATGCCATTTGCAGCAACATGGATCGACCTAGAAATTATCATACTAAGGCAGACAGTGAAAGACAAACATCATATGGTATCACTTATATGTGGGACCTAAAAAATGATACAAAAAAAAAAAAAAAAAAGAGTCCCCGTCGTGGCTCAGCGGTTAGCAAACCTGACTATCATCCATGAGGACTCAGGTTACATCTCTGGCCTCCCTCAGTGTGTTAAGGAACCGGCGTTGCGGTGAGCTGTGGCTCAGATCCAGCGTTGCTGTGGCTGTGGCTTAGGCTGGTGGCTACAGCTCCTATTGGACCCCTAGCCTGGGAACCTCCATATGCCGCAACTTCGGCCCTAAAAGACAAAAAGACCAAAAATAAATAAATAAATAAAAATTAAAAAGGATATAAATGAACGTATTCGCAGAACAGAAACAGACTCAAAGAGCTTGAAAACAAACTCAGGGTTAAGGGTGGGTGGGAGGGATGGACTGGAGGTTTGGGATTAGCATATGCACACTGAGGTACATAGAATGACTGGTCAGTGGGGACGTGCTGTATAACACAGGGAAATCGACCCAATATTCTGTGATAATCTATCTGTGGGGAAAGGGAATCTAAAAGAGAATGAATGTGTGTACAAGTATAACTAAATCACTTTGTTGCACAGCAGAAATTATCACAACCTTGTGAATCAACTATACTGCAATAAAACTTTTAAAAATGAAAAAAAAAGAAGTATATCAGCAATGACAGAGTGAGATAAGTGACATTGTGGAGATAAGCAGAGAGTTTTGAGAGTAAAGAGGCTGAACCTCTCAATTAGAGGTCCAGTGGAGAGGTCGCAGAAAGGCTTCCCAGAAGAGGTGATACTTCAGCATAGAAAATCGAGAGTCTTAAAAGGAGAAATGGGTAATCCAAGGAATGGGTTTTAGCATAAACAAAGGGCAAGGAGGCAGACAAGACAGTCTGAAATTGTGGTAGATGAATAACTCTTAAGAGCCTTTTAAGCCAACTGACTATTTCCTTCCAAAAAAAAAAAAAAAAAAAAGTAGTCCCTGGCTGCAGGTTAAGAATCTAGTGTTGCCACAGCTGTGGCTCGTATAAGATCCTTGGCTTAGGAATTTCCATGGGCCGCACCTGCAGCGGAAAACGAGGGGGAGAAAAACCAAAAAACAAAACCGTAGTCCCTTGAGGAGTTTAAATCCCAGCTCTACAAGAAGGCCTTAAAGGGCAGTCCTGGGCGCCGAGGGTTAAACAAAGCGAAAGCCAGACGAGGATGCATAGAGTGGCAGCCTCAAGGAGAGAATAGGGAGGTCCGGAGGAGGGGGCACTGGTCCCCTCTGGGCACCAAAGTTCGCCTTTCGGCCTGAGGCCCCAGGGACTGCCCGCGGGGCGGGGCCCGCTACGCAAAGCTCGGGGCAGAGGCAAAGCCTGAGGAGGCAGCGGTGGAAGCCCATGTTCCTCCAGCACCAGCCGCGCAGCTTCGCTGGGGGAGATACCCAGCTACCCATGCCCACCCGAGCGCCCACCCCCGGCCCTGGGTCTGGAGACCCCCGACTCACCGCTTCCTAGGCCGAGGGCTAGCAAGGTTACCATGGCGACGGCGCACACGGCGCGGCAGCACCGCCCCCCTGCCGCTGCGCGTGGAGGTCTTGGTGGCAGGTGTAGGAAGCAAGGGACGAAAGATGTAGGGGAATTCATGAAAACAATTAAAATCGTTGTGTTCGGACAGCGGCGTGCAGGTTTGTTTGTTTTTAATTTCGTAAGTTTTCTTTAATAGGGCCTATATTTATTTTGCAATTTTAAAAATAAAATTTAAATACAAGGTGTGAGCATTGTGGCCAGTCTGTTTTAGCCTTCTCTATGGCATTTAAACGAAAGAATTTTCGGAAAATATGAGGATGCATTTTAAAACCAGGAAAGATTGTAATTAAAATGGACAACTTGCTTAATTTTCTTGTCTTTTTAGGGCTGCACTCATAGCAAATGGAGGTTCCCACACTAGGGGTTGAAGCCGCTGGCCTACGCCACAACCACAGCAACACAGGATCTGAGCCACATCCGCGACTTTCACCACAGCTCACGGCAAGCCAGATCCTTAACCCCCTGAAGGAGGCTAGGGATCATGGATGCTAGTCAGATTTGTTTCTGCTGAGCCACAAGGGGAACTCCTTAATTTTCTAGTCTACTGAGGATATATCACCTATGGTTTATCGTTACTGTCACAAGAAGAAGCGTTTCCTCGTACCTCCCAAGTGCCAACTATGGCAGCAGCAGAAGCAGCTTGGAAACCATATCTCTTTTTAAATTTAAGATCTGAAACAATCCACTTTTTAAACAGGAGGAAAGTGGAACAAGAACATCGAAAGAAACCAGAAGAGAAGGTCTGAGCTTACCTGGAAATTATATAAATATTCACATTCATCACAGAGCAAAGACCAGGAAGTTTGTGCTGAAGACAAGTGTGAAGGGAAACATTCATTTCTTTACTATTTTTACAAGGAAATCATTAAGGAGCAGGTAATATTTTAGAGGAACTCTAAACATTTAAGCTGAAGGCTGAATAGCCTAGTTTTAAAATGAATACTTGGCCTAAGGTCCAAGAAAAATATCACTATCATAGACCTGAATTTCTGGAATGCATTAATAATTTTGAAAAAATCTAAACTGTAATTATTAACGCTTCTTATTTTCATAAGTTGTGGTAGTCAGAATTGTAGAGTTTGACATTGTAGACAGAAACAATAGTCCAAAAGCTTTGTCAACTGCTAGCTTACTCCTGTAATCACAATACACCATATTTGCTCTACTAAATACTCACTTCCTACTGAAGTTCATGAAAAAAAGACATTTTAGGCTTTTAACTTTTAATATGTTGTTTTTCATAGTCTTTAGTTTGGGGAGAGAGTTTTTTAATGTCTGGTTGGAAGATGACTTATGATGCATCATTGTGCATGATTCTGTTTTTAATTAATCATCACTGGATGTGAAGGATTCTCAAATACAATTGTGTCTTGGAAGTCTTAAATTGAATTAAATAACTTAGAGTTATTAAAAGTATACTTTTAGTTCTCTGAATGTTAGAAAGGGTGGGAAAGCGCTAAATAGGTCTGAGAAACCTAAAAGCAAGAGGGCCTTCTCTTCCTACGTCCATGTCAGAAACAGCTACGTGATTCATTTGAGCTATAGGTTAGAAAGAGCCTTAGGAGAGAGAGATCCCTGCCTCAAGGGTGGCCCAGATGCAGCAGAGACATTTCTGTAATCAACTTGAACTCCCATCCCCCACCCCAAAACTTGGAATGAGAATACTAAGAAGCGCCATTGGGGAAGTCTGCTTGTGGTGCAGCGGGTTAAGGATCCCAAGTTGCCACAGTTGTGGCACAGGTTGCAACTGTGGAGTTGGTTTGATCCCTGGCCCAGGATGCCAAGGGTGCAGCCAAAAAAAAAAAAAAAAAAATCCATTGGATCTGAAGGAGACAAATGAATGTACCAGAGACATGTCAAGGATACCTGAAGGTACTAATGATGGGAGTCCTGATAAAACTTGAGGGCCTGGTGTACAAATGACTTCAGGAGCAGATGAGATAAGAACTATTCAAGCCCCCCCCCCCCGAAATCAGGTCAGCTGCAAAAAATTATGGTAGAGTGGTTTCCAAATTGATTGAAATTAATTTTTTCTCTCTAGGAGAATGGATCATCCAAATAGAATTTAAATCATTTCAATGTTATTATATTTCCTAAATTCCATAGTTTATAGACTAGTAATCATGTTCTTTATACAATTTAATTTCTGATGAAACAACAGGATAAACTACCTAGATGAGAAAGTTACTCCAAGGTAACTTAGTGTACTATATTAATATTTATATTTCATTGGCTGAAGGCCTATCGTATACTGAGTATATGTATTTAATCCTCAGAGCAACTCTGTGAAGGTAGTAGTATTCTTCTACAAACTGACGCTTGGAAAATTTGAGTCACCTACCTAAGACCACACAGCTAGGAAAGGGCTGAACCAGGATATGAACCTAGGTCAGTCTAGTTTAAATCACAACGGCATTGCCACTGGTTAGCTATAAACTAATTACATATTAGAGGATGCCCATCCAAAATGATAATTTTAAAATAATCTATCTTGGAGTTCCCTGGTGGCCTAGAGGTTAAGGATTTAGCATTGTCACTGCTGTGGCTCAGGTTTGATCCCTGGCCCAGGAATTTCCACATGCTGTGGGTGCAGCCAAAAAGAAAAAAAAAAAAAACTCTATTGAGCCATTATTTTAGCAGTAATTATGTAATATTAATGCCCCTCCTGATGTATGACTAAAGGACCATTTTAGCGTATAGCTAATCTCCACAACTGAAACATGAAGGAGGAGGTACTGAACATCTATTGTTTCTGCCTGTGCACATTTCCTCTTCTGCTTGCAGCACAGTTTTCTAGTAGGGAACTCCTTGGGCACACTCTCAGCCTATGTGGTTTGGGTGGGACTGATTCCACTCCAGATTAAGTATTGGCCAAGCCCTAGGCACAGTGATTAGGGCAGGGAAAAGCATGGAACAGAGACCAGTGTAACCAAAGCTAATTCTGAATTTTTGCTAGAGCAGTAAGTAAATAGGTTTGGTTGGTTAGTTGGTTGGTTTTAGTAGGGGTGATAAGAGGAGGTCAACCTGAGTTGCCAGTAACCATCTTGCCATCAAGTGGAGAGCGCTTGACAGAGCAACGAAAGAGCCAAGAAGTGTTCATGAAGTGAGCATGAGATTGAATCCTGAGATCATCACTTGAGTCCCAGGACTAGACATGTCTGAAGTCATATTTTACCCTTGTGTAAGTCAGTAAATCACGTAAGTCAATAAATTATTTTTTTCTAATTAATCCAAAAAGATTGAATTTTCATTACCTGTAACATCAATGTTTCATAATATGGAGGGGGAAAATATAGTACAAGTTTATTTTAGAAACATGCCATCCCTAGGGATAAATACATGAAATTTGGGAAGGATGATTTTACAGTTATGTGTTTCACTTGTGGATAAACAACTATGCTTGAATATTATTGGTTAGTCAATCAATGTTAACCTGGAGGCAGGTTTCTAGTAAAATGCCCTAGTGTTCTCTCACCCTCTCCATTTCACCATCTTTGTGTCAGTAACTTAAAATATAACTCTACAAGGCGTACTTATCAGATAGCCCAAGGTTTGGAATAATAAGTAATAGAGGATAGCAGAGTGAAAATCCAGAACCAAGAGATAACTAGAAATTCAACAGGCAAAGAAATGGGAAAAGGCATTCCAGAAGAAATGTGTGAAAGTACATGGAGACACAAAATAAATAGCAAAGTGCACTAGTAAATACCTAAGTAGGTTGAAATAGCAAGAGAGTATGTGGTTGGGAGAGAGATAAGAGATGCAGTCAGAGGGATTGGAAGAGGTCAAACAGCAATGTGGAGAATGGTTTGGAGAGGACAAGACCGCGGAACAAAGAGGAGCCGACAAAGCTGACCCCCTAGTTTCTGTCTTGTGTGATCAGGTGGCTTGTGGTTGCGTAAACAGAAGAGATTTTGAAGGGCAGGTTAAGTATCAAGATGATGAATTCAGTCTTAGAAAGGAAAAGGTAGAAATATCAGTGTGCCTCCAACTAACATATATTTGAAACCAAAGCTTAGTAGACAAGACTAGGATATAAATATAGATTTGGGAGCCATAGGCATATAAAAGTTAACAAAAACCTACAAAGAAGACGAAGTCATCCAAGGTAAATAAACAAAAGAACAGAGGGCTTAGGACAGCCCAGGAGAATGATTCCAAATTAACTAAACTCCCTTAATTCAACTCTATATTCTGCCCCTTTAATCCAGCACTCTCAGAGTTCAATCCCATATGTACTTAGGTTCTGAACTCCTAGGATATATTCCCTTTTACTCTATTATTATGTGTTGCTTCCTGGATCCTGAACTCATTAAGGTAAAATCTCTTTCCTTCGTTATCAGGTCCACACATCCCCAGCCAGGTTAGTTAGTGAGGTAACTCTAGTTATTAGCCTAATGGTAAGCCTAGCTAAGGAAAAGCAGAACTGACCATGAAAGGGCTCAATTGTCCTGCAAGAAGGGAGGAGCCCTAGGGAGGTGGGAGTCCTTTCTTTGGCTCATGGACCTGACCTTTTCGAATTAAATATTTTTAGGGGCATGAACCCCAATTCCATATGTCAGGGTCCCACGCTTTCCCAGTTAACATCATATCCTTGGCCTACCAGACTTGCCAGTATTGGGAGTTTGACCTTCTTCGAGGCCCTGCTACTCTTATGATTAAGCCCTGGACCTGATCCTCAGCTTTTTCTGCTCTTCAGTTGCAAAAAAAGAGAACTTCTACATTTTTTTACCTAGGAAATCCTTTAGCATTCATGTTTAGTTTTTACTAGCCAATTAATCACTCCCTATATTTCTTTAGAGAGCATCAAATGAGCTTAGCAACAGCCCACCCATATTTCTTCCTTCTATCTGTAACACCTGATACACTGCACCCACTAGAGTATTTCCTCCCCAACAGTTTGCTAATACTGAAAATTTTTAACAAACGTGCTGCAATTGTGTCAGGGATCATTTGCACTCTTTCCACCACCAGTAATAATATCTTCTGCCAGCTTGGCAGCAAGTGCTCCAATAGCACCATCTTAGACTGCTTCTTGACCCACTCCTGGCCTTCCTGGCACAACTGTCAAATTGGGTGCCTCAGGAAGCATATTTTGAGGTGGTATTTAGCCTGCAAGCAATTTATTAGGGAGTGCTCTTGGAATCAACAGCTGGAAAGAAAGGTAGGGAAATCGGGCAGAGAGAGAATCTGGGCTGTGATATGCAGACCCTCTGGGAAGCTCTCAAGTTGGGTGGCCCTTCAGAGCTGTCCCAAGATGGGGCAAAGGAGATGTACCTTGTACCCCTGCATAAACCAGTGAGTGGCTGCAAGCTACCCCAGGAAGGAAGCGAGCCCTTGCACAGGAAGCCCCTCTCTTCCCACAAGGTGCTTCCCAGAAAGGGTTGACAATTGAGATCTCTCTGTCAGTAGCTCTTCTAGTGGCTGATGGATTATGTCCCTCATTCCTGAAAGATGTCTGACTGGTATATTATTGGATTCACCCTATGCTACCAATTTGACATACAGTAGGCCCATTTGTTTTTCAATATTCAGGCATTGATTTCTTTTTTTGATTACAGTTGTTTAAAAATTCTTAAAGATATTTAAATAAAATGCCCTAAATTTTATTGAAATAATAAAGTTTATTTAATAAGTATAATAATAAACTAATAATAAATAAATAAAACAAGATAAATGCCTTTAATTTTATTGAGATAAAAATAAATGTTATTTAGTAATTAATAAAAATAACAAAATTTTATTTAAGTAAAAATGGAATTTGCTAGAAAAAGTGAATTGTTTTAGTCATTAAGAACATTTAATAAATAAAAATTTAAAATTCAGTACTTTCAGAGAAATCTGACTTCAGTCCCTAGTGCCTCTACTCTTCCCACCTTGCTCCTCTAGCTAGCCATTTGTATTAATTCTCAGTTTATCCTTCCTTTGCTCTAAAAATAATAAGTAAATGCACTTAGAATAGATAAACAATGAGTCTTACTGAACAGCCCAGGAAACTACCAATTTCCTAGGATAAAGCATAGTGGAAAAGAATATTAAAATGAAAGTATATATGCGTATAACTGAGTCACTTTGCTGTACAGCAGAAATTAGCACAACATTGTAAATCAACTATAATTTTAAAAAAAGAAAAAAGTGAATATACATATTATACCCATGCATATTTCTATCCCTTTTATTTATTTATTTATTTATTTTTTATCTTTTTTGTTGTTGTTGTTGTTGCTATTTCTTGGGCCGCTCCCGCGGCATATGGAGGTTCCCAGGCTAGGGGTTGAATCGGAGCTGTAGCCACCGGCCTACGCCAGAGCCACAGCAACGCGGGATCCAAGCCGCGTCTGCAACCTACACCACAGCTCACGGCACTGCCGGATCGTTAACCCACTGAGCAAGGGCAGGGACCGAACCCGAAACCTCATGGTTCCTAGTCGGATTCGTTAACCACTGCGCCACGACGGGAACTCCTCTATCCCTTTTAATATCAAAGTTAGCATGCTGTTAACATTGTTTGCTTAGGTTTTGTTACTTCACAGTATAGCCAAAGAACATGCTATGTGAGTAAACAGGGATGCTCTCTGTTCCTCATTTCCTTTTTTAGCTGCATGATCCTCATTATGGGGATAGCCTATTGCTTATTCAATCAGTCCCCTATTGAGATGCTTTGGGGTTGTTTCCATTCTTTTGCTCCCACAAAGAATCTTGCAGTTAATAACCTGGTGTATAATTTAAAAAAAATTTTTGCAAGTGTTTCCTTGGGATCATGAGATTGCTGTGTCAGAAAGTAGATGCAAATGTAATTTTGCTAAATCTTGCCAAATTCCTCTCCATAGAAGTTTTATCATTTTATTAGCCATGAATGAGAATGCTTCCGTCCCCACAGTCATGCCAACAAAGTAAGTTGTCCAATTCTGGATTTTTGCCTACCTGATAGGTCTTAATATAGCTGTAATTTGCATTTATGTTTATTATGGGCAAGACTGAATATATTTTCTTTTCTTTTCTTTTTTTTTTTTTTTTTTTTTTTGCTTTTTTAGGGCCACACTCATGGCATATGGAAGCTCCCAGATTAGGATTAAATCAGAGCTACAGCTGCCACCCTACACCACAGCCACAGCAGCTTGGGATCCGAGCCACGTGTGTGACTTACGCCACAGCCACAGCAACACCAGCTCCTTAATCTGCTGAGTGAGACCAGGGATGGAAGCCACATCCTCATAGATATTAGTCAGGTTTCTTTCTGCTGAGCCACAACAAGAACTCCTTTTTTTTTTTTTTTTTTTTAATGGGTATACTCACAGCATATGGAAGTTCCCAGGCCAGGAGTTGAATCCCAGCCACAGCTGTGGCAACACTGGATCTTTTAACCCACTGAGTTGGGCTAGGGATTGAACCTACACCTCCACAGTGACCCAAGCTGCTGCCTTAGGATTCTTAATCCACTGCACCACCGTGGGAACTCCCCATATTTTCTTTTTTTGTTAGTTTGTTTGTTTAATGTTTTTATTGTTTGTTTTGGCCACTCCTGTGGCACAAGGAAGTTCCCAGGCTAGGGATCAAGCCCATACCTTAGCTGTAACCACAGCCACAGCAGTGAAAACTCCAGATCCTTAATCCTCAGAGCCACAAGAGAACACCCTGAATATGTTTTCAAGTATTAAAGGGTCATCTATAGTATTTCTTTTTCGCCATTTTTAGAGTCATGGATATAGTACATTATGAATCCCATATTGCAAATCTATTTTTCCTAATGGTCATTTTTCACTTTATTTGTAATATTTTTGCAAGGAACTTGTTTTTACACAAATTTGCCTCTAGATTTTGAGTCATACTCAGGGAAGTTTTCCTCCATTGATGCTTAATAAAAAAATTCATTCATGTCTTACACTATATTTACACTTTCATTATTTATGTTTAAACTTATGACACATTCAGTTGTTATGTGGTATAAAGACCCAGTTCCTTGATTCCAACTTGTGACAACTCCCTGCTTCTGAGATTTTCATAGGGTCCTCAGTGGCCTTCGCTGAGGTTACAGTAGGGTCCAACTCCTTATATGAAATGCATCGAAATTTATCTTTTAACATAGTTTATCAGCATTATTTATGCAATAGTCCATATATTCCCCACTGATTTGAGATATCATCTTTATCACCAACTTATTTCCATGTGTCCTTAGGTTCTGTTTCTGGATTTTCTATCCCATTCCGTTTATCTATCTATTGATACACCAAAATCACAGATTTAATTATAGAGATTTTAAAACATGTTGTAATAATATCCGTAGGGTTAGCCCTCCCCTTTGCTGCTTCTATTTTTAGGCTATTTCTGAGTATTCTTATTTGTCTATTCTTCCATATGAACTTTATAATCAACTTATCTCTTTCAAAACTCTGATATTGGAGTGTTCCCTGTTGGTTGGGACTCGGCCACTTTCACTGCCATGGTCCAGGTTCAATCCCACATCAAGCAGCTGCATACTACAGCCAAACAAAACAAAACAAAACAAATGAAAGTAAAACTCTGATCATGGTTTACTTGGATTGCATTAAATTTATAAATTAACTTACAGAGCACTGTCATCCCTATGAAACTGAGTCTTTTTCTCCAGTAATATGGGATGTTTTTGTCTCTGCTCAAGCCTATCTTTGTTTCTTTCAGGAGTGTCTTATCATTTTCCACGTATAGATTTCATATAACTATAACGCTTGACTGGGAGTTGTCAAGAATTCAGATTCCATCTTATAGATGAGAAAACTGAGGGCCAGGAAGACCAAGTGATTGACTGAGATCACAGAGTTTGCAGTGGGACTCAGGTCTCCTGGAATCTATCCTGATGTTCTCCACTCTACCATCCTGTAATTCTATACATGCATCTAGGGAACTAGGAAAGTACTCTGTCATTGTCTGATTTGTGCTCATTCCTCCTGTCATGTTCCTGAATTTTCCAAAGCACTATCTCACTTCACCAGCTTTTTCTCATGCTGCCCTCTCCACTGCACTCTTGCCAAGCTGTCCTTGCCTCGTAGGCTTTAGTGTCTTTGCCTAAAACCATCCTCCCTCCCCTCCAATTTTTTCACCTAATAACTCTCATCATCTTCATAACCCTACCTAGAGTCACTCCCTCAAGGAAGTCTTTTGTGCTAGTTATCTGTTGTTCATAACAAGTTACCCAAAGCTTTATGACTAAAAACATAAACATGTATTATCTCACAGGGTTTGTGCATCAGGAATCCAGGCATGGCTTAGCTGGATGCTTCTGCCTTCAGGTCTCTCATGAAGTTGCAATCAGGCTACAAGCAGAGTCTTCAATCTCACCTGAAGTCTCAAGTGGGAAAAAATTTGCTTCCAAGCTCACTCATGTTGCTGAGGGCAGAATTCGATTCCTCCTGGGCTCTCGGACTGAGGGCTTCTGTTCCTCACTGCCTGCTGACCACAGGCCTCTGTCCATTCATTGCCATGAGGATTTCTCCTTAGGGCACATCACAGTACGGTAGCTGACTCCCTCAAAACAAGCAAATGAGAGATGACATCCACAGTGGAAGCCACAGTCCTTTTGTAGCCTAATCTCAAAAGTAACATCCCACCACTTTTATTATATTCTATTTATTAGTTACTAGATACGGGGCCACACTCAAAGCAGGGAATTATACAAGGGCATGAATACCATGTGGCAGAGAACATTGTGGGCTATTATGGACTAAATTATGCCACCACCACCCCCAATTCACATGTCGAAGCTCCAACTCTCCATGTGACTGTGTTTGGAGATAAGGCCTATAGGAGCTAATAAGGGTGGGGCCTAGAAACCAAATCAGATGGCACCTTGATCTTGGACTTTCAGCTTCCAGAACTGTTGTTTAAGCCACCCAGTCTGTGGTATTTTGTTATGGCAGCCTGAACTAAGGCAGGGGCCATCTTAGAGCCTGCCCACTCCTCCTCTCCTGACCCTCCAGACTCTCTGAGCTCCCTACTGTTTATCTTCTTTAGTATCTTAGAGGTCTCTTTCAGGCAGTTATCCCATTTGTGATTAAACAATTATTTGTGTAATTCATGGTTTAATTTTAGAACACCTGTCTCAAGAATGAAATTCCATAAAACAAGGAAACCTGTCGGTCTTATTTACTGCTGAACCTTGGGTCCAAGCACGATATTCTGTACACAGCAAGAAAAAAAATAAAAGTGGATTTCCCGTTGTGGCTCAGTGGTTAACGAATCCGACTAGGAACCATGAGGTTGCGGGTTCGATCCCTGGCCTCGATCAGTGGGTTAAGGATCCGGCGTTGCCATGAACTGTGGTTGCAGACCCGACTCAGATCTGGTGTTGCTGTGGCTGTGGTGTAGGCTGGCAGCAGTAGCTCTGATTCAACCCCTAGCCTGGAAACCTCTGTATGCCTCAGGTGCGGCCCTAGAAAAGACAAAAAGACAAAAAAAAAAAAAGTAAAAAATGTAATTTCCAGTTGAAATTAAGGTGACCGTAGCAGCCCCTGATGAATGGTTTGGCTGTTGTTACTGCCTCACACCCAATCCAGGTAAAATCTATTTCAGGGATATTTTCAACTGGAAAAGAAGATTTCCTAAGGGCAAAGTCTTACTAGGGGTGACAAAAATCCTCTAGTTTCTGCAAATGTCAGGTTTACTGTATTCATATTTCTAAATGGAGGTCTGTAGGTCTTGACGTAAATAGAAAGGATTGGTTTACATTTAATGCTCCACTTTAAAAAGAAACATAGTGAGCAGAAGCACAAACCAGATTGCAGTGGGATGGAAAATGAATAGCTTTACAAAAATAGAAGGGACTGCTCTTATCCTGGCCAAGGTTTTTTGTTTGTTTGTTTTTTGTTTTTTTTTTTTTCCTTCTAAGGGCCACACCCACAGCATATGGAGGTTCCCAGGCTAGAGGTTGAATCAGAGCTACAGGTACCAGCCTACACCACAGCTCACAGAAACACCGGATCCTTAACCCACTGAGCGAGGCCAGGGATCAAACCTGTGTCCTCATGGATGCTATTCAGATTCTTTTCCGGTGTGCCACAACTGGAACTCCTTGGCCAATGGTTTAAAAACTCAGTCATTGGTAAGCAACAATCCTTAACATTTTGATACCTTCCTCATCATACTTTTCTCATATTGTAAGAGAAGCTAAGGGTCACTTTGAAGATACGTTCCTGTGACAGGAAATTTATAGAAGAGAATGAATGCTGACTACATGTGAAAAGATGCACTGACTGTACTAGTAATCAGAAAAATAGATGTCTAAACCACAGTGGATTACCATTTTATACTCATCAGATTGTTAAAACAAATTTAAAGTTGGGAAACAGCAAGTGTAATGAAAATGTAGACCAACAAAAACCCTTGTACTGCTGCTAGTGGGAGAGGCAGCATAGGACTACAGCTGAAAGCACAGACTCTAGAGCCTTTCGCATGGTTTTCCATCCTGGCTCTGCTTCTTTGGCTTAACTCAACTTTGAGCAAGTTAGTTAATGTCTTAGTGTCACCTGTATAATTGGAATAACAATAATAATAGCCTCTACCTCAAGAGGACTGCTGTGAGTATTGCTGAGTTAATATAAGAAAAGCAGTTAGAACAATGTCTGGAATCTTTTGTAAGTATTTGCTGGTAGCAGCAGCAGCAACAGCAGCAGCAGCAGCAGTAGTAGTTGTTCCTGTTGTTCTCATTGTAACATAAAATAGCTACATTGGAGAGCAATTTGGCTAGTGCTAGTCAAGTTGAAGATATGCATAGCATAGAACCTAGCGATATTACTCCTACTTCATATCCCAGAGACACTGTTACAGGTGTAGACAAGACACATACAAGATTTTACATTTTAACATTGTAAAAGGGAAAACTGGAAACAGTCAAAATATCCATCTGCAGGATTATAGTATTTTTTTAATCTGTGATAATATTTGCACAATGGAATACAATATAGAAGTGAAAATAAATAAATTAGAATAGCGGTTCTCAAATTTTAACATACATAATAATTACCTGGAGGTCTTATTAAAACACAGATTACAGAATTCCCGTCGTGGCTCAGTGGTTAACGAATCCGACTAGGAACCATGAGGTTGCGGATTCGATCCCTGGCCTCACTCAGTGAGTTAAGGATCCGGCGTTGCCCTGAGCTGTGGTGTGGGTTGCAGACTCGGCTCAGATCCCGCATTGCTGTGGCTCTGGCGTAGGCCAGTGGCTACAGCTCTGATTAGACTCCTAGCCTGGGAACCTCCATATGCCTCAGGATCGGCCAAGAAATGGCAAAAAGACAAAAAAATACAAATACAAATAAATAAATAAATAAAACACAGATTACCATCCTTCACCTCCAGAGTTTCTGATTAACAAGGTCAGTGTCTCAATAATTTCCATTTTCCAAGCAATGCCAATGCTACTGATACAGCACCACATTTACAAACTGCTATATATATACAAAGTTTTATATGTCAATTATATCTCAATAAAGTGGGGAAAACAAAGATTCAACAGAAATCCTCTAAAACCATTTGGAACTCTCCATGTAGCTCTTTTCTCTTTGGTACACTTCTCTGAAAACTCTAGTTGCCTGATCTTCCCAAACTCCTAACTTTTGTCTCATCAGTTAAAGGAGGTTGTCAGGCTCTGCCTGCATCTTCCCTGTTCTTTAGCCAAATCTCCAAGCAATAAGATGGGGAAATTGTTTGTGTCCACCAGCGTTCATGTTCTATGCTGCCTGAAAACCATCACTTCATACATTTTATCCAGTTTTGATTGTTCCCAGTGGGATGGGGAATTCAGTCCCTGTTACCCCATCTTCCTTTTTTTAACAAAAATTTTACATATTAATTGTCTCATAGTCATTTCTTCCTCTTCTATGGCCTGAATCACTGGGTTTTCCCTTAAATTTTTTTCATTTAAAAATCTAGGTAATTGCATTTGTTGAGCATCTGTGATGTGCCAGGGACCTCTTAAGTACTTTATATGCATTACAACATTTAATTTCCATGAGTCAAGAGATAACACGTCATCATTAACTTTCTTCTTGGGCTAGGACAAGCTATGACCTTGACTAGGTATCATTTGGGGCATGTATATTTCTGGTGTTTTAAGTGTATTTTTTGATAGCATTGAAAGGATTCTACCTGGCAGAAGTTTGAGCACACTATAAACACTTATTAGGTGTATGTCCTAAGTAGATGCTCCAATGATTGTTGTGATTTTTCTTTGTGGCTGACACTTGTACCTTTTGTGTAACCACTGTGTAAAATCGTATGGAGATTCCTCAGAAAACCAAAAGTAGAAATACCATTTGATCCAGCAATCCCATTCCTGGGCATTTATCCAGAGAAAACCATGACTCGAAAAGACACATGCACCCGCATGTTCATTGCAGCACTATTTACAAGAGCCAAGACATGGAAACAACCTAAGTGTCCATCGACAGAGGAGTGGATCAAGGAGATGTACTACATATACACGATGGGATATTACTCAGCCATTAAAAGGAAAGAAATAATGGCATTTGCAACAACACGGATGGACTTAGAAATTATCATGCTATGTGAAATCAGTCAGACAATGAGACACCAACATCAAATGCTCTCACTGACATGTGGAATCTGAAAAAAGAACAGAATGAACTTCTTTGCAGAATAGATACTAACTCACAGACTTTGAAAAACTTATAGTTTCCAAATGAGACAGGTTGGGGGGGGGGTGAGGGAATGCCCTGAGGGTTGGAAATGCTATAAAATTTGGTGGTGGTGGCCATTGTACAACTGTAAATGTAATAAAAATTCATTGAGTAATTTAAAAAAAATAGAAGCTTATACCTTTTGACCTTCTGCATCCATTTCACCCATCTCCTGCCTTGTGCTTTTGCAACGATCAATCTGTTCTCTGAGTCTATGAGCTTGTTTTTTGTTTGCTTGTTAGATTCCATATGTAAATGAAATCATATGGTATTTGTCTTTCTCTGACTTATTTCACTTAGCATAATGCCCTCAGGGTCCATCCACGCTGTCATAAATGGTAAGATTTCATTATATTTTATAGCTTAATAACATTCCTATATATATTTCACATTTTCTTTATCCATGCATCCATTGATGAACATACTTGGGCTGTTGTAAACAATGCTGCAATGAACTTGGGGGTTCCTATACCTTTTGAGTTAGTGTTTCTATTTTCTTTGGATAAATACCCAGAAGTGGAATTGCTGGATGATATGGTAGTTCCATTTTTAATTTTTTGGGGAATCGCCATACTGTTTTCCACAATGGCTGCACTAGTTTACATTTCCACCAATGGTATACTAAAGTTTCTTTTCCCCCACCTCCTTACCAACACTTGTTATTTCTTGTCTTTTTGATAATAGCCATTCCAAAACATGTGAGGTGATATCTCATTATGGTTTTGATTTGCATTTCTCTGATGATTATTGATGCTGAACAGCTTTTCATGTGCCTATTGGCTATCTATATGTCTTCTTTGGAAAAATACCTGTCAGATTGCTCAGTTTTTGATTACTTTTTGTTTGTTTTTTGCTATTAAGATGTTTAAGTTCTTTATGTATTTTGGATATTAACCCCTTATCAGATATATGTGTTGCAAATATTCAGTAGGAGAATGACTCAAAACTTTCCTCAACTCAAAACTCACTGCTTTCCTTCTCATCTTGTTGATATTTCTCTTTTCTGTGCAGTTTCCTACAATTCATAGCGATAATTTTTAAAACTTTTCCGGTGAGGGGGAGTGGCAATGGATTGATTTTGTTTTCAATCTATATTTTATCACTTTTTTGTTTAAAGTTAACTAGCTGCAGGATCTTAAGTCAGTCATTTAATATACATATGCCTCATCATCCTCATCTGTAGAGTGGGAATAATTTCTCTCTCCTGGTGTTTTTATTTTTAAGATTAGAGTATGTCAGTAAAGACATCTGGTTACTTTTATAGAATTTGTGGTGATTATTATCCAATACTTCCTAAGGCACCATGGATATTGTAATGTTTTTTTTCCATTTTACAGAGTTTATATAAACACAATTTGGGTCAGTTGCTTACATAAGATATCCAAGTTTATGGATCCAATTTAAATTAAATCTACTTAAAATCACATCATACATGCACTCATCCTGATCTTTTTCCTTCCATCAACTCAAAACTCACTGCTTTCTAGCTTAGTCTTGTTACTTTGCACAACTCAAAACTCACTGCTTTCTAGCTTAGTCTTGTTACTTTGCACCTGAAATTTACCTTAAATTCTCAGATGAGAAAGTAAGAACTGAGGGCATCTTAGTGCCTCCATCTTGTTTCTTTACAAGTCATTCTGGGACTAATGATTAGCCATGGAAGGCAGCTATTTTCGATGATAACCCTTAATTAATTGTATGATTGAATTCTACCAAGGAAAAATTTCTTTCTTTTCTTTTCTTTTTTTTTTTTTTTTTGTCTTTTTTTTTTTTTTTTTTTTTTTTTTTTTTTTTTTTTTTTTTTAAGGCTGCACTGGTGGCATATGGAGGTTCTCAGGCTAGGAGTCGAATCAGAGATACAGCCGCTGGCCTACACCACAGCCACAGCAATGCCAGATCCTTAACCCACTGAGCAAGGCCAGGGATCGAACCCTCAACCTCATGGTTCCTAGTTGGAATCATTTCCACTGCACCACAACGGGAACTCCAAAAAATTTCTTTATTGAAGTACCCAATTAAAAAAAAATAAAATCAGCCTTCATTTACCATCAGCCATACCAAGAATGTTTCTGGAAATAATGATCTGTATTCTTTCTCACATGTGACAGTTAACTATATTCCTATAGTTAATATGGAACATCCACATTTTCCTCTTCTAATTTTCAAGGTTTTGAATTTGGGATCAACTATCAAAACTAAATTGAACTGAAATATCTCCGTTTATACAGAGCCTTCCCATAGAATTTAAAATAAAATCTGAATTTTGTACAATAGCCAACAAGACAATATATAACCTTGCTCTTGCCTATCTCTCTTATATCTCATATTATTTCTAGTCATACTGGCCTTCTTAATGTTCCTTGAACAGGACAAGCTTATTTATGTCTCTGGTCCCTTCCCTGTGCTAGCCACTATACTTGAAACACTCTTCTCTCAGCTTTCCATCTGGATTGCTCTCCCTCACCCTTCAGATCTCAACCCATCTTTTCAGAGAGCACTTTCCTGATCACGCTTTTTACAGTAGCCTCTTCTTTCCCCAACTAGTCACTCTCTATAACATTACCTTCTTAGATAGCATTTGCCACTGACTGAAGTTATTTTGCTTATTTTTGTACCTTTTATTGTCTATATCCTTTTACATGATTTAGAATACTTCTGGAGTTCCTGGCCTTGCTAAGTGGGTTAAGGACCCATGTTGCACCAAGCTGCAGCACAGGTCGCAGATGTGGCTCAGATTCCACATTGTTGTAGCTGTGGTGTAGACCAGCAGCCGCAGCTCTGATTCAACCCCTAGCCTGGGAACTTTCGTATGCTGTGGGTGTGGCCCTAAAATGGAAAAAAAAAAATGTTGACAGTCAACCTTCATAACTACATAAATGATCACTAGCACTTCAGGGTGGTGTCCATCTCATTCACAACTGTATTTCCAAGGTCTAGCATGGTACTTGGTATACAGTAAGTGTTGAGTCCATTTAAAGGAGAGGAGGAAAAACTGACATTTGTTGAGTGCCTACGAAGTGCCAGATATACAACATGATATTTCTTCCTTTTTTTTTTTTTCTTTCTTTTTAGGGTCACACCTGCAGCATATGGAGGTTCCCAGGCTAGGGATTGAATCTGAGCTGTAATCACAGGCCTACACCACAACCACAGCAACCCTGGATTCGAGCCATATCTGCAACCTATACCACAAATCATGGCAACACCGGATCCTTAACCCACTAAGCGACGCCAGTAATTGAACCCGCAACCTCATAGTTCCTAGTCAGATTTGTTTCCACTGTGCCACAACAGGAACTCCCGGATATACAACATGATCTTAAAGCTAGTCAGTCACAGGCCTGGGATTTGAAACTATGAATACCTGGATCTAAATACCATGCATTTCCCACTACAAGCTAATTAACAAAAGGTATACTTTCCCGTTCAGAAACAACTAGACAATCCTATGTAGATCCCATGAAAATCTGGTTAAGTTCATGCTTAGCCTATATAGTCAACAAGAAACCAACAACAGTCTTTCACTGATATTACTGATAATTGCATCCCCCACACTGTCACCTGTTTGTTTCCTAAACATAGAGTGAAAATTTTGTGACTGTGTGCTGTAGGAAAATGGGCCAAATGACAAATTGAAAAATATATTTTTTCCTACCTAATGCTAAAGTGGGTACACAGAAGTGTTTTGTTAAATGTCTGTTGGTGAATGCTAAGTGAAAGGGCAAGCTAACATAGCCATCCTGAATAAAACCCTGGTGTTTTGAAACCTAAACAGTGGAAAATCTAGGAGGTTGCCTCTGTTTATGATTTGTCTGTGGATCCTCAGCAGCTTGCACATAGTAGGGACCTAATTTGTGTAAACCCCATACATGCATGTGTCAATCATTCGGTCCACAATTAGAGGAAAGATTGTGCTAATAGGAGACCACCAGCTACAAATAAATCAAAATTCCTGGCTTTCCATGACTCCTATCATCTTTCTATTGGCTTCTGCTGGGGAAAACGAAGAGAGGAGGAGACTTCAGTATTCGGATACTGCCAGTTCAGTGATGAACTCGCACAGTGGTCACTCTCGGGGTGCAAGGAACTGGATAACTGCACATGCAGTCTTTGAGAGTACCCAAGCCCCCAGCAGGGCAAGGCTACTTCCTGATCTGCTCCGGAACCCTTTGTCGGAGTATGTGGGTTCCAGAGGGAAGTATTTAGGAACAGGACAACTTCCTGCTGGTGCAGTGGAGCGAGGGTGGGGAGGAAATCGCTCCGGGAGCCGCATCCTGCTTGCGCTAGCGTCTGCAGAGAAAAGGGTGGAGGTGCCGAAAGGAGGAAGCAGAAGAGGCTACGGAAGACAAGAAAGTGTTGGAGCCGGTAGGTTAGCCGCCTTAGAGCTGGGGCAGTGGGAAGCAAGTGGTTTGCAATATCTGCGGTTCTAAATTGCTGGGCTGCCCAGGTGGGTAGGGGCCGTGCTTTGCACGCTGCTTGTCAGTAGGCACCAAGAAGGGGCTGTTCGGGGCACTGGGGCTGGGCCTTGCGGGGCACCTGACTGCGCTCGAGCTGGCTGGCAACCCTACCCCGGAGCCCGTGGCGGCGCTGGGCTGTTCTGCCTTAGGGCGTGGGGTTCCGCACCCTGGACAGCTTCCCTAGACCGGGGGCGGAATTTAGGGGAAAGAAAGTGGATACGGTGCGTCCCGCTTAACCCTCAAGACTTTGCCAAGTGGGTGATGAACATTGTTTCGGGAACTGAGGGGAAGGGCTTGTAGAGGGACTGTTAGTCTGAAGCCATAGTTTGTCTACTCTGTTCTAGGAGCCCGGGCTATCGCAAGGGAAGTTGGTTTGTTTTTATGGCAAGTGCCTATTCCTGCTTCTTGTCACTTCTGGGCAAGCTAAGAGCTTTCATATCCCTCGTTAAGCCCGTGTGTTCTCTATCTGATTGATCGTATTTGTACTGCTGGGGGTATCTGGTAAATACTCTGTCAAAGTTAAATGTCTCCAAGCACTTTTTGAAGAGAGAAGACTAACCTAGCAGTCGGGGGACTATTTAGCGCACCTTTTCTCACCTTCCCATATAATCGTTTTAGCGTTCAGAGTGAGGGTGGTCATCTTAAAGGTGCTAGCTAAGGGTTGTGATTGTGCATCTGCAAAAGGCCTTTCGTATGGTAGGATATAAAATTCTTTATCACTGAACAAGATGAATGTGTAGAGATTGTTACTGGAGAAATCAGAAATAGTTTTTATTAAGTTACTGCTTTTCTGTTGTCTTAGGTTCGGCTTTAGAGTGTGGTGAAGGGTACTTTTCATGGTGCATGGAAGGAAAGCCAATGCGCAGGTAGGCATTTAGGAAGAAAATCTTCTGTTTCAATAAATGAAATTTACGTAATAATCTAGGGCTTCATTTAAATCTTTTTAAAAGATTGTCAAATCTTACCAAATTCTGTTTAGAATTAAAAATTCTTGTAAAATAAAGGTAATATTAGGAATTAATAGCTTTTTAAATAAAATAAAATGTAGAACTTAAATTTCTAAAGAGTGCTTTGAGCTTTATGTAGTTAACACTTCAATTTTCTTTTTTGCGTTGTAATTTTTTTGTGATAATATTATGCGTACTGTGATACTATACAGATTAGTTATAGTCTTCAATTCCCTGTAGAATACAGAGGGTTCTGTTGCCATATAAGAATAATGATTTTTTATAATACGCTGTACTGAATGTCTAATTATGGTTTTGGTTATGTCACTCATGTTCATTAATACATTTGTTCTTTGAATTAAAATAGCTGCATTGCAGGGAAGATTGTTAGAAGACTAAAAAAGGTATTTGACATAATAACTTAGTCCATAGAAAAATAGAACAGTGTGTGGGAAAATATAGACACTTATAGACCTTCTCAACCCTAGAATTTAGTAATGCTTTTTCTCAATCTGTTTTAACAAATAGGACTCAAATCGTTATTGAAATAAAGTCAGCCCAGTTCTATTTCTTCATTTTTAAACTCATTTCACTCTTATTGAACTGTATTTAATTATTTTTTGTTTAACATCAAAGATAAACAGCTCTGGCAGACCCTTTCAAGAAAAGAAGCATACCATGATGGGGATATGACTTAGAACTAAGGAACAAGAACCAGAATATGAATATTTTTCCAAATCTATTACTGAGTTTTTTTGATTGCCCTTGAGTTATTCATCTTCTCTGTGCCCCAATTTTCTTCTCTAATATATCTGACCAGGATATTGAGAGTAATGAATGTTTGCAAATGCTTTGAGATCTCCAAATGGAGAGTTATTGTAGATATAATAAATGCCATTATAGACCTTCTTATTTGTCTTATTCTATAGTAGGAATAATGTTTGAAAGTACATGAAGAAATTAACACATATATTAAGTGCTTTGTTATTTCAACTTCTAACATGATTTCAAAAAGCCACTGATTGTTTCTCATCCTCAGCTCCCAGGAATGTCATATCTTATGTAATTATTAAAATAAGAGCTTATTAATTTTAAAAAATTAATTTTTAATTTTTAAAATGTGGGAATGTTTTTGGTTTATCAATAATTTCCATATAAAATATTTGCTTAATCACTCATATCTACCCTTTTTTTCTTGTTTTATTATATAACATTGCCAGTTAATCAAAATGATGTTGGAGAATTTTGGCGCCATTAATTGTTAAGTTCCTGGTTTTTTTTTTCATCACCATCACTTGGGCAGAGCCTGGCCTACTATTGCTCTCTGGTTTCACTTCTACCTGCTACGTGTGTTAGGTCACAGTCACACTTCCCTGCTCTTTCCTTATTGGGCTGTCATTCTTGCTGCTGCAACATAAAAAGCATTTGGGTTTATACTTACCTGCTATTGGAGAAGCTTTGAATGAGAAATAACTATTTAGGAGTTCCTTGTTGGCCTATTGGTTAAGGATTTGGCATTGTCTCTGCTGTATCAAGGGTTCAGTCCCTGGCCCAGGAACTTCCATGTGTCATGGGCACGGCCAAAAAAAAAAAAAAAGAAAAGAAAAAAGAAATAACTGTTTATATTGAGATTATTTGAATATATGTTTATTCTCCCTGCGGGAGTGTGAGCTTTTTGAGTCTCATGTGTCTTCTATATCTTTGCATCCCTGGCACCTAATGATCACTGAATGATTGCTTGAACCACTCAACAATTGAACAGTACCTGCAGATTTTTCCCAAGGCAGGGGGGTGGCGCACCATGACCAAGAAAAGATTGAAAATTGTTTTTAAGAGTATTCTAATGCCTTATCATAAGGTTTTATGAAACTGACTGGCATATTATTAGTAAAACTTCATTGCATTCATTTATTTAACTAGCTATTATGTGTAAATACTACAAAACTTAAAAGATAAAATAGGCTCTTCAGTGAAAAGTCAGCTAATACTGACCCTAGCTCCCAAGCTCCCAGTTTTCCTCTCCAGAAGAATCACTTGAAAGCAGTTTCTTATTCATTCTTTTCACGGTATTATAATGCATTTACAAGCATATATAGATTATCCCCTTTTTAAAAAACATGTATGTTTGCATATCATACACATTCTTCTGTATCTTTTTTCACTTCATATATTATTTTGTAGATTATGGCAAATACCTATAGACCCATCTTATTCATTTTAATAGTTACATAGTGTTCTATTATCTGTAGGCACAAAGTTAACTAGTCTCATTGAGAGACATTTAAGTTATTTCAGATGGTTTGCTGTTATATCCAGCTCTGCAATGAATATCCATGTATGTATAAGTATAGAATAAATTCTTGTAAGTATAGAATAAATTCTTCGATGTAAAATTGCCCAAAGAGGAGTTCCCATCGTGGTGCAGCAGAAATGAATTCGACCAGGAACCATGAGGTTGCAGGTTTGATCCCTGGCCTCGTTCAGTGGGTTAAGGATCCTGCATTGCTGTGAGCTGTGGTATAGGTCACAGATGTGGCTCAGATCTGGCATTGCTGTGGCTCTGGCATAGGCCAGCAGCTATAGCTCCGATTAGACCCCTAGCCTGGGAACCTCCATGTGCCGCAGGTGCGGCCCTAAAAAAAAAAAAAAAAAACAACTAAAATTGCCCAAAGAGTACATGCATTTAAAATTTTTGGTTAATTTTAACAAACTTCCCTCCTTAGAGATTATACCAATCTGTGGTCTCATCAACAGTGTGCCTATTTCCCAAAATATTATTTTTTAATCATTTATTTAATTTAGAGACAGTAAAACGTTTTGCAGTATAATTCTTCCATCTTTCCTTAAATATACAAATAGTAAACTAAGCTTGGCTTTAACAGGAATTGGTTTATTCACTCACCAAATGTTCATAATACTTGTTCTATGCCTGTATACTGCATATATACAGATGAAGTGATGGAAAGACATGTAAACAGATACCATAATACAACATGAACAGTTTTCTATTTTATTTATTATTATTATTTTTTTTTTGGCTGCACTCATGGCATATGGAAATTCCCAGACCAGGGATCAAACCTATGCCACAGCAGTGATCCAAGCCCCTGCAGTGACAATGCTGGATCCTTAACCCACTGCACCACAGGGGAACTCCAAATAGGATTTTAACAGAGATGTAAACCTCTCCTCTGTGGAGATGGGGAAAGCTTCACAGATATGGTGATATTTGAGCTGGATCTTCTAGAAAGAATAAGAATTTGCTTTAAAGTAAAGAGTGCACTTTAAAGGGTAAGAATTTAAAAAGGGAGATAATAAAAGACACCATAAACAGAAGGAACAGCTATGCAGAAAAAAAAAAAAAGAAGAAGACCCCAAGACCTGGACGGGTATAACATGTATGGAATATAAGTATAACCCAAGTATAGGATATGTGACGAGGAGTTCCCGTCATGGTGCAGTGGTTGACGAGTCCGACTAGGAACCATGAGGTTGCAGGTTCAGTCCCTGCCCTTGCTCGGTGGGTTAACGATCCGGCATTGCCATGAGCTGTGGTGTAGGTTGCAGATGTGGCTCGGATCCAGCGTTGCTGTGGCTCTGGCCTAGGCCGGTGGCTACAGCTCCGATTCAACCTCTAGCCTGGGAACCTCCATATGCGCGGGAGCGGCCCAAGAAATAGCAAAAAAAAAGACCAAAAAAAAAAAAAAATAGAATATGTGACGAGGGAAAGGGGAAAAACATGGAAAACAAGGCTGCAACCATGGGAAAGAGTTTTGACTTTAACCTTTAAGAGCAAATGAATATTGTTATACAAATCAGATTTGTTCTTTGGACGGAGCTAGAAAATAGAATGTGGACTGGAAAGAGAGAAGAAATGATGCCCCCCAAAATAAAAGATAAAAATAAAACTAATTTAAAGGAGTTGTGGTAGATTAGATGAAAGATCATGAGAACATGAAGTAGGTCTGTGGAAAGGGAGACTGGGAAAAGTGGATGGAATTGGGAGTTTGTTTAATAGTAAAATCAAAAGGATTTGATGATATAAAGTAAGGAAAAGATAACAATGTAAATGATGCCAAAAATTCCAAATTGGGAAACTAGGTGCTACCTAATCATAAGATAATGAGATTGAAAAATACAGGAAGAAGAATAGGTTTCAGTAAGTCAAGAATAGATTCTCTTTCATATACTTTAAGATTATTATGTCTGGGAAACAGCCAGATAGAGATAGCCAGCATGTAATTGAAATATAGGTCTGTGGCTGAAGAGTGATTTGGGCTGGAGGCGGGGGGACATGAGTCATCAGTATGCAGAATATTCTTGAAGTTGTAAGTATGAATGAGGGTAGAACAGAAAAGGAGGATGCCCAAAACAGAATCCTAGAGAGTACTAGAGGTGTCTAAGGTGGGGCCTAAGGCAAAAATCCAGTGAAGATTCATAAATGGGTAAAAAGCTTTAGTTTCTCTGCATCTGTTTTCTTAATTGTATCTAGAGTTTATATTGATAATGTTCACTAATGATGAAGATCAGGTGAGCTCCTTGAGTTCAACATCAAAAGACAAATCCCATTCAGATCACTTGACTGTAGAATTTCCTCTTTATCTTTTGCCAGTTTAAAATGTGTACTTAAGATAGTATAAGATAATACCTGCTTGATTTGGCTCTTTCTTGATGTGGCTGTACATTGTACATTGGCTTACTCAACACCTTTCCTTCCTTTCTTCCTAATATATACACTCAAGAAAAGTGAATATTATACTTGATATCTTTAGTACTCTTTGCATTTTGGGATGGCATTGTAATACAGTGCTGCCAATGAGATGTCAGATAGGAGGTTGCTGTCCAGGAAGACTTGCTTTCCTAACATGTAGGGAGATCAGCTTGCTTGCATGGCCCTTCCTCCATCTTACCTTGATTGCTGAGCCGGGGCATGCAATGCTGACCTTTATTTCATCCAGCAAACAATGATGAGATGTCTTAGAGCTGAAGCATTTTTGACCTGTTTTCACATGAAGGGATTAACAACCTGGCTTTCTGGTCTGGAATCAGATATGGAATGTATGCCTGGTGGGTGCTCTTCTAATAAGCAGAACAGGCACTATAAGATGTTATTTCTGTTTTAAGGATGTATATACTCAAATCTCTAGCTCTCCCTATTCAAATGTGCTTAGGACTTTGAGGGTCAACTCAACAGATTTTTTTTTTTTTTGAAGAGGAGGCTGTTAATTTCTAAATTAAAACAAAAATTTTGAAGTATAAAGGGAGAGATGCTCATCTAGGAGATAGCACAATTCCAAGCTAAGGAAAAATTCTGTAGCTCTTTGGACTAATAGATAAAACTTGATTATAAATGCTTTAGAAGACTATGGTTTTTTCAAACTTTTTATTGTACTTGATTTCAAATAGTCATAGCCACTTACATAAAATTATTCTTTTCTCAGTAGAGTCTGTTATTTTTGAAGGAGTCCTGAGGAATAAGTGACATGATAGCTCTCAAATTTAAGTTGACTTACACATTTTGGGTGGGTGGAAGTGTTATTAAGTGTACTTAGGGAGGTACCAAAAATTCTAACATTTCTTTAGTAAACATGAAGAATATTTAAGATACTTGATTTATTCTTTGGTCTTTGCTTCCTATATGCACATAATTTGATTCTTCCGTCATTTAAGGAGATTCAGTATTCATGGGAACAACCCCTCTATTCACCTAGCCTACATTTCCTTGACCTTCTAAAATTCTTGTGACTTTTACCTTTATTCACTTCAAAAATTGATTCCTATCAATCAGAAAAATGTTGTCTGAAGTCATAAAACCTAATGTTTTCTGACCATAGCATTTTGAACACCCACTCCAGCTGTTCTTTGACCTAGTCATAATGAACCTGCTTATGCCTCTTGTGTTTCAATGTATTCTTCTTGTAAAAACCAGCTTATACTAGGAAAGAAATATTATTTGTTAAATTTATTAACCAGTTATTAGTCAGACTTTAATTTGTGTTTAAATAACTTGCTTGCTAAATGTAGCAAGCCACATATCGCAAGATTTTGATTTGTCTAGCTCCTCTTAAGAAGAATCTGCATTTTTACCAAGCACCCCCACATAGGTGGTGTTAGAGAAACACAGTATTTTAAGACTTAATATAACAGCCTAATAGGAGTTGGGCAGTCAGCCAGGGAAGAAAGAGTATCTAGTCTTTATCCCACCTTTTTCTTCATTTGAAAGAAAAGGCGTAAATTCAAACCATAATTCTTAATCTATCAATATCATATTTAGAAAATCTGATAATAATGGAGGAAGAAACTCTATATACAGGAGTAGGTGGCCAGTCAAAGCAAGGGTAATTTTCTATATTCAGCTTGGTTGTAACTTAGACTATGTGGCTAATTTTACTCTTTAACATTTTAACTACTCTGTTTTTGGTATCAGAATATTTTGAGCTGAAAGCTCAATTTCCTGAGTCAAATGACTTAATCAATATGGAAATCTTTTGTTTACATAACAAGAAATCTAGATGTGGGGTGGACTCCAGGGTTGCCTGGCTTGATAATATCAACTGGGACCCAGGTTCTCTCTGTCTCCAATAGAGCCTCTGCAATATCAGCTTCATCCCAACTTGAAATTGCTTTTCCACCCCCCTACCACCCTTACCAATGTAGAATGCTACACTCTTCCTTATTAACGCCTTGCATAAGAAATTCTCCTTAAATTATGGAACATAAGTCTGTTCCTACAGTTTGGTGACCAGCTTAGGTAAGAGAATTCCATCAGCTAATTGATTTAAGAGGATTCAGGAGTCATTCTTAAAGTTGGAGACATTGTCAGCTTCCCTTGAAGGATATAGCTAGTAGAAGAACAAAATCAAGATTATGTTAAAGTTTGAGAGAATTGATGGTAAAATAGGCCATTAATAGAATTTATCTTGAAGTTGTGCTTTTCATAAATGCTAACAGAATACAAAATCTGCCAGACGTATCATTAGCAGATTTTATATCCTTTTGGTTTTAGAAAGACTGACTCTTTCCTAGAATTGGCGGAGTCATTTCGTAGGAGAAGGTAAAAGCTCTATTTGGCCTCCCTAGTTTGTTAACAGTAGATAGAGTCTGCAGTAATCCCTCCACTTGCCTCCTTCAACCTTAAAACATGTGTAGTTTAGTCTTGTAAATTAAGTTATTCCAAATATTATTTGAGTTCAGTTTCTTTTTTTATATATTTGTAATTTAATTCAGTATTGTGATAGAAATCCACAGGTTAGAAAGCAAATAATTTCTGGAATTCCAGTCTTGGCACAGTGGAAACGAATCCAACTAGGAACCATGAGGTTGTGGGTTCAATCCCTGGCCTCACTCAGGGGGTTAAGGATCCGGCGTTGCCATGAGCTGTGGTGTAGGTCGCAGATGCAGCTCAGATCCTCTGTTGCTGTGGCTGTGGTGTAGGCCAGCAGCTGTAGCTCTGATTGGACTCCTAGCCTGGGAACCTCTACATGCTGTGAGTGTGGCCCTAAAAAGCAAAAGAAAATAGAAAAAATAAAAAAATAAACAAGCGAATAATTTCAGATCCTCTAGTTTCTCTAGATGAATTTTCTTTTGTTGGTGTTGTTGGGTGTTTTTTGTCGTTGTTGGTTTTCTTTTTTAGGGCTGCACCTGTGACATATGGAAGTTCCCAGACTAAAGGTCAAATTTAGAGCTACAGCTGCTCGCCTATGCCACAGCCACGACAACACCAGATCCTTAACCCACTGATTGAGGCCAGGGATTGAACCTGCATCCTCATGAATACTAGTCAGGTTTGTAACCCGCTGAGCTATGATGGGAACTCCTCTCTAGATGAATTTTCCCTTGGACAATCAGACTTGCTTTCCTAAGGCTCTGTGCTGTTCTGGAAAGCAATTCATACTTCACTTTACAACCCCACCCCTTAAGCCCTTAGAGTGCTTAATCCATCAGACTCCAAACAAAATAGTTGTGAATATAGATGTGACAAAGTGTGAAAACAGTCTATTTCTAGATTACTTATTATAATCTCTCTTCAGTTTTGCCCAGAAAAATGTATGGGGCGGGGGTGACCTTTTCTGTCTCTGGGTGTGATAGGAATGATGGAGAATATAGGATTTTTTTAAAGTAAACATTTAGAAAAACAAAGAGAACAACTGTAGAAGTTTAATTTATTTAATGGATAGAAATAAATTTTACTTCAAGGATTAAATTACTAGAATTAAATACAACTTCTCAGAAGATTTAAAATGAGGTACCGCTTAAAAGTCTCAGCCCACCAGTGATCCCTGTTCTTGCTCCTTCTCACTCTCCTAAAAGAGTGCTGTAGTCCAGTCAGATAGCAGCATGCTTGCTCTTTCTTCCCTCTAAGGATAACTACCACATAAACCAGATTGCCAGGGTCATTTTCATTTCAAATGCTTGATCCATTTGACCAAGACAGTTTGGGATAAAGCACTGATTGGAGTCTGAGGACCTACATTCAAACAGATCCCAAAACTGTCACTCTTCTTGTGAGGTAATTGTAATTATCCTCACATTACAAATGATGAACTCAAGGATCAGAGAAATTAAGTAATTTGCCCAGGACTATACCTAGTAAATGATGGAGCTAAGGTGTGAGCCTATGTTTGCCTGGCTACAAACCTGGCAAATTTTTTCAAGAGAACTAGACGAGAAAGTTTGGAGGATGATATAGCTTAATTTGGCAGGAAGAAAAGTTGAGTGCATTTGACAACTATGTAATGAGCACTGCATCCAGCTTTGAAGTATAGCATTGAGCAAAAGAGAACAGAAGCCTTGTTTTCATGGAGTTTATGTTCTAGTTGGGGGAGAAAGCCAGTATTTCATAACAGGAGATAATTATTTATAAAGAAACATTATGCAAAATAAAGGGTATAGGGTAGTAAATGTAAAAAAATGCTGTTTTGTGCAAGGTCTGATAGGTTGAGAGTTAAACAGAAATCCGAAAGAAATAAGGAAATGAGCTCTGCACATATTTGGGGAAGAACCTTTCAAGAAGAAGGATTAAGGTTCTGAAGGAAGAGAGGCCTTGCCATGGCCCCAAAATAGCAACAAAGTCTGTGTGAGTAGAGAACTGTGAGCAAGAGGAGTAGTAGGAGGAGGGGGAGGAGTCATTTAGAGGTTCTGTAACCCAACAGGCTTCGTTTTTATTGTGAGTGTTTAAAGGATTTTGAGCAGAGAAGTGGCATAATCTGACTTTTCTAAAGGATCATTCTGGTTATTTAGAGAAGAAAATGCAAATCAGCAAAAGTGTAAATAAGCAGACCACTTACAAGGCTATTACAATAAGGGTGAGCCCAGCCTGAATTAGGGTGGGACTAGTGGAAATATAGAGAAGTGTTGGATTCTAAGTATTATTTGGAGGGAAAATGACAAGATTTATTGATGGGTTGGGTTTGAGGGTGTATGAAAGGGAAGGGGCTCCAAGATTTTTGGCCTGAGCAACTGGAAGAATGAATTGCTTTTTATTGATCCAGGGAAGACTGGAGGAGAGGCACCTGCCTGGGGGAAGGTAGAGAGTCAAGGAATCAGTTATAGGTAATGTCCTTGATAAATATCGAGTTTAAGTGATGTGGGACATTCGCATGGATCTGAATTCAGAACTTGTCCAGGTAGGAGTTAGGAATCCTTTAGCCATTCACATACAGGTGATAGAAACCATGAATTAAATGCACTTCCCCGGAGTTCCTGTCGTGGCTCAGTGGTTAACGAATCTGACTAGAAACCATGAGATTGTGGGTTTGGTCCCTGGCCTTGCTCAGTGGGTTAAGGATCTGGTGTTGGCCGTGATCTGCGATCTGCGGTGTAGGTCACAGACGCGGCTCGGATCACACGTTGCTGTGGCTCTGGCGTAGGCCGGTGGCTACAGCTCCGATTTGTCCCCTAGCCTGGGAACCTCCATATGCCGCGGGAGCGGCCCTAGAAAAAGGCAAAAAAAAAAAAGATAAATGCACTTCCTCAAGAATGTGTATACAGAGTAGAAAGAACAGAACTTTTAGAGAATGACCACATTTAAGAAAACTCCTTCTGAGTTTGTAAACCAGACAATTGATTAAAGTATAGAAACTACCCATTATTGAAAGTCGAGCCTTTGCTAATGTAATAATAACAGCAGTTTTTTTTTTGCTATGGCATGAGTAGATATGTATAAATTAGCATCCATATTGCACTTAGATGAAATTTAAAAATTGTTTATATCTGAACTTAACAGTACCATCTTTATGTACATAATTAAGGTTACAACAAAAACATTTAATTTCAACATACAGTGTCACTATTACAATAGGAATTTTTAAATTGGTCTTGTCTTTAATGGGATTTTTTTTTAAAGCTTGACTATACCACTAGTAACCAACATGATCTGTTCTTTCAGCATCTGCTACAAACAAGGCACTATTAAGCACTGTGGTTAAAAGCCTTCTTGATTGTTTATGTGGATGGTAAAAATGATCCTTTAACTTGCCCAGCTTTGTTTCAGTTTACAGTGTCAGGCATGAACAGTGCTGTTTCTACCAGATGTCAGGAGTTATGAACAGTTTGTACTCTGGAACACTGTCACCTGGTAGGCTGAGGCCAAGCATAGAAAGACTGAATTTATAAATACTTTGGAAAGACAGGTTGTTTTTAGAGAAAGGAAAAAATCTGTTCTTTGTTTTCAAGTTATGTCTTTGTAATGTAAATGTAGGTTCTTCTTCCCAAACTGTCCTTTGAGATTCTCCTCTCCCTTCCAGGGTACTCTGTCGGACCCTCCAGTGTTTTATTAGACTGTAGGTCTTGTCAGTGCTACAGCTTTAGCGGTACCTTGCAGGCCTGGTATTAGACTATCTTAATATAGTCACAGATGATTAGTTTCTGAGATTCACATGAGGCTGGCCTAAAACCCAGCGATCGGGACACTGGAGTCACCTACCCTTCTTTTAAATAACATGTTACTTGTGAAAGAATTGTATGTCAGAAGACTGCTTAGTAAGTATAGAATCAGAATAGAAATAAACAGTCTAAAGCATGTGTGTTGGATATTTCACCTATGCTCTGGAAAAATCCAATGTGATGGTCCTACTTCACAAAAAAATATATACCCTTGTAGTAACCTGATATCTTATGCCAGTCAGGTCTTCATTCCAGTATAAACAAGTAGTTTGTAGGTTTTGCTTTTGTGAACCACATTTTTTATCCTGGTTGCCCTCTTTCTGGCTCTTCATGTATCTCTCCTAGATAATTATGTTCCCTGATTGCCTCTTTATATTCCTTTGAATTTTTTTCTATCCATAGGAAAATGCTTTGTAAATTTTAAGAACTGGTATATGTTTGTTAAAAGAATAGTTACTGTCTTAACTGAGAGGCATAGGCCCTTTTTCCTGCCTATTGATAGATACAGTATGATGATTATGAAAATGCAAATATCTTAGTTCTACTTATTTATCAATAATTTAAGTTTATAGCATTTGCCTAGTAAGTTAACACCTGAATTTCTACATATGAAATGATATATATGAAATGTAAGAATGTACTTCTAAGAATACTGCCATCTTCTCTTCCACCCCCATTCCCGTAGGTGTACCAACATTCGACCAGGAGAGACTGGAATGGATGTAACAAGCCGCTGCACCCTTGGAGACCCCAACAAACTGCCAGAAGGGGTTCCCCAACCTGCCCGCATGCCCTATATTTCGGACAAACACCCTCGACAAACCTTGGAAGTGATTAACCTTCTGAGAAAGCACCGGGAGTTATGTGATGTGGTGCTAGTTGTGGGCGCTAAGAAGATATATGCCCATCGAGTCATTTTGTCAGCCTGTAGTCCCTACTTCCGAGCGATGTTTACAGGAGAATTGGCAGAGAGCCGTCAGACAGAAGTAGTGATCCGAGACATAGATGAGAGGGCTATGGAACTACTGATAGACTTCGCATATACCTCCCAGATAACTGTGGAAGAGGGCAATGTTCAGACCCTTCTGCCAGCTGCTTGCCTCCTCCAACTGGCAGAAATACAGGAAGCCTGTTGTGAATTCTTAAAGAGACAATTAGATCCTTCTAACTGCCTGGGCATTCGGGCATTTGCTGACACACATTCATGTCGTGAGTTGCTAAGGATAGCTGACAAGTTCACTCAGCATAACTTTCAAGAGGTGAGTTGTACTTGGTTTGCATGCATTCACAATGTATTTGTCAGGAGAGCAATATGGGCTCATATTGTGCTAACTAACACATACCTGCTTAAGTGTTTATTGTTGATTCTAACTCATAATATCAGAGAAATAGGTTATAAATTCTAAGCCTTGTTTTTATATTGGAAAACAATTTTGTATTCCCTTAGCAAAAACTAAAGTTTAAGGATTGATTTCCCCCAGCCACATTCATAAAAGGCTAATTTTCAAGTCAGAATATGGTTTATTAATTTATAAGGAGATTTGTGTCTGATAAGATATTTGGTACTGGTCATTTGCATGAAGCATTTCCTTCCTGATTTTATGGATTGTTCAGCAAAATAAATTGTACATCAGAGATTATTTGGTGAACTAATAATCAGAAAAGTGAAATTAGATGTTATCAAAATAATTATTAAACCTATTTTTCATTCATTCATTTAATCAATATTTGTAAAGCTACTGTGCTTTAGCCACTGCACTTGGGAACAAGATACCTAGGTGTCTCTTCTAGTGGAGTTTATAATCTAGCAGGAAAGACAGCAGTTGAATGCTTAATTATACAAATAATTAATTATAGTTAATAGGTGCTACAAAGAAGAGTCCCTGGATGATTTAACAGTGTATTACAGAGAGATTTACTTTTGGTTCTGGAACAGTGCATACAAAATTCTGAGACATGCAGAAATGTTAACAAGTTTGAGGAACCTTTGAAATCCAGAGAGCAAAGGGGAGGGTGTTAGATAATGCTTTTACAGAAAGAACAGAGCCAGATCACATTGGAGTTAATAGACCATGTTAAGAATTTGAGATTTAATCTTAAGACCAATAGAACACCATTAAAACATTTTAAGCAAAGGAAAGATGTGATCCTTTTCATATTTTAATGTCACTCTTATGTCCACCAGAATAACCTCCAATGAATCAAAGGTTTAAAAATACAAAGCGAAACCATGAAACTAGTAGAAAATGATATGAAGCAATTCCTTTATAATCTTGAAAAGAAGAAGACCTTTCTAATTGACTAACCCAAAAGGCATGGAGGAAAAAATTGATAGATTTGACCATATAAAAATTAAAAATTTCTGCATAATGAAGCAAAACAATAACAAGGCAAAAGTCAAAGACAAATGGAGGGGAAATATTTGCAACTCATATCACAAATGCTATCTCCTTAGTATATCAAGAGCTCCTGTTGGTCAGTAACCTAGACCAGTGACCTAGTAGAAAAATGGGCAGTAAACAAGGAATTCAGATTGTCCTTAAACATATGAAAATCTTTTCAAACTTGTTCATAATAACTGAAACACAAAACTACACCAGAGTACTATTTTTTAATGTATCAGATTACAAAGTTTGATTTACACACCCCGTTGACAAGACCAAGGAGAATTAGCTACATTGCTAGTGTACATATAAATTGATACAACCCCTCTGAAAGGAAATTTGGCAGTAACTATCAAAATTACACACTTTTTTCTCACGCTTTTTGACTCAGCAACCCCATTTCTGGGAATCTGTACTACAGATGTTATGGAGAGGCAAACAGTTTGAGGAGTTAAGAGCATGGATTCCATCTTAGACATTCAGTTTGAGATGCCTATGAGATACCGAAATAGAGAATTTGAGCAGGTCACTGTTTATATGAGTCTGTATCTTAGAAAAGAGGTTAGGCTGAGATTAAAATTTAGGAATCATCAACATAGTAATTAAGTCATTAATTAAACTATGGCTTAATCCTTTTTAGGCAGGATATAACTAACCCTGAAGCCATAAAAGAAGTTTGGTTGAAAATGAATTTAAAACTTTTTAAAAACAAAAAAGCACCATAAACAAGGTTAAAAAAAAAATATCAATGTCAGTGCTATCATATAGTAGAAAGAAAGGGGAAAAACCCTAAAATTTTTCCAATATTGGAGGCTGATTAGTGAAAGAGCAACTGGCAAAGGACACTGGGAATAACTAGAGTAGAGAGAAGAGGAAAATCAGCAGTGTGGGGGTCATGAAATGCAAAGGAAGGGATTGTTTTAAGAAGGAGGAAATAACCAGATATAGATAATATATTCACCGGTTCTGCATTCACAGATTCAACCAACCATGGATCAAAAATATGAAAAAAAATTCCATTGAGTTCCCAAAGGTGACGCTTGAATTTGTCAAGTGCCAACAACTATTTATGTAATGTTAACATTGTATTAGGTATTATAAGTAATTTAGAGGTGAGTTAAAATATATGGGAATAAAATTGGTTAAAATATGTAATTAGGAAAACCGGTGATTTGGGGGAAAAATAAACTCTTTAAACAGATGGAATTCCCAATGAATAAATAAATTATACCTAAAAATTTTTTTAAATTCTAGAAGAAAGCATTAGCAGGCCAGGGGTAAAAATGGCCATTCTAAGCAGGATATAACACCGAAGCCATAAAGAAAGATTGATAAATTTGGTTGCATAAAAATTGTTGTTGTGTATAACAACAATAACAAATGAAAAAGCACCGTAAACTAAATTAAATTATACCAAACTCAGAAAACCTATTTGAACATACATGACAGAGCTGTGGCTCTGGTGTAGGCCGGTGGCTACAGCTCCGATTGGACCCCTAGCCTAGGAATCTTCATATGCTGCAGGAGTGGCCCTAGAAAAGGCAAAAAGACAAAAAAAAGAAAAATAGGCAAAGGATATGAATAAACAATGTGTAAAAAAGAAACATTCTGGGAGTTCCCGTCGTGACTCAGTGGTTAACGAATCCGACTAAGAACCATGAGGTTGCGGGTTCAATCCCTGGCCTGCTCAGTGGGTTAGGATCTGGCGTTGCCTTGAACTGTGGTCTAGGTCACAGACACGACTCTGATCCCGCATTGCTGTGGCTCTGGTGTAGACGGCGGCTACAGCACCGCTTAGACCCCTAGTCTGGGAACCTCCATATACTGAGGGAACGGCCCTGGAAAAGGCAAAAAGAAGACAAAAAAGAAAAAAAGAAAAAAGAAACATTCTGCAGTTCCCGTTGTAGCTCAGTGGTTAACTAACCCGACTAGCATTCATGAGGATGTGGGTTTGATCCCTGGCCTTCCTCAGTGGGTTAGGGATCCGGTATTGTGAGCTGTGGTGTAGGTTGCAGACGCAGTTCAGATCCTGCATTGCTGTGGCTCTGACATAGGCTGGTGGCTGCAGCTCTGATTCAGCCCCTAACCTGGGAACCTCCATATGCCGAGGGTGTGGCCCTAAAAAAAAAAAAAAGAAAGAAAAAAGAAACATTCAAGTGTAAAGCATGAAGGGATACTCACTCTTAGACATGGTTGAACGTACACCAAAACAACACATTTTAACCTATAAGATTAGGAAAAAAAATTTTATTTATTTGCTTTTTAGGGCTGCACCTACAGCATATGGAAGTTCCCAGGCTAGGGGTCAAATTGGAGCTACAGCTGCCAGCCACAGCCACAGCAACTTGGGATCTAAGCTGTGTCTGTAACCAACACCACAGCACACAGTAATGCCAGATCCCCTACCCACTGAGCGAGGCCATGGATTGAACCTGCATCCTCATGGATACTAGCCAGATTCATTTCCACTGTGCCACAATGGGAACTCCCATAGAAAAATAATTTTTAAACTTTATTTGAAAAAAATTCAAAAAGAAAATTAAAGTTCATAAGAAATGCAGGAAAAAGAAAAAACTTCCAAATACCCTTTACCCAGATGAAGTAGTTGTTACCATTTTGCCATATTTTCTTTATCATTTTTCTTATTATATATAAAATATATTAAAATATCTATATAATAAAAGGCTTTAAAGTCTTTCTTTGCCCCAGTGATTTGAGATAACATCTTTACTATAAACTGACTTTGTGTGTGTGCTTGGTTCTAGACCTTCTGTTTTAGGCCATGCACCAGTACTGCACTGTTCGCTGTGTTTAAATTATTTAGGCTCTGTAGAGTATACAGAAGAATATGGTACGAGAGCTAGCACTCCCACCATATAACTTTTTTTCAGTGTTTTCCTTCTTTCTTGCACAATTATTTTTCCAAATAAACTTAGCATCACATTATCCAGCTCTGAGAAGAAAAACTTCTTCCTGTATTTATTGAAATCATATTAATTTATGAGTTAACTTAAGAAGAAATCATTTTTGCACATTGAGTTGTCGTATCCAAAAACAATGGATGTCTTTGTATTTCTTCAATTCTATTTCTGTGTCTCTTAGGAATGTTGTATAGTTTTCTTCAGTTAGGTTTTGTGTAGTTTTTAAGCTTATTTTAAGTATATTTTTTTCCTAACAGTGATTTGCTTATTTGAATCTGTTTCCAATTTGTTTTCTTTTTTTTAATTAAAGAAAAATTTGGAGTTCCCGTCGTGGCTCAGTGGTTAACAAAGCTGACTAAGAACCACGAGGTTGCAGGTTTGATCCCTGCCCTTGCTCAGTGGGTTAAGGATCCGGCGTTGCCGTGAGCTGTGGTGTAGGTCACAGATGTGGCTTGGATCCCGAGTGGCTGTGGCTTTTAAAATATGGCTTTTAAAATTTACTTTCCATTAACAGTAATAAAATATTCTCTGTACTCGTCTTGTGCAATACATCCTTGAGCCCTATCTTACACCCAGTAGTTTGTACCTCCCCCGTCTCCCACCTCTGTATAACATTACCCCATCCCCATTGGTAACCATTAGTTTGTTCTCTGTCTCTGTGAGTCTGCTGCTTTTTTTGCTATATTCACTAGTTTGCATTTTTTAGATTGCACATGTAAGCGATATATAATTTTTGTCTTTCTCTGTCTGACTTATTTCACTTAACATATTGCCCTCCAAGTCCATCCATGTTGCTGCAGATGACTAAATTTCATTCCTTTTTGTTGTGGTTTTTTGTTTTTTGTTTTTTTGCCACACCCACAGCATGTGGAAGTTCCCAGACCAGGGATCGAACCCAAGCCACTGCAGTGACCACACAAGATCTTTAACCTGCTGCGCCACAGGAGTATTCCATTGTGTGTGTGCACGTGTGTGTGCGTGTGTGTGTGTGTGTGTGTAAAATCACATGCTGTATCTTTATCCACTCATCTGATACACTTGTGTTTCTTGGCAATTATAAATAATGCTGCTATGAACATTAGGGTGCATGTATGTTTTTGAATTAGTGTTTTTGTTTCTTTTGGATATATACCCAGGAGTGGAATTGCTGGGTCATATGGTAGATCTATTTTTAGTTTTTTGAATAATCTCCATACTGTTTTCCACAGTGACTGTATTAGTTTACATTCTTGCCAAGACTATTCTAGGGTTCCCTTTTATCCACATTGTTGCCAGCATTTGTTATTTCTGTTCTTTTTGATGGTAGCCATTTTTACAGGTGATTGGTGATATCTCATTATGGTTTTGGTTTGCATTTCCCTCATGATTAGCAATGTTGAGCATCTTTTCAGGTGTCTGGTGGCCATCTGCATTTACTATTTGGAAAAATATCTCTTCTTCTGATGTTGGATTGTATGAGCTGTATATATATGTTGCATACTAATTTCTTATCATCGTATCATTTGCAGATATTTTCTCCCATTCAGTAAGGTGCTTTTTCATTTTGTTGATGGTCTCTTTTGCTGTGCAAAAACCTTTTTTTTTGCTTTTTTTTCTTTTTTTAGGGCTGCAGGTGTGGCATATGGAAGTTCCCAGGCTAGGGGTCGAATCAGAGCTACGGCTGCCAGCCTACACCACAGCCACAGCAACATGGGATCCAAGCCACATCTGTGACCTACACCACAGCTCATGGCAATACCAGATTCTTAACCCACTCACCAAGGCTGGGGATCAAACCTGCATCCTTATGGATACTAGTCAGGTTTGTTTCCACTGAGCCACAACAGGAACTCCCAACTTTTAAGTTTAATTGAGTTCCATTTGTTTATTTTTGCTTTTATTTCCTTCATGGTAGGAGACAGATAAAAAAATATATATATTGCTGTGTTTCAAGGAGTATTCCGCCTATGTTTTCCTTTAAGAGTTTTATAGTATCTGGCCTTACATTTAAGTCTTTAATCCATTTTGAGTTTGTTTTTTGTGTATTATGTTAGAGAAGGTTCTAATTTCATTCTTTTACATGTAGCTGTCTAGTCTTCCCAGCACTTAATGAAAAAGATACTGTCTTTTCTTCATAGTATATTCTTGCCTCCTTAATGGTAGATTAATTGATCATAAGTGTGTGGCATACCTTCGATCATAATAGTCTCTTAAGATCCTTTGTATTTCTGTGGTGTTGGTGGTTACTTCTTTTTTATTTCCGATTTTATTGATTTAAGCCCCCTCATCTTCCTTCTTGATGAGTCTGGCTAAAGGTTTATCAATTTTGTTTATTTTTTCAAAGAACCAGGTTTTAATTTCATTGATCTTTTCTGTTGTTTTCTTAGTCTCCTTTCATTTTTCTGCTCTGATCTTTATGATTTCTTTACTTCTTCTAACTTTGGGTTTTATTTGTTCTCTCCCTAGTTGCTTTAAGCATAAGGTTAGGTTGCTGATTTGAGATTTTTCTTATTTCCTGCAGTACATTTGTATTGTTATAAACTTCCCTCTTAAAACTTCTTTTGCTGCATCTCATAGTTTTTTGATTGTCATATTTTTATTTTGATTTGTCTCTAGGTATTTTTTGATTTCTTCAGTGATCCATTGGTTGTTGAGTAGCATATTGTTTAGTCTCCCCACTATGCTTGTGGGTTTTGTGGGGATTTTGTCTTTTTCTTTTTGGCTACACCCACAGCACGTGTAAGTTCCCTGGCCAGGGATCGAATCCAAGCCAGAGCTGGGACATATGCACAGTACCAGCAATGCCAGATCCTTAACCCACTATGCCAAGCCAGGGATTGAACTGGCACCTCCACAGAGACAAGCTGGATCATTAACCCACGGCACCACAGTAGGAACTTAGTGGGGTTTTTTTCTTGTAGTTGTTTTCTAGTCTCATAACATGTTGGTCAAAATGGATGCTTGATATGATTTCAGTTTTCTTAAATTACCAAAGCTTGCTTTGTGCCCTAGCATGTGACCTATCCTGGAGAATGATCCATGTGCAGTTAAAAGAGTGTGTATTCTGCTGTTTTCAGATGGAATGCTCTATATATATCATTTTCACCCATTTGGTCTAATTTGTTATTTAAGGCCTGTGTTTTCTTATTGATTTTTCTGTCTGGATGATTTGCCATTGATGTAAGTAGGGTATTAAAGTCCCCTACTATAGTTTTAGGGTATTAAAGTCCCCTACTATAGTTTTCTGTTTTTCTCTCTGTTAATATCTCCCTTATATATTGAGGTGCTCCTATGTTCAGTGCATATATATTTACAGTTGTTATACCTTATTCTTGGATTTTTCTCTTATTATGTAGTGTTCTCCTTTGTCTCTTCTATTACTCTTTATTTTATTTTTTTAATTTATTTTTTTTTCCCACTGTACAGAAAGGGGATCAAGTTATCCTTACATGTATACATTTTCCCCCCACCCTCACTCTTTATTTTAAAGTCTGATGTAAACATTGCTACTCTGCCTACAATTTTCACTCACGTGAAGTACCTTTTTCCATCCTCTCACTTTCAGAGTGTATGTGTCTCTAGATCTGAAGTGAGTCTTTTATAGGCAGCATATATACAGATCTTGTTTTTGTATCTACTCAGCCACTCCTATTTCTTTTGGTTAGAGCATTTAGTCCCTTTACATTTAATGTAATTTTCAATATATATATTCTTATTACTGTTTGTTAATTGTTTGTGGTTTGCTCTTGTAGGTCTTTTTTTCCCCTTTCTTCTCTTTTCTCATGATTTGATGACTATCTTTAGTGTTAGATTCCTATTCTTTTTTTCTTTTTTCTCTGTAAATCTATTAAAGATTTTTCTTTTGCAGTTACCATGAGGCTTTTGTATAGCAATAATATGTATATGCACACATGCATATGTAGATATATGTGATTGTTTTAAGTTGCTGGTTTCTTATTTTCAAATGTAATTTAAAATCCTGCAGTTGTACTCTCCTCCCCTCATGAGTACTGTTTTTGATATTGTATTTTACATCTAATTGTTTTGTGTATCCCTAATAGCTTACTGTATATATAGATGATTTTACTACTTTTGTCTTTTAACCTCCCTGCCAGCTTTATGTGTGGATGATTTCCTACCTTTACTGCCTGTTTGTCTTTACCAGGGAGCTAATTTTCTTGTTTCTAGTTGGTGGCCTTTTCTGTTTCTCCTAAAGAAGTTCCTTTAGCATTTGTTGTAAAGATTATTTGGTGATGCTGAATTCTTATAGCTTTTGGTTGTCAGTAAGGCTTTTGATTTCTCTGTCAAATCTGAACAAGAGCCTTGCTGGGTAGAGTAGTCTTGGTTGTAGGTTTTATCATTTCATCACTTTGAAAAATATCATTCCATTCCCTTCTGGCCTGCAGAGTTTCTGCTGAAAAACCAACTGATAGCCTTATGAGAGTTTCCTTGTGTGTTACTTGTTGCCTTTCCCTTGCTGCTTTTAACATTCATTTTTGATTTTTGTTGTTTTAATTACAATATATATTGGTGTGTTCCTCTTTGGGTTTATCCTGTATGGGACCCAGTACTTTCCAGACTTGGGTGACTATTTCCTTTCAGCTATTATGTCTTCAAATATGTCCTCAGGTTTTTCTCTCTTCTTCTGGGACCCATATAATGTAAATATTAGTATGCTTGATGTCCCAGAGCTTTCACAAACTGTCATTTCTTTTCATTCTTTTTTCTATTCAGTGGCAGTGATTTACACTGCTCTCTTTTGGCTTACTGGTCTATTCCTCTGTATCATTTAGTCTGCCATTCATCCCTTATAGTGTATTTTTCTTTTCATTCATTGTATTCTTCATCTCTATTCACTAGTTCTTTATATTTTCTAACTCTTTGTTAAAAACTTTTAGCTTCTCACTCTGTGCCTCCACTCTCCTCCCAGGTTCTTTGATCATCTTTACAGTCATTACTCTGAACTCTTTTCTTGGGTAGATTGCCTATCTGCATGCCATTTAGTTGTTCTTCTGGGGTTTTATCTTGTTCTTTCATCTGAAACATGTACCTCTGCTGCTCCCGTTTGTCTAAGTTGCTATTTGTATTTTTATGTAAATGGTAGGTTAGTTACATTTCTCATACCTTGGAGAAGTAGCCTTCTATAGGAGAAGTCCTGCGTGTCCCAATGATGCACTTCCTTCTCAATCACCCAGGCTTTATGCTCTTGGAGTTCTCCCTAAGAGAGCTATGTAAATCTTTCTATTGTAGCAGGATGACTGTGGGTGGTTGGTAGGTTTGGTTAGCCCCTAACTCAGTTGGTTGCCAGGTCCTGTCTTGTGCATATGTTACTTCCTGGCTGCTGTTTCGCAAGACCTGCTCACAAGGTGGCTGCCTGCAACAGGGGCCTTGGGGTTAGTGCTGGCTCACTGGTAGGGGGAGTCAGGGTCCCAAAGACTCCAGGGCTGTTGTCTACCCACTGGCAGATGACATTAGTTCCTGAGGTTAGTACTGGACTGCTGCCAGCAGAGCCATTCCTGGAGTCTGGTTGCATGGCCCAGGGATTCCAGAGCTTGTTTCAGATCACTGGGGGTTGGGGATGGGGACGCTGGGGTTGGATATGGAGTCCAGGGTATCCCAAAGCTTGTGTTGGCCTTCTTGTGGTTATCTGGTCCCAGAGTAAGGCCTGGCCTCCTGTGGGTGGACTGGGTCCACAGGCTGTGGGATCCATTTTCTTGAATATGGTGTCTGTTCCTGGTGAGTGAAGCTGGTCCAGAGGCTAGTGCAGGCTTCCTGGAGGGAAGGGCTTGTGTCTCCCCACTGGTAGGTGGAGCTGAGTCTTGACCCTCTGCAGGGCTGTGTCTGGAGGCTGCTGCGGCCTGAGGAGGTCTTCAGCTATCCTGTCTGCTGATGAATGGGGCTTTGTCCACACCCGGTTAGTTGTTTGGTCTGAGGCATCTCAGCACTGGAGTCTATAGGCTCTTGGGTGGGACCAAGTCTTGGTACTAATGAGCCAAGATGGCAGCCACCAGTAGCAGTGTTCACAAGGTAGAATGTCCCCAAATATGTCTGCCACCAATGTCTCTGTCCCCAGGGCAAGCGGCAGCTGCCCTCCCCAACACCTGTCCAGGAGACACTCTAAGACCAGCAAATACCTCTGGCCCAGATGCCTATCAGTTTACTGCTTTTGGCCTGGGTCCCAGTGAGCATGAGATTTTGTGTGCACTCTTTAAGAGTGAAGTCTTTATTTCCTCTAGTCTTGTGGGGCTCCTAGAATTAAGCCCCACTGGTCTTCAAAACCAAATGCTTTAGGGGATTGTTTTCCCAGTACAGGACTCCCAGGCTAGGGAGCCTGACACAGGGCTCAGAACTCTCACTCCTGGGGGAGGATCCCTCCAATATAATTATTCTCCAGTTTGTGGGTCATCCACCCTGGGAATATGGGATTTGATTATATCATGAGTCCGCCTTTCCTACCTGTCTTGTTGTGATTCCTTCTTTATGTCTTTAGTTGTAGATCTTTCCCAGTCTTTTTTTATCAATGGTGTTCTGCAGATACTTGTGATTTTGGTATGCTCCTGAGAGGAGGTGAGCTCAGAGTCTTCCTTCTCTGCCATCTTGGTCAGTCTCCTCCTAAGTGTATCTTTTGCTGGTATTGTAAATAGATTTTTCTCTTCCATTAGAATTTCTAGCCTCTTATCGTTAATATATATGAAAGCTACCTTACTGAATTTTTTAGTTCTTTTAGCTTCTTTTTCCATTGATTCTTTAGAGTTTTCTGAGCATTCCATCATGTCATCTGTATGTCAATAGTTTTATTTCTTCTTTTCCAATTGTTCATACCTCCAGTTGTTATCTTTCTATAGTTGCTTGGTTTAATATTTCTAGTAAAATGTTAAATAATATTGGAAATATTGGACATACTTTCTTTGTTTCTATTGATAGTAGGAATGCCTTTGGTGTCTTCCCGTAATAGACTGGCTTTGGGATTGAGATGTGAGCATTTTATCATATTAAAGAAATATCCATGTCCAACAATTCCTATTTTCTTGGATGGTTTTTATTAGAAATGGTGTTGAATTTTTGTCAAGGGCTTTTTCAGTATTTTTGGAGGTAATCATATGAGTTTTTCTCCTTAAATGCACTAAAATGAATGACGTTAATGGAATTCTAAAATTAGAGTATTTTTATGGTCTTGCTTTACACATTTTGGTTGTGGTATACTATTATTGTGATGTTGGAATCTATTCACTACTATTTTCTTTAATTTTTATATCAATATTCATACGTGATATTAGTCTTTTTCCTGTGCTGTCTTTATCAGGTTAGATATAAAGTTATACTTCATAAAAATGAGTTAGAAGTTTTTCATCATGTTTTGTGCTTTGAAATTGTAAAACATTGGGACTATGTAGCCTCTGAAAGTTTGTAGAATTTCTCTGTGAAACTATCTAGAGTTGGTGTTTTTTTTATGAAGTAGTTTATTGATAATTTTCTCTCTTTTCTACAAAATTTTCTTTCTCTACTAGCATCAATTTTGGTAAAATATATCTCCTTAGAAAATAATCGGTTTCGGGAGTTCCCATCATGGCACAGTGGTTAACGGATCTGACTAGGAACCATGAGGTTGCAGGTTCAATCCCTGGCCTCGTTCAGTGGGTTAAGGATCCGGTGTTGCTGTGAGCTGTGGTGTAGGTCGCAGACACAGCTCGGATCCCGTGTTGCTGTGGCTCTGGTGTAGGCTGGTGGCTGCAGCTCCAATTAGACCCCTAGCTTGGGAACCTCCATATGCCATGAGTGTAGCCCTAGAAAAGACGGAAAGACAAAAAATAATAATAAAAATAAAGTTTAAAAAAAAGAAAAAAGAAAATAATCAGTTTCATCTTGGCTTTCAAATTTATCTGTATAAAGGGATACAAGGAGTTCCCGTCGTGGCGCAGTGGTTAACGAATCCGACTAGGAACCATGAGGTTGTGGGTTCGGTCCCTGCCCTTGCTTAGTGGGTTAACGATCCGGCGTTGCCATGAGCTGTGATGTAGGTTGCAGACGTGGCTCGGATCCCGCGTTGCTGTGGCTCTGGCGTAGGCCGGTGGCTACAGCTCCGATTAGACCCCTAGCCTGGGAACCTCCATATGCCGCGGGAGCGGTCCAAGAAATAGCAAAAAGGCAAAAAAATAAAATAAAATAAAGGGATACAAAGTATTCTCTGTTAATTTTTTGGCTTCTGCATCAATGGTTATTTACCCCTTGGTATTTAGTATTTTGTATATGTGTGCTTTCAATGTTTTTTCCTTGGATAAAGTAGCTAGTGCTATTCATTTTTTTCCCAAAGATTCAGTACTTTGACTTATTAATTAGATCAACAACTTTTTTACTCTGTTTCATTATGTTCTGGTTTTACCTTTCTTAGTTCCTTTCTTGTGCTCTCTTTTGGCTTCCTGAGTTCTTTTTTTAGCTCTTTTTTTCTTTACCAAGAACAATTAATAGAAAAAAGTTTAATTTCCAAAAAGAAGGGATTTGAGGGGAATTTGTATTTTATTTTCAATTTCTAGTTTTAGTGCATTGTGTATTTAATTTTAGTGCATTGTGCATTCAGTGTATTGCATTTGTGTTGTTTATAATATTTCTATTTCATGAAATTTACTAACATTTTTCTTAGTAACCTAATATATGATCAGTTTTTCTATTATATGTGTGTATGAGAAGGAGGTGTATTTTCTAATCTGTATTCTCATAAAATAGTTTTAGATTCATAAGGTCTATCTTTTTAATTGTTGCTTAGGTCTTTTATATTCTTTTTAAAGTATAGTTGCTTTACAATGTTTCTTCAATTTCTGTTGCACAGCAAAGTGACCCAATCACACACATTTCCCTGTGCTATACAGTAGAGTCCCTTTGCCCATCCATTCCAAATATAACAGTTTGCATCCAAAACCCCTGAGCTGCATGTCCATCCCACTCCCTTCCCCCTCCCCCTGGGAACCACAAGTCTGCTCTCCTCGGCTGTGATCTGTTCTGTTTTGTAGATAGGATCATCTGTGCCATATTTTAGATTCCACAAATAAGTGCTATCATATGGTATTTATCTTTTTCTTTCTGGCTTACTTCACTTAGTATGAGAATCCCTATATATTCTCATTTTTTGTCCACAGTCTTATATATTATAAGTCTCTTATTTGTGTGTTTCTATTACTCCTTGCATCATCTGTGTTTATATTGGTTGTTGTTATGTTGCTTGATTTATATATGCAGTCATCTTGTGTCTTACAGATTGTAACTTTTAGCTTTATAAAGTGTCCTCCTTTGTCAGATTTAATTCTTTTGTTCTCTGAATTCTACTTTATCTGATATCTGGCTTTCAGTTACTATTGTTTTCACTCACCTGATATATCTTTGCTCATCCCTTTACTTTTAGTCTTTTTGCATCATGATATTGTAAGTATTTTTCTTGAATTCAAGTAGAATTGGGTTACACTTTATAAACCAGTTTGAAAATCTTTTTTCTTTAAATAAGAAATTAAAGCCTGATTGTATCTATTACTATGACTGATATGTTTGTTCTCAACTCGGTCATAATATTTTTGTAAATAGTATCCAATTTAATTGTTTTTATTTTACTTCTTTATGTAGTATTTTTGCTTTTGTGTGTGTGTGTGTGTGTGTGATTTTTTTGGGAGGAGCAGGGGGTGATGCCACACCTGCAGCATATAGAAGTTCCCAGGTTAGGAGTTCCCATCATGGCTCATGGAAACAAACCTGACAAGCATCCATGAGGACACACGGTTCAATCTCTGGCCTCACTCAGTGGGTTAAGGATCCAGCATTGCCGTGAGCTGTAGCATAGTTCGCAGACTCAGCTCAGATCTGGTGTTGCTGTGGCTGTGGTGTGGGCCAGCAGCTGTAGCTCCAGTTCAGCCCCTAGCCCAGGAACTTCCATATGCTGAGGGTGCAGCCCTAAAAAAGACTAAATAAATAATTAAAATGGAAGTTCCCAGGCTAGGGGTTGAATCAGAGCTATAGCTGCTAGCCTATGCCACAGCAATACCAGATCTGAGCCGTGTCTTTGACCTACACCACAGCTCACGGCAACCCACTGAGTGGGCCAGGGATCGAACCCACGTCCTCAAGGATACTAGTCAGTTTCGTTACCACCGATCCACAATGGGAACTCCTTCTTTGTTTTTTGTTTTAATTTCTTCTGATATGTGGGAAGGTTTTTTGTTCTCATGGTTAATTTTGAGAACTAGAAAAAAGAAGAGCAAAGTAAACCCAAAGAATAAAGGTTAGAGCAAAAACCAGTGGTACTTGAAAAAGACAAATTCCAAAAACTAACTCAGGAAAGAGAAAACCAGGAGTTCCCATTGTGGCTGAGTATCCATGAGGATGTGGGTTCAGTTCCTGGCCTCGCTCAGTGGGGTAAAGATCCTGTGTTGCCATGAGCTGTGGTATAGGTCACAGACACGACTCAGATCCCATGTTCCTGTGGCTGTGGCATAGGCCTACAGCTGCAGCTCTGATTTGACTCTAGCCTGGGAACTGCCATATGCAGCACCTCCCCCCACCAAAGGAAAAAAAAAAAAGAAAAAGAAAGAGAAAACCAGAATAACCCTGTATCTTTGAAAGAAAGTGAATTCATAATTTTAAAACCCTCCCACAAAGAAAACACCAGTCCCAGATGGTGAATTGTACTGAACATTTAAGAAAGAAATAATACTAATCTTATTCAAAATCTTTCAAAAAAAGGTAGAGGAGATTGCTAAATAAGGAAAAATAAACCTGATGTCAAAACTACTGACCGTAAAGGAAAATTACAGATCAGTATCTCATGAATTTAGATGGGAAAACTCTTGGTAAATATTAGTAAATCGATTCTAACAAAGTATAGAAAGAGGAGTACACCATGACTAAATGGAGTTTACACCTTACTAAATTAAATAAAAAGTCGGTATTTTATAGTCACACTTACTTTTTCATTCAAAATAGTTTAACTTCTTCCCACAACTTTTTAAAAAGATTTGACCCTTGACTTCATTCCACTATTTTCAGATATCAAATGCACCTTCTAAAAAAGAAAGATTTGTCATCACTGAGAATTTCCCAAAGTCATTGGACCCCAGATTAAAAACTCCCTGCTTTAGGACCTTTGGGGATGACGGTAATGTCCTCTATATTGATTGTGGGCATGGTTACATGAGCATATACATTTATCAAAACTTATTGAACTATACATTTAAAATAAGTAAATAGGGAGTTCCCATCGTGGCACAGTGGTTAACGAATCCGACTAGGAACCATGAGGTTGCGGGTTCGGTCCCTGCCCTTGCTCAGTGGGTTAACGAACCGGCGTTGCCGTGAGCTGTGGTGTAGGTCGCAGATGCAGCTCGGATCCCGCGTTGCTGTGGCTCTGGCGTAGACCGGTGGCTACAGCTCCGATTCAACCCCTAGCCTGGGAACCTCCATATGCTGCGGGAGCAGCCCAAGAAATAGCTAAAAAGACAAAAAAATAAAGCGTATTTTTAAAAATTTCCTGTTTTAACAATAGTTTATTTTTTTGATCTGAGGTAGTTAATAAATATCTGAAGAATATATATATGTATTTTTTCGGGCCGCACCCACAGCATATTGGAAGTTCCCAGGCTAGGGGTCAAATCGGAGTTGGAACGGCTGGCCTACACCACAGCCACACCAACATCAAATCCGAGCCATGTCTGTGACCTCCATCGAAGCTTATAGCAACACCAGATCTGTAACCCATTGAGCAGGGCCAGGGATTGAACCCGTGTCTTCATGGATACTAGTCAGGTTTTGTTACCACTGAGCCACAGCAGGAACTCCTGAAGAATATTCTTAATAGTAAAGAAAGTTTTAGAATCTTTTGTAGTTCTAACCCTGTCTTCTAAGTGAACCCAATATATAATGAAATCCCACTGAGGAGACTACCTTTGTTCATGGTCTAGAATGGTTCTGTGTAGATGTAAAAAAAAAAAAAAAGTTACCATTTGAGGCTTAACACTTGTGACTCATCTAAATTATTTTCAAACAAATCTATGTTTAATTTCCTTCTATGTTATTTAATCCATACAGCATTACTCTTGCTTGTAAACATAAACTTAAAATTTTTCTTTCAACTCAACAACACTGAGTTCACCATTCACTTCTGTTACAACACCTCTAGAATACTCTCTTTGTTCATTCTTGTTTTCATTCAGTTTTATTCATTCTTCAGATTGCATCTGCATTTATCTGAAGAAACAAACTAAAAGTAAGTTCATTACTATAAGATTATGGGAGTTAAAACTTAGATCTCTTACAAACTCTTATTTAGGAAATGGGTTTTGTTTTTGTTTTTTTGTCTTTGTCTTTTCTAGGGCCCCACCCGCGGCATATGGAGGTTCCCAGGCTAGGGGTCTGATGGAGCTGTAGCTGCCAGCCTACGCCAGACCCACAGCAACTCGGGATCCGAGCCAAGTCTGCGACCTACACCACAGCTCCCCACAACGCCAGATCCTTAACCCACTGAGCGAAGCCAGGGATCAAACCCGCAAGCTCATGTTTCCTATTCGGATTCGTTAATCTCTGTGCCATGACAGGAACTCCGAGGAAGTGGGTATTTTAAAGCATTATTTTCTTAACCTGTTTTTTTTGGTTCAAGGATAGACTTCAGTGTTAGATTTGTCCTAATGATACATCATTAATATCTTTTTATTGTTGATGGAAAAAAGTGATGTTTTTATCAGACTTTGTTCATCAAAAATGTTATTTTTGCTCTTTGCTCTTTTAGTGCCAAAAAAATTTTCTCACGCTAGTGTTCATGTCTTCTTGCCATCTAAGATTTCCAATAAGTGACCTTTTAATATCATAGTGGTTTTTTCATAAACTTTAAACTTGGTGAGCCTTCATATTTATATAATATTTGGTTTATAATTACTAAATTAGGGGGAAATTATATACTTTGACAAGATCCTAAAAGAATGTTAAGGACTTCAGAGAGATATGCAGTATCATACTTGTACTTAAGAAATCAGAGTGAAAAGAAGAGGAAAGTAAGATACAGCCATGGCTAAAATTTTGCGTGCTGTAAAGGCCAGCATACTTCATTTGGAGCTAGGCCCCAAATTTGGCTCTTGACTTTATAGCCCCCTGACATAAAGCTGCCAGGTAAAATACAGGGTGCCCAGTTAAATTTCAGATAAACAACAAATAGTTTTTAGTATAAGTATGCTCTGTATTTTTATTTGCTAAATCTGATAGCCCTGCCACAAAGAATACAATGCAGCCTTTTTTTTTTTTTTTGCTATTTCTTGGGCCGCTCCCGCGGCATATGGAGTTGCCTGGAGTCCAGGCTAAGGGTTGAATCGGAGCTGCAGCCACCGGCCTATGCCAGAGAGCTGGATCCGAGCCACATCTGCAACCTACACCACAGCTCATAGCAATGCCGGATCGTTAACCCACTGAGCGAGGGCAGGGACCGAACCCGCAACCTCATGGTTCCTAGTCAGATTCATTAACCACTGTGCCACGACGGGAACTCCAAGCCATTCTAACTACTAAGTGATCTGGCTAAGCAATTTCACCTAAAATCCCAAGATTTCCTATTTAATTTCCTGAACCCCAGAAGACTTGTGCCAAAGAAATCGAAGTGCTCATTAGTATTTTTTACCCTAAGTACAGCTTATGGCCCTTAACTGTTTTGAGATTTGCAATTTTTTTCTAATGTAGCTTGGGGAAGAATTCTCAAACAAATATTCAAATTGTTTGGCTTATCTCATATCCTGCCAAACATTTTGACTTTTTGATGAGCATGAAAATAACCCTGTCCTGAGAGAATATATCATTTGCATCAGAGGTTGCATGGTGGGAATTTGAGCTCTTAAACCATATCCTCACTACACTTGTAGACATCACGTATAGCACGCTGTTCTGTCTAAATGAAAGAGCAAACCTCATGGAGTGTAGCAGTGACTGTTACCTTCCTCTGCATTGCACCCTGTTCTTTTCCTCTATGTACTGATGACAAGATTCACATGATTTGGGGATATGTGGCTGGATTGTACAACGAGGTAATATCCTTGTTGCCATTTCATCTGTACTTTTTTTTGTCCCATGTGTGCAACAGCTTGATGTGGGATCTCAGTTCCCAGACTAGGGATTGAACCCAGGCTGCAATGTGAAAGAGCCAAATCCTAACCACTAGACCACCAGGGAACTCCCATTTCATCTGCATTCTAACAATGGTCTAAGCCTTGGATAAAGATAAATTACTGGTGTGTTTGAAGTTTCATACACATATGAATATACCAGAGTTGCTTGGTCTTCAAAAGTTTTCATGGGAATTCATTGTATTCATTCTTACTTGTAGAATTGCTGACACCCTCATTCTTTTTTCAAACTGGCTCCTTGGTGTTTTTCCCCCTAGATATTGCTCTTTGGGCAGCTCATCTTCCTCTGAAAGCTTTTCCTGATTTTTTTATATGCCTCTTATATTTCTTTTTCTTTTTTTTTTTCTTTTTAGGGCCACACCCACTGCATATGGAAGTTCCCAGGCTAGGGGTCTAATCGGAGCTAGACTTAATAGCCGCTGGCCTACACCACAGCTCATGGCTACGCCAGATCCTTGACCCACTAAGCAAGGCCAGGGATCGAACCTGCAACCTCATGGTTCCTAGTCAGATTTGTTTCTGCTGAGCCACAACAGGAACTCCATGACTCTTGTATTTCTAGAATTATAATTTGGTATAGTTTAGTTTATTTTGAATATAAATTTTTGATACTTCACTTTTGGGGAAAAGTATCATTTTTCTTAAATTGCTTGATCACAAATTGTTTTTCCTGAATTTTAATTGTACTTTCTGTATTGTCCTTTGAGCCCCCCCCAAAAAAAACTAATACACTTTATTTTTTAGAGCAATTTTAGGTTGAGAGCAAAATCAAGCAGATAGAAGTTTCCATATGCCCTGTCTCCATACACAACATAACCACTCCCAATATCAGCATCCTGCACCAGAGAAGTATATTTGTTATGACAAATGAGCCTACGTTGGCATGTTATGATCACCCAAAGTCCATAATTTACATTAGGATTCACTCTTGGTGTTGTACATTCTATGAATTTTGACAAATGTATGATAACATGCACTCACCATTGTAGTATTAACAGTGTAGTTTCATTGTCCTAAAAATCTTATGTACTCTGTTTTCTTTTTAAACTTTTCTTGTCCTTTGGTACTATTTTGAACTTCAGCTCCATTGTAAAATAGAGGTTCGCCCTACAACTGTAAAGAAAAATATTGAAATAAATCTGATCCTAGCGTTGTTGTTTTTTTTTTCTTTTTCTTTTATTCTGACCTAACTTCAAACAGGTGATGGAAAGTGAAGAATTCATGTTGCTTCCAGCCAATCAACTCATTGATATAATATCTAGTGATGAACTTAATGTTCGCAGTGAAGAACAGGTGTTCAATGCAGTGATGGCCTGGGTCAAATACAGTATTCAAGAAAGACGTCCTCAGTTACCCCAGGTATGATAGAAATGCTTCTTGAAGTGACTGCTTTGTACTGGATGAAACAATATGTAGCTGACTTGCAAAAAATAAACCATTATCCTTTTTGTTAGACTGTAAGAAAGACCATCTCTTTCCCAATAATGGAGATAAGTGTTAAGCATTTTGTGTTTATCATTATGAACTTTTTGCTCCTTTGCTTCCTTCCTCTTTATTTTGTATCAACTCTAGGTTTGTGCTGTAGCACAAATCAGAACCTAAATGGCACAAAAAATGAGCAAAAGAAAACAAGGATGGCAATCATCATGCTTCCCTCCCCTATGGCTTAGAAATCCCACCACTATATGAAGATTAAAGTAATGAATGGGTCATTAAGTCTCACTAAATGAAATGGTTAATATTCTTATTCTGACCATAGCCCTTAGCAATTTAATAGGATATTTTTTTGAATTTAGAGTCCAGTCATATACGCTAATTATAGAAGAGCTTATAACATACTGTTGAAAGCATGTACTAGCATTCTAAAGTGATACTGGTGTGCTTTCAATTTTCTGATTATTCTAATTACTGAATTGGTAGTTAGAATAAATTTAGTATTTATGCCTTTCTTCTGTCTTCCTTATTTATTTGTTAGATCAATTGATTAATTCATTTAGATTCAGAACAATTGGAAACACAATATGTGAGCATGAGTTATGTATTCTCTTAAATATCTTGCAGATGGAAGTCTGTGCCTTTAATACTGTTTATTATCTCATAGGTGCTGCAGCATGTTCGTTTGCCATTGCTTAGTCCCAAATTCCTGGTGGGCACTGTAGGCTCTGATCCCCTCATCAAAAGTGATGAAGAATGCAGGTATAAATGACCCTGGATGGTAAAAATTAACTAAACATTCCTGTTTTCTCCTAATTTCCTTATTTGTACTGTTTTGTAAATACTGTATTTTTCAGTGATGAAGTCAGGGCAGTGTTTAACAGGTTTTTCTTCTGGGTAAGGGTCAAGAAGAGATGGAAGAAGAGGAGGACTGAACTGCTAGTATTCCATTCCATTAGTTTTTTATGTGTAGTGTTTATTGGTATAGACATGGCAACAAAGAGGTGGACTTCTAAGATTTTAATGCAAGCCACAGTAGAAACAACTCCAGATCCTTAACCTGCTGAGCCACAAGAGAACTCCTCATAATGTTTTTGTTTTTATTTTATTTTATTTTATTTTATTTTATTTTATTTTATTTTATTTTATTTTACTTTATTTTACTTTATTTTATTTTTAGGGCTACACCTGTAGCATATGGAAGTTTTCAGACTAGGGGTCAAATGGGAGCTACAGCTGCCAGTCTATGCCATAGCCACAGCAACACCGGATCTGATCTGGGTCTGCGACCTACATTATAGCTCACGGCATTGCCAGATCCTTAACCAACTGAGGGGGACTAGGGATTGAACCTGCATCCTCATGGATACTAGTTGGGTTTGTTTCTGCTTAGCCACAAGGGGAACTCCATTATGTTTTTTTGATCAAAAGAAATTCTGAATGCTTTTACAAGACAAATGGACAAATAGGACACCTATTTTATTGGGCTATCTTTATAATATATATAGAATTAATAAACTAACTAATCATTTTTTCCCCAGCATGTTCCATGTATTAAAATGAAAGAGTGAGTCAGTACTCAGAATTCTCCTTAAACTATATCAATCTTGGGATCTTCCTTAGTGACTAAACAAACTTGTTCTAGAATTGGAAATCCCTAGGACAGAGATAGAATATATATATTCACTTGCATTTTTCTGTAATCTGAAGCCTGTCCCTTTAACAGGAGATTTTACAGGGGGTTTTAGATGTTTATCTTTTAAACATAAAAAAAAGATAAATAGCAATTAATTCCCCCCAATATTGATAACAGCAGAAGGAAAACCATATGAATTGTGGATCCTGAAATCTGAAGAAACAATACAAAGGTGCCCCCTCTTATAAAATATAAATCAGATTGTACTGATTCCAATGCAGAACGTAAAGATACTTATGTGTAAGTCCCTTTTGAATTATTGTTTACTAGCCGTGTGACCTTAGTCAAGTTATTTAGACCTCTTTCTGCTGCAGTTCCTTCATCTATAAAATAGGGATAGTGATAGTATCTATTCCATTGGGCTGTGGTGGAGATTAAATGAGGTAATATGTTAAGACTTTGTTGTTGTTGTTACTGTTAATTTTGTGTTGGCTGCTAAGTATTCATTCTATTGCACTCTTTCTAGGAACCCCTAAGCAATTTAATTACAAACCACCTATTAAAAGATCATAGTCTTTGTTTTTAGCTGAGGAAGCTAGAAAGAATTCTTGGTCATCAACTTGGAGTTTTGGAGAGTTTTGTTTGTTTTTGTTTTTAGCATGAATAAACTCAGAAGGGGCCTTAGCAAAGTCGCATAACTGGGACATGCCTGGGACTGGTCCAACAGTAATAAATTACTCGTTGTAACATAAAATAATTAGAGAAATAATTAAAGTAATAGTGTAGTTTAGGAAACACTTTCAGAGTTGAGAGAAAACAGAGTTAAAAGATTGCATTTGCATTAGTCACTGAATCACTCAAAAGACTCAAGTGAAATAAGTCCATAAATAGTTTGAATTAGGATATTGTATCTAACAAGTATGATTACTAGGTTCTTTACATAAAGTACCTTAATAGAAAAAAAAACTGTCCATCCTAGTAGACTTGTTGAGAGTAAACTATTCATACACAACCTGATAGCAAGTTAATATTAAAGGACAGTAGAGTTTCTAGCAATCCAATCTTTTGACCTAGTTCTATTATTTTAATCAATCTAGCAGATCTCTAATGCCTTGACTGATGTGCTACTTTGTCAGTATCCTGCAAAATCTAATAAATTTGTTAGAAAGCAGTAACTATGCAGGCTGGTAATTAAGTTATAATCTTTAGTTTCTCATAAGTTATTGTTAGCCTCAGGCATATTGAGTTTTAGACTAAATTTGCAGTGAGATATGAAGTCATGATGGAAATACCAATCATTTCACAGCTAATAGTATGACTGGCATTGTTGCTGTCATGTTTGTGACCTTTTTAATATTGGCTGGCATTTGTGATTTGGTTTGATTTAATACTTGCTCCTTTTTACCATCTTATATATTCCTAAACCATATTGGGATTTGACTAACAGCATTATTTAAACATCTGGAATAAAAGCAGAATTTTTTCCACAGGGACTTGGTAGATGAGGCTAAAAACTATCTTCTGTTGCCTCAAGAACGACCGCTAATGCAAGGACCGAGGACAAGACCACGGAAACCTATCAGATGTGGAGAAGTACTGTTCGCAGGTTTGGATCTTAGTGTGACTAAACCGAATATTTTCCCACATGAGAAATTGTCATTTGAATAGTCCCTTGGACAGTTGTGACATCCACTTTCATAAGAGAAATACATAATAACATATGATGTATCTTGACTCTTAACTCATGATCCAACACTGGTACCCTCCAAAAGAGATTTATATAAATCTAAAAATGTCATACAGTGGATGTTTTGTTTCAATGAATACCACGCATTAATTTTTATTCCAGTGTGCGAGCCACCTCATAATTACACAGAACTGTCAAAAAAAAAAAATCTTAAACACAGAGTTCCTATTGTGGCTCAGTGGTTAACGAATCCGACTAGGAACCATGAGGTTGTGGGTTCGATCCCTGGCCTTGCTCAGTGGGTTAAGGATCTGGTGTTGCTGTGAGCTGTGGTGTAGGTCGCAGACATGGCTCAGATCTGGTGTTGCTGTGGCTCTGGCATAGGCCAGTGGCTACAGCTCCAATTAGACCCCTAGCCTGGGAACCTCCATATGCCACAGGAGCAGCCCTAGAAAAGGCACACACACACAACACACACAGAAAAATCTTAAAACAGTTTACACTCTTTCCTAGCTCTACTGTCCACCCTTAAAATCTCATGAAAACTTTCAATCTTAAATGGTTCACTTCTGTCCATGTAAATTCAGCTCCCTTACTCACTTGAATGACAACTTTCTCACTGTTTGGTAAAACTTCTCACTAATTCTATTTTAGTCCATTCAGACTGCTGTAACAAAAAACCATAGACTTGGGTGGCTTATAAACAACAGAAACTTATTTCTCTTAGTTTCGGAGGCTGAGACGTCCAAGATCAAGTTGCTGGCAGACTTTGGTGTCTGGTGAAGGCCCCCTTCCTCTCTCTTCACAGACTGACATCTCATGTTCTTGCTATGTTCCCAGGTGGAGGAAGAACATGGGATCTTTCCAAAGTCTGAATTCTCTTTTATAAGAGGGCTCTGCCCTCATGAACTAATAAGCACATCCGTCTAAGTCCCCACCTCCTGATACCATTGATGATTAGATTTCAGTATATGAATTTGGAAGGGACACAAACATCAGTCCATAGCAAGTTCTTTCACTTTAATTTTTTTCAAATCCTGATTCATGAAGCTAGCTGGAACCTATTATAGTCTTTGTATTTACACTTCGAAGTTCCAGTAATTCCATGGCTCTTAAATGTAGGCATCTTCAGATTCTCTTTTCCCATTTTGACATGTGAAGTGTTCTATTCCTTTTTGTCAGGGAGTTCTCTGCAATCACTGGAGCATAGTATGCTTTCCTATCAGCCTATCCACTTGCCTATCTTTTCCCCTCCAATTTTGTCTTCTCTTGGCATGTGAGAAGGTATTTTTCCCTACATTTTTTGAAGGAAAAATTGATAATTTATGTTTAAATTCTCCTTTGTAAATTTTTCCATGTGTTTCTTCACACAGACAGTTGCAACATTTCTTCAAAAAGAAAATTGTTGCCAAGTTTTCTTTTTCTCTAATCATCATTTTTTAAAAATTTTTCCTTCTTTCATTTTTTAAAAATTTTTATTGTAGTTGATTTACAATATTGTCAGTTTCTGCTATGCAGCAGTGACCCAGTTATACATGTATATACATTCTTTTTCTCACATTATTCTCCATCATGTTCCATCACAAGTGATTGGATTTTGGAGTTCCCATCGTGGCGTAGCGGAAACGAATCCAACTAGGAACCATGAGGTTGCGGGTTCAATCCCTGGCCTGGCTCAGTGGGTTAAGGATCTGGCGTTGCCATGAGCTATGGCATAGGTCGCAGACACAGCTCAGATCCCGCGTTGCTGTGGCTCTGGCCGTAGGCTGTCAGTAACAGCTCCGATTAGACCCTAGCCTGGGAACCTCCATATACTGCAGGTGTGGCCCTAAAAAGACAAAAGACCAAAAAAGAAAAAAAAGTAATTGGATATAGTTGCCTGTGCTATACAGCAGGAGCTCACTGCTTATCCACTCCAAATACAATAGTTTCAGTCTATTGACCACAAATTCCCAGTCCCTCCCAGTCCCTCGCCCTCCCCCTTGGCAACCACAAGTCTGTTTTTTGGTGTGGCTTTTTTTTTTTTTTTTGTCTTTTAGGGCTACACCCACGGCATATGGAGGTTCACAGGCTAGGGGTCCAATTGGAGCTGTAGCTACTGGCCTATACCACAGCCACAGAAACACCAGATCTGAGCCATGTCTGTGACCTACACCACAGCTCACGGCAACACTGGATCCTTAACCCACTGAGCGAGGCCAGGGATCAAACCTGCATCCTCATGGATCCTAGTTGGGTTCATTAACTCCTGAATCCTGATGAGAACTCCCCCCACAAGTCTGTTTTCCATGTCCATGAGTTTGTTTCCTTTCTGTAGATAAGTTCATTTGTGCTGTATATCATATAGTATTTGTCTTTCTCTGACTTACTTCATTTAATATGATAATGTTTAGTTCCATCCATGTTGGTGCAAATGGCATCATTTTGTTCTTTTTTATGGCTGAGTTCCTTCCCTTTTATTTTTTATTTTTATTTGTCTTTTCTAGGGCTGCACTGGCAGCATATGGAGGTTCCCAGGCTAGGGGTCTAATCAGAGCTGTAGCCGCCAGCCTACACCAGAGCCACAGCAACACTAGATCCGAGCCGCGTCTGCAACCTACACCACAGCTCAGGGCAATACTGGATCCTCAACCCCCTGAGCGAGGCCAGGGATCGAAGCCATAACCTCATGGTTCCTAGTCGGAATCGTTAATCACTGAACCATAACGGGAACTCCATGAGTTCCTTCTCTTTTAAAGAATTCCTTCATTCTTGTTTTAGATTTCAGGCAATTATTAAACTTTATTATTATTAATTCATCATGTACTTAACTCTTCTATACCCCCAGTATCCTAATGTTTCTGTTCATTGTTATTAACAGGTTTATTTCTATTATTCTTATTTACTACTGTGACTTTCATTCCTATGTATGCATGTGCCAGTACACATTCATGTATTCATGTGAGTTTGCCCAGACACTTGTTTGCATGCTCATAGTTCTGTACATCTGCCTCCTCACTCCCACATAGCATCTATAATTGCCATAAATTGGTGAATAAATTCATTGCCAAATCTGGTTAAGTTCCCAGGGAAGCTTTTATGACATTTGTTTAGCTTTGTTGGTTAAACTAGATAAATTATGTTTTTTGGGTCTTTTATTTATAGAAGTGGTTTGTTGTGCCAGCTACCTATTCATACAAGAATGCTGTAAGTTACATCAGAGTTTCTCTTTCCCCATTTTGAAAGTCAATTGTCTGTATTTTTTCATTAGAAGGATGTAAGATCTAATTACTTGATACCTGTAGTTTAGTTTCATGATGTCATGTTAGTTTCAGGAATTCTAGCAGTAGGGTCATCTTTGTGGAGGTAGATACATTGTTACCAAGATCTATTAACTATTTTATTTTGCTGTTAGTTATAGTGCCTGCAGTAGTGTACCTGATGGTACACTATTGTCCGTCTCAGCCTCAGGATATCTGGCAATGATTAAGAACTAGATTAAGGAAGAGGGGAGGATAATGGGAATTCAGGGGAAAATGGAACAGAAGAGAACCTCCCTGTGATCAAAAGCTAAAGACTAAGCCAAATAGATATATGAAAATTACATTTCAGAGAGTTCCCATCAGGGCTCAGAAGTAACGAACCCAGCTGATATCCACGAGGATGCGGGTTTGATCCCTGGCCTAGTTTAGTGTGTTGCGGTGAGCTGTGATCTAGGTCATAGGTATGGCTCAGATCCCACATTGCTGTGATTGTGCTGTAGGCCTGCAGCTACAGCTCCAGTTTGACCCCTAGCCTAGAAACTTCTATATGCTGCGGGTGCAGCCCTAAAAAAAGACCAAAAAAAAAAAAAAAGAAAGAAAGAAGGTACATTTCAGGCCCAGGGTTCCTTCTCAATTCAGTGGAGGGTACCAATCTAGTGGAACTAGTCAAAGTATACCTGTGGAAATGCTTACTGCTCTTAAGACAGTAATGTAACTCTATTAAATAGAAATTTAAACTTGACTTCATTTGAATTATTCAACAACCGGCATTTCTATCTTACTAGTTCTCACCATATTCTTTCAATGTGACATGATAATAAATTGTCAGGTGCCAAGTTTTCAGTGTTTCACTAAAATCTCATTTGTCCCTTTTGAGCAAATAATGGTTTATGAAATTGCACTTTGCCAGTTAAATTGGATCATTTTCATGATCTCAACTCTTGCTAATAATCTTATAATTTTATATTGCTGATTTGGTATCTATTCCTCTACTCTGTTGTTAACTACTTTAGAGCAAGGACCATTTCTGATTTATCTTTGTAGTTTCCAGACTGTGTAGCAATCTTGAAAGAGCAGGCACTCAATAAAGATTAATTGCATGCTGTTGATCCTGAGGAGCACTAGTGAGAAATTAGTGTAGACTCATCATGATTAATGGAAAAGGAAATTTAGAAAGCATTAATGGATACTAAAGCCACTTTGTATATGAAATTTTTTTCTTTTTCTATTTTTTAAGGGCTGCATCTGCCATCTGCCACATATGGAAGTTCCTAGGCTACGGGATGAATTGGAGCTGCAGCTGCCAGCCTATGCCATGGCCACAGCAATGCCAGATCCTTAACCCATGGAATGGGGCCAGGGATCAAATCTGAGTCCTTATGGATGCCAGTCAGGTTTGTTACTATTACTGCTGAGCCACAATGGGAATTCATGTTTTTCTAATTATAGAAGTGCCTACACAGGTAGTGTAGAATATTGATTAACAGAAAAACTCAAAGAAAAGTTAAATCATCTGTCACTATTAAGGTTTCTATTTTCATTTGTAGAGAAAAGCCATTGAGTCGTTTTCTTTATAGCTAGTATTGGTTGTCCCTGCTTTCTCAGTCTTTTTATGTTATCCCGATCTGAACTCTATTCTTGAGTGAATAGAGTTCCAATGTTCACAGACATTGTTTTAGATTTTGATCCATCTGTTTCTGTTTAAAACTTGATCCTTGATTTGCTTTGGTTTTTACTGGTATTTTGTTTTCATTATCTTTGGAATGCCATATTATCAATTCTTACTTAACTTTGGAAAATTGAATCTTCCTTTCCTCATCCCGGATGCCTAAGTTCAAATCTGTAATCTTAGTAGCTTTTTACTTGGGAGCATTTTACTCCTGCTGATGTCTTCTGGCTTGTCCTCTCATGCTTCTCAATTCTGTATTTGAGATTTTTAGTTTTCACAGACAGCAATTCTTAATCTAGATATTTTTATGAAGATTGCCTAATTTAAGGTAACAGTTTTTGACCAAGTCTACCTTTGAAGTAACTCTTTTTAGAGTCAACAGATGAAACTATATGTCCGCTTTTCAGCAATATTTTTCCTTCCATACATCACTCAACACAAATTGAGAGTTTCCACGGCAAAAACTAGTGCATACACTTTATTTTGCTAAGTACAGTATACTTGGTTTATAATAATAACTTGCTAGTTCTATCCCAGTTATGCCATCATCTGCTGCCTTGGAAATGATAATACACATAAAATTGCCATGAGGCAGTGTAACTGAACAGCCATTTCTTTTTCTTGTTTCCCCATGTCACAGCAAAGATTTAAATTTTACTTCCTGACAACTTATTTTTTTCTTTAGTATCAAAGAACACATTTTATGAAGTGATATTAATTTGATTTGGAGCCATGTAATCCAGTAAAAAGCTGATTTTAATGGTTTCCATTATAAAATTGTGTGTGAAGTTTAATGATTAGGCTATTTAATTTTTTCTCAAATACTTATATCCCTCACTTTTATAGCTAAATTTTGGAAGTTGTTTTCTCTGATATTGAGATTTCTAACATATATCCCAGAACAGAATTAAAATTTAAGCAAGTTGATATATACAAAACTTAATGTGATTTAGTATTAGTTGTATAACCCTAATTTAAATGAAATATTATAAAATAAAATGTATACAGCACATTGAGTTTTTTTTAATTGAGTATAGTTCATTTATAAGTACAGTTGTGTTTTGGGTGTACAGCAGATGACATATATATATATATATATATAATCTTTTTCAGATTCTTTTCCATTATAGTTTATTACAAGATACTGAATATAGTTCCCTGGGCTATACATATAGTAGGACCTTGTTATTTATCTGTTTTACATATAGCAGTGTATATGTGTTAATCCCAGCTCCTAATTTATCCTTCCTCCCCATTGCCTTTTTGGTAACCATAACTTTGTTTTCTATGCCTGTGAATCTCTTCCAGTTTTATAAATAAATTCATTTGTATCTTTTTTCAGATTCCATATATAAGTAATAGCATATGGTAATTGTCTTTCTCTAACTTCATTTAGTATGATCTCTCTAGTTGCATCCATGTTGCAGCAAATGGCATTATTTCATTTTTTATGACTGAGTAGTATTCCATTGTATATATGTACCCCATCTTCTTAATCCATTCATCTGTCCATAGATATTTAGATTTTTTTCATGTCTTGGCTATTGTAAATAGTGCAACAGTGAACATAGTGGTGCATGTATCTTTTTGAATTATAGTTTTGTGCAAATATATGCCCAGGAGTGAGACTGCTGGATCATATGGTAGTTCTATATTTAGTTTTCTGAAGAACCTCCAAACTGTTTTCTATAGCAGTTGTACTAGTTTATGTTGCCACCAGTAGTGTAGGAGGATTCCCTTTTCTCTATACCCTCTCCAGCATTTACTGTTTGTAAACTTTTTGATGATTGCCATTCTGACCAGTGTGGGGTGATCCCTCATTGTAGTTTTGATTTGCATTTCTCTGATAGTTAGTGATATTGAACATCTTTTCAGATGCCTGTTGGCCATCTGTGTGTCTTCTTTGGAGAAATGTCTATTTGGGTCATCTGTATGTCTTCTTTGGAAAACATATCATTTAGGTCTTATGCCCATTTTTTGATTGGGTTGTTTTTTTGGTGGTTGTTTGTTTATTTCCTTTTGGCTTTTTAGGGCCACCCACAGCATATAGAGGTTCCCAGGCTAGGGATCCAATCACAGCTACAGCTGCCAGCCTCCACCACAGCCACAGCAATGCCAGATCTGAGCTGAATCTGCAACCTACATCACAGCCTATGGCAACACCAGACCCTTAACCCACGAAGCAAGGCCAGGGTTCCTAGTCAGATTGTTTCCCCTGAACTACGATGGGAACTCCTGTTTTTATTTTTCAAATTGAGCTGTATAAGCTGTTTGTATATTTCAGAAAGTAAGACCTTGTCATTCACATCATTTGTAAATATTTTCTCCATTCTGTAAGCTTTTTGTTTTGTTTATGGTTTCCTTTGCTATGCAAAAGTTTATAAGTTTGATTGGGTAACATTTGTTCATTTTTGTTTTTGTTTCTCTTGCCTTTTAATACTGACCTAAAAAAACATTGGTACATTTTGTGGCAGAGAATGTTTTGCCTATGTTCTCTTCTAGTTTTATGGTATAATGTCCTATATTAAAGTATTTGAGTCATTTTGAGTTTATTTTTGTGTATGCTTTGAGAGTATATTCTCACTTCATTGATTTGCATGCAGCTGTCCAGCTTTCCCAATACCCCTTGCTGAAGAGCCTTTTTCCACTGTATATTCTTGCCTCCTGTGGTGAAGATTAATTGATCCTGGGTGTGTGGGTTTATTTCTGGGCTCTCTATTCTGTTCCATTGATCCATATGTCTATTTTTATGCCAGTACCACACCCTTTTGATTCCTGTAGTTTTATGTGAAGTCTGGGAGGGTTATATCTCCTGCTTGGTTCTTTTTTCTCAGGATTGCTTTGGCAATTCTGGGTCTTTTATGGTTCCATATAAATTTTATGATTATTTGTTCTAGTTCTGTGGAAAATGTCACAGGTAATTTGATAGGGACCACATTAAATCTAGCTTTGGCTATATGGCCATTTTAAAAATATTAAGTTTCCCAATCCCAGATCATGGGATAGCTTCCCATTTCTTTGAATTATCTTCAGTTTCCTTTATTTATGTTTTGTTGTTCTCAAGCATATAAATCTTTCACCTCCTTGGTGAGGTTTCTTACTATTTTTTGGTGCAGTTTTAAAAGGAATTATTTATGTTCCCTTTCTGATATTTCACTGTTAGTGCAAAGAAATGCAACAGATTTCTATATGTTAATCTTGTATCCTACTACCTTGCTGAATTTGTTTATGCATTCTAGTAGTTTTTGTGTGGAGTCTTTAGGGTTTTCTATATGTAGTATTATGTCATCTGCATTTAATAACAATTTTATCTCTTCCTTACCAGTTTGAATGCATTTCTTTTTTCCTCTTTTTGTCTGATTGATGTGGTTTGGACTTCCAATACTAAGTTGAATAGAAGTGGTGAGAGTGGGCCTCCTTGTCTTAATCCAGATTTTAGCAGGAAGGCTTTCAGCTTTTCACCATTGAGTATTACACTGGCTGTGGTTTTGTCATAAATAACTTTTATTATATTCAGATATGTTCCCTTTCTACCCAATTTTGTAAGAGTTTTTATCATAAATGGATATTGGACTTTGTCAGATGCTTTTTCTGCATCTATTGAGATGATCCTGTGGTTTTTGTCTTTTCTTTTGTTGATGTGGTATCACATTGATTTATATATGTTGGACCATCCTTGTGACCCTGAAGATGAATCCAGTATGGTCATAGTATATGATTTTTTTAATGTGTTGTTGGATTCAGCTTGATAATATTTTGTTGAGAATTTTTACATCTATATTTATAAAAAATAATGGCCTATAATTTTCTTTTTTGGTAGTGTTTTTGCCTAGTTTGGTATTAGGGTGATGGTGGCTCCATAGATTGTCTTTGGGAGTATTCCTTCCTCTTCAGTCTTTTGCAAGAGTTTGAGAAGGATCAGTATAAGTTCTTATCTGTGTGTTTGGTAGAATTCAACTTGTGAAGCCATATGGTCCTGGACTTTTGTTTGTAAAGAGTTTTTCATTTTTTACTTTTTCTTAATTAAACTATAGTTGATTTATAATGTTTTGCCAATTTTTCCTGTACAGCATAATGACTCAGTCTTACTTATATGCACTCTTTTTCTCATACTATCTTCCATCATGTTCTTTCCCAAGAGATTGGATATAGTTACCTGTCCTGTACAGCAGGACCTCACTGCTTAACCATTCTAAATGTAATAGTTTTTAAATTACAGATTCTGTTTCACTTCTAGTGATTGTTCTGTTTAAGTTATTTATTTCTTCTTGATTCAGTTTTGGTAGGCTGTTTCTAGAAATTTGTCCATTTCTTGTAGGTTGTCATATTTGTTGGCATGTAATATATTGTTCATAATATTCTTTTATGGTTCTTTGTATTTCTGTGGTGTCAGTTGTAATTTCTCCTCTTTCATTTCTTATTTTATTTGATTCTTCTCTCTTTTCTTCTTGGTGAGACTGGCCAGAGATTTGTCAATTTTATTTACACATTCTAACAACCAGCTCTTGATTTTATTGATTTTTTTCTGTTGTTTTTTTTTTTCAATCTATTTATTTCCTCTTGATTTCTATTATTTCATTCCTTTTGCTGACTTTAGGTTTTGTTTGTTCTTCTTTTTCTAATTCATTTGATGGTGGGTTGGGTTGAGATTTTTCTTGCTTCTTGAAGGCGGCCTGTATCTCTATAAACTTTCGATAAGAACTGCTTTTACTGCATCCCATAGATTTTGTAGAGTTTTGTTGCCATTATCATTTGTCTCAAGGTAAATTTGTTGAGGCCTGTTTTGTGTCCTAGTGTGTGGTTAGTCCTAGAGAATGTTCCATGTGCACTTGAAAAGAATGTATATTCTCCTTTTTTGGAAAGTCCTGAAAATATCAGTTAAATCTAACTGTTCTATTGTCTCATTTAGGATTTCTGTTGCCTTAGTGATTTTCTGTCGTGAAGATCTATCCATTGATGTCAGTGGAGTGTTAAAAGTCTCCTACTGGAGTTCCCGTCATGGCACAGTGGTTAACGAATCCGACTAGGAACCATGAGGTTGCGGGTTTGATCCCTGGCCTCGCTCAGTGGGTTGGGGATTCGGCATTGCTGTGAGCTGTGGTGTAGGTCGCAGACGTGGCTCGGATCCTGCGTGGCTGTGGCTCTGGTGTAGGCCAGTGGCTACAGCTCCAATTCGACCCCTAGCCTGGGAACCTGCACATGCTGCAGGAGCGGCCCTAGAAAAAGAAAAAAAAGGCAAAAAGACAAAAAAAAAAAAAAAAAAAAAAAGTCTCCTACTATTATTGTATTCCCATCAGTTTCTTCCTTTGTCTGTTTGTATTTGTTTTATGTATCTGGGGGCTCCTATTTTGGGTGCATATATGTTGACAAGAGTAATATCCTTTTCTTGTCTTAATCCTTCTATCATTATATAGTGACCTCCTTTATCTTTTTTTAGAAGCTTTGTTTTAATTATGACCCCCACCTTCTTGTCATTTTCATTTATATGAAATGTCTTTTTCCATCCCCTCCCTTTCAATCTATGTGTATGCTTTGCTCTAAAGTGAGTTTCTTGTAGGCAGCATATTATAGGCTCTTGTTTTGTTTTTTATAAATCCAATCTGTCATTCTATATCTTTTGATTGGAGTATTGAAGGTATTTATTGATATATACTTATTGCCATTTTAAACCTGTTTTCATGCTGATTTTATATTTCTTCTTAACCCTTTCTTATTTTTCCTTTTGTGGTTTCATAATCTTCTTTTGCATTATGCTTGTGTTCTCTTCTTTTTGGTTTCTGTTTATCTCTTGTATGTTTTTGATTTGTAGTTGCCCTGTTTTTCAAGTATGTTAACCTTTTCCTATAACTACTTGCTTTAAACTGGTTGTCATATAGGCTCAAACACATTCTGGGGGAAAAAAATCTATTTTCTTACTCTCCACTCACACATTTGATTTTGATGTCCTTTTTTACCATCTTCATGTTCATCCTTTTGCTATTTATTGTGGTTTTCATTGATTTCAAAGAAATTTTTTATTTTGTTTTTAATCTGTGCACTGGCTTATTTAAGTGCTTTACATTTGTGATTTTTCTCTTTCCTATAGATTCTTCTTTTCTACCTAGAGAAGACCTTTCACTGTTTCTTTTAGGATATGTTTGTTATTGCTCTATTCTTTTAGTTTTTGCTTGTCTGAGAAATTCTTTATCTCTCCTTCTATTCTAAATGATAATCTTGCTGGGTAGAGTATCCCAGGTTGCATATTTTTCCCTTTCTGGGCTTTGAATATATCTTGCCACACCCTTCTGTCCTGCAGCATTTCTGTAGAGATATCAGCTGATGGTCTTGTGGGGATTCCTTGTAAATAACTCTTTGTTTTTCTCTTACTGCCTTTAAATTCTATTTTACCTTTAACTTATGCCATTTTTATTATAATATGTCTTGAGGTCTATTTGGGTTCATCACGTTTTGGAACCTCTCTTCTTCCTATACTGGATATCAGAATCCTTTAGGTTTGGGGAACTTTCACCCATAATTTCTTCAAATACATTTTCAATCCCTTTTTCTCTTTCTTCTCCTTCTGGAATCCCTATTATGTGTAGATTGGCACACTTTATATTATCCTATAGGTCTCTTATATTGCCTTCATTTTGTTTCATTTGACTTTCTGTCTGCTGCTCTGATTGGGTGATTTCCATTATTCTATCATTAAGATCACTTTTGCATTGTTCTACATTATTCATTCTGTTCATTGCCTTTAAGCTCAGCTTTCATCTTGGTGAATGAGTTTTCTAATTTTTCTTTCTTCCTTTACAGTTTCTAGTTTCTTTTTCAGTAATCTGCATTTTTATCAATAGCCTTTCTTAATTCCTTCAGTATTTTCATATCTCCTTTTTGAACTCCTTCAGTCTTTTAGACTGAAGAACTTTGTTTCATTGTTTGTCCTTTCAGGAGAATTCTCTTTATCTTTTAATTGGGAATAGTTCCTCTGCTTCTTCATTTTACTTGTATTTCTCTTGCTCTATTAGCTTAGGAGAAACAATAATCTACTCTAGTATTGGAGGGCTATTTTTATATGGGAGTATTCCTTTGTAGCCTGCATGGTTTTAATATTTTTGGTATGGGGGCTGTTTTTAGTAACAGGATGTCTGCTGCCTGTTTCCTCAGTGTGTACTGGTCATTATCCCCCTGATAGGGCGTGTGGCTAGTGTTGTGGTGACCAGAGCCTTTGCTGGATATTGAGTGGTCTGCCTCTTTGTTCTGTGGTTCTCAGTGCTCTCGGGCAAGGTCTGTTCCATAGTTGTTGGAATAGAAGGCCCCAGATCCATTTCTGAGCTGCAGTGTGAGGTAGGCAAGAATGGAGCATTCCTGCTGGGAGAGAAGCCAATAAGTATTCCTTGGGCAGAGCTATTTACCAGGGAGTGTGCTCTGTGGTGTTGCCTGTGTGGGCTCACAACTACACTGTTAGCTCTGCCATCAGCTTTGGGAATGCTGGCATCCTGAGATGCTATGTTCACAAAGCTTCCAGCAGAGATCCTTAGGCCCTAATCCACCAAAGTCATGGGCCAGGGCCACAGTAGTCACACACATGGACCTACCATGGGAGCTATTAAAGTAGCTCAGAATCTGACCCTGCCTTGATATATACACACCCAGAAAGGCAGAGGTCACAATTTAAAGGGTAGAAATGAGTGATATATTCTATACTTTAGGAAAGGTATTCTCCTTACCATTTCTATTACTTCCCCAGTTGGTGGTTGGTGCAGTGGAGATGCCATTTCCAGTGTTGAACGATATGATCCACAGACCAATGAATGGCGAATGGTAGCTTCAATGAGCAAAAGGAGATGTGGAGTTGGGGTCAGTGTTCTTGATGACCTGTTATATGCAGTAGGAGGCCATGATGGATCTTCTTATCTCAATAGTGTTGAAAGGTAAGTAAGGCCAATTTGAAATTTCTCTATTCATATTGTTTTGTTTGAGATATTAATTAGATATATGACTTGGAGTTCTTGCTGTGGCACAGTAGATTAAGAATCCAACTGTGGAGGGGGAGGAAGATGGCAGAGCAGTAGGACATGAAGCTCACCCACTCCCACAGATATACTGAGAATGCATCTACATGTGGAACTCTTTGCACAGAAAATTTGCTAAACACTGACAAAAAGACCTCAGGATTATGATAGAGCAAGAAAAACTTCATGAAACCGAACAAGACAAAAGAAAGAAGAAAAAAGAGAGAAAAGAAGCAAGACAGGACCTGCACCCCTAAAAGGGAGCTGGAAAAAAGAAAAGCTTCTGTACCCTGAGAAGTTCCCCCACCGGTGAGGAGATCAGCTGGACAGAGGAGGAACTTTAGAGTATTGGAGGAGAACAAAGCAGAAGGTGTGGAGCAGTGAAAATGGAAACAATCCTCCACTAGTGGTCAGTGCTATGGCAGCCGTATGCTGGTGCAAGCAGGTATTGGGAACTAAAACTGGCTTTAGAGATTACACGCAAAGAGAGAGCTGAGGTTAGCTATGTGGGGAAAAACTGGGGTTGGCAGGGCAGAAACAGCCTGGAGAGTCTAGAGTATAGGGGAGTGACATTTGAGGGTGTAAGCTGAGGCAACCCATTCAGGCTTAGAGACTAGGCGCCACTGTTTGGGGGTGCTGGAGGGAAGGGGCGGGATCCGCTAATACAGCCTTGTCCCTGCAGGTGCTCTGAGTCTGAAGGACCCTGTCTGCTTCATCTGTGGGAGCCACCCAGCAGCAGATGCTGCCTAGCAACAGCTGGGGAGCATCCCAACTTATGGCAGCAGGCAGAGTAACCACCCGGGCAAATAACACAAGTTCCAGAGCTCCTGCCAGTGGCCTTGCAGCAGCCCATGCCAAAGGAGCCTCGAGAGGCCCCCTGGTACAAGTTCCCTGTGGGAGCCTCAAACTGGCCTACCAGGAAAAGCTGGCTGTACTAATTCTACACCAAGGGAGCTGCAAGAAGCCCATTGGTCTACATTCTGATCTGTGGCAGCTACAGAGAGCATTCCTGCCAGCAGCCAAGCTGGGATAGTGACTGCCAGAAGTAAAAGTCCTGCAGCTATAGAGAAAGCCATTTAGCAACAGTTAGGGAGCAGTCCCTGCCACTGGGGCTGCAGAGAGAGATACCTAGAGTGGCCAAAAAGGAGAGTAACTTCAGAGCAGCACCTGCCCCTCCAGCTGCAGAGAGCAGTCCCCAGAGCCTCCCTGGCTAAGAGAAGGGACCACAAGAGGTACTGCTGATGTTGCCAACTACAGGAAATAGTTCAGAGAGCTACCTAGTAGCAAGAGTGGTCTCAGGAACCACTGCTGCCCCCACATGCTACAAAAGCAATCCTGTGAACTTAGAGTACTGCCGCTTTCCTCACATACTCCCTAGCAGCCACTCAGCTCCAGGAGAGGTAGTGTGATACTGCTGCTCATATCATGTGCTCCAGGTACATGTGAACCACTACCATCCCTTAGAACTCCAGGACTGGACACCTGCTACATCTACATACCCGTTCTCAAGGGGACAGTAAACAGAAAGGTAGCCATTATGAGATGACAGGAAGTAACTTTCAGACAAAGGAACAAGACAAAACACACAAAAACAACTAAATGATGAGGAGATAGGCAATCTACCTGAAAAAGAATTCAGAGTGATAGTAAAGGTGATTCAGGATATTTCAAAATTAATTGAGACACAGATTGAGAAGTTAAAAGAAATATTTAACAAAGAGCTAGTGGATTTAAAGAGCAAGCAAACTAAGATGAATAGTACAATATCTGAAATGGAAAATACACTAGAAGGAATAGCAGGATAACAGAGGCAGAAGAATGAATAAGTGAGGTGGAAGACAGAGTGGGTGGAAATCACTGCCACAGAAAAGAATAAAGAAAAAGAATGAAAAGAACTGAGGAGAGCCTAAGAGACCTCTGGGACAACAATAAATGCACCAACGTTTGCATCAGGGATTCCAGAAGTAGAAGAGAGAGCGAGCCAGAGAAAATATTTGAAGAGATTATAGCCAAAAACTTCCCTGTTATGGGAAAGAAAACACTCAAGTTAAGGAAGCAGAGAGAATCCCATACAGTATAAACCCAAGGAAGAACACAGCAAGACACACTAATTGTAACTGACAAAAATTAAACACAAAGAAAAAATATTAAAAGCCACAAGGGAGAAGCAACAAATCACATACAAGGGAACCCCCGTAAGAATTAACAGCTGATTTTTCAGCAGAAACCTACGAGTCAGAAGGGAGTGGCAAGATATATTTAAAGTGATGAAGAGGAGGAACCTAGAACCAAGAATACTCTATCCAGCAAGGCTCTCATTCAGATTTGATGGAAAAATCAAAAGCTCTTCAGACAAGCAAAAGCTAAGAGAATTCAGCACCTCCAAACCAGCTCTCCAACAACTACTACAGGAACTTCTCTAAGCAGAAAAGGAAAAGCCACAATTAGAAATAGGAATATTACAAATGAAAAAGCTCACTGGTAAAGGCAAAGATAATATAAAAGTAGGAAGTAACCCATTGATAAATGTATCAAAATTAGCAAGCATGAGAAGTGGAGAGGACAAATGCAGAACATTGAAAATACGTTTGAAATTAATAAACCAGCAATCGGAAATAATTCTGTACACATATAGATGCTTATATCAAAATATAAGGGAACCAGAAATCAAAAAACTATAATGGACGCACACACAAAAAGAGAAAAATCAGGAGTTCCCTTTGTGGCTCAGTGCTAATGACCCCCAACTAGTATCCATGAGGATGCAGTTTCCATCCCTGGCCTTGTTCAGTGGGTTAAGGATCTGGTGTTGCTGTTGAGCTGTAGTATAGGTCACAGAAATGGTTTGGATCTGGCATTGCTGTGGCTGTGGTATAGGCCAGCAGTTGCATCTCTGATTCAACCCCAGCCTGGGAACTTCCACATACCACAGGTGTGGCTCTAAAAACACAAAGGAAAAAGCAATCCAAACATAACATTCAGCAAATCACAAGAGAAGACAATAAAAGAGGAAGGGAAGAAAAAAGACCCAAAATAACCATCCAGAAAAATTAAGAAATTGGCAATAAGTACATATTTATCCATGATTGCATTGAGTGTAAATGGAATAAATGCTCCAACTAAAAGACACAGACTGAATGGATACAAAAACAAGACCCGTATGTTTACAAGAGACTCACTTGAGATCTAAGGACACATACAGACTTAAAGCTAAGGGATGTAAAAAGGTCTTTCATGCAAATGGAAAAGCAGGAGTGGCAATACACCTATCAGACAAAATAGATTTTTTTTTTGGGGGGGTCTTTTTTTGCTATTTCTTGGGCCGCTCCCGCGGCATATGGAGGTTCCCAGGCTAGGGGTTGAATTGGAGCTGTAGCCACCAGCCTACAACAGAGCCACAGCAACGCAGGATCCAAGCCGCGTCTGCGACCTACACCACAGCTCATGGCAACGCCGGATCATTAACCCACTGAGCAAGGGCAGGGACCGAACCCGCAACCTCATGGTTCCTAGTCGGATTCGTTATCCACTGCGCCACGACGGGAACTCCCCAAAATAGATTTTAAAATAAAGAAGGTCACAAGAGACAAAGAAGGGCATTATGTAATGATCAAAGGACCAATCCAAGAAGATATATCAATTGTAAATATAATCACCCAACACTGGAGCACCACAGTATATAAGGCAGCTGTTAACAGTCATAAAAGAAGAAATCAACAGCAACACAGTAATATTGGGGGACTTTAATAACACCCCACTTACATCAATGGACAGGTCATCCAGACCGAAAATCAACAAGGAAACATAGGCTTAAATGACATGCTAAACCAGACAGACTTAACTGATATATATAGAACATTCCATCCCAAAGCAGCAGAACATACATTCTTCTCAGGTATACATATATACATGTAACATTCTCCAGGATAGATCACATCTTGAGCCACAGATCAAGCCTTGGTAAATTTTTAAAAATTGATATTATTTCAAGGATTTTCTCTGACAACAATGCTATGAGACTAGAAATCAACTACAAGAAAAAAAAAAAAAAAACAGCAAAAACCACAAACTCCTGGAAGCTAAGCAATATGCTACTAAACAACCAATGGATCATTGAAGAAATCATAGAGGAAATCAGAAGATACTTAGAGACAAATGACAGTGAAGATACAACAATCTAAAACCTATGGGACACAGCACATGAAGTTGTGAGAGGGAAGTTTATAGCAATACAATCTTATCTCAGAAAGAAGAAAAAAATCAAATAAACAACCTAACCTTACACCTAAAACATCTAGAAAAGGAAGAACAGACAAAGCCCCAAATTAGTAGAAGATATCATAAAGATTAGAGCAGAAATTAATGACACACAAACAATAGGAAGATCAATCAAACCAAAAGTTGGCTCCTTGAAAAGTCAACAAAATTGATAAACCTTTAGTCAGACTCATCAAGTTAAAAAAAGGAGAGGGTTCAAATCAATAAAATTAGAAATGAAAAGGGAGAAGTTACAACTGACACTGCAGAAATACAAAGGATCATGAGAGACTACTATGAGCAACTACATGCCAATAAAATGGACAACCTAAAAGAAACAGATTCTTACAAAGGTACAATCTACCAAGACTGAACCAAAAAGAAATAGAAAATATGAATAGACCAATCATAAGCACTGAAATTGAAAATGTGATTTAAAAACTTGCAAAAAACAAAAGTCCATAGACCTGATAGTTTCACAGGTGAATTCTCTCAAACATTCACAGATTTAACACCTATTCTTATGAAACTCTTCCCAAAAAATAGCAGAGGAAGGAACACTCTCAAGCTCATTCTATGAAGCCGCTATAACCCAGATACCAAAACCTGACAGAGGTACCACAAAAAAAGATTACAGGCCAATATCACTAATGAACATAAATGCAAAAATCCTCAACAAAATATTCACAAACAGCATCCAAATATATATGAAAAAGATCATACACCATGATCAAGTGGAATTTATCCCAGGGATGCAAGGGTTCTTCAATATCTACAAATCAATCAGTATGATACACCACATCAACAAACTGAAAAAAACCATATGATCATTTCAGTAGATGAAGAAAAAGCTTTTGACAAAATTCAACATCCACTCCTGATAAAAACTCTCCAGAGAGTGGGCATAAAGGGGAACTACCTCAATATAATAAAAACCATATATGGCAAACCCACAGCTAACATTCTCAATGTGAAAAACTGAAAGCATTTCTGCTAAGATCAGGACACACCAAGGATGTCCACTTTCACCGCTGTTATTCAACATAGTTTTGGAAGTCCTAGCCATAGCAATCAAAGAAGGAAAAAATAAATAAATAAAAGGAATCCAAATTAGAAAAGAAGGAATTCCCATTGTGGCTCAGTGGTAACAAACCCAACAAGAATCCATGAGGATGCAGGTTTGATCCTTGGCCTCACTCAGTGGGTTAAGGATCTGGTGTTGCCGTCAGCTGTGGTGTAGGTCACAGACATGGCTCAGATCTGGTGTTGCTGTGGCTGTGGTATAGGCCAGCAGCTACAGCTCTGATTCAACCCCTAGCCTGGGAACTTCCATATGCCCCGGGTGTGGCTCTAAAAAGGAAAAAAAAAAATGTGTGTGTGTGTGTGTATGAAAAGAAGTAGAACTATCCCTGTTTGGAGATGACATGATACTAGCTAGAAAGTCCTAAACGGTCTACCAGAAAATGGTTAGAGCTCATCAATGAATATGGCAAAGTAACAGGATACAAAAGTAATGCACAGAAATTGATTGTATCTCTATAAACTAACAATGAGAGATCATGAAGAGAAATTAAAATTAGGGAAACCATCCCTTTTACCATTGCATCAAAAAGAATAAAATACCTAGGAAGAAAACCTACCCAAACAGACAAAAGATCTGTACTCTGAAAACTATAAGATGCTGATGAAAGAAGTCAAAGATGACACAGATGGAAAGATATACCATGCTTTTGGATTGAAGAATCAATATTATCGAAATGACTATACTAGCCAAAGCAATCTATAGATTCAGTGCCATCCCTATCAAACTACCAATGACATTCTTCACAGAACTAGAACAAAGTATTTTAAAATTTGTTTGGAAACACAAAAGACCCTGAATAGCCAAAGCTATATTGAAAAAACAGAACTGGAAGAATCAGACTCCCTAACTTCAGATTGTAATACAAAGCTGAAATCTTCAAAACAGTATGGTGTCAGCATAAAAACAGAAATATACATCAATGGAATAGGATAGAAAGGTTAGAAATAAATCCAAGCATCTATGGTCAACTAATCTATGACTAAAGGAGGGAAGAACATACAGTGGAGGAAATATAGTCTCTTCAATAAGCAGTGCTAGGATAACTGAACAGCTACATGTAAAAGAATGAAATTAGAACTTCTTTAACACCATACACAAAAATAAACTCAAAATGGTTTAAAGACTTAAATGTAAGGAGTTCCCGTCGTGGCGCAGTGGTTAACGAATCCGACTAGGAACCATGAGGTTGCGGGTTCGGTCCCTGCCCTTGCCCAGTGGGTTAACGATCCGGCGTTGCCGTGAGCTGTGGTGTAGGCCAGCAGCTATAGCTCCGATTCGACCCCTAGCCTGGAAATCTCCATATGCCACCAGTGTGACCCTAAAAAGCAAAACTAAAAAACATAAAAATAAAAATAAAAAACCATTGGAACCTAATTAACCTCAAAAGCTTTTGTACAGCAAAGGAAACCATTTTTAAAAAAGCAAACCATGTAACCAACAAGGGCTTAGTCTCCAAAATATACAAACTGCTCATATAGCTCAAAAGCAAAAAAAATAAAACAGGACAAAACAAAACAAAAAAACAACCCAATCAAACAATGGGCAGAAGACCTGAATAAAAAAAAACTCAATTGAAAAATGGACAGAAGACCTAAACAGACATTGCTCTAAAAAAGTCATACAGATGGCCAAGAGGCACATGAAAAAAATGCTCAATATCACTAATTATTAGATAAATGCAAAACAAAACTATAATGAGGTACCACCTCACATCAGTCAGAATAGCCATCATTAACAGGTCAACAAATAACAAAGGCTACAGAGGGTGTGGAGAAAAGGGAACCCTCCTATACTTTTGTTGAGAACATAAATTTGGTAACAACCACTATGGAAAACAGTATGGAGGTTCCTCAGAAAACTAAATATAGAACTACCATATGATCCAGCAATCCCACTCCTGGGCATATATCTGGACGAAACTTTCATTTAACAAGATGCATGCATCCCTATGTTCATTGCAGCACTATTCACAATAGCCCAGACATGGAACAACCCAAATGTCCACTGACAGATGAATGGATTAAGAAGATTTGGTACATATATACAATGGAATACTACTCAGCCATAAAAAGGACAAGATAATGCCATTTGCAACAACATGGATGGAACTAAAGATTCTCATACTAAGTGAAGTAAGTCAGAAAGAGGAAGACAAATACCATACAATACCACTTATATGTGGAATCTAAAATATGGTACAAATGACCCTATCTACAAAACAGAAACATCATGGACATGGAGAGCAGACTTATATTTGCCAGGGTGGAGTGGGGAGAGAGTTGGATGGACTGGGAGTTTGGAGTTGGTAGATGCAAACTATTACATTTAGAATGGATAAGTATTGGGGTCCCACTGTACGGCACAGAGAACTGTGTCAAGTCTCTTGGGTTGAACATAATGGAAAATAGTATAAAAAAAAAAGAGAATGTATATCTATGTGTGGCTGGGTCACTTTGCTATACAGCAGAAATTGAAGGAACATTGTAAATCAACTATACTTAAAATTTTTTTTAAGTATAGTTGGCTCAGGTTGCTGTGGAGGGGAGGGTTCAATCCCTGGACCAGCACAGTGGGTCAAGGATCCAGCATAGCCACAGCTGTGGTGTAGGTTGCTGGTACAGCCATAAGTTTAAAAAAAAAAAAAAAAAAAAAAAAGTGAAAAAGAAACAGGGAGTTCCCATTCGTGGCTCAGCACTAACGAACTCAACTAGTATACATGAGGATGTGGGTTTGATCCCTGGCCTCAATCAGTGGGTTAAGGATCTGGTGTTGCTGTAAGCTGTGGTGTAGGTCACAGATGCAGCTCAGATCCTGCGTTGCTGTTGCTGTGGCATAGACCAGGAGCTACAGCTCTGATTCACCCCCTAGCCTGGGAACTCCCATATGCCATGGGTGGGACCCCAAAAAAAAAAGAAACATAAAATTTAAAAATTGTTCACAAAGAAAAAGAAACAGATGTGATTTGTTGCTTTAGTATTGTTCTGTAGCATTAGTTGGCAGCCTAGACCACTTGGTGTGACATAAGAGTCTTTACACTCTGACCTCTACCTAATTTTCCAGCCTGGCTCCCCTGGCACACGACTATTGCCTAAAAATGCTAGGGCAGACCCACCAAACTTCTTGCAGTTCCTTGGACATGCTATCCTTTTTCTTGCCTCTTTGCCTACGTTTATGAAAGTTATTCTGTGCTGGAATATCTCTTCAAGACTCAAATGTTACTTCTTATATAAAGCCTTATCTGGCACCTTACAGACAAGTTAGTTACTCTTTCCTCTGCTTTGAAAAGTATTTTGAACATACTTGTACATATTACATTGGCTATAATTGTTGAAACGTCTTTTCCCATATCTATCACAATGCCTGGCACATTGGATACCTACAGTCATTGATTTTTTTGAATAACTTGGTAGTTTCTTGCTTTCACGCACCCTTTTTCATTCTGCTGCATTGATTTACAATAATTCTTGATACTTCCCAAACATATCTGCCAAACCCTGCAGCATATCAGGATCTAGAGAAATAGACTGTATAACTGAAAAAAAAAGAAAAACAGAAGGATCAGCTATATAGAAGTTTACAAAAAAAAAAAAAAAGGCACAAGTTAAAAACAAATTGTTGAGTTAAATAAGAGTGGAAATGATTAAATATTTACTACTTAGTAACACTTAAGCCCATATATATCAAAATATGGGGAATGCAACAAAAGTAATATTCAGAAGCAAATTTATATACATTATAACATATGCATTCATTTGAAAATTAGATGGGAAAATAAATCATGCTTTTAAATCAAGAAGTTATAAAAAGAGTAACAAAACCCAAGAAAATAGGAAGAAAAACTAATGAAATTAAAAACACATAAAATTGATAAAGCTACAAAAAGAGCAATTTGATGGTATTTTTTTTTTTTTTTTTTTTGTCTTTTTGCTATTTCTTTGGGCCGCTCCCACGGCATATGGAGGTTCCCAGGCTAGGGGTCGAATCGGAGCTGTAGCCACTGGCCTACACCAGAGCGACAGCAACGCAGGATCCGAGCCGCGTCTGCAACCTCCACCACAGCTCACGGCAACACCGGATCGTTAACCCACTGAGCAAGGGCAGGGACCGAACCCACAATCTCATGGTTCCTAGTCGGATTCGTTAACCACTGCGCCACGACAGGAACTCCTGATGGTATTTTTTAAAATTAAAAATGAGTATACTCTGGAGTTCCCATGTGGCTCAGTAGGTTAAGGATATGGTATTGTCATTGCAGTGGCTCATATCACTGCTGTGGCACAGGTTCAATCCCTGGCCCAGAAAATTCCTCATGCCATGGGTGTGGCCAAAAAACAAATGGGAAAAAAAGTGAATATACTCTTTGCCCCATGATTTTGCTTCTTATCATCTGTTTGCACAAGGAGAAATATACAAGGATAATCACTGAATTTAATAATAAAATGTCAGGAGTTCCCGTCGTGGCGCAGTGGTTAACGAATCCGACTAGGAACCATGAGATTGTGGGTTCGGTCCCTGCCCTTGCTCAGTGGGTTAACGATCCGGCGTTGCTGTGAGCTGTGGTGTAGGTTGCAGGCGCGGCTCGGATCCCGCGTTGCTGTGGCTCTGGCGTAGGCCGGTGGCTACAGCTCCGATTCAACCCCTGGCCTGGGAACCTCCATATGCCGTGGGAGCGGCCCAAGAAATAGCAACAACAACAACAACAACAAAAGACAAAAGACAAAAAAAATAAATAAATAAAATAAAATAAAATAAAATGTCAGAAACAGTGTAAGGATACATCAATAAGAATATGATTTAGCTAATATATGGCATACAATATAATGAAAGTTCAAAGGAAAATCTAGAGCTATATCTGTTATCATGAATAGATCTCAGAAATATGTTGAGTGAAAAAGCAGAGCCTAATGTGTGATATTACTTATGTAAGGAAAACATGTTTGCATGTAAAGAAATAGACAAATGATAGATACATTAGATAGATAGATAGATAACCTATTTAAAATTATTTTACTGAAAGTCTTGAAAGAGGTACACCAGATCAAAAGGAGAAGAGACCAGGAATTGGGTGGAACTCAAATTTATATTTATAAATATAAAAATATATTTATAACATTCTGAAAAAATTATAAAGAAAATATATTCATATATAAGTTTAAGTAAAATAATTTCAGAAAATAAAAACATAAATTAGATTTCCATATGTTTATTTATTAATCAGCCTATTTAGGAAAAGAATAGATATCATGTTATATATCATTGAATATGTAAATATCGCTAGACTTTCTTTGTGTAATATAAACTGTTCTTGTGTTTTCTGCAGATATGATCCCAAAACAAACCAATGGAGCAGTGATGTGGCTCCTACAAGCACCTGCAGGACAAGTGTCGGTGTGGCAGTGCTTGGAGGCTTTCTCTATGCTGTGGGTGGCCAGGATGGCGTGTCTTGCCTCAACATTGTTGAGAGGTGATTTTTAAGTCATTTTCATTTTTTTAAAAGAATATAGAGGGCCCTAAAAAAAAAAAAAAAAAAAAAAAACGAAAAACAATTTAGGACAATAGGGGATACAGTATTCAGGAGATTTCCCCTGGGCTTTAAGGGAAAGTTTTCAGTTAACCTGAAAGTCTACGAAGATGAAAGATAAAACCCAGTTTTTTAAATTATGTGTTATACTGATTGAGCCTAACATTGAAGTGCTGGAATTACATTTTATAAATTATATCAGGGCATACCACTTCTGAAATCTGTTGGAGTTTTTTTTCTACTAGTACTTGGAATGACTTTGCTTAGACTTCCTCCAGAAGATGATTAAAGAAATACCTTCTCTAGCACATCTTATGAAAACTCTGAAGTATTTTTTATATGGGTTCTCATTTATTTATTTATTTATTTATTTTTTCTTTAGGGCTACACCTGTGGCATATGGAAGTTCCTAGGCTACAGGTCAAATCAGAGCTGCAGCTGCCAGCCTATACCACAGCCACAGCAACACTAGATCCAAGCTGCATCTGTGACCTACACTATAGCTCATAGCAACGCCATATCCTTAACCCACCAAGTGGGGCTAGGGATTGATCCTGCATCTTAGTGGATACTAGTTGGGTTCGTTACCACTGAGCCACAATGGGAATTTCTCTTCATTTATTCTTGAAGTGTACTTAGAGAAATCTTGGTGGGATACCATGGTTTACTTTATACTTTTATTAATCAGTTAATTTTGGTGTAGATTCTGTTCTTCATTTCTTACCCCATCTTATTTTGATCATTCTTAGAGATTAAATTTTGGAGCCTCATGTGCTATGATTACTGGCAAGAACATACTATACCTCACCCTCACTTCTTTTTTTTTTTTGCTTTTTAGGGCCACACCTGCGGCATATGGAGGTTCCCAGACTAGGGGTCCAATCGGAGCTATAGCTGCCAGCCTACACCACAGTCACAGCAATGCAGGATCCAAGCCGCATCTGTGACATACATTATGGATCACAGCAACGCCAGATCCTAACCTACTGAATGAAGCCAGGGATCGAACCTGCAACCTCATGGTTCCTAGTCGGATTCATTTCTGCTGCACCATGACAGGAACTCCCATCCTCACTTCTTTTGTCTTTTTGCCTCTTCTAGGGCCGCACCCTTGGCATGTGGAGGTTCCCAGGCCAGGGGTCTAATTGGAGCTGTAGCTGCCAGCCAGCCTATGCCAGAGCCACAGCAACGGGGGATCCGAGCCGTGTCTGCAACCTACACCACAGCTCATGGCAACGCCGGATCCTTAACCCACTGAGTGAGGCCAGGGATCAAACCCACAACCTCATGGTTACAAGTCGGATTCGTTAACCACTGCGCCACGATGGGAACTCCCCCATTCTTACTTCTTAAAAAGAAATGAATTTTTTTTTAAGTAGCATTTACTAGTTGTGTGCCATTGTTTAAATTCAAGAGTTTAACTTTCTCTTAAACAGAGATAAAGTTGTAAGTAATAACTCTTGAAAGCAATGCCATTTCCCTTTTATATATCAAGAAACTTATTCTTCACTTTCAAAATCATGTATAATTTTTTCATCTCTCCAATTCCCATATAAAAACAGAGCAATAAACAGAAAAGCTAAAAACCTACAGGCAAGTTATGGACTTAGTTGTATGACTCTTTGAATATATTTAACACTACTGAACCATACACTTAAAAGTGGGTATAATGGCAAATTTTATGGATATTTTGCCACAATTAAAAAAAAAAAAACAACCCTATGTACAACATTTTAAATGAACTAGGGGAAAGGGCATCCGCATAAACATTAAAACACAAATCGGCAAAGACAAAATCCCAGTAGCCAGGAGACCTACATGACATCATTGTACAAGAGAAACAGCAAGAAGCAATCAGAAGTCTGAGAGAGGTAAGAACAGAACAACCCCCCTCCCAAAGTAGCCAATATATATTTATTAGAAAGTATGAAAGGAAAATTTATGAACAACAGCTAAAATTCAAAAAGGTTTAGCTCATTCCCAATATGGAGTAAGTGCAGGGGACCTGCAGTAAGATTTGAAGGATTTATTAGAGTTTCTCAACCTCAGTGCTACTGAAATTTTGGATAATTTCAAAAGATAATTCTTTCAGGGGTTTTTTTTTTGGCGGGGGGGAAGGTTTGGGGGCATCCTCTGCATTATGGAATGTTTAACAGAATCCTTGGCCTCTGTCCACTAAGTGCCAGTAGCACATACCTGGTGGTAACAACCAAAAATGTCCTGGGGTTGAGGGGGTGGCTGGAATTGGAGGCCCAATCACCGCAGTTGAGAACCAGCGGGGCTAAAGCCACCTAGTCTCTAGGAATCCTCAAGACTGACCAGCTAGGACGGCCTTTGGGGAATAGGGCCCACACTTTGGGGAGTAGAGTCAAAATTGAGCAGGACAAGGATAACAGATACAATAAAAAGAGAAGGCCAAGCTAAAACTAGAAGCAATGAAGAAAGCCAATAAATTTCAGGAGGCAAACCACTATTTTATATTAATGTGAAAAAAATAAGAGGATGCTCCATGAAGTTGGAAATATTACCACAATCCATTCCTCCTTCTAAAAGTTAAGGAAAACTCATTCCATGTAAAAATGAGCAACAGCAATGTATTGAGGTTAGGTCTTATACAAAGCTGATATATGTAGAGAGAATATACAGAATAACATATCTGTAGAGAATAAAAGCACACCACAAAGACATACCTACTGAACAGATCAAAACTATAACTATGTGCTAAAATAATTAGGAAAACAATGCAAGATATGAAAACATACAAAATTAGAAAAGATCAGAAATAAAATGATGAAACTCTGAAAAATACTAGCAATGTAAAAAAAACCCTCCTATCAGAAGTTTAAACTAGAATAAATAAGCATAACAGATAAGCATACCAAAAGAAAAGGAGAAGGTGAAAACAAGGAAAGTTTTTTTGTTGTTTTTTTAGGGCCTCACCAGTGGCATATGGAGGTTCCTAGGCTAGGGGTCGAATCAGAGCTGCAGCTGCCAGCCTGTGCCACAGCCACAGCCATATCAGATCCAAGCCTTGGCTGCAACCTACACCACAGCTCACAGCAATGCCAGATCCTTAATCCACTGAGCAAGGCCAGGAATCAAACCTATGTCCTCATGGATGCTAGTCAGATTCATTTCCACTGAGCCATGATGGGAACTCCGAAAGTTTTAAAGATAAAAAGAAATAAAGAGGTAAAAAGGATTTGAGAGATTGCAACAAATATTGAAGGCAGGTGAAAAATCCAATATGCAGATTATAGAAGTCCATGAGGAAAAAAAAAAAAAAAGGAAGAGAACAGAACAGATGCTTCAAAACTATTTCATTCATTTTCCTGGTTTTCTTTTTTTTTCAAATTGAAATGGTTTGTTGAAAGAATACACTATATCTTCTGAATACTGACCAAGAACAATGAAGACATATTCTATAAAATTACTGAACCTTGAAGAAAAAGGAAAAAAATCCTTTAGTCATCAACAAATTTTTGATGTATTTTATATGTTCCTTATTTATCATCAGATTTTTTAAAAGTAATACTTTATGCCAGTAGAAAATGAAGTAGCATTGTTAAAATAGTCAAAGAAAAATGTAACCCAAGGATTTTATACCTAGAGAAACTGATGAAATATAAAAGAATTCTTTTGAGGATTCTACTAAGAGAACAAGCCTCAGCCAGATTCCTGGAGAGATACTAACAGAATGATAGTGAACATTCAACCTAAAGTAAACTGGAAAACTATGACTAAAGGAGAGGATGTAGCATGCACTGACTGTATGCTCAGTCAATGTAAATTAGTTTAACTATTTTTTTTTTAAGTGGGAGGAGAATGGAAAGAGACATGCAACAAGAAAGTCTATTGTTCTTGGGGATATCTGCGTAATAATATTACTGTTTTAAGACTGTTATGTGTATAATGCGAAATAAAAGAAATGAGTATGGGTTATGATTCTGTCATCTTCCTATGTCCTTGAAAACCAGGTCTTTTGATATGAAAAAATATGGATGTAGACTAGAAGAGGTTAAGTAAAACACCTTGTGGTCCTAATTTGAATTTGAATTAAATTTCTCTTTTAAAAAATTATATTGTAGCTCTGTCAACTAGAAATAATAACCAACCAAGTCTAGAAATAATGACTAACCAAGTCAGTGAACATCTCCACTCCCTCACTGGGTCCTGAAATGGTATTTCCCACTAAAAGAAACCAGAGCTTCTTGGAGAAATGCCTGATTCCAGATTTAGGATAGTGATGTACAGATGAGCCTGAACCATCTTATCATACCAGACTGTAAGCAAGCTATCAAGGATTACTAGATATCAAAAAGACTCAAGAGCCAACTTGAAGATGTTCCCATTAACCAAAGATGAGACCATTTTAAGTTTAAAAGAGATAATAATTGTAATTGATTAAAATCCAATAAATATATTTAAATCTATGAGTCCCTAATTGGTTACTTTTGGAAGATCGTAAGGAATAAATTTGTTATCGTGAAAACTAGTAAATAAAGTGAAGGAAGCAAGCATAAATCCAGGCTTTCTTATACGAACTGTATCACATATGAATTGGGTAACAAAATAGTAGATAAGATTGTTTCTCTCTTTTTTGTTTTTTCCTCTTTTTCTTTTTAGGGCTGTGAAGTTCCCGGCTAGGGGTCAAATCAGAGCTGCAGCTGCTGGCCTACACCACAGCCATAGCAATGCCAAGTCTGAGCCCTTTATGACCTACACCATAGCTTAGCAAGGTCAGGGATCAAATCTGCATCCTCATGGATATTAGTCTGGTTCTTAACCTGCTGAGCCATAACAGAAATTCTGTTTCTTTTTAAAAAGTATTCCAGAGTTCCTGCTGTGGCACAACAGGATCTACAGCATCTTTGGAATGAGAGGATGCAGGTTTGATCCCCTGCATGGCTCAGCAGGATCCGGCATTGCTGCAAATGGGCATAGATTGCAGTTATGGCTTGGATCTGATCCCTAGCCCAGCATCTCTGGAGAGGCCAAAAAAGAAAAAAAAAAAAGTATTCCAGTAAAAGAAAATAAATGATAGGATTTTACCATAATGCAACTTCAGTAAGTTAATGAACCTACACATTAATAATTAATAGCTGCAAACACATCACCTTCTGTAGTGTAGAGTCAGTCAAATCCATATTGTGGAGGAAACTGCACGTCAAATGCCTCAGATTCTAAAACCTAAATTCCAGCAGTAGGAGAAGAAGAGAGAGAATGGAGGGGAAACCTATAGATAAAAAGAGACTTTAAAAAAATACAAGAAACAGGGAGTTCCCGTCGTGGCGCAGTGGTTAACGAATCCGACTAGGAACCATGAGGTTGCCGGTTTGGTCCCTGCCCTTGCTCAGTGGGTTAACGATCCGGCATTGCCGTGAGCTGTGGTGTAGGTTGCAGACGCAGCTCGGATCCTGCGCTGCTGTGGCTCTGGCGTAGGCCGGTGGCTACAGCTCCAATTGGACTCCTAGCCTGGGAACCTCCATATGCCGCGGGAGCGGCCCAAAGAAATAGCAACAACAACAACAACAAAAGACAAAAGACAAAAAAAAAAAAAAAAATACAAGAAACATGTAATAAGTAAGTGTCTAGGGATGCACACTTGGGTGATAAACTCTAAAGAAAAGCAAGGGGAGTTCCTGTTGTGCGACAGCAGAAACAAATCTGACTAGGAACCATGAGGTTGCAGGTTCGATCCCTAGCCTGGCTCAGTGGGTTAAGCATCAGGCCTTGCTGTGAGCTGTGGTGTAGGTGGCAGACGTGGCTTGGATCTGGCATTGCTGTAGCTGTGGCATAGGCCTTCGGCAACAGCTCCAATTAGACCCCTAGCCTGGAAACCAGTATGCCTCAGGCGCAGCCCTAAAAAAAAAAAAAAAAAAAAAAAAAGACAAAAGACCAAAAAAAAAAGAAAGAAAAACAAGGAAGTGATTACTGTATAAAGTCAGGACAATGGTTACCCTAAGGGGAGGAAGGCTTCGAGATTAGAAGGGGACACATGGAAGGGCTTCCAGTGTGGCAGGCAAAGTTAACTTTCTTGGCCTCGATGGTAGTTACACGTGGACTTGCCTAATATTAACTCATTATAAACTTTAGATTCATTTTGAAGGTCCTTCTGTATCCATGTTTTACTTTACAATAAAATGGTTTTAAAAGTTAAGCAAAGGCTTCTGCTTCCAAGTAGAAGAAAAAAATGACAAAGTACAAATATATCCTTTAAAACACCAGAGTCGTATGGAATAACAAAGACTAGATGAATTAAAATGCCATTGAAGAAAGAGCCCACCTTATGTGAGCTGAGATCATCAAATGTTTTCTTCACTGGGCACATTTGCCAAGTCTTAATATGGGTTGACTTTTGGACTTGGTCTAGGCAGAGGGATTCTCCCGAGGAGAGAGAAATCAGTGGAACTCTTGCCAGTCATGTAGGCTGGCGTGCCAGATTGGAATCTAGAGCATACTGCTGTTTTTCCCCATGGTATGTTTGCTGAGTGTTAGGGTAGCACAGGAAAGTAGAGGACCAGGATAAATGAAATCTCATGCAGTCTTACAGTGCCTAGAAAATAAAGTCGAGGAGTGCCCGTCGTGGTGCAGTGGTTAATGAATCCTACTAGGAACCATGAGGTTGCAGGTTCGGTCCCTGCCCTTGCTCAGTGGGTTGACGATCCGGCGTTGCCGTGAGCTGTGGTGTAGGTTGCAGACGCGGCTCGGATCCTGCGTTGCTGTCGCTCTGGTGTAGGCCAGGGGCTACAGCTCCAATTCAACCCCTAGCCTGGGAACCTCCATATGCCGTGGGAGCGGCCCAAAGAAATAGCAAAAAGACAAAAAAAAAAAAAAAAAAAAAAAAAAAAGAAAGAAAGAAAGAAAATAAAGTCTACTAGAGGGGCCTGCAACAAATACAAGACAGATGTCATCCTTGAGATCTTTGAAAACAGAGGTGGACTGAGTCTAACTAAAGCTCAATTCCTGATCTGCCTAATACAATTGAAAGAGTGAGTCCATTGGTACGGGTTGGGGTTTGCTAAGGAGTAGGATAATGTCAACTTTATTTTCTAGGATTCTGTTCTTTTATGATAATGTCCAGCATACAATAAAAAAGTATTATCATACATATAAAGAAACAGGAAAATGTGGCCAATAATTGAGAGAAAAAGTAGACAACAGAAGCAGACTTACAGATAATCCACATTTAGAATTAGAGAAAGATTTTAAAGTATAATAAATGCATTAAATAAAATAGAGGAAAAGATCAACAGATGAGTAAAGAGATGGAGAATTTTAATATAAAACTGGAATCTAAAAATAAAATGTACATTCTACAACTGGAAAATATAGTATCTAAAATGAACTAATTGAATGAGATTAACTAGACACAGTGGAAGTAGATTGGACACACAGCAGAAGAAAGAGTTAGTAAACTCAAAGCCAGATTAATAGAAAATATCCTGGGAGTTACCATTGTGGATTAAGAACCCCACTAGCATCTGTGAGGACTCAGGTTCAATCCCTGGCCTTGCTCAGTGGGTTAAGGATCTGGCATTGTTGCAAGCTGCAGCATAGGTTGCAGATGCAGCTCAGATCTGGTGTTGCTGTGGCTGTGGAATAGGCCGTCAGCTACAGCTCCGATCAGACCCCTAGCCTGGGAACTTCCAAATGTCCAGGGTGTGGCCCTAAAAAGAAAAAAGAAAAGAAAATATTCAAATAGAAAAACAGAAAACAGAATGGAAGGAACAGACCATAAGCAACTCATGGAAAACAAATAGTATAGCACACATGTAATTTGAGTTCGAGAAGGAAAATAAGAGCAGAAGCAATATTTGGAGATAGAATTTTTGGCTGAGAATTTTCCAAAAGTGATGAAAGATAAACATTATTCAAAGTACATGAACCTGAAGATACTTTCACTGACTAACAATAACCAGGGCCTGCATTCTGCAGCATTTATATCCCTGCTTCTTTCATCTGTATGAGTTACCACATTCTCAGTTTTTGTTTGGAGGTGGTGTTTTGTTTTGTTTTGTTTTATTTTGTTTTGTTTTGTTTTGCCAGGCTCATGGCAGGTGGAAGTTCCAAGGCCAGGGATCAAACCCCAACCAGAGCAGTGACCCAAGCCACTGCAGTAACAATGCTGGATCCTTAATCTGCTGAGCCACTTCTAAAGAATGTGCTCTGTCTCCCTCATGTGATTCTTAAGAACAAGGTCTTTTTTTTTTCCAGTATTGATTTATTTTATATCCTATAATAGTGGTATAGTTTGCTATATAATACTTAATAAGCTAACAGAATTTTTCACAAAATAAAATGTCGGAACTATTCCAAGTGGTTTTTTTATATCTATTTATTTTTTTCTTTTCCCTTCCTTCCTTCCTTTTTTTTTTTTTTTGGTCTTTTTCAGGGCCACACCCTCAGCATGTAGAAGTTCCCAGGCTAAGGGGCTGAAACCAAGCTGTAGCTACTGGCCTACACCACAGCTGCAGCCTCAGCAACATGAGATTTGAAGCTGCGTCTGCAGCCTACACTACATCACAGCAATGCCAGAGCGAGGCCAGGGATCAAACCTGCATCCTCATGGATACTAGTCAACTTTGTTACCACTGAGCCACAATGGGAACTCCATCATATCTATTTCTGAATGCTAGTAGTTTATCAATCAGGCAAGGCTCAGGTTTTTAAATAAAATAGAAACGATACCAGTTATTTTAGTAAAGAGAGTTTTATATTTTAAAAAATGGTTAGCAGATATTGAAGGGCTGAAAAAAAAATGGACACTGAAGTAACTGTAAGAACCCTAGGGCCCGGAAAACAAAGAAAAGAGATTCGGGTTATTAGAGCCTAGAAGTTAAGAGGAGAGTTTCCACAGAACTAGGGCCTTCAGCACCTGATAGCTATTAACAGCACCAAATAGCTGTTAAGTCACACCTCACTCACCTTTGAACCCTTGAGCTGTCAGAGGTTGCCATGCTAAGAGGAAGCCCAACTAGACTACATGGAGAAACCCTGAGGCTACATGGAGACATGCCCACCCAGCCCCCAGCTGCTTCAGCCCCCTGCCATTCCAGCTTCAGCTACAATGTGACAGCAACCACATGAGACATCTGAACTTGAACATCCCTAATTCCCTTTCCCTTCCGAAATTCCTGAGCTGTGGAAACATGAGAGTTAATAAATGATTAGTATGTAAAGTCACTGAGCTTTGTTACACAGCAGTAGATAACTGGAACACTGATACTCTATCTTAGGAGCTCAGAGTAGGTCCCTCACAGAGCAGTGACTAAGATCTTTAAGAAGTACAACAAGGATGGCTTTGGAAGTGGCAGAAAAAGGCTAGAAACTGAAATTAACTAGTACAGCCAGAGTAAAGGGCCATTGCTAAGACAACATTGATAGCGTTGGCAAACAAACAGAAAGTGTCTAGTCCTTCCTGTTGGCAGAATCTAAAAGAGAGCCAGCTTGGCAAAGGAGAGATGTAGTTTTCAGAGTTCTAGCCCCAGCATCATAAATCAGCATATAGAAGATAGCTTAATAAGTGATGCAGACACTAATTCTTTTTTTTTCTAATAAAGTAAAATATGTTAGATTCTCACTGTCCATTTGACCATAGCAAGTCTATGTATCTAACATATCCTTAGCATGATTTCATACCTTATGGAAAAGGCTTCACTTAATAAAAACATGCACATATATAGTCTTTGGTTTCTCTCACCACAGGTACGATCCAAAGGAGAACAAGTGGACTCGGGTGGCTTCAATGAGTACCAGAAGACTGGGTGTGGCCGTGGCTGTGTTAGGAGGTTTCTTATATGCTGTAGGTGGCTCTGATGGGACATCTCCACTCAACACAGGTTAGTCTCTTCTAAGGTCAGTCTGGTTCCCCCAAAGCAAGTTTTCTTAGGAGAGTCCTCCTATAAAAAGTATAACAAGTCCAAGTTATCCTATAATTTAAGACCGTTATTTTCCCTTTAGAGTGCATCTCTTAACTCTTCCTCAGCTCCTTCTGCAGCCATAGACTACTAGTATATTCCAAAAGCATTTCTTTATCCCTTCCTTTTACAAGTTGGTGGGAATTTATAATGAATAAAAGAACTATTTTCTTAATATGATTATTCCCCTCCTTTCAACTATCTTTCTTTAAAAACAAACCCCAAAACCCTCTATGTTATAATCTAAAAATAAGTAAAAACACAGCTATAAACTGGTTTATAGCTATAAACTGGTATTCTTTAAAGAAATTTTTGCCTGAGGACATTGTCAGTGTGGCACTGACATCAGACTGTCACATATCTTGTTTCCTTGGTGGCTTGGGATATAGTAGGAATTTAAGGCAGTGGGGAACAAGAATAAAGCTGTCTGCTGGAGTTCCCGTCGTGGCTCAGCGGTTAACGAACCCAACTAACACCCATGAGGACACAAGTTTGATCCCTGGCCTCACTCAGTGGGTTAAGGATCCGGCATTGCTGTGAGCTGTGGTGTAGGCTGCAGACACAACTTGGATCGTGTGTTGCTGTGGCTCTGGCATAGGCTGGGGACTACAGCTCCAATTCGACCCCTAGCCTGGGAACCTCCATATGCGTGGGTGTAGCCCTGAAGAGACAAAAAGACAAAAAAAAAAATTGTCTGCTTATAACAAGTTATCAGTATGGAATGGTACTTACAGATCATATAGTCTAACATTCTAAGATGAGGAGAGAGGCCACGAGTCAGTGAGCTAATGAGTTATATAGCCAGAACTAGAACAAGGTACCATGATTCCAACATTTGCCCTTTCCACCAACCATACCTAAAAGAAACCAGTCCCTGACAAGAGTATAGTGGTATTATTCAAAGGTGGGTAAGTCCTTCTCAGAAGCAAATATGAGATTGCTTATTGAAAATATGTTATCACAAAGCAAAGTGGCTATAAAGAAAACTAGAGGAGTTCCTGTCATGGCTCAGCAGAAATTAATCTGACTAGCATCCATGAGGACACAAGTTCAATCCCTGGCCTCGTTCAGAGGGTTAAGGATACAGTGTTGCTAGAGGTGAGAGGAAATGATTGAATAGTCACTTACTGGTTTTTCTTTTCCTTGCAGTGGAGCGTTATAACCCTCAGGAAAACAGATGGCACACCATAGCCCCTATGGGGACCCGGAGGAAACACCTAGGCTGTGCGGTGTATCAGGACATGATCTATGCCGTAGGAGGTAGAGATGACACTACAGAGCTTAGCAGTGCTGAGAGATATAACCCCAGAACTAACCAGTGGTCTCCAGTGGTGGCTATGACATCCCGCCGTAGTGGAGTAAGTGCCAACTACTGAAAACTGAAAAACAAGAACCAGGAGAGGGCTGTGCAGAAGGGGAAGTCTGATCTGTAAAATATAATACACTGAGTCAGTGAGGAGATGCACTGAATAGGCACTACAATTCCTGCTACTTTTCTACTGGGAAAAAAGTTAACTTCTTTTGATTACTGTTATCTCAAGTCATTAAATATCTTATAGCCAATCATATATTTAATTAGAGAATGATTTTTTTATGATTTATCTTGTAACAGTTGCTTCTCTGAAAGGCATCTCTCTGTCTTAGCTACTACCATATCTAACTCTACTCATATTCATTGATATCTATTAGGTATATGGATTCATCCAAATCTCTTAGAGTTAATTCCTCCTACCTAATGTTTTTAGGTAATATTCTAAGTAGCTGGCCTAGCAATTCAAAGCAGAAACCTATCTGACCCCACCACTAGTCTCCACAAACTGGTTTGCATCTATCCCATTTATAGTATAGGCTAGAGCAGGCTGACCTATGTCATATTCTAGACCATCAATGACCTGTGACTGCAAGAGACTTCGAGAGTGGACTATAGAATTTATACATCCTAAGACATTTGGCTCAGAGTGAAGTGCAAGCCATAAACCACTGATCATATCATGAGCCCATCAATGTAGGATAATAGGTGGGAGAACTCAGCTGCAGCTAAAGACTCCATAACCTGAGAATAAAAGGGAGTAAATTCTGGTTTTCACACAGCAGGAACACCACCAGTAGGCATCAGCAAGTCAAAGCATTCACATATCTATGGCTCTTTATTACTGGTAAATAACAGCTTCTTAGTCACATTCCTGTTGTTTTCACTGCTACACTGTGTTGATTATATTTTCACTCATTTAGCAAATATTAAGTGCCTACTGTGTGCTGGGAAGGCAAACATAAGCATGACCTGATTCCTCTCCTCAAGGAGCTCCCAATTTGTTGAGGGAAATTGAAGTGTTTCTTTCTAACTATAGAAAACACATTCTGTTGTAGCGGCATGTGCATTATAGGAGAACATGGAATAGTACATTCAATGCTTTTGGAACAGTGGAGAGACTTACCAGGGTAAGTTACATGTAAGCTAGACCATGAAGGAAGAATACAGTTTTCTAGAAGAGGGAAAGAAAACACCAGCCAGAAAATAACATGTGCAAAATATGTAGGTATAAAAACATAGGGTATTTTCTGGGACTAGCAATTAACCAGCATTACTGCAGCATAGAGTGCATTAGAAGTCTGGAGGAACTGAATGACATAAGGATTTTACACTTACCTTTAGGCATTAGGGAGGTAGAAAGTTTTTAGCAGAAAGTGACAGCATTGTTAGATCTCTATTTTAAAGAGAATTTCAGTGGAAATTTACATAGTAGACTAGAACAGGCAAATACCAAAACAATTAAGAGCAGTTTGGAGGTTCTTGCTTACTCCCAGTAATTGCTTCACCTAAAATTTAAGAAATAAATGTTTTTGACTCTGTGTAAATATTCTAATTGAATATATAATATTATAGTTCCCATAGTTAAATAGATTTTTGTGACTACTTTTTCCCTCTGTGTTCAAGTAAACCAGAATGTAAGGCCCTAAAGGACTATCTTTTATTAAAGAGATTAACCTAGAAACCAGTCTAAATTTTCCTAGTGATTCTCTAGTTTCTTCAGCAGCCACTGTGTTCTGGTCCCATAGGTTGGCCTGGCAGTCGTGAATGGACAGCTCATGGCTGTTGGAGGTTTTGATGGCACAACGTACTTGAAGACCATTGAAGTTTTTGATCCTGATGCCAATACGTGGAGGTAACCTTTAGGCAGTGTTGCAAATCACCTTACTGCTAACTTGAAAATTATGGGCTTGAGATAGTCCATGACCATCAAAACCAAGATGGACAGTACACTGAATTAACCTCTTGCGGTACTTTGAAAAGGGCTCAAAGTTACCCAGGTTTGATGGCTTATTTTGACTTTACTGCTCTAAAGTGGCTGACATCTTACACAATTTTCTTCTCCAACTGTCCAGTTTCATAATCAGAGACAGCAAAAACAAATAATCTCTCTCCAGCCCCATCATGTTCAGCTGAGGAGACTAAGGCACCATGAGATATAATGACTTATCTAAGCAATTAGGGTCAGAACCTTTGGTTCTCAATCTGTCATTGTAATTTTTATACCCAGAAAAAAGAAACTGCAGTTACTTTTTTTCTTTTTCCTGCTTTTTAGGGCTGCATCTGCAGCATATGGAGGTTCCCAGGTCAAATCAAAGCTGCAGCTGCTAGCTTACACCACAGCCAGCAACAAGGGATCTGAGCCGCTTCTGCAACCTACACCAAAGCTCATGACAATGCCATATCCTTAACCCATTGAGTGAGGATAGGTATCAAACCCCCATCTTCATGGATACTAGTCGGGTTCATTACCACTGAGCCACAATGGGAACTCCTACAGTTACTTTTTTTAAAATAATATTTTAGGAGTTCCCATCGTGGCTCAGTGGTTAACGAATCCGACTAGGAACCATGATGTTGCAGGATCGATCCCTGGCCTTGCTCAGTGGGTTAAGGATCTGGCGTTGCCATGACCTGTGGTGTAGGTCGCAGACATGGCTTGGATCCTGAGTTGCCGTGGCTCTGGTGTAGGCCGGTGGCTACAGCTCCAGTTAGACCCCTAGCCTGGGAACCTCCATATGCCGCGGGTGCGGCCCTAGAAAGACAAAAAAAAAAATAATAATAATATTTTAAAACCAGGTTTTTTTCTTTGAACTTTTAAAATCTTCTTAAATACATTATTATTCTATTTTAAAGTCCAATAAATTTTAACTCCCTAAAGTCACTTTTAGGGAGAAGGCTACATCTTTCTTAAGAGTTTGACTATATTAAACTATGTAGACTTAATTTTACTTTGCTTTTAAACCTTGTCTAACAAATCCTTCCTAAGTACTTAAGTATTCTTATATATTCACATAAATCAGGTGACTCGTGAATTTATTTTAAACATTCAAAAACTTTAACAAATTTAGCACAATTCTCTTGAAACTTTCAACCTAAACTCTTCAGTCTAAATCTTTGCTCAATCACATATTTTATACCTAATTCGCAAAACTAATCTATAGATGCTCTAATATACTGAAATCTCTTAAACACTATAGGAACTTAAAATGTCAAATATATAGTTAATTCTCACATTTAATATAAAATATTAATACTATTTTATAGATGGTATAGATACCTATGCTAATATCTATTCTAAATACTAACTTTGTAAGAAAACACTTTCATCTTCCAAGCAATTGCAGGTTTCTCTGTCAATTAGTTAGACTTATTTGCCTAAATAAATCTGGAGTAACCATCTCAGTGGTTGAGGTTACACATTAACCACAGATACCCATCTAGACATGAGATATGAAGCAGCAGATATTCTGAAAGATTTTTCTCATGACCAGGTAAAATAAACTGAAGTCTACTTTATAGTCACTGTTCCAAAAGGGGCAGTCTTGTAGTCCATTCCTGCTGCATTTTCTAATTTTGAGCCTATAACTACTCCCCCCCCCATATTTTTTCATTAGTCTATAAGATTCAACTAATTAATTTACTGGTTTATTTTTATAGTCTTCATCTCTGAGGAAGCCACAACTTTGATAGATACCTAAATGACATTCTATGGATTCTGCATTTCTCTCATACTCTTTATGGCTCAGTGGTCACAACACTAAAGGCAGACTATGACATTGTAGCACTTTTTGCTTCTACATCACATTTTCACAGCCTTGTGAAGAAAGCAAAATTCCCTGCCCTCCCAGAGCTGACGTTACAACGAGGAAGATAAACAGTGCCATACCATAGCAAAGGTGGAGAGTGCGAGAGGAGAGCCCATTTTAAAAGGTGGCCCAGGAAGGCCTCACTGAAAAGGCAACATTTTAGCAAAACCTAATAGAGGTAGAGGAGAGAGAATGGCAGGTTTTCATGATTAGGACCCGCTCACTTGTGGTGTATTTTCGTCTATATATAGCTCTCTATTTTGAGTGGGAATTTTGAGGAAACATCATTTGGGAAGATAACCAAATGCATTCCTGCCACTTAATGACTATGATCCTATATAAGGACTTGTTTCTCAGTAGCTATTATTAATATATGTTAGTATTATTTGACCAAGTAATATTCATGGAATTCTTAAGGATCATCTATTGAGACATTACTATCTAAATTTCTCTAGTTACGTATCTCAAAATTAAACCAATTTAAAATCAACACCTTACAGGTGACAGAAGATCTAATATTCTTTTCCATGAAAATCCTTAATTTTGAAGATGCTCTTGTTCACATGTCACAAGCTATATGCTGACTTTATTTAATCATACCCAGTTTTGTTCCATAAAGGGTTTGAGAAGATTTCTCAGACTACAGACAAAAGAAGAGGATAAAAATAAAGTTTAGGCAAAAGGAAAATGTAGGTGGAGAAATACAGCCAGGGTCAAATTAGGCACAAAAATGTAGAATATGTGGTTCCATATAATTTTTAAAATCAGTCTAAGTGTAGAGTTATAAAGTTACAATGCAAAAAGTGGATATGGTACTCTCTTAAAGCAGTATCCCAGGAGTTCCTGTTGTGGCTCAGTGGTAATGAACCCGACCAGTATCCATGAGGATGAAGGTTTGATCCCTGGCCTCGCTCAGTGGGTTAAAGGTCTGGTGTTGCCATGAGCTGTGGCTTAGGTTGCAGATGCAATTCGCATTAGGCCAGCAGTTACAGCTCCGATTCGACGACTAGCCTGAGAACTTCCATATGCCACACATGTGGCGCTAAAAAAGAAAAAAGAAAAAAATAAAAATAAAACAGTATCCCATAAGTCAGACCATTTCGGTCAGTATCTGAAATAATTATGATTCTGCTACTTGCCAGTGCTCAATTCAAGCTCGTAATCTTTGGAAGAGATGTATGAAGCTGAAAATATTAGTTGTGATATAAAACTTAGAAATGTGTTTTATTAACATCTATGTTATAGAAGAAAGAGTGCTTTTTCCATTTATAAATCTAATTGTGTTTCTTTCTTTGCAGGTTATATGGTGGGATGAATTACCGTCGGCTTGGGGGTGGTGTAGGAGTTATAAAAATGACACATTGTGAATCCCATATATGGTGAACATAAAGAAGAGAGTCATGTATATGCACTTCTGTGTTCTGGAGAGCTTTGACTTTGGAGCTTTGTACAGCTCTAGAAAACACTAAACAAATTGTATTCTTTGCCGGTGCCTCAACATGTGGAAATACAAACACAAGGAAAGTACTTCACCTGCAAGATGCCATCTTTGCACAATAATTTTCAGTTTTCTGCAGAATAATATTTATTTTTGGTTTTAATTTATCATGGATTTTTTGTTGTTGGGTTTTTGTTTTTTTTTAATTTAGCCTTCCCTCCACCAAAAAAGAAAAAAAAAAAAGACAAAAAGGACAAAAATTTTAAGCAGGAAAACCCTTTAGTAGTTTGAAAATGCTAATAAGAGAAGAGGAGGCTATATATAACCTAACTGTTCATTCTGAGCACTCCATCACTACTTACAGGAACTGCCAGTGACAAGGATAGTGTAAGTGACTCCACTACTTACAGGAACTACCAGTGACAAAGATAGTGTATTAGTTGGCCATCAGTCTTGCACTAAGCACCAGAAGACTTGAAAATCTATAAAACAAAACAAAGGAAACATTTAACTAGAACAAGTCAAAAGGAATATTAAACTGATAAAACCAGGACTCTGATGCTAAAGTTTTTATCAGTGGAAGTGTACATCTTGTATCCTTCCATATTAACTTGTTTTCCACTATATTTAAAATCTTTTTTTTTTTTTTTTGTATTTTCATAGAGTTTTTGCTAGATCTAGAGCTCTACTCAGTACCTCTACAAAAACAGTATACACTTCTCAAATACTGTCTTGAGAATCCCCCAAGTAGAATCATGTGCAACTCGGCAAGAGTTTTTGCTCAAAACATTACTGACTGAAGCAAATTTCCTTTCTGTTTCCTCTTGCTACTAAGGACCAGCAGGGAGAAATGTCTTCTCCCCAGCAGTGAACACTGTTATGCAATTTACACTTGATGCTCAGGCCTGCTGATGCTGAGGCTTACCTGTAATCACCACCTCCAAAGGGAATGAATTCTTCAGTTCATGTAATAGTATGCTAATGAGTGTAAAATCAATGGAGGCATTTTATTAATAAAATCTTGGTTCCTTTATAAAAACTGTAAATCATTATCCTCATTCTATAAAGCCACTATTACTACTACTCTCAAATTGCACTTTCTGGTAAAAAAAATTAACATTTTTAAGAAAAAAAAGATACAAATTTCAGTGGTTGAGGTTTTTTTGTTATGTTCATAGACCATTTTTTTTCAATGTATTTTGCAGGAAAATCTTTGAATAAGACTTTAACCACAACCAAAACAAATAACCTTCTTCTCCCTCCCTCCTACTACAAAAATGTTTGGCAACTTCTGTGTTTACATTTAAAGATCATTTGCACCTTTACAAGGAAAAAAACAAGTATTTGGTAAACAGTTGTTTACATGTATCATTTATGCTTTTTTCTAGCATGTATAACTTTTATAAATAAAGGTAGTACTTACCATGAAAAAAATTAGTTAATCCTTTTTAATGCTTGTGCTTTGTTATTTCTTTAAACTTTCTGTTTCTATATCGTTTATATTTCTTATATGTAAAGTTACAAGTACTTTCAACCTGAAGAAATACAGGGATTATCAGCTAGAATAATGAATTTTTATTTTGTATGTATATAAAATAGTATTTTATTACCAAACCTTTAAACCATTTAGAATCATGTGGTTTGAGCTGGAAGGACTTTTTATAATCATCTGATCCAAACCCATTTATTTCTGTGATCTAAGTCTATAAACCAAAGAAGTCCTACCTAAGAGTAAACAGTTTAATGATAGAACCAGCATTTAAAATCAGTTCCCCAAACTCCTACTCCATTCTCTCTCTTTGCCACACAGCCACTGCAGACATGCCTGGAACTAAATATACTAATAGACCTTAATTTTAAGTAAGTCTGGTATGCAACATTGAAAAAGTATAAAAAAATTTATGGGATCCTACAGTACTGCATTATTAACAGTCACTCTTCAAAACAAAGTCACATATTTCCCAAGACTATATATTGCATATATTTGAAGAAAAGGAGAGGAAGATAATAGGAACAAAATTCTAGGGATTGGACTCTCCATAAGCAGAAAAAAGTTCCCAGTGAGAGCATTTTATAGTAGCAGTTGATGACTAGAGACTCAGGAACTATAGCAGTGGCCAGATTGTTCAATGGAGCTTAAAAGGTTTTTTTTTTTTTTTTTTCCTTCCACTGAAGGTGCTCCAGTTTTATTACTGAGTGAAATATACTTACTCTATAAACGAGGTTGGTGTAAAATACAGTATTTATTAACCTATTTGTATAGTGAGTTCTACAACTCTAAGTTACTTACTTCATAGAATTGGTTTGGGTTGGTAGTCATCTTTATTTTTTAAGTGAGTAAACTGAAGCTTAGAAAAGTTAAAATGACGTGGTAGAATCGGAACCTCAAATCCACATTCCCTGATTCCAAATCCATTCTTCTCTATACTACTCTGCACATCCCCATTCTGTCATCATTTTCCTCCAGTTTTCTTGTTGTCATTTGATTTGTTTTAGGGCCGCACCCGTGGCATAAGAAGGTTCCCAGGCTAGGAGTCAAATCGGAGCTGAAGCCACCGGCCTACACTACAGCCACAGCAACATGGGATCTGAGCAGAGTCTGTGACCTACACCACAGCTCAAGGCAACGCCAGATCCTTAACCCACTGAGGAAGGGCAGGGATCGAACCTGCGTCCTTGTGGATGCTAGTTGGGTCCATTAACCACTGAACCACAACGGGAACTCCCATTTTCCCCCAGTTTTGTTCTCCAATATTTTACCTGCAAATATCCACACTGAAGAGACTAGTTCTTGACAACTGTGAAGTAGAAAAGTTCCCTCACAAACAATATTTGTGTAAAAAGCCTTTTAAATGTTATATTAACTTACGAAACAGATAGGAAAAGGAAGAAGAGGCATGGAGAAAGATGTACAGGACAGAAGAAGGAAGAGGCAAATATAGCTCAGTAAACCTGAATATCACTGGCTGTTTGTCTAAGTAGTTTGTGACAACTGGCTCTAAATTGCTTCGAGGTCCCTGTTCTGGAAGTGATTGATAAGAATAGTTCCTAGAAATGACAAAGCTCTGCAACAGAGTTGTCTTTAAGGTCATTAGCAACAGTAATCTTTCAGTCCCTTATAGTTAAGAATTTACATTCTTTTAAATGTAGAAGATGAATGGTATTTATTGCACTAATATTAAATATTTGGGGTTATTCCAGAGTTCCCGTCGTGGCTCAGTGGTTAACGAATCTGACTAGGAACCATGTGGTTGTGGGTTCGATCCCTGGCCTTGCTCAGTGGGTTAAGGATCTGGCGTTGCCGTGAGCTGTGGTGTAGGTCGCAGACGTGGCTTGGACCTCGCGTTGCTGTGGCTCTGGCGTAGGCCAGTGGCTACAGCTCCGATTCGACCCCTAGCCTGGGAACCTCCATATGCCTCGAGAGTGGCCCTAGAAAATGCAAAAAGACAAAAAAGAAAAAGAAAAAAATTGGGGGTTATTCCAATAACGGTAACCTATTAAAACCCCTCTCCTAGAAAGTTAGAATATTTACGTATTGGATTCTGAATTCCTAGGGAAAGGGGACAGTTTTATCTACCAGTGTGAATTTAGATCAGTGAACATTGGAACTGCTACTAAACAGGAAGAGTCCCTGCCTTCAAAAAGCTTACAGTTTTAGGAAGTTCCTATGTGGCACAGCAGGTTAAGAATCGGAGGTTGCTGCAGCTGTAGCGGAGGTTGCAACTGCAGGACAGGTTTGATCCCTGGCCCAAGGAACTTTCACATGCAGCAGGGGAGGCAAAACAAACAAACAAAAAACCCCTTAGTTTCAAACCTGAATTTGATCAAGCCTATATATTTGTGGTTCTCAAAGCGTTGTCTCTGGACCTGACGTCCTCAAGATTCTTTCAAAGTATCCATCGGTCAGAGCTTTTTTTGTTTGTAATCCTAGGAAGTTTTTTGCTTTTTTTTTTTTTTTTTTAACTGTGATACTATTTGCACGGATAATGCAAAAGTAATGGTAGATAAAACTGCTGACACTTTAGCACAATTCAAGGCAGTGGCACCAAATTATACCTATACCGCAAGTTATAATATTCACTACCATCTACTCACAGTTCAAAAAATATCTATTTCATTTAAGAAATCTCAATGCTCAGATATATGAAATATTTCTGCTGCATACCAAAACACAGTGATTGTCACAAGAAAAATCTTGCGTGACTGTTCTGAGTTGTAAGCTGAACAAGCCACTTTCTGTAAGAATGACAAATTAAGGTTATTCAGACTTGGGTGTCCAGTGGACATTTTCTGGAAAATGCACAAAGGGAGGCTGTTACTGCAAGGAAAACAGTTGACTGCACTTATCATCAATGATAAAATTCAAGCTTTCACAAGAAAATTAGAATTTTGGTAAAGTTGTATGGACCACTGTGGTGGTTAATTTTATGCGTCAAATTGAGTAGGCTAAGGGATACCCAGATAGCTGGTAAAACATTTCTTCTTGGTTTGTCTGTGAGGATGTTTCTGGAAGAGATTAGCATTTGATTCAGTCAACTGAGTAGAGACCCACACTCACCAATGTGGGTGGGCATCATCCAATCCGTTGTGGGCTACACGGAACAAAAATGCAAAAGGGGAAATTCTCTCTCTCTTCTTGAGCTGGGACGTTCATCTTTTGCCCTTGAACATCAGAGCTCCCGAGTCTCAGGCCTTCACACTTAGACTGAAGTATTATAGCAGTGGGTTTTCTGGTTCTCCAGTTTGCGTAAGTGGACTGTGGGACTTCTCGCCCTCTAGAACTGCATACACCATTTCCTTAGAGAGAGAGATCCTATTGGTTCTATTTTTCTGGAGAACCTTGATTGATACAATTACTATCAGCTTGGATTCCATCAACTTCAAACAATAGGGCACTATAGTACTTACTACTGAAAATTATCCACATATAAGTAGACCCACAGTACAAACCCAAGTTGTTCAAGGGTTGACTGCACCTAGCCCAGCAGCAGTGATTCAATAGTCTGGCCTGATATGCACTGGAAAAGTGATTAGAAAAGGAGCTGTGGCTGAGAAAGGTTTGACAGTGGAGTTTTGCCAAGTAGGCAAGAGTGGAAAGTCATTCCAGATAAGAGTAGCATGTGCAAAATACACAGAATAAAGGCAATGAGACAAAATGGAGTGTTTGGGGCTATCTCAGCAGTTTGGTTTATCAGGAGAATAAAATGCAAAAGGGCAAGCCTCAAGAAGTAAGGCAAGACAAGGCATCAGGACAGGTACTATCATAAAGGATGCCGGTAGTTTCCTCTCATTGCTTTCTTTTCTGTTTATTCCTATAAGTCTTTTCTTCTATGTGGGTGGGGAGGGTAGTCCCCAAGATGCCTGCAGTGATCCCTGCCTTCTGGTATTCAAGCCCTATGTAATCCCCTCGGCACTGCACAAAGATTGGTCCGGTCTGTGAGTCTAATTATATGCTAAAAAGTGATGTTATGTCACTTCCTAATTAAGTTATAAAAGAATCTGCTTTCCTTTCACTTCTCTCTCTTCCTCTCTTCTCTCACTCTGGGAGAAGCAAATGCATGGGGCGGGGGGAGGTTTTAACAAATCCAGGAATGCCCATGTACCCATCAACCAGCTTCAAAAATTATCAAAACGTTACTAATTTTGATTTATCTATTCCCTCCCACTCTTACTCTTCTCAGCACCATTGGAGTATTTTTAAGAATCCCAGGCATCATGTTATTTCACTCACACTTGAATATTTAACAGGTAAGATCTACTTATAATAATACTATCACACTTGACAAAATTAACAATTCCTTAATATCACATAATACCCAGTTCATATTAAAATTCCCCTAGTTATCATTTTATTTAATGTTTGCAATTATACCTTGGAGTTTTCTTTTTCTGTCCTTCTAGTCACTCATTTGGTCAAATTCCTTCTTTGTTCTTTTGCTCAGTCATTTTTAGAAGTCCTTCTATAGTCCCCTTAGTCTCTATTCTATGTATATGCGTATATTCCTATTGTGAAAGTAGCAGTCAAACCTATACTTCTCTATAGATACTCAAATATTTAGAAATATTTCTTAAGTGTTTTTTTTCATCAATATGGACATATGTAATATCTGAACAGGCCATTCTGTCCCTTGTATCACTGCTGTCATTCATTTCAATTACATATAGACATACATACATATCATATTTATACGTTTATATTATGTAATATATAAAAACATATTTTATTATGTATATTTTAAATAAGCTTAATCAAATATCTTATTGGTATTATTCTGAACGGTCATCTTATAATGAAGAATAAGAAAAAAAATTTAATTTTACCTTCACACATTCCTTCTTTGATGTTCTTCCTTACTTTATACAGATCCAAGTTTCTCACCTATATAATTTTTCTCTCTGAAGAACTTTTAAAATTTCTTGCAAGGCAGGTCTACTGATGACAAATTTCCTTATCCAAGAAAATATTTGCATCTCCTTCGCTTTTGAAGGATAATTTCACAAGGTACAGGATTTTAGGTTGGTGAGTTTTTTCCTCTTAACATTCCACTCTCTTCTTGCTTGCATGGTTTCTGAGGAGTACTCAGGTGTAATTCTTATCTCTGTTCCTCTATAGGTATTTTCTTCCTTCTGGCTTTTTTCATGATTTTTTATCTTGATTTTTTATACTTTGAATATTTTATGCTTAGGTATAGTGTTTTGTTTTGTTTTTTTTTTTGCCACACCCACGGCATGTGGAAGTTCCTGGGCCAGGGACTGAACCCATTGTGCCACAAGGGAACTCTTATATGTCTACGTACAGTTTTTTTTGGCATTTATCCTACTTGGTGTTCTCTGAGGTCCCTGGATCTGTGGTTTGGTATCTGACATTAATTTGAAGAAACTCTTGGTCATTATTATTTTAAATATTTCTTCTGTTCCTGTCTCTTTCATGGTATTCTCATTTTGTGCAACAGTTGACCCTAGAATAACACAGGATTAAGGGTCCAACCCAGCCTTCTGCACAGTCAAAAATCTGCATGTTAACTTAACACTCCTATACAGACAATTCCTCTGTATCCACAATTCCATATCTGCAGATTCAACCAATCTTGGGTTATATGTACTGTATTTACTATTGAAAAAAATCCATGTATAGTGGACTCAGGCAGTTCAACCCTGTGTTGTTCAAGAGTCAACTGTATGTCATACCTTTTAGAGTTGTCCCACAGACCCTGTATATTGTTTTTTCAGTCTTTGTTCTCCTTGCTTTCCAAAGATTCCATTGCTATGTCCTGTAGCTGAGATTCCTCAGCTGTGTTGTCTTCTAATAAGCCCACCGAAGGCATTCTTCATTTCTGTTACACTATTTTTAAACTTGAGCATTTCTTTTTGGTTCTAATATGGATTTCCATTTCTCTGTTTACACTGCCCATCTCTTCCTGCACAAGAAAAGTTTATCCATGGATCCCTTAGCACACTAATCACAATTGTTTTAAATTCTCAGATAATAAGATTTTTCACTACCATGTCTGTTTCTGATGTTCGGCCTATTCCTTCAAATTGTGTTTTTTGGAGTTCCCATTGTGGCTCAGCCAGTTACAAACCTGACTAGTGTCCATGAGGATGCAGGTTCAATCCCTGGCCTCACTCAGTGGGTTAAGGATCCAGTGTTGCTGTGGCTGTGGTGTAGGCTGGCAGCTGCAGCTCAGACTTGACCCCTACCCTGGAAACTTCCATATGCCACAGGTGTGGCCTTGAAAAAAAAAATTGTTTTTTGCCTTTTGGTATGCCACATAATTTTTTTCTTGATAGCCAGACATTCTGAACCAGGTAAAAGAAACTTCTGTAAATAGGCTTTTAGTAATGTGGTGGTGAGAAGGGAAAAGTTTATGGTCCTGTGATTAGGTCTCAACCTTTTAGTGAGCCTGGGCCTATGGACTGTGAACTTCATAAATTTGTTTTTTTCTCTCCCCTTAGGTGCAACAGAATGGCCAGAGTGGATCAGTATTGGCTATTTCCCTCTCCTCAGGTTAGTTAGGCTCCAGCTAATCTCCCCTGAGGAAAGAACTTGTTAAGAACTGAGTGCTCTTACATATTTCAAAATGGTTCCTTTTCCCTTCTCTTCACCAGAACTATGAGAGAATTTTTCTCTGATATTTACTATAGGAACCTGGTTGAGCCCCTAAGGTAAATCTCACAATACTGTGAGCACCCCCCACCCAATCAATGACCAGGTTCTCCTAGAGTTTTAAATTCTCAGACTTATCCACACCAAGCCTCCAGAAATTCATCAATTATAGTTCAGGTTTTCTGACCCCAGCACTGGTTCCCACAGGGGTTTCTGCTCCTTAGTCACTGCTTCTGTATGACATGACTCCCTGTATTTGCCTATTTGTCTCTCCAGTCTTGGGGGTAACAGTTTTCTCTGTGTCCTCCCCTTTCTCACTGATCCAAGAATAGTCGATTTTTCCATCTGTTCAGCTCCTTCCTTGTTAGGACCAAGTAGTGACTTCCAAGCTCCTTACATGTGAAACCAGAAGTGAAATGTGTGTTTTTAAGTAAAAACACAAAACAAAACAAAAGACATGAATCATCTCAATAGACACAGAAAAACAATCTGACAAGATCCAACATCCATTCATAATAAAAACCTTCAACAAATTAGGAATAGAAGAGCACTTCTTTAACCTGATAAAGCCCATCTATGGAATACCTACAGTTAACATCATATTTAATGGTGAAATATACTTTCCCACTAAAACCCAGTGCAAGATAAGACTGTACATTCTCACTACTTCTATCTGCCATTGTACTCAAATCTAGCCTTGGCAATTTGGCAAGAAAAAGAACTAAAAGGCATCCAGATTAAAATTAAGAAGTAAAACTGTCTTTATTCACAAATGACATAGATCTTATATATAGAAAATGCTAAGATATCCACTTGGGTGGGGCGACTACAAGAATAAAGAAGTTCAGCAAGATTATAGAAAGATCAAAGGATACAAAAGCAATACACAAAATCAATTATATTTCTACACACTAGAAAAACAATCCAAAAATGAAATTGAGAAAATAATTCAAGAAGAAAAAAAGAAAACAATTCCATTCTCAATAGCATAAAAAACAACTTAGGAATAAGTTTAACAACAAAAAAAAAGTGCAATTCTTGGACGGTGAAAATAAGACATTGTTGAAGGAAATTCTGAAAGATTTAAAGAAAGAGAAAAATATCCCATGTTCATAAACAGGAAGGTTTAATATCACTATGATGGCAATACACTCCAAACTGATCTACAGATTCAAGGCAATCATATCGAAATCCCTGCTAATTTTTTTTTAACAAAGGCTGACCTAAACTGATCCTAAACTTCTTATGAAAATGCAAAACACAAAGAATAGCCAAAACAATCTTGAAAAAAGCACAAAGATTGGAGACGCGCACTCCTACAAACACACTACAAAGCTACAGTAATCAAGACGGTATGGTACTGGCATAAGGACTGACATACAGATCAATGAAATACAATTGAGAGTCCAGAAATAAACTCAAACATTTACGGCTAATTAATTTCTAAGGAAGGCGACAGACAATTCATGGGAAAACAACAGTCTTTTCAATAAATGGTGCTGGAACAAGTGCATATCCATGTGCAAAATGAATTTGAATGCTTACCTCACACCATACATAAATATTAACTCAAAATGGATTACAAACCTAAATTTTTTATCTTTTTAGAGCTGCACCTGTAGCATATGCAAATTTCCAGGCTAGGGGTCAAATCAGAGCTGCAGCTGCCAGCCTATGCCATGGCAACACCAGATCCAAGTCACATCTGTGACCTTTGTCACAGCTTGCATCAACACCAGATCCTTAACCCAGTGAGCAAGGCCAAGGATTGAACCCACATCCTCATGGATACTAGTCGGGTTTTTAACCCACTGTGCCACGATGGGAACTCCCACAAACCTAAATTTAAGTTAAAATTACAAAATCCTTAGAAGATAACAAGAAATAGGGAGTTCCTTAGTGGTCTAATAGAGTTAAAGAACCAGAATTGTCACTGCTGTGGCTTCAGTCACTACTGTGGTACAGGTTTGATCCCTTGCCTGGGAAATTCTGCATGCCAGGCAAAAAAATTTTTAAAGTTTAAAAAAAAAATGAGTAAATCTTTGGGACTTTGGGTTAAGCAAGAACAACACCCAAAGCAAAAGAAAGAAAAAAATCTGATAAATTTGTCTTTATCAAAATTAAAAAATTTTGCTTTTCAAAATGAGTTCATTCTCATATTTCCAATTCAAACTTAATATTGCAGAGTTTCTACTTAGCTTTCTTGCTTTTATAAGTGTGTATCTTCTAAACTGAAAATCTTGGTTACTGACATTGCTATAATTACATATATTTTATCTTAATATAAATAGTGGTAAAATTACAATACCAACATTTTTTAATAACAAGATAACTCGTAGTTCCCATTGTGGCCCAGTGGTTAATGCATCCAACTAGTATCCACAAGAGAACGAGGGTTTAATTCCCTGCCTTGCTCAGTGGGTTAAGGATCTGGCATTGCTGTGAGCTGTGGTATAGGTCACCGAGGCAGCTCAGATCCCACGTGGTTTTGACTGTGGCATAGGCTGGCAGCTACAGCTTTGACTGGACCCCTCACCTGAGAACCTTCAAATATCACAGATGCGGCCCTAAAAAAGAGCAAAACATAAATAAATAAATAACTGAATGCAATTTAAGATTGCTTTGCTGCTCTTCTTTTCCTAGGATGTGGCCCACTTACAATATAGTCAAAATACAAGGATTTAGTGATACTAAAAATAATTCCTTGTGTGATTATAGCATGAACTTAATATAGTCAGGTTCATCTGTTTTCAATTTTTAAGTATTGCTTTGTTCTTTTCTTTTTGATCTAATTTTGTTTCATAATTACATTATACACTTATGTGGTTTCAAGAAACATTCAGATAAATCCTAACTTTCATTCCTGTCTCCTCTAATCAGTTGGTTCCCCCTACTCCATTAGTTACCACTTTTATTAGTTTTTGGTCCATCCTACAATTGTTTTTTGAAAACCTGAGGAAATTCACACACATACCCATTTCCCCCATTCCTTCTATAAAAAAATAGCATACTATAATCCCTGTCCATACCTTGCTCTTTCACATAATGTATCCTAGAAATAACTCCATGGCAATATTAGCTATCTTCCTCAAACTTTTTAAACTAAATAGCAGTAATTCACTGTGCAGTTACACCATAATTTATTCAATTAATCCCTTTCTGATGAGCACTTTGATAATTTTTAGTCTTGCTATTACAAATACTGTTGTAATAAATAACCTTATTCCTGCTTCATTTTGTACTTTTTGCTAGTGAGTTTTGAGACAGAATCCCAGAAGTGGGATTGCTAGTCAAAGGATAAATCATACAGAATTTTTCAAGACATTACTAACTTCTCCATGAGGTTGTTCATTTCTAATAATCTTTTCACTGTTGTCCATTTTTGACCACCTACAACTCATTCTCCATTGTATCCTATAAAATACAAAATGGATCATATTACTCTTCTGTTTAAAATTTCAATGGCTCTTCACTGCATTAAGAATAAAATCCAGGAGTTCCCGTCATGGCACAGTGGTTAACGAATCCGACTAGGAACCATGAGGTTGAGGGTTCGATCCCTGGCCTCGCTCAGTGGGTCAAGGATCCGGTGTGGCCATAAGCTGTGGTGTAGGTCACAGACTCGGCTCGGATCCTGCGTTGCTGTGGCTGTGGCAAGGCCAGCAGCTGTAGCTCCGATTAGAACCCTAGCCTGGGAACCTCCACGTGCCGCTTGTGCGGCTCTAAAAAAAAAAAAAAAAAAAAAAAAACAAAACAAAACAAAACAAAAGAATAAAACCCAATCTTTTCAAAGTACCTGTAAAAACTTAGATGATGTGGATCCTTCCTCTGTGTATCAGTTAGCATTAGGTTTGGCTATATGATCAAGAGAATAAAAGCAAAAATAGCTTCAACAAGATAGAAGTTTATATCTCTAAGTTTGGAAGAGACCATCCAAGGCTGGTATTGGAGTACAGCTTCAAGAAGTCCTTAGGGTACAAACTCTCTCCAGGCCATGCTCTGACATTACTGGGACCTGACCCTCAGCCCAGTGACCTAAAGCAGCTAGAGTACCAGTCATTATGTGTTCCAAGCAGCAAAATTGGAAGAGTAAGAAAAGGGCAAGGGGTACATGCCTGCTGTTTTTTAAGGAAGATTCCTAGAAGCTCTGCATGACACTTCTATTTATATGCTATATGACTTAGTCATACATACCCATAAGAAAGGCTAGAAAGTGTCATCTTTGTTCTGGGCAGCCACATGTCCAGCCACAAATTAAGAGACATAATACCATGGAAGAAGTCTCTGCTGCACAACCTCTTTAGCTTCATCTCATACTACTCCACCCTTATTCACCATAATCCAGCCACACAGATTTCCTTTATTCTTCAAACAACCCAAGTTCTTACCATCTCAAGGCTTTTGCTCTTGAAGTTTCACCTGAATAGCACACACTTCCTCAGATCTTCATACAGCTCATCCTCTCTTATCATGCAGGACTCAGCTCAAATGTCACTTTCTCAGAGACCTTCTTTGTCAATTGTATATAAAGTGGGCCCCAACCCACTCACCCTTTGTCAAACTGCACTTCCTTATTTATAGTATTTATCTCCATCTGAAATTATTTCTTTTGCCTTCCTCTTCTCTAATATAATTTCCACAAGACAGGGATCTTTTTTTTTTTGTCTTCACTGTTACATCCCTTATTACCCAATACAATTCTAAGTGCACACTAAGAACTTAATATTAGTTTAATGAATGAATATCTGACTCGAAAGCCCCTCTTTTCTACCTCTGTTCCTAGTATATGTGAAATAATATGCCACTCCAGAAGTTAATATTTGTTTTTGAATGATAGAATATTAGTTACTTTCTTTCAAACAAGATTTAAAAAAAACACTGTTTTTAAAGTAAAACAAAATCCTCCTCTACTCATAGTTAATAAAAAGAAGAGTTTTAGATATGACATCTTGTGCAAATCTAGCTTGATCTTAATAGTTTTCATCTGTAAAATAAGAGTTGGTTAACATTAATTCACTTACTCTACAGATATTCACCACACACTGTGCTAAAGCAAAATTAAGGACACAAAAGTTAAATAATATAACTTCTGCCCACAAAAGAGGTTCACATCTGCCTTTCAACTCTACGATTTGTATGACTCCATATAATTGTGGTATAACCTTTATGCTAGAGAAAAGCTTTTAACGTCCCATTCTTGGGACGTTAAAGGCCTATCACCAAGACATTGATAAACAATTGCTTTGTTTTAAAAGTGAATATTTAATTAAACATTGCAGTAAGAATTGAACATTATTTTAAAAAAAGCATATTAGTGGCTTGAAAATATATAGTAATTTTTAGTTCCCTTTGAAGAGGATTTTTGACTGCCAGTTTTCTACCACAAAATGATGCTAGGAAAATGTCTGTAGAAGACAGAAATTCTCTCTTAATGCAATCTAAAATGCTTAAAATTAGGGATTAAAGTTTTTAAAGATGCAAAGAAGGAATATTCAGTATCGGACATATCTCATTTGAATGCTAAAAGTTTGAAATAATAAACATTACATTTTTTTTCCAGCTGTACCCATGGCATGTAGAGGTTCCCAGGACAGGGATCGAATCCATGCCACAGCTCTAATCAGAGCCAGAGAAGTAACAATGCTGGTTTCTTAAATGTTGAGCCACAAGGGAACTCCACATTATATACTTTTTAGAAAGAGGGTCAACAAATTAACAACTCAGCATGTTCTAGAGACTGGTAACCCAGATGACTAAGACTGTTACATGAGTGCCTGGCCGTGGTTCATTCACTTCCACATTCTCAGTTCTTCTAGCTTCTTCTTGGTTTTCATCTGGGTAACTCCAAGGCTCTGTGAGGAAAACAGATGCAGAGACAGATGCCCATTTCTCTCACAGTTCCTTTCAGCAAAGCAACCAGGCAGAAAATCAGTGAGGAAAAGGTATACAATCCATAACTTATGGTCCCCACAAGTCCTCACTCAATTTGAAAAATTGCCAGTTCTGTCAAATATGCCAATACTCCAATAAGGTATTTATGACACAAAATCTGAAAGAAAAAAAAAAGACATTTAAAATTAAAATATAATTACAATAAAGCAGTGTAATATTTGATAAATATTCTAGGCTTATTTTAAATTCCATATCTATAAACTAAGATATGAACATGAACCCAAACCATTGTCATTTTATGTTAAACAGATTTTAATGAAGATGACTGACTTTAATAAATTTATAATTTTATTTAATGATGCTTAGAAGGAATTAAAGACTAGAGTTCTTTTTTATCTTGGCTCAACAGATGAACTATCTGCCTAAGGAAAAAGGGGTATCTATGAACCCCTTGGACTTATATGCAAATTGAGTATTTACATTTTCTAGAAAGAGTTCCATAGCTTCCTTCTTCTCAAAGGGATACATGATTCCAAAAGTGTCTTGTGAAAACTAAGCAGAAACAGAAACCTGGTTAATACATTAATTTCAGACTTTGAGAGGTAGTACAGTGCTGTAGTTAGAAGCATAAGCTTTAGAGACAGATGTTTGGGTTCAAATTCCAACTCCACTTACTAGCTGTGTAATCTTGGGAGCCTACTTATCCTTTGTGCCACAATTTCTTCTTTATAACCTTTGCAAACAGGTTGTTGTGAAAACTAAATGAGACATTATGTGTAAAATGCTTAATAATGCTTGGCACAGTTAGTGCTTAATAAATGTCATCATCATGGCATTATTTGAACCTGGGAGCCACAGTTATTATCTTATGTAATTAAGAGAGGCTCTTAGAATAGACCAGATAAAACAGGACTACTCTTATATTCATAGATGGATAAGAGCACTTTTATATAAAGTTTTAAAATGTAGTCAGTTTACCAGTAGAATGTGAACACATGGAATAAAATTTAAAAATATATAAGGACATCATGAAATTGAATTCTAAGGTGACAAAATATACATTTCTTTCTTTATAATGTCAAGCTAATATGGTATAGTACAATCTTTCAAATTTATTCCTGCAAACCACAGTAAGAAATTTAATAGCATGACCTAGTACAAGCAAATTTATATATATATCCTTACCACATATGATACACTCTCATTTTTATATTTTCTATTCTATTTCTTTTGTTTGTTTTTTAAAACTGGTCTTGCCTCATCAAAATTATTTCCAAACTTACTGCTGCATTGTGATCTCTAGTTTGAAACACACTAATACAGTACTTATAAGAGTGTGAACTTCTTGGAACGTAAGAGATAAGTGTTTAAATTTTGACTCTTCCTTTATTAAGCTATCTTGCACATGTGACATAAACATATCTTGACTTAAGTTTCATTCTTTTAAAAATAAATGTTCGACAAAAACATCATTCAGAGTTCCCTGGTGGCCCAGCAGTAAAGGACTTGGTGCTGTCACTGCTGTGGCTTGGGTTACTGCTGTGGCACAGGTTCCATCCCTGGCCTGGGAACTTTCCCATGCTGCAGAAACCATACACACACACACACACAGAAAAACCCTTAACTACAGGGCTGCTCTAAAGATCAGACTTAAAGTATGTTAAACTCCTAGCACTGTGACAAGACCAATGTTAAATGAGTGTATACTGTGACTATATTTTAAGTATTGTATTAGTATAATATATTCAAATATATTTAGGTGCCTATTCTCAGTTTATTTCTGATACTTCTAATAAGGACCTCATAGAGAGTAAAACAATGTCTCTATTATTTCTTTCCCAGTAGAGATAGAAAAGCCTAAAACATAAAGATGATGTTTTAGTTCTTTGTTTCTACTGTAATTTTCTTTCTTTTTTTTTTAGGGCTGCACGCACCACATATGGAAGTTCCCAGGCCAGGGGTTGAACCAGAGCTGCAGCTGCTGGCCTATGCCATAGCCACAGCAATGCCAGATCCAAGCCATATCTGCAACCTACACCACAGCCCGTGGCAGCACCAGAGCTTTAACCACTGAGCAGAGCCAGAGATGGAACCCATGTCTTCATGGATACTAGCCAGGTTTGCAACCACTGAGCCAGAAGGGGAACTCCCTCCACTATGATTTTCTTATTTAACACACAAAATCCTGTTACTCTGATAATTATTTTTTATTTTTTGTTTTTTTTCTTCCTTTTGTAGCCACACACGTGGCATATGGAAGTTCCTGGGCCCAGGGACTGACCCGGAGCCACATCTGCAACCTGTGCCACAGCTATGGCATTGCCAGATCCTTAACCCACTGTGCTGGGCCAGGGATTGAACCAGAAACACCATAGAGACAAGCTGGATCATTAATCCACTGTGCTATAGCAGGAACTCCCAATAATTATTTTATTTAATTAAAAAATTTTTTTCTTTTTTTTTTTTTTTTTTGTCTTTTTAGGGCCGCACCTCATATGGAGGTTCCCAGGCTAAGGGTCCAATCAGAGCTGTAGCTGCCAGCCACAGCCACAGCCACAGCCACACCAGATCCGAGCTATGTCTGTGACCTACACCATAGCTCACAGCTATGCCAGATCCTTAACCCACTGAGCAAGGCTAGGGATGGTTTCTTGTCGGATTCATTTCCACTATGCCGTGACGGAAACTCCCCAATAATTATTTTAAGTGGAGGACAAGAAGCAATTCTGAAAGTTTCAAAGTTACTACAGAATAATTCATTTTATTACCAAAGTCTATAACATATGGTTCCTTCCACTATAAAGCTGCATCTAGAAGGCTGAAGACTTTTTAGTAAACCATTTATAAAGCACAAAATAAAATCTCTCTAATGCCTTGAATTGGCAGATATTCTAATATTTCTTTTTTTTTTTTCTTTCTTTCTTTTTTTTTTTTCTTTTCTTTTCTAGGGCCGAACTCGCAGCATATGGAGGTTCCCATGCTAGGGGCTTAATTGGAGCTGTAGCCACCAGCCTACACCATAGCCACAGCAACTTGGGATCGAGCCACGTCTGCGACCTACACCACAGCTCATGGCAACGCTGGATCCTTAACCCACTGAGCGAGGTCTGGGATCAAACCCGCAACCTCGTGATTTGTAGTCGGATTTGTTAACCACTGAGCCATGACGGGAACTCCCCAATGTTTCTTAAATGAGGTTCACCTTACATTGTAAAAACTATGCAACAATAAGGAAAAATTACTTAGCTAGATTCACTCAAACTAACCTTTATTTTTCCATCAGTATGTGCTGAAGCTACAGACGTTGAAACACGAACCAATCTTGTGGCTGATAAGTGAATTTTGAAATGCCTATGGAAGTGTGAATAAAGGCAGTCCATGAATAAGTCAACTTCCTCCTGGGTAACTTCCCCAGGTGTTTTGTGGACACTGTCCCACAAAGCTTTTGCATCTTCTGGATGTATGGCATAAGAAATGTCCAGACTTTGAGGGCTACAGGGTACAGACCAAAGAAATTCAGTAGTAGCCATATAACGGTCCATTTTGCATGCAGTCCACATAGCAGCCATCCAGGAAAGGTTAAATGCGTTGATTGCTAAGGGACGGAAATAACAGTCAAAAGTTTTCTGAAACCAGGTTCCAACTATTGCTGTATTAGTCTCTGCTCCATTTGCAAGGAATAAGGGTAGACAGGTGAAATCTTCTGAAACAGTCTCAAGAAGACTGTCTCCAAATATACAGCAGAACCAACCAGTCCACAACACTTTACCTTCTCTGTGCTCAGATGGCAATTGTGATTTTGATAGAATCTATGAAGAAGAAAAATCATTCATTAAATTCAAAAGTTACATTTGTACTCGTACATTTATTTCTAAAAGTACATTTTCTCATTTAGTTTTGGGTTTGTTTTTCTTTCTAGGGCTGCACCCATGGCATATGGAAGTTCCCAGGCCAAGGGTTGAACTGGAGCTATAGCTGCCAGCCTATACCACAACCACAGCAATGCCAGATCCCCGACCCACTGAGTGAGGCCAGGGATCGAACCCGCATCCTCACAGATACTAGTTGGATTGGTTTCTGCTACGCCACAACAGGAACTCCTAAAAGTACATCGTCTCAACATTAATAAGTACATTTAAAAATAAGATTATGTTGTATAACCACCAAAAACCACACAGGGAACAGTCTCCCTGATCATTCCTAAGGTTTATCATGTTATTTGACCTTTTACCTAGTACTCCTATTAGGATATGGTAAATGGCAAGATCTTGGTGCAACCAAAATTCACAAAAAGGATGCCAATATGGTATAAGCAGTACAGTATCCTGAAAAAAACTCAAACTCTCAACTCTAAAGTAAAAGGGACTGGGAGTTCCCATCGTGGTGCAGTGGTTAACGAATCCGACTAGGAACCATGAGGTTGCGGGTTCGGTCCCTGCCCTTGCTCAGTGGGTTAACGATCCAGCATTGCTGTGAGCTGTGGTGTAGGTTGCAGACGCAACTCGGATCCCGAGTTGCTGTGGCTCTGGCGTAGGCCAGTGGCTACAGCTCCGATTCGACCCCTAGCCTGGGCACCTCCATGTGCCGCAGAATCAGCCCAAAGAAATAGCAAAAAGACAAAAAAAATAATAATAATAAAATAAATAAATAAAAAAGTAAAAGGGACTGTTAAAAGGTCACCAAATCTAAAGTGCTTGAATTATTCCACTGAGGAAAGCATTACTATTTCGTAAGGCAGTTCTTTCTACCCACTTAAAATATTCTTTCATATGTTAAGTCACAGAGTTTCCAACCACTAGTCCTGATTTTCTCCTTATGTGAATATAGATGAAATCAATCTGTCTTCTGCAGAGAAAGGCCTTCAAATATTTGATGATCCCTATCATATATACCACCAACTTTAATATCTCCAGTTTTCTCCACCATGCCTCCTATAACATACGTTCAAGTTCTTATACTAACTGGACACTCTTCTCTGAAATTCATCTGCATGGGAATCATTCATAAGAACATAATTATTTCAAAAATGTATGATTACAGGAATGTCATCATCATCAACCTAGATTAATATAATCTTAGACTACAGGTAGTTTTCTGGTTTTTAGTTGACAGCTTTACATAAATTAGCTCTACATACTTTTTTTTTTTTTTTTTTTTTTGCTTTTTAGGGCTGCACCCATGGCATATGGAAGTTTCCAGGCCAGGGGTCGAAACGGAGCTATAGCCACCAGCCTACACCACTGTCACAGCAATGTCAGATCTGAGCCTCATCTGTGACCTACACCATAGCTCATGGCAACACCAGATCCTTAACCGACTGAGCGAGACCAGGAATCAAACCCACATCCTCATGGATCCTAGTCAGGTTCATGAACCACTAAGCCATGAAGGGAACTCGCTCACATACTTATTTTCGCTGTTAATAAGTAAATCCCCCCAATCTATATTAAGGCAATGAACTTATCCCTATTAAAATTTTAATCTCTTTAGATTTGGCCCATTGTACCATCCATTTAGATCTCTTAGAATCTTGGTTATAGGTTCCAAAAGATAGAGTAATCCCCTCAAACTTTAAATTTGTCAATTGCACAACAAACATACCTTACAGATATTCAAAGAAGTTTAAGTTTGACCTGATAAGGTGAAGATCACAGCCCTATACTATATCCCTTTAGAGATGATAATTTAAACAATTACTTTTACCATTTTTCTCCTTTTTCAGGAATTTGAAAGTTGTAAGAGAATTAAACTCAGATATAGTATGTCCATCACATCTTCATAACCTATGAGGTCTGTAACCCTGTCAAGAAATAATATTTAGGAGTTTCCGTTGTGGCGCAGTGGAAACGAATGCAACTAGGCACCGTGAGGTTGTGGGTTGATCCCTGGCCTTGCTCAGTGGGTTAACGATCCGGCGTTGCCGTGAGCTGTGGTGTAGGTCCCAAATGCAGCTTGGATCCCGCGTTGCTGTGGCTGTGGCGTAGGCTGGCAGCTACAGCTCCGAGTGGACCCCTAGTCTGGGAATCTCCATATGCTGCAAGTGCAGCCCTAAAAAGCCAAAAAAAAAAAAGAAAAAGAAATACTATTTAATCTAAAAATTATTAGGACACTCTACTAGAAATTCAAGAGGTCGTTTCTATTCATCACAAGAGTATTTGCTTGCCTGATAACATGCAAAGCATATAACTTCTTTAGGCAACAACTGTTCCACTTGACAGAGACAGCTAATTACCTACCTACCCAGTATCTACTTTTCTTCCACAATAATATAGTGCTTTTACTTTGGGTGGCAAAGTATCCACTAAAAAAATTGTTCTAGTCTCCCTTCCAAATGGGATGTGACGAGAAGTTTTTGATCTCACCAACTCTCAAGATTTCATTAAAGATTTACTTGGTGGCAGGCATCCTGTTTGCCCTTCTCATCTTCCTCCTACTTTTTGCCTTAAACTTACACATCATATTAGAGCTCTAGGAGACAACTTACATTACAGTGGAACCATAACGATGGAAGCCATGCACCAAGGATGATAGGGAAGACAGGAGGAACTTAGATTATTAATAATTTCTTGAAGGGAGTTCCTGTTGTGGCTTGCAGAAACGAAACTTACTAGTATCCACGAGGATGCAGGTTCAATCCCTGGCCTCACTCACTGCGTTAAGGATCTAGCATTGCCATGAGCTGCAGTGTAGGTCACAGACGCAGGTCAGATCCTGCCTTGTTGTGACATAGGCCAGCAGCTGTAGCTCCAGTTCAACCACTAGCCTGGAAACTTCCATATGCCATAGGTGCAGCCCTAAAATTAACAAAAAATTCATGAAGCATTTACCAGTCTCGAATGGCTTACTTCCAGACACTTTTTTTTTTTTTTTTTTTTTTTGCCATTTCTTGGGCTGCTCCCTTATCACATGGAGGTTCTCAGGCTAGAGGTTGAATCAGAACTGCAGCCACCAGCCTACACCACAGCCGAAGCAACTCAGGATCTGAGCCTTGTCTGTGACCTACACCACAGCTCAGGGCAACGCTTGATCCTTAACCCACTGAGCAAGGCCAGGGATCGAACCCACAACCTCATGGTTCCTAGTCAGATTCATTAACCACTGAGCCATGACGGGAACTCCACAGACACCTTTTTTGTAAAACAAATAATCCTCTACTATCTTTAATTAACTGTTATTTAGACTTTTTGTTATATACAACAGAACCTAATCCCAGTAATCCTGAGATCCTTGCCAATACCCATGATCTACATGAGGAGTCAATAAACCTTTTCTACAGAGGGCCAGATGGTAAATATCTTAGGCTTTGCAACATACTCTACTGTTGTAGCACAAAAGCAGCCATAGACAATATATAAACAAATGAAAATGGTTCTATTCCAAAAAAGCCTTACTGACAAAACCAAGCAGCAGGCCATATCTGGTCTGTAGTCCATAATTTGCTGACCTCTGATCTATACAAAAAAATAAAATTTCAGCTGTTTCAGAATGTGTCAATGACTAAAATGAGTTAACAGCAGAAAATGTAGCAAGCATAAATAAAATAGATCTGGTGTCTTAATAAATCAAAGCATAGTCACGTTACTTTTATACATAACGTGCATAGAGTAAGGAATGTAAAATTTTACATTTCTGAAAGTAACCTGCTGTGATTTATCACAATATATAATGATGTTACTTTTTTGCTAAAATTCTACTTCTAGGAATTTAATCCCAGTAAAAAACATAGAATTATAAGGATATATTTATAAAAATGTAGAATTCCTAATGACATGAGTAACAATCTACAGCACTGATTATTAGTAAAAAAAGGCATAATGGGAGTTCCTGTCGTGGCTCAGTGGTTAAGGATCAGTGGGTCAAGGATCTGGCATTGCCGTGAGCTGTGGTGTAGGTCGAAGACGTGGCACAGATCCCGAGTTGCTTTGGCTCTGGCAGAGGCCAGCGGCCACAGCTCCAATTCGACCCCTAGCCTGGGAATCTCCATATGCTGTCAGTGTGGCCCTAACAGACAAAAAAGACAAAAAAAAAGAAAAAAGAAAAAAAGGCGTAATGAAAAGTATGGGCGATTAAGGATCTGGTGTTGCCATGAGCTGTGGTGTAAATTGCAGATGCGGCTCGGATTGTGCATTGCTGTGGCTGTGGTAAAGGCCAGCAGCTCCAGCTCCAATTTCAACCCCTAGCCTGGGAACCTCCATATGCTGCCAGTGCAGCCTAAAAAGACAAGAAAAAAAAAAGGTATGGGTGATATGATCACAGTTTTGATACAGACACTCAAGAGATATATGCAGGTTCATGACGGAGTCTGTAGTTTCCTTATAATGTCTTTGTCTAGCCTTGCTATTAGCGTAATACTCGTCTCATAGGATGAGTTAGGAAGTATTCCCTCAGCTTCTCTATTCTGAAAGAGATTGTAGAGAACTTCCTTAAATGTTTGGTGGAATTCACCAGTGAACCCATTTGGACCTGCTGATTTCTGTTTTGGAAGGTTACTAATTATTGACTCAATTTCTTTAATAATTACAGGCTTATTCAGATTGTCTATTGCCAAACTGATGTATACCAAATGTTAAATTGGGGTTTTTAACTTACTTCATACATTTATGTATTCTCTAAGATTTCTAAAATAAACACGATTATACTGTAATATGAAAAAAAACTATTAAATTTGGCCATATCTAATTGCTATAATTTGGTCAACAACACATGAAACAGGTTATAAATCACAAGCTTAAAGAATTTTAAAAACAGTAAGAAAATATCACAATTTCTAAACCAAGAAAATGAAGATTCTTTTCTCCTAAGGAGCAAGTACTGCTTATATAACATACCTGGACAAGAAATGCTTCAGGGTCTTTCTGTGTTCCTTTCATTCCTAAGAGAGTAGAGAAAATCACTTTGATGTTGAAGTCATCTCCCACTTCCACAGCAAGTCCTTTTTGCTTTTCAGCAGCAATAAATGCATTCAGAAGTTTAGAATACTCTTTGAAATTAGTATAGGAGAATTTATATAAGGGAGTTAAACTATATAAAGTCCATTGTTTATGCAGAAGGAATGCAACCCTTTGAGGATCAACATCTTCCTAAAAGAAAAAAAAAAAAAATCAAGACAAAGAAAATGTAAGAATTAGGAAACTTTAGTAAATAATACCTTAATCATAGTACTTTGAATATTTAGTACAAATCTATTCCTGGGTGTACCTGATCTTTGCACTCCAGCCAAACTGGAGTTTGCAGGACTCTGAAGAACCCTGCACAGGTCTTTGCATCTGCTACACCTTCCTTTTGGAATGCTCTTCCCAGGGTGTTCACATGGCATGGTCCTTTCTTTCATTCAGGACTCTGCCCAAATGTCACTCAAAGACCAACCCCTCTAAAGCAGCACCTGCACCAATTCCTCCAACTTTGCCACTTTTTAAAAAAATTTTTTTATTATAGTTGATTTACAGTGTTCTGTCAGTTTCTGCTACAGCAAAGTGACCCAGTAATACATATATACACATTCTTTTTCTCACTTTATCCTCCATAACTTTGTCACTCTTTATCTCCTTAACATGCTTTCTTTTTTTCACAGCTTTTATTACTATCTGACATTATGTATTTGACTTTTATTGTCTTCACTTTTAGAGTGTGAGTTTGATGAGAACAGGGATTTTGCCTATTTTATTCACTACTGTATCTCTAGCACCGAGAACAATGTCATCTGGAACACTGTTCAATACCTATTAGATGAACAGTTATGTTTCACTTTTAGAAACATCAAATTAAAGATTTTAAAAACAGTAACTATTCTTGAAGTATCCAATTTGAATGGTTTTAATTAAGTAATTTCTAAAATTGTTTGGCAGTGGAGTTCCCGTCATGGTGCAGTGGTTAACGAATCCGACTAGGAACCATTAGATTGCGGGTTCAATCCTTGGCCTTGATCAGTAGGTTAAGGATCCAGCGTTCCCGTGAGCTGTGGTGTTGGTTGAAGATGTGGCTCGGATCCCGCATTGCTGTGGCTCTGGGGTAGGCTGGTGGCTACAGCTCTGATTTGACCCCTAGCCTGGGAACCTCCATATGCCGAGGGAGCAGCCCTAGAAAAGGCAAAAAAAAAAAAAAAAAAGGAAATTGTTTGGCAGTAAACTCAGTCCATCACTCTAATTCAGTAGATTAATTAAAAAAGATACTTGGGAGTATTTTGGCCAAGCACCATTAGAATCACAGAATCATCAAAAATAAAAACACTTGGAATTCCCATTGTGGCTCAGTGGGTTAAGAACCTGACATTGTCTCTATGAGGATGCGGGTTTGATCCCTGGCCTCGCTCAGTGGATTAAGGATCTGGTGTTGCTCCACACTGTAGCATAGGTCAAAGATGCAGCTGGCATCCAGTGTGGCTGGGGCACAGGCCCTAGATGCAGCTTGATTTCGACCCCTAGCCCAGGAACTTCCATATCCCACAGGTGTGGCATTAAAAAGAAAAAAAGAAAAAAAACCACTTCATTTATATTGGCCCTGTGACATCACATTTTTGGCGGTCTTCACAGACACTCCCACATAAGCTCCTAGTTGTATCCTGAATTGAATTTTTCTATAGAATCTATACTTCCTGATGGGAATTTTCAGTTTCCAACCATCTTTTGTAATTTCACCACAGTTGTCCACTTGACAAAAAATATTTGTTCTGACTAGAGTAACTCAGGGAAAAGTTATAAACTATTTTCTTATTACTATCAAAAGATTAGGTAAAACTACTTGTATCAGAGAAAAGAAAACACTGAACTGGACATTCCAGTCTTTAATTTATATACAATTTCTGTTTTCCTGTTAAGAACTATCACTTTCATTACCAACACTAGTAATTTCTCTTTAAGAAAGTTTTCACAAAGAAGCAGAATTTTTCTCATTGTCCCAAAGGAAACTAGACCCATGACACAGACAAGAAAACAAAGTTACAAAGAAGGTGTGAGTGATTGATTAGCCAGACTCCTTGCTAAGTGACTCGAAACTACATACCAAACTTGTATTCACTAGAACTTAATTCCATAGTTAAATTTTTAATGTTATATTCAGGGTTTAGAGTTGTTTATGAATGATCAAAACAAAGCATGTTGCCACCAGACAAATCTGGGATAATTAAAACACCAAAATAATTTTGTAAGAAATTAGAAAAATTTGAAAAATAGGAACTCATGAATCCATACTGATAAATAGATAAATAAATGGACTAGAAATGCAAATGGCCTACAATAGAATGCCAAAGGCTGGCTGATAATTATGGAGCAAATAGAGATGGAAAAATCATTATATTGCAACCATTATGATAAAGATGGGACCAGGCAAAAAAAAAATTCAATGGATAAAGGAGGTTAAGTGTAAGACGAAACTTTGATGAGACACAAGATGTTTGTATTTGTATTATCTTAAATATTTGTATTAACTTAAAGTGTCTCCCCATAGACCACTTGTTAGTTACAGCGGGGAATAAAACAGTAATTGAGCAACAACTTGACAGGATGATTAAAATTAACATCACCTATGTGCTACTGGATGTTATTCCCCCAAAAGAACACAACAGCACCTATACAGTATTTCACCCAGCAAACACGTAACTTCAATCTAAAGAAAATATCAAATACCAAATGAAGAATATTCTCTTTTTAAAAGGGAAGCAAGAGAAACATTCTTCAAAAATGTCAATGTCATAAAAGACAAAGAAATGTTGTGGAACCATTCCAGAATAAAGAAGGTTAAAAGATTTATGGTGGAGTCACCGTCTTGGTGCAGCGGAAACGAATCTGACTAGGAACCATGAGGTTTTGGGTTCGATCCCTGGCCTCGCTCAGTGGGGTAAGGTTCCGTCGTTGCTGTGAGCTGTGGTTATGTCGCAGATGTGGCTGGGATCTGGCGTTGCTGTGGCTCTGGCGCAGGCCCGCAGCAACAGCTCTGATTCGACCCCTAGCCTGGGAACCTCGATATGCCGCGGGTGTGGCCCTAAAAAAGACAAAAAAAAAAAAAAAAAGAGAATTTCTTAAAAAAGCAAACAAACATATGGTACTGACAGTGTGAATAATTGTTTGTTTTAGCTGTTTCTCATTTATTTTATTACTTGAGGAGTATGATGACACAAAAAAATACTATAAATAGTAACAAAAATTGAAAAGTTTTGTTCACAGACATTCTCAATTATTGGTAACACAAAGAAATACAAAAAGCATACCTGCTGTTGTGAACACTGGGGGATTTTCCTTCGAGGTGGAGTTGGGACAAATGAAGTCTGCTTCCTGACTGATTCTAATCGCTTCTGCAGAGGGGTGGCACCTATAAAGTAATCTTTAAGCCTTAAAGACGCACTCTGTCTAGGAGTCGATTCTGCTGCATCATAAGAATCCATGGTCTACATAGAAAGAAATAAAGCCAGAATTCTAAACATTAAAAAGTTAACGGATGCTCAAAGTTTCGCTGATACCTCTCCCTACTATAAAGGAATTCTCGGAGTTCCCTTCGTGGCGCAGTGGTTAAGGAATCCGACTAGGAGCCATGAAGTTGCAGGTTCGATCCCTGGCCTTGCTCAGTGGGTTAAGGATCTGGCTTTGCTGTGAGCTGTGGTGTAGGTCGCAGACGCGGCTCGGATCCCAACTTGCTGTGGCTCTGGCATAGGCTGGCAGCTACAGCTCCGATTAGACCCCTAGCCTGGGAACCTCCATATGTTGCGGGAGCAGCCCAAGAAATTGCAAAAAGACAAAAATATAAAAAAAATAAAGGAATTCTCTCTCTCCCTCCCACTCCCTACACCCAAACACGTGCCCCCTACCCCAGAATGCTCATTACCCTATTCCTCATGCCTGTCCAGTTTGCTTCTGCTAACTTTTTTATTCAACCTACTGACAGTTAAGCCTTCTTCTCTGGACTCATCTGACTGACTAAATCCAATTCACGCTGCAGGTTTCATCCCTTCAGGAGAAGCTTCCAAGTATCCACAGAGGAGTTAGCTCTCCAGCCAATTCCTCCAGCCCTTGCAGTTCAGAACACAACTTAGCTGTTTTTCTTGTGTTACGTCCGTGAAGGAAGGGACTCTGACTCAAATCATTTTTGCACACCTAAATCCAATCAACCCAAGCCAATGCTGAGCCCAATGCCAAGATATCAAAGTATCTAAGTACTCTAAAGATAACGACCACACAAAACGTCAAAATATAAAGTTTACTGCCAAGCCTGGACCAATAAAAAAGCATCTTACCCAAAAAATGCCGTAATAACGCTGTCAACCATTCCCTTCACGAATCATTCTTCAAGTCTGTATCCAACTACGTTGAGACTGAAATCCTCTGAAGTAAAAAAGCCGCCAAAACGACAGCTAAAATAAAGTCTGGAGGAACCTCTTTCTAAAGTCCCTCTAGTTCTACAAGTGGGTGCACGACCGACACAGACGGGAGCAGCAACAAGACCTCCGGCTCCCTCAGACGCCAGCCGAGCCCGAGACTTCAGGCCGGAAGAACATTTCCGCTGACCCGGCCACCCAGCTCCGTGATCCTCGCTCCTGAGGAGTCGGCTGCTGCCCGCAGAGGCAGCGGGGCAAGAGACAGTGTGTGCCAACTCGCTTTCTCCACCTGAGCCTTCGGGGGCCAAGGCCAGCTCTGAAAAGCCGCCGCTGAGAAGCGGCAATTTAGCGTCAGCCGCCGCCTCTGTTTAAAATCGTTTCCCGACTCGCTCTGCGGCCGGACGCAGGACGTCTCCGTGGAGCCTATTCTAAGCCGGCGAAGCAACTCTGGTCCCCATTTTAACTGAGGGCACGGGAGCGCACTAAACATTGGTAGCGTTCGCGCTCCTAATTGCGCAGTGTTGCGCTCCGTACGTTACCACCGGCACGAAGCGTTCCTTCAAATTTCCGCCCATAGTGAAGATGGCGGAATCCCCCTGCTCTGATTGGTTGAATCCCTCCATTTATCTTGGCTGTTCGCTGGGTGTGTTAAGGGGTGCTTGGCTCCCAGCGGTGGAGTGTGTTCTTCGACCTCCAGTAACGTGTTAGACTTGCTTGCCTTCCTCTTTCTGAAGACCCGAGATCGGCCGTCAGGTTTGAAAGATTTGAAAAGCAAGACTGGGTTCTTGCCTGTTTTCAGGTTCTGCCTGCGGGGAACTTTCGGGGAAGCGTGGAAAGGAAGGGAAGGGCGTCCGCCTCCCGCCTGACCCCTGCTCCCTGTGCGTGGCTGCCGGGTCTCGCCATATGCTGCTATATGGAATCATTCGCTCGTCACTTCTGGCCGAAGCTTTCTTTGCTAATAGAAGTGGTAATGGATGCACTGAGAGGAGGGGGAAAGTCTTAAAAGGTCTTTCCCGTATTCAATTTTCCCAAAGGCCCCAAAGATTTTGCAAATTTATCTAATTTGCAGATAGGTGCACTTGAATGTTCAGCAGACAGGGGCTTAAATATTAAAGAGAGCGTGAACTCCTAGCATTTTAAGGGCTTTGTATGTATTTCCAAAACTGACTTTTGACCACCATCCAACACCTGCAGCTTTTGATTCGTGAGCGTTTCGCCATCCTGCGGCTATAACATGTTCTGCTGGCTAAGTCGGCTATTCAGGGGTTTATCCAGACCCACCGGAAAGACTACCCAGCCGTTCTGGGGTTTTCTCTCCCGAAGTCTGATACTGACTTCACAGAGGAGTATTCCAGGTGAATGCAGAAAAGCTTTGTCCGCTGAACAGCACTTTCTCCTGTTCTCTGTAGCCAGAGTGCTTATTCCATTTATCCCCTAGTCTTGACTGGATAGCTTTATGTGCAGAAGCACATCATTCACTCTCTTGATTTCTTATGATGTAGTTTTCCTCCTGCAGTTTTAAAAAGACTAGAAAAGTAGTCACATGAATATAAGCTATTCATTTAGTTTTTATGTTGCGAATAAGAAGCCTAAAAAATTCTTTTATACTTTAAATATGGTTTTCTAGTGTACAAGTGACTGTTTTCACTCCAGATTCATACTAAAGCTAGTTACTCTACTTCTGTAATTCCCAAGACCCTGTTTTGTTTGGGGAAGAAATGTGCACTATTATGAAGAGTGCATTTTGGGTCAGTGCAAATGCTGGGTGATAAAAAATATTTAGATTCCTTTTTTTATTATTAAAATATAGGGAGTTCCCGTCGTGGCGCAGTGGTTAACGAATCCGACTAGGAACCATGAGGTTGCGGGTTCGGTCCCTGCCCTTGCTCAGTGGGTGACGATCCGGCGTTGCCGTGAGCTGTGGTGTAGGTTGCAGACGCGGCTCGGATCCCGCGTTGCTGTGGCTCTGGCGTAGGCCGGTGGCTACAGCTCTGATTCAACCCCTAGCCTGGGAACCTCCATATGCCGCGGGAGCGGCCCAAGAAATAGCAACAACAACAACAAAAAGACAAAAGACAAAAAAAAAAAAAAAATAATAAAATAAAATAAAATATAGTTGATTTACAGTTGTGCCAAGGCAAAAATTTACATTAAGACAGTTACTTGGCTTTTGACACATGTATAGGTAAATTTCATAGTGATTGATTACATTCTTTGTAAATATCATCCATTAAGATAGGAATGATATGAACTGAAAGTATATTCTCAAACAATTTGCAAATAATGTACTTTTAATCTTCCTTTTTTTCTCTTCTTTTTTTAAGAACTCAGTAGCTTTGTTGCCCGAACCAACACTTGTGGAGAGTTGCGTTCGTCTCACTTAGGCCAAGAAGTCACCTTGTGTGGATGGATTCAGTACCGCAGGTAGATAGAAACAGTTTAAGAATACATGGTGATAGGAGTTCTGTCATGGTGAAGTGGTTAACGAATCCGACAAGAACCATGAGGTTGCGGGTTCGGTCCCTGCCCTTGCTCAGTGGGTTAAGGATCCATTGTTGCCACGAGCTGTGGTGTAGGTTGCAGATGCGACTGGGATCCCGTGTTGCTGTGGCCCTGGCATAGGCTGGCAGCTACAGCTCTGATTAGATCCCTAGCCTGGGAACCTCTATATGCAGTGAGAGCAGCCCTAGAAAAGGCAAAAAGACCCAAAAAAAAAAAAAAAAAAGAATACATGGTGATAAAAGTAACTGAACACTGGAGTTTCCTGTCATGGCTTAGCAGAAATGAATCCGACTAGGAACCATGAGGTTTCGGGTTCCATCCCTGGCCTCCATCAGTGGGTTAAAGATCTGGTGTTACCCTGAGCTGTGGTGTAGGTCACAGACTGGGGTCAGATCCTGCATTGCTCTGGCTGTGGTGTAGGCCAGTGGCTCCGATTTGACTCCAGTCTGGGGACCTCCATATGCAGCGGGAGCAGCCCTAAAAAAGACAAAAAAAAATAAATAAGTTACTGAACCCTGGGACCAATAATTGGGTAAGCTGTTAAGCATCAGTAGCATAAAAAAGCATTGTTTATGTTTAGGTAGAGAAAAAGCCTAAAAAGATGAAGAGTGATTCCTCAGTGGTAGAGCCCATTTGTTCATCTCTATATTACAAAGCATATTTGAGGGAGTTCTCTGATGGCCTAGTGGGATGAGGCTTCCACACTCTTACTACTGTGGCTCTGGTTGCTGCTCTGCAGGGTAGGTTCAGTCCCTGGCCCAGGAATTCCCACATACTGCCTGTGTAGCAAAAAAAAAAAAGAGAGAGAACGTGAAATAAACATTGCAACTCTCATTTTAAAAAAAACAAAACATGGAGTTCCCGTCGTGGCTCAGTGGTTAACAAATACGACTAGGAACCATGAGGTTGCGGGTTCAATCCCTGGCCTTGCTCAGTGGCTTAAGGATCTGGAGTTGCCGTGAGCTGTGGTGTAGGTTGCAGAGGTGGCTGGGGTCCTGCGTTGCTGTGGCTCTGGCGTAGGCCGGTGGCTACAGCTCCAATTCAACCCCTAGCCTGGGAACCCTCCATATGCCACGGGAGCGGCCCTAGAAAAGGCAAAAAGACAAAAAACAAACAAAAAAACATATTTGAATAATACATTAATTCACAGTGAAGAGATCCAAAATACATAGATTGTGTGAACTTCCTAAAGAATATGTCCCAAATGGGTGGCTATTTTACGCATACACTGAGTGACTTTTATCTCCTGAACTCAAAATCTGAGGAGGCTTTCTGTACTTCTTCCTGGTACTAAGAATAATGAGAGATAGAAAAAGGAAAAAAAGAAAATTATGAGAAAGATTGAATGCTAAAATGTTGGGATTTTGAGAGCCTTTTGGGGTTTTAGAAGTATTAAGTTAGTATTGGACCTTTTCTAGAAAATTTTATATGGTATCTTATTTTTAGGAAAAGAAAAGAGTTTATATTGCTGTACTTAAAAAGTGACCAATCAGATGCCTCTGATATCCTAAAATATTACCTTTGGACTTTAATATTGGAAAGTTTCCATATTTAGTTAAATTTTCTTATAAAGACTTAAGCCAATACAATTTAAAAAATTTTTAAATCTGCCTTTTCATTAATAAGCCATCTGGATAGCATTAGTAAACTGTACAAACAGCTAATAATAAAAGTTGAAATTGTAAATGAAAAAAGTGGCATTTCGGAGTTCCCATTGTGGCTCATCAGTAAAGAAACCAAACAGTATCCATGAGGATGCAGGTTCGATCCCTGGCCTTCTTCATTGGGTTAAAGATCTGCAACCCACTGGATCCCTCATTGGCTGTGGCTGTGGCGTAGGCGGGCAGCTGGAGCTCTGATTCAACCCCTATCCCAGGAACTTCCATATGCTTCAGGTGTGGCCCTAAAAAGAAAAAAAAAAAAAGTGTCATTTTCATGAATAAGCTACATAGATAACTGTACCAATATAGCTATGAAAGCATATTATTATTATAAAAAGGAACATGATATATTGCTTGAGGTTTTTATTTGTTTTTTTGCCTGCTTAAATTTTGGTCTCATCTGACCTCTTTGCTCTCAGGAAACAGGTCAGAGGCACATAACCTAGGCTTGAGCAATCAGAACTTCTGCCCAAGTTGAGGGCCTTGAGAAAGTAATGGAAAGCTCCAAGTGTAGTAGATATTCTGTAAAGCCATTGTGACAGTGGAGTTAAGAGCACAGCTGGGAGTTCCTGTCGTGGCCCAGTGGTTAACGAATCCGACTAGGAACCATGAGGTTGCGGGTTCGGTCCCTGCCCTTGCTCAGTGGGTTGACGATCCAGCGTTGCCGTGAGCTGTGGTGTAGGTTGCAGACGCGGCTCTGATCCTGCGTTGCTGTGGCTCTGGTGTAGGCCAGTGGCTACAGCTCCGATTGGACCCCTGGCCTGGGAATCTCCATATGCCGCGGGAGCGGCCCAAAGAAATAGCAAAAAGACAAAAAAAAAAAAAAAAAAAAAAAAAAAAAAAGAGCACAGCTGCATTAGGACAGCAGCTGTTCATTAGCAACAGTGCTAAGGGCTTGTGTTCTCAGCTACCTAGTTTCACTTGGTTCCTGCATATTTTCTGCATATGGTTCTCCAGGCTTGTGGTTGATTCTTCTAAAATACTTCTAACTTTTAATAAATTTTTGCTTAAATTAGCCAGAGGAAAAAACTTTAAAAATAAATAAATTTTGGTCTTGAAGATTTCACCCTAATGTGTTCATTTTCTTAATTAATCAGGCAGAACATCTTCCTGGTCCTAAGAGATTTCCATGGACTTGTCCAAGTTGTCATTCCCCAGGATGAGGTAATAGAAGGTTTCTTCTGTTATCTGAAAGCCTCTTTGATGCTATAGTTGGAATAAGCTAAGCATGCTGGATAAGTATGTTCGAGGTTTTAAATTAAGAAGTTTATTGTTAATGGAAATTAAAACTACCATATGCAATATTTAGACAAATGACAAACTGGAGAAAAATATGTACAACTCATGTCACAGACAAAGAGCTAATTTCTCTACTATATAAAAGGCTACTCCAAATCAATTTAAAAAAAAAACTTTTTAAAGACCAGTGACCCAGTAGAAATGTGAATGCAGAACATGAGCATAAAATTTGTAGAAAAGAAAATACAGGAGTTCCCGTCTTGGCACAGTGGTTAACGAATCCGACTAGGAACCATGAGGTTGCGGGTTTGGTCCCTGCCCTTGCTCAGTGGGTTAACGATCCGGCGTTATGTTGCGGTGAGCTGTGGTATAGGTTGCAGACGCGGCTCGGATCCTGCGTTGCTGTGGCTCTGGCATAGGCCGGTGGCTACAGCTCCGATTCGACCCCTAGCCTGGGAACCTCCATATGCCGCGGGGGCGGCCCAAGAAATACCAAAAAAAAAAGACAAAAAAAAAAAAAGAAAGAAAATACAAATAGCTATTTTTCTATATGTCTATAGACATATGAATATATACCCAGCTTTACTCATAGATAGAGAAATGTGAATTGAAACTACACAGAATTGTTATTTTTGACAAACTAGATTGACAACATGCTGTGTTTGGGAAAACAAGTGCTCATACACTCCTGAAGGCATACCAATTGAGCACTAGCTCTAATGGAAGGCAATTTGGCAATATCAAAATTATATATGCATATATCCTTTGAACCATTCATTCTACTTCTAGTCAGTTATCTCACAATTATCTTACACATAGGCTTAAATAGATGCAAAATATGCAAATAACAGTTATTCACTACTGGTGAGTTTTTGTTTTTTTTGTTTTTTTTTTTTTTTTTTGGCTATACCCACAGTATGCAGAAATTCCTAGCCCAGGAATCGAACCTCAGCCACAGCAGTGACAATGCCAAGTCCTTAACCACTAGGCCACCAGGGAACTGCCTGGATTATTTTTAATAGAAAAAAAAAATTGGGAACAATCTAAATATTCCCCATTAAGAGAATGAACATTGTTACAGCCAAAGAAAAAAGACTGAAGAAGTTCTTTGTGTGCTAAAATGGAAAAAAGATCAAAGGTATATTGTTAAAGAACAGAATACGAAGAACATGTAGAGTGGTATTATCTGTATCAAAAAGAGCAAGTATGTGTGTATATTATGAAATGTCCCTGGAAGGACATATAACATAGGGTTATCTCTGGGAAGAGGAGGTTATCTTAGAGGTTATCTCTGGGCTGGAGGACATAGGAGACTTTTCACTGTATATCTATTTGTACCCTTTGAATTTGAGTCAGGTGAAGGTACTACCTGCTCAAAAAATAATTGCCATTAAATTTAGATAAAGAACTCTCATCATGCTTGTTGGGCAACATTGGTTTCTATTGTGGTGGTTTGTATAAATGCTTGAATGCCTGAAAGAAGTAAGATTTACTCACCTCATATGTTTGAAGTAAGTAAAGTGCCATGGATTATCTGTCAGGGATCAGGATGCAGAGATGAGCATAGCTAACCAGAACTCTTTTACTTTGGACTCCATTATTACTATTGGATTTAATTACCCCTAAGTCTAACTCTGGAGACAGTTGCCTTTAAAGTATGTGGGGGAGTTCCCGTTGTGGCTCAGCGGTAACGAAATCAACTAGTATTCATGAGGATGCCGGTTTGATCCCAGTCCTCGCTCAGTGGGTTAAGGATCTGGCATTGCCATGAGCTGTAATGTAGGTCACATATGCAGCTTGGATCTGGCATTGCTGTGGTTATGGTAGAGGCCGGCAGCTACAGCTCCAGTTCGACCCTTAGCCTGGGAACTTCCATGTGCCTCAGGTGCGGCCCTAAAAAGAAAAGAAAAGTATGTGGATTTGTGGCATTAATCATTCTTCTCCTTATTTTCCTTTAAGTAAGAAAGTTTTAAATTAACTAATAGTTTTTCTTGCTGTATGGAGTCAAAGAGGGTTACGGGGAGTTCCCTGGTGGCTCAGTGAGTAAAAGATCTGGTGTTGTCACTACTGTGGCTCTGGTTACAACTGTGAGGAGGGTTTGATCCCTGGCCTGGGAATTTCCCCACGCCATGAATGCACTCCCAACTCCACCCCCAAAAAAGTGGGAATAGAATTTACCAAATTCTTTTTTTTTTTTTTTTTTTTTTTTGGTCATTTTGCTATTTCCTGGGCCGCTCCCGCGGCATATGGAGGTTCCCAAGCTAGGGGTCCAATCGGAGCTATAGCCACCGGCCCACACCAGAGCCACAGCAACGCAGGATCCGAGCCGCGTCTGCGACCTACACCACAGCTCACGGCAACACCGGATCGTTAACCTACTGAGCAAGGGCAGGGACCGAACCCGCAACCTCATGATTCCTAGTCGGATTCGTTAACCACTGCGCCACAACGGGAACTCCAGAATTTACCAAATTCTTTAATAAAGTCATCAAGGGTAGCCCCAGTATGTATGGCAATTAAGCTTATGCATATTAACAGTTTTCTAAGTCATAATCTGCAGTTGCTATAGAGTCCTTTAAGTTCATTTGTTTGCTGAAAATGTTTTCCTCTCTTATTCTATAGTCAGCTGCTTCTGTGAGGAGAATTTTATGTGAAGCCCCTGTGGAATCTGTGGTTCAAGTGTCTGGAACAGTAATTTCCCGACCTCCAGGACAAGAGAATCCAGTTAGTAATTTATAAACTATTTAAATTTTACCTCTGTATATGCCTACTGTCTGTCAACACCTTCAGACAACAGAGAATGAGTGTCTGTGAGATATATGACACCAAAGCTCTGTAGGGTCAACAAATGAACTTACAAATTTAAGAAATTTCACTACAAACATAAATGTCTATGGAAATAGACGTTTGTTAAAACATCAGCCACAAATATGCATAGGAATGTCAAAGTCATACACAGATGTTTTTGTTTAAGCACCTGCACAAGTAAATGCTTATGTTTTATAAATATTCACTGTGTACACATCCTGATGAGTGCTTTTTAAAATAAGTCTTTTTCTCTTTCTCTTTAAGAAAATGCCAACAGGTGAGATTGAAATCAAAGTTAAAACAGCTAAACTTCTGAACTCCTGCAAGAAGCTACCCTTTGAAATTAAGGACTTTGTGAAGGTGCCATCCTATGTTATTAATAAAATAGAGTATCTAGAAAATGGTGATAACCAGTAAAGTGTTATCAGAGTTTTATAAAGTTTAACTTCTACAAAATTAAGCATTTTTATAGCTGTATTATGAATCATTCTTGAACTGTTCTTAAATAGCAACAGTTCAGTAAGCTGTTGCACTTCCTAAATACTTAGAATGTTTTTTCAGACCACTTGAAACATGGTTGTCTTTAAGACTTAGGTGTTACTTTGTTTATATTTTTTGGTTGCTATTGTTTTACATTTTGAAAGAAAATTTATGTCTGTCCTAGAAATGACCAGATGGGGAGTTCTCTTGTGGCTCAGTGGAAACAAGTCTGACTAATATCCATCAGGACACAGGTTCGATCCCTAGCCTTACTCAGTGGGTTAAGGATCCAGCGTTGCCATGAGCTGTGGTGTAGGTTGCAAACTCAGCTCGGATCCCGTCTTGCTGTGGCTGTATCTTAGGCCAGCAGCTATAGCTCTGATTTGACCCCTAGCCTGGGGAACTCCACATGACGGGAATTCGGCCCTAAAAAGCAAAAAAAAAAAAAAGTAAAATTGGTACTAGTAACAAGGTTAAGGATAGAGCTAAAGTTTTTGAAAACTCACATTCTGTATCTAGATTAATGTCTTTAATATCAGAGTATATCTTTTTAATACTTGAAAAATTTTTAAACATAAAAATCTTTAAATTTGTTTAGAAAACAGAGACTCTTCGTTTGCAGTATCGCTACTTAGACTTGCGTGGTGCCCAAATGCAATATAACCTGCGACTGAGGTCCCAGATGGTCATGAAAATGCGGGAATATCTCTGTAATCTGCATGGTAAGGGAAATGCCTGGATGTTCTTTGGAGATTATTCATCTGTTATATTCAGCAGTTTCACTGTACCCTCTCCTTGGCCTCATTGGGTCATATGTTGCTAGAGGTCTGAAATTCATTTAATATATAAAGCAGTTTTTGAACAAACATTCATTTTCAAGTGTTTTGTCCTAGAGCATAATTTAGTAACATAAAGCACAATTTAGTTCCATATTGAGTCACAAGTATAGCCTTTTAAAAGTGATATTGGAGTTCCTATTGTGGCTCAGCAGAAACGAACCCGACTAGTATCCATGAGGATGTGGGTTCGATCCCTGGCCTTTTTCAGTGGGTTAAGGATCTGGTCTTGCCACAAGCTGTGGTATATATAGGTCACAGACCTGCCTCGGATCTGGCACTGCTGTGGCTGTGGCGTAGGCTAACAGCTGCAGCTCTGATTCGATCCCTAGCCTGGGAACTTACGTATGCCACAGATACAGCCCTTAAAAACAAAAGAAAAAAAAAGTGACATTGCCTGTTACATTGTCTAAGTATTTCCACCTTCACTATTGAAGGTGGACCAGACCTTTCGTTGTTATCTATAAGTTTTCTTAATTCTTCACCATGCTAGTACATCATTTGTTGGAAACTCAGAAATGTAATTGGACTGTTGGGAATTCAGAAACCTAGACTCTTGGAGTTCCCGTTGTGGCGCAGTGGTTAACGAATCCGACTAGGAACAATGAGGTTGCGGGTTCGATCCCTGCCCTTGCTCAGTGGGTTAATGATCCGGCGTTGCCGTGAGCTGTGGTGTAGGTTGGACCCCTAGCCTGGGAACCTCTATATGCCGTGGGAGCAGCCCAGGAAATAGCAAAAAGACAAAAAAAAAAAAAAAAAAAAAAGAAACCTAGACTCTTCAGGTAGTTCCCATCATGGCTCAGCAGAAATGATCTGACTAGCATCCATGAAGATGCAGCATGTTCAATCCCTGGCCTTGCATAGTGAGTTAAGGATCTGGCATTGCCGTGAGCCATAGTGTAGGTCACAGATGTGTCTTGGATCTGGCATTGCTGTGACTGTGGGGTAGGCTGGCAGCTATAGCTCTGATTCAACCCCTAGCCTGGGAACATCCATATGCCACTGGTATGGCCCTAAAAAAAAAGATGAAAGAAAGAAAGAAACCTAGACTTTTCAGTCAGTCCTGGGATTCTTTTTTTTTTTTTTTTTTTTTTTTTTTTTTTTTTTTTTTTGGTCTTTTTTTAGGGCCTTACCCACAGCATATGGAGATTCGCAGGCTAGGGGTGGAACTGGAGCTATAGTCACTGGCCTACACCACAGCCCCAGCAACAGAGTGTCCAAGTAGCATCTGCGACCTGCACCACAGCTCACAGCAATGCCAGATCCTAAACCCTCTGAGAGAGGCCAGGGATTGAACCTACGTCCTCATGGATACTAGTCAGATTCATTTCCACTGAGCTACAAGAGGAACTCCAGTCCTGGGTTTTTTTAATGCTATATTTGTATTATTTTTGCTGTGCCAGCAGAACATGTAGAAAATCAGAACAGCTCAGTAGACAAGAATCCATCAAACAGAATGATTTCAAGACCAAAGTGTCAACTTTATGAAGAGGATAGGATTTTATGAAAATCTTCGGTTTCCTTCCAGGATTTGTAGAAACCAGCATCAATGTGCTTGGTTACTTATTTCAGTCAAAATTCCTAATTAGAAGGTAGCCTCAGATTTGTTGAACTATACTATAGATTTCATATTTGACAAATTCCTTTCTATTAAATTCTGGTGTTTCTCTCTTTAGGGTTTGTGGATATAGAAACACCAACATTGTTTAAGAGGACTCCAGGGGTAAGTATATTCCTTAATCAGCCTACTAATAATTTCCTATTGGTTTATGAAACTGGACCACTTTGCTTTTATATTCCCTTAGTTGTATTTCTTTTATTTATTCTATTGGCTAAGGATGATCACATTAACTAGGTATTAAGAATTGGCCAAATTACATGGGTCAGTATTTTGCCTCAGAATCTTTTAAACCTATAGTTTTCTTTCCATTGAGGTTTATTTTTTGTTGTTGTTGTTGTTGTTGTTGCTATTTCTTGGGCCGCTCCCTCGGCATATGGAGGTTCCCAGGCTAGGGGTTGAATCGGAGCTGTAGCCACCGGCCTACACCAGAGCCACAGCAACGTGGGATCCGAGCCGTGTCTGCAACCTACACCACAGCTCACGGCAACGCCGGATCGTCAACCCACTGAGCAAGGGCAGGGACCGAACCCGAAACCTCATGGTTCCTAATCGGATTCGTTAACCACTGCGCCACGACGGGAACTCCCCCATTGAGGTTTATAGCTATAAATCAATAATAAATTGATTCCTTAAAAATAAATTTCTAGAGTTCCCATCATGACTCAGCAGTAATGAACCCTACTGGTATCCATGAGGATTTGGGTTCGATCACTGGCCCCACTCAGTGGGGTAAAGGATCCAGTATTGCCCTGAGCTTCGGTGTAGGTCACAGAAGCAGCATGAATCTGGTATTTCTGTGGCTGTGGTGTAGGCCGGTGGCTACAGCTCTGATTTGACCCCTAGCTTGGGAACTTCCATATGCCATGGGTACGGCTCTAAAAAGACAATAAATAAATAAATTAATTAATTAATTCCTGTTCATTATGAACTGACATTTTTAAACATCAATATTTATACAGTCTATGGACTGTAAAACTATAGTTTGAATTTAGAAAAGTGGGAGTTCCCATCGTGGTGCAGCAGAAACTAATCCAACTAGGAACCATGAGGTTGTGGGTTCGATCCCTGGCCTCACTCAGTGGGTTACTGATCCAGCGTTGCTCAGATATGGCATTGCTGTGGCTCTGGCATAGGCCGGCAGCAACAGCTCTGATTAGACCCTTAGCCTGGGAACCTCTGTATGCCTCGGGTGTGGCCCTAAAAAAAAAAAAGAAAGAAAGAAAAAAGAAAAGCGGTTAGGAATTACTTGAATAGGAATTGATGAACAAAATCGAGAGTTCATTTCAACAAGCATATATCTAATTCTTACTACATATAAACATTATTTAAAGCCTACTGTGTACAAGCCTTTGAGGGACTAAAGGATGAGCAAGAAATGATCTCTTTCATTGTGAGAAATTTACTCTTTAGTTGATTTCATTGATGAGCTGAACTATTGACTTCTACCACCTCTTAGATTTGTTTTTTTAATGATATATCTGCTCTCCCTCTTTCTCATTCAAAGGGTGCAAAAGAGTTTGTAGTACCATCCAGGGAACCTGGAAAGTTTTATTCTCTCCCTCAGAGTCCTCAGCAGTTTAAGCAGCTTCTAATGGTTGGTGGTCTAGACAGGTGAGCTTTCTTTGTGCTAGCAGTGGTCAGAAAAGGAAAAGAAGGGGGGAAGGAAACACAAAATTGTCTATAATCTCTTAAAGGAAGGTTAAAAAATGTATGAGAGGTTTGGAAAATACTGGTAAAATGCCCTAAAAATGTGTAATTATTATGTAAAGATTTATTGGGTGGCCACCACATACAAAGCTCTATGCTAGTAGATGGGAAAGGGGATTAAAAACAAAAAAGAATAGGTTTTGCTCTCAAGGAGTTAACAAATCTAGTAAAACAAAATAGGATAATAAAACCAACTGTGACATAAACAAAAATAAGTATGTTGAAAATTGCAAACTTGTTACATTAAGAGGTTTGAGGAGTTCCCTTCATGTCTCAGTGGTTAACGATCCCGACTAGGATCTGTGAGGATGTAGGTTCGATCCCTGGCCTTGCTCAGTGGGTTAAGGATCTGGCGTTGCCATGAGCTGTGGTGTAGGTCACAGACACCACAGGTGCGGCCCTAAAATACAAAAAAAAAAGAGAGAGAGGTTCAAAATTACATTGTTTTGGAAAATGTCAAAAAATTTATGAGCAAGGCCTTCTGGGGCAGAGCTGCATTTCAGGAGATGAAAATGAGAGTTTTGTTTTGTTTTTAGGGCCGAACCTGCGGGATGTGGAAGTTCCCAAGCTAGGGGTTGACTCCAAGCTGCAGCCCACGACCTATACCACAGCCAAAGTAATGCCAGATCCTAGCTACATCTGTGACCTACATCACAGCTCACAGCAACGCTGGATCCCCTACCCAAAGAGCAAGGCGAGGGATTGAACCTCCATCGTCATGGATACTAGTCAGGTTCATTTAAAAAATGAGAGTTAAAATGGCATAGCACAGGAAAGCTCAAGTGTACTCATGGAGCAGTGAATATTTCAGTTTGGCTGATGCAAAAGAGTATGTGTTAAGAAACATGGTCTTGGAGTTCCCGTCGTGGCGCAGTGGTTAACGAATCCAACTAGGAACCATGAGGTTGCGGGTTCGGTCCCTGCCCTTGCTCAGTGGGTTAACGATCCGGCTATGCCATGAGCTGTGGTGTAGGTCGCAGACGAGGCTCGGATCCTGTGTTGCTGTGGCCCTGGTGTAGGCCAGGGGCTACAGCTCCGATTCGACCCCTAGCCTGGGAACCTCCATATGCCACGGGAGCGGCCCAAGAAATAGCAAAAAGACAAAAAAAAAAAAAAAAAGAAAAAAAAAGAAACATGGTCTAGGAGTTCCCGTCATGCTGCAGTGGAAGCAAATCTGACTAGGAACCATGAAGTTGCGGGTTCGGTTCCTGGCCTTGATCAGTAGCTTGAGGATCTGGCGTTGCCAGAGCTGTGGTCTAGGTCACAGACACGGCTTGGGTCTGATGTTGTTGTGGCTATGGCATAGGCTGGCAGCTGTATCTCTGATTGGACCCCTAGCCTGGGAACCTCCATATGCCTTGGGTGTGGCCCTAAAAAGAAAAAAAATAAAAAAGAAGAAGCATGGACTAGAGTTCCCTTGTGGCTCAGAAGGTTAAGGATCCAGCATTGTCACTGATGTGGCTCTGGTTACAGCTGTGGTGCGGTTTTGATCCCTGGCCCAGGAACTTCCCATGCCTTGGGCACAGCAAAAAATAAAGAAACATAGACTGCCTTGCATGTCGGTCTAACACAAATATCCAAAGGTGCCACCATATATTTTTTTTTTTACTTTTTTTAGGACCACACATGCAGCATATGGAAGTTCCCAGGCTAGGGATCAGATCAGAACTGCAGCAGCCAGCCTATACAGAAGCTACAGCAATGCAGGATCCCAGCTGCATCTTCAACCTACACTATAGCTCATGGCAATGCCGGGATACTTAACCCACTGAGCAAGGCTAGGAATTAAACCCACATCCTCATGGATACTAGTCAGGTTCACTTCTGCTGAGCCACAAGGGAACTCCACCATTGTATATTTTTAAAACAATATATAGAGGAGTTGACTTCTCAGTGGTCAACTTTATCGTATATTAGGGGTCAACTATATCAGATTAGATTAGAATATCATAAAGAATTTTGAAATTCCTTATGTCTTTTAGGTATCATTAATTGTATTAATGTACATTGCAGGAATGTTGGGGAGAAAGTGTGTGTATCTTCCTAGAATCATGACTCAATTAATGCAATTTTTAAATTTAGATATTTTCAGATTGCCCGTTGTTATCGAGATGAAGGTTCAAGACCAGACAGACAACCCGAGTTTACCCAGGTACTGAGTTATATTCATTTGTCTCTTACTGATTCAGCCTAGCTACAGCCAAGTATGTCAAAATCAGGACAGAAATTATATGTACTTTCTTGTCACTATATTTTATCCATCAGATATTTAATTAAACTAACCAGTTGAGGCACTAATTACAAAGAATATGGTTATCAACTAAGGAATGACAGTGGTTCCTACAATGCTTTAATGGTCATGATATGATCCAATTTTGGGGGATTTTTGTTTGTTGGGGTTTTTTTGGCTACACTCACAGCATATGAATGTTCCCCATCAAGGAATTGAATCTGATCTCCAACTATGACAACACCAGATCCTTAATCCACAGTGCTAGGCCAGAGATCCAATCTGTGCTGCCACAGAGACAATGCCAGATCCTTGCCCCACTGTGCTACAGTGGGAACTCCTGATTAAGTTCTTAAAACAAATCTTTCTAAGCACTAAGAACCAGCAATTCTGTATGTTGATTTAATCTATGTATCTAGTCAAAAGCATGGAAGCTATTATGATTTAGTTTCTGTATGATATTGTATTAATCAGTGTGGTGAAGCAAAAAACCATAAGCTTTGGAGTTGGATAGACCTGAGATCAATGTAGTTTAACTATATACATCAGGGAAGTTACTTAGCCTCTCTGAGCCGTAAGCCATGGGATAGTCATGGGAACTAAACAAGTTGATGTATGTAAACCATTAGCACAGTGCCTGACATAAAGCATATATAAGAACATTTAATCTGCTCCCTCATGTATTATTAGATATTCATGTGCAAAATCCTATGGTAACTTGAAACCAAAGAAATATATAAATACACATGTACACATTAATATCGTGGCTGTTCTAGTAAGTTTCCATATGTTGTTTTGGTTTCAGATTGACATAGAGATGTCTTTTGTAGACCAGACTGGGATTCAGAGTCTAATTGAGGGTTTGCTCCAGTATTCGTGGCCCAGTGACAAAGATCCCCTGGTAGTTCCTTTTCCTTCTATGACCTTTGCCGAGGCATTGGCCAGCTATGGAACTGATAAACCTGACACTCGCTTTGGAATGAAGGTACCTTTCTTCACTTTGAGGACCGTGCCCCCAAAGAGTCCTGTAATCTATCAAACTATTTTGATGTTTACAACCAGTTACACACACTATCCTATCATATTTTTTCTTGTTACCTTAGCTTGTTACTTTCGTTGTTACCAAGCTATAGCAAGAGAGACTAAAGGTGTGTTAGCATCACAATATCTTTTCTCTGTTGTTTTCCAAAATCTATTTCCAAGAGCAAGTTTCTTGTTATAAAGTTTTTTTTTTTTTTTTTTTTTTTTTTTTGTCTTTTTGCTATTTCTTGGGCCGCTCCTGCAGCATATGGAGGTTCCCAGGCTAGGGGTCTGATCGGAGCTGTAGCCGCCGGCCTACGCCAGAGCCACAGCAACGCAGGATCCGAGCTGTGTCTGCAACCTACACCACAGCTCACGGCAACGCCGGATCGTTAACCCACTGAGCAAGGGCAGGGACTGAACCCGCAACCTCATGGTTCCTAGTCGGATTCGTTAACCACTGCTCCACGACGGGAACTCCTCTTGCTATAAAGTTTTTATTGCTGACTTTATTGTCTGTTATATAGACATGAATGGTAACTTGAAAGAAAAAAAAAAACTGTGCTTTCCTCTTGAATTCTTTTTTTTTTTTTTTTTGTCTTTTCTAGGGCTGCACCCGAGGCATATAGAGATTCCCAGGCTAAGGGTCGAATAGGAGCTGTAGTTGCTGGCCTATCCCAGAGCCACAGCAACACGGGATCCAAGCCATGTCTGCGACCCACACCACAGCACACAGCAACGCCGGATCCTTAACCCACTGAGCGAGGCCAGGGATCAAACCTGCAACGTCCTGGTTCCTAGTTGGATTCGTTAACCACTGAGCCACAACGGGAACTCCCTTGAATTCTTTAGCTAAGGCACTTGGAAGGCAAATGATTAAGAGTTCTTTATTCTTCTTCCCTGATCTATAAAGAGTTCAAACATAAATGGAAATGTTTATTCACATTAAGATCTGTACATACTGAACTAAGGGTAAGAGTTAAAGGTGGAGCAGTTTCCCTTAGCAAGACGCTTATTATCTCCAAGAGAGCAACAGCTCTTCATCGCTGTAATGCTGGTGACATTTCTGTATTTCAGTTCTCAATGAAAATTCTTTAGAAATTGAGTGCTGCCTGGTCCAGAAATAGGCAATAATCAATTCTTAGAACGAAAAATTATAACACAAAAAGTCATAACTGCCTACTTACAGCAGCCAACATAACTACTCCTTGTTTCTTCTTTTGTAACATGGAATAGTGGTTCTTAAGCCAGATTGCTTAAGCTAAATACTGACTGCCACTTACTAGCTGTGTCATCTTAGGCAAGTCATTTCTTTCTCTATGCCTTGGTTTCCTCATCTGTTAAACGGGGATAATAAAAGGGTGTACATCATACTTGTGTTGCACAGATGAGATGAATTATTACTAATGAATTATACATTACTACATTAACTCATCTCATGGTGCCCAGCCCATGGTAAACACTCTATGAATGTAGTCTATAAATGTTAACAAGATCCACATTCCTTTTTAAAATCTTGTTTGTGGAGTTCCCGTCATAGCTCGGTGGTTAACAGAATCCGACTAGGAACCATGAGGTTGCCGTGAGTTGTGGTGTAGGTCACAGACGCAGCTCAGATCCCATGTTGCTGTGGCCATGGCGTAGGCTGGTGGCTACGGCTCCGATTAGACCCCTAACCTGGGAACCTCCATATGCCTCGGGTGTGGACCTAGAAAAGACAAAAATAAAATAAAATCTTATTTGTAAAATGTTTTGAGATAAAAATTACTTCACATTTAATTACCGTTTTTGTTATCCATTTTCTAGATTGTAGATATCAGTGATATGTTCAGAAGAACAGAGATTGGTTATCTTCAAGATGCACTTAGTAAACCCCAAGGAACCATCAAAGCCATGTGTGTCCCTGAAGGAGCAGTAAGTGGAGTACAATTCTATATTTTCTCTAAAATATAAATGAGAAAAAATAAAAAAATTAAAAAAATATATATAAATAAGAAGTAAATATGTTCAATATTGGCACATTTAAACTTCAGAAAGAAAAAAAATCTCTTTAACTAAATATAAAAATAAGTATTTTCAGATAAAATCTAACAATTTTTCTAAAACTATAAGTAGAAAACAATAAAACTTTATGAATATCAAGGTCTAGAGCCTTTTTTTTTTTTTTTCCTTTTAAATAAAATGCTGTTAAAGTACTCCTGTACTTCATTTGGGGTTATTTCCACCAGTGGCTATAGAATAGTATTCATATTCTATCTCCAGCCTCAGCTTGTCCAGTGACTTTCAGCCACATTTCAGCTCCAGTATAGCCTTAGCATATTGGTTCTTGGTTTTCGAGCTCTGGGGTCTACTGCTTTAAAAACAAGGGAAAAGAGGTGGAGCTATGAAAACCAAAAAAGGGGGAAATGAGGGTAAGAGAGAGAGAGAATGGTTGGGCTGGATAAGCATTGACTTTTAAGTAATGGGATGTGTCCGTTTTCTGTTAGCATATCTGCTTTGAAAACAGTTTAATAAGAGGATTTCCAAAAATGTTTTGAATAAGACCACCATTTTGAAAGACTCATTTGGATATATAAACATATTAATATATTTTAAATGGGGATAAGAATTCAGTCTCATTACCTTTTTTTCACTTCATATGTTCAGTGGGCAGTAATTTGCTATCCATACTCTAGTCCAGATATAATGAATATGTTCAGATAAGCTCAGTATAACATATATTGCTTATTATTTTTATTTACCCCAATTTGAGTATAACCATCCTTACTCAAGTAGATCATAAGGACTGCAGGGTCATTAACTATGTTTTTATCTTTTTATATCTCTCATACCTATTTAAGGGCACCCTGAGTATTAGTGTCTTAGAAAGATATTTAGAAAAAGTAAGATATAAAGAATTTTAAGAGACCTGAAACAATCAAATTCTGAATCCTCTTACTGATCTTAAAGTTATTTTATCTTTCTTAATTCATTTGTGAAGATTCATTTTCAACATTTATCCTGCATATTATATGTACATTGTCTTCTGTATGTAGTACTTTCACAGTGATTTCCAATAAGACTTGCATAATTTGAAAAAAAATAAGCCCTGTAACAAGCTTTAAAATTTTGTCATTTGTCAGTATAAATTTTCCTTGAATCCTACTGTTGTGATGGAAATACACAAAATATATTTGTATCCCATTTGTTATTATAAACATGTTTATGGAGCTCACTGTTTATTTTCTTTTATCAGAAATACTTAAAAAGGAAAGACATAGAGTCCATTAGAAAATTTGCAGCTGACCATTTTAATCAGGTAAGGAGTTAATTAAAGCAGGTTTTTTCCTTTCTTTTAGAGATTCAATAGTTGTGGTTTTGTTTTGTGGAGTTTTTTTGGTTGATTTTTTTTGTTGTTGTTTTGTTTTGTTTTGCCTTTTAGGGCCACACCAGCAGTATATGGAGATTCCCAGGCTAGGGTTCTAATCAGAGCTATCTATAGCTGCTACCTATACCACCACTCACGGCAACACTGGATTCTTAACCCACTGAGCAAGTCTAGGGACTGAACCCGAAACCTCATGGTTCGTAGTCAGATTCATTTCCACTGCGCCACGATGGGAACTCTGAGATTCAATAGTTTTAATAATTGCTTAAGCTCTTACAATAACGTAAGTTTTGAGGGTCTTATATTTTAGATCATTCTACTGTTCTTTTTCTTTTTCCTTTTTTTTTTTGGCCGCCCCATGGCAAATGGAGTTCCCGGGCCAGGGATCAGATCTGAGCTGAAGTTGTAACCTACACCACAGCTGCAGCAATGTCGGATCCTTAACCCACTGTGCTGGGCCAGGGATTGAACCTGTGTACCAGTACTACAGAGGCAACAGCACCGATCCCACTGTGCCACAGCGGAAACTCCTTTTTTTTTTTTTTTTTAATGTTTTAATTATTTTTTATTTTTTGGCTGTACCCACAGCATATGGAAGTTCCTAGGCCAGGCATAGAATATGAGCCACAGCAGTGACCTACACCACAGCTACAGCAATTCTAGGTCCTTAACCCACTGCACCAGGCCAGGGATGGAACCTGAGCTGCCATAGAGACAATGCTGGATCCTTAACCTGCCACGCCACAGCAGGAACTCCTCTTCTTTTTATTTTTAAAGTTAATCTTATCCCTGGGTATAACTGCAAGACTGCAACTTCATTGAATATACCATTAATCAGAATGTGAGGAGTTCCCGTCGTGGCAAAGTGGTTAATGAATCCGACTAGGAACCATGAGGTTGCGGGTTCGGTCCCTGCCCTTGCTCAGTGGGTTAACGATCCAGCGTTGCCGTGAGCTGTGGTGTAGGTTGCAGACGCGGCTCGGATCCTGCGTTGCTGTGGCTCTGGCGTAGGCCAGTGGCTACAGCTCCGATTCGACCCCTAGCCTGGGAACCTCCATATGCCGTGGGAGCGGCCCAAAGAAATAGCAAAAAGACAAAAAAAAAAAAAAAAAGAATGTGAAAGTTCAACTATAGCCTTTTAAAATAAACAGTGGTAGTTTGATGCAACTAGGAAAATAAATAGAGCCTCATTGCCCAAGGTTTAAATGAAGCATGGAAGGTATGAATGAAAGCCTGTATTAATCTCCCATTTCCTTTTTAAAATTCTGAGTACACTTCTGACAGACACACTTTGTGCTTGGCCTGCTGAATGAATGGCAGAACTGAAATAGGAGCAGGAGCAGGAAATAGACATTCTCACACTGTCACTGGAAGTGTAAACTCCCTCAGCTGTTTTAGAATCACTAACTTTGAAAATAGTCATCCTTTTTGAGTCAATACTTTTCTATACTTTAAAGAAAGGATCTCAGACATGAGGACATTTTTGCTTGTCACTGTATCTGTAACAGGAATAAAATGAAACCGTATAGGAGAGATTTAATAAATTAAGATAGAATTAAAGGAATAAATATTCAAGTTTCTTTTTAAAACTTGTCTCCTAAAAGCTGAAATATAGGGAAAATGTTCAGTTTATAATGATTTGTAAGAAAAGGAGAATATAGAACTATATATTCACATTTTTTTGTTGTTTAATCTGGATCTTCTTTTTTCTTTTGGTCTTTTTAGGGCCATACCTGTGGCATATGGAGGTTCCCAGGCTAGGGGTTAAATCAGAGCTTTAGCCACTGGCCTGCACCATGGCCACAGCAATGTGGGCTCTGAGTCATGTCTGCAACCTACACCACAGCTCATGGCAATGCAGGATCCCTAACCCACTGAGCAAGGCCAGGGATTGAACTCAGTTTCTCATGGATTCTAGTCAGGTTCCTTAACCTCTGAGCCATGACGGGAACTCTCTCTCTTTTTTTTTAATGCTATAGTTTCTTCATCGTGTAGTCACTGTTAAGTGTGTGTGTGTGTGTGTGTGTGTGTGTGTGTATTTTAGCTCCGCCGGTGCGGCATATAGAAATCCCCAGGCTAGGGGTTGAATCCGAGCTACAGCTGCCAGCCTACACCACAGCCATAGCAAAACCAGATCCAAGCCACATCTGGAACCAAGACCACAGCTTGTGGCAACACCAGATCCTTAACCTAAGCAGGGCCAGGGATCAAACCCACATTCTCATGAATACTAGTCCAGTTCGTTTCCACTGAAGCACAAGGGGAACTCCTAATTGTACATATTTAAAAGAATGAGGCATTTAAAGGAGTTCTCTGGTGGCCTAGTGATTAAGGATCCAGCACTGTCACTGCTGTGGCTCCAGTTGCTACTATGGTGAGGGTTTGATCTCTAACCCAGGAACTTCTGCATGCTGCAGCTGTGACCAAAAAAAAAAAGGCATTTAAAAAGCTGTTTAGGAGTTCCCGTTGTGGTTCGATGGTTAACGAATCTGACTGGGAACCATGGAGTTGCCGGTTCGATCCCTGGCCTCACTCAGTGGGTTAGGTATCCTGCTGTGCTGTGGGTCGCAGACGCGGCTCAGATCCCAAGTTGCTGTGGCTGTGGTGTAGGCTGGCAGCTACAGCTCCAATTAGACCCCTGGCCTGGGAACCTCCATATGCTGTGGGTGCGGCCCTTGAAAAGACAAAAAAAAAAAAAAAAAAAAAAAGCTGTTTAAAGGGGCTTTCGAAAATGGTTAGGTTTAGCTTCAGGTGAGCTGCAAGACATTTGGCTGTTACCCTGGGGACCTGAGCCTTTGTAAGAGCCCTGTACCCCTCTAGGATTTTGCAGAGTAAATCAGTTCTTTCTTGGGCTCTAGACCAGAGTTTCCTACATCTTGCTTCTTTGATCATTCCTATTCTATTCCTGTATACCTGCCTTCATTCCTTTTTTTTTTTTTTTCTTTTTTTCTAGGGCCACCCCTGTGGCTTATGGAAGTTCCCATGCTAGGGGTCAAATTAGAGCTGCAGCTGTAGGCCTACACCATAGTCACAGCAAGGCCAGCTCCGAGCCACATCTGTGGCCTATGCTGCAACTTGCAGCAATGCTAGATCCTTAGCCCATGAGGCCAGGGATTGAATCCACATCCTCATGGATACTAGTCAGGTTCTTAACGTGTTGAGCCACAACAGGAACTCTTTTTTTTTTTTTTTTTGTAAGATTACTTTGTAGATTCCTTTAGTATCATTTTGAAGGACTTTAGGGAGGGAAGAGAGATAATCTCATGTAGGTTATTTTCTTTTGGAAATAGGAAATCTTTGTACTGCAAAAAAATACATCAACTCACTTTTTAAAAATATGAATTAGTCTTTTTCTTTATCACAGGAAGTCTTACCTGTATTCCTGAAAGCCAACAGAAACTGGAATTCTCTACTTGCTAAATTCATAACGGAAGAGCAAGGATTAGGACTAATCCGACTACTGGGGATCCAAGAAGAGGATGTGGTCCTGGTAACTGCTGGAGAGCACAAGAAAGCAGTAAGAAAAATAACCTCTAGGCATCTGTGCTGTTGATGCTGAATGATGCCTGTCTTTTCCTGTGTGTATAGTACATATTTGAAATTGCCTTTTAATTTCATAACATGAAGTTGCTCTGCTTTTCAGCATTTTATAATACACTGTATAAAAACTAGTTTTTTTCATCAACTACCAACTTCTATTGGCACTGCTCACACATATTAGATCTGCTCTGATTAGGAGGGTCACTTAGGTAGAGGACTATTGGTATTCATTATACGACTATAAAATTTTTTTCATTTTCAGGTTTTACAAGTACAAAAAGTTGTAGTCCCAAACTTTTGTACATAATGCATTCCTGAAAATGTGGAGGAACAGGGCTGCTAGAGGGCTGCTGGGCTGACAGACATCCATGGCTCTACCTAGTTAATGCAGGACCCATTTTCCTCAGGAAGAACAGCTGCCATGCACTGGCTAAATCACATTCTTCAGGAGACCTTTGGAAGACTGGATTTTGCTTTAGAGAGCATTGTAAAATATATAAAGTGTAATATAAAAGTCAAACATAACTACTGAAAATACACTGTAAAGGTCAAGCATGATAAAAATTCACTCTTGCACTAAAGTATAATAGGATCTCTTTTTGTGTCTGATTGGTACTTTATCAAGTTCATTCTTTTAAGTTATGTTGACATTGTGCTTACTTACTTTCTTCCAAAGGGAAATGTTTCAGGGTTCAGCTACAAAGCTAAACGTAATCTACTGTCCTTCCCTTTCCCTGCAAGCTTAGAGTGAAGAAAGCTAATTATATGTTTTTTGATATTCTGGTCATCTTTTTTTTCTTTTTTAGGGCCATACCTGCAGCATATGGAGGTTCCCAGTCTAGGGGTCAAATTGGAGCCAAATCTTCAACCTACACCACAGCTTGTGGCAATGCTGGATCCTTAACCCAATGAGCAAGGGCAGGGATCAAACCTGCATCCTCATGGATACTAGTTGGGTTTTAACCAGCTGGGCCACAATGGGAACTCCTGGTCATCTTTTTTAAACGAATTCATTTATCATCATTATTTTTTAATACAAGTCGTGAGCCAGCACTATAAAATTTGCTGGAGGAGAATTTCCCTGGTGGCCTAGAAGTTAAGGATGTTGTCACTGCCATGGCTTGGGTCACTGCTATGGCGTGGGTTCAGTCCCTGGCCCAGGAACTTCTATATGCCTTGGGTGCAGCCAAAAAAAAAAAAAAAAAATGTGCTGGGGCATGCACCAGTTAATTACAAATTTTACTGTTGATGCATTTCTTTAAAAAAAAAAAAAACAACACTTGGAATTTTTGTATTATATAAAAATCCTGCTCCAAACTCATTTGGCTATTAAACTTTACCCCAGTATGAACTGAAACTGCTCCTGTTCTCTTCTCAGGAAGGCATTGCAGTAATTTCTGCTGGGACTTCCTTGAGAGAATGCTAGAAACCAAACTTATAAGGAATGACATTAGCATTCTGAATGTCACAGTGAAGGTGCCTTATGTGGATATCTAAGTGTCAAATAGAATAGGCTACAGAGTGACACCCTGTGCATGTCTCCAGGCATGTCTTCGGTTCTAACTGCCCTTTCTCAGGGATGGCCCTCTGTATCATAGAGCACTCTCTATCTGCCTAGCACTGTTCTAAGTAGCTGGTGTATATTAACTCATTTAATCCTTGTGTCAGCCCTATTGAGGGAAATACTAATACTGCTACCATTTTAAAAGATAAGAAAACAGAGGTATGGAGGTTAAGAATTTTTTCATACTCCCGTAGTTAGAAGATAGAGGCCAGATTTCTTTTTTGTTTGTTTGTTTGTTTTGGGGGGCCACACCTGTGGCATATGGAAGCTCCAAGTCTAGGGGTCAAATTGCAGCTGCCAACCTATACCACAGCCACGCCAGATCTGTGCCATGTTTTCAGCCTACACCACAGCTCACATCAACACCAGATCCTTAACCCACTGATCGAGGTCAGGGATCTAACCTGCAGCCTCACGGATGCTAATTGGGTTCTTAACCCTCTGAGCCACAATAGGAACTCCAGGAGCCAGATTTCTAACCTACAAAGTCTAGTTCCAAAAGTCACACTCTTAAAGTAAACTATAATCTGGAGTTCCCATCATGGCTCAGCAGTTAACAAACTCGACTAGGATCCATGAGGACGAGAGTTTGATCCTTGGCCTTGCTCAGTGGGTTAAGATCTGCTGTTCCCATGAGCTGTGGTGTAGGTCACAGACATGGCTTGGATCCTGAGTTGCTGTGGCTGTGGCTGTGGTGTAGGCCTGCAGCTAACAGCTCTGATTTGACCCCTCACCTGGGAACCTCCATATGCTGAGGGTGTAGCCCTAAAAAGGGAGCCCTGGGAAGCCCTTAAAAAAAAAAAAAAGTAAGCGATAATCCATACTGCCTCTCTAATAATAGCCAAAATTATTGACCATTAACTATGTGCCAGGGTCTCATTACATCCTCACCACAACCCTTTGGGAACAGTAAGGAAATAATAATCCTAGTAACTGCTGTTCATATACCTTACAGATCTTATCTGACTTGATCTTCATGACAGGTATTTTTATCTCCATTTTACTATGGGAAAAGGTGCAGAGAAGTTAGTTAGTAGCCATTCTGAGATACAGACCCAAGTTAATCAAGCTCATACCTGTGCTCTCAGTTACTGTATTTTCAGATACTCTCCAAGTCTGCTGAGTCTGAAATCATTTTCAGTCATGTCCCAGTCAGATCATCCTCAGATCTTTCTGTCCTGAGAGGCTATGAGTGTCTCATCGGTAAATTGGCTAATCCTTTCTCAGAGAAAGGCCTGGCTTTAGAATCCATGTTGTCATTTGGTGCCTACTCTGTCACAGCAGTTAACTCAACATTTTTGTCTTCTGTTTGCAGTGCTCTTTATTGGGAAAATTACGACTAGAATGTGCTGATCTTCTAGAAGCAAGAGGAGTGGTGCTTCGTGACCCAGCTCTGTTCTCTTTCCTTTGGGTGGTGGATTTCCCCCTCTTCTTTCCCAAGGAGGAACATCCTCAAGAGCTGGAGTCAGCCCACCACCCATTTACTGCTCCCCATCCCAGTGACATCCACCTCCTCTACACTGAGCCCCAAAAGGTACCATATCTAGACTTCCAAATTAAAAGGAAATGTGGAAATAAAAGCAGAGGAGTTCCTGGAGTTCCCATCATGGCTCAGTGGTTAATGAACCTGACCAGTAACCCTGCGGTTGCACATTCGATCCCTGGCCTCGATCAGTGGGTTAAGGATCCAGCGTTGCAGTGAGCTGTGGTGTAGGTCGCAGATGTGGCTTCGATCCCACGTTGCTGTGGCTGTGGTGTAGGTTGGCAGCTGTAGCTCCGATTTGACCCCTAGCCTGGGAACTCCATATGCCCTGGGTGCGGCCCTAAAAACACAAAAAGACAAAAAAAAAAAGAAGAAAAAGCAGAGGAGTTCCAGTTGTGCTTTAGTGTGTATGAACCCGATTAGTATCCATGAGGATGCAGTCTATCCCTGGCCTCACTCAGTGGGTTAAAGGATCTGGGGGTTGCCATGAGTTGTGGCATAGGCTGGCAGCTGCAGCTCCAATTCAACCCCCAGCTGGGGAATTCCTTAGGCCCCAGGTGTGGCCCTAAAAAGCAAAAACAAAACAAACAAAAAACAAATAAGAGAAAACCAGTAATTTCCTCTAACATAAAGGTTCTTTGACTCTTCTAGGTCCGTAGCCAACACTATGACTTGGTTTTAAATGGCAATGAGGTAGGAGGTGGTTCTATCCGAATTCATAATGCCGAACTACAGCGTTACGTCCTGGCAGCAGTACTAAAGGTAACATCATCTTCCAACCTAGACTTTTTTCAAACCATAATATTTGTCTGTTTTGATAAAGTTTGTTATGAATGGAGGATTTATTAGATATAGAATATCAGCCTATTTCTCTACCTTTAGTGTAAGACTTTGAAAATTAAATGATAATAATAGGTATTCTTTTTTTTTTTTTATTTTCTCACTGTACAGCAAGGGGGTCAGGTTATCCTTAGATGTATACATTGCAGTTACAGTTTTTTCCCCCACCCTTTCTTCTGTTATAATAGGTATTCTTTAGTGCTTATTATGTGCCAGGCACTGTTTAAGTACCTTATATGCATGGACACATTTAGTCCTTTTTAGTTTATTTATTTTTTTTTTTAGCCACACCTGCAGCATGAGGAAGTTCCCAGACCAGGGATTGAACCCACGCCACAGCAGTGACAACACCAGATCCTTAACCTGCTGCACCATGAAGGGAACTCCTTCACAGTTCCTTTTTTTTTTTTTCTTTTTTTTTTGTCTTTTTAGTGCTGCATGGCTTTGGGGGTGAGAGTAAACCTGGACTATCTGGAGCAGAGGAGAGGGCAGTCATGTCTTCCCTGGGGAGAGCAGTTCTAGGAAGCAACACTTAGCCTTGAGGCAATGATGGAGAAAGCGATGAGAAAAATATAGTTTCAGTACTTTTTTTTTTTTTTTTTTTTTTTTTTTTTTTTGCTTTTTAGGGCTGAACCCGAAGCATATGGAAGCGCCCAGGCTAGGGGTCGAATTGGAGCTACAGCTGATGGCCTATGCCGCAGCCACAGTAACGTGGGATCCAAGCCACCTCTGTGACCTCTACCACAACTCACAGCAATGTCAGATCCTTAACCCACAAAGTGAAGCCAGGGATTAAACCCACATCCTCATGGATACTAGCTGGGTTCATTACCGCTGAACCATAGTGGGAATTCCCACACAGTTACTTTTTAAATAAAGACCTTTATTGTACCCATTTTAAAGATAAGAAACTGAGGCAAATTAATTAATTGCCCAAAGTCACACAGGACAGAAGTACACAGAGCAAGGATTCAAACTAGGCGGGGGGCTCTTGAGCCCAAGCTCCCACCCTCCTAACTTCTGTAATGCTCAAAAAAAGGAGTTTTTAGAGTTCCTGTCTTGGCATAGCAGAAACAAATCCAAGCTCCCACCCTCCTAACTTCTGTAATGCTCAAAAAAAGGAGTTTTTAGAGTTCCTGTCTTGGCATAGCAGAAACAAATCCAACTAGGAACCATGAGGTTACAGGTTTGATCCCTGGCCTTGCTCAGTGGGTTAAGGATCCGGCGTTGCTGTGAGCTGTGGTGTAGGTTGCAGACTTGGCTTGAACCTGGCGTTGCTATGGCTGTGGTATAGGCTGGTGGCTATAGCTACAGCTCCGATTCATCCCCTAGCCTGGAAACCTTTATATGCTGCGCTTGCAGCCCTAAAAGGACAGAAAAGACAAAAAAAAAAAAAAAAAAAAAAGAATGTTTCGAAGTCTCTTAACTTTTCTCCTCCCAAGTCAACACCTCTAACCATCAGTTTCCCAGTCTCTGTTGGGTTTTTTCTTTTCCCCCATTCCTTTGTCAAGCTTATCAACATGTCAGAGAGAATACATTGCTTTCTTTTCTTCCGTACATACCAGTGGTCCTCAGCCCTGCTGCATATTAGAACAGAATCGCCTGGAAAACATTAAAAGCTAAAAAACAAAACCACTCACTGCTTCTCACCAGTCCAATTAAATGAAACACTATAGATGTGAGGCGTGGATATTTGTTGCTGACGTGACTGTGATCTGTAGCCTAGTTAGGGAACTATCTTCAGACAGTTTCAAGTTTTCTACACGCATTGCCCCACAAAAGTTACTTGCAGGGTAATCCAGCAGCCTGTTGTTGGCCTGCAAGCCATCGTACCTTCTGGCAGCACCTATGCTGCTGCCCTCCTAGTAATGCTGTCTCCTCTTGGCCCCTGTGACAGGACCAATTCCTTCTTTTCATCTTACCTTTCTGAACCCACATCTCAAAGTCTTTAATTGGTCTTACTCTGTCTGCATGATCAGCATAATAGCTCATTTACTGAACCCGTTATTTCTCTGTTTATCTGTGATTTGTCATATTCTCTTGCTAAACTCTAAACCTCTTAAGGTATTTTTTCATCTTATTTTATCTTCCCTTTGGCACCTAATTGTATTATGTGGTACTTAGTGTGGACCCTCAGTGTGTATTTAAATTGAATTACCTTTTGAATTTCAGGAAGACGTGAAATTGCTCTCCCATCTGCTGCAGGCTTTAGATTATGGGGCGCCCCCTCATGGAGGAATTGCCTTAGGTAAACAGTCTGTCCTTTTACAAGCTAAATTTCATTCCATAGTGCTGAGCTAAGCTCTTAGTTTATGGGCAAGAGGGTGGGGTTGGGGGAGTGGAGGAGTAAAGAGGGTAGGAGGTGAGTTCAAGAGTTCTATAAAAACTTAATTTGGTGTTTTTCATTTTGATGATATATTTTTAAAATATGTTTAGCCAGTTATAAAGATAAAACTTAACTGATAATTTGCTGGAATGAAACTACAAAGTCTGAAGTTAATATTGCTCAAATCCCTGGAGGCTCAGGGACACATTCATAGGAGTGTGGAAAGCACCGCTGCACAATATCCGGTTTGTGTGAAAATAAGACTGTGCCAGTGCCCTTCTGATGGCTATAGATGGGCAATGATTGCTCACATTACTTGTTTTTGAAACAAGGAAGAAGGTGAGAAGTTCTTAGAAGCTCACCTAGATTATATGCCCTCAACAACAGGGACCTCCTTCTGTGTTCTTAGAGTCCCCTGCACAGCACTTAATTTTATTCAACCTTTAGTGAGCCTTTACTAAGCATTAATTGCTGTGACTCTTAATCCCAATAGCATCTGCCTATAGTCCTGATCATTTTCTAAAATGAAATAGAAAGGAACTTCTCAAATAATAGTTCCCTAAAAAGGTAGGGAACCCTTTATTAAAAGGTTTTTATTTAAAAGTTTCTACAACCTTTATAGAAAAACTAAGTCACCCCCAACCTCGGATTACATCCTCATTTATTAACTTTGTATTTACAGGGTTAGACAGATTGATGTGCCTTGTCACGGGAGCACCGAGCATCAGAGATGTTATAGCCTTCCCCAAATCCTTCCGGGGGCATGACCTCATGAGCAATGCCCCAGATTCTATCCCTCCTGAGGACCTGAAGCCCTATCATATCCAGGTCTCTTGGCCAACAGATTCAGCAAAAGAAAGCTCATTGAGTCATTCATGCCATCCAGAAAGTTGAGCCTTTGGGTTTTGACCTCTCTGCTTCCTCAAGGCTAAAATCAGATCCAGAGTTCAGCCACTGATCTTACTTCAAGTCTTTTGATGGAAGGAATCCGGGCCACATTCTTCACCACAATGAAGAAACAGATAAAGGGTATCCAATGTTAACTTGATAACATTCATTAATTAGGATTATTTTATTTAGGATTTTTGAAGTGTCTTTTTAGGAAAGTGTGAAAGGTGGCTCTTTGTTGGAGTAACATAATGACATAGTGTTTTCTAATCATGTTTTTCATGTCTGGGCAGTAGACAGGTCTCTTAGGACAGAAGTAATCAAACCTCATGTGAAGTGTGGGAAAATTCTTGCCCCTTTAGACTGATGGAGGGCTCAGTTCAATCAGCTGCATCAAGAGAATCCTATAAAGTAAGCTGGATAATGACATTTCAACTATCAATATAATATAGTAAGAAGCAAAACGATTTAAGGCAAAAAGAAAATCACTGAAATAAATGTCGCAAAATCTTAATCAGTGCTTTACCTTGCCAGTTGTATAAACCTCTTAGCCTCCCTTCCTGCCTGCTTATATGAAATGTACAGTACTTGCTCTGGCTCCCTCATAGGGCTCTTCTTGCTGGAATCCTAGGAGACAATATATGTGGAAGATAATCTGAGTGAGAATGCTTTGAAAAACTATAAAGCATTACATAAATGTAAGATAATATTATCCATCTGTAAACAGATATCTCTGTGTATTTTACATGTGTATCCATGTATTCTGTAATTCAAGATTAAACAAAACTGCTATCCGTTGTGAAAGGAAAACAGTAATTTCATTAATCAGTATTTTGCTTGTATTTTTTTAATAATCATTAATTCTTGAATGACACTTTACCTCAATTATTATACGTAACTGAAAATGTTAATTGACTTTAAACCAACTTCAAATGTAGAACTGAACACTGAAACTGTGATTTTCTTATATGTTGACACAAATAAAGGCTTATAATTAATTAGTAATTGTAAAATAGGAACAACACCTTGATTGATGACATTGTTCTTTTTCTACATTCTTTTGATTTACAATTTATAAACATCAAGTGTAAGCCTTATATCTAAGCCTCTTTTTCTCAGGCTCTAAACAGTGCAATACTATAATCTTTTTCTGTTTGAAAATAAAATCAGCTTTACTTCCGGGTCTAATTCATGATGCTCAACAGGCTCTCAAGAGTGTGAATGTCCCAGTTTGCTTTCTGCATCAGTGGAGCTTTTCCCTGAAGTTTGTCCTTTAATCCATTCTCGCCCCATTTGGGGATGTACTCTGAAGCCAGAGAATCCTTGCTGGCAGAGTTCTTATGGTGAGAAAGATGTCCAATTCTACCTACCCTCAGTAGAGGGAATTGCTAAAGACGACCTTTATCAGGTAAGAAGATGCAATTTTATACTCATTTATCCCACATTTGTGTAACCTGATTTCTAAATATGATTAACTTGTGGGAGTTCCTGTGGTGGCGCAGTGGTAACGAACCCAACTAATATCCATGACATATCCACAGGTTCAACCCCTGGTCTTGCTCAGTGGGTTAAGGATCCCGCGTTGCCACGAGCTGTGATGTAGGTTGCAGATGCGGCTTGGATATGGTGTTGCTGTGGCTGTGGTGTAGGCCTGCGGTTGCAGCTCCAATTCAACCCCTATCCTGGGAATTTCCATATGCCATGGATGCGGCCCTAAAAATAAATAAATAAACAAACAAATAAATAAATAGCTATTCACTGTTTAGAGCCTAATTCTTTTTTTTTTTTTTTTCTTTTTGGGGCCACACCCATGGCATATGGAGGTTCCCAATTCCCAGGCTAGGGGTCGAATTGGAGCTACAGCTGCTGGCCTACGCCACAGGAATAGCAACACATCTGCAGCCTACATCACAGTTCATGGCAACGCTAGATCCTTAACTACAACTCATGGATTCGTTTCTACTGCACCACAACAGGAACTCCTAGAGCCTAATTCTGACCAAAATAGTCTGTCTTTCCTGGAAATGAGACTTACAAAAGATACCGAAAATCCAGAGAATATTTTCTAGGCTACAAACACCAAAGGCCCAGGTCCCTAGAAGTCATACAATCCTGGACTGGCATCACAGAGACCTAGTCATTTGGGGCATCACACAGCTTTTCTTCAGTCCTGCCTGTCAGGAGGAAAAGTGAAAAACACAACCTTAATGTGAAATCCAGGGAAATGTCACTGTTTGGCCACCCCATGTATATGGAGTTCCCAGACCAGAGATCAGATCTGAGCCCCAGTTACGACCTAAGCCGCAGCTACAGTTACACCAGACACAACCCACTGTGCTCGACTGGAGATCGAACCTACTTCCCAGCGCTCCCAAGATGTTGCTGATCCAATTGTACCACAGAAGGAACTCCCAAAACGTCACTATTTTAGATCATCATTGAAATGGGTGAAATTTTTTTTGGCCATGCCCATGGCATATAGAAGTTCCTGGGCCAGGGATCAAACCCATACCTCATTAGTGGCGCAAACCACTGCCTTGAAATGCCAGATCCTTAACCCACCACACCACAAGGGAACTCCTTGAAATTTTAAAAGTGTTTTCTGAGAAACTAAGAAACTGGTTGCTGTTAATTAACAGTTGGAAACAACACAATTGGGATTTTGGAGTGCACAAACTAATTGTTAACTGTAAGCCAGGTTTCAGCTTCAAATCCAATCTCCCCTACTTCCTAGGGAATTTAGACTTATCCTATGTCTAAGTTTTAAAAACAAGGAGTTCCCCGTTGTGGGTCAGTGGGATAAGACCCAGAATTGCCAAAGCAATCCTGAGGAACAAAAACCAAGCAGGAGGCATAACTCTCCCAGACTTTAGACAATATTACAAAGCTACAGTAATCAAGACAATGTAGTACTGGTAGAAGAACAGACATAGAGACCTATGGAACAGAATACAGAACCCAGAAATAAACCCAGACACCTATGGTCAATTAATCTTCAACAAAGGAGGCTAGAATATAAAATGGAAAAAGACCATCTTTTCATCAGTGGTGCTGGGAAAACTGGACAGCTGCATGTAAATCAATGAAACTGGAATGCATCTTCACACCATGCACAAAAATAAACTCAAAATGGCTTAAAGCCTTAAACAGTAAGATAAGACACCATCAAACTCCTAGAAGAGAATATAGGCAAACCATTCTCTGATATCAACTGTACAAATATTTTCTTAGGTCAGTCTCCCAAAGCAACAGAAATAAAAGCAAAAATAAACCAATGGGATCTTTCCTTTTGCACAGCAAAGGAAACCATAAAAAAAAAAAATAAAAAGAGTTCCTGTCGTGGCTCAGCAGAAATGAATCTATCATCCATGAGGGACGCAGGTTTGATCCCTGCCCTTGCTCAGTGGGTAAGGATCTGGCATTGCCATGAGCTGTGGTGTAGGTCACAGACATGTCTCTGATCCTGCATTGCTGTGGTGTAGGCCAGCAGCTGCAGCTCCCATTCAACCCCTAGCCTGGGAACCTCCATCTGCCACAGGTGCAGCCCTCAAAAAAAAAGGTACTGTTGGTGGGAATGTAAATTGGTACAACCACTATGGAAAACAGTATGGAGGTACCTCAGAAAACTAAATATACAACTACCAGATGACCCAGCAATCCCACTCTTGGGCATGTATCCTGACAAAAGTTGCCTTGAAATTGATACATGCACTGGTATATTCACTGAGGCACCATTCACAATAGCCAAGACATGGAAACAATCTAAATGTCCATTGACAGATGAATGGATTAAGATGTGGTATGGAGGAGTTCCCATCATGGCACAGTGGAAACAATCCAACTAGGAACATGAGGTTGCAAGTTCGATCCCTGGGCTTGCTCAGTGGGTTAAGGATCTGGCAGTTATGGTGGTTAAGCTCATAGACTTTGTATAAATGAAGCAATGGACTTTACCTGTAAGCTGCAAAAATTAAGTTTATATATAGTTACAATAAGCTGATTTAAACTTTTTCTCTAAGAAAAATTAAGACCGCTTATTTGAAAACAAAAATGAAGTCTCACCTTCTGATCTGCTTTCTCATTAGTTCTTTCCAAAGCAAGGTCTTAAAGCTGTGATTAACATTTTTCTCATGAGTCCTCTCAGGGCATTGTATATGCTGTGGAAAGTACAAAGTTAGAGAGGAAGATTTTTTTAAGTCTTCCTAGTATAAACCTCTCTGGTTCAATGTTCCTGTCTTGTTCCATTAAGTCAAAATATAGATCAGCATAGTTTCCAATATTTTACAATGTTACATATTAAAAGAATTTTGCCTAAGGTTGTGTATGTAGTATATATACTACAAGTTTCAATGACTATGTTCTAAAGAAAAAACATGAAAAATTATTTTTCACCACAGCATGTGGTATCTGTTCCCAGACCAGGGTTTGAACATGGGCTACAGCAATGAGAGCACCAAGTCCTAGCCTCTAGGCCACCAGGGAACTCCTGATATCCTATCACATATATATATATGTATATATATTCCAAGTTTTAGCCAAAATGAGCTAACTCATTTTGTACTTATTTCCTGATCATTATCCCAATAGCATTTGACGGAAGTATATTTATTTTGATAATCCAATTTTACTCTATTTTTTAGTTTTTGCTTTTAGGTCCACACCCATGGCACACAGAGGCTCCCAGGCTAGGAGTCAAATCAGACCAGCCTACACCAGCCACAGCCACGCGGGATTGAGTTGCATCTGCAACCCACAGCACAGCTCATGGCAACACTGGATCCTTAACCCACTAAGGCCAGGGATTGAACCCACATCCTCATGGATCCCAGTTAGGCTCGTTAACTGCTGAGCCACAAAGTGAACTCCAGTCTACCCCATTTTTTAAATGCATGTTCTAAAACAATGCCATGCAAGCTTTAGGCCACAGTATAGACATACCTTCTATATGCACTGGGAAAGCAATCATGGGACTGACAATGGCTTAGGTTTGGACCTAAACCCGCATCATCTCCAAGCTATTTGCCTATTAAATGTAAATCCAGCTAATCATTGCGATTATGAAGTGATTTTTTAACATTTTATGAGAAATAAACTGTTGGCTAAAATACTTGCCCATAAACTACAAAACCCAAACAGGCATGGGAAATCAGTGTTTAGTAACACTAGATAATGTTTTAAAATCCATGGCAGGCTGACTGTACTACCATTATATATATATATACTCAACTATTTACTCCTCTAGCACTAGAAGACCTAAGTACCCAGAGGTCCTAGAACCAATCCAGCAGGTAAAACTTTCAAACATCTTTATTCTAGGCCTTTTCATTATCAATGAATACCAATGGCCATTATACCATATTTGGTATTCTAAACATTTGCCAGACTCATTACACCCTGGTGCTTACTAACAGCAAATGGTGATTTCCCCCCAATATTCTGAATATTTTAATGGTTTATTTATTGCTCCAGTTTTAGAAATTAAGGACCATTGAGGCTGTTTTTCAATATATTGTCCTTGTTAGGGAACTTTCTTACACAGCATAAAGATGGTTTAAGCTTTTTTTGCTTTTCTAGACTCAGGCCATAAACCCAATCCTTGACAAACTGACAAGGCCCTTCAGAAAATTTCTGCAAAAAATATGCCATTAGGTCTTAATTACAAAAATGCCCCACCTCCCTTCCCCCCATGAAATTGAAATGAGTACACTTCAGATGGCTTTTAAGTAAAAAACATTTATTAAAATACAAAGTTGTTTACTTTTCTTCTATCCATCCCACAAGCATCCATCCAGCTACCTGCAAAAAACAAAGAAGCAATTTTTAGTTCCCATTTCCTTGTTTCAGTCCTAACTGCATTTGGCAAACAGAATATCAGATCTTTGATCATCATCACACATAATCAGTGAGAGAGTTCAAGTTAGGGTGAGATCATCATGTATTCTAGAACAAGAGAATACTAATATTTTCAAGCCTCACCTGTCAATTGGTTAAGTTGCGTTGACTGCTGCTCATTTAAATGCCCTAAAAAGGAAAGAACATGTTAGATCACAGTAAAATAACCCAAGACTTAAGTGATACTTGTTAGTAACCTCAGAATCAAAATGGAACGGTTTATGGGTGATATCATCTTATTCATTTGGCAGAATCATCACATCACTGGTTACATTCAAACATACATATAATAACTATATATAAAAGGCTGACTTACTTTGAATCTTCAGGGTAACAGAAGATCTGCCTGTTTGAAAATGTGAAAAAATTTAGGACAGTGAACGTATTTTGTATGTTGTGTTTGTCAGCACTTGTCCCCACTCAGAACATGAGTGAACCCCAACGTACTATTCCAGTGCTAGATTTTGTGTGCATGGTATGTGGTTAACTTTGCTATGAATCCCAAGCCGATCTAAAAAATGATTCTAAAATAATCAACTAAACAAGTCATCTGGCATTATGTACATTATATACCATAAAAACTTCCTCACAAGAATGTTAGCCTGTCTTCATCTAAATGTCAATTGGTAATTCTGGAATTTTAATGTTTTTATTGGAGTATAGTTGAATTAAGTTGTATTAGCTTTAGGTTAACACTGAGTAGACCACACTGTGCTATTATAGTTGGTCCCTGGTTAGCTACCTTGTATGTAGTGTGCCTTCAGTTTCCCTCTTGGTAACCCTAAGCTTGACTATGACTTAAGTTTAATAGTATAGGACATCTCCATTAGTCATTAGGCTTATCCAAATCCATTAACATTTCTGAGAAACTGTATAAACAGAATTGTTACAGCCAGATACATCAGATAGGAGCGAAAGACAGTTATTTGCTCATCACTGTCAAGTCTGCTGAACTATGTTATCATCATTGTATCGGCTTAAAAAAGAAAAATCACATAAAACAGAAACCTAACTTAAGGCTACAATACCTTTTAAGGCATGTTCCAATCAATGCCTTGTAGCCAAGGCCTCTTCACACCTGCAGAATTTAATGAAACTTAATGAAATTTAATAAGGTAGAAATACAATTTTTAAAAAACTTCTGAACACTGTTTCAGTTTTTAAAAATCTTCATTATTTTTCAGAGAGATTCCCATCTGTTTAATTTTATAAATCATCACTAACAGCATTTTGCTTACTAACTAGTACAATTGATAAAAATACATACATACCTTTATACAAAAGGTCCTCAAAATCTGCACCTGAAAAAAATTATTTCTTCAGACACATTTCAAAATAGCTTCAATACTCCAACTGTCCAACACCAGAAAACACCATCACAATTACTAAGACTAGCACATTATAAAAACAAAAACCCCAAGTGCCAAGAGCCAAAGAACTGTTTTCATGTCTTACCCCAAACAAGCCATCCACAGATAATACCGGGTACCTATAAAGGAAATGACACTTTCACTAAAAGGTCAATCATACATTAAATTCTCATTTATTTTTGTCACAGGGTCCTTCAGTGTTAGATTTGTCTACATGCTCATTTCAGGTCAGACATTTGCTCAACATCATTACAAAAACCCTGCTAAAGCATGCTCAACATACGTTTGCAAATCAAACATACAAAATTAGCTTAGGCATTCTACCTTGTCAGCATTACCCTAAGTTTTGAGCCTACTAAATTTTGCTTTAAACATTAATGCTTACCCACTAAAAAGGCTGGTCCAGACATGTCAGACAAGTTCACCTAAAGAAATAAAGAGTGGTTTTACAGTAGTCAAAGATGAATTATTCCCCAGAAACCTAAAAAATGCCTGAAATCAGATAGAGCTAATATAAGACCTTCATGTTCAGTCAGTATACGCTTATCATCACACAGGCTGCTCTTCCAAAGCAATACACCTTACGGTAACAAGACAAGGATTTGGCCTTAATGCATTCAGCACTGTCCAAGCACTTCATGGTAGGATTGCTTCACGTGTATTAAAAGGCAGTCCTAAAAACCCATCAGAGGCATTCTGTCATCTTTGCCCAGTCACCAATGTTTAGTTCAATTACAATTTTACTTACCTCTTCACCTTTCAGCTAACTCTGCCTAGCACCTACAAAAATAGAAGTCAGATTAGAAGTGGTACTTTGCTTATGCTATTAGCCAAAGTTTTCCCAACCCAGATACTCAGTCATATGTTAACTCTTTCATGATTCAATCTGTTGAACTATGCAACCATCACAGTATCTGTTTCTTCAGATCCCCGCAAGTTAAGTATAAAACTAAGGTGCAGAATTTCAGGTTTGAAAAGGGGAGCAAAACGCTAATTTAACCATCAACATTGATTTGGTGATTTGTCAACCCCTAAAAATACAAAGAATTGGACAGCACTGGGTATATAGACTTTAAAAAGGTTTCTCACCTTTTTGCCCACAAATACAGTGTTAAGCTTGCGCTTTACAACCTGGGAAGAAACAGTTTCATGTAAGCTTAGGAGCAATTTCTATGTCCTCTAAACCACTGTTTTGTGTGCCTCAGTTAGAATAATGGTGGTAAGGATTCTCGTCATCCTCACTGTCAAGAGTAGCAAATAAAATGTCATCATTATGGCACAAAGGAATTGTCAACCTAACACCCCTGGTGGAGGGAATTTCTATAACTCACCCCAGCAGCGATTCTCATATCCTGGGCGCTTAGCTAGAAAACAAAGGAAATCTAATGAAACATACTGCGTTGCTAAGCTAACCATTAATATCTTAAGAATTTAAGCCTCAGAATTGAATTTTTCAGAAATTCCTTCTGCCCACTACTCTTTAACCATCATAGGCTTAACAAAAAAATCACCTAAGCAGATCCCATTCTTCTCCATTTAGCTGTTTCTTACCTGCCCATCAGAAGCCATCAAAAGCCACATTGCATTCATCCCTAGCACCATTCCTAGAAAAGATTAGGGATTTTCAAAATTAGATTTTTTTCTTTTGTATTTTCTTTTTTGCCACACATGCAGTATAGTGTCTGGGCATTCCTGGTCCGGGGATCGAACCTACGCGGCACAGCAGCAGCCAGAACCACAGCGCAGAGAATGCAGGAGCCTCAACCTGCTAGGCCATCAAAGAACTCCCAAAATTCGTTTTTTCCCCACATCTAATCATTGTCGTCTCCCCATCATGTTTGCAGGTCTTTTACTACACCACTCAAAATTTCACAGGAGCATTCTGAGGGCACTAAAATGCTGCAATGGGGAATGCAGCCATTTAGAGGCTCACGTGGCCTTACTGAGAGACGGGAAGAGGCAAGAGCAGAAGGCATTAACAGAAACCCGCTCGGCAACTCGGCAAGCACCGCCATCAGAGCCGTTGGCATTCATCAAGTCTCAGATGTCCCTACCAACACAGGCTTCATCAGAGGCAGGGCCCCGAGCCGAGGTTTTTCCGCAGTGCGACCCAACAAATCGAATACAAATCAGGCCACGCCGGCCACCCAAGGCGCACTGCTCCACCATTCTTATCTTCTGAGCCCTGCGAAGGCCTGCGACTGGCCTAAAAGGGACTGGCGATTTTAACTGCCAAAAACTGGAGGCCTCAGACCAAGAATTTACTTAAACAAAGAAAACACACTCACCAAGAGCCAACCCGCAGCCTCGAAAGACTGAGATGGCGCCCAGGCGCCAGTATATAAGGACTCTTTTCCGTGACGTCACGACGCATTCTCTCCGCCAGCATCCCTCTCCAGTCTTCCCCCTCCCTCAGTCTCCTCCTCCAACCGTAGCTCCTTTCCGTCCGCTAAGCTCCCCCCTGGCCCCACCTCTTGACCAGCTCCTGCTCGCCGTTGTGGGCGTGGACAGGCCGGCCACGTGACACAGAGCGCCCGCCCTCCTACCGACTGAGGAGGAAAAGAAGAGAGGGGAGGGGGCGCGAGGGACGGAAAGCGCTGGGGGAGGGGGGAGAGGGGCGGTGTAAGGGTGAGTGATTTCCTTCCGGCACGTAGCCCGCTCTGGGGGAGGGGGTGGGGGGTTTCACTTCCGGGACGGTGTTCCGGCCCATTCCGGCCCATTTCCACCCCCGGAGGTAGGTGCTGCTCCTTAACTGGGCTCGGGCCTCGCAAGCGGGTCCTGCTGCCCTGCATTGGGGCCGGTTCGCCTGGTCTCCGCCACAGCGTACTCCTGGGGCGTTCAGCCACTTCCCTCCTACCCCGCCTCAAGGCACCGGGAGACCTTCCACCCTCTTGGCCCCGGGCCGGGCTGAGCTGCCGGACCCGCCCCCTCGGCGAGCCCCTCCCTCAGGACCCCGGGATGGGCGGCCCCCTCCCCCACGGCAGCCCGGACACACCCAGATACACACACCCACCTCTGGGCAGCTCCCCGCCCGCCTACGCCTACCGCCTGGATCGGGTCCCTGGGCGCCGCCCCCTTCCCGGTCCTTTACCCTCACCTGATTGCTCGCTCCCCTGCCCCACGCACGCCTTGCTCCCCTTTTCGCTTCTGGTCCTTGGTGGCATTTCTATCTTCTGCTCGTTTCCCCTTCCCCGTCTCCTAAAGGCGACGAAAGCCACTCAAGTACCAGAGTGGCCAACCCCATGCGGTTCCCTATTCTCCCTCTTTACAGCTGTCACCCCTCCAGTGCCGACGATAGAGAAAGACCTTACTTACTCCAGGGGCTTCCTCCTCACTGGGGAATTGCCGGAAAGAGCAAACAAAAAAGGCGCTGGTGTAGGCTCCAAAATAAACATCTGAATTCATGATGGCATCGACAGAGGCTCTTATTGGATTAAAAGTTTCAAAACAAACCAAAACGCTTTGGAAAAAGGTCAGATTGGCTAAAGTTGGTTCTCAGAAGCAGTGTATACACTTCCTATTTACTGATAAGTCTGTTGTAAATGCGGGGCAATACCGTGAGCTAGTCAGCATAAATTCCTGAAGTTTCAGGTCTTAGGTAACCATGTAATGTCTTCTAAATTTATGGATAAATGGAAACACGTTGAGCTCAAGTCAATGTCTTCTTTATGGGATTTATACAAACTACTCTCAACCAGTGAAGACTATTGGATGCGGTTACAGGCTTAATGGTTCAGCTATTTTAAAAAATCTTTTAATGTAAAAATACTGGCCATACATGATGAATGCTTTGTTACTTGTATTTTATTAACAGCTTTGGGGAACTAAATTTCAGAATCAGAGTGTCGTTACCACCCTGAAATCTCCAACTTTGAATTTAGATAGAGGCAGGTTTACCTACCCTTTCCTAATCCTAAATGTGACCTTCTTCAAGTTCTCTGCATCTTCTTTTCTTTTCTTTTTCTTTTTCTTTTTTTTTTTGGCTGCACCCGCTGGCATATGGAAGTTCTCAAGATGGGGAACAAACCCATGCTACCACAAAGACAACCCTGGATCTTAACATGCTGCACCACAGCAGGAACTTCCAAGTTCTCTGCATTTTGAGTCCTGACACAGCTTGGCATTTTTCCCAACCTAGAGTTTGCCTCCCAGTCCTAAACCCAAATCCTTTTTGTTGGGGCTCTGACTTTTCAGTTTAGAAATAATGGCTTACATTCATGTGGGATATTCATCACTTTTTAAAATAATAAACATAACCCATGTAGCATCTAGTAAAGTATTAAGAAAAGGGATGTCTCATCAGCCCATCTGTGAATAATTAACATTATTTAAAAAGCTGTCTTTCTTTCTACAAAGAAAAATTGTCACTGGATTTTATATTGTGTGCAAATACCTTATGATTAACACTTAAAAAATAAGAACTCACAACTGCTCCCCTCCCCTGTTGAACTTCAGTTTTGATGTTACATAGCTTGTTAAGAAGGAAAGTATGGACATAGTTTGAATTTTTAGAAGCCTAACAATCAATTTTTGGTTTAAACGGTATCTTGTTGCGAAACCTACACTGTTAAACCTGTTGGTACTTTTCCATATTTGAACATAAGGAAAGTATCTCTTTTTACTTAGAGATTTTGAAATTTAACCAAATAATATTTTAATAGGTTTGGATTAGAAAGCCTGAGTAGAGTGAAATTATAATTATTAACGAGGATATGGTTTCTTCTTTTAGCAGGGTTGAATGCCTGCCTATACCCTCAGACACGACCATGGAGAAAGGTGGGAACATACAACTGGAGATACCTGATTTCAGCAACTCAGTCCTAAGCCATCTAAACCAACTGCGCATGCAGGGACGTCTCTGTGACATCGTGGTCAATGTGCAAGGACAAGCTTTTAGGGCTCACAAAGTGGTACTGGCAGCCAGCTCCCCCTATTTCCGAGATCACATGTCCTTGAATGAGATGAGTACTGTCTCTATCTCAGTCATCAAGAACCCTACTGTTTTCGAGCAGCTCCTTTCTTTCTGTTACACGGGGCGAATATGCCTGCAACTGGCAGATATCATCAGCTACCTGACAGCTGCCAGTTTTCTGCAAATGCAGCATATTATAGACAAATGTACACAGATCCTGGAGGGCATTCATTTCAAAATTAATGTGGCTGAGGTTGAAGCTGAATTAAGTCAAACGAGGACAAAGCATCCAGAGGGACCTCCAGAGTCTCACAGAGTTACACCAAATCTGAACCGCTCTCTTAGCCCCCGACATAATACTCCAAAGGGAAACCGGCGAGGTCAGGTTAGCACGGTGCTGGATATCAGGGAGCTCAGTCCTCCTGAGGAGTCCACCAGCCCTCAGATAATTGAGCAGAGTTCTGACGTCGAGAGCAGGGAGCCCATCCTGAGGATCAACCGAGCAGGACAGTGGTATGTGGAGACGGGAGTAGCCGACAGAGGGGCCCGGAGTGATGATGAAGTTAGAGTCCTTGGAGCAGTACACATCAAAACTGAAAATCTAGAAGAGTGGCTTGGGCCTGAGAATCAGCCTTCCGGAGAAGATGGGAGTAGTGCAGAGGAAGTCACAGCCATGGTGATTGACACCACAGGCCATGGTTCTGTAGGACAGGAAAACTACAGTTTAGGATCTTCAGGAGCCAAGGTGGCTAGACCAACAAGCAGTGAAATTGACAGGTAAGTTTTGGGTTTTTTTGCCCATCTAATGACTGTTATGCAGACATCGCTAAAGCAGGACCTCTGTGTGATACAAAGAGCGTCTTCCTTATTAGTCAAAATAAGTTGATGTTGTGGGGACTAGAAGTGTGCCAAAAGACTTGCATTTTGGAGTTCCCGTCGTGGCACAACGGTTAGCGAACCCGACTAGGAACCATGAGGTTGCAGGTTCGATCCCTGGCCTAGGTCAGTGGGTTAAGGATATGGCGTTGCCATGAGATGTGGTGTAGGTTGCAGACGCAGCTCGGATCCTGTGTTGCTGTGGCTCTTGCGTAGGCCAGCGGCTACAGCTCCGATTGGACCCCTAGCCTGGGAACTTTTGTATGCCATGGGTGCGACCCTAAAAAGACCAAAAAAAAAAAAAAAAAAAAAAGACTTGCATTCTAATTCTGTTAAAGCAGGAAGCTCCTAGTACTGAAGTATTCACAGTGTTGTGAGAACTATGGTAAAGTTAGACACTTCCATGAATCAGAAAAGCATCCATAGTCACAGTAGGATCAGTGATTGCCAGGGCTTCCTCAGAATTTTAGAAAGAGAGTTGATTATCATCTGGGAATCTGGCAGCATTACCCTTCCTTGGTATGTTCTTACACAGATAGGTGGCTTCTGGGAGTTTCATTTTTCTTTGTAGCACTGTTTTTTTTTTTTGCCCCCACCTACCAAATTCAAGGAATTATGGTACCAGCAGTGATTGTTCTTTTTAAATTAATGTAATCACAGTAAAAACATTTTTGGTTGTTTCTCATTTTTTTCAGTTGTCATTTGATGATCTTTTCTGTTAGAAAAGAAAAAAGACAAAAAAAAAAAAAGATCCAGCATTGCTGTGTGCTGTAGTGTAGGTCACAGACACAGCTCAGATCCCACAGCATTGCTGTGGCTATGGTATAGCCAGCAGCTGCAGCTCCTATTGGACCCTTAGCCTAGGAACTTCCATATGGCATGGGCACAGCCCTAAAAAAAGCAAAAAAATAAATAAAATTGACTGTATGGGAGTTCCTCTTGTGGCTCAGTGGGTTACAAACCAGACTAGTATCCAGGAGGATGCAGGTTCAATCCCTGGCTTTGCTCTGGATTAAGGATCTGGTGTTGCCATGAGCTATAGCATAGGTTTCAGACTCAGCATGGATCTGGTGTTATTGTGGCTGTGGCGTAGACCAGCACCTGTGGCTCCAATTCAACCTCTAGCCTGGAAACTTCCATATGCCACAGGTGTGGCCCCAAAAAGCAAAAAATAAATTAATTAAAAAAATAAAATTGACTGTATGATTAATGATAGCTAAAAAAGCTATTGCTTTGGTTCACATCCAGTCTTGAGAGACACATGTGTCACAGAAATTCAGAGAGTATATACTGGATCCACTTCAGCTGGTCTTGATTTGAGTACTTTCCTTCTTGTGTCCTTAATAGCTAAAATATTCTTGAGCATAATACTTACTGCCTCCCTATGTTAGCCCTGTTATCTTCCCATGTTAGAACTGTATCAGAAATAATAAATGCAAAAATTTTTAATCTCCATGATCTATGTCAACAGTCTAAAATATATAGCAACTTATCAGGAGGCTTTGGGAAAGAAACAACTGAAAACCTAAAAGTTACATAGAAAAAGCAAAATTATAGACCCAGTTTTAAATTATTCCTTTTTGGTCTCTTAGCACTTATGTAAGGGTAGAAGCTTATATTTAGTCTTAGCTTCACCAGGTCATATGGCCTAGGACTTATGTCATATTGTATTTCTTCAATTTACTAGGGCAAACTTTTCTTATTTCATGTATGATTCCATACTGACTCTGTGAAAGGATTTTTTAGAAAGCTGCTGTTTGTTCAATTTATTCCCCTTTCTAGGCCATGGGATAAAGGAGGTATACACTATTTTTTAGTTTCTTGACGCTGCTTTTTTATTAGTCCTCTTTTTGCTCCTTTTCTGACAGATTTAGCCCCTCTGGCAGTGTTGTTCCTCTGACGGAGAGACACAGAGCCCGAAGTGAGTCTCCTGGGAGAATGGATGAGCCTAAGCAACCCAGCTCACAGGTATGTAGTTGTGGATTTAGAATTGCTACAGTCATTGAAGAACTTGCCACTGTGTGTGAACATAGTATAATGAATAAGAAAAGAAAGATATATAAAAAAAAAAAAGTAAAGTAAAGATGTAGGAGAGGTTCCATTGGCCCTGTTAAAGAAATACTGTATTTGATTACTTTCTCTTTGTTCTTTCTTGTGAGCATGCAGGAAATACACTTTCGGTGTTGGCAGTTTGGGAAGTAGAAAAAAATAAGATCGTGGAACTCTTTTCTGATTATAGGAACCAGTCTGTAGTCTTGAGAGTAATAAAAATAACCTCTGAAAACCACATGCAGGTAATTTAGGACCTGGGATGAAGTTTGATTTTATATATGTTTGGATATTAAACTGAGTAACTAGGAGTTCCTTTGTGGCACAGTGGGTTAAGGATCCAGCGTTGTCAGTGCAGCAGCTTGGATTGCTGCTGTAGCATCGGTTGGATCACTGGCCCAGGAACTTTCCACAAGCTGTGGGCTCAGCCAAAACAATAAAAAGCCTATATTACATAACTCTTCTCTTGTATAGTATTATATATTTGTAAATAAATTGCTTATACATTTTTGTGTCCTGTTTGCTTCTTAGAATGCTTATAGCTTTTCACTTATTTTCTTTCTAAAAGTTTTGTTAGATTAAAATGTTCTAGAAAGGATAGGAATGATGTCTTCTATTCGCTTTGCTATCCTTCTTAGCAAATACTGTAAGTATGTAGTTTGTTGTTATTTTTGTTTTTTCTCACAGGTATCTATCATTGAAGATTGATTTTTGTTTTTAAAGATGTGAACTCACCAAGTAGAACACAATAAATTGTAAACACTGTGGACCTTTAGAAGGAAACACTGGTGGATTAAGACTGCTTAGCTGATTTTTTATCTTCTGCACTATACTGATAGTATCTTGTTTAATTTTTGTCTAAATTATTGGATGCTTATTGTGTACATACAGTAGCAACAGCAGCAAGACATTATTACAGACTATATTTACTTACATATTATCATACTATTTGGTACCAGAAAGGGAATTATAACTATTATTACAAAACTTTTTAGTTTTAATAAGGTATTTGAGAAAATATTAGAAGCTTGAAGGAAAATAAATTCTCATATAATTAGAGCCCTTTTTCTTCTCATCTTTCAAATAAGATAATGATGACTGTGACTTGTGAAAATAAATACAGCAAGAAGACAGACCTTACAGGAGTTCCCATCGTGGCTCAGTGGTTAGCGAATCCAACTAGGAACCATAAGGTTGAGGGTTCGATCCCTGGCCTCGCTCAGTGGGTTAAGGATCTGGCATTGCCCTGAGCTGTGGTGTAGGCTGCAGACGTGGCTCGGATCCCTTGTTGCTGTGGCTCTGGCATAGGCCGGTGGCTACAACTCTGATTAGACCCCTAGCCTGGGAATCTCCATATACCGCAGGATCGGCCCTAGAAAAGACAAAAAAAAAAAAAAAGACCAACCTTACAACTAAATGGGGCCTTAAGACAGACTGACAGAAATATAAAACACATAGAGATAAGACTATATAGATTTGGGTAGTGGTGTCGTGGGAATAGGAGTGCTTAAAAGCCAGTTATAGAACTCAGTATCCACTTAAGGAAAGTGTTATTCAAGAGAATTTAAGTGTGGTTTTTAAAGTAGTTGGAAAGAGATAACTTATTCCATATGTTGATGGGATAAGAATTAAAAATTGGAGTTCTACAATGGTGTTTACCCAACTAATAAAGCAGAAAGTACAGGTTATAAAGAAATAGGAGATAAGTTATATAGTCTGGAGTTGATATTAAGAAATAAGTTAATATATGCCTTAACATGTATAAAAGTTTGTTATGGTGAGTCTACTCAGAAACTGTTTTTCCGTACCACAGAGACCCAAAACAGGATATAGACTGACATTATAAGAACAAGTTTTGATAGGATTGAAGAGCTTCCTGATTATAAAGGAGATTTAACTGGAATAGACTACTAAGGTCATTCCTTTATTCAAAACATTATATATTTTTTTTCCTTTTTCTATGACATGCAGGTTAAAACTTGGCCTAATTTTCCAAGTAATATGTAATCTTTCTAACCTAGCTTTCCTCACGGTTCATCAGTATTAACTGTCTCTCCCAAACAGTCAGACTTATCTGTGCCTCAAACCACATCAAACTTCTTTCTAGCTCTGCACCTTGAGTCTAGGATACTCACTTCTTTCCAGGTGTCTGGTCCACTAACTCCTAGTTCCATCTGTTCTAATTAGCCTAATCTTCCTTGATCTCCCCTTTAGACCAATGTAGCATTTGCAGATGGTACCATTTAATTTTTCCTAACTCCCTTCTGACTCATGTAAATTATTCTTTTCTCATTTACATTAATTTGTCCCTCTCCTTTTTTTCTTTTTAGGGCCACACCTGTGGCATATGAAGTTCCCAGGCTAGGGGTTGAATCAGAGCTACAGCTGCCGGCTTGTGCCACAGCAGCTTAGGATCCGAGCCATGTCTGTAACCAATACCACAGCTCATGGCAACGCAGGATCCCCAACCCACTGAGCGAGGCCAGGGATCGAACCTTCATCCTCATGGATACTAGTTGGATTCATTTCTGCTGTGCCACAACGGAAGCTCTGTCTCCTTCTACATTGATATCTCCTTGAGAGCAGAATCTACATTTTCCAGTCTTCATATCAGACATGGTCTTATCAGGTACCCACTAAATGGGAGTTGTTTTACCTCTAAGAAGTTCTCAGTAACTAAGATTACTGCCCAATAAAGAGACAGCTACTCAATAAGTAATTATTTAGCTGCCTGTGAAGTCCTTAGTTTGGAAGATCTTTAAATAAAATTAATGAACCAATCAGATGATTTTTGAAGTCCTTCTGATTAATAATTGAAGATTAGGACTTCCTGGTGGCTCAGCAGGTTAAGGATCCAGGTTTGTCGCTGCTGTGGCTCTGGTTACCATTGTGGTGTGGGTTCAATCCCTGGCCCAGGAACTTCTGCATGCTGCAGGCATAGCCAAAAAAAAAAAAAAAAAAAAAAAAGAGCAGTAATTGACAATTAGGATGATAGCTCTAAAGACCATGTCAAGAATCTAGACTGGTGTTTGTTTTAGAAAATATGGAAAGCCTCCTTACATACGGAATTTTTCGTTGTATGGAATAATTCATTTGAAAAATATTGAACACCTACTACATATCAGGCACAACAAGTTCTGGCATGTATTTAGCATGCAGATTTGTCCCTATGCTTACAGAGTTTACAATCCAGTAGAGAAGTGCTGAGTGGAAGGAGTGAAATGATCCAACTCTTAGTGACAGAATTACGAGGCAGATATTTTTGGTTTTGCTTCTCTTTAAAGTTCAAAGGAATAAAACTGCCAAAGATATATTGTTGTCTTTGACAAGGACCTAATGTTCATTTTATGCTCATTTATTTGCTTTTTTTGTGGGGGGGGGCAGGGGTACATCCATAGCATGTGGAACTTCATGGGCCAGGGATCAAACTCATGCCACAGCAGTGACCCGAGCCACTGCAGTGACAACCCTGTATCCTTAACCCACTGTGCCACAAGGGCACTCCTGTTTGCTCTTTTATTGCAATACTTTTTAGGTGAAATTGATCATAATGTGTGAGTTTTCTGATTGAGGTTCATCACAGATAACTAAAATAACTAAAATACATTTACTTTCTTGTGGACAGTACTGGCATGACATTACTTTCTTAAAGTTAGGCAGTTTTTCAAGGACCTACCTACTGTATAGCACAGGGTAATCAACTCAACACTGTATAATAACCCATATGGGAAAAGAATCTGAAAAAGAGTAGATATATGTTTATCTATAACTGATTTACTTTGCTATACACCTGAAACTAACAACTTTGTAAGTCAAATATACTCCAATAAAATTTATTAGACAATTTATTAGACAATTTTTTAGGGAATTGGTATCCTGAAGATTATGAATAATATTGTGAATTTTTGTAATGTTTAAGAATAGCTAACATTTACTGTGCTGTATTAAGTACTTTAGTGTATTAATTCATTCAATGCCCATAGCAACCTATGAGGTAGATACTATTATTGTATTCACTTTACAGATGAAGAAGCTGACACACAGGGTTAGTTAAATAACTTGCTCAAAATCAAACACTAAGTAGGATGCAGATTTGAATCCAGGTACCAGCACCCTTAATTGCTGTAAAGTATAAGAAAAGGCATTCAAGATATCTCAAGGCACTATTACATTTGATTTCCATGGGAATCCAATGGAGTTGGCAAAACATATACTAACTTTTTCATTTTATGGATGGGGAAACTAAACCTATGAGAATTTATTCTGGGCTTTTTCCATGGTTACCCAGGACCTTTTAGTGGGATAATTCCTCATTCTTTATGGGAGTTCAGGTTTTTGTTGTTGTTGTTGGCTGCCCCATGGCATAGAGTTCCTGGGCCAGGGATCAGAGCTGAGCTCTAGTTGCAACCCAAGCCAAAGCTGTGGCAATGCAGGATCGTTAACCCACTGTGCCCTGTACCAGGCCAGGGATTGAACCTGGGTCCCAGCACTCCTAAGATGCTAACAGATTCCATTGGCCACAGTGGGAGCTCCTTGAGTTCAGTTTTGATTGAATTAGAGCAGAAAAAAGTTTTGTGAAACAAATCAGAAATCATCTAGGAGTTCCTACTGTGACTCAGCAGAAATGAACCCAACTAGTATACATGAGGATGTGAGTTTGATCCCTGGCTTCGCTCAGTGGTTTAAGGATCCAGCATTGCCGGGAGCTGTGGTGTAGGTCAAAGACAAAGCTCCAGTCTGGCCTTGCAGTGGCTGTGATGTAGGCTGGCAGCTGTAGCTCTTGATTCAACCTCTAGTCTGGGAACTTCTATATGCCTTGGGTGCAGCCCTAAAAAGCAATAAAAAGAAAAGAAATTATCTAAAACCTCACCCTTACTATTCAGTGCTTGACTTCACATACTGCTTCCCAAACCTGCCTCTGTTGCTGGAAATGCTGAAGAGCATTGTTAGCTAACGTATGTGAAAGGAGACAAAACACCTTTTTAGAAAATCAGAAAAAAGATATGATTAATTGCCAATTAGATTCATCTTTCTCTAGTTAATCCAGAGTCAACTTTTACATATTATTTTTTTCTTTGTATTGGTACTTTACCTCTGCTATGCATATGTAATTTCCTCCTACATATTTAAAATGCTTACATATTTTTGCATATATATATGTAAGATTTTTATTCAAAATGTATGTGTGTTATATACAAACATGCACACAATGACTTCAGAAGTTAGCAGGCTAAACAATTCAGTAATTTCTGAATGGTGGTATATTATTATTTATTTATTTATTTTTGTCTTTTGTCTTTTGAGGGCTGCACCCCCGGCATATGGTGGTTCCCAGGCTAGGGGTCTAATCAGAGCTGTTGCTGCCGGCCTATGCCAGAGCCATAGCAAGTTGGGATCCAAGCTGTGTCTGCGACCTACACCACAGCTCGCAGCAATGCCGAATTATTAACCCACTGAGCAAGGCCAGGGATCAAACCCACAACCTCATGGTTCCTAGTTGGATTTGTTTCAGCTGTGCCACGACAGGAACTCCAGGTGATATTTTATTTATTTATTTATTTATTTAGTCTTTTTGCCATTTCTTGGGCCACTCCCGCAGCATATGGAGGTTCCCAGGCTAGGGGTCTAATCGGAGCTGTAGCCGCCGGCCTACACCAGAGCCACAGCAATGCGGGATCCGAGCCACGTCTGCGACCTACACCACAGCTCAGGGCAACACCAGATCCTTAACCCACTGAGCAAGCGCAGGGACCAAACCTGTAACCTCATGGTTCCTAGTCGGATTCGTTAACCGCTGCACCACGACAGGAACTTCCAGGTGATATTTTAATATAGAATTTTGAACATAAAGCATTTATAAATCTAAAATTTTTAAATTATTCATTCAAAGGAATATAATGTTTCCTCTCCCACCCAGCTTTCAGATAGGTGGAAACCATGTTTGTTTCATGTATTGAGTACTTTGATTTAGATTGCTCATGTGCACATTCACAGTGAAAAAACAAGATTGATACTAAGGAATTACTGGGATTTTTTAGGTGTGATAGTGGTATTTTGACTACACTAAGAATCCTTATCTCAGAGATATGTACTACAATATTTATGTGTAAAATTATGTCTAGGATTTTCTTCAAAAAATAATACAAAAAAGAGAAATAGGTGAGGGCAAAGAAAAAACAAAATTGTTCATGGGTTGATAATTGTTGGGTTATGGGCATTCAACATACTATTGTGTCTAAAACTTAATGAGTTTTAAACCGTATCAGGAAGTTCCCATTGTGGCTCAACAGTAATGAGCCTGACTAGTATCTATGAGGATACGGGTTCGATCTCTGGCCTCGCTCAGTGGGTTAAGAATCTGGCGTTGCCGTGAGCTGTGGTATATGTCACAGATGTGGCTTGGATCCTCAGTTACTGTGGCTGTGGTGTGGGCCGGCAGCTATAGCTGCAATTTGACCCTTAGCCTGGGAACTTTGATACGCTGCATGTGAGGCCCTAAAAAGCAAAAATAAATAAACTGTATTATTTGCCCTTTATTAAAAAGAAATTCATTCGGAAAAGGAAAGCATTTATTTTGCAATAATGTAAAGGGGGGATTTCCTGTTGTGGTGCAGTGGAAACAAATCTAACTAGTATCCATGAGAATGTGGGTTCGATTCCTGGCCTTGCTCAGTGGGTTGGGGATCTGGCATTGCTGTGGCTTTGGCACAGGCCCCAGCTTTAGCTCTGATTCGACCCCTAGCCTGGGAACTTCCATATGTCGTTGCCCTAAAAAGCAAAAAAAATAAAAATAAAAAAAAAAGTAAAGGGTTAGTTATCTAATAACAACAGCAGAGTTTTAATGCTGCTTTTATAATAATTCCTTTTTTTTAATGTCTTAAGTTTATTTCACAATGTAAGAAATTTAACTTAGTGGAGAGACACTTTATAAACTAAGAGAGATCAGAGAAATAATATATAAATCACAGATTATTTACTTTTAATCCATTTAAGTCAATTTAAATCACTATAAATAATAAGTACATAAAATTAGATGATACTATGTCTATGGAATGTATTTCACTGGCCCCTACCTTTAGTATAAGCAGTTTGAAAAGTGAATTAGCAAAATCATTAGGACTATGTATTTCCCCTGCTTCTCTTTGTTTTGTCTGCTTTTTGTCCAGAGGACAAAATCAGAAACCAAATCTTATACTTGTTTTTCCATGGTACTTGTCATTGTATTTGGTAAACAATAGTCAGTAAATACTTAGTATCAAATTGTGAAAAGGTTGTCAGAAGAAATAACCAAGTTAGTAAATTCATATCTCAGCCTAATTTCCTTTCCCAGCTCTTTTGCCGGTTTTCTCTGGTCAGGCTTTGATTAGTCTTTAGAATGAAGAAAATATGTTGGTCCTAAAATATCTTGGGGTAAAAAGAAATAATCACCTACAAATTATACTTTTTTTTTTTGTCTTTTTGGCTTTTCTAAGGCTGCTCCCTTGGCATATGGAGGTTCCCAGGCTAGGGGTCGAATCAGAGCTGTAGCCACTGGTCTATGCCAGAGCCACAGCAACGCTGGATCTGAGCCGTGTCTGTGACCTACACCACAGCTCATGGCAAATGCCGGATCCTTAACCCACTGAGCAAGGCCAGGGATGGAACCTGCAACCTCATGGTTCCTAGTCGGATTCGTTAACCACTGTGCCACAACGGGAACTCCTATATACATTTTTATAAAGCTAGTTACTGCTAGGTTAAATTTGGTATCAGTGATAGTGCCATAAATATAATTTATAATATGCTTGCCATAATGTATTCTGTACTGTCAGATATGGTAGCCTTTAGCCATGTCACATGTGGCTCTTTAAATTTTAATTGATGGAAAGCAATTAAAATAAAAAATTCACCCCCTCAGTCACACTAGTATATTACACATGCTTAATAGCTGCATGTTCCTGGTGGCAGCTATATTAGATGGTGCAGATTATTGAACATTCCCATCATCACAGAAAGTTCTATTGGACCAACACTGCCTAAGTACCTACCTGATTGTCTAGACTAAATTTGCAAATTAAGAGTCCAAGTGGATGATATGAGTGGACTTAGATTCTCCTATCATTATAAAAGTGTCCTCGATTTTTCTTTTTTTTTAAATTTCTATCTTAACATCTTTACTATTTGGTAGTAATTAATTTCCTCCTTGGATCTCTACTAAAAATAAGCATAAAGCTTAGTAACAGAGGTAAAAATAGATTAAAGTCTTTTTAACTATATATACTTAATAATATGTTCTTTTTTGTTTTGGTTTTTTGGGTTTTGTTTTTTTTTTTTTTTTTTTTTTTTTGCTTTTTAGGGCCGTACCTGAAGCATTTTGGAGGTTCCCAGTCTAGAGGTCTAATCGGAGCTACAGCTGCCAGCCTACACCACAGCCACAGCAACACAGGATCCGAGCTGCATCTGCAACCTACACCACAGCTCACGGCAACACTGGATCCTTAACCCACTGAGCAAGGCCAGCAATTGAACCCGAAACCTCATGGTTCCTAGTCAGATTTGTTTCTTCTGCGCCACAACAGGAACTCATAATAATATATGTTCTTTATGCGTATTTTCCTCACCTGGCACAGGTAGAAGAGTCTGCAATGATGGGAGTAAGTGGCTATGTGGAGTATCTCCGAGAGCAGGAAGTATCTGAGCGGTGGTTCCGGTACAACCCTCGTCTCACCTGCATCTACTGCGCCAAATCTTTCAATCAGAAGGGAAGCCTGGACCGCCACATGCGCCTGCACATGGGAATCACACCATTCGTCTGCCGCATGTGTGGCAAGAAGTATACCCGGAAGGATCAGCTGGAGTATCACATCCGCAAGCACACAGGCAACAAACCTTTTCACTGTCATGTTTGTGGCAAAAGTTTCCCCTTCCAGGCCATCTTGAATCAGCACTTTCGCAAAAACCACCCTGGCTGTATACCCCTGGAGGGACCTCATAGCATCTCCCCTGAAACAACTGTCACGTCTCGAGGACAGGCCGAGGAAGAGTCTCCTTCTCAAGAAGAGACAGTTGCTTCTGGGGAAACCGCCCCGGGCTCTGTTTCCACTACTGGGCCAGATTGAAACATCGAGGGGGAGGGGGCAGACCCTCTTCCCCTCTGGGCCGTAAGTAGCCAGCATCAGGGCCACAGGCTGGTACTTAAATTCACAAAATGCCACATCACCAGATCAGAAGATGCTCCCAAGATGTTGCCAAACTAGAGGATCAGCAACATACAAAAAGCACTAGAGGCTCTTCTCCCCTCCTCCCCACCTCACACTTCGGAAAATAATCAAGCAAATCACCTTCTAATTCAGGGATTAACAGCCTTGGTTTGTTAACTTTATAAAAAAAAAAAAGTTTTTTTAACAAAACAATGATAAATAACCATTTATCTACCAGTCATGTTTGAACACTGTACTTTGGTCCATATCATCTGTTGGCTGTAATTGCCCAGATCTAAAAAATGAGGCAGGAGCCTTGGTCATCTGAACCAGCCAGCCACAAGAGGAAGTAATCATGATGGTGATGATGAGGGGAATTTTTCTTCTTCCTTCCCTGCCAGAACAAGCAGTTTCGCATTTCAGGAAGAAGGGAGGAAAAAAAGAATCCTAGTGGTTCTTTTTGTTTTGAAAGGTTAGACTTAATCTTTGCCATGACAAGGCATCTGATACTTTGCCTGATTGTTTCATGTAAGCAGCCGTCTTGGAGCAGTATTCTAATGGGCAGCATCACCTGAAGCACTTTAGGCAACTGGAAGTGAAATGAGCAGCAGAGTGTTTGCAATAGGTACTCCTGCTTTGGGGAGCTTGAGTGTTGTGCTGAGGAAGAGGGAAGCAGGGAAGGAAATGTTTTTGTTTTACAGTTATTGAACAGCACTGAGCCGTACTGCAACTTCCTGATTGGTATTTGTAAACCACAGTGCTTGTATATCTTTGGGTGTTAGGAAATGGCTCTAGTCCAGGTGAATTAACATGTAAGGCTGACTACCAAAGTTTCATCCAGTCTCTTTGGCTCCTAGTTTCACGTAACAGCAATATTATACATCAAAATGTCACTTTACAGTGAAAGGAGCCTGGATTGTATTTTTAAATTCACAGGTCTCCATATTTGATAACTTTTATATGACATTTTAAACACATTTTTTCTGCAATATTGTGGTTGAAGAAATTCAACACTATGGTTCTTATTGCAACCACAATTCCATTTCCTTCTACATATGTGATAGTTTATATTTTCAGTCCAATAGAAGAACCTCACTAAATCCATGTCTTATGTCTGCAAACCTAGTAATTCATAAACCAACCATCAGCAAATTGTTGATGACTCCAAGAGCTTTGCTTTTTAATAATACACTACAGGGCATTTATCAGAAAACATCATGCACAATCACACTGCAATAAATTGATCAAGGGAACAATTTTGATCAGGTTTGGTTACTTAATCATTCCTAAGATTTTTAAAACTTCAAGGGACCTTTTTGGCAATTCTGGGTTATTTCTGAGATTCTTAATCCAGCACTGAGAGTCAGAAAGAATTTACCAAACATGTAGAGCTTTAGATGCCCTGTCTTGCATGCAGAGAATGAAGGAGGATTATTAAGGAATGCAGGCAAATAGATGCTTACAAGTTACAATAAGCAAATAGAAAAGTGAAAAATCTCTAGCTTCTTTTAACTGATCATTAATTTTTTAAAGAGTATTTAAATAGTAGTTTAAGAAATTGTTTTGGTGTAGATAATTGTACAAGAGATTTGGGAGAGGGGCTGGTCATGCCGGCACTGGTGAGCCATTTGTGAGAACACCAGTAGTGTGCAACCTTCCTGAGAATGCTTTGGGTGTGTGGGAAAGTGAATAGGAAAAGAATGGCAATGCTTTGATGATAGGAAGTTAGAATACAAAGGGTAACTCTTAAGCAATCTGAGACTTGTACGTATAAATACAACTGTACCGTGTCACTAATGAATGGTTATTCTCTCTTCTGGTAAAACAGAAATGCATCTTTTAATAGGAGTGTAATGATGCTACCATTTGATTAGAACCTACCCCTAAATGTTGTGTTGAAGCCATATTTTGTCTTCAGAATACATAGGCTATGGCAGCTCCTCTTTAGTTGGGTAACAGTATGGTAAAGTGAAAGCTGTCACCTACTGTTGTTTTAGAGACCATCTATGCTCTGTTGCATAGAAACTGTGGAGCTGAAATTAGACTGAAATCTTTAGGAAAACATTTCAGCTGATAATCAAGGCTTTCAGTAGACAGATTTTGCCATTACCAAATAAGCAGAGAAGTGAGAGGTACAGAATATGCTGCTTTAGATGGAGCTTTTAAGCCTACCAAAAACAAATTTTGTTAAGTCCATCCTAATTTTGAGAAGTAGTATGCTGAAAAGTTCTTTATTGCTCTGTTAGTTTCTTAGATTTTATGTGAGAAAATAGAGCTTTTTAAACTATTACCAAATTATAAAAGTAATTTCTGTAGAGAAACTTTGCAGCATTTGTCAGTACCCCATCCAGAGTTAGCAACAAACATTTTAAATTAAGTAGAGACCATCTGATAGATGTGGAAATGCTGTGTTTGGTGGGTTCCCCTCCCTTCCTATTCACTGCTAATGGGCTTTTGCTGTGTCGATACTGTGACTAGAGTGCTTCTTGGTCATCCAGGACCACATTGGCACAATCATGTTTGCTGGTTCTCTCCTCTTAATTGGCCTAGCACAGAGCCATGAAATGCATGAAAATTCAAGCCAGCCTAGCTTTTAAACAAATAGAAGTTTCTGAAAGCAATTTCCCCATTTTACTTAGAAGAGATGTTATTCTAAATAATTGTCGAAGATTCACTGTGACATTGCCTCGTTCTTAGCTAACATCACTGTAGGGTCATAGGAGTTAGTAGTGTTCTATCTACATTACTGAATAGCTATATTGGTGTGTACACAGAGGATACCTCTCTTAAGGATGTACTAAACAGACTTTAGCTAATGCTGAAAACTCATTACCAAATTGTAACTTGCACGTGTCACCTTGTGAAGGGAACAGCATTAGCAGTGAGAGCTAAACCATCAAGTACTTTAATGCCGTGAAATAGCAAACACTGGGATTGCTTTCATTTATTGAGTGGCACTTAATAGCAAAGGAGCTACCCAATACTCAGCAAAAGAAGAGAGATAATATGTTAATCTACTTTGATTCTAAGAGGTACCTTTTATTCTCTCTCATACCAGTTTAAAATATGGCATTGGCGTGAACAGTAATACTGTACTTAGGCAGAAGGCTCTTTCTAATGACTTGTTCTCTCTTTACTCAGAACCATATTTACCTCTGAACTGAGTTGAGTTTTATTTTACCTGAGTTGCAAACTGCCCCCAAGCCATTCCAGTATACCACAGGGCCAAATCTAATCTTGAATATAGCTCCTGAAGGATAAAGATTGGAAAAGAAGGGAGATAGCAGTTAAAGGAAGTTTTATTATTTTTTTCCAGTTCTTTTTACATCATTGAAACAGTTTTCCAAAGATGGCATGAAAGTAGATAAACCATTTTCCTACAAACTTCATAGTTGAAATCTAGCCTTGGTTGGAAGTGGTCTGAATGGAAGAATGAAATAGTGAACTTCATCCTTTTTCTTTGGTCAAGAAAAACTTTTGAAAAGTTTTAGCTGTTACTTATCACTAATTTTGTTTTAACTGGTAAAAACTACATTTTGTTTGACTAGAAGATCTGCTTTAAAGAAATGGGTAATGGTAAGGAAATTAAATAGTTGAATAAAGATAAAAGTCTTCTTAGTTAAAGTGGAAAGGCATTTAATCAGGGAGGAGTTGGAATCCTGGAAGTTTCTATTTTTTTAGCTACAGCAGATGTGGTTTTTTTCCTCTTCCTCAAATATTTTCCTTATTTGTATACTTATTCATTTTGTATTTTGGTTGCTGAAATTTAGAAGAGATAACTAGCAGTTAAGCCAGATGTAAATCCCTTACTTTGAGAGGATGCCCTTTAGCAAAGTATATCTCTGGATTTAGGAATTAGATCTAGGTTCAGCAAATCACAGCCCCCAGGCCAAATCCTAAGGTCACCTATGTGTGTAAAGAAAGTGACAGTGTTGAATAGAGCTAGCTACACCTCTTCGTTTAGGTATTGTTTGTGGCTACTTTCTACCATAGTGGCAGAAGTTGAATACTTGGGACACAGACCACATGGCCTGAAAAGCCTCAAGATACTTGCTTTCTGGCACGTGACAAAAAGTTTGCTAACTCCAGGATTAGATTTAAAAGAATTACACGTCCCCACCCCCACCCCTGGCAATTTGTCACTCCTGCCATTTTGCTTTTATAATAGCTTGGTTGAGGTTTTAAATTCATATTGCTGTACATACGTCAGCTTCTTGAAAGAGGTCTTTTTCTAGATCTTTGACTCATAACTCTTGCTCTTTCTTGAATTCCATTGCTTTAAATGGTTTAGCGTAGGCTTTTATGATTTGTCCTTTCCTTAAAGGAGCAGGTAGATTAAAGTTATGGATGGTAATTACAGATTTAACAAAGTAATTAGAACAAATAATTCCTGTGCAAAATAATTTAGGGTTCAGTGTATACCATGTTTACGTAAAATACTGTAAAAAAAATGCTTTTATAGTTTTCGCCATTTCTCTGACTTAACATAATGATGACAAGAGGGCAAGAATGAATTTATTCCCACTAGTATTAAAAGTTAATTTCAGTTATGAATAAGTGGTTTGATTCTTATCCAAAGTACTGTTTTTCTAGATTAGAAACCTCTACTCATTTCTTTTCCTATGTGGAGTAGTAAAAAGCCAAAAATCTTCCTTTTTTCTTTTTTTTTTAATGAAAGTTTTAAAATGTAGTGAAACATCTAAGGATATTCTTCTTAGACCTATCTTCCAATTTCTGTTATTGTCTGTAATTCTTCTCAGTATATATTGGGCTACTATATATTTGCTTTTTGAATGTTTATTCTACTATTCAGATAGCTTATTCATGGCCAGACATGAAAAAAATGGAAAATGTTAGGGTGATAATAAACAGAATTCCTTGCAAGAGGAGAATATAATTGCTCCACATTTGAAAACAATACATGGACTTCTAAGATTTATCTGGTCAGAGTGTTCTAGGCCATGCTGATATAATAGAGAGAGTTTGATTCTTACTTTTTGTGAGCTCTACCAATACATGTGAAGCTTGGATGAGTGATCTAGTTGTGTATATGGCAATTCTTCACTAGGCATTTTATTTTTAAAATTGCCTTTTTCTTTTTTCTTTTTTTTTAAATTTTATTTGGAATGTAGTTGACTTGCAATATTGTATTAGTTTCAGGTGTACAGCAAGGTGAATCAGTTATACATATAAATATATGCATTCTTTTTTCCCATTAAAGTTGCCTTTTTATAAGTTGGATGTTAGTAGGTTTCATATGTTATATCCTCCAGGTAATAGATAATACTCATCTAAAATGTTCTGAAATATTTGCCAAGGTGAGATCTGTCTTAGAGCTCTTATAGTACTAGTGGTTCTTGAAATTTTGGAGTGTTGCTTTTCTGGTTAATTTGGAATTTTGATTAATCTGGGATATAGGACTTGTGAAGGAAATTGGATTTAGCCCAGTGAATCATTTGCATCCACCTCCATTTGAGGTCTTAGCAATAGGTGTCATTTAAATATGAATCTGTTGCAAACAATGGAGTTTGCCAAGCATTATGACTTTTTTGAAAATTATCAGTTTTATGTTACTTTGCCTCTTTTACGTTCTAGTGTCTTTCTGTCTTCACTCTTCTTATTCTTAAGTGGTGCTTTCCCCAGGGCCAGTCTTTTTACTTTGCATTAAGTTTTCTTGCTCAAGAAAAGCCAAAGTTGGATATTATGAGTTCTTTCAAATCTGTCTTAATTACATTCCAAAGTATGTTATAGGAACAGTGATATCAAAAGCTGAAAGATATCCATACAGGTATTTTTTTCCCTCAATTGTGAGGAGCAGCAGTGACTTTGAAGGAAAATACCTGAATATGCATTATATTCACAGAGTACATATATCATTTCTTATCTTACACCATCCCCATTTTCTGTATAATAAAACCTGTTGTAACAATTAAGAAAGGACCTCTAGCTCAAATAGTGGAAGCTTTAAACACAAAGCTAGGCTATAAAGGCAGAGCAGTTAAGGGGGAGGGGAGGAAAGAAACTTTTCTAATACTTGTTTTTTTTCTTTTTTGGCCACACCACAGCATGTGGACGTTCCCAGGCCAGGGATCGAACCTGCACCACAACAATGACCCAAGCCACTTCAGTGACAACACTGGATCCTTAACCCACTGTGCCACAAGGGAACTCCAGTGCTTTCTTTTTTCATGTCTACTCAGTAAGTCCTGTTAAGAAAGCTAGATAGTACCACCCAGTTAAGAGAGAGATTTATTTAGCATGTCATATGACCAAAGGCACAATTTAATATACTGTGAATCTTAGAACCTGAATTAATCCATAATGCCAGAAGTCAAAGTATAATATCTCATGGGAAAATATTTCCTATTCTATGAAATTCTTATCTTAAGTGGTAGAAAGCATATAGGAGAATCTCTTCCATTAAGTAAATATTAAGTGCTTTTTGGTACCAGACAGTGTGCTTGGATTTTGTAAAACAAACTTGACTTTAGACATAGTTTAGATGTGGCTTCCTATCCTTGAGAGTCCTAATCCCACTTGGTTGGAGGCTGGATGTGTGCTTTTAAAAGCCTGCACTTTTCACTACAGAGATAAAAGATCGAAAAGAAGGGGGCAGAATTAACTGTATTAAGTGCTTTAGTGACATAATTACAGTTAATTCTCAAAGTAATCAATCATATGAGGTAGTAACAGTAGTAACTAAAAATAGCTGACTTTTTTGAGTGTTTACTATGTACCAGGCACAGTTCTATGTGCCTCAAATAACTCATCTAATCATTATGACAATCCCATAATGGTAGATACTGTTATTATCCTCACTTTAGAGAAAAAATAATTAAGACACAGAGAGGCTGACCTAGGCAGTCTTTTCACTAGAGTTGGCACTCTTAATAGACTGTGTTGCCTTTAATAGCTGTAATTTACCACGTTTTATAGATGAGAAACTATTGAGCTCAAGATTATACGATAGATAAATTTCAGAGCTGATATTTATCAATCTGATTCAAAAGCCAGACTATCTCCAATATATCATGTTAGCTCTTATTTATAAAGAGTCAAAGTGAACTAGAATATACAATAACCAATAACAGTACTGCTTTTAGTGAACTTTTAATTCAAGAATAAGTGATTGGAAGATTTCAGAAGATAGTGCAGTTGATCTCTGAGCAGATGTCGAATGGTGACTGTTTTCTAGGGATCCTGCACACCACTTTGAAGGGGTCACCCATTTGATAGACCTAACTGTGAATGAGTGATTGAGTTACTACCAAGGCAAAAATTGAAAGATATCATTCCAGTTATCTATTGCTGTGTAACTAACTGTCCTAAACCGTAGTGATTCAAAACAACTACTTTATATATTTCATGATATTGTGAATCAGAAATTCAGGAAGGGCTTATCTAGGCAATTTCTTGCTTCCTGTGGTGACAACTCAGGTCACCTGGTAGTGTTCAGGAGGTGGTTGGATTGGTCTGGTGTGTCCAAGATGACTTCACAGTCCTGACACCTTGGCAGGGAAGGCTAGAAGACTAGGCCCAGCGAGCCTTCTCTCCCTCTGGGAAGTCTCAGGGACTCCCTATGTGATCTCTCCATCAGAGTCGTCAGACTTACAAAATGGCAGCTCAGGCCTCAGGCTGGATAGAGGGTGCCAGTCCTCTTGAAGGCCAGCCCAGAGCTATCACAGTCACCACACTGTTGATCAAAGAAGTCACAGGTCAGCCCAGATTCAAGGGGAGAGGAAATACCGTATCACTTGATGGAAGATAATGTCAAGGTTTGGGGCCACTTTTAATCTGTTATAGGTAGCATTGGATTTTAAATTTGTCTTACCTCCTGTGTATTCATTTAGGTCAGTTGTTTGTGCCATAGAAACCATTTCTTATATCTGTCATGGGTCAGAAAACAAGCTAAATGAGAATGAGACAAATATCTGGAACCGATTTCATTAGCTTCCTAACTCCCTGAGTTGCATTTATCTTACAGCAAAATTTCCATTTTTCTTTTGTTCTAAGTTCCAAATTGTGAGCATTTGCTTTTTTTTTTCTTTTTCTCCTGTGAAGACACAGTAAATGTATATGCTAAAACCAAGAATACTCCAGAGGAAGTAAAAATCTTACTGTTATAGGTCTTGATTTATTAGAGATGTCAGCTGTATTTTAAGTTTACAAGTAGGCAGAAATTGCTGTGATATGGAACAATGTATATGGTCACTAAATCTCTTTCAACAGTAGATTCTTTGAGTAGCTAGATGGATTATATTCTTAAGATAAGTGAAAGTTTTTTCTATATATCCTAAGTATCTTTACTGCCACCATACTACCTCTGGCACAGATTTGTGCTAGAAGGTGAATAGATTCATTCTTTTTCTACTACCTTTCATCTGGGAAAATCAGTCTATTGCCCAATTTTATATTCTGTTAGTCCCCGCCCTCTCCCCCATTCTTTTTAGGGCCTTGCCCATGGCATATGGAATTTCCCAGGCTAGGGGTCAAATTGGAGCTACACCTGCCACCTACACCACACCTGCAGCAATGTGGGATCCAAGCCACATCTGCAACCCATATGCCATAGCTTGCAGAAACACCGGATCCTTAACCACCAAGTGAGGCCAGGGATCGAACCCTCATCCTTATGGATACTAGTCAGGTTCTTAACCTGAACCACAACAGGAACTCCTTGTTAATCCTGTAAAATTAGCAGTTGCTTCCAGCTGTTATCTAAAATAACAGATCATTGAAGTTTGGTGATTTTTTTTATTAGATTTGTCAAATTTAGGATACTTTATTTAAACTCCTGCTGGCTTATAAGTAGACTTTTATTGCCTTCAGAAGAAATAAGGGCAAAGAATAAATTCTCCTCTAAAAATAATCATCCCCAAAACAATACACTTTCTAAGAGAAGAAAGGTTTGGTACTATTTATCCATTCCATGTGCAGTGGTTTCCTAGAGAATTAGTTGTGAGGGCTTCTTGCTGGTTTTTCCCAATTGTCATATAGTGAAGAGGTCCTAGGTCAGGCCTCAGAAATTGCAAATACAGGAAATAAAAGGGGTATTCAGGACTGAAGACTTAATTTAGGACTCTAGAAAATGCTGAAAGGGAAAAAGACTTTGGCATTTTTAATTGAATAATCAGGAATAGAATGTTTGAGTCATTTACGTATCAGGATTAATTAGATTTTTACCATATAAAGATTGGGGAAAACTTCGATGAATAAAAATAAATGAGCCTCTGGCGTTCCTGTTGGGGCTTAGCTGTAATGAACCCGACTAGTATCCATGAGGATGTAGGTTCGATCCCTGCCCACCCTGCTCAGTGGGTGTGAGGGGCAGTGTAGCTTGCAGACTTGGCTCAGATTTGGCATTGCTGTGGCTGTGGTGTAGGCCGGCAGCTACAGCTCTGATTTGACCCCTAATCTGGGAACTTACACATGCCTCAGGTGCGGCTATAAAAAATAAAAGAAAAAAAAAAAAAAAGAGGGTGTTCCCCTTGTGGCTCAGTGGTAGCAATCCCAACTAGTATCCATGAGGATGTGGCTTTAATCCCTGGCTTCACTCAATGGGTTAAGGATCCAGTGTTGCCGTGAGTTGTGGCTTAGGTTGCAGATGTGGCTTGGATATGGTGTGGCTGTGGCGTAGGCCTGCAGCTACAGCTCTAATTTGACTCCTAGCCTGGGAACCTCCATATGCTGTGGGTGCAGCCCTAAAAAGACAAAAAAAAAAAAGGAAAAAAGAAAAATATCAGTCTGGCTTCAGTGTTGAGAAATGAGTATAGAGGAGCACGAGAAGATACATGGAGACCAGTTAGAAAATCAAATAAAAGATGTTGGTAGCTTAAAATAGAAAAATAAGTAAGCCTTAACATTTTCTTTGTGATCCATATTTCCACTCTGCTGTACCTCAAAATCTGCTCTTTGTGACAAAGCAAGCCTTTGAAAATATATTCCCAAGAAATGAAAAATTGGTTCTGGGTATATTGCCATAAGCATCTTTGCCATAGAGATCTTTGCTGTAAGCATTGTCACCTCATTACTAATTGGCCATAAGGCAATTTGGCCATAAAAGATAAAATAATGGAAAATGAAAGAGGGACATTAAAAACGATATGAAACATGAAAAATTAATAAAACATTAAAAACTATTGCACAATGTGAAATATTTAATATTTGAAATCATCTAAAATGTGTGTAGATTCATGGCAATCCTGCACACATAACTGGTTGTTATTTTGTGGGTTGTACCTAAGCACTTGTCTCACAGGTCTTTTATTTCATAGTACTTTTACTTTTTTTTTTTCATTGATTCATCTCCTCACTCAGCATTGCACTTTTTCTTTTTGCTTAAGTTTCTTCCTTCATTAAGAGAGATATCAGTTTCTGAATACCAGGATACATATCTGTAACTGAGCTTTGTATCACATTATGAAAGCCCCTGCAGTTTGTTCTTAGCATCCTGTCACATGTCCATTTGTAGATGTTCCAAAGTTCTGTGGGAAATGTGGTTTAACTCTGCACCTTTGAGGCTTTTTTCTTTTTTATCCTCCAATGTAGTGTGTTTCAAAATAAGAAACCAACTCTTGAGGATAAATCATCATCTGTCAGCTCAATAAAGCTATCAGTAATGTTGCCAACTGGAAGAAATGCTAACACATTTCAACCAGTCAAAACCAAACTGTCAAGGCAAAAACCGTCTTAGAGCCAATTAGTTATGCTGCAAAAATGTTTTTGGCAAAGATGCTTATAGTGAAAATACCGGACTCTTTAAAAATCTTCAATAATCTATGGAGATGTCTCTCATTTGGTGTGTTATATATAGCTCTTTGGCCCTCCTCTGTGCCTCTTAAGTTTGAAATCATCTGATGGTTGCACAAAAACTAAGTACAGTTGACTCTTGAACAATGTAGAAGTTAGGGCACCAACACTCTGCAAGTAGAAAATCCACCTGTAATTTATAGTTGGCCTCTGAATCTGTGATTATTTTTGCATCAGGGATTCAACCAACTGCTAATCGATTGTGTAGTGCTGTAGTTTTTACTATTGAAAAAAGCCAGGTATAAGTGGACCCATGCAGTTCATACCCATGTTGGTCAAGAGTCAACTGTACTGTGGTATTGAATTAAAAAAGAGAGCAAAGTCAGAAGAAAGGGAAGCTCTAGATTGACAAAATATTTATTCTTTCTTTTCAGCATCACAACTCTAAACCATTTCAAGCCAGTCACAGCAGCATGAGTGAGTAGAAATTCTGTACGGTTTAGCACAATCTTAAAGCAGATGTTTTTGACATATTTGAAGATGATCTACCATAGGAAGATCAGTTTTCTGTAAAGTAATAGAATCCTAATTATAGCGGTTCTTTAAGAACCACTGCAAAACAGAATTACAACACAGGGAACAAAGCTTAAAATGTGTTTCCTCTGGAAGCCAAGATGCTAAAGCAGGGGTAACTAAGAGTGTGGCCGAAATCCGTCTCTAGAGTGGCCGTCAGTCAGATAGCAAAGATACTTAGAATTTATATGGTATTTGATATTTTTACAAAAATGATTTTAAATCATGTAACTTGAAGTTTTAGAAAATGAGCCTGTTTTCTTTTTGGAAAACTGGCCCCCAAAATAACACTAATATAATTCAATTGTATATGCATGTGCATTGGACACAGAGTGATATTCTAAAGATATGCAAATAACTTTTGTGGGAAGTTTGGCTATTTTCTTAATATCTTTTTTCATAAATGTATGTTTATAAATATATTTACTCATCCACTATGACCTTGGTAGCTTTAGAAGCATTTTGTTAGCTGTATCATTGATTATAAAAATCAAATTCTTGGCATAGTAGACTCTGAGAGCTTTTTGTTGCTTTGTATTTTGGCTAAAAAGTTTATTTCTTGCACTTTCTATTTATAAAGATGTTGTAACATATTGCACCCACTTAGTGCAGCTGTTCTTTAGAGACAAAAGATGTAGGTGTAGGTGTTAAAGTGGAATGTATGTTTAAAAGCTTGACAAAAGAAGGGATCTCAAAAGAACAAATTTGGCTTGAATCCACCTGAGAAAAGCTGGGGGATAACGTAAAATTTAGATTGAAAGTAGCTATTGGGATAGGTGTGCTATTGCTGCAAGTTGCAGTATTGTTGCGAGTTGCCAGCTATGTGTATGTGATTTTATGTATGTGTGAGAAAAAGTGTCTCATGAAGGCAGATAAGTCAGTGGAGAAAAGTCTACCTCCCAGTAAAGACAGAATATTCTAAGATTGCCCTGTTCCCCCCTGGGCAGAAGGTTGGATTCCTCAGCCACTGTCCACCCCATTCTCTTTTGTACTCACTTCAGCTCCTCTACCTCTGAGCACTTGGCTGAAGAAAGAGTGTAGCTTTCTGTAACAAGCAGAGGAAAGCCAGACCCAAAATATACAGGCTGCAGTATCTCACGTCTCCTTGTCATGTTTAGATGTTAATGTTTGGTTTTGCTGCCCAGATCAAACAGTGTCAGAACACTTGGGTTTAGTGCTTCCCCCACCCCACCCCCGACCGGCTGCACCTGTGGCATGCATAAGCTCCCAGGCCAGGGATTGAACCCAAGCCACAGCAGTGAGGATGCCAAGTCCTTAACTGCTAGGTCACCAGGGAACTCGGGTTTAGTGCTTTTGTCCCTGACTTCTGTTTGGCAAGAGTAGTCCATGGAAGTGGTGTCTTTTTGCTGATTTTAAAGATATGCTCAACTCCTTTGAATGATGTAAAAAATTTGTTTGAATCCTGAGTTCTTTTATTTTTAATTGACATTTGCAGTCCATTTTCGAGGACTGTAATAGAAACCATACTTTCCTGATAATGAGCCTTCTGCCTCTATCTTGACTTGGAGGTATGCATGACATGGATTTTCGGATCATCTGTTTTGCTTTTAGAAACTATAGGAGTTCCCGTCGTGGCGCAGTCGTTAACGAATCCGACTAGGAACCATGAGGTTGCGGGTTCGATCCCTGCCCTTACTCAGTGGGTTAACGATCTGGCGTTGCCGTGAGCTGTGGTGTAGGTCGCAGAGGTGACTGGGGTCCTGCGCTGCTGTGGCTCTGGTGTAGGCTGGCAGCTACAGCTCCGATTAGACCCCTAGCCTGGGAACGCAGGAGCGGTCCAAGAAATGACAAAAAGACAAAAAAAAAAAACCAAAAAACAAAGAAACTATAAAGAGAGATATTTCTGTTTTTAATGCTAATACAGTTATCATAGTCAAGATGGCCTCATTTGAATGTTGTGGGTGTCAGGAAATTCAGTTTCAGTAGTGAAATACCACTAGGCAGACCACCTAATCTTTAAATCCAGTTGTAGCACTCAGCTGATTTGCTGTTTGGGGCACTGGTACGCAGAACCAAGTCAGGTTACCTACCTTTTGAACATTTGTTACAGCCGAGGAAGAACTACCAGGCCTTTAATAAATATCCTGGTATGCTTTCCACCTTTTCATTCTAATGCAGTGGCTGGTTGTAATATCCAAAAAGGGATTCTTTGGTTAAAAGTGAAAATGACAGTGATCCATTTTCAGATTTTTAGAGGGTTGGCATCTATCTCACAGGTACTAGCTGGTAAGTATTTACCTTCCTGGTTACTGGGTAGGTCAAGTGACAACGCAGTCAGTGTGAAATTCTAAATGAGACAAACAGTACTCATTGGTGACAACTGATATAGTAACCTTTGCCCAAACAGAATGAATTCTGTAGGAGGATAAAGCAGTAAAATCATGTGAATCTATTTACCACAGCTGTTTTCTTTCTTTTTTTTTTTTTTTTTTTTTCTTTCTTTCTCTCTCTCTCTCTCTTTTTCTTTTTTTGCTTTTTGGGGCTGCACCTGCGGCATATGGAAATTCTGAGGCTAGGGGTCAAATTGGAGCTGCAGCTGCCGGCCTGTGCCACAGCCACAGCAACCCACTGAGCGAGGCCAGGGATCATACCCGCATCCTCATGGGTACTAGTTGGGTTTGTTACTGCTGAGCCACTACAGGGACTGTTTTTTTTTTTCTAGTTATAAAATAATTGTCCGCTTATAGGCCCTGTTCCTAATATTCTAGACTCAGGAGTTAACTCCTGCTTAGGAAAATTCTTCCTTCTGGGCTTTTGTTTGTGCCCAGTTGTAGTCTAGGCCTGTTCCCAGCTGTCTTGCTACAAACACATACTTCAGGTGCAGGTTTACCTAAATCGATAATATACTATCAGCAGTGCAGCCCACTACAGCCACAATGACTTATTGAAATACAAAACAAACAAACAAGTGAGAAATGCCTAGGTAATTTCTTTGAGGCATGACAAATCTATGAATCTAGGAGAAAGCATAGAGTCTAATCTTTCTTCCATCTGGCTTGGGTGAACAGTAGCCTTAATGCTTTCTATTATAGAGCCAGTTGAACTAGGCAAGTAGTTCTCCATCCTGGATCCACATAAGAATCACTTGGGACATTTAAAAAATTACTGATGCCTGGGGCCTCCTTCAGACATTCATGTTTAATTGGCCTACTGTGCAATCTGGGCTTCAAAAGCTCCCCAGATGATTGTAATGGGCAGCCAGGGTTGAGAGCCATTGTCTGTCTAGATAGTCCTGAGTGGTCTTTGGCAGGCTAACCTCCACCCCATTCTCTTTTTGTCATAAGATCTCTTTATTGGTATTCCAGGCATGGCTCTGAGTTCAAGACTTAATAGTAGGCCAAGGCTCAAGTAGTAAAATGGATCATCCATTTGTCCCCAGAGTGATCCTGTAGAGATGCTGCATCCATTCAGCTTCTTCTCTATACCAAATACAAAGTGTGCATAAGTAAGCAAAACAGATTCCCAAGGTCTGCTCCCTAGAATCCTCTTTTCCTTGCATATATGATTTGAGTAGAGATTTGTCAACTCTGCTAGCTAAAATAGAGCACTTGAACTTATTAAAAGAGCCAACCCTTAGCCACCTAGGGTGATTTTTGTTTGTAAAATAAATAGGTAGTATCGTTGAAGTTAATGAAGGAAAAGAAAGCTCCTTCCTGGGGTGATGGTGATACATTTGGTTACTTGTCTCTCAGCCTATCTTCTAAGTGGGATTTCAATGTAGAGACTTTCACTCTTCCTTGTTTCTTTGTGAATCAAATGCACTAGCTAAGGCATAAATATTTCTGAATTTTATATGAAATGTGAAATGTGTGATTTTAGCATCTTTGTTCCAGGATGTCAAAGACCTAACCCAGTAATTCCCAAATGAGGTTCCATATCTTTCTTTCTCCCATCCCAGGTATAAAGATACTTAGCCATGGCAACCTCACTCATGATAGTAGGGAGGGGAGAACTGTTTGATTACCATTAAGAAAGTGAGAACCACTGTTCAAACTAACAAGCTACCAAGTGACTTCTAGTTTATGAAAGAAATTTGTGTTTAAGGGCAAGTTCAAATATAGCAGTCTCTCTTCTGAGAGAATTCTGGGCAGTGTAGGAATTTTCATTCATATTGCCTACAAATAATAGATAATTTAAATTTCAAGTAGATGCTATGTTTTGAGAAGAAAAAGTGGGTCCAAGAGAAGATTGTTAGTGCAGAGGACTGAATTAGCATCCAGCTATGACATTTCATTAAAATAACATGAAAGCCTGGCTATTTGCTTAGCATGTATATGCTGCAATGTCAGTTAGAGAAAATGCCTCCTATGCCTTAGAAAATTGTGAAGGCTTCCTGATATTGGGTGGAATAGAAAAGCAATAGCCTTTGGGATTTGTTTGCATCCAGCATAGTAGCCCATTCAGGTGTCCATACTGAGAACCATTGAGGAGTACTGTGAAACACTATTGAACTTTATGCAACCATACCGCACTGGATTTTAAGGTATTGGGAAGGAGAGTAGAGGAGGATGGGGAAGTAATAGTAAAAAAAAAAAAAAAAAAAAAAAAAAAAAAAAAAAAAAAGTATATATGGAAACTCATACGTACTATATTTTATACAAAGAATGAACAAATTCTCTATCAGGAATTCTATATCAGAACTGTGAAGTTTGGCTAAGTTCTTTTGTCCTACTGATTGGCTTGCTGATCCTTCTTAAACCTCTAAGAAATCCTTTCTGAAAGAGCTAAACAAAAGCTAATCTGTGGTTTCATGCCCTGCCCCCATCCCCCTACTCACAACAAAAGAAAAAACATTCCTAAACTGTAGGCAAAAGAAATATCTCAGTCCATTAACTGTTCATCCTCTATGGTCTGTGTTCACAGTTTTAGCCTGTTGCATTATTTTATGATCTAATGGCAGAACTTAAATACATCTGCCAGATCAGTCAGGAACCATTGGCTTCTCCTTTAAGAAATGTTAAAATCAGAACTCTTCATTTTTTGACATGTTAGTACAAGTGAGTAAAGGGAGAAGTGCATTGAAAGACCACTTAGATTTCCCTTAGATTCCTGGCTTCTCATAATTTTGGGTGGGGCCCACTTATGCTCTGCCTCTAAGAAAAGACAAGGAGGAAGGTTCAAAGATAGGAAAGTCAGTGTAGCCAAAATGTAGTTTTCCTTCAGATGGACACAATCTGAACGAAATCTGTCTAGCTGTTCTCAATGGTGCTTATATGGTGGGTGACAACTGTCTCTCATCTTCCTGTCCCTGGCACTGTGCCTTCCCATTGGTCACTGTGAAAAGCAGATCACACTGGACTCAGAGGCCAGAATCCAGGACAATTTCCCTTTTCTCATCACTTCATACAGCTAATAATGTAGCATTTTTTTCTCTTTGGAAAATTCTTGGGTTTATCCCCCAAGAAACAGTAAAGCATTTGAAGGAAAATAGAAAATAAGATTCTGGTGGTAGCTATCAAATAAAGAGATTACAGGAAAATTTTACTTCTCCTCAGCTGATACTGATTGATTGTAAGGACCAGCTATGCCTCCTCATCCTGAGTTTCTAAAGGCTACCATAATACAACAGACTTATCTAACATTTTTTCACAACTTGCTAATCAAGGATTCATATTAAAACAGACAATCAATTTCTAAAATGTTGTTATCCCTGGAAGGGAATGAGATAGAGTTTTTAACTATAAGAACCTACTAGTCTGTTTTTTGCCTTTGAAAAAACTAACCTTTGAGGTCTGTGACTTTCATCTGAAGCAATTGTTCCATTAATCAAAAATGCCTCACAAGTCAATGAGCCAGGCCAGCACCCTCCTACGTCTGAGGGTGCTGGGCTGGGTTTGTGCATCTTATTTCCTTAGAGAATATCTGTTTTTATTATGACCTTAATTATAAATACCTATATATAGTAATAGGATTTTCTCTCACCCCACCCTCTTTTAATCATTATCACGTGAGTGTAAACCACACCTCCCCCCCACCCCACTTTACTGAAAAAATGCACTTTAATTCCTAAGGAGAGTGGCTGTTCTGGCCCTGAAGCCAGATTACTTCAGGAGGAGAATTGAGGAGGGAGAACTCTTGGCAGACCCTGTGAAATTTAACCAAATCCCTTAATGTAAATACACAAATCAACCATTTTTAAGCTGCCCTTACCCCCTGCCAAGGGGAAAAAGAAATAACCAAATTAAAAAGTTAAAAATGCCCACCCTGATTTTAGAAGTTTCACTGGAGAAAATACCCAATCTTATTTTTTCAGCTACCAGCTTATAAAAAACTTCTTGGTGGTTTTGTGAGAGTCTGAGATTTTTTTAAAATTAAAAAGTGAAGTGAATACCCACAGGCTATAGAATATGATCCTGATTTGTTTCATTTCTAAGTATCAGATTGGTTCTCTCCTTCAATCTGACAGGTGTTCTCAGTCTCTCCTCCTGTAGATTCTGTCCTTCCCCTGATGACAAGCCAATAGTTCTTGGTGGGGTTGCATGTCTCCTAGAGCCCAAGGAGCCCTGTTGTGTCCGGGAAGGGGGGAGGGCAGGAGGGTGGGCAGACTAGGGTTGGGGGAGGGAGATTTAGAGAAAGAGTGAAGATAAGGGTTTATATAAACAAACATATTTAAAGCAGTTTAGCAAAAAGCTTTCTCGTTGAACAGCTTTAAGAACAATGTGAATGAAATCTTAGCAACTTGGTTAGTAATCTGAAAAGTCTATTAATGTATACTTGAAATTTGTTTGTACAAAAATACCTTTTCCTCTTTATTTTAACACTGTGTAAAAGAACATTATGCATGTGAGTGGTTTGAGAATTAAATGGTTTAATATTCAGATTTGAATCTCTGTCTTTTCTGTGCATAAAGATTAATTTGTTTAAAATTTTTGGTTTTTAGTATGAGGGAATTACTTAGATTTAAGCTCCCCCTGCCCTTTCAGGATGCCTACCATCTTTCAAATGAAGCAGTGACCTATGTCCCTCCCTCACTTTCTTGACCCAGATATGTTCACTGGTAGAGAATAATTGAAAGCCTTATTTTACCAAATGCCCAGCAGCATCTCTATCCATTTCTCTTTTCCTTGTCCATTTCAGGTGGCAAAGTCTATTCATAATTGTGAGATATGGGAGTAGTTGTATTTATTTTTACTTCTATTCACAAACCAAAATAGGAAGAAGTATAAAGAATAACACTTTAACAAGGGTTGGCTACTCTGCCCATGAAGATAATAGTATTCAGAGCAACTTCCCTTATAAGAACCAGGAAGGGCCTATTGGCCTTGAATGTCACTCTGGCGGGATTCAGCGAACGGCCAGCGATCCCAATGGTGGTACTTGCTGCTGCTTCACTGCCTTCCTCATTTACCTGCAGGTCAAATAAGAAACAAACTGCTACATTAGCTACTCTGCAATTCATTACAGGATGGTAAATCATCCATAGACACAGCAGTTCCTCATAGGCCTTTTGTTTTCCAGTGGAAGTATTCTTGGGTCGGGTTAGGTTCCTTCAAGAACCCTACTTTTAATCTTACTTTCATTCACTGAATATTGACATAAGCACTTATATTTGTCCAAGCCTTGTGCTGAATACACAGCATAAGGGTCCAGTTAGATAATCTCAGAAATCTCAACGCATACAAGGTTATCACATTTTTGGCTTGGCATCGTTATACCTGGTATTCTACTAGATACTTAAAGATTTTGACTCAGTCAGAGCACTACGGTTGAAGTAGTTTCATGCCTGGAACTTCACAATCCCAGACATAAATATTGTAAGCAGCCACTCAGAAGCTAGTGCCTATGAAAGAAGAGGGTCCTGGAGTTCCCGTCGTGGCACAGTGGTTAACAAATCTGACTAGGAACCATGAGGTGAGGTGCGGGTTTGATCCCTGGCCTTGCTCAGTGGGTTAAGGATTCGGTGTTGCCGTGAGCTGTGGTGTAGGTCGCAGATGAGGCTTGGATCCCACATTGCTGTGGCTCTGATGTAGGCCAGTGGCTACAGCTCCGACTGGACCCCTAGCCTGGGAACCTCCATATGCCATGGGAGCAGCCCTAGAAAAGGCAAAGAGACAAAAAAAAAAAAAAAAAGAAAAAAAAGAAGAGGGTCCTTTGGCTGGATGGGATGAGTGTTTCTTGGAGTAATAGGCTGAAATGATTGTATTTGAACTTGCTGACAAGCAGAACCACCTCAGGTATATAGGGAGATACTGTTAGAAAGTTTTTTACTTGGGGACCCAGAATATCACTAAAACTCTGCCCTTGCCTCTAATGAAAGCAGTTTAGATCCCGGAGCTTTGAGGAGCTAGTTGATGATGTTCTCTCTCCTTCCTTCCTGACCAGCTCTCCCTTCTACCTGCACTGTCTGTCTCATGATCATGCTGAATGGCACTGAATGTATGAGCAGACTAGGATCCTTTTATTCAAACCAGATTATGGTTTTTAATGGCTTCTCAGGAGATCTACAATCATTTGGGGTCCTGTGTATTGGATTCCCAAGAGCTATGGAGGAACCCTGTGTTATTGTTTAGTGGGCGTTTTGTTTTTCCTTCCAAAACCATTAATCCAGTCCTCATGTAAAATCTCATGTTCTGATGTCAGTATCTTTAAGATATATCCCTCTACTCCTGCTTTTGTCCTGCCATCTATTGTCCTGCGGATTATGTTCCTATATTGAGGATTTTGTTGCCTAGCCTATAGCCTGTCTACCCTAACTCCTGCTATTTTTTGACCTAGATAATTAAAATATTTTGGTAGGAGACCCATTTAGTACCCTAACCTCACATTTATTTCATCTCATTAAACCAGTGAGCATTACCTTCACCTAAGCAAACCAGTCCCATCTACACTGTGAACATGCCATCTCTCAGAACAGGTCTATCTTTTTTTTTTTTTTTTTGGCTGCGCCCATGGCATGCAGAAGTTCCAGGCCAGGGATCAAACCCAACCCACGGGAGTGACAATGTTGGATCCTTAACCTCTTGGCCACCAGGGAACTTTGAAATTATAATTACATTATCTTCACTGAGACTATAAATTACTTTGTTTTTTTTAAGCTATCACATTTCCTCACTCTCATTTCAATTACTCTGACTTCCTCCTGTCCCTTGATGCTTCCACTTTCTTCCTAACTACTTATTTCCCACTGAGCTTAGACTTTGCAACTGTATTTACTAGCACCATGCTCTGAAGCCTTTCTCTTTGAACCACAATCTTCTTTCTTTGCAATTTCCTCAATCCTGTGACCTTCTCTAACATTGGCCCATCGCATTTCCCTCCCAGCCTGCTTCTCCCAAAGAACAGTCTACAAAAGTGGTTCCCAAAGCTGGTTGTCCATCTAAATTCTTTGAGGAGCTTGGTAAATATACAGATTCTCAGGCTCCATCCTGTGTAAGCTCCCCAGATAGCTAATACTTTTGACCCATGGTTCAGTATTTGTTTGAGCCAGAAGTTCTACAGGCTTTACACAGCTATTACTCTAGCAAAGGTTTCCATGGGCATCTTAATTGGGGCAATACTAGGTTAAGCCATATTGAACCATTTTCTTCACTGTGGAACTTTCCAGACTTCAATACACTCATGTGCACTGATTCTTGTAAATTTCCCAAGAAGAGGATACACATTTATTTGACCATTAACTTCTTGTTATCTGCAGTGTAGTCTAGAGCTCTAGTTTTCTGGAACACACTTTAGGGCATGATTTACACTCACCAGCTCCCCTTCCTTACCTTCCATCTGCTCCTCAACCATTACAATTAAGCATATGTCCCCACTATGCAGTCCAAATTCCTCAGGAAAAGTCACTGTGGTTAGTCTTTAATCTTCCTACTAGATGCTTTCCATTTTCTTAAAAGTGCCTTCCTGTGTTTCCATGAGCTCGTCCTCTCCTGGTTTTCCTCCTCTGGACTCCTTTGCTGGCTGCTTTTCCTGTGTCACCTTCCCCTTAATGTGTGTGTTCCTACCTGACCTGCTTCAGGAGAGGTAGCAGGATGGAAGGTGAAACAATCAGACCATGAGGGCTTAAGCCAGGGCTATACTGTAGCAGGCCTCATGGAGGAGGGTGCTACAGATTTGAGGTTTGAAGAAGACTGGAGACATGCCTTTTTCCACAGTTGTCTCCTACTGTCCTAACATCTGCTGTCTGTACTGTAAGAGCCAGTGGGGGAAGAACTCCAAAGTTACTAATCACATGAAGCGCTGATGTACTGAATAATAAAGCAAATGGGAATAAAAAAGCAGCATGAGAGGAGACAGTGAAGAGAAGCATACTCACCTCAAGAAATGCCTTATGAAATGCATCTGAGACATAGAGGTCATCCCGGCCTTCTGCAACAATACCTAGAGGGAAAACCAGAGAAGGCAACATAAAATGGGAGAGTTGGCTTCAACCCACAGAAAGGAATTCAGTTTAAATAAAGAGGTTCTCAGAGTTCCCGTCGTGGCACAGTGGTTAATGAATCCGACTAGGAACCACGAGGTTGCGGGTTCCATCCCTGGCCTTGCTCAGTGGGTTAAGGATCTGGCATTGGCACGAGCTGTGGTGTGGGTCGCAAATGCAGCTTGGATCTGGATGCTGTGTTGTTGTGGCTCTGGTGTAGGCTGGCAGCTGTAGCTCCGATTGGACCCCTAGCCTGGGAACCTCCATATGCTGTGGGTGCGGCCCTAAAAAGACAAAAGGCAAAGGAAGGAAGGAAGGAAGGAAGAAAGAAAGAAAGAAAGAAAGAAAGAGGTTCTTTGGGGATTTTTGAAAAATGGAATGAAATCCTGGACCCTCACCTAATGACACCCTCAAAATAAATACATGTTAGAAGTATTAAAGTACTTTGGGCTTATTCAGCCTGGCTCCTGTGTTTTTTGTTTTGTTTTGTTTTTTGGTCTTTTTAGGGCTACACCTGTGACATATGGAGGTTCCCAGGCTGGGGCTGAATCACAGCTGCAGGTACAGTCCCATAACCGCAGCTGCAGCAACACCAGATCCGAGCTGTATCTGCAACTCCTGTGAATTTAATCTCATGCTTGAGCTCATGGAGGTATTGGCGGGGCGTGGGACAGGGATTCTGTTCTTAAAGAAACTCACTCCATCTAGCAGGAATGTCTTTCCAGTTTGGCAACACTTTTAAGAAAGAGAGTGGTTTTCAGACCCAGTTTAAAGATAGCCCATTAAAGGTAAATCCAATTAACTAACACTGTAAACTTCTTTTTAAAAAAGAGATATTTTAATGCATACTGTTTTTTTCCTTCCTGCACCTGCAGCATGTAAAAAGTTCCCAGGCCAGGGATCAAACCTGAGCCACAGTAGTGACCCAGGCCACAGTGGACGATGCTGGACCCTTAACCCTCTGAGTCACCAGGGAACTCCAGTGTAGACTTTTAAAGGATGGTGGGTTGGAGGAACCAAACTGACTTAACACAATTACTGAAGTATCAAAACTGAGAAGGGGTTAGCTGTATCTGTCCATGTGACCCTAGAAAACACATGAAGCCTTTGGAGTATCAGGTAAAAGGCTGTTAAATATCATCTGTGCCTATTATGTGGGACCCGCATGTCCCTAGTCTTAATTATATCTGTCTCTTTGTTCAAAATTTTCCAATCCCTTTTCAAGTTCTTCTCTACCTGGTCCCATCAGTTACACACTCAGGGGGTTCCAGTGCCAGGTGGGCCCATGGAGATCCAAGAGCCAACTCCCTCTTTTATAGAAGAGAAAAACTGAGATCTTGAGAGGGAAGGGATTCCCCTCAGTTAGCAGTGGGACTGGGATTAGAATCCAGGTGTCCTGACTCATCTTTTCTACTCTTTCTCCATCTCTTCTGCCTTTGGTCAGACCACTTTGAGGGCAGAGAGAGGAGCAGAGTCCTTTCTGCACTCACCTGGAAGCTTGGCCTTCTCAGGGATGAACAGGTCCTCAAGGCCCATGTCTTGCAGCCGCTCCTTCACGCTGAAGCTGTCCTCTATGCGGAAGCGGGGCATGTGGACCACCAGCAGGGTGTCTGCCAGCTCGTCTAGCCACTCCTGCAGCACCTCCGGGGTGAGTTCCTGCTCCACCTTGGCCAGGCTCTTCTCGAGCTTGGGCAGGATGAGCACCATGGTGATGTCATCACCCTTGAAGGGCAACTCGAGCACCTGGGTGCCTTCTGCTACACGCCGGTAACGAAACTTGCTTTCCTGATACATCATGGATACTGAACACGACTCCCCATTAGCCTTGTAGAAAAGTTCCTTCCTTGTGTTCTCAGAGCTGAACTTTGACTTCCACCGGCCCTGGAAGAAGACACAAGGTGGGAGAATCACAAAGCAAGAAGACCGAAAACATCCATAGGAGAATACTGACATGGAAAATATTCACGTTATTTTATTACATTAATATGTAAGTATAATTATTAGGAACAAAGACTAGAAAGGGTTGACAATGATTGTGTCTGACTAATAGAATTTTTTTTTCTGTGAACTTTTCTGTTTTTCCCAGACTTTTAGGAGTGATTATTTGCTTTTGTAACAAGAAAAACAAAAACTAAAAACAAGAACAACCTATTGGCTTCTTCGAAAGTCTCTTGGGGAGTTTAAATCTAATTGCCTTTTTCCTTCTGCCTCCTACCAGCCTCTTCCTGAAAGGCCATCCTCCAAAATGAGAGGCTCTGCCCCTGATGAATAAAGCCAGACACTGGTAATAACCCCAGGGGGTCATCTGGGAGTCCAGCCATGCAGAGGGTGAGTCATAGCTAACTTCATGTTCAAAGATGGAGGGGATACAAGACACTCCTTTGGCATTTCTGAGTTGTAATTATCATTCCTTGTTATCTTTTGGCTCTTCAATTTTGGGACAAGTCATTTAGCCCCGAGTGGATGTTTTCCATCTATAAAATTAGGAGTTGGTTATCACTGATATTTGTAGGATGTTTACTATATGCCAGGTACCACTCTAAGCATTTTATGTGCATTAATTTACTCAATCCCTTCAGTGATCCTGTGAGATAGATGTGTCATCACTACCATTTTATAGATACAGAAATTGGGGCATAGAAAGGGCTGAAGGAACTTGTTCGAGTTTGCAGTCAGAAGTAGAAGAGTCAGAATTTAAACTAACCTGTCTGGTCCAGTTTCTCACTTGTGATGTTGTGAGGATCCAGAGGACTAATAAATAGTAAAGTGTTCCGTAAACTGTAAGGGGCAATACAATATTGTGGAAACGTAACTTAATCCACTCTTGGGGCAAAAGGACCCCCAAACAACAGGGTGACTGGCAATAGCACTGACTGGCTAACCCCTTGGGCCCTGTGGGGGGAGAAAAATCCATCTGGAGCATGACCCAGGATGGGCAAATGTGTCATAATTCAGCTGTGTTAAGCTGGCGGCCCTCCTGAGTATCAATGGTCTATTTATTCCCAGGACCCACTAGAGCATCCTCCTCCCTAAAGGTAATCAAGTTGGGACAATCTTTAGAACTCTTCTCTCCCTGAGGAAGACAAGGCTATCTGCATGATCATATCACAAGGCCTCTGCCAAATTTGAGGTTAGTCTGGTACCAGGGGGTTCAGAAGCTTCAGGCAAGAGGAATTTTGAGTCACTGAAGAAGATGTTCTAGATGATGGAAAAAATCTCATTACTGAGGATTGTCTACAGACTCTGTCATTTTATTCCACTTCTCAAAACGGAGTTAGTAGAGGTTGTCACAAATAGATGAGACTTTATTACCACACACGCCTTGCTCCTGGGCATGTTGGGTTTGTGAGTGTGAACGCTCTGCCTTGGGCCCAAAGACACTACCAGGCCCCTTTGGACCTCAGCACAGCAGCCACAGCCCTAGACATGGCTCTAGACTCAGCAGATTTGTATTTCTGCCCAGACCATGCATGTACCATTCCTCAAAAAGATCTACCTACACATGCCCAGTGGTATGAAAGAGGATGAGCTGGAGGGAAAGAAGTCATCCCAGAGGTCTCTCCAGAGCCACTCTGAATACCTTAAAGTAAATGGTGTTGACCAGCACCAGCACAGTGAGCTCGTTGATGGCTTCTGGGGGAATGACATCAGTGATACGCCCTTCAGTCTTGTTGGACACCCATTGGTTGATGATCCCTCTGGACTGCTCTGCATTTTCCTGAGGAGAACAGGAAACAAACCTACCCAACTGTGCTGTTTGATTGGCTTCTCCACTTCCCTGCGCAACACTTAATTTTGTTCATCATCCCCCCTCCCTTTCCCACCATTTGGTTAAGCCATCCCTCGAACCCACACTGGGGAAACCTCACAAATCTAGTATAGTGTCATAGATCTACCATACAGTTAATAAATATTAACAGAAGAAAGAGAAGAAAAGAAGAAGAGGAAGAAAGAAAGGAGAAAATAGTCTGGGGAAAAAAACCCACAAAACATTGTCTTCTCTGATTTTGAAAACCTAAACTCTTCATGAGATGTGTTCTATGGAAAGTTAACGAGAGCTGCAAGGGTTGGGGGTGGGGACAGGTGTGGTCAAAAAAGTTTGAGAAATGATGACTGAATAAAGTTTGTAGACTTGGAGTCCCTGTTGTGGCTCAGTGGTTAATGAACCCAACTAGTATCCATGAAGACACAGGTTCGATCCTTGGACTCACTCATTGGGTTAAGGATCTGGCATTGCCGTGAGCTGTGGTGTAGGTCACAGACACAGCCCAGATCCCGTGTTGCTGTGGCTCTGGCATAGGCCTGCGGCTACAGCTCTGACTGGACCCCTAGCCTGGGAACCTCCATATGCTGCGGGTGTGGCCCTAAAAAGATAAAAAACAAACAAACCCAAAAAACCAAACCGAAACAAAGTTAGTAGACTTTTTTGTCTCAGGACTTGTATACAACTTTTTAGAGCAGCCTCTACAACCCATAGATATTATCGATGTCCCAGGTTTCACACAAGAATAAGTACTCCAGTGGTTTGACTTATAGTAAGACCTCCACCTGCCTCCAACTAGCATAGCAGTATTAATTTGGATCCTGCTTCTCTATCTCTTCAATTTCGAGTGGAGAGGAAAAACTTGGAGGTAAGGGATGACATCTGCAACTCACCTTGAAGTCCAGGGGCTGGAGCTTGGCTCCATATACCACCTCACTGATTTCCTGGTAGGTCTCATTGAAGGTAAGGGATTTGTCTCCAAAAAGGCGGTTGGCTGACACCAACTCAGAGGACTTGTTGGCTTTTCGATAGAGTCGGCAGTTCAGTTTGGCAAAGAAAAAGTGGACCTGATCAGATGTTTTCTCAGAGATGGTATCAAACTTAAACACCTGTGGAAGCCAAAAGAAAATGGTGGTGGGTCTGGTGGGGCAGCCTGACCAACGTGGGTGCTGAGCATGCCCAGTCAGCCCCTGACCAATAGTTGTGGGTTCCTTCAAACACAGTGCCTGACACAGCAAATATGCTCAGCTTATGTTTTCTAAATGAATAAATGGATAAAAGAAGAATAAAGAGTAGAAAGGGAAAAAGAAACACAAGGAGACTGGGATCCCACCCAAAGTCTCTGCAGGGCTCTAGACCAACACATAAATGTTCTCGTGGATGTTCAGCAGGATGTTAGGCAGAAGGGCACTGGGTCGTACCTCCATCAGCTGCTTGAGGGTGTTGTCACAGGCACCCAGCTTGGTCATAGCAAAAGCTGTGGAGATACTCAGGGGTGACAGGAAAATGTTGTCATTGTCATTCTTGGAGTCTGCCAAGTGCTGATAGAAGATGGTGGCAAAGTGGGAATTGGCCTTGGACAGTTCCCAGACCCGCCGGTTGGTGGCCTCAGGGATCTTCTGCTCTGAGCCCTCGCCCTCAGTGGCCTTCTTCTCTGGGGAACGGTAAATGCACATGGGATTCACGGGAATGTCCCGAGGCTTGGCTGTGCAGATGTCCTCCACAGGGCTCCAATGACAGGTCACACAGCCCCAGAGGCCAATAATCAGCAAGGAGAGAAGACACTCCCTCCTACAGGGGACAGAAGGTTGAGTTAAGCTAGGTTGAGAAGTCCCCTCGCCCACAGCCCACCACAATTTTGCACCAGTAAAGCACAGACTACCACCCAACCCGGCATGGCCAGGAAGATGGCCAAAACCTTTGAAAAGAAAGAGAGTCCAGGACAAGTCCAGTCCTGTATTCCTACAAGTGGATAGTTCCAGTTACCTGGACATAGTTATGTTGAAATTAGAGTCAACTATTGAAGCAACTGATGTTATTAGAAGTATTGTGTAGTTCCTGCTGTGGCTCAGCAGGTTAAGAACCCAACATAGTGTCTGTGAGGATGTAGGTTCAATCTCTGACCTTGCTCAGTGGGTTAAGGATCCAGCATTGATGCAAGCTGTGGTGTAGGTCACAGATGCAGCTCGGATCTGGTGTTGCTGTGGCGGTGACATAGGCCGGCAGCTGTACCTCTGATTTAACCCCTAGATCAGGAATTTCTGTATGCCACAGGTACAGCCATAGAAAAAAAGAAATATTGTGTGCCCAAGGCCTCATGCTGAGAGAAATAAAGAATGCAAAGCTTCCAATTGGTGAGATGGACCGTGCACATGTGAAAAATGGCAGGGAATTTTAGTGTCTAATGTATACTTAGGGCAGTTGGAGGAGCCATTAACAGAAGCTGTTTAGGGGAGACCTCAGAAATGGATGGCTTTTAATCTGGATGTTAAAGGATTGGGGGATTTTGACTGATATAGTAGAGGGATTTCAGCAACACAAGAGGGCTAAAAAGGAATAAATGGGGCAAAAGCACAATCTGTGTACTGAAAATGCCCAAATCTCTAGCTCTAACCCTTCCACTGAACGCCAGACTGATTGTTTCCTGGACAGTTCAACCTGGAGGTCCTGCAGGTTCCCTAGTGAAATATGAGCAAACTAAACTCACAATCCTCACCCACACATCTCCTTTTGTGTCCCCCAATTCAGCAGACAGACCCTCAGGTACCCTGTCATCCAATCCAGAAATCTGATAGCCACCCAGCACTCCTCCTCTCACCTTTCTCATTAGTCGGACCCTAGATTCTATGCACTCTGTGTCCTGGCTCTCTCACTGCTTTAGTTCAGGCCTTTATCATTTTCTGATGCCTGGAAATTTTAATCCAACTTGTGCTAAGATAAGTGAAACTCATCTCACTTTTTAAAAAATAAGATCATGAGATTGACACACTAGGGGAATTGAGACACCCAATTAAGTAAACCAAAAGATAAATACTACTCTCTTGTAGTATTTTTGTAGATGAGACATGAAGGGGCCAGGAGCTTCTCCGCCTGACTTGGGGCCCCTAGGTCTAGAGAAGGGAGGGTGAATGTGGGCACTGAATCTTCTCAATCTTCCCATGGCAGAAAAAGACAGGCATGTAGTGCTGGAAGGACTGTCCAAGGTGGTCTGTTGGGCAAGTGTGGTCTGCTGGGCAAGTGTGGCTGGAAGCTAGGAGGTACTTGATGTCTTGCATGATCTGAGCTCAACTCTGTGGCCCTTTTAAGAACAGAAGCACAGAGTGGGAGAGTGGAGGCACTGAGGGAGCTATGGAAGGCAGGGTGATGGAGCAGAGAGAACTTTGCCATTCCTCTCTCCAGCTGCTTGTCTGTGTTTCCCATTTTGTCCCTCAGCTACATGTGGAAATACAAGTGGAGGCCGAAGGGGCCCTGGGAGCTCTGTTAACCACACAGAAATACCAAGGTGGTCAAGCCACAGACTCATTTCTAGCTTCCTGTAAAAAGATCAAGAAGGGAAGGTGCCTGGTGTTGAGGGCTGCAGCTCTTTGTCTAAGGTCACTGAGACCTTGGGTGGGGGCGGGGGTGGTGGTGATGGGAATGGGGGGAGACAGGGCAGGCAAGGGGGAATCAAGTGGGAGGAGGAGCAAAAAGGGAGTTAGGAGGCCCTAACAGATTAAATTTGCCTTCTTTTCAGATGTATGGCAGGCCCAGGAGTTCCCCTTAGAGTATCTCCTGGACTGCTGTGAGGGCTGGCACTGATGCAGCATCTTTGTACGAGGGAAGACATCCCTTTTGTTTCTTGGGTTAAGAATCCAAGGTGTGGCTTAGAGAAAGGCCTTACCCAAGAGGGGGATGGGAGGGAGGGTGGTTGGAATGACGTCTTGCAAACAAGTCTTTGATTATAACTACCAGGGAGAGGGCCTGGTCTCAAAGGTGTCGAGGTCATCCTGATGAGTCCCTAGAGGTCAGAAAACCCACTGAGGGCATGCAAAAGGAAAGCTCACCCCTCTTACCTTTTTCTAGCAGCTACAGTTCCTATCCCACTGGAAAACATGGTCGCTAATCTTCCACAGGTCTGGGCGAGTGGAGATAGTGTGGTCTGAGGCAATCCCTCTGAACTGGTTCTTTCATCTAAATCTGACTGAGGTTCCAGAGGCTCAGGTGGGGGAAGGAGCTGGTGAGGAGGGGAGAACTGAGGTCAAAGGCTGATGACCAGCTCCTGGGGTTAAGCAAAGTGTGCACCCAGTGTTGTTTAATAAGTAGAGAAGTTTTAAAGTTCAGTCAGGTCCAGAGAAAAAAGGCCTACCTTTCTTACTCAAGACTCTGTCACTCTCCTGTTCATCTTTATAGAAAAGCAAAAGGAGGACATGTTCACAAATTCAAACTTAAAAAATACCTAACTGAGGAGAACTTGGTCTGTAGGAAATTTTTTTCATGGTTAACTAAACCAGGAGGTAGAAAATAGTGTATTTTCTCTATAAATAAGCAAACAGAATGCATTACATTTTTAAATGTTTGCTGTTATATTTACTTATTTGGTTATTGGGGAGGTGAAGGGAATTCAAACTAATGGAAATAAAAATCAGAGTTATTTTTATTTCCATCTTCCTAAATAGCCAAAAACAGTATCACAAGGATTGTCGCAACTGTATTCACAGGATACACGTATGGTGCCTTCTCTATGATTAGAGACTCCTTGAAGATGGTATAGTCATAGGAGTTCTAAAGAGTTTCTCTACTCATTAGACAGGAAACTTCTACCTGGACTGAAGTTCTGTCTAAGTTCTTAGCTTATTTAGACCCTGGATACCTTGAGGGCCTCATGTACAGTACGAACAGTTAGGAGGAACAGTCCTAAAAAGCCCCAGAATGGTCAGAGGCTCCTTGTCACTCTGGATTAAGGACAATTGTAAAGTTTCCTGTCCAACCACTTGTGTTCTGCAGTCACAAGAGTATTACCTGAGTCAGCACGCACTGTTCTAGGGGCTGGGAGCTCCAGTCAGAAAGACATGAAGCAGTGATTTTATATATGTGTGTGTGTGTGTGTGTGTGTGTGTGTGTGTGTGTGTGTGTGTGTGTGTGTGTATAATTTAAATATATATGTAAAATCTGTAACACATCAGTGAGTTGTTAACAAGAGCCACAGAGAAAAATACAACAGGGCAAGGGAAAAGAAAGTGATGGGAGGTGGTAAAAAGGTTACTGTTTTAGAAAGGGGTGGCAGGGAGTTCCCTGGAGGCCTAGCAGTTAAGAGCCTGGTGGGGCTTGGGTTCAATCCCTGACCTTGGCCCAGGAACTTCCACATACTATGGAGATGTGGCCAAAACAAGGGGGGGGGAGGGGTTAGGAAAAGCCTCCTTAATGAATTGACATTAAGGGATCAGGAGAAAATGAGGGAGGGAGCCACATAAATATCTCAGGAAAAGCTTTCCATGTAGAAGAAATAGGAAATACAAAGATCTTGGAGTGAGAATATGCAGTTCAGACCTATTATTCCAGCTTGAAAAAGTTGTGAGACTTGCGCCTTGACCTTCAGGAAAGCAGATGAGGGGACCCTGAACAAGGTGTAAAGGAGGTCTGGTGAACACCTGTGGGGAAAGAGATAGAGGTGCAGATACCACCTGGCCAGGTAGTGAAGAACTGTACATCAGGGGTTGGGTTGAATTTTTTTTTTCATTCATTCATTGAACCATATGATCATTTAATTAGGAAACATTTAATAAATACTTGAGGATATAAAGATGACTTTGCTCTCAAGGAGCTCCTCGCTTCATAGACCCCAGGCATGGAGATAAGTATCCCAATCAATGCTACTGGTCTTCCGACTACAGTATGTATAGAGGAAGGGCAGACAGGTGGGTGCAAAAGAAGGGGAAGATCAAGAGGTAGAAGTGTTGTGATAAATTTGCAAGACTTGAGATTTAAAATCTTTTCTTTCTTTTTTTTTCCTTTTAGGGCTGCACCCGTGGCATAAGGAGGTCCCCAGGCTAGGGGTCTAATTGGAGCTGCAGCCACTGGCCTATGCCACAGCTACAGCAACACCAGATCCGAGCTGCATCTGCGACCTACACCACAGCTCATGGAAATGCCAGATCCTTAACCCACTGAGTGAGGCCAGGGATCGAACCTGCAACCTCATGGTTTCTAGTCAGATTTGTTTCCGCTGTGCCATGACGGGAACTCCTAAAATCTTATTTTAAAATAAACTTAGAGTAATAGAAAAGTTGCAAAAATAATACAAAATATTCTTGTATACATTCATCTAGACTCCCCAAATGTTCACATTAACATTTTATCACAATTGCTTTTTGCTTTGCTTTTCATATTTGATTCTTTATTACTTTTTTGTACTGTTTAAGAGTAATTTGCAGATATAATGCCCTTTTACCCCTACATAGTGTGAGGTTCCTAAAAACAAGGACATCCCCTTACATAACTGCTGTAGAAGATCAAAGATGGGAAATTGACTGTGATATAGTACCATTTTCAAATCCATAAATCTTAGTCTAAATTTACCAGTTGTTATCCCACTAATGTTCTTTATTGTAGTGGTCCTCCAAGTTTTTGGTCCCAGGATCTCTTTATAGTCTTCTAAATAACGTCTAAATATTATTATTTAAATAGTTTGTATTAGAATAGTTTTGACTTCATGCACACACTGAAAGGTTTTGGGAATCTCCTGGGGTCCCTAGATCATACTCTGGGAAACACCGAAAAACTTTTTTTTTTCCCTATTTCTTGGTCTAGAATCACACATTGCATTTAATTGTCATCTGTTTGGTCTCCTCTAGTTTGAAATAGTTGCTCTCTTCGTCTTTCATAACTATGGCATTTTTTTAAGCATACGGGCCAGTTATTTTTTGAGGAGTGGCTCTCAATTTGTATATATCTGAGGTTTCCTCAGTTTTAGATTCATGTTATAATTTTTGGGGGTAGGAATACCACAGAAATATTGTGCCCTTCTCAGTGCATTACATCAAGAGACATGTAATGTCAATTTGTCCCATTTCTGTAGATGTTATTTTTTTTCTTGTGTTTTAGGGCCGCACCTGTGGCTTATGGAAGTTCCCAGGCTAGGGGTTGAATTGGAGCTACAGCTGCAGGCCTACACCACAGCCATAGCAATGCATGTCTGTGACCTACACCACAGCTTGTGGCAATGCTGGATCCTTAACCCAGGACCCACATCCTCATGGATACTAGTTGGATTCATTACCAGTGAGCCACAACGGGAACTCCCTCTTCCTTAAGATTTTTAAAGCACTGGTCTTTTCCTGTTTTTCCCATCTGATTTCCTAAAAAGGATTATCACAGAAACCATTAGAATTTAAAGACACGAACTACGTTAGGCAATGCATTCTCTTGCTAGGATATGAGGAAATAGGCCCTTTCACCCATTGCTGGTTGGAATGCAGAATGCTACAACTCTTTGAAGGGAAATTTGGCAATCCAACATGATAAATGAGTTGACCCTTTGAGCTGGAAATCCCCCTTCAGTGTACCCTACAGCCATACTTGCATAGGTATAAAGGAGGTCACGAACTGTAATTTGATTTGTCTGTTTTGGCCATGGCATGGGATGTGGGATCTGTTTCCAGACCAGGGATTGAACCCAAGCTGCAGCAGTAAAAGTACCGAATCCGAACCACTGGATGACTAGGGAACTCCCAATTGTAACCTGATTTGTAATAGCAAAAGATTAGAAACAACTTGCATCTACAGGGGACTGAATGAAGCTGTTCTCTGTGTACTGATATGGAAGGATCTCTAGGATCTTGACGTAGAAAAAAGTAAGCTGCAGAGCAGTGTTTATAGTATGCTACCTTTTGTATCACAAAGTAGGGATAATGGGGTAGTGTGGACGGACAGGGGTGGGAGTAAGATTTGCCAATATGTACCTTCTTATTTAATTTTCTTTTTCTTTTTTTTTTTTTTTTTGTCTTTTGTCTGTTGTTGTTGTTGTGGTTGTTGTTGTTGCTGCTATTTCTTGGGCCGATCCCAGGGCATATGGAGATTCCCAGGCTAGGGGTCGAATCAGAGCTGTAGCCACCAGCCTACGCCAGAGCCACAGCAACGCGGGATCCGAGCCGCGTCTGCAACCTACACCACAGCTCACGGCAATGCCGGATCGTTAACCCACTGAGCAAGGGCAGGGACCGAACCCGCAACCTCATGGTTCCTAGTCGGATTCGTTAACCACTGCGCCACGACGGGAACTCCTAATTTTCTATTTTTGAACATGTCAAGGTATCACCTAGTCAAGAAGGTCTTGGCTTTGTGAACAAGAGTATCAATGTTTTGTTCCACAGAGGCCTGGGGAGAGAGGAGTAGCAGGGAAGGACATGAAGGTTGTGGCATACCAAAGAGAGAATGAGAAAGCCCAGTTCAGTGTCTGCAGGTGGAACTGAGGTGTTTAGGTGTGTCCTGCCCAGCAAAATAATTTCTAATGACTGTATAATATGCCATTGTTTAAAATTTAACCTTTACTGGAGTTTCCATTGTGGCTCAATGGTAATGAACCCAACTAGTATCCATGAGGACGCTGGTTTGATCCCTGGCCTTGCTCAGTGGGTTAAGGATCCAGTGTTGCTGTGAGCTGTGGTGTAGGTCATAGACTCGGCTTGGATCTGGCATTGCTGTGGCTGTGGTGCTCCGATTTGACCCCTAGCCTGGGAACTTCCATATGCCACAGGTGTGGCCCTAAAAAGACACAGAAAAAAAAATTTAACCATTACTTCACATTAGCTTAGGTCAAAATCTTTAATTATGATAACAAAAGGTAAAACACTTACTATATACCAGGATCTGTGCTAAGTGCTTTATAGGCATTAGCTTATATAATTCTTGTTAGCTCTGCCAAGAATATGCCCAACCTACAAATGAAATAATTGCTATTTACAAGGGTTAAGAACTTTCCCCCAATTATAAAGCTAGTTGAGATTCCAACCCTTGTTTGCCTGTCTCACAGGTCTTGGCGACAGCTATCAAGAAAGTATACATGTCTTTCCAGGTTAAAACTTAGTGTCCAATTGTTTTTCTTGGGACAGAGCTGATGATACGTTTGTTTTTTCTCCTCTGGGTTGTCTCTATCAAGTTTTCTCAGGAGTCCCTCAAAATCCAGGGCCTAGAAGCAAATTCTGGGACTGACACATTTTCCTCTGGTTTCCCATATTTTATTAAAAAGCATTTGTTTCTGATACATATTCCAAATGAAGTTTTCAGTTTGGTCTTTTGGAGTCTTTAATACCAGCCCAGTCTTTGGTTCTCATAGCACACAGCTCCCCTTAACTTTCATTGTGTAGATTTTGGTGACTTTGAATCTCTTTCCTCTTGGCTTGTCTTAGTTTGATGAGGAAAGGGAAAAAAAGCTTGTACACTGGGCAAACTAATCAGGGTCTCTCTCTGCACACACACACACTCATTAGTATCCTGTAAAATTGTGTGTGTGTGTGTGTGTGTTTTTTTTTTTTTTTCCCCTAAGGGCCGCACGGGCAGCATATGGAGGTTCCCAGGCTAGGGGTCGAATTGGAGAGGTAGCCGCCAGCCTACGCCAGAGCCACAGCAACTCGGGTTCTGAGCCTCGTCTGCAATCTGCACCACAGCTCACGGCAATGGTGGATCCTTAACCCACTGAGTGAGGCCAGGTATTGAACCTGCAAATTCATGGTTCCTAGTCAGATTTGTTAACCACTGCGCCACAATGGGAACTCCTAAAATTGTGTATTTTAATATCAAATTCTTCATGGTAACTTCTAATCATTTCTGCAACTGAATGTCAATCAGGTAAAAATTAACATGATTTTTCTCTATTCTGAGTGGAAACAAAGTTGGAAGGAGTTCAGAGGGCCTCTGTGCTTTGCTATGTTAGAGATAGATTTGAGGAGCCATGGAGAGGAAAGAATGTAGCATTCAATCACCCTCTCTTTTTAAAATACTTTCTTCAAGGTCAGTAATAAAAAAATTTCTTTCTCTAGCCTTGCCTCTAGTCTCAGTAGTAACTTCTGTGAGCAGGTAACTGAGCTGGTCCTCGCCATTGCCTCATCTCCCAGGGTCTTCTTTTCTTTGGATCCAAGAGTAAGACCTTGGCAGAGAACAAACAGTAGAGCTGAGCTTCTGTTGTGGTTACTGAGTAACTCAAAGCTTAACTCTTCCACAGAAATTTGGCAAAACATCTACCACACACACACACAAAAACAGAGCTGTCTCCAACTCTCCCTGATTTCTGGTTTACTATGTGGTTATGACATTGTAATTAAGGTGAAATAAAGCTTATCAAAATGAATCCTACATTATCATTTGGCAGCTTTTAGGTGAGATTCTCAAAACATCACACTGGAATTTGTTCAGATTCTCACAAATGTTAGAAAGTTCAGTTTTGGTTTCAGGGAAACCAAATCAAAAAAACAAATATTTATTGAACATGTCCAGTGGACATGCCTCTGGGTCTTGAATGTACCAGGTACTCAATAAATATTTGTGTTTGAAGAAACCCAGGTTCAGAGTAGTTTCACTGACTTATTAACAGGAAAATACTTTAAATTCCTCCCAAATGGAAAGTTAAGGTTATCAAGTAAAGTAAAAATTCTTACTTTTCCTGGGGAACTGACACCTTGTATGAACAGAAACACCCAACAAAGGTATTCTTGGGAGGCTGAGCAAGAGAGTTGCATGGAGTCAAAGTTCATTGCTTTACATTAGTTCAGGGAGTTGAAGAGACTGGGAAGACAGCAGAGGTAGAGGTAGTTAGTGGGAGAAAGTTCCCTGGAGAGACAGGGCATGGGTTGGACAGACTAAGAAGCTACAGGAACTCATGGTAAAGTTAAGGCCAAGGGTATGTGTTTTGTTAAGTGCAAGTCAATTACACGACTGGTGTCTCTCACCCACCTCTGTCGAGGGCTGCCCTAGCAAATTTGACCAAGTCCATTTAGGGACTGAAGTGGAATTGAGGGTCTAGGAATGAATAAAACTGGGCAGCTTTTATCCCATCAGGACATAGTTGGTTTCAGGCCCTTCCCAAATGGCCAGTGCTTAAAACCAACAGATACTGCTTGGGCGCAAGCTGTTCTAACTTTGAACAGAATCAGGTCTCAGGAATCACATCTTTGTGTGGCTACAAAGGTTTAGCTAACCATGGAATGGTGTGCTAGAGATAAAACCCTCAAACTGCTCACAGAGAAATGACCCAGCCCACTCTGGAGAGGCAGCTTGAGTCATGCCCAAAGTCCAGGAGTTCATCAATCTGCCTAGCTTGTTGTCAGGATAACAAAATGCCCAGTTTGATGATGACAGGGGCAAGTGTAGGGACTGAGGAAAATAGGAGGGCATGTTTAAGATCATTAGTAACCTGAATATTTTTGGACTTGGGAGGATAAGAAGGTGATGATAAACTAAGACGACTGTAGGTTTTCATTGAAACTGAATTTCTTAAGGGCTTTGATACTGCCAAAGTAGTTTTTCACCTTCAACTTGGTAATACTGGCAGATCTTGTGCTTGGTCAAGGGAATTATGGGAAGCAGCTGACTTTGGTAGCATCCGTTTGATGGCAACTATTTGGGTGTTTAGAAATGCCAGTCATGGAGTTCCCGCCGTGGCGCAGTGGTTAACGAATCCGACTAGGAACCATGAGGTTGCGGGTTCGGTCCCTGCCCTTGCTCAGTGGGTTAACGATCCGGCGTTGCCGTGAGCTGTGGTGTAGGTTGCAGACGCGGCTCGGATCCCGCGTTGCTGTGGCTCTGGTGTAGGCCGGTGGCTACAGCTCCGATTCGACCCCTAGCCTGGGAACCTCCATATGCCGCAGAAGCGGCCCAAGAAATAGCAAATAGACAAAAAAAAAAAAAAAAAGAAATGCCAGTCATGCTCATGCTTGTCGCAAGCTATGGCCTAAGCACTGTCCCAGAAATTCCTCTCCTTCTCTTCAGTCCCATGGTTCTGGTGAAGGCACTCATCATTTCCTCTAAGTCTACTGCAACAGATTTGTAACCGAGCTCTGCCTTAAGCCCTATTCCACTTCAAATCACAATTTACTACATCACTCTCAGGCTTAAAATCTTTACCGGCTTTTAATTGTTAAGGAAAAAAATTATGATTCGAAAGATTCATAAAGCTTTTTTCTTTTTCTTTTTGCCTTTTCTAGGGCCGCTCCCACGGCATGTGGAGGTTCCCAGGCTAGACGGTCTAATCGGAGCTGTAGATGCCGGCCTAAACGCTAGAGCCACAGCAACATGGGATCCGAGCCACATCTGCAACCTACACCACAGCTCAAGGCAACACCGGATCCTTAACCCACTGAGCAAGGCTAGGGATTGAACCTGCAACCTCATGGTTCCTAGTCGGATTGGTTAACCACTGCGCCACGATGGGACCTCCTCATAAAGCTTTTCAAGACCTGGCTTCAACCAAACTTTCCTAGTTATTCCCAACTCCTTGGAGTTCTATTGCAGGCCATATTTTTTCAAAGTGTGAATGTGTCTCAGGCTTAAGAGTCTACACTCCCCACCTTGTTCATCATATAAACCCTTCCATGATCAACTCTTCAAATATAAAAACTTGCCTTAATCACCTTGCTTCTCTAGCCTTACACATTTTCCTTTAAGCAGTTTCCTAGTAGGGTAATTATGTTTTATATGCCATTCATTTCACTAAAATTAATGTCTGACAGGCAGAAGCCGGATCCTTCTGCTTCTAAAATTGCCTATCACTTAGAAAGAACTCTACTACTCCAAGGTGTGTTCTTCAGACAAACAGCACTGGCATCAACTGAGAGCCTGTCAGATAATCTCACACCCGACTCCAGAGCTGCTGAGACAGTAATTGTACTTTAACGAGAGCCCCAAATAAACTATATGTATATTATGTTTAAGAAGCACCGACACAGAAACTATCCAATAAATGTGATTAGAGAAGCACAAATCTGATCCTTTCATTCTCTGCATACAATCCTTCCTTGGACTCCTTTTTCTTTCAGAATAAGATCCAAACACACACCTCACCACAGCCTACAGGGCTCTGTGACCTGCTCATTTAAGGCCATTGCCTCAATCCCTCTATTCTAGCCTCAATAACCTCTTCCAGTTTCCGTAACACAGTCTTTTTCTTTTTGTTTTTTGTTTTTTTTTGGTCTTTTTGCCTTTTCTGGGGCCACTCCTGCAGCATATGGAGGTTCCCAGGATAGGGGTTGAAATCGGAGCTGTAGCCACTGGCCTACGCCAGAGCCACAGCAACACAGGATCCGAGCCGCATCTACAACCTACACCACAGCTCACAGCAACGCCAGATCCTTAACCCACTGAGCGAGGTCAGGGATCAAACCCAAAACTTCATGGTTCCTAGTCGATTTGTTAGCCACTGAGCCACGATGGGAACTCCGGACAGTCTTTCTTTTGTAGAGTTTATACACCTTGTTTTCTCTGACTAGGAGTCTCCTGTCTCACCGCCACCCTCCTCTGCTCCCCGGAACCCTAAGCCTTACCTTCAATGCCTTATCTTCAGGAAAGCCTTTGCTGCGCAACCAGACAAGGCTGAGACTTCCTTCTGTAGAGTCTCACAGCTTCTTGTTCTTTCTTGAGGGTAACTGAGATTGAATAAGCGTTTGGTAATTCTGTCTAGTGTTTTAGAGATAATTGTTACTTATCCTTAAGCCTTATTTATATATGTCAAGTTCCTTAATGGGAGTCTAAGCTCTTTGAGGGTAGAGTCTCTCCCCCTCTGTCCTCTACTTATGCCCTATGTTGAGTGCTCTATGGAGAGTGTTCATTAAGTTACATGCACTAACACTATAGTATATATGTTCAGTGAGTAGTTCAAAGTTCACTTTTGATGTGCTAGGTGTTACAAACAAGAGTGGCAGCCATTATTAAATGAGCCACCACATTGGAAAGCAGAAGGATTAACTGATCATTGCACATTAGCTGGCTACTGGGACCGAAGTGCTAATGCACACAAAAACAAACTCATCATAATCAAGCAGTCTCAGTATAAGAGGTTGGAAAGTACCCTACTGTTTGTAAGCAGGGTAGGCCTAGGTAAGTGGTAAAGACAGCGGGTCTAGTTTTGGAATTCCCAATCTAGATTTTATGACATTCAAGAATGGTTGCATTACTTACCATCCTTCATACCCTCTTAACTTTTTTTTATTGTGGTCCCTTTTTTAGATATGGTACCAATGGACTTCTAATTGTTAACTAACGGTAAGAATAATGTTTACTCACTCATAAATTTTTTTGTATTATTTTTCTTTGAAAAATATTTACTTATTTTAAAGGAAACTCCAGCCATTGTCAGTTATACATCTTTAAGAAATACAGACATTTTCTTACATAACAATACTGCTTTTATCACACTGAACAAGAATATCATTCTTTGGTTTTATCTAATGCTCAATACATAATCAAATTCACCTATGTAAAAATAGTTTTTTTCTTTTTTAGCTGCTCTATGGCAATGCTGGATCCTTAACCCACTGTGCCAGGCCAGGGATCAAACCTGTGTCCCGGCACTTCCAAGATGTCACTGATCCCGTTGTACCACAGAACTATAAAAATGTTTTTGAATGTTTGATTTGTTGGAATTAGGATCCAAAGTTCACACATTACATTTGATTTTGTTATCTCTAAAGTTCCTTTTAATCTAGAGCAGTCCCTCCCTTCCCCTCCTTTTTTCTTCTCCCTGCCACTGAGTTGACTAAAGTATATTTTACAGTGGTCTCTAAGAGAAAATCCTCTAAATGCCAGCAATGACTAATTGGTGGGGATTTCAGAACAAATAGGACAATAAGAATAGAGACAAAAAATATTTGCCTCAGGAAGGTACCCAGCAAAGCCATGGTGCTTAAACATAAAAAGGCCCTGAAATTAAGAGAAGCCATAACAATTAGTACCTTGGATGTTAACCACAGTTGAGTTTTCACTGAACATTGGCTCTAGGATCTCAGGATCATTACCTTTAATTATAAAGTACAATCACTGTATAACAAATGGAGGACTCTTTTTGTAGTGTTGGACTAATTCCTGTGATATCTATAAAATTGGCTACTACAAGAATATTTGTGTACATTATCTACTTCTGTTTTTCACCTAAAAAACAAACAAAAAACACAACTCCATAAAAAAGGTATGAGAAACAATCCCAAGGTTAGAATAAGATGGCACAGACTCATTTACAAAAAAAGACTACACGTTTCTCATTAATTTATCATTTAATATAAATGCTGACAGAAAGTAAAGACCTTATAGACATTTTTATATATTTACAAACCAAAAGGCGAATCATCTCCTTCTACTTATTAAAATAATCCTTTTATCTGCAACTCATGGGAGCCTTAAACACTAATTTGGAGCAACATGAGGCTGAGTCAGTTTCCAAGCTAATAAACACCATTTTAACAAAATGTGGCATCTTAGATACAACCAACTTGCACACAGATAATAATACAAAACTGAAAAAGATGGCCCTCATCCTCTCAAAGCCCTATAAGAATTAGAATATGTACTTACTCAGACTCAGAGTTTTGCTGTCCTAAATATCTTCCTATTATTTTTTTTTCCACCTCACTTTTTTGAAGGCTGTTTAAAAATTGGAAATATAAATAGATTTTTAAAAAGAGAAGAAAATGGTCTATTTCAAACATGGTTCTTTTTTCCTATTTCAAAATAACTTTCAGGAGACAGTCTTCAAAGAAGATTTCACAGTTTGCTAGGTGCTAGGGAATTATTCGCAGCTTGTGAAATTCCAACTCATTATGGTCACTTTTTAAAGTTGCAAACACTTGGAAAAAGTACAATTTCACAAACTTTAGCAATACAAAAATCAGCTGACCCTTTAAGGCTCCATATTTTAACTTCTGAACCGGTGGGTGGAGGCAGGCAATAAAGAACAAGGACCAAAGGAATGTGAGAAAACTTAAAAAAAAAAAAAAAAAAAAAAAAGGTGTTTTGTCTAGCACTAGTTTATAAGAACTTTAAGTGATTTTATGAAGTCATTTATAATCTGACTCAAATCTCATGGGCTCCTTTATTAACCTAGATTATTTCTGTCTTGTTAAATATACCTCTGCAGGGCACAATCACATACAATCAATACGATTGGTAAATTACACAAGCTCTAACCCAAGCAAATATGCATCAATGTTAAAAAGTTATTTTAAAAAAACAAAAACAAAATAAAACAAAATAAAATCCACCCAAAAAGGTGATAATGACTGCAGAATGTCTCGGGGAGACTGGTATGAGCCTAAAGACCAGATTGACCATAGTCAGGGAAAAAGGGTAAGAGGGTAAGGTTAACAAGGAGAAGAGACCACACACAAGACGAGGAATCTCACAACTGGAAAATGTTTAAGTGGGTGAAAGGTTTTGTTCATTATTTTAATTCACTTTTTCCACTTCTATTGTTCCAAAAAGTCATAGATTGATCATAAAGATAATGAAACCTATGGATCAATAAATAAAAAATTTTTAAAAAAGAACTCCTTTTCCCCCCCAAGTTCTTCTCGTTCCCAAAAAGTGAGAAGGGAAAGAATAAAGAGGGAATAAAGAAAATTTAGGCAACAATCCACCTGGAAAAATAGCTCTCAGGACAGTGTCTTAGTTAACAGAGGATGCAAAAGCTTAACATGCTTTGAAATCAGAGGAATATTTTACAGGGTGGTTCAGATATTATTGTGAGAATGGCAGCCAATCACTGAAGAAAGATTACACTAATAAATGGTGATTTTAAAAAATTAAGTGAAAAAATTTTAAAAAGGCTACCAATTATCCACCCAATAGTTTGTTTCCATTCTTTTCTTGACCCTTTCATATAGCAGCTGGGGTTGGGGTAGGGGGCCACCTGACAGTTTCCAGTTATAAGATGACTCTGAGTATACAACCTGGAATGGATGCCAAAGACTTGTGAGCTCTGTCTACTTAAGAGTTTAAATTAAAAACACAACAAAATAAACACAAAAAGACCCAACTAGAAATAATGAAACCTCAAATATAAGAATATGTCACCTTATCTTGTATATAATGTATATTAGGATAAACTCCACAGGATTTTATTTTTCTAAATATACATTTTTGGACACAGTATTGTCTGGAGAGTTATTTGAAGTTCTCTCTCTTGGGTTATCGTGTCTTATTTTCTTGTGAAAATAAACATTATTATTCTAGGGATGTTCTGCTCCAGAATAAAGTTTAGGAGAAATTCAGTGTTTGGCTGAAAATTCAGAGGCTCTGAAAACAAGGATTCCAGTGGTGAGGTAAGTCCCTTTATCACAACAGGATTTCAAAGGGCTCTTTACCCACTTTGTTCAGTGCAGTATTGAAAACCCACTCATTGGGAACATATTTCTTATTAAAAGGTGTTATTTCTTCTTGGTGGTGGCAGTTTCCTTTTCTTCATTAACCTTAAAACTAGTACTATATCAACTAGAATATAATCTATGTGAAAACATCTTTAGCAGTCAAAGAAAAACTTAAGAGCCAAATCTAAAGTTGGTGTTTACCATAACTAATAGCACCTTTTGACAAAAAGAGCTTTCTTTTTCAAGCGGCTCATAAAAGTTGAAATAAGAATTTTTAAAAATATTAACTGCAACCCACCTACAACTCTGAGTAATTTCAGCAGGAAAATTTTCATAAAGCTGAGCTGAAGCAACAAATAAATATAAAAATCATAGCTGTTCAAGGCAGAAAGGTATGCATGTGGACCAGCAAAATGGACAGTCATGTAAAATGATGACAGTAGTAGACTGCTTGCTTGTTCAATTGCTAATGCTGAATGTGAAATCTGCCTTAGTTTAGGAGCTCTAATTTTTATCTAAAAGGATAGGCAGCTTTTTCAGGGAAGAGATCTCCTTGCAAACAGTATAACCATGTATCACCAATAAAAAATAAACACAACTGGACTCTTTTAGGGTACAAATCTAAGTAAACCCTACAGTTAATTTCCAGGCAGGTTATTACGTTCCCCGAAAAAGTAACTAGGCCCTTCCTTTTAATGAAATACAAAAATTACAAATACTTTTTACAGATAGATTTTATAGACGAAACCTTTACTCAGTTCTTTAAAATAAACAAAAAGAAAGCAGAAAAAAGATGATTAGATCTCCATCTATTGCCATCTGTATATAAGTAATAGCAACCAAGTACTCTTTAGTGGAAGAATCTACTTTTCTCTGAATCTGAAAATAACCTAACATGTACTAACTATAAATAATTATTTCTCACCAGTCATATGCTCATGAATCCTTTTACTCAGTCCCATGACTTGACCAGAGAGATAGGAGATTGTCCTTTAAGCACAAGTAAAGTAACAAAAACACAAGATGCTATCATGACAAAATAATCTTAGTAAAAGGAAGGACTGCTTACACACAATATTGTAAAAGATGACATTCACTGGTTTGGAGAAACTGATGAATTTTCATTACTTTTACATTTTATAAGGCCAGTTAACTTCGACAGTTAACTTGAGATACATCTACTTACACAGTACAATCAACTCAAATACTAAAAGGTTTCACAATCAAAATGGCTGCTATTTCTTCCCAAACCAAAACAGAGTAAAGCACAAGTCTTTGGCTCTCCTTTAAAGAAAACCACAGGTTTCCATTCCTAACCAGACCTTTGTTTGCCTACCAGTAGGGCAAATACCACATTTGTGCATCACTGAGTAATAACACCATTAGAAAAGGCAACTTCACAGAAGTTATTGGCTAAGCGAATTCATTTGAATGCTCTGTTTTGAGGCAGCAAACTGTCACTGTTGCAGATTGGGGAGGGCAGTGGGTAAATCAAGGGGAATTTGCAAGATAGAGAAGGGCCTGAAAAACAAACTTTGAACTCCAGTCTTGAAGACCTATGAAAAGTCTGATGGAGTTACATATTCAGGGTAGCAACTGAGAGTCATATCACTTTTATGTCTTTTAAGCAGAAAACCAAAAAAACCAAAAAACCCAAAACAAAACAAAAAACCATGAGCAAGACTAGGAGGAAGGAAGGGAAATAAGATGGGAGAAGGGAATCAACCACATTTAATGCTGTACCAAATAAAATTTATACGTTCTGAGTAGTTTGAATATTTTGTAGCTGGCATTAGAAAGTGTCTTATTATTTGAATAATAATAGTTCTAGTTACTAGAAACATAACTAACTTCTCTTTTGATTAGAAAAGTAATAAGGAATGGCTCTTTGGTCACTTCAGCCTCTGTAAATTACTAAAGACATGGCAGGTATTAAACTTAGGACAGTCTCTACAAGTAAGGCAAAAGAACTACATGTAGGTCAGTAAATTGAATCTAGATATCTAATTCTCAGTTCCACCCTTTTCCAGAGACCCCTTGAAGCAAGAAACAGACAAAGTTCTTTCATACTCCTAGGTGTAATAAAATTCTGGTTTTGTTATCCAAGTAAGACTGAACACAATGTTTATTACTTCTACCTTAGCCTTCTCAGAACTATTCATGTTCATCTGAGATGTCTGAGTCACGCTTTTGAATTCAGTGAAAAGTAAACAGTCAATCCTCAGAAGAAATTAATATTTGAAAAAATAGCATAAAAACTGTTATTTCCTATTTGGTTTCACCTTTTAACTGTCTCTAAAGGAATAAATTTAAAAAGCCAGAAAAATCACAGATTTTAAACAAAAAGCAGTTAAAGACTCAATCAGTTTTGTTCAAATAGGCCATTTACCCTCATAGGCACATCATACCAAAAGGTCTACCACAGAGAAAAGGGAAAAAAAAACAAAAACAAACAAAAATAATCTCCCCAACCAAAATTTAAATGTTTTATTGAATTCCTAAAACTGTGAGCATTAGAAAAGTTGTACGAATTCCCATGAGGTAAGGCAGAATAACCAATTTAAAATAGGTAACTTACAGGCACAACGGGGCCGTATACCCTTCTTCTGCCTTTCTACCCACCCAGATTTCCTCTAGAGTGTGGGGCCTTAGAGAGGTATAGCTAAAATTAAGGCTACAATTTAAGAGATCGCCCCCCCCCCCCACGCCGGCCCAATCCCCAGTACATGAAAACAACTTAAAAAGAGAAAGAGACTATTTAAAGTCAATTCAAAACAGTAGCTTCTCTGGTTTTATTCAGACTAGGGATACTATGTAAGTTAACTCCTGTTCCTGCCCAGCTTACAAAATCAAAATGGTGAAAGCAAAAATGAGTGTATTCGACAGAAATAAGCAAGAATAACAATTTAATGAGTTATTAGGAGTTTCATTAGATACTCAAAATGGAATTTTACTTTTATTCCAAACATCAACAAAATCAATACCTATAAATTCCTTTGCAATACCAGATCATTTTGAGTTCAAAGTTGAACCAAAATTGCTTCTAAAATCTAGGAATTAGCTAAAGGAGAAATAAGATCTGCCCAAATCTGCCTACAGAAGGTTAGAGGCCAAGAATGTTGCCTTTTACGGTTATAAAGAGAAATGGAAAACCTTGGGACTCTGTCAGACATAAAAAAGTTTCTCTCCTTCTCCCCCCAAAAACAATAAGCACTTAAAGATTAAATGTAAGGGGGTTATATTAAGCACACACACAAAGAAAACAAACAAAAAAGGCAAACAAGCAAGTGTATTTAAAAAAAAATGAAAATATGGATATCAACTGATAAAATGCCTCATCTTCATTCAGTGCTTCTACCTCCCAATCAGTCATTTTATTGCAACAGCTGCGCTCGCGAAAAAATCCATAAAACATACCCAATATATATACAGATATAGCTATGTATATCTGTATATATATAATATATATAAATTTTTATTTAAATAAAAAAGAAAGCTCGAATCCCAAGCCAATATGTGTATATCAAATCCTTGACCAGCCAGGTCTGTAGGGCATAATCAAATTCAATGTGAAATAGTATATAAACACGGTGCCTTGACTGGGCAAATTAAATAATTGCTACTCAAAAGAGTGTTCTGTTTGGACTCTCCTACTGGTAGGCAATGGCAGGACTGTATTACACCCCCCACCCTTTGTTTCATTTAACAGTATGATGGACACAAAGCTTAGACTGAGGTTGTTATTTATGACCTCAGCAGGAGTTAAGGGTTAAGAAAATAAGAAACAAGAAAAATACAAACTTCTTGCTTTTACCCAACCAAAGCAATGCAGTAACTTATTACATAACCAGTGCTTTCTGTTTTAGCAGTATAATCCAGAGGGAAGTTTTTAAAAAATTAGGGAAACATAGGGATAGGAAGGGTGACTGTATCAAATATTCCCCACTAAACACGTTTTATATGGTCTTAGTTCAGTATAGACATGTGGCATTAGAATATGTGCAGCAGAACGTCTTCCTTATTATTTTCAACATTTTCATGAAGAATTTTTTCAATACTGTAAAGCCAAGATTACAAAAACTCACTTCTAGGTAGTTACTACCTACTTGTGCTAGTGATTCTAAACAGCAACAACTGATCAATTAGTAAACTAACTTTAAGATCCAGGCAGTTTGTATTTGCCAAATCTTTCTGAAAGCCAAGGGCTCCAGTATATAGGAATTTTATACTTTTGGTTTTTGAGAGTAAAACAAAAGCATCCATTGAAATAATGTGGCTCTGCTCATTTTAAGTAACATAGTCAACTGTCTTGGTTTTTTGAACATTGTATGATTTCAGTAAAAGTTCATTTTGGAAAAGCACAGCTCTCAATATACAACCATCAGCTAAATACAGGTAATAAACCAAGCAGATATTTTCGGTGCTAATAAATTACAGTTCATCCTCAAAACAATCTTCATTTAAATCTAATTAAGCAATCTAAAAACTGGCTCAGATTTCTGACTGCATTAAGAGAAAGGGTCTGTAATACAGAAATGAAGTTTTCAAAAAGAAATAAAGCCCTCCTGAACAAAAGAAAAAGTTTTAATGCCATGTGAAAAACCTACCTACACATGAAGCTACTGACCCAGAAAAGGAAAGCAAAGTATGGCTTCCAAATAACAGCTCTTCTGAAATGTTGGTTTGCTGCACATTTTCTAATAATTAGTCTATTACTGTCTGTTTCTCAAGCACCATAGAATTCTCAGAAAAGGCCGGTGCTTTTTGTCTACTGTAATTTACGGAGTTATAAGAGTTGGAAAGGATTCGAGGTAAGGAATTAGACACTGGGTATGTAATAATACCAAAATACAAGAAAAACCTACTTCATTAAGATCATACAATTAATCAAACAGAGTGTATATATAATATCTTTTTTTTAAAGCCCTGGATCCAAGGCGTCCAAAGTTATTAAAATAAAGTTCATTCACAGAACAAAAACAAATTTAATCTGAATTGCTTGCAGATACTGCTAATTTTCTTTTTCTTAAATTAAAAAATGCATTAATGTGAACTATGTGCAGGGTTTGTTTTTAGTAGTGGTGTTTGTGCACATTGCCTCCGGTGCTTTTCCTGGATTTCTCTGACCATCCTCAGAGAAAAGGTTTAGAAATTATCCGTTTTCCTACCCCTATGCCCCACAAATTGGTTAGGAGCAGAAGATAAAAGTAGGACTCCTCATATTTTAGGGAGCAGAACTGGGTGTAACTCCTGATCTCTGGGAGTCATTATTGTCCCCTCCTCCCTCGGGGTCCTCTGACAGGTTCAGAGAGCTGGTCTTGTTTGATAGGAGGCTGATATTCTCTTGTGTCAAGGCTGATCCATTCGGCACATCACTGTTAACATTAAAAAAAAAAAAAAAAAATTTAGAATTTTTAAAAAAAAGATAAAAATGATTATTTAGTAGTGTAAAATAGGGACTTTTTTTTTTTTGGTCTTTTTAGGGCTGCACCCCTGCCACATGGAGGTTCCCAGGCTAAGGGTCCAATCAGAGCTGTAGCTGCTGTCCTATGCCAGAGCCACAGCAACACGGGATCCGAGCCGCACCTGTGAACCTATGCCACAGCTCATGGCAACGCCGGATCTTTAACCCACTGAGCGAGGCCAGGGATGAGTCCTCATGGTTGCTAGTCAGGTTCGCTAACTGCTGAGCCATGACAAGAACTTCAGGGCCTTTCTTTTAACAATATGAAAAATATATGAATGTCTTTAAAACTTTAAAGTACAGCTCCATATTCATGCTTTGGCATAGCGGTTGGCAAACTAAGGCAAGCTAGCTGTTTTTGTTAAACAGTTTTACTAGAACACAGCCCACTCATTTGTTTACACATTGTCTCTGGCTGCTTTCACATTACAATAGCGGAATGAGAGTTGACAGACATGGTAAGACTCATAATTTTAAATATTTACTATCTGGCCTTTAAGGAAAAGTGCTGACCCCTGCTTCGGCGAGTTTCCTAGTGTAAAAAATTATTTTGAACCCAGAATAATGCATGGATTTAAATAGCCAGGAGTTCTTATTGTGGCTTGGAGGTAAGGAATCTGACTAGTATCCATGAAGATGTGGGTTTGATCCCTGGCCTCACTCAGTAGGTGAAGGGTCCAGCATTGCCACAAGCTGAGGTGTAGGGTGTAGATGCAGCTTGGATCTGGCATTTCTGTGGCTGTGGCCAAGGCTGGCAGCTGCAGCAATTTGACCCCTAGCCTGGGAACTTCCATGTTGAGGGTGTAGCCCTAAAAAGCAAAAACAAACAAAAACAAGGGGAAGGCGATGGAAGCAGAAAATCTCCTTTGTTTCATTTGTTAGGTATTAACAGATAATTCAACCTTGGGTTTGATCTAATATAGGTTTTATTAACTCCTAAATTTATGCAAAAACTCTTTTCTCAATATATACAGAATAATATTTCAGAAATCAAATTATATTTCTGAGGATAATGCTGTCATGACTATATAAGATTATGCAAATGTCCCTTTCTTTACCTGAATGTCAATGTAAGGTCCTCAGCTGGAACTTTATTTTGTGGTTCTGGTTGTCCATTTTCTGCTTGCTTACTTGTATTCAATTTGCTTTTCATGTCCAGAGAACACTGGTTCTCCTTTGAAAGAAAATGAAATAAATTCAATTATATTCTATTTAATGGTGCTAATGGAAAAGAGACTGGATATAGATAATACAAAACACTGAAGAGAAATCATATTTAGTTCTATAAAATGACCAAAGAAGTAGGCAGACTAAAAGAGATACACATCCAAAAACATAATGGAGTAGAGTCCACTTGCTCACTACCCAAGCTGGACAACCAGGAAGAGAAATTTCACAAAAAAACCTGCTAACTCAGAAAAAAGTCAAAATGTAGGAAGCACCAGCATTCCCGTGGTAGCACAGCGGAAACGAATCCAACTAGAAACCATGAGGTTGTAGGTTCAATCCCTGGCCTCCCTCAGTGGGTTAAGGATCTGGTGTTGCCATGAGCTGTGGTATACGTCACAGATGCAGCTCAGATCTTGTGTTGCTGTGGTTGTGGCTCAGATTGGACCCCTAGCCCGGGAACCTCCATATGCCACAGGTAAGGCCCTAAAAACCGGAAAAAAAAAAAAAAATTAATAAGCACCTATAACATACTTACTGCAAACAAAAAACCGAAATATCTCATCTGTTCATGTAATTTTAAAATTTTATTTATATTTTTTATATTTCCCCAATACATTATTATTTTTTTCAACATCTGTTTACTTAAAAAGAATGTGAAAACTACGCAAGAGAAAAATCAATTACCATGCAATCTCCAAAGATTCAAAATTTACTGAAATGAATGTTCTTGCACTATGAAACAAACCCTAAGCATATCTATTGATACACTTCCACAGGAAAGAATATGTAGATGGTATCTCACTCTTGACCAAAAATAGGTTATCAATAACTTAAGATCTGTGAAACCTAAAATGTTATTTCATGATGGTTTTGCAAAAAACACTAAACCAGCCGCTTCCTTAATCAGTATTTTTAAGAGAAATTCAGTAACTTCCAGATAACTATCTTGTTTTCCCTACAAGTTTTTTGTAATGTAGAAAACTAAGACAAAGAACACACTCAAATCAAAAGGGAATGAGGAGAGAAATACAAAATAGGGAGGCAGCCCATCTTCATGCCACTTATTCTAAGTATTAACCACCCACTGCAGTGCCTTGGGGTGATGATTCTACAGCTCTAGATCATTCCAGAACTCTAGAACCATGAGTTCTATGACACAACTACACAGAGGCTTTCCTTTTACTTTCCCTCTTTTTTCCCACCTTAACACTTACCATACTCAGTTCTCGGGTTCTCTTCCCGATTTCCCTTTCCACCTGGTGCAATTCCAAGCTCAACTGCTCACTTGAGATCATTCCAGGCCATTTTGGAGGTGGTGGTGGGGGCTGTGACTGGCTTGCCAGGGTGTTCGCCTCCCTCTGCAACACCAGCCTGTTACTAACAGCCTAGTGCATAAAGCCAAGCACATATACAGCTCAACATATTTCACACCATACACAAAATGACCAGGCCCAATTCCAGACCTTAGTGTTAAAGTAGCTTATTACTCAGACATTTCCAATAAAAATAAGGCACTGTTTCTTTGAGTACCATTTGAATAAAAAAAAAAAAAAAATACAGGGGATTTATATTTAGGGAACAACAATTTAATATTTGGTATAAGTTGCTCTTTTTAGGAGTTCCCGTCGTGGCGCAGTGGTTAACGAATATGACTAGGAACCATGAGGTTGAGGGTTCAGTTCCTGCCCTTGCTCAGTGGGTTAAGGATCCGGCATTGTCGTGAGCTGTGGTGTAGGTTGCAGACGCAGCTCGGATCCCGTGTTGCTGTGGCTCTGGTGTAGGCCGGTAGCTACAGCTCCGATTGGACCCCTAGCCTGGGAACCTCCATATGCCCTGGGAGCGGCCCATGAAATAGCAAAAAGACAAAAAAAAAAAAAGTTGCTCTTTTTATTTTCTTATTTGAAAGAGAAGTCAACTATAAACGTGCTTTTTTCCCCATCCTTTTTTATTTTTATTTTTTTAAATTTTTGGGCTGTGCCTTAAGCATGCAAAAGTTCTCGGGCCGACAACTGAACCAGCGCCACAGCAATGATGATGCGAGACCCTTAACCTGGTAGGCCCCAGGGAATGCCCTCCCCTCTTCCCCCAACTTTATAGCCATAGCCATGGCATATGGAAGTTCCCAGGCTAGGGGCTGATCGGAGCAGCACCCAGCCCACGCCACAGCCATATCAAGGCCAGATCTGAGCCACATCTGTGACCTAGTTTGGGGCAACGCTGGATTCTTAACCCACTGAGGAAGACCAATGACCGAACCTGCATCCTCATGGATACTAGTTGGGTTGTTAACCTGCTGAGCCACAATGGGAACTCTGAAACTCCCCTTTTTTAAACTGAATTTTCTCTGGAGTAAATTTTATAGTTTATTTTAGTCAAACTGCAGTAATGCCAAGGACTTTTAACTACAGTGAGTTAAACATGTGCCATGGTTCCAAATAATGCTAATATTCTTTCGGAATAGAAAATGGGTCTAGAAATCTCAACTTAAAAAAAAGCCATGAGCAGTGGAAACAAATCCGAATAGGAACCATGAGATTGAGGTTTCGATCTTTGGCCTTGCTCGGTGGTTTAAGGGTCTGGCGTTGCTGTGAGCTGTGCTATAGGTCGCAGACGCGGCTCAGATCTGGCATTGCTGTGGCTGTGGTGTAGGCCAGCAGCTGTAGCTCCAACTGGACCCCTAGCCTAGGGACCTCCATATGCCGCGAGTATGACCCTGAAAAGCCAAAAAAAAAAAAAAAGCCATGAAGTAGCAGGATAAGGAATATTGCTTTCTGGAGTTAAAAGTCCAATCTTGGAAGGCAGCTATCCTCACCACTATACCAACAACCCTGCACAAGGTCCAATCTTTTAACAAATTAATCAGCTATAAAGATGAACATAATAAATACAACATTCTTTTTTCCACAATATGAATCAGCAAGAAAATTTTAACAATGTAAATAAAGCAACTGAAACGGGAGACAAACATGAATACTATATAGGTTTTTTCCCTTTTGCTGGATCCTTAACCTACTGCACCACAAAGGAGTTCAGCCACTTCTTTTTTCTCTTTGGCGTCTTTTTAGGGCTGCACCCGCAGCATATGTAGGTTCCCAGGCTAGGGGTCCAATCAGAGCTGTAGCTGCCGGCCTACGCCAGAGCCACAGCCACACGAGATCCAAGTCGTGTCTGTGACCTACACCACAGCTCACAGCAATGCTGATCCTTAAGCGAGGCCAGGATCAAATTCGCATCCTCATGGCTACTAGTCGGGTTCGTTACCTCTGAGCTGCGACGGGAACTCTAGCTTTTTATTTCTAAATCTTATTGCTTACATAAGAGCACAAGCAAGACACATGTTCAAAAACAAACCAAAAAACCCCTCCTATTGATCTTCCTACTAAAGTCTAAGAATTAGTTAGAAATTTATTTCTGAAGCAACATATTACTTACTATTAAAGATCTTGGTAGAAAGATAAAGACTAACATTCTAAGATTATCTTTTTCTTGAGAACTATCACTAGAATGCCTTTAGTTTTCCATATTCAACTAATGTGTTCTCATGCAAAGCATAATACAAAAAAAAACCTAGTCTTTCTTGAGGAACTTTTAAGAATTGTTTTCTGATATTTGGTTTCTCTTAATTATCAGGTAGCATGGTGAAAAGAAGACTGAATTTGGAGTTTGAAGATTTGGGTTCATATTCCAACCTCTGTGAAACTCATCTCATATCCTTCAGCAATACCACCTACTTGACCTCCTTGTCAAACAAGGTATGTGATAGTATTTTATAAACTGAAAGAACTATATTAATGAAAGGTGCTATTATTTTTTTAGGTCAAAGTTCCAAGCTTCTGGGAGTTCTTGTTGTGGCTCAGTGATTAACAAACCCGCCTAGCATTCTTGAGGACCGAGGTTTGATCCCTGGCCTTGCTCAGTGGGTTAAGGATCCAGCATTGCCATGAGCTGTGGTGTAGGTGGCAGACATGCCTCGGATTCCATGTTGCTGTGGCTCTGGTGTAGGCTGGCAGCTATACCTCTGACTCAACCCCTAGTCTGGGAACCTCCATATGCCGTGGGTGTGGCCCTAAAAAAGGACAAAAAAAGAAAAAAAAAAGTTCCAAGCTTCTACTTAATAAAGATGCTAAAAATTAAAAGAAGTGGGAGAATTTTTTTTTGTAATGGCCATACCCATGACATATACAAGTTCCTGGAACAGGTATTGAATCTGAGGTGCAGCTGTGACCTATGCCACAACTGCAGCAACACTGGATCCTTTAACTCACTGTGTCAGGCAAGGGATGGAACCTGTGCCTTCGTGGTGACCTGAGCTGCTGCAGTCAGATTCTTAACTCACTACACCACAGTGGGAACTCCAAGATAAATTTTTAATTAAAGAAAATATGATAAACTAAAAACAAATCTTGGGAGTTCCCATGTGGCTCAGCAGAAACAATTTGACTAGCACCCAAGGGGATACAAGTTTGATCCCTGGCCTTGATATGCTGTGGGTGCGGCCCTAAAAAGATAAAAATAAACAAAAAAAACAAATCTTAGAGTTCCCGCTGTGGCTCAGCAGCTCAAATACCTAACATAGTATCCATGAGGACGTGGGTTTGATCCCTGGCCTTGTGCAGTGGGTTAATGACCTGGCATTACCACAAACTGCCATGTAGAGTACAGATGGGGGTCGGATCTGGTGTTGCTATGGTTGTGGCATAGGCTGGCAGCTGTAGCTCTGATTCAACCCTTAGCTTGGCAATTTCCATATGCCGTGGGTATGGCCCTAAAAAGAAAAAAAGAAATGTGCCATCAGGGAGTATAAGCTCATTTTATATATTTTATTTTATATAATATTTTAGATAATCTAAAATTTCCAGGGAGTTTCCTGGTGGCTCAGTGGGTTAAGGATCCAGCATTGTCACTGCTGTGGCACAGGTTTGATCCCTGGCTCAGGACTTCTGCATGCAGTGGGCATGGCTAAAAAAAATAAATAAAATTTCTAGATTATCTAAAATGCTATATAAAATATACAAAAGGAGTTTATATATACACATAAAATATATATAATACATAAGTTCCTCCTTTTAAAATCTCTTTGAAAACTCTCCAAAAACTGGAATGAAAAAATATCTCTAGGCTGGTACCTCTAGTCCACGTAGCTGGGTCTGTTGGCTAATTTGATGGTTTAGTTGCTGTAATTCTAGTCGTAGCTGTTCCCTCTCAGCAGATGGAAGGGGTTTTCCACGACTGGCCACTTCTGACATAGATATTCTCTCCCTTTTGTGGGCAAAAAAAGTGTGGAATAAATTTAAAATTTTATTTTTTAAAAATATTATTGACTAGAGAAACACAGTAAGCTGAATAATTTTAAAAGCTTGTAAAAGCAAAAAGAGTGACTTATACCTCTCACTGAAGTGTCCCTGAGAAGGTATGTTTTGATGAGGTGAATATGGAGAACCTCCCCAGCCACCATGGGTTCCATAGGGACTGTAATCTGTAAGAGAGTAATTTAAGTGCTATTTAAATTACTATACGATTATCTACTTTTAAGGCAGCCATAATCAAAAAGACACAGGCATACTATGTACACAGCTATCTTGAAAAATGTCTACCAAAATGGTAACAGGGTACTGATGTTTGTTTTTTCCCACTAAAACATCAATCTTTGTAATTTTCTCTTTTGTTTGAATTTAAAACAATGAGATATATTATTTTGGCAAAAGCAATGAAGCTTTTTAAAAAACACAGGTTATCTTTATATACAGACATTTTAATTTGTACCCCTAGAATTCTCTGGGTTATAATTACATAGGGATAATTCCACAGAAAAATTTAAAGACGACTGCTCTGGAAGATTATAAAAAGCATTGATGGTTAATGGGAAGTAGGTGGTGTTAGGAATCATGAATATGAACCCTCTAAATCAGCTCATCTCTGAGAGTCTTACCTGAAATGTTAATAGACTTTGTGGGAGCTCCCTGAGGTGCCATAGCCTGCATTGGGCCAGCACTCTGATACATTGTTTTGGAAGTTCGAGAAATGGCACCAAACCGAGATACTGTTGGTCGGTCTCCAAATGGGATGAGGTCATCATCACTGGTTTCTGCTGCTCTTCTCTGAAGGTCCAATCGCTGGTCTCTCATTCCCTTACTCTCCACATTCTGATAAAAAGTAAAATGAGAAATCCACCCCACACTTAGATCTCTAAGATAACTTCCTCTAGTTCTGTAACAAGGTTAAAACAGAATATAATGGGTGAATTCCCATTGTGGCTCAGCAGGTGAAGAACTTGACTAGGGATATGGTTTGATCCCTGGCCTCACACAGTGGGTTAAGGATCTGATGTGCTGCAAGCTGCAGTGTAGGGTGCACATGCGGCTTGGATCCCAAAGCAACAGGGATGCTATGGCTGTGGTACAGGACAGCAGCTACACCTGATTCAACCCCTAGCCCAGGGATTCCGTAGGTCACAAATGTGATCTTAAAAAGGAAAAAAAAAAAATGGTATAATGGGAGTTCCTGCTGTGGCACAACAGGATCGGTGGCATCTCTGCAGTGCAGCCTAGGCTGCAACTGTGGCTCGGAACTGATCCCTGGCCTGGGATATGCCACAAAGCAGCCAAAACTAGTAGGAAAAGAAAAGAGGTATAATGTCTTTACTGATAAGACTAAAATCATTAGTTGCCTTTGGCTGTCATATAAGACATTGCTTTTTAAACCTCTAACCACTTCCTATAAGAAGAAATGTAGCAGTTTCCACTGTGGCTCAGTGGTAATGAACCCAACTAGTATCCATGAGGATGAGTGTTCAATCCCTGGCCTCGCTCAGTGGGTTAAGTATCTGGTGTTGCCATGAGCTGTGGTATAGGTCATAGATGTGGCTGGGATCCTGTGTTCTGTGGTGTAGGCTGGCAGCTGCAGCTCCAATTTGACCCCTAGCCTGGGAACTTCCACATGCTGCATATGTGGCCATAAAAAGAAAAAAGAAAGAAAGAAATGTATTTTACATCATGACCCAGTACACATATACATTCAAATGGATATATAACATCATGACAGATATTTACGCTTAGTATGTATATACATTCTTATATTTATATTTTATGTCATTCTAATTCATTTCTTTTTCTTTCTTTCTTTTTTTTTTTTATGGCCACACCTTGGCATATGGAAGTTCCTGGGCCAGGGATTGAATATGAGTGGCAGCTGGTGACCTATACCACAATGACAGATCCTTTAACCCACTGTGCAGGGCTGGTGACCAAACCCAAGTTCTGCAGCAACCCGGGATGGTGCAGCTGAATTCTCAACCTACTGTGCCACAGCAGGAACTCCTTATTTCTTTAAAAAAAAAAAAAAAAAAAAAAGCCCATCAGGAGTTTCTCAATTTTCAACACTCAATAAACAGAGAAACGATGTTTAAAAATATAAGCCAACCCAGGCTTTTCAAAGGGATTCCAGTCAGAAAAAAATTAAGTACTGAGATAAATGGAAATCTATCTAGACCCTTGCTAGTCAAAGTATACGCCAAAGACTGGCAAGCATCAGCATCACTAGCGAACTCATTAGAAATGCAGAATTTCTGGTCTCACACCAGCCTTACTGAATTAGAACTTGAACTTTAACAGATGCTTAGGTAATTTATATGCACATTCATATTTGAGAAAAATTGGGCTAAACTTTCATCCACTGGGGAAATTTTTAATTATATCTAGGTTAGGTTGGAAAAAAACTTTATTCTTTATTGATTTAAGGAAATGAGTTTTATTTTGCTAATGTTTATGTTACTTTAATAACCTTTTCTGAAAGCCAGGTAGAAAGCAAGGGTTCCTGCCTATCTCCACTTCCTCATCTCATTTCCATTCTAAATTTAGAAAGGTTGTTTTTTATGGCCTAAAAACAGTATTTCCCTAATCCCACCACAGAAAAAACAAAAGGTTCACTTATGCTTTTTTCTCCTCTATACTCCTTTCTTCTTTCTTTTACTGCCTAGCATCTAATCATATTTAGGATATAAGGTATCATCTCAATCATTTATAGTGGAACTGGCATTTAAGTCTTCCTTCTCTATTACCAAGAATTGGTCTTCTCTTAACCAGCTAGACAAATCTTTATGAAAGTCTCTAATACCCTAGGGAAACTTTGTTAGAATTAATAAGGGCAAATGTCTTAAAAATAATAGTCAAGACATACCTTTAACCCACAAATACTATTTCTAGGTATAACTTTCATGCATGTGCACAAGAAGATAAGAATGTATAGCACTGTGTGTAATAATAAAACATCAAAAAAGCCTAAATGTTCATCAATAGGAAAAGGAATAAACAATTATATACATATTTATTTACTATATGACATGAGTTATCATACAATGGTATCTGATAAAAGCAGTTAAAATAAATGAACTTGAAACAGGTATAAATTTGGATACATCTCAAAAACAATGCTGAATGAAAATGCAAGCTGAAACATTCAAAACAAAATTGTTGGAGTTCCCGTCGTGGCTCAGTGGTTAACGAATCCGACTAGGAACCATGAGGTTGCGGGTTTGATCCCTGGCCTCACTCAGTGGGTTAAGGATCCGGTGTTGCCATGAGCTGTGGTGTAGGTTGCAGACGAGGCTCGCATCCTGAGGTGCTGTGGCTCTGGCACAGGCTGGTGGCTACAGCTCCGATTAGACCCCTAGCCTGGGAACCTCCATATGTTGCGGGAGCAGCCCTAGAAAAGACAAAAAAAAAAAAAAAAAAAAAAGACAAAACAAAACAAAACAAACAAAATTGTTTAGAAATAGTATAAAATTATCCATGAAATGATAAATTCTCAATTCAGAATAGGAGTCACCTCCATGGAAGGAAGGAGGGAGAAAATGAGATTAGGGAGGTATAAACAGGAGGATTTAACTCCTTACGTAAAGTTCACTTCTTCAAAAGATAAAGAAGCAATTAAGATAAAATAGTGATAAATTTTAAGCTTGGTATTAGAATCATTGGTATTACATTATTTTTTGTTAAAAAATAAAATAGTTTAAGTGTAATTACATTTCAGTATACCAGCTTATTTGAAGCTAAGTAACTAAAATTCTGATTCAAATAGAACTATTCACTAGATTCAACTCTGTTGTTTAAACTTCAGAGTAATGAAAGAATTATAATTCTGGATGAGAAATCCAAGGTATTTATTTATTTATTTATTTAGTCTTTTTAGGGCCATGCCTACAGCATATGGAGGTTCCCAGGCTAGGGGTCTAATCAAAGCTGTAGCCACTGGCCTACGCCAGAGCCACAGCAACTCGGGATCTACGCAGCGTCTTGAGACCTACACCACAGCTCATGGCATCGCCAGATCCTTAACCCACTGAGCAAGGACAGGGACCGAACCTGCAACCTCACGGTTCCTAGTCAGACTCGTTAACCACTGAGCCACGACGGGTACTCCAAGAAATCCAAGGTCTTAATTATGCAAAATAATTTCAATTCTAATTTAATTTCAAATGGGTTAATTGCTGGCTACACAAAAATATAACAAATGCTCTTCTCGGTCTGGAAAAGCATGAAGATTTTTATTTATACCTGAAACAAAAAACCATATAGTTTAAATATAACTCAATCACATAGCATAGAATATGGCCTGAAACTTAAGTAAAGCTCAGTTATTTGTGTCCATACTATAACTGGGGATAATTTACTTGGTTTATCTTGATTTTTATTAATTATGGCTTAGTTATTACACATACCATCATTTCCACACTCCCTGCTGCCACAACATCTTTGGGTTTTGCATCTTTGGTTCCAATGTAGGAGCCGATGGTGTCACATGACCAGGGTGAGTACTGGCTATAATCATTTCCTTTGTATTTCCCAGCTACCTTCAAGTCTTCATCCAAAAACTACAGATGAAAAGAAAAAAAAAAGAAAAGAAAAAAGAAACAAAATAGGAAATGGGTCTATGAGTAACAACACAGATAAAGCAGGAATTTCTTTTAGAACATCATACTGAAGCAACATAATGATGGTTATTTGATTTGTGTCACAATAGAAGATTGCTGTAGACTATGAAAAATAAAAAACAAATGAAAAATGATGTTCAGCCTCTTTACTTTGTTAGTAGAGGGTCAAGAAGTATCTCAATATCTTTCAGTGAATCAAATTAAGATTTCTGAGATCTGCATATCCTTTTTCTCATCAGATTAACACAAGCAAATATATACCAGGCCCTAGTTTTTCTAGACCCTCCTTAATGTTACTTTCAATAACATGCCAGGTAAACAAGAGCATTAAAAACTCTTTAAAATATAATCTTAAATGTTCTATATGTTGTATGATAATATAAAACTTTTTTACTGAAATCTCTTTAACACCAGTAACTCATATCTTGAATAAATTCTGATCCTTAGGTTGATTCGATGACACGAAAAAGCTAAGATGCCTAATTTTCTTTTCTCAGGATGAGTTTCGAAATTATGTACTAAGTAGGTATTCTAGGTCCAACATATTTTTACTAAAATTGCAACATTCACATTTGTGTAATGTTTTACAGTTTTCAACGTGCTTTTATGTATACACTATCTCATATGTTCCTCAAGTCCAAGTGAGACAACATGGGTGATCTGACCAAGGCTATACCAGTATAGGCCATGCTAGAACATTATTAAATTGCTTTCACTTTATCACAGATGTATATATTGACACACTGATATCCTAGGGGGTACTGGTACATTTACGTGGCTCTATGCTTCTCCTATACTATTAAAAAAAAAAAAATCTATTTTCTGAGTCATCACTATTGGTCTTCTGCACTGGCAGAGGGATCTGCTGTTCACAAATACCATTCATTTTCAACCACAATTCCTGTTTCTATTACTTATAACCCCTTTCCTTTTTTTGGCAGTGGGGGGGACTTTTTAGGGCCACGCCCGTGGCACATGGAGGTTCCCAGGCTAAGGATTGAATTGGAGCTACAGCTGCTGGCCTGCAGTACCACAGCCACAGAAATGCCAGATCCGAGCCATGTCTGAGATCTACACCACAGCTCACGGCAACACTGAATCCTTAACCCACTGAGTGAAGCCAGGGATTGAACCTGTGTCCTCAAAGATGTTAGTCAGATTCATTTCTGCTGAGCCATGACAGGAACTCCCCCTTTGCTTTTTTGGTCCTACTTCTATTTTAAAAATTCCATCTCCTTTTTAAAATTTCTCCTCCACTTACAAGTTTAGTGTAGAACAGCTAGCTTTCTGAAGACATGACCTAACTGGCAGAGCCTCCTGGCCTGCCTGCTTGTATCTCTCAGAAGCGTCTTATCTTTATCAATTTATTTCTTGCCTGTCACTTAAAAAATATAAATGAGTAAAGACATGACCTACTAACTAGAGTGTTTTTACCCCCCAACCACTATATTATGCAGCTACTAAAAAGAATGAGATAAATTATATACTGACACAGGAAGACATCTAAAATAACGAGTCAAATCAAAACAAACAAAAAAACAAAACAAAAAGACAACCTACAGAATGGGAGAAAATCTTTGCAAATGAATCAACTGACAAGGGATTAGTCTCCAAAATTTATAAACACCTTCTGCAGCTCCTTTAACAAAAAAACAAACAACCCCATCAGAAAATGGGCAGAAGATCTAAACAGACAGTTCTCCAAAGAAGACATACAGATGGCCAAAAACACATGAAAAGATGTTCGACATCACTCATTATTAGAGAGATGCAAATTAAAACCACTATGAGGTACCACCTTACACCAGCCAGAATGGCCATCATCCAAAAGTCTACAAACAATAAGTGCTGGAGAGGGTGTGGAGAAAAAGGAACCCTATTACACTGTTGATGGGATTGCAAATTGGTGCAACGACTGTGGAAAACTGTATGGAGATTCCTCAGAAAACTAAAAACAGAACTATCATTTGATCCAGCAATCCCACTCCTGGGCATCTATCCAGAGAAAACCATGACTTGCAAAGACACATGTACTCCGATGTTCATTGCGGCACTGTTTTCAATAGCCAAGACCTGGAAACAACCTAAATGTCCATCGACAGAGGCCATTAAAAGGAATGAAATACCAGCATTTTTAGCAACATGGATGGACCTAGAAATTACCATGGTAAGTGAAGTCAGCCATTCAATGAGACACCAACATCAAATGCTTTCACTGACATGTGGAATCTGAAAAAAGGAGACTCAACTTCTTTGCAGAACAGATGCTCACTCACAGATTTTGAAAAACTTATGGTCTCCGGAGGAGACAGTTTGGGGGGTGGGGGGACGTGCTTGGGTTGTGGGATGGAAATCCTGTGAAACTGGATTGTGATGATTATTCACAATTCATTGAGTAATAAAAAAAAAAAAATTCAAACACATAAACCTGAAGATATTATTACTAAATGATCCTATTAAAAATAATAATGATATATTAGAACATGCACAGAAAAGTTCAAATATATGTAAAAAGCTGAAATAGATAAGAAACTGATGGTGATAAAGAATATTAGATTTTTGAGAAACTTCTTTAGATGTTATATATTTTATAATGTATGAATTTAGTAAACTATGTCATATATAATCAAACCAAAGTTTTAGTTATACAGCTTTGTAAGTCAGTTAAGAAATAAATTCTAGAAAAGGTTCCTTAACAGCCAGGCATTATTATAATTTTTATTAGAATTAAAAAAATAATACAAATAATTATTTACTGAATGCATGCTATGTGCCAGATGTCTCATGTCTCATTTAATCTTAACCACACTACTATGAGGTAGTATGCTCACCTCACTATTATGACCTTTATTATGCTTGATTAACAAATAGAGAATAGGGGGTAATTAACAAATTCTATTTGTTAATCTCCTGAGGTTCAGGGAGATAAGGAAGGCTAAGTAACTTATAAAAGATCAGAGCTGAGTGACTAAACTGACCCTCAGAGATTAAGTATATTTCATTCCAAAATTAGCTCACTTTTCACAGTGTCATGTAGCTTTCCATATTTCTCAAAAAATGGTATGGCATGACAAGGCTCTAGGATGTCTTTAATAGTCAGTTTCTGAAAAAAATATATGTAATGTTTACACTTTACAAGTAAAATTACATTAACAGAAGATGTTATAGCTTTACTAATTAACCTACATTATTGTGGAAAATTCATCCAAAGTGTTTAGATAGGAAAGCTAGATACTCTGAACAATCTTTATTTGGTAGATTACGTTCTTTTTTTTTTTTTTTTTTTTTGCCATTTCTTGGGCCGCTCCAGCGGCATATGGAGGTTCCCAGGCTAGGGGTCGAATCGGAGCTGTAGCCGCCGGCCTACGCCAGAGCCACAGCAACGCAAGATCCGAGCCGTGTCTGCAACCTACACCACAGCTCACAGCTGGATCGTTAAGCCACTGAGCAAGGGCAGGGACCAAACCCGCAACCTCATGGTTCCTAGTCGGATTCGTTAACCACTGCGCCACGACGGGAACTCCGGTAGATTACTTTCAAAGACTCCAAAGTTTACTGCTTATTATATGAATGTGATATACTTCACTTTTCAATTTTCATTGATTATTAATAATTATTTAGATGGTAATATTGTTTAGAATCATAATTCTATACATAAAGGATATGAGACATTTTCCTTACATAATATCAACTGCAACTCCACTGAGAAAACCTATTTGACTCAAGAAAAAAAAAAAAAATACATACCAGAGGCTGAGGCAGTATGTATAATCAACAAACCAAAGTAATTAGATAAGGTCAACAAAGAGCTGGCTTTACAAAAAGATAAAACTGATAAATCCCTAGTAAGAATGACCAGAAAAAAATTATTATTATTTTTTAGGGCTGCAACTGTGGCACACGGAAGTTGCTCAATGAGGGGTTGAATTGGAGCTGCAGCTGCCGGTGCACTCCACAGCCACAGCAACACCAGATCCAAGCTCTATCTGTGACCTAAACCACAGTTTGTGGCAACATCAGATCGCTAAGCCACTGAGCAAGGCCAGGGACTGAACCCGCATCCTCATGGATACTAGTTGGGTTCTTAACCTACTGAGCCACAACAGGAACTTTGACAAAAATTATTATTAATAATCAGAAATGGTAAAATGAATATCACTATAGACCTTCTAGACATTAAAAAGATAATATGACAACATTCGTGATAACTGTTAGCACTCTCTTAGAGAAATACTAAGATAACCCCTAAATTATGGTTTATTAACCTGTAGTCCATCAACCAATCTACTATAGGAAATCTATTTCAGCAGCTTTTTTTTTTTTTTTTTTTTTTTTTTTTTTTTTGCTTTTTAGGGCTGCACCCATGGCATATGGAGGTTTCCAAGCTAGGGGATGAATTGGAGCTACAGATGTTGGCCTACACCACAGCCACAGCAACGCCAGATCCTTATCCCACTGAGCAAGGATAGGGATCAAACCCACAACCTCATGGTTCCTAGTTGGATTTGTTTCCACTGGACCATGATGGGAACTCCGCATTTTTTTTTTTTGCCTTTCACTACCTATATTAGTCTGTCTTTCCTATTCTTTGAATCAAATTTTATCATCCTGTTGTTTTCCTCATTACTGAGTTAAATAAACCTTTGACATGTCTGTTATGAAAACTGTCTAAAACTAGGGATATAGGGATGTTTCATTAATCTGATAAAGATTATCTACAAAAAAGCTTACAGCGAGCATCATCATGGTAAATTATTAGGTGTTCCATCCATTCAACGACTGGAAATAAAACCTATTGGAGGTTCCCTTGTGGCATAGCAGGTTAAGGATCTGGCACTGTCACTACAAGCGGTTTGGGTTTCTGCTGTGGCATGAGTTTGATCCCTGGTCTGAGAACTTCCACATGCCATAGGTGTGGCCAAATGAAAAAAAAAAAGAAGAGAGAGAGAGAGAGATGATAGGTTTTCTTTTCTTTTTCTTTCTTCCGTCACTGCCAACCCCCTGCAGTGACAATGCCAGATCCTTAACCCACTGTGCCAAGGGAACTCCCATCATCTCTTTTATTTACTATTATATTGGAGGATCTAGCTTGCACAATAAGATAAGAAAAAGAAAAGACTTAAGGACTGTAAAGGAGAGAGTAAAATGGTCATTATACACAAAGGACACAACTGTGTGTGCAGAAAATTGAATATTGGGAAGATGTCACTTCTCTCCAAGTGTATTAAAGCCGACACTGCCCAATGAAGATATAATTGACCCATAGATGTAACCGAAAAATTTCTAGTAGCCACATTAAAAAAAAAAAACAGGTAAAATTAAGTTTAATAATACCTTTTATTTAATCTAATACATCCAAAGTATTATTATTTTAGAATGTAATTAGTAGAAACATTGAAATACTTGGGGGGGGGGCTACTAAACCTTCAGAGCCAATGTATGTTTTATGTATCTAGCACATGTGAATTTGGACTAGGCACATTTTAAGCATTATTCACATGTGGTTAGTGGTTACAATAGTGGACTGCGCAGATCCAGATTCAATGTAATCCTAATAAAAACTGAACACATATTTCTGTGGACATCAACATGGTGATTATAAAGTGTGTTTGGAATTTCCAAGAATAGCAAAGGTAATCTTGAAGACCCAAACTGGAAAACATACATCACCATATTAAGATGTGTTACAATACTACATTAAGATAATGTGGTGTTGTTCCCAGGATAGAGAAATGGATCAATGAAACAGATTAGAGTCCAGAAACATATATAGTCACCTGTCTATGACAAAGGTGATCTGACTATGATGAAGGTGACTCCAGGGCACTGTGGAGAGGATGGTTTTTTTAATTAAATGGTGCTTGAACAATGGGATATCCTTTGGGGAAAAAAAATGGATCTTGACTCCTAAGACATTATATACAATAGTTAACTCTAGATGGATTGCATATCTAAATGTGAAATAATAAACCTTTTCTAAGAAAATATAGGAAAATATCTTCATAATCTTAGGAACAGATAAAGATTACTTGAACAGGACATAATAAACCACTGATAAAGGAAAAATTGATAAATGAGACTAAAAAAGATGTACTTACTTCCTCTTGATGGAAGGCAGGAGGCAATGTGGGTGAAGGTGCAAAAGGAGGTGGAGAGATAACCTTCCTTTCCTCTAGTTGTGCCATTATTTCCTTTCGTCTTCGATGTAGCTCATCTAGACTAGGATGCGGCTGGGGAGGAGGAGGAAGCCGGCTATAGGGCGGTTCCTGAAAATGCAAAATCAGTAAAAATTGAAAAAGAATTTCAGGACATACTGATTCACTTAGCACACATTTTAAATAAGCAGCTTGTACACTCATCTTAACACTGGAAATAGCAAGACTTAATAAAACAAAGCAAAACAAAATAAATACTCCCTCCCCGAGCTCTCAGGATTTCCCAAAGAGCTAAATTTAAGATTCTTTTTCCTGGCGAGAGACTATAATTTCTAAATAAACCTGAAAAATATTAATAAAACCATCCAGAATTCAGAAACTAAGGTTAGTCGGAGTGGAGTGGGAATCTTTTTCCTCTTTAAAGGTTAAAAAATAACAACCTATGAAGATTATGAAAAGGTGGAAAAAAAGAAGATACTTTCTTTTAAAAAAATTAATTGATCAAAGGGTTATTACCATGGCAAAATGTTAAGAAAATCACTGTCATAATAACAAGTAATAATCAAAATAAATACAAATAGTAAGAAAAAAAATACAGCATACTCTGGTGTACGAAGGTCTGATCTGAGCTGGGTGAGGAGCCACAGGATAGTAACCCTCCATCTGCTGGTATCTTTCTCTGGATTCTGGTACATAGGATGGTACTGCTGCAGGTGGAATCTCAATGGGTACAGGACTTTCTCGGAAAATCTCCTCTCTTGTGTAAGACTGAGCAGGGTATACTCGACGGCCGTCATAGTGTGGTGGATACATAGGTGGGTATTGTTGTGGCTGTGTGCCATATTGAGAATTTACTACACGATCTGGGAGGTAGGGTGGATAATGATCCAAGTAGGGAGGACCAGGTTCAGGAGCAGATGGTGGAGGTCGGACAAATCGGGACACACACTGTGGTGGTGGAGGGTAGTACATACCTGTACAATACAAAAGAGGAACCAAAAGCAACCATGAGCCAATCTATTTTTCTATTTTTTTTTTTTTTTGGGCTGCACCCCAGGCATATGGAAGTTCCCAGGCTAGGGGTTGAATTGGAGCTGCAGCTGCTGACCTACATCACAGCCACAGCTAACACCAAATATAAGCCATCTGCCACCTACACCACAGCTCATGGCGACGCCGGATCCTCAACCCACTGAACAAGGCCAGGGATGGAACCCACATCCTCAGGAACACTAGTCTGCTCTTTTCTGCTGAGCCACAATGGGAACTCCAATCTATTTTTCTAGTTAAGATTTTTCCTTTTAAAATATCTCAACACTAAGGAATTAAAAAACCACTTATTTTGTAAGATGCTTTTCCCTCTGCTTATGTATTCGGGCTAGCTTTATGAAAAATAACAAGCAAAAATCATCCATAAGTTATTGAAAATACCAATCTACTTATAGTCTACAACAGTAAACTCTCTCAATTGTTTGACTGTCTTTCTGATGAGCCTTAACACACTGCAAACACTGGAAAGCAAAACAACAAAACAAAACAAAAACAAAAAATTTCCCTGAGGTTTAGGTTCCACAAATCACTCATATGCATAACTTCTGAATGCAAAATTGAGTTAACTGGAAAGAGATGTGGCCCACAAAAGAGCCAATCTTCTTGGGCAGATCTAGTAGCTAAATGCATAGCTTCAGAGTTCTCGAGACAACTGTGGCAGTAGCTTCCCAATTTCCAGACATTTGTCTCAATTGATGAGTTCCTTGTGCTAGCAATTAGGACCAAAGTTTCCTATTTCTATTGCTTCACCATTGTAACAGGTTCTCTCTCAGCAGCTAGTTCTGGTACTCATTCCTCCAGACCTAGCTTAAGATTGGTTCCTTAGCACTTTCACTGATTTTGTAGCATTTAAACTCTTCGCATTAACCCTCTTTCTGATAATACAGCTAGAATGATTTCTGATATCTGAAATTAAACTTTAACCAATACAGTGTATTTAAAGTCAACTCAACAAAAGTAGTTGGGTCTTTCCTGCAATGAATGGTCAATGGAAAGACACAGATCAACTTTCATCATATTCTTACATGTATTTATCATTATTTTTACACATAGTACCCTATCAACTTAAAACTTTTTTGAAATCATAAAAGACATTCCTGATTCAAAACTAAGACAGCTCTGGGAAAAGAAAATGAAGAAATCCTGAGAATATAGTTTAAAAAATACTAACACTACATTGTTTCTGAAAGAAAGATTCCATACTTTAGTTTAAAAGCAAATGTTTATTTTTCCATATAAATTACATATGTGATTCATATGTCATTCATTCTCTACACCTAGTATTAACCTTAAAACTGGCTAATTTTCCAATTTTCTACACTTGTCTATTTTCTCAAATACTTTCTTCTTTCTCACTGCACTAATCCAGACCTCAACACTCACACCTGGATTAACAAGTTTCCTTACTCCTCTTTGACTCTAGACTCTCATCTTTACAATCATTTGTAAACTTCTTTCTATTTCCAATACCTCTATTTAGGACATTCTTCCATAAAGTCTTTTGATTCCTCAAGTTCTCAATGATCTCCCTTGAGTCTTGCAGTTAACTTCTACCACACTAATATTAGCCACCACAACTGAATACTTCATTTTAAACACACATTATACCCTCATACATGTAATTTCCTATTCTTTACTAATATTCTATACTATAAACTCACTAGAGGTATGCATATTGCATTTTTTCATACATACAGGGCCTAGAAAAAATATCAGGTGACAAATGAAAGGAAAAGAAAACATACTGTGTGTTTAGCTTTTATCCACCATAATACCTAATACTTTTTTCATGCTTGAAGCAAATTTTGGTCAGGAAAGTATATACTGCCTCAGCGAATTTCCACTGTCTATCTGGATAACATATTTCCATAAAAATATGAAGATAATTAATATACAACTGCCTTTAGTAATCAGGGCAATTTGCTTTTCATAGTTTTGCTTCATACTATTTAGTTGATCATAAAATCTCAATTTTTCCAAGTATTAAAAAATCCATTTATTTATTTTGAGGAGGCTACTGAGAACATAATCACTTTTACTTCAAATCATTCTCATAACTCCTATGAAAAGTGAGCAACATAAATGAAAGATCATTACCCTGCTGATAAGGTGCTGGTTCAAATGGTGGAGCAGTTCCTCTGGGATCTTGGTAATAAACATCTGCCTGCTGTGCTGGATATATCTGAGAACCTCGTGGTACCATCTGAAGTGGTTTGGTGACAGGTATAGGGGGCAGGTCTGCTGGCCCTCTTGGAGGTACAGGATGTGGATTCACAGGCAGGGCGGAAATACTCTTAGGGACAGATTCTAGCCTATGGGAGCAAGATTCTGCAAGTCAATTTTAAAGTCTTGAAAATACTTCTAATGTACACAAATTGTTAAATCTAAAAAAAATCACCATAGTTTGCGAAACTGGTTTCTTCCAATAGCCATTCCTTCTGAAAAATTTGTAAACTTTGATCTTATTTCACAAATGCTAAATGTTTCTAAAAAATCACTGGCACAGGAAATAGAAATAAAACACAACAAAATAAAGCCCCTTAAATAAGGATTTCTTCCCCACAAAACAAAATATTGATTATTCTTTCTCCCCTCTACTTTATGTCTATAAAGAAACTACTTTAAATAAAAGTTAGGTAAAACAACGTACAGGTCAGGAGGGGATCCAGGGGCACTACTGCTCAGGTGATCTATCTTTCCTGGTTTCAGACTAGAATCGTAGCTAGGGTCTGTCCCTCGTGGAATCAGCTGTGTCACTGTATTCCCCGCTGATACAATTCCATTTGGCAGAGCAGGGGGTTTTCTGCTAGGCAGATCCACTGCAGCTTCATCTGGAAGGATAGCTGCTGAAGGCAGGCCCACCTCATTAAGTTGACCCAAAGAGGCACTCAGGGGTCTTCTGGGAACCAGGCGTTTGTTCATTTTACGAAATCTATATAAAAAGCAAGGCAAACACCAAAAATCAAAACTGTAAAAGCAAAAGCAAGATCACGAACTAAAATGTATTTAAGATAAAGAGTTAAAAAAGGAAAAGACTCCCAACACATTTTCTAGACATTCTCTTGAAACACTAGCTCTATCAACTTGAAAACCTGTGAGGAGTTCCTGTCATGGCTCAGTAGAAACAAATCTGACTAGCAAACACGATGATGCAGGTTTAATCCCTGGCCTCGCTCAGTGGTTTTGAGGATCCAGTGTTGCCGTGAGCTGCGGTGTAGGTTGCAGACACGGCTCAGATGCCCTGTGGCTATGGCTGTGGCGTAGGCCAGCAGCTATAGCTCTGATTCAACCCCTTGCCTGGGAACTTCCATATGCTACAGGTGTGGACCTAAAAAAATAAACGAAAAAACCCTAGGGACAACCTAAAATGTAGTGAGAAATGAATAGTAGTGAATAATAGTGCTGGAGGCCAGGGATCAAACCCAAATCCTCATAGACACTAGTTGGGTTCATTTCCGCTCAGCCACAACAGGAACTCCTGACTAATCCCTGTTGAAGACTTCCCTCCTGTCCCGAATTTTCCTGGCTATTAGCATATATTTTTTCTTCCAAATGAATGATTTTCTTAGGTCCCCCAAATCATCATGTTAAGATTCTAACTGGGGGAGTTTATGTTGTCTTGCAGCAGTAATCAACTGACTAGTATCCATGAAGATAAGGGTTTGATCCCTGGCCCTCCTCAGTGGGTTATGAATACAGCCTTGTATGAGCTGTGGGGTAAATTGCAGACTTGGCTCAGATCTGGAGTTGCTGTAGTTGTGCCATAGGTAGGCCAGCAGCTGCAGTTCTGACTGACCCCTAACCTGGGAGCTTCCATATGCTGCAGTAGTAGCCGTAAAAAAAAAAAAAAAAAAAATCCAAATTGGGATTTCTGTTTAAGAGAGAATAGAACTTTTACGACGACATTTTTTTTTTTTTTGCTTTTTTTAGGGCTGCACTGACAGCATATGGAAGTTCCCAGGCTAGGGGTAGAATTGGAGCTACAGCTGCCAGCCTATGCCACAGCCACAGCAACACAGGACCCAAGCCATGTCTGTGACCTACACCACAGATCACAGCAATGCCAGACCCTTAGCACACTGAGCAAGGCCAGGGATCGAATCTGCACCCTCACGGATCCTAGTTGGGTTACCACTTGAGCCATGATGGGAACTCCCTATAATGACAATTCCGAACCAAGAACCTGGTATACTTTTTCATTTACTCAATTCTTATGTTCCTAGATAGTTTACTAATTCAATTCAATATAGATCCTGGATATTACTTATTAGTTTATTTTTTGGTATTTATCTTTTTTTGTTTTTAATGCTAATGCAAAAGGGATCATTATTAATGGCACCTCAATTTTTAACTGCTTATGTTTCCCTTTTTAGTTTATATGAGAGCAATTCATTTTTGTAAACTAATTTTCTTTTAGCCTTACTAAATTCTTGTTTCTTTTGTTTCTAGTATTCCTCTTGAGTTTCCCCATGTAATGATATTGGCTATTTTATTCTCTTGTTTACAGCTATTACTTCCAGAATGTTAAATAACTGTTTTTACTAAAAAAAAAAAAATATTTCTCATAATTTTGTCTCTAATAAGACTGAATCTATTAATTTAATACCAATTAAGCACCATGCTATCATGCTGGCTTTTGATTTGATGTAATTATCATGTGGGGAAAATGTCTATGATATTTTTGTTCTACTAAGGGATCTTGACCTATTACAGACATTAGATTTTATTCAAATGCCTTTTGGCATCTCTGGGTATGATTATATGGTTATCGCATCCATTCTTCTCTAACCCACAGTAATTATACTGTACAATCTCTGCACTTGGTAATGTCTATTTTAATATATTACTGAATTATAAGTTTTAATATTTGGGACTTAAGAAATATTAACATATGAGATAGATTTGTAGTTTAATTGTGCTACCTTTGTAAAATTTAGTGTCAGTGTTACACTGATTTTATAAAAGAATTAAGAGGTTTTCCTTTCCATTTACCATGTGCTGGAAATTTAACATCACTTGAAATTCAAAAAAAATCTGTGAAACTGAGCCTGGCAATAAATTATTTTTTTTCAGGGCTGCACTTATGGCATATGGAAATTCCTAGGCAGGCTAGGGGTTAACTCAGAGCTGTAGCTGCAGCCTATGCCACAGCCACAGCCACACCAGGTCTGAGCTGCACCTGTGACCTACACCACAGCTCACAGCAATGCCGGATCCTTAACCCATAGAGTGAGGCCAGGGATTGAACCCGAATCTTTGTGGATACTACTTGGGTTCTTAACTTGCTGAGCCACAATGGCAATTCCTGTAAATAAATTCTTTTCTTTCTTTTTTAAAAAAATTGCAGTATAGCTGATTTACAATGTTGTGTTAATTTCTGCCTTACAGCAAAGTGATTCTGTTACACATTTATATACACTGTTTAGAAAACATTCTTTTCCATTATGGTTTATCACATGACACTGAATATAGTTCTCTGCACCATACCGTAGGATTTTGTTGTTATCCCTTTCATGCAAATTTTTCCATCAAAAATGCATTATTCAATTAGTTAAAATCAAAGTTGATGAACACTGTTAGAATTTTAATTTTTACTTATTGATTCCATCTTATTCTGTAACAAGTTATTAGGAGGTGTTCCCTCATGGCTCAGTGGGTTAACGACCCAGTATTGTCACTGCTGTGGCTTGGGTTTGATCTCTGGCCTGGAAACTTATGCATGCCACAGGTGAGAGCAAAAAACAAACACACACTGATTATTAATAAAAAAAAAAAAGTAAAAAAAAACAAGAGTCTGATGATTTTAGCACTTACTTTTCCAGTTCCTCCTGTGAGTGTGCAAATGTACAGCTGGCCCCACGAGGACATCCTCCTCTCTGCTTCATGTCTCGACACATGTATGTTTTATATTTGCTATGCTGTGGAGGCTAAGATCAAAATGAAAACTTGAGCCATTAAAAAAAAAATGTATGTTCATGTAGCCATTTTTGGATCTTGATAATCTAGATGAATAACTCAGACTAATTCATACACTTAGCTAGACTGCCCAGATCAAAAGAGCTGAAAAGCAATCCTGTCTGAACTGAGGTCTTAAAGAGTCCAAAAACAGATTAAATAAATGTAGTCCTGATTTTTTCTTTTTATGTTTTGCTTTTTAGAGCCACAGGTGTGGCAGCATTTAGAAGTTTCCAGACTACGGGTCGAATCAGAGCTAGAGCTGTCAGCCTCTACCACAGCCACAGCAATGTCAGATCAGAGCTGCGTCTGTGACCTGCACTGCAGCTTGCGGCAACACTGGATCCTCAACACACTGAGAAAGGCCAGGGATCAAACCTGCGTCCTCATGGATACTAGCTGGGTTTGTTTCCAGTGAGCCACAACAGAAACTCCCTGATACTTTAATATTAATTATCAAACATGTAACATTACATAAATTCTTAATTCTTTCTCATGTGGATTCTATGATTGTCTTTTCAACGTTTTATAGTGAACAAACCATTGGAATTTAAGACTTGATATTTAGACTGTCTTTTAATATTTGTCTTGGACAATGTACAATATAGTTATATTTATAATTATGTTTCCTTATAATACACTACAAATCTACAACAGGCAGAACTTAAAGTTAATATTATCTCTGCAACATTCTTCATAATGTCTAAAATATATATATATATATATATATATATATATATATATTTTTTTTTTTTTTTTTTTTTGGCCATACTGGTGGCATGTGGAAGTTCCTGGGCCAGGGACTGAACACATCCATAGCAGCAAGCTGAGCAGCTACAGTGACAACACCAGATCCTAACCCACTATGCCACAAAAGAACTCTGAGTTTTCCTAATTTCTGAATCATAAAAGAAAGCTCTGATCTGTGCTTAGATTGGGAAAATTGTGTCCATATTATTCTGTGTAGCAGGACACTTTTAATATATAGTGAACTTAACATATTCTGAGGGCAAAATGAGATTATTGGAAGTAAAATTAAAAACCCTAGCCAGGAGTTCCTGTCGTGGTGCAGTGAAAACAAATCTGACTAGGAACCTTTAGGTTGTGGGTTTAATCCCTGGCCTCGCTCAGTGGGTGAAGGATCCCGTGTTGCCATGAGCTGTGGTCTACGTCACAGATGCAGCTCAGATCTGGCGTTGTTGTGGCTGTGGTGTAGGCCGGCAGCTGTAGCTCCGATTAGACCCCTAGCCTGGGAACCTCCATATGTCTCAGGTGCGGCCCCAAAAAGCAAAAAAACCCAAAAAACCAAAAACCAAAAACAAACAAACAAACAAAAAAAAACACAACCTCTAGCCATAACACAGCTATCTTACTTTACTGACATATATTTTACTTTGAAGTATTTGAGTAAAATTTTGCCCACTTGGCATAACAGACATTACAAGTGAAAAAAATACTTAAATACTAATCAGAAAAGGCATTTGCAAAATATGTAAACAGTATTGGAGAGATACAGCATTAGAGCTAAAAAGTGGTATCTACTATCAAATTGAAATGCAATAATAACAAAAGAGAATAATTTTACATAAATGGAGTACCTTGAGCACAGACTCAAATGCTGTTATGTCCAAACATTCCACCACAACATTAGACCAATGAAGATCATTTAATTTCAGTGTTGTTAGATAAAATTCCTAGACTAATCCATACACTGGCTGTTAACTATCAAACTATATAAATCATAATTTTTGTTACATTCTTCATGATGTTTAATGGAACAGGGAGCTAAAAATAGGTTTTTAATTTTTAGTTTGATTTCTAGTTTTCACAGAGTCTCAAAATATTCATGTCGTCTTGTTGGTTTTGTTTGTATCTGTAAGGATGGTCACAGTGCCTTACTCACCTGCTGTTGATCTGCTCCTTTTTTGCTGTGATTCTGGATATAATCAACCAGGCCATGTACCACTGTACGCACAGCAACCAGCCCATTTTCTAGCTGTTCCCAAGTAGGAGGAGGAGCATCTACAAAACAAAGCAAAAAATTTTAAGTATTTTTATTCAATGTTCTGCCCAATATTAGTAAAGGAGTTAGTGTTAGCCCTTCAGTGAAATCAGTAAATGTTTTGTATAGCTTTTCATGAGCTTATTCACCTAAACATCCTTTTAATTTATTTCATTTTTAAATTTTTGTCTTTTTAGGACTGTACCTGTGCATACGGAAGTTCCCACGCCAGGGGTCGAATTGGAATTGTAGCTGCCAGCCTATACCACAGCAACAGCAACACTGGATCCAAGCCATGTCTGCAACCTACAATCACACCTCGTGGCAACACCGGATCCTTAACCCACTGAGCAAGGCCAGGGATCAAACCCAAATCCTCATGGATACCAGTTGGGTTTGTTACCACTGAGCCACAATGGGAACTCCCTAAACATCATTTTAAAGGAATAAATATATTCTTTTAAAGCTGGGGTTGCAAACTGAAATAACTACAGGAATAGTGAAGGTGACATAAAGAAATTAAGTAGGCCAGATAATAAATTGGGAACTGTTATCAGACCATCATTGTTGAAAATGACAATAGTGACAGAGACTGTTGAACCGAAGAGTATGTCCTTACAGCTAAGGTTACGATTACTATTCAACTGTAGCTGATTGTTGTTATGTGAAGATGCAAGGCAGATACACCACTATTTTCCGGAAAAAATGAAATTTGAGATTTTCATGTAAAATTATCTAGTTTTTAAGTGTTGAGAGTATCATGCAGACCAACACTTTATGGATCAAAAAAACGTAACTATAGCTGCCTACAGCCATCAATCTGTAATGTCTATTTTGAAATTTTAAAAAATTTTTTGTGTAAACAGGATAATAAAAAGTTTACTAGAAGAACTATTATATAAAGCAACTCTGTTATATACCCTCTTCATTTAGTAAGTACTGTGATCTTATAAAGGTAAAAATTAATTATAAGGCTAAATATGAAGTGTTTTCTAAAGGAAATATAAAATGAAATGAGAACACATAATGTAGAAATGAGTTGTTTTTGCAAGACTGAAAAATTTCTAGGTGATGGCATTTGAACTAGGCTTTAAAGGACACGTGGAATTTCAACAGAAAAATAAAGGATGGAGATACAAAGTAAACAGTCATCTTTGAAGTATTTTATGGAACATCTACTATTTCAGGTATTATTCTACTTGCTGGAAGCAGTAGCAATCAAACAAAAATCTCTATTATGTCCAAGCAGAAGAGCCAGACAATAAATAAAATAATCAAAATACAGAATATTTAGATAATGATTAACTGAATAAATAGAGCAAAAAAAGGGAGTGGAACAGGTATGTGTAAAATTTTAGACAGGGTGGCCTCTTTGAGAAGGTTACCTCTGATAAAGACCTGAAAATAGGGGTAGAGTATGTCTTGTGGATATAATAGGATGAGAAGAAAAATATTCTAAGAACTGGAAGAGTAAGAGCAAAGGCCTCAATATAGGAGTATGCCTGGCATGTTTGTGGAGGTAAAATCTGGAATGAATTAGGTGGGAAAAAAGTAAAAGAAATTGGGAGAGAGATAAAGGAAGACCAGATCATGTGAGGCCTGGTAGGTCATAGAAAAGCCTGGCTTTTACTGAGCGTGGAAAGTACTGGAGAGTTTTTGAGCAGAGGGATAACAGGATCACTCTGGCTCTTGTGCTAAAACCAGACAGCAGGAGACTATTCCTTAATCCATGAAGAGAGAGGAGGGTGGTGGCAGTGAAGGTGATAAGTAGATGAATTCTGAATGGATTTTAAAGGTAGGGCCTCTATAGGATATGCTGATAGATCAGAAGTACCTTGTGAGAAAAAGAAGAGTTGTTATCTCCAAGGTGTTAGGACTAAGAAATGGAAGGATGGAATTGCCACTACCGGGGATGGTAGATGGATGGGGGTTGTAATTCACTTTTGAAATTCTTTTTTTGGTGGTGGTGGGGGGCTGTGCCTGTAGTATGTAGAAGTTTCCAGGCTAGGAACTGAAAACCCGATGCTGTAGCAGCAACCCAAGCCACTGAGACAAAACCAGATCCTTAACCTGCTGTACCACAAGAGAAGGCCTTGACATTCTTGTTAGATATTCAAGTGTAACCATTGGATACTGAGTAGGCAGGTTGACATACCAAAGAATTCACCAAGAAGGTTTGGGCTGTACATACCATGTTATATAGATTCTAAAACACCATCAATCGAAACACCATTGTTTTATGTGCTACCAAAACAGAAAAGACTGCTAATTAACACATCATTAATTATACAAATGTATCCCAATTTCGGAAATGCTAAAATCTGAAAAAAAGTAGGCTTCAGAAATGATGAAATATAGTAAATGTGTGAGTAATATAAATAATATTTAAAGCTATGAGACTAGATGAGGTTACCTAGGAGCTGAGTATAAATAGAAAAGAGAAGGCATACAAGAATTACATTCTGGAAGCCTCCAAGGGTTAGAGGGTATAGGGGGTCGGGCAGGGGGGAGGTTAGAAGATATGAAAAAAAAAAAAAAAGAATTTAGAGGTTATGGAGATGAGAAGAAATCGGCAAAAGAGGCTAAGAAAGAGGGTCCAATAAAGTAAGAAGAAAACTAAGAGAGTGTGGTGGTGGTCTGGAAGCCAAGTGAAAAGAGTGGTACAAGGAATAGAGAGTGAACAAAGTTAAATGCTGCTAACAGGTCAAAGGAACGAAGAATTTCCATTTGGAATTAGCCCCATCATTTGTGACCTCGACAAAAACAATTCTAATTGAGTGGTAGAGATAAACGCCTGTATGGAGTATTTAAGAAAGTGCTATAAAAAGGAGAGAACTGGAGTGGTAGATAGATGGTAAATGGTGTCAACACTGGGTTCTGAAGAGAGGGACAACAGTATGTTTGTATGTTGATAGAGATACTCTAACAGAGAAGGCAAACTCCAGACATAAGAAACAGAGGATACTAGAGGGGTATATCAAAATGACATTAGTATAAGAGAGAGGGTGGCCTTAGCTAGAAGTACAGACATATGTAGTGAGTTTGTGACATGCTTTTCTGATTGCTCAGAATGATCAAAGCACAGAAGTGGAGGAGTTCCTGTCCATGGCTCAGTGGTAACGAACCTGACTAGTACCCATGAGGACATGGGTTGGATCCCTGGTGTCACTCAGTGGACTAAGGACCTGGTGTTGCCATGAGCTGTGGTGTAGGTTGCAGATACAGCTCAGATCCTGTGTTGCTGTGGCTGTGGCGTAGGCTGGCAGCTAGAGCTCCTATTTGACCCCTAGCCTGGGAACTTCCATATGCCATGGGTGTGGACCTAAGAAGTTAAAAAAAAAAAAGAAAAAGCACAGAAGTGGAAAAAAGAAAATTACTGTGTTCTAGGAATAGATCTTAACTGGTTTGATTAAGCAATTTTGGTAGTAAAATGACTATCACGCTCAAGAGTTCCAAACCTTACTCTATACGCAATGGGGTGTCACTGAAAATTTACAAGTGTAGAAATAAGATCAGAGATGCGATTTACTTTGCAGCAGTAAGTATACTGCATTGGAAGAATTAAAAGGAGAGAAGAAAAGGAAAGGCATTTAGTCTCAGGAAAAGGAATGAGGTTCATACTGAGGCAGTATCAATAGGTACGGAATAGAGAGATATTGTGATAGTACAGATAAATCCCATTGTCTGAAATGCTATGTAAATGAAAGGAAAAGATAGGAAGACAAAAGACTCAGATGGAAAATCTCAGAAAATATTTGGAAAAGTAGGTCTGGAGTGATGAAAAGATAATAGTGATAGAGATATTTGGGAGTCTATTACCTATAAAGAACTAATACCTACCTGATGCTGAGAATGAATGACCATCACCAATAGAGAGGGCAGAAAAAACAGAATTCTAAGAACACAACCAGCCTATTCCTTAGGGGGCAGGAGAAGAAAGAGTGGTCAAAATAAAAACAACATGCATTCAGACAGGTCAGAAGAGAATCATAAAGCTTCAGAAAGATAATATATCAGAAAAGTTTTTATATCAAGGATGCAGTCAACAACATTATCAAATGTTGCAAATCAAGTAATTTTTAAGGACAGAAAAGATGACTTTGGAATTAGAAACTAGGAAATTTCTACTGAATGTTAAGAGTTTTAGTTGAGTAGTAGGAAGAAACATAGGGAATAGCAATGGGATATAATCTAACATATCCCACATGTAAGTATCAGGTGAAAATAAGGGCTGGGTGACCTTCAGGTCAAGGAGGAGTAGGAAATGGGACAAAGTATACATGGGAAAGAGGTTATGTGATGGAACTAGATATAGTAGAAAAGGGAAAGGTGGAACCAAAAAAAGGTAACTAAGTACATATGGTATAGAAAAAAATGAGAAAACCTGTCAAAAGGGATGAAAATGGTAAAATACAGCACAATTTTGTGATGGGAGGAGGAGGAAATATAAAGGATCCCAGAGAGAAACTATTTTCCTTCTGAAGTGTACGGCATAGTAAAAAGTATTAAATAAATACTAGTTGAAGTAATAAAGAGACAGACAAGACTGGGGCCAGAAACTTAAGTCCTACAGAAAAGATTCGGATTTACTACTCTAGGAAATGCTAAAGGAATATAATAAGAGATAATTAAAAGAATCACTGAACAGCACTAAGGCACATAAAAAATAGTCCATTAACCTCCCCTGGATTTACCTGGACTAGGATCAATGTTTGCTAATAGCTCCAAATGAGGTCTTAGTCGATTCAAGTTTGCTGGATCTCCAGTCCGCTGGAGAGCAATTGTTAGTTCCTGGACACTTTGTGCAAAAGAGGCTGGGGTCTGCAACTTAAAAAAAGGTAAATATTAACTTCTCCAAAGACCGTATAAGTTTTTAAAAATAAAGATTTACAATATAATCATTTTGTGATTTATTACATTTAACTTTTACCCTCCTACACATCCCATGCCTTGTCCAGTTTGGATTACTTGCTCCTGAACAAACCCTGCACTTCTCTGCATCTACCGGTTGGCGTGTTGACTGGTATACTTTATACTCTCTTTCCTCTGCCATCATATTCTTTAATTGTGAGATTTTCTCAACTCTTCAACTTGGAAGTACTCTTTACATTTCATGTTCTTACAGCACTAAGTTTGGCTTCCGGGGTCCTTCCAAATAACTGAATTTGGAAATACAGTCTAGAGATAATGCTATACAACAGCCAGAATAATGAAAGTGAACTCAAACTGAGTCTGAATTCAAGTTCCATCACTGACCAAGGATTATGACATCAGATACAGCCTATACAGACTTGATCTATAGTCCATCTGCTGTACAGACTAAATAATTTCAAAAGTTCATTCCAGCTAAAGAAAAAAAACCCTATGTTGGTTTGGGATTCTTTGAAGATATCAGGCTGTGTATTTTCCTAAGGCTTAATGACACATGTACTTGCTGGCCATTACATACGACTTTTAAAGGGGAAAAAAAAAAAAAAGGTGATAGCAAGCAAGGGTTCTTAGAAACATTAGGCCCTCTGTGTAGTTTATTAATATAGATGAGGGCCACTCGCACTTTTTGAAATGGACTGCATTCTGTCTATGGAATGTGTATCTATCTAAATAAACTTGCTTTCACTTAAAATATATACCTGTATATTTATATGAAAAATTTTCCCACCCCATCCGAAGGCCATTCTAAAAGATAATTTTTTAAAAAGCATACATTTTATTTTTATTTATTTGTTTTTGTTTTAGGGCTGCACCTGTGGCATATGGAAGTTCCCAGGCTAGGGGTCAAATCAGAGCTATAGCTGCCAGCCTACGCCATAGCCACAGCAACATGGGATCCAAGCCTTGTCAGCGACTTACGCCATACTCACAGCAACATCGGATTCCTGACCCACTGAGTGAGGCCAGGGATCGAATCTGCATCCTCCTGGATACTGGTCGGATTCATTTTCACTGCAGCACAACAGGAACTCCCCATCTTATTTTTAGTCTTTTTAGGCCGTACCCATGGCATATATAAGTTCCCAGGTTAGGGGCTGAATTGGAGCTGCAGCTTCCAGCCTACACCACAGCCACAGCAACGCAGGATCAGAGCCACATCTGTGACCTACACCGCAGCTCATGGCAATGCTGGATCCTTAACCCACTGAGCAAGGCCAGGGATTGAACCCATGTCCTCATGGATACTAGTTGGGTTTGTTACCACTGAGCCACGACAGGAATCCCCCCCCCAAAGCACACATTTTAAAAATATGGAATAACACAACTAATTAAAATGTTGATATGGAGTTCCCTGATGGCCTAGCCATAAAGGGTGTGGGGTTGTCACTGCTGTGTTTTTACCATTGAGACTTAACAAATACATTTCCATTAAAATTTTTTAAAAGAAATTAAATGTTATTTAATAGCTGAAGAGAGTCTGTCTGTCCTGACATATAATTTTAATGGCGATGTACCAGTGTTCTGAGCAGATATATTTTTTATATATTTTTTCTTCAGGTACAGCTGATTTATAATGTGTTAATTTCTGCTGTACAGCAAAGTGATTCTTTTTTCAATATATTCTTTTCCATTATGGTTTATCATAGGACACTGAATATAGTTCTCTGTGCTACACAGCAGGACCTTGTTGTTTATCCCTTCTGTGTATAATAGCTTACATGTGCTAACCCCTACTTCCCATGTCATCCCTCTCACAACACCCTCCTCTTCCTTGGCAACCACAAGTCTGTGCTCCTAGTCCATGAGTCTGTTTCTGTCTTGTAGATAGATTGATTTGTGTCACGTTTTAAATTCCAGATATAAGTGATATATCATATAGTATTTGCCTTTCTCTTTTTGACTTAGTATGATAATCTCTAGTTTCATCCATGTTCTGAGCAGATCCATCTTAACTTCTTTACCTTATTTTGTCCTTTGTAAATAATATAGCAATTAATACCTTTGAGTTCATAACCTTTTTGAAAGTTTGGATTATTCCCTTAAAATAAATTCCTGGAAAAACTAAGTCAAATTCCTGATCAAAAGACATGAATATTTTGAAGTTTTATACACTGACAAATTGTTTACCAAAAGATTTGTAATTCATTTTACAAACCATCAGCAATGAATCAAAATACATGTTTCTTTACAAATTTAACAGGCAATACTTGGCATATCACTGTTTTAAACATGTATTTAATTATTATTGGTGATTATCCCCCAAATTAGATATACTTCCTCTTTGTAAACTGTTAATTCATGTTTTTTTGGTCTACTAATTTCTTTTTTTTTAATCACTTTTTTTTTTTTTGCAATACACTTTATTTTAATTTTTTTTGTCTTTTTGCCATTTCTTGGGCCACTCCCGTGGCATATGGAGGTTCCCAGGCTAGGGGTCGAATCGGAGCTGCAGCCGCTGGCCTACACCAGGGCCACAGCAACGCAGGATCCGAGCCGAGTCTGCAACCTACACCACAGCTCATGGCAACGCCGGATCATTGACCCACTGAGCAAGGGCAGGGACCGAACCCGCAACCTCATGGTTCCTAGTCGGATTCGTTAACCACTGCACCATGACGGGAACTCCTACTTTGCTTTTCTTATCACCTTAATAAACCCTCTATTTGCAGTGTCCATACAGTAGCCATTAGCAACAAAAGCCTATTAAAAATTGTAAGTAAAATAAAAATTTTAGTTCATCAGTCACATGTCAAATATTTAATAGCCAAATGTGGTTAGTGATTACCATATTGGACGATACTGTATACAGAACATTTTCATTATCACAATAAGGTCTACTGCTCTATATAAGATGTCACGATGCAAAGTTCACTCAGCAATTTGGTTATATGAAGGTTTAAGATATTAATTCAAATTACTTGGAGTTCCCTTCACAGAGCAGCAGAAATGAATTTGACTAGGAACCAAGAGGTTGCAGGTTCGATTCCTGGCCTCGCTCAGTGGGTTAAGGATCTGGCGTTGCCATGAGCTGAGGTGTAGGTCACAGACATGGCTTGGATCCTACACTGCTGTGGCTGTGGCGTAGGCTGGCAGGTGTAGCTCGGACTAGATCCCTAGACAGGGAACCTCCATAGGCTGCAGGTGCAGCCCTAAAAAGCAAAATAAATAAATAAATATTAAAAACCATTGCAATTTTCCCTTAAAATAAAAAAAAAAAACCCAAAACCAAATTACTGCTTATGATGTGAGAAAATTATTACAATATATTATAATCTGTCAATTGCCTAATTTCAGACCTAGAAGGTTTTTTTTCTTTTTCTGCCTTTTTGCCTTTTCTAGGGCCACACCTGTGGCATATGGAGGTTCCCAGGCTAGGGGTTGAATTAGAGACAAAAAAATAAATAAAAAAAATAAAAATGACCAAAAAAAGGGGGTGGGGTGGGGGTGAGGGGAAACCGAATATTCTGAAAAGAGGTTTAGTGCTTAGGAGTATGGATTCTAGAGTCAGAATCCAAGTTAAAATCCAGCTCTGTCACTTATTACCTCTTTTATCCTAAAGAAATATACTTAACCTCCCTCTGTCTTGTTTTTTAAAAAGGCTGTTGAAGAGGACCAAATGAATTTTTTTTTTTTTTTTTTGGTCTTTTTGCCTTTTCTAGGGCCGCTTCCGCGACATATGGAGGTTCCTAGGCTAGGGGTCCAATCAGAGCTGCAAGTCACCAGCCTATGCCAGAGCCACAGCAATGTGGGATTCAAGCTGCATCTGCGACCTACACCACAGCTCAGGCAACGCCGGATCCTTAACCCACTGAGCAAGGCCAGGGATTGAACCTGCAACCTCATGGTTTCTAGTCAGATTCATTAACCATTGAGCCACGATAGGAACTGCCCAAATGAATTATTTAAAACCACCACAAACACAGTAAGCTCTCAGTAAGTGTTAAATATTATTTCACTTAGGCTACTCTTACATATTGACATTATTTCTCTAAATTAAATGTAGGGTAGACTAATATATAATCACCTCTATAGTTATAATTACTTCAGATAAAATAGTAAAAATCAAGGAAAAGAGTAAAAATTTAAAAAGTTATTGAACATAATATATTTCTACATGGCACTTTAAGGCTTCTATATAGCACTTTCATATATTTCATATTGAATTACAACAAAACCAGTTTAAGTATTACTCTAGTTGTGTTTGTTTTTTGGGCTGTGCCTGCAGCATGCAGAAGTTCCCAGGCCAGGGGATCAAACCCTGATCACAGCAGCAACCCAAGTAACTGCAGTGACAATGCCAGATCCTTACCCTCTGAGCCACATGGGAACTCCAGTATTACTCTAGTTTTTAGAGAATTAAATATAGCTCTAAGAGTCAGAAATAGTGGACACTGACCTAAAATTGGTGTGTACTCAAATGATCTTTTCATCATAACAAAAAACAAAGTAGAAATAACTTTACTGAAAATTTGATCAAACCTAGAATGGTTGGTAACTTATTATGTGAAATCATTCTGGCTAAGAAGAGAAGAAACCTCAATGCAGACATCTTTCAGGCCATTAAATGGCTGCTCCAAGAAAACAAAAAAGGCATTTTGAAAATGGGTTTAACTAACACTAATCAAAACTCAGAAAACAAAAGAAAGGAGAGAGGCAATAATAAAACAGATATGGGAGACGCAAAGGAATCTGACAGAGCACTGGATAAAAGACTGAAACATAATCAAAATCAAATCTTACATGAATATTGTCAAAGATACCTCAATAAAAAACCATTTGAAAGAGTTCCTGTTGTGGCTCAGTGGTAATGAACCCGACTAGCATCCATGAGGACACAGATACTATAGGATCCAGCATTGCCATGAGCTGTGGTGTAGGTCACATCTGTGGCTCAGATCTGGCATTGCTGTGGCTGTGGTGTAGGCTGGCAGCTGTGGCTACGATTTGACCCCTAGCCTGGAAACTTCCATATGCCATGGGTGTGGCCCTAAAAAGAAAAACCAAACCAAACCAAAAAAAAAAAAAAAAAAAACTTTATATGAACAAACTAGTGTTAAGGTGTGACCTTATGACATGACACCCAGCTACAGTGAATACAATTTATAAGGACCTGACATACAATATTTTCTTTAATATGCATTTGATATACAAATGAATTACCAAATCATGAATAATAAAAACTCCGAGATTAGTTCAAGAAGGAAGAACAAACCAGAGTCTACCTTGTCAATAATAGACTGCATATGAGATTTGTGAGACTGGTCTCCATAAAGCAAAGAGGACCACTGGTCAGGTGCAATTCGTAAGCCTGCTTCCATAGCAATCTGCACTATCTGGGAGTCATGTTCTCGACGCAGAGCTTCATAGGTTCTAAATTCTTCTTTCAGCTGCATCAACGAAGAGTCTTCATCACGTTTGGTGACCTATTAAGACACATGTAATCCCCCAGAGTCAGATAAGAAACAAACAGGGTTTATACTTTATATGATAAGTATAGATATGTAAATCCTTTGGAAAAAGGAAATATGTAATAATTCTGAAAAACAATGTTTCTTCTTCCTATCTGTGATTTATTACTTTGCCTGGTATTGAGCTAGCTGGTACCATAATTGAAAGAGCTTCAGATGATGGTATAATTCTAAAGATGACTAATTTGTACTTGGTTTAATTATCCATGGAGTTTGTAAGTTAGGACACCATAAGAAAGGGCAAATTATAGAGTTCCCATTGTGGCTCAGTGGTAATGAACCCAACTAATATCCATGAAGATGTGGGTTTGATGCCTGGCCTTGCTCAGTGGGTTAAAGATCCAGCGTTGCCGTAAGCTGTGGTGTATGTTGCTGACGCAGTCAGATCTGGTGTTGCTATGACTGTGGTGTAGGCTGGAAGCTACAGCTCTGACTCCGATTCGACCCCTAGCCTGAGAACTTACATATGCTGCAAGTGTGGTCAAAAAAAAAAAAAAAAAGGGCACATTCTAAGATGCTGGGCTGTAATAATTTAATAATAATTATTTTCGGTAATAAAAATAATTGACACTGAGCATGTAGTATGTGCCAGTTAGTGTGTTAGGTTACTTTATTAAGTTATAATGACATATTAACTCATCTAATTCTTTCTGTTTTGTTTTGTTGTTGTTTTTTGTTTGACTTTTTAGGGCTGCACCTGCAGCATATGGAGGTTCCCAGGCTAGGGGTCAAATCAGAGTTGCAGCTGCTAGCATACGCCACAGCCACAGCAATGCCAGATCTGAGCCATGTCTTCAACCCACACCACAGCTCATGGCAATGCCGGATCCTTAACCCCCTAAGCAAAGCCAGGGATTGAACCTCTATCCTCCTAGATACTACTTAGCGTCATTCCTGCTGAGCCACGACGGGAACTCCAACTCATTTAATTATTTAAACTTGGTGAGGTAGGTACTATTGGTATCACACATTTTGAGTCAAGCTGGATTTAGGCCAAAGGCTTATTCAATCAAAGTAAAATGATCCATTCTAGTGCAAGATCACCTATATCCTAAAATATTTTACAACTTACTTTACCTTGCCCATCTTTTATTCCCACAAAGACTCAAATTCCTCTGGCAGAAAATTTCCATTTTTTTTCCTTTTTATCAAAGAAACTACAGACTATTTTACTTAGGACTTCTGGGTCACAATGACATTATTTTTAAATGCATTCTATTATTATCACAAAAAAGTCTAACTTAAATTTTGTTAGTAAAAGTCCATAGAGAGACCAAATTTTTTTTTTTTTAAAAATTAAGAACTGTAGTCACAAAAGCTAAACGTATTTTACCCCATTCAAAGATAAGTTAAAAGACCAAAGGTATGTGGATGTATATGAAAACACCCTCTCAATACAGGTTAAACCTCATCAAAATGTAGAATAAGCGTTCTATATGATGCAGTGATCCCCTGGACTTGGCTCTCAAAACTCTTAACTAAACACACTCAAAGATTTCCAAGAGATGCAATGTCTTAAGAATGACCAGAATTATCCTGCAACTTGAAAAGATTTTTCAATGGCAATAAAAAAGATGCTAAAAAGACACAGCTAGAACACAACTATATAGACATAAACACCTGGTAAAGAATGGAAAATGCTGTCTGAGTTCCATAAAGAAGATAAAATGGGCGTTGGTAGACTCTGCCACAGTAGTGAAGTTTAGGGTATGGACCTACTGCGATGAGAGAAGATGAATTTTTTCATTATTGAGAATGTAGTACAAACTACCACCAAGAGAAGAAAGTAAGTTGACAATGAAATATAGGGAAATAACAATGACCCAATTGAAAAATAACTGGATTTTTACATATAGCAATCTTTTAAAAATTACTACTAAAATTACTTTTAATTAGGATTAAGAGAGGTTCACTTTGGGTGTTCTGGGGTATTTGAGCCCTTTATTTTTCAGAGGGATCAAACCCGCATCCTCGTGGTTCCTAGTCAGATTCGTTTTCACTGCAGCATGACAGGAATTCCCTACTCTGGCGTAGGCTGGAAGCTGTAGCTCCGACTGGACTGGATCCCTAGCCTGGGAACCACCATAAGCTGTGGGTACAGCCCTAAAAAGCAAAAAAGCAAAAAACAAAAAACAAAAACAAAAAACAATTTTTTTGAGACATGCCTCCTTGGCCCACTAAGTACTTGTTTTGTGTGTTGTGTCAACAGCCAAGAAGCCTTGAAAACAGAATGAATAATAAATGGTACATGCTGGGCACCAATGTTTGAAGTAGTGCTGATTCACTGTGGGATACAAAGGACTATGTCCAGCATTGCTGTATATACTAAAACTGAAGTGGCCTATAGAGCTCCAGTACAGTGTATGTGGAGTTACATAAGGAGCAAACAGCCAAATAAAATGTATTCTTGCTTCAATGACTCTCTCTCTCTTTAGACCAATTCTGTTAGTAGTTTTGGTGGAAAACTGACGTAACTTATTATATTAGTCTCTTCAAATACAGAAAACTATAAGCCTTGATTTATGGTGTTCAATGTCTAACATAAAATTCAATACAACAAGACTTAACTTTAATAGTCACCATTTACATTCTTTAAAAGAAAAATTGCTAAAATTTTATGAAAAGATACAGGCAGCTTTATTAAACTCAAAGTTTTATTACTTTAGTGTGGGGAAAAAAGTTTCCTTTCAAGCTGAAATTTAACACTGGTTCATACCTTGAAGCAGGAGGCTCTATAAAGAAGTTGGACAACATGACCAATGCTAGTTTTAGATGCTTGAGGAAACCGTGGCTCCAATCTTTGCACCACAAAGAGAACTAACACTTTTCTTGACAAAGCAGAACCATCTTCTAAGGCGAGGAGAACCAGCTTTAGAGCTTCCTCCTGCATTGCTAGAAAAGTTGAGCAAAACCAAAACTTATCATGTACAGGAGATAAGATAAATCCATTTCTTAGAGGGCAATATTTAATCATTTCTGCAGGTACCACTTAATTAATGGGCAACACAACAAGAGATATTCAGTTATACTTTTGAACCATTTTAGGGCACTTATATTTTATATGCCGTGTACTATATTTAAGAAAGTAGATAAAAGATTAATACAGTTAAAGAAAACTTGTATCAAAATATATAAACTTATGGCATTAAGAAAAAAGTTTTAAGCGTTCTGAAAAACTGACATGGAATTACCCATGCCATGATTGTGGGATACTACTTGATAACAACAGAATATTGCCGAGAACTAGCCTTTGCACATTACCTATAGATTCTAAACAGTACTTTTAGAATTGCAAGTATAGTAAAAATTAAACTTTAATTTTATACCTGGTCCAAGGAACTGGCAGCCCCTAGCCCGGACTGCTGCCCAAAGATTGGAAGAGAGTTGCTGAGGATTCTGGTGCTGGAGAATGAGTTCTGTAACTGTTCGTTCACCTAAAGATCGAGCTGCCCTCATGGCACGAATCCTGCCTTCTTCTTCCACAAGTTGGCAGTGGACCAGAGTCACCAGCTTCCTCTGCATTGGGCGACTGAGAACACTCTGAGTAGTGCTATTCAGACCCACTCCTTTAAAAGAGAATAAAAAATGATTTCTAGATTTATGGTGCAATTTTAGAGTCCAGGAAAACCTCCTCTGATGGGCTGATTGATCTAAGGGTATATGGGATAGTTCTGGGTTCTATCAGACTATTTAAAATAAACAATAAAAATTATACAAGTGAAGCCTATACAAAAGGTGTTACACTTGTTAGATATTAAATATACTATTATTCATTTTAATCATGAAAGAATAAAGAAAAAAAGGCCAGTCAACATTCAATATTAATATTTAGTTTAAGACCCAAATATTGAAGGTCCTAACAGGTTTGGAATACTTCATAGTAATCTCACTTTAATGAAAAAAACAAGACATAAGGCAAGGCAGTAATGGCAACTTCCAATTGTATTATATCCCCAACAGCATACCACATAAAACTGGATAGAAAACAAACAATTCAGATTTGTTAAATGATAGACAGCCCATCTGAAATCACTAGTACATGTATAGTTACTCATGCAACTCATTCAGAAAATGTTCCCAACATCACATAAGCTTTAAACTCACTACTTTGTCTGACGTAGTTTGTAATGATATTATTTACTATCAGTGGGTTTGGTTTACAATAAATAAATGAATTTCATTAACATTCACCCACAACTTTTATGGTAACAAAAGCATCTGTAATGAACATGTGCTTAGCATAGATAATATAACCTGATTTACCTCTAGCACTGCTGAGTGGTTTCAGGTACAGTGCTAATTCTTCAACACATTTCTTGGCTTCCTCATAATGCTTTGTATCTTCAACTCCACTACACAAAGTAATGGGCTGCTGCTCAGGGACCTAGAGGTCAAAAAAAAGGTGTGTCTGAGTGCTAATTAATTAAAACCAAATGTTTTATCAAGTATATTTATGCACTCCTACTCTAACAGGGGTAATATCAAAACTCCCATTAAATCTACTGAAGTTTTTCAAAAGATCGTCTCTATACATATAAATTATTGCATTTTAAAATTTGTTTTGTTTGATGACAGCTTTATACTGACATAATTTGCATACCATATAATTGACCCACTTAAGGTATATAATTCAGTGACTTTAAGCATATTCACAGTTATGCAACATCACAATTTTACATACCTTTATCTTTCTTTATAGCCTTTAAAGTTTATTTTGTCTGATATGAATACAGCAACCCTTTGCTTTATCATTTCCATTTACATGAAATATCTTTTTCCAACTCATTTTCTTTCTTCTTTTTTTTTTTTTTTTTTTTGTATTTTTGCCTTTTCCAGGGCCGCACGTGTGGCATACGGAGGTTTCCGGGCTAGGGGTCTAATTGGAGCTGTAGACACCGGCCTACGCCAGAGCCCCAGCAACGCAGCATCCGAGCCGGGTCTGCGACCTACACCACAACTCACAGCAACACCAGATCCTTAACCCGCTGAGCAAGGCCAGGGATCGAACCCGCAACTTCATCGTTCCTAGTCAGATTTGTTAACCACTGAGCCACGACGGGAACTCCCAACACCTCATTTTCAATCTATGTGTTTTTTGCCCTAAAATAAGTCTCTTGTAGGCAGCGTATTGTAGGCCCTTGTTTTTTTTTTAAATTCAATCTGCCACTCCATCCTTTGTTTGGAGCATTGAGTCCACTGACATTTAAGGTAATTACTGATAGATGCACTTATTGCCATTTTAAACCTTGTTTTCCCATTGATTTTTTTTTTTTCCCTTTTTTGGGCCACACTCAGCATACAAAGGTTCCCAGGTGAGGGGTCAAACTGGAGCTACAGCTGCCGGCCTAAGCAACAGATCAGAGCAACTGCAGATCCCTAACCCACTGAGTGAGGCCAGGGATCGAACCTGCAACCCCATGGTTCCTAGTCAGATTCGTTTCTGCTGTGCTGCGACAGGAACTCCTTCCTATTGATTTTATATCTCTTCTTTGTCCCTTGTTTTCCTTTTGTGATTTAATGATTTTCTAATGTATTATGCTTATGTTTTTTTTCTTTTTGGTTTAGGGAATCTATTGTATGTTTTTGATTTATGGTTACCCTGTTTTTCAAATAAGTTAACCCTTTTCTATATCTACTTGCCTTAGACTGATAGTCATATTGGCTTAAAACACTCTAGAAAAAATAAATCTACATTTTTCTGGAGTTTCTGTTGTAGCTCAACAGGTTAAGAATCCAACACAGTGTCTGTGAGGATGATCCCTGACCTCACTCAGTGAGTTAAGGATCCAGCATTGCTGCAAGCTGTGGCATAGGTTGCAGCTGTGCCTTGCATCTGGCGTTGCACTGGCTGTGCTTTAGGCTGGCAGCTACAGCTCCGATTCGACCCCCACTCATATGTGACAGGTGTGGCTGTAAAAAAAAAGAAAGAAAGAAAAAAAAAATCGAGAGTTCCCATCATGGTTCAGCAGTGATGAACCCAACTAGTATCCACGAGGATGCAGATTTGATCCCTGGCCTCACTCAGTGGGTTAAGGTCTGGTGTTGCTGTGAGCTGTGGCGAGGGTCGAAGACAGGCTTGGATCCCACATTGCTGTGGCTGTGGTGTAGGCCGGCAGCTGCAGTTCTGATTCAACCCCTAGCCTGGGACCTTCCGTATGCCGTGAGTGTGTAGCCCTAAGAAGACCCTCTCCTCCCAAAAACCCACTACATTTTCTTACTCTCCTCCCCACATTTTATGATTTTGACATCCTCTTTTATATCTTCACATTCATCCTTTTGCTGTTCATACTGTGGTTATCATCACTTTCACAGAAAAATTTCTGATACTTTTAAAAATTTGTGCACTGGGAGTTCCCGTTGTGGCTCAGGGGTCAGCGAACCCAACTAGTATCCACGAGGACTGGAGTTCAATGCCTGGCCTCGCTCAGTGGGCCAAGGATCCTGCGCTGCTATGGCTGTGGCGTAAGCTGGCAGCTACAGCTCTTATTCGACCCCTGGCCTGGGAACCTCCATATGTAGCAGGTGCGGCCATAAAAAAAAAAAAAAAAAAAGCCAAAAAAAATTTGTGTACTGGCTTAAGTAATTTACTTTGCAATTGCAATTTACTCTTACAGAGTCTTAGCCTGCAGCATGTGGAAGTTCCTGGGCCAGGGACTGAACCCACCCCACAGTAGCAACCTGAGCCACTGCAGTGACAATGCTGGATCCTTAACCCAATGCACCACAAGAGAACTCCTTTCCTATAGATTCTTCTCTATTTAGAGATCTTTCAATGTTTCCTTCAGGATAGGTTTAGTATTGCTATGTTCTTTCAGTTTTTGCTTGTCTGAGAGATTCTCTCCTCCTCCTCTAAATGATAATCTTTCTGGATAAGAGTATCCTAGGCTGATAGCTTTATGGGGGTTCCCTTGGAATTAACGCTTTTTCTTGTGCTGCCTTTAGTATCCTCTCTTTACCTTTTGCCATTTTCATTACAATATGTTTTGGTGTAGGTCCGTTTGGGTTTATCTTGTTTGGGACCCTCTGTGCTTCCTGTACCTAGGTATTCATTTCCTTCTTTAGGTTTGGGAAGTTTTCAGCCATAATTTTTTCAAACACATTTTCAATTCCCTTCCCTCTTTACTTTTCCTTCTGGGATCACTACTATGCGTGGGTTGTCAAGCTTTATATTATCCCACAGGTCTGTTATACTGCTTTCATTTTGCTTTCTGTCTGCTACTCTGATTGGGTGATTTCCATTATTCTATCTTCCAGATGATTTATTCATTCTTCTGCATCATTCATTCTGTTATTGACTGCTTTTAGCTCAACTTCTGTCTTGATGAATGAATTTTCTAATTCTTCTAGGCTCTTCCTTATAATTTCTAGTTCCTTTTTACATTTCTATCAACAGTCCTTATTAATTCCTTCAGCATTTTCATTATCTACTTTTTGAACTTGGTGTCTATTAGACTATGGCCTGTCTTACAGTTTTTTCTTTCAGGGGAAGTCTCTTGATCTTTTAAATGGGAGTGGTTCCCCTGCTTCTTTATTTTACTTATATTTCTCTTACTCCATGAGTTTCAGAGCAACAATTATCTACTGTGGTCTTGGAGGGGTATTTTTATGTGGCAGCATCCCTGTGTAGCCTGTATTGTTTAATATTTTTTGGTGCAAGGGCTATTTTTAGTGTGAATGCCTGCTGCTTCTTTCCTCCATGTATGCTGGCCATCATCCAGAACCTGCACTGGATATTGAGCAGAACCTTCTCTTTGCTCTGTGGTTGTCACTGTCCTATCAGGGGTCAGGTCTGCTCCCTGGCGGTTGGAGTAGAAGCCCCCAGATCCATTTCTGAGTTGTGGTGCAAGGCAGATGGGATGGAAGTGCTCCTGCTCCCATTAGGAGGGGAGCCACTGAGTGTTCCTCTGCCAGAGCTGTTCACTGGTTAGCATGCTCTGTTGTGTCACCTGTCACCCATTTTGCTGGCTCACAAAGTACACTGCTGTTGGCACTGGTCTTAGCCCATCTGAGCAATGGAGGCAGCTCAGATCCTGGCCTGGCCCGGCCTAGCCTTTATGTATACGCACTCACAAAACCCACAGATGCTAAGGCCAGACCTGTCCCAGCTGCAGGACTGCCTGTTGTCTGCTTGGATGTCCTGCAGGCACTAAATTTACAAAGCTGACAGCAGTGGTGTAAATCTATGGCTCATGCAGCTGCAGCGAGAGATTTCAGCCCTGCTTTCTAACTTGTGTGGCCCTTGGGGCTCAGCTGTGGTTCCAATCCTGTCTGCAAGTGGACAATCTGCTGGTGTCTATACCCAGAGCCCACTGGTGGCTGGGTGGGGCATGGCAACCATCACAATTTTAGAACATTTTCATTGCCTTCCCAAAAGAACCCCAGTCATCCATGCCAATTTCCTCCCAATCCCTCTAGCCGTAGGAGAAAACTCATCTCTTTTCCGTCCCTACGGATTTGTCTATTTTAGACATTTCACCTAACAAAATCATATAACTTTCAAAGTAGCTGTACTATTTTGCATTCCCACTAGCAATAAATGAGTCTCCATTGCTTTGCATCCTTATATGCATTTGGTGTGTCAAAACTTGGATGTTAGCTATTCTAATTGGTGTATAGTGTTATTTTGTTATTTTCACAAGGTTTTTTTTTTTTTTTTTTTTTTTTTTTTTTGTCTTTTTGCCATCTCTAGGGCCGCTCCCGCGGCATATGGAGGTTCCCAGGCTAGGGGTCGAATTGGAGCTGTAGCCTCCCGCCTATGCCAAAGCCACAGCAACGCGGGATCTGAGCCGCGTCTGCAACCTACACCACAGCTCACGGTAACGCCGGATCATTGACCCACTGAGTAAGGGCAGGGACCGAACCCGCAACCTCATGGTTCCTAGTCGGATTCATTAACCACTGTGCCATGATGGGAACTCCATTTTCACAATTTTTAAAGGTTATATTCTATTTAGAACTATTATAAAATGTTGGCTATATGGTATACCTTATCCTTGTAGCTTACTATTTTATACACAGTAGTTTGTACCTCTGATTGTTATTTTAAATTGTAATTCCTTAATGACAAAGGATGCTGAGCAAGTTTCTATTAGCTCATTTGCCATCTGTATATCTTTGGTGAGGTGTTCAGATTTTGCCATTTTAGCACTATGTTCTTTTTATAATAGAGTTGTAAGAGTTCTTCATATATTCTAGACATAAGTTTCTTATGAGATATATGATTTACAACTATTTTCCCCCATTCTGTGAGTTGTTCACTTACTCTTTTGACAATGTCTTTTGAAGCACTAAAGCGCCTACCCTACTCCAAGGTCACAAAGAGTTATGCTTATGTTTTCTTTTAAAAATCTTGTAGTTTTAGCTCTTACATTTAGCCTTTGATCTATTTGGAGCTAATTTTTGTTCATCGTATGAGGTAGAGGTCTGAATTCATTCTTTTGCATTTAGATATCCAGTTTTCCTAGCATATTATTTGGAAAGACTGTCCTTTCCCCATTGAGGGGTCTTGGCAACCTTGTAAAAAGTCATTTGACCAGAAATGTGGGTTTATTTCTGGACTCGCTATCCTTTTTTTTTTTAATAGGGCCACACCCACGGCATATGGAAGTTCCCAGGCTAGCAGTTGAATTGGAGCTGTAGCTGCCAGCCTGTACCACAGCCACAGCAACTTGGGATCCAAGCCACATGTGTCCTACATCACAGCTCATGGCAATGACAGATCCCCGACCCACTGACCCACTGAGTGAGGCCAAGGATTGAACCTGCATCCTCATGGATACTAGCCAGATTTGTTTCCACTGTGCCAAAACAGGAACTCCCTGGACTCTCTATTCTATTCCATAGTTCTAAATGCCAGTCTTTTTTACAGTACCACATTGTCTTGATCACTGCAGTTTTGTAGTGTAATTCCTCTTTGTTCTTTTTCAAGACTGTTTTGGCTATTTGGGGTCCTTTGTGAGTCCATATAAATTTTACCAAAAGAGGGTTTTTCTATTTCCACAAAAAAAAAAATCGTTGGGATTTTGAGAAAGCTTGCATTGAATCTGCTGATTGCTTTGGGTTAGTACTGTCATCCTAATAATATTAAGTTTGCCAATCCATGAATTCGTCATGTCTTTCCATTTATTTCTGTCTTCAATTTCTTTCATCAATACTTTGTAATTTTCAAGGTACAAGTCTTTCACTTCCTTTGCTAAGTTTATTCTTATGCATTTTATTCTTTTTGATACTACTGTATGTGGAATTATTTCTTCTTTTTCTTTCAGGGCCATACCTGTGGCATATGGAAATTCTCAGGCTAGGGGTTGAAATAGCACTGCAGCTGCCAGCCTACACCACAACTAGAGCAATGTGGGATCTGAGCTGCACCTGCAACCTACACCACAGCTTGTGGCACACCAGAACCTTAACCCACTGAGTGAGACCAGGGATCAAACCTGTATCTTCACAGATAGCAGGTAGAGTTCTTAACCCAATGAGCCATAATGGGAACGCCTGGAGTTATTTTCTTAATTTCCTTTTGGATTGTTCACTGTTAGTGTAAAGGAATGAAACTGATTTTCACACTTTAATTTTGCATCTAGCAAACTTTACTTAATTCATCAATTAGTTCTAATACGTTTTTAAGTAGAAATCTTAAGTGTTAAAATAAGGGCTATTATGTATTAAAATGTCCTAGCCTCAAATTTCATAAACATTAGTTGTTTCAGTTACGATATGACAAGGTCTGACTCATTTTGTAGAGAAAGATTATTTCATCTTTGGACAACTTCATGAAAAAAAGTACGTCTTGGTTATTTGTTATATTGTTACTTCTAAAATTGTTATCCCAAAGAAGTCTATTTTAAAAATATTTCCAAAATCTCATGTTGGAATTTTCAAAACAAAAAGTGATTATGAAATGAAAAATTAAAAATAGGAATAAAAAAGAACCAACTGCACTTTCCCTTTGATAAATATTTTGTAGTGTTACTGGCAACATCATCAGAAAACGTTTGTAAATAAACTTTTCCTCAGCAAAAAAAAAAAAAAAAAACAACAACAAACAAACAAACCAACCAACCCTGGGAGTTCCCATTGTGGTGCAGTGGAAATGAATCGACTTGGAACCGTGAGGTTGCAGATTAGATCCCTGGCCTCATTCAGTGGTTAAGGATCCGGTGTTGGCTATGAGCTGTGGTGTAGGTCATAGACATGGCTAGGATGCTGCACTACTGTGGCTATGGTGTAGGCTGGCAGCTACAGCTCTGATTCAACCTACAGCCTGGGAACCTCCATATGCTGCGAGTTCGGCAGTAAAAAGCAAACAAAATAAAACAAAACCCCGAAAATCAAAAACCAACCAACCAAACAAAAAACTTCTCCTGGGAGTTTCTCAGTGGGTTAAGGATCCAGAGCTGTCACTGTTGTGGCTTTGGTTACAGCTATGGCATGGATTTGATCCCTGGCCCAGGAAATTCTGCATGCTGCAGGTACAGCCAAAGTAAGTAAGTAAGTAAAGTAAGTAAACTTTCCTTTTGAAAAAGCTGTTTGTAGAATTGCTGTCTTTATCTCCTACATACATACATATAACAACTTTCTCTGCTTCTTATCAAGTTATGGGAAGACTGATCTGGCAAATAATAGTGGTATTAATATTAATGTAAGTATTAATATTCAAAGTTCCAATAAATTTATTCAAAAAATGATTTATGGTAAAAACACTATACTTCAGACTCACACCAAGCAAATTCATTTAGTGAGGGGTGATTTAAGTGAATCATATTTAGCTCTCAAAAGCTTGCCCTCCTTGGCTTTTGTGAATCCTTTTGAAGATACTAGTGATTTCTAATTTGGTAACGCTGACACAAAACTTTGAGAAGACTACCTTCAGAATTATCAGAGTAATTTTGACATTTAGGTAGCTAGGCATATTTGCTCATATGCTAGATCAATAATTCCCAAAGGTTGTATTCTATAGTTTTTGGCACTTTCATCTTTATTTCTTTTCTTTTTTTTCCTTTTTTGGCCACCCTAAGGCACATGAAATTTCCAGGCCAGGGATCATATCTGAGCCGTAGTTGTGACCTAAGCCACAGCTTGGGCAACACTGGATCCTTGACCTACTGTGCTGGGCCAGTGAGCTAACCAGTGTCCCAGCACTCCCAAGACGCCTCTGATCCCGTTGTGCCATAGTGGGAACGCCTCTTCATCTTTTATTTCAGTTAGTGTCTACTAAGAAAAACTGTCTGAAGCAGCTTTACTTTTCCTAATAAGTAAAATGTTATGGTTTTGTGAACAGTATTTTCCTCAATATTAGGAAGTTCTTGTTAATTACCTCTTAGGTTTCCCTAAGTATCTGAATAGCAAAGGCTATTGAGAAAGTCTGACCGCCACATTGAATGAATGTTACAAAAATTCAGAAACACTGCACTACCACAACACATCTCCTAACATACTGAAATAAAGGATCTGTATAGTACTAAGCAGAATTTTATCTATTTAAGTAGAAGGCAATTTTACCCAATTTTAATTCAACAAGTTTCTTTCAGGAAGGCAAAATACACATATAGAAATTTAAAAGTATAAGGTACCCAACTTACCTGAGCACCCACTAGCTGTAGCAATGCCGAGTTGACTGGGAGGAGTTCAATGTCTGTATTAATAGTGGTCTGGTCAAATGGACAAGCCTTGCGGTGGAGTTTATTCAGGCACATCTTGCAGACAGTATGGCCACAACCCAAACTGATGGGCTTTCGAATTGTTTCATCAAAAGTCTGAGTGCAAATTGGGCAGGAGAGGAAATCCGTCCATTGTGGAGCTTGTACAGGCATTGCTTCTGGAGTTACAATTCACTAACACACACACACACACACACACACACACACACACACACACACACAAAATCTAAAGCAAAGATTCCACTGGAATCAAAATCTTTGAAAAAAAGTTTATCTTTTTTTTTTTAAATATCTTCTGTAAATACAGTCAGCACATAGTGTGAAATATAACCTGGAAAACAAAGAAAAAAAAAATTAGAGTGTATTCCTTTTCAATTCAACTGTGCATTCTTGCTCAATTACTTGTGGCTTTTTATACCACACGTATATCACAATAGTCCATTTTTTTACACTTTTACAAAATGAGAGCCATAATAAAACATCTAGTCTTATCCCCTCATTTTGGAGATGGGGAGTAGACACTAGAAAATAACTTGCTGAAGCTGACAAGTTAGTATAAAGTTAGACCCAAGATTTAAGTCTCTAGTTTATCTAACTCTAGGGTTGTTTCATATTTATTTTTTATTTTATTTTATTTTGTCTTTTTGCCTTTTCTAGGGCCGCTCCCGTGGCATATGGAGGTTCCCAGGCTAGGGGTCGAATTGGAGCTGTAGCCGCCAGCCTACGCCACAGCCACAGCAACAGAGGATCCGAGCCAAGTCTGCAACCTACACCACAGCTCATGGCAACGCTGGATCCTTAACCCACCAAGCAAGGCCAGGGATTGAACCCGCGACCTCATGGTCCTAGTCAGATTCATTAACCACTGAGCCACAACGGGAACTCCTGTTTCATTTTTAAATTAGCCTTTTAAAGGCAGCTAATAATATTCTGATCTGCTCACATTAATCTGTTCAGCTGTGAAGTTTATCAAGCTCTATACTTAAGATGTATACATTTTAGCATAAGTAATACCCTAATAAAGAGGTTTTTGGACTTTCCACCATGGCACAGTGGGTTAAGAATCTGACTGCAGCAGCCTGGGTCACTGCAGCTCATGGCAAGACCAGATCCTTAACCCACTGAGTGAGGCCAGGGATTGAATCTGCCTCTTCATGGATACTAGGTTGGGTTTATTCCCGCTGAGCACAACGGGAACCCCTATACACTTTATTCTTTAAGCATTACATTTAATTTATGGTTCACTGAAGTAACTCAAAGCTAAATGTAAGCCCATTATTGAGAAAAAATTTCCATTAAGTATCCTAAAAATTTTATCCATTCATTCAACAAATATCCTAAGCACAACTACTACTATGTGCCAGACTCTGAATTGTTAGGGAAACAGTGAAAGAGCACACTGCCTTCTGAGTATACCTGAGCTTTGTCTGGTTTCTACAAAGTGTTTTAAGATAAATGAACAATGGAAAAAACTTAGGAGCCTAGACCGTTACCAAGTTAATTTCACCTTTGGGATCTAAAATTAAAATTTTCTGCATATATGTTCAAATGGCCTTTGCAATAACAAGGAAGAGTAAGTAAAGAAACTGCCCAAATTTTGATTTCTATGTTTTAATTATAAATATTTTAAATAAAATGCATCTGCAAATTGAATGAGTAGTTACAAGTATGTTTATATTAAATTATTAATAATAAAATGAGACTATCATCCGGAGTGCTAAAACAGAAAATAGAGTATCTAATTACTCAATTGTAGAGTCAAATGCTACAATTATGCATGATGTGGTACAATACTCCAAAATAAAGGACAAAAAAAAAAAATGTTTTTAGAAGACATAATATTCAGAATGAAAACTGGGTACTAGTCAGAAATGTTTGCTGAAGCTGATTAAGTTGATAAAATATACAAACTTCTTTATAGATTTGCATGGCAGTTTATATTAATGCCTACAAAGAATCTGATCTTAAATTAATCTCCACAAAGTAAGAGTTAATGGTTCCTTCCTTTTTACTAGTATGGCCTTGCAGAGAACTAAATTTTGTTAATCATAAAGCACTTTATACCCTTAAACACTATAAAATCACAGAAAACCAAAAGAACACAAAATATATTTCTTTGCTCAATCGTTATAATTTTTTACTATTTATACAGCTATATGCTGTGCTAAATTCTTTACACAGACCAAAACTTTTATATGTTACTACTGTCATCCCGTTTTATAGATACAGTTGACTCTTGAACAACACAGGTTTGAAAAGCGAGGGTCCACTTATATGTAGATTTTTTTTCAAATGGTAAATACTGGAGTACTACACAATCTATAGTTGGCTAGCTGAATTCTTGAATGTGGAACTGTGGATGAGGGGAAACCTGTATAGGAGAGCTAACTATAAGTTATACACAGATTTTCAACTGCAGAGGGTCAGTAGCCCCAATCCCCATTTACCAATGTCAACTCTACAAGAAATGGAGGCTTAATAAAATAAAAACAATCAGCGCTGTGACATCAACCCATATATTCTGGCTCAAAACTCAGATTCTTAATATCACCACCTACAGATTAAAGATTAAATTAATGAAGGAAGAATTACTTGCAGTTTCATTAAAAAACCAATGTCACAAAAAGAAAAAAAAATTTTAATTAAGAAAAAACAACCAGGAGTTCCCGCCATGGCTCGGTGGAACAAATCTGACTAGTAACCATGAGAACGAAGGTTCGATCCCTGGCCTTGCTCCCTGGCACTGCTGTTGCCATGAGCTGTGGTGTAGGTTGCAGATGCAGTTCGGATCCCATGTTGCTGTGGCTATGGTGTAGGGCAACAGATACAGCTCCTACTGGACCCCTAGCCTGGGAACCTCCATATGCCATGGGTATGGCCCTAAAAAGGATTTTTAAAATAAAATAAAATAAATAAAACATTTTAAAAAGTAGTGAACAAATCAGGAGTTCCATTGTGGCTCAGCTGAGGTTCTATGAAGAGCAATGCTTCCGTGAAATGATATTTATGGTAAGATTTGAGATGAAGGCTGAATAAAAGTTATGCAAAGAATAATATGTAATATGAATGTGTAGATTCTAGATAATGGAAAAGCATAACCATAGGTACTGAGACTACATAGAAAATAATACAACTGGGGAGCTAGAAAAAAAAACAACAAAAAAAAGAAAAATCAAAAACAAAAATAAAGCAGAGAGAAAAAGAGAAAATATATGAGACTAAAGAATCAGCAGGAACACAAAAATACAGGACTTTTAAACTCATATTATGGTATGTGGTCACAATGTAAAGAGTAACGTGAAAGCACTGAAGAGGCAGGAAATGACCCAGTTCATTGTTTTAACACCAGGTATACAATGAAAAAATACGGAATAATTTAAAAGATAACTAATTAAACATGTAAAAACATTAAGTAAAAACAAAATTTTCAGACCAATATATAAGATGTCTTTTGTGTTGGGGAAAAGATATCCTACATATAAGTTTTTGCATTAATGAATATAAATGGATTGAAGAAAAAGGTCTAGCAAGATAATCTAAAAAATTTAACAGCAGTTAGAGTTGGACAACTTATTAAATGTATATAATCATGAATTATATGAGGCAAAAAAATCTGAAAGAATGAAAATTAGAGCATATTTTGAATATAATTTAGGCTCTAAGATACTATAAGACTGTTCAAAACATTTTTCCTTATTACATTAACCTTCTTTTACACATTTGGATAGCCAAATCATTAAAACTTATTATTTCTTTTCAAAATTCATTTAAGACCTTTTTAATAACTTCTCAGGAATTTGCTTCAAAGAACTAGTTCATTAATTTTATGTATCATTTTCGTCTGTATTAACCTAGTAAAATGAAGTATACAGTTGCTAACCTATTAACATTTTCCAGTAAAGTAGTTCTTAGAGACAAATATAATAAATTTGATAGTATAAATACACAGAATCAGCACCCAGTTCTTCACTAAAAATAAATGCATTCTTTTGACCATAAAGATAGGTTTGAGAGACCAAGAGAAAATAGTATTTTAAAGGTGTGAAATACTTTGCCTGGGGAATTGGATGATTAAAAATAGTAAGTCACTCTTTGATGATACTATTTCAATCATCAAAATCATAAAGGAAAGATTTTTTAGAGCCTCAAAGTGCCATTAATCGCAGTTATTAGATCTAAGAATTTCCACTTCCTCATTCTCTTCCGGAGTCATCTTTGCAAACATTCTCCAAGCTTCCCAAAGACAGTTGTTTACATTATCTTCAACCATAAAACATATCTAAACCACATAGGACACAGGCTTTATGGATGTAATAAACAAACATCCTTTCACTCAAGAGTAAATATATGAAGTAAAATCACTAAGATACTAATATCCAGATTCTTTAAACTTCCTCAAATCAAGGTTTTGTCAGAAAAAAAAAAATCCTATTAATTAAGGCACATGTACTCCAAGTCTGTAGATAAATTGTTATGTGTTAAGGGTCAGCCAAAATCTAGCTCATTAACAGTAATTCTACTGGAACCTTCCTAATCAGAAAAAGGGCGTAAATGATGAATCGTCTTTATTTCTAAAAAAAAGTTCAAGAGTGACTTTGCTGCTGCTCAAAGATAAGAGCAATTGTTAATTTTCCCATCAGCTTAAATACGCCCTACTTTCTCCCCATGTAAGTGGCAAGAATTAGTGATCTTGTTGATAACTGATAATTCAGAATACATACAATTAAATATTAATCAGTTCAAGCTTGAAGAAAGCCCAATTTTTTTTTTTTTTGTCTTTTTGCCTTTTCTAGGGCCTCTTCCACTACATATGGAGGTTCCCAGGCTAGGGGTCCAATCGGAGCTGTGGCCACTGGCCTACGCCAGAGCCACAGCAATGCGGGATCCGAGCCGCGTCTGCAACCTACATCACAGCTCACTGCAACATCGGATCTTTAACCCACTGAGCAAGGCAGGGACCAAACCTGCAACCTCATGGTTCCTAGTCGGATTCGTTAACCACTGTGCCACGAAGGGAACTCCAAGAAAGCCCAAATTTTTAAAGTATCATATAACTTGCCCAATAATATATACATTTTTAGACAAGGAGGAGTGTCCACAGAAAGCATTTAAAAGGTTGTCTTGGAGTTCCCATCATGGTTCAGCAGTAACGAACCCGACTATTATCAATGAGGATGCAGGTTTAATCCCTGGCCTCTCCCAGTGGGTTAAGGATGCAGCATTGCTGTGAGATGTGGTGTAGGTTGCAGACGTGGCTCAGATCTGGCGTTGCTGTGGCTGTGGCATAGGCCAGCAGCTGCAGCTCCGATTCAACTCCTAGCCTGGGAACTTCCATATGCTGCAGGTGTAGCTGAAAAAAAACCTCTATACCTTTATAGTAATAAAATTAATCATTACTATTTTTTTTTATGTCTGCACCTGCAGCATTTGGAAGTTTCCAGGCTGGGAGTCGAATCAGAGCTGCAGCTGAGGTCTATGTTCAGCCACGGCAACACCAAATCTCAGCTGCATCTGTGGCCTACGCTGTAGCCTGCAGCAACACCAGATCTTTAACCCAATGAATGAGGGTAGAGATCAAACCCAAATTCCACAGAGACCATGTCAGGTCCTTAACCTGCTGAGCCACCATGGAACTCCCCATTAATATTACCATTAGACTTTTCTCAGAGCTTTTTTTTTAAATAAAGAAATAAGATCTTATCAGAGTAAGAAAATTATTTCAATGAACAGTGAACAATAAGACTAGTGACTCATTCCACCAGCTAAGTGACTAGTTTGCAGGTATCAAATTTCAAGTCTTGTAGCTGCCTTGTAGTTTCTCAATTCAAATCCATACCTCTGCAAAATAACAACTACATGCTGTGAGCCTTAAGGTTTAGGTATGATTAAAGCAATTGCTAATGAGCTACTGCAGACAAAATTATGATGACATGACACATAACAGAGCCTGACTTTCTGAAAGTAAACCACGTGTCAGGCATTATGCTAGGTATTTTCAGATGCTTCTCTCATTTAAGTGTCTACCATAAATTTAAATCACAATACAAAACTACCTCCAGTAATCGGTATTGATTAAAGCACCAACAAGGTGGAGTTTCCGTCGTGGCTCAGTGGTTAACGATCCGACTAGGAACCATGAGGTTGCAGGTTCGATCCCTGGCCTTGCTCAGTGGGTTAAGGATCCAGCGTTGCCATGAGCTGTGGTGTAGGTCCCAGATGTGGCTCAGATCTGGCATTGCTGTGGCTCTGGCGTAGGCCGGTGGCTACAACTTCGACTGGACCCCTAGCCTGGGAACCTCCATATGCCGTGGGAGCGGCCCCAGAAAAAGGCAAAAAGACAAAATAAATAAATAAATAAATAAAGCACCAACAAGGTGCCAGCACTTTCAAGGTTCTATACACTGTATCTAATTAAAGGTTCATAGCAACAGTGTAATAAACTTATTATCTTCATTTTAAAAGATAAACCAGGGAGTTCCCATTGTGGATCAGTGGTTAGCGAACCGGAGTAGCATCCATAAGGACTCAGGTTCAATCCCTGGCCTTGCTCAGTGGGTTAAGGATCTGGCATTGCCGAGAGCTGTGGTGTAGGTCGCAGATGTGGCTTGGATCCCGAGTTGTTGTTGTTGTGGCTGTGGCATAGGCTGGTGGCTACAGCTCCAATTAGACCTCTAGCCTGGGAACCACCATATGCCGTGGGTGAGGCCCTAAAAAGACAAAAAAAAAAAAAAAAAAAAAGATAAAACATAATACAGAGAAGTACCCAGAGACCTAACGCTAGTAATGGGAGGACTATGATTCAAACTCAGGCCAGCCTAACTTCCAAGCTGGCATTTTAAATTTGATAATTTGTGCCACTTACAGATGAAAGTTAATAGTTATTAAGGAAAGGGAGCCTCTATGGGTGATGGAAATTTCTAAAATTGAATTGTGCTGATGGCTGCATAATTCTGCAAATTTACTAAAAATCACTGAATTGTGCACATTTTAAAATAAGTGAATTTTACAGTATCTAAATTATACTTCAATAAAGCTGTTGAACAGTCATTAAAGGCTTTTCTTATAAAATCTTTGTTTTCAAAAATTCTAATGTAATAATTAAAAAATATAAAGATATTCTTCAGATTTTCCTATGAGTACAGCAATAATCATTTTAAACAGCTAAATTATACTGCTTTGAATAATTAATTTAAATATATTACAAACTGACATTTAAAAAATTGTTAAAAACCTATTACTGGAGTTCCCGCCATGGCACAACAGAAATGAATCCAACTAGGAACCATGAGGTTGGAGGTTCAATCCCTGGCTTCGCTCAGGGCTTTAAGGATCTGGCATTGCCGTGAGCTGTGGTGTAGGTGGCAGACATGGCTCAGATCCCATGTTGCTCTGGCTCTGGCACAGGCTAGTAGCTGTAAGCTGTAGCTCTGATTTGATTCATAACCTGGGAACTTCCATATGCCATGAGTGAGGCCCTAAAAAGCAAAAAAAAAAAGCAAAAAAAAAAAAAAAAGGCTATTACCTTCTTCTTTATTAAGGTTCATTTTTTTGTGTGCCTCTGATTTAAAGGGACAAATATGGAAATTAAAATTCATCATATATCTACTCTGGCTCAGTTAATTCTCTGATATATTATTAGACCCATTTTATAGGTATCTCTTAAGCTTCAGCGGCATTAAATAACTTGCCCAAAGCTAATAATTTATTGAGCTGAGACTAAAACTCAGTTCTTATGTGAATTTGAAGTGAAAGTTGCCCTAAGTAAGATATTACATCAAACAAACAAAACCTTATTGTCTGTAAGGAAAAAAACCTTGGATATCTTCCCACCCTACCCTACCCCATGAGATGAGTTTATTATTTTTGGCCTTAACTTATCATTTCTCTGGGATATTTCCATAGCAACCAACATGCAGGGCAACATCTGAGAAGATAAAAATTTTAATTATCTTGAAAAATGAAGCTAGAGACAGGAAATAAAAACAAAACAAGAAAAACAAATGAAGACTATAATACTACTCAGTGTTATAATTCTAGGCACAATGTCAACTAATTTACAGATCAAACAGTCAGAGATTTCTGAGGAGGCTCAAGGTTTTTCCAGCAATAATATCCTGTGAGAAGGACCCAATTTTGATTATAAAAATATTTCCTGGACTTCCCGTCGTGGCGCAGTGGTTAACGAATCCGACTAGAAACCATGAGATTGCGGGTTCGGTCCCTGCCCTTGCTCAGTGGGTTAACGATCCGGCGTTGCCGTGAGCTGTGGTGTAGGTTGCAGACACGGCTCGGATCCCGCGTTGCTGTGGCTCTGGCGTAGGCTGGTGGCTACAGCTCCGATTCGACCCCTAGCCTGGGAACCTCCATATGCCAAGGGAGCGGCCCAAGAAATAGCAAAAAAGACAAAAAAGACAAAAAAAAAAAAATTTCCTTTCAAAATACATGGACTTTTAACCCCAGATTGTATGTAACATCCTAGATATAAGTAACTCAATATGCTAATGTTAGTGTGTGTGTGTGTGTACATATATATATATATAAACAAATACTTGGGACAGGTGCAAATAGGAGGGTTTCTGATTTAGAGGAGGAAAAGTATAAAAAGACAGAACTTGATAAAGTTCGGTTGAGAAAGCTGCAAAAGACTAATTCAGGTGGCTTACTTTCCTAGTATTCACAGGGACAAAGGAAACTCCCACCTCCAACTTAAACCCAAATTTAGGAGAAGCAATAGTAAGCAAGGATAAAATCATTCACGGAGAAGCTGCCTGATCTGAAGCTAAAGCAGTAATCTAGAAGTGAAGAACAGCTTCTAACTTTGGGTACATACTTTGAAGCTCCAGGTTTCTATTTTACACAGCAAAAAATTCTGTGGTGTATGTAAAACATGCTACAGTGAAGAGGGCATCAGCAGTTATTAAAAGGTGGTAGAATGAAAAGCCAGAGTCAAAAGCATCATCTTTAAAGGAACTGTGAGGTAGTAAGCAGGGAAACTTATTATAGCAAAACATCAAAAGCTTTTTTTTCCAGTTTTTCTGCATTAATATTTTGCTGAATATTATATATACTGTACTGTCAAGTAAGTAAATATGTCCTCACTATTTCATGGTAGTCCAAACACCAAGGACATAACAAGAATAATCAAAATCAGACATATTTTGGAATATGCTAGGCATCTTAGTTGATCTGTTATCTTGTTAGCTACCTTTAAATTAAATGCAGGAGTTCCCGTCATGGCTCAGTGGTTAAGGAATCCAAATAGGAACCATGAGGTTGCAGGTTTGATCCCTGGCCTTGCTCAGTGGGTTAAGGATCCAGTGTTGCCATGAGCTGTGGTGTAGGTTGCAGATGTGGCTCGGATTCCCCATTGGGGTGGCTCTGGTGTAGGCTGGCAGCTATGGCTCTGATTCAATCCCTAGCCTGGGAACCTCCATATGCAGTGGGGGTAGCCCAAGAAATGGCAAAAAAAAAAAAAAGACAAAAAAATAAATTAATTAAATGCAAATGTCTGAAACTTGCTTTCTTAATGAAAACACGTTTCCTTAGCAAGACTTACTGAAGAACAAAACCAATACCAATAACAATGCATAGGAAAAGTTTTGAACCTTTTCTATGTATTAATTCATTTTACTCTAAAAATTAAATATCCTTTAAAAAAGAGAGAAAAACAAGAAAATAAGCTTAAAAAAAGAAAACTGATGTCTCAAGGTTCTTTTCCTAATCATAAAGATAACTCAGTCCCAATACAGAAGATTCATGAACAAATTTTGAAGGCTAAGCCAAATATTTCAACAAGATTTTGTTTTTTCAGGTAATGTTTTAAAATCCATCCTCTTGCTACAATAAAATAAAGGTTCCTCTTATACAGCAAGTTTGCTTCTCCTATCCTCAGAATTTATTTTTAGACATAAAAACAAATCTGCTTAGGCAAGTCCTCCATATCTTGAATGTAGGGGAAAATGCTCACAATGAAATGAAAACCTAACTTGTGCCTCAAAAAATTTCTATTTCACATTGTTAAATACTTATCTATAGATTCATGAGAAATCTAGTGAAATTGTGGCATTTTTAAGGAGCAGCACTAGCACTCTGTTTCTCCAACATATCCCTCTTTACTAGCTCTTTTCCTACCAGCACATGCTTAGTTCAGAGGAGATAAAAAAAAAAAAACAAAACAAAAAAAACAAAACAAAAAAACCCACAAAACCCAAAAAAATCCCCCCCCAAAAAAACAAAACACATATCTTCAACCTGCCTTATTTAAAAACAAACAAAATTCAATCCCTGTCCCTATTCCTGTCTTCTTCTAGTCTCTATTCTCTTTTCCCTCACCTTAAGTTTTCAAACTATCACTTTATTCCAACCACTATTTTGAAACTACTCTTAATAAGTACATCAACAACCTTTTTTTTTTTTTTTTCTCTTTTTGCCTTTTCTAGGGCTGCTCCCGCAGCATATGGAGGTTCCCAGGCTAGGGGTCGAATCGGAGCTGTAGCCACCAGCCTACTCCAGAGCCACAGCAACGTGGGATCCAAGCCGCGTCTGCAACCTACACCACAGCTCATGGCAACACTGGATCCTTAACCCACTGAGCAAGGCCAGGGATCAAACCAACAGCCTCATGGTTCCTATTCGGATTTGTTAACCACTGAGCCACGACGGGAACTCCTCAACAATCTTCTTTTACGCAGGCACATCTCAGTACTTCTTTCTTTCTATAGAGAATTTAATGATATTGACCTGTTACTCCTGCGAATACTGCTCCTTTTAGGTTTCTATAATCTCATACTGTCCAAGTATTCCACAAATGGGCAGGCCAATTCTTACATGTCCCTATAGAGTTTCTCCTTCACTGTCCATCTTTGGAATACATGTGGTTTTTCAGAATTTCTTCCTCAATTCTCTTCTCTATAAAACTTTCCTGAGTGATTTCATTTTTTTTTTCCAACTACCAACTAGATGCTGAAGACTTCCAAAAGTTCAAACCCCTCTTCTGAGTGTCAAAGTCATATAACCAGTTGCCTACTAGTCATCCATGTCCAATTGGCGTTTCAAACCATTTCAACCTTATCAAACCTTTTTATTCCCTATGTCAATGATTGCATGACTTACCTGCTGTCAGAATCATGGGGAATCATCCTTCACTACTGACTTTTCCTCAAACCTGCTCCTCCCTCAACTAATCAGTCACCATGTCCTATTCACTTCATTTCTGTAATGTTTCCTGAAACTTTCCTATCCATTTCTAAATCCTAACTTTAGGCTGCCAACATCTCTTACCTGGATTACTGTGACATTTCTTAAATGGCATCGGTGTTAATGGTATCCTCAATAGAGCAAAACCATACTATAACTAGACTGTAAGTTCCTTAAAATCAGAGAATGTCTTAGATTATTTTTCCTCTCCTGCTATTTTTGCTATGGTTTTAATACAGAAGAAGCCAGTCAATATACATTAGCAAACCCATAAAGCTGGAACAGTTACGTTTTTGCCAACAGAAAGTCAACTGGGCTAACAGAAAGTTGCTAGGGAAGAAACCTAGGGCCTTGCCATCCAAAGTAGCATGCACACGTAAACAAGGACACACAAGCCTTGGATAACACTATAAACCAACTAGACTTAAAAGAGATCCATATAATGCTCAACACAACAACAGAATTCTTTTCAAGTGCTTATGGAACATTCAGGACAGACTATATGACACACCATAAAGTAAGTTTCATTAAGTTTAAAAGGATTGAAATCATAAACATCATAGTCTTTACCTACAGTGGAATGAAACTATAAACCGATAACAGAAAAAAACTATGGTTCACAAAAAATAGAGAAATCAGGAATTTCCACTATGGCATAACAGCATTGATGGTGTCTTGGGATCAATGGGACAAAAGTTCGATCCCTGGCCCAGCTCAGTGGGTTAAGGATCTGCTGTTGCCGCAGCTGCAGGTCAGATCTGATCCCTGGCCTGGGAATTCCATTTGCTGTGGGGCAGCCAAAAAAGAAAAAAAAAAAAAAAAAAATAGGGAAATTAAACAACATACTGCTAAATAAGCAATAACAAGCCACAGAAGAAATCAAAAGGAAACTCAGAAAATATTTTGACATGAATGAAAATGAAGATACACCATACCAAAATGCATGGTATGCAAATTATGCAAGGCTTAGAGGGTATTTATAGCTTTAAGTGTCTATATTAAAGAAGAAGAAAGTCTCAAATCAATAATCTTACTTTCTACCTTAAAAGACACTGGGGAAAAAAGATATTTAACATCAACAGTAACAATGACAAACTCTGTATGGCCAAAACTTAAACTCTGAATTTTATACTACTAGCATGTGATGCCAATTTTAGATGATTTCTTCCCTGAAATGCTACAAAACAGAAACTTATAAACCAAAGACATTAAAAGCTTTAAAACCCAAGTATTCTTATATCCCAAATTACATCTTAGAATTAATTTAATATTAACTAGTTTGTGAGATACAAATGCAATTAAAAAAATCTTGACAAGTTCCTTTTTATAATGAACACACACATTTCCACTTTGAAAGAGGGAGGTGGGGAGATACCTCAAGGCTTACATACACAAATATAAAATCTAGGTTTCCGTTTGATTATTTTAAGCAGACAAATTATAGTATGAGCAAACGAGTCTTAACATATCAAAGCTGGCAAACACAGAGGAAAAACCTCTCAATTTTCTTTATTTTTTAGAAGGCCACTGGAATACCACTTATTAGCAAGGTATGCTGGCATTCCTCTCATTGTAGGAGATTACCACAGGTTCAGGTAATAAGTGAGCAATATAGGCAATAGAGATTTAAAGGAATGGCGAGTTCTAAAATAATAAAAATAGAAGTTACTGGAGTTCCCGTCGTGGTGCAACAGAAACTAATCAGACTAGGAACCATGAGGTTGCGGGTTCAATACCTGGCCTCGCCCAGCGAATTAAGGATCCAGCATTGCCGTGAGCTGTGGTGTAAGTCATAGATGTGGCTCGGATCTGGCGTTGCTGTGGCTCTGGTGTAGGCCGGCAGCAACAGCTCCATCAGACCCCTAGCCTGGGAACCTCCATATGCCGCAGATATGGCCCTAAAATGACAAAAAACAAAAAACAACAACAACAAAAAAAGAATTTACTATTGTAGTATATTTAACAAAATATAAAAACTTAACATGCATTAAGTAATATTGCAAAATATTATTACACCCTTGAGTAAATCAGGGTTCAGGAAAGTTAAGCAATGTTCTTAAGGTCTCATAGCCAGTAAGGGGTAGAGTCAAGATTCCAACCCAGGTTTGTTTAATTTTACTATTATAAAGATCTTTTCCTTAAGTTTCTTCATCATCTGTTGTGGTAATCTGCAAAAATAGCCACAATTCCTCCCATCCCTATAGCCATGTATTCCCCTTGGTAATTTGACTTTGCTGCTCTATCAAGAGATGGGATCTTTCCCCCTACACTTTGAATCTTGGTGACCTTGACTTACTTTGAATAGTTGAATACCACATTAGTGATGTTTGGAGAGCTCCAGACAGAGTACAGCTTACACTCTCACTCTCTTGGAACATGGTGCCGCTATGTGAGGAGGCTTGAGCTAGACTCAAGATGAAACCAACAGAACAGAGAAAAACTGTCCTAGCTCAGACCCCTAGAATAATCAGTCCCAATTTTAGCTGCCAGATGACTCAAGTTGTATGAGTGACCTTAGTAGAGATCAAGAGGAGAACCACTCGTAACTAAACCTAACTCCAAGCGCTACCTCAGAATTGTAAGCAAATAAAATGGCTGTTGTTTTAAGCTACTCAGTTTTGGGGTGGTGTTACTCAATAATAGATATATGATTTTTATATAACCAAGATATAATTTTACATTTCATCATATAATTTTTCAGTTTAATCATAGTCTTTTGAGAAGAGTAATACTGAATGTAATACTGACATTGGAATTTGAAAGGTTTTCTCAATTGAATTATAATCTTTTACTAGCATGAACCTACCCTCTTTTTTTTTAAGGCCTAAAAATATGTTTAAGCACCTTCACAAATATGCCTAAATTTAGGGGTTTTTTTAGTTCCTTATTCTTGCAGCATAAATTATCAGTAACTAAAAGGAAAAGCATTCAAGTCTACTAAAACATTTTCAAAGCATATAATGGACAACAAATTCTTCAGACTTCCAATTCGACCCCTAGCCTGGGAACTTCCATATGCCTCACGCGCAGCCCTAAAAAGAAGAAAAAAAACTACTACTTAGGCTTAATTTAAATTTCTCTGCAACTTACTATTCTAACCTAATATACTTAAATTGTCGTGTATGTAATAGTCCTCCATGCTGATGTGCCAAAGCAGCACTGTACTGAAGTATTGAAAATGGTTCATATACTCTCAAGTTAGAGGTTGTTGATCTTTACTGGTTATAATTTCAGGACTTAATCTTCCTTAGGAGCATCGTCTTAATTATCTTCAGCAAGTAATACTTGTTTTTACCTACCTACAACTATCTTTATATCCTCTCCAAAATTCCCCAACTCATTCCAAAACTGTGGGACGGGGGAATGGATCTAAGTGCTAAGTGCATACAAATCAACTAATTTAATCCTCCAACAACCTTCTGAAATAGCTGTCTTCTCTACAGATGAAGTAAAGAAAACTGAAAATAGTTACTCAGCTAATTTAGTGATCTAGTCATAATTTGAACCCATATTTGAACCCATCCTGTACTTTTTTCATTATAATACATTGTCTTCCAACTTTTAACACCTTATTATAGTTAACTATATTTGTTAATAATTATTTTATTAGTCAACCATAAAAATATGTATCTAAATTAAATGTTGCCTATTTTAGGTTTAATCTGAGCATGATCTTTTTTTTTTTTTTTTTAAGGGCTACACTGGCAGCATATGGAAGTTCCCAGGCTAGGGGTCAAAATGGAAGTAACAGCTGCCAGCCTATGCCACAGCAACATGGGTTCCGATCCACGTCTGTGACCTACCCCACAGCTCACAGCAACACCAGATGCCTGTGGCCAGGGATATAATTCACATCCTCATGGATACTAGTCAGATTCCTTTCTGTGGAGTCACAACAGGAACTCCCAAGGGCATGATTAGTTTTAAGCAGATTTAGTACAGGCATAGTGGAACTATATAAGCCTATTAGTTGAAAAAAAAAATCAGGTTAAACTGTCTTTTTTATTTTTATTTTTTAAGAGAATCACAAAGTATATTTTATTAGAATGTTTCACTGAGAAATAATCAGGGAACTAAAACAAAATGAAATCTTAATTTTATAAATATTTTAAGACACTTAAAATACACTGAAACATACATAAAAAGTACACAGATAAAGAGCGAGCAAAATGAATTATCACAAAGTGAGCAAACCTGTATACCCAAGATATACAACATTACCAGCACACCAGAAAGCCCCCCATCATCCCTCTCAATCATTACCCCTTTATTCTTCCTCAAAGACCACTCACTGCTATACTAACTTCTTATACTATAGATTAGTTTTGTCTCTTTTTAACTCTATGTAATGAAATCACTGGTGTGTATTTTGGCTTCTTTCATTCAACACATTTGCCAGATCGGTTTTTCCTACATCTATATTATTAAACTGTTAGAAAACACGCTAGTTAAACTGACTGACCACAGTTAAGTAAGCTATCCTTTATGAACTCATTTCTGGAGCAGTGACATTTGGATTGTGAATGAAACAGGTTTCTGGTGCTGAACTGGAAGAAGAAATGTCACTTCTGGAGCAGTGACATTTGGATTGTGAATGAAACAGGTTTCTGGTGCTGAACTGGAAGAAACAGGTGTCAATAACAAAATCTGAAAACAAAGAACCCCCACTTTACTCAGGAAAACAAAGCAGCACTTATCATACTAATAGCCCCTACTGCTTTACTTTTACTTATTTCTATTTTTTTTCCCTCTGAGGGAGCTTGTGTCTTAGACTTCCTTGTGGCACTTGGTAGCTTGCCATAGGGCTCTGACTGATTTTAGAACTGGGCAACAAAAAGAAACAGGCAGATGTATTCAGAATAGGTAAGCTACATATGCAAAATACTTCTATGGCAATGACTGGGTGATACTAGTGTATGTTCTGACCTAGAGAATTTTTGTGTTCAAGATATCATCTAACATATTTAAAAATAGTAAAATAACAATATTTAGGTATTATTAAAACGTTCCCGTGATCTACTATCCAAGGCTTAAGGACAGTTTATTACTGTTTATTTTTATGGAACATGCCTGAGAATTCAAACTATTTCCAGAAAACAAAGTCACAATGACTTTCAAGTGTACATACTTGAAAAATTCTTTACACAAAACGTATAGATTCATTTTATTTTATTTTGGCTGCACCCACAGCCTATGGAAGTTCCCAGGCTAGGGACTGAATTGGAGCCACAGCTGAAACCTACACAACAGATGCAGCAATACTAGATCCTTAAACCACTTCACTGGGTCAGGGATCAAACCCGCACTGACAGAGACAAAATGTCAGATCCTTATCCAGCTGCACCACAGTGGGAACATCCTCATTTTCCACTTTAAGAATTATTTCTAGACTGTTACTACAGGCAAAAATTTCATTTTGAGAAGTTTAAAAATATGAACAAATTCTACATGAACTCCAAATACAGAAGCCCATAGTTACAATGCATCTTATTTATATATATATAAAGTGATATGGAACAGGTATATAAACTCTGAAGATACTTTGCTGTTCCCAAGTAGTAGCTACCTTAGGGAACCTATTGATTTAATATTATTATTTCCTTTTAAGGCTGTACCCACAGCATATGGAAGTTCCCAGTCTAGGAGTCAAATTGGAGCTGCAGCTGCTGGCCTAAACCACAGCCACAGCAACTCCAGATCTGAGTTGCATCTGCCACCTACACCAGAGCTCATAGCAATGCCAGATCCTTAACCCACTCACTGAGCGAGGCCAGGGACCAAATCCTCATAGATACTAGTCAGGTTCGTTAACACTGAGCCATAAAGGGAACTCCTGATTTATTGCTACTATGTAAGAATTAAATATAAAACATTTCCTCCAAAATATGTAACAATGATCTTTTAGGGGGTAAATACATGCTTAGGTTTGTATAGTGTGTTGCAGGTAGGAGGGGATAAACAGATGGGATGAGTCTAAATGCTGTTGGCTGAAGAGTAAACAAATAAATCCACTAATATTACACTCTGTTTTTTGGTAAAAATAGGGAACCCTCCTTTCTTTTTCTTCTTTTTATGGCCATTTAGCAGCACATGGAAGTTCTCCAGGCAGGAATCAAATCTGAGCCACAGATGCTACCTACTGTGGCAAGCTGGATCCTTTAATCCACTGTGCCAGGCAAGGATTAAACCCACACACACCTCAGCAGCAACTCAAGCCACTATAGTCGGGCTCTTAACCCACTGCACCAAGGGGGGGAGCTCTGCTTTCTTATCTGAAGTTAAGGACAGGCTGTCTCTCCCTTCTCCTAACCCTGAACCTTTCCCCCCATTTCCCTACATATATTACTATGTGAATTCCCTTAGGGAGGACCTTAATTGATCACCTTACTTAAAACTGATCCCCTAAATCTAATCACACTCCCACCACAAATAATCTGTGTGCTTCTCATCTCTTTCCTGATTATTTTTTCTCCACAATACTTCTCACCATTCAATATGCTATGTTTTACTTATTTTGCTATAGTGTGGACCCACCACTAGTAAAATTTAAGCTCCATAAAGACAGGGATTTCTGTTCATTTCTCTTTTTTTTAGTATATTCTAGGTGCCAGGCACTGTTCTAAGTGTTTTACATGCATTATCTCACTTAGTCCTCACAATGACACAATTAGATATCAGATGTCATTACATCTTAATCTATGGGTTGAAGAAACCAAGCACAGACAATATGTGAAAGGTCATATGGTAACTAAATATCTCTATTTTTAAATTGGCAATTCCTTCTGTAGCCTTCATTTCTTTGGTTATACCACCATAGAACTTGATACTCAATGTACTAGTAATTCTGGTAATCATCCTAGGTTCCATCCTCTTCCACCTCTATTAAATTTTTTTATTAACTCTTATATCTGTATCTTCCTTCCCATTTCTATTTCTCTGGTTAAAGTCTATATTCATTCATTAGAAAAATACTTATTGAGCACCTACCATGTGCCAGACAGTGTTTTAAGAGCTGAAGATACAGCCCTGAATGAAATAAAGTCCCTGGACTCATACAGCATACAGTCTCTCCCATCGGGATCACATAGTAACCTTTTAACTGATCTCTACCTCCAGCTTTGTTTTTGGCTTCCTCCACCCTCCACACAGCTGCTGGCCATTCACTTATGGTTTTCTTCTATGGAAAAAAAAAGGCAACAAAATTCAATAAAAAAAGGACAACAGACTTGAAAAGACATTTCACATAAGAGCACAGCAAAACATCCAGTTAATGCTTAACATGCTTATTTATCAGAATCATAAGATATCATTACTCATGAGGTAAATTTTAATTAAAATGACAATGGGAGTCCACTACACACCTACCAAAATGTCTAAAATATTTAACTGACAATACCAAGTGCTACAGAAGAGATGAGCATGCAAAACTCTCATACGATGCTGACAGCAGTGTGAATCGATCAATTTAGAAAACTAGCAGTATCTCTTTAGGCTAAATAAAAGCCTAGTTGGATTCATTTCTGCTGTGCCACAACGGGAATTCCAAGAAATCTTTTTTATAGCTCAGTTTATATCAGTTTATCCCTCTGATGCTCCCAATACATTTTAAACTCTTTTTATAAGGTAAAGCCCATTTTGTCGTATGCTGCTGTATGGTATATATATGCTCAGTAATTGCTGAATGGCTGAAAAATATTACTACTGATTGTGGCAAATTTCATATTTCTAAAGATTGTGCAGACAATTTATATAAAAGATAAAGTTGAATGGTAAGGGGGGACTTGAAGAGAGCAGAAGCTATCATCACAAGGTAAGTTATATATTTCTCTTAAAAATTTTTTTTGATTGTAGTTGATTTACAACGCTGTGTTAACTTCTGCGTAAAGCAAAGTGATTCAGCCATACATATACATATATCCATTCTCATAAAAGTTATCACAGAACACTGAGTAGATTTCCCTGTGCTATACAGCAGACAAAATGAGTCATATTTTTTAATGCTGGTGTTTAATCCTTAGAAGAAAGCATGCCTCCAAAGTTAACTACATTTTTAAAAATATCTATAACCAAGAGAGAGAAAACAAACTTATGGTTACCAGAGTGGATGGGGGGTATAAATTAAGAATTTGGGATTAACACATACACACTACTATGTATAAACTACATAAACAAGGACCTATGGTATAGCACAGGGAACTATATTCAATGTCATGTAATAATATATAACAGAAAAGGAGCTAGGGTGAGGAAGAATGAATAGGCAGAGTACAGAGGATTTTAATTTTTTTATTTTTTTACCTTTTAGGACCGTACCCACGGCATATGGAAGTTCTCAGGCTAGGGGTCATCAAATATGAGCTGTAGGTGCTGGCCTATACCACAGCTCACGGCAATGCCAGATCCTTAACCCACAGAGCATGGGATCAAACCCACATCCTCAGGGACAGTAGATGGGTTTGTTACTGCTGAGCCACGAAGGAGGATTTTTAGAGCAATGAAATACTCTGTATGATACTACAGTGATGGATACCTGTCATTATACAGTTGTGCAAATCCACAGAATGTACAACACCAAGAGTGAACCCTAATGTAAACTATGGACTTTAATCATCAATGTAGATTCATTAATTGTAATTAATGTACTACTCTGGTGGTGCATGTTGATAATAAGAGCAGCTATACACGTGTGGGGGCAGTGAGCATATGGAAACTCTTAGTACCTTCTCAATTTTACTATGAACCTACTGATCTTAAAACCAATAGTCTTTTAAAAACAAAAAAGATTATTAAAAAAAATTAATATGGAACCTGAAATCTCAAATATGGAGATGCCATTGATAAGGTTTTACCCCCTCCCCTTTCTTTCCCTTCTGTCTTCTTACCATTCTGTCATGATGCACCTGAGAAGATACCAAAAGTTTTATTTTAACACTCTGAGGGAGTTCCCATTGTGGCACAGTGGTTAACGAAACCAACTAGGGAACCATGAGGTTGCGGGTTCAATCCCTGGCCTTGCTCAGTGGGTTAAGGATCCGGTGTTGCGAAAGCTGTGGTGTAGATTGCAGATGTGGCTTGGATCCCGAGTTGCTGTGGCTCTGGCATAGGCCGGTGGCTACAGCTCCAATTAGACCCCTAACCTGAGAACCTCCATATGCTGAGGATGCGGCCCTAGAAAAGACAAAAAATAAATAAATAAATAAATAACACTCTGAGTACAATGAATTAACTAATGCATGTCAATCATTAGGGGAATAAGTATTATAACTTCAAAATTTAATGACACTTTCACAAGAATATTATCTGTTCTAAGCTTTGTGATATTCTAAGTTACTCTTAAATGCTTTTAAAGAGATTTAAATATTACATTTCTATTCTAAGGATTTTCTTCAAAAATTCTCTCTCTTTCCTTCCTTTTCTAAAGCAGTAAAAGAATAAATTAGAAGCAACTTTTGGGTCCTCATGAGGTTTTATCAACTGCAGACCTACATAATAAAATGATTTTTATGAAAAAACTGATTCATAATGCATAACTCAATTGAAATATATGGAGAGCCTTACATTTTAAAAAAATTTAAATAAATTTAAAGAGAGGCTAGATTTGAGCAAAGAGTGACAGATTTAATCAAAACAGTAATTAATGTAAAAACTGACATATAAAACACGGGTTTTTAAGAGCAGTAATTATAGAGAAAGCATTTCAAAATGAAGGTTAAAATCCGGGTTTTTTTTTCCTTAAATACAGTACTTAAACATGGACTACTCTTAACAAAATGTCTCCACAAAACTGAACTGAGCCTAACCAGTATACAGAGAAGTTCAAAACAAGAGCATACACAGTATGGCTATTTTCAGCAAAAGGTACAGATTACCTCAAAAGAAAAGCAAAAGAGGCTGACACAAGGCTCTCCATTTTTCAAGCTCTGGAAACTTTTAAAATGACAAGTTTAAGAAGATGCAAGTTCATGTGGTAACCAAATTGGATTTTACTGTCAGGATATTTGAATAGAATACAAATGTAAATTGATATCAATAGAAAATTATTATTATTATTATTAGACACACCACGGGATGCGGAAGCTCCCAGGCCAGGAATTGAAACTGCGCCACAGCAGTGACAACACAGGATCCTTATTGCACCACCAAGGAACTCCTCAAAAAAGTTTAGATGGCAACAATGTTCAGTTAAATTCTATTCACCTTTATCAGCCAATTCATATTAGTATTGATAATTATATTATCTAAAATGGGTCACATGTAGAGGAAAAAATATTTTTCCATCATAACTGAATTACAGAGAAAAATCAGCTAATTTTCTTCAAGTTCTAATTTTTAAAATAATGAATAACAGAACTCTATTTACCAAATCCATATCTATAGCATCTACAGCTTTGACTTATAATATTTTAAATAACATAGTATATAATCAAATAATCTCCAATAACTCTTCAAAAGTGACTTCGACTTTTAAAAGCAACTGGTGGAGACCCCAGGAAAGAACTAGAAAAAGGAGATTTAGATTCTAATCTCAACTCTGCCATTTATTACCTCCAAGATCTGTATACGTCTGATAAATATTCTAAAGGTTTAGATTAAAAAATAAGAAAAAGATGGCTCCAACAAGGAAAAGTGAAGTAAAAAATGATGACCTGATAAGAAACCATATTATAATGGACAGCATTTAGAAAGGTTGATTCTGGAGTTCCCGTCGTGGCGCAGTGGTTAACGAATCCGACTAGGAACCATGAGGTCGCGGGTTCGGTCCCTGCCCTTGCTCAGTGGGTTAACGATCCGGCGTTGCCGTGAGCTGTGGTGTAGGTTGCAGACGCGGCTCGGATCCCACGTTGCTGTGGCTCTGGCGTAGGCCGGTAGCTACAGCTCCGATTAGACCCCTAGCCTGGGAAGCTCCATATGCCGCAGGAGTGGCTCAAGCAAAGACAAAAAAGAAAAAAAAGAAAGGCTGATTCTTTTGGGGTGTAAGGATTTTATATTATCTAAAGTTTAGGGTTACTGGCAGCACAAGCGAGAGCACTGAAAATGTACGCTTAAGAACCACGCAAATAGGTAAGTTCTCTGTGAGCGTGAACACAGATCCATGGTTTATATCAGCATTCTCAACAGGACTTCCTAAGATGATGATGGAAATGTGCTTTATCTGCATTCTCCAATATGACAGGCACTAACCAAATGTAGCTATGGAGCCCTTGAAATGTGGCTAGTGCAAACAAGAAATAAATTTTAAATTTTATTTGATTTTAATTATTTAAACTTAACTATACAATAAAGTATTATTTAGCAGTAAAAATAAATGAACTATTGGAGTTCCTGTTGTGGTGCAGTGAATTAAGAATCTGACCACAGTGGCTCAGGTTGCTGTGGAGGAATGGGTTCAAACCCTGGGCTGGCACTGTGGGTTTAAGGATCCAGTGTTGCAGTAGGTGGCAGCTGCAGCTCAGATTCAATACCTGGTCCAGGAACTTCCATATGTCATGGGTGTGGCTATTACAAAAAAAAAGAAAAAACAAATGAGCAGTTCCTATTGCAGCTCAGCGGTTAACAAACCTGACTAGGATCCATGGGGATGCAGGTTCAATTCGTCCTCGCTAAGGACCTGGTGTTGCCATGAGCTGTGGTGTAGGTAGCAGATGCAGCTCAGATCTGGCGTTGCTACGGCTGTGGCATAGGCCCGAAGCTGTAGCTCCGAGTGGAACCCTAGCCTGGGAACCTCCTTATGCTGCAGGTGTGGCCCTAAAAAGCAAAAAAAGAAAGAAAAAGAAATGAGCTACTAAGCCATGGAAAAACATATATTGCTAAGTGAAAGAAAACAATCTCACCCATAGAACTATACAACACAATGAGTGAAATGTAATATAAACTATGGACTTTAGTTAATACTTCATTAATATTGCTTTATCAATTGTAACAAATGCACCAAACTAATACAAGGTGTTAACAGAAGTAACTGTGGGGGAAGGAATATATGGAAATTGTACTTTCAATGCAATTTTCCTATAAAAACCTAAAGCTGCTCTAAAAAAAAGGTTTATTAAAAATTTCAAATTTAAGTAGTCACATATAGCTGGTGGCTGTTATTAAACAGCACAGGTTCAATGAAAGACTAATGTGGGAAGAAAATGAGGATGGGGTTTCATTTCTGACCAACTCCTTAAGTACACAAACAGTTAATCCTAACCTATACGGAGTTTATCTGTATCTTACATACTAACACTTTTCAGCAGAAATATTTCAAATATTCTAGATGAGTATCTTTCTAAAGTTGATTTTGTTAAATAAAATTTAAGGAAGAAAATAACATTTATTGAATGGGTACTATACTAAAGATATATGTTATTTAAATTTCAAAACAATTCTTCAAAAGAAGGTATTACCATTTCTGATTTTTAGACATGAAGAATCATAAAAAGCTTATGTGATAAAGATGGAAAATGAAATACATCTGACTCAAAAATCTATGTCCTCATATACCCTGTATATAGTTTTGAGTCCCAAAATCTCAAACATAATTGAATTTCCCACAATGAATCTATCATCAGGAACAATAGGTTATATAGTACAATACAATAATTAACGAAAAAGGGAGTTCCTGTCATGGCTTAATGGGTTAAGAACCCGACTAGTATCAATGAGGATGTGAGTTCTACCCCAGGTCTCTATTAGTGGGTTAAGGATCCGGAGCTGCCGTGAGCTGTGGGTGAGCTGTGGTGTAGGTTGCAGACACCACTCGGATCCTGTGTTGCTGTGGCTGTGGTGCAGGCCAGCAGCTATAACTCTGATTCGACACTTGGCCTGGGAACTTCCATATCCTGCACATGCAGCCCTAAAAAAGCAAAAAAAGGATACACTCAGAGCTAATGGCATGTTCCTGTATTAAACGGTCCCAAGCAAATGTGACTTTTATCTTATTATCCCCCTTGCTGTCCTTGTGACCTAGAGTGCCTCTACTCCCATATCTAATTTGCACCTTTTAATCTGCTGTGAAATTAGAAAACAGATAATCAAGATTCTTCTCAGATTACATACAGAGAAAATTATGAATAAAGCAAGAGAGCTTCTAAGCCAGTGCCTTAGTGTAGATGATTTATTATGTGATAAAAGTCCTTTTTGTCTACTTCTTATTCTAAATTGGGATCTGGATAGATGATACACTGTTCCACAATAAAGCTGAGAATATAATGATCCTGTTTCATTCCCATATCTTCCACTAAACCATATTTTCAAACACAGATCTCTGTTAAACATAACCTCATTTAAAGACATTATTTTATGGCTAAGTGTATTAATTTAGTGTACTAATAAATGTTACTATCAAATTTCTATGTTTATATATAACGAGGTATATATAAACACAGAAATTAAATATTTACAGAGAGTTGACAGTATCTGGAAAGGTGTTTTTTTTTTTTTTTTAATGGCCACATCTGTGTCATATGGAAGTTCCCAGGCTAGGGGTTAAATCAGAGTGGCAGCTGCAGGCCTATGCCACAGCAATGTCAGATCAAAGCTGCATCTGTGACCTATGCTGCAGCTTGTGGCAATGCTGGATCCTTAACCCACTGAGTGAGGCCAGGGGTCAAACTGGCATCCTCACAGAGACTGTCAGGGTCCTTAACCCATTAAGCCACAATGGGAACTTCGTGATATTTTTTTCCTTTTTACAGCCATACCTGTGGCATATGCCCCAAACCAGGGATTGGATTGAAGTCACAGCTAGACCCTATACCACAGCCACAGCAATACCAGATCCTTAACCCACTAAGTGAGGCCAGGGATCGAACCCACATCCTCACAGACACTAGGTTCAGTTCCCACTGAGCCACAACAGAAACGCCTCAAAATTTAAATGTTTTTCCCCCATTTAGAGTTTCTGTATCTGTAAACCATTACAAATCTTTACTAGCAATATGAAATCTATTTCACCTCTTGCCATAAATTTTAAGATTTAATTCGAGGAAGAATTATTTTGAAATTAAGATAAGGATAAGCGTATTTCCAAAGTCCAAAACTGAAACTTCAAATTTAGCAATTAATTTTGAATTTATAAAAAGTCCAACTTTATTACATTTTACTCTATAAAGAGAAAAAGAATGTTTATTTTCTCCCTCAGTCACCAACTGAAATGAACAATTTTAAAAAGCTACAAACCAATTGCTTCTGTAACAGTACCTATGTTTTTGGAGGGTGTCATGTAAAAGCTAAGTCCAAAGTTTCGAAGATTTTATTCAACAAGCAGAGTGTCAAGCAAATCATAACTCTAGACAGCCTCACAAACAAGCTGAATAAAAGTTATAAAGTTAGATTCATAGTTTCAATTTAATAATCATTTTCTAATTAACTTCAAAAGTCCCTATCATTCAAGTTTCTTCAACATTAAAGAAAACAAAAGGCAAACAAACTGTAAACAGAGTAAGTATTCATTGCTCATATTTATACAGAACATTAAAAATTCAGTTTCCAATGAGGAAATACTGATGAGTCTGAGAGTTTGAGTACAATTTCTCTGGTGCAATCAAAACGAAAGCTTTGGATTGCTGTGACTTCCAACTTTTCTTTCCTAAGAATCCCTGGCAGCATGCCTACTATACTTAGAGAAGAATGCAAAGAATGAGGTGGTTTTTGATTCCTAACAATCACATCCCAAAGTTTGTGTCTGCAGTTTCAAGTATACATAGCACTCTTGCTCAATTTGGGCTCAAAATAATTTTACATTAAATCCATAGTGACAGAAAATAGAACAGTGGTTGCCAGGGATAGGGAGAGAGGGAGATGGGGAGTAACTAACTGCTCAATGGGTACTGCGCTTTCTTTTGGGGTGACAAAATGTTTTGGAATTAGATAAAGGTGGTGGTTACACAACACTGTGAATGTACTGCCACTGAACTGTTTACTTTTAAATGGTTAATTTTCTTTTTTCTTTTTAGAACTGCACTTGCTGCATGCAGAAGATCCCAGGCTAGGGGTTGAATTAGAACTGCAGCTCCCTGCCTACACCACAGCCACAGCAATGCCAGATCTTAGCCACATCTGATCCTTAACCCACTGAGCCAGGCCAGGGATTGAACCCGCATCCTTGTGGATACCAGTCGGGTTCTCAACCCCTTGAGTCACAACAGTAACTCCTTAAACAGCTAATTTTATGTTAGGTGATGTATACCTCTTAAGATATATAGACTATAGCATTATGTTAAGATATATAGACTATAGAATTCTTTTCTTCGAAAACACATTAAAATGCTATTTAGCTTTTGGAGATACTTAGATAAAAATGCATTACCAATTAAATTATTACCATATACGCACAGTAACAGTGAGGTGGGTACTGACTTTAATGCTAAAATGTTTGACAAACATCAAAAGAATATTGCTCTGATATGTTCATAAATAACTTCAAAAAACATAAATGGACCTTAAAACATTTATTCTTCTATGACAAAATATAATTTTAGCTCAACTGTGCATGTAAGGTGAACTCAAATTTTTTTCTAGAATTCCTTCCCCAGACCTCAAACAATCAGGAAAATATTATGAGCCACACAGGAAGTCCATTCAGGAAAATATTACGAACTGATATGAAATGTTTAACATTACATAAAGAGTTACATGAAGAGTAACCAAAAATATAGGAAGTAAACAGGCATAAATGACCCATAATGGATATAAATAAATATGCTAAAGTTACTGTCTTAGGGATGTAGCGCAACATTACTTCAGATTAAGTAAACTTCACACCTGAAAATGTATAGTGCCAACATTAAGAATTTTTGGAGTAAGGAGTTCCCGTCGTGGCTCAGCGGAAACAAATATGACTAGGAACCATGAGGTTTCTGGTTCAATCCCCGGCCTCGCTCAGTGAGTTAAGGATCTGATGTTGTTGTGAGCTGTGGTGTCCGTTGCAGACATGGCTTGGATCTGGTGTTGCTGTGGCTGTGGTGTAGGCCAGCAGCTGCAGCTCTGATTAGACCCCTAGCCTGGGAACCTCCAAATGCCAAAAAAAGAAACTTTGGAGTAAGAAAAATTCCTTTATATAAATGACTGACAAAATTAATATTATGCTATAATCGCCAAGGCTAGTCCAAATCCAGTCTAGACTCCAGGATTAAACAAAAGAGAAGGGGATCTTAAAGAGAATCCTAAGGAAAGAGCTAATTTTGAAAGCTATGACTATTTTGATGTAGTTCGTTCTGAGAATTTATATCCATTTGAATCCAACCTCAAAGAATACCTGAAAGCCTGAGCATGCACAGGGCCAAAGCTAAACCAGGTCAGTATATCCCTGCCAAGGAACATCTTGCTCTGAAGTGTCCACCAAACAAGGATCACTTATCAGTTTATTTTTTAATTTATTAGATGTCAACCACTTTCAAGATATATGCAAAAGTAGACTGGTTAGACCCCACCAAACTCTAATTCAAGCTCTCATCTCTGAAGATTAAAAAAATGCACAATTCTAAATGGTCTATGGGTTTAAAAAAATTGTAAATGAAGAATTTCAAATGTTAGCTGACCCAACTTTAACATCATTGAATGTTACTGAAGTTTTTTTAAAGTTTCCTAAGTATTTCTTTCAAAGGCGCAATTTAGTAACTGCTTGCATAACAAATTCAAGCCATGAAACAATTACAGCAATGCCACATATCCGTGCTATGTAAAAGGTATGAGTTTCTATATTTATGGCATTCAGGTCTGATAAAAGCAAAAATAAGTGTTTCTTTCTTAATTCACATGAGTAAATATCTTCTCAAACTTATAAGTAAATATTTCACAGGATACAAATAGTAATAGGATATTAGAGCTACAGGGAAGCACAGTATTACAAAATATAGTTTATGGTTTTTAAAAAAAGGAATCTGTCAGGTCAGGAGATGCTTCAAAGTTTAACCCTGGGACATATGGCAGTAGTAAAGCATCTAATCTGTGTCACAAGACTTGGGCTTGAGTAAGCTTTTTTACCTATTAATTAAATGGCCTTTTTGCTAGTTATAGTTACTTAGATTTTTCTAAATCTCCGATTCTTCATATGCAAAATGAGAACCATATCAACAATATTAGAGACTAAAAGAAACAAATGAAAATATTTTAACTCATTTAATATGCTTTGAAAAACTTGAATTCAAAAATGTTTATGTACCAAAAAACACTTTCAAATTTCTCTAATTGAGTCAAACTGTAATATTACTGAGAAAATGCAAATCTAATTCTTAAGCTATGGTCCCAAAACTTTTTAGAAGGAAACTCTTAAATACTACTTGAGAAAACATGAACTGACATAATCAATTGGAATAAACACTGATATTGAAGACATGACAATTCAGACATGCCATCTTAAAATAGTCTGAATTCCCTTAAGATTTTTCAATATTAAACAGAAATTGGGACCTAGACGTAACAATTGTTAGGTCAGCATCTAATTTCAAACACAAAACCTTTGTTGTCAAGAAAATGATAAGGATGAGGCAAATTAGTCCTTGATACAACGTAAGATTTGTTTTCACAACAAAGCACACTGATCACTTATAATTTACAAACTCATAACTCACAATTGTTCTAATAGGTTTAGAGTAACAATAAACTTAAATATCATTATGATAGTTTATTTGCATTCTTCTAGTCCTAAAAAATTCAGCAAAAAACCCCCCTGATTGAATGATTAAATCATCACTTTGAATACTTAAAAGCCCTTTCTGAAATTTATTCCCAGAAAATTCACACCAGAAAGACATGTGAAAGTAGTCCTTTACCCACTACCTAAAAAGTCAAAACATCCACATTATTTAAGCTAGATATAAGATGAAAGTCATTTATATTCACTCATTAGACTTCAATCCTAAACAATAAAAAAATAGAACAAAATAGTGTAACCTCCACGTTTATTCAATTGCTAGTCTATTTACTGTCAACTCTTGTGGAAGAACTAAGGACAAGTGCCACTCGTTAAACTTCATATAACCTGAAAAGACTGTGAATTACAACAGACATGGACAATTCGAATTAAAAAATTTACCCTAAAGGGTAAAAGATATTAACTGGCATCTCTGCACAGCACAGGACCATGCAATTGAATGTTAAATAGTGGAAAGCAGTCTTTTGGATGCATCCAAACAATTTTAATATAAATTTCTGCACACCTTGAGAAATTTTCCCCATTACTTGGAAATGTTCATGATAGAGGCCTTGAGAAATTAAGTTTAGGAGAAATAGTAGCTAACTGCTGAAGTTTTCAGACACCACTATGCAGGGCAACTGTAATGAGGAGCTACCTCTTGATAAGATTAAACCTTCAAAGCAGAACAGTTGCTCCTAGTTTTTGAAAATTATTTAGAGACATAAGAAATTCTAGCCTAGAGACTTATTCTGTCTCCCAAAGAAACGCTTCACTAGGTCCATTTTATGCTAGTTAACGTTGCTTGTTATGCAGCACATTAATAATTCAAAAACAGTCCCTTTGAAGAAAAGTTCTATTCAAGCATTACAATTTGTCTTCGCGTAGCACTAAGTGGCTTTGTTTCCAGTTTCAGGGACTATTCTGGGATGTCAAGAGTTATATTATTTACTGCTCCAAAAGAGCCCTTGTTTCACTCTCACCCAGGACATAGGCAAAACTGATGTTTAGAGACAACTGATACCCAGAAGTGTTTAAAGAGGATCATCCTTTGGCTCTCTCTATCTCTCGTCGAAAATCACATCTACCTTGTAGGTTTGTTTTTGTTGCACCAAAAATATTTTTTGAAAGACACCTGCAAACATAACCTTCCTATCACCGCCGGGAAGAAAGACTATCAGGCTCAATCTGCAGTAACTCCAGGGAAACAGACGTAGTAAAACCCAATGGGCTGAGGAAGGACAGTGCTTAAGGAGCAGAAGGGAGCTCCCGAGGTGCAGGGAAGCAGAGGCGGCGCCTGTTTACAGACGCCTTCACCTTCCCCACCCCCACAGACTGGGGGTCCAAAAAGCATTTCCCGTGCTCACCCGCCTCCCGGCCGAGGCCCTCGGACTAACAGAGAGGCTGAGCAGCCTTGCGGCCCCCTCCCTCAGGCCGGAGCCTCCCTCGACCTCCCTCGTCCAGGGCGGCGTCTGCACCTCCCCACGGCCTACTCACCCCGCCAGGCCCTTCCGGCGGCACGCGGAGGCCTGAGGCCTAAAGGACGCCGGACACTGACAAGGCCCCCCCCACCCCGCCGCCGCCGGCGGGGCCTGAGGCGGGGCGGGCGGACGCTACGGCCGAGGAGCCGAGGGCGGCGGAGGACAGCTTCTACCCCGCCGCGGCTGCCTATTGTTCCCGACCGAGGCCTGGCCGTGGCCGCCCCGCTCCCCACGCCGCCGCCGCCGCCTGCCGCTCGCTCACCGCGCTGATCTGAGCAGCAGCTCCTCTCAGCTCCGAGTCCCCGCGGCCGTTGCCACCGCCGGGGCAGCCACCGCCGCCGCCGCCGCCACCGTCGACTCTGACTCTGTCCCAGGCCGCCGGGCCACGGCCGTCGCTGCTACCGCCAGCGCCGCCTCCGGCTTCCCACCTGCTGCTGCTGAGGCTGCTCCTGCAGCAGGGGCCATCTTGTTGGTCTGCCTCCTCTTCCTCCTCCTCCTCCGCCCCCGCCCGGTCGCTCGTTGTCCTCTCCCCCTTCCTCTTCCTCGGGCTCCGGCCCGCCCCAGAGACTGGGGCGGAGACGAGGGAGAGGCTCCTCCCTCCGAAGGCGGGGCAAGAGGAGGGCGGGGCGGGCGCCGGAGCAAAACTCTGAGTCACCGGCCGCCAACGCCCCGGAGGGAGGGTGGCGACGCTCGCTGCCTGATTCCGGAGCGCACCCACGCCCTGAGCCGAAAAACTGGTCCACCAGCGCCTTGGAGCCCAGCCGGGCAAGAGGCCAGACAGCGAGGGTGAACTGCAAAATTTCTGAGGTTTCCAGCCAATCCCGTGCTTACCTCTACGCCCTTGGCTTTCTCAGCTCCTCCCTATACTGTTGTTTCTTTTTCACCTCTCTCATCCACCCCAGGAGAATTTGTTCTTATCTCATTTTATCATGGTTCTTGATTAACCAGCTTGGCCCTGGTCACTTTTCTCACAGAGCTCCCAAAGAGTTCAGGCTCCCAACAGGTCTAAACCACTCAAAGGCCAGACATTCACGGCCCCAAAATGTCTCTCCAGACCTGTGTGACCAATGAAGAGCTGTCTAGGGGAGGACAGAAAAAAATTGGGCCCATAGAAGAGCTCTTGGATCTAAAAGTTAGTCATGCGATATTGAAAATTTCTTCTCTCAAGGAAAACAAGGCATTTTGATTTGGGATAATGGGAGACCACTTCAAGATGATTCAGTTTAGCCAAATACTTGCTTTTAAGAAAGGAGAGAAAAGTGAGTTCCCTTGTGGTGCAGCAGGTTAAGGAGCCGGCATTGTCACTGAAGTGGTTTGGGTCACTGCTGTGGCGTGGGTTCAATCCCTGGCCCAGGAACTTGTCACATGCAGGAGGGAGAGAGAGAAATGGAATTCTTTTCATACCATACATCCTAACTTCAAAATAAATCATCTGGAAGAGAGGAGAGAGATGGTCCTTAAAAATAAGCACCCAGTCAATATTTCTCTGCATTATCATGTTCTTTTCTTTTTACTTCAGGTCTTGGTCAAGGGAGCAGAAATTTTTGCTTTCCAGTCCTTTCTTCATTGCATATATCACCAATACCAAGAGAAGTACTATATTTAAAGAAGCTCCTGACTTTAAGGTAATAAACCAAATCACTATAAAAGATAGCGTTTTTATATTATTTGTAAATATATCACACACCTTCCTAAACTCTGAGCAGGGAAGTTCTTTTTAGTTGCTAACACCCTCTTGCTACACAGATTTCAGCTTCTTTTCAGAAGATCCATTGATGTCTTTCAACTGATTGGAATTTCCTCTCTTTGAAGTGGGCTAGGTCTCTAAGCATCTCTTCAACCCCTTAAATAGTGGTCGCAGTCCTACAATGAGCAAACTTGTAGCTACCATGGGAGGATTAGGTTAGTGTGTGCTAATCTAAAGTCTATCTCTTGGATAGCCTTTCCCTTCTCCAGCCAGGCCTCAGTCCCCTGCTGGGGAAAACAGATTAATCCGTTCCTCCAGTTTTTCCTCCTCCTCCCTTCTCACTACTAGGGAACCTTCCACAACAGAAGGTTTTAGCGGCTGTTGCTAGGCAAACATGCCAACTTCCCTGTCTAGGTGAAACAAGTAACCCAACTTCATAAATCAACATAGATATTTTAATTTCTTTGAACTATTAATAGTTGCATTTCAATTGGTAGACCTTCTTCACAGTTCCCTTAAAAATATGATTTTTAAGTTAAATTTATTTGTATTTCATAAATATTTCAGTTAAAAATATGTTTAAAATGGAGGAGCATCCCAAAATTCATTTTAATGATGTAATGAAACAGAAACATTTGGCAGGAAAAGGAGAAAAGCAGATTTGAGGAAACAGGGGTTTTCAATAAAAACTAATCTATAAAAGGTCCTTTATATGCTTTGAACTCCCCAGTTAGGCTAAATGTATAAGATACAGAGAATAATTTATCACTTGAGACTAAGTCTATTTAGAAGAAAGATAATATGGTTATTCAGTGAAAAAGAAAAAAAAAGATATTCTGGATTTTATTCCCAAATTAACTAAGAATTTTAGCAAGTGAATTATTAAACTCTTTTTTTCCTCATTTTGCTGTTTAAAATTTTTGCTATGTTATTGTTATATAATAGTTACTATTTTTAGGGTGTTCAGATTTAATATGAATAAGATTAAATAAGACATTATGTTGAAATTTATATTTAAACTTCTGAGCTCTTAAACTTGTATAATTTGTTTTATTTTATTTATTTAATTTTTAATGATTTTTATTTTTTCCATATTAGTTGATTTATAGTGTTCTGTCAATTTCTGCTGTAGAGCAAATGACCAGTCATACCTATATATATATATATATATATACATTCTTTTTCTCACATTATCCTCCATCATGTTCCATCACAATTGACTGGATATAGTTCCCTATGCTATGCAGTAGGATCTCATTGCTTGTCCACTCCAAATGCAATAGATTGAATCTAAATAATTTGTTTTAATCCCATGAAATTTATATGAAATAGTGCTTGAGAAATACCTTGAGCTAAGATAACATACTCATAATGAATTATTAAAGACAAATAGCTTAAATGTCTTACAGTCATTTGTGCTTAGAAAATAGCTTTAATACAATTTAAACAATTTCATTTTATTTTATATTTTATAATCTAATTCTAGAAATTTAGACTATGCCTCGCCCTCCACCACTGATATACAATGAAAATTAAATGCATCATTTCATGTAAATGACTTAGTGCATGGCACATAGTAAGTACTCAGTTTTTTAAAAAATTCATTTTATGTGTATGCCATTATAGCATTTAGTTTCTTGATCAAATAAGTAACTACAGTTTGCTTAGTATGAACCCTAAAAAAGTATTGGTGTTGTTTTTCACATCACACACAGATCAGTTAGAATAAGGTCTTATGAATCTTTTAAATATGTTTTCTCATATGCCTGTACTACATTGTTCTTCCTTTGATTATTTATTTAGAGCAGCCTATGCTTTTTAGGTTGTGCTAATTAATTTTTTTAAGCTACCACCTGCTTAAAAATTGCTCAGGAATGTATAATTGTCAATCTAAAGCATTGATTGTCATATTAAGGCTAGGAAAGACCTTAGATGCCAACTCACTTCCACAGCTGAAATGGAGACTAAGAAAAATTAGACCACATATCTACCCAACTAATTGTTATAAATAAATGCTACATTATTGAGGAAGGGGTTAGAGCATGGGAAGGGATGGAATAGGAGGAGAAAATTGAAAGATAGTTATGTTTCCCTGCCTTAAAGAAATTAACAATCTAGTATGTGGAATACAATGAGAGGTACATGTCAACAACTAGAATACATGCAATAAAAATAAAATACTTTATACTTTATAAAAGTATAAAGTAATGATTATTGCATTAAAAGTATAAAGTTATATGAAAGGTAAAAGGGGAAGATAGTAGGAATCTTTATTCTAATGTCATAGAATCTAACTTTTGACAGATATCAATTCTATGTATGATATTAGATCTGTACCCAGAGGCATAGAAGTACAGACAGCTTTTAATACAGGGCTAATTGGAGGGTATGAGAATAGATTTTGGATTAACTAAAAAAGTAAGCTAAAGTCTACACCTGGTTAAGTTCCAGCTAGGACCTGAGACTTCTCTAGTGTAAATCATTTGTGTATGGGGAGAGAATAACATCCTTAACAGGAATATATGCACAAAATAGGGAATATTAGAATTAGTCATTTGGATATTCTGAATTGCTTTAGGTAATCAGTGGGAGACCAGTTTAGTTCTCTCCATCCTTCCTACACATATACTTTCCATAATCTACTTTCTCCACCAATCCACACTCTTATTACTGGTGTTCATTAAGATAAGTCTCTGGCAGAGTTCCTGTTGCAGCTCAGCAGTAAGAAATCTGACTTGAGGACACAGGTTCGATCCCTGGCCTCACTCAGTGGGTCAAAGGATTCAGAGTTGCTGTGACCTGTGGTGTAAGTCGCAGACATGGCTCAGATCCCATGTTGCTGTGGCTGTAGTGTAGTAGACTCGCAGCTACAGCTCCTATTCAGCCCCTAGCCTGGGAACTTCCACATGCCACAGGTATGGCGCTAAATGGACCAAAAAAAAAAAAAAAAAGATAAATCTCTGGAATAAGAGGAAGATGTCCCAGACAATTAGACTAAGGCAATATGAGGAAACCAGTAGTTTCTAAGCTACTGTTAATCTTTAGAGTACAGTCACAAAACAGGCCCAAGTCAGTAACTGCAAACTAAACCAGAGGGGTTGTTTTGGTTCAGGGTAACAATCCAAAGTGATCATGGCAGATGCACTCCAAGTTAGTTCTAGGATTTCTAAAACCAGGTCCCTGTAGAATTGATTCCAAAAGAACTAAATAATATGATGTTTCTGAGTCCTGCCTGAAATTGCTTCTAAACTGGCCTACCTTCTATAAATTGAGACTATCTGAACTTCACCTGATCTCCTGAAACATGTCCCACGGTGATAATCAACAGCACTCCTTTATGCAAGAAACATCAGACAACTTTTGGCAAAGAGGTACCTTCTAGGTACTACTTTAAACAGTGCCACGGGAGAAGGCAGCTCCACTTTTTCACTTGGGCAAAACTCACTAGAATATTGTTTTCCATTATTGTATTAGTTTGCTAGGGCTGTCATAACAAATACCACACACTGGACAGCTTAAACGATAGATATTTTCTCAAAATTTGGAAGGCTAGAAGTCCAAAGTCAAGGTGTAGGCAGATTTGGTTTCTTCCAAGGCCAGGTCCTTGCCGTTAGATGGCTGTTTTCTTATCTTCACACGGTCTTCACTGTGTCTGTCTGTGTACTAATCTCTTCTTATTGGGGCACCACCAGGCGTGTTGGATTACGGCCTACCCTTATGACCTTACTTTACCTTAATTATCTCCTTAAAGGCCTCATCTCCAAATCCAGTCACATTCTAAGATACTGGGGGTCAGGGCTACTTCATATGACTTTGGTGTTGAGAGCAGACGGGATGAATAGACACAATTCCTAACAATAATAAATACTACTTTTTAGAATATCATACTTTTGAACAAAAGGCACACTTGTGAAGGTACAACTTTAAATCTACCCAGTTAAATCTGAAGCTTTTCTTTTTTCAAATTACTCCTCACATCACAAAATATCCATGCTTTGGGGGATATAAATTACCAATAATAAATAGGATACTAGAATTTTTTTTTGTCTTTTTTTTGGGGGGGGGTGGCTGCACCTGTGACATATGGAGGTTCCCAGGCTAGGGGTCCAATCAGAGCTATAGCTACCGGCCTTCACCAGAGCCACAGCAACGTGGAATCCGAGCCACATCTGCAACCTACACCACAGCTCACAGCAAAAACACCAGATCCTTAACCCACTGAGGGAGGCCAGCAATCAAACCCATGTTCTCATGGATGCTGGTCAAGTTCGTCAACCACTGAGCCACGACGGGAACTCCAAGATACTAGAATTTTAAAAAGTGCTTATCAAAATTATCTGAGTCACAATGTCACTAAGTTGTGTGTCACTAATGTCAGTAAGCAGAAAACAGATACCAGAACTTGGATAGATCCAAGATTAGTATGAAAGGATTAGTATTTGTTTATAGGGCTGATGATTGGAGCATCATTTAACACTGCCTAAATAAGCAATTTTAGATATATTGAGGTCAAATACATTTTGTAACCAACAAATGATATCCTCCAGCACATATGTTTGATATTTCTTAGGCATTATTAGATTTATCATGTCAGGAGTAACCCGTTAAGAAAAAGTTGAACATTGATGAATGGGATGTTCAGGAAATCAGAATTTGAAAATGTGCTTTAAGCAAGGTAGAGTGCATTCTAGGTACTGCTTCCTTTTGCTCCTTACTTTCTAGGATCGGGACTTAGGGGAGTCTTCAGAGTTCGTTCTAAAAGATTACAAATTAAAGATGAGCTCTGCCAATTGGACATAGTTCTGGAACCAGACAGGAGGCTGTCCCTATGGTACACTTCTCATTGAAGACGAGTATTCAGCTCCCTGTTACTCAATGAATTTCTTTCCCTTTTGTTATCCTCTAGGCTTAAAAAACATTTATTTGAATGTTCTAGTCTTTTCTCAGCTGTGTTACCTTCTATCAACAGGAGAATTCTGTAGCCATGCTTAGGCCAGTCATTGTTACAGGTCAGGGTAGCATCAATAATGGGAAATACCTGCAGCTCCCCATCAAGGAAAAGCAAATCTAAGGACCTAAGGGTCAGTCTTTCTCCACTTGGGTATTTTTCTTCTGTTTAACAGGTAGAAAGACCTAGTGCCAACCCTTGTTCCACTACTTACTAGCTGTGTTAGCCTGTGCAAGTTGACCTAAGAATGCTTTGGTTTCCTTTACTATAATGTAAGGATTATAAAATGTATCTCAAACAGTTTTTATGGAGATTGAAATGAGGAAATGCATGTAGAGCATCTAATGCAATGGCTGACGTCTAGTAGATATTCAATGAATGAGAATTATTACAATTATACTAGGTATTGTGTATTGCATTAAGCTGGTGATTGTCAGTTTTGTGTGAACTTTTATCAGCTATGTGTACCCAGCTCTGATCTGACCCTAGAGATTTTGATTTGGGATGTTGGTGTGGGCCCAGAGATTTTTTTTCTTTTTTTGGATTTTACAGAAGATCCGTCTTGTTATCTGAGGTGAGAATCATTGGCATAGATGAATGGTCAGCGAGCTTTTTTTGGTAAATGGCCAGGTAATAAATATTTTAGGCTTTACAGGCTGTGTGGTCTCTGTCACCACTATTCAACTCTGCCATTATAGCGTGAGAGCAGCTATAGACAGTATGTAAACAAATGACCATGACTGTGTTCCAATACAACATTATTTACAAAAACAGACCTAAAGGGATAGTAATGGGCTGGATTTGTTCCCCACACTGTTGTTTATCGAACTTGTCTTACATAAAGAAAGATTTTATTTGCTATAGCCAGGGAGAGTATCTTATTATTATTATCTTCAACAGCTTTAAAAACCTGACATATCATGACCATATATAAACACAATTAAATAAACAGACAGAGCTCCTGCCTTCCAAGGAATTAGTAATCTAAAACAACAATAGCACAGACATAATATTTATAGGTAATCTCATATGAGCGTCAGATAAACAGATGACTATACAAGACCAAACATGAAACTGAGTTCAGATGTGGGCATATTTTCCTAGTGCTTTTGATTTACAAATATTGGATATTTGTAAAAGTCAGAGGAGCACAAGGACTCATTCAGGAACTATGAAGAGGAGAATGGTTCCCCCAGATTAGCTCCCCTTTTTCAGCAAGAAGCTATATAAAGGAGCATCTTTTATTTTTACTTTACTTTTTGTCTTTTTAGGGCTGCACCTGCAGCATATGGAAGTTCCCAGGCTAGGGGTCAAATCAGAGCCACAGCTGCTGGTCTACACCATAGCCACAGCAACACAGGATCTGAGTGGTGTCTGTGACCTACACCACAGTTCACAGCAATGCCAGATCTTTTAACCTACTGAGCGAGGGTAGGGATCAAACCCACATCCTCATGGATTCTAGTTGGGTTCATTATCACTGAGCCACAGCCTGAACTCCAGGAGCATCTTTTAAAAGGAACCCATTAAATGGGACATAATGACTCTCCACATGGCTGAATTTGCTTCTCTCGATAGTAATTTCATCAAAATACATTACTGTCAAATTTATCCTTTGGGGTTAAGGGCTATGTTAAAGCTGAAGTTTAATGACACCTGTGACCATTCCCTTTATTTAACTTGGAACAAAGAGAAAGATTTCCTTTTTTCAATACAGGAGTAATACGTTTAGAAGAAAAGTCAGTGAATCTATTTATGTGCTTGTGTCTACATGTATGTATGGATATGTTTAAATCAAGTTACTGGTAAGTTAGTAACCTATGCCTACAATTGTAGAAATGATCCAATAGTAGCTGTTGGATGGAGCAGGATTCTCATATCTCCTCATACCCCTGAAAGACAGATACAAATAAAGGGTATTCATAACTTTTTGGCTGCTCAGCTTCTTATCCTCCTCTCCTTACACTGTCTGGGAGTTTTCCATTTGGGAATTTTTATGGGTGGCAAGATCTTTTCTCCCACTACAGGCCATAGGGTCCAGATACTTGCCTTCTGCCCAGAACTTCCCCCTCCCTACCCTATGCCTCCATAGCAATCTTAGGGTGAGGGAAAGTGATCTAACCTTGGTAGACAGGTTGCTCTTAGCTGGGACTTTGAATCTGGGCAAGTTATGCAGAAGTAAGTAGAATTCATCCTGCTTGCACCTGTGATACCCAGAGTTGGGAGGGACAATGACAACAGAACCTAGGGTGGTATCCAGCATCCACTGGCTGTGGCAGTAGTACCCTAACCAGGCCGTTTCAAGACTGACTTTGGTCTGGTTCGAGCCACCTAACTTCCCTCAGTTCCCTTCCTTACCATCAAAACTGTGAGTCAATGCTCTTTCAAAAAATTCCCCTTCTGTGTAAGTTAGCCACTGAGATAGTTTAACATATAAGGGGAACGGTACAGAAGTCAAGAGTTTACAGAAAGAATCCATTTTCCTATTTCTCATATATTTGGTCTTTAGTCAGTTTAATGGAGTTATCCATGTGTTTTCTTTCTTTGGGCCCTGATTTCATGGCTCTAATCATTAGACTCTCAAAACTTAAGAGTATATGCATTTCACTTAAACCAAAGTGAAAGTATCCTAAATTGCATGTTACCTTTTGTTACTCAGTTCATTGATTATACTCAGATAATAAGTAGTCCTCTTAAGCTTTCAATTTGACTATTTTCTTATCCTGCCAAGAATGTTTAGTGTCTACATAACTAATTTGCATATATTTCTCAAGGAGAATGACTCCATGTAAGTATCTCTCTTAGCTAAAAGTTATTACAAACGCAAAGTGCTTTTTTTTTTTTTTTTTTTTGTCTTTTTGCCATTTCTAGGGCTGTTCCTGCGCCATATGGAGATTCCCAGGCTAGGGGTGGAATTGGAGCCATAGCCGCTGGCCTACGCCAGAGCCACAACAACGTGGGATCTGAGCCGCATCTGCGACCTACACCACAGCTCACGGCAATGCCGGATCCTTAACCCGCTGAGCAAGGGCAGGAATTGAACCTGCAACCTCATGGTTCCTAGTCGGATTCGTTAACCACTACGCCACGACGGGAGCTTGAAGTGCTTTTTATTTTTTCTTGAATTCCTTTTGCTAATAGGAATCTTTCTAATCAAGCATTTCATCTGGGGCAAAACCCTCCTTGCTAAAATTACATGGAAAAATAATTATTCTTAAAATTTTTTGTAAAAATATTTCAACTACCACAATTGAAGTGTTCATTTTTGATTCTTTTCTGCAGAGATTTGTAACCTTGTTTCTGCAACATCTAATTGAACATCAGATGTTCTCAACTGATGATATAAAAGTCATAGAACAAAATTAATTTGCATCCACTTTATCACAAGAAATCACAACAAATATTTGATAACCTGTTATATGCCAGTCACTGTGCTCTGGTGATACAGTAGTGAACAAGACAGAGTCTCTTTCTCAGGAGCTTATGGTTCAGCAGGGAAGATAGAATACATGTAAATAATTAAATAACCAACTTGTGGCTGAAAGCTTCAGGCTGAGTAGAGATTAGCTAGGCAAAGAGAGAGAAGAAAGTGTTTTGGCCAGAGAAAACAGTGCATGCAAATGCACCGAGGCAGAAGTATCATGTGTTTAAGGAACTAACAGAAATCCATTATACCATGAGAAAGTATAGAAATTCAGAAGAAGTCTAGCAAAGAAGATGCTGCAGAGGTAGTCAGGTAGGCATTAGAAGCCAAAATAGGAATTTTGAATTTTATTTCAATAGATTTACTAGATAAAAAATAGGACATTAAATTAAATTTATATTTCGGTTATACACCTGAAATTTATATTTCAGATAAACAATGTTTTAGTAGAAGTATATCATAAATATTGCATAGAACATACCTAAACTGCAAAAATATTTATATGAAATCTAAATTTAACTGGACATCCTATATTTTTATTTGCTAAACCCAGCAACTCCATTTTTTTTTTTTAAGGGCCACACCTGCATCATATGGAAGTTCCCAGGCTAGGGGTTGAATTGGAGCTACAGCTGCTGGCTACAGCCACAGCAATGCCAGATCTGAGCTGTTTCTGCAACCTATACCACAGCTCAAGGCAGCACCAGATCCTTAACCCAATGAGGAAGGCCAGGGATTGAACCCACATCCTCACAGATATTAGGTTCATTACTGGCGAGCCACAATGGGAACTCTAGCTCCATTTTAATAGCAGTTTGAGGTCTGAAAGGCAAAGGAAGGACATGATAAAATTTTCCTGTTGAAAGATTACTGTATGATTATGGAGTGGAAGATATGTTAGAGGCAGAGGAAAAATACTGAGATCTTGATCAGTCTGTCTTTCCTGAACCTTCTCTTCCCTTGCCTTCTTATGAAATCATCTCTTGGCTCACTACTCCAGAGTATCGTTAATAGACCCGCCTCTTTTATTAGACATTTAAATGTTGATGTTCTAAGATTGACCACACACAAAATTTGCAAGGATATGGAGCAACTAATTCTTTCATGTGTTATTAGTAATAGTGTGAAATGCTTTGGAAAAAGGTTTGGCAGTTTCTTATAAAAACAAAACATCTATGATCTAGCCATCCCACTGGTGGGTATATATTCAAAAGATTTGAAAGCAGGATCTCAAAGAGATGTTTGCACACCCGTGTTCACTACAGTCTTATTCACATTAGACAAGCGATGGAAGCCATTCAGTATCCATCTACTGATGATTGGATAAAGAAAATATATATACATGCAATGGAGTATTATTCAGCCTTAAGAAGGAAACCCTGTCACATGCTGTAACATAGATGAACCTTGAGGATATTATGTGAAGGGAAATAAACAGTCCAAAAAGACAAATACCGTACGATTCCATGTTCTCTAGCGTAGGTTGAATTCATGGAAACATAGAGTGGAACAGTGGTTCCCAAGGCGGGGAGAGGAAATTTGGGAGTTGTTTAATGCGTAAAGTTTCAGTTTTACAAGACAGCAAATTTCTAGAGATCTGTCACACAATAATGTGAATATAGTTAACACCACTGAACTGAACACTTAAAAATAGTTAAGGTGCTTCCTGTGTGGCTCAGCGGTAGTGAGTCCGCCTAGTATCTAAGAGAATGCAGGTTCAATCCCTCGCCCCGCTGAGTGGGTTAAAGGACCTGGCATTCTTTTGAGCTGTGGTATAAGTCATAGATGTGGCTAGGATCTGGCATTGCTGATGCTGTGTTGTAGGACAGCAGCTACAGCTCTGACTCAGCCACTAGTCTGGGAGCTTCCATATGCTACAGGTATGGCCCTAAGAAAAAAAAGGAAAAAAAAATGGTTAAGGTGGTGAATTAATTTGTGTTTTTTACCACAATTTAAAAGAATTAATTTAAGAAATACTATTATAGAAGATCTGAAATCCATGCAAGGAAGTTTTTTTTTTCTTAATTGAAGTGTACTTGATTTACAATTTTGTGTTAATTTCTGCTATACAGCAAAGTGACTCAGTTATACATAAAAATACATTCTTTTTTTGTTGTTTTTTTTTTAGGGCCTTACCCACGGCATATGAAAGTTCCCAGGCTAGGGGTAAAATTGGAGCAGTAGCCACTGGCCTACACCACAGACACAGCAATGCAGGATCCCAGCTTTATCTGTGACCTACACCACAGCTCATGGCAATGCCAGATCCCTAACCCACTGAGCAAAGCCAGGAATCAAACCCTTGTCCTCATGGATAATAGTCGGGTTTGTTACTGCTGAGCCACAACAGGAACCCCAAAATACATTCTTTTAAAAAATGTTCTTTTCCTGGGGTTCCCGTCATGGTTCAGTGGTAACAGACTTGACTAGGATCCTACCATGAGGTTGCAGGTTTGATCCCTAGTCTCACTCACTGGATTAAGGATCTGGCTTTGCTGTGAACTGTGGTGACCTACACTCAGATTCCACTTGGCTGTGGCTGTGGTGTAGGACAGAAGCTGTGATTTGACCCCTAGCCTGGGAACTTCCATTTGCCCTGGGTGTAGCCCTAAAAAAAAAAGTTCTTTTCCATTATGGTTTATCACAGGATATTTAATATAGTTCCCTGTGTTATACAGTAAGATCCTGTTTTTTATCCATCCTGTATATAATAGTTTGCATCTGTTAACCTTGAACTCCCAGTCCATCCCACTCCCTCCCCCTCTCCCTTGGCAACCACAATTCTGTTCTCTATGTCTGTGAGTCTGTTTCTGTTTTGTAGACTAGTTCATTTTTGTCGTATTTTAGATTCCACATATAGGTGATATATGGTGTCGTTCTCTTTCTGACTTATTTTACTTAGTATGAGTGTCTAGTTGTATCTTCCGTGTTTCTGCAAATGGTATTATTTTATTCTTTTGGAGGGCTGAGTAGTATTCCATTGTATATAAGTACCACATCTTTATCTATTCATCTGTCAATGGACAATTAGGTTGTTTCCATGTCTTGGCTATTTCATATAGTGCTTCAATGAACGTTGGGGAACATGTATCTTTTTGAATTGTAGTTTTGTCTGAGTACATGTCCAGGAGTAGGATTGCTGGATCATATGGCAACTCTGTCTTTAGTTTTTTGAGGAACCTCCATACTGTTTTCCAACTTAGATTTGCAAGGGAGTTTCTTGACTCTGAGTAGCTTTTGCAGATTGTAAATTGAATTTTCCTAGTCACATTACCTTAAAGGAATTCAGACATATTTAATCCAGAAACAAATTTCACAGAGTTCCCATCATGGCTCAGCAGAAATGAATCTAACTAGGAGCCATGAGGTTGCGGGTTTGATCCCTGGCCTCGTTCAGTGGGTTAAGGATCCAGCATTGCCGTGAACTGTGGTGTAGGTTGCAGACATGGCTTGGATATGGCGTTGCTGTGGCTGTGGTGTAGGCCAGCAGCTGTAGCTCCAATTAGATCCCTAGCCTGGGAACCTCCATATGCTGTGGGTGCAACCCTAAAAAGACCCCCCCCCCAAATTCATTTAGCGGAAGCATTGTAAGCCTATAAATGTCATTTTGCTTCTCAGATTAGATTGGTATGCAGAAGCAGTTTTCTGTATTTATGTATGTTTAACATGAAAGATCATGGAAGAGTGTTTGAACATAACGGGTGGGGGTTCAGATAGGACAATGCATGGATGGATTTTCTTGCTATGATGCTAACATGTAAAATATTCTGTCATATACACAAAAAAACTAAAACAGGGAATTCCCACTGTGGTGCAGTAGGTTAAGGATCCAGCATTGCTGCAGCTGTGACATAGGTTGCAGTTGCAGCCCAGATTTGATGCCTGACCCAGGAGCTTCCATATGCTGCTAGTACAGCCAACAATGAAAAGAAGAAAAAAAATCTGGAGTTCCCATCGTGGCACAGCGGAAATGAATCTGACTAGGAACCATGAGATTGCAGGTTCAATCCCTGGCCTTGCTCAGTAGGTTAAGGATCCAACGTTGTTATGAGCTGTGGTGTAAGTTGCAGATGTGGCTTGGATCTGGCATTGCTGTGGCTGTGGCGTAGGCCGGCAGCTGTAGCTCCAATTTGACTCCTAGCCTTGAAACCTCCATATGCCATGAGTGCAGCCCTAAAAAGCGCACGTGCGCGCACACACACACACACACACACACACACAAAACAAAACAAAACAAAAATGCATGTCACATGCTATGGGCTAAATTGTGTCTCCCCTCCCCCAAATTATATGTTGAAGCTCTAACCTCCCACAAACTGTACTGCTGTTAGCACCTTTAAGGAAGTTATTAAGATTAGGGGTGGAGCCCTGATCTGATAGAACCGGTGTGCTTATAAGAAGAGGAAGAGACACCAGAGCTCTCTCCCTACCATGTAAGGACCCAGCAAGAAGCGGCCATCTGTAAATGAGTAAGAGAACTCACAATAGAACCTGCCCATGTTGGCCACTTGATTTTGGACTTTCCCTCCTGAACTGTGGGAAAATGAATTTCTATTTGTTAAGCCACCTAGTCTGTGGTGTTTTGTTGTGGTAGCCAGAGCTGACTAATACAGCATGTATGATCTTGTCCCAGCCTTTTGCTCCAGCTCATGCCTCACTCTTTCCCCCCGCCTTTGATCTCTACCATAGTCTCTCTTGCTTGATTTCATCTCCAAAACATGACAAGCTCCCTCTTGTCTCAGGCCCTTCTACATGCTGTTCCTTCTCTTGAGAAGCTCTTCCCCTCACTCTTCATCTGGTTAAATTCCTGTTCATCCTTTGTCTTTTTCAGAGTGGCCTTTCCTGACTTCTCAGTCTAAATTGAGTTCCTCTCTCAAAGTATCCTCTTGATAAGAAGAGTTTGTAACTATATAGTTTATTGTGTAATAATAGGTTTAATATTTCTCTTCCCCTAGAATTTACGTTTCATACATGTAGGAAGTGAGTGCCTTATTCATTGTTTTATCCTTAAGGGCAAAAAATGTCTCATAGATATTAGGAAATATTTGTTGAATGAGGAAATAATTAAATAATTATTGCAGACACATATTCTTTAAGTGTTCTTTACACATTATGAATATAAAAAACAGATTATGAGCATATATAGCATGATCCATGTTAATAATATAAACACAGAACAAAACTATTAGTGACCTAGACAGACTTTCCTGCTGAAAGCAATGAATAATGCTGGTTAAAATACTTTCTCGGAGTTCCTGTTGTGGTGCAGTGGAAACAAATCTGATTAGTACCATGAGGACACAGGTTCGATCTCTGCCCTTGCTCAGTGGGTTAAGGATCCGGCATTGCTGTGAGCTGAGGGGTAGGTTGCAGACGTAGCTCGGATCTGGCATTGCTGTGGCTGTGGTGTAGGCCAGCATCTACAGCTCCTATTCAACCCCTATCCTGGGAATCTCCGTATGCCGAGGGCGAGGCCCTAAAAAAGCAAAACAAACAAACAGAAACCCCTTTCTTAAAAATTATCTTGTGGGAGTTCGCCATCATGGCTCAGCAGTAATAAACCTAACTGGGATCCATGAGTACATGGGTTTGATCCCTGACCTCGGTCAATGGGTTAAGGATCCGGTGTTGCCCTGACCTGTGGTGTATATAGGTCGAAGATGTGGCTCAGATCCCACGTTGCTATGGCTGTGGCGGCTGTGGCTGGCAGCTATGGCTCCAATTCAACTCCTAGTCTGGGAACTTCCATACACTGCAAGTGTGGCCCTAAAAAGAAAAATATTGTAGACATATATAAGCTGTCCAGAAATGAAGATAGGTCAGGTTCTGAATAAAGTCAGGAGCTCTGAGAGTTTTCTCTTTGAGAAACATATGCTGCATTTGCCTTTCTTGGTGAACTCAGTCTCCAGAAGACAGAAAAGACAAAGCAAGGGGCACAAAAGACAAAGCAAGATTCAAGACAGAAAGTCTAACATGAGAGTTTTCTCTCCTGTGGCCAGGACCCAGAGGGCTGTTCCTCAGTATTAGGATGAACTATACATAAATGTCTCTCCCTCCTCAGGACTGCAAAAAATTACTTGCTTTAAACTTCAGTGATGAATAGAGGGGGAAAATATTTCCCCTGAGAATTCATTACCGCCAGCCACTCCTTTTGCAAGTTTATAGTCTGATTTCATAGTTCTTGGGTAGGCCAAAAAATCTCAAGCCAATCATTTCATTTAAAGTGGCTCTTGCCTGGTATGCTCCAGTCACCTGACAGAAGTAAAGGCAATTTTTATTTTTTCTGAAGGAGTCCATCTGTATCCCAGGCCTCAAGAATTTTTGTTGAAAGTTCAAAAAGGAGAAAGGATTATTCACAGTAAAATGACAATAATATCAATAAGCAATAATGTCAATAAGCAATAATCACCCAAGATAGTAAGGTATCAGGAGCCACCACGGCAGAGTCAGATCCATGGAATTTTCAGGTGTTGAAATTATTCAACATAGAAAGTCAATAAGTAAGTTTATTGTTTCTAGGAATAAATACAACTTTAAAGCATGGATCAAGAGTGGCCAGATTCAGAAAAGAATCAAACATCTATTTCTGAAACTAAGGGACTAGGGAGCTCAAATCACTCCTCTTTTGAGAACAACTGGAAAAGCTGATAAAGGAGTTCCCATCATGGCTCAGCAGAAACAAATCTGACTAGCATCCATGAGGACGCAGGTTCGATCCCTGGCCTCAGTAATGGGTTAAGGATCAGGTGTTGTTGTGAGCTGTGGTGTAGGTTGCAGATGCAGCTCAGATCTAGCATTACTGTGGCTGTGGTGTAGGCCAGCAGCTACAGCTCCAATTCAACCCCTAGCCTGGGAACCTCCATATGCCACAGGTGCAGCCCTAAAAGAAAATAAATAAATAAAGATATTTTTGAAATCTTGAAGATACGAGAGCATTTACGAGACAGAGAATTACAATGGCCATATTCAGTAAATTTTATTTTATTATTTTAATTTCTTATATGATTTTTATTTTTTTCTATTATAGCTGGTTTACAGTGTTCTGTCAATTTTCTACTGTACAGCAAAGTGACCCAGTCACACATACATGTATACATTCTTTTTTCTCACATTATCACTCTCCATCATAAGTGACTAGACATATTCCCAGTGCTACACAGCAGGATCTCTTTGCTTATCCATTTATGCAGTAAATTTTAAAACCTAGATTAAATACAAAAATTTCTAAAAATAGGAGTTCCTGTCGTGGCGCAGTGGTTAACGAATCTGACTAGGAACCATGAGGTTGCGGGTTCGGTCCCTGCCCTTGCTCAGTGGGTTAACAATCCGGCGTTGCCGTGAGCTGTGGTGTAGGTTGCAGACGCGGCTCGGATCCCGCGTTGCTGTGGCTCTGGCGTAGGCCGGTGGCTACAGCTCCGATTCAACCCCTAGCCTGGGAACCTCCATATGCCGCGGGAGTGGCCCAAGAAATACCAACAACAACAACAACAAAAGACAAAAAAAAAAAAAAAAAAAAATCTAAAAATATGTAAAATTTCAAAATTGGCATGAGAGGCTTGAATAAATTTTAAGTCCAACAATTAAAATGGTAGTTAAGATCTCTCCCCCCCCAAAATGAAAACTAAAACAAAAAACAAGGGAAAATATTCTTGAGTGAGTTTATCAAACATTTGAGGCAACTTATTCTTCTTTTACAAAAGTTTTTCCAGAAACTAGAGAAAGAACAAAAGCTTCCCAGACCATTTTATTTTTTTGTCTTTTTCTGCCTTTTCTAGGGCTGCTCCCATGGCATATGGAGGTTCCTGGGCTAGGGGTCTAATTGGAGCCGTAGCTGCCAGTCTAAGCCAGAGCCACAGGAACTTGGGATCCAAGCCGAGTCTGCGACCTGCACCACAGCTCATGGCAACGCCAGATCATTAACCCACTGAACCGGCAACCTCATGGTTCCTAGTTGGATTCGTTAACCACTGCGCCACGACGGGAATTCTTCCCCAGATCATTTTATTTTTTTATTATTATTATTTTTTTGTCTTTTTGCTATTTCTTGGGCCGCTCCGGCGGCATATGGAGATTCCCAGGCTAGGGGTCTAATCGGAGCCCACCAGCCTACACCAGAGCCACAGCAACGCGGGATCCGAGCCACATCTGCAAACTGCACCACAGCTCACGGCAACGCCGGATCGTCAACCCACTGAGCAAGGGCAGGGACTGAACCCGCAACCTCATGGTTCCTAGTCAGATTCGTTAACCACTGCGCCACGACGGGAACTCCTCCCCAGATCATTTTAAAAGAAAGCTATAGTCTTGATTTCAAAACACAAAAGGACAATACAATAAAAGAACATTATAGACCAATTTATGAATATAAATGCAAAATTGAACTAGAGCTGTGCACACATGAATGACTCTCACAAATAATGTCAAGTGAAGGGGCAAGCCATAGAAGAGTGTAATCACTACAATTGCACTACAATTGCACTCAATGTTTTTGATTAAGTTCAAAAACATTCAAAAGGATATCATATGTTATTTAAGGATATATACCCAAGTGATCCAAGAATATAAAGAAAATAGGAACAATTAGTAAATTAATAAAAATTTGGGACAGTGTTCACTTTGGGAACAATAAGGGCATTCCTGGGTAGAAATATTCTGTTTCTTGGCCTAAGTAGTGAATACACATGCCACGTTATCATTATTCTTTAACTGTACAATTTCCTTGATTCTTTTATGTACATAAGGTGTTGCACAATTTGAAAAATTTTAAAGTCATGGCAACATCAGAATAGAGAACCAAAAGCACTGTCTTCTCTTCTTAGGGAACTTGCTAATAAATAAAAGGAGGGTTAACTTAAAAAAAAAAAAAAACTAACACCCCTATGATATTTTGAACTTGATATTCCAGATAATGACAGTGTGAGTGCTTTTTCAAAATTTGGTTAAATCACCAAAATTCTATTAGATTATCCCCTAGCTTCTTATCTACCGAAATGGGTGAACCACATGTTCAAAATCACAGTCACATAATTTCCCTAAGATTGCTTGCTTGGTGTACTCAAATATATTTGTAGTTTCAAAGATACAGTCCCTTAGCTATATACGCTTTGACACATATGCATATACCCGTTCTTAAATGGTTAATATTGTGGTACTGCTGTTGCCATGTAGGCAGCAAGTATTTTATATGTGCAAAGAATCTCATAGTTTGTTGTTGTTGATTTCCAGCCAAGATTTATTTTACTTTTCCTATATTAATGAGTCAGTTTCTATTGAGAGGATGTTTGAAAAAAATGATAATTTTACACATAGGAAATATTTCTTACCTAATATATGACTCTCTTTTCTTGGACCAGCTTTACTGCTATGCTTGTACTTTTGCATCACATCTACTTGCATAACTAAGTGCTGAAACCTCTATGACATTTTTCTAATTTAGACTCTTTATCCTCTTGATATTAATAAAGTTACTCAGAGGCCCAGTGATGCCTATATTTTAACCAGCTTTAAAAATTTCAAGACAAATTGTTGGAGATGCAAAAATGAAACATATCCTGGCGGCAGGGACAACCACTTTCACCATCGCCAGCATCATCTACTATCATCATTGTAATGATAAAGCATTCCCCTTGTCTAGCCATTATGCTGGAAGTTTTATGTTCATTATGTTGAATATTTACATCCTGGAAGATGGGGATTATTATCGCTGTCTTACAGAATATGACACTGAAGCATGGAAGGATTAAGTAACATGTCCTAAATAAAACAAAGTAGCAGAGCTAAACCAGTTCTGCTCATTCCAGTGTACGAGGTCTATGCTATAACATTGTTGACTGTCTTGGCCATCCCCAAGTAAACTGAAGATTTCACTCAGTTAATGGTAAAATACAGAGCTGGTCCCGAGGCTCTCCACCCTCAGCTCCATTTCTTGCCCTTCTCTGACCTTCTCTGTATCACAGGAAAGACTGACTTTCCCATGTCGACTGGCTTCCTGATACATTTGGTTATTGGAATGAGTTTGGAGAGCAGACAGGAAAAGAAACCAGGTTATTTCTCATCAAACCCCCTTCTGACTGCTTCAGGTAGCATCCTGGGCATCAGCCATTCCTTTCATGGTTCCAATTACTTCTGGGCAGACTTCCACAGCGTCAACCTAGTCTCTGGGCCCCTTTAACACTCCTTTCTCTCTCCATCCCTTTAGCCTAGTGTCATCCTACTGAGGCTAATCTAAAGCAAGACCATTGGATACATAAATGACTATGTTCCTCTTGGCTCTGTCACCCTTGGCCACCCCTAACTGGACCACAGGAGTCCCTCTGACCCAAGATCAGCCAACTGTCTTCCTATGAGAGAACCTAGAGTAGAGACCTTTGCCATTAGGTCCTTAGCAACACTCTCTCTGTTGTTTGATCTACAGACTTAGGGGGTTAGTTAGTTGACACTAGAAACAGAGACACAGAAAAAGAAGACATCATGTCATTTGCAGAGCACTCAGGAGAGATTAACAAGCTCTTGCTCTATCTGTGCTGGATCCTGAGGAAACTACTGGTTCAGAAACCATACCATAGTCTCTGTCCACTTTAGCTATACTTGGGTTCCCATTACTCTAGTGTGATCTCATGATTGTGCCACGTTCCACTTTCCTAATTGGCTAAAACTAGTGGCTGAGGTTTCTGCTTTTATTTTGTTCTTAAAAAATTTCCGGAGTCCCTGTCGTGGCGCAGTGGTTAACGAATCCGACTAGGAACCATGAGGTTGCGGGTTCAGTCCCTGCCCTTGCTCAGTGGGTTAACGATCCGGCGTTGCCATGAGCTGTGGTGTAGGTTGCAGACGCGGCTCGGATCCCGCGTTGCTGTGGCTCTGGTGTAGGCTGGTGGCTCCAGCTCCAATTCGACCCCTAGCCTGGGAATCTCCATATGCCACGGGAGCGGCCCAAAGAAATAGCAAAAAGACAATAAATAAATAAATAAAAATAAAAAAATAAAAAATTTCCCACAGGTAACCTTTCATTAAACCATTTACTACCTGACATAATCTGAGTGTGTTTATGTTTTTTGCAACTAATATAACAAAACATTTTCTAAAGCATATTACTTCCATTTTATTCACACTTCAGCTCTATGAGATAGGCAGGCTAGAGATTCTTATTGTGATAAAAAAAATTCAAGCATCAGATTGTCTAAATAATTTGCCCAAGGTCACCAGGCTAAATGATAGAGCCAAGACTAGCAATCAGCTGTTTTGATTTTTGTGTCAGGTACCACAGACCTATGTTTCTCTAATTCCCTATAAGCACACAAACACACATGTATACCGGTGATTTATTTAGCAGGAAAATAGATACTCAAATTTATTAGGTATCAGATACTCACTATTGGATATTTAATTGTCCTTTAACTTATTAGGCAATTTATATCTCTGGGCATATTTTATGGTAATGTAATGCCTCTCCTGTTTTACAGAAGAAAGGTCAAAATGAATCGTAACAGGCAGATATTCCAGAGTTGAAAATCAGACAAGGCCATTCATTCATTCAGAAACATTTACTCGGAAACTACCCTGTGGTGAAAATTTGCTAAGTGCTAGGGTACAGTGATGAATAAAACATTATCCCTTGTAGTAATTTTCAACCCAAAGTAGGAGAGAGATAAGTAGCAAATAAATAATAATAATACAGCACAAGAAAGGCAAGAGATACCTACCAGAGAAAGAACGCTGTGAGGGTAGGTGACAGGAAAGCTTTCTGGAGGAAATAACATTGACCTGAGTTTAAAAAGTGCAACAGGATTGTCAATATTTAGTTGTAAGAGGGAAAAGGATGTTACAAAGAGATTGAAAAGCATAGAAGAAGAGACTGAGGAGAGGTTGTGGCTCAGATACCAAAGTAGATGTTGCCAAGGGAGGCTAGAGAAACAGTGCAAAAAACAAGACCTATCTGTCAAGCAACAGATACTAAGACATGCTCAATGGACCTGGCGAGAAGGAAGTTCTTGGCAACTTTTCCCAAGGCTGTTTCAGAAGAAGAGGGTATGGCAATTAAGCCAGAATGCAGTGTGTTTCAGAGTGAAAGGGAGTTAATATAGTAGAGATGTCAAATGTTTCAAGAATCCCAGAAATAGGGAGTTACCATCATGGCTCAGTAGTTAACGAACTCGATTAGTATCCGTGAGGATGCGGGTTCGATCCCTAGCCTCACTCAGTGGGTTAAGGATCTGGCATTGCCGTGAGCTGTGATGTAGGTCACAGACACAGCTCAGATCCTGAGTTGCTGTGGCTGTGGTGCAGGCTGGCAGCTACAGCTCTGATTCGACCCCTAGACTGGGAACTTCCATGTGCCTCGGGTGCAGCCCTCAAAAGACAAAAAAACAAAAACCAAAACAGAAGCAAACTATGACGGCTTTACACCTGGTGATAGGGAAAACTGAGCACTCAAGCTATTGTATGTGAGTACCATCAATCTTAATAAAGAAAAGGCCAAAAAAAAAAAAAATCCCAGAAATGAATGTGCCAGACTCTCTATAATTGGAAAAGTGTTAGAGAACATAAAATGCTTGCGGAATGAATGGAATTTGGGAGGAGAATATCTAAGGAACTATCTAGTTTGGAGAATCTTTGATTACTGTAATTTTCTGGCATGCATTCCTTTTAGTTGATATAGGAGTATAATTGGCCTATTTGTCCTTCCTTCTTCCCTGTTCTCAAATTAGTACACATGTGTCATATGGGCCCCTTCCTACCTTCTTCTTAGGGGGCACTATGGAGAGTTTACTGACATCTATGGTCAGTGACCATTTGACACACCATGAGGCACAGAAAGTGTGGACTCTGGATTTGCACTACATTGAACTGAGTCCTATGTCTACTTTCTATTTATGTGGTCTTAAGCGAATTAATCTCTTTGTTTCTCACTTTCCTTATCTACAAGGTAAGGACAATAATGCTCACTTCATAGCATTGTTGGGAGATATAAATGAGATACAACATATAAAATGCTTAGAATAGTACCTGGAGGGAGTTCCCGTTGTGACACAGTGGGAACAAATCTGACTAGGAACCATGAGGTTGTGGGTTTGATCCCTGCCCTCGCTCAGTGTGTTAAGGATCCAGCATTGCCGTGAGCTGTGGTATAAGTTGCAGATGCAGCTTGGATTTGATGTTGCTGTGGCTCTGGTGTAGGCTGGCAGCTGTAGCTCCAATTGGACCTCTAGCCTGGGAACCTCCATATGCTGTGGGTGCGGCCCTCAAAAGACAAAAAAAAAAAAAAAAAAGAATAGTACCTGGTACATACAAAGTGGTATATATGGTAGCTGTTTATTATTAGTAATGGTATTTATTGGAGTAATAAAACAGAATGTTAATAATTGAAATTATGCTAGAAAATCTAGGGTGTGTGTGTGTGTGTGTGTGTGTGTGTGTGTGTGTGTGTGTGTGGTTGATAGAAGTCCAACTCAAACTAGTTTCCCTGAGAGGGTGATGTATTGGCTCATGTAACTGTGCTAGATCATTTAGACAGGGAGAAATTTGTTCTCTCTGCATCTCTTCAAACCATCTGTCACTTTTCGTCTTACGGCATCGTTCTCTTCTGTGGCAGAAAGGGAGAGGAGGATGTGGCTAGTCGTCCAGGGCTACATTCTAATAGTTCCTAATGCAAAAGCAAGAGAGGCTCCGCATCCTCAGCACAACATACAGAAAGTCCAGGAGAGGAAGGGACTGGCCCAGCCTGTGGTATGTGCCCATCCTTGTGGTTGGGAAAATGGGGACCCTGATTAATAACTCCAAGATCATGTGGAACCAGAGAAGGGGGCTAGGTAGATAAAGCTATGCTATAATATCTTTTAAATCACATGCTCACCACACTTTGCCTTTTAGTAAGATGTATGAAAACTCATTTTTAAATAATTCAATAAATGACAACAATAAGTTACAACAGTAACTAATTTTAATTGAGTACTTGCTATATGTCAAGCACTGTTCTAAATATACTGACATTGAGTTCTTACAACAGATTTATAAATCTGTATTATTACTATTATAAGTAATAGTAGTACTATTAGCTCCATTTTACAAATGAGGAAATGGAGGAAAGAGAAAGATTAAAAAAAAGCAGTAGAGCTAGAAATCGAGCCCTAACAATCCAATCCAAAATCTGGACTCTTGGGAGTTCTGTTGTGGCTCAGCAGATTAAGAACCCAACTGGTGTCCATGAGGATTTGGATTTGATACCTGGCCTTGCTCAGTGGGTTAAGGATCCAGCATTGCCGTGAGCTGTGGTATAGGTGGCAGATGTGGCTCGGATCTGGCATTGCTGTGGCTGTGGCATAGGCCAGCAGCCGCAGCTCTGATTTGACAAACTTCCATATACCTCAGGTATAGCACTAAAAAGCAAAAAAAAAAAAAAAAAAAAAAAAAAAAAAAATCTGGATCTGGAGTCTTAGGCTATGCTACCAAAGAATAAGAGGGAAAAACCGCCAATTATAGTTGGATAAGAGAAAACATATTTTCAAATATACTTAGTGGAGATTTTAGAATCAAACCAAAAGATCAGTTGGTTTTGAACCTTCATTAAGATGTTGAAGACTCAAGGTAGTTCCCGTTGTGGTGCAGCGGAAGTAAATCCAAGTAACATCCATGAGAGTGCAGGTTCGATCCCTGGCCTTGCTCAGTGGGTCAAGGATCCAGCGTTGCCATGAGCTTCGGTGTAGGTTGCAGACATGGCTCAGATTCCACGTTGCTGTGGCTGTGGCGCAGGCTGGCAGCTATAGCTCCAATTCGACCCCTAGCCTGGGAACTTCCATATGCCACACCTGCGGCCCTAAAAAGTAAAACAAAACAAAACAAAACAAAAAAGGGGTTCAGGAGTTCCCGTTGTGGCTCAGTGGTTAACGAATCCGACTAGGAACCATGAGACTGCGGGTTCGATCTCTGGCCTTGCTCAGTGGGTTAAGGATCTGGTGTTGCCATGAGCTGTGGTGTAGGTTGCAGACGCGGCTTGGATCCTGCATTGCTGTGGCTCTGGTGTAGCCCAGCGGCTACAGCTCCAATTAGACCCCTAGCCTGGGAACCTCCCTATTCCACGGGAGTGGCCCTAGAAATGGCAAAAAGACCAAAAAAAAAAAAAAAAAAAAAAAAAAGGTTCAAGACTCAGAAATGTTTGTTGAAGTTTGGAGTGAATTTTCAAAACCTCTCTCAGTGTTCCAAATTATCCAAAGACTATATTAGATACAATGTATTTCAATCTCCTAGGAGAATGTCCATGAAAAAGCATGTCTAGCACATTCTTGGGTATTAGAGCTTACTTGTACTACAAACAACTTTACATACTGAAGTACTGAAGGGTGTCTCTCTGAGAGCAAGTGTTGAGCTGACCTTTAGATAAGTCAGAAGCTCTGGTTCAGAAGGAGCTCGTGGAGCAGCTCTTGTGATTTGGTTACACCTCTGCCTACCTTTCTTCCCTCACGTTTATGAGATTCCTCCTGTATTCCTTTCTTCTTCACAATTGCCACTACCTCATCTATATTTCTCCTTACAAGGCTATTTGAAACTACCTCTTTAGTCTTCCCTAACTAAATGACCTCAGGGAAAAAAAAAAAAAAAAAAAGCCCAGAGGCTCTTTTTGTTTTTAAGGAATTACTGTTAATTTCTATGAGGAAACAAATTTGTGACCAAATTTGTGACCAAAAGAAAAATGACAAAAATGGGAAAGTAAGAAATATTGACAAAATTTCAACAAATTTTAAAAATTATTCCTCATATTTCACCAAAATGAGTCAGTAGACTGGGACTAAACTAATTTTATCACAGTCCTACCTTGACCTCGCTTTTCACGTAATTATTATTTATTGAGAACTTGCTTGCTGGGCACTGTTTGAAGTATTTTATTTGCGTTAGCATCTCATGACATCCTTGTGAGGTAGATGAAGTTAGCATGTCATTTCATATGAGGAAACAGACATAGAAGGCTTGGCCATTTGCTCAAGGTATTTAGTAAATAATAGTCATGATTCAAACTGAGGCCACGTAGCTCTAACGTCTGCTCTCTTCACCACTGTACTACATGGTTCCTCTGGTGTAACCAAAATCAGAAAGGCAGTTTGATAAGCAAAAGTGTGTTGTGGAGATTGAGTGGAGGTATGCCTTAGGGGCTAGCTGCTCTAGTAGAATACTTGGGGGATCACCACTGCCCAGTGACTGTTTCTCAGCTTTTTCATAAACTGAATTTTCCTAATTACCCAAAGATGATGGATGTTCTGAAGACAATTCACACTGACCAAATTCATTGGACACTAATAATGTCACAGCTGTAATGTCAGGTGATATATTCCCTTTCAGTGTCTGTCTGGAAACTCTAACCCTCTATCTGGGAGTCACTCTTCCTAGTACCAAGGAGCCTGGAAAACCAGAAAGTTTATTAGTGAGAGGAGAATTGTAACAGGGAAGTAAAAACATTTCCTTTAGGGTCTAGACATGGCTGATGAAATACTCCCCTTGCCCTCTGAGAGGACACAACCCGATGGCTCTCATCGCCAGATCTGATGTCTTTCTTCACGAGTCAGAGGCTGGCTGAATATGTCCATATTTGTCTTGGTAGTTCCCTTAGAAAAGAAAATTTTTACTACATTCATGCCACAGAGGTGGAATGTAAGTAGCAAAGGTGGAATTCTCATTTAGCTCTGACTCCAACGCCAGTGTTCTTTACAGTACCCCTTACCCCCATCTTGTTTTTTTGTTGTTTTTTCTGCATGCAGCTTGATGTGGGATCTCAGTTTCCAGGACCAGGAATTGAACCCAAGATACAGCAGTGAAAGCATTGAATCCTAGCCACTAGACCACCAGGGAACTCATCCCAACCCCCCACCCTGTCCTATTTCAAAAGGGAGACAACAGTAGACTACAGTTAGGATCAGCCAATCGGACAAACGTTTACTCTGTTCCTTGTAAATGCTTCACTCTGTGCCATGCAAAATGTATATCAAGAACAGCCTCTGCCTTCTAGGAGGTTACAGTCTCATACTGTAGGTGAGAGCAGCAAACATGAGAGTCTGTGGCACAAATTCTAAATGGCTAAATGTCAAAAGGTCAGAAAAGAGAAAGTATTATTGAGAGCTGTCATAGTTAGGCTTTAAAATTGATCAAAAACTTTGAGAATAGTTTTAATTTAGATTGCTGGAAGGGAAGGATAGTACATCCCAGTGGTGTAAAGATTATGAGTGGAGATAACGACAGGGCTGAATAGAGAGTTATGCAGGATAGGTAGAGTGGGGTCTGATGTTAACAGGCCTTCAAAGGCAGGAAGGGAGTTTATATAGGAGAGTTTGGTACATAGGATGAAAGTGTTCAGGGATGCCAGCCAGGTGGCTTCTGTGGCAATCCAGATCTGAGATGCTGAGAGATTCTAACTGGGGTGAGTGAGGTAGGTGGGAATGGACAGGAGGAACTGCTATTTCCAAGGAAATAGTATCAGGCCTTTGTTATTAGGAGTGAAATAAAGGATAGGTTCAAAATAACTCTCAGATTTCTCCCATGTTCTCTAATGTTTATGCTTACCCAGTTTTCCCTCTCTCCTCTTTTCTCTTTCTTTGACCTGTCTTCCACTAACTACATGTAAAATTATGCTGAATAAAATTAAGACCAAGAATTTCTGATAAACTCTTTTGGGGCCAGTTTATGGTTTTTATCTCAATGGGAAAAGAATCTTAAGAATCAAGAATTTTCATTGTGATTTTTAGGCTGCCTTCTTTGAACATTGATTATGTGCTTTTTTTTTGGTTTTTTGTTTTTTTTTGTTGTTATTTGCTTTTTAGGTCCGCACCTGAGGTATATGGAGATTCCCAGGATAGGAGTCAAATGGGAGCTGTAGCTACAGGCCTACACCACAACCACAGCAACTCAGGAACCAAGCTACATCTGCAGCCTACACCATAGCTCACAGCAATGCCAGATCCCCGACCCAATGAATGAAGCCAGGGATTGCTCCCACATCCTCATGGATACTAGTTGGATTCGTTTCTACTGAGCCGCTATGGGAATTTCGAGTATATTCTTTTTTTAATTTTCTTTTCTTTCTTTCTTTCTTTTTTTTTTTTTTTTTTGGTATTTAGGTACCAAAAGAAAAAGGCTGTATTTTCTTATTCTAAGAATTATAGCCTATAGACTATATATTGACTACTACCTGCTTTTGTCCATTACATATTCACCTGAAAATCTCTTGTTTCATTATATCCCACCAAATACTGTTTAATTCTCTGCAAACACTAATAAAAATAACCTGAAGTTAATACTCCACCTTTCATTCAGAAAGATCCCAACATTCTTTACAATGTGTACTGTTAATATTTTATGTAGACACACTGCATTTCCTTAGTGCCTTTCATCTGAAGATCATAAAGTACACAGCAAACATTAATTAATTCTAACAACAACCTTGTGAACTGTAATTTTTATGTGTATATAGTAGATGAATCACCCAAATGATCAGCAAAACACAGCCTTTGTGGGGAAGACTTGGCTTGGCACAACTTAATGTGTGAACAACCCAGTCAAACAGTTTAGAGCAAGAAAATCAGCATAATTTTTTATTTAACTAAAACCACCAATGGAGTTTCAGTGAGAGAATAATTACCCAAATAACAACTTATCTAGGTTTCCACAAGCATTACTTGGGCTTTTGCCACAAACACTGCCAGAAAAAAAGAAGGGAGTGTTAGAGTCTATTAATAGCTACACCCTCAATCTTATTGTCATGCCCAAGACAAGTGCACAGCAACAAAGCAGGCCTACTCATTAACTGAAGCTTTGATTTAGTATCAACCCAGAGAAAGTGTGCCTTGTGACTCAACACTTTGCTTCCTACTGAGATTTCCCTAGAGGGTCTCTCTTTCAGATCTTTAGTAGGCCAAGGCCTATTGTAGCCAAAGAAAGATGAAATTTTTGTTATTGTCATGTAATAATAAAAACAAAAATAGAATTTACAATGGAAAAATTGAAAAGAAAATGGACTCTTGCCTAAGTTGACTCACTACCAACAAATGTGTCCCTTTATTGGGAGCCCACCTTTACTCTAGCTTTTTAGTATAGAAATTTTCAAATTCAAACAAAAGTAGGTAGAATGTTGTAATAAAGACCCTAGGTACCCATCACTTAACCAGAAATTATCACATGCCTTATTTTTACAAACTATAGGTGAAGGATCTACTAAAGCTTAAATCAAAAGATATGTCACTAATGTTAGAAGGGGAAAGAAAGTGGGAAACATTTTAATTTGGGGGGAGTGCAGGAAAAGAAACCCATAAAATTGTTAAACACCAAAATTAAGGCAAGGCAATTAGTCCCTTGCATTTGCTCCATTTGAAAGAACCTTAGATTTCTTAACATGACCAAATTAATAAATGTATCATTTGCTCAGCAATACAATAATTTAAAATAACCATTCTTGGATAATAAAGCCTAATTTAACCTTGCCTATGGTCGTGATGCTAGGTTAAATCAGAAGCTGTGCAGAATGTCACCATGAATGCATTTTCTAAATCTATTATAAGCTCATGCCTTTCAAGTGCAGTGCATTAAAACTTGAATTTTATTGGCTCAGTCACCTTTACCTATTGTAGCAAATTGATTGTCAAGGTGCCAAGATTAAGTGGCAGTTTGGCATATTTTTTGTAATAAAGGAACAGTGATTATTTTGTGTTCAGCTTCTACTGTTCAGTACTTTCTTTTGAAAAATATTTTATAAGAGAAAATTGTTTTAACTTTTTTAAAATCAATTTTACTTCATTAAAATTTTAATCAGGAATTCCCATTGTGGCTGAGTGGGTTAAAAACCCATCTAGTATCCTTGAGGATTTGGGTTCAGTTTCTGGCCTTGCTCAGTGCAGCCTCGGGTGCAGCCCTAAAAAGACAAAAAAATTGAAGTATTTACTGCATGCATGTAATTTTTAAGAAGTCAAATGTCACCAAATATATTGTAAAGACAAACAGAAGTTTGTTGCCCCCCCCTTCAGATTACCTCCCATTAATTGCTTTAGAAACAATTTTGTGTGTGTGCGTGTGTGTGTGTTTTTAGGGATGCTACTGATGAGCCACACCGGAAACTCCCAACAATTACTTTAAAAAAAAAGCATATTAACTGTATCTTTGTGTGTGTGTAAACATATCTCCATATTCCCAGATGATATCCTCCCAAATTTGCTTCTTGATTTGCCATTTTGGAAAGCATCTATTGGCTTTCTGGTATGGTAAATGATAACACCTGAGCCAATACTGGTTGATCACCTACTATATCCCAGACTCTTGTGTGCTGGGAATGCCAGAGGTGACAAAACAGACAAATCCATGACTTTATGGAATTCACAATTAAGTGGATTAAATCTTTTTACAATCCCTCCACCCATTCCCTACTCTTTCTGATATAATTACATCGTAATTTTTAGTTCAGTGATTCTGAACTATGACGTCTATGTAAATATTGCTCACTTCAGTACTCCCCAATACTCCAAACTGTGGTTTTATTTCTTTTTTTGGAACTCTTGAGTACTTTTATTTTTTGTGTTTTTAGGGCCTCAGGAGTGGCATATGGAAGTTCCCAGGCTAGGGATCGAATTGGATCTGAAGCTGCCAGCCTATGCCACAGCCAAAGCAATGCCAGATCCGAGCTGTGTCTGCAACCTACATCACAGCTCATGGCAATGCCGGATCCTTAATCCACTGTGCAAGGCCAGGGATCAAACCTGTGTCTTTATGGATACTAGTTGGTTCATTACTCCTGAGCCGCAATGGGAACTCCCTCTCTTGAGTACTTTTAAAGTAAAAATAAAAAACAAAAGAGTTTTTTCTTTTTTCTTTTTCTGCTGCACCCACAGCATATAGAAGTTCCCGGGCCAGAGGTCAAAACCGAGCAGCAGCTGTGATTTACGCCACAGCTATAGCAACGTCAGGTCCTTAACCCACTCTGCCACAGTGGAAACTCCAATAAAGGAATATTTAAATTATTGTAACTGCTCAAATAGATTTATATTCTGCCTATCACCATTATCACCATTTTTTAACCTAATACTTATTAAATATAACAGAAAAACTACCAGATTTCTTATTTTCCTAGAGACTCACATGTGGAAGCCTCTGTCTTTTGTTTCAATCTGTAGTGATTGCCCTCTGGACCTGCTCTTCCATGTTGCTTTATACTGTTTCCTGATTTCTGAGGCTTTCTGTCTTGATCTATATCCCTCTTTTGTGGGAGAACATCTTTAGTAAAATCCAGAGGAAGTTGGACAGAAAATAAATTTTCTGAATCCTTGAATCAATGAAAATGTCTTTAGTCTGTCCTATGGCTTGAATGGTACTTTTCACTCAGAATTCTCAAAGTTTTGCTTCATTATCTTCTGGCATTCATATCGATAACAGAATTCTGAAGCCATTTTCTTTCTTGCTCCTTTGAATATGACCTATTTTTCCTTTCTAGAAACTTTTAGAATTTTTCTTTATCTCTGGTGTTTTAAAATGTCACAATGAGGGAGTTCCCGTCGTGGCGCAGCGGAAACAAATCCAACTAGGAACCATGAGGTTGCGGGTTCGATTCCTGGCCTCGCTCAGTGGGTTAAGGATCCGGCGTTGCCATGAGCTGTGGTGTAGGTCACAGATGCGGCTTAGATCCCACATTGCTGTGGCTCTGGGGTAGGCTGGCGGCTACAGCTCCAATAAGACCCCTAGCCTGGAAACCTCCATTTGCTACTGGTGAGGCCCTTAAAAAAAAAAAAAAAAGTTTACAATGACAGACTTTTCTGTGAATGTTTCTTTTTCAGCCACTGCTCAGTGTGTCTGGGCTTTTTCAATTTGTAGACTCCTGGGGAATTTTCCAGTATTATTTCTTTGATGATTTACTCATCTCTATTTACTTTCCCTTTTTGCAGAAATTCTACAACTTCGTTTTTGACCCGGCTGGATTGATCCTCTGTTTCTCTTTTATTTTCTCTTTTCTGTATTTCTCTGCTTTCTGGGGGAATACATTAACTTTCTCTCCAACACTTCTTTTTTAAGAATTTTTATTGAACTATAGTTGATTTACAAGGTTATGATAATTTCTGCTGTACAGAAAAGTGATTCAGTTATACATGAACACACCTCCATTCTCTTTGAGATTCTTTTCCCATATAGATTATTACAGAATATTAGGTAGAGTTCTCTGTCTGTGCTATATAGCAGGTTCCTGTTGGCCAATCATTCCATATACCACAGTATGCATATGCCCCCAAACTCCCAGTCTATCCCTCTCCCCCCAACCCATCCCCTTTAATAACTTTAATGTTTATTTTCAAAGTCTGTGAGTCTGTTTCTTTTCTGCAATTAAGTGTATTTGTATTCTTTTTTTTTTTTTTTTGTCTTTTTCCAGGGCCGCACCTGCGACATGTGGAGGTTCCCAGGCTAGGGGTCGAATGGGAGCTATTGTCGCCAGCCTACACCAGAGCCGCAGCAATGCAGGATCTGAGCTGCGTCTGCGAGCTACACCACAGCTCATGGCAACGCCAGATCCTCAACCCACTGAGCAAGGCCAGGGACAGAACCCGCAACTCCACGGGTCCTAGTTGGATTCGTCAACCACTGAGCCACAATGGGAACTCCTGTATCCTTTTTTTTTTTTTCAGATTCCACATATAAGTGATATCATATGATGTTGTGACATATCAGTGATTTGTCTTTCACTGTCTAACTTCACTCAGTATGATCATTTCTAGGTCCATCAATATTGATGCAAATGGTATTATTTCATTCTTTTTTTATGGCTGAGTAATATTCTGTTGTATACATATACCATGTCTTCTTGATCTGTTCTTCTCTTGATGGATATTTAGGTTGCTTCCATGTCTTGGTTAATGTGAATAGTGCTGCAGTGAACATTGGGGCATGTGTATCTTTTTGAATTATGATTTACCCCAGGAGTGGAATTGTTGGATCATGTGGTAGTTCTATTTTTCTTTTCTTTTCTTTTTTTTTTTTTTTTTTTGCTCTTTAAGGTCACACCCGTGGTATATGGAGGTTCCCAGGCTAGGGGTCGAATCAGAGCTGTAGCTGCTGGCCTACACCACAGCTCATGGCAATGCCAAATCTTTAACCCACTGAATGTGGCCAGGGATCGAACCCACAACCTTATGGTTCCTAGTTGGATTCATTTCCTCTGTGCCACAACAGGAACTCCTGGTAGTTCTATTTTTCTTACAACACTTCTACTCATATTGTTATTTTGGCTATTATATTTTTAATTTCTAAGATAGCTTTTATATTCTCAGTTTATTTTTTATAGAAATCTGTTTGGGTTTTTTAATTGTCATAAAATCTCTTACTTCCTTGAAAGTTCTGGAATTTCAAAAGTAGTTTTGTTATGTTGTCTCTGTCCTCTGGGCCCTTTTGTTCTGTTTACTTAGTTTAGGGTGATTAGGTGAGTACCAGCCATTGGGGGGTTACAGAATTCCCTACCTCAGGACTATTCATTTTCTGCTCTGCAAAATCAGTTACTGCTACTTCATCTGATTTCAGTGTTTCAGAAACTGTTGACATTTTTAATCTGCTGTTGTTTCTTCTCCCATTCTCTTAATTTTAGAGAGATTCTTAAGCAGGAAAGGAGATAAATTCATATGATCAATCTGTCATCTTCAACTAGGATCTATTGAAGAAATGTAAAAGCTCTCAAAAATACAATTTTTAGATTACTCTTACTGGTTGTCATTAATGGAAGTAGCACGATTTATAGAAGTAGTCTTTAAAGCTCACTTCTAATCTTTCTATCTGAACCCATTAGCTCAGCTGGGCAGAGCATGGTAAACTAATGCCAAGGTCATGAATTTGATCTTCATGAAAGTCAGTTAGCCTTACTTAATTTCGCAGGCTTCATCTTTTCCTTCAACTCACAGAGAAAGTCAAGAATGTTGCTTTAGGTAGCTATAAAATAGACAATGAATAATCCAGCTTTCATTTTACTGCTGTTGTTAAGATTCTTTGTCCTATGCTGCTGTAGGAACTTAAAGGGAACAAAAACACTGGCAAATTGAGGGGAAATGTTAAGGAAAAGAATATAGGCATATGACTACAAAGCAGTTCACTTCTGCTAGGGAAAATCAAATATGCCTAAGATTGTTTCCCCAGAAGTGGACTCGGATGGTGACTTGTGGAGAAAGGTTTATTGAGAAGTACCCTTAGGGACAACAGCTGTAAGGAATGAGGGCAATGTGAAAAGTTGATCTTTGATGCAGTCACACTAGAGGCCTCAGCTGATGCCCCCAAAAGTTTTGGAGCTGGGAGTTCCTTCAGATTTATTCCACATTGAGACAAGAGGCTAGACTTTTATAACCTCACATCGACCAGTTATTGCATGAGAACTATCCTTAAGAAGGAAGCATGAACTTCTTATCAGCTGATGGCGATTTCCAGTGTTTTGGGCTGTCAGTCAGTTGGGGTAGCACACCATAGGGTCCACTATCCTGTGTAAGGCACTGTCCTCTTGAAAGTTCAAGAGCTGAAATATTGGTTCTTCCTTTCATTTCTCCTAGATTCTTATGGGGAGAAGAAGATGAGTGGTTAAATGGCAGAGATGCAACTACATTTGGAATGAGAAGGAACAAAGGATCTATTCAGTCTATAACCAGATAATTAGCTTCTGAGAACGGAACAAATGGAATAAACTCTCCAGGGGTTTGAGTATTTTTATTCCAAGTGATTTTTTGGCATTTGTAAATTTTGAGTATATTTACTTTGGTTAACAATCATTCTTAAGTTTTGAACATGAAGCCAAAGTTGCTATGTTTGTTTAGGTTTATAGTATTAAATTTAGGGTAAGTTCAAAGATAGTACTTCCAGGAGAAAGAAAACACTGAAAATGTATTTCAACAGAAATACAGAAAATACAGAAAAGTTCTTACTAAATTAGTTCTTACTAATTTTTCACTCTTTCTTTATGGAGGAAAAGGGAACTGGTAACTTTACTAAAAATAGATGTCTTTGAGCATATATATTTTAAAACCATTTTATTAATACATTATTTTAATATTTATTACAGTGATATTGCCTATACTTGTACTTTGATGTTGTCAGTAAAATATATGTAATACTAAAAAAAAAAAAAAAAACCCAAATTAGCTGAGGGAAATAGGATACTAGCTAAAAACACTCCCATTTCCAGCCTTCCTCCCCTACCACCACGTACATCTTGCTCACTCTTTCCTTCCCCTTGACTAAGGTTTATGTACTTTATTTTATCTTCAGTAATTACATTTTACTCCTTGGAAAAGGTAAAGAAGTGTAATTAACATCTTTTGATGCATTTTCTTATTGCTGAAAAGTCAGAAACTCAGTTTTTTTGTTTTTTGGTGGTTTTTTTTTTTTTTTTTTTTTTTTTTCCTAGGGTCACACCTGCAACATATGGAGGTTCCCAGGCTAGGGGTCTAATCAGAGCTGTAGTCACTGGCCTTCGCCAGAGCCACAGCAATGCAGGATCTGAGCTGTGTCTGGGACCTACACCACAGCTCACAGCAACGTTGGATCCTTAATCCACTGAGTGAGGCCAGGGATCAAACCCGTAACCTCATGGTTCCTAGTTGGATTCGTTAACCACTGAGCCACGATGGGAACTCCAGAAATTCAGTATTTTGAAGTGAAGATATATCAAAATCATTCAAAACATAGCTAAATAAAAAAAAATGGTCTGAAACTTTAATTCTGTTCTCTTAAGCGCAAGTCTGTGGAAAACCAAAGGTAAAGAAAGAGTGGGGGGAACTTCACAGCCTAAAAATCTATTTCTCATTGTTTCTGGGAAATTGAAGAACATTAGTCAAGAAACCCAAACTTTAGAATAGGGAGAGAGCAAATTTTTGTCAGGTGGTGATTTAATGGGTTCGACATGACAAGATGCATTGTGAATACAAGCAGTAGCTGAGTCATGTGTAGGGAAGAACTAAGCTTCAACAGGCAGCTGAATTTAGCATCGTGTGGTAATTGAGAACAAAGTAAGTTGGCTTCTCTTTGTCACAATAAAGGATGGGAAGATGGTTTCAGCTTCATCTCAGTGAATCTTTGGGAAACTCTGAAGATTAGACTTACTTGGTTAGATTTTGATACATATGCTCAATGGATCCTGGCTTTATGTCAACAAGGGCTCCATCACCCATGAAACATTAGAGCTATAAAATTTAGAAGGTGCTCTTGAAAGATAGTGAAAAATAAGTCTTCTTGCCTCGTCTGTTCTCCAGCCTTCTCATTCCATTACCAGAGGCAAACATTTTTTTCCATTCCATTCTGTTGTGTATTTGCCTCTAAGATATTCTAAAATGTAGGCTTTAAAAATCCACACTTTGCTTTCTATTTTTGCTGCCACTAATTTCTTGTCACTTAAAATCAATGTAATAACTTTGAAAATGAATATCTTATGAGTTTATTATAGTAAACCTTTGTTGGCTCTTAATGATCAACTACTACTGTTTTTTGTTTTGTCTTTGTTTTTTTGTTTTTTTAGAGCCGCACCCACGGCATATGGAGGTTCCCAGGCTGGGGGGTCTAATCCAAGCTGTAACTGCTGGCCTAGGCCAGAGCCACAGCAACACCAGATCCGAGCCGCATCTTCGACCTACACCACAGCTCACGGCAACACAGGATCCTTAACCCACTGAGCGAGGCCAGGGATCGAACCCGCAACCTCACATGGTTCCTAGTCGGATTCCTTTCTGCTGTGCCACGAAAGAACTCCCTCTTAATCAATTTTTTTCCTACTTGTTTTAATCCAAAAGTCTTTTTTACGAAAGGAAGAAACAGCCTTCCTTTCCCCTGCCGTGGGCCCTCAGAGGAGGCCCGTTGGCCGCAGCCATGGCACCCAGCAGGAATGGCATGATCCTGAAGCCCCACTTCCACAAGGACTGGCAGCAGTGCGTGGCCACATGGTTCAACCAGCCTGTGTGCGAGATCCACAGGCACCAAGCAAGACAAGGCTGGCCGCATCGACCCATGCCCTGTGTCAGGCCACTGGCCGGTTGTGAGATGCCCCACGGTCAGGTGCCACACGAAGGTGCACGCCGGCAGAGGCTTCAGCCTGGAGGAGCTGAGGGTGGCCGGAATCCACAAGAAGGCGGCCCGGACCATTGGGATCTTGGTGGATCCCTGGCAGCGGAACAAGTGCACGGAGTCCCTGCAGGCCAATGTGTGGTGCCTCAAGGAGTACCACTCCGGGCCCATCCTCTTTTCCCAGGAAGCCCTCGGCTGAAGAGCTCAAGTTGGCCACCCAGCTGACGGGACCGGTCATGCCCATATGGAACGTGTACAAGAGGGAAAAAGCCAGAGTCATCATGGACGAGAAGAACTTCAAGGCCTTTGCCAGTCTCCGCGTGACCTGTGCCAATGCCTGACTCTGGCATACAAGCAAAAAGGGCCAAGGAAGCTGCAGAACAGGATGTGGAGAAGAAAAAATAAAGTGCTGTTGGCATCTTGTGGTTAAAAAAAATTTTTTTTAAAAAGGAAGAAACATAGGAATTGACTCATTCAATATAAATATTTATTGACTACCTTTTATGTGACAGGTACAATTCTAGACAGAGTACTGAAGACAAAGTTCCTCTTCTGATAGAACTTACCTTAGAGTGAGGGAGACAGAGTATAAGCAAATTAATCAATATATAATGCAATTTCAAGTACTGATAGGTGCTAGGATGTAAGGTAAAGCATAGGAGTTCCTGTTGTGCTTCAGTGCAAATAAATCTGACTAGCATCCATGAGGATGCAGGATTGACCCCTGGCCTTGCTCAGCGGGTTAAGGATCCAGTGTTGCCATGAGCTGTGGTGTAGGTCTCAGATGCAGCTGGGATCTGGCATTGCTGTGGCTGTGGCATAGGCCAGCAGCTACAGCTCTGATTTGACCCTTAGCTTGGGAACCTCCATATGCTGTAGTTGCGGCCCTAAAAAGGCAAAAAATAAAATAAAAATTAAAATAAAGCAGAGTAGGAGCCTAGGGTGTGAAGGTCGTGGGGGCAAAGTAGGGGGAGAATATTAATAAATCACAGTTGATGGGTCACTTGTTGACAAAAAGGTAGGAACCAGTTAATTAACACTGCCACTGGACTCAAGAAGTAGGTTAGTCCCTTTTCTTCACACCCTTCTTAGCATTTATTTGTAAGACTTAGTTCGTTTGGTTTCAGCCTTCCTGATAACTTTATGTTGGAGCCAATCTCTTATATTTGCTCTTGGCTATGGACCCTACTTTCTATCGTTCATATATTTTTTTTTTTAAGAATTGAGATTACCATATGTTGTACACTTGAAACTAATATAATGTCATATGTCTATTATAATCTCAGTTTAAAAAATACAAAAAGGCATAATGGAGGAACACTACCACCAACAAACCATTTAAAAAGAAAAGAAAAGAAAAGAAAACAATTGGGCCTAGCAGAAGCTTTCTGTGTAGTAACTACAGTGACTTCTCTGCCTCTCTCTTGGTTTTAGTCTTCACCAGAGACATTTGGAAATGCTTCCCCTAATATGTAGCCATCCTTCCGTAGGCCATGTCTGGCTTCTCCCTGTACAAACCTTGAGGCACAATTCATTTTTTTTGTCACATTCCCAAAAAACAAATCTGCTCCACAAAATACTGAAAAGGAAAGCCAGTTTTTAATAAATATTTAATGAGAAGAAATAGGTGAGTTATAAGGTGTACCACACAGCGAATAAATTTTAAACTCTGTTAAACATTTTTTCCCCTTCCTAAAATGCTGCCAGCCACAGTTTCTTGCTTTTTACCTAACCCTTTATATACCTTCCCCTTAGATTAGTTCTAGCACTTTTCAACTTCTCCAAGTTATAATTTTCAACCTTCCCATAAACTTTTGAAGCCTAGCCTCTCTAATTGGGTTTAGCAAAGCCAGTCTGTCCGTAGTCAAGGATTTTCCTGCTTCCTTTCCCTTATCATCTTATTTATTTTGTTATATTCCCAATTGTCTTTTTCCAGGCCAAATTTGTGACTCTTGTTCTCTATACCTAGTTGCCACCTGTCTCTTCTGTCTGGATGTCCCAGAGGTACTTTATTTGATCATGTCTCAAATTAAATCAAACTTGCATTCTTTCCTTTTCCTGTCTTTTCGCTTTCTGTTTCAGAAAACGGTACTACCATCTACCCAGATAGGCCATGGCAGAGACTTGAACCATCCTTGACTCTTCCCTCCTTTCTCTTACCTTCTGTGTTATCACTGCTCCCATAAATTAACAGGTTCTGTTGAAACTATTTCCTGAGATATTTTAAATCTGTTTCTTTCCAATCCCAACTGCCATAACGAATGGGTTTCTTCTCAAAAATTTACAACAGTGCTCTTTGTTTAACAAATAAAATTAAAAAAAAAAAAACTTCTTTGATTTAAAAAATGGACAGTGGTGTTCCCTGGTGGCTCAGTGGGTTAAGGATCTGGTGTTGTCACTGCTGAGGAGAGGGTTTGATCTGTGGCCTGGGAACTTCCACATGCCATCAGGGTGGCCAAAAAAATGGATACTAACATGAAAACAATTTATTGTGATCAGAAGATTGTCAGGTTTCCTTCTCATGAAAGCCATTTTCATTGATAAATTTGTAAAGATCACTATCTCCTTTTTTAAAAATATTTATTTTCAGGAAAGATACACATGCCTCTAAAGAGAAAAAATTTTATAAGGTATCAAACCTGTTTTCTTTCTACTTGTTAACTTTTTTTTGTTTGTTTTTTGTTTTGTTTTGTTTTTTTTTTTGCTTTTTAGGATGGCACTCATGCCATATGGAGGCTCCCAGGCTAGGGGTCGAATTGGAGCTACTACAGCTGCCAGCCTACACCACGGCCACAGCAACAGCAGATCTGAGCTGCATCTGCAACCTACACCACAGCTCATGGCAATGCCGGATCCTTAACCCACTGATCGAGGGCCAGGGATCAAACCCGCAACCTTATGGTTCCTAGTTGGATTCATTTCCGCTGTGCCACATTGGAAACTCCAATTTTTTTCTTTTTTTAAATTGAGGTTTTGTTGTTTTATCATATTATATTGTGTCAGGTATACAACATAGTGATTCAAATTTTTATAGATGATATTCCATTTAAAGTTATTATAAAATATTGGCTATATTCCCTGTGTAGTACCATATATCCTTATAGCTAATTTATTTTATGCACAGTGGTTTGTACCTCTTAATCTTCTACGCCTGCTTCACCCCTCCTCCATCCCCTTTCCTTACTGGTACCACTAGTTTGTTCTCTATGTCTGTGAGACTGCTTCCGTGCTGTTATATTCATTGGTTTGTTTGGGGTTTTTTTAGATTCTACAGCTACTTTTTAATTTTGAGCTTTGGGTTTTACTGTAATCTCACTATGGTAAAATGTTCTATTACAACCATGTAAAAGCTATTAACAGCTAAGTCAAGTAATAAGCTATGGCAACCATTCTTACACAACTTTTTGATTTCCTCTCAAATCAATAACTGTCTTTGGATGCTGTTGTTATACAGTTAAGTTTTCTATACACTTATCAATAATTCAGCCCCAACTCTCTGCCAGATACCTAAATCTCCTTTCCATTTCTTCAGCTATACGAGGTGTTCTTTAATTTAATCTTCATTACAAAATATCTCCAGAGCATTCTAAACTGCTCCAGTGTGGCCTCTCTGTCTGGTGCATGTCATCTTGGGGTCTCTCTTCACCAACATCCTGGGAATTTTCCTGTATGGCACATATTCCTCTTTTTTATCTTCCCCTGCCCTCATTTTGGTAAAGCATACACCAGCAGCTTGCTCAGAAAGAATACACGGGAGGTAAATTTTTGAGCCCCTGTGTGTCTGAAAATATCCTTAATTTACTCTAACAGCTAATTGGTAGTTTGGTTAGCTATATAATTCTAGGTTAGCAGTAACTTTCTTCAGAATGTTGAGGATGACTCCACTGTTGTCTAGCTTCCATTGTTGCTGAGAAGCTGTATTCATTTTCTATTGCTATTAACAAATCACCACATATCTGAGGGCTTAAACAATACCCATTTATTAGCTCACAGTTCTGTAGGTCAGAAATCTAAGCACAGCATGACTGCATTCTCTCCTTAGGATACCACAAGGCCGAAATCACCTCTAAGCTCATTTAGGGGGTTGGAAGAATTCAGTTCTTGTGGTCACAGGACTGACACCCCCATTGCCTGGCTTGCTGGCAGCCAGGGACCCCTCTCAGCTATAGGCATTTTTAGCTGTGTGGCTTCTTTGTCTTTATTTATTTTTTTAAGTTTTTATTTATTTATTTATTTATTTGCTTCTTTGTCTTTAAAGCCAGCTATGGAGAATCTCCTTTGTCAGAAAGAAACCCATCACTTTTAAGGGTCATTTTTATGCTGATTCTGTCAGGCCTTTCTTAAAGTCAACTGTGCCACATAACACAACCTACTTTTGGGAGTGAAATCCATCATATTCCTAGTCTACATATTCATAGTACACATGTACACAACAGATAGGGAACCTTTTTTTTTAAAGGCCTTAGGTGCAGCATGTGATAGTTCTTGGCTAGGGCTTGAATTGGAGCTACAGCTGCCATTCCACACCACAGCCACAGCAACACTACATCATAGCTCACAGCAATGCTAGATCCTCAACCCATTGAGCGAGGCCAGGGATGGATCCCGCAACCTCATGGTTACTAGACTCATTTCCATGGCGACACCATGGGAGCTCCAAGATGAGAAATCTTGAGGTTACACTTCTGCCTCCCGCGGAAGTCCAAAATTATTCTAATTCATGACCCATATTGTATGTCATATTTTTGTCTCTGGAAACTGGTAGGATTTTTCTTTTTCTTCAGATTTCTGAAAATTCATGATGTGCCTGCATATGGATTTATTTATTTATTATCCAGTAAAACTCCAGAATTTATTTATTTTGCATAAATGAAGCTTTGCACCCTTTGATCAACACCTTCCCATTTCCCCTCCTCCCAGCCACTTTAATTTTGGTGGTAATATTCATATTGTTTTTCACAGTAGCTACATCGATTTACATTCCCACCAACAGTATACAAGGGTTTCCTTTTCTTCACAACCTGGCTAGTGCTTGCTAACCATTGTTTTTAAGAGAATAGTTATCCTAACAGGTGTGAGGTGATGTCATATTGTGGGTTTGATTTGCATTTCTGTAATGGTTAGTAACTCTGAGCACCTTTTTATTTATCTGCTGGCCACTTGCATGTCTTTGGAGAGGTCTCTTCAGGTCCTTTGAATATTTTTATATTTTATTTTATTTTTTTTTGCTGCTGAGTTTATATATACATATAGGATACATAGGATATTAACATATATATATATAGGATATAATATAAATAGGATATTAACCCCTTATCAGATAGTTTCTTTTTTTTAAATGACTTTTATTTTTTCTGTTATAGTTGGTTTACATCGTTCTATCGATTTTCTACTGTACAGCAAAGTGACCCAGTCACACAAAACATATATACATTCTTTTTCTCACATTATCCTCCATCATGCTCCATCACAAGTGACTAGATATAGTTCCCAGTGCTATATTTATTTATTTTTAAATTTTTATAGAAATATAGTTGATTTACAATGTTGTCTTAGTTTTAGATGTACAGCAAAGTGATTCAGTTATGCATACATAAATATATATTCTTTTTTACATTCTCCTCCATTATAGGTTATTATATGAGTATAGTCCCTAGTGCTATAGAGTAGGTCCTTGTTGATTATCTATTTTATATATAGCAGAGTGTATCATCTGGGTTTATTTTTATCTGTTGTTTTGCACACATATGTCTGTTCAGTCTGGAAACTCACACATCTTTCAATACAATTTGAATATGCTCATTAACTATTTCCTCCCTTTTGTTTACTCTGTTCTTGCTTTCTTGGACCCTAATTGAATGTTGGTCCATCTGCATGAGTCTTCTTATTTCTTTTCCCTCACCTTCCTTTCCATTTTCTTATCTGTTTTTTTGTTTGTTGCTCTACTTAGTTTTCTGCAGCATCATCTTCCAGATGTTGCAGTTTTCATTTAGGTTGTTAAGGCCTTATTTTACAAGGGCTGATTTTGTTGTGTTTTGTTTATTTGTGTCATGAAATTTTTTTTATATGGCATCATGTTCTTGTTTTATGGATGCAGCAGTGTTTTATTTCTCTGAGATTAATGAGGATTTTTCCACGTGGTCTTTTTTTTCAAAACTTCAGTTACTTTTACATATTTGTCAGAGGCGTTGCTGAGGTAACTGTAATTTTTACCATCTGTTTTAAATCACTGAAGAGCTGATTATGAATTCTGAGCCCATGAGGAAATATATTGTAGAGGGAGCAGCTTTGGCCACTATGTTAAGGAACCCCCAATGCTGGTAACTTCACATCTTTCTTCTTGGACGGCTCAGATAATACTGGAAATATATTTTAAAGCTTTTCAAATCTCCTGCCTTGAGGTTGTTGGCCTAGTTTTCAGCTTCTTAAACCCGCATAAGGGAAAAGAACTGAAGATGTATATTCCTGGCAATGTGTCTGGAATTCAAAATTGTCTACGTTGTGGCATCAACATTAATATATGCATGATGTTCAATAGTCACACCTGGAAGAGTGCTTAGGATATAGATATACTCTTTGCTCCTCATCCTTGCCTATTGAATTTCTACCATTCTTCAGAACTCAGCTCAATTGACCTGCCTAGAATAATCCTTCCCACTTTTATGACGATGTAAAATATGCATCATAGCACTCATAGCACTATTAGCACACTTGCCTTGAATCATATATAATAATTGTTTATTTATCTCTTTGCTAGAGACACACTCTTTGAGGACAGTGACTGCGTCTGTAACAAGGAAGGTTCGCATCATAGTTATCCTGCCTTCATAGGCTTTTAACAAACATCTGTTGAATGACCAGTCGGTGATCACAAAATTACATTAATGTTTTCCATGACATATTTCTCCTGATTCTTTATTTAGGGCCTTCTGGACAGACATTTTTTTTTTATCTTTTTCATTTAGTTTTAGAGACATCATTCAGAAAATGGCATTATGTGATTTGAAATGTAACAGGAATAGAGAAGTGTAACAGCCCACCATTTTCTTCTGTCAGGTAACTCCCGCATAGAACAGTAAGTGTTGGATATATAGCTATCAGGAAAAAACTCTTTTTCTGTTTCCTTTTCTGAACCACTGCCAAATTATTGTCAGAGACTTCCATGGCTACAGGTACCACCAATTATTAAATAATTTGAAACCAACTACTAGCATTAGCTATTTTATGAATGATTGACAATGCTTATGATAAGCCGGCTTCTCATTCCCATTCATTTTACATTTATAAGGCACTGTTCAAATACAATTCAATCTGATCATTCCACTGCTATTCTCCAGCAGAGATGCTCTAAAAAACTCATTTTTAATCCTAGAAAAACCTTTCCACCATATATTCTCGGTAGTGTAGGCAACACGTGCCTGGAGTATGAGGAGTAGCAGAAGGACTCTTTTTTTCTTTTTTCTTTTTTTTTTCCCATTTTTTGGGCCGCTCCCGTGGCATATGGAGGTTCCCAGGCTAGGGGTCTAATCGGAGCTGTAGCCGCCGGCCTAAACCAGAGCCACAGCAACGCGGGATCCGAGCCATGCCTTCAACCCACACCGCAGCTCACGGCAATGCCAGATCCTTAACCCACTGAGCAAGGCCAGGGATTGAACCCTCAACCTCATGGTTACTAGTCAGATTCGTTAACCACTGAGCCATGACGGGAACTCCAGGACTCTTTTTTTTTCTTTCCATCTTCATCATTAATTTTTGTGGACATGTAATCTTCCTTCTCTTGATCTCATTTTCATTTTGTAAAATTGACAAATAAAATGCCCTGAATGTCACACATCAACTTTCTTTTTAAAAAAATCTTGGAAGTTCCCTTTGTGGCTCAGCAGTTCACGAACCCAACTAGGAACCATGAGGATGTGGGTTGGATCCCTTGCCTCGCTCAGTGGGTTAAGGATCCAGTGTTGCCATGAGCTGTGGCATGGGCTGGCAGCTGTAGCTCCAATTTGATCCCTAGCCTGGGAACTTACACATGCCACAGATGAGACCCTAAAAAGCTAAATAAATAAATAAATAAAAATAAAATAAATTTTAAAAATCTTGGAAGGAGCAACTTTCAGAAACTTGATTTTCCCCTGCTTCCTGACTCCAGGGATTCAGGGTGGTAACGAACCTAAAACCTCCTCCCATCTACTTTTCCACCAATTTTTACTTGATTTTTCTTCATTCATCAGGCCTCAGCACAAATTTTACCCCCTCTATGAAGTAATCTCTCTTAATTTAAAAACAATTTTGGGAATATAAAACAGATAAAGAAGAAAATAAAGACAAAATGATCTTTTCAGAGAAAATAGTTTATTAATATTTTGGAATATCTTCGTTTAATTCTTTTTTAGGGCACAAATATACCGTATATACAAATTAATTTTAAATTCTGTAAAGTTAGTATCTTGTGATTTTTTTAACTTAAAAATTATAGTAGGGCTGGAGTTCCCGTCGTGGCGCAGTGGTTAACGAATCCGACTAGGAACCATGAGGTTGCGGGTTCAGTCCCTGCCCTTGCTCAGTGGGTTAAGGATCCGGCATTGCCGTGAACTGTGGTGTAGGTTGCAGACGCGGCTCGGATCCCGCGTTGCTGTGGCTCTGGCGTAGGCCGGTGTCTACAGCTCCGATTCAACCCCTAGCCTGGGAACCTCCATATGCCGCGGGAGCGGCCCAAGAAATAGCAACAACAACAACAGACAAAAAGACAAAAAAATAAATAAATAAATAAAATAAAATAAAATAAAAATTATAGTAGGGCTATATTGAATGCTTTTCCAGATATGGAGCACAGGCTCTAGAGTCAAATTTGTCTCTGGGTTTAAAATCTCTCATCTCCCACTTTCTTGCTATAGGACTTTAGGTAAGTTACCTAACCTCTCTGTGCCAGTTCCTTTATTCCATAAGATAGAGATGGTAATGAGATATCTATTTCAGGATTTCTGTGTTTATTAAATACCATACACATGGTAAGCACGAAATGAACATTAGCTATTTCTATTTTAAAATAGTTTTGAGTTGTGCCATAATATTCCATTATTTGGATACACTGTAATTTACCCAATCAACCCCTTATTATTGGACATTTAGGTTGTTTCCAATTTTTTAATATTATAAATAAACATTGTAATGTGTCAATATCCTTGTGCTCACATGTATGTACATTTATCTAATTATTTACTTGGCTAAGTTCCTAGAAATTATGAGCCATATTAATTAATTTATCATTATTTCTTACTTTATTCCCTGCCCCAGTAAGTTCCAGGAGGACAGAAAATTTGTCTTTTTTTTTTTTTTTTGTCTTTTTGCCTTTTCTAGGGCCGCTCTCGCGGCATATGGAGGTTCCCAGGCTAGGGGTCAAATTGGAGCTGTAGCCACCACCCTACGCCAGAGCCACAGCAACGTGGGATCCAAACCGTGTCTGCAACCTACACCACAGCTCACGGCAACACCAGATCCTTAACCCACTGAGCAAGCCCAGGGGTCGAACCTGCAACCTCAGGGTTTCTAGTCGGATTCGTTAACCACCACGCCACAATGGGAACTCTTGTCTTTCTTGTTTAGTACTGAATTTCAAATATCTGGAGGAGTCCCTGACACAAGGACTTGATAAATTCTACCTGTTAAGAAGAGTAGGTCCGGAGTTCCCGTCATGGTGCAGTGGTTAATGAATCTGACTAGGAACCATGAGATTGTGGGTTCGATCCCTGGCCTTGCTCAGTGGGTTAAGGATCTGGCGTTGCCATGAGCTGTGGTGTAGGTTGCAGATGTGGCTCGGATCCCCCCGTTGCTGTGGCTGTGTCGTAGGCCAGTGGCTACAGCTCCGATTTAACCCCTAGCCTGGGAACCTCCATATGCTATGGGAGTGGCCCAAGAAATGGCAAAAAGACAAAATAAATAAATAAATAAAATAAAATAAAATAAAAGAGTAGGTCCAGTTTAAGAATTTTGCCAGAGTAATGTCCATAAATTAATCCTTTCTCCTGAGTATGTGAGTGCCTTACTCCAGCCTCCCTTTCCCGTCCGACAATGTAGTTTATTTACATTCTTTGCCTGAAGCATCTTTGATAGCTCCATGAGAGAGCTTTGCTCTTCTGGTATGCTGTTTACCAAGCTCCATTAACTGTATGTTTCTTAAAAAAAGGTACCTAGCCTTATACTTTTTCTTTGCTACTCAATGTTCTGTGTATAGAATGCTCTTTTGAAATTACTGTTGAGGCTCAGTGGAAGCAAATCTGATTAGTATCCATGAGGACGCAGATTCGATCCCTGGCCTCTTATCTTGCTGTGACCTGTGATGTAGGTCATAGAAGAGGCTCGGAATCTGTGTTGCTGTGGTTGTGGTGTAGGCCAGTAGCTGCAGCTCCGATTCAACTCCTAGCCTGGGAAGCTCCATATGCCACAGGCGTGGCCCTAAAAAGACCAAAAAAAAAAAGAATGATTTTCCACTTTGGTCAATCCTGCTTGTTCATCATGATATTCCCATTTGCAGGACTGTGCTGGGCTTGGGTAAATCATTTCATTCAAGCAACTAACTTAGGGCAGTTTAAGCAAATAGGGTAATTATTTTAAGCACATGGAGGTTTCTTACAGAATTCCAAGATAAGAATGAGGTGAGAGGCTCTGGGAGGGTGTAGTAGGCTCTAGAACCAAAAAAAGGGGGGGGGGATTTTTCTTTTGTCCCTTCTTTCTGCAGATTAGTTTTTCCCACTTCTCTGCCCATCTATGGGCATCTTACATGTTACAGTTCCAGCAATGCTTAAAGACTAACCTACCTATTTTGAATCCCTATTCAGAATTTCTGAGATAGAGACTTTGATTGGCCTGACTTGGTTTGGGTCAAGCATCCAGTGCAGTCTGGTCAGTTTTGCCACAAGAGTAGGAATCACATAGTAAAACATGACTATCAGGTGCCCATTCCTGTGAAGGGAGGGTCAGTTCTGAAAGAAAAAGGGAGAATTATCTTGAGCTGAGCACAAATTTCTCCAAATATCTGCCACAAAGGTCTTGTGCAAATTCTTTCCTTGTCTACATTTGTTGGTTTACCTAAACTTTGTTTCCTTAAAATCCCAGAATCTCCAGTTTCAGAACCATAAACATACCTTGATAGTCCAAATATTTTTTTATCTCTGTCCTTGACGAGAACTTATTTTCTACTCTTGGTTTTTAGTATTATGTTAAGCAATAAATTATTTTCTAATTGTTTAATTCAGGGAGCTTTTGATTTCCAAACTGGTACATGTTTTGAGGAGGAGTGAAATCTCTCAAATTTCATTACCTTATCCTTAGGAAGTGTTCAATTAGTATTTGGTGAATTGATTAAAGTGCTTGATAACAGGTTTGATTTCTTTGAAAGAGTTAAAAGAACTCCTTCTGTCAAGTGAAAAGATTGTATCTTGTGTATTATAATTAGAAACACTTTACTAATAACCAATAGAACTGAATATCTATGCTACACCTCAAGTTCCTGAACAGCTTTTCAGCTCCTTCACCACCGTTGTTGAGTTCTTTGTCATCTATCTGAGGGACTATTGTTGTATTACCGTTTCATTCTGTCTTCTTGTTGCCCTTCTCACTCCTTTGCAACCCATTCTCACAGTAGCCAAAGAATCTTCCTAAAATACAAATCCAGTCATGTCATTCCTCTCCTTAATATCCTTCAGTGACTTCGTATTGTATTTAGAATAAAATCCAAACTTTTCCACGTCCTATAAAATTCAGTGTGATCTAACTCCACCTTATTTCTTAGACGTCCATTTTCTTTTTTCTTTCTTTCTTTTTTTTTTTTTTAGGGCCACACCCATTGCATATGGAGGTTCCCAGGCTAAGGGCTGAATCAGAGCTGTAGCTGCTGGCCTACACCACAGCTCACAGAAACACTGGATCCTTAACCCACTGAGCGAGGCCAGGGATTGAACCTGCAACCTCATGGTTCCCAGTTGGATTCATTTCCACTGAGCCACGAGGGGAGTAGACCTCCATTTTCAAGTCACTCTCCCCTCACTCGCCATGCTCTGTTTAGTTTTCTTTCAGTTCCTCGGGCATGTCAGGATCTTTCTCTCCTCAAGGTCTTTGTGTGTGCTATTTATTACCTCTATCAAGAGAGTGACGACCCTCACAACATTGCCGCTGATTCGGGTCTCAGCTTAAATGTCACATCTTTTCCTAACCTGACTTTTCCTCAACACTCTCTCTAAGATCATTTTCCTCTGTTCATTTCTTTCTTTCTTTTCTTTTCTTTTTTTTTTTTTTTTTTTTTTTTTTGTATTTTTGCCTTTTCTATTGCTGCACCCTCAGCATATGGAGGTTCCCAGGCTAGGAGTCTAATCAGAGCTGTAGCTGCCGGCCTATGCCAGAGCCACAGCAACGTGGGATCCGAGCCACGTCTGGGACCTACACCACAGCTCATGGGCAACGCTGGATCCTTAACCCAATGAGCGAGGCCAGGGATCGAACCCTCAACCTCATGGTTCCTAATCGGATTCGTTAACTACTGAGCCACGACGGGAACTCCTCTGTTCATTTCTATTTTAACCTCATGTTTATTTCCTTCATGGAATGTTCACAACTCACAGCTATTTTATTGCTTCCCTTATAGTTTTTGTCTGTTTCCACGTCCAGATTATAAACATCATGAGGGTTATAAGGACTGTGTTGGGTTTTTTTTTTCCCTCCCTGTTGTAGCTCCAGCACCTTCCATAGGGCCTGGCATATAATAGCTCTTAAAAATATATTTCTTAATTTAATAAACAAATGAGTGATAAGATAAAAGAATCAAACTTAGAATGCTAAGTTTTTAGTAGTTCTATGACTCCAGTAGTTTCCAGTTGTTCTAGGATGATTAGAAGGCAGATATCAGTGATGGATATTACATCATTTCAAGTAAATCATTTGACATTTTTGTTCTTCAGTTTTCCCATATGTAAATAAAACACAATCATGCCATATTAATTGTTTATGCCTTCATCAAGGCAATTTAGAAGTGATGATGAGTGACCATACTGCTAGTTGGGCATACAAATAGGGTGTGTGTGTGTGTGTGTTTAATGAAAAGTGTGCCAGCTGAGTGTGCTTTCTCCCTGAAATCTAGGTAATTTGTCTATGCAAACTAATGGGAGTTTTTTGATAGACATGATTACATGATAAAAAGACCTTTTAGCAACTCTTCATGAATTAATTTGTGTTTCTTCAAAAATGGGGGTCAAAAAGGGACTTGCAAAATCTTAGGGGTTGGAGAAAATATCCTGAAATCGTGACAGTAGATTTCTGCCTTTTATTTCTGTCTACACTAGCAAGATGTACACTACTGTCATACACTACTGTCAGAAGGTTCCAAAGCCAATCTCCATAGACGTGGAATCAAAAGAGTATATTGCATTTAGTTTCCGGAATTTCTTTTTCTAACAGCTTGACTTTTTATACTTTAGTAATACTTTATATAGTTACAACACTTTGCAACACATTTTTTTTTTTTCTTAACCAGGTCTATGGCATTTGGAAGTTCCCAGGCCAGGGATCAAACCAATGTCACAGCAGCAACCCAAGCTGCTGCAGTGACAATGCTGGATCCTTAACCTGCTGCTCCACAGGGAAACTCTATGCAACACATTTTTACATTCATAAACGGTGAAGAAATTATCAGTATTTTAGAGGTATGGAAACTGAAATGATATAAATTGCCCCCAGGCTACATAATTAGTAGAAACCAATGAGGGGAGGGGTGGATGGAAGTAGGTAAGTGCTCTCAAACTCTAGCATTTTAACTTCTGGCCATAGTTTGTTCCACTACCCTAAGCCATCTCTTTCATAAATGTTAGATGCTAAACTGACATCTCCTGGTAACCCTAAAAGAAACTTGCAAATAAGTAATGCAAATCACTTTATAAGTAGAATCACTCAAAATAAATCTATAATTGTGCAAGGATCTGGAACATTAACCTTAGTGATCTCACCAATATTCATGTATTAAACTTCTTTTCTTTGATTCATGAGTTACTCCAGTTTTGAACACTTGATATGCTTTTTAAAATAATAACTATGCAGTTCTAAAAAGGTGCATTTATTAACTATTTTGGCGCCTGCAGTTCAAAACTATCTTGATCACCTAGTGCCCTCTACTGAAACAGCCATAGTATAACAATTAACTTTCTTCTAAGATTATTGAATGTTCTCAGGATGGTAAAGAGCCTCCAGTTTTATACTGGCTCTTCAATAAATTCTTTACTTCTAAGTATATTATTATTATTTTTTTGTCTTTTGCACCTGCAGCATATGGAGGTTCCCAGGCTAGGGGTTGAATCGGAGCTGTAGTTGCCAGTCTAGACCACAGCCACAGCAACTTGAGATCCTTAATCCACTGAGCGGGGGTCAGGGATCGAATCTGCGTCCTCATGGATACTAGTCACGTTTGTTAACCACTGAGCCACAACGGGAACTCCCTCTAAGTATGTTATTTTATATATATGAAGAAATTATATTGCCAATACTCAGCTCAGTGATCAATTCATAAGTCACTCAAGTGTTTTGCAAATTAATTTCATGTATTTTGGGTTATTCTAGTAGTGATCATTTGACAATCTTCAGTGGCATTATTTTATAAAGTAATATTGTTCTTTTGCAGTTTTAATTGTTCCTCTGTAACTTTCTCTTCCACTCTTATTGCCCTACCTTGAGATTTGGCAGGCAGAGTGAGTTCTAATCTTTCCTCACTCCCACCCAGATTATCAGTTTTGGTTTTGCTCAAAATGCTTTGGAAGCTTATAAGAATTTGGGCTTTTGAGTAAGACAGATCTGAGTTTATATCCAAACTGCCACTTCCTTGAACAAGATACTTATCCTTTAAAAGTTTTCCCATATGAAGAGTGGAGAAATAGTCAAATCTAACTCCTAGGATGATTGTGAGGATTCGAATGATATAATGCAAACAGAGGGCTCAACACAGGAGTTCCCTGGCGGCCTAGTTGTTAAGGATCCAGCATTGTCACTACTGTGGTTTGAGTTTGAGCCCTGGCCCAAATTTCTGCATGCTGTGGGCACAGCCAGAAAATAAAAAAAGGCTTACAATGCTTGTCACTTAGCAAACTGATCAGTTATTGTTAAGTTTTAATATTATTTTATTATTTTTTGTTATATTTTGGCTTAAGCATTAGGTTTGTTTTGAATGTTGAATTCACTGACTGAGTGAGTACATTGAAGGGCTGGTTGTTGCTATACTTGACAGCATTTGCAGAATGTATTTGTTTAATTAAAATCTCTCGTGGAAGGAAATTTCCAAAGAAGATCCTCACCTTCTATAATTCATTTTCGTATCTCATGTATTAACAACTGTTAGCCTAAAAGACTTGCCCTGGATTCCCACCCTTTCAGTCTTCTTTCTACTTATCAATCATTTTTATTAGTTCTTCCTCATTCTTTGTGAAGATGGTAAGTATTCTTCATTTCATAAAATGTGAAGGTCTAGAGCATAGAGAAGAGGAAACTTGGAAACCATGGAACTGGAAGAAACTAGGACAAACAAGATTTTGTGTATTTTGCTGTACTAGTGTAAAGGAGTTGGCTACATTTTAATTTTAACAAAATAAAAATCTTCAGTTTGTTGGGGTTTAAATTTAAATTTTCATCACATTAATTCATGTACATAATATAAAAAGCCAAACTGTATTAAAAGACTTGTAATGAGGGAGTTCCTATTGTGGCTCAGCAGTAAGAACCCTACTAGTATCCATGAGGATTCGGGTTCGATACCTGGCCTCGCTTAAGTGGGTTAAGGATCCCGAGTTGCTGTGATCTGTGGTATAGGTTGCAGATGTGGCTCAGATCTAGCGTTGCTGTGGCTGTGGCATAGGGGCCCTGGGAACTTCCATGTGCTATACAAGCGACTCTAAAAAGCAAAAAAAAAAAAAAAACTTGTAGTGAAAAATGCAATCTCTGGACCCATCTCTTTCCCAAGACTGCCTCCCCTCCTTCCATTTCCCATGAGTCGTTGCTTTCAAGTTTCTTAGCTGGCTGTTCTAGTATTTGCACTTATATCTCTAAAAAGCATGCTTATACTGCTATTTCTTAATATTTCAATTTTAAATATTAGCTATTTGTTACTCTTCACCACCCAACATTCATAAACAAAAATATATTTCCCTCTTTTCATCCTCTCATCTGATCATATTGTTAGATGAATACTCAATATTTGTTATTATAACTTTTATATGCATATTATACTCATGGTTGAACTAAGTATGAAGAGTCTTCTTTTTCCTTTCTGGTACTACTGTTTATTTTTCCTCAGTTAATAGTTGCCTAGTTCCTTTGTTTAGTTTGCTGTACAGCCATGACAAATTACTCTTCCAACTTTTAGGAAGAATTGTAAATATCCTTTCAGAATATTAAACATATCAAGTAATCCACTGGTTTCTTTTTCCACTCTTTCTTTCTTTAAATTATAAGATATCCATTCTATAGTTCTCCAATGTCTTGTTTCAGTCTGGATAATGGTACATAGTATTCATCCAGGTCTTTGTTTTGTCTTCGAGTTGAGAAATCCCTTTGCCTTGGTGCTTTATTGGATTCCCTAAAGCTTTATTGCATTCTGTATCTCCCTCTGAACTGGATATATTCCAATATTCCATTTGCCTAACTCTCCCCCTCGACTCCTCTCCTCCCTTTGCCACTCTGCTATGCACAAGCATACCTTGTTTTATTGTAGTTTGAAGATAATGCATTTTTCACAGATTAAAGTTTTGTGACAACCCTGCATTGAGCAAGTCTATCAGCACCATTTTTTTCCAACAGCATTTGCTCACTTTGTATCTCTATGTCACATTTTGGTAATTCTTTCAATATTTCAAACCGTCCACCAGCAAAAAGGCTATGACTCACTGAAGGCTCAGATGGTGGTTAGCATTTTTTAGCAATAAAGGTTTTTTTTTTGTTTGTTTTTTAGAGTCATACTCATGCCTATGGAAGTTCTCAGGCGAGGGGTCAAATTGGAGCTGCAGTTGCCAGCCCATGCCACAGCCACACAATGCCAGATCCAAGCTGTGCACTGCAGCTCACATCAATGCCAGATCCTTAAGCCACTGAGTGGTGCCAGGAATCAAACCTGCATCCTTACAGATACTGGTTGGTTTTGTTACTGCTGGGCCACAACAGGGAACTCCTAAAGTATTTTTTAATTAAGGTACATACATTGTTTTTTCTTTTTTAGATATAATGCTATTGCTCACTTAGTAGATTACAGTATAGTTTAAATGTAACATTTGTTTATTTATTTGTATTTTTTTTTGTCTTTTTGCCTTTTCTAGGGCTGCTCCCGAGGCATATGGAGGTTCCCAGGCTAGGCGTCTAATCTGAGCCACATCTGCGACCTACATCACAGCTCACAGCAACGCTGGATCATTAACTCACTGAGCGGGGCCAGGGATCGAACCCACAACCTCATGGTTCCCAATGGGATTCATTAACCACTGAGCCACAATGGGAGCTCCCTAAACATAACTTTTAATATACACTGGGAAACCAAAAAATTTGTGTAACTTGTTGTGATATTTACTTTATTGTGATGGTCTGGAACTAAACCCACAGTAACTCTGAGATAGGCCATTTCTTTGGCTTTTGATTGGGTTTGGCCAATGGGAGGCTCAGCATTTGATATGAGGGAGGAAAGTGAAGATGGGGTATTTATTTTCCTGACTCCTTCCCTCTGTCTAAAGCCACAGCTCCTTCCAGGTAGCCCTCTACAGAGAGCATTGTCTCTGGGTTCCAGTAACCACTCCCTCTGCTTGCCCCTTCAGGCCTAAAGGTGTTACTAGGCCCAGAGTGCCTACTCCTTATTACTTTCCTTAAACCCTGTCCAAACCCTTTGAAACAGTCCATTTATTAAACTCTCTTAAGTTACCCAGTTTGAGTGTGCCATCTGGTTCATTCCTTCTTTTTGGTGACACATTCTCCAGCAGCTTCCTGAGAAAGGGTGCATGGAAGTAATTTTTAAAAAAGTATTGTTTGTCCAAAAATGCCTAATCCTACCCTTACACAGGACCAGTAGTTTCACAGGAATGGATATCTAGGTTAGAAACAATATTCTGTCATACTGTTTTTGCTTCATTGCTTTCTAGCTTCAACCATTGTTGTTGAAGAGTCTGAAGTTATTCTAGTTTTTAACTCTTTGCATGCAACTTTTTTTCTTTTTTCTTTTTTTGTCTCTACAAGCTCTTACTGAAATTTAACAATGATGTGCCTTGATGTGGGTCTTTTCCATTTGTTGTTCTGGGTACTCAATGAGTTTCATTCAGTCCTAAAACTTACCCTTTACCTAGAGGAAATGTTGTCATATTAATTCTTCAATAATTTGCTATTTACTTTTTTTCATTTCTTCCAAATTTGAATGTTGATGCTCAAGTGACTCTTAAATTTTCTTATTTTTTAAAATTCTCTCAATTTCCTTAAATTTACGTTTTTGTTTTACCTTCTGGGAGGTTTCCTCAGTTTTATCTTCTAACTCTTCTATTTAATTTTTATTTAATTTTTTAATATTTTTTATTTCCAAAAGTATATTTCTATTGTTCTCTAAATGTCATCCTTAGAGTTCCCTGGTGGCTCAGCAGGTTAAGGAGCTGGCATTGTCACTGCTGTGGCCCCGATTACTGCTGTGGCACAGGTTTGATCCTTGGCCCAGGAACTTCGCATACCACGGGCTCAGCCAAAATAAATAAATAAATAAAATAAATAAATGTCATCCTACTTAATAAACAGGTTTATCATCTTATTCATGGATGCTATCTCTTCTTTTGGCTCTTTGTGGATAAGAACATTGTTGTTGTCTTTTATAGGGTTTTTTTTTTTTCTGTTACACATAATTTTCTCCAAGTTCCTTTGGACTATTTCTATTGGTTTCTTCCCTGTGAGACTATCCTTAGTATATGATTGTTCTTACTATTCATTCATATTTAAAATTAAATCTCCTTCAAGGATTCCAAGGATTCCTTCAAGGATTACATATATCTTAGGGCTGTTTAAAATTGTCTCACAGATGATCCTATGTTCGTTTTTTTCAGTCTTTTGTTTCTTTTTTAATCTGACATATACGTAGAAAAACTATATTGGATGGTTTCTATGACTATCCCTTCAGGTTTACAAAAATTTTCTTCTGCAATGTCTAAACTGCTGTTATTTCCATCCTCTTTAAAAGTTAATTTTGTGGAGTTCCCGTCGTGGCGCAGTGGTTAACGAATCCGACTAGGAACCATGAGGTTGCGGGTTCGGTCCCTGCCCTTGCTCAGTGGGTTAACGATCTGGCGTTGCCGTGAGCTGTGGTGTAGGTCGCAGACTCGGCTCGGATCCCGCGTTGCTGTGGCTCTGGCGTAGGCCGGTGGCTACAGCTCCGATTCAACCCCTAGCCTGGGAACCTCCATATGCCGCGGGAGCGGCCCAAGAAATAGCAACAACAACAACAACAACAAAAGACTAAAAGACAAAAAAAAAAAAAAAAAAGTTAATTTTGTGGGAGTTCCTGTCATGACTCAGCGGTAATGAACCCCCGACTAGTATCCATGAGGATGTGGGTTTGATCCCTGGCCTTGCTCAGTGGGTTAAGGATCTGGTGATGCTGTGAGCTGTGATATAGGTCGCAGAAGCACCTCGGATCCAGCATTGCTGTGGCTGTGGTGTAGGCCAGCAGCTGCTGCTCTGATTGGACCCCTAGCCTGGGAACTTCCCTATGCTGCAGGTGCGGCCCTAAAAAGTCCAAAAAAAAAAAAAAAATTCAATTTGCCTCATTTTACTATTTTTCAGGTTTCAGTTATTCTACTTATTATTCAGTCTTTCCTCTACCTTATTGAACAAATGGAATACAGTTATAATACCTTTTAATGTTGTCTAATAAATACATCATCTGTCTCATTTCTCGGTACGTTTCTATTTACTTTTCCTACTTATTATGGGTAGTATTTTCCTTCTTTCTTTGTTTCTGTTAATTCTTTTTTAAAATTAGGGCTTATGGAAATTCCCAGGCTAGGGTCCAATCAGAGCAGTAGCTGCTGGCCTACACCACAGCCACAGCAATGCCAGATCTGAGCCGTATCTGTGAACTATACTGCAGTTCACGGCACCACTGGATCCTTAACCCACTGAATGGGGCCAGGGATAGAACCGCATCCCCGTGGATACTAGCTGGGCCTGCTGAGCCACAATAGGAACTCCTGGTAATTTTTTATTACCAGGACATTGTTATTTTACTGTGGTAGGGGCTAAATATTTTTGCAGTCCTATAGTTACTCTTGAGCTTAGTTTTGGACATAGTTAATTTACCTAGAAATATTTTGATCCCTTTTTTTTTTTTTTTTTTTTTTTTTGTTACGGCCACAGCATGCAGAAGTTCCCAGACCAGGGATCAAACCTACGCTACAGTAGTGGCCCAAGCCATAGCAGTGACAAACACTGGATCCTTAACCACTAGGCTACCAGGGAACTCCTATTTTGAACTTTTTGAAGCTTGCTTTTAACTTTATTAGGTGAGACCAGAGTAACCTTTACTCCAGGGCTGATTTGTATTCCACCGCTGAGTCAATGCCCATGAAGTAGAATTTTCCTCCTTTGTAATCTCACTGTTTTCTATCCTCATAAATTTTCCCTTTTCCCAACTTTGTATGCGTCCGGGCTTGTACTCTGCTCCTTTTGGATGATTATTTCTGTAGTCTTCAGTAGTTTCTTCATGATCTGATTTATACTTAGCTGAAAACTCAAGAGGGTGACCTGCAGATCTCCAACACTTTCTGCTGTATATCTCTCCCCTTTCTAGTACTGTGCCCAGCATATCCTAGCTGCCTTGGCTTATCTGGACATCCTGCTCTGTCTTTTCAGCTAAGGAATACTACCAGTCTCCACCTAAGTTCTCTTTTCCTGTACTATGGCCTGAAAATTCTGTCCATTCAGTAAGCAGAGGCAGTTGTTTGTTTCCTTTTTCTTAAGAATCACTGTTCCATATTACCTGATGACCAATGTCTAAAACTGTTGATTTAGTTATTTTGCTTAATTGTTCAGCTGTTTTATGTAGGAGGTGTAGGAGGGTAAATCATGTTTTTGCTACTCCATCCTCTTTTTTTAAAAATAACATACTCATACATGCATACATACACACGTGTATATTTAATAGGATTTTTTTTTCTTTTTTTTTGCTTTTTAGGGCCACACCTGCAGCATATGGAGGGTCCCAAGCTAGAAGTTCAACTGGAGCTACAGCTGCTGGCCTGCACCACAGTGACAGCAACATCAGATCTGAGCTGCGTCTGCGACCTATGCTATAGCTCATGGCAACGCCATATCCTTAACTCACTGAGCGAGGCCAGGGATCAAACCCACAACCTCGTGGTTCCCAGTCAGATTTGTTTCCGCTGCACCAGGACTGGAACTCCTTTAATAGGATCTTAATCACATACTGTTTTATGTTTCACTTCTTTCAATAATCGTATTTTCTAATCATCTTCAAGTATTTTAAAATATTTTTAGAAGAACAATTTTAAACATAAAAATGTAGAATCTTTAAAACTCCAATATTTCACATAATTAAATATCAGGTTTTAGCAAAATGTTTGTAAATACATACTTTTAAATGATTGATAAATTCTTTCCTACGTATTAATTTATTAATGCCTTAGTGAAGTTAATACCATCTAGACCCTAAGGAGGTATGATTAGTGTGTGGCTGGGAATATCTGCTGCAACATATCCATTTCCCTAAGCCTTAGGTTTTATTCTTATAGAATCCCAAAGAGGTTTTGGCGTCTCAATTTCATTCACTGTAGGCCACCACTGAAGTGAGGCCCACAACCAACCATGCAAATTGTTAGCATCACACCCAGAGACTTAACAAACATATTAAATCTCCAGTCCGATCTACACTAATAAATTTGGCCAGGTCCTACCTTAATTGAATATTTATTTATATATTTATGTAGTCTTTGTAGGGCTGTACCTGCAGCATGTGGAGGTTCCCAGGTTAGGTTCCCAGCCCCTGGCCTACACAATAGCCGCAGCAACACCAGATCGGAGCCACATCTGCAACCTATGCAACAGCTTGTGACAATGCCACATCCTTAACCCTCTGAGTGAGGCCAGGGATCGAACCTGCATCTTCATGGATACTAGTCAGGTTCTTAACCTGCTGAGCCATGGCGGGAACTCCCAGTGAACATATTTCTATCCTTCAAATGTCTGTTGCTTCTGAGGCTTGTTAGAGCTCTTTACTTTGTCTAGAACACTCTCCCCTCCTCTTGTTTGCCTAGCTCTTTCTTAGCAATCTTTTAGGTCTCAGTTAAAATTTCACTTCTAGTTTATCCTCTTTGACCCCTAAAATAGGCTAGTTCTCTCTTCCATATGCACACACTTGATTATAATTATTCGTTGAATGTTCTTTATTTCCCACTAGCTCCTAGATAATAATCTTGCTCACTGTTGAATTTCCAATGCTTATCATATAGAAATGGCTTAATAAATACTTGTTAACTGAATGAATGAATAATGTTTAATGGCTTTAATGTCCGCTGCCCGTATTTCACAGCACAGTTTCCTCATTTGGAGCTCTTATTTTGATTTCTTCCTTAGTTATAATCTTGAATGTGATTTGGTAACCTATCATGTTTTTCTTTTGCCATCACACGTAAATATATTTGTTCACACTTAAATAATAGCTTGGATTTCAAATTTTGTCCCTCCAAACTTTGTTACAAACTCTGTTACAGAGGAAGATCTAAATTAGGGCCATCAGATTTTTGGTTATTTATAAGTAATCTGTTTTAGTCCATCTGAATTCTTTTTTACAGATGGTTGGATCTGCTCTGTATCATGAAGCTGAGTTTGGGTAGGCCACCAGTTGTTTTTCTAAATCCATTGGCCTCATAAATTGGGATAATTCCTCTTGGCAATAAGTAGTCTATCATTCTTCATGCTCTGTATTGATGTGAATTTTATCATTTTTCTTTGTCTTTTTATGTGTTTTAGGCAGCAGTTGGGAGAGGCTGAGTCAGGGCTGCCAAATATCACTTAAAACTAGAAATGCATCATTGATTTTTATTACAATTGCATCTGCCTGTTCTCATTCCATTGAGCGACTGGCTGCAGGATTTCCCAGGGCATAGCCTTTGGCTGGCTGTTCAGTCTGCACTCCTCTTCAGAGGATTTTCTGCCCTTACACCTTTGCATCTGATCCTGACATCACTCAAACTGCTGTCTCAAATCCTGTGTTCTCACCTAAATTGTGTTTTTTTTTTATTTTCCAATTATGAGTCATTTCTACTTGTCCACTACAGAAAATCTATCACTGATGGATGTACTTCTACCTTAACTATTAAAACTGCTGGATGAGCAGAGCCCAAAGTCATAGGGACAGGAAAGAAACACTTGTGCAAGGGCCATTGGTAAAACCGTGAGAGGCATGATCCCCATTTCTATAGCTTTGGTTCTTGGAGAGGAGAAAGTGCACCATATATTAGTCAGAGATTTAGAGAATTTATCTCATCCCTCAGGACCCCCCAACATTACACCTCAATATAACGTGGTCCCTCAGTTGGCAATGTAACTGATTTTTCAGTAGCCATGTCACTATTTGGTAAGATCAGTGTCAACTGCTTCTGGGTGATAAGGTGCAAAACAAGGACTGTAAATCCAATAGATATCATACTGTTGACTTCCACAGCTCTTTTGTTTGGAGCCATGTTATATGGAAAATTCATATCGGAGTTCCCGTCATGGCGCAGTGGTTAATGAATCCGACTAGGAACCATGAGGTTGCGGGTTCGATTCCTGGCCTGGCTCAGTGGGTTAAGGATCCGGCATTGCCGTGAGCTGTGGTGTAGGTCGCAGACGTGGCTCGGATCCCGTGTTGCTGTGGCTCTGGCGTAGGCTGGTGGCTATGGCTCTGATTAGACCCCTAGCCTGGGAACCTCCATATGCCGTGGGTGTGGCCCTAGAAAAGGCAATAAATAAATAAATAAATAAGAAAATTCATGTCATATGGGATGTTTTCAGTTGCATGGAACAGACTATCCCCTGAGATATAGCTCTTGAAGTTTTTCCCACAAAGATATATTTCTTTTCCATTGTCCTTTAGACTTCACTTAAATGGAGCTGGTTGTCGCAGATGTCCTTTTAGGGCAAGAGGTACCATATTATTCAGAGCTTTCTATAAACTTTGTTAGATTGCTTTTTTTCCTCCTCAGGCAAGTGATCCTAAGCAAATAACCATGAAGCCACAGAAGTAGGGTGTGGGTGGTGTGGCAGTGAAGTCAGAAAAAGCATGTTAGAAGTGTGAACCACCTACACGTATAACTTCCTTGTGACTTTGGAACCTCCTTGTGTGTAGTCCTTTGTTTCCACTGTTTCCACTTGATGATGGTGTGATGATGCTTGGCTTTATGTCTAACCAGATACTATTATATTTATGGTGGGTGTAGGTGTCTCATGGGCATGCATTCAGTATCCTCCAGGGATCAATATCCACCAGAAAGCACAGGCTATTTCTAAAAAAATGACATATATATTATATACATATATAATGTCTATTATATTTTATATAATGTCTATTGTATACATTTTAATACAAGAGCATAAGTTTGTTTTCCTTCAAAGGCCTGGTATGATTCTCCTAACAAATTTTGGCACATTCTCTATATAACATCATCATCAAATACAGTTTGAGCACCATCGGCATAGAATTACTTGTGCTTCAACCTCAATGAGTTGGGATATTTCTTCTAAAACAAACATCAGGCTGCTATTCTACCTACCACTAAGAAAGAGGCACAATGCTTGTTGAGCCCCCTTTGGATATTAGAGGCACCATATGCCACATGAGTATGTTGCTCTGACCCATTTTCAGGTTAACACAAAAGGTTCTCAGCTGTTTGTTTTTTTTTTTTTTTTTTTTTTTTTTGTCTTTTGTCATTTTAGGGCCACTCCCGTGGCATATGGAGGTTCCCAGGCTAGGGGTCTATTTGGAGCTGTAGCTGCCGGCCTACACCACAACCACAGCAACACCAGATCTGAGCTGTCTCTGCAACCTGGACCACAGCTGACAACGCTGGATCCTTAACCCGCTGAGCGAGGCCAGGGATCAAACCCACAACCTCATGGTTCCTAGTCAGATTCATTTCCACTGCTCCACGATGGGAATTCCAAAAGGTTCTCAAGCTTTGAGAGGGCTCCAGAGCAACAGAAGTTTCTCTAGCTGATCAAAGCAGGTCAGAGAGCTGTATGGAGATGATGGAAAGTTCTAATAGGAGAATCAAAATGGAGGCATCCTATGTTTTGGGAGAAAAACTATACTCTTTTTTGGCAAGTAACTACTCTCTTTTTTTTCCCCCCATTGTTTAGTTTTTAATTTCCTTATTTCTAATTGCTTTGGTTTTTTTTTTTTTAATTGTTATTTCCCAAATACAGTTTTTTTTTTTTTCCCACTGTACAGCATGGTGACCCAGTTACAGATACAGGTACACATTCTGTTTTTTCACATGATCATGCTCCGTCATAAGTGACTAGACATAGTTCCCAGTGCTACACAGCAGAATCTCATTGCTAATCCATTCCAAAGGCAATAGTTTGCATCTATTAACCCCAAGCTCCGACTCTCTTTTTAATAAGCAATCTTTGTTTTGATACCAGTCTCTTGTAGACTGAATACCCGACTGTAAGATGCCAGAGGGCCATGAATTCTGAATCGACCTCCACAAACCAAGCCATAAGTATGATGTTCCTAGCAGCATTCCATCATCAAATAAGTAACGTGTGCAAATGGTTCATATTTACAGCGTCTTTTCTGCTGCTTTTTCCTCAGCTCATACCTGGGGCTTCATGTGGAATTCAACCAGAAGGCTTAAAAGTTCTATTCAGCCAGAGAGACAGATCAGAGGCTTAATTTTGGACAAATTAAGTTTGAGACATCCAAGTGGTAATGTCTTCAGTTACAAATATGAATCTGAATTTTAAGGAAGATCGGGCTACAGCTTCATTTAGAGGTGATCCTGAGGGACAGTGGAAGAGAGAACCCCTCTTCCCCTAGCAATTAAACTTTAACCAGTACATTGCACTGTTCACTTTGCCTAGAAGAAGAGGTGATGTTGATATAAGGTAGAGATATACACTAATTCATAGGCATTAACTAGTAGTTTTAATGAATGGTCAGAGACTTGGAAGCAAAATAATGACCAGTTGCTTACAAGGAATTTTAGAAAAACAGTATGAAGACACATGTCTCAGAATGGGCCCAGAATGTTAGAATATTTATGTCCCATGAGAATGCTCACCAAATATGCCTGCTTGAGAGGAGGATCTCAGTAATTAGGAATGTCTAATACTCAGCCTCTTTCCACATTCATCCAAGTATTTGCTGAGTGAATTCATACACACCTAGATTCACCAACTGTTAACATTTTGCTACATTTGCTTTATTTCTCTCTCAGTTGTACTATTCATATACATGCACACAATTTTTATTTTTGCTGATTCCTTCGAGGGTGAATTGCAGGCATCATAACACTTCTTTCCTAAATAATTCAATATGCATCAGCTATGACACATATAATACATAACCACAGTACCATTATCATACTCAAGATAATTCATATTGGTGTATATATTTAGTCTATATTCAATTTCCTCCAATGTTTTTATAGCTGTTTTTTTATTTTTAAATTTTTTTGTTTTTCATTTTTTTTTGCTTTTTAGGGCCGCACCTGTGGCATACGGAGGTTCTCAGGCTAGGGGTCTAATTGGAGCTACAGCTGCTGGCCCTATACCACAGCCACAGCAATGCCAGATCCAAGCCACATCTGTGACCTACAACACAGCTCACATCAATGCCAGATCCTTAACCCACTGAACGAGGCCAGGGATTGAACCTGCAACCTCAAGGTTTCTAGTTGGATTCATTTCCGCTGTGCCATGATGGGAACTCCTATAACTGCCTTTTTTTTTTTTTCTTTCCCAAACACAGCAGTTTTTATAGCTGTGTTTTGACATAGCAGCCAATGAAGGATTATGCATTGTATTTAGTAGTCAAGTCTCAATGTTTTGAAGCCTGGAACAGTTCCACAGCTTCTCTGTTTTTACTTTATAACATTGATAATTTTAAGAGCCCATGCCAGTTGTTGATAACTATTTTCTTTCTTTTTTTATTTTATTTTATTTTATTGCTTTTTAGGGATGTACCACGGCATATGGAAGTTCCCAGGCTAGGGGTTGAATAGGAGCTATACCTGCCAGCCTACACCACAGCCATAGCAATGCAGGATCTGAGCCATGCCTGCAACTTACATCATAGCTCGTGGCAACACCAGTTCCCGACTCAGTGAGCGAGGCCAGGGATCAAACCCACATCCTCATGGATACTAGTCAGATTCGTTTCACCTGTGCCACAATGGGAACTGCCTTGATAACTATTTTCTAAGTGAATGCATAATAGTCTCCTCAAAATGTTTTTGCTTCCTATACCTGCAGCACTGATATCTGATTATTTATTAGTCTAGGAAAGCAAGAGAATGCCTATATCAGCAAATACAACAGTAATTTAATAAAACTTGAGACTTAGACCTTGTGTTGTCATTTGGGGTTACTTTTACCACTGGTCCAATTGACCACAAAAAAGAGAATTATGATGGTTTATTGAGGTAACTGATTTTAGAGATCAGGAGAGGAAGTAGGATTGCTGCTACAAATGGAGGCAGGGATAATATAGATGGAGACCAGGTGGTCATTTGGGGCTCCTTCTCTTACTGACATATTCAGAGGTATAAGGTTAGGGAAGACTACACAAATTAGACAGGCAGGACCATCAAAGGTTCAGATCTTTCAGGGATGAAGGATGAGTATTTGGTGAATATCTGGGTAAAGGCAGAGCGAACATGGAATCTTCCTTTAAGGAAGTTCATAAATACCCCCTATACTCTCATGACTATTTTCAGGAAGAAGAACTGTAGCATAAACTTGTATATTCTTCCCTGTTGTGTCATGTCAGAATAAAATTCCAAGTTTTTATAATGACTCTATGACTCTACATCACCTAGCCTCTTTTGATCTCATATTCTACTCTTCACCATCACTGGTTTTCCTCCTCAGGGCTTCAGTGCTTGTTTTTCCTTTTGTCTCAGTTGTTCTTCACCAGATACCTGCGTATCTCATCTCATCATCTCTTTTAGGTCTTTATTTGATGTTGACTTTTTTTTATTTTTAAGTTTATTGAAGTATAGTTGATTTACAACGTGATAATTTCTACTGTACAACAAAGTGATTCAGTTATATATGTACACACATCCATTCATTCTTTTTCAGATTCTTTTCCCATATAGACCATCACAGAATATTGAATTGATGTCAACTCCTTAGGTTCCTCTGTCTAAAACTGCAACTCTCTTGCTCTTCCCTCCCCTCACCCATTTAAGTTTTCTCCCTGTCAATGTCTAAATGATATTTATTGCCTGGCACTCCTAATAGAATATTTGTTCACAGCTATAACTCCAGTATATAGAAGAGTGCACATGGTAAGAATTCAATAAACAGGGCTTCCCACCGTGGCGCAGTGGAAACAAATCTTACTAGGATCCATGAGGACGCAGGTTCAATCCCTGGCCTCGCTCAGTGGGTTAAGATCTGGCATTGCCATGAGCTGTGGTCTTGGTCGCAGACATGGTCTCGGAGCTGGCATTGCTCTGGCTGTGGTGTAGGCTAGCAGCTACAGCTCTGGTTGGACCCCCAGCCTGGGAACCTCCATATGCTGTGGGTGCATCCCTAAAAAAGAAAAAAAAAAAGAATTCAATAAAGAGTTGTCAAATTGATTAATAAAGTATGTTTATCTTTCAAGGTTATTTTAAAATATTTTCTCTCAGCAGGTTAAGGATCTCAGTGGCACGGCAAGTTAAGGATCTGGCATTGTCACTGCAGTGGCTCAGGCTGCTGCTGTGGCACAAGTTCAATTCCTGGCCTGTGAACTTCTAAATAATATGGGAGCAGCTAAATAATAAATAAATAAATAAATAAATAAATAAATAACAAATTTTCTCTCTACTTCCCCCATTATTTTATACTGGATGGTGTAGTTGGTGTTTGTCTTTATAATTTAGTCTAGAAGTTACAGAATATTGTGATAGAATAATGATATGATTAAAGGGATAAAAAAACATTACTCAGGAACTGTGGACTTGAAGTTGGATGAACTAATTGAATGGTTGTTAAATTTTTTCTTTTTTTTTTTGATTTTTTGGCCGCCATATGGCATATGGAGTTTCTGGGCCAGAGGCCTGAGCCACAGCTGTGAGGCCTGGGATCAAATCTGTGTCCTGGCACTCCATAGACGCCATTGATCTCACTGTGTCACAGCAAGAACTCTGATAAACTTTTTCTGTAAATTGTCAGATAGTAAACATTTTAGGCTTTGTGAGACATAGTCTCTTGCAACTGTTCAACCTTGCCATTGTAGAACAAAAGCAGCAATAGATGAATGTAAACAAATGGGAATGGCTATGTTCCAGTCAACTTTTCTTACAGAAATAGCTTACAAAAAGTAGTTTACCACACCCTGCACCAAAGGATGATGTCCCCATTTCAGGAAGATGGAGAACATGTTTCCTTTCTTTCTTTCTTTCTTTTTTTTATTACTCAATGAATTTATTACATTTGTAGTTGTACAATAATCATTACAACCCAATTTTATAGCATTTCCATCCCACAACCCCAGCGCATCCTCCCTCCCCCCAAACTGTCTCCTTTGGGAACCATAAGTTTTTCAAAGCCTTTGAGTCAGTATCTGTTCTGCAGAGTTCAGTCTGTCCTTTTTTCAGATTCCACATGTCAGTGAGAGCATTTGATGTTGGTGTCTCATTGTATGGCTGACTTCACTCAGCATGATAATTTCTAGGTCCATCCATGTTGCAAAAAATGCTGGTATTTCATTCCTTTTGATGGCTGAGTAATATTCCATTGTATATATGTACCACCTTTTCTTGATCCACTCCTCTGTCGATGGACATTTAGGTTGTTTCCAGGTCTTGACTATTGTATATAGTGCTACAATGAACATTGGAGTACATGTGTCTTTTCGAGTCATGGTTTTCTCCGGGTAGATGCCCAGGAGTGGGATTGCTGAATCAAATGGTAGTTCTATTTTTAGTTTTCTGAGGAATCTCCATACTGTTTTCTACAGTGGTTGCACCAATTTACATTCCCACCAACAGTGTAATAGGGTTCCTTTTTCTCCACAACACTCCAGCACTTATTGTTTGTAGGCTCTTTGATGATGGCCATTCTGGCTGGTGTAAGGTGGTACCTCATAGTGGTTTTGATTTGCATCTCTCTAATAATGAGGGATGTTGAACATCTTTTCATGTGTTTCTTGGCCATCTGTATGTCTTCTTTGGAGAACTGTCTGTTTATATTTTGATGGGGTTGTTTGTTTTTTTGGTATGGAGCTGCAGAAAGTGTTTATAAATTTTGAAGATTAATCCCTTGTCAGAGAACATGTTTTCTGTTGTTGAAGGATATGTTGCAGTATATTGAGCTGAAGTACTTTGTGGTATAAGAATGGGAAGAAGTATGTTTGCTTCTGGGGCAGTTGCAAGAGTGAATTGCAGTGACATTTGCCATTTTCTTTTTGGCAGCCTAGTACTTGAAGCTGTTTTTGTGTATATACAGGGTTTCTATGTTCTATTAGAGAACCTGATTGCTCGAATAACTTGCTCTTCCAGCACTCTGCATTTATGGCACCAACAAGAGGCTCTCTCCTGAAACTTTTAGCAGATGCTAGGGATAGTGAGACTATGAGGAACTAAGGGGAGATTGCTAAAAGATTGACTCCCTGGAGTAGACTGGTAGAATTGTCCTTTGACAACACTTATCTGGTATTAGTAGTATTGGTGGAGATGTTGTTGGAAATAGTGCTTTGTGTGAGCAGGAATGGTGCCCTCACCAATCTTGAGGTGTTATTATGAGCATCACTGGCTAGGTAGCCCAGATTCTGATTCTCCAGTAAACTCTGTAAGTTACCCAATAGTCTTTCAATAAATTCATTTTTTATTTGATTCACCTATAGTTGATTTCTATTGCCTAGAAATAATAACTCAGATTAAAATACATTCTTTTTATATTTACCAGACAATCCTGTGCCACAATCATGAAGCTTTTTTTATAAATGAGTGTGAGCTAGATTAAGTAATTTTCCCTTGGGTTTTTGATTTAAGTTATGATATTTTTAGTTTCTGAAAGATCTAGTTGGTTTTCTTCATCTGCCTTAAAAATATAATTTCTTTTACCCCTTTCCTCAGTGTATTTCTTTAAATGTTGCTAGATTTATGATAGCTAGAGTTTATGAATAGTACAACTCTACTCCTCATCATTACTTTTTTTCAAAATGTCAACATGATAGCTCCAATTTAACTTGAGAGGTGCTATTTTAATTTGGGTACTTCCAAGATAGTTTCTTTTTTCTTTTTTTTTTTTTTTTTTGGTCTTTTTTTTTGCTATTTCTTTGGGCCGCTCCCACGGCATATGGAGGTTCCCAGGCTAGGGGTCGGATTGGAGCTGCAGCCACTGGCCTACACCAGAGCCACAGCAACGCTGGATCCGAGCCGCGTCTGCAGCCTACACCACAGCTCATGGCAACGCCGGATCATTAACCCACTGAGCAAGGGCAGGGACTGAACCCGCAACCTCATAGTTCCTAGTCGGATTCGTTAACCACTGCGCCACGACGGGGACTCCCAAGATAGTTTCATTACATCACTAGTAACACACACACACACACACACACACACACACACACACACACACGACAACACACACATACACACAGAATCTGTTCTCTTAACCAAATCTCTTCTAACACTTGTTTTTAAAAATTTACCTCCCTTTTCTCTAATTCCTTTTGTGCTTAATTGCTAAACTGCATAAATTATCAGGTTATTTTGTACTTCCACAATACCACTTGTGTAGAGTGAACTTTTAAAGCAATTATTTAATGTATTTATTGTTTGATTATATTGAAGCTTTTGTATCAAAGGGCAACATACCCAGGGACCTAAATAGAGGTTGGTTAAAAAAAATTATTTGTCTAACTTTTTCTGCCATAAACTAAGTAGTTCCTCCACCGAAGACTCTATTTAATATTTAAAATAGTAACAGGAAGGAAGCCCTGAATGTGAAAAAAAAAAAAAAGGGTTGTGGCCTCGTTCTAAACATAAATAATTAGATCATCTAAATATCTAGGGGTCTTCCTGTGTCTGAAACAGGTTATTGCTACATCTGGCTCCTCACATCATGGAAATTTTTTCAAAGACCAGACCAGAGAAGGACTTCTAAATTCAGAGGGACTTTCCAGGCAGGGTGAAAGTAAGCACAGAGATATGAGATAATCTAATTTAAAAGCCATTTGATAGCTTAAAATGACTCTGAGAGCTATCTGAACAATTATGGTTATAGCATCTCTGATTTTTAGAAATCTGTTATTAATGCATGGATAAATGTTTGAGCCAAACTGTATGGCCTCTCTCTTCTTTCCTTTTCAAGAATGGGGATTCTTGTAGCCTAAATGAGTAAGCAGAAGGTTTTCTGGAGAACTCCCTGAGCATATGGAGTCTTTCCTTACTGTTTCCACTTCCCCTCTAAGTAGAATGACTATATAATTTATCTCCCAAACTGAGACAATTTTGATAATGAAAGGGACATATTAATAATTACCCAGACAGTAGGCAAAACTATCTCAGGTGAACTGGTCATATGGTCACATTATCCATAAGTCTCCTCCTGTCAGTCATGGTATTCTAAAGCATAGTCCACTAAATGGGATGTTGTTTTCTTTACTTGTCTCTGTTTGGAAAAAACCTCATACTCACAGAGATTTCATTTCCTGGATAGATCTTCCATAACCTCTGCTCCTAATAAAACTGCCAAGTTTGAGCCATTTATTTTGTAGTAGCATGCTTTAGGCCTCACCTAGATATTGAATGTTGCATACCATATAAATTATGATAAGTTTGAGAGTGATGGTCAAAAAGAATGAGAAGCTTCTGATTCCAGGTCAGTGGTGCACATTGAGTCTACTATTCAGATCAGCTTTTTCATATTTCTGCAGTAAGAGTTGTAGGCATGCTAGTTTCATTAGTTTAAGGACTAATTATTTATAGAACCTCTCCCCAAATCAGAATTCTTCTCTCCAGTCTTACTGAGCATCATAATGGAAGCCCTAGCAAATTCAATAAGACAAAAAAAAAAAAAAGAAATAAAAAGTATATAGATTAGGAAGGAAAAAATAAAACCATCTTTGTTCACAGATGACACAGTTGTTTATGTACAAAATCCCAAAAAATCAACAGCAAAGAAAAGCTCTTGAAACTAATAAGCATCTACAGCTAGGTTGCAGGATACAAAGTTAATGTACAAAATCCAACAGCTTTCCTATATATTATCAATAAGTAATTGAAATTTGAACTTAATACATAATTTTTTTGGCACAAATCAAGAGGGAGGTAAGAACCAAGGAGGAGAAATCCTTAGGTATAAATCTATCTAAATAAAGGTAAGATTTATAGGAGGAAGCCTACAAAACTCTGATGAAAGAAGTCAAAGTTCTAAATAAATGGGGAGATATTCCATGCTCATAAATAGGGGCACTCAATATTGTCAAGATGCTGGTTTTTCTCAGCTTGATCTATAGAATTAATGCAATCCCAATAAAAAACCCAGAAGGTTGCCCTGTGAATATTGACAAACTGCATCTAAAGCTTATGTGGAGAGGCAGAAGACTCAATAGCCAACACAATACTGAAGAACAAATTTTGAGGTCTGACACCATCTGATTTAAGACTTACTATAAAGCTGCAGTAATCAAGACAGTGTGGTACTGATGAACGAATACACAAATAGATCAATGGAAAAGTGTAGAGAGTCTAGAAATAGCCCACAAATAGCTGGTCTTTGACAAAGGAGCAAAGGCAATTCAATAGAAAAAAGATAGTCTTTTCAACAAATGGTACAGAAATAATTGGATATTTACGTACAAAAATATGAATCTAGACACAGATGTTACATCCTCTACAAAAATTAATTCAAAATGGATCACATATAAAACTTTTAGAAGATAGGAAAAAATCTAGAGGACTTTAGGTTTGGTGATGGCTTTTTAGATATAACACCTAAAGTATGATCCATGAAAGAAAGAAGTGATAAGTTGGACTTCATTGCAATTCAAGACTGTTCTGTGAAAGATGTGCTTAAGAGAATAAAAAGACAAGCCACCTGTTGGGAGAAAATATTTTCAAAATACATGTCTAATAATGGACTCATATCCACAATATACAAAGAACCCTTAGGATTCAACAATAAGAAAATGAACAACCCAATTTAAAAATGGGCAAGAATGGAGTTCCCGTCGTGGCGCAGTGGTTAACGAATCCAACTAGGAACCATGAGGTTGCGGGTTCGGTCCCTGCCCTTGCTCAGTGGGTTAAGGATCTGGCGTTGCCGTGAGCTGTGGTGTAGGTTGCAGACGCAGCTCGGATCCCGCGTTGCTGTGGCTCTGGCGTAGGCCGGTGGCTACAGCTCCGATTCGACCCCTAGCCTGGGAACCTCCATATGCCGCGGGAGCAGCCCAAGAAATAGCTAAAAAGACCAAAAAAAAAAAAAAAAAAAAAAAAAAAAAAAAGGCAAGAATTCCTGTTGTAGCTCAGCAGAAACAAACCCAACTAATATCCAGGTTCGATGCCTCAATTGAGCTGCAGTGTAGGTCACAGACATGGCTCAGATCTGGCATTGCTGTGGCTGTGGCATAAACCAGCAGCTATAGCTCTGATTTGACTCCTACCCTGGGAACTTCTGTATGGTGCACCTGCAGCCCTAAAAGGGGGGGGGGGGGAGGCAAAAGAACTGAACGGACATCTCACCAAAGTAGATATATAGATGATAAGCATATGCGAAGAGATGCTCAATATCATATGTCACTAGGGAATTGCAAATTAAAACAACTTCCTGCTACATACCTATTGATATGGCTAAAATTTAAACCACTGACAATGCCAAATACTGGCGAGCATGAGGAACAATAGAAACTCTCATTCTTTTCTGATGGGAATGCAAAATGGTACAGCCACTTTGGAAGACAGTTCAGCAGTCTGTTAGAAAGCTAAACATAATCTTACCATCTAATTCGGCAATAGCGCCCAAAGTATTTGCCTAGGTGAGTTGAAAACTTATGTCCACACAAGACCATATACGCAAACGTTTACAGCAGCTTGTTTCATAATTAGTACAACTTGGAAGCAACTAAGATATTCTTTGATAGGTGAGGGGATAAACAAACTGTAGTATATCCATACAGCAGATTATTAAGCATGATAAAAATAAATAAGCTATCAAGCCACAAAAAGATACGAAAAACCTTATATATAGATTTCTAAGAGAAAGAATCCAGTGTGAAAAGGCAGCTAACTATATAGTATCAATGATATGACATTTTAGAAGGGACAAAACTCCAGAGATAGTAAAAAGATCAGTGGTTGCCAGTGATTTGAAGAGGATAAAAGGAAGGATTGAACAGGCGATGCAAAGAGGATTTTTATGGTGCTGAAACTATTTTGTATGATACTGTAGTGCTGGATATTATGCATTTTTCAAAACAAAAAAAATCGTACTATACAAAGCATAAACAAGGAAACTATGGACTGAAATAGAGTATCATTATTGGTTGATAAATTTTAACAATGTACTCCTAATGCTAGATGTTAATAATAGGATATACTACTGTGTGGGGGTAGAGAGGGGGTATTTGGGAACTCTCTGTATTTTTTGTACAATTTTTCTATTATTTTAATATTGCTCTAAAAAGTAAAATATGTTAATAAAAAGGCAGGTATTAATTTTTATGAATAATACAGTCTAAATATTGCGAGAAGAAATATTTCATTGATTAGTAATGCTCCATCCTACATATATATGTATGGAGCATTACTAATCAAAAGACAAAAAGACTATGTATATACATAGGGCCACACCCATGGCATATGGAGGTTCCTAGGCTAGGGGTCTAATCAGAGTTATAGCCACTGGCCTACACCACAGCCACAGCAATGCTAGATTTGAGCTGCATCTGCAACCTACACCACAGCTCATGGCAATGCTGAATCCTTAACCCACTGAGCAAGACCAGAGATCAAACCCACAACCTCATGGTTCTTTAGTTGGATTCGTTAACCACTGAGCCACCACAAGAACTCCAATCCTACTGATATTTTAAAAAAATTTTTATTATGGTTGATATACAATGTTCTGTCAATTTCTGCTGTACTGTAAGTTGACCCAGTTGTATATATATATATGTGTTTTCTTTTTCTCATGTAATCTTCTATCATGTTCCATCACAAGTGGTTGGATATAGCTCTGTGGTATACAGCAGGACCTCATTGCTTATCCACTCCAAATGCAACTGCCTGTCCATATTTTAATGGGCCTTCATTTTTTATGTGGTGTAACATGACACATTTTTCTCTTTATAAGGGCCTGCTGGAATAAGAGAAGAGCTATGTTAGTTTTGATGGTGTCTCTCTGATGGTTCTGGTTTTGATTAATTTTTTTTTATTCACTAGTCTCCCAGTAAAAGAATAAATGGAGGGGGAGTGTTTCTCGGTAAAAGGGAACACATACATCTAATTTTGCATCCTCCTGAAACTTCACCAAAACTTAGTTTAAAAAATATTTAAGACAGGAGTTTCCATTGTGGTGCAGTGGAAACGAATATGACTAGGAACCATGAGTTTGCAGGTTCAATCCCTACCTCGTTCAGTGGGTTAAGGATCTGGCACTGCCATGAGCTGTGGTTTAGGTCACAGATGTGGCTCGGATCTGGCATTGCTGTGGTTGTGGTATAGGCCTGCGGCTACAGCTCTGATTAGACCCCTAGTCTGGGAACCTCCATATGCCTCAGGCGCAGCCCTAAAAAGACAAAAGACAAAACAAACAAACAAACAAACTTTAAGGCCATAAGCCGACAAGCTATAAACCATGAGAATGAAAAAAAAGAATGACATTTAGTATGTTTTGAAGCAGGTAGATTGGTGGTTACTAAGGGGAATCCATGAAAGCAAACTTCTAAAAGCAGGGGAAAAACCAAGAACTAAAGCGATTTGCATGGCAAAAATGTTTAAGATTCCAGGAATTAGCAGGACCAAGTACCTCTGGAAATGGAAATAAAAGTGGGGGAATGTTGAAGTCCCCATTGTGGCTCAGTGGTAATGAAGCCAGCTAGTATCCATGAGGACACAGGTTCAATCCCTGGCTTTGTTCAATGGGTAAAAGATCTGACATTGTCATGAGATGTGGTGTAGGTTGCAGGTGCAGCTAAGATCTGGTGTTGCTTTGGTTGTGGTGTAGGCCATCAGCTGGGGCTACAATTTGACCCCTAGCCTGGGAACTTCTATATGCCATGGGTGTGGCCCTGAATATACTGAGTGACTTTAACATTCCACTTATATGAATGAACAGATCATCCAGAGAGAAAATCAGTAAGGAAACATAGGCCCTAAATGACACATTATATCAGATGGACTTTGTTGATATTTATAGAGCATTCCATTTTAAAGCAGCGGAATACACATTCTTTTCAAGTGCATAAGAATATTCCCCAGGATAGATCACATGCTGGGCCACAATGCAAGCCTTGGAAAACTTAAGAAAATTGACTATCAAGCATCCTTTCTGACCACAACACTTTGAGACTAGAAATAAATTACATGAAAAAAAATTGCAAAAAACCACAAAAACACGGAGGCTGGTATGCTAATAAACAACCAGTGGATCATTGCAGAAATCAAAGAGGAAATCACTCCATGCTGCTGAATGATTATTGATTATCTACTCCTGCATCCACAGAAGACTAGAGACTTTATTTATTTATTTAAGAGGCCGCACCCATGCCATATCAAATTTCTCAGACTAGGGGTTGAATTGGAACTGCAGTTCTGACAGATCTAAGCCACATCTGTGACCTACATTACAGCTCAAAGAAATGCCAGATCCTTAACCCATTGAGTGAGGCCAGGGATTGAACCTGCATCCTCACAGATACTGGTTGGGTTCGTTACCACTGAGCCACAATAGAAACTCCTAGAGACTTTTTCTTTAGGGAGGGTACAACAGAGAGTCTCTGGTCTGAGGGTCATCAGTCACAGCTGAATGTGGAGTACTGTAACAAACACTGGGGTATGTGAGTATATGCTGAATGCTGAGTCCTAAGTCCTGTTCCCACAGTTGACTCCAAAATACTGGCAGTCAGGCTTAGACCTTCTAGGCAGGAGATTGGAAAATCCCTCTCTGGGGATCAGACCAGTCCATGAATAAAGCTAAAGATAACAATTCAGGGATTCCTCGACAAACAACTCGGTCATATTTTTTCATACTAAAACTCAGAGTTGATGTGTTCCAAGCTTTCAATCAGCTTTTAGTGTCCTACTTTTATTTTATCTTTTTGCCATTTCTAGGGCTGCTCCCGCAACATATGGAGGTTTCCAGACTAGGGGTCTAATCGGAGCTGTAGCCACCAGCCTACCCCAGAGCTACAGCAACACAGGATCCGAGCCGCATCTGTGACCTACACCACAGCTCATGGCAATGCCAGATCCTTAACCCACTGAGCAATGCCAGGGATTGAACACGAAACCTCATGGTTCCTAGTCGGATTCACTAACCACTGTGCCATGACAGGAACTCCAGTGTCTTACTTTTAAATATGAGCAAACAAGGAATTGAGTACCAGAAAGTTGAAGAAATCATATAATAGAAAGATAAAAACCAAATGAGTAAATACGAAAAACAAAGTTTGAGAAGATAGCAACTAGGCAAGGAGAAAAAAATAGAAGAGAAGGTATTACATTCATGAAAAAAAAATGCTACATAAAAGCAATGTTCAGGGAGTTCTCTGTGTGCCTCAGAAGTTAACAAACCCAACTAGGATCCATGAGGATGGAGGTTTGATTCCTGGCCTTGCTCACTGGGTTAAGGATCCAGCATTGCTGTGAGCTGTGGTGTAGATCTCAGACATGGCTTGGATCCCACGTTGCTATGGCTGTGGCTGTGGCATAGGCTGGCAACTGCAGCTCCAATTTGACCCCTAGCCTGGGAACTTCAATATGCCATGGGTACAGCCCTAAAAAACAAAGGAAAAAAAACCAATATTCAGGTAGGTAAAATTATTCTCTCTCTCTCTCTCTTTTTTTTTTTTTTTTTTTTGCCTTTTCTAGGGCCACTTCCTGTGGCATATGGAGATTCCCAGGCTAGGGGTCCAGCCTATGCCAGAGCCACAGCAATGTGGGATCCGAGCCATGTCTGGGATCTACACCACAGCTCATGGCAATGCGGGATCCTTAACCCACTGAGCAAGGCCAGGGATCAAACCTGCAACCTCATGGTTCTTAGTTGGATTTGTTAACCACTGCGCCACGACGGGAACTCCGCCAAAATTATTCTTTGTAATGAAAATTATGGTAGCATAAATGAAAAACTCAACAGAAAACTTGGAAGATCCAGTTGAGGAAATCTTTTGGAGAATAGAGCAAAAAGAGCAAGAGCTAGAAAATAAGAGAGAAGAAAAAACAAAAAAACAAAAAAAAAACCCAAAAAACAGAGAACAAGTCCAAGAGGTCCAACAACTGAAGAATAATGATAGGAATTCCAGACAAAAATAAGAAAACAATTGGGAAGGCATTAACAATTTACAAAAATTTCCCAGAACTTAGGCTCATGTTTTCAGATTGAAAGATCTCAGGGTGTATATACGGCCAGGGATGAAAAAAGACCCACACTCAGCCATGTTACCATGAAATTACATGGAGACAAAGAAGGTCCTATAGGAGTTCCCGTCGTGGCGCAGTGGTTAACGAATCCGACTAGGAACAATGAGGTTGCGGGTTCAGTCCCTGCCCTTGCTCAGTGGGTTAAGGATCCGGTGTTGCCGTGAGCTGTGGTGTAGGTTGCAGACACGGCTCAGATCCTGCGTTGCTGTGGCTCTGGCGTAGGCCGGTGGCTACAGCTCTGATTGGACCCCTAGCCTGGGAACCTCCATATGCTGCAGGAGCGGCCCAAGAAATAGCAAAAAGACAAAAAAATAAAAAAATAAATAAAATAAATAAAAAAAAGAAGGTCCTATAAACTTCCCCACAAAGGGGAAGGTGTGTCTCATACAAATGATGACGAATCAGAATATCTTTTTCTACCTCAGAAGCAATGCTAGAAGACAGAAACCAATGGTGAAATGGCCTCACAGTCATGAAGGAAAATTATATCTAGTCTAAAATTCTGTATACATTCATAGAAGGGGGAAAAAAGATATTTTCAGACATGCAAGGCTTCAAAAAATTTAATTCCCATGTATATATTCTTTCCTGTAAACTTACTGAAAGTTGTGTTCCATCAAAACAGGACATTTATTGTAGAAGAGAAGTGAAAGGAATCACCAAGATATTGGCCAAAGGAGATTCTAGGATGATAGCTATGCAACAGTCCAAGGTGGAATAGATCAGAGGCCCTGGGACAGAAATCCTTAGGAGGGTGAAATTGATAGAATACATTAATAAATTTATTTATTTATTCATTTATTTTTTATTGATGTTTTTATACATATGCACCCATGGCATATGGAAATTTCTGGGCCAGGGATTGAATCCGAGCTGTAGCTGCAACCAATGCCAGATCCTTTAACCCACTGTGTCAGACCGGGAATCCAACCCATGCCTCTTCATCAACCCAAACTGTTGCAGTCAGATTCTTCATCCGCAGCGGGAACCCCTACATTAATAAATTTAAACCCCTGGGAGTTTCTGTTGTGGCTCAGAGGAAACGAATTTGACTAGTATCCATGAGGGTATAGGTTCGATCCCTGGCCTTGCTCAGTGGGTTAAGAATCCTGCTTGACTGTGAGCTGTAGTGTAGATTGCAGACAGGGATCAGCTCTTACGTTGCTCTGGCCTGGTGGTAGGCTGCCGGCCACAGCTCCGATTCGCCCCCTAGCCTGGGAACCTCCTTATGCCTCGGGTGAGGCCCTAAAAACAAAACAACAAAAAAATTTTTTTAACTCCTAATGGATCGTTTGATTGATTAGGTATTAGAAAATTAACTAAATATACATAGTAATTCTTAACTTCAGGATAAGCAAAAAATTTTGCAAAAATAATCGTAATTGACTACATTACTCTGTTCTGAAAGCATAAATTCACAATAATATAAACACTATATATTTAATCACTATATTGTGATGATGAGGAATGGGAACCGATTGTGTGTGTGTTTGTATTTAATTGTGTTAGAATGAGGGAAGATAATAGACAATGCCTACAACTAGAAGGTTGTGATATAGCAATACAAGCATGTTATTTAGAGTATGGAGGTACGTATGAAGAAAATCACCTAGAGTTGATAGTCATGGTCCTTGGAAATAGGGGAATGGTGGGTGGAAGGACCCATGATTCTTCTTTGTTTTAATATATCTTGTAAAACTTGTTGACTTTTTAAAACTAAAGACAAAAAGTAATTGATAATCACAAAGTTCAGAGATATTATTTAGGACACTGCAATAGTTATTATTATTATTATTTTGCTTTTTAGGGCCATACCCGAGGCATATGGGGGGTCCCTGCGTAGGGATCTAATTGGAGCTACAGCTTCCAGCCTGCAGCAGCCACAGCAACTCAGGATCTGAGCCGTGTCTGCGACCTACACCAATGCCCGATCCTTAACCCACTGAGCAGGGGCCAGGTATTGAACCCAAAACCTCATGATTACTACTCGGATTTGTTTCCACTGTGCTACAATGGGAACTTCATTATTGTTTTTTTTTTTTTTTTTTTTTTTACCATGCCTTTTATATGGTGATACTTTCAATTGTTTTTTTGAATTGAATCTTTTAAAATCTGCCTGAAATTTTGTAGCAATTCACACGGCTATAAAATCCTGGAGATCAGGGATTATTTCTCATACATCTTTATAGTTCCTTCGGGACATAGCGTGGCATCACTTGCATTTTACTTGTATTGCTGTGTATGTTTTTGCATGTTTTATCCTCATGAAGAACTAAGTCAAATATCTTTATATTCTTAGTTATAAACAATCCTGAGTTGAGTATTTAATTTTACAAGTAAGATCTGCTCTTCTCAGTACTGTGAATCTAAGTTTTGCCTCACAATCAATAAATCAATCAACAAAAATATCATTATAGGCTGGATATATCACATAATTCTTTATTAACTATTTCACGTTCTCTAGGAAAAGAATTTGAGCTCAAGGTCACCCGGAGAAACAAGCAGTACCATCTGTGCAAATCAAGTCATTTGCCTTAAGCCAAATTTTTGTGATAAACACAGAGTAGGTGTGAGAGAAAAGTCAGAAGGGTTTATCCCACTTGAGATTAACAGACCATGTAGTTTGTCTTCAATTAAAGTGTTGATAGATAAAAGACAAAAATGGGCGTGTAAATTCAGCTTTCACTTTGTTGAAAGGGGATTAAAAATAGAAAGGAATTCTATTTAGGTTCAGACAGTGAAGGCTGAGATATAGAAAGAACTTTTGTAAAGGAGTGGGATTGAGATATTTTTTCCTACTGAAGAGCCCCAATTATGAAGCTGCCAGAATAAGCATCTTGCCTGTGAGCTTGTATTTCTGGTGCTTTGATTAATCACATGGCTGTCCTACATCAGCAGTTTTTAATCTATAAATTCACAGCTCTGGGGAGTTAATATGAGATTATCCAGACACTATTTAAAGGGCCACAGATCAAGGGAACAAAGGAGCCTCTTCATAGGGGGTATGTGAGTACTTTTCTAGTCCTTAGGCACTTGGTAATTTCACAAAGTAGATATGGTATATTTGTCAAGCAAATCTCTTTCAACAGATTCTCCTCTCCATTCATTCCTCTCATTATAAATGGAGTCTATACTCTATACCTCCATTAGAGGGCAATTATTTTAAGTAGAACAATTCTACTGCTTTCTATTTCCTGTATTAATGGCTGTCTCTTACAGGGACTCTTATCTTGGAGATCTTAGATTAAAAAAAAAAATCCTAGGAGGAGCATCCACAGGACTTCAGGGACAATAAATATAATTTAGAAAACTTTTGAAAGAATGGAGTTTAGGAAACAGTGAGTACGAGAACACCGCATTAATAATTACCACTTAAAAATCTTCCATGCAGAAGATTACCACACACTTTAAAGGACATATTTATTAGCTTCTATAATTTTAAATTGACTTTCAGAGATATATTTTCTAGATAAAATCAAAGGAAGCACTCTGCATTTTTAGCACTAAATGATGGAAGAGTAATTCAATGATAATACTTCGTATTTATCATTCTTACTTTCAAAAAAATGCTTTCTTGTACATGTTTTGAAATAGTGCAGGTATTGTTATCATTTATTGATTGAGGAAACTGACACCTGAGAATTTAAGTAATGGTAGTCAAGACCTCACAATTACACTATGAAATGCAGGGCCAGAATTCTTGGTCCATTGTTTTGTTCTTTATTACCTATCAGTAAAAACTGTATCTTTGATGAATTACAGGCATTTCCATTTTATAGTTCAATGTATGAATACAAGACAAAAAAATCTTAATGGGTTTGTTCAAGGTCATTCTGTAAGAGAAATGAACAGGCAAAAAAAAATGCATGAGCACTGACTTGAAATCCTTTGCTCAAATCACTTGATCACAATAAATGTAAGAATGAAGGCTAAAGGGTTTTGCAGAACACATTGCCCATTACTCTTCTTAAAGTTTGTCCTAGATAAAAGGTTTCCAGTAAAATCCATTTCTTCTTAGCAAATGCTGTAGCCTTTGAATAACTACTCATCTCATCTAGAAATATTAAAAACAAAATAGAGAAAAAATTTTTCCTGGGTAAATAATAGAAAGGGAACAATTCATTATGATGGTCAAAAATCAGTAAGATTAAACTTTTTACAACCTAAATATAGGATTATGTTCATCCTACAGCTGTAAAATTTATGACAGGCATAAACTGTTGTATGGCCAAGTAATTAAGATAGTATTGTAGTAACATGCTGTTAATCTGACTTTTAAAACAATTTTAAATCAAATAAACCACTATATGCCAGACAAATAGTTATCTTAGTAAATAATATTAGAGAATTAAAAATAATTTGGATACTGTAGTGGAAATTGGTCTTTACTTGGGTCTCCTGAACTGTTTCCTGTATTTAGAGAATTTCTCACCTTGTAAATCTTTGTGGCAAGCAAAGATATCTCCCATAATGGAAGCAGGTGTCAGATAATCACTTTCTCTGCCTCCCTCGCAGCTAGGGTGCAGACATGTGACCCAGGCTTTTCAGTCAGACATCTCTGCTGGACTTGTGACTCAAACCAGAAGATACAAGCATTATTTACTGTTTTTTATGGTTGAGTATTCCATTGTGTGTATGGACCACATCTTAATCCATTCATCTGTCAATAGACATTTAGGTTGTTTCCATGTCTTGGCTATTGTGAAGCGCTGCTATGAACATGTGGGTGCATGTGTCTTTTTCAAGGTAAGTTTTGTCTGGATATATGCCCAAGAGTGGGATTGCTGGGTCATATGGTAGTTCTATATTTAGTTTCCTGAGGAACCTCCATGCTGTTTTCCATAGTGGTTGTACCAATTTACATTCCTACCAACAGTGCAGGAGGGTTCTCTTTTCTCTGCACCCTCTCTAGCATTTGTTATTTGTGGACTTATTAATGATGGCGATTCTGACTGGTGTGAGGTGGTATCTCATGGTAGTTTTGATTTGCATTTCTCTAATAAGCAGGGATGTTGAGCATTTTTTCATGTGCTTGTTGGCCATCTGTATATCTTCTTTGGAGAAATGTCTGTGGGGTCTTTTGCCCCCTTTTCAACTGGATTGTTGGTTTTTTTGGTATTGAGCTGTTTAAGTTGTTTGTATATTTTAGAGATGAAGCCCTTGTCAGTTGCATCCTTTGAAACTATTTTATCCCATTCTGTAAGTTATATTTTTGTTTTCTTTTTGATTTTCTTTGCTGTGCAAAAGCCTGTCAATTCGATTGATTCCCATTGGTTTCTTTTTGCTTTTATTTCTATTGCTTTGGGAGACTGACCTAAGAAAACACTTGTAAGGTTGATGTCAGAGAATGTTTTGGCTATGTTCTCTTCTAGGAGTTTGATGGTGTCTTACATTTAAGTCTTTAAGGCATTTTGAGTTTATTTTTGTTTATGGTGTGAGGGTGTGTTCTAGTTTCATTGATTTTCATGCATATAGCTATAGAGTTTTTAAAAATTTGAGGTCAAACTATACATATACTATTTCAGAACCTTTAATACTAGTATTGTGAATTTTTCATGTGTATGCATATAGATATAGTTTTATTTATTTATTTATTTATTTATTTATTTATTGTCTTTTTGCCTTTTCTAGGGCCACTCCTGTGGCATATGGAGGTTCCCAGGCTAGGGGGCCAATCAAAGCTGTAGCCACTGGCCTACGCCACAGCCACAGCAACTTGGGATCTGAGCTGCGTCTGCAACCCACACCACACCTCATGGCAACACCAGATCCTTAACCCACTGAGCAAGGCCAAGGATCAAACCCCCCACCTCATGGTTCCTAGTCAGATTCATTAACTGCTGAGCCACAAGGGGAACTCCTCTAGATATCATTTTAAATGAGTGCATACTTTACAGTGTTTAGAGGTATCATTATGTAGTATCAATGAACTCTTGGATATTTTCAGTTTTATAAACAATTCTATTAAAGTTATTTGTCTACCCTTGAACATTTTTCTCATTTTTTCCCAGAAACAATTATTAGAAGTATAATATTTACATCAGCAGCTATGTTCATTTTTGAGATTTTTCTTATATCTTGACAAAATGCTTCCCAGAGAGGTCATGACTTTTATGCTCCTGCTAGTTACTATGAGACTATACACTTAACTCTACAACACTGAGCATTATTTTTTTTTTAAATTTGTATTAATTTGATAAAGAGATTATCATCATTTTATTGGTTACTAGTGAAGCTAACCATTTTAATATGTTTTTTGGCCTTGGGTTTCTTTTTAAAATTATCTTCTCTCATCAAGGTGACTGTTTTCTTCAGTATGAATGTATGAGATTAACCACTTCATTCTGTCATGAAATGCAAAGAGGTAAACTAAAATTTTGAACGTTTATCACCCCCTCCAAGAACTGTTATTGTTTGTTTTGTCACTATCTCCTAACTGCTTGGTTTTTATGAATTACTTCCTCCCTAAAATACATTTTTAGTTGATTTTCACTCTTTGATTCCCTTCTCAAGGAGTCCTTAGATTTTCAAAATTTATTTTCTCTTATCCCATGAGATATCATAGTAATATCATATTATTTATTTTAAATACAGATGCTTACGGAGTTCCCGTCATGGTTCAGTGGTTAATGAATTCGACTAGGAACCATGAGGTTGTGGGTTTGATCCTTGGCCTTGCTCAGTGAGTTAAGGATCCTGTGTTGCCATGAGCTGTGGTGTGGGTTGCAGACGTGGCTCAGATCCCACGTTGCTATGGCTCTAGTGTAGGCCGGCAGTTGTGGCTCCAATCGGACCCCTAGCCTGGTTACATCCATATGCCACAGGTGCAGCCCTAGAAAAGACAAAAAAAATTAAAATTAAAATTTAAAAAAAAAAATACAGATTCTTAGGAGTTTATACCTTGTAGAGGAAGAAGTCAAGCAGGTTGTACCAAAATGCAATTAATCTAATCTATTTTCTCTTTAGGTTAAAATATTGTCTCACTTTATTTCTTTTTTTTTTCTTTATTCTTTTTTTTTTTTGTCTCACCTTAAAAAAGAAAGAACATCTTATGTCTTTTCCTTCTATTTGAGGAACATATAAACTATTAAATAAAATATTTACAACGCTGGTATTTATCACAAGGTGGAGTTTAGAGGAAGGGTAATCAGTGTCTTTGCAGCAGTAGTTGCTGCCTGTTTCCCAGCTAGATCTCTGTTTTTTTGCTGACCCTCATGTCCACTATTGCCTCAAAATCTATCATCACCCACTTCTAAAGCCTCCCTGGTGGGCGTTTCTGGAGGCTGTTAATATCTGTCACACCAGAGAGAGGAGAGTGGGTGCGAAACTCTTCAGGAGATCTCAGCTGGCTTCAATATCTTAGCTCTATTTTTAACTCTCTGCAATCAATGTTGATGACATTAGACATTTGCTTAATCTCAGTGGACTCAGTCACCTTTTCTTTGGCTTATTCCTTTCACACCTTAGAGCCTTCTCCCAAGCTACACCCTATGCTTAGAATGACCATATGCTCTCTTTTTCTGGAGAGTCCCAATTTCAAATATTCTGTCGTATTGCCAAATCAGATGTCAGACCATATGTTTCATATTTTCTTTGGGGAAATATGTTCACCTATGTATGCTTCAGTTCACCCAAAACTCTGATCAAGATTTCTACTGGTTTTGCTAGATAGTTTATGAAAAATGTTATTAATCAAAAATGCAACTCTGATGTCTTCTTCTATGGGAAGCATTCCTTCAGAGCCTGCTTTCCTTAGATGCTGCTCATATGTGCTTCCAGGGCTCTCTATTCTTCCCTCTACAGGGCACAACCCAAGCCTCAGATTTCCCTCACTCACTCAATTAGAATCACCTTCATTGGTATATTTGGTAAAAAGAAGGGTAAGAGGTGCTGCTCTACATCTGTAATGTGTTCACCCACGTGTACCCTGCTGCTCGGAAAGGCAGTCTCTGTCCACTTAGAAAACACCCTTCATTTTTCTGCTGCTAATGGTTTGTACAGACTGTAGTCCACCATCTCCTCTTCCCTCCCAAGAGTCTATGGATCTGAGTATTCCCCAGCAGCACATCTCCGCACCTTGCATGTTTCAGTCCAGCATGATACCATGGGAAAGGGATCGGGGTTTCAGGTGTGCTTTCCACTATAGTTGCATAGTCTAGAGTCTGGAAAGAACTTTGGTATTCTCAGGACTTAGGAGACAATCATCAGATCAGGCACACAGACATATATTGATCTCCTACAGACAAATGTCAATTTCCAGAGCAATATCAAAAAGGAGGAAAATCAACTTTTTCTTAATTTTTCTATATAACACAGCCCTTGCACCCAATGGCATTTGAACTTTCTTTTATAATACAGAATGGCATTAGCTCATTACTCATTTTTCTTCTCTCCTGCTTCTGAATAAGGAACTTCATGCCAACCAGAAATAAGAGAATGGACCAATTGCCGAGTCTAATTTCCTCCTAATGGATAAGAATATGATATAAAATGTGGCCCTTCCCTGCAGGAAAAAATAGCCAATGCACGAATTATTTTACATAGTTTTAGGAAATGTGTGAACCTCTCTAGAAGGTTTCTGCATCTCAGAATAAGGATTCTGGTCATATTTTTATGTGTGCTAGGCACTGGGGAAGCAGAGGTTAACCAAAGGGTCACACAGACAAGCTTAGAGCATTAAGAACCTGACTAGTATCCATGTGGATGCGGGGTTCGATTCCTGGCCTCACTTAGTGGGTTAAAGATCCAATGTTGCCATGAACTGCAGTGTAGGTCAAAGATGTGGCTCAGATCCCACGTTGCTGTGGCTGTGGTATAGGCCGGCAGCTACAGCTCTGATTTGATCTCTAGCCTGGGAACTTCCATATGTCATAGATGCAGCCCTAAAAAGAAAAAATAAAGAAAGAAAAATAAAAATTTAAATAGAAGAATCACAGAGAAAAATTACCATTGTAATGTTAGGTGCATAACAAGTTGAGTTGTCTTAGGCAGAGAGGTCTCAGAAAGCTTCTCTGGTAAAGTGATTAAGGGAAAGTCAACTAGAAGAGTAGAGAATCCAGATAAAGAAGAGAGCATGTACCAAAGCCCTGTGACTGGGAGGAGTAGGCATATTTAGGGAATGGAAAAGTCACTGTGGCTGAAGGACACAGAATGAAGGAGAGAGCTAGTGAAAGTAAGGCTGGAGAAAGAGGCAGGTTATAAAGGCCAATTAGGGATTTTTGTCTTTAGTCTAGGAGCATCGGGAGCAGTTCTTGGTAGAAAGTTGATATCTGGTTTTGGTTTTGAATAGAGCACTCTGGCTATCATGAGGAGAATGAATCAGAGGGAAGCAAAAGTGGATGGAGAGATCAGTCAGAATGCATTGACTCTAGTCCAGGTAAGAGGGGATGGTAACTTCAAGTAGAGAGATGGCAGTGGAGGAAAAGAGAAGTGTCTGGGTTCAAGGAATAGTCCAGAAATGAAAATGACAGAACTGAGAGATGAGGTGGAAAATGAGAGAGCACGTGAGAGGGAGAGAAGTACCAAGAAGAGCGTCTAGGTTTGGGGGCTTCCATAATAGGTTAAATGGTGGTACCATTCAGGGAGATCGTGTGTGCTAAGAGGGAGCCAAATTTGGGTGGGGGAAGAGCCTGTGTTCATTTTGTACCTGTTGAAATTGAGATGTCATTAATTCTCCTCACTTGAAGTGTGTACTAGTCTATCCAGGCTGCCATAACAAAATACCAGAGACTCAGTGGCCTAAACAATAGACATTCTCTCACAATTCTGGAGGCTGGAAGTCCAAGATCAAAGTGCCAGCAGGGTTGATTTCCGGTGAGACCTCTCTTTCTGGCTTACAGATAGTCACCTTCTTACTATCTTCACTTTTTTTGTGTGTGTGTGTGCACACACAGAGAAAAAGAGCGTGTTAGTGAGCTCCGGAGTCTCTTCCTCTTCTTATTAGGTTACCAGTTCTGTTGGATTAAGGGCCCAGACTTATGACCTCATTTAACCCTAGTTACCTGCTTAAAAGCTCTATCTTCAAATATAGTCACATTTGGAATTAGAGTTTCGACGCAAGAATTTTGGGGGGCTGTCTCCATGCCCTCACAAAGGTCTAAAAAGCCTTTCTTTCCCTATGAGTAAAGGGCACTTGGCTTTTAATTCAGGTGGCCAGGTTTGGGCCAGGTACGTGATGTAGGCTTCTAATGAACTCTTTAGAGGAGCTTTTTAGGGGCCAGCTGACTTTCTTCACTGCATGTGGGGCTGCCTCTTACTCTATCTTCCTGACCCCCTATTTGCTCTTCTGAAACCAAAGATAGGAATGGATGGGTTTAGGCTTCTGGCCATGTGTGGGTGAGGAATAAAACTTACCAATTGATTTCACTGAAAGAAATTATATACTTTAAGACTGAAAATTTTATTTTCATTTGTGTAATAAGCATTTACTGAGCACCTACCAATGCGAGATGTTGTGGAAATATTTATCTATTTAATTTTTAAAAATAGTGGAATTTACTTCACTTACAATGTTGTGTTAGTTTCAGGTATACAGCAAAGTGATTCCATTATACATATATATGTAACCATTCTTTTTCAAATTCTTTTCCCATATAGGTTATTACAGAATATTGAGTAAAGTTCCCTGTGCTAAACAGTAGATCCTTGTTGATTATCTAGTTTATATATAGTAGTGTGTATATGTTAGTGTGGACATATTTATTGAGCAAATTCACCATGCCTTAATGTGGACCTCATGATTTACTGCAACCAACATCATGTGGTAGAAGTAATATTGTATACCAGTTCTTAGCCTAGGCTTTAAGAGAATTTGCATGCTTCTGCTTTCACTCTTATAACTTTGACAGTCCATGGGCTAAGCCCAGCCTGGTCTGCTGGAGGATGAGAAACAACGGCTCAACTAACCACATCCCACAGCTGACAGCTTGCTAAGCCCTGGAAGCAGAACCTCTTAGTTACCGGCCTCTTGACTACAGACACGTGAATGAGTCAAACTGAACTAGAAGAGCTATCCATGAAAGCCCACCCCATGCTGACCCATATAGCCATGAGTTAAAGAAATGATTGCTTTCAGTCTCACACATACACACACACACACACACACACACACACACACACAGAGTTCCTATTCTTACTACTAGTGCTTGAGTGACTTAGTCAAGTTATTTAACCTATCTGTTCCTCAGTTTCCTCATTTTTAAAATGTTTATAAAATATACCTGGAGTTCTGGTTGTGGCTCGGTGGTAACAAACCCAACCAGTATCCATGAGGACATGGGTTCAATCCCTAGCCTCACTCAGTGGGTTAAGTCTCCTGTGTTGCCATGAGCTGTAGTGTAGGCCAGCAGCTGAAGCTCAGATTCAACCCCTAACCTGGAAACTTCCATATGCTGTGGGTTCAGCCCTAAAAAGCAAAGCAAAACAAAACAAAACAAAAAAAACCCCAAAACAGCAAAAAACCAAACCAAACCAAAACCAAAACAATTACCTGCCACAGAGGGTTGTTGTTATCATTAATGAGATAGCATTTGTAAAGTGCTTTACACAGTGCTAGGTACAGTGCTCGGTATTCAGAATATACGGTGGCAGTGATTTTTCAAGTCAGGACTCTTATCTTATTCATCTTGGTTTCTCTAACAGCTAGTGCAGGGTCTGCTTCATGAAAAGAACTCAGTAAATGTGAGTATTTGGGGAACTGTAGTAAACTCAACAAATATTCTGTCTGTAATCTTCTTGAAGCTAGGACCATATATTTACCTAAGAGGCAGTAAGAAATCATTACCAATATTACTGTGATTTTAAAAGCAAACAAACAAAATCTTTGTTATCTTCATTTCCTTGAAATGCAGGACTGATACTGAATTGCTCACTTCTTGTCTTCTTGACCCTATCATCGGCATTCAGTACCAGCTGATCTTTCCTTTGTCTTTGAAACACTACTCTTCATTTGGCTCCTGGTACATCACACTTAATCTGATTTCCTCTCTACGTCACTAGCTACTCATCTGCAGTTTCTTTTGAGAATCCATCCCTATCTCTTCAGCCTCTAGGGATCAGAACTTGGTCCTTTTCTCTCCTCCATCTCCATTCCCTCTTTTAGTGATCTCATTTACCCTCCTGGCTTTAAATATTGTCCCTATTATACTGGCAATCCCAAATTTATATCTGTTTCAGGTTATGCTCCTGAACTCCAGCCTCATAAATCCAATTTAGGATATCTAACTGCCTACTTGACATTTGCATTTGGGTATTTAATAGGCACCTAGAATTTTATGCATCCAAAAATTAACTCCCAATCCAGTCACCTTCTATTTACTTCTGAAACTTGCCCTATATTAGTATATAACAAATCCATCTTTCTAGTTCTCTCTACTGTTAGAAGAAGCTAAAACCCAGGGTGCAATTATTCTGGGGTATTTCCTAGTGATCTACTTCATATTACACATAGCAGCCAAGGGTAAAGAGGGGGAGATGAGTTTTGACAGTACAACAATTCTCAGAAGTTATCAATCTCAGTTTAAGACTATTTATGATTCCCTGCCTCAGCAGCAACATTCTCCTGTCCTACTTTGCTTTTCCTTCTGGTCATTTTAGGTGACAGGACAGATACTATGATAAACTGATTAGGTTTTTTTTGGGAGGGGCAAAAATTATTTATTTGTTTTTGTTATATTATGATTATTAAAGTGTAGATGATTTATAATGTTTTGTCAAGCTCTGTTGTACAGCAAAGTGGCCCAATCACACACATTTCCCTGTGCTGTACAATAGGTCCCATGGCCCATCCATTCCAGGTATAACAGTTTGTATCCCCCAAGCCCCCAAAATGCCCATCCCTGGCACTCCCTCCCCATTTCCCCTGGGAACCCCAAATCTGCTCTTCTTGGCCATGCTCCATTTCTGTTTTTTGTTTGTTTGTTTTGTTATTTTTGAACAGGATCATCTGTTCCATATTTTAGATTTCACAAATAACTGATATCATATGGTATTTGTCTTTTTCTTTCTGGCTTTCTTCACTTAGTATGAGAGTCTCTATATCCATCCATGTTGCTGCAAATGACATTAATTTGTCTTTTTTTTATGCTGAGTAATATCCCATTGTGTATATGTACCACATCTTCTTAATCCATTCATCTGTCAATGGACATTTAGGTTGTTTCCATGTCTTGGCTGTTGTGAATAGTGCTGCTGTGAACCAATTAGTTTTAAGGTGGTATTTTCCAACAAGGTTTGTGTCCTTAAAAATCCTCCTCTTGTCACTTATGATGGAGCATGATAATGTGAGAAAAAAGTACATGTAACTGGGTCACCATGCTGTACAGTAAAAAAAAAAAAATTGTATTGGGGAAATAATTAAAAAAAACTGTCTCATGCAAGAAAAAAAATATATATTCCTTTTTATTGGTGGGATTCCCTGCTGGTATCTTATAACAAGTCACTTTTTCTTGCTTAATTATTCCCAGATAGTATGTACATATTTAACAGAAAACTTCAGTGTCTATAATTCAAAGCAGTAAACATTAGCCACCATAGCATGACCAGTGAAGAATATACTATTGGGCAAGACAGTCTTTTGGTACCAGTCAAAAATATCGTACTTGGCCATCTACTTAAATTTCTCATAAGCGAATTCCCCCTGTACACAGAGGCTAGTCCTGGCTCAAAATATCGTTTTAACATTTTTCTGGAGTTCCCATCGTGGTGCATTGGAAACGAATCTGACTAGGAACCATGAGGTTGCAGGTTCGATCCCTGGCCTCTCTCAGTGGGATAAGGATCCGGCATGGCCATGAGCTGTGGTGTAGGTCACAGATGTGGCTTGTATTTGATGTTGCTGAGGCTGTGGTGTAGGCTGGCAGCCGTAGCTCTGATTGGAACCCCTAACCTGGAAACCTCCATATGCTATAGGTGCGGCCAGTTAAGCGCTTTCAGCATTAAAAATCAGGATTAAAAAAATTTTTTTTCTATCTTTTTTCCTTCATAAGGGTTTCACATGCAAGGAGCCTAATTCTCTTTGTCTTTTTGCCTTTTCTAGGGCCGCTCCCGCGGCATATGGAGATTCCCAGGCTAGGGGTCTAAGTGGAGCTGTAGCCACCGACCTTCACCAGAGCCACAGCAACTTGGGATCCAAGCTGCGTCTGCAACCTACACCACAGATCACGGCAACGCTGGATCCTTAACCCACTGAGCAAGGCCAGGGATCGAACCCGAAACCTCATGGTTCCTAGTCGGAAGAGTTAACCACTGCACCATCATGGGAACTCCACCTAATTCTCTTTGGAGAAGACTATTCCTTACTTAAATGTAGTCTCTTCCCTTTTTCATAGATTTATCCATAGAGTCTAGAGGATTACTCAAAATAGGAGTTAATCTGCATGGGGTGGCTCACATTACATAAAGTTTCAAAATTATTTTCCATCCACTTTTTAAAAATCCAATTCCATTACTATCCTAATTCTAATACTATTCTATCCTAATTCTATTACTATTAGTACTATTGTGTTATTACCACCACTGCCTTTCATTCCCGCCATGAGCTGAGCTATTATCACATGCTTACAAACTGATTATTTGTAGAGCTTCCTAATGGATTATCTTAGTCCATATTCTTTGCTCTGATTTATTATGCATTCTGCTATTTAAAAAAAAACAAAAACCCTGACTTACTGAATCTGGTCTACTTTTTCTTTTACCTTTGCTTTGTATACGACTTTACAATTTTCAAGTTTTCACGTTTATTATATTGCTTAATTCTTATATTAGCTCTGTAAAGTATTATTAATCCTCTTTTAACAGACAAAGCAGCAACACATGCAGAGAATAACTATTACCTAAGAAAATCAGGAGTTCCCACGTGGCGCAGCGGAAATGAATCCACTAGGAACCATGAGGTGTGGTTCAATCTCTGGCCTTGCTCAGTGGGTTAAGGATACGCCTTTGCCATGAGCTGTGGTGTAGGTCACAGACACGGCTCAGATTTGTCATTGCTGTGGCTGTGGCTCCGATTTGACCCCTCACCTGGGAACCTCCATATGATGCAGGTGGGGCCCTAAAAAGCAAATAAGTAAAGAAAGAAAAATAAGAAAAGAAAATCACATGGCAAATAGATCAGGTCTGCCATTCAAACCCACATTTTTTTTAAAGTTATGGTTGATACACAATACTACATAAATTACAGATGTGCGATATAGTGATGCAAATTTTTAAATGTTATACTGTATTTATAGTTGTAAAGTTGGCTATATTCCCTGCATTATATAATATACGCCCAGATTTTATTCCAGCTTGAGTATTTTTAAAAATAGGGATGCTCAGGGAGTTCCCATTTTGGCTCAATGGAAATGAACCCTACTAAGTATCCATGAGGATGCAGGTTTGATTCCTGGCCCCACTCAGTGGGTTAAGGATCTGGAGTGAGCTGTGGTCTAGGCTGGCAGCTACAACTCTGATTCAACCCCTAGCCTGGGAATGTCCATATGCTGCAGGTGCAGCCCTAAAAAGCAAATAAATGAATATAAATAAATTAAAAAATAAAGAAATAAAAATAGGGATGCTCTTGTGAAGGCTGTCATATAACATGTAAAAATTCAATAAAATGTATATGCTTTTCTCCTGTTAAGAAAAAGCAGAGATGCTCTTTTATTCGATCTAAACTGAGCCATTCAAATTCTCCCTTCCACAAAACTGGAAATGGATCACAGAGACTCTGATAAGCAGTTGAGAACTAGTGCTAGGAGCTACGGTGGTTTCTTCTCCTATGTGCATGTCCTGGTGTTTACTTCTTGGAGGATCCAGACTGACGCACCAGGATGGAGAGAAAGAGAAAAGAAAAGAAATAGACAATGAAAAACAGCAATGAAGGAAACACTAAACTTGGTTCTTAACTTTCTGGTTCCGGATCCACACTCTGTGTAGATATATTTCCTACACATTCTTGAATCTGTGATAAATTCTTTTTAAATGAATTCTACTCTAAATTTTATCAAGTGATTTTTTGCTCTTGCTGCCAAGTGATATCTAAAACATGTTATTCTTTCCATCCTTCTTTCCCCTCCTTATCTCCATGTCTTGCTCATGCCATGCTTTCTGCCTGGAAAACTTTATTTTATTCTCTCTTTTTTAAGATTGGCATCCCTTAAGTTCTTGTTCAAACACCATGTCTTTCCTAGTGCTTTCTCTGTTCATTCCTGGGATGAACATTCACTCTGTGTAAATATAGATTCAATTTATATCAGCAAAATAACACTCATTACAAACTGCTTTACAGAATTATTTGTGTATATGTCTCATCTGGCCTACTGTTGAGGAAACCTAGAAAAAAAGAAAAAGAAAGCATAGCATATTAATTTTTATGTCCCCCCACTGAGCCAACACAAGGCAAAGTACTTGTGAGAGAAAATGCAATGAATGAATATACAAAGAACCTGACCCACCCAATTCTAAAAGGGACTGATGCCTAAGGCACATCTGCCTGGCTATCAAAAGTGGAGCCATCTGTGATATACATGTAACTCTTCCCACAAAGTCAATACCAATGGATTCTCCTATTGGCTTAGTTATATTATATTTGGAACAAGATAATAAAATTACTGAGCTAATAACCATTTAAACTGCTCATGCCTCAGGAAAGAACAGAGGTAAGATGAATCAAAGCAGTTAATAGCCTCCTAGATGCAAAGAGAAAAATTTAACCCAGAATTTCCTGAACTGCATTCCGTTCTGGGACAAGAAACAATAGTCATTTATTATAGAGCTCATGATAGTGAGCTCATATAGTGAAAATATTGATGATGAAAATAATAATGACTTCTGAATTTATTTAGTATTTGTAATTCCTTCACTCACAAACAGTAGTATCTCCAAATGTGATTGGCAGTTATAGTTAAGATAATATTTTATCTATCTATCTATCTATCTATCTATCTATCTATCTATGATTACACATGACACTATGGTTAAACTATAATTATTTAAATTTTTTACTAAAATCATTTTATTTTTATTTTGCTTTTTTAAGGCCCCACGTGTGGCATATGGAAGTTCCCAGGCTAGAGGTAGAATCCTATGCAACAACCACAGCAATGCCAGGTCTGAGACGTCTGCAACTACACCGCAGCTCATGGCAACACAGGATGCTAAATCCACTGGGTTTAACTAAACCCACAGAGATTGAACCCACATCCTCATGGATACTAGTCGGGTTCGTTACTGCTGAGTCACAACAGGAACTCCCCTAAAAGGCATTTTTTAATTGAAGTATGCTTAATTTGCACTATTATGTTACTTTCTGCTGTACAGCAAAGTGGCCCAGTTATACATACATATATTCTTTTTCATATTCTTTAACATTATGGTTTACCACAGGATATTGAGTATAGTTCTCTATGCTATACAGTAGGACCTGTTGTTTATCCATCCTACATTACAATACTTTGCAGTTGCTGATCCCAAACTCCCAGTCCTTCCCTCCCCTACTCCTCCTCTCCCTTGGCAACCACATGTCTGTGAGTCTGTTTCTGTTTTGTATTTGTTGTTCTTTTCCTAACTTACCTCACTTAGTATGATAATCTCTAGGTCCATCCATGTTGCTGCAAATGGCATTATTTCATTTTTTATAGCGAAGTAGTATTTCATTGCATATATGCTTCTTTATCTACTTATCTGTCAGTGGACATTCAGGTTGTTTCCATGTCTTGGTTATTATTAGTAGTGCTGCAATGAACATAGAGGTGCATGTATCTTTTGAAATTATAGTTTTGTCTGGGTATATGCACGGGAGTGGGATTGCTGGATCATATGGCAACTCTATGGTTTTAGTTTTCTGAACAACTTCTCTACGGGGTTTTTGTTTATTTGTGTTGTGTTGTTTTGTTTTATTTTGCTTTTTAGGGCTGCACCTGCAGCATATGGAAGGTCCCAGTCTAGGAGTCAAATTGGAGCTGAAGCTGCAGCTGCTGGCCAGTGCCACAGCCACAGCAACTCAGGATCTGAGCCACGTCTGAAGCCTATACCACAGTTCATGGCCACGCAGATCCTTAACCCACTGAGCGAGGCCAGGGATACTGGCCACATCCTCATGGATACTGATCGGGTTCATTACCGACTGAGCCATGACGGGAACTCCTCTCCGTGTTGTTTTCCATTGTGGCCGTACCAATTTACATGCCCATCAACTGTGTAAGAGGGTTCCCTTTTCTGAATTCCCTCTCCAGCATTTATTATTTGTAGAGTTTTGAATGATGGCCATTCTGACTGGTATGAGGTAGTACCTTATTGTAGTTTTGATGTGCATAAAATGCATTTTTAAACATTATATGGCTAATATTTTTAAAACTCTTTTATGAGACGGTTTGTACTGTTGAGTAATCACAGCTCATGCCCTCAACACTCCCCCTTCTCTCCTTTGGTACTTGCTTGGCAAAACTCCAAGCCTGCTGTAATACAACTTCCCACCTACTCAGTTTCTACACTTAATTAACTAGAGAAAAAAACTCATCATTCTGACCGGACTCACTTTAAAATTATGGCCTCAGGTTTTAAGTGGGTTCCCATGTTGCCCAGCCATTCTTTACATTTCCTTAGTCATTTGTCTCTCCCACTCTTCCGGATGATTCCATTCACCCTTAAGCATCTTCCTCCCTTATTCCTCTCAGCTGATGACCTTGCTTTTTATTCTGAGAAAAATGAAATAATCAGAAGAGAACTTTCTGATTTCATAGCCACTCACCCCTAATTCCACCTACCTACTTGCATCTCACATTCCTTCCTATTACGAAGGCCGAATTGTTCCTCTTTCTGTCTGAATCCAACTTTTCCTGTGCTCTGGGTCCTAGTTCCTTTTACCCATTCAAAAACTTTGCCATTAAAATTATCCCATCTCTTTCCTATATCAATTTTCCCTCCTTGTGGTATCCGTAACAGTAAAATACAACTATATTTAATATCTCTTATTTAATAAAAGAAGCCCTCTTGATCTCACAACCCTCTTTAGCCATGCCCCCATTTCTTTACTCGTCTTTACAAAAAACTCAAAAGAATTTTTTATTTGTTCTATCTTATGTCAGCAAGTCTCATTCTATCTTGAATTCAATTCAATAAGTTTTTTTTTTTTTTGCCCTCACTGGCCAAATCACTGATATTATTCCTATTAGATATATCTTTGCTCTTCATACCAATAAACCCAATGATAAATTCTTCTTCATCATGCTTCATCTTTTATTAGTAGTCAGTGCAGTTGAACTTTTAGGGACACGTTATACATTGGCTTCCAACAAACTTCTCTCTCCTGGATTTTCCCCACCTCTGACTCCTTCTTCACAATCTACTTTGTTTGTTCCTCCTCTTTATTTTGACAAAAAAGTGTCAAAGCTGGAATTCCCCAAGGCCCAGCTCTCCTCTGTCCTCACTCCCTAGGTTATCTCATCATATATCTGATCCTTTGTCTTTCTTTTACTTCCTTTTTCTTCCCAAAGCCATTAGGTAGGACAGAGCAAGGCTGGCATTTGGCCTGAGTTGGAAAGAATCACAGAGGCTCAGAAAGGGGTTTGGGGGCCACCTGGGAAAGGAGGGTACCTGCTTAAGAGGACTGCCTAGTATGGATTGTCATAGCTTGAGCAAAGTGAAGAGGGTATCCATGCAGAGGGGCAGCCTGACATGGGCTATTAGGGATCCATGTAGAAAACTGACCATGTAAGAGGAGTCAAAGCCTCAGCAGGAGGACCATTGTAAGGTAGGGGCAGACAGATATGGGTGTCAGAGCCTGAATGGGTGAGGAGGACACTTAACGCAGGAAAGGGAGTGGTGGTGACTCTCGAAGACCTCTTACCTACAGAGGAGTTGATTACATAAGTAAATATAGATATAAAATAAATATATATGTGTATATGTGTTTTGTATCTCTATATCTATATTTCCTAGCTCTGTCACTGAAAGGTCCTGGGAGTAAAAACACCCCAATAAAATTGAGCATATCTACTCCCCAGATTTTGGCTTCTAAATATAATTCTCCACAAAAATAACCAGGTTCTTGGAGAAGTGCTTGACTCCAGTACTGGAGCAACAAAAGTATAAGATAAGCTTAGAACATCTTGTTGAGCCAGAAACAAAGTGCTCCAGGAATGATGAGGGTATGTCACATAAGCCAGCCTAAAGGGTCTTAATGGGCAAATCTAGGACTTTTAAAATTTTTTCCCTCTTTTTAGGGCTGCACTCGCAGCATATGGAAGTTTCCAGGCTAGGGGTCAAATCCAAATCAAAACTGCAGCTGCCGACCTATACCACATCAATGTGGGATCTGAACTGTGCGTCTGTGACCTACATCACAGCTCATAGCCACACTGGTTCCAGGGTTGAACCGGCATCTTCATAGATCCTAGTTGGGTTCATTAATCACTGAGCCACAAAGGGAATTTCAAATCTGGGACATTTTGAGCATTAAATTAAATATTGATGGAAAGAGATTATAACCTGTTAAATAAAATTAGAAACCATGGGTCAATAGAGATATAAATTAATAAATGAATATACTGAAAATTTGATGAGTAGGATATTCACACAGTTTCAAAGTTCCTTTCCACAAAATACATATTAATTACAAAGGGGAAAAGAATAACTTTAAAATGGAGGAGGCTCTGGAAGCTCCCTTGTGGCACAGTGGCTTAAGGATTTGACGTCACTGCAGTGGCTCAAGTTGTTGCTGTGGCATGAGTTCGATCCCTGGCCTGGGAACTTCTACATACCATGAATGCGGCCAAAAAGATAAATAAATAAAGTGCAGAAGGCTCTAAGATACTACCTTAACCAAATGATTCAAATGTACATCATCAATTATGAGACAAATTGAAATTATATATCACATGATAGGTTGCAACAAGAAAAATACAGGATAAGTTCTGTAACACTCCTAACAAAGATACACGGTCTGAATCTAATTGTGACGAAACATCAAAGAAATCCAAATTGAGGGATATACTTCAAAAAAGCTGGCTTGTAATCTTCAAAAGTGGCAAGGCCATGAAAATCAAGGGAAGATTAAAGAACTGTTCCAGAATGAAAGATATTAAAGAAACATAACATCTAAAGTCAGCACATTATTCTGAAATTAATCCCTTTGATAAAAATAATATTGTGATTTGAATAGTGTCTGAGAATTAGATGGTAGTAATATGGCAGTCTTAATTTCTGGATTGTAATAGGTTTATTTGGTTATGCAGGAAAATGTCCTTATTTGTAGGAAGAACACACTAAAGTATTGGGGGTGAGTGTGCATTGGGTCAGCATTCCCATTGAGTCATTGGGTAAACATTGACTAAATGTGACAAAAGAAATAAACTTGTGTTATATTAGAAAATTTCTTGTGAATTTGAGATCGTTTTTTAAAAAACAATAAAACTGTATATGCCAATGAGTTTCAAATTTCTCTCTCTAGCTTGTACACAAGATCACATATCTAATTTTCCAGTCAGTCTTCACCTGGATGTCTAATTATTGTCAAATTGAGAATGTAAGATTAGGGGTTCCTGTTGTGGCTCAGGGGAAACAAATCTGACTAGTATCCATAAGGACACAGGTTCGATCCCTGGCCTTGTTCTGTGGATTAAGGTCCCGGCGTTGCCCTGAGCTATGGTGTAGGTCGAACACGAGGCTGAGGTCTGGTGTAGCTGTGGCTGTGGTGTAGGCCAGCAGCTATAGCTCTGATTCCACCCCTAGCCTGGGAACCTCCACATGCTGTGGGTGTGGCCCTAAGAAGACAAAAAAAAAAAAAAAAAAAAAAAGAAAAGAAAGAAAAAGAATGTAAGATTATGTATCTGTTTTCCAACTCTATTTGTTTTTTCCCCAGTGTTCCCATTATTCACCTAGTTGCTTGGGCCAAAGCTCTTAAAATCAGCCCTGACTCTAACTCTCAGGTCATTGGCAAATCCTCTTGCACTATCTTCAAAATACATTCAGAATCCAATCACTTCTTTCCACATCTTCTATTACTACTCTATTTCAAGCTGCCGACATCTTTTATCTGATTTTCTAACTGGCCTCCATATTTCTTCTCTTGCTCCTCTATAGTCATTTCTCAATACTGAAGCCAGATTGGTCTTTTTTCTTTTTCTTTTTTTAAAGCCGCATCTGCATCATATGGAAGTTCTCAGGCAATTTGTATGAACTGACCCTCACATCATGAGGATTTCTGCTCATATTTCCCCATATAAGCTTTCCCTTTTGACGTATTCCAGAATGACACTTCCTATCCTTTTACACTGTTTTATTTTTCTTCATTGCATTTATCCTCACCTGACATTATAATACCTATTTATTTATTTGTTAACTGCTAGTGTTTAACAAAGTACCCTTAAATATCTGGACTTAAAAAAAATATTTACTGTTATATCTCCAATACCTAGACCAATGCCTTCTACATAAGAACTACTCAATAAATATTTGTTCAACTAATGAATGGAAATGTTCACTATTAAAATGACCACATGAAAATGACATGGAAAGCTTTGACCAAGAGGGAAGAGGAGGACTCTGAAGTAATACCCCTTGAAAGGCAGACTTTTAGGGGTAAGTAAAGGTCGTTATATTTTATTCTGGTTAAAGAAAAAAGTTATAAGGGACACAATTCCATTATATGCCTGCATGTTTTCTTTCCTTCTTTGTGTTTATCCACTTAGAAGAAAAGAAAAGTCTTTGGAGGAAAGAAAGTTAAAATATGTAAAAGCAGCTACATATATATCTAGAAGTGTTTTTGATTTTTACAGAAGTGTTTGATTTTAAAGAGGCAGCCAAATATACATTCTGAAAGATTTTTTTACTCTGAGGCAAAGAATTTAGGGTTTATTAGAGGGAGGCTTCTTAGGTTTGAAAGTATTCATGGTGGACTGGGGAAAAGGCTGTGGAAATTCAAAGACACTATTTTGATAGAAGTTACTGATGAGAGAGAAAAACACCAAATTTTGCTTTGAATATAAGTGACTACTTTGTGATGATTATTATCAGCTTGTATTCCTGTTGTTCTAATAAAGGGTTTTATTTTTTAAAGTGTAACTTTTGGGAAAATATGCTAACTTTCTCTTGGTTAAACAAGTCTCTGAAAAACCTGGCTGTTTGAATCCTGAAGCTGTTAACAAATGTAACAGGAAGTTGCATAGGAAACTGTGACTGAAGCACCCCAAGGCAACAGGTGTGATTTTTCAGAGTGAAGTACCAGATCACCAAGCAGAAGTTTCAAACAAATTTCCACTGATTAGATGGTTCTCAAAACCCACAAGGGTCAGACAGCTGGAAAGTGGGTCTGCCACAGAGCATTTATAAAGAGGTGATCTTTAGAGAAAGGCAGTGCATTCTCTGCCCCCCATCTGAGGTAAAGGAGAGGGTGCTTGCCCTTTCGCCTCTGGCCTGGTAACTATTCTTTCAGAATTAGTCAGAGAACTATGGTGGGAAGGATGGAGTATAGAGGACTGAGGTCTGACTACCCCAAGGCAAGTCTAGATGGAGATGAAAGAGATGGCTTCACTTTGTGAGTGAAGAACATATGCCCCATTGTACTGGGGCCAGTCACCTCTCTCAGAGTTTGTCAGGACAAGGGATGCACGAAGCTTCCCACAGAGCAGGTGTGGGCCACACAGGGAGAAAGAATCAGTCCAGAGCTCTTTTTGACTCCTGCCCAAGAGAACTGGGCTCTAGCAGAAAGAACTGTATGAAATGGATATCTAAGAAATCTGAGTTTAAGGGAGAAGTGGCAGCAAGACAAACAGAATACATGCTCGGTGTCAGGAGATGTTGGGGGAGTTGTAGCTCGATTGGTTAAGCATGTGAGCCTCTGAAGAACTCACAAAAGTTCCCACAAGGCAGTTTTAAACATCTGCCAGTTCCAGAGAATACAAAATCATCTCACTATAGTGCCAACCAAGTAAGACCTTTCTGCTTCCTTTTCCCTATTCCTTCCCTGTATTCCAATCTAGAGAGTCAATAACAGCAGCTACTAAGTGGTGGAGAAAGTAAGCAGGAGACACAGAAGCAGCTGACCGTATTCCTCTTCTCTAAGGCCTTCCTTCCTAAATGCCAAATAGAAGCTGAATTTTGTGATTTAAAGTGATTGTAAAATAAATGAGCAGAAAAATCATGAGACTTGCTGGAATTTTCTTCTTAGTGGCAGAGGGTAAAACTCACCCCTCTGAATTCATTTCAAGAGAACAGTTATGTTTTGACTATATCTCATAAGTCACACTAGCCCAATGTAACAAGTACACAGATTTTCCACTGTGCAGTTTGTGGAAAACCTTCAGAACTTGCAAGTTCAAGTCTTTGGAGGAAACAAGCATTGCATGCCCAAATTTATAAAAGAAAAAATTTATAGTTCCTGCATTAGTTTTATCACCAGTCACTACAGTAGAATCCTGAAATAAATGAATATAGAATATTCAAACCTTATGGGAGAAATAAATGTAAAATTTGAATGAAAAAATTTAGTCTCCCTAAGGCAGGGAGAAAATTTCAGTGTACTTTCAATAAAAAGAATATCAAAACCAAATGGACTTGGAGCTCCCGTCGTGGCACAGTGGTTAATGAAAACAACTAGGAACCATGAGGTTGTGAGTTCAATCCTTGGCCTTGCTCAGTGGGTTAAGGATCCCGTGTTGCTGTGGCTGTGGCATAGGCCTCTGGCTACGGCTCCAATTAGACCCCTAGCCTGGGAACCTCCATGTGCCGGGGGAAGAGGCCCTAGAAAAGGCAAAAAAAACAAAAAAACAAAACAAAAAAACCCACACAAAAAACAAAAAAACCCAAAAGGACTTAAACGTACCTTTTAGCTGTGGTTGTTAAGATAAAATAGTTACTGAAATTCTCCATCCAACCATATTAGCCAACTGTATTAGCCATCTTAGGTCTGATGGATCCAAAGAAAGACTTTCCATTTTAAAGGGATTAGGGTATTATGAACCTATCTTAATTCTGTATTTGAAAATCATATAAACCAATGAAGGAGTATGACCTTACCAATGAGATGTAAGTATTAGAGTAGTGGTTAAATTTAGGTTGAGGTGCAGTGAGTAAAACCAAAACAAAAAAATAATAATGGATTATGTATATAAGGTTTCATTCTGTATAAATGAGATTTGGACGTTGGCATTGCAGGTAGGTTGGAGGTCTACAGAGTCATCAGGGACTTCCCTTTCATCACTTCACCATTCCTATGGTGTCCTCTTGTACTCTGGTTCGGGATGGTTGCTAGATTCAACCACCATATCTGTGTTCAAGGGAGTAGGAGGAATGAAAGAAGAGCTTGCTCCCTCTCTAATTTCTCAATTACTTCTCTTTTTGCCAGAGTATATACCTCCAAGAAAGTCCAGGAATTGTGGTCTTTTAACTATGCATGTTCTAATATTGAATACATTTGGAATTTTGTTACCAAGATAGAATGAGAAAATGAATGTTGAGGCAAACAGTTAGCAGTCACTGCCATAGAAACTTAATACATTTCTTCTGATAAAATGGCTAGGCCAAATATTGATTATTAATAAATTAGAATTATTGATAGAGATCTTTAATTGCATTATGGTTTTTATTTTGTTTTATGTTTATTTAATTATTGAACTTTTTTGGCCATCCCTGTGGCATATGGAAGTCCTAGGCCAGGGATGGAATGTGAGCTCCAGCTGCGACCTATACTGCAGCTTCAGCAATACCTGATCCTTAACCCACTGCACTGGGCCAGGAATCAAACTGGTGCCTCCACAGTCAACCCAGATCATTAGCTCACTGTGTCACAGAAGATGTGATTTTCTTTTTTTTTTTTTTTTTTTGGTTAAACAAACTTTTTTTTCCCCCTGCTGTACAGCATGGGGACCAAGTTACTCTTACATGTATACGTTTTTTTTCCCCACCCTTTGTTCTGTTGCAATTTAAGTATCTAGACATAGTTCTCAATGGTACTCAGCAGGATCTCCATGTAAATCCATTCCAAGTTGCATCCGTTAACCCCAAGCTCTTGATCCCTCCTACTCCCCCCCTCTTCCCCTGGGCAGCCACAAGTCTATTCTCCAAGTCTATGATTTTCTTTTCTGTGGAAACATTCATTTGTGCTGTATATTAGATTCCAGTTAGAAGTGATATCATATGGTATTTGTCTTTGTCTTTCTGACTCATTTCACTCAGTATGAGAGTCTCTAGTTCCATCCATGTTGCTGCAAATGGCATTATGTCATTCTTTTTTATGGCTGAGTAATATTCCATTATGTATATATACACACCACATCTTCCTAATCCAATCATCTGTTGATGGACATTTAGGTTGTTTCCATGTTTTGGCTATTGTGAATAGTGCTGCAATGAACATGCGGGTGCATGTGTCTCTTTTTAGCAGAGTTTTAGATATGATTTTTAAAAATGCTTGATTTCTCTATGCAGAGAATATTTCTGTCACTTGCAACCAGAGAAAGTGCAAATTTATGATGAGTTGTCAGGAAACTAAGGCTTTCCTTCCTTAGGAAACTAAGCCTTAATTTATGATGAGTTGTCAGGAAACTATAAAATTTGTTATACTTGTTATATTTCTGTGTCACTGAGAGGAGAAGCATTTCTAAAACAAATGTGTGAAAGCATTATTCGATTATTCATACAATAAATACTTACTAAATGTTTAAGTACTAGAGAAAAAAAGACAAAGATAAAATCTAGTGGAGACAAATAGTCATAAAAAATGTAAAGATTAAGAAAGTGTTATGGGTGCTGTAAGGAAGTATGTACCAGGTGTTGTAGAGGTACAGAAGAAAGAGATATTAATTCTTTTTTTTGTCTTTTCTAGAGCTGCACCCATGGTATATGGAGGTTCCCAGGCTAGGGGTCAAATTGGAGCTATAGCCACTGGCCTACACCAGAGCCACAGCAACGTGGGATCCAAGCCGCATCTGCAACCTACACCACAGCTCAGGGCAACGCCAGATCCTTAACCCACTGAGTGAGCCCAGGGATCAAACCCACAACCTCATGGTTCCTAGTTGGATTCATTAACCACTGAGCCACTACGAAAACTCCAAGATATTAATTCTATAAAAGAGATTGAAGGGTATATATCTGAAATAAGGCCCAAAGTGACGATAGAATTAAATTAAAAATCATTATGTACTTTTTTTTTTTTTTTTTTTTTTGTCTTTTGTCTTATTAGGGCCGAACCCGCAGCATATGGAGGTTCCCAGGCTAGGGATCTAATCGGAGCTACAGCTGCCGGCCTTCCCCAGAGCCACAACAATGCGGGATCCTTAACACACTAAGCAAGGCCAGGGATCGAATCCAAAACCTCATGGTTCCTAGTCAGATTCATTTCTGCTGCGCCATGACGGGAATTTCTTGTTATGTACTTTTAAATACACCAAAATGCATATAGAATAACATAATGGCAAATATTGTAAATCAACCATATTTTAATAAAAAATAGAAAAACCAAACCAAAAAAATAAAAGAATAATATAATGAACATCCAGTCACTCACCATCTATCTTATGAAATGAGATAATTATGATTATGGTCACAGGACACATTTTTATGAAAAATAATTCTCAAACATGGATTTTGGTGTGAAGTTTGAAATTATTAGCAATGATATACAGGTGTAAATATCATAAATAAATGATCTTCCACAAGAGGTTGTTATTGTTGTCAAATCAAAGAATTAAAGAGTAGTGAGAATCTTTCTGAAATTGATAAGTATTAGAGAAAGTGTTAGGAATTTTGGAATATATTCTAAAGCAACAGTATCATTTGATAATTTTTAATTTAATGTTAGATAGGCTCGCATAAGACTTTGACTTTTTTTTTCGAATTTGCAACTTAATTTTTTTTAATGTGGCAAAGGGAGGAGGGACTAAAAGAATATCTTGGCGGGAGGTGGGAGGTGGTGGAGAGGGTGGATTTCCCTTGACTCAGAAGAGGAACGTGGTAATTTTTCTCCCTTTACCATGAAAGTATTTATAATTTTTGGAGTTGCTCTTCTGCAAAACATATGTATTTAAGGAAAATTTTTTGTATATCCAAAATCTAAATTCTAGGTCTATGGAAAGTACTTCAAGGGAACTTGGGATCACTGCCAAAGCTCTGTTTGCATGCCTAGTGTGGGGAGTTCATCGAGAGCAAGAACTCTGCTAAAATGGCTGACACCTCCTCAACACAGCGCCAGGCTCCCACTTCGTATAGTTTCTTAACATTGTTAAAAAATAGAATTCCTTTTCAACAATCTCTTTACATTGTTAAAAAGGAGTTCTTTTCAACAGTTTTTTTTAAAAACATTGTTTAAAAATTAGTCAAATTCAAATTAAAATGGTAAAGTAGGCTGACAAAGGCAGACTCTCTACCTTTCCATAAATATAAAAATGGTAGATAATATATGTTGCCACTTCCTATATTTTGAAAGCAAGAAAGGGGAAACTCAGTTTCTAGAAAAAGGAAAATGGAAAAAAGGAGCATTGGAGGGAGCTGAAGCCAAGTACTTGCTAAAGCCCCATGGCTTACATGGGTACTGGAATTGGAAGCAGGCTGTGAGGCAGGGAGATTAAAAGGTTTAATGGCTGTTAGTATATGAACAACGTAGATGAATGTCAAAATAATTCCGCTGAGCGAAAGAAGCAACACCAAATAGAATACGCATTGTGTGATTCTATTTATAGAAAACTGTAGAAAATGCAAACTAATCTAGAGTGACAGCAGATAAATGGTTGCCTGAGGATGGGGGAGTAGAGGAGAGAAATTACAAAGAGGCGCAAGGAAACTTTTTTGGGTGATAAATATGTTTGCTAGTTTAACTGCTGTGATGGTTTAACCGGTATCAAAAAACTTGCCAAATTGTGTAGTTTAAATACGTAGGGTTCATTGTATGGCGATTATACCACATGAAGCTGTTAAAAACAAACAAGCAAAATCATGATTCAAGCAATTTAAACACATCCTCCTTCCTATTTTTTACTTATGCAATTTATTTGTTGAAAGAACTTGGTGGTTTGTCCTGCAGAAGTTCCCACATTCTGGATTTTATTGATTGCAAAAAAAAAAAAAAAAAAAATCCTTATCTTTTAGAACTGTATTACGAAGTATATATATTTTTTATGAGTGAAATCCAGGTGAAGGGTAGAGAAGAGGAGTTTGGCCATATGGTGATAATCTTCAAGATGAGTGATTGGCACATGAAGACATTATACTAGTCTCTCTACTTTTTATTTGCTTAAACATTTTTTGTAATAAAAAGTTAAAACAAAACAAGTCTGAGTCCCATCCCAGAGTCACTGAATCTCTGAGGGGTTGAGTATAGAGGTCTGCATTTAAAAAAAAAAAAAAAAAAGAAGTTCCTGTCCTGGCTCAGTGGAAATGAATCTGACTAGTATCCATGAGGATGCAGGTTTGATCCCTGGCCTCGCTCAGTGGATTAAGGATCTGGTGTTGCCCTGAGCTGTGGTGTAGGTTGCAGGGAACTTGGGGTCCGAAGTTGCTGTGGCTGTGGTGTAGGCCAGTGGCTATAGCTCCAATTCGACCCCTATCCTGGGAACCTCCACATGCTGTGTGTGCGGCCCTAAAAAGACAAAAAAAAAGAAAAAAGAAAAAAATCACTGCTCCAGACCATAGAGAAGGATTCTGATGGTAGATGAATTTCAAAACCTGCCACAAATTATTGGAAAAAATTTTTGGTAGGTGTCTTTTTTGTTTTTTATCAAATCACAAAAGTGGTATATAACCTATTCTTCAGAGAAATATTTATGGCTCTGCTTGCCTCTTCTGCTGAGGAAAATTTCTGATCTCTATATACATATTGTTTGATTTTGTTCTTATTCAGTCATAAAAGGATGATTATAATATAGGTTTGTTTTATCATTTTGTCTTAGTACAACTTGCCTGATTACTCTGAATTTCATCCCTATATAGGACTGTGAAATGTGAAATTTTGTCTTCTGTACCTATAGTTGCTTCTATTACGTCTTACCTCTCTGTGATTCCTCCCTTCCCATTGTCTCTTTTTCTGTCTTCCTACTAGTAAAAAAACCACTCAAAAACCACATGATAATCTCTTTCATATAAGATTACTCAATAGAATCATGAAGTACTCTTCTCAGGGAAAGTTGATTTAAATAGGGCAAAGGATTTGAAGTCAAAGTTTAAAAAAAAGTGTAGTGTTGGATTCTCAGACACCAGGTAACCTAGTCAGGGATGGATTTTGGGGGTGGGGGTGGTAAAGTTCCTTTTAAGACCCTCTAAAATGTTATTAAGGGGGTTGTTATCCATTTAGCCTATTGGAAGCATTGGAAGTGTATTCTTTTTTTTTTTTAATTTTAAAGTTTTGCTTTATAGGGCCACACTCAAGGCATATGGAGGTTCCCAGACTAGGGGTCCAATCGGAGCTGTAGCCTCTGGCCTACGCCAGAGCAACAGCAATGCAGGATGTGAGCCGCGTCTGCCACCTACACCACAGCTCAGGGCAACACCAGATCCTTAACCCACTGAGTGAACCCGTAGGATCCTTAACCCAGGGATCGAACCTGCAACCTCATGGTTCCTAGTGGATTTGCTAACCACTGAGCCATGACGGGAACTCCTGGAAGTGTATCCTCAGAAAAATCAAATAATGCAACTACAGCTCTTTTTTCTTTTTTCTAACATGCATAGAAAATTTGGCTTCGACTGCTAAAGTAATAAAAAGCCAAATTCAAACTTTCTTAAATAGCTAAGAAAATTTATTAGCTCGGGGAATTTACTAAATCCAGACGAAGGCGGTAGGTTTCAACCTGAGTTTGGCTATTTCATCATGTGGTAGCTTTATCCTTAGGCTGACTTCCCTCATGATAGCAAAGTGTCTTCTATAACTATAAGACTCACATGCATCCATCATATCAGCCAGAAAGAGAGAGAGAGAGAGACAGACAGACAGACAGACAGAGATAGAGAGAGAGTGAGAGCACACTTTTCTTCTCCCAACAGAGATCTTTGTTTTTATAACTGGACCAATTTAGAGCTGTATTAGTATCTATCACTGACAAAGTCCGTTGAGGACCTTATTAGGCTGATTATGTACCTCAATTAGGGTCTACACTTAGAGCTGGAGCTGGGTCTATTCCCATTAAATTCATTAGCTGCCTTAACAATTGCAGATAGCTGGAAATGCACACTAAGGAGTCAATCAATAATGCTCATTATAAAAGCAATATAATATCCCGCTCCATTAAATACCACATTTTAAACACTTCCATTTTCATTCAACATTGTTTCCAGTTTTTTGATATTATGATATTTTAATTTTTGTCTTTTTAGGGCTGCACCCTCAGCATATGGAAGTTCCCAGGCTAGGGATCCAATTGGAACTGCAGCTGCTGGCCTACACCACAGCCACTGCAATGCCGGATCTGAGCCACGTCTTCGACCTACACCCACAGCTCATGGCAATGCCGGATCCTTAACCTGCTAAGTGAGGCCAGGGATCAAACCTGCATCTTCATGGATGCTAGTCAGATTCGTCTGTGCTGAGCCATGACAGGAACCCCAATATTATGATATTTTAAATTGGAATTGCAGACCCACATGAAGGAAACAGGGTAGTATAGGGTACAATAAGGAATGTATAGACTTTGGGAAAAGAGAGAATGCATGTCCTGTAGCTTACTGTCACCATGTGAAAATGTAAGCCCACTGTTACCAGATCTTCTGCTTTTTAGAAAGAAGCCTGAAAAGCATGTGAAATCCTCTGGTTTTTAACTTGGCTAATTTTTTATGCACCATGCAGGTCAAATTAAATGTGTTTATGGGTTAGATCTGGATCTAGGCCACCAGTTTCTGTCATGTTATGAATCATGCTAGAACATTTTATAACACTTCCCCTCAAAGTGAGAGCTGCAGCCCTTTCATGGATCAGCACTGCTAGCATATACTTAATGCTAAGAAAGTCACAGAGGCGAGAGACGTGAGCAGCGCACATTATATGAAGAATGCTTTGTTCGTAGTTCTTTGGCCTGTACTTAGAACTGTTTTCCTGGTTGTGAGGATGAGCTTGTACCAAATCACCTTCACTGTCTCTTATTTAGGTTCTCTTATGACATCTCTTATCCAAGTTCTATTATGAGGACGAGGTCAGGTTTACAGAATGACCCCTGGAGATTAGAGGTGTAACATGTGGCCCTGGAACAGAGTTCTTTTTTTTTTTTTTTTTGTAGCAAGCTGTCACATCAATGATCCTATAGTAGTGACTTAGCTATTATGCTCCGCTTTAATAGAATTAACTGGCAACAGCCAATGGTGGATATTATTATTGCTGCCAAAGGCATATGGAACTGAATTTTGGGAACACTAAACTTATTTTGGACTTATGATTTAAACATATATTTCCTTTTCTGGGAGCTAAGGTTCTTATTGAGTGTAGATAATTATAAGAGTATTGCCCTTTTCCTTTTTTTTTTTTTTTCTCTTTTTAGAGACACTCCCTCAGCATGTGGAGGTTCCCAGGCCAGGGGTCCAATTGGAGCTGTAGCTGCCGGCCTATGCCACAGCCACAGCCATGTCTGTGACCTACACCATAGATCTCAGCAACGCCGGATCCCTAACCCACTGATGGAGGCCAGGGATTGAACCTGCGTCCTCATGGATACTAGTCAGATTGGTTTCCACTGAGCCACGACGGGAACTCCCAAGAGTGTTGCCCTTTTTGCCAGAAAGCTTTTTTCAGTTAGCAGGTATCAGAAGGCAGAAACTATGTCTTTTTCATCTGTTGTCTTTCTTATGGTGCCCAGAGTTAAGTTTAATAGTAATTTATTTAGCAGAGACTTAGAATCTACTTGTTGGCTTATTTATTAATAAACACAGATGAATTGAGTTATTCTAACCTTAACTTTATTAAATATCAAAAGTTTAGCATTTATTGAGGTCCAGAGCTAGGTAGACTCTCAGGAGGTTAAAGGACTTTCTGGCAAGGTGGGGGAAACACAAAATAGATGTGATATTCTTGATATGTCCTGGCATCTACAGACATTTAAATTAGGAAAAAGGTAGGTGTGTGTGTGCATGTGTAGAATTTGAGAAGGCTCTTTGGACAAATGACACATTTCTCAGGGTGGCTTTTGGACTTAGGTAGGGAAATGAGTACAGGAGAAATGAAGTGGGACAAAGGGAGAATTTTAAACCAAAGAAGCCATTCTAGAACGGAAACCATTGGACCTGCACTTAACTCTGGCTTCAGTGTATGATAACATTTATGGAGTAGTTTCTATGGGTCAGACACTATACTAGGCATGATGGAAGATTAAAAATGAATGAAGCAGGTTCTCAAAGATTCTCTAGTGGGAGAAAATTTTGCACAGATTTCCCTAGAGAAAGCTGAATATATTAGGTGACACAAATGTATAGTAACAAAGTGCTGAGGAAATTTGGAAAATTTCCTGGTCATTTCTGGCTGCAGGATCTAGGAAGGAGGATGTTCAGAGTTGAAGGATCAGTAAATACTAGTAGATGAAAACGAGTTGGCTTATTTTTATCTTTAATAGTTTGTACCCCCAATTTATTACCCTAAAGGATAAAAAGGTGCAAATGAGGGTACATTTTCTTCATAAATACATGTTTCCAGTTCCTTACTCGCAGGATATTTTCTTATTCAGTCTCCCCGGAGTCCCACAAAACGAACCAGCAAGGTGGTGCTTCCTAAGTACACAAGACACTGAAAGAGGCGAAGACAAGAAACTGGTGAGAAAAGGTAGCATTCTTTAAATTGACTTCTCTGAGGATTACGGGGCATTAAGACTGAAAATATTTGTAAACCAGGCTTTATGAGCAAGAACACAACTGCCTTAAACTCAGAATTATCTAAGAGCTCAGTAACTTCTGGGCAGAAACTCGGCCCAGGTCGCTCGGGGCTCGAGCCAGTACGGGCTGGTTCACGGGCGCAGTTATCTCTCCGGAAGGCTCTGAAGCGCGGCGAGCGCCTCTTGCCGCTTTCCAGGTCCCTACCCCTAACAACTCAGGTCTGCCAGCTCTTCTCTCCCCTACACCAGGGAAATCTCGGCCAGGCGGAGACATGTGTGCGCATGCGCGCCCACCGCCCTGAGCAGAGGAGGTGCTTCTGCCCTCAGGAGCGCGCACGCCGCGCCGAGGGGCCCGGACGCGCGCGCTCCTGACCCTCCTCCTCCTTCTCGGCCCGCCCCCTCCCTCGCCTCTTCCTGCCGGGCGGTCCTCCTCCCCTCCCCACTCCGCTCCCTCCGCCTTACTCCCTCCGCCCTCCTAGGGCTCCGGCGGCTGTGGAGTGAACGGGACGGGCCCGGCCGCAGAGCGCGGGGCGGCGGGTGGGACTCGAGCGCCTGGCAGAGTTGTTCCGGCCCTGTCCGCGGAGACGTGAGGAGGTGAGGCGAGGGCGGCCTCCTAGGGGCCGGTGGGCGGACAGGCGGCCCGGAGCCGCCGGCCCGGCTGGGGGTGTTGTCCCTGGGGCTGAGCCGGAGGAGGATTGTGGTGGGGGCCGGGCCCGGGACGGGATGCGAGAGGACTCGGGAGGAGGGTTTAGGATTGTCGGTCGCTTCTCCGACATCGCCGTTCTCCCGGTGGCCGCCCCCCGCGGCCCGAGCAGGCAGGCGGGCAGGCTGGGTCGGCGCCCCTCACCTGGGGCGGGGTGGTGACGGGTGCTCGCTTTCAGCTGTGCCCTCCTGACATTGTCGCCGCCTCCGCCGCTGCCGCCCGCTGCTGCACTGTGGCTGCTGCCGGGTTCGAAGTCCCAGCAGCCCCACGTCCGGGGGGCGAGTGGTTAGGATTTTCTTACCCACATTCAGACATGTGTTCTTGACCTGGTCTCGCCCTCGCGCTCCGCCTGTCTCCGCCCGGCGGCACTTTGCTCCGCTCCTGCTGTTGATGCTTGTGGTTTTGCAGTCTGGGATGGGCTGCGTCCTGGGCAGATCTCTACCTGCAAGAAATGCCCCGCTTCAAAGTTGACCGCCTGGCCATGTCAAACAACCCCTGTCCAGGTTGTATGTGCTCAGTGTCCTGATAACTGAGTCAAAGTTTCTGAGACTGGGCTAGTACTTTGCACTGGTCGCCAACGGTGCAGGGCTGGGCAGTGCGTCAGCATGTGGAAAGGGGCCACCGGCTAGCAGGAGGTGGCCGGGTGTTAGGGGACTGGTCTGACAGGGTCTGTTTCTGGGTCCAGGTGCTTGTGTATTCTCCTTGTACACTCAGATAGGATTATCTTAGAAATGTACCAAAATTAGATGGTCACTTGCAGACTTGAGGGTTTCATGTAAGTAATGAGAAGTGCCATCCTCATTATTGCTAATGGTAAGGAGAACTTTTGCTTGCCTGACAGATTTCAGTGCTGTCTGGAAACTGATTTCAAGGTCTGAATGTTTGGTACTGGAAACGTAAGGGATTTTTAAAAAATACATTTACATTTTCTTGTACATGGCGGGAAGTAGGTAGTTGCCTGTTAGAATTCTGAAAACATAATTATCATGAAAGCCTTCTGACTTTTCTCATGAGTGTTTATGTGTGGCTTCTGTTGCACTTTTGTAGTATATCCAATAGTCTGATGTCAGAAGATACAAACATGAAGTTTGCTTGTGGGCAAATTGGAAGTGGATTTTGTCCATGGAAAATATTGGTGCACAAGTTGCCAGTACTGGAAAACCGGCCTGTGATTCATTATCTCAACAGAGTCTTATGTGAAACTGACAATGAAATTACAAAGGAGAAAGACCAGATAAATTTAATGTATACATTATCATCATATTATATTAAACACTCACTGGTTGGGGGGGTGAGTTGAGACTCTTGAGTTAGAGTCGTGTCTCTATTGGAGTTCCCTTTGTGGCTCAGTGGTTAACGAATCCGACTGGGAACTATGAGGTTGTAGGTTTGATCCTTGGCCTTGCTCAGTGGGTTAAGGATCCGGCGTTGCCATGAGCTGTGGTGTAGGTTGCAGACGCGGCTCGGATCCCACGTTGCTGTGGCTCTGGCGTAGGTCCGGTTAGACCCCTAGCCTGGGAACCTCCATATGCCGAGGGAGCGGCCCAAGAAATGACAAAAAGACAGAAAAGAAAAAAAAAAGTGTGGCGTCTCTATTAAGCCAGGCAATAATGTGCCCTGATATTACCCACACCAAGTCATGTGGGGAGGAATGGATGTAGTTGGGCAGTGTTTATATGTGAATGTATTATATAGCCAATATTGTATTCTGGAAAGCTAGAAACAAGGTCCCCAATGTTATTGGGACATGAAGTAAGAGAAGGAATCAACCTTAAAAGGTGTGACTAAGTTTATAACTTTTTTTTTGGCCTGAGTTATTTGATGGGAATGTTATACATTATAATTATGATGTTCTGATAATTTTTGCTAATTGTTTTGTAATTCAGATCATTTTCTTTTCACTCTATGAGTTGTAATGTTTTTTATTTGAATAACAGAATTTCATTGGGTATGTGAAACAGGGGTTTTCATGTTTATTAGCTCACCAGTTCTAAATATGTGGCTTCTAAAAACTTATAATTAAAATTTTTTTTGCCTTAACCCAAATTTGAACTTGTTTAATTACTGTATATTCATTTGAACTCAGTTGATTCAGCATTAAAACTGATAGTCCTTTTATCCATTCTTTTGGAGTAGTCAAAAGAAGGAATTCTGTTGCGCCAAGTAAAAATAGTATTAGTTGAGGATAGCCAGACTTCTAGAGGTTAGCTTTGAAGAGAGGAGAAGCTAAGTAGCAAAACTTTTTTTTTGTCTTTTAGTACCACAGCCACGGCACATAGAGTTTCCCAGGCTAGAGGTTTAATGGGAACTGTAGCCACCGGCCTACGCCAGAGCCACTGGATCTGAGCTGAGTCTGCAACCTACACCACAGCTCACGGCAACGCCAGATTCTTAACCCGATAAGCGAGGGCCGGTATCGAACCTGCATTCTCATGGATGCTAGTTGGGTTTGCTAACCGCTGAGCCACGACAGGAACTCCACAAAATTTTCTTGTATTGAGGGAGAAGAACTGGCTCTACAGTCTAGCTTGCCATTGTCTTGAAGCGGTGTAGAGATGATTATGGCTGGATAGAGGGTGTTTGGAGAATGACACAGACACTATAGGCTTTAGGATTCCCAGGCACAAGAGCTTTTTTGCTGTGTTTCACAAGTTTTAATGAGTTACTACATGTATATAACTCTTGCTTTATGTAAATAGATCAGACAGTGGATCTGAGTATGACCATCGGCCCAAGGCTTGTCCAGCCTCTGGTACGGCATGGACAGCTCCAGATTTTCTTATGGCGGTAGTCTTTTGGTGAGCTTTTGCTACCAGCGATCATGGAGGCAAACAAAGTATAGACTTGAGCCTGACTTATGGTAAAACATAAGGAGAGGTTTTTAAGGAGAGGTTTAGTATTGTGAACATGGAGAAAGACATTACTTGCCTTGATTCTCGGCTTTTCAGAGTGGTGAATAAATTTCACTTTATGATCAGTGTTTGAAATTGCATGTAAATATGTGATTAGCAGTGGACCCTAATTAGGAATAGTTAATGGAATTAAGCAGAACTTGTATCTCAACATTCTCTTTTTCATACTTCTTTTACTTTCCATATTGTAGTGGTTGAACAGATAAGATGCCATAACTGTTTGAGTATAGTGAGTTGGTGTTTATGCTGACTCCTTTTTGTCATCTTTTCTTTCTTTCTTTCTTTTTTTTTTTCTTTTTTTTTTTTTTGGTGTAATTTTGGGGGATTTTCCTGGGAAATTTCTAGGTATATATTCACTTGATTTGGAATTATATTTGGAGTAAAGATATTAGTCAGTTTGAAATTCTGAGCCTTCTTGTTTTCTAAATAACCTTAAAAATAGAAAACAAAATTCTTTATAACACTCATGAAAAATCTGGTTACAGACTGTGTTGTTGTGATAGACATAGTACAGCCAAAAATATATTCAAGAAGCTTCCCTTCTCCTCACCTAGTTTAGTAAGCTTAAATAAGAAAATAAGAATTTTTTTTTCCATAAAAGCCTGATTTTCCCAGAATATCAAGTCTAACAACTGTTTGCTGTGCTATTTTCCCCCTTGCCTATTCTGAATTCAACAGGTACTATATGTCTCTAGTTTATAGCAAAGACTTAATTTTATTTTTTTAATTTTTTGTCTTTTTAGGGCCACACCTGCAGCAAATGGAGGTTTCCAGGCTAGGGGTCGAATCAGAGCTGTAACCGCTGGCCTACACCATAGCCACAGCGACACCAGATCCGAGCCAATTCTGCAACCTACGCCACAGCTTACGGCAATGCCAGATCCTTAACCCACTGAGCAAGGCCAGGGATCAAACCTATGTCGTCATGGATGCTAGTCAGATTCATTTCTGCTGAGCCACGATGGTAACTCCCACAAGTTTTTTTTTTTTTTTTTTTTTTTTTTTTTAAGTTATTAACTCCAAAGACTTAATTTTAGTAGAGGACTCTTAGTAATGGAGATCTTGTTGAGGGTTGCAAGCGTGTGCTGGAGAATTTGACAGGGAAACCTCAGGCCTGGAAATTTACTTTTTTATAGTTCTGTTTTTTCTATACCCAGCTTCTTGGTGGAGTGGGGACATGGGCACATATCAAAATTACCTAGACTTTTTTTTTTCATACTGTAGATCCCCCCTCCACAAACCTTTGCTAAATGAACTTGGTAGGAGGGTGTTGCTTTTAGTAGGAGGGTGTTGTAGCCCTCTGTTGTGTGTAACTGAACAAAGGCCAAGAACCTTGACCTTTTGCTGATACTTCCTAAGCCAGATTTCTACTCCCTGTGATTTGCCTTCTGGTGATATCAATAGGCACCTCTGTTACTCTCATTTTTGAAGAGAAATGCAAATTTTGGTGGTGAAGAGCTTACATCTGTAACTAAGAGTGAGATTTATTGCATTATGTAGTACACATGGGAGAGAGAATCAGGAGATTGTTTAGCTGAATGTTTATGAACTGTTTTGACTGTGACAGTAAGAAACACATTTTATACCCTGATTCAGTGTGTGTGCACATGCATACGCGCACACACACACACACACACACACACACACACACACACACGAAATTGAAAGAAAAGTTTGCTGAAACAATACTTATCTTTTCAGGACCTTGCTGGAGCTGGCTTATCATTTGGCTTGCAAGAGCAGTTGTACCTTTCTCTTCCCACCTAGCTGTGCATTCAGTGACTGTCACATTTGTGTCTTGAAATTGCCCCTGGTGGCATTATTTACACCAGGGAAATTGGTAAATGCTACCACTCAGAGCTTTTCTCTTTCCTCTGGTTAGCTAATTGTTATAAAACATTTACAGCACACCACACCACTGCCTACAACACACTTTGGTATTTTCTAGTCTATTTTATTAAAAAAAAAAGTGCTAGGTTTTAACCCCCGAATTGATTTTGCAGCCAGATAATGGATAACAGCCTATAGTTAAAAACTAGTTTTGTCCACCATCTTCACTTTGCAGATGAACACACTAAAAGATTGAAGTCCAAAGTCATAGAGCTAATAGCAAAGCCAGGTCTGCAGACTCCTAATCTGGAGTTGTTTCTAGTGGACTTCTCTCTTTTCCTAACCCAAGCCATTCATGTAGCTCAATTAGAGTCCATAATATGTGTATTAAACCGTTTGAATAGAGATGAATAGGGCATGGACCTTGGCCCTGAGGCTCTATGCTTATGTGGGGGATTAAATATGGAAACAAAGATAATGTAAGGCAGAAGGTAATGTGTGGTAAAGAGATAATAAGGTGGTGTGCAAGTTAGAGGAGGGAGAGATTACTTTTAGTTGTAAGGATAAAGGAAGAGGTGACATTTAAATCAAGCTTTGAAGAATGGATAGGATTTAGACATGTGGAAATTGGACAAATAGTATATAGAGAGAAAGGCCTTCCTGGGCCAGGTAATCAAAGGCATAGAGGGAAAGAGCTGAGCAAGAAAGCACCAAATGCTAAAGAGTTTTAAATGCCACCTCTCCCTTCTGCTTTTCACTTTGTCTTTCATTTTTGTTTCTGGAGTCGTCTAGAACTTAACGTTAAATAAGCTTTATATGCTGTGCTCCTTATTAGACTATGACCCAGAGAGCACTTAAGTATCTTTAGAGTAAAAGTTGAGGCAAAAAATTTTAGCGTAGGGGAAACAACCTCGAGTTCAGTCCTAAAACTGTTGGGAAAAAAAGGGAAAATATTTTCTTTGCAAGGAGATACCTTTTTGGGCGGGGGGGGGGGGAATAGACAGCATCAAATTGGCTGTAGCAGCAGAACAGGAAGCAGTTTTAAAAGTCTTTGAAAAGCACTTTCTAAAATGTGCTTTCTAAATGACTGGATCTTAATCTTCGGAGGCAGGTTTGGTTTAGGCAGAAAGGCAGTTTTTACAGCTTCACAGCTGAGCTGACTAGTCTTCAGAATTTAGGGCAATGAGGAAAGCTATTTCATACCACAGCCAGTTGTGAAGGATTGATAGAGTCTTTACTCAAAGAAGTTCCTTTGATTCTAGCATTTATACTTGGACAGCCTGTATGACTGGGGTGTTTTAAAGTTCTGGATGGAACTTGCTTTGTTTGACAGGGGAATTAGGTGGCTGGAAATGAAGACAAATGACAGTAAGTTGTGTCTGTTAATCACACTGAAGCACTGGTGGTAGTTCTCAAGGTTTTCTGTCTGTTGATGATTTATACTCACTGCTTCTAATTAAAGTGATGCACAGTCAATTTGAAGAAGCTTTACTTCTCTTTGACCCACCAGAAGGAAAAAGCCCTTTTAGAATGTTGCCCAGGTAACAACACATACAGAGTGTTGGAAGTATGTGGAAAATTTTGGTAATCTTGGTGATGAAGTTGCTATAGTAAATAACTGCTTGGTTAGTAAAAAAGCTGGGCTACTTCTGGATGATTGACAAAGAATTTTTGGGATGAGCTTTGGTTCCAAAGTAAACATGAATTATATCTTTGCTATACTTTTTTCCTCATGTGTTTAAGCTTCTAATATGTAAAATATATTGTCCTGTTACTAGAGGTTTTCAGTTTCATATGAACTGCTCCACAAGATAGCACACCCCAAATAGCATGATAAGGGCTTTAGATGCAGCATGCCTCAGATGTTTCACACCAGTTGAATGGAGTAGTTAATCATGTTGGCACAGAGATGGGTTTTTTTTTTTTTTAAAGACATGTCAAGTTTTACACATTGAGTTTATTAAAGGTCTTCCAGATTTTCTACCATCTTTTTTTGTTTTTATTTTGGGAGGTGTGGTGTGGTACAAAGTGTGATGTTGATATCCTTAACTTAAACTATGCAAACATTTTCTAAAGATACGTACATGCACATAGATGTGTATGTTTGTTTGTATGTATGTATGACATAACACCCACTCACTAGTTTTTGGAATTTGTGGTGAAAATACAGTTCTGCCCAGTAAATGACTAAAAATGAGTGATCTGGCTCTTTGAAAACTATCATCTGAAATAGTCACAAAAATGAAAGTAATACAAACCCAAAGGGATTTTTTTTTATTCCAAATTTCCAGGAAAGAAGCACATTTTAAAAGGCAAGTGTAGAATTCATTCATGTGCCAGGGAAGAATTTCTCAACCTTTCCCTACATATTTATATGTACACCCATATTCTGCCCTCATTTTATGCTGTAGGCAAAATTGCAGGGCTTTAAAAAATCAGGCTTGCACCACAGGGGATGTAAGTAACAAACACTATTTTTAGAAAAAATACAAACTTGTGGTTTTCAGTTTTGAAGGTTTAAGAGACAAGTGACACTAGTTTTTGGTAAACAATGTAGAGTAGTCTGTGCTTCAAGATATATTTGTCATTTTGAGCTCCCTTGCTAAGAGCATTATATAAATGCAAATGGTTGTTACAGTGGTTATTAGTTTTTTTCCTTGAGTAGTTTCTTTCTCTTTACTAAATTTATCTTGGTATGGCACTTTGAAAAATTTATGTTTTTAATTTAGTGAAAAGTCAGCCATTGAAAGGAGCCCATAAATATATCGGCAGAGTAGTATGCCATTGTGTACATATACCACATCTTCTTAATCCAATCATCCGTCGATGGACATTTAGGTTGTTTCCATATCTTGGCTATTGTGAATAGTGCTGCAGTGAACATGAGGGTGCATGTGTCTTTTTCAAGGAAAGTTTTGTCTGGGTATATGCCCAAGAGTGGGATTGCTGGGTCATATGGTCATTCTATGTGTAGTTTTCTGAGGGACCTCCATACTGTTTTCACAATGGAATACTACTCAGCTATAAAAAGGAACAAAATAATGCCATTTGCAGCAACATGGGTGAAACTAGAGACTCTCATACTAAGTGAAGTAAGACGGAAAGAGAAAGACCAATACCGTATGATTTCACTTATATCTGGAATCTAGTACAGGGCACAAATGAACCTTTCCCCAGAAAAGAAAATCATGAACATGGAGAACAGACTTGTGGTTGCCAAGATGGAGGGGGAAGGAGTGGGATGGACTAGGAACTTGGGGTTAATAGATGCAAACTATTGCCTTTGGAATAGATAAGCAATGGGATTCTGCTGTATAGCGCTGGAAACTATGTCTGGTCACTTGTGATGAAGCATGATACTGTGAGAAAAAAGAATGTATACATGTATGTGTGACTGGGTCACCTTGGTGTGCAGCAGAAAACTGACAGAACACTGTAAATCAGCTGTAATGGAAAAAATGAAAATCATTATAAAAATTTATATTGGCAGATAGTATGGTTTCTTTGTTTTATAGTAATTTTGTTGCTTCAGTGGCTATTTGCCATCAAACCTGGTTCATTTATTATTTTATTTTCACAAAGATCTTCTCTCATGAACGGTATTCTTTCATTTCAAATCTTTATCTCATATTTGCTCTGCTGTTAGTGGTCAAGTTTGTACTAATGTTTTCACTTGCCTTTGTCTTACTCTTTCTATGAAAAGATGTATTACTGTCTATCAGGTTGGTACTAAATCGCAATTCAGTTAATCCCTTCTTTTCTCCATCTGTTTTTCCCCCTCAGTATTCCAGAATTGACTCTTAACACTGGCCTAAGCTTCCTGATAAAGTTAATGGGAAAAATGAAATTTGATATTATTATTCAAAGCCTAGGACCATCTGTTTGCCAATACTAGTGAACCTATAAAATTTTATGTATGAGTTATGCAGCTTAAATTTTCACTAATGAGCCTAAGCCTCAATTTATTTATTTATTTATTTCCAGCCCAATATCTTTTTATTTATTTATTTTTTGAAGGCTTTAAAAAAATTATTTCCCAATACAATTTTTTTTCTACTGTACAGCATGATGACTGTTACATATACATGTATACATTCTATTTTCTCACATTATCATGCTCCATCATAAGTGACTAGATATAGTTCCCAGTGCTACAATTTAATTTTATTTAATTGAAGTATAGTTGATTAAAAAAGTTGTGTTAGTTTTAGGTGTACAGCAAAGTGTGCAGTTATATACACACACTACACACACACACACACACATCTGTTCTTTTTTTTTTTCTTTTTTTTGCCTGCCGCACTTGTAGCATATGGAAGTTCTTAGGCTAGGGGTGAAATCAGAGCTGCAGCTGCCAGCCTATACCACAGCCACAGTAACACCAGATCCAGCTGCTTCTGAGATTTACACCACAGCTTGCGGCAACACAGATCCTTAACCCACTGAGCAAGGCTAGGGATTGAACCCAATCCTCACAGAGACTACTATGTCAGGTTCTTAACCCTCTGAGCCATAATGAGAACTCCTGTATCTGTTCTTTTTTTTGGTCTTTTTGCCTTTTCTAGGGCTGCTCCCGCGGCATATGGAAGTCCCCAGGCTAGGGGTCTAATCAGAGCTGTAGCTACCAGTCTATGCCAGACCTACCACAGCTCACGGCAACACAGGATCCTTAACCCACTGAGCAAGGCCAGGGATTGAATCCCCAACCTCATGGTTCCTATTTGGATTTGTTAACCACTGCGCCATGACGGGAACTCCTTGTGTCTGTTCCTTTTTAGATTCTTTCCTGTTACGGATTATTACAGAATATTGAACATGGTTCCTTGTGCTGTACAGTAGATCTTTGTTGTTTGGCTATTTTATGTATAGTAGTGTGTATCTGCTAATCCCAACCTCCCAATTTATCCTTCCCCCCTTTCCCTTTCAGTAAGCATAAATTTTTCTGTGTCTGTGAGACTATTTGAGTTTTGTAAATAAGTACATTTGTATCATTTTTTAGATTCTGCTTATAAGTGTATAAGACATTGTCTTTCTCTGACTTCCCTTAATATGATAATCTCTAGGTCCATCCATGTTGCTGCAGATGACATTATTTCATTCTTTTTTAGGGCTAGGTAATATTCCATTATGTATATGCATATTTATAAGTTGACATTTAGGTTGCTTCTGTGTGTTGGTTGTTGTAAACAGTGCTGCTATGAACATTGGGGTGCTCTTTTTTAAAATTCTAACATGGATTTTATGTTTCTTGTCAACATTGTCAATAGTTTTGATAGATGAAACAGGTCTCTCCTGTTTCACTTGGTTTCACAAACCATAAAATAATGATCTTTACCATTTGAAGATATGAGATAAAGTTTTAAAAAGATAATCTAGTAATAGTAGGTTAGAGAAACCAGTTCATTTAGCAATTAATGTGATACTTCCATTTTGCTTGTAAATATCATTATGTTTGCATGCTATAGTGGCACTTTATTATGTTCCATTGATAATTTACTTTTCTAGATAGAGAACTTTAGAAATTTTTGTATTTATGAGAATTTTATTTGGAAGAGGAGCATGATAGTAGATTTTATAAATTTTGGTTGGCCAAAGGGGTGGAAGAAAAAATCATCTTTAAGCTGCAAATAACTAAAAACATTTTTGGTTTTGTGGAAGACAAGGTAGGTAGAACATAGACCTTGGTTCTTAATCTAGTGGTGCTGTAGAAAGCATCTGGGATTTGCCACAGTTCTTTTTGCACAACAACAACAACAATAATAAACTAACATCGATTGAGTGTTTAATGGGTTAGTTATTATATAAGATAATGTGCATTACCTAGTCAATCTTAGCAATAACTGTCTGAGGTAGGAACTTTTATAATGTTGTTATCAGTTTGCGGATGAGGGAAGGTCATCTGGCCTTAGAGAAGGTCAGTAACTTAGTTAAGATCACACAGCTCATAAGAGGCAGGTCTCTCTTCTCCTAAATCTGCCTCATAGTTATTGACTCTCAACTACTATTCTATGTTGATGATTCATTAAATGAGGATGATGATACTTGCCTATTTTGTATGGTGGTTATGAGAACCAAAAAACGTAGCATTACAAAAGAATGCCTAGAAATGTGCCTGATGTTTTCATTTTACTGGATAATTTTTTTTTTCTTTTGGCCGCCCACAGCATATGGAGCTCGGCCAGGGATCAGATCCAAGCTGGAGTTGTGACTTAGCTGTAGCTGCAGCCAATGCTGGTTCCTTAAACTAAGCCGAGCTGGGGATTGAACCTACGTCCCTGCTGCTGCAGAGATACTATTTATCCCCTTGTGCCACAGTGAGAACTCCTTTTGCCAGATAATTTTTGAGAAGCCAAAAAAAATCATTGAAATAGATATGCACATCTGTTACTTTTCTTTTTTCTTTTTCTTTTTTTTTTTTTTTTTAGGGCTGCATCCATGGCATATGGAGGTTCCCAAGCTAAGGGTTGAATTGGAGCTACAGTTGCCGACCTACACCACAGCTCACGGCAATGCCAGATCCTTAACCTACTGAGCGATGCCAGGGATTGAACCCGCAACTGATGGTTCCTAGTTGGATTTGTTTCCGCTGCACCACAATCAGAACTCCTGCATATCTGTTACTTTTAATCACTAAAATAAGTCAACCATATAAAATAAAATAAAGTAAAATAAAATAAAATAAAATAAAAATAAAAGTCGAGCAGATCAGTTCAACTATCTGCCAACTAGAAGACATGTTTTCTGTAGGTCCAGAGGATCAGTGGGCGAAAGGCAAAGGGAGGCAGAAATGTAGGAGGGTATTGAGTAATAATTGGATTGGATGATTTTTAGCAACCTGAATTCTTTCTGCTCTGAGGAAGAGTACATGTAAATAACATTGTGGCATCTTAAGATTCTTGCAACATCTATTTTTTCTTTGTAATGGCTGACTTTTATTTTATTCTAGGACCTCAAAATACCTAGATACACCCAAAACCTTTTCTTTAAATTTTAGCTTGGATCATTAACAATCACCACTCTTTAATTTTTTGCACTTAGAGTGAAAAAAAGTATATGGTTGCCTGGGAAAAACAGAGTTATGTATTCTGCTTTTCTCTCCCCAAGATAAAACAGAATTTTGGAGGGTACAGTGGGTAAAACAGCTTAATAGTATGTTGTCACATGCTTGTGCTTTTCTTGTGATTTTCCTTCAAATTTAGATTTCCTAAGTGTGTATTTTCAAAAGAAAGTTAATATAATTAGGAGTATGAAAGGTCATTTTTATTGTCTGGAGTATCACAGTTTTATGGCTCTCTGTACAGTTGGTTTCATTCTCTGACATTGTTTTTCTCAACAAGCATTTATAGGTAGAGTATGGGTTCAGTGCTAGAGAGGCAGAGATAAGAGGCTGCTAAGGAGCTGACAGTCAAATTGGAGAAACACATGCATATAGTGGAGTGTAGCAAGGATAGGGCAGCTTAGGGTGTGCCTTACAGGAAAGCTTCAGAGGGTTGTGTAGCCTGGTCTGGATTTTAGGTAAGGCTGCCTGGAATATCTGAGTTGGGTTTAAAGAAGGCAAGAGGGACATCTTAGAGGTATGAAAATTTGAAATTGTAAATCTTTACCCAGTGGCAGCTCCTTGTCGCTCTGAAACATGCAAAAACCCAAAGTAGTTGTCATTTTTACAGGTAATTACTTGTAAATAAAGCACTCATTGTGAACTTATTTTTACTTTATATATGGTGCTTGTGGTTTTTAAGATAGCAGATTAAAAGGAGTACTTTAGAATTGAAATGGTATAAGCATATATGCTGATAATGACATTGAGATTGCTGATATGATACCAGTGAAGAAATGGGTTTTATGGGTCTAAAAACCATAGGTAGTAAAGGAAAACCAGCCTTACACACCTACTTAGCTTTAGGTATCAATTGTATTTCTAATAGTATAGAATAGTAATGGAAGTTTGTCATGTTCTCTCTTACAAGAAAAGATTAAATATATGGTCTGTATAGTACATTTTTGAAAGTTTTATCTTAGAAAGATTTTTGATATGAAATAGTATGAAAAACAGAGGGTAAGGACTTAGTTATCAAATCATTTCTTTAAAAAAACTAGACTCTTATTTATTTATTTGGCTGTGCCTGTGGCATGTTCCTGGGCCAGGGATCGAACCCACACCACAGTAATGACCTGGGCTGCTACAGTGACAACATAGGATCTTTAACCTGCTGTGCCACAAGGGAACTCCTCAAATTGTTTATCCAAAATGATTGATTTCCATAGGGCTTTAAATAACCTTAAATTTAATTTTCTTATATATTCTTTAATGGGATACTAGACAGAGTTCAGCATAGGATTGCTAAATAATATTGCCTAGAAATTACTTGCTTATGTAAGATATCAGGGCAGAGTTCCTGACCATTGGGTATCAGGCATTTTTAGAGAGTATAGGCCAGGTTGTCTTTCTGTTCTGGATGGCTTATGGTTGTGGTCTCTTTCAGCATTAGTATCATCATCTTGAAAGCCTTCAGGGAGACTCTAAGCCCTGTTAGATATCTCTCATGTGTGCTTTCAGAGTATCATATTTTCCTCCCTGTATTCCTTTGTGACACTAATAACACTTCATTGTAGGTTATCTGTTTCTGCTTTAGAGTATAGGCTTTTCAAGAGCAAAAACTATTTCATTCAGGGCTCTGAAATAGGTCTCCCCTAGGTTTGAATTTTGGCTCGGTATGGCATTGGGGAAGTTATGTATAAAATGGGGATACTCTTACTGCATAGGATTATTTATCTTGAATAAGTTGATTAATGTAGAGGAGATATGACATAGTTCCTGGCACATACTTAAGTTCTCATAAATGTTTCCTTTTTCTTTCTTTCATTCTTGTTGAGTCTGGCACTTAGTAGTAGGATTTTCTGTAATACATTTTAAGTGATTTTGTAAACTATATTAAAGCCGAATTGGATCTATCATTAATCTTATTACATGAAAATCTCTTAAAATAAGTAGTAACTGGTATGTTAAAACACAGTCTTTGAGCTAGATGGCAGCAAGTTATGTGGTCTCCAAATCAGATTACCAGCCTGAAAAATTTTCTCCAGTCCATGTCCGGTTTGTAATTGTCATGATGGCAGAAGGTTTAAAGTAGGTGGAAAAGATTGTAGAGTTCCTTTTCCTGGGTTTGCTGCTTTTTGACCTTGTTCACTTGTGTTGGTGGCTATGCTCCTTATTGCCATTATCTTGATCTTTTTTGTGATGGGATTGTTATTGATCTATTTCTTGGGGTGACAAGAACCCTGAATCTGACAGGCTTACTAGCTGTGCAACCTTGGGCAAGTAACCTTATTTCTGGATTTATGTATCTGTATAATGAAAGTAATAATACCTCATCACTCTGTGAAATTTAAGAAATAAGTGCCTCGTATATAAAAATTGCTCCATAGATGGTAGGTATGAATCCTCAGCACTCCCTATTTATTAGCAACTTTATTTGATAGAAGCAGACCAAGAAATAGGATGAGGGAGAACTGAATGGCCTGGGGAATTATGGCAGAGATTTTGTATCAGCACTCTTTTTTTTTTTTTTTTAAGTGATTTTTATTTTTTCCATTATACCTGGTTTTCTCTTGATCTCAGATGGGAGACACGGAAGGGGAGGGCCTGAGGCTTTACGTGAAGGCTGATGGGTGGAACCAGGTTGAAACAGATGTGGTATAACATCTGTATTCTGGCATAAAACTCATAAGCTGGTTGGGTGATTTTTAATTTAATTATTATTATTTTTTTTGTCTTTTGTCTTTTGTTGTTGTTGTTGTTGTTGTTGTTGTTGCTACTTCTTGGGCCGCTCCCGGGGCATATGGAGATTCCCAGGCTAGGGGTTGAATCGGAGCTGTAGCCACCAGCCTATGCCAGAGCCACAGCAACGCGGGATCCGAGCCGCGTCTGCAACCTACACCATAGCTCACGGCAACGCCGGATCGTTAACCCACTGAGCAAGGGCAGGGACCGAACCCGCAACCTCATGGTTCCTAGTCGGATTCGTTAACCACTGCGCCACGACGGGAACTCCTAATTTAATTAATTTTTAAAAATTTAATTTGTTTTTTAGTTATTAAAATGCTTACAGCACTTAACTACTAACTTGATTAGAGAATGAATAAGCTGAGTACAACTTATTTAGGGCTCCTGGGCTATCAAATTGTTCCTTTGTGATAATGTGTTAAGACATTTCTAAGAATGAAGTATTTTGTCTCCCTCTTCTCTCCTTTAGTACCACAAGCTGTTGAGATCTATACTGCTGCTGTTCCTAATAGGAGCTGCCATTTCATTACATCTTTATTGTTTGCAGGGCATCATGTTAGGTGCTGTGGAGGAATGTAAAAAGTATAAGGCATAAACTGTATTTTAGGAACTTTACTGCAGCGAGGAAAGTGATATATACATGTGTTAAAAATAACTGACTTTCAAAAAGGGCTGAATTCCTGAATCAAACATCTTATTGTCTGAGCCCAATATTCCTAGCATCATTTGTTTAAGATAAATAGTTTTTCTGGGATGGGGGTATGCGCTGGGGGTTTCGGATGGAAATGCTATAAAATTGGGTTGTGATGGTTGTTGTACAACTATAAATGTAATAAAGTTCATTGAGTAATAAAAAAGATGAATAGTTTTGCTAGAAAAAAGTCTTAGGTTGTTGTATATGCTGATGTCAAAAATGGATAGAAGAATTAGAAACTGAAGTTTCTTTTTTTTTCATTTTTTTTATTACTCAAATGAATTTATCACATCTGTAGTTGTATAATGATCATAAAAATCCAGTTTCACAGGATTTCCATCCCATAGCCCAGGCACATCCCCCCCCCCCCCCCCCGCCAAACTGTCTCCTCCGGAGACCATAGGTTTTTCAGTGTCTGTGAGTCAGTATCTGTTCTGCAAAGAAGTTCCGTCTGTCCTTTTTTCAGATTCCACATGTTGGTGAAAGCATTTGATGTTGGTGTCTTATTGTATGGCTGACTTCACTTAGCATGATAGTTTCTAGGTCCATCCATGTTGCAAAAAATGCTGGTGTTTTGTTCTTTTTAATGGCTGAGTAATATTCCATTGTGTATATGTACCACATCTTCTGGATCCACTCCTCTATCGATGGACATTTAGGTTGTTTCCATGTCTTGGCTATTGCAAATAGTGCTGCAGTGAACATTGGAGTACATGTGTCTTTGTGGAAACTGAAGTTTCTGACTGATGTTTTTTCATCTTATTTGAAAATCTGTATTAGAATTGTCCTGATTCCTTCATTTATATCTTCTAAGAATTTTAAAAAATTATCTGTAAATCTTAAAGTGTCATCACTTTGGCACCTTCAAATGTGATCATTGAAAAGTTGGTTAGTTATTATTCTAAGTATCTTTTTAGGGTAGATTGAGTTAAATCATCATCATTTATATATTTTCCTATACCAGTATTTTACCTTAATTTATGTATCATTTGGAAAAAAATCATCGTTAGTGCTATATTTATTGTTAAGTCTGTAATGTATTTTATACTTAAATGGTACACATTTTGATCAAAAGAAGCATTGCCACCCTTCCTCTTCCCCCTATTGTAACTTGACTTACATTTGGATATAAGAGAATCTCTAATCAGAATGCTCTAGGGAGTTCCCATTGTGGCTCTCAGCAGGTTAAGAACCTGTAGTCTTCCTGAGGATGCAGTTCTATCCTTGGCTTCTTAAGGACCCAGCGTTGCTGTAAGCTGTGATGTAGGTTGCAGATGCAGCTTGGGTCCCAAGTTGCTGTGGTATAGGCCAGCGACTGCAGCTCCTATTGGACCCCTGGCCTGTGAACTTCCATGTGCCACAGGTGCAGCTGTAGAGAGGAAAAAAAAAAAAAAAAAGAAAAGAAAGAAAAATGGAATGCTCTTGCCTTACATGTTCCTGTTGCTGACTTCTTATTATTCAGATCTCAGCTCTTTTGAAAAATTTTCTCTGAGTTTTTCCCAAACCACGTGATCTGAAGTGGTCTTGATGCTCTCAGCCTGCTCTGCTATGTCTGTGTTTTAATTCAAAATACTTATCCCTATCATAAAAACTTCCTTCCTCCCTTTTCACTTTTGTTACTTCTAGAGCTTTAAAAAATGCACTTAATAAAATTTTATTATTATAGAATGAAACAGATATTCTTTCCCCTAGTAGCTTTATGACTTTCTTGAAAGTTTATTTCACTTCATTATGCCTTGGTTTCTTCCTTTGCAAAGTGGGTGGGAGATGGAAGAGGAAAGAGACTGAATTAGGTTATTCCTAAAATCTCTACAATTTAAAGGCTTGCTGTTAGCTTGATGTGAGCTTGAGTTCTGTTCTAATGGTGTTGATGAAGTTGTGCTGAGCTACTTAATTACCTTCTTACTCTGTCCTCTTTTAAAACCAATAGTGTTTATTTGTATTTGTAAAATTACTGACAGCATGGGAGAGTTAACTCTGATTGCAGAATGAAGTTTCCTGGTATATCTAGATTATTAGATTAGATCTGCAATATGATTTGTGTTTTGATGATCAGATTAATTAAGGTAAGTTCTGTGGCATATCCAAGTACTAGGTTGAACTGATCTTTCTGGTATTTACTCTAAATATCAGGAAATTTGTTATCTCATCTTTTAAATTAATTTTAATTATGAGAGTTGTGATTTCCATGAAATGAACCTTGAGGTAATATTCATATAAATAAAATGAAAGTTTACATTAAAAGTAATTTTTGTAGTAATTTCTGGAAGGCAGTGAGAATTGTAGATACAAATTAGTTTTTCATTTGATCCATGTGACCAGAAATTTAGACAATTGGCTGTTGTAATCTTCACTTGGAAAAGCTTTATATAATGAACAAAAACATTTGTAAAGGAAATGAGCAGACAATTGAGGAAGTACAACCTATAAGCAACTGTCAGAAGAATGTTAGATCTTCTCAGTAGTCAAGTAAATGATTATTAAAGCAAAATGGAATACTGTTTTATACTTATTTCAAATTTTGAAAATAGTAATATGATATGCTAGTTAGATTTTACTAAAGGAAGCATATTCGAATATTGGTAGTGGATTGTAATTTGATATCTAGAATTGTAAGACTATAACCTTTTCATAAACTGTTGATTCAGTAATTCCACTTCAGAGAATCTCCTAAAGAAATAAGTATAGATAAAAGAAAGGAAAATGTAAAAAAACAGGTTTTATGCATGAGAATATTCAGAGCACATTATTTATAGTGGAAGCATAATGGAAGCAACTTAAATTTCCAACAATTGGAGATTTTAAGTTAAGATACGTCTATTGGGAGAATCATTATGTAGCATGAAAATAATTACAAGGATTGTGTTAGCATAAGGAGATGCCTTTACATTTAAAGAAGGGTGAATATAACCATTCGAAATATATAATAAAAAGATCAGGAATGCCCTAAAATGGTAATTGTGTTAGCTCAATAGGATTATGGACATTTTCTAAATTTATGTAACTTTTATAATGAAAAATAATATCAGATTTTGCTAGCTGTGATAATTTTGTTAGTATAAGTAGGGTTGCCAGATTTAGCAAATAAAAATACACACAAAATTTGGGCTGTACTTATACAAAAAATTATTATTTTTCTGAAATTCAAGTTTAAACTAAATGTTTGATGTTTTATCTGACAACCCCAAGTGTAAAAACATTTTGGTTATAATTGAATATTGTTGAGAAAGGTTGGGACACTCTGCTTCCCAAATAATTTTAACTGTTGTTTTAAATTAGATGTTAAAGTTAACTTTTTTTAAAAAAAAAAACTGTAGAATTACTTAGCTTGAAAAATTACTCTTGTGGTCTCATTTTTTTTTTCAGGACTAGTTTTTGAGTGATGCTTTAATGAAATGTGTTTCAGTATTTTAAAGAGCAATTTAAAAATCTTACTGCTTAACAAAAGCATGATGATATTGGATGCTGCCTGTTTACCTTAGATGTGTGTCACTGGGAAGGTGCTTTCCCTGTAGCTAACTTATTAATATAATGTTTGAGAGGTCAAGGAAATTAGAATAACGAGGGAAGGGGATATGGGATTACAACTGCTTGGCTTTGAAAACTGGAACTTTTAGTAAGATTAATATTTGAAGTGAAAATAAGATATTTGTAAGAGGGTCCAACAGTTTTCTAAATCTTGAAATAGATAATCTTCCCACAGAGTAAGATGTCAGGACTTTTTGGATTGAAAAATATATGCAATTTTGGGGTCTAACTAAAGATAAATCGTATGAAGATGAAGATCAATTTTGTAATCATCATTGATAGAGTGAATGTATTCAATCAAGGCCTTTGAGTTACTAGGCACTGAGTGGACAGATGAGAGATGCTACCTTCATGGGATGTATAGTTTAATGTGGATGTAGGCAGTTACCATGTTCTGTGCTAAGTACAATGATGGGGGCCGTTTGAGCTGCAGTGGTGGCTCAGAGGATGTGGGGGATGGTAGCCTTACCCAGAAGAGAGATTCTAATATGAGAAGGAGTAGGAGTTAGCCAGGGAAACTGATGCAGAAAAGTCCACAGTGGCAGAGAAGAACATGGCAAATCTGAAGAATGAAGAAAAGGAAGTTCGGTATGGATTGCACAGCACTGTGTATGAGGGAGGAGGGAGAGCACCTGGAGGCGAATGAGGCCATATGATGCTGGGTCTTACAGATCATTTGAGCAGTTTGGGCTTTATTCTAAGGATAATGCAGCATCAGATTTTGTTCTAGGCAGATTATGTTGGCTTAGGTGTGTAGCATGAGTTTGGAGGGAAGTTTCAGGCTAGAGTCAGGGTGACAATTTAGAAAATTACTTCAGTAATCCAGGTAGATGAACTAGGGTGAAAGTAGTGAGGTTGGAGAGGAGTAGACAGAGCTAAGACATTTTTGTGAGGTAAAATAATTAGGTCTTTGTGATATATTGGATTAGGTGTGAGAGAGGAGTCATCATTCTAGGGCAGCTTTGCAAGAGGGATTAAAGGAGGAACAGAGTTTTGGGGGAGAAAATACAAGTTCAGGGTTTTACGTCTATGAGGCAAATATTGTAGATGTCTGAAGGCAACTTGATGGATGGTTATAAAACGTGAGAAAGATGTCTGGGTTTGAAACGTGCTAATTGAGACTAGATGAATAGAGTAGGAGACGCGCGAATAGAATCCTGAGGAACTCTCTTTTAAGGAAGGAAGAGGAACTTATTTTTAAAAATGATTGTTTCTAAAAACATACCCATTTATATATATTTCTTCTGTTTGTGTTTTTTGTGTTTGTTTTGCTATGTGTCTTTCCTCTGTTAGATGGTAAACCCTTTAAGAGCAGGACTGTGTCTCTTGTTTCACCTCTCTGTGCACAGTACTTGGCACATAGGGTATAGTCTACAAATATTTGTGGAATGAATAATTACTGTTTTCTCTATTACTCCTTTTGTTCCTCATTTGAGTCTTTTAGTTGTGGGCTATCATTTCTGCACTCTCTGTTCTATTTTAGGAGCAGTTTTTCCTCTTTAAATCAGGGTCAGTATGTTTTAACTTTTCATTTTGGAAAATTTCAAACTTAGAAGAAGAGAAAATAGGTTACTTAATATCTATGTAACAATCTAAACTAAACAATTATATTTTCCATCTTTGCTTCGTGTCTTTTTTTTTTTCAGATTACAGAAATTGATTTATTTTTATCACTAAATAGTTGATATATCTCTCGAAAGTAAGAACATTTTCTTTTTTTTCTTTTTAGGCCCATGCAGCTTATGGAGATTCCCAGGCTAGGGGTCGAACTGGAGCTACAGCTGCCGGCCTACACCACAGCCACAGCAACGTCAGATCCGAGCTGTATCTGCGACCTACACCACAGTTCACCACAATGCTGGATCCTTAACCCACTGAGCAAGGCCAGGGGTCAAACCTGCAACCTTATGGTTCCTAGTCAGATTCGTTTCCACTGTGCCACAACGGGAACTCCAAGAACATTTTCTTACATAACCATATTCACATTCACACCTATATAAATTAACAATTTCTTAATATCATCAAAAACTCAGCCCATATTAAAATTTTGCCACTTATACCCAAAATGTCTTTGTGTTTACTACGGCTGCCGTAACAAAATACCACACACTGAATGGCTTAGATGACAGAGATTTATTCTCTCACATTTCTGGAAACTGTAAGTTCAAGATCAAGTTGTTGGCATGCTTTATTTCTCTTGAGGGTCTCTCCTCGGCCTGCAGATGGCTGCCTTCTCTCCGTGTCCTCACATGGTCTTCCCTCTGTGTGTGCACATTCCTGGGATCTCTGGGTGTCCAGATTTCCTTCTGAGAAGGACACCAGTTAGATTGGATTAGGGCCCAAACCCTAAAAGCCTCATTTTAACTTACCTTCCTAAAGGCCCTACCTCCGAGTATTATCACATTCTAAGGTATTGGGAGTTGGGGCTTCAACATATGAATTTTTGGGGGGAGAGGGCACAATTCAGCCCATAAAAATGTCTTTTATACTGCTGGTTTGTTCAAAGGAAGATTTAATCAAGGACTGTGCAACTGCATATAGTTGTCAATTTTTTATGCCCATTTTAATCTACATATATCTCCCACTTTTTCCTTTTTCTTTTCATGACTGTTGAGACACCTAGCCAGTTGTCCTGTAAAGGACGTTTTGAATTTGTCTCATTTATTTCATTGCTTTCTCTTTCCTGTAAGCTGAAAGCTAGATCTAAAAGTTTGTTTCAATTAAAACATTTTGGGCAGCAGTATTTTTAGTTGGTGCTGTGTGTATCATAATGCATTGTGTCTGGAGGCACATATCTCATTGTCCTACTCTTAGTAATGCTGAGATTGATCGCTGGGTAAAATAGTGACAGAATCAAATCATTTTATTATGAAGTTTTTTTTCCCTTTATCACCAACAAGTTATCTGTGGTACAGCACTTTAAGCGTCATATAGTTTTGATAATTGCTGTTTAGGGTAATGTGGTTGCCTGAATGCTATCAATAAGGTTTGTTAGGAATAGTGAAAATTTCTCATTTTTGGCTTTTTAGCATTTGAACCTCTTTCCTGGATTTGGCAATTTCCCCCAATTTATGAGTCAGAGCCTTCTTTTCACTAGAAAAACTGAAAATGTTAGATTCTTTATTCCAACCCCCTTTTCATCTAGGGCATTGCTGTGTACCTCGGTTCCATCAGGCAAATTACTTACCTCCAGTTTTGGACTGGAAGCTAAAAATATAAAGATGGCACTAGACAGAATCTGTTCTGGTGAGGGATTGTAGCAGTAGCCCCAATCTCATTTAAGAAGCAGCGGGGCAGTGGCTCTAAGTGTGGCACCCACCCAGTGTCTGGACTGTTGGTAGTGTGGGTTGTGCAAGCCGTAATGTCTGTGTCAGCAGCAGTGGTGTCATCACTGGAAAGGTTGAGGCATGTGTTTGGGCATGGTCTTGGCTGTGTGGCCTTTTATAAGTGTGGTCCTTGCTTTTCTGGAGATAACCTTTTTAATAAATTCTGTTTCTGCTTTGGTAGCTATAATTTCTTTTCCTTCTTAATAACTTAAAACTCTGGGAGAAATACTTTGAAGGGATAATTTAGATCAGAAGTTGGACCCAGTGTCACCTCAGGTCCTTTTTAAATTTGCAGTTATATTTGTCCACTCATTCTTAGTCTTTAAAAATCTTATTTTATTTATATTTTTGTTTCTCGTTTTTTGAGATATACTTTATCATTGGCCGTTAAGTTTTAGAAGTATTCGTTGCAAAAGTGTTCATTTTATGCCCACTGTGAGCTAAGCTGGAAATACAAGACGAATAATAATCTACCCTCAAGGAAGATAAATCAGATAGAGATGTTTTAGTTCAGATAAAGTGCATTGGCAATTCAAGTAGGAAGAAATCATTTGCAGTAGGAGGGATAGGAAATGATAAAAGAGGTTCGATTTGAGCTGGTTTTTTTTTTTTGAAGGCTTGGGAGTGTCTACAATAGCCAGATGAAAGAGGAAGGGGCCTTTAGGTAAAGGGAATAGCATGACCAATGGTAAGATGTTGAATATGTATATGAGGATATTTAGTCTATTAGAAATTAAAATGGGTAAGTTAGAATACTTATTTATTCATTAAAAATGGTGGTTAATAAATCCCTTGCTTATTATCATAAATGACATGTTTTTAATGAAAAGTATTTCTAAAACAAAACAATTTAGTGAGAAGACAACATAGTTTTACATTTTGCAACTCCCTTTAATGTCGGTCTTAGATTCTTATATCTGCTACTGCATTCACTCTACTGTTGTATGTTGTTTGGGATGAGGTATTTTATGAGAAGCTGGCCATTTTCCTGTACCTTTAAACACCACTTGTCTGGGGATGGGAGAAACTGAAAGTGTAGATGTTTGAAGGTCTTCCAGTGCATACTGTTTATCCAGAATTAATAAGGTAGACAGTGAAGATTTTGTGGGTGAGGTGAGATTTAAGATGAAGCTTGTAGACATTAGATAAACAGGTGGAAATAGAAAGGCTTTATTGTTGGGGCCAAATAGTATAAATAAAGTTGTGGAAAATGGCATTTCTCAAGATCAAAAGATTGAAACAGTAACCTTAAATTCAGGAGGGAGAACAAATTTAAAATGATCACTGTGTACTGGGATCTGGTAAAATCTAGAGGATAATATAAAGACCATGGTTCAACTGATTGGCTCATAATGTTGGGGAGTAATAGCAGTTCATCATTTATTGAGCTCTTTTTATGTGTCATTTCCTAATTTACACTAAATGTATTCATTCATTTAATCTGCAAATAACTCTAGAAAGTTGGTGTTATTATCATCATTTTATATATGAGAAACCTCAGGCACAGAGAAATTTTGTACTCACCTGAGATCACACTCTCAGAAAGTTGCAGACTTGGGATTTAAACTCAGGCTGTTGGATTCCAAGGCCTGTGCTTTTATGGAGCACACTAAATTGCCTATTAATTATTAAGAAATAAGATTATAGAAGGAGGATGGTATTAGCTTATGAAGGAATCTTAAAACAGAGGAATTTGAACTTGATACACTAGGTTCTCAATAAATGTTTGATTTTTTTCAGTTGAATTGATTTGAGAAGTTATAAAGTATTTATTGAGTGCCAGTATGTGTCAGCCATTGCGGCAGGGATATGAGGATGAATGTGGCAAAGCCTGCTAGTTGTCCCTCAGCAGCTGCCTTTCCTTTCTTCTGAAGTATAGCAGTCTAAGGTGAGCACATAGTCATCCATAGTAAAGACTACATCTCCCAGCCTTTCTTTCTTTTTTTTTTTTTAAAGATTTTTTTTATTAAAGTATAGTTGATTTACAGTGTTTGTTCAATTTCTGCTGTACAGCAAAGTGACCCAGTCATACATATATATATATATATGTATATATACATTCTTTTTTTTTTCAGTACTATCTTCCATCATGTTCTAACCCAAGAGATTGGGCATGGTTCCCTGTGCTGTACAGTAGGACCCCACTGTTTACCCATTCTAGATGTAATAGTTCGCATCTACAAACCCCACACTTCCCGTCCATCCCACTCCTGGGTATATATCCAGACAAAACTTTCATTCAAAAAGGTACATGCACCCCTATGTTCACCCCAGCCTTTCTTGAAAGCTGGAGTGGCCATATAACTAAGTTCAGCACCAGGGATGTAAGTGCAAGTATCGTGGTGACTTGTTGGGACTTGGTTTAAGTGATAGATTGTTTATGTCCTTTTTCTTCTATTTTTCTTTTTTTCTTTTGGTTTGGTCCTTTCCTCAGTCTTACTGCCTGTAAAATACCAAAGGAAAAGGTGTTAAAAGGAAGAGAATAGAATCTTTTTGAATGGAAATTCTTAGAAGGAATTACATAGAAGTTGGCTGCAATGGCAGAACATGAAGGGGAAAACTATTGGTCATAGGAATTAAAATTTGGTTTGGGCAGTAAGAATATTAAAAATGTGTGGAAAACTATTAGATTAGTAGTGCTCAGTTAGTAAGTTTGAATCTGTTGATCCTGGAGCAGCAGACACCCCTACTCCCAACCTGGCATTCTCAGGAAATTCAAACTCTTTAAGGATGCTTGGCCAGAGGGTTATGATTATCTGTCTATTCATTTGAAATATAAACAGTCCTTGGGAAGAAGTGGCAACATGGCTTTCAAGCCCAGTTTTATCTTCTTGCTTTAACCCCACGATGCTATTTTTTAAAATTTCTTTAAAATTTTTGAATAAATGATTTTTCAAGAACTTTTAGTATTATAGAAAAATTGAGCAGAAAGTACAGTTTCCATATACCACCCCCCCTCCCTATGCACAGCCTCCCGACTATCAATACCAGGCATCAAAGTGAACATTTGTTGAAACCGATGAGCCTACATTGACACATCATATTCACCAAAGTCCAAAGTGTACGTTGGAATACACTCTTAGTTTTGTACATTTTATGAGTTTGGGTATATAACAACGTGTATCTACCACTATAGTATCATTCAAAATAGTTTTACTTGGAGTTCCCATTGTGGCACAGGAGAAACAAATCCAACTAGGAACCATGAGGTTGCGGGTTTGATCCCTTGCCTTGCTCAGTGGGTTAAGGATCTGGCGTTACCATGACCTGTGGTGTAGGTTGCAGATGTGGCTCAGATCTCGTATTGCTGTAGCTGTGGTGTAGGCTGGTAGCTGTAGCTCTGATTGGATTCCTAGCCCTGGTACCTCCATATGCTGCGGTGGGTACGGCCCTAAAAAGTAAAAAAACGGACAACCCCCCCAAAAAAAAACCCAAAATAGTTTTACTGCCCTAAAAATCCTCTTTGCTTTGCCTTTTCATCCCTCCCTACCTCCTGACCTCTGCTAACCAATGATCTTTCTTTTCCCTCCATAATTTTATACTTTCTTAGAATGTTATACTGTTGGAGTCGTACATTACATGGTATTTTCAGATTGGCTTCCTTCTCTAGTATTAAGAACTTAAACTACTTCTGTGTTTTTTTGTGTCTTTATAATTCATTTCTTTTTAGCACTGAATAATATTCCATTGTCTGGATTATTTATTATTTGTTTATCCATTCACCTACTGAAGGACATCTTGGTTGCTTTCATGTTTCAGCGATTAGGAATAAAGCTGTTGTAAACATACACGTGCAGGAGTTCCCGTCGTGGCGCAGTGGTTAACGAATCCGACTAGGAACCATGAGGTTGCAGGTTCGGTCCCTGCCCTTGCTCAGTGGGTTAACGATCCGGCGTTGCCGTGAGCTGTGGTGTAGGTTGCAGACGCGGCTGGGATCCCGCGTTGCTGTGGCTCTGGCGTAGGCTGGTGGCTACAGCTCCGATTCAACCCCTAGCCTGGGAATCTCCATATGCCGCGGGAGCGGCCCAAGAAATAGCAACAACAACAAAAGACAAAAGACAAAAAAAAAAAAAACAAAACAAAAACATACATGTGCAGGTTTTGTATGGGCATAATTTTGCAGCTCCTTTGAGTAAGTACCAAAGAGTGTGATTGCTGGATCGTACGTTAAGAGTACGTTTAGCTTTATGAGACACTACCAAATTGTCTTCCAAAGGGACTGTATCATTTTGGATTTCTGCCAGAAATGGCTGCGAATCTGTGTTGCTCCACATTCTTGTCAGCATTTGGTCTTGTCAGTATTCTGGATTTTAGTCATTCTGATAGGTATGAAGTAAATCTCACTGTTTTAACTTGCATGACCCTGGTGACTTGTGATGTGGAACATCTTTTCATATACTTATCTGCTATCTGTATATCTTCTTTGGTGAGGTATCTGTTCAGATCTTTTGCCCATTTAAAAAATCAGGTTGTACATTTTCCTATTATGCTGTTATTTTGATACCTTTTTCTTTTTTTTCCTCCTATAGATAATATGAGAGACATTGTGTCCTAGTGATTAAAAATATTTAAGTCCCTTAGAATCAGGATGACTGTTACAGAATCCCGTCTTCTTCATTTAATAGCTGTGTGACTTTGTGAAAGTTACATAAACTCTTAGTGCCTCAGATTCTTTCTTGGTAAAAGAGAGGTTAATAATATGATAGTTACTGAATTGATACATATAAAGGGCTTGGAGTAGGGCCTGACCTGTAGTAAGTAGTTAAAAAAGGTTAGTGCATAGTATTTATTATTCTGTCATTTCGTGTAGTTATCATCAGTTGCTGCTCTTTACTGCATTCCCTCTAGAAAGCTTCTTCTAAACTTATTCACACTAATTTATTTATGATTTTTAGGATACTTATATTTTCAGTCTTTATTGAATTTTAAAAAATCACATTGAGGGAGTTCCCATCATGGCTCAGCGGTAATGAACCCAACTAGTATCCTTGAAGACACGGGTTTGATCCCTGGCCTTGCTCAGTGGGTTAAGGATCTGGCATTGCCCTGAGCCGTGGCATAAGTTGCAGATGTGACTTGGATCTGGCATTGCTGTGGCTGTGGTATAGGCCAGAAGCTGTAGTTCTGATTCCACCCCAGCCTGGGAACTTCCATATACTGTGGATGAGGCCCTAAAAAGACCAAAAAACCACATTGGAAGAGAAGAGGTAAAATTGTCACTGTATGCAGATGACATGATACTATATATAGAAAACCCTAAGGATTCAACCCAAAAACTACTCAAACTGATCAACAAATTCAGCATAGTAGCAGGATATAAGATTAACATTGAGAAATCAGTCCATTTCTGTATACTAACAATGAAATATTAGAAAAGGAATACAAAAATACAATACCTTTTAAAATTACACCCCAAAAAATTAAGTACCTGGGATAAACCTGACCAAGGAGGTGAAAGACTTATATGCTGAAAACTATAAAACATTAATCAAGGAAATTAAAGAGGATTCAAACAAATGGAAAGATAGTCCATGCTCCTGGGTTGGAAAAATTAATATTGTAAAAATAGCCATACTACCGAAAGCAATCTACAGATTCAATGTAGTCCCTATCAAATTGCCCATGACATTTCATGACAGTTTTCACAGAACTAGAACAAACAATCCAAAAATTTATATGGAACCACAAAAGACCCAGAATTGCTAAAGCAATCCTGAGGAACAAAAACCAAGCAGGAGGCATAACTCTCCCAAACCTCAGGCAATATTACAGAGCCATAGTCATCAAGACAGTGTGGTACTGGTACCAAAACAGACATACAGACCAATGGAACAGAATAGAGAACCCAGAAATAAACACAGACACCTACAGTCAATTCATCTTCAACAAAGGAGGCAAGAATATAAAATGGGAAAAACACAGTCTTTTCAGTAAGTGGTGCTGGGAAAACTGGACAGCCGCATGTAAATCAATGAAACTGGAACGCACCCTCACACCATGCACAAAATATAACTCAAAATGGCTTGAACACTTAAATGTAAGACAAGACACCATCAAACTCCTAGAAGAAAACATAGGCAAAACATTCTCTGATTATCAACCTTACAAATGTTTCTCAGGTCACTCTCCCAAAGCAACAGAAATAAGAGCAAAAAGAAACCAATGGGACCTAATCAAACTGACAAGCTTTTGCACAGCAAAGGAACCCCACAAGAAAACAAAAGGATAACTTATAGAATGGGAGAAAATAGCTTCAAATGATGCAGCTGACAAGGCCTTATCTCTAAGATATACAAACAACTTATACAGCTCAGTACCAAAAAAGCCAACAGCTGAATTGAAAAATGGGCAAAAGACCCCACAGACATTTCTCCAAAGAAGATATACAGATGTCCAAGAAACACATGAAAAAATGCTCAACATCCCTGAGTATTAGAGAAATGCAAATCAAAACTACCATGAGATACCACCTCACACCAGTCAGAATGGCCATCATTAATAAGTCCACAAATAATAAATGCTGGAGGGAGTGTGGAGAAAAGGGAACCCTCCTGCACTGTTGGTGGAAAAGTAAATTGGTACAACCACAATGGAAAACAGTATTGAGGTTCCTCAGAAAACTAAATATAGAACTACCATATGACCCAGCAATCCCACTCTTTGGCATATATCCAGACAAAACTTTTCTTGAAAAAGACACATACACCTGCATGTTCATAGCAGCACTATTCACAATAGCCAAGACATGGAAACAACCTAAATGTCCATTAACAGATGATTGGATTAGGAAGATGTGATATATGTATACACAATACTACTCAGACATTAAAAAAAAAAACAAAATAATGCCATTTGCAGCACCATGGATGGAATGAGAGAGACTCTCATACTAAGTGAAGTAAATCAGAAAGAGAAAGACAAATACCATATGATTTCACTTATATCTGGAATCTAGTACAGGGCACAAATGAACCTTTCCCCAGAAAAGAAAATCATGAACATGGAGAACAGACTTGTGGTTGCCAAGAGGGAGGGGGAAGGAGTGGGATGGACTAGGAACATGGGGTTAATAGATGCAAACTATTGCCTTTGGAATGGATAAGCAATGGGATTCTGCTGTATAGCACTGGAAACTATGTCTGGTCACTTGTGATGGAGCATGATAGATACTGTGAGAAAAAAGAATGTATACATGTATGTGTGACTGGGGCACCTTGGTGTGCAGCAGAAAACTGACAGAACACTGTAAATCAGCTCTAATGGAAAAATAAACATCATTATAAAAAAAAATAAAAAGACCAAACAAAATCACATTGATCCCACATAAGCATATTCTTTTGGTAAGATATTCAGTACATGGGTATATGTAGTAAAAATGGAAGTTCCCGTGCATGTAACATCCCTTCCACCTACTTCCTCTTCTCTTTCTGGGTGTTAAGTACTGTTAAGAGTAGGTTGAGCTTGAGTAGATTGGCCTGAGACGTTCCATATTAAAAATATTTTAAAATCTGAAGTCTTTTGGCAACTGTTCTTATCTGGAGTCTCTTGGAGCAGAGATGCTTCATGAAGCTCTGCTGTGTTACTCTCTTGTACTCCTCTCAGGACTTCTTTGTAGGAAACATTCCCAGACTAACACCTACTGCTTTTTATTGATTTCTTCCATTTGTGGTAGTCGAGGTATTTCATTTTTAATTTCAGCACTTGTATGCTGAGAATGTCCACCTTAATTAAGAAATGCTCATCCTAAGTGGTATGGAAAGTGATACCACAGGTCATTCAAGGTTGGGGTGGAATTGTGGCCAACCTTCCCTGCTCATAGTGACATTTGCTCTACAGGGCAATAGTTCTTTGTAGGCACCGTTGAAATGTGATTGTAGGGCTAGAAGGAATGAGGGGGGATCTGTCATTGGTCTCTTCCCATCTCCTGTTTCTGATGACAGGACCTGGGAAATGTAAGGAGACCTGGAGATACCTTATAGTCTTTCTGATCTAACTTCATAGCCTACTGGATAGGTACTGTTAAATATCTCAATTGAGATGCGGAGAACTGTATGCTGCTTGCTTTGGTAATTATAAAGCTAAAGTACATTGAAGAATAATTTAAAACAATTTCTTTTAGGTTTTGCTTATAATTGAAGTGATTTTTTGGCTTTATTTAAAGAAATGTAAAATTATATATTCAAATAAGTATTTCTTAAAAATTTCCACCTTTATTTTAAATTCCTCGGTAGTATGTTATCATTGCAACGTATTTAAAAGATGAGTAAAAATAAAAAGGTGAAATCTACTTCTCATACATTGTTTACTAAATACAGACATTGAAGAAGAAATAAAATAGACTTAGTGTATTTTGGATATCTTTCTGTGACAGTTCTATGGTAGCAAAATACCACGTAATTTATTTAACTGTTTCCTTATTATTAGATGTTTAGGTCCACCCCTCCCCATGCCCCAGAGCAAATCTAATATGTGTGGTCTTGTAATTGTATTTTCACGTACTGATGGCTATTTATCTGGGGCAGAGTTTTGTGGATGGATCACTGGATCATTGCGTACCTTTACTTTAAAGTTTGGTTAAAATTAAAAAAAAATTTAATATGGTTATATGTCGACTTGTCGATTTTTTGGGGGGGCCTCTAATGGTCTAACTCAATTTGGTAGAGATGAAAGATGTTTCATTAAACAGTGAAAGATGTTTATCAAATAGAATATTGTAGGTAGAAACTCCCAAGGAAATGTCTACATAGTTGAATTTCAGGTAGGTGAAAATGTAAGGATAGCTAATCTCTCAAAATAACGGCTAATACTCACTTTTTCATTTTCATTAAAAATTAAGTGGAAATAATTTCTGAAAGACTCAGTGACATTTTGGCAAGCAGTTACATCATTTTAAACTGCTTTCTAGAGAGAAATGTAGTAATTGTAGTCAGTGTTTTGATTTAAAAAATAATGAACGCATATGTTAAAATTTAAACAGTTTCAGAGTGTCTTTATTTCCTGCATAGTGCTCTACTCCCATCCCACTGCAGCCTGCAGAAGAGCTACTCAGCTTAATTAGAGGATAATTTCCTAATTTGTCATTAATATCCATGTACTTTTTTTTGAAAAAAATTGAGGTATAGTTGATTTACATTATTAAATACATTATATAAGTTTCAGATGTACAATATAGTGATTCACAAATTTTAAAGTTTCTATTCCATTTGTAGTTATAAAATATTGGCTATATTCCCTGTGAGAGAGAGAGGTTAATTGTAGACAGACAAGTTAAGAGTGCTATTTCCTATTTTTCCCCTTCCAGCATGAAAAAAATCATTTGAAGTGTCACATGTACCAAAAGATTTCTTATGCTGTTGCCAGCAAGCCCTTAATGACTAGGGGGAATTCAAATGATATGTTTTATGTAATCGTAACCAATAAAAAATTTTCTAAAAGCTTGAAAAAAAAAAAAAAACTTCAGTGTAGTATATCCTTGTACCTTATTTTCTACACAGTAGTTTGTACTTCTTAATCCCCTACCCCTGTGTTGCCCCTCTTTCGTTCCCTTCCCCCATTAGTTTGTTCCCTGTTTCTATGAGTTGGGTTTTTGTGTGTGCGTTTTTGGTACATTCACTAGTTTGTTTTATTCTTTAGTTGCACATATCAATTATATCATACAGTGTTTGTCTTATTTCACTCACCATAATGCCCTTCAGGTCCATCCGTGTTGGCTGCAAATGGTAAAATTTCATTTTTAAAAAAATTTTTTAGAGTTCCTGTCATGGCGCAGCAGAAACTAATCTGACTAGGAACCATGAGGTTTTGGGTTTGATCCCTGGTCTCATTCAGTTGGTTAAGGATCCAGCATTGTCATGAACTGTAGTGTAGGTTGAAGACTGGTTTGGACCTGATGTTGCTTTGGCTATAGTGTAGGCCGGCAGCTGTAGCTCTGATTCAACCCCTAGCCTGGGAACCTCCAATGCCACGGGTGTGGCCCTAAAAAGAAAAAAAGAAAAATTTTTTTGTTATTATGGCTGATTAGTATTCCTCTGTGTGTGTGTTAAGTGTATAACACACTTTCTTTAGTCATTTATCTATTGATGGGCACCTAGGTTGTTTCTATATCTTGGCAATTGTAAATAATGCTGCTGTGAACGTTGGAGTGCATGTATCTTTTTGAATTAGTGGGTTTTTTTTTTCAGACATATACCCAGTGGTGGGATCACTGGGTCATTTGGTAGTTCTGTTTTTTGTTTGTTTGTTTAGATTTTTTTTATTTTTAAAAAATCTTTATTGGTGTATAATTGATTTTCAATATTGTATTAGCTTCTGGTCGTTCTATTTTTAATTTTTGAGGAACCGCTATACTGTTTTCCACAGTGGCTGCACCATTTTACAGTCCCACCAACAATGTGCAAGGGTTCCCTTTTCTCCACATCATTGCCAATGTTTGTTGTTTGTGGTCTTTTTGCATACCCATGTACTTTTATTCTCCTTTGTATTTGACCATTTTACTGCTAACTGTATCTCTGCTAGTGTGGGTATATAAAGCAAAAGGAAAGAGTGTGATAATGTCTGGTAGATGATGGGTTAATTGAAAAAGTTGTTTAAAGTAGGGAATCATGAAAACCTAATACAAATATACCTTTAAAAATGTTAACTTGAAATCCTTGTGTACCTTTATTTATGAAGCTTTTGATTTAAGGCCAAGGCTTTTCTGGTATTCTGTATATTGGTCTTTCTTGCATATACCTCATCTATAATGCTTAATTTTAGATTTTTTAGTGCACTTAGAATAAAACCTTAAGTCTTTAAATATGGTACAAAACTCGGTATAATCTTGCACTTTGCCAATTTCTAAAAATCTACTTTTCCTCTGGTTTTCTATAATAAAGTTATGCTGACTTTTTATTTTCTGAAACTTGCCTTAGGGTTTTTCCACATGCTGGTCTCATAATCTGAAATGATCTTTCCTTCAAATGTTTGAATGGAGAATCATATTTCAAATGTCCTGTTCTTAGAGAGGCATCCATAACATTCCCTTACTGTTCCAGCCTAAAGCCGGATATTCCCCCAACCCCATATCACCTTGTTTTCCTTAGTTCTGCTTGTCACATTATATAAATATATATTTTTATGTTTATTTGTTGAATTTCTGCCTTTCCAGAAGACTAAAGGCAGCATGAAGGCATGGGCCATATCTGTTAGGTTTACTTTGGTATAATAACCTTTGTTTAGAGCAGTGTCTAGATATAAGAAGAAGCTTAAATATTTATTTTCTTAATCAAATGTTTATTAATTGCATATGAGTCAGGTTCTTTGGGGGCGTTAATTAATGAAATGCCACTTAGTCACCATATTGGTTGACTATAGTACATTTTAATTTTATTTATTTGTTTATTTTGGATTTTAGGGCCTCACCCATGGCATGTGGAAGTTCCCAGGCTAGGGGTTGAATTGGAGCTATAGCTGCCAGTCTGCACCACAGCCATAGCAACTCAGGATCCAAGCCGCATCTGTGACCTATGTCACAGCTCACAGCAATGCCAGCTCCCAGACCCACTGAGTGAGGCCAGGGATCGAACCTGCATCTTAATGGATACTAGTCAAATTCATTTCTGCTGAGCCACTACAGGAATTTCCTGTAGTACATTTTTAAATGGAAATGTGTACATTCAAGTATACATCATATTTAATAAGATAATAGGACATTAAAATTTCTCAGATGATAATATTAGAATATTAAAATTTTATACTAAAATGAATAGAACCCTTTTTAAAACATGGGAGAAAATGTTGCTTATCCTTTACAAGTAGTCATTCATTCATTTTTTTCATTGACACTATCTTGAGAATTCTGATCATTTTGTGTAAAGCTTTGAAAAGCTAGGAAATAGGCATTGTAGCCTTTTTTCCTCCTAAAGTAATTAAGGTTTTCTTTGTGACTATGCATAGTGTAGTTATACTTGCCCTCTGGAGAACCAAATAGGTTTAAAATATAGAACTAAAAGTAGATCATAGGTAATTAAAGCTAAACTAATATGCTGCAACTCTGATTTGTTATATCTTAAGATCTGTTGCCCTTAATAAGATATACTGGGATAAACAGAATGTCAGGCATCATTTATAAAGGTTTTCCATTTTGATCGTAGTTTTGTTTTTGCATGACCAGAAATTCTGATTTGAAAGGATGTACTTTATATAAGAGAAATGTGTACAGTCAGTATTCAGCTTTTGTCTTTATATTCAGTCTAGAGAATGAGATTTCTTGCCTGTGGGTGAGTGAATTTGCCTTTCAAATCCCATTATAGTTGTAAAGTGGATTTGGGTTTGGTATTTGGATGGGTTGACTTAATTAACATATTAAAAGTTCTCTGTTTTGACATGATCTTGCTAGATAGAAATTACTTTGGTCTTTGGAATGTGTAAGTTTAAGCTATTCATTCATTCATTTATTCAGTTAGTGTGATATTGTCAGGTGGCTTACTATGTTTTTGATACTTTCCAAGGAGCTGGAAATAAGAGATGAATAGATATATAGTTGCTGCACAGGAGGAATTATTTGTAATTGAAGTAATAGACACATAAATAATTAATGTGATATAGATGCTAAAGTAGGAATACAAATTAATGCAAAATGTTGTAGTAGCACTATAGAGGGAGTGATCTAGTCTTTTTGTAAGGGTTGGAGAAAGTTTTCAGATTTGTTAACCAGATAAATTCAAATATTGGTATTTTAATCTCTCAAATTTGTGTAAACTAGGGCTTCTTAAGAACCTCAAAGGCAGAGTAGGATGACCCATTGGAAGTTCTGAATATATCTCACAGCAGCTTGAAAATTTCTTAAATCCTCTGTTTTATCTTGAGTTCATGTTAATGTTGCATTCTGTTGCATACTGATTATATAAATATGTAATATTTTATGACCAGAAAAGAAAAAAAAAATTCCTGCTGGTCTGTTAATTTTGGAAAAGGGGGGTGAATGAGGAGAGCTGAGACTATGATTGAAGTTAAGATTCACCTTCATTGTTTTAGTGTATCTCCAGCATGTTTGTGCCTGGGGTGTATGAATATGGGGTGTGTGTGGTGTGTGTGTGTGTGTGAGAGAGAGAAAAAAAAGCAGATTGGTCAGTCAGATCTTGGAATATTGCATTCTTCTTCCTCCTTTTCCTCCCATGTTCCTATAGCTTTCTTTCTTCTTGGCTTTACTCTGGTCTTATAATTGCTTGGTTTGCCATGATTATTGTGCTTACTACTTTATAGGTCTTTATCAGCCAGTAAATAGAAAACAAAACTAGAAGATGCTTGGGGCATAACTAAGGAAGTTTCTAGAATAACAGAGAAAAGCCAAGTCAGGAGCACTCAGTATACAAGGAAAGGATCAGATTTGGCTCATCAAAGTAAACAAAAGTCTAGGAAGGCACTTACATTAATGGAAGGATAGATGGGGCCAGAATATAAAGTTAAGGAGGAGTAGGATGTAGGACTGAGTGCATCGATAGAGTCCAGTTTCATAGCAGCATCAAAGCTGGTGGTGTTAGTTTTGTTTCAAAGTGGTCAGAGTATTAGACCAAATGGTCTAAAGATTTTCATCAGTTGAATAAGTGCATACTCAAAAATAGATTATCTCTGAAATTTTGTAGTTATACATCAAAAAGAATTATGTTACTGGCTTATTTTATAAGTAATACTGGTCCCTGTGGTTCTCTTGATGTTGTTAGTGTGTTTCATTAATAACAAGTGCTTGATCTCTAACCTCCTCTCTTTATCTAACTGCGCTGCACTTGTCAGTTGGAGTTTCAGGAGGCTCTGATGAAGTTAGATCAGTCCACCTTTCCAGGTTCTTAACTAATTGAGAACAGACACAAGAAGCCAAATACTAGTACTAGTTGGGGTTAGGAAATGTGGTAAGGATTCTGATATTGCAGTCTTCCTAGCAAGAAGTGAAAACCTCACACAGAAGTAAGAGAACAGAAGTGGTTCCCCCCCTCCCCCAGTGCTGTGAATCATGACACCTGCTACAGTCCCTTCAGGTGGAAAGTGGTCAGGGAACTAGGCAGGTGTGTTTTAAAGCGTCTAACCTGGTCATTTTCCTGACCACCACCACTGGTACCCGACCTGTGGGCAGTCCTTATAGGAGACACACTGCTCACAGTGTGAGATTGATTTGTTTGCTCCAAATCTGGACTTTATATTTAATCAGTTGTATTAACTAGAACATTGTTTACTAAATATATGTTGATTGGCCTCTTGCTGTGCATTCTTTTACTTAGATTAAGGGAGATACTAAAGTACTTCATTAAGGTTTGGATATGTATTACCAAGTGAAATAAGTCAGACAGAGAAAGACAAATATAAGAGATCACTAAGATGTGGAATCTAATAAAAAATGATACACGAGAACTTACAAAACAGAAGCAGACTCAAAGATTTCGAAACCAAATTTACTGTTACCAAAGGGAAAACGTTGGGGGGAGGGATAAATTGGAAGGTTGGGATTGGCGTTATACATACTGATATATATGTGATGAATGAGTAACAAGGACCTGCTGTATAGCACAGGGAAATAATACTCTGTGGTAATCTATGTGGGAAAAAAATTTGAAAAGGAGTGGCTATGTATATGTATAACTGATTCACTTTGCTGTACACCTGAAACTAGCACAACATTGTAAGTCAACTATACTCCAATAAATTTTTTTTAAAAACTTAAAAAAAGATTTGAATGTGTGTAACAGGATAAAGAGTCCCTTTATCTATGGACTGAAAGTTAAAACATAAGTTTAACTTTCTAATATAGGTTTAATGTTAGAAATTGTAACAAACGCTGGGATTCCTGACATTGAATTATGTTGTTCTTTGGGTAAAGAAGTCTGGAACTCTTCTCAGACCAGTTGCTATTTACTGATTTGATTTTAAAATGTATGTGAAGAAAGCCATTTAACACATGGCTTTGCTAAGTTTCATAAATTATCTGCATTAAACCTTTCCCTCCCTCCTTCCCTCTCTTCCTTTCCCTCTCTCACTCCCTCTCTTTCACTGGTCAAGACATTTTATTTAAGGAAAGCATTTTGCCAAAGTTACCCTGCATTATGAAGTATGCTAATCCAAAATTTTGGCATTTGAAAAGTTGACAGTACTTCATAATAGAACTGAACTCAAAGGACAGCAGTTCCCACAGGGGATTTCTAAGTGTTACTGGCTATAAGCCAGAAAGGGAAGAGATGGATACTAGAAGTTACTATTTGCGTTGTGGGAAAAATGCCTTTAACTGCATTTAGATGATGACATTTTCTTAGAAGCCAGCCGTGGTCTACTGTGATGATCTTGGATATCGTTACTGCCCAGATAGCCTTGCTCCCTGGTCACTCCTTTTCTTACTGTTAGGACACAGATGAACCTTCTACAAAATGTGGAAATAGAGTTCCTGTCGTGGCGCAGTGGTTAACGAATCCGACTAGGAACCATGAGGTTGCGGGTTCGGTCCCTGCCCTTGCTCAGTGGGTTAACGATCCGGCAGTGCCGTGAGCTGTGGTGTAGGTTGCAGACGCGGCTGGGATCCTGCGTTGCTGTGGCTCTGGCGTAGGCCAGAGGCTACAGCTCCGATTCGACCCCTAGCCTGGGAACCTCCATATGCTGTGGGAGCGGCCCAAGAAATAGGGAAAAAAAAAAAAAAATGTGGAAATACATCTCTTTGTGACCTGGAGTTTGGAACACTATTGTAGTTTTGTGAAGCAAGAGGATGTTGAGAACTTTTTTTTTTCTCCCAAAGGTTACTAGGTAGCTATCCCTAAAACATAGTATATTGGAATTTACTTCAGATGTAGTATTTGAGTTTTACTTCTGGATATATCAAATATGAGTTTCATTTCTGTGTTTCTCCAACTGTTTACTTTCATCATTCTCTTGATAGAACACATTGAAATATGTTCTTGACACAGAAGTTTCACGTATTTTGAAAAGACGACAAGTTGTAAAAGGCCCTATTTTTTCATTTTTAAACATTCATCTTCTGGCTTGTCATAACATCAGGTGTTATTGAAGTTGTGTGCTAGGGCTATTATGAAAGACTAATGATATTTAGCATATTAGGTACAAATTACTTAAATGACACACATAAGTAAGAAATGAAGTCAGGGACAGAGAATTTAAGGTGCTGAAATGGGCTTTGACTAGTAGGAGGAAGGTTATTTGCTGATTTGGGAAAAAAAAAAGTGAAGTTCACAGGTAAAATTAACTACTCTGGTTTCTTTGTTGATTTCTCTTTTTTAATTTTTTTTCGTTTGTTGATTTTTCTTGAAACAATTTCTCATTTGTAGAACTTGGTTTAGAGGTAGTAATTTTCATATCAAATACATGAGTTTTTATCTGAATTTCTTTGTTCAGAAGCAGGAGACAATTCTTGCCTCATTTTTTTTACCATTAGGAAGAAGGTACGACAAACATTTAGCTGTGTGTTAAAAAGATAAACTGGAGAATTTAAAGTTGTGGGTGGGGGCGTGGAAAGAAAAACCTTTAACTTCTCACTGTTGTGCTTGGATATTGTTTCACAGTTGTTAAATTCCCAAGTGTAAACTGTGGGAGTCAGGAAGGGATTGCTTGTATGAAGTGGCACTACTGTGTGTATGACTATATATTTACTGTCTGAGCCTATTCATACCCTTTAGGAACAAGCGATTTTTATTTTGTATTTATAACATGTTATTTTTTTATGGTAGAAACATTTGCTTATTTCACTATTATTTCAGCTGTGACTTAACTGGAGTGAAACAACACATCTTTGGTTAAACTCAACTCAAATTTCCCAACTGTGTAGTAAAAGCGAAATACCTTGGGACCAGAATTTATCTTCCCAACTTAACTATAAATAAGCGAGACTGAAATGTCGGAGGATTTATATCAACTTTTAACTTATTGATAGAATTAGACTGAGCATTTTGTACATTTGTACTTGCTTGAAACTTTTAGATGGAATGCTTTTTTATATTTGAAGTTTTAACTGTGGCTTTAAACAATAGTCGGACTGGGGGACCAATTAGATCACTTTAGTCACCTCTTTAACCTAAAGTATTTTACAGCTTCTTGGCGGGACTGGGTTTTGGTATAGGAATATAGCTCAGGATGACTAACTAGAACTTATATGTCTTTGTTCCATCTTATGATTGTAAAAATCAGTACAGGGTTGAAAATTTTTACCCTGAAGATTGAAGTTGTGAAAGCCTTGAGTATTTGAGTCCAGATAAGACTGATTTTTATTTTATGTTAAGTTTACATAGAAGCTGCATGCTTTGTGACTCTTGCAGTGCGATTGAGGAGGTGGTATTAAGAGGAGCTGTTCAGACTCTTCTAGATGAATGCTTCCTTTGTGAACCTGTTAGATGGAACTTGTGTTGTCCATTTAATTCTTCTGCTTTGGAATGTTCTCATTTTGATTTTGTGTCAAATTCAGTAACTGGCCTGGATAAATGGTTTGCTCTGAATCTAAACAATATTTTTTGAAGATAGTGGATAATTGTTTGGAAATGCTGAAATTTTTGTTTGCCTTTATTTTAAAAAAAATCAAATAATCCCCAAGATGTGTGTGGCAGTTAGAGAAGCTGAAGGGACTCTCCGTATTGTTGTAGGTATTAGGGCCTAAAAGAGCCCACAGGTTTGATTCATCTCTGAATTCCCAGTTTATAGTGTTAAGTATATAGTGGTCTTCCAGTAAATGTTTGAATTAATTAATCTGTGTCATGCACACTGAAAAATTCTTTGGCATCTTTCAGGCAAGTATTTAATTATTTTTATTCTGTTTTGGGGGATCGTTTTCAGAAATTATGACACATTCTGGTTTTCCGTTTTCTTCGAGTTGGAAAGGCATGACCATTTATAGAAATTTTTAGTTTTTATCCAGTGTTCCATGTTCTTATACTTTGTTGTTGTTAACCAGTTGATCATTTAAGTATTTGTCAAATAATTCAAAGATGGAATGATTCATTTCTGATTTCTAAGGTTGATCCTACTCTAAAATGGAGGAGCCCTCTGCTCTCCTCCATTTCTTCAATCTAGACACCTGCCTTCAAGTAAATTCCCTAGATTCCAAGGCATGGCATAATTCTAGGATAGTACTTTGGAGCAGACCTGGGTTTTTTATCTCACTTCCATTACTTAGTGGTTATGTGGTTCCTAGGTGAGTTACTTAGTTTCTTTCTGCTCCCAATTAACAATTAAATTGATTAACAAACATAAAGTTCCTGGCAAAGCAGCTGACAAATAGTCAAATGGTAAATGCTAATAATAACTACCATCTTATGAGTATATGTTTACTAAAGGAAAAGCAGAGTTAATCATGCAGATTTAGAGTATGTCTGTAGTTGAGAATGAAGACTATAAAATTTCTAAAATTGTGGCAATATAATAAAAACTTATTTTTAATGTAATGAGGACTCTTTAAATTTGTCTTCTGGATTTAGGCTATTTTTTCTCCTAAACTTACCTTCTTAAAAAGTCATGGAATCCAGCAATCCCACTCCTGGGCATCTATCCAGAGAAAACCATGACTTGAAAAGACATGTACTCCAATGTTCATTGCAGCACTATTTGCAATAGCCAAGACATGGAAACAACCTAAATGTCCATCGACAGAGGAGTGGATCAAGAAGGTGTGGTACATACACACAATGGAATATTACTCAGCCATTAAAATGAACTAAATACCGGCATTTTTAACAAAATGAATGAACCTAGAAATTATCATGCTAAGTGAAGTCAGTCAGACAATGAGACACCAACATCACATGCTATCACTTACATGTGGAGTCTGAAAAAAGGACAGAATGAACTTCCTTGTAGAACAGATACTGACTCACAGACTTTGAAAAATTTATAGTTTCCAAAGGAGACAGTTTGGGAGTGGGGAGATGCGCTGGGCGTGTGGGATGGAAATCCTACAAAATTGGATTGTGATGATCATTGTACAACTATAAATGTAATAAATTCATTGAGTAATAAAAAAAAAGTCATGGAAATGGCAAAGTAAAAATCTGTTTTAGTTGAAGGAGTTGCTGAACTTTAGTTGAAGTTGCTGAACTTTTAAAAATCTGAGTTTGTTTAGTCGTTGGAGGGATTATGTGAGAAAGAGAAAGAAGAGTATATAGTATAGTGCCTGCTACATAATGAGCTTAATGAGTGGTTCTGTGTGTGTGTGTGTGTGTGTGTGTGTGTGTGTGTGTGTATAGTGGTGAAAAATATGGCTCTCTAGGAGTTCCCGTCGTGACGCAGTGGTTAATGAATCCGACTAGGAACCGTGAGGTTGCGGGTTTGATCCCTGGCCTTGCTCAGTGGGTTAAGGATCCGGTATTGCTGTGAGCTGTGGTGTAGGTTGCAGACGCAGCTTGGATTCTGCGTTGCCATGGCTCTGGAATAGGCCAGTGGCTACAGCTCTGATTCCACCCCTAGCCTGGGAACCTCCATATGCCGCAGGGAGCAGCCCTAGAAAAGGGCAAAAAAAAAAAAAAAAAAAAAAAAAAAGAATATGGCTCTCTAATCTGACCACCATACTAATCTTGTGACTTTGGATAAGTCATTTAGCATTCTGTTGTTTCTTCATTTATAGAAATGATAAGTAATGAAGTCCTGCTGTATAGCACAGGGAACTATATCCAATCATGTGTGATTGAACATGATGGAAGATAATATGAAAAAAAGAATGTGTATATATATATATATATGTGTGTGTGTGTGTGTGTGTGTGTGTGTATCACTGGGTCACTTTGCTATACAACAGAAATTGACAGAACATTGTAAATCAACTATAATAAAAATTAAAAATAATAAAAATAAAAATAGATTATTGTTAGCTCTAGCTTATATTGTCATGGCTAAATGAAATGGAGTATAAAGTGCATAGTACAAAATAAGCACTCAATAAATGTTAGATAATATTATTGTGTGTATTTCTTCTCAAAGGCATTCCATAGTAAAAACAGAATCTTTGGGGTCTGGTTGAGTTGGTTTTGAGTTTTGCTTCAGCTGTCTACTAACACTGTGTCCTGGGGCAAATTACTTAACAACTATTCTTTTCCTGTTTTCATATCTATAATGTGAAGATAATAGCTACCTTATAGAGTTTTTGGAAGGTTTATAAATATACAGATACTCAGTAAATGGTAATTATCATAGGCATGATGCCTGTAATTCAGGTCAATAGTATTTTCTTGGTTTGGCAATGTGAGCCAGCTGGCTAGATTTTTCCCTGACACTGATGGGTGTCTGAATTGAGTACTTAGTCTACAATCAAATAAATTTATGCTTTTTCTATAGAAATAAAACTTTATAATAACAGTTTAATATTTACTTACAGTATTTTCACATGAAATACAAATTATGTATGTTCGATTGTACTTTTTTGGGTTCTCTTATTTATTTTTGTAGAACAAAGAAAAGCAACATCAGTTTGGGCTCAAGATAAAGAGATGTCATTCTGACTTCCACTAGATGCCTTTCACACTATGTGTCCTGGAAAAGAAAAATTCTGCTCATAGGGGGCTGTTTCTAGGCTGTGGAGGCTTTAGAGAAGCAGCAGTTAGGTATCTGTTTGAGGTAGACAACCTAAAACTTATCTTGCTTAGAACACAGAACTGCTAATCAAGAGTGGCAGGTGACTCTTCTTAATAGTCTCATTCTTTATCGTATGAACATAGCTGGATAGCTGTCAGTGGGATCAGGCAGCCCAGCTTCCAGCTTAGGTCTGCAAAGGCATGAGCATTTTTCCCACAAGAGTGGAACCATCTATTAGAATTTACTGAGCCCAATGACTAATGTGAGAAACCCCCAGATGATCAGCCACTCTAAACTGAAACTACAGCAGGGTCTGACAAAGTTCTCAGACATAGGGACTGTTTATGGAAAATGTTAACAAAGATTTACATGTATGTCCCTTCAGATAGTCAGATCTCATGGCTTATGTACTTGTGCCCTCCCCTCCTTTTTTTGATAAGAGAAATCTTGGAACATATAGAAGCTGCAGCTTAATAGCAGATTCTTGCTAAACACAAAATTTCTTATAAGAAACAGCCATTTACATATATTTTCCTTATTTTCTTGGAAGGTTTTGCAAATACATGCCAGTTACTCTGATAACATAAAATTCACCATTTTAAGGTGTATAGTTTGTGATTTTTAGTATTTTCACAAGGTTGTGTGCCACTATCTAATTCCAGGTAGAAAATACATTTTGAAGAAAGACATTTTTAAAAATCATGTTTTGATTAACTTACCTCTAATTTTCTTTTCTACCTTAAGGATAACCTCTTTTGCTTTGTGCTTTTCTCTGACTTTTTGTTAAGCTGTTTGGAGTTGGTGCTTGTTTCATTTTAGAGTGGTTGATCATCTGGTGCTTTCACATTAGTCATTGGTGCTCAGTAAATTCTAAAAGCTAGATCTTCTTGAGGGAAAACTGTTTTATCAGTTTCAAGAAGTCCTCAAACCTTTATTTTTGTATTCACTTCATTTTTATTCTATTTCACAATGGGAGAAGATTAAAACAATATCATTTTGGATGGTATTTACCACAAAGCTGAATGATTTTTTTTTTTCCTTTTGACAGTGGAGCATTTGATTCATGACTTAATTATTCACTCCTTCCTCCTCTATGACTAGTTAAGTTTTAATGTAAAAATTATTTTTTGGAGTTCCTGTCGTGGTGCAGTGGTTAACAAATCTGACTAGGAATCGTGAAGTTGCGGGTTCAATCCCTGGCCTTGCTCAGTGGGTTAAGCATCCGGCATTGCCGTGAGCTGTGGTGTGTGTCGCAGATGCAGCTCGGACCCTGAGTTGCTGTGGCTCTGGCGTAGGCCGGTGGCTACAGCTCCGATTGGACCCCTAGCCTGGGAACCTCCATCTGCCCTGGGAGTGGCTCAAGAAATAGCAAAAAGACCAAAAAAAAAAAAATTTTTTTTTTGGTAGACCAGCTAAAGATGATCACTTTTCTTCTTAGAGACACTTTCTTTCTGTTTCCATCTGAACAATTTTAATGAGATTTGTACAGGGCATTATAATTTTCTAACACATTTACTTTTTCTGGACAATGAAAATGTGTTTATGTAACTTTTACACAAGTAGATGGAGATCAACAATAGGTATAGAATTTAGCTTTATATACTTTATTTGTCTAGCCTATTATATGTCTTTGTAACGGGTTCTTTGAAAAATACTTTGTGTTATTTTTCAGTTTACTGTTATTTTTAATCCAAACTAAAATGTAATTATCTCATTGCAAAGCCTGTCTTTTCAAGTTCTTTGGCTTCTAATGGAGTAAAAACCTTTTCACTTCTTTTAGAACCATTCTGTACCCTTTCCCAGACACCTGAGAGCTCTGGTAGGCCTCATGTCTGTATGCCATACTGTCCAGAGCGAGGACAGCTTCTCTCTCCTCTAGGACATTCTTCTTGCGGATTTAATCTGATGAGACAGTTAAGTTCTTATATTCCTTCCTGAACTATTGTCTAGAAAATGCCATGTTAATTGGCTGAGGACTTACTGTTCCTCTTGGAACCAGCTGTTCGGGTGAAAGGTATTAAGTTAGTTGGTCTAGAGTTCGTTAGAGACCACCCCCCCCGACCCCCTTCTGGATGCTTACTTCCCTTCTCCAGAAGCTAGCGATTGGGACTGCTATGTAGTTGGCACAGAGTTAGACTGGATGTGGAAAGACATTTAATAATATGTTTATTGGTCATTTGTCCTGTATTTCCTTTATTTAATTTTTTATTGGAATATTCATCTTTTTCTTATTTCTAACAGCCTGATATATGTTTAGGATGATGCATTTGGCCATGTTTCAAACTTTGCTTTTAAATTTTGCTCAGATTATTTGATATGCAGATGGCTTAAATTTTTGTGAACTTAAGTTTATCAGTCTTTTTCGTTATGATTTTCTCCTTTTTTTTCTTTTTTTTGTCTTTTTTAGGGCCGTACCCGTGGCATATGGAGGTTCCCAGGCTACGGGTCTAATTGGAACTGTTGCCACTGGCCTATGCCAGAGCCACAGCAATGCCAGATCCGAGCCACGTCTTCAACCTACACCACAGCTCACGGCAGTGCCAGATCCTTAACCCACTGAGCGAGGCCAGGGATTGAACCCGCAGCCTCATGGTTCCTAGTCGGATTTGTTTCTGCTGCACCACGGCGGGAACTCCTCTTTGCCATTTCTTGGGCTGCTCCCGCAGCATATGGAGGTTCCCAGGCTATGGGTCGAATCAGAGCTGTAGCCACCGGCCTACGCCAGAGTCACAGCAACACGGGATCCAAGCCACGTCAGCAACCTATACCACAGCTCATGGCAACGCCGGATCCTTAACCCACTGAACAAGGCCAGGGATCGAACCCGCAATCTCATGGTTCCTAGTTGGATTCACTAGCCACTGAGCCACAACAGGAACTCCGAACCCAAATCCTTTAAACATTTATTTGGAGTTTGGTTTCAGGGAGGGGTAAAATTTAATTTTTTCCCTAATAGTTGTCCCATTACCTTTTATTGAATAATTCCTCCTTCTACTATTGTTTTGAGTAAATTGTCCCTTTATCACTAGTTTGTAACATGCCACTTTTATGCTATACCAGATTCTTAGTTATACTGATAGGCCCTTGAATTCTCTCTTCTGGTTCTTTGATTTTCCTGTGATTTCTTATACCGCTATTACATGATTTTCATTAATCTATCTTCTGCTATTTGGTAATATACTTTCCCCACTTCCCCGCATTTTCTTGATTATTTTCCATGTTTTCTTCCAAATGTTGATCTCACTTTATATTTACTGAGTACACAGTGTAGGTCAGGTTTTTTGCCGTTTTGTTTGTTTGTTCGTTTGTTTGTTTTTGTCTTTTGGGGGGCTGTACCCATGGCATATGGAAGTTCCCGGGCTAAGGGTTGAATCAGAGCCACAGCTGCCAGCCTATTCCACAACCACAGCAACGTGGGATCCGAGCCACCTCTGTGAACTATAGCATAGCTCATGGCAACGCTGGATCCTTTAAACCACTGAGTGAGGCCAGGGGTCAAACCTGCATCCTCATGGACACTAGTTGGGTTTGTTACTGCTGAGCCACAATGAGAAATACCTTTTTTTAGATTTTATTACATATATTGGCATATTCAATCCTCATAACAACCCACTAATGTTGGTGTTATATGTATTAAGTATCTTTATACCTGTTTACATAGCATTTACATTGTATTAGGTATTATAAGTAACCTAGAAATGACTTAAATTATACAGATGGATGTACATAGGCTATTTTATATAAAGGACTTGAGCATCTGCAGATTTTGGTATCCCTGGAAGTCCTGGAACCAGTCCCTCATGGATATTGAGGGACAGCTGTACTTAGATGTTGTCAGTACATGTAACTTATATGCTGTTCTAAGCATATTATGATAACTCATTTTATACTTACACCAATCCTGTAAGATGGGTACAGTTATCCTCTCTATTTTATGTCTAAAAAATTAAGACATGGAAAGATTAAGCAATTTGCCAAAGGTCATAAAACTGGTCAGTGTAGAAGTCATGATTCAAAACTAGGGATTCTCAGTTCCTGGCTTGGGGCAAACACCAACCAGCTTGGCTTTGGCACCTATTAAATTGAGCTCTGAATAAACATTCATTAGTAGTGACCTTTCTGTTCTCCCAGGTAGTGGTGGTGGTGGTCATGGCAGTGGGTGAAGAAATCTGCAGGAATAGGATTCATTAAATTCTAAAACCTGGGATTTTCAGTAGGATTATACTTTGCAGGTACTGCTTCTAGAAAATTGACCCATTGGCTCTATACTGCCCTCAGGAAAAGTGCTGAGATTGTTACCAGTTACTTGGTGGGCAGGCATGCACTAGCTATAGTCTGTTCAATTGTCAGGAAAGGCTAAGAAGTTATAAAAACAATAAACAATGTGAAGAGACAGATAACAGATTAGAGGTTGCCAAGAGGGAGGGAGGAATGGGGAGTGACTACTAGCAGGTGTGCAGTTTTCTTTGGGAGATGATAAAAATGCTTTGAAAGTAGACTGTGGTGATGGTTGTACAACCTTGTGACTATACTAAGAATCACTGAATTGTTAAAAAAAAAAAAAGAAGAAGAAAAAGAAAAGAGCAGTGTGAGCTTTTTGGCAGATGGAGCACTTCACATACAAAGAAAACTCCATAAGGCATCAGCAGATTTTTCAGCATAAACTTTGCAGGCCAGAAGGAAGTGGCATTATGTAGTCAAAGTGCTGAAAGAAAAAAACTTCCAACCAAGAATACTCTACCTGGCAAAGTTATCATTCAGAGTTGAAGGAGAGATAAAAGAGTTTTCCAGATGAGCAAAAGTAAAGGAATTCATCACCACTAAACTGGCCTTACAAGAAATTTTAAGAGATTTCTTTAAGCTGAAGAGAAGGGACACTAAGAGTAACAAGAAAACATATGAAAATATAAATCTCACTGATAAAGGTAAATATATACTAAAGGTAATGAGTAAATTACTTATAAAGCTAGTTTGAAGGTTAAAAGATGAAAGTAGTAAAAACAATTGTAATTGTTTTTGTAGTTGAAATACACAAGATAAAAAAATGTAAAGTGTGACCTTGGAACATAAAGTGGGAGGGAGAATAAAAATGTAGAGATTTAGAATGTGTTTAAACTTAAGTTGTTATCAACTTGAAGTAGACCATTATAAATATAGCTTGTTACATGTAAGCTGCATAGTGACCACCAAACAAAAACCTATAGTAGGTATACAAAAGATAATAAGAAAGGAATCCAAGCATACCAGAAAAGAAGCTCATCAGATCACAAAGGAAGAACACAAGAGAAGGAACCAAGGAGCTACAAAATGACCAGAAAACAACAAAATGGAAATAAGTACATACCTATTGATAATTGCTTTAAATGTAAGTGAACTAAATTCTCTAATCAAAAGGCATACAGTGGATGAATGTTAAAAAAAAAAAAAAAGAAAGAGAAAGGCAGCTCTATATGCTGTTTATAAGACACTCATTTCAGATTAAGAATTCCTCTGCAGGATCTTGGGTGACTGTGGAGGTACCAGTTCAATCCATGGCCTGGAACAGTGGGTTAAAGAATCTGGCATTGCCACAGCTGCAGCATAGGTTGCAGCTGTGGCTCAGATTCAGTCCCTGGCCTGGCAACTTCCATATGCTGCAGGTGCAGCCATAAAATTAGAAAAAAAAAAAGTAGTTCTATTCATTAGTTCCTCAGTAGTGTTATTATTCCATTATTGCGAGAGCCAGTTTAGCCTCTCTCTCCCTTCTCTTCCCTCCCTTCTATTTATTTACTCCTTAAAGAAGTAATAGCTATTCCTAGAATTATTGCTTATGAAAAAGTATTTTTTTATATTCAGTCTAGTGGTGATTTATTCATTGGAAACAGATGTGAGGATTATAATTTTAAACCCAGGTAATTCTTTATTAAAGGAGAAATTAAAATAGTTTATATTCATTGTTTATATTAAGAATTTGAAATTTTGTGGCAAGTAAGAATAAGAAGCAAAAGAAAATCAAACTAAAATTGGTACTTGGGATTTTTTTGGTTTGTTTTGTTTTTGTTTTTTTAGAGCCGTACCTGCAACATATGGAGGTTCCTCGACAGCCACAGCAGCTAGGGATCTGGGCCATGTCTTTGACTTACACCACAGTTCATGGGAAACACCAGATCCCCGACTCTCTGAGCGAGGCCAGAGATCAGACCTGCACCCTTATGGATCCTAGTTGGATTCATTTTCACTGTGCCACAACGGGGACTCTGGGATGTTTTTGTATAAGATCTTCTGTAGGTGGTAGCTCACAATCTGGTATTCCTAGAATGTGAAACATGTACATCACCTCTTACTCTTTGGCAAATTAGCAGAGTAAGCTGGAATAAATAACATTATTTCTCTTCCTGATGGGAAAATTTTATCTTTTTTGTACTGAGTCCATTTGATTTTTATCTCCGGTTACTTAAATGGAATTAAAAAACCAAACATTTATCTGTACATGAGCTAGATGGGAAGCTTTCAGTTAGGCTACTGTTTTACTTGAGTAGATTTAATCATCTGGGGAGATTGTTGAAGGTGCTTCCAGTGGTACAAGTTATGTTTTGAGGAATACAAGTTTTATTATATATAGTTTGTTACCATAGTATTTTTTTTTTTTTTTTTTTTTAGGGCCTTATCCATGGCATATGGAAGTTCTCAGGCTAGGGGTTGAATCTGAGCTGCAGCTGCCAGCATATGTCACAGCCACAGCAACATTAGATCCAAGCCATGTCTGCAGCCTATAGCACAGCTCAAGGCAATGCTGGATCCTTAACCTACTGAGCCAGGGATGGAACCCGCATCCTCATGGATGCTAGTTGGGTTTGTTACTGCTAAGCCACAATGGAAACTCTAATAGTTTTAAGATTTAAAATTTCTATGCCTTAAATTTTTTTTTTATTTACTAGATCTTTCTGGGATTGAGACAGTGTTGGTCTCCTGCTCTATTTGTTTTCCAGTCTAATTGATCCTTGGATTTCTAATATGCTGCAGTGTTATATGGTACATAAAACTTCAGCCACCTTCTCTTGTTCTCATTGATTATATTTTGCATTTATATAATTGACCTTTATGGAATATAGTGCAATGCCTTTTATCTTGAAAAAAGCTAAAAAGTCTTTTCACTGTGTTCCTCATTCTGATCCAGTCATCCATACAAATTTGAGGTTACTGTGACCACCACTTTGCATGTCCTTTTTTTTTTTTTTTTTTGACTCTGAAGGAGGGCCTCACTTTGGTCATTCAATTTCATTTTAATCTGCTCTTGTCATTATGGAGTTTATAGGAACTGTTGGTTAATTTTGACATGTACTTTATTCTCCATCATTCATTTATTATTTAGATGCCGCATAATGTGTTAGATGCTAAAGGAAATGTAGACTTTTGTTTTTGTGTTTTTAAACTTACTTTCCATGCTATGATTACTTTGCTTTTATATTTTTATTTTGGCAGTGTCTAAACATATAGAAAATCAGGGCAAATGGTGTAAATATTCCTATGACTTTTCCCAATTTATCAAATTTAAATTGATGACAGTCTAGTTTCCCCTGTGCTTTCCCCTATGATTATATTAAGCACATCTCAGATATCATGTGATTTAACCTGTAAATACTTCACTATGTATTGTTAAGATAAGGACTTCCTCGTAACGATACCATCTATATTCACACTCACAAAAATACCAACTTCTTAATGTGATTAACTCTCTAGCCAGTGTTCTCATTTTTTTTTTTGCATAAATGGGAAATTCAGTGAGGAAGTGTCTAACATTTTAATTTACTCTGTTTTCTAGTTACATCATTATATCATAAACCCATGGAAATTCTATATAATGTCAAGAGTGCGTGCTGGCTACTTATCCAGTGAAAGAGACCATCAGTACTCTTATCCTGTCCCTTTAGAGACAAAGTCCTGATAAGGTGAAGGATACTAGTTTTAGGAACTGACCTTACTCATCTTGGGCACTCTTTCATTTGTTCAGCAAATATTTACCTGTCTTCTATGTGCCAGACGTAGTTCTAGGTGCTTGGTTTACATCAGTGAATAAGACAAAGATTCTTGCCTTTGAAGATGCTGTATTCTAGTGAGGGAGACAGGCAATAAACATTAAGTGTAATACAAAAGTAAATTAGATTGTGTTAGAAAATAAGTGTTCTGGAAAAAAGAGTAAGTAGAGTAGGATAAAGGGGGATTGGAAGTTGGTGGTGGAAAAGCAGACAGATAAGGTAATCAGGGTAAGTCTCAGAAGAAGATGAGATTTGAGGCAAGATATGAACAGGGGACTAAAGGGTTAACCAAGCAGACATCTGGGAGAAGAGTGTTCACAGCACAGCAAGTGTGCCTTGGTTGTTTGAGAGAATGTAAGGAGATTGTTTTAGATGGATGGAGTCGAGTCAACCAGGCAGAGAATTGTAGGGGATAAGTAATAAATGTAAGATGGGGAGGGGGAAGTAGTGAGGAAGGGTGAGTTTTTAGTACAGGCGTGTAATGACTTTGAAGGTCATTTGGCCTTTTTTTTTTTTTTTTTTTTTTTTTTTTTTTTGTCTTTTTGCCATTTCTTGGGCCATTCTCGCGGCAGGCATATGGAGGTTCCCAAGCTAGGGGTCTAATCAGAGCTGTAGCTACTGGCCTACGCCAGAGCCACAGCAACATGGGATCCGAGGCGCATCTGTGACATACACTATAGCTCAGGCAACGTCGGATCCTTAACCCACTGAGCAAGGCCAGGGATCGAACCTACAACTTCATGGTTCCTAGTCGGATTTTCTAACCACTGCGCCATGACTCCCCTTTTGGCTTTTATTATGAGTGAAATGGGGGAGCCATTGGAGGGTTCTGATCAGAGGGCCGGTAATAACTACATTAAAAAGACCATTCTTTGTGTTTTTGAAAATAGACTACAGGGAACAAGTAAAGACGCAGAGAGATTATTTAGGCAGCTTGTAGAATAATCTAGATGAGAGATGATGGTGGCTAGAACTGGGTAGTGGCAGTGGTAGTGATAAAAAGCGGATAATTTCTGGATGTGATTTGAAGGTAGAGCCAAAGGAATTTTCTTACATTATAGCTGTAAAGTCAGGGTGTGGGTGGGGGTAAAGAGAGAGGGAGGGAGAGACAGAGGTTGATTGATTGAGGAAGGTGAGAAAGAAAGTAGTAGCCTGAGCAGTACTTTTTACTGGAGTAACTAGAAGGATGGAGTTGCCCTCAATCAGGATGAGAAAGTCTGGGAGTTCCCGTCATGGCTCAGTGGTTAACAAACCCTACTGGTATCCATGAGGATGCGTGTTCGATCCCTGGCTTCACTCAGTGGGTTAAGGATCCTGCATTGCTGTGAGCTGCGGTGTAGGTCACAGATGTGGCTCTGATCCCACATTGCTGTGGCTGTGTCTGTGGCTGTGGCTGTGGCTGGCGGCTACAGCTCTGATTCAGGTTACCCTAGGCTGGTAACCGCCATATGCCACAGGTGTGGCCCTAAAAAGACAAAAGACCAAAAAAAAAGAAAGAAAGAAAAAAGTCTGCAGGAGGGTGGTGTGGGTTGGCTATTAGGCTGATGGGGGGAAAGATTTAAAGTATTGATTTTTGAATATGTTGAGTTTGAAATCTGTCTAGGCCATCCAGTTGGAGACTACCTTATAACTGCCTGTTAAGTAATGTGTTCATCTTCAGCAGCAACAGTTTTTTAAAAAACTAATTGGAGTCTGTGTGAATGCTCTTGGAGACCCCAAGGCTCTAATATTCCAATCTCTGCTCTCAGTATGGCAACAAGTCTGTTGTGGCTTGTAACTTAGGATTCAAAGGCATGACAAATCGAAGATGGACATCAACATACAGATTTAGAAACATGAGAAGCTGTCACATACTGGATTTCTGATGCTTTGTATTTTATTACGCTTTTCCTGTTTAAAACATCAGAAAGCATTTAAAAACATTCTTTAGGTGGGGTATTCAATAGAAATGGTTATGAGGCCATTGAATAATTTTTTCTTCTAACTATGTAAAATACTCTTGGGTTTTATTTGTCTTGTGAGAGTGAAACCTTGCAAAGTATAAAGCAGTTCTAGAATGGTTTTTACTTTGGACTATTTTCCCATTGCACAGTGACTCAGTTTGTAGTTTATATAGTTTTCATCTCAGCAAGATCCTTTTCCCCTTTGCTTTGTCATATGACCTTATATGATTTCATAGAAACTATGTAGTTATGAAATTTTAGGTACATGTCATGAAATTTCCTATATACTAGCTTCTTCAAATTATTCTTGGTGGTTTTTTGTATTTCTTTGTTTTTGTGTAGTAGAATTTGGAAGCTTCCTTTTTTTAAAATTAAAAAAAAATTGGGGAGTTCCCGTCGTGGCGCAGTGGTTAACGAATCCGACTAGGAACCATGAGGTTGCGGGTTCGGTCCCTGCCCTTGCTCAGTGGGTTAACGATCCGGCATTGCCGTGAGCTGTGGTGTAGGTTGCAGACACGGCTCGGATCCTGCGTTGCTATGGCTCTGGCGTAGGCCGGTGGTTATGGCTCCGATTTGACCCCTAGCCTGGGAACCTCCATATGCCGCAGGGGCGGCCCAAGAAAAAGCAAAAAGACAAAAAAAAATTTTTTTTTTTTGTCTTTTTAGGGCCTCACCTGTGGCATATGGAAGTTCCCAGGCCAGGGGTTGGATCAGAGCTGTAGCTGTTGGCCTATGCCACAGCCACAGCAACATGGGATCTGGCCACATCTATGACCTACACCACAGCTCACAGCAATGCAGGATCCTTAACCCAATGAGCTAGGCCAGGGATTGACCTGTGTCTTCAGGGATACTAGACAGGTTCATTACTGCTGAGCCACAACAGGAACTCCAGAAGGTACCATTTTTTAAGTATTGCAAAACTTTTTTTCACATTTCTTAACTTTTCTCATAAGCATCCTACTGAATCATTTTACCGAAAAAATTAGAAAGTAGTACGAAATGTATAGAAATGTATGTAATCCCTTTGTTAGAAATTCTACCAAACCAAGGAAAATGCATTTTTTTGAAACCTAGTTTATTTGAGGGATGTCGATGAATTCTAACTCTTTGATATGGATCATTAATTCTGAAGAACTAGGCAGATACAAATGCATACACACAGACAAACATACATGCACATCATATGCCAAGAAGCTTTTGGGTACTGTATATTTAAATTTCTTCTCATGAGTAAGAAGGTGTTAAGCCAGGCATATCTCAGAAATACTCAGTGTTCTAGTACACCCAGAAGATTCTGTGCTTCAGAGACAGAAATCAGATCTTTGATTGTAGGCTTTAATAGGAAAAAAAAACATTCTTTAAAAATCATTTTACTTCAGTTCCTTAGTTGTGTTGGTGTTGTATCTTCTTGGACAATGATTGAGGCTTCCTAACTGCTGATTCTTGTGCAGCTCAAATAGTTGAAGAGGGCAGCAGGGAAATCCCTTTTCTTTCCTTTGGCATCAGGAACCATGTCTGGTTGCCAAGTTGAAGTTTTGGTTACTTCTTTGGGTCTCTCTATACTAGACGCAACAAATTGGTAATGACCATTTCTTCTGTTAACGTAGTTCCACTTATGTAGGAAATACACAGTAAACGTTAATTCACTCCTTTTCTTTCTTAATTCTGCTTGGTGTTGTATTTTGGTTTACTTTCATTGAGTGTATTATGTGAGGGCAGAAGATATAATTGGCTGAAAATGTTTGTAATAGTGTAATGCTGCCAGCCCTTAGAAAAGTAATATGCTAGTAAATAAGATTTCTTAACTGAGGATTTATAAATTCTACTTCTGCTCTGTACTTTATTAGAGAAATTATTTAATTTCTCTGTGCCTCAGACTTTTCATCTGTATTCTGTTTCTTCTTCATCTACAGGTATATTCAGAAAATAAATGATGTGTAAATTTTTTTAGAGCCTTGCCATCTTGGAGAACAACTAGTGAAACCCCTTATTTTTCAGCTAAAGAAACCAGTATGTTCATGGAAGTGAGATGACTTTCCCATGGACACACTGGGCTAGAAAGAACTTATGATTTTTTTTAAAATGATTTTTATTTTTTTCCATTATAGCTGGTTTACAGTGTTGTGTCAATTTTCTACTATACAGCAAAAGTGACCCAGTCACACATACATATATACATTCTTTTTTCTTACATTATCATGCCCTATCATAAGTGGCTAGATACAGTTTCTAGTGCTGTACAGCAGGTTCTCATTGCTTATCCATTCCAAAGGCAATAGTTTGCATCTATTAACCCCAACTTCCCAATCCATCCCACTCCCTCCCCCTTCCTCTTAGAAACCACAAGTCTGTTCTCCATGTCCATGATTTTCTTTTCTGTGGAAAGCTTCATTTGTGCTGTATATTAGATTCCAGATATAAGTGATATCATATGGTATATTTCTTTCTCTTTCTGATTTATTTCACTTAGTATGATAGTCTCTCGTTCTATCAATGTTGCTGCACATGGCATTATTTTATTTTTTTATGTCTGAGTAGTATTGTGTATACATATATCACATCTTCCTAATTCAATCATCTGTCATGGACATTTAGTTTGTTTCCATATCTTGGCTATTGTGAATAGTGCTGCAGTGAACATGCAGGTGCATGAGTCTTTTTCAAGGAAAGTTTTGTCCAGATATATGCCCAAGAGTGGGATTGCTGGGTCATATGGTAGTTTTTTTTTATTACTCAAATGAATTTATCACATCTGTAGTTGTATAATGATCATAAGAAGCTGATTTCACAGGATTTCCATCCCATAGCCCAGGCACATCCCCCCACCCCCCAAACTGTCTCCTCTGGAGACCATAAGTTTTTCAATGTCTGTGAGTCAGCATCTGTTCTGCAAAGAAGTTCCGTCTGTCCTTTTTTTCAGATTCCACATGTCAGTGAAAGCATTTGATGTTGGTGTCTCAGTGTATGGCTGACTTCACTTAGCATGATAGTTTCTAGGTCCATCCATGTTGCAAAAAATGGTGGTGTTTCGTTCTTTTTAATGGCTGAGTAATATTCCATTGTGTATATGTACCACATCTTCTGGATCCACTCCTCTATTGATGGACATTTAGGTTGTTTCCATGTCTTGGCTATTGTAAATAGTGCTGCAATGAACATTGGAGTACATGTGTCTTTTTGAGTCATGGTTTTCTCTGGATAGATGCCCAGGAGTGGGATTGCTGGATCAAATGGTAGTTCTATGTTTAGTTTTCTGAGGCATCTCCATACTGCTTTCCACAGTGGTTGCACCAATTTACAATCCCACCAACAGTGTACTAGTGTTCCTTTTTCTCTACACCCTCTCCAGCACTTATTGTTTGTAGGCTCTTTGATGACGGCCATTCTGGCTGGTGTAAGGTGGTACCTCATCATGGTTTTGATTTGCATCTCTCTAATAATGAGTGATGTTGAACATCTTTTCATGTGTTTCTTGGCCATCTGTATGTCTTCTTTGTAGAACTGTCTGTTTATATCTTCTGCCCATTTTTTGGATGGGGTTGTTTGTTTTTTTGGTATGGAGCATATGGTAGTTCTATGTATAGTTTTCTTAGGAACCTCCATGCTGCTTTCCACAGTGGTTGTACCAATTTACATTCCTACCAACAGTGCAGGAGGGTTCCCTTTTCTCCACACCCTCTCCAGCATTTATTATTTGTGGACTTATTAATGATGGCCATTCTGACTGGTGTGAGGTGGTATCTCATGGTAGTTTTGATTTGCATTTCTCTAATACTCAGGGATGTTGAGCATTTTTTCGTGTGTTTCTTGGACATCTGTTTATCTTCTTTGGAGAAATGTCTGTGGGCCTTTTGCCCATTTTTCAATTCAGCTATTGGCTTTTTTGGTACTGAGCTGTATAAGTTGTTTGTATATCTTAGAGATAAGGCCTTGTCAGCTGCATCATTTGAAGCTATTTTCTCCCATTCTATAAGTTATCCTTTTGTTTTCTTGTGGAGTTCCTTTGCTGTGCAAAAGCTTGTCAGTTTGATTAGGTCCCATTGGTTTCTTTTTGCTCTTATTTCTGTTGCTTTGGGAGAGTGACCTGAGAAACATTTGTAAGGTTGATAATCAGAGAATGTTTTGCCTATGTTTTCTTCTAGGAGTTTGATGGTGTCTTGTCTTACATTTAAGTGTTCAAGCCATTTTGAGTTATATTTTGTGCATGGTGTGAGGGTGCGTTCCAGTTTCATTGATTTACATGCGGCTGTCCAGTTTTCCCAGCACCACTTACTGAAAAGACTGTGTTTTTCCCATTTTATATTCTTGCCTCCTTTGTTGAAGATGAATTGACTGTAGGTGTCTGTGTTTATTTCTGGGTTCTCTATTCTGTTCCATTGGTCTGTATGTCTGTTTTGGTACCAGTACCACACTGTCTTGATGACTATGGCTCTGTAATATTGCCTGAGGTTTGGGAGAGTTATGCCTCCTGCTTGGTTTTTGTTCCTCAGGATTGCTTTGGCAATTCTGGGTCTTCTGTGGTACAATATAAATTTTTGGATTGTTTGTTCTAGCTTTGTGAAAGAACTCGACTTTTTTTTTTGACTGTCTTATGTTCTTTGTGCAGGAGCACACAACGTATCAAGTAGTAGATGGTGACCCAAAGATCACAAGACTGTGGTTTTTATTAGCCCAGCAGAGAAAGAGGGGACTGTAGCTATTTTATTTTACTTTTGGCACACTCTTGGCATATGTAAGTTCCCAGGCCAGGGATTGAACCTGTGCCATAGCAATAACCAGAACCTTAGCAGTGACAACATTGGATCTTTAACCCACTGAGCTACCAGGGAACTCCAGGGGGACTATAGTTAAGTGGACTCTTTAGTGTATTCTATCATGTGATGGATTTTTTCCCCCACTTTGACCATTTGCCTGTACCTGCTGGGCATAAAGCTGTCAATTTGTTTGAAGCCAAGTTCATAGAACACTGACCTGCGTATCTGACAGTCCTTTGTTTTTCAGGCAAAGAGTGAAATGTGTATGATTTTATTACCCTTATTCTTTAATAGATTGTATATGTACTTATGGCAGAAAAACCAAGAGAAAAATCTAGAGTCAAAGTCAAATCTTCATTACAATTTATGATTGTATTTATTTTCAAAATATTATTGCCTAGGAGATATTGGTGATAGCTTTTCTAAACTACAGTATCATGCATGGATCAAAGTTTTATACAACTGAGTACATCTAGGATTGAACATTAGTATTTGAAGGGTAGCCTATTGAAGTATGTTTTAACTCAGTGGAGTATAAATAATTATAGAAACCACTAGGTTTTTAAAGGTAAAAATTAAAGAATTATATTAATCTCTCTTTGAGAGATTGACTTATTATTTGCAGTGTTAGCTTTTCTGATTTTTATTTGAAGATAGCATAATAATGCAGAAGAAATTTAAAAATAGTGGATTGTTGTACTAGCTATTACTTTGGTTATGCTGTGGAACAATGCTGGAATGTTTCATGGTTTACAACAATAAACATGTAGTTTTTAATGATGCTTCTGTGGATCTGTGAGGGAGACTCTTCTTACTGTAGGCTGGATTCATGTCTTTTTTTCATGTTGCTTATTGAGTTCATTGGCTTCCTGCACATGTTCTTCTCAGGAGAGGTGGCAGAAGTTCAAGAGACTAAGCCAAAAACCTCAAGTACATTTAAGGTTTCTGCTCAAGTTTTGTTTTCTGATAGTCCATTGACCTAAGCAAATTACATGGATAAGCCCCAAATTTGGGAGGCGGGGAAATATTTTGCTTCTCTTACTCTGATTGGAGGTATTGCAAAGTCAATATTCAAGAGGCATAAATGTACAATTCTGTAATAGGGAGTTTAAAAATTGATAACATTGAGAATTATGTTTAGATACTCATATTGCAACAGAACAAAGGGTGGGGGAAAAATGTATACATGTAAGGATAACTTGATCCCTTGCTGTACAGTGGGAAAAAAATAAATTAATAATAATGAAAAAAATTGATAACAGTTATCTGATCTACCACAGTCACCTGCACATCTCACCATCCTGATACAGATTTTTCAATATAATTTTTTTCCTGTTTTGCACTCTGTTTTTATGACTTAGGATTGTTACAAAGCAACAACCATAATGTGCCTACTATTTAAAATACCTTTTTCTCCTGGAGTTCCCATCATGGCTCAGTGGTAACAAACCCAACTAGGATCCATGGGGATGTGGATTCCATCCCTGACCCACCGAGTGGGTCAGTGATCCTGCATTGCCCATGAGCTATGGTGTAGGTGGCAGATGCAGCTCAGGTTCTGTATGACTGTGGTGTAGGTGGCAGATGCAGCTCAGGTCCTGTGTGGCGGTGGCTGTGGTGTAGGCTGGCAGCTACAGCTCCTATTCAACTGCTAGCCTGGAAACTTCCATGTGTGTGGGTGTGGTCCTATAAAAAAAAAAAGAGAGAGAGACAAAAAAAAATTACATTTCCTCTTTGTCCTATGATGACTTCCTATCTTGGTTATAAAACATTCTTCTATTGTCTTTTAAACCATCCTTTGACTGTAAATACTTCTTATGTAATCATTTTTTTTCCCCCTGTAATTACTTAAAGTAAGTCTCTTTACTTTTTTCCTTTCCTTCATCACAGCCACCATATCGTTTATCTGGGAAATTGTTGTCAGCTTTTCAGATTCTCTTGTCTTCCTTCATCTAAATTTCTGTTCTCACAAATACTATATGAAATCATATGGCCATCTGTAGCTTATTAAAATGTATCTTGTACATCTTTTTGCCAACATATAATTATGTTAGGACTTATTAAGCTTCATGTGACAGAAACTCAAATGTGCTTATTCAAAAAGGATTTATAGGGAGGGATATGGGTTAGTTGGTCTGGTTTGGATTCAGTGTCCACCTTGGGATCTGTTTGGCCATAGGGTTGAGATTTCTATAAAAGCCATGTGGTTTGAGTAGAGAGAAAGCTTACTCTTAGAAAAAAAAGTTTGGAGATTATTGCTAGACAAATAGAAATAGGTATCCACTAAAGTAATGTGAATTAATAAGGTCCTTTTGTGCCTTTTTCAGAAGCAGGGGCGTGGGCACACTTGCATACATACCTACATACTGGTGTGGCTCTTGCCTGAAAACTAGAATAGTAGGTGGACTGTTTAGTGAACAGATGTCCTGGTAGTTTTTTCCCAGGACTTCCTCATTTCTTTTTAGTGCACAAAATAATTATGATTGACAAATGATGTTTTAAATTATTCAAGTCCATTTTCTTTTTGTAAATTAAAAATATTTCCTGTTTCCACTGTTGTAATGAGTCTACTATGGTCATTCTAATTTTCATGCCTGGGTACCTCCCACTTTTGACTCACACTCATATTTTCAGTTTTCTATTTTAGTTCAAGAGCTACTTGAAAATGAATAGGTGCAAGAACATACTCTAAAAGCAAGGAGTAGGCTAACCACATTTGGCACAAAAAGAAGTTAGACCATGTGGCCCACGATTATATACTTTTGAATGTGTTTGGTTATTTTGGGAAGAAGATAGCTTCCAGTTAGACTTTGCTGAATGTTTTTAAACTGTTGTACATGTGAAAATTGTAGTTTTAGGTCTCCAAGTGAGGTGTTAATTTAGGTATCATCTTACTCATTTGACAAAAATGATATGGCATTAAAATAAGAATTAAAAGCTATTTTACTTGGTAAAATTGGTAGAATTACTCTAGATAGAGTGGATAAATGTGTGTTTAAGTGATTTAAGTCAGTCAATTTTATTGAGCTCCTTTAGTTCAGAGCAGTGGAGAAGGGGATAGATAAAAGAAACATTTATCAGATTTTCTGTAGTACTGATAAGTTTTCCTTTTCTTGTGTATTGTTAAAATGCCCTAAAAATAAAAATGTTTATGCCTAGACTATATTTCTCATATTGGTTTTTTTTCCCCTCCTTCTGTGCCTGAGGAGACATAACAATTATTTGTCAGATTTTACATTCTAATTTTTGAATTGTAAAAGAGCAGTCTTTTAACTAAATGCTTTTAAAAGCAGCTTTGCTTTTGTGCACTGCTCTGTTTTACATGCTGAGTTGAAATGGATGTATTAGTATTGAGTTAACAGAACATATTATTTAGAAGAGTCTTGAAAATTTTCCAACTGCCGTTTCTTTTGATTTGAAATAATAGCAGATCACCATATATAAAGAGAAAGTAACATTTTGCTTAGCATGCTGTTGCATAATAGTAGACATAGTAAATTATATTTTGAATTGACGTGGAATGGAATTCTTCTATATATCACATAGAATGAGAATTTTAAGTGACTTTAGAATCCATTCAGTCCAACTTTCTACCTGATGCAGCAGTCCAGCCTGTTACACCCAAAATAATTGACTTGTTTAGTAAGCAGATATTTATTGAGTGCATACGATATGTAGGCACTGTGCTGGGGATGTTTTGGTGAATCAAATAAAAGCAGACATTGTCCTTGTACTTGTGTAGATAGTTTAGTTAGTAGTTGTGTTCTAAGTTTGTTTATTCAATCTCAGCAAGTTATTTTTTGTTTTTTTCTTTTTATAGCTTTACCTGTGGCATATGGACCCGGCCAGGGGTTGATCCTGCACTGCCTCAGAAACAATGCTAGATCTTTAACCTGCTGCGCTACAGTGGGAGTCCTACACTGATGAATTTTTGAGCCAGTCTTACATTACCTATGGTATAATTCTTTTTTTTTTTTTTTTTTTCCTGTCTTTTTGCTATTTCTTGGGCCACTCCTGCGGCATATGGAGGTTCCCAGGCTAGGGGTCGAATCGGAGCTGTAGTCTCCGGCCTACGCCAGAGCCACAGCAATTCCGGATCCGAGCCGCGTCTGCAACCTACACCACAGCTCACGGCAACGCCGGATGGTTAACCCACTGAGCAAGCTCAGGGACCGAACCCGCAACCTCATGGTTCCTAGTCGGATTCGTTAACCACTGCGCCACGACGGGAACTCCCTGGTATAATTCTTTTTATACATTGTTGGAAATGATTTTATAATACTTTGTCTATAGTTTTCTTGTAATCTGGTTTTGGTATTAGGGTAATGCTGGCCTCATAGAATGGATTAGGAAGTGTTTCCTCTCTTATTTTTTAGAAAAAATTGTGGTCAGTTAAAATTCATATTATTTCTTTCTTTCTTTTTTTTTTTTTGGCTGTGTCCATGGCATGCAGAGCTTCCTGGGCCGGGTATCAAACCTGTGCCACAGCTGTAACCAGAGCCGTAAGAGTAGCAGTGCTAGATCCTTAACCTGCTGAGCCATGAGGGAACTCCAGTATTATTTCTAACTTAAACATTTGGTGAAATTAACTAGTGAAGCCATCTCTGTCTGGTGCTTTATTTTTCGGAAGTTTATTAATTACTTCTGGTTAAATTTATTTAAAAGTATAGAGCTATTCAGGTTAGCTGTTTTTACTGGTGTGAAGTTTGGTACTTGATGTCTTTTAAGGAACTGCTCCAGTTCATCTAAGTCACCAAATTTGTGGGTATAGAATTGTTTGTAGTATTCCTTTATTATCCTGTTAATGTCCAGGGGATTGGTGGTGATGACCCTCTTTCATTTTTGATATTGGTAATGAGTCTTCTCTTTTTCTTGTTTAGCCTGGCTAGACTATATATCAATTTTGTTGATCTTTTTAAAGAACAAATCTTTTGGTTTCTGTTTTTAAATTTTTCTGTTTTATTTTTGCTTCAATTTCATTGATTTTTGTTATATTTTTATTATTTATTTTCATCTGCTCTCCTTTTTTTCAGTATCCTGAGGCTCCTAAGCATAAGTTATAGATTTTAGATTTATTTTTTCCCGGTGTATGTATTCAATGCAACAGATTTCTAAGTACTGTATCACACAACTTTTGAGAAGCTGTATTTTCATTTTTGTTTAGTTCAAAGTATTTAAAATTTTTTCTTGAATCATCTTCTTTGATGATAATCTCATGGTTATTTAGAAGTATGCTAAATATTTGGGAATTCCCAAGCTATTCCAACTGATTTCTGGCTTAACTCTATTATGGTTTGATAATATTGTATAGTTTTTTTTTTTTTTTTTTTTTTTTGTCTTTTTTTTCTATTTCTTTGGGCCGCTCCCACGGCATATGGAGGTTCCCAGGCTAGGGGTCGAATCGGAGCTGTAGTCCCCGGCCTACACCAGAGCCACAGCAACGCAGGATCCGAGCCGCGTCTGCAACCTACACCACAGCTCACGGCAACGCCGGATCGTTAACCCACTGAGCAAGGGCAGGGACTGAACCCGCAACCTCATGGTTCCTAGTCGGATTCGTTAACCACTGCGCCACGACGGGAACTCCCAATATTGTATAGTTTTAATTTTTAAAAGTTTGTCCGGTTGTATTTTATGGCCCAAAATATGATCTCCTTTGGTGAATGTTCCCTTGAGAAAGTATATTCATCTCATATTAGATTAATATTTTATGAATATCAATTAGATCAAGCTGACCCACAGTGCTTTTCAGGTCATCTGTATCTTTGTTAATTTTCTGCCTGCTTGATTTGTCAGTCTCATAGAGGAGTGTTGAAGTTCACAGCTATAATTGTGGATTCATCTATTTCCCCTTTCATTTCTATCAGTTTCTGCCTCAAATATTTTGATGTCCTCTTGTTAGGTGCACACTCATTTCAGATTCTATGGCTTCTTGGAGAATTGACCCTTTTATTATTACATAATACTCCTGTTCATCTTTAATAATTTTCCTGGTTCTGAAGTCTGCTTTGTCTAAAATCAATATAGCTATTCCTGCTTTCACTTTTTGTTTTGTTTTGTTTTTCTTTTTAGGGCTGCACCCTTGGCATATGGAAGTTCCCAGACTAAGGGTCTAATTGGAGCTACAGCTGCCGGCCTATGCCACAGCCACAGCAACGCCAGGTCTGAGCCGCATCTGCAACCTACACCACAGTTCATGGCAATGCCGGATCCTTAACCCACTGAGTAAGGCCAGGGATTGAACCCACAATTGCATGGTTCCTAGTTCCCACTGCGCCATGATGGGAACTCCTCTCTTCTTTTTTTGGAATTAGAAATTTCTTTATTATTATTGAAGTATAAACGTAAAATGCAAAAAATTCGAAGCCACCCTTCTACAACCCACTCTCCCCTCCCTCCCACACCCAAATTCCATACTTAGCTTCCAGTATTTTATCAAAATTACCATTTAGGTGTTCTTTCATATTTATGATGCCAGCAGCTTCTGCTTTAGATAAACGGATCTATGCGGCTTTCTCTCTCTTGATTGCCTCCAGATTTGGCATGATGGTTTGTCCTTTGATCTCAATTCTCTGATGGATCCAAGAAGAGCTATTGATTTTCAGTTTGTCCAACCTTTTGTTATAGAGAAGGGAGTGATGACTTTCAGGTTCTTTAGCTGATACCAGAGGTTGAATTATTTGTCTTTTTATAACTGACTCATAGGAGTTATTCATATAATCTGGATAGCAGACTCTTATCAGATGTACTACTTGCAAATACTTTCTCATCCTGTGGATTTTATTTTTACTTTTTTCATTTTCAGCACATTTTAAATTTTGAGGTAGTCCAATTTATCTTTTTTTTTTATTTTGCCTTTTATGCTTTTAGTGTCATATCAGAAAGCATTGCTTAACCCAAGTACATGAATATTTACTCCTGTGTTTTCTTTCGAGAGTTTTAGTTCTTATGTTTAGGTCTAGGATCCATTTTGAATTAAGCTTCGTATATGGTTTGAGGCAGGGTCCAACTTTATTCTTTTGCATGTAGGTATCTAATTTTTCCAGCACCCTTTATTGAAAAGACATTTCTTTCCCCATTTAAATCTTATTACTTGGCTGTGGAAATATTTTAAAGTATTGACTTTGCATTCTTAGATTTTGTGTTTGTATGCAAATTTGAAAAGCATGTCATCTCTATATTGAGGTTCAAAACAGTGTTCAACCCAATGAGTAGCATTAGGCAAACTTCTAAAACTATTTATAAGGCCCTTCAAGGCAAGATTTTTATGCTTGTAATGAGAGCTTTCGTGATTCTGAGAAGACTGAGAAGTGCTGGACTGTGTTCATAGGATATTCCCTGATAAACAGAATTGGGAGTGGGGAGGGAGCATATGTATTTATTTATTTCATTTAAGAAAGTTTTGGAGTTCCCGTCGTGGCGCAGTGGTTAATGAATCCGACTAGGAACCATGAGGTTGTGGGTTCTATCCCTGGCCTTGCTCACTGATTTTAGGATCTGATGTTGCTGTGAGCTGTGGTGTAGGTCACAGACGCGGCTCAGATCCCGTGTTGCTGTGGCTCTGGTGTCGGCAGGTGGCTACAGCTCCGATTAGACCCCTAGCCTGGGAACCCTCATATGCCGCGAGTGCAGCCCTAGAAAAGACCAAAAAAAAAAAAAGTTTTATTGAAATATAGTTGATTTATAATATTGCAGTAATTTCTGCTGTACAAAAAAGTGATTCAGTTATACATATACACACATCCATTCTTTTTTCAGATTCTTTTGCTGTATAGATTATCAGAGAACATTGGGTACAGTTCTCTGTGCTATGAAGCAGGTCCCTGTTGTCCAGTCATTCCATAGACCACATTATGCATGTGCCAATCCCAAACCCCCAGTACATCCCTCCGCCGCAGCCACCTGTCCCCTTTTGTAAGAAGGAGTATATTTAGGTAGCCTTAGCATCAGGGGTGGCTTCAGGCTTCTCTGCCTTCCTTTCTATATTCCACCTAGTACTAACTGCAGTCGACCTTTGAACAACATGGGTTTGAACTGTCTGGGTCTACTTAAACATAGATTTTTTTCCCCCCAGTAATTACCACAATACTACACAATCTCTGATTGGTTGAATCCACAGGTAAGGAGCTGAGGATATGGAGGGCCAACTATGGGACTTAAGCATCTGTGGATCTTGGTGTCTATGGTGGGTTCTGGGAGTTCCCGTCATGGTGCAGCAGAAACGAATCCAATTGGGAATCATGAGGTTGCAGGTTCGATCCCTGGCCTCCCTCAGAGGGGTTAAGGATCAGGCATTGCTGTGAGCTGTGGTGTAGGCCAGCAGCTGTAGCTCTGATTGGACCCTTAGCCTGGGAACCTCCATATGCCGTGGGTGCAGCCCTAAAAAGCAAAAAAAAAAAAAAAAAAAAAAAAAAATTATGGTACGTCCTGGAACTAATCCTCTGTTGATACTGAGGAACAGCTGTATAATCACCTATACTCATTATTATGTAGCTACATGGCCCCCTTTCTCTTCCTCAGTAAGCCTTTTCCTACATCTTGGCTTTTGTATTTGCTTTTTCTTCTACTTGAAGTTCTTTCTTCCTAATTCTTGCCATAGTTTGCTCATTCTTATTAAGTCCAAATGTCAACTGGGTCCATATTGCCTCCTGGCTTCTCATTATCTCTTGTAGTACTTTTTCCATTATGTGATCCTAATTTATTTTCTTTGATATTATTTATCACATCCATAAGTATGGCACATCTAGGAAGACTGGACCTACGTTCCTCTTACTAATCACTTAGTCTCCAGTTTTCATTATAGTTTCTGTCTCATAGTAGGGACTCATTAAATATTTGTTGAGTCAGTGAATGAAAGCTGATATCTGTAGGAGTCAGCTATATGAGGGTAGGAGGTAAGAGCTAAGGACCTAAAGTGGGAAAGAACTTTCTGTGTTATGGAGCTGTTATGATGAAGCAACAGAAGCAAGGGCGTGTTAGGCCTTGTCAGTCCTGGCAAGGAGTTTGGATTTTATTTGACTTTTAGTGAAAAGATTTTAGTTTGGAGGTTTAATGTAATATCATTTATTTTACAAAAGATTTCTTTGGCAACTCTGTGAAAAGTAGATTAGGAAGGGGGAGACTGGAGGTCAGAGATGGGTTAGGAGACTTTTATAGTAGATGGGAACATACCTTGGATTGGATTGGTACAATTGACGTGGAGAAAGGTGGGTAGATGTGGAATTTATTATGGAAGTCGGATTGACATGGCATGCTAATGAGAGGAATGAAGAAGTGGAGATGAATCAAGGATGATATCCAGATTTCTTATTTGAGCAACTTGGTAGAAGGTAGTGTTATTTACTGAAATGGGAAATCTGAATAAGGACAAACTTTGGAGGAGACATTAGGTATTCCATTTGGATCACATTTAAGATACTGAAAACTCTTCCACACTGAAATATCAAATAAAGGATTGAATTCCAAATCAGGAATTTAGAGTGGGGATGACTCTAAATTTGGAAGACTCAGCATATACATGCTATTTAAATCGGTGGCAATGAGACATATTACTTTGATTGTGTGGCAAGGAATCAGAAAAAAGCTCAGGACTTGAACTTGAATTTCCAACATTTAACTGTCAAGTAGAAGAGTGGCAACTGAAAAGTATTTGGAGCTACAGGAAGAACACACAGAATGGCTTATGTTTTGGCAACCAAGGATTTATGGGACAGCCTGAAGGGTAAAAACACAGCTTCTACCACATACTGCATTTTCAGAAACATATAATATGCAAAATGAGAAGAAGCTTTTGAGGATGGATGAATGTGCTTGAAGGGTTTTAAAAAGGAAGGATGTTAACATGCTTAACAGAAATAAATGAGGGCTAGCTAATTACACTAGCCTTGAGGTATGGTATAATTATTCTTTATTTTGATATTATTGGAAACTTTGATTTTTGATTATGTTAGGAAGTTTTGTTTTTTGTTTTTTGTTTGTTGTTTTTTCTTTTTAGGGCCATGCCTGCAGCATGTGGAAGTGCCCAGGCTGGGGGTCGAATCACAGCTACAGCTTCTGGCTTATGTCACAGCCACAGCAACGCCAGATCTGAGCTGCATCTGTGACCTGTGCCACAGCTTGCGGCAATGCCAAATACTCAAGCCACTGAGCGAGGCCAGGGATTGAACCTGCATCCTCATGGATACTAGTCGGGTTCTTAACCCGCTGAGCCACAACGGGAACTCCCTAGGAATTAATATTTTAAAGTGTGACTTGAAGGTAGAAGTCATTTTTTTCCCCCCTCTTCCAGAGTAATGGTGTTAGTGTCACCTAATGGCGAAATGAGATATTGCAGCCATATTTATATGAGGCAGTAAACAAAGTAACCTAATTAGAAAGAGAAAAAGAAGGAATCTGGGGGGATTTTTGTCATGGATTGGAAAACTTACCATGGTTACAAGGTCCTGTGTTCTTTAGCCTACTTGTCTATCTCTCTGTCAGAGAGATCTGAGCAGATTGTTTAATATGCGGTTCGTTTTTGTCTTTTATAAATATTTTAGCTCAAATATTTCTCTTTCAAGAGAGTCCTTTCCTATCACCTTACGTAAAGTTCTCCATATACTCCTTACAGCTACTCCTTGTTACATTAATATGCCTCATTTTCTTCATACCTATAGAAGGATTTGGGATTACCTTATTTGCTTCCTTCCTTGCTTCCTCGCGTGATGTAAGCTTCGGGAGAGGAGGCAACTTGTTTGCCTTATTCATTCGTGTAACTACAGTGCGGAGTGCAGTGATTGTTAGTCATATAAGGGACATGTTCAGTTAAAATTAGTTGTGTGAATATTTGAATTTCTGGAAATGATAGAGAATGTTGAGTTTCCTTGGTGTAAATTAGAGATGTATCCAGAAAACAAATCACACTGTATTTGATTACTAACTAAAACATTGTTTGCTGCGTGAAGGCAGTGTGAACGCTTTACTTACCTAGGCCCCCCCCTCTTTTTTGCTTCCTATAGAGAAATGGTAGTGTGTCGGGAAAAGAAAAGATATGTGGCTTTGGGTGTTGAATTCTGTATTAATCAGTCAACTTCAGTGACACAAAAAATATTTTAAGATACAGTGCTTAGTCTTGAGGAGGTAATTTTTTGCAGACATGTAGATTTATTGTAAAGTAATTTCATTGAATGCGTTTTTGTGTATGTGAATTTGTAGGTACTTCCGGTATCATGCTTAATTCCTCTCTATATTAAAAAGAACAGAAATGGTATTTTTAGAAGAAATACAAAGAGCACCAAACAGTAATAAATCCTTTTAGCTGAGATGTGGGCGGGTTTGTGTTGTTTTTCAGGGAACAATATGGTTCTTTTAGACTGGAAACTTAGGGTGAAAAGAGTACATTTCCATTGTGTGGCCCAGTCCAAGAAGGTTGCCTCCCTAACTTTGAGATAATTACCCAGTCAGCAGAATTCTTGTTCGCATGAACCATTTATTAAAGGCCAGAGATTGATGAGGTGCTTAATAGTTCATGTTTTTATTCACTAGTTTTTGTTCTTAATTCTTGTGGTTTTGACCAGGTGGATGTGGGAAGAGAAGTTTGTAGAACTGAAATGGAGGTCAGAGCTTCGTCACAGAAGGTTAGTGGGTCATCGGATTCTGTGACTACACCGAACAGTGAAGAATTTGTTTTGGTTCCTCAGCATGCAGATGACACTTCTACAAAAGATGATGAAAAACCTGAACTGAAGGTATCTTTTTCTATTCTACAAATTATATTATTTTAAATGATTGTTTTTATTTCTTAACAAGGTGAAACTTATCTCAGATGTATAATATCTAAAGGTTTTTCTCGAGTATTGACTGGATCAATGTTTGATTTATCCAGAGGTTAATGATTTGGTTTGTGTGTTTTAAAACATTTTTGCTTTTGTTTGTTTATCTTTTACTTTAGAATTCAGAAAAAAGGGCATAAGTGGGAAAAAAGTAGAGAAAGGGTAAATGGCAAGTTAAACTTAATGTTTAAATCTTATATAAATTTATTTGGATATTTTTGTCTCTTTTACTGCTGGGTTTTGAAAGTTAACTATTTATTTATTATTATTATTTTTTTCTGTTTTTTGCTTTCTAAGGCTACATCTGTGGCATGTGGAGGTTCCCAGGCTAGGCTAGGTGTGGAATCAGAGTTGCAGCTGCTGGCCTACGCCACAGCCACAGCAACACAGGATCTGAGCTGCGTCTGTGACCTACATCACGGCTCACGGCAACGCTAGATCCTTAACCCAGTGAGTGAGGCCAGGGATCGAAAGCACATCCTCATGGATACTAGTTGGGTTTGTTACTGCTGAGGCACAATGGGAATTCCTAAAAGTTAATTATATAAATGCGTAGTTATGTATTATTTTCACATCAGAGACTTTTCTTTATGATTTTTGTGTTTCAAATCAGCTGGTAGGTAACATTAAGTATGTGATTTAACACTTGTATGAGTATTTTTAAGTATATGTTTTATAATTTTATCAGTTGAGTTTTTCTTTGGATGTGGTCCTTTTCCTTGTTCATTTTTATGTTGTTTTTCCTAACTCGAAAAAAAAAAGAACCAAGCAAATCCAGGTATAAATGTATGAGAATTGTATAACCACACTTTAGTAATAGGAAGAGAGAAAATAGTAAAAAATGCTACGTGTTATTTATGACTTATTTAATATTAATTGTGGCGTAAAATTTATGTGTTAATATATTAATATAATAAAATATCTAATAAAACTAAATCAGATTATTAAGTACTCATTATGTTGATATATAGTTTTACAATTTTATTAAAATAATCAATGGATTTCCTTAGCTTTATTCAAATATCTATATTTAAATAAACAACTACTTAAATTTCTGTAACTCTGTATTTTTGCATTAATGTGTTTAATTTAAGGCATTTATTTACTTAGGCTTTGTGTCTCACTTGCTTTTAAGAAAAGGATGAGTCAAATGTAAGGAAATTAGCAATACTCCTTGGAAGCCAGTTAGCAAAGTCTGTAAAAAAATCAGGAATATGTTTATGCAATGATAGCAAAAAATATGACCTTTTAAATGATATCCACACTAAATAATACGTTTAAACTTATCCATTTTCTTCTTTAAAGCACATAAATTTAGGATTACCTGGTTTTTAGAATGTGTTGCTAAAAAATAAGAAAAAAAAAGGAAATCTCTGTAAATAAGATCTTAGGTCTTTAGATCTGATATAGTTGGAAATACCTGGAGTGTTTCTTTTTTTTTTTTTTTTTAATCCTTTTTTGTTTTAGGGCTGAACCTGTGGCATATGGAGGTTCCCAGTCTAGGGGTTGAATCGGAGCTACAGCTGCCGGCCTGTGCCACAGCCACAGCAATGCCTGATCTGAGCCACATCTGCGACCTTCACTGCAGCTCATGGCAATGTGAGATCCTTAACCCACTGAGCAAGGCCAGGGATCGAACCTGCAACCTCATGCTTCCTAGTCGGATTCACTTCCACTGAGCCACGATGGGAACTCCAGCCTGGAGTGTTTCTGAAGAATCCTTTTCTGAAACTGATAATCCTCAAACTTAGATGATTTTATAACTTAGGATTTTGTATTATAACTAAAGAAATTAAATACAATTGTATAAATTCTTTGTATTCAGTAACTATATTTAAATTTAAATATTTAGATTGTTTAAATTTCTTCTAGAAATGAAATATTTTCATTAAGTTTCAGAACCATATTATGATTGAGAAACATTGTCTTGCTTTGTCTGTAGATAGTTTCTAATGGTGATGAGCAGTTGGAAAAAGCCATGGAAGAGATTTTGAGAGATTCTGAGAAAGGGCAAAGTAGCCTTCTTGTTGATTGTCCAAGTTCCAGTGAGATTTCAGACCATTCATTTGGAGATGTTTCAGCCAGCCAACCAAATAAGCCATCTCTTCAGTTAATTTTGGATCCATCGAATACAGGTACTATGTTGAACTCTTAACAGGCTGCAAGAGAAATGGGATAAAGTGATAAGGACAATTTTAAGGTGTAAATTAAATTAAATAAACCCAATTTTATTAAGTTTATTTTCTAAGATCAAGGTGGCGAGCTTTTCAGTTCTGGTCAAGATTTCGCACTTTGGTTCTTCTTAGGTTTCTGTATGTATCTCTACCCGTAAAATCAGTCTGTGTTCTTTGAGAACTGAGACTGTATCTGGATCTTCATTTTTACCCCTAGTTCTTGGCATATAGTAGGCCCTATATGAGTGCTTATTGAACAAATGAATAAATTCTTAGATGTCAAAGAATAGTGTAATTGACACATTCTTTCGTATGGTGTTCCTTTTTATTCAGTTTGACTACAGTTACTGTGAATTATAATTTGTTAAAATTCTAAATAAAATAGTATATCAACCTATATCAGTGTAATAATACTGTAAAAGTGTTTATTACAGTGTAATAAATAATACATGCACGAATGAGTAGGATTTAGAGTAGGAATACTGGCTTATAAGTCAAAATGGTTTTGGATGCAAGATAAGCCAAACCAAATCCAGTCCAACTCCTACTTCAGCTAGTTTAAACACTAGAGGTATGGTTTGATCTGAGGTCTGGTAGTATTGCTTTGTTAACTACTCAGTTTTGATCTCCATGTCGTCTTTCTCAACTGGCTTCCTTTAAGGTCACAAAGTAGTTGGCAGCAGAAATTGATAAGTAAGGCAAGGTAATTTGTTTATGCCTGGTGACAGAGAGAAAGTCTCTGATCTTTTACTCATTGAACAAAAGTTGTGAACTTTAATTGGACCAACTGAACCATTTTTCTAGTGGCCAGGGGAATGAGGGGAGTGCCATGAACTGCTAGGATAGGCCTTGGTTATATGCAGATTCCTCAGTAAGTCACTCTGACAGAAGAGATGAAATTATCTCAATTGATTTAAGGCACTCAAGATCCGTTTCTGAATGCTGGTGTAGGGTAAGTATAGGTATAGGCCAGAATGCTACACAGTGGGGCCGTGATGGCTCTACCTTACCCTATACTCAAGATTTATTCCTAGTGAATCAAATATTTAGATGTGAAAAATATAACCTGTATTTTTATATAGATTTTATATAGAGTTGAAAAAAGACCTATAGGGAGAAAATAGCATGTTTTTGTGATTACACAAAACGCCAAAGGAAAAAAGTTGCATTTTAATATGTAAAAGCTTAAATCTTCTGAATGAGAAAGGTACCATAATAAATATGGTCAAATGACAGACTAGGAGAAGATGTTTGCAATGTGTTGGGAATCCCCAAATGTTCCCACTAGTTCAGTGATTCACTATAGAGACTCATAGGTCTCAGTGCCTATTCATATTCATGGCCAGATTTATGTTCAAGGGGGCCTAAGAGAGAGATATATATATCTTATATGTGTGTGTGTACACATAAGATTGGGAATAAGGCTTATAAAATATTAATTCTTCTAGTTCTTGATTGAGGGAGCATGAAAGATTATATTATTCATTATGCTTTACTTTATCTTTTGAATTTCTTAAATCCCTAGCCCTCCCCCCAAACCCAAAGCATATTGATATCAATATTCATATAGTTGAGTTATTTTTTGGTTAATAGATTAATCAAAAGGAAGAAACACCTTTTTCTTCTAATATATATCTGATGGGTTGTTGGAATCAATTATCCTTTAAAGCAGTGGATTAGATTCTTATTTCTGAGCATATCTGATAGGGACTATGTATAACATACCTTTTTGTGTTCTCATTACACTAAAAAGAGTTTTTAAAATGATCTTTCCCTGAAGGTCTCAGTTGATAAGAATTTCCTTTGCTTTACAAGTACATTTTTAGCATTCTTTTCTGGTTATATATTGTTTACTTTTCATTTTCAATAAAGAACATGTGTTTTGTGTTCTCCCCCAAATTTGTATGTTGAATTCCTAGCCCTCAAGGTGATAGTATTAGGAAGCGGGGCCTTTGGGAGGTGATGAGGTCATGAGGGCAAAAGCCCTCCTAATTGGGATTAGTGTCCTTCTAAAAGAGACTCCAAAGAGCTAACTTGTCCCTTCTGCAATGGTGAGGATGCAGTGAAAAGATACTGTCCGGAAAGTGGCTCTTACCAGACACTGAATCTGCCAGAGCCTTCATCTTGGGCTTCCAGAGCTGTGAGAAATGAATGATGTTTAAATACCATACTCAGTCGGTGGTGTTTTGTTACATAAGAGCCTGAAAGAACTAAGACAAGGCATTTCAGCTGCCTCTTCGTAATTGCAATCAACACAGTTTTTGATAACAGAATTGTTAACTCTCAATTGAAAATGACGCCTAACTCAATGGTCAGGAACAGTCTGGAAAGTATATAGATTTAAGCGGACTAAAATGAATATTAAAGGTATGTAGTTTGCCAATAATAAAATTAGGTAGATAAGGGTTTTTGTTTAAACATTATGATAACTTGTTGGTTTTTGTTATTTGCTGATCTTGTGTCCTGACTACTTGGATTCAGCTGTACAGGGAAGCTTTGCTAAATTATTGCAATGTACTAAAATACTATTTGGGTACATTCTTGAGTTTTCTCTCTCATGTCCTTTGTTGTTCTCCACCTCTTTCTGCTGAGGAAGGGATGATGGAATTAAAAAAGTATGACTTAAATAGGACTGAATTTATATTTGGGAGATGTGAATTTCTTACATTGGTGTGTGATTTTACTGGATCTAAAAGTGTTGCCTTGCTAAAAATGTTATTTGCCTGCTTGACTAAGGATCTTCACTAGTCATAGGGAGTTTTGTCTACATGAAAGCCATAATTATGCAGCATTTCATTGTGGATGGGATAGGGTCTAGGTAGTGCCTGGGATGATGTGTGTTTGCCATTAATAGGTTGCTTAAAGGACCACTAGCTCTAGAAAAGTTTATTAATTTAGTGATTAATTCATTTGATATTATATCAAGGGTCGAGTCTTTTAGACACTGTTATAAGTGCTGGGAACAAAGAGGATAGAACAGTTCCCTCCTTGAAGAGCTGATACTCTCTATAATAGGATAAACTTCATTTTGCTTTTGATTCATTCTATTTTACACTTTTCATAGAGGTTAAGACATGGTATCTGGAGTTCAGACCTGGATTTGGACACAGGCTCTTTCTGTAGTTTGGGCAAGTTATTCAACTTCTCTAGTGCTCAGTTTTCCTGTTTTTAAAATAGAATCTGTCTCCTAGGGATTTAGAGGATTAAATGACATCACCTACATTAAGCATTTTGTAAAATGCCTGGCTTTTGGTACTTGGAGAGTATGTACCAAATAAAATGCTTGTCATCATCATCATCGTCTGTTTTGGAAATCTTGAACACCCAAATAATATCACATAAAATTTTAGTTCTAAGGCCAATAATTACGACATATCTGTAATGGGCATGAGGCAAGGCATAAGTCCTTTATCTCCATTGAAGCACCTAATTCCTGGATTTATGTGGAGCAGTGTTCTTTGCATAGTTGATTTCTTTGAGTGCTTTAAAAGATGTTCTTTTTTATGGCTGAGTAGTATTCCATTGTGTATACATACCTCATCTTCCTAATCCAGTCATCTGTCAATGGACATTTGGGTTGTTTCCATGTCTTGGCTATTGTGAATAGTGCTGCAGTGAACATGTGGGTGCATGTGTCTTTTTCAAGGAAAGTTTTGTCTGGGTATATGCCCAAGAGTGGGACTGCTGGGTCACATGGTGCCATCTGCAGCAACATGGATGGAACTAGAGACTCTCATACTGAGTGAAATAAGTAAGAAAGAGAAAGACAAATACCATATGATATCACTTATAACTGGAATCTAATATACAGCACAAATGAATGTTTCCACAGAAAAGAAAATCATAGACTTGGAGAATAGACTTGTGGCTGCCCAGGGGAAGAGGGAGGGAGTAGGAGGGATCAAGAGCTTGGGGTTAACGGGTGCAAACTATTGCTCTTGGAATGGATTTACAATGAGATCCTGCTGTGTAGCATTGAGAACTATGTCTAGATACTTACATTCAGCACAACAATGGGAGGAAAAAGTATGTATACATGTATGTGTAACCTGGCCCCCATGCTGTACAGTGGAAAAAAAATAAGTAAATAAAAATTAAAAAAAAAAGATGTTATTCTTTGGTCTTTTCTTCTCCGTAGTTTCTGATGAGAAATCTGAAGTCATTTGAATCATTTATTATTCCTTTTTTTGTAACATGCTATTTTTCTGTCTTCTTTATATATTTAAAGAGATATTTTTGTTTTCCAGGAGTTTGATTATATGAGTGTGTTTTTCTTTAAATTTATCTTTGTTGGTGTTCACTGAGATTCTTGGATCTGTAAATTTATATCTTTTATGAAATTTGGGAAGTTTTCAGACAGTATTTTTAGGAGTATTTTTTTGTACAGTGATCTTTTTTCTCGTATTTTCCTGTGACTCAGACAACAAAAGTATTAGGTATTTTCCTATTGTTATACAATTCCTAAGCCTCTCATTGTATTCCAGCCTTTTTCTCTCTCTTCTTCAGTTTAGATATTTTTTGTTGACCTATGTTCCAGTTTACTAACCCTCTGCTCTATTATCTCAATTCCTTTGAGCTGTCTAGTGAATTTTTAGTTTTAGATATTCTATTTTTCTGTTCTTAAATTTATCTTGGTCCTTTTTGCGCTTTCTGTTTCTCTGCTGTGGATTAATATTTTTCATTCGTTTCCGGTGTATTCACCTTTATATTATAGAGCATGGTTATAATACCAATTTTAAAGTCTTTGATTGTTACAGTAACCACATCATTTTGGGATTGGTATCTGTTGATTGCTTTTCCCTTGAGAACTGGTCACCTTTTTCTATTTTTGTTTTTGTTCGTTAGTTGAGTAATTGAATTATTTTCCAGACCTTCTGAATCTTTTGAGATTCTGTTTCCAAATAAAATTCTCTGAAGAATGTTGATTTTGTTTTAGCACTTCCAGTTGGTTATATACAGATTGCAAATTCTATCCTGCTTTCTACTTTCATAGTTGTTCAGTTCCAAAACCTTTTATACTTCCTTATTCTATACATGTACAGCATGGTGGTGAACCCAAGGCTCGTGTTAGTTCATACAAAAAAATTAGGGGGTTACCTTCTCCAGCTCTCCTCCTCAGCATTACCTTCATACTCTCTGGCTTCTTAGGGCCCATTTTCCCTTCTTCTAAGTAGAAGACAGATTTCTCACTTAGAGTTTTGTTCCTTTGTGCTGTCTTGTGGCCTTGTATGACTGGAGTCAACTTTAGGACACAGTGGTGAGAGAAAAGAAAGAAAAAATAACAGAGGTTTCCTTTTTCTTTTTGAATCACAAGAGCCAGGTCTCTTTGCTTGGGTGCTCTAGCCATTGAGACAGGTTCTTTTCTTTGAGTTTTAGATGCTTGTGGCACTCTGTTCCCATGCTCCTATAACACCCCCTGCCTCCCACCCCAAGCTGTGGCTCAGCTCCATCACTGGGGCTGGCCTTGTGGTAGAACTGGAAGAGGGGAGAGAGAGAGGGAAAGAAAGAGAGAAAAAGAAAGAGGGAAGAAGAGTATTATAATTCCTCAGTCTCTGGTTTACAGGGACTCAGTTTTCTCTCCTTTGGCCAGAAAGATTGGATTTCTCTCACATTTTTCTTGCTCACTGCATAGTTCTGCAACTTGGGCTGCAGATATAAGGATGAAAAAATATGAAAGGAAATTCAACATTACTGGTAGTTCTTCAAGTTTTGATTGTAGTCTCCAATCTGTTTTTTTTAAAAATTATCTTCAGGTAGTTACTTTTAATATTCTGGCTATTGTTTTCAGTTAACAGAGAGAAGCTAATGCAGACTTGTTGCTTCAGCTTGACTGGTTCAGTTTGAGTATTTTCAGTTCTGCTAGTTTTTGCTTCAGCTATTTGGAAGCTCTGGTATTGGGGCATAAGCACTTTTGAAATTATGTTTTCTTGATAAATTGACCCTTTTATCATTTGGAATGTCTCTTTTTCTCCTATTACTATTCATTGTTTTGAAGTATGGTTTTTCTGACATTAATATAGCCATTCTGGCTTTCTTATAGCATTTGCATGATATATCTATTTTTCTCCTTTCTTTCTTTCTTTCTCTTTTCTTTTCCTTTGTTTTTTCTTTTTCTTTTTTTACTTTGAACCTATTTGTGTCTTTTTATTTAAAATGAGTGTTTCTTATACATAGCATATAGATGAGTTTTGCTTTTTAAAATCTAGTTTGATATACTGTCTTTAATTGGTATATTTAGACCAGGGATCTCCAAACTACTTCTTATAGGCCACATCCTGCCCACTACTTGTTTTCACTATGGTTTGCAAGGTAAGCATTTTTTTTACATTTACAAAGGATTGAAAACAAGTCAAAAAAGACAGTGTTCTTTTCTGGTACATGAACGTTATATGAAATTCAGATTTTAGTGTGCATAAGTTGTTTTGAATTTTGTAAAAACAGTTTTTGTGGAAAGCTGTTTTCTCTTTTTACATAAATACTTGCCTAATATCCCAGATTTTTTTCTCTTGGCCCACAGAGCTAAGAGAAAATTCTTATGTAATTAGATCTAAGTGTACCTACTCTCTTGCTGTTTATTTTTTCTTTGTCCCCCCCCCCCCAATTTTTTCTCCTCCTCCTGTTTACTTTCATTCCTTTGATTTTTTTTTTTTTTTTGTGTGTGTGTCATTTTAGGGCTGCACCTGTGGCATGTGGAGGTTCCCAGGCTAGGGGTTGAGTCAGAGCTGTAGCTGCCAGCCTACGCCATAGCCACAGCAACACCAGATCTGAGCCACGCCTGCGACCTCCACCACAGCTTATGGCAACACTGGATCCTCAGCTCACTGAGCAAGGCCAGGGGGTCGAACCCATGTCCTCATGGATACTAGTTGGGTTTGTTAACCATTGAGCCACGATGGAAACTCCTGGATTATTTTTTAATATTCCATTTTATTTCCATTACTGGCATATTAATTACATAATTTTGTTTTATTATTTTAGTAGTTGCTCTGGGGTTTATAACCCATGGCTGTTTTATACCACTTCATATATATTGTGAGGATCTTCCAGTTCCTCCCTTGCAGACTTTATGCCTTTGTCATCATTCATTTTGCTTGGACATACGTTATGCATTATACGAAGTATTAATTTTTTGCTTTAAATAGCCTGTTGTATTTTTTAAAAATTAAATGGCAGGGAAAAAAGTTTTTCTCTCATATTTATAACTTTTGGTGCTCTTCATTTTCCCTCTAGTCTCATTTTCCTTTATCCCAAGGGACTTCTTTAACATTCTTCTTTTCTTCTGCAGGTTAGAATTAGCTGTTAATTCCACCCAGGGAATATTTCATTTCAGATCTTTTTGACTTTTCTGCTTCAGAATTTCTTTTGGTTCTTTTTTTCTGTCTTTCATTTTTCTCATTCTTTTGATGGGTATCTTTTTTTAGTTCCTCTGTCACATTTATAATAGTTACTTTAAAGACCTTGTCTACTAATTTTGTCACCTCTCTCTTGTGGATCCATTTATGTACTTTTTTGTATTTGATGTATACAGTTTCATGAATCTCTGAGTTACACAGATTTGTAAAATATTTATTTCTTCAAAAAGCTTTTTCTCCACCTTTTCCTCTTTTGTAGAACTCCAGTTACACATAAATTTAGACCATTGAACTGTTTGTTGTTGGTTTTTTTTTTTTTTTTTTTTTTTTTTTGTCTTTTTGCCTTTTCTAGGGCTGCTCCTGCGGTATATGGAGATTCCCAGGCTAGGGGTCTAACTGGAGCCGCAGCCACCAGCCTACACCAGCGCCACAGCAACACTGGATCCAAGCTGCCTCTCAACCTACACCACAGCTCATGGCAATGCTGGATCCTTAACCCACTGAGCAAGGCCAGGGATCGAACCCGCGACCTCATGGTTCCTAGTCGAATTCGTTAACTACTGAGCCGGGAACTCCTCATTGAACTGCTTGATCTCCCATGTTCATGAGTCACTGAGGCATGATTTTAGCATAGGATCTTGCAAATAATTGTTGTTGCATAAGTAGTTGCTAAATTAACAAAAATGCATTATATGTGTGTGCGTGTATGTGTATTCTAAATGTGTTAGCATTCAGCCTTAAGCTGTGTTTGTAGTTTTTTATTTATCCCTTTTGAAATATAATACATTGAACTGAATCAGAAGGTGAAAAATCATAGTCCGTGATTGAAGAACATGGTAGATGAAGTACTTAGGAAAGTAGGTGGTGAGGTTGCATGATTTAATATAATTTTTGGAGCTGGAATGGGGGGGTTGGGAATGGCTCTTGTGAACTATTTATTAATATCCTGTAAGTGCAGTCCTGGTAATGAGAATTACAGCATGCTGCAAGGATCTAGTTAAGGTGAGATAGACATACTTCATTTTGTGTGGCATGGATATAGGTAAATGGGGAGGAGTTGGAGACTGGCTGAATGTAGATTTTCAGGTGGGAATGGGGAGAGTGATAAGGGGGGAGCTTTATATAGTATCTGATATGTGCAGATAAATACTCTAATCACAGTTGGGACTTTGCTGCATATACACTGTGCTTAGAATTAAAGTGGGTTTTTTTTTTTTTTTTTTGGTCTCTTTTTTGTCTCTTTTTTGCTATTTCTTTGGGCTGCTTCCGCAGCATATGGAGGTTCCCAGGCTAGGGGTCGAATTGGAGCTGTAGCCATTGGCCTACGCCAGAGCCACAGCAACGCAGGATCTGAGCTGCGTCTGTAACCTACACCACAACTCATGGCAACACCGGATCCTTAACCCACTGAGCAAGGCCAGGGATCGAAGCCGCAACCTCATGGTTCCTAGTCGGATTCGTTAACCACTGTGCCACGACAGGAACTCCTAAAGTGTTGTTGTTGTTGTTGTTTTTTTATTTTAAAGAAACTCATTGGTGGGGAGAGGAGAATTGGGGGAAGCAATCATAGGATGATTAAAATAATGATTATTTTGAGGAAAAATTTTTCATTGAAATACTTGCATAGTTTGCAGAAACCAGCAAGCCAGGAAACAGCAAAATAAGGAGCTTGACCTCCGTTGGTCTTGGTATGACATGGAACATCTTAACGTTGTTGACTTTTGCTTAGGAAGTTAGGCTGCTTAATAAATTTGCTGCCATGCAGGATCTTTACCAGAGAAATTTTCAATTAACTTTAGTTTTATTTAATTCTCTTTATTTTTAGGCAGATTGACACTGTCTTTAGTTCCCTTTCCTTTCTATTGTTTTATATAATTTGAACTCCATCTTTGATTTTTTAAAATACAGAGCTTGGAGTTTTTTTCATTTTATTCTAAGGAAGTTGTAGCTAAGATAATACTTTAAGAGATTCGTAGTATATAGTGGCTGATTCCAGAACTCTAAGTTAAGGTGTAGGATAAACATAAAAGAAATGAAAACACAGAGAGACTTAAACTTTATTTGCAATTTTTCATTTGTTTTTGGGAAATAGGTGAACTTACACTGTGAAGTTTTGTTTTAACTTTTGAGTGTTTCTTTTTTTCCTTCAGAAATTACACCCAGACCATCTTCTCCAAGTGGAATACCTGAAGAAGATAGTGTTTTATTTAACAAACTGACCTACTTAGGTTGTATGAAAGTTTCCTCCCCACGTAATGAAGTGGAGGCTTTACGGGCAATGGCAACTATGAAATCTTCCAGTCAGTACCCCTTTCCGGTTACCCTGTATGTGCCAAATGTTCCAGAAGGCTCTGTGAGGTAAGTTCTAATACCTTTTAATTATTTTATTTTATTTTTTTGCTTTTTAGGGCCACACCCATGGTGTATGGAGGTTCCCAGGCTAGGGGTCAAATTGGACTAGTAGCCGCCAGCCTACAGCACAGCCACAGCAACGCCAGATCCAAGCTGTGTCAGTGGCCTGCACTGCAGCACAGGGCAATGCCAGATCCTTAACCCACTGAGTGAGGCTAGGGATCAAACCTGCGTCCTTATGGATGCTAGTCGGATTCGTTTCCACTGAGCCATGATGGAAACTCTGCTCTAATACTTTTTAACCCTCCTTAGATACCTGTGAAGTTTTTTTGGGTAGCGGTGATGATATTTTATCATAAATGAGGGCTAGGACTTGGTGTGAATTCACTTTCACTCTGTAGATGTGCAAAGTAAAAATGTTTAGGTATAGACTGTATTCCTTACGTGCAAGGGGCATTTGTAAAATTATGCTTAAATTGCTCTAGTGGAACTATGAATGTAAAAATACCTGTCATTTGTGTTTCACCTTGTCATGTAACAGTGGTTTAAAAAACTAGAACAATCTCTAGATTTCTAAGCTCTTTACTGCAGACTGGAAAGAAGCAAAATAGCTTTTTTTCATATGCTTCACTTGGAATAATATTTAATGTCATCTGAATTTTGAATTTCTTTAAATGTGAAACAGGTAATCTTATTTTCCTACATTCAGCCTTCCAGTAGTCTTCCATCACACTTGTATTTATATTCAAAATCCTTACCTTGTCTGGTCCTGGTGATCTGCTTTGACCTAATCTTCCCTTTCCCTCTCTCCTTCCCTCCCTCTTTTGCTTTCTCCTCCTTTCACTACACTTACTTCATTCATTCACTACTTTCCAGTCATAGTAGCCTCTTTATTCTTTCTCAGATGCAGTCATGAATCCTGCCTCAGGGCCTATCAGTCAGGATTCTTACCTCAGGGCTTTTGTATAGTCTCTTTAATTTGCCTAAAGAAGCTTTCCTAGCTTTTTTCCAGTTTTCACTTCTTTCCAGTTTCACCTCAAGAAACCTTTTATCAAAAGAAGCCTCTTTTTTTTTTCCCTTGTTTTTCTCAATAGGATTTATTTTTTAGAGTGGTTTTAGGTTCGTAGCAAAATTGAGCAGAAGGTACAGAGATTTCCTGTGTCCCAAGTGTGCACCTGCGGTCTCATCCAAACACGGACTTCCCTCCCCATCAGCATTTCCCTTCCACTTGTTACACTTGGTACATTCGTTGCAGCTGATGAACCTGTGTTGACATAATAATTTTCCAAAGTCCATAGTTTACATTAGGGTTCACTCTTGGCGTTGTACATCCTGTGGATTTGGACAAATGTATAAGGACATGGATCCATCATTACAGTATCGTACAGAGTACTTTCACTGTCCTAACAATCCTGCCTTCTGCCAGTTCGTCTGTCCCTCCCCCTTATTCATCTGTCCCTCTCCCCTCCAACCTCTAGCATCCACTGATCTTTTTACTCTTTCCGAAGTTTTGCCTTTCCCAGGATGTTATATATTTGACATTTTGTAATAAATAGCCTTTTTCAGATTGACTTCTTTTACTTAATAATAGGCATTTAAGGTTCCTACATGGTTTGTTGTTGTTGTTGTTGTGTGCTGAATAATATGTTATTGTCTGGATGTGCTAGTTTGTTTATCCATTCGCCTATGGAAGGACATCTTGATTGCATCTAAGGTTCAGTCATTATGAATAACATTTCTGTAGACATCTGTGTGCAGGGTTTAGTGTAGACATAAAATTTTCACTCATTTGAATAAATACCAAGGAGTATAATTGCTGGATCATATAGTATGAGTATATTTAGTTTTGTAAGAAACTGCCAAACTATCAAAAGAAACCTCCTTTGATAATATCATAACTTATCTTTCTCTTTTTTAACTGAGCTTTTTTAAAAATAGCATTTTCCCTTGACTTGATATTATGTTTATTCACTTACTTGTTTATTACTGCCTGTCTTCTTCACTAGACTATAAGTTCCATGGGAGGGAGGTTATTGGTATTTTTTTCTGCTTACAGCTTCAGTGTCTAAATAGTATCTGGTCCAAAAAAGGTATTTAGTAAATATTTGCCGAATAAACAAATAATTGAAACAGGTCTAGGGAATTAGGTTGAATGTGTCTTGAACCAGTAATACTCCCTGAAGGCTCATTTTATCTGTTTTCAAACCCCTTCTGATTTATCTCATTCTCTAAAGTTTAGAATGCGAGAAAAATTTTAAGTACCAAAATAACAGCAAAATAAATTTACGGTTTTGGCAAAAGTGCTTTGAATTTTTGGGGAAAGGGTTTTGTAGATGTATTGTTTGTATATCTCTTAAAAATGTCAAAATGACTTTTATTGTTACCTGTTTAGTTTCAGAGTAACAAACATATCTTGACAAAGATTTAATGGTTTTGACTTGACTTTCTATTCCTAGTGGGTTCCCCTTCAGTTTCACAGTTTGAGATCCTGAGAGGTGGTCTTGAGTTTTTTGATCAGTCTAGGTTAGGATTTGTATAGAAGAAGTCAGAGAGGTATTTGCTCCAAAATTACTCCTTTAAAATTCCCTTATTAAGTTCATCTTTGGAACCACTCTGACCTTTTTTAGGGTAAAAGAAGTCTTGGTTGAACAATGACCTGGGGCTTGTATGAACTTATGGGTGCTGCTTTTTTTTAATTAAATTTTTTTTTTTTTTTTTTTTTTAAGGGCTGCAGCATGTGGATGTTCCTAGGCTAGGGATCAAATTGGAGCTGCAGCTGCCGGCCTACCACAGCCACAGCAACATGGGATCCGAGCCATGTCTGCAACCTATACCACAGCTCATGGCAATGCCAGATCCTTACCCCACTGAGTGCGCGGTGGGGGGAGGGGGGCAGGATTGAACCTGTATCCTCATGGATGCTAGTTGGGTTTGTTACTGCTGAGCCACAGTGGGAACTCCCTCAGGTGTTGCTTTAAATAGAAATGAACTCTCCAAGGATGGTCTGTGCTATTTTTTTACTGACGTTCCTTTTGCTGTAATAGAACAAGACTAGCATTTTGGGATGGGTGACATTGACTTTACCTGGCAGTGTATACTTGGCTTTGAGAGTAAATGAATTGGATCGTGGGACACAAAAATGAAGTAATTGTCAAAAGAAGGTGAAGAATTTGTGTTTGTGTTTATAGCAGAAATATTAAGATAATGTTTTCCTGCAATATTGATTCTAGTTTATTTTTGTGATTTTAAGATAGTTATGTTTATGTGTTACTAGAATAGTAAAATGTTTGCCTTTGTTCTTTGATAGTTAATATTTTATCTCATTTTCATCACTGTTCTGCAGAATCATAGACCAATCCAACAATGTGGAGATAGCGTCTTTTCCAATTTATAAGGTGTTATTCTGTGCACGTGGACATGATGGGACGGCAGAGAGCAATTGCTTTGCATTTACAGAGAGTTCCCATGGTTCAGAAGAATTCCAAATACATGTTTTCTCCTGTGAAATTAAAGAGGCAGTAAGTATAACAGATTGTAGCAATTTACTATTGAGATGAATTAGGGTAATGTTTTTGAACCCTAATTTCACTGTCATATAATTTAATATGTATAATCATATACCATATTACATAAATTTGGAGTATCTTTCTAAAGCGAAAGTTAGTATTTGTAGTGGCATAGAACTGAATACGGAAAGCTAAATTCAGTAACTCTGTGGACTAAAGTAGTACTCTCAGCTTTACAGATATAGGAGAAAAATCCCATTTGATGGGCTGCTCTCCCACACCACCATAGTAGTAATTGCTCAGGCTTAGAAGGAAGAATAACTTTGTACCTCTTTTATTGTTTTGCCCAAGTTGGTTGGTCCATGTGACTTGATTGATTGATCGATTAACTGCACCCGTGGCATGTGGAAGTTCCTGGGCCAGGGATTGAACCTGCACCACAGTAGTGACCCAGGCTGCTGCAGTGACAACGCTGGATCCTTAACCCGTTGAGCAACAAGAGAACTTTGGTCCCTGTGACTTTCAATAACAATGTCTGTTTCTCTGCTGGGCCTTTCACTTAGATATTGCACTAAGGTGATTCCATAGATCTCTGTGATTTTTACTGGTGGTCATTGTTATGTGTGTTCATTCAAAGATTTGCTTTTGCTCTATAGGACTGGTTTAATTATAAATACAAATACTCACATACAGCAGGGGTATCAACTAGTAGTCTTTAAAGATGCCAGTGAGCTCCTCTTCGTAATTATTAAATGAGTTTATTACTAGACTCAAGAAGTAGTACAGAATCAAATGGCTGTTACATACACAAGGAAATTGCCTTCTATATCTACTGAATTCTCCCCAAATTAAAAGTAAGTTGCACTTTTAGAACTTAAAGTACTTACACAACCATTTCAAAGGCTTTAATAAATGGGTTTGGATGGGCAAGGCCTTGAGTGTGTTTGCTTTTGGAAATGCAAATTGTCAGTGGAAGATATTGAAAGCAGCATTTATTCTGTTTTCTCTTTACCCTGAAACCAATGAACCATTGTATTAACAGTGGTTCTGAGAGTTTATTTCTGGCTATAAAATAGGAACATATAATATATAAATACATATACTGACTACTTGGTCAGGTGTGCATTAGATAGGAGTGAATGAGTACGAGTGAGTCTGGCTCATAGGAGGCAGTGAATATAAATATGTTGTAAGAATGTGTGTGTGTGTTTGTGAATTAGGGTGTCTATTTCTGATCCTTACAACTCCACTGCAGAGGTGGGGAAGCAGATGGTAGAGTCCTGGCGTTTCATGTTGGCAACCATCATTTAACATACCTGTATGAATTCTGGATAATTGGTGCTCAACAGTAAGAAAATGAGCTTTGAAGAATTGGGAGAACCCACTGCTTGGAGAGGCAGAAACACTGCTGCAGAAGGAAATTGAAAGGGACCTGGTTGCAAGCATTTTTCATAACTGTGATGGTATGAAACTTTCTTTTGAATTATAGCATCCACTTGTTTATGGGTGGGGGAAATTTTTTCATTTTGAGAGCTTTAACAGTGTAAGCAGGGGAATTCTCCTCCTGACCATTTTGAATACAGTATTAAATAATATTGATTGTATTTCTAGAAAGTATACTTAGTACACTGCAGGTTGTGAGAAAGTGATGTCCATGTATTATTTAATTTTGGGGGTAAATTTTTCAAAGTGTTACATTCTGGGACATTGGTGGTAAAATTCATTGTTGAAGGAAAAAATATATGACAGTTGTCATTCAGCTTTATTATGAGAGGTTATTTCTAAATGAAAAATAACCCGGTATAAATATAGGACTTATGCCAGGCACTGTGCTAAGCATTTACGTGATACTCATAACATCCCCCTAAACTAGATAGTACCTATTTAGACTAGTGATCTTATGCTTCTCTTTTCCTGGGGCAGTTCTAGTTTATGCATGTTGTCTGAGCATATTATTGAAGCACTCCATTTTATTCTCAGAAGTATTCTGGTCTGGTAAATTGTACTGTTACCCTTTCCTTATCCCAAGGCTAAGAGGATAGATGATAAAGCTGGTTTCCAAAGAAAGTTTCTGACTCTGAAGACCCTTGTAATTTGTAGTCACAACTTTCCTGTTGCATTATTATAAAAAGCACATATGGATTTTTACCTTTCAATTATGCTTCATATAGGGATTTACTGGTCATGTAGCTTGCATTCCAGCAACCTTTGGGTTTTACTCATGCCTTTCATAGAAGATGTCTGACATCTTTCTGTTGTCCCTTAAAAAATAATTACTCTTTTAGTTAATTCGAAGTCTTTTGTCACATTTACTAGTTGTCTGGTTATCTGGTTCCCAGAAGTTTCTTGATCTATGGTGAAGGGACTACTTTAGTGCTTAGGATTTGGATCCTTCTTAATGGGCACAGACAGTTGGCAAAGGTAGCTCAGGAAAAGATGACAGACTTTCTTATTGCTTAAGTATGTGCTTCGGAGCAATGTCCCTAATTTATTTACTATTGTTTGCAGAGTCGCCACATGGAGGTTTGAAGAAGTTTGTTGGTTAAAGGCAAGAAGACATCATGTCAAGAGGGAGTAGCTGCCTCTGCCAGTTGGCTGCCTCTACCAGTTGTCACTGACATATGCTTTTAAGTAAAATTCCACAAGCAGCAGACACCAGCAGTGGTAGAGGGAAAGCGGAATGAGGGCGATGGCTTTGTTGGGCCTGTGACACTAGGATTAGGAGTTCCCCTAGAAGGGTTAGGACAAATTTGACTTATTACACTGGATATTCTTCTTTGGAACTCTGCTGGAGTGGATCTCAATTATCTGTGGCAAAAGAGTTGGGGAATCCAGCCAGAAATATCTTGATACTGATGATCTTTGTACAGGGAAAATAATGTGCTAGATTTCTGCTGAAGAATTGCAGACAAAGCAGAATATCAAAAAGCATAGTGAAAAAAGCCAAGGAGGTGCATGCATCTTGTTGCATCTTTGTGGATATATTATGCAAAACTTCTCTTAAAGAGACATTGAAAGGCTCAGTTGACTCTCTTTAATAATTTATTTCTACTAAACAGCATAGCCATTTTCTCAAAACAGCTTTTGCTATTTCTTTGTTACAAAATACTTAACCACTGCTGGCAATTCTCAGTGTTATGTTTTAGAAGCAGGTTATCGTCTGGTGTTAAAGGCATTCAGAGGTATTTCATGAAAAATACCATGGGTATCATTAGGAAGATCTTTATTCCTTTTCTAGGGCTGCACCCATGGCATATGGAGGTTCCCAGGCTGGGGGTCTAATGGGAGCTGTAGCCGCCAGCCTACACCACAGCCACATCAATGCGGGATCCAAGCCGCGTCTGCGACCTACACCCCAGCTCTAGGCAATGCCGAATCCTTAACCCACTGAGCGAGGCCGGGGATTGAACCCACAACCTCATGGTTCCTAGTCGGATTCGTTAACCACTGAGCCATGGTGGGAACTCCAGGAAGATCTTTATTCCTAATGCACTGATATTTCTTGGAGTTACGAAAGAAAATCATATTCCTGGTATGGGGAAAAATTATTTCTAAACATGTATTTATTGAGATGATATTTTAACAAAATGCCTTATTTTGGAAATTCATTTGGAAGTTATACTGCTGGTGTTTTTCTTAAATAAGTTGATTTTTGTAATTTTTAAAAAGTTTCTTGTATGATATGCCTCTTATTTTAGCTCCTTTCAGTGAGTAATGTATTTGAGTAAGTTAAAAAAAATTTTAACAATGTCTTTCTGGGTATCTTATATAGAATAATTTTCCTACATTTATTTATTTATTTGATATTTATTTATCCCACCCCTTTTTATAGGAGGTTCCCTGGCTAGGGGTCCAATCAGAGCTGCAGCTGCTTGCCCACACCACAGCCACAGCACCTCCAGATCCAAGCTGCATCTGTGACCTACACCACAGCTCATAGCAATGCTGGATCCTTAACTCACTGAATGAGGCCAAGGATTGAACCCACATCCTCATGGATGCTAGTTGAGTTTATAACCTGCTTAGCTATAGTGGGAACTCCTCTACATTTATTTTTTGGGTGAACATTTTCTTGATATATATTTTTTAAAGAGTTAATTCTCTTTCACCAGTACTAGTGAAAAAGCTTTTATCTTAGAAGATTTGGCTGTTTTTTAAATTTTATTTTATTATTTATTTATTGGCTTTTTTAGAGCTGTACCCAGGGCATATGGAGGTTCCCAGTCTAGGGGTCTAAATGGAGCTGCAGCTGCCGGCCTATACCACAGCCACAGCAATGCCAGATCTGAGCCGTGTCTGCAACTTACACCACAGCTCACAGCAACACCGGATCTTTAACCCACTGAGAGAGGCCAGGGATCGAACCCGCAATCTCATGGTTCCTAGTCAGATTCGTTTCTGCTGCGCCACAACAGGAACTCCTATTTATTTTATTTGCTCATTTCATTTCATTTCATTTACCATGTTCATGGCACGAGGAATTTCCTGGGCCAGGGACTGAACCCATACCACAGCAGTAACCTGAGCCAGAGTGGGATACTTAGCCCACCAGGCCTTATTTTGGAAATTTGACTATTATTTAAGTAAATGTTTTGTTTAATAACCTTTTTTGACTGTTAACATGTAATGCATATTTGAGAATTTGGAAGATTCTGAAATACAAAAGAAAATAAAAGATACTCAGGATTCCATCAGAGTTAAAATTTTGGTGTATTCCTTTCCACATTATCTACATGCAACCTCCTCCCCACCTCTTCAAGCAACAATGACAGCACCAATCCCAACAGATAGTTTTGTGTTTAACCAGTGCTTTCTTTTTTTTTTAGGGGTGTACCAATGGCATATGGAAGTTCCCAGGCTAGGGGTCTAATCAGAGCTGTAGCCACTGGCCTGCACCACAGCCACAGTAATGCCAGATCCAAGCCACATCTGCAACCTACACCATAGCTCACGGCAACGCCGGATCATTAACCCACTGAGCGAGGCCAGGGATCGAACCTGTATCCTCATGGATACTAGTCAGATTTGTTTCCACTGAGCTGCGACAGGAACTCTTTAATTAGTGCTTTTTATGGGTACTGCCTTCTGGTGAAAAATTGTACTGTGTTATTTGTCAATAAACCTTTTGACTTCTGCCAAAAAAATGCCTATTCTTGATTATTGTGTATGCATGCGTGCATGCGTGTGTGGTATATGTGTATTTAATAGTGTGACATGAGAAAAATGTTTTCCATGGTATTATGGTTTAAAATTTCATTTCTTGATGAACTTGATTATACAGTTTGTTCCTATAACTGTATACATTGATAATCATTGTTTCTGAAGTCACCCTACAAATTCTTTGATCATCGTCTCAGCTTATTCATAGACTCTGAAAGTCACAAATACCTTTAGCCTTATTGTTGGAAAAATCCGCTTTTAAGATAGGGTAAGAATTAAATACGTTTCGACCTCTCTTAATGTACTGTTGTGTCCTTCCTCCAAAAAAGAAAGGTGCAGTCTGATTCCCCTCTACCACTTATTTAAGTGGTAGAGGGGAATCAGCCTCATATTTAAGCCTTTTTTAAAAAGAAATTCCTAAGCCTTGCCCATCTACTTGGGAATTTGCCAAGTTCTTCGTCTTTTTATGGTGTGGCCTGATACGGCAGGCTTGCTGACAGCTCTGGTACAAAAAAATGAAATAGAAGAAGATATAAGAGAGAAGGAAAAAGAATGAATCTTTTGGGGGTTTGACTCTACTAATTATCAAAAATTAAGTGCAGGTCCTCTTTTCACATGTGATGTTTTCTTAATATGCTTAAAATATGTTTTCTTAAAAACATAAAAATAAATAATAGAGTTCATATTTTTGGGGGTGAGGAAGTGGGAAGTACTTAACTGAAAATAATTTGATGTCCATATTTATATAAACCTTGCAGGCATAATTTTCAGTGACTTAGCTCTGGTATGTTCTTTGATTCTCTTTTCCTTGATAACACTTAAATTATTGAGCCACGTCAAATTAGGATCTGGTTGAGGCTGAATATTTCTGCTTTTGCCTTACCTGATGATTCTGTCCCATTCATCTCAAGTACATTCAACTTAACATGTGCTGAAATACAATCTCCATGTTCACTGCTATATCCCTAGCACCTAGAATAATACTTAGTACACTGAAGACACTCAACAAATATTTGTTAAATAAATGAGTGAATTTATCATTGTCTTAATTGTGTAAAATTTGAGGTCTATAATTCTTATTTCTTCCTTTTTTTTTTTTTTTTTTTTTTTTGTCTTTTTAGGGCGGCACCTGTGGCATATGGAAATTCCCAGGTCGAATTGGAACTGTAACTGCTGGCCTACACCGCAGCTCACGGCAACACCCAGATCCTTAACCCACTGAGCAAGGCCAGGGATCGGACCTGCGTCCTCATGGATACTAGTTGAGTTCATTAACCACTGAGCCACGACGGGAACACCCTGCAATTCTTATTAATACCAATCCTTTGCTGCTTTATTATTTTTACTTACTTATTTATTTATTTTTTTATTTTTGGTCTTTTTTAGGGCTATACCTGTGGCATATGGAGGTTCCCAGGCCAGGGGTCAAATTGGAGCTGTAGCCGCTGGCCTATATCATAGCCACAGCAATGCCAGATCCAAGCCATGTCTGCGACCTACACATCAGCTCATGGCAACGCCAGATCCCCAAACCATTGAGTGAGGCCAGAGCTCAAACCTACATTCTCATGGATACTAGTCAGATTCGTTTCCATTAAGCCACTACAGGAACTCCCTATTTTTACTCATTTACATAAAATTATGAGACAATATAATATTAAAAATTTTACAAGCACTGTGATATAAATATAATGCTTTTGCTGAAGTTGAACTTTAGGCTACAAGCAGCATTCTTAAAGCGTATATAATTCATTTAATTTAGAGAACTATTAATTTGGCATTGGAAAGGCAATTTACAGTAATCACTGATTACTGCCTTTAAGTGCGACTGTTGGAAATTTGAGAACCATTTGTTTTTGAATGTGAAGGATTGTGTGTATGAGAAAAGGTAGAGTATATGAATGTAACAAAAAGAGAAAATTGAGGAAAGACCCTCCCATTCTTTAAGAAATTCTACTGTTAATGAGAGTGCTATTATTTTAAGCAAATTATGAAATTTTGTAATCCTAGACCAACATAATTCAAAGAATAATTTGAAATTCCCTTTTTCTAAAGTGAAGGATTTGTTAATATTCAACGAGGTCTCATTACTAGTTCCTCTCAATGTGAGATTTTGAGAATATTACCTTTCTTTAAACCCTTCCTATTTCATCTTGTTTTCACTTGTTCAGCCTATGGGTGGCCTAAGCTATTTGGGAGGTCTTTTGTGCTTCACCTTACAAGCTTGAAATGGTATGATTCTTGTTTTGGAACCAAGGAAGACCGATCGATCGATCGATTGATCTATGTCACATAATAGCTTATCTAATTTATTTTTATATAGCTTATACTTTTTATAATATAAAAAGTAGTCACCAAGGTGGCTTAATACTAGTAAATTAGATCAAGCCATTTCAGCATTCAGTCGTTCTGCAGCGCATTTATACCACAACATTGAGTAACAACCTGGAAGCGCTTTAAATCATGTTACCATGTTTGCTTTTCACAAAAAACAGTGTTTGTTTTATTCTGTGCCTCAGGATCTAGCCCTCTGAAGCTGAGGGATGTGAAAAGAGAAATTGACAACTTGGGTTAAAAACCTTGTTTGTCTTCATTGTAAAGATTTAAATGCCAGCATCATTCTAGTAATTATCTTAGGATTCATTCAGTGCAAAATAGTATGTTGTGAGTCCTATAAACATCTATAAACATATACAGCTCCTTTTGTGAATTTAACTTAAACATCTTTATTATGGTGTTTAAATGCCAGATGGAAAGAAGCAAATTATAGTTGACCCTTGAACAATGTGCCGACGTGTGGGGGTGTGTGTGTGTGTGTGTGTGTGTGTGTGTGTGTGTGTGTGTGTGTGTGTGTGTGTGTGTTAGGGGCGCTAACCCTCTGCCCGTCAAAAATCCATGTAAAATTTATAGTTGGTCCTCTATATTAGTGGTTCTTTATTATCAGCCGTTCCCCATCTGCCAATTCAACCAACCACGGGTCATTAATTATTGAAAAAAAAATGTGTATAAATGGACCCATGCAGTTCAAATCCATGCCGTTTATGGATCAACTGTGTGTGTGTGTATGTGTGTGTATTTATATGTATATAGCATATGTGTGTGTGTGTGTGTGTATATATATATATATGCTTAGACTGTATATGTACTATATAAACTATATAAACTTATAAATTCTGTGTATATATATGCTTAGACAATATCTACTTTATTTGCTAGGGAAAATTAGAACCATGGGAAGTTATAGGTTCAAGAATTTGGAGAGAAGGGTGTCAAAATGCAGTTAAAATTATTGTCTAATATTATTTTCATTTTCTTTTAGGTAAGCAGAATTTTATATAGTTTCTGTACAGCTTTCAAACGTTCTTCTAGACAAGTATCTGATGTTAAAGACCCAGTTATTCCTACCCCTGACAGTGATGTGTTTACCTTCAGTGTCTCCTTGGAGGTAAAAGAAGATGATGGAAAAGGAAACTTTAGGTGAGATTATTTGGAAAGAATAAAAATTGGTTTTGTGTCTGAAATAAAAAATTGGCTGATATAAAGGTTCTAGAAACTATGCAATGTTGGTATAAAGCTTTAGGGTGATATTTTACTGGTGAATGCATAGTTCGCTTTTGTCATTCTTTTCAGATATTTTATGTAAATGATGTAAATGATTTTGTTGATATTTAAAAACACTGACATTGTAGAAAACTTAGTAAGATAATGGAAGGATAAAAAGCAGTTGTCAGCTACAATCACTTTTTTTTTTTTTTTTTTTGTCTTTTTGCCTTTTCTAGGGCCGCTCCCACGGCATATGGAGGTTCCCAGGCTAGGGGTCTAATTGGAGCTGTAGCTGCCAGCCTATGCCAGGGCCACAGCAACGCGGGATCCGAGCCACGTCTGCAACCTACACCACAGTTCATGGCAACGCCGGGTCCTTAACCCACTGAGCAAGGCCAGGGATCAAACCTGCAACCTCATGGTTCCTAGTCGGATTCGTTAATCACTGCACCACGACGGGAACTTCTACAGTCACTTTTAATATTTGATTTTTAGGGTGTATTTTTATACAGTTGTATATATATAGTTTTTCTCTTTTCATAATGTAAGAATTTTTCCATTAAAATGTTCCTAATTAAAATTATTTTTAATGGTTACTTATAGAATATTGTATGGTTTAACCATCATTTAATTAATGTTGTGTATTTGAAATATTTTTCTTTAGTTCAAAGACAGGCAAATAATAGGAAACAGTTATACTTTTAAATGATCACTTATGTGCCTATATTTTATATCTAACAATAATTGTCAGGTTGTCAGGTAGGTATTTTAACTGTTACAGATACAGAAATTGGGTCTTAGGTCAAATAAGAAGATGTTTTTCCTTTTTAGATAAGACAACCTATATTTTATATACATATTGTTTTGATGAAGTAATCCTTGAGAAATGTCATTCTGGCCTAAGCCAGAACTTAACTTGCTCTAATCTATATCCCTTTGTTCATCTTTTATTTATGATTACTTGAATTTGTCACAGTTGTCTCAAATTCTAGATATTTAAAAGTAAGCTCTTCTCACTTGCTTTGCCTTGAGTTTCACTGTGCTAAAGGCATTCATGACCTTATAACCAGTTAAACCAGAAATGTGACAGTCTAAAAAGTAATCAAATAAACCTTGTTCCTAAGTTTGTTAAAATTTAAAAGCTGAAATTTGTAATGATGTCATTTAAAAAGTTTTGTTTTAAACCTTGGTTAGAGATAAAATATAAAGCTCTCATAAGCTCACTTAAGTAGCAACTCTGTTTTGCTGACTATAAAGTTTGTAGTTACTCTATGGCAATATGAGGGTTTAGTACATCTTAAGAATTTGGGTGTTGTTGCTTAAATACTTTGTCTCATTCTCATCTTCACATAGAGTATCTTTTTAATCATTGTATTGATAATTCCTGTTCTTTTTGCATATTGCAGTCCTGTGCCTAAGGATAGAGATAAATTTTATTTCAAATTAAAACAAGGAATAGAGAAGAAGGTTGTAATTACCGTGCAGCAACTTTCTAACAAGGAATTAGCTATTGAAAGGTAAGCAGCTTGTTCCTAAATGCTACCAAAACCTTACATTGACATTGTTAGTGTGTTTCAAAAAACATACACTTGAACCTTAGCTGTATTACTTACCGTGGCTTTTCACCATACTTCCATTTTTCCATTTAAAAATGAGGATGAGAATCATAATGCTTTCCTAGCTTAAATAAGTTGAGGGTAACCGATTCATGGAAAAATCTTAATTGAAATAAACATGAAATGGCTTTATTTTTTTCATTAAGAACGGCTTCAGGAGTTCCCGTCATGGCGCAGTGGTTAACGAATCCGACTGGGAACCATGAGGTTGTGGGTTCGATCCCTGCCCTTGCTCAGTGGGTTGGGGATCCGACGTTGCCTTGAGCTGTGGTGTAGGTTGCAGACACGGCTCGTATCCCGCGTTGCTGTGGCTGTGGCATAGGCTGGAGGCTGCAGCTCCGATTAGACCCCTAGCCTGGGAACCTCCATATGCTGCGGGAGCGGCTGAAGAAATAGCAAAAAAAAGACAAAAAGACAGAAAAAAAAAAAAAAAAGAACTGCTTCAACCCTGTTTGGGCTTTTTCCTTCTCTCCCTTATTTATATATAGGACAAATAGCCTTAACTTCTCAATCATTTTTGTTTATTAAAAAGTCCACTTAATTATGGAGATTTCAGAATCTTTAATTTATATATATATATTTTAATATATAAATACACACGTATACACACATGTGTGCATGTGTTTTTATGTTTATGTCTCTATTTTACCATATAAAAACAAAACAAACCTCTTGTAGAACACCAGATACTATAAGCAAAGTCAATAACAAATGATATTTTTGGAAAAATGGTAATGTAGATGACAGATGAAAGGATACTATCTGTCACAGACATATGTTTCTTAACAACTGGCAGGAAAAAAGGAGAAAAATGAGCAAGAGTATGCATAGACAAATCACAGAAAAGTTTTTCACAGCAAACATATATATGTGAAGATGTCCTGATTCATGAATAGCTTGGGAAATGTAATTAAGGTAACAATAAGATATCACATTGGCAAAGATAACATGTAAACCTGGTGAGAATGAGGGGAAAAGAGTAGAGTATGTGCATCCCTTTTGAAAAGCAATCTGATAATGTCTATAGAGATTTAAAAAATACCTATAATTGGGCACATCAGTCCCATTATAGGGAATCTTCCTACTGGGAATAAAAGTACACTAAGGACCTTGTGTGTGTGTGTGTGTGTGTGTGTGTGTGTGTGTGTGTCTTTTCTAGGGCCGTTCCTGCGGCATATGGAGGTTCCCAGGCTAGGGGTCGAATCGGAGCTGTAGCCACCGGCCTATTCCAAAGCCACGTCAACGCCAGATCCTTAACCCACTGAGCAAGTCCAGGGACTGAACCTGCAACCTCATGGTTCCTAGTAGGATTCATTAACCACCGCGCCACAATGGGAACTCCACTAAAGACCTATTTTTAAGGATATTTGTTAAAACGTCATTTATAGTGGCAGAAAACTGAAAATACAGACAAATACCCATTCACTTGACTTGAAGGAGTAAGAAAAAGTGGTGGTGATCACAAGAGAAAGAACACTTCTTCGTTAAGGCTGCTGTATACTGTGACTACTCTCTCTCTTCCTCTCCACATTCTCTAGATTGGGATGGAGGTGGGGGCCAGCCGAGGTGCTGGCCGATGGCATCATAGTCACCTCTGTCCCCCTTAAATCTAAGAGAAGCTTTTTTTAGAGTGTCAGGTATTTAGCTCCACTTTGTTCCTATCTTTGCATCCTACTGCCAGTATCCAGATAGTAGGAAACGTTCTGATCAGCATCTTGGAACAATGACGCATGCATGTGTTTTTAATTGTTGATGAAGTTTGGCCTTATATAAAAACACATTTCACATTTCACGAATTTTTAAGATGCATGTTTTCACATTTAACGTCTCTGAAATTGTTTAACAGTTGATGGATCTTATAATTATACTTGTCATCTTTTAATTCCTTTCCTAGTCATAAAAAAGTAATTATGAGTCTTAAAATGGATAGTTTCTTAAAGATTAAAGGTATTGTTGGTTTTGAATAATTTAGTACCAAAAGAATGATGGTATTTTAATTTTATTGTTAACTTTATTTTTTGGGGTTAACAGTAAATACAGCAATGTTTTAATCTTATTATTTGGAAGTAATTTCAAACTTAAAGAAGAGTTAAAAAATAAAACTGGTACAGAGAACAGCTGTATACTCTTTACTCAGAATCACCTATGGATAACATTCTGCCCCATTTACTTTGCACCCACTTTCTCAGTTTCTCTCAGTCTTTCTCTCCCTCTCTCTCTGTGCGCGCGCGCGCGCGCATACACACACACACACACACACACACACACACATACACACATGACTTTTTCTAAACAATTTGAGAGTAAGTTACTGGATGCTATAAAACTCAAGGCAGAATACTTGGCAGAAAACAATGGCAGAATACTCTGACATAAATTGCAGCAGTATCACCTCCTAGAGTGATGAAAAACATAAGCTATCACATATCTGGAATCTAATATATGACACAATTGAACCTTTCCACAGAAAAGAAACTCACGGGCTTGGAGACTAGACTTGTGGTTGCCAAGGGGGAGGAGGAGGAGGGAGTGGCATTGACTGGGAGTTTGGGGTTAATAGAGGCAAACTATTGCATTTGGAGTGGATAAGCAATGAGATCCTGCTGTATAGCATTGGAAACTCTATCTAGTCACTTGTGATGAAACATGATGGAGGATAGTATGAGAAAAAGAATGTGTTTTATATATATATATATACACACATATATATGTGTACATATATGTATACATATATATGTGTACATATATGTACACATATATATGTGTGTATATATATGTATAACTGGGTTACTTTGCTGTGTAGCAGAAATTGACAGAACACTGTAAATCAGCTATAATGGAAAAAACCTAATTAATTAAACTTAAGAACTTTTACAGAGCAAAGGAAACCATAAAAAAATGAAAAAAACCCACAGAATGAGAGAAAAATTTTTGCAAACAAAGCAACCAACAAGGAACTAATCTCCATAATATACGAACATCACATGTAGCTTTATATCAAAAAAGCAAATGACCCAGTCATAATGGTCGGAAGACCTAAATAGACATTTCTCTAAAGAGGACAGACAGATGGCCAAAAAGCACATGAAAAGGTGCTCAGTTTCGCTAATTTTTAGAGAAATGCAAATCAAAACTACAGCGACCTCACACTGATCAGAATGGCCATCATCAAAAGATCTACAGACAATAAATTGCTGGAGAGTGTGTGGAGAAAAGAGAACCCTCCTACACTGTTGGTAGTAGAGTAAATGGTAAAACTACTATGAAAACAGTATGGAGGTTCTTTAAAAAAACTAAATATACAACTGTCATATGATCCAGCAACCCCACGCCTGGGCATATACCTCGAGAAAACAATGATTTGAAGAGATATATGCACCCCAGTGTTCATTGTTGCACTATTTATAACACCCAAGACATGGAAGCAAACTAAATGTCCATCAACAGAGGAATGGGAGATGTGGTACATATGTACAATGGAATATTACTTAGCCCTATAACGAGCAAAATAATGCCATTTGCAGCAACATGGATGGACCCAGAGATGATCATACTAAGTGAAGTAAGTCAGACAAAGGTATCGTATGATATCACTCACATGTGGAATCTAATAAAAATGATACAATAGAACTTATTTATAAAACAATCAAACACATAGATTTCAAAATCAAATTTATGGTCACCAAAGGGGAAACCCATGAGGGGGAAGGATAAATTAGGAGGATGGGATTAGTTTATACACACTATGGAATATAAAATAGATAACTAACAAGGACCTACTGTATAGCACAGGGACATCTACTCAATATTCTGCAATAACCTAGATGGGAAAAAAGAATGTACATATAGATGATTCACTTTGCTGTACACCTGAAACTAATACAACATTTTAAGTCAACTATACTCCAATAAAACTTTTTTTAAAAAGAGTAGCAAGTTACCTGTATCATGGTTTTTATCCCTATGTGTTCCCTTAGAAAATGTGTATTTCCTAAAAATAGAGTCAAGGATCTCTCTCTTGCTCTCTCTCCCTCTCTCTCTCTCTCTCTTTTTTTTTTTTCCCAGGGCTGCACCCACGGCATATGGAGGTTCCCAGGCTAGGGGTCGAATTGAAGCTACAGCTGCTGGCTTACACCACAGCCACAGCAACTCGGAATCCGAGCCACGTCTGTGACCTACACCACAGTTCATGGCAACACTGGACCCTTAACCTACTGAGTGAGGCTGGGGATCAAACCTGTGTCCTCTTGGTTACTAGTCAGTTTTGTTTCTGCTGAGAGAGTCATGATGGGAATTCCTCAAGGGTATCTCTTATATAACCACATTATATCTATTAACTTCAGTAAATTAAGCTTTCTTACAACACTTTTTATCTAACCTACTCTTTGTCTCTAATTTTGTCAGTTAACCCAATAACACCCCCCCCCCAATCCAGTTCAAGATTTACCCTAGGGTCAGGTAGTGCATTTGGCGGCTGTTTGTCTTTAGATTTCTTCAATTTGGAAACATTTCCACAAAATTTCTCTCCCTCTTACATCATGGACATTTTTGAAGAATACATCCCTTTCCCCTCTTTTTAATATAACATTGCTTGTTTTTGGTTTATCATATATTTCCTCATGATTAGAGTCAGGTAATTTGTTGCTGCATAGGTGATGTTCCTTTCTTCACAGTGTATCACACATGGCAGCATTTGCTAACCATCTGTCCCTTTCCTGTGATGTTAATTTTGATTACCAGTGAAGATATGTGGTTTTTCCACATAATTCCTTTTTTCCCCCCTCCTTTGCAGCTAGTAAGCAATTTGTGGGGACACCCTTGGAAACATCCTACTCATCATCAAAATTTCTTCCTTGCTTTAGCTTTCATTCATGATTCTTGTCTGATCCAGTCTTTAGTATGATGAATGCAAAGTGGTAGTTTGCCATCTTTTGCATTTTCTCTAGTCAGCCCTTGACATTCCTCCTGCAAGTCAGAGCTCTTCCTTCTTTTCCATTTATTACTTTGCTTGTTATTAACATTGGCTTTTGAATCCTCTCCTCCCACAAAGTAGTTTATAATTCACTATTGTTCTTAGTTATTTTGGCGCTCAAATTGTCCCAGGATTTGCCAGTGGGAACCCCTTCAAACCCTGTGTCCTTATGAAATAACCCCAGCGCTCCCCTCTGGCATAATGAAAAGCAGCTCTCTATCAACCAGTTTGTAGTGACACAGGCAAAGAAGTATTAGGTGTTGGCTTGAGTAATTTAACTTTTAATAAACATTATTAAACATATTGAAGTTTTATGTTTGAATTGTATATTACACCTCTGCTATAGAGGCCTATATTGTGCTTGTACATAAAGCAGTTCTTCCTTTTCCCGGTGAGATGCTCCAGGTTGGATTGACTTGAATATAGAAACCTTGGTGAATATAGGTGAAATAATCAAATGCCTAATTATGTTTTCTTTGTTAACTGAAACATTTACACACATCTTAAAATATTACACATACTGTAACTTAGAAATACAGCCTCTGCCCACTCTCATATTCATAAGACAACTTAATTCAGACTTTCCTCAATAATCTTCAATGTCTGTGTCATTATCACTTAAACTACTTTTTGAATAATTTTAAGGCATTTTTTTTCCAGAGCACATTATCTCAAATTCAGCCTAGGTTGTTTGAGATAAAGCACTTTTTCAGTCAGTATAAATTATAATCATTAGAAATTTTACCTAAGACAGAAGTACCCATTTGTATAACATTAAAACAGTTGAAAAAATTTGTTCCGTTTGTAACCACTTACTATATTCCTTCCTTCCTCCTTTCCTTTCCTTTCCTTTCCTTTCCTTTCCTTTCCTTTCCTTTCCTTTCCTTTCCTTTCCTTTCCTTCCCTTTCCTTTTTAGGGCTGTACCCACAGCATATGGAGATTCCCAGGCTAGGGGTTGAATTGGAGCTATAGCTGCCAGGCTACACCACAGCCACAGCAATGAAGGATTTGAGCCACGTCTTTGATCTATACCACAGCTCATGTCAATGCCGGATCCTTAACCCACTGATCGAGGCCAGGGATCGAACCCGCAACCTCATGGTTCCTAGCTGGATTCATTTTCGCTGTGCCATGATGGGAATGCCTTAATATATTTCTTTTGTGTAATATAATTAATGCTGATGATGATAATATCTAACAACTATGGATTCATATATTCAGCAATAATTACCAAATCTGTTAAGTTTTTTTGTTTCCTTTTTTACAAGTCTGTCAGATGACCTGTCAACATCCAGACTATAAAATTGCTTCAGGCTAATGGGTTTTCCCCAAACAATATGTTGTTCAACATAGCAAACACAATTTACTGTGATAGGGGGTATTTTTAAAAAATACTCAGATTTATCCCTTTTTAAAGAAGAAATTCTTTTTATTGGATTATATGTGGTATTTAATGTATTAAATCACAAAATATGAATGGTGGAATTTAAGGTAATCCATTAGGTGGCAGCATTGTCAAGAGAATTCTTAAGCTCCACATTTTCAGCATTGCTGACAAAGTTCATTTGAAGTATAAAGACAGTGATATGAAAGAAAATCCTCCAAATTATGTAGTTTTGGCTTATCTTCTGAAAGAGAAAATGATTTATCACTTAAAAAAAAAACCCTCATTTTGTGAAATATCCAACATAGGCAAAAGTAGATACTACATTGAATCCCTGTGCATCCATCACCCACTCTGAATGCTAATTTTCAATACTTTGGGTTTTTTAAAATACTAATTTTATTATGAAAAAGCCATTTCTCTGTGCATTCAAGGGCTCAAGCTTTCCTCGTGTATATATTTGACAAATTATATTGTGATTATCAGTCTTGACCCCTTTGAAAGCAAGTACTGTGTGGTTTATGTCAGAATCTCTGATGTCTAGCACTGTGCTAGGCACCAGAGCTTTGTAGCTAGCTACTTAGTATTTACTTAGCACTTTCTCTGTGTTGAGCACTGTTCTAAATGCTGCCTGTGAGGTGTAGGTACAATTATATTCATTGTACAGTCGAAGGAAATGGGGCACAGAAGAGAGGTTAAATAGCTTTCCCAAGGTCATACCATTAAATACCAAGTCCATCTAGTTCAGAATAAATATTCTTACTCTCTACTTCCTCCTTTTAAAAACTTGAATAAATGAATAAAAAGTGTATGAAAATTTTATGAAGTTAGGGCAAAGACTAAATTCATTGCAATATGGAGGGAATAATAGAACATTGCACCTAATCCTAACTTGTTTAAAGGAAATGTGAAAACTGTTCTCATGTTTTGAAAATTTCTAATATTTTTCTGCTTCTCAATCACTCATGTTAGATTTTACATATTAAACTTTATTTAGGAACTGGACATATGAAAGAAAGTATTATTAACAGCCCATATTTATTGAGGCCTTACTGTGATGGCTGTTATAAAATTTAATTGTCATAACAACATGTGAGAAAGGTATTACAATTATTACCCTTTTTTGTTTTGTTTTGTTATTTTGTTGTTGTTTTTTTTAAACAGAAGATGAAACAGAGGCTAAGTGAGAAGTGATTTGGTTACTTGGCCAGAAAGTGATAGAGCCAGGGTTTAAACCAAGGCTATCAGATTCCTGAATGTATACTTTTGCAGATGGTACCCATTTAAATCATGATTATATGCTAAGTTTAAAATTAATCAAACCAGTTAAAACATAAATGGATTGGTGTTCTTTGGTGTATTTCCAGCAGCATTTGAAAGTAATATTTAAACGCTTCAAACCCAGGGGCACTGTGTCCTGGTAGAAGAGCTGATTGGTTTGTAGAGAAAACTAACAGTCACAGCTAAGAGGAGAAAACATGATGATTGTAATCTGAAATGTGTGAGAAGAGCAGACCAAGCCTAATTATTGAGAGACTCCAGTTAAAATGTTAGAGCAGGTCTGATCTAGTCAGGCTCTCCTGGTGTTTCCAAAGTAGAGACGGCCGTCTTCTTCATTCCTGTCAGGCTGGCATTTTCATGAGTTTCAGTTTCACCATGTGTAGAAATATTGCAAAAGATTTTCTAACATATTGCTAAAAAGATAATAGATTTATAAACCTTTATCTAGTGTATAAAATATACTTTAGCACTGTCACTTCAGTGCTTTGAATAGATTGTTGATTGTGTTCGATACCCTAAAAGTGAGGGGGAGATTTTTCATTTTTTGCTGTATTAATTTTCTGGCTAGTTGATTTTTGCCAAGTATTGCTTCTTAACTTGTTACCAAATGATTCAGGGCAAATAATACCGTATGCATTTGGAAAATGGCTCTTTTTACAGATTCTTAACAAGAAGTAGAATTCTATTGATGGTAATTTCAGATGACAGTTAGTGGGGAAGAAATTTTGGCTTTGGGGTTTTATGTCTGTCAGATCACTTTGTTCCTAGGGACCGGCCCTGATCTTTGCTATGTAAACCAGAATTACATATTGACACAGCAAGCACAGTACAATTATTAGATTTATTGTAAATACACAACCTTGTTTGTGTTGAGTAACATGGGCCATTACTGCTAGAAAGAATTATTGTGAGTCACTTTGATCCTAACTTGAGGGAGCATAATCATTACATACACATTAAAAAATACGTGTATTATAGAAAACACATCATTGCTAAATGGCAGTTTGATCATTTGTAGAGTGATTCAGTGATGTGCCTGTTTTGATAATAAATTCAGCTTCAGTTCTTAATTTGTGCTTGCTGGCTTGTAGCAAAAACTACATCATGAGAAGGTAAAGTGTTAAGTACCATACCTCAAAGCATGAGTGACTGACATGTACCTTGCCTTGTGTTCTTGTCTTGAGGAAAAGATTTTCAAGCCTAACAAGTACTGGAAAAAAAAAAAAAATCACCTGGGGCTCTATTCTTCTCACATAAAAACACAATTTTCTAGTATGATTTGACATCTCTAAGGTAGATGGGAAGTAGAACCTGAACTGTTTATTATTTGGAGGCTGATGTAATTGGATATTAGACCATTCTGAACATCTTTTGCTGGATTTATATAGCGCTCATTTTTGTCTTCACCCCACCAAGTTGTTAAATAGTTTTATTTGGAAAGAATCTCAAGTCACTGACTTCTAGTTGCCTAGATGTTAATTTGATTTGCTTATTTTTCTCTTATATAAATTTTTGAAATATTTTAACAAAATCAAGAGTTTAATGTGTCCTGATAATTTTTCTTAGTGGATATCATTTTTCTCCGACCTGTAAATAAGAAAAAGTAGGGTGACCCAAAGTCTGCTAGTATGTTAAAATATGTTTTTGAATTTACTCATTTGTCTTCTTCGAGTTTTCTTATAAGGCAGTAGAAAGGTAACTCTTTTACCTTAGAAAAACAAAATGTGTTTATACAGAACTACTTTTGTTGTTCTCTGATAGCTATTTCAAATGACAGTTGATAAAGGGCTATTGGCATTATCAGATGCTTTGGAGAATGAGAAATTGGAAGCTTCTGTCCATCTCCCAGCCTTTGGATTGGAGCGTGTAATTAGGACAGAATTTTCAATATCGTCCATTGCTAGTTTTTGCAGGCACCCAGAAGAGGGAGGTGGCTCTATAGAAGTATGTATATAATACTATTACTTTTTCAGTAATGTATTTTAAGAGATACTTTTTAAATATTGGCAGTGAAAACATAAGTGCTTTCTGTCACATGTTTTTATAAGTATCTACTCTAGATGTCTTGGGGCTTAATTTTAAAAATGAACTTTTAAAATTGAAATAATTACAGACTCACAGGAAGTTAAAATAGTAGTGTAGAGAGGCCCCGTGTACACATCACTCAGCTTCTCCCAATAATAACATCTTGGAGTTCCCGTCGTGGCTCAGTGGTTAACAAATCCGACTAGGAACCATGAAGTTGCAGGTTCCATCCCTGGCCTTGCTCAGTGGGTTAAGGATCCGGCATTGCCGTGAACTGTGGTGTAGGTTACAGACTCGGCTTGGATCCTGTGTTGCTGTGGCTCTGGTGTAGGCCGGCGGCTACAGCTCCGATTAGACCCCTAGCCTGGGAACCTCCATATGCCGTGGAAGTGGCTCAAGAAATGGCAAAAAAAAGACATAATAATAATAATAATAATAATACCATCTTACATAACTGTAAGTACAATATACAGACTAGAAAATTGACATTGGTACAGTCTCTAGACCTTTGCTAGAGATCTTTTCAAATCCTTTTGTAAATCATAGTATGTTTCTATATTATAATTTTTAATTATTTTTCTAGTGGCAAGAAATTTTTACTGATCTTTATTTAACCTAAGGTGACTCATCAAGATAGTTACAAAGGGGCTACCAGGCCCTAGTGGAGGAAAGGCCTAGGTTGTTCAAATGTAGTTTTTTTTTTTTTTTTGTCTTTTTAGGACTGTGCCTGTGGCATATGGAGATTCCCAGGCTAGGGGTTGAAATGGAGCTGCAGCTGCCAGGCTACACCAAAGCTACAGCAACACAGGATCTGAGCCGTGTCTGCGACCTACACCACATCTCACAGAAATGCAGAATCCTTAACCCACTGAGCAAGGCCAGGGATTGAACCCTCATCCTCATGGATATTAGTCCAATTTGTTACTGCTGAGCCATGATGGGAACTCCCCCCTTTTTAGAAAAATTGTAATATATTTGACATGTAACATTGTATAAATTTAAGGTGTGTGTTGATTTGTTACTTTTATATAATATGATGGCCATTGTAGTGATAGCACTCACCTCTGTCACATCATGTAATTTTTTTAATTAAAAACATTTTTAAAATGATTTTAATTTTTTCCATTATAGTTGGTTTACAGTGTTCTGTCAGTTTTCTACTGTATAGCAAAGTGACCCAGTCACATATATATCTATGTGTGTGTGTGTGTGTGTGTGTGTGTGTGTATAATTTTTCTCACATTATCCTCCTTCATGTTCCATCGCAAGTGACTGATATAGTTGCCTGTGCTATACAGCAGGATCTCATTGCTTATCTGCTCCAAATGCAATAGGTTGCATCTATAAACCCCAGACTCCCAGTCCATCCCCCTCCCCCTTGGCAACCACAAGTCTGCTCTCCAAGTCCATGAATTTCTTTTCTGTGGAAAGGTTCATTTGTGCTATATATTAGATTCCAGATATTAGTGATATCATATGGTATTTGTCTTTCTCATTTACTTTACTTAGTATGAGAGTCTTCAGTTCCATCCGTGTTGCTGCAAATGGCATTATTTTGTTCTTTTTCATGGCTGAGTAGTATTCTAGTGTGTCACATCACGTAATTATTATTTCTTCTTTGTAGTTGGAATAATTAAGATCTAGTCTCTTAGCAAGTTTGATTATAATACAGTGTTGCCTATATTCACTCTATGGTGCATTCCATCTGGAAGACTTGTTTACTATTAGTTGCAAGTTTGTACTCTTAAAGAACATCTCTCCTACTCCCTCACTCCCCAGTGACCAACATTTTACTCTTTTGTTTTTATGAGTTTGACTTTTTTGAATTCCACATAAAAGTAGTGATATCATACAGATTTATCTGTTTCTATCTGGCTTAGCATAATGTCCTCAAGATCCACCTTTGTTGTCCCAAATGGCAGAATTTCCTTCTTCTCATTGTTGAATACTATCCTATTGTATATACCACATCTTCTTTGTGTATTCATCCATTGCTTGGCATTTAGGTTGTTTCCATATCATGGCTTTTGTGAATAATGCTACAATAAACATGGGAGTGATATCTCTTTGATATCTGGTTTTCATTTCCTTTGGGTATATACCCAGAGGTGGAATTGCTGGATCATATGGAAGATCTATTTTTAACTTTCTGAGCAAACTTCATGTTGTTTTCCATAGTGGCTGTACAATTTACATTCTTGATTTACATTAAGAAAATAATTTCTTAATTTATTGCTTAAGAAATTTTGATTTCTAACCTGGATGTTAAGTAATTAGAATACATGGGGATATTTTAACTATATCCTATGCCAATTATCAACTCATTGCCTCTAGGTTCCAAATATACCCTCTTCCTTGATCTGTATTAGTGCATGCAAACTTTATGCATTTCTTCTTTGCAGCAAGCACAATATTAAATTGTGCCAGTAGAGGGTGCTAGAGAGACACCACAGGAGGAAGGGACTTCTTGTTTTGGTGTCTTGTGATTGTTTCTTACTCTTGTTATAACATTCTGCGACATTCAGTGATGCTCTGCTCCTCTGTGCATGCAGGACATGCATTCCCTCTGTGAACTCATGGTCCTGGCCCTGGCTCAGTGAGATCTTCCTCCAGAGACAGGCACTGTGGGCCTTAGGCTTTGCACCACCGAGCCTGTGAGCTGGCTTTTCCTTTGTTTACCTGCCTGCCAGCCTTGGCTACCTGCACCCTAAAGGGCTATTTCCCATTTGCTTTTGGTCCAGCTTTGCCTGGGCAGTCCAGAAAACTTCTTTGTCATACATGAGGCTGCAGTTATACATTCTCCAGTTAGGTTAGAATATCAGCTTTAGAGAGAAGATCTTTTTTCCAAGTTTTCTCTTCCTTGGGGTACTCTTCCTCAGCTTTAGGGTAGTCTTTAGAATTCTCTTTATAGTCACTCTCCCAAAGATAACACTTATTTATAGTAAACTTTCCATGTCCAAATTATTTGCATGTTCTCTTTCCCAGCTGAACCTATACTGACAGTATCTAATTGAACTAGTGGCTAATGAAATCAACCAGCCTATAGATAAAGTTTCTGATACATTGCTATGGTGAAAAAAAAAAAAGATAGTCTTTTTAACTGATAGTCCTTTAATTTTCATAATAATAGCAAGGATAATAAGCACTGTTTAATGATTTCTACCATATGTCCATGTCCATCCCAGGTGTTTATTGAATAATGTTTTTTATACTCAAGCAAAGAATCATGTAAAATAAGTTATCTTTTTATTTACTTTTTGGCAGAGGAAGGAAGCCAAAGCATGTTATTTTGCCTGCTAAAAAACAGCTAACAAGAGACAACATGAAGATTTGAATTCAGGGTCTTGGTAGTCTTCCTATAAAGCCTTTCTATTTGACTCTTGTGTGATATTTTGGGGGGAGGGATGAGAAGAGGTATTAATTACCCATAGATATAATTATATCACTAGTAAATATTGCTTAGTTACTAATATTTTGTTCTTCTTTATAATAGAAGCATAGTTTTTTAAAAATAATTTTTCCTCTTCCTCCTTTTTTTTTATTTTATTTTTTATTTTTAGGGCCACACATGCAGCATATGGAAGTTCCCAGGGTAGGGGTTGAATTGGAGCTATAGCTGCAGATCTACGCCACAGCCACAGCCACAGCAAAATGGAATCTGAGCCACATCTGCGACCTGCCCCACAGCTCACAGCAACACCAGATCCTTAACCCACTGAACGAGGCCAGTGATCAAACCTGCATCTTCATGGTTACTAGTTGGTTTTGTAACCTGCTGAGCCACAATAGGAACGCTATAGCTTTTGTTTTAAACATCTTGGTTTATTTGAAAGGAAGTGGGAGGAAGAACTACATAAAGTGTTATTTTTATTTAGTAGGACTTTAGGCAATTAATTACAAAAGTGAAATAACTCATGTGAGAAATATTTGTGCTTAAATATTAGTTTGACTTTTTATATTTTTAATATTTTAATAGTTTACTTATTCTTTTTATTCTCATATTACTTTTCATTGTTATTTACCTGTTTTCTTTAAGGTTTATATAACCTGGTACGTTATTCCATTATTCCACTAGAAAACTGTTACGCTTTCGATAACAGATCAAAGCTTTATATAGCTTGATTCAGCTGCTTTAAATGTTGAGCTTTTGAGGAATCCATATGCACAGATGATATTATTTTGTATTAGAATTTTTTTAACTTAAAATGGAAATACCAAATAGGGCTGAACAGAGAAGAATTAACATAGGAAGACTGAAGCTATTATTCCTAACAAGATCAGCTTGTAAGGTTGGTTTTTGACTGGCATATGGAAACTTGGCTTTTGGGAGGGTTTCCTCCATTCCCAGAACTGAGAAGAGTGGCTCACTGGGTCTAAACTGTTAGTACAAACAACATGGTTTGTGTTGAACACCTGCTTTCCTTCTGGAGTCTGGAATTTTGGTACATGCTTGGCAGAAGATGCCTATGTGACCAGCCCCAAGAGAAACTGAGTCTCTCTAAGCTACCCTGATGTTTCACACATGTCACATCTCGCTGCTGGGGCAATCAGGTGTGTCTTGTGACTTCCCAGGGAGAGGACTTTTGGAGTTTGTGCCTGGTTTCCTCTGGGTTTCATCCCATGTGCCGTTTCCCTTTGCTGATTTTACTTTGTATCTGTTCATGCTGATGAACCGAGGGCATAAGTACAACAATATGCTGAGTCCTGTGAGTTCTCAGAGCAAATATTTGAACCTGGAGTGGTCTTGGGGACTCCAACAGAAAAGCGTTTTATTGTGACTAGTTTTTCATCCAGAAATCAGATTTCAAATAACCAGTTCCTTCCTTGTGTCTGTTTAGCTTTTATTGATTACATAAAATGCGTATTTGCCTAACTGAAGTTCTCTTTATGAGGACATAAAATAGCTTTTTTGGACCTTGTCTTCAGAGGAGCAGTAGTATTTGTGAGATGAGGTTATGAGGAAAGTATAATAAATATATATTTGTATTTGCCATTTTGCAGACTTATCACCTGAGAGTGTCTTTGGTGATATTCTCACCAAAAGAACTACTTAGTTTTTTTGCTTTTTTTTTTTTCTTGTCTTTTTGCCTTTTCTGGGGCCGCTTCTGCCGTTCCCAGGCTAGGGGTCCAATCAGAGCTGTAGTCCCTGGCCTACGCCAGAGCCACAGCATGGTGGGATCTGAGCCACATCTATGACCTACAGCACAGCTCACTGCCACGCTGGGTCCTTAACCCACTGAGCAAGGCCAGGGATCGAACCAGCAACCTCATGGTTCCTAGTCGGATTCGTTAACCACTGAGCCACGATGGGAACTCCAGTTTTTTTCCTTTTTTAAAAAAATTAAAATGTAGTTGATTTACAGTATTGTGCCAGTTTATGCTGTATAGCATAGTTACCCAGTCATACATACAAATACATTCTTTTTCTTACACTACCTTCCATCATGTTCTGTTCCAAGAGATTGGATATAGTTCCCTGTGCTGTACAGTAGGACCGTGTTGTTCATCCCTGCCAAATGTAATAGTTTGCATCTATTAATCCCGAACTCCCAGTCTACCCAGTTGCCTCCCCTCTCCCCCTTGGCAACAAGTCTGTTCTCTATGTCTGTGAGTCTGTTTCTGTTTTGTGTATAGGTTTATTTGTGCCATATTTTAGATTCCACACATAAGTGATATCATACGGTATTTGTCTTTCTCTTTTGACTTACTTCACTTAGTATGAGAATCTTTGGTTGCATCCATGTTGCTGCGAGTGGCATTATTTTGTTCTTTTTTATGGCTGAGTAGTATTGAATTTTACACACACACACACACACACACACACACACACACACACCACATCTTCTGAATCCATTCATCTGTTGATGGACATTTAGGTTGTTTCAGTGTTTTGGCCATGGTGAATAGTGCTGCAGTGAACATAGAGTTGCATGTATCTTTTTGAATTATAAGTTTGTTCGAATATACGCCTAGGAATGGGATTGCTGGATAATTGGTAGGTCTGTATTTAGTTTTCTGAGGAACCTCCATACTGTTTTCCATAGTGGTTGTACCAATTTACATCCCCCGCAACAGTGTAGAAGGGTTCCCTTTTCTCCATACCATCTCTAGCATTTTATTTGTAGACTTGTTAATGATGGGCATTCTGACCAGTGTGAGGTGGAACCTCATTGTGGTTTTGATTTGCATTTCCCTAATAATTAGTGATGTTGAGCATCTTTTCATGCCTGTTGGCTATCTGTTTGTCTTTGGAGAAATGTCTATTTAGATCTTCTGCTCATTTTTTGATTAGGTTGGTTTTTTGTTGTTGTTGAGTTATGTGAGTTGTTTGTGTATTTTGGAGATTAGACCCTTATCTGTTACATTGTTTGCAAAAATTTTCTCCCATTCTGCAGGTTGTCTTTTCTTTTTGTTTTTATGGTTTCCTTTGTTGTGCAAAACTTTTGAGGTTTATGACAAAAAGCAAAAATAAGTCAGGGGGACCTAATTTTGGTTGTTGTTTTTTTTTTTTTTTTTTTTTTTTGATGCTCTTCAAGTAAGACCTCCTTCACACTCATGTTCTGTTGTCCTTCCTACCTCGCATCAGTAACAGTAAGAGGGTGCCCAGAACTCCTTATTCCTCTGGTAATACTGTCCCTCCCTTGTCTTGTATATCACAGTTTTCCAAAAGTGGAGTAAAATAGAGTTCTCTAGGACTTTGTGTGCTCTTGCCAAGATCCTTCTTCTTACCTTCAGCCTTCAGCCTTCAGCCTTCAGCCTCACTGAAATAATCTACTTTGCCTGTTTCTTTCAGGCCTTGTAAGAAGCCCTGGGTTTTCCATCAACACTCAAATTCAAATTCCTACAAGATTCTGCATGTCCCTTCATCTGACTCTTATCTACACCTTTGTCCAACTTCATAGTTTATCATGAGCACAATTCCTTTTATCTTCAATCTTATTTCTGAACATTACATTCACTTGATATAATCTGGCCTTTGCTTGAGTCCACTGTTTTTTTTTTTTACAGTCCTTTCAAATGATGGCTGTTTCCTCTCTTTCCACCCCTTGTACCTCTGGCCTGGAAGTGTGGAGGCATCTTTCTTGCATTCCCTTGCTTCTTTCAGACCATTGTTTCTCTTTTCTCCTAAAAAGTTCTAGCCTAGAAGTTCATGCTATCAGATTTTAGCATCTGCTAATCTCTCTTCTTGTACTAATTTTCAGATCCTTGGAATTCACATCATTCTTTGAAGATTTTAGCTCCTGGCTTACTGTCATCCTTACTGTCATTAATTATTTAGGCTTATCTTAATTTTTGACAGTTTTGATGTCTATGTAGGTGATTTTTCTAGGAATCTAGCTTCTTAGTTTCTTAACCTCTTCTTGTCCAAAGATCTTGTCCTTTTCCCTACCTTGACCACCTACTTCCATGGCCATATTCTTGATTTTGTCAATGCCAGTAACTGCACGTCCTTCTTAATCTCATTTTTAAATATTCCACTTTCTGATCCCCACTTCTTACTGCTTTAATTCACTCTTATTTTCTCAATTCCATTAATTCCTTGATCCCATTGAGATTAACAATGTATAGTCCAGTCTTGTTTTACTATCCCTCATCCATTCACTTCATGTTTTTACTTGTCTCCTTCCTGACTTAGATTCCATTGTCTTTCTTTAAAGATTCTTCCTTATACACTCCCACAAATGCCCATAGTCTCTTACCTATCTTCTTACTCAGCTGGCATATTCCCAACTCTAATTAATTTGAGCTTTCTGCACTGTTGCACCAACACCCTTTATAACTGAACGCTGCTGGGGAAGAAAGAAAACAAAGTAAAAAAAAAAAAAAAAAAAAAAAAAAGCTGTATATAAACGTACTGATTTGTCATAACCTCGGGTATACCTTAGTGTTGGTAGCGTTTCTATTTCATTTTGCTAGACAAGCTATTTAATCTCTTTCATGTATTATTTCACACCTTCTAGTTAAACCTCCATCATGCCTTCTTCCCATGTTTACTCTCAGCCAGTGATCTAAGATAATAGAAGCAATAATATTAGAACTTTATATATTCCCATCACCTTCTCTGCCAATCTATCTCATCTCTACTGTGTATTCTGCCTTCTCTCTTATAACTCTGGATCAGATGTCCATATTGTTATGGTCAACTTCCTATTTGTATACTAGATTTTTAATCCATTTTGCCTTCTTGATGACATTCTAGGAGTCTTTCTGCTACCATACTCACTCTTGAGGTTATCTCTTCCAGTTTCTTGACTTTAAACATATGTATAAATGGATGGCTTACAGATTTTTCTCTCCCTCCTGAGGTCTCCTTTAAACTCCTAATTCAGACATCTCATAACTTCAGATCTTCAGTTGGTGTCTCAAAAAATTAATATGCTCAAAACTCAAACTCTAGTTTCCCCATCTCATCCAAAAGCTGTCCCTCCTATAGTCTCCCCTGATGTTATGAATTTGTAACTTGATCCTTCCAGTTACTCAGGCTGAAAACTTAGAGTCATCTGATACTCCTTTCACTCTCACTGCACATTAAATTTATTAGGAAATCATATCGGTTCTACTTGCAACTATGGAAAGAAAGATAAAACTCTAGAGGAAAGGGATAAAGAAAAATACATGAATAGACATAGGAGAAAATGTATGTAAAAGAAAAAGAATTAGATGAAAAAAATAAAAGAAGTGAAATTATAACTGGGAGAAAGAACCGGAGCAAAAACTTCAGGTGGAACCACTGGTATTTTGTTTTGTTAAAAAGTAAAGTTGCTCATAAAATTGCTCTTAAATTTTCTTATATTGAATTTATCATTTTTTGCTATTGTTTGGTTCAACTCCACCTATATTTGCTTTGTGTCTGTGAAGGAGAAAATGGGCCCTTGTTATTAACCAGCATTAGCTATAGGAGGAAAATATTATTTTCTTTATATTTCTTGATTTTTTTCTTTTAAAGGCCATACTTGTGACATATGGAAGTTCCCAAGCTAGGGGTTGAATTTGAGCTGCAACTGTAGGTCTACACTACAGCCATAGCAACACCTGATCTGAGCCACATCCTGCAGCAGTGCTGGATCCTTAACCCACTGAGTGAGGCCAGGGATTGAACCCATATCCTCACAGATACTATGTCGACTTCTTAACCTGCTGAGCCACAATGGGAATTCCTGATGTTTTTTTGATTGTGTTTACAGACATATTCAACTGTAATAATATTTGTAGTTTGGCTTTTGATTATTTTGATGCATATAGTTGGTATATCCAAAAGCCCAAATGTATCACTACCCAAATTTCCTGTATTATTCCTATTGAATAATAAAGCAAAAATAATTGATTTACTAAAATTTTTATCAGTGTTTAACCCAAGCATTAGATTTTGAAAAACAATTTGATTGTTGTAATGATTTTTAATATTATATTTTTTTCTGAGTATAGCTAAGTTCTCATTTTTTTAAATTAATTTATTTATTTTTATTTATTTTTTGTCTTTTTGCCATTTCTTGGGCCTCTCCCGCGGCATATGGAGGTTCCCAGGCTAGGGGTCTAATCGGAGCCATAGCCACCAGCCTACGCCAGAGCCACAGCAATGCGGGATCCGAGCCGCGTCTGCCACCTACACCACAGCTCAGGGCAACGCCGGATCGTTAACCCACTGAGCAAGGCCAGGGATCGAACCCGCAACCTCATGGTTCCTAGTCGGATTCGTTAACCACTGCGCCACCACGGGAACTCCAAGTTCTCATTTTTTATTTGAAGAGAGTTAGTAAAAGTATTCATATTTGACTTATAGTTTAACATTTAAAATTTTGATCCATTATTAATGTGGGAGTTAATGGGAATGTTATTGCCCAACAATGGTATGAAGGTTGTATATTCTTGAAGCTTATTGGCTGATAATTTTTTTTAAATGTACCTAAAATTACTATCTTTTTTTTTATAGCTTTCTTGTAGGTTAAATTTTCTGCATTGGTAGCAGATCTAAGACAGTGCTAAGCATCTGTTTTGAATTATTTTTTTCATAGTATTAGCCTTAGTGCTCTAGAAATCTTTGGGAAAAAAAAATTCCCACCTGGTGAATGAAAAGAAAGGAATAACCAGTTTTTACATCTCTTTTGCTGATGAATATAAATCCTAATGGCGAGACTTATTCTTCCTATTACTTAAGGCACTGAAGCTAGTAGAGTGACGTTTTTAAGGTCAACAGCTATGGAGTCCCCTCGTCTGGGTTTGAATCCTGGCTGTGCAGTGGCCTTGGCCAAATTATTTAACTTCTCTGTGCTTCAGTTTCCAGTTTGTAAACTGTGAGTAAAGCTTACTTAAGAATGTTGGAAGGGGGGGGGGGAACTGTAACTGCAATGTATACATCTAAGGATGACCTGACCCCCTTGCTGTACAGTGGGAAAATAATAAAAAAAAAAAAAGAATGTTGGAAGGATCCTACACCATGACCAAGCAGGATTCCTCCCAGGTTCACAAGAATAGTTCATCATAAGCAAATCAATCAACGTCATACACCACATTAACAAAAGAAAGGTCAAAAACCTCATGATCATCTCAATAGATGCAGAAAAAGCATTTGAGGAGTTCCCGTCATGGTGCAGCAGAAAGGAATCCCACTAGGAACCATGAGGTTGTGGGTTCGATCCCTGGCCTTGCTCAGTGGGTTAAGGATCCAGCGTTGCTGTGAGCTTTGGTATAGGTCACAGACGTGGCTCTGATCTAGTGTTGCTGTGGCGTAGGCCAGCAGCTGTAGCTCCGATTTGACCCCTAGCCTGGGAATCTCCATATGCTACGGGTGTGGCCCTAAAAAGCCAAAAAAAAAAAAAAAAGAGAGAGAAAAGAAAGCATTTGACAAAGTCCAACATCCATTCATGATAAAAACTCTTACCAAAGTGGGTATAGAGAGAACATACCTTAACATAACAAAAGCCATTTATGACAAACCCATAGCAAATATTATACTCAATGGGGAAAAGCTGAAAGCCTTCCCACTAAAACCTGGAACAAGACTAGTATGCCCACTCTCACCACTTTTATTCAACATAGTATTGGCAGTCATAGCCACAGCATTCTGACAAACAAAAGAAATTAAAGGTATCCAAATTAGAAGAGGTAAAATTGTCACTGTATGCAGATGGCATCATACTATATGTAGAAAACCCTAAGGACTCCACACAAAAACTACTCGAACTGATCAACGAATTCAGAAAAGTAGCAGGATATAAGATCAACATTCAGAAATCGGTTGCATTTCTGTATACTAACAATGAAACATTAGAAAAGGAATATAAAAATACAATAACTTTTAAAATCCAAAAATAATAAATACCTGGGAATAAACCTGACCAAGGAGGTGAAAGACTTGTATGCTGAGAATTACAAAACATTAATCAAGGAAATTAAAGAGGATTCAAAGAAATGGAAAGATATTCCATGCTCCTGGATTGGAAGAATTAATATCGTTAAAATGGCCATACTACCCAAAGCAATCTACAGATTCAGTGCAATCCCTATCAAATTACCCATGACGTTTTTCACAGAACTAGAACAAACAATCCAAAACTTTATATGGAACCACGAAAGACCCAGAATTGCCAAAGCAATCCTGAGGAACAAAAACCAAGCAGGAGGCATAACTCTCCCAGACATCAGACAATATTACAGAGCCACAGTCATTAAGACAGTGTGATACTGGTAGCAAAACATATATACAGACCAATGGAACAGAATAGAGAATCCAGAAATAAACACAGACACCTGCAGTCAGTTAATCTTCAACAAAGGAGGCAAGAATATAAAATGGGAAAAAAGATAGTCTTTTCAGCAAATGGTACTGGGAAAACAGGACAGCCACATGTAAATCAATGAAACTAGAACACACTTTCACACCATGCACAAAAATAAACTCAAAATAGCTTAAATGCTTAAATGTAAGACAAGACACCATCAAATGCCTAGAAGAGAACATAGGCAAAGTGTTGTCTGACATCAACCGTACAAATGTTTCTTTAGGTCAATCTCCCAAGGCAATAGAAATAAGAGCAAAAATAAACCAATGGGACCTAATCAAACTGACAAGCTTTTGCACAGCAAAGGAAACCAAAAAGAAAACAAAAAGATAGCTTACAGAATGGGAGAAAATAGTTTCACATGATGCAACTGACAAGGGCTTGATCTCTAAAATACACAAACAGCTTATACAACTCAACAGCAAAAAACCCAACAACCAAACTGAAAAATGGGCAAAAGACCTGAATAGACATTTTTCCAAAGAAGATATACAGATGGCCAACAGGCACATGAAAAAAATGCTCAACATCACTAATTTTAGAAAAATGCAAATCAAAACCACAATGAGGTACCACCTCCCACCAGTCAGAATGGTTATCATTAATAAGTCCACAAATAACAAATGCTGGAGAAAAGGGACCCTCCTGCACTGTTGGTGGGAATGTAAATTGGTACAACCACTATGGAAAACAGTATGAAGGTTCCTCAGAAAAATAAATATAGAACTACCATATGACCTAGCAATCCCACTCTGGGCATATATATGGACAAAGCTTTCATTGAAAAAAGACACATGCACCCGTATATTCACTGCAGCACTATTCACAATAGCCAAGACATGGAAACAATGTAAATGTCCATCGACAGATCAATGGATTAGGAAGATGTGGTACACAATGGAATACTACTAGGCCATAAAAAGAACAATATAATGCCATTTACAGCAACAGGGATGGAACTAGAGACTCTCATACTAAGTGAAGTAAGTCAGAAAGAGAAAAACAACTACCATATGATATCACATATCTGGAATCTAATATACGACACAAATAACCTTTCCACAGAAAAGAAACTCATGGACTTGGAGAACCCACTTGTGGTTGCCAAGGGGCGGGGTGGGGGGGCAGGAGCAAGTGGGATGGACTGGGAATTTGGGGTTAATAGATGCCAACTATTGCATTTGGAGTGGATAAGCAATGGGATTCTGCTGTATAGCACAGGAAACTAAATCTAGTCACTTGTGATGGAACGTGATGGAGGAAAATGTGAGAAAAATAATATATATATGTACATATATATATATATATATATATATGCACACTGGGAAAAAAAAACGTTGGAAGGATAAAATTAGATACTACTTGTTAAGTGTTTGAAATAGTCACTGATGAAAATAAATGCTCGCTATTTAAATGGTGGTGTTTATTGCTACCACAATCATGTTTTTTTTCTAAGACTGTTACTGCTTTTTGACTGGTAACCAGAAATCAGAGTAGCCCACAGAATCAGAATAAACTATCCCTGTAGAAGGTAAAACCTTGGCTATGTTTAGAACCTATGTGTGTAAGCATGCGGTCTTTGCTTTGCAGTTATGAAATGCATGGATTTCTGTTACCATGATTTGGTTAAGTAACACCAGTTCCCACCACATGATTTGAATTTTTAGTTAACCGTAGTATATTAATTGTGAGTAATTGCAGGAAGTGTAGACTTTGCTGTTAGTTCTTCAGTCCAGTCACTACATAAATACGCAGTTGGTGACCTTCTTTCAAAGTCTTTTTATGATTGGTCATGGTGCATCTGTTTGTTTACAGATAGCAAGTGTGTTGTGTTGCCTCCTTGGTCTCTCAGTGATAAACTATGTAATAGTTTACAAAAATGGATAATTGAAAGAGTTAGCCGACAAAGATAAAACTGCAGCAAAGAAATGAGAAGTGATAATGCTGAAAGTGGAATTGCGTGTGATCTTAGAAGACTTAAAAATAGTGACAGCAAAATGAAGATAGGAGGAGACCTAGCTCTGCCTGAAGCTATAGTATGAACCATACTGAAAACTATAAAATATTAAAAACGTGAATATAAAAAAGTGATAGAGACACTTCAGCATCTTTCAGTTTAGATTTCACTAGGGCTAGAAAGCTGCTTATCATTTGAAATGGAGTATTTACTTCTATGTTGGATTGAAGACTGCAATAAAAAATAAAATTCCGGTTAGTTTTGTTAGCATCAAGTCATACTTTTGAAGTTAGTTGCCACATTGAAAGGAAATGATAATTCTAAGAGAGCTGGAGATCATGCAGTTTCTTTAGCTGAGTTTGGAAGAAATATGACATGAAAACATACAATTGAGAACATTCACACATCATGAGAGGAAGCAACAATGAGTCATATGCATGCAGGATGGCAAAGCTGTCACTGCACCATACAGATAACTTTGCAGGATTTGAATAGGACTTGTATGGAGTTATGGAAGAAATAGTTGACCATGGGAATGTTGACACTGCTATTATTCAGTAGACTCTGGATATGCAGCCACAGGAGCTTAAGGAGTATGAACATATTAGCATAAATAAGGCAAGTGGTTGTGATGAAAAGAATGAATGTCCCAGAGGAAGTGAGGACAGCAAAAACTTCATGTTAAAGGAACTCTTAGAGATATAGAAGTACAAAGGATAAAATACTGGAAGCTGATTCAAACTTAGAAAGGCGTATGACAGTTTGCCATGGCACAGAAAAAATGTTTATTCTGCATTGTAATTTATACAAGAAGAAAGCAAACACTATTTAAACTATGCTTAATAACTCTTTCCAAAGAAATAAAACATTTCAATTATAGGTTTTCTTTTTTGTCGTCTGTTTACTCCTTCTGTCATACTGTCGCTTTTCATTTTTAATAATAGAACCTTAGTCTAAGAGACTGTGTTCTTTAATTGATATTGGTCACTTCCCTGTCTCATTTCCTTTTCCTTTCCTCCTTTCTTAATTTTTATCCATAGTCTTCATGGGGATATGTAAAATTCTAATGACTACACGGACTAAAAGAAAAAGTAAAAGAAGATTTGTTTCTTATTATAGGACATTAACATATCTTTATTTTTTTCACTTATTTCCCATTAATTAAGCCTAAATAATTCAAGATATGTTAAGTTTTTGGTATTTGTATGGATGCTGACTTATTAAAAGCTGCTTAAAGACTCACTGGGCAGAATGGAAAGCCAAACTTAGTAATAGTGGAATCGTAATAATGACTTATAATTGGTAACTGCTCTGTAGTTTAACAGTGTATTTTCACTGTGACTTTTTCTATTTCAACTTTCCGTTAACATAGGGAACCTGTATGTTGGTAATATTTATGTTTCAGAAATGTGGAAAGTGAGACTTTGAAGTGTATGGCTTGCCCAGGATCACACAGAGAATTTATAATACTTTCTACTATTAGGCTAGGAAGGTGGCAGAGTATAATGCATAAAAGACTGTGTAGTTTTGGAGTCATGATCATGTCCTATAATAGCTATGTGGTTTGCACAAATCACTTCTACTTTTTTTTTTTTTTTTTTTTTAAGTCTTTCTCTCTTTTAGGCCTGCACCTGTGGCATATGGAGGTTCCCAGGCTAGGGGTCCAATCGGAGCTGTAGCCACCAACCTACTCCACAGCCACAGCAACATAGGATCCGAGCCGAGTCTGTGACCTACACCACAGCTCACAGCAATGCTGGATCCTTAACCCACTGAGTGAGGCCAGTGATTGAACCTGCATCCTCGTGGAGGCCAGTCAGATTCGTTAACCGCTGAGCCACAATGGGAACTCAACTTCTACTTTTTTGGAAACTAGTTTTATTATGGTGTTTTTTGGAGACTGTTTTGAAATGTAAATGTAACAATATAGTAATGTCTGACAAAACATTCAGTAATTAGCTGCCATAACTAATATAATTATTATTAATATCGTCATCATCATCTCATTCTCAGGAGGCTTGGTTTCAAGTTTTGGGTCAAGTTAGCTATTTGCTATATTATAAATAACATTCAATGCATCTACTCTGCTTCGTTAACATTCTGTACTTAAAGCTATCATAGAACTACCATAACAGCCTGTTTACTTGTTTTTCTCCCCTGCTAGACTGAGCTCCATGAGAAGCTAGTGTAATAGCAGTTTGTTTTCTACATTATTTATAGAGTTAATAAGGAGAGGTTGGATTCTTTGAACTCTCCAATGAAACACTTAATATTCGAATTAGGTGTTTGTGGTACTAATAATATCTATCTAATTAGTTATCTAAATAACTGACATGTAATTCCTAATAGACCTTGCTTGTCTCCATAGGAAACCTGATGTGCTTTAATGAAGCATAATTTTGGAAATGACTAATACAGCTTGATAGAAAAAAATTATGCGACTTAAGTACTGGAAGAACCCTTAGAGTTCATGTATTGTACCTCTCCTATCTTCTTGAGGAGGAAGCAGAGACCTAGGGGGTTAGGTGCTTTCTCTAAGGTCGCACTGTTGCTTAGTAGAAGGATTTTTTATTTACAACCCAGGAAAAGAGTAGTGTATCAAAGTTCATCAAAATAAGATGGTGCGTGTTGTCCTTTAAGGAAAGCCTAAATTTCTAAGGCTCCTTTCGCAGAGGAGTTTAGGATAGGAAGATTATTTGAAGAAAATTGTCCCCATTTTACCACTTACCTGTAAACGCTTAACAAACAAAATAAAACTTCAAACTTTCAAAAAGAGCAAAAGAAAGGTAGGGTGCATCCTAAACTCTTAGTATTTCTTGCACAGAGGGCTGAGATTAGAGAGAGAGAGGAGAAATTATTTTTTACTTATACACATTGGTATTCATTAATTTTTTTTACAATGAGTATATAATAGTTTTGTAACTTAAAAACCCTATAATATAGAAAACTGGTGTTTTTTGGTTCTTGTTTAGTTCATTTTTGGCTAGTCATTAAATTTTTTTCCTAGGTTCTTATGAAAAAAAATCCTGGCGTACGGAATTATTCAGTAAACATGCATATATCCTCTTCCTAGCTTCCACATTTAATATTTCTCTATATCTACTTTTTTTACCTATCTTTCCTTCCATCCCTCTATCCAAACAATAGTCCATCTTATTTTTTTGATGCGTTCCATAGTCAGTTGCAGCCATCAGTACACTTCACCCCTAAAGACTCCAGCATGCATATCATGAACCAAGTTCCTTATTAAACTTTATTTATTTATTTAGGCCACACCCCTGGCATTTGGAAGTTCCTGGGCCAGGGATTGAACCTGAGCCAAAGCAGTGACAACACCGAATCCTCAACTGCTAGGCCACCGGGGAACTTCCAACTCTTTATTTTTTTGTACTTCTGGGCCATTTGGTTTTCAGTGGCTCTTTTGCAAACAGCATGTAGTAGAATTTTGACTTTGGATCTAATCTAAGAGTATATCTTCTAAAGAGGAGTCTATCATCCCATCACATTGACTGTGATTATGGAATATCAGTTTTTAATTGTCTTCTTTTTTTTCTCCCTTTTCCTCTGTACCCCTGGCATATGGAAATTCCTGGGCCAAGGATCAAATCTGAGCCACAACTGCAGCCTTTGCCACAGCCAACTTCTGTCTTATTTCATGTCTTTCTTCGACATTTCCTCTTTTATGCTTTTACAATCTTTAGTCATTTATTCAAGTTTTCTTTGGTCTTTTCTCTTTGGTAAATGAATTTTACTCTTTTTTTCAACTAGTAGTTACCTTTGATTTAAACAGATATTGGGTCTATATTTCTCTGTTCACATCAAGAATAAGATAGCATCTGTTCCCTCTTCTCTTGTGAGATGAGGCCACTGAGCCTCCTTCACTTTCCTTGTCTGCTGAACCATTGCAAAGTTTTGTCCTGGGAGATCACAGACTCAGAGCATGTCAGGCTCTCATTTTGCAAAAGGGGGAATTTAAGACTTGGGGGTAGTGGGAAGACTTTCTCCTGAAAAGCCCAGGTTTCTGAATGGAAGAATCAGAGAACTGGCTTGAACACAGGGTGTTTAGTCCACCTCTATCTTTAGATTGGGCAGTACTCAAACAGCAGTTAATGCTCCCAGACAAAAAAAGGCCGCCCATTTAGGAGGACTAAATAAAATGGGATTTAAAAGCCTTCTAGGAAATCCTTCCACCTCTATAATAAGAATTTTTAACCTGCCAAATAATATACCTTCAAATATTTGAAGACTAGTCTTAAGTCTCCCCATAGTCTCCTTTTCTCAAAAATAAATAAATAAATAATTCCTTTAATCTTTAGAAAAAAATTAAACAAACAAACAAACAAACAAAAACCATGAGAGATGCAAACTGAAGCAAAGTATGTAGAGAATGTGAGACAAGTCTTCTGTCCTCCTTGACCTGACTTTTAAGTTTGGGGAAGTAAATTTTGTATCTGAGAAGGAATTAACTCTTTTATTCTTATAAAGAATTTAAGGCAAAATTAGTAGTAGTATAGTAAAGTGCTATATGATAACACTTAATTTGTATAAACTTTATTATAGGAATTCATAGAGAGTTCTTAGCAGTATATAGGAATCATATTAAAATTATGAATATCAGATTATAATTATTTCTATTTCAGTAGATTATATTTTGTTCACTGGTACAATAATATGTTTGGAAAGTTATCCTCAGAGCTTGTTGACTTTATCTTTGTTATATACTTGGTTGTTTTTGGATGCCTTATGCAAGGTATCCTCAAGTGTTCACAAGAAGTATATATTGTTTTACCACTGAAGTAATAAGCTTGTATTTGGATAGGACCAGTCACTTGTCTTGTTTATGGAAGAAAAAGCCATGACAAATAAACCTTTGGAAAACAAGAATCAGATTAAGTATTTGTTCAGCTGTCACTATTTTGAAATTTTAAAAACCTTATATCTAATTTGTTTACATTCTTTACTCCCTGTATAAAATGATCCATAGCTTATTTTTAAATTTTGGAAAACCACAATAAAAACACTCTATTCTGGTTAGTATGGGTGTGCATCGTTGGCAGAGGCACACTGCAGACTGACCAAATTGCCTTCAAGAACTATTTATTTAATAGCTATATGAATTTGAATAAATTAACTTTGCTGAACTTTATGTATTGTGTCTATAAAGAATAACTAACAGTAATATCTTAACAAATATAAAAAATTAGATTTAGCTGAATTTTAGAGCTTATGAAAATCCTTTACAGGTAAAGTGGTAGTGTCGATGGGATTCCTAAAACTTCCCTAGCATCAGGGAGCACAAAATAAAGTAGTTAATAGAATATAGTATGCTGGATAATATCTTCATTAATATAATAGCACTTTTAATAATGAGTTTATAGAACTTTTTGCTCAAACTGAGAATATAATATGAACAGGCTACTCATGAACATGACTGTTGAGGGCGAGGCTAATTGTTTCTATTAATCTGGCTTTGTGCAAAGAAAGAGTAGTGTCTTATTCTAATTTTTTTTTAATTTTCTTTTTAAAAAAACTTAATTTGGGTTAGCTCTTGACCTATATGTTTAGAATAATTCTAAGGCAAATCAAATCTTATTTTACCTAGATACTAATTCATATCTCTCTACTGTATTTTGTTTCAGTTAACAATTTGTGACTATTTTATTACGATTTCTGATCATTGATAATCTTTTACATACAAAATAAAGATCTGGGAATTTAGATGACCTATTTCTATGTAGTTTTATTATGCATCTTAATGAATTCTTATTTGTGATGTTTCTCTGAAAAATTAAAGATATTTGTAAGTACAGAACTCACATTGTATAGTTACTATGAAAAAACTTTTTTGCTCACTGGGCTTCTCTATATTCTTGATACCTTATTTCTCCTTTTCTTCCCCCCAATATTTTCAGATGTTTTGGAATGTTATTAAGCCCAGGTCGAAACGTGAAGAACAGTGACATGCATTTACTGGATATGGTAATGAAAATCTTAAGCACCTTAACCAAGTATAGATAATAGTTATTTTATATTTTTAAAATATTTTCTGTTTTGAAATTTCGTTACTTTGTCAAAATTCTTTCTAACTTTCAGCTGTAAGATAGTAGTAATATGGAATCCCAAACTTTAAATTACTTATCAGGGAGAGATTTAGGAATATTTCTATCAAAACAATCATATGCAAGTCGAAAGCAAATAAAAGGATAGTGTTATTAAAATGTCCATCTATTAATTTGTTTGATTTTTAGGAAGAATGTCTTTTCTTTGAACTACAAATAACAAGTACATGATTATAACAGGCACATCCAGAGTGAATATAGTGCCTTTCATTTATTTTAATACAATATTAATTTGGGTACCGTGATGGACGCTTTTGTTTTCTTTAAAGCATTTCCCTTTCTGAATTTTTCCTTCTTGATTACCTTTTATTAGCAAAGTGTATTTACTGTAGAAGTGGTATTTATTTAAGGAATGCCCTTGAATGTTAATACATATTTAAGAGTTGGTTTTGATGTAAAAATGGCAAGCAGTTTTAACTTTTAAACAGTAATACCTGCTAATATTGCAGTCATTGAAAACATTTACTTTGTGATTTAGAAATGTTATAAGAAATAGTTACCTTATAATAAGTATAAAGTTCTTTGCTTACTTAAGTGCGATTTCTATAAGTAGCACTACATGTTTTCTTCCTCGCAGCTGTATTCTGCAAATGTCAGTGAAATATCACCAATCATATCAACTTCTTCTTTGAATTATTTCATGGTAACATCACATTGATCCTCAAGTGGTCGTAGAATGGTTTATCCATCTTTTTAGAGAACCTAATTATGTGCCAAGCATTGTGTGAAGTGCTGGCATTATAGATATGGTAAAACATAATTCTCATCTGTGGGTTCATGGTCTTGTGATAGAAACAGATCTGTTAGGTATGTAATGACAACAGTGGGTTAAGTGCCCTCAGAGTTGGTACAGTGAGCCACAGAAATATGACAGGAAGTTCTGCATGGGTAGGTAAGGTAAGGACAGCCAGCTACACTGGATATGAAAACAATTTAGCTATTGGTTCATCTTTCTTCCATCCCTTTTTACAGCATATCAGTAATGCAAGTGGTTTTTACTTAAGGTGAGACATTTCATTTTGGAGCCCTGAAAATTCCATGAGGAGGTAGTTTAAGGAACCTTAAACATTTAAAAGCTCCTGGGTCCTAATTAGTAATGGCCTTTCAGAGTTTAAAGGATTAAGATGATTCACTAGCAGAGATTTTTCCATAAAACCTAAGACAGGTTATAGAATTGCTGACCTGGCATGAACTTCTGATCCCTCTTAGACTTAGTGCAGCCCTCCACCTTTAAGAGTCCATACTGAAATCAAAGGACCCTTCAGCACTGAAGCTCCTGGAAACAAAGAGCTGGTCAAGGGGAAATGTTTGTATGTACAATTTATTAGTAGTTGTGATATTTATTACATGATACTATTAATCCTCATGGTATCTTAATCAAGGGCTTCAGTTAGACTACATCTAATAAAAAGGAACTTGTAATGAAGACTACAGGACAGTGCTGGCTATTACAAATTATGTCTTTTTGATCACTTGAAATCATATTCCTTTCAGCTTTGCCCAATTAGTCTTAATTCTGCCCTTTGGAGCAAGATATTAACCCTTCTGCTCCTTCTATGACATATCCAAATATGTGAACACTTTGAAAGCAAATTTCACCTTACACTTTATTCTGACAAACTTTAAAAAAGTGTACAGTTATATTTAATTTAATTTCAGGATTTGTGAGACTTCTTTAATTTGACTTGAATAATTTTTAAGCAATGCTGACCTTCTTCCCTGAATGCTGAATACTTTCTAATAACCAAAGTGAACTGAGACTTTTCTATAAATTTACAAGTTTTAATATACAATCTACATGAAAAGGAAAGTTATATTTATAAATGAAAAAATTTTTAGTCAAATAGATTACTTACATATGTATTATATAGAGTATATAAACAAAATCACACATAGGAGTTCCCGTCGTGGCGCAGTGGTTAACGAATCCGACTAGGAACCATGAGGTTGTGGGTTCGATCCCTGGCCTTGCTCAGTGGGTTAACGATCTGGCGTTGCCGTGAGCTGTGGTGTAGGTCACAGACGTGGCTCGGATCCTGCGTTGCTGTGGCTCTGGTGTAGGCTGGTGGCTCCAGCTCCGATTCAACCCTAGCCTGGGAACCTCCATATGCCGCGGGAGCGGCCCAAAGAAATAGCAAAAAGACAAAAAAAAAAAAAAAAAAAAAAAAACAACCAAAAAACAAAAAAAACCACACATAAATAAAATTATTTGTTGTTGTTGTTGTTCTTGGTATACATACTGGATTCTCAGTTTTCTTCCAGTCGCAAGAATAGTTTTGGTGAAAAATACTTGTACTGTAGGAATAAGGAAATGAGGATTCTTTTTTTTAGTACATACTTGTGAGTCTTTTTTTTTTTTGGCTGCAACTGAAGCATGTGGAAGTTACTGGGCCAGGGATCGAACCTGCACCACAGCAGCAGCCTGAGCCACTGCAGCAAACAATGCTGTATCCTTAATCCACTGCCCCACGAGGGAGCTCTGGAAGTGAGAATTTTTTATTCACAGCTGTTGATTGCTAGGCAAAACCTAACAGAAAGGTACCAAAAATAACTGAAAACTCAGCAGAACCAGGTTTCATGGAATTGGAACATGGCTTAAAATTGATGTCCTAGAGGTGCCTCAGGAAGTTTGTGGATCTTTACAATTAACCATTTATTAACATTAGGCTAGGAGCTGGACTTAAAGGAAATAAAACTTGCATCGTAATCTAGTACGTGTGTATGTATAAAAAGGCTGAAGTAAAATTTTTATGGAGCAGTTCTTAACCCTTATATGTGTGATGAACTCTATTATTTTTTCCTTCTATCTGATTAAAAAGTCTGATTATAATCCACTAAATTGATTTTATGATCTACAAATGGGTCACAAACTGTTGTTTGGAAAACATCAGCCTGTCAGCTCCATAAAGTCAGGACCATTTTGTTTTGTTTTCCTTGCTGCATACCCGCAGGCATAGGTACAGAGCCCGACTTGTAGTAGGCTTAAGGAGTGGATGGATTAGCATGAACTTACAATTCTTACTTTTTTGTGTGTTGTCTCCTCCTTTAATACCACCTTTACCCTGCTGTCTGCCTACTGGACCTCATAGCTTCAGCTTACTCATAACTTAACAATAGTTTGTTCATGGCTTAGTGTGTGATTCTTCAGCCTGTGCTCTCATTGCAAAGTGCCATATTCTCTTTATGTCTCCTAGTTTTCTTTTCTCTTCTCTTCTCTTTTCTTTCTTTTTTCTGGCCACATGCATGGTGTATGGCAGTTCCAGGGCCAGAGATCGAATCCAAGCCACAGCTGTGACCTATATCACAGCTGCAGCAATGCTGAATCCTGAACCCACTGTGCTGGGCTGGGGATTTAACCCGCACCTCAGCAACAACCCAAGCTGCTGCAGAGACAATGCTGGATCCTTAACCCACTGTGCTACAGTGGAAACTCCCCTAGTTCATTTTCTTAAGGAGAGGGCATCTGGTGTTTCCAGCCTGGCTGAGTTTGGGCAGAGAGAGGCCTTTGTTGTCCAGATGTCCTTTACCTGCTGACCCTGATCTTGTCAGCCTTGTTGAGGGAGATGAGGGCGGTGGGGGCGGGGGAGAGCGGGCAGCCGGAGGAATCAGGAAAGAAATCTGAAGTAAAGATTATGAAAGTATCTCATAAGGGGATGCGAGCAAGCCAGGCTATGTAGTAGAAATGTCCAGTTCAATAACAAAAATATGTTGATGAGGAGAAATCTTTGTGGGCCTTTGATGTATAAGATATTGTGGTCATGTGTTGTGAGGACTAGAGAAATAAAAATATACGTTATTTGGTTAGGCTATTCTGGTTATAAAAAACAAAGATTCACTTAGAGCACCTTAAGGACAATAGAGGGTTTTTTTTTGTTGTTTTTTTTTGTTTTTGAGTTTTTTTTTGGTCTTTTTTTAGAGCCACATTCGTGGCATAGGAGGTTCCCAGACTAGGCCTACCCCACAGCCACAGCAATTCCAGATCCAATCCAAGTCTGTGACCTACACCACCGCTCACAGCAATGCCTGATCCTTAACCCAATGAGCAAGGCCAGGGATCACCCCACATCCTCATGAGTACTAGTCGGGTTCTTAACTCACTGAACCCCAATAGGAACTCCCCCCGCCATCTTTTTTTTTTTTAATCTCTTCTCTTTGGACTCAAGCACAGCACAAGTTCTTGACCAGAATTGGATTTTGTTGGGGGCGGGGGCAGTCAGGTGTTCATTCTTGTTCTGAGTGAGGATCTAGTTAGAGAGTAGGGAGGATGGGCACATGGGAGGGAGGGAAGGGGAAAGTGTGAGAGCAAGGAAGAGAATTAATATGAATATTTAAGTGTGTTGGAAGTGCTAAATGGGTTTCTTTTGCATGGCTTTGAGTGTATTTTACCTCTGGAGTTCAGGGTCCTTGCCCTTAAGTTATGCAATCTGATTAGCAAAATATCACAGTACACTAGAAAAATGTACGTAGTACATTCAAATGACTGAAATAATTTCATAGGGGTTCAAAGACCCATCTGTGGGGATAATACTGAAAAAAGCTTTTCTTTTTCAGTCTGACCCATTGGCACTCTCTCTTCATAATATGAGGAAATTGGTACAGAAAATGGGACGTACTGTAGATAATACTCTTTTGCATATGCGCATATTTGTATGCTGTGCGCTGTTCTCCCAGGGGACAGCCTCTAAACTCTTCCTCACCCCTCCTCCACATACATATACACAACTGTATGTGGCCTTGCTTTCAGTATAGGAGTTACTGCCTCCTTTAGTGAGAGTCAAGAGGTAACTTGATAAAAGTCTTAAAGTGGGGAGGAAATGAAGAGGAAGGAGAGAAGGGAAGGATAGAGGGAGATATAAACTAGTGTTGATTATAAACTAGTGTTAGTTTCCTGATAATAATTTGTGATTGTAAGAAAATGTACATGTATCTGGCATATACACAGTAGAAAAGTATTAACTTTAAAGGTATTAATTGTGACAAAGTAAATTAATATATTAATTAGAGTATATTAAAAATTACTCTTTCTTTTAATGAAAAATTCTTATTTTCCTATGATTAGCTGTTGATTCAGTTGAACTTTCTTCAGTGAGATCTCTTCTATAGTTTTTAATAGAAACCGCATATATCTTTGTATGTGTAGGTATGTGAGATTTTGACAACCAGCCTAAGATAAAGTTAAATATCACTTCATACCAATATTATATCTTTTGAATCAGCCTATAAGGGTATATACCTCCTTTTATCCATGAGTACATGTCTCTAAATAGAAACTTTGCAGAAAGCTATAGGGAGAATTTAATATTTAAAGAAATGCTTCTATAGAGTGAAAAAATTTACAAAGAAAATCAAAATCCTGTTTGATTATAAAACCAAATTTTATAAGTTGAATTCCTTAAAGTAAGATCTGCTTATAATTTAAAATGATGATTTTTTTTTTTTTTGGTTGTATATATTCTTAGTGATTCTTGTTTGAACTTTTATAGGAATCCATGGGAAAGAGCTATGATGGGAGAGCTTATGTTATCACTGGCATGTGGAATCCCAATGCACCAATATTTCTGGCACTTAATGAAGAAACCCCAAAAGGTGAATTTTCTTAAAAGATTACTTATTATTTGCTTTAAAATTTCCATTATGGACACTTGTTTTGCCCTGCTTAAAAAAAACCTGCTGCTCATTTTAAATGGAGTCTTCCTATTTTTTCATATTTTATGCCTCTATGGAGAAAATCTCCATTGAGAAGAAGCCTCCTCAAAGATATGTGAATTAATTTTATCACACCTTGTAGAAAGTATTTGGGCTTTGTGTTTCATATGTCATTACAGGTAAAGAAATGATGTAAGAATACAAAAGAAATGATGAAAGCAAGAATTTTTGTTTATATTTTATAAGTAGCTTAACTTTTTTCTTTATATTATGGATTACTTATATTTTTTCATTTGCTAATTATTCACTCCAGTCTTTTGACCTTTGGGAACTTAGTAATGTATATTTAGGATTTCATTTGTGGCAAATATTTTTTTCCAAGTTGTTTACCTTTTCATTTTGTCTAATATGTGTGGTGTTAAACAGAATTTATAAATGGTAAATAGTCATATTTGTCATTTTTCCCCATTGTATTTATTTTTATTTTCACTTTATCCAGATATCTGTTAATTGTCCATGTGTTTTTCCCTTCCTCCATTGTCTGCCTTTAAACTAAAATTCAGTTTTATCTCATGAGTTGTAATCTTATACTAAATGTTTTGCTGTGATTAAACCAATAATTTATATTGAGAAAATAATGGATCAGCTTGTTTGATCTTTTTTAATGCTCTTTAGGGCTACACCCGAGGCACATGGATGTTCCCAGGCTAGGGGTTGAATTGGAGCTGTAGCTACTGGCCTATGCCACAGGCACAGCAACACAGATTCCAAGCCTCATCTGCGACCTATACCACAGCTCAAGGCAATGCCGGATCCTTAACCCACTGAGCGAGGCCAGGGATTGAACCTGTGTCCTCATGGATGCTAGTCAGAGGAGCATGATAACTGCTGAGCCATGATGGGAACTCCAGCTTTTTTGATCTTTAGTTTTATATTATTTAGTTTATACCCACAGTAGACTTTTGGTTAAAGACAGGAGCCTTAGTGAAGACTGATATGGAAATTTAGTACATTAATGAAGAACATTAAGTGATAATTATTCTTGAATTTCCTTAGCAAGAGTATTTGCCAGTCCTATAAATTGCATGCATTTGATCACATATCAAGCTCTTTCAAAATGAGAGCTAAAAAGAGAAAAATAATCATGACTATGTAAAATTTAGCTTTTCACATATTAGGAATAAATAATTTTTGCACTTGCAGTTTGTTATTTCTGGATACAGGCTTGTGAATACCAGTCTGTAAACTTCTTTATAATCATTCAGAAAATCAACATAAAAATGGAAAAAATAAACCAGTTGATAATTTTGAGGAATAAAACATAGACATTTCAAATAATATCTTACAAAAGCAGTTTTTATCCAAAGCACATATTTTTTTTTTTTTTGTCTTTTGTCTCTCTTTTTTGTTGTTGTTGTTGTTGCTATTTCTTGGGCCGCTCCCACGGCATATGGAGGTTCCCAGGCTAGGGGTCGAATCGGAGGTGTAGCCACCAGCCTATGCCAGAGCCACAGCAACGCGGGATCCGAGCCGTGTCTGCAACCTACACCACAGCTCACGGCAACGCCGGATCGTTAACCCACTGAGCAAGGCCAGGGATCGAACCCGCAACCTCATGGTTCCTAGTCAGATTAGTTAACCACTGTGCCACGACGGGAACTCCCAAAGCACATATTTTTAATGTAGCACATAGTTCAGTTTCATTTTGTATTTTAATACCTATTTGGTCTTAATTAAAAATAATGCATTTAAAGATTTATTTGTTCAATTAGAAGAAACTACATAATACTATATTACAATAATATTTAAAATCATTTCCTATGCCATACAAGAATGTTGACCTAATTTTTAAAAATTTAAAATGATGTCTTTGAAATTATAAATTACTCAGAGGTTTCATTAGTGAAAAACTATGGAAGTTGAAGCCTTGGGAGATGAAATGTCTTGGATCTGTTCACTTCATCAAGTTGTCTATTTGTGTTTGGTGTTATTCTCTCTTACTCCTCTACATTACTCCCCTGAGACTTTAAGGTCCTTTAGGTCAACTACAGTGTTGAATCCTAGTTTCTCTTGAGTTGGCATTTTTGTTGAATTTGATGATATTAGAAGTGTAGATTATTAGTATCTATGTGTAATGATTAAAAAGACACTATTGAAAATTTCTTCTAATGGTAGACTTGGTTATTTGAACCTGAGAACTAAAAATGGTAGACAAAATAAATTTTAAAAATATTTTTTTAAAAAATGAAGAAATAACAAAATGATATGGAATAAATCATAGTTTCAAAAACCCCAATGAGGAGTTAGTTCCCTTCTTGGCTCAGCAGTTAAGAACCTGACTAGTATCCATGGATGTGGGTTCTATCCCTGGCCTCACTCAGTGGATTAAGGATCTGGCATTGCTAGGTGGTAGTATAGGCTTGGATCTGGAGTTGCTGTGGCTGTGGCATAGGCTGGCAACTACAGCTCCAATTTGACCCCTAGCCTGGGGAACTTCCATATGCTGAGGGTGTGGCCCTCAAAAAAATAAGAGAACAAAACCCAAAAAAACCCAATGAAGTTCAAGCAGGGTAAATAAAATATAAATGAAATCTATTTTAACCTATCATAGAGAAACTAAAGAAAACCAATAGATACTGGCCTAGAAGATTCTAGACTCAAATTAAAGGAAGGCTATGACCAAGTAAACATTTTAAATAGTAACAGGAATTTTGACTGATAACGGTATACCGTTGTCTAAAAGCACTTGATAGGATTCATATATATATATTACGTATATATATATATGGACACACACAATCTCTTATATATCATCTATGTATAATATACAGTATACACATGTAAATTGTAAATTGTACAAAGCTGTTTCATTAGTGTTTTGGTCAGTTATTTTCCTGAGGGTTAATGTATATCTATTAGAGACAATGAAAATACTGACAAATCTCCAGGGACTTCTCTTAAAGCATACAGTATTGAAATAGTTGCTTTAATAACATTTTCTCAAACAAATTTTACATAGTTAAGGTTGAGCATTTCTTCTGATTTGACAGTCCTTTCCATACAATTCATCAAACAAACCTAAAAATTTTTAGTATCTCTTTTTGTAAGATGAGTTTGTCATTTTCCAGAGTTCCTTTTGGGGAAATCTGGAAGATAGTGTAAAAGACATTCTGTCACCTTTCTATACAGTAGAAATTAACACAACATTGTAAATCAGCAATACTTCAATAAGATGGATTTTTAAAAGACATTCTAAAATTTTGATTTTATTTATTTTTTATATTAAGTATCTGATTTTGGGGAGGAAAAATTAAAGTTGACAGAGGAGATTCGGACATTTGATTAAGATGGGACTGGGAATGTTGAGAAATGTACTTGGGATACTTGGGTACTTATTTAATCAAAGTGACAGTAAAACATTTAAAATTAAACATGGAGGGTAATATGATTGTAAAGAACTTCAGCTCTTTAACTTTGTTTTCTTAATTAATCAAGTAGTAATGAAGCCAGCATAAAACACAAAATTTCTACTACAGATAAAAGAGTGTACATGACTGTAGCCGTGGATATGGTCGTCACAGAGGTGGTGGAGCCTGTCCGCTTTCTCCTGGAGACAGTTGTGCGTGTGTACCCTGCAAACGAGCGATTTTGGTATTTCAGCAGGAAGACTTTCACGGAGACTTTTTTCATGAGGTTGAAACAGGTAGGACCTTTTTTGTTCTTTTCATATAACATATTTTTTCTTTAATGCCCACATAATTCCTTAAGTAGCAATAAAAGGCAAAAGAATTCCTCAAATAATCAAATGATATTTAGTGTCAACCAATAGAGTATTTGAAAATCCATATGGAGGTAATGTAAGTTAAAAAAAAAATGTAGGAGTTCTTGTTGTGGCTTGGTGGTTAATGAACCCAACTAGCAGCCATGAGAATGCGGGTTTGATCCCTGGCCTTGCTCAGGGGGTTAGGGATCCGTGTTGCCGTGAGCTGTGGTGTAGGTTGCAGATGCAGCTCGGATCTAGTGTTGTTACAGCTGTGGTGTAGGCCAGCGGCTACAGCTCTGATTCGACTCCTAGCCTGGGAACCTCCATATGGTTGGGTGTGGCCCTAAAATGACAAAAAACAAAAACAAAAACAAAAAACAACTGTAATAATTATGTTGACATTTTTTTAAAGAGACCTGAAATGTGTACCTGTAAAGTATCAACATACTTAGTAGAAATAATGAATCTATATCTAAAACAACTTTTCAATCATATAAACCAAAAGGAAAGGGCACAGAAATACTGTATTTTTAAAAAGTTATAATAAAGTCCAAATAATACCTAGTTGTTATCATTTTTCTACATATGTTAGTATATCAATGTATTGTTAATAAGGTTATGCAATTATTTTTATATTAAATAAATAAAATTAGGCTTTCTCTGACATCCTTAAAATAGGCAATGTTAGGTAAACATATTTTTTGTTTTATAATGAAGGAAGAAGGTAACAGTGAAAAATAATTTGAATTCTAATAGTGTCTCTTTTATGAAATCAGAGTAAAATATACTATTTGAATATTGGAAATTCTTTATATCCTCTCTCCCAAGTTTAAAAATGCTTATTGCTTCAAATACTGCAGTATGTGGAATGTAATATGCTATAAGCAAGCATCAGTGTGGCGAACAAATACAGAAGCCTCTGAACCATTTTCATATTTAAAAAACTTGTCAGTGCTCATTAGGCTTTATATACTAGATGGTTTGAAATTGTTGTGATTTTTATCTTTCATAAAATTGTTGGAGCTGTGGTTTGACATAGCTTTTACTACTGTGTAGACTGTTTTCTTTAGTTTTTGTAGCATATTTTGATGAAGATTATATAAACAGTATTTAAAATTAAGTCTTCCAAGCATCTTTTTGTATTTTATTATGAGATATTTTTCTCCCCTCTTTCTTTTCTTTTTTTGGTAGCTTAATTGTTAGCATCTATCAAATAATTCATTTGTCATTTTGAGCCAAAAGATTATTCACAGTTGCACAAAAGTGAATAAAGGAGCAGTATACAAAGTGGTTGTTATCATTCTAGTGACACTTAATAAATTATTATGCCATGAATTTTTCCTCGAGACGATAAAAAGTTAGCTTACTCAAGCGTACTCAAGATAAACATGAATACTATAATTTACACATCTCTATAAATTTAATAATATACATATGACTGGATTTTTATTATTAAATGTTACTTTCATATTTTAAAACTGCTGATGTTGAGTGACTGAATGCTAAGTACCATGAGATAAGTAATCTAGTTTATTTTAATTTCATGAGATAAGTATACTAATTTCTTTTTCTTTCTTACTTTTTTTTTTTTTTTTTTTTAGTCTTTTTGCCATTTCTTGGGCCGCTCTTGCGGCATATGGAGATTCCCAGGCTAGGGGTCTAATCAGAGCTGTAGCTACTGGCCTATGCCAGAGCCACAGCAATGCGGGATCCGAGCCGTGTCTGCGACCTGTACCACAGCTCACGGCAGCACCGGATCCTTAACCCACTGAGCAAGGCCAGGGATCGAACCCGCAACCTCATGGTTCCTAGTCGGATTCGTTAACCACTGAGCCACGACGGGAACTCATCTAATTTCTTAATAAAACATTAAAAGTACTGTGTGAGGCCATTTCATGTGAATTAAAAAGATTAAATTAGATACACTTGTAGTATTCAACTCCACTAAATGTGAGACTGATTAAATAAATATCAAATAAGGCAATGTTTCTAATTTTAGTGGTATAATTCAATTTCTTTAGTAGGTGTTATATTAAAGTTTATTATTTTTATTCTTGAATCATCTTTGATGATTTGTGTTTTTCAAGGAGTCTTCAGTTTAATCAAGGATGTTCAATTTATGGCTTAAAATATTGCCTTTTTCTTTTTAATGTCTTTCGGATCTGTTTTTATTTCTTTCTTTTTAGGGCCACATGCGCAGAATGTGAAAGTTTCCAATTTAGGGGTCAAATTGGAGCTGCAACTGCCAGCCTAGAGCACAGCTACAGCAGCACCAGATCTGAGCTGCATCTGTGACCTATACTGCAACTCAAAGCAATATCGTATCCTTAACCCCTTGAGTGGGCCCAGGGATGGAACCCCCATCCTCATGGATACTAGTTGGGTTCATTACCACTGAGTTGCAACGGAAACTCCCGATCTGTTTTCATTTCTGATTTTGTTAACTTAAATATTCTCCCTTGTCTTTTTTATTAGCCTAGGTTTATTAAGTTTATTGATTTTATTCTCCTTCAAAGAACCAGATTTCGTGGTTCTGGCGTAGGCTGGCGGCTGCAGCTCTGATTCAACCCCTAGCCTGGGAACCTCCATGTGCTGCATGAGTGGCCCAAGAAATGGCAAAAAGACAAAAAACAAAAAACAAGACAAAAAAACAACCAGGAGTTCCCGTCGTGGCGTAGTGGTTAACGAATCCGACTAGGAACCATGAGGTGGCGGGTTCGATCCCTGCCCTTGCTCAGTGGGTTAAAGATCTGCCGTTGCCGTGAGCTGTGGCTCGGATCTGGCATTGCTGTGGCTCTGGCGTAGGCCGGTGGCTACAGCTCCGATTCGACCCCTAGCCCGGGAACCTCCATGTGCTGTGGGAGCGGCCCAAAGAAATAGCAAAAAAACAAACAACCAAAAAAAAAACAACCAGATTTGGGGTTCATTGATTTCTTTGTTGCTGTTATGTTTTATCTTCTCATTCCTTTTGTTTTCCTTTTTATTTCCTTTCATTTTTTTCTGCTTTGGATTTAACTCATTTTTTCTAGTTTCTTTATGTGAAGTAGGTCACTGATGTTTTTAAAAAAAATTTTTTCCGTGATATCTTTTTAAGATATTATCTTTTTTATTTTTAAGGTTACAACTTTCCTTCTAACCACTGCTTTAACTGTACCCATTAAAACTTGATATTTTGTGGGCTCATTCAATTTTCTAATTTTGTCTGTTATTTCTTTTGTGACATATGGGTTGTTTAGAAGTGTATTGTTTCATTTCTAAGTATGTGTGAATTTTCTAGATATCTTTCTGATACTGACAGTTTTGTTTCATTTTGATCAGAGAACATATTCTATATGATTTGAATCCTTTTAAGTTTTTGAGACTTACTTTATGACCCAATTATATGGTCTGTTTTGGTGAATGTTCCAAGAGTACTTATAAAGAATGTGTATCTGCCTTTGCTGAGTGGAATTTTCTATAAATGTCAATATGTTAAATTCTGTGATAAGGTTTTTCTGTGGTTTGTACTCAGTATTCTGTATTTTCAAGGAGATCTCTCCATTCTTGTTGGAAGAATAATATGAACTTCTGTAACTATTACTATGAGCAGCAGTAATGATAACAGCCATTATTTAAAAAGAATGGACATTCTCAGAACAACTCAGTTGAAGTGTAGGTACCATTATCATCTCCATTTTTCAGATAGGTAGTTAGGCACAGGAAGGTAGTTATTAGGTAACAGGAATTAAACCTAAGTAGTTTGGCTCTCCAACTTGTACATAAGCATAATTGTTTATGAGAAAGTGAAAATATGCTAGCTGTAACACTAAAATTAATATTTTTTTCCTGAAAAATTTTCCACATGAGTACTGGTCATTTTCGCTGTATTTCACTTCAGCTTGTTTTTCTTCACATCATCTCTGTTGACATCACTAATTACATTAGATATACAGCATGGGAAGAGTTTATAAAGAAAATCTAAGGATTTGTTACATTTGAAACATTGATAGTACATCTACTGGTTACTCCTCTAAGAAAACAGGCTCTTGAGTTCCCGTCGTGGCTCAGTGGTTAACGAATCTGACTAGGAACCATGAGGTTGCAGGTTCGATCCCTGGCCTTGCTCAGTGGGTTAAGGATCTGGCGTTGCTGTGAGCTGTGGTGTAGGTTGCAGACGCGGCTCAGATCCTGCGTTGCTGTGGCTCTGGCGTAGGACGGCGGCTACAGCTCCGATTCGACCCCTAGCCTGGGAACCTCCATATGCTGTGGGAGCAGCCCAAGAAATGGCAAAAAGACAAAAAAAAAAAAAAAAGAAAAAAAAAGAAAAAAAAGAAAACAGGCTCTTAGCTTCTGGAATATAGTGATATATGATGGTGCTCTACTTATATGGAGTCATTTGAAAATTGCTCGCCCAAAGGATTCCTGCTCCAAAAGCCTTTCTAATACTAATGAACATATGATATTTTACCATTAGATGCTGATTCTGCTGCCTTAAAGCTTTACTGCTTGTTAAAATGCCGGTGTCACTAGGAAATAGACCTTAATACCTTTTACCAGACATATTGTCTTCATTGTTAATGAGTTTAATATGGCTCTTTCCTTAGGCTAGGATTTATTAAGGGTCAAGATTAAGAAATCAAGAGGGCATTCTTGTTTGATATGAAGTGTTACTAAATTGAGGAGAGAGGCCAAAGGCCTGTATTGTAACAAGTGAGATTAATTTGCTGAGATGCCGCTATTCATTTTCCGAATGATTTTCAGTGCTTCGTTTAGTTTTTTAAACATTTATTGGAGTTCCCGTTGTGGCTCAACAGTTTAAGAACCTGACATAGTGTCCATGAGGATGCAGGTTTGATGTCTGGCCTCTTTCAGTCGGTTAAGGATCTAGCCATTGCCACAAACTGTGGTATAGGTCACAGATACAGCTCAGATCTGGCGTTGTTGAGATGTGGTGTAGGCTTCAGCTGTAGCTCTGATTCGACCCCTCACCTGGAAACTTCCATTTGCTGCAGTGCAGCCTTTTTAAAAAAGGAAAGAAAAAAATTTAATTGAATTCCTACAGCATGATAGGTACTGTGCTAGGTGTTGGGGATGTGTGAGTGAATAATATATGTTCTGTGTCTTTAAAGAGTGAAGAATGTAGTGATAAAAAGATTATACTATCGGGTGATACATGCAACAGTAGATGTATATGCAGAGAGCAGAAGTGATACTTATAAATCACACTTAACCACACTGGATGGAAGTCACATTCTTGGAATTGTATAAACCAACTTACCATTTCCTAGATGTTTAATCTTAGGCAAGATATCCCTCATCTCTGAAATGGGGATTTTAATTATATCACCTCAGAGTTGTTAAAAGAAAACTCTGTTTCCTTCACTACTGTTCACACCACTTCACTTTTCCACCAAATGGGTGGGTATTTTTCCAATACCAATTAATTCTCCAACTTGATAGTGATTGGATGTCCTTTAATTCAATTATGATACTAACTACCTGGAGTTAGCAGATAGTTATTATTAATGTTATCATTAATGTTAATTAATAATTGTTTTCTATTCTTGTCTGTGTTCTTTTGTGGGCAGAATCCTTTATATCTTAAGCATAAAATAAATTAATAAATAAATTAGCCAATAAACGAATAACTATCTCTGGTAGAAAGTTCAGGATTTTGAAGTGTGGTAGGGCAGAGAAGGGCATTTCTGTCAGAGACAATAGTTGAGTCACTTCATAAAGCTCTGATGCAACATGGTATGTTCAATATCTGTAGAAAATCAGGTATTGCTGAAGCATCAGTGGGCATGGTGGGTAATTATTCTGAATAAGTAGGTCGTTACCAAGCTCTGTACTTTATCCTAAGGTTGGGAGCATTTTCAGCTATGAATAACACTATATTTATAATGAAAAAGGTCACTCTGACAGCAGTGAAAAGGATATGGATACTGGAGGCAGTAAATATGAAGTAAGAAGGCTATTGTGGCGAAGATAAGGAATGATGATGGCCTGAGAGAAGGCAGTGGCAGTGAGGATAATAGAAAAGATGAATTTGAGAGGCAATAGGGGAGTTCAAATCAAGATTTGGTATTGGATTTGATGTGAGTTTGAGGAAAAAGTAGGAGTCCAGGATTACTTCCAGGTGATTGGGTGGTTGTTGGTCCTTTTGATTGAGATATACTTTCAAGAAGGAATGTTGAAGGCTAATGAGGAAAGTTGGCAGAGTTTTAGATATGCTAAATTTCACATTTCTTTGGGACTTTTAAGTTTAGTAGCAATTGGATATTTGTATCCTAGGCTTGGGAAATAAAGATTCCAAAAGTGGTTAATGCTTGAGATTGTGAATAGGAATAGGTAAAATTACCCTGAGGCCAAGTGTTGAATGAGGAGACATTTAAAAGATTGGTAGAAGAGGGGAGTTCCCGTCGTGGCGCAGTGGTTAACGAATCCGACTAGGAACCATGAGGTTGCGGGTTCGGTCCCTGCCCTTGCTCAGTGGGTTAACGATCCGGCGTTGCCGTGAGCTGTGGTGTAGGTTGCAGATGTGGCTCGGATCCTGCGTTGCTGTGGCTCTGGTGTAGGCCGGTGGCTACAGCTCCGATTCAACCCCTAGCCTGGGAACCTCCATATGCCGAGGGAGTGGCCCAAGAAATAGCAACAACAACAACAACAAAAGACAAAAAGACAAAAAATAAAAAAATAAAAAAAAATAAAAGATTGGTAGAAGAGGATTAAACCAAGTGAATGTAGGATGCTCACAAGAGCTTGAGACCAGGAAAGGCAAGGGAGGAAGTTGTTTCCAGCAGTTGTTCCCGATGCATTAGGTACTGTAGCGAGGTTAGCTGGGGATTTGATTGGTAAGTCAGAGACAAAGAAAAACTTGGATAATTTCAGAGGAGTAGAGAGGCAGAAGTCAGATTGCAGTTGATTGAGGGTTGAATGGGAAACAAAATGTTGTCATAATTCACCCCCCTGTAACTGGGGACAAAGAGGGTACTGGGTACAAATCCAAAGTAATAAGGTACATTTTACTTTATATGTAAAATTAGAATTTTGAGAAAACTTAATCTCTCTGTTTTTCCTGGGTTTGGAAATCAAACCCTCTGCTAGTGATTCTGCTGAAAGAATACCTCATCAAAATATGGAGTCAAGTGCTAAAGACATTTTGTTGCCAATATTTAGAGGAATGGCATAGCAGATATTTTAAAAAGTAAACTATTTTCTTTCTGAAAGAACTGGTATAGTTAAGAAATTATGGGAGTTCCTGCCATGGCAAGTGAGTTAAGAATCTAGCTGTAGTGGCTTGGGTTGCTATGGAGGTGTGGGTTTAATCCCTGGCCCAGCACAGCGAGTTAAAGGATCCAGCATTGCCAAAGCTGCATTGTAGTCATAGCTGTGCCTTGGATTCAGTCTCTGGCTTGGGAACTTCCATATGCCACAAGTTTGGCCATAACATTAAAATTAATTAATTAAGTAAGTAAGTACACACTGGCAACTTGGAGATAATAAGTTCTGGAGATCTAGGAGTTCCCTTCATGGCTCAGCAGAAACGAATCTGACCAGCATCCATGAGGACGCAGGTTCAATCCCTGGCCTCATTTAGTGGTTTAAGAATCCAACATTGCCGTGAGTTGTGGTATAGCTCGCAGATGTGGCTCAGATCTCGGTTGCTGTGGCTGTGGTGTAGGCCAGTGGCTATAGCTTCAATTTGACCCTTAGCCTGGGAACTTCCATATGCCATGGGTGCAGCACTAAAAGGACAAAAAAAAAAAAAAAAAGTTAAGTAATATGCCAGTTGTTAAGCAAAGCAGGTTGGGAAGGAAGCATAGTGACTTGGGATCCTCTCACTAAGTATCACCATTCCTCTCCCTTGTCTTTCTTTTGTGGAATTTAAGAAGGCACTGTGAAGTGGCCTATGAGTGAGGAATAAATAATCCTCTTATCTAAAGATTTATATTCTTTAATGATTTGCAAATTTAATAAAAACAGAACTCTTGTCAACCGGAGAGTAATGTGACCAGGAAAACTACTTGGGTATGATGAAGAAGTAGCAACTTAATTGGTATTTAATAATGGAATTTTGCTTATTTCATAGTCAGATATCTTTCTTTAGGTCCAGATAATCTTGCACTTAAGACTATGGTATTACTCTTAAAACACTACTTGTTTGAAATTTTGAAATGAAATTATTTTCTGTGGACAGAGGTAACTGCTAGTGTTCCCAGTCATGATGTGCAACATTCTTAGCTGTGTTCTTCATGAAAATGTTTTCTACTTTGTGCTGGTGCCAAAATGTAGTAAAAATTGATAGCAGCAAAGTTATATTAGGCATAAAGGAGTGGAAGCATATGGAGATAGAAGCTTGGAAAATGCAGCACTCACTTCAGTGAACTCAGTGATCTTTTATTTCATAACTTGGCGTCTATGAATAAGATAGAGTTTCAAGAAAAATATGAGCAGATTTAACTGATTTGATGAAGTTGTTTTAAAACAGAGTTTAATTCTCAAGGGGTCAACTGAGTCAGCAGCAGTGAAAACATGTAGGGGTGGTTCTTGAATTCTTGCTTATTTTGGGGATGTGTGATAAACTACAAAGAACAATTTGAGGTAATTATAGGGAAAAATGTTATGAAGAAAGAAATACTTATATAATATTTACTTTAAAGATAATCTGAAGAAACGTTATTTACATTAGGTTAGTTTAGGAAATTAAGAACATTTTGAGGCCAGCACAACATATTTCAGTGCATATGTTGTACAATTAGTAAGGTTTAAATAATTTAAATAATTTCCATTATTATGTCTGATTATCATGATGAACAAATTTTCTGAAAAAAATATGTTGCTGCTTATTATGGAGATTTTTAAACTCTAATAATAATAACAAATTAAGTTGTGTTTAGTTATTGGAGTATCTGGCCTAAAAAGACAGTGAAATTTATATTTGATTGAGAAGGCATCATCTGTTCTAGTATAGATATGTAGTTTGTATCATTTATTTTTGATTTAGAACATGAAAAAAGTGTTTCAAATTTGTATATGAAATAAGTGTGTCAGATGAAGCTTGTTCTCGGTAGATAATAAAAAAATAAACCTATTTGGAGTCCTTTTATCTTTGTAAGCCTTGGTTTCCTTATAAACTAAGAATGTGGGTTAATAGTGTTACTGAATTCTTTTCATCTCTAAAATTCTATGACATTTTAATCAGTGATTTATGTAAAAGGTTTTTAGCACAAATAATTCCATGACTGTTGTAGTTAAATTAGTTCAAAGTTAATTTATAGTATCCGTGGTCATGGAACGGCCAGGATATTTAAAATACAACCCTTATCCCCAAAGGAACTTTGTGTCATCTCCTATTAATAAGGAATCATAAAAATTACCATTTTATAGGAGGACTCTAATAAGTACCAGATGAAAATAACATACAAAATGTTGTGGGATTTCGAGAAGGGAGGGACCACAGCAGTAGAAGGACACAGAGTGGTGGTTAGAAAAAGTCCCTTTGAGGGTAAATGTGGGTTGTTTTCTGAGATTACAGCAGAGACAGACTATTGTAGGGGTAGAAAAAATTTCCCTTCTTCCCTCCTAGGTACTTTTGCTAGTCTAGTAATTAAATAAATATAAGACATATTAACAGGAGAAAAATTTAATTATGTTCATATGGGAGCCCCCGTAAAGATGTGAAGATGCAAAAGGCAGCTGGTAATGATACCAGAGAGATGATACCAGAATCCGGGTTCTTGTACTGTAGTCAAAGAATGAACTCTGCAAACACACAGGCAGCAAGCAAGCAAAGTCTTTATTAAAGGAAAGCAGATAGCTCCCAGGATAGCTGGGAGTGGGGAGAAGAGCCCCCTTTCTCTATTGTCTTATAGGGGTTTTTATCCTTTAAAGGTGGGGGGGTGGGTACCAACGTGGGGTCCAGAAAGATGTGGTCTTCTCCCATTGGCCTTGTTCTATTACCTACATTAGTCCTTGTCCAATAAGGTCTTAGGGGTGGAAATGTCCGGAAAGCCTCATAGTTTCCTTGTCCTTTTCTTCCTGTAAACTGAGTCACAGGGGATCCTCGATTAACGTCCATCTGGGCATAGGTACACTCCCTACAGTAAACAAGGCCTGTGGGGATATTACTCCCTAGAGCTCTTAAGCCACAAATGTTAATCAGTGGCCGTATCAAAGAATGCATCAAAGCCCATGCTCCTACACTGATGACCTGTGTTAATATTCTGCCTCAGTAATTGAAGCTTATATACCCTCCTGAGCCAAAGAAAGGGGAGGGGTCTAGGGCTACAAAGGAGAGGAAGTCCTTTCACTGAAGGAGAAAGGAGGTATTTGGAAAACAAAGTTTGCCCTGTTAGGCAGATAGGTTTTTTAGGTAATAAGAGATCTCTGGTAATAGCTTTCTGCCAGATGCAGGCGTTCTTTCCTATGTAAACGTAGGCAGTTGAGGGAGAGGTGAAAGAGCTTTCATGAATCTCCTGGGTTTTGATTGCTAACTTTAGCTCAAATTAGTAATTCTTAAGCTTGTTACTAAATTCAGGTTTGGCTGCTTACTGCTCAAAAGCCAGTACCCATGGCTTGGAAAGGAAAGATTGCTTTATTCAGGAGGCCAGCAACCTGGGGAGAAGGCTGACTCATGTCCGAAAAGGAATTTCGAAGATTCTGCTCGACCAGGAAAGTTTTTTAAAAGGGAGAAAGAGGAAGTCAACTGCTGTTAATCTTTTGTGGAGGGGACCAGAATCTAAACTGTGTGCTGACTGTCTTCTGATTGGTAGGTGGTGAGGTAACAGAGTGGTGGTCCAGGAATTTGGTGCTCAGCCTGAAGTGACCTCTTCTACCTGGGTGGGGCCTTAGTTCCAAAAAACTCAAAGATGTTGCTGTGTGTATTCCTTGAGGAGGAACCTGAACACTGCCCCAAGGCTGTGCTGTTGTTTCCAGACTGTTCTTCCTTTGTTTTTACATTCCCTCCCTTCCCTAATCAGTAACCGTTTGAGTCTGCCCTTTGGAACTTAGGGAAGGTCAGGGAAACTGAAGCTTATTCCCTAAAAACAAAAAATGGGAGACACAGAAATAAATAGAAACTGGAAAACACATTTTTTCCATGTGGTTGTATGTATCTGCTGCTTAGTGAGAATTATCTGATTCTGTTATATGATTTATAATTAAAAAGGAAACTTTTTTTTTTTTGGCATATGGAAGTTAGTTCCCAGGCTAGGGGTCCAATCTAAGCTGCAGCTGCTGGCCTAAGCCATAGCCTCAGCAATGCCAGATCCAAGCCATGTCTTCAACCTACGCCACAGCTCACAGCAGTGCTGGATCCTTAACTCACTGAGCAAGGCTAAGGATTGAACCCAGGTTGATCTAGTCAGGATACTAGTTGGGTTTGTTACAGCTGAGCTGCTGCAATGGGAACTCATAAACACAGACATTTTTGTTAAAAAGAAGGGGTCTTGAAGGCAGTAGCTTGCAGTTTAGCTTTGCATCAGAATCACTTGTGGCCCCTTAAAAAAGTCCAGATTCTTGTGTCAGATTCCTCTTAGTGGTCTCTCTCTGTTCTTGCCTACACACAAGGATTTGGAAGTGCAGGCCGTGAAGCTCTGTAGCAGCACCAGGATAGAGCTAGCGGGGTCATTGTGTAAGGATGGAGGCAGGAGACCTTGGCTTAGTATAGGAGCGGTTCTGGGTCAGAGGGAATTTCCCCACAAACCAACACCTCCATGTGACAGCTCTGACCTGGGCTCTTTTTTTTTTTTTTTTTTTTTTTGCTGTCTTTTCTTATTTTATTTGTTTGTTTGTTTATTTATTTTTGTCTTTTTGCCATTTCTTGGGCCACTCCCTCGGCATATAGAGGTTCCCAGGCTAAGGGTCCAATTGGAGCTGTAGCCACCGGCCTTCACCAGAGCCACAGCAACATGGGATCCAAGCCGCATCTGCAACCTATACCACAGCTCACGACAACGCCAGATCCTTAATCCACTGAGCAAAGCCAGGGACAAACCCACAACCTCATGGTTCCTAGTCAGATTTGTTAACCACTGAGCCACGACGGGAACTCCTATTTTTATTCATTGTACAGCATGGGTGACCTGGGCTCTTTTAATGAGCCGTAACACTCCTGCTGGTTGCCTCGGAGATTGCATTCTTGATAGCAATCAAAAATCAGGTAGCAGTGTACAGCAAGTTTTATTTATGTCTTCAGAGAGAGCAGGGACTGGCCCTGGCTGCAGCTGAGTCTATCCTTATATCCCTATATCATGGACCTTTTTGGGGACTCCTGTTTTCTTGCCCTAGGCCACTAATTTCCTGTCCCAGCCCCTCTGCACTGTGTTTAAGGGCCGAGTGTTGTTTTGTTCTCTGTTTGGGGGGTGCATTTTGATCCTCTGGTTCCAGGGTCAGGATGCCTTATTTGTATGGGAAAAAGGTTATAGGGAAGTGCTCTGAAGAGCATCCTCTGGTACCTGTAGGTGTCTTCATTGTTTGATCACAATCCTCCTATTTTTGGTAATGATAAATGGCCTGTTTTGAATCACCTGGGTCCAAGTCCCTATCCTAGTCTACCTAACAATTGGACCCCAACCTAAAGATTCTGATTTTAGTGTTTAAAATATTAAAAGCCAAAAAACATATATATATGTGTATATATATATACACATATATATATGTATATATGTGTATATATGTATATTAAAAGTCCAGATTTGGTTTCTTTATTTATAGCCAGTGTTGAGACCCATGGCTTTAGAAAATTTGTAGAGGTATCAGATTTATCAAGAGAGATACTGTACTTTGAATTTGATGATAGTATACCATTTTGAAAAAATTTTAGAATTTATTTGCATGTGATGAATCTTTGCAATGTGACTTAGCCACATTTATTGAATACCTACCATGTGTTTACAAGTTGCAATTAATTCTAACATAAAACAGGCAATTTATTTCATAAATACAGATGGATAGATTCTCAATTATCTGAAAATATGTGAATATTGGTAATGAAAAGTATTTTTTATTAAAAATTCTGTATTTCATGTCAGTTTCTAGGTATAATATTTAGGTCTACATGAGATTATAGTATTAGAGAAAATTATGCTTTTATAGGAAACTAAGTGCAGATGAAGTATTTTACTGCTATAGCAGAGTTGAGTAACTGTGACTGAGACCGTATTGTTGTGGTCTGTGCACACAGGTCAGAAAAAGAATTTTCCAGCATGGCAACGCAAAGAGAAAGAAGAGTTTATTGAGATGAGAAACACAGTTAGTACAGTGGGACGACTTACAATCAGGGAGAACCAACCCCGGGCATGTGGTTGTGTCTCTTTTTATAACCCAAGGAAAAGAGAGGTCTTGCAACACACTTGCTGATCTGCTGATAGGTTGGGGATATAGCAGTCTTAGAATACATTTGCTAGTTGGTTGGGGAGCGTCTAAGCCTCTATAGGGGCCAAGTGAGGAGTGAGCCACGTACTTTTCCTAGTAGGGTGCAGGAAGGAGTAGGCCAGGTTCCTCAAAGTGGGGAGGTGGCATTACAATGAGATGGGTGGGGCAATGATAAGGATCTGGTAATTCTTGTCTTGGCCAGAGGCTTTAAATTCCATCTCCTTGAAGAGGCTTTGAAGTCCCACACAGATGCCTTGCAAAGCTTAAAATAATTCCTATGTAGCTCCTAAAAAGTTTGTTTACCCCGATCTAGAATTATATTGTTTATAAATAAAAAGTTTTATTTCTTCCTTTCCAATCTGTGTGCTTTTTCTTTCTCTCTCTCTCTCTTTTTTTTTTCCTGGCTTTATTGCACTAGCTAGGATTTTCATACAGTATTAAGATTGGTGACAGTATACTTCCTTGCTTTGTTTTTCATCTCAGGACGAAAGCATTAAATTTTTCACTGTTAAGTATGATATTAGCTGTTGATTTATCATAAATTTGAGAAAACTCTCTTGTCTTCCTAGTTTACTGAACATTTTTAACACGATTAAATGAATGCTGGGTTTTCTTAAATGCCTTTTCTGTACCACTTGATATGATCATATAGTCCTATTTATGAATATGGTGATGACATTTATTTTTATATGGTTTTAATATGAAACCATCTTTGTATTCCCTGGTTAATCTCCACTGGTTGTGATATATTATTTTTTCTATATATTGCTAGACTTGATTTATTAATATTGAGGATTTTTGTCTGTTTCTTTTAATATCTTCTTTAGTTTTGGTATTGGGGAAATGATGGCCCTATGCAGCGAGTTGGGAATTAGTCTCATATTTCCTTGAAGGTATTTTTTCTTCAGGTGTTGATGTTATTTTTTTCTTTAAATGTTTAGTAGCATTTGTCATTGAAACCATAAAGGCCTGGAGTTTTCACTTGTAGAAAGATTTTAACTAAAGATTCAATTTGTTATTAGATGTTGGATTTTTCAGGTTATCTATTTCTTCTAAAGCATGGGTATTTTGTGGCTTTCAAGGCATTCGTGCATTTTTTCTCAGTTGTCCAATTAATATGAATTGGATTGTTTGCAGTGTTTTTTTATTATCCTTTTGATGTCACAGGGTCTGTAGTGATATCCATTTTTTGTTGTTGTTGTTCCTAGTGTTAAAAATTTATATCTTCTTTCTTTTTTTGCTTTGTGAATTTAGCTAGGGGTTTATCAATTTATTGATATTTGTTAAGAACTACCTTTTGGTTTCATTGATTTTTAGTTTCTTCTGAACCCAGTTTTATTGGTTTGTGCTGTTACCTTTATTTTCTCACTTCTGTGTGCTTTAGATTATTTTGCATTTCTTTTCCTAGTTTCTTAAGGTAGTGGTTTAGGTTATTGATTTTTGTATGTCTCATGTGAAATACCTATAAGCATTTATAGCTCTAAATTTCCCTATGCATTGTTTGGGTGTATCCTAGTAATTTTGATTTGTTGTATTTTTATTTTCGTTCGGTTCACAATACTTTTTTTTTTGTCTTTTTAGGGCTGTACCTGTGGCATATGGAGGTTCCCAGGCTAGGGGTCCAATTGGAGCTGAGCCAATGGACTATGCCACAGCCACAGCAACTCAGGATCTGAGCCTCGTCTGCAACCTACACCACAGCTCATGTCAATGCCAGATCCTTAACCCACTGAGCAAGGCCAGGGATTGAACCTGCATCCTCATGGATCCTAGTCAGGTTCATTAACCACTGAGCCACGACAGGAACACCAGTTCAAAATATTTTTTAATATGAGCCTTCCTCTTTTATTTTGATTCATGGACTAGTTAGAAGTATGTTATTTTATTCACAAGTATTTGGGGATTTTTCTGACATATTTCTGTTGTTTATTTCCAGCTTAATTGTATTATGGTCCCAAAACATATTATTTATTTCAGATTCTACAGTTTTCTTGAAGTTTGTGTTATAGCCCAGGAAATGATTTGTTTTGGTGAATGTTCTATGTGTATTTGAAAAGAACGTATATTCTGCAGTTATTGGGTAGAGTGGTGAATGAATATCAAATCATGTTTGTAACGGTATTCACTTCTATAACCTTGCTGAATTTTTGTATACTTTTCATTATTGTGAGAGGAATGTTGAAGTCTCCAATTATAAATGTGGTCTGTCCATCTTCTTTCATTTCTGTGAAGTGTTGCTTCCTATATTTGAGAACCTGTCGTTAGGTGCATATACTTCAAAGATTTTTATGTGTTCTTGTTGAACTGGTCCTTTTAATATAGTGCAATGTCCTTTTTCATCCCTAGTGATGTTTTTCCTTGCTTGGTAGTCTACTTCGTCTTGTATTAGTATAGTCACTTCAGCTTTCCTTTTGATTAGTGTTTTCATGGTGTATCTTCTAACCTCATTTTACTCTCAGCTTGCCTATGTCACTATATTTAAAGTTTTTTTTTTTTTTTTGTAGACAGAATATAGGTGTCTTGTTTTTAATACAATCTGAGAATTCTGTCTTTAAATTGTTATGTTTTAATATTTTATATTTAACATAGCTATTGATATGTTTAAATTTGAGTTATTTGCTTTCTGCTTGTTTTCTTATTTTACATTTCTTTGTTTAACCTTTGCTGCCATTTTTTTTTTGATTATTTGAAGATTTAGTTAGTATTTCATTTTCACTACATTTCTTTTTTTTTTTTTTGGATATTAGGGCCACACCCGTGGCATATGGAGGTTCCCAGGCTAGGGGTCTAATCGGATCTGTTACTGCTGGCCTGCGCCACAGCCATAGCCGCATCTGCAACCTATACCACAGCTCATGGCAATGCCGGATCCTTAACCTACTGAGCAAGGCCAGGGATGGAACCCGCAACCTCATGGTTCCTAGTCTGATTCATTTCCCCTGGGCCAGGACGGGAACTCTTCATTTTTATTTATAATTCTTTATATAATTATTTTAGTGGTTGCTCAAGGGATTGAGGTCTTCGTTTCTTGAATATAGTAGAAATACAATAAAAATTTGGTTGGTTTAAACCTAACAGTTAACCTTTCATGGCTGTCTTTTTCCTTCTTCTATTTTTAATGCAGTGGACAATTTTATCTTTTGCTATTTGCTAAATGATTTGGAAATGCACCTGAAATTTGATTTATAGTTCAGAAGTAATTCTTGAAGACAATGAATAATTAAAACAGTTATATTTTTATAATTTATTTATTTATTTATTATTTATTTATTTATTTATTTATTTTTGTCTTTTGTCTTTTTGTTGTTGTTGTTGTTGTTGCTATTTCTTGGGCCGCTCCCGCGGCATATGGAGGTTCCCAGGCTAGGGGTCGAATCGGAGCCATAGCCACCGGCCTACGCCAGAGCCACAGCAACGCAGGATCCGAGCCGCGTCTGCAACCTAGACCACAGCTCACGGCAACGCCGGATCGTCAACCCACTGAGCAAGGGCAGGGACCGAACCCGCAACCTCATGGTTCCTAGTCGGATTCGTTAACCACTGCGCCACGACGGGAACTCCCCATATTTTTATAATTTAAATGGATTGGCATACAGGTAGATGTGAGAGATAATTATATCTCTGTTTATGTCTATATTAGTCTTATTTTGTGCTCTTTAGAGGCTCCTATGGTATTGTAAACATTGAAATAATAATAATAACAGTAATAATAGTAGTAATAAAAAGTTGTTCCTGGCACTTTGGTATATGTTCAAAATTATGTTTAGTCTTCTTAATACTTTGGAGATGGTTTATTTCCATTTTATTAATACAGATACTGTGACTCAGCAAAGGTAAGTATTTTGTCCGAGATCATACTCTTATTAGTAATGAAATTTGAGTTCAGAACCAGGTCTATTTGACTTCAAAATTCATGTCTTAGCATTAGTCTAGTCACTCATTCCACTGATATTTGCTGAGTATCTACTTAGTGTCAGGTACCATATTATTTCTGATTGGAAATTAACATAACCCTTGCCCATATGATACTTCCTCCCGTGTGGATGAGATAGTCATTAAACAAATAGTTATAATAATATAAAAATATAATGTATAGTTACACTGTAGTAAGTGTAGTGAAGGGGAAGAAGAAGGTATGATGAGAATCAAAAACATGGGAATGGAGTTTCGATTCTTTGTAGAAGTGACATTAGAGGTAAGGACCCAAGATTGATGGAGGTGAGCAAAGAGTAGGAGGGAAAATTGTATTGGCAGAGAGAAAAGGCTGACCCAAGGCTTTAATTTGGGAAAGAATTGAAACATTCCTGAAGCTGAAACAGGCCAGTTTGGCTGGAATACAATAACAAAATCTGGTTGTGAGATGAGGCTTGAGAGAGAGGCAAGGACAATTTATCTAGGGCTTTTGTAGGCCATGCTAGGTTGGTTAACTGGTAGTTGCCTTAGTTTTTCCTCCTTAAAAAAAAAAGGCCATTTAGAATGTAAACCATTTATAAGGTGAAAACTGTCTACTTCTATGAATTAGCTGATGTATATAGCTAGTATCTCTTTACCTTAGAGCAAGCTAGTCAGTCCTAAGAATCCAGCATCACTTACTTAACTGTCTGCCCTGGAATCTGTGATGGCTCAGGTTTTTCTGGTAAAAGTAATAGAATTTTCTTGAAATGATTAGTAGGTTTCATTGTATTGGTTAAAATAATATTGAAAGAACCATATATTTAGATATCGTGTGAAGAACAATATACTTTATTTATTTATTTATTTCTCTTTCTACCTTTTCTAGGACTGCTCCCGCAGCATATGGAGGTTCCCAGGCTAGGGGTCCAATCAGAGCTATAGCTGCCAGCCTACGCCAGAGCCACAGCAATGCGGGATCCAAGCCGCGTCTATGAACTAGACCACAGCTCACAGCAACACCGGATCCTTAACCCACTGAGCAAGACCAGGGATCGAACCCACAACCTCATGGTTTCTAGTCGAATTCGTTAACCGCTGTGCCACCAAGGGAACTCCCAAGAACAATATACTTTAAAAATTTTTCTCAACTTTAGACATGCTGTAAGTCAAACATGACATGCTGCTCTTCATTTCAGCTCTTTTAAATGACTATTGAAATGCACTTTCAGTATTTCCTTTAAATTTTTATTTTAATTAATTTTTTATTAAAGTGTAGTTGATTTATAATGTTGTACCAATTTCTGATGTATAGCAAGGTGACTCAGGTATACATATAAACATTCTTTTTTATATTCTTTTCCATCATCACCTGTCCCTGGAGATTGGATATCGTTCCTTTTGCTTTATATAGGATGCTTTCTAAATGTAATAGTTTTCATCTACTAACCCCAAACTCCCAGTCCCTCCCAATCCCTCATTCCTCCTCCTTGACAACCACAAGTCTGTTCTCCATGTTTATGAGTCTGTTTCTGTTTTGTAGATAGGTCCATTTGTGCCGTATTTTAGATTTCACATATAAGTGATATCATATGGTATTTGTCTTTCTCTTTTGACTTATTGCACTTAGTATGAGAATCTCTAGTTGCGTCATGTTGCTAAAAATGGCATTATTATTTTTTTCTTTTTTTAGGACCTCACCTGTGACATGTGGAAATTCCTAGGCTAGGGGCCAAATTGGAGCTGCAGCTGCAGGCCTGTGCCACAGCTGCAGCAACTAAGGATCTGAGCCACATCTGTGACTTATGCTGCAGCCTGCAGCAATACCAGATCCCTAACCCACCAAGCAAGGACAGTGATTGACCTGCATCCTCATGGATACTAGTCAGGTTCTTAACCTGCTGAGCCAGAATGGGGACTTCTTATTTTGTTCCTTTCTATGGCTGAGTAATATTCCCTTGTGTATATACCACATGTTTTTAATCTGTTCATCTGTTGAGGGGCATTTAGTTTGTCTTGACTATTGTGAATAGCACTGTTATGAACATAGAAGTGCATATTGCTTTGGGAGACTGACTTAATAAAACATTTGTATGATTTATGTCAGAGAATGTTGTGCCTGTGTTCTCTTCTAGGAGTTTTATGGTGTCATGTTTCATGTTTAAATCTTCAAGACATTTTGAGTTTATTTTTGTGCATAGCATGAGAGTGTCATTCTAATTTCATTGATTTATGATTTACCTGTCCATGGGGTGGGGGGATGTGCTTGTGCTGTGGGATGGAAATCCTGTGAAATCAGATTGTTATGATCATTATACAACTGCAGATGTGATAAATTCATTTGAGTAATAAAAAAAAAATAATAATTTACCTGTCCAATTTTCCGAGCATTGCTTGCTGAAGAGACTTTTTCTAATTTTAAATTCTTGTCCCCTTTGTCAAAGATTAATTGACCATAGGTGTGTAGGTTTATTTCTGGGCTCTCTATTCTGTTCCATTGATCTATATGTCTGTTTTTATACCAATACCATACTCTTTTGTTTACTGTAGCTTTGTAGTATTGTTATGCCTCCTGTTCCCCCCACCCCCACCCAAGGATTGCTTTGGTAATTTGGGGTCTTTTATGATTCCATATATATTTTTGGATTATTTGTTCTAGTTCTGTGAAAAATGTCATGAGTAATTTGATAGGGATCACATTAAATCTGTAAATTGCTTTGGGCAATATTGCCATTTTAACAATATTAATTCTTCCAACCTAAGAACATGGGCTATGTTTCCATTTCTTTGAATCTTCTTTAATTTTCTTGATTAATGTTTTATAGTTCTCAGCATATCACCTCTATCTATCACCTCTTTGGTCAGGTTTATTCCTAGGTATTTTTTTTTGGCGGGGGGGGGGTTGCAATTTTAAAAGGTATTGTCTTTTTACATTCCCTTTCTGATATTTGTTAGTATACGCCTTCAAATTTCTAACATTGAAACATATCTTTATATCTTTCTCAGTCTGAGGGAAAAGGCCATACCAATGCTGGAGATGCAATATATGAGGTTGTGAGTCTACAGCGAGAGTCTGAGAAGGAGGAACCAGTCACTCCTACTAGTGGAGGGGGTCCATTGTCACCCCAGGAGGATGAAGCAGAAGAGGGTAAGAAGTGAAACATTCAATTCCCTCTCTTTATATAGCTGCTTTATGTAAAATCCTCAAAGGGGTGTGTGTGTGTGTTTGTGTGTGCGCGCCTGTGTGCCTGTGTGAGGGGCGAGGGTAGAGTGATGATGATTCCTAGTCTCTGACACTCTTAGACTAGATTGTACTAGATACAGAAGAGAATCTGGTCCATTTGGCTCTGTGGTTGCATAGTCCCCAGTGCTACTTATACAACTATTTAAATTTGACAGCCTAACTTTGCTGTCCTGCTTCCTATTTTACCTATTTTTAAAGTCTTAATGAGAAGTTTCAAATTCTCTCAAGTGTTTTTAGAATTTCAGTGGTAGGTCATGTCCTCCTCCTCATTTGATAATTTCAGTTCTGACTTGTTTTTTGTTGTTGACTTATCACTTACCACTCACTTTTTGGAAATAGCTGATATCGTCTCCTTTTACTACATGAATGCTGCTGAGAGATGTTAACAACCTCGGGAAAGTCACATTTCGTTTGGCTCTGTGTGCCCTCCTATTTATAGAAACTTGAACTAAGTGATGGATCTTTACTATAAACCTTGATATTATCTGCTTATAGTGTAGGATTTATTAAAAGAAAAATTTTAAATGTGATCTTTGAAAAAGCATTGTAGAATTATCTTTCTCTCAATGAAACCATTCATTTCTTTGATTGCCATAAAATAATAGTTATTTTTAGCAAATGTTTGTTCAGTGCTTATTATGCTAGACATTATTCTAAGTGTTTCATTAAACGAACTTTATGAACGTAGAATTTACATATAGTAGACGGTACACGTTTTAAGTGTATTGTTCCTTGACCTGTGACAAATGGATACATTCATTTAACCATCACAAGAATCATGATATAAAACATTTCCATTTCCTCCCAAATTCCCTTGTGTCCCTTTGTAGTCCATCCTTTCCCCTCACTCGCAGTTTCTGAAAATCACTGATCTGTGTTCTGTCACCGTGTTTTGCTTTTTCTACAATTTCATATAAAAGAGACCATATAGTACAGATTTTTGTGCATAGTGTCTTTCTCGTAGCATAATACTTTTGAGATTTATGTAGTTGGTTCCTCTCTCTTTTTTTTTTTTTTTTTTTGGTCTCTCTTTTTAGGGCCACACCTGTGGCATGTGGAGGTTCCCAGGCTAGGGGTCCAATTGGAGCTGTAGCTGCCAGCCTACACCAGGGCCATAGCAACACGGGATCCGAGCCGCGTCTGCGACCTACACCACAGCTCACGGCAATTTTGGATCCTTAACCCACTGAGTGAGGCCAGGGATCAAACCTGTGTTCCCATGGATGCCAGTCAGATTCGTTAACCGCTGAGCCACAACGGGAACTCCATTAGTTAGTTCCTTTTTATTAAGAGTTGTAATATATTGCAAAGATATACCATGGTTTGCTTATCTATCTGTTCACCAGTTAATGGACCTTTGAGTTGTAAATTTTTAGTTATGGTCTATTAGGAATAGAGCTGCTAGAAATACTTGAGTCCAAGTCTTTGGTGAATATATGCTTTCATTTCTCTTGGGTAAATACCTAGGAGTGGAATGGCTGGGTCTTATAATGAGTGTATGTTTATACCTTTATAGGAAACCACTAAGCAGTTTTTCAGAGTAGCTGTACTGTTTTCCTTCCTGATGAGTCAGTTGCTCCATATCCTTATTAACATTTGGCATTGTCAGTTTAAAAAATGAGCCATTCTAGACAGTGTATATTAGCATCTTGTGACATTAATTTAAATTTCCCTAATGACTTATGATATTGTACATCTTTTACTATGATATCTGCCACTCGTGTATATTCTTGGTCAAGACTATTTAAATTTGTTGCCCATTTTAAAATTAGATTATTTGTCTTTTTGATTTTTAAGATTTCTTTATATATGTTGGTAAAGGTCCTTTATTGGATATGTTTTGCAAATATTTTCTCCCACTCTATAGTTTGCTTTTTTATTTTCTGAAGTGTCTTTTGAGGAGCAAAGTTTTAATTTTTATAAAGTCTAATTGGTCAGCTTTTTTCTTTAAAGATTTGTCTGTGATCCATTTAAATTTTTACATATGGTTGGAGGCAGAAGTCAGAGTTCTTTTTTTCTTTTTTTTAAACGTAAAAAACATTTACCATCTCATAGTTTCTATGGGCCAGGAATTAGGTTTGTCTGGGCAATTCTGTCTAAGAGTTACTTATGAGAAGTCAGATATTACCTGGGGGATGTAGTTATCTGAAGACTTCATTGAGTGGGGCTGAAAATATGGAGATGCTTCCAAGAGGCTGATTCACACTGCTACCAAAATAATGCTACGTCAAGAAACTTTGCTTCCTATCCCTATAGGCTCCCCCTTCCAAGTGCTGCTTGGGTGTTCTTATGGTGTAAAGGTTAGCTAGGAAACCAAGGTAGAAGTGCAGTGCCTTTTACATCCTAGCCTTGGGGGTCACACAGCTATGGGGTCACTTCCATGGTATTCCAGTGACCACAGAGTTCAGTCCATTTTTCCATTGTGTGACTCCACTATATCTTATGTTAGACTTCTGGAAACACTGTTTTAGGCATCTCTATCCCAGGTAACATGAAGAGAAAAAGGCCAGAGATCACATGCAGGAGGATTTGGGGGCAGACCTAGAAGCTGTACACATTCTTTTCAGTTTAACAAGAACCACAGTAGTGATTAGGGAATGTAATTGAGCTGTGTGCTCAGGCAGAAGAGTAAACAGGTGTGATGAGCATCTGCAAGAAAGTTATTTGAACACAAGATTTCAGGTAATGCCTTGCAAAAATGCCATTTCCCTTAGAAATGAAAAATATGTGGAACGAGAATTGAGAGAGAAGAAAACTAGTAGAATGACTAGCCGTACTCAGTAAAAATATACTGTACAATTTAGTATGACATAATTATGCCTTTTATTCTAATTCAGTAAATAAAAATTTGTCACTTTCATTCACTAATTTGTAAGAAGAATAACTAACATGGATTAAACCTCTATTTTGTGGTATATATGAGCTATTTAACAAACCTGGTTTCATCTTTTACTCACATTAGCCCTTAGAAATAGCTTTTATCATCTTTATATTATATATGAGGAAATAGACTAAAATTTTTTAAAGTAAATTGTTTGAAGTCACAGGGCTAATAAGTATTATCTACAGAATTCACATCTGTGGCAGTCTTGCCAGAGCCCATGAATTTTCATGACACTCAAAATCAAGGTACAGACATATACCTTGGAGGTATTGTGCGTACTGTTCCAGATCACTGCAGTAAAACAAATATTGTAATAAAGTGAGTCACATGAATTTTTTTAGTTTCCCAGTACATATAAAAGTTACGTTTACACTACATTATAGTCTGTTAAGTGTGTAACAGCATATCTAAAAAATATACATACCTTAATTAAAAAAATACTTTATTGCTAAAAAAGCTAACCATCATCTGAGCCTTCAGGAAGTCATAGTCACTTTGCAGTAGTAACATTCAGAGATCATAGATCACCATAACAAACATAATAATAATGAAAAGTTTGAAATATTGTGAGAATTACCAAAATGTTCACAAAGACTTGAAGTGAGGAAATGCTGTTGAAAAGATGGTGCCATTAGACTTGCTTGACTCGGGGTTGCATTTGTCAAGTAGGCAATATCGGTGAAGCACAGTAAAGCAATGTGCAATAAAATGAGGTATGCCTGTATTCCTCCTTATACCGCTAAAGTGTAAGTCTGGTCCTAATTGGTTAAAAGGTAGTATTTTTAGTATTCTCTCTACAGTCAATATATTATAGATTTTATAATTTCTAGATAATATTCTAGATCTCTCTAAAATCACAGATTTTGGATAGAAGGATAATGCAATGTAATATAAAAATATAACAGGAGACCCTAACTTCCAAACAGCATTGTTTTATGTGAAAGCATTTTGAAGAGTGATTCAAGTGTGCAGACAAACTGGTACATTAAAAAAAGAACTTTGGATATAGAATATTTTAAATTTGTCAGCTGGAAGCCACGATACTTTTTTAAAGTTTAGGTTATAGAAAATCTATTGGAAGCCAAAATATTCTCTTCAAAAACGTCTTTCAGACATGCAGGCACGCCTTTAGTTTATTTCTTACGCATTTTGTCTGACGTATTACTCAGTGACATTCAAGTCTTGGAAAGGTATTTTTTTTTTTTATGGTTTGAACTTTTATTTATTTTTTGTTTGTTTTTATTACTCAAATGAATTTATCACATCTGTAGTTATATAATGATCATAACAATCCAGTTTCACTGGATTTCCATCCCATAACCCAAGCACATTCCCCCACCCCCCAAACTGTCTCCTCTGGAGCCCATAAGTTTTTCAATGTCTGTGAGTCAGCATCTGTCTGCAAAGAAGTTCCGTCTGTCCTTTTTTCAGATTCCACATGTCCGTGAAAGCATTTGATGTTGGTGTCTCATTGTATGGCTGACTTCACTTAGCATGATAATTTCTAGGTCCATCCATGTTGCTAAAAATGCTGGTATTTTGTTCATTTTTAAGGCTGAGTAATATTACGTTGTGTATATGTACCACCTTTTCTTGATCCACTCCTCTGTCGATGGACATTTAGGTTGTTTCCATGTCTTGGCTATTGCAAATAGTGCTGCAATGAACATTGGAGTACATGTGTCTTTGCGAGTCATGGTTTTCTCTGAATAGATGCCCAGGAGTGGGATTGCTGGATCGAATGGTAGTTCTATTTTTAGTTTTCTGAGGAATCTCCATATTGTTTTCCACAGTGGTTGCACCAATTGACAATCCCATCAACAGTGTACCTTTTTCTCCACACCCTCTCCAGCACTTATTGTTTGTAGACTTTTGGATGACGGCCATTCTGGCTGGTGTAAGGTGGTACCTCATCATGGTTTTGATTTGCATCTCTCTAATAATGAGTGACGCTGAACATCTTTTCATGTGTTTCTTGGCCATCTGTATGTCTTCTTTGGAGAACTGTCTGTTTATATCTTCTGCCCATTTTTTGATGGGGTTGTTTGTTTTTTTAGTATGGAGCTGCAGAAGGTGTTTATAAATTTTGGAGCTTAATCCCTTGTCAGTCGATTCATTTGCAAAGATTTTCTTCCATTCTGTGGGTTGTCTTTTTGTGTTGTTTAGGGTTTCCTTTGCCATGCAGAAACTTTGAAGTTTGATTAGGTCCCATTTGTTTATTTTTCTTTTTATTGTCAATACTCTGATAGGTGGATCTGAGAAGATGTTGCCGTCGTTTATGTCAGAGAATGTTTGGCCTATGTTTTCCTCTAAGAGTTTTATAGTGTCTGGTCATATATCTAGGTCTTTAATCCATTTGGAGCTTATTTTTGTGTATGGTGTTAGGAAGTGTTCTAATTTCATTCTTTTCCATGTGGCTGTCCAGTTTTCCCAGCACCATTTATTGAACAAGCTATCCTTCCTCCATTGTATAGTCTTGCCTCCTTTGTCATAGGTGAGTTGGCTGTAGGTGCGTGGGTTTAATTCTGGGCTTTCTATCCTGTTCCACTGATCTGTATTTCTGTCTTTGTGCCAGTACCATGGGGTTTTGATGACTGTTGCTTTGTAGTATAGTCTGAAGTCCGGGAGCTTGATTCCTCTAGCTCCATTTTTCTTTTTCAGGATGTCTCTGGCTATTCTGGGTCTGTTGTGCTTCCAAACAAACTTTAAAATATTTTGTTCGAGTTCTGTGAAAAATGTCCTTGGTAATTTGATAGGGATTGCATTGAATCCATAGATTGCCTTAGGTAGTATAGTCATTTTGATAATATTAACTCTTCCAATCCACGAGCATGGTATGTCTTTCCATTTGTTTGTATCATCTTTGATTTCTTTCATCAGTGTCTTACAGTTTTCAGAGTACAGGTCTTTTGTCTCTTTAGGTAGGTTTACTCCTAGTTATTTTATTCTTTTGGATGTGATGGTAAACAGGATTGCTTCCCTAATTTCTCTTTCTGCTCTTTCATTGTTAGTGTATAGAAATGCAGTCTATTTCTGTGTATTAATTTTGTATCCTGCGACTTTGCCAAATTCATGGATGAGCTCTAACAGTTTTCTGGTAGAGTCTTTAGGGTTCTGTAGATATAGTATCATGTCATCTGCAAATAGTGATAGTTTTACTTCTTCCAGAAAGGTATTTTTTGATCTAGTGAAAATTACTTCCGGGTTGATGAAATTTGAAAGTTGTACAGATATGCACTTTACGGGAAGAACCACTTACTTATGGAAAGCAACATTGCTAGGAAACTGATACATTTAGAAGTAAATGGCAAACCAAATGATTCCAGTTTTGGCTTGTTATTAATCAGCAAAATTTTCAGAAACATTCACTGCCAGGGTTTTAAAATCGTGTAGGAAGTACTAGGTAGGCCATCATATTTCAGTCTTAGCAAAGAGCTAAATTTGGCTCAAGTTTCATTTTGGGGGGGAAGTTCCTGGGCAGGAATCGAACCTGAGCCACAGCAGTGACAACGCCAGATCCTTAACCACTAAGCCACCAGGGAACTGCCAGCTTCATTTTTCATGTAGCCATTTTGACAGTTCTTTTGATACAGTTGTGTAAAAATGGCTACCTCAAAATGTAAGTAATGAGGTAGATTTGAGAATATTTTGAAAGTAAAATCAGTGAGGCTTATAACTAAATTGGATGTCATGGGCAGCAGAAGAGAAAGAATCATAGGTTATATTTAGGTTTCTAGCTTAGGTGACTGGGTTATCTTGATGCCAACAAGCAAGATACCAGAGGAAGAGACAGTTTGGGGGTGGCGGTAAGAGGCATTCAGTTTTAGACATTGATGGATTTCAACTCGTTGTGGAATATTAAAATGGAACTGTTTTTCACACTTTCTTTTTCTTTTTTTCTTTTTGCGGCTGAACCTGTGGCATATAGAATTTCCCTGGCTAAGGGTCGCTACAGCCATGGCAACACCATATCCGAGTGACATCTGTAATCTACATTATAGCTTGCAGCAATGCCACATCCTTAACTCACAGCGGGAGGCTAGAGACCAAACCTTCATCTTCGCAGAGACTGTTTCAGGTTCTTAACCCATTGAGCCACAGTGGGAACTCCTATTTTTTTCAGTTATGAGAAATAGTCTTAAAATGCGAGAGGAGTTTTATAACTGTAGATGAGAGTTTGAGAGTCATCAGAGTGAACCAATGATAATGGCTGAAATTTCCTTGGGAGAAAATGTGGGAGGGGTGGGTCAAAAATAGAGTTTAGGAGATCACTAACGTTTAAGGGTAGATGCAGGAAGAGAAAGCCCAGCTAAAGGATCTGCAGGAAAATGATCCAAGCAACACTGAGGAGAACTAGGTGCAGTAATCGATTAAGGAGTGGAGATTTGGAAAGAGGGAGTGACGTATAGTATTGGCAAATGAAGCAGGAACACTCAGTATGATGAAGAACAAAAATTGTTACTTGGGTTTAGTAAATTTAGGAGGTTGCTGAAGCCCTGTGAGAGTAATTTTAATAAAGTTGGAAAAGAAGCCTCATTATAGTAGATTGAGGACTGACCAGAGGTGAGAAGGGGGAGAAGTTTGAGTATTATTTAAGAAATTTGCTGAGGAGAAGAGGAGAGAGATTGGCCTAAAAACATTGGGTTACATCTGGCCAACAAATGGCATTTTTAGGGTGTAAGAGATTTGAGCTCATCTGTAGTTGGAAAGCGAGAGCTAAAAATAGTTACTCACCCAGCATTTAAAGTTACCACTCCCCATAAGCTTCTGTGTCTTTGCAAATGCTGTTTACTCTGCTTAGAGGCTTTTTCTGCCTGAGTCCACCTGAGTGAGCCTTTCAACAAAGGCATGTTAATAGTCAAAGGAAAATAGTGATTTTAGCATACTGGCAGTTTCTATACTTAGAAATGTTTAAAAATGTTTTCTATGATACTTTTTAGTAGGTTGCTCAGGCAAATTGCATTTAAAATGGACTCAATGCAGAATGGCTTGAATGAGGAGCTTGGGAAATCTACTTATCAAAAAGCAGTGATAGGAGTTTCTGTTGTGGCTCAGCAGTTATGAACCCGCCTAGTATCCATGAGAATGAGAGTTCGATCCCTGGCCTCACTAAGTGAGTTAAGGATCCCGTGTTGCTGTGACTGTGATGTAGGCCGGCAGCTGCAGCTCTGATTTGACCCCTAGCCTGGGAACTTCCGTGTGCTCAAGGTGTGGCCATAAAAAAAAAATAGCCAGTTGAGGACTTGAGAAAAACAGCTTGTTAAAACACAGCCAGTTAAGGACTTGAGAAAGTGGCCAAACTGTATAAAAAATTGAGAACTATTTATTCAAGAAAAACCACTGAACCTTGGGTGAGAACAGTCTGTGATATTTTAGCTCCCTAGGCTGCTCCCATGCTGCTCATTCCCACCTCTGGCTTATTATCCTGGTGCTTTTGCTGGGGTGGGGCAAATTGTGAAAACTAATAGCTTTGCTTTTGCCCCTGGCAGGGATTCACTTGTTTGGAGCAAATGTACAAAAATCCGGTATTTCTGGAACGTTATTGGAAACGATAGTGATTTTGTCTGTGTGTGTGTGTGTGTCAAAAGAATGGGAAGGCGTGAGGTTGTAATTCTGATTAGGGAAAACCACGGATTGGCCCAAGTATTAACAAGGAGATTTAAGGAGTGGAGTGGGCATCATTAGATTCTGTGTATCACTGGTGGCCTGGGAGGCTGTGCACATCCTCAGGAGTGACTGGAGGGGGCCCTAACTAGTCACACATCCAGGCTACACGGAGGTCTTGCATGTGTACGATGGAGGCGTGTTTCTGGGATTTTCTCTCCTAAATAGTTTTGCATCTCTGTCTTCTGTTCTGTGGAGAGAATCTGTGTTCCAGGATGAAGGCTGGGTCTCCCACAACCAAGCCTTTAGTTTTCCCCTGTCAGCAAGTGGCAACTCCTGGGCTCCAAATCTCGGAATCCAGAATCTGACCTCTCTCTGACCCTGTCATTTCTTGTACTAGATTATTGCATTTCTTTCTAACTGGTCTCCTGCCTTCCACCCTTTTCCACACCTTCCTTAACTATATTCTGCACACCAGCCACAGTCATCCTTTTGGAATTCGTCAGATCGCATTACTTCTTTTCTAAAAATCCTCCACTGGCTTTTCATTTCACTCAGCCAAAGTTCTTTTACCATGGTTTACAAGGCCATATGCGATTTTGCTCTCTGATTTAAACCTTTCTGAGGGCATTTCCTGTCACTCTCTGCCCCACAAATTCCACACTTGTCCTGTTGCTGTTCTTTAGAAATACCGCGTATGCTATGCCTCTGTGCTGTTGCACTTGCTCTTTCCTCTGGCTGGAACTCCTTATTTCCTGGACTGCCACATGGTTCTCTCCTTACCCTCTTTCTAATCTTTCCTCAAATGACACCATCTCAATAGATTCTGCCTGCTCAGCAAACAATATGAATAATAATAAATGAAGGAACAAGTAATAAAACTAAATTTATTATAATAAAATTTCTAGTAAAAAATGAATATTTTTTCTTTTACACTGTCTCAAAATGATTGCATACTGAGAAAGACTAGAAAAACAGGTAACATTTCTGGAATTGCACTTGAAAATATGAAAAACATATGTAAAAACTTCAATTTCTTATTCTTTGTGTATAGCCTGAATAAGAACAAGTCCTCAGATTTCTGTTTTTCTCTGAAATTTTTTCACTTCTTAATTTTTCACTGTTTGAGATGTCACCTTGTCTTTTAAAAATCTATTAGCCATTGCCTATATTAAAAAAGCAACAAAAATCACAGAGTAGGAAGTAATAGTTTCTTTTATAGATTAGACATTTCATACATTTTCAATATGCTGTATTATTAGTTCTATAATTGACATTTCTGTCAACGCAGATATCAAAAGTTAGAGCTGGAGGTGGCATAGCAATGTTTTCCGGCTGGGGGGAAGTGGAGTATTCTTTTATTTAATTATTTTGAGCAATTTGCCTGTCAAAGCAAATGTGGAAGTTCAAGTCACTCTAAGTTGTCTTACCTTAGCCTGTAATTTAACTAAAAAGGGATACAGATTTAAAAAGACTAAAATTGCCTTAATTTGCTGGAAAAGATCTAAAGGGAAATGAATTAAAGTATCTGCATATTTTTCAAATGCTGTTCAAAAAATGAAGTGTGTTAAAGGGTATTAATTTAAATGCAGTGAATCTTAGCTGAAAGTTAAGTCCATCAATGCAACATTATAGGGATTATTTTAAAATCACCTTGTCACCTTTACAGTTCTCCCACACTTCTGAATTGCTCCTGCTTTTGAAACTTGAGGTGTACTTGTTATCGCTTCATTTGAATTTCAAACTGGCTTTCTGTTTGTTGACCTCAGACTTGTGTTTAGTTATTTGTAACATGAATAGTGAGTTACAAGAAGGCAACAGATGGCAAATACAGTGTGATTGCCTTAAAACCACATGCCCAAGTAATTGTAAAAGACTAGATTCATGGTGATATTAGGCAAGCTTCATACTTGGTTGTACTTTTTATGTTTAGTGTAATCTACAGTTTTTGTTCTTGTATTTGGATTGGTTAAATACTGTCTAGGAAAAAAAAAAACGTTACCCCTTGATCTGAGTGACTGTTAGTTATCTAGTACTACTTCTAACTTGTTGTAACTAGGAAGAAAAATAGTCTCAAACTCAACTAGAGGCTTATTTTCTTTCAGTTTCTTAATTCACAATCTGATTAGAGAAAAGAAAATCACATCTTTTATTATTGAAATCAGTTTGCAAATGAAATTTCTTTATATTCAAATGAAAAAAGATAGAGGATATAGAAAAGACGTTAGTTTTTTTAAGAAGTAAATTGATCTTATTGCACTTATGTGTGACAAGTACTCCTTAAAGATGGGCTTCTCAAACTTTAAACATGCCCATGTATTACCTGGAGGTATGTTAAAATGAAGTCTTATTTAAAAAAAAAAACTACCAGATGCCATTGCTCTTGGTTACACCACACTTTGACTAGCAGGGATTTAAAATTGCCTGCTGATATTCATTTCATCCTCATATCAACCCTAATAAGGTCATACTATTACAATATTCATTTTGTAGATGAGGAAATATATTCCAATAAAATAATCTTGACATGCTAGATACTGTTTATTTTCCAATCAGATACTTTCAGTAAAATTTGGTGTGTGTGTGTGTGTGTGTAGTATGACTGAGGGAAGAAAGGACTTTACAATGTTGTTTCATTCTTGCATTTTTACATTATTTGTTTTAACAAATTAAAATGATTAAAAATACTTCTGATAAGGGAAGGTGTTTGAAAGCAGAAAGAGTGTGTATTAATTAGTTTTCTATTGCTCCTTAACAAGTAACAAAAAAATTTAGCATCTTAAAACAGCATACAGGAGTTCTCTTGTGGCTCAGCAGGTTTAGAATCTGGCATTGTCATTGCAACAGCTCGATTTGATCCCTGGCCCAGGAATTTCCACATGCTGCAGATGTGGCCAAAAAAGAAAAAAAAAAAAAAAAAAGCACAAAAAGCCCCCAAACATTTCTTAGCTCACAGTTTCTGTGGATCATGAGTGTGGGAATGGGTCCTCTGTTCATGAACTCCTGAAGCTACAACCAAAGTTTTGGTTGGGGCTTCGTTCTCATCTGAGATTTAGGGTTTTCTTCAGAGCTGACAAAATTCATTTCCTTGCAGTCATAATACTCATGGGTCTTGTTTCAAGGTCATCAGGAGAACCTCTAAGGGAAGGCCCACACCCTCTTTTAAGGTTTACCTGATTAGGTCAGGCCCATCTAGAAAAGCCTCCCTTTGATTAACTTAAAGCCAAAGTGGTTAGGGACTTTATATCTTACCCTTCACCTTTGCCATGTAATACAACATGGTCACAGCCATGGCGTCTGTCATATTTATGTGTCCCACCCTCCCAAGGGTAAGGATTATTTATATAAGGTGTGTATACCAAGAGGCAGGAATTGTAGGGGCCATCTTAGGTATGAAGAGTGATATACCAAAAATGAAGAAAGTATCCTTTCTCAAGCATCTGTTATATAATAGCCACTTTTACATACATGTTACCTCACTTGTTACCATAACCATGCAAGATAATTACTATTATTCCTCTTATTTGGTAAGTTCATATCTTATTTCTCCTGTTCGACTAGGCCCTATTAAGGGTATAAATCTATGCGGTATTAGCTAAACAAAAAACGATCTAAACAACTTGCCAATGAGTTATTAGAGTACTTATTGCTGAAGGTTTCAAGTGTCTTTCATTGAGCTATTTTGAGTACTTGCAAAGTTCCAACCATTTCCGCTTTTTGAAGCCAGGGTTCACCTACAGTTTAAATGACGTTTTTTTCCTCATGATAACTCTACTTATCTCCAATTAGAAGTGATCTTTTGTTCCCTGACTACAAAATTCCCCGACAATTTTACTTGCATATCTTTAGTGTTATTTGTGGTATTCCATATTAAATTATAGTTACATGTGTCTTCTCTCCCCTAGTGACTATAAATTCTTTCTGAGAAGCTCAGATCTTTGTGAGCCTATCAGAGTTTCACACAGTGAAATGCCAATTTTAGATCACTTTCAAATGACCAAGTTCGGGAAAGTTTGAAGGAGTTAGTGGAATTTGGAAAACAGCATAGCATTTTGACATACGTGAAACTGATAGTACAGACGTGAGCAGAAACTGCTTTATGCCTACGAGACACTGAATGCAAGCTTGGAGAAACTCACTAGAAACACCGAACAGCATAGACTGTGTGAAGCAGTGGAGAATCTTAGATTGTGAACTTGGGCATGGCATGAGCAAGTGTTTGAATAAGAAAGACTAAGCTGTTGTAAGGCATGTAAAATGCAGTTGGTAATAGTGAAGAATATATGACATATTCATATAATTTGAGGAGATAGTGCTTGAAGTAGGGTGTTGGTCCTAGAAATGGAAAGTGACTGATTTTAGAGAAATAATTGACAGAAAAAGGTGACTGAGTCATACCTGTGTTTAATGGCCATATTCAAAGGCTCTGCTGCTAGCTAGGTTAGCTCACTCTGGAAGAGAGCATGTTTGTTTGTATATTAGTCGATTTAATTCATTTAAGAAATATTTGTGTACCTGCATATTTTAGCACTATGCTTGGTTCTGAGCATGACAGAGTTCCCTTAAGGTTACTTACATTTGAGGTGGGAATAAACATTTAAGTCATTGCAGGGATTAAGTATTGCTGTGACACATCACAGTGTTGTATTTGACCTAAATATAACCAGGATCAAATGTGTGGTTTAGATCCTAAGTGCTATGAGATTAAGAGCGTTGTTTGAGGAGTTCTCTGGTGGCCTAGCAGATTAAGGCACCCACATTTTCGCTGCTGTGGCTCAGGTTTGATCCCTGGTCCAGGGAACTTCCACATGCCATGGGTATGGCAGAAAAAAGAAAAAAAAAATAAAAAAAGAGAGAATCTGAAATAAACATTACAACTCTTATTTAAAAACAAAAAACGAGTGTTTTGATCTTTTCCCCTGCAAATAACTGGTGGTGTTTCAGATAACACTGAGATCTAATCTTTGGGTGATTGAGTATGATTGAGTATGATTATGAACTCAAATGTTTAATTTCCTCCCCTGTGATTTGTGTTTTATTTAAACATTTAAAATACAAAACTGTGGTGTTTAATTCATGAGTACAATTTGTTAAGGTCTAATCTTATTCCACCTCAATCATATAGTGAACTTTATATTTAAAAGAACAGTACCTCCAAAGAATGGAAATCTGTAGCATTCAGTAGAAAGTAAACTACATTCTCATGTTTCTGGGTTGCATGTTTTTTTATCAAAGGGGATGGTGGGGGGGGGAGGCCTCATGTAGTTTTAAAGAATAATTGACCTTTGATTTGATAGAGAGTATATTTTAATTCACTTCTTGCAGTATTTTTGGGCCTGGAAGATGATTATCTTGTCTTTAACTGATGGAAAACTCACAGGAATTTAGTGTTTTTTTTTTTTTTTTTTAATTGATAAGATTCTTAAATTTGGCACATCATAATCTGATTCTAGTGTGTTTAATGTGTATGGGAATGATTTCTATTTTCAAAAATTTTAAAATATATAGTCTAGTCTTTTATATTTACTATGGTTTACCCTTTTAATGAAATTAATTCCTTTAGTACTAGGAAAATTTGGTATTGCCCATTTAAAAAATTCTTTCATATTTAATATTTTGAAGCAAATAAAAATGAATAGTCACTCTGAAAAAAAGTCTTGGGTTGGTAAACTGGCCTACTGGCCAAATCTGGCCCACAACTTCTTTTTTTTATATTGCTTTTGTGCCAAGAATGGTTTTTATATTTTTAAAGGATTGTAATGACAATAGCCTCCCTAATCTCCCACTTCCACTCCCCAAATAAAAGAGAGAAAGGAGAAAGAACACATGAGAGTCGAAAATGTTTACTATATGGCCCTTGTTAGAAAAGTTGGCCAACTTCAGCAGTCACAGCATACTTGTGAATAGCTTAAAGTCTGCTTTATGTAATTCCTGGAACTCTGTGGAGTGGATTGTTTTTAGTATACTTTTCTGTACATAAGATGGGACCACATTAGAGTTGATGTCATTTTTTGTTAGTTATGCTTTGTTACTTTAAAAAATACCTTTTGTATTAGTGCTCCAAATAAACTGTTCTGTTAACACTTTTTACTATGAATAGTGTGTTATAGTAAAGTTTTAGTATATTTCTAGTGGGAAGTACCTAAAAAATAAAACACTTTTTTTTTTGCATTTTGAAATATCCTTTTAAGTGAAGCAAATCAAATTTCACAAATTGATTTTGTTCTTAATAGAAAATATATTTGAAAGGAAATATGAGAAATAGCAAGAAAAAAAAAAAAAAGAAAAGCATGCTGGAGTTAGCGTTTTATCATATAGGTTCGATTGTAGACATGCGTCCTTCTTATTTAGTTACTCATGTGTGCCTAAACAGGAGTGCCCCTTGTGGCTCAGCAAAACGAATCCATGAGGATTCGTAGTATCCTAGTATCCATAAAGATGTGAGTTTGATGCCTGGCCTTGCTCAGTGTGTTGGGGATCTGGTGTTGCTGTGAGCTGTGGTGTAGGTCACAGACGTGGCTTAGATCTGGCATTTCTGTGGTTGTGATGTAGGCCAGCAGCTGTAATTCTGATTGGACCCCTAGCCTGGGAACCTCCATATGCCGCAAGTGCAGTCCTAAAAAAAAAAAAGAAAAAGTGTGCCTAAACAATTTAATATTCAGGCTACAGTTGTGCTACTATTTTGGTAAGTTCCAGATGTGTATTTAATTCAAACTGTTATACATAGATAATCTAATAGAAAAAGTACATCTGAAGATCATAAAATGTTTTTTTCATATTGAGCCAGGAAGGATTGCTTTTCAAGGTCAATACAGTGCACAGTCTTTGGTAAGAAAATCAGACTTGAAGACATTTTATCCAAAATATTTTTAAATATAAGTATATGGCATGAAACTTAAGTTTTAACTTTATAGTAAGTATAACACTGTGAGTATAATAAATACAAGTTGTGAGGTTTTTTTTTTTGTTTTTTTTTTTTTTGTCTTTTTGTCTTTTGTTGTTGTTGTTGCTATTTCTTGGGCCGCTCCCGCGGCATATGGAGGTTCCCAGGCTAGGGGTCCAATCGGAGCTGTAGCCACCAGCCTACGCCAGAGCCACAGCAACGCGGGATCCGAGCCGCGTCTGCAACCTACACCACAGCTCACGGCAACGCCGGATCGTTTACCCACTGAGCAAGGGCAGGGACCGAACCCGCAACCTCATGGTTCCTAGTCGGATTCGTTAACCACTGCGCCACGACAGGAACTCCCTTTTTTTTTTTTTTGTTTTTTGTTTTTTGTTTTTTGTTTTTTGTCTTTTTGTCTTTTGTAAGTTGTGAGTTTTTGTATTATATGTCTTTATTTTTTCTTTTTGTATTGTATGCTTATAGAAAAGAGTTAATTAAATGTTTATTTTAAAGCATTCCTATGTATGTTATGAAATTTTTATGGGTCTGGATTTTCTTAGTGTCCCCTTTTTTCTTTTGGTGTTTTTGTTTTCTGGTGTCAAATTTGGTTCATTTAGTACTTTGTAGATATACTATTTACATTATCTGGGACATTATTAATGTAAAGATACACTATCAAGAATTAAATGGTCATGTTTACTTTTCTATATTCCTTTCTAATTTGTTTAAAGTATTTGTTTCACAAGTTAGACAATTAGTTTTGAATTAACCAGTATACCCAGAGGAAGTTATCCCTAGTTCTTTCTCTCTCTCTCTCTCTCTTTTTTTTTTTTTTTCTTTTCTATGGCCGCACCTGTGGCATATGGAGGTTCCCAGGCTAGGGGTCGAATTGGAGCTGTGGCCACCGGCCTACGCCAGAGCCACAGCAACGCTGGATCCGAGCCGCGTCTGCAACGTACACCATAGCTCACGGCACGGCAATGCCGGATCGTTAACCCACTGAGCAAGGGCAGGGACTGAACCCTCAACCTCATGGTTCCTAGTCGGATTCGTTAACCACTGCGCCACGACGGTAACTCCACTAGTTCTTTCTTAATTAGTGTTACTTTCATTTCATTCCAACATGCATGCAGTTGTCCTTCATTTTTCTAACTTCAGTGTGATAAATTCCTCACCTTTCCCAGTTCCCCAAATTATCCTGAATGCTAACTAAGGGACTACTTCTTTGCCTGTTTTCATGTCTCAAACTTCTTGAAAGATGGAGGTTAAAATTAATTTATGATTTATCTTAGAGAATTGGCACAATGCTGCCTTTTTTTAAAATTACTTAATGACTTTTATTACATGTATAGGTATACAGCAATCATCACAACCAAATTTTATAGCATTTCCCTATCAACGCTTTCTCCACATTAGTATAGAGCAGGATGAGATTGGACAGGAAAGGATGTTAGAAGATATGGGGAAGGTTGGATTCTATAAAATTTGATTATGCAAGTTGTCTGATGTAGTACCCAAACCAGTGCTACATCAAGTTTGGGTGAAAACTTGGGCGCTTACTCATGTTTCTTGTCATATTATTCAGACTTCACATTACATACAAAGATGTTTCTATTTGAAATCCCTGGAGTTTAATGGAAATGGGATTCCCCCCTCCCTTCACTAAAACCTCATTTTCCTATTTAATTTAATTCACAGAATAGTTGGGAATCAAGGGAAAAAACTTGGATATCTAATGTTTTCAGTAAATACAAAATTTCTTTCTCAACATTTTTTTTTTTTTTTTTTTTTTGGCCTCTCTGAGGCGTATGGAGTTCCCAGGCCAGGGATCAGATCCAAGCCACAATTGTGACCCAGGCCAGGGATCAGATCCAAGCCACAATTGTGACCTAGGCCAGGGATCAGATCCAAGCCACAATTGTGACCTTTGGCAATGCTGGATTCTTAACCCACTGTGCCAGGCTGGGGACCAAACCTGCATCCCTACACTCCCAAGATGCCACTGATCCCATTGCACCACAGTGGGAACTCCTCTTGTCATTTTTTTTTTAAGGAACATGATTATCTCATGACCTGAGGATTTCCAATTTTGTTTTAATGAAATATATTCAGATGTACAGAAATCTCACACATTTACATGCACAGCAATTGTATTCTAAGTAAAATTATATACTGGTGCTTTTTTGAAGATGGGAAGGCTTAATTTAATCCTGTAAATGTCTTTGTTTTTTTTTTGTCTTTTTGCCTTTTCTAGGGCCGCTCCTGTGGCATATGGAGGTTCCCAGGCTAGGGGTCTAATCAGAGCTATAGCCGCCAGCCTACGCCAGAGCCACAGCCACTCGGGATCCGACCTGCGTCTGCAACCTACACCACAGCTCACAGCAACGCCAGATCCTTAACCCACTGAGCAAGGCCAGGGATTGAACCCGCAACCTCATGGTTCCTAGTCGGATTCATTAACCACTGAGCCAAGATGGGAACTCCATAAATGTCTTTGTTGATAGTAGCGCTGACCTTTAAATGATGGATAAGTGAACTTTGTACTTGAAGGGTCAGTGTCACTGGCTAAGTTCCACGTAGTTTTTATAGAAATTTGACTTGATTTTATTTATCTTTCTATTAGCATTTTTGTTCTAATTATATTTTTGTAAGTGGTTCAGTAAAGCATGTGTTTGAAAAGGTTGTTTAGATCCAGCATGCTAAGAAGGAGATAAAAATATTTATTTACAATGGCTGCAGCTTCATATGATATCAATAACATTTTAAATGGTAGTCCAATAAAGAGAGCTTGGTTAAAAACACGTAGGGTTCTTAAAATTATCGTCATTATTGACAAATGATGAGCCAAAGGTAGAAAAAAAAACCCCAAGTGAATTTTCTCTGAGATAATATCATGTTCTACTTTCTCCTTGCAAATATTATTGATATGTTTGTCATTTCAGTTTTTCCAAGCACATGAATCAACTAAAATGGGTTTTGGTTGAGAAAATCATTTGCTTAATCAAAACTTTAAGACATTTAAATAAATTAACAATACTACTACTGAAAAATTGTCTGAATAAAGCCAGCCACTGATTTATGATTTGGGAGGATAGGCAATCAGATTTGTATTATTTAAAAAACACACTTAGAAAAATATGTGGAGTTTTCTTTCTCATTTTTTATTGTTTAAAAATTTTAAATACAAATATAAAATAGTCTCCTATTGCCCACCAATACCAATTTTCAGGAGAAATCATTTAGCAGTTTATGTATTTGTTTTCAAAAGGAACCTTGTGTATATGCTATTTGGCAACTTGATTTTCACATTAAACAACCTATTATGAACCCTACATTAAACTATTTTTCAGTCTTCTTAGTTGCATACCATGCTGTGACATTGTATTAGCATAACTTTCCTTTTGAAGGTTCTGAAATCAATTTTCATCCATCCTTTTGCTATTATTTCAAATGCTGTAAAGAATAGTCTTCCTTGTGTTTATTCTCTGAAGCAGAATCTGTTTTTTGTTGTTGTGGTGGTGGTGGTGGTGGTTTTCTGTCTTTTTAGGGCTGCACCGAGGCATATGGAGGTTCCCAGGCTAGGGATCTAATTGGAGCTGTTGCCACCGGCCTACTCCACAGCCACAGCAACGTGGGATCCGAGCCTAGTCTGCAAGCTACACCGCAGGTCACAGCAACGCCAGATCCTTAACCCACTGAGAAAGGCCAGGGATGGAATCCTCAACCTCATGAATCCTAGTTGGATTCATTTCCACTATGCCACAATGGGAACTCCACAATCTGCTTTTTTTTTTTTTTTTTTTTTTTTTTTTGCTATTTCTTTGGGCCGCTTTACTGTTCACAGGATATTTTTATTTATTTTGTCTTTTTGCTATTTCTTTGGGCCGCTTCCGCAGCATATGGAGGTTCCCAGGCTAGGGGTCTAATCGGAGCCGTAGCCACCGGCCTACGCCAGAGCCACAGCAACGCAGGATCCGAGCCATGTCTGCAACCTACACCACAGCTCACGGCAACGCTGGATCGTTAACCCACTGAGCAAGGGCAGGGACCGAACCCGCAACCTCATGGTTCCTAGTCGGATTCGTTAACCACTGCGCCATGACGGGAACTCCACAATCTGCTTTTTGATAGGTACTACTAAATTGCTCTCTAGAAAGACTGCATATTTATACCCTTCCCAGTAGTGTATCTGAGCACCTTTACCTCATACCTTCATCAACAAGAGGTATTACCAATCTTTTAAATATTTACCACTCTGATGGTGATAAATAGCATCTCATTCTGTTTCCATTTCCCTGATTACAAATGAGATTGAGCATGTCTTATATGTTTATTAGGCTAATAGGTCTTAATTTTGTAAATGCCTATTTGACTGCTAAACTGTATATAAACTACTCTTGCTGTCAGAGATTTAGTATTTCACAATACCTTTAGTCAAGTTCTAAAAAACATCTCATTTGATTTATATATCTGTTGCATGTTAGTGTGAAGGGAAATCAGGAAGGAAGTGAGCTTTATTTTTGTGATAGCTTGGGAGAAAAGCCATGAAAAACCATTGCTTTTCTCTACTCACACCTACTCCTTTTGGATTTTTATTTGTTAAGAGGCGTATATTGTTTTGGGATCCCAGCAAACCATGGATATACAGATCACAGCTGCTGGGAACCCGGAAATAATCCATCCTATTTGAGGGGGAGAGATTTTTACTTTCCGCTGGGAGTCTCTCCCTCCCAGATGTTCATTGAGTGCTTACTCTGTCAGCACTGTGCTTACTGTTGCTTCATCTTTGACCAGTACCTTGTTTATATTGTGTGGTGGAAATAAATTACATAAAAACATATTTGTGTTAGAATAAGACAGCTTAATCATGCTTCACCTAACTGAAGAAATTTAAGTGTTATGGAGAATGATCTCTAATGAAATCTGGAACCCTACAGTTTGTCAGTAGTGTTAAAGTATATAGGGTGCCTAAGAGCAAATAGGTAGTACTCCAAACTTATTTTTGTGATAATTCCTGGGGACAGCTCCTATGATGTGATAAGAGCAATCATAGGAGCTAACTTTTATTGAACAGATATCCACACCCCTGGGATTATTGTTGACATTTTATAGCTGACATTTATTTTGCAGAGTGCACCCTCTCTAGCCTCTGGGCTTTTATTCCCATAAGTGATAACAGACAGTCTGTAGTTATGCAAAGCCCATTTCAGAGACCATGTATCTAGGAGTGCTTTCATGGCCACCTTAACACCTTTTGTCCCAATTTAGTAATTAAGATTCAGACTAAAAGCTTGTAGTGACCACCTTGATGTGATTCTTCACACATCCTGGTGATGGTGATACAGCTGCATATTTCCAGTGAATCTTTGAGTTAGAAGAGATCTGAGGGTCATTTACTGCTTGTCCTCCTCCTGAAGTAGAATTCCCTGACTGCCTGGCAGGTAGACTGGCCTCTGGAAACAGGTTAAGTAACTGATTCACAAGGCAGTTGGTTCTACTTTCTAGTTATTAATAGTGATAAAAATATGTATAAAAACTATGTGAATTGTCTGTTTAATTCTCGCACCAGTCCTATGAGGTAGTATTTTTATCTAATTTTTTTTTTTTTTTTTAAGAACAGAAAAATTGAAGCTTAGGGAAGTTAAACTCCTTCCCTAAGTTCACACAGTTGAAGAAAAGTGTTTATGCTACAACATAAACACTCTTTGTTTTCGAGGCTAAGACCTTGCTTGAATCTTCCTTTTCTTCCTCAAGCACTGCCACCATTACAGGTGGGAGCTGAGTGTGGTAGACCCCCCGTGTTTATATCAGCCTCACGTGGGGGTTTGGGTTGAAGCCAGAAATTGCCAACAGCAACTGTAACTCCCAAGTGCCTGTCTGTGGACAGGGCTTGGGGAGGCAGGTGTCAGAGGAAAACCTCTGACGAAGAGGGTGCTAGTTGTTGGTTCTCTATATATCATCTAGTTCAGCCAGGACAAATTTGTTAACCTCAAATAGTTAAAATATTTAAATGCTGGAGCCTGGCAACAACTTAGGCATTATGTTTTTGCACACAGAATGTACTTAATAAAAGTTATTTGAATCTATACTGAACTATCTCATTTACAGTTCTGGAAACTGAGACCCTGAGATTGAGTGACTGTCAGGATCAGAATCTAGTCTCCTGATTACTTTATAACTGTATTCTATGTACAGTTAACTCTTTTAGCTAAAGCAAGACTGAGAACCTGTTAACTATTTGCAGAATGATTATGGAAGTAATTCATATGCCATTCTGTTTATCAGCAGTTAGTATCTAGAAGGAAAGAGCTTAATTTTTCAGTTGGAGAAATTATGACTCTTGTTACGCCAGGGGGATGTGGTGTTCTAATGATTTAAATATGGCATTGGGAGTTGAGTGACTCAGACCTCTTAAAACTACAGGAAGACAGCTGAGCTTTCTGAAAACTTTGTGCTAAAAATATTACACTGCATTTAATATTCTGGCTGGAGCAAGTATTTATTTGTAAAGTGTATGTCAGCAGAAAGTCGACATAATACAGTTCTGTTAATGTTTTCATTATACTGTAAATAGGCAAATTATTCAATAAAAGTTCTAAGTGGTATCCATTTGAACACATTACAGTTTTTTTTTTGATTGGTATTTAAAAAAATAAAATAGAAGTTAATTTGTCCTTTTTTCTTTGTACAAAACCACAAACAAAATTTTACACCAGAGAAATAAGAGCGTTAGATTTTTTTATGTCTCTTCAGAATTGCCCAGCTCTAACCTGCTTAGTAGTCTTTCTAATTGTCTCTCTCCCCATAACCTGTATGACTCTCTAGTGTTAGTTTTCTCTTCCTTACTTCCACCATTCCCAAGCTTTGCTCTGTCCTACTTACTTTCCTTTCCAGATTCCATTCTTTCATCCTTCCTGCACTCGATTATATTTAAAGCCTGTTATATGCAAGGCATATATTAAATGCTGCAGTAAATGCTTGAGATTAGTTCATATCTTCAAGGAACTTATAGTATAGGGATGGAAAGAGATGTGTGTAAAATAAATGAAAGATATTAGAGGTACAGACACTAAGACAAGTTGAATTTCAGTAGTTAGAATTTGGATACCTCTTGAAAGCTTTGCACCTATAGTCATTTCCAAAGTAAGACTTCTGTTGAATATTTATAATGTCATATTATATAATTAAGGGGTTAAACTCCATAATTTAAGAAATCGTGAGTTTTTTTTGTTGTTGTTGTCTTTTTTTTTTTTTTTTTTTTTTTTTTTTTTTGTCTTTTTGCTATTTCCTGGGCTGCTCCCGCAGCATATGGAGGTTCACAGGCTAGGGGTCGAATCGGAGCTGTAGCCACCGGCCTATGCCAGAGCCACAGCAACGCGGGATCCGAGCCGTGTCTGCAACCTACACCACAGCTCACGGCAACGCCGGATCATTAACCCACTGAGCAAGGGCAGGGACCGAACCCGCAACCACATGGTTCCTAGTCAGATTTGTTAACCACTGTGCCACGACGGAAACTCCAGAAATCGTGAGTTTTATTCTCACTACTTTTCTTGAAAAGAGGATAATATTTTGCATAAGTAGAATAATACTCCTTAATCATAAAATGATGCAAATGATTTCCATTTCTTTCATTATGACCAGCAACCAGATTTTAGGGCAAAGGAGCAGAAGTATGGATTATAGTTTGAATTTAATGGTCTGATGTTCACATAAGTCACATTTTTGTATGTTAGTCTTTATCACATTTTTTAAAGGAAAAGACTATATTATGTTATAAATATGCTCATAAAAGATTAACATATTAGATCCTGTGTGATGTTTTCAAATTGAAATAATATATGTAAAGCAAGAGTTCTCAATCTACAGGAGTGCCTTGTTACTGTAGAGGTGTGTGTCCCAAGTTGAAAAATCACTATATGCATTGAGAAATGTCATTCATGAGAATGGGCTACTTATGTGAATGATAAGATAGAGGTAGAAAGAATTGAGAATCACTGATTTTTAGAGGATAACTTGGGCTGAGATCCAAGTGGGAAGACATGAAAGGCTCTTTGACATCTGTAATGCAATTTCATTTTGCTGTTCATTCACCTAAGAAGTGTACAGAATAGCTGGATCTTCTCTCATTCACAGTGCAGACCACAGATACATCTGGCACTTGCTAATGATCTCAGTTTTGAAGAGTCTTTACTATAGACTGTGAAAGATGTACAGTTGCTTTTCAGGATGTTATCTCTAAAGAAAACTATTTATTCTTCTGTGTTTTTCAAATGTGAGTTCTGGATCAGTTCAGATTTTTAGAAAACCATCTCTAACTTAAATCTGTTACTTGTAGGTTTATCAAAATTGTAAAAGTTTAATAAACTTTTAGTGGGCAACCACTTCTCTGCTAAGTGCTGTGGACACAGAATAAGACATGACTTTTATCCTTGAGGAGCTTATAGTCTAGTTAGAGAAAAAGACCCATAAACTGATAATTTTAGTAAAATACAATAAATGCAGGACTCCCTGCAGATACTAAAATCCTTTGATGTTCAAGTCCCTTACAGATGATCTACAGTTGTTTGAATCCATAGATGCAGAACCTGTGGATGAGGTGGGTCAACCTTAATAAGATGTGAAGAGGGAGTGATGTGAGCTGAGGAAAATGAACTTAATTTGGCCTGAAAATTCAGGGAAAATGTCTTGAAAATTATGCCTCTGAGCTCAGTCTTGATTAATGCATATTATTTACCTAGAAATATTTGGATGCTATGATCAGGGAGTCCTTCAAGGCAGAGGGAAGCCCCAGGTGATGGGAAACAGCATTATGTGTGTAGTAAAATATACATAGTTCACCTGTAAGGGTGGGAAATGAGGTAAGAGAATACAGAGGCTGGATAATGGAGGGCCTTCTATGTCATACTATTTTTGTATTTTCTGCTTTAATCAAAGGTTCATGTAAGAGATATTTCTGCAGATGTGTTAAAAATATCTTCTTGGACATGACATATTTTATTCAGGGTCTTTTTATATAAAAATTTAGGAGATAAATTGCTTACACAGCTTAGGAAAAAGTATTTGTCTTAATGAAGTTATTTTTTAAATCTTTTATTAGTAAGAGTTGTATATGTAATCTTTTATTTTTTTCCTTATTTGCCTTGTTTTACGAGTAGGATAAGGCTTAATTTTTCATTTAGCTGTTGTATATTGTTTTAGCCTGGGTATTCTGATCTAAGATGTCTTTCTTACCCAACTCGAACCATTGACTTTTTTGTTCCTATTTCTACTATAGCATGTACTCTATTCTGTTGTCATGTGTCTATGTCCATTTCCTTTTTTTCTGCTAGAACATAAATTCCTCCAAGTTAGGAATCATATCTATTTCACCTTTTTAAGTTTGGCCATGTGGTGGATACTTGGTAAATAGCTGAATGAATGAATAATTCATTGATTTAAAAAAATTTTTAGATGTTTCTGTTGTGCCTCGGGCTAACAAACTAGACTAGTATCCATGAGGAAGCGGGTTTGGTCCCTGGCCCCACTCAGTGGGTTAAAGATCTGGTGTTTCTGTGGCTGTGGTATGTGCTAGCAGCTGCAGCCTAGCCTGGGAACTTCCATATGCTGTGGGTGCAGCCCTAAAAAGCAAAAAAAAAAAAGTTTTTTAAATTGAAGTATAGTGGATCTACAGCATTGTGTTAGTTTCTTCTGTACAACCACCTAACTTAGTGGTATATACATATATGCTCTTTTTTAATACTCTTTTTAAATTTTTTTTTCCTTTTCAAAAAATTATATTGGAGTATAGCAGACTTACAAAGTTGTGTTAGTTTCAGGTGTCTAGTGGAATGAATCAATTATACATACACATATATCCATTCCATTTTCTTTTCATTTCCCATATAGGTTATTACACAGCATTGAGTAGATTTCCCTGTGTTATACAGTAGTGTGTATATAGTAGTTTGTATATTTAATTCCATCCTCCTAATTTATCCCTCCTCCCCACTTGTCCCCTTTGGTAACCATACATTTGGTTTCAAAATCTTTGAGTCTGTTTCAGTTTTGTAAGTCCATTTTTATCAGTTTTTATTAGAGTCCACATGTTAGTGATCTCATATTCTCCATTTTACTTGTACCATTTTTAACTTCTGCTTCAAAATTTTTTTTTATAAATGAATAGGATAGATATATACAACTATACTGGTGGGATGGGCTTTATATATCTAATCTTTTAAGTCATCAATTTCTTTCTCTTTTTTTTGGTCTTTTTTCTTTTTAGAGCCACACCTGTAAGCACATGGAGGTTCCCAGGCTAGGGGTTGGATTGGAGCTACAGAGGCAGATCTATGCCACAGCCACAGCAGCTTGGGATCCAAGCAGTGTCTGCGACCTACAACCACAGCTCATGGCAACGCTGGATCCTTAACCCACTGAGCAAGGCCAGGGATTGAACCCATGTCCTCATGGATACTAGTCGAGTTCGTTAACCGCTGAGCCATGATGGGAACTCCTAAATCATCAATTTCATAATACTTGAAGAGGACATGATTTTATACTAATAGATTGTTATTTTATACTAGTAAATTTATACTTATATCATTTATTGTATATCTACCATATGCTAGGTATTTAGAAATTTCCCTCTAATGGACCTGTCTTGGTACCATTGGATATGTTATTCTTTGGAAGGTACTTTGATCAGCACCTCTGCTGGCTGCCTTTTTCTCATCATTTAGATCTCAGCTCAAGTATTACTTCTTCAGATAATCTTACTTGACCATTTCTAGCTAAAGTTGGGTCTTTATTCTCTCTTTTAATTTTTTATGGAAGTTTTTTCCATAATCACTGAGGCAGTGTAAGCTTTTCCACCATCTTGCTCTAACGGTACTTTGAACACACCTTTGTAATAATTCTTAAAATACTTTATTATAAATATCGTCTTTTGCATTCATTTTTCTCACCCTCTGAAGTGTGAATTTCTCAGGGGCAGATGGTATTTTATTCTTTTTTGAGTTCCCATTGCCTAGCATGTGGCAAGTGTTAAGTAAATATTTATTTAATGAAGGGAAATCTCTTAGAAATGTTAGATTCAGAGACGAAAAACATATTTTTGCTTTAGAAATCTGTTAATGGAAGTTAGAATAGGTGATATAGAGGTGAGTGAGTTTGCAGAAGAGAGTTTATATAGCAGACTTCAGACTGCAACCTTTGAAGATCCTGCTTGCAAGGTTGCCCCTTGGCTGGCATTGGTAAACTTAGGTTTCAGGAGGGCCCTCACTTGCCCTTACTGAGAAGAGTGGCTCATTGTGTGCCTCAGCTCTTTTAATTAACAGTGTGGTTTATGCTGAACATCTGCTTTCTGTCTGACATCTGAAATTTTGGTACATACTAGGCAGAGGGTACTCAGAGGACCAGCCCTAAGAAAAATCTCAGGCACAGAGTCTCCACAGAGCTTTCTTGGTAGACACCATTTCACACATGCTGTCACTCCTCATTGCTGGAGGAATTAAGTGTGTCCTCTGGTACTCCACTAGGAGAAGACTCTTGGAAAGTTTGTGCCTGCTTTCCTCCAGATGTCACCCAATGTGCCTTTTCCCTTTGCCCCTTTTTCTTTATATCTGTTCACTGTCATAAAGTGTTAAGTACAACTGTATGCTGAGTTCTGTGAGTCCTCCTTGTAAATTATTGAACCTGGGAGTGATCTTGAAGTCCTTTGACATAATAAGATGATATATTTTCTCTACTTCTAATTAGGGGAGAGATAACAGATAAAAATAAATAGAAAAATTATGTTTGATCAGTCTGGGTGGCTAGTTTAGATTTGGTGCAAAAAATTTCTCTGAGGAGGTGGCATTTTAAATGAGATCTGAAGGGCATGAGGAAGCCAGCCATTGGAAGACGGGGAAAGAGCATTTGAGGAGGGAGAGCAGTTAGTACAGAGGCTCAAGGTGAAAGTGTTTGGTGTGTTGGAAGAAGAGGATGGGAGGACAGGTGCCTGAAGGGTGGGGGCAAGCAAGGGCAACAGGTAGCCAGGGGATATCATGTAACTTCCTGTAAGCCATAGTGAGGAGTTTTGCTTTTCTCTTTTGAAGGGTTTGAAGGATTCTAAGCTGGAAAGAGACAAAGGTTTAATTCAGGATTTTGGAACACCACTCCAGTGGTATACATAGAGAATGGAGTTGAGTAGAGAGCATGAATGGAATCGGGGGATCATTTGGGAGATTTTTATAGTAATCTATGCCAAAATCTGGAGGCTTGGATTACATTGTATTTGGAGAGGGAAAAAAGTAGATTGATTTGAGAGAGATGTTTTAGAGGTCGAGTCCACGAGGTTAGGTAATTAACTGTAGGTGATGAGGGTAGAAAGTTTCAAGAATAACTTGCGGATTTTCAATTTGAACAACTGTAACAGATAGTGCTGTTATTATTATTTTTGTCTTTTTAGGACCACATCCACGGCATATGGAGATTCCAAGGCTAGGAGTCAAATCAGAGATGTAGCTGTACACCACAGCCACAGAAACGCGGGATCCGAGCTGCGTCTGCGATCTGCATCCGCAGTTCACAGCAGTGCCAGATCTTTAACCCACTGAGCAAGGCCAGCGTTTAAACCTGCGTCGTCAAGAATGCTAGTCAGATTTATTTCTACTGAGCCATGATGGGAACTCCTAGATGGTGCTGTTATTCATGAAAGTGTTAGAGGGGTTGGGAAATCAGGTAAGTACAGATATGGGAAGAAAATTAAGAGTTTTATTTTGAAATCTTATTAGATATCCAAACAGAAATATTATGTAGGCAATTGATACATAGGTTCTGAAAATATTGCATTCCTTATTTTATTCATCAAACATTTATTGAGTGCTTACTGATTGCCACCTACTTTGATAGTGAGGAATACAATGATGCCCTGACCACAGCCTTTCACATGAGCCAGTAAGTTAGTCTAGAAAGGAAGGCAGACAAGTACTCAGGCTGTTATAGAAGAGATGTGTTATTCATAGGGCCATGCAGCGGATGCTTAGCATGCACTTAAACATTCCAAAATCTTGAGTTTTTCTCAAAAATCCATTATTTTCTGTTGCTTTCACAAATACTTTTGCTGCCACTTTTGAATTTTAAAATAGTCACGTGTAAGAGATAATCTGTATTAAAGACTAACCTTGGGCTGTGGGATGGAAATCCTGTGAAATCAGATTGTTATGATCATTATACAACTACAGATGTGATAAATTCATTTGAGTAATAAAAAAATTAAAAAAAGAAAGGGAAAAAATAAAAAAAAATAAAAACTACCATTGACATAAAAAAAAAAAAAAAAAGACTAACCTAAGTCTATTTTGGCAATTTCTTCTCTTCCCCCCTTTGTGTTTTATACTTGGCAATGTCTCCATCAAGTAATATGCTTTCCCTTCAAGAGGCCCATTTTCTCCAGATTTTACATCCTCCACCCCCATTTTGGAAACATTTATCCATCTCTCTTCCTCTCTCCTTTTCTTCCTCTCCATATACATACATATGTATATGTGTGTGTGTGTGTATTCATACATGTGTCCTTATACATGTCATCCATACATGTATGTGGAGATGGGTGGAGGGATAGTCAGTCTTTACCATATCTATTTGTCTCATTTTCTCAGTAACTCAACTGGATTCCTATTCAGAAGTATAAACTCATAGGGGAATATAAAAATATCCAAATGCAGACATGAACCTGGTCTCACTGTTACTTCCTTGGCTGCCTGATTTCATGTGGCTGCTTTGGCTAGTTCTGTGGGCCTTCCCCCATCCTTTTGTATTTGTTGGTGAATATTTTAGCTTTCAGAGTTACACTCTTGGTTGAAGACTCTGACCTGCTCAGAGGACTCTGAGTATGTTGTACACCCCATGGTAGCTGTCAGTGATTTTCCTCTCCATCCGTCAGTTAGATTTGACCTCTCCTAATGAGTTCTGTCTTCTCTTGATACTTTATGCTTCTAATTATCGCTAACCTTTGCTTAAGTTTTTTCTTCCAGTTGATTGGCTGCCTTTTAAAAAATCATCTTTTGAATGATATGTTTTAAAATAATCCTTTAGTATAACTATTTGTATATGTTCTTTTTAAAAAAATCTGCCAGATAATACTTTCCTTTCTCACCATCTCTCAATTTATTTTTAAAAGAGTCATAGATAGTACATTCAAATAGACATTGCTCACATTTTTTTATCCTAAGACTACTATCCTCTTCACACACATCAAGTTTTATACATTAAATATCTACAACTATTTTCATGTCAGTTATACTTGAGTAAAGCAGTTTAAAGAAAAGGAAAATGGGCAGAAAATTCAAATGCATTTCCAAAAAACTTAAATGCAAAATGTAAATAAATAACTAGGTAAATTCTAAGTCATTAATATCCCAGCAAAATGTAAAATGAAACCTCTGTATAAACACACAAAGAATATACTAGTGTCAGGATTAAAAAAGCAGCTTGCTTAATGTTGTTAATTGTCCTTCAGGCAAGGTGTGTTGGCTGCCCTAGTTCTCTTGAGTGTGGTTGACAGGTTTCAATGATTGATGATACATTTTTATTAATCACCTATGCTTAGCAACTACAGGGATTATTAATTAGAAACTTGTAATTAGATTCAGAATGACAGTGATGATGATTTAGTTGGAAAGACACATGCAATTTGTGGTCTCCTCTACCTTGAATCTTCTTTCTGTAATAAATCAGCTTGCTTTTGACAGTGAGAAATGTTATAGAGTTTCAGAAATTTTGTTTTACTTTAGAATGCCTTTTGCTTTACTTCAATCATTTATATTGCATATAACCTTTTATGTAGAAAGAGTATATTCTGAAAAATGAGAGATTGTATTATATTCAAGGTCATAAAAATGTGACTATAGTGTTTGGCTGTCAAAAATGGCATTATTTACAATAATGTCAACTAATTAATCAAAATGAATCACTTTTGTACTATTCCAGGTTGGCAGGTATCATAATACAGACCTTTGTTCCTAAAAGCTTTGCACAATTAGTAACATTTTGTTTTGTTTTTCTCCCCAACAAATTTATAAGGGAGTTTACAGAAATCTGGGAGTGCCTGTATTACTTTCAGCAAATGTTTATTATTCAAGAAAGTCTAAAATTAAGGGAAGAAATCTCTGAAAACCTTCAGTAGTCACATTTTATATGTGCTTACTTTTTAGCTTTTTATTTTATGAGTAATTTTTCATTGGAAAGAAAAGAAATTGAGATTTTTATTTCTCTCTCCCTAATTTTGTGACTTATTTTTAACTTTATTGGGAAAAAAAGCATTGTGTGTGTGTGTCTATTTTTTTTTTTCTTTTATGATGTCTCTTGATACTAGTACTGAAATTTTCCTAATATGATTAGGATGAAAAACATTTCTAATAGAGACACAATTTTTTTTTCAAAGCAGGGAGTGGCTGAAGTTGAGACCCTTTAAATTATTTTGATTGAAGTATCATGCATATTTATTTTGTTTGATCTAAAAATTTACATGTCTATTTTATCTTCTTTTGGTGTTGTGCAATTGCTTTCTGCTCTCTGAATGTTAGAAATCAGTAGATAAGACAAAACAAACCTGGAATGCTTTTTTTGTTACTTTGAAGTTCTGTTGGGCAGGAAACTGAGGGCTCAGTAACAACAATAATAAAAATGACAGCTAGCACTTGAATACTACTGTGTGCTCGGCACCATTTTTAGTGCCCCACATGTATTTTCATTTAATTTTTACAACACTGCCTGATTGATACTGTTATTTCCATTTCACTAATGTTTTGATTAAAGAAAGTAGTAGTCCTTTGGTATGAGTCCAATGACATCTGAAATGCTCTGTAAGGTCCTGCTTTCTGAAGGAGACCAGTAACCGCAGGGAAATTGAAACCTGAAACCGATGAGGAAAGTGTTTGAGGATGAATTGAAGTTATACATATTAGAAGAGTCTCTGCCAAATCCTACTCTCTATGTTAAGCAGAGTCTCTCAAGAGATCGCTCCTAAAGTTAACTTGATAGAGGGATTTGAAGCTATTAGCTCTAAATTCCCTCAACTAACTCTCCTAACATCTTCAGACTCCCCCAAACTCTCACATCTAGTTGAAATATGAAATGTCCTTCTTGTCAGTCAACACTCACAAACCTGGGCAATTTCATGTCTTTATAGGGAATAGAAAGCAGGACCGTACAGAGCATTTCAGATGTCATTGGACTTAAACTATAGGACTACTACTTTCTTTAATCAAAATATTAGTGAAATGGAAATAACAGTGTCAAGCAGGCACTGTTGTAAAAATTAAGTGAAAATACATGTGAGGCACTAAACATGGTGCCTGGCCTATAAGACTTAGAATAGTCTCTGGAATATAAATTTAAAACCGCAAGGTCAGTCTTCCTTGACTAAGTCTTCTTTTCCATCCAGACATTTGGCCCCTGACTTGCTGTTGCTTCTGCCTTAATTGTTCATCAGAGGTCTGTCTGGTGTTGCGTCAGTGTGATCATTTTCTTTACTTTTCCTTGGGATTCTCCTCTGCTAATCTAGGTGTTTACAGTTCTGATTTCTTTCTGTGGTGGAAAATAACTTGGGAGATTGTCAGGAAGACAAGACATTGTTATCATTGATGATTTTATGATGTGTTAGAAGGGGTTTATAACAATATAGTGAGTTTTTGTTTCATATAGCAGTGGATGTTATTTAAAAGATAAAATCTTCTCCCCATACTTATTATACTTATGCATACTTATTTTAAAAGATAAGAATATTACAGATATGTAAAACTTAAAAGTAAAAAATACACTTCCTGAATATTTATTGAGTGCCTACTATGTGATAAGATACTGAAAGGTACTGAAACACAATTGGTATTAACAGTTTGGTGTATATTCTTGCAGCCTTTTTTAAAGGTCTTTGTAAACATATAGGAAATAATATTTACTAAAATGAAACCATACTTAATACTATTCTTCTCTTTCTTCACTTTTCATCACAAAATAATATACTTTGTATGGCTTTCATATTAGTGTGAAATAAATTCACCAATTTTTTTAAAGTACTTGATGCTTTTCTTTCTAATGGATATACCATAATTTAGCTAATAAAACTCCTATTGGTGGATTCCTGATAGTTTTCAATTTCGTTTTTTACGATTTTTATTTTTTCCATTATAGTTGGTTTACAGTGTTCTGTCATTTTTCTGTTGTACAGCAAGGTGACCCAGTCACACATATGTATACATTCTTTTTCTCACAATATCCTCCTTCATGTTCCATCACAAGTGACTAGATATAGTTCCCTGTGCTGTACAGCAGGATCTCATTGCTTATCCACTCGAAACGCAGGAGCTTGCATCTAGAAACCCCAGACTCCTAGTCCATCCTATTCCCTCCTCCTCCCACTTGGCAACCTCAAGTCTGTTCTCCAAGTCCATGAGTTTCTTTTCTGTGGAAAGGTTCGTTTATGCTGTATATTAGATTCCAGATATAAGTGATAGCCTGTGGTATTTGTATTTCCTTTCTGTCTTACTTCACTTAGTATGAGAGTCTCTAGTTCCATCCATATTGCTGCAAATGGCATTATTTTGTTCTTTTTTATGGCTGAGTAAATAATTTCTTATTATTACAAGCAGTGGTACAATGAAAACTCCTTTGCATATTCTCCTTGGCATATGTATTTCTAGATTATATATTTCTAGAAGTGAAGTTGCTGGATCAAATAGTGTATAAATTTAGAATCTTAAGAAATTAAAAGAGATTACTCATTTAAACATCAACCTTCTTGTTTGTTTTCCCATACTTTTATCAATACTAGGTATTATTATTCTTTATATTATCTGGCAGTCTAATTAGTGAATATGTTTCAATGTTTTGTGTTGAAAAATTATTAATGAGGTAGGGCTCTCCTTTAATATCTTTATCAGCTAGCTGTATTTTATATATTGTGACCTGTACTATGTTCATGTCCTTGGCCCAATTTTTTATTGGATTTTTCTTTATTTTATTGATTAGTAAGACCTTGGTATATTAAGTAAAATAGCCCTGTCATATATTGGAACTTTTTTTGCTTGTTTCTTTAAAAAATGTGTTCTGTACCTTACCGCATAGAAGTTTTTAATTTATAGGTAGTCATATTTCTTATTCTTGCTCATAGCACCTTGGTTTTGTGTCATGCTTAGGGATTCCTTTCCCAGTAAGAGTGGGAAGAATCTGAAAGTTTCTCCATATCATTAGTCCTTTCTGATTTTCGTTATAATCAAGGTTAATGATGTCCATCAATATTTGTTTCCTTTTTTCTTTTTCCTTTTCATTGCATTTTAAATTTTGTTCTTCAATTTAGCATGTACTAATCATCAAACTTAATCAAATAATTTGGAACATTGTTATATTATTATTTACTGTGTAGCAAAATAGAATATAAGGAGGGATCATCTTGGACCTTGCTTAATTGAGTATCAACTTATAAGTACTTATATTATGCTTGGTACTAATTTTTAAAAGGGGTGGCCAGCAGTCTTTGTTTGCCTGCCATAGTCTAACCTGTTTTCACTGTAACTTTGAATAGTGTTCCTTTTTACCACTGATCTTTAAAAACAAAACAAAACAAAACAAAAACCAGTTATTTTACTAGCAAAATGAGTTTATTTGGGAATAGCAGAGAACTGCAATCTGAGACAAGCAAACGATGGAGAACTGTAGGTATATCCAGAGAATAGAGCAGAGGAGCTTGCTTTAATAGAGAAAGGGAGGAAATTGTGGAGGGCTGCTGGGGTTCTTTATTTACTGCAGGTAGTAGCAGCTTACTGTTGCTGGTTCAGGAGGAAATCTTCATGCTGGGGTCTGAAAGCTGCAGTGAATAATCCATGTGTGAGAAGTGCCCGTCCAGGGCTTCTTTACTTCACTTTAAGTGAGGTTTCCTTTATTCATTTTCATATTACTCTCAGAAGGGCCTCAGCTTAGTTGAAAAAATTATGGAGATTATAAAGGATAGTTGTTCACACTGGAATTTTTTTTTTCTTTTTACAGCTGTGCCTTCGGCATATAGAAGTTCCCTGGCTAGGGGTCAAACCTGAGCTGCATGGCAACTCTGGATCCCAGCTGCATCTGTTACCTATGGTGCAGCTTGCAGCAACACCAGATCCTTAACCCACTGAGCGAGGCCAGGGATTGAACCTGCATCCTCATGGAGACAACATGGGGTCCTTAACCTGCTGAGCCACAATGGGAACTCCACATTAGAGTATTTTAATATTAAGGCTTTAGTTACATTATTCCTCCAATATTTGGTAATACTTCATTTGCTTTAGCTTTAAAAAAAATCTCTATTATTTTCATGATGCACTTTTTGCAGTTTATAGAGTTACTTATGTGAGGTATTTCTAGAGCTAATGATGTCTGTATATATTTTCCTAACCTTCATCCCAGTATCCAGAATAAGGTTCACTTTTTAAATAAAATATCCCTCATAATTCTTGTTTTCTGGTATTATCCTAAAGATGGTGAAGCCTGTGTGTGTGTGTGTGTGTGTGTGTGTGTGTGTGTGTGTTTTGGTTTTATTTTACTATATACGTGGTGAAGTCTTTTCAGAGAGATATGACCAAATCTTTTAATCAGTTTTTCACATTGATTTTGGTGTTGAGTATATCTACCAATATGAATTAGTTTATGCTTGGATCATTGGATTTTTAGCATGCTAAGTAATTCTGTTCTTAACACAGATCCCTTTGGGATTCACTTAATGCCAATCCCTATTATACTGTAACAGCAGATAAAACGTTGGTACTTGCTATCAGCCAGACAGATTTTTATCTAGCTTATCATTCAAACTTATCCAGCTTTTTCTTTGGTAGTATTATGTCAAAGTCTTTGTTATAATGTGGGTAAATTGTGCCCGATACGTTTCCATTCTCTACCAACTCTGTTACCATTTAAAAGATTTATAGAGCTTAGAATTACTCATTCTTATCACTGATTGTAAACTATTACTCAACCTATCTTATTCTTTCTAAAACTATTGCTTTACATTTTGGGATATTTTGTAAAGTTGCCATTTTAAAAGACCAAACAAAATTTCATCTTTCCTCAGTGGAAAATAACTTGTACTTATCAATATATCTTTTAAAACATTTAAAATTTTCCTTAGCTTTCTGGTTGTGTATTTGTATCATAATATAAATGTTTATCACTGTTATATATTGATATATACATCTGACTCTTTTGGTATTTATTTGTCTCACTAAATATTAATATTAATAATAATATTAATACTAATATTTGAGAATGTTAATCTGATGTATAAAACACCATGTAGGAATTTATAATTGTGTTATCATTAGCTTTTAAATTTTACTCTCTTTGGGTAAAATTTTTCAGTATTTTAAACTTCATACTGTGTAAACTGTGGATAAGAATTTTCATAAAAATTTTTATGCCTTGAAAATATATAGGCACTAAAAATAAAATATATTGATGAAGTTTGTACTGTTATTTTTGCAATGAGTGTAATAATATAAGCAGAAGTATTATTTGTTTCATTCAACACACAGTTCTGTTTCTTGTTTTATAATACATAAATAATATAGCATATAGTATAATATTTGTTGTTTTGTGTTCTGCAGAGAGTGATAATGAACTTTCAAGTGGAACAGGTGATGTGTCTAAGGATTGTCCTGAGAAGATCCTATATTCTTGGGGAGAATTGCTAGGAAGATGGTAAAAACTTATTTTTCTTTTTTAAAAAAATATCAAATATCAAATTTTTATTTTTTCCATTATAGCTGATTTACAGTGTTCTGTCAATTTTATACTGTACAGCAAAGTGATGCAGTCACACATAAATATATACATTCATTTTCTCACATTATCCTCCATCATGCTCCATCATAAGTGACTAGACATAGTTCCCAGTACTATACAGCAGGATCTCATTGCTTATCCACTCCAAAGGCAATAGTTTGCATCTATTAACCCCAGATTCCCAGTCCACCCTACTCCCTCCCCCTCCCCCTTGGCAACCACAAGTCTGTTCTCCAATATAATTGATATTAATTTGTTTTATTAATTAAAATCTGTGTATTTATATATCATAATCTTAATATTGAGATTACTTAGGGAGTGAATACAGATAGAGAAGTCATCTGGAGCTGAGCCCTCAACCACTGCATTTGGCACTTGGAAAGATGAATAGGAAATATGCTGCAAAAGAATTCAAGGAAGAACAGCCAATAGGGTAGGAATAGAATCAAAGTAGAAATAAGTGAGCTAGGTCTATCAAGAGGGAGGAGGCAAGAAGTTCCTGCTGTGGTACAACGGGATCAGTGGCACCTCTGTAGGACCAGGATGCAGATTTGATTCCTGGCCTAGCACAGTAGGTTAAAGGATCTAGTGTTGCTGCAGCTGTGGCATAGGTTGCAGCTGTGGCTGAGTGTAGATCCCTGGACTTGGAACTCCATATGCTGCAGGGTGGCCAGAAAAAAAAAAAAAAAAAAAAAAGAGAGAGAGAGATCAGGAAGTGATCAACTGCTGATAGATCAAGTCAGAAGAAGCCTGAGAATTTCACTGGATCCAACAATTAAATGTCACTGGTGACTCAGACAAGTACCTCAAGGTAGGCATGAAAGCCTTATTGGATTATGTCTAGTAGGAAGGGTAATCAGCAGCTAGAGATAGCTCTTGAGAAAAGTTTTACTGTAAAGGAATGCTAAAAAATTGGGACATGTTAGGAAGTGGATGTGGGTTGAGAGATTATTCTAAACATTAAGATGGCCAGTATAGCATGTACAGTCTCTGTTGTTGGAAATTATGTAGTAGGGAGAGAAAATTTGCTAATGCCAGAGAAAGAGGACAGAATTGCAAGAGATGTTGATGAATAGGCAAGAAGATATGGACTTGTTGAATGATGGAGGAGTTGTATTTAGGAGCACAGAAAATTCTATAATAGGAGGAAAGGTAGGGTGTGGCTATAAAAGTAACAGCTGACTTAAGTGTACTTGCTATGTACTGGGTGCTATTTGGAATGCTTTAGATAACTTAGTTAATTATCATCACAGCAACCCTCTGAGGTAGGGATTATTCTTATCTTCATTTTAGAGATGAGAAAACAGAGGTATAGCTATGTGAGGCAGCAGGTAAATGACAGAGCCAGGATTTGAATCTAGACAGTCTGGCTCTAGAGCCAGAATTTTTTTAATCAGTTGGACAGGCTCCCATTTCTATAATTTTTATAGGTTTCTAGGAGTATGTAGAAATTTTAGTAAGAGAGAGAATAAACCAGGAAGATTGATATCCTTGCCAGGCTTCTAGTATGAGTTAAAGAGAGATCAAGAGAATGGCAGTATGGTGGGCAGGAAAACAAAATACTTTTATGACTAAATAAGCAGCCAGTTGAGATCTTTGCTTTTTCATAAAATGTAATGTTTATACCTTGCTTCAATATAAAGCATCCTCTTAGGCTCTAGGAGATATATAGGTAGTTATACTACACAGTTCCTACTTGTTAGGTTCATAATCAAGAAGGGTAGGGATATATATCATAATAACACTGAGGTTGTTTCAGATTTCTTTTCCTTTTCTTTTCTTTTTTTTTTTTTTTTAAGCCACACCTGCAGCATATGGAAGTTCCCAGGCTAGGGGTTGAATCAGAGCTTCAGCAGCCGGCCTACACCACAGCCACAGCAATGCAAGATCCAAGCCACATCTGTAACCTACATTACAGCTCATGGCAGTGCCGAATCCTTAGCACACTAAGCGAGGCCGGGGATTGAACCTTCATCCTCATAGATACTAGTCGGATTTGTTTCCACTGTGCCATGATGGGAACTCCCCGTTTCAGATTTCCTGACGTTTTGCTTTATTTCTTTTCTATAAAGTGGCAATCACATGAATTTTCATCCAACTTAAAAAATTTGTCTACTCTTTCTTAGGAACTATACTAAGCATTGCTGATTTGAAGGTAAATATTAAATCATTCCTACCCCCAAGGAGTTTACCATCTTACAGGCATTTAAATATTGTTATGATATAATGGCTCAAACTATTGCCTTTAGAATGGATTAGCAATAAGATCCTGCTGTGTAGCACTGGGAACTGTGTCTAGTAACTTATGATGGAGCCTGATAATGTGAGAAAATAGAATGTGTACATGTATGTGTAACTGGGTCACCATGCTGTATAGTAGAAAAACAAATTGTATTGGGGAAATAACTATTAAAAAACAACAACAACAAAAAGAACTAAAAAAATAAAAAATAAATATTATTATGACGTAATGGGTTAAATATTTCTGTAAGCATTGAGGACCCAATGGAAATTTTCAAATGAACACAGTAGAAAAAAATATAATAAAGCCTCATGTGCCCGCCACTGAACTTTAGTAGTTATTAACATAATAAAGACAATTCCCAACAAATACTATTAAGGTAAAATTGCTATGATGTGTTTTATTATTTGTAAAGGTAATTTTGGAGTAGGAAGAAACTGTTAATAGAGAAGCTGGTTAGGAGGTAACTGCATGGATAAGTAAGGTCTCTACCAAACTCATCAGCCTTACGTATGAAGAGGAGTTCTTAATAGAGAAAAGAATTTTGAAGTAGAATTGACAGGATTTCTCAGCCATCATTCAGTTATACATTTTTTTCCAGAAATAAAATATAATCTTTCTCCATTTATTTATATATATATATAAATTATTTATTTATGAATATATTAATTTATTTATTTGTTTTTTGCTGTGCCCATGGCATGTAGAAGTTCCTAGGCCAGGGATTGAATCCAAGCTGCAGCTGCGACCTATACCACAGCTGTGGCAATGCTGTGGTGATGCTTAACTCACTGTGCCATGTCAGGAACTCCATCCACATTATATTTTTAGTAATGGACTCATTGAAAAAATCTGAGGAAACCATTTTAAAGAACTAAGATAACTTATTTTTAGACCTTTAAAAAACTTGCTGGATCTTTTATAGTTCAAGTAGTTTTATTTTATTTGGTTCATTATTGCAGTTGTGTCATGACAGTTCATGTGAAATAGTAAAATTTGGCTAATTGAGAGAAGTTTATATCTATTACACAAGGATTGACAGAATTTTTAAATTGCTCCTGGAATATCTTTTTTAGACATTAATCTTGGAGTTCCCATTGTGGCTCAGTGGAAACCAATCTGACTAGCATCTTTAGGACACAGGCTCGATCCCTGGCCTTGCTCAGTGGATTAAGGATCCAGCATTGCCTTGAGCTGTGGTTTAGTTCACAGACGTTCAGATCTGATGTTGCTGTGGCTGTGGCCGGAGTTTATAGCTCTGATTGGGACCCCTAGCCTGGGAAGCTCCATATATGCTGCAGGTGCAGCCCTAAAAAGACAAAAAACAAAAACAAAACCCCACAAAAAAACCCATTAATCTTTTATAGATTTAGAGCCTTTTGATGAGTCTTAGAAATAATAGCTAGGGACTTAGATGAAGATATTTTTGTGATTTATTTAGGGAAAAATAAATAAATTTTGTGCTTTGGGGAAATTTTTAAATGAGGAGACGGCTTGTGTTCTCAAAGAACTTTTATTTTTTTTATTTTTTGTCTTTTTTTTTGGCCTTTTCTTGAGCCGCTCCCACATATGGACATTCTCAGGCTAGGGGTCTAATTGGAGCTGTAGCCACTGCCCTACGCCAAAGCCACAGCAATGCAGGATCCAAGCCACATCTGCAACCCACACCACAGCTCACGGCAACGCCGGATCCTTAACCCGCTGAGCAAGGCCAGGGAACGAACCTGCAACCTCATGGTTCCTAGTCAGATTCGTTAACCACTGCGCCACACCGACAGGAACTCCTCAAGGAGCTTTTAAATAAAATATAGTTGAAAGTATTTTGAACTTACTATATAGAAACTTGATCACCATATTAAAATAAAGTGAAACTTTTACAGATAAAAATCAGAATTCAGATAATGACATACACTATTAGATACAAAGGAAGACTCTTTAATGCTAATTTGAAATTATCAGCCAAAACAGGGATACTATGGGAAAAAAAAGGAAAACAGACCATGTAAAAAGTTCAGTAATGGAGGTCTTCATATGCGATTGGAGTTATGTAGTCATCAGTGCCATGATGAAATGACTGCATGAAAAAAGTGAGTGAACTAGGGTTGAGAGAGAAGGAGAAGGAGATGGCCATGGAGAGAGGAACTGAGGAAATGTTTGTGGTGGGAGGACTTTGAAACACCCAGTTGAAAATGGTAGCAACATTTCTTTTGTATGTTGAATATATTCTGAATGGTAATGCTAATTTGCATTTAAGTTATTTAAGGAGTTTAAAGAATTGGGGCAGAATTATTTCTGAATAACTGTTTCTGGTTTTGAAATTGTGTCGAAAGCTGTTGAGATTTTTAAAGACTAGGAAAATAGAGTGCTAACCCTGAACACTGAGAGATAAATCAACTTTCGTGGCAGTTAAGATTTTCTAACCAAAAAAACTAAGTCCACCTCTAAGGTAAAAATTGAGAATTGGTTTATTCTACATAAATAAAACCATATTCAAACTATTCTCTTTTGTTAGACTATCAGAAAATTGGTATACATTTAGTAGCCATTTTGATTATATTTTTCATGGCTGGTACTTAAAGTGGGAAATGTGTTCTTAATCTATGGTCTCTCAACCTAGCTAAGCATCCACAAAGTGTCAGTGGGAAAAAAAAGTTTAAACTCGGGATACATGAAGGATTAGAGTCATTAAGCTTGAACATCGGTTGCTTCCTTCCTTTTCATATCAGTATAATATTCTACTTTTTCAACTAATGAAAAATACTGACAGAAACATAAGCAGACCAAAACAAAACATGTGCTTTTGATCTTCCTTTTAATCTGATCTCTTTTCTTGACACTTTTCTTAATTTAGCTTGTTTAACTTCCAAGTAAGACCTAGTTTATATATCTAGGTCTTATTATTGGGGAAAGGACAAATTTCCAACTTTGCTTATGTTCCCCATCTTCTGGTTTCAGTTCTACCTTATTCTCTTTCCTGAGAAAACCTTTTAAAGTAGGTCAAGCTGTGGATCAAGCCTTCCCATTCTCATATCTGTTAGCCACCTACTTCCACCTCCCCTCCATCAAAATTGTCTTAATTTAATCAGTGACCACTCAGTGTCATTCAGTGGCTTTTCTTCTCGTCTCTTGACTTCTCTGCTGTTTTTGTTAGAAATGATGCTGTCCATTTGAAATTCTCTCCTGGACAGCATTAAAAATAAAGTTCGTTATGCCCAGATAGTTTCAAGAAAAGATGCCTCTGTGAAGTTAACTAGATGCAGCTTTATGATTGTATAAAAATCAGTGAGAATGTTTGCTTTTAAAAAAACATTCATCTTTTGCTTAGTCTTAGTAGTTGATCATTTTAATTTAGTTTCATAAATCTATTCATTTATCTAAAATGTATTGGATGCCTTTTATATGCCAGCCACTGTTATAGGAGCTTGGGATACATAAAGAAGACAGATTTCTGCCCTTTTGGAATTTATATTTATGCATTAAAAACTGGAATTACTATATGTTTAGTGTATGTCTGTTTTATGTGTGACCTTTTGAATAATTAGATATCTGTCTTGTGTCTAGTGCAGAGCTGAGCACCTGTTATAACTAGTTGCCTATTTCCAAGTCTCTTAATAGCCGCAGTTCATGTATTAAAGCAGTGGCCCTATGTAGTTATATTTTATTAGAAATATTGAAACAGTGATTATTTCTCTAACTTGCCCTTTTGTTTGGGCCCTCTCTGGTCCTAGAAACATACTAACAGCATTTGGCATAATATCTTTTAGTGTCTCTTAAGTAGTAGAGTGCTGTATGTAATATAATTATTGTTTTTTGTTTGTTTGAAATTTTATTTTTATTTTTTTATGATAAAATACATACATTTAAACACAATTACATTCACACAGATTATTATATCATGGATCTTAAGAAAAAGATTAAGTGACTCCCTCTGGAGAAGTAGAATGGAAAATATGCTGAGACAAATAGGAAATTTATTCTATACTTTGTTCCGTTTTGTATGGCTTTCATCCTTACTATTTAGTATTATCTATTACATTTCAATTTTTCTTTAGCAATTAGTATTATGTTAAAATTGTTATATCATGCCACTAAAATTTATAGAGAAGAAAGCCTTATATGCCGTTAAATATTTTATATAGCATAATAAAAAGAATAACTTAACTGGTAAGAATAACAAAAATAATACACCCTCTGAAAAATAAGAAAAATATAAAGTGCATAAATTGGTTAAAAAACAGTGTAACTATATAAATATGTCCTCACAATTTGTTACATCTTATTGATTCTTCAATATAGGCATTACAGCATTCTGGGTGATGTGATAAGACATTATAGACCTTACATTGTACCATGGAGAAAAATGGTTATTAATAATACAATCATAGAACTGTATTATTTAATTGTACAGTTGCATTATTTAATTATACTTATCATAAATTCTTTGAGGAAATCAGAATCAGATATAAGAAGACTTCAGCATTCCAAGAATGATGTCAAATGACCCCCTTCATGGTGGATTATGTGCTTATTTACTGTGAGATATATTTCTTCTCCAGAGATTACTTATTTGTGTATCAATTGTAGATTTTTGGTTTGCAGTTATTCTGGAGTTTTGATCTAAGAGTCTATATGTATATGAGATTGTTTTAAGTTGTTGGTCTCTTAATTGCAAGTTCATCTCCCGTGTCCTGCATTTGTACCCACCTCTTCTCATGATTTCTGATTTTGGTGGTATAATTGTGCATGGATGATTTCATATCTTTACTGTATATATACCTTTACTGGTGAGCCTTGTCATTTGTGGAATTTTTGTTTCCTGATGCTGTCTTTTCTGCCTAGAAAAGTTCCTTTAGTATTTGTTGTAAGGCTGGTTTAATGTTGCTGAATTCTCTCAGCTTTTGCTTATCTGTGAAGGTTTTGATTTCTCCTTCAAATCTGAATGAGAGCCTTACTGGGTAAAGTCATCTTGGTTGGAGGTTTTTTCCTTTCATCACGTTAAGTATATCATGCCACTCCCTTCTGGCCTGCAGAGTTTCTGCTGAAAAACCTGCCGATAACCTTATTGGGGTTCCCTTGTATGTTACTTGTTTCTTTTCCCTAGCTGCTTTCAAGATTTTCTCTTTGTCTTTAATTTTGGTTAGTTTGATTAATATGTGTCTCGGTGTATTCCTCCTTGGGTTTATTTTATATGGTACTCATTGTGCTTCCTGGAATTGAGTGAGTGGTTCCTTTCCCATGTTAGGGAAGTTTTTGGCTATTATCTCTTAGAATATTTTTTCTGTCCCCTTCTCTCTCTCTTCTCCTTCTGGCACCCCTATAATATGGATTTTGGTGCATTTCACATTGTCCCAGAGTTCTCTGAGACTCTCTTCATTTGTTTCCAATATTTTTTGTCTTTTCTGTCCTGCATCTGTAATTTCTACTAATCTGTCCTCCACCTCACTTATTCATTCTTCTGCCTCCTGTATTCTGCTGTTCGCTGCTTCTAGTGAGTTTTTTATTTCAGTTATTGTATTTTGCATCTCTTCTTAAGTTTTATATCTTTTATCTCTTTGCTTAGTGTTTACTGTAAGTTATCCATCTTTTCCTCCAGTTTATTTCCAGTGTCTTCCATCATCTTCAGCATCAACAATCTAAAGTCTTTTTCCTGGAGGCTGAGAATCTCCTGATCACTTAGCTGATTTTCTGGGGTTTTTCCTTTCTCCCTCATCTGAGTTATAGTTCTCTGTCTTTTCATTTTTATAGGTTTTTGGTGTGGTGACCTTTTTACTGATAATAGAGTTGTAGCCTCTTTTACTTCTGGTGTCTGCCCCCCTTGTGGCTGAAGTTGGTATGGGGGCTTGCTGTAGGCTTCCTGATGGGAGGGGCTGATTCCAGTCTCTCTGGTGGGTAGGGCTTAGTCCCTGGATGGGATTAGAGGCAGCTGTGTGCCTGAGGGGTCTTTAGATAGCCTGTTTACTGAGGGGCGGGGCTGCAATCGCACCTGGATTTGTTTGCCCTGGGGGCTTCTCAGCCTGGCTGACTGATGGGTGGGGCCAGATTTTTCCAAAATGGCCACCTCCAGAGAAAGGCAGCTGCTGAATATTCCCGAGAGCTTTGCCTTCAATGTCCTTCCCTCACAACACGCCACATTCACCCCAGTTTTCCCAGGATGTCCTCCAAGAACTGCTGTCAGGTTTGACCCAGATTCCTATGGAGACCTCACTCTTCCCTGGGACCCAGTGCACGTGAAAGTCCGTGTGCGCCTTTTAAGAATGGGGTCTCCCATTTCCCCCAGTCCTGTGGAGCTCCTGCGCACAAGCCCCACTGGCCTTCAATGCCAGGTGCTCCAGGGGCTCTTTCTCCCAGTGCCAGATCCCTGCATGTGAGGGTTTGATGTGGGGCTCAGAACTCTGATTCCTGTAGGTGAGTACTCTGTGAACCAGTTAGTTTTCAGTCTGTGGCACTTCCCACCCGGGAGGTATGGGTTGTTTATATCTCAAAATTGCCCCTCCTACCTCTTGATGTGGCCTCCTCTTTTTCTTCTGGAGTAGGGTATCTTTTTTAAGGTTCCCTGTCCGTTTGGGTGGAGATTGCTCAGTCTTTAGTTGTGAATTTTGTTGTTTTTAGGAGAGAAGTTGAGCTCCAGTCCTTCTATTCTGCCATCTTAATTATTGTTTCATAATCTATAATTATGTCTCTATAATTATTGTTTCATTATCAGATTTATCAGTAAATCTATAATTATTGTCTCTAGAATTATTGTTTCATTATCAGATTTATCAGTAAATTAAAGCAGTTAATCATGTAGTTCTTTTTAAATGTCAGTCTGTAAGGAGAAATAGTGCCTGGGTTTTTTTTTTTTTTTTTTTTTTTTTTTTCCCTCCCATTTTGCCTGTCCAAACAGATGGATGGCTGAGGGACAGCTAGAAGCTGAATGTTGGTTGAGTTGAATCATTATGTACAATATGTATTAGGGACTGTTAACTATTAATCTTTAGGTGTGTGTATGCAGGTGTAGGAATAGATATCCCAGATTCAAAATCTTGTATAAATCATTATACAAAGTAATTTGAGCAAAGTATTTAATCAAGCTGTGTCACCTCTTCATTTTGCCTGCAGTATTGGAAATATATCGCAGTTGGATAAGTGGATATTAGGCCATTGCAGAGATTGTAGAGTGACTAGCATTGGTGGCACTGGAGATGGAAGTGCATGGATTTTGGAGAGGTTGAGAAAATAAAATGCAGTAGAATTTGGGGTGGACTAGTAATGGATTATGGGGCAGAGAGTAATGTCAACAGTAACTGCTAGGTTTCTGATTTGGATGGGTCACAGTGACAGTCACTGAAGAAGGATACCCTGGAAACAACCAAAGAGAATATGAGTTCAGACTTGTTCATTTCTGGAACTCAGAATACATGGGGATGGGGACAATGCCCAGAGACAAAGACTGGGGAGAATTAGATTGTTGAGGGAAAGAGTGAAACAGGGAAAGAGAGAGAGCTGGGAACATTTAAGAGGTTAACAGAGGAGAAGCAGTCAGCAGTGAGGTTTGTGAGGGAGAAAAAAAGAGAGTGCTTTGTCATTGAAGCCAAGGGAAACAAAGTGGTCCACAATGAAAGGACTGAAAAGTGTCCCCTGAATTTAGTGGCATGGAGAGAGGTCAGGTATTACTTAAGTGAAAACTGTTTCTAGTTTAAATTCAACTGGATAGTGAAGAAGAGGCAGCTGGTAAGAAGTCCAGGTGCCAGATAGTTTACTCAGGTGTAAGTCTTCTCCAGAATAATTAATACTTTCTACTTGACATATTTTATGGTGCATATTTGGCTATGGTGTTTTTCCAAATTAACTAAATTTATATTTTAAGTCCATGAGAGAAATTTAAAGACTTGAAATGACTTTTTTTTTGTGTGCATGATTATAAAATAATTCAAGACCATTTTAAATATTTCAAACAGTAGGAAAATAAAAGTAGTAATTTCTCTCTTAATTTTTGTTACATAGATATTTTGGAGTTTATTCTTCCATATTCTTTTCCTATACATATCAAAAGTGGGTTTCAAAATAGTATGTGTTAGGGAGAAAGAGAGAGAGACAGAGGGAAAATATATATTTAAAATAATGCCATAGATGCTATTTTTAAACCTGCTCTTTTTACTTAGCAGCATAAATTTGTTCTTTAATGGTACAGTAGCATGTTAAATCAGTAGCATGTGTAATCATATACCTCTTCTTTGTTTTGCTTCAAGCCTGTCATTATTGTTAGCTTAGTTTTTAACTCAACAGTATAAAAGTTTTCCTTTAAGAGACTGAAAGAAAGCTGAATGGGTATAAATTTGATGGTTTATTAAAAATATTAATGAGATGAGTTTACTTGATCTTTTGACTTAAAGATATTATTATAGTTTTTCCAAGATACCCGGATTATGAGAGTGTGGGGAAGGCATGAAACATATTTTCAGACGAAGGGCATGTCCAAAACTGAGGTCTGGGCTGGAGCTGGAAGAGTGTATAAAGATAGAGAAGTAGATAAAGTAGATGGGAGGACAATTTTAGAAAATAGACATATGGTTTCTATGACTTTTTAAGCTTAAAACTTGAAACCAGAGCCTGGAATGTTAGACCAAACTGAGTACATTATTAAAGTTTGGAGTCCAGATGGTTACACTAGGATCAGCTCTAAGAGATCACAAATGAGCAGCAAATACAAGTAGAGATAAGGTCTGAGCAAAAAGTTATAGAACATAGCTCCAGGTTCAAGTTAAGCATGGACTAGAGACTACAGTTAAGAAACAAGAGTTCAGTTGGGCAGATTATCATAGTTACATACCTACTAAATGATCACTGAATTCATGATAAGAACTATTTGTCTTTGTTCCAATTCTAAACACCCTTGGAAATGGATAAGACTGATAAGTGTATGTTGCTGGGGAGTTGGATAGGTTGTGATGTCTTGTAGGAAAGGGCTAGGTCCTACCTTCACGGAGCACTTTGGCTCAGGATGTAGGGGTATAGTCAAGATGCGATAGATCTCTGATCCACTTTCAGCATCCCTTGCCCCCAGCCATCGCCCTACACATGCCATCAGCCAACTTGCCGTACATTCATCTCAGGGGTTTCAGACAGCTCTTTTTATGCCTTGAAATGCTGCCTGGAAATATATAGTTAGCATATTCATTATTATGAGTTACTTCATAGGATGATTTAAACAAGTAAATGAGAGGAAGAAAACACTTCCCCTGTGTGTGGAATACATGATTTACCAATAAAGAAGATGTGATCAAGAAAAAAGGAGAAGGTATCACTGACCTTAAATGCTACTATTATTATTCCATGCCCCTCCCCACCACTTTTCTCCTGATCCAGGCTTACACTTTTATATAAACTCATTAATATACTTTCCCTAACAACAGCAGTTCAGCAGTGGTGAAGGGAGTATGAATGGTTTATTTTCTTGTTTTCTCAGGCACAGTAACCTTGGGGCACGACCAAAAGGGCTATCCACTCTGGTGAAGAGTGGTGTTCCTGAAGCATTGAGGGCAGAGGTATGGCAATTATTAGCAGGCTGCCATGACAACCAGGCAATGCTGGATAGATACCGACTTCTTATCACAAAGGTAGGAGCTCTTTTCATCTTATTCTCATGGGACAATATATTAAGTAAATCCCATTTTCATAGTTCCAGTAAGTCATAAGTGCTTTGAATTTCATTAAAAACTGTATTGGTGTTGTTCAGTGAATAGTTCTTTTGTTCTGGACACTTGTTGGATGGTGATAAACAATGCTCTATCTGTAGTCATCTATGAACACTTAATGCCTTGGCTTTCATTTTTTTGTTTGAGTGACTTTGTAATAACTATTTATTAAGTTGGAATACACTTAATAGTTCAAGTACTTTCAATTCACCTTTCTTACTGGATGAGATTTATATACATTTGTATACAGTATAATTGTACTCTAGTATTTTAAAGTCAGATTAACTTAAAATGAAATTATAATGCCTTCTGTGCTTATGTAACCTTGGATCCTTGTCCTGTCAGGATCCTCCGCTTGCAATGTAAATTCCTTTGCTTATGTCCAAAAAACTGACTTTAGAGCATAGGTAAAGATAATCCTTGGTCCTAAGCTCTCTTCTTAGGTCTTACCTCCTAATTTCTTAATGTACTTGAAATCATGGGTTTTAAAATAATGGCAACATTTTGTTTGTTTTTTAAAAAATCTCTATCCATAAATGAGATTTTTTTTTGATAAGCAAGACTTTAATCCTCAGGCTACATCAACTTTTAAAGTTCTTTAGCCCCTCTAATTCCTTCTTCCCTTCCTTACCTTTTTGCCTTCTCCCCCTCAAAAAAATATTTTCTTAGTGCCCCGTATATTTAGTCACTACTGAATTCATCTATTTTCTTTAAAAAAAAAAAAACAAAACAAAACCTTTATACCGTTTTTTTAAGGATTAGTATTTTCTAATGTGGGATGCACAAGGTGTTTCATTGCTGCTACGGGCTGGGATAGATAATGTTCCATTTGCATTTTTAAAATTACAAACGCAAAATGGTATTAAGCTTTACTAATGTTTGCTGTGCTGTGTGTGGTACTTAGACCTCACTTGACCCATGGACCCCCTGTGGTTTAGGAGTGACCTGGGGAAAGAAGGGACATGCACACCTTGGAGTGGAGTAATAGGGGTGCTCACACATATATAGTCCCTTTAGAATATTAGAGTTTTCTTGCAGTTTGCATGTGTTAGATTAAATGGATTTACAAGTTATCTAGTTTTAATCCTCATAGGATAGATGAGTGCTTTGAAAAGATTGCCGTCACAGGATGTTACATATCAAGATATTTTAAAAAATAAACACACTAATCTGTCCCTCAGGCAAAAATTGATGTTACAATAATGGATGACAAAGCAACTACTTTGGGAAGTAAACTCATAGAGAAGGACATTTGAAACACTTGAAAATTTAAACATCACTATGTGATTTTGTGACTGAAAATGACGTGCATAAGTTATTATAAAACCTTTACCTTTTTCATACATTAAAATCTGGAATCAGAAATTTCAAGTATGTTTAAAACTTTGAAAATAGTTGCAGAGAATTTGAGACTGATTGTTAAAAAAATAAAAATACATCATCTCCTGTTGCTGTGGTGGCAAACCTAAAAGCCATCAGTGATGTTCTCGGTCTTTTGGTCTTCTGATGCTTAAGCACATGCGTCCCTGCATTAAATCCTTTTTGAGATACTTAGAGCAGGTTCTGTGTCCCTAACTAAATCCTGTCAGATGCACTTGGCACATGCACGTCACCTTGTTGTCACAAGATGGCTGCTCTATATAGTGTGTCAGAAAAGAGGAATGACAGAGGCAGCCAAACTTGAGTCTAAGGGAACTATATCTAAACTGGCAAGTCTGCCCAAGATTTCTGACACCTGCTGCAAGATCAGGGGTCCCTAGAGCTGCTCTCTCTGCAAACCAGCTGGCTGCAAATTAGAGGGTCCCCACAGACTCCCTCAGACGTGTAGCAAAGTGTTAAGACTTACCATTACAGTTTTTTAAATAGCAAATGGATACAAATCAGATATAAATCATAACCGGCCAAAGGAAGAGATACATTGGGCAGAATTTGGGACTGCGAGGGTTCCAAACAGGAAACTTGTGTTGTCCTTAGCACATTACCTTCCTAGCATCAATCTGTAGTAATATGTTTCACCAACCCAGGAATTTTATCAAGCTTTGGTGTCGAGAGTTTTTACTGGGATTTCATTGTGTGTGTGTGTGTGTGTGTGTGTGTGTGTGTTTGATTGACTAATTGCACACTTGGTTGAACTTGATCTTTATCCTTTAGAACCCTCCCCTGAGAGTGGGTTGATATCACCTGGCTCAACATCCCTATCCTCTAATTTTTTTTTTGTCTTTTTGCCTTTTCTTGGGCCGCTCCCACGGCGTATGGAGGTTCCCAGGCTAGGGGTCGAATCGGACCTGTAGCCACCGGCCTACACCACAGCCACAACAACGCAGGATCCGAGCTGCATCTGCAGCCTATGCCACAGCAACACCAGATCCTTAACCCACTGAGCAAGGCCAGGGTTCGAACATGCAACCTCATGGTTCCTAGTCGGATTCATTAACCACTGTGCCATGACGGGAACTCCATCCCTATCCTCTAATTACATGATTGGTCTTTCTGACTTGACCAGCCCCTATGCTTACTCCTCTTATAGCATAACCTGCCTAGGGGCCTTCCATGAGTCACTTTGTTAGCATAAACTGCAAGATGTGGTTGGAAGTTCTCACCATTGATAACAGAGATGCCCCCTATCATTCGGGAAATTCCAAATGTTTAGAGGTTCCTCCCGTGAGCCTGGACCTTGCATGAGCCTGAACCTTCCATGAGCCTAGACCTGTCTTTGACATATCTGAACCAGGTCTGTCAGTCTTTTAAAAATCTTTTCCTCAAGCCCTGAACAGCAGCTTCCACTTAATCTCCTTGACCAGGATTCTGTTACCTGGCTGTCTCCATGGAACACTGGGAAATGTATTTTTTAAGATGGTACATTGCTGCTCCTCTTCATCCCCCAAAATATGAGTTTATTAATAAAGGAGAATGGATACTAGCCTCTCTCTGCCACAGCTGCCTGTTAACAGTAACAGTAGTTGAGATCTGTTGTGGAATAATTTATTCTGAAAAGTACATAGGCCTAGTAGTTTATTTATTTTAGGATAGTAAATGTTTACTAATCATGGCTTGAGATTGACTAATATTGCATAATTTAAGATAGTATAATAAATATTTCCAACTTTGGTTTATAAATCAATGGCTACATAAAATTATTAATGTTATTCCTATTGTTAACAGTGCGATTTATCAAAAACATTTTCATACAAACAATATAGAAATGTGTGGCTCTCATCATGTGCCTTTATTCAGGCTCTCAAGTCATAACATTTCTGTGAGAGGAAGTACAATGGTATATTTAATTTCATTGTCTTCCTTGTTTCACAGCCAAACATAATAAACATAAGATAAATAAGATAAATAATGTCAGTATTTTAAAAAATAATTTTGTTCTTTCTCTGTGCTTACGAGTAGAAGTGAGACAGCCAGTGCTTGTAGCCAAGAGTGTTAAGAATGCACTCTGGTGCTGAATGCATATGAGCTTATGAGCTGCTCAATAGAATGAACACCCAGAAGATTTTCAGTAAGAAGTGTTTGCATATTTGTACTTTCTGGTTCAGCAGCCAATAGTATCTTCTTTTGGCCCAGTTAATTTTTCCGCTCTTATTAATAGAATGGCAAGATTTCAAGGTCAGTTAATGAAATGATTTGGCTTGAACAGATAGACTTGCTTTATGTTTACACAGGGAAGAAGAAATATGAAGTGTTTAGAGAAAACCTACTTAAGACATGGCTTCTGGGAAAAAGTAGTCTGTTTACCAGTTAATTCTATAGAAGTAGTGTCCTAGTGCACAATTTGGAACCACAGATCATATTCTGAAGCATTCTTTTCAGGTGAGGTGGCATCTAGCCTGCAGGCTGGATCTAGCCTAACATATGCTTTCAATACAATACATTAAAGAATAGCATACATTTCGGGCCCAAGCTTGTACTTTCTGTTTTGCCATAGACATACTTCTCTTTATTACTTGCTTTCTGTTCTTGATACATTGTACTACCTGGCTAGCCCTCAAATATATTCGATGTTGCCACTCCATTATATTAGCATATTAACTATGCCTCAAAGGAGGGAGCTGTCACAGCATGCTTTTAGTTTGTTAATGTCTACTTCACCAGCATACTCTAAACTCCAGGAGAGCAAGGACCACCACTGTTTTACTGTTTATGAAATACTCTGTGTCTGGCATACACTGGATGATCTATAAAATTTGTTTTTGCCCCCCTCAAGAGGGACCTAAGGTCATTTGTTGTCTTGTTCGTATAGTCATTTATTTATTTTTCTTCCCCTAAACTATCAGCTTTACACTGTGTTGTGGATAAAGCTGGTGAAGTATGAAACACAGTGTCTTTTTCCTAGGAATTTTATTGTCTAGTTGGGGGTAGCTATCAGCAGTGGGTTAATTTGAGCCACAGGTCCTGGTATACTAGACTGTGTTGTTTTTGCCAAGGAGTAGGTAGGGGCCACTCAGAATTACTGTCATAGAGTTTAGCGATGGCCACTGGGGCACGTAGATTAAGGTGCCCTGAATTTTAGTAGGTCAAGGCTAGAGAGTAATAGTGAACAGGGAAGAGGGCTGGGGTTCCATTGTGGAACTGTCATACTCTCTGGTCTTGTGGGTTTTGTAGTATAATCCCTGGAAGACAAAACTTTGCAAATCTTTTGATTGGTAGGAAAAAAACTCTAGGGACCAAAGGTTTAAAAAGGATAAAAAGCTCTAGATTAGATTCAAGATGGACCAGGACAGAAGCTGCAGACTAAATGGTAAACTTAATCTGGAGTCAAGGACAAAGCAGGACCAGCCAGAAGAACTGTTCCACCGAAATCAGGGAGAAATTATGTTGACCCTACTGCCAGCATCAAGGAGCTTTTAGGCACAGCTTGCTTTGGTAAAAGCTGTAGCTCCACTTTGGGAAGAAAAATTGGTATTCGCTATGGAGGAAGACCCTGGGTTCAAATTTCAAGCTTTCCTGGTTACTAGCTTGTGACCTTGGTGAAGTTCCTTAACTATGCTTAGTCTCAATCCCCTCATTTTAAAAATGGGCTTAATAATACACATATTACAGAATTGTTATGGGGATTCAAGAAGGGAATTCAGGTAAAGCACTCAGAGCGTGCCTAATAGGTGGTAAGCACTCACTAGTGACTGGAGATGAGGAAAAATGATAAAGCAGTATATGTTTCACTGTTACATGAGTGGCACAGAAAAGGACCTAAGGAAATATGGAGATTGCTATGGGTTCTTAATGTGTGCACATTTCAGGACATACATGTGAGAAGTAAGGAAAACAAGTATGTGTGACAGTCTCTTATCTACTTGTGCCACTAATTCCTTCTTTAATGTATCAAAAATTGAGGTGTCTTCTGTGTTAAGAGTAACGCTGATATCCTGCCTTGTAGGAGCATACAGTCCAGTGAGTGTCCAGAAAGCAGAGAAACAATGATTACATGGTTAAGTACTGGGACAGAGGCAGGGAACAAGGTAGTGAGGGAGCAGAGACTGGAGCAGCAAACTCTGCCCAGGGAAAAAGAAGAGGAGGATACATTTAGGCTGAGGCAATGCCATGCCCAGAGACACAGAGTTGTGAAAGGCCCCGCCATGGTCAGAGACTGTAGGAAGTTCAGTATAACGCATAGGGACACTCTGCAAACTATCATGTCTATAATCTTAGCACTCAACACTAGGACTGCTCTCTAGCAGGTGCTAGGAAATACTTGATGAGAGAACTAGTAGAATGTGTGAAGGGCATTATGTTTGGTGCTTTCATCTTCCCTTTCCCTGTACACCTGACAGCTTTGGTGATGTAACTCTCATTTTTACCATCACTGAAATAGGAGGTTTAGAGAGATTAAGACACAGTAAGCAGAATCAATATTTGAATCCTAAAGTTCAAAACTATAAAATAGACGTGAAGGGGATAGGGCATTCCTAAATTTTGTCTTTTAAAGATCATTTGGAAGGGAAAACTCTTTCTTTGATTTTTCCCATCATTAATCATTAAAGGAAATAAAAGTTTAAGGAAATATCCCTTTTCTTTGCTTTATGCTATTCATTGTATAGAAATGAAATTTATAATTTAGTTGAGGAATTATTCTGTTTATATCAAGAAACATGTAAAAATCTTCCAAATGATAGAAAAGTTCTAAACAGTACTTTATAGAATCAGTAATAGAAAAGCTGAAAGCACCTAACTTCAAGCTGTCCCTTTTCAAGTGGGTCTTTTCACCATCTGTGGTAAAGTGCACTTCAGGCTTCAACCACTATCCACTTCTCCATGATTTCTCCCAGAGGCTGAGGGCACCACTACTGTTGATACATGAATGGCGGGCTTGTTTCCCATATTTCTGAAGGCATAAATTCTTACTGTGTATCATTGAGATTTCTTGTTATTTCTGTTAAATTAGCATTCTTCATAATATTGAGGTGATCTGAATGGACAATGGAAGGATTGTAACCTTGCTGTCCCATAGAAACAAATAGAATTTAGAGCTTCTAAACGGAGTATTAATTGCTGACTTGAGGAGCCACTGAGTAATGGTCACACTTTCACACATTATGAGCCATTTCGCATAGGGAAGATTGTGTGTGTTTTAGGGCAACCTGAATTTTATGTAGCTTTACAGAACTATATGTGTAGCTTCAGCAATTACATGGCATATTTTGTATAGTTTATCAAGTCTGCTGATTACTATATATATATAACATAACTTTTCTGTTATACTTCTGTTCTTTTTGTAGAGGTGATCTAATTTATACTTTATACTTTGTTAAAATCAAAACAAGCCTTTAATTGATAAGCTTTCAGAAATAACATCATCATAAGCCTTTTCTTTCTACCACTTGAATTTGTTTGGTTTTTTTTCCAAACAAATCTTTTCAAGAAGTATATGTATATATGTGCATGTACACACACAATTTCTTTTTAAAGGATTTAAGTTCTAGGGCTAGTTGACCCAGATTTGTTTCACCCCTCCTATCCATTAACTTGAGATCTTGAGAAGTTATCCCAACTTTCTAAGCCTCAGCTTCATCATTTGTAAAGCAGAGATAATAATAATACCTACTGGGATTGTTGTGAGAATTAAATAAAATGATAAAGTGTTTGGCACATAGTGAGCATTCAAGACATGAACGAAAGTATGGTCTAGATATGTGCCCGGAAGTGAGATTGCTGGATTATACGGTAGTTCTATATTTAGTTTTCTAAAGTACCTCCATACTGTTTTCCATACTGGTTGTACCAGTTTACATGCCCTCCATCAATGCAGGAGCGTTCCCTTTTCTCCACACCTTTTCAACATTTGTTATTTGTTGACTTGTTAATGATGGCCACTCTGACTGGTGTGAGGTGGTACGTCATTGTAGTTTTGATTTGTGTTTCTCTAATAATTAATGATGCTGAGCATTTTTTCATGTGCCTACTGGCTAACCATACTTCTTTGTCTATTTAGGTCTTCTGCACATTTTTTGATTGGGTTGTTTGTTTTTTGCTGTTGAATTGTATAAGTTGTTTGCATATTTTGGAGATTAGGTTCTTGTCTGTTGCATCGTTTTCAAAGATTTTTTCCCATTTTTTGGGTTGTCTTTTCAGTTTTTGAATGGTTTCCTTTGCTGTGTAAGAATATTTGAATTCTAAAACTTGACTTTGTAATGATTATATGTATTGTAATGATTATATGCAGGGATTCTGCATGTTCAGGTATATCATAAAGTCAAGTGATACTCTCTAAAAAAACCAGTCCTAATGACTTCTAAAATCAAGACTTCAAAGCAGGTATTAATCTCATTCACTTATTCATTTAGTCATTCATTCATTCAGTAACTCTTTATTGAGTATCTTTTATAGGCTGGGCTCTGTGTGGTTTCTAGGCCTGTGTAGACAAAAAGTGCTCACAACCTTGAAGAGCATGGCCCAGGGAAAGCCAGGCCTGTCCAAAGATAGGTCAAGTAAGTTATAATACAGGTTACAATAGGTATCTTAAGAGTGTGGAATACAGAACAGGTAGTGACAGCACTGCTTGGGTGAGTCAGATATCTGAGGTGGGAATTATAGATGTCCGAGTCTGGTATGAGAGGGAGGACAGTATAGGGGTGGTTTATGTAATGATTCAGCTGCCATTTAGTGACTTAGCTTGGATTATCCTGGAAGCTTTAGGAAGCAGAGTCCTTCCTTCTTTCCTTCCCTCACTCTCACCTCAACTGGCCAACTACATCCAGTATTTATGGGTCAAAGCTTGTCCTCTTGTAAAATGGGAAGAACTTAATTACAAGTTTATGTTCTCATTAGAATAAATATGTGAAGTGAAAAACATCAGAAAATGTGTCATATCAAAATGATTTATTTAATTAGTCACCTGGGGTTGATGTAATAGAACTTTAACAAGTAACATTATAGTGTCTCTTTAATAAATGTTTGAGTACCTATAGTGTGCCAGATACTGTGCTAGGATGGTAATGCAGGTTAATTTTTAAAATCAGTGAACTGAAAAATATCATGTATTGGCTGAATATAGGACAGTATAAACTTGCAAAGAAGAAGTCTCATTTGATAAAGTACAGAGAGCATGTACTCAGACCTCTACCAGGAAGCAAAAAGGGCAAAGTTGTAGGTATTACTTTGGTCATTGCTACCAAAAATCTTTATTGGAATCTTTTTTTGGAAACAACATGAGTGGCCTGTTTTAAGGTTCTGTAAGTTTTTTGCTTTCCTGAGCATTGTATAGACAGATGAAGCTTCACAATGTTTATTCTTGTCAGATTATTGGTACTTCTTAGAGTAAAGCCTGTCTTCTCTCTGTTCTCTAGTATATTATTGTAGCAGATGGCTTTTAATAAAACATGTAGCTAAAGAAAATTTTTTACTCTATTTTAGTGGAGTGTACTATAATTATAATTACTGGACAGTTCCAAGAGGAAATGTTTAAATTGGTATTTTTCTTTTGATCAAATAACATTTAGTGAATATTTAATTGAAAAGTCAAATTATGGTTGTCAGTTATGTATTTTTTATTTGATAAGTTCTCACAACTGAATTAAACTCTGTACATCATCTAGCCAAGTAGATATTTGCTTTTTCTTTACATGGCTTACTTTTTAAAAATTCAGTGCTGTGTATTAGTCAAATAGCACTCAACACTAGTCTTGTTGAGAGGCAGGGCATTGCTTAATTACATTACCGCTCTGTTCTCTGTCATCACCTTGTCTCGTTGTAGGAAATGAATTTTTTGATAGAATGGGGTTAGTCCTGCTGGGTCTGTACCACTGGCATTATAAAAGTCACAGACTCTTGTACTTATATGTTACTCATGTAGCCATAAACTTTATAAAAATTTCTCCAGAAAATTTATTGTTCTTTAGAATTTATTAACCAAGAAAATAAAGGGATAAGGACACTAAAGCATACTCACTGTGTTGTTAATGTAAATGCCTCAAACGTGTAGATACCAGAAGGTCTTCATTAAAGGAAACTAAGAATTATTAAAAGAGATTCTTTAAGAAAATATATCCCCCCCCCCTTTTTTTTTTTGCAAAATAAGGGTGCTGGTTCCTTGCTATGTAATTATACTTTTGCCTATTAGTTTTTTCAAAGAGTAATTTTTATCAGTTTTTCTCAGTTCCTGAGGTCTTTCATTTTCTATCTTATCAATATTGACACCTGCATGTGTAAAAACTACAATTATATATGTGAATATGAGAACTAAAAGTTTTCCCCCAGCACTGATGTTTCTGTAAAAATTTTAAAGTATATTCTTAATTATTTTCATGTATTTAAGTGCTAATGTTCCATTTCTAGTGATAAGAATTTTGTTATTGTTTAAACATAGTAGTTTTGAGGTAAATTAAGAAAAAAATGATTTTCTAATAAATTAGAGTAGGGAAGACTTTTGGGCTACTTTCAACCATAGTTCAGTGGCATAAAAACTATATTTATAGCTATAGAAATAAGTCTAAGAGGAAAGCATATTTTTCTTAAATTTCACAGTTTTCAAGAGTCTGGGATTATAATGTGATTCCTGGCTCCTGAGTTCATAATAGCTTTGTTGGACTTATCTCCACATATTTCTGGAGCATATTTATCTTTTATTGGGTAACATTGTATGATGAGTTTTCTCCAGAGTTTTGGTTTGGCTTAGATTTACTTTTCCATTGAAATTTACATTTAGATATGTTTACCATTAACTTGTGTCAATTCTTAAAAAAGGAAGAGACAGAAGATACCTATGAGGCAGTTACCAATGGTCCATCCGTCTCCCCCCAAATATTACATGTTTCTGTTTGTGTTTTGGTGACAGTTCTATTTTGCAGCTTCTTGCTTAATGACCTCATGAATCTCTCAGTATCTTCTCTTTATTTTTTTGACTCTCTATGGTTTATATTTGTCTCTCCATCATATCTTTCATTCCTTTTAATTAACTACCTCCCTTTCTCAAGTGTTCAACTGTTCATAACGTAGCTCTGAAGGGTGTATTTTTTTGTTGTTGGTTTTCTTTTCTTTTTTTTTTTTTTTTTTTTTTTTTTTTTTGATTTTTGGGCCACACCTGCGGCATATGGAAGTTCCTAGGTGAGGGGTCAGATTGGAGCTACAGCTGCCGGCCTACACTACAGCCGCAACAATGCAATATCTGAGCTGCATCTGCGACCTACATCACAGCTCACAGCAAACACTCAGTACTTAACCCACTGAGTGAGGCCAGGGATCAAACCTGCATCCTCCTGGATACTAGTTGTGTTCGTTACCACTGAGCCACAATGGGAACTCCCTGAAGAGTGGTTTTTAATATTTGTTGTTTTATATTTGCTGGGTTTCATGTTCCCTGTGAATTTCTCGGTTTAGGCTGCTATTTATTCGAAGGGCTTTTAGTTGATTTTTAAACTGACAAGACAGACTTTGTCATCATAGAGAAACTGTCATTTTATTGTACTTTGTATCTCCAAAGTCTAGCATTAGCCCTTAATAAACATTTTTTGAATGACTACATGAATAAAATTCTATAGGTCAGCCCTCCATGATTGGGAAAAAAATAGGGTTTAATATTAAGCATTAAGGAGTTCCCGTCGTGGCGCAGTGATTAACGAATCCGACTAGGAACCATGAGGTTGCGGGTTCGGTCCCTGCCCTTGCTCAGTGGGTTAACGATCCGGCGTTGCCGTGAACTGTGGTATAGGTTGCAGATGCAGCTCGGATCCCGCGTTGCTGTGGCTCTGGCATAGGCTGGTGGCTACGGCTCTGATTCGACCCCTAGCCTGGGAACCTCCATATGCTGTGGGAGCGGCCCAAGAAATAGCAAAAAGACAAAAATATATATATATTAAAAAAAATATTAAGCATTAATTATTAATATTAATGCTATTAAGCTACAGCATTGTAAATGAACAATTGAATTAGAAGTTATGATTTTTTAAAAAATAGAACACTTTGAATTATAGACCAGAGCTGATTAATTGAAGTCTCACTTTTTTCCATCACATTTAATGAATAGCATTTAGGGACCAGACATAAGATTAGTCATTGGAAAGTTGTGTTTTTAATTTATTCTTTTTTATTATAGGATAAATAATTACTTCTCTTGAGCTTATGGGGTTGATATGTAATTGTTAATGTGCACACATGGAGTTCCCATCATGGCGCAGCAGAAACGAATCCATTTTCAGTCTTTGTTGAATTTTGAAAATCATATTGAGAGAGTTCCCATGAAGGCTCAGTGGTAATGAACCCGACTTATATCCATGAAGACATGGGTTTGATCCCTGGCCTCACTCAGTGGGTTAAGGATCTGGCATTGCCATGAACTGTGGTGTAGGTCGCAGATGCGGCTCGGATCTGGCATTGCTGTGGCTGTGGCATAAGCTGGCAGCTATAGGTCCGATTAGACCCCTAGCCTGGGAACCTCCATATGCCATGGGTGCGGCCCTAAAAAGACAAAAGACAAAAAATACATATATATGCACACATAAAGACCCCAAAATATGACACAGAGTATGTCTCCTATTGCAAACTCATCCTAGTTCCTACTTCCTTTTCCATCAAAAAGGAAAAAAATACACTGAATAAATTTAAGGTTATTGTAGGCCTTAGAAAAACTCACTTTCTTTGTGAAATTTCTTGAGCTTCTTCATAAAGATATTAGGTAAATACCATGTTGGGGATATTATTGATGCTGCAAAATATTTTAAGACTTTAAAGCTTTATTTTATAAACTGGCTTTTGGTTTAATTAATGTATTCATTCCATAGAGTGTTTCAAACTAGGTATTGTAATTAATTCAATATGTTGCAATTTTAAAAGAAGAGTTATACCATAACAACTTATGATTCTCACTTGTTTCCTTTATCTTTAATTTTTCCATCATCACAATTTACTTTATCAGTTGTACTTCTATTAAGCACACAATTGACTTTCATATTTTTACATACAAACATTTCCATTCCTAATGGATGATGAGTAGACTAGGTAAAGGTTGCTCAAAACTTTTTTATTCCTGGATTGAAGTATTATATGAGTATGCATACTTTCTTCTGTAAGAGAGAGCTTTCCTTGTTACTTCTGTCAGAATAATTCAATCACATCTACCCTTTAAGAAGATGATCTCTGACATGTTTATAAAAGCTGCTTAATCTTTTAATAGATGACTAATTTTTTGAAGACAGCATCATGAAGGTTTTACCTTTATACCTGGAAAAATGATGTGAAAAGGAGCAGTTCCATTGAACTCTTTAAACCTTCAGTTCTTTTTTGAAAAAGTACAAATGGTAATTTTTAGTTGAAAGCTTATCTTAATTTTTTCTACCCATCTGTCTTGGTCGTTAGGTACTTTAAGTAAGGTTCCATCTTTTCATACAGATTATTTAATCAGAGTCTCTGAGACTCTCTTGCTTTCTGGGGACCTCAGATCTTTACTTTGAAGGGTTTCAAAGCTCAAGTATGTGCAAAGATGATTTGGGTATATTTACAAAATTTCTATCTCATTCAGTCCTATAGAGTTGATCATGCAGTTAAAAGGGAAATTGATCTTTATTACATACTATTAAAAAATTAAGATTTTCTGGGTAATTACAACTATACCAGAAAATTCAATTAAGGAGGCGGAGGTTTTCCCCTAAATAATCTACATGTTCTTTTTTCCTGTTGGGGCTGATGATGTGCCTCTCCACACTGAACTATATTTTTTCCAACTGACTTTTGCTGAGAAAAGACCCTTTCGCATTTGAACTGATAATAGATTATCTCGACCCTGGAGGAAAGGTGACACTTGGTAGCACCATGAGGAGAATCATTGTTCGTCCCAGTGGCACAGTTCAGTCTTATATTAAGTGTTCTGGGACTAATTAACCAGGAAACGACTCTAATTAAAAAGGAAACTGCTCATCAGCTGCCTGCTCAGGATATTTTACAGAGAGAAACTGTAGACTTAGCTACTTGCTCTCTAGTTTCTAGCAACATTCTTTAACTGCTGTCTCCCAGGTAGAAGGGGTCAATTAAGGATTTCTAGCAGATTTTATTGTGTAGTAATAAACTTTGATGTTTAATGGACTTGTTTTCAGACATAAATTTACATAATAACCATGATTCTGGAGTTACAATATTTTGGTTGATTTGCAGGGCTTTTTTTAACTCGTATTCTTATGTTTTTTAAACCCTGGAACGAGCCATGCAATGTAGAGAGAATCTCAGTAGATAACATTTGGGTATGTATGTAGATAAATAAATATAAAAAAACATTTATATGGCATACAAAATCAAAATAAGCATAAATATGTAACAACTATTAATATATCTATTTAAATGTCTTACTGGCATTTCTGTCAGCCTAACAGTTTATTTGGCTAAACTGAAATTGTCTTAGAGAATTACCATGTCAGAGAAAGTACTCAGCAAGGGTATATGCTTTATATATGTGCTATATGTCTCCTTTCCCAGCCTTGTTTGTGTTTGTATGATGATGATTATATCCAGCATATCAGATATTTCTTAATTTCCCAAATAGTAAATTAATTATGAACTGCTAGTAAGAACTTTATGATTGTTCCTAATGTTGCTTTTGTTAATTTTACTTCCTATCTTTTGATATTTGTCCTAACACATGTATAGAAGTTTATTAGTTTTTAAAATGAGCAGATAGATAGTTGGACAACTTCGGTAGATAAGAGCTGGAAAGGCTACCTTTGTAAGGGCCGGAATTGTCGTTCACTCTTCCTTGTGTCTTTCCCACCATCCCGCTCCCATCCATTGGCACATGGTAGACTCAGAGCATGTTTTTATGAAGCTGATTTGAATTATGGCCCTTTGGGGATCAATTTATTCTGTGCTATTATTTCAAACAAGTTATAGTTTAAGATAGTAAACCTTGTGACAATGATTTCTGGCACAACAGAATCTAATGTTTGCAAACTTCATGGCATGCTTAGCCAAGGCAAACATAGCTTTATGAATGAAGGAGCAATTACTTTTTAAATGTAGATGCATTTCTGTTTAGACTTGTAGTTTCTTTAAATAAAGGAAGAAAAGTTGTTAACCCCCAAATGCTGCTTTTATTATATGTGATGCATCTGATGGGAGCAAGACAGTATCTTGAACAAAAACAGTATTAAAGCCAGAAGCTGTAGCTTGTATTCAGGTTTTATATCTGAGCTAAACAGGGTTTTCTTTGAACTTTGGGTAGGTGGATTTGTGTTAGTTTGCATAACTAAGTTACTCAAATGTTCACCTTATTTGAAGTGATCTCCTATGTTTAATACATTAATTTTAAGAATTTATTTAGAAACATTTATTGATTTATCTTTGTGACTTATCTATGGTTAGATCGATTTCAGATAATTGTATTACAAGTTGATATGGAAGTCTAAAACTTTAAATACTCAGCCTAAGGTCAAATGTGTGTCAGAAAGAGAAATTAAAATTGAACTTAGGTATAATTTATTGGTGGCTTCTAACTCTTTTAAAAATGTTTTGCATTGAATATTGCTTGGGGCACAAAGTCATAGAGAATATTTCTTCTTTATGTTGTAATAAAACTGCAGGCTTATCAAAGTTTTCATCAATAAATACTGCCTCCTACCTAAGCATTAAGAGGCAACTTACTAGCTTTCCAAAGCTGACCTTTTGAATGCTGAGGCATGACAGCACATATGTTTTGTTTATTATCTGGGTTGCTCACCACTGTTAATAGCTGCCCTCCTGTGTGTACACATAGCAGTGGATGAAAACTGTGCCTCACTCCAAAATGATGCTGAACTGTTCTAAATTAGGCACTTTTCTTAGGTAAAAGGTTGAGTTCAGATTCAGCAAAGTGGTAGATATTATTTCCATTTATGTTGTTAGTAGAACTCTACGTAGAATGATTTTATTACTATATAAGAAAGGTTCTCTTGGTATTAAATTCCATCCAGTTTGTACCAAATTCATGGGTATCTTAAGTAACTGATAATTCTTGAATAAGGGTCCTCTGGCGGCATATAAATACTTTGGGAGAATAGTTACAATTAAATCATGACTGTCTTTTTATTCTGAAGATAGAAATGCTCTTTAACAATGCCTGCAGCAGTGAAACATCCTTGAAAAACAAGAGAAAGCCATGTCTTATCTTGGTAATTTTAAAGGTTATCTAAGGATTGTATGATGCTTCAGGGGCACTCAAAAGAGTCTTTAAAGAGTGTTTAGTCCCATGAAAATAACTCAGTAAAATTAAATGCCAGCATTATGTCACTTTGATCCTATGTAGAGGATAAACTTAGAATACAATCTAAGTTGCCAATTCTATATCCCTCTGAAAGTTTTGATTTAATCATTTAACACTGTGTCAATTCTTTGATAATCTGTTTTTGGTTTGTTTGCATTCAGTTTTGGCTTTACCACTGCCTTTTTTTCCTTCTTGTCAGAAACATTATCTAGAACAGACCTCAAAATTTAATGGGCATTCTGAATACTGGGGATCTTGTTAAAAAGAAGATTCAGGAGATTTGGGATGTAAATTGAGATTCACATTTCTAACAATCTGATTATGTCAACAATACTCCTAGTCCAAAAACCACACTTGAAGTAGCAAAGGTCTAGGTCCTAGACCTTGAACTCTAAACTGCTTTTTGAAAGAGTTTTTTGTACCATTATTAGCTCAATAAATGAGTGTAATTTTCCTGGTTTATTTTAGTTAAGAAAGATAAATACGCTAAAATCTCACAATGTAGTTTACTATTGACTATAAAACAGTTTTTTAAAATGTTTATAGGAGTTCCCATTGTGGCTCAGTGGAAACAAATCTGACTAGTATCCATGAGGACGCAGGTTCGATCCTTGGCCTCACTCAGTGGTTTAAGGATCTGGCGTTGCTTTGAGCTGTGGTGTAGATCACAGACATGGCTTAGATCTGGAGTTGCTGTGGATGTGGTGTAGGCCAGTGACTACAGCTTTGATTTGACCCCTAGGCTGGGAACCTCCATATGCTGTGGGTATGGCCCTAAAAAGACCAAAAAAAAAAAAAAAAAAGGTTTATAATCATGGATAGCCTTCATTAATAGTATACAGATGGACAAATGAGACAATATAGTTTAAAAACCAAAAAGCTATACAATAGTTCCTTATCAGAATACTATGTAAATAAATATAAAGTAGGTTAAATATAGTTGCCTTATAAAGTTTATGGTTTTTTCCCCTAATTTATGCTTTATATAACAAATAAATAATGTGATACTTAGCTTTTACTTGATGGGGAAAAAAAATAAAGGAAGGAAAGTCAGAGAATCAGAGAAGTAAAAGATGATTCTCTTGAACAATTTCTCTCTCCTGGGTTTTGGCTGTCCACTTTTCATTTTTGATTCAGGCTTCTTCTTTAATTTGCAAAATGTGTGGAGCCCTTTAGAATTTCCATTTGAGGCTAAAGAACAGGAATTAAATTTTACCTCCATTAATTTTCATTCCTGTACTACTCAACCCATCACATTTAAAATTGTAATACATTTTACTTCCCAGGAAGATCAGTCCTATTTCCCATTTCTTCTGTCGGGTTATGTTGGAGAAGAGTCCTTTAGTGAAAGAGGCAACTACATTAATTTGATCTATTCTGTCATGGAGATGGTAGCTTAACACAAAGTTTAAAGTTATTGAAGGGCTTCTTTTTCTTTTTGGAAATGGATAAATATGTAGCCAGAAAGATACTGTGATAAACAGTCCTCTGGGAAAACCTGGCCAGTACCTTTGCTGTAGAAGTGAAGTGAAATTAAATGCATTAACCTCTTTGTTTGTATTACTGTTTAGAAATCACTCTTAGAAAGAAAACGACTTTAGACGTTATTCATGACGTATTTGATCACTGACATAGATGTAATTATATGAATCTTGAACATACTGTATATTAATCTAGATTATTGATTTAGAGACCGTTAGGTTGAATGTTACTAATTTAATTTGTGGGAGTTCTTTTTAAATGACACTCATCTTTCAATGCATGTTTGGTATTATGCTAAATACCCAAGAGGATTTATAAACTAGCTTTTAATTTTCATTTCTCATATACCTCTCACCTCTCTCTTTTTTGCTTCCTAATTTTGTCTGATTGGCCAGTGTGGATTTGGGGTTTGTTGGGCCTGAAGTGTATATAATTGGGGCATGTAGGGAAAGCTTTTTAAGGAAAAAAAATTTTTCTTTTTGGCAAATTTTACAAAAGCATGTAGTGATGTGAACACATCTCTGGGACACTTCCAGCACAAAATGAAGCTTAATCTAAGCTTCATCTTCTGTCAGTATCTCAAACTGAGAAAATACTTTGTACTTTTTTTTCCCTATCAAAGTATAGTCCAGTATAGTTGGAAGGAGCAAAGTTGGGATTCAGACATGGGCTTTCTCCATCTTCTTTGCTGTTGCTGGAGTCCTAGGTGCATCTTTTTCCAAGGAGGCAATAGTAGTCTTCCCGCTTGCATTTTTTCACATCACGTGAACCACCCTACAGTCTGTTTTCCACATTATGGCTAGACAGCTCTTTAAAAAATCTTTTAGTGACTCATTCAGGATAAACAACAAAATCCAGAGGTTTATTACTGTTTTCACTGTTTTTCATGAAAATCCATGTTTCTCTCTGCTATCATTTCCCTTGAGCCTGAAATAATTTCTTTAGCATTTCTTACAGTGCAGGCCTGTTGGTAACAACATAATTTTCCATTATCTGAAACTGTCTTTATTTTGCTTTTATTCCCAAGGGTCTATTTCCCTCGGGTTGATAGTTTTTTCTTTCAGCATTTTAAGGATATTGTTCCATCACCTTTGGTCTCCATAATTACTGATGAAAGTCAATAATCATTTCAGAGTTGATTTCATGAGCATGTGACTTATGCAGTTGCATAAAGTCTTATACATAGAAGTGCTCTGTGATTGGTTAACTTTTCTGTTCTTGCTGTCTTGAAACTCTTAATAGTTTTGAATAATAGGTCCCACATTTTCATCCTGCACTGATACCCAAAAATTATATAGCTGGTTAGGCATCATTCTTATCATTGTTCCCTGGTATGTAATCTGTTGTTTTTCTTTGGCTGCTTTCAAGATGTTCTCTTTCATTTTAGTTTTCAGCAGTTTGACTATGATATGCCTAGGCATGGTTTTCTTCATGTTAATCCTGCCTGGGACTATAAATCTATAAATTTATGTCTGTCACCACATTTGGAAAAATTCAGGGCATTACTTTTTCAAATGTCTCTTACTCCCCAATTCTTTCCTCTACTACTGAGATTCTAAGTGTTGATATTGTCCCTTCACACCTCTGGAGCTCTTTTTTTGGCAGTTATTTTTCTTCAGATTAGGATAATTTTTGTTGATCTTTCTTCAAGTTTACTTAACCTTTAATTTTTTATCTCAGTTCTTAGTCCAGCCAGTGAATTTTTATGTTTATATTCTAGGATTTTCATTTGCATCTTTTTATATTTTCAGTTTCTCTCCTGGAATTTTTTCTCCTTTTATTCATCATAAGTATGATTTTTCTTTCCATCACTGAGCATAGTTGTAATAGCTTCTTAGAAGTCCATGTCTGATAATTTCAATGTTTGGATCATTTTAAAGTTGGCTCTTAAAGATTGCCCTTTCCTTTGCAAATGGATTAGTTTCCTGGTATTTGTCAAATAGTTTTGGAATTCTTCTGGAAATTGTGAATGTTATGATAGTATTGATTTTTCGTTTTAGCAAATGTTTAACTTGGTTTTACTTAAACTGTAAACTCTATCTTGCTTATGGTGGTCAGCAGCCCAATTCTCAGTTCAGTCCATTTATTTTGAACCTATTAATTTGTAGTCTATCATATATACATTTGATTTGGGGAGGTTACACAGAGACTTGGGCAGATGTTACACACAGAATTTAGGGTTCTCACTTTCTGGCTCTTTTTTTCCCCCCCCCCCTTTTTATTTCCCTTCTTACTCTGTGGCATTTGTAATTACCCTGGGTATTCTCCTTGGTTCCTCAGTCAGAGTAGTGGGCTTTCTGTTGGAACTTCAGCCACCCTGCATCACATTGTAACTTTGGCCTGCCCTCAGGTCGAAGCTGCAAAAATGCAAACTCATCTCAGCTATTCCCTCTCTCCAAGTTTGAACTACCTTTCCAAAGTATGCCTGCTCTTTTTCCTCTCTCTAGAACCCTCAGTGAGTTGTTTTTCTGTATTTATTCTAGAGCTTATATTCTAGGGCTTACCCTGTCATACCAGAAGTGTAGCTCCTGTATGTATCAAGCTTTAGTATTTTCAAAGGGAAGCAAGAGTAAGTCTTCTGAGGCTTATTGCATACTGTGCCAAGATGGTAGAAATTTTATAATTTTTAAAATTATAGTATTAAATTGTATTTAAATTAAACTGTTGATGATATATGATAATGACAGCTAAATTTTTGAGTATTTATTATTGATTATATTAACTCATTTAACCTCATTTACCCTATGAGGTTTCTATTAAAGCACAAAGATTTTACATAACTTGCACAAAGTCATAGTAAATAGTCAAGCTGTCTGGTGTAAGAACACATGCTTTGGATTACTTTTCATAAGATTAAAAGAGCTCTCTGTGTTTCTTTCAGTTTGGAGACTTGTATATTGTAACTGTAACAAACAAGTGTATCTTCTCTGTCTATTGGGTGAAAATTGCCTTGTGTAATCTAGGGTGCCTCTCCCTGATTAAAAAGGATCATTAAGATTTAAGTAAATTTTTTTTTTTTTTTTTTTTTTTTTGACTGAGCCCATGGCATGTGGAAGTTGCTGGGCCGTGGATCAAAACACGCCACCGCAGCGACCCAAGCTGTTGTAGTGACAATGCTGGATCCTTAACCCGCTGCACCATAGAACTCCTTAAGTAATTTTTTTTTAACATATGAACAACTTCCAAAAAAGTTTTAAGAATAGAAAATTAAATTCATAATGACAAGAATAATCATTTATATTTATTTCATAGCTGTCAGTCCGTTTGGGTTATTATAACAAAACACTGTAAAGTGGGTTGCTTGTAAACAACAGAAATTTATTTCTCGTGGTTTTGGAGGCTGTGAGTTCCAAGATCTTGGTACCAGCAGATTAAGTGTCTAGGAAAGGCCCACTTCCTACTTCAGAGATGGTACTTTCTTGCATTGTGCTAACATGGTGGAGGGGGATGCTTTCTTAGATCATATTTATAAGGTCACTAATCACTTCCTAAGGCTCCATTTTCCTGTAAGTATTATAGTAAAAATAGTGTCGTTTTTAGCATACTTTATATTTTTTCCCATTTTGTAAGTATGCTCTTATAAAATATTCAAATTAACCATGAGGGATAAGCAAAACAGTTCATATATCAGGTTTTTTTACACATGAGAAATCAAAAGTACAAGAACTTGTTTGTATGGGGGTACCTATTGATATTGATAAGATCTGAAGCGTTAGCCTAGATCTCCAACACTAAGTTCTGGATCCATTCTTCTGTACCACACTATCTTCTTTTGCTTCTAGAAGACATGACCATGCTGGTATAGAATATACACTTATCTCACAAACATTTTTACACAGTATCTTTAGATTGCACCTGACATTGTGGGAAGCACTGAACATGTTATTGAAATGGCAGATAGTGAATACAAACAGATATTTTGTCACTGCCTCCTAATATCTTTGGATTTTTCATTATTCTCTTCTGGAAAATATGCTTATGACTAAAACTGCTTTTTCTTTATTTCAGAATGAAGTGGTAGTATTTCCAAAATGCTATGTATGTATCTATACTTTGAATTTTGAATCAACTAATAAAAAAATTTAAAAGACTTCTGGGACAGAGGGGCTATTTAAATGTTAAGCAGCATGCAGTGGGATAAAAATGCATTATAAATATTTATATTTAATATTTCTTCTAAAATCCCTTTTTATAAGTCTTTAGAACATTTCTTTGTTTGCTCCTTTCTCTCCTCTTTTCTCTCCTTTCCTTTCTTTCCTCCCTCTCTCCCTTCCTAGGATAGAGTACTGTTCTGTAAAAGCTATATTCTATCTTCTGCCAAGCCCTCAAATCTAATTTTGGAACAACTTCTGTAGGTAATTTAAGTACAGAAGGCAGGCTAAGTGTTCATTTTACTTTTGATTTATATATGACATCTGTTTAGAGCTAAACTTTCTCTTTTTTCAGAAATAGGAAAAAATTATTTTGGGATATATAGGCCAAAGGCAAATGATCTGAGAAGTAAGCATCCTTGTTCCTAAAAGAAAAATCACTTCAGTTTATAAGAAAAAATATATTTGACCAAAACCAAAGGATTTCAAAAAGAGAGCATGGTGTATAGTAGACTTTCAAGAAGTTTACTGAATGATGAATAAAGAAAAATACATGTATATATTTTTATGGCCTACCTAGAATATAGGATATATCTTTTTCTTTCTGGCCTATTACCAAAGAGAGATTGTAAAATTTCTGTGTTCAGTAGTGTCCTAGAACAAGAAGATGTGCTTATGGTGTGAAAGTAATAACATTTATGTGTCTTATTCTCAGACTTCATGCCCTTAGGATAAGTAGATACTGGCTTCTAGTTTAACTTATGCTACTTTTCTCTTCTCAGCCTGGCATTTTAAATCAGTGAACTTCAGATTTAACCTTCATTTTTTCCTCTCAAGTCCATGTCATTTCTGTATTTTGTTAGTTATTAAATGCTTTTTGATAGTGGTAAAATACACGTTGTATTGACTTTTAGAAACACTTTATCATATACTTTTCAAACTTTAAGACATTTTAGGCAAGTATACTCTACCATATTTTAAATAAATAAATAATAGCAATATGTTAAATCAAAATTGCTGGAAAAAGGTGCTGAGTAACTTCAACCCCATTCAATAATCTTGAAACCTATCCTCCTTCCTCTCTCCCTCCCTGTCTTTCTAATGGCTGCACCTAGGGCATATGGAAGTTCCCAGGCCAGAGACTGAATTTGAGCTGCAGCTTTTGCAATGCTGGCATCCACAGCACCAGACCAAGGATTGAACCTGCACCTCCTAAGCCACTGCAGTCAGATTCTTAACCCCCTGCACCACAGCAGAAACTCCAGAGTCACATTTTATGAAGTGCCTTATTGCTATTGTGAAATAAAAATAGGGACAAATTCTAGTCTTCAATGCATTTTATTGACCTCATCATTTATGACACGCCTTTATGTTCCATTTGTGTGCATGATTGATACTTTATTGTCATAATTAGTGTTATTAAAGTGTAGTATATAATGGAATGCAAGCTTCTTGGGGAATTAAAATAATACAATAGGATTATAATTTAACATTTAGAGCAGAATGGTTAGATCACCTTTGTTGGTCAGTGTAAGCAAACTTTCTACCTTCTTTTCCTCTCTTTCTTTTTTTCTGTTTCATTTGATAGGGAACACTGTTATGAGCTGAATATTATTTGAGATGTGTAGGTTATCAGCCACAGCATTGGGAATCTTTTTGTCATGTTGAGTTTTTTCATTGGAATTTGTTATGGCATTTGCTGTAAATAGGATTTGACCTGTATAACCAGCAGATACTGTAGTATGTTATTCTTCATTAGTAGTTTCCTATAATTTTAGGTCTACAGTCTTTGTGTTCTGGTCCACACTTACCATATTCTTAATACGCATTGCTTTGAACGTAGAAAGTTTTAAGGCTCTTAAGAACTCTAAAAAAGCATCTAGTGTTGCTAGTGCATGCTTCATATGGTAAAAATCTCATTTTATAAATGGGACAGATTAGGCATGTGGGCCTGGGAGAAGTCAAGTGACTTTCTCCAGATCATGCAGTGAATAAGTGAACTAGAGCTTTTTTCTCTCATTTCCAGTAGTGTTTGACTAAGACATGAAGAGTATTTACAGCTATAATATTCAGAATTCTCCACAAACTTGAATTCTTGTGAAAAGCCCCCAAAATAATTAGGGGCAAATCACATATAACCTAATACTTTTAATTTTAATAGATTAAAAAATAACTAAAACAGAAACAAACACCTTAGTCTGATTGTCCTGTCTACTATCTTATGTTAACAGTGGGGTTTAGACCAGTGTTTTCCACAGATGCAGTTAAGCCTCGCTTAGTAATTGACATTTTTCTCTTGATTCTGTTCATGTTGGTTAAACTTATTTTATGCAAAGTTAAAATTAATAAATGTAAATATATTTTAGGGGTTTTGGATAAATAGTTTGAAAATTTCTTAAATTTTTCTATCACTCATTTTGTGTGCAGACAAAACCTTAATTGTAGTAGTTCCATGTATCTAGTCTATTAGAAAGCTCAAAAGGATTAGAGTTATAGTTGTAATTAATTCCATCTACTTAGAGGAAAGAAACTTTATTAGTGGAATAACATGTATCATTGTAATTGTTTTTGCTCAAAAGGCATAATTTTATTGTATGTTACAATCAATTAGCCACCATCATTCTTAAGAAATTCTGTAAGAACTACTTCATTTTTAATACCTTTGCTCTTGAATAACACCAATAATTTCATTTCCCTTGGGGCATACAGCTGTTTCCAGCCTACTCAGTGTCATGTCAGGGCATAAAATCATCTTGACAGAAAGTTCTAAATTATAAATAGTCCCATAATGACATTCAGCTTGGGCGGTACATTTATAAAAGGAGTTATTAAAGAAAATGTCATTCTAACCCATTAGTATAACTAGAATCCCTCACATTTCTGCAGCCGTCTTTTGGTACAAAAATTTGATGATACTTGCAAGTGTACACATTAAACAGGACTGTTAAATTTACACTATAAAGACATAGGGATGTTGGAGAAATGGTTTCCTAAAATTTTCTGAAACTTTTTCTGTCACAAATACATCTTAATACATGTCTTCTTCGTGTGATAACTGCAGAAAGACTGAACTCCCAAAGTTTTGAAATTATCCATTCATAACACTGGAAATATAAGCTAAAAGAAAAAATGATAAAAATGTGTATTTATGTGATAAAGGAAAAACAGATTCAGAGATTAATTTATCTCGTTATCTTAGAAGCAACTTCAGAATATTGGGTATTGAATAAAATGCCATGAGCACTTTTTTCCTAATGTAAGTATTGATTGCAAATTACTTGATGTTAGTGTTCTAACATCATACCCAATTAATACCCAATTAATAATGATAATAATAATACCCAATTAATAATACCCAATCAATACCCAATTAATGCTACCTTACTGGCACATTTAAATCCTATGGTAATCTACTTTTAACCCAAGGCATATTTTTCTTTGAACAAAATTATATTTTTTCCAAAAATATTCAATTTTAAAGTAACTATATTTCTATAAATCACCCTTCTGTTTTATCCTGCTCGTGTATCAGATTATCTTGGCACCTGAAGGTAAGGTTAGGTAAGAGAGTGTGAATAGGAAAAGCAGAGGAGTCTAACATTTGTAATATGAGTTCATGTTCACAGCTACACTCACAAACTTTAGCCTGTGTTATGGTCATCACTCTAAACATCTAAAGCATTGTGGTTAGGGTTAGATTACCAGAACATTGTGTGTGTGTGTGTGTGTGTGTGTTTGGTGTGTGTGTAACACACAATGTACACAACATTCGTTTTATTTAAACTCCTATCCCCCAACTCACGAGTTTGTAAACATTGTTGCACGGTGCTGCTTAGTGGGCCCCAAATTACCCAAACCCACTGCTGATTCTTACTTCAGCCTTATAATTCATCTTTTAATCACCTGTTCTTTGATCTCCAATCCTTCTCAAAACAGACATTTTCTTACCAAGCTTCTGCCAGTTTAGCAACATTTATTACTCTTTTAGGCATGTCTTGAAAACAGCGTAATGGATTTATTCTTTCCTTTCTCAATTTCTGTCCCTTAAAAGTGATTTCTGTCAGGGGTTCAGTATTATGAGTTGTTCCCTTTGCTACCTAATCACTTTAGCCACTTAGCTTTGAAACTGCCTGGGTGAAAAATAAAGTTGTGCTGGCAGAAGTGGGTCAATTCATTTGATTTCTCTTTTTCCTCATTCCCCCATAACATGACCCAAGGATGATGAGACAGTATAATATTTTTAGCTTTCTTTTTAAAAGCTTTATATTCTAAATGAGTTTAAGCCACCTTATTTTCTGGTATTTTAAGAGAATCATGCTGTTTATTCTAGATTAGACTCCACATTTATGAAATAATCTTTTCCATTGATATTCAGCAGGAGAGGAACACAAATAACTCTATTTGATTTATTTAGCAAATATTATTATCTTCTATTATGTGCCAGGCGCTGTGCTTGCCACTCAGGGTAATAGTGATAGCTGTGAAAGATATTTTCAGAGGAGCTCATCATCTAGTGAAGAAGATGGTTAAATATACTTAAGCGCTTTTCTGGGTTGGTGAATTAAGTTGACAAGTAAATATTTCAGGTCCCTGCAACAGAATCTTAATGAGCTTTAGGTTAATACATGCCTGGTCTGAGGGTATGAGGGTTTTCATTTCATTCCTTTCTGTTGACATTTCCTCACCTATCATGTTTTTAATGATATCTTGAGTAAGCTATACAGTATATTTATAAATTCAGTAATGTCTATTTATAAAGCGTTATGAGGTCTTTAGGGAGAAAGTTCTAAATAAAAAGAATTCTTTTAACATACATGTTCTGAGTATCTATGATTGAAGCACTATGTGTTAGATTCAATGAGCGATATAAAGAAAAATGAGACAGTTGTCTTAGGTCTAGGAGCTGACAGTGCAGTGCATGGGGTGGAAGTATGTTATGGGGGAAGTTTGTGGAGGAGGCAGTGGTAATAAAAACACTTCTTTAGTACTATCATGTAAAAGTAAATGTATGTGTAAATGAGCATCTTTTTTTTTTTTTTTTTTGTCTTTGTCTTTTTGCCATTTCTTGGGCCGCTCTCATGGCATATTGAGGTTCCCAGACTAGGGGTCTAATTGGAGCTGTAGCCACCGGCCTCCGCCAGAGCCACAGCAACGCAGGATCTGAGCCACATCTGCAACCTACACCACAGCTCACGGCAACGCCCAGATCGTTAACCCACTGAGCAAGGGCAGGGATCGAACCCACAACCTCATGGTTCCTAGTCGGATTCGCTAACCACTGCGCCACGATGGGAACTCCCCTAAAAGAGCATATTAATGATAATTATATTCTATCTTATAACTCTTTTCCATCTTTTCATATGATTTGCAATTGGATATTTTCCACAAGCTTGGTAGACACTAAGCTCAAAAATTGTTAATTTGTTACCAACCTAGTTAAAAGTTTTCCTTAACTTTGTTTCCCTTTCACTTGTATTGCCACAGTACCTAATTTGAATCATATGCCTTACCATTTTATGGGGAAAGAAGTTCTCAATGATTTCCTTCCACCAGTCTTAACTATAAATATTATTTTAGTTATGGATGACTAAAATATGTATCATGTGATTAAAATTGAATATAAACTCTTTGTACTTTTAGCTCTTGTGACCATAATAATTTTAATGGAATTAAAGTATAAAATCCATTAAAATGTAGCTTACAGTATTAATTTAATGTTATGGGTAAGGTTGGTTTTTTTTTGTTTTGTTTTGTTTTGTTTTGTTTTCCTGAGATGGAATTGCTGCTTACAGTGTACATGTGACCCTAACAGTTATAACACTGGATTGTTTGCACTCTGCATACTTATGGGGCCATGTGCCTTCAGATGACTCAGTTTTCCCAGCACACTTTTCCATCTCACTGAAAAAAAAAATGTATTTGTATGGTGTGGTGTTGGGTCCCGTGACCTTCACTTGGTACATCATTTGCATATTAAACCTCTTTGCGTTCTATTTTCTCAGCCTGCACAAATTACCAGCTACTTGGCTGCAACACAGTGGTAAATGTTTCAACAAATGTTGGCACTGGTATTTAATAACAATACTTTGTTATGAGATAGCAGTTAGATGATCAGAATCTAATTCTAGTAAAACTTTTAGTGTGTTGTGGAAATAAAAATTAAAAAATAAAAAATGTTATAGAATATTCATGGACCACTAAGGATACACTCTCAAAGATTCCTTGGACTCTAGTTTAAGAAAGATTATAAAATATATAATGTATACATATATACATAGACTTTATATATAGCATAAACGAGTAGAAATCCAACAACTTATAAAATTAATCATACAGGTACTACTACATGGATATAAATTACTGCATTGTTAAATATAATCAAATTAACTATTGACTGATTTACTTTTATTTTATACATACAGTCTAAATACTTAGTACAACTATGTGACATTAAATTAGGCTCTTTTTCTTTCTTTCTTTCTTTCTTTTTTTTTTTTTTTTTTTTTTTTTTGGCTTTTTAGGCCCACACTGGTGGTATATGGAAGTTCCCAGGATTGGGGTTGAATTGGAGCTGCAGCTGTGGGCCTACACCACAGCCATAGCAGCGAGGGATCCGAGCCGCATCTGCGATGTACACCGTAGGTCATGGCAATGCCAGATCCGTAACCTACTGAACGATGCCAGGAATTGAACCTGCATCCTCATGGATACTAGTTGGGTTTGTTAATGCTGAGCTATGGTGGAAACTCCTTCTGGTGTTTTTGAATGTTTCTATTCTTTTTTTTGTAAATGTTATAAGAGAGGAGTTCCTGCTATGACACAGTGGGTTAAGAATCCAACTTCAGTGGCTTAGGTTTCTGTGGAGGCACAGGTTTGATTCCTGGCCTGGCAGTGGATTAAAGGATCCAGTGTTGCTGCAGCTTGGATTCAATCCCTGACTAGGGAACTTTCATATGCCATGGGTGGAGCATAAAAAAAATTATAAGAGATAAGATTATGTTGGATGATACTAATAAGCAGGGGTTAAGAATATAGTAAGATACTACAAATCATTCAAATAAAGGACAATAACATTAATTGTAATAAAAAGCAGTAGAGTTGCATTGGCCTCAGGATCAAAATAGTAGTTGTCACCAGTCATTTTCTTTACTGAGTAAGGTAGATAAGGAAAGAGTTTGTGCTTCTGTAATCATTGTCTTTCTGTAGAGTTATCAGACTATTGTATATACAGGAGGCTTTACTAACCAACAGGTACTGCAGCTCTCCTTTTTTAAGTGTAAGGCAAATAATGGCCTTCCTTCCCACTGAGCCCAGGCTGAGCTTCATGAGCCCTCATCACTAGCTCACAAGATAAATCACTGCTAGTTTGAAAATAAGCCAATGATTTTAGGGGAAAAATACTAAAAAGCAGATGGCTATAAATAAAACAGAAGGGTATCAAGGAGTCTATTCCCAGCCAATTCTCTTCTGTCCGTAAATGCCGGAAAAGTGCTGTGTTAGCACCATATGTTACTACATTTGTTACCTGAATCTTGCTCATTAGTTATTGGAAGGGAACAAATGAAACTTTGAAAATAAAGACTTACCTTGTTTTTCTAAGATAAAATAAAGCATGTTAATCTGAAGTTTTAGTTTCCTAATCTGGGCATCTCTGAGAAAATCATAAATTTTGTTACATTTTGGTTCAAATCCTTCAAAGATCTTACCACTGATCTTTATAAATAGGACCTTCATGAATTTTCTCTTGATAATCTCATTACATTCCTCTGTTGCACTTTACATTTCAGTGATGGTTACCTGTTCTAGCCCTTCTCTACTAGACTGTGAACTCTATGAGGAAAAGTCTCAGAACCTTGCACAATACCTAGCATGCAGTAGGCCTTCAGTAAATGTTTAAATTAATTGAACTCTAATTTGGTGACTCTGGGCAAAATGCTTTGGCAGTGAGTAAATTTTTTCCACTTTTAGTTTATTCTAGAATAGAGCAGTGAAGACTAGAGCTAAGAAGCAAGTTAGAAAACCAGAAAATGCAGATTTTGTGCCAACTCTGAATCATTGAGTTCAGTTCAACATGCATTTATTGAATAATCAACATTTCCTGCTGCTCATGAAGTTTGGTAACTTGTATGGTTAGCAGAGCCACGTTGTTTAATATGTATAGAATGAAGAGAGGAATATAAGGGATGTAAGAAATGCTTCAACTGTTGTGCTGAAGTTTGTGTTTCTTGTTTTTTTTAATTTGGACTCCAGAGACAACTTGTAAAGACAAGAGCATGAGTACTTCAAATTTTCTTTCGAAAACTGAGTCATAGATGTTGCATTTCAAGCCAAGTAAAGGTTTGATTATTTTACACTTCATGGCTTTTTAAAATTCCAGTTGCTATAACAACTTTGATATTTCTTTATTATTTTTAGCACTTCAGTTGCCATAACAATAAGATATCTTAAAAAATAGCAATTTTCTTTTATAAGGGAAAAATCTCTTTCAATTAAAAATGAATTTAATCAACATTTCTTTCCTATAATGTGAACCCATTATTTAAGATGTAATTGTGCTGTTCTGTTTTCATATAATTTTAACAGACTTTCCCAGAAAATATTTTAAGGTTCAACTTTTTCCTCTGTTTTTTTATTGTACAAAAATTAAAGAGAGGTGGCTGTAATGGACCCATTCTTAGATATTAGTATTTGATGGGATTTCATTGATCTAAAAATCTCATTAAACAATTTAATTTCCAGATTTGTTATTTAAAGTAAAAGAAGAACATGATTGATGGGTAGCTCTTACATCAACCATTTAAGAAAGCTTAGGTTTTCCTTCTCTCACTCACTATCTCTCTCTTTTTTCTATGGCTGCACCTATGGCACATGGAAGTTCTCTGGCCATGGTTCGAATTGGAGTTGCACCTGAGGCCTACGCCACAGCCATGGCAACATGAAATTCAAGCCACATCTGCAGGCTACACCACGACTTGTGGCAACGCCAGATCCTTAACCTACTGAGTGAGGCCAGGCATCAAACCCACATCCTCATGGACACTCTGTCAGTTCTTAACCCACTGAGCCACAGTGGGAATTCCTCCGTTTTTCTTAAGTTATTTTGAAGTGTATTTATGTCTATTATCATATTAAAATAGTTACCGCCTCACTTACCTAGCAGTAACTGACAGCTCAGACCTGAGCTATGGCACTTTACTTATAGAGCAATACTTCTGTTTACTCTTTGATGAAAAATTCTTATAAACTTGGTTTCTGCTATTTAATCCTCTAAAAAAAATTAAAGATAGCAAATTAGAAGAGGAAGGAAGAGTACTGCTCTATTTATATAGTGTCAAAAATATAAGGAGCTGTATATTCTTTTCTGTGCAAATGGAGTCAGAAAATACAGGGAGCTATATGTTCTTTTCTAGGTACCTAGTTACTTGTAGAAATTTTTAACAAGCCTCTTTAAAAATATATGTATATTGAATCAAACAGCTACAAAGGTATGATTTTACTATAAGATAGTTTTCTAATTGGCATTAACAGGGATGATCCCAGCCTACCAGACAAACATTGCTATGTTCAGAATTCTCAATTTAAGACACAGAGGAGCGGATGATACATCTTATAAAGATTTAAATGTAAAATTGAATAAAGTAAAACAAAATTTTTAAAAATTTAAAAAAGGGAAACCTTCAGTTATTGGGATTTGCAGGATCTATGTAGCAGATTTTTATGGACCAAGGTTTGGTAATTTTTATATTACTGTGTGGCTAATCACATAAATTTCCCAAGATGCTTGTTTGGGTTTACATAATGTATTTCTTTTAAGAATGTATTTTTTAAAGGGAATGTTGAGGGAGATGGCAACTCAAGAGAAAAGTGAAGGTATTGTTTTAAATTTCCTAATCCCAACAAATTACTCGTAAGTATGGTTTTTAAGGAGAAATGATTAAACAAAAAGCCTGTTGATATTAAAGAATATGTTTACTATCAGTGAGTTTTGAATAGCTGCTATATGCTTTTCCTGGTTTGTATTTAGTTTCTAATTCATACCAACTTTAAAAGTATTATTTTACCTCATTTTTGCAGAAGGAAACTGAGACATTTGGAGAGAATCATGTACTCAAGGCCTCATAGTTAATGACTGCTGCAGCCAGTGCTAACGCAAATCTGGCTCATTCTAAAGCTTTATTTTCTTCTCTAGGTCATGGTCTTTCCTAGACTTCAAACTTAATAAATATGCATTAAAGGTAATAATGTGACCTGGAGAAAATGGAAAGATCATACTGTTTCTGGCTTTATTTTATTGCTTTATGTACTGTTTTTGCCCAATTAATTTTATTTTAATTAATATTTTATATTTGTGAGTTTCCCCTACTGAGTTAAAAATGCACATAAATTAGTATTTTCTTTGTCCATTTTCCTTTGTGATTGACTAAAAATAATGGATTCTCTCAAAGGTTTTACTTTCTCAGCCAGTTGTCGTAGATCCTAGCTAGCTAGGGCAGTATCAGAGTGTTGTGTAACTGACATTTAATAAGAAGCCTTTTCTCACTCAGTGTCTCACTTGCATCTGGGCTGTTGTGTCTGTGAGTACAAACACTGAGCCATGAGTCAGGTATAATGATTGAGAGAGTGTGAAAGTAGACACGGGCTAAATGTACTTATTCTGTCCAGCAGTATCTGTTCTTTTAGACATTTCAGTAGCCCTCATTCTTGATGGGATTTTGCTTAGGAGGATTCTGGTGTTTTTCTTTTTAAACATCAATATATATGATTTGCTGGCAGTTCCTTAAAATTCACGCCAGTGTTTTAACTCTCTAATTTGATGGTTTTGTACTGAAATGAGGGCACTTGGAATAAGCAAATGTAATTATCTTTATCATTCTCCTAGGCTATAGCTTATATATAGATGAAATGCACAGATCTTAAGTGTTACATTTTGGTATGTTTAACATATATGCATGCATATAACCCACAGTTATTAAAATACAAAATGTTTTCATCATCCCTGAAGGTTTCCTTATACCTCTTGCCAGTAAACACACATACACACCTCTGAGGCAACTATGTTTTGATTTCTTTCATCAAAACTTAGTTGTATCTGTTCCAGAACTTCATTGAATGGACATATCACAATTTGTTTATCCATTCCCTGTTGATGAAAGTAAGGGATATTTCTAGTCTTCGGCTATTAAAAAAAAAAAAAAAAGCCCACTATACAACATTTTTATACAAGTCTTTTATAGATATATGTTTTTATTTGCATTGGATAGGATTGATGGATCATAGGCTAGATTTGTTTGATGTTATAAAAAACTCCCAAACTGTTTTAAAAATTTCCAAACTGGGCCATTTTACATTACCACTAGCAATTTATGAGAGTTTCAACTGTTCTGTATCTTTACCAACATTTAGTTTTTAGCAATGGCTTAATTTTATCCATTCTAGGGGCTGTATAGTGGTATCCTATTGTGATTTTACTTTGTCTTTTCTTTTTATTTATTTTATTTATTTATTTATTTATTTTGACTTTTTGCTATTTCTTGGGCCGCTCCCACGGCACATGGAGGTTCCCAGGCTAGGGATCTAATCGGAGCTGTAGCCGCCAGCCTACGCCAGAGCCACATCTGCAACCCACACCACAACTCACGGCAACGCCAGATCGTCAACCCACTGAGCAAGGACAGGGATCAAACCTGCAACCTCATGGTTCCTAGTCGGATTCGTTAACCACTGCACCACGACGGGAACTCCAACTTTGTCTTTTCTTAATGACTATTGATACTGAGTATTTTTTTTTTTTCATTTTCTTGAATGTCCATCTATGTATCTTCCTTTGTGAAGTGCTTTGTTGGTATTTTCCCATTTTTAATTGGGTTATTTGCATTTTCATTAACTGTAGGAGTGCATTTTGTATTTTGGATGTAGGTTTTTTGTTAGATAAATGTTTTACTGGTATTTTCTCTCAGGCTTTTGGCTTGCTTACTGATTTTCTTTTCTTTTTGAAAAGCAGAATTTTTATTTTAAGTATATTTATTTTTTGTGTTTATATCTATGACCATTCAAATAAACTTTTGTGTACAGTATGAGGAAAGGGTCTATGTTTATCTTCCTCCAGTTATTAAAACTTTTCTAGTACTCTCTACTGAAAAGATTTTCTTTTTTTCCTTGACTCGTTTTAGAGTCTATTCAAATTCACTTGGTAATTTTGGGTTTATTTTTGGTCTATTTGTTCTTTTAAGTAATCCGTTTGCCTGTGCTCATGCCAATCTTGATTATCATGGCTTTATAGAAAGTCTTGAAATCAGGTTGTGCCAGTCTTCCATTTTTTTCTAATCCTTCCTTAAGATTGTTTTAGCTATCCTGGGTCCTTTGTGTTTAATATAAGGTCTAGGATCAACCTCTTAGTTTTACCAAAAACCTAGTTGGATTTTAATTGCAATAGCAATAAATCTATAGATCAATTTGAGAAAAACTAACATTCGTAACAATATGGAGTCTTCTCATACATGAAGATGGTATAGATCTCTCTCTCCCAGTTCCTTGGGACCTTTTCATTTTTCTCAGTGACATTTTGTAACTCTTAGGGTAGAGGTCTTACACATCTTTTTTAAAATTTATTCATGTTTTCTGTGTTTTGAGGCTATTTAAAATAGTTTATTGTTTTAAATTTTCATTCATTGTTGTTTGTTCCAAGTGTATGGAAACTCAGTGATTTTTGTATATTAACCTTGTATTCCGACAGAATTTACTCATTCTAATGGGCTTTGGAGTAGTTTTTTGGGGGTATTTCTTCTGTATACAGTCAAGTATTGCTTTTCTTTTATTACTTAACTGTTTCTTTGTCTTGCCTGTTATGCTCATCAGGATCCCCAGAACACAGTACCTGGAAGCAATGAGAACAGACCTCTTTGTCTTGTTCCCAGTCTTAAGGAAAAAACATTTACTCTTTCACCATTATGTATCATGTTAGCTGTAGGTTTTCCTGGGGAGTGTCTTTGTGAGGTTGAGGTTTTTCTTCTGTATTGCCACTAACTTAACATTTGTTAAGTATTTTTAATTGTCAGTGACTTGCCATGTAGTAAAATTAACTTATAAACTTGTTTTCTGCTCTTGAGGGGTCACAAAATCAGTGAATTTTAATATATGCCACTTCAGAGGGTTTATTTTTTCTTTAGCACTGAAACAAAGTTGCTTTGATACTACACCTGATAGTACATTTAAAACTCTACACTTTGATACTACATTTTGCAACATTTGTCATTCTTTTTTTTCTTTTTTTTTTTTTTTGGTCTTTTTAGGGCTGCACTTGTAGCAGGTATATGGAGGTTCCCAGGCTAAGAGTCGAATCCGAGCTGTAGCTGCTGGCCTATACCACAACCACAGCAAGGAGGGATCCAAGCCACGTCTTCGACCTACACCACAGCTCAAGGCCAGATGGCTGACCCACTGAGCAAGGCCAGGGATCGAACCCATGTCCTCTTGGATACTAGTTGGGTTTGTTAACTACCAAGCCACGATGAGAACTCCCTGTCATTCTTGAAATGATAAATAAACAATCATTATCTCATACTAGATATGTTTTTTCAAAGCAGTTTTTTTCAAATATATTGAATAGGGCTTATGTGGAGGTATAGGTGAATAATATTGACCTTAATTTGAATAGATTAGGAGGCTAATTATATCCCCCCCCGTTATTTGGCCATATGTTTTACAGCTTTCTAGTGAAGCTTGTATGTCATACAAGGGACTGTAAGGAACTTTGTATACTCAAACTTTATAAAACTGGCTATTAGTGTTTTTCTGTCTTCTTATAGACTTCTCAAGCTATTATATATGCTTTGTATTAAAACTATACTAAACACTTATTTGTTCAGCTCCTTTTCTATGCCCAACACTGTAGTGAGGGCACTTGAGATATAGTGAGAAACAAAACAGTTGCTCCCCTCATGAAGCTTGTGATCCAGTCAGGAAGACAAAACTGAACAAAAATAGATTATAAACTATAAGTGTGGGAATCTGGTCTAATCCAGGAATTCAAGTTTGGTTTCTCTGACGAAGAAGTAGTGTTTGAACTGAAGCCTGAAGATTGTATCTGAATGAGCTAAAAGAAATGTGATGACATATTAAGCAGTGGGTACAAATATCCTGTGGCAGTAGGAAACATAGCAAATATGTGTGTGTGGGGGGGAGGGTGGATTATGGGAGAAAGAATCAGTTTAAGTAATCCTAAACAATGTAGAAGTTAAATTGGATAGATACTTGGAGACCAGATTTTATAGGATCTGTTAGGATTTTATCCTAAGGGCAGTGTGAAACACTGAAGCATTGTAAACGGAAGTGATGTCATCTGGTTTGCATTTTGGAAAGAATATTCTCTGTTTTGCACATAAGTGATTAAAGAGAGGTCACAGACAACTCAGGAAGACCAGATTGGAAGCACTGTAGTGGTCCCATACAACTTGATGTGGACTCTAGCTTACTTAGGGCAGTGACAGTGGAGATGACGAAAGGTTAACAGATGGGAGGAATAGAAATAGGCAAATTCTGAATCCATACACCTTTTCGTTCTTTGAAGAAATATGCTTTAAAAACTTTTTACTTTATGCTACATTTGCTTTTTATGATACTGGTTGTGCCTTTCTCCTTGACAGTGACTGCCTACTGTTTATCCCATTTACCATTGATGGCTAGTGATCCTCTCTTCCTTTGTTGTTTAGATCTTATTGAGTAATTGCTGGAGTTGCTTAGAGTCTAATAATGAAATATTGGTATATATAAAAGAGCGTATGAAACATATTCAGGTATAAATGAAAATTTCCACATCTGTGATGCATCATGTCCAAAAGTTATACAGATTTGGCTGTTAGAAGTAATTCTGAAGTAATGCCAAATAATAATTCCTCTTAGATACTTCACAACTAGCATTCATCAGTTGAAAAAGAGAGGGGAGCAGTTGATAATGACTGTAATAAGAATAGCAATAATAAAACACCTAATGATCCCCGAAATGAAGAGAATTATGTCTAGTATAAAAACAGAGTGCTTTATGTCATGAGCTATGTAAATATGTGATATTAATGCTCTTGTTATGAGAGCTTCACATTATAAATTAGTTTCTACTACAATTGAATAAGAAAAAGAGGGAAGAAAGGAAGGAAGGTCAGGGGCTAGGAGAAAGAGTCCACTGCAGAAAAGAAGGAAATTATCTTGGTAGAAGAAAAGAAGCTTAGTGAGTCAAAGGTCTGCTTCTTGAACTCTCCTCTCATATTATCATGTATCTTTGGCAGAATGTACAACTGGGGATCATTTACAGTTTTCTTAGACTCAAATTCATAGTATTTGCTGGAAATTAATGTCACACTAAAGTGATCTAGTATTTGAATTTTGCTAAATGAGATTTTTTTGCCATTTCTTTGATTTATAAACTATTACAATTCAAAAACTGAAAAATAATACACAGTCTATACTTTTGAAATGACTTGTTTAGATTTTGGTGTCAAGGTAGCTTTAATAATTAATAGAATTTTATTTTCCAATGGTTTTGTAGTAAAGTTCATTTTTTTACTTTTCTTTATGTGGAATTCATGACCTGTCTACCTTCATGAATATTTATTAGTGTAATTTTTATTTTGAATATTTGTTATTATTGTGAGAGTGTTAGTTAAATCCAGTCTTGTTTGATTTTCATACTTTCATATATCCCTAACAGTGAGAATATGTCTCTGTAAAATAGGACTTTCTAGCTTTTTTGTATTAAATGTAAACATTTATTTCAAATCTCAATTTGGTACTATTCTGAGATTGTTATTCTAACTTGTTTTATAAATTTTTCTGGTATTGAGAAATGTACTTCCATTCTATATTTCACTGAGCCCCCTGAAGATTTTAACAAAGATATGGTGTTCCTGAAAGACAGTTCAACTTGAGGAAAGAATATCATTTTTGATTATTTAGAAATCATTTTTTGAAATCCAAAATAATAAATCTTAGACATTTCCCAACTACCTGCTTAAGTGGGAAGGAGAGGAGCATCAAAATGTCCTTAAGAACGACAGTATTGACCTGTCTCATTTCTGTTTTCACAGTTTCATAATAGTAGGCAAGTTATATTTATCTTCTCTAGGTACCTAATTTCTTCCTTTGAAATGTGATAGTGATGGGTATCTACTTCATAGATATGTAAGTTTTTAACTGAGAAAAATATTTAAGCATATAGCATAATGCTTAGTACACAGGATGTTCTTAAATGTTGATTATCTTCATTTTCATCTTAAATTTCCTAATTCAATTCTGAAGTAATTGCAAATTTATTCTAAGTCACCTTTAAGAAGTTTGCTGACCCCATAAGAAATATACCTAAAATAGTGAATGTTTGTCTATAGTAAGTCAAAATAAATGGAAATGTTTTAACTTCCATCATATAAATAAGATTAATTTGCTTTCTTTTGGGTATAAGTAACTCAAATACTATATGACAAAGTTCTTTGACTCTTTGACTCTCTATTAAGATAAAAAAGTAGACTAAACAATCATTCTATTTATTTCTAATATCTACTCCTTTGAAGCCATATTTAACCTTAAATATTACCCCAAGTAGATCTTATCATAGGGTGTTAGTTCCAATGCTTTGTTTGTACAGTTAAATACATCAAATTCAGCAATTTAGTGTGGGTGTGGCAGAGCTTTGAGAGATGATAAAATAACTTCTGTTAATCAAAATATAATATATTTTAGAGAGTAAAAATAATAGCTCTATCACTTGAGTTCATGGAGACTTAGCTGAGTTTTAATAATTAATAAGTTTTTTCTGCCAATGAGCATTAGATTACTGCTGACTTTTTAGTGTCATAGTACCTTGTGGTAGTTTCTCTACAGGGTTTAAAGGTATATCCCAGGGTTTTTTTCTTTTTTCTGTCCTGCTCATAGGAAATAATCTTTACACTTGCTACAAGGAGAATACCTCTAAAAATTCACACATGCCATTAATATGTTGTAAGGATCGGTCATTTCCATTGTCTTCTTTTGTCAATCTTGATCGGAGCTTGCCGAGTAAGTCTATAAGCCTGCATGTGCCTGGCAACTGTTACCTAGTGACAGTTTCAGCTGCAGTAGCCATTGGCTGTGCTGTGCTGTTGATTGGGGCAGGAGGACCGAGTCACCTTTCTGATGGTGAGTTCTTCTGCATCAGCTCAGGATGAGGAGGAGGAGCAGGGCTTCGGCTCAGGTGGAGGCAGTGATTCTGAGAGATTGTGAAGAATATACCGACAGCATCTTGGTAACTGCATCACAGTAAATCGGACCTCTGAATCAAGCAGCCCAGCCTAGCAGCTAAGAGTGAATGTAGGTGAGAAGCATTGTTTTATTCCTGTAACAAGAGAACTATTTTGTGATAAGTGAAACTAGGAATGTACAAGGAGGAATATCCTGTGGCTATTATAAAAGAAGACAGACTTCGCTGAGTGACTTGGTGGTGCACACAAGAAAATAACTTTCAAAAGAATGCTTTCTCTTAAGCTGCTGCATTGTTCCTGAAGGAAATGTTTTTACTTCTAATGCATATTAATTCTTGAAAAGGTATGACAACAAAGCCTGACAAGAGACTCTGTGAAATGCCTATACTTTAAAAGAGACTTTTGACAAATGTTAACCTGATATCAGAATGACCTTGGAAGCCTTTTGGATGGATTCTATCCTGCCTGCCTTTCAGTATTGCAAACTCTAGGATTTAAACTCATCTTGATGCTTTAGAAGTATTTTAAAACAAGAACATCTTATAATCTACCTGATGGCCCCTGTGTTAATTGAGCACTTGCTCAAAATAGAATACAGAAATAGAAGAGGCACTTTCTTAACATATGGCTGCTATATAACTGCAAATATAACAAACAAGGTAATTTTCCACTTTCAAAAGATTTAGTTGAAGTAATGATTTAACGTGTTAATCATTTAATGAAAATAGAGAAGATATAGAAATATAGATTATAAAGCTTACTAGAAATACCTAAGAAATAAGTAATGGCAGCATTTTTAGTCAAATAAGCTCAGTATAGAGAAAAGTTTTTATTATTGTCTAAATTTCACATATTTTACATTTATTTGTGAGATGTAGGTGTGGTTGCAAAGGTGAGAAATAACTTTGAGCTGTATATTTTATGATCATGTACCATTATAAGGAAGGTGACGTATCAGCTAATGAAGGTTATTTTCAGTTATTGATGCTGAAATGAATAGCAAAAGTGATTTATTTTCCTTTTGAGGAAGTAGAAGTTACATTTCTGGTGGTAGCACCAGTAACGGTCATGGATTAAAACTGTTTTCATCTGAATGCTTTAAAAAAAAATGCATGCAGAATTAAAACTTCACAACTTTATCATATTTTGTCAGTGTTGACCCATTTGTGTATTATCTTCCCTACTGGAAATATGCTTTTTTTCCCCCTTCATAAGAGTTATAGGGCAGTCTGGAGTCTGTTACCTCTGTTTTGCTCCTCTGTGCCCAAATAGAGATGAATCTTTTGGAATTAACCTTATTGGAGAAGGGAGTTCTTAGCTTTTGAGAGAAAAGAGAAGGAAATGGATCTTAAAGTTGACCCACCAGCATCAAACCCTGAACTGAGTCCAAAGACACTCTTTGCCACAATGAACTTTTTCTCAGCTTTCCAACCAAATCTGAGATCTTAACTATTTAAATTCTAAAATATGATTCCACTTCTCATGACAGATGAAACAGGAAGCCTGAGACTATTTAAGACTTTTTCTTTTCTCATTCTTTCTAGTTGATGCCTAAGAAACTACCTTTCTGAGAAGAACAAACGGCCCACAAAAGCTTTTCTGCCCTTGGCAATTGCTTTTTTTTCTTTCACAGATTGAATTTTTCTTATACATGATATTATTAAGAAGTCTATTTTCTCTAGAAGTGCCTTATGTCTGCAAAAAGTTGTTTGAAAGCCCCGGAGGAAGCTAATCAGTGACCTTTTCTTCACCTCCTTTCTATCTTATTCCCCTCCCATTCCCCCCCCCCCCCCAAAGCTGAGGTGTGTTATTGCTGCACTGAGGCTGATGAAGAGACTTGAGTACTCCCTGGGATGCTCAGCTGTGACAGAAGCACTGCCACTGTCTACCGAAGCTGGTTCTGAGACTCTCATGGGCAGAGTTTAGCAGATGCTGGGCAGGGCACCTGCTTGCTGTAGCCAAGGCTGCAGGTTCCTTTAATTCCAAGCCATGAATGAATCCAGGGGAATTGAATGGAGGATCCTGAACATGAGCAGTGGCACTTTGAATGTGTCTGAACGTCATTCCTGTCCACTTGGATTTGGCCACTACAGTGCGGTGGATGTCTGCATCTTTGAGACAGTTGTTATTGTCTTGCTGACATTTTTAATCATTGCTGGGAATTTAACGGTCATTTTTGTCTTTCACTGTGCTCCACTCTTACACCATTATACGACCAGCTATTTCATTCAGACGATGGCATATGCTGATCTTTTCGTTGGAGTTAGCTGCTTGGTTCCTACTCTCTCACTTCTGCACTACTCCACAGGTATCCATGAGTCACTGACTTGCCAGGTTTTTGGATATATCATCTCCGTTCTAAAAAGTGTTTCTATGGCATGTCTTGCTTGCATAAGTGTGGATCGCTATCTTGCAATAACCAAGCCTCTTTCCTACAATCAACTGGTCACCCCTTGTCGCCTGAGAATTTGCATTATTTTAATCTGGATCTACTCTTGCCTAATTTTCTTGCCTTCGTTTTTTGGCTGGGGGAAACCTGGTTACCACGGTGACATTTTTGAATGGTGTGCCTCTTCTTGGCTCACCAGTGCCTATTTTACTGGCTTTATAGTTTGTTTACTTTATGCTCCTGCTGCCTTTGTTGTCTGCTTCACTTACTTCCATATTTTCAAAATTTGCCGGCAGCACACCAAAGAAATAAATGACCGGAGGGCCCGATTCCCTAGCCACGAGGTGACTGCCTCTGGAGAGACTGGGCATAGCCCTGACCGTCGTTATGCCATGGTCTTGTTTCGGATAACCAGTGTGTTTTACATGCTGTGGCTCCCCTATATCATCTACTTTCTTCTCGAAAGCTCCCGGGTCTTGGACAATCCAACACTATCCTTCCTAACAACCTGGCTTGCTATAAGCAATAGTTTTTGTAACTGTGTGATATACAGCCTCTCCAACAGTGTTTTCCGGCTAGGCCTCCGAAGACTGTCTGAGACAATGTGCACATCTTGTATGTGTGTGAAGGATCAGGAAGCACGAGACCCCAAGCCGAGGAAACGGGCTAATTCCTGCTCCATTTGAAGAGAACTACAAAGTAAATCAAATGTAATCTGACAGTGGTTTTGGATTGTATTCTTGATCCACCTGGAAATTTGCCACCAGAGAAATATTTACTTGAATGGTTGACTATGAGAGGAAGGGACTAACAGTTTCTTTTTTTTCTTTTTCTCCTTTTTCATGGGAAAAAAATGAAAGAAAAAGATGTACAGAGGGTAATCTCATGAGGTAATTGTAGCGTGTGAGTATAAATGTGCAGTAATAGGAACAATTAAGCACTGAGGATGAAGAAGTGTCTCAAATCTTCCACAGGGCATGAGCAAAGCCCCTGGCATCTGTCTCTCTATCTGACTGGACTCTCCTGTCTCTGTCTCTCATTCTGTCTGTCTCTGTCTCTCTCACTCTTTTTGTGTTTATGGAAATTACTTACATAAATTGCCCTTTATAGAAAAATGCTACATATTATATATGTGATAATGCATAATCTTTTGCATCAAAGTGTACTTTTAAACTCACTAATCTACTCTGTAAATTGTCTCTCTATGGAGGATGCCTAGTAAGCATTGTGTTTTATTACTTGCCACAAAACCCTTTTGCTTGTGTTTTTATATTATCTGCAGCACAAAATTTTTGCTATGAACAAAAAAGATAAAGTGATTTTGTTTTTCTAGGTAAAATTATGCTCCCTCTTCCTTCCTAACAGCCTGCTATTTTTTCCTCCATTTTTTTTGATCTGCATCCTTTGGTACCTTAATCCAGAAGTGTCTTAGCTAATGAAAGAATCTACTATATAAAACAGTCATAATGTCGAATAATTTATTCCTTCCAACAAAACATTCTATCGACTGTTTGAGATATTGAGTTAAGTATTTTTAATGGCTTTAGGAAACATTTTAGTTTGATTTCTTTTGAATTAGTTCATGTGTCCAAAGTGGTGTCTTTTTTTCTGTTGTTGCTATAGTTAAGCTTTGTATTCATTTAAGAAAATTCATAAATAATTCTAATGCAGATGCAGGGTACTCACTCAGAAGTGAGGAATCTCTCTTAAAGCTAGTTGGTATATCTGTGTGTCCTTTTGTTTTTGTTTTTTGTTTTTTAAGAGTAAAACATTAACTTTTTTGTGTTAGGTCTACAAAGCTTCCTGTTGTGTCTACTAATTTACTAATTATTTGTGTGGTAATGCATTTGCACATAATATATTTTTTACAACAAAGAAAATGTAAATTACATTATGTGATATGTGCCTAATGTTTTCTTAGCACAATATATAGATCAATGTTGCTTAAGTCAACAACATTGGAAAAAAAATACAAAAATGTCTTTGAAGAGAAAAATGCTTTTGTGTAGTTGTTATTTAGATATTTATATAAGAGCGAGCTGCATTCTTAGTGCTGCTGAGAACACAGTTACTTAATTATCAAATACAGGTAACAATTGTCAGTATTTTCTTTTGTAAAGATTTGTTTTCATATTCAGAGGTTAAATTAACTTATTTTTTAGTGTGCTACATGGAATTATGTAATAAATTGTCAGGGGTTTAGATGTAGCAAAATGGCATTTGGGAAATTAGTAGTGAAGCAGATGTAAGTGCTAAAACATCATAAGTCTTACTTTTTTACCATAAGTTTCCTGCCTGACAGATATTTTAAAAATTTATATCAAACTACTGAATATTTTTCTTCTCAACATTTTTGATTTGTTTTATGAAATGGATTTGGAGAAATGTGCCTATGACTCTTCAAATTGGAAGCAAACCATGTTTGCACACTGGTTGTTTGACTTTAGAGGTCCTTTAGTAAAAGAAATGTCATCTTTTCATTGGGGTTGTTCTGAACCCATGTATATTTTTAAACATGTAAGAAAGGTTTAAAATAAAAAATAAAACAGTATTCTAAATATCAAAATTAGACTTTGCTTCAGTTTAATAAAACCCTTAGAGTAAGACTTTATTGTTGGTGGCATCAAAATTGAATTCTTTCACATTTCTGTGGATTGAATTGTTTGTATTAATTCTCATCTCCTGTTTGCCAGTGGCATCTTGGGTAAGTTGAAACGTGCCTTTTAAATTCAGACCAGCTGAAGGAGACAAAGTTGGAGGAAACATATACTACTAACTTTTCAGTTAACATAAATAGAACCTTTAACATTATGTATATTATTTGGAAGTCAGATTTTGATTCCTTTAGTTTGGTGTGTAAGTTTAGTTAGAGAAGACCTTAATAGGTCCTCTGCACAGAAAATCTGAGGATGTGTTTATTACATTTTCCTCTTTCAGCTTTTCCTCACGGTAGCTAATAACAATAATTATGTGCCAGGCACTATGTTTTACATATAGTTGAACATTTAATCTTCATCACAACCCTTGGAGATAAGACTGTTTTTATCCCCATCTTAAAGATGAGAAAACCAAAGAAAAGTGATTTATGCAACGTCACTAACTTAGTGCAGAAGGTACATTCATTGACACTCAGTTGGGCTGAAGCCAAAGCCTGTATACCGAACCATTATGCTATACTGCCTTTTTTCTCCCCCAGAGCTTACACACCTTATACTTCTGCCTCTACCTTTTCCCTGCAAAACCTGAGTTTTCCTTTTTCACACCTAAATCTTTTGCTTCAGTTCGTATCTTGTGCTATATATATATATATATATATATATATATATATATATATATATATTTATTTTTTTCCTTTGATCGTATTAAAAATCTCTTTTATTAAAGCAGTAGTCTGATAAGCCCAGACTTGCTACTTTAGTCTGTAATCAAACTGAAACGGTGGGACACGACATCTTCTTGACATTACTTTTGTTCATTTTTGTTATGCTTTCATTGAATATCTTTTTCAAGTCCCTATAAATTTTATTGAAAAAAATTTTTGAAGGAAAAGAGTAGAGAAGGAAAGCTTTATTTTAGGCTTAAAGGAGCGCTTCTATAAGGCAAGTTCTTGGCTTAGATTCTTCATTTGCTGTGTTGCATGTGCAACTCTAGAGTAAGCCACTTCCTTTTAATATATCTTAATATGTTTATATAGTAAGATAATACTTATTTTGAAACTATTCTGTCTTTTTTAGATCAATGTGTTTTAAGAATAGACAGCATAATCATTATTCTTACCATTATCTTGTATTCTATGGTAGTTATCCAATTTGGTTATTAATGACAGCTAAACAATAATGCTGTCATCTATTACTAAAGGTTCTATTATCTGTGGAGTCATTCCTAAAATTATGTAGTGGTAGAAGGCTTTATAACCTACTGGTATGTACAACATGGACTGAAACCCTGGCCCTCAAAAGCTCTTTGGCCCTACGTAAGAAACTAAATGGTCCAAGTCTTCAGTTTTCTCATGAGGGAAAATCCAGAGACTTGTACCTCCTATTAGGCTGGATTTGAGAACTAAGACAATGTAGTCTATGCATTCAGTGTGGCTCCTGACATATAGAAAGCGTTCAGAATATGGTAGCTGCTGGCTTATTATCTTTGTGTGACTGCCATTTTTATTGCCATTATAACTTAAAGATCACTAATTCTAACTTGAGAAAATTATATTTTATATCAGAGTTTCCTAAAAACTATAGCATTTTTTTCAAGTCTGTATAAACTCAAATTTTGGCTTAAACTCAGATGATTTTCAGTGTAGAAAACTTCCATAGGAGTTCCCGTCATAGCGCAGTGGTTAACGAATCTGTCTAGGAACCATGAGGTTGCGAGTTCAATCCCTGGCCTTTCTCAATGGGTTAAGGATCCAGCGTTGCCGTTAGCTGTGGTGTAGGTCGCAGACGCGACTTGGATCCAGTGATGCTGTGGCTCTGGTGTAGGCCGGTGGCTATAGCCCCGATTAGATCCCTAGCCTGGGAATCTCCATGTGCTGCAGGAGTGGCTCTAGAAAAGGCAAAAAGACAAAAAAAAAAAGAAAAAAAAAGAAAACTTCCATAATCTCTGATAGCTCATTTCCCAGGAATGAAGACATCATTTGAGATGAAAGCTGTCCAGCAAGCAGATGTTGGGCTGAGACAGGGATGACTCTGAGATTAACCTACCTCCCTCACTTTATTGTATGAAATATATGTAAACATATTTCCTTCTTCAGGTTGGCAATAGTAGGAAAGGATTGTTCAGGAGTATCTTGTCATTTTTCTTTGCATTTTAGTTTTCCTCACTTACTAAAATTGAATTTAAGGTATTTTTCCACATACACGTTACCTAGAAGGAACAAATACAAACAAGCAGATTCACTCTACATGTATCATTCATTACATAAGATTATAAATGAAGTTATAGCCTTAAATGACTTTCTCTGTGTCTCCCTGCCGTGGGAGCTAATCCTTAGATGCGGAAAAAGACATAAATATATGATAAATAGATGTAAAAGATTAAGGTATGGGGAATTTGCTAGTATAACATGCTGAGCATAGTATCATTTGTGTCCATGTAGGACCATCGCAATGCACAGGAGCTTATGTTACTGAGTTGATGCAATATTCTGATGTATGGGATTCAGCAGTTGGTCTTTTCCCTGAGTGAAATTTTAAGATTAAGAAGGATATATAGAAAGTGGCATTGTTTACAACCAAATGTATAGTCATTGAGGAAAACAAGATGACTTGAAAAAAATTCCCCTTTCACTATTTCTTATAAATGAAAGTTTTATCCAGTGCTAGTTTTGCTCTATAGTTTAAAATATTTTAACTTTAATAATTTAAGTGATTCTTTTTAAAAATATTAAAAGGGATATGATTAAGTTTTTCTTCTTTATTAATGTCCTGTTTAAAATTTTTTATAGTGAGCATTGACTTCTTTTATAATAGGAAAATTGTTTCGTTAAAGAGAATACTAACTTTAAAAATAATTTTGTTTCACAAAACAGTTTTTTTTTTTTTTTACAAGTAACATTACCCAGTTTTGTCACAATACTATTTTCTTTCAAAGACAGTTTATATAGTTTCTGACTCCTGTGATATTTACTATTTCAGGTAAAATTTTCAGAGAAGTTCGATGCCATTCTGCTTATGAAATTAGATATTCTTGACTTAATTTTGCTTCAACACAGTCAGTTTGAAATTATTTGCTGAATCTGCAATGGATCTCAATCACGTACTACTTTTTTATGCACTTTTTTTTTTTCAGTTCACCATTGATGGCACCTGTTAGCATTTTTCACATCTTTAAATAACTGAAGGATTGAAGGATGACCTTACATTAGGGAAATAGGGTCCAGCTCATGTATTGACTGCATTTCACAAAGACAAGATTCTGTTCTCAGTCCCCCATCCCCAAAGATCATGTCTGTACCTCTTTTTATTGCAGTATAGTTTATTTACAATGTCAGGTTAGTTTCAGGTATACAGTAAACTGATTCATTTGTACATATATATGTATAAATATATATATATATATATTCTTTCTTTATATTCTCTTCCATTATATGTTATTATAAAATATTGAGTATAGTTCCCTATGCTATACAGTAGGTCCTTGTTGGCTATTTTATGTATGGTTGTATGTATATTTTAATCCCAATCTCCTAATTTATCCTTCTCCCCCATCCTCTTTGATAATCCCAAATTTCTTTTCTATGTCTGAGTCTACTCCTGTTTTGTAAATAAGTTCATTTGCATTCTTTTTTTAGATTCCACATGAAAGCAATATCATATATTTGTCTTTCTCTGACTTACTTGGTATGATAATCTCTAGGTCCATCCACGTTGCTGAGAATGGCATTATTTCCTTCTTTTTTTATGCTGGATTAACTTGCTGTTGTATATATGTTATACCACATCTTCTTAATCTATTCATCTGTCGATGGGCACTTATGTTGCTTCCATGTCTTGACTATTGTAAGTAGTACTGCTGTGAACATTGGGATGAATGTATCTTTTCAAGTTATGGTTTTCTCTGGATATATGCCCAGGAGTGGGTTTGCAGGATCATATGGTAGCTCTGATTTTAGTCTTTTAAGAACCCTCCATACTGTTCTCCATAGTGGTTGCACCAATTTATAGTCCTGTTGACAATGTACGAGGGTTCTTTTCTCTCCACACCCTCTCCACCATTTTGTAGACTTTTTGATGATGGCCATTCTGACTGGTGTGAGATGATACATCATTGTAGTTTTGATTTGCATTTCTCTAATAATTAGCAGCGTTGAGTATCTTTTCATGTGCCTGTTGGCCATCTGTATGTCTTCTTTGGGAAAATGTCTATTAAGGTTTTCTGCACATTTTTTGTTTGTATTTTTTTGTTATTGAGTTGTATGAACTATTTGCATATTTGGGAAATTAAACACTTGTCAGTCCCATCTATGTTTTGAGAATATTCTTTCTTAGTCCTTAGGTTTTTTTGTTCTGTTTATGGTTTTCTTTGCTGTGTAAAAGCTTGTAAGTTTGATTTGGTCCCATTTGTTTATTTTTCATTGTATTTCCATTACTATAGGAGACAGAGCCAAAAGATATTGCTGCAATTTATGTTGAAGACTGTTATGCCTGTGTTTTCCTCAAGGAGTTATAATAGTATCTGGCCTTACATTTAGGTCTTTAATCCATTTTGATTTTATTTAAATGGTAACTTTTATTCTATTTTTATATGTGATTCCCTACAAAGGTGAAGAAAATTAGAGTAAAAATTCAGCATGAGACTGTTATTCTAATAGATATTTAACATGAAAGGTGTGTGTGATATCACTAGAGTGAATGGGACCAGATTTTCTCAGAGAATGAAAAAATTTTCAATGTATAGATGATAAATATCAAGAAACAGTTCATGATGATAGAAGTTACTGAATGAAAATATTTGTTTAAATTCTTAAATTTCCCCAAATGCTTCTTTATGCAAGAAGAATCACATTTATCTTTGACTTCAGACATTTGACTCCAATATTATTTTATGTTTTCTACTTAAGCAGGTATTACTAATGTCGATGCTGGTTAAAGTGCCCAAATACACTTTATAAATTCAAACTGATGACATTATTTTACATGGAAGGCCCTCACACATAGAAATCAAGTACAAAGTTATATAGCCTGTTCTTTAAACTTTGAAATATATCTTTGAATACAGTGCAAACTGTAGCAAAAAGTGACCAGTACATTTGTCTGAGGTTATGCCTGACACAAACAAATGTTCATGTATATACTCTGTGTAAAATACAATTTTAAAGTATTTATTTATGTTCCTAGTAGAGTTTGAGGCTTAAAATAGGTATTATTAGATTATACATTTTATAATAATAAACAGCCTCTTCTCAGTTATTCCATTTACTTTTCAAGGAATTTTATAATTAAAAATACTAAATTGGTAAAATTAATGTAATAATAGATTTGGGGAAGGTTAAAACATAATTTGTGAAGAAATAGGTTAAAACCCTGAAAATCTTGACTTTAATATTTTAATAAATTAAATTACATTTGAATTTTTCTTATATTTACTGTTTTGGCGAGGAAAAGATGATTCAAAACTATGTTTTTAGAATTGCTTGAAATTACCAGTTTCAAAGTAGAACATAGGTTCTTACTTGCAAGAGAACAACTTCTGTAGAATGTGTATCTAAGTTTTTCTGAAATTCTCTAGTCGTAAGTTAGATTTTTAAAATATAATTTGTACTTAAATTAAAAATTACAAATATGTATGCATTTAACATTTTATTCTCTTCAAACAGAATTAGAGGAAAAACTTGACATCCCAATGATTAATAATCATACTTCTACTTCTATTGCCCAGATACAACTTTTAAAAAAAAAAAACAACTATTGCATGTCTAAGGTCTTAAAACTTTCCTGGGTTTTTTAGATACATTTACTTGGAAATGCTTTTTGAAGTTTCATATTTAGGATGTAATGTTATTAAATAGGTCTTGTAATGGCTTCTGTTATTTCGATCATTGGCTTTGCATCTCAGCCCAACTTCCTCAGTTTCTAATTGTAGTTTAACACGTACAATTGAACAAACTATTAAAATTTATTAGAGGACTATACCTTGATTTACTTTTATAGATTTTGAAGCCCAGGACATCCCGTGGTAGCATTTGTTTGTGGGACGAAATAAAGCTGTGTGCATGTGGATATATGTGTATTTGTTAGAATGCTTTTTTTTTCCCCCAATGTTACAAACTTAGGAGAAAAAAAATCCCTGCATTCTCAATTTGTAGACGTTGTAAAGTGTTTAATTACTTTTGCCACAGTTAAAGGTACACATTTTAAAAAACATAATAGGATTTGATTTAAAATTCTTTGGTGAGATTGCTCATGATGTCCTAGTTTGGGAAAGTTAATGTGGGATATATTCAAATGATTCCATCTGTAATGAGGAAAATGCAGATAAGTACCTGTCTTTCTTATCAAGTGTTTAAGAATTTTAAAAAAACCCTGCATGTTAAAATTTGAAAAAGCTTTAAATGCTTTTGAACATGTGTAATGCCCTTGGAATTATGATTTAGATGTATTCTAAAAGTTTCTGTGAAGAAGCCCTATCTCATTTCACATATAGTAATCTGAGATAAGATTTTTAAGTGATCCTAACAAGATGATATACCCAGACAGAGATACTGCTGGCCATATGTCTTATGTTGCAATAGTTTTGCTTTTGATAAGGTTCTTGAATAATGTATTTATGGATGGCTGGTTGTAGAGTGATCTGACTCTTCTTCCTTGAGCAGAAAATGAAGACTTCCTTAGTTAAGACAGCAAAAATTCCATGCGAAATTTTATCTTTCAACTTATGAGATAGGAAAGATTACCTTAAGGTTAACTCTATGTTGAAGGTGGGATTTTGAGATCAAGGAAAATTTTAATGAGATGTATTATCAGCACTGCTTATTGTTTTGATATTCTTTAAAACAATTTCTTATCCATAGAGGGTAATGAAAGCTTGGCTCTCCTTTTAAAAACATGGCCGTTTGAAAACATCTGCTGAATATATTGAGATATAGTGACTGAATTGAACCATATTAGTTACATATTTAAAAATTATAGCCTTAGTGATGAGTTGTCAAAAAACACTATTCATATAACTACTTTTGAAAAGTAAACATGTCATAACTGTGCATTTTATGTTCTGGATATTCATTGTGATGGATTTGCAATGTTGTTGAAGTCATAATAGGATGGGTTTTTTTTTCTGAAACATTATGGTGGAAAAGGTTTTGACATTTCTGCTACAGTGCTTTGTATATGTCTTGGGTGTAGTCTAAAAGATAGTACCCAGGGAATCAGAAATACCAGTCTGAATTAGTGATGTTTTACATAAAGCCCTATTAATATACAATTTAGTTTTATTTCAATGAAGAAGTGTGGTTATAAAAAAATATAGAAGCTCAATTTAGGCTAACTCGGAATTGCCTTATAAATATCCTAGATGCAAGCTTTCTTTAGTTTCTGCCTTATACAGCAATTGAATTTAAATGAATTCTCCTAAGTTATTTGAAAAGTTTATTGTCTTATTGTCTTAAACATTTAAATTTTTCATTTTGTGATAATTTATGACTTTAATTAATGATATTCATGAAACGGTTTGCAAGATGAGTCATTGCAAAATTCAAATTGTTGAAATCTGAATTCCACCAAATATATTTGCATTCCATATCAACAAATTAGGACAATAAATATTTATTGGTTGTGTTTTATGTGTAACATAATTGTGGTTCTCCAAATACTCCTGGATGCTTTTAAGTCCAAAGAATAACTTCCTGAATTGTGGAATGTAAGCAAGAGAGCAGATTTTCTGATTTCCAGACTTTGAGGGAGAGATTGAAGAACAGTTTTAGGAACAATGCAATATATTTAAGAATTAGAGGGATTGATGCATTTAAAAAGATGAATTGACCTAAATATTTAGCCATGTGTTTAGATGCTTAGTCTCAGAGGATAACTTGGGATATTTGAAAGTTATTAAAGTGAAAGGAAAGGAAATGTTTAGTGTTCACTGTAGTACAAATGTGTTGTTAAGAGAATTACGCATTAGTTTTGAGATGCAGTATATTCAAAAGAAAATATTCTTTTATATGGATTAAGTCTAATTAGAGCAAATCATTAGGCCTTACGATTCAGACAAGAGCATTAACATGGGGAGAAGTAGCTTCAGGGACTGCATGTGAATGACACATCCTACCAACTCAGGTGTCATCCTAGACCGCTACTGCTTAGAGTGTTCTTTTCCCCTAATATTTGTCACCTGATTATTGGGGAGGCTTACTTCATGAAGGCTTTTTAATGACTGGCAGGCTTTAACTTGTCTCCTGTTAACCTAATCATATGATATGGATGTAATACTTTTTGATTAATAGAATCATTATATTTGTTCATTAGGTGTTTATCAGGTTTTTACTGTGTATCAGAGACTATACTAAATTCTATGTAAGAAAGTGAGATTTATTAAAACCAATTGTCAGTTCTCTGAGAGCATAGAGACTAGTAGGAGATATGTGGACCACATATAGATGACTACAGTATAAGATAATAGTTGACAAGTTAAAGTCCACTGCTTACTGTTGTAAATAAAGTTTAACTGATATATAGCCATAGCCATTCACTTGTGAATCAACCTGGGGCTGACTTCGTATTTCATACTGCAGTGGCAGAGTTAAGTAGTTATGACAGAGATTTTATGTCCTGCAAAACCTAAAATATTTGCTATTTGACCCTTTCAGAAAAAAAAATCCTGACCTCTAGTAAAATACATTATCTATACTTTGTGCTTGGTACTCAAAATAATAAAATGTTTTGCTTTTATCATTGCTAAGGATCTCATAAGGATTTCAACCTAATTCATCCAAATATCAGGAAAATTACCAGCATATGAGTAAAACCATAGATACTGATTCTTCCTTTATGATTCCAGCGGTTTGTCAAGTGATTCCCTCACTCTAAATAAAACACAGCACTATTTTTAATTAATTAATGCTTACCTTTTACAGTTAATCTACATACTTATTATATTTGTATATTTTCCTTTTTGGCTAAATTCTTTGGGTATAAAACTTCTTAGTCTTTTTATTCAACTGCTAATTAGTATATCATGCATTATTTTACCTTTAACTATGGAGTCGATAATACTTAACATTGGATGTAATTTTCAAGCATCCAAAGCATTTGTTAAACTTTCCTTCAATAAATGATAACCTTACAATCTCATAAAATTGATTTACTGATAAATTAGCAGTCCTCTTTTGTAGTATTCTAGTAAGCAGTAAAACAGAAAACTAAAGGGGCTAACTATATAAGAACCACAGTTATATGCAACTCTCAAATGTGTATTACTTGAGAGTTTATAATTCTACATTTATATATAACATTATTACTTATATATATTACTTATATATAACATTATTATATTCTTGGTAATATAAGTTAGAAAATTAATGAGTATAGTTGCACTCATGTCTATAGTGCAACTATAGGAATCTTACGTTTTTGACATTGTGAAGTGTCAAATGGTGTTTTAAACCAATTTACCAGAACATTTTGGTTTTCCTCAAGTCAAATGGATGAGAAAATGAATAAATGACCTTGAAACTTATATTGAAGATACACTTCACTTGGTTCATTAGAATAAGAGCAGACAGTTATATGTGCTTTCTATGTACTAGGTACTTTTCCATATCAGCGGTAGGAGAGCCACCATTTGAACTCATATAGTCTCGCAGAACACCCTAATAATTTGTTTTTTACATTTGTTGTTGTTTGTCTTTTTAGGACTGCTCTGGTGGCATAGGGAAGTTCCCAGGAAAGGGGTTGAATTGGAGCTGTAGCTGCTGGCTTACACCACAGCCACAGCAACGCCAGATCTGAGCCACGTCTGCGATCTACACCACAGCTCACGGCAACGCCAGATCCTTAACCCACTGAGCCAGGCCAGGGATCGAACCTGTGTCTTAGTCAGATTGATTTCCACTGAGCCATGACCAGAACTCCTGTTAATTGTATATTTTCTCTGATTGAATAAAAGGAAAATTTCATGTAAAGCTAGATGTTAAAAAATAGTAAATTATCAGGTTTCTCTTAGCCGTTTTAAGTGAATGATCTCAGAGGTTCATTAGGTCTTTTGCCTTTTCTTACAACAGTCAATGGACTGGAGGGTCTTAAGGGAAGACCCCAAGGATTTCTTATAGAGATAATTTGAGTGTTAAGATACTGTTTCTGCTTCTTCAGATATATACCAACTTTCCCTTACATAATTAGCATTTTTAAATTTTAGATAACTCTATAAAAGGACAAGTTATAGCTAATTGCTGTAAACTTATCTCAAAATTCTGTCTCTTCTAATTCTCATCCCTTCTACATGGCTAATTTCCCTTTTTTCATCCTCAGACAAGATTCATTTTAGTTGTTTTCATTTTTAATTTTTAAAGAAATATTACTCCTTAAGAAAATATAGGGAATATTGAAAAGGAAAAAAAAAGAGACTAAATCATCCATAATTCCATTACCCTTATATACCTAGATATAACAACTCTCCTTTTTTTTTTCCTCCTCCATTTTTCCATCATGGACCAGGACTTTTTCTATGTAAAGGATTTTTAATGTAGTTATTTTTATCTTAAGCATTTTTCTATGTTATTGCACTCTTTATAAACATCTTTGTAAATTAAACTTTGTCCCTATTTAGTATTTTTTTTTACCATTTTTAAGAAGGAGAAATACTGAGTCAAACTTACAAAAACATTTTAGGATTATTTATACATGTTCCCAAATTGCTTTCCAAAAGAAGTGAGCCAGTTTATCTTCACACCAGTAACTATCAAGCTATGTTGCTTTGCCACAAACTTGCCAGCAGCAATTCTACATTAACAAGTAAATTAAGGGAATTGATTTTCACTTTATCTCCTCCAAGCCCCTACAAGAAGTTGCTTTACTTAATGCGGTTTTTGTGGTATTTTTCTCGCTTGTACTAAACAATCAAACAAATTAAAAAAGAAAACCAAACCCAAAACTGGAATGGGTCTGCTGAGCCTCATTTAAACCAATGTGCTCAGATTCTTTATTTCAAAAGTCTTTGGGCTCAGATTATCGTTTCATTTTTATTAGTTCATGTTAAAGCTATGTGTTATCTTAAGACTGCTGAATTCTGTCAGTGCTGTTCTCTCATTATTGGTATTGTCTTCACCATTGCCTATTCGTTGCATGTTGTGTGTGCCACATAGCCACCTATATACTGGAGTTTAAGAAAGACTTAGAATATTTTCCTCCTTGTATTCTTTCACCTTTGTTATAGCTGTGGGGGAGGATCTTTTCCTAAGCAGAGACTTTTGAGGCCTGTGCCTTTGGGGTCTATGAGGACCTGAAGACTTCAGCTTCAAGGGCCGAGAACCCCACGTCCAGTTTTGGTCCTTGGGATTTTTCTAAACCACAGAACCATGGATATGGTTCCCACACTGGTGACTGGAGCTGTCTGTGGTGAGCAAGTGAGTGGCTTTACCACTTTGGAGCTGTCACACTTGGTGTGGATGTCTCAGATTCTGGGGATGCTTGTAAGAGTACCTTTTCTCCCTGTTCTTTTACATCGTCCTAGTTCTTTGGGGTGCTTTGTATATACTGGCTACTCAGTTCTTTGTTGAGCTGAGTGCAAAGTGCTCTCTCTTATAGTAAGTCATTTATTTGTTGAGTTGAATTGAATTGAATTGTTTGACTGAACTGTATTTTGGGGTCTGTCTCCTTTTCATCCCAACTCAGTTGAGAATGTGGTTAGACTGAAGATTACTTCAAAATCTTTTCCTCCCTGACTTTTTGTAGAGTGTTCACAAGGAAGCTATGGAAGAGAGTGTATTAGAAGAGATTAAAGATTATTTAACAGAACTATCCACTTGACTTGATTTCTTCCTTCCCAAATCCACATTCAGTGGACTTGTAGGCTTTGAATATGTGTTTTAAAGGAGGGTGAATGCATGTGGGAACAGCTCTGGATTTTGGATAGTTTTATTTATATTCAATTGAAACGAATATCTTTGTGATTTCTTCTCACTGTGATTATATAGAAAAAATTATAATTTCTACTTTATCCAAGAACCTTCGGTATATGTTAGTAGAACCATTGCTCCTATCTCCAGTCTTTTTCTTAGTCTTGAACCATTTTTTATAAAATATGTTTTTGGAGCTCATCAACAGCTTTTCTATGAATGTGCTCTAATATATTCTTTAAATGGATGAATATAATGTTCTATATGTGATATGAAAATTAACAGGAGAATGGGGTTATTATTTCCCTTTGGTTTATATACCATACTGCTTTTTATTCAGCACAGAAGTAAATTAGATATCTCTAATAGTTACATTTTACCACTTAACGTATTGAGTTTATTTTCAATAAACTCCTTGGTCTTTTTCATACATGTTCCTTCTGCCTACAGGTAGAGTAGTCTGTTTTTTTAAACACTATTTTACACAGTCTTTATCTCCTTTAAAATTTATCTCATTAGAGTTGGCTCTGTTGTTCCAGCCTTTTTGAAACTTCATTGTATCTTCCAATATATTCATTAAACATTTCCCACCTGCAAATGTGATAAACATCTTTAATGTGTAAATCCAGGGAATTGATGTTTAGTAGTCAAACAGTCTCAAACTGTCTTTGTCATTGTTCCCCAAGACTATCCTCAGGTTTGGTGTTTTGTTGTAAGGATTCATAAGATTTAGTGTATTGTTATATTCATGGATAAGATTTATTACAGCAAAAGGATATAAAGCAAAATTAGCAAAGGGAATCAGACAGAAGCTTTTAAGAGTCCCCTCCCAGAGGAGTCACACAGTTAAACACTTAATTCCTCTAGTGACTTGTGACAACACGTGCAAAGTGTTATGTACCAGTGAATCTCATTAGAGACTCATCACTCAAGGATTTTACTCAGGGCTGGTCACGTAAGCATCCTCTGCCTAGCACTTACCAAAATCCCAGACTCTAAGAAGGAAAACAGATATTTAACATAAAACCATATTGTTTGCACAAAGAGTCCAAGCATAATGAGCCATCCTTATCATTTAGGGGAAATTGTATATCATCGTAGGGAACTGTTTATCAGCCAAGTTCCCAGGAGCTGGCCAAGGGCCAGCCTTGCAAGGAGGCTGTTCTAAGGATAGGCAGTCTCAGGCCTGCTATATTAACTCTTTTCCATACATTATATTATGCTGACATTTACTAGAGCATGTATATAACATAAATGTTTTAGGATATTGGTAGAATACAATTTCCTCTAGTATACGCAAAGGGCAGTCATCCAGTTCTTTTTATGCTTGCTTGTAGAATAACTGAATGTAGGCCTTTGATTGGATTATAGCTGTTATTTTTATAGCAGTAGACCATTAATTTGAAATATAGCTTACCTTACCACTTAAGTTGATTTCTTCTAAACACAATTTTAGGAATTTAATATTTTCATAAGCATGTTTAGCATTTTTCCTCTCCTTTTACTTCCTGATTACTAATAATAAAATATTTACTAACTTTGTGGTTTCCATACCTTCAAGTGGCTAAATTAGAAAGATGCTATACAGTCTATAAACTTAGTTTTTCTTTAATTTCTATGATTGTTTTTGCCTTGTTTATGATTGGGTAAGGTTGAAAAGAGAATAATAACTGCAACAAAAAATCACGACTTGGGAGGAAAACAACAACTAGATCTTCATAATTTAAATTTCATGAATTATAATGTCTTAAGTTGATGCAGAAAGATAATGTTTATTTTACAATACTGGGGCATTTATGGAAATGCAGAAACTTTTTTTCACCACTTGAGAAATACTTAATTTGATGCAATACAGATTGATACTTTGGACTTGTCAAAAGAGAATATGCCATTTTCTAATAAGCTTATGCTATAAGCTTATTCTAGAAATTATAAATTTTTAAAAGGCCAAGAAAAAAAAGTGTTTAAGTTCTGTTTATCCCTTAGGCAAATCAAAATATAACTCAATATATGATTATTTGACAGCATTTAATATAATAAATGTTACCATTTGTGTTCCATAACTACATTTAAAATAGAAAGGTTTTTAATACAGATATCTTTAGTGTTTGAAACATGTTTTGCAGGAAGATTTTTAAGAATGCCTTTTAGTGGAGATGTTTATGAGAATAAAAGATAATGACCTTTGGATTTTTGTTTAAGTGGACTTTTGCCCAAGGATGAATGAATGATTGGATGGCATTTAAAAATGATCCTTGCAGAACTATAATTTTAATGCTCTTCCTGTCCTTAATTTATCGTTCCCTTTAAATATTTCTGCAGAAAGCTGATCCATTCTCAGGGATTGAGGATACCATTCTTTTAGCAAGTATTCTGAAATGAAGGTATCTAAATCTGGCCTTGTACCTATTCTCCAGTCACATGTACTTTGCTTTTTTTTTTTAATTCTGGTTTTCTCATAAAAAGTGGAACCCTAACCATTACAAAGGGAATTCATTGTTATCAATTCATTACTTAAATTGGCCATCTCCTTTTGTTTTGTTATCAATTTCATTAATAATAGTATCCTCCTCCATCTCCAGCTTATAGTTCTGTGTATTTACTAAATGCTCACTGAAAAAAAAGATTATGAGGACTTTTTCTTCTTCCTCCCTCCTTACTTCATGCAGAATCCAATTTGTACTGATTTTTTTTTCTTTACTGTCTTTTAAGACACCATCTCTGAGCAACCACCTAGATCACTTTCAATCTTCATGTGTAGTTTTATGATACTGTTAATGCACTTTAAATCATGGGAGATTCTGGGAGTTCCCATCGTGGCGCAGCGGAAACGAATCTGACCAGGAGCCATGAGGTTGTGCATTCGATCCCTGGCCTTGCTCAGTGGGTTAAGGATCTGGCATTGCCCTGAGCTGTGGTGTAGGTCGCAGACGTGACTCAGATCGTGCGCTGCTGTGGCTGTGGTGTAGACCGACAGCTATAGCTCCTATTAGACCCCTAGCCCAGGAACCTCCATATGCTACAAGTGCAGCCCTAAAAAGACAAATGAATAAATAAAGCAGAGGATATTTAGGTTAACTGATAACTTATGGACAGAGCTTCCTACTCCTAGAAATCTTTTTGTGACTAATAAGGAGCCCTTGTCAATTCAGACAGTCCTGTGACTGAGAAGATGTTCCCTAATGGTGAGCCCAGTCCTTTTTTTCTTGAAATGTTCGCCGTTTCATCCTACATCATCTCTCTGGAGAAAACAGAAATAAGTCTCCTTTTTTGATATAGATCTTTTGTTATATGAAAACTGCTCTTTTATCTTCCATTTCTCCTCAGGCTAAACATTATTATTTCCCCACACTTTGCTCATTTGTTCATTCAGCACACGTTTATTGAGTACCTTTTATGTGGAAGTCCATTTGAAATATAGTGGTGGATAAGAATGCCTAACTCGAAGAGGATATTGGTAGAAGATCTCATTGGGCTTATGTCCAAACAGAGGTAAATGAAAAGTATTCCAAATTAAGACACTGACAAGTAAAACATAGGGTAGTTTTGGATTATACCAAATTCCATGGGAAAAAAAAAAAAAAAGGTCATATGATAGAGAGGGCACAGAGATGGGAATTTCCTTCTCCATTTACTTTGGTTTCCAAATGTTTCATCATCATGGCTGCCCTCCACTATAACAGCATGTCTGGGCTTTGGCATCTTTGAGATCCCCTGTAAGGATGGACTTCTGATGGGCTCACGTCCTTTGTGTACACAGGAAGGTAGAAGCTTCTTAATTATATGCAAGACGGAGCCAGATATACTACAACATCAGTCAGGCAACTATTAAAAAGGAAGAGAGAAAATTTTAGATCTCTGGGCTTATTGTTGGCCTTAGAGAAAGTATACTTTGGCCCAGATTGTACAGTGAGACTAGTAGTTGCCATCTCTAGACAATGTGCTTTCACTACTATGGTCCCAGCTATACTCAGCTGCTTACAGTAGCTGGTCAGCCCCTTGATCTTGGATTTCCTGACCTCCAGAACTGTGAGAAATATATTTCTGTTGTTTAAGCTACTCCATCTGTAGTAATTTGTTAGGCAGCCAGAGCAGACTGAGAGAGAGACCTTTGTCATAATCTGAGCTTGGGGTAAGAAGGGGAGTGGTGATTGGAAAGAAATCAAAGAGATTGTTATGGTGGAAATGGAAAGAAAGTTGTATTTTTAAGATTTAAAAAAGTGTCTACAGGACCTTATGGCTGACCACATATGGAAGGCAAAGGATGAGGTAGGTATTTTTGCTGAGTCTTGAAATGGATGATTTTTCTACTTTCCTAAAGTGGGGAAAAGTGTTTTAGGAGTAACTGCATTGAGAGTTCCCAAGACCACTGCAGGTTTGGTGATTTGCTAAAAGGAATCATGGGATGAGGCATATTGTCATATTCGTGGCTATGATTTATTACAGTAAAGGGACATAAAGCAAAATTAGCACAAGAAAAAGGCACATGGGCAAAGTCTGGAGGAAACCAGGCATAAGCCACTGAGAGTCCTCTCTCAGGTTTACCTGAGCCTAGTAGTCCAGGGTTTTTATCAAGGATTGGTCCCATAAACACCCTCTATCTAGCATGTACCAAATTCCAGACTCTTAGAAGGAAAGTAGGCATTCAATATAAACTGCATGTTTGTACAAACAGTTTAGTTACACTTATCAGCTAGGGAATAGTGGGAACCCTTCCCAAATTCCTGTTCCCAAATGTCAGCAAGTGGCTAGCCTTGCAAGCAGGCCCTGCTAAAGACAGCAGCCTCAGTCCTGCTGAGTTAACTGATTTCTGCACAGTAATATTTTAAACCAGAAAGAGTAAATTACTTTTATATCATTCTCTTTTCATTATCAGAGTTTATACATAATAGAAACAGATTTTAACCCTAGTCATTGTCGTCAGCTGGCCACATATATTATAAGGATACTTTCGACAAGTATTAGGAAAAGAAAACAATTCTGAAAACAATGAAATACTGCCATACCTTTAAAGTCAAAGCATGGAGCAGTAATTTAGGCTACATCTGCTTATGTACTAAGAATAGCTTTATGATACTTTTGGTAAATAGATCAGAGAGTTGTGGCTGCTTTACAATAAATTAAATGTCTGTGTCTTTATATTTCTATTAGGTTGTTTTTTTAGTATTAATTTCTAGGAGAGTTCCTTATATAGTAAGAATATTAACCCTTTTTTCATATATAATCTATTATTACCCTCTCTCCCTACACCTGCCAGAATGTTAAGTCAAAGAATTTTTGCTCTTTATTGTCTCTAGAAGGATTCTATAATTTATCATGAGATTGAGTTTTTGCTTGGTTGCTGAAAAATTGCCATGGACTTAAATGTGAACATGTTGAAAATCAAATGGGCTGTGTTAATTTAATTCCCAGTAGAGCCATTTGAGCAGTTCAGTGTTTGTGAAAATCTATGCCCTACTTAAATGGACTTTTAACTTTCTTCATATGAAATGAGGCATGAGTTAGCCCATTAGGTGGTTTGAAAACTCAGCATCAAGAACAGTGTTATCTAGGACCATCTCCATAATAATATTTAGTTTAAATTTGAAAACTGAGATTGATATTTCTTGAGTTTTATGGCATGGACTTGTCTTAAATGTTCATCTGAGATATTGCTGTTTAGTTACTGATGTTAAATAAGGAAAACAAAGATCCATTTGAATCGAGTGATGAAAATATTGTAAGTGTAATCAGGAGTTATGATGAGGAGTTCCCGTTGTAGCTCAGCAGTTAACAAATCTGACTAAGCATCCATGAGGGTGCAGGTTCGATCCCTGGCCTTGCTCAGTGATTTAAGGATCTGGCATTGCCGTGAGCTGTAGTGTAAGTCACAGTCATGGCTTAGATCCTGCGTGTCTGTGACTGTGGTGTAGGCCAGCAGCTACAGCTCGGATTCGATCCCTAGCTGGGAACCTCCATATGCTGCGAGTGCGGCCCTAAAACGCAGAAGAAAAAGGAGAGAGAGAAAAAGGAAGGAAGGAAGAAACGAAGGAAGGAAGGAAGGAAGGGGATTGGCTTGGTCTCTGATTTTTGTCATGAAAGTCAGAAGAATAATGTTTATGTTATTTGCTTTACTCTGTTGGATCTTTTCAGATAATTGAAAACAGATAAGGTTTTTCTTTCTTTCTTTCTTTTTTTTTTTTTTCTTTTTAGGGAAGCACCAGCAACATTGGAATTTCCCAGGCTAGGGATCAAATTGGAGCTGTAGCTGTGGGCCTACACCATAGCCATAGTAATGCCAGATCTAAACCATGTTTGTGACCTATGCTGCAGCTCATGGCAATGCCAGATCCTTAACCCACTGAGCAAGGCCAGGGATCAAACCCACATCCTCATGGATACTAGTGAGGTTCTTAACCCACTGAGCCACAGCGGGAACTCCCCAGGTAGTTTTTTATGGTCTCTAAAATAGCGCTGAGCACTGAACTCCCTTCAATAGAAATGACAAACTAGGAAATTTACTCCATCCAAAAAATCAAGTACAGTAAACAAAGTTGGCCTGTCATGTCTGTTTGTTGTATTTTCTAACATGCTTTTTCTTCTATTACCTGTCAATTGTAAAATTGTGTTTCCTAACCATAAGGAGCGCAAAACTATGGTATAGGAACATTCACACGGGTTTTGGTATTTTTCTGTTTCTTCCCTGTCAGCGTTCTCCCCATTGCCTGTGTACTCAGGAACACAGTGGTATTCTCTATCTTTCTCTTCGGCCCTGCCTTTCAGGTTCTTACAGCCATAGTGGTTTGTCCATGTGCATCTTTGCCTCCTGGGAGGCTGCTGCTGTTTGATGTTTGTGCTGCATATACTTCTCCTGACAGCATAGGATCTCTGCACTGTGCTGGTGTGCAGAATTCCTCATGTGCCAGGTGTGTATGTTGCTTTCTCTGGAGCCCTGTAGAAGCAGGCTGTGTTCCCTTAGTAAATCCAGCTCTTCCTACCACCCAAAAGTAGATTTGTTATAATCCACTAAATGGATCCAGAAGTTTTCCTGCCTTGTACTCTGAGTGTCTCAAAAAGGTTTTTTTGAGCACTGTCTTGTTTTCTTGATCTTGGTATATAGCACCTGCTATCTAGAGCCCTCAGACAAGTCCCAGGTAGAACGAGGAAGAAGACACAGCATAGGCTCAAAGGCATCCAGAGAACAAGATGCCTTAATGATACTTTCCCTTCTCACGAGTACCTATGGCCCTTTTTTCCCCTTAGGATGATTACTAACTTTGGAGTCTCCATAGCAGTAATAGAGACAGTCTCCTGGCAGACTAGACATGCTTTAAAGTAAACATAATTTGGCATATATAATTCCACAGTGCTATTTTTTTTTTAAATTTTCACTTTCTTTTAAAGCCAGCAAAATCTCCTTTAGATGCACATGTACAACATATAAATGGCTGAGCTGCTCTAAATGAAGCAGGTTGAGGAGTCCTGCAGTCAGCCCTTCCCCTGAGGCTCCTTCAGAGCATGCTATAGGTTCTTGGAGATTACTGATCTCTAGCTCCCTTGTTTTATAGATGAGCAGTCGAATGCCCACGGGATTAATCCATATCCATCAGTTCTTTCCGGGCCATACCAAACTTTTTCTAAACTGTCTTTGACTAATCCCATTTTCTCCTTTGTGAAGCATGGTGGAAGTTTCTTTCCTGTAGCATTTTGTGTGCACATATCATGTAATATTTGTCATTTTCTCTTATACTTAAATGTTTTACTGTCTCCCTCATAGTCCTTAACCACAAAGAGTCTGTTTTTGTTTTTGTTTTTTAATTTAGTTTCGATCCTCAGTGCCTGGTGTGATCCTATCATGTGTTAGGTGGTTAATTACTGTTACATTAAAATGAATAAATTTATTTCATACTTTTCTTGGAAATTATGTATTCAGTTTGTGAAGTGTCATTTTGCGTTGGTGAAATGTTAGTTTCTTCTGGTTGACTTATGAGTTTATGTGAGCTAGCTCTCCTTCTTCAACTAGATTATCACTCTTTTAAAACCTTCTAAGTCTACCCCTCACCATAAAACTCAGCATAATAGAAGCACTTTGATAAACTAAAGAGAATCTTGTAAAGAATATCATGATACTACTGCTTTAGTCCCTTCTTAGTTCCTCTTAAAATATTCCTAACATTGACAAGTTAACAGTGAAAAGTGCTTCTTCTTTCATGAGGCCAGTGCAGAGAGAGACAGTGTATAGCTAAAATCACTGGATTTGTATCCAGGATCTACCTCCTGTAAGCTTTTGACCATGGGTGTGTTACTGAATCTCTCTGACTCATAATCTGTCATCTATAAATAATATCTATCACATTGTAATATATAAATGAAATAACATATTGTATCTAGCAATACATGTGCTATAATTAATAAATATTTAAATGATGAATGTGCATATATGTATAACTGAATCACTTTGTTGTACAGCAGAAATTATCACATTGTAAATCAACTATATTTCAATAAAACTTAAAAAAATTAATGATAGCTGTTGTCATATACACGCAGATGTCAGTGATGAATATTTGATTATCTTTTGCAGTCATTGTATATCTTGTCATTGTTATTGTTTTTCATTTTTTAAACCTTTATTGAAGTATAGTTGATTTACAATGTTGTAATAATTTCTGCTCTATAACACAGTGACTCACTTATACATAAACACACATCCATTCTTTTTCAGATTCTTTTCCCATATAGGTTATTATGGAATATTGGGTAGCATTCTCTTGCTATACAGCAGGTCCCTGTTGTCATATACAAGCCATATAAAAGGCCGTGTGGTGAAGAATGACTGATTAGAATATCTTTTGCAATCATTATATATCTTGTCAGACATTGTTACTGTGTTTTTCAAGTAGTTAACAATAATATCTTGAACTTGTGTATTGCTTTGTTTTAAACAACCTGTTTCATTAAAATTCAAAGGGCACAATAGACATTTTTAAAGGTTTGCAGTGCAGGGTATCAAACAGCTAAGGGCAGGCAATTAAGATAAGCATGATGATCCTGTCTACTTTTTAGAGGTTTTCAACTTGAAAGTATACCAAGCAAGGACTTCTGGCACATTAAGGCAGATCAAATCTTTGGCCATTTTCTTCTTGCTGTTTATGAATTACCTTCAGGTCAATAATTACAAGCATAAACCTAAGTATACCATATAAGATACACTTTATAAATCTTCCTAAATTGAAATTAATAGAGCACTAGGTTGAGATTTAGGTGCTATGAACTAGTTTTGAGTCCAACAAAGTTTAGCAGAGTAACCTTGGAAAGGTCAGAGTTAATTCTGACTTTTTTTTATGCATTTAGGATACTTTATACAGAAAACTTTTCAACAAAGCTCCCAGCCTTCCATATAAGATCTCATCTACAACAATTTTCTAATCTTCGGTATTCTGAATTTAAATTTGAAACTATTAAGTACCCTAAAATTAGTTAGTTATGACAATACTTTTTTTTTTTTAATTTTGTTACTAAGATTTTAATGTTTGGAGCGATTTACTGACCAACTATTTCAGATATTTCACCAAAATTTGAATACATTTTAATAAAAATACAAAGCAAATGTAAACACTTTTAAAAGTGTAATTATTTTCAGGTTATTTTCCTTCTAATATATGCAAAATTATCTATTGATGCAAAAGGCAGACACTCTTCAGCTGCTATGTGCAACTCTTGCAAATACCGTATTAATTTTGTGAGTACCTCCAAAACCACAAATTAAAACATGAAGTAAGAAAATGGACCTTGGCACTCTTGGGAAATGATACTTGGCTAAGCAGGGATTTATTGCATTCATGATATTTGAGAGGGAGGATTTGACAAGTTAATTAATTTGTCTTTTCTCTTACCTAAGTGCTTTCATCGCTCAAATCCTACTGAAGCTCCAAAGCAGTATCTATCTCTGTCTTCAGCAGCTGCCTAGCCCACAAACCTTTAGGGCATTCTGACATAATCCCCTTTTGTTTTGAAGAGGAAGGGCAAGAGATGTGGAGAAGCATTTCCTTGGGGCTTGAAGAGTATTACTTGTGAGAGTAGATATTCAGGGTCATGAGTCACACTGTCAGTGTGAGCCCCAGATCTGAGCTGCAGAAGGCATGATACCTGTTCTTCAGTGGATTTGATTCAGGCTGTTTGTGATTTCAGGATTCTCTGAAACACAGAGTCTGTGGCAGTGTGTCCCCTCTTTCCAAGATCCGAGGGTGGCACTGCTTGAGTACCCCAGTTGCAGGAGCAGAACTGGATGTGCTGAGATATCAAAGCTATGCATGTGACCTCTGCAGGATTACTGTTATTAAAGTGTTATTTGGGGTAGCAGGTAAAATGCAGAAGTTATTACTGAGTTGGCTTCTTTGGAGCTAATTTATATGTCTGCCAGCCAGACTGTGGAAATATATGAACAAATATCACTGTAAGATAAAAGTTTGCTGTTCATGAACAAATAACCTCTAGTGTGCTTCTGAGCATCTTGGAGATATTTTCTTGGCTGTAGCCATTGCTGTGATGTTTGCATATAGTAATTATTATTGTCGAACATTTAGTATTTCTGAGCAGTGAACTAAGCATTGTGTTTTTAACCTCATTTCTAGTATAGAAAGTCAAAAAGGAAGTAATGTAACTTTGGGGCTTAGTGTTGATTCAAAAATCAACCAATACATGGGAGCTATTTCACATACTTTTCTGGTATTTGCTTCCTGTAACATTGCTTTCAAACTCAGTTCTCAAGATACTAAAATGGAGGAAAGGCACTAGAAATCTGGACAAATTTCTTTCTCTTCCAGTATTATCATAAACTGTGATATATATTTTATATTTAAAGCTGATAAAATAATCAGCTAATTCATATTGTGGTATACAGAATGGACCCTGACATAATAATGCATGATAATCACAAAATTTTATTTGTTCAAGCGGATATTGACATTTATTTTGTGCTTGACTCTACTTAAAACTCATTGTATCTATATTACTAAGATTTCCAGTAAATGCTCTGAGGTCAGTTAGTGTTGAGTGCTTAGAGATCATTTCTCCAAAGAGATTTTTTTAGGAAATACTTATATTAAACCAGCATATTTTATAATAAACTGAATATGTGAGTGATAATAGTGTCATTACCAAGTAAAAAATTTTATAACTAATTGAATATGCTTCTGTGATTAAGAATATAAGTTATTTCTGTGTAAGGTGTTACGGCAGCATAATTTTTGTCAGGTAGTGTATTTATCTAGAACACACGCATCTGTTTTTGTTTTGCTTGTCCAATTTCCAAGGGCATATTTCTGGACTTTAGTCCTCTGTCTGATTTGTGTCCTACCTTATTGAAAAAAAAAAAATAACAAAAGATTCAAGGAAGGCTGTCTCTTAACAGATTTGTCTCTCAACAAATCTTTATTTTTTTTTTATTTTTATTTTTAAATCACCAAAAGATACTCAGAATCTTCCCTCTGTGTTTCAACAGGGCATTGGCTTTGATTGCCTGTTTTACTATAAAGTATATTTCTTTCGGGCGTTTGCCACAATATCCCTAATACACTCTGCTTTCTGCCTGATGTGTAAGGTGCCCTGGGATACCTGCATCCAAGAATAACTACTCTAAATCAGTAAAGATCAGGCTTTAGTGTAAATAGGAATCACCTGCGGATCTTGGTAAAACACAGATTTTGATTCAGCAGGGCTGAAATGGGCCTGAGATTCTGCATTTCTAACAAGCTCCCTGCTGATGCTGCTGCCCCTGATCTAGAGATCATACCTTGAAAGTATGGCTTATATCTGTGTGTCTAGTGCTTCTTAATGCATATACCAAGTGTCACAGGAATAGTTTGTTCTTAGGCAGTGATTCTCAAACTTTAGCATGCACTGGAATATAGTGGGAGAATGCTTGCTGAAAATTGGGCTCCATTCCTCAGCGTTCATTTTGGTGGGGCTTTGAAGCCCAGGAATCTGCATTTTTCAAACCTCCTCAGATTTTGCATGCAGGGGATCTAAGACCATACTTTGAGAAATAGTACATCAAAGTTTGGAATTACTGTGAAAATTCTCAATCCTTTCTGGAACGATTGCTTTAAAAAGCCAAAGGTGCAATGAAAAGTCCATCTGAAAGATGATTGCTTTGAATACCAATGTAGTATTTGTTTAATGAGGAAGCAGGGGTATAATTTTGTATGTTTCCTTGTTCTATTCCATTGCCTCAGGCAGGAGGTGCATAGTTTATTGTAATATATCAACGATGAAGACCATAGCTTCATGTACTTCCTAATTAACCCCAAAGGGGTCTTAATTAGATAATTGGTTAGAGGTAATAGGTGAGTAGGTATATTAAATGATGTGAATGGATGCCAATAATGATTCTTCTCTTAGATATTCTGACCAGGACATTTACTCTCTCTGGGATAAAATTGTATCTCTAATATTATTTGATATCTTACTTACCTAGCATCAAAAATCTAGCCTGTTCCATATATTATACATAGAGTTGGTTTTCAAGTTAAAAAAAATAGGAATTGAGATTGTCATCTGAATTGTTTGGCATTTTAGTTTAAGGCAGCAGTTAAAATTTAAAAGTATGTCATTCAAAGTGAGTTTTTTTAAATGACATCTTTTCATAACTTTAAAATCAGTTCTTCATCTGCTCATGTCTCTGTTTTAAGGATGTGGGTGGTATTTATGTAATACCTAATTGATTCTATAAAAATTATTTGAAACAAAAGGGTTATACAGAGGTTGCAGTTGTTGGATAATCTTAACCAGAAACAGTGAATGCCATTTAGAATTCTCTGATCAGCAAGTTGTATGGTGTTAACTAAAGTGATTTAAAAGCTTTATTTAGGATTAATCCATCATGTGCTTAAATTTATCTCATTTATTCACTAATTTGCATGTGATTTTGCAATTCTGAAATTTTAAGCAAACAAAAGTGTACCCCAAACAAATTACCAGATGAATTGAATTAAAGCAGATTGTAACTGAGGCCAACCTTGGACAGAGATGTGGGATTAATGAGCTGTGATTACGTTCTTTCTTTTCTGCTCCTCTGCCCTCAAGAGCAGATTCCTCTGTGCTTCCTCTGGACAGTTTTGTTCCACTGCTACAGTACCCCATGTGGTCTTTCTTGCCCTTGAGAATGTCCACGTGCAGAGCAGAGACAGTTTTGGAAACGATTACAACCTACCTAGTGCAATTAATGCTGTGTGAGAAGGATATCTATCACACAAAGTGCTTTATGGTCTTATGGTCACAGAGCCTGAAGAGAAAGGGGAGAAGACTATAGACAAATGATGAGAATATAAACTTAGTGACCTTTTGGAGGTGCCTTTCTATTGTGAAATTTCTGGTTTATTAGTAACCTAAGAACTGTGCTTCACTATACATAGCATTTGTACCTCTTGACACAAAGGTGGTAGCATTAGGGAGGAAATGTGTCTTCTTGCTTTTAAAGCAGACCAAAATTTTCTATATTGTATGCTAAGAAGTAGTTTTATTGAAATTTGAATAAAGATTTTGCTTTGATATTCTCTGACATAATATTAGGTCGTTGTTAATGAACTGAAAGCCATTGCACTTTTCTAGATAGACCTTTATATATTCCAACTGCTTTGAGTTAAAAGACATAATGGAGAAGAAAGGTAGAAAGTATTTAAATCCTATGACATTTTTAAGAGCAATGGATTTCTAATTAAGAAGAAATTCAGAATAACTTTTTTTTTTCCAGATGATTCGTGATGGTTAGTATTTATCTCAATAAAGCATTTTAAAATTAAGGCATATACATTGTTATTTAGAGATAATGCTGTTTCACATTTAATAGACTACATCAGTGAAAATATAACATTTACATGCACTGGGAAAACCCAAAATTTGTGTGACTTATTTTATTGTGATACTCATTTTACTAAGCTGGTCTGAAATCAAACCCACAATATCTCCACATGCTTGTGTTTGTTTATTTCCCACAGAATAACTTTTTGTACTAAAGTGGAAAGTCTGACATTCAGACTCGCTGTCAAGTTATCTTAATCTTCAAAACTAACATTTTCTGAGTTTCTAAGGTATAGCCCAAGTTTGACATAATAAAATTATTCTAGCAAAATGTAATTTTAGGTGTATCTTTTATGAAAATGTTTAGTTTTACTATTTTACATAAAAATTTGAAAGAAATTTCATATAGTTTTAAATTAACTCAATTACAGTTTTGATGTTACTTTATGCTTACAGCTGTGCTGATACAATAGCTGCTAACCACATGTGGCTATTTAAATTTAAATTAATTAAAATTAAGTAAATGTAAAATTCTGTTTTAAATGTTAAAAAACATTTCAGTTGCTCAATAATCACACATGGCTAGAAGCTACTAGATTATACAGCAAAGATACAGAACATTTCCAGCACTCTGTTGGACAGCACTGGTCTAGACTTTAGAGTATATGTGGGGTGTGGAATTGTTAGGATACGCACATTGTATTAGTTAGGATCAGGTCCACTTACGTTAGGCTAAACATCCTAAATGTGGCTTACATAAAAGAGTACTTTATTTTCCTACCATGGAAATAAAGTCTGGAGGTAGATAATCAAAGACTGGTTAGGTAGCTTCATGGTGTAAGGAAAGTAAACTTATTCTTGTTTTGTTGCTGTGCTGTCCTCATATAGCTTCTCCCTTGAGGTTCAAGACAGCTGCTCAAGCTCCAGCCATCAAGTTTGCATTCCAGCCAGAGGAAAGGGGGAAAGAAGGAAAGACGCTCCCCTCTTTTTAAAGATGATTTCTCATTTATCTGTCATAGAACACTTTGACTTATATTTCATTTGGCTGGGATTTATATTTTTCACATGGCCAATATTAAACACAAGAGTGGATGGGAAATGTCTTTTATCTGGGCAGTGATATGTGTTTCTTGAGAGGACTTGCTGTCATCAGTTTTCTCAGAAGAGCCAGTAAGAAATTAGTTTTAATGTTTAGAAATTAATGTAAATGAATAACTTTTTGAGGAGTAAAACTCTTCTGTAGTGTGTTGTAAAACCTAGGAGAGCAATAGGAAGCAAATAATGTTACCTCATTTAACTGAGGCAGAGAGATCATTCAGAAATCACTAGTTGGATAATCCTTTTTGAGCCCATTTTCCATGTTCTTGGAGCTCAGTTTTGAGCTTTTTATTTTTTAAGGTAATAGTTTGTCATATTATCTATGAAATATTATTATTGAGTTAAGGGTTCAGTTGTGTGGGGTTTTGCTCAGATACATGACCAAAACTGTACAAATTAAAGTACTTGGAGATTAATTAATGAAGTGAACAAATTACAGTCCGAAATGATACTTTTCATAAGAGTGGTATTCTTCATATTATGATGTAATGTTTTCTAACATTTTGTGTATGTTTGTTAATAGGTAGTATAACCTATAGTTGATTTTACTAAAATATGAGAAGTAGCTATTAATGTTCTAAGTATTTTATTTTTATTTTTATACATTTTATTATGTTGGAATCAAATTTTTATACTTGTCATTTTCTTGATTTTTCTTTGTTTTTCACTACTACTCTTGTTTTCAGTAATTCAGTTTTTAAATGTCTGTCTGAACCTTTAGGAAGTTTAGAAAAAAGTGTGAGAAAGTATCAAAGAGGGCACATTCAGCTGCCATTCTGCTTTTTAATCACCAGCTCTTGCATGGCAGCACTTTACCACCACTGTTCTTATAATTCCTATAGTGTCGCTGTTGTTTCATGTCTCTTGGTGGTGTACAAACAGACTAGTATAGTCCTAGAACACGTCATAGACCGGTGTTTAAGTCAAATGTAGTTCCTCAGTGCTACATAATTAAATATTTAATTATATTCTCATGATTTTTTAGCTAGATGCATTAAAAAGACTATGTTATCTGGAGGGAGAAAAAAGATGGTTATAAAATAGCTATGACATGCTTCAAGAATAGCACCTTATGAAATCTTATTTTCAGCCTATGTTCAAAGAAATAGTTATAATCCTGTAAACTTCTGGGGCCCTTGCTTCCTGTTTGGCACTTTTTCTCTACAAATCATTAGGTTGTTCCCAGGCTCTTCAAACACATGTTTTTATTGTTATTTAGAAAAGACTCTGGATGCAAGTCCATACCTTAAGAATTCAAGCAATTAATACATATTTCTTCTTCTGAAGATAGCCATTAGCAAAATTTATTGAGTTTATATTTTCTTACATTCTGGGTGGTGACCATTATTGCTATAGGCTCTCTTTTGGAGTTCTGATTTTGCCTGAGAACCTGTGTAATTTTGCTTGTGGAATTTACTAGGAAATTTCATATTTGAATCTGATAAGAGTAAAGACAGTATTTTCTGTGGACTTATCCCATTAGTCTCTCTCTCTCTCTTTTTTTTTTTTTTTTGTCTTTTTAGGGCCGCACCCATGGCATATAGAGGTTCCCAGGCTAGGGGTCGAATTGGAGCTGTAGCTGCCTGCCTATGCCACAGCCATAGCAACGCAGAATCTGAGCCATGTATGTGACCCACACCACAGCTCATGGTAATGCCAGATCCTTAACCCACTGAGCAAGGCCAGCGATCGAACCTGCATTCTCATGGATACCAGTCAGGTTCATTACTGCTGAGCCACGATGGAAACTCCCCCATTAATCTGTGTGTAAACTGAGTTTAGTAGCTAAATCTTGCCTTACTATTGATCCCTAAAATTAAAATTTTAAATGATTTTTAACTGATACAGTAAATTAATATAAAGTCCTTTACCTTTGTATATTGACTGGAGGTTTGCAACCTTTTGTCTTTGATCTGCTTTTTACTGTTATTCTTCTTTATCTGACCAGTTTCATTGATTTCTTGCCCTTGGCATACTGTATACTACCAAACTTCTTTTTAAAGAAATTTTGCTTTTTAAAAAAAATTTTTTTAAGGCCACGCTTGTGTTGGGTGGAAGTTTCCGGACCAGGGATTGAATCAAGATTTTGCTTTTTAAAACTAGATTTGTGAAAGTAATCATTTACACTTGCTGCCAGCCCACTTCTGTAAAAGCTGCAATCTGTCTCCTGCCGCTGGCACCTGACTGAGTATTTATTTGAAGTTTACTGGTGATCCACTAATTAAAACTCCAGTGACTTCTCTGTTCCTTTATTTCTGCCACATTTGAATTTTTGACCACTTTCTCCTTGACGTTCTCAGTTCTATCCGCTTCCCATTGAGTACTCTTCACTCCATCCAATTGGGACTTTTTATATATGTCTTCCTTTAAAAAAAAAAAAAATCTTCCTTCCATCTGGTCATGCAAAGCCCCCACCGGAAATATCAGCACATTCTCATTTCTGCCTATTACGGATCCTACCTGTGCTTTTAAGACCTACTTCATATGTCATCTTTCCTCTTAGCTGTTTTAAATACTCTTTCTTATTTCTATAGTCATCTGGTTTCTACCTAGAGTACTTTTAGAATGCATGTTTTTCTTTGACGGTATGATTTTGCACAGTTGTTTTTTTTTTTTTTTTTTTTTAAATCATGGGAGTAGAAAGGCCACCATTGCAACTTCCTCAATGTTGACTGTAATCAGTAACCATAAACACTCATTTAATATGCTGTGGTAGAAAGAATGATGACTCCCCAGTCATTCCTAATCCTCAGAACCTCTGATTATGTTAGGTGTAACAGATGCCATTAAGGTTGCTAATCAGTTGACCTTAAAACACAGAGATTATCCTAGATTATGCTGGTGGGTCCAATATGATCATAAGAATCCTTAAAAATGGAAAAGGGAGGCAGAAGAGAGAGTCAGAGTGATGTATTGTGAAAAAGAACTTGATTAGCCCCTATGTTAAAGATGGAGAAAAGAGAGCCAAAAGCAAGAATGAGAACAGCCCTTAAAAGGTGGAACAAATCAAGAAAACAGATTCTTCCCTTGGAGACTCCAGAAGGAATGCAGCCTTGCTGACACCCTGATTTTATCCCATCAAGACCTGTGTCAAATTTCTGACCCACTGAACTATAAGATGTACATATTCGGAAATTTCAGAGGCAGTGGGATAAGGAAAATGGGAAAATAAATAAACCAATTATTTAAAAACTTAATTCCTTCTCAGAGAACTTACCAGTTTTGCAACATGTCCCTGCCCCCGGTTGTTTTTCAAATGAATTATGTGTAATGTAATCATCCCAAGAGAGAGAGCCTTTATAGGGTGTATTGATTTCCTTTTATCGGGGCTTTGTTTCTTTCATTTTTTTTCTTTTTTGGCTGCTCTGTGGAATATGAAGTTCCTGGGCCAGGGATCAAATCTGAACCACATTTGCAACCTATGCCACACCTGTAGCAATGCCCGATTCTTAACCCACTGTGCTGGGCCAGGGATTGAACTTGCGTCCCAGTGCTCCCAAGATGCTGGCGATCCCGTTGCGCCACAGCAGGGACTCCTATTTGGGCTTTGTAATTTGAAAAAGTTAAGGATACCTTGCTTATTGAATAAGGCAGCTGCCTAGGAGTAGGAGCTGTGAAATGAAAAAACTAAAGCAATTTAGTAACAAGTTAGATATCCTTTATTCAAGGGAAAATAGACTTCTGTAGGGATTTGGGGCAAAAGCAAGTTTTATAGAGCATTAGAAGAGGCAGCTCAAAAACAGGGGATGACTGGCTAGGTGCTCAGGGGGTTCCTTATTAGGCAAGCAGGTCCTCTTTTCTAGCTACCTGACCCTGAGTGGGAGGATTATGATTAGTGTGTGTTGGGTTTCCTTGACAGTGAGGTGTTGCCCCTAAGTGCAGGCTGACTTAGGTTTAGATTTGCGATGATGTGGACCAGCTCAGTGGGGTCACCTCCACTTTGTAGGTCCTGATATATGAATTAACTTTATTAGAGCCCAATAAATATTAATGGAATCAGTAAGCAAATGAAATTGAGGAGTGAATGGAGGATGTTTTTATTCATTCTCCTAAGAAGTGAATTAAGTACTTTTAACTTTTCAAATGCACTATATTTTTTCCCTTCTCTGTCCTACCTTGCTTCTCCACTCTTATACAAGTAGAAGACTTCCTTTACCTGGAACCTTCTTCCTCTTTCCCTTTGAATAAGTTCCAGTGATTCTTTTTTTTTTTTTTTTAAACAAGCAAGCAAAGTCTTTATTAAAGGAAAGCAGATAGCTCCCAGGGCTGCTGGAAGCAGGGAGAAGAGCCCCCTTTCTCTATCATCCTATAGGGGTTTTTATCCCTTAAAGATGGGGGGAGGTACCAGTGTGGGGTCCAGAAAGATGTGGTTTTCTCCCACTGGCCTTGTTCAATTATCTATATCAGTCCTTGTCCAATAGGATCTTAGGGGTGGAAATGTCCTGAAAGTCTCATAGTTTACAGGAGATTAGGGATTAATGTCCATCTGGGCATAGGTACACTCCCTATAGTAAACAAGGCCTGTGGGGATATTACTCCCTTGGAGCCCTTAAGCAACAGTGTTAATCAATGGCCATATCAAAAAATGCATCAAGGCCCATGCTCCTACACTGACTACCTGAGTTAATATTCTGCCTCAATCCCCCCTCTAGAGTTGGAGACTGTTAACCAAGCGGGGAGAAAAGGGGTGACAGCTGTTCTGGCTGCTTCCTGCTGAAAAGGGGCATCGTTAGGGGAAAGCAATTAGGTCTCCAGTCATGGGATGGTTGAGTGGGCTTTGATACATTACATTGGGTACCCCTTCTATCACCATATGAAGGTTGATAGCTTCTAATTGGGATGTAATGAAATGGGAAATACAATTAACTATACAGGGTCCAAATAATAGGATCAAGATCACAATGATGGCTGTGGTAAGGAAATATTTTCACCAGGAGGAGGAGGTCAACCAATTCCAGAGGGCAGCTCCAAAAGCTGGAGTTGGATCTGACATCTTATGAATCTGTTCCTGGAGGTTTTCCTGTTTAGTAACTGATGTCTCAATGTCTTACTTGACTTCTGTTAAACCTTGTGGGTGCAGATGTATTGGATCGGATCTCAGACGAGCCCCCAAAAAGATGATACCGGAAAGATGATACTGGAATCTGAGTTCTTGTTTAAGGCAGTCAAAGAATGAACTCCGCGAACACACAGGCAGCAAGCAAGCAAAGTCTTTATTAAAGGAAAGCAGATAGCTCCCAGGGCTACTGGGAGGTGGGATAAGAGCTCCCCCTCTAGTGATTCTTAAAGTCTTGGTTTACTTTCGAAACCTTTTAGGAAGGGTCTTAATCTCTTCACCACTTATTGTCCCACCCGCTTTCCCACACTGGTCAGGTGCACCTGTTTGGCTTCCCCACTGCACCTTGTACTTCTGTCTTAGCCTTAACACACTGTAGTATTATTACCCATTTAATTGTCTTTCTCATTTGACTGTAAACTCCATGAAGTCAAGGACTAGGTCTTTTTTTGCTCACCATTGAATTCCCAGAGCCTGGCATAGTGTGTATTTGATAAATGTTTATTGAATGACATTCATGAAATATAGTAACAACCTCAGATGTGTTAAACATGAAACATTTGCTCTAAATGGATATAAAGTATTGTTTTCAGGTTATTTATTTGCCTATCTGTTGAAGCTCATAACTCTACTTAGTATTAAATGTAATAATAGTTCTGTAGGCAGAATGCAGTCTCTAGCAGTAAGATCTACTTTTATTTTTAAAATGAACTGTTGAATTTGTCCAAACTACAAACTTGACATTTAATCTCAGCTTAATCTATTTCACCTTTGTATTTGAGATTAAATACTTCTTGGAAGTCGCCATTTTACTCTTATTTTTTAAGAAAATTTTATCTTTCTCTGACTTCTTCATTGGAGTCTAGCATTTTTACAAGCATGAGCCTCTCATACTAAGTGAAGTAAGTCAGAAAGAGAAACACAAATACCATATGATATCACTTATATCTGGAATCTAATATATGGCACAAATGAACCTTTCCACAGAAAAGAAACTCATGGACTTGGAGAACAAATTTGTGGTTGCCAAGGGGAAGGGAGAGGGAGTGGGTGGACTGGGAGTTTAGGGTTAATAGATGCAAACCATTGCATTTGGGGTGGATAAGCAATGAGATCCTGCTGTATAGCACAAGGAACTGTATCTAGTCACTTGTGATGGAACATGAAGGAGGATAATGTGAGAAAAAAAATATATATATATATTGACAAAACACTGTAAACCAACTGTAATGAAAAAAATAAAAATCCTAAAAAAAAAAACCCCGAATATATATCTAGAACATGGATTGTGTAGAATTTTTTTAGAGAGAAAATGGCTTTGATCCGTTTCTTCTGAAAATAATACTCTGTTGGAGGCTTGGAAGAGTTTAAGTCAAATTAAGTGGGCTTATGTCTGCTGATGGGCTCCTGCAGATAAAGCCACAACCACCTTCAGCCAGGCTGCTTTTGTGTTGTTGTACTGTTTTTCCCTTGGGCCAATAGATGCTGTTTCTTGTAAGATAAGAACATGGTACAGAAGGAAATTTGCTCTATTTTGCTGCTGTTTAAGGCACTATGGAACTGGTTGGTAGACCTTGACACACTGTTCATTTTGCCCTCAGTTGAATTAATATCGCTTTTGTTTTATTGGGGGACAACATTCCTGAGATAATTTCTACCAAGTAGTTATACCTTATAAGAGATTTTTCGTTTTTCCACATGACATGAAATGGTTCTCTGGAGATTTGGGCCTACTTTTATTTTAGAATCTTAACCACTAGATTGTTTTGCCTCTGGTTTAGATGATTAAAGTTAATAAAACTATTTTTGTTCCCAAATCTTTGGCCTTTTACTTCTTTTTTTTTTTTTCCTTTTTCTTTTCTGGCCACCCCACTGGCATATGGCGTTCCCAGGCCAGGGGTCTGATCCAAGCCACAGTTGTAACCTGCACTGCAGCTGTGGCAATGCTGGATCCTTAACCCACTGTGCCAGGCTGGGGATTGAACCTGAGAGCCAGAGTTCTAGAGACACCACTGATCCTGTTGTGCCACAGTGGGAACTCCTCTTTGGTCTTTTAGAGTGCCACTTTATTCATTTATTTATTTATTTATTTATTTTTGTCTTTTTGCCATTTCTTGGGCCACTCCCACGGCATATGGAGGTTCCCAGGCTAGGGGTCTAATCGGAGCTGTAGCTGCCGGCCTATGCCAGAGCCACAGCAATGCGGGATCCGAGCCGCATCTGCAACCTACACCACAGCTCACGGCAACACCGGATCATTAACCTACTGAGCAAGGGCGGGGATCGAACCCGCAACCTCATGGTTCCTAGTTGGATTTGTTAACCACTGTGCCATGACAGGAACTCCTAGAGTGCCACTTTAAACTACTGTTAGAAGAGATGAGTTGGCCCAGGAAGCTGCTAACTTCTCTGAAGCCTGTGGGACTCTCCAGCACAAGTCATAAGGTTGTAATGAGTGTTTGCTCCAGTCTGGAGCTCTTTCCACCCTGTAAGTGTTTGATGGAAACTGGCCTCCCTCTGAGATGCATATTGTGAAGTCTCATTGTTCCATTTTACCTTCTTCCAGTCTCACAAATTCATGGACTGGAAGTATGTTAGACAGTGAAACTTAGCCTAGTTTCTGTGGTGATGTGAGGAATCTTTTGGGGATATTAAAACTATATATCTTTGTTCTAGTATTCTTTTGATCCTCTTGTTCCAGGGCCTCCCCCATTCACCCATGGAATCAGTAACATGCATTCTTTATTTCAGGATGAGGGCAGATACAGCCTCAAGTAAAAGAGTCATTTTATAAAACTCAGCTCAGCTCTGAGTTTTATTTGCAGTAAATTATTTTCATGTGAAATACATATTATTAACAAAATTCACAAGATACGAAAGGATATAATTTTACATAAATCTATCCTCCCCCTACTTTCTCCCCTATTGGTCTCCAGTCTTTCTGTCTGCCATTCCATTCTGTGTACATGAAATATACATAGTTCACAGTCTTGTATACTTTGCTTTTTTCATGTAATGTCTTTGCTACAGTTCCATATCAGTATATATGAAGCCATCTCATTCTTACCGGCTATAGTAACTGTATCAAATTGGTGAACAATTCCATTCCTAATCTTATACTTTAACAAATAATGCCACAGTGAATAATCCTGACCATAAATTATTTTGCATATATGCAAGTTTATCAATATGATAAACGCTTAGGAGGATAATTAGGGTCAAAGTCTAATATTTTAAACTTTGAGTTTTAAATTTTTGATCTATGCAAAATAGGAGTCATGACATTCCAAATTTTCTGAGAGAAATAGGGATGTTCTAAATTCTAGAAATTCCTCTGAGTGTATTAAGAGGAAAATTTGAAAATCTATACATAATTTCACTAACGCAATGGTGTGTAAAGGACTCGGGATGATATATATATAGGCAGTTTCTGCCACGCCAGAAGGAGAAATCTTTTCCAGTGCTGAGAAAGCCATAGGTCAGTGTCTTCATTCCCCTGCATGCCTTTTAAGAGGCTGAAAGTCAAAGTAGGAGACAGGGAGGTGTTGATGATGGTAGTGATGGTGACAATGAGAACCACCAGTTAGCATCAGGAGAGAATCTGAGAAAGAAGGATTGCCTGAAAAAGCTGACTCTCTAGGGATAGAGAAATTCTAAGAGCACCAGCTGGCCAGCTGAAACCTATAAACAGCCTGGATGCAGCAGACTGTCTGACCTCAACACCAGAGGTTCTCAAACCCATAGGCTACAGCAGTATTCAAGGTTGTCAGCCAAGAATACCAGCCAGACACCAGCCTAGGGTACATAGTGACGAGGTAGAATAGCAGATGTCTAAGATGAAGCCAGTCTGTTGCCTGGCCTACAGCAAAGTGTACCTGCCCTTCATGACCACTCAACCTCTTCCTTTTAACTAGCTGCCATCTCAAGGAAGAAGAAGGTTGAAGAAATTCCTTAAAGAGGATTCACTTTTAATTGAATGACTATTTACCTGAAAGAGAATTAATTTCAATTAGGAGAGGCTGAGTTATCTATTTAGTTGGTGAATTTGAAACAGCCCTTAACCCTGTTCTCACCCATCATGGGAAATGAATGCTTAAGAGCAAAGTTACATAAATTTATAAAGAGAAATGAAATTTTATACTCTCTGTATATCTGAGTCACAGTATATACATTTTATTACCCCCTCCAACACAAACACACACATGCACACATGCCTAAGCACATATTTTCATGAATGCCTGCTATAGCAGTGTTTCTCTACCATATGTAAGGCATACCCAAGTATTCTTCTACCATATGTAAGGCATACCCAAGGGCAAACCATGGACTGCAGCGTACAAAGGTTTCTACATTGCTTCTAAGGTTTTTCATGAATTCTGTTTGAGTACATATTCAGTAACAAGTTCTGTGTTTATTTTTATTTATTTATTTTTTACAAATTCTGTTTTTAATTAAGGAACAGTTGATTTACAGCGTTGTGCCAATTTCTTCTATACAGCCAAGTGACCCAGTCGCACACTCATTCCCTTTCTTATGTTATTTTCCATCATGGTCTATCCCAAGAGACAAATACAGTAATTTTACATTACCTATAGCTATCTTTACTAACCCATTCATTGTATTTCACCATATCACAATTACTTACATATAGTCTCTTTTCCTTTTATCAGATATGATAATAGTGAACGTTAATGAGTACTGTTGTGTACCTAGCACTGTGTTCATACCTCAAGTTTTGTGAGGATTCCTTTGTTTCCAAGAGGAATGTGGCACAAAGAAGTTGAAGAACTTCTATGTGGAATTTGAAGCTGGAGTTCACACTCTGAACCTAGGAAGCTACATTGCATCCCACTGCCTCGCGTGTTCATTTCCAGCCCTTCTTTCATAATTCCACAGTGTTTGTGTCAATTGTTCGTCTTCTCCTTACTACCCCCCTACCACCCTTCGTCCCACTGGTTTTCTGGTCTCTCTGTGCTGTATGAACTCTGTTTCCCTCCTTTTACCACCTGGAGTCATTCTGGTCCATTGATTTCCGGTTCTCTGAGCCTGTTCTTTGTGTTCCTCTCCCCCTCCCACTCTTTGCCCTTTTGTCATTGGCAGCTTCTCCCAGATTCCCTTGCTCTTTTTTTTTCTCTTTTCTCTCTCAACCCAACAAAGACTGCTTAGAAAGAGTAGCAGCCTTGTCATTTGAACAAAAGATTCTCAGAACCCTGTGTAGGTTGGCTGTGGATTTGCTTGATGGAAAAACTGATTGGCCACTTCGTCTCTGGTTGAGTGTCTTTATTAATGTTAGAGAGCTACGTGTTACAGTATTAGTAGCTCTGACAGCGACTGCCTTTACATTAATTTTACTTACAGGTTTCTATCTCAGAGGCTTTAACTACACAGTGATTATTGTAGTATCTCCCAAAAGGGAAAATCAAAGTCTCTGAAAGCACATTGCCTTACAGGTTTGATTTATTTCAAGATCCTGTTAGTTTCATGGATAAGTTACTTTTGTCGCATTTGGAAAACCTTATTCCATATTTTTAAAGTTTTAAAGCAAGCTTAGAAACGATGTCATAATTTAGCCCTTTCAGTTTTTTTAGCTTTGAACTAATTGATGTGTATTTTTTGTTTAGAATTAAAATACAGCAATTGAGCATGGAAGAGTATAATGATTTGGCTGAGGAAGAGTGAGGTTTTGTAGGGATTTACATGTAAACCTATTTATGCATATGCTTTCATAAGTATTACTATGAATATTACATATTCACATGTTGGTTATTATGTTATAATATTATATGTGTTATATGTAATATTATGAATATTACATATTCACATATTGGTTATTATATGTTATTGTATAATTACATATCATGTGAATATCAAATATTCACATATTGGTTAGGTATATTCATTGATAAAGAAAAATTGTTGAAATCAATATGTTTTATAACCTTTCTTTTAATGATTTCCCATTATTACAGTGTAGACTTCAATAAATCTAATCAACAGGTAAGGTTAGGGCCATGGGGATTAAGCTTTTTTAATGGAAACAAAGTTTTAATTGTGACTGTTTGCATTACTTTCTCCTCATAAAAGCTATGAATTGACTCTTTGATCTCTATTATCTAATGCCAGACCATGAAATAAATTTGATGTAATAATTTTAATTGATTTCTATATGTTTTATCACTTCAAGAATTCTCTTTCCAGAGAAAGTCTCTAGGCTGATATTGTTGGTAATGTGCTATGAATTATATTACAACAAGAGTTTTTCTGTATATTCTAAATTCCTTTTGGATAATATTAGGAATTAATTCTTATAAATGAATTATACTTTCTATTCATTAATACATTGTAATTATTCACCCAAAGTTGTTTTCCTTTCAGTCTTATGAAAGGCCAAAATACCACAATGTGACATGCACAGTAGAACTGGGAAAAAGTTAAAAATGAGTTCCTTGCAAAAATGAGTTCCTTTATGCAAGGTCATTTATCACGTTTAAAATATTATGATTTAAGAGATGGCTTAGATTTTAGTGTAGATCATATATTCTTTTTTTGGGGGGGGGGCTTTTTAGGGCTACACCTGTGGCATATGGAAGTTCCCAGGCTAGGGGTTGAATCAGAGCTATAGCTGCCAGCCTACTCCACAGCCATAGCAATGCAGGATCCGAGCTCTCTGTGACCTACACCACAGCTCACAGCAACACTGGATCCTTAACCCATTGAATGAGGCCAGGGATCAAACCTGTGTCCTCATGGATACTAGTTGGGTTCATTACCGCTTAGCCACAACAAGAACTGGTTTGTATATTTTTGATGAAATCTTACAGAATGTAGAAATTTACGTTTAAAACACCTGATCATTTTTATGTGAATTAATAATTTAAAAAGTAATAGCATGGTGTAAAGATTATAATCATCAAAGATTTTAAAATTAGTGTATGCAGTTGGTATGACTTGGAATATTTAGAAATACTGGAGGTGTATTTTGGTATAAGAAAGAGTACCATGTGGGTGATTGCTTCTTATTATTTGTATGAGATCAATACTTAGATGATTACAATGTTGAGATTATTTTCTTTTATGTAGAATTAAAAAGCTTGCAGATATCTGGAAACATGTTCTTAGTAGTGGGTTTTGACACATTTCGGCGTGAGTTCCAGCTCAACCAGTGTGACTTTGGGCTACCACTCTGAGTCTTTGTTTCCTTGGCTATAATGACAGTAATTACTCCATGGAATCCTTGTGAAGATGAAATGATAAAAGTTACATAAAGAGTGTAACACAGTTCCTGGCACATGTTCAACCTCGGTAAGTGGTAGCTCATGCCAGCAGTGGAGGGGGCAGCAGTGACAGTTTGTTTAGTATGAGAAAATAAAACCTGAAACATGCATGATGTATCACTTTCTTGACTTTCTCTGTCTTTTTAACCTCTGGTCCTAGAACTCTTCTGTAACTGCGTATATCATGATATGATAAATTTTAGACCCTCATAACTTTTAGGTTCTTTAGAGCCACATTACAGAATTTTATACCTGGAAGGTACTTTTGGGATCTTTTAACTCAAACCTCTTATTTTACAAGTGAGAAAATGATGTCCAGAGAGATTAACTGATTTATCCAATGTAAATTGCTTGTGGCAAGTCTCCTGATAAGGGGAGCAGTGTTCATTTTACTATTATATCCTGCTGGTTACGTACCATTTGATTCACATGTCAGCAGCTTCTGTTAATATGCTGACTCACTCAAGCCCTTATTGTGTACCAGGTGTGAGGTGCACAGATAGCAAGATGAGGAATACAGAGTTCCTACTGTGCAGGCATTCATAGAGAAAGGAACTAATTGACAAATCACAGTGGTATGGTGAGTATCATGAAAGGAAGGCATGATAATTGCACTTAAAAAGGGAGGAAAGGAACTGAGTTTCATGAAATGCCTATGGAACAGGTAACTCATGCATTGTCATTTCATAGTCACTATAGCCTTCTGCCATAGCTATTACCATCCATAGTTTTGTTTCTTGGCAAAGTGCAGGCTCTGATTGAGAAGGAGAGGGGAAGAAAAATAGCCCTGAATGTTAGTGGAAAAACTGAGTGTTCTTCAGGTCTCAGGGCTTCTATACGAGATCTGGTAGATACTGGTTCATGGTTGGATGGAAGTGATGAATCATTGTGATGCCACACTTTTTGCCTGCAGCTGAAATTAAATACCAAGTTGCTTTTTTGTAATTTTTTTTTTTAAGCACATTGCCTTAATTGAGTGGAAAACAGTCTGATTTCTTAGAAGAGCACCTTTAGTGATCTAAACTGAAGAAACATTTCCTATTGTAAATGTGCTCTTAGTTTTCTTAACGTTTTCTGAATCAAAATCTAGGGCAGGGAGATCCCGTTGTGGCTCAGCAGGTTAAGGACCCGACGTTGTCTTTGTGAGGATGTGAGTTCAATCCCTGGCCTCACTTAGTGGATTAAAGATGCAGCATTGCCACAAGCTGTGGTGTAGGTAGGAGATGTGGCTTGGATCCCATGTTGCCGTGGCTGTGGCGCAAGCCTCAGATGCAGCTCTCATTCGACTCCTGGTCTAGGAACTTCCATATGCTGCATGTGCAGCCATAAAAAGAAAAAGAAAATCTAGGGCAGGGGCCCCTTGAGAAGGACACAGAAGCTTCTATGTCCTTTGAGATGCTGCATTTTCTAAATTGCTTGGTCTTCTTGCCTTATTTACTTTTATTGTTTTATTTTCCCTGTACTTTCATAAATTTTTTTTTTAGTTGCTTCTTGGATAGATACATAAGGCACTATGAAAAGATTTAGTTGTTTAATGACAACTATAAATTGTTGTTATTGTTGGTTATTTAAGAAAAAAATCAGGGAGAGCAGCTATGTATTAACAATTGAAATACTTTCTTAAGATGTTTCCATTGCATAACAATTTCTTTTTGCAGGTATTTCTAAAATACTTGGTTGCTCTGGATTCCAAAAAGATTTTCAGTAGGGAAAAAATGTATCTATTTAAAAAATATATATATATACATATATATATATATATTTTTTTGTCTTTTGTCTTTTTTGTTGTTGTTGTTGTTATTGTTGCTATTTCTTGGGCCGCTCCCGCGGCATATGGAGGTTCCCAGGCTAGGGGTTGAATCGGAGCTGTAGCCACCGGCCTACGCCAGAGCCACAGCAACGCAGGATCCGAGCCGCGTCTGCAACCTACACCACAGCTCACGGCAACGCCGGATCGTTAACCCACTGAGCAAGGCCAGGGATCGAACCCGCAACCTCATGGTTCCTAGTCGGATTCATTAACCACTGCACCACGACGGGAACTCCTTAAAAAATATTTATTATACTATATATACCCTCTTTTTGAGGGAAATATCATTTGGGATCCTTAGAATATCTATGCATTTTTCCTTAACTTTTAATTTTATTTTGAACAATAATTGAGCTGGTCTAGAAGATATTCAGAGTTTTTCTATATTTAAGATTCTGCCATTTTCCTGGAACAGATGATTATCCTTGAAAAATATTAATTGACATAAAGATGTATTTCATGTGAAAAAACTATATTATAAATATAAAGTTATGTTAATAAAAATGTACATCACAACTTGCTCTTCATAATTATTGACATGTATATAAAAATAAGTTTCCTGGAGTTCCCGTTGTGGTGCAGTGGTTAATGAATCTGACTAGGAACCATGAGGTTGCGGGTTCGGTCCCTGCTCTTGCTCAGTGGGTTAAGGATCCGGCATTGCCGTGAGCTGTGGTGTAGGTTGCAGACGCAGCTCGGATCCCACGTTGCTGTGGCTCTGGCGTAGGCCGGTGGCTACAGCTCCTGGGAACCTCCATATGCCACGGCAGCTGCCCAAGAAATAGCAAAAAAGACAAAAAAAATAAAAATAAAAATAAGTTTCCTGACACAAAGAACTTTTTAGAAACCAGATATACAAAAAAGTTCATGTAATTAGAATAGACAGCTAGAACACCAGACAGAATATTAGCAGCTAGATTTATATCACATATTAAAAAAATTGAAGGATTCCAAGGATTTCTTTCTGGGGAAACTGACCATTCCAAAAAAAAAAAAAAAAAAAAAACCTCCTACAGAACTGACCAGATCACTTTTCCATCTCAATAACATGTGTATATTGCATACCCTGCCAACACCTGTGATACACAGTGGGCTTTGTTGAGGGATATGCATATTGCTTAGAAATATGCATGTTAAGACAGGAAAAAATATTTAAAAGAATTGAAAATTATTTCCTCAAGAGAATGAGAATCAGCACTGGCGAGGCATGGTACAGAATACTGCAGCTTTTCACTTAAGCATAAAAGAACTGTTAACTTAGTACTATGTGCATGTATTGCTTTGATAAAAAGTTTTAAAAAATACAATGATCAAAAGCCCCTGGCAGCTCAGTGATCTGGCATTGTCACTGCTGTGGCTAAGGTCTCTGCTGTAGTGTGGGTTTGATCCCTGGCCAAGGGAATTTCTGCATGTCTTGGATGCAGCCAAAAAAATGTATAGTGATCAAAGTTATGTTTATTGATGTAGTGTTGCTGTATTATACTGGTGCTTCCATTGTATCAGTGAAGATATGCAGAATTCAGCAAATATTAAAACAAAGGCATCAAAGCTACCATATGAAATATGTAGACATAAAAAGTATGCGTGCCTTCTAACACCCTATTCTATCATTTTTATTATATGTTTTGGGGGTTAACTATAGAAGGTAATTGATACTCATAGATAACTTCCATCTCTTACTTTAACGTTATCAGTAGTTTCAAAACTTCCATGCAGCAACTTCTTTTTACTGTAGTTGCAATAAAGAAGTCCGCCCCTACCCCCCAAAAACGAAAGAAAAGATAACCAAAACAAAACTGATTTACTCTAATGGAGCATTCTTGTGGAGGTGCTAATAGTAAAAAACAAACAAAAAAACCTCACATCCTGGGTGGTGGGGGAGTTTCAGTGGCCTTGATAATCTATTGGCTAGTGAGTTGGTTGGAAGTGAATCAGATGAGTACCCCTGGGGATCAGTAAACACTGTAACCTATGATAATAATGAATTTTTGTGTATTATTAAGTATCTTTAATGTACGTATTTTGTATTCACCAAATAGAGCCATCGCTCACGTAGTCAGAAGTTCTTTAAAAGCAGAAACCACACTTTATTCAGTCCTTGTGTATTCTCCAACATTGTCATGCCAATAAAGGCATGCTTTGTCATGAATAGATGTTCACTACCTATGAATTAGCATGTTGCATCTGCATTTCAAAAAAATTTTAATTTGTACATTAAAAATTTTGTGTTATGACATCTTGAATAAATAAAAGCATTTCTTGTTCCTGATTTCACACAGATTTGATTGTGCTAGTGACAATAAAAGACTTTGCCATTTTCCACTTTGCTGGAAGAGGACCCCATGTCTTCCCTGCACAATTCCACCTGCATGCTGCTGTAAAACAAAGCCCAAGATCTCCATCTACCATTTTTCCCCTTAATTCCACCACCCTGGCACAGAACTTTTTTTTTTTTTTTGTCTTTTTGCCATTTCTTGGGCTGCTCCTGTGGCATATGGAGGTTCCCAGGCTAGGGGTCTAATCGGAGCTGTAGCTGCCAGCCTGTGCCAGAGCCAGAGCAACTCAGGATCAGAGCCAGAGCAACGCAGGATCCGAGCCGCGTCTGCGACCTACACCACAACTCACGGCAACGCCGGATCGTTGACCCACTGAGCAAGGGCAGGGACCAAACCCACAACCTCCTGGTTCCCAGTCGGATTCCTTAACCACTGCGCCACAACGGGAACTCCAACTTTTCTTTTTTTTAAATGCAGTTTTCTACAGGGCTTTTAATGTGCCTTGAAATGTATTTAGTAAATCTTCTATGTACTTTTGTTTCAAAGTCCTTTGCTTTTTCTCTGAACCAATACAATTACACAGTTTACTTTGCTATTGAATCTCAAGGTTATTTTCTTACTGCTTAATATAGTTTTTCATTTCTGCAATGTTCTCTTTGCAAGACTCTTGATTGCTTTTTTACCTAAATGGTACCATAGCCAGAGAAAAAGCGGTTAAGATCTGATGACATATGATGAATTGGCATGTCATTTGCAATTGTGTATTCTACCCAGCTCTCCATTCGAGGGAGATGTTTTCTCCCAGGAGTGCTAGAGAAGTTGTTACAGCATCGTTTCTCAGAAAAGTTATTCATAGGAATATATCTGTGAGACACATCTAGTCTGAGGATATCTCAAGGAAATGATTGTCCTTTCTGAACAAATGTCATATTTTTATTGAAAGACTTATTTTCTCATTTTGGAAATAATGACATTGAACACATTATATGACTCTAAAGAACTGCGATTCTGATATATAAATGATGCCTGTTTTATTACTTCTATATAACAGTCAAGCCCTGTTCAGTTGTGTTCATTTTTTTTTTAGGAGTGAAAAAAAGAGCTCATTTGTGTTTAATTAAATTGGAATGATATAGTATTATACCATCTTTTAAAAACCACTGGCAAATTTTAAATGTTCAAAGCACTATATAAATAGGGATGAGCAGAGTCTATTCAGGGCAAGGTAATTAGAGCATCTGGCTAGAAGATCTCTGAGTAAAAATAGCTAGTCTCAGATAGTATTGGAGAAAGGTAATTAAAGCTTGAAGCATAACGATGAAAACCTTTTGCTCAGATACCCTTTTAAAATTTTAGGTTTAATGCCTTACATTCAGAATGGTGAACCCTAGCCTGGAAATCTCTATGTAATCAAAACTAGCCCAATGAGTATTACTAAGTAAGATAAATTGTAATACCCTAGTCTATATCCTTGCTGATGAAGGGAAATCCATGCGCCTAGTAACAAAATATCTTATTTAAATTAAAAACATTCGTCTTGCCTCTCTTTTGTCGTATTTCAACTTTGTGTATGTTTATATAGATAAAATCCCTTAACCCCCACCTCCTCCTTGGGCTTCATCCTTCTTCCTCAGGTAATGTACAAGGATGCATTATGGTAATCTGAGTTGAGACTGCTGGATTTTTTTTTTTTGGACTCTTCTTAACACTGTGCCAAAGCATTTATTATCCCTTTTTCTCAAACCTTAAATGTAGACAACCTTCAGGGAGCTGTCTTCAGTCCTTCCCGTGCCCCCTAATCCATCTTTTAGAATTCCTTTATATTTCTACCTTTATACTCTGTGCAGTGATTCCCAAACATGTATTTCTGGTCTTCAAGTCTCCTGGACTCTAAAAACTGAACTGCCTGGATATTTGTACTTGAAGTGTAGTGACATCTCAAGTAAGTGTCTTCAACATCAGGAGTCATTCTCTGTTCTCTCTAACCCTCCAACTTCTGCTACACACAGTCTTCACTGTTTAAGTTCATGGCATGGTCAGTCACATTTGACAATTTTAAAAGTTTTACATATCCAGTGAAAGACCTGTGTGTTCTACTTACTGTCACAGCCGTCATCAAGTTTCTCTCCTTCATTCTGTTCTTACTACCCATTGCTAAGGTTGAGGCCCACACGTCTTCTTACCAGGGATGTAGCAGCTGTTCTTGCTCTTCACATGCCCTCTTCCCTACCCCCAGGTCCATTCTACCCACTGCTCATTGCTCTGGTCTTCCTTAAGCTCTTGTCTAATGATGCCATTACCCTGTTTTAAAACATCCATTTGGTTTTTACTGCATCTTAAATTACCTAAGACAGTAACTTTTAACCTCACTTTCAAAGCCTGTCTCAATCTAGCTTTTTAACCTCCGTTTACACATATGCCATACTTTCGTCAAATGCAAAGAATGTTTTCTTTAAATATTTTACATTCTTTTCCATCCATGTGTCTTTTCATATCGGTATGTAACTTTCATGAGTGCAGTGATTTTCTTTTCATCTGTTTTGTTCACAGTTCTATTCTCAGTTCCTAAGACAATACCTAGCACATAGCAGGTACTCAGTAAATGTTGGTTGAATGAATAGTCAAGTAAATGAATGAAGGGAGGAATTGCAAGATACCTTTCATGGGATTTAGCTATTCTTTTATGAATTTTCAGACTCTGAAAAAGAGTCCTCTATCCTTTCAGTAAATTTCCTTTGTCTGCACTAACGTAAGTGGGTTCTATTCCTTCTAATCAAATGATCCTTGACCCAGACACCATAGAAGAGCTGGGAAGACACCATTTAAGAATTTGGGTAGAACTTGGTTTAGAGACCTTAGGGCTGCTGTGGCTCCTCTCAACTTTGCCTTCACAAATCTAAACAAACAAAACTTCACCCCTGAGGTCAGGTATCCCACAATCCAAACATGTGTTGAATGAGGAAGCACCTGCATTTCAACAGAACTGCTTATTAAATGGAGGCAGACTCTTTCTTCATGACTCTACACTCCAAGTTTTGCTTACATGTGAACAAAGAAATTTGTCATGTATTAATTATAAAGCTTACTCTAGCTGAACAAGCTATTTGTTCTAAGATAATAATTTAAGAAATTAATTAGTTGATTTTCAAGGTACACTAAATTGGCTGATGGTCAAAGCGCAATAAAAGTATACTCAGGTATCAGTATCCACAGATTTTTTTCCTTTTTTCTTTTCTTTTTTTTTTTTTGCCTTTTCTAGGGCCGCTCCCATGGCATATGGAGATTCCCATGCTAGGGGTCCAATCGGAGCTGTAGCCACTGGCCTACGCCAGAGCCACAGCAACGCAGGATCCGAGCCACATCTGCAACCTACACCACAGCTCACGGCAATGCCAGATCCTCAACCCACTGAGCAAGGCCAGGGATCAAACACGCAACCTCATGGTTCCTAGTTGGATTCCTTAACCACTGCGCCACGACGGGAACTCCCACAGATTTTTTTCCTTATTAAATGACCTAAACTCTAGGCAAGAAGGAAGAGCAGAACCTTGATTAAAGTGTTATATCAAAACTTTGAGGTTTTAACTAGTAGACCTGACTTAGGAGACTCCACATTCCTAACCTATTACAATATTTTTTGTTTGAATAAATGCTTAGAACATCTCTAAAAGGCAACCACATGGTTTTAATTACATGGAAAAATGTGAGAGAAAAAAGACATTGTAGATTTTAAGTGTAACATCAAGAAATAAATGTTTTTATAATCTGTAGAAGACTACAGGTTAAGGAGAATGAGACCTGTTTCTTTACCAACAAAACACTTAGGCAGATATGTATGTTTTCAGTGAAGAATAGATTTTGATAAGTAGGCCATTTTCTTTAGTTTTAAAAGAATCTAGGAGGCTCACATGTAATGTTAAATGTTTACAATTAAAGTAAGCCTGCTCTTAAAAGCACAAATTTAGAACACTGGCACTAAAATAAATTAAGCCATAATTTCCACCTAAGAGAAATTAAAATTTCATGCCTTCTTTTTTTTTTTATGGTTACTGGAACAATTTTAAGTATACTGAGCATGCTTCCTTCCATTTGATTAAAATTTCTGACTCTCCATCAAATCCCCTGGTTAATTTCTCTCCTGCTGGACTTTTCAATAGTATGTGGCTTCTTTACACAACCACTCATGGTGTGAAGTATTTTAGATGTTTTTTAATGAACAATAAAGCAATCTTAATTTTAATTAGAGCAAAAGATCTCCCCATGTATTTATTCATAGCACAAATGTTCTCATGAGAAGATAAGACAACCATTTGGGACACAACATTTCTGGCCCAGTGTTCTATTCACAGAAATAAGTAATAGCTGGAATTATTTGTGGGGATGGTGGTAATGGCAATATTATCACTTTCACTTATTCCACTCTAGTTACTGGCTTCTAGAAAACTTGTTCTTGTTGTGTACTTTCTAACTACCACTTCTCTCAGCTTTTGATATGTATAGGAGTGGGTCTTTTAGCCCATTTTTACTCTCACGTAGAGATAGGGAAGGCCATGTTTAAGACCGTACTATAATTTACATGTTGTACTCTTATGTATTTGTTTCTTGGAAGCACAGAGGACAGCCAAAATGTAACATCTTGCATGTGTAAAAAGTCATGTTTTCAGATCATAATGACCCACCATAAGCCTTCCACCTTTCTGTAATCCTCTCTAAATTTACATGTGGGTAGCAGGCCAGTAATTCAACATGAGATGCCAGATAAATTAGAATCTTAGTGTCTGGAACTGTATGAATCACCTGGTGAATTGTAGGGGCTTCTGTGACAGTAGTGCTAAATGTAGTCTTTTTTGGAGCCCAAATTGCTGAAGTCATTGCTTTAGGCTGGATGGTTCTGCTCAGAAAAGAGTAAATATTTAAACATGTATGTACATAAAATATGTTATTCAGGATAGTTACACTTTAAATACAGAGATCATGTAGTACTGGTTTTCTAGATCCCGCTAACATTCTTCATCTGTAGTGACATCTGTCAGTATACTAGAATTAAGTTTCCCTGAAAGCCACAGTTCTCTTTAAGCACTGGGAACTCTGTCTAGTCACTTATGATGGAACATGTAATGTGAGAAAAAAGAATGTATACATGTAAGTATAACTGGGTCACCATGCTGTACAATAGAAAATATATATATATATAATATATAAATGATTAAAAAAAAGAATGAGTTCTGTCATCACACTGTTATGCTGGAGGGTCATGTAATTGCATTAAAAAAGGATTTCATGACAGTTGTTAATATTATAAGCAAAATATGCTTTTATTTCAATTTTAATCATTCATATAAGGCTTAGATGGTTAGCATCCATGAAGTACTTTTAAAGCAATTTTTCTATAGCGTCCCTCAATATTTCTCAGTAGATTTTAAAGTATTATTTCCTTTTATCTAGTTTGAAATATAATATCTGTCATTCAGTGGATTATTTGCTAATGAAGAAATAAATATAGAGCCTAATGACTGTTGTCCATTGCCACTCTTGTAAGAAATCATATGGTTAGGCTACGATGTATTCCTGGCATCATGTTTGAATTAATGTAAAAATATTTATAGCTTGTTGATTTTGATATGGAATTTCTCCTAATGGTGTACTGAAATTATAAAAAAATATTGTTTTTACTTATTTAGATAAAATTATTTATCTACAATGAGTATCTAGCACTTTGATAACTTATATATGGAATAGTCTGTATTTTAAATACTTTTCATATGAAAAATTGTAAAACAAAACTAGCAGAATCAATTATACACATTTTTATGAGTTCATGGTTTATTTTGGGATGATTCATATTGTGATGAAAGTCAAAGGAGGAGAAAAAGGTGGTATCTATGAATGCTGATATCCATTTAAAGATGAAATTTCAGCTATCAGACCAGGAAACTATAGATAAAATCTAAAATGATTGAATCAAGGGATAGCTATACAAGCTTAAAGATATTTATGTATAGTGCTAATTATTATTAGGAGAAGACAGTTACTTCTGGGAAAAGGGATCATGTTAAAAGAGGAATCATAGGCTGTTTTGTGCTGTTTGACTTTTAAATCATGAAGCTTATGCTACATTTTAAGCCAAAAGGGAAGAGATTATCTTTTTTGTTGTGGAGTTCACTTGCCATCTTTCAAAGCTTAGGGGTTTAGGTTGGGATAGAAGCCAGACTGTAAGGGAATAAGAAATTGGAAGGAAGTGGAGAAGCAACCATATCCAACTCCTTCAAGAAGCTTGATCTTAAAGAAGTTACATAGCAGTTAAGCACTGTGAGGTAGATGAGAATAATTTGCTATTAGTTGTGCCTTATACAGTTTATTGCTTTTTATCACAAAATATAATGATACCTGCTTACTTAATCATTATACTCTCAGTTATTTAAGTAGATGCATAAGTGGCCAAAACCTCTGTGTAAGGAGGTGAAGGCAGAACCTACAGTCTAAAGAGCTTCAAAGTTCCTGTGCAGCGTTTTTTTCCTCAGAGAATTTTACCTCTTTTTCTTTTCTTTTATTTATTTTATTTGTTGTACTTGATTTACAATGTTCTGTCAATTTCTGATATACAACAAAGTGACCCAACCATGCATATACACACACACACATACACACACACGCACACACACACACACACACACACATTCTTTTTCTCACATTATCCTCCATCATGTTCCATCGCAAGTGACTAGATATAGTTCCCTGTGCTATACAGCAGGACCTCTTTGCTTATCCACTCTAAATCCAGTAGTTTGCATCTACTAATTCCAAACTCCTAATCTGTCCCACTCACTCCCCCTCTCCCTTGGCAACCATAAGTCTGTCCTCCAAGTCCATGAGTTTGTTTCTTTTCTGTAGATAGGTTCATTTGTGCCCTATATTAGATTCCAGATATAAGTGATATCATATGGTATTTGTCTTTCTGACTTACTTCACTTAGTAGAATCTCTAGTTCCATCCATGTTGCTGCAAATGCCATTATTTTGTTCTTTTTTATGGCTGAGTAGTATTCCATTGCATATACATACCACATCTTCTTGTCATCTGTCAATGGACATTTAGGTTTTTTCCATGTCTTGGCTATTGTGAATAGTGCTACTATGAACATAGGGGTGCATGCATCTTTTTCAATGAAAGTTCTGTCCGGATATATGCTCAGGCGTGGGATTGCTGGATGATATGGTAGTTCTATATTTAGTTTTCTGAGGAAACTCCATACTGATTTCCATAGCAGTTGTACCAATTTACATTCTCACCAACAGTGAAGGAGGGTACCCTTTTCTCTACATCCTTTCCAGCATTTGTTATTTGTTGACCTGGTTTTTTAAATATTAGCTAACTTTTGTTTCTGGAGCAAGATGGTGATTTTTCTTTTTCCTTTTTTTCTTTTTTATCAAGGCACTCCATTCTTTTTTATCACAGGGTTTTTTTTTCTGATTGATTTTTGATTGGATCTAAATTTGCATTCCTGGCCCTGAGAATCTCCTTTACATGTCTTTTGCAGTAATTCTCAACATTTTGGTCTCTTAAGAATTACTGCACACTCCAAAAAGTTTTTGCTCATGTGAATTTTATCTATTTGCAATTACCATGTTAGAAATGAAAGACTGAAACATACTTTAAATGTTTTTATAATTTATTTAAAATAAAATAACAGTAATAAACTCACCATATGTTAGCTTTTTTTTTTTTTTTTTTTGGCCATACTTGTGGAATATAGAGGTCCCCAGGCTAGGGATCAAATCTGAGCTGCAGCTGGACCTACACCACAACTGAGGCAACACCAGATCCTTAACTTACTGCACCACAGCAGGAACTCCTACCATAGCATTTTTTTAATGAATAACTTTTCCAACATAGTAATTTTTGAAAAGAGTGATGGTGTTTTACATCTTTGAAAATCCCTAATATATGGCTTAATGTAAGGCAATTAGGAGCTCAAATCTGCTTTGCATTCACTTTGCTGTATTATCATATCTAACGTGGCCTCTGGAAGACTACTGTACACTTAAGAGAGAGTGAGGAAGGTATTTAATATTAGGACAATAGTTGTGACCTTGAGAACTCTCTAAAAGGGTCTTGAGGCTCCCCAGATTAAGTTTTGATGCTCTTTGCCTATTGCTCTTTAAACAGAGACTAATCTTTAAACCTTTAAAGTCCATGAGAAGAGTTATGAGGGTGGGAATAGATTGGTAGAAGTTTATGGCTAGGACTTGAAAATGAGAAGTTGGTGGAACAGTGGTCTGTAAAAGAGGAACTGAGGAGTGGGGGCTGGCACAGAATATTTCCATTGGAGAGGTTGAGAAAGTAAGCCAAGTTGTTAAAGGAACAATCACTGAAAGCTTGAGGGATATAGGAGAGTTAACTCATTATTCTCAGGAGCCCAAAGAAAGGTACCATCAGAACGGTTTAGGCTTCAAAAAGTAGAGTAGGCACAGATTATAAGCATTTGGCCAGAATGTGCCAAGGATGCTAAACACAAATAACAAAGAGGAAGGAGATGAGTGAAAACTAGTGATCTGTGGTGAATTTCACTAAATGGAGCTTTTATTGTTACAGGCATGTGCAAAACTAACTAATCCTAGATGTCTAGTTGCTTTGTGTGTTTGCTGGAGAGAGCGTCTGTAAATCTGCCTTTGTAGATTCTGAGGGTTTCACTGTGGAAATTAGCTAATGTAGTGCTCCTGTGAATGAGTTTACAGATATGCCTTTCTGAAGATCATCCCACCCATATATATTACATTTTATAGTGAAATAAAAAAGACTGGTGGTATAGAGATTTACATCCAGGAGCTGGATCTTTTTTACCTCTTCACACCAATTTCTTCTCTCTCTATAGCATCCGAATTTCTCATTACACCCGTGTGTTTCTGGTTCTGGGTGTACCATGTTCCTTCAGGGTCTGACCTGTTGACCCTCTCTTTTCCATTCAAATGACTTTCTTCTTCTCCTGTTAGGTATGAGTTCATATCTACTCTGATAAAGTAATCTTGCTTATGAAATACATTATTCCTTAATAATTCACAGTGTCATTCATTTGAATAAATTTCTTTATTTCCTAATAGTCTTGTCTGTTTTCTAATGTTTCTTTCCTCAGTTTATCCTCTACTTTAAAACTCATTTTGTTCAGAAAGTATTTCTGTCTCCTCACCTTCAGGTACTGTATTCAGGACCGATATCCAGCAGAAGGAAGTCTGGCTAGGAGACAGGTTGCCACTCAGCTTCCTCGGGTTGGCTTGGGATTGTAGCACCTGCCAGTCCGGAGGGAGGGGGTGCTTTTTTCTAATGTGAACAAAGATGCTTTATGGACTAGCAATGCCATGAGTAGTCATTCCACAAGAACTGCTAGCACTATTGCATGGTATTTACTGAATAACAATGAGGAAAAGAATCACTAACCAGTAATGAGCACTTGCTAGATGCTGGGTGTCATGTTAAACCCTGTTAACAAAGATTATTTACTTTATCTCTCAAAATAATCCTATGAAATATGTCCCATAACTACACATAATCTAGAGGGATGGGCAAATACTTAGACCAAGTTAAATTCATCTGAAATATCCACTACCTTTGCAAAGTAATATTATCCATTCCTTTAATAAGAGTAGATGAAATCTTGAAATCAGTTAGAAGGCACTTGAGTTATTCCAGCTTTGAAAAGTATGTCTGTGTGTGTGTGTGTGTGTGTGTGTGTGTATGTGTGTTAGTAATTTATTCATCAAAAAATTCTTCTATAGAGCTTGCTCCCACTTAACAGGGGAGTTCTTTTTCCTACTTAACTGTAGTTTGAATTCTAATACAGCTAATAGTTCTGAGAGCTCTTAGAGAGTTGTACTATAGTTGGAAGATTGATTTGTTTCATTTGCAAATTGGCCAGTTTCTCCATATGGTCTTTAATAAATACACCTGTTGTTAATTACTTTCTTTGTTTTTTTTTATTGCTGCAACCATATTTATATATTTTTCATTTAATTGCATGTTCCTTAAGAGCAGGGATAATTTTTTAAATCTGTAATAACTTATCATGACCAGATGTATTGAAGTGCTCTGTGCATAGTGAGCATTTAATGCATATTGGTTGACACATACGCACGTGAAGTTTACTATCAATAGAGATATCTTTTTTATTACTCGTAAGAGTGTTAAAAGTGTAACTCTGGGAATTATTTTTATTTAAAAACAAGGTAGCTAATACTTTATTTTAAATTTAAGTCAGTTGGAGATATTTCCTCATTCTGGGGCACCTTCTAAATCTTTATTAATTTAAATAGGAATAATGGTTCTTGGAAGATTCCTAACAATATTCAAATGCAAAAAAAAAAAAAACCTGAACTGTAATTAATACAGATAAGTATGAAAGTCAAGAGACTAAGACTGAGGTGTTAAAAATTTCCATATTAATATGAAGATTGTCCTAAAAACAGTGGTTCTTAGCTTAATGTAAAGGCCAAATTTAGACCAGCTCATAAGGATTAAACTATAAGAGACAATTATAATCTATAATAATTACTGAATGTACACTCTGTGCCAAGCACTGTGATAAGTGCTGCATGCCTTATCTCATTTAATCCCCAAAACCACCCTAACAACCATCCTCATGTTATAGATGAGGAAACTGAGACTTGAAAAGAGTATGTAACTAGCTGTAGTAAGTGGCGGAGGTGAAATTTGAACCAGGAATTTGAACAGTAATTTTTAAAATTATAGGTACTGTAAAAATGCATATAATAAATATAGTTCTGTATTTAAGTGTTAGCTCACAATTCCCTTAAAATGTGGAGCTAATGAATTATTTCAAAAAAGAAATCCATTAGAAGATTCCTGAAACTTCACTAACAGAAAGCTTTCAGATACAGATATGAATAATATTTCACTAAGGTATAACAATAACATTATTATCCTTCTTGCAGTATTATGGGGATATGCTCTAACTTTGACATCTGATATTTTGGTTATATTATATCATTGAGTTAAACATGGCAAATATTTCTGTCATTTCAAATATGTTTTATAGAGGGAGATGTAGAAACAGGGCTCGGTTAAATAGTACACATGAAAAGTTCTTTGAAAGAAATACTAATGTCTTTGCAATATTTCTGCATTCTTGAAAATCCTCGTAAGGATCCTCCATCTAAGAGAGCCAGATATTCTCTCCTGGCAAATAACAATCTATAAAACATTATAGATCTATGGTGAACAAGCAATATCCCTCCAATTCTAGGGGGCTATTGATATAACTTCTAGGAAGGCAAATTTTTTAAGTCTATATCCATAGAAATATACACTGTAGAAATACATAGTAGCAATCAGTCAAAGCTGTCCTGTTAAACTTCCCCTTTCCTTAATAAAAAGTGAAAATTCAGCTAAACCACTATAAATGCTTTGTGTTTATAGTAGATTCCAGATGGTACCTCACTCATCAGTAAATTTATTTCTCTCATGAAGCAGTGTTCCATTCCCAGAGAATATTCCATTATAAATCCCTAATTGCTTTTGTTTTATACCTTTATTGAAATAACATTGTTTTAGATGTTATTTTGCATTGACATAATGTTTTTATATCTGATTTTGGTTAGCATTAATCAGTTAAGAATACTATTGATTTTTTAAATGGGAAAGCTAGGAAAAAGCTTTAGATAAAAAATGTTAGGACGTCAAAGGGTTAAATCATTTGTTTTTTTTTTTTTTTTTTTTTTTTTTTGCCTTGAAAGACTTTGAGTAAGATATTGATAGTATTAGGCCAGTTGTTTTCAATCCTGATTGTTTTTGGTATGTTTGTTTTTAACTCCCCCAAGTGGTCTTAACATACAATCAGGATTGAAAACCACTGGCCTAAAACAAACAAACATACCAAAACCAAAAACAGGAACCAATACTAAGATCCTGCCACCTGAGTTTTTGATTTGTATGGTCTGGGATGAGGCTCAGGCAAGAGCATTTTTAATAACTCTCCTGGTGTTTCTGATGTGTGGCCTGGGTAGAGAGTATTGGACTATCCATCTACTCTGTTATCATCTCATTTTAGGTATTAAATATACATTTATTACTGTCATATTGCACAACTCCAGGGACACCATTCAGATGGTGTCCTATATAAATGGCACCTACTTCAGGAGTGAATGGTGCCTCCTGAAGGTGGCTGTTGGTTATATAAACAAGCAAATGGCTTCAGTAATTCCTGATACAGCAATAATAAGAGTACTAATATAGGAATATATAATATGGCATTTGCCTGTATACATTCCTCTTCAATTACAATATACAAATGACTACCTTCTCAAGTCACTTGTTATTTAAAATCAGTAACGGTGAGACTGAGAAAAGGCCTGTGTCTTACAGTAGCTGAGGATCCAAAATATCCCAAGAGAAATAATGGGAACTGTGTTGAAATGGAAATTTGCATGGGGCTTCAGAACAGAGAGAGTGGGAAAGGGTCAGGTACAGCAAAAGGGCTTTTTCATCATTAAAGAGCTTATCTCTTTAAAACAGCACAGGAAAATATGAGTGATTATAGAAAGAAATGCTTCATTAAATATCATTAGAATAAAAACTATGTGGTACAACCATGGAGCCTTTTGCTAACATGACGAACGTACATTGCTAACTGTGCTTAGGTTCTTTACATTTTAATTAATCTTCAGTGATGTAAAATCACTGGGCTCCAGCAACGGTTTGATTTCAAGCCTGTTTATAAGGCTAGGACAAAATGTGACTTTAGGCTCACTCCACACCATTGTGTATGCTTTATTGTGGTGAATTTCAAAACAGCAGTTAATTATAGTAGGACCATTTCTGTTCTTCACTTCATTATCTCTGTCTTGCACTATTATTTTCTGTTGCTGCTGGCTATACAGAATCAGGCCTGGCACCAGTGAAGTGTGAACACAATGCCAGCACTGCATTCAGCACAAGAATAGAAAGGCAGATGGCAGATTTTACTATTTATAGTTGGAGCCAATTTGCCTGAGGTGAGCCCTGCTGAAATGGTTCTTATCAAGAATGTTTTCATTTATTAAAGGGATAAGGAAATGAAAGCCAAATAAAAAATCTGAGTCCCCAGGACTCTGAGAGCAAAACTCTTTGCTATAGATTGGAAAGCAGTTTTAAGTATTGATTAGATGTTTATGAACTGAAAAATTATATATATTTTCTCCCTATTCTCAAATAAAGACTTCAGGTTAGTAGCATGCTTCATGGCAAAACTTGAAGAATTCATTTTTCAGTGAAGTTGTGTTGTCATAGCAACTTGATACAGAGTGAATTTTAATTATTAAGAATAAAATAGGTATATGGTAATAACTAATTATTTAATACCATCAAATATATTAAATATATTAAAGTGTGACTGTCTTTTACTTTCTCAGTAATCATTTCTTGACCATAAGAAAAAAGACAAAATAATAACTGCTTCGTGTTTGATTCTTTATATTATTTTTCTTAAAAGATTGATTGTTTAAAACTCTGATAAATATTTTATATTATCAGCACATGGAAAGTTTGTATTCAAAATTAAAATAGCATGTGAATTACCTAGGCTTTCTTATCTTTTAGGCATCTGATTTTAAAAGTGTTTTATTATCAAGAACATAATGAGTTGATAACTAAAACAACCTATTAAAGAACTTAGAGGGGGTTCCCACTGCGGATGAGCAGGTTAAGAACCTGACTGGCATCCATGAGGATGCAAGTTCCATCTCTAGCCTTGCTCTTTGAGTTAAGGATCCCACATTACCACAAGCTGTGGTATAGGTCATAGGTGTGGCTGTGGTTGTGGTGTATGCTGGCAGTTGCAGTTCAGATTTGACCCCTAGCCTGGGAACTTCCATATGCTGCAGTTGGGGCCCTAAAAAGAAAAAAATAAAATAAAGAACTTAGAATTTAGGCAGCTCAGTTGATGTGAAATATAGTAGTGAGTTAGTGGCAAGTTAAATTTATATTCCACAGGAAATAAAGAATTTTTATTAATAGGCTAAAGAAATTCATTTAATTCAACCATAGCCATTTTTCGATTGGATGTACTGGAATTTAGCAGATTATTTAGTCATATTCTCAATTATGCCAAAACATCTGTCCATTTTAAATCATGGTGAAATATTTGTCATATGAGTTTATTGGTTTTATTTAGATGAAATAACCAGTTTTCACTTTTCTCTGACTTGTCCTCAGAAGGAACTTATAAGAAGCTTCTTGCTTTGTGAATCTTATATCATTATTGAAATACAGTAAAAAAAATAAAATAAAATAAAAAGGGTTTCTAGTTAGACGTAACAGATTAAACACATGTTGATAGCTCAGGTCCTTCCCAAAACCCTTTCAAAAGGAAAGTAAAGGGGCTTTAAAATAAGTAAACTCAGGAAGACAAGGAAAATGGGAGAGGAGATAAGTTATAAAATTTGGAAGATGGAAAACAGATGCATGAGTGCTAACTTAGCAGACCTGAGAAAGCTCAATATAAGCTGGCAGTCAGGAAAACTGAGAAAACTCTTGATTTAGATACCGGGATCTCATACCACTCAGGACGGAAACACTGAGTACCTCTGGAAGTAGGAGTTAAAATGAGGTTAAAAACAGAACTGATTTTAAAATCTATTTAAGAAGCAGTTGGTTTCCAAGATCCCATCCTCTACCCCATAAAGCTGGGCTACAGTGCCTTTCTTATGTGGCAGAAGGCGTATTTTCTGAGAAGGGTAAAATAAGGGTACCGGGACTAAGAAAATCACAGAACAGTAAAAGGCAAAAGGCAGAAATCAGGGAAAATAAATGAAATTTCTGCATGTTGAATGTTGAGACCTCCAATCTCTGTCAGCCTGACATATTGTCAAGGCAAGAGTTTGGAAGAATTTTCTGTAGGGAATGTAAGAAGTCCAAGTAGGAAAGACTTAGATTCTTTTGGGGTTCCCCAAAGACACGGCTTAGTCAGTTCATTCTTCAGTGAGCACCGCTCTCAGTCAGCCAGCCCCATCCATTCTGCTGGCCTTCCATTCATCTCTTTAGTGTCCTGCTCTTTTTCTCCCCCCAAGCTTTATTGAGCTATAGTTGACATATAACTTTATGTAAGTTTAAAATATACAGTGTGAATGGTTCAGATACATACATATATACATATATATATATATATATATATATATATATATATATAGTGATACGATTACCACAATAAGATTAGTTACCACATTAAATTATTACCTTCTTATGGTGAAAAAATTTAAGATTTCTGGCTTAGCAGCTTTCAAGTATATAATACATTATTAACCATAGTCACCATGCTGTACATTAATCTCTGGAACTTGTCCATCTTCTAAATGGAAGTTTATACCCTTTGACTAGTATCTCTCCATTTTCTCCACACCCCCCGCCCCCAGCCCCTGGCAAACATCATTCCACTCTCTGCTTCTATGAGTTGGACTTTCTTAGATTCCACATGTAAGTGAAATCATACAGTGTCTGTCTTTCTTACTCTGACCTATTTTACTTAACATAATGGCCTCAAGAAGAATTCATGTTGTCTCAAATGGCAGGATTGCTATAATATTCCATTGTGTATGTGTGTATGTGTCTGTATCAACTTCTTTATCCATTTATCCATTAATGAACACCTAGGTTAATACCATACCTTGGCTATTATGAATAATGCTGTGGTAATGCTGCAGTGAACACAGGAGTGCTGATACTTCTTCAAGATAATTATTTCATTTTCTTCAGATATATGCATAAGTGGAATTGATGGATCATATGTTTTTAATGTTTTTGAGGACCCTCCATCCTGTTTTCCATAGTAGCTGTACCAATTTACATTCCCACCAATAGGGCACAAGGGTTCCTTTTTTTCCACATTCTTGCTAACCCTTATCTCTTGTTTTTCTATAGTAGTTATTCCAGTAAGTGATATCTCATTTTTAAATTTTGATAGTAGTTTTGATTTGCATTTCCCTGATGATTAGCTATGTTGAGCACCTTTTCCTATCCCTATTGGCCATTTTTATGTCTTCTTTGGAAAAGAAGGACTCATGTCTTCTGCCCATTTTTTAAATGGATCATTTGTTTGTTTATCTCTATATCTTCTTTGGAAAAATGTTTATTCAGTTTCTCTTTCCTGAGGTGTCTTTTTTTTTTTTCTTTGTTGAGTAATATGAGTTCCTTAGATATTTTGGATATTAAGTCTTTATCAGATATGTTGTTTGCAAATATTTTCTTCCATTCTGTAGGTTGCCTTTTCGTGTTGTTGATTTTTCTTTACTGCACAGAAGCTTCACTTTGATGATGTGTCCTACTTGTTTATTTTTTCTGTTGTTACTTGTGCTTTTGGTGTCATATCCAAAAAAATCTTTGCCAAGGCCAGTGTCAAAGGGCTTTACCACTGTGTTTTCTTCTAGGAGTTTCATGGTTTCAGGGCTTACATATAAGTCTTTAATCCATTTAGACTTAGTTTTTATGAGCTGTGTATGTTAGGGATCTAATTTCATTCTCTTGCATGTGGACATCTAGCTTTTCTAACGTCATTTATTAAAGAAACCGTCTTTTCCTCACTAAGTATTCTTGACTCCCTTATCAAATATTAGTTGACTGTATATACATGGCTTTATTTCTGGCTTTGAATTCTGTTCCATTGGTCTGTGTGTCTGTTTTTATACCAGCACTACTGTACTGTTTTAATTACCATAGATTCATGATAATAGTTTGGAATCAGGAAGTTTGATCTTTCAGGGTTTTTTTGTTGTTGTTGTTCTTTCTCAGGATTGCTTTGTCTATTTGGGGTCTTTTGTGGTTCCATACAAATTTTAGCAATCGTTCTTTTTTTCTGGAAAATGCAATTGAAATTTTCATTGGGATTACATTGACTCTATAGATGACTTTGAGTACTATCGACATCTTAACACTACTAGTATTTTTTCTGATCCATGAACATTGGTATTTTATTAGTTATATGTCTTCTTCAGTTTCTTTCATCAATGTTTTATAGTTTTTAGTGTACAAATATTTCACCTTCTTGGTTATATTTATCCCTGAGTATTTTATTGTTTTAAGCAGTGGTAAATGGGATCATTTTATTTCTTTTTAAGAAAGTTCATTGGTAGCATATAATCAGTGCAACTGATTTTTGTATGTTGACTTTGTATCCTGAAACTTGACTAAATTTAGTAGTTCTAACAGCTTTTTGGTGAATTTTTAAAGATTTTCTATATATATAAGATCATGTCAGAGTTTCCATTGTGGTGCAGCAGAAATGAATCTGACTACTATCCACAAGGATGTAGGTTCAGTCCCTGGCTTTGCTCAGTGGGTTGTGGAATCCAGCATTACCGTGAACTGTAGTGTAGGTTGTAGGTGTGGCTTGGATCCTGTGTTGTTGTGGCTCTGGTGTAGGCTGGCAGCTGTAACTCTGATTCGACCCCTAGCCTGGGGACCTCCATATGCCACAGATGTGGCCCTAAAAAGCAAAAAAACAAAAACAAAATTATATCCTCTGTAAACATGGACACATTTACTTCTTTCTTTCCAATTTGAATGCTTTTTATTTCCTTTTCTTGTTGACTTACTCGGTTAGGACTTCTAGGACTATGTTGAAAAGGAGTGTTGAGACTGGATACCCTTATCTTGTTCCTTATGTTAAAGGAAAAAACTTAAGCCTTTCACTGTTGATATGATTTTTTTAGATTTATTTTAAGGGCTGCACTTACAGCATATGGAAATTCCCAGGCTAGGGGTCGAATAGGAGCTGCAGCTACTGGACTCCACCACAGCCACAATAACATGGGATCCAAGCCACATCTGTGACCTGCACCACAGCCACAGCAATGGCAATGCTGGATCCTTAACCCACCAAGCAAGGCTGGGGATCAAACCTGCATCTTCATGGATACTAGTTGGGTTCCTTACCACTGAGCCACAACAGGAGCTCCTGATATGATTTTAGCTATGGGCTTTTCACATATTGCCTTTATTATGTTGAGATGAGTATACGAAGTGTTGAGAGTCTTTATTATGAAGGGCTTTTGAATTTTTCAAATGCTTTTTCTGCATCTATCAAGAGAGCATATGATTTTTATGTTTTATTCTATTAATATGGTGAATCACATTAATTGATTTGTGGGTGTGTGTGTGTGTATTCGTATATGTTTCTCAGACCTTTTCTATGGATACGCCTGCCCCACACTTCTTATGCCCTCTTCTGGTAGAATTATTAAGCTTGTGTGGAATTCTTAAGCTTCTCTAGATCTTGCAAAGCTGTGCTGGGTGCTGACACTCTTCTGTTTGCTTACTTTCCCTAGAGCAGTGTTGCATGATTAGGTTTGTGTGGTTTCTCCCAAACCTGCAGAGGTGGACCAGTTTTCTTCAACCTCTGCTGCACACTAGCAGCCTACAAAGGTTACTCTTGCTGCATTATGGCTGTGCACAGAGAGCTGGCCACAAAGTAGGGATGTGTGGTGGAGATGCACAGAGCATGGGGGGTGCCCTCTCGGAACCAGTTGACATCCTCAGGTCAGGTATCCATGGTGGCTCAGAGAGTAGCTTTCTCATAGGGTCTGTGATGTCTTTACTAGGACCTACATTTCCTTAATGCCCTCTAAGAGCCTCAGCTGCTATTATTCCAGCTATTTCTTACTCTCCAGTCATACAGCACACCTCAGTGTTATGGATGAGGCAAGAAAGAAGTGGGTCTTTTTGGCAGCATCCTGCATAGCTCAAGAAGCCAGTGCCCTGCTAATATATATCATTAGGCATTATAAGGAAGCATTTGACATAAAAATACCCAAAGAAACCAATAAATAGTCACTTAGAGAACACAGAGAATGTGCAAGAAGAAGAAAAAATACAAAAAATAGAATAAACTAAAAATTTCTTGAGTTCCCATCGTGGCTCAGCAGAAATGAATCTGACTAGTATCCATGAGGACGCAGGTTTGATCTTTGGCCTCACTTGGTGGGTTAAGTATCCAGTGTTGCCATGAGCTGTGGTGTAGTTTGCAGAAGCGGCTTAGATCTGGCATGCTATGGCTGTGGGCGGGTGGCTACAGCTCCAATTCAACCCCAAGCCTGGGAACTTCCATATGCCACAGGTATGGCCCTAAAAAGAAAAAAATTCTTGAAAGATAAGAGATAATCAAACAGAAGCAATATATTTATACATGCACATATGTGTTCTTGTAAGTAGGAACACTGAGGGAATTAAAATGAGCTAGGGGAAATGCTTTTTTTAAAAAAGCAAAAATTTTAAAAAGTTACTGAATAAAGGATTAGAAAATGAAGTTGAGAAAGCCCCTCAGCAAATAGACACAAATACATAGAAATTGACAATAGAACTATATGTATGTAGTCATTTATGATGGAGCATGATAATGTGAGAAAAAGAATGCATGTAGGTATGTTTGACTGGGTCACCTTGCTGTCCAGTAGAAAACTGACAGAACACTGTAAACCAGCTATGATGGAAAAAGTAAAAATCATTAAAAAAAAAGAAAATAGAATCGGTAAAAATTAGATCATAGCATTAAGTATAACAAATTTGCCATTCACAATATGAGTGAGTCTGAAAATGCAATTATTGAGTGAAAGAAACCATTCACAAGTGTATAGTGCATGTGTCCATTTATATGAATTTTAATAATAATCAAAACTATAATTATAGGTCAGAATAGTGGCTACCAGTCAGGTATGGGTGCAATTCAGGATGGTGTATAGGTGTGAATGCGGCTTCTTAAGTTTACCTTGGATGTGGATGTAAAATGTGAAAATTCTTCTAGCAGTAAGCTTTCATGTACTTTGTTTTATGTACTCTACTATCTAAGTTAACTCCATAAAAACATAGAGAAAAAATATTAGCCTGAGAGGCCCAACAGTTGAACAATAAGAGTTCTAGGAGGTAAATATAGAGAGCAGGAAACAAAAGAAATAATTCAAGTTTTCTGGTACTGAGGTTATGAGTTTCCAGAATCATAGGACAGAGCAAGTATCTAGGTTACTGGATAAAAAGGTAGAAGAAGACAATGGAATGACACCTTCAGATATGTGAGTGATATTAATTCCAACCTAGAATTCTATACCCAGCCAAATTAACAAATATGAACATAGATTAATGACATTTTAAGACACACTAGGTTTCCAATCATCCTTTCTCAAGAAGCTACTATGAAACATTTACCATGAAAGTAATGGAGGAGACAAAGAGAAAGATATGAGATAGAGCAAATAGAAGATATACCATGAAGGAGAGGTGTAGAGAACCCTCGAGATGAAAGAAAGGAAAATTTGAACCTGATGGCTGAATAGGAGGCCTATAGAGCAACCAGTTCAAATCAGAAGGATCTGGGGTGACTTTTTTCCCAGGAAGATGAGGTTGATAAAATATTGAGAGAATTTGTATCTATTGAAAGGAGATTTACAGAATTAGGGGAGAGTTTTGGGTATGTAGAAAACTACATAAAGAAATAGGACAACCATGAACTCTGGGGTTGGGAGAAACAATATGGAAAAGGAAGAAGAGAGGTAATAGTCATATATTACATGGTTCAGCTGTGAAGAACTTGTGGAAGTACATAACTCTGTAACAGAAATTCTCGTCCAGATAGTACACAATGGAGCAGCAGAAAGGAGTGGATCACAAGTAAACTCCTCACCTTGGTTACCAAAAACATAATGAGAGTGAGAAAAGCAAATGAGGAATACATGCCCCTTCATACCATTTATAACAAGCATTGGTATGTTATGTTTCTAAAAACTCATAAAAACTATAGAGAATAATTTGCTAAATATCCATATATCCACAACTGAGGTTAAGTAAATGTTATGAATGTAATGGAAGCCCCCTGTGTACTCCTCTCTGGTACCATTCCTCTTCCTCTTTATCTAAAGGCAACTGCTATTTAGAAGTTCGCATTTATCATTCCTGTGTATGTCTTTATACTATGTCTACCCCTAAATAGCATTTAACAGGTAGAATGTTTTTAAACTTTGTGTAAATGATGCTATACCATAGATATTCTTCTGCAGTTTGCTATTTCTTAGCTCTACACTAAAACTATTATGATTCATCATATGGCTACAACAGTTAAACTGAAACAAAATCAAATAGACAGATATCAAAAATAACATGAGAAGCTTTCCTTTATAATAGGAGTTTTTCAGTATTCTCACTTGTTGTATTACATTTCATATAAATATTGTTTCTAAAACTTAATTTTCGATCATGAGTTAAACATAACACACTGCATTAACTCCTAGTCATATTAGTTCACTAAAGCCTTGGTAATTTTCAGAGATACCATGTCTCCTACTCAGTGGCTTACTACCAGGGAGTTTCTAACAAACTAGAATAATTTGATTCATTGAAGTCATGCTCACAACCATAGTAAGAAAGCTGAAAGAAGGTATAGTTTATGTCTCCTCCCTTTTTTAAGGAAAAATTACCAATTTTAAATTTCATAGTTGAATTTGATACCATAAGTATCATGGAATATATTTTTGTGTAACCCCCCCCATTCATATTTTGAAACCCCAACCTGGTTTTAGGAGGTAGGGTCTTGGGGAGGTAATTAGTCGTGAGGGTGCAGCACCTATGATGAGATTATAAACAAGAGGAGAAAGAAAGCTAGCCTCTCTCCCCTCTATGAAAGGATACAAGAAGACAGCCATCAGTCAACCAGGAAAGAGCCTTCATCCAAACCAGACCATGCTGGTACCCTAATCTTGGACTCCAGCTTCTAGAACTGTAAGAAATAAATATTCGTTGTTTAAGGAACTCAGTATGGTAATTTATTATAACTGCCCAAACTAAGATAATAAGGTTAAGTGTTGTTAAGTGTTCTCTGTTGCATTTAAGACACTTTGATACATCTTTTATGTATAGGTGTAAATGGTTTTCTCTTTTGAAATGTTATCAGTCAAAATATAACTGTGTAAGTTAAAAAAAGAATCTATCCTAAAAGGAAGAAAAATAAGGATCTGAAAGACTAAAACTTTTGGAGCAATGATGGAGAAAGGGAGCAGAAATAAACCTTAGATTATTTATTTTTTTAAAAAAATTTTTATTAAAATATAGTTGATTTACATTGTTTCTTCAACTTCTGTAGAGTCATACATATATATGTGCATTTTTTTCATACTATCTTCAACTTCTGTATAGTCATACATATATAGGTGCATTTTTTTTTCATATTATCTTCCTTCATGTTCTAACCCAAGAGATTGGACATAGTTCCCTATTGCTTACCCATTCTAAATGTAATAGTTTGCATCTACCAACTCCAAATCACCATACATCCTATTCCCTCTCCTTTCCTCCCTGGCAACAAGTCTGCTCTCCATGTCTGTGATCTGTTTCTGCTTTGTAGATAGGATCATTTGTGACATATTTTAGATTCCACATATAAGTGATATCATATGGTATTTGTCTTTTTCTAACTTACTTTGCTTAGTATGAGAATCTCTAATTGCATCCATGTTGCTGCAGATGACACTATTTGTCCTTTTTATGGCTGAATAGTATTCCATTGTGTATATGTACCACATCTTCTTAATCTATTCATCTGTCGATGGACATTTAAGTTGTTTCCATGTCTTGGCTATTGTGAATAGTGCTGCAGTGAACATGGGGTGCATGTATCTTTTTGAATGAAAGTATGATCTGGATATATACCCAGGAGTGGGATTGCTGGATCACATGGTAGTTCTACATTTAGTTTTCTGAGGTATCTCCATACTGTTTTCTATAGTGGTTGCATCAATTTACATTCCCACCAAGAGTGTAGGAGGGTTCCCTTTTCTCCACACCCTTTCCAGCACTTGTTAGTTGTTGTCTTATTAATGATGGGCATTCTGACGGGTGTGAAGTGGTACGTCATTGTAGTTTTGATTTGCATTTCTCTAATAATTAGTGATGTTGAGCATTTTTTCATGTGCCTGGTGGCTAACTGTATGTCTTCTTTGGAAAAATGTCTATTTAGGTCTACTGCCCATTTTTCAACTGGGTTGTTTGGTTTTTTTGTTGTTGTTGGGTTGTATGAGCTATTTGTATATTTCAGAGATTAGGTTCTTGTCTTTAGCATTTTGTTTGCAAAGATTTTCTCTCATTCTGTGGGTTTTCTTCTTCTTTTTTTAATGATTTCTTTTGCTGTGCAAAAGCTTTTGAGTTTAATTAGCTCCCATTGGTCTATTTTTCTTTTTATTGTCCTTATTCTAGGAAGTGGATCCAACAAGATGTTGCTGTGATTTATGTCGAAGAGATTATTTCTTTCACAAGTTTCTGTCTGAGCTGGGAATTTGGTCATTCCTCTTATAAGTACTCTTAGGAAATGTCCCAAGAAATAACCAGGAATCATTTAATTACCTGGAAGAGAAGAGAGGGTCTCTCTAAAGCAGTATTCTCATAACTTAGCGAATTTACTAAAGCACAGATTCCTGAGCTGCACCCTCAGAATTTCTTATTCAGTTGGGAGAGGGCCTAAGATTTTGCATTTTTTACAAATTTCCCAGGTGATGCTTCACAGGAGCTTAGCTGAGCTGGTAATAGAATGCCCTGAGCTGCCAAGTGTCAGAGTAGCAATGAAAGCAACAAGCCCAAAATGAAAGCGTTAAGCCTGAATCACTTACTGCTATGGTGTATGTAAGCAAGAGTCTAAAAGTGGAGGAAACGCTGGCTCTCATTTTCCATTTTCCCCCAGTGGAAGGGCACAGGATCAGGTGGAAAAGCACAGCTGTGCCAGTTGTGTTGCTGTTGAGGGAGCCCTGAACAAAAAGCTCCAAGCAGAGTCTGGGTAGGTGGGGGGAAGGACTAGGAGTGGAAAGGTATTGAGTGGTGGGGGAAAGTATGTGTGATGTCCCCCTCCCCTGCCCCCAACCAGAAATCTGGGATCGAAGGCTCCTAAGCTAGGATTGTAAATATGGGAAAGAGAATGTTTGGCAGGGGGCCTGAGTCTGAGTGCAACTCCTTTTAGAAACTGCAGTGCATTGGCTGGGCACCAGGTCTCATGTTGAGAGTACCACTTTCCCCATTTTTCTTGGTAGAACTTTTGTAATTGCCTTTGGTTAGATCTGGAAAATACAGATGTTTTTAACCAGGTGCTGGACTCTTCAATGCTGATGTTGTTGGCTAAGGAACCACACTTGGGGAACTACTGATTAAACTCTGAAGTATTGCAGTGCTCTTTTGTCTGCAGCTCATCAGCTCAAGCCTATTTAAGATAGGCTGAATTGTCACCTTTTCAAAATAATACTTATGCATCATTTTAAGACAGCTTTCAACCATCTGTTGACTAGTAAATATTAGCCTTGTTACTAAGTAATAATATGAAATGTTTGTAGTATGATTAGATGTTAAGCCTTACTGTACTTGAAATTATATGTAAACTCCCACAGTTGAAAATTAAGGTGGTTTGAATTCCAATTTGTAAAACCATAGTCTTCTGCCTCAACTACAGTTTTTTGTAACAAATAACATAGTATTTAAGATTTTAGGCTCTGAAGCCAGATTGTCAGAGTTTCTTGCAGCTTTGCTCTTTCTAGCTCTGTGAGTTTGGACAAAGTTACTTACCCTCTTTAAGTTTCAGTTTCTTCATCTATAAAATAGCAATAATACTATCACCTACATCGCCTCATAGAGTTGTGAGGATTATTACATGTAAGATATAAAGAACAGCATCTGTCTCATGGTAAATATACAATTACATTAATAGCTATTGTTAAAATTACTGTCATCATCAGTCTCTTTCCTGCTGGGAAGATTTGAATGTCACATTAATTTTTTTCTTTACTAAAAAGGTAATCATTTGCCATGAACAGGTACTTTCTTACTTTTTCTTTAAACAGCTACCAACTGTACTTAGGTGAACTTTGGATAATATTTAACCTTTTGCAGTGTTGTGTCCTATTGCAGGACACAAAGTTGGATCTCTCTAGTTACAAGGTAAAGAATAAAATCTAAGTATATGGCTCTTTAGATTTGAAAGCAAGTGGTGTTTTTACTACAGTTTGTTTCAAGGTATGTATGCCATATTTTATCTTTTATTCTCTTTTCTCAGTTCATTAGGACAAATAATTTTTGAAATAATTTTCTTCTAATTTTGGCATATTGGCACATATGTAAAGGATTTGCATCCCATCGAGCAGTTCTTTTTATTTTTAATAGACATATGATTATCTTTGATTAATGTAATTGCAAAAGTTTTGGTTTTTGCTGCTCCTACCCAAGTTAACCCTACCATATTCTGTTTTGAATATGTTAAGATTTTTGGTTTTGTCATTATGGGTCCATATGAATGAAATTTCTAACATGGCCAAAGATCTTAATAATCCCAGCAGGCAAAAATAGATATTATGGTAAGGATGTTCCTGTTTCAATAGATAAAGCTTTTGGGATTCTTGACAAGACTTTTTAAGTATTAAGACCCATAGAATGGAGGCAATGACTAGAGTATCTTAAAATCAAAGTATGGTGAAGTGGAATGCAATTATTGTTGTCAAGGGGACCCCAAGAGACAAGAAGATAGAAGTATATGTATCAGAACAAAAACTAAATAGTGATAACTAAAATCAGTTAAGCTATACAAAGAAAAGCAGGGAGAAGCAATAAAACACTTAATGATACCTAGTAGAAAAATTAAGAAAAGCAATTTAATGCCTAAACATCAAGTGCAATTAAACATCAAGGGAACATACACCTATTGATACCTAAGAAGATTAAGGATGGTTAAAAAGTGAAATCTTGAGCTTGTTTTTCTGACCTGCTGTTCTTTTAAAGAAAATAAACTCAGTTGTAGGGAAAGGAATGTAATAAACTTTGAATATTGTTAGATATAGTTAAATTTTTAAAAAATTGAAATTTTATCATGAGGTACCAGATATTGGGGATTTCAAATGAGAATTGACAACTTTTAACCTGCGGGCCAAATCTGGTTTACTGCCTGCTTTTATATGGCCTAACAGCTAATGGTTTTTTACATTTTATTTTTATTTTTATTTTTTGTCTTTTTAAGGCTGTACCTGCACCATGTGGAGGTTCCCAGGCTAGGGGTCGAATCAGAGCTGTAGCTGCTGGCCTGCGCCACAGCCACACCAACACCAGATCCAAGCCATTTCTGCGACCTACACCACAGCTCACAGCAATGTCAGATCCTTAATCCACTGAGCAAGGCCAGGGATCAAACCTGCGTCCTCATGGATGCTAGTCAGATTCATTTCTACTGAACCACAACGGGAACTCCGTTTTTTTACATTTTAAATGCGAAAGAGTCAAAAGAAGAGTAACGTGAGAAAATTCTATGAAATTCTAATTTCTGAGTCTAAAAATAAATTTTAACGAGCACAGCCATACTCATTCATTGACTGTTGTTGGGATGTTTTTGTGTTACAAGGACAGAGTAAGTGGTTGTAACAGACCCAAGATGGCCCACCAAGATTAAAATGTTTATTATCTGGCCCATTCCACAAAGCTTTGCAGATCCCTGTTCTTAGCCATCTCTACTCTCTTTGGCTTCTGAACATCCCCTGTATTTTCCTGTTTTCATGCTCTTGCTTATGCCACTGTTTATATTGTTGAAGTCCTCTGACCATCTCCATCTGTTAAAATACTGACTGTGTTTTAAGATCTAATTCAGATGCCTCACCTCCTCGAGAACATAATTTCCTCCGCCTTTCGAGTCCCACAGAACTTGGTTTGTAGTTTTCTTTGAATGCCTTTAGTATCAACTCTTCAGTGTAGATATTTGTAAACCTATATTATATTCACATTTGCATTCCTCATGACACGTGAAGGGAGTCAGAGTGAGTAACCGTGCTAACATTTACCAAGCACTTACTTGCAGATAGTTTGCTAGGGTCTTTTAAGAGTCTTTTCCAGAGTTGCTGTTGTGGCTGCAGCAGGTTAAGGATCAGGGATTCACACAGCTGCAGTGTGAGTTGCAGCTGTGGCTTGGATTTGCTTCCTGCCCAGGAACTTCTGGATGTGGCTGAAAAAGAAAAAAAAAAAAAAAAGTGTTTTTCTTGGTCTTATTGTACCTAATAGGCACTTAAATATTTTCTTAACAAGTAAATTAATATATCTGACCTAGCCTGTCATTCACTAACAACATCATTTTTAATGATTTTTAATCCATTACTTTAAAACACTTTCACTTTTATATTGAATGAAGATTCTTCCAATTCTATGAAAAATTCTTTCAATTCTATTTACAGTTTTCAAAAGTTTGGCATGCATGATTTCATATAATCACATGATAACCCTTTTTCCTTCTATTTCCCCTCTCCTGTATTTCCCCTCTCCTCTCCCCTTTCCCCACTGGTAACCCTGAGTTCATTCTCTGTCTGCTTCTTTTTCATTTTATTCACTAGTTTGTTGTGTTTTTTGGAGTCCACATATAAGTGTTATCCTATAGTATTTGTCTTCCTCTGTCTGGCTTATTTCACTTAATGTAATGCCCTCCATCCAAGTCCATCCATGTTGCTGCAAATGGCAAAATTTCATTCTTTTTTTATGACTGATAGTATTCCATTTTCTATACATACCACATCTTCTTTATCCATTCATCTGTTGATGGACACTTAGGTTGCTTCTAGAAATTATAAATAATGCTGCTGTGAACATTGGGGTGCATGTATCTTTTTGAGTTAGTGTTTTTTTATTTTTCGGATTTTACCTAGGAGTGGAATTGCTGAGTCATATGGTAGTTCTATTTTTAGTTTTTTTGAGAAACTTTCATACTGTGCCATTCCACAGTGGCTGTACCAGTTTACATTCCTGCCAATAGTATAGGAGAAAGTGCCCTTTTCTCCACAAACTCGTCATTTGTTATTTGTGTTCTTTTTTTTTTTTTTTTGTCTTTTTGCTATTTCTTTGGGCTGCTCCCGCGACATATGGAGGTTCCCAGGCTAGGGGTCCAATCGGAGCTGTAGCCTCTGGCCTACGCCAGAGCCACAGCAACGTGGGATCCCAGCCGTGTCTGCAACCTACACCACAGCTCAAGGCAACGCCGGATCGTTAACCCACTGAGCAAGGGCAGGGATCGAACCTGCAACCTCATGGTTCCTAGTCGGATTTGTTAACCACTGCGCCACGACGGGAACTCCTTTGTGTTCTTTTTAATGATGGACATTCTGACAGGTATGAAGTGATGCCTCATTGTTTTGATTTGCATTTCCCTGATGATGAGTGATGTTTAGGCATTTCTTCATATGCCTGTTGGCTATCTGCATTTCCTCTCTGGAAAAAGGTCTATTCAGAGCTTCTGCCCATTTAAAAAAATTTTTTTTAATGTTGCTTTATATGAGCTCTTTATATATGATGATATTAACCCTTTTTGGTCATATCATTTACAAATATCTTTTTCCATTCAGTTGTTCTTATTTCCATTCAGGTTGTCTTTTTGTTTTGTCAGTGGTTTCCTTTGCTGTGTGAAAGTTTTTAAGTGTAATTAGGTCCCGTTTGTTTATATTTGCTTTTATTTCCTTTGCTTTAGGAGACAGATTCAAGAAAACATTGCTGCAGTTTATGTCAAAGAGCATTCTTCCTATATTGCCCTCTACAAATTTTATAGTATTTCACCTTATATTTAGGTTTTTAATCCACTTTGTGTTATTTTTGTATATGGTATAAAAGAATGTTCTAATTTCATTCTTTTATATGTAGCTGTTCAGTTTTTCCAGAACCTCTTATTGAAGAGACTGTTATGGTATGTTTTTGCCTCCTTTGTCATAGATTCATTGACCATAAATGTATGGGTTTATTTCTGACCTTTCTATCCTATTCCATTGGTCTATATGTCTGCTTTTGTGCCAATACCTTAATGTTATAATTACTGTAGCTTTGTATTATAGTCTGAAGTTAAGGACTGACAACATCTTTTAAAAGTTTAGCCAGAGTATTATTAACTTATTAGCTGATCAAGGCATAAATACTTCTTAACTACTATATTTTTGGCTGTGGGATTTATTTTTGATATTTACTTATCAATGTGAATTTTCTTTTTCTGTTGAAAATTTAAAATATTTTATTCTATTAAAAATAGAACTATCCAATTTTCAGTTTTTAACCCTACCTGTTTTCTGCAACATTTTTTCCCCTGCAAAAAGAGAGCTCTTTGATGCTTTTAGACTGGTGCAGCAAGTTAAACAGAGTGGTTATAATTTAAATTGTTATCCAGAGTAAACCTGACAGTAAAGTGGATTTTGGATGTTGTACAAAGTTTTAAGTAAGTGCAATCGGGATGTGGGAGGATTGATTATATTTTGCTACAACCACTAGTTGAGGGAATGACTTGTCAACAGAGTTACTTAAATAGTGCCATGAGTATAATCTGCTGGAAAGCAATATTTGCCTAGCCTATTTGTAATTGTTGTAGTAGGTTGTCTTAATAAGCAAATTAGGACATTTTAACAAAATTGATAGTTTCTAAAAACTGGGAATAGAGCCTCCTAATGCAATAGTTATAGTACTTAAGCTTTGATGATTTAGATGGATAAAGATAACTTAAACAATTTTTAGAAATGGGTCTTTTTAAAACAGTAAGCCAAAAGAAATTTTGCTCAGCAGAAGAGGATGACTTTTGTTATTGCCTTTAGCATGATCCTAAGTTTGTAATCATTGTAATTTAATTGATATGACTTTCCTTAGTGTTTTATGAATGAGAACTTTTATTATTTCATGTATATATAAAATATATATACATATATATATATAAAATCTCAGAAGATCAGTGGAAGCCTATAATGTAAATATAAAAATCCATTTCACTGACAGTGCCATGTGGATGTTTATTGTAAAGGTGCAAGAATGTATTCAGGCAGTTAGTGTTTCTTGTTTTAGAAGTGGTATAAGATACTTTACATACATTGTCTCCAGTTTTATCTACAGCTTTAAAAAACAAAAAACAAACTTTCAGTACTATGTGAAATTTTAGCCTTGGGGAGAAGTTATTTGCCCAGGATCACACAGATGGTGATTTAAACCCAAGTCTCCATTCTTTTTATTGGCAAATGGGAAACTGGATCTTTGGCATCTGTAGTCTTTAAAACTAATTTACTATTAGCCTCTTTGGAGTTGGGAGCTTATATTTTCTTTTTCTTTCTTTCTTTTTTTAAAAGATGAGAGCCTATATTTTCAAGTTTTGATACTATGTCGTCGTATGGTCAGAAGGAACTAGATTCAGTAAATAGCAAATACTTATTAAGCATCCAAACCAGAGTTGCCAGATAAAATAGATGATTTTCAATTAAATTTGAATTCAGGTAACAACCCATACTTTTTTTAAGGATGTGTAGGTCCCAAGTATTGCATGGGACATACATACACTAAAAAAATTGTTAATTGTTTATTTGAACTTCAAGTTTAATTGGACATCCTGTATTTTAACTTGCCAAATCTGCTGACTCTACTCAAAAAGGTGGCCTAAGGAGACCTTTAAGAAAGTTTCAAGGAGCCCATTCATTTGTCGTCAAAGAGTACAGTTTTCACTTGCACATTGAACAGCTGTGGCGCTGCCTGCCTTTTTTCGATTCCATGGTATAATCTTTTCCTTTCTCTGTTTATCAGCTGGTGTGTGGTGTGTGTGTGTGATTATTCTTTAAAATTAATATATAAATGAAAATTGGAGACTATCTCTTTCTCTAAATTTTGCTTTTTTTAAAAAAAAAACCTAAGCTCCCAAAAGTAAAAATTTTTTAAAAAATTAAAAAAAAAAAAATAACCCTAAGCTCCTAAAATTCTGCTTCTGTTCCTTTCTGGCTTCATACTTATTATATGCCATCTATTTGTGTAAACCATCATTCCATCCTTTTTCCCAACTCAGCATGTTCCTTATTAGAGCCAATTGTTTCCCTAACCTTGTATGGGAGAAAAGTGCTAGTGTGTTTTTATCTCCTGAATTTTATGTCAAAATTGTTTTTAAGTATTTTTGTGTATGCTGTCAGAAATAAGGAAGAATGAATTGCTTACTTAAATATTTCAAAAGAAACTTTTGATTTCATGGGTTCGTTTGAGGATGAAAGGAAATAATTGACCATTAGTAGATATAGGTAGGAAATTGAAAAATTAGAGTATGATCTTATGAATCTCAACAAAATGAAAATTTTAAAATGACATTAGTAAAGCCAGAAATAGACACAAATAATTATCTCCATAACTTTACAGTACCTATTAAGATTATATTTGAGACTTGATCAGAATCCAGTACAAGCACACAATATTGTTAGGGAAAAAGGTATACGCATTGATATAATCTGAAGATTAAAAAGTCAAAATGCTTATCTTCATGACTAATGTGGAAACAGACAGAACATTGGTCATGGATGCTGGTACTGTAATTAGGTATTTGATTCTGAAGTTAGACTCAGGCAATTTTAAGAGGGGGTTTGCTTGCTTGCTTCTCTTTTTTCAAAAACTGAAGTTTAGAATGTATGTGAATTTTTTTTTCTCTATAGAGCTTTTATCTTCACTTGGATTTAAATATTACTTGATTCTGCTGTTCAGAATTGGATTTTTAAAAGATTTATTATTATTTAGAAGTTAAATAGGCATAAACACACAATTTTGTTAGTCTCTTGAGATATGTGTGTGTATGTGTGTATCTCTCAAAGGTTTTAAAACATCCTAGTTATAGCCCTTTCTTTTAGTGGATTATCACATTTGCATATTCCAGTAGACAAAGTTTTTGTGTTAAAATGGGGTTTTGAGTGTAGGTTTTAAAGCTTTCATGATTGTTAGGTGAAATTATGCTTAAATGTTGCTTCTCTCCTTTGGGACTGTGGGGAACTTTAAAGTGCCACTTTCCTGATGTGAGTGAATGATATTCACTCTAAAATCCCCTACTGTCATAGTTAGTACTACTCTAGTTTACCAGAGTATGAATTTTCTAAATTAACATTTGTGTTTCATCTCATGGGATGTGATGTTTACCACATCTTTCCTGCGTTGCACGTATGTCAAGATTAAAATCAAGTCAAACTTCTGTGACAGACCCATTTATCTACAAATTTCTAAGTTTTTTAGGATTTTACCCAGTCATTTTTTAAAGGAAATCTCCTCTTCATATCTCAGAATTTCAGTGTGGTCCATGAGGCCCAGAACTTTGCAGGTCTAGAGTGTTCAGATCTTAGCATGTCGTTAAGTACTCATCCACAATGATGCCTGGTAGAATAAACAGAAACTGTGTAATAGCCGGCAAGCAAAGATTCCCAATGATAAATGATTGCCTTGCCAAAGGACGTTTGTCTTTAGTCAGGGTAGTTACTTATTATCAGGAGAGGACTCTAGAAGAGGTACTTGTGCCTATTAGGTGTTCAGCATCCTTTTGGAAGAAGTAAGGTGGTTAGTTCAGTGGGATCATCTAATGTGTCCATATTTATAATTTTATAGTCTTCTTTTTCCCAATATCTTCAACCTTTGCCCTTCTCGAAAGTCATGTTTTCATTGTTTAGGGGAAATAATTGGTTTCATAAAACATACAATTCCTAAATGATTAACGATTAATTCCAGAGGAAAAAAATATTCATTGTGGTTATGTAAAATACTCTGACAACAGGCTTTCACTTTCTAGAATTGCTTCTCAGGTTTCTTTGAATTAGAAAATTTCAATTATTCCATGAGCTTGATAGATAAGTTGAGCATATTTTAGCACTGGGAACTCTCTCTAGTCACTTATGATGGAACACTTAATGGGAGAAAGAAGAATGTATACATTATGTGTAACTGGGTCACCATGCTGTACAGTAGAAAATATGTATGTATAAATAAATGATAAAAAAAAATAAAAAATATAAATTGAATGTGTATAATTTTATAAGAATGAAAAAGATCCTTGAAAAATTCATATTTTCTTCAACTTCATTTTGTTGTAGAATAGTGTCTGCCTTAGTAGGCAATTAATGCATATTGCTAAATGAATATGATAGCCTCATATTAGTGGAATTCATAAATGCTAACATAAGGTACGTATGTGTTTTATGTAGGAAATATTGTCCTTATTTCACCTCAAGTTTTTATCATACCATTTTTTTTCTCTCTTTGCAAGTCCTTTCATCAGTATTTTAATTATTGATGAGGTCTGCACTTGGAGAATTTATTCAAATGAATAATTTCAGTGTCAGGGAAAAAAAGCACTCTGGAAATTTACCGTATGGCCTTTTCTGAGTGTTTATATCACTTTTCTTAAAGGGGCAGTTTGAGAATGAAATACTCAAAAGCAAAAGTACTTTTAACTTTCTGCAAATTTGTGAGTGTGTATGTGCATCTGTGTGTGCGTGTGTCTGTAAAAAAGATTGAGGAGAAAGAGAAGGTGGGGAGATGGAGGGGGGAGAATTTACATGTGCCTTATATGAAATTGTGACACATTTCCAAGATGACTGAGAATGACAGATTAAGCAGAAAGCAAAATAAGCATTTTTCTTTTGTGTGGGGAGAATTATACTTTTTTTCCTTAAAAAAATTGGTTTTTACCAAAACAAGCAGTAATAAGGTTAACAGATGGCAACTTTTGGATCAGCATGCTAGTTGCTTTTAGATGAGCACTGAACTCATTGACTAGAGGAGGGGAAAACTATCTTTTGGAAAAAGGTGTATTTCATGTTAAATAAAAATATTATATGTGTACTTTAAGGAAATTTGCTAACATTTAGCAAGAAATTTTCTTGTGAGCAGAAGAAAGAGTATCTGAATTATTGCCTGATGTGGTTTTACACTAAGACCTTTTAAATAATTCATTTTTTCTTTTAATAGAGAAAATGGCAGATTTAGATATTATGTTTATTTTACACTTTAAAATAATTTTCTTTGTTAATATAGGATGAAATAGATCTAAAGCCAAGGAGATTTAAAAAATTATAAAACATAAGTAGATATTGAAATTTTATCTTGCTTCTTCTGAAGTTTCCTGTTTGACTTAAAAAGCCAACAGTCTCATTTGTTGATTTCTTTGAAATAGAGACATAGAGTTGCCTTTCCTTTCTCCCTAAACAAACCATACAGATAATTTCAGAAACGCTTTTCCAGCAGAGCTTTTGTATTTTGTCAGTTTTCATGTGACATAGATGTAGTTTCAATTAAAAATAGACTATAAACTTGTATGTGGGAAGGAGTTGAATGAGTTGCTATGACAGTTCATATTATGAGGTTGAACCAAGTGCAAAATAGCTTGATAAGATTTGAGAAACATAGAGCTCTATCAGTTAATCTAGTGATCACCTTGTTTTAGCCTGGGGTAGATGCAAAGGGACATGCCTTCCTCTCAGAGGGCAGAGGCTAACTGGGGGAATCCATGGAGTCTGTAGCTCCCAACTCACTGCTACTAAAAACCCATCTTTCTGAGGAACAAGTCTCTTTCCCATCTGTGGAGATGGGTAAAAGATTTGGGGGGAAGTCATGTCTATATGCCTGTCTCCCCATTCCTTTACAGCCTCTTAGCTACACTTGGACATTCCGACTCTGCAAGGAAATTTAGATTTTTTTTCCTTTCTTTAAAGAATTTTCTAAACCAGATTCTGCCATTTTCTACACTCTGTACTTATCAGAAGAACTGTGGAGTATTGCAAAGTGTATCCATGGCATACCAAGAAACTTTAATGTTCTGTTATTAATGTGCCTTTGGACATTAAGCTTAGATATTAGGCAGGAAAGCAAAAAGCACTTTAAACTGGCCTCTATTTTAAGAAAAGATTTCCGCTTATGGAACACTGGCAATTAAAAATGAAAACAAAAGAATAGAATAGAAGAAAGTTAGCAGCTCTGTTTCTATGAGAGGTGGCAAATGAAGTTCATTTGGATAATGAAAATTCAAATATCAGAAAAAACGTATATGTGACATATTTATTTCCACATTTCTAGAAAGAGCCGTGGGTAGATGAAATGGAAAGATTTCATTCTCCTGCTGATAAAACAGTTGGTTGTTCAATGTGAAAATATGCAAAACTAGAGATGGAGAGCCACAGGTTTCACATAGAAAACAAACAAACAAAAATCTCTGTTTATTTTTCCTAAATTTCAGGAATTTATTTAAGGGGGAAGTAAGGCATCAGTACATGCATGGTGCCTAACTAAGCAGTGATCAGGAGGTGGTAGAGTTACTAGGAAGACAGTCCAGTGGCTACTGCTGAACATACCTTTGGAATTTGTGGGGATGGGGCAAGGAGGGTGGTTAGAGGTGTCTCCTACTCTGACCACTCTTGTCGAAGAGTTCATTCTCACTTTTGGCCTGCTTAAATCCTTGATGAAGGAGCAGGATTCTCAAGTCAAATGGATAGACTAGTTTCTTCCTTCTGTGAAGGGGAAATATGAATAATTATGATGCCATTACATCTGTTGTTTCCATAATTATTTAGTCCAAAGACATTTACTGAGTACTTACGAGATGCCAGAAGTTGTGCAAATATGAGGACTAAAACTGTAACCCAAGGCAGTCCCTGATTTGGTATGGGTTGAAGTGAAGGATACACAAATAGGAAAACGGGCAATTTGGTATAATAAGTGCTAAGCCAGCAGTGTGCAGTGTTTGGGGGAAGTTTGTAGGATGGACATCTGACTGAGTCTGAGCAGAAGGATAAGGAAGGGATGACTACCATTACCTTACCCCTAACATCTATCCCACCCATTTTCTTTTTCCCGTTTTGCCTATCACCACCGTATTTTAGACCTTTCCACTTGCATTGTTAAAGCCTTATACATTTTTTTCTCAAACATTTGCAACTTAGAACTTTTGACAGCCAGCAAAGGAGAGGGAGCCTAGTTACTGAGTGGAGAGGAAGAGGGTGGTGCCGCCTTTGAGCCCAGCCCTAGTGACCTGCCCTCATGTGAGTTTTACATATTTTTCCACACCGTTTGTGATTAGTGTGCCAGGTGTGATTCTGATGCTGTGTGAAGGCCTTGTAAGGAATGCAAAAAGTTATAAATGTTTTTAGCTCTACAGGCCTTCCTATAAAATTCAGTTTTGAGGAAGGTCTTCCATGCATATGCAGTGGTTTCACATACCTCAGGCACACTGTCATTCAACAAGTATTCACCCAGGTTGCCCTCTTCCTTAGATGGTCTTCTAGAAATGTTGCCAGAGCGATCTTCTTGAAGCTCATATTCTGTTACGTAATGTCCTTGTTCTTCTTAATTTAGAAGAAAACTCCAGATTCCCTAGTTGGCTTGAAAATGCCCTCTGTAATTTGCATCAAGCCTGCTTTCCCACCTTAGATCTCACTGACCTCTTTTGTGTGTTCTGGTGCAACAATTTCTGAACATTCTTTGGGGAAAAAAATGATTTGCTTCTGATGATATGTCTCTCTGAAATGCACATTTCTATACCTTTAGGTGTGAATATTTTAACTCTTCCTAAGGTTCAGATTAAATGCTAATTCCCTTTGAAGCCTTCCCCTGTTTCTTATCTTCTTTTGGTTTCTTCATAAATATCTTACAGTTTTTACTAGTACTTACCTGATTCTTCCCTTCTGATTCTTCATATATCTGTCTTTTTCTTTTCTGCCAGATTATAAGCTATTTAAGAATGACTTTCTTTTGTTTTTTTGTTTTGTTTTGTTTTTACAGTTTTCCAAACCTAATGTTGTTAGCCATGTATCCTATGCGGTATGTGCCCCATAAATGGCTACTGAAGGATGATCTTAGAAACACACCACTAAATTTTCTATGACTTACTTTTTTTAACCCATAATGTGTGTGTAATGATATTTCACTCTGTGTTATAAAATTATTTGTCAAAGTATAACCTTATGGACATACCACTAATCTAGGACTTTTGTATTCTATTCCCAGTGTTGCCGTTTACTCTTTGAATTGCAGTCTGACATTTAATTTTTCTGTGACTTAGGTTTTTTTTACCCACAAAGTGGGTGTAATGATATTTCACTCTGTGTTGTAAAATTATGTTATTTATCAAAGAACTACTTTGAACTCCCTGTGAGGAAAATGGTCAGATTTATAGAAAAGATAATAGGACTTTGCCTCTGCAGTATGAAAGTTTTGAATCCAATTTAGAGATAATTTTGTTTAAATATCAAATAATCTAGAAATACAGGGCCAATAATAACATATATGTATGTATATATTTTTTCATGTTTACAAGCTCATTTTGTAACATGATACCATACCAGACCACAGTAAATTTGTATGCTCATTTTTAGGAGGCTGAAGTTGTTACAGAAAAACATACTACTTTAGTGTAGTGGTTGAGAGTGTAGGCTCTAGAGATAGAATGCCTAGGTTTAAATAACTTTTTAGCCTTCTGTGACCTAGGGCAAGTTATTTGACTTTTTGTGCTTTGGTTTCCTCATTTATAAATCAGAATAGTAACTCCTCCTACTTAGAGTTTAATTTTCAAGAGTAATGAAGTTAATATAGACACATAGAAAACACATGTTAGTTATTATAATGATCTTTTTATGAGAAAATCACACCTTGTTAGGCTTAGTTGGAGGTCAAGCTGAATGTTGAAGAGCTTAGCATCAGCTAAATCTGGTTTTTAATTCTTGCTTTTCTTGTGTTGTATGTATAGTTTCATGGGAGTTACATAATTGTTTCCGATTAAAATGTTTGAGAATTGAATGAAGTAATACTTGTAAAATGTTTAACATATTGCTTGGTGCATGGCAATATTTAACAAATATTATCAATTGGCTGTACTTGTTATGTTCTGCTGTTCTGCTGTAATCTTTCACAAGACTGATTCAATTCTTTGTGATATTTATATTAGCATAAAAGGAGAAATTTTTAAGTAGAAAGGAGTTCTGTCTTAAAGATGAAAAAAAAAATCGTAATGTTAAAGAATAGATCTGAGTGTAAATATAAAGAAAATAAGGCTTTCTCAGACCTGTCCTAAAAACTCTTTTGGTTACTATGCGATTGGCTATTCCACTGACTCTCGCGAATGTTAGAAAAAAGCCCTTGAACTGCTCTGCAGTTGGGTCTGGAGGCAATCTTAGTGAAATAAGAAGCCAGAAAAATTCTGTATCTTTCATTCTATGATCTCCAAAGTGAGGCATATACTGTAATCTAGTAGGTAGGATAACGTACTAGACCACCTATTTATATTTGTTTCATCTAGAAATATTCATAATATATAGGTTGACAGTAGTACATATAGCTAATCTACTAAGTGTAATTATGTTAAGTATAAATATATTAAGGTTGGAACTCAGATGTACGTACACACGCACACACACACACACGCACACGCACAAAAGCACTGCAAGGGAAAACTGCTGTTATAAAGCAGAAGTTCAAGTATAAACAAAGTTTAAATATTTGCTGGTGGTACAATTTGGATATTACTCAGTTCTCTAAATCTATCAGATTTTCCTTTTCCTGTAATGTGCCATATGTAATAAGGGGAATAAATACTTTGCCCTGAGATTTTCTCCATAGTGTGTTCATCTAAAGATGCCTCTTTTGGTCAAGGTGAAGTGGGGGATTTAGAACTGTTAAGAGTTGTTTTACCAAAATTGAGGAAAAGGACTATAGAGCTGATTTGTCTGTTTTTCTTATATTGCATCTGTTGGATTAAGATAAAGCCGTTAAGTTAAAACAAAGCCAGTTAAGTTCTCCTTTTAAAATTGAGTTTTAAATTAATGATTTAAAATTAGACAGATCTGGATTAAAATCCTTGTTCTTGATTGTGCCAGCAGTGATGTGTCTTTGCAGGAAAAAGTGAGAGTGATAACAGTAGCTTCCTCCTATGTTTATCATAGTAAGTCCCTGCACAGTGTCTGGCACATAACAAGCAAGCTTTCAGTGAATGTCTGAATTTGTTATTGTTATGGAGGTAGAGTTGCTTAAAAGAGTAAGCATTTCTTATTCTGTGGAGCTTGATTTAACTTTGAAAGTATAAAAATTGAGAGTAAGCCTAAGCTTTTTTAGAGGTGGGGAATTTATCTGCAAAGTTTATATATACGATTATAGTATTAGTTTTTAAACTGACCTCAGATGCACATAGTTTATTACCTACTATGTTATATTTGAAAGGATTATATTTTTTATTGTCTTTCAGGAAGCTTAAGTTTACTTTCACATTGAGAAAGACAATCGGCCTAGTCAAAAGTGATCTAAAATGTAGGTTAGATTCTGTGAAGATCTCTGTGGTGTCCTGTCACCAGATGTCCTTTGACATTAGATTAGATGTTCTAATTTCTCACATTTTTTTGTTCTGGTTCTTTTCATGAACCTTAATTGTACAAATGTGTCCTAAAACACCAACTTGTTAGGAGGCTTAATGCCTGCTGAATTCGTCAGTGCTTCTTGGCTGCTTGACATGAGGGCTGTTCTCTGTGCGTGGGAGCTTAGAGTTTAGAAGTAACTTCGTGGATGTTGCACATGTTCACTTTGTATGAATAACCTTTCAGGGTGAAGGTAATTAATAGAAAGCATGATCCACAAAATGAAGCCGAACAATCTAAGATTTCTAAACTCTTTGGCGTAATATAATCTTAAAATTGTGTGCCTTCTTAATTTATTTAGAAAATTACAGTTTCTGTTGTCCAAGTACTCTATAACCCTTACTTTAAAAGTCCCATCTACCAGTATTTTTAAGACTATGTATAGAAATAATGAAGAAACTCTGAACTTGTTTATTTATGGATATGTCATGTTATATGCTTCATATTAGAAATATAGTAATAATCTGATTTTCTCATGCCAGTTAATAAAAAGAACTATTCTCTAAGTTTTTCAGAAGAGTAAACTTCTACTCTTCATCTGTTTCTTGAGATACACTTTTCTCATCTCCATGTAAACTTGCTGGGGCATCTGTATGCCATTCATCTTCCAACATAAAGGTCCTTGGCTGGAGTCCCCCATTTTGCTCAACTAATTCATCTTGGTTGGAAGGCTTTACTACTACTGAAGCTTCAGGTTCTGTCTCCTTGTCATTCATCTCATTTTTAAGTTTAACATTCAGTGGCTCTTTGTGTTATTTTAGATTCATATGTTTATGTAATACTAAGAGTGTACCTGAATCTCCAGTTGGTGTTTTACAAACTTAGTTAGAAAGTGTTGAAAAGGTTTAAAAAATAATTTAAAGCTGCAACATTGACCTAGATTGAAAAAGAAAATCTCTCAACTATAAAAAATTTCTTACTACTGTGCTTATGCCATGAAGATTTATAAATTTGACGACTGATTCCTCAAATAGTATAGGCAGATGTTATATAGCATATGTTAAATCATTTTGTCAACATGTCTGAAGCCCTGTCCTTGAGTCCCCCGTGAACAGTGAAGTGAAGCAACGAAAACTAGATTACCTTCAAATCCATCTGTTAGGTTATTACCAACTCTACAGATGGTTGTAAAGGCAAAAGCTTTTTTTTTTTTTTTTTTGGAAGTTTTTGCTAATATCTCTTAGCACATTATACCTCAGTCTTCTTTTTTTCATTTATTAAAGTTTTATTGAAGTATAGTTGATCTACAATGTTGTGATAATTTCTTCTGTACAACAAAGTGATATATATATACACACACATCCATTCTCTTTCAGATTCTTTTCCCACATAGATTATCACAGAATATTGGGTGGAGTTCCCTGTGCTATACAGCAGGTCCTTTGTTGGCCAGTCATTCTGTATACCTCAGTGTGCATATGCCAGTCCCAAAACCCTGTACCTCTTCCTAAGCATATAACTTTAATATATATATATATATATATATCTCCTAGTTGTTCTCAAAAGAATATAGAATAATCAGCCTTATTTCCACAGAGTGGTACATTATTTTGACTGTATTTTCTTCATAATGAAAATTATAGAAAGTAAAACCAAAGTTTTCTTGGCTTATGGAGGTTGTTGGAATGGTTGCTGGAGATACTTGGTAGAATAAGAAGGCTTTAAAAGAGGAGACTGGGTTTTAAATATTGTGATGCATCCTATATAGGTATTCAAACCTAGCATTCTGGTGAAGAGAAAACCAAATTCCTGCACTTCCTTGTACAAACTTGGTCACTGTTCTAAGCTCAATTTTAGAATTATGCAGAAATGAAGTGAAAGCTTTAGGCTTTTCATAATAGATCTTGAGATCTCAAGAAATGGAAAAAAACTGCAAAAGCAAAAATATTGAAAAGCCAAGCCAACTTGTTCCTGAATCCCTAAAACTAAGAATAATTCCAGAAGCTTAGGTTTTTCCTATAAATAGTGTAGAGGAATTAGCTTTGCCATTAAATAGGAATTGAGCATGATACCAGTCTGAAACCCTTGAGACTAAAACTAGCCAGAGACCAAATTCTGTTTTAGTTTATAATCCCTTTCTGTCTTCCCCTGACCTTTAAAGAAGTACTCATATAATAATTGAGGGAATCTCATTTTTAATATTTTTTTCTGGATTACAGTTATATTTAAACTAATCTCTCCTTTAGTCATTACTTTTTAGACCACTCCCCTTTCCCCCGAAACCTATCTAAACAATGTAATCATGCCTTTGTCCTATTTCAGAAATGTCCGTGATACTTACTGCCTGAAGTCCAAAGTCATTATCAAGAAACACACATTCTCTCACAATTAGGGTAGCCAGGCTTCCTGCACTTAATGATTCTGTTGTATATCCTCTATTGACTTTATTAGGATACATTAAATATCATGTATTCAACATTTTAAATAAATCAAAATTTGGCAGTTAGAGCTATTTTTTCCACCATAGTAACTGGCACTTAAGTCATTTAAATGGCAATACCAGCTGCAAATCATACCTCCAGAAATATAGTTGTCTGTACTCCATTATGTCTCTCCTGTAGGTTATTCTAAAGGGAAGTAAAAATTAAAAGTACTTAATTGTTATGTTTAAGAAAGGAAAAGATTGTTCTTTGCCCACAGTCCCAAGTCATGAGCAAGTAACTATAGTTTATTAGGAAATAACTCCAGATCACTACACTTGCTGTGAAAATCAGCCAATCAATGACAGCCTCACTCCAGTAGCTGTGCCTCTGTAAACCAACCAGTCAATAACAGTCTTACTCCAATAACTACACTTCTGAAAATTAAGAAATCAGTAAGAGCCCCAGGCTTCTGAAAGTCAGTCAGTTGTCAAGTGCTACTATAATGTTCATTATACCTGCTCAACATTTATTAATGAATATTTGGTGGGCAAAAGAACAAAGTACATTGGATGTGACCACTATAGAAATTATATTAAAATGTGGATGGACCAAAGACTCCCTTCTCAGCAACTGATAGATCTACTAGCCAGAAAATCAGTAGATATATAAAAGATCTAAACAATACACTCAACAAGTAGACTCCAATGGGCATATATAGAACATGCTATGCAATAAGAGCAGAACACAAGCAGAACATTCACCAAGTTAGACCATATTCTTGGCCATAAAACAAACCTCAACAAATCTAAAATAATTGAAGTCATACAGAGTATGTTCTCAGACGGTAGATTCAAAGTAGAAATCAATAATGTGTACAACAGGGAGAAATATGATCTCTAGGTCAGTGAGGAAGTCTCAAAGGAAATTTCTTAAAAATTCATAGAATTGAATGAAAATTAAAAATAAAACATATCAAAATATGTCAGCAGTAGCTAAACCAGTACTGACAGGGAAATTATAGCACTAAATGGTTCCATTAGAAATGAGGAAAGTCTTCAAATCAATAATCTAGTTTCCTAACGCAAGAAATTAGAAAAAGAAGAGAAACCCAAATAAACCCAAAGCAAGTAGGAGGAAGGAAACAATAAAGATAAGAACAGGGAGTTCCTGTCATGGCTCAGTAGTTAACGAATCCAACTAGGAACCGTGAGGTTGTGGATTCAATCCCTGGCCTCACTCAGTGGGTTGAGGATCTGGCATTGCTGTGAACCGTGGTGTAGATCACAGATGCGGCTCAGATCCCGCATTGCTGTGGCTCTGGTGTAGGCCAGTGGCTGCAGCTCTGATTAAACTCCTAGCCTGGGAACCTCCATATGCCGCAGGTGCAGACCTAGAAAAGACACACACACACACACACAAAAGATAAGAACAGAAACCAGGAAATTCAAGTAAGAAAACAGTAAAGGAGAGTGATACCAGCAAATGACAGATGAGGAGATTACAGCCCCTCCACAGAAATAACATAAACAATGGATAAAAAACTGCATGTTGATGAAAATAGGTCTAGATTATAGTAGGGAGCTGAGCTGCAGAAACTCTGCAGAACATAGAAACTGAGACTCCTGCATAGGAAGCATTTTGCCTATGTCACCTCATCCTCTTGATGTGACCTCCTTCCATAAGGAAAAGGAGAACAGGAGGACCCTAGCAATCCTCATTACCTCTGTAGACACTAGCAATTTTTACCACTAAGGACCCCTGCAGTCTTCATTGACCCTGTACTCAGCTGACAGAGCTGTCCAGTGTCCCATCCATGTGGCTGTGCTACCCTCTCTTCCCCAGTGAATGAACCATTGCTGTTCCCACCCTACCTCAAGAGGAGTGCCAGCCCCACTGGACCCTGGCTCCATAGGAGCTCAGCACATGTCGACATCTTGGACAACTGAACTACCACTGCAACAAGTGCATCTGTTCCCCTGTCCCGGGCACTGTGGTTGTTCTCTCCCCTTAACTCCTGGACCTCAGCTCTATGCATGCCTACACCTTGGACACTGGTTCCACCACCACAGTGAATATGCCTATATCATCTCAGGAACTGCAATTGTTCTACATCCCTCTGAACTGCAGACCCAATCTCCATAGCTGCTCCATGTGTACCTGTGCCCCATTTTTTAACTACTGGCACAAGTGCCCTGGATCATATTGCCACTATACATATACTTTCATGTGCACTTCCCTGCACTAAGTGCCCAGAAGGATCTCTTTGGTCAATATTTCTCACATATGGGGGAAAAAAAAAGAACAAGAGGACCCCAGAAGCCTTTACCACCAAGACCCGACAGACGTTAGATCTTACTGTTACTGAGGACATCCAGAGTGTTGGCTACTGAGGGCTAATACAGTCTTTGCCAATGCTGACCTCAGCTAACACAGCTCCATGGAGACTACACTGCTCTAATCCCCCAGAATGCAGACCCACTACTACAGCTGCACATAGAGCCAGACCTATTGTATCCTATCCAGCCAGTGCTTTCACACTCATTTGCAGGTGGTCTTTCCCCTCTAAAGCCAATCCGTAAATTTAGAAAGAGGTGATTGGTCCCTCAAATGTGCAGATATTAATGCAATGCTAGAGAAAACAAGACAAGTCCAGGAAAAATGATACCACCATTGAAATGCAAAAATTTTTTAGTGTCCTGACTACAAATTGCCTGGCAGAGAATTCAGAATTACTGTTTTATGGAAGCTTAGTGAGCTGCAAGAGACAAAGATAGACAAGTCAATGAAATTAGGAAAAACAATACATGGCTAAAATGAGAGATTCAGCAAAGAGATAGAAACCAAATAGAAATTCTGGAGCTAAAGAATGCAATGAATGAAATATTAAAATCCAACCCAAGAATTCCAATAATAGGCTGAATCAAACAGAAGAAAGAATTTGCAAACTTGAAATTTTGAAACCTGGTCATTTGAAATTATCCAGGCAAAGGAGGGGGGAAAAAAGGAAAAAAATGAAAAAGAGCTTTTTAAAAAGCCTGTGGGATTTATGGGATACCATCAAGAGAACTAATATATGCATTATGAGAGTCCCAGAAGGAGAAAAGGCTAGAAAAGCTACTGTAATAATGTCTGAAACAATGCAGAAATAATGCTTGAAAGAATAATGCCTGAAAACTTCCCAAATCTTTAGAGAGAAATAAACATCCAGATTCATGAATCTGAAAGGTCCTCAAATAGTATCAACCCGAAGACTTCACTGAGACATATTATAGTCAAATTATGAAAAGTTAAGGACAGATGGAGAATTTCAAAAGCAGAAAGAGGAAAGCAATTCATCACATATAAAGGCATCCCCATAAGACTATCAATGGATTTCTTAGCAGAAAATCCTGCAGGCCAGGAGAGAGTGACATGATATACACAAAATATTAAAACAAACAAACAACAAAAAACAAACTGCCAACAAAGTATACTCTACCTTGCAGAATTATGCTTTTACAAGAAATAGATAAAATCTTTCCAAGACAAAAACTAAAGGGATTCATCATACCTAGACTTGCCCAATAAGAAGTGCCTAATACTTTATTAAAACTCTTAATGGAATAGTTATAGAAAGATCTCACCTCAACACAGTAAAGGCCATACATGAAAATCCACATCTAATGTCATAATTGGTGTGGAGAAACTCAAAGCCTTCCCCCTAAGATCTTCTGGTATAAAGCAAAGATGCCCACTCTTACCACTCCTTTTCAACATAATATTGGAAGTCCTAACCAGAGCAATTAAACAAGAAAAGGAAATAAAAAGCATCTAAGTTAGAAAGGAGTAAGTAAGACATCTCTGTTTGCAGTGACATTATCATGTATGGAAAAAACCCTAAGACTCAACAACAACAGAAAAATTGTTAGAACTGATAAATAAATTTGGTAAAGTTGCAGGATAAAAAAACCCAACATACAAAAATCAGTCATGTTTTTATAGACAAACAACAAACTATCTGAAAAGGAAATTAAGTAATCACGTCCTTCACTGCAGTAACAAAGATAATACAATATTTAGGAATAAACTTATCCAAAGAGGTGAAAGGCTTATCAAGTTAAACTTATAAGATACTTATGAAGGAAATTAAAGCAAACATAATAAATGAGAAGGCATTTCATTTTCATGGATTGGAAGAATTAATATTGTTAAAATGTCCATACGGTTTAAAGCAATCTACAGATTCAGTGCCCTCTTATAAACCCAATGGCATTCTTTGTAGTAAGAGGAAGGAAAAAAAAACACTCAAAATCCGTATCCACAAAATATCTCGAATAGCCAAAACAACTTTGAGAAAGAATAACAAAGGAATCACACTTCTTTATTTCAAAATATATTACAAACCTGCAGTAATCAAGACAGTATGGCACCAGCGTAAAAACGGATAGATAGGCCAACATAACAGAATTCAGAATCCAGATATAAATTCAGTCATCTTTGGTAAACTGGTCTTTGACAATGGTGCCAAGAACACAAAATTGCAAAAGGATCACCTTATCAATAATAGGTGTCGGGATATACACATACAGAAGAATGAAGTTGGATTCTTATGTCACACCACATAAAAAATCAACTTACAATTGGTTAAAGACTTAAATATAAGACCTAAAGTCATAAAACTCCTAGGAGATTTCAGTGCAAAAATATGCAAAAAGGTGAACATGGCATGATATCATTTAGGTTTGAAATCTAAAATAGCCTAAATCATAGAAGCACAGAGTAGAATGGTGGTCATCAGGGGCTAGAGAAAGGGAGAAAAGGGATAATGTTAGTTAAGAGGTACAAAGTTTGCTTATTTATTTATTTATTTATTCATTTATTTATTTATTTGCTTTTTAAAGTTGCACTTGAGGCATATGGAGGTTCCCAGGCTAGGGGTCCAATTGGAGCTACAGCTGCCAGCATACACCACAGCCACAGCAACATCAGATCTGAGCCATGTCTGCAGCGTACACCACAGCTCACAGCAACACTGAATCCCCAACCCACTGAGGAGGCCAGGGATTGAACCCACATCCTCATGGATACTCGTTGGATTCTTTTCCCCTGTGCCACACTGGGAACTCCCCAAAGTTTCAGTTATGCAAGATGAATAAGTCTGGGAGATCTAATGTACTAGAATGTGACTATAGTTAATGATACCTTAGTATATACTTGAAATTTGCTAAAAGGGTAGATCTTAAGTGTTCCCACCATAGAAAAAGAATGAGCCAGCTCTCTGAAAAGATGGATATGTAAACTTGCTTGAATGTGGTGGTTTTCTCAGAGTGCATGTGTATATTAAATCATCAAATTGTATACCTTAAATATATTCAAATCTTAATTATCAAATATACTTCAATAGTAAAAAAGTGAAACAAAAACTAATTTCTTTTCTTGAAAAAATTAGTAATATCGATAAACCTCTGGCAAGACTGAAAACAAATTTAAAAAAATAAAACACAAATCGCCAGTATCAAGAGTGAAATAGGAGATACCAGTAAAGATCCCGCAGACATGAAAAATACAAGAGAATCCTTCAAACAGCTTTATACCCTTAAATGGATAATTTAGAAAAAATAATGTTATGAAAAACCACACATTACCAGAACTCAATCAAAATGTCATAGATAATCTGAACATCCCTTTAACCAGTAAAGAAGTTAAACATAATTTAAAAGGTTCTGAAAAAGAAATCTCCAGTTGCAGTTGTTTTGCTAGAGAATACTACCAAACACTTAAGAAAAATTAATACCAATTTTAACAGTCTCTTCTAGAAAAATGGAGAGAACATGTTCTGACTCATTTTTTGAAGCTAGTATAACCTGATACCAAAAGCAAAGATAGTACAGAAAAAGAGAATGATAGACCATTTTTTTCTCACTTAGATGCAAGAATCCTCAACAAGAATCATAGAACCATAAGTAATTATAACCAGTATTCCTCCTCATGGAGAGTAACAGTGAAATCTGTCAGTTAATTGAAACTATCAGTTCAGTGTTCCTTTATTTACTCCTGCTATGATCTCAACATTGAATTGATTTATGATCAAATTCAGAAGGTTATTGTAGTTTTATTTTTGTTCTCTTCATTTATATCACCAATATTTTTCAAATCTAAGACAGTTACTTTTGCAAATTGGATCAAATCCTTGGTATTATTTTTAAAAACTGAGCCTCTCTCATTTGTCTTTTCTGAAAATGATTTTGCACCTTTAATTTTCCATTTTTTAGAGTATTGAATTTGCTAACTCTGAAGTTCTCCTTTTTATTTTTATTTTATTTATTTATTTATTTATTTGCTTTTTAGGGCCACACCCATGGCATATGGAGGTTCCCAGGCTAGGGGTCTAATCAGAGCTTCAGCTGCTGGCCTATGCCATAGCCACAGTAACGCCAGATCTGAGCCACGTCTGTGACCTCCATCACAACTCACAGCAATGCCGGATCCTTAACCCACTGAGCGAGGCCAGGGATCGAACCTGCAACCTCATGGTTCCTAGTTGGATTCATTTTGGCTGTGCCATGACAGGTACTCTCTGAAGTTTTCCTTTTAAAAGAGATACCTAAAATGTTTTTAGGATTGTGTTCATGATTAGGTTAAATCTTCCCCTTTCTGATGGGGTGGCTATAAAATTGAAATCAGTTTGAGTTATAGTAATCTACTAAATTCCCATGGCATTTACTAGTGGGCTCCTTGAAATTTTGTGATGGTAGATTTTCAAAAAGCAGTACATTTACTTGGAAGTCAAATATGTCATGACATGTACCATAGGATGAAGTTTGGTTTGTTTTATATACTGTAATTCCCTTCTTGAAAAAGACATCTTGTGCTTGTTTGAAATAATTTCTTTCCATTTTAGGCGTAGACCATTCCTAGAAGTTTAAAGTTAACATTTTCCTTCTAAATTAAAATGATGGTTCTCTGAAAATGAAATATCTTCAGGGGATGGGGGTGTAACACATCTTACCGCAGATATTGTCTGTTTTAAAGGAAGAAAATAAAAGTCCTCTTTAAATTTATTTGGTGGCATAACTCTTGCTTTTTGGCGCGTAATAACTGTTGAGGCAATAACAAATAGTGATAGGAGTTCCCATCATGGCTCAGTCGTTAACGAATCCGACCAGGTACCATGAGGTTTCGGGTTCAATCCCTGGCCTCTCTCAGTGCGTTAACGATCCAGCGTTGTCGTGAGCTGTGGTGTAGGTTGCAGACGCAGCTCAGATCCCACATTGCTGTGGCTCTGGCGTAGGCAGGCAGCTATGGCTCCGATTCGACCCCTAGCCTGGGAACCTCCATATGTTGCAAGAGCGGCCCAAGAAATGGCAAAAAAAAAAAAAAAAAAAAGTGATTGTTGCATAACCTTTTTTCACGTTGTATTTTTGCTTACACTTGTAGTTTTCAAGGCCAGCATGCAGGGAATTGTTTATTGCTCCTTAATTAGGTTTCCAGCAGTTAGAATAAGCAAGAGGGTGCCTGGCTTATGGCATTGCAGTATGTCCTGATGAGCTTCCCTTGGCCACAGTTAAAGACAAAAAAGAAAATAGGAAGCATTCCTTCACAATTTTACTTTCTTTATAAATGAGAACTCTTTGTGTAGAGTGAAGCATTAAGTAAAAATATGAACAGTAAATAAATGGAATATATATTTAGGCCCTTTTTAAAAAGGATTATAATTATGCCAAGGTGCAAATTATCTTTCATCCTTAACTGTCACTCTTTTCCATCACTGCTTACCTCACCCTTGAATAATACCAACATTCTTCAAGCTTTAAAATACTCCATCATATGTCAATAATGCAGATAGGATACCCCTCAGTGGTTTTATGGCAAAAGCCCTTGCAGTCATTTCTCTTAATTATGTATACATCACATATTTATTGAAAACCTGGTTTAATTATATGTTACATTGTTGTTTAGTATGGTCAGGGATTCATGCAACAAATATTTATTGACCATCTATTATTTGCCCAGAACAAAAAATGCAAGACATACATTTTCCTTAATGTTTAATGTGATTAGTAAAGGTGTAGGTAGATGTATATTTACATCGGAAAACAACTAATAATACATGCCGGTTGATTACCAGCTGACTCTCAGTTTGTGGTGTCATTTTAAGGGGGGGGGCATCTCACTATTGCTCTATAGTAGATTAAGATAGTCTTGAAATTGATAAAATTTATGTGGGTGAAGATGATTTTGATAAATCATTGTGGTAGAGGAACAAAAGCAAATTACAGCAATGAGTAAGGAGATGATAGGTACTCAAGGAATCTGGATAGATCTGTTAGAGCACAGGATTCACTGTGGATAGGTGATTGGCCAGGACTAGGCAGGGAAGTTTGGGGCCTGACTGGTGGAGGTCTGTGCATTTAGACTACACTCTGAGAATGAAATAATGAAAGCAGAGGTTCCTTTAACTTTAAAAAAGTAATTTCCTTATAAACGTCCATTTTAGAAAGACTAGAATGTATAGACGAGCAAAAAGCAGAAAGTAAAACTGTGAAATGGAGTGTTTTAGAAACACTGATTTGGTGATATCCAGGATGGATGAAATAAGGAGAATAATGACTGAAGACAGGAGGTCAGTTAGGATACTCCTACTGTGGTCCTCTTTCCCCCACTCCTCACCCTGTACTCTCTTTCTCATCAACTAGCTGTAGAGTGGCAGATGCTTGAAATCTGAATCAGAGCCCAGATAAGGATGCAATCTGAATAGAACTCTGGAAGTAGATTTAAAAGTTTTAAATAATAGTAGACCTTGCGTGTTAGTTTTCTTTGTCGCGTCCTGAGGAAATTCTTTATGAGGGCTTACGAAATTTAGGATATTTGTAGATGGATGAAGCAAGCTCAGCTTTGAAAGCAGCTTTCTGCTAGGCAGTGGGTGTACATTGAGCCAAGTATAAACCTCTAGCAGCATTGCTACCTATAGTAGCTTGTGGTATGAAGGAGGAGTCTGGAGGTTTGTACCAATGAGTTGGGGATGTTTTTGTAGAGGGAGTTTTGTGTCTCTGAATTTTTCTACTATCCCAAAATTGAGCAAATCAAGGAATCTCTATCACTGAAAGTAAGCTATAGGAATGTAAAGGGATTTTTTTAGTGCCATATGTCAGCAAAGGATTTGATCTCTTCTGTATATACTCTTAACTATGAATTAATTGGAAGTACATGACTATTGCAGAAGGACTAAGTTGCATCCACCTGCTAATCTCTGCATCTAGAGAGATCAACCTGACTGGCTTGTGCCACAACCATTGCAGTTGTCCCTGGTTGATGATGGTGAGTTGCCCATGATTTCTCTAAGTACCTCATGGAAATTCAGCTTGGGCTCAAACTTTTAAGTTCTCTAGTGAACTTTCCAGGGTCATGGCAGGCCTAGTATCTTGAGTTTGGAAATTACTGATGGTTTGGAAATTGCTGAAATTATTGTAGATGGCTTGATTGAAGCCAGGTGGCATGGTATTCATCTGTTGGATGCAAGTATCACTTCTCTTGATTTGATGGGCATGTGTATCTCTTGCTTAGGCACCAATTCTGGCATGAACCAGTGCTTATGCTATATCACAGGACCATCCTCCAGGGATTCGTCACTCCAACCATTCCAGTCCACCATTCTGGGGGCAAGCCTCTCCCTATAGAAGTACAGTGCAATTTTTAAGGGCTAGGGTCTCCTGTCCTTCAGAATATACATTGGAAAAGGGGGATTGCTCTGCCCAGAGGGCTGGCTGCTTTCTGGTTGAGAAAGATGATGAGCCAATGAAAGCAAATAGACCACAACAACTTGGAGTCAGAGAGCAAGCAGTCTCAGGGCTGTGACTCAGCCGCCTTCTTCAAAAGAAAAAGCACCCTAGCTTAATCTGTGTGATTTAACTGTTCCCAGTTCAAACAGTTATAGTGAAGCCTTTCACAGCCACTTCTACCTAAAGAGAAAGGAATAGAGAAAATATTCTCCTCTCCTTCAGTTTTCTCCAAAAATGAACAGAAAAAATTTTAAGTCTTGTAAAGGCAAAGGAAGTTTATTCCTGCTACCCTTTGAGGCCCTGCTATGTTTTCAAAAAAAATCTGTGTTAATTTTTCCACAGTTCAGTTTTGTTGTGACCTTCTTTTTCATGCAAAAGGTCCACCCTGGAGCTGCATGCCAGCCACCAGGTGCTATCTGAAAAGGCTGTGATGTTTTGTCTTAGCCTAAGGGTACTCCTTATGTTGTTTTATAGTTTTACTGCCAGATTAAGTTAAAATTTCCATTGACTCAAATATGTATATATGTACATAGCTTAATAAGTTTGCTTCTTTACCTCGTATAACTTTGTCTCACTTTCAAGGTTTGTAAGAGTTTCCCTAGAAATATGCAGATTCTGTCTGTGACGTCTGTCATTCTATGATCTCCACAGTTGATTTGGCTGGAGGAACAGTTATTTGGTAGGATATAGAAGTGGCTGGACTCTACTCGAAATAAACTCTCAAGTTATATTTAGAGATACTATTCCCGAGTTTTGTTTTAAACCATAATATATCTCTTAACAATATGTCAGTGTGCTGCAGCTTACCCATAATTTCCTAAGTGTTACCTTGTATTTATCATCCCTGGTAGTGAAAAGCTACTGGTACCTGGTGTTGGGAGGTAAACCTCAGGTAACCTCAGGTGTATTTTTTTTTTTTTTTTGAGGCCATAATAAAGCTGGGTAAGAAAGCAAATTAAAGGGAAGGCCAACCTATGGACTTATAACTGAGGGCAGTATTTTCTTTTGGCTTTATTTCTCAACCATTATGAATCTTGAATTCTAGTCAAATGTTAATGTTTTCCCCTAAGAAAATATGATAGAAGGAATCTGGATACAGCAACCTGGCTTTTGGTAGACAGAGAAATAAGGAATAACCCATCCAGAAATGGGTCATCTGGTTATCCTTTTCAAACTATGCTTTTGTTACCTAATTAAGAATTCACTGGAGTTCCCGTTGTGGCGCAGTGGTTAACGAATCCGACTAGGAACCATGAGGTTGCGGGTTCGGTCCCTGCCCTTGCTCAGTGGGTTAACGATCCAGCGTTGCCGTGAGCTGTGGTGTAGGTTGCAGATGCGGCTCGGATCCCGCGTTGCTGTGGCTCTGGCGTAGGCCGGTGGCTACAGCTCCGATTCAACCCCTAGCCTGGGAACCTCCATATGCCACGGGAGCGGCCCAAGAAATAGCAACAACAACAAAAAGACAAAAGACAAAAAAAAAAAAAAAAAAAAGAATTCACTAAAATTTAAAAATATCATATTTTATCCTATGTTTTATACTCTAAAAGTTTCACTTTATAATTTATCATTATTTTAAAATTTTAATTTATTCTTAAATTATGTAAATATGTTTTCAAGGAAGTACTGTGTTTGCTATTGCTCATTATTATCATGAACATATGTCTTAGAACTTTTAACTTATATATTTCAAAGTTTGAAAATTTCAACTTCATTATGTCTCAACTAGACCTTAGAAAGCCAGTTACTGACATAAATAAATACACACACACACAGAGAACATTAACTTCATTTAAAACATATTGCCAGAAATTACAAATTCAAATAATTTAATACTGAGTGCAAGGGACAGAGACCTGAAATCATTGTGTTGTCAAGGGTCTTATCCACAACTTTGATGAATCAAGGCAAAGTATCTCTAAATAAACTTCCTCTGTGCTGGAGACCACATTGTCCTGGACTGATAACACATCAAGAACATATTTAAAACATTTTCTGAATTGAAATATTACTTTAGTTTATATGTCTCAAAAAATGGTAGAAGTCCTTTTTCTTGTACTTTTGAGTGGGATTGAAGATAAAGAATTGGATGGAAGAAATAATCTCATTTGAGCTATTCTATTTCATATCTTTCCAAACTGGTCCATTTTTATGGTTCTGGTTCTGGTACAGTCATCTTGATGAGAAGTAGAGTCAATAGGGCCAAAAGCATAACCTGGGAGCTCTCAGGGATTTTTGATTCCGCAAAAGTCCACATATACCAGTGTCTCTGGCACTGTGAGAATGGAATTGCCACGGGAGTCAAAAAAAAAAAAAAAATCCCTTTGATGGAAGCTGTACTTTAGGATTGACAGGTGTAGTCCCGTTTGGGTTTCAGTGAAGAGAGTACTCTGGGCTTGGGAGGAACTTTTTTCTTCCAATGTTTCTTGATTCTGCAGACTGAAACTAAAGTACATCTCCATTTCCACCAAAAATGTGCTTTAGTATTCACAGTAGTTCCATATATTCAGTTCTGTTTCAGTCATATCAGACTTACATACCTGATGGGTATCCCATCCTATCAGTTAAGAAAGGAAATGCAAGAACTGTGAATAGGAAAGAATATTGGGACTGGTAGGTGACTCTGTAAATAAGTAAGAGGAGATCTACTTTCTAAGTTATGTATTAATTGTGATGATTCTCTCCTAGGATATTTTTGAATACCGATTTAATATTTCTAAATTTCTTTTGTATCTTACCTCCCAGAATTGAATCTTAAATCAATTCACTAAGAACTAACATCTACATAAATTGTTATTCTTAAAATCAGGGTTCTTCAACCCCAGCACTGTTGGCTTATTGGACAGGATAATTCTTTGTTGTAGGGACTGTCTTATGCACTGTAGGATGTTTAGCAGCATCCCTGACCTCTGACTGTTAGATGCCAGTGGCACTCTCCTAGTTGCAACAACCCCCAGATCTCTCTAGATGTTGCCACTGGGAGAAAAAATCACCCCTGACTGAGAACCGCTGTTTGAGCCAAACAAGTTATTTAAAGCAACTTACTTTGAGTAATGCAGTTATTCTAATTTTATCAGAGTAGAGCTCTCGTTTCTGTATATATTGTCTTTATTTAGAGCAGGAGTGAGCAAACTAAGGCCATTAAACCAAATCTGGCCTGCCACTTGTTTTGCAGTAAAGTTTGAAATTCATCATTTATGTATTATCTGTGGCTGCTTTTTTTGGGGGGGGGGGCACAAAGGCAGAGGTAAATAGTTCTTACAGATGTTTGGGCTACAAACCCAAAATGTTTGCTCCCTGGCCTTTTACCGAAAAAGTTTGTCCACCCCTGATTTTAGAGTGTTTTAGAGTATTTTTACAGGATGTTTTTTCCCATGCACTGAACCATGAGTGTTAAGACTCAAAATTGTTTGGTTTTATGTAAAGGTTTTGGTGGAAAAAAAAATTTCAGTTTGTGCAAGTATGTAAATTAGGTATAAAATTAAAATTAAATTTAACCAACAGTTATTGCATATATCTGTTCTGGCTGCTGTATGGACATACAATGTGGCACATTAATTAAGAGCAAAAACTTTAGTGCCAGACTCAAATCCTGGCTCTACTCATCTGTGGGATTTAGGATAAGTTACTTAACCTCTCTGTGCCTCAGTTTCTCATCCATAAAATAAAGATAGTATTAAAACCTGTGAGTACTAAATAAATGACATATGCAAAGCATGCAGAAGAGTGTTTGGTATCCAATAAGCACAATACTTGTTGCTGTGATAGCCATAGGGTTCCAGAAATCAATTCAACTCATACTTGGCCTCTGTAGTTCCTTACCTAGCAGTGTAGTTTAAGGGTGAGGATGTGAATGTGTAGAAATTCATTTCACAGTAAAATAAGGGCAAAGATTTTCACTTAATTTATTTCTTCTTCCTAATGCCAACATCTTCAGTGGCACAGAACATATCTGGTATGGTTTAGTCTGCTCAGTTGTCCAGAAATGGATGAATAGCAGGAAAGCCACTGAATTGGCATCTAGCCAGGCTACTTTAATTCTAGCCAGAGACTTGTTTTAAGGGACACATACACAAAAATATTGTCACCCCAGGTCTTGCCACTAATAGAAAATAAATTACCTTAAAAAAAAACAGGATGCCTTTTTCAGAATGTTGATTACTTTCAGTGCCCTCCCTGGGATGCTTGTTCCAGCTCATGTAACGCTCTGCCTTGTATCCATCAGAGTTTAGGAACTCCAGGCACAAGCCTCCCTGGCTTCCTAGAAATGCATGTTTTAATATAATTTTCTATTTATGGAGTATCATTTTGCCCTGAAGCACAAAGATGGTTACAGATGATTTTATTAATCCTCTTATAAAATATTTAACAGTTAATGGTTTACTTTTTTTCTAGATAGAAAACTAAAAACAGAGGTCAGTAAATACCAAGAAACTTTTTATTCCTTTTTTTCCCTTGGACATACTGACTGTGTCAGATTGCCATTTATATTATGACCGATCAGCTAGCAACCAAAGTATTGAACTCCTCTGTGCGTGAGATAGGATGCTAAGTAATATAGAGTATGAAAGGAAATAAAAGGCTTATATCTTGCCCTCAAGGGGTTTACAAACTGTATGAAACCACAGTACGTTTATAGATGTTATAATAGCAGCAGGAAACCACATAATGTTCTAAAAGTATTCCAAGAGATGCCACATGATATTTTCATAGTAATTATCAAGTGAGTTATAGAGACAATGAGTTTTATATTCAGAGAAGAGACTGTTCATAACTGACTACAGTGTATTTGCCCTGAATTCCATCCACAAATATTACATCCTAAGTATCAGACACTGTGATAAGATAGTGGGGACCTAAATAAGATAGTATGTTTCTTCTGGACTTCACAATTTGGTGGAAGAGATCATTTTTTTTTTTTTTTTTACTATAGGTAGGAATATAGTAAATGCTTTAATAAAGATTATGAAAATGCAAAAAGTCGGAGTTCCCGTCGTGGCGCAGTGATTAACAAATCCGACTAGAAACCATGAGGTTGCGGCTTCGATCCCTGGCCTTGCTCAGTGGGTTAAGGATCCAGCGTTGCCATGAGCTGTGGTGTAGGTTGCAGAAGCGGCTTGGATCCCGCGTTGCTGTGGCTCTGGCGTAGGCCGGTGGCTACGGCTCTGATTAGACCCCTAGCCTGGGAACCTCGGGAGTGGCCCTAGAAAAAGGCAACCCCTGCCCCAAAAAAAAGCAAAAAGTAGAGGGAACACCTGGGAATATATTCATGTGTTTTGTTTTGTTTTGTTTTTTTTAAAGTCTATTCTCAAATAATCCTTTTCCTTTTCCACCTAAATAACTTGCCACACAGAACATTTATCATATATTTGTCTTTTTTGAATAAGAAAGCAAAGGAACATGAAACACAATGACTTGGAATTGTAGGCCAAAGTAAGATCATCCTGCATGCGATAAATTGATCAATTCATTCAGTTTATGTTCTGTTAACACAAAGAAAATTAAAATAACTTCCCTTTTCTATGCCTTGGATAAGTGATTATTTTGCAATCTATTTGTTCTGCTATGACTTTATCATAAGTACATTGTTTTATTGAATGATGCAAAAATTACTAAGGTATTTTCTTATTCTTGAGCATTTAATTTATTTCTTTCAAATAATGGTGCAATAAATATTACAAGCTTACAACTTCTCTTGCCTCTGTCTTGACCAGTATTTAATGTTATTTCTTAAAGATTAAGTTGTGGAATTACATTACTTCGTCAAAGGGTAAATATCTTTTAAACCTGTTTCCCCATTTTTCTATAAAAATAATTTGTTTTGAGTTTCCCTGTAAAAAAAAACAAACAACTTTCTCTTATCTGAAGAGAGATTTTCAGTCTTTAAATAATTTTTACATATGCAGTAATCATTACTTAAGTGAAGAAAGCAGAGATAACTACTTTCTTCTCATTAGACAGACATACATTATACAAAATTTAAAAACGCAGAGCTCCATGTAATAAAAATTTATTCATATGTAGTATTTTATAGTGGTTTCATATTTATAACCTTATTTGATTCACAGAGTTGGTGAGGTTAAGCAGGTGTTATTCTCCTCTTTATTTTTCAGATGAGGAAACAGAGGCTCATAGAGATTGTGCTTTATTACCTGTAGGTTACATGACCAGCAGCTGTATCCCAGGATATATAGAATCCAAGTCTTCTAAGCTCTGAAATGCCCTCTTTCTGTGGTAATATGCATTCTTCTTGGCAGTAACAGTTAACATTTATTGACCATTTAGGATGAGTCAGCCACTCTACCAGGTGCTTTGTACATGTTACTTTGTTTAATTCTGACAACAGCCTTTGAAATAACTGCCGTTCCTATCATCACTTTGCAGGTAAGGATAGTGAAGCATAGATAAGTAACTTGCCCAGAGTCACATATTTGGCAAAGTTGCATATAGGCATTAAATCCGACTAGCCTAACATTCTTAACCACTCTCCTCTTCTGCTGTCACGTTTTTGTTTGTTTGTTTGTTTGTTTGTCTTTTTAGGGCCGCACCTGCAGCATGTAGAGGTTTCCAGGCTAAGGGTTGAATTGAAGCTGTAGCCACCGGCCTACACCACAGGCACAGCAACACCAGATACGAACTGTGCCTGTGACCTACACCACAGCTCATGGCAACCGCCAGATCCTTAACCCACTGAGAGAGGCCAGGGATTGAACCTATGTCCTCATGGATGCTAGTCAGATTCGTTTCCGCTGAGCCATGACGAGAACTCCCTGCCATGTACTCTTTTCTTGCTTAACTGAAATGCATCAGATCCCTTGGGCAGGGGAGACTGATGTCATTCAAAGTATCCTCAAAGAGGAAAGACTGTCTTTCATTGATTCCACAAAATTTTTTTTGAGTACTTGCTGATTACATACACTAGACTTGCATTCCAGTCTGGCTGGGGAGGTAGATAAAGCACAGTGGCCTTTTTGTTTTGTTTTTGGTCTTTTTGTCTGTCTAGGGCTGCACCCACAGCATATGGAGGTTCCCAGGCTAGGGGTCTAATCGGAGCTACAGTTGTCTGCCTCTGGTTCCTAGTTGGATTTGTTTCCACTGCACCATGATGGGAACTCCCACAGTGACTTTGTAGTATATTAAGTGCTCAGTACAACTTTATAGAGGATGTTATAAGAGCATAGGGAGGGTCATGATTCTCACTTAGGGGGTTGAGGAAGGCTTTCTAGAAGAGATGGTACCTGAATGAAGAGTGAGTGGGTTTTGTGTGGGACTTCTGCTGCACTCTTCCATGGGGACGACTTCTAAAAGAATGACCCTTATTTCCATAAAGTAGTTGTAGGCTAGTCTTGTGATCAATCTGGTTCTTTATCAGCCCCAAGGAAGAACTTTAGAAGAATATGAATTTTTCAGTAGTAGAAATACTGGTCTCTGTCTGTGGCATTCTTTAGGTATTAACATTACTACCTTTCTGGGATTCGTCTATTGAGGAGGAGGGTAGACAGTTTGGGGGTTCATCATGGTCTCTTCGAATCCTTCCTCTGGTGGGAACAGTTCTGAAAGCTATTTACAAATTCTGGTCCAGAGGTCCTTCCTCTGCCTCATACACTCTTTCTTTCCATGGTTTAGTTTTCCTGTAGTTATGCTACCAGGCCTCTCTCCTTCCCAATAGAAACTCTGCCTGCCAAAGATTCTCATTGGATTTCAGGCACCTAAAATGCCTTGAAAGCATTTTGCTAGGTTAGAAACATCAACTTCAGAGAAGCTAAATATGTATGAGGTTTTGGGGGGAACCTATTATTTAATATGTTTAGAATTCTCTACATCTCATAGGAAATAAAACTGTTTTAAAAGAGATATGAGTTCCCATCATGGCACAGTGGAAATGAATCTGACTAGGAACCATGAGGTTGCGGGTTCGATCCCTGGCCTTGCTCAGTGGGTTAAGGATCCAGCATAGCTGTGAGCTGTGGTGTAGGTCACAGATGCAGCTCGGATCTGGCATTACTGTGGCTGTGGTGTAGGCCGACATTGGAAAAAAGGTAGCTCTTCCTTGAACTCATGCCAGGGATTGACTAGCTTCTACTTCCCACAAAACAGTACAACTTCCCCCCACCCCACCCCGACCCTGCCAAAAATTATTTTATGAGGTAATGTCCGTCTTTTTGAGCCCTGTAGCCTTTTCCTCATAGAATAGCAAATATTTGCCATAACTTTAGTTGAATGATTCTATTTGAAAGGACAGAGAGAATGTGTGTAGGATGTGGTGTGTAGGGTGTGTAGATAGTGTGTTTTAAAATGAAGGGTTTTTGTGATTTAATAGACTCATGGGGGATTATTAGAAAGGGATGGGTTTGGTGGGTAGCCTGAAGTGTCTGAGCACATACTTAAGGCAACAGAAACATAAAAGAGCTGGAGTCAGGTATCTTATAACCTAACACATATCTTCCACTCTTGTGACACATGTAATGAAACATGGTCTTTCCTTATTTTCTCCCTACTTTCACTCCACTTAATGAATGTGTCCAGCTGTGTGTGGACACACTACATCACCTACTCCCAACAGAGTAAATTTTAATCATCATTAAGCTCTTTGCATGATTCTCTGACTACTTGGCATGCAGCTATTACTGGTTACTTTTTTTGCCTTAGTCTTACGACCGCTGTTGCTTCTCTTAGCTTCCCCTTCCCTTCTCATCTCCTCTGAATTCCTTTGTGTATGTTACTATTCAGTTGATTGTCATAATGTTTATAAGGTATTCATTGTCTGGATTTGACACGGTTTGGAATTTTTCTAGTACTTCTGAAGTTAAATTTCCAATATCAAACAGCTCTGCTGCGGTATAGCTTAAACACCAGTCACAACCCAAAGAAATTCTACCTAAGTCTTCTTTCCTCCATGTCCCAGTTGCTTTGTGTTGAGAACTTGGCACAGATTGTTTAGTGAGAAAGGAAAAGTGCTACAGTTAGAAAAAAAGGGTGAGATGCTTCAGAAAACTGATCAGATCCATTTCCTTTGTGAAAAATTTTGTGAAGATTTGGCTGCTTTTGAGTGGAATCCTTTTCCTTTATGTGTAAGATGCAAACTTTTTGGTTGTTTAGTAAATGTAAAGTCATCCTACGTTGTTATGCAGACAGGAAAGTATTGATCTCATGGTGTAGCTTTATAGTAACAATTTCTCATTCCTGATTAGGATTCTTAAGTCCTTTTAGAGTTCATTCCAAGAAATACAAAGATATCTCAGTGGTTTTTCCAGTTATTAAATATCCACTTGAGTACTTTAGCCTTTAGTGCATCTTATTTTTCCTGTATCAAGCTTTTAGTAATTCCATTGTTGTTTATGGTTTGTACCTCCTATAGAAGCCAAGCAAAGAGCAAGAAGCAAAATTCCATGTTGTTGTCACTGACTAGGAAGAGGATGAGTCTGAGTGGTGAGAGATGGGGAAGAGTATGGCTAGTGAGCAGGTAGTCTCATTTAAGGAAGGTTTTGGAACTTCTTCACCAGAAGGGGTTCAGGTCACTTTCTTAAAGGACAGGTGCCACCTTTGTTTCTTTTTCAAACATGGGTCATTGCTGATGGGTAATAAATGGTTCCTTGTCCTGAGTTAGGGTTTTAAAATACTCTCATTTTATTTTTTTAATAATTTTATTATAGTTTATTTACAGTGTTCTGTCAATTTCTGCTATACAGCAAAGTGACCCAGTCATATACATATGTGAAGATTTGGCTGCTTTTGAGTGGAATATATATATATTCTTTTTCTCACATTATCCTCCATCATGTTCCATCACAAGTGGCTAGATATAGTTCCCTCTGCTATACACAGCAGGATCTCATTGCTTATCCACTCCAAATGCAATAGTTTGCATCTACGAACCCCAAACTCCAGCCCATCCCACTCCCTCCCTCTCCCCCTTGGCAACCACAAGTCTGTTCTCCATGTCCATGAGTTCGGGGTTTTTTGGGGGGGATGGGCTCACTTGTGCCATATATTATGTCCAGATATAAGTGATATCATACGATGTTTGTCTTTCTCTTTCTGACTTACTTCACTTAGTAGGAGAGTCTCTATCTAGTTCCATCCATGTTGCTGCAAATGGCATTATTTTGTTCTTTTTTATGTCTGAGTAGTATTCCATTGTGTATATGTACTACATCTTCTTAATCCATTCATCTGTTGATGGACATTTAAGTTGTTTCCATGTCTTGTCTGTTGTGAATAGTGTTGCTATGAACATAGGGGTGCATGTATCTTTTTTAACAAAAGTTTCCTCCAGATATTTGCCCAGGAGTTGGATTTTTGGATCATGTGGTAGTTATAATTTGAAGGGTATGTTGAATAATGTAGGGAGGGAAGCTGGAAGAGGAGGGCTGCACCCTGCTCTGATTTAAACCCTTGGTATGAGGATGAGTATCATGATTGATGTTTTGTGGCATTTTTCAAGATTGCCTGATCCAGGAGTTCCTGCTGTGGTGCAGGGGGATCCACAGCATCTCTGGAGAGCCAGGACGCAGGTTCAATCCCCAGCCAGGCACAGTGAGTTAAGGATCCAGTGTTGCTGCCCCTGTGGTTAGGTTGCAACTGTGGCTTGGATCTGATCCCCGGCTCAGGAACTCCATATGCTATAGGGAGGCCAAAAGAGAAAAAAAAAAGATTGCATGATACAGTAATTTATAAATGCTAGCAGAGAATGGTAGCTCTCAGTATCAGATTTACAGTTATCCCAATAATATCACTTCTCTTCCTTGTGCCTTATATTCTCCATTTATAAAATGGAGATTATAGGATTTTCCTTGAATCCTGGTAAAATAATTGCAGAGATTACTTATGCAGTTGTGTCTTTGTGAGGCTATGAATACTCTTTTACTTAAACCAAATTTTATTGAACATCATGTGTGTGTATGTGTGCACATGCATGCACGAGTTTTTTTTCTAAAGGTACTGTTTATATTGTTGGGAAGGCAAGACATGGATTTGGATTCATTTGTTAGATGTTTCATAGAAATGATAGTTTTCATTTTCTGCATACCAAATTTTAAAGAAGTATAAATCAACCATGTAGAAAATTTCCTAGTATATTCTAGTCCCAGAAGGCTTTCATCAGTCTTCGGTAGAGTCTGTGAAGTGTGACTATAATATAATATTCATGATTTTTTAATTGTGGTAAAATGGAACATAGTATTTATCATTTTAACCATTCATAAATATACAATTCCATGTCATTAAATATATTTGCAGTGTTGTGTAACCCTTACTGCTATCTACACCCGAAACCTTTTCATCATTCCCAATGAAAACTCTGTACATGTAAAACAATAATTCCCCTTTTCCCCTCTAGCTGCCCCCCCCCCACCTTGGTCCCCTGGCAACCTCTCTTGTACTTTCTATCTCTATGAATTTACCTATTCTAAATACATCATGTAAGTGGAATCATACAATGTTTATTTGTCTTTCTGTGTCTGGCTTATTTCACTAAGCATGTTTTCAATACCCATCCATGGTGTAGCATGTATCCAAATCCATTCCTTTTTGTGGCTGAATAATTCTCCTCTCTGTGAATATACTGCATTTTGTTTATTCATATATCTTGGGCTTGGTATTTTAATATTTGGAATTTGATATTTTAATACATGAAATAATTATTTTATAGTAAAAGCCACATGTGATTTAATATCTAAGAAAGTGTTATAGGAAGAATATATTTTGTCAGAAAGGAGATAAGTTATGGAAGATAAGAGAGTGGCAGTATGGTTTAGTGGTGAAACGCACAAGGTCTGCATCTAGAGACCCTGGTGAAATCCTGGCCCTAATATTTACTCCCTGTGTGACTTTGGGCAAGTTGCTTAGCCTCTCTAGGCCTCCTTTCCTCATTATAAAATGGGAATAATTATGTTCTAACTCACAGGGTTGTTGTGAGTCTTAAATGAGTTAGTATATGTATGGTGCTTAGAACTGCATACTGTTATAACTGAAATATAAGTGTGTGTTTGTTACTTATCATTATTACTATATTGTAATTACTGTAATTATTATTACATTACAGTTGATGAGGGGCTCATGGAAGAGATCAGAAATGAGCTAGATCTTAATGACACTGTAGGATATGATTAGAAAAAGCATTCTAAGGCGACTCCAGTGTGTACAGAGAATGCAGATGGTACGCTTGTGCAAGACAGATGTTACACAGTGCTTAAATGAACAGCTCTGGAGTCCAACAGATCTCTGCTCAAATCACAGCCCTGCCATAGATTTACTGTGTGACATTGGGTATAACCTTTCTAAGCTTTCATTGTAATCTGTAATATGAGGATAATAACGGTGATAATCCCGCAGCATTATTACGAGGATTAAAAAAGAGAGGGTTCATGTAAAACACTCAGTGCTTTACCTGGCAACAAAAAGCACTTTCAAAAAGTGATAGCCTTGGAGTTCCCATTGTGGTGCAGTGGAAACAAATCCAACTAGTATCCATGAGGATGCAGGTTCGATCCCTGGCCTTGCTCAGTGGGTTAAAGATCTGGCATTGCCGTGAGCTGTGGTGTCAGCTCGGATCCCACATTGCTGTGACTGTGGTGTAGGCCAGCAGCTACAGCTCTGATTTGACCCATGGTCTGGGAATGTCCATATGCTGCAGGTTCGGCCCTAAAAAGCCAAAAAAAAAAAAAAAAAAAAAAAAAGTGATAGCTTCTATTAATTTAGTACTTTTGGTCATCATCATTTTTTGTCACTGTTATAAGTATTATCTACACTGGATCATAGTGGGAGGTATTTTTGGAAAGGTATTGGGGTGGTACAGAAAAGGGAGTTTTAGAGGTTATGGTATAGATTTAGGAGTTTGCACATGAATTTAGTTAGTGAGATGCCATTAAAGTTTTCTTTGAGAGAATAAGTGTGTGTGTGTGTGTGTGTGTGTTATAAAGAAGAGAGGTCTTGCTGAAAGAAACAGTGATTTGAGAAGATCAATCTGTTTACACTATGCTGATAATTTGGGGGTTGGGAAAAATAGATAAACTAAAGGGAATGATATGGTTTATAAAATAGCAATTGAAAGGAAATCAGGAAGCAAAAGAAAATATCTGAGGAGAATAATTGTTTACTTTGTTGGGTGTTATGTGCCAAACACTATGCTAACCCCTCTGTGTTATTATTATCTCATGTTCACAGTAACTTTATGATGGGAAATTCTATTATTTTTTCCATTTTGCAGATGAGACGTCAGTGGCATAAAACATTTAAGATCATACAGATAGTGTGGCAGGGATAGCTAGTACCTCAATATCTGTTTTCACCTTCTTGCATTAATAACAGCTCCTAAGGATGCATCCTAAGCCAGTGCCCATTTCACTTAGTCATTATTTTTTAAAAAATCACTGATTTTTGTATATTCAAAACTTTTAAGGTCATTTTCCAATGTCAAGGGCCATTAGAAGTTCAGTACAACTTCAAAAGATATTACCTTTAAAAGTAGCTGATTATTTTCGGTTTTTGATCATCATAATGTGGTTATATAAGAATAGATCCTTGCTCTTAGGTTAAAATAATAATTACTGAATACCACTTTTTATGCTAAGTACTGGCATCTTTTCTTTAAAAAGTTATTCTTAAGGAAGTTGATATATTATCTCACTATGTTATGGTAGACTTTTGTCTCACAAAGATTTTTTTTCTTCCTGCTTTTGAAATATGGGTAGAAATGATAATAAGTGGCCACTCAAACTTGCTCTACTTCTTTTACCATAATAAACTATTGAATACAAACAAACAATAGCAAAAAACAGCTGAGTGCTCAACAGAGAAATGTTTAGAAAAAGATAAAACCAAACTTAGTAAAGACTCATTAATTTAAACTCTTAAGGATGGAGAACAGCCTGAAATGAAATTTGCTTTTTGCAATCAGAATTCTTTCTTCATTGCCTTTGCAGACTAATAATGCAAGCATGATTAGGCAGGGAATATTTTAAATGGTTAAAAGAACAAAATGTTTCTGAGCAGCCTTCGGTTAGTTGGGCATCCTGATTAACAGACACATAAAAGAGGCATGCTCATTATAGTCAGCCTTATCTGGTCATTACAGCGGGTCCCCCAGGACCTTTCAGTTACTAGGTGGAATTTAAAAGTAATAAATTTGCTTTCTTAATAATTATTCTGTAATTAAGATTTATACAAATTTAAATCCTTTTCTCATGGTATTGTCCTCATTAACTGCCTTCAAGCAAGTGAGCATGCATTTCCTGATATGTAGGACAAAGGAGACACTGATGTTTGAAAAAGCAAGATGGTGATTAAGTTTGTTAGAAAACATTATCCTTTCTAGTTTTCCACACTGCCATTCTGATGAGAAGGTTTAAAATCTGTTTTACATTTTTTTTTTTAATTCATCATGTGGGAAGGTTCATAGTGATCTTGTTCTTACTAAAAGTAACAACCTTCTTAGATCTCAGGACTAATCTTTTCATTCTTTGATGGAGCAAAGAATAAAGAAATTTATTTCTCCTATGATGTAAAGATTGAATCCTTAAACAGAAAGGAGGTATCATCAGTTTCATTTTTTAGAGAATAAGGCTCATATTTAAGTTGTGTCAGTTTTGTTTTCACACATGAAGAGCAATCACATATTAAAATTGTACAGTAATTTTATTAGAAAAAGATATTATGTAATTATTATTATAAATATTGATGTGGTGTCTTTTGTTAACTACTGAACTATTTTTCTTAGTTATCATTATAAAACAACTGAATGGTGGTTGTGCCATTTGATGTTTGGTCATGTTTTATTTTTCCTAACACGTAAATAGTGGAAACAAATGAAAATAGCTTAAGGTTCAGACTTCATTGTTTGTACTTAAGAAACTAAAATTTTGTTCATTAGGTGGAAGGAAGGGTGAAATGGATTCCCTCGGGTTGTTTTTGCCTCTTTTGACAGTTTTTTTCAGATAGGATAACTTTGGCTCAGTATAATATTTGGTACATGGCTTGTGTCTCCTCCTACCTATGTCCTTTCTCTAGACCTTAGAGGAATACCAAGTTGCTCTTTGTTATGCCTAGAAACATAGTAAACATACCATACTAACACTAGTAACACATTAGAGAAGAGATAAAGACATTTTATTACCTCCATCACTCCACTAGAAATTACTGTCCCCACCCCCATCAGCCTCAGTCTCCTTGTTTTATCCAAGGGAGGTATTTTAGTTCTTATTTAGATATGTCTGTGACATTTCTTCACGCTTTTCCTCCTTTCACGTCCTTATTGACATTCTTTTAGTTTCTGTTTTATCTCCATCATGTGTGTAGCCAGTATTTATGGTGTTCTTTGCTAAGTCTTGGGGATTTAAGTGGTGAACAAAGGCACATTCCCTGCCCCTCAAAGAGGTTACAATCTAAGGAAGGAAATGGGCCAGTTCGGGTGTTCATGGTTTTATCCATCAAAGTCCTTCTAACCTGAGATCTTCTCCCCCCCCGCCTCATTCCCATTACACTCCTGTGCTTTTGAAGGTTTAAGACATAGCTCAAATATTAGATGAATTAATGCCCAAATTCTTTTTAATCACAAGGCCTGGATTCTAATCTTGCCCTGCCATTTTCTAGCTGTGTAACTGAATTGTAACTTGTTTCCTCGTCTTTAATGTGGAATAGTAATTATCTGTACCTCTCACCGGATTGCTATGGGCATTAGATGAGATAGTAATATAAGTAGTAATGTATATCTATTCTGAATAAGCTAATAAAAAACTGTAACAAAGTAAAGGGGTTTTATTTCCTTCAGTTATCTCTCTTCTCCCTATCTTCCTGGCTCTTTTTTTTTTTTCTCTTCTCTTTTCTTTTTCAAAGGACCCTAAAATAGGTTGTTTTTGTCCTAAAAATAGTGCAGTATTGGAGGGAATACAACTATTAATCTACTCAGAAAATATATAGATCCCCAGTGGCTATAAACTAAAGTATTTTCAAGTCATTTAAAAACCATTGTAACCTGAATTTAATCTGTTTAACACACATAAAGAAAGCTGTTTCATAAGACCCTGAAACAGATTTATGCTAAGTAGTCTTATAAAATGAAAATGCTGTAGCATCAAATATTAATATTTTGCTAGCAGCAGGCAGCCCAAATGTTAATGGCTGGTATGCATTTGAAGGCCTGCTTAACTGTGAGTTTTATTAGGACCATTTCTCAGAGCTAGAGTTATAAATGGGCTTTATAAATGAGAAATTAGCCTCCCCTCTAGGGAGCAGCAGGTTCTTTGAAATCTTAATTAACCAATCACATTGAGCTTCACTTTTTCAATTGCCAACACTTGGTTAAATGTGAAGAAAACATTATCTAGTTGGAAACTGCTTAAATAAGGGGAACACCATTCTTTTGTATGTTGAAATAAATATAATTGTATGGAAAAAATAAAAATCATTACAAAAATATATATATAATTGTAAAAAGAAAAAGGAAAGAAATAAAAACATATTTCCTATTTGCCCTTGTGGATATTTTCTTTTGTCCATTGTACTTAAAAAATTTAACTGTAACACTAGGAACCTTTTTTTAAGTCATAAGTATAAGAAACATAAGATATTTTATCTTAATAATAATAATTACTTACTTTCAATATGCCTTTTGAAGTACCACTTTATTTTCTTCTATATAGATCACAAATTGAGGCAATTTATGTAAGGAAGGCAATTTTTTTGTAATGAATGATCAGCGAGTTTACTGTATTCATCATTATCAGAATGAGTGCTTTAATAATATGAAGTTTATGAAATAAAGTCCATTTTATTTAGCAGAGTCTCTTTGTGTTTTTGTCTGAAACTTGATTAAAAAATTGGACTTTATTTATATGCCCTTGCATGTAATCACCAACATTTTATTTTTCTACCCTTCTCCTTGATTAATTCAGATTCTAACGTACAAAATGATGAACCTCTGAAATTTATCAAACATTATGTATGTAATTGATTTACTCAAAATCTCTTTTTAGACAAAAGCATAAGATAAATCTAAACAGGAAACTCAGTGAAATGTAATGTCACAATCTGTTAATTCATTTGTTAGGTTTCCTTAGTAAGATTTTAAAATGCTAATTCCAGTGCTTTATAACATTTTTCATTAGAGATTTCAAGTAAGCCTTAAGCTTATAAATATAGAAAGCTATAAATTTTAAGAAAAGCCCTTCTTGGCTCCCTAGTAACATTTCTTTATTCTTATGCTTTCTCTTAGTCTTAGTTCCATAAATTTCATGTACAGTTCCCTCAAGATAAAGGCAATGCTTACAGTACTACTCTTTGATAACTATTCCTTCTTGAAATTCATCCACTTACTTTTTAATAATTTTATGTCAGTCTTCCTGAATTGTTCTCAAATATGTTCACCTTTTAGAACTATTTGTTCTGTTGCCCTGATTTTTAAGATTTGATTCTCAGCAGATATAACTATGGACAGTTGATCTGTAATTGAACAGAACACTTCTTCCCCTCCCATGATGTAGGTTCCCTTTGGTGTTAGATTTCTGCCACCCTCCCCTCAGATTTATTGGGATACAATTCACATGTGACATTAGCTTAAGGTGTGCAGCATAATGACTTAACACATGCATATACGATGAAGTGATTACCACAGTAAATTTAGTTAACATCCATCATCTCATATAGTTACAATTTTTTTTTTCTGGTTATAAGAACTTTTCCAAGATCTGCTCTCTTAGCAACTTGTGGATATATTTTTATACAGTATCCTTAACTATAGTTAGTGATAATGCTGTATATTGCATCCCCAGATTTTACTAATCTTAATACTGAAAGTAAATACTTTTGCTCACCTTGACCCATTTCTCCACCCCATCCCCTCAACTTTGGTAACCATAGATCTACTCTCTGTTTCTATAAATTTTTTTTAAGATTCTACATATGTATGAAATCATATAGTATTTGTCTTTCTTCACCTGACTTATTTCACTTAGAATAGTATCCTCAAGGTCCATCCATGTTATTGCAACTGGCAAGAGGTCCTTCTTTTTTATGGCTGAATAATATTCGACTGTGTGTGTGTGTGTGTGTGTGTGTGTGTGTGTGTGTGTGCATGTGCGCGCGTGTACGTATATTCACACATATATCACATTTTCTTTGTCTCTTTGTTTATTGATGGTCACTTAGCTTGGCTATTATAAATAATGCTGCAATGAACATAGGGTTGTAGAGATCTCTTCAAGATAGTGATTTTGTTTCCTTCAGTTGTTTCCTTATACCCAGAAGGGGTAATTCTAATGAAATTTAGATAATTCATTAATAAATTTAAATTTGATGCATTTTAAAGTGATGTCTGGAAAACATTATTTATATGGTGGAATGAGCATATATAGGTGAAAGTTTAGTAACATTTTAATTGAATCTCTTTTCCTAGAGACAGAACATCATATTTTTTGAGATAAATTTTCTTGTGTTAGGTTACTACTTTCTTCAAATGGATACTACAATCAATGTAATCTTTAAAAACTTATGAGGAATTTATACAAGTGAAATGGTTTGTGATCAGTTTACCTTCCTTTAGACTTACTATTACTGGTAAATTGTCTTATTTGTGTTTATTATTTTCATATGTATACATATTAGTTTTCCCAGTATAACTATATAATGAAAAAGTACAGATATAATGCAGTCATTTAAGTCACTCAAATTTCTAGAAATAAAATATGGAGTCCTCATTTCCCACCATTTGCTAAGTCTTTTTTTCAGATTTAGCAAACATTATGCCTTCTAAATGCCAGGCACATTTGCATAGTATCATGCTTAATGTTTAAAACAATCTTGTGAGCTGGAGAAATATGTTTTGGGCCGAAGAAATAGCATGTATGTGCAATAAAGTGTGATTATAATGTAGCATGACATATTGAATAGGGTCCGAGAGCTTTTAATGCTAACCTTGTGGGGAGCCAGTTTGCAGACTGGAAGAAAAGGAGGCCAGGGTGATAGGTCGGGGAAGATCCTGGGGGGCATTGAATGGCAAAGGAGTGCAAGGAGATTTATCTTTATTCTTTGGGCTGGTGGCTTTTGGATGAGTTTTAATGCTTTTGTGGATCTTTTGAAAGATCCTATGTACATATACATCCACACTTGCTGGGAATAATTTTCATCAGATTCTCTGTGCCTAGGAAGTCAAACATTACTGCAAAAGATATAGCAAGGCCATTTAGAGATTTTAACTATGTGGTAATGGGACAGGAATTGTTGTTTGTTTTCTTTTCTTTCTTTTTATTTTTTTCTTTTTTTTAGGAATTCCATCAATATTATTTTATTCTTCAAATAGGAAACACAGCTTCATGCTACAGTTTGCGTGGTGTGGCATGATGTAATAAACATTTATTTTACTTTCAGACCCAACCTGTGTTTTTTTCTAATACCTCATCCATTCGGTATGTGATTTTTTTTTCATTTTTTTTTATTACTCAAATGAATTTATCACATCTGTAGTTATATAATGATCATAACAATCCGGTTTCACAGGATTTCCATCCTACAGCCCAAGCACATCTCCCCATCCCCCAAACTGTCTCCTCCGGAGACCGTAAGTTTTTCAATGTCTGTGAGTCAGCATCTGTTCTGCAAAGAAGTTCCATCTGTCCTTTTTTCAGATTCCACATGTCAGTGAAAGCATTTGATGTTGGTGTCTCATTGTATGGCTGACTTCACTTAGCATGATAATTTCTAGGTCCATCCATTTTGTAAAAAATGCTGGTATTTTGTTCTTTTTAATTGCTGAGTAATATTCCATTGTGTATATGTACCACATCTTCTGGATCCACTTCTCTGTCAATGGACATTTAGGTTGTTTCCATGTCTTGGCTATTGTAAATAGTGCTGCAATGAATATCGGAGTACATGTGTCTTTGCAAGTCATGGTTTTCTCTGGATAGATGACCAGGAGTGGGATTGCTGGGTCAAATGTATAGTTCTATGTTTCGTTTTCTGAGGAATCTTCATACTGTTTTCCACAGTGGTTGCACCAATTGATAATCCCACCAACAGTGTACTAGGGTTCCTTTTTCTCCACACCCTCTCCAGCACTTTTTGTTTGTAGACTTTTGGATGACGGCCATTCTGGCTGGTGTAAGGTGGTACCTCATCGTGGTTTTGATTTGCATTTCTCTAATAATGAGTGACGCCGAACATCTTTTCATGTGTTTCTTGGCCATCTGTATGTCTTCTTTGGAGAACTGTCTGTTTATATCTTCTGCCCATTTTTTGATGGGGTTGTTTGTTTTTTTAGTATGGAGCTGCAGAAGGTGTTTATAAATTTTGGAGCTTAATCCCTTGTCAGTTGATTCATTTGCAAAGATTTTCTCCCATTCTTTGGGTTGTCTTTTTGTGTTGTTTAGAGTTTCCTTTGCCGTGTAGAAACTTTGAAGTTTGATTAGGTCCCATTTGTTTATTTTTCTTTTTATTGTCAATACTCTGATAGGTGGATCTGAGAAGATGTTGCTGTCGTTTATGTCAGAGAGTGTTTGGCTTGTTTTCTTTTAAGCAAAGTCATTTTGGCAGCAAAACCAAAGGTTGGTAGAGAAATTAAGAGATTATGATAGGACCCTACCTCCCATTGTATATAAAAATTAATTCAACATAGATCAAAGACCTAAATGTGGAAGCTAAAACTATAAATCTATCTCTATACATTTATGTAAGTACAAAACTATGATGAATCTCTTAGGATAAAACATGGGGGTAAATCTTCATAACCTTGGTTGAGGTTTTTTTTTTTTTTAAATATAAAACTAAAAGCACAAGCAACAGAAGAAAAAAAACTAAATTTGACTTCATTGAATTTTAAAAGTTTTGTGCATCAAAGGCCACTACAAAGAAAGTTAAAAGACAATCCATAATGGAAGAAAACATTTGCAAATCATATATTTGATAAGTATGTAGTATCCAGAATATATAAGGAACTCTTACAACTCCATCATAAAATGACAGCCCAATTGAAAAATGGGCAAAGGGTTTAAATAGCTCTTTCTCCAAAGAAGATACACAAATGGCCAGCTAGTACATGAAAAGATGCCCCACATCATTAGCTATGAGAGAAGCATAAGTTAAAGCCATGATGAGCTACCACTTCATAACCATTAGGATGGCCATAACCAGAAAGTCAAGTGTTAGCGAGCATGTGGAGAAATTAGAGCCCTCATACACTGCTGGTGGGAATTTTTAAATGCTACAGCTACCCTATAGAACTATCTGCCAGTTCCTCAAAAGGTTAGGTAGAAAATTACCATATGACCTAGCAGTTCTACTCCTAGGTATATACTGAAGATAACTGAAAATAGGTTCACACAAAAACTTGTACACAAATGTTCATAGCAATATTATTCATAATAGCAAAAAAGTAGAAACACTCCAGATGTCTATAAAATAATGAATGGATAAGTAAAATGTGGTTTATCCATACAATAGAATATTATTTAGGGGTAAAAAGGAATGAAGTCCTGGTACAGGCTTCAACAAGGATGAACCTTAAAAACATTAGGCTAAATGAAAGAAATCAGTTACAAAAAGACCGCATATTGTATGATTCTCTTTATATGAAATGTCCAGAATGGGCAAATTTATAGAGACATGAAGTAGAGGAATGGTGGGGTGGGGCTAACAGGGTATAATGACTTAATGGTGTGAGGTTTATTTTGGAGTTATGCAAATGTTCTAAACCTAGACCCATGGTGATGATCACACAATTCTGTGCATACACTACAAACCACTGAATTGCCAATTTTAAATAGTGAATTTTTTGTAAGTCAGTTCTATCTCAATAAATCTATTTTTATAATAAATAAGGGTTATAATATTCTAGAGAGAGGAAGCTCAGGTACTGAAATAAGGAGTAATAGAAATGAAAAAAAATGATGATGGATTTGAGGGCCAGTAGTGAGAAAGAACAGATAGGGCTTTGTAATTGATCTTGGCAGTAACAGTCAGATAGGAGGACGCATCTGTGAGGACTCCCCGATTTCTGCTTTGGGGGATTAAATAGAGAGTGGTGCCATTCGCCACAATGGGGCTAGAATATGAGAAGTAAAGAATAACTTTGAGGAAAAGCTGTTGAGTGATTTTTTTTTTTTTTAACGCACTGACTTTGAAGCATCTATAGAGTAACCAGGTGGAGATGCTCAGTAGGCAATTAAAAATGTAGGTTTGAAGTCCTAGAGACGTAATTTGAGAATCATTAGTGAATGACTTAAAGTTGAGGGCTTGTATGTGTAAAACCACAAAAGGATAGTGTTGGTTAAAGAAAAAAAAGAGCTGAGCAGTGGGTTACGGATCGGGTGTTTCTGCAAGCTGTGGTGTAGGTTGCAGACACAGCTTGGATCTGGCATTGCTGTGGCTGTAGCGTAGGCCAGCAGCTGCAGCTTGGATTCCACCCCTAGCCTGGGAACCTCCATATGCAGCACCTGCACCCCTCCAAAAAAAAGAGTTGAGAATATGTATAAATTTTACAGAAGAATTGCTGGTAAAGGAGACTAAGAAACTGTAAGGAAGTGATAGAAAAATAAGACAAGAGGTATTCAGGAGCTCATAGGGGAAGAGGTTCAAGAAAGAAGGAATGGGTTATAAAATAAATAAGTCCTACAGGTGTAATGTACAGCATGGTGACTATAGTTAATAATAGTGAATTTTATATTTAAAAATTGCTGAAAGAGTAGATCTTAAAACACAAAAAAAGGAAGGAGTAGTTAGCTTTCTCAAATGCAGTCCACTTCACAGAGTGTGAACACTGAAAAATATCCTTGTGCTTGACAATTTTGAGGTCATTGCAACCTTAATGAGCAGTTTCAGTGGAGTGCTGAGGTTAGAATCCATAAGGTATTTGAAGGATGGTTTCTTTGAAGATAAGATAGAGTTCACCTTATAACAGACAGACTTATTTTCCTTAATTCTTTCCTGCCTTAATAATGCCAGGACATTTTTCTTTAATCTAAGCATTTCCAACCGATGGTGCTTCATTTTTTTAAAAATTACATGTGCTTTAATCCAGGTTGGTTTTTCTTTTCATAATCAAAAATAGCAGTGTAAACTATAGCATCTGTATTACTCATATTAGAATTCTCAAATTATGTAAATCTCTACAAACAGAACAAACTTGTGGTTGCCAAAGCGGAGGGGATGGGGAAGGGATAGATTGGGAGTTTGGGGTTAGCAGATGCAAACTATTATATCTAGGATGAATAAATAACAAGGTCCTACTGTATAGCACAGGGGACTATGTTCAGTATCCTGTGACAAATTGCAATGGAAAAGAATATAAAAAAGGATGTATATATAGCTATAACTGAATCACTTTGCAGTATAGCAGAAATTAACACAACATTGTAAACCAACTATTACCGCAATAAAAAAATTTTAAGTAAATTTTAAAATGATATACATCTCTAAATCCACACACAAAAAGGGTTTATATCAGATTCTATTGATAAAGTCAGGGAAATTCCTTTCACTAAAGCTTTATTTTGTCTATTTCCCAAATGCTTTTTAGAATAAATATCACATAGGAGTTCCTGTAGTGGCTTAGTGGTAACGAACCCGACCAGTATCCGTGAGGACACGGGCTTGATCCATGGCCTTGCTCACTAGGTTAAGGATCCAGTATTGTAAACTGTGGTGTAGGTCACAGATGTGGCTCAGATCTGGCATTGCTGTGGCTGTGTCATAGGCTGGTAGCTGCAGCTCCGATTATTGGACCCCTAACCTGGGAACTTCTGTATACCACAGGTATGACCCTAAAAAGACAGACAGACAGACAGAAAAATAGAAAGGAAGAAAGAAGTAGCACATGAGAAAAAGTTCAACATCAATAATTATTAGAGAAATGCAAATCAAAAGTACAAGGATATACTGTGTCATGCTAGTCAGAATGGCCATGATTAGTAAGGCTCCCCATAACAAATGCTGGAGAGGGTGTGGAGAAAAGGGAACCCTCCTACACTGTTGGTGGGAATGTAAATTGGTGCAATCACTATGGAAAACAGTATGGCGGCACCTCAGAAAACTAAATATAGAACTACCATATGACCTAGCCATCCCACTCCTGGGCATCTATCTGGACAAAACTTTCCTTGAAAAAGATACATGCACCCCTATGTTCATAGTAGCACTTGTTACAATAGCCAAGACATGGAAACAACCTAAATGTCCATTGACAGATGAATGGATTAAGATGTCGTACATATACACAATGGAATTCTACTCAACCATAAAAAAGAGCAAAATAATGCCATTTGCAGCAATATGGATGGAAGTAGAGACTCTCATACTAAGTGAAGCAAGTCAGAAAGAGAAAGACAGATATCATATGATATCACTTATATCTGCAATATAATATATGGCACAAATGAACCTGTCTACAGAAAAGAAATAAACTCATGCACATGGAGAACAGACTTGTGGTTTCTAAGGGAGGGGGAGGGAATGGGATGGTCTGGGAGTTTCAGTTAGTAGATGCAAACTATTGCATTTGGAGTGGATAAACAAAGAGGTCCTGATGTATAGCACAGGGAGCTATAGCTAATCACTTGTTGGGTTGTTTTTTTTCCCTCTTCAAGATAGACTTTATTCCTTAGAGTAGTTTTAGGTTCACAAAATAAAACAGAAGGTATAGAGATTTCCCATATATTATCTGTCTCTACCCATTATATCTAATCACTTGTGATGGAACATGATGGAGGATAATGTGAGGAAAAGAATGTATATATATATATAAAACTGGGTCCCTTTACTGTACAGCAGAAACTGACAGAACATTGTAAATCACCTATCATTTAAAAAAATTTTTTTTGTTTGTCTTTTGTCTTTTGTCTTTTTAGGGCTGCACCCACGGCATATGGAGGTTCCCAGGCCTACGCCACAGCCACAGCAACACCAGATCTGAGCCGTGTCTGTGACCTATGCCACAGCTCACGGCAACGCCGGATCCTTAACCCACTGAGCAAGGCCAGGGGTTGAACCTGCAACCTCATGGTTCCTAGTCGGACTTGGTAACCACTGAGCCACGACGGGAACTCCTTAAAAATTTTTAAAGTAAAAAAAAATCTGTGAATAAGTTCAACCAAGGAGGTAAAAGACCTGTACACAGAAAACTATAAAACGTTGTTGAAAGAAATTGAAGGAGACACAAATAAATAAAATGATATGCCATTCTCATGGATTGGAAAAATTAATATTGTAAAGATGTTCATATTACCCAGAGCAACCTACAAAATTCAGTGTCATCCTTATCAAAATTTTGATAGCATTTTTCACAGAAATAAAACAAATGATTTAAAATTTGTATGGAACCACAGAAGATTCCAGATAGCCAAAGTAACCCTGAGAAAAAAGAACAAAACTGGAGGCATCGTACCTCCTGATTTCAAACTCTGGTAACAAAGCTCTGGTAACCAAAACAGTATAGTACTTGCATAACAGTAGAAACACGTAGATGAATGAAACAGAATAGAGAGTCAAGAGATAAACCCGAGCATATATTGTCACTTAATTTATGACAAAGGGGTTGGGAATATACAATGTGGGTAGAACAATCTCTTCAAAAATTGGTTTTAGGGAAACTGGATAGCTACATGCAAAAGCATGAAGCTAGACCACTATCTTATACCATACACAAAAATTGGATTAAACATAGGACCAGAAACCATAAAACCCCTAGAGGAAAACATAGGCAGAACACTCTTTGACATAAATGGTAGCAATATTTTTTTGGATCTGTCTCTTAATACAAAGGAAATGAAAGCAAAAATAAACAAATGGCCTACATCAAATTAAAAAGCTTTTGCACAGTGAAGGAAACTATTAACAAAACAAAAAAGCATCCTACTGAATTGGAGATGATATTTGCAAGTCATATCCAAAAAGGGATTAATATCCAAAATATATAAATAACTCATACAACTCAATATTAAAACAATAACAAATCTGATTTAAAAAATGGTCAGAGGACCTGAATATACATTTTCCCAAGGAAGATATACAGATAGCCAATAGCCATATGAAAATCATGTGGGAAATGTTAATGAGATACTCCATCAGACCTGTCAGATGGCTGTCTTCAAAAAGACAACAAATTACAAGTGTTGGCATGGATGTGGAGAAAAGAAAAGAGAACCCTCATGCACTGTTGGTGGGATGTAAAATAGTACAGCCACTATGGAGAACAGTATGGAGGTTCCTACAAAAGTTAAAGAAAGAACTGACATATGATCCAGCAATACCACCTCTAGGTATTTACCTGAAGAAAATGAATGTACTAATTTGAAACGATATATGCACTTCAGTGTTCATTGCAGTATTATTTACGATAGCCAGGATATGGAAACAATCTTAAGTGTTCATTGAGGGAAGAATGGATAACAAAGGTATTATATATAGGTACATATGGAAAATTAGCCATAAAAAAAGAATGAAATCTTGTCATTTGCAACAGCATGCATACTCCTTGAGCATATTATGCTAAGTGAAATAAGACAGAGAAAGAGAGATACCATGACTTCAGCTCTGCACAGTGGTGGTGGTGTAGCCAGTGAGATTTGCCCATGTGATTTCACTTATGTGTTGAATCTAAAAAACAAAACAAGCAAAACATATAAATACAGAAACAGATTGATGGTTATCAGAGGGCAGAAAGGTTGGGAGTGGGTGAAGTAGATGAAGAAGATCAAGAGGTTCATATTGCAATTATAAAATAAGTAAATCATGGGGATATAACATATATCATGGTAGCTATAGCCAATAGTATTGCATTGTAAATTTGAAAGTCCTTAAGAATGTAAATCTTAAAAAGTTCTTATAACAGGGGGAAAAAATGTAACTTTGTGTGGTAACTAGACTTACTTGTAGTGACCATGTTGCCGTGTACACAAATGTCAACTCATTGCGTTGTGTACCTGAAATTAATTCAATATTATATGTTCATTCTTCATTAAAAATATTTTGAAAAAAGAAAAAAGGAGAGAAATGCAAATTTAAAAATAAAAGAAACCTTGAGATATCAGGAATGGCAGAAGCAAAGGCATAAACAGTTCTTCTCTGAGAAGGTTAGTCATAGGGCCTACAACTTGCATACTTGGAGGTAGGTTTTGAGAACTTCATTTCCATTCTTGTCTCCTCCTTTCTGTTTTCACTCCTATGCCAAAGACATTTTTCCTGTCTCCCTACAGGGAGAAAAGTTTGTGACAAAAGGATTGAAGCTATAGAGTGTGGCTTTTGAGTTAAAATTTAGACCTGCACTGTCCATTATGGTAGTCACGAGCCACGTGTACTTTCAAGCACTTGAAATGCGGCAAACCAGAAAACTGTTGAGTGTAAAAAAAAAATTTATCCTGGATTTTAAAGACTTAGTAGAGAAAAAGAGAATTTAAAATATTTTAGTGGTAATTTTTAATATTGATTACATGCTGAGATAGTATTTCAGATTCATTGGGTTAAATAAAACGTGTTTTTAAAATTAATTTCCCTTATTTCTTTTTATCTTTTTAATATGACTCCGCAAAAGTTTTAAATTATATACGTGGCTTGCATTTGTGGTGTACTTCTTTTGGACAGCATTGATTTCAGAACAATACTTCAGTCACATCACCCAGCCTGGCTTTGACTCATGTCCATTAACTAATTTCAGCACTGACTCCTTCTACCCAAAGAGGGCCACTTTTTCCCAGTATTTTCTTCTTATCCTGTCTACCTCCCTACTCGTGCTTGAAGGAATATCTGGTGATTTATGGGACAGATAGAGCACATGAAAGAAAATCAGTCAAGTTTGCTCAACTAGAGATAAGGACAGATGAAAAAAAAAAAGTTTTCATCATGGCACAGAGGAAATGAATCCGACGAGGAACCCTGAGGTTGCGGGTTGGATCCAAGGCCTCACTCAGTGGGATAAGGATCCAGCATTGCCGTGAGCTGTGGGGTAGGTTGCAGTCATAGCTTGGATCCTGTGTTGCCTGTGGCTGTGGCATAGGCCGGCAGCTACAGCTCTGATTCGACCTCTAGCTTGGGAATCCATATGCCACAAGTGTGGCCCTAAAAAAAAGAAAAAGAAAGAAAGAAAAAAGTACAGATGGGATTGTTGGAATATTAGGAATATTAGTCCCAGAGACAATGCGTTTGCTGAGGATATTCTGTGAAGCAGTTTTAAGAAAGTTCAGCAAAGTTCAGATTTTCCCCATTTTGACTATGTCAGTGGTTTTGTTTTTGATTGAAATAGCAAAGACTTCCAAGATAACTGTGTGCCTTCTTTTCCTTTGTTTTTGCCTACTCACAGTCTGTGTGGTTTACCTTCAGAGACCATCAAAGCCTTAGGGAGTCCAGCCCCTAAAAGGGGCTGATATGGGCTGGGATACTTGGCTGTCAATCTCTGAGCCTTGGAAGCTAAGTTCCTGCTATGGTTGGTTGCAGCCAAAAAGATAAAAGTAGCTGATGAAAATTGTTTCAGAGGAAGTGGACCTGTGTGTGTGTGTTAGAGAAGTTTCTGTTTAAATTGTTTTCAATTGAAAATTCTGTCCTTTAAAGAATATATGAGAAGAAAAATCAGATTTGCAATTAATTTACAATATAATCAAAAACTAAAAAATTATTCAAACATATACCATTATAATCAGATATAGTGCCCACTAATTATTTTGTTTATAAAATTTCAATAAGAATTTTAAAACCCTTCAAAGAAATAATTTAGAATATTTAAGTGGATGCTAACACTTACTTAAATTTTTCCTGTATAGGAATTATATACAAAGATTGCTTGTCCCCAGGCCACCACACTCACCAAGTCTTTCAAGTCGTACCCTGATACTTCTTCATATCAATATTTGCCATGTAAATACCAGGGCAATAAATCATCCTTTGATAAGACACAGTGAAGTATTAAAATCCCATTGTGCTAATTTTGAAGACAAGAAAAGTTTTTCAGATGTTAACTGATTGATCTTTATTAGGCATTTGAACAGAGGGGAGACACTGTTGACCAAATAAAGTCTCAGCATCTTTGTCCTCGGTTGCCTGGGAGGGATCTTTATCTGTTCCCTGCCTTCACGTCTTCAGGGACCTCTCAGATCAGTCTGCTATATCTTAATTTGATCTTATTTTCTAGGTCATCAGTTCAGTTTTTCTGTGCCTCACAGGCTTGATATTCTCACTAATAATGTTATCTGCCCATTGTTATCTGGATGTCCTCCTTTTCCTCTCAGTCTTTTATGGTTTAGAGCAGATCTTTCTGATTCTATTCATAACCCTCTCTGTGGCTTTTAACTAATATTTGCTCATTTTAAAGTAAATTTAACACAGCTTGATTGAGAAGTCAAATATGACTAATTTATATCAAGAACAGAACAATATATGAAGGGTACTCAGGAATTGATTTCCCTGTACTGTGGTAGTAGTAAGCTGCATAAGACTGCCAGATTTAACAAAATTGAAACTACAGGATGCCCATTTAAATTTGAATTTCAGGAGTTTCCATTGTGGCTCAGCAGAACCAAGTCTGACTGGCATCCATGAGGACGCAGGTTTGATCCCTGGCCTTGCTCAGTGGGTTAAGGATTCAGTGTTGCCTCGAGCTGTGGTGTAGGTTGCAGACGTGGCTTGGATCCCATGTTGCCTTGGCTGTGGTGTAGGCTGGCAGCTATATCTCCAATTGGACCCCCAGCCTGGGAACCTCCATATGCTGTGGGTGGGGTCCTAAAAAAACAAACAAAAAAATTTGAATTTCTGATAAACAAAGAACTATTTTTTAAATATAAACAGGTATGTCCTATGCAATATTAAATCCCCTGCAGTTTAACAGAGCATCCTGTGTATTATCTGGTATCCCTTAAGGTTTGAGGGGCAAAGCACAGTAGTTTCTAACCCTTGTGGAATTATGAAATCTTAAGACAACTAAAGCTCACATGGTTGAGCACATTGAATTGAATACATTTTTTTTTTGTCCTTTTGCTATTTCTTTGGGCCCCTCCTGCGGCATATGGAGGTTCCCAGGCTAGGGGTCGAATCAGAGCTGTAGCCCCTGGCCTACGCCAGAGCCACAGCAACACGGGATCCAAGCCGTGTCTGCAACCTACACCATAGCTCATGGCAACGCCGGATCGTTAACCCACTGAGCAAAGGCAGGGATGGAACCCGCAACCTCATGGTTCCTAGTCGGATTCGTTAACCACTGCGCCACGACGGAAACTCCTGAATACATTTTCTTTATTGAGCAATGAATTTTGTAATAGTTGTCCTACTTAAATCTTGTAGTAAAATGAAGACAAAAAGCCAACAAGTCAAGTTCTTCTACTCATGAAATATAAGCCCTCCTTCCCTCCAGTGTCTTTCTTTTTCCTCCTATCACTTTGCCCACATGGCCTTGATCTCTCCAGGGTCAATACCACTGTATTGTCATACCTGCTTTCAGGGTTAAAGCCAGACCACTTTTTTCGCCTCACTTACCTCATTCCATCTCCATCTCTTTCCTCATTTTTAAGAATTGCAGATATTCCTCTAGTGGTGAAAGCGAATGCATCCTCTTGACTGATACTCTGGGACAGAATACTGTGTCTTTCTTATTTAAAGAATTAAAATCTGGAGTTCCTATTGTGGCTCAGTGGGTTAAGGACCCGACTTGTCTTTATGAGGATGCAGGTTCAATCCCTGGCCTCCCTCAGTGGGTTAAGGATCTGGCATTGCCATAAGCTGAGGCATAGGTTATAGATGCGGCTCAGATCCAGTGTTGCCATTGCTGTGGCATAGGCCTGCGGGTGTAACTCCATTCAGCCCCTTGCCCAGGAACTTCCATAAGCTGCAGGTATGGCTGTAAAAAGAAATTTAAAAAAAAATCAAAATCCTTTCCTCTTTCTGTGGCTCTCAGATTTACTACATTTGTGATGGGTTCTCTGGCCCATGCTATCTCCATCATGTTCCCTGGTGGCTCAGCAGGTTAAGGATCCTGTGGTATCAACTGCTATGGCTCTTGTTACAGTTTGACATAGGTTCAATCCTTGGCCAAAGAACTTCCACATGCTGTGAGTGTGGTCAAAAAAAAAAAAAAAAATTCTCTTTAGCAACTTGGGTTCATTAGGAAAAAGTTAAATAAAAATATGTGGCCCTTATAGCATTTAAATCAAAAGCAAATACATATGTTGATTAAAGGGGGGGTGATAGTGTTTCAAAAGTGAGAAAGATGACAGCCAATGAATTGTTTTTCTCTCTATTTTTTAATGCCAGTGTTATAGAACCTAAATAACTAGCAATTCAAAAGATGGTGGTGAGGGGGAAATCCTCATTTCATGAGTATCTTATAGTTTTGTGAAATAGAAGATGTTAGTCATTCTTAATTTATAGCTTCTAAAGGGTCCTTTAAAAAAGAAGATCTATATCTTCCTTAGATTTAAGTTAACATGTTTTTAAGATTAATAAAGAACCTGAACCTATTAAATTCTATAACCAAGAGATGCAATGAATAGGAAAAGTTTCCTGATTCTTACCTAATCTTGATCTTAATCTCCTACTTCAAGCTACTTTGTTGAGAAAGAGTTAATGTGAACTATGAAGGTATTTCAGGTTTCTAAAACATCATATTTAATGTAATTTGCTTCTAGCAGGGTCTTGGACACATTGTATGATTCATCTCCTTTCACTTTTAAAGTAAAAAATTAATTTTTTAAAAAAATGGAGCGCTGGGGGAGTTCCTGCTGTGGCTCAGCTGAAACAAATCTGACTAGCATCTATGAAGACACAGTTTCGATTCCTGGCCTCGCTCAGTGGATTAAGGATCTGGTGTTGCTGTGAGCTGTGGTTTAGGTCACAGATGTGGCTCAGATCTGGTGTTGCTGTGGCTGTGGCATAGGCCAGCACCTGCAGCTGCAATTTGACCCTTAGCCTGGAAACCTCTATATACCGTGGGTGAGGCCCCAAAAAGACAAAAATAAATAAATAAATAAAATAAAAAATGGAGCACTTGAATGTATCTTTATCTTTTATGGCTTTTCATATAAAATGAGATAAAATTCAGTGGAAAAACTACAAACTGCTTTTTGTAAAGATGATTTTTGGCAATTCCAATAGTGGTAGAATTTCTAATTTCTATTTTTAAAAGGAGATCCATTTAGATTTTTTTGTAGCTTCTGTAATATGTTTAATTATTTTCATATATCATCTTTGGTATTAGGAGCAAGGACATTTTGGTATGCATTTTCCTGTGAAATTTTGGTTTGGAAGTCCTTTTCAACATCTTTGGTTTGGTGCAAATTATTTCCTTTTGAAACTTCTCTTGACTAAATGAAATTAGAAGAGAACTGAAAGTAAAAATTATAAAACTCAAATATCTCTGTCATAGGGAATATATACTTCCTATGCCTGCATCCCATATTCTGATTTATTCAGCACCCATTTATGAAGTACCTACTAATGTCCCAGGCACCAGGGAAACAACGATAAAAAAGAACTAATCAAGGTCTACCTGGAGGTGGCAATCAAGTGGGGATATTCAAGCATGGATACAGCTAATTAAAAGAGCAGAGTGGAAGACCAAAGGACAAATTGATTAAGAGAGGAAAGAGGAGAAGATGTCTAAAAAACTCTTTGTCAGCTTAGATATGGAGGTTCACTCTACTAAGATTAAGAATATAGCAAATTCTGAATTGAGTTTTTGATTTGTTAAGTTTCAGATGTAGAATGATACATCTGTGGGACTAGTAGTTCCTAAATAACCCTTTGTGGACTTTTGCTTGAGGCTGCATGGGTCTTTGTTAAAAATACAGATTGTCTGGAATTACAAGTGAGATTTTTGTAGGTGAAATCTGGAGATACGGGTTCTGAAATAACTTCTCAGATGATTCTGATAATCAGTAAGGTTTGACATCTACTTTAGTAAAAATCCAGGAGAGAGAAGACAGATGGTAGCGGAAGTTACAGGAGTGGATGTGATTTCCCAGGCAGAGCATTACGAGTGAGCACAGAACAAGGCTTAGGAGGTGCACCATCAGATAAGGAGTAGGCAGAGGAGAAAACAGCAAAGAAACTAAAAAAGGTATATACCGTGTCAAGGAGCTAGAATATATTTACCTAGATTTTCTAAGTCTTAGAATAGTAATGCTCATTTCTGAGTCCGTATAGAGAAAAATAATGCAGAAGAAAAATCTTTAGGTTTCAACTCATTATTTGGCTTTATTCCAAAAAGGATTAATCAATTTTTTTTTAATTTTATAGCATTTTTTATTACTCGGTTGCATTTACAGTTGTACAGCGATCATCGCAACTAAATTTCATAGCATTTCCAACCCAAACCCTTAGCACATCCCCCTCCTCCGCCGAACCTGTTTCATTTGGAAACCATAAGTTTTTCAAAGTCTGTGAGTCAGTATCTGTTCTGCAAAGAAGTTCATTGTGTCCTTTTTTTAGATTCCCCATGTAAGTGACAGCATTTGATGTTGGTGTCTCACTGTCTGACTTCACTTAGCATGATATTTTCTAGGCCCATCCATGTTGCTACAAATGCCGTAATCTTTTTCCTTAAAAAGGATTAATCACATTTCAAATGTGCCCTATTGCAAAAAGATTGCTACTATTTCCAGAGAAATCTGTTGCAGAAACAGTAATTGACCCTCTTAAATAGAGAAAAATAACTGGTTAAAAGAAAGTTGTGATATTAACCAGAGTTTGTAAAATAAAAAACGCCTTGTTGTACACTTATTAAATTGAACTAGAAATTTTAATTTATTGAAATGACCTTTATCATTGAGAACTAGAACTAGTCTCTCAGGAACAAATTCTTCTGTTCGTAGCCCTTCCTATTTCTTTTGTGGTGGTGGTGATCAGTGCATCTTCCCCTCCTACATGAGTAATAAGTTATGTTTTTTTGGAAACATGTACTATTTTAAAAAGGGATAAAATGGCAATTATATAACCTGTCTTGATATAAAGATTAATTGGCTTTTTCAAAACCCACATTCCAGGATGGAGTAACTTTATTGATCCCAAGTGATTTTTAAGATATAAGTATTTTTTACATTTACTTGGAGATGTAGTTATTGTTCACTTACACTCACTCTCCTTTGAGGTTCCAGGTGATCCTTTATGTGAGGGAATTATAGGATCATATCAGTAGTTGTGTGATCTACTTTTAATTTAATGGTCTTCACTTCACTAACCACAGATAGATTTTTGAGGAGCTCAGTGAACAGATGACCAAATGATCAATAATAGTCCGTTACCTTTAACCTTTGAGGTTCTACATTAAAGATAATTTTTCAAAAGGCATCTGAGTTAACATGGTATTGGGGACCTGTTTTATTCTGATAGTATTTTGTCAAAGGCAGAGAAAAAGGTAGGCAGTGATATATATTTGAATAGAGAAATTATATACTGGTGAGAATACCACAGTGAGAACATTTGTTGGTGGCCGTCTTGTTAGGATTTAACCAATTTCAAAGTTAGAGTGAGAGCAGTGTCCACACAAAATGCCCCTACTCCTGACACCAGGTATGTCAAGTTATTACCAAAATCACCCTCAGCTTCAATAATTCACTAGAAGCACTCACAGAACTCAGAGACAGCTGTAGCACTCACGGTGCCATTGCAGGATAAAGATTAAAGCTTGCAAAGGGATGGAGCACATAGACAGAGCTGAGTCTAGAAGTACCAAGTGTGATGCTTTTTTCCCTGTGGGCCAATGGACAGTGTAACTTTCCTGACATCAGTGTGTGGTGATATGTGTAGAATATTGCCAGATAGAGAAGCTCACCTGAGTCTTGTCCAGAGTTTTTACAAGGGCTCATTATGTACTGCTCACAGGACTGATCTCTAGTCTCCAGCCTCTCTGTAGATAGACCTAATACTGTATGCTCCAGAGCCCCATGATAAGTCACATCGTTCAACTGCTGGGTGGTCAAGGCTGACATGCAAACAAAGACTTCCTGTTAGGCTTGGCATCCCAAGGGCCCAGAGGTCACCTCCTAACAACCAGTGGCAAACATCAGTTGTCTTTTTGGGTAAGGTTAATGCTTACAGCAATTCTTTCAGATAGTAAAATTCTTTCAGATAGTAAAAGCAGATGGGGGCCCCACTGAAGCAAGACCACAAAGACCATGGCACATGAAATAGCTCCTTATTGTCTGTAGGATTTATTGAAGACATCTCCATTTAAGATTACCTTTCCATATTCTGGATGCCACTCAACCTGCCCCTTTATAAATTCCCTCCCACAGTCAATCAGAGTCATATTTCCTAGACATGACCACTTCTTTCCTTCTTTGGAGCCTCTACTTATGCCATACTTGTTATCACTGTGTTCTCTTGAGACCTTTGTTCAGCCCATCCTGTCTGTGGTGCCCAGCCCAGTCCCCAGTCCCCAGCCCCTGTGGAAGGCCGCTTTCCCCACTTGCACCCTTCTATAATCACTTTCTTTCCAAAATTCTTATAGCTAACTTTACTCATATCATTCATTTGGCTGTTGGCATACGTTTCCTTCCATTGATATTTTGTTTTTACGTGTAGATCTTAACCTCTTGCAGTTTAGGGGCATTATTGACTATATCTCATACCTTTTTGATTCCCTAGATCATAGTACAATGTCTTGCACATAGTAAGTGTTAGGTAAATATTTGAAGGGTAGGCTTTCAGATACACATGTGCACCTAGGAACACATTATTCAAATGCATGAGCTAAAACATCTTGTAAGTAATCTAAATTATACTTACAAATTTCTGAGTAGCCATGTTGAGCCAAGAGAGTATTAGAGTTATTTTTAACAATTCATTGAAGATGTCTGCAAACATAAAGGTCAGCTGGGAAATGTCTAGAGAAGTCCAGCTGTCCTGCTCCAACGTCAGAGCTTTTGCCCATGCATTCCCCCTTGCCTGTAATGCTCTTTCTCTAAATATTTGAACCCTTACTCAGAGAAGCAAAACTACTCTACCTAAAATATTATCCTACTCCTCACTATATCTTTATCTTGCTTTAATTTTTTCATAAATACATTTCACCAACCAGTATTATATATTTGTTCTTTATGTCTTTCCCCTACTGCTAGAATGTAAACTCCAGAGAGCAGGGGCATTGGCTTGCTAACAGGGATTTCTTCTGCACCTAAAACAGTGTCTGATTCTTAGTGAATACTCTGGAATTTGTATGTTGAATACGTGAACAAATTTGAACTATGTAACTATGCAAATGGAAAGCTTAATTTTTCATGTACATTCAGTTTTCATGTCATTCAATTCAAGATTATTGAGTTCAAAAAGTTTCAAACAGAAGCATCTAAAATGAGTTAAGGAATGGTAGAATGTTTTTTTTTTTTTCGTTTCTTTTCTTTTTTTTCTTTTTAGGGCTGCACCCACAGCATATGGAGGTTCCCAGGCTAGGAGTCAAATCAGAGCTGTAGCCACCGGCCTACGCCACAACCATAGCAACATCAGATCTGAGCCACGTCTGCGACCTATACCACAGCTCACGGCAACGCCAGATCCTTAACCCACTGAGTGAGACCAGGAATCAAACCTGCAACTTCATGGTTCATAGTCAGTTTTGTTTCCTCTGTGCCACAGTGGGGACAACAGAATGTTTTCTAAATTATTAAAAATATTCAGTCTAGGGATTTCCCATTGTAGCACAGTGGAAACGAATCCAACAAGTATCCATAAGGATGCGGGTTCAATCCCTGGCCTTGCTCAGTGGGTTAAGGATCCAATGTTGCTGTGAGCTGTGGTGTAGGTCACAGACACAGCTCGGATCCTCCATTGCTGTGGCTGTGGAGTAGGCCAGCAGCTATAGCTCCAATTCGACCCCTAGCCTGGGAACTTGCATATGCCACGGGTGCGGCCCTAAAAAGCAAAAATAAATAAATAAATTTGTAAAAACAATAACTTGATGTGTACATACTCAAAGTTAATAAAATTGTAAAATGTAACAATTAGGTGAAAATAGACATCTTTATCAAATACTGGTTATTAGAGGCATTCTTTCAGGTTTTATAGAAAAATAATGTTATTGTTTCACAGTGTTCAATAAATATGGAGCACTTAACATTTTTATTCACTGTAAAATAAAGTTTAAAAGCTGTTTTAATAAAAGTTATAACTAATAATTTAAAAATAGTGCAAAGTTAGAAAAGCATATAACTTTGGAAAATAATAGCATGGAGTTCAGTTATTGTGCTTCATTCTAACAGGAGTTGCAGAGTTTATTATCGTGCATTGATATGAATTTCCAGGATTGTTAATACACCAGTTGAACCTTTATTTTGGGACAATGAGTGATCAGCAACCCTGGGAATGAGGATATATCCAAATATGGCCATAGATGCATTTGGTAGGTATATTTAGAGTCTAAAAGTATCCCCAGATATTCATCAGGAAGAAGTATTTAACCTAGATTCCATAGGATCTCTGGGAAATCCAGGCTGTGTTTATAGGCTGCAATGCTTCTTAGTTCTCCAGTCCCAAAGAAATGCTTTTTTCTATTCAGATACTTCCCACTCAGGTCCTTGCACTACCTTCAGGGTCAAGATGTTCATCATGAATATCAGCTGGTTTCATAAAGACACTTCCTCCTCTCCTCTCTCTTCCCCCTGTCTTCTCATTGTTGCTTCACCCACTAAGAAATTTCTTTCTAGTTGAAGCCAGACTATGGCTTACACTTTTGACCTTTGTGTCAGGCTTTGACTCTCAGACATTTGGCAGCATGTGTGTGCAATACCCAGAAAGCAGCTTGCTCACACTATGATGTAGTTGATGTTGATTTCTTTGCTTCTACATTACCCTGCTTTTGCTGAGCTCTCTCCTCATATTCCAGGAATGAAGACTGGCAATGATCCAACCTTTATGTGTTACTGTTTCTAGCTCATCATTTTAGTAGTATGTTTGAAACTAGAATGAACTTTTATGTTTTCTCCTTTCATCTCTGCCTCTTTGGATTTTTGGCAAACATCAAGGCAGATAAATCAGACCCACCACTGTAAACCCATCTGCTTTCAGGGACATGCAAGCTGACCAGTTTGTGATGTTTTACCACAGATCTAGCTCCAACATAGAACTAAAGGAGAATCCCTGTGGAGTAAGACTAGAAGGCACGTTTGAAAGTTAGTTTTTTTAAGCTTTGGGTAATTTATCTGCTAATTGATTGTGGCTAGTCTACATTGGCATTTCTAATGACATTAACAAATTGACATGGTACTTACAAAGTTGAAATGATTATGTAGTAGATGTAAAGCGAAAATGCTGTATATTTTCGGTTTGAAAATAGAGATTAGTAAGAAAAGATGGTATCATAGTTGTAATAATATAGCAAAACAAGACACAGCCAAAGGTGTTCTAGTTTATTAGGACATTACTTTTATACTTCATCTAGTGCTAAGGTCACATGTGAAAACAGTCATCCTAACTAAAAAATATCTTTCCAGTTGTTGACAGCCTAGAAGTTGTATCATAAAAAATAATAAGGTATGGTCATCCAAACCTGTCTTCCTAAAACTTGTTGACACTTGAATGCTATATTTATTTCCTTCTCACAACAAGCAAGTAAGTGATGATTCTCTTCGAACAGGAATTAAGAGGATTACAAGCTGTCAGGGCATGTAGGTTATACTGGAATAGGTCATGTAAAGCTCTTGTTAATAGGTTCTAAATGGACTCTACTAAAATGATCAAAAGTTAATCACGCTACTTATCATACCTCTTAGAATTGGTTTTAAGCTGATCTTCAATAAGCTGAATCATATGCTCCATTAGACCATGGATTTTATCACACTAGAGACATGTCTTTTGTGAAGTTTAGTTTTATGACTTAGTGGTTTGGAAATTAAAGAAAGTCCTTGAAAGATAAACTAAAAATTTCATTTCTATGTGGGTGAAGTTGTGAGTCTTCAGATACTGGTGAAATAGCTACCCATGAAAGAGTGAATTCTTCCCTTTTTTTTTTTTTTTTTTTTTTTTTGGTGTACAGAAGTTCTGAGGCCAGGGATCAAAGCCATGCCGCAACAACAACTCCAGCCACAGCACTGACAGCCCTGGATCTTTAACCTGCTGTGCCACAGGGAACTCCTCTTCCCTCTTCTCTTTCTGAAGATAGTTGTCAGGACTTAAGGAGACTCTGCTTGTAGGGACCTTCCCAGAAAATGTAGTTTGGTTATGCTATAAAGTGTTTTCAGCCATATTTTTTAAAAATGTTTCCATATGAAATGTTTTAACTCCAGATGTTGGGATGGTGAATTATTTGGCTTCTTTTTTGTTCTTTGGTGTATCACTCGACCTTCACTTAAATGAAAGGAATCAGTGAATAATGTAAGAAAATAACTTTTTTTGTTTCTTAAGTGAAGTTGCAGAAATTATTCTCTTAGCCAACTGAGAGCAACACAGAGAAAGAAAATTCTAAAAACACACAGGTAAAAAGCACTTAAAAGCAATCATAGGAAGAAACATTTTATTAAGTACAAAAAGTTTATGATTTTTTTCTATTTGATTTTGCCCCTTTACTTTTTAAAACAAACAAGGAAGAGTCCAGTATTCATAGAAAAAAATTACTCAATATTATGCAGAGTTGTTTCCTAGAAATTTTTGATCAGTTTCCCTTTCTCTGAACCAGACCACTGGTACCATTTAAACACAGCATGATGACAGTAAAGTAGGCAGTTTATAGAGAATATGGTCCAATGATTTCACTCCCTTAACATTTCAAAAAGTGCAGAAAGAGTTATCCTGTAAACCACTTTGCACATGTTTGCACCTAACATAGTTCAGCTTGGGAGGAGTAACATTCATTGGGTATTTTTTCCAAATAGTTTGTAAGTGGAGACTATTACTGTATGGAAAGAAAACCTTTCTTTTGGAGAAAACCAGGGCAGTGAAAACTCATCTGCCTGGTACAAGATTCCCCTACTTAGACTCTAAACCAAACCAGATAAACCATACACTTCATAAAATACCTCTTTATACATTACCTTTACGTCCGCATTATTCTGTACCGCCTACCTTACCCCCAGTTTTCTTTATCATTAGAAACTATACTTACTGTGATAAATAGAAGCTTTCTGTGTATCCTTTCATTTAGGTTATGGCAGTTTTTTTTAGGTTCCATTTTTATTCAGTTTTAGCATTCCATTTCTGTAAGCCATCGGAATTTCCCCTGGACTGATTTGTAATATGTTTGGTGTTTGCTAGCAAATTCAGAACCTTTCCGTTTTTGTCCTTTCTTTGCATGGTATAAGGTCTAATTCCAGCATGATAGTAGCTGAAATGAAAAAGGCAACAAGAGAAGGCACTGGCTTACCTTAGAGCTAATCAGCCACTTCCCTCCTAGATAGAAAGAGAAATGGCATTTATTAAAGTAATTCATGTATTAATCTTTTTTCTCTTCTTGATTTTAAGTGAGAGATTTGTTCAAATCTTTGTGGGATCAAGATATTAAATGATAATTTAAATTTGCGTTACTAGTCATTGATGCTTCTTTAAATTGTGCAAAATGTTTTCATCATTGAGGTTGAAGTAGTCACATCCTATTTTCTTGACATTTAAACAGACAAAACAAACACAGGAATAAAATCAAATTAAGTGAATGATTAATCATTTTTATAAGGCTTAACATTTACTTAGTTTTGAGCTTTTGGATCTTGAATTTGTCTTAAAAAAACAAAAACCAAAAACCTCTAGATTTATCTTTAAAGCATATATCATCTTAAAATAGTAGTTTGGGGGCTTTTTGTTTTCTGAAGCATGTAAGTTGAGTAGTTAACCTCAGTTGGGTAATTAACCTATTGGGGTAATATTTTTTACTTTCAAAATGACTGTGGTCTGTGTTTCCACTCATCAGAATGAAAAACTCAGATGATATTTGGTTCAGTGCAGGTGTGGAGAAATACATACTCCACAGTTGCTTGGATTATGCGTTGGTACAACTCCAGAGGGAACTCTGGAGAGTACCTTATCCTTTGACCTAGCAATTCCACCTCTAGGCACCTATCTTGAACATCTATGTATAAAAGTATTCCTAGTGATATTATCTGTGATATAAATAGAAAAATACAAAAAATCATTATTAAGAGAATATTAAATAAATTATGATATATCCATATCCAGATATACCTCATTCTTTTCCAATAGCTGCTCTTAAAGAGAATGAAATACCTTTGCATGTACTGATAAGGAATATTCTGCAAGTTATCCTGTGAAGTGAAAGGAGCAGATAGTTTACTTCTATTTATGCTTCAAAAAGCAAAGGGTAGAGATGTGTGTATACAACTTCCCTCCCTCTCCTCCCCCTCACATCAACATGCATTCACACATCTAAAGACTGATGAATGAAAGGATTCAAAAGAATCTCTTGGCAGTATTTGTCTCTGGTGAATGGGACTAAGGATCTGGAATTGAAGCAGGTTTTTGTGTGTTGAGGAGGGGTAGCTTACTTTTTTGTGTGCTGTTTGAATTTTGTTACCATGTATGTATTATTTTTCATAATTAAGAAATTTTAAGTTAATGACCAAGTCTATTTTTTTAGGACTCAGCCCAGGAGAGTGTTATTACCCGAGATATTCACCGTACGTTTCCTGCACATGATTACTTTAAAGATACTGGAGGAGACGGCCAGGAATCGCTCTATAAGATCTGCAAGGTAAGACCCTCCCCCTCATTTTCGTCTAACTTATTTTACAGGGCTATATTTTAGGAACCCATCTTAAAGATTTTTAGATCCCCTGTCTTTATTTCTTATGTGCACTGCGCCGTGTTCTCTGCTTTGTGCTTATACTGCCAGCTCCTCAGTACTGAGTGCCAACAAAGGTGACTTTGGGGCTGCATGTTCTGTGCTGTCTTGTGAGGGAGGAGGCATTATATGGCTTTGCTGCTAACAAGAAAGGAACAGAGGGTCCTCTGAGGCTAGTGCAGAAAAGGCTCAGAGGAGTCCTGATGACTCTTGCCCATCTGACAGGATCATGTGGCAGTTGTCTCAATTTTTTGACAGTAGGCAGGAGTAAGAAACAGTGTGGTACTGTTTCTGAATACTGGCATTTTCTCTGATATTGGTTTTATGGTTTGTTTGTTTGTTTTAATTTCCCCAATACTGGACTTCCCATGCGGCTCACAGCATAACTTCTCTGATATTGTTGATACTCCGAGTTACGTCACACCGTATATCTTTGTGCCGTTTTTATGTCCCATTAGGAAATCTTTCTTCTCCCTCGTTATTAGTAGATGTGAAGAAGTCTCTTTCCTGATTTTCAGCAAATATGCTTTGCTTGGATTAAAAAAGAAAAGACTTTATTAGTAGAGAATTATTATCAGATTATTTACTTTCAAATTTATATTAGAAATGCAGAATGACATTTCAAATCGTTAATATACTATTAACTTATCCATATGAGTTGAGAGCAAAGACTCAAAATTGTGAAATTTCCATTAAACAAAGTTTTACCTTTTATCCTCAAAGTTAAGATCCTCTACAGAGTGTGGTGGTTATACTCAACATTTATCCTCACCTATGATTCCAGTAGAGATTATTGATGAATAGTGAACTACACTGGAATCTTGTAAGAATAGAGAGAATAAACAAACACCAAGGCTAATTTGTAAGGTTTAAGAATAATCTAATTTAGCCTTTTATTAAGTAGCAAAGATTAACCAGAATAGATAGTCAGAAATATACTCACATAGCACTATCACATTTTGTTTGTCCTTTTCTTTAAATGGCACCTAAAAAAGCACTTGCCTGCATATGCTAAAGTAGGATTGATGTTCAACTCTGCAAATGATGTACTTTAGGTCCTTCTTGCATGTTTGTGGTTTAGCCCTCTGCCTACTCCTGTCTTATCTTTTTTTTTTTTCTTTTCTCTTGATGTAGCCATTTTGGAGTATTATAAATGTACACATGGATCAGAAACCCATTTTTTTTGTGGGGGTATCATTTAGAGCTAGAAATGCATAACTAACTTAAAGTCTGAAAGTGTAGTGATTTCTGGAAGGTGATGCATCATCTAGTTTTTAAAATGCTAAAAACCATCAAACACCACAAAAAATGTATAATGCATTCATTATATGCTTGTAAAAGGAAAACATAATTATTTAAATTTTTTTCTATCTGTTTTGAAATTCTACAAGCTAATTAGCTTTTGGCTTGTGTAAGGATGATATCAAAATTTATATAGTTTCTAAGTTATTTAGAAAAGCCTGGCTTGTAGTACGGAACAGTGTTTTTCTCCCAGCATTTAGTGTATTTTCAGCCAATAATTAACTTTTCTCTCACACTTTGTGTGATTGCTACTAGATACTTTTTTCATGTAAGTAAAACAGATGCCTCCATGTGTTTGCAGCCTCTGACTTACAATTTTGCTTCATTGTGGTGAAAACAGTATTTGCCTTATTATATAAGATTTAGAGGGGAAATATATGAAACATTACTAAACAAAAAGATAAAAGTTAAATAATTAGTACAGTTAAGTAGTTGATACTCCTTGCTTTGATATTGCAGATAATAATCTTACTTTGAATTCACTAGAGATTATTTGTTAGTACATTCACACAGCTTTTGTAGCCATTTTAGATTATCAGTGTGTATTTTGCAACATGATGGCATAGTTTTAAAGCTCTTTCTGAGTAAAGAATATTATAAAAATGTAGCTCTAAGATACCTTATAATTGGTGAATATCTTAAATTGCACTAGATTTTGTCAAAATATGGAAAACCAAAGAATCATGTTAAAAACATTTCAGAATCCAAGGTAGTAAATAAAAGCTACTAAGGCTTTTAATATTGTACTAAAATATATATTACTTAGATATGACTTTACACGTCTCTGATAGTGAGAGCAGAGATGAATGCATCAGAAAAATGTTAGAGAAACCAACATTTGTTGGAGTCCTACCTTGTGGGCCACTTGGTTTGTGATTGACACAATTCCTTCTCCTCCTGGTCTGCTGTTGCTAGCAGTGCAGTGCTCATGCAGGGAAACCTCAGAGGGTAGTGATCATCACAGGTAGGGGGGCATACTTACAAGTAATTTAGAATTGAATATTCTTCTCAAGTTTGTGTATCCACTTTTCCTTTGCTTTTTGTATTCAGTTTGCGCCATGGGACCTTTATGACTTTTAAGGCCACTGAGTCTGGTCCACCTGTTCTGTCATTTGTATTTCTAGAATAATATCTAACATCATATCTCACACTCTTAGCAATAAAACTGGATTTCCATTCAGAATACCTTGCACAAGACTGAATAAACAGTAATAAAACCTTGACTTTAAATCAGCCAGATTGTTGTATATAAATAAAGACAATTTGGCTTCTTCTTTATCAGTTCTTATTCTTTTTTTCCCTTCTTAATCATTTTTGTCTTACTACACTGACCAGAATCTCCATTATAGTGTTAAAATGAATTAATGATAGTGGACATCCTTTGCCTTGCTCCTGATTGTGAAGGAAACGCATTGAATGATTTACCACTAAGAGTGGTGCATCTTATATCAGCACCACACATATAGAATTTTTTTAAATACAGGGCCTTCCACATGCTATAATAATTTCACATTTACAAAGTACTTCACTTATTATGAATTTCATTTTTCAATTTATTGAATATTTATTCAAAAAACAATAAATATTCATTTATTACCTCATTTATTTCTGACAACTCCTCAGAGCTGGAGTCTATTCTAGAAATATAATATGCTGTGCTCTTAAATTAAGACAGACATTATTAAGAGAATTTCAGTTAGAATAAATGTAGAAGTCAACTCTGGTTTCAAGGATACAAAAGTCTGCCTTTGTCGTTGAAAAGTTTTCCGTGACTTTGTTGAAATGAGGAATGATCTGAACTGTCAGATTAGAGGGAAGACTGTTAAAAACTCACTGTCATGTTTTAATGGCCCTGTCAATGTTAGTTTCTGCCTCTTAATATCTTTTTCAAAGTAGGAGGAAATCGAAATGGTTCAAAGATTCTTCTGTTGTCATAAATTTATGTGTGGAAGTGGAACTGAAAGTATAATAAGATTCGTAGGATTCTGGAAATGAGATTTGGGCTTACTTCCTTCCCTCCCTCCCTCCCTTGTTATTAGTTATGTCAATAATATATTTTTTTAAATAGTGTCCTTGAAAGGAGACAAAATATACCACCCCTCCCCAAGTAGCTTTAGCACCTTTCTAATTTACGTATGAGTTAAAATCTGGTTTTAGTTGGGAGACACGTTGGCATAGTTTAAAGGACTAAACATGAAGAGATCTGGTTCTGGTCTTGATTTCTCTTTAAGCAGATTTAAGACTTTGGGGAAATCACTTTTAAAATTTCCTTCTCAGTAAGAGTGTAGGATCTGATAAGACTATTGTCATTCTAATTTGCTCTGATTTTAAGTTTTTATTTTAAAACTTCTTCTAAAATCTAACATGTGAATGCTGAATTTAACAGTAAATTCCTATGTTAGGTACTAGCTCTGTCTCTCTATACCGTAGTTACAGAGGAGCATACTCTATAGCTCTGAGGTAATCACATTTTACTTTGAAAACTTTACCTGGCTTTCTGTTATTGTGTTTGAGCGTGTTTTTCATGCACACATTTAGTATTTTACTTCTAGATACACTGCTCTTTATAAGACGTAAGACCACTCGGTCATAGTAATTAGCTGAAATATTATTCGCAGTAGAATAGATTGAAGTGACTCTTGTGCAAATTTGAAGCATGTTACTATTTCAGATTTACTAGTTAGATCAACTGCTTTATATAAAAGAGGTTACTACTGTGAATTGAAAGGGAAGGACTGAATGTATTACAGAGGGATCCATACCTTTGTTCATCTGGGTTAATAGTTTGATTATATAATGGTTTGTAGAAGGACAAAAATAAACCTAACCCTTGTTTCATCAGTTATTTTTCTCAAAATAATATTGGATTTAATGTAAGAACTAAAGCATTTAAGGATTTATTTTGATACCAAAATAATAAGTGATCTGCTGCATGATTTTGAAGAATGCAGATGATCACTGACTCTTGCGAAATTATTTATATCGTTTTCTAGATCTAGATTTAGTTTTTTCTGGGACAGCCAGTACAAGATTGATTACCTAGAAAAAGACCAAGGACATACTTTGGGGGTCCCATAAAAGAAAAATGAGTTCATCTTTAATGATTGCATCTAGAATTTTATAACCTGAAATTCTATAAATAGTTAATTTCAGATGCATGTAAATTTGTATTCCTTTTTAAAAGATTATTTGAACTATATATGGGGAATGGGCAACTTAATTTCTTTAGTGCTTAAGGCCTTCAAAAGTTTTAATGAGACCCTCGGGATCTATCTTTTCTTTTCTTTCTTTGTTTCTTGGGCTGCACCTGTGGCCTATGAAAGTTCTCAGGCTTGGGATCAAATTGGAGCTGCAGCTGCTGGTCTGTGCCATAATCACAGCAATGCCATATCTGAGCCGCATCTGCAACCTACATCACAGCTCATGGCAACACCAGATCCTTTAACTGACTGACTGAGCAAGGCCAGGGATTGAACCTACATCTTCATGGGTACTAGTCAGTTTCTTAACCTGCTGACCCACAACAGGAACTCTGATCTTTGGGACTTCTAAGAGTAATAAATAGAAATTGGATATCACACTTAGAAATTGTGGCTTTTTCTTGAAGCTGCTTATAAAAAGGCAGAGTCTTCTTTTTTTCCAGTTTTATTGAGAAATAATTGACATATATCAGTGTATATGTTTAAGTACTTAAATGGCTTTTTAAAAAACATGACAAACATGCCATGTACAGATATTATAAAATGATTACCACAGTGGGTTTAGTGAACATCCATCTCATATAGATACAATGAAAAGAAAAGAAAACTGTTTCTCCTTGTGATGAGAACTCTTGGGCTTTCCTATCTATCACAGAGCAGTGTTAACTATAAGTTATCATATAGTATATCCATACTACTTATATATCTTTTAACTGGAAGATGAACCTTTTGACTGACTACCTTCCTCCAATTTCCTTTCTCCCCATCCCCACCTCTGCAAGTCTGGTAACCACAAATCTGATCTCTTTTTCTGTCGCTTTGGTATTGTGATTTCTTGTTTTGTTTGATTCCACATATAAGTGAAATCGTAGAGTGTTTGTCTTTCCCTTTCTTATTTATTTCACTTAGCATAATGCCTTCATGGCCCATCCGTGTTAGGCCTTTGATCTTTAGAAAGAATAGTTTCCTTAAAAATCTCTTTAGGTCTCACTAGTACCATTAAAATTTTTAATAAGTCTAACATTTAATATACATACAGTAAAGTGCACAAATATTGAGGATATAACTCAGTGAATTTTTACCAAGGGAACCACTACCGTGTAACCTTTATAGGACAAAGATAAAGAATTTTGCTGGCACTCTAGAAGCCTCCATTATTTTCCCTGCCAGCAATTACCTCCCCCAAAGGTCAACAGCGTTCTGATATCTATTACCATACATTAGTATTGCCTCATTTTTGAACTTTATTTATTTTTATTTTTATTTATTTATTTATTTATTTATTTATTGGTCTTTTTAGGGCCACACCTGCAGCCTATGGAAGTGTCTGGGCTAGGGGTTGAATCAGAGCTTCAGCCACTGGCCTACGCCACAGCCACAGCAATGTGGGATCCAAGCCACATCTGCAACCTATGCCAAAGCTTGTGGCAATGCCAGATCCTTAATCTACTGAATGAAGCCAGGGATTGAGTTTGCATCCTCATGGATACTAGTCGGATTCTTAGCTTGCTAAGCCACAGAAGGAATACCTGAACTTTATTTTTTCCCTCTAGTTTTATTGAGATATAATTGACATACAGCACTCAGTAAGTTTAAAGTGTACAGCATAATATTTGACTGACATCGTGAAATGACTACCACAATAAGTTTATTTTTTTGTCACAATAAGTTTAGTAAACAGTGAACATCTATCATCTCATATAGATACAAAATTAAAGAAATATAAAAAGGTATTTTTTGCCTTGTGATGAGAACTCTTAGGATTTACTCTCTTAACAGCTTTCATATATAACATCCTGCCTTCATCCAGTTCCCTTCCCCCCTGCCCCACCTCTGGCAATTACAGATCTGATCCTAAATTGTTTGTTTGAGTATAATTGACCTGCAACACTATGTTAGTTAATGTTACACAGCATAGTGTTTTAATATTTCTATCCATTTCAAAATTATTATCATGGCAAGTCTAGTTACTGTCTATCACCAGATGAAGATATTACATACTTAATGCCTATATTCCCCACACTGTCTGTTTTATATGTGTTACTTCTTTTGGATATTTTAAAAATTGATTCACATGAAATTATTTTGTTTTGTATGGTTTCTTTTGTTCTCATTATCTATGAACTTTACATTATTGTATGTGGCAGTAGTTCATTGTTTTCACTACTGTATAATGCAGTGTCACTGTATCACAATATAGTATCCATTCTACTCTTGGTAGGCATTTAGTGTTGTTTTCAGTTATGACTAATGCTGCTATGTATACTCTTGTATTAACAACAGTTTGGTGCTCATATGTATGCATTTCTTTTAGTATTTACTAGGAATAGAATTTCTGGGTCAAAGGATATGGACATGTTCACCTTTGGTAGATATTGCCAAACAGGTTTTCAAACTGTAACCATTTACATTTCCAACAGCAGTGTATAGGAATTCCAGTTGCTCCTTATTTTCACCAAAATTTGATAAACTTAAATTTTAACCATTTTGGTAGATGTTTAGTGGTATCTCATTGCGGTTTCATATGCATTTTCCCTTATGACTGCTGAGGATCAGCGTCTTTTCATTTGCTTATTGTCTACCAGGATAACCTCTATCATGACAAATCTGTTTGTCTTTTGCTCATTTTTACAATCAGGATTTCTGTTACTATTTTATAGGAGATTTTTTGTATACCCTGGGTGTGAATCTTTTTTTAGATCTATATATATTGCAGCTATCTTCTCTACAGCTTGCTTTTTCACTCAGTAGTATCTTTTGATGAACAGAAACTTAATTTCAAAGAGGCCAGATTTATCAATCTGTCCTTTTGTGCTTAGTATTAATGTTTCCTGTGTAAGAAATATTTGCCTAATCCAAGGTCAAAAAGATATTCTCCAATGTAATCTAGAAATGCTATTCTTTTGCTTTTTACATTGAGGATTATGATCCATCTACAATAGATTTTTGTACAAGGTAGAAATCAAGGTTTATTTTCTTTCTATTTGTATCTCTAGTTGGTTCAGCATTATTTTTAAACAACCATTCTCTCTCCACTGTATTGCTGCAACATCACTGTCAAATATCAGATATTTGTATACATGGGTCTGTGACTGGATCATTCTTTCTTTTTTCCCTAATTCTGGCTTTCTTTTTAATTTCTTTTTTGCTGTTAAATATATTTTATATGTAACATTGCATAAATTTAAAGCTTACAACATATTAATTTGATACACTGATATATTGTAATATGATTGTTGTTGTGTTGGTATTTAGCACCTCTATTACATTACAGAATTATCCAATATTTTTAGGGACTGGGGTAATTTTTAGTCTTGGCAACTTTGATGAATATAATATTGTTGTCTATATTCATTATACTGTTCATTAGATCTCTATGGCTTATTTACTACTCATTGAAGTTTGTCCTCTTAAAGAGCATCAATCTTATCTCCCCACACCACACCTCACCCCCTGGTAGCCACCATTTTACTCTATTTTACAAGCTTGACTTTTTTAGATTAAATGGATAAGTGATGTAATACACAGTTGTCTTTCTCTGACTTATCTTGCTTAGCATACTGTGCTCAGCATTTATTTGTGTTATCACCCATGGCAGGATATCCTCCAAAGTCATGGCTAAATAACATTCCATTACTTGTATATGTAACATTTTTTTAATCCATTCACTCCTTAATGGGCATTTAGCCTGTTCCCACATCTTGGCTATTGTGACTAATGTTGCATAGGAGTACATATCTCTCTTGAAAATAGCTGTTTTCATTTTTGGACCATTCTATTCCATTGATCTATTTATCTCTCTTTGTACCAATATCACACTATTGTAATTGAAATAGATTTACAGTAAGTCTTATTATCTGGTGGTGTTGAGCCTAAAACTGTTCTGTTTCCAAATTGTTTTTACTGTCTTGGTCCTTCATAGGTCTGTATTTTAGAATCAGCTTGGCAGATTTTTGAGGGGAAAAAATACCTAGTGGATCTTGATTGATATTCATTGAAGCAATAGTTCAGCACTTTTATTAGTTTTTTCAGAGCCAATTTTTGCCTTTGTTGATTTTATCTGTTGTATATTTCCTTTCTCTTTCATTGATATCTGCATTTCTTTCTTTTTTTTTCTTTTTCAATAAGACTCCATGTGTTAAAAAAAGATACCAAACGTGGATATCACCTTAAAAATTTCCCTAATGCCCCTTTGCAGTCAATACTCCTACCCCTATCTGACCCCAGGCAATCCCATTACCTTGTTTTTCTATTGCATATTAGTTTTCATTTTATATAATTTAATATAAATTAATCATACAGTATGGACTTCTGCTTCCCTCTAGCTTAATGCTTTTGAGATTCATTCATGTAATTGAGTGTTTCCATGTTCTATTCTTTTCAATTGATGAGTGGTATTCCATTGCAACCTCAATGACTTTGATGTCGTATTTTATTATTATTTGGTTTTAAATATTTTTTTCATTTCCATAGTGATTCCTTTGATCCATCATATTTGGTAATTTCTAAATTCTTTTTTTAGTATTGATTTCTAGCTTAATTTCGCTATGGTTGAAGGATATGCTCTGTATGATTTTAAAACTTCTGAAATTTGTTGAGACTTGCTTTATGACCTGAACATGTCCTATTTTGGTTTTAATATATAAACTTTGTAGTCATGTTTTTCTTATTTTCTTTATAGTTACTGGTTTTTTTTTTGTTGTTGTGTATTTTTTTTTCTATCAGTTAGAAATTCCCAACTATGATGTTGAACTTGTTTTTCCTTTTAATTTAGCCAAGTTTTGCTTTGTGTGGTTCGAGGCTATATTATTAAGTGCATACAAATTTAGTATTGTTATGTCTTCATATTGAATCCTTATTAACATTATAAAATGTCTTTCTTTTTTTTAATTATTTCCCCAATACAATTTTTTTTCTACTGTACAGCATGGTGACCCAGTTACACATACATGTATACATAAAATGTCTTATTGTTAGTTTGTACTTCAGTATGAGTATGGCCACATTAACTTTATTTTGCATTGTGCAGCTTTTAATGTCTTTTCATTTTCAGTTGAATCCACATATTTAAGATGTGTTGTATTTAAGCATCTTATAATAGAGTTTTTAACTCTCTCTATAATCTTAACTTTTTACTGGGGTAGTGAGTTTACTTAATAAACGTACTTTCATTTTATTTTAAACTTAATATTTCACTATTTCTGCTCTATATTTCTCATCTGTTACTTTTTTTTTCCCTCTTTCTTTCCATTTTCCATTTTACACTGTGTAACTACTGGTTATGCAATTTTTGTAATTTTGGTAGTTATCCTAGAGATCACAACATGGATTCTTTGCCTATTAGATTCCACCTTAAATAAATACATCAATTACTTCTAGGATAATGCAAGAACGCTATATCTGTTTAACTTCATATATTACTTTTTTGCTTTTAGTCTTATTATCGTCATGTTTTAATTATGTTCATATATCAATTGCCCCCAAACACACACATAGAACATTATTTTTTGTGTTTTAAACTGTCAGTGTTAATTTAGACTTACTCACCTATTTCTGTTCTTCTGCTCTTCATTTCTGCATTGCTTGCTTCCATCTGGGATCATTTTCATTACGCTTGAAGAACTCTTTTATATTTCTTTAGTGAAAGTCTGCTGGTGAAAATTCTTTCATTTTTTTATTTTTCTGAGACCTCATCATTTTGTTTTTATTTTGGAAAGATATCCCTCCCCCTTCTTTTTTGCTTTTTAGGGCCACACCCACAGCATATGGAAGTTCCCAGGCTAGGGGTCAAATCAGTGCTGCACCTGCCAGCCAGCACCACAACCATAGCAATGCAGGATCTGAGCTACATCTGCGACCTACACCGTAGCTCATGGCAACGCCAGATCCTTAACCCACTGGGATCCTTAACCCAGGGATCCGAGCCATGTCTGTGACCTACACCACAGCTCACAGCAACACCGGATCCTTAACCCACTGAGCGAGGCCAGGGATTGAACCCGCAGCCTCATGGTTCCTAGTCGGATTCGTTAACCACTGCACCACGATGGGAACTCCCCATCTGGGTATTTTTTTTACTAATCCTTTCTTCAACCTATTGACTTCTTAATTTTGGTTATTTTATTTTTCAGTTCTAGAATTTCCATTTGATTCTTTTAAAAAATAGATTCCTCAGAACTACAGTGAGGTACCACCTCACACCAATCAGAATGAGCATCATTAAAAAGTCTACAAATAATAAATACTGAAGGGAATGTGAAGAAAAGGGAACTCTCCTACATTGTGGTGGGTGCAACCACTGTGGGAAAGAGTATGGAGGTACTTCAAAAACTAAAAATAGAACTACCATATGATCCAGCAATTCCCTTCCTGGGCATATATCCAGACAAAACTCTCATGCATCCCCTCCTTTAAATCACTCATTTCACATTTTATGTTTTAGAGGAATTGTCTAATTCTTCTTTATTGCCAAGGTTATGTTTATAGCTATTCAGAGCATCAAATGCATACTTAAACATATACATATACATATAAAGAAATTTGAGCAATCCAGAGTTGAACAGCTTTACCCATGTGTGTGTGTTGAGGAAGGCATTAACTTCATCCTTAGCTTGTGCTTAAATATTTCAAAAACATTTTTTATATTTGCTAATATCACTAAAGCTATACGTTAGGGATTGTTTGGGGGTTTTTTTGTTGTTATTCTCTTTAAGACGTGTATTAATAGGTTAGGCTTTCTATAAATCCGAGCTCAACCGGGAAGATATAACGTTATTTTAAATATGGAGTTTTGATCTGAAACTGTAACAATGAAAAGGTCAGATTTGTGAAGCTGGAGTCCTGGAAAGAGAATGAGTGTTTGTAATGCACTTGAGAGTGTCTGGAGAGATTTTAAAAATTTCTTTATGTGCTTAGTTCCATAAGAGCTTTTCTTGAAATAGCTTTGTAGTTTCTGTGGAGCCTGTGGTCTTTCAACTGACAGGCTAATTGAAGCCATCGCACCATTATTAGAATAAAGAAGAGAAAGAGTAGGATTATGAGGATGATAAAAATGTATAAAATTAGAATACAGGGATTAGTGTATATCCTGTGGCTTTGATTATACTCATTCTTTTTAGAAAACATTTTTCTTTGAGGAAAAGGAGAAAAGTAAGATACTTTTTAAAATAGAGAGAAAAGGGAAAACTAACCTGCGAAGACATACACAAAGAACCTTTAAATAAAATGCTACTCATGATGCCTCTTGAATTTATGGTATTTCTCAAAATAGAGATCTGTTTCTATACCAGATTCAGATGCCTTAAATATCCTAAAGAATACACTCTCAGTTATTTCTGAGTTAATTAGTTATAGAATTACGGGCACTTATTTCCTGTTTACTAATTGTTAGGCAGTTGGCAATATCTTTATAGCTTTGAAGCCTCCTCCTTAACCAACCTCTTCCTGCGTCTTTTAAAGACCTTGGAAGGGTGTGAATCTGAATTGCTCTCCTCCTCCTTCCCATCTGTCGAAATCTTAGTTGCCCATTTCCCTTGTGAAGCTTGTTCTACCCACTTCTACTCGCAATGATTTACAGATTAAAAATACTCTGAAAATTTAGGTTGTTATGGATTATGTTTTGAACATTATCTGATTAATTTCACTTAAGTATTTTTTGCACTATGTCCAGTCTTTGAGCAAATAGGCTATCACTAACATTTTCTTTTTCTTTTTCCCAGAGAGCAGCATGCAGTACTAGTTCTCCGGTATCAATATAATTAAATCTATAGTCTTGACTTGACGAAACTGACTGTCTTATTCCATTTCCTATAAAAGCTTATCACCAAGATAGGATTAAATGTGTACAAAAATGTATTAGGGTAAATGTCTGTGAGAGAAAATGGGAAGGAAGCTGTGGGAGCCATTGAACCACAGTGATACTGTGACCCAAAAGGAAGAAGAGAGGAAGGAAGGTTAGATGTAAGTGTCTTAGACTCTAGCGCACTTCTAAGGAAGGTTTGGCAAGGCCACTGGGGTTACCTGTTAGTTCCCACTTGTCTCAGAAGCTTTCTTGTCTTAGTGTTCTTGCTGTGCTCACTCATTAATTAGGAGAAGCCCATGGCAAGTGGGTCTAGTGCAAAGATAGAGATGGAGCTTCAGGCACAGCAGTTGGGACCCTTGGTCACTATTGTTGTTGGAGGCCTGAAAGGTACATTTTCATGGTCACAATACAGTTATCTTAGATGAAAATTTAATATATGTAAACTCTAAAAGGGCTCTCTATTTCTACCATTTCCTTCCTCTGTAAAGTAATTTTATTCATGAAAATTATCCAGGTTGAACTCCTTCAGAGCATGGATGCTGCTTTTCTTTATTTTGCAGAGTTCCATCGTAATGTCCTTTCTGTACCATTTTTTAAAAATCAAAAGCTTGAGAATGTAAACTAAACCCTCTGAGTAATTTACCATAATCACACAGTAGTTTCTTTAATAGGGACATTAAAAAAATTTTTGTAAAGAGGTGGTGTTGTTTTACATTTCCTTAAAAAAAAAAAAAAAAAAAAACCTGTGAGCGTATCAGTTCACTTTGAAATTGTTGCCAAGGGCTTTTTTAAAAAGGTGTTATATAAAAGGGAACTTACATCTAGGAATTTTGCCAGCACTGTTAGATAAGAAAATTGCTTTGTGAGTGATTATTTGTGAATATATCTAGTCATACACATTTATCGTCACCAGTGTTTAGATTATTTCATATCAGTGAAGCTGTTTTTAGAGCTTATGTTAGTACTTTCCTTTTTATCATCATATAGAACAAATTTAAAAACCTATTTTAAGCTCCAGGTTTTTATTATTAGAATCAACAGACACAATGATCCTGTCAAATTTGTTTATATATGTGTATGTATATTTTCATGTTTCCATATATTTTTTAAACAATCTTAAACTTAGAGTTGCTGGTACAAAATTTTATTTTCCTGTACTATTTGAAGGTGATTTGCCAACACGATGCCACATCACTCCCAAATACTTCAGGATGCTTTCTAACAAGCAAGAATATTCTACCTCCTAACTTTAATACAACATCCAAATCAGGAAACTAACATTGATATGTTGCTGCCACTTAAGCCTTAGTCTTTTTTCAAGTTTCACTAATTTTTCAAATATTATCCTTTATAGAAAAAAAGAATCTAGTTCAGATTTCAGTTTTCATGCCTTCTTGATCTCCTCTATCTGGAACAATTTCTTACTCCTTTTTTTTTTTTCTTCATTTTATTGACGTTGGTGCTTCTGAAGATTATAGACCAGTAATTTTTTTAGAATGTTGCTCAATTTGATTTGTCTGATGTTTCCTCATGGTTAGATTTAGGTCATACGTCTTTCGCAGAAATAGCATAGAAGGAATGATTTAGTGTCATTTCTTCCTTGAGAGTAGCACACAGTTGTGGCTTTTCCAGTTATTGATGATGATCACTTTGATTACATAAAAAAAGATACTATTTACTAGGCTTCTCTGCTATGAAGCTGCCCTTTTTTCCCTTTGTAATTAGGATTTTATGAGACAATTTGTCACTATGTAAATATCCCATTCCTTATCAGACTTTCCATTTATTTATTAATTATCATACTCAAATGGACCCTTGAGTCCTCATTTTATTCCAGGGATTATATTCTCTTACTATCATTACTTATTTTGGTGCTCAGATTGTCTTCAATTAGATTTTAAAGATCTTCAAGTGATAGACATACTCTTATCACTCTTAGACCACTGCCTTTCTTTCTGGCTTAAAAAGATGTTCCAAGCTTTTTTTCTCTGTCCCAGTTCTATAATTATCCATTTCTCCAAGGAGCCCAGTTTTCTCTAGTCAAAAATGGTAAGAAACCAAGATCTGTATGTGAGGTGTATTCACCGCTATTGGGGTTTCATTGCCTACAAGTCATCTCCGTGGACAGGTCTAGTAATGTATGTATATATAAATATATTTGGGTATATTTAAGCACACAAACATACATTTGCATCCATTTTTTGAGATATAATTCACATACCATAAAGTTCACCCCTATGAGTAAGTCGCAGTTTAGTGGTTTTTAGTATATTCAAAAGGTTATGCAACCATCACCACTATTTAATTCTAGAACATTTCCATCACTCCAAAAAGAAACACTATATCCATTAGAGGTCACACACTGGAGTTCCCGTTGTGGCTCAGTGGTAATGAACCTGACTAGTATCCTTGAGGATGTGGGTTTGATCCCTGGCCTTGCTCAGTGGGTTAAGGATCCAGCATTGCTGTGAACTGTGGTGTAGGTCGCAGATGCAACTGGGATCCCATGTGGCTGTGGCTGTGGCTGTGGCATAGGCCAGCAGCTGTAGCTCCTATTTGACCCCTAGCCTGGGAACCTCCATATGCCACAGGTGTGACCCCAAAAAGAAAAAAAGAAAAAAAGAAGTAGTCACACCCCATGATCCCTGATTTCAGCCTTTAGTAGTCATCAGACTTTCTGTCTCTATAAATTTGCGAGGTTTCTTGTTTTTTTGTTATCGTACTTTGGTTGGTAACTTTTGTGAACTAATTCTGTAAAGTCTATATTCTTTGTCATGTGTGGCCACTGAAATCTCTGCTTTGTGGTCAGCTAATGATTGGACAGAGGTTTCCTTAAATGGCTATAACCAGTAAGTTTCCCAGTCTTTGCCATAGGGCTCTGTGTATATGTTTGAGTATGCCTTTATTACTCACCCAGCCAGTTGACAATTCTGTCTTGCCTTCAGTGACTGCTTGTGCAGACTCTCAAGATCAGCCAGAGGTGAGAGCTTAAAGCCTTCTCAGGCCTTTCTTGAGCATGCACAAAGCTTTGGGAATTTCTATAGCCTTTTGCATGGATATGGCCTTTCTCAGAAAGGTGTCTGAGTCTTTCATAGCCCTCATGAATCTTTTCCCCCAGCTTTTCCTTTTAAGCTTTTTGATTCATCTCTTATCTGCTCCAAATTTTATCTATCACCTCAAGCAGTCAAAAAATTAAACAATTGTCTGTAATTGGTTTTGGTAAATGCCCCTGGGGAAAAGGCTTTCATACTGAGTGAATCTTTGGGGAACCACTAAACAGGTCAAATAATGACAATTCTCTGGGGGTGATTCTTTACAGGAACTCTAACCCCATTTTTGCTCCCTCTGGTGGCTGCCAGGCCATTTGTTTTCACTGCAAATGCGGGTTGTTAGTTTTCAAGGTCATGTTGCTGCAGAGCAGAGGATGGAACTATGGCAAGTTAAAAATGCCACAAAGGTCCTTGTTCTTAGCAAAATTCAGTTGTTTTTCTGGAATACATGTTCTTTGGGCTGCTGCAAACCCTTTGGTCAATATCCAGAGCTCTGGGAAAAGTTGATGGTAACAATTTTTCTTATTGTTACAGAGAAGCACATTTTTGGATATCCTTACTCTACCTTTTTTTGTTTGTTTGCTTGCTGATGATACTGCCCTCATTCATTTTTATATCTGTTTATTTGTGTTGAAAACCATGAATTCATAGTAATACTTCCAATTTTGATCCAACCCAGAGGATTGATTCTAGTCTTCATCATTCCTTTATTTGTAACTCCTTTCTCTGACAGTGAGAAACCCAGCTGCCAGCATCTTTAAAACATTTATCTGTTTGATCAACATTGCAGGATGTAACCCATCTCCCATTGCTTCTGCCACTTCTCTCTTGCACAAAAGGCCTCCTTCCCATGGTCAGGATGTAACACCTCATGCCAGAATGTCACCCTGCATGTACTGCTCTTCATCCTGTCAGCCACTGATTCCCCATTTTTGGCCACCACTTCCCCACATTGATGGCCTTGTCATCCTGGCCAGGCCACCCCTCTCTGTATCTGTGTTGCTCTGCCTGTTGGTTTCAGGAAGGAAATGGTAGCTTAATGATATTTTAAAGATGAAGTTTATTATCCTTTCTGTCTTTCTTGAGTTTTATTTGTGAGGGTTTATTATAAAGATTTATTAGACTTGCATTGGCATATTTGGTTTCAAAAAATTTTTAAAAAGGGGGGTACAACTTACATCTCTAAAGAAATAGGTGGGTAGTTTTTTGTTGGTTTTTTTTTTTTTTTTTTTTTGCGTCTGTGGAAAACTGATCATTTTCGAAAGGTCCAAGAATCTAAGAATCTGTAAGAATTTTAGAATTGAGTAAAACCCCATTCAGACAACTTCATATTCTTCTGATGATGGCTCAAATGATATATTTGGGAAAAGGACATGGTAATCCTTGATGTCATTGCTACCATTTCTTAAGCACTTCACTATGTGCTGGACACTGTTTTTATTTCTCAGATAAGTGTATGTGTTGTTTTCTATTATTACCTTTGTGTTATAGATGAAGATATTTGCTCCCATTTATCACAAAAGGCCTCAAAAGATTTGTCTGTATGTGCTATAATCAAGTCTTCCCTACACTTATATCAATCAGGATTGTTCACCTACATCACTGTACTGAAAACGGTCTGGTCAGAAAACAAATGTATTCCAGACCATAAAGTATCACCACAGTCTTTTCTACCTCAGTTAATAGTAACTCCCTCCCCCAGTTGCTCAGTTAGAAACCTTCAGTCATCCTCACCTCTCCTTTCTTTCTCTTACACTGCATGTTGAGAAAAAGACAACTGCTACCTATCCCCAGGAGCAGCAATCTCAGGGTGTCAACCCACTGCGTGGTTTGCAGGTATTGGGATTATTAACAAAGGCATAACTTGCACAGACTCTGGAAGGAACAGTGCTTTACTCTCACAGAAAAGAGAGCAAGGTCAGCTTCAGTAGTCCCCTAGAACGAACATGTCTTAGCCCTCAGGCAGTAATTGCAGGGAGATGGGCTGCACACACCCCTCTTGTTCTGCAGGGAAAGGCCACATTCCCTTCTCACCGAGAACATAGATAACAGTGGGCTTGGCCAGATACCATGTGCTACACTCACTTAAGGAGAACAAAGAAGCACACAGCAAGCCTGGGAACAGGGAAAGATACTCCCAAACAAGGCAGTAAGCCCAGCACAAGCTGTGAGGGCTCCTTGTCTCCATATGAGGAAACCTTCCGGGCCTACAGCATATTTTATAACATGCAGAGTTCAACAGGCTGTGCATGGCTGCTGGTCCCAATACCACACATCTAATCCATTAGAAGTCTTTTTGGCTCTGTCTTCAAAATATACCCAGAACCTGATTCTTGCCACCCCTACCACTGCAGCCACCCTGGTTTAAACTATAATCACCTACCTGGTCTTTCTGCTTCCAGTGGCTTTTTGTATTATTCACTGTAAAAGCCAAAGTCTTTATGCTTGTCAAGGCTGTAATTTCTTTTTCTTTCTTTTTTTTTTTTTTTTTGGTTTTCTTTATTTATTTACTTATTTTTTAATTTCCCCAATATGTTTTTTTTTTCAATTTCATGTATTATTATTCTTTGCAACATTCACTGAGCCCCAGCCATACATGCCACACTTATTCACACGTCAGAGCCCTTGCACTGGCTGTTTTCTCTGTTTTGAACAGTCTTCTCCCAGAGATCTATGTGGCTTGTTCTTTTACCTCCCTCAACTTGTTATTCACGTGGTATGGCTGGCCCTAACTACCCTACTTAAAACTGCAGTTTCCTCTTAGCTCAGCACTCCTTTCCTGATTTGCTTTTTGCCACCACACTTACTACTTTCAAGCATATATATGTATGTTTGTATTTATTTATTTAGGCTGTGTCTTTTTCCACTAAAGTATAAAGCTTTTTTGTGCATTTTGTTCACTGCCTAGACCAGTCTTTCACAAAGTAGGCTCTCAGTAAATATTTGTTGACTCAAAGGAATTGAAATTTAGGGAATTTAAATATTCTGGTAAATGGCAAAACTAGATTTGAAGTATTTGACATTCAGATCCACTATTATAAAAATTTCAATTTTTAAACAATCAGTGATTTTTAGAGCACTTTACTATTAACAAGTTATTGTCCTGGGGACTGTAGTTAGGGGCTAATTTTGTGATTTCAGCTAATCTGTGAACCTTATAACCATGATGTTTTCATGGTAAAACGTATGCTGAGTTTCAAAGAAAATAGTGGTAAATGAATGGTTCATCACTGCGGGTTACCTATACTGAATAGTAAAGAAATCAGAAAACATGGTATTGATAAATAGTCTTAGGGGAAAAGGAATATAATGAGCAATATTGAGTACTAAATATTTTTTAATAAAAATAGTGATTTATAACCAAATCTTAAAACTCTAAATTGTAGTGTGGGAATACATTCACATTGTTTGATTTTAGTTTAATTCTGAATATGAGTGTGTGTGTGTGTATCCAAAATTATATCATCAAGAAGATATGTAGACATAAATAGATATAGATATTGATCCAAGAGGAATTGATACACACACACAAAATCAATCCTCCTTGTTCATAGGTTCCATATTTGCAAAGTCACCTACTTGATAAGATTTATTTGTAACCCCCAAATCTATACTCTTGGTGCTTTTGAGGTCATTTACTGGATGTGCCTGTGCACACAATGTGGAAAAATTTGAGTTGTCCAATGCATACATTCCAAATTCAGATCACACTAGGTAATGCTCTACCTTTTTGTTTCAGCTCTCACACTGTAGACAAGTGTTTATTTTTGCAGTGTGGTTAGTGCCACATTTTTGTGCTTTTGGTGATTTTGGTGTTGGTTATTTGCTGTTTAAAATGACCCCCAGGTGTAATGCTGAGGTGCTATCTACTTTCCTGCTAAGCACAAGAAAGCTGAGATGTGCCTTATGGAGGAAATACGTGTGTGTGTGTGTGTGTGTGTGTGTGTGTGTTAGATAAACTTTGTTCAGGCGTGAGTTATAGTGTTGACTGTGATTTCAGTATTAATGAGTCAACAATAAATATTAAATAAGATCTTTAAATGGAAACTCACATAACACAAGATTATATTGATCAGTTGTGAATATGTTATAACTGGAGGCTTGCAGAAGGCTAATACACTCTATCGCCTAGGAACAATGATTTAATGTCTGCTAATCCAGTATTTGCAGAAATTTCACAGAATGTAACTACTGTAAGTAATGATCTATCCTACATACATACAGTTTTCTCCAAGAAGAGTAATTTTCATTGTTTGTCTCTTTCACTATTTTAATCATTATATTAAATTCCAGTGAAGCTCAGTGTGAGTCTTTCATATATTTATATTCCAGAGATGTCACCCAAATTGAAATCCTAATGCAAACCATTGAATGACATGTTACTAAGTAATTTTTTAATATAATTAAAATTTTTAAATTATGAAATGTATCATACACTCAAATGAGTAAACATAATTTGTATTTATGATTTTTACATACAGTTTAGGAAATATAGTATTACCAATATCTTTGAATTGCTCCAGGTGCTTCTCTCAGATTCACTGTTCCTGCACCAGAGTCAACCAATATTCTAAACTTTGTGATTGTCATTCCTCTGCATTCTTCTTTTTTTTTTTTATAACGGCTGCACCTATGGCATGTAGAAGTTCCCAGGCAAGGGGTCAAATTGGAGCTGCATCTGCAACCTACAATGTAGCTCGTGACAACGCCAGATCCTAACCCACTAAGCAGGCCTGCATCCTCATGGAAACTATGTTGGGTCCTTAACCCGCTGAGCCACAATGGGAACTCCTGCATTTTTTAACTAAAGCTATCTCTTGTTAGTATATGAATATTGATTGAATATAAAGCAAAAAGAAAAATGTATGTTTTATCATTAGATGTTACTGTTACTCACCTAAACTCTGCCACATATGTCAGTATTGTTAAGATCTAGAGACTGCACGGTGACAGTAGCTAAGGCCTTGAGCTCTGGAGCTGGGTCTTAAATTGAAGATGGGAGCTGCATGAGTTTAAATTCTGGTCTGCTGCTTACTAACTGAGTGACCTTACACAAGTTGTTTACCATCTCTGTGCCTCAGTTTCTTCTTCTATAAAATGGGGATATTAAGAGTACTTACCTCAGAGGTTGTTGTAAGGGTTCAGTAAAATATATATATATATAATTATCCATAGCAATCAATAGCAGTTATTAATTAATAAATTTTATTGGCTATTTAACAATTTAAAAATTACTGCTTAAAAGCTACTTGCTTTTTTGAGTACTAGATTAAATAATCTTTTCTTTAAATGTTATCCTAATTTCTTTTAGACATCCATGTGTTTTAATGATTCTTGTCATTCTTTGAGCTCTTTTCATTTGGCTTATTGTGGCATTACTTAAAAACAGTCTGTCCTTGGTATCTCTTTTTTTGTTTCTCAGATTATTTGAGAACAGCTTTCCTTTTAGTTTGTAAATTAATTTATTCCACATATTTTATATTTTCTTTTTTTCTACTTAACATACTCTAGGGGCTACTGGTGCCAAGAGCAATAAGCCAAAAGCTGTTCTATTTCATTATTTGTTTGTTTTGACCTCATGTTGGCAGAAGTTCATTGTAGTGATAGATAAAACAGTTTGTCTATCAAATAAATGCTTTATATAAATGTCAAGCTCCTGTTGAAGTGACTGAGTTCGTATTTCCTCTTCTCAGTGTTGTTCTTAGATCTGTGTTGAATCATGAGACAGCTCACTATTTAGGTTAGAGTTTGGAGAAACACTTAACATATCCTGGTTAAAACTTGTGGACTCAACTACTGTGTACTGATAGCCAGTAAATCAGTAAATATATCAGTACTTCAGCAGTACCAAGAAACTAAATGGGAATCTGTTTTAGAAGTCTAATCCCTGCTTGCATGCCCATCTAGCAGCTTTTCTGTCTTGTTAGAGACCATCTTCTGACTTCCTTTTCATTCTTCTTGTGAGTCTGAGCATCCTTCATCCTCATCTACAAGAGTGATTGTCCGATAAAATAGTACTGTATGTTGCCTACTCCTGGGACAAAAGAGTACTATTCTGTATCTCCTGTACCAACCTGGTAAAGGTGACTTTGTATGTGAGAGTGTTTTAGGAGAAAGAAGATTGTAGATAAATCTTTAAAGAGTCTAACTGTAAGACTGAAAACTTTCCTTCATGATTTTAAGGTAATTCAAGAGCAGTGGTGGTTATTGTGTATTTTGGATAGGCAAGGAAGGTCCCACTGACCTGTGGAAAATTATTTGCAAAGTTAGCATCTCTGTCATTGTGTAGCAATTATTCATAAAGAAAAACAAGTCAAGTGTTTTCCATGTTAATTTTAATAAGAACTTACATTTTATATGAATGTTAGCACCAAGATTAAACTTTAACAACTGTCTTGTGTTTTCATGTCTAAGTTCTAGCCTACAGTCAATATGTTAATAAATGTATTACATAGAGAAATTAAAAGTTTTCCTTTGCTAAACCCAGAAGTTATGGATTAAAAAATATTAAGTTACCCTCACTCAGATGGTCATTTCTTTTGAGGGTATGGAGTCTTATTCTCCACCTCTTTTGAACCCAAGCAGAAGATGGGTCCTCCTGTCTTCCATGGACCCAAACAGTGATAATTCTGTACACAGTCTAAGTGAATGTCTTAGTCTGTTCAGGCCACTGTTACAAAAATACCACTCACTGGGTTGCTTAAACAATAGACATTTATCAGTCACAGCTCTTGAGTCTGGGAATTTCAAGATCACAGTACTGGCCAATTTGGTGTCTGGTGAGGGCTCACCTCCTGGTTCATAGACAGCCATCTTTTTGCTGTAGCCTTACATAGCAGAAGAGGCAGGGGAGCTTTTATGGGTCCCTTTCTAAAGACACTAATACAATATGTGAAAACTCTAATTCATGGCCTAATCGCCCCTAGTGGCCCCACCTCAAAATAATTTTACTTTGAAGATTAGGTTTCAGCATATGAATTTTGGAAGAACACAAATATAATAAAGGTATAAAGAATACAGGCTTTGTATTCTGAAATGTTAGGATTCAAATCCTAGCTCTAGCTATGTGACTTTGTCCAAGTTAATTACCCTCTCTAAATATCACTTTTCTTATTTCATTTTGTGAGGATTAATTGAGAATGTGGAAAAGCATTTAGCACAGTGTTTGGCACATAATTGGTCAAGCTCCCTTGTGCCTTTAACTTGCATGCCTTTTCTCTTCAGCATGCCTAAAGAATATCTATATTCTTCCTTGAAGAATGTGAGATGAACCTTGCAGCAATTCTGGTCACATCCTCTTCTTTGAGATTAGCATCACCTTGTCTGAGATACTTCCCTTATCTTTATCTCTACTTCTTGCACTAAGACATGGTTACCAACCCTTTCCCTCTGAGCTTTTATACATCCATCAGAGCTTTCCTCACTATGCACTTTTTCATTGTGCATGTGAAATTCTTCTACAAGATTCTGAGCTGAGAAATCCAGATTTTTATCTATTCAGACCAGAAGGAAGTGGCACAATATAGTCAAGGTTATGAAAGGCTGGAATTTACAACAATGAGTACTCAACAATGCTATTATTGGGATTGGAAGGAGAGATAAAAAGCTTTACAAACTAAAAGTTCAGCACACTAAACCAGCAATGTTAAAGGGAACTCTTTAACCAGAAAAGACCATAAATATAAATACAAAAATTACAAAAGGTAAAAATCTTGTCAGTAAAGGCAACATACATTAAAGTTAGTAAATCAACCATTTATGAAGCTAGTACAAAAGTTAAAAGAAAGAGGAGTTCTCGTTGTGGCGCAGTGGAAACGAATCCGATTATTATCCATGAGGATGCAGGTTCGATCCCTGGCCTCGCTCAGTGGGTCAGGTGTCTGGCATTGCTGTGAGCTGTGGTATTGCTGTGGCCATGGTGTAGGCCAGCAGCTGCAGCTCCAATTAGACTGCTAGCCTGAGAATTTCCATATGGCATGAATATGTCCCTAAAAAAAAAAAAAAAAAAAGTTAAAAGAAAAAAAATAGTAAAGTCATCTGTATCCATAAACATCTGTATCCAAACAAGAAAACATAAAATATTGTGTCAAAAACATTAAATGTTGGGGATGGGCAAGTAATAATGCATTCCGACTTGTGATCATCAGTTGTACATGTGTATATGTAGGTTGTTAGGGATGAATCTCGTGGTAACCACCAAGTAAAAACCTCTAATAGATACACATGCAAAGAAGATAAAGGAATCTAAGCATAACATAAAAATAGTCATCATGTCAGTGAGGAGGAGATTATAAAGTGTGCAGATGTCAAATAATTATGTAATATACCTGAAACTAACATAATATTATTTGTCAACTACATATCCATTGAAAACAAAAACAGAAAATACTAGTAAGTTGCAAATATCTATATATCTTATGTGTAGTACTACAACATGTATATTATTTTCATTAAAAATTTAGGTATGATTTACTTTTAATGAATCACAAATATTATGAACACCATTTCATTAATTTTGACAAATGTGGAGTTCCCATCGTTGCTCAGTGGGTTAAGAACCCCACTAGTATACCTGAAGATGCAGGTTCAATCCCTGGCCTCACTCAGTGGGTTCAGGATCTGGCATTGCTGAGAGCTGTATGCAGCTCAGATCTTGCATTGCTATGGCTGTAGTGTAGGCTGGCAGCTGCAGCTCCATTTCTACCTGGGAACTTCGATGTGCTGTGGGTACAGCCTTGAAGAAAAAAAAAAAAAATCTTTTTTTTTGACAAATGCATACACTTTTTTTTAAAATCTTCATGTTTATCCCTTTAGTGACTACTCTAATCATAGTTGATTTTTCTAATTTTTTACAATTTGTACTAGTTTATTAAGTGGTTGATCCACTATATATTTGCCTTTACTCATTGGATTTTTCCTTTCCTATGGATTCCTACTTCTTTTTATAGCGTTTTCCTTCCCACTTAAAAAGACCCATTTAATGTTCATTTTAGGCCAATTATAGTATTGATGAACTCTTAGTTTTTGCTTGTCTGAGTTCTTTATCTTTTCTTCAATTCTAAATGATAACCTTGCTGGGAGAGTATTCTAGGTTGCAGCTTTTTCTCTTTTACCACTTTGACTATATCATGTCATTCCCTTCTTACCTGCAAAGTTTCTGCAGCAAAGTCAGCTGATGACTTTATGGGGATCCCTTGTATACATACTCTGTTTTTCTCTTGCTGCCTTTAGAAGTCTGTCTTTATCTTTAACTTGCCATTTTAATTACGATATGTCTTGGTGTGAGTCTGTTTGAGTTCATCTTGTTTCGGACTCTCTGTACTTTCCGTACCTGGATATCTATTTCCTTTTTCAGGTTCAGCAATTTTTCAGCCATAATTTCATCAAATACATTTTCAACCCCCTTCTCTGTCTCTTCTCCTTCTGGGTCCCCTATAATGCAATTGTTGGTATGCTTGATGGCTCAGAGGTCACTTAAACTGTTCTCATTTTTAAAAATGCATTTTCTTTTTGATTTTCTATTTGGGTAATTTCCATTATTCTGTCTTCCAGATTGCTTATGTGTTCTTCTGTATTACTTAGTCTGCTTATAATTCCTTCTAGTGTGTTTTTTTCATTTCAGTTATTGTATTCTTCAGTTCTGATTGGTTCATTTATATCTTCTACTTCCTTATTAAAATTCTCACTGTGTTTATCTATTCTTTTCCCTAATTCAGCTAACATTCTTATTCCTAATACTTTGAGTTCTTTATCTGGCAAATTGTTTCTCTTTCATTAGTTGTTTTTTCAGGGATTTTCTACTGCTCTTTAAATTATGACAAATTCCTCTCTCTTCTAATTTTGCTTAACCTTCTCTGTCTCTATGAAATTGGGGATAATAGTTTACCTGTTGTAGTCTTGAAGAAGTAGTATTGTTTGGGGCATCCCAGTACAGTTTGCTTGTGCCCATGACTGGATTTGACAATAACAAAAATTGCATCTTTGGAGTTCCTGTCATGGCTCAGTGGTTAACGAATCCAACTAGGAACCATGAGGTTGCGGGTTTGATCCCTGGCCTTGCTCAGTCGGTTAAGGATCCGGCATTGCCATGAGCTGTGGTGTAGGTCAGACGTGGCTCGGATCCCACATTGCTGTGGTTCTGGCATAGGCTGGTGGCTGCAGCTCCAATTCAACCCTTAGCCTGGGAACCTCCATATGCCACGGGAGTGGCCCAAGAAATGGCAAAAAGACAAAAAAAAAAGACCAAAAAAAAAAAAAAAAAAGCATCTTTCTTTGGGGATGTGCTGGCAGCTATTCACTTGGTAGGAGATGGGCCTGAAAATGCAGGGGCTAGGGCCAGAGCAATGGTTCCCCTTTCATCAGTGGCCATAATAGGCCTATCAGGGGCAGGAGCAGGTTCCATGTTGCTGGAATAGAAGCCCTGAACTGGCTCCTTTCCCTTTAAGTGTGTGCTCTCCATGCTCCCAGCAGTGGCACCTTCTCTCCAGAGGTACAGTGCCTGAGTAAGAGATGGTGGTGATGGCACTAGATGTAGGCCAGGGCTTAGGCTGTAGCAGCCCTGTTGAAGTCTGAGACCCAGATTGCTTCTGATGCACAGCCTGTGTACGTGGGGAGAGGTATGGGGCAAAGATAGGCAATGCTTTTTTTCATTTTTTAAAGTTGTATTGAATATAGTTGATTTACAATGTAGTCTTCTGTGTGACAAAGTGATTCAGTTATAATATATATGTACATACATCCATGGAGAGGAAGTTCTGAATAGAGTGAATGGATTTGGTTCAACTCAGAGTAGGGTTAGACTAAAGCCAAACAGTGCTTGGAAGAACTCCAAGGGAAAGAACTTGCTAAAAAACTGTGTTTTTCAAACTGTGAATCATAACTTCAGTTTACTGGGTGGCCTCTGAAAAGGCACTTTTGCTGCGAACCTAATACAAAACTATAACACAATTAGAAAGTAAGATCAATACATTGCTGATTTTCACTTTTTTCCTCAGCTCTCTAGTTAAAAAATAGTGGGGTCACTGAATCCATACCATCTGTATCTTTGTGTTGTGGGCCTTCCTTTTATATTATACTTCTCCTGTAGCACAAACATAGAAATAGCATACTTCTCAGTAAATATTAACTGTATTTATATAAAGATGGATCAGACCTTTGTCAAAGTTATGTCAGGGATGATGAGGCATAATTGATTCTATATATCTCTAGGGGATTTTTTTTTTCTTTTTGGCTGTGCCCCTGGCATGCAGAAGTCCCCAGGCCAGTGATCAAACCCAAGCCACAGTAAGTAATCCAGGCCACAGCAGTGACAACACTAGGTCCTTAACCCACTAGGCCACCAGGGAACTCCATAAATCTCTAGTTTTAAGGAATCCTTAATTTAGGCATCTTTCATTGAGAAGGGAAATCTTGAAAATATATTTATCACTCAAGTCACGTGATTTCTTATCAATAAATCCCAGAGATCCATGTTCATGGAAAAGGAAGTGACAGAGCACCATCAGGAATGCTCCAACTAGGATAGCATTAGAACCTTTCCCCTCTTTCTTCATTTTTTGGTTCCTTTTCTTTTCTCTCTGTTTGTAACTCTTCCTTCAACTCCTAGTAAACACATACACATACACTCACACACAGACACACACACGTATTCATGAGCTCCGGATAAAAGTACAAAAAAGAACTCAGAAATATAACTATGTAAACCAAAGGAAAGTAAATAAGTAAAAGGATGCTAATCCATCTTTCAGTTTCTTAAATTAGACTGAGGAGTTCCTGTTGTGGCTCAGTGGTTAACAAATCCCACTAGGAACCATGAGGTTGCGGGTTCCACCTCTGGCTTTGCTCAGTGGGTTAAGGATCCGGTGTTGCCGTGAGCTGTGGTGTAGGTCTCAGACGTGGCTTGGATCCTGCGTTGCTGTGGCTGTGGCCGGCAGCTACAGCTCCAATTAGACCCCTAGCCTGGGAACCTCCATATGCCGCAGGTGCGGCCCTAAAAGGACAAAAAGACAAAAACTTTAAAATAAATAAATTAATTAATTGGTTAAATAAAATTAGACTGAGCTCTGGAAACTTGATTATATTGAAGAAAAGCTTCTTTCAAATTCATTAAGTAATGATTCCATGATCCAATTTTTATCTCATTAGAAAAGATTGTGATAAAATCATCATTAGCAGAAAAAGGTTAAAAGATAACAATAGTATTTCAAAAGATACCATTAAGAGAATGAAAAGGCAGACAACACATTGGGAGAAAATACTGATAATACATATGTCAGACGATGGACTTGTCAACAGAATATATGAAGAACTCCCACGAATCAACAGTAATAACATGAACAGTCCAATTAAAGAAATGAGCAAGAACTTGAAGAAGAGATAGTCACAAAGGAATATGTTTCAGTTGCCTAAAAGCATGTGATAATATGCTCTGTGTCATTAACTATCAGAGAAGTTTGAGTTAAAACCACAGGAATTAATAAAGGGAAAAGACTGGCCATATCAAGTATTGACAAGGATGTGAAACAGTGAGTACTCAAACTTTTGCTGGTGTGAGTGTGATAATTGTACAACCACTTTGCAAAATAGTTTGGCAATTTCTTAGAAACTTAAACATGTACTTATCATTTGAACGTTGAACCTCCACTACTAGGTATTTACCCAAAGGAGATGAAAACCTATGTCCACACTAAGCTTTGTGTATACAGAGCAGCTCTATTCGTACTAGCCCAAACTGGACAAAACCCAAATGTTTATCAGTGGGAGAATGGATGGACCAATTGTGTTATGTTCATACAGTGGAATACTACTCCACAATTAAAAGGAATGACTACACTGATGCACACAACGACATGGAAAAGTCTCAGAAACCTTATACTGAGTGAAAGAAGCCAATTACAAAGGAGTATATAGTATATGAAACCATTCTATGAAATTATTTTATAAATGCAAAGCTAATAATAGGTTGTGAAAAAATCAGATCGCTAGTGGCCTGGGATAGAGACGGTTTGACTGCAAAGAAGCTTGAAGGATATTCTGGAAAGATGGGAATATTCTGTAATGATGTATTTACATAAACAACCCAGTGCAAGAAGTTGTGAAACTGAAATGTATGCCTTTTGTTGAGTATAAGCTACGTTTGAGTGAAGTTTTTTAAGTAAAAAAAGAGTTCTAGTCACCATTCTGACTACCTTGGCCTCTGAGAGATATCCACACTTGCCTTCTCTATGGTAACCCTTCCTAGTTGTCTTTGATGGCCCTGGACAGAGAAAATTTTCATACACACAAAATCATAGTCCATTGTATCTAAGTACATAAAAACACACAGCCTCTCACTAAAATGATGCACAATGGATACATGGTGGGATACGTGGAAGAGAACAAATATCCGGGATTTAAACAGCATGATTGGGGTGCTGGTCTTTTAAAAATAAATGGGACAGAGTCTGAATTTTTTTGTTGTTGTTGTGTTCTAAGTCAGGGGTCAGTAAACGGTGACCCATGCTGTCTGCTTCTGTACTGTCCTTGAGCTACAGATGGTTAATATTGTAAGGGATAGTTTAAGAAAAGAAAAAAATATGCAACAGATATATAAGTGTCCCTCAAAGACTAAAGATTTGGATTTTTATAGCAAAAGCTTACTAATTCTTGTTCTTTACTCTTTGATCAACACAGCCTGCCTACTGTAAATGATTCAGCCTCTTAAAAACTTGGACAGGTTATCTTTTTTAAAAATTATCATCTCAGCTGTTTGAAGTACTAGTTAGTGAATATTAAGCATACATTCTTATTTCCTTTCCTATAAAGACTAAGATGAATATTAAGTTGAAGGGTCTGATAGTTGCGTCTCTAGGAGTACTATGTTTCCTATGAATGGGCCTCGTTGGCTTTGTACCAGGAGGCCTGGTGAAAATGATGTTAAGGACAGTAAATAGCCAGAACACCTGTGATTTGGCATGAGGTTCTCTCTCAGCCTTCTGCAGAAAAATGCAGGGCAATACCAAATGTTTCTCATTAGCCCCATGGTCTTATGGGAGAAAACATTTTTATGCTTTAGCCTTCTGTGGGAGAGAGGTTTAGAAGGTGTTTGAGAACCTATAGAGGCTAGAGAGGTTGGTATTTCTTATTGTCTCTTAGGATAGGGGATCTGCACTATAGTTTCACAGCTTTAAGATTTCCCCGCATATAATTCATTAAATCTCTCACATTACTGCAGGATCTTCCCACCCTCTCCTACCCTTTGCTTCTGCCTCCCACAGTCTCATTTGCCTGACCGCAAACCATGATGGATCTTTAGAAATTAATGTAAGTGCTCTGAACATCTCTTTATTCCAAATTTTAAAGATGAGCTTGAGTATAATGGGACATCTAGAATTGCTCTAGGAAATGTGCAGCCTCTTTGAGGGATCCCACTGTGCTAATGGCTCAGGCGTTCAAGCGGAGGGATCGGTGAAATTGTGGTGGATAGCCCAGGGACAAGAACAAGCAGCAGCTTGATGTGAGCAAGCACTTAGTTTAAAATCTGTGAATGTTTATGACATTTCTATCTTTTCCTCTTTTCTCCAGGCCTACTCTGTCTATGACGAAGACATTGGGTACTGTCAAGGACAGTCTTTTCTTGCTGCTGTATTGCTGCTGCATGTAAGTAATTTTCCATGTAATAAATGGCATGGTGCTGCCAAGTTTATTTTATTTTCTGCTTGGTTTTATTCCCCTTTCTTTATTTTCCACTTATCTGATGGAGATTACACCTGGCATATCTTTTTTAAAATGTACTTTTGGTGATAAAGTAAGAGATCTTATGTCACGAACAGGACAGTTTCTCAGTAGAATTAATTTTGCTGGCTGGTAGGGAATAAATTGCTTATTTGGAGTTATTTTTAACTAGAACCCTCTAGAATTAAAGAAGTCAGTGTAACTGCCAAATATGAGTAGGATCAGGACCATTATGAAGGAGTATCAAGAAAGTCTTTTATATCTTTTCTGTGATTTATTTTTGTATACTCTCTTTCCTTTCAGTCACCTTCATTTAACAGAACATTTACTGAGAATCCCTTGTCAGTACCGGGGTAGGACGTGGAGTTCCAAAGTGGATAATTTATCATTTTTATACTCAAAGGCCTCATGAGCTAGAATGGGGCACAGATAATGTAGGTGCATACCTGTTCTTTTTATTCTTCATATTGTATCTGTGTTGTTTTTTCTGATGGTCACTATGAAGAAATTTATAGTGTGCCAAGTGAAAGCAATACACTGAATAAGAGAAAAGAAAGGAGAAATACCCAACCCAGCTCTACCAGAACTCGTAATAAAGACTTTCTGAAGGAGGTAGTAGCTTTGCCAGGACTTAAATAATTGAGGTTGGAGGAGGCTAGAAGGAAATGAGAGGAAGTAGATATTGCTAGACAAAAGGAACAATGTGTGCAAATGTATAGAAACACAAAGAGCACAGCATATATGAAGAACAGTATGAAATCTTAGTTTCTATACAATTGCTAAAGAAAGTTTATGCAGAGAGAGGTATGAGGTTAAAATGGTCAGATGGTCAGGGACCAAATTATGAAGACTTTTTAATAATATCAAGAAATGTGGACTTTATTCTGAACCTAATGAGGAGCCATTGATCAGTTCCAAGCAAGGAAATGACAGATGTTTACTTCAGATGAGTTCTCATTATACCCATGAAGACAGCGGAACTGAAGCAGACAAGTAGTAGCTAAGAGACCAGTTAGAAAATATCAATCTAAATAAGAGATATTGGGACTCACAGAAAAAGAAACAATTTAAAACATGCAGGAGGTAAAATTGGTAGATTTCATGAATGGATTGACAAAGTAAGGGTCAAAGGTAACATGTCTGGTTGTCTCACTTTGGTAACTGGGTGAATTAACAGTATTTTGAGCTGAGATAGACAACACATCCATTGAGATGGAATGGAAAAAAAAGTTAGGAGTTGATGATGCATTTTGTTTTGAATTTTTGGTGTTTGGGATATTTTGGGGATATTTGAGTAAAGCTTACCAGCAACTAACTAACTGTATACTGGAGACTGACCCTGAGGGGAGAAATCAAAGCTGAAATCATAAGAGTGGATCAGATCACATAAAAATAAGTACAGGGAGAAGAACAGGATAGAACCCAGTAATCCCAGATATTTAAAGGGCTGATGAGGAAGAGGAATTCTTGAAGAATTTCTGGATTTTCAATAGAGAACAAGCATTGTATAATGTCAAATGCAACAGAGAGGTCCAGTAAGTTTAATGCTATAATGATGTACGGTGCTTCCATGGTGCTTATGCACTTTCTTTAACTTCGAGTTTGATTTCTTTCTCTGTGGCATTATCATCTCTTTATAGTCTTTTTGACTATCTCCTTGCTGCCTTTGTCATCACCAAAAAATTCTTCTTGGAATTTCCTGTGATAATTAAGCACTTTGTAGCCACAAATTCTCAGGGCCTTTGTTCTACTACTAGAGCCCACCTAGTATCTACAATAGTCAGGTCCCTACCACAAGGTATGGGAAACTGTAAGCAATGTCATGGATGTAGTCACAAAATTTCAGCACCATGGTTCCTCTCAAAGGAGCTTTTACAATCACTCTGATGAGAAGCTGATGTTTAAGCCATGGATAGTGATGCTTTGTCTTCCAGAGAGTAATCTTTGAATATATCACAGTTTAGCATTTTAGACCTGTAGGTAGCCCTGTTAAACACATTGTATCTGGAGTTCCCATCGTGGCGCAGTGGTTAATGAATCCGACTAGGAACCATGAGGTTGCGGGCTCGATCCCTGGCCTTGCTCAGTGGGTTAAGAATCTGACGTTGCCATGAGCTGTGGTGTAGGTCACAAACGCAGCTCGGATCTGGCATTGCTGTGGCTCTGGCATAGGCTGGCGGCTAAAGCTCTGATTCAACCCCTCCATATGCCAAGGGTACGGCCGTCAAAAAGACAAAAAGACAAAAATAAATAAAAATAAATAAATAAACTTAGAAGAGTATCTCTCCAGGAAATCTATTCTGAGACCTAACAGAAATTTAATTAAAGTTCATACTTATTTGGACAGATTTCCTTCTCAAAACAAAAAAAAAGAGAGACGGAGAGAGAGAGAGAGACAATGAATCAAGTAACTAGAAAATTCAAATAACCCAGTTTTTTTTTTTTTTTACATTATCTACTTGCCTATCATAAGGGCTATAGAAAATCAACCACTGTAAACTTAGCGAACAAAATTTCTTCCAAAGTATGTCACAAGACGCGTAAAAAATCAGTCTAGTCTCTTACACTTCCTGCATTAATAGAATTATGCAGTCGTTGCCATGGTTCGTAAAAATAACCGGAAATACAGAAATGCCTTCAGAATTCTGGATGAAAGATTAATTGATATTCAGCATTGTGCTAATGAAAACACATAATAATATGATTCCTAATTGAAAGTATGTGCGCTGATTCTATTAGTCAGCATATTTCATTTACTGACCAACTCATCCATTAGCCAATTTGAATAAGAGAAGTTAACTGTAATTTTTTCTTTTCCGTATTTTATTTTCCCTCCATGGTTTAAGGAGGTAGAAGAATACAGTCGAGCTTAAACAATTCATCAAATACACTATCTTAGGTTCCAGAGAGATACGTTATTAGGGTCTTGCTGACTAATTTTTTATCAGTTACATAAGCTATTGCTTCTTTTTGCTGCCAGACATCCTTTGGCAGCCCCATATTAATCATTGTCAGAACCTACTTCTTTTGGGGATGCTGTCTTTTCCTCCCCCATGGTCATTTATATTTCACATTCACTGCCTAAGAGGAAAGAGAGACCAGAAATGAAAGTAGGTTCAAAAACAAAAGTTTAGAATTTTTATATTTTTCCATATCTAAATAGTTTTAAGAAATAAATATCTTCTCCTGGTGCTTGGAAATTTCTAGATGCTTTTATAATAGCTTTATAACATGTATTAGTTAAAGCTGTGGAAGAATTAAATGTTAATTGCATAGATGCTGTTGTATCTATTAATGGAATTATAAGAAATTTATCATTTACAATTGGAAAAAACTATTATAGCACAGATTGCTTGTAGCCATTATAGGGTTTATATGCCTTTATTAATTATGCAATAATTATCAGTAATATAATATTATTAGCCTCTGCTTAATTGGAAATAAATAATAGCCTTGTATATATTTAATTTATTCTAAAAATCATATAAAATATTCTAGGTAATTTTTAACCCAATATACTTCTTTCACGTGTTTATTGTCAAGCAGCTTTAAGGGTTTTTTTTTTAATTTAACATAACTTTTTAGACTTTCATAGGATTATTCTCCTTTTAAAGGTTGAATCACTATATGTATACCATTATCAACATGTATGGAAGCTTTCCAACTGCAAAAAGGATTATTTTTAGATAATCCAGAATGTTTAAAAGTATTGAATTTTTTTCAAAAACTGTGGCTAGTCACAACTACTCCTTTGGAAGCCAGTTTGGCTTTATCTAATAAAGGTCCATATACCAGGCAATTCCACTCCTAGATGTATGCTTTAATCAAACTGATGAACACATATACTGAAATCATGTATTAAACTCGTCTTGGGATCAGTGTTTATAATAGTCAAAGAACGCAAATGCCCTTTGTTATAATGTCCAATATTAGAATTATAGTCATACATTAAAATGGATAAATTGTAGTGTATTCATATTGTGGAACACTGTACAGCCATGAAAGGAATGTTTTTCTCTACGTAAGCTAATGTGAATGAATCCTATAAATAGAAGGTTTAGTAAGAAAACAGATTATTGGTATCATTTGCTATGATTCCCTTTAGAATAAAGTTCAATAACAGACAAAACTCCTCTCTAGTTTTAGGATACTGCATAGATGGAAAAATGTAAATAACACCAGTGAAGTGATTATGGTTAAAGAAGTCAGACAGTGAGAAGATGGGAGTTGTGACCAGGAGAGGACACATAGGGATCTTCAGTGGGATTAACAGTATTCTAGTTATTAACCTGTTTTTACTTCATACTCATTTATTCATCGAATTATACATTTAACTTTTATGTATTTTTCTATATCTCATACTTCGAAATAGTTTAAGGTTTTAAAATTACAAATCTTTTAATGTTCTCCCCCCAAAAAAACAAGTTTCAGATAAGATTTAACCAATGGACTTAAATAGGAAACGGAGCTACTTCTTAGTTTTCCTGAAAATAAAGACTCCATGGAGCCCAAGGTAACCAAATAGAGGCTTCCTAGTGTCTTTATATGTATATATAAGTAAAAGTATTTGTGCCATTATGTTATTTAGGAATCTTTCTGCTGCATGTGACACAACCTTCATTCAAAGTAGCTTAAATTAAAAAGGGAATATATTGGCTTGCATAATGGGAAGTCCAGAGCAGAGATGATTTTGGTATGATTGGATTCCAGTGTTCATATTTTGTCATGAGAAATCTGTGTCTCTGTATCTCTGTTCTGCTTAAATTTTGCCTTAATTTATATGGGCAGGCCACAAAGCAGGCAGCCTGGTTGTGGGCTGGCCTGGCTTTGTATCCCTTCAGTTTTATAACTTCATTTAGAAAGTACTGTCTTTTGCTATAAACAAAACAAAACAAACAAACAAAAAAAAGCTGGCAGACTCTGATTGGCCTATCTTAGGAAACTGCCATCCTTGAATCAATTCTTATGATCAGAAAGGTAGGGTATTCTGATTGGCCTGGGCCAGGTCTTGAGTCCACCTCATTGCTGACAGTGAACTGCATCAGCTCCTCCTGAACATCGGAATGGTTTTCCCACAAGAAAGGAGATTTTGACATCAGGTGATAGATAAAATGCTAGACAGATACATCACTTATCTTATAGTGATTCTTTACTAGAAGAGTTTTGGTATATTTTTAATAAGCCCTACTGTATTCCCAAATCACTTTTCCCTTACAAATCCAAGAGATGTTCCTGTTCTCTTAATTTTTGCATGAGTGCTTTGAAGCCATTTCCCAGCATCTTCTCCCTGTGTCCTGTAAATATACGCAAAACATTTTACCATAAAAAAAAATATCCTCTTTGATCCTCCTGTTTAGCTGTCTCAGGTTTCTCTGCCCTCTCAAAGCTGAACTCCTTCAAAGGATAGTAAAAAGCACAACTATGAATTTGAATTGGGGTTTAATACCTTTCAAGTTACATGACCTTGGGCAAGTTTCTTGAGCTTCAGTTTCTTCATTTATAAAATGGAAATAATATTATCACCTTTTTAGGGTTTTTATGAATATTGAATATCTTGTAATATAGTCTTATTTTGTATCTGACACACAAAAAAAGTACAGCCGTAGGATTAAATCTAATAGATGAGTAGTTATTGGCAAATCACTTAACTTCTTCGAACTTCATTAGTCTAATATTAAAATGTAAAAATAATACCTATTTTACAGAATTTTTCTGAGGATCAAATGGGGTCATGATTGAATGCCTACACCAGAGCCACAGCAACACGGGATCCGAGCTGTGTCTGCAACCTACACCACAGCTCACAGCAATGCCGGATCCTTAACCCACTGAGCAAGGCCAGGGATTGAAGCCGCAGCCTCATGGTTCCTAGTCAGATTCGTTAACCACTGAGCCACAACGGGGACTCCTAGATGCTGCTGTTCTTTCCAAAATTAATAATTATTCGCCCAGACAATTTTCTTTTGGACCCTGGTCCCACTAGCTTATATTGATCACACACAGCAAACTAATAGGTTGCACAGCATGTTTTATGACTTATAAGTTGACTTTAAATTTAAATGTATTTTAGCATATATGTGATTTTAAAAGGAACATAAACAGCTAGAAGTTTTCATTCTATTTGCTTTTCAGGCAGGTATTTAGTTTTATATTTCATAGAGCCATGGATGATGATTTTATATCTTAAATTATAAGATTTTAATGTTTATCTCTACACAGCAAAGGTGGATATTCACTTTTAGAGACACACTGTGCTCCAACATTTTAATAATTTATTTAAAAACACATTGTTCAATGATTTATTTTTATTGTAATTTTAGACATCAATTGCATATCAATAATAAATTAGATTTTCTAGTTCAGTGAAATATTAGTCATTATAATAAATTAAATAGTCATTTTAATGTTTTGTTTTGTTTTTTAAATAGGCAGATGCCATGATACTACTTAGTAGGGGAGCCCACTCTTGTAGTAAAGGGAGATTTTATAGTACAATTAATTATCAGTTCTCAGATCTTGACTGTTGTTTTATGCTAATTGAGAGACAAGCTTAATAACCAATAAAAAATACAGATAATACAAAGGTTCCTTCTATTAAGGATTTTTAATAATACTAAAAGAAATCAAGTACCAATATAGTTACATTTGGCTGCCTCTTGCTTCCACTTTTACTCCTTTCCTTTCCTTCTACATTTTTGTTGGCTCTTACCATCACAGTTGCCAACAGATTGCCCTCTGTGAGTGACATGCCTTCATTGATAAAGGCAGATGTATTCAGAGTTTTCCTAAAAATTATCTTAAATAAATATTTCATACTTGCTATTTATTCACCTCTCTGTGCTAAGAGCTTTGGAGGATACAAGTTAGAACAGTGCCCAGAAGTTCGTAGGGGCTTATAAATTACTGTACTACATGCCACAAAGAGCTTTGGAATTAAGAAAAATAAAAGATCTCATCAGGTTAAGGTGAATAACAGAGACATCATGTTCTCAGCACCATTTATGACCAGCCTTAAAAGATCAGTAAAATTTCAAAGACGTAACTGTGCTACCTGTACACCCCAACCTTAAGCCATTCAACCAAAGCTTGTGTGCCTTAACTCCCAGGGGCGTCTGGACACTGTAGCCTGCCACCATTTAAGTTATAAAAAGGGTGAGTAGTGGGAAGGAGGACCTTCTTCCCAGTGATCTGTAAGAATTGCTCTCCTTTATATGAAAAGAAGCACATTTTTTTCTACCCCCTCTTTAAGAGCATATATTTATAGAAATCATCTTAACAGCTGAAAGGACTTCAATAGAATTTAATTTTGTAATTTTTTATTAGATAAACATTTTTACCCATGCATTTGTTTCTTCTTTTTATTCTTTTGAGGACCTAAGTATAAAGCACTGTGATAGTTATTGATGCGTAAGACATAGTTCTTTATGTTCAGGGAGGGAAAGAAAAGGGAAATTTACATTTATTGGTTACCTGCCATGTGTCTATGTTGTCTCTCACATATAATTCATTTATCTTTATAGCATCTCTATGACATAGTTATTATTGTTTCTAAACTGAAAAAAACTTAGACATTGAGAGGTTACCTTCTCAAGGTCACCCAATTGTAACTAAAGGCGTATCTAGAAATCCATATCTATTAGTGTAATTCCAAATTATTTTCTTTCTACTGTAGCACATTTTTTTTGTTTGCTGTCTATTTCTGGGTACCCTTTCAAGGGCAGTGGTTAGTATATGTTCTTGTATATTATCCTTTCATACAAAGGAAAAGTGATAGATCCTTACTAAACCCACATGTTTATAATCCGTCTTTCCCTGTAGTCTATTCACCACGTAGCAGCTAAGTGACCTTACTAAAAATTTAAAATTAGAGCCCCTGTTTAGAACTCTCCAGTGATTTTCCATTGCACTTCAAACACATTTCTAACTCTTCCTCATGTTTTTTTGTCAGTACTTTGCTGGAGCCAGATCCTACCAGCTCATGAGAGCCAGTTGTTAAATTTTAAAGAATATTGTGAGTCAGTTGTTAAACACAGCGCTTATTAAAAATTAAATAGACTTTATGGGTCACCAAGGTGACAACATAGGTCATTCTCGGTTTCAGCCCCTTTCACAAGAAGACCAAATAGCAATTGTCTATCCTCGGACAACATGAGGAAGATCCCAGAGCCTAAGGGTGATACTGAACCACCCTCACCCCCAGACCATCTATTGAGTGATGGATGGATAAAATGTATATACATACAATGGAATATTATTCAGCCATAAAAAAGAAATCCTGTTATTTGTGACAACATGGGTAAACCTTGAGGGCTTTATGCTAAGTGAATCAGAGAAAGACATGTATGATCTCATTTATGTGTGGAAACTAAAAACAAACAAACCAATAGAAGTCAAAAACAGAGAGTGGATTGATGGTTGCCAGCAGTGGAAGATGGAGGAAATGAGTAAGTGCAGTGAAAGGATACAGACTTCTAGTTACTGGATTAGTAACTTTGAGGGATATAATGTACAGCGTGATGAGTATAGTTAACACTGTGTTGTCAAACTGCTACATGTAAAATTAATAAGGTACAGGATATATTGTATAGCATAGGGAAATATAGCCATGATTGTACAATTACTTTAAATGGAGTGTAATCTATAAAAAATTGAATCACAGAAAAAACCCTACTGTATTATATATTTGAAAACTACTCACCATAAAAAACCAAAAACTTCTTACCACAAAAAACAAAAATCATAACTATGTGAGGTGATAGATATATTAACTAACCTATTGTGGTAATCATTTTATAATACATATATATATATATATACACACACACACACACACACACACGTATATAAACAAAATCATTACTTTGTACACAAATTTACATAATGTTTCACATCAATAATATCTCAATAAATCTGGGGAAAATTAAGTGATAGAAACATAATTAAATATATTAAAAACTGGTAAATACTGAAAATTGATTACTTGACTAATTATTTTGCTAAATTTTATTGTTACCTATACTCTTGAGTCTATTTATATCTGTTTTATCTGCTGGAAATACCATACAATGATGTGTTGCTGCTCTTTGCTTCTCAACTCCAGTTTATTTATTTTCTGTATTTGATTAGCTTTGATAATGGCCAAATACTGCTCCTGCTACAGCTAGGTACCTATTACCCAGCTTATCATTAGAATTATTAGTATTATATTTATTTGCATTGACAAAACTATAACTTGTTGTCAGTAAGTTTTTCTGCCATCATTGAATCATTAATGGCCACCAGTATATGATTATTGTTTATAATTTCCAAAATATGTTTTTATTATATGTCTTATGTTTTATAACATCAAGCTATGCCTTCATTCCCCATTATTGACACTTTACTGAGTTGTGTTTCTTAAAAATGCATTTTCTTATCCTTCAAAAGCAAAATACCATTTAAGTCATGTATGCATTTCCTTTTTTCTCTAGTGTAAATGTTAATCAGTTTTTGTTGTTCAGGTATATTTTATACAGGTCTAGATATTTGTTTTTATTTTTTAAACCTTTGACATTTTTGCTGAATTTGGTATGCTTATCCTAGTTGCTACTACCGATAATGAATACATTAATTGAAAAAGAAGAATTCCATGCTAAATAGATCCCATTTTAGTATTTAAACTAGAAAGAGAAGTTTGAATTTCCACTTTCCAGAGGACTATAGCTATTTCCCATTATTTTTTCTCACTCATTCTGTTAGCAGTCTTTTTCTGCCTTCACAGGGATTCATTTTTAGTCAGTTTGGTGATGAGGTAATATCTGAAATCCCATAAGAGCTTATTATATCTGACCTTAGCCTTCACAGGTAGTCAGTATTGATTCTACCCCAGCTGGTCTGGTATTTTATATGTTTAGTCTACTATTTTCATGTGACACATGAACTAACTGAAAATCAAAACCTTAACTGTAGTGCTAAAGCTAGACTTGAAGAATACTAACTCCAAGACTACCCCCCTCCCTACCAAATACGGTCATATATTTTTAAAAACAAAGATTACAGGCTGAGGTTGTCAGTTTTATATTTTAGGGCTCAAGTTCATACTTTCAAATACTTTTGTTCTTAAAGAACATTCGTTAAATATATTGTTTGTGTGTGAAAGAGAAAGAAGACAGACAGTTGAACAGGGAGGGTAAAGGTGGGAGAGAGGAAGGGGGGATCAAGAGATAGAAATAGAAAGGAGACAGAGGAGTTCCTGCCATGGCACAGGGTAAACGAATCCGGCTTGGAACCGTGAGGTTGCGGGTTCAATCCCTGCCCCCGCTCAGTGGATGGAGGATCCGGTGTTACCTTGAGCTATGGTGTAGGTCGCAGACGTGGCTTGGATCTGCCGTGGCTGTGGCTCTGGCATACGTTGGCAGCAACAGCTCTGATTAGCCTGGGAACCTCCGCGGTGCGGCCCTAAAAGGACAAAAGACCAAAAAAAAAAAAAAAGAAAGGAGACAGAGATAAAGAGTGAAAGCAGCAAGCAAGCATTCGAATGAATGAATATGAATGGATTTAAGCTCCATACCTAAAAGCAAAGCAGAAATGTGCATGTGTCATTTTCGTGAATAATTTACCCTATCTAGCTCCTACCTAACCATTCTCTGTTGGTACTGTGGCTGTAGTGATGTCTAACTCTTCCACACACCCAGCCTCCCCCACCGCAGGACTTCTGTGTCTACATCAAACTCCAGTAGAGTTGCTTGTTACCTTGTCCTTTGGGAAGGCACTATACTTTTACTTCTGTATCTAGGGCCTTGCTCAGTACATTACCTCATATGTTCAGTGTTGCTGAAGGGCATTTAAACTTTAATTTGTTTCAGTGATTTTACCACATTCAAGGAAATAAAAAGGTTTATCCCTTTTATATGATACCAGATGGTAAAATATTCAACTCATCATCACTTACTTAGAAAGACAAAAAGATTAAGTGAATTTGTTTCTCTAGGGCTGGTTTCAATTATCCTCCATGTGGCTTTTTGGTACAGCCATTTTAGTACAGATCTGAGGGGAAGATGAGGCTTAGAACTTGGTAGTAAGTGAAGAATTATAGGCTATGTATATATGCAAGTTAATGTCACCTATGTCATTTGAGGCTTCAAAGACAGAATTGCTGAAGAGGTAAAAAATACAGTGTGCTTACATTCTAAATAACTTGCATGTAAGTTGAAAAAATGTTCCCTGACTTGAACAGTGGGGGTTCAGGGGTCAAAGTTAGGGCCCCCAACTCATAGATAAAAAAGAAATGAGCAAATATTTAGAGAAGGAAAATGACAACAGGTAACTGCACTTATTTAACTTTAAGAGATTTTTTAAATTTATTTATGTATTTCATGATTTATAGTAGAAGTGGCCGATTTGTATAGGAACTTAAATAAACAGTTACATTTCCAAGTGGATAAGTCAAAATTTACTTGACTCAATTATTTAGGCAGGAAGTTAGTATAACAAAGGTGTCAAGTACAATAATCAGCCAAGGTCAGACTTTCAAAGAGTGACATTTAAACTAAATGTTTACGTCATAGTTACATCCTAGGACCTTGAGTGAAGACAACAACTCTTTTTGTACGCTTGGTATAATTTCTAGAATATATCCTTCTCTAAATTCTTTTAGCAAGAAACACTACCTGGATACATGAGAAATTATTGAGATTAGTTAAGCGGTTATGCAAAAGGAGGGGCCAGATACAGAGATTAGTGGACAGTAGGGATAGAGAGGAGTGGGACTTTGACTTTTTTATACTTTTACATTGTTTTCATTTTTGAATCATTTAATTGCATTACCTATTTTTAAAATGGCTTAATGAATGAATGACAGGATGATTAACATTAACAAAAGGGGGAAATTCATCTCAAATGAGGAAGCTCAAAACTTGGAACAACTGTTTTTAACCTATGTCACTGCAGAAAGCTGGTTCTGAAGAATTCATTCACTAGTGGCCTTCAAGCATAAATGCAGGGGACTCAGAGCACGAAGGAATCCTTCTGACATTCTGCCTAAATGCCACTCAGACATGTATTTATGTTTCCTGTAGATGCCAGAAGAACAAGCATTCTGTGTTTTGGTGAAAATCATGTATGACTATGGTTTACGAGACCTCTACAAAAACAACTTTGAAGATCTTCACTGCAAATTCTATCAGTTGGAGAGACTAATGCAGGTAAATAGCAACAAGGAACTTTTATCACTCCAGGATTTCTTGAGTTATAGAAAAAGTCTAATAAAATTGAATGATGGTTTATGAAAAATTAATGGAAAGTTATAGAAAATATAAATGGATTTGGTTTTGGTTTGGTTTTTTGTTTTTGTTTTTTGTCTTTTTAGGGCCACACTAGCAGCATATGGAGGTTCCCAGGCTAGAGGTCGAATTGGAGCTGTAGCTGCTGGCCTATACCACAGTCACAGCAACACAGGATCCAAGCCCCGTCTGTGACTTATATCACAGCTCATGGCAATGCCAGATCCTTAACCCCCTGAGAAAGGCCAGGAAACGAACCTGCCTCCTCATGGATGCTAGTCAGATTCGTTTCTGCTGAGCCAGGAGGAGAACTCCTGGTTTCTGACCAACATCTGTAAGTGGTCTTACTATCATAAAATATTTATTTAATTACTTGACCATTTACAAAAATAGTCAACTTTAATAGACTTTGAAATGCAAATACAGTGAGGTCACTCAATGAAGAGATTGATGAGTATTATTTCCAAAAAAAAAAAAATGAAGATATTTACAGAATAGAAACTGAAATACTTAATATTTTTCGCAGTATTAATTAGCACCTGTGTCGTATTTAGGTACACATGTAGAGAACACTTTGAAGAGATAGAAAGATATTGGTGAGATTAAAAACCACCTAAAATATTGTAATGTAGAGGCATACTTTAAAATTTTTCCTATGTGATTTCAGATCTTAAACAATGTTGTTAACAACCTCATAATGCCTATGTGTAAATTTATATGTATGAGAAATGTATATTATTTTACATATCTGTCATAAAAAATAGTGAGCAAGGACAAAATTATTATCTGGAGTAATAAAGGAATTACTGAATAGCTTAAACATACAGCACATTTATATCAGCTTTCTCTTAATGAGTTATTTTGAACCCAAGAGAAATGTGCAGGAAACACATGCATGCATTGATTCCATATTGGGGGAAAGTAAAGTGGTTGTGAGAGAAGAAGATACTGGTAGGAGCTCATTGATGTGAGCTGTCAGGAGATCCATAGGTATCCAAAGGGGCAGTGAAGCCAATAGGAGACAGACAGATTAGAACAGGGGGGTGGAAAGTGAGAGTGTGTTGTGAGGTTCAGGCCAGCTTTATTGGGAAAAGGGAATATAGGAGGGTAGGAGACCTTAAACATGGATGAGAAATCAAGGAAGGGGGAAGGATGTCAGAAGGACTGTAAGCACAGGGACAGATGGGCATGAGAGGGGACGAGACTGTGTAGAAGAACCTAGCATCTGTGAACAATGAAAACAATAGCCTCTTCATTTTTATGGCTGAGTAGACCCCCTTGCTGTACAGTGGGAAAATAAATAAATTAATTAATTAATTAAAAAAAACAATAGCCTCTTCACATGGAGCAGATGACTTGTGAGACAATGCTGATTTTCCTCAAGATCTGCTCCCACCTCCCTTTCTGGCCACCAGACCAATAATTAAAACCGAATCTCAGGTTGAACAAGATGAGGCAAATACTGAGTGGGCCTGCCAATGGAATGGAGGGGTTCTCCACCCACAAAGAGCAGGATCTGACTAAGGTTTACCAGCAGGATGTAGGAAAGTAGGCTTGCGAATGGATCCTGAACGTTCTGGATCTGAAGGAGATGGAGGGGTGATGAAGTTAGATAATAAGGGAGAGGTTTTGTTTCTTTTTGTTTGTTTTGTTTTAAAGGCAGTAGGCTCTTTTTTAGAGATTTAATTCTTCCAAGTAAATATTTGGGGTTCTTCACTTTTTTACCTTTAATTTATAGAAGTTCATATTTTTTTCAAAAGTCAGTATTCTTAAGATCTTTGAGAGTCAAATAAAAGTACCTGACAAATGAAGAGCAAGTACATGGTACTGTGAAGAAATCCAAAATTTTTCTGTTAGCACTCTTTGTCTGTTAACTGAGTGACCACTTGGATACCCCATTTAAAGTACCTGATGGGGACTGAGGTATTTTTCAGAGTATCTTGTACAAGAAGTGGTATTTTTTTTTTTTTTTTTGGTCTGCTTATGAAAACAAAACTAAAGTAGGCTCTTATATATCTTTGCCTTTCTTTGTCCTTCAGTTATGGAAGTAGCTATGCTAAGCCTTTATATTTTGCCTTTTTTTTTTTTTTTTTTTTTTTTGTCCATGGTCCCCAACATGCAGAATTTCCCAGACCAGGGATCGAACCTACTCCATAGCAGGGACAATTCCGATTCTTAACCTGCTGAGCCAGCAGTGAACTCCCTGCCTTTCATGCTTTTGAAAAGCATTTACTTGTGTAACTTGGGGAAAGAGAGCTAGCATAACGTTTTTTTAGGAGACATCAAATTTCATACATTATATACTTGCCCAATTTCTGTATTTACCCTTTTTAATATGTTGAAGATAGATTATTGAAAAGTACGGTTATGGTGGGGGCTTCAGGACCATAATGTACTGAAGTAATAGCAAAGAACTCAGATGATATTGATATTAAATGGTCTTTAAAGAAAATATACATTTTTTTCCTGGCTAGTTAGGAGTTGAACCCTGAATGGGGATGCTATAACTTGACCCTGGAGTCATGATATTCACTAGACTGCAGGTATTCTGTCAGAGCAAACCATTCCCAAGAAACAGGAGCAATCAAGTGAGCAAGAGTTGATCTCTGTTATTTGTTCATAATGTATCTGCCTGTCTTGTCCTCTATCTGTCATATCCCTAGTTTGCATCTCCTGTCATCACCTCCGTGTAGTTGTATAAAATTCTAGGAATGCTATAGTAAATTGAGAGTGATCATAGCAAGCTTGTCATAAATCGTAGTTGTGGGAGAAAATAAAGCGACTTCAGTGTTCCTCCCCCTCAATTTTCCACTTTGACTTTCAGGAGCAGTTACCGGACCTGCACAGCCATTTTTCTGATCTGAACCTGGAAGCTCATATGTATGCATCCCAGTGGTTTCTCACTCTTTTTACTGCCAAGTTCCCACTCTGCATGGTCTTCCACATCATTGACTTACTGCTTTGTGAGGTAGAGTGACTCCTATCTCTCATATTGAAACCAAAATAGAAAATATTTCTACTTAAAATGTATTTTTTAATTTTCTTTTTTCCTTAAAAAAGAACATTAAGCCATAAATACTGGCTGAAAAGTTCTCTTGGAACTTTTAGTAAATGCTATTTTAATTGTAATTTTATCATTTGCGAAAAATGAAAATATTAGGCTATATAATTTCTACAAAGTAAAATGAAGCAATTAAATTTGTATCATTAAATTTATAATAATCCTATATCTGTGTAATTATGTATTATTAATACAAAGTACCTTTAAAGTCAAACAAATGAAATTATATTCAGGTTTTTTAATGGTAGCAGTTATACTCCAAAAGGGTATATAAATGTAAACCTTATAGTAATTAAATTCTCAATTCATAAGATAGCTCTTCCTATATAATATTTGAAACTCCTGTCAGATAATTGCGAAGTGATAAACTAAAACTTCTATATCATATAATTATACTTTGATACAATAGAATATTCTAAAAATTAGCTTGCAGAATCCTGAGGTATCCATGTTCGTTTCTTTTATTGTTTTTAGTTCCTTAGATGGCTACATTTACTTACTTTACTGTTTTAAAGGCGTAAGCAGTGGTAGACACACATATGTCATATACTGCCCATCAAAATGTTTGCTGGTCTTGGCAGTGATAGGAACGTCGCTAGAATGAGAAGAATTTTTTATTGGAATGTAAATGTATTTTAAAATATAGCTATCTTAATGCAAAAAGCAGGAGTAATCAAAAAGTATAAACCTAATATAGTCTAGACAGTTTGTATTACTATATTACTTTTAACACAACTTCCTCTTTGTTAAAAGTCCAACCATTTTAATCACCTTAGGGACTAAAAATTTAATTATGAAATAAGATTGAAAAAGAAAAGACATCTAAGCTATATAAAGCATGACTGTTATTTCTCAGCCTACTACATCAGTAACCATTTTATATGCAAGCATAGCTGGGCTTTGCTCTTCAAGATGCTAGTTGGCAGTTGTACATCGTTTAAAGATGGCAGAGCATTTTGCAAGCATGTAAGATTTTAAAACATTTGTAACATATTTTGGTAAAGAAGATTTGATTTACTGAGAGTCATAGAATAAGATCTCAAATTCTGAATATTGTAACAGCTGGAGAACCTAATTGATGACACATTAATTCTCCTGATTGTTTTACTTACATATTAATGCCAGAAATGCCTATTTGAATTAAATTTAAAAGGAATAATGCAAAATTAGGAGCTAAAGCATTATTCAGAATCAAAATGTTGTGATCACAGTATCCAACAAAGCAGATTTGGTCATTTGTACTAAAAACTCTACTTTGCCTGATTATCCAAAGTAGTGTGGTGAACAGTTCTGACTCTCCTAATTTATTTCAATACTCTTTGAAAGTAGAAACCCAATTAATATCTTTTGAGTTCTATTTTCTTAAAACAAAGTGATACTAAAAGTTGGTTTTGACAAATCTCCACAGGTCTTATTCATTGCACACTGAGCTGAGTTTAGTATTTCATGGTATGTATAAAAATAGGAAGGTGAAGGTATGACATTTTAACAGTTTATCTTAATATCTTTATATTATATAGTAAGAGCTTCAAGTACTTGTCATTGCTTTAATTTTTTGCAGATATTATCTAATTCCATAATAGATTGTTCAATAGTATTCATAATAGAAAAGAGGATGAAATTAATATGCTTAACCATACCAGTTTAGTTGGATTTCTCTGTCACTTTGGGTAGAGTAGTAACACTGGAATGGTAACTTTGTAAAATTGTCTCTACCTGGATGCTGCCACACCTGACATTGGAGCACTGTCCATGGGTCTTCTGGAATCCAGATTCATTTCTCAGGAAATTTCATCCTGAAGATACTTGAATGTCTAACGTCACTTGCTACAAAAATGAGTAACATTTATGGCAGGGAAAAGAAAAGAAAATTTATAAATGTTCTCATCAGTTGTCAACTGTGATTCATAGTCATAGCATTTGAAAGATTTTAATGCTCATTAAAATTAATAAGAGCATCATAGATGTTACTTTTTCTTTCCTTAAATCTGTACTCTGGAGCTGTTTAAGGAGGTAGAATAGCTTTCCAAAATGTGGAGTAGGTTGTAATCACAGCATCATGGTAACCAGCGAAATAAATGATAACATCCCTTAATGGAGTAGAGTAGCTTTTCAGAAGAGAGTTTATTGGGAACAATGTTGTAGTGTGCTTCAGGATATTCATTCTTTCCACTAACTCATCTTTGTCAGAGGATTAATTTGCAAAGGAAATTTTTAGATAAACTTTTATTTCCTGCTTGTCTGTTTTTTCTCTTTGCCCTTTTCCTTCTTGTAGTTAAGAAAATATTTATATCAAAGCTATTCTTTCGTATGTGATAAAATATTCTAAAAGAAGAAATGGTAACATAGTCTTAAATAGAATCATCCATAGGTATTTATTTTTGTCATATTCTCTCTTTTTAAGGAAAACAATCTAAATCTTGATGGTTATAAATTAATGTTGAGTTATAAATGGGAGGCTTGGAAATTCTTAGATGGAAAAGTGTTGATTTTTCAAAGTGCATTATTCTGACAAAAATGTGTTGGTCTTACAGAGAATTTTGCTCAAAGATCCTATTGCAAAATCAAAAATTCCTAGTTGTTGATAGTTTTATTTAAAATGTTTATTTAAAGCTGAATATGTGGTGACTTGGGTTAATTCCTTTGTTTAGTGAAGATGGATGACAACAGGATTTGAAACTAAAGTTGAAAATGTATTTTCTTATATTTAGATGAATAGAATTTTGTAGATTGACTTTTAACCAATAATTGAAATGAAATTTGAAGTTTTTTTGGAGAACAAAATCTATGTTTTATTACCTGCCTCTCTATATATGGAGAGATAAGAAAAAGGCTAAACAAATTAATTATAGCGTGAATACTATGCTCTTAACCCACAAAGGATAAAACACTGGTTTTTAAAGAATGTTTCATTGAAGTATAACAGAACAAAAGAAAATGTGCAAAAAATAGTGTAAAACATGATTATTTTTAGCAAAGTGAACATACTGATGTAACAATACCAGATAAAAGAAAAAGAATATTATCTGCATTTCATAAGCTCTCCTCCCCTTCTCTGCCCCCTCAGTCACTCTTCCTCTGAAGATTAATCACTGTCCTGACTTTTAACACCATAGGTTAGTTTTAACTGGATTTGAACCTTATATAAATTTCATCCTACAGTATGAATTCTTTTTTCATCTAGCTTTTTCATTCATCATTATGTTTGTGGGTTTCATCCCTCTATACAGTGCACTAGGCATGGTTTGTTTGTTCTGTTCTGTAAAGATACAACTGTCTATTTGTTCTTCCATTCTAATGTTGACAAACATTTGGGTCATTTCCAGATGAGGGCTATTCATCAACGGCATATGGAGGTTCCCAGGCTAGGGGTCGAATTGGAGCTCTAGCTTTCTGCCTATGCTATAGCCACAGCAATGCAGAATCCGAGCTGCGTCTGCAAGCTGTACCATAGATCACAGCAATGCTGGGTCCTTAACCCACTGAGCGAGGCTAGGGATTGAACCTGCATCCTCATGGAAACTAGTTGGGTTCGTTAACTGCTGAGCCACGACGGGAACTCCCTCTTATGAATATTCTTGAACCTGTTTTTTGGTAACTATGGGTATGCACTTCAGTGGGTTCGCATCCAGGAGTGAAGTTCCTGAGTTAAGGCACACTTATGCTAAGGTTTTATAGATGCTGCCAAACAGCTTTCTTCCAGAGTATTTTGAGCATTGCCTTTTGAGTTGCTTCTATTTAGTAAAAGTCTTCCTTGTGATCAGGGGCAGGTTTTCTTGTTTTATGTTCTTTTGTTTTTTTAGAGGGCAGGTCCTGGATCAGATTAGCATTCATGAATATGGAATGAAAAGAAACCCATTTGTTGATTGAAGTCATTCACTTGATCTCTGAAGTTTCCTACAGATGGGAACTAAGAGCCGGATTTAAGACCCAATGTGTTCAGTTATAGAAACAACAGAGAGGTAGTTTAACATTGGAGTTAAGATATCTGGCTTTTTATTTTTTATTGCCTTCAGATTATTTTACCAATATGTCTTAGTTTCTCTCTCTGTAAACTAAAGCGCACCATATTTATCTCCTGGGTTTATTTTAACGATTAAATGTGATTATGAATATAATGTGCTTGGCACTCTGTCTGATACATATTATTTAACTACCCTCCATTCTGCTCCACCCACCTCCAAAGCCTTTTAGTTGCTTCTCAATTTATTCACTTACCTAGCTGACTTTAGGAATCCTTAAGTGAGAGCTAACTAGCTGTTGGTTCTTTATTACCTTTCCCACCATCTTTTTTTTCCCTCAGTTGGGACACTTCTTTGCTAAAGCCAAAATTTTAGCCATTGACCTTAGTAGAAGTTTCATTATGTTTCTTTTTGACTAGTGATTCAACTAATCCTCCAAAAGTGGTTTTTCTTCCACCTTCTTTCAAGAGGCATAAGGAAAACTGTATTCCTTTTAGTCTTGATGAGATAACTGACAGCTGGTGTTTGAAGTTGACTCTTCCCAGATAGTTCAATTTTTAGAGTATCAAATATATTCAGCTTTATATAGTAACTTGGTATTTTATGAAATTTAAGGAAATCATTGACCCCTCAAATTAGAGTATATTTCCTGCCTTTCCTTTCTTCTTAGGAGGATGAGGGGGGAAAAAATGACAGTACAGGATATCTGATTAAATATCACCAAGTATAATCCCACTTTTGAAGCAGTTTTCTGAGGCTGTTATCTGAAGAATAGATTCATTATATAATGCTCTTACTCTCTGCCCCCATTTTCCCCCTTCAGACAGTAATCCATTGAATTTTTAACTGAGATACAATTGACATATAACATTGCGCAACTTGTATCACAGCACGTTGGTTTGATACATGTATGTATTGCACTATGATTGCTACAGTAGCGTTAACTAACACCTTTATCAAGTAATACATTGAACTGAAAGCACATCAAAATGAGATGGTATAAGGAAGATTGAGAATATAAACAGAATTTTCTGAGAACTTTAAGAGTAGCATTTGTTCACAAGAGAAGGAAAAATTAACCGATTGATTAACCAGTAAATGCTGTATCGGCTATTTTAAAGTTTTACTTATTAATTAATAGAACTCTTTGGGACTAGGAAAAAAGACTCTCTAGAATCTTATTTCTGGACTCTAATAAATCTTTCCCGCCTACTAGGGTCTTTATGGTTCTCACATCAGTTGTCTTACAAATCTTGTGTCTTCATTAACTTTGACACTGCAGCAAGAGGCAGAAACCTCAATTTAAAAAAATGGCAGAACCATTATCTGTGCTTCCTGTGACTTTGAGAGGAATAGTCATTCATTCATTTATTCAACAAACATTTATTGAACTCTTACTAAATACTTGGTACCATTCAAGTTTGGGGATATAACAGTAAAGAAAAAGCAGATTAAACTCCTGCCCTCATTAAACATTTAACAGTAAAGAAAAAGTAGATTAAACTCTTGCCTTGTGGAGGTCGCAGACAGTAAACAAATGACTAAGTAGACTATGTAGACTAAGTAGACTATCAGAGGTGTTAAATACTTAGGGAGAACGATTTTAAAAAGAAGAGGAATGTAGCAGATCTTAACAGGATCTTTATACAATTGTAGAGAATTTAGATTTTACTGGACTGAGATGAGAAACCACTGGAGGGTTTTGCGTATAGGAATGATATGCTCTGATACTTGTTTTTATCCTGAGCACTCAGGTTGCACTGTTGAAAAAAAAGATGTAGGAAAGAGTTAGAAGAGAGAAGCGGGAGACTGGTTAGAGGCAGCTGCAGTAACCTGGGTTGCTTTGACCAGGCAGTGGCAGTGGAGGTGGTAAAAAGAGGTTGACTTCTGGACAGACTTCAGAGGTAGAGAGGACAGGATGTGCTGGTGGGGTATCTGAGATAAGTGTAATTGATTACATGTTTTCATTGAATGTAATGGTGGCAGGGAAGGATAGCTGGTTGTGCAGCTTCTATGCTTCAGGGAACATCTTGGAGACAGATGATGCTGTGGGTGACTGGGGAATGTTACTATTACATGCTTTATTCTGGAAATGCTTGGATTACAATACCTCTGCAATATTTGTTCTAGCAGAACAGGTTTTGGTGCCCCTGGGAACATACAAGGTAAGAGCTATAGAGGATGGAATAATTACGAAAGATGATCAATGGGGGGGATAATAAACATGTTAAATCTAGTACTTTTAAGTACAAGTACGTTTTTACTGCAGACAATCTCATAATGTCTGTGTGTGAATTTATATGTATGAGAAATGTATATTATTTTACATATCTGTGGTATTTTGCTTCAATAAAATCAGACCCACATTACTTTGAAGACTCACAAAGACTTTACATACCTTGAAGCTGTTCAATGAGCCCCAGTATTTAGTCATTGTGTGTTTAGTTCTCATAATCAGAACAAAGACCAATGACTTAAAGTTGTAGGGTGAAAAATTTTTTTCGAAAAAAAAAAAATTTCAGTTCATCATGAATTGGAATAACTAAAGTTACTTACACTATTTTTGATTGCAGCAAACCTCACAGCAGTTAAATTGTATATACATGGATTGAATAAAATAACCAAGTATATTCTATTATTTTTATGATTAAATGTTTAAAACATACAAAAATCATTAAGACATACATTCAACCCCTGTATATCTAACTGTCTGGTTAAGAAATAATAATATTGTATATTATTACTTCTTTTTGTTCCCACATCCCCTTTGCCTGCCTCAGAGGAACCATTCAGTGTTTATCATTACCATGTTATGTCTGTGTGTCTGCTACATACATATGTATCTGTGAGAGATTTCCAATTGAACATATTTGGAAAACATTATTTTACTCACTTGTTTATCAATCCCACTTCCAAAATATGTCTTAAAAGCAAAATGTATCTTTTACCCAGTATCATGTCCTATTCAGGAACCTCCTAGCTTGTCTTCCCACTTTTCTCCTTTTATCCCATTGTTCTTGGTAGCATCCAGAGAAGTTTTCTTAAAACCCATATCAGTATCACGTCACTCTTCTGCTGAAAGCTCTTGAGTGATTTCCCACTAAATAAACTTACAGTGTTTCACTTGGTCTGTTATCTGGTCTTTCCTTCCTCCCTGGAGGTATCCTTGGATCAGTCTTCCCCTTACTCACTGTGCTTCAGCGCTGGCCTTCTTTTAGTTTCTGGAACACTTAAGATTTTTTCAGGTTGAAAACATTTCTGTTTTCTTTCCCTCCTGCCTAGAATGTATTCTTCATTCTGCCTTGTTAATTTCTTCCAGGTCTAAAATGTTTCTTCCTCTGTGAAGCTTTCTCTGATCACTCCTTTTTTTGATTTATATTGTGTTAATTTCAGGTATACAGCAAAGTGATTCAGTTATACATATATTTTTTCAGATACCTTTCCCTTATAGATTATTATAAAATATTAAGTGTATTTCCCTGTATTATACAGTAGGTCCTTATTGATTATCTATTTTATATATAGTAGTATGTATATGTTAATGTCAAACTCCTAATTTATCCTTCCCCCTTCTTCTACTTTGGCAACTGTAAGTTTGTTTTCTATGTCTGTGGGTCTGTTTCTGTTTAATAAATAAGTTCATTTGTATCATTTATTTATTATTTTATTATTTTTCAATTTTATTTATTATTTAATGTATGCATACATACTTTTGGGGGCTGCACCCATGGCATATGGATGTTCCCAGGCTAGGAGGTGGAATCAGATCTACAGCTGTCAGCCTACACCACAGCTCCCAATGCTGGATCCCTAACCCACTGAGTGAGGCCAGGGGTCAAATCTATATCCTCATAGATACTAGTTGGACTTGTTTCTGCAGCACCACAACCAAAACTCCTGTACTATTTTTTTTAATTCCACATATAAACAATATTATATGACATACGCCTTTGGCTTGCTTAGTATGGTAATCTCTAGATCCATCCATGTTGCTATAGATGGCATTATTTCATTCCTCTTTATGGCTAAGTAATATTCCATTGTGTATATATACCACTTTTTATCCACTCCTCTGTTTTTTGTTGTTTGTTTGTTGGTTGGTATTTTTAGGGGCACACCTGCAGCATATGGAAGTTCCCAGGCTAGGAGTCAAATCGGAACACCTACGGCACAGCCACAGCAACTGCCAGATCCAAGCTGCATCTGCGATCCACAGTGCAGCTCATAGAAATGCTGAAGCCTTAACCCAGTGAGCAAGGCTAGGAATCAAACGCATGTCTTCATGGATACAAGTCAGGTTCATTATCATTGAGCCACAACAGTAACTCCTCTGTTCCTCTGTTGGTGAACATTTAGGTTGCTTCCATGTCTTGGTTGTTGTAAATAGTGCTGTAGTGAATGTTGGGATGCATTTATCTTTTTTAATTATGGTTTTTTCCAGGTAGATGCCCGGAAGTAGGATTGTAGAATCGTACAGTAGCTCTATTTTTAGTTTTGTTTTTTTTTTTTAAGGAAGCTACATTTAGTTCTCCATAGTGGTTGTACCAATTTATATTCCTACCAACAGTGTAGGAGGGTTCCTTTTCCTTCACACCCTCTCCAGCCTTTATTTTCTATAGACTTATAATGATGGCTATACTGACTGGTGTGAGGTGATACCTCACTGTAGTTTTGATTTGCATTTTTCTAATAATTGGCAATACTGAACATCTTTTCATGTGACTTTTCGCCATCTACATGTTTTCTTTGCAGAAATGTCTCTTTAGATCTTCTGCCCATTTTTTGATTGAGTTGTTTGGTTTTTTAAAGTATTGAACTATATGAGCTGTTTTTATATTTTGGTGATTAATTCCTTGTCAATCACATCATTAGCAAATATTTTCTCCTGTTCTGTAGGTTGTCTTTTTGTTTGTTTGTGGTTTCTTTTACTGTGCAAAAGCTTTTAAGTTTAATTAAGTCCCGATCACCATGCTTATGCAGTGCCTCCTTTTACTTTCTTCTATAGCACCCTGTAGTTGGTGGTTATTTATTTTATTTACTGTGTATTACTTTTCAAATGCCTATTTCTCCTACTAGGTTATACATTTCTGAAAAGAGAAGCCATGTCTGTACAACTAGTCAACTTGTAGGCACACATGAAACATCTGTTGAAGGAAAACAGGAATGAAGAATTAATGTACAAAATTATTTTTATTTTCTTCATGTAAATGTTTTTATGAAATCCTATGGGATGGGCTGAAAAATAACTGTGTCCTTGAGTTTTAAGAGAAAAAAAGTTAATATATTTAGGAATTCCCTCTCTTTAAGTTAATATATTTTAAGAAAAAGAAACCCAGACATAGTAGCTCACGTACAGTGGGGGTTTATTATAAATGTAGAGGGAATCCAGGAAAGATAAGCAAATAGACTGCAGGAAGGACAGGTGCCACAGAAACTCCAGGCACACATCTGTATTGTTCTGTATCACTCTTTATGAATTGGATGTTCTCCCTTCTTCCCTGACCTACGTCTTTGTAGTTTTGATTGCACAGGGCCTAAAATATCTCTGAAAAGTCTGCTATTACCTTTCAACTCTCGTATCAACAGGTCTTGGCAATCTCCTAATTTATTTTTTTAAGATCTTGAGGAATAACCTTAGTTGGTCCTGCTTGTATTTCAAATAAGCCTGCAACATGGATCACAAGTATGGGTCACCTTAGGCTAGTGGTCCATCTCTTGTCCAAAAGTCTGTGATGAAGTATAGTCTTAGGGGTGAGTCACATGACCTGCAGTCTACTCAACAGGAACTGAACATTGAAGCAGATTTTCTGAGAAAGACTGTTGGTGTATCTGGAGCAACAAAACATTTCTGGAATATGTATACTTCATGGGTTGAAATTATAAATGTTGACTGCTTTGAAATTTGGCATTTGATAAATATTGAATAATTATTTATCCTCAAATTGTATTATCAACCTCAAAATTACATCTCAAAAATATATTATCCAGCCATAATATTTAATTAGAATGAGGAGCAGCACAAATTTATTATAAAGTATAATCTTAAAAGTTAGGATTCTGAGAGTTGAAGTGGTAGCAGTGTTCCAAATCATTTTCACAGTACCATTTTTCAGCAGGGTTTTGAGTGAAGGCAGCATGTAACTTTGATCTGTCTAGCTAATTTTAATGATGGTCTGCAAAGGTATGCAAAGTATTTGAATACTTCCCATTGTCTGGAAATTAGATTGTGAAAGCATTTCTAATTAATACTAGTTTAAAGACTTCCATTGCCATTATTAATAATAGCAGTCATCTGATTTATAAATTATTAGATTGTAAAATAGAGAAGAAACTCTATCATACAGTGTCAGCCAGAAGTAGATTGGAAGTGAGACCTTGCTTTGGAGAGTGGTTACTGGCCTTTACCATTTCAGTTTTATTCATATACAATTTTTACTGATAAACTTTTAGGCTTCCTTTATTAAGTCTCAGAGATTTGAGGACAAGATAATTCCAGGGTTTTCTGGAAGGTAGTTCTGGGTGACACTCTGTACTAAAAGCTTTACGTCCCTTGTCCCACTTTTTAGCTTCTCCAACCAGACTGCTGCCCTTCATCTTCTTCATATAGTTGGCCAATTTAGAAATAGATTTTTATTATAGTCTAATTATTCTTGTCTATCTCTACAGCAAATAGACCAATAGTCTTTATCTCCCTTAAGAAACCCCCATTATCTACTCTCATTTAAAGATTGGGATTTTTATCGATTCTCCACATCAGTTGGGGTCTCTCAGTCTGAGAATTTGCTGACCTTAAATCTCAGGTGTTCCTTCTGTGTATCATGAATTGGCTTCTTCTGATGCTCCTGGTATCCTTCTCTAGCATCTCTTTTCAGATACTATACCATCAACATCCATTGTTTGGCAGTTTTAATCAACGGTGATTTGACCTTTTTGTTATTTATCCAAAGCAATTGTATCGAGACATACAGTAACCAGCTACCACCACTAAAATTGCTGATTGTGTTGGTTAACAAAGAGGCATAATGAAACAATCTAGTCTTCTATTTTTTTGGATTGTCTCACCAGGGTTTTCAGAAACTCTTATTTTTTTGTAAGTACACTTAACATTTTGCTTCTTGTCCATGTACTGGTAATATAGCCCATTTTACTCTTAGAGGAGAACAATGCCATAAAAATTTACGCAATTGAATAGAACAATTTCCTGCATATTCCACTGGCTCATTGACCTTTTGAGTTGCAGTTTGTGTTGTGTCACAGTCTGGTCATTGTTTCTTACTTATGGCATTTAGTGTTTATGGTCTAGTTGTTTTCCAACATCCCAAAGAATTAGGTACATACTACTTCTGACTAGTTCTCTTGTTTATGCTAAGTGACAGATAAGCAAGAGTTTACTTGTCTGTAAGAATCCTTTATACAGAGAAGAACTAATGATTTCTTAGGATTCAGAATCTGTTTTCCTGTAAATCTATTTAAAAGATTATTTATTAAAATTAATATCTGACTCTTTGTGAAAATACGAACCGTAGGTATCTAACAGTACTGATAAAACCTCTATTTAAATGCTCTTTTTTCTATTCAAGAGAATCAAAGCACATTATTATCTAATTATATAATAGTTAATAAGTTTTCAACTTGAAAAGTAAACAGCTTAAAATAATGAATATGGATTGAAGCTAATAGTGCTGAACACTTTCAGATACAAAGAGTCAACTCTGAAATATAAAATTATCAGGCTTCTGAAAAACAGGTCACCTTTGGAAGATATTATTTTGCCTACTCACCTATCTAGAGATATAATCCAATTCTTGTCCTGGATATTTTTCCCCAAAAATCATTATAGTTGCTTTCTGTTTATGTCTGATATTATACCACATAGAAATTTTACAAATATTACTTGTTCTGTGAGAATCTTCTTAATATCAGAATAGCATGATGATATAGTGCAATGCTGCTAGAAATTCTCACTGTTAGCTTATTAGTTATAGGTTAGATAGATACACAGATTAATGGATTAGAATTGAGAGTTCAGAAATATACATTTTTGGGTAACTGAATTTTGACAAGGGTACCAAGACAACTTAATAGAGAAAGAATGGTCTTTGCAGCAAAGTTGCAGAGATAACTGGATATTGACATATAAAAGAATAAAGTACTTTTACCTCATATCATGTGTAATAATTAACTCAAAAAATGGATTATGGGCCTAAATGAGAGAGTTAAAACTATAAAACTCTTAGAAGAAAACCTAAATGTAAATCTTTCTGACCTTGGATTAGGCAGTGGTTTCTTATATGTGACATTTAAAGCACAAGTAACAAGAATAGATTTGATTTCATCAGAATTTAAAACTTTTATTGGTACAACCACTATGGAAAACAATATGGAGGTACCTTAGAAAACTGTGCATAGAACTGCCACATGACCCAGCAATCCACTCTTGGGCATATATCTGGACAAAACTCTCCTTGAAAAAGAAACACGCACCCACGTGTTCATTGCAGTGCTATTCCCAGTAGCCAAGACACGGAAACAACCTAAATGTCCATCGGCAGATGATTGGATTAAGATGTGGTATATGTACACAATGGAATACTGCTCAGCCATAAAAAAAGAACGAAATAATGCCATTTGCAGCAACATGGATGGAACTAGAGACTCTCATACTAAGTAAAGTAAGGCAGAAAGAGAAAGACAAATACCATATAATATCACATATATCTGGAATCTAATAGACGGCACAAATGAACCTTTCTACAGAAAAGAAATTCATGGACTTGGAGAACAGACTTGTGTTTGTGGGGGGGAGGGAGAGAGAGTGGGATGGACTGGGAATTGGGGTTTATAGATGCAAACTATTGCCTTTTTAATGGATAAGCAATGAGATCCTGCTGTATAGCACTGGGAACTATATCTAGTCACTTGTGATGGATCATGATAATGTGAAAAAAAAAATGTGTATATGTATGTCTGACTGGGTCACCTTGCTGTACAGCAGAAAATTGACAGAACACTGTAAACGAGCTATAATAGAAAAAATAAAAATCATTATTAAAAAATTTTAAACTTTTGAGTTTCAAAGGACATATCGAGAAATTGAAAAAACAGCCCACAGAATGAGGAAGATTATTTGAAAATGGCATGTCTGATAAGGGCTTTGTATCTAGAATATATAAGGGACTCTTGCAACTCAATGATGAAAAGACTGATAACTCAATTTAAAAGCAGGCAAAGAATCTAAATAGACATTTCTCCAAAGAAAATAGACAAATGGTCAAGAAGCACATTAAAAGATGTTTGACATCGTGAGTCATCAGGGAAATGCAAACTAAAACCATAGAGAGATACTACTTCACACTCACTACAACAGCCATTATCAGAAAGATGGACAAAAAGTAGCATTGGTGGAGTTCCCTGGCGGCTTAGCAGGTTAAGGATCCGGTGTTGTCCCTGCTATAGCTCAGGTTACTTCTATGGTGGGAATTTGATCCCTAGCCTGGGAACTGCATGCCATGGGGGTAGCAAAAAAAAACAAAAAACAAAAAACAAAACAAACAAACAAACAAAAAAAACTAGCATTGGTGAGGATGTGAAGAAATTGGAACCGTTGTAAATTTGCTGGTAAAAATGTGAAGTGGTACAATTACTTTGAAAAACAGTTTGGAAATTACTCAAAAAATTAAAAATAGAGTTACCATATGACCCAAAAATTCAATTCAATGTGTACATGTAGGTGTGTGTGTGTGTGTGCACATACACACTCAAAACAACTAAAATCATCAGTTTACCAAAACAAAAAACAAAAAAACAAAACTTGTCATGCCAGCATTATTCGTAAAAACTAAAAGGTGGAAATAAGCCAAATGTCCAATAACCAATGATTGAAAAAAACAAAATGTGGTGTATTCATATAACAGAGTGTTATTCAGGCATAGAAAGGAATGGTGTGCTGATACATGACACAACATGGGTAAACCTTGAAAACATTATACTAAGTGAAAACATCCAGACAAAAGGGACACATATCAGATGATTTCATTAGTATGCAAATCCATGGAGACAATTGATTAGTAGTTCCCAGGAGCTGAGGGGAGGAGGAATTGGGAAGTGACTGCTGATGGGTCCAAAGTTTCTTTTTGGGGTAATGAAATATTCTGGAATTAGATAGTAAGGACAGTTGTACCATCTTGTAAACATACTAAAAACTACTGATTTGTGTACTTTGAAAGGGGAAATTTATGGTATTAAAATTATATTTCAAAGAAATAACTTGGGAGTGGGTTAGGAAGTACTTGTTAAACATACAAATTCTTACCAACTCATCTTAAACTCAGGATTCTTAGAAGATACAACCCTAGAAAACCACATGTTTAACAGATGCTCCCAATATTTTAAATTCTCTGAAGTTTAAGGAATGCTCATTTAATGGTTTTATGTACTTATACACTGAAATGCGTTTGGGCTTAGGATATATGCCTTTTGATCATTTTAATCATCAACAGCAACAGTAGCAAAGAGTTAAAGGGGGAACTGTCTTCTCTCTGATATGGGAATTACTGAGTTATATAGGATATTTCTTTTTCTGGAGGATTGACAGTAGTGAGTTGGAGAGGCATAAGGCATAAGTGCACATTTTCATTTCTTAGAATTCACTACTTTGGCAAATTCTAGGAAGTTAAATAATAGTCTGTGTAATGCATTCGGAGAAATACAAAACTTAAGGGAAATATCTAGCAATATTTTCTATATTTTTACTTTGATTCTGGGGGTGAAGACCCTGTTCTGTTGTGTTTTTTTCAAGGCCATTAGGGGCATCTGTTACCATGGGCCTATCAACAAAGCCAAGTTGACAGAAAACAGATGTGTATTTTAACAGCTAAACTTCCTCAGTACTAGTATCTGGATCAGTTTTGTTTCACGGCAGTGCTGCAGCATGACAAATCATAATTAAAAATAGGCAGACATTTTATTTCATGAAGATTTAGGTGAAGAATAAGATGGAACCTTTCCGAGTTAGCAGTTGCCAAGTAGAGAATGAAAAGAATCTGCATTTTTTCAATACTGACTCTGAGGCTTATTCAAATTTTCACTTTCACGGAGTCATAAAATGATATACGATCATTAATAATATGCTATATATATGTTAAATTTAACATCTCTTCTGAAAATCTAAAACTTCTCCTTTTTCCAAAGCATGAAAGCTTTTTAAAAACCAGATTCACGGATATCTTTTTTAAAAAAGAGAAGTGTGGCTTGATACTCAGTTCTTTGTGGTTTGTATCAGGCACTCTGACTCCGACTAAGCCTACTTCTTTCTTTGACAGTAGAAATAGATGATCAAGCTGAAAAGATTCTACACTTATATAAAGGGTTTGTTACAATGGTTTTGTTACCTGTAAGCTCAATACCCTGCTGTGGGACACTTTGTCCAGTGAGGATGTGGGAATGTGACTCTGACTAGCTTTCCCATTTCTCTTTATCTCATGCTCTGCCAGTACTATTAAATGGTTAACAGGGGTCTTCTGTGCTTTAACCTGAAGGAGAGGGAATTCTAGTACCAATCTTTTTTCCAAAATACGGAACTTCACATGCTTGCTTATGCTCGTTGTATACAGATTGATCCAGGCTGAGCCTTAAGCCAACATGTATTGTGGTCTGTGTTAGGCTGGTCATCACAGTATTTGATGATGAAGACAGAGAACTAACAGATACTTCTGGAAGGAGGCAAGTTGGATGATCACACACAAATAAGATAGACTCTTTTGTTATGTTGAACCAAAGAAGTGTACCACTTTTGTAAGTCAAAAATCAGTGACTATTGGCCATTTCCTCTAGTTCAAGCTAATACTATATTGAGAATGGTAACATATCAGAGATGAGCTCCTAAGAACAAGGAACGTCTGATCTAAACTAGAAGGAGGTCCACTGTCCAAGCTCTGTATTGCTGGGCCATAGTAGTCCCTATTTATATAATAAATGAATTAAATCCTCTGTGATGAGATTTTTTTTTTTTTTTTCCTTTTAGGGCCACACCCACAGCATATGGAACTTCCCAGGCTAGGGGTCAAATCAGAGCTATAGCCACCAGCCTACGCCACAGCCACAGCAACCCTGGATCCTTAACCCACTGAGTGAGGCCAGGGATTGAACCCTCGTCCTCATGGAGACTAGCCGGGTCTGTTACTGTTGAGCCGCAACAAAAGCTACCTCTGCGATATCTTTTTGACACATTGTGCCTGACAGTCTCCCAAACTCAGAGCTTCTTTAGAGTTGCATATCATGTATTAAAATTCATATTTGAATTTTACATTTTGCTCTACAGTAGAGCCAGAGAGGTTTTAATATAAAATTTTTTTTTCTAAAAATGTTTAAGTAAAAACTGTTTGTCCAAGGAGATGAAGCATATTTGCTTTGGCGTCTCCTCCCCTCACACGTAGCTCACTGTACCTCGGATTTGGCATCTGTCCTTTGGGAAGCACAGTTATATAAATGAGAAGCCACTGAAACCTTAAATTGAGGGACTGGCATGATGAAATAGATATTTTAGAAAGATAATTCTGGGAGAGCCAAAATAGTTGTGTAATATCAACTGACGTATATTCAGTGAGAATTCAACATTAAGAATGAATGCTGATGTTGTAGATTGTGGCTTTTACAAATCCATCCTCTAACATTTGTGCCTTTTATCTTATGCAGTAAGTATACATTTATGAGAATACGGTATAATGCCAAATTGTCTAACAGTACTACATTTTTGTGGAATTATGGGGAAGGGAACACATTATACAATGTGTGCAAAAAATTTTTAAGTAGATTTTGGGAGTTCCCGTTGTGGCTCAGTGGTTAACGAATCCGACTAGGAACCATGAGGTTGCAGGTTCGATCCCTGGCCTTGCTCAGTGGGTTAAGGATCCGGTGTTGCCGTGAGCTGTGGTGTAGGTCGCAGACTCGGCTCGGATCCCGCATTGCTGTGGCTGTGGTGTAGGGTGGCGGCTACAGCTCTGATTAGACCCCTAGCCTGGGAACTTCCATATGCCATGGGAGCAGCCCTAGAAAAGGCAAAAAAGACAAAAAAAAATTTAATTAGATTTCTGTAGCCTTTTCCTGATGTGGTTTCTTATATTTGGGGGGACAAGAATTCATAGAATGCATTAGTTAGTGTGTTGCATTATGTCAGCAGGATAACTAGATTTCTGAAGGTTGGGATACTAAAGGTTTATATGAGAGTCTGAAAGGATACATGAGTAATTTGCTTTCAAAGGCATTGAAAAGGAGTGAAAAGTAGACAACTGTCTAATTGCAAACATGAATATAAGACAGACTAGTACTTATAGCAGTTAGGAGAATGCCAGGAGAGCCAGAAAAGGAGCAGCGTATGCTTCCCAATTGCTTTGAAGTGAGCTTTTATCTTTTGTCCCTGGAAAAAATAATAACTAATAATTTATCAGCCCAATGTTTAGGGGACCAGAAATACTCACTAACAGGGAATGTCTTGTTTATTTGTTCATTCACTCATTCATTCATTTAATAAATATTGAACACCTAATCTCTCCTGACACTGAGCCAGACCGAATAGGTATCATGATTGATAGAACTTTCCATCCATGGAGCTAATAGACTTATGAGAAGACAAATGATAAATAAACACAAAAACATATATGCATTTTAATCAACGCTATAAAAGGAAAGAACAAGCTGCCTCAAGATTTTGTAGTAAGTAAACCTATTTTAAACTAGGGTTTCAGGAGTGGTCTCTCTGAGTAAGTGACATTTAGAGCGGAGATTTGAGATGAGTAGAATTCCCAGTGATGGGTGGGGAGAGTGCTTGTGTGAGGCTTTCAGGTGGGAGGAACTCAAAGAAATCAGAACTTCTAGATGACAGAGCAGTTGGCTAGGAGGTAGGTGGGCCCAAATAATACCGAGCTTGGCAGCCATGTTGAGGAGGACATGGGATTTCATTCCAAGTGCTGAGAGGAGCCATTGAGAAGACCTTTAAGCATGGAATTGCGTGGTCTGATTTGTGTTTCAGACAAGAGTGTGGCTGCTGTGAATGCACCGAAGGGATGAGGAGACCAGGGAGACAAGCTAAGGACTACTGCCCCCACTGGAGCCAGTAGTAATTGAAAGGGTCAGCAGAGGTGATGAGGGTTGTAGATGAATTCATGTTTCAGGAAAGAGGCCATGGTTGTTGTTAAGGGCATGGGTAAGGATTGGAGGGCTTGTGGAGGGATTCTGACAGCTCAATGAGAAAAGATGAGGTAGTGTAGAATAGGATTGAATTGAATTGGAAAAGGATGCCTACCTAGAGTCAAGAGCATTTTGTTAAATGAATTTTCATTTTTCCATTATTTATTGCTTGGACCTAAAACGAACCTAAAATTGAAGGTCAAAACTATTTTGTAAGTTAAGAAGTATTACTGCTGTATTTTACTTGGGAAAAAATACCTGTCTGGGACAATGGAAAACATCACCCTCTTCCAAAAGCATTACATACATAGTTTAAAGGTTGAGAAAGAGGAAGATGTTGCAGGAAAATTTTTACTGAGTTGTTGTTAATTGTTTATTTCTTGTATTTTTCCACAAGCAAGCAAAGTCTTTATTACAGGAAAGCAAATAGCTCCCAGGACGGCTGGACTCCTCTATTTTCTTATAGGGGTTTTTATCCCTTAAAGATAGGGGTGGTTACCAATGTAGGTCCAGAAAGATGTGGTTTTCTCCCATTGGCCTTGGCCAGTTACCTCTCTCAGTCCTTGTCCAATTACCTCTATCAGTGGAAAGTCCCGAAAGTCTCAAGGTGTCTTTGCCCTTTTCTTCTCATAAACTGAGTTGCAGGGAGTTAGGGATTAATGTCCAGCTGGGTGTAGGTCCACTCCCTATAGTAAACAAGGCCTGTAAGTGGTGTGGGTTTTTTTTTTTTTTCAGTTCTAGAAACATGATCTCCTTTTTTCTCCCCCACAAGTTTTCTCTTTGGAAAAAGAGATTTAGTGGAATTTAGACTTACAAATTGGACACATCAATTTATGTATAGCCTCTGCATCACTTTTTAGCTTTGTCTTTTAACCTTTCATTTTCATTCTGTAGCCTTTGTAGAAATTGCGCCTATGGAATCTCCTTCCTGACTCTAAAAAATATGGTCCAGGTGCTTTATGTTTCCAGGAATGAAAGAGCCTCTGAAGTGATGTCTCTTTGCTTGTTGGGCTGCTGGGCCAAAGAAGGAAAGGGTGTACTTAGACTCTAGCAGCATTTTGATTTAGTAGGCCTCCCAGGTTTTTATTGTGTTCTGGGACAGTGCTTGGGAGCATTTGGAGTCAAAAAAAAAAAAAAAAAAGGAATTATGTTGTTTGGTGACAAGAAAATATAATTTTGTGTGAGCTGTAGTTGACAATACCACATATTATCTTTATTGATTACAGTCAGTTTTGAAGATATAAGTACTTTATGGTCCTTAATTTGTAGATTAGATTTGTTTGTTTAATAATTTAGCATGTTGAATTTTCCCTTTGAATTTTTATTCTTCTGGAAATCTTTCCAGAGTTCAGGTTTTTTTAATGCTAGGATTCATGTTAGGATTGTTGGAGTTCTGTTTATAAACTGATTTGCAATAGACTTTCAATAAATTAGGATACCACTTTCTTCTTTTATTTCCTCACACAGTTTTTGATAAGCAAGGCTGGATCAAAAGTAACTTTCCCATCTAAAGTGAATTTTCAAAATGAAGTCTTTTAGATTACCTGTCACTATTATAAAGCTAATTAGAAAATTTGAGTTATTTCAAAAAGCTGTCAATTTTGACAGCTTGACCTTGATGACTTTTTTTGTCATTCTTTCACTGATACATGGTGCCATCTGCTGTTTGTGGGAAGTAGATTATATTTTGAATCACTAGGCAGAATAGATGTATAATCTCCAAAAGAAAAATACATTGTAGATGAAATGGGAAGATGCAGGAGTATGACCTGTTCAAAACTTTGAGGCATGTGATTTATTTGCTTATTTTTTTTATGTAAAATCATTTTCAAAAACTAATTTATCATTTATTAAGATGTCATGTTAAACTGGTAGAAACTTTTTAAAACAATGGCTTATTTTAGAGAATTTGATCAATTCAAAGAAGAAAATTTAAAACTAATTCTGCTAGCCATGAGATAACTATTATTAATCTTAAAATCATTTTTAAAAACCTGGTTATCTCTAATATTGCATGCATCACAAGATTTTTACTCGTCTTAATTTCGTTTTCGTGCTCCTGTATCTTGGGTTTCCTCTTAGAGTACAATATTCTTGGCCCCAAGTGAACCATCCATTTGTTGGTTGGTGGATTAAGGCTCCCTTGGTTTCTTTTTTGTGGGTACTTTGGCCACCTTTTCTGTAATCCTTCCCCTGGTCATTGGCATAGAAGCAGTGTAGGGTATGGAATGAGAAAGACCTGGTTTCCAGCCAGGCACTGCTGCTTACAGGCTGTGCAGCCCCAGGCAAATCTTTTCACTTGGCAGCTCTGTTTCCTCTTCTGTAAAAAGGAGATAATAATATCCATCCTGTAGTATTGCTGTCAGGATTAGATGAGGTAATACTTGTCATATGCCAGGCATAGTCCTCTCTTTTCATTAAAATGTGATTAAGTTCAGGTTCAGTGAATTTCCTTTTCACCTTTTTTAAAGATACCTTTGCCATGAGTCAGATTTTGTTATTATAAAATCATAAGCTCTTCCAGTGGAAAGAACTTTAGCAAGTGGGTCTCATATTTTATTATGCATTTATCACCTGGTGATCCTATTTAACTGCCAGTTCAGATTCTGGTTGGTATTTCTGGGATAAGATGCCTGAGACTCTGTACCTCTGACTCACTTTTAGGTGATGCTAATACTCCCTCCACACAGTACACTTTGTGTAGCAAGGCTTTAGATGACAGCAAACAAAAAACAACTGATAAAGCTCCTGGTTTTCCTTTCACACACTTAATCTCATGTACTATTCATTAGAGCTTCATTTCTTGGAGTTCCCTGGTGACCTAGCAGTTAAGGATCTGGTATTGTCACTGCTGTTGCGTGGATTTGATCCCTGATCTGAGAATTTTTGTATGCCGCGGGTGCAGCAGAAAAAAAAAGGGGGGGGACTGCATTTCTTTGTAGAAAAAAATGCACCCAGAGTCTCTCTCCAGAAGACACTGCAGATTAATTTCTAATTTCTTACTCTTATTCTCAGCAGTAACATTTAGAGAATGACATTCAAGACCTAATCATTTATCACCCGAGAGATGTAACCTCTAAATACTTAATTGGAACCAATTAACCAATTCAGAATTCAAGGACAACTTTTATTTCTATTGGTAATATGTTACCCATTTGTATTGTCTTTAACTTTTACAGCATTGAATAATGAAAAGCTAAGTAAATTAGTTCTAAAATCTCAATATAAATTCTAGAGCAATTACTTGACTCAAATAAGATTTTTTGGGGGGTGCATTGAATATATAATGCTTCCCTGTTGGTGTTGGAATTTTCCCCCACACTGGTTGATTTTATTTAAGCCTGAATACTCAGTGCGTCAGTGTGGATTCAACTCAATGCATCAGGGTATAGTGTCTGTCCACATAGTCTAAGAAAGAATGGCTTTGATTTTACCCAGACATAAACTTGTTCACACCTGAGGGTTTATCCATCCCAGTCACAGTTTCAGGGTCCTAAAGGAAATTAAAACAGGTGTAAAATAAATTCTGCTTTGGGACATATAAATTTGATTTAAAAAGTAAAAATTATTGCCTAGAGAATAACTTAGTGGGCAGAACCTTTTTTCTAAATTCAATCTTAAGTGGAAGAACAACATTGCCCTTTTTGCCTACCTCCCTTGAAGTGGCCTTAAGAACATCCTACTTTAAAAAAAAAAAAAAAAAATCCTGCTTTTATCTAGTACAGTGCACTCCCTCAGAAGCATTACTCTAAAAGGTCATGAGGGCCACTAGGAATTGTGTAGACAGGTTTCACTGTCATCCTATCTGTATTCAGGTAGATAGCCCTCTAAAACTTGTGCTTGTCCTATTGTTTAGGATATCTCAAAAAGAAACCTTTTACTTGGCAACTTTTTCAGGGTTTTTAATTCTCTTGCTTTTTTCAACATTTGGGAAAAATAGATACAGTGCTTTTTTGACCAATAGTTTTTCCAGGGGCTAATCCAGAAAACAAAACAAAGCTGAAACCTTTATACCCTAGATCTCCAACTTGAGAATTTTCTTTTTCATACCATTCCTGGCTGTCCATTTTATTTTTATTCATAAACTTGCCCTCCATTTAAGTTTACAAGATACCTGGAAACTCCTCAAGTCTCAAAAAAGCTAGATTCTCTAGGCATATTCTGTAAATATATCTTGGTTTCCAGACTCTAGTCCTGGTAATAGTGGTACCTTCCTTGTTACATTTTCTGGTGAACCAGAACTTAGAAGACAGCCATATCTCTATAACTCTATTTAATCTATTCTTTATTTGAATCCAGAAAATCCAGTGTTTCTACAGTATTCAAATCATAACAAATCATGGATTGTTAGGCTTAGAGAGTACTGTATGGGTACTTGAAGCCAATAGCCCTTACTTAAAAGACAAAGACTTGAATACGTTATGACAGGACAAGTTATAAGACCCATGGCTGATCTCACGCTCAAAGAAGGACTAGGCAGTTTGGTAGTAGATCTTAAATCGAATACTCCAAATATAGTAGCTAATTCTCTAAAAGTAGTCTGTACTATTTAAACCTGTGCTACAGTAGGCTATCTAATTTCATTTTTTATTAGATTTATGTAGGCCTTGAGAGTTCCTAGGTAAACAATTAAAGAGTTTACAGTTAGCACATAAGAGGACAGAATAAGGGAATTAGGAATATTTAAACTCAAAAAGGATACCTGCAAAAGTATCTCAGTGACATGGAAAAATTGCAACCAGGTGTTCTGCATTTCCTTTGAAGACAGAACAAAAGTAAATTTATATTATAGTAAAAGGAACAGCAGTTAGATGTGAAGCAGACCCACGCAATGAAGCCAGTTAACACTGGGATAGCAGGGATATTCAGCTTTCTGGTTATCTTCTTCAGATTCTCTGGTTCTTTTCAGTATCTGTTTCCTGTGGTTGGGATTTGGCATCTCAAGGCATGAGTTGGATGCATATTCAGAGATCCTGTTCAGCTCAGTGATCTCGCACTAATAGTGACATGAGAGGCAAGACAGCAGTCTATCTCTGGCAAATTTCCTGCATTATCAGTGCAACTAAACTGTTTTATTGAAATAACTTTTTTAAACTGTAACTAGCCATTAAAGAGTAAAAGCCAGAGACTAAATTAGTTGGCTTCTGTTGTTTTCTAAGAAGCAAAAACTATAAACAGCTCTCTTCTTTATTCACTTTTTTTTTTTTTTTCTATTTCTTGGGCCGCTCTCGCGGCATATGGAGATTCCCAGGCTAGGGGTCCAATCGGAGCTGTAGCTGCCAGCCTACGCCAGAGCCACAGCAATGCGGGATCCGAGCCGCGTCTGCAACCTACACCACAGCTCACAGCAATGCCAGATCCTTAACCCACTGAGCAAGGGCAGGGATCGAACCCGCAACCTCATGGTTCCTAGTCGGATTCGTTAACCACTGTGCCACGACGGGAACTCCTTCTTTATTCACTTTTAAAGTTTACTGGTTCGTTGATCTGTTTCTCCTGAAGTGCTAGCTATTCCTATCTCCTAGTGATCTAAGCTTTTTCTTTTAAAGTCTGAGTCTTGATATGATCAAATTGATAGGAAGAAAGGAGAAAATTTTTTTCAAGAAGTTACACAAGCAATATGTAGGTCAGCCTTCATCAAAATATGTAGCAAATTCCTTAAGATCTTAAATAAATGAAATTCCTTAAAAATTTTGGGAAGTTCAGTCTTGAAGACTTTACCATAAAGGGGAAGGACTGTGTTTTATTGATCTTTAAAGTTCCTAGTTGGTAAATGTTAGTATATTGAAAGAAGGAATAGCTCTTAACTGGAACACCAAGCGTGACTATAGGGATCTCAGGAGAGGGTAGTGTTCAGACTGGAAGAATAGTCAGGAAAGCTTTCAATGCCTCACTCAAATGGGTAGGATTTTGGGAGCAGAATGTCATTTCCAAAGAGGGGGCTAGCAATAGTAAAATAAGCCCCCTGTTCTAAAAACAAAAACAAAAGCTTGGAGAAATAAGTTCTCATGACAATTTACAGAAAGGTAAGAATTAAGAAACTCCATTAGTAGATAAAAATGTGGTCTTAGGAGAAAGTCAGATGTCAACTATTGTAAAAGAGACACAAGATGAGATGAGCTAGAATCAAAGCAATCATGATGCTCTGCCTCTTGGATACTGGGTTTTGGAAATCCTTACCTTTCTTTGTGACTGAGGACATGCACTTAAACCTGTAAGTATCTCTGAACTAAGAATCAGAATATTCTAGGGTGGGATTTAAGATGTGAACTTTCAGCAAATCGTCTTTGTTATTTTTAACTTCCCATTTTATTACATAGGAATCTTATTCACAAAGAGGTTGACACACACTTATGTAAGCCAGTTGGTAGCAGATATGGAACTATAATACAGATCTTTTGGCTCCTTCCCTAAAACTTTTAGTTTATAATATTAATGGATTTCTACAGTGAATTTCCAGATTAATACTAGGCATAATTTACTATGTTTAAATGGGGATGAGTTTCACAGGGCTTCTGGAACTTTCCTTTATAATTATAGAATTTTTGCAGCAACTACTATATTCCTATTGCTACAGTATCCTTTACCAGTTGGACTTTGAGTTATAGCTCTCACCTTTAATTTGTTTTGGGGGGGAGGGTGGGGAGTCATTTAGTAGAGCTCAGACCAATTAACTCATCTAATTCTTCCATCTTTTCTTAAATGGAGACGTATTCTCCTACCTATAGCAAGCAGATCTGTGATTTCCAATATAGTTCTTTGCTGTGCGGATTTCTTGGAAAAGAATGTCCGGTATTAGTGATTCAGTTATCTGCCTTCTTTAGATAGATAACTTTCTCTTGGTCAGCTCCTAATAAAGGAACAAGCTCTCCCATCCATTTTACTGCTTAACATAATTGTGAATGAGCTGAATAATATCCTACAGGAATCAGTGACTATATTTCCTAGTACCCGAAGTCCTCAGTGTTTTGTTCCATTCTGGGCAATTACTAACAGAAATGGTTTGCTACATAAATCATACTACTTAATTGAAAACATACTGGAAGCTTGTTTACTTTTTGCTTTCTAAAAAAGTGGTGCAGCGGGTTAAGATTGCGGCATTGTCTCTGAGGTGGCGCGGCGCGTGTTTGATCCCAGCCAACACAGTGGGTTAAGGATCCAGCATTGCTGCAGCTATGGCATAGGTCCTGGCCTGGGAAATTCCATATGCCACAGTTGGAGCCAAAAATAATAAATGAAAATATAAAAAATTTAAAAGTGAATAATTATTATGGCTCACTAGTTAGAAGTTGTAGATTTTACATATCCCTGACATATGACTGGAGAAGCAGAAATAAGAAAATTATACTCTGAATTAAGATTGCTGTGCACAAATACTTGATTAGGAACATCATTAAGATATAGAAAATAGGACTTTTGCCAACTTAACAACAGTTTTTAGTGTTCAAGGAAAATCAGTTACCCATCAGATTCTATTTTGTTACATTTAAGAATGTGTCAATTCTGTTTTGTTTTGTAAACATTTTTATTTTCAAGATTAAGTTTTCAGATTGTAGTAAAAAATTATTACTTTTTTCAAAAGCATGTATACTCTCTCTTCTAGTAAGGAATGTGATTTCTGGTCAAGCAAGTAATTTGTGTTTATGTTAACATTCAGGGGCACATTGATCAGCAAATGTTGATTTTCAGTGAAAATTTTTAAGGAAATAATGCCAATAGCTTGTTTTCTCAGAAATCTTTTCTATGACCTGTTTCATAAAATTAAGCTGCTAAACTGAAATTTTGTTGCTTAGCTTTTCATCAGATGCTGTTCTTTTCTCATCATTAATCTGCCAAATTTTATCACTTTCAAATTTTGCTGTTTGTATTTTTATAAAGCTTAACTCATTTTATTTCCTATAGATTTTAAATAGCCAATTGTATAGTTTCTTATTAAAAAGAATCTCACTTGTATATTAATATTTACACATGTTCACATGGATATAAACCAGTGAAGACATTTGTGAAATTTGACACAAGGAACCTATTTTCAACAACTTTCAAATGACTACTTTGTATTTTTTTTTTCTTCTGGCAAATGATGTAGTATACAGACTAACCTGAAGTGGATCCCAACATTTATGTTTTTATTAATCATTTTATCTAGTATTTATCATTTCTTTTTTCTGTACTCATTGAAATAGAAGGTCAGATATTTTCCATTATAAAATCCATCCATGCAAGAAATTGTGAGAAAAAAATAAAGAAATAAAGACAAGGAGTTCCTGTGGTGGCTCAGTGGTTAACGAATCCGACTAGAAACCATGATGTTGTGGGTTCGATCCCTGGCCTTGCTCAGCGGGTTAAGGATCCAGTGTTGCCGTGAGCTGTGGTGTAGGTTGCAGACGCGGCTGGGATCCCGCGTTGCTGTGGCTCTAGTGTAGGCCGGCGGCTGCAGTTCCGATTCAGCCCCTAACCTGGGAACCTCCATATGCTGCAGGAAGCAGCCCTAGAAAAGACAAAAAATACAAATCAAATAAAATAAAAATAAAAATAAAGACAAAAGCCACTGTTTTCTCATCACATAAAAATAGCCACAATGAATACTTGGTGTTTATCCTGATTTTCTACCCATTATGTTTATGTTATATAAAGAGATAAGTTCATGTTTTATAAAGAACATGGTATACAAATTTTATTTGTCACATTCATTTTTAAATGCATAAAATAATAATTTACCTTGATGTTTTATGTACTTGAGATTTTTCTGCATAATTCAAATCTGATGTATTAATTTACTTACTGTGGAAAGCATCACTGTGGAAAACATCTTTTCTTAGTGGATTATTGCGTACAGGAATGGACTTGAAAGGACCATTCGTTAGAGAATTGAATACGTTCCATTTTTTTGCTAACACAATCCAGCGAGATTTTTAACATCTCTGTTTGACAACTCCTAAAAAGCTATATTGAGCACCATATCAGTCTTTTTTTTTATCTTTTTTTTTTCTTTTTTTTTTTTGTCTTTTTCCAGGGCTGTACCCGTGGCATATGAAGGTTCCCAGGCTAGGGGTCCAGTCCGAGCTACAGCTGCCGGCCTATGCCACAGCCACAGCAACGCCAGATCCAAGCCACATCTGTGACCCTACACCACAGCTCACAGCAACGCCCGGATCCTTAAACCACTGAGCAAGGCCGGGGATCAAACCTGAAACCTCATGGTTCCTAGTCGGATTCGTTAACCACTGAGCCAGGACAGGAACTCCCACTCTTATTTTTTAGGATCTATTAGTTGCTTCCATTTCTATTATCATCATCAGCTAGATTCCATACCTCTTAATTAACACTACAATGCGATTCACATTATTTTTAGTGACATTTAATTTTCATGTTTGACTTTAAGAACTTTCCACATGTGACCTTTAGAAGCATTTTAAACGTGGTGAAATAGCTATAAGCAGACTCTAAGTTAAGGAATTTTAAGATGTACTTGTTAGAGGCATTGCGCGGTGATTCCCACACTTGGCTGCGTATTATAATCACTTGGCCCCACCCAAACTAATTAAATTAGACCTTGGGGTGTCAGGAAAGCTTCCTGGGTGATTCTCATGAGCAGTTGGCATGCAAACTTTACATACTACTCATTTCTCAACCTGAATTCATGTTAGAGACTCTAGAGAAGTTTTTAAAAAGGCCAGCGACCAAGCTCTACCCCTGAGGAGTTTTTATTTCTTTGTTCTAAAGTGGAACTCCTGCATCTGTGTGTTAGAAAAGAACCCCAGGTGATTCTAATAAAAAGTCTGGCTTGAGAAGCACTCATCCAGTGGCAAAGAACTGGATTAGAATCTGGAAGCTTGTCCTTCCAGTTCTAAATGTGTGAATTCAGATAAATCACGTAGCATGTTTGAGCTTCCTTTGTAAAAATAGAGGGATTAATATCAATTTATACACTGATATATTGTTACATTTGAATGAGACAGTGTACTCAGAGGTTGTTTGCAGTAAAGCCTGAAAGAGGTGTTAGCAGTTAAGGCTTACCATGTTATCAGCTACTGTAAAGTGGTACGTTTCATTTGCTACTAAGTCCTACAGGGTTCTTGGCAGAAAAAAACTACATCTTTATCTGAGGCAGAAAGAAATTTGGGCTTCTTGGCTATCCCCAGGGTTGATTATCCTGATTTTTAAAAGTTTGCACTGCATTTTAATTCGGACGAGGCTAACAGTGCCTCTAGGGAGCAGGGGGCAGGTAGTAGAGAGAAAGATGGAGCTGCCCCATCTGGAGATTTTTTTTTTTTAATTCATAAATTCCTATAATTAGTAGCATTCTTCTTGTACCTTCACAGAGACATGGAAGGCAGCAGGGCGGGGGTGGGGTTACCTGATTTAACTTTTCAAACTCAAACTCGTTTTCAGCGCGTTCCTCCTGCATCACTTTTGATACCCCTAGTGTCCCTAGTGTTTAAGCTTCACCAACATTTACCCATATCCTGAGTGAGGACAGAAAGAAGTAGAAAGGGTCTCCAAAGATGAATACACTCCCTCATGGTTTTCCACCATGACACAAACCTCAGGACTTCACCCATGGAGAGTAAGAATCAACCATGCAGAGCATCTGCTGGTGTGTTAGTCTGCGTCCAGGTTAGTCACTGGATTCATCACCAAGCAAAATTATGTACACTTTTTTGAGGCTTTTCAATTCTGTCAACTGTATATTTGACTGCAAGTCCTTGAGTTTTGTTTTGTTTTTTGACATGATTCTGCTTTGGAGTATTTAAAATATCAGCTCCTGCTTCCCTCTGAAGACAGTAATTAATTAATGTGTGATTGGTTTTGTTTTCCTGATGCATTATACCCTAGTTTTCAGATTTGGAAAGAAGTGATGAACCTTCTGGGATAGAAGATGAAAGATAACACATCTGAATTTTAGTGTTACTTTCCACAAGCTCACTTTCTCTATTTAAGAAGGAAATGAATGTCATATGTTTATCTTACCAAATAACCTGAAGGGAGGCTCCATAACTAAGAAAAGTCTGCAATTAGTACCAAGAAATTATTTCATGAACTTTAATTCTCATGACAGATCTTTTTCCTTGACTTTAACTATCCCATTCAGTTCATCTACTTGTTCAATAATTCTTAGCACCTACTCTGTTCCTGGTAGTGTCCTGGGTGATGGAAATATACCACAGGCAGGTATATAAAGGCACAGGCAGGATTCTGCCCTCATGTAACTTACAGGGAACTCGGCACCAGTAGATGAGTAATTACACAGCAGTAGAATGTGTGCTGTGATATAGAGAGTATAGGTGCTTTAAAAGAACACTAATGATGGATACCTAACCCAGCCACAGATGTCCAAAAAGCCTCCCCAGAGGAATTAGCATCTAATTCCAGGCCTAGACAAAGAGAGGAGTGGTTAGGAGGAAAGAATGTTCCAGGTAGAGAAAACGTCATAAAATAAGGGCCGAAAGTTCAGACCATGGTATAATATGGGGGGATTCCTTGAGAAGAACCTGTGTTTCATTTCCCCAGAGCCATGAGATCACTAAGGAGGGTGGGATTTGGGGCGAAGCAGGTACCACCAGCAAAATCCCTGCAAGCAGCAGAGGAGAAAGTGAGAAAGTGCCATCGCATTTTAACAAGTATGTGATGGTACATGACCTGGTAGCAGCCTGCTGAGAGAATTATCAAGGAGGACCTCAGAGTTTACCAGTAGACTCCCTAGATTAACATTGTAAAGGGAAAAAAAAAAAAAAAAAAAACTTCTGTTTTCCCCTCCTCTTGTAAGGGAAACGCTCAGTTCAGTGTATCTCTTTTGTGTTTCCCTTGCTCTCAGCACTACAAGCACACTCATACAGAACACTTAGCTTCTGACACTTTTAGTCGCCAAATGTGTGGATGTTTTTCCCCCCACCAAGCAACTCTCTGCCAACTGGGTGGCCTACAGTTTAATCCAATTCCAACACTACCTGCATTGAGACAATGTCAGATCCCACAGGTTAAAGGCTCAGTCCCACCACAGTGTGCTCCCACCCTACTTCAGATGCCAGCTGCACATAGTAGGCCCCCCAGTTACCCACAATTCTGACCATCTTGACTACAAATCAGAGGTTTCAGAAGGTCCCATGACCCCCTCCCCAGATTCAAGTAACTTGTTAGAAGGGCCCACAGAACTCAGGGAAACACTTAACTTACCTTTACCAGTTTATTGAAGGATATGGTGGAGGATACAGATGAACAGCCAGATGAAAAAATAGACATGAGCAAGGTCCGGGAGGGTCCAAAGCTCAGGAGCTTTTGTCCCCATGAAGTTAGGGTACGTCACTCCCCCAGTGTGGACATGCTTGTCAACCTGGACGCTCTCTGAATCCTGTACTATTGGGATGTTTATGGAGGCTTCATAACATAGGCTTGATTGATCATTAACTTCGTTTCCAACCCTGCGCCCTTCTCAAGAGAGCATGGGGCAGGCCTGGAAATTCCAAGTTTCTAATCATGGCTTGGGCTTTCTGGTAAGCTCCTCCTCCAGGAGCCATCCAAGAGCCCACCCACAGTTGCTTCATTCAAACAAAAGCCATTCCTATCACCCTGGAAATTACCAAGGTGTCAGAAACTATGGTCAAAGACCAAATATTAGAACAGAGATGCTCATAGTGTTCTTACCACTTTGGAAATTACAAGGGTTTCTGGAGCTCGCTCTGTCAAGAACAGGGGCAGAAACCAGTATATATTTTCTGTTGTTTCACAAGCACATATTTAATGCTGTTCTAGTTGATATGCTAATATATACCTTGTAATGATAAGTGGACACACTCATATGGTCATGGTCTTCTGGAGCCATGTTTCGTCTGAAGAATGAAGTATTAAAATATCTCTATTGTTAATTCAGCTCTAACCTTTAAAATAATCTTATTCAGACTTTAAGAGCTTCAAACTTGAGGAAGATGTATAGTATACCGTGGTCTTTTCAAATAGATTGTCGGACTTCCTCTGTGGCTCACAACATAACTACTCGGCGTTGCTTCAAACAGATTCTCTGCAGACAGACGGCTTGCTTTTGAATCGCAGCTTCAACCATTTGTGTGTGATCTTGGACAAATAATGAGCCTTCAGCCATGTTGTTTCAGTTTCTACATCTCTTATGTTTGAATTAAATGATATATGTAGAGTTCTAGAAACAATTATTGGCATTTATTAGTGCTCATAAGTATTAGTAGATAATACTGTCATCATCATTCCTTTCCGTTTGGGAGTTGACCCATTGGAATTGGGTCAAGTTTCAGCTTTCCAAAGACTTCACACTGCTCTTACTCGAGTTATTTCCGCACACCTTGATTGCCTATTGCGTCTTTCTGCAGGGAGGGGGACCCTGCAATATAACTTGATACTTTTACTAAATAATGTTCTGGTCTCTAACCTTTACAGGTGACTTGCCTCCCCAACTATGTTGCTTTTTTTTTTTTTTTTTTTTTTTTTGCCCATAGCCCTGGCATGTGGAAGCTCCCAGGCCAGGGGTAGAACCTGCACCACAGCAGTGACACCAGATCCTTAACCCACTGAACCACCAGGGAACTCCCCAATTATATTGAGTTTTTAAAATCAATGTATTTCTTTTTAATCTTCACAGCACCTGCATGCTATGTTGCTTTGTAAATATTTATTGAATTTAGAGTAATATGTTGTGAAACTTTTTTTAAGAGAATTTTTATTTTCAAAGAAGCAGGGGTGTGGTGGATAGGTACAGGAACTCTGTACTTGTGGGTGAATTGGGTGAATAGAAACTCTGGCAAGAGATTAGAGGAAGGAGAAAATCAAGATTAGCTGGCAGTTAGGAACAGGTGAAAGTCCTTTGTCACTATCAAGGGCATCAGATACACTCCCATAGCCTGGAATGGTTGACTGATACCTATCACTAGAAGACAGCATAATCCAAGGCTCATTATGACTCAAGGGGATTTGAGAAGGGTAATTGCCAGTGTTCATTGCCAGTAGGGCATCTTGGTAGGAGGTGCAAAGTGCTTTCCAGGTCACACTTTTTCTTTATACCCAGGGCGGTATATTGTCTGTGTACATTTTTATCTCCTGTCCTGGTCTGGGAGTCCCTTGGTGTAGTAATGACTTATCCACCCTTGTGGATATCCGTGGATATAAATGCTTGTATATACCAAACCATTCTCAGAGTGGCTTGCACACAGATTTGATAATACTTGTCAAAAGCTAGAATTTGATTTATCCCTCTTATTTTACATGCCTTGTTTCTGAAAGTTTTATTTAATTCACGTCACTAACCTCTAAGAATTCTCCCCAGAGTTATTCACAATTAAGGACTCAGTCTTCGTAGATATAACTTTTTTCAGTGCTTCGCTCAAAAAACAAATGCAAGTCAAGCAAAGATTTAAAAAATGTTACATTTAATTCTCATCCCTCCCCATTCTCAAGCTCTCTTCTTCACTACTCAGGAAAAAACTAACAAATGAATCTATAACAAAAATGGAAAATGGATAAAACTGAGGGAAAGGAAGCGGGAATCATCCAAGTTTTGTTATATTTTATATCATATTAGGTAATTAGTAGTAAACGTTGGGGACTTAGCTATGAGGGTTTTAAAACAGCAAGACAAATGAATTTGTAGACAAAGCTTCTGTAACAATCTTTTTAAAAGCTGCTGTTTGGTTTTCAGTGCTGCAATCCTGACCTCTAGTGGACATCCAAAAGATAAAAAATAGTGGGAATCAAAAAAAAAAAAAAAAAGCAAAAACCAAAAATGAAAACATCACATCATTTTATTCATTACTCCATCAAAGTCCTTTATTTAGTCATCCTAAAATTTGAACTTTTTTTTTCCCACTGTACAGCAAGGGGATCAAGTTATCCTTACATGTTTACATTTTTTTCCCCCGAATTTGAACTTTTAAAGCATTTATAATATGAGAAGCAGAATAAAGTATAATACATTTTGGTGAACATTCGCAGCATCCTGTATTTAAGAACAGCCAGAATTTACTTCTTTATATTTGCATAGTAATTATCTTTCACTTTCTTCTCTCTGTGAAAAAACTACACTATTGTACAGATCATAGAAGTTAGGAAATTATCAAAGAGAAGTGAAAGGGATACCACTCTGCTTCCCTGGTGTGCATAACAAGCTACGCCAAACCTGAGTGGCTTTAAAATGATTTGTTTGGAGTGAAACAGATTGATATTATGTAGCCTCCTGTTTGATGTGCTGACACAACATTGCTTCTGTGGTATTTGTGCCAAGAATACGTCATCTAGGTTAAGGCATAAAAAACATCAGACAAATCAAATTGAGGGACCTTCTACAAAATAATTGGCCAGTACACTTCGAAAGTGTCAAATGTATGAGAGACAAAGGCTGAAAGGTGAAAGGAGACATGACAAACTTAAGGTATCATCCAGGATTGGATCCTGGACCAGAAAAAAGCCATTAGTGAGACATCTGACAAAATTTGAATACCACTTTCTTGGTTTTGATAGTTGTACTGTGGTTACGTATAATGTTAACATTTGCTGAAGCCAAGTGAAGGATAGGCAGACACTTTGGGAATTATTTTTGCAGGTTTTTTTGTCAATGTGAAATTATTTCAAAATGAAAGATTTCTAAAACAGTTTTTAAAGCCATTTATTTTGTTGACAATTTCATCAGTCAGGAACTGGGGAAGGGTTCAGCCGTGTGCTACATCTCTGATCCACGTGGCATCAGCTGAGGCACTCGAGGCCAGAGGTTTCACTTTTAAGATGATATCTTCACTCACATAGCTGAGTGATCCTTGGCCTCTCTTTCTGCGCGTCACATCTCATCCTTCAGGCCCCTTTCTCTTTGTTTGGCCTCTTAGAGCGTGGGAGTCTAAGTGTCATTGCACTTCTTACATAGTGACTGGTTGCCAAGAGTGAGCGTTCCAGGAGGTTGGACATGGAAGCTGTCAGTCTCTCATGAGACTGGGCGCAGAATGATGTCATAGCTTCACTTCTCCCATCTTCTGTAGGTCATAGAGGTAGCATAGTCATCCCAGATTCAAGGGGAAAGGACCAAGACCCCACCTCTCAGTGGGGGAAGTGTCCAAGGCTTATGACCATCTTTAATTCATCACAGATAGCTCACCAAAATCTCATGACTTTGCAGTAAAAATGGAATCAGTGAAAAAAAGCATGGGTTTTGTTGTTGTTGCTGTTAGACGTAAATTCTAGTCCTGGCTTTACCGTTTACCGATAGTGTGATGTCTCTGAGCCTCAGTTTTCTCATCCCTAAAACGGCAGCAGTAACACATATGCCTTAGAGTTACTGAGAGAAGTAGTGAAGATATATATACAAAACACCAGAAATGGCAGGTGATAAATATATCAACCTAATAATAATGACTAGCACTTACTGAGTACTTAGCAAGTGCTCAGTAGTTTTTTATGCTTTTTTTTGGCTGTGGCATGCAGCAGCTTGAAGTGGAATCTTAGTTCCCCAACCAACGATTGAACCCACAGCAGTGAAAGCCCCAAATCCTAACTACTAGACCACTAGGGAACTCCCTTCATTTGATATACTTTTTAGATGCTGTCTTATTTAGTTGTTGCCCCTTCCTGGAGTGTTGTGTCCTATGTTGGGTGGGTCAGACAGAGCAATCGCTTATTTCTTCTAGTTTGAGTTGCATTTGTCTGGGAGCCTGCTCCATTTACATGGTCTGATCCTTTTTCACTACCTTGTTTGGATTTCCATTTCCACATTCTATTTATTTCCGTTTTATTTTGATCCCTAAGGACCCAGGTGCTGAAGCACACTTGGCACTTTTTGACACTACCTTTTCAGCATTTGTTCTCAGTGCTGTCAGTGCAGTTTTTGACAGCTTCTCACACAATCTGTCAGCTCCCTCTGAGCCCACGATTGCCTGCTCATCAGAGCCAAAATGTTCAGTGTCTTTGTTCCAGCAAGTGCTCTGCTGTCAGCCTTCCTTTATTCAAGATTGTGGGTGCTCACTTGTTGGCCTCTCCAGGAACATGATGATCTGCACTTGGGAGCAATTATTTAATTTGGGGCAATTACTTGTAGGTGTTCTTTAAAGTGAAGATTCTGCCTGAATTTTGAAACAGCAGCTTTGCAATCAGTTAAGGAACCACTTCTTCATACACACAGGGCTGATCTCAGTCTGCTTGTTACTGGAAGAAGGTGGTGACCCATTCTTTTCAGAGCAAGCTGAGTTTTTCTTGCTTCACATCCTACAAACAGTCAACCAATTTTTGTGCATGACCAAAAAAAAGTTTTTTATTTTGGTATAAGTTACCTATTTCTCCTCTCCACTCTTAAAAAGTACTTGCCTTTAAATGGGAAGAATCGCTTTAATCCTTTAGGAATTAGAGGACAGATTAAATAATGCCCAGCTAAGGGATTATTCATTCATTCATTTATTCCTTGAGCCATCTTCTCTAACTTAGTGGCTAAGAATATGACTTAGAGAGTTACACTGTGTAAGTTAAAATCTACTAAATAGCTCTGTGACCTTGGCCAATTAGTTTAACTTGTCTAAATCTTAAGTTCTTTGTGGGTTAAGTGTAATTTAGCATTGTTATGGGATTAAATAGGAATGTGTTTTTAGTGTAATTAATTTAGATCTTGGCACGTAGAAAACATTCAGTGGATGTTGACTCTGACATATTATCTGGCTCTTGAAGTTAGACCTCACGCTATAAATAATAAGTAGCTATAACAATGTGTGTATTATTTTTACTCTTAATAATTCTTCAAATACTTTAACTCTTTCAGTCCTAGTAGGAACACTTATTTACCTCCTCAGTAACAAACAAACTGCTACAGATTACATATTTCTGAAAGGGGGGGCATTTTGAAAATATGATATTTTTCTTTTTAAAATGTATTTCAAAAAATATATTTCAGCTCAATTAGGCAAAAGTTGGACCATGTAAGAGTCAGTGGACAATGAAATAATGGAGGATTTATTTCATATGGTGGCTTGGAAGAGTAAGGGGTGGCTCCCTTATAGTTCACTTTATTGTTGGCTAGCAGGCTGAGACCAAAGCTTGCATTGACATTGTCATCTTAAAACCAACTTGTTTGTAGTGCCCAAATGCTAGACTGTGGAAAGTTACAATAACTTAATGATATTTCTAACCGTATTCCTAAATAGGGATGTCTTACTTAAAACAGAAAAAAAATAGGAGTTCCCATCGTGGCTTAGCGGTTAGTGAACCTGACTAGCATCCATGAGGACACAGATTCAATCCCTGTCCTCGCTCAGTGGGTTAAGGATCCGGTGTTGCCATGAGTTGTGGTGTACATCACAGATGCGGCTCAAATCCAGCATTGCTGTGGCTCTGGCATGGGCCAGTGGCTACAGTTCCGATTGGACCCCTAGCCAGGGAACCTCCATACGCTAAGGGTGCAGCCCTAAAAAGACAAAAAAAAAAAAAAAAAAAAAAAAAAAGACTAAAAAATATTTTAAAAATTAAAAAATTAAAGAGAAAACAATAGATGTTTAAAAACATCTAACTAAGGCTGCTTTTTCTGCTTTCCTCTTAGGAAATCAGGATACATTTTGTAGTGAAATAAAGAATTTGATCAAATAGCAAGTTTTTCCTGATTTCCAACAACTCAGAGGTCTGAAAATAACTTTTTTTTTTTTTTTTTTTTTTTTTTGCAGAGTCAAGTCATACTATTCTACTAAGTAAACAGTATTTATTAAACTAAACCTTTAGTTTTAGGCTTGTAAAGTCTTTATTTTTCTTGATTTTAATGGATACTGTCTAGGGTTTCAGGTCAGCAGGTACAATAATACTTTATTATTATGAATATATTTAAAGAGTTTATATATATAAATTTTTCTGATAATTAAAACTTTCGCTTCCCAAAGTTAACAAGAAATTATCAGCTTTTTATTTAAAACACATGCTAAACTTCTTAAGCACAGTATTTCAGACATAATGTAAGCATTCACTAACATTGCTGAGATTATCACAGTGAACTAATGTTAACTGTTGAAAGGCTATTGGCTCTACTAAATGGGCCCAAACAACTACTTTTTTTTTTTTAAGTTTATCTTCTATTTATTGTCAGATCTAATATTTTAATTCTGGCAACTCTCTCTCCTAACCAACCCCGTCTAGCACATACTTTGTCTTTTACTTGGATTGTCTATAAACTATAAAATCATATTACCAAATTAATTCTAAGTAGATATGAAATTTAAATTTGAATAAATTTTTTTCTTCTTATTAGTGAGAGCTGATGCTGTTATTTAGAACATTTTTCTCTAGGTTCTTGTTTGTGTTTTTATAGCTCAGTTGTCCAATAGTTTGACTTTGAGATAATAGAAGAGCAGGGTTTCTTACTTTCATTTGATGATGATTCTAGAAATTGGTTTAGTTACATCCATAGGGGAAAGAATAAATCCTAGAAAATTTGGACTAGCTAGTAAAGTTCAACCATTTGGTCATCAAGCACTTATTATGTACATTGCACCAGCACTGTGTAGCGGAAATGCTGTTAAATTACATATCAGAAGGCTTAGCGGATAATCTTAGCCTGCTACTAAATACACATATAACCTTAGGTTAGTCAAGTTCATATTCTGAAAAACAGGAATCATAACAGTTAGTTATGTGGATCATTGAGATTTCACTCTTCCCGTGAAAGCAGGAAGGTGGGGGAAATGTTTAGCAGGGAGGTTGAGGACATAGCAGGGCAGGCTGAACAAGGAGTGGAGCCACCCGAAGAGATCTGGGGAAGACCGGAGAGTGGGAGCCCGGCTTAGGAGAAGGCAGCAGAGTATTACCAGGATTAGGGAAGAGAGACAAGAGGTGCTTCTATTTCCAGCAGTGACTCAAAAAGCAAGAATCAGAGGGGCTATGGGTTTAGTCTTGATGGCAAAGTGACAAGCACTCAGGTTGTGAGGACTCACTACACCTAGCACTTGTGATGTGGGGGTGCGGAGAATATGGAGGAGAGCCTAGGAGTGGGCAGCAGCTAGTGGGTGAGGATCCAACTTTAGATTAGGAAAGCAAAAACTGCGTAATTGTAACCCAAGTTTTTTAAATTGTTATTGTCGTTGGTGGTGTTATGATTCTTATAGTGGTCTTTTTTTTTTTTTTTTTTTGTAATTATGATCAAAACCAGTCTATAGGAGTTCCCATTGTGGCTCAGTGGAAATGAATCTGACTAGTATCCATGTGGATGCAGGTTCAATCCCTGGCCTCACTCAGTGGGTCAGGGATCTGGTATTGCCGTGAGCTATGGTGTAGGTCGAAGATGCAGCTCAGATCCTATGTTGCTGTGGCTGTGGTGTAGGCTGGCAGCTGTAGCTCTGATTCTGTAGCTCTGATTCTACCCCTAGCCTGGGAACTTCCATATGCCACAGGCGTGGCCCTAAAAAGCAAAAAAAAAAAAAAGCAAAACTAAAAGCTAACCTTCCCCCCAAAAAACAGCCTATAATCATTGCTTGGAGTAGCGATTGACTGTGTCAATTTGATTTTGTCCCCTGATTATACTTCCCACTTTTTTTGGTTTCTCAAAGAATTGAGGACACCCAAAACCTTCAACCAAAAATCTTAAGTTTATTATTCATCCCTTCTACCATTACATCCTGTGTTTGGTAGTGAGATTGAAAGGTTAGCAAATTATGACAGAAATGAACTCTGAGTACCTGGTCCTAATCCCTGCTTCTGACTTTGGAGACAGTAAAAGGATGGTTTATTAGAAGTTCTTTGCACAACACATCTGATGCAGCTCCATATCCAAAAGGCAGATAGATTATATTTGTGACCAAGCTGAAGAGAGCGCATCTGATAGACCCTGGACTTCTGGGAGATGTCACCTCAAGCTTGAAAAGGTCTTTCGGAGTTCCCGTCGTGGCGCAGTGGTTAACGAATACAACTAGGAACCATGAGGTTGCGGGTTTGATCCCTGCCCTTGCTCAGTGGGTTAAGGATCCAGCATTGCCATGAGCTGTGGTGTAGGTCGCAGCTGCGGCTTGGATCCCGAGTTGCTATGGCCCTGGCATAGGCCGGTGGCTACAGCTCCGATTTGACCCCTAGCCTGAGAACCTCCATGTGCCGCGGGAAGTGGCCCTAGAAAAGGTAAAAAGACAAAAAAAGGAAAAGAAAAGGTCTTTCTTTTCATGTATGATAACTTTCATGAAACGGAAACAGTGTATTCTGCGGCAATTTTGTTTCTGACACTGCCATCCTAAACATTTATGATTCCTGTCTCTCAAGTATAACATCTCAACATCTCTTCAGAGTCACTGGGCTGAACTCAAAGTCAAAATTCAGCTCCAGTATGGCTTCTTGGCAAACTTCTTTATTCCTAAAGAAATTTTGCTCTGGTTTTCTGAACAAAAAGGACAAAGAAGTCTAGTAGGTAGCCCCTTATTACCACCTGTAGGTGTACAAGTACTCCTTTTAAGCAAGCACTAAAACAAACAAAAAATAAGAACTGTAGTGGAACAGTTCCACACATACAATCTATCCTAATTATCAGCAACAATTTGTTCTTTGTTTTGTTTTATTCCATTTTGTCTGCCACTGGCAGTTTAACCATATTGTACAGAAAGGACTTACAAATTTCAATTAACAGTTTTAGACTTCAGTGTCACTGCCATTTTAAGGACTTTGACTTTTACAAGCCTTAGGCCAAAAATATATTGAAGAAAAATAATTTATTGTAAAAACAGTAATTTTATGTGAGCATTAATTGAATAGCACCTAAAATTTATAACAAACCTCTCAAAGAAGGAGAATGTCTTTTTAAAAATCTCATGGTTTTGGTCTTGCCTCATGGCTCAGTGGCTTAAGGATCCAGCGTTGTCACTGCTGTGGCTCAGGTTGCTGCTGTGACATGGGTTTAATCCCTGGCCAAGGAACTTCCACATGCCACAGTGGCCAAAAAAGAAAAAAAAATCACATGGTTTGATTATTATTGTATGTGAAAATGAAAACAATTAGGGATTTTTATTACAGACGTAAAGAAGGATTTTATTAAAAATTATGGAAGTCTTGGGAAAATACTTAATAAAATAGTGATAGATGTAGCAGTATTGATTTTGACTTTTTTTTTTTTTCCTATTTCAGGGTTTGAACATAATCTTTCATGTAGCCTTGGCTCTCCTAAAGGTAAGCCTGTTTTTAAATGTTTAAGTTACCAAACTGACTTACTCCTCTGCCCTTTTAACTGGATATCATTCAGTTTACAGCCTTTGACTCATTCTAGATTCTTGAACCCAAAAAAAGACTTCTCTGAGAAGCTCTGATCCTCTCTCCTTCTCCCATTCTTTTTTGTTCTTGTTTGTTTCTTTTTTCCCCTTATCATCCATTTAATCTTGCCATCGTAGCCTCTTTCTAGTAACATATTAAGATGTTTCTATTCATTCTAGTTGTATAATATGAGAGAGTTAAAACCTATTTTCTGTCAAAATGATGCCAGCATTTTTCTTAAAATACTTCTTACCATTATAACATCCCTGGCGGTACTTAAACATGTAATTGAATTATTAGAAAGCTTCTGTAATACACTGACTAAAAAAGAAACTGCTACATTTCAGTTTGAAGTTCTTTCTCAGAGAGCTAGAAATTTATAAGACATGTTAGAATTCAATTATAATTACCTTGTTGGATTTTATATCAACATATCACTGCAGCTTTAAAAGTGTGGTAACAGCAAGACATTTGCTACAGAGTTGTTGAAAATAACCTCCTTGGTTTTTGTCCTCCAGTTAAAGATGAAGTTCTGTTACTAAAGGTAATAATTGCCTCGTTTATAAAAGGATGCAGGCTCACCCTTTTCCCAGCAAAATGTAGTTAAAATCTCAGGCACCAAACTCGGACAGATTTGGTTCTCATTTCAGCTCTAGTGTATGACCTTGGGCAAATTACTCGTTGTACTCAGATCCTGAATTTTGAGATAATAAAGAAAACTAATATGTGAGATTGCTAAATAAGAGCATACATAAAAGTCCTTAACATACTGTCTAGAAAATTTTATTGTCCAATAAGTAGTAGCTGTCATTATTGTGACTACAATTATATTCACAAGGTAATACAGAGTTTGTTACTGGATTCCTCATAATTATTCCAGATATCTAAAGCATAATGACTTGAATCTTCAGGGAACCTCTTGATATTCTAGGAGAGCTTCCATACTTAATCATTAAATATCTTGATCCAAAACAAAGGTATCTATCACATAATATGGGCCCTGCTCAACTCAAGAGGTCGGCTGCTGCTCCTTCCTTATCTTTTATTCTGTTAAGCATTTGTTTTTCCTGAAGTTCATAAAATGTAATTCAAGTTTTTAATTAGGTCATTTTTTTTAATTTTTTTTTTCTTTGTCTTTTCTAGGGCCGCTCCATTGGCATATGGAGGTTCCCAGGCTAGGGGTCTAATTGGAGCTGTAGCCGCCGGCCTACACCACAGCCACAGCAACATGGGATCCGAGCCGAGTCTGCGACCTACACCACAGCTCATGGAAACACTGGATCCTTAACCCACTGAGCAAGGCCAGGGAACAAACCTGCATTCTCATTGATACTAGTCAAATTCATTTCCACTGCGCCACAACAGGAACTCCCTTTCATTAAGTCATTTAGAGTTTAGATATGAACAATTCATATGAAATTGAAATTAGTTTAAGTTAAGGGAAATATTTTAAATACAGTAACACATAGGTCTTTGCATATATCTTTCAATGAAGTCATGGACCTCTACTTCTAGTTGTTGTTTTTTTTTTTTCTTTTCTTGTCATTAAAACAAATCAAAACCAAAAGTTTTCTAAGTTGCCTTCTGCAGAGAGCTGGAGTAAGACTTTTAGAATGCTTAAGCAGTAAGGGTATTCTATAATTCAGACTAAAAACAATATTGAATCATAAAGTATATATAAGGAAGCCCAACAAAGTTCTGATTTTTCTTATCATGTCTAATTTTTTTTATCTCCAATATTACATCTTTCCCAAGATGCCTTTCCTCACTTTTTAGTGACTTTTCCTTACTAGCGCTCTCAGTCCATGCTTTGTCTGTCTTTTGAGGATAACTCAGGACTTCCCCTCTGTACTCTATGTCAGCCTAAAACTTGATTCATCTGATAAATTACCCTCCTGGTTGAAAGATTCGGGGGACTTGATTCTATGACTTTCACTTACTTTTGGCCATTTAAACCCTGACATGCCTGTGCGGAGGACATTCGCTGGCCATTAGAAAGACTTTTGTGTTTTCTCTAGCAGTACAAGGACATTCATCGGATATTATCTTGGAGAATTTGTCTAGTTAGAGAAGATAGAAAGGAGAGCTTTCTCACTGCTATTGATTTATAGTTATCTCTCTTGCTTGTTTGAATCCTGGGGCTGACCCAAGATAGAAACCGTGTATACAGGCTGCATTGAAGTGTGCTTAATTGATCTAATTGCCCCCACTGGGAAAAGGAATACCTCAAACACATATGGCTAACTTTCCCCTTCTAATCTAATCTGTCAGATAAAAGAATATAAACTTGTTTATATGAAAATAACGAACTTATTCAAAGTTCTTATAAATCCAGCCTAACAAATTTTCAGTATAGCTGCAGAGGGACTTTAGATTTCTCTGTATTTCTTGTGATAAGGGGAATCAGAAAAGGAAGGAACATTGCTGGAGCACTTGCTGTGTGCTAAGTATTAGCATGGGTCATCTCATTAGCACACATTAAATGTCCAGGCAGTATTTGTAGGATAATCATAAATTTTGTCAGATAAAACCATCTAATTCTCTCCCTAGTTGATAGTTGAGGGGATCGAGGCCCCAGATTGCTTAAAGTCTGTTGGCTTAGCAAAGGCAATGCTGGATTACAATATTTTAAACATCATAAATATAGGTGAATGTCTCTATTGCTCAGTATGGGTTTATAAATATCTACATTCTAAATTGGAGCTACTTTCTTTTGGGTTTGAAATGGTCTACTGGGTAACTAGAAAGCAATTGAGCTAAAAAGAATGATTTGCTAAAGTAGATAGCATCATTAAATCATTTAGGATGTTGACAGTGTCCACTAGGTAGGTTAAATATATTCCCCCAAATCTAATTCAGTTACTGTAGGAAACACTGTAGTCATAGCGTGGTACATTATAATAGCTTAGAGATGATTAGCCAGAATCAGTCTTAGCCAGTTCTCTTTGTATTCTCTCATGATTCTTTTTATTTCTGTGGTACTGGTTATAATTTCTCCTTTTTCATTTCTGATTTTATTTATTTGGCCCCTTTTTCTTTTTTTCTTGATGAATCTGGCTAGAGGTTTATTGATTTTGTTTATCTTTTCAAGTAAATATCTCTCAGTTTTATTGATATTTTCTGTTTTTTGTCTCTATTTCATTTATTTCTTTTCTAATCTTTAATATTTCCTCCCTTCTACTAACTTTTGGCTTTGGTTGTTCTTGTCGCCTTTAAATGTAAAGTTAAATTGTTTATTTGAGATTTTTCTTGTTTCTTGAAGTAGGCCTGTATTGCAGTGAACTTCCCTCTTAGAATTGCTTTTCCGGCATCCAAAGATTTTGGAACATTCTTTGAATTTTCATTTGTCTCAAGGTTTTTGAAAATCTCCTTTCCGTTTTCTTTACTGATCCATTGGTTGTTTAATAGCATGTGGTTTAGTTCCCATGTGTTTGTGTCTTTTCCAGCTTTCTTCTTGTAATTAATTTCTAATTTTGTATCATGGTGGTTGGAAAAGATTCATGTGTATGTGTGTGCATGTGTGTGTGTGTGTCTCTGTGTGTGTGTGTGTGTCTGTGTGTGCACGCCCAGACTAGTGGTCAGATTGGAGCTGTAGCTGCTGCCTATGCTCTGAGACATGTAGGATTTTAACCTTCTTAAATTTATTAAGACTTGTTTTATGGCCCAACACATGAATTACCCTGGAGAATCTATTATGTGCACTTGAAAAGACTTTATTCTGCTGTTTTGGGATGAAATGTGTTGTATTTGTCTATTAAGTAATTCTGAACTAATGTGTCAGGCCAGTGTTCCCTTATTTTCTGTCTGGATGATCCACCCATTCATTTAAGTGGGATAATTAAAGTCCACTACTGTTATTGTATTGCTGTCTATTTCTCCCTTTATCTGTTAATATTTGCTCTCTATATTTAGATGCCCCTAAATGAGTATATTACTATTTACAAATGTTACATCCTCTTGCTGGATTGACCCTTTTATCATTATGTAATGTCCCTCTTTGTCTCTTGTTACAGTCTTTGTTTTAAAGTCTATTTTTTGATATAAATATTGATACCCCAACTTCCTTTTTATTTCCGTTTGTATGGAATCTTTTTCCACACTTTTTCTTTTTGTCTGCAAGTGCTTTAGACTCAAATGTGTCTCTTATCGGCAACATAGAGAAGGTCTTGTTTTTTTTTAATCCATTCAGCTGTGCTACGCTTTTTTGGGGAGAATTTAGTCCATTTATGTTTAAAGTAATTATTGATAAATACGTATTTACTATCTTTTTTTCTGATTGTTTTGTACTCTCTCTGATCCTTTCTTCTTTTCTTTCTCTCTTCCCTTGTGTTTATTAGTTTTCTTTAGTATTATATTTAGATTTCTTTCTCATTTTCTTCTGTGGATTTACTGTAAGTTTTTTCTTTAGGGTTAAAATGGGGTTTATATATAACATTGTATGTATATACCCTCCCCACATTTTATATTTTTGGTGACACATTTTACATCTTTTTGTTTATGCATCTCTTAATTATTGTATTTTTAATTAATTTTAATAATTTTGTCTAACCTTCATATATGCTTTATAAGTAATTGATCCATTGCCTTTAGTATTTATTTTCCTTTTTTTTTGGTGCGATTTTTACTTTTGTATATTCTCATTATAAGTTAATGTCTTTTCTTGTTAGTTTAAAGAAGTTACTTTAACAATTCATCTAAGGCCAGTTTAGTGGTGATAAACTCCTTTAGCTTTTGCTTATCTAGAAAGCTCTTAATCTTTCCTAAATTCTAAATGATAAACTTTGCCAGGTAGAGAATTCTTGGTTGTCAGGATTTTTTTTTTTCTTTCACCATTTTGAATATGTTATACCCCTCCTCTCTGGCCTGTAAAGTTTCTTTCTTTCTTTCTTTCTTTCTTTTTTTTTTTTTTTTTTGTCTTTTTTGCCGTTTTTTGGGCTACTCCTGCGGCTTGTGGAGGTTCCCAGGCTAGGGGTCAAATCAGAGCTGTAGCCACTGGCTTACACCAGAGCCACAGCAACACGGGATCCAAAGCCACGTCTGCAACCTACACCGTAGCTCACAGCAACACCAGATCCTTAATCCACTGAGCAAGGCCAGAGATCGAACCCACAACCTCATGGTTCCTAGTCGGATTCGTTAACCACTGAGCCATGATGGGAACTCCCTGGCCTGTAAAGTTTCTGCTAAAAAAAAGGTCTTCTGACATCCTTATGGGGTTTCCCTTATATGTAATACGTCGTTTTCCGATCTTAAAAGTCTCTTAATGGTTAACTTTAACCATTTTAATTATAATGTGTCTCATTGTGTTTCTCTTAGGATTCAAGATATTTGAAAGTCTCTGGGCTTCCTGGGTCTGGATATCTGTTTCCTTCCCCCAGATTAGGGGAGTTTTCAGCCATTATTTCTTCAAGTAATTTTTCTTGCTTTTTATTTCTCTCTTCTCCTACTGAAACCCCTTTATGTAAATGTTATTCCACTTGCTTTTGTCGCAGAAGCCCCTTAACATTTTCTCACTTAAATTCTTTTTTCATTTTGCTGCTCTGGGTATTCTCTCTGGCTTTGTCTTTTAGCTTACTGATTTGTGCTTATATTTCATCCATTCTGCTGTTGAACCCTTCTAGTGTATGTTTCATTTTAGTATCGTTTATGTTTGATTCTTATATTTTCTATGTCTTTGTTGAAGTTCTCACTGTGTTCTTATACTCTTCTCCTGAGATCAGTGAGCATCTTTATGTCACTATTTTATGAAGAGTAAATGCTTATCTCCATTCCACTGAGGTCTTTTTTCTGGAGATTTGGCATGTTCTTGGTGGTGTGGAACATACTCCTCCATCTCCTCATTTTGCCTGCCTCTCGGTGTTTGTCTGTGTGTATTGGGCAAAATGGCTATCTCCCTCAGTCTCGAGAGAGCGGTCTTGAATAGGAGTTTTTTTCCTGTGGCCCAGAAGCACAATCTCTTTTGGCCAGCAGAGCAAGACCCTCTGTAGGTGTCTGTCATGTGGATTACATGAGCCAGCTGGTTGTGATATGGCTGAGACTGCTGTGAGGGGAAGGTGGAGCTCCAGGTACTCACCTGCTCAATTGTGGCCCATTCTGCTGCACAGAGATAGTGGGGCTCGAGGCACTGGCTGACCTAATTTCTGTTGGACTACTGAGGAAGAAAGGCAGGACTCAGGATGCTCACCTGTCCCAGCTCTGTGTGGAGTAGGCAAGGTTAAGAGCACTCACCCAGCCAAATTGTGGCTCATTTTCTGTGTGAGGAGGGCAAGGCCTAGGGTGCTCACCTAGTCCAGCTGCAACTCCATCACTTCTCTGCTAAGGTGGTTTTGGGAAGTTCTACCACCCTGGTTGTGGCTCAGATTCTGCACAGGTTGGGTGGGGCTCAGGACGCCCACCAAGGCTGGTTGCATCTAGGCTACTGCATGAGGAGAGTGAGGCTCAGGACACTTGCCTGGCCCAATTGCGACCCAGCTGCAGCATGGCGGGTGGGTGCTCAGGGTGCTCCAGTGCAATGTTGAATAAAAGCAGAAAGAGCATACATCTTTGTCTAGTTCTTGATCACATTTACCTTCTTTCAGAAAAGTTTTATTACTTAGATCTCCATTTCTGGATTACCACTACCCCTGCTAGCACCACTACCTTTTCCTGCCACATGTGGTAGCAGTTCAACCCTATTAGAGCAACAAACAGATTATTTGCTAAAGATCAAAATTGCCATTTGTAAGGAGTAGTCAAGTTTTCCCCCTTATTCTAGGGAAATGTCCATTGTGCCCTTACATGTGATTTTTGTGTTTGTCATCACTGTGATTCAGACTAGATTTCTAGGAAACTCTATTACTCTTTTTTTTTTCAGCTATATTGAAACATAATTGACTTTTAGGGATTTATTATTTTTAAAAGAAGAATCTTTGTATATTCTGGTTTTATGTAATCTACTTGCTCAATTTAAAGTTTTTTTCTCTCAGAGGTTATTCATTTGGCCCTTCCTGCTCCCTTTACTTCAATGTTGAGGTTTTAGAAAGACATAATTTCACATCACATGAGAAATAGCAAATATATTACAATACTTATTTTTTCTCTTGTTTAGCTTGTATATAAAATTTGCATATCAAATAGAATCTAAATGCTTACCTGTAACACCCCTCTCCTTAACCAAACTGTTCTCAGGTGGCTGTGGAGTGAGAGTGCTGAATCCTAACCACTAGACCATAAGGGCCAGCAGGCTTGATGTAGGTCCCCAGTCCTTGTCTCTTTAGAGAAAAAATTTGGCAGAGAGACTGAGAGTAGTGAGGCAAGTGAAGTGTTTATTAAGAGGTAAGATATGTGCTGAGAAGGAGTTCCTGCCGTGGCTCAGCAGTTAACGAACCCAACTAACATCCATGGCCTTGAGTCCATATTTGGCCTGACTCAGGGATCTCCCCTGTGTCTTGCTCATCTTTTAGCCAAGAAGAATTCTAGCACAAGGGTTTATGAGAAGTTGACAGGTTGTGCTAAGGTCTGGCACCCTCCTTTCTCTGACCTCTGAGGGACCCTTCTGTGCATGTGTGGTTCAGAAGGTCTCCTTGACCTCAAGAATGAGAAACATGTGATTTTTTATCCTTTATCTAAGCAGGACTCAGCTCCTCCTTGCTCCTGCCGTAATTTTTATCTTGAAGTATCTGTCCACAGGGGACAGATTCTGGTTGCTCAGCCTAGGACTCGTCTTTCGCTTCAAAACTTCCGTCATATCAGTAGCCTGCTACTATAGGCCTGGTTTTTAGGTCATTAAATTTTCTTTCCAGAAATATGTTTGGAATTCCACAGGAGAAGTGTTGGAAATTACAATAACTCTGGCTCGGGTCATCAGTGTCGGAAAGTGAGACACGTGGACAAGGAGAAATCTCAACAAGGCTCTTTACTTCTGCAGGAGGGCGCGCACACTCCAAAAAGTGTGCGCATCAAACAAAGGACCCTCCCCTATTTATCCCTAATGCAGGTGATTTACCTGTCCCTTTCCCATTGGTCGGGTCAGGGCACACATTCTTCCCAGTTGGCTAATTTGAAACAAACTGTTACTGGGAAAAGAGGCAAGGCGGAAGCGGGTTGCAGGGTTGATTCAGCGGAAGCTGGAGCCAGAGCAAAATGGAGTAACCAAGATTTCCTTTAATAGAAAAGGCATTATGTTACTTTCCACAGAAGTAACCTTTCATATTTCTTATTTTGGCACACGTCTATACATTCCAGTTTACCCTGCTGTCAGTCAGTTGGACGCTCTCTCATAAGCCATGCCCTGTGTGTCCCACCCTGCTTTCTTGTTCAGTGCCCCTAGTACAGCCCAAATAACCTCCTGTCTATCCTTTTTTTAGGGCACCCTTGTTTTTTTTCACCTTTAATAACCCATCATTTTGTTAGCTTCCACGTGTTATCCATCAACTCATCTACCATTCCCTACTCAAAACTCTCCTAGGACCCATGGAATGCATGGTATACCAATAACATTTGTTCACTTATTTGTTCATTCAGCAAATGACTTTTACATATCTTTTGTGAGCCAAACACTGTGCCTAAGAATAGGGATATGATAGTAGACCCATAGTCCCTTTTCTTAAGTTGTTTTAAGTAGTATCAGACAGCCTTTATAATGCACATGAACAAATAAAATATCTTCTCACTTCTCTCCTCCCCCTTAAAAAAAAAAAATCCCACAATAAGAGATTGTCCCAATTTATTTTGTTATGTCATAATATTGTAAGTCCCTACAGCAATAGAACTCAAAGTGGTTTTTAAATGTTAGGGTCCTTAAGAATCACCTACGTCCCAAGGAATTTATTTAAATTGAACATTTATGAATTCCTCCTCTCGCCCATCCCCCACCCTCAAGATCTGATGCAGGCAGTTCCAGAACTAGAAGGGCAGGACGATTCATGAGTTATGAAGAGCAAGGATTCTCAGTCTTAACCCTACATCAGACTCTTCTGTATGTAAGCATTAGCTTTAAACATTTTCCGATTCTGAGCTGTACAGAACAATTTCGTTTGAATATCTAGGTGGGACCCAAGCATCATTGTTTTTAAAACCTCCCCAGGTGATCCCATTGTGTGGCTAAGCATCAAACTTTCAAAACTAAATTATCCAAACAGTGTGGTAGTGAAGGAACAAGGAGGAAAAGAAAACACATGTGCCGTTAGAGTTAGCATTCACAGTCAGACTTAGAAAAGAGATGGGGAGTTCCCGTCGTGGCGCAGTGGTTAACGAATCCGACTAGGAACCATGAGGTTGCGGGTTCGGTCCCTGCCCTTGCTCAGTGGGTTAATGATCTGGCGTTGCCGTGAGCTGTGGTGTAGGTTGCAGACGCGGCTCGGATCCCGCGTTGCTGTGGCTCTGGCGTAGGCCAGTGGCTACAGCTCCAATTCAACCCCTAGCCTGGGAACCTCCATATGCCGTGGGGAGCGGCCCAAGAAATAGCAACAACAACAACAACAAAAAAAGAAAAAAGACAAAAAGACCCCAAAAAAAAAAAAAAAAAAGAAAAGAGATGGTCCTCGTGTTCATTGCTAAGTTGACCGCTTTGTTTCTATGCTCCTCCCTCTCAATGCCCATTTTTTAGGTTGTACCAGCTGCTCATTGGGACCTATAAAAATTACCAGTAGTTTCCTGAAGGGTGTGTTAAGGTGAGCTCCTTGAAAAGGGAAGCAAAGAAGTACCTGGGTTGGGGTGTAGATTGTGATTCAGCTAATTCATGTCGGATTACCAGGGGTTGCTTGAACCATAAAACCTAATTTGTAAGGTACAACTCATCCACTATTAATATCTTCAAATCAGAGAAAGAGTCTAACTAGAGAACCTCAAAATTCTAAAATTGGGCCTCGTTTATTTGAGAGTAAAAAGTCAGTTATTGTTTAGCTCTGTGCTGGCTGGTTAAGTATTCCTTTGCCCTTTCAAAGTACAATTCCTCTTTTCCTTTCTGTTGACACTGGAAAGAAGGATCAGTTCATGCTTCAGAGGCTCTCTCCCTGCAGCACCATATTTGAATGCCATACAAGATTAAAGAACAAGAAGTGAAGAGCAAGACAACTTGAAAATAGAAAATGGATTTTAGTTCTCCCTAGTCTTTGATTCACCATCCTTGTTAAAAAAAAAAAAAAAAAAAATTGTTTCTGAGCTTGAAGATGGTGACCTAATGAAAGACTGAAAATAGAACTAAAGCTTCTGCAGCTGCCATTCAGGTTACAAAATTAGAAGGCTACAGACCTGAGAAAAATGAAGCAACCCATAAACATTCTTTTGAATTTGCAGTGATTTTTGTGCCTTGGTTCATTTTGTAACTTCCATGAAGGAATACCTATTGCCCTGTTGGTGGCAGCAAAACCCTACTCTCTCGGAAATAGAGGCTAATATTTCTTCTGCATTTCCAACTCCGTGACATACCTTTATATTGGTTTCCCCTTCCAACATAATTTATTGTTTGAGTGTTCAGTTTGTTTATTACTTTTCTGTATTGTGTCTTCAGTTTGAGCATAGTTTGGTTTTAGCTATCTAGTAAATGCTAAAACTACCAAAAAATACAAATTTGGGCTTCTATTACAAGATACTCAAGGAATTTTAAAATTTTTAAAGTTCCAGAAATAATACATTTTATGGATTAGGAACCTATATCAGAAAGATAAATTTATCGTCATAGTACTATGTGTGTATTACATAACACCATAAATTTGTGGAAGTGATTTCTCGTTATTTATTTCTCATAAGACAATCCAAAATGCCAGGGAGGGAGGATGGTAGAATAAATGTACATGTTCCAAGTTGTCATAATTAATATGAATTTAATATATCCTAGGAAATAGGAAGTTACCTGACAGAGATAGGAACAATAAAATTCAGTGTCCTCCTATTTTTGCGAGAAAGCTAAGTACTCTTTGCACAAACTCACTTAAGCTTTCCTCTCTTTTACTTAAAAAATCCCTCTCCATCTTCATCTCTGCTGTGCTCCTTTGTTTAATGAATGTATGCTTGGCCTTCATTCCAAGGCTAACTTCCTGCTTGTGTTCTTGATCTCAGCTTCACTGCCTCCTTTTGGAGAAGCCTGTGGTAGTTGGTCAGGTCACCTATCCAGTAGACATTCGGTGAGTGCCTACTGTTGACAGATCTAGGGTCAGGTGTGGGAGCATCCAGACCTGACAGTGTGTATCCTCAAGTTGTCTTAAGTCTAATGGAGAAGGCAGACAGGTAGACAGTTATAATTCAGCGATTGTGCTGGACTTCTGAAAGGAAGCTTTGGGAGTCTTTAGACAGGGCATCAAATTCCCTCTGGGGGAACCAGGAAAGATTTTCCAAAGATGATTAAATGTTGAGGAGAGGCAGAGTGAACAGCATGCAAAAGAGGCATGAGGAAGAATGGCTGAGGCCAGCCCTCTGCTGTGGTGCATTTGAGGGTGATGCATGGGGCTGAGGTTCTGAAGGGCTTTAATTACATTTCTGCAACCAATTTAATGTGGAGTCTTAAATCATCCATCCTTTCTAGCACTTAATTTCCTTATTTACAAAATAAGGATGAAAGAATATGGTTTCTGAGGCTCTAAATTTCTACCTTGCTGACTGTTAATCTTTGCTAAATATGTGTGTGTGTGTGTGTGTCATACACTATCTATGCTACATGCAACTATTTCAGTCCTTTAGTGAGTAGATAAAAAACAGTTTATAATTATCACATTTGGGGAGCTCCCGTTGTAGCTCAGCAGGTTAAGAATCTGACTAGTATCCATGAGGATTTGGTTCAATCCCTGGCCTCATTCAGTGAATTAAGGATCCAGCGTTGCTGTAGCTGTGGTGTAAGACGTTAGCTGCATCTCTGACTCAACCTCTAGCCTGGGAACTTCCATATCCCATTGGCATGACCCTAAAAAGCAAGAAAAAAAAAAAAAAAAGAAGAAGAATTCATGGAGTTCCCATTGTGGCTCAGTGGTAACAAACCCCGCTAGTATCCATGAGGACGCAGGTTCAATCCCTGTCCTTGCTTAAGCAGGTTAAGCATCTGGCATTGCCATGATCTGTGGTGTAGGTCAAAGATATGGCTCGAATCTGGCATTGCTGTAGCTGTATGAGCTGGCAGCTACAGCTCTGTTTCAACCCCGAGCCTGGGAATTTCCATATGCTACAGGTGCAACCCTAAAAAGCAAGAACGTGTGTGTGTGTGTGTGTGTGTGTGTGTGTGTGTGTGTGTGTGTATAATTATCACATTTGTTATTTAACTCCTTGGCTGAAGTTAATCTTTGTCTCTCTTACAAAAGAGGATTTTCAGAGCAATATAATAAGATTGGATGCAAAAGAATAATCAGTCTGTTGCAATTAAAAATAAATACCAACAAATTATTTACAATCTCACTTAAAAACCCATTTTAGCCCCATCCTCAAATATGAACGACCCATTTGTCCTAAACTACTGAAATGCCTTTGCATGCCTGTGTGAACATGAGGGTGTGTGTATAGTGCACGTGCTTCTGTTTTACCATTATGCTTACCACATGCTTCCAGACACCCAAGTAATATGTTGGCTCTCTATAAAAAAAATCTGATGACCTATCATCAATAATTTTGTAACTATGCAGCATTTATCATTTCTGGTGAACTCTCCAATGCATTTTTTAAATAATAAAATTAATTGTAATACACTCCTCATTTGTGGAGCACATAAAACGTGCCTGATGCTGTGTTTTTTGATTTTATTAAGACCGCTGTGCTGCAGCTATGGAAACACATTATCCTTTGACCCGATCTGCCAGGGCCAGGGATCGAACTCTCTGCAGCAACCCAAGCCACTGCAGTCAGATTCTTAACCCACTGCACCACAGCAGGAACTCCAATGACACTGTGCTTTTAAACTAATATTCATGACCTTTAATTTTTTTCTTTTTTAAAAAATTGTAATAAAATATACATATATAAATGCTCTATTTTAACTGTTTCTAAGCATATAGTTCAATGACATTAAATATATTCACATTGTTGTTCAATCTTCATCACCATCCATCTCCAGAGGTTTTTCATCTTCCCACATTGTAATTCTGAGCCCATTAAATAATCCCTCCCTATTTTCCCCTGCACCAGCACCTAGCAGCCACTATTCTACTTTGTGAACTTGGCTGCTTTAGGTACCTCATATGAGTAGAATTACACAGCATTTGTCCTCTTGTAACTGGAATATTTCATTTAGCATAATGAATGACTTTTAATTCTAACAGTAATTCCGGTAATGGTTATAATGAGTCAACATCCTAATATACAAATGAGGAAACAAAGGCTTTGACAAGTCAAATAACTTGGCTAAAGTCATTCCTTTTGGTGAATGACACACCAGACTCAGAACTGGGCCCATCTTACCATAAAATCAATGTTCTTAACCCCTAAACTGCATGCGTGTGTGTGTGTGTGTGTTACATGCTTTAATTACTCTATAAAGAAGAGATTATTGTTCCCATTTGATGCACAATCCCAGTAGCTCTCACCAAAAATTCCATGCTTTTTCCACATTGTATAACACTGGGAGACTCTTAAATTGTAGTGAAATCAGCTTCCATTTCTCAAATCTATGTTAACATCATACTAGGAATGAGAAGAAAGTTTTTGATCCAAGTTCTCTGAAGACTGTGTAGGTGAGGAAAAAGTTTTCCTCAACCCTCTTAGCATCCCGGGCTGGATCCGAGCATTAAATTGACAAAGAGAGATTAACGGAAGAAAAGCATACCAGTTGACTATTAAGTTTTACCTGACATAGGGATCTTCAAAAGGAAGCAAAGACCCGAAGAACTGGTTAAACTTGAGTGTTTTTATGCTAGGTTTGATGAAGAGAGGACAATTGAGGAGAAATATGAGAGGCCAAGAGAGATAGGAGTTAATGTAATAAACTGAGAAAAACCTTGAGAGGCCTGTGTGAATTCTTTTCAGGATCCTTCTGTCTGGGAGATGAGGGTGTCTTTTTCCTCCAGGTGTAGGAAGGGCACCTCTCGCATAAGGGTCTTTTGACCTGCTTCAAGGGAGAAGGGGGTAAGGAGGTCAGAGGAGGAGGGGTCAGGAGAGGTCATTTTCTCAAACCCCTTCAGCTTAAAATACTCAGTATGCCAAGGTACCATATTTTGAGGTAGTGTGTTTTGAATGCCTTGGACTCCATGTTTAAAGATCATCATCCCAGCTTTAAAATGTCACTGGGGAGTTCCCGTCGTGGCACAGTGGTTAACGAATCTGACTAGGAACCATGAGGTTGCAGGTTTGATCCCTGCCCTTGCTCAGTGGGTTAACGATCCGGCGTTGCCGTGAGCTGTGGTGTAGGTTGCAGACGCGGCTCGGATCCCGCGTTGCTGTGGCTCTGGCGTAGGCTGGCAGCTACAGCTCCGATTCGACCCCTAGCCTGGGAACCTCCATATGCCCTGGGAGCGGCCCAAGAAGTGGCAAAAAGACAAATAAATAAATAAATAAATAAAATAAAATATCACTGGTTGAGGGAGGGGGAGGAAATAGGATGGAGTGGGAGTTTGGGGTTAATAGAGGCAAACTATTACAGTTAGAAGAGATAGGCAATGAGATCCTGCTGTCTAACTTTTTTCACACTGATCTATAGTTAGTCATTTGTGATAGAACATTAATAACGTGAGAAGAAGAGTATGTATATATGTATGACTGGGTCACTTTGCTGTACAGGAGAAATTGACAGAATATTATAAATCAACTATAATAAAAACATTAAAAAATAAAATAAAATGTCACTAGTTGAATAGGACAGAAACAGAGCCAGAGCAACTAGGAACCATTGTTATGTTGACAAGTAATTGAATTTAGGCTAATGAAAACAAACTCACTATCAAGAATGATCATGAGGGGAGTTCCCGTGGTGGTGCAGTGGTTAACACATCCGATTAGGAACCACGAGGTTGCGGGTTCAATGCCTGGCCTTGCTCAGTGGGTTAAGGATCCAGCGTTGCCATGAGCTGTGGTGTAGGTTGCAGAAGCGGCTCGGATCTATGTTGCCGTGGCTCTGGCATAGGCCGGTGGCTACAGCTCCGATTGGACCCCTAGCCTGGGAACCTCCATATGCCGCAGAGAGCGGCCCTAGAAAAGGCAAAAAGACAAAAGAAAGAATGATCATGAGGGTGTTCTCTTGTGGCTCAGTGGGTTAAGGATCCAGCATTGTTACTGCAGAGGCTCGGGTTGCTGCTGTGGCATGGGTTCAGTCCATGGCCCAGGAATTTCCACATGCTATGGGCACAGCCCAAGAAAAAAAAATGGTCACGAAATTAAAATATCCTCTGCTCTTGACTGGCTAGAATAATAATATTTGATTCCTGAGTTCAGTCTAAGCCATTTATTCTTTCATAGCCTTTAAGTTGTATGAAGTCATCCCTGAATTCTATTTAATGCCCTACCCAAACGCCATTTCTCTGCCCAACCATTGTGTGTGAGCTGATCATCGGAGATCATATCAAGAGTCTTTGTCAGAGGATGTCACTGCCCAATAAGTTTTTATGACCCTTTTTATCTGCAAGCTTTGCTGGTATTGCTTTTCAGCATGAAATAGACTAATTTTGTTCATTAAAGTGCTGACAGGGTTGATGACTCACTGTGGAAATCGATAGATATTATCACAATAGGATAACCAGTCAGAGGAAATTCAGGTGAAGTATATAAAAATTTATTTGGTACTTGGTTTGTGCAGGTTGAGAAAAGGTAAAAATATGCTCCTTTTACTGGAACTATAATAACCAAAAACTCAATAGACTGCTCTTTTTTCTCCTTTGCTGTTTTCCTTTGACTAAGGAAATTTGAGTTTGGCATAACCAAATGAATTTAGGACAAAATCTTTTATTTGTGGTGTATGTAACTTTGATTAATTAGCATATGGGCTAAGCTGCTATTTAAGAAGAGAAAGAACACATGAAAGAGAAACCATAAGAAATACAGTGGTTTAAATTAGATAGTTTATTTCTCTCACATATGCATACCAGTCCAGAAAGAGGAAGACTGCCCAGAAAGGCAGGCATCCCAGCTCCATGAAATGACTTAGATTCCATGTATGTCTCTGCTTCACCGTCTCCTAAGATTTTGTCCTCATTCATGTATATGATTAAAACTAGATCATTGCCATATCCAAGTTCCAGTTCAGAGAGAGGGAAGAAATTTAGTAAAAATAGAAAGCAAACAATTTCCTTTTAAGCAAATAGTGAGGAATTTAAGTACATTACTTTTGCCCATATTCCAATGACAAAATGTTTGTTCAGGAGTTCCTATCGTGGCTCAGTGGTTAATGAATCCAACTAGGAACCATGAGGTTGTGGGTTCAATCCCTGGCCTCACTCAGTGGGTTAAGGATCTGGCGTTGCCGTGAGCTGTGGTGTAGGCTGGCGGCTACAGCTCTGATTAGACCCCTAGCCTGGGAACCTCCATATGCTGTGGGTGCAGCCCTAGAAAAAGACAAAAACAAAACAAAAAAATATTTGTTTGTGCCACACTTAGCCTCAAGGGAACTAGGAAATACAGTCTAGCTCAGTAGCCTTGTGACCTGGAAATTTTTTAGACAGCAATTAACAGTCAGCCGTAGTTTGCCTGGCCCTCTGACCATTCAATATCTGTTATCACCTTTCTTCCCAAATGTGAACACATTCTCCTTCCCAAGGGAGACATTCAAAAGCCCCATTCAGTGACTTCATCAAAGTCAAGAGTCTCTGGAGTTCCCGCTTTAGTGCAATGGGAAGAGTGGTGTCTCTGGAGTGCTGGGACACTGGGACACAGGTTCATCCCCTGGCCCCACACAATGGGTTAAGGATCCAGCATTGCCTCATAAGTTGCAGCTAAAGCGTAGATTGCAACTGTGGCTTGAATATGATCCCTGGTCTAGGGAACTCCATATGCTGTGACCAAAAAAGAAAAAAAGTCAAGGGTCTCTGGATAATGTGCAGTCCTGTCTATCGGGTTTGGGATGGTTCCTCACAGTCCAGTGACAAGGTATCTGGTCATCTCCCATCCAGTGTACAGAAGTGGTAGAGAAAAGTATAACTGCAGTAAAAACTCTGATTTTGAAGAGGGAAGAATGGGAAACACATCATAATCAGTGGTCCATAGAAATGCACAAGATCCCCTGCTCTAGCAGTAGAGCAGCTTTCCTGATTAGCCAGTCTGTGCCCGCTGGTTCTAATCTCTTAACAGCTCTGCTATCATCCATTGCTCTCCTTGGCGACATCTAAGTTAGTGTTCAAGAGTACACACTCCTTGGAAGCTCTGTGGTTTTCAAAGCTTGCTTCCTGCTTGTGGAGATTTGAAAGCCTGAATTGTTTTAGTGATCAAATATAGGCTGTTTGGGGGGGGGGGGAGTCTTTTGATTTCTTTTGGAAGTTCATTCCCTTAATACTTCGATAGGCTTCTAGTTTTTTGCTTTCAGTCAGTTCATTGTGAGTAAACACATCCAAAGACTTCTTCTTGACATAGTTCTTAAGTCTCCTTGTTTATTTGTTTGTCTTAGCAGCCCATTCTCTTCCCCCATTTTAATAGTAATTTCACTGAGGCCAGCTAAAACCACAAGTTTGGGTGGGAAGGCAACACCCTTAATGTGATTTTTGCTTCTTGGCTGGCTTTATATTGTGGCTGAGAAGTCTTAATGAGAGATACTTATGAAAAGATATAGAGCCTTTTATCCTTTTGTTGTTGGGGAATGAGTTAGATTCTTCAACTCTGAGGCCCCAGATCACTGTACATGGTCAGTTTAGTTTACAGACCACTTTCCAACCACTTTCTCTAGAGTGACGCGTATCATAGACACATAGTAGTCTACCTTGTAGATCATCACAAGCCAGCAGTTTTACCAGTATTGTAACATGGCATAAAAAGGATCACCAGTTTTCCAGCTTGCAGTGTATGTTCTCTTGCCTTGTCTTTCACTCAGCCACAAAGCAAGGAAACTGACGTTGTATGTTTTAGTTTTGACAGCACCTCACTCCTAGGTACCAATTTCTTTTCTTTTTTTTTTTTTTTATTTTCCCACTGTACAGCAAGGGGATCAGGTTATCCTTACATGTATACATTACAATTACATTTTTTCCCCCACCCTTTGTTCTGTTGCAACATGAGTATCTAGACAAAGTTCTTAATGCTACTCAGCAGGGTCTCCTTGTAAATCTATTCTAAGTTGTGTCTGATAAGCCCAAGCTCCCGATCCCTCCCACTCCCTCCCCCTCCCATCAGGCAGCCACAAGTCTCTTCTCCAAGTCCATGATTTTCTTTTCTGAGGAGATGTTCATTTGTGCTGAATATTAGATTCCAGTTATAAGTGATATCATATGGTATTTGTCTTTGTCTTTCTGGCTCATTTCACTCAATATAAGATTCTCTAGTTCCATCCATGTTGCTGCAAATGGCATTATGTCATTCTTTTTTATGGCTGAGTAGTATTCCATTGTGTATATATGACATGATACTATACATAGAAAACCCTAAGGACTCAACCCAAAAACTACTTGAACTGATTAATAAATTCAGCAAAGTAGCAGGATATAAGATTAACATTCAGAAGTCAGTTGCATTTCTGTATACCAGCAATGAAATATTAGAAAAGGAATACAAAAATACGATACCTTTTAAAATTGCACCTCACAAAATCACATACCTCGGAATACACCTGACCAAGGAGGTAAAGGACCTATATGCCGAGAACTATAAAACTTTAATCAAAGAAATCAAAGAAGATGTAAAGAAATGGAAAGATATTCCATGTTCCTGGATTGGAAAAATCAATATTGTAAAAATGGCCATACTACCCAAAGCAATCTACAGATTCAATGCAATCCCTAGGTACCAATTTCTGTATCAGAGTATCGATTAAATTGCAATGCCAACACAAAATATGGTGGCTTAAATAAGAAAGAAGTTTTTTTTGTTGTTTCAGTTTTTTTATGTGGCAGACTGTAGAAATAGGCCAGTGGTCCAGGCCTGTACACAGCTTAGCCTCCAAGACATCATTCAGGGACCCAGTTCCTTTTCATCCTGTTTTTCTAGTAGGGTTTCTTAGATGCAGTACTATTGACACTTTGGACCAGCTAATTCTTTGTTGTTTTACAATTTCTTTTTTTTCTTTTTTTTTTTTTTTTTTTTTTTGTCTTTTTAGGGCTGCACCCATGGCATATGGAGGTTCCCAGGCTAGGAGTCGAATCAGAGTTGTAGCCGCCAGCCTACGCCACAGCCATAGCAATGCCAGATCCAAGCCATGTCTGCCCTTACACCACAGCTCATGGCAATGCTGGAGCCTTAACCCACTGAGCAAGGCTAGAGATTGAACCTGCGTCCTCATGGATACTGGTCAGATTCATTTCCACTGAGCCACGACGGGAACTCCTGCAATTTCTTAATGTTTACAGAAGTTTCATATTCTTTCCCTTTATTAGAAACTCAGACTTTGAAACTCCTTTCTTAGGAGTTCCCTCGTGGCTCAGTGGGTTAAGGATCTGCCATTGTCACTGCTGTGGTTCTGTTTACAGCTTTGGGGAAGTTTCCATTCCTGGCCCAGGAATTTCTGCATGCCGTGGATGTGGCCTCCCGAAAACGTAAAATGGTATAAAGTGAACTTGCAAAAGGCAGGGAATACCTGAAATGGAATAAAAGCCAGGAGGGAAGAAATGGTAATATGACCATTGTATAGCACTTATACTATATATGAAATTCATATTGTCACTTAGAGATAGACTGTGGTAAGTTAAAGGAACCCTGAAACAGCCACTGAAATAACAAAAGAAGGAATTATAGCCAGTAAGCCAACAGAGGAAATAAAAATAGAACCATAAAATATTTAAAAGAAGCAGAAAAAAAGGAAAAGAGAAAAAGAGTAGATCAAACAAGTAGAGAACACATGTCAAGATGATAGGTATTTATGGACCTAATAAGACTTTTAAGTGGACTGACCAGAAAAAAAAAAAAAAAACAATAAAGAGACAATTACCAATAACATAAGTGAGAAAGAAAGCATCACTACAGATTCTACAAACATTAAAAAGGATAATAAAGGAATATTGTGAACAACTTTACAGCAATAAACTTGACAGCTTAGGTGAAATGGACAAATCCCTCAAAAAATACAAACTACCAAAGCTGACTCAAGAAGAAAGAGATCATCTCAATAGCCCTGTATCTATTAAAGGGTACTCTTTCCACAACTCATTTAATTTTACAACTTGAAATTTGTAATAATTGGAGAAATGGAATCATGGTCGCCTGGGTACTAAATTCCAACAACTGAACAAAATAGAACGTTAATCTCTGTCTTAAGATATAGAAGCTGCTCCAAAAAAAAAAAAGCTAAAATTGAATATAAGAACAGAAGTTTCTTGGTTTACCTCCTACTTAGTTATAACTCTCTAAGCTAGGCTGATCAGGGGGGAAAAGGCATTCTGCAGAGATGGTACATTCTCTTCTTCCCCAGTTCTGTACTTTCTCTTCTTCCCCAGTTCTGTACATTCTCTTCTTCTCCAGTTCTGTACATTCTACATTCTCTTCTTCTCCAGTTCTGTACATTCTCTTCTTCTCCAGTTCTGTACATTCTACATTCTCTTCTTCTCCAGTTCTGTACATTCTCTTCTTCTCCAGTTCTGTACATTCTACATTCTCTTCTTCCCCAGTTCTGTACATTCTCTTCTTCCCCAGTTCTGTACATTCTCTTCTTCTCCAGTTCTGTACATTCTACATTCTCTTCTTCCCCAGTTCTGTACATTCTCTTCCTCTCCAGTTCTGTACATTCTCTTCTTCTCCAGTTCTGTACATTCTACATTCTCTTCTTCTCCAGTTCTGTACATTCTACATTCTCTTCTTCTCCAGTTCTGTACATTCTCTTCTTCTCCAGTTCTGTACTCCTTAGGACCCTTATTTCTCTACTCACCCCTTTGGTGAGTTCCTTTTCTTGCTCAGCTTTTAACCTTCTAAAATACCTTCTGCATTCTTGCATTGTGTAAATTCACTTTCCAAAGAAAATAATTCCTAAATTTTATCCTAGCTCAAGTTACAATTTTATATCTTTAGCCGCCCTGTGTAAAATTTTCAGAGGCCTTTGCTGTTTCTTTTTCATTACTGTTATCATTATTCATGTGTGGGTAAGGCAGCTTATGCACAGCACAGTTTCAGGGAGTGCCGTTTACATAGGAATGATCTGCACATCTGTCATCATGTCCTTGGTTATTAGGCTGTATTCATCTTTTCATTCTACCACCGAAAGTCTTTGAACTAAACTCTAGCACTGTATCCTGAAACCACCTTTATTTCATACATCATGTCCCCTTTTCTCAGTGTATACAAAACCTTCCCAGTTTCTATGTTCAAACTTAAATCTTACCTTCTTTAAAGGATGGTTCCTGACTCTCTCTGCCTGAAATGAGCATCTACCACAATTACAAAATGTACCATTCACCATCTTTCATTTTATTTAGATATTTCATATGTACATGTTCTGCATTCTCCAATTAGACTATTTCTTAGAGACAGTCTGAAGCTTACTTTGTATTCCCCAGAATGGCAAGTGCTTTCCTTGCTTGTTCAACAATCATCCCTAATTTCATTATTGATGCACAGGGTAGCAAAGGGCCAAAGGATTAACCTCATCCTCTTGGCAGTTATTATATTTAAGTAGATTGCACCTCATCAAAAGCAATATTTGAAATAGTTTTGTTTTTTCCCTAACGACCTATGCTTTGTTTTCATTTGTATTAGAAAGAAGAAAACCACCCACACTAACCTTTGCTTCTTCTTTTTTTTTTTTAATTTATCTATTTATTTATTTATTTATTTATGTCTTTTCTAGGGCTGCTCCCACAGCATATGGAGGTTCTCAGGCTAGGGATCTAATCGGAGCTGTAGCCAGTGGCCTACACTAGAGCCAGAGCTATGCAAGATCCGAGCTGTGTCTGCGACCTATACCCCAGTTCATGGCAACACCGGATCCTTAACCCACTGAACAAGGCCAGGAATCGAACCCACAACCTCATAGTTCCCGGTCGGATTCATTAACCACTGTGCCACTATGGGAACTCCCTTATTTTTTATTTTTTATTTTTTATATTTTTTTTGCTTCTTTTGATTAATATTTGTTAACTGTATATCTAGAAAACACAGATCTTTTCACACAGATTATGTATGTCACTATATATATATACTGAAAACTCCTTTATTTTGAATATGTCTCATGTTTCCCAAATTAAACATTTTTAATTTAAATAATTATACACAGATTAAAATTTCCCTCAATTAATGTTACTGATGTAAAAACAGCTTCAGACACTGTTTCCATCCTTTTTTCCCCCTGTATTTAAAAGAATTTCACTGACTCCTAAAGATTAAAAATGGAGTTCAGATACCTTAGTCTATTCCTGAAAATCTTTCCCACTCTATTCACATGGGTGGCTGTAAACTCATTACCTATCTCTACTCCAGCTAAACTGGAAGTGGACTCAAGATTATCTGCTTTCTGTCTGGGAGTAGCCTTTCAGACTTTCTAAGTCTACATGTTTTGCAGGTCCCCTTCACATCTAACCTCTGACTATCACTTACCTTCCTCCATTGTTACATTATAATCCTAAATAGAGATAAGTCTCAGGAAATACTGTTGTATTATAGCTTACTTGTGTTGACTAAAACAAACAAACAAACAACACAACATAAAGAGTTATGAGTTAAGTTTTACTGGGGACAAAATGAGGACCATAGCCCAGGAGACAGCCTCTCAGATAGCTCTGAGGAATTGCTCCAAAGAGATGGGCGAGGAGGTCAGTGTATATGTGATTTTGGTGAAAGGGGATACCTACAAACAGCACACATTTTGGCAGAAAGTCTCTTCTAGTCACAGGAAGTTGCTGCTATTCACAAGAACAGATGTCGCCAGTCATGATTTTAGTGCTTTTCTAGATATGAGAAGATGCCAGAAATAGGTCTCCTAAAATCTTCTGAAAATGTCCAACTATCTGAAGGCTTATTCTGCCAGTTTTCCCCAGAGCACAGAGGGCCTCATTCCGGATCTCCACCCTGAGCTCCTTTCAGGTCAGCGACTGCAGTGGCTAGTAACTTCATTCTTATAGAGCCAGAAGGCAGGTGACAATTTTTAGTTGGCACTAGCTAAAGTAAGTGCTTTTTAAGTACTTGCTTCACTTTACTTAAATGCTGTTTAAAGAATTTGAGGGAAGCTCTTTGAAACCAGTTTATTCATTTGTTACTCTCTTCTGAGCCAGCTCTGCGTCTCTGCGTAGGTGGCACTTTGCATCATGAGCAAGATTACATTTTTTGGTAGGTATGCTCAATTGGAGTGGGGCTGTGAAGGAATATCAGATAAGAAATCTAAATGCATTCCTAGCTCTTCCTGAGTCAGTTCTTCACTGAATAACTTCAATCATTAAACTAATTTTTTTTCCCTGAAACATGAGCTACTCAAATTGAATTACATACACATTCAAATCTGTATTAATCCTCAGTTTGAAATTAGTGCCACCATTAGCTGTTGATAACTGAGAGGTTAGTGAATATCTTTGCATCTTTGGTATTTTTTCTCTTTTATTAGGATAACTATAGATTCGACTAGTTTTACCCTCTTCTCCTTTCTCTTTAGCCCTCTTTGTCAGTTTATTGTAAGTGCCTTATCTCAGGTTTCTTTTCTTTCCTTGACAACTTCTGAAATAAGCAGCCTGAGGTTTCTCCCCTCTGATGGTGGGAAGTGGGAGGGACTGATCGCCAGCTGGTGTGGGATCAGTAGTGGGAGTGTCATCTACCCAGAGGTGGCATGACACTGTAAAGGTGGAGAATTGAGCATATGAACTAAAGGAGGTAACTGACATACACCCGGGCCATCAGGTAAGGCTGGCCTGAGGCAAGCTTTAGGAACCCGAGTACAAAGCCAAGAACAGACAGAACAAACTATTGCCTTTGCAATGAATAAGCATTGAGATCCTGCTACATAGCCCTGGGAACTATAGCTAGTCACTTATGATGGAGCATGATGGAGGATAATGTGAGAAAAAGAATGTATGGAGTTCCCATTGTGGCCTAGCGGAAACAAATTCAACTAGGAACCATGAGGTTGCGGGTTCAATCCCTGGCCTCACTCAGTGGGTTAAGGATCCAGCATTGCCATGAGCTGTGGTATATGTTGCAGATGGGGCTCAGATCTGGCGTCGCTGTGGCTATGGTATAGGCGGGCAACTGTAGCTCCAATTACACCCCCTAGCCTGGGGATCTTCATATGTTGTGGGTGCAGCCCTAAAAAGACAAAAGACAAAACAATAAATGAAAAGAAAAAAATAAATAAAAAGAATGTACATATGTATGTGTGACTGGGTCACTTTGCTGTACAGTATAAAATTGACAGAATACTGTAAACTAGCTGTAATGGAAAAAATAAAAATCATTTAAAAAAAGAAGTCTTAAAAAAAAGAATAAACAGAACAGCCAGTATGCCAAAAAAAAAAAAAAAAAAAAAAAAAAAAAAACGTAAAGGAAGGCAGCTCAGAGAGATCAGAGAGGGGAAAGGAGAGGATGAGGGAGTGGAGACTAGAGTGGGTGCTTATCTGTTACTAGGTTTTTCATGCTCTGCAAGCCTTTGCATGGGTGAGCTCGTCCACTTTAAAGGACGAGCCTTGAAAAGGAAGCCACCAATCAATTTAGTTTTAATTATTTAAATTATAAATGCCTCCTTAATTATAAAGTAATAGAAGGTGATGTGCTTCGGATAGGACCAATTTTGGTTTTGGTGACTTTTAAGCAGACTCTTGGAAAGTTCTCCTTTTTCTATGGGAATATACTGCTGTATTTCAAAATACAATATTTCCAAATAAGTGATTTTAAAAATAGAGAATTACGTCTTACTGTTAGATGAAGTTTAGTTTTTCATTCAGCTACCACTTTAATCAAATAAATAATTTCAATAAAGGGATTATATATATATATTTTGTATATAGATAAATATACAGAGAGAGGGTTCTCTCTGAGTTGCCTTCCCTTACACTTTTTTTCCTTTTTTTTTTTTTGTATCCTGGTTGTTCTGTCTATATATATATATATATATATATATATATATATATAGCCTGTATATATAACTGTGGCTATCATGACTTGATGTTTTATGTTATATGTAGGCAATTTTAGGGTAAAGAAAAGAAATCAAAGAAGTTCTTGCTGAGCACACTTGCAGATGATGCATTCTTATTGGAAAATAAATGCATTTTCTTTTCCGAGCAAGGACAGCAGAGTTGACAATTGTATTTGAAGAGCCAAAAGTGTCTTTTCAAAACAGGACCATTTCGGGCCCTGCAGGAACTTTTGAGTGCATGTTTTCAGGCACTTACTCTGTCATGTCTACAATCTGCACTGCTTCTCCAGGGTCCTGGGAAGACCACATCTGCTCTTAAGGCCCATCGTCTTACATAGAGTGAAATACTTATGTATTAGGCTTTCAGTTCTTGAATCTTGGGCTAGATTTTTCCATTTTTATTTAAATATTGTGGTATCCCATGACCAGAGCATTACAACCTGCAGTATCACTGATAAGAAAGAAAAAAATAGAAGCTATATGTATGTGTAACACAAATGGAAATTGGAACTTTATTCTTTGATTAAATTGTTTATCTAGCCTCGCTGATTCCATTTCAAACATCTTACCCATTTATTTGTATTTTTAGCTTCTCTACATGTAAAAGCTTGTAAAGGAAACATTTGGAAGTATCCCATTTACCACAGTGATTTCCAGATCATTTTCTTGAGTTTGATTTCAATCCTGTTATTAGTAAATTCTGAGCATCTGCCTTCTTGGGCAAATCAACTTGTCAATCAGATGTTTTCTTAAAAGTGTGTTTTATGTTTGTTAATAGTTTGGGTGCGTGTTGGCATTGTTTAGAAACCATTGTTTGAGAACTTTAATGGCTTGATTTTACATATTTATTACCTATAGCCAAATAAGTACTATTTCTATCAACACTTATACTTGGTTTCCATGTGAAATGGTAAGTGTTGTTTTATTTAACACTCTCCTTCCTAATGTATTTTACACATTAGAATTCAAATGAAGCAGTAGCTTTTGTACTTCTATTTGTGCCCATCCTACAAAGTATGTAGATCTATCTGTTAATCCACCTCCAAAGGACTAGCTAATCTGATAACTAAGTCCCCACCATCCACAAATCAAATTTGTTTCTGAAAGAACTACCAAATGAGAGTGAGCATATTGCTAAATAACATTGTTTTATTTATTTTCTTATGGCATTTACACTGTTTAATTATGTCAGTGTTTCCCCTCTCTTTTAGAAATCTATAAACATCATACTTGCTTTCATCTTGACCTTTTTTCTTACTCATTTTGACATAAAATAAGACATACATACTTAACATCCTCTAGTTTAATACATGCCTTTTAAAAAATTAAACTCATATTTTAATTCTATTTTTAACTCGCATCACTTGAGATTGTCATTCATTCATTTACTCAGTGTTTATTTAAATAATCTTTGACTCCAGGGAGTAGGAGCTGTTGGGCAAAGATGAATATGTTGTAGTTAATTTCAGGGGGTTCACAGAGAAGTAGGGGAGACAGATGTATAAATGGGGCAGGATGCAAAGGCAGAGGAGAGAGGTAATAAGAAGGATTAACTGAAAGAGAAAATGACATTGTCTTAAAGATTAGCAAGAGAAGACAAGGAGTGGTATTTTAGGCAAAGAGAACAGCATATGTAAGAACAGAAATATCATAAGATACATGTCTGGGAAGATACTCCATGAGAATATTGGGCATGAAGTGTTAAAGTAACAGATTTAATTAAAAAGGTAGGATGGGTCTAGATGGTCTGAAAGGTGACTTACGGTTAGGGTTGTGTGCTAACCTTTGATCCTGTGGGCCAGAGGGTACCCTTAAATAGTTACAGGGTCAGATAGGATATTTAAGGAAGATAATTTTGGAGATAGTTGAGAGAGACTGCAATGTGAAGAGACTGGTAATAAATATGGAGACAAGTTAGAAGCCTGTTAAATTGAGAAATAGTGAAGGCTTCTCCCCTCCAAGGCTGTAACAAAGGGGAGGGAAAGGGAGGAGCAAACTGAGCAGCATTTTCCAGGCCCTCAGGGAGACTTGGCAACAACTGGATTAGTGCCAGATGACGGATAGTAAAAGTCATGCCTCTCCTCCACTTTTTCTCTCTCTCTTTCTCATCCTCTCAAAAAGCTCCCTGTCATGTTCTCTCTTCACTTTTAAGGAGAGGAGCGGCATGTTTTTGGTGGAGAAGGCAGCTTACCAGACCTTACATTCTCACTTATTGCTCATTAGTGATAACCAGAGTATCCCTATACAGTTGACTTATGTTGCCAGATCAGCTTCTTTCTGCTTGGTTCAGCTTAATGTATTATGGTTTGAACTCCAGTAAATAGACTTTCAGAGAAAGTGACCAAAGCAATTGAGCCTTTAACCAAACTTTGTGTCTCAAAGTCAGCAATTTTCAGAGAGCCCCTGTGTTCATATATCATGGGTGTTTCCTCCATGGTGTGCCCTTTTCCCTGACCTGGGAAAGAATATTATCTCTGGCAGTTTTGTATCAGTGAGTTATATAAAGGCAGACCTAATAAGCTGCATGTACTTGGAAAGTTACACAAAGATAACGAAGAGCTGTTTTTCCTTCATGATGCTTCTCAGATTCGAGCATGGCTCTGTTTCCATGACAACCACCCCAGTCCAGGCTCTCATTTTCTTACTTTTGGTGTACAGCAAGAGCTTTATGACATGTCTACTTTTAACATCTTCCTCTCTTAAACTCCCTTGCCCTCTGCTATGAGAAGAGTCCTTCTCAAAACTGTCTTCACCATATTATTCACCTCTCTATTCTCCGGTATGAGCCCATCCTCTAGCATTTCATTTTCCTCATAATCTGGCCTCAGATGTACTTACCAGCCTCAACCGTACCTCCTGGGCACATTATTACGCACTGTCACGTGGACATCCTAATTGTCCCAATCATGGGTCTTGTCTCTGTCATAAAGTCCATGATGGCACTGAGGATAGAGAACGTATTATGTGCTAGTTTGGTATTCTCCCTAGCACCGGACACAACTCTGGGCTCATGGTATATACATAGAGAATGGAATATTTCCTTTTTAACCCCTTGCCCCTGGGTTCATTTATTCCTTTCTGTTCCCACTGGGCTTAAGGGCTGTTTCTGGTAGTAAAATTGTGTTTAATTTCTTCCTCTTTCTTAAAGTAGTTGACAGTTTTATAGCATATATTATCCACAGCTTGCAGGACACTTCAAAAACCAATATTATGATATCTTTGTTTTTAAATATAGAAGCCTCTCTCTTCTTTACCAGAAACCACAGTGACTCAGCTGCTTGCATGCCTAAAATGGTTTCTGAGCTTTTCTGTGGCCAGTCTTTATGATGGTGATAGATTAATAGTAGGCTTTTTGGAAGCAAGACATATGTTATTAATCATGGCATTACTGTAGTTAACTAGGTAGACCAATTAGTTGGAGTATGGTCTCTTTCTTTAACATATATATAGACATAGCTTTTGGGGGGGGAAGACAACTTTCATGAAAGATGTGTTCTAAGATGCTCTTCAGTTTCCTAATTATTTAATACCACTATGATTTTTATTCAGTTTATTTATAAAATTTGGATAATGTATAATAACTAAGGGATTAAGTCTAAGCTTACTCACCATCTGTTACATGGGAGTAACTAAATTCATTCCTCAGCAAACCCACAAGTTCTATGTTGTGACCTCATGAGGTCTCTCAGGGAGAGCGGAAGCAATAAATATTGAATCTGTAAATGTCAAGGGGTCATTTTAGTTGACTATTGGTCACTAAAGAGAAAAGAGATTCAAAAGACCCAGTAAAGTAAAAATGAATGAACAAACAAATGAGTGAATGAAAGATGCTGAGATTGAGAATCTTATTTTATGGTTATATTTTCCTAATAAATTTTAAATCAGATAATTTAAAAGCTCTCTAGCCCCTCTCCTGTGAGCCTTGCCCTGGTACTGTCTAGTTGCAGAGAAGGATAATATATAAGATAGAAGTAAGCAATTTCAAGTAGTGATAAACGTTATAAAAGAAATAACACAAAGGCACCTAAGGTGTTATTACCCTCCACTAGATAAGATGGTAAGAAAACTCCTCTGGAAGCAAAATAACATTTGAGTTGAATGATGCAGTGGAACCAGCCATATGAAAATCACAGGCAACAGCAAACACAAAGGCCTTGAGGTGGGAAAAGCTTTGTATGTTCAAAACAGAAAAGAGGCCAGTGTGACTGGAGCATAGTAAGCCAGTGAGCAAGGTATAGAAATGAAGGAGATGTGGTCAGATTATAGAAAGAATAGCAAAGCATTGGCATTTGGGTAACATGGGAAGCCAGTGTAAGTTTCAAGCAGGGAGAAATTAGATAAGGTTTTAAGACATCCTTTTGATTGCAGAATTCTGGTGTGTGGAATGTGGGTTGAAAAGAGGCAAGAGTAGAAGCATGGAGATGGCTAAGATGTTATTTCAAGGCCAAGCAGAAAATGATGGTAACTTAGACCAAAGTAGTGACAGTTAAGATGGAAAAAGAGAACAGATGCAAGATAATTTTGTAAATAGGGCTGACAGGACTTAAAGCTAAGTTACATTTGGAAGGCTGAGGGAGAGTGAGAAATTAGTGATATTGTAGAGATGGAGCAAACTGATTTTGCAAATTTTGAGCAAATCTTCATTTGAACAATAATTTTACTATAGGATATTATAGGGATGGAACAAGATCGTGCATGGAAGCAGCTGGCACAATGTCAGGCCCACAACAGGAACCTACGAGATGTTTATTCTCATCCCTACCTCAGCACATTTTCATTAGGAATTTATATTCTCACGTTACTCTTTATGTAGGTCACCAAATTTTAAAAAGCAAATGATTAGAAAGCTCAGTGGTGAATATTATATGAGACTCATTCATCAACTTAGTATTTACTGAGTTCCTTCTATAGGTGGTTACTGTACAATTTCTGAGAGCATACTGGTGAGTAAAGCTAATGCAATGCCTACACTTAAGGATCTGGTAGGGTAGATTTTTTTTTCCCCAAACAGTATAATTATATAACTAGTTATTAAATTACACCTGGAAATAAATAAATAAATAAAATTACTTCTGGGATGGTTAAGAAGAATATCAAAATACACTATGGGAATATCTCTTCATGACTTCCATATTTTTCCTAACTTACTTCATTTATTTCCGTGTTTCACCTTACATATGACACCAGTGGTTCCTAAGCCCGTTTCTCAGCTCTGGATCCATATTTCCCTTGACCAATGAAACATCTCCTATGGATTGCCACATATTCCTTGCTAACAGCATTCCTCCTCCATCCCTTCCTGTCCCTGGTGCTTTCCCTATCAGTTGATATCTTACTATCGTCCCAGCTCACCAAGCAAGAAATGTCACAGGTGTTAATCATATTAGCAGCTTCACTATTAGTATTTTCAATCTCATTTTCTTAATGAAAAATGGGACTCCAAAAGATTAACTTTCCTGAAGTTATACAGTTTATTGAACTTGACATTGGGGTTTTAAATCTGGGTCTCTCTGACATCTCAGCTTGCTTTTGTTTTTTCCATGACAACACTTTGAAGGATTGTTTTAAAGGGAAAATAATGGAGGAAAATACTCTAGAAATAGAGAAGAACATTTTAAAAGGCTCAGAAATATTAAAGCATCAATATCTCTAATCAGAAAAATGCTTTTCTATCCCTCATATGAATAATAAGAATCATATTTTATCCATTTTGAATACTAAGCCATTTCAATAAATAGCAACGGGATAGCCACTATGTGTCAAGTAATCACCTCTGCTAAGTTTTTAGGGCAAAAAGAAGGATAGTAGTGATACCTATCTTGGTAAGACCAGAGTTTTAATAAATTAGGAAAAGGTAGGTAAATTAGAGGGGAAGCAACCTTCAAGAAAAGGAGAAGGTAAGAACAAAGACATTGAGATACGCAGTTACCTGCTGTGAATGAGGGAACGTCAACTGACTTGAGTATTGCAGATGGTAAAGGCACTGACATGTCACACTAAGGGCTGCGCTCAACTCAGAAGAGATGGGAATGGAGAAGAGGGGATGGATAGTTTTGAGAGATGGTGAGGAGGTCGAATCAACCAGACTGGAAAGTATTGAGTGTGGGAAGTGGAGGTAAAAAGAGGACTCTGTGATGATACTCTGCTGGGGTAACTGGGTAGGTGGGGAATGGAAGAGGAGGAACTGCGCTGGGGAAGAAATGGTGACTTTGGACATGCCAGGGTCAGTTTGCATGTGAGGCTGCATTTGTCCAGTAAGGAGATAGATATATAGATTGGGAGATCTGGAGAGAAGGCTGAGCTCAGGATTGGGTTGTTTAGTAGTCATAAAAAAAGGAAAGATACGGATGGGATCAGTAGGGTACAGTAAGACTAAGTTTTTGCTGTGTTTTTGGTTTTGGTTTTGTCATTTCTTTCAGAACCGAGACACTTTAGCCCCTCCATGTATTCATAATGACATGACTCTGAAAATCTTGTGTTGTTCCATTGGACCAACTTGATTAACCTCTAGGATCTAGCCTGTGTAACTCTCCCTCCTTCATTGTTTCAAATAACTCTAAATTTAAAACGCATATATCAGATGTGTAAATTATAGTTGCATTGCCCTAGAAGCTACATGCTCTTGGGCAGTGCTCTTAACTTTCCTAAGTTCAGGTGCCTCCTATGTAAAGTGGGTGTAATTGGTTAAGATGAATGGCAATAATGCATTCTCTGAAGGCTTGGCATAATTCATGGTGGTTATAGATACTGAATAAATAGCAACTACTGTTAGTCATACTTTCAGTCACTTAAATATTTATCAAGAGTTTGTGACGTGTAATTTGTTTTGCTAGGCTCTGCTTGGAACAGATCTGTGTATGAGCTAGGGAAAGGAGCCTACCAAGCAGAAAAGACCCGTCCACACATGTTTACTTGTTATTATCATCATGTACAAATGCTGAACTCACAAGGGAGGTGAAAATGAAGTTGACTGTCTCAAGTGAAAGTGTAGGAAAAATCACCTTCACTCTCATCAGTTTGCTACCTCTGAAATTCTACTGGGTCCATTCGAAGCCAAGAGTGGGAGGTAGGGGAAAGGAAAATAGTATGGCCGTATAATCTATTACCGTCTTTATTTCAGAACATGGAATCTTCTATTCTGAAAAGAAATGAATGTCCTCATCTTGACATATTCATTTTGTGGAAACAAATTCACTTGCTAATACATGGGCTGACCCATATAACTCCTCCACTGAAAATAATATTTTTCACAGTGATAGCTGTTGAACTACACCTAGCATTCTATGTAACACAAAGATGCCAGAGGTAGCAAATTTAATAGAAGACTGGAGACTGACCATGGGAAAGAGGTAGAGGCAATTCACAACTTATCAAGATGAATGGAGCACCTCATTATTTTTAGCAACAATGACAAAACACACCCATGCTGATCTAGCTTGAGAGAATGAAGGAATATTCTAGATCCTATAAATCATAATTTTAATCTGATCAATTTGAAATTGAAAAAACTCTGCTGACATTTATATATGCCTTCTGCTTAAACTTGAAAATAAAGATGAGCCTTATACACAATGCCCATGAAAGAGGATGAATGAATTGAGATAGCAATTACTCCATTATCAAGCCTGCATCACTAACATGGCTTCAAAAAAAGCTGTGGTTATGTAGATGCTGTGGCTGAGCTGCCAAGGATATAGCCTCTCTGTTTGATTGAAGAGAATGCTTCTCAGTTAAAAATTGAGAAGGCCGATGTGTTTTATTACCATAAGTGTGTATTTAGAAGTGACTGTTCTCAAGGCAGTCTTTTGGAGGTCCCCTCTCAACTCAAGTCTAAGAATCTTTATGGGGAACTCTCGGTACCTTCCACTCAGTTTTGAACCTAAGACTGCTCTAAAAAACAAAGTCTATCAAAAAAGTATTAGTGGGGAGTTCCCATTGTGGCTCAGCAGAAACAAATCTGACCAGCATCCGCAGGTTCCATCCCTGACCTCACTCAGGGGGTTAAGGATCCATTGTTGCTGTGAGCTGCAGTGCAGGTTGCAGATGCAGCTAGGATCCAGCATTGCTGTGGCTGTGGCATAGGCTGATGGCTACAGCTCTGATTCAACCCCTAGCCTAGGAGCCTCCATATGCTGCAGGTGTGGCCCTAAAAAAACGTGTTGGGGGTGGAAATGTTAGGGGGGATACTAGAATACAAAAACATTTTCCTTACTGTTCTTCTCTCAAGTTTCTGGATCTGGATGTGTTTACATAAAGCATATTCTGAGAAATCAAAGTAAGCTGTCTAATAAACTGTAACCACTTATAACCAATTATTCCTGTGAATAATGCTATCCTTGTATTACAAATATCACTATAACCCACAATTTCTTGTTCTTGTGTCTGTTAAAATATCCTCATCATTCTTACACCTGGCTTTGTAAGAAAACTATATACATGTGAACTTGTAAAATAAATCTATCCTAAAAAAAGAGTCTGGGAGTTCCCGTCGTGGCGCAGTGGTTAACGAATCCGACTAGGAACCATGAGGTTGCGGGTTCGGTCCCTGCGCTTGCTCAGTGGGTTAACGATCCGGCGTTGCTGTGAGCTGTGGTGTACGTTGCAGACGCGGCTCGGATCCCGTGTTGCTGTGGCTCTGGTGTAGGCCGGTGGCTACAGCTCCGATTGGACCCCTAGCCTGGGAACCTCCATATGCCGCAGGAGCGGCCCAAGAAATAGCAACAACAACAACAACGACAAAAAGACAAAAAAAAAAAAAAAAGAGTCTAAGAATCTTAGGTTCTTTCATACCAGATGGCAGGCACAGGCTCCAGACCAATTCTATATGGAATAAAATGGCGCACATCTTCCTGATAAGATAGGGTTTTGTTTTTTTTTCTTTGTTAGACTTTGAGGTTTTATTGATAAACTAGGCTATACTTTTAAAATTAATTTTAAAGCTATCTGCAAAGTAATTTGTCTTTATTTTTTATTTTATTTATTTATTTTTATTTTTTTCTTCCCCCCACTGCACAAGGATAGGGTTTTAAATGAGCAACATTAATTGGAAGCAGGTTGCAGAGCAGGAAATGCTAGGTTCTCCGCTGGGCATCAGGGCTCTGGGATCTTGGCTTCCTGGCTCTGCCTCAGACAAGTTTTCTGATTGTGAGCAAGTTACTTACCTGCTGCCTCAATCTTTTCATCAATAGGATGAACATATTAGGCTTTGATGGTTTCTAGGGTCTAACGACATTTCAATATTTTATGATTCTGTTTCACATCTAAACTATCTATTTTATCAGTGTGGGTAATAATTTATTGAGAGGTATTGTCCCCGAAAAAAGTGTTTCCTTGGAGCAGGAGGTAGGATTGTAAACAGTCTAGAATGGTGTAAACACCAGCTCATAGGAGGCCCAGTTAGCAGCAAGGATGGTTAGCTTGAAGAAAAGGAAACAAAACTGACTGTGTTGAGATATTTTAATGAACGTTGCATCAGAAAAAGTAGACTTATTCTGTGTTAAAAAATGTATGACCCAGTTCAAAGACTGGAAGTTTAAGATTTCTGGCTTACCATAAGTAGTCCTATTTAAACAAATGTAAATGTCCAGTAATAAAAATAGGTAGCCTTTTGAGCTAATTGTCAGCGAGGATGCAGAAGCAGAGGCAGAATGACCAGCTCTCAAAGAGACTGTAGAAGTGCTTGTATTAATAAAGGTACTATTCTGGAATCTGATCACAAGAATAGGTAACAAAATAATAGTGATGCTACTATGACTATAGAGAATGTTATTATATTGCTTTTTGGTGGGGGAAAAGTTCTCTCTTCTATTAAAAACAAAACAAATGGACATGGAGGACAGACTTGTGTTTGCTGGGGTGGGAGGGAGGCAGGGGGACTGACGGGGAGTTTGGGGTTGGTGGATGTGGACTGTTATATTTGGAACTGACAGGCAATGGGGTCCTGCTGTGCAGCACCGGAAATTGTATCCAGTCTCCTGGGTAAGAACCTGATGGAAAAACAAAACAAAACAAAAACCAGTGTGTATGGGTGGCTGGGTCACTTTGTTATACAGCAGAAACTGAAGAAACATTGTAAATCAACTAATACTATCATAAAAAACTTTTTTTAAAGCTTCTTTAAGATAGGTATGCTTTAAGTGTCACAAGAGGTCAGAATCTCTAAAAACCTAATAAGTAAGTGTATTTTGTAGGAATCTTTTTCTCTTTCAGTTCCAGTAGTCTTGTTACTTGAACTATCCACCACAGTGTTAGTTATGTATTTTCTTATTTTGAACTAATTCCTCAGTGTATGGGTTCCACCTACAAGATAATGAGTCATTTCCTTGTGATATAACTTGTAGGCTCAGTCTCATTACATTTTATTTTAGCCTTTTCTTCAGGTAGCCTGAGTAATCCATAAAGTTAGAAGCAACATCTGATGTATCTTTCTACCTCCAGAAGTGTAGCACAGTTCCAAGCAGAACCAAGACTCCAATGGCCCATTGTAAACTGCACCAGATTTTATAGGATCAAGATGCCCTCCACTCACTGTTTCACCTTTATTCAACCTGTTTGTTGTATCTTAGGAACTTGCTAAATTATAGAGGGCTCATCCTTGAAAAGGTAGTCTATGAGACAAAAAGAAATAAGTAGAGAATTAAGTTTTTGTAATTTTACCTCTCCTAGTTGAGAAGAGCATGGATCCTTTGCTACTTACCTTAATAAACTGCCTAAATCTTAAGGACGAACTGAAGAGGCAGTTGGTCTTACAAGAGCATTTTTTTCAGTGTTTGGCTTAGCTCTTTTTCTAACGTGAATACATCCAGAGTCTTTTTGTCTTTCTAAACCCTAACCCAGATGAACACAGTGCATTTTACACTTGCTCTCCTCTTCTTGACTTCCCTGAAAGAATGAAGGAAATTACTAGTTATGTGGTACCTACCCTGGGCTAGGCACTATGAAACATTCCTTTATATACATGAATGTATTAAGTTTTCAGAGCAATTTGACTATGTGGCTGATACTGCCTTTTTACAGAGGCCCAGAGAATAGTAACTTACCCATGTCCTTCAGCTAGTAAATGTGACTAAAAGATGACATAAAAAGCAGTGCCCTGCTTTGTCCTTAGAGATGTGTTTGATTCTTATTATACTTAGACTAGGAAAGAGGCCAATCCCACCAGTCTAAGCCCACTTTTGTCTCCATCCATTGCAGACAAGAAAGAATGACTATTGTAATACACAAGGTGTTCCTTCTTCTACAGTGTCCACAGTTTAATCTCTGTGTTTGAATGCCTCCCTGATTTTAAGCTCCTGTAGGTTGGAAAGTGTTTTCCCTTTTCACCTTTGTAACCCCTGACATAATTACTTCACATGTTCCTAGGTACTCAGTGTTCTTCCTTACAGTTCTGTAAATTAAGTCAAGTATGCTTTTCATTTGACAATGGAAATCTATTTATGTCCTGCACATGTCCAACAACCATGACTCAGTAGAGTGGCTCAGGAAGAGCACTCAAGCTCAAGGCTCCACTTAGGACTGCACCACCATCCACCTGCTTCCGGTACTCTAGAGTGAGGCTCCTGTGCTTTAGACCATGGCTCTGGGACCATTGCTTGGCCTCTTTACTTTTCTCTTACTCTGCCTCATTGGATGATTCATCCAAACTTTCCATATTATCTTCAGTTGCTATTGAACTTCCTTTACAGATTTTTTTTAAAATCTCCATTATGATAGGGTGAGGAAATTTGAGAAATCATGTATTATTAACTGGCTAATTTAGAAGAGTTTCTTTTCTATCCCTTGTTTCATTTTTGAACTGCTCTGTAACTCAACAAATTTATTTCTCAAAAGTAAATTGCATTTATTGCTAAGTATGATCAACAATAAATAAATTACTTGAGGAGTTGGGGAGGCATAAGGGGAAATGCTTTTTTGCTCTTCTAGGGCTTCAGAAATCCCTAGAATACATTCTTTCATCTTACCGAGTAATGTTCTAGAAGAGTTATTTTACCTGATATTGAGCAACAGCCTATTCTCAAGGGACAACCTGAAAAATAGGACCAAGGTTGGAAAACTATGGAAATTTTGAAAGCAGGGATAATGCTTTTTTTGGTTTTGTTTTTAGTTAGTTTGTTTGTTTTTTTTAGGGGGGGGGGGCTGTGTGTGTAGGGTGCTTTTCTTCTCTACAGAGTGAATGACACATGACCCATGTGAAAGTGGGTTTCCACATATGTATAGAACTGAGTAAGTAGGTTTCTGGTTTACCTTTATGTGGAAAAGGGAATGGAAGCCTGGGGATGGATGTTACAACCTGGGGTATGTTCAGTGCTGGAGTGCAGGGAGTTGAGGCAGCTCTCAATGTGGTCCTTGCCAGGCAGGGGATGCCTGCCAGGCTTGGAGGGCCTTCTGTAGCACATCTTCCCACTGATTATTTGATGTCACCTGCCTTTGCCCTTCACCATGTTCTGGGTCCATGGGAATCAAGTTGTGGTTGCTTAGTGCTACAGCTCCCTCCTCATCTTCATCCTCACCCTCCTTAGGGCCAGTTCAGCAAATGAAGCCCTAAGGCCTAGTTCAGTCCTGGAAATTAGCAGCTCCATCTTCTCTATCCCTGACTGGTGCCAGCTCTGCCTCTTCTGGTTCAGGACCTTGGTTCAGGGACTGGTAGGCGTAGCCAGATGGACCTGCCCCCAGTTCCTCCTGCTCTTCCTCTGGCTCCCACTGCTCTAATCCCCAGTGCCTCCTGTAGGGCCTGGTATGACCCCAGTTCCTCAGCCTGATTGGGAAAGGTGTGCTCTGAACCCGTGCCATCTCTCCCTAAAACTACTCTGCCTCCCAGCAGGGGCCACTCAGAGCTGAGGCTGAACCTGCACCTTTTACCTCCTCAAGGATATACATTTTTGAGGGGAAGGATGATGGAGAGATTAGGAAAACTGAAATACATGACCACTTGTTTGTAGTGCCTTTTACAGAGCATTTTGTTAAATGTCCATAAGTGCTTAAGTATAACTTGATTTGCTCATTAAAATATATTTTAATCATTACGTTTAATATTTAGTGCATAGTTTTTTTATTCTTTAAAATTTTATTGAAGTATAGTTAATTTATAATGCTGTTAATTTCTGCTCTTCAACAAAATGATTCAGTACACACATACACATATCCAATCATTTTCAAATTCTTTCCCATATATATTATCACAGAATATTGGGTAGAGTTCCCTGTGCTATACAACAGGTCCCTATTGACCATCCATTCTATATACAATAGTGTGCATATGCCAGTCCCAAACTCCCAATCCATATAGTTTTAACTTCTGTGAGCATCAGAGCCAAACCACACAGTTCCAAAGTCTTTCGATTAATTTTTACTTCTTTTACCATAGTCCTTTGGGGCAGTACACTTTTTGTTTCCGGTATATGTAAGTTTTTTAAAAATGCTTCTGCCAGTGTTCTTTGAGATGAAGACAGATAGATGGAAACATGTCCCTATCCTTACAAAAAAATCAATCATAAAAAATCCTATAGGGAGTTCCTGTTGTGACTCAGCAGTAATGAAACCAACTCAGATCCGTGAGGATGTGGGTTCAATCCCTGGCCTTGCTCAGTGGGTTAAGGATCGGCGTTGCCATGAGCTGTGGTGTAGGTCGAAGATGCGGCTTAAATACCAAGTTGCTGTGGCTGTGAGGTAGGCTGGCAGCTGTGGCTCCTATTCAGTGCCTAGCCTGGGAACTTCCATATGCCTCAGGTACAGCCCTAAAAAGCAAAAAATAAAAATTAAAAAAAAAAATCCTATAAGCTAAGGAGTTACTGAATTCTTCCTTTGCAAGTCACATTGTCCCCTTGCTCTTAAAGGTGAAGCTTCTATGGCAGTGCTTTTCATACTAACATAGAAATAGCACAGTCTTTTCAAACAAAATCTCATGTAGAACTCTACTATACGAACAAGATGAAAATAGAGCTGTTCCTTGTGTGGGGTAGGGATGGGGGGATAGGGATATGAGAGGCCCAGAACCTCTTCCCTCTAACCCCCTGGCTGAACTAACTTCCACCCTGGGTAGCCCATCACATATTTCCTCCAGAACCTTAAGGATCTGAAATTACCTATCTGACTGTCTGTCTGTCTATCTAAAATATTCTAATGGCTTTACTTTGGGAATTCCCTGGTAGCCCAGCAGTTAAGGATACAGCATTATCACTGTTGTGGCTTATTGTCAGTGCTATGGCTCATGGTCACTGTTGTGGTTTGGGCTCAATACCTGGCCCAGAACTTCTGCATGCCATGGGTGTGGCCAAAAATAAAATCTTTATTTTGTACAGTTTTTTTTTTTTTTTTTTTAGGAAATCATTTTTGGAAGAAATAGAAGGTTTGACAGCAATATATAAATATCTTTTTAAAGTTATTTTGTTAATTAATACTTTAAATGTTTAACCAAAAAAGCATTTCATTTTCCTGAGGTTTTAGAAGAAAAAAACAATATTCTGTTAAGGAAGGCAGTATTTCCCTTAATACCCAATTCTATAATTACTGTATTTCTGTAATCAAGATCGCAGGGATGGGCTGATACATATGTTTCTGTTTGGTTACTTGCAGAGATCTGTGACTCTTAATTGTCAGAGTGGGAAACTGAGGAACTTACCATGGCTCCTTAGTCCCATTGCTCTGTACCATGCTACAACTTGCTCAGAGAAAGTGGTCTGCTAGTCATGAGACCAACTACGGAACTGTAGCACCAAGGTTCTGAATATATAGTAGTTAATTGTTAGGATAAAATTAAGAAACTACCTCTCAAGGTAATGTTGTCCTTTTGCCTTGTTTTGGCTACAACTGATGATTCAGATCAAGGAAATTAATATAAAACTTTAATACTGAGATTGTAAAATTTTAAACTATGGATAACTCTCAATTATGTTATTACGAAGGAAAGATTAATTTGACTAGAGAGCGTCAAAACAATGTTTTGAACTATTAACTGAGTATCACAGTCTTGGGGTCAGGAAAGTTATTTTTGCTTTGAAAATCTCAACCTTAATAGTTCCTTAAAGGTATACTCTTAGTATGTTGTAGGTTTTTATACTTTATCATATTGTGTGTTTATAAAAAAATGTCTTTTTCACTATGTTATACACCTGAAACTTATATAATATGGTACTTCAACTATATCTCAATAAAAAATAAATAAAAATAAAATTTTTTAAATGCAGCTAGCCTTTCCAGAATGCTGAGATACCTCTGCATGTCCTAGCATTGCAAAAAGTCATTATTCCATGAACGCATAAACACTTTAACTTGAGGGTGTGTCATTTTTGGATGCTAGGTCCCTGCTCTTCTGTCCATAATCTATCATTTTCCTCTTCTGTTAGAGATTTCAGTAATCTATCAAGGATTGGAGCATCCTACTTTAAATATGCAGTATAAAATCAGACTTGTATCTGTTATCATTATTAGAAAGCAAGAGTGAATAAAGGTCAGCCTTTTTGCTGGCAAGCTGTCTAATTTTTCTGTGAGCATCACATGTTAGGAGAAGCTGGTTCGTCTGTCTGTGGCTTTAGGATTCAACAGCACAAGCTGTCAGCCTAACACTGATTGAAGGTGGACTGGGAGGGGAAGCGCATCTGTCCAACGGCTCGCCATTGGCTTCCTATTACAGCATTCTCCCCCGAGACACACTCTGCATGCTCATTCACCTACCTCCTTCTCTTCCCTCCCCTTCCTTCCCTACCCCTTCATTACTGATTCACAGCAAGAGGCAGCAGCAGCAGAGACAGCAGCAGCAGCAGCAGCAGCAGCAGCAGCAGCGCTGCTTGTCACGAATCAAGGATTGCAATGAGCTCATCCTTTTCTCCTTGCAGCTTCACAACTGCCCTGGCTTCCTGGCTACTGCTGCTGCTGTCCGCTCACACACACACACACACACAGACACACACACAGCACGCGCGCGCACACACACACACACACACACTGTCTTTCTCTCTCATTTGCTAGACCCTTCTAAGAAGCTTGTCCATTTTTACACATGTATGTGAATTTTCCTGCATCACTCTTAGCCATTTTCTTGCATTCGATTGCTTTTGCCATTTTTTAATTTAGATCACCATTTGATTTCATTTCCACTCTACTTTGGGGCTCTTGCCCAGTGGATAATTTAGCCAACATGTTTTTCTTGTGGAGACATTAGCTGACAGTTCCCACCACAGGCTGGCTTGTGCGTGCTCCTGGGGAGACCTCAGCCTGGCTCCCCTCCCACCGCAGTTCTCCAAATTGTGGATAAGAGATCCAGCTTTCTCATTCTGGATACCTACTTACTGCTCATGGAAGAAGGGGTGCCCTGCCCAGCCCCAGCTGCTAAGCTCACACCTCCTGTCAAAAAGTCCCAGGACATGCACGACGAGAGGAGCAAGCTGGTGAATGAGTATGCGTGTCGAGTGCTGGAACTTCTGGGGATGGGGCATCGTCTGTTTGTGCCTCGGCTTCTGGCGGTGAGACTGTTTTTCATTGAACTTCATTTGTAGAGAATCTGCCACCTTCTGTGAGAATTCCTTGTATCCCTGGCAGAGGCTTGCGGTTTTCTGTTTTCTTCCCCTTCTCCCCACTCTACTGAGAAGGAAGTGCTGAGTGGCCACTGCCGTGGGTCTCTGTCCGAGCCTGGTTCACACCACTCCTTAATTGGCTAGAGGAGACATGGCTCTCCTCTCCGAGCCCAGGGCCACAGTACTGGCATTCTCTCTGTGGCAGGGAAAAAAAAAAAAAAAAAAAGTCTTAAGGTTGGCCAGGCTCAGCAATAAAGCAGAATACTCAAGTGCTTGATGGAGGCATTCTGTTATTTATATCTCCAAAGGGTTAAATTTTACCACAGGCAATATTGCAACTTATCTAGACTATCTGTGGATTGCTTTCTAACCTCTCCATTTGATTGCCAATTTGACTGTTTGTTTTAATAGCCAATTTTACCCCCTAAAAATCCGTGGTTAGGAAATTATAGATTTATCTCCTGGAATGTTCGAACTGTGTATCTGTGAAACAGCTTAAAGCTGTTGGGTCTGTGCTGAGTCTGGGAAGTCTGGTTTGCTTGCTTTTTTTTTTTTTTTTTAATTTCCTGAACAAGAGAAAAATCCCCCTTCCTCACTTCCTACCAAGGGTTAAAATTAAATACCCACAATCACTGGTGCAGGATTTCTCTTTAGTGGTTTGAGAACTATACCCAGCAACTGTTCTATAATGTAATTGGTCTGCAGTAGTCCTATACCATTATTTGGTAATCGGGCAAGAATAACTTAGCTTTGTCTATTTTGTACGATGGAATTTAATACCATTCTAGATGGTTCCCTCATTTGGTTCTATCCTGTTTGAGTCTTTTCAAAAGTACAATATTGACTGAATTTAACTCTTTTCTCTCACATATCTTCCTCTAGCAGAGTTCATCTCTCTTTATACTTACAGATCTCTATCTCTGTCTCTACAATTATTAATTCAGTCTTCATCTGTCTATTTGCATGTAAATATAATCTCTTGTATAATCATAATACGTATGTTAGGTAGCCATGCACCCTGAAGAAAATCTGTTTATTGTTGCAAGGTGAAGTTAGATGCAATATTGAGCCTACAATTATAGGGAGGGGGAGGTATTTTTTGAGAAATATAGTTTTTTTGTCATTTAAGAGAGAAGAGCTCAATACATAGGTTTTAATGCCCAGCTGAGATCATCAATGCTCACTTGAATTTTTTCTCTCTGAATTATATTTTTTTCTTAATAAAGGAAAAAACTGAAGATTTATGATTCTATTAGAAAGGGCAGGATTTTTTTTTTTTAAGGAATGAAATAAAAAGCTTTTATTTTAGGAGCTTTGACATGAAGAAATGCTAAAATATATTTCAACAAATTCTCTACCTCTCTTTGAGGAATCAGTTTTGGTCTAATTGATTTCCATATGCTGAAAGACCACTTAACTTTGTGACTCACCAACTTCCCCTGGTGACTTTAGAGTGATCTGGTGCTGTCTTTCTTTAACATTTACATTTTCAGTGTTTTGAAGGGAAACAGAAAATTAATAACTGAGAATATCTCTCATACTTAAATCTGCATCAGGGATGACTTGAAATTGCCTCTAGTGTAAAATAAATTGTCAAGCATAACACCCATAGGGAGATGGGTTCACAAGCTTCAGATCTGTGAGAAGATCTATATGCTACAACTGTACTAAGGCAACCTGGTGGCCCAGTTAGGTTGCTGAGGTGGTACAGCCCTCAGGTTGTTTTGGGCTCTAACATTTACAGGTAATAGTGCCACCTGCATGATATGTGAAAAGTATATGCTGAGTTATCTATTGGGGGGGGCAAATTTGGAAATCTCTGACTTTGTTATACAGTGCTATACTTCAATGACTAGGGTACTCTGCATGTTGGAAAACGACATGCCCTTTAATTAGCAAGATGGCTGTGAAATGGGATCAGCTATCCAATGAATTATTATTGCTCAAAGTTTAGCATGCATACCGGGGGAAGTACAGTTGTTCAGCCGTGTGTTATTGGACTGGCTAATGATGAGGGATCGATGGCTGATCTGCACAGGGTGGTCCTAAGAGGAATCCTACCACATGCAACATGGCAGTCTTCCCATTACCCATCAAGAGGGCTAGCACGGAAGTTTAGGTTTTTAGTCATGTTTTTTAAATATGAAGGTGTAATGGGTTAAAGACGTACAAATCCCTTAGTTTAGTTTAAAGATCTCAATGGTTGTTTTTTTTTCCTATGTAAGACAAGTTAATTTTCTTAATGAACTAATCAAATAAATGATTTACCAAGACAATATTGTAGATGTGGACTCTGGGCCTTACTTATTGTTCCCCATTTTACTGAGGGCCCATTGAACTACTAGAACACCAAGCACATTTTGGAATTTCTTCTTATTGTCCTTCAAAGTTACACCTAGTGAAGAATAATTTTCCTTTAATAAATCAGGTACAAGTATTCCATTTTAGATATTACCACAAAGCATAAACTGTGTACAGACTCACCACATACATGTTTCTTTGGCGAAATTAAAATACCAAAGTAAGGGATACAGGAAATGTAGATATCAGATAAGTAATGTTTTCTCCTTCCAAAGCCTATGCTTCCAGATGATTCTCAGTCCTCCAAAAACATTTCTCAATGAAATGGAGATCCTGTTAGACATTATAATTAAAGGAAGGAAAAACCATTTGTGATAAATATAGAAAAGGTGAGAAAGAGAACCATGCCTAGATGTTTTCCAGATAACCCCCTAAAATAATCATATCTAGATTTTGCTGCTTATCAGAGGCCCTTAAAGAAAGGTTTGACATCCAAGAATAGTGAGAGGTTAGGAATAGAAGCATCTAGAGCTAACACTCAAATGTTAGAACTGTTCATTTCCACCCACCCTGCTGTCTTTTTTTTTTTTTTTTTAAATCACTTTAAAATGCGATACTCTTGCACTGAATTTTTCAGTGGGAGAAACACACTCAAATTAGTATTAGCAGTAGGGCACATAGCCAGAGTTCATACTCTTCTGTAAATATGAAATTTGGAAAAAGAAGAAAATTTTTACTCTACTCACGTTCAAAATTCCCTCTTTTCCCCCTATATTTTTTCTTTTTGCTGCTAAGTGACATAGGAAGTTGTTATCAGACATTGTATATTAATATCAGTGTTGGCTATAGTCTCAGTACTGACCCTCTGGGTGTTGTGCACGGTGACTCTAAAGGACTCTCAGGCCAAGGAAGATTGACATATCACATAGCCAAATGCTCCAGCTGTCCCTTCAGTAGCCATGTTAAGGTTTAATTTTGATCACACTTCCTTTGCTGTCAAATTGCTTCCTGGTTTTTATTTTTTAATATTCATGAACTTCCTTAAATCATTCATTTTGAGGAGGGAATGAAAGAACGAAGAGAAAGTTTGTCTCCCATCTTTACCCTGATTGTTGGCTGCTGCCAGAATTACCCCCTGAAGAGAGGTGATAACTCTTAAAAGAAGTTAAAGACCCAAGTACAAAAGTTGCCATGTATGGCGTTCTTGCTGTGCCACAGTGGGTTAAAAATCTGGAATCTGACTGCAGCAGGTCAGGTTGCTGTTCTGATATGGGATTGATCCCTGGCCCAGTGCAGTCGCTTAAAGGATCTGGTGTTGTCACAGCTGAGGCTCAGATTCAGTATCTGGCTCAGGAACTTCCATATGCATGGGTATGGCCATAAAAAAAAAAAAAAAAAAAAAAAAAAAAAAAAGTCGTCATGGTATACTTCTGATGTTCCCCAAAATATAAAATCAATTTTATATCAAAATAAGTCCTAAATCCCTTTCTAATTTGCGTTTGATAAATTTTGACTTTTTAATGGTGGGTATGCTTAAAGTAGAGCCTTTATGAATACGTGGAACAAATATATATCGATGTCTATTATGTGCCTGGCAGTGTGCTTAATTCATTTTACTGGGTTGAGTGGGAAGGATTCTTTTATTTATATCCTACTTACCTTTCCCTCTGGATATTTATATCTATCTACTTGAAAGGAAATAGAAGTAGGACTTGTTTAAATGTTTTTTTAATTATCCAGGTAATCTTTTTGTATAGCTCTATAGAGTCACTAAGACCAGTGGTATCTTGGAAAGGACGGTCACAGGGCTCTGAATTCTGTTTCCAGAGACTCAACTGGAGTTGGGCTCCAGCCCCACCCAGGCGGGGAGCCCCTTGCTGTGCCTCCCCTGAGACCACAGCCTCCTCCTAACAGCATCTCTGTATAGGTACACGGCCATCCTGGCCTGACCAGAGGACAAATGTCACTGGATATGTGACTTCTCATCTTCAATCCTATCTTTCTGCTTTTTTTGTGAACTCAGAGGCTAGACTTGAAATTAGGCCTTGGACAGTATTAGAAAATTAGGTAACCACGCTGTTGCTGTCAAGCAAGAGACTGTTCCTGCCATTTCGGGGCATCTGTTTCCAGGTAACTAGAGGTTAGTTACACTGACGATAGAAGAGGTTCCTTAGAAGCTTTTGAATAATGAGGAAAGCTACTAATCTTGCCTCCCTACAAACTCTTTAAGTAGCTTGTCTTGAATTTTCCCAACATTTAGCAAAGAGATAGTCATCAGAACCGGTATTACAGGTGAAGAAGGACTAGGGATGTAGTATGTCTGGTATAACTGGTAGGAATCTGCTTTCTCAATAAGTCAGCAGTTGACATTTTAGTTGAAGAAGCCATCTTTGGGGCTGAGGTTGTTTCCAGTATAACTGCCTTTTCCAGCTAAGTTCAGGTGAGTTGATAGCACTTTATCATGCTAAACATTCTCTCCACTAACATTTTGCCATCATATCTCAGTATCTCCGAGAGAGGAAATAAATCTGAGATGTACTGAGGCTTGTTTCCCCCACCCCCCACCCCAGCACTGTTAGCCTAGCTTGAGAATAAGGAGATGGTTGTGATTCAACATGAGGTTGGAGGAAAAGGCAGGGGCCCCCAAATCGTGAAGGGTCTTGTGGATGGTGGTAAAGATTTTGGGTTTTTCAGGAACCATTGGAGAGCTTTATCCAGAAGAGCAACCTGATCCGATAAAGTATCATCTAGCTGCTGTAAGGAGAGTTCATTGTAGGGAGCCAGAGCAGACACAGGGAGACCAGTTGGGGAATTACACCAGTGGCTCGGCTAAGAGGTGCCAATGGCTTAGACCAGGGTGGTGGTGATGACAGCCACTCATCATGAGCAGAATTCCTCTGACTTCCTTATACTCTTTTAATGAAGTCTTTAAGTTTAATCAGTTTTAAATTTAAATAAATTTTGAACTAGCACATAGTTCTATGATTTCTAGCCATCATGTTTTCCTTTTTTTTTTTTTCCTGCAGTTTTTGACAATTAAATGCTGACTCTTAAAACATCAAATTTCTTTTTGGCCTACTTCTGTGTACCCAGTCTAACTCAATCTCTTAATTTGTATCTCAGTGTTTGCCAATGATTACTTATCATTGTGTATTAAAATATTTATTGCCTTTTTTATTACAAAATTTTTACTGCTGAAAATATAGCAAAATATAAAGAGAAAAAAAAAAAACATGATTCCACTATCCAGAGAAACATTTTATTTCCTTTCAGTCTTTTTTTCTGTGCATACATGTAGTCATTTCTAGGTGGTCGTTATTTCTTAAGTAAACTTTGCAAACAATAGTTTTCATAAGAAGTTCAGTAGTTATATGGTTTATTTCATGCTACTTTTTCATAGCATTCTTTAAGATATGGGAACAATTTCTTATTTTCTTCACTTGAGCTGTCGCTGTCGTTAGTTGAAAAGCCATGCTCTCATTAAGTGTTTATTATGTAACTCTAATGTGCTTTGATTGTATTGTTTATATCTTCAGCCAGCTTTGTAAAAATATACTTAAGAATTATTAGTGTTTCAAAGAGCAGTGGTAAGGGATGATGTCACACTGACCCTCCAGTTACCCTCTGACCTCTTCCCACTATCTAACCCCCACCCCAACCCCACCATTTGCCATCTTTCCTGGTCTGACTTCTAAAAGTGACTCTCTAGAACAGTTTAATTTCTTTCTTTAAAATTAAAAAAAATTAAGTTTTTTAAAATTTACGAGTCCTTAAAATATGTCTCCTATAAGTCAGTTAGTGATTGCCTATAAAGAAAAGTGTTTTGGGGAGGTCTTTTTTTTTTTTTTTTTTTTTTTTTTTTTTTTGTCTTTTTAGAGCTGCACTGCTGGCATATGGAAGTTCCCAGGCTAGGGGTCCAGTCGGATCTGCACCTGCCAGCCTATGCCACAGCTATAGCAATACCAGATCCAAGCCAGCCGCATCTGCGAACTACACCACAGTTCACAGCAATGCCAGATCCTTAACCCACTGAGCAAGGCCCAGGTCGAACCCATGTCCGCCTGGATACTAGTTGGGTTCATTACCACTGAGCTACAACTGGAACTCCAAGAAAATTTTCTTACTCTTGTTACTTTTCTTACTCTTTGTGTTTCTCACAAAGCTATCAATCCTTCTCCGGTGATATTGCCCACCCTTAACTTTGTTGAATTTTCACTTCAAGTCAAAATTTGTTCATATGTTTATAAATTATCAATAGGTGAAATAAAAGGGGGCGAGTAAAAAAAATTAAAAAAGAAATAAAAGGAGACCAAAAGTTAATTAATTAATTAATTAATTAATTAAAATATCCTTAAAATTTCCACCAAGCTAAAGTCACAGATTAGTCCCAAAGTGCAATTTTTTTTCTCTGACATTTTTATTTTCTCAGAACATGTTTGGCTTTGCCAGGATCTACCATTCTAATCTTCAGGTAATATAAATTAAATATGTTAGACTGTTAATCAATTCTTTTATTGCTTCTAGGATTTATAGTGACTTATTTCAGTTTATAGCAAAGAGATTAGAAATCTCTTCCTAAAAATTTTTGGAACTCACCTAGATGTCGGCTGTAGAAGTACATTCAGGAATAGAAATTCCCTTTCAGTTCATTTATTGTGACACAGGTTAAAATGTAACTGATGATGCTTGGTGATTGTTTTGTAGACCTCAAAGGAAGATCTTCTGCAGGCTGATTTTGAAGGTGCTTTAAAGTTCTTCAGAGTCCAGCTTCCAAAGAGATACAGGGCGGAAGAAAATGCAAGAAGGTTAATGGAGCAGGCTTGCAATATTAAGGTAAGTTATATGAATTTATATATAATAAAGGTGGAACTTGAATGCAGAATCACATGGCAAATTATGTAAAACTTTCTCTTTGTTGGTTGCTGGATTTTGACTATGTTTAAGATGATGTGGTATGTGAACTAGTCTCTCAGATTTTTTGGTCAAGCTGATGTGTATAAATAGTAGCTGTCTTTCTAGTAGGATCAGAGTGAACATTGGCAAGTTCAGATTGTAACAAGAAGAAAATAAACATTTATCTTATAGGTGGGGCTCTAGAATGGGCTGCTGTGATAGTGGTTTCCATAGCAGCAGACTTGGTATTTAGCTTTTGCCATCTGTTTTAAGATTATTTAGGACAAAGCAAGAAGCCTGCTGAGGCCATGCTTTCCTTTCTCTAAAGGACTGGGAAAGCTCTGAGTCTTGATCTACCCATTCCCATCCCACACCTGACAAATGTCTGGATACATTGCTTCTTATCATATATCTGGTAACACTAAATAAATTTTGTAAGTTGAAATAGAAATATCCATCCAGAGAATTGTCGTATCAAAGTGAGAGAACACATTTAAAGACAATTTGGAACCAATTTACCAATGTCAGTTCTTGTACCTCGGAAGTATACTAGGGAATCTTCTAACCTAACCATGGCAAAAACATAAATTTGTTTTCTAAATAATCAAAGATCCCAGGTCTTATGGATCTTACATTCTTGCAGAAGGAAACTGACCATAAACAATCATCATAATAAAGAATATTTAGGAAGTTCCCATTGCGGCTCAGCGGTAACGAGCCTGACTAGCACCCATAAGGATGTGGATTCGGTCCCTGGCCTCGCTCAGTGGATTAAGGATCCGACGTTACTGTGAGCTGTGGTGTTGCACGTCACAGATATGGCTCGGATCCCGCGTTGCTGTGGCTGTGGCATAGGCCAGCAGCTGTAGCTCTGATTTAGCCTCTAGCCCAGGAACTTCCATATGCTGCAAGTGTGGACCTAAAAGACAAACAAACAAACAAACAAAAAAGATTTGTTAGAAGGTGATAAATCGCTATGAAAAAAGAAAAGAAAATGTAGGGCAAAATAAGTAAGCTGGATTGGTGGGGAGAGGGAAAGTCCCAGTTGTTGTTAGAGTAGACCTCCTTGGGAAGATGGAGGAGATGATTTAGGCATGGAGATGTCTAGGGGGAAGGCATTTCAGCAGAGGCAACAACTGGGTCAGAGGCCCTGAGGTTGGCTTATACCTGGTAAGTTTGAGGAACAGCCAGAAAGGCCAGTGTGGCTGGAATGAGAATGAAAAATGAGGGCAATAGGAGAGGAAGTTAGAGAACTCACAAGAAGCCAGAAGATGCAGGCTATTGTGAGGATTTAGGCTTTGCTTTGAGTGAAATGAGGATCCCTTACAGGGTTTTGATTGGAAGAATGATAAGATCTGTCTGAGGTTTTAGACGCTCACAATGCCTACCATGTTGAGAATGGACTATACAAGGTAAGAGTAGGGAGATCAGCTTGGGTGGGTGGGAGGAGGTTGCAGTAATCCTATTGAGAAATGATGATAGATTGAACCAGGGGACACGGATGAAATGGACATGGATGTGGTTGGAGCCTGGGTGTGTTTTCAAAAAGAACCAACAGGATTTCATGATATATTAGACATGGGTATGAAAGGAAAAGAGGAATCAAAATGATTCCATGGATTTGGGATTGAGCAATTAGAAGATAGAGTAGTCTTAGGCTTATGAACCTCATTACTTAATATGTATTTCGAGACAGACTTCACTTAAGCACAGTACCCACTGTAAAACATTTTTGGTGTAGCACATTTTTCAAATTTTTAAGTTATTTTAAACTAAATTCTAAATGTTAAAAGGTATAACTCAATGCACTAAATAAATAACTGAGGAGAAAAAAATTATTATATTGTCTTTCAAATGAACTCTATATTCAAAGAGATTATTTTCCAAGGCATTAAGAAAGATCTCCGAAGTCTTCATCCTGACATGCAAGCTTTTAACGCCTTTATGACTTTTATTTGGTGAAACCAAATGACTAAGCATAAGCCACATTTGTCTGTAGACATTGGAAATACATTCCAGTGGTCATGGTGTGTTTGATTGAATTTTGTGATTGGTAGATTTGAAAGGTAGTCTTTAGCCAGTTCATTGTTCCAGAGCTGTCAGAATGCAGTGCTATAACCTGGGGCAATGCTGTAGGAATCTGTTAAAATAAGACATTCATTTCTAAGAATAAAAGAGTGGAGAGTTAAGAGGTATAGGTAAATGTTTTCAAGGGAAATATAGAATGATCGGAAAGTCATTAAGAACAAAAAAGTCCAGGAAAGTGATCCAAAAATGATATGTACAGGGAAAGTTTTTTCCCAATATAATTTATGAAGTTCCTCAGAGGATGGGAGTAACAAAAACTGTCAAGCCAGAAACATGAGATCTGAGAGACACAGAAACAGAAAATGTTAGAAAACAGGTTTCAAATATGATCTGAATAGACAGCTCCTGGAATGAAAGTGCTGTGTGCAGTTAGTGATTTATTTGGACATGAACAGATAGATATGAATTTTTTTCAAGTAATAACAGGATAATTATTTTTGTTTTGGGTTTTTTTGTTTTGTTTTGTTTTGTTTTCTAAGAAGAGTACTTTTTCTTAGATACTTAAAGCAGTACCCACAAGGGACACCATTTTAATTTATAGCATATGATTGAGAGGTAGATATGAGGTTTAATTGAAAGAAGGAAAACGTAAATGGTATATATTCAGGATTGTGCTAGGACTAGAACATAGGTCTCCAACACAAAAGCTTAAGATTGTTTTTAAACCAAGACCAACGTTTTGAAATAGCTTTTATGTCAACACCTTAAACTCACACACACACACACACACACACACTCACACACACACACAAAGAGATAATTACCCTTACAATGTATGATGCTCTCTGATGTTTTTTCTTCTTCTACTGTGTTATATTTTATTTTATTTTATTACTTTTTAGGGTCACGCCTGAAGCATATGGAGGTTCCCAGGCTAGGGGTCAAATTGGAGCTATAGCTGCCGGCCTACACCACAGCCACAGCAACACAGGATCCGAGCCGAGTCTGTAACCTACACCATAGCTCATGGCAATGATGGATCCTTAACCCACTGAGTGAGGCCAGGGATCAAACCTGCATTCTCATGGATGCTAGTCAGATTCGTTAACCACTGAGCCACGATGGGAAGTCCATATTCTATTTCATTTTAAACTTCTCCCCTTTCCCCCACCAAAATCCTAAGCCAAGAAGCTAGTTACAGTCCACTAAATCAATTTCACAGCAGCTTGCAGTTTTGAAAAAGCACTCAGGCCTGTCCCACTGTCAGCCCCTCCCCCCTTCCCCATTCTGATATACTGCAACCCTTCAGAGGCTGTGGAGGATGAGGTGTTACACTGAATAATGAAAGTGGGAGTGTTGTAAGGACATGAGTCATCATGCCATCATTACAGCAGAGTATGCTGGCAACTGGAAATGTTAGGAAATGATGGACTTGCAGATGGGGCTGCCTGTTAGACAAAGCGCTCACAGACAGAGCTGACTGTAGTTATGGAAAAGGCAAAGAAATTCAACTCAAAATTTCTTATCCGTGGCTATTCAAGATTAAGGATGGAATTTCTGTCAAACTTAATAATTTTTTTTTTTTGGATTTTAACTATTTTCATAGTACTTGTGTATGGTTGTCTTTCAATGGACATGTTCTCATTTAATTACCCATCAAAATGAGTCACTCTCCTCCAACTTTAAGGAACTAGGTGACCTGTGATTTCGTAAGCTGACTGGTTTTAAAATAGATGCAACAATTACAGGTAAAAAAATAACTTATTAGCTCAGTGTATAGTTTATTTCTGTGAATATACCAACAGGATTTATTGATAAAGCTAGATAATTTTAGATAAATAAAGTTAGATAAATAACTTTAACTTTTTAACTTTTAATAAAGTTAGATAACTTTATTCTCCTGAAACTCATGTGATATTAAATACCAGGAATATTTTTTGGTGTTTATTTTTTCTAATTTAACTAACATGACTTTAAATTATTCTGCTATCCCTCCTGTCCCTATGGTCTAGCCAGACTAAAATCAGAAAATACATTCACCCATCAGACTTTATTTTGGGGAGTTCCCATTTTGGCTCAGCGGTAACAAACCCCACTAGTATCCATGAGGATGAGGCTTCTTGCTTAATGGGTTAAGGATCCAGCATTGCCATGAGCTATGGTGTAGGTCGCAAATGCAGCTCAGATCCCATGTTGCTATGGCTGTGGCGTAGGCAGGCAGCTATATCTCCAATTTGACCCCTAGCCTGGGAACTTCCATATGCCATTTTGGATTTTAACTATGGTATGGCCTTACAAAGCAAAAAAAAAAAAAATACACCACCACCAAAAAACTTTACTTCAGAAAGTCATTTGGTTACTTAACATATGAGTATCCTACACTTTCACAGGAAGGCAACTTTTGTGAATATCATTATTCAGTTGTTAGTTTATAGTTTAAATTTTTGCTATTGCAGAGTTTCTTAAACTTGGATCTTGGCTTCATGGACTCTGAGTCACTAGAAATTTAAATTTCTTTATATATGCATTCAAGCATTTTGTTTTTCCTGGTAAGACAGTATGACTTTTATTGGATTCTTAAAGGGAGCTTAGTGATTCAAAAAACTTAACCTTTGTGCTCTGAGATAATCTTAAGCTTGTTAAGAAAATTGATATTTCTTTGGAGCATAAGAATTTATGAATGTGATACCTATATATATTCACCAAATATCAAATACATCTTATCACTTAAAATATTTTGTTGGTAGATCTTCACAATAGAATGTCTTAAAAAATAAGATAATCTATTTCATGTGTATTTTATTAGTAAAATAACTGGAGCAAAATTAAAACTTTAAAATCTGACGTTAAACTAAAACGAGAGAATTAGGAAAGAAAGGTTCATTTATTGAGTATCTACTGTATGCCAGGAACTGTGCAAGAAGACTTCTCAGAGGAAGTGAGAGTTAAAATGAGACCAGCAGGATTAGCAGAGTTAAGGACTATGTGGAGTCAGGGGGAAGGATGCTCCATGCAGAGAATGTGCAGAAACCCAGAGGTGAGAAAATACAGAGTTGTCCAAAACCTAAACATAGTTCATGACTAGAGAATAGGCTTCGAGGAGGGAGGGAATAAGGAGAGTGGATAGAAGAGTAGAGAGGTAAGCAGAGAGCTGGTAGAGCCGTGCAAGCCTGTAATCCAATGCTAAGCAACTTGGACCTTATTCTGGGACCAGTGGGAAGTACTGAGGGATTTTAAATAGGAGACAAATGGTCAGATTTATGTTTTAGAAAGGTTGTTGCAGTTGCTGTGTGGAGAATGGATTAAGATTAGATGATTGGTTATAGATCAATTCAGGGGTGGTTGTAGTACTCCAGTTGAGAAGTGACCAGAGTATTATAATGGGCTTGAGAGATGTGGGCAGATTCCAGAGATATTCAAGAGACATAATCAACAGATCTTGGTGATTAAATGGGAGCATTAGGGCAAAGAAAGTGAGTCAGTAATGACTCTCAGGATCCTTATGTAGGCACTTTGGTTGTAATCACTCTATGAAAGGGAACAGACAAAGGAGAACAAATTACAAAGATAGGAGATAGTGAGTTATTTGTTAGGAAATAGTTATTTGTTAGACATGTTAAATTTGTGGAGTATGTCCACAGTCTCATATCCAAGTACATGGAAACATCCAGTAAGCAGGTGGATATAGAGTGGAAGTCAAATCTGAGCTAAAAGTAGACATTTGGATGTCATCAGTTTTGAACTACGGGAGCAGGTGAATTTTCATGGAAGAGCAGAGAGAAAGATTGAGGGTAGATTCATTAACATGTAAAAGATGGACTGAGAAGTAGAAATCAGTGAGACTAAAAAGGCAGGAAGAAACCCAGAAGAGTGTGAAGTGTGAAAGCTAAGGGAAAAAGAATTTTTTCAAGAAGGAAGAAGTTGAGCAGATGTCAGTGACCCTTAGAGGTCACATAAGGTATGGAGAGTGAGGTGTACATTGTGCAACAGTTAATGATAAAGAGGTTTCTTCATGGCCTCGGTGACAGCGATTTTAGTGGAGTGATGAGGTGAAAAAGCCAATGATTCAAGGAAAAAAGAGGGAGGTGTGTTAATGAAGAAGGGAGATGAGACAACTCTTCTAAGGAGGTTAATGTAGAGAAATGATGGAGGATGAAAGAAACAGCCAACAAGCCAGAGAGTAAGTATAAGAGAGAGAAATAAGTAGATATAAGGTTGAGGTTGACATGGATTTTTGGATGATGGGAAAAAATATTTAAATTATTTTTTTAAAATATATCCATGTTTGTTTTATTTTTTTTTTGTTTTTTTCCATGATAGTTGGTTTACAGTTTTAATTCTTAAAAAACACTCAATCGGTTTCTTCATTGAGTACCTACTATATGCCAGGCACTATGTTAGACCCAAGGAATACAAAGTTGAACAAAAGCAGATACACTCCCAGAAATCATGGAATTTATATTGTGCAGAAGATGTTACTTACATAATTGCCTTAATAAATGTATAATTACAAAGTAAGACAAATATTCAGACGGGATATAATAGAGATATATGAAGAACCAAGGATCCAGACTTTGGCTCACTGGTTTAGAAGAAGCTTTCTTGCACTGAGATGATAAGACATTTCAGACTGAAGGAAGTGTGAACAACACTGTGGGGTGGGAGGGAGCATGATCTGTTTATAAAACTAGGAAGAAAGCTCAAGGAATGATGAGGGTGGATATCCAAGAACCAGACTAGTCATTGTCAAATGAGAAGGAAAGGCTCACAAGAGAGGAGTTGCAGATTGGAATATATCAACAGAGACAGACCTCAGAGGAAGCAAAGAATTAAACTCAAAAGAATACATTTTTCTTCCATTACAGCAGGAAGGAATGAGCAAGGAATAGATGGAGATAAAGGCAAATGTGCAGGTTAGGTAAGGTAAGAAGGAAAGAAATTGAGAATATTCCATTTGAAGGTTTCTATTATTTCTATTAAAGGAAATAGGATTAGAACTAAGAGAATGCAGTGGAGTTAGAGATTTAAAGAACATAGACAAACTTTTAGATGGACATTGTAGAGAATGAAAGAACTAATTGGGAAAATATACAGGAATTGCTGGACTGAATGGTTGGAGATCATGATCTGATAGTAGCAAAACTCTGCAGTGTTTTGTGAATTTCTCTAGAAGCACCCAGCCGTTCAAATGTATACCTGAAGAAAGCCATTATTTCCACCTATGGTTGAGGTTTGCCAACATTAGACAAAGGAAGGGCAGTGGGGCCAGGGCACTGGTACAATAATAAACCAGATCCTGGGGATACAAAAAGGAGGAGAAAAGAGGGAATCTCTGATTGGTAGCTTTTGCCAATTTCCAGGTAAAATACTCCCACAATGGCTAATTTCAACTTATCCATGACTTAACAACTGGCGCACAATTTCTGAATATTAACGGTAACTTCACTTGAACTGGTAGCTGCTAACCCCAGCACACCACTGAGTCAGGGGGATGAGCCTAGGAGCAGGAGGGAGGTTGACATGATAGATGATGGAATCAAACTAGTAGAAGAGAAAGTGAAGACAGTGGGGCCTGAGAGACTGGAGGACAAGGGGGTGGGGGAGGGATACAAAGAATTTAACTCCGGGGAGGGGTTGGAGGAGGGTGGAGTGGAAGGTTGGGGCTAACAGATGTAAGTATTGTACATGGAGAGAATAAATATTGAATGTAGTCCTCTGTGAATAGCTATGTATAAAAAGAAAAAAGTGTGTGTGTATATATATATATACACACATGTATATGTATGTGTGTCATTTTGATGTACAGCAGAAAGTAACACAACATTGTAAATTAACTACACCTCACCAAAAAAAAAAAAAGGAAAGAAAAGGAATTGAACTCTAAGAAGATAGAGAATTATGGAGGGGGACATTAAATGACTTGGTGGTTACCCAAGAGAAAAACATCTTTTCTCCAAAAATGCTTAGATTTTAAAGACAGTTTAGTGACATTAGAAGATAATACTGCCCTGAGCTCAAAATGCTCAGTCGATAGCTCAGGTTATATTTAGTGGCAGCAAAATTATGCCAATTGCTATTTTGCCATCCATGGCTAGTTCTGTGATTTGCTTCTCTCTGCTCTAGTGACTTTGCCACCATCACTCCCATTTTATTTTAATCATAGAGATTTTAAATGCATTGCAGGAGGAATAAACAAAGATGGCAGAGGCGATAAGAGGAAGGGGGAAAAAAAGAGTAAGATGAAGGTCCTAGTGGCTAAAAGCAAAGTTCTACCCTAGCATCTTCCTCTTTCACACCAAAATTGTCTTCCTACCCCATGCTAGAGAGGTAGCCACCATCAACTAGATGTTACTGTGGTATCTACCTGCCTCAGAAGACCCTTAGCTCTGCTCCAGCTCAGTTACCTATATACTGTGATGGACAATTATCCACTCTCCCAAAGTGGATTAATGCAATTTGATCTTGCCTCCCACAAATCATATTTTTAGTAAGATAGTGGTAAATTCATTTATCTAGAGAGTCAATATTTTTCCCTCTAAGATCTCCATATTTGTAACTGTGAATTTGAATTTAACTGTTTGAAAATAACTTTCACACTAGAGCAAAACTATAAAGAACATTTGTATTAAAAGCAATTTACCTCTAATTTCTTCATGCTCTTTGCTATTTCTTTCTGGCTATTGTTGCTGTGTATAAACAAGAATGTAATCTCCTAAGTAGAGGCATTTTTTGAATTAGCAATGAGGCCACACAGAGGCTTTTGTTGACTCCATGAATCTCAAATACGTGCCCTTATGTGCACCATGGAAAGGGTTCGTTTTTAATGGAACCACATCACATGTTCCTTTCCTATCAAGGCCTCTGCACACCGGCAACCACAACTTGGAATCTTTGGTTTAAAGTGTCATAGTCTTCTGCTAGGGAAATGTTAATTTTGTTATAGGCTATAGTGATGTGATAATTATAAACTGATAATGAGGTTTTTAAAAATCAAAATAGTTGCCTCATTTTTCCTTTGAGGTGTCTGTTAACATTTATAATCCTCAATGTGGCTGAGATTTGGGGCATTGTTTGTTTTCTCCCAAACAGAAACAATACAGTTTGATCCCGGTGCCCACAAATCATGTATTGTGGGAATGAGCAGGAAACAGGTGAATGTTAAACATGCTCTGAAACTGTTGATAACAGGTGGAGAAACAGGCCAGAGCTCCAGATGCCCAGGCATCAGGCACTTCCACATTTAGAAAACTGCTTTTCTAGCTGTTGCTAGTTAGCTGGAATGCATTTTTATCCTTTATTTACTTCTGCCATTTTATCCTGTCATCATACCTGCTTCTGCCCTGTCATTTTCTTTCCGTTTATTAAGGAGAAAACCATATAAATATTTTAAAAGTTCCTGCTGTGGTGCAACAGCATCAGTGGCGTCTCTGCAGCACTGGAACGCAGGTTTGATCCCTGGCCTGGCACAGTGGGTTAAGGATCTGGCATTACCACAGCTTCAGCGTAGATCACGACTTGGCTTGGATCTGATCCCTGACCAGGGAACTCCATATAGCTGTGAGATGACCAAACCAACAACAGCAACAAAATATAAACATTTTAGAATTAACTTGTTGGGTAAACCTGGATATTGTATCATGAACTGATAAATCACTAAATTTTCTTACTCCAAAGAAAAAAGATAAGATACAAAAGTTGATTTTATGTGGGCATCTCTTTTTTAGAAAAGGAAATAATAAACCATAATAAAGCATTGTGCCCTTACAGGCATCCCGACTTGATACAATATCGTTAGAGCTCTCCACATGGAAATAACAACACAAAAGGACACTTCAGAACTGCTGTTTGAACTAGTGGTTTCTCTCCTCTTCAACTTTTTTTTTTTTTTTTTTTTTTTTTTGTCTTTGTTGTTGTTGTCATTGTTGCTATTTCTTGGGCCGCTCCCGCGGCATATGGAGGTTCCCAGGCTAGGGGTTGAATCGGAGCTGTAGCCACCGGCCTACGCCAGAGCCACAGCAACGCGGGATCCGAGCCGCGTCTGCAACCTACACCACAGCTCACGGCAACGCCGGATCGTTAACCCACTGAGCAAGGGCGGGGATCGAACCCGCAACCTCATGGTTCCTAGTCGGATTCGTTAACCACTGCACCACGACGGGAACTCCCTCTTCAACTTTTAAGTCTTCTTTTCCCCTGCAGCTCATTCCCTCTCAGTGGTCTTCTGAAAACTAAAACACATGCGGCTATGCTCATAAGTGAACGTTTCCATATTTCATTTAACTTTCTGAAGTGTTTTGACAGTTACCTTTTATCCTGTTGTTATGATTTATGTTTATCTGTGTTCGAGAATAAACTTAGAGCTCATCTTCATTCTTTGGAAGCCATGGTAATAAATAATTTTCCCACAGCTATTTGCAACGATTTTTTTTTTTAACTACTTGGATTCATGTTAAGATTATATTTAAAGAGTGCCTCACAGTTTGTGTTTGGGGATCTGATTTAAGGAAGTAAATATAGTATTTCTCTGTTGCTACTCACTAGAAATAATTTTTTTTAAAAATTTTAGGTAGCAATAAAAATAAATTTAAATGTCATATGTTTAAAATACGTTAGGCTAGGAAGGCTGGGCCATTAGATTCTGGGGGCATTTCAGCCACTTCAGCCACAGCTATGTCAGATACCAGTGCCTCTACTCTGGGGAGAATAAAGAATAATTATATTATACTTACTTAGTTATTCATATTCTTGTTTCACAAACTCATGGATCCATATAGCATTTAGCTGGGAAAAAACCAAATCTAATTAATACTCTGGAGAACTGATCCATTTTACAATTATGCCTTTTTCATTCTTTCCCCAACCCTCACCATGAAAAATTCTTTTGTTTTGAGATGGTGGAAATTACGTGTAGATGAGAATAGCAACTCAAAAAAAAAAAAAAAAAAAACACAAAACAACGATAGTGAAGATTTTTGTGTGTGTGTCTTTTTGTCTTTTTAGGGCCACATCCGTGGCATATGGAGGTTTCCAGGCTAGGGGTCCAATCGGAGCTCTAGCCACCAGCCTACACCACAGGCACAGCAACCCCAGATCTGAGCCGCATCTGTGACCTACACCACAGCTCACAGCAACGCCAGATCCTTAACCCACCGAGCGAGGCCAGGGATTGAATCTGTGTCCTCATGGATGCTAGTCAGGTTCATTAACCGCTAAGCCACATGGGAACTCTGATACTGAAGATTTTTAAATGTTATTCACGTATCTCCAACTGCTCATCAGGCTTTCTGAAGCTCCACTTAAAGGCAAACAAACTGCTGAGGGGAAAATTATATTCCTTGCGGTAGCTGATAGTTGTGATTAAATGGGCACTCCTTTGTCATTATCAATTCCTCTGGCTTGGGGACTTTTTATTGCTGTCATCTGTGGGAGGGAGCTATTTCTTTCATCTGGAATAAAAAGAAAAGCCTTTTTCTTTCCTGTGCCTGCACCACTCTCTACCCATACCGCTGTAATATGTAGTTCAAATGGTCTTATCTTCATCGTCATCGTCATCACTGCTATCGTTATCATTATGTGAGGGAATCTTGGCATATGAACTGCATGAAGAGGTGGGAGAACTTTGTGTGCTGTCATGTCATTCAAGTTAAGGGAAGCTTCAGGTACTCACTTTGGCGCAGGTTCAATGACCTTATCAGAGTATTCTGTGCAATTTCATTCATCCTCTGTGTTAGGCATGACGCTATCCTCCTCTGTTATCCCTTGCCCTTAACGTCACTGAACTTCCCACCAGCATTTAATACACATTGAAGTTTCTTGCTAAGTTGGTTCCTAAATGAGCAGTACTTTTCCCACTGGGTCTCATGTCTGCCCCCAGTTCCATGTATGTGGTAGTTTGTTAGGGCTGCTATAATAAAATTCCTCAGACTGTGTGGCTTCAATAACAGAAATTTATTTTCTCACAGTTCTGGAAGCTAGAAGTTCAAGGTCAGATGTTGGCAGTTTGGTTTCTCCTGAGGCCTCTCTCCTGGTCCTGGAGATGGCTGTCTTCTCACTGTGGTTCCACATGGTCATCCTGCTGCATGTGTTATGTGTGTCCTCATCTTATCCCTATGAGGACACCAGCACTGGAGTTAGGACTTCAACATATAAATTTTGGGGACAGACAGTTCAACTCATAGCAATGTCTTACAGTCAACAGAATGCTAGTTCCAACCCAGTTTCTCTGAAAGCATTCTCTTCTGAACATGAATCTTACTTGGCAACCCTGAACTGTATCTCCATCATCTGATAATTCATGCCAGTTTCCTATGTTTGTCAGTATACCCAAGGTCCCCTGTTTTCTCCTAAATGCTCAGATTTTCTAAAAGATCCTATTTTTCTTCGCAATTCCACCCTCCATTTCCATCAGCCCACTTGGCTGGCAAAGAATTTCCTCTGGCATGCATCTTAGTTTGTTGTAAGTTCTTTTTTTTTTTTTTTTTTTTTTTTTTGTCTTTTTGCCATTTCTTGGGCCACTCCCGCGGCATATGGGAGGTTCCCAGGCTAGGGGTCTAATCGGAGCTGTAGCCACCAGCCTATGCCAGAGCCACAACAACGAGGGATCCGAGTCACGTCTGTGACCTACACCACAGCTCACTGCAACACCAGATCGTTGACCCACTGAGCAAGGGCAGGGATCGAACGCACAACCTCATGGTTCCTAGTCGGATTCGTTAACCACTGCGCCACTACGGAAACTCCCAGCTTGTTGTAAGTTCTAATTTTCCTTATAGTCCCTGTTCTGGTATGGTCTAAATGCATTAACTTCCTTCTAGTCCTGTCTCTATATTGTATCATATCCTATTCAAACCATAATCTCTCTCCTTCCCCTCCTTTCCTAAAAGGGAAGTGGAGATAAATAAGTTATGTCTTACCAGAATGTCCAGTGATACAAGAAAGTCTGTTATGCCAGAATGAGTGTTTTAAGCAACAACATAATTTGGACACAGTATAGGACCAAGGAACTTGGTTTACTTTCTAAAATCATTCACATAAAACCTTTTATTCTGAAATATTTTGCCAAGGAGTTCCCTAGTGGTCGAGTGGTTAAGACTCCATGCTTTCACCACTGCCCCTGGGGTTCAGTCCCTGGTCTGGGAATGGAGATCCCATAGCAAACCAAAACCAAAACAAACAAACAAACAAACAAAAAACTCTTTAATAAAGAAATAAAAATAAAATATTTCACCAAATTTTAGGCTAGCCATTTGTTTAAGAAGCCAGATTATAGACCTTGTGCTTGTGAGGGAAAATTTGTGGAAAAAAGAAAATTGTCTAACATGGTAGGATCTTCTTAGAACCTTCAGAATGGTAGTTTTGGGCACCTGACATTGCTGTTTGGACTGTTATAACTGCCTCAGACTAACTAACTGGTCCCTCTGGCTTTAACTTTTGTCTTCTGGAGTTTTCTGCCTGAAGATTCAATCTCATAACTTCTTGCCTCGGAGAACATGCTGGCTCCCTGTTACATGCAAGATAAACCCCACACCTCCCTCAGCTTGGCACACACACCCTTTATCACATCAGTATGCCATGCCCTCTCCTGGGCCTCATCACCTCTTGTCCCTTCTACCTGAAAGGCAAAGGCAGAGGCTTTGGAGGCAGGCAAGACCAGGTTTGAATTCTAACTAGTTCTTACTGACCATTCTGAGAAAGTCACTCCCCTTCGTTGAATATGAGTTTCCTCACCATGAAATGAGGCTAATAACTATTGTCAAGGGTGCTTTAGGAGTTAATAAAGCTAAACAGTAGTTCCCGTCGTGGCACGGCAGAAACGAATCCGACTAGGAACCATAAGGTTTGCGGGTTCGATCCCTGGCCTCGCTCAGTGCATGAAGGATCTGGTGTGGTCATGAGCTGTGGAGTAGGTCGCAGACTTAGCTCAGGTCTGGTATTGTTGTGGCTGTGGCGTAGGCCGGCAGCTGTAGCTCTGATTAGAGCCCTAGCCTGGAAACCTCCATATGCCGTGAGTGCGGCCCTAAAAAAAGCAAAAAAAAAAAAGCTAAACATATGTGGGAAACAATGACTAAATTATTTATCAATTCCTTTTGTAATTATGGGGCCAAGAAAACCCCTATTCATCCTTTAAGACCCAGCACATACACTACCTCCTCTGGGAACTGAGGCTGTTATTTATTCTAACTCTAGCATTTCTTTCACTAGAGCACCACCGTTGGAATTGAAAATGTGGTTTTCTGAAGCCATGTTGTTAGAATTAAATCTTGGCTTCTCTATTTATTACATTGTGATATCTGGCAAGTTACCTGTACCTCAGGTGTCTCTTGTGTAAAATGAGGATAATATTGTCTATATAATAGAATTACTGTGAGGCTTAAGTGGGATAATGTATATAAGAAACTTAGCACAATGTGGTGCATCATTAGTATACAAAATATCTTCACCGTTATTACCATAATCATTTTGAGGCAGTTTCTCTCACTGGAGGATTTAACTCCACCTTGCTCCTCTGTAGAGGCCTTGGGCCTGGTCCAATGCCGAGTGTAACAGCTGGATCAAAGAAGTCATTCATTAAATATTTATTCAGTTAACATGTCCCATTCATTTTAGCTGGGGAATATTGGGCTTTAAATCTTCTCTGAAAACACTTTTGGAAATAAACAGAAAACCCCTCATGCATCCCACTGAATAGCATTCCAGGTTTCTTCCTTATAGAAAAGCGAAATAGTGGAATTTCTTGGTCTGAATTCAGCTTTTAAGAAAGGTGTCTATCATATCATGGAGATCACAGGGATCATGAAGTATAAATTGGTGAATTTTCCACCTTTTAAGACCTTTGAGACTTGGATAGAAGCTCAGCTTTCTTCCTTGATGTTTGGGTAACCAGATAGCACTCCCTTAACTCTAACTCTGAGATTTTCCAGATTATTATTCAATGACTTTAGAATTTTAAAGGCTTTTTCAAGTCATATTTGCATAAACTTCTTAGTTGTCTATGGTAAAAAATAACTGTATTGAAAGACCTGAAGTTAAGATGTATATGCCACAGGCTTTTCAAATAGGGTAGACACTCAAATTAATACAATTTATAATCAAAAGATTGCTAATCCAGATCCAAAATGACAGACCTTCTTTATGTTCCTTCTTTCTGTATGAAGTTATAGTCACATAGAGAATCTATGTTTTCCATCATTCTCTTTTATTCTTCATAAGCTGAATGCAAGGAGTGTCAGCAGTATGTCTGCATATCCATGTTTGCACATTGAATCAGTTATCCATTGCTAGGTAGCAAACCATCCCAAAACTTCCTGGTTTACAACAACAATATTTCTCACAATTCTGTAAGTTGGCTGGGTGGTTCTTCTGCTATTATCTCTGGATTCATTCATGCATTGACGTTCAGCTGGTGGGACAGCTCAGAATAGGATCTCTTTCCACATGTTTTTTTCATCCTTGACTTCTTCTCAGCATGGTGGTCTCAGGTATCCAAAAAGGCAAGGCCCAACACATAAGCGCTTATCAAGCCTCTGCTTGTGTCACATTTGTCAGTGTCACATTGACCAAAGCAGATCACATGGACAGTCAGTGTTAGAGTGGACGACACAGGAGATGCCAGTAGACCTGATTGGTTTAGAGCCTTTTCTGTAAGAATCTACCGCACACATGCATGGCAAATTTATGTTTCAGCGCTTAAAAAAGAAAACAAAAAACTGTGTTAACTTGGACCACACTAACTCAGTTTCTGAGGAGAAGGCTGAGAGTTTGATTTGGAAAGGAGACTTCCTTTCCATTTAATAAATTTACCTTCATTGATTAATACTTTTTATTTGATAATATCCTTTTAAACAGTTTCTTTTACCACGGGCTGATATTGTTTCTTCAATTAAAGAAAAAGACAAAACTTTTCTCCCTGGCCTAGGAACTTCTACATGCCATGGGCATGTCCAAGTAGAAGACAAAACCTTTTGTCACAGTACAAATGAGTAAACCGCCATCAGTTTGGGTTCCCTCATAGCAGAAGCAATAGTTGCTTATGAATTGTTAATAAAACTTGAGTAGAGATGCTCTATTTACAAAGAAAATCCAGCCTGTGGTACTGATTTTAGCATGTATGAGTAAGCTGAATTTCTGGAGTTCAGAGGATGCATAAAATTTTTAAGATTTTCCTAGTTCAGGAGTTCCCATCGTGGCGCATGGAAACGAATCCGACTAGGAACCATGAGGTTGCGGGTTCGATCCCTGACCTTGCTCACTGGGTAAAGGATCTGGTGTTGCCGTGAGCTGTGGTGTAGGTTGCAGACGCAGCTCAAATCTGGTACTACTGTGGCTCTGGTGTAGGCTGGCAGAAACAGCTCCAATGTGACCCTTAGCCTGGGTGCGACCCTAAAAAGACAAAAAAAAAAAAAAAAAAAAAAAAAAAAGATTTTCTACTTCATAGCTATCAAGAAGTTATAGATGATTTGAAATAAATATTATTTAATTCTGTTTTATTTTCACAGGATTGTGGTTTCTTTCAGTTGTGCCATATGCTACCTATCAAACATTATTTACTCTAAAAAGAATGCTTTAGATAACATAAATCACTGGGGAAAGAGAAGAATACATTTACCAAAATGAACATGAACACCTTCTTAAGATAACAGTACATGAGAATATTGCAGTCAAGGATTTAGAGAAAAATCTGAATCCCATAGAATACCTAATTTTTTGGCCAAAGAAGAACAACAACCAACTTTAAGGTTCACATATTATGATTAGGAAGTCAAAGAAGTTAAACCTGACTATCAAATTTTTTTTTCCCCTGAGAATAGAATGAGTTCACCTGTTTTAAAGAAAGGACAATCTGATATTCTTTTTTTCTGGCACTGAGCAATGAAAATATGGTAGAACCAAATGAAAGCTTGCCACAAGACACCAACCTAGCTATTCAGTGTGTTGCTATAGACAGACTCTTTCTTTGGACCTATTTCATTTTTATTCATCTCAGGATTGACGTAGACTCCTAATATGGATGATTTAATTAAATTCATCTTAATATAAATTTTTCATGGAAGGCCATGAGTAGATGGTCCCAGGGGTAACCAAAAAAGAAATAGTTTCATATCTAGAGAAAAGGGTAAAACTTTATTTCTTATAAAATAATCAGGAGTTCCCATGATGACTAATATCCATGAGGACATGGTTCGATGCCTGGCCTTGCTTAGTGGGTTAACGATCCGGCATTGCTGTGGCTGTGGTGTAGGTCACAGACATGGCTTGGATCTGGCATTGCTGTGACTATGGCTTAGGCCAGCAGCTGCAGCTCTGATTGGACCCCTAGCCTTGGAACTTCCATAAGCCACAGGTGCAGCCCTAAAAAGCAAAAATAATAACAATAATCAGACCTATAGTCACCTCAGTATCACAAATTCAAGCTCAAATGCCTTGGTTTTAGATGGATCCAGGATCTGGGGAGTGGGGAATGGGTACAAGAGAGGAGATTGTGTAATATATTCTCAGTATTCGGAGGGGAATATAGTTTTTAAAAAAGAAGAAGGAAAACAGGAGAAAATACGGGAAAGATCTAGTACTTTCTCTCTTGAAAAACAGAATCACGAGTAGTGTATAGCATTTGTCAAGGGAACTGCTATAAGAGACAGAACTTTCCTTTAACACCCAGAGATACTTGCTGCTGTCAAAGGTGCACATTCAGTCTTGCATACTGGCTGAGGTTCCCAACTATTTTCGATGAACTGAGCCCAAAATCAAATCCAAAGACAGAGAGTAGGTGGATGGCTCGAGCAAACTTAAATGCTGTCAGCATGTGGCACAAGGAGACAGCAGGCTTATCTCAGGCTCTCTCCGGCAGCCCCTTCTCTCCCAACTGCTGTCAGTCATGCCTGTGCACTGGCACTGGGCACCCACCCAGCCAGCTTCTCCCTGTCTCCTTCTCGGATGTCTCTGTGGTGCTTTTGCCTTCTGCTGGCCCATCCACAACCCAAGGCCCTTTCTACAGGTTGTTGCTCCTGCTTATTCTAATTCAAGACTATTCTAATTCAATATGATTACATTTAAATTGCATCTATTCATTCTTTTCCTTAATAAGTATTTAAGTTTTCTCATGCATCTACTGTGTCCTAATACTACACTAGGCTTTCTATTCAGTAATTGTCACAACAGACAAGACTTCTGTCCTCCTAAAGCTTACAGGAACATGAAAGGAGCAGATAACACAAAAATAAAGTATAATTGAAAGCTATGATAAAGGTTACAAAAAGAAAGAGAAGCTTATTACAAGAGAGAAAATAGTAAGAAGCTAATTTAGATTGGCAAATGAGAATCAAGGAAAACTTGTGACATTTTAAGCTGAAACTCTAAAAGGTTAATAGGAACTAACCAGCTGGAGAGAAGTAGAAAGTATGCTTTAGATCTTCTGTTTCTGGCAAAAGAGTGGACTAGATGTTGGTGTATAATCTCTTCTGGTACAGAATATCTAAAACTCTGGATTAAAATCATTGCAATATAGTTTTAAATGTTTGGCTGAAAAATAAGGAAGAATTTTAGGAGTCAGAAATTATGTGAAAATCTAAATTCTGTGATATAAGTAAATTTGAACTCTGTATTTTGTTCTTTGGGCATTTGTTGATCCTTATTGGCCTTGGTATCGGTCTGTAGCAGGCCTTGTGCAGAAGACAAAGATCAGTCCAGGACTTCTGAAAGGCTTCTGTGTCATGAGTGAACTAGAGAGAAAAGCCCCTCCCCTCCATATAGAGGGGGATAGTTGGGATAATCACCACCCATCTTGGCCTTGGTACTCGAGTCATATGCATCAATCACATTCTTCTAAATGAAACTATATTTCAAAGAGAAAAGAAAATGTACTTCATGATTGAAAAACAAAACCAAATAAACATTTCCTGGACAGAGGAAATGCAAAGTGGGAAGGGCCTTAGGTAAAAAGAAGTTTGACCTTTTCAAGGCTAGTATAGATTGAGCAAAATAAGTGCTGGCAAATGAGATTGGAGATGAAACCAGGGACCAGATTCTTGCAGGTCTTCAAAGGCTTTGGATAGGATTTTGGATTTTATCCTAAGCACAATGCAAATCTTCTGAAGGATTTACAAAAGATTATCTGACTTATGTGAGAAAGAATATAGAAAATATAAAAAGAGAGCTGAACTATAGCAATACAGGTGAGAAGTGGATTTGGCTGGGATTAGGGACAATTGGAAGACATTAATGGGTTCAAGATATATTTTGATTTTTTGTTTGTTTGTTTGTTTGTTCTTTGGTCTTTTTGCCTTTTTCTAGGGCCCCTCCCACGGCATATGGAGGTTCCCAGACTAGGGGTTGAATCGGAGCTGTAGCCGCCGGCCTGTGCCAGAGCCACAGCAATGCGGAATCTGAGCTGCATCTGTGACCTACACCATAGCTCACGACAATGCTGGATCCTTAACCCACTGAGCAAGGGCAGGGATCAAACCCACAACCTCATGTTTCCTAGTTGGATTCGTTAACCACTGCGCCACAACGGGAACTCCCAAGATATATTTTGAAAGTAAAACATGTTGATGGATTAAATGGGGGTTTTGAGAGTCAGATGTAAAGGCCAACATCTGGCTTGAATAACTGGTTGTCCAGAGATCTTTTTCTGAGTTGAGGAAGTAAGGAAGAGATAAGGAGGGGGAAGATCATGAGTTTGGTTTTAGAAATGTTGAGTTTTACAATACAAAGTTTTCTGAAGAAAACTAAAAATAGAACTACCATATGATCCAGCAATCTCACACCTGGGCATCTATCAGAAGAAAACTGTAATTCAAAAAGATGCATGTATCCCACTGTTCATTGCAGCACTATATACAATAGCCAAGACATGGAAACAACCTAAATGTCTATCAACAAGAATGGATAAATATGTGGTACATATATACAATGGAATATTACCCAGCTATTTTTAAAAAGAATGGGAAGTTTTTGTTGTGGCTCAGGGGTAATGAAGCCAACTGGTATCCCATGAGGGGTTCGATCCCTGGCCTCACTCAGTGGGTTAAGAATCCGGTGTTGCTGTGAGATGTGGTATAGGTCACAGACGAGGCTCGGATCCCGAGTTGCTGTGGCTATGGCGTAGGCCTGCATTTACAGCTCCAATTCAACCCCTAGCCTGGGAATCTCCATATGCCTTGGGTGTGGTCCTAAAAAGACGAAAAAAAGAAAAAAAAGAATGATATAATGCCATTTGCAGCAACAAGGGTAGACCTAGAGATTATCATACCACGTAAAGTAAGTCAGAGAAGGACAAGCATCATATGATACTACTTATATGTATAATCTAAAAAAAGAGGTGTAAATGAACTTATTTTGCAGAACAGAAACAGACTCATAGATGTTGAAAACAAACTATGGTTACCAAAGGGAACAGATAAGGGGAGGGATTTGGGATTGGTATATGTGTTCTGAGGTATATGGAATGGTTGGCCAACAAGGAAACACTTTATCGCACAGAGTTGTTTGTTTTTTGGTTTTTGGTTTTTTTTGGCTTTTGAGGACCACTCCCATGGCACATGGAGGTTCCCAGGCTAGGTGTTGAATCAGAGCTGTAGCCGCTGGCCTACGCCACAGCCACAGCAATGCCAGATCCGAGCCGTGTCTGCAACCTATACCACACTCATGGCAATGCCAGATCCTTAACCCACTCAGTGATGCCATGGATCAAACCTGCATCCTCATGGATACTAGTCAGATTCATTTCCGCTGAGCCACGACTAGAACTCCCTCTAGCAAAAATTCTGTGATAATCTATGTGGGAAAAGACTCTGAAAAAGAATAGACATGTGTATATGTATAACTGAATCACTCTGTTGTACAGCAGAAATTATTACAACATTGTAAATCAGCTATACTTCAAAAAACTTAAAAAAAAACAAATGTTGAGTTTTAGAAATACTAAGTTTGACAAGTGAGGAATGCAAGTGGAGATAGAACCACTATTCAATATAATAGAATTAAAGTTATTTAAAATATGTTTGTGTAGTTGAACTCATATTTGAATAAGCCAGTGTGTAATGAGAATGGAAATTTACCTTTTACAGGCAGTCCATTTTATAGTAAATTTAATTGAAAGGCAAATTTGTTACATAGTAGAATTTCATTGTAATAAATACACCGTGTGAACTCACATCCCTAGGATGCAAGAACTGGGTGTATTTTCAGATAAAGCATCATATCCTGGGAAAGACACTGTTAAAATTGGCTAAGTATTCACCAAACCTCTTTTCTCTTCTTCCTTCTGATGCAGCTGGGACTACATTTCCCAGCATCCTCTGTAATTAAGTGCAATCATCTGCTGGGTCTCAGTAGAAGAATGAGAGTACAAGTGATGTACATTTCTTCCTTTGGTCTGGCTATTAAAAAAAAAAATCTCCCATATAGTTTCCATGCTCTTTGTCAACCCTTTTGCCAACCAGATACACTCAAAGTGACCATGGAAACTTGCTATTGAAGGTGACAGAATCTCCATCAGTCAGAGTTCCTAAATGACTACATAGTTCAGAAACCCCCAGCACCCCCTCCTCCTGCTGGCTGAACTTTGCATGAACAAAAAATATACTGCTTTTATTTTAAATCAAGATTCTGTGATTTAACTAATTCAGCAGGTAGTATCATATTAAAAGGTGTTGATTTTCCCATTGTGGCATAGCGGGTTAAGAATCCAGCATTGACTCTGCAGCAGCTCAGGTTCAATCCCTGGCCTGATGCAGTGAGATAAGTACCTGGCGTTGTTGCAGCCTTGGTGTAGGTCACAGCTGCAGCTCAGATTTGACCCCTGGCGTAGGGAACTTTCACATGCCACAGGTGTAGCCAAAAAAAAAATGGGTGGAGGGAGATGTTGATTTTCTTTCAAGTTGATATCATGGAGCTAATTTCAGGCCCATTCATTTCTTTTCCCATTTTCTTTCCATGTATATTTGCTGTCATATGTGACCAAGCTGTTTGAGTAGGTTAGGATGTTAAGAGGTTTATATAATGAGTGAGGGAATTTGAGATGCTTGAGGTATGAGAGAGAAGCTGAAGGACATAATTGCCTCTTCTCCATAAAAGATAACCATCACTTCTCTGTCCAGCCCAATAATTCATTTCAAAGATTTATACTCTTGGAGTTCCCATTGTGGCGCAGTGGAAACGAATCCAACTAGTATACATGGAGATGTGGGTTCGATCCCTGGCCTAGCTCAGTGGGTTAAGGATCCAGCATTGCTATGAGCTGTGGTGTAGGTTGCAGATGTGGCTCAGGTCCTGCATTGCTGTGGCTGTGGTAGACCAGCAGCTGTGCCTCTGGTTTGACCCCTAACCTGGGAACTTCCATATGCCACGGGTGTGGCCTTAAAAAGCGAAAAAAAAAAAAAAAAAATTTATACTCCCGCAGCCACTTCTCCCCACCAGTTGATGGAACCTTCATTGCAAAACATAATCGCATTTACACACTGGGATGCAAAATAATCATAAAATTAAAACTGAAATATCTTTTCTTCCTTTATACATCTGATAATAGATGCCACAGGATCTCTCATAGTAAACACTTTTGGGAGAGATGTAAGATGTATCAGAAAATTTATACATCTCTTTGAGGACACGTTGAAATCAGAACATCCCCCTCTGAATCTCTGGCCATTGAATAAACAGGTTAAATATTCTCTTACATCTTTTTTCTTATAACTTATTTATCAGACTATTTGCCTTGCTGAACATTCATGACTCCTTCCCTCGAGGGAAGGTAAGAAGTAAATTCAGTTCCATACACTGCATACCCAGCATAATTCTTGGTGTATTGGTATTGTAAGTGCTTAGTAGTAACTCCTTGGTTGAAAACCACATGAATGCTGAAAGTACTGTTATTTGTGTCTGGCTGATAGGAAGAGTGCTCCAGTAGTGTGCATCATTTGGCTTATTCACTGTTGAGAATTTCTTTTTAACCACATCAGTAATGTGCCTCTAAGATTGATTATCTGGCAATTGAAAGTATTTTTATAAAAAACATTATTATGATAGTGTTTGTTGTATAAGGAATTTGTTAAAATTTACATCCCCTTTATAAATAGAATGGTTTTTTTGTTTTTTTGTTTTTTGTCTTTTTGCCTTTTTCTGGGGCCGCTCCTGCGGCATATGGAGATTCCCAGGCTAGGGGTCTAATCGGGAATGTAGCTGCCTGCCTACACCAGAGCCACAGCAACGCGGGATCTGAGCCACATCTGCGACCTACACCACAGCTCACGGCAATGCCAGATCCTTAACCCACTGAGCAAGGCCAGGGATCGAACCCACAACCTCATGGTTCCTAGTCGAATTCGTTAACCACTGAGCCACGACTGGAACTCCTAGAATGTGTTTTTAATTCATGTACTCTAAAAAAAAAGCATCAGATTATTCAGATACTGATAGACTTTATAATTTTGCAAGAACTAGGCAAATTGCAGGGACAGGTCAGGCATCTTCCCCTACAGGAGCTTCAAAGGAATGCATTCTGGCTCTGTTGGTAATTGCCTCCTCCTCAGTTCCAGTGGAGTATGGCGAGGTTTGGGATGGCACCAACTAGATGTTAATACCACATCAGGTACTGATTGTCTCAGCTCAAGTGTTAGGCCAGGCTGAAGTTTCTAACTGTTCTATAGCTGTTCCCCAGATGAAATTCTAAAGCCATAGCAGTTTATTCTCTGAATCCAGGGTTCATCCAGTCTAGAATATGGCACTTTTGACTTCTGGAATTATTTTCTTTCCTAGTATATAAGATGATAATAAAACTTATTCTCGTAGGGATTATGAAAAGCAAAGTGAAATTCAGTTCTGAATTGTTATAAGTAAAATAAAAAGCTTTCATTTATGTGGTCTTAGATGACAGAAATGTGATTATAAGTAAGCCCCAATTTCTTCTAGGCACACTAGTGCCTGACCATAGTGAATGGAGGGTCCCTTTACAAAAGTAGGTCCATTAATAACTTTGGCTCCTTGGAAAACTAGCAGTAGATACTATTTGCTATAGCTTTTTCCAAGGAATTTCTAGAAAATTTAGGCTAGCTGGCTAGACTAAATTCTCATGCTTTTGGTGGTATAGTGTATGGAATTTTTTCTTGGTAGTGATTAAATTTAAGTATAAAAGAAGAACTTAAATGCAGTAAAATAATCATTTTTCTATGACTTCCAGGGGGTAAAATGCATGATTTTGGTGATTGGACTGAGGAAGCTTAATCACTATAGCAAGTAGGCCAAATCTGGAGTATCTGTATACCACAGTCCTTTTCTAAGGACTCTGCCTCTAGCCCCTTCCTAAAGATTCCAGCTCTAGACAGTGCCTAGAAGTGGCCATGCTCTGTGTTGCGTGGCCTCATCACCGACCTTTGACCTAAAGCAGTCAGCCTGTTTGGATGCTAACTCATGAGATGACCCAGCACAAGTGCTTTACCTAAGTGATGATGGTGACATAGTAGGCTGATCAGATCCTCTCTCTTAGGAAATTTTGAACTTGTGGTGGAAGAGATTATTTGATAGGAAGAGAAGTCAAATACTTAACCAGGAAACAGGCAGACAGATGACGAGTCAGTCGAAGCCATGAGTAAGCCAGAGCGATGAGTAAGTAGAAGCTAAGTCGTGACGTTTTTAAAAATTGTGTGTTGGGGGATACAGAGATTTTACTTAATATCTGTAGAGGAAGAGCATGATCAACAAATTGTTGCTGTCACAGACACAAGGAACTAACAAAATCATTGCACATCTTCTGGACAATTTGAAATTCTCAGTCTGTGTTCCTTAATGCTCATGAGGCCTGGTTAAGCTGCTTTCCAGACATTACTATGAGACCTAGCCACAGGGCATACCTTTTTTCCATATTTTCATGTGAAACCTTACAGTAATTTTGCCACTCCTCTCACTCACACATGCACACCCAGTACACACAGTTACTTAAGGTACTTGATTGATTCTCTATTCTTTGTAGCCAAAGGATCCTAATTTACACAACTCTTCCATGAGTTCAACTTTTATTACTTTGACTCTGCAACCAAGGCAAGGACTGAAGAGCAATAGCAGTCTTATGGCCCCCTGAAGAGGGTATAGACTTTGAACAGGAAAAGGCAACTTAAGAAAGATGATATGGTATAGGGAGGGACCAGCAAAAGATGGGTGACACTAATAACAAAACATGGCATTTGAAGAGACTACATGGACATGTGCATTTAGCAAAAAAGTGTGAGAATAATATTTCCTCTTTTCTCCTTTCTGCATTTTGAGTCCCTGAAGCCTTCATCTTGGTACACCACTCCAATGCGTAGAAGGCGGCTTTGCACATAGGTGAAACACTAAATTGAGCACATAATGTGGCCCAGCTATTGGTTTGTTTTAAAAGTATATCTTTTCCAGTCAATTTTAGCTTTGAATTGACTGGTAAAGATATATCTTCAGGCAGACTAAACTGAACTGAAGAGAGAGACATGAGTTAGAGACAAGAGTAGAATTTCAAGAAACTTCTGGGTCAGGTAGAGACAGATAGTGCAGAATAGCCTCGAAACCATGGGAGGAATTTCAGAGTGCCAGGTAAAAACCTGCCTTCCTCATTCGTAGGACTCAGGACCAGAACATACTTTTATCAAGAACATCTGAAAAAAAAAAAAAGGAACATCTGAAGAGCTTGGTAGAGCAAAGCCTTCACCAGAAAACATTATGTAGGGAATGGATGGTGACGGAGAACTGAGAAAAACAAATTCTAGATTCTAGTTTTCAAATGGCAGAACAAATATTATGGCATCTAACTGCACTAGGGGAACAGAAAGAAATATGAACCTCATCTTCAAGGAAAATAGGAAGCATGTACAGCCCCAAACCACAATATGTGATAGAGAACAAATATATGCAGTTAAAGAAAAGATACCCACAGCTGCAGATCTCAGACAAAGCTGAAAGAACTCTCTAAGGGACAAAACCAGTAATGCCCAGTTTAGACTGATGGACAGGATGTCTGAGCTGGCAGCAGGGGCTTCCTTGGCCCTGATTGGGCATGAAGCAGGGTAATGAAGTAGCTCAATAAAGAATCTCACAGACAAGGTTGAAAGCATGAACAAAGTTTACTGGAAAGAACACAAACAAAAAAGTAGGGACCACATCTTTAGTATCAGACAAGATTAGATTTAGAGAAAGCTTTTTGAAATAAGGCAAAGAAGGATGATTCATAACACCAATATACTGCTGCCATCTATAAAACAGAAACTACAGAAAATATGAAGAGAAATACATGATAGTGGTAGGAAACATTAATTCACTCCTCTTAGTTCATAAGAGATCAGGTAGAAAAAAACAAGAAAAAGAAAACCCAGAGTGTTCCGGTAATGGCGCAGCATAAACAAATCCAGCTAGTATCCATGAGGATGCCATTTCTGTCCCTGGCCTCACTCAGTGGGATGTGGATCCAGTGTTGCCAAGAGCTGTGGTGTAGGTCGCAGACATGGCTTGGATCTGGAGTTGCTGTGGCCATGGTGTAAGCCAGCAGCTGCATCTCTGATTCGACCCCTAGCCTGGGAACTTCCATATGTCATGGGTATGGCCCTAAAAAGAAAAAAAAAAAAAAAGAAAGAAAGAAAAAAAAGAAAAGAAAAACTGAATAAAAATAATGAATCAACTAACTATTGGATATTTGTCAGTGTCCTGAAACTAAGAATTGATCTTTTTAAATGTTGAATAAAAGCAAAATAGACCATAAAGAAAATGCCAATGAATTCCAAAGGGCAAGATAAATACATATAGCATTCTCTAATTGAATTGCAATAAAACTAGAAAATAAGAAAATAATTAGAAAAAAATTACATCACCTGAACTCTTAAAAATTTTTGTTTTAACAACTATTGCATTATAGAGGAAACCAAACACGTTATAGAAAATCTAGAGAGAAAAGCACTATATGTCAGAACCTATGTAACAGCTAAAAATAAAATTTAGAAGCATCTCTCTTAATGAAGAAAGAAAAATAACTGAATTAAATATCTTACTCAAAAAATAAAAACAATCAATAAAACCTTAAAAAGCAGAAAGTAGGAATAAAGATAAAAGTTAATGAATTAGAAAAAGAAAATTAATCAGACTAATGAAGAGCTGGTTCTTTTTTAAAAAAATTTCAATTAAATAGATAAATCTTTAGCTAACCTAGTAAAATTAAAAGGTGATGGGTAAGAGAGCTTAGAATGAGAAGTAATAGTGGGAAAACGATCGGAACAGAAAATAATAAGAGAATTACAAGAAAATATTTTTGCTCTGTCCTGTGAAGATTAATTTGAGAACCTAGAAGAAATGAATACTTTTCTAGGAAGACAACAATGATCAATACTAATCCCAGATAATGAGAAAATCTAAACTGACTATTTATCACAGATAAACTTACCCCAACCCCCCTCAGAAAAAGCCTGAGTGAGGCCAGGCTTTAACAGGGCAGTACTATTGATCCTTTCAGGAGCTGACCATCCCTGTCCTCCCAAATATATGTGCTGTAACAAATATGGGGATTTCTTACAGGAGAAACAGCTGTTATTCTTAGGGAGTAGCACTGGGATAAGGGACAATACTAGAAGGAAGTCTTACTTTTTACTAATATCTTTTGCACTTTTACTATTTTATACCATTTGCATATGTTGCTTATTCAAACGTAAAGAATTTTGAATACCTTTGTTCCATATTTGGACCAGTTCACTTGGCTTTTGTTATTTTGTTTTGGTGACCTTAATTTTTTGGTAGGCAGAACTTCTTAACTGGCCTTCGTGGATGTCCCACCCTAATTCCTGGAACCTGAGACTAAGATGAGATATGACTTCTCTGATTATGTTATGACCCTAAAATAAGGATATTATCCTGGATTATCTGAGTGGGCCTGATCTAATCATATGAGCCTTAAATGCAGAGAGCTGTCTTTGGCTGGTAGCAGAAAGGCAAGTCAAGGAGTAGAAAGGATGAGAGGGACCCCAGGCACAATTGCTGCTTTGAAGATAGAGGGGGCCACAGGAGAAGGCAGGCAGCTTTGAGGAACAGAGGGCAGCCCCATGCAGCTGACAGCTGGCAAGGAAACAGGACCTCATCTGTACAACAACAAAGACCCACATTCTGCCAACAACCTGAAAGAGCTGGGAAGTGGATTCTTCCCTGCAGCTTTGAGATTAGAGCCCAGCCCAGGGGCCTCTTGATGTCAGCCTGATGAGAGCCTGAGCAAAGCCCAGCAGAACCCATCTGGACCCCTTGGCCTTCAGAGGTGTGAGATAAGTGAGTGTTGTTCCTTTCAGCCGCTAGGTCTATGGTAATTTTCTGCACAGTAATAGAAAACTAATACAGTAGAATTACATTTAAAAAACCTCAGGAGTTCCCATCGTGGCTCAGTGGTTAACGAATCTGACTAGGAACCATGAGGTTGCGGGTTTGATCCTTGGCCTTGCTCAGTCGATTAAGGATCCGGCATTGCTGTGAGCTGTGGTGTAAGTTGCAGACACGGCTCAGATCTGGCATTGCTGTGGCTCTGGCGTAGGCTGGTGGCTACAGCTCCAATTAGACCCCTAGCCTGGGAATTTCCATATGCCACAGGAGCAGCCCTAGAAAAGGCAAAAAGACAAAAACAAAACAAAACAAAACAAAAAAAAAAAAACCCTCCATACATGTGGAGCTTTACAAGCACTTAGAGATGGGAGCCATCATCCCTCCTGTCTAGATGTGGTGGGATGGTCCTCAAGCAGCGTACCGCATGTGGAGAGTCAGGGGCTTCATGGTTTCCATTAAGTGCCATAAGTAAAATATACTCTTCTGAATTTTCATTATTTTCTCTAATTGTTTAGAAGTCCAATTATTATATTGTTATTTTTAGTCAAAGACTCAGTGTGTAGGATAACAATTTTATTATCTTAATGAAGAGAATACATTTTTTATGCCTGTCTCTGTTTTTCCCCTGTTCCGATTATAGTCTTGAAAGCAATTTTTTTAGCCTCTCCATTTTAAGCAGTCTTTCCTGTTTTCAGTGAAGGAATTGGATTTTTTTTTTTTTTTTTTTGGATATCTTAGGAAATTAACTCCTACCTTTCTGAAAAGTCTTTGTTTATGTGACCTAGATTTTAAATTTGTCAATGGAGCAATTTCTGATCATGAAAGTACAGTCAAATGACGCTGTAATTTCTAGAGTCTTAGTTGAGTTGCCCCAGTTTTGTTCCAGTGGCAATTTTATCTGAGACTGAGTAATGATAGTTTACCTTTGAAAATGCCAGACACTAAAAGTTATCTTTCAATTAGTTATTTGAGTTTAGTGGTATGGGAATCAAATATTTAATTTTTAATTGATTGGATTTTGTAAACTTTCGCCTTAAAATGTTACTACTGGGAACTGCAGAAGAGAAGCGTATCTGTTCAGATCTCTAAAGAGCATAGATAGGAAGATGCGAGAGTGTGGAGAATGGCTTCTATGGTCTCTATCACTTCAAACTCTGACCAGAAAAACACACGACAGACACAAGCAAGTCATTGTTCGGAGCCCAACATCATTCGAAGATGCGATAATACATAGACTCTCTGATACTGAGTTTTGATGCCTTTTCTTTTTGATAAGTTACATTATCCAATTTTCATTTCCTGGCCCATTCCAGGGTCTTGTCAGTGGCCTACTGAGGTGAGGAAATGCTTCTGCCTGGTGTTCAACACCTCTGGGCAGCATGTTATAAAAAGATTTATCTTATATCTGGAATCTAATGTACTGCACAAATGAACTTTTTCACAGAAAAGAAACTCATGGACTTGGAGAACAGACTTGTGGTTGCCAAGGGGGAAGGAGTGGGATGGCCTGGGAATCTGGGGTTAATAGATGCAAACTATTGCCTTTGGAGTGGATAAGCAATGAGATCCTGCTGTGTAGCCCTGGGAACTATATCTGGTCACTTATGATGGAGCATGATGGAGGATAATGTGAGAAAAAGAATGTATACATGTTTGTGTGACTGGCTTGCTTTGCTGTACAGTGTAAAATTGACAGAACACTGTAAACAAGCTATAATGGGGAAAAGATTTAAAATCATTTAAAAAAATATTTATCTGTGAAACCCAGGAGGAAAAATGTAAACAACTGATTTTAATGACCATGTGGAATGTGGCTAACAGAGAGAACAGTTCCTATTTTGCTATGATAATCAAATTTCTTTAAAGAAGATATTGGTCAGTTTTTGCAAAATGTGTTATTTTTCTTAAGGAAATGAAGTTAAATGTTTTTGTTTTTAATGAGATGTTTCCAAAAGGAAGGGAACTGTATTATTAATTCTGTTGTGGATGGAGGCATTCAGAGCACCCACACTAATTATGTTAGTGCTCTGTGCCAAACATATAAAATGACTGTCACTGATTGGTGTCTGAATTACGAAAAGGCAATAACTTGCGTAATAGGAGAATGCTGTTTAAGAGAAAACAGGATGTTTTTCTTGAAGTCGAGTAATCTTTTTATCTGATCAAACTACACCTTACAACTGTACTCTCTCTGTATAAATCATACTTTACTGATTTAAAAGAAATTCCCTCTGGTGGAAATTCTGATTTCAGAATTGCATATAACTTAGGAGAGCCACCCTCCCAGGTCTTGACTCAAAGGCTAGCTTTGCTCCAAAGCCCAAGCCCAGCTCTGGTAGATTAATTTCACAGACTCTTGAACTATGCTAAAGGAGAGAAGGAATGGATCACCCTAAAATCTTGGTTGACTCTCTTTCATTGGGGGTTTTCTTGTGGTATGTTTACGTTTACCCTCTGAATAATGCTTCTTCTAAGCGGAATATAAAAAATTAGTTTGTAGTCTAAACCCGCTACCTAATAACAGATGTGTCAGAGGCATGCTAATGGTGATGAGGTGCTAGACACAAAAGAGAAAGAAACCTATGGGAATGAGGCTTTAGGAAGGACTGTGACTGTCCCCTTGTAGGCTATGCCTGGTAAATCCAGCATCAGGACATCATAGTTTGCCTTCAGTAATTTGCACCTATGCAGCTTTGGGGCAGTATTGCATCTAGGTGGTATAATAAGCTTATTTAACAGGGTTCTATCATATAAATATAAAAGTCTCTGTTTTGTTACGGTAATAATATTGACCTCGTGATTCTGTTTTTATTTTGTGTTCAATGATTTCATGACTGAATTGCTTGGTAAGAAAGCAAATAATACACTTCCCAACCTGATATTATGTATGTGTTGAGACTAAAGAATGTCATACAGAGGAGTCTCTTATTCCTAAATTTAGAGGTAGAGAGGGAGGAGCCTTACCATGTTTAATAGCAAAGACTTTCCATTGTAAAAAGTGAGATTATTCCTTTAGAAACCATATAAATTACTGGTGGAAAATATTACGAAGAATGTATTTTGGATGAATAGATGCCAGATGCCCATTTCACTAGATGATTACTATTCTAAATATTTTTCCATTAGCTAGTTTCAGCTCAGGAAATAGATTAGACCCTTAATGGCCTAAGCAACCAGGAAATGAGCAATATATTTATAGATTCCACCAGTGAATTTGAAATAGAACTTCTTGCCCATTAAAAATTCTGACAGCAATACTCAATGTAAATGCTTTTTTAAATGTTCTCTCATCCTCTTTTACCCCAATCCTTTTGAAAGTCTAATATTCTCAAGAGAAGAAATTACCTAAAACCATATTTTGAGGAAAGCCTGAGTTTATATTAAATGTGGGGACTCAAATCACCATTGAACCTAGATTGTGTGTTTTAGTCATAGAAACTAATCCATATCTGGTCTTGTTTTGGGAATCCATAGCAATCGGAATCAGAGCAGCCACCACAGACCATTCTGATGGCTCCACTCAGGCCTAGGGTTGCTCCTGTCTAAAAGGTTCTGGGGGAAGTTTATTTAGCCCTGGTTGTTTAGCTGTGCTCTGTGGAAGACTGGGGTGACTGTGTCCTGTACATGAAACAGGCAAGACAGGTTTGGCTTCCATCAGGGCCAAAACAGTCAAGGAGGGCTTAACAGTCAAGGAGGGCTAATTCCTACCTTATCTTCACCACTGAGTAGCTTTATTTGGGGCCTTTGACCTAAGCAGTTAAGTTAGAAGACCCCAGAGGAACTGTCAGCTCTAACACTATATGAGTCTAAACTCTACCTGTTGTTTCATAGAATCTTGAAGTAAGTACTTTACTCCCCTTCAATGGGCTTTTTTTTTTTTTTTTTTTTTTTTTCTTTCTGCATCCGGTAAACAAAGATAATACAGGCTCTTGAGATAGAGGGCCTGTTAAAAGCAATGAAAAGAAAGGCTCAAATCAAAGACATTTTGAACTGAATGAGGAAGTTCCCATTGTGGCACAGTGGTTAACGAATCCAACTAGGAACCATGAGGTTGAGGGTTCGGTCCCTGCCCTTGCTCAGTGGGTTAACGATCCGGCGTTGCCCTGAGCTGTGGTGTAGGTTGCAGATGCGGCTGGGATCTGGTGTTGTTGTGGCTCTGGCATAGGCCAGTGGCTTACAGCTCCGATTCGACCCCTAGCCTGGGAACCTCCGTATGCCGTGGGAGCGGCCCAAGAAATAGCAAAAAGACACACAAAAAAAAAGACCAAAAAAATAAATAAATAAATAAACTGAATGAGATTAAAAGCTATTTGTTTATTTTTTATGGGAAATAAGGATTCATGTATTGTCATTGTACATAGAAATTTCTTTCACTTTCTCCCTATAGCCTCTTGATAAAAGTCTGAATTCCTTGAGTTTTTCATTCTGGTAATACTCTCCTCTGTACATAGAAAACAGTAACTGTGTGTTCTCTTGAATTTCCCTCAAGTACAGCTTGAAAAAGTAAAGTATTAACTGCCTTTTAGTATTTGAAGTGATTTAAGCCATTTTTTAATGATTGATTGATGTTTATGCAATGACTCATTTTTGTTTGTACTAACAGAGCACGGCTTTCATTAAGTGAACAGTTCAAATGAGAGGATAATTTGTGCGTGGGGGGCTCTCTTGTGGCATAGTGGGTTAAGGATCCAGCATTGTCATGCAGTGGCTCTGGTCACTTTTGTGGCACAAGTTTGACCCCTGACCTGAGAACTTCCACATGTCATGGGTGCAGCCAAAAATAAATGAGTTACTTAAATAAAAATGAGGAAGGGGAGAAGTGCAAGTGTAGGATGGGGAATGTCCCTTGAATACTCAAAATGTTAGAATTGGAATTCTACCTACTATCTTTTCTTTCCCAATAACAATTAAAATTCTACAGTAATTTTCCGTTCAGTTATTTGCCTTTCTCCTTTTAAAGAAAAAGTTTCCATCGTTACACCTAATGGATTAAATAGCATTCCCCTTGTACTCATTGAGTTGATACCGTATGATTTGTAGGAAGAGTTATTCCAAAATACTGACATTAAAGAACAAGTTTTTCAGTAGTTTAAACTGTATCATGAAGCTGTAGCTTTACTTAATATCATGTCACAATAAGATACATTTTTTAAAAAAGTAAAACCAGCATTGCGACATACCCCGAAACTGGAAATTTGCAGAAAACATTGTTCGAGAAAGAGCTCTACAGAGATCACTGTTAGTAGTGGTAATTGGAATATATCCTGATATGACTGAATTTGAGATATTCAAAATAATTAGGCTGTTGAGTGTAGAGGTGAATGTAATGATCACCATTTCAATAAAGTTGAAATATTAATGTGCTAAAGTACCATCTCATTTGGTGCTAGCGGAAAACAAAGTGTTTAACCGTCATTGTGAAAATCACTAAACCTCTCTTACAGCCTGATTAGCTGGTTAGTGCATTTCCCTTTTTTGCTTTTCAAATGTTATTCCCTAATTTTGCATTCAATTTATGTTTTTCTGAAAACCTGCTAATTTCATGTGCTTTAGCCCTACAGAACAGAATGTTGCTTAGCAACCACCAAAATAACTAATAAGCCTATATCTAGGAAAGCCTAAGGACTTGTTTATTTTAAATTTCTGTATTTCTTTATTGACCATTCTAATCAAGAGGAAGGTTGTTTCACTTTGAATTTCTTTCAATTTCTACATTTTGGTTAAATTACGTATGCTACATAATTTTGTAGCAAAAACAAACCACATAGTATATTTAACATGAATCTCTTTTCTCCCATCAACCTCTTAACATTCCTCTCTGTTCATCATTTGCTTTATTTATTCTTTTCTGACGGAATACCCTATCAGTGATAATGCTGAGTAAAGACATGTTTTCTAATTCATTGGATGCAGAATTCTACAATATTGCTTAAAAACCTAAGAAGCTAATTTTTTAAGGAAGAAATCATTAAGGTTTTAGGAGAGGAACGTACTTAGAGATTAAATTGAAATGGTTGATGTTGGCGTTTCTGTTGTGGCTTCATGGGTTACAGACCCAACTAGTATCCATGAGGATGTGGGTTCGATCCCTGGCCTCACTCAGTGGGTCTAGGATCCTGCATTGTTGTGGCTGTGGTGTAGGCCGGCAGCTGTAGCTCCGCTTTGACCCCTAGTCTGGGAACTTCCATATGGCACAGGTATGGACCTAAAAAGCAAGCAGGGATAGAGGGAGGGAGGAAGGAAAAAATGGTTGATATTATCCATAATGGTTTTATTTTTGACCCAGAAGGATCTCAGAGGAGTCATCAGAACTAGGGGTTTGGGGTGGACTTCTGTCACATTTCAGTCTCCTCTCAGACTTGTCACTTAGCCTTGGCATAGTCACTTGTCAGAGGTTTAAGTCTTCCTTCCATGGCATACAGAGCTTTATTATTATCCAAATCTGAAACCCATTTTCTTCATTCTGCTTTTGTTCAACTGCCCCGGGTTAAAGACAGAATAACAGTAAATTTGCTTACTACTCTTTTTGTATTCTGTGGCATTGCAAAGTTAAAGACCACGTCTACAAAAATATTAATAAAATCTAGTCACTTACGATGGAGCATAATAATGTGAGAAAAAAGAATCTATACATGTATGTGTAACTGGATCACCATGCTGTACAGTAGAAAATTGACAGAACACTGTAAACCAGCTATAATGAAAAAAAATTATATATATAAAAAAATCAATAGAAAGAATACAGGTAACTTATATTAATAGTGCCATGGCAGTCTATTTTAGAGAGAAACTGTGCAAGTTTTCAGAAAAACTTTAGTTTTGGAATGAAGCCCTTTTACAAAATGGCTGCTGTCTTGCAGAGGCTTTAGGCAAATTTATAGCTTATTTTCTTTCACAAGAAATAGCTCCCGGAAGTATTTTTTTTTAATCGAAAGATAGTCTAACATAAAATAGTGGTTTTTTTAAGCAATAATTACTGAAAGCTATAATGACTAAATAACAGAATAATTATAAGGACCCACTTATAAACAGTAACCTATAAAGCAGTATACACTGTTTCTACCTCATTTATATTGTCAACCCTTTTATGAAGACAACAATGTAGAATAACTCAAGTTTAAAGATGTATGTTAAAAAACACTTAGTAAATTGTCTGATGTAAATATAGTATGTGGCAGAGTCAAATAGTTTAGGACAAAAAATAATCTTTTAAGAGAGATATTTATAAGAGAGAAAGAGAGATAGGGAGATAGATAATGGGGAGAAGAATGGTGAGAAGATAAAGAAAATAATATCCTCGTTGAAGTCTGAAAAACTCTTTGAACCTTAACATGTTAGCTTTAAGATTCACTTACTGCTCAGTTTTTCCAGAGGGGGGAAAGGTTTCACAAGATTGTTACAGTGAATAAAACAGTTAATAGAAGTAGCCACTTATTAATGCTTCAGTTCTATGTTTTTAAGTGCAGATAATAGGCAATTTCTTTTATTCTTTATAAAGTTTAATGCCAGAATTATTTGTTTACCATTAGTTAGCTTTGTGAGCCAGTTTTCCTGTAACATTCGTTTTTGGCTGTTCTCCTTTATACATGGGAATAGAAAATTGAAAGTATGGGTAGAAATTTGCTAACTGAAATTGTCTTATACAGAAACTTCTTTTTATTTTCACTCTTAATTTTAACTTATTCCCATAGCCTAGTCATTTGACAGAGATGATTAGAAGTAACATCCACCAATTAGAGTCACTAATTAGTTTTTCCTCTTTCCCTGTTTTTGCACTCTCTGGAAGAGACGTACACCTAGTGAAGTGTCAAAGAACTAGATGTCCATTAGGAAAAGCAAAAGACATCATTTACATAAATTAAAATTCTCTACAAACCACTGATATTTAATATATATTTGGTTTTTTTGTTTTGTTTTGTTTTGTTTTGTCTTTTTGCTATTTCTTTGGGCCGCTCCTGCAGCATATGGAGGTTCCCAGGCTAGGGGTCCAATCGGAGCTGTAGCCGCCAGCCTACGCTGGAGCCACAGCAACGCGGGATCCGAGCCGCGTCTGCAACCTACACCACAGCTCACGGCAACGCTGGATCGTTAACCCACTGAGCAAGGGCAGGAATCGAACCCGCAACCTCATGGTTCCTAGTCGGATTCGTTAACCACTGCACCACGACGGGAACTCCTAATATATATTTGTAATCAGTTTTACAATCTGACCATTTATACAGATTTGCTAATATAGAAACATATAATCTAAGCTATTTAAAGGAACTTTTTGTTTCATCATTATTTCAATTATAGTTAAAGGCAGGTCATTTTAGTATTATAAGTCATAATCTCATACTGTATTGCATAATTAAAATTCTCCCTAAATGCATGCTAAGTTTACTATAGAACAACAGTTTCATAGCAGTTTAAAAAATTTAAAATTTGTATTTAAGAACTACATTGAAGATTTCAGTATAGGATAATAAGGACAACATAATAAGGAATGTACAGCCAGCAATTTTAGAAATTGCTACTTATTTTGCTTCTGATTCTTTCCGTATCTGGTTAACTAGTAAACAGGCCTTCTTCACCTAAATATTTAAAGCTTTACTTAATTTCAGATAGACATTTAAAATAAGAAAGATTTTTTTGCAGAGTATGTATGTTCTTATGCCTGAAGAGGGTTATCATATTAGAATTTGTGACTGAAAATAAAACTTTTGGTCAGCTGTCTAGGCACTAATGTTATCTCTTAACTTTCTACTTGATTTGAAGAGAAATTAAATCATAAGGATTTAGCTATTTTTATAATCTTCATGATATTATACAGATACTCTCTATGATGACACTTGTGACAATTCTTAAACCTGAATTCTTTTTTTATTAAAGTATAGTTGATTTACAATGTTGTGCCAATTTCTGCTGTACAGCAAAGTGACCCAGTCATACATTCCCTTTTTTGTATTATCTTCCACCATGGTCTATCCCAAGAGACTGTTTATAGTTCCCTGTGCTATGCAGTAGGACTTCATTGCTTACCCATTCTGAGTGTAATAGTTTGCATCTACTAACCCCAAACTCCCAGTCCATCCCCCTTAGCAACCACGTCTGTTGTCTATGTCTGTGAGTCTGCTTCTGTTAGACCTGAATTCTTAAATCCTTTTTTGGGGAAAAAAAAATTTAGATTGAACACAGAAATAAACTCCTATTGAAATGAATAACATTACAATGCTTTGGGCACTGCCACTGATGCTATTATGACTGTGGTAAAAAATTATTAATACCTTTTTATTATTTTACTACTAGCCAATTAAGCAATTTACTGTTGCTTTGAACACAAACAAAAAGCCAATTTTTAACATCATAAAAGCCACCACTGATTGTTCAAAGACTACCGTCTGGGTTCACACAATATTTTCTATTGTAATAGACTGCAAATATGTGCATTGCTCTTGCCAGTAGTTTGCTTTTAGTCTTTTCCTTTATATTTGCAAATGCCAAATAAGTAATACTATTAGGTGAAATGACTTTTTAGCTCATGTTTTCAATATACAATGATAGAATGTTAAAAATAAAATACTGCAGTTCCCACTATGGCACAGTGGAATCTGCAGCGTCTCTGCAGCGCTGGGACCAAGGTTCGATGCCCGGCCCAGCACAGTGGGTTCAGGATCTGATATTGCCTCAGCTGCAGTGTTGGTTTAGATCTGATCCCTGGCCAGGGGAGTCTGTATGCCGAGGGGTGGCCAAAAAAGAAAAAGAAGAAGAAAAAAAAAAATCTAAGAGAAGAGAAATAAAAAACTCACTTTAGAAATATAAAATTTCTGTTTCAGGATCTTCAAGTTGTATTTTTTTTTTCTTCTCTATTGAATTCATGTTTTGATGAACCTGTTATAAGTGGAGAAAAAGATAAAAAGCAGAAAAAAACCCCAGAGCCTTTGTAATCATGTATTTTGGTTATAATCATGGTTCTGATTTACTAGTGGGGTAACCTGAAATAAACTCTTGGTGCAGTGGTTTCCTCTTCTGTAAAATGTGGTACGAAAACCAGCTTCACAGTATTGCACAAATTAATAAGAGGTACAGTGCGGTTAAAGCTTCCCCACCCCAGCGCAGTAGCTGTTAAATATATTACTTCTCTTCTCCTTTCCCCTTCACCCCTAATCAAACTCAGTTGATATTTTTGAAATGAAGTGGATTATAGGTTTATTGGTCCGTTCTAAGCTTCTGGAATATTTCTTTTGACTTTTAAGATACAAATGAACAGTGGAAAATCTTATTATAATACAATTGTAAAGAAGGATTATGTATTTCCACATGATAGCCCAGAGTAACAGTATTTTATTGATCAAGTTATAACAGGTGAATATCATTATGCAACAAATGCTCTCTTTGTTCCCTGTCCTTGTCACAATTGCTCAATTTACTAAGAAGTAATTGATTAAACGCTGCATTGTAGTTGGGGAAACTGGCAGGGAAGCTGATAAGCCATCCCCTCCCACCCCATAATCAAGCCTTTACCTCTTCTCACCTGCCTCAATAATTTCTGACAGAAGTGCTTGTGTAAATTACCAAGTTGCTCCCAAAGAAAGTACCATCTAGAAAGACGAATTGCATGGGGACAACTGGCACAGAATTGGAATTGTGTGACACTTTTTATTTCTCCCTCCTGGATTTTTATTAATAGAAAATGGAGCCATTGACTTGTGTTCTTACCTACTGAGAAGACTCCCCGTCCCCACCTCTTTCCTAAAGATTATGTGCCATCTTCTCCTCAGTTTTTGGCAGATAATCTTACCCTTCCAGCCATCATTTTTACTGAGATTGATAATAACAACTATCATTAATCAAATACTTTTCAGAGCTGGCAGCTTACTAAGGGCTTTTCTACACATTATCGTCTTCCTCATAATATCAGTACTGTTACTGTTTTCTCATTTTATGGATGAGAAATCCAAGGGTGAGACAGCTTATGCAACTTGTTCATGGTCTGACAGCTAGTATGGGGCAGAGCATTCTATCAAACCGAGGTATTTTGAACCCTGGAACCCATTTGTTAACTATTATACTATACTTCCTTGCTCTAATGACAAAAACAGAGGCTAGACAGGCAGAAACCCTATAGTCTTCAGTGACTGCCCTTGGTCTACATGCCATATATTCCAAATCTGTTGACCTGAGATTAGAAACCTACCACAGACATATTCAAATCTGTCTTTGAGACCTTATCTCCTACTGTACCTAAACATCAATTCACCGCTCTGGACAAGCTGGTTTTATTTTCCCGTGAAAAAAATTATTTCACTTTGCTTATGAAAATCCAGTCCATTTTTTTCCATGAAAACTTTTTCTGTCCGAGAGGGACTTCATTCTATTACAATCCCAATACAACTTGACAGACATTGTATATTGTATTGTGTAACCTGAGCGTGTGAGTGTGAAGGGGATCCCAGTGTGGGAGCAGCAGTCGTGTCTGGCACAAGACCAGTCTCTTCGTACATGTTTGGTTACTTCCCTTGTCTTCCTTTAGTAATGAAGGGCATGCATTTTGCAGCCAAATGGGCTTATTTTTTAATCCTCTAAGCTCCATTTTCTAGCTGTGAGAACTGAGTCAAATCACTAAATTTCTTCACACTTTAGTGACATTGTCCATAATGCAAGAATCTTTATTGTAACTAGCTCATGACTTATTGCGAAGCTTAAATGAGATTCTGTGTCTAGGGCATAGTGAGTACTTACTAAATACTGGCTGCTATTATTATTTTAGAATAATTTTTATTATATAAAGTCATTATTATAACTAGCTTATATAATATTATATTACAAATCTTATAGGCCACACTCATGCACATTGCAGACATTTAGTAAATGCTGTTTTTATTTTTTGGCCACAACCACAGCATATGTGAAACCGACAGTATTAATGGCCTGAACCTAGCCAGGACACAGATTGGGACTTGAACCCAGCCAAAACCCAGACTGGGACTTGAACCCAAGGTTTTAAATTAGAATAACTCACCCTGTGTCTGTACTCACTGAGGTTCAGGTTCTTCATGTCTCTGCACAGAAGGAATTCAGCGAGAGACAAAGTGATAGGCGAGAAATAGATTTATTAGGATAGGAACTAGTGAGATATGCAAGTGGGCAGGCCCAGAAGCTCTGCCCTGAAGATCCGAAGATCAGTTGGGCTACAGTTTTATCGTCCAAGGAGAGTGGGGGTTGGAAAAGCCCGCCTCTTCCTTTCTGGGAGTAGTAGCTCCTCTTTAGGATCAGGTAAGATGTGTATTCAAATCTGCAGAAGGGTGGTCCTCAAACTCTTGCCCTTGGTCTGAATCTGAATGCAGGCCTCATCCCATCCCCACCCAATGACCTGAGGCAATTCTCAAGGCTCCACTAATGAAGCAAACCTGCCTTGTTCTGAAGGCTTTTTTATTTACTTACAGTGATCTCCCAATGTCCCATAAGTTTCCCTCCTTTTCTGTGGTCTTTTATTGGGACTTTTCAAAATACGTGTATCTGCTCCATTCCTATCATATGGAAGTTCCTGGGCCAGGAATCGAACCTGTGCTCCAGGAGCAACCTGAGCTGCTGCAGTCACAACACTGGATCCTTAACCCACTGCACCTCAAAAGAACTCCATGCTGCTGTTTTTATTTTAATTGAGATATAGTTCATACACCATTAAAATCTTCCAGTTTTGACTACAGGATTTTAGACAAGTCCACCACCTCAAGCTTCTGTATATGTACTGCTGAGACCGGGCCCATTGAAAAGGGAGTTATTCAGGTTGACAGTCACCAGCCCTACAGGAAGAACTTGAGGAAATGAGCACTTGAATGAAAACACGTTTACATTGTATTACTGTTCCTTAAACCCACTTTCTGACCTTGTGAAAAAATGAATACACAACTTGTTCAGTGTAGAATGGTTTGATTTAGTTGTTAGTAAAACTTTTTAAGTTACTCAAATGCTTTAGAAATTTTAAGGTAAAGGTATTTGTGATTTACAGTTCCATTGTGTGTTCCGCTCAAAGCGATGTAAGATGAAGCATTATTCCTCTTCTTAGATGTGTTTGAAGCCATCCTCATTTGCGGTGATAGCACATGTCAGGGAATGCTTAGAAGTACTTGAAATACTTGTTTTTGCTTAGGCAAAATTTAAGTGAGTGTTATGTTAAAAAAAAAATTCAACTGAGTAAATTTTAAACATCTTATTGGCTTTATTCAACAATTCGTGAATGGAACGCATGGGATCTAGCAGATGGAAAGAAGCTAGAACGGAGCTCCAAGGGGCTGAATCAAATGAGACTTTTATAGGCAGAAGGGAACAGGAACAAGAAAGTTCAACTAGGCAAAAAAAGTGGCGTGATTATTGCAAAATTACTTTCCTTTAGGGGATAGCAGGGTCTGTCAGGCTGATTACCTAACTAGGGCTGATCAGGTGACTCCCAGTTGGTTTAAGATTCCATTTCTGGGAGATGGAAACTCTAACACTGTCTTGGTGACATGAGGCTTAGTGTAAGGGACTCCATTTGGGGGCTATTGTCTTGTTTTTAATAGTTGGCTGTAGATTTTAGAGTTACACACAAGGTAAAAAGCTGAGTTGTTAAAGAGTTGCAGCTCCTCTTTCATAGTCTGGAATGTACCTCACCCTCATTCTTTGTAGTGAGATGCAAATGAGGAAGTAAGATACCCCAAATAACTGTTAGGCAACTATTTATGTTCTGCAGGTTTTTGTTTCTTAGTTTAACTCTGGGGATTTTTTTTTTTTTTTTTTTTTTTTTTTTTTTAGAGAACCTGTGTTTTCTGAGGTTTTGAATTTGCCTAGCAATTACTAGCGAAGATAGGAAAGATAATGAGCTGAATAATGGTTGGAATTTGACACGCAAATGATGGTTTTCATCACCTTTGCATGATTTTAAAGAGAACTAAGATTTCGCTTATTTTTTACTTTTTGTTTTCTTTTTTTTTTTCCCTCTTTGTAAGAACTGAGTACGTTATTGGACTCTTCTGAAATCCACAATATTCTGAAAAGCTTTCTTCTATTGAAACTTATACAGTTCCTCTCTCATTTTAGCTTTTGTTCCCCCACCTAAAGCATTTAGGTTTTGTAATGTGCACTCTTAAGTGTAAAAAGAAACTTACTTGGGATATTGTTTTTCTGCGATTAAGAAAGTAATTGTAGAATTTTGTCTTAGAGCTCTTTATGTCAATACTGTGAACATTTTGTAAGGCCTTAAAACTGAGTCTGTATACTTCATGAATTTTTATTCAGACACATCTATAAAGATGTTTCAAATTATTAGATAAGGACCAACCACTGGGGAGGGAAGACCAGTCTCTATAGGTCTTTGCTTGTCCAAGTAGGGAACACAGAAGACCTTTCTGCCCTCTAGACCATATTTCTGTCCTGGTAGATTTGGCCTCCTTTCCTTCTTAACCTGATTTTATGGCTGTTGTGATGAGAATGTTCAACAAGTAGAACCTGATACTTGGGAAAAGGGTCTTTACAGCCACTTGTGTGAGGTGAATAACTTTTTAACTATAAGTGATTGTTTTTAAATATATTTGCTGCTTTGATGGTGGATAACAAGATACTGCTCCTATAAAACAACTGCTTTGCTTTGCCTCATTTGGGGGCGAACACAGAAACAAAAATATTCACATCTCTTGATTTTTGTTTTGGCTGTTTTTAAATTGACACTTGAGAATAGCTGTTCTCTGAAGACCAGGAATCGTTTACTAGACTGATACTCATTTAGTATGACCCAGGTATATTTTTGTTAAATAATCATAATCCTAGAAGAATGACTATTGGAACAAAATCAGCTGAGTACAGTCTTTCTGTATAAAATTTTAAAAACAGTATTTAAAAATCATTGGGGATAATAGATAAAATTTTCTTATTTTTGTGGGATCTAGAGAGTTTCTAATTTTCTTTTGACCATTATTGATGCAGGCGCATCATTATTTTGTAGCCAGTTTGGCTTCTGAAAAGAAGGACTGTAACGAATAACTAATACAAAGTATAGCAACTGTCACCAATCCTTTTTGTGTGTGTGTGTGTGTCTTTTTAGGGCCGCACTTTTGGCACATTGAGGTTTCCAGGCTAGGTGGTGTAACCCCCAGCTTACACCACAGCCACAGCAACATAGGATCCTTAACCTACTGAGAGAGGGCAGGGATTGAACCCCAGTTGTCATAGATGCTAGTCAGGTTCTTTAATTGCTGAGCCACAATGGGAGCTTCTCCGAATCCTCTTTTAAAAGCAAAAGAGGGAGTTCCTGTCGTGGCGCAGTGGTTAAGGAATCCAACTAGGAACCATGAGGTTGCGGGTTAACGATCCAGCGTTGCCATGAGCTGTGGTGTAGGTTGCAGATGCGGCTCGGATCCCACATTGCTGTGGCTGTGGTGTAGGCCGGTGGCTACGGCTCCGATTCAACCCCTAGCCTGGGAACCTCCATATGCTGCGAGAGCGGCCCAAGAAATAGCAAAAAAAAAGCCAAAAATAAAAAAAATAAAAAAAAATAAAAGCAAAAGAGTTGATATTAAAAAATCCAAATTAGGGTACAAAGTAGACCTTTGTAATTTGTTGGGACACATTATAGCAACCGGGGAGGGAGTTTCTTAACAACTGGGATTAATGTTACCCTTTGTTTTTTATTCTGATAGAGATTTAAAAGGTATTTTCACCTTCAGATCCCATTTAGTGAAGGGAAATAGGACACACTGCTTTTGACTCTTTCTGAACGCACTGAGCACACGTGAAAACCTCGGATCTATTCCATCCCTCTCAATTTACATGACCATGAGGAAACTGAAACCTTGGGAGGTTAAATGACTTGCCCTGAGACAGTCAGCTAGTTAGTTCCTGCTTGAACTGGAGACCCTCTACTGGTCACCACAAAGGCCTTGTTTTCTGCTGCCTGTTGAATACACAGTCCTCTCCTGATAAATTTCAGCAGCTGCTGGTGTTGTGGGCACTACACTCCTTGATTTCAGGTAATTCACCATCCCCACGCCTCTTTTTTCAGTGGAGCTACATGGAGTGAAGTCCACCACGACAGAAACCCAGGTGGAAACCCTCCAGGGAGATCGGTGGGGTCTCCATCCACCAGGGAAAAGGCAAAGGAGTGAAAGAAAGATGTCTTACAAGGGGGTGAAATACTGTTTCTAAACATGACAGTGTACAGTGACTCCTGAAGTTGTGGGCAGATATTGTAGCTGTTATTTCTTGAGGCCAGAGAAAATATCCTTAGGAAAAGAGGAAAAAGCAGTACAAAGACAATTTTTTAAGTAGATCATCGGTTTGCAAAATGTCTGCTTTTTATTGAGAAAAACAGTATTTTGTTTTATTATGGGAGTGGTATTTTGTTATCCAGTATACTTTGCTTTGTATGAGAAAAGGAACATTTGACTTTTTCTTTCCCAGACTAAAGTATGAAAGAACGTTTAAGGGTGACCAAAAATTGAAGGGTGCACCTCGAACTTACGGAATGCTTGCTCTAGAAAACATACACTGTGGGTACGATAAAGGATCTTTTGGATTTAGGCATGAAACGTTCGTAAAATTCTAAGGCACTGTGGCTAATTGGAACAGTCTTGAAGGTCATATATCAGAAGCTTTTTAAAATACCTAATTGTTTACCTAAGAACCTGTAAGGAATTCCAAAAGGGTTTAATTATTTGAAGTTGTTAGCTTCTGTGTGTTTTTGTAATTTAAGAACTGTCTTTACAGCCTTTGATTATGTTTCTAAAAATGTTTTACGCTCTTATGGCCCTGATGCCTTAACTGTCTTATAAGTTTTAATGCACAGCACCTAAAACTATTTGATACTGTTTTCCCTGCTCTTTTTTTTTTTTTTCTTGGTTGTTATGAGTCTGCTTCTTAACCAAGAAGATTACCTATTGTTACACCGTCTGCCCTCTCCCAGGGCGCATAGGCAACTGCTCAAATGAGGTTATAATTCTTGTTTGCCCCTGGGCAGTTGCCAGCAGGGAATAAAGCATTATGGGAAGTAGTTTCTTTACCTTCCACAACAGGTGTCTTTGTCAGTGCACCTGATTCAGATATCACTGTGGAAGCACTGAGTCATTGGAGCAAAGGAAAATATGAAAGCCAGAGGAATTGCTTTCACAGCTAGAGAATGGTGCTGCAAGATAAATCGGAGATCTTCTGGTGCTAGTGAATGCACGAAGAGGTTCACAGTATCTTTAAAGTACCTCTGAAGAGATTAAAAGGAATTTAAAAGGTATGAACTGCCTTGACACCTTATAATACCTTTTTCTTGATTATCATTTAATTTTTACCTGGTTAGTCAGCATTAAGAGGAATGTGCTATAAAAGAATTTTTAAGAAAAATAATGCTTAAGAGGCAAAACTGCATTATAAGGGGGAAAAAATAGGTGCAAATGCTCTGTCAGGTCCAGCAAGGGTCAAACACAGTTTGAAGCTGTTTTAATCTTGAGGATTTATTTAAAGTATTGCATTTTCTGTTTAAATAAGCTTATTAGACTTACTTATGTTTCCTAGCAATAAGGTGTTTTCCCTCTTTCCTCTGTGTGTGTGTGTGTGTGTGTGTGTGTGTGTGTAATCCAGAATGCTTATAGCAGTTGCAAAACTCTGCTAATCACATTGAAATTGAACAAGGTACTATTTAAGTAATCATGTTTGTATACGTGAAAATACCTTAGAAAAACAAGGCAAAATAGACACTATAAATTTCATTCTAAGTTTTATTTGTTTTCTGAGCAGCAAACAAACTTAAACAACATAATACTGCAGTTGGTAATTAGCACTAAAAATTCCAAACAGTGTCTGTACTTGGCTGTAGACAGACATTGCCAACTTGATTTCTAATTCCAAAAAATGCTATTTCTCTTAGTACTGCAGTGTCGTAATCTGTAAAAAGCTGAGGAGATAATAGCTTAATTAGAAATACTGGAAAAACAGCTTTTGGAGGAGCTTTATCTGTCCTCCCCTTTTTTATTTGTTTAATACTTTTTCCATGGAATTAGCATACATTATATTTCCTGGTGATTTGTGATAATAATTACGGTCAGCTTTCACATTTTTCATCAGGGCACGCTGAGGTTCACTTACGGTTTCCAGCTGTACTGGAAAAAAAAAAAGCTTCTGCTAGCTAAGAGTTCATTACTATCTGCTAATTTGGGTCATTAAAAGAAAACTTAAGTTTAAAAATAGATACGAAGAGAACTTTTATCTTTGGGAGAAAAATCATCAGTTTAGAAATGAGAACCCTGTGTTGCTTTCAGAATATCAACAGAAAACTAAGTTCTCAAAATGAAGAAGTCTGTTTAAAAATATTTGATTTTTTTTTTTTTTAAGTGGGAGAAGAGGAAATGGTTATTAACCGATATTGCAGTCCCTGTTTCATTTTTATATTTTGGTATTTTTTTTTTTTTAACAGAAATACTCAGAGAGAAAAAAAGAATCTTTTTTTTTTTTTTCATACTTCAGGAGATAATTTTTAACTGCACCAAGAATTCTATAAAGTCTGAAAAACTAAAGGTTGCCATCTATTTCTATGAATGTGAAAAAATAAGCCCTAAGAAAATCTACTTCTCCTCCAAGAAGAAAAGCTTTGATATAACTAAATACTGAAGTAAGAAGATAAACTTTAAAATGTTTTAATTATCAAGAACACAACATAAATCAATTTTTGTGGTTTGTTTTTGGTTTTTTTTGTTGTTGTTGTTGTTTTGCTATAGGTTATTTCCAGTTAGGAGACTTTTATTTCTCATTTTGAAGTTTAAAGAAGATTTCCAAAAACTGAATTTTCCAGCTGCTGTGTTAAGAATGTAGTAGGTGTTTATAGTGTATACTTGCTCCGTAGATAAGAGACCTCTCTCAGTTTTCTACTCGGGGTGAATTGCTAGACAAGCCTCTGATAGCAGCTGCTTTTTTTTTTTTTTTTTCCTATCTGGATTTTTGACACTCCACCCCCAACAACTCAGGTGGGTGTGTGCCGTGACACCGAGCGCAATAGGATTTTTCCTTGGATAGTCTGGTCTGGAGCTGGGCAGCAGCTGCTGCTGTGGAAAGGCCAGCTGGCAAGATGATGGAAGAAATCTCCATTATGGTGGCCTATGACGCCCATGTTTTCAGCCAGCTGCATGATGAAGATCTCCTCACTAGTCTGGTGGCCATCAGCAAGCCCAGGTCGATGGTAGGTGGGGCCTTGCACACTACTCTGGGCTGTTTTTTCCTTTCTAGTATGCTAGTTCTACTCTTGTAGCAATTGCAGCATAACTTCCTGAGAATTAAAATAGAAGTATTGCTGTTGGCATTGTTACAGGCTACAACAAGGTCTGCAGGTTTTCAAGGATTTATTTACATAACCAAATACTATTAAACCTTAGTAGTACATTTAAAGTGTCCTAGGAGTCAAACTGAGGTGAATGCTTTCTCATGTAGTGAAGTTGAGAAGCTATGTATGGTGTCAAACATCACTTTGTCCCACGTATTTGCCTTGTATGTGTGCATGGGATTATTAGGTGAGAGTAACCTGCATTTACACACATGGAGTTCAGCCTTTTTGAAGTGGAATATTTTTACCAGTAGGCCATAACATAGACATTCAGAATTGAACTCTCTGAAAATCAAATACCTTCCAGAGTCTTTGTATTATTACTAAGAACTATTATGAGTATAATTTGAGTTTGGATTTAAATTTGTTATTTAAAAAAAAAAAAACACGTTCTCCAAGGGTTTTAGTTTTCATGTCCTGGCATAATAGAAAAACGAAGTCCTTGCAAATCTCTGTTGTTTCTTCTCTGTAGATATCATCCTTATAAAGGCTATTGATCCATACCTTTAAAACACTTCCCCAAGTATTGTTGTAGTAAACTCTTGTTCATCATATTCGCTAACCACTAGGACTCACCACCAGCAACAGAATGAACAAGTATATCATAACAATTATCTTAGTAGTAGTATGAAACCCAAATTATTTTAAGGCATAGGAACCTTAAACATAATATGGCGCTTTCTTCAAACAATATATTACAGTGGAGGAAAAAAAAAAAGAGGAAACTCATAAATTGATTTTAAAAAGACTGAGAGTTACATCAGCCAGCTGCAGTATACTGACTTTGTTTAGATGCTGATTTGAACAAACCATTAAAAATGTCTATGAGATAATTGGGGGAAATTTGACCACTAATTAGGTATTTAGTGATATTAAGAGAATTATTCCATTTTGCGTGCGTGCGTGGGTGGGTGTGTGCAGTAATATTAGGATTACGTTTAAAATGATGATTTAGAGAAATATATAGAGATAGTGAAGGATGAAATGTCTGCAAAGATTCAAAATGATCCAGTAGAGGGGTTGGTGATGCGGGTGAAACCAGATGAAGGTGTATTGATAATTGTTGAAACAGGAGATGAGTACATAGGGATACATTACACTCTCTCTACTTTCGTAAAAGTTTTATAGATGCAGTTTAAAAGAATCAGCTGGACAAAAAAAAAGAAAGCAAACAAGCAAAACAAAAACAAAACTATACTATACTTCAATACGTGTTCATTAATACAGAAACATCTAGCCTATTGCATTCTTTTCCTACTTAACGTACGTGATTTCTAGTTTGGGTTTTTTTTTAATTAAAATATAGTTGATTTATAATGTGTGCCAATTTCTGCTGTACAACATAGTGACCCAGTCATCATACATATACATACATTTTTTTTTTTCTCATGCTATCTCCCATCATGGTCCATCTCAAGAGATTAGATATAGTTCCCTGTGCTATACACAGGGACCTCATTGCTTATCCATTCTAAGTGTGATAGTTTGCATCTACTAACCTCAAACTCCCCGTCCATCCCACCCCCTCCCTCTGTTTTTATAATTACATGCATTATATGGAGATTATTGCCAGTCCTTAATTAACCGTAAATGTATATACAAGTCAACATAGGTTAGTTCACAGTTGTGGATAACCTTTAAGCTTCATTTCAGCCATTAGTTTTATAATCTTCCATTTCTTTCTGATGGTCCTGTCAAGATCCTCTTAAGTGGTCTCAGTGGGGTCTTAAAAAACTTGCAGGAGTTATCCAGGCCAAAGGGGAAAAGAAAATAAAACAGGGAGATGGAAGTCGGCACAGCGCAGAGGACAGAGGAGACTGAAGAGGAAGGCAGTGACCAAGACTTAGGGAGCATCCTATGCTCAATAAGTCTAGGACATTGTAGGGTGTGCGTGTGTGGACTCACACACATACAGGAGACAGGAAGAGAGAGAAAATGAACGAGTGAATTCATACTAATGTGCTTACCAGGAAACATTCTTCCGTTTATAGGTTGTATGAATATTCTACATATTGAGATATATGTCGATATTTTGCGTTGATGCAACTTTAGCTCCCCCCCAAAGGGGATTTAGCCCTGGAGGTTTTTTGTTTGTTTGTTTTTTGTTTTTTTCTTTTTAGGGCCACACTCGAGGCATATAGAGGTTCCCAGGCTAGAGGTCTAATCGGAGCTATAGCTGCTGCCTATGCCAGAACCCCAGCAACACAAGATCTGAGCCGCATCTGTGACCTACACCACAGCTCAAGGCAATGCCGGATCCTTAACCCACTAAGCCAGGCCAGGGATCAAACCCGCAACCTCATGGTTCCTAGTTGGATTCGTTTCCGCTGGGCCACAACAGGAACTCCACTTAGTTTTCTTAATTAGATTTGAAACTTGAGAGAGTTTATTTACTAGTGTCATCTTTTGGAGGTGATATGGTTTCAGTTCATCTAGGAAACTTAAACTAAAATTGGGTTAAGATGAAATATTTATCATTTGCTTTTGATTCCATATTGAATTTGTTGCTTTGTGTGAGATGAACCCTTTAAATTATATGAAAGAGATAAATTCTCAGATTTTCTACAATATAAAATAAATTGCTTCGCAATATGATTTATTACTGCACTGTGAAGCAAATTACATTCTTGCTAACATATAAAATCTCCTGGGTTTAGGTGGACTATTACAAGGGTATTTAGAAGCTTTCTTAGTACAGGATTAATTAAATATCTTTCTGTAATTGGACTTTGTTTCGTAATGGGAAGTATATTGATTTTACCATTTGAATGGCAAAAATCCCATTATGTACAATGGTTTTCATGTGGACTCAGGATCTTTTCTTGTTCATAAGTAGCCCTATGGCTTTCTGATATTTTTGATGGAGACTCATAGTAAAAAACATATCACAAGATGTTGTACACATACAAGACTAAAAGAAATTTGAGTGATACTGTTGCTACATGTGATATATTCAATTTTTTCTTTTGCTGCATTATATTTAATTGTTTCAGGGTTAGTTATGAGCCACCATTGATTTCAGAAATCACACATTCTCAATCCACACTTGAAAAATATTACTACAGCTTATTGATCCTTTAAAAATGAGTGATAATGCAGGAAAATCACAGATCCCTTTATGTAGGTCCTTTTGACACATGACAGATAAGAAAAAAACATAATGAAGCCAGGCGTAACTTTTCTTATCTTTCACATCACACACACGCAATAAGATTACGCAGATCAACATTGTATTTGCTAAGATAACCCAAACAAAAGCCTAAGTCACGAACAGAACTTCAGAACGTTTTAATTACTGTGTGAATAAGTTGGTATGTAAGGTGAAAATCCAGTCTAATCAAAATGACTCAGGAACATTGAGAAATCTGTCTCACTGGACATAGTATTCTTGCCTTTCCTTAAATCAACAGACTGCATTTTCTTTAGTTGTTCGCTGGCTGAAATTAACTCTCTTGCACTTTGAGACAAAATTAGACCCCTCTCCCCATGTTTCCTTTAATGAATTTATCTTTAATTCAGCTTGAGATGCTTACACAAGGCCTAACAACTGAAGGAGGGGTCTCTGGCATTTCCCTTAGTCGGGGCCTTCTGTCTTCTAGTGGAATGGCCAGCGTTCCTCTCTACCACTTCCACCAATTCTAGTTATTTTTATGCCTGATTAGTATAAAGAAAAGGAAGAGATCACACCTGTTACATTTATTATGCATTCCGAAAGGAAGCTTTGAATATGTATTTAAAGTCAAAATGTATGCTTTAGTGTTTAAACGGTGAATAAGCCTAATAACCAATGCATACTCTGTCAAGCTTGAATATTTCAGGTTAAATGTTAATTTATATTCTGCCGAATTATTTCAACTTTTTAATCTATAAATTGGTTATGAAGGGAACATTACTTTCTAATATACATTGGTTAGTAGAGGCCAGTATGTAATCATACAGTTTTGGTTTGCAACCATGTGCAGGTATAAATAAAAAGACCTCACAGTAAAGTAAAAGAGAGAAGCAAAATAAATATTTAGGGGATGATATTTACTGTTGGTGGGTAGAACGAAGTGGAGAAAAATTACCACTATTTGAACAGTGTGGAGGCGGACTTCTGGATGGGGTGAAAGTAGTTGATTGAGGGTTTGAAGGCTGATCAGGTGCTTTGAAGCCAGTAGAAAGTCATAGCACCTTTCTGAGCAGGGTAAACAGCTTGTGCAAAGGCCAAGAGGTGAACTATTTCAGAAACATTAAAGATATACAGTCCTCAGTTCAAATTTTACATCTGCTACTTACTGATAAATTTCCTAGTTTCTCAGCTTTCATTTCCTCATCTGAAAAATGAGGGAAACGGTAGCATTTCATCACTACATTACTTCAAGGATTAAATGAGAACACTTGTATTTAGCACCATGAAAGCACTTACTAATTGTCCTCCCAGTAACTGGAGAAGCCTAAAGGAAGGACTGGGGCCAGTAGATAAGTTATCATAGGGATGTGGAAGAAGGTGGAGGGTGGACAAAATGCAGTAGTTTGGTCACCCTGGCAAATTGCTTTGCTTGATTAGGGAATCACTATCAGGGTATCAGTCCTACAGGAAACTTGAAGCCTTCTGCCAGGAAGATGGTGCAGAGGGTCTTAGGTTTGTGCCTCAGGATGGCGGGAGGACAATGTAGAATTAATGGGGGGGTTTATATGAGGCAAGCCATTTGCTGAGTAGATTTGTCGATTACTGCAGAAATAATCTGGCAGAAATGGACTGACGGTCCACCCTGCTCATGAAAAAAATTTTAAAGGGCATTACAAAAATGCAGGAAAAGAATTGTCAGGAGTATGGACTTCAGCATTTGACAGCAGTATTATAAATAAAGAAAGTAGTTCACACATGTTGGTTAGTTCTTATAGTGGATAGGTTCAGTAATATTACTTAGGCAGAAGCAGTAACTGAGCTATACAAGAAGAATAAGTTGAAAATTACTGTAAGCTTTCCACCTTATAAAATTGGGAAGACCATTGTTTTGTCAACTTGAATGGGAAAGATGGATATCAAGAATGTAATGGGAGTTCCTGTTGTGGCTTGATGGGTTAAGAACTTGATGCTGTCTCTCTGATAATGTGGGTTCCATCCCTGGCTGCAATGGGTTAGAGAACTGGCGTTGCCACAAGCTGTGGTGTAGGTTGCAGATGCTGCTCAGATCTGGTGTTGCTGTGGCTGTGGCATAGGTCGACAGCTGCAGCTCTGATTAGAGCCCTAGCCTGGGAACTTCCATATGCTGCAGATGAGGCCATTAAAAAAAGAAGAAGAATGTAATGGAGAAAAGTTTGCTCATTTTGGCTTTATCACGTTCCATCTCTAGAAGTTCCAGGGCATGGCATCACTGTAAGAGACTTGGTTGTTCAGTGGTTAGAAGGTTAGAACACTGTCCATTAACAAAGGCTTTTACGCAGACTAATACATGCTTATACTCTATTAGCACTTGGTATATGTTCTTAAGCGACAGATACCAAAATAGCAGCGCTATGCCAATAGAGGAAGGGAGCTCATCAGGGAGCTACAGTTTGTCTGTTGTGTAACTAGGGGATGAGGGTAAGCATTAAGAAATTACTTCTTCTTTACTGGGTTAGCACGTAGATTTCATCCAGCATGCCAAATTAAAAAAAAAAAAATCATAGCAATCCATTTTGCCATAGATGGAGAAAATGAATCAGTAGTTATTTCTAACTTTTCATTGTATATGCAGAAAAAATATTGATTAGAATAAAACATTGTAACACCAATTAAGAGTCATCCATATCTGTATTTTTTTAATGTTACTATCTGACCATTTTATTTTATTTATTTTTTTTTATTTTATTTTTTGTCTTTTTTTTTGCTACTTCTTTGGGCCACTCCCGCGGCATATGGAGGTACCCAGGCTAGGGGTTGAATCGGAGCTGTAGCCACTGGCCTACGCCAGAGCCACAGCAATGTGGGATCAGAGCCGCGTCTGCAACCCACACCACAGCTCACGGCAACGCCGGATCGTCAACCCACTGAGCAAGGGCAGGGACCGAACCCGCAAGCTCATGGTTCCTAGTCGGATTCGTTAACCACTGCGCCACGACGGGAACTCCTATCTGACCATTTTAAATTCTCGTTGTTATACAGTAAACATATTATGCTACTATTTCATCAACTTTGGTTTCGCACAAGGAGCCAAATCATCCCTCTTTGGTTTATCAGTTTTGATATGTATTACAGTTCTCACGGTTGCAAGCAATAAAATCTTGAGCTATCTTAAACATGAAAGAGAATTTATTGTGTGGACACCAGGGTGTGTTCCTTTAAACACAACGGCAGAAGTTCAGCAGAACCAGTACTGAACTGGGGTTCAGTTGATGCTGGCAAACAGTCTCCCTGTCTATTGCCCTCTAATTCACTTCTCTCTTTGCATCTGCTTTATCTTCCCCAAGGTCTCTGCTTCTTTGTTCCCACGTCAGATTCTGGCTGCCATACAGTATTCAGATTTATAGTCGTCTTGGGGGCCAGATTATAATGGAGGCCTTTGGAAGTGGGAAGGAGTTCAGGTTTTATTCCTTATATGATGTTCTTGTATTCATTTCTAATGAGTCAGATTTTAGGCTTGGTTAACAGAAATTTTAAATGATGATTAAATTATTAGAAAAGTGAGTATTACATTAAAAACTCACCACAATATTCAATATGAAATCAAATTATAGCCTTCAGATTCAGTGCAAGGACTACAAGCTGGCTTATGAACAGGATTTGCTGACTTGGCTGGGGACCCAGATCTAGTTAGATCTCTTGTTCTGTACCTCTCATCCTTCTTTTTTTTTTTTTTTTTTGTCTTTTCTAGGGCCGCTTCAGCGGCATATGGAGGTTCCCAAGCTAGGGGTCGAATCGGAGCTGTAGCTGCTGGCCTATGCCAGAGCCACAGCAGTGCAGGATCCAAGCCGCATCTGCAACCTACACCACAGCTCGTGGCAATGCCAGATCCTTAACCCACTGAGCGAGGCCAGGGATCGAACCCGAAACCTCATGGTTCCTAGTCGGATTCATTAACCACTGAGCCACGACGGGAACTCCCCTCTCATCCTTCTGAGATTAGCAGGCTATCTTCTGAGATTAGCAGTGTCCTCTTTTTGTGACAGTTTGGAAGTTCCCAGAGTGGTCCCTGGAAACATTTGATGGCCCTTAAAGGCCTAGGCAGGGAGTTCCTGCTGTGGCTCAGCAGTTAATGAACCCGACTAGGATCCGTGAGGACGCAGGTTTGAGGACGCAGGTTCGATCCCTGACCTTGTTCAGTGGGTTAAGGATCTGGTGTTGCCGTGAGCTGTGATGTAGGTCGGAGATGCAGCTTGGATCCAGCATTGCTTTGGCTGTGGTGTAGGCCAGCAGGTGTAGCTCTGATTCAACCCCTAACCTGGGAACCTCCATGTGCTGCGGGTGAGGCCCTAAAAAAAAAAAAAAAAAAAGATAAAAAAAAAATGCCTAGGCTTAGAGTGAGCACTCTTTAATTTTTGTCCACACTCCATTGGCCAAAGCAAGTCAAAAGGCCACTTCCAGCACAGTGGAGCTGGAAAGTATACCCTACCCTAGAGGTTGGGGTGGGGGGGAATTTAATATTTTCTGAACCATTGTCTAAGCTATCTCTGCACAGATTTATCAGCAAATGACTTATCCTCATTGAAAATACAGTAAAACTTGATTCAAATTCAAATTTAGCAAACTCTATTACTTTTTCATTTTTCTTGGAACTTTGAAGTGAATTGGCACTCTTCTTTCCCATCCTTCCCAAACACACTTAAAAACGGAAGTCTTTTCTCCAGTGAAATTCCATGGTGTGCCAACATTGTTATTCCAACCTGATCCGTCCTTATATATAGCGCAGGGATTTTTAGCAATTTTGTGATCATGGTCTCCTTTGACAGTTCAGGTCTGTGGACCCCTTGGCAGAAAACTTTTTAAATACATTAAATACGTAACATTAAAAGGAAACAAATTATATTGAAATACACCTCTTAAAATAGTGAAAAATAAGGTTTTCAGACATTGATTTTATAATTGACATATTAGTGCCAGGTATATTACATAATAGCTCAATATATGTATGTATTGTAAAATGATCACAGTCAGTCTAATTAACATCCATCATCGTACATAGTTACAGATTTCTTTGTGATGAAAAAAAATTTTTTTAATTTAGTTTACTTTTATTTTTTTTTATTTGTGATGAAAAATTTTAAGATCTACTCTCTTAGCAACTTCAAAATATAGTAGATTATTATTTTCCGTTTATAGAGAAAATCAAAGTATCACTGATTTACAATGATGTGTTAGTATCAGTTATAGAGCAAAATGATTCAGTTATACACACACACACACATATATATTCTTTTACCTTTTTCTATGTCAGTACATCAAGGATTCCTTATTCATTTGACAACTGCGTAGTATTTCATTGTATAGATTTTTGTAATATATTTAGCCAACTCTAATATATGCATATGTAGTTGTTCCTGATATTTTGCTGCTGTAAATAATCTTTTTACATCACCATTTCCCAGAACTGTGAGAATATCTGTAGATTAAATTCCTGGGAGTGGAATTGCTGGGTTGAAGAGTGTGTGCATGTATAATTTTGATACACAGAGCCAAATTGCTTTCCTTAAAAGATATATTATTTCACCTACCAGTGGTGTGTATCTGTGTCCATTTAAAGGTGGAAACTTTTGGAGTTCCTGCTGTGGCACAGTGAGTTAAGAATCTGACTTCAGTGGCTCAGGTCATTGCGGAAGCTTGGGTTGGATTACCAGCCCAGCTCTTTGGGGTAAAGTATCCTGCATTGCCGCAGGTGTGGTGTAGGCTGTGGCTCAGATTCATTCAATCCCTGGTCCAGGAACTTCTATATGCCACAAATGCAGCCATTAAAATAAAAAAATTAAAAAAAGGTGGAAACGTTGAACAACATGCTAAAGAAAAAAAAAATTAATTTCAGTTAGTCACATGGAGGGAAAGTATGTTCCAGATAGAGGGACTAGCAGAAACACGCAGGAGTGAGAGAGGTAGCACGGCTGGGAATTTAAGCCTTTTCCGTCAGGCTAGAGGATAAAAGGAAGGCCAGGAAGTGGTAAGAGAGTTGGTTATGAAAGGTTTTTGTGTGTAATGCTAAGGGACCGACACTTTTAATTCTATGAATGAAGTTGTTTGTTTGTTTTCTTGGGTTTTTTGTTTGTTTGTTTGTTTTTGCTTTTTAGCCCTCGCGCGGCATATAGAGGCTCCCAAGCTAGGGGTCCATTTGGAGCTATAGCTGCTGGCCTATGCCACAGCCACAGCAAGATGGGATCCGAGCCGCATCTGCGACCTACACCAGAGCTCACGGCAACACTGGATCCTTAACCTACTGAGCAAGTCCAGGGGTCAAACCTATATCCTCATGGATGGTAGTCAGATTCATTAACCGCTGAGCCACGACAAGAACTCCTGTAGATGAAGGTTTTGAATAGGGAAATGATTCAAAAAACTTGATCAATACATATTACAAAAGAATAGCTGTTGTATCATTTGTTTGAAGTGAAGCACACCAAATCGGTCTAGTCCCTAAAGATCTTGCAACTTAAAGTTTTTTTTTTCCCCTCAGTGACTAAAATAATGTTGATTATACAAAATTTAGAAAATAAATAAATAAAATAAAATAAACCTCGTCTGTGACCTACACCACAGCTTATGGCAACACTGGATCCTTAACCCACTGAGCGAGGCCAGGGATCAAATCTGCATCCTCATGGGGAATCAGATTTGTTTCTGCTGAGCCACGACAAGAACTCCCTATTTTTATTTTCTTTAAGGACCTTACTGCAAGTCTTTAAATAGATCCCTATTGCATCCCTATTTGTGACATTTCACTGGCAGGCACTTCTCAAATTAGGATTTTCACAATTATTTGCCATACAAAATGTCTGGAAGGATGAAGGTTCCAGAAATCTAGAGTCCACTGTTCATATTCAGTCATCCTCTTGTGGAATAAATAATCCTAATATTAATAGCCAAGTCCCCCTGGTAAGACCTGTTGGAACAGTTTGTGGCAGATCCTTTCCAGGCTGTTCTTTGAATATAGGATTTACAAAACATCACCTCCAAGTCACTGATACTCTGTTTAAATGAAGGTGTCCTACCAGTGCACATAAGTACATGCAGGTACTTCAAATAATTTTTTACCTTCTTGATTACATCCTAAAGAATTATAAGGGGAGAAAAGTCCTACACGCACTTACTGAACTATTTATTAAAGAACTCCAAGCTGGTAGATTGTGACAGTAATTTTGATGATTTAGGATTCAGTATATCCGAGATAGTGATAAAACCACACAATATGTGATAAATGTTGGAATCAGCAAAATTTCTCTTAATCATTAAAATATGACCTTTGCTTGGAAACTCAAAAGCTCTGCAGCGCCCTCCACCCTAACAGTCACATTTACATTAATTTGATTCCTTCATCTAAAACGATCATTTTTATCACTCCTGTCTAAAAGGTGCAAATTGCTTTTTCTCTTGGGTGTAGGCTGCTCAGCTTTCTTCTTATTAGAGAGACAGGAAATCCATCTTCCATTTGGAGGATTAATGTCATCTGTAAATAGGTAGCCTAATTTGTCATTGACTTGAATTCTTCCAAGAAGATAGGAAAAACAAGGTGTAACTTAGCACTCAAGATTGTTACACAAGAATGAAATGTTTTCAAAGACCAGCCTTCCCAATAATGGAAGGGTGCCGAAAGGAAGATATGGGAGAAGGCTGGAGTCCATCTGAATATATTTTGTGTAACTAAGAAGGCCATGATTGAGTTGGCTGGACTCACAAGTTCATTTTTCTCCTGAGAAAGACTTAACACCTGTTACCTCAGAAAGTGAGCACTCTTTCTAATCATTGAAAATAAGTGGAATAACAGAATGAAAGTTGATTATTTCTGTCCATTAGAAATAATAGAAACTGTCCTATGCATTTTCCACAGAGTTGAGAACAGAGTACTGAAAATATTTAAAGGGTAAACAAACTTGAAGTGGTATTGGTATCCTGTAGTTAAGTACCACTCATCGCCTCCCTTAAGCAATCTTAAGGGGAAAACAGGAATAAAACAATGTTAAGATAAAGGTATTAATTCCATCCAGGGTTAATGAAGCCATTCAGCCTATTCCATCTTTTAAACTATGTGGAAGTTTTTTAGTATATTGACCATATAAAATGACCATGAAGTTATACTCCCCCTCCCTTTGACCTATTAAGACCAAACCCATAGAATTCAGTTTGCTTCTGTCTTTAGGAGCCTGCCCCTGCTGTACCAGGGCAAGTGTGACAGTGACTATGTGATGATAGCACTCTTGACATTGGAGTGACCCACCTTGCTCCAGGTGCCCCCTCCATGGCCCCGCTGCTTGTATAGATTATCTGCCTTCCTTGGCTTTTAAAGAATTTTTCATAGAGCAGTAAAATGTACTTGCCTTTGGTACCCCTACAAAGGGAAGGAACTAATTAGAATCCTTTACTGATTCTGCACTGACGATATCTTAGGAATTTTGAGTAAGACTAGGAAATGAGTATACTCACAGAGGAAGAGGAAGAGGAAGGGACATAGTAAGGAACACAAGGTGAGAGTCCACAAGTCCTACAGCATCATTCCCTGGGTTTCAGCTTAACCGTGCTAAAACGACAGAGAATAAAAATCATGCATTATTTTTAAACTTCGTTTAATTCACTTAACTCATTGTTCTTTTTTAACTCATTTAATCTTTGTTGTCTGTTTTTATAATGATTTTTATTTTTTCCATTATAGTTGGTTTAGTGTTCTGTCAATTTTCCACTGTATGACAAAGTGACCCAGTCTCACACACACACACACATACACACACACCCACACACATTCTTTTTCTCACATCATCTTCCATCATGTTCTGTCACAAGTGACTAGATATAGTTCCCTGTGCTATACAGCAGGATCTCATTGCTTACCCATTTAATCTTCACAACAAACTTTTAGGTTTATTTTACAGATGGTCAGGCTGAAGCACAGATTAAGTCACTAGTTCAAGGACATACTGCTACAAAGTAGTAAAGTCAGAATTTGAACACAGGCTCCCTGGCTCTAGGGCAGTGCTCTTAATCAGTGGTTAAAATGCATGGCATTATACTTTCTTTTCCCTCATTAGTTTTTCCGGGTGTGTGTGTGTATATGTGTGTGTACACACAAAAAAATTCCTTTGATTATATATCTCTTTGATTTATCAGAATCCTGAACTTTTCTACACTTCTGCAGTTTCTGAGAAGATGATAAGCTAGATATTAAGCCTATAATTAAAGTTTCCTTAATTCTGTAGCATGGATCTTGAAGGTGAATTGTTGCTCTAACAATGGTTGGTGCTGTTATTATCAGATTTATATTCGTTGTCTTTCGGGTAAGTGGATACTGAGATAAATATGCTTATTTAAATTCCGAAAGTTCCATGTTTGACTCTGTGTTCTATACCTGGCAAGGGAGCCTTGTTCTTCCTAGAGCAGACGTATTTACAGTGAATAAGTAGACCAATTAACAGTTCCATCTATTTTGAATTTCCCTGACTTCGAAGAAGGCATATGCTAATGAGAAAGTTATTGTTTTAATGTAGAGCTGCTGCCATCTTACAGTTGCAGTTTCAGCCTATTTATTCAAATAAGTCTGTGAACTTACTGGAGTAATGGAGAAAAAAAAAAAACTTTGATAGTCCAGAAACTGGCAGTTTAGAAGATCAGACAGATATAAAAGTTACCTATATTAAAAATTCCTTGAGTAGTTCCTTAAGAGAGGGATGCTTAATTATAAAAAGGCAATGTTTGTTTGGTTTTTGTTTTTTTTTTAATTTTAGGGCCCCACTCATGACATATAGAAGTTCCCAGGCTAGGGGTCAAATAGGAGCTACAGCTGCCGGCCTATGCCACAGCCACAGAGACTCGGGATCCAAGCTTCGTCTGTGACCTACACCACAGCTCACGGCAACACTGGGTCCCTGACCCACTGAGCAAGGCCAGGGACAGAACCTACATCCTCATGGATACTAGTCGGATTCCTTTCCACTGTGCCACAATGGGAAATCCCAAGGCAGTGTATTTTTTGATAGCATGTTTATCACATGTGTAGGTGATCCAACATGGATAGCTAACAGAATCAAGATCCAGAGAAGTTTGGCTGGAGCAGTGTATCCATGAAACACAAGAGGGCTAAGGGTAATATGTGAGATTCGAAACCCAAAGAATTCTGTATAGCGTAGCATGTTAACAGCATTTTAGTATTTTTTTTAGCAACTATGAGCTAACTTAAGCCTTTGTAAAATTGATTATTTATTAACTATGTTCTTGGTGCCCGGTAATGTTAGTCATTTAGTGATCCTAGGAACTGTTCTGTTGAAGTTTACAGAAGAGAGCGGGGTAAATGGGGTTCTACCTTCACAAGGTTTACAGTCTGGTAGGCAAGATAGATATTAAGCAAACAATCACCAAAAAAAGGTTATGAGTTTCATGAAGAGAGAGGGACCTAAGGCTTAAGGGGACTTTAGAGGGAGATTGAATCCAAATTAGGGGGCCTAGGTTCTGTAGGAACATGTAGGGAGAATGAATCTAAATCAGGGATCAGGGAAGACCTGAACGATAAGTAGGATTTCGTCAAGTGAAGAGTATAAGGGTAGGAGGAAGAGTGTTCCAATGAGAGGAGAAAGTATATTCTAGGTCTCAGAAATGAGCAAAATAAATAGAGCAGCAAGTGTCAGGTGAGGGGAGTGAGGAATGAAATCAGGGAACCAGGTCTAGCCATGTTAAGGAAGGAAGGACAATGGAAGGCTTTTTAGAGGCTTTAAGCAGAGAAGACATTAATGGCACTGTCGAAAACACTAAATTTATGATTTAAACGTGGCAATTCATGTGGCCTTCCTAGTTCTAAATTTTCTCCTCTTTAGAGGAGAGACTTAAGTGGGCCCTTTCAGATCAAAGATTTTGAATGTGAGTGTAAACATCCTGAGAGTCTCATGTCTAGGAAGAGGTCACACAGTATTTCTCATCTTCTCTGTGCTGATTTTTTTTTTTCTTTTTTCTTTTTTCCTTTCAGATTGGAATGTAAATTTTGTTGTGGAGTATATTTTAGTTAGTATTTTACTACATTGAAAAAACTATAATGATTCCTATGATGTGGTGGTCTTTTCTAAAATATAAGTTGGTCATTATAAAGGTAGTACAGATGCATAATGGAAAAATTTTTGAATGTGGAAAATGAATGAGAAGGGAATCCAAATGATGTCTGCCACAATATAAAAGCACTTGGAGTGTACTGAGCGGAGGGTTCAGGCTGGTCAGACTGACCTGAAGTTCTATGGCAAGGGAAATAGTGCTTGCTGGACCAGGGAAATATTGAAGGTGTGGTAATAGTCCTCCAATTTCTGAAGCACTATTGTATGGAAGTTGGAATAAAAGGCAGACTCCTGGTTAATGTGTACAGTTTGCTCAGACGTGGTAGAAACAAAACTTACAATTAGAACAGTTCACCTGAAAGTTAGTAAGTTCCTCTGAATGCCTATAGGTGTTTAGTCAATTACTACATTTGTTTAAGGCGTATGCAGTCACTTAGGGATATTACTGAGGGGGTTCCAGCATCAGGTAGGAAGTTAAACTATATGAACTTTGACTCCATAATTAAGAGTTTTATTTTGGAATCTTAATTCATTACATATTATGATGAACACGTAATTGATTTGAAGAATAATTTAATACCTGTTTGAGAAAGAAAAGTCATGCTAGGTGTCTTGACTTTAAAGAGATGCCAGAAGTTTATAACTTATTTCTTAGTATGTTATTTTTAGATGTATAGTTCAGTGGCATTAATAATTCTATTGTATGTATGCAACTATATGAACATGGTTCGTTTCTCCATTCATCTGTTGGACATGTGGATTATTTCCATGTTTTGGCTATTTTGAATAATGCTGCAATGAGCATGAGTGTACAAGTATGGGTTTGAGTCCTGGCTTTCAGTTCTTTGGGGTGTATGTATACCTAGGTGTTGAATGGCCTGCTGATATGATAAAATTCTGTCTTTAATTTGTGAAGGAACAGCCATTCTGTTTTCCACGGTAACTGAACCACTTTACATTCCCACTACCAATGTACGAAAGTTGTAATTTTTCTGCTGACTCCCTAACATTACCACTTTTCTGTTTTTTTTGTGTTTCTGTTTTTGGTTTGTTTTTATTTTAACCATCCTAGTGGGTGTGAAGTAGTATCTCATTGTGGTTCTGATTTGCATTTCCTTGTGATAACTAATGATGCTGAGCATTTTTCATGTGCTTATTAGCCAGTTACGTATCTTCTTTGGAGAAATGTCTACTCAAATCCTTTGCCCATTTTTTCAGGCCACACCCACAACATATGAGTTCCTAGGCCAGGGATTGAACCCGTACCATAGCAGCAACCCAAGCCACTGCAGTGACCATAGTGGATCCTTAGCCTGCTGCACCACAAGAGAACTCCCCTCTGCCCATTTTTAACTGGGTCTTTTGTTTTGTTGAATTGTAAGAGTTCTTTATTACTCTGGATATCAAACCCTTATCAGATAATATGATTTGCAAATATTTTCTCCCATTCTATAGATTGTCTTTTGATTTTCTTGATGTTCTTTGCACAAAAGTTGTGAATTTTTATGAAATCCAACTTACTTTTTTTGTTCTTGTGTCAAAGATATTTTTACCTGACATAAAGCACCATAAATTTCATAAAAATGTTTAAAAAGGCAAGTCTTTATGTAACATTATTAATAGTAAGAGTTCAAATTGTTCAGCTAAATACATGCAAAATAATATAGTAGCTAATTTGTATGAGCAGATTTGTATGAGCTGAGTCATTTTGTTACCTTCTCTAAACTTTACCTTCCCATAAAAAACAGTTCCCATTTACCTATGAAAGATGTTTTGAGATTTTGAATTGGTGCTTATAAAATCTGAGAATGTGCTTGTAAGACTGGCAGTAAATTTTGTGAGCATATTATCTGCTTAGTAATGACATCATATGTCTTACTAGATTTCAAGATGTTGAAAACAGCCCATTCAAATACTTCTATTATGTAATTGAATCACATTTATTGATATAAAAATCAAAGCTCCCTTGGTACTCCTATGATTCTTCTAATCTGCTGAATGTAGAGACACATGACTGAACAGTAATGCATTCAGTCATGAACTGCTCCCAGGTATCTTCCAGGTCAGGCTTCCAGGTATACTGCTTCCAGGTATCAGACTGCTTGTTTTGATGTATAGAATGAAGGTACAGATGACTCTGGAGACAGTGATTTTTAATCTCCTTCTAGAACCAGATATATTTTATTCCATATATCCTAGTTTTCTTCCTGAGACTTCCATGTTGTGCCATCTAGGCTCAAAATAATACAAGTAGCCCTGCTCAGTTTGGAAACTTCCTGTTACTGGTGTTTTTGGCAGTGTTACAGTAGTTCCTAACCTTGTTAGCCCCATGTTTGCTTTATAGGCCAGATGAGTAAATAGGTAAGATTTGATTTTTACTTCTGAAAATTTAAAGTATAAATTGAGTTGGGTAAGCATTTATGCTGTCATGCACTTTTTGATATAAGATAAAAAATATGAAAGATTGGTCAGTGGCATTGTCCATGGCTGGCTGGCAGGTGTTCATGACATACAAGCCATATGCTCCACATCCACACAGAACAGATGAATGTGTTCTGTTCTGTAGATTTTACTACTTTTCTCTGCCAATAGCCTCTTAAATTTATCTCACAAAAGGGACAAGGCAAGAGAATATGAATAGACCAGCTCACATCTATTGACCTGGAGAGGTAACCCAATGGATTGGATACTTGTTTCATCCTTATGCACGCTGGAGCTGTACAGTGATAAGTGGCAAGTGTGTATCACGCCTAGTTACAGGAGATATCATAAAAACCGAATACACGGTCTTTGATCTCAAGAAGTTTCCGTATTCTCAGAAAAGAACACACCCACATCTAGAAATGCCTTGAAAGCAAAGTATAAACAAGTACAGATGAGTAGAACACAAACTGAATGTGTTGTCTAATCAGATAAGTTTATTTCTTATGGAAAATGCATGTCGTCTAAGAGATAAGTCATGTCAGTGAAAATTAAGTCATGTCAGTGAAAATGTGAATTCCAGTCTCTTCTACCATTTTCAGATAAAGGATTCATTTAGCAGTAACATTTATCTCATATGTTTGTGGTCCATACGGTTTGAAATTTTTAAACCTGTGAATAGGTTCCCAAGGAAAATAATGAAAATAATTAAAATGTGTGCCATTTCAATGACATCAGCTTCTTCCTGCTATCATTTCCATTGTCCTCTGTAAGGACATTATACTCAGTAGGCAGCACAATAATTCAGAGTTTAATTATTGCCTAGCACTTTGTGAAAGCTTTGTCTCTATTATATATGACAGAGTGTACCATTGGCTTTAAGTAAAGGTGTCTATTCATAGTCTGCTCTGCATGCTTATTTACAAGAGCCATGTGATAAAACCATAGATGTATAAGGATTTTGGCTCTTTCCCCAGAGGTTTTGACACGCACATCATTGCCATGTAAGTAAGCAGTGCTTAGAGCTTATGTTTCTAGAGACAAAAGGTTTGTCTCTGTGGACGCTTAGTTAGGACAAGTAGCTTCTCTTGTTTTGCCTGAAGAACAACATACCTGTTTTTGTGATAGAATCTTCCTAAAGATGTGAATGTCTATTACACCCTTTCTTTATGGACTTTGTACAAAGCTTATTAACCCTATCACTTCCATAGGGTTAATAACTGCCTTCTTATTTCCACCTCTCTCCTAGTTGATTACCTGTCACCATTCTTTTTAAAATCAGGGGACAGGTAAGAAAGTACCTAGCTTCTCTATGTAAATGAGATGTCCACAGAAGATTTTCCTACTATTTAGCTATTTTAATGTTTCATTGGCGAATTATAGGAAAAATTAAAAAGACAAAATTTTACTTAGCTCTATTTTAATGCCAGTAATTGTTTGAAGTGAAATACTGGTGATTCATTGATTCAGAAAATAAGTATTGACACCTGAAAGACAGACACAAGTTACAAAGTTCCAAATAACTTTCTGGAACATTCTTTCAATATGTAAATTTCAGATATGTACTAGGGAGCAGGATAGATTTCCCAACATATTTTATCTGTAAAGAATCTTAACTATTGAGGAGTTCCCGTCGTGGCTCGGTGGTTAACAAATCCGACTAGGAACCATGAGGTTGCGGGTTCGATCCCTGGCTTTGCTCAGTGGGTTAAGAATCTGGCTTTGCTGTGAGCTGTGATATAGGTTGCAAATGAGGCTCAGATCCCGTGTTGCTGTGGCTCTGGCATAGGCCTGTGGCTACAGCTCCAATTCGACCTGGAGGGAGCGGCCCAAGAAATGGCAAAAAGTCAAAAAAAAAAAAATCTTAAATATTGAAAACTAACAGAAGTTGCATAAATTTTTCTGTGATTAGATAAGAACATTCTTATTACTGGTCTGCAAACAGTTCAGAAACAGAGCTGCTGCCTCAGAGACTTCACAGTAAACCAGTGTTGAGTGGTGAACTCCATTCTTCATTTCCTAAAATGTGATTGTGCTGTCCTAAAATCCAGTGGTTTTCTCACGTGCAGTCCAAGATTCTCTGAGAGGTCTAGCCAGTAGGATGGCTCTGCTATTCTCTTAAGCTGCTTCCATCTATGAGTCCAAGGACTTGTTGGAGCTCTTGCCACCTCACTGTCAATAAAAGAAAGGAAAAGGGTAGCAAACCCCTGCCCCTTTAAGAGCACTAGTACAAAATGGCATACGTCACATTCACTTAACAGCCAGACTTAGTCGTATGGACTTATCAAGCTTTGGGCGAGGCTGGGAAAGATCATCTTTAGATAGGTATCCATGACGCCAGTTGAAACTCAGAAAGCGTTTATCATAAGCTTATTTGTGAGCTTATATATCCATTACCACATCCAGTTTTAGAATATTTCTATCACCCCAAAAATTCCCTCATCATCGTTTTCAGTCAGTCTCCTTCTCATCCCTAGACCTAATCAATTTTAATGTACTTTATGGGTTTTTTTTTCTTTTTTTGTTGTTGTTGCTGTTTTGCTTTTTATTTTTATTTATTTATTGTCTTTTTGGTCTCTTTAGGGCCACACCCGCAGCATATGGAAGTTCCCAGGCTAGAGGTCGAATCAGAGCTGTAGCCACCGGCCTGCACCACAGCCACAGTAACATCAGATCTGAGCCACATCTGCAACCTATACCACAGCTCATGGCAACGCCGGATCCTTAACCCACTGAGCGAGGCCAGGGATCGAACCCGTGTCCTCATGGAATCTAGTCAGGTTCGTTAACCCCCGAGCCACGGTGGGAACTCCTGTTTTGCTTTTTAGGGCCCCATCTGCAGCATATGGAAGTTCCCGGTCTAGGGGTTGAATCGGAGCTATAGCTGCTGGCCTGCACCACAGCCACAGCAGTGCCAGATCCAAGCAGCCTGCACCACAGCGCACGGCAACACTGGATCCTTAACCCACTGATTGAGGCCAGGGATCAAACCCGCATCCTCATGGAACTAGTCGGGTTTATTACCGCTGAGCCACAATGGCGACTCCTAGTTTATGTTTTTATAGATTAGCCTTCTCTGTTAATTTTATATAAATGGAATTAAACAATGTATAGTATTTTGTACCTAGCTTCTTAGCATTATGATTTTTGAAGTTCACCTGTGCTACTGTATATATCCTTATTTGTTCCCATTTGTTGCATGATAGTATTCCATTGTATGGATAGCTTTTATTTTGTTATCCGTTTACTAGTTGGTGGACTTTTTATTTGCTTCAGTTTTTAGCGACTATGAGTAATGTTTCTATGAACATGCATATACAAGTTTTCGTATGAACATGTTTTCATTTCTTTTGGGTAGATGCCTTGGAGTGGAATTGCTGAGTTGTACAGTAAGTCTGTGCTTAATTTTTTAAGAAACTGCCAAACTGTTTACTAGAGTCACTCTAACATTTTACATTCCCACCAAGAGTATCCAAGAATTCTAATTTCTCCATTTCTTCAAGAGCACCTAATGTTATTAGTCTTTTGCCTTGTAGACCATGCTAGTGGGTGTGTAGTAGTAGGTCATTTGCGGTTTTTATTTACAGTTTCCCAATGATGTTGAGCATCTTCTCATGTCCTTATTAGCTACTTGTATTTCTTCCTTGGTAAAATGTCTATCCAGAGATTTTGCCTATTTTTTTAATTAGGCTATTTTGTCTTATTGAATTATAAGAGTTCTTTATATGCTCTGGGTATAAGTCCTTTATTAGGTATATGATTTATAACTACTTTCTCCCGATTTATGGCTTTTCTTTTTACTTTCTTAATGATATCTTTTGAAGAGCAAAAGTTTTTAATTTACCATTTTTTTCTTTTCTTAATTATGCCTTAGATGTCATATCTAAGAAATCGTTCCTTAATCTAACACAAAGATTTATTCCTTAGGTTTTCTTCTAAATGTTTTTTGTTTTAGCTCTTACATTTAAGTCTACAATTAGTTTTGCTTTCATTTGGGGGGTGGATATGGTGTGAGATAAAGAGTCTATATACATTTTTTCCCACATAAGGTTGTCCATTGTTCCAGCATCATTTGTTGAAATTTGTTGGAATTTGTTAAAACTCAATTTACTGTAAATGTAAGAGTTTGTTTCCAGACTTTCACTTCTACTCCATTAATCTGTATTCTATCTATCCCCACCTGGCTAGATTTTTTTTTTTTTTCTTTTGACTTTGTCTAGAAAGTCCCTGGCTAGATTTTTAGGACTTTGACAGTACTGTTTTTGAACTAGGCCTCTTGCTTTGTCATTTAGTCTAGTCAGTGATGGGACCAAAAATGACCTGGTAACCCTTGAACAGCACTGAAAAGAGTGATACAGGAGCTCAGCAAAGCTTTATATTCACAGGCTAGATGTAAGTCTGGAAGGCAAAAAGGTGAAAACATTTTCCAAAAAAGGCAAAACAATTTATAGTCACAAAAATATCATATTTGTTGTACTAAAATACAGGTTAACAAACAGACCCAAACAGTGGCTTAAACAAGGAGGACATTCACATTCTTTTCAGTATCAATTTGAGTACATGCAGACCAAATTGAAGACTTTTTTTTTTGGCCTTTTCAGGGCTGCATCCATGGCATATGGAGGGTTCCAGGCTAGGGGTCTAATCGGAGCTGTAGTTGCTGGCCTACACCACAGCCACAGCAACACTGGATCCAAGCCTGCATCTGTAACCTACACCACAGCTCAGGGCAAGGCCAGATCCTTAACCCACTGAGCAAGGCCAGGGATCAAACCTGCATCCTCATGAACGCTAGTCAGATTCATTTCCGCTGAGTCACGATGGCAACTCCCAAATTTGAGAGTCTTTTGCTGTCTTCTTGCTCTCCAGTCTTCAGGGATGTTCTCCTCATCTTCATGGTCAAATATACTCACCACCACATTTTCTAGGTTCATATTCCAATTGGAGGGAAAGGGGAAAAAATGGGAAAGGGAAAGCATACCCATTTCTTTGAAGGAAGCTTCACTTAACTGATTTTACTCATTTCATTGGCCACAGCTTATCACTGGCCCTACCTAGATGCAAAGGAGGTTTTGAAGCATGATCTTTAGTCAAAGGCCATGTACCCAGCTAAAAATACATTACTAAAAAAGAAGGAGAGAGTGCATACCTAGAGGCGATTAGCAAGTCATACCTCCAATTAGATTTACATTGTGTATAGTCATATATAGTTACATTTATACATATATCAGAAGATGGACATTGAGCAGGTACATTTGAGGCACTGTTGTGGGAATTGTAAATTCTGTCCTCAGGTACCTGAAATGGGATGACTCAAAGATAGGGCTCAGCTGGGTTTGTTGAAGGAACCACCTTCTGGGCTTCCTCGCAGCATGGAGACCTGAGTATCTTACAAGGCTGCCCAGGGCTCCAGAGGCTGGTGTTTTTTAAGAACAAGGTTTTATCTTATGGAATGATTGGAAGATTTTAGTGAAGTAAAAAGTTAAGAATTATTTTAAAAATTGAATACATAAAAAGTGTTAAGTAGAGTTATAAAAGTTTCTTTGAGGCTACCAGGACACTAAAAGTGCCATTTATCGAGTGCATAGTATATGCCAAGCATTGCTCCATAAACATTTTTGTGGATTATCTCATTTATTCTTCACAGCAATCTTATGCAGAAACCCAGGCTTAGAAAGGATAGTCAACTTGTCCAGGTTATAATGCTGCTAAGTGGCTCAACTGTGACTCAAAACATATTTAACTCCAAAGTTTGTGGCTCAACTACTGTTATGGGCTGAATTGTGTCTCCCTCCCAGTTCCTCAAACTCATATCTTTTGAGTCCTAACCACCCCCTTGCCGAGTATCTCAGAATGTAGCTGTATTTGGAGAAAGGATCTTTAAAGATAAGGTAATTAAGGTTAAATGAGGTCTTTGGAGTGGACCCTAGTCTAATATGACTGGTATCCTTATACAAGATTATATAGACAATCTTGGTGGGGGGGGGGGTGCATGCGTGTGTGTGTGTGTGTGTGTGTGTGTGTGTGTGTGTGTGTGTGTGTGTGTGTTTTGCCTCTCCAGTGAGCTTCCTATAGATCCTTTTGAATCATCTCTGGTTAGAAAAATGTAATGTGATGTCATCCTCATTGCAGGTGAGCACTAAATGCATACAAACTGAATTGTGATTTTCAGATTTAGCTATTGTGAGTACATTTACCCTCTCAGCTCCACTGTTGAAACACTGCTGAAATCAATATGGGAAAGGACATTTTCTGTCAGTACTTACACTTTTTTGGGGGGGGGGTCTCGATCAGAAGGACTTAGGCCCCCCCATGAGCGGCGCTGGGGAGATAAGTGCTTATACTTTTGAGTAAGAATAGTTTTGAGGCATTCACTTCGTTCCTCAATTTTTAAAAGTACTAATTTTTTTTCCTGACGTATTCTTTAGATACTGCTCTCTCTCAGCACTGCTTTCTCACCATGGAATTTAAGAACATGATCTACTCAGAGTTCCCTTGTGGCACAGCAGGTTAAGCTCCAGTGTTGTCACTGCAGTGGCTTGGGTCACTGCTGTGCCATGGGCTTGGGGGAAAAAAAGGAACATGATCTACTCTTGTACTGGGAGAGGAATGTTTCTGAATAAGGACCAGGCTTTTGATCATTTTGTGAGATTTCTTGGTCTCCTCCAGCTGAAAAATCAAATGACGATATTATTTCTAAAACTGGAACACAGGAATGTTACTCACATCTCAAAAATACTAAAACTTTTTGTTTTAGTATTTTTTAAAAAACAGCATAATTCTTAAAGTATAGGCTCTGTCTGGGTTCAGATCTTTTCTTTTTAAAAAAAATTTTTATTATAGTTGATTTACAAGGTTCCATCAGTTTCTGCTGTACGGCAAAGTGATCCAATCTTACATATATATATATGCATATGTATATATTATTTTTCTCACATTATCCTCCATCATGTTCCATCACAAGTGACTCTACATAGTTCCCTGTGCTATACAGCAGGATCTCATTGCTTATCCACTCCAAATGCAATAGTGTGCATCTACTAACCCCAGACTCCTCGTCCATCCTACTCCCTCCCCCTCTTCCTTGGCAACCACAAGCCTGTTCTCCATGTCCATGCGTTTTGTTTTGTTTTTTCCTCTGTAGATAGGTTCATTTGTGCCATATATTCGATTCCAGATATAAGTGATATTATATGGTGTTTGTCTTTCTCTTTGGGTTCAAATCCTTTCTGTGCCACTTACCAGCTGTGTGACTTGGCAAATCAACTTAACTTTGTTGTAGTTCAGTTTTCTGTTCTGTAAAATGTGGACAATAATAGAATATGTCCATGCAGTTGTGAGAATTAAATAATATAGAACATGTTATATGCTTACAACAGCATGTGGCACATTGGAAAGGCTCAGTTAATGCCAGTCGTTATTGTCATTACCGTTACTTATTGGAGATTTGGATATTAGAAACAACCGAAATAACATCTAAGACTGATGCTTTGCGTAAAGCCTAGCAGGTATTCATTGAGTGTTTGTTAGTTAATACTTAAAAACATATCAAGTGCATAGAAACCCTTATTTAATAGGTGACTCTTTTCAAAGACATCAACAGGTTTTATTTATTTTTTTTTTTTGTCTTTTTTGTCTTTTGTTGTTGTTGCTATTTCTTGGGCCGCTCCCTTGGCATATGGAGGTTCCCATGCTAGGGGTTGAATCGGAGCTGTAGCCACCGGCCTACGCCAGAGCCACAGCAACGCGGGATCCGAGCCGCGTCTGCAACCTACACCACAGCTCACGGCAACGCCGGATCGTTAACCCACTGAGCAAGAGCAGGGACCGAACCCGCAACCTCATGGTTCCTAGTGGGATTCATTAACCACTGCGCCACGACGGGAACTCCCAACAGGTTTTAAAGAGTTGGTTTATTTTAAGTATATGATATGTCGCCACGATTTTGAGTTTCAGTGCTGAATTCTGCTAGAATCTCCCCAGTTAACAGGTTCAAAGCCTTGCCCTTGGTACCATGTCTGTATAAATAATATATGGTCAAATAACATAATAATGTTAATCATAAGAGTATATTTTGCATCAACATAATTTCAAAATCAGTTGCTTAATTGTAGGCTTTGTCACCTCTAATGTTTAATCAAAGAATTATTTAGTCAAAAGTTACTTTGCCAAGTGGTTTCTCTGGGAGATGCAAACATGACTGAGTTATGACACTCGTGTCAGAGGGACGTAAAGCTTCTAGGGGGCTCGCTTTCAAACTACAATCCAGAGTCAGTTTCATAAGAAAGAAATCTGGGAAAGGGGAAAGAACATCTATCATTGCAGAATCCAGAGGGAGGGCTTTATAGAAATGACATTTAGGGAGAGCTGTAAACAATGACCTTGCTTTTCCTTTCGAGGAAATGTAGGGGAGTGAGTTTTTGTTTCCACTCCTAAACTTACCCTGTATATTTTCTCCAGGCTCATGAAAAAAAATTCTGTCCCCCTGCTATTCAACATGAATTTTTTCAACCTTGTTGGTAGTCGGCTCCCTTCCCATCTCCCTCAGGCCTCACACCAAGGGAAAATCTCAATTGGCAGAACAGCTCCAACTTCTTCTGGTGACTCTTTACTTAAACCTGGGACAGGTTATCTCTCTCCTACAAAGAAAAGTGGTCAGGAAGTTCTTGGGCTGCCTCATACTGATACCACCTCTCTCACTCCCCTTCCCTTAAAGATAAACTCCATAAATGAAGAGTTTATACTTGTCTTGACTTTTTCTGCACAGTTGGGAAAAAACGTTATTTTTCATCACGATTTATAGTTGCCCATTGAACAACATGGAGTTTAGAGATACCAGACCCTCTGTGCGGTTAGAAATCCATCATGGCTCAGTGGTTAACAAACCCAACAAGTATCCATGAGGACAAGGGTTCGACCCCTGGCCTTGCTCAGTGGGTTAAGGATCTGGCATTGCCGTGAGCTATGGCGTAAGTCACAGATGTGGCTCAGGTCCCACGTTTCTGGAGCTATGGCGTAGGCCAGCAGCTACAGCTCTGATTCAATGCCTAGCTTGGTAACTTCCATATGCTACAGGTGAGGCCCTAAAAAGGCAAAAGACAAAAAAAATGAAATCCATAGATACCCTGCAGTTGGTCTTCCATTTACACCCTTTAGCCATGGTTCCACACCTGCACGTTCAACCACCGTGGATCATGTAGTCCTGTAGTATTTACTGTTGAAAAAACCTGCTAACAGTTGAACCCGCACAGTTCAAACCCATGTCCAAGAGTCAATTATATTTCAAAAACAAAATTATAGAGTAAATATCCAGGTATTTGTTCCCCAGTTAAAAAATAGTAATGTTTTACCATATTTATTTGAGATCATATTTTAAGAAATGCATATTTTAAACAATGCAAATATAAACACTTATCTACCTTCAATTGTTTTATCCTCCCTTATTCTAGAAGTTTCTACCACCCTAAAATTGGTGTGTATTCATCTCATTAACTTTTTCATACTTTTAATACATTATATTTAATAAGAGCTAATAGTTATGTGGCACCTACTATGTACCAGGTACTGTTCTAAGCATGGCATATATAACATTAGTCAGGATTCTACGGAGAATTAGAGCCAATAGAATACAAAGAGAGTAGAGAGAAATTTATTTTAAGGAATTAACTTAGCGATCATAGGGGCTGGCAAATCTGTAGGGCAGGGTGGCATGCCAGAAACTGAGCTAAGAGTTGGTGTTGAGTCTTGAGTTTGAATTCTGCGGGGCAGCAGGCTAAAAACTGGATTAGGATTTCTGTGTTGTAATCTTGAGGAGATTGATGGGATGAGACTCACCCACATTGAGAGTAGTCTGTTCTGCTGTAACGCTACTCATTTAAATGTTAATCTCATAGCAACATCTGCATTGGTGTTTGACCAAACATCACCACCGTGTACCAAATTGACACATAACATTAACCGTCTTACATATTAACTGCCTTAATCATAATATCCTATACACAGTTATTGTTCTCATTTTTAGTTGAGGAAACTGAGGCACAGAGAGGTAAGTGACCTGCTCAAGGTCACACAGGTACCAGGTGGTAGAACCAGAATTCCAACTCAGGAAGCCTGCCTTCAGAATCCCTATACTCTATATACTGTGCTGCTTCTTCATAAATAATAAATACTATGTTTCATTACAAAAATCATCTTATTGCATAAATGATTTTATACTGTACTTATTCTTTTTAAGCTTACTTTTCCCACTTAGTATTGATTTTGAGATGTGCCTGTGTAATCACATGTACGTCTGCTAGCAATTCATTGTACAACTATAATACAGTTTGTTTATTCATTTTCTTATTTATAGACATTTAGTTATTTCCGGTTTTTGCTATTGTAAATAATATTCCCCTAGACACTCTTGTATAGATCTCTTTGTGCACCTGATCAAGAGTTTTTCTAGCATGTAGACTGCAAAGTGGAGTTGTTAGACTGCAGGACATGTACAACTTCAACTTTAGACATTGCCACCTTGTTCTCAAAAATAGTTATTCCAGGAATTCATACTGTGGCAAAAGTGGGTTAATAATCTGGCTTGTCTCTATAGAGGCATCAATTCAACGCCCAGTGCTGTGGGTTAAGGATCTGGCATTACTGCAACTGTGGTGTAGGTTGCAGCTGTGGCTTGGATTTGATCCCTGGCCCAGGAACTTCCATATGCCTTGGGGTGGCTGAAAAAAGGAAAAAAAAAAAAGTGGTTATTCCAATTTATACTCCAGCAACATTGTCTGAATTCCTCATTCCTTACATCATCACTTGCACTTGGTATATCTTTAGATTTTTTAATTTTTTGCCAGTTTTATATCTATGAATAAAATATCTCTGTATGCCTTAAACTTCCTCAGTTAAGCTGGGTAGGGGAAGAAAGGAGAAAAGGATAGCCCCTTGTCGTTTCCTCATTTCCCTCATGACTAGTGAGATGGTGCCTTTTTTTGTGTATTTGATGTCTCTCCTTGTCTTTGAATTGCTTATTCACATCATTTTCGCATTTATTTAATAGATTGTCTTTTTTCTACTGGCTTATGTAGGTATTTATGTATTAATCCTTTACTGGTTATATTTGTTATACACATCTTTCAGGGTTTTTTTTTTTATGAACATTGTGGTGTGTTTTTCTTTAGCAAAATTTTTATTTAAGGAGTTAAGCTTCATTCATTCAATATCATTGAATGCTTACTATGTGTCCGGCACCGTTATATTCTGGGAATATGATATTAGTAAATAAAGGAGGCAAAATGTAAAACTTACATTTACATGAGGACAGGTAATAAACATAATAACTAAGTAAAAAAATACAGTGTATTAGAAGTCCTATTTATGCATGGGCCTGTCTTAGGATCTTTAATTCTGTTCCATTGGTTCATGTGTTTATTCTTGAGCTGTTAAGACACAGTTTCAATTAATAAAACTTATGATAAATCTTTGATATCTAAGAGGGGCATCTGCCTCTTCCTTTGTTTTTATTTAAAATTTGATCATTATTGGTCCTTTTCAATATGAACTTTTTTGGTTAGGTTATCAAGGCTCATATAAACAAATCTTTTGGGATATTAACTGTAATTGTGATTGGAAGAGTTGATATATTAATACTGTTCAATCTTGCTATCTATCTTACTTAGGCCTTCTTTTAAGCTTTGTTTGTTTGTTTCTTTTTGGGATTTTTTGGTCTTTTTAGGGCCACACCTGTGGCATATGAAAGTTCCCAAGCTAGCAGTCAAATTGGAGCTGCAGCCGCTGGCCTACACCACAGCCACAGCCAACACCGGATCCAAGCTCTGTCTCTGACCTACACCACAGCTCATGGCAACGCCAGATCCTTAACCCAATGAGTGAAGCCAGGGATCAAACCTGGCAGACTCATGGATGCTAGTCAGGTTCATTACCACAGAGCCATGATAGGAACTTCCAGCTTTTTTTTTTTTTTTTTAATTGAAGTATAGTTGATTTATAGTGTGCTAATTTCTACTATATAGCAAACTGATTAAGTTATACATATATATATTTGGTTTTATTTTAAGTTCTTTTTTTTTTTTTTTTTCTTTTGGTTGGATTTATTCCCAAAGACCTTTTAGTTTTTGTGGCAAGGATGAACAGGCTTAATTTTTATTTTTTTATTGTTTGTTGCTAGTATAAAGACATACTATTGATTTTGTAAATTGACCTTGTGCCTAATAAACTTGGTAAAATATCTAAACAGTTTTATTCTTTAAAAATTTTTTTTATTGAAATATACTTTAAAAAGTTTTTTGTTTGTTTGCTTTTTTTGTTGTTTTTTCTTTTTTGACTACCACATGGCATATGGAGTTCCCAGGCCAGAGGTCAGATCCAAGCCACAGTTGCTGTGGGAGTGCTGAATCCTTTAACCCACCATGCTGAGCCAGGGATTAAACCTACATCCTGGTGCTGCAGAGGTGCTGCCAATCCTATTGTGCCACAGTGGGAACTCCTAGTTTCTTTCCTTTTTTTTTTTTTTGCCATTTCTTGGGCTTCTCCCGTGGCATATGGAGATTCCCAGGCTAGGGGTCTAATCGGAACTGTAGCCACCAGCCTACGCCAGAGCCACTGCAACACGGGATCCCAGCCCAGTCTGCAGCCTACGCCACAGCTCACGGTAACGCCAGGGATCGAACCCGTGACCTCATGGTTCCTAGTCGGATTCGTTAACCTCTGTGCCACAACAGGAACTCCAAATAGTTTCGAGTTTTATCCATAGATCATCTTAAACATTTCTAATTAAATGATTGGAATCATCTGTAAAAATGATAGATTTTTTTGTCTTCCTCTCTAACTTCTAAACCTTATATTTCTCCCTTTTTATTGCATTAGTAACAATTTCTAGTAATTGTTAAAAGAGCCATGATAATAAGCACCTTGTCTGGGTCCTGTTTTTAAAGGGACTGTTTCTAAAGTTTCATCATTAAATATTATGTTTACTCTAGGTTTTATATTGATAGCTTTTGTTGAGTTTGAAGTCCTTTCTATTACTAATTTGCTAAGGTTTTTTGTAAATTATTGATGTGTGTTTAATTTTATCAGTTTTGTTGTACATCTGTGTAGATGATTTTATAATTTTCTCCTTTAATCAAATATGTGAAATATGATATTTCTTCTTATTTAATAATATTTTAAAATAATTAGTAAAATGACGTGGTTCAGAATCCAGAATGTAAAACTGGACATATCCTCTAAACCTACTCTTCCTTTCACTTCAATGTTTCAAAGAATGGTACCATCCGGCCAAAAACTTAGGAGCTGGTCTAGGCATCACTCATAGCTACTGAGTGATCAAGTTCTGTTCATTTTCTGCTTTTTTTTTTTTTTTATTTTCCCACTTTACAGCAAGGGGGTCAGGTTATCCTTACATGTATACATTACAATTATATTTTTCCCCCCACCTCATTTTCTGCTTCTTAACATTGGTCCTCACCTCTTGATTCCTTTCTCATTGGCTGATCATTTTCCATGTTTTTTCCAGAGCACGAAATTCTCTTATTTAAATTCCTTCAGGAATTCCCTAATTCATAGTATCTATCTAGAAGTCTATCTAGAAGAGGTCTATCTAGAAGTCTGAGCTCTTTACTGTGCCCTCTGAGACCCTTCAGAATCAGGCCCTTCTCCAGCCTTGTGACCTATTTTTCATTCAACCACTTCCCGCTGGTTCCCCTGAGTTGGTTCTCCCTTGGAGCCTTTCTCAGTGTACCTCCTTTGTCCAGCTGTTCAGCACTAGCTTCTAGGCCCAAGACTCACATCCCTCTGTGATACTTGTCTTGACATGTACCCCATGCTGTTAATCTTTTGACAATTTATGATCTTTATTCACTTATGTATTGCATGGATGAACAACAGAACACAAGGCAGTAATTGAAATACAGGAGAAAGGGATTATGCAGAAAGAAAATAATATAAGCAAAAAGCCTATAAAGATTTAACTGTGACTGTTGATTTCATTATTTACCTTGAGCCCTTAGGGAACTCCAAAAAATGTTTGCAATGATTATCTAATATTGGCTGATGGAAATAGATTCTTTTTATCTGCAGTATTTTGCAACTTGGTTGCCATTTTTTCTTTCTGTCTTATCCAAGAGCTTTTTCTATGTTAAAAAAACAAACAAACAAACAAAAAAAAACCTCTTTCTTTTTTGGGGGAGATTTTCTTTTCAAGTCATTTATGCATTTAGTCAACAAATATCTGTTGAGTTCCTGCTGTGGGCATGGTCAGTGCTAGTGCTGGGACTAATTAGAGCTTGTCCCCACGTAGAGAGTCTGTCTGGCTAGTGAGGGATACAAACTTGTAAACAAACAAATGCAGCAGTGCTTTTGTATAGTTATCCTAATTCTCTCCTCATTTTTCCACTATGGCCCCTACCTTGTAAAAGAAGTCCTCTGCTTACTGGGGTTTTAACAGCTGTATTTGGTGAACAAGAGAGTAATTGGAAGTGATTGAGGATGGAGTGCTGGGAAGAAATTGTCTGAGAGTCTCCTACATTACTTATTGCCTCTTCCTGTTCCCCACTGTCAGTATTGAGGAAAGATTCTGTTCCTCAGACTGGTAAAAGGAAAATAGGAGTAGACTTTTGTGCTTTGATTAGATTAGAAATTAGAAATTTAAGAAGTGTGTTAATTCCTACTGATTGTAATGCAAAATTCATCAAGCTTGATTTTGTCATCGTTGAGTGATGATGTTCTTGGTAGTTATTTTCTTCATTTTCCATGTTGAGGAGAGGATAAGGAAAAATGTATCTCAAAGAACTAGGATCCAGAAATTGAAATATAATGGAATTCGGAGTTCCTATTGTAGCTCAGCCGTAGCGAACATGACTGGTATCCATGAGCCATGCAGGTGCGATTCCTGGCCTTGCTCAGTGGGTTAAGGATCTGGCGTTGCTGTGAGCTGCATCTACAACCTACACCACAGGCGCGGATCCTGTAGTTGCTGTGGCTGTGGTGTAGGCTGGCAGCTGCAGCTCAGATTCGATACCTAGCCTGGGAACTTCCATATGCTGTGGGTGTGGCCCTAAAAAGACCAAAAAAAAAAAAGGAAAGAAGAAAAGAAATATAATGGAATTCATCTGTAATAGAATTGTTTACAACGTAGGAACTGGGAACTAGAACCAACTTACTTTATAAGCCTTTATGTCCAACGTTTACTAATGTTTGCCCCATGGTATATCTGAATGTCATTGAAAATTGGTTATGTTATATTTGGGGTTGACTGCAGCTATTAAATATCTCTGATTATGACATTAGATGGTTGGAACTTCAGAGATAATTAGATTTCTAAACCAGTATTTTAAATGGAAGGGACTTAAACCCAGACCAAAATTTATTGTCATTGCTATAATTATACACAGAAGCTGTAATGATAAATGCATTTTTAAAATTAATTAATTAACTTTTCTTTTTAGGGCCACACACCCATGGCATATAGAAGTTCCCAGGCTAGGGGTCGAATCAGAGCTGTAGCCACCGGCCTATACCACAGACACAGCAATGCAACAGTCGAGCCATGTCTGCAGCCTACACCACAGCTCACCAGATCCTTAACCCCCTGAGCAAGGCCAGGGATCAAACCTGCATTCTCACGGATACTAGTCAGATTCGTTTCCACTGAGCCACGATGGAAACTCCAATAGCTGCATTTAAGACAACCTTTTAATTATGGAAAATTTTTGACATTCACAAAATTGAAGTATAGTTGATATTAGTAAAATATTAGTAAATCTACAATATTAGTTTGAGGTATACAGCATAGTGATTCAGTTTTTTTATAGATTATATACCACTAAAAGTTATTACAACATAATGGCTATAGTTCCCTGTGCTATACATATATCCTTTTTACTTATCTATTGTATACATCGCAGTTTGTATCTCTTAACCCTGTACTTCTAATTTGTCCCTCCCCACTTCCCTCTCCCCTCTGGCAAGCACTAGTTTGTTTTCGGGAAGACAGCTATTGTCATGTGTTTTACTCAGCTATATGTGAGTCTGTTTATTTTGCATATGTATTAATTTGTGTTGTGGAAATTATTAAATACACTCAAAAGTAGAGAGCAGAGTGCCATGAATATCCACGTCCCCATCACCCAGCTCCAGAAACCATCAATTTCCTGCTATTCTTGTTTCATTTCTCCTTCAACTTGTTTTGCTGGGGAATTAAAAATTTCAGACATGTTATTCATTCATCAATATTTAAGTATATATCTTAACAGATAAGAACTTTAAAATCATAACTCAAATATTGATATCATACCTAGTAAAATTAACAACAATCTTATAGTGGGTGCATTTTTGAAATTCAGATGAACATCAAACCACCAAAGCAAGTAAAGGAATTTGTCTGTTTCAACTAAGCAAGTGGGGATTTTTTTTTTTTTTTTTTCCTTTTTGGCTGCTTTGTGGCACATGGAGTTCCTGGGCCAGGGATCAGATCTGAGCCGCAGTTGAAACCTACTGCGGCAACACCAGATCCTTTAACCCACTGTGCCAGTCCAGGGATTGAACCTGTGTCCTGGCACTACAGAGACGCCGCCAGTCCCATTACCTCCTAGCGGGAACTCCATTATGTTTTTTTTTTTAAACCCAGTTTTAGTGAGATTTTATGGTGTTTGGGTTTGGTTTTAGCCAGAAACATTAAAAAAAAAAAAAAATCCCATCATCAACCCTTCTTGTTTTGTTTTTGTTTTTGTTTTTTTGCTTTTTTTAAGGCCGCACCTGCAGCATATGTGGGTTCTCAGGCGAGGAGTTGAATTGGAGCTATAGCTGCTGGCCTACACTAGAGCCACAGCAAAGCAGGATCCGAGCCACATCTGCAACCTATACCACAGCCCACGGCAACGCCAGATCCTTAACTCACTGAGAAAGGCCAAGGATCGAACCCACAACCTCACAGTTCTAGTCAGATTCTTTTCTGCTGTGCCACGATGGGAACTCCATCAACCCCTCTTTTAAAGCAGGGAGATAAAGCAAGCAATGTAGGTGTTTTTCATGCCTAATTTTGTTTATTCCCAGGATATTTCACAATGTGCTTGTACCTCCTCTGGGCCAGGCTCTAGGTAGTGGGAAAGAAAGTGTCCAGTGAAACTCAGTACTTTCTTATGTGATGAACATTTCACATTCCTTCTAAAGGAGAAAGGTGATGGGATGACTTTTGCACTATATTTTAAGAATAAAATTCAGAATCCCTAGTGCTAATGGTAAGACTGATATTCTCATACTCTGGTTCTAAGCCTGGCTTTGGATTCTCTGAATAAGGGAAGTCATTTCTTATGGCTTCTAACAGTTAATGCTTTTTTCGCTGATCCTGTTTCAGGGATTTTCTTTGAGCGGCTTTTCAAGCTTAATAGAAGCCAGTGCTTTGAGCCAAATCAAAGCTTCCTTCAGCCCTGGCAAGACTTATATATTTAAAAAAAAAAAATTCGGGAAGACAGCTATTGTCATGTGTTTTACTCAGCTATACTGAACCAAAATTAGCTGTCTCAGCCAATTGGAGTATTTATGAGGGACGGAGGAAGGCAGGGAATTTTTGTATCTGGGTAGCATATGTAGCTCTTTGCCTTAAAGTTGTGAGAGACTCTGATTAATTGGTAATCTGTAGTCATCTCAGGTTGTTATAAAATAAACTTATAGTACTTTAGATGTGCATTTACTACTCGCTATCAGTCCCCAAGGCACTGTATAAAGCAAAAAAGGTGACTCTATTATACCAGAATAGTATTTAACTTAAAAAACCCATGTAAATGTATTGTTTCTGATTACTTCTTGGTGGAGCCTGCAATCAGGTGGCAGAAGTACCACATGAAAGTACCACACGTTTTTCATCTGCCTCCCTTTTTGTGTCCAGGTGTATGCAGATTTTTAGATGTTCCTTCTTGCTATCCAGTTAAGACTTAAATTATAAGTCAGCATTCCTGAGACCGGTCATGGTTCTTTGGTGTGTGGTTATTTACCAGTCCAGTGCAGTTCTGAGCTATCCACACTCAAATTCTACTATTCAGCGTGCTCTGCATAATAGAAGAGTAGCCTGACAGAATTGGTAAACTAGAAAGGACCCAGAGAATGCATCAGGTATGTCTCCTTTCTCCAGGTAGTTTTATATCAGAACCACTCTGGAAGGTCAGTCCTTTTATTTAAAATTTCAAAGAGAGATATTTATCCATTTATTTCAAAGAATTGTTTAAAGATGAACTCCGAGCCAGACCCTGTGTTCAACCTCTGTCTTTAGACACCTTCAGTCTGGCATGGCTGCTCAGTCTTTCTTTAACTGTCATAACCTTGATATTTTTGAAGTGTACAAGCTTAATTACGTAGTAGAATGCCTCTCAGTTTGATTGTGTCTGATGGCTCTGCTGGTTCCTCATGATTAGATTTAGGGAATGCACTTTGACCAGACTATCATAGAGGTGGTGCTCCATTTTTCTCATTGTGTTTGTTCTATCAGATTTTGACTTGTGCCATTACTGGTGGTATTCATTTTGACCATTTGACTGACAGTGGTTCCTGCCAGATTCTTTGTGTAAAGTTGCTTTATTCCCCTGCATAACTAATAATATTTTTTAATGGGGAGGGATTTGAAATTGTGTAAATATCCCATTCCTAATCAAACCTTAAATTTATTTAACTTATATCTATATGGACTTGTGATTTCCTATTTAACATTCTATTCTGTTACCATCATTATTTTTTTAATGCTCATATTACCCCCTTTGTGGCCACTGGGAGCTCCTCCAAGATGACTTCTCTGTCCCTTTGACAAATTCCCGTTACTCTCTAGAGCATAACGTGCTTTTGAAACAGCAAGGTATTCCGGGCTCTTCTTGTGCTTTCCAGGCTCTAGCCTTGAAATCAGGTATTTATTTAAGTAGTGCTGGTTCACTTTAGTAGAGAATGATATTTAGAAACCGAAATCTTTGCAGTAGATATGCTCATCAAAGAGGTATCATTACAGAGTTCCCATTGTGGCTCAGTGGTAACAAACCCAACTAGTTAGTATCCATGAGGATAGGGATTCAATCCCTGGCCTTGCTCAGTGGGTTAAGGATGAGGCGTTGCCATCAGCTGCAGTGTAGGTTGCAGACGCAGCTCAGATCTGGTGTTGCTATGGCTGTGGTGTAGGCTAGCAGCTACAGCTCTGATTCAATCCCTAGCGTGGGAACAGAGGTATCACTGCTTCTAGGCCCCCTCAGCAGACAGAACTAGGGAATATGTACACATGTACACGCAACTACATTTCTCTAACTGTGTACCCCAAAACTCTGACTTTGGACCTCCACTTCCAACCCAGCACTACAGGGCTCATTCTAGCTTTCTCTCTTGGCATTATTATAATTACTTTCTCCGACACTGAGACATCTGGATCTCTAACTTATTCCATGAGTCCCCTCGTATGCACAAGTCTGTCTTTTCTGCTTTGTGTGGATGTCTTCCTCACTCCACTGGGGCTCTGACCCCCCAAGTCAGATTGCACCTCTCCGGTGGACATCTTCCACTTGGGCTACAACACATCCCTGCCTGGCTCCCTCTCTGTGTAAGCTCTCTTCACCCTTCACGGACACTCATGTCCCACACAGGGCCATCCTCTTGCATGGTTACCCTTCTCACTTCGCTTGGGCCCAGTCTACCTGCTCAAAGCCACCCTGAACTCTCTTTTCATCAGTTGGATACAAAAGGAAATTGGATAACTGATGAGAACTCAAGAATTTGCCCCAATGAGAGCAGACTAGAGCAGAGGTCCTCCAAGTGTGTTCTCTAGACCAGGAGTATCAGCATCACTTGGGAACTACTTAGATGTGCAAAATTTCCTTAGACCTGCTGAATCAGAGGCTCTGGGATTAGGGCCCCATAAGGTGAGCTTTAACAAGCCCTCCAGGAGGTTCTGATGCTCACTGGTGTTTGAGGCCCACTGCCCCAGGGAAGATAGATTATCTTCTTTGGTTATCACTTGCCTAATGAAGATTGCCGGGTTGTTGGGTGTGCCTGGGGATGGTGTTTAGGGTTTTGGAGGCGTTGCAGCATTTATGGGCTTGCATCTGGGTCAGACTGGAGTTTCTATCCAGTTCAATTCGCCGTCTGTGCTAAGCCCAGTCCTCTAGGGGAAATTATAAAATTGTCAAAGAATTAAACCTTATTTTGTCTTTTTGGTTTCGAAGTCTTTTTATTAAAGCCTAACAGAAACACTTAAAGCAGGGATCAGGAATGGTAGCAGCAATATCAAAGCAATGGAGTTTGTAGGTTTTTTTTTTTTTTAATTTTTTAAGGTTACTTAACATATAAGAACATACAATGAATGAACTATTACTCTCCTGTACTAGCTCTGTTTTCTGCAGTCATCAAAAATACGCTTACACAATCCTTGTGCACTGTTGGTGTTATCACTATGAAAATATCTTTTTCTCTTGAATGGCATGAAAAAGTAAGCCCCCCAAAATTTATATTTATACTAATAGAGAACAAAGCATAGCCAGTTCAATATTTTGATCTTCGCCTCAAATGGATTATCAGAGAATCTGTTCTTTGCTTAGATTCCTGGACCAGATATATTCTGTATCCTTTAGCTTTTCTGTCAGCAAAAGGGGATAATTATAACAGTACCTGAATTAAAAATACTTTCAATTCATATTAAAGATTCCCTTAAATTAAAACTTATTCCCTTCTTAAAAGGTGACTCATATTTCTGATTTTTAATTTTCTTGGTTCTCAAAGAAGGCCTTTATTACTAATTTTTTCACAAACTATTTGTAAATGTTTCTGGGTTCTCTGTTCTCAGTTCAAGTGAATAATTGTTTTGAAAATATCTAAGTATAATATTTTTGATTTTTTTTTTCCGGACTAGAAACAACATAAATACATACCCATTCAAATTTACAAAGTCTAGGAGATAAAATAAATCACTTAATATGAACTTGGGCTTAATTTTGTCTGGTGTTCACATATTGGCATTTATGAATAATCTCTTGACAAGGTATGATAAGAAATCATTAACATTTAGAAAGGAAGTTTGAGAAACCTGATATTTCAAAGTTTGATACATAATTTTAAATTCAACATTTTTGTGAGATTCTCCTAAGAACCATGACCCTGTAATATTTTATAATTTTGCAAAAATCCTGATTATCAGCATGTGCCCTGTGCAGCTGAGGAAGAAACAAGTTGATGAGCCCAGTCTTTTCAGGATCCTGATTTCAACCTAACTTTGTTTCTGGCTGGAAAATGTTTCCAAAAAGAAATCCAGCCATTAATGCTGATGGTAGTATTTAGGAAGACTTGACGGCCAAGGGAATTATGAGTTTGATCAAGAAATGAGCAATTTGGATCAAGTTAAAGCATGCTTTAACTTGTCAAATTTCATAGTATGAACCTATGTCACAGTATAGTTTACACAGGCAGCAAAGTGCTTCATAAAACTATCTTAACTGTTATATTAGTAAAAATTTGCTTAAAAGAACGATGCAAGTTCCCTTGTGGTGCAGCAGGTTAAAGGTCCAGCATTGCCATGGCTGTGGGACAGATCACAACTGAAGCGTGGGTTTGATCCCTAGCCCAGGAACTTCCACAAAGAAAAAAGTATTTGCAGAGAACTGGATGGTGCCAGAATTTATCAATAACTTTGGTTCCATATTTATAGATTCACCTTGTGTCACTTTCATTTTTTCAACTATTATAACCTGCATTTTATAGCTTAAGTCATATGTTACATTATAAATGATTTTTTTTTCTTTCTTTCTTTTTTTTTCTTTTTAGGGCTGCACCCTCGGCATATGGAAGTTGCCAGGCTAGGGACTGAATGGAAGCTGCAGCTGCTGGCCTACGCCATAGCCACAGCAAACCAGATCCTTAACCCACTGAGCAAGGCCATGGATCAAACCTACATCCTCATGGATCCTAGTTAGGTTGCTTACCACTGAGCCACGATGGAAACTCCTATAAATGATATTTATAAAGTCTCAGGGCATCGCTCATGGACATCAAGGTCTATAGCAGTGAAGGATGGGCAAGGAGAGTGCCATGTTTTTGTTTGTTTGCTTTGCTCTTGGGAGCCGCACCTGCAGCATATGTAAGTTCCCAGGCTGGGGGTCACATTGGAGCTGCAGTTACCAGCCTATGCCGCAGCCATGGCAACACCAGATCCTTAACTTAGGGAGTGAGGCCATGACAGGAACTCCCCATTTTTTTCCTAAAGTTAATCTGAAATAGTAATATTTCATTTAAAAATTAGATACCTGGGAGTTCCTGTCGTGGCTCAGTGGTTAACGAATCTGACTAGGAACCATGAGGTTGCAGGTTCGATCCCTGGCCTTGCTCAGTGGGTTAAGGGTCCGGCATTGCTGTGAGCTGTGGTGTAGATCCCGTGTTGCTGTGGCTCTGGTGTAGCCGGCAGCTGCAGTTCCCATTCAGCCCCTAACCTGGGAACCTCCATATGCCGCAGGAGCGGCCCAAGAAATGGCAAAAAAAATAAAAATAAAAAATAAAAATAAATAAATTAGATACCTGGCAGTTAGAAACTGTCTTATTCATAAATATTGATATTACCAGTCCCTGGAGTTAGATCATAGGTTCTCAATACGTACTATTTGATGTAAACAGAATTAGACTTCCATTGAATCAACAATGAAAACCAGATATCCTAACTTGGAGCTCCTCCATAGTTTACTCTTAAATTCTTGTTGTGGAAATACCACCTTGGAGGTGGTGGTAAGAATAAGAAGCCCATCTAGGCCCCCAAAAATCTGTTCTAATATTTCTACTTATCTTGTTGGTTAATACTTTTAACATCATGCTGTTGAATTCCATTAGATGAGGTTCACATTTTTGTATTTGCCTGAGGCATGTGTGAATAGAAGCCAAGCTATAGGGAACGATTTGGAATAACAACCTCTCCAAAAAGAGTGAAAAAGTACCTCAGAGATAAAATTGAGTTACTGACATGTAAAACAAAAAGAATTATTTTTATGTCTTTCTCAACCTTCACCAATGTTTAAAAGGATTGCATTCATTTCAAATTATTGAAGAGAGTGTTTCCCCTTGAGCCAAAAGTTTATAACACAGATTTCCATCCATAAGTCACATCTATTCTAAAGCCCTTGGATGTAAAGGGGAAATGGATAGTCTGTAACAAGTTCTGGCCTGTCCTTTTCAATTACAGTAGTGGAAAAAAAAACAATGGGTTTACCTCTCCATTTGAACTCCAACCAAGGTGATTTGGATGTAATGCTGTGCGTTTATAGAATTCTTTACAAATGCTTGTGTCTAGATCTCCCACCAACTTCATTAGACTCGGTGTTCCAGCCTAGGTGTAGTTGACAGTCTTCCCATAGTTTCTGGTGATAAAATATGATTAAATCCTTTTTAAAAATTAAATTAGATCCCCCTCCCCCTCTCTCTCCTTTTCTGTGTCCTCACTCCGTTTAATTGGTTCCTCCATACCTTTCCACGTCTGCCGTCTGGAGGAGTTTATGACATCGATGACGTGGTGAAAACTCTTCATTTCTCTGCATATCCTGTCGCAGTCATTTATTTTAAAGATGATATATGATATTGGAATCATGAAAGACAGCAACAGACTAAACCTCAAAAGATCCCATTGAGTGTTCTTCCTCATGCTTGTTATGTAGTCACTTTCCCCCTTGAAAATTATTACAGTGGGGAATTTATTAGGGAAAACATCATTTAAAAATTTTAACAGCTGCTATAAACTGTCATTTGCAGCTCTCAGCTGACATTCAAACAGCTGCAGTCTGTGAGTGAGTTTTTGCTTTCAGCTGCCAGAGGTCTTTCAATTCCTGTTCCCATGGAAATGAGGAGGGCTAGATGGGTGGAAAGGAAGTGAGGGTTGAAATATACATTTCCCCATACCGTATATTTCTTGCCTCCTCACAGTTTCCGTGGAAATGGGAACATAAAGGCCATTCCACTCCAAGCTTTGGAGGAACAATCATTCATTGTAAATAGCAATATATGGACCTTAAACAGGCAAGGAAAAAAACTCACTAATCTCATGGCCTTTCCTTTACCTGTGTGGCCAAGCCTAATTGCAAACATATTCTTATTTGATCTACTCTGCACATAAAAATGATTTGATTAACTTTTAGAAAATTACTTTGATCTTACCTTTTTTCAAAAGGAGAATCGTCTTAGACCTACTCTTATTGATGGTCAAATATATATATGTGTTCAGCATTTAGTATGCATGATGTTTTTACTTTCTTTTTATGTCTTTCCCTCCAAGATTAAATAAGTGAATTTCAATTTAGGAAACAGCATATGATTGCATAGCCTAAAAAGCCTCCTCAAATAGTCTCATTCTTATGCACTCCTTTAAAGAAATTGCCCCACAGAGCAAAGGTAATTATTGGCTCTGTCAAACATATCAAGGAAAACTGCCATTTTTAATTGGTTATCACAGTCTTCTCATTTTAGGTAACAAAAATATCCTATGTTAAGCAGATTTCTGTGTCTTTCTACTTATCAACTCTGTGTCATCACATATCTCCTGTAATACTCATACTCAAGGAAAATATATGGGCATAGTCTTCGTCTGTCATTTTTTATTCCAATATTTTAACTGCTTAGCAAAATCCATTTGAACCATGAGACATTAAGAATATACTTAACTGAACAAATCTGCATTAGGCATCCACTGAATATTCAGCTTTGTGTTAGATTAAAGCAGGCGATACCTGTTTAAATAAGGCAGGGTTGATTTTTGTTGTGGTGGTTGTTGTTTTGCCTTAAGGCATCCTAATTGAGTTAAGGAAACTCATACCCCATCATAGCCATATGTGGTTATTATATGAGTGGTATAGACTAATTCTAAAGAAGTTTAAGGAGGAGAGGAATCACTTGGTCTAATAACCAAAATGACTCGGAAAGACTTGCTTTAAAGACTTCTCTTTTATTGGTTTTAATGGTCCTTTCTTTCCATTTCTACTATCACTTTTTTAACAAAGACCTTTCCTCCTAAACTATTTTCATCATTTACTAAATATTCTTTCAGTTTCCACCTATTCCTTTTCTTTATCCCCCCAGAAAGGGGATAAGTTTAGCATATATGCCTTTTCCAGATAAACATTCCTACCAGCACAGTTGTGATCTTTCTGTTGCCCTATTTGAAAACCTTAGTGATTTCTTATCATTACTGGGGCAAAACTTTTTTTTGAAAAAGGGATAGTTCTGGAGTTCCCATTGTGGCTCAGTGGGTTAAGAACCCAATTAGTATTCATGAGGATGTGGGTTTGATCCCTGGTCGTGGTCAGTGAGTTAAGGATCTGGTGTTGCTGCAGACTACCTCATAGGTCACAGACGCAGCTCAGATCCAGCATTGCTGTGGCTGTGGCGTGGTCTGGCAGCTATAGCTCCAATTTGACCCCTAGCCTGGGAACTTCTGTATGCTTCAGGTGTAGCTGTAAAAGGAAAAAAAAAAAAAAAAAAAAGTTCTAATGCCAGATATTCAACCTTCTAGATCCTATTAGCTACCAAAACAATAAAAAATTTAGTCTTTTATGTTCTTTCATGTTCTATATGGCTTCACATATCCAGAATGGATGCAAACATCTGTTAAAACTGTGTACCTGGTTTTTATTTGAGAAAACATGATCACTGAATTAGCAACTACCAAAATAGGTTCACACTTTCATCAATTTGGCGATGACCTAGATCTTCTAATAATCTGGCTGCAGTGTATTCTTCCAGCCTGTTCTGCAGGTGCCATAGACCAGGCACCCTGCTCCTCACCCAGACAAATATAACTGCCCGGCACAGTCAGTAGGCCCATGTTTTTAGCCCGGTGACTTTGCTTACAGCATTTTCTTTCTACTCCTTTATGGAGTGAGGAAAGAAAGAAGCTGTAATAAACTGTTTCCTCCTTGTCTTGCCCCTCTGTGGCTCTTACAGTCCTACCCTACTGTTTTACTCTCTGCAGTTTACATTAAGATGCTAAAACCTACACAGTGTGATATAATATGTGTTAGTTTTAGTCTATACCTTGGACTTGACTAATATTTGAAGCACCCTGATATGGAAATCTGCAGTCTGTGGGTAGTTGGCTGGCATTGGAAAAACCCTAGTCAGGAGACAATGGCTATAAATTTAACCTATTTATATTTAAATATACCCTAAAGGGTTTTCTAATTACCATAAAGGACGTCAAGTAATTTTAAATATGGTTGGCTAGAAATACTGTATAGGCCTGACTAGTCTTGCATGGAGGGCATATAAGATTCTGACAAGGCAGCAGTCTAACACCTGCAGGATGGCACCTGCAGCTGAACCTGCTGAGCTTGTAGGCTACTACCTAACAAATGATGCTTCCTGCCTGGTAGAAAGGTAGTGAGGAGGAGACTTATGGCCATGCTTATCGCCAGTCCTTGGAGGATATTAATATCTACCAAACTACCAGAAAAAGAAGATGATGATGATAATGACGATGGTGATGAAAAGAAAAATTCTGACATGTGCAAATGTCCAATAGCAAAAGCTCCCTCCAAGACCATTCTTGCTTATATGCTAACTCCCTTTTAAAGTCTGTCCTAAATTTCTTCGTGAATTTGTGAAAACATTCTTGTCTAAACCAAAATAGCATGAGGCTCATATTTCTATAATGGCATTGATCAGATTCTGTAGTTTATTGTAAGTTTCTTAACGAAAGAGTCATGTCATAGCTATCTCTGCATCCCATGTAGCATCTGGCATAGTGCCTTGTACAGTAGATGTTTGTTGAATCAATGAGCACATGTGTGCACTTCCCAATTCTGTAAGGAGTGGATCCGGCATTGGGTTATGGGGGCACTGAGAGCCAATGTCTGGTTCCTGGAGTTCCACTAATTCATTGTTCTGAGTTCTCAAGGAGTAAGTAGTAATGGTCCATAACTCTGTCGGCTCTAGTGGGCCACTGGTACAAAGCATCAGGGCTGTCATCAGTCGCAGAGGAATGTGGCATTGTCTATGTCGTCTTCAGGAATCCCTACCTAAATGTATCTCACGTTGCTGTTTCTGACAACTCTGGCTCTAGTGAATAAAGATGGAGAAATATTTAAGAAAATTGTTTTTCTTGTTCTGTATCTTTTGGCCAGTTTGAGGCAGTATATATAGCTAATTGAGTACATAAAAAGGTTAAAGTGACAGCACAAGACCAGAGAGAAAAAATTTTAAAAGAATAAGGTATAGATTTTTAAAACAAGCAAACTAGAACAATGTTAATAAAATGATAGAATCATATATAGTAGTTTAGAGCAAGGACTTTGGGTCTGGGCTATTTGGATTGGACTAAATCCCCACCTTGCTAGCTCGGTGACACTGAGCAGGTTATTTAGCTTTCTGGCTCTCTGTTTCCTCCTCTGTAAAGTGAGGACAATTATAGCACCTGCGTCATAGATGTGAGGCTAAATAAATTAATACACGTAAAGCATATAGCATTCAGGGCCTACTGTATAAGAGAGTGCTGGGTGTGGGTGCTATTTCCACAATGATGTGGCCAACCATGGCTCTAAAGGCAGAGGAATGCTAATTTCAGTCTTTTTGAAGTCCTTCTGTCTGGGTTTTTACACTCTCCACCTCAAATGAGTAATCTTCATGCCTTGAATCTCTCACAAATTGGTGCTTATACTCTCTTGTGGAATTTACTACATTCTAGACCCTAAATTATAGAATTATTTGTAAGCTGCTTAAAAGCGAAGACTGCCGTCTTTGTCTTCCTCTTAGCACCCAGAAGAGTGCTTTCATAACAGCCTGGCTTACACAATAGCTCTTTAGTAACTGTTTGTGGGACTGTGAAGGTGACATTAGGAGGCTGGTCTGTGAGCTGGGTCCCTGGAGGCCCTGTCCCTGCGGCTGGTCCCCGTGTACCTCTCCTACCTCTTCAGCCTCAGCTAGCCATCTCTCTCCCCACGGTGCTCCATCTGCCTTTAGTCCCTCCAGCTGCATCCCTCTTCCCAGAGCCGGCTTCATGGGCATGTGACCTGTGTGACTGCATTTGGTGCAATGCTCTCTTGTTGTGTTAAAATTCTCATTTTTTGAACAAGGGGCCTTGATTTTCATTTTGTGTTAGTCCTGGCAAATTATGTAGCCGGTCTTGCTCTTCCCTACTGGTGCCCGTCGTTCCCTTTGCTGGGAGTACTCTCCCTCCCTTCTCTTCACTGGCTCAGCTTCATTGTCATTCCTCCAAGAAGCAATCAAAATTAGAGCCCTGTGCTCTGTTATCCCTCCACCTTCTCCCTAAGAGCGCTCACCTTACTTTGTAGGTGCATATTTATTATTTAAGACTGCCTCCCCGCCAGACTAAGCCTCTTGAGGGGCCATACGTGTGTGTTTATTCATTTATTTAATATTTTTGATTTTTGCTTTTTAGGGCCTCACCCATAGTATATGGAAGTTCCTAGACTAGGGATCGAATTGGAGCTGCCACTGCCAGCCTACACCACAAGTCACAGCCACCCAGGATCCAAGCCATGTCTGTGACCTACACTACAGCTCATGGCAATGCTGGATCCTTAACCCTCCGAGCGAGGCCAGGGATCAAACCCGAATCCTCGTGTTCAGGTTCACTCTAGTCGGGTTTGTTACTGCTGAACCACAATGGAAACGCTGATTTTTTTAAAAGCAAAGGAGGGATGCATTTTTCTTCCTATGTTAAAAAGTTGATGTGTAAAAATGGCAATTCAAAACAATAGGTCCCTACTGTATAGCACAGGAAACTATATTCAGTATCCTGTAATAAGTCATAATGGAAAAAAAAAAAACATAGCCCTGCACTCATCTCATAGTTTAATACTGTTGCTAATGACTTCCAACAAGTTGGACTTACTCACTACCTTTATTTTTTTATTTTATTTATTTTTAAATTTTTGTCTTTTTGCCATTTCTTGGGCTGCTCCCGTGGCATATGGAGGTTCCCAGGCTAGGGGTCCAATCAGAGCTGTAGCCACTGGCCTACATCAGAGCCACAGCAACTCGGGATCCAAGCCACGTCTGTGACCTACACCACAGCTCACAGCAACGCCACATCCTTATCCCACTGAGCAAGGCCAGGGATCAAACCCTCAACCTCATGGTTCCTAGTCAGATTCGTTAACCACTGAGCCACGACAGGAACTCCTACTCACTACCTTTAAAGGTGATGAATACAGTATTCTCTTTCTTTCCCACTACTTTCCTTTTCAGATAGTCTGGTATAGTGAAGGTGAGTCTCTCCGAAGAATAGAATTACTCAAGACTGTTTCATACAGCCACTGTTTGGTCTATTCGTTTTGAGTTAAATTTCTTACAGCATAAGTATCTATAACCTTCTGCCTACTTTGAATATTTTTAGCAAGAGATATATATTAATGTTTGGCCTAACTGCCAATGACAACTGACATAAAAGCACTGCTTCAGGATTCTCAGCGTCCTGCAGTGCCAAGGCCAGCACTATCCTAATGAACGTGGCATTTAATGGTAATAAAGAACAGTGGCCTCCTTAGCTCTCCTGTCATTCTTCTCCTCCCGTCTCTCTGTCTAGTTTTAAATAAGCTTAATTAGCTCACTCTGGATGCAGAGCTGTGTCAGCTTTCTGTGGCTCAGTTTGTAGACTATATCTGCTTAACCTACTCCCTGGAATCAGACCAATACCATTCAACATGTGACCACATTTCATGTATTATATGTATTTGTCTTTTTAGGGCCACACTCATGGCATATGGAAGTTCCCAGGCCAGGGGTCGAATTGGAGCTGTAGCCACTGGCCTGTACCACAGCCACAGCAACCTGGAATCCGAGCCATGTCTGTGACCTGCACCACAGCTCATGGCAATGCCAGATCCTTAACCCGCTGAGCAAGGCCGGGAATCGAACCTGCGTCCTCATTGATACCAGTCAGATTCATTTCCGCTGAGCCACACAGGAGCTCCCTACTCTTAATTTTTAGCACTTGGTCATCATTCTTTTATTTTCCAAACACTGTAATAAACATTTTAAGTGATACATTTCTAACGAAAAAACTCATTTACTGCTGCAATATGTTACATGAGATATTATAGTGGCTTTTGAGCACCTCCTATTAGAAGAAATAAAAGCATCCAATATGGTATACTGACTTAAGATATCATTGCTTTTTAATTTTTACAGAGAGAAAAGAATTTTCATATTTTAGCCTAAAATGGAGGTTAACCAATATTGTGAGATAAGGATTTGTGTTGCTTGAAAGAAGAACAGGCAAAATGTCTTTTTTTTCTCTCCTCGAAGTATAAAGAAACTGAGAAAAAAGATTTAAAAACCAGGAGAAGGAATTGTTATAACCCAGTTGCAACAGCTGCATGTGGGTGAAAAAAAGTACCCAAATCAGCACGTGAAAAGGGGGTGGGGGGAACAGAAAGAATCAAGGAAATATAAGAAACAATACACAGAGAAAAGCATTCTCACTGAAGCTGTAGGCCTCAAAAAATGTTCCATCTAAGCTCCATCCCGTTCCAATACCTTAAGGTAATTTGCTTTAAGCCATAAATCTCCCAGGTGTTTTATGCCTCCATACATTTTTTTTTTTTTTTTCCACAAGGCTGGGCAAGGAGGAAAATACATCATTTCAATCTGTTCCCTCTTGAGACTTTATGGAATTTTAAGCAGGCTTCTCCCAGAGTTAAACTCCTGGTTCAGTCACCTCAGGGTCTATTTGACCTTCCCTTTTTTTTTATAGCTTGCCCAGAAAGTTCAGGGTGAAGGTGTTTATATTCCTCTGAGCCCCCGCTTTCTACTATGTAAGATGGCAGATATCCTGGGCTCATCATCTCCCAGTCAGATGTTAAAGTGTCTCCATTATCCTGCAGTTGATTTGCTCAGTTAGTTGCGGCAGGCGACGACGGAGGCAGTTTAGCAAGGGTCCTGGGGTTGAGATCTCTGGGTGCTGAATAGATGACAGGCATGTAACCTACTTCAGGGAAGGTTTTCCCATTGATATCAAAAAGGTCTGTGGGGCCAGTCATTGCTGTGGTCCTTGGGCACGTCACGTAGTCTTCTCAGTGTACTCATTTTGTAGAATGGGCATGGTAAACCCAGCTTAACTCTGTAAGACTTCAGTAATATGAAATATGTTAAATGCTTAAGCCCAGGGCCAGGGCATGCATTATGTGCTCCATAGGAGGAGACATGGTCATAGGGATTGCTAATTGCATTATACCCTCATTTTAAAAAATTAATAATTCAGGCTCTGAGTAAAAGCTTTAAATGATCTGCTTCTATAATTACATAGCTAGTATTTGACAGAGCAAGCTTTCACGTTTAACCCCGAAACCACCCTACATACAATAGTGGACAGAAACTCTATTGCTTAAATAATTGTTCTTGAAGCATATGGGTTTTCCCTTGTTTAAAACTTGATTTTCACTGAGAACTATGTCTAGATACTTACTTCTCAGCACAACAATGGGAGAAAAAATTATGTTTACATGTATGTGTAACTGGGTCCCTATGTTGTACAGTGGAAAAAAAGACAATTTAAAAAAAAAACTTGATTTTATCCTCAGATCCAAACTGTTCATAGAATAAATTCTTGAAATATTTTAGAACATTAAAAATAGCAGTTTTTCTTGACGTTATTTTAATTACTCTCTCCTCAAGTTTATTTATGAATCGGTTGTTTGAAACTCAGGATCGTGTTCCCTGGTGGCCTCGCAGGTTAAGGATTCAGCATTGTCACTGGGTGGATATCCCCTTAGAAACTGACAACTGTATTCTCAGGCCAGATCATAAACACCTCTCCAGCTTGTTTGCCACCCTTCCCTTTCTAGCACTTGATGTTCCTTCCAGTGGTTTTCAAGTGGACAGTCTATTAGAATTGCTGGAGGAGCTTTATAAAAATAGAGGTGCTCGACCACCCCTCTGACTTTCTAATTAGAATCTTGCGGTGAATGTGCTGGTTCCGTCCCAGCAGGAGCCACAGCAGGCTGGGAGTCCTGAGACTGTGCAGAATGCCCTGTGTCAAAGGAACTAAAAAGAAACAGTTCATCCAGTGTGGCTGGAGTAGAGACTGGTTGTCAGAAAACTTTTGATGGGGCATCCCTGTCAGTAAGAGTCACTTAAGCATATACCTCCTGTATACATCTGTCCATTTTGTAGTAAATTATGTACCTGTAATTTGATAAATGAGGCATACATAGGGACATTTTTTAAAAGTTGAGGTGAAAAATAAAACAAATAAAACCCAAAATTCTAATAATCGCCTTTTGCCTTTTCTGTTTGTTGGGTCCTTTTATGTACCCCTTGGACGGGTGAATCCCACTTTTGTAAAATATAAGCAAAGAAAGTAAGGGGAGACATAGATTGAAACCACATCCTTTAGAACCAGCAGAACTTTGTCAGGTATTTCTCTCCTTAGCCTAAGCACAACAAGAGGCAAATTCCTCCTGAAAAATTTAGGAAGGGGAATGACATCCAATGTACATCCTGAAAAAAAAGTTGATCACCTTTGGGAGTAGAACAAACATGGACTGGCATGGAGACCAGTGTGGGGGTTACTGCACTAATGAGAGGCGATTATGGCTTGAACTAGGGCAGCGCCAGTAAGGGTCAAAAGAAGGCAAGCTAGAGATATATTTGGAGGCCTGCGCTATAGAACCTAGTGATTGATTTCATGATCATTGATGGGGGAGAGGTCAAAGGTGACTTCTAGGTTTCCAGCATGAGCACCCGGATGTAAGATGAACCGTGGGAGAGCAAGTTGGGGGGTAGAGTGAGGTCATGTGTCCAGGTTTAAAATGCCTCAAATGTGAAACATCCAAAAGATGATATGAAATTTGCAGTTGGATATGTAGGTTGAGCTCCGTAGAAGTCCTGGGCTGGAAACTGTAAATCTAAGAGTTGTCAAAACATAGATAATAAAAAATTACTCTACCTCCAGATATTATTTATTGATAGGAAAGCTCTAGCGCAGAAATGCCAAGGAGTTCTATAAAAATAGTATACGAGGTTAGATTTATAGGCCTGTAGATGAGGAATTAGAAATGAACAGATAAGCAGTTTCTATAAAATGCAAGCATCTTCTAAAGTTGCTATAGCCTTGCGACCAGACAGCTTATATTAGAATGTGGTAAAGAAAGTGGAAATCAATATTTCAGAAGCTTTCCTAGATACCTTGATGAACACACTACATTCAGGGGTGAACCCTGAATGTTAGAAAGTGACTCACATCATACAATAATTCATGAATGAGGATGGGAACCTGTCAGAGGTGTGTGCACCATTAGGCTTGATTAAACGGGGAAACCGAGCATGCCAGATGAAATGAAAGAGCAGCACTGTAGACTGATGCGTGAATTCGGGGCAAGAATCCCTAGGAGTTTGATGTCTGTGAGCCTTGGGAGTTCCTCACCCCCTTAAACCATGATGTTCCTTAAGTATTGGAGTACAACTAATATTGCTAGAGGCTCAGGGTGGGGTGAAATGGGTGAAGAGGGTCAAAAGATACGAACCTCCAGTTGTTCTATCCCAGTCATGGGATAGAATGTACAGCATGGTGACTACAGTTAATAGGACTGTATTCTAGGGAGTTCCCTTTGTGGCATAGCAGAAACGAATCCAACTAGTATCCATGAGGGTGAGGGTGTGATCCTAGCCTAGCTCAGTGGGTTAAGGATCTGGCATTGCCATAAGCTGTGGTGTAGATCAAAGATGCAGCTCAGATCCCACATTGCTGTGACTGTGGCTGTGGCTGGCAGCTGTAGCTCTGATTCGACCTGGGAACTTCCATATGTTGCAGGTGTGGCCCCAAAAAGCAAATAATAATAATAATAATAATAACACCAAAAAAAACCCAACAAACAAACAACCTATTCCATATTTGAAAGTTACTAAGAGAGTATACCTTAAAAGTTCTCATCACAGAGTTCCCACTGTGGCATAGCGGGTTAAGAACCTGACTACAGTGGCTCCGCTCATTATGGAGGTGTGGGTTTGATCACTGGCCCAGCACAATGGGTTAAAGGATTTGCATTGCTGCAGCTTTGGTATACGTTGCAGCTGTGGCTTGGATTCGATCCCTGGCCCAGGAACTTCCACAGACCATAATGGAGATGGATGTTAGCTAGACTTTTGTGGTGATCATTTCCCAATATATACAAATATCGAATCAATAGGTCGTACATCTGAAACTGATCGTATGGCAGTTATATCTCAATAAAAAGAATATAATGAATAATCATAAATGATTCTTATGTTCTCTGAAGGTCTTTCCCTCTGGATCCTAGGGTAAAATTGGCTTTGTTCTTCCTCCTTCTTGTGCTAAAATTGCAAAAAGAGAGTAGCTTGGGAGTTCCCGTTGTGGTACAATGGAAATGAATCCAACTAGTATCCATGAGGGATGAGGGTTCGATCCCTGGTCTCACTCAGTGGGTTAAGGATCCAGTGTTGCCATGAGCTGTAATGTGGGTCGCAAAATCGACTGGGATCCCGCGTTGCTGTGGCTGTGGTGGGCCAGCAGCTGCAGCTCCAATTCAACCCCTGGCCTGGGAACTTCCATGTGCCATGGGCGAAGGCTTAAAAAGTACCTTCTTTTGCTAAACACTATGAAGAGAGTTAAGTGAAGTCCATAGGACATGGTCCGTCTTCCTAGATATCATCTCCTCTCAATTCCTTCCCGTCATTTTCATTCCAAGTCCTTTAGGCTGCTGCAAAATGACTATGAGCATTTCAGTTGCCACTGATCCACTTTCTGTGGACAGATCTTGACAGGTCCTTGCAGAAATGACTCTGAATTGAAAACTCTCAGCCTGTAGCCCTCCCTCCCCATCACTAAGAAATGTGATGCTATACTTCTTATCTGTTTCTCCTCTGTCCAGTGACTAATGTATTAAATTGGGGTCATTTATATTTATCCTAAGAAGTTACCTGAAGTGAGCACGAATAGTACATAATGCTTAGTCCCTTTGGCCTGTTAATTTTTTAAGCACCCAGACCTCTGACCATCAGGAAAACATTAACCAGATATCATCAGCCTTTTTTTTGGGGGGGGGGTCTTTTTAGGGCTGCACCCATGGTGTATGGAGGTTCTCAGGATAGCTGTCAAATCAGAGCTACAGGTCTACACCACAGCCACAGCAACACCAGACCTGAGCTGCATCCACAACCTATGCTGAACCTTGAGGCAATTCTAGCTCCTTAACCCATTGAGCAAGGCCAGGGATTGAACCCACATCCTCATGGATACTAGTTGGGTTCTTAACCCAATGAACCACAACAAGAACTCCTTTTTCTATTTTTTTTTTCAGCCTTTTTTGTTGTTGTTGTTAAATAGTGATTTACATTGCCAGCATTTGCATCTATCGGTAAATATTTTTGTATCATTTATTTCTGAAATAGAGAAGCAAATTCCTCAAGCCCTCAATAAATAGCTCTTACAAGTGATTGGCCCCTTGTTAAAATTTAGCACAAGGGAAGTGCAGTATTTTTATTTTTTTATTTTTATTTTTTATTACTCAAATGAATTTATCACATCTGTAGTTGTATAATGATCATAACAATCCAGTTTCACAGGATTTTCCATCCCTTAACCCAAGCACATCCCCCCACCCCCCAAACTGTCTCCTCCAAAGACCATAAGTTTTTCAATGTCTTTGAGTCAGCATCTGTTCTGCAAAGAAGTTCAGTCTGTCCTTTTTTCAGATTCCACATGTCAGTGAAAGCATTTGATGTTGGTGTCTCATTGTATGGCTGACTTCACTAATGATAATTTCTAGATCCATCCATGTTGCTAAAAATTCTGGTATTTCATTCTTTTTAATGGCTGAGTAATATTCCATTGTGTATATGTACCACTTCTTCTGGATCCACTCCTCTGTCGATGGACATTTAGGTTGTTTCCATGCCTTGGCTATTGCAAATAGCGCTGCAGTGAACATTGGAGTACATGTGTCTTTTTGAGTCGTGGTTTTCTCTGGATAGATGCCCAGGAGTGGGATTGCTGGATCAAATGGTAGTTCTATGTTTAGTTTTCTGAGGAATCTCCATACTGTTTTCCACAGTGGTTGCACCAATTGACAATCCCACCAACAGTGTACTGGGTTCCTTTTCCTCCACACCCTCTCCAGCACTTATTGTTTGTAGACTTTTGGATGATGGCCATTCTGGCTGGTGTAAGGTGGTACCTCATCATGGTTTTGATTTGCGTCTCTCTAATAATGAGTGATGTTGAACATCTTTTCATGTGTTTTTTGGCCATCTGTATGTCTTCTTTGGAGAACTGTCTGTTTAGATTTTCTGCCCATTTTTTGATGGGTTTTTTTTTTTTTAGTATGGAAGGTGTTTATAAATTTTGGAGCTTAATCCCTTTTCAGTGGATTCACTTGCAAAGATTTTCTCCCATTCTGTGGGTTGTCTTTTTGTGTTGTTTAGGGTTTCCTTTGCTGTGCAGAAACTTTGAAGTTTGATTAGGTCCCATTTGTTTATTTTTGTTCTTATTATCAATACTCTAAGAGGTGGATCTGAGAAGATGTTGCTGTTGTTTATGTCAGAGACTGTTTGGCCTATGTTTTCCTCTAAGAGTTTTATGGTGGGGAAGTGCAGTATTTTTAATTGGGCAAGCGAGTTTATAGTCATGATGAAAACCCTCCCCACTGAGGCACTCTCCCCTCAACCCATCAGATTTCTTCTTGATCACCCTTGTACCTTTTATGAACATCTGCTATTGCACTTATGAAACTAAATGGTAATTAGACACATAACTGGCACTACATCTAGACTCTCAGCTCCTTGAGGAGCTTTGCCTTAATCATCTGGTCCCAGGCAGGAGATCAAAGTGGTTGAAGAGGGCAGCCTCTGAAGACAGATGGCCAGGATTCCATTTCTGACTCTGTTTACCAGCTGTAAGATCTTGGGCACGTTGCCTCTCTTCAGTTTTCCTATTTGTAAAATCCAAATAAGACTTACCTCAGAGTTGTTGGGAGGCTTAAATATAGAATTTTCTAAATTACAGCTTTAAAACTGTTAGAAAGTTCTTTGACGTGAAGGCATTTCATGTTTTTCTTAGTGCCAATTAACCGCTGATCAAAAACAGAGCAGAGCAAGCAGACAGTAGTGCTGAAAACCTCGTGTGCTCGGCTAGTCATCCTTTGTCTTCATTGACAGTGTTTAGTGCAGTGGTTTTCAGTAGGAATCCCACTTCCTAAGCATCTACCCTTCACGCATCCCATCCCCCAGTGCCCTCAGCTTTCTGTTCAGAAAGGTGTGTGCACGGTATCCTCATTGTCACAATGACTGGAGGGCATCACTAACCGCTCATGGGTGAAATGACAAATGGGCCACGAATGCTAGGGGCTCAGAAATGGGAAGAGAAGTCTAACACAACCGTAAATCATTCCACCCCAGATGCCAAGAGCATCCCCACCTTGAGAAGCACTAGTGGCACCAAGATTTTCTCTAGTTAAATTCAAAACCAACTTTTCACAAAATTGATACACTGCTTTAGAAGATCAGCATATGCCAAAGATCATTTCATAAATTCTACAAAGTATAGACCAGGTTGGAAAATCTCCTCACGTGTATTCAGCTGTGTTGTGTCATTTCCCTCCTTTCTATGTATCAGTTTTCCTTAAGTTACTGTAATAGGCGTATTCCAGATTTGTGATTTAAGGGTTTATTATTCCATTGATTATTACTCAAGATTTAAGATCTGTTCTAGGGTGTTCCCATCGCAGTGCAGTGGTTAACGAATCCGACGAGGAACCCTGAGGTTGCGGGTTTGATCCCTGGCCTTGCTCAGTGGGTTAAGGATCTGGCGTTGCCGTGAGCTGTGGTATAGGTACAGGTTGGAAGGTGGCTCGGATCCCAAGTTGCTGTGGCTCTGGCATAGGCCAGTGGCTACAGCTCTGATTCGACCCCTAGCCTGGGAACCTCCATATACCCCGGGAGCGGCCCTAGAAAAAGCAGAAAGACAAAAAAAAAAAAAAAAAAAAAAAATCTGTTCTAAGGCATCTGAATTCCTTAAATGTAGGAAAATCGCATTTGATAATCAGGAAACCTAACCAAATCATATATGTAAGAGAAATGTTTCATTAGAAATTACACATGAAATTCAAGTATTAACAAGGAGTATTCAAAATAATGTAGTGAAGGTAAAAATATGAAATAAGGTAATAACCCAGGTGGGTATAATAATTAATGAGATAAAAGATTATTTAGATGAATTCATCTAAAAATTAATTGATATACAACACCATGTATATGTATATATATTCATTTTATCAGAGTCATGTGTACAAACAGGAAATAAATGTTTTAAATGCAGAGAGAAAGCATGGGAAACAAAGAAAGTGATAAGCAGACAGTAGTCCCCCCTTATCTGTGGTTTCACTTTCCAAGGTTTCAGTTATTGTCAGTTAACTGTAGTCTGAAAATATTAAATGGAAAATTCCAGAAACAAGCAATTAATATGTTTTAAGTTTCAAGCTGTTCTGAGTAGGGTTATGAGATCTTACACCATCCTGCCCCAGTCCGCTCAGGATGGGAATCATCCCTTTGTCCAGCGTATCCACACTCCCTGCATGTGCTACCCTTGCAGGAGTCACTTAGTGGCCCCCTCGGTTATCAGAGCTACTGTCGTGTTACCACAGTGCTTGTGTTCCAGTGACCCTTTTTTTTTTTTTTTTTCTTTTTTGTCTTTTTGCCATTTCTTGGGCCGCTCCCAGGGCATATGGAGGTTCCCAGGCTAGGGGTCGAATCGGAACTGTAGCTACCAGCCTCTGCCAGAGCCACAGCAACACTGGATCTGAGCCGCGTCTGCAACCTACACCACAGCTCATGGCAACACCAGATCCTTAACCCACTGAGCAAGGGCAGGGATCGAACCCGCAACCTCATGGTTCCTAGTCGGATTTGTTAACCACTGAGCCACGATGGGAACTCCTCGAGTGACCCTTTTATTACAGCATGTTATAATTGTTCTGTGTTATTACTAGTTATTGTTGTTAATCTCTTACTGTGCCTAACTTATAAATTAAATCCTATCCTGGGTATGTATGTATAAGAAAAAATGGAGTGTATGTCGGGTTTGGTACTATCTGTGGTTATAGGCATCCACTGAAGGTTTGGAAGGTCCCCCGTGGATGAGAGGGGCCTACCGTATTCCTTTTCAGTCTTCCCCTCCTCTCCCCAGCTGAAGCCAGCCTGACTGACACTGCGAAAGAGTAAAGCAAATTAGTAATTACAGTCATCCCTCGATAGCCTCAGAGAATTGGTTCTAGGACACCCCCCACCCCGACCCCAGCAGATTCCAAGATCCATAGATGCTCAAGTTCCTTGTATAAAATTGCATAGCGTTTTCCTATAACTTACTTACACCCTCTCTTATACCTTTTTTTCCTTTTTTATGGCCACACCCGCAGCACATGGAAGTTCCCGGGTCAGGGATCTAATCCCGGCTGCAGCTGTGACCTGTGTTGCAGCTGTGGCAGTGCTGGATCCTTTTACCCCACTGTGTAGGGCTGGGGATTGAACCCACAGTGCTGCCGAGACAAAGCCAGATGCCTAACTCACCGCCACAGCGGAAATTCCCCTCTCATATACTTTAAATCTCATTCTTCAAATCCACACTTACATGTAATTTATTTAACTTAAAGGGAGAAATACCTCAACTGCTCTTGAGGTAATAGATTGTTTAAATTCTAATAACTTTTAATGACTTTCTGTTCTTTTAATTAAAACTACATACTAAAGAGATTTTTCTTTTCCTTTCTTTGATAAGAAAATTTTCAAGCTCAGTATTTCATTCCCTAAAATAAAATCAGTTTTCTTCCTGAAATACAGTTTTAAAAACCATAGCCGTCTGTATTCTTGGATTATCTCGTAAATAACAAGAGTTTCCCATCAGGTCTTCCTCTTCCTCCACCTTTTTCCCCCCTTTCACTTTGTGCCAATCACAGGCGGATGCTCAGTATCACCCCATAGCACAAGATAAATAAGCTTGGGAGGTTTCCTAGCAACATATTGTTCTGGGAACCTGCTCTGTTTCTCTGAACAAGATGAAGCCAAACATCCTAGAATCTCAGCCAGATGGGAAAGGATTATCTTATTTGGGGGTGTTAATACATTTCCTAAAATTTCGCCCTGAAATGAACCTCTTAACATAAGTAACAAGACTGACATTTAAAAGGACACTCTTACATGTTAAAAAAAAAAACTCTCAGTAATAATTCCAGTTTTAAAAATACAATTTTAGTTCCCATAAGGGCTCAGCAGTTAGCGAACCCAACTAGCATCCATGAGGATGTGGCTTCGATCCCTGGCCTCACTCAGTGGATTAAGGATCCGGCGTTGCCATGAGCTGTGGTTTAGGTTCCAGATGCAGCTCGGATCCCATGGTGCTGTGGCTCTGGAATAGGCCGGCAGCTACAGCTCCAATTTGACCCCTAGCCTGGGAACTTCCATATTCCGTGGGTACAGCCCTAAAAGACAAAAAATAATAATAAAATAAAAATACAATTTTAGAGGAAATTCTCTAGAGACAAGCTTACATGATGTAATTCAGTCATTGGTGAATGGATCCATTCTAGAACCATGTAGAAAATCCTTCTGCATAGGACTGATGTTCAGCCTGGTACCCACTGGTACCAGTATTCAGCTACAGAAATACTGAAATATTGCCTTTCCTTCTCATTTGTGCAGTAAGTGGCTGCTAGAGTAGGCTCCCTCCTCCTAGGAATGCACGTGGAACCCCTGTCACTGCCTAAAACTCTGAGACTTCGTCCCTTTTCTCCTCAGCTTCAGGGCTACTTCAGTGCTAGGGATTTGCCACTCCATCTTGAGCGTCTGTGGTTTTCAGAGTATATGATGAATACAGAGAAAAGAAAACTAGAGGAAATCCCACCCCCCCCAAAGTCCAGGAAAATAATGTTGTTGCTATTTTGTTAGCATATGAGCATGTGTATTTTCCTTGTTTGTCGAAGATATTGAGGCCACGCCATTGGCAGGTGGTATTTTTCTCTCTCTTGCCCTCTCATTGGTCACTGTACACTGCTGAAGGTCTCTGGGATGGAGCAGTAAAGAAAGGATTAGAGTTCTCATGGCGGAATTCAGCAGTGGTTTGGCCACTCAATTATATGCTGGAAAATGTCCTTCCTTCTTATCTGACGGAGTGGGCATCTCCCCATCAGCTAGATAGTCATCATGTGGCCGTTGAGTGACTTACACAACCTAACAGATTTGGACTGTGTGAAATTTCCCAGCTGTGGTGAGAAGCAGATAATGCCAGGGCTTCTCAGTGCTCCTGGATGGGAAGAACAAAATAATTAGAATAAGCTGGGGAATGACACCTGGTGTCTTTGCTTTTTATTTAACTAATTCGCTGGTCAGATTCAAGAGAATTAAAAGTATCCACATCCCAGAAAACCATAAGATAGTTTTATTTTCATTCTGATGCTTTCCTTCCTCTCTCTCTCACACACACTCACTCATACATGTTTTCCAAGTATCATATTTTGAACTCTACATGGAAGAGTCTGTTGAGGGCCTCCTATGGGCCAATCACTTTGTTAGGCATCGTGAGGGACACAGAAGAACATCAATACATGGTCTTCACCTTCATTGAGTCCCCAAGAATTGAAGTCTAAGGAATTATACCATTTTTTAAAATTATTATTTTTGTTTGTTTGTTTGCTTCTTAGGGCCATACCTGTGACATATGGGGGTTTCCAGGCTAGGGGTTGAATAGGAGCTACAGCAACACCAGATCCAAGCCGCATCTGAGACCTACACCACAGCTCACGGCAACACCAGATCCTTAACCCACTGAGCAAGGCCAGGGATTGAACTCACAACCTCATGGTTCCTAGTCGGATTCGTTTCTGCTGAGCCACGATGAGAACTCTGAATTACATCATTTTGACTCTCCAGGAAAAGCCTAAATGTAGACTTAATCTGTTATGTAGAACATAAAATAGATTGTAATGGGTTAATTTTAACGAACATTTTCTAGAAACACAGTTTAAGAAAATTCCATGCACCAGGCATTGTTTTCAATACTTTATGTCATAAAATTCTCCTGACAACCATTATGAAACAGAAATTTGCTTGCCTACTGATTTTAGAATCTGCTTTCTCCTTGGTGTATGAGCTCTATTAAAAATTTTTTTTTGTTGCTCAATCTTTTATGAAATAGTAATTCTCATTTTTAACATGGTGGAAGAGTGAATTTTACTTAAAGTTAGGCAGTTGCCAGAATTACTAGCACTCTTAGATACATTAACAAGAAAAAGTGGTGATATATCAGCACTGTTATAGAACAGAGATGGATAAAGGACACTTCATTTTGGTAAATAAAGTTTTGCTGGAACATGACCACACTCATTCAATCGTGTATCAGCTACGGCGGCTTTTCTGCAATAACAGCAGTGGAGTTGTTGTGACCTAGCCTCTCTGGTCCCCAAAGGCTAAAAAATACATGCTATCTGGACCTTTACAGAAAAAGTTTGCAGACCCTACTTTAGAATCTAGATTCTCTCCTCCTGCATGGAGTTGGGTGCTCCCCTTTGGAATGCCAAAGACTTCATGGGAAACACACCAGAAAATGTTTTCCTGAGTGATCTCCTTGTCTAATGTGCTGTCTCTCTAATCCCCGCAGGTACCGACCAAGAAGCTAAAGAAATATGAGAAAGAATATCAGACAATGCGAGAGAGTCAGCTGCAGCAGGAAGACCCCATGGATAGATACAAGGTATGGGAGACGGGGGTCGCCTGTCACAGCCAAGCACTTTCCTTCCCCTAACGCTGCCGTTGTGGGAAGTTCAGTTCCCTGTTCCTTCTTCCCTGATGTGGACACTCTCTGACCATGGCCAGTGTCCAGGTGTGTTTTCATTTCAGGAGACTCCTGAATAGCCAACCATAATATTTCTTCTCTTTCAGTTTGTATATTTGTAGGTGACTTCACCTGTTGCATTTATACTGGGAGTCTTCATAAGAAGCTGAGAGAAAGAGAGGGAAAAAGAGAGAGAGAAAGTGGCTATCGACTACTTTCAAAAATGAGAAAAAAGGAAAATGCAAAGTACTGTTTTAGCTGTGCACGGTCACATCCACAGAGACTTTTAGAAGGCGAGCTGTTCAAGACTGGCACAAGAAATGTTTCAGACTTACCTCTGCCTGTAGCCCATGTTAAAAATACAAACTCCCTTGAAAAGACAAATAAAAACCACAAAGGCATATCGAGCACAGTAATGGTGTTTGTCGCAGCATTTATTTCCACAAACAGATTTATGAGCAACAGTGACTTTTCACTACAGTATGCAGTTCCAGGGTTAAAATGATTTCAGTTTATTACCTTAGTTAATTGCAGTGTTTTTAAAAATTGGGCCAGTCATAAAGTTCTCCTCAGTGGTCATGAGCAACACTGTTCCCATGAAGCAAATGTTGGGGAAATACTGATTTCACACTATTTTTTTTTTTCCAGCTGAAATCTCATTGTCTCTCTTCAACATGTCTTAATTCTTCAGATTCCTGCAGATGCTCGATTCCCTCCTCCTCCACCATGGCACATTAGGATAAGAGAGCGCCATATGTATACATCGAGCGCTAGCAATGCAGAAATGTCCTGTCAGAAAAAGTGCTGCGATGGCATTATTAAAAGTCCCCCACCGTGGGATGATGTCCATTTCTGTAGCTAGTGTTACCTCTCTGTGGTCAGAGAGTGGGACATGTGCACCTGCAGTCACACAGTCTATCTTGTCTCCATCAATAATAGCGTGGGAGGCTCACACAGGGGAGTGGTGGAAGGGGTGTCTGGAGTCTGTGGTCAGATCTGAGTTCAAAGCCAACAAAGGAGACAGGATTTGGAGTCCAAGTTGGGGGTTCAAATCCCCAGGCCACTGTTCAGCATCCGGGACCAATTATTGAACCTCCTCCTCATCAGTAGGACACAGAGTAGACATGTTTCCTTGAAGAACTGTTGTGAGGATGAGGGATGCTGTATGTTAAGAATCCAGCACATTGTTGCTGTTCAGTAAATGGTTTTCATTAGCCTTCTTAGGGCCACTGCCTCTAATTACCTGATTATTACTAGAATAATATCACCTTATATGTGTCTGACCCACCAGTTCCTTGCTTATCTTCCTCCTATTTTTTCCAAGTATTGTTGCCTGATAATCTAACATCAGTATGTTTCTCCTCTTGTTTATAAAAGTAGCTGATAATAAAATCCCACATATTGCTATGTCAAGTAACCATTATCATATAAGATGCTCACAGATAAAATTTGAAGCTAATTTCTACCACCACCACCATGCCTCAATAAAACCAATTTTAATGAGGCTTATGGAGCATGCTGCTTTAGAAAGGCTTGAAGTAGTAATTTTGAAATATTATTAAGGATCCAAAATGAAGCTCTCCTACAGCTTGTGTCATTCTAATTTTCTTATTGCTGCCATCGTTATGAGTAAAATCCAGGAAGGGTACTTTAAAATAGAAGACAGGGAAATGGAAGACTAAAATTGTGTATTTAAAATCAATCATGAACTTGCTGTTTCTTAAATCCTTTTTGTGTCAAAGTAGATACGTATAAATAAGTATTGCATATTATCTTTTAAAAATTATCACATACAAACTATCGATGTATATAGTTTTTACTGAGCAATCAAAGCAGAATTAAACTTTTTGTTTGTTTTTGGTTGGAAAACAGGTACTACTTTTATTTTTTTTTAATCTTTTTTTTTTTTATTTTTTTTTTCTTTTCCCACTGTAACAGGTACTACTTTTAAACTTCAATGCTCTATTTATGCATATCCAATACTCTCTATAGCCATTTCTTTTGTATTACTGTAGTAGCTTGTCAATACCTCATCCCGCTAATAATGCCTAGAAATTTGTACTGGAGATAAGCTTGGTAAAGTTATAGTCCTCGAGTTATAATTATATTTTCAAGATGGCAATTGACAACATAATGTCCAACCATCAACAGATTTGTCCTTTCAGATACTTAGTACTTAAAGAAGCTCATTATAATTGTCTTCATTAAAGTAGGAAAGTGTCTTCGAAAATTCAGCATTTTATGAATGTAATCCTGTCAAGACTAAGATCTGTGTCCTAAGCATAAGCACTTTATAAATCATAGATCTTGGCCTGGGAACCTGGTTATATAAATTTCTAAGAATAACTTGGGGAGATCTTTGAAGGCATTGAGTCAGAACTGACACCCATTCACTAACAACCCCTCCTCAACTGTTAGGCTCCATCCTCCTTAAAATGCCATGTTTACCCCCAGCTTGCCGCATGGCAGAGGAGTTGGGAAACTGTGTCAATTGTTTAAAAATGCCCGGAAATATCCATACCATATAAGATATTCCAACAGATTTTCAGCCTGATAGTATTTTTCTTGGGCATGAGGGGGTACAAAAGGGCCATTTCATGGAAGCCAGAGGTGAGGTTAAAGATCCAACAATGCAGAGATGGCACTCAGCAGTCACATTCTTTTTTTTTTGCTTTTTAGTGCCAAACCCATGGCTTGTGGAAGTTCCCAGGCTGGGGGTCAAATTGGAGCTACAGCTGCCAGCCTGCGCCACAGCCATAGCAACTCGAGACCTGAGCCAGGTCTGTGACCTACACCACAGCTCACAGCAATGCCGGATCCTTAACCCACTAAGCGAGGCCAGGCTTGGAACCCGCCTCCTCATGGACACTGGACAGATTCGTTTCCACTGTGCCACACCCGGAACTCCAGCAGTCACATTCTTGCTCTATCTATCCTCACATGTGTTTTCTGTCTATTTTTATGACAGACACAAGCATCTGCATTCTCAGGTTATGTCATTACACTACACTTACCTGCATCTAATACTTGATGAAATGGTGTTGGTATAAATTTAAATTTTAGAGCCCTAAGCCCAATGAAAATGTTCTGAAATTTGATAGTGGTGAAGGATGTACAACTTTGAGAATGTAGTAAAACCACTGAATTGTACATTTTAAAAAGATGAATTTTATGGTACGTGAATTCTCTCTCAAAAAAAGAAAAAAAAATCCAAGCAGCATGTTCCAAGAGGATTGGCATCTGCCCACCGTCTTCTTTTCATAAACACCACTCACACCAGAGGTACCTGTACACAAGCCATACTTGTGGGAGGGAGACCTTCCTATAGAATTGGAGCTAATCAACAACTGTAGATCGTATGTGGACTCATATTTATAAAGGAAAGGCCAGCATAAGTGTGTGATACATTCACGTTCATATATGTATGTATGTTAATGTCTGTGAATATGGATATATGTATTGTATATATTATTATACATTATTATATAATGTACTTATATAATATATACAATACTTATATAATATATACAATACATATATCCATATTCACAGACATTAACATATATAAGTAGGTAATTCATATATATATATATACACATATATATATGCACACACACATACTGCCTGTGTTACCCGGTCTTGGCATCAGTTTGCATTTGAAACTCAGCAGACTCTATAATGACAACTCACAGCCTTTGGTGTACTCTTTCTGTTTATCTTCAGACCTGAATCCAAAGCACTGGAAAGGAAACTTTATTGGAAGAAGATTATATAGTATTTATTCTAAGTCTCTTTTATTATCCTTCTTAAGTTTGACCTGGCCAAACTTGTATAGTGGTATTTATCTCCTCTGATATTTTGGTTTGTAAATTTATTTATAGATTATTTGTCTTTAGAAATATGTCATGTGTATTTTTATCTCCATACAAATCCCCAGAACAAACATTCATGGATATGTACCAGCTGTTTTCATCATTTTAAAAATGAGTAGCCAGGGAGTTTCCTTGTGGCACAGAAGGCTAAGGATCCCGTGTTGTCACTGCAGTGGCTCAGGTCACTGATGTGGCACAGGTTCGATCTTTGGCCCAGGACCGTATGCTGTGGGCATAGCCAAAAACATTAGTAGCCAAGCCTCTAATAAGCAGTGATCAACTTCAGAAATTAAATTTTTTTTTTCTCGTTTAAGGAGATGAATTGTTTTCATTTGGGCAAAGTTAGTTTTCTAATGATGTAACCTATTAATGGCATGTTTTAGAGAATTACAGCCTTCATCTGTCTGTAGAAGATGGTGTGGTTTTCTTGTTTAATTAAAGAACTACCTGTACAAACGTGGGATAAGCCTTTAAAAAGCACAGCTAATTAAATTCAGTGAATCTCCCAGAGCATAATGAAGGTTATGTTATTACCTGTTCTAGATGGGCAAATCCTAGAAAGACTCGGGAATGTTTAAACTCTCTTGGGTTTGGAAGAGAGAGAGAATTATAAATACATAATTTCTAATTGAAGAATCTTACCTATGTTCAGTATAATTAAATTTAGAATGCTTAATGGCTTTCTTGAGGTTAGACATAGTAATTTTTTTTAATCAAAATGTAATTCAAACAGAAAGGAAATGATTCCTCTAAGTTCACAGCAAGTTTTTCTTGTCCATATTGATTTTTGTAGAGCAGTTTTTCCCTGCATGTAATTGAAATTAAGCTGTTTATTTATAAATAGTACAAACAAGATCTGAATAAAGCTTAATTGGTACTTGTATTATTTGCCATCCTTACATATCTAATGAAATAATTTAGAACAAGTATCACATTTTGTATTTAACTTCATGAGTGAAGAAGTCTGGAGTTCCCACCCTGGCGCAGTGGGTTAAGAATCCGACTGCAGTGGCTCGGGTCACTGTGGAGACATGGATTCAATCTCCAGCCTGGTGCAGTGGGCTAAAAGATTGCCCCAGTCAACTGCAGCTCAGATTCAACCCCTGGGCCAGGAACTTACACGTGCCCTGAGTGCAGCCATTAAAAATAGTAATAATAATAAGTGAAGAAGCTTGAATTATGCTAAACTTCTTGGGAAAAAATATACCCCCCCCCTTTTAAACTGTATTTTGGGTCTTCCTTATACAGAGAAGTCAAGATAAGTGAGTCCATCTTTGAAAAATGTTTTTCTTCCAATGAAAGTAAAACTTTCATTTTCTTCTCTTCCACATCATAGAGATGTTGTTGGTTTTGGGAAATATTTAGTTATGAAATCATATACTTTTACTTAATAGCGATACTCAAGAAGAGGCTTTCTACCTGTGACAACTTAATGATAACTTCAGAAGGCTACTACTCTCTTTTTGCACTTGGCTAACTCGACAAGCTCACTCTTGTAGGTTGGTGGAGAATGCAAGCCTAAGTTCTCTTGATGCTTCTTGAGCAACTTAGCTGAGAAGGAGCAGGTGGTTTCTGATGATGCTTGTCTGCTGATTGAGTTATACTTAACACTCAGAGAGGTATAAATGTTATGCATGTTGAGAATTTCTAAGTATGTTTCTTGATGATTCTTAGAATTCTCAAATTTTTCTTCAATTTTTAGTAAGTCTTGGTTTCCTGTTAAAAGAGTACTACCAAGAAAATTACATCACACTCGTATGTTTCCACATCATCTGTAACCCATTTGTTTTTTAAAAATTTGATTTGTGTGCTAGAGTAGTATAGGGGTTTGCAAACCATATGGCCTGTTTTTGTAAATAAAGTTTTATTGGAACACAGCTGCATACTTATTATCTATGACCGCTTTTGTACAGCAGTGACAAAACTGAGTAGCTGCAACAAAGACCATATGGCCTGCAAAGTCTAAAATGTTTACTGTGTGGGCATTCACATTAAAAGCTTGCTGACCCCCTGCGCTTGAGTATAATCTAAGATTGGTTTTAAATGCTAAAGGAAATGCAGTCTGGTTTGCCAACCGCCAGTTAGTTATTACTGACAAGATTTTCTCTTTAGTTTGACATTTAAAATTGTTTAAATTTTCACCAGAAGGATAAAACTGGGTATGTTGGGTACAGGAAGAGCATAAAATGATTTCAGATATCCAGATTTTCTTTCTCAAATCTTCATCTACAGACAGAGTAGACATTTAAACATTTCATCTGTAGACATTTGTCTTTGGATGTCAAAAAAAACCTGTTTGATGAAATCTGAATATGTTGACTATCAACTCTTTAGAAAGAAGCATCCAGAAGAAAAATGTGAGAGTTGAGTGTGTTGTTGCTCATAAAATTACACCGGGTCTTTTAGGAAAACATTTTCTTTTGACCCTTAAATATCTTTAAAAGCATGTGCCAAGAATTCGTTATAGCAGCAGACAGCACACCCAAAACACTGAGCCAGAGTTTATAAAGCCACCTCCTTCGCCATTAGGTTTTCCTCTGAGGCTGAGCTTATTTTCCTCTGATTGCCAGTTCACATTTCTCTGGTTTCCCATCTTGGGAAAATTGAGATTCACTATTCCTTAGACTGCTTCATTCAAACTCCAACCCCCAGACACAAAGAGGACCTGGAATCAGTTTTTTCCTTTTGCATTCCCCTGCCCAGCAATTTCATTCTGTTGCCGGAAGATGAACTATTTTTGTTTTGCAAGGTTTCCGACCTTGTCATGTAAGGAAGTACCTTCTACCCAACTCTAATGACACAGTATAAACAACTCCCACTGTAGTTGCAAATAGTTCCACATACAGCATTTTCATCAGTCATGCAAACTGCAAATAGCAGCGTGGAGAGGGAGGAGTTTGGTGTATCCGTCTTCCTGAGTTGAGACTTGCCCACTGGCTACCTCAAGCATACTTTCTTCCATCAAATGTTAGCTGTCCCGCAGAGAATTTAGAATAAATGACACTCTAAGGGAAAAAAAGAGCAAAATAGCACTAACAAGTGTCTGTTTTTGTTATTATCATTTCCTAATTGTATTAGTAGGTGTGCAATTTCATTGGATATTCTTTTTTTTTTTTTTTTCAATTGTCTTTGTACCTATGATTGAAAACGGTAGTGGGTCTATGACTTTTGAGGAGGTAAGTTTTTTGTCTGTGTATGTCTGTAATATCAGCGTCTGTCTCTCCGAAAAAATGCAGTATCCTCCTCCCAAAAGTTACTAACCCAACTCTCCCAGCCGTACATCTCCTAGGCAAGAGGGGAGGGAACCGACGAGGGAAGTTGTTGTCTGCTTTTCGTCTAAATGTTGTTAACTGGGTGAGATGGAGGAGGTTTCAGACAGTGTGATGTGGATTTTCAGGGTCATGTAAATAAGCACTGCATCCTGTAGTCTTTTCTGAAAGGCAAGGAGAGCGATTTGCCTGTGTTGTTTATGGGCTCGGAGCCTTTAGCACATCTGCTTGTGCAGACTTCACGGCGTGTGAGCCGTTCTGGACTGGCTGAGGTTAGCAGGGCCACTTCCAGTCTTTCTCGGGTGGGCCACCCTTGCCAACATTTCCAAATGATCCAGACAAGATTACTACCTTTCCCAAAACGAAACTGTCTTCTTTATTGTAGTATAAAAGCAAACTTTTTCTTGAATCAAAACCCATTCCGGCTCCTCGGGGAAAGGCTGGAAAAAAACAGCCAAGTAATGTCGTCTCTCTTTAACCCTTGGTAAGTGTGGGCAAGTTCTTCCTCATAGAAAATCTCCACCTTGCCCCCCACCCCCAGGTTCATACTTTGGAGGACGATACTGCATTTTTGGTCCCAGAGCTTGCTTTCCCACATGTCTGTGAGTGCAAAGCAGGAGGCTCACACTTCCCACTGTGCTGCTTGCTTTGCAGACACTCAACTGAAGCTTCTTGCTAGAGCAAAAGCCAGTCGTCTTGCCCCCTAGGCTATTTTGCTTCTTAGGGACCCTCCAACACTCATCATTCCCCTCTCCACCCACCCTCTTAGCTATGTGTCTACAAGGAAAAGTTTGAGCTGCAGCAGTCACGGTAAGGGAAAGTTACAGGGCAAGTTTTAGCTGAGCTCATGTCTCTCATGTCTCTTTCTTGCTTTTTTTTTTTTTTGGCTGCACCTGCAGCTTGTGGAAGTTCCCAGCCAGGGATCGAACCCAAGTCATAGTAGCAACCCAAGCCGCTGCAGTGACACCACTGGATCCTTAACCTGCTACGCCACAAGGTGATATCTCTTTTTTATTTAACAGCATAACCCATCGGATATTTATCTCTAATCAATAGTGAAGAAGCTACTTGGTGCTTTTTTTAAGTACCTTGAACACAGTGCTTTTCCACTAGCGTTGTTTGACTTTCCCTGGAGGTTCTTTTAACTCAGTTCTAGGCCTATGTCACTGTAACCTGAAAAACCAGTAGCTGCAGCATTTTCACTTGTGCCAAATTAATTCAGTGTAAATAAATAGTTGAGGGAGCTCTTTGTACCTTGGAGAACTGCAGGTACAACTTCAGTAGAAATAGGACACTTAACTCAGGAATAGGTATTCAAGTAGTCTTCTCACGGTCTCTTTTGAAGGGATTTATCCAGAAATGAAAAAAATCTCCTCCCTGCCTAAAGCTGTCTGCCTTGAGAAATGTGATGAAATCGTGCTGAGTATTGCTGCCTGTTCCTGGCAAGGAGGAACTTCATTGGAAAAGTTTCTGAACCATATTTTTTAAAATCTAAGTTTCTGACAAGTATGTAAGTTGCTTCTACAGAAAGGGGTAATAGTTAGACATATCAGAATGAAAGACTGATCTCTAGCCCTTGCTCAAATTTGGATAATTTCAGCAAAGATTGAAAGATTCAGCTGAAGGTGCCCTGGCTATTTTTATATTTTATTTCTACTTTTGTTTTGCTCCTTTGGGAGGGTAGAGCTTCTGTAGATTGATGAGACAGAATTTGATGAGTACAATTTACCTCTGCAAATATGAACACTGTCTTTTTAGGAATATCTTGGGAAAGGGTTCCTGGCAAGATGGCACTTTTAAGGGGTTACATTGTATCTTGGTCACAGAGGAAGCTCCATTAAGTTTTCATCTAGAATATGAGCTTCTAATAGGAGAGGACTGTTAAAAAAAATTCTCATTTTGGCATTTTATCCCTTCCAATGGAATTGACATTCTGAATTGCTTTTTATTTTTTAAACAACTTTTTAAACACATGTATTATAAATTCATTGTAGACAACTTGGAAACATTTTCAAAGCACAAAGACAAGAGTAAGAATAATCTACTGCCCATAGTTAATGTTATTTATGTTGTTATGAAAATGAAATTTTCCAGTTACTTGTATTTTTTTTCCTGTAAGGTAGCATAAGCATTTTCCTGTCCTTAGAGAGAGACTTTTCACTGATGTTTTAACACTGCATGCAACTCTATCATTAATTTATTTAGATGTATTTAAGTTGGAGTTCCGGTCGTGGCTCAGCGGTTAACGAAGCCGACTAGGAACCATGAAGTTGCGGGTTTGATCCCTGGCCTTTCTCAGTGGGTTAAGGATCCGGCATTGCTGTGAGCTATGGTGTAGGTCACAGACTCAGCTCGGATCCTAGGTTGCTGTGGCTCTGGCATAGGCCAGTGGCTACAGCTCCGATTAGACCCCTGGCCTGGGAACCTCCATATGTCGTGGGCAAGGCCCTGAAAAAGCAAAAGACAAAAAAATAAAAATAAATAAAGTATTAAAGTGATTTGGGATTTTTTTTCCTTTTTCGTAGATATCTTTTTCAAAATTGTTTTGACTCTTCCCAACTATCCCATTTTACCTTTTCCAAAGGAAGAGACAGAAATGGGCCCCATTGACTGGCTACAGTCAAAAGTGCAGATTTATCCTTTGGCTTCTCGCTGGCCAAGTTTTTGGATCCTCTGCCTCCATGAATGCCTTGGGCTTTGCCCTGTTTCTTAACCCGTCTTGAAAGGAACAAAAAAAAAAAAAAAAAAAAAGAGAGAGAAAAAAAAGAAATAAGGTTTTCTTGTTTCTATATAATAAACTGCAAAGTGTTCTATGGAAGATAAAATTCACTTCCTGCCCCACCTCCGCTCTGTACACTCAGATGCACCATCTTCCAGGGCATAGATTTGTCTTCTGCTTGTGCAACACTGCTTTGTCTGAGTTTTTGCCATCCTTGCAGAAAATGCTTTGTTAGGAGTGTAAATCTGAAAAACAGGAAGGTCTCATCGCATTCATGTCTTTCCTGTCAGCTCTCTTTTGAATCTTCTGTAACTGCTCACAGCAGCAAAGGGAGCACTTTTGATACTTTGGGATGGAGGACACTAAATTGCTATTCAGAAAATAGACATGAATATACTCTCCTTAACAGGGGAGTCCTTGCTTCATAAGAATTAGTGACTTGCTTCTTTCATCATGTAACTGTTTCCTTTTTTTTTTTCCTGGGAGTTCATGGGTTGGGGGGAAAGCTCAGTAATTCATTTTATCCCAAATCTTTTAATCTGAAGCTTTTTAAAAAAAAAGCAAGTCAAACATTCAGAGCCATTATCGTAAGGCCTACTGCTCTTACCAACACAAAAATTGGCATGCAGAAAAGTAAATATATTCACGTCCAGAAAACGAAAATGTCAGTTGATAGCAAAAGAAACCTAAACTGTGTATCTTAAATATACTCAATGAATTTAAGCCCTGATATGGGAAAAACAATGTGAAGAAATGTCTAGTGGTTTCCCCAGTTTCATCACTATTGTGTCTTGCAGTTTCCTTTCTTATCAAGGGTCTGATTATCATGCATGTTTCAAACCAAAAATTGCCTGTGTCTGTGTTCTAGATCTATATGAAAACCTCACAGGATTGGGGGTGTGTTTGGAAGTTTTGCTTTTTGCGGCACGGTTTTTTTGATGAAGTCCTGTCTGGAGGGCTTCAGGGACAACTGTGAGTTTCACTGGGTAGCGTCCGCATCCGCACCGCTCGCTTAACCCACTGTTGTTTCCCAGACAGCAGCCCTGCCTTCCTGTGCCACTTGCGCCTTCCCCTTCTCACACCTTCAAAAGTTCACTTTGTTGTTGCCGTTGCTCGTCTTTCCTCCCCAGTTCCATTTGTTTCTGAGAGTACGTCCAGGCACTAATGCCCCCCCTCTGGCTGTTGCTCTTTTTCTGCAGAGGGAGAACCGGAGATTACAGGAGGCCAGCATGAGGTTGGAACAAGAGAATGATGACCTTGCCCATGAACTAGTAACCAGCAAAATTGCTCTGCGGAATGACCTGGATCAGGTAAACCTGTGGTTCCCTAGGCAGAAGTAAGACTGGATGACCTCCTCCAGGGCAGGGACCAAGCTGCTCTCAGACGGGCTCCCAGGGCTTGCTTTGTACTTGACACTGAGTCAGCTGCTTGGTGGGTGGATGACAGTTGGGAGGGGACTGTTCTGCTCAGTGGAGAAGGTGGAAAAAAAAAAGGCAAGCCTTTAAGATACTCAGCTTTTCAGTCCTTCCACATAGCATGTGCAACATACTTAAAAAAACACCTCTAAGCTTCTCTGGTGCCTATTCTCTTAATCTGTATGTTTCCTAAACAAAGCTGCCAGCATCATTACCTGAGATCATCACTACCAAGAGTATACTAATGCTGCACCAACATTTCAAGACATCATACCTTTTGTTCCAAAAAGAATTCTCATTACAGTAATTGTGAGGATTTTATATGAAGCCTGTACATTGAGATATGTATTGACTTGAGAGGCATCCTAGTAGTTCAGAGCCAAGATTGCCTGGGCGTGAATCCTGGTAGCACCACTCACTAATCATGCGACCCAGGGTCATTCTTAACCTGCTTGTAGGTTTTAAAAAAATGTTTACCTCCTAGGGTGATCTGAGAATTAAGCGAGGTAAAGTACTACAATAGTCTGTGTTCCATAAACCTTAGCTGTCACTAGGGAGCCCTTAAATTGTTTAATTTTCTTGTCCTTTCCAACAGTACTGCCAGCTTTAGGACTTACTGTTTTTCTATTGTTGGTGTCTTTGGAAATAAGTGACAATAAAGAAAAAATCTTGTGCATATTTAAAATTATCACTTTCTTTTCTGACTTTTAAATTTAAAAAGTGAATATTCCCAATGGTGCCAGGTCAGAAACATTAGGCTGTTGAATCTGTTTTAAAAAAAAAAAAAAAAAAAAAAAAAGACGTTAACCTGCGCTCTCACGATGCACGGACAGTATTTAAAGTACGAATTCACTAATGATGGGATGTTTAAAATTGAAGGGACATTTTTAATGTTTAAAAATGGTCCACGCCACACCTCCTTTTTCTCCTGTAAACAGCTAATTTTGCAGCTCAGAGGTTTTAAGAACGGTAAGATGGGAGATAAAACCGCTGTTAAGGAAAATAGTGCTGAAGGGGGAAGAGGAAGCTGAAGAAGTCAGCACTGAATGGAGTTTGAAAATCAAACAAACACTGTGCTGTTTGGGACACAGGATGTAGAAGGTGGAAGAAGCAACCCCGTGGTGGTGGTTGGGGGCAGGGAGGGAATGGCCCTTTTAACTGCAAACCCCATTCAGCCAGCCTATTTGCAAGTTGTTGGAGGTGGTATGAAAACTGTGCAGCTAAGAGGCAGAACCAAAGAAGGTAGAAGGGTCCCCATTCAACAAGGACCACACTCAGCCTGCCCTTGGCTGTTGTGTTTTTGTAGTAATGAGAGCGTAGTCGTGACTCAGTACTATAATGAAATTTGGGGTTCCATATTAGCTTTCCAAATGGCCTTGACTGACCCTTGATTCTGTCATCTTGTAATATTTTATCCATTAAAAGTTTTTCTAAGATGGCTTGCTGAGTGAAAAAGTTTCACACTAAACCTGTTGTGGTAATCATTCCATGATATGTGTCATTCAAGTCATTATGTGTAAACCTTAAACTTGCACATTCTCTATGTCAACCGTATCACAATGAAACTGGAAAGAAAAAAGTTTTAAGCAATTAGACTCAATAGTGATGCACTGAAATTAGCTATAAAAGGTTGTAAATTGAAAGTTACAAGGGAAATGAAGTTCCCGTTGTGGCTCAGTGGTAACAAATCTGGCTCATATCCATGAGGACTCGGGTTCGATCCCTGGCCTCGCTCAATGCATTGAGGATCCGACGTTGTTGTGGTGTAGACCGGCAGCTGCAGCTCTGATTTGACCCTACTCTGGGAACTTCGTATCCTGCAGGTGTAACCCTAAAAAGACAATTTAAAAAAAAAAGTTATGAGGGGAAGGTATATGGTATATATCATCTTTAAAAAGGTTGAAAAAATAATGAAATTAAATATTTACTGAGTGCCTACTCTGCGCCAAGACCTTTTATTTGACAGTTTGAAAGCATTGTCTCATTTAATCTTCCTAATGACTCCATTAAGCAGGTATTTTCATCTTTTGTTTTATAAATGAGGAAACTGACACATATAGTCTGACTTGGAAAGCTATCCTAAAAAAAAAAAATACAGATTTGCTCAAAGATATACATGCAGAGTAGTTTACTGCATTATTGCAAGAATAAAAAGTAGAAATATATGTCCAATAGATGGAGAGGATGAAGGTGTATCTGTAAAATGTCCTTTGGAATAGTTTTAAAAGACAACAGGAAGGTAGTGATATATATTTTTTAAAACAGTACATTTATCTATATATAATGTTTGTGTCTAAATCTCAAGGAAAATGGGCTGGCATAGAGCAATCTATAGGAAAGGAAGCTGGAATATACCTTGATAGGAAAAAGGCCTACAAGAAAATACATCAAAATGTTGTAGCTAGATCTCTCTGAGTGATAAGAGTAAAGCTAATTTTTTTTGGCCACACCCACAGCATGTGGAAGTTCCCGGGGCCAGAGATCGAACCCATGCCACAGTTGCCACTGTGCCACAAGGGAACTTCCTGAATCTAATTTTTATGTTCATCTTTATACTTTTCTCAATTATTTATCTCTTATATGAAGACCTTAAATTACTTAACCACCCTTGGCTAAGTAATAATATACCTTATAACTTTTTAATCATCAGAAAAAATATGTTATTTAAAAAAGTGTTTCACCTCCAAAAAAAATCTATTTTTGGATTAGTCTAAAATGATTGCTAAGTACTCATGAAATAATTGCTTATTGAGTACCTCGGTGCATTGTGGGGCTACTTAGTCCCTGAGAAAAGATTCCTCTGTTCCTTCATTTGTTCCTTCTCTTTGATTTCCTCCCTTCATACCTCTCTTTCTTTCTCCTCTTAAATAAGTAGTTAAGACCTGCCTTTTGAAGTACATTATCTAGATGAAGGAATAAAAATTGCTATTTCATTGAATTGCTAATTCAAAAATTGCTGTCTTGCAGCATCTGATTTTGCAGTTCCTACCTGAGCCATGTTTATTTATAAGTGGAAAAACTGTCCTGGAGTTCCCTGGTCATGAAGCAGGTTAAGGACCTGGTGGTGTCACGGCAGCAGCTCGGGTTGTTGCTATGGCATGGGTTCAGTCCCTGGCCCTGGAACTTCCACATGCTGCAGGCACAGCCAAAAAAAAAAAAAAAAAAAAAAAAGAAGAAGAAAAAGAAAAAGCATCCCTGCAGCTTAAGTGTCCTGCCTCTCCAAGCCTTCAAGGAAGCGAATTAGCCTAAGAGAAAAAGTACTGGCTCGGCCTGCCTTCACCCAGTTTGTCCAGTACTTTTCCATTTCTAGTTTTCCTTTTTTTATTTTTAATTTTTTAATATTTTTATTGATTGACAGATTGGTTAATTGATTCTGCTTTTTTTTTCAGGGCCACATGTGCAGCATATGGAGGTTCCCAGGCTAGGGGTCCAATCAGAGCTAAAGCTGTCGGCCTACGCCACAGCCACAGCAACAGGATCTGAGCTGTGTCTGCAACCAACACCACAGCTCACAACCTCATTGTTCCTAGTCGGATTCACTTCCGCTGCGCCACGACAGGAACTCCTGCATTTCTAGTTTTTCAAAATCAAATCTGTTAGTTCGAATCGCAAAACATTGGCAAACATTAAACAAACATGAAAGCAAATTGTATTTGAGCCAGTATGTAAAGCAAACAAACATGAATTAGGTAACTAGACACTTTGTAAAAAGTAAGCTGCTTCTTACCTTTGTCATTTAGAGCTGGCTTCAGGCTTCCTGTGCACCAGCAGCTCTTCATTTTTCTCTCAGACAGAACCTTCCCTTATGACAACTTGCCCTCCCTCAGACTCCTTAAATGAGGGCTTCTCAGTGATTAGAAATGAAAAAAGATACAACATTTCCATTTCAATTTCTGTCACTTCCTGCTTTCAGGCCCTTCCACAAGCCTGAAAGACACACAAGCAGTGCTTTCCCACTGCAGACTGGGCCCAGGTCCCTGCTGACCAAAGTTCGACAAGTTCACATTAAAGCAGAGGCTGCATGGCATCAGCGGCACATTCTCTTGTTTTGTTTTATTTTATTTTATGTTATTTTTTCTTGTCTTTTTGTCCTTTTTTAGGGCCACAGCCACGGCACATGGAGGTTCCCAGGCTAGAGATCTAATCGGAGCTGTTGCCGCTGGCCTACACCAGAGCTATAGCAATGCCAGATCTGAGCCATGTCTGCGATCTACACCACAGCTCACGGCAATGCCAGATCCTTAACCCACTGAGTGAGGCCAGGGATTGAACCTGGAACCTTATGGTTCCTAGTTGGATTCATTTCTGCTGTGCCACTACAGGAACTCCTCTTGTTTTGTTTTAAATTGAACGACTGCCTTGGCTAATTCTTTGAGAAAACTAGGGGTCCAATCAGAGCTGCCGCTTCTGGGTGCAGCTACAGCTTGTGACAATGCAGGATCCTTAACTCACTGAGTGAGGCCAGGGATCGAACCCATATCTTCCTGGATACTAGTCTGGCTCATTACCACTGAGCCACAATGGGAACTTGGGGAAAAGCATTTCTGAAAGTTCCTCATCCCTGCTGTCAGAGCTGAGCCTTCTGAGCAGATTCTCAGTTGGTTTGTGATTTAATCACAGGCTCAGCGCTTGTGTCTCTCATATCTATGTCATAGAAGTTAGACAGTGATTAGAAGTTTCCCTATCAGTGAGGCATTGTGAAATGTTGGAAGATAATAATGACAGTGATCCATTCACTCACATCAAATGATGGTGAAGGTTTTTATCATTTAGGCTCAAACATGGAACTGGAGTATGTGTTTAGTATTTATGTTCCTGGAGATTCCCTTTAACATTAAAAATGGTTTCTGCTTAAATGAGATGCAGAGGCTGGCTGTACAGAGAACCAGAAGACCATTTTTAGAAGAACCAAGTTAGTTCAGATCTGGTTCTATTCTGATGAGCAGAATCATTCCTGCCTCACTGTTCAGCGTGGAGAAGAAACTCAGGTGTGGCGTCCTGGGACTCTCCCCATGCGGGACCCACAGCAATTTCTGCAGATTGGATCTGATAACAGTAGAAATGGAGTGAGGCCGCCTGACCTTGGCCTAGTGAAGAACATGCAGTAGAAAATGTGTACATAAAAATAATAGCACCCACCTTCTTACTTAAAGTGTTTATCAAAAATTTCCTCAGGGGAGTAGAGTTTTTTTTTTTTTTCCCTTTCCTTACAGACATTTCCAGAACTATAAAACATCTAGATATGCTGCAGAATTTCAGAAGCTTGTTGCTAAGCCTCAGGATAGCATTGACTATTCAGAAGTTTATAGGAGGCCCATAATTTGGATAAATCTCTCTTCCAGAAGCCCAACTTAGAAAATATTTGTTTCAGAGTGTCATAATGTGTATTATAAAAGGACTGTTCTCTTCATGAAATGGCAACTGCTGGGGGCATGGTAAAATGAGGTCAGATTGCAATTTTCTTTATTAGCAGAGCTATCGCCTGGACGGTCTGGGGTAGAACTTTAACCAATGGGCTGCTGTGGTAGGGAGACAGATTTGGTAAGATTTTTAAGAACACTGATGCCATCAGGAAAGCTGCTCTTGATTTGTACCTGGGAGACCCTCTGTCAGAGACTTTGGGGACAATTTCCTGCTTTGTGAGTAAGGTGTTATCAGGCTTGCAACTCCAGAATTCTCAGTTTGGGGTTTCCATAATCTACATCAGGTATTTTACAGTTTATTAAAACTGAACTTGCAACATACATGTTGCAATTTTTGAGACCCACCCCCACTTTTAAGATGCCCTTTTGCTTGTGTAGATTTATCTCCCTAAAATCTAATGTGTTAGAACCAATTTTATAGTCCTTCAAAGGGACTTTTTCACTTCAAGTACCCAACAGTTCCAAATTATCAACAGAGCTAAAAGCACTGGGCTATGGGACATCAAGAACTGGAAGACAGATCAGAGAAGCTGGAATGTAGTTTCTCTGCCAGGATCCAGCAGACTGTGCTGGCCTGGCCATCTGGACATGTGGGAGATATGGCGAAACACAGACAGAAGGCCACCTGGCCAGTTTTCACGATTACTTGGACAATGTTTTGCTGCTGTCTGCCAGGGATGGCCTCTTCACATAGCTGCCTCTCTTCTGTGTCTGTGGTTTTCTCTGCTGAACTCATCCTGGGGGCCCCCTCCCATCTGCTTCTCTAGTGACTCAGAGAACCACATTCATTCACTCATCAGATGCTTAAGGAACACCTGCTCTGCACCTGCCCTGGGCTCCATGCTGGAAATACAGTGATGAGCAAAAGAGAGGGGTTCCTGCCTTCCTTGCAATTGATTGGGCAAGTCACGTAAATGACACACGCCGTTCGTCACTACAGATCACGCTACTTGCTATCAAGGGAAACACCAGTTTAGATGGGGGTGGAGAGCCGATTAAGGTGGGGTGAGTGGACAGGGCTCAGACCCACAACCCTGCAGAAGCAAGCTTGAAGCTGAGACTAAAGGGTGAGCTGAGGGCCCTGACAAGCAAAACAGACACGCGTTAACTAAGTTACATACACACAGTGCTCTGTGGTGAATTTTGGCTCTGTATCCAAATTATGAGCAGGATACTCCATAGAAATACAGTCTTTCCTGCCCGGCTTCCTGATCCTTACTTCGCTTTTCCTCAGGGATGTGTCTATCATGGTTTTGGGTCTTCGTTTCTCCTTTCTATGCTCAATGCCATTGTGAGTATCCTGGTAGACCAAGCTACTTCAGCTGGACTTGGAAGTTTCTCACCTAACTGTGGTCTGTGGATCCACCTGTCTGCTGGTCCTCTCTAAATCCACCCCACGGGCCCCCAGTTGGAAGCCTCCATGTGAGGCTCCCCCGCTTCATCCAGTCGGTCGGCACCGTCTCAGACTGAGTGCTGCTGTGACATCTGATCATGGGGAAGAAGCAATGGGAAAGCGCGTGGGCTAGGATGCCATTCAAATCTGAATTCAGACAGTGGCTCTGATCTTAGATGTGTGTGTCCCGGTCGGGTTATTTGATCCTCTCCAAGCTTTGTTATCTGGAATATAATTTTCACTGTGAGGAGGAGCAATAACGTGTGCCAAGTGCCTGGGACCTAATCAGCCTTCAGTGAAAGCAGCTACTACCCCCAGAGTGAGCGAGAGGGAAAAGGGAAGGCTTCCGGTAATGTTGGAATGGTAATAACTGGAGATCAGGGGAAAGTATCCACATGCTTCCTTCACCTTCTTTATGACTGTGCTGTGCTTCTTATCTGCAGGCAGAGGACAAGGCAGATGTGTTGAATAAGGAGCTCCTCTTGACCAAACAGAGGCTGGTGGAAACTGAAGAAGAGAAGAGGAAGCAAGAGGAGGAGACAGCTCAGGTACAGGCACGGGTGGGCTTGTCTCTACACAGGTGTGTGGGTACGTGGAGTTGATTCATACTCTCCACCAGAAGTAAAATTAAATTTATGCTCAATCAAGGGCAATGTTGAAGCAGCACACGTGAGTAGCACTGAGTCATTTCTTTCGAAGGGTGTTCGGAGAAGAAGCAGCGTTTCCGCCCTTGAACAGCTTTTAGGAATTTGCCTTTACTGAGGTGTCTAGAAAGAGTGTTGTTTTTTCTAAGTTTAGGAACTTGGAATGATGATCTAGGAGCTTTGACAAATCTGCAGATTTCGTGTTGTGTCTCCGAGATCATTGACTTCGCTGAAGTCCTTTATAAGAATTGTTAAACCAAGAGCCTACAGAGAGCTCTGCTGGGGGCTGCCTCCATCAGTCACGCTTAATTTTCCTGATTCATGCCTTAGAAGAAGGAGCACCAAGGCTTCTGTTCCTGGCAGAGCACTCAGGTCTTATTCCCTGGGGGAATTAAAAAAAGACATCCTTTGGGAACCAGCTGTGAAGTTAGTTCCCTTCAGTGTTCATGTGCGTTGGGAGGCCTATCAGCTGGAAGATGCTGCCATCTCCAAGAAGCCCCAGAGGTGACAGAAGGGGCGCTCCACCCAAGGAGTCCAAGCTTCCAGCTTCCCCGAGGAAGCGCAGGCTGCTTCAGCAAGGTCCTCCAGCTCCGTCAGTCCCAGCCAGGCCTGATTAGCTCATTTATTTTAACGTGTTTCATTCGGAGACATCCATAACACTAAATATAAAACAGAACACAAAACATTTCAAAGGCTGCTATCCAAGCAACCAGAAAAAGTTCCCGTAAAGTTTTAATGAAGGGATGTGTCATTTAGCACCTCCTGGGATTTATAAAAAGTATTCCAAAAAAAAAAAAAGTATTCCATGACTTTTTTTTTTTTTTTTAATGATGAGTCTTAGCAATTACTGTAGACCAAGATTTTTTTTTTTTTTTTTTTTAATGTACTCAAAAAGGGGCTGATTACTGAGTTTGTCCTGGGCCTTTTGATCAGTTTTGCTTTTTTTTTTTTTTTTTTTTTTTGACGTCTGCTTTGTGGGGGCCCACTTTGGTACTTAAGAACAAGGCTATTAGCACATAAATTAAATCCATGTTTCTCTCCTTTGTATGTTTGTGTGTGTCCTGTTTTATTGGTGTGATTCCCCTGTGAGTGAGGGATTATTCTCATGTACAGTGTAGAGAAATTCAGTGAACTTAACTCAAACCTCTCAACTGTCTCTTCACCCTGAGTCAGTGGGGCCTTATCACAGCAGGGAAGAAGGGTGTGCTTGATGACTTTAACTTATGTAAGACAGAGAACAGAGACCAATACAGACATCTAAGTTTGAATCAATATAACCTAGAAAAGCACTGAGAATTTAGAATGTAGCATATGTGAAGAAATTCAGAAATCTGCTAATGATAAGGCTAGTTATAAACTGCAATACCTTGTGAATATGCAATTACAGAATACACTCCATTCATAATTTGGGATGTTGCAAAGCAGAGCTCATTTATTTTTTCTGATTATGTACTTAAAGATTAACCAGAGTCGGGAATTCCCATTGTGGCATAGCAGCAATGAAACTGAACTCCTTGATGTTTTGTTTTAGACTCTTATAAGGATAAAGATAGATTCTGAAAGTAAGGTTGACACTTTTTTTGAGTTTTTAAAATAAATGTATTTAAACATTTAATAATTGTATAGTGTACATGTCCTGCAGTCATAAAAAGGTTGTTTGGGTATTTTAAAAATTGAAGTATACTTGATTTACAATGTGTTAATTTCTATTATATAGCAAAGTGAATCAGTTATACATACACACAGACACATATTCTTTTTTTTTTTTTCTTTTTAGGGCTGCATCTGTGGCATATGGAAGTTCCCAAGCTAGGGGTTGAATCAGAGCTGCTGCTGTTGGCTTATGTCACAACCATAGTAGCAACATGGGATCCTTAACCCACTGAGCAAGGCCAGGGATTAAACCCACATCCTCATGGATAGTAGTCGGGTTCTTAACCCACTGAGCCACAGTGAGAACTCCTATACATTCTTGTGTGTGTGTATGTGTGTGTGTGTGTATAATTTTTTTTTCTTTTTTTTCTTTTTAGGGCCTCACCTGAGGCACATGGGGGTTCCCCAGCTAGGGGTCAAATCAGAACAGCAATGCCAGATCTGAGCCATGACTGCAACCTACACTATAACTCATGGCAACATTGGATATTTAACCCACTGAGGGAGGCCAGGGATCGAACTTGCAACTTCATGGTTTTTAGTTGGATTTGTTTCCACTGCACCACAATGGGAACTCCTGTATATTCTTTTTAATTATGGTTTATCACAAAATATTGAATATAGTTCCCTGTGTTGTACAGTAGGACTTTGTTGTTTATCCATTCCATGAGTTTGCATCTGCTACTCCTAAATGCCAAATTCATCCCTCCCCTACCCCTGCCACTCCTGTGGCAACCACAAGTCTGTTCTCTATGTCTATGAGTCTGTTTCTATTTTATAGTTAGATGGTTCATTTGGGTCATATTTTCAGATTCCGCATGTAAGTAATATATGGTATTTGTTTTTCTCTTTCTGACTTCACTTAATATGATAATCTCTAGCTGCATCTATGTTGTTGCAAATGACATTATTTCATTCTTCTTTAAGGCTGAGTAGTATTCCATTGTGTATATATACCACAGCTTCTTTATCCATTCATCTGTTGATGAACATTTAGATTGTTTTGAATGGACACTTATTTACCAACGTATTTATAAAGTCTGTATATGTAAGTAAGCAGAAACAGTTTAATAATAGGATTGCTCATATGTCTTATATTTTTCAGGAAAGAAAGATATCTGTATCTTTGGAGATGAATAGATTTTTCAAATGATCAACATGCAGTTTCATTGGGAAAATGTATATACTTACAACTTCATTGGGGAAAATGTTATGTTGTCATTGACTGTGAATTGGGCAGCCTTGAATGTGGATGTTTGTGGACATGTGTTAAGATTTTGACTGAGTCTTGATGTTTCTCATTCTTATACTTTCTAGCTAAAAGAAGTCTTTAGGAAACAGCTAGAGAAGGCAGAATATGAAATAAAGAAGACTACGGCCATCATTGCTGAGTATAAACAGGTAATGTGCCACCTTGGGTTTTGTCACCATAAACGTAATTGTTCTGCTGTTTTCTTTGGAGAAATTTTGTTTTGTTTTAGAGTTTCCAGAGCAGTAACTGCACTGCAGTGATTAAATTTGTTGGCTCATTTTCTTGTCTGAAATAGACAGTGGTTGGACATGCTTGCTGATAACATAGGAAGTTTAATTGAGCAACACAATCTGTTGGCTGTTTACAGTGTTTGATAGATTTAGAGGAACAAGAAATCTTATTACCATTGGGATCCTGTTTCTGCCTTACTCAGAAGCTAATTTCCAACAGATCGCACATTTGCCTCTTTGCTAAACACTCAAGTTTAGTGATTGTATCAAAGGGCAATAGCTCAGATATCTGTGTGTCCTTTGCTGTCGCAGGAGAGAATGCGGGAGCTCTTTTTCCCACACAGCCGTGTGGCCTTACCCAGTGGAGGCCAGTGTTTGCAGGAAACCTCCTGTTATGAACTTTAAAGTGATCCGTTAGTAGGGAGGGGGCGCTGCTCTCCTGAGGATGTTTCCGGGGGAGCTCAGAAAGCCCTCAATCCGGCTCCAGTAATATCTCCTTGTCCCTGCTGGTCATGCTGAGACATGGCAAGGACCTCTCTGGTTGTTGAAAGACACTGACTGGACTGTTTTGGTTCCAGTTTTCCAGAATTGTCAAGGCACCATATGCCACCTACGTAGCCAAAACTTGTCCTGGGGTTTCCTGCCTCACGTAGGAGTTTGAAGTCTAATGCTTAACTTTTTTTACAAATGTGGGGTTTTTGGCTTATAAATGAAATGTATCTTCCTTGTGGAAAATTAAGAAAGTGCAGAAAAGCACAAAGAAAGCAAACTTCTCTTAATCTTGCCAACTAGAAATTATAATATACCGAATATGCCTCGTCGCTATATAAATAAAAATGTCAATGATGTCATTCATGCTTTTGGGGGGGAAGGAATTCATCTGTATATTATGAACAAATGAATAATTAGAAGACTGATTAGAAATAAGGCCTCAGAGCTGTGTTACTCTCTTTTATAAGCAGTGTGTGTGTGTGTGTGTGTGTGTGTGTGTGTGTAAATCTATGTATATTTAATGCCTGCTGCATGTGAGGCCTGATACTTTGGAGGACTAAAAGGTAAATTCATTTAATTTCTCTCCTCTGGAAGTTGATCTTGTAATAGGGAGGTAAACCCTGTCCATAAATAGGAGAAGAGGGAATTTATTACATATGGGAAATGAGGAATCCCTTCCTGGAAAAGGAGTGATTGAGTTGTGCTTCAGATGCTAGGTGAGGCGTGGGTATCTGGAGATGGAGGAGAGGATGGGAATGGTGGCAGGAGGGAAACAGCGTGTACACAGGCAGGGGAGGCGGGGCAGGGCAGGGGGTGGGGGAAGATTAGTGAACAAAGAGTTTTGTTGAACAAGTTTCAGGTATAGTAGAAGCAAAGGTGAGCTGGCGCCCAGCTCAAGGAAGATCTGCAGGAATAGGCTGAGGAATTTGCATTTGATTCCTTTTGTAGTAGGAAAGTGGCAAGAGCAGGAGCACATACGTGGCACTCTCTGTCCCCGTGAGAAATGTGTAGCCAAGTGGAGAGATGCAGACACAAAGACAGCAGTAAGAGGTGAACAGAGGAGTGTTCAACAGGTGAGAAAAAATAAGGCCCTGAACTAAAATAAGTAGTAATGAAAACAGAGAAACAGGAGACACAAAAGAGTCATTTTTTTGCTAGAGAAGGGAAAGCACTGGAAGTGATCCTGAGATTTTGAATTTGGGTGAACTAGGAGAAAGATTGATTAGAGATTAACCAACACAAGGAACACTAAAGACCCGGTGCAGTGGAACTTGCCATGGCTACACATGCATTTTTTTCATCAGTGTGTTAGTTCTTGGGTGGACGCCTTGTGCAGCTCTTCAAAGAGCCGTCCTTGGGGCTCCTCGTGAACATTATCTGGCAAGCACTTCAAGTGTTGTAAAGGGCAGCAGACCCATCTCTTTGAAGATAATTCAAAATAAAGCAGAATCTAACTGCCCTCTGTAAGTGGAATTGGCTGTTTGGGGCTATGTATCAGAATATTGGGGTTTAGTTAAAAGGGTATATGGCTTGCCAAAATTGCCAGAGAGAGTGTGTCCTTTCAACATAAGCCAATCTACGCCTATTTATTGCTTCTAGGCTTGGATCTGGAGAAACTGGAAACTGAACTCAGCGAGTGGTCCCTGGTCCCTTGACCTTTTTGTACTTTAAAATAAGACATCCCCTGACTGTTTTTTGTTGTTTTTTTTTTTCCTTTTTTTCCCAAATAAAAAATTCTTAAACTCAAGTTTAGCAAGGTTTGAACTTCCAGTAAAAAACACAAATTTAGGTGGGGGGGGGGTGCTTTGAAAGCATTTATTTCTGTCTATTCCTGGTATTGTTAGCACATTATATGATGGTGCTATATGAAGCCCTTTATATACATTTTTCCCCACCAATTAGCACAGCATAGCACTTTTAAGTTATGAGGAAACTGAGGTTTAGAAAGATTAGTGAATTTGCCCAAGGACTGAATGCTAGGAAGTCATAAGGCTGGACTTCCAGGCTTTTCATGTTATGTCATGTTGCAAAACCACTTGATTAGAGTTTTAAGTCTTTATTATTTTCTGGTCTTTTTTTTTTTTTTTTTTTTGGCCATGCCCATGGCATGCAGAAATTCCCAAATGAGGGATCAGACTGGAGCCACAGCAATGATAATATCTCCTTAACCACTAGGCTGCCAGGGAATTCCTTTACTATTTTCTGGTCATTTTAACTTTTAAAAAATTCACTCTGTCATTTCCTAGGGAAACTTTTATAATTGAAAACAGAAACTCTTTCTGTAGCTGTAGACAGGAGACATTTCTAGTTCAGAATTCATCAGATTTCTGCGATAGTACTTTGCCCAAAGTAGATACTCTGCAAAGATTCTGTAGTTGATTCCAAAGTGAGGACAGGATGTCACTGGAACCAGTCATGAAGGCTAGGAACAGAAGGAAATCAAATCTACCTGTGTGTTTTCTTTTTTTCTACTGATCGGGTTAGAGATGTGCTATACACACAGAACACTGTCAGGCTTTCTGCTCCTTGTTGCAGGAATAACTGGCATTTGCAGGGCTACCCATCTGCAAAAGTTCTCCCATCATCAGAGATACTGGAGTGATATATGCGTGGATTAACAGCTATCCGTGTACACGTGCTACAAGAGTCATCCTATTTTCTAGTAAAGAAGCTCTTTTCTTTCTCTTAGATCTGTTCCCAGTTGAGTACCAGACTCGAGAAACAGCAGGCAGCCAGCAAGGAGGAGCTGGAAGTGGTCAAGGTGAGGAAGAATGAACTAGTTATGTGATATAATTTCTTCCGAATTCATGTAGTCCTGAGTGAGTACCTGATAGGAGCATCCCAATAGATAATGATCCCTACCTCCCTACCCTTGTTTTAGGATTTAGGGATTATGGAGAATAAAATCTCTCTTCTGACTGGCGTGTGAGCCAGCTGAAAGGTTATGTTCCCTTAAATCTCATGGGTTGTCAGAGACAGGTAACATGAGAGGAGGTAGGGTTTCAGCATTGTCACAAGAGGGCCCTGAGCTTTCTTTTCGTTGGAAACCTGGAACCCTGAGCAGCCTGCGTCCCAACTGTGCCTGAATTGATGTGACTTCAGCGTGCAACTCATTTGAACCATCCCATGGCTCTCTCAAACTATGGATGCCAAGGGCACTCTAGAACTCAGCGGCAGAAAAGTGTTAGGTAACTGATTCTTCCACCAAAATTTTGGAGATTTGTTTTTAATGCAAACCAGTAGCATTTATTTATATGCTGCCCCCTGGTGGTAAAAACTTCTTGTGTTGATTACCTATTTGAAAAAAAAGTGTTCACTGAGTCTATAGAAACAGCCGTGAACCAAAAAGGATCAGTATTCCTAAGTAGTAATGTTGGCACAGCCAACCCTTGGAACCAGTGTTACAGAAACCTGATATATTTCTGCTTGAATGTATTCAGATTTACACTAGTACCTAAAGGCATTTTAGACACTGTAGCATATCATTTAACAGCTCGACAAGTTATTTAACCTCTCCCAAACTTTATTTGTATTCTGCAAAATAGAAATAACATTACCTACCTCAGAAGGTCAGTTTGAAGATTAAATAAGATAATGTATATAGAGTGCTTGGTTTAGTAGTTGGCACACAATAAATGCTCAGGAAACACATATTTTATAAGTTATAACCTGAAAATCTGAGACATGAGAACTGAAAATATGAACCCAGTTCTGAGAAGGTGACTTTTCAGGATTCAGGCCTGGGAGACATGCTTGAACATGCCTGAGGAAAAATTTAATGACCAGCTGCATATGGAATGAAGGAGAGGCTAATGGAAAGACTACACCAAAATCTCGAGGCCTAAATGGTGGAGTAACGCACAGTGACACAGGGGTGCTTTGTGTGTGTGTGAAGAGAGGAGTGTACTTATGGGTATGGACACACTGAGCTTGTCGTAACAGTAGGCCATCAAAATAGAAATATTCTGTAATATCTCTTCTCTCTAAACTTTCGAATGTTTTGAAAATATCTTAAGAAAACAGTAGCACTCTTGTTCAGTGCTCTGTGCTCAACCAGCAGTCCAGACATGTGGCAGAGGTACTTTTATCACCTTTAACAATAAAGATCATCTTTGCTTAAAGCTGAGCAAAAGTATACACACTTTATTTATTGCAAAGGTAGGCTTGAGTTCGTGAGAATGACCTTGCTCAGTCTCCCATAGGCAAATTACTTAAACTCTTAAGTTTCTTCATGTATAAAAGGCGGGTGATAATAGTACTTAATCATACAGTGGCTCTAGGATTAAATGACGTGATGTATGTGGAACATGTGGCCTGGAACTTGGCATCTGGTAAGAATAATGGTAGTGCAAACTTCTGGAACAGATTTCAGAAAAAAATGCTGTGTAATACTTTCTATCCCCAACGTTCTCCCTAGAGATACTTTAAGAAAAAGAAGCACCTGTCTTGGATAGTTGGGTTTGGTGCTAACCATGACCATTTTGGTTGTAGCACAAGAAAAATAATTGCTTTCATAAATGGGTCTGCATTTGATGACAACAAGCAGTGTCTAAATAAAAAATCATATTGCATTGTTTCGGGAAGTGATCTATGGAAATACAGTTTGATGTTGGTTATCTCATTTGGATTTTTCAGGGTAAAATGATGGCGTGTAAACACTGCAGTGACATTTTCAGCAAGGAAGGTGCTCTGAAAGTAGCAGCCATCAGCAGAGAGGACCAGGGAATTGAATCGGATGATGAGAAGGACTCTCTTAAGAAGCAGCTGAGGGAGATGGAGCTGGAATTGGCACAAACCAAACTGCAGCTGGTGGAGGCCAAGTGTAAAATCCAGGTTGGTGATTTGAGAAAAGATCAGTAGAAAAAAATGAACACTTTGTGGCCTAGGATATTCTAATACTGTAGAATATACCTGGAGCACTCAGAATCACTGCAATGTTACCGTATATGATGAATACATTTTCTGCCCATGGATGAGATGCAGTTTTGCATCATTTTTAAACACTGATATAAACAAACACATAGTTTAAAATACAATTAAAATTATATCTTACGAGAACTTAAGTATATGCTTTTTTTTTTTTTGTCTTTTCTAAGACTGCACCCATGGCATATGGAAGTTCCAGGCTAGAGATCTAATCAGAGTTGTAGCTGCTGGCCTACGCCACAGCCACAGCAATGCAGGATCCAAACCATGTCTGCAACCTACACCACAGCTCAAGGCAATGCAAGATCCTTAACCCACTGAGCAAGGCCAGGGATCAAACCCGCTCGTGGTTCCTAGTTGGATTCGTTAACCACTGAGCCACGATGGGAACTCCTTAAGTATATATATATTTTTTAATTTAATTTAATTTTATTTTATTTTATTTTTTGTCTTTTTAGGGCCGCACCTACTGCAAATGGAAGTTCTCAGTCTAGGAGTCAAGTCAGAGCTACCGCTGCCAGCCTACACCACAAGCAACACAGGATCTGAGCCACATCTGCGAACTACACCACAGCTCATGGCAATGCCGGATCCTTAACCCACCAAGTGAGGCCAAGGATTGAACCTGCATCCTCATGGATGCTAGTTGGGTTCATTACTGCTGAGACACGGGACTAGTATAGCCATGGGAACTACAAGTATATGCCTTTTTAGTTTACCCCGATACACACACACACACACACACACACACATACACACACACACACACACGTATATATATTTTTTTGTTTGTTTTGTTTTGTTGTTTTTTCCCTCCCCAAGGTCCTTTCCATTGAACTTGGTCACTTAGCTTATACTGAAAGTTGAAAGATGAAACCCCCCTTGTTCTCCTTCCCCCTGGCAGTGGAACATTGGCTGACAGCCATTCTTCTCTTTGGAGCTTCTCATCTTTACCTGTTTTTGCCAAATCCCTTTCCCTGTAATCTCTTTCCATACTGGAGGATATCAGAATTGGAGAAATAGTCCCAGCTTCTGATGGGCAATTCCCATTTCCTTTTTACCAGTAGTCCTTACCCTGGCCTGTGTCTTGCCATACAAAGGGCCAGCTGCACTACACCAAAGATCCTTAACTCTTCTGTGTCGGACTTTGTACGTTGTTCTCAGGGGCAAAGGCCATGTGTTTGGAACTAGAACTCATTCATGCTTAAGCTATCAGTAAAAATTCATTCTATCTCTACATTTGTATTTACCCGTGGTTCTAAACATGTTCCTTCAGGCTGCACCCTAAACCTAGATTTGGACCTCAATTTCAGGGAGAAAAGGGGGGTAAACAGGGTTTCATTTCTCTGATCAGAGAAAGCACAGATTCTGGGTTTAGTGGTAATTCTTTTATTATTTTTTTTTAATGACAATAACCATCACTTTTTAATTTTTTAAATTTTTTTCTACTTGCATAGCATTTTATTTTATTTTATTTTATTTATTTTATTTCCCCAACGCATTATTTTTTTTTTCTACAGTACAGCATGGTGATCCAGTTACACATACATGTATACATTCTTTTTTCTCACATTATCATGCTCCATCGTAAATGACTACTTTAGTGGTAATTCTTTTAGCTCTAAAAATCTTTTCTTGCATTAAGAAGCCAACTAAATCTCTCCTGGGTTTTATAGGAAGAAAGCTATGGCTATATAGACTTGGGGATTCCAAACGCTGTACTCTAGGTTTTTTTGGGGGGTTTTTTTGGCAGAGAGAAAACATTTATATAACTCAGATGATTTTCTTTCTTTAATTAGGAACTTGAACATCAGAGAGGAGCCCTTATGAATGAAATCCAAGCTGCAAAAAACTCTTGGTTTAGCAAAACCCTGAACTCTATCAAAACGGCCACAGGCACACAGCCCCTGCAGCCACCGCAGGCCACCCAGCCCCCCAAAGAGAGCACGTAGTTCCAGCCTCACCCAAGCACAAGAGCACAATGATCAAAGCAACGGTAACCCAGGAAGATCCTCCCTGGTGTCCCTTTGAAGGAGAGTAAAGGAGGCCAGACAGCAAGTCACGATCTTTCAGTAGCTCTCACTCTTTCTTGTGTGACACTTTCAAAGGGATGTAATTTAAACTAACATGGTTTATGTTAAATACCTGTTTTTGTGCTTCTTCACGGAAGGCCGTGTTCTGATCCATCATAGTATTACACATTATTTTATATGCCTGATGTTTGACTGGAAATAAGTAATTCAGAACTAAATGCTTTTTATTTAGAGCTAGAATTATTCATAATTATTTTTATCTTACATAAAAATGGAGATGTCTTTTATTCCAAGATTGAAGTGATAGGAAAGCTATTTGTCATAGAAAAAAGAAAAAAAAAAAAAGATTGAAACCTAAACCTCCTAACTTTCAGGATTTATTCAGATAAAGCACTCTGGGGCCAGTCATGACCACTGTCAGGTTTCCTCCTGAAAATGATTCCCTGGATAGTGATAACCTTGTCCGAAAGAAAGAACAGATCTGGAAATGAACAGTTCCCAAGGAGAATACTTCATTTTTATTTTCTTTGGGGTACATCTGGAAATAAAGTGCCAAGAACCACGGAATAAGGTTGACTATTGAGAACACACATGAGATAGAAAGAACTGAGGTTTTGATATATGCAGGATAAAATAAATCATTTTGGTCCTACTATTCTAACAGGTCCCTTTAAGAACTCCATCTGGGAATTGCAAGTTCCTAAGAATGAGCACAGTTGTGACTTCTGGCCAATGTACAGTCAGAAGTGGATGCTTCTTTAGGGATCTTCACAAGAGAAGCTAGAAAGGCCCAGGAACAGCTGTTGTGCTTAGAATGGAATAGAACCAGGGACAGAGTATTTCATTTAATGTTGTTATATACTTGCTAAGGAAACACTAATATACTATAACTTTGTTAAAGTTATGAAATGGGAAATAGAGGTCAGCTTCATGTCATCTTAGTTTAATATTAGGCAACTTTTTCTGATTTCTGTAGCTTCCTAAAAATGTGCCCCTGGTACCCCTAGATAAAGAGATGCAAATGCATTTGTAACATTTTTGATTGCATATAAAACCTTTATAGAAATACTTATCTCATGGAAAGGTAAAGCTATTGTTTAAAAGTTGATGGAAATATTTTTTTCAATTATATTTAACATGTCTTTATAAATAGACCTTGCAGGAAAATCCTTTGGTAAGGGAAAAACTAATTTTCCCATTTTTAAAGCTGTTTTGGAGGCCTTTGGTCCTTTTACACCAACCAAACTACTGTCAGCTATGTACAGTAACATGTATTGATACTCTTCCTTGGCTTCGTTGTTGAGCATATTTTTTGCAAGGGATCTTAAACTCTGCAGTGCCAGAGCAATTCTCATCTGTGCCATACGTCGCAGTTAAAAGTAATATACTCTTGGAGGTAAAAAGCATAAAAACCATCTTCACTCCAGGAGCATGCTCTACAAGCTCTTCACGGTGGCTCCTTTCCTCAAAAATAATCATTAAACTCTAAAAAGTTAAGTCCCTTCTATCAGTAAGTGTTCATATCACCTATAACCCATAAAACTGATGTGGCTGTTATCCTTCGTTACACTCATCAAATAATACTTTTCTTACAAAAAAAAATTTTTTTTGTCCTCCACATCTTTTATCATAGTTTTCATTTCCTTTCACCCAAAAGGAAAGTAACTCAGCATTCTGAGTATCTGTGTTGACTTTAACATTCCCTACATGATGGTTTAGAAAAGGTAATTTTTTCTCTTTTTTTTCTTTTTTTGTAAAATATAATGGCTAGAAAATTGCATCTTGGTACTTGTTTCTGTAAATCATTTAGTATAATTTGTTAGCTTTACTGGTACTTCATGCTTTAGATCCCAAGAAGCCTTGTACACGTTGCCTTATCAAATGGCTAGCTAAATTAAAGCTCTTCTTTTGTGTTTTGTGACTCTCATAAATCTAACTGTACAGAGCTCTTATACCATTTCACAGAATGCCTAAATTGAATAATTTTCCTTAAATGGCAGTTGAGAGAGAAATAGCTGTACGTCCTTACCTGTAGTTATTACCTGTAGACATGGCTCAATTTCATAGCCCCTTATATTTTTTTCTTTAAACAAAATCAGTAGGTACATACATTCCAAACATTTAATAAATTCATCTTTTGCATTTTTAAAAACTCTTTTAAAAGATTATAATGACCATCTATAGATTTTTTTTTTGTACCCTTCTCCAGTTCCGAATCATACTTGGGTATGCGTATTGGTACCATAGACTAAACTGGCCCTCCCTGCAATGCCTTTGGGTGAGTAGCAACTGCAAATACAGAAAAAAAGAAAATTGAAAAGTTGGTAAATTATTCATATAATGTTATAATAGCACTGTCTCAAACCACATGTCCTTTACCATGTATTGATTGAAAACTCATGCATCCCAGCATTAAGTAACTGCTAATTTTAATTTCTCTTATTTTGAGTATATTTGAAAATTACTACTCCTCTCTTGATTTCTTTTAGAAAGGGATTGACCAGCCCAAATATCCAGGAAATTTCCAAATATTCTAGAGTGTTTTTCATCTTTCCCTAGTATAAAACAGCCAACATTTGCAGCATTCTGAAAAGTGATTTTTTTTTTCATTAAATTCTGCAGAATCAATTAAGGGAATGAAATTCAATTTGACAATTCAGTCATTAGCTTTTATATCTTAAGAATCATAACACATTCCTTAAAGCTGAAAGAAACCAAGCTGAATTTTGCAGTGCATTGTTTGCTAGCTTCCTACATCCTGAGCCATGGCACAATTTAGTTATATTTAGTTACATATGATTTAATGCAAAAGAATTTTCAGTTACCTATAATGTTTTATATATGAGTGCCTATCAGAAACACTAATAGGAATGTGACATAGGCCTATGGCCTGTTTTTCCATGCAACCAGTAACACTCTTCCCCTCTCCCTGCTATTAAGTTAGTAGTTTATTCTTCATTGGCTTTCTTAAATTTCCATAATAAAGTAGGAAAGTAATCTTTGTACTAATGTTGGGATATTTAATAGTATTTATCTTGTTTCCATTGTTTTCAAAAATTTTATTTCTCTTATGCTATGTATTAATATTTATTTTTCTCAAACCTTTACTCCATTTTCTTAAAATATTTTCCAGCTAATAACTAGTGGTTAATTTCCTAGCTAAACTGAGAAAAACGAGAGGATACATAGTTTAGGGCACAAGAGGTGAGAGTTAGATCCTTTAAGTTGATTAGTTGCAAATCATTCTGCTAAGTTAGTTGTCTGATTTCAGGATCCTTTTAGAGAGAAAGGAGCCTTTAAAAAATCAAATACTTTGTTTTAGCTCTCTTGAAAAGAACACTTTTATTTACTAAGATGATTCCGTTGTATAACTTACTCTTTACAAAAAAACACTCTAAAGTAGCTCTGATTCTCTTGCTTCAGTTACAAGTAGATGAGAGCGTGGACAAACTCTGTTGTTTGATTTGAATGTTGTGAGGGGTGTGTGTGTGTGTGTGTGTGTGTGTGTGTGTGTGAAAGAGAGATTGGTAGAATTTTATATGGAGGAGTTGTGTGTGTGTGTGTGTGTGAAAGAGAGATTGGTAGAATTTTATATGGAGTATCCCTGCCTCTTTTGAATACCCAGGTACCATGCAACTGAACATGCACATGGTGATCAGATACAGAAGGCCAGACACAGCTCAGTGCCCTGTTTTCCTACCAGACGTAACTTGTTCCCTCCAGTTGCCATGCTGGTAACATTGAACTGGAACTGCTCCACAACATACTTCCTCTCTTAGAGTGGCTTCCATACAATACAGGCAAAGCCCTGAGGCATTTTCCTACCTTTCAAAAGCTATCAAAACAAATACTTCAGTATGGGCTGCACCTCAGTGGGAGATGATCTTGAGTTGTAAGGAGAAAAGTGGATGTTTACAAGTAGCCTAGTGACTACAGCCAGCTGTCAGATGTTCCCTACTAAGCTTCCATCTAAAAGACTACATGTTAAGTTTATCTTCAAATGAATTTGCTACCTGCTATAAAAACATCTTCACCAACACGTCCCACTCTCCCCACCCCCACCCCGGTTTATCATTTGTGGTATTCTGAAAACTTTAAAAGAATCATTGAGTAGAAAATTAATATTTTAAGTTTCTTTCCCTTTTCATTGGCAATAAATTAACATGTAAAATCTGTTAATAACTACATATTATATATGGACTAAAATATAGGAAACTGATTGATAAGGACATAAATACATCAAGACTCTGGTGTCATGAAAGCACAAGAATAAAGCCTGGAAATGGTCCCAGAATCCAAGATTCCAATAACCTTTGCATCAGTTTCACTATTTTTGGTATTTTGCATAATATATGGATCCTTAATTCAAATAAAGAAAAAAAGTTTCTCAGTCCCACTTTATTTATTTCAATTCCTACCTTTCCCCTTGCTGGGGAGGTAGTAGAAATTCTATGCCATCTATTTTTGTGAATTCTATGATTTTGTCCATGGCTTCTCCAATGAAAACAGGTTCCAGAATAAAGGAGTTGATTAGACCAAACTGTGCTAATTGACTACAAAAGAAATTAGTGAGCAGCTTTTCTCCTCTCTAAACACTGACCAATTAGATGTTTCCATAATTCCATGTATTATGTATAGTACACTCTATAAATGTAAATGTAATGCTTGTTAAGAAAAGTGCAATTTATTGTACATTGTCCCAACAAATGTTTACTTTTATAATTGTTATGAACTTGAATTGGATTAGTATCTTGTTTTCACGTGTGAATGAAGCCTTGTGAAGTAAACAAATGCAAGAAGGTAGCAAGGTGACTGTTTTTGTGAGCCAGTGATGTTTTCAATGCTTTGTGTTGCCCCTTTGGCCCCATTAAGCAGTAATAAACATTTGTTCTGGAAACCATACATGTCTTTTTTACTTTCTTTAGTTGATTTTATTCTGAATCATCTGAACCCGGTTTTTATGTAAAACTTATCTGACACTAGACTCTACACAAGCAAGAAGAAATACACAGGAATTTGTTCCAGGTTATACCTACCCTACAAAACGATATCCTGTACAGCACAGCCAAGTGCCCTGTATTCCTCTCTGTAGAGATTCTTTGGTTGCAAGTTAACAGAAACTCTCTCCAGCTAGCTTACTAATAATGCAATTAAATAAGAAGAAAAAAGTATATTTAATTCATAGCTACCAAAAGCTAAATTGTTGGGCCTGAGGCAGCAATGGGGAGAGAGAACTGGTATTCTATCAGGAACCTAAGCAACTGTTCTCATAATCACTCTTCTGCTTGTTTTGCCAGGTGATGCTTATCTGCTCCTGCCTCTTTGAAAAGAGGCATCTGCTTCTAAATGCACAGCTTCCAAGTTTACATGTCTTCAAGTGACCAGCAGAGATGGACTAGCATCTCAGCATCCCAATTCCAAAATCTTGCAAAAATATGCTTGGCTAGTCCTGGATTGGGTGGCTACTGCTAGCCTTTGAGAGTCACAGTGGGTGTCATTATATAATCCAACAGTGCTCCAGAGGCTCTCCTGGAGTGAAGGCAGGGTGCCTAGAATCCTGATTTGTGTTTTTTTCTAACTTGCTTTTCATTCAGGGTGTACATGGAACTGAATGAAAGTCAGATTGCAGATCTCCTCTTACAATTCAGTATTTTAAAAAAAATACTAATCAGAGATTGTAAAATTAGTTTGTGGCCCAAACCCAGACTACAGACATCTTTTGTTTGGTCCATGTTGTAGTTAAAACAATGAGAAATTTTACATCAAAAGTAAATTATTCAGAAAATATCTACTGAATTTGACAGGAGGTCATGAGTAGTCTTGACATAATAGTAAGTGGAACTCACTGTTCACTACTGATTAAAGGTCCTACACTTAGTGAAGTTACTTGTTAACTTGTAGATTTTTGTTCAGTAGTGTGCAAATCCCTATTTTCCTTCCAGAGGAACACATAACTCCAAAGGCCATATGTAGTTTACTACACCATAGGACATTAACCAGCTTATGTCTAACTTTGAAAATGTACACTAACATTCCATTGTTAAATTGCCCATAAGTACTCAGCTATGCAAATGCACTTTTTGATAGTTTTAACAACTTATTGATTCTATCATTAACCAATGAGTTGTATGAAATAGCAAAGCTCATTTTATATTTGCCTGAGAATCTTGATTTCACCTTTTTGAAATTACACTTTAACAAAACTTTTGATTACTGTCAAAAGGGCACTCAAAGCACAATCTTTTAATAATTCACTTACAAGGAAGTTCAGGCTGCAGAAAGATGAACTCACCAAACAGAAATTACAATATTTATAGGAAAAAACTATACAATTTCCAAGTATAGACTCTGTAAGTAGTTTGTTCCTGCTGAGAAACAGTAATTCTCACTATTATCCATACTTTTATTAGACATTAGCATTGCAAAAGTCAGAGATAAAGTGTGTTTGATTTTTAAGGAGTCTAATTTTATAGGAAAAGCTCAGGTTCAGAGTTTCATTGGGGAACTAGAACTAGACACAATGAACTGATGTGTATGTTGATGATGTTGGTTTTTGTTTGTTTTTGTTGTTTTTTTATCTATCTCAGGATACAAAGTTTTTGTTTTTGCTTTGAGATCCCATGTACCCAATTACTCGTAATGGCAGCAGAGCAAGGAGTCAGTTTTGCTTCTACATGATAGATGTATGGACAATTATAGTATACATCTGGAGAGAAGCAGAATTTTGTTTTGTTGACTCCTAAGAATGGGAATTCTGAGGTGTTTTAAATGCGGGCAGAAAGGGAAGACAGACAAAGCCAAGTGACGATCTGGTGGGAAACCATTCCAGAGAGAAAGCAAAGTTTACATGCAGAACCAGAGGTAAGAAGAAACTCAGTGGATTCAAGGAATGACAAAAATACCAGTGTTTAAACCAGGGAGAGGGGAGAGTGGTGAGAGATGAATTCCATGAGATGGGAAATTTATAAAAGGTGAGATATAAAATCATGTAGAACATCCTGGGTTATAGTGAGGAGTCTGGACTTTATTCTATACAATTGTGAAGGTTATTCTGGCTGCCCTGTGGAAAACTGTGGAGAAGGAGAGAAACCAGTTAAGAGGATAAAAATCCAGACAAAATAATGACACCTTAGTCTCAGTTGGTAGCAGTGGAGATTATGAGAAGTAGTTTTATTACCAACATACTTTGAAGATAAAACCAAGACTTGCCAGAAGATGGGATGTAGGACCTGAAACTGAAGACTCAAGTATGACTTCTTGGCCTGAGCAATTAAGAGAATGAGGTGGCCATTCACAGAGCTAGCAAATCATTGTAAGAATTGCAATGAGGTGTGAGGACGAGAAATTGAGAGGCGTTTTTTTACACAAGCTGAGTTGGACCTGCTTATGAGACATCCACGCAGAGACCGTCTGGATTTCCGAAGAGTGGTGGGAATGAACATATAGGTGGTGTTTAAAACTTGTGACTTTAGGATATCTGAGGGGTGGAGTTGCTCCAGGTGCATAATCAAGCAAATTTTTACCACTGCATTAGGTCAAATTTTCACATAGTGCAATGGGATATCTGTTCCTATTTAAGTGCCTAAATAATTCCAAGCTTCCAGTTAGACACTTTTTAAAAAAAACCTGAAGTATAAATAAAATGCACAGATCTTTGGAGTTCAGTCCTACGAATCTTGACGATTGTTATCGGTATTACATTTCTACCAGGAAAATTACCTCTTGGGCCTACTTAAATATAACTTTTAGTTAAAAATAACATACACAAGAAACTGCACAGAAGGACGCTCAATGAAATTTCTACACAGTGAACACATCTGTAACCAGGGCTCAAATCAAGAAAAAAAAATTAGCCGAATCTCAAAAGCCCCCTCGTGGCTTCTTTCTGTCACTGTCTTCCCAAACACAACCTGATTTTCAGTCTCACAGCTTTAGATTTTGTTTAAATGGAATCAAACGATATGAACTTCTCTAGTTCTAGCATCTTTTCCTTAACGTCCATAAGTTGTGTGCAAAAGTAATTTGTTTTTGTATTGTACTTCTGATTCTTTATTGAGATAATGGCCCTGCATTTTTCTGTACTTTTTTCCTTCTGTGACTTGCGGATCATCTTTACCTTGGGGTTGATAAAGCCGAGTGTGGGTTATTTGACATCTCAGGGGTAACCGTCTACATTCTCAACCGTGTTTCAGACGTTTTGAGGTCCCCAAAGGCTAAAATAATCTATCTGAAAAGTGAGTTTTTCAAGGGCCTTACTAAGCCGGGCTGCAGGAGTCAGAACCGGAGCAGAATGCAGCCTCAGGAAATCTTAGCTCACATTTTCTTTGACATTAATAGGCTCACTGAAATCGAATCCAAATCTGGTGACTGGTCGATGAAGGAAGCAAACTCAGCCACCCCGGGAGGCGCCCAGCATATTAGGAAGCTTACTCCGCTTCGGAGCCGCCACTGGGTCCCGCCACACGGCCAACGCAACCCCACCTCCTACTGCGACCGGTGATGACGCCACCACGTCGTATACGCTGAATCCTGACGTCCCCAGAGCGCCAGAACCCAGTGAAAACACAACCGTTCCCCTCAGGATCCTGCGCACTTAATGTCCTCGTTTTTTCCCGTTTTAGCACACGTAGGCTCGCCTTTATCCATTTTTTCGTCCTTTACTCGCATACGTTCACAGTCTTAGACAAGATGGCCGACGAAGTGGCCCCGGGTCCTAGAGCGCACCGAACCACTCGACTGCCTAGTCAACTTCCGGTTTAGGCCCCGAAGATTGGTGCGTTATTTCCGGGGTGGTTTAAGGTAAGCAGAAGCGGCGGTTTCGAGCTGCGACTGCGCAGTCGGCGCGATGGGGGTCAAAGTAAATTACGTACAGTTGCCCAGGCGGGAAGGAAGAGGCGTTACTCTTCTCGAACTGCCGGTTTGATCGCGAGAGTTGAGCCGTTGCTACGGGGCGAGGTGGGCGGGGCGGGGCCAGGATAGGCAGGGCGGGGCCAAGCCCTATAGGCGGTGCTGGAGCGGGGTGGGCCTTCGGCGACGGACTCGCGAAGGTTCCAGAGGCGCCGCGTGCCGGAGGCCGGCTGCTCTCCCGTTCAGAGTCGGGCGTGTTCTCAGGCCGCGGCCACGGCCACTGCGACTCGTGTCCGTGCGATCTGCGCTTGGAATCAGCGCGCTCGTTGCGGCGTTCCTGTTCTCGCCCTGTGCCGGTGGAGCTCGGGCCTTGCCTGACGCAGCTCGACCATGGCTTCAGCTTTGGAAGAGGTAAGGGGTCTGGCCTCATCTTCCTCCCTCGGCCTTACTAAAGCTTCCCGCTGCGTCCTTCGCCCCACCGCCCTGTTTCCCCTATCGAGCTGCGCTGCGGCTGCCGGCGACACCTGCCTGTCTGGCAGCTTTCCTGCGTCCTTGGGTTCCCGCGCTTCCCCGCGGCCTCCCACCCGCCCAGCTGTGGCGGCCCCGGTGCCGACCGGCCACTGCGGGCCTTCGGGGCTTCGCTTACCCCGGAAAGTTGCCGTTGGATGCCTTCCACAACCCCGGCCGGCGGTCGGCGCTGTAGGTGAGCGGAGGTGTGTTGCGGTTCTCGGCGGCAGGTGGATCCAACCGTGGACCCAAGAGCTGGTCACCTTCACGTTATCCTCAGGCTCTTTTCACTCCTTTTACACCAGCCTTTGGACGTGAAGCTTCGTTAAATTAAAGCCGATTGCAAAAACTGAGAGTCGTTCCACTGAGAGGGCAGTTGGAAGGTGAGAAGTCCTCAGTCCTAGCACTTAAATTCTCTGTCATGTTTTCTCTACACATACTTTGGGCAAGTTATGGTGCATCTCTGGGCCACAGTGGTATCCATTTCACAGGGTTGTAAACAGTGCTTGGCAAAACAATTGTTTGCTATGTGCGTTTTAAAAAATAACTATATTGGGAAATTGGTTGTAACTTTTTTTTAAAGCTCTATAAACTCAACACAGGTGGCTTAACTTTTTGGAGATTTAGTTTGTGCAATTACAAAATGGGAATAATAATACTTGCTTTGCTCTTTTTTCTGGCTTAAGTACAATGACAATACTGTTAATCACAGTTAATTGTTGGGTTTCCACTAACTAGATTTACTCCCTGGGAATCTTCTGCTTAATATGAACAAGACTGGGAAATCCTCACATTTGACTTTTTAAGTCGAAAAATTTGCTTTAAATGAAAAAGTGTGTATGTGTTTTAAGTATTATTGTGGATAATGTGCCACAAGTTTGTTATGTGTTTTAAAGATAGGTCTTTGGGTACCACGTGCCCTGAGGAAAGACTCTGAAGTGACTGTACATACACGAGTTGCTCAATATTTATCCCTTTCAAAGTAACAGGCTTTCTAATTGCAGTGTATAAGTTTAGGGACATTTGGGGGGTTTTTTTGTTTGATATAAAATTCGCTGTTTTTACCATCTTAAAGTGTATAATGCAGTGCTTTTTTTAGTATATTCACAGTGTTGTGCAACCATCAGTATATGATTCAAGAACATTTTCATCACCCCCAAAGGAAACCTATTAAGTGGCCATTAGGCGGTCACTTCCCATTACTCCTCTTCTGCCAGCAGCCACCAGTCTGCTTTCTGTCTCTGTGGATTTGCCTATTCCGAGCATTTCATCTAAATGTAATCTTAAAGCATATGACTTTTTTGGCCTCTTAGCGTTATGTTTTCAAGTTCATCCATGGTGAAGCATATACTTTTATGGCTGAATAATATTCCATTGTATGTATATACCACATTTTGATTCATAAATTGATGGACATTTGGTTGATTTTCACTTTGATTATTATGAACACTGCTGATGTGAATATTTGTGTACAGCTTTTTATGTGGGCATAGGTTTTCAAATCTGTGGTATATATGGAGGAGTGGAATTACAGAGTCATATGGTTAACCGACAAACTGCTAAGTTCTTTTCCAAAGTGCACTATTTTTCATTCCCACAAGCAGTGTATGAAGGTTCCAATTTCAGTTCATCCTCAGCAACTCTTATTTGCTGGAGTTTGTTGTTGTTTGTTGATGTTAATCATCCTGGTGGGTGTGAAGTGGTATGTCATTATGAATTTGATGTGTATTTCCTTAAATGACTAATGATGTTGAGCATCTTTTCATGTGCTTGGTGGTCATTTGTACATCTTTGGAGAAATGTCTGCTCAAGTCCTTTGCCTGTTTTGAACCACTTTGGTTTTAATGCTTCTTAGTGAAGAACTTGGAAATAAGTTAGAAGAGAAAGCTTGAATATATTTATGATAGGAATAAAAAGGAGATGTGATTTTGCATAAGGAAGATAAATGAATGCCTAGAGAAATTAGGTGACAAACTGCTGTATCTCAGGCATCTTAAAGATATTTACAGGAAAAGCACCAAAGGGATCATTATTACTCATTTCAAATTTGTAAATAACAGAGAACTAAGGAATTATCTTAAACAGGCCTGCTGTAAGTTGCTTCAGACTTAACAGTGGATATCTCATTTTTGTGGTGCTGTAGAGCCAAACTGGCTGTAAAGAGGGTCTGGGCATACATTGCTAAATTCACAGAGTTCTGAGTCTCCTAGAAAAAGGATCCATATTGTTTAGAATTTATACATTTTCTTTTTTAAAAAAAACCTAAATCCCTACTCTGGAAACAAAACATACTCATTTTACATTTTAAATGTTTTAATCATATTATTAGAATCAGCGTGACTTTTTGAAGAAATTATAACAAAAAGATTGCTTTGGGAGTTCCTTTTGTGGCTCAGTGTGCTACGAACCTGACTAGTATCCATGAAAATGCGGGTTCGATCCCTGGGTTTGCTCCCTGGGTTAAGGATCTGATGTTGCCATGAGTTGTGTTTACGTCTCAGATGAGGCTCGGATCGTGGGTTGCTGTGGCTGTGGCCGGCAGCTGCAGCTCCAATTTGACCCCGAGCTTGGGAACTTCCATATGCTGCAGGTGTGGCCCTAAAAAGCCAAAAAAAAAAAAGATTGCTTTGAACTAGCAGCATCATGGTTGTATGCTCGAAAGATGAGTTGCAGTTTTTTGCCTTAGTAATAAATGAATTTTGAGAGCCGGAGATAGAATGTGGACCAGAGACTGGGCACACAGACTTTTTAAACCATGTTTTTAGCAGTTACATACAGGCAAAACAGAGTATTGGAGTTAAATGAGATAAAAAGACTTGTGATAAAAGAGTTCATTTTTCTGTTTTTGCATTTTTTCTTTTTTCCTTTTTTTTTTTTTTTTTTGTCTTTTGTCCTTTTAGGGCCACACCTGTGGCATATGGAGGTTCCCAGGCTAGGGGTCCCATCGGAGCTGTAGCCACCTGCCTACACCTGAGTCACAGCAACGTCGGAGCTGAGCCGTGTCTGCAACCTACACCTCAGCTCACCACAACACCAGATCCTTAACCCACTCAACGAGGCAGAGATCGAACCCACAACCTCATGGTTCCTAGTCGGATTCATTTCTGCTGCGCCATGACGGGGAACTCCCCTGTTTTGCATTTTCTAATACTATTAAGAAACATAAAGACTTTAAAACTGTACTTCACATATTATACTGAGTTATCAAGCATTTAAATATTTTTATTTTGAGCATTATATGATCTCAGGCTATAATATCAAAGTCTTCTGTTCAAATTGCTAGTATCAAGACAGATTGTAAAGTCATTTTAAGAAAAAATGAATCCCCTGTTTAGAAAGATCTTACAAATTTGCATTATGTCAGAGGATAACCGAGGAAAAGTTTTTAAGCTCATTAATTTTCTAACAGTGTCTTTGACTCTTAACCTCACAAAATCTTGGCTCTGCCCCTGAAAAGAAATAGCAGTAGCCTTGGATAGGCAATGTCTTGGTGTAACAAATAAGAAGCAGGTGGCATTTCCAGTGATCCAGGATTGTGTTTTATGTTGGATTATTTGCCCAGGTTTTTACCCTTTACTGTGCAACCAAACCAGGTCCCAGACTTCTGATGGTAAAAGAAACCTGGAGCTTCAGAATCAAACTTATTAGAAGAAATATCTTTTTTTTATCTTTTGCCTTAAAAATGTAAACTTTTTATATGTATTATTTGGGATAGGAAGATCAGTGAGGACCAGTTAGTGATGGAAAGTAGAGGATAACCTGTCGAGTTGCTGTAGCATTTCACCACACTCATCATGTATTCACTTATATCTTTTAATATTTAGAAAATTCCTAATATCTGATGACGGACTGGAAGTTACAAGGAAATGCAAGAATTCCTTTTTGTTGAATTTCATCTTAACAAATCAGAAAATGTTTATAAATCACAAAAGTAAAAAAAAGAGTTAACAGTCTACCAAACTAGAAAGTTTTGGCTCGATTACCTATTGTTACTTGAAGATTAGGTTTTCCTATTTTAAAAAAAGGGAGCTTGAGTTATTTACAATTCAATAGGCTGAACGAAAAAATCCTTGTTGCTACTCAACCCTAGAAAATTTAAATGAACCTCTTATTATTAGCTCCTATTTCAGTAAATTGAAATGACCAATGTGCACAACATCATGTTGTTATTTATCATAGCTAATGTGTTTTTTTAACACAGCTACAGAAAGATCTAGAAGAGGTGAAGGTGCTTCTGGAAAAGGCTACTAGAAAAAGAGTACGTGATACCCTGACCACTGAAAAGTCCAAGATTGAGACAGAAATCAAGAACAAGATGCAGCAGAAATCACAGAGGAAAGCAGAACTTCTGGAAAATGAAAAGCCGGCGGCTGTGGTTGCTCCTATTACAACAGGATATACAGTAAAAATCAGTAATTATGGTATGACTTGCGCCCCCCCCCATCTAGTTCTTTCTGCCTCTGAGCAGCCTGTTCCTCAGTAGTGACCCACTAACAAAATCAGATTTTTTATTATCTTTGTCTTTCTTTTTTCTTTTCTTTTTTTTTTTTTTTTTCTTTTTTTAAGGGCTGCACATGCACATATGGAGGTTCCTAGGCTAGGGGTCAGATCAGAGCTATAGCCACTGGCCTATGCCACAGCAACTCCAGATCCAAGCTACACCACAGCTCACAGCAATGCCAGATTCTTAACCCACTGACTAAGGCCAGGGATCAAACCTGCGTCCTCATGGACGATAGTCAGATTTGTTTTCCACTGAGCCACCACGGGAACTCCCCAAATCAATTTTTAAAACAGTGTATAAAGTATTTGGTTTTGGTGATTTATAAGAGAACACCTGTCAATTCTTACTTAATAGATGCTTTTTAAGAGATTAGAAGAAGGGATGAATTTCTGGAAGCTAATTAACAAGAGGGCAAGATGATTAGTACAGTGATGAGTAGCAACAGAAGGAACCTATTCTGAAATACATTAATTATACATGGAACACAGCTTTTGTTTTGGTTTTCTTCCTTTTTTGGTTTTCACTTGGCCAACTATCCACCCATATTAACTGAAGAAGGGAAACCAGTTAAATTCAAGAAACATTTTTGAGCATCTAATATGGGCCTTTATTGTACTTGGACTTGTGAGTACACAGCAGTGACCAAGACCCAATCCTGCTCATGGTGTGGTTGGAACACATACAGCTAATACCATAACAATGTCATAATACCATTTTCCCTCAACTGATTATAGACATTTTATTTTGGAAATAGTGTAACTTGGAATCTGAGTAATGGGCTCTCATAAGGAGAGGGACAGTCTTTATGCTCACAGTATGTAGCACATAGTAAGTACTTAATATTTGCTTAACTGAATAGATTTATAAAGTACTATGGGAATATAGCTGTTAAAATAATTCCCCTGGGGGGGAGGAAAAGTCAGGAAGAATTGGAAGAAACATTTGAGTTTAAAGAGTGAGTTCTGGAGGTTCCATTGTGGCTCAGTGGGTTACAAACCTAATATCCGTGAAGATGCGGGTTCAGTCCCTGGCGTCTCTTGGTGGGTTAGCTGCAGCTCTGATTCGACTCCTAGCCCAGGAACTTCCATATGCTGCAGATGTGGCCCAAAAAAAGCAAAAAATAGGAAAAAAAAAAAAATGAGTTCAGCAAATGTAAAAAAGGAAGGCAAAGGACATGAAAGGCATCATGTGTTTTGAGTATCGTCATAGCAAAAAGCAATGTGTGTTTCATGTTTCAGTGATGCACTGCAGTACTGTAGGAGATATGCTGTGCATGTCGTTAACTGTAGGAAACTAAGGTGGTAGGATTATGGAGTATTAACTAGGAACCTAGATTTGTGTTTAGGGAGAAATTTGGCAATGTGGAGGATGGATTGAATGAATGGGGAGAAACAAAATGAAGTTCTATAGAACCATTTAGGAGATCTTTTTTCATTAACACTGAATTTTTGTTCTATAGAATTAGGTGAGGAAAAGTCATATAGTACACAGTAAATACATGTATATTTTTATCATTTGCTTCTTGTGTGATGTTTGCATGTTTTCTTTGAAAGAATTCATCTAGGTTGGAGACTGAATAATTTGATAATATATACTGAAATAGCCTTTTCTGGATATGTGTAGGTTAGTCAAATTGGCAGACTTGGATGAATTGGACTCCTTTTTTTCTTCCCCCTTTCTTTTTAGGGCGGCACCACAGCATATGGAGGTTCCCAGGCTAGGTGTCCAATCAGAGCTGTAGCTGCCAACCTACACCATGGCCATAGTAATGCAGGATCCGAGCCGCATCTGCGATCTACACCACAGCTCACGGTAACACTGGATCCATAACCCATTGAGTGAGGCCAGGGATTGAACCTGCGTCCTCATGGATGCTAGTCAGACTCGCTAACCACTGAGCCACAAGGGGAACTTCCCCTGGACTCTAAAAATTTATATTCATTCTACTTTGTCAGGGAAAGGAATTGAGGAAGCTAGGATTGCATTTTTTTGATTTGCTTAGAGAAGTAAAAATGCTTATGGAATTAGACAGTATTGATATTTAGCCAGTCAGCTTGTGGAGAATTAATAATATCTGGGAATAGGACAAAATTATTTCCATAAAAAGGGGAAATGAGCTATTCTTAAGGAATATATTTAACAATCATATTCCTCATTCTAAGGAATAAAAAGAAAGAACATGGGCTTTGTGTTCAGTAAACCTGGATCTGAATCCAACTTCTAGCACTAGCTAGATGCCTAACTTTGAATAGATTACTTAACTGCTCTGACGCTCAATTTCCTCATCTAAAAAAATTTCTTGTATATTTTTTTCATGTGTCTGTTCCTAGATTTTTATCTTAGTTTTTTTTTTTTTTTTAATGAACTATAAGCATTTGCCATTCCAGAGATTGTATCAGACTTTACTCATATTTTTTCTTTTTGTTGTTACCAGGATGGGATCAGTCAGATAAGTTTGTGAAAATCTACATTACCTTAACTGGAGTTCATCAAGTCCCCACTGAGAATGTGCAGGTGCATTTCACAGAGAGGTGAGTTCTCATATAGGAAAGACAGTGTCTTATTATGGATTCTGTTCTTCTCGGTGTCTAAAATTCTGCTTAAATTTAGAATTAATTATCCTTTACACTTGATTTAAAGGTTGAGTCTTATCATCTGGGATGGCCAAATGCATATCCTAAGACTGTGCCTTTTTTCCCCACAAGAACTGAAGAGCACCTTTCCTGAGAACCAGAAAGATAATGTGTTCACTATTGTGTCGTAGGTCATTTGATCTTTTGGTAAAGAATCTAAATGGGAAGAATTACTCCATGATTGTGAACAATCTCTTGAAACCCATCTCCGTGGAGGGCAGTTCAAAAAAAGTACGTTTACTTTTTTTTGTCATAACATTGTGAAACCTTATGCATTTACCTGGCCAATTTATAATTAGATGAACTAGAACTGATTTATCTATCCTGTTGCCTGTTTTGTAAATTTTTATATGAACATACATTCATATGTTATCTGTGGCTGCTTTTGTGCTACCAACAGATGATGTGGCCCACAGAGCCTAAAATATTAATTATCTACCTTTACAGAAAAAGTTTGCCAGCTCCTGATCTAGAATAATAGATTATAGTAAGAATATTGCATTAAAATCAGGAGGGCATTGAATAAAATGAAAATGATTAAGAATGAAACTTGAGGGTTTGGGGTTGGTTGGTTGTTTTTTTTGCTTTTTAGGGCCACACCTGTGGCATATGGAGGTTTCCAGGGTAGGGGTCTAATTAGAGCCACAGCTACAGCCATGCCAGATCTGAGCCGCATCTTCGAACTACGCCACAGCTCACGGCAATGCTGGATCCTTAACTCACTGAGCGAGGCCAGGGATCAAACCCACGTCCTCATGGATACTAGTCAGGTTTGTTACTGCTGAGCCATGATGGGAACTCCCAGTTTTATCACTTACTAGTTGTGACCTTTGGGAGCTCAGTTAATCACTGTCTACCCTGGTTTTCTCATTTGTTTTATGAAATTGAAATGATACACTAAAATGATATATATAAAAAGTGCTTCAGTTAATGGTAGTAACTATAAGTATTAATGTGTTTTTGCTACATAAAAGGAATCAAGCACTAGCCTAGTTGGATTAGTAGAAACTATAAAACTGTCTTTGAAAAAATATTATTCATAACTTAAACTAATTGAAATAATCCCTCTTTCCTAATTTAAATAAATGAAATTTAATGCATCTGGTATAAAGATGTGCCATTCTTTTTGTTTTTACAGTTATGTAGCAGCTTAAAGGCAATTAGGATATAATTTAATGATTAGCTTGTGACTCCCTGCTCCCTTCTTCGTCTGCTAATCCCATAGTTGAAGTAATATTCAGAACACTCCTAGAGTTATGTGGATCATTGTTGAAAGAGTTTTATGTTCTTGCTGTTTACTCACCTTACAAACTCCTTAACCAGTGCTCCCTTATGATTTTCTGCCCATCTCTGACCCCTTTATGTTACTCTCGCCTTAAGTCTTAAAAGTCAGCCATTCCTCTTTTTTGAGAGTCTTCCCTTGGAGCCTTTCTCCTTCATATGTCAACTGTCTAGAAGGCCCTGTTTCCTGGATCTTGACCCATACCTTAGATTTCATCTCAGAAAGGCCTTTCTAGTCAAGTTCCTTCCTCAATCCCCATTAACACCCTCTTTAACTTGGTAGTACCTAGTATTTGAAGGTTTTCCAGTTTTGCTTATTATGAACTTTCTCCATGAGACTTCAGCCTCTGGCTTATTCATAAAAGTATTACTAGCACCTAAAACAGTCCTACACATAATAGTAACTCAAGTAATTGAGTAAATAATTTTCTAAATATTCATCTTTATCTCTGTGTGTTCTAAGAAATGGCTGTTATCCACTTTTCTTCCAGGTCAAGACAGATACAGTTCTTATCTTATGTAGGAAGAAAGCAGAAAACACACGGTGGGACTACCTGACTCAGGTTGAAAAAGAATGCAAAGAGAAAGAGTGAGTCGACTTTCATTTGTTTAAGAATTGTATTCTTTGCTAAGATTATAGATTTTCAAAGGTAATAGAATTATAAAGTCTGTAGTTTGACCCTTTACCTCTTAATGTCCACTGACTAATCCAATTATGTCTGCTTTCACCTGTCAGAGGGCACCTGAAGGGAGCTTGTGTCTAGCAAGTTGCCTTTTAAGGAGGTCTTTGTACTTGCTGATTCTTTTGTGCTGGTGGTGCTCACCATTCCAAGAGATTCCATTTCAGTAGTTCCAGAGAGGCTAAGATACCCATAAAAGGTTTTTGAATTTGTAAAAGTTTCTGACGTGAAGTTAGAACTTCATTGTCACTGGTATAGAGTGGAAATGATAAGAGTATTTTAATCCTACTTAGTAATGGCTATTCCAAAAAATGTTTAGTAGAGATACTTCCATTCTAGGTCAAAAATTCCTCTGCGCTAAATGTTCTCCTGCAGTGGTAATGTACTGCTTTTAGTCAGTCAGCCATCCACATTGCATTTGGGATATAGTTGGTAAAGGTTAGGCATTGTCTGTGGGATTGATTTTAAATCTAGAATGAATCACCCAAGTATAGGAATCTTACTGTATCACCAGTGTCTAGTACAGAATTTGGCACTTAAAAAGGTGAATGAAAAATTAAGTATAGAGTTAATGGGCCCCTTTTGCACATTGATTGAACTAGAGGTGCTGACTACATTGAGGAATGTGCCTTTATACCACTAGGCCCAAGACTCATGCGTCTCATTAAAAGGATGACCTGTATTTATTGACATATAGTTGGTTTACAATGTTGTATTAATTTCTCTTGTACAGCACAGTGATTCATTTATACATACATAAACAATCTTTTTCATACCCTTTCCTGTTATGGTTTATCTCAGGATATTGAATAATTCTCTGTGCTGTGCAATAGGATCTTGTTTATCCATCCTATATACAATAGTTCCCATCTACTAATCCCAAACTCCCAATTCATACCTCCCCCAACTCCCCTACCACCAGCAACCACAAGTCTCTTCTGTTTTGTAAATAAATTCATTTGTGTCATAGTGTAGATTCCACATGTAAATGGATAGATGGTATTTGTCTTAGTATGATCTTTATTTTAGGTCCATCCATGTTGCTATAGATAGCATTTTTTTTTTTTTTTTTTTTTTTTTGTCTTTTGTTGTTGTTGTTGTTGTTGCTATTTCTTGGGCCGCTCCTACGGCATATGGAGGTTCCCAGGCTAGGGGTCTAATCGGAGCTGTAGCCACCGGCCTACGCCAGAGCCACAGCAACGCGGGATCCAAGCCGCGTCTGCAACCTACACCACAGCTCACGGCAACGCCGGATCATTAACCCACTGAGCAAGGGCAGGGACCGAACCCGCAACCTCATGGTTCCTAGTCGGAGTCGTTAACCACTACACCACGACGGGAACTCCGCATTTTTTTTTTTTTTTTTTTTTTTATGTCTGAGTAGTATTCCATTGTGTATGTGTATATACACACACCCCATCATCTTTAGCCAGTCATCTGTCACTGGACCCTTAGGTTGCTTCCATGTCTTGGATATTATAAAAAGTGGTGATGGAGTTCCCACTTTTTATAATAGGGTGTGTGTGTACCTTTTTGAATTGTAGTTTTGTCGAGATAGATGCACAGGAGTGGGTTTTTGTGATCATATGGTAGTTTTATATTTAGTTTTTTGCTTCCTGTAGTGGCTGTACCAATTTACATTCCCACCAACAGTGTAGGCAGTTTCCTTCTTACCACATAACCTCTCCAGCATTTAATATTTATGGATTTCTTGGTGTGGGTGGTAAACCTCATTGTAGTTTTGATTTTCATTTTTCTAATAATTACCAGTGTTGAGCATCTTTTCATGTGCCATCTGTATCACCTTTGCAAAAATGTTTACTTAGGTCTTTTGGTCATTTTTTAATTGGGTTGGTCGTTATTGAGTTGTATGAAATGAGTGTGTATTTTGGAAATTAAACCCTTGTAGCATCGTTAGCAAATATTTTATTCCATTCTGCAGGTTGTCTTTTGGTTTATGGTTTTCTTCGCTATACAAAAAGCAAGCTTGTTAGGTCCATTTGTTTGTTTTTGCTTTTATTTCTCTTGCCTTTGGAGACTGACCTAAAAACCAACCCACAATTTATGTCAGAGAATGTTTTGCCTATGTTTTTTCTAGTTTTATGGTGTCATATTTTAAGTCTTTGAGCCATCTCAAGTTTTTGTGTGTGGCATGAAGGTGTGTTCTAACTTTTTTTTTTTTTTTTTTTTGTCTTTTGTCTTTTGTTGTTGTTGTTGTTGTTATTGTTGCTATTTCTTGGGCCGCTCCCGCGGCATATGGAGGTTCCCAGGCTAGGGGTTGAATCAGAGCTGTAACCACCGGCCTACGCCAGAGCCACAGCAACGCGGGATCTGAGCCGCGTCTGCAACCTACACCACAGCTCACGGCAACGCCGGATCGTTAACCCACTGAGCAAGGGCAGGGATCGAACCCGCAACCTCATGGTTCCTAGTCGGGTTCGTTAACCACTGCGCCACGACGGGAACTCCTGTTCTAACTTTTTTGATTTACATGCTGCTGTCCAGCTTTCCCAATACTACTTGAGATTATTTTCTATTATATATATAGTCTTGCCTCCTTTGTGGAAGATTGTATTGGCCATAGGTGTGTGGTTTTATTGCTGGGCTCTCTATTCTGTTCCATTGACCTATATGTCTGTTTTTGTGCCATTACCATGCTGATTTGAGTACTGTATCTTTGTAGTATTGTCTGAGGTCTGGGAGAGTTATGCCAAGGAGAGCTTTTCTAACATGAGCTTCAGTATGTTTCCATACATAATTATGTTTTCCCTCAATGAAATTATTTTCCACATCATATGAGGAAACATGCTTTGAAAGAATAAAAACAATTAGAAAAGTAAATGCTTATTTAATTGCTAAAAATCAACTAAAACCCCAGTCCCATGTATAATCGCTTACTGTTTTAGTTGACCACTCTTTGATGCATTAAATGTGGGTATATAGTTTTCATTAAGATGAATTTGCACAGGAGTTCCCTCATGGCATAGCAGGTGAAGAATCTGGCATTGTCACTGCTGTGGCTCTGGGTGGGTGTCTGCTCTGGCATATGTTTGATCTCTGACAAGAACTCCTGTATGCTGTGGGTGTGGCCAAAAAAAAAATTTTGTGCATGTTATCAATTGGTACTCTTTCCCCCCCATCTCCATTCCTAGACTTCCTACAGCCTGATTTATCTGTTTTCATATATATCATGATATACTATATATATTTCTCTACTTTATATAAATATATATATCTCCATCGTTGATTGTGTTTTCTTTTTAACAGAAAGCCTTCCTATGACACTGAAACAGATCCTAGTGAGGGATTAATGAATGTTCTAAAGAAAATTTATGAAGATGGAGATGATGATATGAAGCGAACCATTAATAAAGCCTGGGTGGAATCAAGAGAGAAGCAAGCCAAAGGAGATACAGAATTCTGAGACTTCAAAGCCTTTGGGGAACTGTGATGTGGAAACATTGTTTCCAGTAAGGAAAAGTTGGTGAGCTGCACAGATAAACTTGACAGATAAGTATTTACACAGCAAAGAATTCTCCATTTCCTATTGGAAAATTTATTTTAAAATAACACTTATTAAACACTTCCTCCAAAGATGGTTTTCCTTAGTAAGTGGGTCATTTCCTTCAAGAAAGGGTAATGTTGCAGTCCAGTGTGAAATGTAAAAAAGCAAGCGTTGCCTAATGAAAATGCCATATTGTGTGTATTTCTGTTCAGCTAAGAGGTAGAAAATAAGTCATTGCTTGCCTTTCAGTTCCTGACTCAGCTCCTGACGTCAGCTACCACCAATGTAAGAATAAATAAAAATAAAACGTGAATTTTTTGCATAAAATTCAAGTTTGGACCTGTGTTTGAACACTGTTATAGAAAGGTTGATGTATGATGTATTTGGGTTTTTTTGTTTTTTTTTGCTTTTTAGGGCCACACCTGCACACAGCTCATGGCAATACCAGATCCCCAATCCACTGAGCGAGGCCAGGGGTCAAACCTGCATCTTCATGGATACTCCCAAAATACATTTGTTTTTTCTGTAGTACCAGTTTTTTGTATGGTACCAGTTAAGTTTTGCTCTCAATCAGATAGCTTGAAAACAGTAACTATAAAGCAAAAATAAATGTGAAAATCATATCTCTTCCTATGTTCAGTGAAAGTCAGGTTTTTATTCTGTGGAGTAGCTTTACTGTCTGTTCAGGAGTATGTCAGAAAAGTCAGGTTTTGGGGGAAATTACTTATTTTGGAGGGTATAGTCCCCCTAAAATCAGAAGTAAGAACAAGATGCCAATGATCTTCATAACTATGTTATATTGCAAGCATCTGCCAGTGCAGTTCGATAGGAGAAAGCAAATTAAAACGCATAAAAGAAAAATCTAAAACTACAAAAATTAATAATCAAGGTTTGGTAAAAGTAGTAGTGTAAAATGTGGTGGGGTTTAAAATTAACATATGGGTTCCTGTCGTGGCACAGTGGAAACCAATCTGACTAGGAACTATGAGGTTGCGGGTTCCATCTCTGGCCTTGCTCAGTGGGTTAAGGATCTGGCGTTGCCGTGAGCTGTGGCATAGGCTGGCAGCTGTAGCTCCAATTAGACCCCTACCCTGGGAACCTCCATGTGCCCTGGGTGTGGCCCTAGAAAGCCTAAAATAATTAACAAACAGTTGTTATATAGGATAGCTATTACTAAATATTGAACACATTATAAAACTAAAATTAAAGCTATGTCGGCACATGAATAAGCAGATCAATGGAACAAAATAGGAAAAGACCTAAGGTGTATTAAACAGCATTTCAAAGCTGTGGGAAAGAAATGGGCTCTTAATTGAGATAACTAAAAATTGCTACATGGATACATTCCAACGACCTAAATGTAAAAATGAAGTCATGAGTACTGGAAGATATGGACTCCACTATAACCTAAGGGTGAGGGAAAACCATACTATGTGACTTAAAATGTAGAAGTAATAGGTAATTTTAACTACATTAAAAAATGTGTAAATGGCAAGAAAACCCCATATAACCAGAACATGACACATTAAGAGGATTCCTAAATTACCAACAGTTCATTACAAGAAGAAATACAAGTGACATATAAAAAGATGCATACCTTGTTCAGAGAAATAATTTTTAAAACCTGCATTTTACATTTTACTGGAAAAATTCTAAAGGTTATAGGGAAATACATATGAGGGAATGGAATGTAAATGTTGAGCTTAAAACTTGTGTAAAATAGTTGGGATATCTACCCGAATTATATATGCATTTATTCTCTGACTCACAATTCTGCTTCTAGGCTTTTTCCCAAAGATAATACTGGCAGAAATATGGAGTGATACCTGCAAAAGATCAGAAATACCCAAGCATGAATTCATAGGACATAGAGAACTAGCTCAGCAGACATACTTTGGTACATCCAGACAAGAAATACTGAGTCTTCAATAAATGATTCTGTGTACTAACCCTAACCCATACCTGGTGGAAAAGCAAAGTGCATGCAGATCATTATTTACAGTATATTTAACTACTTTACTGTCAGAGGGAAAAACGTGAATAACATTTATGTGTTTGCATATACATACATGTATACTTGCATATATTTCAAAAGGAAACTGGAAGCATAAACCCAAAACCAATTAAAAACATGGTTACAAGTAGGGAAAGGAAAGAGAAGGAAACTTTCTATAGTTTTGACTTTAGAACCATGTAAAATTTAACAATTTAGAAGCTAAATAAAAACCTGGGAACAGAGATCAAGATGGTGAATAGAAGGAAGTGGAGCTCACCTCTTCACACAAATACATCAAAAAATACCAGAGTGCCCAGAAAGATCAGCACATAACTAGGTAGGATGAAAAAAAGGAATCAGAATGGGACCTGCACCCCTGGGAAGGAGTTGTGAAAGGTTCCTTGTGACAGTTGTAAAAGCAGGGAGATCTGCTGGGCTGCTCGTACAGATAGGCTCTGAGGAGAGTGCAACAGGAGGGTAGATACCAGCAGAAACAGTTCTTGCCGTCTTTGCTGCACTTCCCAGCCTGAGTTGAGCACCTGCTGATGTGCACGGCGACTGGGTGCTGAACCCTGAGCTTCAGTGGGCAGACCTGGGGGGAAGATGGCTGGACTGGGTGAAGAGAGCCTGTAGAGCCAGAACTGGCACAGGCTGCACTTGAGGGTGTGCACAGGACAAAGCCCAGGTCTACTATCATGAGCCCCACTGGTAATGCATGTGTGAAAGGAGGGGCATAGGTCTGCCACAGCAGCCTCACTCTTGGCTTGCTCACAGTGGGTGTAGCTCAGCCACTATGAGCTTTGGGAGTACATGCCAATGGGTTGCCCACACATGGAGACAGGGCTTAAAGTTGAGTCAATTCTCAGTGGGTGTACAATTTCAGAGGATTTAAGTTAGTGGCAGCACCTGGGGGACATCTGATCTGATAACTTACCAGGACTCCTGCAGGTGAGGCAGATCCAGCACCAGCAGTAACAGTCTTTTGGGGTGTGCACAGGCCAGGGGCAGTGCCAACAACAGTGTACTTTTTGAGCACCCAAGTGGGTGACAAGTGACATCACAGAGCACGTGTCCTGGTGGACAGCTCCTGGGGAGGAACATGCAGTGGCTCTTTTCCCAAAGCAAGTACTCCAGTCCCACCAAGCTCACACTGCAGCTTAGAACAGGGTCTGGAGCCTTCTACAACAACTGGGGAGCAGATCCTGCACCTGAAGGGCTGTGGCGACTACAGAGCAAAGAGGAAACCCCACTCAACATCCAGAACAGGCTCTAGTGACCACAATACCACACACCCACTATTCAAAGTGTAATGCCCAGCACACACTGAGGAAAGATGTGATAGACATTCATACAAAAGGGAACCTTTGAACCAAAAATAACGGACTCACAAGCTGCCACATAAAAACAGCCCTTCAGGACCACAGTAGAGAAGTGTTTCCCCTAAGTGTGAGGCAGAGGGATATGAATAAAGTGGAAAAGCAGAGAAACTATACTCGGTAAAAAGAAATACAAAAATCCCCTGCAAGAACAATGAAACATCTCTCCAGCCTACCAGACCCTGAGCTCAAAAAATAGTTAAAGTGCTGAAGGAATTAAGGCAACCTGATGATAGAACTGAAGAGCACCATAACAAAGAACTAGAAATTATAAAGAGCCAATCGAAATTACACAACTCAATTGCTGAGATGAAAACTGAGCTAAAGGCAAGACACAGCAAAATACGCAGAAGAATAAGTGATCTAGAAGACAAAGCAATGTAAAAGGTCTAAGGGATAATTTAAAGCATGCCAATCTGAATAATAGGGATCCCAGAAAGAAGCAAGAGAAAACAGGATCAAAAATGTACTTGGAGAAATTATGGCAAAAAACTTCTCGAACCTAAAGAAGGAAACAGACATACATGTACAGGAAGCACAGAGGATCCCAAACAAGATGAATGCAAACAGACCAACCAAAACCAAGACAGCATAATTAAGATGAAAGAAGTTAATAATTCTAAAGGCAGCAAGACACAAGTGAAGAGTTACTTATAAGGGAACCCTCATAAGACTATCACCTGATTTCTCTATAGAAACACTTCAAGCCAGAATGGAGTGGCAAGGTATTTTCAAAACCCTAAAAAGGAAAATCCTACAATCTAGGATACTCTACCCATCAAGATTATCAGTTAGAATAGAAGGAGAAATAGATTTTTTCAGACAAGCAAAAACTAAAAGAACATAATTACAGTAAACCTATCCTAAAGAAATATTGAAGTCTTCTCTAAATAGAAAAGAAGAATCTACAGGAAAGGGAAAATCACAATAGGAAAAGCAAATATATAAAGGATTGTAGATCACTTAAGACAGCATAGATACTAAAAAATGTTGTGAAAGCAATTATAACTGCAATGAACAGCAAAAGAATAAGCATGAAGATATAAAATGTCAAAATCATAAATGTGGGGGAGGGGAGTAAGAAAATGTAGATTTTTCTTTTTAAATGTGTTTGACCTATGACTACTAGTCTAAAACACATAGGTATGGTATAACATACTTGAAACCCAGGTTAATCATCAATCAAAAACATACAAAAGATGCACAAAAACCAAAAAGAACTCAAACATAATACAAAAGAAGAAAAAAAAAGGAGCAAATAAGAAATACAACCTATGTAATGTATAACACCAAAAGTGAGCTCTACATTAGACTATGGACTTTGGGTGATAAAACGTGTCAACATAGGTTCATCAGTTGTAACAAAAGTACTTTCTGGTGAAGCATGTTGCTAATGGAGAAGGTTATGAATTTGTCCAGAGCAGAGGGTATTTGGGAACTCTCTGTAACTTCCTCTTAATTTTGTTGTGAACCTAAAACAGCTCAGAAAAATAAGGCATTACAAATTAAACTATAACAGAAACTGTACATAAATTTCAAAAGACAAGAAATACAAAATCTATTGGAATACAAGGTTTAAAATGGCAGTATATACATAACTATCAATAATTACCTTAATGTCAGCTAAACTGCACTAATCAAAAGACATAGAGTAGCAAATTGGATAACAAAACAAGAACCTACATTATGCTGTCTACAAGAGACCCACTTTAGGGCAAAAGACAAACTGACTAAAACTGAAGGGATGGACAGTGGTATTTCATGGGAATGGAAATAACAACAAAAAGGCAGGGTTGGAGGGGATAAGAGTCAAAATACTCTTTAAAACAAAGGCCATTAAAAAAGTTAAAGAAGGTGGCGCAGTGGTTAACGAATCCGACTAGGAACCATGAGGTTGCGGGTTCGGTCCCTGCCCTTGCTCAGTGGGTTAACGATCCGGCGTTGCCGTGAGCTGTGGTGTAGGTTGCAGACGCGGCTCAGATCCCGCGTTGCTGTGGCTCTGGCGTAGGCCGGTGGCTACAGCTCCGATTCGACCCCTAGCCTGGGAATCTCCATATGCCATGGGAGCAGCCCAGAGAAATAGCAAAAAGACAAAAGAAAAAAAAAAAAAGTTAAAGAAGGACAATATATACTGATAAAAGATACATACAAGAGGATATTACACACTCGTTAACATATTTGCACCTAATATAGGAGTACCTAAATACATAAACACTAATAGACAAAAAGGGAGAAAATGACAGCAATATAATAAGGAGACTCTAACACCTCCCTGACATCAGTGGACAGAACATCCAGAAAATCAATAAGGCAACAGAGATTCTAAAAGACTCAGTGGAACAGTTAGACTTAATTGATGCTTTTAGGACACTATATCCAAACACCACCAGAATACACATTCCTTTCAAGCACTAACATTGAACATTCTCTAGGACAGACTACATATCAGGAGACAAGTCTCAATAAATTAAGAGGCAAGAAATTATTTCAAATATTTCCTCCAACTACAATGGCATGAAATTAGAGAAATGAGAAAAAAATGATTACATGGGGATTAAACAACACGCTCCCAAAAAAACCAATGGGTCAATTATTAAATCAAAGAGGAAGTTAAAAAATAACTTAAGACAATGAAAATACAACCATAAAAAAATCAATGGGATCTATGCAGCAAAATTAGTCCTAAGAGGGAAATTCACAACGACGAAGGAAGGGAGGGAAGGTGGAGACAGGAAGGAAGAAAAATCTCAACTATCACATAAAAGAATTTAGCAAGAACAAGCAAAATCTCAAGTCAGAAGAAGGAAATCAAGAACAGAGAGGAAATAGAGGTTAAAAAAAAAAAAGGAAAAAAAAATCAGAGCTAGTTGTTTTTTGTTTGTTTAATGGCCACACCTGTGGCATATGGACGTCCCTGGGTCAGGGACTGAATCTGAGCCACAACTGGGATTTATACCTCTGTTGTGACAACAAGGGATCCTTTAACCCACTGTGCTGGGATGGATATCAAATCTGTGCCTCAGTGACCTGAGTCACTGCAGCTGGATACTTAAACCACTGTGCCACAATGGAAACTCCAAGAATAGGGGGTTTTTTGTTTTTTTTTTTTTTGTTTTTTTTTTTTTTAATTTTAAGGCTGCACCTGTGGCATATGGAAGTTCCCAGGCTAGGGGCTGAATCAGAGTCGCAGCTGTTGGTCTATGCCACAGCCGCAGCAACACCAGATCCAAGCTTGCATCCTCGACCTACAATGCAGCTTGCAGCATTATCGGATCTTTAACCCACTGATAGAGGAGGCCAGGGATACTAGGCAGATTCATAACCCCCTGAACCACAATGAGAACTGCCAGAACTGGTTTTTTGAAGGGACAGACAATCAACAAACCTCCGGCCAGTCTCACCAAAAACAAAAGAGGACTCAAACAAGAAATGAAAGAAGGCAAATAACAACTGATACTGTTGAAATATAAAAACCCTAACAGAAGACAAACCATTATATGGTCAATAAATTGGATGAGCTAGAAGAAATGGATAAATTTCTAGAAACATATAGCCTACCAAAACCGAATCAAGAAGAAACAGGTAGTCTGAACAGACCAATCACTAGAAGTGAAACAGAATCTGCAATAATAAAATAACCCCCCTCCCTGCAGCCAAATCCTCCCAACAAAAGTCCAGGATCAGATAGCTTCACTTGGGAATTCCACTAAACATACAAAGAACTTATACTGATCCCTTTACAAACTCTTCCAAAAGACTGAAAATGAAGAAACACCCCCGGAGTTGTTCTATGAAGACAATACCACCCAGATACCAAATCAAAAAATATTACAGGCCAATACCTTTGATGAATATAGATGCAAAAATTCTCAACAAATTAGCAAACCACATCTAACAAAACATAAGGATCCATACATCACGGTCAAACTAGATTCATTCTAGGGTCACAAGGATGGTTCCACATACACAAGTCAATCAATGTACAAAAGAAATGACAAAAAAAGGCATGGTCATCTCAACAGATGCAGAAAAATCATTTTATAAAATTGAACATCCAGAGTTCCCATCTTGGTGCAGTGGAAACCAATCTGACTGGGAACCATGCAGTTGTGGGTTTGATCCCCAGCCTCGCTCAGTGGGTTAAGGATTCAGTGTTCGGATCCCGTGTTTCTGTGGTGTGGTGTAGGCCGGCAGCTCTAGCTCTATTTGTCCCCTAGCTTGGGAACCTCCATATGTCGTGAGTGCGGCTCTAAAAAGCAATAAATAAAAAATAAATAAATAAATAAAATTCAACATCCATTCATGATAAAAACCCTCATCGAAGTGGGTAGAGTGGGAACATATCTCAACATAATAAAAGCCATCTATGACAAACCTCACAGCCAACAAATATTCAACAGTGAAAAGCTGAAAGCCTTTCCACAAAAATCTGGAACAAGATAAGGTGCCATTCTCACAACTACTACTCAACATATTATTGGAATTCCTAGCCAAAGCAATCAGACAAGAAATAAAAGGTATCCACATTGAGAAGGAAGAGGTAAAATTGTCATTGAATGCAGATGACATGACACTCTATACAGAAAACTCTAAACACTTCATACAAAAACTATTAAAACTAGGGCGGGATCAAGATGGTGGAGGAGTAGGATGTAGTGCTAACCTTCTCCTACAAATACATCTAGAAAAAACCATTCTAGGGAGTTCCTGTTGTGGTACAGGGGGTTACGAATAGGACATTGCTGCAGCTGTGGCACAGGTCACAGATGTGGCTCAGATCCAGCTTTGCTGTGGCTGTGGTGCAGGTCAGCAGCTGCAACTCTAATTCTACCCCCAGCCCTGGGAACTTCAATATGCCACAGGTATGGCAGTAAAAAAGACAAAAAAGAAAAAGCCATCTACATGTAGAACGATTTGCACAGAACACCTACTGCATGGTGGCAGAAGACCTCAAGACTCTAGGACTTTCAAACAGGCAAGAAACCCTCTACATAACTGAGTAGAACCGAGAGGGGGGTAAAAAGAGAGAAAAGAGAAAAAAAAAAAAAAAAGTACAAGAATGGCACATCCCAGAGGAAACTGTGAAAGAGGAAAAGAATCCACACTCTGGGAGGCCAGCTGGGATGGAAGGGAAGCCTCAAAGAAAAGCACAGCAGGACTGTTACGGGCAAAGCAGAAAGACCATTGGTACCACCACCAGGAGCACCACAGCATGATATACTCAGCAGGTGCTAGGCACTGAGATCCTGGCTTCGGAGGTCAGTTCTAGGGAGAGGACTAGGGTTGGTTGCATGGAAACAGCCTGAAGGAGCTAGAGAGAGGTGTCCCACAGCCTGAGGTATGTTGTGCCACAGCTGAGGGAGCACAGGAGGAGGCCTGCACCCACAGGAGAAGCAAGGTGCCACTGCTGGGTAGAGCGAGAGAAGCGGGGAGCAGAACCACCACAAGAACTTCTTTATCTCAGGCAGGCTCTCAGATGGCAGGGTGCCTCTAGCATGAGCTATGAGGTGGGTGTAAACTGCCACAGCCTTCTTGAACTCTAGAGGTGGGTGCAGCCCAACACCACTGAGGGTCCCATGACCAGGCAACACTGGTGGAAACTGTGGGGGGGTCGCCACCAAGGAGTGCTCTGCAGTCCAGCATTGTACATTTCCCTCGCCTCCCTGGGAACACACACACTGCTGCCATTGCCACCAAAGGCCCACCCCCCACCTCCTTGAGGGGTCACTGCCACTGCCCAGGGCCCTGCAAACAGAAGCAGCCTGCACCCCCCACCTCCACCTGGGTCCTCATTACTGCCAAAGGCCTGGCAACCAAATGACTCCTGCAGGGGCTGCCGACTTTCCCCACCTCCCTGGAGGCACTTGCAGGCTGTACACTGGCACAGCCCTATCAAGAGGATAAAGACCTGCACACACTGTGGAAAGAGACAGCAAGCATCCAAACCAAAAGTAGTGCTTACACCAAAACAACACGCCTTCACAAGCTACCCAGGGATGCTGCCACACATAAATAGCCCCCCAAGCTACACACAACAGATAGTTGTTTTGCCTAGATTCACATACGGAAAATATAAGCAAAATGAAGAAACACAGGAACCATTCCCAGCTAAAAGAACAGGAGAATTTCCCCTAAAGAAGCAGACAATGAAATAGACCTCTGCAGTCTAACAGACACCAAGTTCAAAAAGGAGGTAATGAAGGAGTTCCCATCGTGGCTCAGTGGGAACAAATCTGACTACTATCCAAGAGGACATAGGTTCGATCCCTGGCCTGGCTCAGTAGGTTAAGTATCCGGCGTTGCCGAGAGTTGTGGTGTAGGTCGTGGAAGTGGCTCAGGGCTGCTGCTGCCCTGGCTGTGGCGTAGGCCAGTAGCTACAGGTCCAATGTGACTCCTAGCCTGTGAACCTTCATATGCTGCGGGTGTGGCCCTAAAAAGACAAAAAAAAGTAGGTAATGAAAATACTGAAGGAATCAAGAAATGGATATCAACAGTAACACAACTTTTAAAAAGGAACTAGAGGGAGTTCCCATTGTGGTGCAGCAGAAATGCATCCAACTAGTATCCATGAGAATGCGGGTTCAATCCCTGGCTCACTCAGTGGTTCAAGGATCCAGCACTGCTGTGAGCTGCAGTGTAGGTCGCAGATGCAGCTCAGCTTCTGCACTGCTGCAGCTGTTGTATAGGCCAGAAGCTGTAGCTTTGATGCACCTCTTAGCCTGGGAACTTACATATGCCTCATGTGCGGCCCTAAAAAAGCAAAAAATAAATAAATATTTTAAAAGTAACTAGAAACTATAAGAAGAAGATAAGTCAAAAAATTCATTTGCAGAAATGAAAGCTGAGTTAAAGGCACTGAACAGCAAAATGAATAATGCAGAGGAACAAAAAAGTGACTTGGAAGATAGAATAATGGAAATCACCCAAGGACAGCAGACAGAAAGCCAAAAGAAAAAAAAACAAAAGCAATATAAGGGATCCATGGGATAATATAAAGCATGTCAATCTACACATAATAGGGATTCCAGAAAAGAAAAAGAAAAGGGGATTGAAAATATAATTGAAGAGATTATGGCTGAAAACTTTCCAAATCTAAAGATAGAAACAGATACCCAGATACAGGAACCAGAGGGCCCTAAATAAGTTGAACCCAAATAGACACACACCAAGACATATTATTAAAAAATGGTAAAGGGAGTTCCTGTTGTGGTTCAGTGGTTAACGAACCTGACTAGGACCCATAAGGATGCAGGTTTGATCCCTGGGCCTTGCTCAGTGGGTTAAGGATCCAGCATTGCCATGTGCTGTGGTGCAGGGTACAATGCGGCTCAGATCTGGTGTTGCTGCGGCTGTGGCAACTATAGCTCTGATTTGACCCCTAGCCTGGGAACCTCCATATGCTGCAGGTGCAGCCCTAAAAAGACAAAAAGACACATACAAAAAACAACAATAACAACAAAAAAACAAACCTGGGAGTTCCTGTCGTGGCACAGTGGTTAACGAATCCAACTAGGAACCATGAGGTTGCGGGTTCAGTCCCTGCCCTTGCTCAGTGAGTTAACGATCCAGCGCTGCCGTGAGCTGAGGTGTAGGTTGCAGATGCGGCTTGGATCCCATGTTGCTGTGGCTCTGGCGAAGGCCGGAGGCTACAGCTCCGATTTGACCCCTAAGCCTAGGAACCTCCATATGCCCCAGGAGCGGCCCAAGAAATAGCAAAAAGACAAAAAATAAAAATAATAATAATAAAAAAACCCAAACCCCCCAAAACAAAATAAAAAATGGCAAAGGTTAAAGAGATGATTCTAAAGATAGAAGAGCAAACGAGTTAATTATAAGGGAACCCTCTAGCACTGGGAACTAATCTAGTCATTTATGATGGAGCATGATAATGTGAGAAAAAACAATCTATACATGTATGTGTAACTGGGTCACCATGCTGTACAGTAGAAAACTGATAGAACACTATCAACCAGTTATAATGAATATATATATAAAAGGGAACCCTCATGAGGCTATCAGTTGATTTCTCTTCAAAACGCTCAGGCCAGAAGAGAGTGGCAAGATATATTCAAAGTTCTAAAAGGGAAAAATATGCAACCTGGAATACACTACTCATCAAGTTTATCATTTTAAATAGGAGAAAGAATTTCTCAAACAAAAACTAAGAGAATACAGCAACACTAAACACATTCTAAAAGAAATATTGAAAGGTTTCCTTTAAATAGGAAAGAAGTAAGAAGATATAGGATGGAAGAAATCACAATTGGAAAGTAATCACTTAAATAAGCCAGTATATAGATCAAAAAGAAAAAATCTATTTGTGAAAACGACAATAAACACAAGGAACAGCAAAAGGAAAAACATAAAAATGTGAAAAAGGATATTAAAATCATAAAATATGGGGAAGGAGAGTAAGAAAATCTAGACTCTTTTTTTAAAAGAATGTGTTTGAGCCTATATAACTATCAATCTAAAGGAAGCAGATATAGGAAGGGGTTAACATACCTGAAAAACAGGGTAACCACCAAACAAAAACAAATATAGTTACAAAAATCAAAAAAGGGACACAAGCATAAAATAAAAGGAAATCATTAACCAAAAAAAAAAAAAAAAGAAACAAAGGAGGAACATAGAATCAACTGGAAAACAGGGTTTACATGGCAATAAACACATGTTATCAATAATTACCTTAAATGTCAATGGACTGAATGCTCCAATTGAAAGACACAGAGTGGCAGACTAGATGGAAAAAAAAAAAGCCTACAATATGCTGCCTTGTAGATACCAACTGCAGGGCAAAGGACACATATAAACTGAAAGTGAGGGGACAGAAGAAGGTAGAACGGAAATGACAGGAAAGCAAGAGTCACAATACTCTTATCAGACAAAATAAACTTTAAAACAAAGGCCATAAAGAAAGATAAAGACGCACACTATTTAATGATAAAAAGATCAATTCAAGCAGAGAATATTACACTCATCATTATATGTGCCCCTAACATGGGAACATCCAAATACGTACAGCAAATACTAAAATACATAAAAGAAGAAACTGATGGGAATACTGTAATATTAGGAGACTTTAACATTCTACTCACATCAAGGGACAGATTCTCTAGACAGAAAATCAACAAGGCAACAGAGATGCTAAATGACACAAGAGAACAGTCAGACTTAATTGATATTTTCAGGACATTATATCAAAAAAACCGAGAATATACATTCTTTTCAAGTGCACACAGACATTCTCTAGGATTAACCACATAACTGGGGAACAAAACTAACCTCAACAAATTTTAGCATACAGAAATTATTTCAAGCCTCTTCTCTGACCATAATGCCATGAAAACAGAAATCAACCACAGGAAAAGAAATGAGAAAAAAACAGACTCTATGAACAGTAAACAAAATGCTACTAAAAAAACCCAGGAGGACATCAACAAATACAATAAGATAAAAGGACAATGAACACAATCATACAGAATCTATGGGATGCTGCTGAAGCACTTCTTAGAGGGAAGTCCATAGAGATATGGGCCTCCCTCAGAAAACAAGAAAAATCTCAAGTCTACAACCCAACCTATCACCTAAAAGAATCAGCAAAAGAAGAATAAAACCTAAAGTCAGGAGAAGGAAGGAAATCATAAAGATTAGAGAGGAAATCAATAGAGATTCAAAAAACAATAGAAAAAGAAAATCAGTAAAACCAAGAACTGGTTCTTTGAAAGGGTAAACAATATTGACAAACATCTGGCCAGATTCACCAAGAAGATAGAGAACCCAAAGAAACAAAATAATGAAAAAGGAGAAACCTCAAAGAATACTACAGAAATAAAAAATATATATATAGTAAGAGAATACTATGATATACAATTACATGCCAACAAATCTGACAACCTAGAAGAAATGGACAATTTTTTTAGAAACATACAGCCCACCAAAACTGAATCAAGAAGAAATATATAATTTGAACAAAATGATCACTAGAAATGAAACTAAGTATGTAATAAAAATACTCCCTTACAAAAGTCCAGGAGCAAGACGGCTTCACAGGCAAATTCTACCAAACATACACAGAAGAGATGAACTCTTACCTATCCTCTTAAATACACAAATCAATGTAATATACCACATTAACAAAAAAAAAGTAAAAAACCACATGATCCTCTCAAAAGATACAGGAAAAATATTCGACAAAATCCAATATCTATTCATAATAAAAACTCTTACCAAAGTGGATATATAAGGAACATATATTAACATAATCTAAGTCATTTATAACAAAAACCACACACAAGATAATACTCAATGGAGAAAAGCTGAAAGCCTTCCCAATAACACCTGTAACAAGACAAGGGTGCCCACTTTCACCACGTTTATTCAACGTAGCATTGGAATCCTAGCCATAGCAAGCAGATGAAAGAAAGAAAGAGAGAAAGAGGAGAGGAGAGGAATCCAAACTGGAAGAAATTATATACAGAAAATCCTAAAGAGTCCACACAGAAACTACCCAAACTGATCAACAAATTCAGCAAAATAGCAGAATACAATATTAACATTCAGAAATTGGGTGCATTTCTGCTGTATGCTAACAATGAAATGTTAGAAAAGGAATATTAAAAAAAAGAAAAACCTTTTAAAATTGCACCAAAAAAGAAAATAAGAAAAAGAATGTATATATGTGTGAAAAATGTATATATGTGTGACTGGGTCACCTTGCTGTACAGTAGAAAAGTGACAGAACACTGTAAACCAGCTGTAATGGAAATGAATAAAAATTATTTAAAAAATAAAATTGTACCAAAAAAATTTAAATAACTAGGAATAAACCTAACCCAAGGAGGTAAAAAGCTCATATGCTTAGAACTATAAAACATTAAGAAAATTAAGAGGATTCAAAGAAATAGAAAGATATCCCATGCTCCTGGATTGGAAAATTAGTATTGTTAAAAGGGCCGCAGTGCCCAAAGCAATCTACAGATTCAATACACAAACCCTATCAAATTACCCATGACACTTTTCACAGAACTAGAACAAATAATTCAAAAATTTGTATGGAGCCATAAAAGACCTAGAATTGCCAAAGTAATCCTCAGGGGGGAAAAAAACAAAGCAGGAGGCTTAACTCTCCCAAACTTCAAACAACATTACAAAAAGACAATAATCAAGATAGTGTGGGACTGGTACCAAAACAGACATACAGATCAAGGGAACAGAATGGAGAACTCAGAAACAAACACAGACACCAATGGTCAATTAATCTTTGACCAAGTAGGCAAGGATATAAAATGGGAAAATCTCTTCAGCAAATGGTGCTGGGAAAACTGGACAGCTGCATGTAAATCAATGAAACTGGAACACACTCTCACACCATGCACAAAAGTAAACTAAAAATGGCTTCAAGACTTTAACGTAAGATAATAACACCATAAAATTCCTAGAAGAGACCTGGGCAAAACATTCTCTAACATAAACAGTACAAACGTTTTCTTAGGTAGGTCTCCTAAGGTAGGAATAAAAATAAAAATAAATGAATGGGACCTAATCACACTTACAAGCTTTTGAACAGCAAAATAAACCATTAAAAAAAAAAAAAGACAACTTACGCAATGGGAGAATAGTTGCAATAGTTGGAACTAACAAGGGCTTAATCTCCAAAATATACAAACTCATACAACTCAAAAACAAAAAAATAAACAACCCAATTGAAAAATAGGCAGAAGACCTAAATAGACATTTCTCCAAAGAAGACATAGAGATGGCCAATAGGCACCCAAGGAAAAATGTACATCACTAATTATCAGAGAAATGCCCAAATCAAAACTACAGTGAGGTGGTACACACCAGTCAGAATGGCATCATTAATAAGTCTACAAATAACAAATATTGGAGAGGGTATGGAGAAAATGGAACCCTCCTACACTGTTGGTGGGAATGTTAATTGGTACAGCCACTATGGGAAACAATATGGAGGTTCCTCTGAATACAGAACTACTGTATGATCCAGCAATCCCATTCCTGGGCATATATCCAGACAAAATTATAATTCAAAAAGATACATGCACTTGCAAAATTACAGAAGTACTGTTCATAATAGCCAAGACATGGAAACAACCTATATGTTCATCAAGAGACAGACACACAGACACACACACACACACACACACACACACACACACACACACACACACACACACACAATGGAATACTACTCAGCCATAAAAAAGAATGAAATGTCATTTGCAGCAACATGGATGGAACTAGAGATTCTCATACTAAGAAAGTAAGTCAAAAAGAGACAAATACCATATGATTACCACTTATACATGGAATCTAAAATGTGGCACAAACAAAATTATCTACAAAACAGGGACAGACTTACAGACATAGAGAAGAGACTTGTGTTTGCCAAGGGGGAGGGAGTGGGCTGGATAGGGATTTTGGGATTAGTAGATGCAAACAATTACACTTAGAATGGATAAGCAATGAGGTCCGACTGTATAGCACAAGGAACTATATCCAGTGCCTTTAGATAGACCATGATAGAAGATAATATAAGAAAAGGAATGTGTGTAATTATATATACACACACACATATATATATACACATACACACACACACACATACACACACACAGTTTCTTTGCTATACAGCAGAAACTGGCACAACACTGTAAATCAACTATACTCTAATAAAAAATTTTTTTAAGTATTAGAACTAAATGAATTCAGCAAGTTAGAAGGATACAAGATTAACATATACAAAATAATGCCATTGCAGCAACATGGATGGACACAGAGATTACCATATTAAATGAAGTCAAAGACAAATGTCATGATATCACTTAATTGTGGAATCCCTAAAAAAAAAAAATTAAGGAAATGAATTTATTTACAAAACAGAAGTAGACTCAGAGAAAATAACATAATTATCAAAGGGGATAGTGGGGATGGTGGAGTGGAAGGGTGGGATAAACTAGGAGTTTGGGGTTAACATTAACATAGCTTCCATGTATAAAATACGTAATAATGACCTACATACTGTATAGCAAGGGGGATTATATTCAAAATCGTGTAATACACTATAATGGAAAAGAATCTGAAAAAGACATATACACCTATGTATTAAATGTATGTATGTATAACTGAATCCCTTTGCTGTTCACCTAAAACTAACAAAACATTATAAATTAACTATACCTCAATAAAAACTGTAAAAAAATTGACAAATCTGTTGCATTATTTTACGCTAACAATGAATTATCAGAAAGTAAAAAAAAAAAAAACAAAAAAAAACTTTTTAAAAATTGCATAAAAATACCTTTGGAATAAATGTAACCAAGGAGGTGAAAGACTTATACCCTGAGAACTATAAAACAATGATAAAGGAAATTAAAGAAGATTCCGAGAAATATAAAGATGGTACCATATTCTTGGATTGGAAGACTTAATATAGTTAGATCAGCCACAGTCCCCAAAGCATTCTACAGATTCATTAAATCACATTATGATCCCTATCGACATTTTTCACACAACTAGAACAAATAATCCTAACATTTAAACGGAATCATAAAAGACCCAGAATTGCTAAAGCAATCCTGAAGAAAAAGAACAAAGTTGGAGACACAGCCCTCCCAGGATAATACTACACAGCTAAGCTACAGTAATCAAAACAGTGTCATACTGGCACCAAAACAGACACATGGGTCAAAAGAACAGAACAGAGAGCCCAGAAATAAACTTAAAACATCTACTGTCAATTAATCTTCAATGAATGAGGAAAGAATATACAATAGAGAAAAGTCAGTCTCTCCAGCAAGTTGTGTTGGGAGAGATGGACAGCCAACATGAAAATCAATGAAGCTGGAATACTCTCTCACACCCCACACAAAAATTAACTTGAACTGGAGTTCCCATTGTGGCTCAGCAAATTAAGAACACAACTAGTACCCATGCGGATGCAGTTTTGATCTCTGGCCTTGCTCAGTGAGTTAAGGATCTGGTGTTGCTGCAAGCTACAGTGTAGGTCGTAGATGCAGCTCAGATCCTATACTGCTGTGGCACAGGCCAGCAGGTGTAGCTCCAATTCAACCCCTAGCCTGGGAATTTCCATACGCCACAGGTTCAATCCTAAAAAGAAAAAAAATTAACTCAAATGGACCAAAGACTTAAATATAGGCAAAAGTCTCTGACATAAATCAGCAATATTTTTTAGGTCAATTTCCCAAAGCAATAGAAATAAAACCAAAAATAAACAAATGGACCAAATCAAACTTAGAAGCTTCTGCACACACAGCCACACACAGCAAAGGAAACCATAAACAAAATTTAAAAAACCTTGGGATTAGGAAAAAATATTTGTGAATGATGGGACTGACAAGGGCTTAGTCTCTAAAATATACAAACAATTCATACAACAAAAAAGCAAACCAATTAAAAAATAGGCAGAAAAACCTAAACAGGGAGTTTCTCTCATGGCTCAGCAGAAATGAATCTGACTAGCATCCATGAAGACGCAGGTTCAATCCCTGGCCTTGCTCAGTGAGTTAAGGATCTGGTATTGCCATTAGCTGGGGTGATAGGTCACAGACGTGGTTTGGATCCTGCATTACTGTGGCTGTGGTATAGGCCAGCAGCTATGGCTTCAATTCAACCCCTAGCCTAGGAACCACCATATGCTGTGGGTGTGGCCCTAAAAGACAAAAATGAATAAATGAATGAATAAATAAAAATACGATATTAAAAAATATCTAAACAGACATTTTTCCAAAGAGGACATACAAATGGCCAATAGGCACATGAAAATATGCTCAACATTGTTATTAGAGAAATGCAAATCAGGAGTTCCCATCACAGCACAGTGGTTAACGAATCCGACAAGGAACCACAAGGTTGCGGGTTTGATCAGGTGGCTTAAGGATCAGGTGTTCCCATGAGCTGTGGTGTAGGTCGAAGACGCAGCTCGGATCCTGCATTGCTGCGGCATAGGCCAGCGGCTACAGCTCTGATTAGACCCCTAGCCTGGGAACCTCCATATGGCATGGGAAGCAGCCCTAGAAAAGGAAAAAAAAAAAAAAAAAAGAGAGAGAGAAATGCAAATCAAAACTAAAATGAGGTACCACTAAACACTGGTTAGAATGGCCATCATCAAAAAATCTACAAATAATAAACACTGAAGAGGGTGTGGAGAAAAGAGAACCTTCCTATACTGCTGGTGGGACTGTACCTTGGTGCAGCCACTGTGAAGAATAGCATGAAGGTTCTTTACAAAACTAAAAACAGAGTTACCACGTGATCCTGCAATCCCACTCTTGGGCACCTACCCAAAGAAAACCATAATTTGAAAAGATATATGTACCTCAGTGTTCACGGCAGCACTACTTACAATAGCCAAGACATGGAAGCACCCAAGTGTCCATTAACAGATGGATGGATAAAGATGTGGCGTATACATACACACACACACACACACACACAATGGAATATTACTCAGCAATAAAAAAATGCCATCTGCAGCAACATGGATGGATCTAGAGATTATCATAGTAAGTGAAGTCATAGAAAGACAGCCATTATGTATCACTTACATGTAGAATCTAAAAAAACAGTACAATGAACTTATTCACAAAAGAGAAACAGACTCACCAACATAAAAAATAATCTTATTGTTACCTAAGGGGAAAGGGGAGAGGGATAAATTAGAAGTTTGGGATTAAGATATATATACTACTATATATAAAACAGTTAAAGTTTTACTATATAGCATAGGGAACTATACTTATTACCTTATAATAACCTATAATGGGAAAGAACTGAAAAAAAGATTTTAATTATGTAACTGAATCACTTTACTGTAATAAAAAAAAATTAAAGAGAAAAATAAAAAACTTAACCTGCAAATTTGAAACCAAAATGCATATAAAGTTGTTATAAACGTACTTTCAAGTGACTTTAGAATACAGTGTTTTGTCCATTTTCTAAAGACAAAAAAATAAAAATCCCCTCACACAAGCATTACATTGCAATCAATATTAAAAGGAGTAAATCAGTAGCAAATGAACTTTATGTATTATGTGATGATGGTAATCAATAGGTTGATATCATTATGAGCTAACTTTTTTTTTGGTCTTTTTTTTTTGCTATTTCTTGGGCCACTCCCGCAGCATATGGAGGTTCCCAGGCTAGGGGTCCAATCGGAGGTGTAGCCACCGGCCTACACCAGAGCCACAGCAACGCGGGATCCAAGCCGCACCTGCAACCTACACCACAGCTCACGGCAACGCCGGATCGTTAACCCACTAAGCAAGGGCAGGGACCGAACCCGCAACCTCATGGTTCCTAGTCGGATTCGTTAACCACTGCGCCACAACAGGAACTCCATGAGCTAACATTTTTTTATGGTATAAAACCAGTATAAACTTACCATTATTTTTTATTTTTAAAAACATACTTATTTCCTGGCAAAGCCCACCAAAAGAAGCCTAAAAGTGATAACTGAGAACTCACTAGCAATGAGCAGCACTCTATATGCTCAAATGTGGTTTCAAACTACCATCTCCTACTAGAAGAGGGACCCTTGAAAACAATGTCTAAGGCAGGAAATATACAAGAAAAGCCTAGGTTATCTTATGTCAGAAAACAATGAACTATCAAACATCCTATACCAAGTCAACAAGATACAGGACCCAAGAGTGGGAGGATTAATTTGAGCATCAAAATAATGTCTGTGAGTTCCTGCTGTGGCTCAATGGTAATGAATCCAACTAGTGTCCATGAGCACATGGGTTCACCCCATAGCCTTGCTCACTGGGTTAAGGATCCAGCATTGCTAAGAGCTGCGGTGTAGGTAGGTTACAGACTTGGCCTGTATCCAGTGCTGCTGTAGCTGTGGCACAGGCTGCAGCTCCAATTCAACCTCTAGCCTGGGAACTTCCATATGCCACAGGTGCAGCCCTGAAAAAAAAAAAAGACAAAAAAAAATAAATGTCTGGAGTGATTTGAAACATTAAACATACAGAAAATCTACAAGTTCATAATGGTAGTGAAACTCATTTGTTAACCTCTGGAAGTTGCTAGAGCACCAACTCATTTACTCTAAAAATTGACAGATGGGAGTTCCCATCGTGGCTCAGTGGTTAATGAACCCAACTAGCATCCAAGAGGATGCAGGTTTGATCCCTGGCCTTGCTATGAGCTGTGGTGTAGGTCACAAATGCGGCTCAGATGCTGCATTGCTGTGGCTGTGGTATAGGACAGCAGCTACAGCTCCAATTAGACCCCTAGGCCTGGGAACCTCCATATGCTGCAGGTGTGACCCTAAAAAAAAAAAAAAAAAAAAAAAAAAAAGACAAAAAAACCAGATAGAAAATCACTCCATTTATTTAGAATTTAAGAAATGTATTTCAGGAGAACAAATTGTTAAGGTAAAATTCCTTACAGAGAAGTTCTGGCTAACACAAAAAAAAATGATGGAGTTTAGAAAATAACCATTAATTGAAACCATGAGTGAAATGCTAAAATTATTAGGTGACAGGTTAATAAATGGTGAACTTCAAATGCACAAATTAGACTGACCCTACCTGAATCCACTGATCATTAAAAATTGGACAAGTTATGTGCCTATGGGACAGAGTACACAGCACACTTGAGAAAGTTCATTCCTAAAATACTGAACCTGAATCTAGTCAAGCCTCTGAATGTAGCTACCACTTCACAGGGATAGAAGACTAAGTTAAAAGGACACATGAAGAAGAAAACAGCCAAATGTTAACAGGACAAATGACCTGGCTCCTCCAGCAAATTAATAATATGAAGAAAAAAGGGAGGAGTGGGAAACGGCAACCATAACAAATGTATGGATCATGCCTAGACCCTGATTCAAACAAAGGAGAAAGTGGATTATCAGTGACATGCCAGAGATCAGCAACCTTCATGTTTTAGTTATGATCTGACTAACACTGGTTACTAGTTGGGATATTAGCTAGAGCACTCCAGTTGGTAAGTTGTAATAAAAATTTAGGAAATATGGAGTTCCCATCGTGGCGCAGTGGTTAACGAATCCGACTAGGAACCATGAGATTGTGGGTTCGATCCCTGGCCTTGCTCAGTGGGTTAACGATCTGGCATTGCCATGAGCTGTGGTATAGGTTGCAGATGCGGCTTGGATCCCTCGTTGCTGTGGCCCTGGTGTAGGCCAGTGGCTTCAGCTCAGATTAGACCCCTAGCCTGGGAACCTCCATATGCTGCGGGAGCAGCCCAAGAAATGGCAAAAAGACCAAAAAAAAAAAAGGACATGGCTGTTTTTCAACTATAATAATAATAAAAAAAAAATTAGGAACTATGTATCCAAGGTATATCTTGCTGATTTCCTCTCATGACCTGATTTCCAGACTACACTTTCCCATTGGGATGACACAGGCATCTCCAACATTGTAAACCTGAAACCTGAACTTAGGTACATATCGTGTCTCCCCCCACCAAATCATTCTTTTCCCCCCCATAATTTTCTACTTTGGATTTACCTTCTACCATGTATATAGTCACCCTTACCAGGAACCCAGACAAAGCTCTTAAAGCACTTAAATATAATCAGTTTCTAGATCTTGCCCAATTTTCTTTCCTAAATAAACTTTTAAAATCTGTCCTCCCAACTACTCTGCTAATTCTACTATCTTAGTTCAGGTCCTTCTCTTCCTCAACAATTAGACACCTTCCCTAGTTGCTTATATATCTTACAGCCACTTCTTCTCATGGCCATCTACTACATAGCTGTCATTTGTCTGAAGAGCAAACTATCATGTCATCCCTTTACTTAAAACTCTCCAACAGCTGGTATTTAAGTCTCAGCTCCTTCACACATGTGAAGTCTTCCTCGATAACGGCCTTTGTCATGTGCTTCTTAGTTCTGATCTATTGACATGACAGCAGGTCACTATTTGATGCCTTTGTGCCTTTGCTTCCACTGCTCCCTTTGCAAAGAGTCTCACCCCTTGCTTCCTAAGTTCAGGTTTCAGCTCCAGAAATACCTTCTGGATCGATGCTTCCATACTACTCCATGCATGTACTATCACTGGGCTGACAACACTGCACAAGACAAACTTTAGCTATCTTTACTCATGTCTGTCACAGATTAAATAAATTTGAATACAGAGAAATATACTATTCCAGCAAAACTCTTCCTCTTTGGATAGATTTTCAGGGCTTAAAGAGACATATTTTGTTCTAAGGATCCTTGAAGACGGAACAAGAAAATGATTAGTGGTTCTGCCTCTGTTTAGCTATTACATAAAGAACTTGAGCATTAGTTAGATAATTCAAAACATCAGCTTTACCTTCCAATGTATTGTTTGCCTAACAATTAAATAAATGAGCTGTGCTGGTCAAGGTACCCAGTTCATGATTAAAAATTGCTACATACCAATTGAGTTGGATTACCTACAACATAATATTGCTGTATAAAATAACGCTCTTAAAAAATACAGGAGCCCTTTTGTATTGCTAAAAGACTAAAAACTCGAAGGAAAAGACAAGCATACAGAGCATTACTTTCATAGAAATATTTTTTTATTACTCTATCCCTTGCCCTATGCCTGGTAACAGGATGTTTATTAAGTCCAAGAGAAAAGATAATTCACAGCCAGAATTCACTGACAGAAGGAAACATTCAAATTTCTTCATTTAAAATGTAAAAGTAATTTAACTACAGACAGCATTTGGTAGATTAGACTCCTATTCTGCACCCTCATAAAAGCTTTTTGTCTATTAGAAAAGTCTCTTGCCAGAACTGGTTTCCTTGCAAGTTCAATAGGTTCTGGAGCTGATTACCACATTGCTCGCTGGACCCCAGACAGCTGCCCGTGGTCGGCTAAGTGACGGAAGACGATACGACTAAGCCTCCAGCGCCGCTTTACACCTCGTGGACGGGACGTCATAACACACCGATTTCTGATTCTAACAGGACAGCTATCCCGGGGAAGGGAAGCGATTTCTTCATCAGCTACTTCCTAGGGGAAGTCACAACATTATTTACACAGATCACATGTATTTTCTTATTCTAGACAATCAGTCAATGCTTAAAGGAAGAGAACAAAGAGCTATATTCATTAGTGTAGCCAGAGTTTGGCTAAAGAACCCCAGACACGGTAGTGAACCTTAACCTCTCATGAGTAGAAACAAACAGACTAGAAAAATGACAGAAATGTTTGACACGCTCTTGATATAATTTTTCAAACTTAACTGACACTTAACATAGATACATGAGAACCCACAAACCATAGGTGTAAAAGCTCAGAAGTTTTCACAAACAGAACATACTTATATAACCAGTCAAAAGATGAAGACACATTATTGGCACCCTCAAGCCCTGGCTCTGCCTCCCTTCAGTTACTGACCTCCTGGCTAACAAGTAACCTGGTTACTAACACCACAGATGAGTTTTTCTTGTTTCGATTTTATGTAAATATAACCAGAGTACTCATTCTTTTGCATTCACTTCTGTTTCGCTTCTTTCATTCAATAACATGCTTGAGAGATTCTTTATACTGCTGCATGTGTTATAATTTGTTCACTCTCAGTGGTGCTAATTTCCCTGTGGGAATACTCCATAATTCATTTATCCATTCTACAACTGATGGGCATCTAGGTACCTTCCAGTTTTGAGCTGTAACAAACAGAGCTGCCACAGACATTCTCATTTGTCTTTTGGAAAATGTATCAGTGCATTTCTGCTGTTCCCCCAAATGATCTTTTCCCCAGCTTTATTGAGATATAACTGATATATAACACTGTACAAGTTTTAGGAATAAAATGTGATGTTCTTATACATGTATATATTACAAAAAATAATTACCACAATAAGGTTAGTCGACACCTCCATCACCCCACACAATTACTTCTGCGGTGTGTATGAGAGCACTTAAGATTTACTTTTTTTTATTTTTTAAGATTTACTCTTTTAGCAACTTTCAAATAAATAATACAGTACTGTTAACTGTAAGTATAGTCACCACGTTGTACTTACTGAACCCCAGGACTTAGGCATCTTATAACTCCAAGTCTGTACCCTTTGACCAACATCTCCCCATTTCCCTCAACGCCCAGCCTCTGATAACCACCATTCAGTAATTCAGATATCACTTCATTTAGTATTGTCTTACTTCACTTAGCATAATGCCCTCAAGATACATTCATGTTACTGTAAAAGGCAGGATTTCTTTCTTTTTTATGACTAAATAGTACTGTACTCTGGGAGGGGGGGGAATCACATTCTCTGAATGAATACCACATTCGTCTGTTGATGGATATTCAGGTTGTTTCCATGTCTTGGCTATTATGAATAGTGCTGCAATGAACATACAGGGGGTGCAGATATTATTTCTATCTAGTGATTTCATTTCCTTCAGATTTCTCCTCAGAAATAGAATTGCTGGATCACATATGGTAGTTCTATTTTTAATTTTTTGAGGAATCTCATGCTGTTTTTCATAGTGGCTGCACCGATTTACATTCCTACGAAGGATGCACAAGTGTTCCCTTCACATCCTTGAAAAGACCTATCTCTTGTCTTTGGACAGCAGCCATTATGACAGGTATGAGGTAATGGCTCACTATGATTTTGGGGGTGGGGCACACCCACTGCATGTGAAAGTTCCTGGGCCAAGGATGGAACCCATACCATAGTGGTGACCCAAGCCACTGCAGTGACAACACCACTTAGCCCCTGAGCCACAAAGGAACTACAGCTCATTGTGATTTTGAGTTCTATTTCCCTGATAAATGATGCTGAGCATCATTCCATGTACCTATTGGCCATTTGTGTGTCTTACTCTGAAAAATGTTTATTCAGATTCTCTGTCCTTTTATTTTTTCTATTATAGTTGATTTACAATGTTCTGTCAACCTCTGCTATACAGTGAAGTGAACCAGTCATAAATATAAATATATACCCCCCCACACACACACACACATTCTTTTTCTCACATTATCTTCCATCATGTTCCAACACAAGTGACTAGATATAGTTCCCTGTGCTATACAGGAAGATCTCATTGCTTATTCACTCCAAATGCAATAAGTGGCAATCTACTAACCCCAAACTACCAATCTATCCCACTCCCTCACCCTAGCCCTTGGCAACCACAAGTCTGTTTACCACATCCATGAGTTTGTTTCTTTTCTGTAGATAGGTTCATTTGTGCTATATATTAGATTCCAAATATGAGTGAATCATATGGTATTTGTCTTTCTCTTTATGATTTACTTCACTTAGTATAAGAGCCTCTAGTTCCATCCATGTTGCTGCAAATGACATTATTTTCTTGTTATGGCTGAGTAATACTCCATCATGTATATATACCACATCATCTTAATCCATTTGTCTGTCAATGGACATTTAGGTTGTTGCCATGTCTTGGCTATTGTGAATAGTGCTGCCGTGAACATACACAGGTGCATGTATCTTTTTCAATGAAAGTTTTGTTCGGTTATATGCCCAGGAGTGGGACTGCTGGGTCATACAGTTAGTTTTACATTTAGTTTTCTGAGGTACCTCCATACTGTTTTCCACAGTGGTTGTACCAATACACATTCCCATCAACAGTGAAGGTGGGTACCCTTTTCTCCACACCCTTTCCAGCATTTGTTATTTGTTGACTTGTTAATCCTGGCCATTCTGACTGGTGTGAGGTGGTACCTCACTGTAGTTTTGATTTGCATTTCTCTAATAATTAGCCATGTTGAGCATTTTTTCATGTGCCTGTTGGCCATCTGTTTATCTTCTTTGGAGAAATGTCTACTCAGGTCGTCTGCCCATTTTTCAACTGGGTTTTAGTTTGTTGCTGTTGAGTTCTATAAATTGTATTATTTTAGACATTAACCCCTTGTCAGTTGCATTGTTTGAAACTATTTTCTCCATTCCGTAGGTTGTTTGTTTGTTTTTAATGGTTTCCTTTGCTGTACAAAAACTTAGTTTATTTAGTCTCACTGGTTTATTTTTCTTATTTCTATTGCCTTGCAGACTGACCTAATATTTGTACGATATCAGATAATGTTCCACCTACATTCTCTTATAGAAGTTTTATGGTGTCCTGTCTTACGTTTAAGCCTTTAAGATATTTTGAGTTTATTTTTGTGCATGATGTGAGGGTGTGTTCCAGTTTCACCGATTTACATGTGGCCGTCTAGTTTTCCCCAGCACCACTTACTGAAAAGACTTTCTTTTCCCCATTTTATATTCTTGCCTCCTTTGTCAAAGATTAATTGACCATAGGCGTCTAGGTTTATTTCTGGGTTCTCTGTTCTGTTCCATTGGTCTGTAAGTTTTGGTAACAGGACCATGCTGTCTTGATTATTGTAGCTTTGTAATATTGTCTGAAGTCTGGGAGTGTTAAGCCTCCTGCTTGGTTTTTGTTCCTCAGGATTGCTTTGGCAATTCTGGGTCTTTTATGGTTCCGTATACACTTCGGGATTGTTTGTTCTAGTAATGTGAAAAATGTCATGGGTAATTTGATAGGGAATCACAATGAATCTGTAGATTGCTTTGGGTCACATGGCCATTTTAATGATACTAATTCTTCCAATCCAGGAGCATGGAATATCTTTATTTCTTTGAATCGTCTTTAATTTCCTTGATTAATGTTTTCTAGTTCTCAGCATATGTCTTTCACCTCCTTAGGTTTATCCCTAGGTATTTAATTTTTTGTGGTGTGATTTCAAAAGTTATTGTATTTTTATATTCCTTTTCTAATATTTCATTGTTAGCATACAGGAATGCACCCAATTTCTGAATGTTAATCTTGTATCCTACTATTTTGCTGAATTTGTTGATCAGTTCAACAAATTCAGCAAAATAGCTTTGGGTGGAGTCCTTAGAATTTTCTATATATAGCATCATGTCATCTGCACAGAATGACGACTTTAGCTCTTCTTTTCCAATTTGGATACCTTTTATTTCTTTTGTTTGTTGGACTGCTGTGGCTAGGACTTCCAATACTATGTTGAATAAGTGGTGAGAGCAGGAATCCTTGTCTTGTTCCAGATTTTAGCAGGAAGGCTTTCAGCTTTTCTCCACTGGGTATTATTTTAGTTATAGGTGTGTCATAAACGGTTTTGATTATATTAAGGTATGTTCCCTCTACACCCACTTTGGTAAGAGTTTTTATATGAATGGATGTTGGACTTTGTCAAATGCTTTCTCCACATCTATTCAGATGATCCTGAGGTTGTTGACTTTTCTTTTGTTAATGTGGTATATGACAACTGATTTGTGAAAGTCGAACCATCCTTGCGAACCTGGGATGAAGCCCACCTGGTCATGGTGTCCACTGATGCTAGCAGGGTGTTAAAGTCTCCTACTATAATTAATACGTATTCCAATGGATTTCTACTTTTATGTCTGCTAGTATTTGTTGTATGTATCTGTCTGCTCCTATATTAGGGGCATATATATTGATGATTGAAATATCCTCCTCTTGAATAGATCTTTTTTTTATCATTAGTATCCTTGTCATTCTTTATGGGCTTTGTTTTAAAGTCTATTTTGTCTGACGTGAGTATTGCAACACCTGCTTTCCTGTTTTTTCCATTTGCATGAAATATCTTTTTTCATCTCTTCACTTTCAATTTGCATGGGTCCAGTGCCCTAAGGTGAGTCTCTTGTAGACAGCATATTGTAGGCTCTTGCTTTTTTATCCAATCTGTGTCTCTGCGTCTTTTGATTGGAGCATTCCGTCCACTGGTGTTTAAAGTAATTACTGATAAATGTGTATTTATTGCCGTTTTAAACCCTGTTTTCCAGTTGATTCAATGTTTCTCCTTTGCTCCTTTCTTTTTTGGTTGGATGATTTCCATTTATCTTACGCTTGCCTCCTCTTCTTTTTAGGTTCTGTGGATGTCATGTTCGGTTTTGATTTGTGGTTGCCCTGTTTTTCAAGGATGTTAACTCCTTCCTATATATGCTTGCTTTAGCCTGATAGTCATATAGGCTCAAACACACTCTAAAAAAAATAAGAGTCTAGATTTTCTTACTTCCCCTCCCCACAGTTTATGATTTTTCTTTCTTTTTTTTTTTTTTTTGTCTTTTGTTGTTGCTGTTGCTATTTCTTGGGCCGCTCCCGCGGCATATGGAGGTTCCCAGGCTAGGGGTCGAATCAGAGCTGTAGCCACCGGCCTACGCCAGAGCTACAGCAACGCGTGATCCGAGCTGTGTCTGCAACCTACACCACAGCTCACAGCAACGCCGGATTGTTAACCCACTGAGCAGGGGCAGGGATCGAACCCGCAACCTCATGGTTCCTAGTCGGATTCGTTAACCACTGTGCCACGACGGGAACTCCACAGTTTATGATTTTGACGTCCTTTTTTTTTTGGTCTTTTTTTGCTATTTCTTGGGCCGCTCCCATGGCATATGGAGGTTCCCAGGCTAGGGGTCTAATTGGAGCTGTAGCTACCAGCCTACGCCAGAGCCACAGCAACGCGTGATCCAAGCCGCATCTGCAACCTACACCACAGCTCACGGCAATGCCAGATCGTTAACCCACAGAGCAAGGGCAGGGACCGAACCTCCAACCTCATGGTTCCTAGTCGGATTCGCTAACCACTGCGCCATGACGGGAACTCCCTGACGTCCTTTTTTAACATCTTCATGTTTGCCCTTTTCCTGTTCCTTGTGTTTATCGTTGCTTTTACAATAGCTTTTTTTTTTTTTTTCTTTTAGATCTGTGTACTGGCTTGTTTAAGTGACTGCTTTCCAGTTGTGCATTCCTCCCATCCTATTTCTTCTTCTTTTTCTATTTAGAGGAGCCCTTTCAGCATTTCTTTTAGAATGGGTTTAGTATTGCTGTACTCTTTTTCAGTTTTTGTTTGTTGGAGAAATTCTTTATTTCTATTTTAAATGCTATTCTTGCTGGGTAGAGTAGTCTAAGCTGCAGATTTTTCCCTTTTAGAACTTTGAGTGTATCTTGCCTCTCTCTTCTGGCCTGTAGTGTTTCTGCAGAGAAAGCAACTGGTAGCCTTATGGGGGTTCATTTATAATTAACTCTTTGTTTTTCTCCTGCTACCTTTCGAATCCTCTCTTTATCTTTTGCCATTTTTATTGTAACATGCCTTGGTGTGGGCCTGTTAGGGTTCACCTTGTCTGGGGCCCTCTGTGCTTCCTGTATCTGGATATCTGCTTCCTTCAGCTCTGGAAAGTTTTCAGCCATAATTCCTTCAAATATATTTTCAGTCTCCTCTTCTTTTTCTTCTCCTTCTGGACTCCCTATTATCCGTAGATTGGCCTACTTTATATTATCCCATAGATGTCTTATATTGCTTTCATGCTTTTTCATTTGGTTTTCTGTCTGCTGTCCTGGCTTGGTGATTTCCACTATTCTACCTTGCAAGTCCCTAATTAAGTCCTCTGCATTATCCATTCTGCTCTTCAATGCCTTTAACTCAGCCTACATCTCTGCAAATGAACTTTCTCATTTTTCTTGGCTCCTCCTTCTATTTTCTAGCTCCTTTCCAAAGTAAACTGCATTACCGTTCACATCTACTCTTAATTCCTTCAGTATTTTCACCATCTCCTTTTTGAGCTCAATGTCTGTTAGCCTATAGAGGTCTGTTTCATTGTTTGCTGCTTCAGGTGAATTCTCCTGTTCTTTTAACTGGGAATGGTTCCTGAGCGTTTTCCCTTTGCTTATATTTTTCTTATTCCGTAAGTTTAGGGAAGACAACTACTGTAGTCTTGGAGGGCTATTTATAGGCACGAGCACCCCTGGGTGTTTTGTGAGAGTTTTTTATTGTTACAGTTCTGTGTGCGCTTCCAGGGAGATGGAGGCAATGGGCAAAGCCTGGAGCAGTGCCTGGTTGCTGGGCCCTTGACAGTGCCAAGGACCTGTGGCAAGGTGGCACAGGCTGCTCCTAGTTGCAGGGCCCTGGCAAGTGACAGTGATCAGCAGGTGTAGGTGGTTCCCAGAGCATCTGGCAGTGGCAGCAGTGGGGGAGGTGTGTTGCCAGGGGAGTGAAAGCAGCAACAGGTGGTACTCAGTTGCAATGCCATCTTCTTTGCCAATCTCTGAGGTGCCTGGGCCACAGGTGGTGCCTGTGCCTGTTCACAGACCCTTAGTAGTGGCAGGCCACATCCCCCTCTGGTGTCTGAGGTGACTGCTGTGGTTTCCCCCTGTGGTCTATAGATCACGTAAGAGGTGCTGTTTCGCACTTAGCCCCCCGCTGCCCTCAGCCCATACAAGAGGTACCTGGCCATCCACAGCCCTTGTCACATGTAGCTAGTCCAAGTGGGGACTGGCCACCCATAACCTGTACCAGAGATGCCTTGCCCTCTGAGAGTATGCGCCTGCACAGGGAAAGATAATTCCTGAGGCAGTCCACCCTGCCTCCTCTCACCCTCCCAAGGCACCTTGCTTCTCCTGCTGGCCCAGACCTCCTTCCAGGTTCCCTCAGCTGTAGTACTTGTCTCCCCATCCCATGGCACACTGATTCCTAGCCCCTAGGCTGTCTCCACACAGCCAACCCTAGTCTTCTCCCCAGAACTGACCTCAGGAGCCTGATTATCAGTGTCCAGCCCCTGCCCGACTGACTCAGGCTGTGGTGTCTGAGGGCAGTGATGCAAATGGATTGCGTGTCTCACTCTACTTTGTCCTCCTCAGTCCAGCTGCTGCACTTTTCTATGTGACTTTGAGGTCCCTCCTTCTCAGCCAATCTCCACTGGTTAGGTGGCTTCCCAGGATGTGGGTTCCTTTCCTCTTTAGCAGCTCCTTCTTAGAAATGCTAGTTCTGTCCTGAATCCTTTTCTTTCTTTCTTCTTGTTCTTCCAGTTATGTGGAGGCTTTCTTGCCCTTTTTGGAGGTTTAAGTTCTGCCAGCTTTCAGTACATGTTCTGTGCAAATTATTCTACGTGTAGATGAGATTTTTTTGATGTGTTTGTGGAAGAAGGTGAGAGCCACATCTTATTCCTCCACCATCTTGATCCTTCTCCCCTCTGTCCATCTGTAAATCAATTTTTTTTTAAGTTGTATGACTTCTTATACTTTTTGGATATCAACCCCTTATCAGGTACATGATTTGCAAATAATTTCTCCCATGTTGTAGGTTGCCTTTTCATGTCATTTCTTTTAGTGTGATGTGGTCTACTTATTTTTCCTTTTGTTGCTTGCACTTTTGGTGTCAAAAATCACCGCAAAGACCAATGTCAAGAACTTTCACTCTGCTTTTTTCTAATAGTTTTAACACTTTCAGGTCTTACTTTTAAGTTTTTAACCCATTTCAAGTTAATTGTTGTGACTGGTTTAAGATAGGAGTCCAATTTCATTCTTTGGCAAGTGAATAACCAGTTTCCCCAAAACCATTTACAGAGAAACTATCCATAAAGCCAATGAGTATTTTTGGCTCTCTTGTCAAATATTTGTTGAACAGATATCTGGGGGTTTATTTCTGTTACATTGGTCTATGTGTCTATTTTTATGTGAATACAATTTTGAATATTACTACTTTGTAAATAAAGTTTGGAATCAAGACATATGATGCCTCCAGCTTTATCCTTTCTCAGGATTGCTTTGAGTATTTGTGGGTCTTTTGTAGTTCCAAATTTTAGATTTTTTTTCCTATTTCTGTGAAAAATGCTATTGGAATTTTGGCACAGAATCTATAGATGGTACTGTATAATATGGACATTAACAATATTAATTCTTCCAATCCACGGACTATCTTTTTGTGTCTTCAATTTCTTTCATCAGTATGGTTTTCAGTGTAAAGAACATTCCTCTTCTTAAATTTATTTCTAAGTGTTTTATTGGTTTTGATGCTTTTGTAAAGGAGATTTGAAAATTTCTTTTCCAGATAGTTTGTCAGTGTATAGAAACAACTGAATTTCATTGATTTGGCATCCTGCAACTTTACTGAATTTATTAATTAATTCTAACAGTGCTTTGGTGGAGTTTTAGGGTTTGTAATATATACAATCATGTCTGCAAATTGAGACAGTTTGACATCTTCCTTCCCGATTTATATGCCTTATATTCTTTTTCTTGCCTGACTGTTCTGGCTAGACCTTCCAGTACTATGTTGAACAGAAGTGGCAAGAGGAAGCATCCTTGTCTTGGACATGTAAAATGAACTAAAGTTTCATGGAAGTAGAGTTTGAAGAATAGCTATAAACCATTTACATATGTACGAACATAAAGATTTAAGGCAGGGGAAATCTTTGTCTAATGAGGAAACTGGACAAAGGGAAAATGAAATAAAGGATCTTTCTGTGAGAACCTGTAAGTTTCTTAGCACTGGGACATAAAATTGACTTGTAAGCTAGCTGGCAAGCAACACAGAGCCAAGATTAGTTTCCCATGATTCACAGATTCTTTGCACAGTTATTGCTGGTTCCCATATCACAGACTCTTCTGGTGATCTTCATCAATTTGTCCTCCACAACATGTTAAGCTGTTTCTGAGGAGCTACTTTTTACCCCCTAAATATAGGCTAGTAGCTTAATACCATTACAGTGAAAGCTGTTAACAGAGTAGTGCAGGGCACTCAGTATTCTGCTCATTTGGCTTAATTTAGACAAGATTTTAAAAGAATCCATCATGATCCATGGTCTGTATATTGTTCTCCCAATTTATTACAAATGGTATGTTTTTTTTTTACTCTGAGCTTTTGATAAGTTTAACGGCAATGAGTTTAAGTTATATACTCTCTGATCAGACTTAAAAAAATACTTTAAAGTGTTTTTATTACAGTTGATTTACAAAGATAAGATTCTTGAATGCAGGTATTTTATGTTATTAATTAGGCGCAGGACTTTATGCTTCAGAAAGCCAAAGAGTTGACAGGCTTATTCAAGCTACAGAGTGTGACAAGGTGAACCTAAATGGAAGGCCGCATCAGCATACAGAAGTGTTAAGGAGTTCAGAGAGGTAGGCTTAGGGCTGGCCTTGGGTTAGAACAGTGTGGGCCACACGCTGGACACGTGGCCCCAGGCACTAGCAAAGCCTTCCAATTCAGTGCCTTGAAGGTTCAAAGACTGAGATGAAGTGGGGAGAGAATGCAGGTCAAAATAACTGCCCAATTTCTTTGTGGTTACCCGTCAGTACTTTCCAAGTATTACCTAATTAAATGGTTAAAAGGCTAGTTAGCAATGAACAGTTCTTTTTAATTTGAAACTCACCAATATCAGTTACAAGGATATGTTGACTGCGAATATCTGATTATGTTATCCAGAAAGTATACTCATCCTAAGTGACGAGTGATCTGACTTAACGGTTTTATGATAGAAACTCAATGAGCTAACCTGAAGGTCTTTAGGCAAAATGGTATTTTTCCTGAGAGAATTGATCCGTAGCCTCTCATCTGCATACTCATAAGCCATTTTTCTTCTCTTCACATCACGCAACATTTTCCAGTCTACGTAGTAACTTCGAACTTGGCCTGAAGCTGATGAAGGAACCATCTAAAAGACGGAGACAAGGAACAAGTGAAGGGTAGTCAAAACCCAGGCTCTGCCAGTGTCTCTATGCTGTGATCCTCTTTAATCACTATTTATAATCTTTTATTTCCCCCGGTAATTTTGGGTCACCTCAATAATTTTAAATAATAGACTTAATTCAGAACAAGTTAACATTTATGGATATACATCAAGCCAAAATGATAGTTAATTAATATAATGTCAATAATGTGGGTTGAAAGTGAATATTTATGTTACTTTTAATATAATTGTTTGCCCTTTACTTCAACTACTAAGTATATGGTTCAATAATTTTTAAAAAATATGGAAAGGGGGAGGAGATCAAGATGGCAGAGCACAGGGATGTGGAGCTCACCTCCTGCCACAAACACATCAAAAATACATCTAACATAGATCAATTCATACAGAATACCTACTGAAAGCTTGCAGATCCCACACAACAAAAGTTACAACAAAGTTCCCAAACAACCACTGAGGACCAAGGGAAAGGGAGAGGAGAAATTAGGATGGTACCTGCACCCCTGGGAAGAAGTTGTGGAAGAGGTAAGGTTCTTTCACCCTGGGAACCTCCTTCACAGGCTGGGAGGACAGAATGGGAAGGCAACTTCGGAGGCTTGAGAGGAGACTGCAGAAGCTGGCCTGCTGCCCCATAGAGTGGAAAGAGACTAACAGAGACAGTCCTTGCCCCCATCACATTTCCCAGGCCAAGACATGTTCTTGCTGGTGTACACCGTGACTAGTGCGAAAACTCTGGCTTCAGCAGACAGATGTGGGGAGCAGATTCAGTTTGGCTGCTTGGGGATAGCCTGAAAGGCCCAGAATGTGGCCCAGGCCACAAGTGGGGTTGCATGCAGGACAGAGCAGGGTCTGCCACAGGGGTCCCAATGTCAACATGGGGGGGAAGGGGTGTGAGTCTGCCATAGCAGCCTCCCTGTCAAGCTCACAGTGGTGCATGGCTCAACTGCAGAGGTTTTCGCAAACCTGGAGGGCACACACACATTCAGAAGCAGGGATGAATATCTAAACCAATTATCAGAACTCCTACTGAAGGTGCTGGTGTGTAGCTTTAGCAAACTTTCTCACCCATAGTTTTGTGAGCGTGCATGCATGCTTAAGGGACCTCGAAGCCGATTATAAGTACTCCTACAACAAATGCAGCAAAGGGAAGTACTGGCAACAGTGATCTTTGTGGGTGTGCACAATGGCTGGAGGGTGGTGTTACAGAGTCACACATCACGGCAAACAGCTCCTGGGAAAGAATACATAGGGGTTCCTTTTCTAGAGTGTGCTCTAGCCCCAACTAACTCATACTGACTGCACGCAGCTGAGAACTGGATCTAGGGGCTTCTACTCCAAGAACTGGGGAGCAGACTCTGCCCCCGACATGGTTTTGACAACCACAGAGAAAAGAGAATGCACCACCCAACATCCCACGCAGGCTCTGGTCACAACACCAAAAACACCACCTATCAAGAGGACAAGGGCCAGCATACCCTAAGTTAAGACGTGGCAAGCATCTATATAAAAAATAGTTCTCAGACCAAAAACATTGGGATCAGTCAACACAGGGCCACTCCCATATAAAAATAGCACTTGAAGACCACAACAAACAACTATTTTTCCAAAATACATAAAGAAAAATATAAGCAAAACAGAAAAGCAGAGAACTACTGCCAATTAAAAGAACAAGAGAAATCCCCTGAAAGAGGGGAAAAAAAACAAAAAAGAAATAGACCTCTGCACTCTACAAAACCCCAAATACAAAAAGGAGGTAATAAAAATGCTGAATGGAGATCAGCCAAGATGGTGGAGAAGAAGGACCCTAAGCTCATCTCCTCTCACAAGCACACCAAAATCACAACAATCTGTAGAACAACCATTGTTGAAAAAGGCTGAACCCTACCAGAAATGGATAAGTTGAATGGACTGATCACTGGAAGTGAAACAGAACCTGTTAGTTAAAAAAAACTGCCTACAAACAAGAGTCCAGGACCAGATGGTTTCACAGGCGAATTCTACCAAACATACAAAGAACGACTTTTACTTATCCCTTCTCAAACTATTTCAAAAGACTGAAGAGGAGGGAACACTCCCAAAGTCATTCTATAAAGTCATTCTATCACCCTAACACCAAAACTAGACAAATAAACCATCAAAAAAAGAAAATTATAGGCCATTATCTTTGATGTACATCGATACAAAAATTCTTAAAATTCTAGCCAACTGAATCCAACAACACATAAAAAATATCATACAGCACAATAAAATCAGATTGATCTCAAGTTCACATGGATGGTTGAATATACAAAAATAAAATCCATGTAATACACCACATCAATAAAAGAAAAGTAAAACACAATCATCTCAATAGATGCCAAAAAAGCATTTGATAAAATTCAACATCCACTCATGATAAAAACTCTTATTAAAGTGGGTATAGAGGGAACATATCTCAACAGAACACAAGCTATTTATGAGAGACCCACAACCAACATAATATTCAACAGAGGAAAGCTGAAAGTCTTTCCACTAAATTCTGGAACAAGATAATAATGCTCACTCTCACCAAATGTATATAGTCTCAAAAATGACTATACTTATCCAAGGCAACCTATAGATTCAATGTGATCCCTATCAAATTACCAATGGCATTTTTCATAGAACAAAAAATTGTTAAATCTGTATGGAAACACAAAAGACCCTGAATACCCAAAGCCATCCTGAGAAAGAAAAATAGGGAGGAAGAATCAGACTCCCTGACTTCAGACTATACTACAAAGCTACAGTCATCAAAACAGTAATGGTGCTGGCATAAAAACACAAACCCATGTACATACGGTCAACTAATCCATAACAAACGGGGCAGGAATATACAATGAATAAAAGAAAGTCTCTTTAATAAATGGTACTGGGAAAACTGGATAGCTACATGTACAAGAATGAAATTAAAATACTCTGACATCATACACAAAAATAAACTCAAAATGGATTAAAGCCCAAAATATAAGATCAGGTATTATAAAACTCCTAGAAGAAAACATAAGCCTGTAGCTCTCTGATATAAACCACAACAGTATCTTACCAGATCCACTTCCTAGCGTAATGAAACAAAAAAGAAAAAAGAAAAAAACCAAACCTAATTAAGCATAAAAGTTTTTGCATAGCAAAGGAAACCATAAACAAAATGAAAAGACAACCCACAGAATGGGAGAAAATACCTGAAAATGAAGCAACTGACAAGAGATTAATTTCCAAAATATACAAACCCCTTCTGCAACTCAATATCAAGAAGAACACCCAATCCAATAAAAAAATGGGCAGAAGATCTACATGGACATTTCTCCAAAGACAAGATCCAGTGGGCCAAAACACACTTGAAAAGATGTTCAACATCACTACTTATTAGAGAAATGAAAATCAAAAGTACTATGAGGTACCACCTTACACTAGCCAGAAGAGCCATCATCAAAATGTCTACAAACAGGAGTTTCCACTGTGGCTCAGCAAGTCAGCAACTCAACTAGCATCCATGAGGATGCAGGTTCAATCCCTGGCCTTGCTCAGTGGGTTAAGGATCCGTCATTGTCATAGCTGTGGCACAGTCCTGCAGCAACAGTTCCAATTTGACCCTGAACCTGGGAACTTTCATATGCCACAGGTGCAGCACTGTCAAGAAAAAAAAGTCTATAAACAATAGCTGGAAAGAGTGCAGAGGAAAGGGAACCTTCCTACACTGCTGGTGGGAATGTAACCTGGTGCAATCACTATGGAGGTCCCTCAGAAAACTAAATACAGAACTATCATATGATCCAGCAATCCCACAGCTAGGCATCTATCCAGAGAAATCCATGAATTCAAAAAGACACATGTGCCCCAATGTTCACTGTAGCACCATATATGACAGCCAAGACATGGAAGCAACCCAAATGTCCAATGACAGAGGAATGGATAAAGATGATATGGTACAATGGAATATAACTCAGCCATAAAAATGAATGAAATAATGCCATTTGCAGCAACACGGATGGACTGTCATACTAAGTGAAGTTAAACAGTAAAAGAGAAACAGCATATGCTATCACTTACATGTGGAATCTAAGAAAAGGATACAAATGAATTTATTTGCAGAACAGATACAGACTCACAGACTTTGAAAAACCTGCAGTTACTAAAGGTGACAGGTTGGAGGGAGGGATGGACTGGGGCTTTGGGTACTGGGATACGCACTATGAGGTATATGGAATGATTGGCCAACGGGGACCTGCTGTATAGCACAGAAAACTCTATCCTATATTCTGTGGCAATCTATGTGGGAAAGTAATCTGACAGAAAATGGATGTGTACATATGTACAACTGAATCATTTTGTTGTATAGCAGAAATTATCACAACATTGTAAATCAAGTATACTTCAGTAAGACTTTAAAAAAAAAAAAAGGGAAAATTAAAAAAAGACATGGAAACAACCTAAATGTCCATCAATAGATGAGTGGATTAAGATGTGACATATACATACAATGGACTACATAAAAAAAAAATACTGCCATTTGTAGCAACATGAACGGAACTAAAAATTCTCATTAAGTCAAATGTCAGAAAGAGAAAAACAAATACCACATGATACCACTTATATATGGAGCCCAAAATATGGCATAAATGAACCTATTTACAGTGCAAAAACAGACTCACAGACAAAGGGAAGAGACATGTGGTTGCCAAGGGGGAGGGGGAGGGATTGGGGTGGACAGGGAGTTTGGAGTTAGTAGATGCAAACTATTACATTTAGAAAGGAAAAACGACAAAGTTCTACTCTATAGCACAGAGAACTATATTCAATCTCCAGGACAGACCATGTCAAAAAACAATATACCAAAAAACATATATATAGGTATAACTGAGTCGCTTTGCTGTAGAGCAGAAATTAACACAACATTGTAAATCAACTGTATTTTAATAAAAAATTAACAAGCAAACTTAAGTCATATCAATCACCTTTTCCAAACACAATACTATAAGGCTAGAAATCAAAAAAAAAAAAAACAAAAAAAAAACACAAAAACATAGGGACTAAACAAAATGCTAATAAGTAATCAATGGATCACTGAAGAAATCTAAGAGGAAATTAAAAAACACCTAGAAAAATGAAAATGCAAACATAATGATCCAAAATTTTTGGGATGCAGCAAAAGCAGTTCTAAGAGGGAAGTTTATAATGATAGATACAAGGCTACCTCAGGAAACAAGAAAAACGTCAAATAAACAACCTAATCTTACACCTAAATCAAACAGAGAAAGACGAACAAACAAAACCCAGTTAGCAGAAGGAAAGAAATCAAAGATCAGAGCAGAAATAGAGGCTAGAAAAAACAAAAGATCAGGAGTTCCTGTTGCGGCTCCACAGCAATGAACCCAACTAGTGTCCATGAAGATGCGGGTTTGATCCCTGGCCTCACTCAGTGGCTTAAGGATCCAACATTACCACAACTGTGGCATAGGCTGCAGCTGCAGCTCCAATTCAACCCTTAGCCTGGAAACTTCCATAGGGCATGAGTGCAGTCCTTTAAAAAAAAAAAAAAAAAGCAGCAATGAAAATAAAAGCAGGTTCTTTGTAAAAAGAAACAAAGTTGATAAACTTTTAGCCAGACTCATCAAGAAAAAAAAGAGCCAAAGAGGGCTCAAATCAATAAAATTAGACATGCAAAAGAAGTTATAACTGACACCACAGAAATACAAAGGATAAGAGACTACTACAAGCAACTATGTGCCAATGCAATGGACAACTTAGACAAAATGGACAAATTCTTACAAAGGTCAATCTTCGAAGACTGATCAAGGAAGAAACAAATTATGAAAAGACTAGTCACAAGTACTGAAATTGAAAGTGTGGTTAAAAAACTTCCAAAAAACAAAAGTCCAGGGCCAGATGGCTTCACAGATGAATTCTATCGAATATTTAGAGTCAAAAAAATTGCAGAAGAAGCAACACTCCCAAACTCATTCTATGACACCAACAACACCCTGATACTAAAATCAGAAAAAATATACCACAAAAAAGATAACTATAGGCCAATATTTGTGATGAAGATAGATGCAAAAATCTTCAACAAAATACCAGCAAACCAAATCCAACAATATATTAAAAGGATCATATACCATGATCAAGTGAGATATATCCTAGGGAAGTAAGGATTCTTCAATATCTGAAAATCAACCAGTGTGATTCACTATTTTATCAAATGGAACAATAAAAACTATATAATCATCTCAATAGGTTCAGAAAAGGCTTTTAACAAAATCCAACATCCATTTATGATTTAAAAACCCCCCAGAAAGTGAGCACAGAGGGTAAATACCTCAACATAATCAAGGGCATGTATGACAAACCCACAGCTAACAGCATCAACAATAGTGAAAAGCTGAAGGCATTTCCTCTAAGATCTGAAGCAAGACACGGATGTCTATTCTTGCCACTTTTATTCAACATAGTTTAGGAAGTCCTTGCCATGGCAATCAGACAAGAAAAAGAAATATAAGGAACCCAAATAGGAAAAAAGAAGTAAAGCTGTCACTGTCAGCAGATGACATGATGCTATACATAGAAAATCCTAAAGGCATCACCAGAAAACTACTAAAGCTCATCAATGAATTTGGTAACTTTTCAGGATAAAAAATTATTACGCAGAAATCTCTCACATTTCTATACACTAACAACAAAAGACCAGAATGAGAAATTAAGGAAACAATCTGATCTACCATCTCATCAGAAAGAATAAAACCTAGGAATAAACTTACCTCAAGAGGCAAAAGATCTGTATTCTAAAAACTCTAAGATTACACAGATGGAAAGATACACCATGTTCTTGGATTGGAAGAATCAGTATTGTTAAAATGACCATATTATCCAAGGCAATCTACAGATTTAATGCAATCTCTATCAAATTACCAATGACATTTTTCATAGAACTAAAACAAAAAATTTTTAATTTCAATGGAAACACAAAAGACCCCAAATAACCAGAAAAATCTTGAGAAAGAACAAAGCTGGAGGAATAATGCTCCCTGACTTCAGACGGTACTACAAAGCTACAGTAGTCAAAATAGCACAGTACTGGCACAAAAACAGAAGTAAAGGTCAACAGAACAGGATGGAAAGCCCAGAAATAAATCCATGGACTTAAAAATCAATTTCTAACAAAGGAGGCAAGAATATATAAAAAGTCTCTTCAGCAAGCGGTGCTGGGAAAACTGGACAGCTACATGTAAAAAAAAAAAAATGAAACAAAAATGAAATTGAAACATTCTCTAAAACTTTATACAAAAATAAACTCACAAAAACACCCTTTGGCATAAATCACAGCCCTATTTTTAGGAACCATATCCTAGGGTAATGGAAATAAAAACAAAAATTAATAAATGGGACCTAATTAAACGTAAAAAGCTTTTGCACAAGGGAAACCATAAACAAAAGGAAAAGACAACCAATGTACTGGGAGAAAATGTTTGCAAATGATGCTTCCAAAAAGGATTAATTTCCAAAATATACAAACAGCTCATACAGCTTAATATCAAAAAAGCAAAGAATCCAATCAAAGCACGAGCTAAAGACCTAAACGGACATTCCACCAAAGACAAAATACAGATGAACAACAGGCACAGGAGTAAATGCTAAACATTGTTAATTATTAGAGAAGTGCAAATCAAATTATAATGACGTATCACCTCACACAGGTCAGAATAAATATTATCAACAAGTCTACATATAATAAATGCTGGAGAGAGTGTAGAGGAAAGGGAACACTCCTAGACTGTTGGTGGGAATGTAAATTGGTACAACCACCATGGAAAAAAACATGGAGGTTCTGCAGAAAACTGAATAAAGAACTCCCATATGATCCAGCAATCCCATTCCTAAGCATATATCTGGACAAAACTACAATTCAAAAAGATACATGCAGTCGTATGTTTACAGCAGCACTATGTGCAATAGCCAGGACATGGAAACAACCTAACTGTTCACCAACAGATGAATGGATTAAGATGTGGTATACGTGCACAACGTACTACTCAGCCAGAAGAAAGAATGAAATAATGCCACTTGCAGCAACATGAATGGATCTAGATATTATATTAAATGAAGTCAGAGAGAGGCAAATATCATATGCTATCACTTTTATGTAGACTCCTAAAAAATGATACAAATGAACTTATTTAGAAAGCAGAAACAGACTCACAAACATAGAAAGCAAATTTATGGTTACCAAAGTGGATAGCAGGGGAAGGGGGGGTAGATAAATTAGGAATTTGGAATTAACACATACAAGCTATTACATATAAAATGGATAAATGATAAGGACCTACTGTATAGCACAGGGCCTCAATATCTTGTAATAACTTATAATGAAAAGGAATCTGAAAGAGAATACATATACACATACACACACACACACATATAAATGCATACATACATACATATATATATACACATACACACAGATTTGGAATGGTAATAGCAATACCTTCTTCGTGAATATGGTCGTCATTAAGAAGTTGAATAGTTTTATTTATTTGTATGTTTTGTAAAAAAAGGTACTGACGGAAATTTCAAATCTTTCCATGTATACATAAAACATACAAATTTTTACTAATGTAAAGTTATCCACAAATGAATGAGAACTCCAAAGCATAATTCATATATATAAAGCATCACTTATATGTATTCATATATATATGTGAAATCAAATAACTTTGCTCTTCACTTTGAAACATAATACTGTAAGTTAACTATATTTCCATTAAAAAATAGAAAAAATACTGAAGAAATTAAGAAAGCCTACAGATAGTAATATAGATTATAACAAGGGACTAGAATCTATAAAGAGCCAATAAAATTAGACAACTCAACCGCCAAGATGAAAACTGAGCTAAAGGTAATAAATAGTCAAATAAATAGTGCAGAAGAATGCATAAGTGATCTGGAAGACAGAATAATGGAAACCATCCAACTGAAAAAAGAGAAAAATGAAAAAAAAAAAAAAAAGACCTACGGGATAATATAAGGCATGCCAATCTATGCAAGATAGGGATTCCAGATGGAGAAGAAAGAGAAAAGGAGATTTAAAACATATTTGTAGAAATTATGGCTGAAAACTTCTCAAAACTAAAAAAAGAAACAGCTATCCAGCTACAGGAAACAAAGGATCCCAAACAAGATGAACTCAAACAGGTCTACACTAAGATATATTATGTTAAAATGGCAAATGTTAGAGCATTCTAAAGGCAAGAGAAAGACAAAGAGTAAGTTATGAAGGAACCCTCCTAAGGCTGTCAGCTGATTTTTCTATAGAAATGTTGCAACCCGGAGGGACTTTCCTTCAAAGTCCTGAAGGGAAAATCTTGCAACCAAGGATACTCTACCTAGCAAGATTATCATTTAGGATAGAAGAAAATTCTTCTCTGCATAGAAAAGAATAATCCATAGTAACCAGAAAATTACAATTGGGTAATAAATCACTTAAATAAGAGAGTACATAGATTAAAGAAAAAACTTTTTGTGAAAAGGGTTATAACTCAAACATCTTCTGATGTTGAGTAAACATGAAGATGTCAAAGAGGACATCAAAATCACAAAACATGAGGGAGAAGAGTAAGAAAGCGATTTTTTTTTAAAAGACTGTATCTAAAGCAGAAAGACTAAACAACATGTTACTAAAAAAAACAATGGGTTGGGACAGGGGAGCAAAGGATCAAGATGGCAGAAAAGTAAGACATGGCGCTCACCTTCTCCCACAAACACATCAAAATAAAAAAATATTCTACATGTAGAATGATTCGCACAGAACATCTACTGAACGCTGGCAGGAGAACTTAAACCTTCAAAAAGAGCAAGAAACCCTCCACATAACCGGGTAGAACAAAAGGAAAAAAAAGAGAGAGGGCAAAGGAATAAGGACAGAACTAGCATTCCTAAGAGGGAACTATTAAAGAGGAAAGGAACCCACAACCTGGGAAGCCACCTAAACAACAGGGAGATCAGCCGAGACACAGGGACCTCACTATCGAGGAGAAAACCACAGCAGCTGGACTGAGAAGAGCAAAGTAAAGTGAGAGCTGAGCAGACCATCTTAACCACTGGCCCGAGACAACACAGTCTGAGATGTTCTGACAGGGGCTAGATGTTGAGACTCAGGCTCTGGAGGTGAGTTCTGGGGAGAGGACTAGGGTTGGCTGTATGGAGAGAGCCTGAGGGGCTAGGAATCAGTGCGCCATAGGATGGGAAGCAGCACAGCACAGCCAAAGGATCCAGGGAGGTCTGGGCCTGCAGGAGAGGTAAGTCGCCATTGTTGGGGAGAGCAAGAGAAGGAGGGGCAGACTACCATAGAAATGTATTTTCCTGCACAGATGTGGATTCTCAGAGGGCAAGACACCTCTGGTGCAGGCTATAGGTGGCTGGGCACTTCTTGTGTGGGCTAAGGGCAGTGGGGGGCTAAGTGCAATGCAGCAGCTCTTGTGTGATCTACAGGCAGCAGGAGAAAACCACAGCAGTCATCTCAGACACCAGAGGGGGATGTGGCCTGCCACTTCTAGGGGTCTGTGAACAAGTACCACCTGGCCCCAGTCAACTAAGAGTTCAACAAAGAACAGGACACTGCAACTGAGCACCACCCATTGTTGCCCTCACTCCCTTGCTGCTGCCACTGCCAAATGCTCCTGGTGCTGCCTACATGTGACAGATCACTACCACTTCCCAGGGCCCTGCAACCAGGAACAGCCTGTGCCACCTTGCCACAGGTCCCTGCCACTGTCAAGGGCCCAGCAACCAGGCACTGCTCCAGGCTTTGCCCATTGCCTCCATCTCCCTGGAAGCGCACACAGCACCATAAAAATAAAAGGTAAGTGTTCACAAAACACCCAGGGGTGCTGCTGCCTATAAATAGCCCTCCAAAACTACAGTAGTTGTCTTCCCTAAACTTACGGAATAAGAAAAATATAAGCAAAGGGAAAACGCTCAGGAACCATTCCCAGTTAAAAGAACAGGAGAATTCACCTGAAGCAGCAAACAATGAAACAGACCTCTGCAGGCTAACAGACATTGAGCTCAAAAAGGAGATGGTGAAAATACTGAAGGAATTAAGAGTAGATGTGAACGGTAATGCAGTTTACTTTGGAAAGGAGCTAGAAAATAGAAGGAGGAGCCAAGAAAAATGAGAAAGTTCATTTGCAGAGATGTAGGCTGAGTTAAAGGCATTGAAGAGCAGAATGGATAATGCAGAGGACTTAATTAGGGACTTGCAAGGTAGAATAGTGGAAATCACCAAGCCAGGACAGCAGACAGAAAACCAAATGAAAAAGCATGAAAGCAATATAAGACATCTATGGGATAATATAAAGTAGGCCAATCTACGGATAATAGGGAGTCCAGAAGGAGAAGAAAAAGAAGAGGAGACTGAAAATATATTTGAAGGAATTATGGCTGAAAACTTTCCAGAGCTAAAGGAAGCAGATATCCAGATACAGGAAGCACAGAGGGCCCCAGACAAGGTGAACCCTAACAGGCCCACACCAAGGCATGTTACAATAAAAATGGCAAAAGATAAAGAGAGGATTCGAAAGGTAGCAGGAGAAAAACAAAGAGTTAATTATAAATGAACCCCCATAAGGCTACCAGTTGCTTTCTCTGCAGAAACACTACAGGCCAGAAGAGAGAGGCAAGATACACTCAAAGTTCTAAAAGGGAAAAATCTGCAGCTTAGACTACTCTACCCAGCAAGAATAGCATTTAAAATAGAAATAAAGAATTTCTCCAACAAACAAAAACTGAAAAAGAGTACAGCAATACTAAACCCATTCTAAAAGAAATGCTGAAAGGGCTCCTCTAAATAAAAAAGAAGAAGTAATAGGATGGAGGAATGCACAACTGGAAAGCAATCACTTAAACAAGCCAGTACACGGATCTAAAAGAAAAAAAAAAAAAAAAGCTATTGTAAAAGCAACGATAAACACAAGGAACAGGAAAAGGGCAAACATGAAGATGTTAAAAAAGGACGTCAAAATCATAAACTGTGGGGAGGGGAAGTAAGAAAATCTAGACTCTTATTTTTTTTAGAATGTGTTTGAGCCTATATGACTATCAGACTAAAGCAAGCATATATAGGAAGGAGTTAACATCCTTGAAAAACAGGGCAACCACAAATCAAAACCAAACATGACATCCACAGAACCTAAAAAGAAGAGGAGGCAAGCGTAAAATAAACGGAAATCATCCAACCAAAAAAGAAAGGAGCAAAGGAGAAACATTGAATCAACTGGAAAACAGGGTTTAAAATGGCAACAGGGGGAGTTCCCGTCATGGCGCAGTGGTTAACGAATCCGACTAGAAACCATGAGGTTGGGGGTTCGGTCCCTGCCTTGCTCAGTGGGTTAACGATCCGGCATTGCCGTGAGCTGTGGTGTAGGTTGCAGACGTGGCTTGGATCCTGTGTTGCTGTGGCTCTGGCATAGGCTGACAGCTACAGCTCCGATTAGACCCCTAGCCTGGGAACCTCCATATGCTGCGGGAGCGGCCCAAGAAATAGCAAAAAAAAAAAAAAAAAAAAAAAAGTCAATAAATACACATTTATCAATAATTACTTTAAACACCAGTGGACGGAATGCTCCAATCAAAAGACGCAGAGACACAGATTGGATAAAAAAGCAAGAGCCTACAATATGCTGTCTACAAGAGACTCACCTTAGGACAATGGACCCATACAAACCGAAACTGAGAACCAGAAATCAACCTCAGGAAAAGAAATGAGAAAACACTGACTACAAAGACTAAACATGCTACTAAATAACCAATGGGTCAATGAGGAAATCAAAATGGAAATTAAAAAATACCTCGAGACAAATGGTAATGAAAACACAACCATTCAAAATCTATGGGATTCCGCAAAAGCAGTGAATGCTTAGAGGTAAGTTAGTAGCAATACAGGCCTTCCTCAAAACAAAACAAGAAAAATCTCAAATCAACAACTTAACTTAGTACCTAAAGAATCAGAAAAAGAGGAACAAACAAAAACCTAAAGTCAGCAGAAGGAAGGAAATCATTAAGATCAGAGAAGAAATCAATAAAATAGATTCAAAAAACAATACAAAAAAATATCAATAAAACCAAGACCTAGTTCTTTGAAGGGGTAAACAAAATTGACAAACCTCTGGCCAGACTCACCAAGAAGAGGAGAGAAAAAAACTTAAATCAACAAAATAAGAAATGAAAACGGAGAAATCTCAACGGATATTGCAGAAATACAAAATACCATTAGATGATACTATGAACAATTATATGCCAACAAATTTGACAACCTAGGAGACATGGACAACCTTCTAGAGACCACATTAATGAAAGAAAAGTCAAAAACCACATGATCATCTCCATAGCTGCAGAAAAAGCATTTGACAAAGTCCAACATACATTCATGATAAAAACTCTTACCAAAGTGGGTACAGAGGGAACATACCTTAACATAATAAAAGCCATTTATGACAAACCCATAGCAAATATATACACAGTGGAGAAATCTGAAAGCCTTCCTGCTAAAATCTGGAACAAGACAAGGATGCCCATTCTCACTTTTACTCAAGATAGTATTGTAAGCCTAGCCACAGCAATCCAACAAAAGAAATAAAAGGTATCCAAATTGGGAGAGAAGAGGTAAAATTGTCATTCTATGCATTTGACATGATACTATTATATAGAAAATTGTAAGGACTCCACACAGAAACGACACAAACTGATTGACGAATTCAATAAAAGTAGCAGGATACAATATCAACATTTAGAAATCGTTGATCCAAGGCGACTTTCTGAAATTATGCTCACAGATGACCTTATAAAGAAAAAAAAATCTAAGTGGCTGAAGAACATGTGAAATAATGATTCAATAATATATTTTTTATGTAAATCCAGACATGCCTACATTAGATGCGCTACTAAGTAAGTGGTTCTAACGTATTCTATCATAAATGCTATTCCTGTATATTAAGAAAAATTTCAGTAAGTGAGGTTTGTAACTACATAGTAGGAGAAAAATCTTGAGGTTTTTGCTAGGGCAGCAACACCATTTTTAAAGTAGATTATTAGAAATTTCATAAGTAGTTTCAGGAACACAATAACATTCCATAGTCTCTTCTGTGCTAATGGAAAACCAGTTGGTGTATTTTCAAGAGAATTAAATAACTAAAGCTCCCAAAGAACTTGCTCTCTTCTGAAGCTAAGGAGAAAATAGGAACATAAAACTTTGCTTAGTTAATGTATAGTAGTGTAAAAATAGAGTAAAGGTAGAGTTTAGAATGTTGAGTTCAAATTACATAATATGGTAAGTTTCATTACAGTTTGGGCACTTAGGTGAACTTGTAGCAGCTGTTTAGATTTGATATTTAGTAATCTTAAGGTTATTGAATTTCTTAGATTTGTATTTCTAAAATTGCCTCTTACCTAAGTAACCTTTTGGGGATGAATGTTTCATTCAAAAAAGTATGCCATAATCTCAAAAACAAACAAAACCAAAAAACCAGTGGGTCAATGAGGAAATCAAAGAGAAAATTAAAAAATACTTTGAGACAAAGAAAATATCACCACACAAAATCTATGAGATGTTGCAAAAAGTCCTAAAAATTTAGTTTACAGCAATACAGCTGTTCCAAAAAGAAACAAACCAAACTCAAACAACCTAACCTACCACCTAAAAAAATTAGAAAAAGAACAAAACCAAAAGATAGAAGAAAGCAATAATAAAGATCAGAGAAGAAATTAAAAAAGAATTTTTAAAAAAGTCCATCAAACCAAGAATTGGCTTTTTGAAAAGACAGACAAAAATCAACAAACACCTGGCCAGGAGAAACAAGAAGGAAGAAGAGGGCCCAGATAAACTAAGTAAGATATGAAAGAGGAAAAATAACAACTGATACCACATAAATACCAAAAAACCCTTGGAGAATCACTAGGAACAATTACATGTCAACAAATTGAACAACCTAGAAGAAACGGACAAGTTTCTAGAAACATATAGCCCACCAAAACTGAATCAAGAAGAAATACATAATCTGAATAGGTTGATCACTAGAAATTAAATAGACTATTAATTTAAAAAAACTCCCTGCAGGCAAAAGTCCAAGACCAGATGGCTCACTTGGGAATTCTACCAAATATACAAAGAACTTATCCTGATCCTTCACAAACTCTTTCAAAAGACTGAAGATGATGGAACACTCTCAAAGTCATTCTATGAAGCCACCATCACATCGGTAACAAAATCAGACAGACACTACCAAAAAAAGAAAATTTCAGGCCAATACCTTTGATAAATATAGATGCAAAGATCCTCAACAAAATATCAGCCAACCAAATCAAACAACACGTAAAAAGGATCATATGCCATAATCAAACTGAATTCATTCCAGGATCACAAGGGTAGTTCAACATATGCAAATCAATGTAATAGACCACACTGATGAAAGAAAAGACCCCCCCCCCGCCCAAAAAAGTCATCTCAATAGATGCAAAAGCATTTGATCAAATTCAATATCCATTCATGATAAAAAAAAAAATCTTACCAAAGTGGGTATAGAGGGAACATATCTCATAATAAAAACTATTTATTACAAACCCACGGCAAGCATAATACTCAACAGTAAAATGCTGAAAGCCTTTCTGCTAAATTCTGGAACAAGAAAAGGATACCCTCTCACCACTTCTACTCAACATGTCCTAGCCACAACAATCCAACAAGAAAAAGAAAAAAAATCCAAGTTGGAAGGGAAAAGGTAAAACTTATTATATGCAAAAAAACATGACACTCTATATAGAAAATTCTAAAGACTCCACACAAAAACTCTAAGAAATGATTAATGAATTTAGCAAGGTGGCAGGATACAAGATTAATATACAGAAATCGGCTGCATTTCTTTAACAATAAAGTATCAGAAAGTTTTAAAAAAAACTTTCAAAACCACATCAAAAAATATGAGTTCCCTAGTGGATCCACGAATGAAGTATCTGGCATTGTCACTGCTGTGGTAGGCTGAATCCCTGGCCCTGGAAATTTTGCATGCCACAGAAATGGCCAAAAGAACAACAAACACAACCAGGAATAAATCTAACAAAGGAGATCAAAGACTTATATACCACGAACTATAAAACATTGATAAGGAAACTAAAAAATGATTCAAAAAATGGAAGGCCATCCCATGTTTTTGGACTGGAAGAATTACTGTAACAAAAATGCCATACTACCCAAACACTCTACAGACTAACTGGGATCCCCTATTGGCTTCCTCATAACATTTTTTTTACAGAACCAGAACAATTAATCCTAACATTTATATGGAATCACAAAAGACCCAGAGTTGCCAGAGCAATCCTGAGGAAAAAGAACAAAGTTGAAGCCATAGGCCCCCAGACATCAGACAACACTACACAGCAGCAGTAATCAAAACAGCACAGTACTGGCACAAAAAAGAGACAAAAAGCAATGGAATGGAACAGAGGACCCAGAAACAAATCCATACACCTAGAGTCAATTAATCTTTGACAAAAGAGGAAAGAATATATACAATGGCGAAAAGACAGTGTCTTCAGCAAGCTGTGTTGGTAAAGATGGATAGCCACATCTAAATCAGTGAAATCAGAATAGTTCCTCACACCCCACACAAAAATAAACTTGAAATGGATCAAAGACTTAAATATAAAACTTGAAACCATAAAATTCCTGTAAGAGAACATAGGCATAACAGTTTCCAACATAAATCAAAGTGATATTTTTAGCTCAGTCTCCCAAAGCAAAAGAAAAAAATAAACAAATAGGACAAGGTCAAACGTATAAACTTCCACAAAGCAAAGAAAACCTATAAATAAAAAGACAACCTAAGGACTAAAAGAAAATATTCACAAACAGCAGGACAGACAAGAGCTTAATTTCCAAAATATATAAACAGCTCACACAACTCAATAACAAAATAACAACCCAATCAAAAAGTGAGCCGTTACTCTAAAAAGAAAAATCTCATCAACAACTTAACCCACCACCTAAATGACTCAGTAAAAGAAGAACAAACAAAACCTAAAGTCAGCAAAAGGAAGGAAATCCTAAGAATCAGAGAGGAAATCAATAAAATAGAGATTCAAAGAACAATAGAAAAAAATATCAATAAAACCAAGACCTGGTTCTTTGAAAGGGTAAACAAAATTGGCAACCCTCTGACCAGCCTCGCCAAGAAGAGAAAGAACTCAAAATAAGAAATGAAAAAGGAGAAATCTCAATGGACACTGTAGAAATACAGAAAACCGTAAGAGAATACAATGAACAATTATATGCCAACAAATTTGACAACTTAGAAGAAATGGACAACTTTCTAAATACTTACAGCCCACCAAAACTGAATCAAGAAGAAACAGATCAGGAGTTCCTGTCATGGTGCAGTGGAAACGAATCTGAGTAGGAACCATGAGGTTGTGGGTTCCATCCCTGGCCTTGCTCAGTGGATTAAGGATCTGGTGTTGCCGTGAGCTGTGATGTAGGCTGCAGATGCGGCTCAGATCTGGTGTTGCTGTGGCTCCAGCGTAGGCCAGCCACACCTGCTACAAACTAAAACAAGACAAGGATGTCCACTCACCACTTTTATTCAACATTGTATTAGAAGTCCTAGCCACAGCAGTCTGACAAACAAAAGAAATAAAAGGTATCCAAATTGGAAGAGAAGAGGTGAAATTATCACTCTATGCAGATGACATGGTACTATATATAGAAAACCCTAAGGATTCCACACAAAACCTACTCAAATTGATCAATGAACTCAGCAAAATAGCAGGATACAAGACTGACATTCAGAAATTGGTTGCATTTCTGTATACTAACAATGAAATATTAGAAAAGGAATATAAAATACAATAACTTTTAAAATCACACTGCAAAAAATACCTAGGAATAAACCTGACTAAGGAGGTGAAAGACATGCTGAGAACTATAAAACATTAATCAAGGAAATCAAAGAGGATTCAAAGAAATCGAAAGATATTCCATGCTCCTGGACTGGAAGAATTAATATCATTAAAATGGCCATGCTACCCAAAGCAATCTACAGTTTCAATGTGATCTCTATCAAACTACCCATGACATTTTTCACAGAACTAGAACAATCAATCCAGAAATGTATATGGAATCATAAAAGACCCAGAACTGCCAAAGCAATCCTGAGGAATGAAAACCAAGCAGAGGGCATAACTCTCCCAGACTTCAGACAATATTACAGAACTACAGTAATCAAAACAGTGTGGTTCTAGTACCAAAACAGACATATAGACCAACGGAATGGAATACAGAATTCAGAAATAAACCCAGACACCCATGGTCAATTAATCTTTGACAAAGGAGGCAAGAATATACAATGGGAAAAATTAGTTCCCATTATGGCGCAGTGGAAACAAATCTGACTAGGAACCATGAGGTTGTGGGTTCAATCCCTGGCCTCACTCAGTGGGTTAAGGATCTGGCATTGCCATGAGCTGTGGTGTAGGTCACAGACTCAGGTCAGATCTGGTGTTGCTGTGGCACAGGCTGACAGGTGTAGCTCCGATTAGACCCCTAGCCTGGTAACCTCCATATGCTGTGGGTGAAGCCCTAAAAAATAAAAAAAAAATAAAAAATAAAAAGGGAAAAAGAGTCTTTTCAGTAAGTGGTGCTGGGAATACTGGACAGCCACATGTAAATCAATGAAACTAGAACACACTCTCACATCATTCACAAAAATAAACTCAAAATATCTTAAAGACTTAAACATAAGACCCCTAGAAGAAAACATAAGCAAAACACTGTCTGACAACCATACAAATGTTTTCTTAGGTCAGTCTCCCAATGCAACAGAAATAAAAACAAAAATAAGCCAATGTGACCTAATCAAACTTACAAGCTTTTGCACAGCAAAGGAAACCATTAAAACAAAACAAAACAAAACCTATGGAATGAGAGGACACGGTTGCAAAGGGTGCAACCAAGAGGGCTTAATCTCTAAAATATACAATTTATACAACTCAACAGCAAAAAAACAACCCAGTTGAAAAATGGGCAGAAGACCTGAACAGACATTTCTCCAAAGAAGATAAACAGATGGCCAAGAGGCACAAGAAAAAATGCTCAACATCACTAATAATCAGAGAAATGCAAATCAAAACTACAATAAGGTACCACCTCACACCAGTCAGAATGGCCATGATTAACAAGTCAACAAATAACAAATGCTAGAGAGGGTGTGGAGAAAAGGGTACCCTTCTTTACTGTTGATGGGAATATAAATAGGTACAACCACTATGGAAAACCACCATGGAAACCATATGACCCAACAATCCCACTCCTGGGCATATATCTGAACAAAACTTTCATTGAAAAAGATATATGTACTCCTATGTTCGTTGCAGCACTATTCACAATAGCCAAGCCACGGAAACATCTCAAATGTCCACTGACAGATGAACGGTTTAAGAAGATGTGGTATACATACTCAATGGAATACTACTCAGCCAAAAAAAGAACAAAATAATGTCATTTGCAGCAACATGGATGGAACTAGAGACTCTACTACTAAGTAAATCAAAAAGAGAAAGACAAAGACCATATGCTATCACTTATATCTGGAATCTAATATACAGCACAAATGAACCATTCTACAGAAAAGCAACAAACTCATGGACTTGGAGAACAGAGTGTTTGCCAGGGGGACAGGAGTGGGATGGACTGGGAGTTTGGGGTTAGTAGTTGCCAACTATTGCATTTGGAGTGGATAAGCAATGAGATGCTGCTATATAGCACAGGGAACTATATTAGTCAGTTGTGATGGAACATGATGGAGGATAATGAGAAAAATAATGACTGGGTCACTTTGCTGTACAGGAGAAATTGACAGAACAATGTAAATCAACTATAATAGAAAATAAAAACCTAAAAAAATTTGTTACTCCAAAAAGGAAAAAAATCAAAATCCAAACTCAAAATATATTTTGTATCAGGTAAAAATTCATGTTCTTACTAATAAAAACTAGATAATCTACTTAATAGAAATATTGGCAAAGCACAGTATGAAATTTCATATAAAAGAAATAACACATTCCTTATACGCTTTTGAAAAGCAAACTCAAATTCACTCCTAATGAAAGAAATGCATATTAAAATACTTAAATATTTGCAGTATACATTATTCTGGAGAATATGAGACCAGAGTGTTTTTCCTACACTATTTTGTGGGGTACAAAACTGGTGTAACCTCCTTGAAGGGTAGATTGATAACGTGTTTTTAAAAAAAAAATTAGGAGTTCCCATTATGGTTCAGTGGCTAACAAACCTGACCAGGAAACATGAGGTTACAGGTCTGATCCCTGGCCTCCCTCAGTGGGTTAGGTTGCAGACGCAGCTTGTATCCCATGTTGTGTGGCTGTGGTATAGGCTGGTGGCTATAGCTCTGATTAGACCCTTAGCCTGGGAACCTCCAAATGCTGCAGATATGGCCCTAAAAAAAATAAAATAAGTAAATAAATAAAATTTATGATTTCTTTCATATGTCCAAAAAAAAAAAAAAAAAGAAAAATATAAAAGAAAAAAATAAATGAAAAGGAAAACAACTCAAATGTCAATAAATTCATTAAATTATGAAAAACTTGCCAGGTCATATTACAACACAAGAAAATCAAAATGAGAACGATGTGTGAAGTATTTCCAAAATGCGTGTATATTATCTAAACATTATATTTTATATAACATTACATATCTCTAATGTATAATACAGATAGACATGAGTTATGCAGAAAATTTGTGGTAATACTTAAAAATGTTTAACAGTAGTCACATTCATAAGGTGAGATCGAGAAAGAAATTTTTTTATGTTTGCATTTTTAAATAAATTCATATATTGTTTTTGTGGTAAAAAAAAAAAAGGTGGGCAGAAGACCTTAACAGACCTAAGCAGACATTTGTTTAAAGACAGGTGACCAGGAGTTCCCGTCGTGGCGCAGTGGTTAACGAATCCGACTAGGAACCATGAGGTTGCGGGTTCGGTCCCTGCCCTTGCTCAGTGGGTTAACGATCCGGCGTTGCCGTGAGCTGTGGTGTAGGTTGCAGATGCGGCTCGGATCCCGTGTTGCTGTGGCTCTGGCGTAGGCCGGCGGCTACAGCTCCGATTCAACCCCTAGCCTGGGAACCTCCATATGCCGCGGGAGCGGCCCAAGAAATAGCAACAACAACAACAAAAGACAAAAAGACAAAAAGACAAAAAAAAAAAAAAAAAAAAAAAGACAGGTGACCAAAAGACACATGAAAAAAGGCTCAACATCACTAATTATTAGAGAAATGCAAATCAGAAATGTGAAATCACCTCACACAAATCAGAATGGCCATCATCAAAAAGTCTACGAATATTAAACGCTGGAGAGTGTGAAGAAAAGGGAACCCTCCTACACTCCTAAACCTGGCCTGGTGCAGTGGGTTAAAAGGATCTGGTGTTGCTGCAGCTGTGGTGTAGGTCACAGCTGTGGCTCAGATTCAATTCTCGGCCCAGGAACTTCCATATTCTGTGGGTGCAGCCATTAAAAAATAATAATTTCAAATAATAATAAATAATAAAAACAAAAATAAACCAATGGGACTAATCAAACTTACAAGCTTTTGCACAGCAAAGGAAACCATTAAAAAAAAAAAAGACAACTTACAGAATGGGAAAAATTAGTCTCAATGGGTGCAAGAAAAAATGCTCAACATCATTAATTATCAGTGAAATGTCCACCAAAACTACAATGAGGTACCACCTCACACCAGTCAGAATGGCCATGATTAACAAGTCAACAAATAACAAATGCCGGAGAGGATGTGGAGAAAAGGGTACCCCTCCTTTACTGTTGGTGAGAATGTAAACTGGTCCAACCACTATGAAAAACAATATGGAGGTACCTCAGAAAACTAAACACAGAACTACCATATGACCCAACAACCCTACTCCTGGGTATACATCCAAACAAAACTTTCACTGAAAAAGATACAGGCACCTGTATGTTCACAGCAGCACTATTCACAATAGCCAAGACATGGAAACCACCTAAATGTCCATCGACAGATAAATGGATTAAGATGATGTGGTACAAATACATGATGGAGTACTACTCAGCCATAACAATAAAATAATGCCATCTGCAGCAATAGGGATGGAACACAGAGACTCTCATAGTAAGTGAGGCAAATCAGAAAGAGAAAGAAAAAGACCGTACGATATCACTTATATCTGGAATCTAATTTGTGGGACAAATGAACCTATCTACAGAAAAGAAACAAACTCATGGACATAGTGAACAGACTTATGGTTGCCAAGGGAGAGGAAGAGGGAGTGGAATGGACTGGGAGTTTGGGGTTAGGTAGATGCAAATTATTGCATGTGGAGGATGAGCAAAAAGGTCCTGCTGTACAGCACAGGAACTATACCTAGTCACTTGTGATGGAACATGATGGAGGAGAATATGAGAAAAAGAATGTGTGTATATGTATATTGACTAAGTCTCTTTGATGTATGGCAGAAACTGACAGAGCACTGTAAATCAACTATTAAAAAATCTTTAAAAAATAATAAAAAATTAAAAGTATATACATGTACACATTATATATATATACCAAATCACTTTGCTGTACACCTGAAACAGTATCATAGTTCAATTAAAATTCAAGTATTGAAAGACATCCAGTGGATTCAGCCTCCAACCTCATTCCTCACATGTCCAGCGATCATATCCCCACCTCTAGAGATGTCCAGTTACTAGTTTCCTGTTTAGCCTTTCGGAAATTTTTGCCTGTAAAATACATGTATACACCCCCTTGTCCACGTTTTTTCCTTATGCCCCCTTTTTATATTTAACAATATTATCTTGGAGATCTTTCCATATCCATATGTTAAAAAGCTTCTCTATTTTTTTGGTTGCGAATATTCCACTATATGGATGTGAGAGGGTTCAAGAGACACCCCCTCAAAATATGGCTCCTTGCCATATAGACCATTTCAAAAAAAAGGAATTTGAAAAACAGCAAGTGCAGGAAGGACTTTCTGATCTTCCTCAGAAAGAGATCATAAGACCTATACCCCAGGTCTTATGATATAGATCCCCTCCCTATACCCCAGGAGGAAGAGGGAAATGAAAAAAGAATCCTTATGTCTGAAGCCTGAGGGACACTGAGAAGAATCTGAATTATAAATCTTGCTAGTCTCCCTTAGTTGTCTACACTTAGCTTACACCTTTTGTCGTATCACATTTTCCCATGACTTTCTAGGCTTCATCAACCTAGTGAAAAACCATAGGTTTAACTGCTTCTTTGGGTCTTCCTTATGAAGGGTCCTTTGTAAAACTTACAAATTTGTATGCTTTTCTCTTGTTACAAGGCCCCCAGCTGAGAACTTAGAAGGGGATAAAGAAGTTACTTTTTCCTCACCACAGATGCTTCATGATTTATTATCCTGTGATTTATCGGTGGACAGATAACCATACTTCACCAGTTACAAAAACAATGCAAACAGTGAATAATGTCCTATGTAAATCATTTCATATATATTTCTATATATCAGCAGGATAAATTCTTGGAAGAAGAATTGCTTGGCCAAAAGGTATTTTGAAATGATCACTGACCTAAATTTTTTTAGCATGAGTTGTCCAGTAGTAAGACAGTAGACTCTTCACTGTCACATGTTTACATGGTGATGGTTTACAGTTCTCACTGAAAATATAGGCATGGTGTGTACAGGCCACTAGAAACTCGTCTCTCCCAAACCAGAGCTAATATTATATGTTAATTAAACTGCAGCTATGGAAAATGATGATGGCTTCTTATAACTGCTGTTTAGAAAATACATACATATATATATATATATATATACAGCATTATACAGAAAAACTGAAAATGAGAATACTAGACTGAAAAGATTTTTTTTCAATTTATTTTTTAAAAAAGATAAACTAAGCATCTTCAATGCTGAAAGTCTCATGGGGAAATACAACAACTCTATTATCTTTTTGGAAATAAGACAGCATGAGTGAAATTTCAATACTGATTTGAAACATGACTGGGTCAAATGAATACCGTGGTCACTGTGGCTTGAAATGAGCAACATGGAAAGGGGGCTTTGACAAGGCTTTGAAGGACTGACAGAATTCTGATACAGATGGGAGGTGGGGAAGGGAGAGAAGGTGATGTCTGTCCAAACCTAAAGAAAAAATGAACAAGATTACAGTTGTAAGGTCAGGGGACATCATTCTGGCTTTCTCCAGTTGCTCTTTTTCTCCCACAACTGGGAGAAAACATCCTTGCTTTTCACTGCAGCTCCTTGCTGAAAGGAAGCTTTGACTCTTGTGCCATTGAGTTATACTCCCACTGCCCGTCACTGTTGCAATCATCTACCACAGCCCCCACCATTCCCTTTCATTTTTCATTCACTGTATCCTGGGCCCACTGTCATTCTCTCCAGTATTCTTCCTGTCTTAATTCCTGGTGATTCCAATATATATGAACTTATACCCTGATCTCTCCATTTCTCGAACTCTTTCCCTCCAGTGGTTTTTGTCCTCCATTCTTCTTCACCTATTCACTTTCATGCCCCAGGTCTTTCATTACCAGTAAGTGCAAGCTTTCTATCATCATCATCATCATCATCACCCGAGGCACGTGGAAGTTCCCGGGCTAGAGACTGAATTCGAGCTACAGCTGCGGCTACACCAGATCTTTAATTTGCTGGCCAGGGCTCGAACCCATGCCTCTGCAGCGACCCGAATCACCACGGTTGAATTCTTAACCCACTGCATCAGAGCAGGAACAACAAGCATTCTATTTAATAACTGCGTTAATTCTCTATCACTTCTTTCCAGCTTGCTCCTTCTAACACCCAATAACAGCCACTCCGGGACTATTATTGGCTAGGGAGCACTTCAAGTTAACTAGAAGAATGTAATTCCTAATTTTACTTAATTTTATTTAATTAAAAATTTTAAAGAATTTAAAAATTTAAACAACCAAGGTAAATATCAAGTAACTGTTTTGATACTACATTTTCCATTTCAATGGTGGAAAATTTAGCATCCGAACTAAGATGTACTGTAAGTTTAAAATACATACTTCATTTTAAAGATCTATATTTAAAAAAATAAATATATCCCTTTACAGATTACATGTTGAAGTAACAGTATTTTGGATATACCTATTAAAATATTTCAATAAAATTAATTTCATCTTTTAATTTTTAAACGTGACCGCTATAAAACTTTAAATTACATATGTGGTTGGCATTTTATTTCTACTGGACAACGGTATTACAGATAACTCTTCAAGTTCCTGAGACCAAAAAAACCGAACACTAGTCACCACCTCTTGCCTACACAGCTCCAGCAATTCTCTCTCCTACATTTTCCCCACTCTACAGAATTTTTCCCTTTAACACAAAAACATGCAGTTACTTCTGCCACGTTAAAAATACACACACACAAAACACCTGTTCTTAACTCATCTCCTCTCCAGCTACCGACTCCCTTTTCTGCTCCCCTTTGCAGCAAAACGTCTTCAAATGCTCATCTCCAATTTCTTTCCTCCCGCTGTCTTGAACGGTTTCGCCCCTACTACGCAAAAAAACAACTATGATCAAGGTCCCACCAACTTTCTCACTACTAAACCCGACAGGCAACTATCGGCCCTTTTTAAAATTGATTTTGAGCAGAGTTGCCTACTCCCTGATCTTGGAATGCTTTCAGGCCACCACGCTCCTTCCTCGCTCTGCTCCTTTGAAGTCTCCTTTGCTCCGTTCTCTTAACACTGGAGTCCCTAGGGCCTCATTCCTCGGACTACTTCTGTCTCCACCTACATTCCTTAAAAAATGGAGTCAATCTGCAGCTTTGAACCCCACTTAGTTATAAGCGAATACCAAATTTAAAATCGCAGCTCAGCCCTCCCCTTAATCAGACAGAAGGGAAGTGGGGAGAGGGAGAACACTGACACGGGTCTGCACTGGACGCTACAGGTGGCAGAATGGTGGGCGACTCGCAGGTTTGGAGGTTCAGGGGAAAGAGGAGAGAGGGTATAAACGCGTGGGCCAGACCTGCCGGACGGTCCGCAGCAGAAAACCCAGCATGGAAGCCGCCATATTGTCCGCCGCAAGCGGCAAACCGCTGCAACTTTATTAACACAGCCGGAAACAGCGGACACGAGGGGCGGGGTCTGGGCCGCAGGGGGTGGGGTCTTTAGCGTACCGGCAGAAGGGAGAAGTTATTGGATAGGAGTTCTCGCGGTATTCAACGGAATTTGGGAATTAACAATCTGGAAGCGGAGTTGTGCTACTGACCGTGGAGGCTGACGCTCTTCACCTGTTCCTCTCAGATTCTTTACACAACCTCTTAAATTAACTGTGTCCCCACCCACCTCCATTTCTTTCCCCTACTCCCACCTGCCAGTTCATTCATTATCACTAGTTTCTGTTTCTCAAGTTCTCTCGCTCAACTTGCTTCTCCTGTACCCGCCATTAGTTTATTTGCCAGAAACCTAGAATTATGGTCAGCTCTTCCTCTGTTATCCCTTACGTAGATTTTGCAGGTATCTCCTTTCTCTCCGCTATATGATGAGAATGATCAAGTTGCTAATGGCAATGCTACAATTCCCATTTATATGTCTAGGGTTTAAAAAATAAATTTTAAAAATACAGTTTGCATATTGGAGCTTTAGGTGAAAAGGGCTTAAAACATTTGGGGGTTTTTCAGGTGGAGGGGAGCCTTGGCATTTAAAACTGCTGTTTTCAGTCTGTAGGTCAGAGAACTTTGAGTTCAGTTTCATAGCAAATGTCCTTTGTCTGGAATAAACTCTGAGGTGCCCCTTTGTGCGGATGTAAGGCAAGTACTACCCACCTACCGTCCTGGTGAAAGAATATCAAGGACTGTATCTTAGTGGGACCTGTATTTTAGATGTGTTGATTGATGAAGGAGGAGTTGCCTGTGTGTTACTTATATCTGCATCATTGAACAGGAATCTTGTGGAAAGGGAAGATGAGTACATACTCCTTTTTTTTTTTTTTTTTTTTTTTTTAAGAAGATCAAGTTTATTGGGACATAGCTAACGGACTGGGGAGACACTGACTGAGACCAGCTGGCAGGAAAGGACAGCATAAGCCCCTATCATAGCAGAAGCAGAAAATTCTTGAACAGGGGTCAGGCAGCCACCTATTCCTAATTCTAGCCCATGTAATGCCCTTCTCTCTCCTCCCCACAGTTGAAGGTCATTTTCTGCAATTGTAATAGGGAAGAACCTATGTATTCTATTAAAAGTTAATCACTGAAGGGATGTTACTTATAAGCTAAAATTACACATAATGGTCCATCTCTGGTGACCCTGCCTCCCAGGTAATGAGAGTTAAGCTAAAATACCTTTGTTTAGCTCACAGAAAACATCCTGACCAGGCCCAACTATGAATGCCTGCAGGAAGGAAGAAATTAACACATGCCTCTGGAGTTGACCTGGAACCAGGACTTTATCCCCTCCCCTTTTAGTATATATATATTTTTAAAAAAGCCATAATTCTAACTCTGGGAAGATGATTTTTTGGGACACCATTGCCCCATCTTGTTGGTTTGCTGGCTTTTGGAATAAAGCCACTATTCCTTGCTCCAACAACATGTCTCCAGTTTACTGACCCGCCTTGCAGCAAGCAGTACACCCTTAGACTCAGTAACACAATCAGCTCATGAAATGGGTGAGCCAGCTGTATACACAGTGTCCTTTTTTTAAAATTGAGGTAAAATATATATAAAATAATTTTTACTATATTTAACCATTTTTAAGTGTACAGGTGGATGGCTTTAAATACATTCACATTATTGTACAACCATCACCACTGTCCATCCCCAGAACTTTACCTTCCCAGACTGAAACTCTGTACCTATTAAACAGTAACTCCTCATTCCCCCTGTACCCCAGCCTCTGGTGACCACCATTCTGCTTTCTATCTCTATGAATCTGACTACTCTACATACCTCATATTAGTCGAACCACACACTTGTTTTGTGTCTGGCTTCTTTCTTTAATATTACGTCTTCAAAATGTATGCATCTGTCAATACTTCCTTACTTTTCGTGACTGAATAATACTCCATTGTAAGGATATGTATCATTTTATTTCTCTTTTCATCTGTTGATATTCACTTGCTCTGCTTCCACCTTTTGGCTATTGTGAATAATGCTATTGTTATCATTTACGTACAAATAGTTTAAAAAATATTAGTATGTTATTGGGTTGTTTTTCACTTTAAGAAGAGAGTAAGGCAATGTAATGGCAGATAAAATAGAATGCTCTGAGATGGTAAGAGAAGACTCCAGGATCTTCTTTAACTGCATTGTTTTTTTTAAAAAAACAGCCTAAGATGTTCCCCTCAATGCAACCTCCTCTGTTAGCGTGTGGAGAAGCCTGGCAAAACCTAAAGATGGTTCAGTTTACCTTGTGTTCTCCCAAAGAGTCTGTGATTCTCCCTGCCCATTTAACATAAAGTGAGGAAGGCTGCTTGCCTTACTGTCCTGGAATTCTAAGATCAGGAGAACCATCATCATTCGTTTATTCAGTCAGCAAACATCATGTACCATTTCATTTATTCAGTCAGCAAACATCATGTACCACTGTGTATGTGTGTAAGGTAGGGTGACAGAAAAAAAAAAAAATCCCTGCCCTTCTGATGCATTAAATTGCTTTACTCTCTTCTTAAAGTGAAAAACAGCCCAATAACATACAAATATAGTTTAAGCTATTTGTACATAAATGTTCAATTGGGCATTTAGATTTAGAAGTGGGTGAGAATAAATACCATTGCCAGTATACTGCCTTTTTTTTTTTTCTTCATATAGTTTTTCCCTTGGATGCTTAAAAGTTATTTTTGGGTAGATGGATTAAAATTTTAATTGTTAACTATTTTGATATTTGATTGTGAGAGGCTGTTCTATGTACCATATTGATTCTGGGTTTAATAAATTAATGAGAACCATTGGATAGATGATGAAATTGAAGCACAGAGAGGTTAGATGACTTACCAAGCTCATAGAGCTAGTCCTAGGTTAAGGCCTAGGATCTCAGTCCACACTCAACACTGTCCTCTGGAGAAGCAACAGCTCTAGGACAAAAGTCTGACTGCTGTCAGGGAATCCTTACTTATAAAACATGTTAATTGGTTAAGGTATAGATTTTGTGCTATTTCAATCAAAACCCCCAATGCAAACGTTCTTAAAATAAATCTTAAATGTGTATAAAAGCATAAGCAGAATGGGAGAGAGGGGGAAAGCTGTGAAAATTTTTTTCGTCTGTTTCTTTAGGGCCCCACCTGTGGCATATGGAGGTTGCCAGGCTACAGGTTGAAGTGGAGGTGTAGCTGCTGGCCTACACCCAGGCACAGCAATGCCAGATCCAAGCTGCGTCTGTGACCTACACCATAGCTCATAGCAATGCTGGATCCTTAACCCACTGAACGAGGCCAGGGATTGAACCTGCGTCCTCATGGATGCTTTCAGATTCATTTCCACCGAGCCACAATGGGAACTCCAGAAATCTGTGAAATTTTTGAAAAGGTAAAGCAATGAATAGGTTTGTTCTACCAGATATTAAAATGCCATATGTTATAAAGCCATAGTGGGGAGTTCCTGTTGTGGCTCAGTTGTACCGAATCCAACTAGTATCCTTGAGGACTCGGGTTCAATCCCTGGCCCCACTCAGTGGGTTAAGGATCCGGTGTTGCCACAGTGTAAGTCATAGACTCAGCTCAGATCTGGTTTAACTGTGGCTGTGCTGTAGGCTGGCAGCTGCAGCCTGGATTTGACCTCAGCCTGGGAACTTCCATATGCCACATGTGCGGCCCTAAAAATAAATAAGTAAAGTCATAGTGATTGAAACAGTGTGCTAATGCCAAAATTGACAGATAAATGAATTAGATTGATAGATCAGAAAGAAACCCCAGTGTAATTACAATTTGTTACGCATTAAAGCCTAAAAAATCACAGAAAAAGTGGTACTGAAACAACTGGTTATATATATGTGGGAAATGTTTTAATTATATCTTTACCTCTTACTATTTATCAAAATAAATTTTAGAGGAATTAAAGAGTTAAATCTTGGGAGTTCCTATCATGGTTCAACAGTTAACGAACCTGACTAGTATCCATGAAGACTCAGGTTCCATCCCTGGCCTCACTCAGTGAGTTAAGGATCTGGTGTTGCCATGAGCTGTGATGTAGGCCAGCAGCTGCAGTTCTGATTCCACCCCTAGCCTGGGAATTTCCATATGTCACAGGTGCGGCCCTTAAAAAAAAAAAAAAAAAAAAAAAAGTTAAATGCTAAAAAAGCCTGAAAAGAAGGAAGAATAGGTGAATACATTTGAAACTTAAATCCCAGTAGACAATTCTCAGAATGTCTAGTAACATTACAAGTATCCAACCTCATTAGTTTCCAAGAGAATGCAAATTAAAACGATGATAATTTAATCTAGCAAATTAAAGTTACCAAAGAAGTTCAGTGTTGTTATGGGTGTGGGGAAATGGATGATTTCATAGCCTAGTGGTAGAAATAAATTGGTATAACTTGTCTACAAAGTAATTTGGCAAGAGTCTTTTCAAAGTTTTTATCTGTTGACCCAGTTACATTACATTTAGGAATCTATTCCAAGGAAATACTGAGGCTCTAAAATTTATATATAAGGATACATACCCTGCAATTATTTATAATAAGAATAAATAATTTAAAAGTCTAACAGTAGAGGGAGAGTTAATGAATTAGGAAATAACATGCTTTAACTCTAGTTTAAAAAATCTGATGGGTTCCAAAATTTTAAATTTGTACATTTAAAAATACAGGTATATTTATAGGTTAGATAGACAGAAAAAAGATTAAGAAGGAAATATACTCAGCTACTAAGAGTAATAGGTGAGTGACCAGAGTACTGGTTATATTTATGTTTAAAAAATTTTTTTTCAATTTCCTTATCATTTATATGTTTTCCTTTTAGACTCACAAAAATGTTGATTTTAAAATACTAACCTGTCATTGTCTTTTTATGCCTCTGTTACTTCACTCAAAACATTTGAAAAAATGTGTTTCTCAGAGGGTGTGAAGGAAAAAGTCATGATCGAGTCCCAGTCAGTAGCCTGTGCTAACCCTTGGGGACAGAGACAGTCAAACCCTGGACAAAGTAAGAAGAAATGAATAACTCAGGGACACCTGTTTCCTTCCTATGTGGTGCTAGTCATTCACTCTCCCTTTGGGCTTCATTTCGCTGGCTCCTCTGTGTCCACCATCAAGTAATTTGTTCCTTTGGCATCTAGTCTAGACCTAGTCTGTACAGGATTGATCATTTCCTTAACCTCTCTCTTTGGGGGAGGATTATTTTATTATTCCTTTTTATTGCTTTATAATTGGTAATTAGCAGGATTAATTTGGCTGCAGCCCTGAGAGTTTCACAGTAAGAATGTTTACTTGGCTTTTGCCTGTGTCCAAAGATTTTGTCTGGCCCAGGCTGCCTCAGCAACTTTCTAGGGCCCTGAATCCTTCCTGCTTCACCCCTTCAGGGCTTCCCAACCAAGGTGTTCTCCTGGAGGGGCCTCCAGGGCCAGGCCGCCCCCCATGGGGAAAACTGGATATGGTTTGACACAAAAGAACCAGACTCCTTGGGCTTTCTGCAGTCTGTGTGTAGGGACAGCCAAGAGGAGCTATAAAGAGGAAGAAGGAGTTCCCATTGTGGCTCTGTGGGTTAAGGACCTGAAGTTGTTTCTCTGAGGATGCGGCTTCCATCCCTGGCCTTGCTCAGTGGGTTAAGGATCTGGTGTTGCACAAGCTGCAGTGTAGGTCGAAGATGTGGCATTGCTGTGGCTGTGGTGTAGGTTGGCAGCAACAGCTCTCATTCATCCCCTAGCCTTGTAAATTCCATATGCCACGGGTGCGGACCTAAACAGAAAAAAATAAAATAAGAAAATACTGTGTTGGAGGGAGAGAGAAAGGTATACACACAGGCATTTTCAACCCTGGCTCTAAAATGGTGTGTATGGATAGTCTGCCTCCATTAAACACCTCCTGTAATCCTACTCAGTGATAAGGGAGCACCTGTCCCTTGGCTGTGGAATGTGGGTGGCCTTAGCACTTCCTTGTGGAAACAGCCGCTTGGGAGTTTCCTCTTGGGCTGTGTGCCATTCATTGAACACAAGGTGGCAGTAGTAGCACACCTAAGTTCCAAGCCAGCTAGCAAACTGGAAACATGTTCACACTCAGCTGTTCTCCAAATAAGATAACATGTTGCCTGTGGCCAGGTAGGACCTTTGTTTGCAATTGAGTTGCTTCTTTTGTAGGACTAACCAGCAGGCCAGGCTACATGATTTGTAGGGCCACGTGCAAAATAAAATTGTAGGGCCCCTTGTTCATAAAGCAGGAAAAAGCTGCAGAGAAGGGTTGTAAAATATATAGCAGAGCTCAGGTGTCGTGTGTTGGCACCTTGGGCATACCTCAGGCACCTCTCATTTTTACTCTGGGGTTTCTCTGAGGTCAATATGGGAACCAGGACACAGTGCAGCACTCACACATGCATGGCCAGCACGTGTAGGAACGTGGATGCCTGTGGGGACACACTGAACCAATGGACGACAGAAGACCGTGGATGACATGCTTCCTATGATTTCTGGAAGGTCTCAGTGATAAGGGAGCACCTGTCGCTACCTTAGTAACACATCTTTGCGTTGCCTTTTCCCCTTTCTGTCCACCCTCCTGAGTCCTCACTCCTGCTCCCTGGGGTTGCTGCCCAAGTCTACTAATTGCACATAACCCTTTGTCATGGAGTCTGCTTTTGTGGGGGGGGGCAGGAGGCAGTTGTAGGGGAACTTTAGCTAAAACAAAAATATTCCATCCAACAGATCATTCAAATCTTGTTGATTCTACCCCTGCCTTTTTAACTTTCTCCTTTCCTACTTCTGCTCACACCTTCTTCATCTCTTGCCTGAACTAGTGTTAACTGGATTCCTAATTCTCTTTTGTCTCCCATTTTATTTGTTTGTTTGCTTCTCCCCCAAAAAAACCTCCACCCTTTTCTGCTGCCAGAGTGAACTTTCTAACACACTACAACTACTCACTTTTGGTAGCTCCCTTTCTCCTACAGAATAACATCCAGCCCTCTGCAGCGCCCTTGCTGTTCCTTCCTCCTTCCAAGCACCCCTAGTTACACCAGTTTCTCCCCCTCACAAGGTCCCCTCAGTGGTTCTTCCCTGTGAAGACTCTTTCTGGCAACCTTTCCATCCAGTTCAATTTAGTTCACTAAATAGTTAATGGAACACCAGGCACACAGTAGTTTCTGTGGTCCAAGGGGGTGAGGAACAGATGACAGGGTTGGGGGAGATGCTACAAATTACTGGGGTTAGAACAAATACGTTACATGTCAACACAATTCTATTCTAGCTTCTAGCTAGTCTGCCCCAAGGAGGGGGCTGAAAATACTTTTCTTTTCTGTCTTTTTTTTTTAGCTGCACCTAGGGCATGCAAAAGTTCTCAGGCTAGGGATTGAACCTGAGCCACAACAGTGACCCCAGCCACTGCAATGACAATGCTGGATCCTTAACTTGCTGCGTCACAAGGGAACTCCTGAAAATGCTTTTTCACCAGGTCAGAACCACTGCCAGGGTTTTGGTAGAGAGATAGGAAAATTTACCCTTGCAGAACTTGACATTTTGTAGGAAAACAAGGCTCTGAGTGGGGGTAAATGTATGAAAAGTCTTTTTATCTCTAATCCTAAAGACTGAAGTCTAAATAAAGCAAAGCACTGACATCTTGCACATTTTAAATTATTAGTAGTGAATGTGATACTCAATTTCCACTAACCATTCCTGACTCACAAAAATGTGTTACATTTTCTTCCCAGCAGTTCGAAGGAGATGCTCGCATATTTGTTTTGATTTGTTGCAGAAAATATGCATGCAAAGAGGTTTTTCTTTTCTGAGCCTCATGTTCCGTCCACATATTCAGTACCTTCCTTACTTAAGGTCTTGGAATTGTTGATTTTCCATCTCTCTTGTTCTGCCTTCAGGCCCTGGATGTGGTATGCCGATTGGCACTGGTTAAGGAAGCAACAGCCTGATGTCTGCCCACTCATTTTGCCAGCCCTGGCTCCCTGGCCCACAGCTGCATTACTTTTCTTTAATTTTGCTATGATTCAGAGATGTCAATAGAGTTGCTGCTTGAGACAGAAATGGGGTAGAATAATCTTATTTAAATAACTAGGCATGGCTCAGCGGGTCATTTTCAAGCCTTCCATCCAGCTCTAGGATTTACCATCTCAGTCATGGCCTTGGTATCTATGTGCAGGAACACCTACTACCACTCCTTTTTCCACCTTAGCTAACTACCTTCTTCCTGTCGGGCTAATTTCCCATCCTAAAGATCTGGTTTACTTTTCCTCATTGTATTCATTTCCAACCCCCAACAAACTGGTACAAACTGGGGGACTTAAAACAATAGAAATTTATTCTCTCACAGTCTGGAGGCTGGAAGTCCAAAGTCAAAGTGTCAAGAGGGCCACACTCCTGCCAAAGGTTCTAGGGGAGAGTCCTTCCTCTGCTGGCTTCTGGTGGTCCCCAGCCTTCCTTGGCTTGTGGCATCATTATTCCAACCTCTGCTCCTGACTTCCCCTGGCCATCTTCCCTGTGTATATCTTTGAGTTCTTTTCTGCCTATCATAAGAACATTCTCATTTGAATTTAGGCCACTTGAATGATCTCACCTCAGTCCTTGTCTTACTTACCTCTGCGAAGACCCTACTGGCAAATACCATCACCTAAGGTCGTGGGTTAATATGAATTTAGGGGAACCTATCCAACCCACCATTGTTGTCTACTTCAACTTGACCAAGATGGCATTGCCAGCATGTCTCCTTCCAAGGCTCTTGCTAGTCTCATTTCCAAGTTCCTCTTTTCCTATCTGACTCCATTAGAAGTGACTCATAATTTCTGTACTTAAGATTTTGCCACCCTAACTTTCTAAAGAGATATCTAAAGGTAAGCACATATTTACTAGAGCTTCTCACGGGGGAGTCAAGATTAGGGAAGGTGGAATTGGTATATTCACATATACGTCTTTCAATATTGTACTTGGTTGATATGCTTCCATGCTGCATATGTATGTGTGTGTATATACACATACGGTATAAATATATATAGTATATATGTATATATGTGTGTGTATACTATACATATATAGAGTATTTATATTAATTTACTCAACTTATTTGAAAGTTCCTTAAGGCAACGTGTTTTCAACTCAATACCCAGGTTCCTAGTGGAACGTCTGTAATACAGGAGGTGCTCATAAATATTTTTGTATTGAAATGATTCAGACTCTCACCTTGACCATGTCCTAATCAGACACTGTTGATCTGAATGGGAAAGGAGAGGACTGGCACAAATTCTCTCTTCATGGCTCATGGATTTCCCTTCAAGTCCAGCCTCTATGGATACAATCTGCTGACCTAATATTTTAGCAAAAAGTGCCCTTCTGTCTCTCATTTTCCAGACATGGCAAAGACCATGCTTGCAAGGCTGATGTGGTAACCCCGACGTTTAGTCCCTTCCAGAGGAGAGGGACCGGAATTGCCTCAAGAGGACAATGGGGTAGTAAAGGGCTCTCAGGGGCACAGTCATAAAGCATGTGTCTTGTCCCTGTGATAAAGTGAAGTCCATGAGGACAGAGATGAGGATTGGCCCCTTATTCCTAGGATCCAGCATGTTGCCCAGCCCAGAGCCAGACCCAGCAACCCTGGATGGTGATGACAATGCTTTTGCCCCAGCTGAAACCTGAGCAGATGGAGTCACTTTGCTCTCCCCTGAAATGCCCAAGACAGCCTTGCTTGCTACCTGGAGAGACAGGGCCCCCAGGGCTCCCTGGCTTTCAAGGATTCCAGACCCCCTGCCTCAGCAGAATCCCAGGAGGACTACAGCATTCTATCCCCTGTGGCTTCCAGGCCCAAGGCCATGGTCCTTTTGATAGGCCGATTCTGTTACTTGCTCCTGCCTCTCCAGCTATGTGGGTGCTGCTCTACCCTCTTACCAGAGGGAAATCAACACTTACTGTGAGGTTTTGGAGGCAATTCAGGGACCTCCATGGTGCTCTCTTCCAGCTGCCTGTGGCCCAGGCAGAAGCAAAATGTTTCATGTGGTTTCAGGGATGAGGTCACACCCGTTTTCTTTTGCAATGTTCTTAACCAGTTTTCATTTGGGGCAATCAACACTTGAGAGGAAAGCAGCCTCTTCTTTCTTTGACATCATTTCCTCTTTTTCTTTTTTCTCCTTCCTGGTTTTTCTAAATTTCAAACCTCGATGAAAAAGGCAAAAATGTTAGCCATTTAGCTGAAGTGTTAGCCATTTAACTGAAATGCATCGCTCTTGGGACCTATAGGGGAAAAAATACCAGGGAGTCATAAGTTAATGGCATCCAAGGGTAGAAAACCTCTGCAAAGCCACAGGGCGAGTTCTGATGATAGATACCAGCACAAAGCAGAGAGTCCCTTTCCCAGGAGGTGTGACCTTGAAGGCCACCCGGCAGCCCTGGAGCAGAAATGCATATTGTGTCCTCACGCCCATGTTCCCTATTGAGCCTGGGAGGGAGCAAGAAGAGAAAAGACTCACTTTACATGTCTGACCAACAGCCCTCTCCAGGGCTTTCTCCCAGAAGCCTAAAGATCCTGAAGTTCTATCCCATCTCCACCTCCAGGCAAATGTAATTAGACCAGGAAAGATGTTTCTAGATATGCCTTGTCTCCTGCCGAGTTTATCAGTGGTCAGGCAAACCAGGTGAATTTGAATTTTGTCCTGATTTACTAAAATTAGAAAAAGAAATGAAAATTTTGTTTCTACAAAACAGAAACAGACTCATAGACATAGGAAACAAACTTATGGTTGTCAAAGGGAAAAGAGGAGGAAAGGTAAAATAGGAGTTTGGGATGAAAAGATAAACCTTACTTTATATAAAATAGATAACGCAAGGTCCTACTATATAGCCCAGGGCGCTATATTCAACATCTTGAAATAGGCTATAATGAAAAAGAATATGAAATACAATATATATATTATTAGGTTATGACATATATAAAATGTATACATTGTATTTCATATTCTTTTTCATTATAGACTATTACAAGATGTTGAATATAGTTATACATATATAACTAGAATCCCTTGCTGTACCAGAGAAACAAACGCAACCCTGTAAATCAACTCTATTTCAATTAAAAATTTAAAAACCCCAATTACCACCCCAATATTTGCATTTTGAAATATGTTTTTCATTCTCTGCTCTTTGCTGTCCTAAAACAATGTTTGGTGTTATTTGCTAATTGTTTCATGTCTAGTCTCTCTGAAGGTAGGATTCATGTCACAACACTTTCTTGAATGTCTCACGATGCATAGCAGAGTGGGCATTCAGTCCTCGGTGAATGCCTTTTTATCAAGTAAGTTACTGGATTGAGTTTGACTTGGTGGGCATCTGCTTTCAGGGTTCCATTTGGGGTTTTAGTTTTTTCTTTCTTGGGTGCAACTCATGGCGACCAAAGAGCCTCGACTTCTCTGCTCAGGGAAGAGACGAGAGAAAAAAAGCACAATGGTAACCACCTAAATTGCTCTCTCTGGAGGATACAGGCTGTGGGGTCCTTAGTATCCTGTATGGCACTAGGAATACATTGCCATATATTCATTTACTTCTGTCATAGAACCACAGGGCCAGACTTGACTAATATTAATTCTCTTCTGCTACAGGGAAAGCTAGTCTGTCTTTCCCTCTAGAAACGTAACCTCCAGAGGGCAGTGACAATGAGAAGGACTCTATTTTGTTCAATTCCCCATCTCCTAGACAGTCCCTAGCCCATAGAACACATTCCAAATTCAATTTGAATGAGTGGAGTTCAGGTTCTATCGGGTAGAAACTTTACAAATTATGGTAAAGAGCAAAGTAGAGATTAGATTTGTCTTCTCAGACATTTGAAGTCTGTCCTGAGGTCTGACTCAGGCCGAGTGTCTCCCACTCTGATTTTATCTGGGATTTGGTACAAAACCTCAGCCCCATGCTTCCAGGAACCGCTGGGGGCTGCATCTGGAAGGGGAGGGGCATTTTCAGGCGTGGTGACCCAGTTGGAACAGCTGTTGTAATGAAGACCGGAGGCCAGGCCTGCCCTGGTGGGCCCCTCACTGGAGAATGCCATTGTCTGGGTGAGATGACGTGGTTACCAAAACCTTTTCTTTTCTTTTTTTTTTTTTTTTTTTTTTTTTTTGTATTTTTGCTATTTCTTGGGCCACTCCCGCAGCATATGGAGGTTCCCAGGCTAGGGGTCGAATCGGAGCCGTAGCCACCGGCCTAAGCCAGAGCCACAGCAACGCGGGATCCGAGCCGCGTCTGCAACCTACACCACAGCTCACGGCAACCCCAGATCGTCAACCCACTGAGCAAGGGCAGGGACCGAACCTGCAACCTCATGGTTCCTAGTCGGATTCGTTAACCACTGCGCCACCACGGGAACTCCCACCAAAACCTTTTCACAGGATTCTGTTTCTTCCTTTTGCTTCATTTAGTTGTCCTTTGCCCCTCAATAGTAATAAGCTGGGTTCCGATTAATGTCAATTTCTATACTGGGGAAGAATCAAAGAGGATTGTCACCAACTAGTCATTGTTGGTAGTATTTGTTTTTATAAAGGTTTTAGTAAGTTATGTCATATTTTTTTAACTCATTGAGTTTTATTACATTTATAGTTGTACAAGGATTATCAAAACCCAGTTTTATAGCATTTCTATACCGAACCCCCAGCCCATCCCCCTACCCCCCTGTTGGTATTATTTGGATTCATTAATCTTGGTAATCATTGTTTCCTCTGAGAAGACCCAGGCTTCTCAAATACAGACATGAATTTCTTCAACTCACGGTGCTCTAATGAGGCCCAAACATCTTTAGCTCCACTTTTTTTTTTTTCTTTTTTTACTTTTTGGCTGCACCCATGGCATGCTGAAGTTCCTGAGCCAGGGGTCAAAACTGCACCACATCAGCAACCTGAACTACAGCCCTGACAATGCTGGACCCTTAATCTGCTGAGCCACCAGGCAACTCCTAGTTCCATTTTCAGGTGGTGACACCAAAGCACAGACATTAACCTGAGGTCAGGAACTCTAGTTCTGCTCTTGTGGTCCTTTTTCCAGGTCCCCAGGCCCTCCTGAGCTCCTATGCCAGGAAGCAGTAGGACCTTGGTTTGTCACTGTTCTCTAATGGGGAAAATGATGTGCTCCATGATTCTAATATTATCTTTTTTTATGGTTTATTTTTTTTAACCACTGGAATAAAAGGCCAGGCAAAAGGGATTGTCTATAAATTTCCTTGAATTCAGGATCTACTCATTTCTGCAGGGAAAGAGAAGAAATTAGGGGAAATGAACTGGTGGATATTATGTAGCTTTGAAAAGTTTTAAAATAATTTGGGGTCTCTGGCCTATACACTGGCAGCAAGCTCAAGATGCCTTTGCCCTTACTTTTTGGTCCTGAGGGTGGGATGCAGTCAGAATTGCAGCCTTGCAGCCAGATGGCGTTGGCTCCACCATCTGCTCTCTCTGGCTTGCCCAACAACTTACGTGACCTCTCTGTGTATGGACTGAAGTCCTTACCTGTAATAATACTCACCTCTTTGGGTTATTGTGAGGATAAAATAATTTAGCACATTTCATACTTAAGGCTCTCAAAAGAGCACCTGTGTGTTTGTGCTTAATAAATGCTCCATGATATTTATGATGACAATGACTTCCCTTCTAACCATAAGCCATGGGTATCCTCTCCTCCAGTATCTCCTCACATCAAATGGCAATTTCTGTATCTCATTGGCATCCACTGGATATATAATCCCTAAGTGGAATTGCTGGATCATAAGGTAGCTCTAATTTTAGTTTTTTTAGGAACCTCCATACTGTTTTCTATGGTGGCTGCACCAATTTACATTTCTGCTGATAGTATAGGAGGGTTTGTTTTTCTCCACACCCTCTCAAGCATTTATTACTTATAGGTTTTTTGATGATGGCCATTCTGACCAGTGTGATATGATACCTCATTGCAATTTTGATTGGCATTTCTCTAGTAATTAGCGATGCTGAGCTTTCTTTCATGCGTCTTTAGGCCATCTGTTTGTCTTCTTAGGAGAAATGTCTGTTTAGATCTTTTGTTCATTTTTAAATTGGATTGTTTGTTTGGTTTTTTGCTATTGAGTTGTATGAGCTGTGCGTATATTTTAGAGATTAATGCCTTGTCTGATGCATCCTTGGCAAATATTTTCTCCTATTTTTGTTTGGTTGATGTTTTCCTTTGCTGTGCAAAAGTTTTCAAGATTGATTAGTTCCCATTTGTTTATTTTTGCTTTTATTTCTATTATTTCAACAAGGCAGATCTTGACGACACTTAAAGGGACCAGCCACAGGCTTCTTTTGCTTCACAACATCAGTACTCAGGCTCTGGCTTTTGTGTCCCACAGAGGTGGCCTCTCTCCTTAAAAGACTTCTTTGCCTACTCATTCACCTTCCCCTAGAAGTGAAACTAGGGGCTGAGGGGAGAGTTGACCCAAAGCTTGGATCAAAGAGCCCCCTAAGGTAACTGGGCTTATCTTGCTCTTTTGTCCCTGTTTTCCCCAACCTGGCTTTTGAGCACAGAGTTCTCAGGGCCAGCCTATTCTCCCAAGGGCAGCAGACCTGTCCAGCTCATCTCCCAGTCAAGTCTCTCCAGCTGCTGGCTTCTGTCTGTGGCTGGAGCCTTGGGCCTTTCTGAAAGTAACCGCACAATGTGTGTCTGCAAAGTGTTTATGCCAAGTGCGGTCTCATGCAGACTTTCATAAACACTGCCAGTCACTAACCATCTTTGGTACTCTTTCCATTGGTCTGAATTGCTGTTCATTTTTCCGGGCTGCACGGAAAGGCACAGCCTCCTGTGACACATGTGCTCCCTAATACACACTGCCCACCAAGGCAACTGCTGAGGTGTCGTCCTGTACACTCAGGTTCACAGACTCAGCATGCCTCCTGATGTCTTCTGCAAAGATCCAACTCATCTTTCTCTCCTTCTGGGCTTATGTTTAGCCAGATCCTTCATTTGTAATTGTTTTTGAAGCTAAGCTTCAAAAGTCTACCCAAACCACAGTGGTGTGGTAGAAGGTACGCCTGCCAGGGTTAGAAGAGTCACGGTGCCTATCCTCCCCTTGCCTCAGGCCATCTTCTTCGTCTTCTGGAACACTGTAATGGAAAGGAGAACAGACATTTTCCTGCACTTGTCTGATGGCTCCTTCTGGAGCATAAACTAACACATGGTGCTTTTAGCACCAAAATGTCTCATCATAGAGGCTATTGAATGAGCTGGGGTTGGCTTTGGAGTTGGCTAGACTAGAATTCCTGGGGGATGCTTTTTGTCCTTTGTCATCACTGAAGGCCTGACTATAAGAACCAAGCAAAAATAATGATGGTCTTTGAAAGTCTGAGTTTTTACTCTCCACTTAAGTCAATGGTGACCTGGTTAGGTGACATACTGATTGATAAGACCTATATTCTTATTGAGCTATTGTCTACTTCCTATCTCCAACTCTTGACCATGTGGGTTGAGATTTTGCACCCTTAGCCCACCAGTGTTTCTCAATCTCCTTCCAGGGATGGGAGGCTCAGTCAGATGCAGCCAAAACATACACATTGTCATCACCACTAATTATGAAGGTGCTGGATAAAGAGTTAACTTTGCCTTGCATTTAGGCCCCCCAAAATCCAGCTCCTATGTACCACTCCAATGTACTACTCCCTTATTTTAACTCTTGCTTTGATCAAAATGGCACTCCTTGTTGGTGGGGATGTAAGTTTCTGTGGTTACTGTGGAGAACAGTATGGAGGTTCCTTAAAAAACTAAAAATAGAGCTGCCACAGGATCCAGCAATCCCACTCCTGGGCATACATCCAGACAAAATCATAACTCAAAGAGAGACATGCACACTAATGCTCATAGAAGCACTATTTATAATAGCCAAGACATGGAAGCAACCTAAGTGCCCACTGACAGAGGAATGGATAAAGAAGACATGGCACACATATACAGTGGAATATTACTTAGCCATAAAAAAGAATGAAATAATAAAACAGAAAGACAAATACCACATGATATTACTTATATGTGGAATCTAAAACATGGCACAGATGAAACTATCTACAAAATAGAAACAGACTCACATACATAGAGAACAGACTTGTGGTTGCAAAAGAGAAGGGGGAAGGGAGTAGAGTGGACTGGGAGTTTGGGGTTTGTAGATGCAAACTATTACATTTAGAATGGATAAGCAATAAGCTCCTACTGAATAGCACAGGGAACTATCTTCAGTCTCTTGGGATAAACCATGATGAAAGATAATATAAGAAAATGAATGTAGGTAGTTTCCTTGTGGCTCAGTGGTAATGAAACCAACTAGTATCCATGAGGACATGGGTTTGATCCCTGGCCTCGCTCAGTGGGTTAAGGATCTGGCATTCCCATGAGCTATGGTGTAGGTAGCATACATGGCTTAGATCTGGTGTTGCTGAGGCCGTGGCCAGTGGCTACAACTCTGATCGGACCCCTAGCCTGGGAACTTCCATGTGCCTTGAGTATAGCCCTAAAAAGACGCCCCCCCCAAAAAAAAGAAAGGGCATATATATATATATACATACATATATATATACATACATATACATATATATATACATACATATATATATACATATATATATATATGGCTGGGTAACTTTGCTGTACAGCAGAAATTGGCAAAATATAGTAAATCAATTATACTTTGATTTTAAAAAATAAATGGGGAAATAAAAAAGAATGAAATAATACTACTATCTGCAGCAACATGGGATGGACCTAGATATTATCATATTAAGTGAAGTAAGTCAGACAGAAAGAAACTATCATATGATATTGCTTATATGTGGAATCTAAAAAATTAATACAAATGAACTTATTTACAAAACAGAAATAGACTCATAGACACAGAAAACAAACTTATGGTTACAAAGGGGAAAGTGGGGGGAGGGATAAATTAGGAGTTTGAGATTAAAAAATATATACTACTCTATACAAAATGGATAACCAACAAGAACATACTGTATAGCATAAGGAACTATACTCAATATCTTGTAATAATCTATGAGGGAAAAGAATCTTAAAAGGAATGTTACATATATATATATATAGAGAGAGAGTTTATATATATACACACACACATATATATCAACTATATATATATATATTTTTTTTTTTTTTTGTCTTTTTGCCATTTCTTGGGCCACTCCCATGGCATATGGAGATTCCCAGGCTAGGGGTGTAGTCAGAGCTGTAGCCACCGGCCTACACCAGAGCCACAGCAATTTGAGATCCGAGCCACATCTGCAATCTACACCAAGCTCATGGCAACGCCAGATCCTTAACCCACTGAGCAAGGCCAGGGATCGAACCCACAACCCCATGGTTCCTTGTCAGATTCGTTAACCACTGAGCCATGATGGGAACTCCCAACTATATATTTTTTAAATGGCACTCCTTGTTTCATGTAATCTGCTCTTTTTACTCCTTTGAAAGTTCCCTCTAGGGGAAGGGTATCCTAGTTAAAAAAACAACAGATGACAAGTACACCATGAATTTCTTCCACACTGTTATGTGTTCTATTTTCTTTTTTAGAAGGCTTTTTTTTTTTTTCTGGTAAAAAATCATAAACATTTACTGTGGGATATTTGGAAAATATTGAAAGATTTAGAAAATGTTTATTCACAATCTCACCATCCAGTGACAAGCACTGGTTACCCTCAAGTGTGTGTCCTTTCAGTGGTGTCTGTGCACATATGCATTTTCAGAATGATCTCCTTACACTAGAAATCTCATGATATTATTTCCTTTCTTAAGAACAATCAGTGGCTCCTCACTGTCTGGAAGCTCAAGTGCCTGGCCCAATGCTTAGCAAAAAATATTTGCTGAATGGATGACTAAATGTATGAGTCAGTGAGTGAATTAATGTATGTCTGCTCACTGCCGTAAACTCTTCCTCTTTTTCACTGTCTGTTTGACAAAGTCTAATCTTGGGATATGACTCTATCCAAGGCCTTCTTCAAAGCCTCCAACTCTCATGATAATCCTTATCTTTTTAAAAATCTTATTTATTTATTATTATTTTTTTTTGTCTTTTTGCCTTTTCTAGGGCCGCTCCCACGGGGTATGGAAATTCCCAGGCTAGGGGTCGAATTGGAGCTGTAGTCGCCAGCCTACACCAGAGTCGCAGCAACGTGGGATCCGAGCCGCGTCTGCAACCTACACCACAGCTCACGGCCAATGCCAGGTCCTTAACCCACTGAGCAAGGGCAGGGATCGAACCCTTAACCTCATGGTTCTTAGTTGGATTTGTTAACCACTGCGCCACGACAGGAACTCCTAAAATATTTTTAATTGAACTATAATTACTTCATTATTCTATTATAATATTATATTAGTTTCAGGTGTACAATATAGAGATTCAAAATTTTTAGAGATTATACTCCATTTATAGTCACTATATTGACTCTAATTCCTGTGCTGTAAAATAATCCTTGCAGCTTATTTATTTTGTACATAGTTGTTTGTAACTCTTAATGATGATGCTAGTCTTTAAGCACAGATTGTGTTGCTTCTCAGGTCCTTAGCACAGGTTAATGGCCTTTGAATGTTGTTTTTCTAAATTTATGCTTAGAAGCCTTTCATACTGAATTGACTGTTGACAACTCAACATCGTTCCATCCCTTTTCCACACTCCACCCTCATCTCAGGGCTTAGAAGCCTGAGAACTACACACCCCAGAATTCTTTACTGCCAGGGTTCCCAGTTGGATTCCACCAATTTAAGCCGTTTGCCTAAGATCTGGCATGAGAAAGAGAAACAGAAGTGTTTTTATTGCTCCCCTGGCTGTGGAAGCACCTTGTGGCTGGATGGTCCCCTGAAAATTTCCTACCTTGGTGCTGGAAGCAGCTGGGATCATCGACAGTGGTTTCTCACAGTTCTGGAAGCTTCTGATTTTCTAAAGGATAGAGACAAACCTGAGAGCCAGCCTTTGCTTTTCTGTCCCTTCCTATCACCTTTTGTATTAGGCTTCACGTTTTTATGATCAAAGCCTCACTGAGTTCCCTCCTGGGCCAGCGTCTGGTCCCTCTTTGTATCCTCTTAACCCGCAGACCGCGTGACCTGGCTCAGTTCCTTAACACAAACTTGCTGCGGCTGTGAATGACAGTAACACCTGATACCTCATCACTGCAGGCAAAACAGCTCACTTAGTGGGCACAGCTGTATTTGTTTAGTGATTTAACTTGCTCCTCTGCAGCAGCTTATCGAGGATGTATGCCCTTCCACAAATATAACCAAAAAATATTACAAGACAGGTGAATACCTATCAGTGACCCAGCTCATTGAGGCTACATCTAATTTTGCAACATAATCATCACTCAAAGTACCTACTGATATTTATTAACTATGCATTGTGTGTTGAGAGCCTGCATGAGGCCTCACTGGCGTGGTTGCAGGAAAAATTAAAGCAAACTTATATCTATTTGATAAGCACCTGTATGGACCAGGCATGGTGCTGGGGGGTTGGAATTATACCTTAAGCAAGAATGGCAGCTGTCTGGCTTTCCAGAAATTACAGTCTAGCAATTCCATTGCTTGATGAAAATAATAAGTAATCAATAATAAGAATAGAATAGAGTTTTATTTGAGCCAAACCGAGGATTAGCCCGGAAGCCAGTTTCTCAGGTTACCCTGAGGACCAGCAGTGGTGTCTCTTGAGGAAGGGCATTTAATCCTTTTTTTTTTAGGATGACAGGTGTGGCATATGGAAATTCCCAGGCTAGGAGGGATTGAATTGGAGCTGCAGCTGCCTGCTGGCCTACACCGCAGCTCACAGCAACACCAGATCTTTAACCCACTGAGCGAGGCCAGGGATGGAACCTGTGTCCTTATGAATACTAGTTGGGTTCGTTACCCCTCAATAACTAAACAGCTCAATAAATAAAAATCTTTATTTTTAACATGGACATTCTTCTGATACATGTGCTCTTTTCTTTAATAATTAAAGCAGGTGTACAATGTATGTTTGATAGGACACAACCAGGTTGCTTTAGGTAGCATAAAATTCAAGTTAACTCATATATAAATCAGAATGATTTCCCTATGTCTCAGTATGTGAAATTTTCTTTTAGCAGTGGGTATTACTGAAAAGAAACGGAACCTGTCACTCACTATTCCCATCCCCGCTCCCTGTGACTTTGGCATGAACATCATCAAGCTTTCCAGACTGACTGAACCCCCAGACTTTCTAGGAGATATGGCTGCAAACCAGGCTCAGCCTGGGGTTCCCCCAGCCGCGCCAGCGTCAATATGTTCAGGTTTGGCTTGGTCCTTTCAGGATTGCTTGCTTCTTGCGCAGCATTTCATTCATTGTGGAAAGCTGGCCTGAAAGCCAGTGGCATTCAACCCTAAACTCTAGCAAAAAAGGCAAGGAGAATAGTAATGTGATTGTTACCAGGCAGGGTTGGATGAACTTTTACAAATGAACTAGAGCGGTGCTTTGTGCCAGGCCGCAGGGTGGAATACAGGGGATAGGGTAACACTTAAATACCATATTTTGAGAATTTTTTTAAGGAAAAAGAAAAAAAATGTAAAAATCCACTAAGTAAATGAATGGCAGGGCAAAGGTAGCCATCCCGTGGGTTTAGCAAATGTTTATTGAGTGCTTGCTATGTGCCAGGCACCGTTCCCAATAAGTTACATCAATGGTTCATTTAGTTCTACTCATGCTACCGTGAACCCCATCTGACAGGTCAGGCAACTAGGGCAGGAGAGAGGAAGCACCTTGCCCAAGACCATTTAAGTTACTGGGGTGTGAACCTGGGTAGTTTGATTAAAATGAGGAGACACATCCAGTCTCCATCCTTTGGAATTTCTCCTGGTTCCATCTGAGCTTGTCTGATCTGGAGGCCCAGAGAGAAGTGCTATTTTTTTGTCTTTTTGTTTGTTTGTTTGTTTGTTTGTCTTTTTAGGGCCACACCTGTGGCATACAGAGGTTCCAAGGCTAGGGGTCTAATTGGAGCTGTAGCCACTGCCGCCAGCCTATGCTAAAGCCACAGCAACGCCAGATCCGAGCCGCATCTGAAACCTACACCACAGCTCACAGCAACGCCAGATCGTTAACCCACTAAGTGAGGCCAGGGATCAAACCTGCAAACCTCATGGTTCCTAGTTGGATTTGTTTCCGCTGCACCACAACAGGAACTCCAAGAGAAGTGCTATTTTTATTTTTTTTGTCTTTTGTCGTTTGTTGTTTGTTGTTGTTGTTGCTATTTCTTGGGCCGCTCCTGCGGCATATGGAGGTTCCCAGGCCAAGGGTTGAATCGGAGCTGTAGCACCGGCCTACGCCAGAGCCACAGCAACGCGGGATCCGAGCCGCGTCTGCAACCTACACCACAGCTCACGGCAACGCCGGATCGTTAACCCACTGAGTGAAGCCAGGGATCGAACCTGCAAACCTCATGGTTCCTAGTTGGATTTGTTTCCGCTGCGCCACGACGGGAACTCCAAGAAGTGCTATTTTTAAAAGGAAGTTGTAAGGGGTCTAGGGATGTTTCTGATGACTTTTGGGATCTGAGAAGATGTTAAAACTCAGGCCCCAATGGTCACATTTATTCCTTGGGCCTGGAGTTTCATCTTAAAACGGGAAGCTGATAATCAGCTCTCAGCATCTCAGTGTAAATTGTCACATTACTTCACTCTATTTTCAAGACTTGGGTCTCAGAACAGATAGGTCGTAATGGAGGGAGAGGAGTGAGAAGGGTCCGGAGGAGGAGGGGTGGGAGAAGGATTTATTGAGCTTGTGCTGCAGGATGGCAGGTGGCGAAACTCCAGAAAAATATACACAATGTCCTTGCAGTAAAGAAGTATCACCTTGAAGATCAAGATCAAAACAAGGACACCAGCTTTCAGTGCTTCTATTCAGTAATGTAAAAAATTACAAGGATAAAATAGAAGAAAATGAAACTGTCACTATTTAGATTATATAAGAACTTATATAGAAACTTGTGAAAATCTATGAAAAATTATTGGAATTAATAAGAGAATGAAAACATAAGGTAGCTTAGAGTAAATCCAACAAAAGATCTATAAGATCCTTGGAGAGAAAATTGTGAAACTTTCTTTACAGAAGATCTGAATAAGGAGTTCCCGTTGTGGTTTAGCAGGTTAAGAACACACTATGTGTCCCTGAGGATATAGGTTCAGTCTCCGGCCTTGCTCAGTGGGCTAAGGGTCCAGCATTGCCACAACCTGCAGCATAGATTGCAGATGCAGTTCTGATCTGGCGTTGCTAGGGCTGTGGTGTAGGTCAGCAGCTGTAGCTCTCATCTGACCACTAACCCGGGAATTTCTATATGCCTCAGGTGCAGCATTAAAAAAAAAGAAGAAGATTCAGGTAAATGAAGAGATAGCCTCTTTATAGTTAGGAAAGCTCTATTAAGGTTCTCTGTATTATTTCGCTAGAGCTACTATAATAGCCATAGGATACCATAGACTAGGTCCTTAACAGGATACCACAGCCTAGGTCCTTAAACAACAGAAAATTAACTTTTTCATAATTCTAGAGACTAGAAGAGGTCATGGTATCGTCAGGGTTGGTTTCCTCTGAGGCCTCTCTCCTTGGCTTGGATGGTCATCTTTTCTCTGTGTTTCCATATGGTCATGTTTGTTCATGTCCTAATCTCCTCTTCTTATAAGGACACCAGTGACATTGGGTTAGGGCCCCACCCCATGCCCTCATTTAACTTTACCTCTGTAAAAATTCTCTCCAATATAGCCACATTCTGGGTGTAAGCACTTCAACATATAAAATTTGAAGGGACAACAATATTCAGCCTATAACATTCCCTAAATTAACCTACAAATTGAAGATGAGCCCAATCAAATCTGAACAGGGCTTTGACCTTCTGAATTGAAGCTTGTTTGAAAGAGCAAACGTCACCTATAGACTAAAATTTCTTTGAAGAAAAGAATGTGGTGGGGAGTTTCCACTGTGGTGCACCAGGTTAAGGACCAACTAGTATTCATGAAGACGTGGGTTCAATTCCTGGCTTCACTCAGTGGGTTAAGCATCCAGTGTTGCTGCAAGCTGTGGTGGAGGTTGCAGATAAGTCTCGGATCTGGCTGTTGCTATGGCTGTGGCATAGGCCAGCAGCTACAGCTCCAATTCGACCCCTGGCCTGGGAACTTCCATATGCCGTGGGTGCCCCCGCCCCAAAAGAATGTGGTGGTAGGGAAAGCCCTATTGAGTATTAAAACTTATAAAATTATAATAACTAAGGCAGAGCATATCAGTTAGGAATAAGCAAATAGTCAAAGGAATAGAATAGAGAATCTAGAACAAGCCCACATATATATGATAGCTTGATAAATGAGAGATGACATAGCATGTTAGAGAGACTAACATGGCCTATTAAATAAATGATGCTAAAACAACTAGGTATCTACAAAGACAAATAAAATAAAATTGGATTCTTTCTTCACGCCCTAGAAAAAAATTAATTCCAAGTATGCTATAAACCTAAATGTCTTAAAGCAAAACTTTAAAACCCTTATAGGAAAATATTTCTTAAATAAGTCATAAAAAGAACAAATTATAAAGGGAAAGATTGACAAATTTGACCAAATTAAAATTAAAAAACTTCTGCACATAAAAATACCAGAAAAAAAGTTAATAGAGAATCATAAGAAGAAGAAAATACCAGTAGAGCGGCAATGCAGACAAAGAATTAGGAACCAGGATAAATAAAGAACTACAAATCAATAAGAAAAATACACAAAATCCAGGACAGTTCCCAAGAGAAGCAAAAATAGCATATGAAAAGACATTCAACCTCATCAGTAATTAGGGAAATAAAAATTAGAACCGTGGATAATATTTCACACTCTCCAGACTGACCATGATATAAAAAAATAAAAATAATTCTGTCAGTTTCAAGGGTAGGAGAGTCACATACTTCTGTGTGTAAAATGGAAGTAGGTATGACTACTCCAGAGAGTAATTTAGCCATAATAGCAAAGTGGAAACATGTATGCTTCAAGGTCTAGAAATCTTTTCCCATGTACAGAAGAGACCTATAAAGATTATTAAGCACAAGATGTTTATAATAGCAAGTAATTGGAATCACCCTAATATAATTATTAACAAAAAAATGGGTAGATTTTTATGGTATAGTCATAGAAGGCAGCAGTAACAACTGAAATAAATGGACCAGAGTTCCATGTATCAACCTTGTGGTAGCTAGATCCTAGGCGGACAAGAGACATTGATAATTTCCACCTACTGGCATCCATGCCTCTGTGCAATCCCTTCCCCTTGAGCGCAGACAGAACCTGCATTTAAACTCTAATCAACAGAATATGGCAACACTGATGGGCTAAATCTTATACATATATGATAGCATTTTAGCCGACTAGAGTGAGAGATTCTGCTGGCCTTGAAGAAGCAAGATGCTGTGGTGTGACCTGCCAAGGCAGGGGGCCACATGGCAAAGAAGTAGGGTGCTCAGCCACACAAATGCAAGGAAATGAACCATGCCAACAACCTGAATGAGTTTGGAAGTGGATTCTTCCCCAGTCAGGCCACCAGATGAGAATGTAGCATGGGCAACTCCCTGACTGCAGCCTCATGAGACCCTGAGCAGAGGATCCAGTTAAGCCACACCTGGCACCTGACCCACAGAAACTATGAGATAATAAGTGTGTGTTGTTTTAAGCCACTACATTTGGGGATAGTGTGTTACACAGCAGTAGGAAACTAAAACAAACATGGATAAAGATAATATCAAGAGTAATAAAGCATGTTTCAGGAAGATACCCAAAATATACATGACACTATTTACAACACACAAAGATTAAAATCATACAAACCAATTCTAATTACTGTTTTTTGATTTACATGTAGACATATATAGTAAAAGTATAAAGACATTCACAGGAATCAGAATCCCAATTTCAGGAAAGTGTGTCTCTCTTATAGGGAGGAGTATATGATCAGAGAGGCACATGCAGGGACTTCAACAGTATTTATTTTCTAAGCTGGGTAGAGGCACAAGAGCGTTTATAATACTCTTCCTTATACCTTTTTATATATCTGAAATATTCCATAATTTAAAAAAAATTCTGTCTTCAACTTTGGGCTCCAGTGAGAATGGTGTTGTGATGACAACGAATTTTGCCACTTTCCCAGACCTGTAATTGGGAAGAGGGAGTAGGAGAAAGAGGAGCCTGTAAGGACTAGATATATGGGATAATTGAGATGGAAGGAGGTGGGAGGAGAGAGAACTAGAGAGAGGGCAGTCTATAGAGGTACCTTCAGTCTCGGGGAGCCACCCGTAGACCCACTTCCCAGAGACCACAGATGGCCTAAAATGGGTGACCTCAGCAGTTCCACAGTAAGACCTTGTCATTAGTTGTGGCTTTGCCTGGGGTTGCAATGGAACAGTTACCACACAGCAGCCTTGTTGTAATCCTACACTCTAAGAAGACAACAATTAAAAAAATAAATGAGTATGTCAGCAATAAAATTATTAGAATCAAAGTTGTGTTAAAAATAAAAATCATAAGACAAAAGCCTGAACAGCCTGGCCTTAGGAGGAAAATTTGAGGTAGGAGGCTATGACTCAGTTTGCAAAGAAATTGATTGAATTTTCCTATCATATTTCAGCAATTAGTCATCTTCAGGGAGGTTCCGTGGGGTCTTTCTTTTTAATTTACAGCCGTGGAGCTTGGGAGACGTGATGCCTGGGTTGTATAAAGGAGCCTCTAATCCCCAGAACAACCAAGAGAGGAATTTCCAGGGGTGTGCTGGTAATGCTGAATATCAGCCTCTCCAGAGAGAAAGAAGAAAAAAAAAAAAAAAAAAAAAAACCTCTGCAAGTCACTGAGTGTGACTTGGGAAGAGTTAGGAGGCTCTCAAAAACCCAGACATGCTGGTTTCAACATACAACTGAAATTTCCTCCCTCCTATGGCGGTGAGCAGCGCTAGTTGGAAGTTTCAGCTGTAGGGAGGTGAATCCATAGGTGTGGCTTCTCCTGGCTCCCTCTCAATTCAAAGATGTTGAGATCTCATTGTTCTGCTTAGAATGTAAAAGTACTTCCTTCAGAGCCAAACATTTTTAGAGGCTAAGAATACATTAAACAGGAGTTCCCGTCGTGGCGCAGTGGTTAACGAATCCGACTAGGAACCATGAGGTTGCAGGTTCGGTCCCTGCGCTTGCTCAGTGGGTTAACGATCCGGCGTTGCCATGAGCTGTGGTGTAGGTCGCAGACGCGGCTTGGATCTCGCGTTGCTGTGGCTGTGGGGTAGGCTGGTGGCTATAGCTCCGATTCGACCCCTAGCCTGGGAACCCCCATATGCCGCAGGAGCGGCCCAAAGAAATAGCAAAAAAAAAAAAAAAAAAAAAAGAATGCATTAAACACACAAATACCGAAACTCTATTCCATTTCAAGAAATGCGGTGGAATGATGTCCCTCTCTAGGAAGTCAGGGACTCAGTGCTGAGGATGGAGTTCAACTTAGGTACAAGACTTAGCCAGCAGCAGCAGCCCAGGGGGCAGCTCTCCTTGCAGATCTCAGGGAAGCTCATCTGAGGCTACGTTTGGGAACTCCCCTTGGAAAATTTCTAGTCCCTGAGTCACTGCGCTCAGTTTCACAGTCCCCTTCAAGTTTTGCTGTCTGAGGTGCACTTTCTGTGAGAAGTCGGGAGGTCTGTGTGGGTTAGAATGATTTGAATACAAATCACAAAGCTCTGACCCCAGTCGGCTTAAAATAATGAAGAAATACATTATCTCAGATAATGAGATGTCCCAAGGTAGGAAAGCACCAAGGTGGGTTAGTTCAGGGGTTCAAGAATGTCATTAAGGACCCTGATTCCTCTCATGGTTCTGTTCTGTCATCTTGTGTTCTGTTGAGCTTGCCTCATGGTTGCCACCATATTCCAGGCAAGTGTGGCAACAGCCCTTGGAAAGAGAAGGACCAACCCTTCTGCTATAGGAAAATTTTTTCAGAAGCTCCACTTGACACAAGTGGGTCAAATATTCTTTTCTAAATCAAACCATTGCAAAAAACTGAAATTATCATGATTAGCTTGGAATAAATCAGAATTTAGCCAGGAGTCACATGGGAGAGAGGTAAACACAGAAAAAATTGTTCGGCTTGGTTGGCAACTTCCATCCCAAGGATTCCTCCACTCTTCTGATCCTAAGCCTCTTGACTTGGGTAGATCAGTTTGGTCCATTTGGCTGATCAGAGAGAGCCACTTGAATCAGACCAATCAACTTGATTAGAACCAAATTATGCTATGTTTGTTAAACTGATTAACCTCAAGATTGGCTTGTTAAAAACTATTTGTTAAGGACATAATTTGAATCTGGCACTTAAAAGTCACAACTATTAGGTACTGGACCCACTGATGTGTGGACATGGACAATAGAACTGAGAGCTCCTAATCAACAGAAAAAAATAAGTAAAAATTTCTTCCAGGTGAGAAGAGGTAGATACTTTAAAAATACGTAATTCTGATTTTCAGTAGGAGTGCCAAAACAATTCAATCCGGGAAAGAATGGTCTTTCTAACAAATGGTGCTGGGACGACTGGATATCACATGCAAAAAAAAAAAAAAAATGGAATGGACCGTAATAACCTCATACCATATACCAAAATTAACTCAAAATGGGTCACGGACCTAGATGTAAGCACCAAAACTATAAAAAAACTTAGAAGAAAACTTGTAAATTTCACAACTTTGGACTAGTCATGTTTTCTTATACATGACATTTAAAATATAAGCCACCAAAGGAAAATAATTGGACTTCATCAGAATTTAAAAATGCTGTGCTTCAAAGGACACTATCAAGAAATTTAAAAGCTAACCCAAAGAATAAGAAAATATTTGCAGGAGTTCCTGTTGTGGCTCAGTGGTTAATGAATCCGACTAGGAACCATGAGGTTGCAGGTTCGAACCCTGGCCTCGCTCAATGGGTTAAGGATCTGGCGTTGCCGTGAGCTGTGGTGTGTGGGTCGAAGACACGGCTTGGATCCCGAGTTGCTGTGGCTCTGGCGTAGGCTGGTGGCTACAGCTCTGATTAGACGCCTAGCCTGGGAACCTCCACATGCCACGGGAGTGGCCCTAGAAATGTCAAAAAGACAAAAAAGAAAAAAAAAAGAAAATATTTGCAAATCATATATTTATTAAGAGTCTCAGGTAAGTCTCATGTGCTATCAAGACTGAGAAACTGGGGAAGCTCTCGTCGTGGTGCAGTGGTTAACGAATCCAACTAAGAACCATGAGGTTGCAGGTTCCATCCCTGCCCTTGCTCAGTGGGTTGACGATCTGGCGTTGCCGTGAGCTGTGGTGTGGGTCGCAGACGCGGCTCGGATCCTGCGTTGCTGTGGCTGTGGGGTAGGCCAGCGGCTGCAGCTCCGATTCGACCCCTAGCCTGGGAAACTCCATATGCCTCGGGAGCGGCCCAAGAAATGGCAAAAAGACAAAAAAACAAAAACAAAAGCAAAAACAAAAACAAAAAAAAACTGAGAAACTGAAGCATAGACCAAGATCTAGGTTGCACTGGTTCCTATTATGAGGTGATTTTTTTAGAAATTGTTTCTCTCTCTGGTTTTTTGAGATGCCATTTATATACATTAAAATTTACCCTTTAAATTATAAAGTTTAATGCATTTCAACAAATGCATATAGTCCTATGACAACCATCATAATCAAGAGAAAGTTTCCATTACTCCCCTAAAGCCTTGGTTTCCCTTTGCAATCAATCTCCTCCCCCATGTATTAGATGCACACACTAGAATACTAGGCAAAATTAAAAAGCATGTCCTTGAAAGTACATACAAAAATAGAGAAAACATTTGCTACATAAAGTTAAGAGCAAAGAGCAGAAAAATATATAATATAATCGTAATTATAATATAATCATAATTAGTTTGTTTGTTTTGTCTTTTTAGGGCTGCACCCGTGGCATATGGAAGTTCCCAGGCTAGGAGTTGAATCAGAGCTGCAGCAGCCAGCCTACACTGTAGCCACAGCCACTGGGGATCCGAGCTGCGTCTGTGACCTACACCACAGCTCAGGGAAATGCCAGATCCTTAACCCTCTGAGAGAAGCCAGGAATCGAACCTAGATCCTCATGGATGCTAGTCAGATTCATTTCCATTGAGCCACGACAGGGACTCCTATAATTGTAATTGTTTAGCATTATTTTACAAATGTGCACAGATACATACACCTCTTCATCTATGTAGGAAAAAAAAAATCAGTGGTTATCTCTGGTCATGGAAATTACAGGAAATGTTCTTTTTTTCTTTATATTTTTCTACATGTTCTAGTTAGCCTATGATAATGTTACTTTTACAATGAAAATAGTAATGATAGCTACAAAACAGTGATCTATGGGCGCCTGATGTATGAAGAGCCTCTTAAAGATTAAACTGCCATCCCTTACAAGGTTTCAGGCCCCTATGGCTGCAAATCTAGCCTTCTGACCCCACGCATTTCAGGTCATTGGCTCACAGCAACAGTTACAGCCAAAAGAGATAAATAAGAAGTTATCGACTTCTACTGAGATAGATATCAAAAAATATTGACCCAGAGAAGAAAATATTGATGGAAGAAGAATCAAGGCCATCCATTGCCTTGAAGGGAGTAATAAACCTTCTTGCTTGCTGAGTGCCACATTCTGTTTATTTTTGCAAGCACCTGTGCATTTAAAGTCGAAGATGGCACGTCTTTGTAAACACTAATAGAAGTTTTAATTCAGAATCTACCACAAAGGGAAAGTGTCCCTATGGGTACAGAGTAGATATAATTTGTAGCAGAGAGAGTGAGCAAGCGAGCTGAGACAAGATCTTGACAAGCGGAGGATTATTCAGGTTTGGTTTCAGTTCCTTTAGATTCAGCAGAATCCTAATTAATGATACTCAGACATGTCTTTCAACCAGCTCACACTGGCCCAAACCAGCTGAAACCAGCTCCAGGTCTCCAAACTAGACACAGTGGATTCAGGCTCCCTCAGAGCCAGCACATTGGTCTTCTGGCTTTAGGGTGATTTCTTAGGACAAATAAAATTGGACATGACTACAGTTGGGATTCTTTTTCCTACATTTTTCTCAAATAAAAGAAGATGACATAATAACATGTTGGTTGAACCACCAACTTTGTTTTTTTCCAGGTTGTTCTGGAATGGGTTATACTCTTTGGACGAAATAATGGGTTGAAATTAGCTTCAAGTTAAACTATTCCCCTAGTTTACATATAGGCGCTGTATCATTTTTCCATTGTTGCATAGCAAACCTCTCCAAAATACAGTGGCTTAAAATAATTACTTATTTGCTCATAATTCTGTGGGTTGGCAGTCTGGGGTAAAAGGAGTTGGTATGGCTCACAGAGTATTGGCTGGGCTCATTCATGTGTCTGTGGCCTCAGCTCGGATGGCAGAGACCTCTTTCTCCTTGTGCTCTTTCATCCTCAGAAGGTGCACGTACTCCAAGGGAGTGAGAGCAAAAGCTGCAAAGGCCTTTGAGGCTCAAGCTCAGGTCCATGGTGTCACTTAGCCACATTCTGTTGGGCAAAGGAAATCACAAAAGCAGGCCAGGTTCAAGCAGTGAGGAAATAGACTCAACCTCTTTGCGGGGAGAAGCTGCAAAGCACCTATGGCCATTTAAAATCCGCCATAGGAGTTCCCGTCATGGCTCAGTGGTAACAAACCTGGCTAGTATTCATGAGGACATGGGTTCGATCCCTGGCCTTGCTCAGTGGGTTAAGGATTGGCATTGCCGTGAACTGTGGTATAGGTCACAAACGTAGCTCAAATCCTGTGTTGCTATGGTTGTGGTGTAGGCCAGCAGCTGTAGCTCCGATTCGACCCCCAGCCTGGGAACTTCCATATGCTGCAGGTGCAGCCCTAAAAAGACAATGAGTAAGTAAGTAAGTAAGTAAGTAAATAAATAAATAAATAAATGCCATCATGGCTCCAAACCTAAAGGCAACACAGCTCAGCTACAAGAACAGAAAGCTGTGGAAACTGACTTTCCTGTCTTCAAGTCCTGTCCCTGGCTGTGATGATTTTTTTCCCTGGAATTCCCTACATCTCTCTATGCACTAAGCAGGATATTAATAAATCGCTTTGCTACCAAGAAATTAACCGAGCAATGTGGAATCCCCTAGAATGTTTTCAGTTAAAAAAAATAAAATCCTGACTCAGGAAAGTTCTGAAGCAGAAAAATCTGAGGGGCACTTAATTCTGCAGCTTATCAGAAAGAACCCAGATTCCTCCCATTTTTCTGCTTGGCCATTCTTTTTACTCTTTTTTTTTTTTTTTTTTTTTTTTTTTTTTTTTTTGCTATTTCTTGGGCCACTCCCGCAGCATATGGAGGTTCCCGGGCTAGGGGTCGAATCGGAGCCGTAGCCACCGGCCTAAGCCAGAGCCACAGCAATGCCGGATCCGAGCCGCGTCTGCAACCTACACCACAGCTCACGGCAACGCCGGATCGTTAACCCACTGAGCAGGGGCAGGGACCGAACCCGCAACCTCATGCATGGTTCCTAGTCGGATTCGTTAACCACTGCGCCACGAGGGGAACTCCTGCTTGACCATTCTTGATATGTTTTCATTGTTTTTGGCTAGGACGCTTTATATTTGCAAGGTGTCTGACAGAGTTTCAGGCATTATATATAAAGATGTGAAAATGTCTGTCTCCTCTTTGGGTCATTTATTTATTTATTTTAGTGAAGGCATTTCCTCGAAGCCCTGCCAGCAGCCTCTCCCTACGTCTCCCTGATCCCATTATATATTGGATCGGTCAGTGGTAAGGACAGTGGGGTCACCCTGGTTGGCTTAGGTCAGTCAGAACCCATCTCCTGGAGCAGGGAATGGGCCTAGACACCCCTGAAGCCCAAGATCAGGAAGAGGTGAGTGAACATCTGAATTAAACTGGGGTTCTCTCGGGAAAGAGGAAGGGCGAGGCTGTTCAGAGGCAGACCAGACAGTGCTTGCTGCTATGGATTGGGCCTGATGTGTTTGGGGAATTTGCTTTTTCCTTGGGCATGTTGAGGCATAAATGATGGAATTTAAGGGAATGTATTATGTACTTCACAATACAATGGGCAGTGAGGGGAAAAGAAGCAAAGTCCTCACTCTCCAGGTGCTCATATTGAAGTTGAGGAGCTGCTGCATAAACACCTGGAAAAGCCAATCAGCATGAAGAGTCTTGAAATGAAAGCTACTGAGAAGAAATCCTGTAACTCAGGTGCCAGCTGAAGTCACCTTCCTTAGGGAGTTAAATCACATCATATCCAATGTCCCCCTACGACCTCTGGGAAATCCAAAGCACCCTCCCACTCCCTGCCTCTATTTCCATGACCAATTTCAGTGAATTCTGTCCTTGACAAGGTGAAGGGACTTAGGGCCTGTGGTCACATCTGCCTCTGGATTCTTGCTGCCTCTGAACTCTATTGCACTCTGTCTTACATCTTATGGCTGCTTCCCTCTCTTTGTGCAGTGCTGACTCAGATGTATGACCCAACTCCTCCCCTTTGATTTTTTTCCCCTTCCCTGTTCAGGTCAGTCAAAAAAAGTGTGTGTGTGTTTGTGTGTGTGTGTGTGTGTGTGTGTGTGTGTAGAAGACTCAATCCAAGGTTTAACCATGAAGGGGGATTTACGTAAAGCAAAGCAAATACTTTAATATCTAACAGACATTCTTGTTCTTAAAAGGCAGCTATGCTCACCACTACACCACCAATGCCAGACATTCTTGTTCTTAAAAGTAATTCATCTCCTAAGGAATATCTTACCCACCCACTCTTCCCTAGCCCCTACCCTCTGCCTTCATGCCTCACGACCTCCACAATCTTTTCTGTTCTCTCACTCCCAATTCCTATTTATTCTATCCAATGCTGTTTCCCTTTTATTGGTTTGTTCCTTTGTTTCATTGGAAGCCTACTTTTAGGATCCCAAGTATTTTCCTATGCAAAGAGTTACCTCCCTAAGAGACACTCTGGGGTCAGCTGCTAGAAAAGTAAAAATTTCACCTTGACTCAGGCCATTACAGGAGGGAAATCAGAGAAGACCTCATGGAGTGGACCTGGACTTGACCCCGGAACATGGAGCCTACAGGGAAGGAGCACCATGTGACCCAGGGACTGGGAGGGGGCTGAGTGGTAGAAGCTGACCTTTTATATTTATAAACAGTGGGAGATGAGTTTGGATAAGCTTGTGAATAGGAGGTGATGTGACAACTACACAAAATTTCAGAAGCTTGATCCTGTTAGTAATGCATGCTTTTAAAACATTTGGACAGATGAGTCACATGATGTGATTTTATGATTCAGGGGAAGCATTTTGCCAGTGGTGTATGGGTGGGCTCTAAGATAGAAGTCAAAATGTCCATCAGTGCTCATTCTCCCTTACTTTCTTTTATTCTCAGAGCTCCTGCACTTTGGTTGAACACGTGAACACCCATTTGGAGAAATGCCAGGCTTTCTAACAGCTGCGTGTGATCATGTGACTAAATTCTGGAAGGGATGTGTGCCCTGTCAAGGGATGTGCACCCTTATCAAAAGTGTGCCCTGTCAAGGGATGTGCGCCCTTATCAAAAATTATTTTCCGATAAAGGGAAATGGGTCTCCTTAGAAAAACAGCTGATTCTAGGGAAAGGGCAGAAGAAATACAAGATGAGCTTGGGATGTCTTACTATCCAAAAGTAAGGAAGAGCTCTAAGAATGATGGGGGTATGTTAAAAAGACACAGGAACCAGTGAGAAGAGCTCCTTGTAGCCAAATTTTGGACAATTTGAACAACAAAATAAATAATGACAGTAAAGAAAATATAATCCATGGAATAAAAAATAAGCATACAGGAGTGAGTTTGACAGATAAATAATTATTAATGAATAAAATGGGTGGAGGGGAAGAAAAATCTCTTCTTTATAGTAGAATTCCATATACTAAGCATACAAGGAGTAATGGAATTAGAAGAATCACCATTTCATAGCTATCATTGCAGTAGATATTTCAGCAAGAATCAATAGTAGGTGCTAAAACCAGTGGATGAATAAGAAGCAGAATATTTATTTGGTCTCAAAATATCTTCCCACAAGACACTTATTAATTACAAAGGGGGAATGTATTTATGATGGAGAAACTTAGCAGACACTGCATTAACATCACCAATATTGGGACAGACAAGTGTGAAGTGTCTCCTGATAAAGTACACAAAGGACATACCAGTTCTGCAGTATTCTTGCCCTAAATGCACAACTTAAATCTAGTTGTGAAGGAACCTCAGATGCTCTCAAACTGAAAACATTCTACCAAATAAGCGACCCTCACTCTTCAAAAGTATCAGGGTCATGAAAGGCAAAGGACAGAAGAACTGTTCCAGGTTAAAGGAAATGCAAAAGACAGACAAGAAAATGTAATGAGTTATCTTGGATTGGATCCTGGATCAGTAAAAATTTATGTCTTTGGCTATTCTTTAGACAATTATCGGAATTTGGATACAATCTATAAATTGGGCAGTAGTATTACATCAATGTTAATTTCCTCATTTTGATCCTTGTATTGAGGTTATATAAAAGTACGTCCTTGTTTGGAGAACTAGAACACACGGTAGTTATTTAGATGTAAAGGGTAAAGGGGTAAATCATGTCTTTAATTTACTCTCAAATGTTTTGGGGAAAAATTTGTAGCGAGAGGATGAATGATCAAGCAAATATGGTAAAATGTTGACATTTGGAGAATGTGGGTGAAGATTATATGGGAATGCTTTGTAGTATTTTTGCAGCTTTTTTTGCAAGTCTGAAATTATCGTAAAATGAAAAGTTCTTGTTTATGTGTTTTTTAAGGACTGGGCATGAACTCCTCTCTGCCCTCATTCATTTACCTTTCCTGCTGGCTAGGAGATGTTCTTAGAGGGTGGTGACTGTGTGCTATGGATGGTGGTGTCCCTACCAGCCCCGGACAGATTTCTTCTACTCTTATGTGAGAGGGAACTCACCTTCTATCTTGTTGGGCTACTGCATTGGGGAGGGAGCTCTTTGTGATAGTGACATGTCCTGTATCTGACCAATCCCAGCTGGAGGAAGGTGGCTTCTTAGGAGCCTGTTGCACTGGTTTAGTTGTACCTGTTTAGGGCAAGGACCATCAGGTAATGGATAGAGTTGACAAGGACCACTTATTTAGGGAGAACAAGTGAGAGGAAATTAAGAATAAGAGAGCAACTTGAGAATACAGCAGAGTCCTAGAAGCCTCTAGGGGGGGTTTTCCTATTTAAGAAGCAGTGAAAAGAGATTCAAGGGAGAAGAGGCATATTTGGCGGCTGGGGGACTTTCTGGTGACCCCTAATTCACAGCACGGTGGTCACCTCTGTGTAGACCTGGCCTTGATTCCAGGGCCAGTTACCAGGACTACTTGTAATTGTAAGTAAAGTGTGGCCGAGAACTATCCAAGTCCATTTTATGGGGCATATAAGAAGAAAAAATGATCATAATAATAATTACAATAGTGGAGTTTGTGGGACTTCAAGGCCTCTCCAGGAAATCAAACTCAAAAAGCCTCTGGCTAAGATAAGAACTGTCAGACCCTTATCATCCCACCTGTCTCACTGTAATTGTTACAATGTTCCTAAGGACCTCCCCACCCCAGCAACTTGACCTGCTCCTTCCTGCACCCTACTAAGAAAGGTATGTGGCCCCCTCCTCATTGGCTCCCCTTGATCATCCTGGCCTACTCCTTCCTGCCCCTCCCCACTAGAAAAGGCATGTAGCCCACTCCTTCCCCTTCCTCTACAGGGGCAACACATGCCCCCAACCAACCAGCAAGTGTATCAGAAGACTCCATTCTTCCCCAACCAATCAGCAGGTCAACAGGTGTGTGACAAGACCATGCTTTGCACTCTTTTGTCTTTGGGCTATAAAAACAGTCATGACCACGCGCCCAGAGTCGGCTCTCCCTGATTATTAGGAAGTCGACACACTGGGTTAACAGTGTCTCTTGCCTTAATAAACCTGTCTTTTCTACACCTTGGTTTAAATCTGGAAAATTCTTTTTCCACCCTTATGCAGAGACCACAACAGAGTTCCCATTGTGACTCATTGGGTTAAGGACCTGATTGATGTCTCTGTGATTGTGTGGGGTTCAATCCTTGGCCTGGCTCAGTGGGTTAAAGATCTAGCATTGCTTCATCCTGTGGTGTAGACTGCAGCTGCAGCTCTGATTCCACCCCTAGCCCAGGAACTTCCATGTGCCGGAGGTGTGGCCAGAGGGGAAAAAAATACAATAATAATAGAAGTTACCATTTTTTAAAATTGAAGTATTATTGATTTACAATGTTTCAAATGTACAGCAAAGTGATTCAGTGATATATATCTATTTCTATATCTATAACCTTTTCTTTTTCAGATTCTCTTCCATTATAGGTTATTACAAGATATTGAATATTGAATGTAGTTCCCTGGGCTATATAGTAGGTCCTTGTTAGTTATCTATTTTATGCCTAGTAGTGTGTATCTGTTAATCCCAAACTCCTAGTTTATCCCTCTCCCTACCCCGACTCCGAAGCTAACATTTATTGGATCATCACTGTATCCCTGGGACTAGTCAGAATTCTTTGCATGTATCAACTCATTAAATCCTTACCATGACCATATTATTCCCCTTTTAGAGATAAGCAAATGGAAGCAGGAAGAGATTAAGTCAAAAGTCCTTTGCAACTAGCAGACGCAAGCTTCAGATACCGGCAATCTGGCTCTAGATGCACCCTCAAACTTCCAGGGGCAACCCCTTGATCCCCATGTCTCCTGTCCCCTTCCTTCTTCTACTCTCCTTCCAACAGCATTTGATGTCTATGAACTGAAAATGCATGGGCTCCTTCCATTTCGTTGTAGATTTTACACTCCCACATCTTCCTCAGGCAGGGTAGGAGGGGGTGAAGGTTGGGAAGAGCAGCAAGTGTCAGCCTTGACTTATGGGTGGTCTCCCTGATTCATAGGAAGAAAGCCCTGGCCATCTGATGGCAAAAGGGGAAGGGTGGCATGAAAGGGCACTGCTATGCCTTCCTGGGGATGGGATTTCTCTGTGGCTGGTGTGTGTGTGTGTCTGCGGGAGTTGCTCGGAAGAGGTGGAGGTCAGAGTACACTGTGGAATGGAATCCCTGGGTCTGCTGTTGCTCTCAAGTGCCCTTGAACCCTGCCACTCACAGCTGTGAGCTGATGGAGGGAGGACGGAGGGGGGGGCAGTCATAGGAGGTTCTGTCCCTGAGGGTCTCCGATCATTTCTTTCTGTGCTAAAGATCTTTTCCTATTTTAAAAGCACTAGGCAATAAATCCCAGAGCTCCTGAAACAGGAAAAAAAAAAGAGAGAGAGAGGAAAAGAGACTTTGTGAATGTACTTTAAAACCTTGGCCAGGAGACATGCAAACTCATTTAATAACCTTATTCTGGATCTACTTAAATGGAAACAGCCTCCTATATTTTTAGCTGGTGTGTAATCGAAGTAAAAATGAAGGGGGAAATGTGTGTATATTTTTTCCTTTCCTAGTTAGAATAAGAAAGAGTTGCTCATTATCTCTTAACTGAATCTTTGCCTTGGAGAGAGGGGAACACCCACAAGGGCGTCTCAGCCCCTCCCCTGGTCTGGATGGTTTTAAACCCAAGGAGGGAAGCCGAGGAGAGAAGAGAGTGAGGGACAGACAAGCACCAAGGTCTGTAGCCCAAGGGGCCCAGCTCCCAGGTGGCAGAAGTGCTGAAGGTGGACCAGCAGCCTCTGAGGTAAGGGTGCCAATCTCCAAAAGGGCTTTACCTGTAGGAGGGAGGATGGTGCCTAGGTGGGAATGAACTCAAGTGTTCCCCAGCCTGAACACCTAGGCAGTGTAACTAGTCTCTTATCACCTCTATGAGGAGTGAAAACCCAATTAGGAGATATTTCCCAGGACCTAAGTAACTTAGCTGACAGTATACTTGTTTCCCCAACTGGGCGAAGAACAATCTTACCTGGCCAAAAGCAGTCCGTGCTGTAGGGAAATTTCTACCTGGAGTCATAGATTTTTTTACATTAAATGTTTAAGTCTAGCATATTCTCCTCATCTTTAGTTTTTTGTTGGTTTCTTTACAATGTCAAAGGCTTTTTTTTTGTTGTTGTTGTTAATTTATCTGCTTTATCTCACTTAAAAAAAATCCTGAAATGAAACTTTTAGTTGTGGTCGGGGAAACTACGATAATTTTTTTCTGGATGTCATGTCTACCAATTAAGATGTTTGTGAATGTACTTGAAGAGCTTTGAAGTTTATTCAAACATTTAATTTTATTGGTTTTGAGTCTTTTTTTGTAAGAGAACAACCTCTTTTCTCAAAATTCCCATGTTTTTATCCTCACAATGTGGCAAAGACAACTTTTTGAAACATTTCAAGAAATAACAAAAAAAAAAAAAAGTAAAAAGAAGGAGTTCATGTCCTGGCGCAGCAGAAACGAATCCGACTAGGAACCATGAGGTTGTGGGTTCGATCCCTGCCCTTGCTCAGTGGGTCAAGGATCCGGTGTTGCCGTGAGCTATGGTGTAGGTCTCAGATACGGCTCGGATCTGGCATAGCTGTGGCTCTGGTGTAGGCCGGCGGCTACAGCTCTGATTAGACCCCTAGCCTGGGAACCTCCATATGATGTGGATGTGGCCCTAAAAAGCAAAAAAAAAAAAAAAAAAAAAGAAATGATGTGGTAGGCCAGGTTTTGACGGTTTTTTAATTTTTTTTATCTATTTATTTATTTTTGTATTTGGGAGAGAGTGAGAATAGTCACTTAGAAGCACAAAACTTGAGTGCCGATGCAAGCATTAAAGAGAACATGTCCTGACATAAAAATGAGAAACTGCCCACATCTGGACATAGGTTAACCACAGTGCCCAAAGTCCACTGATTCTTAGAGAAGCCAAAGTATTACCAAGGTATCAGGTGACACCTGCTCAGCCAGACTACAGATTGGTGGCTGGCAGAGCACTGGCTTTACATGGGGAAAATCAGTGATTTTTGGCATCTGGGCATTTGTTGGAGACTCAGAGTCAAGGTGTTGGGACAAGGGACTCAGGAGAGAATAGATGGTACCAACATCAGCATCATTTTCCCAAGGAGGAGGGAAAAAACCCCACTTGCCACTCTTTTTACGCAATTTTGAATCCCGCTCTGTCCCCAAGTTTGTGGGCTGCAACTGACTCCTGGAGGAGAGAAAATAGGACAGCAATTCGAATCATCTTGTGGCTTCTGGTTTCCATTCCAGCCCCTTCTGTGGTTTGAAATGAAGGGTAGACTGAGATCTGTTCCCAAGAAGATGCCTGAGGAAATCATGCCCAGACCCAGTGGAAACTCTTGTCCACCCACCGCTCATTCCAGAACCTTGGCTCCTATAGGGCCCGGACACAGACATGAGATCATGGTTTAGGTTCTGTAGCGGCATCTGGAGCCACCAGTCTATGAGCTGATGATGCTAAGGTCTCAGGCCTGATCCCTAGCTGGGAAGGGTCTCTGCTGGGTTTTACCAGAGTAGACTTACTGCTAATGCCAACCAGCTGTCATCTGAATATGTGCTGTTGGTCTCAAAAAGAGACCCAGAGAGGGTGAGTAGAGCAGCCCAAGTCCTTGGAAACTAACAGGAAAAGCTTCTCCTTTTTGATAGAAAACTTTCAAGTGATTTCAATATGTGGAAAACCACATGTTGGACTAAAGAAAGGAACTGCATCTTTTCATCATGTGCCTCTCTTCATTATCATTCAGTTGAAGTAGGGTTTGTCATCAGACGCCCCTCATGCCCACAGGAAATAAGGCTAATTGTATGTAAGGTCATACTTAGTTATTCTGGAGATTGCGTGTTTGGTTTGATGTGGTTTGAGGTCCCTGAATCTTTGCGCTTGTGTTCATTTTATCTTCCCCTGGTGCATGAGCCTATGTGCACTCATGAAAGCAAAAGGAAGGTCTTTTTGTGAGAAAGGGAGTCATTCCTGTGGGGTAAATGAACATCTTTGCCTGATGTTCAGGAAGAGTTTCTAAGGTGCTGAGCACAGAGGCTGGCCCATAATAAAGTGCTTGGAAAATGGTAGCCACCATTCTTCTCACCCATTTGAGCCCTTGCAAGATGGATTAAGATTTGGTTGATAGAAGAAAACAATCACACAAGCCTGTGGTCACCATGAAAAAGTGATTGAGTGCTGAGGCTGGGTTGGGGAACTACATCCTTTATCTTTTTCAGCCTATGGCTCGTGGGGCAGACTTGGTGGAAAGAATTCTTTGAGAGAAGGGGTATTTCATGGCGGTGTGAGGTCTCTACAAGGATTTCTTCAGCACTCACTGGGCGTATTCCACTGAAAGGGAGGGGTGCAGAATGATGCCTGGAACATGACCATATTAAGCCTTATCACATGAAACCAATTTTTCATTCTCAGCCACACACACGCAGTTGTCTCGTGTACCATAGGGTATGCCTGTGCTGAGAGGTCAATGCCACAGAGACTAGAAATAAAAATACTGGTATATACTTGGTTTATCTGGAGATGGATCCAACTGAAACAGTATTGCCTTGTGCATCATACGCACTTGCAAACTGAAGGAGAAAGAGATCAGAGGTGAAACCCATTGCCTAAGGTCTCCAGTCCAGGATGAGTTGAATCAGGGAAATTCCTCAGTTGCGAGAAAACTTGTTCTTCTCGATTGAGTATTTGGGTCAAAAGACCCTGGAGTCACCCAGGGCCAAGGTTGAAGATCACTGGTAGAATAGGCTCACAAGAGTCTGGGGAAGGAGTAAATTTGCTAGGTGACATTTGTGACATCATTGCATCCCTATCTACCCGCTTCCTTTACTTTTCTTCATGGTTGAGTGGTGTCCACCCTGTCATTTGGGGACGGAATATCTTTTTAAGTGATACCACTGGAAATCCAAGATAATACAGTGCTTCTAAAGCCCGAAGCAGCGCTCTTATGTGCTTGTGGTTAACTGTAAGGGCAAGATGAGGTAAGCAGGGAACCAGAAAAAGCCCTAAATTTAAGCAGAAGATCTCTAATGGTGCCTAAGAAATTGGCTGCCACTCTCTTTGGTCTAAGTAGTATATTTTATTCCTGACCAGGGTGTGTGCCCTTCTTTGGATAAAATGAGGTGACACGAAGACTGTCAGCCCTAGGATTAGAGGGGATCCTCTGGAACCAGACTGCCTCCCTTTCCTCTGGTTCAAAGCTTGGTCAGTGTCTGTCCCCAACAGACAGAAGTCTTGGTCTGCTTTGTGTTTTCTTGTGAGGGAGTTTCCCAGACTCTCATGAGCTGTGACCAGAATTTAACCTCCCTATGGGACAAACACTAATTTATTTTTCCGGGGGATCATCCTTGGAACAGCGCAGAGAAGTGTGGACATAGGATTTAGTTATTGAACAATGAATGTTTCACTGAGCACTCAGCATGCCTTGGGTTTCTTTTATTTTCAGAAGAACCCCCCTGTTAAATATGACATGAAGGAGGACACAGGGTCTCTTTTTCACAAGTAGTAATCTTCTCACTGGATTTTTTCACATAAGGCAGTACATACAGCCGAGAGATGAAGAACACAGATAACGGGGAGTGGAAAGAACTGGTGTTGATCCCAGATTGGCTGCTTATTAGCGGTGTGTCCTTAGGCAAGTTACTTAACCTCTTTGAGCACCTGGAACAAAGAATGACATCAATGGACTCCGGGGATTTTGAAGATGAAACAAGAATAATGTTTATAAAGTGTTTGGCACAATACTCATCATCTAATAAACACACATGCAAAAAACCCAGCAACTATTATTATCTAATACATAAAATATTACTTTGGCCAGGACTGTGTTGTAAGGCTGTGGCTAGAGAGATCAACCCAGTTACAGCTACTGTCATCCCTAAGCTTCCAGGGATGTCTGGGCTAGGAACTCACACACATGTCAGTGTTTGGCTGGAAATTAAAGTCACAGGGGTAGATGTGGCCACCAAGAGAGAATGAATAGGGCACAAATGTGGAACCTGGTGACATCTCTGTACCTCTCAGGGCCAAACCAGGGGGAACCATTCATCCAGGTCACGGTCAGCAGGACACACCTCAAAGAGTCTTTCATGAAATAGCAAGAGCAGGCAGCTTCTGCGTCTTAATGTGCCACTGCCCCTCTGCTCCCTACACCACCCACCACCCCTCCTGCAGTCAAAGTTAAAGACAAGTTCAGTCACTGAGACCGAAGCCTATGGACGCATGGTTTCCTGCATGCATATTCCCGGCATGTGAACCCCTTTTGCCTGATACATTCCTACAGCATCTACCCCTCTTTACATGAGAAACTACTCCGCAGCAGAATAATCATCCCCCCTCAGAAATGTATTATCCTGCATTTCTCTGGGTGACGTTTGCTGACATCCCTGCCCCTTCCCCATCCTTGTGGTGCTGGGTCTGTGGTCGCTGTTCAGGAAAGACTTGGTGAAGTCATCCTTTCCTTATGCTGATGCTCCTGCCACATGTCCGAGAGAGAGCCAGAAGCCTTCTCCTCCTGCTCATTATCCTCGACAGAAGTCCTAGGTTGAGGACCTCCCCACTCTCATCTTCTTTCGAGCAATCACCCTGCCCAGGAAAATCTGAGCTCAACATATGGCATTGAGAGGGTGAAATTAGCAAGGACATCTTGCTACACCTCAGGAGGATGGGTTACAGGGAACACTCCTACAAGGGCTTTTGGTGTCTCTCCTATTCTGGGCTTCAAAAACAAACACTGTGAGATCGGGCTGTGTGCAGTCCTGCTGCGGTTTATGGCAAAAGTCCGTGGCTTTTTTTGCATTCTTTTGGAACTTCTTCAGAAAACCATCTGCATTCCATTTATGTCTTGGAGAACAGTGAGCCAATGGCTGGGGCTGGCGGAGGGAGGGTGGGGGTTGGATGACTGCAGTGGGCAGAGAGGTCTGAAGCCTGCCTTTTTAGCTCTATTGTTACCTGGGAAGGGGATTTTGGACAGTGGCAAGTTGGTGATGCTGGTGCATAATGAGACTTTTCTGATCCATCTGTGTGGTTACTGGGGATGGCAGAGTGCCCAGGGGTTAACGGCACAGTTAGCTGACACCATGCGCCTGGGTTTCAATCTGCAATCTACACTCTCATTGCAGAAGCAGGGGCATGTTCATTTTTTGCCTCTGAGCCTGAGCCTCAGTTTCCATCCTAAGAAGTAAGCAGAGAATATGCAAGTGACTGTTTTATCATTAGGCTCAACTTTTAAAGATAGCAGTTGTGAAATACCCTAATCTTTTTTCTTTTCTTTTCTTCTCCTTTCTCTCTCTCTTTCTCTCTCTCTCTCTCTCTCTCTCTCTCTCTCTCTCTCTCTCTCTCTCTCTCTCTCTTTTTTTTAGGGCCACACCTGTGGCATATGGAAATTCAGCCAGGGACTGAACTGGCATCCTCATAGATACTAGTCAGGTTCCTAACCCACTGAGCCACTACTAAAACTCCTAATTTTTATTGTACACCTGCCTTCCAACTCACTCTCCCAGTGCTCCTCACCTGCCCCATCCTCTGGCAAAAATCTCAAGCAGATTCCAGCACCTTTCTGGTCACTTTTAGGGTTGCAAGGAAACCCTTTTGTGAAAGGCAGTTCCGTTCCCGTGTCAGAGCCTCAGTCTCCCATCCAGGCCACTTCTTTTCTTTTCACCCAGTTCAGGCGCATGTGATGCTGGAATCCACAGATGAGGCAGAGGGCAGGAGACTGTGGTTGGCCTGGTGCCTGCCTTTCTCTGGCTACCTGGATGTTTCTGGCTGCTGACTGAGGCAGGGTGGGGGCTCAGAAGAGAAGAGAAAAGGTATTTTTATTCAGCGGAGGAGGCTGTTGTAGTTCTCTGTGTTTATCAGTCGCCCTTGGCCCTTCTTAGGGCAGCTGCTCCCAGTGCTGGCTCCACCCACCCCCTCTTGTGGGAGCCTTTTGTGGGCTCTTCAAACAATCCCCTTCCTACCCTCTGGGCACCTTCTCTGATAGTTTGCCCACTGGGGTCGGGGGGAGCTGGGAGAGTGCACCTTAGCTCTGGTACCCTCTGGGCACCTTCTCTGATAGTTTGCCCACTGGGGCGGGGGGAGCTGGGGGAGTGCACCTTAGCTCTGGCATTATTTCTATGGTGTGGATTTGACCTATGGCAGGACTTACATATCCTTGTCTCCCCAAACTCTGGGTGCAAGCCCCTCCCCCTGTGTCCTCCCTCCAATGTCTGCTATGCCCCTTATTCTAGGCAAACTCCCGTCTCTAAATTCCTCTGGGGAGTTCCCATCGTGGTGCAGTGGTTAACGAATCTGACTAGGAACCATGAGGTTTCGGCTTCAATCCCTGCCCTTGCTCAGTGGGTTAAGGATCTGGCGTTGCCCTGAGCTGTGGTGTAGGTTGCAGACACGGCTCGGATCCCTCGTTGTTGTGGCTCTGGTGTAGGCCGGTGGCTACAGCTCTGATTGGACCCCTAGACTGGAAACCTCCATATGCCGCCGGAGCGGCCCAAGAAATAGCAAAAAAAAGACCAAAAAATAATAAATAAATAAATAAATTAATTAATTAATTAATTCCTCTGGGCAAGAGGCAGGCAGTCTTCCCCTCTGCCTCCTAGTCTCAAGAGCCTTCTATCCCTAGAATGTCTCCAGTAGAGAAGCTTTCTTTAAAATGAGTAGTCATGGAGTTCCCACCGTGGCACAGTGGTTAACGAATCCGACTAGGAACCATGAGGTTGCGGGTTCGATCCCTGCAACCTCTCAGTGGGTTGACAATCTGGCGTTGCCGTGAGCTGTGGTGTAGATTGCAGACTCGGCTCGGATCCTGCGTTGCTGTGGCTCTGGCGTAGGCTGGCAGCTACAGCTCCGATTGGACTCCTAGCTTGGGAACCTCCATATGCCACAGGAGCGGCCCCCAAAATGGCAAAAAGACAAAAAAAATGTGGGGGCACTATCTACCCACTGTCCAAATCACCTGACAACAAGAAATGTCTTGCTGACCATTCCATTACCTCTACAAGGTGTTGGGCCCATGTTCTTAGAATGTAGTAGATGCTTAGAAAAGGTAAGCTATTATTATTACTATTATCAATAATACATGCTTTAGATAATAGAAAGCACCAAGAATGAGGGAGTGGACCAAAGGGTTAACATGAAGAAGAAATTTTCTTCTGTTTAGTTCATAGTGGTGACATGACCTTTGGGTATAATATATAGGACCTCTGCCTAAAGGAGGGGATTGCATAGATATAGTATATACTGAACTCATTTTTTTGTCTTTTTAGGGCTGCAACCTGGACATATGGAGGTTCCCGGGCTAGGGGTCGAATCGGAGCTGTGGCTGCTGACCTACACCACAGCCACAGCAACACAAGATCTGAGCCGCATCTGTGACCTACACCACAGCTCACAGCAATGATGGATCTTTAACCCACTGAGCCGGGCCAGGGATTGAACCTGCGTCCTCACGGATGCTAGTCAGATTCATTTCCAATGAGCCATGATAGGAATTCCTCTTCTTCTTTTTTTTTTTCTTCTGTGCCCAAAGTGTGTGGAAGTTCCCAGGCCACGGATTGCACCCAAGTCACAGCGGTAACCCAAGCCATAGCAGTGACAATGCCGAGTCCTTAACTGCTCAGCCATCAGGAAACTCCCTGAACTCATTTCTTATTTGTATCGGAATGTCGTATCCATGCACAACAGGTACAAGCTTGCAACCAGATGCACCTAAGTTAGAATCCTGATTGTGCTGCTTTCTAGTTGAGCACCTCATGGGAAGGGAGGTTATTTTCAACACCTGGGTACTCACCCAGACTGAGGAGAGTGGCACCAATTTTACAGAGCAGCTCTGAGGCTGAAGTATGATGATTAACGCACCTGGCCAATCCCTGGCACGTAGCAGTAGCTTGACATTTGATATTATTGCAGTGTTATTATCGCTCTTTTTAGTAATAATTCTGCCAGAGCCCTTCAGCCTTGATTTCCTCCACTTCCTGATACTAAATAAACAGTGATTATTAAGAATTAAGGATTTTACACAGTATTAGAATTTGGTTTAATTCTTTTAATGGAATTCTGCTGACTTCAACCACTGGTTTGGAGAAGAGGCAGCATCAGGTGAGGGCATATGGGGGACGTCTAGGATGCTAGCAATATTGATTAAATTCTCTCTGCTGTAAATTATATCTTTGTAACTGGTTTATTTTATTTTACTTCAGCCACACCTGCGGCATGTGGAAAGTCTCAGGCCAGGGATGGAACCTGTGCCACAACAGTGACCCAAGCCTCAGCAGTGACAATGCTGGATCCTTAACCTGCTGAGCCACCACGGAACTCCAGTAACACACCTGTTTTGCCCCTCCCCCATCCCACTCCCTTCTGGTAACTACTAGTTTGTTCTTGGTATCTGTGAATCTGTTTCTGCTTCGTTATATTTATTCATTTGTTTTATATTTTAGATTCCACATATAAGTGAAAACATGCAGTTTTGGTCTCTCTCTGACTTATTTCGCTAAGTATACCTTCCAGGTCAACAATATTCTAGCTCCTAACCTGGGTGGTGGGTCCATGGCTATTGCCTTTGTAACAATTCATTACAACTATATTATTTCTATTGTATGCTCCTTTCAATATTGATATCACCTCTCCCGATTAAAAAAAAGATAAGAAAAGGAAGACATACACTTCCTTTGTGATTAAAAACACAAACCTCAGAACATTTATTGAGCCCTTACTATGTTCTTGGCGTGGTATAAAGTGCTTTTCACACACAATGCAGTCAGGCAGGCACTGTCATTCCCACTTTATGGATGAGCAGCCTTCGTAAGGCTAGGCACCCAGGACCTGCCTGATTCGTCCTTTCAGCACCTTGTAAACAGCCTTGCACAATGGGGAGGGAGAGCCACCCCTTGTGGGACACAGCCACCAAGAAAGAACTGGGCTTCCTGACTTCTTCAGCCTCTGGTACAAATGTTTATGAGCTGGTCACAGAAGCCCATCGACCAGAGGCAGCTCTGCAGATTGGTTTCTGGACGACAACCTGACTGAGGGGTGTCCTGGTGACAGAGGGTCTGTGAGTCAGTGTGAGGCTCACACCAGGTACCTGTGGTCTGCCCTGACTCAGCTTGTCAGTGGTCAAGAATGTGCCACCCCAGATGGGGGCTGGGGGCACTAGAAGAGAGGGGTTCTCCTGCACATGGATGGCGCAGTAGGTCCACACCTCCTGCTGGCGGCAGAGGTGGTGAATATAATGGCCCAGCTCTGGTCTGCATGGTCTGGCCCTACTGACCAACCACCTGTGTGCTGGAGGATTTGAGGCACAAAATGTGATTCTGCTCCTGCCTTGGGGGGTCCCCAAGGGTCCTGTCCTTGAAGGCTTATAGCCTCACCTCACATGGAGACAGGCTGGGTACAAGAGTAACTATAATAACTGTTAGCAGATGCACAGAAGGACCAATACATTTCTTTGAATGCTTACCAGGAGAGCTAGTTTCCAGCTGGGGTGAGGGAGAGGGGTGTGAGAGAAGACTTTGCGGTGAAGGTATTTTTTATTAGAAATTCTGCTCTTTTGATGGTTTGTGGGCAGAGGTGGTGAGTGGGACACCAGCTTGGGGTCTGAGTACAGGCTTGGCCCTTCCTGGCCATGTTCAGGTTGGCATATTCCATCCCTTGAACCTCTGGTTCCTTATTGGTGCCAGGCAGCATGACACTGGGGTGGCCAGAATGGACTCTGGAGCTAGACTGCCCTGGTTCAAATTCTGCCACCCTTGGCCATGTGCTTGGCCATTTGAGGTAGTTAGTCGTGCCCTGGTTTCCCTATCTGTAAGAGTATATTCCATGAAGGGTTGTCGTGATGAATGAATGAAGTTATACATGCGGAATACTTAGAAGAGTGCCTGGCACACAGCTTGTGTTCTACCTGCAGCTACAATTGGTGGTGGTGTTAGTGGGGAAGCTGATATTAGGGTTGTTGTATAGATCAGGGATTAGGGTGAGCAAAGCCTGGCATCTGGTAGGTCCTCAGTATAAGAAGCTGTTCTCTTTGTTATTAAAGGGCAGGTGAAATAAGGAATTAGAAATGAAGAGAGGGGGAGTTCCTGTCGTGGCTCAGTGGATAACGAACCCAACCAGTATCCATGAGGATAAGGGTTTGATCCCTGGCCTTGCTCAGTGGGTTAGGGATCCGGCATTGCCATGAGCTGTGGTGGAGGTCACAGATGAGGCTCGAATCCCACGTTGCTGTGGCTGTGGTATAGGCCAGCAGCTACAGCTCTGATTCAACCCCTAGCCTTGGAACCTCCACATGCTGTAGGTGTGGCCCTAAAAAGATTAAAAAAAAAAAAAAAAAAAAAAAACAGAAAAGAAATGAAGAGAAGGACCTCCCATGGAGTGGGAACAGTGTCAGCAAGGCAGGATGCAGGAATGGGCAATGTATGAAGAAGAAAAAAAAATCTGGCTGGGATCCTCAGGAGATAGAGAATGAAATCTTCCTGATGGCATCTCAGCTTCCTGTAGATTCTTAGAATCCATTAAAAAGGTCAATTTCCATCAGCACATATCGATGGCTTTCTTTTGCATGTTCTTCTGGATGCAGGCCTTCTGGAGTGTCTGCTCCCCGTATCGCCGAGGATGGGTCTCCAGGAGATGTTCTGCTTCCTCCTGGCACTCCTGTTTGGCTCTGTGCTCTTGGTGGCCTCGGCCCCGGCCACTCTCGAGTCTCCTGGCTGCAGCAACAAGGAACAACAGGTCACTGTCAGCCACACCTACAAGATTGATGTGCCCAAGTCTGCCCTGGTCCAGGTGGAGGCTGACCCTCAGCCCCTCAGTGATGATGGGACCTCACTCCTGGCTCCAGGGGAAACTGAGGAACAGAATATCATCTTCAGGCACAACATCCGCCTGCAGACTCCACAGAAGGACTGCAAGCTGGCAGGTAGTGTTCAGGACCTCCTGGCTCGGGTGAAGAAGCTGGAGGAAGAGATGGCAGAGGTGAAGGAGCAGTGTAGTGCCCAGCGGTGCTGCCCACGAGCTGCTGGTGAGCTTACCACCTGGTCTTCATTCAACAAACACCGAATGAACACCTTCCACGTGACAGGTGTTCTGCTAGCCTCGTGAGCACTCCACCTCTCACTTTGGGTTTTCTCTGGGGCGGGGGTGTCATCACTGGCATTAGCTCCAAGGGTTATCTGCAAGTCTGAGCAGGGAGAGACCAGCAACTCTTAAAGGGAGTCTGGACTTGGGTTAATACTTTCAGATGAAAACTTCTGGGCGCAGTTTTACTTGTGGATCCAATCCCTACTGCAAGGGAAAGCAATGGGCTAGAGAGGAAAGACTGACGGCCTTGGAGCTAGACAAGATTGGATCCAAATCCCAATTCTGCCATTCTTTAGCTGTGTGACTTAGCGCAAATTCCTTAAGTTTCCTCAACTGTCCATAGAGGATAATTCTATCAACTAGTCTAGTTCTGAAAACTATAGAAGATGTGCAGAAGATTTCTTGGCCCATTATTCAGCAAATGGTTCACTCTTTTACTGGTAATAAAGTACCATAATTTGACTTTACAAATAGTAAGCACCCCCCATCAGTACTTTCTTCCCAACATAAACTGCCCAGGCTGATCCAAATAATAATGGCATGCATTTTAATGCTTGAAGAAATTGATACCATCGAGAGCACCTCCTATAGGCCAAATCCAGAACTAGGCACTGGGAACATTTCCCAGAATAAAAACAACGTGGAACTGCCTCTGAGGGGTCTCCATATCAAAAGTTTTTAGGAAGGGGAGTTCCCATTGTGGCTCACCAGTCACCAGCCCTCCAGCCCCAGCTCTTTTTTTTCCTCTCCGGCAGGTCTGAGTCACCACTGCAGCGGCCATGGGACTTTCTCCCCGGTCACCTGCAGCTGCCACTGCGAGCAGGGCTGGGAGGGCGCGGACTGCGAGCGGCCCGCCTGCCCCGGGGCGTGCAGCGGCCACGGGCAGTGCGTGGACGGCAGATGCCTGTGTGAACAGCCCTACGTGGGGATCGACTGCGCCTACCCCGCCTGCCCGGAGAACTGCAGCGGGCACGGCGCATGCGTGCGCGGCGTCTGCCAGTGCCACGAGGACTTCACGTCGGAGGATTGCAGCGAGCGCCGCTGCCCGGGTGACTGTAGCGGCCACGGCTTCTGCGACACGGGCGAGTGCTACTGCGAGGAGGGCTTCACCGGCCTCGACTGCTCCCAGGGTGAGAACAGAGACTTGGCCTGAGCTGCCCTTGGCTGCCTCTCTTCTTAACCAGCACCCACAGCCCCCAGGGCACCATTTAACCGTCAGTTAATTACCTTTTGTCCTATGCCAGAGACTCTACCTTTAGGCTACATTAGAATCACTTGGAGGGCGTGTTAAAACAGTTTTCTGGGCCTCCCACGGAGTTTCTGATTCAGCAGGTTTGAGGTGGAGCGGGAGAACTTTTCTAATACGTTCGAGAGTGATGCTGATACTGCTGGTTTGAGAACCGGTAGTCTTTATGTGTTTTCTAGGGCCGCACCCACGGCATATGGAGGTTCCCAGGCTAGGGGTCTAATCGGAGCTGTAGCCGCTGCCCCGCCAGAGCCACAGCAACGCCAGATCCGAGCCGCATCTGAGTGAGACCTACACCACAGCTCACGGCAGCGCCAGATCCTCAACACACTGAGCGAGGCCAGGGATCGAACCTTCAACCTCATGGTTCCTAGTCAGATTCGTTAACCACTGAGCCAGAATGGGAGCTCCTCCAGGACCAGTAGTCTTAACATGACCTAAGCCTGCGTGTTCTCTGCTTGTGGGTGTTGCCGAATTAAGTCTTATGAACCCCACTGTGGCCCTAGCTCCGATAAGGCTTTCTGCCTCTTTGGGGGAGGGTCCGGTTCCAGCAGCTAACAAGGACACTTAAGCTGAGATCCACACAGCACAAACTTCAGGGGCCAAAGAATGGGTAAGAGAAGCAAGAACTAAGTGCACAGGTTGACTGCCCACCTGGCAAGAGAGACTTCACTAGTAAAGACAAAAGGAGTGAGGCTAATGACAGGGAGACATATGCAAGGAAGGGTCGGTGCTTTTTCCCAGCGAGTGGGGAGTCACCCCCTTTTTATCCTTTTGTGGACCTTAAGGACCAGTTGTGGCTGCCTTAGCTGTGTCATTTAATATGCTAATGTAGTAAAATCAACATATAATGAGACTCAGGGTCTGTTGGAGGTCAGAGTCACCATCTTCGCCCCAGCTAGCTCCTGAATTTTTTTTCTTTTCCTCCATTTGTGGCTTCCTTTATCTCTGGCCCCTTTAATTTTTTTTTTTTTTTTTTAATCTTTTCAGGTCTGAGTGGCATACGGAAGTTCCCAGACTAGGATAGAGTCGGAGCTACAGCCACTGGCCTATGCCACAGCCACAGCAATGCCACATCCGAGCTGCATCTGCAACCACAGCTCATGGCAACACCAGATCGTTAACCCACTGATCAAGGCTAGGGATTAAACCCGCCTTCTTATGGATACTGGTTGGGCTCATTACCTCTGAGCCACACTGGGAACTCCTGGACCCTTTAATTTAAAGGTATATATTAACTCCTGATAAAGGTGGGGGCTGGAGGATTTTGAGACTTGGAGCAGCTCTGGCAACATAGGGGGTTGGTGTTAACTCTTAAGCAGATAATAAATAACTTTTGAGGATCCACAGCGGTGCCTCACACAGGCTCTGTATTCTCCACACACACCGTCATAGTGGTCAGTATAAAGTAGGTGCTCAGTGGATGCTACTGGCTATGGTTTCCCACTCTTCTTTCCTCACTGTCTCCACTCCTGTCCTGTTCCTGTTCCGGGTGCAGTGGTTGCCCCCCAGGGCCTGCAGTTGCTCAAGAGCACCGAGGATTCCCTGCTGGTGAGCTGGGAGCCCTCCAGCCAGGTGGACCACTACCTCCTCAGCTACTACCCCCTGGGGAAGGAGCGCTCTGTGAAGCAGATCCAAGTGCCCAAGGAGCAGCACAGCTATGAAATCCTCGGTTTACTGCCTGGAACCAAGTACATTGTCACCCTGCGCAACGTGAAGAAAGAGATTTCTAGCAGCCCACAGCACCTACTCGCCACCACAGGTGAGGAAGCAGCCAGGTGCCCCAGGTTTCCCAGGGGAGGCCCTATTTTAAGCTTTTTCTTATATTGTCCTCACAAGTATTCTTCTGCTCAGGCCATTGCCCTGATTTGGGATTTGAAAAACATAGCTGCTGCAGTCCTAGGTTGGGAAGAAAAGTTTATGTTCTTGTTTCCCTTTCTCTGCTCTGTGATGATTGGGTCCTCTAAGCCAGAGATGCAGCCTGCTGGATTGGGGCTTATGGAGGGGGGGTCTTCTCCATCCCTGATATTAGTGAGATCTGATTGCCCTCCACCCACCTACAAGCAGCCACAGAGGACCCCTGCATCCCCAGGCCCTCACTCAAGGGCATGGTCAAGGTCAAGTTGGCATGGATGGGGGTCTGTGAAGCCACCTGTATCAATGAGATTCATCTCAGCAGGAAAGAGGAGGGAAAAACTGGGTAGTTGAAGGGGGTTTAATGAAGAAGTTGTTTAAAAAGGTATAGGTAGGGTTTGGATGCTGAAACACTCTAAGACCAGCATCCGTGGGAATCCACCCCAGCCTGAAGGAGCAGGGGATGGGAGTTGGTACAGGGGCCCAGAAAAAGCTGTAGGAGGGGGTTGCCTGATGAAGTGCCCTTGGTAGAGGGGTATGGGCAGTCCACTGTGTCTGCACCAGGAGGGTGTAAAGGAGGTCAGTTGCCCACACCCTTTTCCTGTTTTCTAATCTTCTCGTGACTCAAACTGGCTGGACATGACCAGAAACTAGAGGACAAGGGAACGCGGCTAACGCCTTACATAGGAGTCATAATCTGGGTACAGGGCAGAAGAGAGAATAAATCTCGGGGGACACACGGAATCTCCAGAGCACCCCTAAATGCTCCCACAATGTTTGGAAGGGCCAGCATCATTGCTTACTCTTTAGGAATTCTTGTCTCCTTCTGAACATTCGTGTGGCAGTTTAGATCTTCAAGGGTCTGGAAGAACCTAGTTGTTCGAGTGATTCTTTTTCATCCCTCACTCAGCCTATTTTATTGAGCATTTACTATGTGTGGGGCACTGTTCTAGATGCTGATAAAAATGAGCTGTCTGCATCCTTCCCTAAACTCCTGGGGAAAATCCAGGGAGATGCAGGTGGATGGGCCTTTGGCATGCAGTGTCTTTGTAGAAACATCAGGCTACCTGTTCTTTTTGGGGATGAGGATAGAGCGGGGTAGGGATGGCTCAGTGTTGGAAGGAGCCTTGAGGGCCTTACCTTCCTGGGAGCACACTCTGTGATTGCCTTTGTCAACACCCCCCAGCCACAGACCCCTCAGAACACATTGAACAAGTTTGATTATTGAGTATTGCAGTTTGGGAGCTTCAGTAAGACAGGGTTAGAAAGGACTGGAATAGCATTGGGGCTTTTCTTAGGTGATTTGGGGAAAGAGTTAAGGAAGTGGGGATTTGCTTTGCGATTCCACACTGTCAGGAACTGGGGGTAACCCTATGTTTGGGGAATCTTATCTAGGAAGAGGGTGAACTAGAGGGAGGCTAAGGGTGTTGTTGGTAAAGAAGGAATGGTCTCTCTTACGAGTCAGGAGGGAGGATGTTTAGTCATTTGTGTGATTTGGACAATGTTTGGTTCGTGTTTTTTTTTTCTTTCTTTTTTTTTTTTTTTGTTCTCTTTGCCATTTCTTGGGCCGCTCCTGTGGCATATGGAGGTTCCCAGGCTAGGGGTCTAATTGGAGCTGTAGCCACCGGCCTATACCACAGCCACAGCAATGCGGGATCCGCGCCACATCTGCAACCTACACCACAGCTCACGTCAACACCAGATCCTTAACCCACTGAGCAAGGCCAGGGATTGAACCCGTAACCTCATGGTTCCTAGTTGGATCCGTTAACTACTGTGCCACGACGGGAACTCCTTGGTTCCTGTTTTGCCTGTGTGTGGACATGACCTTGGAATGGACTTGTTTTGTCTTAATCTGTCATGGACACAGAGCGTGCTGTTTGAGGTTGATATTATGTGAAACTGCTGATGTTCAACAGAACACGCAGGCCAACCCACCGTGACATCTGGGCCAGCTCCCTGTGTGGGGCTGCTTTTCTCTCCCCCCATTTTTGTCTGTGGCTGCCTCTGCCTTCAGACAGGACAGTGTGAAGAGCAGAGATGTCTGTTCTGAGAGTCTGAACCATCCCTCCTGGCTTCTTGCTGACGGGACTTGTCATCCTGAGGCTGTGAAGCCGTCTTTCTGTCTAATCTGATTCAAGTGAAACCCATTCTGGTTTGCTCCTCAGGGGAGCCTCAGCCCACGAGACACTTATCCCCATAATAATCTTGAACGTTTTCATTAAGTTCCTGCTTTTCCACTTGCGAGCCATGTAGGACCCCTTCTGGAATCTTTGAATCACTTTCATTATTTGCCTCTTGACCTGGTCCCTCAAGGAATTCTCCTCTTTGAGGGAAGAAGCTGGGGGCTGGCAGGTGGAAGCCAGCACATGGGAGGAAGTCCTTCAGAGAAAAGGCTCTGTAATGGAGTTCCCCTCGTGGCTCAGCAGTGACGAACCTGACTAGGATCCATGAGGACATGGGTTTGATCCCTGGCCTTGCTCATTGTTAAAGGATCCAGCATTGCTGTGAGCTGTGGTGTAGGCTGCAGATGCGGCTTGGATCTGGCATTGCTGTGGCTGTGGTGTAGGCTGGCAGCTGTAGCTCCCATTCAACCCCTAGCCTGGAAACCACCATATGCCTCAGGTGCAGCCCTAAAAAGACCAAAAAAAAAAAAAAAAAAAAAAAAAGCAAAGAAAAGGCCTCATGAGGCTCTTTATCCATAACAGAGGGAATCAGAGACCTTCAGAGCTGTGGGACCTTGAGAGCACTGAGTTCACTGAGTTCACCCCTTGCCTGCTGCACGAGGTCCCTGTCCTGTGTCCGTGATCAGGGGTCATTCAGGCTGGTGGGAACCCCTTTGGAACCAAGGCACTGGAGATGAGGAAGGGGGCGAGGCTGAGGGGGCTTGTCTTTTCTGTCCCAAGCTTCAGGCCAAGGTGACATCGGCCTAGAATATGGCCTTTGGAATTCAAAGGTCCCCTAGAGACTTCAGTCCCTGTTCCAACAACACTGGAAATTTCTTCCCACAGTGCCACATTAGCGATCCACTCTTTTAAATAATCATTACATTTTCTTTTTTGTTTTTCTGAATGGAGGGTTGAACATTTAGCTATTGATGCTGTACTATGAATAAATATGCATAGTAACTCACCTCCTTCATGAGATGGTCAGGTGTGGCCACTAAGGACACCAGGCAGCTGGTGGAGGTGCTAAAGAATTTGAGAGAAGAGAAAGGAGCTATGATTTGGGAGACTGAGGAAGGAGCTGTTTGTATTATCAGTTAGACTCCAGAAAATTTGAAGTGCGTTTCCCAGGTGCTCCATGAAGGGGCCTTGAGCATCTCATCCTGGGGCTGAGTCTCTGAGGGAAGGGGCTCTCAGAGAACAAGTGTTTAGTTCAGAGGGAGTGACCCTTGGCCCAGAGGGCTGGATGGCTGGCCCCCTAGGAAGTGAAGTTCTGGGCTTGGCCACAGCAGTGTGGATGGGGAGGGCTGCAGAGCGTGCAGGGGGAGGCGGTGGCTGGGGAAGAGGCTTTCCCAGAAAATAGACTGCCCCCCATGGACAGTGTGAAAAGCAATAGTTATTTGCTACCTGAGTAGTCCTACGGCACCTGTCAAGGACTGGGCCATGGGAATGAAGCCTACTCTCTGTATGTCAAGAAAGGAAGCTGACGTGGTAGCCAGTGGCCTGTTCCAAACTTGCAGGCCTCTGCTCTTCCCTGCCTGCTCTCACCCTCCCTGACCTCTGCCCTAGATCTTGCTGTGCTTGGCACCGCCTGGGTGACAGATGAGACTGAGAACTCCCTCGACGTGGAGTGGGAGAACCCCTCAACGGAAGTGGATTACTACAAGCTGCAGTATGGCCCCCTGATAGGCCAAGAGGTGGCCGAGGTCACCGTGCCCAAGAGCAGTGACCCCAAGAGCCGATATGACATCACAGGTCAGAACCGACCCTGGGGATGTGGGGTGTTTGCTGTGCATGCTGAGGTGACGACAGCGTGTGTGGAGGGCATCGGCATCTGTACCGCTCAAGTGTGCACAGCGGGTCCTGGGGCCTTAGGAATCAGTTGACCCTGACCCTGGGAGCTCCCAGGGCTAAACTCGCTCTGGGAGCCTGTGGACTCTGCTCCAGCCTCCCAGTGCTGACTCTGGAATCTTGGAGCACCCGGGTGACAGGTTCCACATCCTAAATCTTCTCCCAGGTCAGCTAACCCTCTGGAAGCCCCTTTCTGTGTCTCAGGTGGATTTGATGGCACACAGACATTCCTTTTGGAAGAACCTTGTGTGTTGGGGGGGAGGGAGAGGGAGGGGGGAGAGAAAGAAAGAGAGAAAAGGAGAAGATGAAGGAGGAAGAAGAAGAGGAGGAGGAGGAGAGGGGAGGAGGAAAGAGGGAGAGGGGAGGGAGAGACTGAGAAGCTGGTTGGCTGAGGTTGGTGTGTTTGGCACTATATGTGGAAGGAGTTGAGCTAGGAGCCCTGAGGTGGGGGCTCCTTGACCCAGGTGACCGAGCTAACACTGCAAGCGCTGGAAATCAGATGGCTGCAAAGAAAACAGAGCCACACAGGGCTGGGTTATGTTTTGTGACACCTGAAGCTTATCCAATTTTCAGAGCCCTCTTTAAGAAAAGTAATACACAATTATGAAGACCCAGTTTGGCACATGGCCTTGGAAGGGGCCGGTGCAGGTGAGGCGCCCTGAGGCTTTTTGGCTCCACGGTGAGTCCTCCTCTGGGGCCTTGTCCTGCCATCCACTGCCTGAGTTCTGTCTCATGAGGTCATCTTGGGGTTCTCAGTGTTTTGCAGGGTGAACGATAATGTGTGTGCCTCCTACAGGCTGCTCTTTGCCTGCATTTTGCCACCACAGTCTGAAAATTTGTGTCACGGAGAACAATCATGCGCTGGCCCTGAGCCACGACAAACAAAAAAAGAGAGACAAAAAGAAAAAAAAGGAAAGGAAAGCAAAGGAAAAAAAAAAAAAGAAAAGAAAGGGGAAAATTAGGTTAATGCAAAGCAAAAGAAGCTTTTCAGAGAAAAGGATTATTGGAAGCAGAAAAACTCTTGGGCTGTGAATAAAATTGGAAAATTAGTGTCCAGTGGTCCAAGGAGGGACCAGGAGTTCCATCAGCTCCATCTCATCCCCTCGGGCCTGCCCCCCCATGACAATTACACCCCTCCGTGATGCCCGGTGCTCCAGTGGTCCTGCAGCTCTTTATCTCCCTTAGACAGATTACAGTCTTGAGGCAAGAAGCACAGCCCCTCCCCTCTCCGACACAGGAGGAAGCCCGGGGAAGAGCAGTGCTAGGGACCAACGGTCTGGAGCCTGCACTCACCCCCAGCACCGGTTGCTTGTTTCCAGGTCTGCAGCCGGGGACGGAGTATAAGATCACAGTTGTCCCCATGAGGGGGGACCTCGAGGGCAAGCCAATTCTCCTGAATGGCAGGACAGGTAAGAACCATGTGGAGGCGCTAGGAATGTATCTCATGGTTGCACTCTGATATTTTTCCTGGCTGACTCCTCTTAGGATAATAATTCTGGGATTTGTGTGTAGAGAGAGCCTATCTCTTTGTGACTGATATCTTTTGGAGGCCAGGAGAAGGAAAGGAAACTCGTTATATTTCACATTTTTCTTGCCATTGAAAAATCTCTGCCGGGATCTTGGAGTCAAGGGGAAAGGCCATTTCTACCATCTTTCTGCTTTTTTTTTTTTTTTTTTTTTTTTTTTTTTGTCTTTTTGCTATTTCTTGGGCCGCTCTCGCGGCATATGGAGGTTCCCAGGCTAGGGGTCGAATCGGAGCTGTAGCCGCCAGCCTACACCAGAGCCACAGCAATGCAGGATCCGAGCCGTGTCTGCAACCTACACCACAGCTCACGGCAACGCCAGATCGTTAACCCACTGAGCAAGGGCAGGGATTGAACCTGCAACCTCATGGTTCCTAGTCGGATTCATTAACCACTGCGCCACGACGGGAACTCCTCTGCTTATTTTAATAGCTTCAATCACTGGGTTGTTTTTTAAGACATTGTCTTGGATCTAGGCACACAGCTTCATATTCCCTAAGACAGGTGATTTATAACTTTTTTCTTGTCATTTCCGTATTTTTTTTTTTTTCAGGGCTGCAAGTGCGGCATATGGAAGTTCCCAGGAGGAGAGGGGTCAAACTGGATCTGCAGCTGCTGGCCTACACCACAGCCACAGCAGCGTGGGATCTGAGCCAGGTCTGCAACCTACATCACAGGTGCCAGATCCTTAACCCACTGAACGAGACCAGGAATTGAACCTACATCCTCATGGATACTAGTTGGGTTAGTAACTTGCTGAACCACAACGGGAACTCCTTATTCCTATATTTCTTTTGCTGACAAACACACTCAGGGATTTTGCTCTAAAGTGTCAAAAGATATTAAAGACTTTCATGTGGGAGTAGCAGTATATTTTTCATCTGCGGATGGGGAAAATAAATAGTGACAAACGTTGCTATACATCAGGAGCATTTGATAGTAAGTTAATAATTTATTCATCAGAAAAAGAAACTGAAATCATTGTAGCTGAATATGCAAGATATCCTGTGTAATTTTTAGTTTGCAGGCAATGCTTGAGCTCCCACTGAGTTGCGAGCCTCTTGTAATCCCTCTGTGCTCCTGACAGCTGATGTTGGGAGATGGTGATCTAGAACAAAAGGCTACCGGGCAGAGGCTGATCCTTGCAGCCAGCAAAGAAGGGGATCTTCGAATTCTGAGACTTCTTTGAAAAGCTTTGTAGTTCTTTGCAGTTCATTCCTGGCAGTAGCTGGTGAGGTGGTGAGAATAAGGTTGAGATGGTACAAGAATTGAATTCACCATGCAATGCAGACTGTGCAGCCTGCCTGAATGGTGGACTAGTGAACCACGTTAATGAGTTGGAAGATGGTACTCCTTCCTTGCTTCCAGTGGCTTTCTCTCTCTCTCTCTTTTTCATTGCTTTTTAGGGCCACACCCGCGGCGTAAGGAGGTTCCCCGACTAGGGGTCTAATTGGAGCTACAGCTGCCAGCCTATGCCACAGCCATAGCGACACAGGATCCGAGCCACATCTGTGTCCTATACCACAGCTCACAGCCCTGCCTGATCCTTAACCCACTGATCGAGGTCAGGGATCGAACCTGCAACCTCCTGATTCCTAGTCGGATTCGTTTCTGCTGCACCACGGCTGGAACTCCCTGGTGGCTTTCTCTTCAGCTGTGAATTCATTGAGAGCTTCCCAGATGCCAGCCATTATACTAAGTGCTTCTCATGAATTATCTCATTTCGTTCTTATCCTAATCCTATGTTGTAGGTCTTATCATTATTTCTAAGTCACATATAAGAAAACTGATACTTGGAGAAGTTAAGCTCAAGATTGCGCAGCCAGGGGAATTCCATCGTGACTCAGTGGATTGAGAACCTGGCATAGTCTCTGTGAGGATGTGGGTTCGATCCCTGGCTTCTCTCAATGAGTTAAGGATCCAGTGTTGGCACAAGTTGTGGTGTAGGCCTCAGCTGCAGCAGCTCTGATTCGACCCCTAGCAAAGGAAAAAAAAAAAAAATAAAAAAAAAAAAAAGATTGCTCAGCCAGGAAATGACAGGGCCAAGATTTGAACCCCGGATGTCCACTTTGGTGGATGCAAAACTGAAATGCCTCCTACTTTGATTTTCCTGTCCATTATTTCTGGTTAATTTTCATCCTGTTTACTCCCTAATTAAAAAGATTTCTGTGACCCCTCATTGCCTTTGGATAAATAGAACTATAGAACTATTTTATCTTGACCTCTGTGGGACCCTTCAACTTGGGCCATTATTGTTCTCGAAACTTCCCAACAGGAAGCCTTTCTGCAACTGGACTGTTCTCCGGGTTCCCTAACACAGATGGCTTATTTCTACCTTGTGGGTTTGTTTGTATTGTTACTGCTGCCTAAAAAATTCTCTGGTTATCTCTAGCTATCCATTCATTCAGTTCAACAGACAGTAATTTCAGAGTACCCTTGAGCCCTAGAGACATAGTCCCAGTAGATACTTCCAAAGGTGATGAGCCTTGGTCCCTGTCCTTCAGGGGCTCACAGCAGTAATATCGCTCATCCTTCCAGGGTCACCTCCCATGTTAGCCACTCCCCTGAGTCCTTCTAGGACCGTATTAAGTGACAGCATCTTTGCCCCTGAATTCCTAGAGCATTTAATCACATACGGCCTTGACTTGCTAGTTAACCTTTCAAGTATATTATCCCAACTGGAAGATGAGCATTTAAGAACTATTTTTATTGTCAATTATATTCTAAAAAGCAGAATGGGATATTTTATCGGATTGCAAATAAAGTTGTGTTCTGTGTCTTAGCAACATGAAGAAAAAAAGACGCAATAATTGCTAAGGTCAGGAAACACTTTCAAACCTGGCTAGACTGTTAATTAATACAGGGGGGAAAAAAAGAATCTTTTCTCCAGATGTTTTGTATTTCATGAGTTGGAAAAACACACTGGACTATAAGAGCAGCATCAGCATGTAACTGGGAGGAAATGGCACAGTTCAGGTATTTTCCATTTAACAAGTCACTCAGTGGAACTAATACCATGAAAGAGAAAGGGTCATTTGAAAATCTTCACCCTGTAAACACACTCACAGTGCACGGAAACGCCTGCTGGAAGGGTGAGGCTTTAGAAACAAGTCAGCTTCCAGAGAAGCAAGCACAGCCAGGCCAGTGTCTCTAGACATGTCCCTGGACCCCTCCATCAGGCCCTCCCAGCCACTCACATCAGAGGACAAGAGAGGGGGTCCCCCATCGAAGAAGTGACGCTATCATTTTTTCCTTCCTTTCTCCATCTGTAAAATGAAAGGTTGGACTAAATGAGTTTTAAGTCTGTTCTCTTGTTTTTCTTTTCTTTTTTTTATGATTATGATGCTTTTAATAATGTCTATGATTCATTCCTTTCCACAGTGAGTCTAAAACAAAGGACTACTCGCTTTGTTATAATCTCACAGATGCTCACATCCAACAGAGCATATGGCCTGGCGTATTCACTTGTTCACAGTTTTCTCAGAACTTCTCCTCTTAGGCTATGCTATGAGATAGAATTTTGGGTAACTCTTTTCCTTTTCACTTTTTTTTTCTCCTTATAGCCACCCCTGTGGCATATGGAAGTTCCCAGGCTTGGGGTTGAATCAGAGCCGCAACTGTGACCTATGCTGCCGCTTGTGGCAACACTGGATTCTTAATCCCTGAGTGAGACCAGGGATTGATCTCACATCCTCACAGAGACATCTGATCCTTAACTCACTGCGCCACAATGGGAACTCCATCCTTTTCACTTTTTATTGCTTCCAAATGTAGCGCTTCATTTGAAATCGCCCAGCCCCTAAAACTTTGCTTCTCCACCTCCTTCATGTTTCAAGGTGAGCTCCTGTCAACATTCCAAACTCCTGTCTCTCATAGCCACCCCTATACATACATCCAGTAGCCGAAAAAATAATGATCTCTACCCCCTGAGGACTCACTGTGTTCTAGGTACTGTGAGAGGGGCTTCATACGCATCATCTTTGGTCCTTACGATAGCTTTGTAAGCATTATTATTCCCATTTTGCAGATGAGAAAATTGAAGCCTACAGAGTTTAGGAGATTCAGAATAAATTAGTGAAGGGCATTTGAATTTAGGTGTGCTTTCCAGAAGCAAAGCTAGAAGACAGCATGAAGGTGGGTTTATCTCTCGAGCACATTCTCTATAAATGGTGCCTTTTGAATAATTTCCTTGCCACAATGAAAAGCAGTAGAGAAGACCTGAGCAGGCATAGCTTCTGTTGTCCACAGGTACCTCTTCTATGAACCCACCTTCAAACCAGCGGCATAGGCCCTGTCCCCCGTCCCGTCTCTCAAGCCCTGGTGGTGTCATTTTCTACTCTGACACCTGGTTGACTCACACGTGTCTGTCGTGACTGGAGAAGGTTGTCCATCATGCCTGTGGCCCTGAGTTGGAGTGTGGGCCTGTGCTGTGGGGTGTGTCAGCACAGACCAAGGACAGCCATACCCTACCCAGCCCTGTGGTGAGTCTTGTTATAAAGTGGAATAAACTTTCCTCATGTGCCTAGAGCGCTTGATTAGCCTCTTCTGTATCCTTAAACTTGTAAGTTAGTTCTCCTAGGGCTCACCTTTGTTCTCATACATGTGCTCAAAAGTGAGTCCTACCTGTCAAGCCTTATAAGTTTTGTTTTTTTTTTTTTTTTTGAGCCACATCTGTGGCATATGGAAGTTCCCAGCCTAGGGGTTGAATCGGAGCTCCAGATTCAGGCCTACACCATAGCCGTAGCAACGCAGGATCTGAGCCATATCTACAGCCTACACCGTAGCTCACGGCAACACCAGATCCTTAAACCCACTGAGCAAGGTCAGGGATTGAACCCGCATTTTCATGGATACTAGTTGGGTTCGTTACCACTGAACCACAATGGGAAGTCCATAAGTCATATTTTAAATCTTCCTAACCCTGAATGGCCCTGAGAAAGGTCCCACCAGGGCTGCTAGCATCTAGCAGGTATGAAGTTGCAGCCCGCGGAGGGAGTTGGGGCCAGTGTGGAGGGCCTGTCTCTTAATCGAGGCTGCTGCCGTGACTCATCTAGGATTTGGCCAGTTGCTGCAGCCACTAAAAGGCTTCGTTGCATGGAAAAAACTGTTTATGATCCCCACATTGCTTCTTGGCAGAAAGGGAGGTTTTGGTCCTGCTAAGCTGGCTTCTGCCAACAGTGTGGCCTAGTGTGGGGGGTCCCATCACTGAGGCTTCCCTCCTCCATCTGTATGCTGGCATCTGATTCCCATCCTGAAATTTATCAAGTAGAAGAGCCTCCTTCTGGCTGAAGTTGTTGTTGTTGTTGTTGTTGTTGTTAGCGAATTGAGAGAAAGAGCGTAGGAGTCCTGAGTTCCAGACTGGTCCAGCTTCTCCCTGGCTTTATGAGTTTGGAGAAGTCACATCTCCTCTTTGGGCTGGAGCTCTGTAATTCTGATGCGGTGTGATTCTCTTTTTCCTTCCTGCCTTCCTCCTCTTCCTAACCAAGATACCTTCTCCCAGTTCTCCTTTCCTGAGGGCTCTGGGACTCCTGGGAGGAAAAGGAGCTTCAGGGCTGGTTCCTCCATCCACGCATGTGGATGTGATGCATCTTGAGGGGGTGCACCACACAGGCAGCCCTGTCCCTAAAAAGCCACGGGCCTGTGCCGTGGGTCCTGGCGGCCATGGTAGCAGGCATTGATCGGGAGCAGGGAGAGGCGGTGGGAGGCACTTCTGGGATGGTGGGTTGAACAGCTGCAGGTCACGTTGGAGAGGATGAAGACCAAGGACTTCAAGGGGCAGGACTGTCCGGGTGTTCCCCCATCCTCATTTGTCCAGTCTGAATGTCCGTGTTCCTAGTTCAGCACTCATGTCCCCAGGCTGACATCTCCTCTCTCCCTTCCCGCCCTGTCATGTGCAGATTCATACTTTGTACTGAAAGGGGCAACGGGGTGAAGAGGGAGTCCTGTCTCTTGCTGTGCACACTTTCTCCCAAGCATCCTCTGCTTGAGCCCCCAGAGGCTCAGGACCTGGTCGTGTTGGTGTCTGTGTTCTGACTGTGCTGCCCTTTTATCCCTAGAGACCCACCTGCCGGGCCATGTGGGGTATGCCAGCCCCTGTCTCCCAGAGGCAACAGTCCAGGACCGTTTCCTCTCTCTTAATGTTACTCCACGTTCCAGCCTACTAGTGCTGCCGGATTTCAGATTGCAGGACGTTTTCAGATCATACTTTATTTCATTTGCAATTTATTATTCTCATCCTCAGCAGTCGTCGTCATAGTTCCATAAGAAAAGGCCGATGGTAGTGCCACTTAGCCAGTAGTGCTATAAAGTGGAGGAGGGTAGTCTTTGGTAGGTAGGACTGGGTTCACATCTTGGCTTTATCAATTCATATGTCCGAAAGCAAACTCTTGGTCCCATTCCTCTTCCGGACCTCGACTGCAAGCTCTGCCCTCCCTCAGATCTCCCCATCTCGTAAATGGCCACCTCATTCTGCACATTGCTCAAGACCCAAACCAACATGTTGTGATAGCCTTCCTCAAATTCATCAGCAGATTCTGGCAGTGCTTTCTTTGAAATCTCCCCAGACCACCCTTTCTCATGTCTTTCATCTCCCATGGCTGTCCCTATTCCTGTCATCTCCACATAAACTGCTCTAGCAGCCTCCTACCTGACCTTCACTCTCCAGCAGCCAGAGGGATCCTTTTATAACACAAGTCAGATCATGCCCTTCTGTGAAAACCCCTCAGAAGCTTCTCATCTCATTCGGTGCAAAAGCCAAGTCATTACAATGACTTTCAAAGCCGTCTTCTTGCCCCTCCGCCTCACTGGCCTCGCCTCCAGCCCCTCGACCCCCTCACTTACTCTGTCCAGATGTCCTGGCCTCCTGCTCTTCCCTGCACACATGGAGCAAGTCCCTTGAACTTGCTTCTCCCTCTGCCTGGAATGAGGTTCCCCAGATTGCACATAGCCTTCTGCCTCATTTCATTTCAGTCTTTGCCCAGATATTACTTTCTCACTAATATAGATCTTTCCTGATCTTTTTTTTTCTCAAATCACAGATATTTTTTGTTCATCATTTTCTAGTTCCTTTACCTCATCCTGTTGGGCTTCCCAGTGCTATCACTACGTGTTTATTAACAGCTCCACTAGGAGAATGTGAGCTCCGTGTAGAGAATATTTATGCTCTTCATAGCTTATATTAGTTTCCTAGGACCGCTGTAACCAAGTTCCAAAAACTGGGTGGCTTAAAGTGGAAATTGATCGTCTCCTGGTTGTGGAAGCTTGAAGTCTGAGATCAGGGTGTCAGCAGGGCCACGATCTCTCTGACAGCTCAAGGGGAGAATCCTTCCTTGACTCTTCCAGCTTCTGGTATTTGTTGATAGTCCTTGGCATTCCCCGACTTACTGAGGAAGCACTGCAGTCACATGGCCGTCTGCTCCCTGTGTGTCTTCGTCTTGTCTTCCCTCCGTATGTGTCTGTCTGTGTCCACATTTTCCCCTTTCATAAGGACAGCAGTCATATTGCATCAGGTCCACCCTAATGGCCTCATTTTTAACTTGATTATCTTTAGAAATACGGTTTAACTCTAAACACTGCTGAATCTCTAGCACCAAGTAGGCACTCAGTGATTTTTTAAAGAATGAGCCAGTGACTACCATTTACTCTCTGTGTGACCTTGGCCAAATTATCTAATCTGAGTCTTGCATATAGTCAGTGATCTAAAAGTGGTAATCATTATTAATTTTTTAAACCAGTACGTGGAGGATCTGCCAAATACCTTATGCTGTTACCATGAGGTCTGGTTAAAAAACGTGTGAAAAGCACCTGGCACTTAATAGGTGCTCAATAAATGGCAGTCTCTGCTGATGGAAGCTATTTCATTTCCTTGCACACAAATAAAACACAGCCATTGTGCTCAGGAAAGGTGCACTGTAGTTAATGTTCAAGAATGCAGCTATGTAAAATTGTAACATAGCTGGAAAACCTTTGGCCAAGAGAACTAGAGCAACATAGGAGAACTAGGAAGAAAAATGCTTAGACTTCTGGGAGTAAGAGGCTGTTTTATGTGTCTTTACCCAAAGGATACCAATCTGTATGCAAGGAGGTTTCTCAGGGCAAGCTGTGTTGTGTGCAGCATCTTTATCAAGTGACCTTGATGAATGCAGACAGATGGCTCACTTATTAAGTTTGCAAATGGGAAAAAGCCGGAATGGAAAGTGGGCATGTTAGATAAAAGATCAAATTATAAGTGAAAGACTAAATCCATTAGATAAAATATAATGAGGATAAATAGTGGGTCCAGGACATATATCATATGCCTAAAATGGGGAAGATATGGCTTGCTATGCAGGTTCTCAACCTTTGATGGACATCAGAATCACCTGTGGAGAGATTTGCTTACTTGTTTTTTAGATAGAGATGTCAGGGCTTATCTAAGACCTTCTGAAGCAGACATTCTGGGTAGGTATCCAATACTTAGTAGGTATCCAATGCTGACAAAAGTTAAGATCCCCTGGGTTAACAAGGAGCATATATGAAAAAACAGGGATTTTCTGAGGCTGTGGGCTGAGGATATGTTATTGGGGGGTAAATTGTTTGGGACATGGAGGGCATTTTGTTCTGGGTTGGTCCTTCCAGAGTATAAACTCTGCATGGGCAGGAATTTCTTATTGTTCTGTTAATTGTTGACTCCTGAGCACCATTGCATTCTGTGGCATAGGATGGATGCTCAGTGAACTGTTGAATGAATGAACTAAGCTTTGGGAATTTTTCTCCAAAAAGGGGAAGACAGGAGTATGTCTAGATGTAAGTGTCAAGTGTAGAGACTATACATTGGAAGTTGGAAATTTGAAACTATAAGTTGATAGTATAATATGATTTAATACTTTTTTTATAAGTTGGAAGCTGGGAATTAGATAATATAGGTTTATGATGTAATATGGTATAATGGTTTTTAATTTATAAGTCCATTCATTAGAGAGGTGTAGCTGTTTTCATAAGAGAACGAGGAAGAAGAATGAACTATTCCTGAATGCTTGCTGGATTGTCTCGTGGAAGAGGAACTAGGTGTATTCTCTATGCCCACTGAGGGTAGACATACTTGAAGGAGTTATAGTTCAAGTGGCCGCACTTGAAGGAGTTTTCTCTAATGTGATCATTGGTATGAAAGCAAAAGTCCCTCTGGAAGGGCTTTCTCGGCTGGGCATTCAAGCAGAGGCCACTTGGCCACCTGTCACACACGATGGTGGGAGCCTCTTGCATTGCACGGACTATGGACCCAAGGCATCCAGATGAACTAGATCTTGAAACGTCTGTGATCTCAACCAGCCAGATGCCTTTAATTTTTCTTTCCTGTGTGTTTTTATAAAGAAATCGATAGTCCAACCAATGTAGTCACTGATCAAGTGACAGAAGACACAGCGGTGGTGTCCTGGGACCCAGTCCGGGCTGTCATTGATAAGTATGTGGTGCGCTACATCTCTGCTGATGGGGAGACTAAGGACACAGCGGTACCCAAGGAGCAGAGCAGCACTGTCCTGACGGGCCTGAAGCCTGGAGAGGCTTATGAAGTCTACGTGTGGGCCGAGAGGGGCAGCCAGGAAAGCAAGAAGGCCGACACCAACGCCCTCACAGGTAATGCGAGAATGGGAGCCTTATTTCATTTTCACTCTCTCTCATCTCCACATAAATAGGTTTCTCTGTGGCAGGGAGATGATTGAGTTTTTTTTGACTACGCCTGCAGCATGTGGACGTTCCCTGGGTCAGGGATCGAACCACACCACAGCAGTGACCTAAGCCGCTGCAGTGACAATGCCAGATCCTTAATCCACTGCACCGCAAAGGAACTCCAGGAAGATTGACATTTGAATCAGGAGGCCAATGGCCACCTAGCATCAGCTCTTTTGTTTGCAGGTGTAGCGGAGGGGCTTGCAAAAGCAATGTCAGATTTCATAATTACGATTTTTTTTCCTTTGAACCTCAAGCCGAAGAGACCGTCCTTTTTATTTGATATAGGAGGTCATACTTTTTGGGTTGGAATTCCATATGCAAATCCCTCCAAATTAGTGGACCACTTTATTTATTTATTTATTTATTTATTTATTGTCTTTTGTCTTTTTAGGGCTGCATCTTCGGCAAATGGACATTCCCAGGCTAGGGGTTGAATCAGAGCTGCAGCTGCCAGCCTACTCCTCAGCCATAGCAATGCGGGATCTGAGCCACATCTACAACCTACTCCACAGCTCAAGATAACACCTGATCCTTAACCCACTGAGCAAGGCCAGGGATTGAACCTGCAACCTCATGGTTACTAGTCAGGTTCGTTAACCACTGAGCCATGACGGGAATTCCCTGGACTACTTTCTAATTTTCATGTTTTTGGGTGTTAAAACTCAAAACATTTGGCCGATAGTGACCTGAAGGCTTATCTTTGTTTGCAGTGAGTATATGTCATGTTGCTCGTAATCTGGGGCTCTCAGACCATGGAAATGGTTTGCTTTCTGAGTTGATATTTAGCAAATGTCCCAATTCTGACTTTAAGCTTCCAGAGTAAGGGCTCCCGTACTCCATCCAGTTGTTCTGCTCAGCTCGGGCCTGCAGATGTCCTGAGGCCTCACAGGGTGTATCTGAGACATTCCTTCTACTTACACCCTCCTCTGGCACTGTTCCTGAGTTCACAGAAGCCTAATCCGGGAGTTTGCTTGAGGTTCCGGACGCTTGACAGGCATCGTAGAAAAGGATTCATGTGGAGTTCCCGTTGTGGCGCAGCTGAAATGAACCCAACTGGTAACCATGAGGTTGAGGGTTCAATCCCTGGCCTTGCTCAGTGGGTTAAGGATCCAGCACTGCTGTGAGCTGTGGTATAGGTTAAAGATGCCGTTCTGATCCCACATTGCTGTGGCTGTGGTGTGGCAGTTGTGGCTCCGATTCGACCCCTAGCCTAGGACTCTCCATATGCTGTGGATGCTGCCCTAAAAAGCAAAAAAAAGAAAAAGAAAAAGAAAAAGGATTTGTGTGTTGAGTGGCCTCTGTTTGGGACATAGTATAGAGACTCTTAGAGAAGCTGATGATTAGTTAGGAATGTGGTTTCAGAAACTTGACTGTCCACGTCTTATTTTTATTTTTATTTATGGTCTTTTTTTTAGGGCTGCACCCAGGCCATATGGAGGTTCTCAGGCTAGGGGTCAAATTAGAGCTACAGCTGCTGGCCTGCACCACAGCCCAGCAACTCGGGATCTGAGCCGTGTCTGCGACATACACCACAGCTCATGGCAATGCCGGATCCTTAACCCACCGAGAGAGCCCAGGGATTGAACCCACATCCTCATGGATTCTAGTCAGGCTTGTTACCACTGAGCCACACCGGGAACTCTGACTGTCCATGTTTTATGCTCAGCTCAGCCATTCACTGGCTGAGTGATTTGGGGCAAGTTACTTCACCTCTCTTCCTCACATTCTTGTCTGTAAAATGGGGCATATGAATGTCTACATCACTGGGTTAGTGCGAGAGTTACCTGAGTTAATTCAGGTGGGTGCCTGACATGGAGAGCACTGCCTAAGTGAGAGTCATGCTTATTTCTTAAAATGTGTCTTAGTCTGCTCGGGCTGCCATAGCAGAATACCATAGACTGAATGGCTTAAGACAGCAGAAATTTATTTCCCCCAGTTCTGGAGCCTGGGAAGTCTCATGATCTAGGTGCAGGAACCCTCTTCTTGGCTTACAGATGACCGCCTTCTTCCTTACATGATGGAGAGAGCAGGCTCTGGTCTCTTCTTCTTAGGAGGCACTAATGCCATCGAGAGGGGGATGAAGATGCCCCATCCTCATCATCTCGTCTAAACCTAATGACCGTCCAGAGGTCCCACCTCTCCGTACTATCAACTTGAGGTGTAAGGCTTCACAACTGTGAATTGGGAGAGGACATGAGCATTCAGTCCATGGAAATGTTCATCTGCATTTGGCCTTGAGAGGTCAAGGTCAGAGCCTCCTGGGGCCAGGTGGACCTTGTCTTCTCCAGGGGAAGGAGAAGCGGAGAGGAAGGATGGTGAGATCTAGATTTGCTTAAAGTCACGGTCGGAAAACCTTCTGTAAGGGAGTAAATGTTTTCAGCTTTGGGGGCCATACGTTCCCTGTTGAAACTACCCAACTCTGCTATTGAAATGAGACAACAGCCACTGGCAGTATGTAAAGGAACTGGCATGGCTGTGTTCCAAATAAAACTTGGCTCATAAAAATAGTCAGTGGGTCAGATTTGGCCCCATTACTATGTCCTGGTTTATATTACACATGGCCTCCCATTTACTAGGATTTTGGAAGTTGTGAAAAGAAAGAGCCTGGGAGTTAGTCTTTTTCAGACAGTGGAAGTTGGAATAGAGGAGAGGCTTCCTCTCTTGTAGGCGAGGGTGGTGAGAGCACCCCAGATCATGGTGAGCCACTGGGGTGTGGTATTGCCATGGTGTAAGGCATGGAGCAAGGCTCTGGAGGTACACAAGTGAAAGACATATTTCATGCTTGTATGGTGCTCATATACTCTGGATAGAGAAGACAAGTGAAGAAGATAAAATGCAGTGAGTTATGTTCTATTGCAAACAAATAACCCTGGAACTATGGGCACCTGAAAAAAGGGTACGTACCACAGCCTGGGGTGGGAGAGGGTTATGGCAGCCTGAAGGAAGAGGTGATGCCTAGACGGAGCTTAGATGGATGGGTGGCCATTAGCAGTGGGGGCAGCCCGTTCAGAGATGTGGGAATATGATGGCTGGTTTTCTGTCATGTCTTAATATGCACTTATCTTGCTGATGTTATCTTTGTGGTGTTTATGGTGGGCAGGTCAGTGAGGGGGGCGGAGTAGGGGAGGATGAGGCTGGAGCATTGACACCAGCTCAGAATCCCAGGATAAACTGTCCTTGCATGTCAGCTGTCCATGATGCATTCTGAACTCTGTGCTCCTTCTAGCAAGTTCTCCCTTGGTCATGCATCTCACTGAGCTGGCCTGTGTTTTTTTTTTTTATTTTTTTTGTCCTTTTAGGACCGCCCTCACGGTATATGGAGGTTCCCAGGCTAGAGGTTGAATCGGAGCTGTAGACGCTGGCCTACACAGCCATAGCAATGATGAATCTGAGTTGCATCTGTGACCTACACCACAGCTCATGGCAACGGCAGATCCTTAACCCACTGAGCAAGGCCAGGGATCGAACCCACAACCTCATGGATACTAGTTGGGTTCGTTAACTGCTGAGCCACAACAGGAACTCTGACAGTGAGCAGGTTTGAAATGTAGCTGCCATCACAAAAAGCTTGGCCTTTTAAGGAGGTGGTTTTTGAAACAGGTTAATAAAGGCATGCTCATCATTGCACCTAACTCCTTGGGTTTTTTGACTTTTTAAAGGTTTACATTCTGACAGTAATATTTCATATCTCAAGTGGCATGTGTAATAACAGAGAACTCATATTTAAGCATTTATGCAATATCTCATTTACTGTTTGCCATAAGTAAATGAGGTAGTTACTGATATTTCCTTCTTTGTTGAGATGGGGAGATCAAGACTTAAATAAAGTTTGTCCAAAGTTAACAACCAAGAAGCAGAGGGTCCAAGTTTTAATCCAGTTCAACTGCATGGAAATTCAGGCAGATTCTGCAAGTAGAATTATTTTTATCAGCCTAGACCACAAATATTTTTTCTTTAAAAGCCTCCCAGTTCTCTGGCCTTGGACATAATGTTTTATGTGGAAAGAGCTGACAGCTCCTACTTCTGGGATATTTTTCTTCCAAAAGAAAATACTAGAACTGATGCAAAGATTTATTGAAGTGTAGTTGCTTTCAGGCACAAGGAGTCAGAAACTAAAATGGCATATTAATTTAAATCCAGGGTGAAGGAGAAATTTGGATATGAACACTAATTCTTTTTCTCCAAAGGCCACTTGTGGAAAAAGATTATAGAGTTGAGACTTTATGTTGGCTTTATCTGAAAACCCTACTTCTCATTAAATGCAAATAGCTCATTCTTGGTCATTTCAGACCACTTGCTTAATTAAACCCTGAAATTATCCCAACCATTGGCATATGACAGACTCTGAAATTTGTTGAGGTCATCACTTTGGGTTGTTTATGGGTTGGCCTTTCATGAATTAGAGGGCTGGCAGATGCTACAGTCTTTCATCTCTCTTGAAGAAATCGATAGCCCCAAAAACCTGGTGACCGACCTGGTGACAGAGAACACGGCCACCGTCTCCTGGGACCCAGTGCAGGCCGACATCGACAGGTACCTGGTGCGCTACACCTCTGCTGACGGAGACACCAGGGAGGTGCCAGTGGGGAAGGAGAAGAGCAGCACCATCCTGACGGGCCTGAGGCCGGGCATGGAGTACACGGTCCACGTGTGGGCCCAGAAGGGGGACCGGGAGAGTGGGAAGGCTGACACCACAGCCCCGACAGGTAACAGGAGAAATATGGTATATTGGAATCAAATTTTGAGGGTGTAGCTTGGGTGTGCATGATGCCAAAAGATGAGGCTTGGGTTGAGAGATTTTGCAAAGAAAATCCTAAAGATCAAAAAAGGCAGTGAATGGGGGTTCCCATTATGGCACAGCAAAAACAAATCCAAGTAGTATTCATGAGGATGAGGTTCAATCCCTGGCCTCTCTCAGTGGGTCAGGGATCCGGTGTTGCTCTGGCTGTGACGTAGGCCAGCAGCTGTAGCTCCGATTGGACCCCTGGCCTGGGAACTTCCATATGCCTCTGGTGCGGCGCTAAAAAGCAAACAGAACTAAACAAAACGTTGAATTCTAGTGTGATCTCAAGGTGCTGCTCTCCCCTGACAGCAATAGCTGCTCCTGGGGCCACGCAACCCACTGAAAGACAGAAGTGAAGTTGTGCAGTGGCCAGGTTTTTATCAGGCTCAGCAAAGACACTGATGGGTCTGGCCATTGCAATCTTGTGATAATGGTTTTAGAATGATTGTTTGGGAAGTAGCTCTTGATAAAATGATAGATACCCTGACATCATGGCAGATGTTGAGTTGATGGCTTTGATGTGCCCTAACGTTGCTAAGAAGACATTGGTCTTCCCACATTTTAGGGAGAGGAAAGCTGAGAAACTATGTCAAGTTTATCATGAGTAGTCTCTTGAAGTGGAGAACGGGGGTCACTTTCTCCCTCACCTCCCACCAGCAACTCTGGATGGGAATGCCATTGCCTTGTGCTAAGAGGGCTCTAGGAGATGAAAGTCAAGGTGACAGGGTTGTGGGTGTCTCTTACATGTTCAAAGCTTAAGTTTTCCTAAACCTTTTCTTAAAGAAATTGACAGCCCCAAAAACCTGGTGACCAACCAGGTGACAGAGAACACAGCCACCGTCTCCTGGGACCCGGTGCAGGCCGTCATCGACAGGTACCTGGTGCGCTACACCGCTGCTGACGGAGACACCAGGGAGGTGCCAGTGGGGAAGGAGAAGAGCAGCACCGTCCTGACGGGCCTGAGGCCGGGCATGGAGTACACGGTCCACGTGTGGGCCCAGAAGGGGGACCGGGAAAGCGGGAAGGCTGACACCATGGCCCCGACAGGTAATGGAGCATGCATTGTCAGTGGGTCATTGCTTAGTCTAGGTTGCTTTTCCTTCTCTGACCTTGGCAGAAAGGGAGGCTTAAGGATGAGCAGGCTGGTGTCCTTGCACAGTACAGGCATCCTTGCTTCCATGGAAAGTCTCCTCTTTCTTCCAATGCACAGCTTGTCTTGCTCAGATAAGACCAAAATTTGGTCTTTAAACATTGACATTATTGCTCACTGACCTTCATTCTCTGCCCATGCACCTGCCTAACACCTAAAGGTGTCACCTTCATAAGGAATAAATATGAAGAAAGCAGAAGTAACTCTCATGCTGAGGGATGCTTGATTCAGAATCGACTTTTTTTTTTTTCCCCACCTCACCTGTTTAAACCCTGTGATGCTTATTTTTGTTTCTGCCCTTTGGATGAATGTTTTAGGCAGAAATAATACCAATGTTTTATATCTAGTTACTTTTAGCCCCCAACATATGTCATTCTGATAATTAAGATGTCTACATCCCTGTAATTGTATGTCATTCAAAGTTAAACCTGCTTCTCTCCATCAGCTTGGGCCATTTGCAGGTTAACCTCGTGCCATGGAAAGGGCCATGCTCGGCTTCTCTTTTATTTCCCTTCTGTTCTTCAAGCGCTGTCCTTCCGGAGTACTAACTAGAGTATCTTACCCATTTGTGTTTGGTACAGCTGGGAGTGAGGGAGGTCAGGGGTCAGGAGGAGGAGAGGTGGGGGTCTTGCTCGAAGGTAACAGTCACAGCTGGCTGGGGTCTGTCATGGGGCCTGACTAGGGTTAAAGCTCATTTTTCCCTCCTGGAACACTTGGGTTCTTCAGGACACCTCATCTGTCCTCTTTTCCTCAGATCTTTCCCTCTAATGATCCTGTGGGCACATGCACCTCTCCTATTTGTCCCTAATGCCCCTTCCTCTCCCCGCACTGACCCCTCCTTCTGGGGTCATCTCACGCCTCAGGCGACCCTCTTAGACATCTTCCAGAACAATCCTAGATGGGCTCTCCTTTCCTCAGCCCCCGTCTGGTCCATGGGGAACACACATGGCTCCTTTGTCCACGCAACTGGCTGTATAGTTCTTTTTCAATGCTGTAGCCTCTCTCGTTGCTCTGCAGCAGGGCAACCAGCCAGTTTCTCACAGCTATTTCGGGCACATGTCACACACCAGCCCATGGTGTTCCCCAAGCTTTGGGCAGGGTTTCTCAACCTTGACACAGTTGATGTTGTGGATAAATCTTTGATGCAGGGGTCTGACTTATGCATGGAGGATGTTTAGCAGCATCCCTGGCCTCTACTCATTAGGTACCAGGAGCCCCCCATTCCCACACTGAACTGAGACCACCAAAGATGTCTCCAGACATTGCTGATCACCCCTAGTTGAGAACCATTGCTCTGGAGTATACTTAAGCAGATCTGTTAGGGATCCCATTGCAACTGCTCATTCGAGGCTTGGCTCTTACCCATGGGACTCAAGGTGTAACTCTTTCCAAAGAAATCTACTCTTTAAGTCCCACCTGTTTGTACCTCTTTCATAGTCTGGAGTTGGTTGGTCAAGCAAGGGCCATAAAACTCTTGGTCTCATCTTGGCTGTGGGCCCTTGGTTTGGAATATAGATACCAGTTTTCTCAGAGTCACAGCCTAAGCCAAGATAAGAATAGTCCCACATTGCACATGTGTGATAGGACCTTAGAGTAATGGCTTTTGAAGTGAACTACAGGCATACCTCAGAGATATTTTGGGTAGGTTTCCCTGCAATAGAGTGAATATTACAATGAAGAAGGTCACATGAATTTTGTTTTCCAGTGCATATAAAATTTATGTTTACACTGTACTGTAAACATGACTTATTGCACCGTAAGAAGTGTGCAATAACATTGTTCTAAAAAAGGTATATTGCTTATTTTAAAAATACTTTATTGCCAAAAAATGCTAATCATCGTGTGAATCTTCAGCGAATTATAGTAACATTGAAGATCACTGATCATCATAACAAAAACCATAATACTGAGAAAGTTTGAAATATTATGAGAATTACCAAAACACAACATAGACACAAAGTGAGAAAATGTTGGAAGATTGGTACCAACAGACTTGTTGGATACAGAGTTGCCACAAACCTTCACTTTGTAAACAGCGCAGTATCTGTGATGCACAGTAAAACAAAGCACATAGAACTATAAGTTGGAACAAAGAAGCATTATTATTTTCATGGTAAATACATTTTTTTTTCTTTTTTTTGTCTTTTGTCTTTTTTGTTGTTGTTGTTGTTGCTATTTCTTGGGCCGCTCCCGCGGCATATGGAGGTTCCCAGGCTAGGGGTTGAATCGGAGCTGTAGCCAACGGCCTACACCAGAGCCACAGCAACGCGGGATCCGAGCCGCGTCTGCAACCTACACCACAGCTCACGGCAACGCCGGATCGTTAACCCACTGAGCAAGGGCAGGGACCGAACCCGCAACCTCATGGTTCCTAGTCGGATTCGTTAACCACTGCGCCATGACGGGAACTCCAGTAAATACATTTTTTAACACCTTCTCTCTGTGTGGTATGAAGGAACATAATCTTGCACATTCATAAACTACCAGCAAACGGAGATCACTTAAAATAGCTTATGATCATTGGACATCCACTCTGTGCCAGGAATTGTCATAAGGGGCATGTTATTAACTCAGATACCACTCAGGGCAATTCTAAAGAATATACATGAATATTATCTCCCCCCTGCTTTTTTTTGTTCGCTTTAAACACTATAATACTTTAGTAGTTTCAAGGCCTCTTTGCTACCTGACATTTTTTTGTCCTGGTTTTCAGAACAACCTGGAGAGGTATGTATAATAACTATTAAAAACTCCATTTTGCAAAAGTGAAGTGACTTGCCCAAAGGCACAAAACAAGCTAGTCATTTACCAAAGTAGATGCATACGTGAACAGCAGTGCCTGAAGGAACCTTCCAAGTCCATCCAGACTAAAGCCCAGATTTACAAGTGAAGAAACAGGCCCAGCCAGGGCCATGACTCTCTGCCTCCAGGTCTTCTACTCTTTCTGCTGTCCTGTGCTGCCTCCCTGAGAATCTACAGGTCCAGATGTGGAAAGAGGTCTCCATCCATGAAACAACTGAAAACTGACATATGAGAGAGAAAAATTATGAGAACAGGGAGCTGGCTCACCACCAGCAACAAGTCCACACGATCTCACTCTGTTAATAGTGTTTATTGATCATCCTTTTCCTTTCAGACCTTGACAGCCCCAAAAACCTGGTGACCACCCAGGTGACAGAGAACACAGCCACCGTCTCCTGGGACCCGGTGCAGGCCGTCATCGACAGGTACCTGGTGCGCTACACCGCTGCTGACGGAGACACCAGGGAGGTGCCAGTGGGGAAGGAGCAGAGCAGCACCGTCCTGACGGGCCTGAGGCCAGGCGTGGAGTACACGGTCCACGTGTGGGCCCAGAAGGGGGACCGGGAGAGCGGGAAGGCCGACACCACGGCCCTGACAGGTAATGGAGCATCATTCTTCTGGAATGTAAGGCCTGTCCTGCTAAGCCTGTGGCTGGTCAAGTTCTGCTTTCCTGCTCTGACACTGGCAGAATTGATGATGTGTGGAAAAGCAGGATAGTACATTTCTGTCAAACCACAGGCCATCCCTCACTTCCTTTTTACATATTATATCAAAATAAGGAGCTCATAATTTGGCCTCATACTTTGATCTTGTAAAGATAAATGATGCTTGGTTTTATGTACCCACTGTTCTTCTCCAATTGTGTATTTTCTTTGTCATCAGTCATTTCATGTTTCTTCTTGAAAGGGGAAAAAAAATAGAAACCACATGTTAGGTCTGTGAACTAAGTACTTTAGGGAAATGGTTTTTGCTATAATCTCTTTGGAACAAGGAAGTGTTATCGCTTTCCTAGTGGATAAATCCTCATTTTTGTTTGTTTGTTTGTTTGTTTGTTTTGATTTCCTTTCTAGGGCTGTGCCCATGGCATATGGAAGTTCCCAGGCAAGGGGGTCAAATTGGAGCTGTAGCCACCAGCCTGCACCACAGCAACGCCAGATCCAAGCCACGTCTGTGACCTACACCACAGCTCATGGCAACGCCAGATCCTTCACCCACTGAGCAAGGCCAGGGATCGAACCCACAACCTCATGAGTCATTTCCACCGAGTCACAAAGGGAATTCTGATAAATCCTCTTTTGAGTACTCTGTGCTTTGTTTTGAGGATCCAAATATTGTACTTTTATATAATAGCAGTTCTTAATTTTTTAAGCTCTCCCGTCTCTCTTTCTTAAAGAACAAACTTATTGAATTGTAACTTTCATACTATAAAATTCACCCTTTTAAAGTGTACAGTTCAGTGGTTTGTAGTATATTCACAGATTTGCGCAGCCATCATCACCATGTCATTCAGAATATGTTCATCACTCTAAAACCAAACCTGTACCCATTAGCAGTCATTCCTCATCCCTGCTTTCTCCAGCCTTTGGAAACCACTGCTTTCTGTCTCTAGAGATTTCTGTATTTTGGACATTCATGTCAATAGGTTCATCTGAAATGTGGCCTTTTGTGACTAGCTTCCTTTACTAAGCGTAGTATTTTCCAGGTTTATCCATGTTGTAGCTTCTGTCAATACTTCATTTTATTGCCAAATAATACATGGATCTAATACATTTTGTTTATCAGTTTGTCACTTAATGAGCATTAGGATTGTTTCCACTTTGGGGCTGTGGTGAACGATGATGCTGTGAGCATCTGTGTACACATTTTTGTGTGGACATAGGCTCTCAGTTTTTTTGGCTATATGTCTAGGAGTGGAATTGCTGGGTTACATAGTAACTCCGTGTTTAACTTTTGGAGAAACTGCCAAATTGTTTCCAGAATGGTGGCACTATTTTACATTCCTATCAGCCGTGCCTGAGAATTATATTCCTCCTTTGGTTGGTACTCAGAGGAATTTGTTGAAGTGGGCAGGGCAGGAGTCAGTATCCCCATTTGACAGTTGAGAAACCTCAAGTACAGAGAAGTGAGTGGTTTCTATAAGTCACCAAGTTAGCTGATGATTCATGGAGTAAGAGTTCTGGAATATTCATGGGACACCATGATATATTAAAATCTATTAGTCAAGGCCCACATTTTACAAATGAGGAGTCGAGACGCAGCCAGAGGCAGCAGAGTTGCCCAGGGCCACCCCTGGCTGATGGTGGAGCTGGGCCTAGAACCCTGGTCTCCTGGTTCCAGCCCAGGGCTCTGTCTGCCCCTCTGCTCTGCTGCTCTGGGCTGGGATGGAAATAGCTCCGCTGACTCTGGAGCCAGTGCCCATTCTACTGTCCTGTGCTGCCTCCTTGAGGACCAAAGAGTCCGGCTATGGCAAGAAGATCTATATCCATGAATCAACTGAAAATCCTCAGAGGAGATGGAAAAGCGTTAGAACCGAGACTGCCTCTTCCCCGGCATCAAGACCGAAAGATCTCAATCTGTTAATAGTGTTTATTGATCATCCTTTTCCTTTCAGACCTTGACAGCCCCAAAAACCTGGTGACCACCCAGGTGACAGAGAACACAGCCACCGTCTCCTGGGACCCGGTGCAGGCCGTCATCGACAGGTACCTGGTGCGCTACACCGCTGCTGACGGAGACACCAGGGAGGTGCCAGTGGGGAAGGAGCAGAGCAGCACCGTCCTGACGGGCCTGAGGCCAGGCGTGGAGTACACGGTCCACGTGTGGGCCCAGAAGGGGGACCGGGAGAGCGGGAAGGCCGACACCACGGCCCCGACAGGTAATGGAGCATCATTCTTCTGGAATGTAAGGCCTGTCCTGCTAAGCCTGTGGCTGGTCAAGTTCTGCTTTCCTGCTCTGACACTGGCAGAATTGATGATGTGTGGAAGAGCAGGGTGGTGTTCTTTCATAATAGACTGCATACCCCATCCCTCACTTCCCTTGGACTGGCTTCTTGACAAGTCACGTGCACCTGGCAGCCATGGTTTTGCTATGACTGCTCCTCTGAGCGCATGACTCTTTTGTTGCCAATGGTGTTGAGAGTCTTCTGTAGAGTTTGTGATTGGAAACTGGAAAGGAAAATCAAATATGGTTAATATTAAGAATAGTATGTTCAGGAGTTCCCATCGGGGTGCAGCGGAAACGAATCCCACTAGGAACCATGATGTTGCGGGTTTGATCCCTGACCTTGCTCAGTGGGTTAAGGATCTGGCTTTGCTTTGATCTGTGGTGTAGGCTGGCAGCTCCCATTAGATCCCTAGCCTGGGACCTGCATATGCCGTGGATGTGGCCTTAAAAAAAAGACAAAAAAGACCAAAAAAAAAAATGTTCAAAATTCAACTTCAAAAAAGTAGACTTTATATCCACCAGATCCAGTAGATGTGTGTGGTTTACTTTCCTGCTTTCATATGATAATTCTAATTTTGAGGATGAAAATAACATTTATGTTATATTCTTTTCTTTAACTGATGTACAGTTGATTTACAATATTGTATAGTTTCAGGTCTGAAGTTCTAGGTATAATCTCATCTTATTGTGAAAGAGATGTGTGATTATATTTCTGTACAGTGGTTTAGCCAGCAAAGCAGCATTACAGGTGAATCTGTGATATGCTAAAGGATATTAAACCAGGTTTTACTTTTGCTGATGCATTTAACAATATGTATTGGGCATATTTCCATGGGCCCTGCTCTCTACTAGACCGTGGGGACCCCCAGGGAAATAGAATATGGCCTTCTTCCTCTGGGAGCTCACATTTGCATCTGGCCAGTAGAATCTTCTGGTCTGCAGTGGGAGTTCTTCCTTGACATGATGCTAGAAATAAAATGATGAGCTGCTTGTGAGCAGAGACCATGTCTTCTTCAATTGGACCCTGTGCACTGCCTGGCATCGTGCCTTGTACACAGTGGGCATTTGATATATGCTTATAAATGAATAAAGACATTTGTCTTGCTAAACTCTTGGTAGAGGAAATAATGTAGATGCTCAGATTTTGGTCTCCTGTGCTTTCTCCTTGAGGGGTCAAAGTCTGCCTGGGGAGAGGTGATGTATGTCCATGAGCAGTTAGAGTGTGAAGATGGAAAAACCGAATGTGAAAGGGTGTCCCCTCAAGCAAAATGGTCATGAGCTTCTGCACTGTATGGCCTATTAATAGTGCATATTTGGAGTTCCTACCATGATATTGTGGGCTAAGAATCTGACTTGCAGTGGCTGAGGTTGCTGCAGAGGTATGGGTTTGATCCCCAGCCTGGCAAAGTGGGTTAAAGAATCCAGTGTTGCCATGGCTGCAGTGTAGGTTGCAGCTGTGGTTCAGATTTAGTTCCTGGCCCTGGAATTTCCATATGCCGAGGGTGTGGCCATAAATAAAATGGTTCATAATGATCAGCATTTTTCCTTTCAGACATTGACAGCCCCAAAAACCTGGTGACCACCCAAGTGACAGAGAACACAGCCACCGTCTCCTGGGATCCGGTGCAGGCTGTCATCGATAGGTACCTGGTGCGGTACACCTCTGCTGACGGAGACACCAGGGAGGTGCCAGTGGGGAAGGAGCAGAGCAGCACCGTCCTGACGGGCCTGAGGCCGGGTGTGGAGTACACGGTCCACGTGTGGGCCCAGAAGGGGGACCGGGAGAGCAGGAAGGCCGACACCACAGCTCCGACAGGTAATGGAGCATCATTCTTCCGGAATGTAAGGCCTGTCCTGCTAAGCCTGTGGCTGGTCAAGTTCTGTTTTCCTGCTCTGACACTGGCAGAATTGATGATGTGTGGAAGAGCAGGGTGGTGTTTCTTCATAATAGAAATACACAGTGGCATTTGACATATGCTTATAAATGAATAAAGAATCTGACTGCAGTGGCTCGGGTTGCTGCAGAGGTATGGGTTTGATCCCCAGCCCAGCAAAGTGGGTTAAAGAATCCATTATGGCCACAGCTGCAGTGTAGGTTGCAGCTGTGGTTCAGATTTAGTTCCTGGCCCTGGAACTTCCATATGCTGAGGGTGTGGTCATTAAAGAAATAGTGAATAGCGTATTCTCAACATTTTTCCTTTCAGACATTGACAGCCCCAAAAACCTGGTGACCACCCAGGTGACAGAGAACACGGCCACCGTCTCCTGGGACCCCGTGCAGGCTGTCATCGACAGGTATCTGGTGCGCTACACCTCTGCTGACGGAGACACCAGGGAGGTGCCAGTGGGGAAGGAGCAGAGCAGCACCGTCCTGACGGGCCTGAGGCCAGGCGTGGAGTACACGGTCCACGTGTGGGCCCAGAAGGGGGACCGGGAGAGCAGGAAGGCCGACACCATGGCCCCGACAGGTAACAGGAGGGAAGAGGAAAACAAACTAGGGTTATCCCTGTGGGCTGGTCTACTGCTGCTGAGTTATGGCACTGTTGCTGAGTTATGGCACTGCTGCTTTGGGGCCTGTGGCCTCAGGGACTGTGGGCTGTTTTGAGAGTTTGCTGTAAACAAAACAAAACAAAATTGGCCTAAAGAAAGAACTAAGCATTATAACAGGCTCAGTAATGAGCAGTCCTATGAATCCTTAAAACTCCTTTCCGAAGCCTGTGTTTTTAATCACTGTGCCTCTCAGTTATAGGAAATTATAGGGAATAAGATAAAACCAATATAAAATGCTTAAAAACACTGGGTTAAAGTACTGTTTTGTGGCAACCGATTTTATGTAGGTTTGACTTGAGAGATGGAGTTTAGTCTAAAGGAACAAATGTTACCCTTGGCAGCTGGAGCTCTGTGTTCATTTCAACAGGCAGCTAAATGTTAACGTACATTTTCTAAGTGCCAGGCTTAGGATGCAGTGGTAAACAGAACAGATAGGCTTCCTACTCTCTTAAGGCCAGTGTGAAAGATAGACAACAAGCAAACATCTGTAACTACAAATTATAATGATAAGTTCTATAAATGAGATGAAGAGTGTGTAGATATATAGAGAATGGGATGTAGAGAGCAGGAGGAAATGGAATGGGGTGAGTAACAGTTAAGATACATGTTGTCAGAAACACCCAAATAACAGTGGCTTAAACGAGAAGGGTTTTTTTTTGTTTGTTTGTTTTAGTTTTTTTGCCTTTTTGCCTTTTCCTGGGCCGCTCCCGCGGCACATGGAGGTTCCCAGGCTAGGGGTTGAATAGGAGCTGTAGCCGCCAGCCTACGCCACAGCCACAGCAACGCGAGATCCGAGCCATGTCTGCAACCTACACCACAGCTCACGGCAACGCCGGATCCTTAACCCACTGAGCAAGGCCAGGGACCGAACCTGCAACCTCATGGTTCCTAGTCGGATTCGTTAACCACTGAGCCACGATGGGAACTCCACGAGAAGGGGGTTTTATTTCTCTCCTGGGGAATGGTCAGAATGTAAGGGGTCAAGGCAGATATGGCAGCTGCATGGTTCAGAAGCCCCAGGCTCCTTCTGTATTGTTGCTCAGCCATCCCTAGAAAGTCGCCTGCATCTGTGTGGTCGTCACCCATCCCCACTCCCGCCAGTGGGAAGGGGCATGGGAAAGGGAAGAGCATGACTGCACTGAACACGTTACTTCTCACATTTCACTGGCCAGATCCAAGACACAGTGCCAGACCTCACTATTAAGACAGGACTGGGAAACAAAGTCTTTAGCTGGAGGGCCATGTGCTCAGCTGCCATTCTGCTATACTTCCTTTCCAACATGGCTACTAATGACATTTGTCAATTTAAATGTGTGCTTTTTTTTTTTTTTTTGCTATTTTTTTAGGGCCACACCTATAGTGTTTAGAAGTTCCCAGGCTAGGGGTTGAATTGGAGCTACGGCTGCCAGCCTACACCACAGCCACAGCAATGCCAGATCCAAGCCTCATCTGCAACCTATACCATAGGTCATGGCAATGCCAGATCCTTTACCCACTGAGCAAGGCCAGGTATCGAACCTGCAACTTCATGGTTTCTAGTCGGATTTATTAACCGCTGAGCCACAACGGGAACTCCAGAACTCCTAAATTTTAATTAATTAACAATAATTTAAAAATTGTTCCCTCAGTTGCACTAGCCACATTCCCAGTGGTCAGTGGCCACATGTGACTCATTGCTACTGTATTCGGCAATGCAGATGATAGAGTATTTACATCCTTGCAGAGATCTATTGGAGGAGCTTGCAGAGGAAGGGGAGAATGGCTATTGGGGGAAAGTAGCCACTTGGAGCAGAGGGAAGAATGCGTGTGGTAGCCCAAAGCTGGAATAGCACATGATGGCTGAAGAACTGAGAGGAGGCTGGTATTGCCATAGCATAGAGAGTGGGAGAGAAAGTGGCATAAGAAGATGCGGAAAAGAGGACAGGTCAGATCATACGGGATGTGCTGTGTTTATTAGTAGAAGAGCGGCATGATGCAATATTCATCTTAAGAAGGTTATTCAGGCCAGAGCGAGGAGAATAAATGGGAGAGATGATAAGGGGAGAAGTAGGAAGTTACTAAAGAGGCTGTAATAAAAGTCAAGGGAGTGGTGGTGATGATTTTGACAAGTGTGATGGCAATGGCGTGAGAAAGGGGGTATCTGAGTGCATATTTGGGGGCATAAATGACAGTATTTGTTGATGGATGAGAAAGGTGTGGGGCAGGAAGAAAATGAGGAGCCAAGTTTGACCTTTTTTTTTTTTTTTTTTTTTTTTTGTCTTTTGTCTTTTTTGTTGTTGTTATTTCTTGGGCCGCTCCCACGGCATATGGAGGTTCCCAGGCTAGGGGTTGAATCGGAGCTGTAGCCACCGGCCTACGCCAGAGCCACAGCAATGCGGGATCTGAGCCGCGTCTGCAACCTACACCACAGCTCACGGCAACGCTGGATCGTTAACCCACTGAGCAAGGGCAGGGACCGAACCCACAACCTCATGGTTCCTAGTCGGATTCGTTAACCACTGCGCCACGACGGGAACTCCTGACCTATGTTTTTGACTTAAGCAATGTAGAGGACTAGGGCATCTTTTTCTGAGAGATAAATACATTTGGGGAGGAACTTTAATTATAAGACTTTTAGAGGAGTTCCCTGGTGACTCAGCAGGTTAAGGATCTGGTGTTGCCCCTGCTTGGGGTCACTGCTGTGGCACAGGCTTGATCCCTGGCCTGGGAACTTCTGCATACCATGGGTGTAGCCAAAAAAAAAAAAAAAAAAAAAAAGACTTTTAGACATTTAAGCTTAAGATACTTGTGAGATTCCTTGGTTAATCAAGTGACTTATTTATTGATTCCACAAATACTGAGTGTCTACTACATGCTAGGCACTGTGGTGGGTATGTGGTTGCAGAGCCAAGTCAGGGGCTCAGACTTGCTCCCCACAGGGGAGCTGTGAGCCTCTGGCTGATATTTGAAGGTGCAGACAGGGGTGAGATCGCCTGTAGACAGAGAGGAAGAGAGAGTCTTGGGCGCCCTACCACTTCCAGGTTGCTGATGAAGGACGTGGAAGAGGGGGAGTCAGGGGTTAGGAGGAACCCGGGGGAGTGCCTGGTCCTCAAAGCCAAGAGTGTTTCAAGACAGAGGGAGCGGCTGAGCTCTGCCAAATGCTGTTCAGAGGTCAAGCAAGGTGCAGATAGCAGGTGCCTTTGAGTTCGGCAACATGATATCGTGGGTGCCCCAGACAAGCAGTTGGTGTGCTGTAGAAAATGCCACACTTCACTGAGTTGAGGGGTGATGGGAGGTGAGGAGTGAAGCTGAGATATGCAGACGAGTCTCCTGAGAACTCTGTCCGTTAGGGTGCAGAGGGATGAGAGATCCTAGAGCTTGTTTGTCTGGGAACAGTGCAAGAGGAGGGGAGACGGGTGATGCGGGAGAAAGAGGGTAAATGAGAGGGAACAATGTCCTTGAGAAGGTGGGAGGGCTTAAAATTTAGAGCAAAGAGGGTCCAGTTTTTTTTTTTTTTTACACTTTTAAAAAATTGAAGTACAGTTGATTTACAATATTGTGCCAATTTCTGCTCTACAGCAAAGTGACCCAATCATACACCTATATACCTTCCTTTTCTTATATTATCTTCCATCATCATTTATCCCAAGAGATTGGATATAGTTCCCTGTGCTGTGTAGCGGGACCTCATTGCTTGTCCATTCAAACCGTGATAGTCTGTATCTACCCCCCCACTCCCCGTTTATTCCACTACCGACCCACCCCCTTGGAAACAACAAGTCTGTTCTCTACAGCTGTGAATCTGTTTCTGTTTGGAGGGCCCAGGTTTTAACACAAGAAAACAGCAGAAACTTGGATGAGTCTTTTCATTTCTCTGGGTCTCCCTTCTCCTCCTCTTTTATAGAAGACAAGAAAGTTGGAAGATGGGACTGCTCAGCTCTCAAATTCTGTGAAACAAAATAACTAGATACCACGGCGATAACAAAAGGGATTGTTTTGGTTGCCATTTGTGTGGCTTATCTTGTTGCTCAGGAGATTTTTATTTCATTTTTGTGGGAACTAGAAGCAGAGAAAATTTCCATGTTGATTAACTTGGAGAGAATCTCATTCCTTCCAGTCTCAATATGCTGGGGCTTGTTTCCCTGGAGAATGTTTTCAGTGGAATTGGATCATTGATAAAGATAACGTGTATGGTGATGGGGTGTTGAGATGTCCTCCCAGGGCTCTAAAATTCAGCCTTTCCTTTTACAAAAGAAATTGACAGCCCCCAAAACCTGGTGACCACCCGGGTAACAGAGAACACGGCCACCGTCTCCTGGGACCCGGCGCAGGCTGTCATCGACAGGTACCTGGTGCGCTACACCTCTGCTGACGGAGACACCAGGGAGGTGCCAGTGGGGAAGGAGCAGAGCAGCACCGTCCTGACGGGCCTGAGGCCGGGCGTGGAGTACACGGTCCACGTGTGGGCCCAGAAGGGGGACCGGGAGAGCAGGAAGGCCGACACCACGGCCCTGACAGGTACTGTGGGGGATGAGGACATTGAACCCTTCACACCTATCAGGAGACTGTCTTCCTGCATATCCCCGGCTCGGGTGGGGAGCAGAGGGAACAGTTTTTTTTCACCAGAAGGCATTCTTCAAAGGGGCTCCCTTTCCACCTTTTGGAGGTAATACATTGACATGACTGTTCAGATGAAGATGAAAGAGTGTAGAGGAGAGGTGTGACATCAGACTAGAGTGACTCCTTCAAGATGGTTCTGCACAGGTAGCCTCCCTTCCCACCCCTTCCCCCAGCCCAGCTCCCAGGCTCTGGAGGTGAGAACTTGCTCGGGCCTCAGCTCCACTTTGGAGAAGAGGGAAGCAAGGCGCCTCTTCTGCTTCTGTCACCAGACTGGGGACAATGGTAGAGCATCTCCCTGCCCTCACTGTCCCTCTCCAGTGGGTGACCAAAAGGGCCTGGACCTCTTGTATTGTATATGTGTGATGAGGCCTCTGGCCTCGGTGAGCGTCATAAGCATCAGGCCTCAGGGGGACCTGAGAGCATCACTGAGCCCACCCTGATGTCCGTGGGCCTCTTTAGACAGTCTGGGCAAGGCCTGGCCATCCGCCATGTGGCTGAGGACACCAAGTATGGCCACTGGAGTTAGAAGTGCCTTGAATGTCTTTATTATTTTTATTAGTTACAGTTAACAGAAGTTTTTGATCAACAAAGTAATACATGCATATAGTAAAAATTTCCAAACTAAACAAAGATGTGTTGAAAGAAAAGCTATTTTCCACATCCCAGGCTCCCTAATACCCAGTGCTGCTCTCCCGAGGCAACCAGCATCTTCCTCCTCCCTTCTCCCCTCCCCCGCCCCTCTCCCTTCCCATTCCTCATATTCCTTTCTTCTCTCTTCTTCATCTTCTCTTTGCTTCACTTTCTCCACTTTTAAAGTCAATAACATTTTATCCTTCAACTTTGTAGAAATGTGGAAATAACTTAAGATAGACATCTCAAGTCCAGAACCCCGGGGATGGGCGGGCAGTCCAAGAGGTGGCAGAAGCCTCACTTTCTCCACTTTTAAAGTCAATAATATTTTATCCTTCAGCTTTGTAGAAATAACTTAAGATAGACATCTCAAGTCCAGAACCCCGGGGAAGGGCGGGCAGTCCAAGAGGTGGCAGAAGCCGGCTTAAGATATTTAAAGAGTTAAGGTTTTGCTTTAATTTTGCAGGCAGGAAATCCAGTTTTTCCATGTGATGGATGGAATAAAATCCATACCAGATGTTGCGCTTTAGAATGTCACACCAAGCTGATATTACAGAAACCCCATATTTGTCAAAACATCCTAATTCAAAACAACAGCTGCCTGATTCCTATTAAAATGACTGCAATCCAGTTCTCAGTTGAAATGCTACTGGGTCGAAAATAGCCTGGAGACATCTTTTTTGGAAACTTCTAAATTAAAATCACCTTCTATGATAATGATTTTTCAAAATGGAAATTTCCATTCATATCTTTTTTGGTTACAAAAAATGAGCCGTCTAACCAGTTATTGTGGTGCCGAGTAGAATTTCTGCGGCGCTTTTGTTTTCCGGGTCTGTGGTACACACGCGCACCCACACTTTCCCTCTGGTGTTTAGCGGGCAGGTGCATAGGATCCAGAAGAAATCTCTGCTTTTCCCATACCTCTCCTACCTTTTTTTCCTTTCTCTCCTCCTTTGCACCAGCACCTCCCCCACTCCCTTGTTCTGTACAGGGTATGCCTTGAAGGCTGCCTACTTAGTTATGTGATAAGCAACCTAATTGGCCCCCATTTTCCCTAAATTTCTCAGTGAATTTAGGGTCAGGCTCCTTCCCGAGGGCTGTATGTAAAGTCTTGGGTGGTTTCCCAAGGCCAGGCATGGGGGCGCCCTTCTGGTCTTCTGGTCGTCTTTCCCCGGAAGCGTGTGCCGAGTGCCCCTGGTTTGTGAGTGCACTTATCTCACTTCCTTAGAAATAATAATGACTTGATGTTTTATCTACAGACATTGACCCTCCCCAAAACCTTCGTCCGTCTTCTGTAACACAGTCTAGTGGGGTATTGACCTGGAAACCCCCATCTGCTCAGATCGATGGCTATATTCTGACCTACCAATTCCCAGATGGCACTGTCAAGGTACGGGACAGACACTCCTTGTCTTTTTCCTTCTGCCCCCACCCACCCCTCCCTTGGGCCAACCAGCTCATAACTGGTCCCCTGGCACCCTGCTGATAAAGGCATTGATCCTTATTGATCATCTGCTGTGTTCAAGGGACAAAATTCCTTTTGAACAACACATACGTAGTCTCATTTTATGGAACTGATCTGTGTGCCTTCTCCTTCCCAGCTGGCTGTCATGGTTTTTTGTTTTTGTTTGTCTTTAGGGCTGCACCCAGGGCATATGGAAATTCCCAGGCTAGGGGTCAGGTTGGAGCTGCAGCTGCCAGCCTACACCACAGCCACAGCAATGCATCTGTGACCTGCACCACAGCTCATGGCAACGCTGGATCCTTAACCCACTGAGCAGGGCCAGGGATTGAACCCGCCTCCTCATGGATACTAGTCAGGCTCATTACCACTGAGCCACAACAGGAACTCCCTGCCCCATGTTATTTTATTGTTTGTCTACCCCAATGAATGTTAGCTCCATGAGGACAGGAAATTTTTGTCTGTTTTGCCTCTCCTTGTATCTAAAGTGCTTGGAATTTAGCATGTGGTTGGTGGTCATTAAATATTTATTGGATAAACTGATTAACTCTTATTTTAAGAGTGGAATCTGAAGGCCAGCACATTTTTGTAACTTACACCAGTGGAAAATTATTATTCTCTCTTCTTGGCAAGGAGGGAGGAAGGAAAGAAGGAAGGGTCCTTTGATTTATTCATTATCTCAGTTAATGCTATGGCAGTCTCTCTAGGAAGTTGGCCCTGTGTTTATGGAGGGAGTAAGACAGATCCAGAAGAAAGGTTATGGAAAAACCATCTTTCTACCCCACAGATATCAATGGCCAGCTTCACCTTCCCTATTAACTTCTCAGCCTGGTGTTGCCAACCTGTTGCTGCCAGCGGTGGGTGTGGTTGGTGCCCCAGCATGTGTCTAGGGGGCAGAGGTCACCAAGGAGGCCCAGTGGATGCTCCCCCAGCGGCAGTGCTGGTTCCAAATAGAGTTCCCAGTAGTGCCATGGGGAGAGGCTGGGACCTGCTGGGGTTCTGGATTGCCACCGAGCCCTCAAAGAAACCGAACTCTACCTTCCCAGAAAGCTTCTGTTGTTAGTACCAGGGAATGCTGTTGACACCAGGGTGCAGGGGGTGATACAGGAATGACGGTCTACTGTCTCCTTTGTTTGGTAGGAGGTGCAGCTTGGACGAGGGGACCAGAGGTTTGAGTTGCAAGGCCTTGAGCAGGGTGTCGCCCTACCTGTCTCCTTGGTTGCCTTTAAGGGTGATCGCCGTAGCAGGAGTATATCCACCACCCTTTCCACAGGTAATGTGGGTTCCTGCACTCTGAACCAGAATGCAGTGGAGGACACGCCCTGGAGGAGCCCCAAAAGCTGCCCAAGGAAGAGCACGTGTTTTAGGGTTATGGGCTATGGATTTCTTTAGACATGGGGAAATGGAAATGGGGTTATGGTTCAAAAGAAATCCATCCCATAGTAGAGTCACTAAAGAAGGGAATGAAATGGAGTGTTATTTGCAGAGGGGTGGGGGTTGGGTCAGAGGAGGAAGTGATGTGAACTTGACCTTCTTTCTAGTACATTTGGAGGGTTTGATGAGAGCAGAGTGAGTGAGAAAAATAAGATGGAAGAGTTGGAAGAAGCAAAGTGATAGGAGGTTCCAAAGTAATTTCTCAACAAAATAAATTATCTTAAAATGGGGAACTAGCCCCACTCCCCTCCTCCCTGTCCCTAACGACACTATCTCTCTGCCTGGCTCCCAGTTGGTGCCCGTTTTCCACACCCTTCGGACTGCAGTCAAGTTCAGCAGAACAGCAACGTCGCCAGTGGCCTCTACACCATCTACCTGCACGGGGACGCCAGCCAGTCCCTGCAGGTGTACTGTGACATGGACACGGATGGAGGTGGCTGGATTGTGAGTCATGCAGAGCCCTCGGCAGTGTCTTGCTTCTCATCCCAGGAAGCTCAGTTTCTTCTCTATCTCTGGGAAAGGGGAGCTTTGGTGGCTTGTAGCTTTTTTTGGAGAGATCCCACCCCACTGCAAGAATGGGGCCCCAAAAACTTCACTCCTGGGATAGAGTAGGCCTCATAAACTAAGGCTGATGGTTGGGAAGGTGTGTAGTTTTATTGCTATCTATTAATGTCCTTTACACTGCGTTACCTGCATTTCACTCTCATAAACATGACCTTCACAAAAGCTATAGAGTAAAATCGAGGGATTCCTACTTTATAGATAAGTAAGTTGAAGCCCAGAAGGAGAGGTGCCTTGGCTAAGTCACCTGAGTTAATAACAAAGTTGGGACCAGATTTTAGGACTCCAGCCTCCTGGGTCATTGGTTTTCCCAATGGGTCATCTCAGGCCATCCAAGATGGAAACCCATGACTTCTTTGGGGGCTCAGTCCTCTGAATTGGAGGCCATTGTCCAAGTTCTGCATGCTGGCTCCACAGTACAGAGAAGAGCCCTTGGAACTTTGATATGAAGGGTTAAAACCTGAAAGAGGGAAGCTTGGCAATGTTCTGATCATCCCTCTGTGTGGAAATTTTATTCTCTTGGGCCATTGTCTGCTTAAACCGCATGGCACCTTCTTTGATTGCATCTGCTTGATCCAATTATATGAGAGTTTCAATCTGAACTTTCCATCTTCCCCACCCCCTGTGCTTGAACAGAGGGAGGCTCTCAATGCCTCCAGCCAGCCTGCAGCCCTGCCCGCTGTGCTTCCGCCACACACTGTGGGGAGGAGAAAGCGTGATCTCATGAGCCCAGACTCTTCATTTACACATTCACTCAGGGGCCTGCGAAACCAAAGACTCTTGAGCAGCCTCGAATAAAATGATACCATCTGATAAGCAGCAGAGAAGAAAAAACATATTATCCACACAGCTGCAGCTGATGGCTGAAAGGCAGGAATGGGATCAGATGGGGGAAATTCATGATTGATTTATAAAAATAATGGGACAGAATGCAACGTGGGAGGCCTTCCCCTTGACCAGGCTCATGAGGCCGTACCTGCAGCTTCTCATCATCACCACTGTAACTCCAGCCATCTGTCCCTTCAGGCTTAAAGCCAGTTCCCAGCCTTTGTGCTCATTGTCAACCACTGGCAGGATGTTTGTACTTTTTGAAAACCGGCCTCACACAGGGAAGGAGATGGGGGCCAAGGACAACCTTTAGAAAGAGACCTACTAGTCTGTCAGCCTGGGAACACCCATGATTGTTTTCCCACAAATATTTATTGAGTGCCTTCTATGTGTCAGATAGGTGCAAGAACCAGCAGTGAACCAGATACAAATCCCTGACCTCAAGGAGCTTGCTTTCTATGTGTTGTCCGCTTACCAGAACACAGAGGTTGCTCCAGAAATAACCAAATCCCTCTGGGTTCTAACCTTCGCCAGTCCCCCTGCCCTGCCAAGTCACATTTTCTGATTCAGATTCCTGAAAATAATACATGACCAGAGATTCTGTAGGGTTCTCCTCAAAGTCCCCACACTCCAGAAAACATAAGGAGTCCTGAAAACTTCTCCACCATATCTTTTACTGACAAGTTCCATGTTTTGGAGGGTTGGAGAGTCTTCTGTCACTGAAAGATGATCTTAGGTATATTGCTCTTGTAAACTGAGCTTCTCAACTCCTTTTAAGGAAGTTCTTCTCCATCCCAGGCAGCAAGAACCCTCTTTGATTGACAGGCCAGAAGAACTCTGCCTGAGGTAATGGAGGCTGTGGGTAGGAGACTGGAATGAAGGCCATCCGGAAACACTTGAGTGTCTCAAATATTTCCATCTTTGTTTTCCAGCTTGCACATCTTAAGGACTGCATTAGAGGCTCTTTCCACAGACATTTAAATGAGGTTTTCATTTTTCACTCCTGATTTAGTCATTCAGACCTGAGTGAGCTCTCCAGTGCAATGAAGCTCTGCAGTGTAGAACCAGACCAAAAGAGAATTTTTTTTTCCTCCTTTGAGACTTATTTGCTCAGGGGCTTCTGTTTTCCCATGTCGTTCATTGTTAAGTATTCACCTCTTAGAAGGGAATGGACTAGATTCTGAGTGAGTCAGTTAGGGCTGTCTGATCAAGATGTACAAATGATCCCCATGGGTCAGTTCATTTGGAATTTGATATAATGAAGTGCACACTAACATTTACTGTGTTATAATAATACCTTATTCTGTTTGTCTGCACCGGACTCTGTCTTCCGTACTTTATGATTTATCATGATTAATGATCTTGCTAAAAAGCCTTGAGTTAAGAGAATGACATGCGGGCTATTAACATCTTGATCTAATGGTTTAGAGAAGTGAGGCTTGTCAAGGTTAACTAACTTGCCCAAGGACACTGCTAGTAAGCAGAGAGCTGGGTCTAAATAGTTGTACAAAGAGCATCAGAATCCTTTTTTGGTGGGGGAGGGTTCCCTAGCCAAGCTGAATCATTAATGAAACAAACAAACTAATTAAAAATGCCTGGGCACTTTGTTTATTAACTGGAGATGGAGACCAAATGCCTTTGTAAAGCATCTGTCCTAGGAGGGCAGGGTCAGATCTGAGCTGACCCTAGAGTGTAACTAATTACTTTAGTGGGAATGGAATTTGACGCAGTGCATGTGGAACCAAACGTTGGTGCTCACGGCTGCCCTAGGATTCCACTGTCCACCATCCAGGAGTGGTCCAGGGAAGGGACTAGAATTGGCATCGTGCTAGGCAATTAACTCTCAGCCTCAGAATCTTAAGACATGTTTTTTGACCCATAGGCTCCGAGGAGCTGGTGTTTTCAAACTCAAAATGATTGTTACATAAGTGAAGAAATGGTCCTTGACTTCTCACTAGCATTTGAAGAAGCACACCTTCTTCTCCTGGTCTTGGGGACTCCACAGTTTCCTAGTTGTCTGTCACGTCGCCAGTTGCTCCTTTCCCTCCCTGATAACTCATCCTGCTCCATGGGGCTCATATATCTTGGGGTCCATAAGGCTTCGTTCTAGGCCACTTTCTCTTTTCGGTTCCTGTTTTCCTCCCAGGCAGTCTGATCCTTTCCAGTGGCTGCATCTTCCTCTCGATGTCCTGGTGGCTCTCTATGTTCATTAGGATGGAAAGGGCTATATTGCAGTAGCAAATCAGCACCAAATTCAGATGATTTAACCCATAAAATGTTTTGTTTTTGTTTTTGCCCTGGTGTGATGTGGGAGCTCTATCCCCAGACCAGGGCTCAAACTGGGGCCACAGCCGTGAAAGCGCCGAGTCCTAACTGCTAGACCACCAGAGAACTCCCCATAAAAGCTTTTTTTTTTTTCTTTTTTTCTTTCTCACATGCGCAAAGTCTTCTGTGGATTTGGCAGTCACTTCTAAGTGGTGACTCAGAGATTCAGGCTGATGCCAGCTTGTGCCACTGCCTTGTCAATAAGTGGCCTTCACGGTGGCACTGTGGCCCAGGGCAGTGGGGGAGCATAGAGCCCCCCGGCCCTGCACCCGTGTTCCCGCTTACAGCCTTTTGACTCTAGAACAAGTCACATGGTTCCAGCTTAATGGCAAGAAAGGCCGAGAAAGAAGATCTTTCTGTGTTCCGGGGGAGGGGAAAGTGGAATGGGACGTGCCAAACACCGAGATCCTTGCTAAGTCCGGTCTGGCTGTCTCCCGAGAACTCCAGCCCTTACATTCAGCTGCTCTGATGGTGTCTCCCTTCACCAGGATATCTCAGGAGTCACTCACACTTTCCAGGTCCCCAGATGAGCCCCTGTTGCACCCACAGAACCTGTCTTCTCTCAGAGCCCCTTGCTCAGCCAGCAGTTGAGTGAATAGCCATCAGCATTGTGAGCTCAAACCACAAGAAGCAGTCTTGACTTCCTCCTCTCTCTCTCGATTCCACTTCCAGTCCATCGCCACCACTGTCAGCATTACCTTCTGTCTTCAGGGCAGCCCCCGGTCCACACTGCTGTCCTCTTTCACCCCGTCGTGCTGCTCAGGTGTGTCTGTGACATGTCCATCTCCCTCCTCAGGTCTTCCAGAGGCGGAACACCGGGCAGCTGGACTTCTTCAAGCGCTGGCGGACCTATGTGGAAGGCTTTGGGGACCCCATGAAGGAGTTCTGGCTTGGTAGGACCTTTGAGCATCCACGAAGGCTGGGTTGTAGAGGGGAGATTTTCCCCTGAAAAGGTGGTCAGGGAGCTTGAGGGGGCTCACCCTATTCAGAAGAGCTCTAAGCTGCCCTCCGAGGAACCTGCCAGCCAGGAGGTTAGCGAAGCCGTGTCCCTGGGGGGGTCCTTGTGTGCTCTGGGCATGTGAGAGGGCAGGACTGTCACAGGTAGGTGGGCTTTATGCTGCACCTAAGCCCCACACAATCTGCCTGGAGCCTGAGCTTTTTAGAATCCACAGGAGAAGAAAAATATTTGATGGGGATTCTGGGCTCTCCTTGGGAGGTCACACCAGAACCTGAAATTCTGCCAGTAATGCCAGTCATTATGGCATTGTGTTCCCCTGTTTCCTTCTGCTCTCTTCTGGAGCAGATGTTCAAAGGGAATGAAATAGCCAAAAGCATCAATTGGGAAATGAAGAATTAAAAAAATCGTAACCTGAAAACTCAGTGTCTGGTAGAGTAGATGATGCTTGTGGTTTGCTTGGTTCAAAACTCCCTTCAGTGACCTGAGTGTCAGTGTTTGGACTCCCTTCCCAACTGGGGAGGTAAGTGGATGATAGCTAGAACTGGCCTGCTTGAGAGGGAAGAGTCAGTGGGGCCACCCCACAATGGTCCCCCACTGCTCCCTCCCAGAGGACTTGGTCTCCACACTCATAAGCATGACTGTGCCAAAGAAATAAGGAAGGAGAAAAGGAGCCACCCCCCAAATAGACAGTGTGGGTGGGGAGGCCCCCATTAGCAGAGGAGTTAAAGGCTAAGGCAGCTTTGGGGTCGCACTCACATACACTGGCAGGTGAGTTACTGGAATTTCGTTTCTTACTTAGGACTCGACAAGCTGCACAACCTCACCACAGGCACGCCTACCCGGTACGAGGTGAGAGTGGACCTCCAGACAGCCAACGAATCTGCCTTTGCCATATATGACTTCTTCCAAGTGGCCTCCAGCAAGGAGCGGTACAGGCTCACGGTCGGGAAATACCAAGGCACCGCAGGTAGGACAGCACATTCCCTTCCTGCCAGGTCCTCCTGCAGAGGGTGTCTGAGGATCCACCTGCCACCTGCCACGGGTCTGGGCGTGGAATAGTGTTCTGAGAAGGTGGATGTCCACAGGGACAGTTGGGACCCCACTCCCTGCAGAGAGTTGGGGGTAAACATAATCGTTACAGCAAAGAGTTCCCGTTGTGGTGCAGTGGTTAACGAATCCGACTAGGAACCATGAAGTTGCAGGTTCGATCCCTGGCCTTGCTCAGTGGGTTAAGGATCCAGCATTGTCGTGACACAGCTTGGATCCTGCGTTGCTGGGGCTCTGGCGTAGGCCAGTGGCTATGGCTCCGATTGGACCCCTAGCCTGGGAACCTCCATTTGCTGTGGGAGCAGCCCTAGAAAAGGCCAAAAAAAAAAAAAAAAAAAGACAAACAGAATCATTACAGCAATCTTTGACCATCATAAAATGGAACTTCTCTGTATGTTACATACGGACCCCTTCCCAGTAAAATCTCTCCCCTTATACCCCCCCTCCCATTTGGGCTGTTGTGCATTAGCTGATGAACCCACATTCTGGGTGATTTCCTGGAGTCTGCTCACTTCTCATTTGGCTTCAGCAGTGTGACTGCCATTCTTGGAGAATAGACATGTGGTTGGTGAGGGGAAAGGGGAGGGAGTGGGCTGGACCGGGAATTTGGGGGTAATAGATACAAACTATTGCCTTTGGAATGATGAGCAATGGGATCCTGCTGTATAGCCCTGGGAACTACATCTAATCACTTATGATGAAGCATGATAATGTGAGAAAAAGAATATATATATGTATCTGTGACTGGGTTACCTTGCTATACAGTAGAAAATTGACAGAACACTGTAAACCAGCCAAACACCAGATACAGCAATGTGTGTGTGTGTTTGTGGGTGCATTTTTGTTTTTGTTTTTCTTTTTAGGGTGGCACCTGTGGCATATGGAAGTTCCCATGCTAGGGGTTGAATAGGAGCTATAGTTGCTGGCATACATCCTAGCCTTAGCAATGCCAGATGTGAGCCACAGCTGCAACCTATACCACAGCTCACAGCAATGCCAGATCCTTAACCCACTGAGCAAGGCCAGGGATCGAACCCACGTCCTCATGGATACTAGTCAGGTTCATTACTGCTGAGCCACAATGGGAATTCCTGTGGGTGTATATTATTTAAATTTTTGCAATACTTTGTCGTAAATAAAGACAGAAGAATGAAAGTGCTGATTCAAGGAAGTATAGGTCTCATGCCACACAACTGTGACAACACAGAAATGAGCAGTTCAGCTGGAAGTGGGGGAACGTTCGCCTGGATTAGCTGCTTGTTGGATTTAAGCCAGTTGGTGGTGTGTTCAGTTGTAAAGGAAAGTACAAAATTAAGCAATGTGACGGAAACACTGGAATTATATTGCTGAGTATTTTATTTGAGGCGATATGGGTTATTGTTTTAAATACTGTATTTTAAACCTATATTTATGGTCTTTAAATCCTAACAGGTTGCTGTGGTGTTTGGCTTTGCATGTTTTTGACTTTGCTGAAACGATGTAGGAATGTGTTACCAGCCAAACTGACCGTCTAAGACATGGTCACTCCCCTTAGACTCACATGTAAAGAGATAAATAATAATATAACTTCTGCAAAGAATCAAGTAAGTGGTAAGGAGAATAAGGCGCTACAGGAGTGTGGAGAGCTGGGTACAGTGAGGACCTAGGCGATGGTTGGCTCTGAAAAGGTGCAGCTCAGATGGCAGGAAAGGGAGGGGCTCTCCCCAGGCCCGGGGGAGTCCAGGGGTGAGCAGAAGCGAGGAAATTGGGGTGTACCGTTGAAGCCTTGCAGGCCTGCTCAAAATTATCCACTCGAGAAGCCCCTGATGGCAGAGGACTATGAAGAGACACGCCAGAGTGTCTGGGGCCTTGACTGGAAGTGGCCAACTACCAATGCAAGATTTCTTTCAGGTCTTTTAATTTTTTTAAAAAAATCACTTGAGTTTTGCGTTTGCTGCTTTTTCCCAAGTGCTTAGCATGGAGCCTGGTGCAGAATGGATGAATTTGAAAGGTGATCTTGTAGGAGTTCCCTGGTGGTGCAGCAGGTTAAGGACCTGCTGTTGTCACTGCAGCAGCCAGGGTCGCTGCTGTGGTGCAGGTTCTACCCCTGGCCTGGGAACTTCCACATGTTGTGGGCACAGCCAAATAATAATAAAAATAAAAGGTAATATTGCTAGTATGACCTTTCTCTATAATCTTATGGATGTCTTATATTGTAAAGAATAGCCTTTGAGACCCAAATAGCTTTCAGAGGTTCAGTACAAGGGTGAGTTTGGTGACATGGGAAGAGACAAACCTACCAGAGGGGTAGGAACCTACCAGAGTATGAAGGATTTAGGCAACAAACATGGTAACTGTTCAGGGGTTCTGATAGGGTTTGAGGGTGGAGAAGAGTGTGTAAAACTTTTTTTTTTTTTATCTTTTTAGGGATGCATCCACAGCATATGGAAGTTTCCAGGTCAAATCAGAGCTGCAGTTGCTGGCCTACACCACAGCCACAGCAACACGGGATCCAAGCCGTGTCTGCGAACTACACTGCAGCTCATGGCAACCCTGGATCATTTAACACACTGAGCGAGGCTAGGTATTGAACCCATGTCCTCTTGGATACTTGTCGGGTTCGTTACCACTAAGTCACAATGGGAACTACCCCCCACCCTTTTTTTGATTTATGGGAAAACAGTCCTTGGGGAAAAAAACCACTGCAGCTCAAAGAGCCTGCACTGCTTTAGGTACTGTCCCTTCTTTCCTCACTGGTCCTGGTCTCCATAGGCTGGAACAGGCTGGGCAACTATTTTCTACTGTAGAAAATATAATATAAAACACAAAAAATCAGGCAGGGGAAAAAGTCAGTTAAAATACAATTGGGAGGAGTTCCCTGGTGGCTCAGTGGGTTAAGGACCAGGCATTGTCACTGCTGTGGTGTGGGTTCGATTTCTGGCCTGGGAACTAACTTCCACATGCCATGGTGCATCCATGGCAACTGAGAAACACAGATGGACATTCAGATGATTATAAGGATATTAACTGGAGAAAGGGGATTTAAAGGTGCCCTTTTGTAGGTCTCAGCACACTGCTTACCCTTGCCCTCCCCCGAGCTGTGGCTAAAATCAGATGGCTTTGGATCTCCTGGCCAGTAGGTGGAAGGGGTATGTGCATTGCAATCTCCATTATACCTGTCAGTGAAAAAAACTACTCAATGGTCGGTTTAAAAAGGAAAAGAAAAATTTTATTCAAGCCAACCTGAGGATGATAGCCCCGGTGGCAGTCTTTCAGAAAGCTCTGAGGACTGTTCTGCCTGTTAGAGGACAAAGCACAGTTATATAAGTTTTCGAGACAAAGAATCATATGTCAAATGATGTATTATTGACAGTTTACACACTCCAGAGCTACGCATACAAAGTGGTGGGGTCAGGAGTCATCATGGCCCTTTGATGAGATTAAGAGGGAGCATTATCTCCAAAGGAGGTTTGGTTCCCATGGATGCCTAGTACCCACTAAAAGGGAGGGAAGAGGCCTGATGGGCAAAGACAAATTTTATTTAAAAATTTTTCTTGGAGTTCCCATCGTGGCTCAGCAGGTTAAGAACCTGAGTAGTATCCATGAGGTTGTAGGTTTGATCCCTGGCCTTGGTCAGTGGGTTAAGGATCCAGCATTGCTGTGGCTGTGGTGTAGGTCAGCAATTGCAGCTCTGATTTGACCCGCAGCCTGGGAATTTCCATGTGCTGCAAGTGCAGCCCTAAAGAGGAAAAAAAAGGTTTTTTTTTTGGTCTTGCCATAAAACATGACCTTTATCATCAGACCCCATGGGCCTCCCCCTGCTCTGGTCTCAGTCCACGTGGCAAATACCTAGGCATCTATACCTGGTCACATGACTGCTCATTCCTTTTCTTTCCAATACCCTGTTCACTCTTGACCATGGTCATCTGTCAGTCTTCCTTTCCCAGGGTGAAGAACCTCCATCTTCAGAGACCCCATTCCTGGGACCTCCCCAGCCAAGATAGGGGGTCAAGCTCTTTCCTTGGCACCTATACCCACATCTCTTCCTGAAACCTGGTGCCCTCACCAGTCTCCTGCTGGGCCCGCACTCAGGCCTGCCCTCCCTCTATTATTCAAAGGTACCTTTTCTGAGGCCTGTCTTAATCCAGTAAATGAACTGATGCTAATGGGAAAATGAGTGAAAAGGAGTCAACATATTCGTGAATTACTGTGATTCTCCTCCAGGGGACTCAGTTTGCATTTTAACTGTGGTTAGGGGATAATTCCCATTCTAAGGTTGTTCGGGCCAATGGTGCTGATCAGTGGAGGATGTATTTTTTAATAGGAAGCCTTGGGAACCTTTGAATTCACGCAGCATTTAGGCAACTGTCTAGTCTTCCCCTGTGTACTATCATTCTCACTTTTAAATTCCGAATTGCAGTGGTGGGGTGAGTGGAGTTTTAGCTTTCCTCCTATATGCTTATTGGTCCCTGAGGAGGATTTTGAAATTTAGGAAGCTTCTGGCTACTCATGTCCTCAATGATGAGCTACGGTTTAGAGGACATGGCGTTCACATCGAAGGTGAATGTTTTTTGATATCTCTGGGCACGTGCTGGCTCTCCCCAGCTTTTAACTCTGTTGTAGCTCTGATTAGAACTAGAGAAGTACAGCGCTGGTGGAGAAGTCTGGTTTTAGACTCTGCCCCAACTCAGACTCTGTCCAGGTGGGCTCTCAGCCTTTGCTTCTACCAGCATCAAATCAGAAAGCCCATTGTTCCTCCCTGAAGGAAACTCCTGCAAGGCAGTGCCGTGTAACTTGCCTTTCTGAGTCTGCATCTTGGAGTGAGACAGGTCGGACATCCTATGAACTCTTACTTTCCAGATGCTGCTCTTCGCTTATTTGGAGATTCTAATGGGAACATAAACAGGTAGACGCTCGGAGCGGTGTGGAGGGATTTGTGGGCCAACCGATCATTGACAGCCGATTTCAGGTCCCACCTGCTGGAGATGCAGAGCTGCTCAAGCCAGGCTGGGTCCACTCCTTGGGGGCACTTGGAAATGTGACTGAGAAACGCTACCAGCCTTCAGTGGGCTGGGACCATAGATGCCAAATACCTAGGTGAAGCGTTGTTCCAAAATGCCAGGCCCTTCCTACTTTGGAGTGGATTTTTAAGTACTGGCACTTAAAAAGAAGAGGGAAAACACTGTGGAGCACCTGGACAAAGGAGGAAGCTAGAGATGGCACAAGTCACTCTCTCACTGGCTCATTCGTGGTCCCGGGATAGAACTAGACACATGGTCCCATGCCTCCAGGCCATTTATAGGGGGTGTGATATTAGTGGCTTCTCCTGGCCTGAGATGCCTCAGCGGGGTCATCTGTCCTGTCTCGGGAAGTGCTAGAGAAGAAGAGTTGGTCCCAGAGTGGTATTTCAATGAGATGCATGCTGACCAGCTCAGCTGCCCCACCCCTGGGGCTTGGATTCAGAGCTTGTTAGGGATCTGCCACCAGCTCCTCTCACCCACTACCGAGGAGAATGAACCTCCCACCCAAGCCATTAGAGCAGACGGACACTTATCTCCCATCAGTGTGTTCTCCTAAAACTCCCGTAGAAGGGAGGGAGCCTAACCACCTTTTTTACTTTATCTTCCTTAGGGAGATAAGCTTAATAAATCAGAACACTGTCTCAGCCAGGGCCTGATGACCAAAGAAAAGTTAGTTTTGATTTATGAGCACACTTACTATCTAGACTCTGAACATCAGTGTGGCTTCAGTTTCTAGAAAGTAGAAAATCTATCTGCAGGGAAAAAAACTCCTACACTCCGGCCACAACCTGTTTGGCCTTTCTTTATTCCAGTGCCCAAGGTTAGACAACCACAAACAAATCTTTAAGAGCCTCTGCCCAGATTCTTAGATAACAGCTCTGGGAACTACATGTGCAACTTAGGTAAGTTGGGCTCATTGAAAGTGTTACTGAGGGAGCCATTGTGTGTTATTTTGAGCTGTAGGGATCTGTCTGCAGGAAATCGGAAGAGAGGAAGAAATGTATGTGAATGAAGTTCTCCCTTCTTTGGAGAAAATTATTGGGGGCGGAGTGGTTTTGCTGTGTCTTAGGGGCCCAGATGTGAAGGAGCCACTGTTTGCACCCCCAAGTCAGAAGGACATGCTGGGACTTTCCCTTTACACAGTGTGTTGTCAACCCTTTATATATCTGCCCCCAGCCACCCACAACTAAGTTATTGAGAGCAAGGACCTCTGCCTGTCTTCCCAGAGTCTAGCATGGTGCTGGGCCATAGCAGGTGTATTTGGTGTTTCCGGATTGAATGAATGAAGTTGCAGGACAGAAGTTCTCAAATATTAGTTGGCAGCAGAAGGGCTTACGGTCATCTAAAGGCCTTGTTAAAGCACAGACTACAGAATACAGCCCTAGAGCTTCTGATTCAGTAGGTCTGGGGTGGGCCCGAGAATGTGCATTTCTAACAAGTTCCCAGGTGATGGTGATGATGCTGCCGGTCCAGGGACCGCACCTGGAGAACCATTGATGTAGATGGTTGGAGACCGCTCGCTTCCGCTAGCATAATGGAAGCCAGCTGTTGAAATAAGGATGCCACAGAGGAATCGGCATCTCAGAAAGAACTCTGGGCTTGGAATCTCAGGTCAGAGAATTGAGCCCTGGCTCTGCTGCTACTTGTGAACTGTGGGACCATGACAAACCCCTGGAGTCTAACTTTTGTGTGTTTGTTTCCTCATGGGATTAAGAGTTGCCTGACCCACCCCTCAGGCTTGTTGTGGGCACCAGACAAGAATGTAGGTGTGAAGGTGATGGGTAACTCAGATATCAGATTAAATGGAAGTATTGTTATTGTAGGAGCCAAACTTGATGGAGCTTGGGATTGCCATGAGTCCGAATTGCCTTTTATGAGCTGAATTTAAAAGTCAGTTTATAAAAGGATGACAGATATGGTGGAGAAATAATAGAATAATTAAAGCTGGTTTCTAGAGAGGATGTAATGAAGCACTTAATTGCACCTGTGTGCCCAGATGGGCTGTGGAAGATCAGGTGTGTGTGTTAAGAGGGCGTGTGGGAGGATTAATAAGGAGACTCTTCTTATTAAGAAGAGTCAAGCTGGGCTTTGAGGAATGGTGAAGATTTGGATTGATGAAGGGCAGAGCGAAACCGGTGAGCTGAGGCATGGAAGGTGGACCCCCCCTACAATGGACGTAGAGGCTTGCCACAGGGCCAGTGGGCTACGAGATGGTGCAAAGCGTACAGTCAAGTAACATGCCAGCAAGGCCAGGAGGAGTAATTCGCCTCCCTGTGGGAGGAAGTAGGATGTTAGGTATGAGATGATGAGATGGATGCTTAGGCTTTGGAAGGGCTAGGAAGGCTGTTGTGTTCACAGAGGCCTGGAGAGATAAGAACAGGCCCCAGTGGCAGCCATGGGAGCAGGGGTGTGTGAGTGATCTGCAGAGGGAATGGCCCCTGACGGGTACGGCAGGAACGTCAGACATGTCTCCCAGGTTCCCAGTCTGGGTGACCGGGAGGATGCTCAAGCGGAGACGGAGCACGGGAAGGGCGTTAGCTGTGTGAGAGGGTCAGGTACTGTGGGTCTGTGGAGATGTTTGGTTTTGGATCCTTGGATATTTTGCTGTGAAGCCTCTAAGTGCAAAAGCTATTAAAGCTATTGGAGAGACAGCCTGAAGTTTGGGTGACAGGCGAGGAAAGCGAATTCGTTCGTCTGTATCGTGTTCTCATTTTGGTGATCTTGAGAAGAAGGTGCCTCCTGGTGGATCCCTGGCATTTTCATGCCCGGAGATTGTCCTGTGAGTCCTCTTTTGGGCTAGAGTATGATCACGCCCTCGGGGGTGAAACTTGGGTTCACCTGTCTCCCCTCTTCGCTCTCACAGGTGACGCGCTTACCTACCACAATGGATGGAAGTTTACAACCTTTGACAGAGACAACGATATCGCCCTCAGCAACTGTGCGCTGACACATCACGGTGGCTGGTGGTACAAGAACTGCCACTTGGCCAACCCCAATGGCAGATATGGGGAGACCAAGCATAGTGAGGTAGGTGACAGGTGAACATCTTTCTTTGTCCCATATTCCGTTCCCAGAATGCCACCCTCCAGGCTGGTTTGGCTGCCTTACCCCTCCCAATGCCAATAGTCAGGGCAGGAGGGCTGTTCCTCCAGGCTTCATGGCCTTGAGGTCAAGGCCCTCCTGGCCCATTTGCAAAAGCCCCTTCCCACTGGTGCTGTACTTTTACTCACTGCAGGCGTGGGACTCAGGCTGCCCATTGCTTCACAGAGATGATACGGGTCACACACCGTCTCACTTTACAAGTTCACACATGGACTGTCTAGGTCAGCTTGAGCTGCTATAACAAAATACGATAGGCTGGGTGGCTTAAAAAACAGACATTTATTTGTCATGGTTCTAGAGGCTGGGAAGTCCTAGATCAAGTTCCCAGCAGATTCAGTTCCTGATGAGAGCTCTCTTTCTCCTCGTGGATGGCTACCTTTTCACTGTGTCCTCACTTAGTGGAGAGAGAGAGAGGGCTCCGGTCTGTCTTCCTCTTCTTATAAGGGCACTAATCCACCATGGGTGACCTAGGCTTATGATGGCATCTAACCCTAATTACCTCCCGAACACCCCACCTCCAGATACTATTATGTTGGGGGTTAGGGCTTCAATATATGGATTTTGGCGGTGGGGGGGGGCACAGACACTTCATAACAGACACTTGAGAATTCTTTCTAGTTGTTCTCCCACTTAAACCAGAGCTATTTTTCTCAGTCCTTTGATGACAGGGAAAATGAAGTTTTCTGCCTTAGGTCAGACCCACTCTTGGATTCGAATCATCCAGAGCCACCCAGAGTCTGCCCAGGATGCTATGCTAAATCGTGCTCTCCATTTCAGGAGTGTGCACAAGGGCCAAGAGGTCTTAACGGCTCCTCATTCCTCCCTTGCTCTGAACTTTCCTATCAGTGATTTCCCAAACCTCCATGCCCCGTGAACATCATCTTGACTCCTCACCAGCCATGGGGCCTGTCTCGATCTGCTTCTGGAAAATTGCATCTTTGTTCCAACTCAGCATTAATTCATCCCCTCTGTGAACTGTCAGAGTTTCCTTCTTGGGTTTCTAATTTCCTATCCAGGGTCTTGATCCCAGCCTTCAGGGAGTCACCTCTTCCCTAACACCCTCCTGGTACCAATGTGACTGTAAATATTAGTACATCTAACTTTCAGGTATGTTCCAATTCCTTAGGTCCTGACCAGGCAGCAGGGACTCCCAATCCTTATGTGATTTTTTTCAAAGGCAAGACGAAATTTGCCCCCAGGGAAGCCAAAGAGGGTGGGCCCATGAATCATGGTGGCAGCATGTAGGCTGACTCAGGGAAGCCTGTGATCAGAGATCGGATATTTGAAATGAGCAGCCAGCGTGCCCTAAACCATCCCCATATTTGCTAATAAAAGACATTCATCTGGTTAATGTGCTTTTCACAGTCTGCAAGGCATTTAGCTTCTTGTTTATTATTTACCTCACAAATTAAAATACATAAAATTGGTCACTTGGGCTCTTTATTGGCCAGGTTGCAAGGTTATTAAGTGAATTAAATATTATTGCACTCACCAGTCAAAAGTCATAAAATGAAATTTAGTTTTCAGCAGGCTATTTGTTACCCCAGAGCTAATATCTAAACAGTCTAAATTGAAAATGATTTTACACAATTGGCCAATTAATATGTTTATTTTTGCCTTTAATTTTTTGGAAATGAGGAAGAGTAAGGCAATGGTAATTTGCTCATTGCTGGCCAGGTTGACTGGATATTATCTTTGCCGCTGCTCTGGCCACACCCACCTCTTGGGCAAACATCCCCTTACTCCAACCACAGGGGCTTCTTAGACATCAGCCTGTCTAACCTCAGCTGCCCAGCAGAGGGCGCAAGCTTCTAGATTCCACCCTCACTTCCTTTCTATAACCACCCCAGTCATGGGTCTCTTTTTCTCTCCCCTAAGCAGAGACGGTGTGGTTTCCTTTGCAGATAAGCATCCTTTTGTACCATAACGTACCCCGCCTTCCCCCAAGCGCCTCTTCTTAATGTTAGCTTGTTTGTTTATTTAACCTAGGGGGTGAATTGGGAGCCCTGGAAAGGACACGAATTCTCCATTCCTTTTGTGGAGTTGAAGATTCGCCCCCATGGCTACAGTGGGGAGCATGTCCTGGGCAGAAAGAAGCGGACACTAGGAGAAAGTTCGAGAACATTTTGATGGCCCATTTGTGCACTCATCGCTGGAGAGGAGAGAGAGGAGACCAGCCTGGAGTTTGGACCGCATAAGCATGGGGTGGGGTGGTAGTGCTGACTGGTTAAGGGAAGTTTGAGAGTTGCTCACAGCCTCTGACATCTGAGATGACTAGATAATCTGCAGGACAAAGCATGTCACCAGGCTTCCAACCCTAGAGCTTACCTCTCTGTCACCGGCAATTTTGTCCACCTACATTGGGGGCCTGAAAACGCAAAAGTAGTTGCACAGTGTGATGGGAAAGACAGCACTGGGACTGCAAGGTTTTCTGGTCTATCTTCAATAACAAATACATGGTATTAGGAGGAAAAGTGAAAAAAATTATCTAGGACTTCACTCATTGGAAATCTCTGGAAATTGGTATAATCACACACACACACACACACACACACACACACACACACACAATTTAAAGCTCTGCTAATACAAATCTTCTGTATAAAAAGAAGCACCAAAGAGGTTTTCTTTGATGACAAGGGGCTGACATAGCTGAAGTTTACCTCCCATTACCACTGGGTTTTGAGGAAAAAGGCATAAATCTTCCCTAAAAAAAAAAAAAAAAAAATTTGCTGGTGTTAATGAGGAAGGATAAAGCGAACCAAGAGGAACCAAGAGGGGTTCGAATTTTGCCAGGTCCTGACTGGTGACCGACATGCTGGAGCCCCTGCTTTCACGTTACTGCTGTTTTCCTTGCCCCCTCTCCGGCCGTCTGCATAATCACTTCCAAGGTCTGCATATGTTGTGAATAAATTCTCACTTATTTCAACTTTACATAGTTTGACTGTCTTGGTCATTGCTCCCTCCCCAGGACTCTTCTGTGACTCCCCTTCATGTCCCCACGTCTTCAGCCTCCCTCCCCTCCCCAGCCCCCCAACTCTTCTCAGACCCTGCAAGTGCTCAGCACCAGAGGCTTATTATTTGAACAGACACTTGGCAATGTCAGATCCTTTTGGCTTATTTTCCCATCCCTTTGGAAGCCCTTTTCTGTAGCAAAGTCAGGGATCATTGAAGTAACTTAAATTCCTATCCAAGAAAAGAAAATAATAAACCACTTGATTAAGAAAAATTTGCCTTGTGTTATTTCCCCCACCTAAGTGCACTTGAATTCTAAATTTAACCTAAGTGCAAGCGAAGGTACCGTTTGTTCATTGTAATGGAATTTGGTTGGCTGAGGCCTCTTACTGGCATGATGGCAAATTTGGAGCCAGGAGAAGGGAGTGAATGGGGAGGAAGATAAATAACCCTAAAAAGCTGCGGTCCTCCTCCAGGAAGTGGGTTCTCTAGGTTTAACCTCTGGCTGAATGCTGAGCCATACTCGAAACAGTGTTTGTCAACCTTGAAAATTTTCAGCATCCCTGTGGCCCCCTACACACTTGCACCGAGCAATAGCTTGGTAACCACTTGATCTGATGAGGGGTGGTCTGGATGACAGGGGGTGTCAGTGTTGGGGGTGAGTGTCTCATTGATTGAGAATTTAAGTGTCTGCCTGCTTACCAGGCAGTGTCTGGGCACTGGGGAGACAGAGGTGAGCTCACAGACGTGAGCAAGCCAGACACAGTGCTTGCACTACTGGAGTGTGTGTGCTGTCATTTTTTCACTCATTCACTCATTCATTCAGCAAATATTAAGCCCTATTATGTGCTGGGTTCTACGCTAAGCCCTGCTGCCTTGGAAGTGAATCATACACAAGCTTCCTGCCCTCGTGCTTATAGTCTGTTGGTGGAGACTGACAATAAACCACAGATACACATTCAATTCTCAGATGTGCTAAGTGCTACTAAAGAAAAACATAGTATGATTAAGAGAAGGAGGTGGAGATGGGTGGCAGAAGTAGGGGACTCCACGGCCGTCTCTGAGGAGTAGATGTTTGCAGAGACTGGCCGGATGTCTTTAGTCTTGATCTGGTTTCCTCAGGGCCAGAGCCTGGCTAATTTCCTTGTGCATTTTAAACGTCCTTTTGCACAGCTTCTCAGCTCTGAGGCTTCTCCTCCACTGTTTGCACGTAGAGCCCGCACCTTGGTGGCTCAAGAGCCCTGTCCTCATTCCAGCGTGTGCAGGCTTTTTTTTTCTTTTTTTTTTTTAAGAAAAGAAAGGCCTCCTTTGCAAAGTGGCTCAGACCCCGAAATGATTCTGAGGGGGGTGGGAGTGATGGTGGGTAGTGTTTGCCTTATGTAACCCTGTTTGGGTGTCAGTCCTACCTGGCGAAGCAGGATCGCTGGGCCCCAGCCCTTGTGACTCAGCAGCTCTGGGCCAGGGGCTGCTGCTGCCTGGGTGACTGCTCACGCTCTGAGGGGCTCTGGCAGAGGGGGGCAGAGGTGGGCAGAGGAGGCCACCCACCGCTGGCCTGTGTGCTCAGGAGGCATCTGTGATGGCAGCGGCACAGCCCTGTGTTCACCGACCCTGGTATTTTTCCACTGCTGGCCAAGGAGAGGGCCTGTGGGAAACTGGAGTTGTTTCCTGCATTCTTTTACCTGTGAGATCCTTGCTGCCCTGAAGGGACACAGCAGGAAAAAAAAAAAAAAAAAAAAAAACCCTCAGTTGACCCTTCAAGGATTCCACTGGGGCAGAGAAGGAAGTGGAGAGAAGTTCATTTTCAAAGGATGTTTATCTGACTGAAGAGAACATTCCAGACCTAAACCTCCATGCCTAGCTTCATTTTAACATGAGCAGTTCTGGCTGCTCCTGCTCTGGTTGCTGAATATAATAAGCCTTGGGAATAGATTGCTGGATAGACCCACTTTTCCAAAGGACACTTAGAGCCAGGTGATGAGCTGTCAGTTTTTTTCTTTTTAAATCTTGCTTTTTTCCTTTTTTTTTTTTTTTTTTTTTTTAATTTTTTTGCCATACCTGTGGCATGTAGAAGGTCCTAGGCCAGGGATCCAACCCCTGCCACAGCTTCAACCTGAGTAGCAGCAGTGACAACGCCAGATCCTTAACCCCCTGTGCCACAAGAGAATTCTGAACCATCAGGGTTTTGAAGCTTAAGGGACAATTCCTACCTGTTAGGACGAACCAAAGAAAAAAAAAAAAAAAAGCTGTCATGGAAGGAACAGGCTGCAAAGCCAGGTACTAGGGTAAAACCAGGACAGAAATGTCACGGCAGTTGAGGAAGTCTCCAGCCACTGCGGCACAGTGGGGCAGCCACGGGGACAGACCAGGACAATGGGCACTGTGATGGGGACAGTGCTGTGAGCAGGGCGGGGGCTGTGGAGAAGGCAAATCAGGTGTGATGTCAGCCTGACATCTGGAAGGATGAACCTGAATTTCCCAGGGAGACACGAGAGGCCTGGGAAAAGGCAGGGCACCTTGGAACGAGCCCACTTCATGGCAAAGGGTGGAGTTTGGTGGGTTTGAGGGACAAGGCTGGTTTCTTGGTGAAGTGAGGAGTGTTTGGTAGGGAGCCATGATAGAGAGGTGGGCAGGGACTCGCAGCTCGCACGGTGAACACGGTAAACCAGAATCAGCTGTTGGGTAGACCCATCCCACTTCACCTCCAGAGATGCTGCTTCAATGGGCCTCAGCTGAGTTCTGGACCGCTGATGTTTTTACAGCTCCAGGGGCTTCTAACATGCACGTGGGGTTGAGAACGGGCTAAGATGAAAAAGAGGGCAGTGGAGAACACTCAGGGGTGTTTAAACCTGGGAGTGATACATGAAGTGAGGCTTGTAGTTTGGAAACATCAGTCTGATGATAACATAGAGATTGGAGGGAGGCATAGAGGTTCTGGGGAAAGGATGGAGAGTCGTGGACAAGGGCTATTCCACCAGGCACCGTGTGCTGACTTCCTTGGCCTGTGGCAGAAATGGTGGGAAAGAGGAGAAGAGCCCAAAGGAAAAGATATTTAGGAGGAAGAATGAAGAAGATTGGAGGGGGATGGGTGGTAAAGGGAGGGGGAGGGGTTCTTTGGGGGCTGAGTTTAGAACTGGTTGCTCCTAACAGTAGCCTCCTCTGGGAAGAGGGTCCCAGGCATTATGTTTGTCACATGACATCAAAAGTTCTGCTTTTAAACTCAGAATTCTCAGGGATTCAAGGACCCTTAAAGCCAGGGAATGCTGAAAGAGCCAGGGAGAAAGATTAAGAATGACTCAGAGGGATGCTGTGAAGGAAAAGGGCCCGGTCTGGTGCGTGAAGAGCGAGGGGCTGTGGACAGGGTGGAGTGTGAGGGCCGGCACAGCACTGGCAGCAGAAAAACAAGTGTAAACAGTGAAGGCTCTAGGCAAAACGTAGTCATTTATTGGATGAAGTCTTCCGTTAAAAAAATTTCGAAGTCTTTTCCTTAAGCCCTTCAGGGGAGCGAAGGAGAGGATCAGGAAGACGTTTCTGTCAATAAAGAGCACGGATCAATCAATACGTTTGCAGGGGCCGCGCTGCGCAGCGCAGCGCAGGGGCGCGCTCTACCCAGCCGGGCCAGCAGATGGCAGTGTGGTCCTACTGGGAACCTCTAGCCTCAGCGCCACTTTCCTCTCCTCCCTAAGGGGAAGTTCTGGGGGTCCTCACTTTTCTTCCTTCCTGGGTAATATGACCTGGAGAGTCAGCCTGTAGGGTACGACTCAGCATCCAGCCAGTGCTTGGCGGCTGCGCAGGCAGTGTTGCTGCATGAAACAGGTAACTGGGAAACACCTTGCAGAGATCACCTATGAGACTGGAGTCCCTCACCGCACCTGGTCTACAGGGCTGGTGGTCAGGCAAAGGGGTGGGGAGGCCTGCATGTTGAAAAGTGAAGGGAGCACCCCTGGAAGGGGTTTTGGGCAGTTCCTAAAGTGCAAAGAAAGCCACTTCCCAAAGTTATGTTAGTTGGTTGTTTCTAACGGGGGCGGGGGGTGGGGGACGGGGGGAGATGGGTTGAGTTCAGATTCCAATGGTATATAAAGAAGTCAGGTTCTCCAGTTAGCCCATAAAAGCCTGTTCATTCTGTAATACAGATAAATTGCAGTGCACGAATAGTGACAGAACTAGAAAACGAAGGTATTTTAGTATTGCAATTTAAATAAAACGGGACACAAAATGGAACGAAAACAGTTCTTTATTTCAGCAAGTGAAGCAAATTAGTTTTGATTAGAGAGGGCTAAGAGCAGATGAGGCTGGCTGTGTAGTCTATGCTCATCTCAGCCTGTCAATAATAACCAGTGTTGTGGTTGGACTGGCCCTTGGGCCTCTTATTATGATTATAAGACACCTTTCAGCAATAACCATCAGGAATCTTTGAAAAAAACACAAAAGTTTATTACTTACAAGACCTGAAAATTACACTACACACCTGGAGCATATAGTAAGGTTGAAGGTGGGGGAGGGAAGAGAAAACCAGCACAAGAGTGGGAGTGAGCATAGGATTCTGCTTTTATTGGGGTCTTCTGTGGGGGCCTAGGATTTCAAGGGCTCACTCCTTACTGCTGAATTTAAAACATAGGAGCGGAAATTTAAAGTGCAGGAAAAGGAGTTCCCGTTGTGGCTCAGTGGTTAACGAGTCTGACTAGCATCCATGAGGAGGCAGGTTCAATCCCTGGCCTTGCTCAGTGGTTGCTCAGTGGGTTAAGAATCCGCCGTTGCCACGAGCTGTGGTGTAGGTCGCAGGTGCGGCTTGGATCTGGTGTTGCTGTGGCTATGGTGAAGGCCGATGGGACCCCTAACCTGGGAACCTCCATGTGCCATAGGTGCAGCCCTAAAAAAATAAAAAAAAATAAGTAAATAAAAAAGGAAAGTGCAGGAAAAGGAAACAACAACAGGTGGCCCCAATGGTCAGTTACTGAAATCAACCAAGGTCTCTAAAATGAAGGAGCCCCTGGGGGAGGTGGCCTGGGTCTTTGTCTAGTTGTGTGGCTGACAACTTGTTTATCCCACACAGTGGTCTTTGAAGTGAGTGCCTCTTTGAAATGGAAGCCTCTGCAATCAAAGCTTAAGTCCTGCACTTGGATTATGAAAAAGAAAAAACAGAACTGTCACATAAAGGGCTCACACGGTACAGTGGAACATCTGAAGGAGAGGTTTGGTTGTTTCAAGGCTTGTGGGCAGAGCCCTTTATTGGACGCTGTAAGTTTCTGACCCAGAGGAGATGCTTCTGCGAGTTGAGAGTCTCTGAGGAGCCTGGGATCTCAGACTGGCCTGGGTCATGGTGCCTGATGTGCAGAAGGGATGCTAGACAGGAGGCTGAAGTCTTTGGTTTCCAGTCCTGATTTGGGTGAGTTGCTGACCTTCTCTGGGCCTCAGCGTCTTCCTCTGTAAAGTGGGGATGATGACAATCTCGGGTTTACTCCCTGTGGCAGGGGCCGCAAGAATCAAATGAGATAATGCAAGTGCTCTACTGTGTTAGAAAGCACTCCAGAGTGATCAGAGAGAGGCCTTGCCTCCTTAGTCTTCAGAACCTCATACAAAACCTTTAGATTTTTTTTTTCCTTGATAGAGGTGTATCTCTAGCCAGCTCTAAGGTATCTTTACTATGAATAGTCACTATTGGGATTATTATGGCTCACGCATAGAAAGAAGGAGCAGAATGAGAAAGAAAGGTGAGTAAAGGGAAAGGAGAATCTGTCTATATTTTGGAAAGGGTTTCCTTGGGGAAGATATGAATTGAGGTATGAGCAGTAAAAGACAGGAACAGATGAAGCCCGGGGTTACACAAATCACCCTTGGAAGCATTTCCCAAAAGATGTTCCTCGGAACCCTTGTTCCTCCAGATGTGTTAAAGAAAGAGGTTTTATGGGGAAATAAACTTGGGAAAACTTAAGTAGAAAACTCAAGTGGAGTTACACCAGTTTCTTTATGCCAGTACCCTTAAAAAAAAAAAAATAAGGCGTTCCTTCATGGCTCAGTAGAAATGAATCCGACTGGCCATCCATGAGGACACAGGTTTGATCCCTGGCCTCGGTCAGAAAGTTAAGAATCTGGGGTGCCATGAGCTGTGATGTAGGTCACAGACACGGCTCAGACTTGGCATTACTGTGGCTGTAGCATAGGCTGGCAGCTCTGGCTCCAATTTGACCCCTAGCCTGGGAACCTCTGTATGTCATGGGTGCAGCCCTAAAAAAAAAAAAAAAAATTAAGACTTTATTTATTTATTTATTGGTCACTTCTGTGGCATGCAGAACTTCCTGGGCTGGGGTTGGAACCCGAGCCACAGCAGTGACAACACCGAATCCTTAACTGCTAGGCCACCAAGGAATTCCCCCATTAGAACCTTTGATGTGACACCTGCCTTGCGGATTCCAAGGAGGAGTGGGAAAGTCATAGTAGCAGTGCTTTGCAGACTTATTGGACCATCAGATGCTTTTGATGCTTCTGAATATTTAGGTAATATTTCTCAAGATGTGGTTCAGAGACTTCTGCCATTTACCTAGAGTGCTTGTTGGAAGAGCAGGTTGTCTGGCTCTGTCCAAGATGTAATAAATCCACAGAAGGGCCGAGAGGTACTGGGCATCTGCGCCAGTAAGAGACACCAGTGATTCTTTTTCTTTTTTCCTCTAATCAATTCATTTATTTAGCATACAGTGTGTGCCAGCTCCATGCTAGGTGTTGGAGATATAGTGGTGAGTTAGGCAGTTGCTGTTCTCGCCTCTTACAGGCCAACTCCTAAAGGCAAGTGAGAATGGGGGTGGAGGGCTGGGAGCACAGGAACATGACTGCCAATAGTCTGATCCTGTGATGGAAAAGACCCGTGTGGTTAGGGCAGCTTTCCTAAGCACTGATTTTAAATCTGGAGTACTTTACCAGAAATACGTTTGTAACAGCAATTAACAGGTTAATTAAGGGGTTATGAAAATCCTGTATCTGGCAAATGAACGTGGCATCGTTGACCCCGGCAGGTTTGTGACTATCACATAAAACCCAGGGAGTCTTTAGCACATTTAGTCTGAGGACCAGTGACATAGCTGGATTGATGTGCTTGCTAAGTGTAAGGCGGAAAGAATGTTGACTCAAACGCTCTCCTGATCTGGACACCAGGGGGCGCTGTCACCCTAGGGTGGCCTGGTTGTGGGCAGAGGGGCTTGAGGCGAGCCAGGAGAGGTACTTAAGTTGTCTGTCACGTATTGCAAATTGGGAGCCCTTAATTCACGGAGTACTGATAATACCGCAGACAGTGCAGTGTGTTACTGTGTGATGGAGATTATATGTACAGGGCATTATTGTGTGAGATGAGGGAATTTATTACACCAACGGGAATAGGAGATGTACATTATTTTCTATCCATATCTCATGTGACTTGTCTGCACCCTTTGACTCCATGACTCTGGCTTTCCTCTTGAGAGCTGCTTCTCCTTTGACTTCTAGGACCCAACTCTCTCACGATCTTCCTTCTGCCCTTCATAAGGAACATTTGTTTACTGAGCACTTATAGTAGGTCAGGCCTTGTGCGAAATGCTCTCTATGCATTATCTCATTTAATCCTCTCATCCCTGCCATAGGTACCGTCGTTAATTCTACCCAGGAGTCATGGGCCTAAATTACACAACCCATGGGAGCTGGGTGAGCCTCAGAATGGGGACAGCCTGGTCCTGAGTCCTAGCCTGCTACACTTAGCTGGTCCTTACCAGGCTGTCCCCACGTCACTGCTCCAGGCTGCACTTTCAGGTGGTAGGAAGTGCTGATGGTGCCATCTTTTCTCAGTTTCCTCCTCTGGAACTTTCTCTTGGATATCAGCTTCTGGGTGGCTCCCCTCCCCCTGCCCCTAGTCTGTCCTACTCTAGCTTTAGAACGTCCCTCTTAGGAAGCAGTGACCACACTGTACTGTAGTAGTCTCTTTGCCTGTCTGTCCCCTCAGCTAGGCTGTGAACCCCTCCCATGACTCCATATTGGTGCCATCTGGTGTGCTTGGTACATACCAGAGTCACACATGTTAATGGAATAAATAGCCTCAAGAGAGAGTTAGATACTTGCATGCATGGCCATTCCCGAATGCAGTGTCACAAATATTTGAAAACATCCCTTTGAACCTATGCCAGAGACAGCAAGCTAGCTTAAAGGGACTCTTCTTTGCTGTCATGCAGTCCTGTGGCTTTGAATTTGGGACTCATACTAAGGGCAAAGGGCAGGGGGCCAGTGCAGAGCGTTCTGGTGAGTTGAGGATGCTCCTAGCATTGTCCACATTTACACCCACACCCCCAAGGTCAGGGCCGAGCGTGGGCAGGCGGAGCAGAGGGTGCTGCGCTCTGGCAGCCCCTCAGGTGTGCAGCAGCTACCCATCCCCAGGTGGTGTCTGGCCGGTGTTCCCTCCTCTGCAGGGGGCAGTTTGGAAGTCCTGGAGGAACGAACAGGGCTGAGTGCAGGGTCTCTGTCCTCAGTCTGTCATGGAAGATGTGATGACGGGGAGGGGAGCCCAGGGATCAGCTACAGCCACCAAAACACCAACCTGCTGGGGGAGATGAGGCGGAGGCCTGCCTAGGCCCTCGAAGGGCAGTAAACATGGTGTTTTGGGGCCTGTGTGACCGCTCCCCTCACAAGCTTCCAGGCCTGTGTTTTCCAGGATGGTAGCTACCAGCCACGTGTGGTTCTCGAGCAATTGAAATATGGCCGGTGTAACTCAGCTACTGTTCCTTTACCTTTATTTAATTAATTTAAATAGCTATATATGCAAATGAACTTATTTGCAGATCAGAAACAGACGTAGAGACTGGAAAATTTTTGGTTACCAAAGGGGAGAGGTTGGGGGAGAGGGGTGGACTGGGGTTTTTGGATTGGCATACGCACACTGAGGTACATGGAATGACTGGCCAGTGGGGACCTGCTGTATAGCACAGAGAACTCTACCCAATATTCTGTGATGGTCTACGGGGGAAAAGAATCTGAAAGAGGATTCATGTATAACAGAATCACTATGTTGGACAGCAGAAATTATCACAACCTTGTACACCTGTGCTGCAATGAAACTTGAAAAAATGGGAACAAATAGCTGTACATGGCTAACAGTACCATATTAGAAGGGTATGAACCTTTTCATCCTTCCTAGTTCTGTTGGACAGCACTGCTCTGGATGGTTTCTGTTTTAATGACAGCCTGGCATCATCAAAGGAGGAACTGGGAGTGTCCAACTCATGACACTTCTTTACCTATGCAAAACTAAGGCCACCTTGAAAAAAAGACATGCACTTCTACGTTCATATCCTTGTGTGAATGTCTGTCCCCTTATCACCTGTCTACTCTCATCTGTGTTCCTTTGCTGCTAGTATAGAGGCTTTTGATCTCTCCCCTTCCAGCACCCAATTTAATTTAGAGGTCTATTTCTACTTAGTTTTTGCTATTTCCCCCTTTTGCCTTTAAGAAGACATTGATTGACTTCACTGAAGGCAAGTTTCTCTGAGTGTTGCCAAGGAGCATCCGTGTGTTGTTCTGTAGCTGGCACCTCTGCGGGTGCCTAGTCTCCAAGGTGTCTGCTCTGCAGGCAGTGGTGCCAGAATTCATTCCTGGTCCTCTGACCTTGGCTCTGCGGGGCAGGGCAGTGCCAGGAGATGGCTGGGCCTTTGGTGCCCCAGAGGGAGCTGCTGCCTCCGTCATTCTGAGTGATGTCTGGGGAAGGATAATATTGAATGCCAAGAAAATAACTATCTGATGCCAAAAGTAAGGAGGCCAGGCAAGGTTTTTATTTTCAAAGTATTTAATTTAAATAAGTTTTTATCTTGATGTATTTGACGTTTCCAAAAAAAAAAAAATACTGACAGATACTATACAACTTAGAACCATTTATATTCTTCTTGAAAAGGTGACTTTATCTTCATCTTGCCCTCCTCCCTCCCCACCCCCTACTCCTCCCTGCCCCCTACCCGAAACCCAAAGCGAATCCATTGAGCAGCAGGGGAAAGACCTGACCATTCAGAAGTCCTGAGCCTGGAGGCTTCTCCTCAAGCCTGTGCTGATTTAGGGAGCCTTTTTTCCACCATCCTTTTTGCCCTGTTAGCTTAGCCATTCCCACCCCACCCCACCCCCCGGCCCCCAAGATAGGCCAGGCAGACTCTGCCCTGCCCTTCCCTGCCCCTGGCTGCCTGTCTGTGGCAGTTCTGGGACAAAGGCTGGGAAGAAGGAGTAAAAATGGAGAGGGATGGAGAGATGGAGCCAGGCGGTACCCAGGGAGGAGGAGAGTAAGAAAGGAAAAGAGAAGAGAGAAAGTTGAGAAGGAAGTGGGAAGAAAGGGAAGTAGACTCCAGTGATTGCTTTGAGTTCCTTTTATCCACCCACTTCTTCAACAAACATGTGAGGGCCTGTCACGCACTGGGTGCTCCAGTGAAGGTTGTTTTGGGTGCTCCAGTGAAGATTATCAGGGGAGGCAGGCTGGGGAAAAGATAAGCCTCTTTCAGGGTCTTGGGTCTGCACACTTTGCTATGGAAGCTACGGAGAAGTGGCTTTCTGGGTGTTTCATGCCTGGAGGTAGAGCAAATCCATGCATTCAGGAGATGGCAGGGCACCGCTCCTGGAGACAGAGGCCTTGTCACGGCCACGACGGCTGACTGCTGTCTTCATTCAAACTAGCAGCTGGTTGCCATGGCAACCATGGTACCTGTGTGGTTCCTGATCCCAGAGCTCTGTTTTTCTAGATCATATCTGACAGCAATCTCAGCCATCAGCCTCCACGTCTCCCCCAAGTCATCCATTTTAGGGGGGCTGAGAGTGGGAGACATTCAGGGCAACTCAGCCTGCTGGGCAGTGGGAGGCATGGGGAGGCATGTGCGTGTTGTGCGGGGAGATGACGAGTCATTCTGGGATAGAAGGGGACAGCCAGGTACTCTGTGATAAGCTCTCCAGAAGACAAGGGGACAGAGCATCAGAGGGTGCTTCTTTCTGTGGTCAGAGGGGTTTATGTGTGAGGGGCCTGAGTGCCCAGGTATTTAAAGCCACTTAGGATGGAAGGATGAGCGTGACTGGTTTTAAAATGTAAGCAGGCCTGAATTAAGATTCACAGGGTCACCTGTCAGAAGACCTTGGTGTCATAGTCACCACCCCCTCCACAGGACCAGGCCTGGACTGTGTCCCTGGAGGGCAGGTGACTACCCGCTGGCCCAAGTGAGCAAGCAGAGTCCATTTTTCCATGAACACCATCTTAGAGAATTTAGTCCTTGCTTCTATAAATATCATAGTTTAGCTCCATTGTTAATTACATCTCAGTTTCACCACCATGTAGAAGAGCTTCCATGGGAGAATATTTTAAGACTGCTACCCAGCAGATTTGCAAATGAACTTTTAGAGCACAGCCTGCTCTCAAGTTGGGAATTATCCATCTCTGTGATATGGTCACAGTATAGTCAAAATATCAACCAGTGCATCCTATGAATGGATTAATTTGGCCTCCCAACCTCACCCTTGTAAGGGGACATTTCCTTAACTGACCACGGATCTAGCTTATATGTCCTCATGGATCTTGGGGCACACACCTGTTGACTGGACCCTTGGCCCAGCATGCACTTCCTCCTGCAGAATTCAATACCCAACTTCTGTTCATTGCAGCAACTAGTGGGCTCACTTAGAAGAAGGTCACTTGGAGGAGCTGGTGAGGTATTACACGTTTCCTTAACATCACACATCCAAGAACATCCACAGACAATTCTAAGTACCGACTGTGTGCAAGGCACTTGCCTGAGCTTCAGGATAAATATGAATCAACCTCTGTAGAGCTTCATCCTACTTTCATCAAAACTCTGTTAACTTCTACGTCCCACACGAACATCCCATGAGTCCATGACAACCTGTGAAGTTGTTTCCAGGGTGCCTGCTGTGGGACTGGACCAGCAATTGTCTTCATCCTTTCCCTGCTGAAAACCTTTGGTTTACACATAGGATGTCCCCTGCTCCCAGGGAGCATCTCCTTCCCATCTGTGAACAGGCACCGTACAGGCGCGCAACGGCAGTCCACTGGAGTGGGCGGAGCACACCTGGGTGCCACAGTCTTCTAGTGGTCACTCCCAGGAGCCATGTGTTCTTGCTTGGAGAAGGGAGCCTTGCAGAGTGGCCCTGGGGGTGGCATCTCAAAGAGAGGTTTTGATGTAATCACACGCCCATCAGTGGTAATGAGGACCCTGTCACGAGTTGTAGGACAATAGCTTTCGATGAAGTTTGATCTATCACTTTAAACTTCTCCCAAGTGAGAGGTCAGAAGCCCAGGAACTTGTCTGTTCCCATGTCAGAGTCAACATACAGGAAGGGGGACTGTACCAGGCTGCTGGAATGTCCAAAGATGAGGATTTCCAGTAAAAGGTTATGTGGAGATAGGAACAGGAAAGCCTACATCTCTAACCTGAGTGGTGTGTGGAACTGACAGTGCATAGGCTTTTTCCTGGTTATATAATTGTGCATATGTGCCCAGATCAGGTCTTGGCTATGAGATGTTTTTCTAAGAGCGGATAATGTGCTGCATTGTTTAGGGCCTTGCACAAAGCAGACATTCAGTGGCCATTTGATGAACATGAATATACTTGCTCAGGTACCTATTGCCTGGTTGTGCGTGCCTCTGTGTGTGGTGTGGTGTGTGCATGTGTACACTGGGAAGATATGTCAAGATGTATGGATAAATGTTCCTTGTGCTTCTGCATGTGGACTATGCTGGAGACGGGTGGCAGGCCTGCCTGAGTCTGCAGTAAAGAGCATTGCTAGTGGACATGCAGATGCTGAGACAGAGCCACCACTGGTCCTCGTGCTCCCTGGGAGTGTCCTCCATGGGCCACTGAGTCTGAGGTTTGCTCCTTGGTTGCCATGAGTGCATCACTTCTGGGGTTTCTGCTCCCTACCCCCGTGTGTGTGGTTGGAAGGTAGCCAAGCCCCCAAAGGAGGACACTTCTGCCTCCTGCCTAACTAGACTGGCAGCGACGGCCTCTTTTCCAGCTGAAGAAGCTTGGGTTGAGCAGAGATCCAGAGGTCTTCTTCAGCCTTCTTTTTCTTCTTCTTCTTCCCTTTGTTTTGCTCTGGCTGTTGGCCACTTTTGCTTGGCCGGTTCCAACAGCAGTGGCAACAGATGAAGAGGAATGTGATGATCACCAGTAGGGGCAGCCCCAGGAGGATGCCCAGACAGATGCTGTTGAAGAGGCCCTCTTGGTGTTTGCTCAAGATGATGTCCCAGATGGCGCTGAAGAAGGCGCTGATTTTCTCCATGGTGCTCGGCTAGACTGGGCCAGAGGCACCTCTCAGCTCAACTGGCAGAGCCTGGGCTGAAGAAGATGCAGACTTTTCCCCTTGTAACTTAGTTCTCTTTCAGCTTTGGGTTTGGGCATGCCACAGGGAGCACCTAAAGGGAGAAAAACAGATAACTTAAGGGGGAATGCAGTGGGAATGGGCTATAATTTTTAATAACATCATTGATCTTAGGCTTAGGAAAGGGGAGGAAATCAAAGATTTCCAGAGTTCACTGAAACCATATTGAGACGCAATAAACAAGATAAATGCATGCATTTAGTCAATTAACGAATTCTCGCTGTATGCACGCTATATGGGGCTTAGGATATAAAAATTAGTAGTATATCAGACCTGGCACATAGTAAATGCTCAGCAGTTGTTGGATAAATAAATCAACGAGTGTATTCAGTGTTCTGGTTAGGGGGTCAGCGCCCTGGACCCCCTTGAGGAGTAGTTCTCCCCACAGGACAGCTCCATATCTGATCTTCAGTGAACATGGCATGCCATTTTCAACACAAATGAAAGCTTAAGCACAAGAGACAATGTCCAAGGCCTGCTGGGAGGCTTGCATACTTGCTTCGAATCTCCTCCCTCCCGACACCCACTCCTATGCCTGGCCAGGACCCTTCGTGCTTTGGGTAGGAAACCAGTTCTCTCTGTTTCTCCCCTCTCTGCCCCTCATTACCCTTGTCTCTGCTTTCTGACCCCTACTAAATATTCCAAAATCTCCTTTCCTGCCTGGTCCCTTTCTCTGCAGTGGAAAGAGATTGCAGGCTGATAAGGGATGGGGTCACTGGATGTCACTCTCCTCCTGTCCTGAGCTCAGCTCTTTTTTTTTTTTTTTTTTTTTTTTCTGCTTTTTTAAAGGGCCGCACCTGCTGCATGTGTAAGTTCTCAGGCTAGGGGGCAAATTGGAGCTGTAGCTGCCAGCCACAGCCACAGCAGCTCAGGCTCTGAGCTGCCTTTGCAACCTACACCACAGGTCATGGCAATGCCAGATCCTTAACCCACTGAGCGAGGCCAGGGGTTGAACCACAACCTCATGGACTAGTTGGATTCATTTCCACTGCCCAACAATGGTAACTTCCCCTGAGCTCAGCTTACCCTGAGCCGGCACCATTCTGGCTGCTTTTCCAGAGGGGTCCCTCTTCCTTCTCCAATTCTCCACACAGCTCTTAGGCCTCAGCTGTCAAGTCTAAGGTCTGAGAGGAGCCTTTAGTTCTGGAATCCACAGGTCTAAATAAGACTCGAGGGACAGGCATGATTCAAAGAAATTTAAGAGACCTCTTGGCGTAAGACATTGCCTGGGAACCAAAGATCAGCGTGTCACTGATTTCAGGCTGGAGACCTTAGAAATCATCCTAACTTTCTCACCTGAAGATGAAGATCTGAGGCTCAGAGTGGTGCGGGGACAGGTCTGAGAATATACAGAGCTGTGATGAATGCCCAGACCCCTGAATAATGGGCCCTGTGCTCTCTCAAGGCTGCTGGGCAAGCAGGAGGACTAAGGATGGTGACATTATATCCGTATTCCATGGCCATCATTAACAAGTCAACAAGTAAATGCTGCAGAGGGTGCAGAGAAAGGGTACCCTCCTTCACTGTTGGTGGGAATGTAAATTGGTACAACCACTGTGGAAAACAGTATGGAGGTCCCTCAGAAAACTAAGTATAGACAACCATATGACCCAGCAATCCCACTCCTGGGCATATACCCAGACAAAACTTTTCTTGAAAAAGACACATGCACCCGCATGCTCATTGCACCACTATTCACAATAGCCAAGACATGGAAGCAACCCTAATGTCCATTGACAGATGAATGGATTAAGAAGATGTGGTACATATACACAATGGAATACTACTCAGCCATAAAAAAGAACAAAATAATGCCAGCAACATGGATGGACCTAGAGATTCTCATACTAAGTGAAGTAAGTCAGAAAGAGAAAGACAAATACCATATGGTATCACTTATATCTGGAATCTGATATATGGCACACATGAAACTTGCCACAGGAAATAAACCCATGGACTTGGAGCACAGACTTGTGGTTGCCAAGGGGGAAGGGGAGGGAGTGGGATGGACTGGGAGCTTGGGGTTAATACATGGCAAACTATTGCATTTGGAGAGGATAAGCAATGAGGTTCTGCTGTATAGCCCAGGGAACTATATCTAGTCACTTGTGATGGAACATGACGGAGAATAATGTGAGAAAAAGAATATATACATGTGTGACTGTGTCACTCTGCTAAATAGTAGAAAATTGACAGAACACTGTAAACCAACTAGAATGGAAAAAAATCATTAAAATATTCATATTCCACTTAGTTCTTTTCTAAATCACCTTCATGTGCATTATAACTTGTAAATGAGCAGCAGGGCGGGCATTGTGAATGGAGGAAAGCACAGGGGGACCTGGGTCCAGAATCATTTTGAGTCCAGGCTTCACTGGGTTGCCTGGCACTGGAACATAAATGTGTGTTACACACCTGGATGGTGTGTTATACATGGTGTCCCAGCGGTTGTCCTTGGAGGTCTGATTCCTTGGATAACACACTCTATAATTGCCCCATGTACCCAGTGCCTGTGTGACCAGCCAGGCCCCACCTGATCTCGTCCTGGTCTGCAGGTATGGGAATCCATCCCCGTAACACTATTTATACATTTGCACAATTGTATAAATTGGCACCTTCTGCTGTACCATTTGGCCCCAGAAGTCTGATGTCAAGCTGTAAGATGGCACTTATTATATACCAGGCACTGATCTAGCCGCTTTTCACATGGACTCATTTATTCTTCACTACAACCTTGGGAAGAAGGTACAGTTACTTCTCCCCTCCCCCATCCTACAGTGGAAGAGACGGGGGCCCAGACCACACAGTCAGTGAGTGGCAGAGCTGGCCTTGTGGATCCTGGGAAGTTTGACATCAGATCCCCATGGGGTGAGCCTTTCACAGGTTCCCTGCTCTGTTGTGGGAAGACTTTGGTTGCTTTTCCCTAACTTGACCCTACACATAAACTTCTAGGCGACCAAATGCTCCTCGCACGGCATCTCTATGATTCAAATTAGACCACAACAAATGACACTGCTGACAAACTGTCCTGTGCCAGGGATCAGGCTGGCCTCTGGGGAGCATATGTGAATCAGGGCCCACTCTTGGGTTCAGCCAGGGAGAGAGAAGGGCATCAAGTCCTTGGAGATTATCAGGGCAGTGTTCGTGAAAGTAGGTCACCTTGAGAGAAGAGGAGGTTCTGGACAGAGAAACGTGTATGCAAAGGATGCGCCAAGATTCCAGGCAGAGAAACTTCTAGAATGTTGACAGAAGAGGGGGCCTTCTGGTGAGCTTGGAGCTCAGGGGGGAGAGGGAAGGGCTGTAGGTCATTGCCAAGATGGGTAGGGTGTGTGTTTATTTGGAAGGCTTTCGAACTGGAGGCTGTTGTGATCACATCTGCCCTTCAGGAAAAGATAACAGGATGTGAAAAGCTCTGGAAAATGTTTTAAGAGAGCACATCATCCATTTAGCAAATGTTTATTGAGCACCTAATATGTGCCCCACACTGTGTTAGGTTTTGAGGACCAGGAGTGAACGACAAAGATACAGTTTCTGATATCATGGAGCCTCGTACATTCCAGAGGATTTATTATCCTTGAGGCATTATGTCAATAGGCAAATATAAGAAGCAAATTCCAAGTTAGGTTGCTTAGTTGGATGAAATAAGCGCATGCATTTGAATTATGTTTTTATTTCAATGTTTCAGGCCCCTCCACCCCTCCCAACCTTTGTTTCAAACTTGTCCATCCCATGGCATCTAAAATGGTCTTTGAATAAACAGATGTCTTTTTAAGCTAAAGCTAAGTCAATAATTCACTTCTGGATCCCTAAAGGTGATTATTTGATTCTACTCTCCATACAGCCAGAGAGAGATTCATTAACATGTGGGAACCCTGTCTGGGGAAAATTTGATTAAAAGATATTCTTTATATTTTTTAATCTAAGAATTCTCTTCTAGCCCCCCCTCAGGTTACTTGCTGAGCTCGGCTAATCTATAGTGTTTCATTAGTATTTATGAGCTTTGCATTATTAGCATTTCCAGGAAACAATCAAATATCTCCTTGGTGGCATGAATTAAAAGTTAGAGCTTCTATGGAATGCTTTTGCAAAAGAAGCCACACTGTGGGCCTTAGAAATACACGCTGGGAGGCCCCATCCTTTTGTTGGCTCTCAAGTATCGTTGACATTGTTTGAAAAAATGATTCATCTATTCTTGTAAAACCAATAATAGGTGCTAACCGACCTTGACTGTGGTTGTGGGGGTGGGTGTGAGTAAAGAGGAGAGGGGGAAAATTTCTTTCGGTTTTCTTGAAACCAAGCAGTATGCATTTCTGTATCCTCTGTAGTATCTATCTGGGAAAGAGTCATTCATTCTTTCTTCCCACAAGCTTCCATCTGCCTGTATGTGAGGTGTTGATGGAGAACAGAGATCCTGGAGCCAGAAGACCTGGGTTTGAGCCCTAGGTCAACTCTCATGACCTTAGCCAGTTACCAAAAACTTCAGTTACAAAATGAAGCTAATAAGCTTCCTTGTAATGAGGTTGTGAAGATTAAGAGCTCAATCTATTTAATGCCTCTTGTAAACTGCAAAACACTATAAAACATAAGCTGTCCAATAGTGAGTTATTTCCAGATCACAATGGACTGATTCTAACCTTGAGCTTTTCTTTCCCATCCTTCACCTCTAAGCCTGATCCTCATGGCCAAAGAACCATGGACCCCTGCCCCATTCAAAGGAAAAGGGCTTCACAGGTGACCTCCCTGCTGGGTCTGCAGGTCTGTGGCTGCCAGGTCTAGACTCCAGCCTCCAGCCACAGGGTTGGAGGGTCACTTGGGGGAATATCCGATGGTGTCTGGAGGACTTCTGAGCTCAGAGAGTGAGGCGAGGGAGAGCGCCTAGCCCTGTGCCGGCCCCCGCCTCTCAGCTGCTCTAGAGTCCTGTCCTCACATTGGTACCCTTCTGGAGCTCCCCAGCAAGGGGTTGGCTCTACTTTGCACCAGCCTCTTGTTGTTTCTGTTTTTCTAGGTGAACTAGTACATATGGAAAGCTGGAGACTAGTATTGGATAGCAAATGCTTTCTAGAAATGTTCACGATAAGGATCATAGTGGCAACCCAGTTGAAACCCCGAGACCTTCTCCAGGGTGATTTCTAGGTGGTTTACAGCTTTAGCCTTCTTTCGGGTGGTGGGGGGTGAGGCAGGAGGTGCAGGTCTCTCTCAGAGCCTTAGAAGAGTCCTCTCCTGCAGCTGCAGACTCCTGGGTCTGTGTGGGGGCCATCGTAACTGGGGAGCAAAGACCTCCCCTGGGGCTTTTCCCCAAATGTTCCATTGAGCCCATACCTGGAGTCATGGTGATCACTGCGTGCCCTTTATCTCCTCCCTCAAAGAGCTCAGGTGATGGCAGGATGGCCTTCCGGCCAGGCAGGTTGCTGGAGAGTCACCAAGGGAGGTAAAGATACAGATTCCTGAGTTCTACCCCCTGGAGACCCTGATTTGGTAGGTCTAGGGTATGCCCAGGAATTTGTTGTAACAAAACCCCAATCATCCAGTTCAAAAACTGCTGTCTGAGCAAACCAGCCTGATGACCCCTCTCTCTAAGCTCCGGAGCCGTGTGCTAGGCGAGAGAACGGAAGGGTCCTGGGTGAGGAGACGGGGGGAGAGGTCTGTCTTCACTCACAGCAGCACCAGGCCCCCTGGGCTGTTCCTTCTTGCTCTTGGGTAGTCAGGGCATCTTGGCCAGAGTTCTCTCCCGGAGGTCACAGCTCAATGCAGTCAGTATTCATGGAACACTCAACATGTGCCTGTCCTGTGCCTTCAGACCCTCAGCGCCTCCCTGTCCAGGAAGGAGGAGAGACACAAATAGCAGAAGCACAATGGGACAAGTCCTGTGGTCAAGCCCTGTGTATAGGACAGGGGAGCAGCCCAGGGGAAGGAGCAAGCAGGCGGGCCTGGAGAGGATGAAGGGAAAGGGATGAAAAGGAAATGCCAGTCAGGAGGGTGTCTGCTCGGTCTTTCCTTCAGAGACCCTGCATGGAGCACCTGTTACATGCTGGGAACCATGTTGGGTCCTGGGTATCCAGGACCAGGCAGATCCAGTTCTTGCCCCTTTAGTGCTCAGATTCTAGTGTGGGAAGCAGACACTCATCAAGGAACCCTGCAGGTGGCGTGGAAGTATAATGTAGTAAGTGCATGAAGGAAAAGCCCAGGATGCTGCAAAAGCGATACCAATGAGGGAGGTGGCGCAGGCGCTGGGTAGGGATGGCTTCGCTAGGATCGGAATGACAAAAACAGCCAACACGTGGTCAGCATGTTGCAAGAGTCTCAAAACAGAGACTAAATTTATCTAAAGCACTTTCAAGTAATACGCGAGATGTGTTTTTCTTCAACTCTCTGATGATACCTTTTCAGATGAAGTGTCTCTAAATTTAAAGCCGTGAGTTCAATTATTAATACACTGAAGAGCAGTCCCTCGAAAGTCTGGAAACACATTTTGTCTGGAAATGATATGTTCATGTTCATTTTTTTTTTTTTTCAGATGAATGCCTGGACCTCTTGCTTCTCCAGCAAAGGACCTGAAGGGACAGTGTGGCTGGACGCAGCAGCAGTGAGTGGGGATGACAGTGGGGTGGCGTGAAGCCCGTAAGGCAGGTGGCCCTACACTGCCAGGGGCCTTCTAAGCCATGTCGGTGGCTGCTGTGTGCTATAAGGGCATGGGCTTTCAAGCATGGATGGGACAGAATAGACCTTTGTTCCATAAAGAGCACTGTCACTGGGCTGAGAGAGAACAGGTTGGCAAGAGCAGGAGCAGGAGGATGATGGTTGTTCAGGAAAAATGGCACTGGGACGAGGGTGAGGCATGACTGGCAGGACGAATGGCCTGACTTGGGTGTTCTCCAGCGGATGTGGTGGGAGAGCCATCAGGCAGAGAGAAGGACAGGAGGAAGGGTCCCTGGGCTGTGTTTACTCTCCCTCTTGCAGTGCTCATCTCCTCTCAGGCCTCCAACTCTGGTATATTTCATTTTTTTTTTTCTAAACTAGGAACCTCATCTAGCAGGCCCTACCTGCCTCCTCCATCTCTCTTGGGGGTTTAAAACATCTTATTTAGCCCCAAACCTCTCCACCCTGCCTGCCTGACCCTTGCCCCAGCTCTCAAAACCATCCTGCAGTCCTTGCAAAATCCCCATGGTTACGATAATATCACACACTTCAGAAACCCAGGCTCTCTGGCAGCAAGGGCATGCGGCGGAACCTCAGTCAGCAGTTATTAACTCTGCTGCTTTGGACATATATTTTCTTGACGGCTCTCACCTGGCTAACCTGGCATGCTCAGATGCCCCCTAATAGATGTAAGTACTGTTTTGTGCAGAAGTTGTCAGATCACAGGAAATAATCTGCTTGTGGAGTATTATGTTTATAACTTAAACCTGGCTCAAGGCATGATGAAATAGATATCTGTATTTTCCCCAATTTCATTGATTGCTTCAAGTAACTAGTCCAAATACAAAGTTGGATCTCCCACCCCACCCAGGTATGCATATAGGAGGTGGGACTAGATATTTAGTATTAGATGAAAATAGATAGTATTTCCCTTCAGAATCAATGTTATAATTATGGTTGCAATTTTGAACAGAAGCACAACTAGGTCATTCATGCAGAAACAAGGCACCGTGGTTATTAAAAATAATAAAATGATACCTTATTATTTAGACATCCTGAATTGGAAGAATCCAGAGGTGGGTCATGTGGTTGGGTTCCCTCACTGTATTGATAAGGAATCTGGGACCAAAAGAGGCTGTGACTTGCGAGAAGTCACCCAGTTGACAGCTGGCGGAGTCAGGGCGGGAGCTAGGGTTTTCTGACTCCCAGGAGCCCCTCCTGCCAGGTCTCTCCTACAGAAGTCCTTCAAAATAGGCACTGAGGCAGCACTTGGTAAGATGCCCACCACATCCTCATCCTGGGAACAGCCTGGTCTACCCCTCTCAGCCCCCTTCCGTCTTGGGGCACTGGGACTGAGTTCTGGCCAAGGGAGTGTGAAACCTCCTGAAATTTTCTCCAAGGTCCTCCATGTGCTCCTCTGCCTGCTCGCTGGCTGGCCAGATGCAAAGGGCCCAGGAAACTGTTCCTGAATGACGGCCCGCAGAGCACCTCGCTGGCCTCAGTGAACAGTGGGCGAATGAGAAGGAAACCTTTGCTGGGGGAAGCCACAGAGATTTAAGGGTTATTTGCTATAGCAGTCAGCCCATCCTGACTGACACAGGTGACGGAAAGCTGGAGAGTGCTGGTTGTGGGACCAAATGTCCTGTGTTCGAATCCTGACTGCTCCTCACTAGGTCTGTCCCCTTGGGCAGGACACCTGACCTCTCTCTCTGGGCAGCTCCCTTTCCTCATTTGTAAAATAGAGCTGTTGTGAAAACTTGGTGAGTCGGGAGATGCAGAGCCTCTTGGAGCCATGCCTGGTGACAGAGGAATGCCCTTATTATTTGACCCTAAACGCATAGGCCGGCCAAAGGAACATCCTCAACTGCTGAGCTAATGATGATTTTGCCTTTTGTAGAGTTTGGGATGGTTCTGGGAGAATCTTGACTTTTTTTTTTTAGGTCTCCTTTCAAAGGTATTTTTCCCTCCTTTCTCTGGTGTTCCATGTAGGAAGGAGATTCTTGCTCCATGCCACTGATCAGCCTTTTTTCAAAGCAACCATTTCAGAATTAAAACATGTACTCCAAGGGTCTGGATACGGCGTCTTCACCCTCTCTCCACGGTTCTCACCCCATTGGTCAGAGGGGGACACACTTTGTTTCCCCTGGCCCCACCAACTGTCCTTTCGTTCCCTCCCTGTCTCCCTTCTTTCCTTCTGCCAACTCATTGAATGAGCCCCTCGTGTGTGTCAGCTCCTTCCCAGGCACGCGGCTGTCGTCCTGAATGACACAGGTACGGTGCAGCTACTCACTTTCCCCAGGGATAAGTGAATAATAAACAGGTGCACAAACACAGAAACTGAGATAGGCTTTTGGCGCTGTAAAGGCAAGAGTCAGCATGGCCTCTGAGGAGGTGGCTTTGAACTGAGGCCTGAGGGACAACAAGGGTCCGGTTGTGCACAGGTGCCAGGAACAGCAGGGCGAAGGCCTGGGTATGGGAGAGAGCTGGCACAGTCTAAGAGACAGCCAGGCCAGTGGGGCTGGAGCACAGAGTGGCAAAGGTGAAGCAGGGTTCAAGCCAGCTGGCTCTGGGGGTGGGAGCATGGAGGGCAGAGGATGGAGAGGCAAAGAAAGGATTCCGAGAAGCCCAGGCGCCCCCCCGCCTTCACCCGCCTTGTCATTGCATTTGTCTGAGCCTGACCTCAGGCTGGTCTCTAGGTTTTCCTTCCTTCAGTTCATTTTCTAAAATCCAAATGGGGTCATGTTCCCTGCTCAGCCCATCTTTGGCTCTTCATCATTTGTATGATAATCTCAAGTCTTTAGCATGGAGCACAGATGGCTTGTGGGCTGGTGGTCCCGGCTCCCATCCCAGCCTCACCTACATCACACCCCTTGTTGCCACGTTTCCTTACATCCTCCCAGCATCCCTGCTCCCCCACACTGCTGTGCTTGGCACGTGCTGTTCTGCCTGCCCTGGGATGTTCTCGCCTCTTCCCTCAGTGTCTTCATGGGGGAACCCCTAGTCCTTCAAGCTTCTTATGTCAGTTCTCAGCCCGCAAACCTCCCCAAATGGATTTCTTTCCCCTCTGAGCTTTCACGGAGTTAATCACCTACCACCACCCTTGTCTGACTACATTGTAGTTACTTGTTTTCTTTGAAAAAAATTAAAAGGATACAGAAGAGCACAAAGAATCATATATGTATCTACTTATGATGTATTTATATGTTGAAGTCCTAAGCCCCATCTCAAAGTATGACCTTAGTTGGACACAGCGTTTCTGCAGATGTAATTCATTAAGATGAGGTCCTACTGGAGTCAAGTGGGTCCATGATTCAGTTTGACTGGTGTCCTTATGAAAAGGAGAAATTTGGACAGAGTGGTCGACTTGCACAAGGGGAAGACAATGTGAAGAGCCATTTAGAGAAGATGGCCACTGACACCCAAGGAGAGGGACCTGGACCAGATCTTTTCTTCCCAGCTTTCAGAAGGAACCATCCCTGCCAACACCTTGATTCCTGGCCTCCAGAACTGTGAGCCACTGCACTGATGTTGTTTAAGCTACTCAGCCTGGGGCACCTTGTCACAGTAGCCTTTGTCACATATTCCCTTCTTGCTTCATGCCACCTGCAACCCCTCAGCTGTCCCATTACCTCAAGTATATTCGGAATCTAGCTACTTCTCTCCATTTCATGGCTAGAGCACCATCACCCTTCACCTGGATTATGGCAGCAGCTTTCTAACCAGTCTCTCTGGTTCTACTCTTCTCTCCACTTGAGCCAGATCCTGACGCCCCCACCCACTGCCCCTCCACTCACCATGGCTCCCCGCATGGCTTCCCCACGCCTGTGGAGTGGTGTCTGAACTCCCTGCCATCCCCAACAGGTGCCTCCAAAAGCCAGCCCTGCCTCCTTCTCTAATCTCACCCTCCACTCCCTTCTCACTCACCTGGCCTGGACACACCGGTGTCAGAGCTGTCCACCCCTCAGGTCCTTCTTTGTCCCTTTAGTACATCTTCTCTTAGGTCCCGGCATGACCGTCTGCTTCATAACTTGCAGAGCTGGGCTCAAAGGCACTTCTACTCACTCCTAACCTCAAATGTTACCTTAACAGGAACCTTTCTTAACCGAGTCATCTAAGAAGCCCAGCTCCCAGTCAACCACTACTGCACCATCCTGTCTCATCGCCTTTGTAGTTCTTCCCCCTCTGAAACTTCTCATTCACACATGATGCTCTTGTCACTTCAAGGTACGCATTTGTGGACTGTCTCCCTACTCTGGAAGATGAGCCAATGAGAACAGAGCCCTAGCCTGTCTTACTCTGTTTGGATGCCCAGAGTTGGGCATGTTCCTGAATGAATGAAGTCATGCCAGTGAACCGGAGGGTCCTGAAAGAAGAGAAAGCCTAAAAAATGTAATGTAAACGAGCCAACCTAGATCATTGAGGAGAGAGCAGGGGCAATGAAAGACATCGAAGAGGCCATCAGTCACGTCTGTGGCCAGACTTAGATGACAATTACCCACCACTTAGCCCACCATCCAGACGTCCTCCAGCCAAATAACTCACTTAAGGAGGAAATAATGATCAAGGAACTCCCATATCACTGAAAGCAGAAGGGAACAAGGAGTGTGCTTTATCAGCTCTGAAATAATCATCTACCTTGCTTTCGCTCAGTTACAAAGAGCTCATTGTGGCTGGGACTTTCTGATAACAAGGGATCCTTTCCTAATTACTATATGCTCTATTTCAGGTTCAGCAGAAAAGAAAATGAAAAAGCTCCATTTCACTCAAGGTTCAAATAAGTCAATCTTTCAATCAATCTAGTATTAATTAGGCTATGCTAGGAAAAGACAGGGGAAGAAAAAGATACCTTCTCCCCAGTCAAAGATGATGCGAGAAAAATAATTAGAGAATAATTTAAGAACAATGAGAAGAGTTTAAAACGATGTTCATCTGGGCTTTCTCTGAATTTCTGTTACAGGAGGCCTAAAATCTCTAGCCACCTTATTCTCCTTCCCTGTTTCTCCCTCCCTCTTTCTTTTTCTCTCTTCTCAACCCTAACTACATTGTCCGCAAAGGGTCCGTGTCATAGACTCTGACAATCATTAGTCGTTTTCAGCCGTGCTTAGGGATTCAACACTAAAAATCGTGTCTCTCTGATATTCTGAAAATTCCAGTCCTGTTACATGTGATTCAACGCAATATCCCAGCCTGTTTGCAAGACACACGCGTCCTCATGTTTATATTCCTAGATCATCAAGGAAACTTCCTAATTTTTCTTCTCCTAAACCAGAAAACACACAGTCAAGCATTTTGCCTCCTTTACCAACACCGGTGTGGAGTGCAGGCATTCACTTAAGCACTTTGAGTTTAGTTTTCTTTCCTGTAAGCAGAGATATTAGTGCATTTCTCAGAGGGCAAGGTGTTTTTTCCACTGTGCTACTTCATTTTATCCTTTATTCTGAGCACAGTACCTGGCAGAAAGTGGGCTGGAAATAGGTCTTTGTTGAATGAATGAATGAATGAGTGGGTTAGCGAGTGGATAATAGTATAAAGACAATGTGTGTAAAGCATGTAGCCCAAGTGCATTTCACATAGTGGTTGTCTTAAAATCGCCTTGAAAACCTGATAGCACAATATTTACTATTACGCTACTCCTGTCGTGTGAAAGGCAAACACATCCATTCATTACAGAATGAATTTGTTCCAAGCAGCGTCTGATCACTTTTTCTGTGAACTGGTTTAAAGACTGAGTCAACCAACCGATGTTGGGACTCAGAGCAGATGCATGTGTCTGGCCCCCGCTTTCTTGCTAACTTTGTTTGCAGCTGCAGCCCCTCTTTAAAGCCCTCCTGACCTTCAAGATCTAGTTTCTTAGGGATGCCTTGTTTTGTCCATCACAATCAACTTTCTCCTCTTCATTTCAGCCAGAATGCTCACTTGTTTTCCTTGGACTGGCCTCTATGGACATAGATACCTCAGGGGGCCAAAGCCTCAAAGCAGAGGGTTGGCAGAATGTCTTATCACCTTTCACAGAAACAGGGAATGATCTGATGAATCAAAAAGCCACCATTTTCTGTGTTCTTACCAAGGGTGCAACTCTGGGAGTGGGAATCAAGGCTCTACAGACGTGGCCTCTTCAACAACTTGGGAGGTGGGTCTTTTAATACCCATTATGTGGGGGAAGAAACTGAGGCTATTAGAGACCTAAGTGATTTTCCCAAGGCCACGGAGGTACTAAAGTGTGAAGATCCTGCTGTACCCATGTACTCTGCTGCCTCTGTTTTCAGGGCACTGAGGACCTCAGTCTCTGGATCCTTCCAGGATGAAGGGGTGTTCCCTGATCATTCATCCATCAGGCATCTGAAAGCCAGTCATGGTGCCACACCCTATGGACACACTGCTGATGAATTAAGACACCTACTGTGACCTCAAGAAGCTCACATACACATATATATTTTAATAGGACCAAAACCTTAAGAGAAGTGTGATACAGTATCGCCTATGACAGCGGGCATTGGGGACCCAAAGGCATAAAACTTACAGTGCTCCCTGGCAGCCCAGGAACTATAGCTAACCCAAGGGCACTTCTATTTAATTTTTTTCCTCCTATGATTTCATATAAAATTCTGTCTTTAGCTCATCCTAAAATTTGGCCACACTCAGCTCCCACTCAGCCACAGTCTGCTGGGGTTTAAGAAGGACCGATGTTCCCTAACCTGGACCCCAGTGCCCACCCTGCCTGCTTCACCCAGTCCTGACACCTACCTGGTCTCTGGAGGCAGGTTAAGCTTGCAGCCCCTGGACCACACGCTCCCTCCAGAACTGGAACTATATTACCTGTTCTTTGTGCTGTCATGTGTAGGGGAGAGCCAGGCAGGGGGCCGGGAAAAAGAGGTGAGGACAAAAGGCAAAAGACAGGGCTGACTTTCCAGTCTGATGGACTGATCCTGGTCTCTGGCTAATCAGACAAATGATAAGGATGAGGGTTGTTTGCAAGAGGAATTAATCCATATCAAATGTCCCCAGCAGAATACAAAAGGCTGGCAGAGGGGTGCAGTAAAAAGAATATTAAGGAGACCCAGTTCTAGTGCCGGTTCAGTTGTCTTCCAAGCCTCTGTTCTTGGGCAAATCAGTTAAGCTTTCTGAGCCCTTTTCTCATCTGAGAAATGAGGCTATTAGCCATCTCTGATCTCTCTCAAGATTGCTGTGAAGAACAGACTAGACACGCAAAAGAACACTGAGAAGGGAAAATCGCAATCTAAATGCAAGGTAGTGGCATGTTAGAGGACTGTATTAAAAAGCTCGATTACAGCTAAAATTAGAATCCTGAGCTTCTCTTACCCATGCAGCCCTCCACCCTCCCCGTACTTCCCTCCTCACTCTGCCCGCCCCCTCCGGCCGCCACCACCAGCCCAAGGTCCTTTATGAATCATAGTCATTAAGAGCTACGTTTCCAATTTGGAGAATTTACGGCGCACATGCTGACACCACTCAGGTTTGTGTTTGCCGTCTGTGTATATCTGATCTGACCACATCCTGGTATTAGTGCTAATAAAACCTGTAGCCATGGTTACAGTGACATACCTGGGTTATGCTGTTCTCATTTGTACTCCTCAAAACTATTTGGTAAAACATTTTGGAGCCAATTTTTGTGGGTGTGGTAAAGCGCCGAGGTAAAGTTTTATTTTTGGAAAGTGTGAGCTGAGGCTGTGAGGTCATCTTTGAGTTAGAAGCAGTTGGGGATGGGCAGGGCCGTCTCTGTTCCCCAAATAAAGGGGAGACTCTGTGACTGCCTCCAGTAACTGATGTTTAAGTCTTCAAATGTCACATCCGCTTGGAGGGAAGGTGTGTTTTTTGGAAAGGCAAGAAGACAACCAAGCACTTGTGTGAGTCAGGGTCTCCCACAGGTGGTAATTAAAAAATAGACTCTGAATTTAAAGTGGCATCATCCTCTTTAATATTAGAGAAGAGAACCTAGAGCTTGGCGGACTTTGCAGCAATAAAGGAATGACTGATTTATTTTCCTCGGTGGCGGCAGGGGAGAGGTTTGTAGGCTGGAATAGTTGAAAACTAATGAGGTGGCAAAAATATACAATTATGCAACTCAAAAGCAATACAGATACGGTTTTATTTTCCTTCCCATTTCCTTCCTTCATTTAATGTTAACAAAAGTTCAGGGCAATTAAAAGCCAGAAGCTACCTTAATGTAATATTAGGGCTCAAAAGATAAAGGCCAAGTCACAGAGGGAGTGAGCTGAAATGTTCTCATTCCAATCACAAGTCACCCCTGTGGAATGCACAGCGTGGAGTATTTCAGGTTCGCCAGACTTTGGGCCACAGGCTCCGTCCCAGAGGGCGGCTTGTGCAGAGAAGTCCATGTCCTGGAGGATGAACCTTTGCTACCTGTGTGTACGTGCATTTACATCAGTATCCCTAATATTGCATAGGTATGGTTTTTTGTTTTTTGTTTTTTTGTTTTTTTGAAGTTTTGATAAATAACTGTTGGTGAATGCAAAGGGGCCATATATGAGTATGCTAAAATATATACTGAGCAGCCAATCAGGCAAGCAGCATCCCCCCCCCCACCTTTTTTTGGCTTCCGTACCCTCTTTATTTGATACAGATGACATTTGCTCAGTCTCATCAAATGCACCTTTAGGTGCTTCTGTACAAACAGCCCATTACCCCAGGCCCCTGATCTAGAGAAACTCTGGAACTGCCACTGGCTTCAGCCCATCCCTGATGCCCTCAATTTGCCTGTCTTTGGTCCCACATAGCTTCCTCTCCACACCTGAAGTGATCTTCCCAAAGGAGGCTGTAGGTATTACCCATAAATGATTTGGGAGGATGAATGGAGGAAACTGCTTAAGCTGGGGATTGCGGGGGAAGGAGAGTTCCTCCTAAGTACTGATGTATACGTATATGCATGTGTCTGCGTGCACACACACACACACACTCACTCACTCGCTTCCTCTGAAAAGCACATGGAGCCACTGGTGGGGATGGTGGGAGAGGTCAGAGCACTCTGTCCTTGTCTCCCACTTCTCCACACATGGCCTCTGGCCTGGACCACCTGCAGGCTCTGCACCAGCCTTAAGCTTTATCTCTCATTAGCAGCCCAGAATACATTTTTTTTAAAAAAAATCAGACCAACCCCCAAAGTATCAGAGTTTTGAAGGAACAGGACATTGGGTGGGAACATTTTGATAGAGCAAAACGGTCAGGATGTGTGGTCCTGCCCCTGCTCAGTGGAAGGCAGGAGAGGGTCCTAGAAATGGGAGTTGGCCTGCAGCAGCCAGAGAAGGGGCTGGAGTGCCGCTGCAGCTCCCTGAGAGGGGTGGACAGCCCTGCTCCTCAGTGGGCAGCTGTGGGGCTCCAGGCCTCCCATTCTGGCTTTGACAGTTATCTGGTTTTGTTTACAGCCTTGTAGGTTTTCATAGGAGCTGAATTCTTGGCTAAACATTAGTCTGGGAGCACGGGGGTAGTTCATAGTGATGTGAGAAACCAGCTCTGTTTCTTACCTGTGACTTATTCAGCATGTGTCCTTGGGAAGGTCACTCTGTTGTCTGGGGTGTCAGTTTCAAAATGGGAGGAAATCTGGGAAGAGACACAAGAAAGCATGGGTTGCCCGTGTGGAAGGACAATGGGGACAGAGCTGGGAGGGAGGCTGGTTTTTCTTGCAGACTTTTGGTACCATTTTGAAGGTTTGCCCATATGCATGCACTTTCCAAAGTCAACAACCAACTGGAAGTGAGTGCCTGCCTGGTGGGAGGGTCCTGTGTCAAAGCAGATAGCACATATGAAGGTCATTAGGCTATTAGGAGCTGTACAAATGACTAGGGTCATAACTGGTATTATTCCAGGTAGATGCAGGGACATGGCCACAAACATCGCTCCTCAGTTCTGCCAGGTAGTCAGAGGGGCCTGGAATTCTTAGGAAATTGGGTCCCATGCTGGAGGTCTTCCTACCTCCAATCTCGGATGGGTGGAGGGACCCCATCCCGGCCCTGCCCCACCCTCACCTGGGTGGCTCCTTGGCCTGGCTGTGCAGTGGTGCTGGGCAGCCTGGACCCTCCCTGTGCCCAGATGACCTCAGATTTCCAAGGGCTAGCTGAGCATGTCCACCCTGCTGGGCAAGTTGTGATAAGCACATTCCATCTTTCACCAGGAGGCGGTGGGGCCATGCTGCTTGGGGTGAGTAGAGGGAGTGGTACCTGCCCTCTGATTGACTCCTGGTGGTGGGGTGGGGGTGGGGAGGATTGTATAGAACGTGTGAGAGCCTCCCTTAGGTTGTTTACTGGGTCCCTATAATAAAAATAATGCTGCAAGCATACTGTTCTTTATACACGAAGAGACTAAAGTATTAACAGCAATGATTTGCATCAATGAAATATGCCATTGGAATTATTTTTCCAGTAGTTGCATATGGATTGCATTTCAAGAAATGTTTGTTAGTATCTGCTGTGTGATCACCATCATGCTGAGGGAAAAAAAGAAGCATATGATCTAGTTCCCATCTTAGGAGAGTTTCTTAATGAAATCTAGAACACAGTACATCCAGCCAGGTGACACGCAAAGTCCCTGAGTCCCCAGGCCTCAGGTTTCCCCCCTCTCAGATGGGAAGATAATAATCCCACTGACTCTGCTCACCATCCATGTTGTTGTGAAAGTCAGATAATATATACATGAGATTCTTATAATTGATAATGCCCTGCACCGTTTAATATTCACGCAAGCACAATAATAGCAACTAAAGGCTAAGGTAAATATCAAAATGCATGCACCATTAGAAAGGAGAGAGATTGGTGTTGGCTTAGGCTTTTTTTTTTTTTTTGTCTTTTTGCCTTTTCTTGAGCCGCTCCCGCGGCATATGGAGGTTCCCAGGTGAGGGGTTGAATTGGAGCTGTAGCCACCGGCCTACGCCAGAGCCACAGCAATGTGGGATCTGAGCCTTGTCTGTGACCTACACCACAGCTCTCGGCAACGCCGGATCGTTAACCCACTGAGCAAGGGCAGGGATCAAACCCGCAACCTCATGGTTCCTAGTCGGATTCATTAACCCCTGCGCCACAATGGGAACTCCAGGCTTAGGTTTTAAAGCAGAGACTGCATGGAGGAGATTGAGGTCGTTCAAGGCCCTGTGCTGGGTGTTATCCCATGGAAGGTTGGACATTCCAGTGGGAGAAGGGAAGCTAGGGTGAGCTGGGTAGGATGGGAAAGCAAGAGCAAAAGTACAGAGCCCCAGCACATGCAGAGTGTGGGACGGGGAAGGCAATGAAAAAACCTTCCGAGGGAGAGGTGGTGCAGGCAAGGGTGGTGAGATTACAGGGGACTTGGACGTCTGAACATAGGTTTGGTCTAACGGATATAGGAGAAGCCATGAAGCAGAGCAGACATAGCAGCGTCAGTGTTTCAGAGGCTCGAGTCTCTTACCTGATCCCTCTCCTAATTCCAAGTATGCCTTGGCCAGAGTGCCTTATTATGCAGGATTAAGCTCCACCCGGGCTCATGGGCAGTCTGCCCTAACCAGCCAGGCTCAGTAAGCACAAATATTACAATTAAAAAAACCTCTCTTTTATTAATAGCATACTTTCTCCCTTAGACAAAATCTGATTATGAGCTGAAATGAAATATCACCAAACCAATCAAAAAGAAACTGCTATTTATCTCCCGATCCCTTGGGAAGCGGGGCAGGGGATTAAAAACCCTGAAGCCATCACTTCTCCAGTCTTCAAACTGATGTCTGAATGGGCTTGCATTTATTTATGATTGGGGAAAGTCCTAGCAAAGACCCTGCACTTATAACTCATTTTAATTTTTTAACAGCTTCTGCAAACATTTCTTCGTTCAGTCCACTCTAATGTGAAGAAGGGAGGGACCTCTTGCCCTATTTCACAGATGACTAAACTAAAGAATAGAAATGCATGTTCAAAATTTGTTTAAAATTGCAAAGCTGATCAGTGGCCAAGGGCAGACAGGGTTCTAGTTTCCAGTTTCCCAGAATGATACTCTCCTTACTGCATTTCTTAAAAAGCAGCAGCAGAGGAGCAGACAATGGTCGCCCATCACTTTTCCGGCTTACAAAGCCTTCCAGTTCTCGGACTCCCCGGGATTTGTGGTCCCTCCTGGTTTGGAGCCTCATACCAGCTTCTCTATCTGAAACCCCAGCTGTCCCCCATCCCACCCCAACCAGCACCCCTCAGTCTCCTGCCCTCCATTCATTTAGCATCAACTGAAATGTTATCTCCCTTGGAAAGCCTGCTATGGCCTCATTGCGCTGTCCTGTGCCCATCACTGTTCCTATACTATTACCACAGCCCCACAACCCACTTTAGGGTCACTGTTTAATCATCTTTCTTCATTTCTAGACAGAATCTCTTCCCATCGGGGTATCCCCAACATCTGGGACTTGTTTTGTGCTTGAACATGTTGGCTGCATTAATGAGCATTTTTATAGATGAGGAAACTGAGGTTCACTGAAATTAAATGAGTTACCCAAGGCCTTAGAGCCAATCATGGAAGACATGGTGATTTTTATGCCCCTTAATATCTGGGACTCGTTCCACTCTGCCATGTTGGTTTTAGGGTTCACATGCAGCATGTGGCCAGATAGAAGATCTTGGGGCGGGGGAAGGGGGAATCCACCCATTTCAGAATTTCAGTATTCTGGGTTTGGAGAACTCTTTCAGCCCGGGCTCAGACTAGGCTCAGATGTCAGGTATTCTGGAGCATTCCAGACGGTAGGCACACTCTGCAGGCCTCTTTTGGTGACTGGCTACTTTTGACTCTCCAGTGAGGCTTTCAGTGCCAAGAGACAGATGACAGCAGTGAGACCTGACCTCCAGAGATCCTTGGCCTCAGATGGGCATGGGCCTTTGTTTCACAAGGTGCCATATTGAATATTTTGATTACATCATTCCAAAGTGAGGCTATCACTGTGTTTTGGAAGTCCCCGACTGGCTGTGTTCCTGACACATTTTGGTGTCGTGAATTGATATTCCAGTTGGTAATTTCCAGTTGCCAAGCTGATTGAGTAGAGAAAGTGTGTGTAGCACTCAGCGTCTCACTACCTCACTGTTATTACTGCAAAAAGCTCTCTTTGTTTTATTTTTTGGTTGTTTTTTTTTTTCTCCCAGAGGGAGGAACTCCCTCTGCTGGGGCTTTTTTCGTCCTTCCCCAAGCCTGGGTTGTTGACACAGTTGAGGCCAGGGAGGCCAGGAACCGCCATCTCCTCCTCTCTCTGCAGCACAGAAGCAGACAATTCAATTTAATGCACATTTGTTGAGAACTTACTATGTGCATTAAAAGAGAAAAGGAATTTTTCTCTTTTCTAGGGCCCTCCCAAATTATGCTGCCTAACAAGATACAGAAACCTGCTAACCACCTGTGTAAGGGATTCCAAATTGAACTAAAGACATAGAGTGTGAAGTCAAAGAATTTATTTTTTTGTTTGGGAAATGGATGAGCACAGGGGAGCTATAAAGCATGACTAGTTAGGTGTCCCAGGGGAAATGCAAATAAATGGTTATGGAAACAGCCCAGAGGAAGCTGTTAATTCCAATGAGGAACTTAGGCAAGGTTTCCAGGAGGGTGTGATTTGAGCTGGCACCTGCACGGAGGATGGGATGATTAAATGCGGTGAGGATGAGAATGAAGGGATTCCAGGCTGCTCAAGAAAGCACAGCTGGCTCAGAGGAAGAATCCAATCAAGGTGGCCCAGGCACGGGGCCCAGATCTGGGGACTTTGAAACTCCCATTGTTTCCATGGCAACAAACAGCTCACTCCAGCCTGGCCCTCTCCCCAGCTGCTCTAATCCATAGCATTCTGGGGAACAGCCTGGCCCATGGTGAGGGTTCCTCAAGGTTGTGGCCTGAGGAGGAGGGCCACTACTGGGAAATTTTCTCCCCCTTGCCACCTCCTTACTTATTATGACTTGAATGTCCAAGGGCAGGGCAGGGGTGGCGGTGACTGATGATGTGCCTAGAGAGGACCACAGAAGCCACTCTAGGCCAGGGACCTGCAGGGGATGTTTTTCATGTTTACCCATGAAAGCAGATTATTGTGTAAGAAAATTTGAGTGAATAGTGAGTTTTCTGCCTCCTTCCCTCCCAACTCCAAACGTACTTTATTCCTTTGTATATTCTTAAATTCAGTATTAATTCTGAATTCGAATCTGGGGCCACAAGGGTAACCAAAGCTGGTTCCAGCTGGCACAAGTTCAAAGGGATCTCTCTCTCTCTCTCTCTCTCTCTCTCTCTCTTTCTCACACACACAGACACACACATACACATACTTAGCCTAGTCATGCAGCAATACGTTAACATTTAGCCCGGGGTTGGTGGAAACCAAGGGAAATTTTTGTGCAAGAAGGGCAAACCTAGATCACGGGTTGCAAACTGGAAACTCACGAGGTAGACGTGACCAGTGAGGAGAGGTTGTTTGAGCCACAGCTTCTGGCCTGCATAGCATGTCCTCCCCACATTCCCACACTGCTTGTGATACTCTTTCGGGCAGAATAGCTTTGGTCAGAGGCTGCCCATCCCCCATTCGTTCTCAGTCTGATCTGGGGAAGTTCCTTTACGCTCTGTGCCTCAGTTTCCTCAACTATAAAAGAAAATTAAGAATGTACTCTGTGTCATTGACTCGTTTGGGAAATCAGATGAGTTAAATCATCTCTACCATGTGGTTAAGGCTGCGCCTGACACAGACTAAGTGCTCCATCCATGTTAGCTTTATCTGTCAGGCCCCATGGGTGAGCTTGTGACCCCTGCTATGATCCAGTGGTGGGGAATTCAACCTTGCAGAAGGGACAGTGGTGATGGATGACTCCTGTGTGCAGGATGGAGAGATGCCTTTGGTTATCTCAGGCAGAGCTGTCGAGGAGTGTTCTGGCCTTAGAGAATTTGGGAAAGTGGCTTACCAGTTCATTCCACTTCTGCTTCAGGATCCCAGGCACCTCGACAGACTCCTCACCTGGGCGGGGGAAGGTATCTTCACAGTCACACCCCTCTTCCCACCCCCTTCCCCCTCTTCTCAGGTACATGGGCCCTTTCAGGTATATGAGCTCCTTCAGAAGACCACAGAGAGGACCACAGAAGCCATTCTAGGCCTTTTTCAGTTCCTTCCCCTCATTCTTGGGCCACAGCTGTTTTAAGAAAGCCTGTGATTTGAGTCCTAGGCACTAGAGTCCCAAGACAGTGTGATGGGGGCTGGAACTCCATCTGAGGAGCATGTGTGTTTAGTAACCTGTGTTTAGTGAGCAGCTACTATGTTCTAAACACTGCACGGGAACAGAATGACGAGGTGGTGGTGCCAAAGGGAGGGTAGGGAAGGGCTCAACCGTGTCAAGGGGCACAAAGGCCCATTTATTTATAAATGAAATGACACACCGACCTTAGATTTTGTCTCCTCTTGTAAGTCTGTCACCTAGAGCTGAGCTAAGTACACATCCTCCCTGTTGTGACACCTGTCCTGGCATTGATTGTACTTTATTATAATTGCCTCTTTATCCATCTGCCAAAGTAGACCATGAGCTCCCGAGGCACAGAACAGCTTCTGATTCATTGCTGGTGGCAGCTGCAGAGTTTCTTTGTAGGAGAGGCTTATAGATAATGAGAGCCTGGGGGAGGGGCACTTAGCTCTTGCTCAGACCTCAGTTTTCCTCATCTGTAATAGAGGGCTCACAGTTGAACTGGCATGAGGGTTAAGTGGGAGGAAGTAGGTGATACCTTTAGTCCAATGCCCAGCACACATATAGTCCTCCGTAAGTGTTGCTGGTGTTATCTGTTCCTTACTACTCAGCTACACCAAGAAGGATTTATAGTTTACCCAAATGTTTTCTCTGTCAAGCATCCAAATCACTTTGCATCTCTAGGATAAGAAGAGGCAGGGTTTAACATCTTACCTTAAAGTATAAGACCAGAGGCAACAAATAAGGGACCAGGCGTGGGAAAGCATGGCAGTTAATATGCCTTTTATCCTCAAGACATGAAAGTGAGTTTATAAGGATGTTGATTATTGTGTGGAAAACAACAATTTGGTGGGTCCAAAAAATGTTAAACAGAGTTACCCCATGATCCAGCGATTCCACTCCTGGGTATCTACCCAAAACAACTGAAAATAGCTACTCGAGCAAATCCTCGTACCTGCATGTTCAGAGCAGCACTAGCCAAAAGATGGAAACAACCCAGTGCCTATCAACACATAGATAGGGAAAACAAATTATGCTATATATGCACACAATGGAATATTATACAGCCATGAATAAAGCACAAAGCACCAATAAATGCTAAAACATGAATGCACCTTGAAAGCATTATGATAAATGAAAGAAGCCAGACACAAAAGGACATACACTGTATGACTCCATTTATATGAAATATCAGAATAGATAAATCCATAGAGGTAGAAGGCAGATTGGTAGTTGCCAGGGGCTGGGAAAGGGGAGCAAGACTAGGAAACTGCTTAATGGGTAGCAGGGATTATTTTTCTATGATGAAACTATTTTTGAACTAGATAGAGGTGGTGGTTCTACAACCTCATGAATGTACTAAATGCCACTGCATTGTTCACATTAAAATGGTTAATTTTATGTCATGTGAATTTCACTTCAATAAAAATGGAAGGAAATAATGTAAAATTTCTTGAAAGCCGATAGATAGAAAAGAATGGTATAGTTCTTTTATTTTATTTATTTATTATTTTTTGCTTTTTTTAGAGCCACACCCAAGGCTTATCGAGGTTCCCAGGCTAGGGGTCGAATTGGAGCTGCAGCCGCCAGCCTACACCATAGTCACAGCAGCACAGGATCCAAGCCATGTCTGTGACCTACACCACAGCTCACGGCAATGCTGGATCCTAACCCACTAAGCGAGGCCAGGGATTGAACCCGCAACCTTGTATATCCTAGTCGGTTCATTAACTGCTGAGCCGCAAAGGGAACTCCAAGAATGGTATAGTTCTTTTAATAGCTTAAGAAATATAACACCATTGATTATCTTTTTAGTGTGTATTTATTCATTCACCCCAATACCAAATGTTTGAATGACCACACACCTCAGTGGCTTAAGTATTCCTTATTGAAGGGACAATATTTTTTTTAAACCTCTGAAAACTTATTCCTGGAAAATATCAGTCAGGAGCATCAGACCTTCTTCCCCATGTGTCATATGCTCTGTGACTGTGTCCCATCCTTTTGTCCCAGACAAGGTGGGGGCAATGCAGTGTCTCTGTCTGGAAATGAGATATTCTTTCCACATCCAGCTGTGGAAACCTGTGCCATCCATCTATTGAAAACACAACCAACTTCGGCTTGATAATATCTTCATGCAAAACCACAGACAGCACAGTAGCTGGAAATCAACGAGTATCCTAAGGCACCTGACGCATCGTCGCTTCTTTCCTGAATCAGAGAAGGCTTTGGGGCAAATATTCTGCAAGGCAGGGTCTGAGTTTCTAATCTGGAAACCAGGAGAGCCCTGAGCCAGCAGGTCACATCTGGGTGGCCTGCTGTGCCAGCGTGGTTCCCCTCTAGCAGGGGAGGTTTCACTGTGGGATGAGGTGGGTCACCCACGTAATGAGTCTGGAGGTTTTAATCTAGGTCATGGCTGTGATGCGTCGGCAACTGCCACTCGGCAGATTGTGGGCCTGGGGCAGGAGGAAAGTTTCAGGTCAGGAGTGGAAGGCGAGCGGGGGGAGCCATCAATCACTTCTAGGAAAGGAGCTTGACAAGTGGGGTACATCTGCAGGGCTGGCCCTGAGAGCGGTGTGTTTTCTCCCCGCCTTGCCTCTTCTCCCCAGCAGAAGGTCGAGGAAGCAACCATGATATACTCATAAAGCAACCTGGTGGGTGGGAGGGAGGGAGCAATGGCTGTTGTTTTTTTTTTTTTTTTGTGCCTCAAATTCTTAGCACTGCTTTTCAACAAATAGCTCTGGAGAGCCTAGCATGCATACTGCAGATCCGTGGGAGCTAGGAAAAACTGGATGGACATTTGTTTACTCCCAGTCCCTGATCAGTGAAAGGTCACTTGGACTCCAGTGTTAGGTCCTGGGTGACTTTGGGCCAGTGTGCCTGAGTGGCTCTCTGGAGCCTCTGGACCATGGCAGAGGGGCTCTTGAAAGCTGGCATTTTGTCCCATTGATGGTGCTGCATAGGATCCTAAGATTAGAAACATCCAGCAGAAGGACACAGACTCAGGATCTTACTTGCGTCGGGTGGGACAAACCGACTCTGGACTTGCATGTAGTTTTTCTCTTATTTAAGGCAGCCACAAGGACATCTCATTTAGGTAAAGACCCAGCATGTTCACCACGTACCCATTCTATTCCCATAACCCTAACACTAAGTAACTTGCCATTTTGCCCTGCTTCTTTGTCCGTCCCCAGTCCCAGCCTCCACACCCATCTCTAAACCTGTCTGCCCCCAACTTTTCCTTCCCAGGACAATTTGAAGACTAAAGGCCTATAACATATAACGATCCTTCCTACTCGTATATTTTTTCCCCCTCTCTTCTGCCAATTTTCTTTTACGACTTGCCTGGAAAACTAAAAGAAATTGCTGATGGGCTTTCCTTAAGCCTCTCTGGCTTGAAATTAAGGGTGTATTTGAGGAGAATAAAACTCAACTGAAAAACATCCTAAGAGGAAGGAGTTATAGACAGTGAAGAGCAAGGGCAAGTTGGCACAAACACAGTCTTCAATTTTGACCAAGAAACACAGCAATGATTAGGTTTTCTTTCATTTCTTAGCAACAAATTCCATGGAGCAGTTTGCTTATGAGCGTGGGAGTGAGTCTCTTCCCAGGGCCAGGATTCAGTTTGGACACTGCCATAGCCCCTTGGGAGTTGCCCTAAGAAAGGAATCTTGTGCTTGTGTGAAGTTCTTTTTGGGACTCAGCTCCCCTTGCCCAGTCTCCACTAAAGGTCTACTCACGTCTGCAGGTGGTGACCTGTTCCAATGGCTCAGGCTGATGTGGGGGAAAAGTCAGCAACCTGAGCCGGTCCGTGGCCCTGGGGGTTGCCTGTCCAAGCATTCGTTGTAGATTTTCCTTTGCTGCTTGGAAAAAGGAAAAAGTTTGTCTGCCACTGTTTTCTCTCTTACTGTGCCTGCGATGAGTCTCATGAGCTCCTATGATTCACTTAGAATTCACGTAGAATCGTCCAATGGTAAGTTATAGACCATATTTGATGTGTAATGCTGACCCTCCCACTGGTCTGGACAAGTTTCATGAAACACTGAACAGGTTTTAGTTCATTCAGGCACCCAACGCTGTGTCCCTTATTGAGGGCTCTTTGGGAATTCTTGAGACGAGAATAAGGGTGGATGCAGAGGAAACAGAGAGATGGGTGGGGCATGGAGACTGCTTTAAAGGCGGTCTGCCCACATCTCCTTAAGATTGGCTCCTGGTTATCCCCGGAGGCCTCTTGGGGAAGATTGAGCCTTCAAGTACAATCTTTTCACTTTTTCCCTCTGTCAGCATTTGAGGGCGTGCGTGTGTCCCTTTGGGTAAGGCACGGAAGGACTAAGCGACAGAAACTCTAGAGAGGGTTCACTACTCCTAACCTTGGATTCTGGTCCCTCCCTTAACCAGCTGTTGACCCTGGGCACACACTTCCCTCCCTGAACCTTAGTTTGCTCATCTGTGAACTGAGGGGGAGGGACTGGCTCATCTCTGAAGTGTTTTTCTGTTTGAAGTCTCTGAGTCTGTGGTTACTTCCTTTTCTTGGTCAATAACCAGCCCCTATCAGAAGTCTGTTTACTTGAAAGTTTTGACATTGGCATCAAATTCGAGCTTTACCGGCTTGGAATATGTTGGGCTTCTCTGATTGGGAGAGAGAAACACCACAGAGATATCTAGGCCATCAAAAGATGCTCAGATTCAAGGCCCCTGCTGGTTCAACTAGCGCATTGGTGAGGATGAGAAAAAAAGTGTCCCCTCTGGGTGGACTCGACTGCAAATGGGGTGGGTCCACGGTCTAGTAAGTGGAATGCTGGCTGCTTTCCACTCCAGGAGCTCCCAGGAGCCTTGTGCAGTGTGCAACCTGTGTATACTTTAGGAGAGCATTTTTTTTTTTTTTTTTTTGTCTTTGACTCATCAGGTAAGGAGTAAAAAGAGAAGCAGCCAGAATGATGCATGCATGTCATTGCTCTGATGGAAGGAGACTTTTATAATTACTGCCTTAAAATATTTCCTGCAGTTAAAAAGCTCCAGGTCTGGGCCTAAGATGCTGCCCAGATCCTCCACCTATATAATCCACCTGATTTGGTAGCTTTGAGAGCAAAGATTAGTAATAATAATAAAACCCCTTACATTTTTATAGAAGCTTACAATTTATGCAGCACATTAAATGTACTTTCTTCTTCAATTTGATTCTGATTCTAACCATTGCCCTGGTAAGATACAATCTTCCCCATTTTAAATATAAGGGCAATGAAACCAAGAGAGATTCAGACTTGTTCAAGGGCAGCTAATAAATGGTCAAGGCAAGAACTGAACTCATATCTGTCTAGTTCCAAGTTCAAGGTTTTTTTTCTTTCACACCAGGTCACATAAGCTCCTGAGCTGAGCATTGGTATTGGCAACTGGACCTAAAGAACCACTCTATAGAGGCTTAGGATTAGTCTGAAAAAGTTGTCTTTGTTTTAATGAAGGGAGGACTCTCCTACACAGGTGCAATGACTAGACTTGAGGTAGGAGTTCTGGAGAGGTCTCTGCAGATCTTACAGTTGAACTAAAGTACTCACTTCTCATGCGGGGAAGTGATTCCTGGGGGTTTACTTGTTTGGTTAAATGCATCTCTATCACCTGTGCACCATTAGCCAGGGTTCTAGCAACATGTTAGGTCTCGCTCCGCAAAGCATTCGGGGAAAGACTTGGGAGTCTAGAGAGACATCTGTAAGTCACTGCATGATCTGAAATAATATCTGTAGGCCATTACTGACACATCCAAGACTCTTCACGGTCAAGCAGTCTCACTGAGTGTGTAACAGGCCTCTTTAGCTTCCATCAATAACACTTTTCTGTACAACATCTGAGATAGTTAAATTGGAGCAGCCACCACCTCTCCTTGGGCTCCAGACCGGTTTACCCACTGCCTCCCATATATTTCTACTTAGACACCTCCTGGCTACATCCAGCTTAAGTGTGTCGAAAGTGTAAATTGTCTTCTTCCAAAGCCTTCCCCTAGGTCATGTGATCTCCATTATGGGCATTGCAATGCACCCCCTCCCCAGCTCAACACCTTCTAATCCTCTGTTCTACTCATTCCTCCCTAGACGCTTTCACTTGGTTACCAGGAACCTTTGCTTCTGCTTCCTAAACACCACTAAAGTCCACGCCCTTTCCTCAGTTCCCTCTGCTGTTATCTTGGTGGAGGTCCTGATTTCTGTTCCTCATCTTTCCAAGCCCACCTCCATCTGACCATTAGTTCTCTCGCCAAACACAAATCTGACTATACTCTTTCCCTCCTTATTAAACCAAAAATGACTTCCTGCTGCTACAGGAGAGAGCTCACCATTCTCTTACTTGTAGTCCCTGCAACCTGCCATTGATTTTGCAGATGCTCTTTCCTTTATCTGAAATACTGCTTTCCTGGGAACACCTAATCATTTTCAACATGTGCTCATCCATCACTTCTGCAAATAATTCCTGGGGGAATTATTCACTTCCCCCTCTGGATTGTTTCGGTGTCCTGTAGCTTCTGCTCGGATGATGTGTATTATTCTGAACTATGTTTCACCATCTGTCTCATTTAGCAAATTTCAGGTCCTCATGCAGAAACTGTGTCATTATCTTTGGAGTCCAAGGTCCTGGTGCACTGCCTGGCATGCAGTGGGTACAGTAACTATTGAATGAATAGAAGGAATGGATGTACATCCCTCTTTGATGAAATCAGTAGCTCAGCTTATTGAATGCACATTTTTCTCTTGGGCTTAGCCTTCAGGAGAAAGGGCAGAAGTCTTCCTTTAATCCACAGGCTAAACAGTAACAGGGTTTGGAGGCTGGAGAAACACATATTTCTGCATTGCATTTCTTTCCTAAAATTGTTTCTGGGGTGGGAATGGGGAGCCAGAATTTCATAGGAAATGAAGGACTCGATCAGGTATTTCAGTACAGCTGCCTCCCCAGCCCAGCTCTGAGCAAAAGATTGGCACATCAGACTAGGAGGTTGATGGTAAGATCCTTGCTGAATTTTTTCGGTGGAACTTGCAAACCATTTGTATAAAGGTTAGGAACAACCTAGCACCAATGCTATCTTCAGTTCCTGCTCCATATAACTCAGGGCTCTCCCCTTATCCCACAGGACCTCAGAATGCGGGTTCTTTAAAATTAGCTTCAGGTTCTTATGAACTTCTGCTGAGTGAATGAAAGGCAGCAGCTTCGATGGAAAGTGATTCTCAGATACTTAAGTGCAAGGCCCATCCTCATTCAGCAGCATCCGAGGAGTAGTCCTGCAAGGTAGCTAGCACCCGGCACCCAGCGGTCTCTGTGAAATCAGGGCAGTGCTTGTCTGCTTCAGTTTCCCTTTCGATTAGGCAGGACTGGCTTTCCCACTAGCTAATGTCTATAGTTTATTTAACTCTCCTATTACATAGTGTATTCCTGTGGGGCTCTTCAAAATACCAGGGAAACAGGTTTCATTGTGTTCTCCATTCTACCTTCCTGGGTGGGGTGGGGGCTGGGAGTGGGCAAGGAGGTTAGGAAGCAATCTGTGGCATGGCAAATCCCCCAGAGGTTCAGGGAATAGCCGATAGGTTCCCATCCCACCCCTGGCTCCAGGCCAGATTTTCATTGTGGCCAGTTTCTAAGTCCTCTTGAAAATTTGGCTTCACCTAGAATAATTTAGAAACCTCCAAGTCCAGGATGCTTTTTGGAGGGTCTCAGGTCTTGACTTTTTCGAGAATGTCCCTCTGCCCCGTTCAAGCCGTCCCTACAGGCAGCTGTTGTTAACTGGAGTCAGAGAACTCCACCCCAAACCCGCCTAGGAACCCATGTGGACTCAGCCCTGAAGCAGATGTAAGGCCGCTGAGAATCCACGCAAAGCAGAGATAACAGTGGGAGTGGAGTTGTGAAGGGACAAGAGGCTATTTGGAAACCTTAAGTTTCACTTATTCCTGGGGCTGGTCTCATCCTTCTAAAGGGGAGTGAGTGGGAAGTCCGCTTGCAAACTGAGGGCCGCTTCAACAGTATAAACACACACACACACACACATACACAAACACAACAACAACAACACCAGCAGCAGCAGCAACAACAGCCACAAAAAGTCTTGAGACTCACCTCTGAGTCCACCGGAGGGCTTCCTGTAGGCGCGGTCGCCGCCGGGTGCTGTGCTGCCCGTGCGACAGTGATCGGGCGCAGGGGCGGGGTCCCGTGCCGGCGTCTCGTCGGAAGCCCCAGCGGGGCCCGAGCTGACCAGGCCCCCGTGGAGGGTTAGCGGGGGCCGCCCCGCGCCGCGAGTACCTGCCGCCGGCTAAGGGACAGGCGCTCTCTGAGTTCCCCGCCCTCCCGCTGGCCGACGCCTCGCATTTTTGAGGTTACACTCCAACTCCGTCCTGCCCCTGATGTCAGAGGTTCGACTTCCTGAATCGCTCCCCTCTCCTGCTCCCTGAGCTCTGCCCAAACTTTCCACCCCGGGGCCTGCAGAGAACGGGTGCCCTTGGACCTGGGCGCACGCACACCGCCCAGACGCGCCCTCCCTTCCCCCGGTCTTCCCGCCAGTTACCCCCTCCCCGCCCCTGCCCTTACGCGTCGGTGCCCCGTCGGTCTGAACACGCCTCCTGCAGGACACAGCCGCGCTCCTGCCTGCGGAGCCAGTCCTCAGTCGCTTTGACCGAAGCACCTAAGTTCCCAGGACCTAATTCTCTAATTCTCGGCGAAAGTCAGCTTAAGTGAAAACAGCCCAGCCCTTCCTAAAGGAGCAGGCTTCTTGGAAAGGGGTGGGGGTGTTGGAGGCTTTGGGGCAGATTGGGTGAAGGCTCCAGAGTCTTATCTGAACAAAGGAAGTGATGGGCTCCCCTAGTCAGCGCTGCGTGTTCCGTGGGGGGTTCCCGAAACACCTGAGAAAAGTCTGCTTCGCTCACTGAGGGCGAATGAGTGTGCTCCAGCAGGAGCTGCCAGAAGCTGAGATGCCAGAGGCCTCCATAGCGTTCTCAGAGGTGACCCCTCTCTTACTCTCAGTTGCCCTCCATCCATTTTTTTTTAATTCAGCTCTGGTGGGTCAGGTGATCAGCACCTGGAAAGCTAGGGAATGCAAGTGCAGGCCAATGTGGGATGGAGGATTCCAGAGGCAAAGCTTCTGATGAGCTTGCTTAGTGCCTCCATGGTACCAAGTATGTAGGGACAGGGGCATGATGACAGACCCTGGCCCTGGAGTGTCTGGTGGCCTTCTCAGAGGTCCTTCCATGTCATGGACCCGGGATGCTGCCCTCTTGACTGGTTTTGTCAGGTGCCCAGGTGCCAGGTGCTGAGCCGTGTTTTGCCCTGTACCTATTGCACTTGAGTGCTGGTGTCCTTTGGCCTCTGCTTGTGGCCGCTAAAATGACAAGTGCAGCCAGCTGTTTCCACCGAGGAACAAGCGATCTGTTTCTGTTAGTATGGGAGAAACCAAATGGTTCTGAGCTGAAAGACCAAAAACAAACAAACAAAAGAATATCCAGGCCTCCGCTCAGAAATGCCAAGGATGATTATGGAAAGGGAGATAAAAATTTTGTTTTTCCTCCAATGGAAGGAAATTAGATGAGACCTACTTTCCAGAAACCCAAGTGGAGGAAACTCAGTCTAGATTTGAACATGAGGAGGAGGAAGGTAAGTTCCAGAAGCAAGTGAGCTAACTGGTAGTCAGGTAGGGCAGCGCCAATTAGAAGACTGGGCTGGACAGACTGATAAGAAATATCCAGACGAGGGCTTTCCTTTGATAGATGGGCTAACTAGGCTGGGAAATACTCACTCTGTAACCATACTTTGAGCTGACAACTGTCTACCCATGTAGAGTTGGTCCTTCTGACATTCTTGGAACGTAAAGCCAGAGTGTAACAGCCCTGAGCAAGGGGCGAGTGAGGTCAGGGCAGGGGCAGAGTGAGGCCTTGAATGCTGGCCTGAGGATTTGGGAATGGAGATTTCTTCCCCAGCTAAGGGCACTCAACTCTCTGCCAGGAGCTTCACATATAATGTATCATTCATCCTCTCACAGCAGTTAGGACATGTAGTACCATCCTTGTTTTATAGATGAGAAAACTGAGGTTCTGAGTAGGTAAGGAACTTCCTCCAAGTCACATCACTCATAAATGGTGGATCCCAGATTTGAGTCTGAGTGTTTCGGGCCCCTCAATCCGTCCTTTTGCTTTTCTGTCATTAAGTAGGGGAAGAACTCGCCTTCTGTGAAGGAATGCCACATGGAGCAAGGCGTGGAATGAGGCCCACTGAGGAAAGGTTACAGAAGATACTTCCCTGGAAATTGAAAGCAACCTTACAGATTGGCTCTGGCTCATGAGAGGCGCTTTTAAGAGACAACATGGGAAACGAAAGCTACTGACTTGAGTTTAGGGCTTTATGGACGTGGCTGTCAATGGTGGAAAGAAAATCAGAGACCCGTCCAGAAGATGGTATCTCTGTGCTGTCTCAGTGATGAAGGCCAATAGCTTCTGTGGCAGAGAAAGCGGTGGGCAGCATGGCAGATTTGCTCACACTGCTTTGCCAAGGAAGATGCAATTATGATAGAAGAAAAGGAGTGGGCGTCCGGCCAGGATGTTCTCACTCCAAATGGGTGACGCATCCCTTATGAAATAGCAGGTTAGAGCACCCACCTACTATTTTATCCTCTTGGCAGTGCAATCCCAACTCTGATGACCTCATGGATGGCCCTGGGCGACCACAGGGCTGTTACATTGTGCTTAGTCCTCATTATTTTTCCTGTTTTTAGTAAAGATATTTGAGAGCGGTCAAGAGGTTAGCGGGCTCTAAGTGAAACTGAGCATTAACATCCAGTTAAAAAAAAAAACAAAACTGCCAAAGGAGTTCCCTGGTGGCTCAGTGGGTTAAGGATCTGGCATTGTCACTGCTGTGGCTCTGATTTGATCCCTGGCCTGGGAACTTCCGCATGTCATGGGCATGACCCCCCCACCCCTGGGAAAAAAAAAGCCAAAAGAAGCAGATTTGTGAACTGAGACTGGAGATTTGAGCGACTACCCCCTGCTAACTCTAGCACCTGCTAAGCTCTGGTTTCACATCAGTAGTTGGGGACAAAACATGTTGCTTCCCTCTCAGAGTGTTGTGAAAATCAAGGAGGTATTTATTATAGAATCAATAACCTGCTCTGAAGCCCACACCTGCTTTTCTTTCTTGAAAATGCCCCGTGTCAGATGGGTTGACCCTCACTATTGACCAGCATCTGTCTGCCTTGTGCTGCCTGAAGCCACTGTCCCGTCAGCTCGCAAACTCCCTCTGAGTCTAGAAGCCATGTGAAATATAATGTGTTTGCACCCAGGAAAGTGCTGCCCCCAAATGGGCATATTCTTCAGGGATGGAAAGTGTTAAGTTGAGAACTTTATCTTACTCTCATCTTAAACTCTGGTATATTCTTGCCTATGCCACTTGGGCGAGGGTCTCAAGCACACATGGGCTCAAGACAGGGGAAAGTACTCCAACCGCAGCCTGGATGCTTCAGGCGCCTACTGGAGGTCAGAGGGGCTATTGACAATATGCAGGCTGTTAGGAGGATACAGCCTGTAAATGGTGTGAATAAGATGAGCACAGACTTGTTCACCAGATCCTGAAATGTAACAGCACCGCGGAGCCACGAGGAAAGCAAGTTCAGGGCAAGTCAGCGGAAATAACTACACTACGCAGCAGGTAATGAATTTATGGGATGGCTTATCTCCCAGAGGTGGCACAAGCTGACGATATAAATGGATTCCGGAAGGGTTTGGACAGAGATGTGGCTGGCAGGGCCCCAAAGGAGCACTGCGGGAAGATGAGATTGACTTCATGTGGTCTGGAGTTCAGGGCGGCTGGACAGGCCCTTATACTGTGTGTTTATGGGGTCTTTGTGGACAAGCGTCCTGGCCTGGATCTGAGCCAGTGGGTATCACCAAGCCCCCTCCCTAATTCTACAGTCCCCTCGGCCTTTGTTTCATGAAGGTAGCAAAGCCTCGTTTTTTACACTTTCTGCAGATGCTTTTATTTTTAGTCTCATGTGCGTTCAGTTTTAGCAGGTTATCCAAAATATAGTGAGTTTTCCAGCTAAATTATAACCATTCTAAGAAAGTATTTCTCTCCCCCCCTCTGCCCACCCCTCACTGCTGCCCACCTCCTCACAGCCCCTTTAGAAATGGATTGCTTTTTCAGGAATTCCAGTCATGGTTCAGTGGAAATGAATGTGACTGGTATCCATGAGGACTCAGGTTCGATCCCTGGTCTTGCTCAGTGGCATTGCTGTGAGTTGTGGTGTAGGTCGCAGACGCAGCTTGGATCCCGAGTTGGCTGTGGCTGTGGTGTAGGCTGGCAGCTGTAGCTCTGATTCGACCCCTAGCCTGAGAACTTCCATATGCCGCAGGTGTGACCCTAAAAAAAAAAAAAAAAGACACACAAAAATAAAATGCATTGCTTTTTCATTTTGACTTTGGATTTCTAAACAGACTTGAAGAGCCTGTTTTCATATTTATCCCTTGCAATTAGATTTCTGTTCCCTAAACTGTCTGATTCTGACATAAATTACTCTAATTATGAAAGCTCCTCCAAAAAGAGTGGTGACAATACACTTTTCTGTGGAGCTCTTTTTCATGTAACATCCAAAATGTCTTCAATACTGCATCCAGGAAGCCAGGGAAAATACTGCTTTTATGACTGTGACTCCAAATCTCGGCATGGGGGGATGTTTAGGAAACTTTTAAATGTCTCCTGTAATAATCCCCATGTCTCCCTGCTCCATGTGCTCTGCACTTTCTCTAGCATCCCTGTAAGTTCCAGAGATAGGGCACCCCTTCCGGCAGTGAGGCTGGTGAGGGGGTGGTGCTGGCTCCAAGGGCCCTTTGTTTATACCTCTGGGGCACGAAGGGGCTCAGCTTTCATTTTCTGTTTCTGTCTCCCGGCCTCCCCAGGGTTGTGTCTTGAAAGCTCCTTTTCTAGCACTGTCTCTGGCAGTGGTGAACGGCAGGGCAGCACTGCTGTTTTGTGCTCTTTGTTGGGATTCATCACTGGCTTAGTGCAGATGTAAACAAAGGACCTGGGGATTCCGTTTTTCTGGCAGGGGTCTTAGGGTGGGAGGAGAGCCCCACAGAACTCTGATTTCACCTCTCTTTGTGGCTCCCCTTTGTCTCCTGCTGCTGGTTTACTGATCGATTTATTGAGTGAGCCCATTGTGTGGGTTTCAAACAGCACTTCCATGGCCTAGGTAAAACGTTTCTTGTCACTTTGTTTGGGAGACGTCTGGGAAACCCCGGCTTGCCCTGCCCAGCACATTCATTCTGGTAGAAGTTTTTGTGAAGGCTGCAATTGTTTATTCCTTTAGCCCCGAGGGCCCACAAAATAACTGTGCCTTTGAAATTTGCTTCCTTAACTAGTTCCGTGACTCAGAATATCGGAGTTGCTGCAAACAAACTTCCTTTCCCTAGGCTGGCTCTTTCATAACAGGTAGAGGAAGGGCTGACAAAACCATGAGATAATGAGCTAGCCTTTATTTACTAAGTTGCAGGAATAGCACTCAGCCTCTCCTTCTGTTTTAACTGCCATTGACTTACTGCCTTCCATGCACCAGGCAGCTTATGCTTATTGCCTTTAAATTTCTAACATTATGAGATACTATTATACTCATCGTAATAGATAAGGAGATTGAGGTTTAGGTGTTTAAGTTTGTCAAAGATCAGGTAAATGATGGAAGGCAGAGATTCCAATAGTTAGAAAGACATTCGTTCAGCATATGTATATTCCCAGGACCACGCAAAACGTGAGCTATATAAAAATGGATGGGACTCTAGTCTGGTAGAGCTTACACCAGGGTCAGGTTTCCACCTAGAACTTTCTGAATTCAGAACTCCATGGCTGCCCACCTTAGTCATCCCGACAAGTTTGGGAAGCAGCCTTTGTGTCTATGGGACACAATCAAATGACTGGATTCTGGGATGATAAGGACCACAAAAATAATACCTGAAGCTTGCACATACATTTCAGTTTATAAAGACGTTTCAAATGTATTCTTTAATTTAACCCACATTTGTTAGGAGGGAACAGTAGCTGAGAATCCAGGGCTTGAAGAGTCTGCTTGCCCACAGTAGTTGCGTAACTGAACCAGAACCACGGTATTCTGGCTCCTGGACCAGTGCTCTCTGTGTCTTTGGATGCAGGATGAATGATACCTTCCAGAACATCTCTTGGTGGGTTGGCATCTGTTGGCATCTGAAAGTACCTAGAGGCAAAGCCTAAGTGCATAAATTCAAGCAGTACCTGGATGTCAGCCTGGAGGAAGTTTTTGCACTTGGAAAAGCAAGGGCTATAAAAGTGCTTTGCACACTCTTCCACCAGCGTATTCCTAAAAAGTAGGACACTTTTGCTTTAGATTATTAAATATCTTGTGGCTTCATACTCTTGAAACACTTTTCTGTATCCCTCTAGGGTTGTGGGCACCCCCGTTGAGAAGCGTAGAATCAGATGACATATAAAACTTAATTAGAACTGTGCTCTAACCAACTGAGCTAATAAATACACCTAATGGAATTTCATGCATCCATCTATCCACTAGCACATATTCATGGAGAATTTACAATAACCTCTGCATTGTGCTAGGTAGGCACTATGGAATGGCCCTTAATTTATAGTCTAATGTGGAACCGACCCATGAAATGATTAACAGATAGTAGAAAACTGCATATAGGAGTTCCCGTCAGTGGCTAACGAATCCGACTAGGAACCATGAGGTTGCGGGTTCGGTCCCTGCCCTTGCTCAGTGGGTTAACGATCCGGCGTTGCCGTGAGCTGTGGTGTAGGTTGCAGACGCGGCTCGGATCCCGCGTTGCTGTGGCTCTGGCGTAGGCCGGCAGCTACAGCTCCGATTCAACCCCTAGCCTGGGAACCTCCATATGCCGCGGAAGTGGCCCAAGAAATAGCAACAACAACAACAACAAAAAAGACAAAAAGACAAAAAAAAAAAAAAAGAAAAAAGAAAACTGCATATAATGAGGTGCTCAATTTATACTTTGGCTTTAAGGGCAGTAAGGGCTGGAGCATTCAAGAAACCTTCCTGATAGAGATGGGTTGGTTAGAACCTTAGAAGGGGCAAAAGGATTTGAACATAGAGAAAGAGAGCAAAGTTTTCTTAGTTGGGTACAACACAAAGGCATAAGCATGGTAGAACTTTTTTTGTAAATTACATTAATTAATAATCTTTTCTTTATCTCCCTCTCTCTCTTTCTCTCTTTCTTTCCTTCTTATGGAAAACTAGGGAAAAACTCAGAAGAATGAAGGAGAAAAACAAAGTATCATCCATAAACTTGGTAACCAAACATGACCAGTGGTACATTTTGATAGGGTTATTCTACTCTTTTGGAAGGAAATTAAAATTTGTATGTCAGTCGTTGGAGTCACTGTAGATTTTGAACAATGGACTGACCACTCTCAAAGAAAGTTAATCTGTTGGCCTTTTGTAGCATTTATTGAGTATGGAAAGACTTCAGCCTGGTAGGTGGTCACTATACACTCTAGCTCCTGCTTTTAAAACCAACTAGTTGCCTTGATCCCTGCAGAGCTCTCCATTACTGGAGCAATTGGAGCAGAGTCTGGGTGACCACTTGGCAGGGCCGCTGTAGGGGGATTACTGTACCTGGTGAGAGGACTCAGTGGCCCATGTGATTTCCTCCAATCCCAAGATTCCAGGGCGTACATTGTTAGCTGTCAAAATTCAAGGTCAAATAGATTATGATACTGTCTTTTTTTTTTCCCCCTTATAATTTGAAAGCAATTAATTTGCTCTGTAATGTTATTGGGTAACATGGTCAGTATGATTGGGAGGTAGACGTGCACTGTGTCTGAGGTGTTGGGGTTAAGTTCTTGAATATTTTAGCCCTGTTCTGTTCTCTTACCATGTTATTATTTGAGAGCTGTCTTCTCATGGGGCTTTTTTAGGAGAAATTCTTCCCCCGACCCAATCTCTACCTGCCTGGGTGCCAGCTCAGCCACCATCTCCTCTGGAAAGAGCTTGGCTTTCTAAGACTTGGGTAGAAGCTAGTCTTCTGTGTTCCCAAAGGACTCTATGCTTCCCCTCATAGCGCCTGCCCCCACAGTAATGACAATGTTTATTTGTTCTTCACACTGGTCTGCAGCTCTGGGTGGGCAGGGATGGTTCTGTGAGGTGCTTGGTAAATATTTGCCAGTGAGTGAAGGCCATCAGGCCCCATCTGGGAGGTTGCAGAGGCCTTCTCCCGGCATGGAAGAGTGTGGTACCCTTGCTTGTGCACTTGTTTCCTTGTAAGTGCCTGAAGCATTGGGTTCTTTCCTTCCTCAGTACTGCTTTGGGATCTGCAATTCTGCCTGCTCACATGGATTAAACATATAATCAGGACTATATGTGAAAAGGGCCATGAGAGGGGCAGAGAACATAATTAAAAATGACATGGGGTCAGAGTATAGCCCAGCTAAAAGCATTTGCATGGCTAAAGAGGTACTTCTGAAATCGGATCAGGTGCATATTTTTCCTAAAGCCTCTGCGACATTTATAAGGAAAGGCCCCTCCTCTGTGGCAGCTTCAGAACTCCCTTCTTACAATGTCCAGACCTGCCGAGGATGCTGGATCTGAGTTTCTGTGAGTCACACAGGTTGCAACTAAAGTCTGAGTTAAGAGGAGAAAGGTCTCCTACTCACAAGCTTATCTTTCACTCCTCTGATGGGGTCACTAGGCAACACAGTTTTCAGTAGCCCTCAAAAACCATGTGTGTAAGAAATGATTTACTTCTATATATGGCCAGAAGAGAGTCCAGTCACGGGCTGGCTTCCTGGTTGTCGCCCTCCAGTTTTTCCAGACCTGCAGACTCCACAGACTTCCAGTTTGGATGTCGGTTTCTGTGGCCTGTGTGTAATTAGGTTCAGCAGTGGGGAATTTGGCTCCCGGTCCAACTGTCCCTAGTTGTCCTCGCCCCCCACCCCCTCCACCCTTGCGTCTCCTCCCTCAGAATGCTGCAGCTCAAAAGCAAATAATGAAGCTCTCACAGCTGCAGCCCTGCTAAAAATAGAAAGTTTGTTTATTTTTATGTTCATGGAGCCCTTTTCCTGCTGTTGCTGTTGTTATGAGCCTAAGACCAAGGCAGGAATGGGAAGGACTCTGTATGCTGGTCACTGGCCAAGAGAGTTCTGTCCTCTGCTGGGGCTCAAATCAAAGTCTGTTTGGGGTCAGGGGATTTGGTCATCCGTTTTCTTTCTTGAGCCTCTCCCCTCTTAACTGACACCTGCTATCCAGAATCTGAGGTGTGGGTATCTTGGTTTTTCGATAATCTGCATGAATGTACTTCCCCATCAGAGACAGCCTCCCTTTTTGTTATGATCTGCTCACAGGAGAGTGGTGGGCAGAGGGAAGGAGACTGGGCTAAGCAGCAAGGAACCTGGTTTTGCTTCCTTGCTTTCTGACCTTGTGCAAGTCACAGCTTCTTTGACCCTTGGTTTCCTTATCTGTAGAATAGGGGTAATGGTATGTGCCCCAAACTCAAACATAATAATGGATATAAAACAACTTTGGAAGATTCAGGGTATCTGTGAGTGGATTGCTTTCTGCTTTGGAAACAAACCCAGGTTTCTCAAGTGTGTCCAAAGGATAGATATTCCCTTTGTGTTGAAGGGCTTTTAAATCCCTCTTCCCCAAAGGAAAAGTGGAAGGGGGACGAGAAAATAGTACCTGGGTATTTCCTTTGTGGCACAGCAGGTTAAGGATCCGCCATTGCCGCAGCTGTGGCACAGGTGGAAACTTCAGACACGGGTTCGATCCCTGGCCTGGGAACTTTCACATGCGGAGGAGGTGCCCCCCCCCCAAAAAAAAAAGTATCTGGGGAGGTATGTTTTGATCATATTTCCTTTGAGATCTCCAAAAAGCAACTCATGTTGAAATATCTAGAACAAAGAATTCTGGGTTAGAATTTGGGAAATTGAGAAAGGAGACTCTTCAGCTTTCTGTCAACTTGCTGTGGGCTTTGGAGCAATGATTATACAGTTATGTGTCTTAGCTCCCTTCTCATAAGATAGAACCATTATTAATAGTGGACCTTCCCAGTTGGAAAGGATCTCCACTTGCTCAGACGTCTAGATCACTTGGATTGTACCACACACATAGGGCCAGTCACATGCTTCCCAGGCAGCATCCTGGGCTGTTGTCATTGACACTTTCTCCTCTACGATCCTCACACTGAGGCGGAGCCACGTTGGATACATCTTTGACTCACCTGGGGCCACTCTGATTGTTGTGTTTGCAAGGCTGGTCCTGGGGGCCTGAGTCCCATTGGGGTCCTGTATCCTTCAGGCTTCTCTTTGTAAGCAGCACATACTAGCTTTGGCCGATTGAAGCAGAAAAGGAATTTATTTAGATTAAATTTTAATTGTTTTAAAATTAAATTTTCATTTAAAAAACTAGAGCTCTGTGACTTGGATAGATCAATGAAAAAAAATCTCTCACCGAATTTAGCATTTCCTTAAGTTATAAATGTGGACATGTCAGATACCTGTGACTTTATTGCCTTTAGAAGCCATAGATATTTTCAAGTCCCATTTCAGTTGTTGCTGGTGGTTTTATTTAAGGCACTAATAAAAAAGCACACATACTATACTATCGTATATTCGTTATTTTAAAAAAATATTTGACTATATTTTAATATAATTAGCCTCCTATGTATTTTATTTTGTGCATTTAAAAAGATTCTTTATATACTTCATAGGCTTCACCGGATCATCAAAGGACTCTGTGGCACACAAAAGGTTAAGAACTGCTTAACCTAAAGTATGGCCAAGCTAGCTTACAGCAGGCTTGGCCATGTAATTGGCAGGGCCCAGTACAAAATGGAAATGTGAAGCTTCTTGGTCAAAAATTTGAAGGGTTGGAAGCCGGACAGAAGAGCATTTAAGCACAGGATCGTGCTGCGCCTGGGGCCCTGTGTGACTACACAGGTTGCTGACCTGTGAAGTAGGCTCTGGTTCGTAGAATTTGCAGAACGGTCATAGGACTAGGCTCTGGGGCTAGTCAGCCTGGGGAAATAGCCAAATTGTGCTGGAGAACTGGTCTGGTAACGCCCCAGAGCAGCTTCTGCTGAGCACAGACACTGCAGCTTGTCACCTCTGCCGCAGTGACAGTGAGAGCTGGAAAGTGCTCTGAGTCTGCCAGTAAGCTGGATGAAGCCATCCCTGTGCCAGAATGCATTCTGTGTGGTTCCTGCTTTTTTGTATGACGAGCTTCCATTTTAAAGTCTGGACTAGGAAACGAATATCTACCACTGCTAACTCTGTAGAGGTAGACTGGCTCTGCCTCCCAGGGAGAAGGACTCCCCAAACATAAATAGCTCAATGTCCTTGATGGTACCCACACACCCAATGGGTACCCTGACCACTTCTGAAGAAAGCCCATGGGCTGGCAGAACATGGGGAGTCGAGGCTGTCAGAGAAAAAATACATACTAAAACATTTTCATGTGGGTGGTTTCTAGGATCAGTAAAGTAGAATATTTGGAACAGAGATTACTCAAGAAAATTCACAACCTATAGAGACAGGACATAAAATCTTGGGACTTTCACCAAATATGTTCTGTCTGTAAAACCAGACAATGCCAGGAAGAACGGATGGGCTCTACACTGTCACACCATGGCAAGTTCTAGTGAATTTAACAGTTTCCTTGAAGCAAAAGAGAATGAGTCAGTGTGGACTTATTAAAAGTTGGGCCAAGCCAAGGGGAGCGAAGTTTGCTCTAGAAATGACCCACCTCATGGCACTGCATAGTGACCCTCTGTGGGGCAAGAGCTGGGCCCCCAGCCTCAGCTCATGACTCATTTTTTCCCTTCTCAGTCTTACTGAAAAGTAAATTAGTTAAGTAAGTGGTAGGTCCCCCTATCCCCATAGAGCAATGGGTGGGCTGTTCTTTAAAAAAGTGGTGCAAGGGCAGAGCTGCCCCCAGAGAGCTTGATAGGAGCCCAGCGGAACAGATGCTGCTCTGAAAGGGACTGCGAGACCACAGCCTGCTGTCCAGGTGCTAAGCCATCCAGCAGGTCCTTCTGAGGCCACAAACATGGGTGAGCCCTGCCTGCCAAGATAAAGGAGTTGCTCTTCTACCTGGAAGGACCCCCTGTAAGGTTTCCCTGAGGGGCTGCCAGGAGCTGCCAGTGGGGTGTCCTGAGAAAGAGCAAAGGAAAATGCCACTTACCCAGCTCCTGACACATACCAAGTGCTCAACATGCATTGTGTCCTTGATTCCCCATAGGGATGCTGGAGAGAGAAGGCATTACCTTAGAATCTGCAGACTGGAGAGCCCACATCCTGGAGCTCCCAGTTCTCTTTACCTTCCCAACATGGTACCTTGAGGACAAACACAGCTGGCTGCCATCTTTTGGTCGATCTCTAGGAAAAGACTGGAGATTTTTGTCCTTTTAATATACCTTCCACTGGGGAGAGAGAATAATAATCCCCACCCCTCTTACCCACCAAACATAAGGTTTATAAGCAAATAAATCTTGACTATTTTTTTTCTATTTTAAAACTAAATTTTTGAATAAACTCTTGAATAATTTTAGATTTATGAAAAAGTGACAAAGGAAAATATAGAGACCTTACATATCTTTTACTCAGTTTTTCCTGGTGTGGACCTTAAATGTGACCCTGGTGCATTTAGCAATTAGCACTCAGAAATTAACATTGGCATTATACTAATAACTGAACTATGAACTCTTTGGATTAACCAGTTCATCCACTAATGTCCTGTTTTTTTCTATTTGAGGTTAGGATCCAAGCTAGGATACCATATTGCTTTTGGGAAACCTTGAATTTTAAGGGAACTTTCGGATTGCCAGTGGAGGGTTTGACACAGGAAAAAAATGGGTTTATTTGTAGTGCCCCCATTTTTCAAAATTCAGAAATGCTTTGAATATGAAGTGCTCTTTCAAGTTCTCTGGCTTCCACAAGCTCTTGGCTGCTTCTCTGAGATGCTAATGTCAGACAAACAGAAGTAGTTTGAGGATTTGGGTATAAGGATGCTGGAAAGAAGCAAAATGTTAGGGTCTTTGATTAGACATTAGGATATCCAGTTCTATTTCTTTCCCCTAGGTTCTAGGTACTAAGAAATGGGATACTTTTCACACAGACGTCTGCCTCACATCTTCCCGTGGAATCATGAATTTAGGTTCGGAGTCTTGCTTTGAGAGGAGGGCAAAAGAGAATAAAAGCAGGTGAAGTATTGTGTGAACTCAGTTATGCAGTTGGTTTCCCTGGGTTACTGCATCCATTGTTCATAGCGTCAGGCTTGCACTGGCAACATTCCAAGTCATGGAGTGTCTTACTATATTTGTCTGGGCTTCTGTTTATTGATTGGGTGTCCTGCCTAACATAGTTTGTTTTCTCTTGAAATGGAACTAAAAATGGGATTATAGTTAAGCATTCTTGACTCTATGACAGGTCCCTTTTTAGAGTCTACTGGTCTGGGCTCCTTTTGCTTTTGGAAATCTGTAAAATTTCAGGAGCTGGGCAGCTGCTGTGTGTGTAGGTGTGGGGTCCCTGTTACGGTTATATGGAACTGAGATCTCACAGAATACATTAGATATCAGAGTTATTTATGAGACTTCATGGGATAGATATAGCAGAATCGTAAGTGCTTGGTTGATAATTTAGCTCTCCATTTCCAGACTTTATCTGCTACTCTATAAAAATATGGGTATATTACACAACCATACATATGACTCTATCTATCTGCCTGACTCTTAGGGCTTTACTTATAGAATAGTGATAATTGCTAATATTTGTTGAGCACTTAGTATGTGTTAGACAGTCTGCCATACCCATTACTTGTTTCTGTTTTGTGTAATTTTTCACAATTCCATGTGTTAAGTACTATTATTATGTTCACATTTTGGATGAGGAAAATTAAGAAACGTTATTTCATCCAAGGTCTCATAGCTAGGAAGTAGTGAAGCCAGGACTTGACACAGAGCTGTCCAATGCCAAATCCAGTGTTCTCATAACCACCTTGCCAGGCAATGACTCCCTACTCCCCTTTTAAGCAAAGATTACTCAAGTTCTGGAAATTAGTAATCACTTACTGAATTTTTCCTACCTGTAGAATTCTGTGCTTGATACTGATGGACATGGAGAAATAGATGAAGATTAACAGAGGACTGGAGTGGAAAGAGCCCAGGAGATCTGAGTTCTCATCCCAGCACTCTCACTGAGTGGTTTGGCTGCCATCATGCCTCCTCTTTGAGCATCAGATGATTTCCCTGTAAAGTGAGCATGTGGGATTAGATGAACTTGGAGGTCCCTGCCACTTCTTTCATTCTGTCTTCCATCTTTGCACCAGACATGGCACCAGACTAAATGCCAGATGCCATCCCTGCCCTCAAGGGTCATAAAATAAAACCTACGAACACATAAAACAATTAGGGGACTGTGACATTGGAAATAGTCTACCTTAGGCTATAAGCAGTCACTGGACATGCACTTACTTGAATCTCTTAAGACTCAGCAGTTTTAGGGGATAAAAGACATATGTCATAAGTTCTGCCCTTAATAGGTATACAAACTGGTTGGGAAGCAGGACATAAGCATTTAGAAGAATGACTTATACAAGAAATTAGACAATTAAGTGCTGAATTGTAATGTGCAGTCATTGTGTGATGATGGTAAAATAATAGCCAACATTTACTGCGTTCTTAGGTGAGGGTGCAAGAGTTAAGGGATACCCTTCAAAAGCCTCAATAATCAGATAAGTAATACTTGAAGGCGGTATTTTTTTAAATTAGAAGTGCAAAGTGCAAAAAATTTCATGATGAGCAAAATAGCAAGATGTTAAAGACAGCCTCGGTAGTACTAATTTCTCCTTTGGTCTCAGGCTCAACTACAGTTCAGCACAGCACTGAGTGCCAGTGACTACACCTTATTGCTCTACATTCACTGTCTTATTTAATACTCACAATGACCCTTATGGTTTGATTCTACTATTAGCGTCATCTTAAGGATGAGGAAGCTGAGGCTTGGAGAGGTGGTAAGGGGAAGGGATGGAACTTTGCCCAGGTCTCTGGCTTTATAGTTCAGGTTTTGAAACACTGGCTTATATGCCCTTACAAATATGCAGACAGGACTCATGGCCCCAGTAGGAAGAAGGCTGTGCCCTAGTGTTGCTGAACTGTGGATGGGCTCTTCCCAGGGCAACCCTGTGGTCCTCCTGGCTGCGTGCCCAGTGCAGCTGCATTTCTTACACCTGTTGCCTACTAGCTGTTGGCACCCTTGGGTGCCTCCTCTTTTCCTACCTATCCTGACAGCTCCTACATTAGAAAAGTGATGCAAAGCACTTTGGTGCGGGGGCTCTACCTAATTTCATCCAGAAGTAGGAAATCCAAGGTCAAGTCCATCCAAATAGTGCTTTCTACCTGACCACCTGAAAAGAAAAAATTTACAGTGTTGAGCGATATCTCACAGCAAAGTAAACCATGCTGAATTCAGAACCTGTCTCAGAAGTGTTTGTCATCTCAGGCCCCATCTGCAGCACCGAGCTCCATTTCCGGGCAGGAAATGAAACCACAGAGGGCAAGGCAAACATTGATTTTCAAGTTACTACTTTGGGGGCAGTGATCATTTTCTTGCTGATTTACTTCTAGTGCACATTTGCCCAAGGTGAGGGGCAAAGACACTGATCAGATGCGCCCATGGGCATTTCAGCTAAGCTGTGATGTTTGAGTCAAGAGTCCACCCCTGTGCCTTTGGGGACTGGAGGTTAGCCTTCTGCTGCCCAAGGCAATTGGTTGTTAGTACAGGTAGCAGCTTGGGATAACTAGATGTGGTGAAAAAGAAATTCAGAATTGTATACTGTCAGAATGGGATTTTGGAAGTTAGTTGGTCCAGGTCTTCATTTTACAGGAGGGGAATTAGAAGCTTGGATTATGTGATCTTTGGAAAAGTCATGTAAACCTTTTGCGGCAGACCTAGGACACAAAATTGGGTAGGTGACATTTTGAAGTGACCATTTTAATGCAACCATAGAGCCATTTCAATGATGCCTAAAAGCACTATTTTTAACAGCATAAGGGATGCTTTCATGCTCTTCTTTGACCTCTCCTAATCCCCTCATCTCAGGTTCAGTGAAAAAACATACTGAGATCATCTAGTGATGCCTGCTGTGGAAATATTGGCTATTTCTGTAAATAAGATGATCTGTAGTGGCACAAAACCCTCAGGTGCTGTGGGTCTCTCCACAAATTGGCACGTCTTGTCTTTAGTTATTTTTTTTTTCTCGATGGAAAATGTTTTTGTTTTTATATTGTGAAATAAAGAACCTAAGGCTTAGTTTCATAGTACAGAGTGGATTCATGTACTACTCACATTTCTAGCATATTTCTGACATATCCAGAATGTTTGTTTCTCCAGGATGTTGGGTTATTTTGTTGGGCCTTTGAGATGCCCACACCAGGAAGCTGTGTCTCTTTATCCTTCAATCTCCCAGGACCTTCCTTCCCATCCTTCCCAGGACCTTCATCATTGTGGGTGGCCTATCTTGTATAAATTCAGAACCCCATGAAGAGCTAGACATAGCTGCCAGGGGGTCATTTAACAACCTGTAGCTGATAACAACTCCAGGTGTTAAGTTAAAAAATATTAGGCGAGCAGTCGAGTTCATGGAACATGCATCAACACTGTGGGAATAATTATTTGCTGCCCATTTCACAAGGATAAGAAGATATGTCTAGGGAGTTAGGGGTTAGTAGATGCAAACTATTACATTTGGAATAGATAAGCAGTGAGATCCTGCTGTATAGCACAGGGAACGATATCTAGTCACTTGTGATGGAACATGATGGTGGATGATGTAAAAAAAAAAGAATGTATACAAATGTATAACTGGGTCACTTTGCTGTACAGCAGAAATTGGCAGAACATTGTAAATCAACTATAATAATTTTTTATAAAAAATAGAATAACTGAAGAAGCTAAAAAAGAAGATGCGTAAATACTGTGCATGTAAGATGCTCTATCTACATACATTATGTATGAATTGTAAATGTCCCAGTTCTCATGGAACTGCCTAAAATTCCCTGAGTTCATCTGTTTATTTAGACTTGGGCCTTTGTCCCAGGGGTTCCCCTTCATGGATTGCCTCTACCTTCTCTTGGCGTGGAGAACATCTTATCTTTTAAGGTCTAGCTCAATTGCTACTATGTCTGAGAAATATTTCCTTCAGGTTCAATGGACCATTCCTATCTTTGTGCCTCCATGTGTCCTTGTACATACCTCAAGTATAGCGATTCACTCTCTTCTCACAATTGTTTATTTATATGTCTACCTTTCTTCTTGAGGACAGGGATCATGATCTACCCATCTTGGTCTCCCTGAGCCCAGATGGTACCTGGAACACAGTGAACTCAATAAATATTTGTTACCTGAACTGTGTCTTGGGGATGATGATGCTATAGGAAGTGTTTGAATGGGTGCTTTGGTCATGGGTGTGTTGGTCAGGTGTATTGGTCATGGGTGTGTAAGGCTTCTGGGTCGCCTGCTCCCTGGGCCATGTGGAGGGAGGTGGCCACAGATGTCATGACTGCACACATCCCTCTCTGCCTGGAACACTTTTACTTCCAATTTAGCAATTTTGCCAGTGAGATACCAGCTAGCGTTTTGGGTACTGTGCCTCTAGGTGTTCATATAAACTTGTAGCTGTAAAAGAAAACCTGATTTGTTTTCCAAACGATTTCCAGTTTCCTTTACTGTTGCTTATAAAAATAAAATACTTATTGAAGTATAATCATTATCCTGTGCTGATTCCAAATTACCCTTTTATGCTGTTATCTCTTTCCATCTCTGTGATTTTTATGATCTGACAATACATTTGTCAGTCAACAAGTATTTATTGAGAGCCCTGCAGGGTTTCTAACATAACATTTTTAACACATATCATGCTTTTCTTAGGTATTCTCCTGATGTTATAACTTTGGCTTCTAATACAGTTTAAATGAGAAAAATATTTCACCTGAAGGAGTTTTGAAGTTCATAATCCAGAGATTGGTGCCTTTGATGGGGAAAGGCACAGTCATAATTTATTGGCCTACTGTGTGCCAGGCTTTACACTCTACAATTTACATACATCATCTTATTTAATTCTCACACCTGTCCCATTGTAAGTGGTCCAATATTGAATTTTACAGCCAGGGAAACAGATTAAGTGGCAGGCTTCTATAACTAGCAAAGTTCAAGCCAGGCTTGAACCCAGGCTTTTTTCAAACTATAGTCCACACTTTTTCCCATGAATTTTTTCCTTATTACATTAAACTGCTCTAAAGGCAAACATTTGGAATGATTACAGCAGAAAGTAGATTGTAAATTCCTTGAGGCTGGGACTGTGCATAGAACTGAAATGTGGTGTTTGATGATTTGACATGTCTTTGTGTCCCTTTTTTTTGCCTGTACATGAAAAATAGGATTCACACTGGGCTTCTTCTCTAAGCAGTTGGAAAGGATGTGATGATTTCTCACCCTCCCTCCTTCCATTGGTTCCAAAGAACAATTCAAAGAAACTAACCCCAAACTTAAAAGCTGTACAGTGATATTCATGATTCCTATGCCTTCTCCCCTGTATGTGCTGCTACTACATAGGGCTTTTCTTTGTGAGTTACATGGTTTTTGTGTATTTTTCTGTTCTTTTCTCTCTCTCTTTATAAAGGGTTCTGGAACCGAGTTAAAAAACAACCTACACTGTATAATTTACAAGATATTCCCAGGTCACTCATTCATTTGTTCACTCAGTCTGTTGAACATCTTGTTTATCAATTGGTTTTGACCTCTTTGGTGTCTCTGAACAATGCACACTGTCCATCCTCATGGAACTCTTAGGCAAGCATGCACAAAACTGACTGTCCTATGAACAAAGTCTAAGAGACTGTAGGAGAATAAGGAATGAATTTGGGTGGGGGGCAGGGAGCATGAGAAAAGGAGTGGTCAAGGAAACCAAAAGAATGCAGGAGTCAAGTGATAGTCAAGTGAGCTTCTACAAATGTTTTCGACCACCTGCTATGTGCCAGACACTGTATGACGCGCAGGAACCGCAAAGGTAGATATTATACAGTCCCCATTCTGAAGGCATTCACAGATTAGCAGGCAGAAAGACATGTTGGCAGTGGCCTATTGGGTACCAAGATAGATGTACCAGTTATGGTGCCACTGCAGAGAGGTGGTGAATTCTCTCTGGTCTGGACTCTTAAGGGGGTGGGGGTGGGGGAACAGGCAAGAACTCTTAGAAGAGGTGGGTTTAGTGGAGTCTTGAAAGCTGTGAAGGTTATTGGGTGAACAGCCAGAGAAGTGTTAAGCAATGAGACACATTAAGGAACTTCATGTGGTCAAAGGATAGAGAGAGAAGTGTCTTCATGCCAGTGGTAGGCGTGAAGGGTGAGTTTGGGTTGATGGGCAAGGGTCTGGAAAAGGGAAGGCTTTGAATGCCAAGCTAAAGTGATTTTATGTTGTAGGCTTTGGAAACCTGTTTTTTAAACAAGGGAATGATGTCATCAGAATGATATTTGAGTATATTTTCATCAAAGTTGTAAATGGAAGTAAACATTAAAAAGTGAAAATTTGACGTTATTTTTCATGTATGTTACTGAAAATGTTTTACCTAAAACATTTACAATTATATATTAAAATTAACAAACAAATTATAGCTAATGAATTTTTAGGTGAATTTAAAATTTTTTAGATAATTATAGATTTGCATACAGTTATAAGAAAGAATGTAGGGAGATCCCATGGACCCCTTTCCAGAGATAAAGAACATTTCCATCACCACAAGAATCCCTCATGTTGCCCTTTTACAACCACACACTTCTCTCCCTTCTATTCACTTCATGATCCTGGACATTTCTCATTTTTCCCTTTTTTTTTTTTTTTTTTTTGGATGGTGCTTTTGGTGTCAAGTCTAAGAATTCTTTGCCCTAGCCCTAGATCCCGAAGATTTTCTCCCATTTTTTCTCTGAAAGGTTATAGTTTTGTGGTTTGCATTTAAGTCTATGATCCATTTTAAGTTCAATTTTGTATAAGGTATGAGATTTAGGTCAAAGTTTTGTTTCTGTTTTGTTTTGTTTTTCACTTATGGCTATCCACTTGCTCCGGCATCATTTATTGAAAAAGCCTGTTGAATTGCTTTTGCATGTTTACCAAAAATTAATTGGGCATATTTGCATGGGCTTGTATCTGCCTCTCTATTCGATCCATCATCTGTGTGTCTATCTCTCCACCAAGATCACAGTCTTGACTACAGCTATGCAATAAGTCTTGGAAGAGGGTAGATTGATTCCTTCTACTTTATTCTTCTATTTCAAAAAGGTCTTAGCTATTCCTTTACCTTTCTGTATAAATTTTAGAATTATCTTGCCCACATCTACAAAAAGTTTTGCTGGAATATTGCCAGGAATTATGTTAAACCTGTATAACAATTTGGGGGAAATTTCACATCTTTACCAATTTGAGTCTTCTAATCTGTAAAAATGATCTGTTTATTTAGATTTTCTTTGATTTCCTTAATCAGCATTGTGTAGTTATCAGCCTACAGGTCCTGTAGATATTTTATTAGGTTTACACCCATTGCTTCTTATGTGTGATTGTAAAAAGTATTGTTAATTAAGATATCTGTGTATTCAGTGTTGATCTATGTAAAAACAATGAGTTTTTGTATACTTATCTTGATTCCTGTGACCTTTCCAAATTCACTTATTTGTTCTAGGAGTTTTATTATTTTATGTAGACAATCATGTCATCTGCAAATAGGGACTATTGTGTTTCGCATTTTAATGTTTTCTGATCTCTATGCCTTTAATTACCTTTGCATTATTGTACTGGCTAGAATTTCTGGCACTCTGTTTGTTGAGTAAGAGTGGTTAGAGCAGACCTTGCCTTATTTCAGACCTTATGGAAAAAGCGTTTAGTCTTTCACCACTAAGTGTAATGTTAGCTGTAGGTTTTTATAGCTTCTTTTTATCAAGTTGGGGTAGTTCCCTCTATTCCTATTTTTCTGAGAATTTGTATTGTGAATGAATATTGAATTTTGTCTGTTTTTTCTGCATCAATTAATGTGATCATATGACGTACTTCGTTTGACTTGTTGGCTGGTAGATTACATACATTAATTGCTTTTTGAACATTGAACCAGCCTTGCATCCCTGAAATATACCTCACTTAGTCATAGTGTATTCTTTTTTCATATTACTGAATTCTATTTGCTGATATTTTGTTAAGTATTTTTGTGTCTAAATTCACAAAGGATATTGGTCTGTCATTTTCTTTTCATGTATTGTTTTTTGTCTAGCTTTGGTATCAGGTAATGCCAGCTGCGTAACACAAATGGGGAAGTGTTTCCTCCTGTTCTGTTTTCTGGAAGAGATTGTGTAGAATTGTTATTAATTTCTCATTAAAAGTTTGGTAGAATTCTCCAGTGAAACCATATGGTCTTGGAGGTTTCTTTTTTGGGAGTTAAACATTTAACTTCCTTATTAGTTGTGGGCTTATTCAAATTATCTATTTCTTATTAGGTGAGTTATAGTAGTTTTTTATTTTTCAAGAAATCGGTCCATTTATGAAATATAGGTCTGCAGAGTTGTTTGCAGTATTCATTTGTTTTCTTTTTGACAGCTGCAGAGTCTATAGCAATACCCCCATTTCATTCCTGATATTTATAGTTTTTATCCTCTCTCTCTCCTCTCTCTTTCTCCCATGTTTTGTCAGTCTTGCTAGACAATTGCCAATTTTCTTGGTCTTTTCAAAGAATCTACTTTTTGTTTCACTGATTTTTCATTGTTATCAAATTCATTCATTTCTGCTGTATCATTATTATTTTCTTGTCACTTTGGGTTTATTTTGATTTTCATTTTCTAGGTTCTTGAGATAGGGACTTGATTATTGAGACTTTTTCTAATTTTAACATATCCATTCAGTGTTGTAAATTTACTTTTTAGCACTGCTTTACCTGTGTTCTCACAAATTTTTCTATGTTGTATTTTCATTTTCTTTCATTTTGATATATTTTAAAAAATTTCCTGAGACTTCCTTTTTAAACTATGGATTATTTAGAAGTGTACTGTTTAGTTTCCAGGTGTTTGGAGATTTTCCTTTTATCTTTCTGTTATTTACTTCTAGTTTTATTCCATTGCGTTCAGAAAACACACACTGTATAATTTAAATTCTTTTTAATTTTGTCGAGGTTTGTTTTATGGCCTAGTCTATAGTCTCTCTTGATATATGTTTTGTGGGAAATTGAAAAGAACATGTATTCTCCCTTTGTTAAGTGAAGTGTTCTATACATGTTGATTATATTGTTGGTTGATGATGAATTCTGTATCCTTGATGATTTTATATCTAGTTATTCTAACATTTGTTTTGGGAGGTGTGTTGAGGTTTCCAACTATAATTATGGATTTGTCTATTTCTTCTTTCACTTATGTTTTTATTTCACATATTTTGCCACACCATTTTTTGGTGCATACACATTTCGGATTGCTTTGTTTTCTTGGTAGATTGACCCTTTTGTCGTTATACAACATCTCTCTCTGGGTCTGCTAATTTTCTTTACTTTTAAGTCTACCTTATTTGATATTAATATAGACACTTCTATTTCCCTTTAATTAATGTTTGCATTATATATATCTCATTCCATCTTTTTACTTTTATCCTGTTTATACTATCATATTTAAAGTGGTTTCTTGCAGAGAGTGTACAGTTGCATCATGTATTTTAATCCTCTCTCCTAATATCTGTCTTTTAATTGGTATATTTTGATCATTTACATTTTCTATAATTATTGATAAAGTTGAAGTATGCCCTATTCTTTTTTGGCTAAGATTTTTATTTTTTCTATTAGTTGATTTACAATGTTATGTCAATTTCTGCCATACAGCAAAGTGACCCAGTCATTCATATATATATATATATATATATATATATATATATATATACACACACACACACACACACACATTCTTTTTCTCACATTATCCTCCATCACGTTCCATCACAAGTGACTAGATATAGTTCCCTGTGCTATACAGGAGGATCTCATTGCTTATCCACTCGAAAACCCATACTCTTTTTTTGTTTTCTCACTTTTCTCTCACATTTTCTTCATTTCTCAGTTTTCTTTTTCCTGTCTTCCTGTGGGTCACTCAAATATTCTTTAGAATTCCACTTTGATTTACTATAGTGTTTTTGAGTATCTCATGTATAGCTATTTAATTGGCTGGTCTACATTATATACACATAACTTATTACAGTCTATTGGTATTGTCAGTTTACCAGTTTAAGTGAAGTATAGATTTACCTCCTTTATATCCTTTACCCTTCTCCATTTATAATATAAATGTCTTAAATTTTCCCTCTATATACATTTAGAGCCACATAAGAACCTCTTTATATTATTTAGAACCAATCATATCAGTGTTATCATTTTTGCTTCAACCATTAAGAATAATTTAGAAAATCAAGAAGAGAAAGAAAGCCTATTGTATTTACCTCTATTTTTGCTTGCTTTTTTTCTCCTTCCTTTCTCTTATTGTTTCTTTTCTGTTTAAGGAACTTCCGTCATCTGTTTTCTTAGGGTAGGTTTTTTTGGTGACAAATTCTCTTAGTTTTCCTTCTTTTGAGAATATCTTGATTTCTTCTTTATTCTTAGATAATTTTTCTGCTGGATAGGATTCTGGGTTTACAGCGCTTTTCTTTCAGCACTTGAAATATATTGTAAAATGTTTTTTATTTGGAAAAAACTCTTCCGACTTCCATGGTTTCTGATGAGAAATCCATTGTCATTCAAATTGTTTACCCCCTATAGGCAAGATGTTTTTCTTTGGCTTTTTTCAAGATTGTTTTCTTTGTCTTTAATTTTCAAGAGTTTAATTATGATGTATCCAGGCTGATGAATTTCTTTGAGGGTATTCTGTTTGGGGTTTGCTAAGCTTCTTTAATCTGCATATTTATGTCTCATGTCAAACTTGAGAAGTTTTCACCCATTGTTCTTGGTTTTCTTTTTTTGGCTGTGCCCATGGCATATGGAGTTTCCCAGGCCAGGAACTGAATCTAAGCCTCAGCTGCAACCTACACCACAGATGCAGCAATGCCAGATCCTTAACCCACTGCGTCAGGCCAGGGATCAATCCCATGCTACTGCAGAGTCAATGCTGGATCCTTAACCCACTGTGCAACAGTGGGAACTCCTCCCATTTTTATTGTTTGTTTTATTTAAGCCTACCATTGCTTTTTTTTTGTTTGTTTTTTTTTTTGTTTTTTTTGAGCCCTTCTTCAGCCCCATCCTCTTTTCCCTCTCTGGCTCCATTGATGTGAATAGTAGAACTTTTGTTAGGATCCCATAAGTCCCTGAAACACTGTTAATTTTTTTTCAGTCTGTTTTCTCAGTTGTTCAGATTGAGCAGTTCTTATTGTTCTGTCTTCCCACTTACCATTAAGTTCAACCATTGAGCTTTTTATTTTGGTTATTGTATTTTGGTTATGTATTTTTTTTTCATGCACATTCTTAATTGTTCATTGAAGCACTTTAACATGGCTGCTTTAAAATCTTTGTCAGATCATTCTAACATCTCTTTTATCTCGATGTTGATATCTATTAATTGTCTTTTTTCATTGGTTTGAGATTTTTCTGGTGGTTGGTATAGTGAGTGATTTTCAAATGAAAATTTAATGTTTCCATACTATGTTCTGAGGCTCTGGATTTTATTTAAACCTGTTTTGACAGCTTTTTTTTTTTTTTGGTACCACTCTGTCAGGGAAGGGGACATATCATTACATTACCGCAAAGTGGAGGTAGAAGTCCAGTTCCCCACTTGTCCTCTGTTGAAGACTGCCTCTTAGGGGGCTGCTCCTTGTTACTGCCAGGGGGAAGTGAGAGTTCCAGCTACCATGTGTCTCTACTGACTCTGCAGTTGGAATGACCTTGTTACCAGTGGGCAGTGGTGAAAGTCCTGACACTCCAGTGGGCTCCTCTGACAGCACCCAGAGGGGAGTGAGGGAGAGGGGCTTCTTGTTACTGCTGGAAAGAGGTGGGAGTCCGGGCCCTCAATATGATCTCCACTGACACCGTGGGTTGAGGGAAGCTTATTTCAGTGAGAACTTTAGTCCAGGCATCCTACATGACCTGTTCTGAGACCTCCTGGGGGTGGTGAGGTACCTAAGTACAGTCTTAAGAGTGGGATGGCTAGGCTCTCACTTGAACTTTGCTAGCATGGATGGGAGTGGGGCCATAGATATGTGTTTGGCTGGAGCAGAGTTGTTATAATCTAAAAAGCTTTCTGTCTGCCAGGCTGCTTTTGTCCTATTCCTTTGACTAGAGAGAGAGGGCTTTTGTTGGGGCTTGTTTTGCCTGCCTGTTGATGTTTCTGAGCTGCTGGTTTTTAATGGAAGAAATAGGTATATCTAAGTAAATCTACTCCATCTTCCTTGAAGAAATCTTGAATGTAAGTATTTTAAATAAAACTGAATTTTAATTTGATTTTTCTTGAAATTTAATTATTTTAAAATGCTTTCTACAAAAAGAAAACCATCTACAATTTTAACATTCAGTATTCTTCTAGTTACTAATTAAAATATTGATACCATGCTTCAACCATATACACAAATTTAAGAGTGATATGATTTGCTTAATATTGCATAATGTTCCTCAGCTGCTACCTGCATCTGTTGTAAATACTGTGCTCATTTGTGAATACTTCTGGAACCTTGAATTAGAGTACAAAGAGATGGAAGAAAACAGACACCTGGCACTTCCGAGGAAACAATCATTTGGTATGCAAGAAGTATAGCGTTAATGCCGAGAGGAAGGATTTGACAAGTTAATTTGTCTCCTTCTTCTACCTAAGTGCTTCTGTTGCTCACATCCTCCCTATGCTTCAATGTCTGCAGGACAAAAACCCACAAACCTTCATGGCATTCAGACACAGCTTCTTTTCGTTTTGAGGACATGGGCAAGAGCTGTGAAGTATTCTCTTGGGGCCTGATGGGTGCTAGAAGCAAGATTGGATCTTTGGGATTGTAGATTGCTCTGCACCAGCTCTGAGCGCCAGATCTCTAGTAACAGAGGTGTTCACACGGTCTTCTGTGTGTGTGTGTGTGTCCTATGAGGTATAGGAGCCCTTCTAGTACTCAGGTACAGCCAGGGACTTTCTTGCCTGGAACCTAGGTGTAATGTCTTCCCCTGGGAAAATTCAGCTAAGACTTTTAAACCATTTGCCACATTCTAAAGGCCTTCTTCCTCGCCTGTTTTCTTGTAATCTAGTGTATGACTATTAACAATGTAAATGAGGCAAAACTAAACATTTCCACATTCAACTGAGAATTAATATGAGGTGAACACAGATCAGGAGATGGTGAGCATTCTTTCTCTATGATATATGATATGATTTCAGTGGCACTGCACTACTCTGTCTCTGTGGAGAGACACTGTGTGGGCAAAGAGGGGTGTTTCTCTTTCTGAATAATAAGAGAAAGAGATGAAGAGGTTTGTTTTTTTTTTTTTTTCTTACCGTTTTTCATTTTTCTAAGTAGAGTCAAACTCTTGATATGATAATTAAAAATACATCAAGTCATCCAGAACAGTAGCAGTTGTGTGTTTGGTTAGATGGTAGGATAATTGCTAACCCTTATCTTCAATTTTCAGACTTAAATCTCTTTCCCATTTCATTTTAATTGGCTCTAGGCTTCCATCCATCCTTAACTTTGGGTTCATTTGTTGCAATTGTTTTATCTGAGCAAAGCTATTCTCCAGTGAATACAATAAATCTATGTATCTGATTCATCTTTGTTTTTATGGTTAATATTTTAAGATTATAAAGCCAGACTTTTCGGAATGTGACGTATAGGAGTAAATGCCTGCATTTCAGAATCACTTTATTGATATCTTTTTAAAGGCATTAGCTATTAGGCACTAGCTTATTGAAGCACATTTTTTTAAAACTCTCTATAAAAAACAAGAATTTGTATTTTCATCTTCCCTGCTCTTGGCTCCTGTTGATTTTTTACAACTCTCATAGCAGCTATTTTTGAAAACTTACTATTTTAAAAATCATGATTTCTTCTCTTTCCCAAACTGCCAATTAAAGAGTGACCTGGTTTAAGGCTACCTTAGCACCTTAGGCTGCATTGCTGATAAAGAGCTCCATTCCTGCTCTCTGGCTAACTGATAAGTGGTTAAAACCTTTGGGGAGGTATCTCATTAAACTTATAAACCCTCTTTCAGAAAAATGCACATAGTTGCTTACAGTTTGAGGGATTCACAGAGGTTTTGTGGTTTTGTCTAGCTTTCTAGCGCATTCCTCCACCCAGGTTAAGCTTCTTGGTTTAGACCATTTGGTGGCAGAGGTATTTGAAGCAGTTATAACTGGTAAAGTAAGGATATTATGTATATTATTTATAAGAGCCAGAGGGCTAATGCTGTTGGGAGAGGGAATCTAAGTTAGGGAAGTCTATTTCTTTAGCTATGCATGGAGTTGGAGACTTGGGGCCTAAAAATAGCAGGCAGAGAATGCTACACATCAGAGGGTAAGCTTACAGAGAGAATATATCCTTTGCTTCCTAATGAGTTATAATTAATTGTAACTTTACTGGTAAAACAGAGGGAAAGGATCACCATTTAAAGCAGGTGTCTTGGAAAGCTGGCCCTTCTAAAGGAGTTAATTCGTTTTGGTCCCATTGTATGCCCAGTTCGGCTCTGGCTGTGCAAAGCTGGGGAGGGAGCCAAGGGCTCTCTGAGCTAGGAGTGGGCAGAATTCCTGGGGGAGTTAGGGAGAGAGGAGCCGCAGTGCTTCATATTAAAGCCTGGATGACGAGAGATCCCTAGAGAATGTTCAAGAAATGGGACATCTAGTATCAGGTGTTGGGTTGTTTGCTGTGTGGTGAGAAAATGTAACCCATCCCTCATGACCTACAAACCGTCAATAAAAATTCGGCTAATGTACAATGCTTGTAAAAATGATTGCTTTTAGGTTAGGGGATAGGGTTGGGTGAAAAAGGTGCGGAATTATGGAGAGCAGGGAATGAGATTTCAGTGAGGGCAGGAAATTGGAGCCAGAGGTGAGGGGAGGATATAGGTTCCTTTGCAATTTGCAGAAATCTCAAGGCTGGCAGTAGATTTTTCCCTAGGATATAAAACAGGGCTTTGAGCCAAAGACATATGTATGTATATGCGTGTATGTGTGTGTGTATACACCTTTTTATATGTGTGTTCATATATATATACATTTTTTTCTCTTTTTAGGGCTCTACCTGAGGCATATGGAGGTTCCCAGGCCAGGGGTTGAATCGGAGCTTCGGCTGCAGTCACAGCAATGCTGAATCCTTAACCCACTGAGCAAGGCCAGGGATCAAACCTGCATCCTCATGGATACTAATCGGGGTCTTAACATGCTGAGCTACAATAGGAACAGATGTATATTTTAAGGCGTCTGGTGATCCTGCTAACCTCTTGAGTAACTTCTGTCTGAAGTGTTTACCTTTCTAGAGCACGTTTACATTCCTTCACGTTGTTTGTTCCCTGATTCTGGGTCCACAGGCAGGGGTGTTCCTGCAGGGCTGGCAGGTGCTAGAGCAGCAAGGACTGAGGGAAAGTTCAGGGGAGCTTTTAGTAAGTCTGGGGAGGGAGATTACTGCAGCTCTGAGTGTCAGAGGACAACAGTGGTGGGGCCTCATTGTTGGAGAAGCATTTGCAAAGCTTCATTACAGGTTGCCCAGTCCAGTCATATCTAGTTCCCGGGAGGGATAGCCCTGGGCCAGGGGTGTCACTCTGCTCATTTCTGGGAGAGAGCTCCCATAAGAACATGCTGGCCTGAGCTGACCCCTTATCTCTCACAGGCCTGTGGGGCCCTGGTTTTCGGGTGGCATGGAAGGGTAGGAGTTGGGTAGGGGAACAGGGCTGTGATCATCCCTTTTTTCCTTTCAATTATTAGGCTGACACTTTAGGCTCTGGAAAAATTTTGGTATGCTGACCTGTACGGCCTCAAAAAAAAAAAACCAAAAAAAAAAACAACAAAAAAATGAGTATACCTGCCTCCCTTGCTTATTAGTGTGCCTTGTATTACACATGGCTGGACTCTGCACAGGAATTCCTTTCTGAGGAAATCTGCAGTGCTCAGGGAATGGACTCTGTGGTGCGGGGGAGGTGGGGTCGGGGTGCAGGCTGGGCTGACGCAGAGCCTGGAAAGGTGGAGCCAGGGATGCAGGGCCTGGAGGTAAGGTTGACCGGCTGATTTGTTTCATTTGGTCACAATGACCTACATTCTCCATCCTTTTCTCCAAGAATGTCAAATAATGTGGTCTCTGGGGAGAAGCAATGTCCTCCTTTAGGGAGGGTGACAACACACCTTTGGGTGGTGAAGATAGCATCTGACATTGCATCCAGGATGTTTGCAGCACTGGAGGATGGCAGGGAAGTGGGGGCCATATTGGTGACTCAGCACTGGCCCCTGTACCAGGATATGATAAAAAACTCATTTCATATTCAGTGATTCACTCAACAAGTATTTGCTGGATGCAGGGAATGGGCCAGGTGTTGGGGAGGCAGACATGAAAATGTGTGGCCCTCGCTGTAATGGAGCTCATTGCAGTTTCTGCACCAGCTGGTGGGTCCCAAGTTGTAATAGCAGTTTACAGGGCCCTACATGGCAGGCTCTGTCACCTCTTTAGCCTGCTCCCTCTGATAGCCCAGACACACTGGCCTCTTGGCTGTTCTTGAAATGTACCAGTCACACACCTCCCATCCAAGGTCCTTTGCACTGGCTGTTCCCTCCGCCTAAAATGTTCTTCTCCCTTGTCTCCTTCATGTTTTACTCAAATGCTGCCATGTTCTGACCACAGTATTAGAAATGCCATGGGCCGTCTTCCTGGTACTCTGATTTCCCTTATCTTCTTCTACATTTTCTTTCTAAAGCATTTATCTCTCTCCATCACATCATATGATTGAGTTTTTATTATGCTTTTATTGTTTATGATCTGTTTTCACCTGTTAGAACATAAGCTCCATGAGGAGTCGCCATTGCTTCCCAAGGCTATTGAGTGAATAATTGATGATAGTTTATAGTATGAATTTTGAAAAGTCATCTTGCCCATCCCCCCTCCTATGCCAGGCCTTTCCAGGGCTTTATGCCAGCCGACTACTCCCATCCATCTCTTTGGTCTCACCCTTGGTATTGTATCAGGAAATTTATCAGGTCCTCCAAGCCAGCTTGGCCAGTGGAGGTGGTGCCTGCAGGAAGAGCAGTATAGCCAGGTACAAGATGGGACATACTGCTGTTCTGGTCAGCGCTTTGGACAGGCAACTTAATTATAACAGCTTTTGAGATAATTTAGCAAGGGAATTAATAATCCCTTCCTTCCTTCCTTTCTCTCTCTCTCTCTCTCTCTCTCTCTCTCTCTCTCTCTCTCTCTCTTTCTTTCTTTCTTTTTTATGGCTGCCCCTGTGACATATGGAAGTTCCTGGGCCAGGGATTGAATCTGAGCTGCACCTGAGACCTACATCACAACTATGGCAAGCTATAGCTATCTTTAACTCACTGTGTCCAGCCTGGGATCAAACTTGCTCCTCCTCAGTGACTCTGAGCCACTGCAGTTGGATTCTTAACCCACTATGCCACAGTGGGAACTCCAGCAAAGGAAGTTCTTGAGAGAAGGCTACTTTGTGTTAGAGATCCAATTCTATTTTTCCAAAAATGATCCATATCTCATCCATCCATCTGCTTCTGCTCTTTTAAGAGACCTTCCAGCCATCAGCAGTCATTACTGTTAATAACTTGCTGCCATGGTCTGAGCCCTACCCTGCATGTCTCAGGAATCCTGTTCCTTCCCCAGGTGTTTCTGAGAATCACCAAGGAGTGCCCACATGTCCCTCCAGTCATCTAGGCTTCTCACAGCTCCGTCTGACTGGTTTGCTCTTCTGATCACGTTAGGCTTGTTGTAGCCATGTCTGTGGAGCTCCCTATGGCCTAGTCCTCCAAACAAGAACACGGCCTGGACTTCATGGCCCCCAGATAGCTAATTCAAGGCTATAGCTATGTGATGGAATTTCCCCCAGGGCCTGATGATACCACAAGAAAATTATAACCCATAAAATGGAAACTTAATACCCCAGAGTGGTTGTCAGTACTTCTAGAGTCCGTTGGCCATGCTTCTTCATGGCTGGAGTGTCCCTAATTGGCCACCTCTCTCCATGGACTGCAACCTGCTGCATTATTCCAGGACTCACTTATCTCCTCTGCAGAAATGTTCCCTCTTGAGAGTCCTTCTTTCCCTGAATGCAAACCCCTAACCCCAACTCTGAAGTCAAGTCAGTGGTCCCACTGGCCTTTTGTCTGTTACTCCTAAAAGTCAGGTTGTACCCAATTTGGGTTTTGAACTTTGGGTGTCCCGCCCTCCCCCATGCTCTTCCCATAGATCTCCATGCACTGAGCTCCTTGTCATTCAGGCTTCAGCTCACATGACACCTTCATGGAGAAACTTCCCTGACCTAGGAGCATTCTTACCCTCCCTCCTGTCCCCTTGGTATGTTTTATTCTAGCCACTCAGCCCTGCCTGAAAGGATCCTGTTTGTCACTGGTTTGCATGTGATTACTTACCCTCCCCATGCCTGTCTCTATGTCCCCAACAGAAAATAGAATGTAAGCTCCCTGTACACTGGATCTCCATCTGCCTTGTCCACTATTTATATCGTATCTGCAGAATTTTTTGTCCTGCTGGCTTCCAGTTGAGGTCACTGCCTTAAACTCATGCAGACAGTCTCCTGGTTTTCTTGGAGGGAGGAAGGAAGGAGGCTAGGACTTTGGAGGGGAAAGAGGTGAGAGAAGAGAGAGGAGGGATTCCTTTTTTCTGGGAAGGGAGGGGGAGGGGTGGTCAGAGAGCTCCTCAAAGCATGGGAACTTCTGTCCCTCTTCCAGACAGTGCCTGTGGGGGGCCTGGCAAGACTTTGGAGGGGATGGCACACCTAGGAGGGCAAGACCCAGATCCTGGTGGAGTGGGCTTGCAGTGCCCCAGCCCCCCTCTAAGGTGGTGAGAAAGTCACAGTGAGGTTGGATTTCAAGGTCATGAGGAGGGTACAGAGCCGTGGGCAGTGTGTGCTGGAGGGGCCTCACCAATATTTTGGGCACAGAAGCATCCCTGGGGACTGGTGCACAACCCTAAAGGGTTATGGGTGAGGAATGACTGGTTGGATTCCCCACCAGACTGTAGGGCAAGGGACTCTTAGTCAGATTTAAATTCAAGTAAATGACTCCGTATGCCATCTCTCATACAATCAAGTTTGCGGACCAATATTCCTCCCTATTACTTGACATTTTGTTTTTGCCAAAGTCAGGGGGAGACGGGTGGGAAGGATTTGGGGGGCAGTAGGACACTGACTCTCACACCAGTGCAGGCCCCCCATCCTTGGATGCTCTTGTGTGCCTTCTTGTCACCCCGAGAGCAACCTCCCAGATGTGTCTTGGCTTCAGCCGCAAAACCCCACACAGAGTGAGGGTCCAGCCTTCTTCCCAGCTGCGTTCCCGAGGAATTTTCAGTCACAGCATTTGCCACATACATTTCAGCGATGAGGACGAGGTTAAGGCATCACCAGACCTCTTATGGTCCAGATGAGGGACAGTCAATGCTAAATTTACAGCATCCCTCATCTGTGTTCTCAACACTACTGGTTTGTGAAGGGGAATTTCTAGGCTCTGCTGGTTCAGTCCTTTTTTGGAAGAGAACAAAACCCTTCCTGAACCTTTTCATGCTCTAAACACCCTTCTCCTGCCCATTTCTGCGCCCCCCCCCCACCATCTACACACACACACACACACCCTCCCTAGAGAATGGAGAGGAAACCAGCTGGCTCAGGCTGGCAGACGGGGTGAGACTTACTGTGTGAGAATGTTCCACCCAGTGGAGCCAGCAGCTAGAGGTGGTATTGCTGTTGCCATCTAGGAAGCAGAGTTTCTCTCTGGCCAGGTTTAAAGGGGTAGATATACCATCTGCCTCATAGGCTTTCCAGCCTCCTGGCCCTGTCCACAGAAATGGTAACTGCTGGGGAGTTAAGGCTGCAGGACTTACCGTGGGCGTGGGATCACTCTGTGCTGGAATGTTGCCTTCTTCCCAAGGGAGGTGAGTGCACTCAGTACAGGGTAAAAGCGCTCAACTCTCTCTGAGGACTGGAAGATATTAGCTACATTGTCTGCTTGAGCAATGGAGGAAAAGTATCTTTTTTTTTTTAATGAAATAATACTTTTATTGGTACTTTAAAATGTATAATACATTTATACTCAGGATAAATATTTGTTTTTGTTTTTTTAATAAATTTTATTATACATGTAGTTGTACATTGATCATCACAACCCAGTTTTACAGCATTTCCATCCCAAACCCCCAGCCCATTCCCCACCCCTCAGCCTGTCTCATTTGGCGGCCATAAGTTTTTCAAAGTCTGTGAGTCAGTATCTGTTCTGCAAAGAAGTTCTCTGTGTCCTTTTTTTAGATTTCACATGTAAGTGATAGCATATGATGTGGGTGTCTCGCTAACTTCACGTAGTGTGATGAATTTCTAGGTCCATCCATGTTGCTGCAAATGCCATTATTTCTCTCCTTTTAATGACTGAGTAACATTCCATTGTGTATATGTACCACATCTTCTTGATCCACTCCTCTGTCAATGGACATTTAGGTTGTTCCCACTTCTTGGCTCTTCCATATGGTGCTGCAGTGAACATAGGAGTACATGTGTCTTTGCAAGTCATGGTTTTCTCTGGAGAGATGCCCAGGAGTGGGATTGCTGGATCAAAGGGTAGTTCTATGTTTAGTTTTCTGAAGCATCTCCATACTGTTTTCCACAGCGGTTGCACCAAGTTACAATCCCACCAACAGTGTAATAGGGTTCCCTTTTCTCCACACCCTCTCCAGCATTTATTGTTTGTAGGCTTTTGGAAGAGGAAAAGTATCCTCAGGCTGATTCTTGCTTGTGCCTTCCTCCACATCTCACCCCACCCCTGCTACTGGGACAAGTGAAGGAGAGGTGGAGGGAGGGAAGGAATGGGGAGAAAGAGGGAGAGAAGGAGAAGGGCCCAGAGATCAGGTTTTAAAGTGGGTTGGCCAGGAAATAGGGATGAGATTCAAAAGGGCTTTATCAAGGGCACCTGCATAACTGCCATAGGGGGACCTGAGGCCTGCTCCTGTCAGTCACTAATTATAGAGGGTGTATGGTATCCACCACTGGAATTCAGACATGTCTGGGCATCTCTGGTCCAGTGATCCAGCCAGGGGCTTGGGGGCCTCCTAGAAGACTCCTTGACCTGTGGAAGTAGGAACCAAGCAGTACCATGTTGGCCTGGTGATAGGGCCTTGGGTTTCTGAGGGGAGGAGTGAGGTGGGGAGCCTAGTGTCTCTCATGCAAACCAGCCCTAGCCCCAGCCTCTGCCCTAGGGGAGAAAGAACCAGCTGCAAGAGGAAATGGAAAGAGTTCTTGTAAATTCCACAAGACACTGGGCAGGATCATCCTGCATTAGGAGCCCTGAGAAACTGTAAACCCATGTGGTGGTGGGGGCTGGGAGGGGGCAGTGGCAGAGCATGCTCTTCCACATCTTGCCATAGGTAACTGAGTGTCTGGTGGGACATGGAGGATGTTATGGGAAGTGCTTCACCAGAGCCACATGGTGGATGGTCCAAATGTTGGCAGGACACATGTATATAAGACACCACCTGAGGATGCATGAAAATAGTTGGTGGGACTTAGCAGGGTGGGCCTCTGGGATCCCACATCAACATAGTTACAACATCCACAACGATATTTCCACCTCATCTTTACATGGCGAGATAGACTTTCCAGAAACTTTTGCATACATGCTCTTATTTGCTCCTGTAGCCTCTCAAAGGCAGAGGCAAGTATAATAATTTTCCTCGGTACCAAGAAGGGTTGGATCTGCAACCTCAAGGCCACCCCAGTGTCCTGAGGAGATGTTCATTGACCTACTATGGGCTCTTCCTTAGGTGGATACACTTTAGAAGCTTTGAGGTCAAGATATGAGCTTTGCTTGGGGGCCTCCTCTGCCAGGGTTCTGAACAGGAAACAAAACGGTAAAAATGGAGAAAACGTTTTTTCTTTATTACTGATAGAAGCCAAGTTGGAAGATGCAACTTAAAATGAGAATCAAATGGTCCTTCTTATGAGCAAAGAGTTGGGCAGACCCTGCCACATGCACAGCTGGACGTTTTTCCAGGGAAGACTGAGAGCATAAAAAGGCAGAGGGGAACAGGAAGAAAAGGAAGAGGATGAGTAACTCGTCTGGTTTCTCCACTTAACTCACCAATCAAGTGAATGAGGGGTGGAGAGGGTCAGGAGTGTCACACTGATGAATGTTCTTCCATGTGGAAGAAACATAAGGGCTTGGGGAAAAGTGTCCCCGTATGAATAATTGTACTGAGTTGACAGCAGTAGCTACTGGGGCCAGGCCCTCTGTTCTGGCAACAGTTGCCTAGTTTTCCAGCCTGTCGAGGGTTGATTGCTGTATTCATCAGGGTTTTCTAGGGAGACAACAGAATCAATAGTGTATGTGTATATATACATAATATACATGTGTATCTGTATATATCTCTGTGTGTGTGTATGTGGGTGTGTGTGTGGCATAAGAAGAGAGAGAGAAATCAATGCAGGCAAATTCAGTGAACAAAATTAAATTATAAAGACTTAGAGCAAGATATAAATCCTTGAACCTCATAACCATCTAGGATCCGTGGACCAGTACCTGAGCCATGATGCTTCTTAATTTTTTTTTGTATTGAAATCATAAGAATAAGTTTCTTCTTGATTCAATAAGTAGCAAACAAGAGTCTGCTGTCTGCTAGATCCTGTGTTGTTGGGCGGGGGGCACAAAGGGAAATGATACGTGATGTTGTTTTCTGGGAGCTTAAGGTTAAGCAGAAGATGGCAAAGCATAATACAACGAGGGCAGTTAAAATATAAGCTAAGCACTATTATGGTCCAAGGTAGGATTAATTCTGACTTGAGGTCTAGAGAAGGCTCTGTGGAAACAGAGACATTTAAATTGCACCTTGAAGCATGAATAGAATTTTGACAAGCAGAGATTAAGGAAAAGGATCGTCTAGGCTGTGTCGTACTTGGGGAATGCTGATGAGTCTGGTCTTGTTGGAGTGTTCTGGACGTGTGGGGGGAGGGAAGGGGAGGTGGAGAGGGTGGAGGATGGCTGGAGAGGGTGCTAGGGGCTGGAGGACAGGAAGAAACAGATGGGAAAGAGAGGTTATATTGGGAAAGGCACTGAAGGCCACGCTAAGAAGTTAAGCCTCCCTCCAGAGGGCCATAGGAGGCTGTTTGAATATTTTAAAGGGGGAAAGGGGATTTTAGAAAAATTCTCATAGTGCATTTGGGACTGAAAGATGGTGGGCGAGTCTTGGTGAGAGCTGGAGAGGGCAGAACCTTTGCAGAGGTAGTGGGAATGGATTTGAGAGGACTCATCTGAGCATGGTGTCCAACGCAAGAAGCAGTTTTGGCTGGCATGGGAGGAAGTCAGTCACGAGGGGACCTGTTGGTCTCTGTGGGTGTCTGTTTTCACAGTACCTCCTTCCTGTGTCAGAGGCTCTTCTTTGTCTCCTGCCACCCTCTGGGCTGGAAGTTCTTTGAAGGCCAAGGATCAGGGTTTTCATCTTTGTGCCCCCCTTAGCCTCCAGCTCAGAGCTCTGACCAGGTGAAGGTAATATAAAAATATTTGTGGCAATGAAGTGACCCCAGGGGGATAGGCTGTGGCATGCAAATCTCACAAGAGAGGGTCTATTTGTTGCTCTGTGGGTGTGATGCCTGCTACTTGAAGTGAAACTCTCTGTGTAAAGTACACGTGTGGGGCCAGAGAACTTGTGTGGGAATCCCCGCCTGACATCCCTGAGTGGTCACCTCCTGGGGCCCCTAAACGGTTAATCAATAACAGGAGGCGGAGACGGGTCCAGTCACTGTCCTGTCCTAGACTGGGGAAACTCACTTGAACTCCGAAGGCCAGGATTCTGGCTAAGAGGATGGCAGGCTCTGGCTACTCATTGGCCTAGGAATCACCCCCTACGGTCACCACGGGATCCAAAAAAACACCCGGAAGTCACCAGTTGTGGGTTCCTGGGGGCCACCCACAGGGACGCTTGCTGGCAGGATGAGAGATGTGGACTAAATATTTTATTCTTCAATTTACTTTTTATTTTCTTTTCTGAAAAAAGTAATTAATGCATGTTCATTGTGGAAAGTCTGAAAACAAAAACAAGTAAAAAGAAGTTCCCTGGTGGCTCAGCAAGTTAAGCACCTGGTGTTGTCACTGTTGTGTCTGGGGTTTAATCTCTGAATAGGAACTTCTGCGTGTCATGGATGCAGCAAAAAAAAAAAAAAAAAAAAAAAAAAAAAAAAAAAAAAAAAAAAAAGTAAAAAGATAAAGAAATCATCCATTAAAAAAAAGGTAAAAAGATAAAGAAATCATCCATTTCCTTACTAGTAAAGATAGCTGGTACCACATTTTTAGATATAAGGCAGTCTGCTCTCTCTCTCTCTCTATAGATATACCTTATGATATACATGCTATACCATACACCATACCACATATATGTCCATGATACAATATGTGGTGCATTTGTTTCCTCAGTTAATCCCTGGGGCCCTCATCTGTCCTTATTTTCACAAAGTGCAGGAGCTCATCTGAAGGCCCTTCCTTCTCCCACTGTCTCTAAGACCAGGGGCTCACTCAGTCCAAAGGGATCCAGAGATCATTTCAGACACCGAGAGGAGACAAGGCAGGGGCTGATCGATCCTGTGCTGCTTGCTTTTCTTGCTGCCACATGGCGCCACTGTTGGAAACTATTTGCCAGTACTGTAATGTCTTCACAGGGCTAGACTCTCATTACTGCCATTGAGGAACCCCATGCTTGGGGCTCTGCAGTCACTGCTCTCTAAGCCCCCGGCTGCACCATGAGACTTTGTGTTCAGCCACTGCTCTCCCAGAACTGGCCCAGTGCTGACAACCTCAGGCTCCTGTGATGAGCCAGGCTCCGGATCAGGGCATCCTTTTGCCCTTCCTGTCTCTGGGGCTTTGGAATCATCTCCTGCCAATGAAACGTGGTCAGGGCTGCCTTTTTTCCACCCTAATTTTAAATCTTTTTTTTTTCTTCATGAATTTATTTATTTACTGAGTTCATCTGCATTACATTTTTTATTTTTTCCATCTTTAAAATCTTTATTGAGGTCCAGTTGATTGACAGTGTTGTGATCATTTCTGCTGTACAATAAAGTGATTCAGTAACACGTGTACGCACATCTATTCTCTTTCAGATTTCTTTTCCCATTTGGTTATCATAGAATATTGGGTAGATCCCTGTCGACCATCCTTTCCATATAAATAGTGTACATTTGCCAATGTTTTATACCATTTTTTTCCTCCCTAATTTTAAATCTTGAAGGAAAATGTGCAGGTCCAGGTTGCTTCCTTCGCAGAAGACCCTGGGTTCCTTATGTAAATTGATCCTCCTCTGCAACCCTTCTCTTCATGGTTCTACCTATGAAGGAATATTGGCTTCAAAAAACTTAATTACATCATTCTCTAAGGGACATGTCGCAAAACTCAGATCTCCTCCAAAATGGCAAATAGGACACACTCAATGGACAGTAGTGTGACTGATTGGAAAGCTGCCTACCCACCTGGGCAGAGAACCAGGAGGCGGCCCTGGCACACTGTTACGTGGAACTTTCCTTTGGGAGCAAATACAGACCCCTCATCCCCCCACCCCAGCTGTCCTGGTGATTTGGGTGGGCCCCTCTGTGCTCCGGGGCAGGCTCAGAATGGCAGTCTGCCTCCCAGGGCACTGATGAAGTCAGCAGTTTTAATCATCACTTTAAAAAATGAAAATGCTTCCAAATCTCGGAGCTGAGGAACTGGCTCTGGATAATAATGATGTGTGTGTAACGGAGGCATTCCGCCGTCAAAGCACACCCCATGTCCGATCTCTTCTTTCCACCCAGGTTCAGGCCATGATCACTGCTCTTCTAGACAACTGTGGTCACCTCCCAGCCAGTGTCTGCCTCCACATATTCCCTTTAGTCCATTTTTCACACAGTGGGCTGGAGTGGACTGGCGTGGGCTACTGAGAGCCACCCCAAGCCTTCCCCCGGTATCCACACACCCCACATGGTGTGAAGGCTTCCACCCCATGACCCCATGCACCTCCCAGTCTTGCCCTGTCCCCTCTCCACTCCAGCCCACTCTGCCTCCTTGCTCCTCTTGAGTAGCCGCAGCTTGTTTCTTCCTCAGGGCCTTTGCGTGTGCTTTCCCCTCCTCCTGGAATATTCTTCCTCTGTTTCTCCACTCAGTTCCCTCTCTTGATTCATCCACATCTTTGCTCAAAAGTCACTTTTTCAGAGGGGACTTTAAAAATAGACACCGCTCCCTGCCATACCCCTCCTCCCTTTAGCATGCTCCAACCTTAGATCACACGTTCTTTTTCTTCATAATTCTTACTATGAACCCCTAATTTTTATATTTTATTGATTTGTTTCCTTATTGCTTGCTTGCTTTCCTAACATTAGAGCTGAAATTCCTTGGAGCAGGCAGAACCATGTCTGCCCTTTTGGTGGTGGAATCCACTGGGCCTAGAACAGTGCCTGGCACACAGATGCTATTTCGTGGACATGTTTTATATGAATGAATGTAGGAGGTCATTTCTTAAACTTATGAAGATGAGATGCACACACACACATATACATGCCATACCAGTGAAATGAGTAGATGGGAGTATAATTACATTTCTTTCCTGAAATTCAGAATCATGGTTTGGATCAGTTCTCAACCAGAATCTGCTCTACCTTTGAGTGTTCCTTCTGGCCCTCCAAGGCTATGTCGTTCTTTGCCAACTGTGCTGGCAGATTCTTTAGAAGAAATTAGTCTGTAAGAAAGCGGTCTGGTTTCAAGTGACCTACCTTCCCTCAGTGGAGTCTTCTGAAGGCCTCTAACTTTTTGGCTTTAAAGACAGGAATGGTAGAGAACTTGGATAAATTTTGGCCAGAGAATTTTGTCCAGTGTGACACTGGCTGGGGTCATTCCCTTGTCTGTATTCAGCTGGTGCCTAACATGGGCTGAAAAGCCTTAGAAGGCTTCACACACATGCCTGGTTCCTTCATGCTTCTTGGTGAGGTTTTCCTCTCTCTCCACATGGCTGATTTGGCTTCCTTGCATTATGGTGGTCTCAACCTAGTTGGGCTCCCAAGAGAGAACAGCAGGCCAAACACTGAGTTATAATCTGGACTCTGTTACTTTTTAGTTTAATGACACTGGGTAAATTGTTTCAATTCTCTAAGCTCAAACTTCTTCCTCTGTGAAATGAGGACAATAACACATAGGAAAGATACTAGACTTCTCTAACTTAGTGTGGTTAGGTAGGGGCTCACACTATTACCCTGCAGGAGGCTGAGCCCAGGAGGGTGGTAGAGTTGGTGATATTCTGATATGTACATAAAAAACATGACCCACGGCTGACTTACCTTAAAATGGTGACTTCAGGTAACTTGCTAAGGGAAATAAAGCTTGCATGGCAACTGTTGTTCAAACCCAGGTTGGTCTGAGTTTAAGATCTTTACTTTTACACTATTTCCACATTTCCTTGCTACTAAGTTGTTGTCGTTGGTTGTTTTTTTGTCTTTGTTTTGTTATTACTATTTTTTTTTTTTTAGACCTTCAGGGCTAATTTAAAGACCTGGTGGCAACTTATAGCCAAGTTAAATGATGACTCACTCTAGGTCACCAGAGGCAAGGCAGGGCATTCTTAGGGCTGGCCGAGGATTGCCCAAGTGCACTTTCTCTTGAGGTCAAGTCTCTAGTGATTAGCAGCCTCTAAAGTCCTTTTCTGGTCTGGCTATTTTAAAATCTTGTTTATATGCTAATTGTACTCCATCCTGAGCTGGCTTTCTATCATCGGTCAATAGTGCCCCTAATGAGAAAAGAACCCAGAGATGTAAATGGAGAAAGACAAAGAGCGTGAGAGAGCAGAAGCCAGTGTAGCAGAAACATTAATTCCTGTTCAGAGCCACATTGTCTCGTATCTAAGCTCACACCTTTATTTTTTATTTACTCTGGCATAAGAAGGTTTCCTTGCATTAGTAATGATACTGTTAATGTTTTATAGGATATAGAAGTCAGAGTCACATTGAAATTCTTTCTCATCAGATGGAGGACTCTTAGACTTATTGAAATGTCTACTAAAGTCAGACTGTCATCTCTCCCTACCAAGGAGCTGAGAATTCTTCGGGTACATTGGTGACATTTAGCTTTCTGTTGTTAACATATACTTTTCTGTGTCACCAAAGGGGTTTCAGAAAACCCCTTAACCTTGTGTTCTTAACTGAGACTTGGATCTCCTCAAAGCCTCAGCTTCCTCTGCAGTCCCCACCTGTAGAGGCTGCTCATCCTTCTGTATTCCATGCCACAACCTCCCAGGAAAATAGTCACTAGTTTCCTGACTCTCACCTCATTTCAAGGTTAATCCCTTCACTAGTGCTCTTGATCCTGTTGCTTCCTGCCTTTTCTAGAACTTTGTCACATCATTCACCCCCATTTCCCCCCTCCCCCCACAACAGCATCCTGTAATCCTGTATCTTCTGCTAAGTCTAGGAGCCTGTACAAGTTGCCTCTAATGTTAGAAGCTTCCCTGTATCCACCTCTTCCTCTAGCTCTCAACAAATCTCTTTTCTTCCCTTCTCATGCAAACTCTTTAGTGTGGGCTGTACTTTCTGTCTCCACTTCTTCACTTCCCATTTCTTTTTAAGTCACTCAACTTGGCTTTTAGCTCCATCATTCCATTACCATGGTCAAGTTAAAATTACCAATGATCTCTTAACCGCTATATCCAGTGGGATGTTTAAGCCCTTATGTCTTTCTGTACTTCTGTTATATTTGATATAGGTTATGGCATCTCTTTCCTCTTTTGGCTTTCATGTGGTCTCACTCTTCTGGTTTTTCTTTGTGACCCTTCCTGTAGATCTCCTGTAAACAGATGTTCCTCTCTCTTCTCGCTCCTTGCATTTTGCTGTCCAGGTTACATCAATAGTTCAGCTCTCCTCTCATTTTACATTTTCTCTCAGGGTCAGTGTACCCACTTTTATGGTTTAAACCATCACCTTGCTGTTGATAACACTTAAATCTCAGACCTCTTGCCTGTCTTTCAAATCCTCCTGTTGAATGACTTGCTGGCAAACCTACACCAGGATGCTACTTAGCCCCCTCAAACTTAACCTGGCCATGCTGAATTTGTCATCTTTCTCACCAAACTTCCCCTCTTCCTGTGTTCTCCAGCTAGATTGGTGTCCCTACTATTTACCAGTCATGTAAGTAAGACAATTGAGGGCCATCCTGAAGTCTCCCTTTCCGTCCTTCTTGTTCAGTCTGTCTCCAAAGGCAGCTGGTTTTGCCTCCCATGGAGCTCTCGTTCTATTCCTGTCCCATCCCCACAGCCCCTTCCCCACTTCAGGCCCCCATCACCTCTCTTCTAAGCACAGCAGTGACTCCTCATTGCCCTCCCCACCTCCATTGTTTACCTCCTCTCGCTCATCTTCCAGACAACTGGCCGAGGACTGCGCATCATAATGAAGTTGGGCAACAATATGCCCTTGATTGAATTCTGTCCAGGGCTTCCCGGTTTTTATTTACAGGATGAAGTGCACATTCCTTAACCTGGCATACTCTCTTCCTCATGAGCGACCCCTGCTGGCTTATCCAGTTTATTTCCTGGCTTCTGCCTCACAGTATATTCTCTGGTGACAAAACTTCTTTTGTTTCCTATGCACATTATTCCTCACTGTACACACACACACACACACACATACACACACACTTTCTGCTTTATCTAAGTTGGGTGCCATTTCTTTATTTTACCCCAAAGACTCTGCCTGTTCTACCACTATAGTTTACCCTATCCCACTGTAATTTTCAGTTTTTTGATCATCCAGAGGCGTGTTTTTTAATATCTGGGCTGCCAGTGATTAGCCCATAGCGGGCATTCCTGTCTCATAGTGCAGGTTATGTAGTATTTGTCGAATGAATGGATGAGTAAACATATTCTGTAGGGAGTTCAGTCTCCTGTCTGTGTAGACTGGATCCCTCTGTAGCTTCAACTGAGAACATAAAGAGCGAACTAACAGCTATGCCTGCAGATACCTCTGAGACCACCTTGTCGCTGTCCCCATATTTTACATCTTATTATAATTCTCAAATTGTCTTGTCATTTCTTTGGTGCTGAAATAATAGGAGGATATCTTCATGGATCTACATGCTGGAAATAGTAAAAGCAACATAATTCTGGGATTACTTGCATAGCATTAACATGAATGTAAATAAACTATGTTTCTGTTCAGGCTACATCAGAAAATGTTGCTTGCTGATTTTGTTTTTTTTTTTCCTATACCTCCTAATTCTCCTATTCAGTTGCTGGGTGAGAAGTTCCCTCATCAAGAAAAGGAAATTCTTGAAGCTGGAGGAGGCTGCAAACTTTGCTTCTTCCTGAATTTTATAGAGTATTGTATTAGGATGGGTGTCTTCCAGTTTAGAAATGTTTGTCTCTCTATGTCTCCTATTGTTTTCAAACATCCTCCTCCCCACAGCCCCAGATACCTGCATAGGATCCCCTCCACCCTCCTGAACATATGTGAACAATTCAGAACAAAGTTAGTCCTGGCCAAACTGAGGAATACACAGATTTGGATGTATTGCCTCATGTTCCTTCCATCCAGGCAACACAGAAAAAGAGGGAGGGCCCTCCCATCAGCAAATTAGTGTCAGAGTTTCAGTCCAGAGAGAGGGTAATGTAGGAGGTAGGCAGACCTTTTGTTGATTAATGTCTTCAGACCACATGGCAGAAGTAATTGCCTACTTGACCTATTAATCAAGATAGGGAAACATTTGTCTTTGAGCAAAAACTTTTAAGATTCTTCAGCCTTCCTGTATATTCCTTAGCTTCTTCCAATCACAAAGATTTCTCAAAGAAAACTGAGGGGCAGGGGTGGTAATGATAAAATTATAGGTTTTTCTTTGTTACCCAGGCAATTCTAAATGCAGGCTGGTCCTGAGGTTAAGAGACAATCTTAAACTGGGAAATACAGTGTGAAAGGACAAGGACAGCAGGGACACTCGCCCGTAAGTGGTAGAGTCCACTCTTCCTCTTGTCATTTGCTGCAGAAACATGAATCATGACCACATCTTTCCAGATCAGGGAGGGCCTCAGAATCATCCGCAGATACTCCCATGCCTGCTGGCATATGCCTTGTCAGATGACCTGAGGGTGACCATGAGTTGTCCAAATGCTCTTTCCCTACTTTGAGGGCACGGAAATGGAAAAATCCCAAGAATGTACTGCAGTGGAATCCAGGACTCTTAGGCTGGGTTTCTTTAGTTTCTTTAGTTTCCAATTTCTTTCTTTACAGGATAAAAGAAATTGGAATAATGCTAATAGATGTGGCATGGGTGGAGGCAATAGGTGGATAAACAGCATTGCCTATATGTGAGATTATCTATTTCAGGGTAGGAGACAGTGGGGGAGTGGGATGTCTGAGGGGCATACTTCCCCTTCTCCATCCTTCTATCCTTGCCCGAGTCTGCTCAAGAGGTACCTGAAAGATGCAAACATGGAAGTATATTTTGATTAAAAAATTATTTTGCTTTTGATTTTAGTTATGGTCCTTCAAATAGCATAATCTTATAAAATTGTTAAAAATATAGAGGAGCCACCAAGTATGACCCACCAAATTCTTCATTTAGGAGATCCATAGGTTTTAAAGTAAATGATTAAAGCTCTTCAGTTCATCTGGTGATGCAATCATAATTTCAGTCTCAAGATCTTTGGAGGGAACTAAATTCAAATGAAAATTTAGATTATTTTCACTTATAGGTATAGGAATTATAAGTAAAATGTCAGTCTAGTAAATTAGTTAGACTAGTTGTCAATCCAGCTTATGGCATCCTAAAAGGGAAATGGGAAAGGAAGAGGTGAGTGGAAGACCTTAAAGAGAAACCCTACTCATGTCATTCTCTGCACCAGAGCAAATCCTGGTGAATTAATTACATCAGGGAATGAAAAATAAGAAGACTGCAGAAAACGCTGAAGCTATGTTATCAAAATAATAGATAGTATTGGGTAAAAGAAGTGAATTTGAAACGCAAATACTAGTGTGTTTCTATGTCAGTGCCTACCATCCTAGGTGGAAATGAAAACTGGATAAACTAGCTAAGTATAAACATAAATCAATGGTATTTAAGAGATAGTGTGGTGCAGTTTTAGTGATCAGAAGACCGGATATCTAGTCCAGTTCAGCCCCTAATTTGCTGTGAGATCTTAGAGAAGTCACTTGACTTAATTGTGAAATGAAGTAGTTGATTTAGATTAGCACTTCCCAAACCTTAATATGTAGATGAATCACCTGAGGATCTTATTTATTTATTTATTTATTTATTTATTTATTTATTTATTTATTTTTTGTCTTTTTGCTATTTCTTTGGGCCTCTCCCACGGCATATGGAGGTTTCCAGGCTAGGGGTCGAATCGGAGCTGTAGCCACTGGCCTACGCCAGAGCCACAGCAACGCGGGATCCGAGCCGCGTCTGCAACCTACACCACAGCTCTTGGTAACACTGGATTCTTAACCCACTGAGCGAGGCCAAGAATCAAACCCACAACTTCATGCATCCTAGTTGGGTTCATTAACCGCTGAGCCAAAAAGGAACTCTCTTGCTTTTCTTTTCTTTTCTTTTTTTTTTTTTTTTTTTAAGATTCTGCATTTCTAAGAGTGTTTAGATGGTGTTACTCTCGCTGATCTGCAGACCACATTTTAAATAGCAAGGATCTAGATGATTTCGGTGTCTCTTCCACTTCAAATGAACGTGCTTTTATGATATGCTCATTCACAGGCAATTAGCAAAAACTTCCTGATTTATAGGAATGAAGGTAAACCAGAACCACTGTAGTAAATAGGAGCAAATTGAATGGTGTGGGAAAAATCTTGCAGTGAAGTTTGACACAGTGAGTAAGAGAAACACAGGTGAGGTAAAATTGGAGAATGAGTCTCAGGCAAAAGGATGTGATCAGAGAGAGAAAAGAGCAGTGGAGAAATAGAACCAGAAATCTTGGGTTAGGTAAAAGCATTTGGTGAGGCATCTCTCATTTTGCAAAAGAACAAAAGGGTTCAAAGTGCTATTGGTTCCCTCCTAGTCTCCTTGGCTTCACTAGGATCGCTGTAATCCTGGATAACCCCCTCCCTCATCATGTAGCTTCTCTGAAATGAAAAGACAGGTAGTGGGTTTAATGTGTACATTACAGTGAATTCTGAAAACTCCACTCAGATGCTGATTGACGAACACCCTAGTGTTTTGTTTAGGATCAGGCATAAGAGTGGAAGGTTCACAGCACATGTTCCAGGTTTGTCTGCCAACAGGGGAGGAGAAGGAAAAGGTGGCGAGGACCCAGCAAGAGGAGCAGTCAACATGCCTTCCAAACCAGAAATCGTCCCCATTGTATTTATTCATTGGAAAATGACTTCTGTTTAATGATAATAATGATTTAGTAAGCCATTTAGATTAAGAAAATGTCCATGAGGTAGATAGAGGCAAGGATTGTTAATCAGTATAAAAAAAAGAAGTCAAGATTAGGCAGGTTAAGGTCATCCATCTGGTTGGTAGAACTCAGGTCCCTTCACCTCCAGTCAGTGGCGCTCCCTTCACAGTGTTGTGTACCCAGAACCATGTGTATTTAGTCATATCAGATTTTGATTTTTTCTCATACTGCTGTAACCTTATATATAAATTACGTCTATAGAATTACCAGATGTTTCGTTTCAGTATTTGATAGCAGGATGTTTATAAAGAAGTCTGCCATATTGAAGGAGTGACAGTTACTGCTGGTGGCCAATACCAGAGCATTTCTCCTCTCTTCTTTGTAGGCAAATTTTATTTACCTTCTTTTGAGAATCATGTTCTTCAGCAGTGACTGGACCCTTTCCCAGCCTTAGGCCATCAAATTCTTATTGGTAAGCTAATCAAGATGGTACTACTTGCAAGTAATTGGCAAGTTTAGGTAAAGGCATGTGATGAAATTGCGGCCAGTGAGTTGTGAAGGAAAGTTACCTCACTTTATAAAAAGAAGTGCTTTATAGAGATAGTCTCTTTTCTGTCTCTGGACTTTATCTACACAGGTGATGCCTAGAATTGTAGTAGCACCTAAACCATGAGGGGAAGACATTTGACAAAGTGGGGGCAATAGGGAAGAAAAATAGAAAAAACTTGGGTGCTTGTTAAAGGCAATGAAGCACTGAATCAAATGCTCTTTGGATTTTTAGCTGGGGTTTCTTTTGTTGGCAGCCATAAGCATCCTAATGGATATAGAGAGACTGGAGGTAGCTCTGTCATAATCTGGCATCAAATTAGCAGGGTTAGAATTGCAGCTGTATCACCAGCTAGCTTTGTGACCTTGGGCAAGTCACTTTCTCTTCAAAAACCTAATTCCATGTAAAAATGGAGGTAATAAAATATTTCTGAAATGTTTCACAAGCTCTAATGCAAACTGAAAACACTTGAAACTTGTTGCTATTACTACTCTTGTCTTTATTAATATTACGTTATATAATAACAGCATCATAATCAGACTCTATCATGATGAATCTATGAGAATGCTTTAAATTCTTCCAATGTTTTTAGGAAAATCACTGCATCCTGAGATATTTGTACCTCCCCTCTCTCCCCTTTCTCCTGAGGGGAAGAAGCCAGGTTGGTTACACTTTGGGGTGGGGGGCATTCCTCAGTGGAGTCAGAGGATAAACAAATGGTGGCTTATCAGACTAATATTCCTTGAACATATTTCCAGCAATTTCAGTGCATATGAGGTAATTTTTCTCTTCACTTTCCTTCACATTAGGGGTGGAAAGCTCCACAAATTTAAAGTGAAAAGCCATGTCTCTTATGCAGTGAAGAGAAATAAACCTGGGAGTCTGACTGTATTGTGTCATGAGAATACTAGTGCCCCCAAGTAGAAGTTTGCCTCCTTCCATTCCATTGTTTCCTTCCTCTCCCTAATACTCTGCCCCTAACAAGACCATTTTTTGATTAATATACTTACTTATTTATTTTTAGTTTGTTTGCTGTACAATATTCCAAAAGTTAGAGGTTTAAAATTCACAATTTTTAAAACTTGTATTCCATTTATAGTTATTACAAAATATTGGCTATGTTTCCAGTATTGTACAGTATATCCTTGTAGCTTATGTTATTCCTAATAGTTTGTGCTTCTTAACCCTCTGCCTCATTTTTCCCCCTCCCCTCCCAAATGGTAACCATGAGTTTGTTCTCTATATATATGTCTTCTTTTTTTTGTTGTTATATTCACTCATTGCATTTTTTAGATTCCACATATAAGTGATATCATACAGTATTTGTCTTTCTCTGTCTGACTAATTTCACTTTGCACAATGTCCTCCAAGTCCATCCATGTTTCTATGAATGGCAAAATTTCATTTTTTTTTTAATGGCTGAGTAATATTCTTTCTCTCTCTCTTTACACACACACACACACACCACACACACACACACACACACACACACACACACACACACACACACACACACGCCACATCTTATCTTTATCCATTCATCTGTTTGATAGGCACTTAGGTTGCTTCCATATCTTGATAGCTGTAAATGATGCTGCTATGAACATGGAGTGCATGTATCTTTCTGAATTAGTATTTTTTTTTTTTTGGATGTATACCCAGGAGTAGAATTGCTGGGTTATATGATAATTCTATTTTTAATTTTTTGAGAAACTTCCAGAGTGTTTTCCTCAGTGGCTGCCTAATTTGCATTCCCACCAACAGTGTACAAAAGTTCCCTTTTCTCCATATCCTCACCAACATTTGTTATTTGTGTTCTTTTTGATGATAGCCATTCTGACAGGTGTGAGGTGATATCTTATTTTGGTTCTTATTTGCATTTCCCTGATGATTAGCAGTGTTGAACATCTTTTCATGTGCCTTTTGGCCATCTTCATTTTCTCTTTAGAAAAATGTCTACTCAGTTCGTCTGCCCATTTTTTAAATTGGGTTTTTTTTTTTTTGTTGTTGAGTTGTATGAATTATTTATGTGTATAGACTGTTAATCCCTTATCAGTCATACCATTTGCAAATATTTTTCTCCCATTCAGTAGGTTTTCTTTTTGTTTGTTGATGGTTTCCTTTGCTGTGCAAAAGCTTTTAAGTTTAATTAGGTCCTATTTATTTTTGCTTTTATTTACTTTAGGAAATGGATAAAAAAAAATTGCTGTGACTTTTGTCAAAGGGTGTTCTGCCTATGTTTTCCTCAAAGAGTTTTATAGTATCTGGTCTTACATTTAGATTTTTAATCTATTTTGAGTTTATTTTTGTATATTGTGTTAGAGATTGTCCTAATTTCATTCTTTTATGTGTAGCTGTCCGATTTTCCTAGCACCACCTATTGAAGAGAGTCTCTTTTATCCATTGTATATTCTTGCCAACTTTGTTGTAGATTAATTGACCATAAGTACATGGACTTACTTCTGAGCTTTTCATCCTGTTCCATTGATCTATATGTCTGGTTTTGTGCCATGTCATACTGTTTAGATTATTTTAGCTTTGTATTATAGTCTGAAATCAGGGAACCTGATTCCCTCTAGCTCCATTTTTCTCTCTCAAGATTGTTTTGGCTACTCAGGGTCTTTTCTTATTCTGTACAGGTTTTAAAATTATTTGTTCTGTGAAAAATTCCATCAATATTTTAATAGGGAGCTCATTAAATTTGTAGATTGCCTCAGGTAGTACAGTAATTTTAACAATATTGATTCTTTCAATTCAAGAACATAGTGTATCTTTCCATCTGTTAGTGTCATCTTCAGTTTCTTTCATTGGTGTCTTATAGTTTTCTGAGTAAAGGTTTTTTACCTCCTTAAATAGTTTATTACTAGTTATTTTATTCTTTTTGCTGTGATTATAAATGGGATTTTTTTTAGTTTCTCTTTCTCATACTTTGTTGTTAGTGTATAGAAACAGATTTATGTATACTAATTTTATGTCCTGCAGCTTTACCAAATTCATTGATGCACTCTATAGCTTTCTGGTGGCATCTTTAGGATTTTCTATGTGTAGTATCATGTCATCTGCAAACAGTGACAATTTTATTTCTTCCTTTATAATTTGTATTTCTTTTTCTTTTCTGATTGCTATGGCTAAGGCCTTCCAAACTATGTTGAATTAAAGTGGTGAAAGTGGGCCTCCTTGACTTGTTCCTGATCTTAGAGGAAGTGCTTTCAGTTTTCACCATTGACTATGATGTTAGCTATAGGTTTGTCATACATGAACTTTATTATGTTGAATTATTTTGCCTCTATGCTCACTTTCTGGAGAATTTTATTTTATTAAAAAAATTTTTTTTAAGGATGCACCCTCAGCACATGGAGGTTCCAAGACTAGAAGTCAAATCAGAGCTGTAGCTGACAGCCTATACCACAGCCACAGCAATGAGGGATCCGAGCTGCATCTGTGACCTACACCACAGCTCATGGCAATGGCGTATCTTCAACCCACTGAGCAAGGCCAGGGATGGAACCCATAACCTCATGGATCCTAGTTGGATTTGTTACTACTGAGCCTTGAGAGGAACTCCCTGGATTTTTTTTTTTTCTTTTACCATACATGGATGTTGAATTTTATCAAAAGCTTTCCTGTATCTATTGAGATGATCATATGGTTTATTCTTCAGTTTGTTAATGTGGTATATCACCCTGATTTGTGGATATTGAAAAATCCTTGCATACAAGGGATCAGTCCCATTTGATCATGGTATGATTCTTTAATGTATTGCTGGATTTGGTTTGCTATATTTTGTTAAATATTTTGGTATCTATGCTCATCAATGATATTGACTTGTAATTTTCCTTTTTTTGGGGGATATCTTTGTCTAATTTTTGTATCAGGGTGATGGTGGCCTCATAAAATGAGTAGGGAAGGGTTCCTTCCTCTGCAATTTTTTGGAATACTTTCAGAGGGATAGGTGTTAACTCTTCTCTAAATATTTGGTAGAATTCACCTCTGAAGCCGTCTGGTCCTGGATTTTTGTTTCTTGGGAGTTTCAAAATTACTGATTCAATTTCAGTACTGGTAATTGATCTGTTCATATTTTCTATTTCTTCCTGGTTCAGTCTTGGGAAATTGTACCTTTCTAAGAATTTGTCATTTTTTTCTAGGTTGTCCAGTTTATCAACATACTACAAGACTACTTTTTAAGCAGTCCTTAAACAGTACTAGACTTGTTTTGTTTATAACTCTAGCCATTTTATTCTCCTTTTTGTTGCAAGGGTAAGGGCCAGAGTAGCTCTGCATTTTGTGTGTATTTATGTTAGAGATGTCCTTTTGTTTCTGATTGAAAATAAGAATGTTGTGATTCTGATGAGTATGCCACCTGGGAAGGCATTTTCAGAAATTTTTGCTGTCAAAACTCTGGAGAGGATAGGAACTGGGCTCAGCCATTGTAATGAGGAGGAGGAACCCATGGGATGGTTGGTTGGCTCAGTTCCAGCCCAGAACTCACTATTTTTTATGGAAGGTCAAGAAATTAGGAGCTGGGCCTATGGACATCTGCTTGAACTAATATTTCCAAATTGGTCTTTCTCCTCTGGAGGTTTAGTTTCAAATTTAATTAGCTAGCTAATGATGGTGAATTACCATAATTAATTGATGAATGCTAAAGTGCTTTGACTAAAAAGTACTATGTGTAATTTTGAGGGCAGTTAATTTCTGATCTAACTTTGAGAACTAATCTAGAAGAAAGACTTTTATAATAATAATAACAACAATGATAGTAATAATTTTTTTCATGGTTTGTGCTGAAGTTGTTGGTTTGGAACACCACCTTAGTGGAGCATCTCATATAGTCTCTCATTTCCTGCTTAGTTAAAAGAAGTCTTTTTTTGCCAGAGGCATTCCTGGAGGAAGAAGCCCTTGTGAGAGACCTGTAAGTGTGTCTTAAAGTCCAGTGGGTAAGAACAGAAAAGTAAATAAGCAGCTGTTGTCCAGAAAGATAAGTGCTGTGATGGGGAGATATTCAGCAAACTATGGGATCATAGGATGGGGTCTTGGAAACGTCCTGGGGAAGGTGAGAGCTCTTGGTCAAGGATGAGCAGGAGGCCTTCAGGCAGAGGTGAGGGAAGGGGAGGTAAGAAAGCCAGTCTGGCAGAGAGAGTAATATAAAAGTGTGTTTGTGTTTGTGTGTGTGTATGTGAGAGAGAGAGAGAGATAGGGATAGAGAGAGAGAGAGGGAAGCATATTTGAAGAACAACAAGTAGAATGTATTTGGAAGAATAGCAAGAGTTATAACTAAAAGGCTATGGGGGCTTTTATTTAAAGAAGATAAATTGAATGCATGCATTTTATATTTCCCTGCCAAAACTCTATTAAAGAGATGATAATAGGTTTTTATAAATATATAAACATAACAACAAACATAAGGGGAGAAACACAATAGTAAAAATCATTTTAGAAGCTAGGCAGTAGATGGAAGAGTAGCCATTAATTTAGCATCCTGGAGAAAGTGCAATTCTAATGTTAAGTAAGCAGTGGGGAAATCTAAATAGGAAGCTGATTTGAACCAGAGATTGCCACTCGAAGTCTTGGGAATCAAAGGTAATGGACATTCTGGAAGTAGAAGTAAAGGAAGATATGAAACCAGGAGAAGTGGTTCAAATTATTATAAAGAAATAATTGGATCCCCAAATCATTTCCCCATCTGTATAAGAAAATGACTTCCTACTTCCACTCTGATGGAAGACTAGAGAGTTATTCTCTTGAGGGGGTAAAATAGAAACCATAGAGTGTTGAGTTTGGAAGTAAATTGAAAATATGGTGACTTAGTGGAAGTTTACATACTGAGATTTAGACACCCTCAGTCTTCAACTCTTTCTAGGCTGTCAGAATTTTGACAGCCACATCTTTATCCTTTAAGAAAGAGATGAAAGCCTTCTCTGGAAATATGACCAACTCAAGAAAAATGATCTAAAGGTACTGACATAAGGGATCCCACAGGGAGCCCAGTGAGATATCAACAGTGAAGTCCGTCTGCAGGCATTTTCTTTAAGGAAGTAAAATTGACAAGAAGCCTAATACACCAAGGATGTTTACATAGCTGGAGGAGAGTTTGGAGCTGCATTACCAATGAGTACATGAAAAAAATAAGGGTGTGTTTATAGAAAGATAAGCAAACAAACAAACACAAGGCAACAATTAACTCCAGGGAAAAAACAAAGTTGTCCAGGAATAGAAAAGTCATTATAGTATATTACATGGCTCAGTTATAAAATGTGTTTACATGGTTGTAATCATCTAAATACAGAATATTTATCCTATGAAAATTCTAAACTGTAAGTAGGATGAAGGGATGTAAAGTGTATGTTGGGAACAGGGCTGTGTGTGTGAGAAATCACACTATCAATCATTATCTTCCGCAGTAGATAATCAATAGGTAATTAATAGATTATGTCTAAAAATATAAAAATCAGGAAGTAATATAGTGATCATTTTCATCAAACTAGCAAACACAGGAGAAGAAGAATTAAGAAGGCAATAGATTTATTACCGAAGTGTGGCTTTTGAGGTATCTGTGAAACAGCCAAATGGAGCTATCTTCTAAGCAGTTAGCTTTATGGGCCAAATGCCATCCAGCTCCAATAAAGGTTTTTGGAGAGAATTAAGCCCTATAAGAAATGATTCTAATGACTATTTTCCCAATTCTCCCCCCGGATGATTGCTAGCTACATAGAAGTTAATTAATTACATACAATGGATGCACTAGGGCTTAAATGCCCTTAGTGCCAACTGAGAAGGACTAGGTCAGCAGGGTTACAAGTGGAGAATTGGGGTCTTTTCCAGAGGAGTAGATTAAATAGGAAAAGGGCCAAGGATAACTGCTCGAGGGCATTAACAGTTTAGGCATGGACAGGGAAAGAGATAAATGCAAAGAGATTAAGAAAGGGTAACTAGAATAGAAATTAAAAGGAAAAACAAAACAAAGCAAAACTCAGGAGAATGTGGCATCCAGAAGCTAAAAGATAAGATACTTGAAGAAGCGGGTACATGGGAGGTAACAAAAGTAGCAGAAAGATTATGTGAAATAAGGACTATATAGAGGCTGTTGATTTTACCTATAAGGAGATTGTCAGTGACCTTAGCTGGAACAATTTTACTGGAGTAGATAGTTTTCAGAAGCTAGATTGCAGTGTACTTGGGGCCCAGGAATCAGTCAGCTGAAACTAGTTATTTCTTAATGCCTACCTCTCTAACCCAAGCTAAAGCTCCATTCATGCTCTGGGTCCCATCTCCTAGGAGGGAGCTGTATTTTCACCCAGGACACCACTTAGACACACAACACCGGGTTTCCACAATGACTTTGTGAGAACATTTCTAGGGATTCATGGACCCTGGCCAATCCTATTACTGCATTCTTTAGATTAGTTATTTTTATGTTGTTTTTAATGTGAAACTTTAAATGGGATGGAGTGCTGAAACTGACCAGGGAAAGAGTGTATTGAATTACTTTGTCCTTCAAGTAATTTCTCAGCATCAGCCAAGAACTCTTCACTTGGAAAAGTAAAAGCTTCCCTATAATATGAATGGGTTTGTTGATATGTCACTGGTGATATCCCTCCCTCTTTCTTTCCTTCCTTCCTTTCTCTCTCCCTCCCTCCCACTCTTCCTCCCTCCTTCCTAATATTTACTGCTATCCTGGGAGTTACAGAGATAAAAAACAAAAGGTGGATATGGACTTTGCTCTTAAGAAAGTAGAAGCAAGGGAATAGTTTGTGTGCCCAGATAGCATCAGGACAAGGTACAAGGGTCATATGGAGGGTGTTCTATCCAAATCAGCCACTCACTGGAGAACTAAAAGGAGGTGGAATCTTCTAGGAAGTATGTCAGTAGTTCTGCTTTGACATTGCCCTTCATCTGAGCTGAGTGGGACCCCAGTCTTTCCAGAGCTGTGTGGGTTGTAAACTCTCAACGTAGGGCTACCTCCAGATACAGCAACCAGGCCACATGTGCAAAGGGAGGGTGAAGCGGGTGTGTGTGTGTGTGGGGGGGGTGGGTATGTGGGATGTGTCCCATCTTATGCTTGTGTTTGGAATTTGTTAGAGTGTTCTTTCCCTGTAAAGGGATTATAAATGGGGGTTCACAAATAAAATACTTTTGACTTGCTGGGTACTTCAAAGAGTGTATTAAAATTTAAATGAGTGTCAATCCCTATAATTGGAAGATTCATATCTTATTGTGGCATAACCAGATATGGGGCTATGAAATCAAATCAGATTTATCATAATATCCCAAAATATCTCCCAAATATCTCTTTCTTTTTTTTCGCATGAGTTTCTCTCTCCAAATATTTCTAGGCCCTCCCTCCGACCTGTTCATGCATCTCAAATGGGCCCTTGTTCTCCTGGGATCACCTTAGGTAGCATGTGTGTGGGATCAGTGGTTTCTCACAGCTATAATGGGAGCTCTGCCAGCAGCTCTGACATCCCTGGGCTCAGCTGGCCACAAGACGTTGGCCAGCCAGTGATGCTGAGTATATGTCCGGGTGGCGTCCTGGTCTCTGGACCTCTTCTCCCTCTGGAGAGTTAGGAAATGCCTTTGTCTTCTGACCAGCTCTTTCAAAAGTGTTTTGAACAGCAGTGCTATTGCACCTCAGCAGTATAGTCTCTCTTTGGCCCCACAGCCTATGTTTTCCCTCATTTAGGGGGAGTTTGGCTGCCTAACATCAGGTTCCACATCATACCTTCTGGAGCTTTTGTGTCTCCAAATCCTAGGCTCATTCTACCACCAATCTCAGTATATTTTTGTTTTACTGTCGGGCTCCAAGAATACCAGGGCTATTTCTGGACAGCTCTTTTGGGGCTCTTAGAATATTTCATGGCAGTTAAGAAGTTCCTTGAACCTGCTCATGGAACCCCAAGAACTTCTTACGGAAGATGTATCCTAACTTCACCACACTGACTCAGCTAGCTAGCTATGCCTGCTCCCCAGTTGGGGGGAGGGTAGGAGAAGGGGTACATTTTGGTTTCAGTGTTATGGAAACCAATAGAATTTTGTTTAAAAATGCAAGTTGTACAGTGAAGCTTTGAAGGGCTACTTAGGGTAGGGGGTGGTAGGGTGGACATACAAAAACCAACAACAACAAACAAACAAGCAAAACAAAACAAAACACGGAAAGTTTTGGTTGAAATTTTCAAACCTGTGTCATTGCCAGCAGGGGCAGCTCCATAGGTTTGAGTGAACTTAGCTCTTTAAATAACATGCTATTTATTATAGCTTCCTGCAGAGTCTCAGCTGTTTGTGGATTAGCCTCTGAAACTCTTCATATTGCTATAAAATTTGTAATAGAGGAGATGGAATGTGGGTATTGTGGGACGATGGGAGAACAAAGCATAGTTGAATGTGAAGTAGCAAAGGTGGGGGGGAGTGGAAACGCCTTGGGGGAAGAGGCCACTTGCCATTCGTTTTGGCTGCCTCCCTACTCTCCCTCCCTTCTTCATCTTGGAGACATTTTCCACCCAGGCAGAGAGCAGAGTCTTCCTCTCTCTGTAAAAGATAGATACCATTCCAGCTTTCCTTTCAGTGAGACCATAGACATGTAACTAGTGATTCATGAATCAGATTCACCCAGAGTGGACTTTGACTTGGAAGCTATGACTCCAGAAGAGCTGGAGCTATCCAGATACCATCTTGGTGAGGCTAATGGTGCCGATGGAAGCCAGATCTGGTTTCCAGAGTCTGTGGTGGTAATGGGTCTAGCACCAAGGGCCAATGTCCAGGATCAGCTCAGGGGAAGAAGCATTTGGGTCAGTGTCCAGTAGAAGCAACAACTATGTCTTCACAGAATCAGTTCTACAAGAGAATTTTAGATGGGTGACATTTAGGCCTGATTCTGATCTTCCTGGAGTCTCCATGAGCAACTCAACATCTTTTAATAATTCCCTTTCTGCCTTAATCACCCAGCTTGCAACTAAGAACCTTGACACCCAAACGAATGAACTAGCAAAATTTAGATTACAAAAGGTTTGAAAAGGGGAAGAAAAGGCATCCATAATCCTGTCATTTTAACACAACAGTAATGACACCTGTATTTCCCTTGTGACATTTTGCCACAGTGTTTGTTTCCATGGAACACTAGATCTCATGTGGACAGAAAAAGTTCCCATTGTCAAATGATTTTGGAAATTTAAAAATGTTTTGATAGTACAGTTTTCTTTACTTCAATACATAAGTTCTCAAAATCTTTAGTATGTTAGTGCACTTTGTGAAGATTCAAGAAAGAGACAGACAATTACATTTTCTGTCCCCCTACCCAGAACATTCCAAGGATTTCTGAGGCGCACGTGCTGCAAAATGCTGCCTTATGCTCTTTCCCCATACACAAGTGAGCTACACAATGGTCCTTAGATGGCACTGGCAGTTTGGGGCCCTGCTTTCTTCAAGGTCGTATCATAGGAGCTTTGAGGGCAAGACTTTGCACGGTGGAAGCTTCCCTCCTTTTGTCTCTAGGGTCTCTAAGTGTGAACCCAGGATCACTCAGTAGGCAAGAAGGTGGGAACCCCTGCCTTATATGCCAGCAGATCACATATTGGTACTTAGTCTCTGCTTATGTGTACTCCTGGTAGAAGCAGGTTGTTAGGACTTGAAATTAGGGTCAAGACCTTCTAATGCTGAAAGGAACTGAATTTATCTGGGCGTTCCAAGTCCCTGAAGAGCATATCCAACTCCCTGTCCGCTCCTCAGACGTAAGGGTGAGACCTCACCCTGTGATTTCACACAGGCTATAAAGGACAGAAGAAAAACTGATTTTCCTCAAAGTAAGAAACTCCAAGCACAAAGGGCTGACTGCAGCAGGGTTTGTCATGCAAATGACTCAGGGTATCCTTGTAGCTCCCCATTATGCCTACTGTGGAAAGGGCAGAGATTTAAGAAAACTTAACTCAGAGGAAAGAAAAATAATGGATCATCTATGTGGCTCTAGCTGTTAAAGGAAAAAAGAAGAAAAAACAACTCTTTCACTTTATTATTTTTTACACCTGCTGAGTTGGCCCCAGGAAATATGACTCTAACTGATAGCTCTATCTCATCTGTGCTACTTTACTCTGCTGGTTAGAACGGGGCGCTGGGAAAGGCACAGACGTGAATCTCCATGCGAATTTATATTCAATGAGGATAGAGACTTGGTTTTTCCCCTGCTGTATCCTCAGGATGTAGATTAGTTGCACTATAAATATTTGTAGAGTTAATGAAATCTGTCTCCTTATAGAAGAGCTAGTTTTGCTGGGCCCATAGATAGAGGTTAAACCTCTAATCCCCGCCAGCCCGAAACCTCTAGTTGGGTGTATATTGTGCATAAAGGCAATTACCATCATATTTCTCTAAGTTCCCTTTGAAAAGTTGTCAAGGAACAGATCTCTGCACTGTCCTGTTTAGTAGGAATTCACTCTGAATTATCTCCTTGTTACAAACTTGCACATTTAGAAAATGCATAGCTCTGTTTCTGGTAATATAATGGCTAGGTATCTGGAACAGTCTTCCTGCTAATGACTATGAAAAATGCTGGTTAATGTATATTTTAAAAATCTTCTTAAAAGCATTGAAAACTGATAAAATGTAGCAGGAGAATTTATCTGTCCTACATCTAAGGGAAGACAGGAAGCAAGAGAAATAAGTAAAGTTTTTACCCTGAGGGCTGTTGCTGAACCTGATGAACCTGAGTTTCAGTTTTCATAGTTTTTTAGGACAAGTGCCTGTGTGTGTGTGTGTGTGTGTGTGTGTGTGTGTGTGTGTGTGTGTGTGAGAGAGAGACAGAGAGAGACAGAGAGAGACAGAGAGAAACAGAGAGAGGAAGAAAGTGAAGTCTGATGACTGTTCCCAAATCCTAGAACCCCTTTGAATCATGTGCTAAGTGTCAGTATGAGCCAGAATGACACCCAACAGCACTCCTTCCACACACAGGACATTTCAAGGCAAGATGCCTAAGCACCAGACAAAACAGGAGATGATGATGATTATAATAAAAATAACAACAATAAAAATAATAATAAAGGAGTTCCTGTCATGGCTCAGCGGTTAACGAGTCTAACTAGCATCCATGAGGATGCAGGTTCAATCCCTGGCCTTGCTCAGTGGGTTAAGGATCTGGCGTTGCTCAGAACTGTGATGTAGCCTGGCAGCTATAGCTCCAATTTGACCCCTAGCCTGGAAACTACCATATGCCGCTAGTGCAGCCCTCAAAAGCGGAAAAAGAAAAAAAAGAAAAAAAAAGAAAAACTCTTCCTGGTAATTAAACATTTAAGCTAACCTTTGTGAGGACATAGAAGTCAAGATCATGGGACCCAGTGGTCCAAAAAACTTCAAGTCAGATTTTAAAGTATTCCCAGAATGGCAGTGCCCCAACCATTTGATAAAAGCAAGCACAAATCCTTTATGATAGCATCCAGTTCCATCCAGGACCTCAAAGAATTCTCCCAAAGAAAAGGAAGAGGAGATGATAACACTGCATAATGACTAAATGTGTCAACAGAACAAACAGATCTGCATAGACTTCAGATACTGCAATTATCAATCTTATTATCTGAAATAAATGTGATTACTGCATTTAAAGAAATAAAGGACACAGTTAAAATGTCTCTAGAAAACACAAAACGAATGCGGGTCTAAGCAGATGTTAATGTCTAAATTGAGGTATATCACCAATTTTAAAAGAGTTTTATTTGAGCCAAACTGGAAATGGTTAGAAGCACTCTGCCAAGACGAGCAGGAGAGACTTCAATAGGGAAAGCAAAGAAAGGAAATTGACTGGGTACGGCTTAAAGCCTTGCTGGCTGTTCATGATTGGTTGTTCTCAGTGTTTTGATTTCTGAAGGTTGAGGTATTTGTAGGCTTAGATTCTGGTTTGCTTCCATAGGCTGCCATGGCATAAGATCCACCTCAATGTGAAGAGCTCCTTGTTTAATTAATTTACCACAGATTTGAAGAAGAACCACATATAATTTATTGAAATGAAAGTTATAATAATAAAATTTTGAAACCTAATGGATGAGTTTAACATCAAATTAGATGGCTGTGAGGAGAGAATGGGTGAACTAGAAGATAGCTTAAAGACATATTTAAAATGTAACATAGAGACCCCAAAAATAGAGACTATGAAAGAGATCTCAATGGACTTAGAGCATAGAATGTAAAGATCTAACAAAAATGTAATTGGAGTTCAGAAGGAGAGATGATAATGGGGTAGGGAAATTGTTCAGAGAGAGAAGAACTAAGAATTTTTCATAATGGTTAAAGACCAAAACACATATAGATTCAACAATTCTCACAAATCCTAAGAAGAGAAAATAAAAATAAGTTTCTAGGCACATTGTAGCGAAACCTCAGAACATCAGCAACAAAGAAAAATCTGAAGAGCAACTAGAGGGGGAAAATGTAGATTACCTTTAAAGAGCAACAGTCAGACAGAAAGCTGTTTTTTCAAAAGAAACAGTAGAAACCCAGAATCAAATCTTCAATGTGCTGAGGGAAAAAAACAACCACTAACCTGGAATTCTGTATCCAGGGAAAATATATTTCAAGAATAAGAACAAAATAAAGACCTTTTCAGCAAACCAAAAATGAAGACAGTTTGCTGCCAGGGGACCCTTCTCAAAAGGAAATTCTAAAGGATGAACTGTGAGCCAAAGGAAATCAATCCCAGATGGAAGCTCATAATCAAAGAAGGAATGAAGGGTGAGAGAATGGTAAATACATGGGTAAATTTAAACACTTATTAGGACAATACCAATAACATCTTGTAACATCTTGTGGAGCTTTATTTTTTTTGAGTAAGATAAAAGTAAACTAATGGAAATAGTTAAGTCTAGAGGATGATAAATGGTATTAAAGTGTTATAAAGTCCCTGTATTGTCTAGAAGAGTAAAGGTATTGTTTAAATTAAATTTTGGCAAGGCGGCTGGGGGAACATAGTGGAACAAATAGAAAGCACAAAATAAAGTGATGGAATACATACAGAAATATATCAGTAATTTCATAAAATGTAAAAGGAGCAAGTGAAAATATACAAAGAACACTTAACAACTTAACAATAAGAAAGACAAGTCAATAAAAGTGGGCAAAAGACGTGAATGGACAGCTTACCAAAGAAGATCGATGGAAAATAAGCATCTGAAAAAATCCTCAACATTCTTTGTCATTGAGGAATTTCAGATTAAAACAACAATGAAATATAAGCACATGCCATGAGATTGGCAAAAAACTAACAATATCAAATACTAGCTAAGATACAGAGGAATAGGAACTCTCATTCATTGCTAGTGATAATGAAAAATGGTATAGCCGGAGTTCCCGTTGTGGCGCAGTGGTTAACGAATCCGACTAGGAACCATGAGGTTGCGGGTTCGGTCCCTGCCTTGCTCAGTGGGTTAAGGGTCCGGCGTTGCCGTGAGCTGTGGTGTAGGTTGCAGACGCGGCTCGGATCCTGCGTTGCTGTGGCTCTGGAGTAGGGCAGTGGCTGCAGCTCCAATTCGACCCCTAGCCTGGGAACGTCCATATGCCGCGGGAGCGGCCCAAGAAATAGCAAAAAAAAGACAAAAAAAAAAAATGGTATAGCCAATTTGGAAGACAGTTGGAAGACAATTTGGATGCAGCTTCTTAAAAAGCCTAATTTAGTCTTACCATATTACAGCAATCACATTCCTATATATTCACAATTGAGTTGAAAACTTACATCCACACTAAAACCTGCACACAAATGTTTATAACTGCAATTCATAACTGCCCAACACTGGAAACAACGAGGATAGGTGAGTGCACCTTCAGTGGGTGAATGATTAAACAAATTGGCATATCCATGCAATACAATACTATTTAGGGATAAAAAGAAATGAACTATTCTACCTTTGTATTCAACCTACAGAAAGACTTAGAGAATTTTGAAACACACATTGCTACATAAAAGGAGTCTTAGAAGGCTACATACTGTATGGTTACACGTATATGGCTTCTGGAAAAGACAAAACTCTTGAAATGGTGAAAAAGATCAGTGGTTGCCAGGGAATTGGGAGGTGAGTGAGAGGATAGATGAAGCCTAGGGTATTTTTTAGGCAGGTGAAACTACTCTGTGTGATTCTGTAATGGTGGAAACGTTATGCATTTATCAAAACCCATAGAACTTTAAACATAAACATTGTTTCTTCATGCAAATTAAAAAAAATCATCTAAGAGTCTGGGGGACCCCAGGAAAAACCCAAACTATGACAATGAAATCTAACTAGCACAAAGGAATTTTAAAAGAGCTCACTGAAGAGGATGGGGGAAAAGGTGATGACTTCAGTCACTTTGGAAATGAATGGAATCTTTAAAGGCAAAAGCAACTGAACATAAGCACTATATTGTAGTTGATAAAATTGCTTTCCATGGAGGTACAAATTAGCAATTCTGGTATGGCTATATGTGCATGCTGGAATTGAAGAATTAAGTAAATAATGGCAGATGGTGGGAGCCTGGTTTCTCACTGTTGGGATGGGAATTTACTAATGAGCAAGGGAAGGAGGCTAGAATCATCCACTTGGTAATGGATTAGAGTTGGAGACCTTAGCAAGAACTCATGTCTAACCTAATGTAACTACAACTGGTGACATACCATTAATACTGGTTAATATACACACATGTATTTATTTGTCAGCTGGGAGGGCTTAAAAGAAATGCCACCCTAATAGTAATGAGCATACCTGGTACACAAGTTTGGTTTGTAATACCATTAATCCAGCAGAAGAAACCAGACTCCTTGGAGAAATGGCTAATTCTAGGACTGGGACAGGAAATATATAAGACAAGCTAGGACCATTTTCTAGTGCCAGAAAGTAAGGAAATTATATATATATATATAACCAAACCACTGGATGAACAAACATTTCATAATGATGAAAGTAGATCAGAGGGTCTCAGGAGTCAACTGAAAGAGCTCCCAATGGTCAGAGCTGGAGCAATTTGAATAAGAAATGAAGAAATATTTATTTATAACGCAAACTATAAACAAATATCCATGAGTCTGTATTGACATAAACAAATGATAGAATAAATAAATAAACAGGATAGAAGAGACTGTTCTATGCAGAAACATTTCAAATAATTTCTGCCCTCAAGGAAGTGACACAGGAGTTTCCAGTCTTTAAGCATGAGTGGTGCATAGTGACTTCCTTTGAAAGAATAGAGTATGGATGGGGGGAAAAGTGACTTGATAGTGAAGAAACCTGATAAAAATTATCTCAGTCACGTGATCAAGGTCAATATCAACAGTGATAAGTCATGTTGATAGTATGTTCCCTTGATCTGGTGTGATGAAAATGGTACTTTATCTCTGTGATATTTTTCTCCAAAGCAAACTACCTCAGGATAATCATGAGGGAAACATCAGATAAACCCCAACTGAGAGACATTCTACAGAATATTAGATCATTACTTTTCAATACTATCAAAGTCATCAAAAAAAGTAAGTCTGGGAGTTCCTGTTGTGGCTCAGTGGCAACAAACCCAGCTAGTATCCATGAGGACATGGGTTTGATCCCTGACCTTGCTCAGTGGGTTAAGGATCTGGCATTGCCATGGCTGTGGTGTAAGTTGCAGATGTGGCTCAGATCTGGCATTACTATGACTGTGGCGTAGGCCGGTGGCTGCAGCTCTGATTCGAACCCTAGCCTAGGAACTTCCATATGCCGTGGGTACAGCCTGAAAAACAAAACAAAACAAAACAAAAAGCTCAAAGTTCAATTTACTAAAAAGATATAATAATTTAAACTTATGTGTACCTTAATAACATAACTTCTAAATATTCAAGCAAATAATGTTAACTATAAAGAGAAATAGACAAATCCATACAGTGGGTCATTTTAATACTCCTTTCTTAGCAATTGATTGAACAAGCCGATAAAAATGTCAGTAGGAATATAGAATATTTGAACAACAAAATGAAAAAGACTTGACTTAACAGACACATATCATTGGCTTGACTGGGATGTGCATTTTTTTCAAATTACACAGTGTATTTATCAAAAAAAAAAAAAAATGTCCGTATACTGAGCCGTAGCCCAAACCCTAACAAATTTAAAATATTGAATAAAGTAGATTGGGTCTTAACACAATCCAATTAAACAAGAAATCAATGATAAACAACATGGTAATTAAAAGAGTACATTTAGAATTGGAAAACGCAGTGCTAAATACTCTTTGGTTCAAAGAAGAAATGCTTATAGAAATTAGAGAATATTTTAAACCGAATGGCAATAAAAAAAATACTGTCAATCAAAATGTATGAAATGAACCTAAAGCAGTACTTGGGGAATTTATACTTCAAATGCCATCATAACAAAAAGAAGGGCTAATTAAATTTAACAGTGTATAAAAATCATATCATGACAAAGTTGAATTTATGTCAATAAAGCAAGGTTTTAACATTAGGAAATTACATTTGTTTTAACATTACTAGATGAATAGAGGGAAATCATGCAATGATTTCAATAGATGCAGAAAAAAATGTTATCTTTTTTGTGAATGTTCAGCAACCTGGGAATAGAAAGGGGTTATTTAATTTAATAAAAGTTATTGTTAGAAATAGGGGAAGAGGACTAGAGAAAGCATCCTTTATAGTGGTGAAATATTAAAAGATTTGTCTTTGAGGTAAAGCATAAGATGAATGTACTATCACCGCTTCTCTCAACATTGGTCTAGTTTAGCCAGTGAAATAAAGTGGTAAAAGAAAAAAAAAAAGAAAGCTATAAATTTTGGATCAAAATAACATTTCATCATTCAAAAATAGTATGATTTTGTATGTAGAAAATTCTATAGAACCTAAGGATGTTATTTGAATTAATGAGTTAAGATTGTTAGATAGTAAATTAAGGTACAAAATTAAAATATATGTCTATCAGCAACAGACAGAATATCAAATTTTTACAAGGTTATGTGAAATACTGTTGGAAGTTACTCCTCCAGGAGTCTTTCATACTCTTGCATGTCTTGCTGGATATGTTAAGAATGCAAGATCCTGGCAACTCTTTACATGAGTCTGAGTTTTACATAGAAAATTCTTAAGGAATGAAATAATGTCTTCCTCTGACACAAAGAACAAGCTTGCTTATTGCTTGCAATAAAATAATGGGTTTCTCAAGTTCAGTTATCCTTAACCATAAAGCAAACCCACTACATGTCTAGATTTCATCTGGTCTCCTTCATGGGTCTTGGATCAAGGAAAACCAATGCACATGTTTCTTGTTGGGAGTAATAAGAATTTTCATCTCTGTAGGGGTCTCATGTCTTCTACTAGCATTCATGAAACAATAATAGGCTAATATTAGCTTGTAAGTATGGTAAAATCAAATTACAGAGCCAAAAAGTACCTGGCAGTAAATCTAATAAAAGATATGTAAAATCTCTTAGAAGATAATTATAATCCTTTACCAAGAGACATAAAGAGATATGATAAGTTGAGAGATATGCTGTGCCCATTGACTGGAGAACTCAGCATTGTAAAGAGGGCCATTCTTCCAAATTAATATATGGGATCAAGGTACTTCCAGGAAAAAAATATTTTTTTTTTTGGTGGAAATTGACAAACTGATTCTAAAATGGCAAAAAGTCTAGAATAGGCAAACTCTGTTGAAGAAAAGGGAAGAGCTAATAGGTCCTGCCTGAAAGATACCAAGTTATTTTAAAGCCACGATAATTGAGATGGTCTGGTATGGGGTTAGGATAGACAGAAAGTCCTATATTAGAAAGGTGGCATTGCATATCAGTGGTCAAGGATAGACTTTTAAATAAATAGCAGTGGGAGAATTTCTTTTTTTTTTTAAGTTTTTTTAATGATTTTTATTTTTTCCATCATATCTGGTTTACAGTGTTCTGTCAATTTTCTACCATACAGCAAGGTGACCCAGTCACACACACATATACATTCCTTTTTTTCATATGATTGTGCTCCATCATAAGTGACTCAATACCATTTCCAGTGCTATACAGCAGGCTCTCATTGCTTATCCACTCCAAATGCAATAGTTTGCATCTATTAACCCCAAACTCCCAGTCCATCCTACTCCCTCCCCTTCCCCCTTGGCAACCACAAGTCTTTTCTCCAAGTTCATAACTTTCTTTTTTTTTCATTTTTTTTATTACTCAAATGAATTTATCACATCTGTAGTTGAATAATGATCATAACAATCTAATTTCACAGGATTTCCATCCCACAGCCCAGGCACATCCCCCAACCCCCAAACTATCTCCTCCAGAGACCATAAGTTTTTCAATGTCTATGAGTCAGCATCTGTTCTGCAAAGAAGTTCGGTCTGTCCTTTTTTCAGATTCCACATGTCAGTGAAAGCATTTGGTGTTGGTGTCTCATTGTATGGCTGACTTCATTTAGCATGATCGTTTCTAGGTCCATCCATGTTGCAAAAAATGCTGGTATTTCGTTCTTTTTAATGGCTGAGTAATATTCCATTGTGTATATGTACCACATCTTCTGGATCCACTCCTCTATCGATGGACATTTAGGTTGTTTCCATGTCTTGGCTATTGCAAATAGTGCTGCAATGAACATCGAAGTACATGTGTCTTTGCGAGGCATGGTTTTCTCTGGATAGATGCCCAGGAGTGGGATTGCTGGATCAAATGGTAGTTCTATTTTTAGTTTTCTGAGGAATCTTCATACTGCTTTCCACAGTGGTTGCACCAATTTACAATCCCACCAACAGTGTATTGGGTTCCTTGTTCTCCACACCCTCTCCAGCACTTATTGTTTGTAGACTTTTGGATGATGGCCATTCTGGCTGGTGTAAGGTGGTACTTCAGAGTGGTTTTGATTTGCATTTCTCTAATAATGAGTGATGTTGAAATATTTTCATGTGTTTTTTGGCCATCTATATGTCTTCTTTGGAGAATTGTCTGTTTAGATCTTCTGCCCATTTTTTGATGGTTTTTTTTTTTTTTTTTTTTTTTTTTTAGTATGGAGCTGCAGAAGGTGTTTATAAATTTTGGAGATTAATCTCTTTTCAGTGGATTCACTTGCAAAGATTTTCCCCCATTCTGCGGGTTGTCTTTTTGTGTTGTTTAGGGTTTCCTTTGCTGTGCAGAAACTTTGAAGTTTGAGTAGGTCCCATTTGCTTATTTTTCTTTTTATTGTCAATAGTCTGATAGGTGGATCTGAGAAGATGTTGCTGTTGTTTATGTCAGAGAGTGTTTGGCCTATGTTTTCCTCTAGGAGTTTGATAGTGTCTGGTCTTATATCTAGGTCTTTAATCCATTTGGAGTTTATTTTTTTTTATTTTTTATTTTTTTTTGTCTTTTGTCTTTTGTTGTTGTTGTTGCTATTTCTTGGACCGCTCCCATGGCATATGGAGGTTCCCAGGCTAGGGGTCCAATCGGAGCTGTAGCCACCGGCCTACACCAGAGCCACAGCAACGCGGGATCCGAGCTGCGTCTGCAACCTACACCACAGCTCACGGCAACGCCAGATCGTTAACCCACTGAGCAAGGGCAGGGACCGAACCCGCAACCTCATGGTTCCTAGTCGGATTCGTTAACCACTGCGCCACGATGGGAACTCCTGGAGTTTATTTTTATGTATGGTGTTAGGGAGTGTTCTAATTTCATTCTTTTCCATGTGGCTGTCCAGTTTTCCCAGCACCACTTATTGAACAAGCTATCTTTTCTCCATTGTATATTCTTGCCTCCTTTGTCATAGATTAGTTGGCTGTAAGTGCATGGGTTTAGTTCTGGGCTTTCTATCCTGTTCCACTGATCTATATGTCTGTCTTTGTGCCAGTACCATGCAATTTTGATGACTGTTGCTTTGTAGTATAGTCTGAAGTCCGGGAGCCTGATTCCTCCAGCTCCGTTTTTCTTTTTCAGGATGTCTTTGGTTGTTCTGGGTCTTGTGTGCTTCCAAACAAACTTTAAAATATTTTGTTCAAGTTCTGTGAAAAATGTCCTTGGTAATTTGATAGGGATTTCATTGAATCTGTAGATTGCGTTGGGTAGTATGGTCATTTTGATAATATTAACTCTTCCAGTCCACGAGCATGGTATATCTTTCCATCTATTTGTGTCATCTTTGATTTCTTTCATCAGTGGCCTGTAGTTTTCAGAGTACAGGTCTTTTGTTTCTTTAGGTAGATTTACTCCTAGGTATTTTATTCTTTTGGATCCTATGGTAAACGAGATTGCTTCCCTAATTTCCTTTTCTGCTTTTTCATTGTTAGTATATAGAAACGCTATCGATTTCTGTGTATTGATTTTGTATCCTGCAACTTTGCCAAATTTGTGGATAAGCTCTAACAGTTTTCTGGTAGAGTCTTTAGGATTCTCTAGGTATAGTATCATGTCATCTGCAAATAGGGATAGTTTTACTTCTTCCTTTCCAATTTAGATTCCTTTTATTTCTCTTACTTCTCTGATTGCTGTGGCTAGGACTTCCAGAACTATGTTGAAGAGTAGTGGCGGGAGCGGACATCCTCGTCTTGTTCCTGATCTCAGCGGGAATTCTTTCAGCTTTTCACCATTGAGAATGATGTTCACTGTGGGTTTGTCGTATATGGCCTTTATCATGTTGAGGTAGGTTCCCGTTATGCCCACTTTCTGAAGGGTTTTTATCAGAGAGAATTTCTTATTCATATGGAAAAAATGAAAATTTATCCTGCCTCACATCATATCTTGTGTTGAACCGTAGAGAGCTATTATTTTGCAGGTCAAAACCAGTCAAATATAGGCAATTCCATATAATTCTACCTAATAAAAACCTCCATGTAAAAAGTAGATTAAAAAAACCTAAATGTAAAAAGTTAAAACCACAGATAACACAGGAGAATATATTCATGTCTCTGAAAACAAGAGCAACTGACGCTAACCATTAAGGGGAAGATGGATAAATCTGATTACATTGAAATCAGAAACTCTATCAAAGACACCATAAATGAGCAGAAAACAACAGAGTGCAAGAAGATATTTGAAATGCACATAACTGACAAATGCTTTCTGTCTGGAATATATAAAAATAACATCTAAGATCAATAAGAAAATAATGGGATAGAAAACATAAATATAATAGAAAAACCATTCAATGAGTTATGCAGATATTTCAAATTTGACATATTTTATTATACAAAATCAAACAGGCACACATTTAAACATCACCACTGATCTCATCAGCAACATTCTTAAGTATTGGGAAGCTGTCAAGCCCAGCATGGTGGATACAAGTTTTTCAAAATTCTAATTTTCTCTTGAGAGCTCAATTTTTATCACTCGCTACAAATACTGTCAATTGTTTTCCTCAAAATGACAGGCTTACTTGGCTCATTTTTAAGAAAAGTTCTGCCAAATACCCAAGTCTGAAAAAACATAGTTGGTCTGTCAGTTGTTCTTTCAAGTAAAAATGGCATTCTGTGAGGAAAACAAAAAAACCCAACTAATTCAGCTAATGACTCAGACAATCACACAAGTTCTTTTCCCTGTGACAATGACTGTACTTGGGTATGCTGAGAAGTGCTTTAAGAATTCTTCCCACAGAATTAAAAAGATAGGCACTCAGGGTAAAGATGCAATAAAATTAATAATTTTTTTCTCAAGGACATTCTTAAGTGAAAGTGATTTTTCTTTTTTAATTGTTAGAAAATAATAATCACAGTATAATTTATTGCCATTGCCTTGATTTGGGCTAAGGTACCTGTAGTTTTACCACCATCAGTGCATATGCAATGCAATGGAAAAAGGTGAATATTATCTTAGTATTCTTGGGTTTTGTGGGTCTCCTAAAAAGTTCTTGTGGACCCTTGAGGGTCTGTGGATCACAGTTTTTGATAATAGCTGACCTCGATGAATGGTTTCCCCAATGTCAACAGCAAAGCAATCATATAAACATCTAGAATCCAAGTGTCCAGTTATCTTTCTTTTCTGCTGCATAGGGTCTCTCAGGACCATTCTGGATGAGCTGAGAATCAAGGACATTTTGATGGGGGCAGTCTGATGGAACTCTTTTGACATTATCCACTTGACTATGCAACTGACATGACTTTGGGGATGGATGCGGTTGAAGTCAAAGATGGAAAGAGGCAGTTTCAACTTTTCTTAATTTTTTTTTAAAACTTGAAGTTATTGGTAGGTATTTTTTAGATTGAGTAAAAAATTTCCTGGGGCCTAAATGTCATGAGCCTACTTACCATATTTTATAGGTTAAGATTCTTTTTAGTATCGAATAACAGAAAACCCAGCTGAAACTGTCTGAAACAAAAAAGAGGATGTATTCATGAATCCAGGTCAGACTGGATTCAGTAACTTAACCATGTAATCAGAACCCAGTTTCTTTCAGTGTCTTTGTTTAGTCCAATGTAGTGTCAGGTTCTTTCTGAGCCTGACTTTTTTTCATGGAGAGAAAAAGGATGTACTGCTTCCAAGAGTTTCATCCATATACCGTATAATTCAGGAGTGAGAATTCCATTCCTGGAAACCACTCAAAAATGTTTGCTATGATCTTCTGTCATTGAATGGGGTTGTGTTTATCTTGAACCAATAACTGTGGGCCAGGATAGGATTGTGCTGTTTGGCTTAGGCCTGAACCACTGTGCCTTGTCCCTAGAGCAATGATTTTCAAGGTGGGGGTGATTGTCCCCCCAGGGACTGGTTTTGGTTGTCATCACTGGGGTGTGAGTGTGTGTGTGTGTGTATGTGTGTGCCTGCATGTGTGTATGCATCTGGTATCTAGTGATTAGGGGTCAGGGATTGTGCTAAACATCCCGCAGAGCTACAGCACAGATGGCCCCCTCTCCTCTCCCCAACAAGTACTGGTGGTTAGGACTTCAACACAGGAATTTGGGGAGCATACATAACACACTATGTCTGATGGAATTTTAGCATTCAAACTGAGATGTGCTCTACATGTAAAGTATGTACCAGAATTTGAAGATATCGTATAAAAAGGAATTGGATATCTTTTTAACAAATTATTTCATATTGATTACATGTTGAAAAATAGTATTTTGGATATATTAGGTTAAGCAATGCATATTATTAAATCTATTTTATGTGCATTAATATGGCTGCTAGAAAGTTGAAAATTATACATATGGCTTTCTTTCTACTTCTTTTAGCCAGTGTTATTCTCTCAATGGCCTCCCATTGCTGAGGTGATATCACTTCCTGCTACTCTCCCTCAGGCTCTATTCCACCCTCACTGGTGCATCTAGAACTTGAGCTAGCTCCCTCAAGGTCTTTGTATTTGCCTTTCTTTCTGCCTGGAGCACTTTATCTCCAGACTTCTTCATGGCTTGTTCCAGCGCCTTCTTCATGGGACATTATTCAAATGTCATTTTTCTCATTGAAATCTTCCCCAGCCTTCTATATTTATTTTTTAATGGAAAAATCCCCATCTTAAAAAAGTTTTCCCAAAAGCAGACCACAAGACAGTAGAGGCATGTGGTTTTTCTCAGGTGTCGCTCTCAGGAAGTATGGTGAGGTGGAAGGGAGCTGGAAAGGGGAAGGAATGAAAACCCCTAAGAGGTGTGTTAACACATGGCTCATTGCTGTGGGCACCAGGAGACTCTGAGAAACTACATAGAACACACACTTCAGAATTGTTCTGCTTGGGTGCATGGAAGCTGAAGTGTGGCCATCATCAGAACCACTCCCGACTTTCCCCCCAAATCTTGTGCATCCTGCGATTATTTATGTGACGGCCACAGCCAATTCTTTTAAATGCATGTATGATCATCTCACTTTCCTGTTTAGAATACCTCCTGTGGCTTCCTCCTACTCTTACCATAGATCAGAATGCATGTGTGTCTTGCAGGACCCTGTCTAATGAGGGCCTGCCCAGCCACCTCCCGCCCTTTTACAGCTGCATCTCTGTAACCCACTCACTGCCCATCTGAGCTCCAGCCACCCCGGCTTCCCACCAGTTCCCTGCACGGTGAGAGTAGACAGGGGGCTTTCAATGACTCTTTGTTGAATAAATGAGTGAATGAATGACTGGGCAAACAAATGAAGGAATGAGTGAATGAATGCTCTAGGGCTGGAATGCTGGGTGGCTCAGATGGGAAGCTGTGTTGAAGAGCACAGTCTTCCTCTCTGCCCTGGGGGGGGCCTCTTTGGCAGTGGGTTCTCTGTGTGGGGAGATGCACTCTTGCTTTCAGTGTGCAAGCCCATATCTTGATGGGGAAAACAGTGGCAGAGAGGCCCCAGTGCCCTAGCACATCTGTCATAGCGTATAGGACACTATCAGAGTGAAACAGCTGGCGTGATGAACCGCACATTTGCACCCCCGGGTATGAGCAGGAGCTGAGGATTCAGTGTGAACGTGGTAATTTCTGTTCCTCTTCTTTTTTTAGGTCAGAACCTGGGACAGATGAGTGGTTCTGAAGGTAGCTGTGAGCCCTTTGCCCCCCTATATCATCAGGCAGAATGGGAGTGGGCTATGACAAGTTATTGTCCCAATTCCAGAGTCCTGGAGGGGGAGTGGGGTGTGGTGAATGCCCAGCTCCTGGGGTGGGATGGGGATGGGGGTCGGGCAAAAGCCTTCACTGAGACCCAGCTTCTGTCTGCAGGAAATTTTGGGTCCATTCTGAAGGGTAGACACACTTTCCTTTGTGGGCTTCTCAGCAAAGTTTGAGGGCAAGGCTGGGTTGAGGCATGTGGACATCCAGAATAATGGCCTTTTCAAGAGAATTTTCTTCAAACTTTGTTTCGTGTTTATGTAGAGGTGGGGCTAAGGGTCTCACCCTGTGTTGAGGGAAGGCAAGGGGGCTGATGGCAGTGCTCAGCCTCTCCGACCCTTGAGAAGTTGGACTCTAGCCCAACAAACCTGAAGTCCACAGCTCCTCAGAATCCCCCTCCCTAGAAATCACCCCCACTGCTAGTGAAGTGTACCCTTTAGGGTGTGAATGTTTGAACCCAGCAGACTTCAACCGCAGCCAGGTGTGGTTTCGGAGGAGGAGTTTTGATAAATACAGGGTGTCAGTGAGATGCCTTCACCCACATATTCAAAAAAGTGCTATTAAGCATCTCTGGTGGCTAGTGAGTGCCTGTATCTCTGGTCCTGATTCTATATCCCTGCATAGAGGCTGGAGGAGGAATGAGCTGGAACCAGACTGTCTTTAAACTGTAGCTCTGGAACATCCTGGGTTGGCTTTCAACACAGCCTGGTCCTCTTCACCCCTCTCCACCAAAAGAGTCACCTGTGGGGCCGACCTCAGCTGTGGCTGCTTTGTTCCATTCTCCCGTCCTCTGTTCCTTGTTCTCTGGCTTCTCATCTTTTTACCCCTTCCTGTTCTCAGAGAGCCATCAGCTGACCCATGATGACCAAAGCTGATGCTCTTCCATCGCCCAGGGCATCTTTTTCAGGCAATAAATTGCTTTAGGAACTAGGTTAGTGAATTTTAGATCATAACACTGCTGGGAAGGTATGTGAGATTTCAGGATGATTTTCAACATTTTTGTACTTTCACCAAGTGAGCACATTTCCAGGAGTGAGGACGCCTATTTGAAAGCACTGTCTGCACATTTTAAAGTTTGCCTCTCCCAGTAGTCTGTGAAGTAGGAAGGGCAGCTATTCTTGTTCCCATTTTAGAGATAAGGACACTAAGCAGAGAGGCCAAAAGACTTACCCTAGGACATTTTAATAGTAAGTGGCAGAATGGTCTGATCACATAGGTCTTTGACCTAATATCCAGGATTCTTTCCTTTGTTCTTCAAAAATCTCAATGGATGTTATTTTAGGGATCTGTCCTGAATTCTAACATAATTATAGCTGTTAATTGAGTCTCTTTTATAGACATAAGACTGGTTTGATTCAATTCTGTTTATATCAGTTCTGTGTTGAGTCTATACAGAGGGCTGGGCTAAATTTTGGGAACTGAAATGGAAAACCCAGCCTCTTCCCTCAAGGAACTTACAAATTAGGGGAACATTCTTCTCATTGGTACTTTCCCAACCCCATCAAATCTTTGGAAAGAAAATACACTCTCTACTCTGCCAAACCTGATAAAGCCAGACCCCAATGGGAGAGACACTTTTTGAGCTGCTTTCAGTGGCTCTGGACCCAGGTATATTTTTGAAACAAAACCCTCCCTTCCTCCTGTCTTTGCTTGCTAACTTACCCTCCATTTCTTTTTTTCCAAATAAACCTTCAGGACGCGTGAGATTTTGAGGTATTTGGGAACTTTAGGCAATCAATACCATTTCTTAGTGTCCATCAGTTGGAGCAACAGAGCCAAAGGTCTAATTTCCTAGTGACCCTAGATTTGAAAGTTAATTGATTTCTGGAGAGCCATGACAGACTGAACCATTGTAAGTCAAACTCTCATTTTCTGTAAGCACCATCTTATAAATTCTGTTTCCTGCCTTGGAATCTAATCTCATACCACAAAAGTACCTGGAGTAATTCCAACAAAATGAAACTAAAATAAAACAGATATATGCTTTTCAAACATTTATAAATTATACTGAAAAAACTCAATAGAAAACCTACAGCGGTGTTCAATTTGTGGGACTCTTTTGTCTTTTGGACTGTAATGAACTGGTTGAAGCTTTTGAAAATGTTGCCTCAGTGAAGTTGGGATTGAAGTCATCTATTTGTGATAAATCTCCCTAGACAGTGGCTGTCAACTATGGGTGATTTTTTTCCCGAGGGGGTGTTTGGCAGTGTCTGGAGATATGTGTGGCTGTTACATTTCAGAGGGAGTGGTGGTCCTACTGAAATTTGGTGGGCAGAGGCCAGGGATACTGCTAAATATTCTACAGTGCACAAGAGACTTGCCTGCCAACAAAGAATTATCTGACGAAAATGTCAATAGCACTGCCGTATTGAAACCCTGCCCTATAGCAAGCATGGGCATTTAAAACGGAATTAAAATCCAGGTCATTTCTTTGGGGGAAAAAGGGTCAGAAAGCATAAATGTCTCTCCGAATCTCTAACTGGTACAGGATGGGGCTGGGAGAGGGGCAGAGGGCAGGTGGTTTCACCTTGACCTCTTTGACAACCCCTCGCTCATCTATGTCAGTAAGTCAGCTGAGTTGCCTTTAATAGCAATCCAAGTTGTCACTGCTGGCAGTTGTTTCAGTGTTGCTCTTTTAAATACAAGTTTTGGTTATTACTCTGTGGGTTTTATTTATGTGGGGGGAAAAGCCATAAAAAGTGAGTGTGGATCACAAATCACGCCAGGTATCGCCTGCACAGGGACATAATTTACACTTTCCTCAGAGTTCTCTCTGTTTTCCTTGGATCTTTAAATTTCCTGTACAGCTAGCGTATTGAATTTTCATAATTGCCACTGCATTTCTTGTCATTTATACTCATTTCCCAGAAACCTCTAAAGGGCTTATTGTTTGTCGTGAAGAGCAGACCCAAAGCTTTTACACAAGCTATGAATGAGTGCTTAGTAGTCATCTCTGAGCAAAGCAATTCTTTCTTAAGGCATTAAATTGCATCCACATCTAAAAGTACCAGAGAATTTTCTGAGGCGCTCCACTCTCCCAAGGAATGTCCTGTAGTAACCTGTCCTTTGAAAGGGTTCTGTTAACTTTTTGGATTCAAGAAGTTCCTTAATTGTCACTTTTCTTAGTGTTTGAAGCATTTGACATGTGTCTGAGTTTTCAAAAAATATGTCAATATTAAAACGACAACCGTCATCCTAATTGACTGAATCCTTTTACTGTGTCTCCTTACAGTTCCTCATGAACACATATACATAAATTTAGAAATCTTACTCTATTTTATCTTAAAGCCTTTGATGCGAGGGTCTTCACTCACATATGTGTGGTGTGGAATATTGATTGGGGAGTAGGGAGTTTGGTACCAGTGCGTGGAAACAGAAAGAGGCAAAAAGAGACTAAATCTCTTCAAGGGGAGTCAGCCCTTTCATTTCTGCACATCCATGGCCAGCATTGGGTCTGGTCCATGGGAGGTGCTCATTGAATGCAGGTGGTGAGATAAGGGAAGAGGAATAAGAAATGCAGTTTGTGGATTTACGAATCCAGTGCATGTTCCTTGAAAGCCTGGGCAATGGAGAATATTGTACCTATCACACTAGAGGAGAGATACAGACCCCCTGGGCCCTTTCTCTGTGATGATATCTTACTGGTAGCTGGCAAAGAGGTTACTGCTAAGGCCTTGGGCCTCTGGGTTCATTACAGGAGAGACGATGCTACTGTGTTTAGGTTGGGCTCTTGGCAATCACACTGATTACTAATGCTGCTAACATTTCTCTTGCTTAATAATTCACTTTTAATTTTACCCGTGGCAGTTCTTCGTTCCCACAAGACAGCCATGATTAAATCTGTGTTCGGATGGTTGTAAATGCACCCAGAGGTCTTAGGCAATGGGTGAATTATACTCATTTAAGTGATAACATAACGTTAGCATTTGGCCACCTCAGGAATAAATACTAATTACTGCATTCCTTTAAGTTCCATTATATCCTTTAAGTTTTCTTTTCCCAGATAATACGCAAGACTAGATTCAGGGTACAGGTTTTATCTGCATATTATAAAGGTCACTCCTCTGGTGTGGGTTTCTGAGGCGGCTTATTTAAAATAATACCTGGAAATATGGCTTAAAAAAAAAAAGAGCCTCTCTTGTCTGATATTACAGAAATCTGTTTTTTAGGGAATAAGGGCACAGGGAAAGGCTAAGAAAAGTGTCCTGCCCCCTGATCGTGGAGGGCACCCTCCGTGGGAGACTGTCATGAGATAGGAGGGTGGGATTTTGTCCCTGTTTCTCATGTGACCCCAAGACTGAGGACAGGCTGGTGGGTCTCTAGAAAATCCTAGGAGAAATAAACCTTAAACGAATTATTTCCAAGGCTGGGATTCTGTCCACTTTTTAAAGTGCTCTCTGTGTACTCTCTCTTTTAATACGGGGATGTGGAGAAAAGCCTCTCCCTATTGGCCTTGGCATTTCACAATGTTCAATCTGTCCCTGTGAGCAGCTCTGCCCTCAGACTCCAGCTCAGGGACCCGGGAGCCGGCAACCATGGCAATTGACCTCACACAGGTGCTGCTGCTTCAAGCCCTCTGACTCTTTCTCATGCTCATTTTTCCCTTGGCTAATTCCTATTGTCATAAGACCCAGCCAAGCTGACCCCCCTGTGCCCCCACCCCCAGGTAATCGCCTACATGCCCCTACCCCATCCAGGGGAAGAGCCTGTCTGGGTTCACGGCACCTACCACACTCTGTCAAGGTTGTCTCTGTACTTTCTGGCCCTGCAAGCTTGTGGAACTGAACTGCATGGAAATTTCTCTCATGACCCTCCTCTAGGGGCTGTTTCCTAACTGGGTCTCCCTTAATGTTACCTGGGGATTAGACTTGATCTGGCAATGTGCACTGGGTCCATTTTCAAGGGTGGGAAAGGGAAAACGTTTTCCCAGGTGACTAAGCCTGAGAGGCGAGTGGCCACAGGAGCTGCAGATTGACTGAACCAAGCCTAGGCAAGCTCAGCAAGCTGGGGCCATTGATACTCCCCACCAGTGCCCGTAGATGGCACTAGAGCGTTGGAGATCTGGCTACCACTGGGCACTCCAGGGTTGAGGAAGCTGGGCAATGAATCAGTCTTTGTGGCTAATCAAGGGCTCAGAACCATAGACAGGACCAGTCTGGGGGATGCTGGGGCATCCAGCAGAGGCTGCCACTCATCAGTGATGATTTCAAGCAAAGGGTGAGATGGAGAATTCAAAGCGAGTGGGAGATAGAGATGAAGAAAGGAGAGAGGAGGAGGAGGAGGTGGGGGAAAGAAAGAAGGGGTAGAGAGAGTGTGGATACAATGAGAGAACAGGAGCAGGGGAGGCAAGGAACACAGATGGTGTAGCAAGACATTGGGAATGAAAACAGCCAACCTGTGATGTTGTGATTTATAATAAATACATATATTTGTCCTCATCCACTGTTCCTGGCTCATAGCTCCCCAAAAACCTTGGGATATCCTACAAGTTGAGATGCGATAAAGATGTCTTATGTGAATGAGGTGATTAAGGCTGGGGGCTGGTTGCTGGGAGAACCAACCACACGATTAGAGGGCTGGAACTTTCAGGTCCACCCCTGATCCCAGTGGCCAATGATTTAATCAGTCATAATCTGTGTAATAAAAACATAGAGGGGCAGGGCTTGGAGAGCTTCCAGGTTGGTGAATAGATGGAGATCTGGGGAGGGCAGCGTGCCTGGAGAGGGCACAGCAGCTCTGTGCCCCTTTCCCCGAGCCTTGCCCCACCCAGCTCTTCCATCTGGCTGTTTCTGTTACAATAAACCAGTGGTCTAGTAAGTAAAATGTTTCTCTGAGTTCTGTGAGCTGCTCTAGCAAATTAATCAACCCCAAGAAGGGGTTTGATGGAATTTCCAGTTTGTAGCTGGTCCATCAGAACTGCAGGTAACAGCCTGGGCTTGTGACTGGCATTTGAAATGGAGGGTGTCTTGTGGGGCTGAGCCTTAAAAGGCTCTGATTCTGTCTCTGGGCTGATAGTGTCCGAAGATTGTTTGTTGATATGGGGAAGCGCCTCCCCCCCATGAAGGAATTGGATCCAGCAACTCTTTCACTTCTCAGAAGGGTGATGTGGGGAGTACACACAGGACACACAGTCCTGTGCTCCACAGGACTCAGCAGAGGCACCACATTCCTTCAGGATCTTTTATTAACGTATAGAAAATGTGTTTAAAAAAGGAACTATACAGAGGCTAAAAGCAACCAGGACTAAAAATACTAGTTAACAATGGTTAACAAGCGGAGATTCCAGTCTTTGAGCTACCGTGCTGTGGAAGCATGGGGAGGTTGTTATTCCCTCCTTTCCTCTGCCTCTTTTTATTTTTATTTTAGTTCATTTAAGACTGCATTGCCTGAGGAGTATGTACTCCATTTCCTCTTCTTTTTTTTTTTTTCCTTCCTCCCAGTCTTTCTTTTAAGTAAATGCTTTTCCAGGCACATGGTAGCTGCAAAGTCAGTAAATTGGTCTTTGTTACTTTTTACCTGAAAAGGCTGTTAAAGGTTAAAACAACAAACTCAAATTTGGAGGGACTGGAGGATTTGGTGTTGATGATTTCTCAGAACAACCGTCTAGAGACCACCAGGGTGGGTTCTGCTGCCGGAGCCCCAGGTAACGGCTCCCTCAAAGTCCTGGTGACTTGCTTGTAGGGTATCTGGGAATTCCTGTGGGCCTGCCATGTATTTGAGGTTGGAGTGATGGGGTGTGTGTGTAAAGGATTGGAAGCGGGGAGTCTGTGTGTTAGTAACTCATGTATATTTTGCACCTTGAGTCTGTGGGGCCATGGTGTGAGTCCAGGCATCAGAGGGGGCACAGGTGGGGACAGGGAGTTGGTTCGGGAGGGGGACACTTTCTTGGCTGGCATTTTTTTCGGAAACCATGGTGTCCGCAGCATCTAACACAGAGCTGTCACTGCTGCCCAGATAGCCCCCACACGACTGAGGACCATGCAATGAGGATTCTGTCTCAGAGCTCTTTCTTTACATATAAATATTGTTAAAATAAGAGAAAGGGGCTTCATTTCTGGAGTTTGGGCCTAGCAGGGAAAAATACAAGTTATTAAGTACTGATGTCCTTCTAATTTACCCAAAGTAGCAAACAGAGCCGAGATGGTAGCCACTATCCTCTGAGCCCCTTTACCCACTGGGAGGTGGGAGCAGGTAGGAAGGTAAAGAAACCAGGGAGTAACCAAAATTAGTTTGTCTCCTGCCTTCTTCTAGCCTCATTCCTCAAAAATTTCCCCAAATGTGTCCCTGTAAGGGACCATGAAGATTCTAATACCCCCAAAGAGTTTGGAAGGAAGGAGCCCAAATCAATCTATAACTTACAGGTTTGAGCCTAAAAACTCATGGGATTAGTGCATTTGAGGCCATCTCCCTTGATTTGAATGCATGAGTCATACTATCCTTTCCCTCCCAAATTTGGGTATAAAACTGACATTCTAGGAGCACGTGCCATGCTTATTCTATGGCTTCCCCCTCCCCAATCCTGGCTACATGTCTGCCTCAGTCTGAGAAGAGTCGTTCTGGAATTTCCCACTCTTCTAACGTTGGATGAGAAAGAAGCTGCATGTTTTCAAAGGAGTGGGGTCTGTCGGTGGGGGGGGGGGGGCGTAGTGTTTGTGTTTTGGTCTTTATCTGCCCCTCACCCACTGTGACCCTCTCCTTTACCTTGCGAATTAAAAAAAAAAAAAAAAAAAAAAAAAAAAGGAGAAAAGGAGGAGTTCTCTTGTGGCACGGTGGGTTAAGGACCCAGTGGTTCATTCTAGTGACTTGGGTCACTGCTGGGGCCCAGGTTCAGTCCCCAGCCTGGGAACGTCCACACAGGCCTGGGAAAAAAAAATTCCATAAACAAAACAAAAATTAAAAAAGAAAAGAAAGGAAAAGGAAAGCGTTCTCAGGATGTTTCTTCCTTCCGACGGTGAGGTTGAAGTTCTCCTAGAGTATGTGGAAAAAACCATGCAAGAACTCCCTTTTCCTAAAGTCAGAGAGGAGAGAGAAACAAAAGGCACCAGAAGCTCCTCTGTTGAGAACATTAGTGAATCCAAGATGGCGGCCACTTGGCTAAATCAGGATAAAGGGCGGCAGCCTCATAACGCAGCAAAGGCAAGAGCTTTAGAATTAGACAAAGAGGTTCCAATTATGGCTCCCCTTAGTGGCTACATGACTTTGGGCGTGTTATTTAACCTTTCTGGGCCTCCAGTCTCCCACCTGTAACATGGTTAAACTTGAGTCAGGATGTGGTGAGGATTTAACAAGTAATAGATGGAAAGCTCCTAGCACAGTATCTGGAAAGTAGTAGATGTTCCATAAATACCATTTCTCTTAGTCTTTATTTGGGGAGAGAAAAATGGAAAAGCCTATGCCAGATGTCAGCTCTGTTACTAATTAGCTGCATGAACATGGGCGAGTTGCCTAAGCGTTCTGGGCCTCAGTTTCCTGGAGTATGAGATGAGAGGCATGGGTCAGATGATCCTCAGAGTCCCTTCCAGCTCTGAAGGTTCCCAGCATGTTTGCGTTTTGGAGGCTGTGTTGAGCATATTAGTGACAAGGACAAGATGTTAAAAAAAACAATACAGAGTCTCCCTGGAGGCTGCCAAACCAGTGATGGGGAGAAGACAGCAGTTCTCATCCACGCATTTACCTCCTGGCTGAGCATGTGGACCCATGTCCTCTCTTGTGGCTTTGGCATTCCGGGCCTTCTGGGATGTTTGCACTGCCTCCCATGAACCCCTGGTGGCAAGGAGCCAATGCCAGTACCTGGGAGAGCTGAGCCCATGAGACCCAAAGAGTTAAATGAACTGGAAATTTAGAAGCAGCCCAGCCTCACAGCCAACCATGAGGAGCTGTTTTATGAAGTTAACAGTGGGCAGGGTTTTTCTGAGGAACAAGAGCTGTGTTCTTTGGCTGCTCTGCAATGGCCTTATTAAGCTTAGGGAAGGAGGGAGGATTTCCGGTTGGGAGAAAAATGTAACACTGTCCAAAGACTGTGAGGTTTGCCAAGGACATTTGGACAATGAAGTGCTGCAGGTGCAATGAAGTCATGCTTCAGGCAAGGGGTGACCTTGAAAAATTAATCAGAAATGCTGGAGATGGCAAGTCAGGCTTGTGACTGCTATGAAGAAAAAGCGAGGTCCAGGCCTATTGGTTGAACAAGCAAAGAAAGCCCTTCTGCTTCTTGTTTTCTGTGCAGCGAAGGCCTCTGCTGCCTTTGTTTCTCCTCAGGTGAAGTGGGTGAACTGACAGACGTTCTGATGGGAAGTTTGGGGCCAGAACTCAAGGAATTAATTCTGGTCCTTTTACTCTGAATCCTCAAGCCTGGTCTCTGGGTTTTTCGTCCTTTCACTGGTGGGGCCATCTGTAGAGGGCTTGCTTTTAGTCCCCAGCTTTTTAAACATGTTATTTCATATTCTTCATTAAAATTTTTTTTTCCTTCCCAGCTGTTTCTCAAAGATTGAAGAGCCCAGAATGGACACAAGTAAATCCAGGGTGGATACAATTAGGATGAGCTTGCATCTACACCAACACACCCTCTTAAGAATCCTAGCGTTTGTTCCTTACCTGCTTTTAGAGGTTTTCATTCGGTCTGTGAGTGTTTATTAGGCCGGGTGGTGCCAAAATATTTCAGGATTGATGAGGGAAATCTTGTCCCATCTATGTGGGGCTGGGCTATGGAAGAAGCAAAGGTGTAGGGAAATGTTTCATCAAAGATCTTTAGGATCTTGGCCAAGGGACCCTGAGGTACAGCCAGAGAGAAGATAAAGGTGCTGTGACTCACCAGCCCAGTGACTCACCTTTCCTCTGAGCAAAGAACTTCTCTGTCATTGTTACTGGGAGGAAAATAGACCACCCAGGGAAGCTGGGCAGCGCTGAGTCAGCAGCTCCTGGCATCTGCAGCTTTCTGCAAGAGGCAGACTCCCAAGCTTCTCAGATTCACTCCAGGCCCCTGAGGTCCCAAGGCCCTTCTTGCAGCCTTGGCACGCTTGAGGCAAGTGAAAACGGATTACCCCCACCCTCTTGGGATTATTGAAACTGAACTGAAGTATGAGTCTTTCTGAGGCTCCTTATCAATGTTTAAGAATGAACAGTGAGATGCAAGTACAGTGCCTCTTTGAGGGGAAAGAAAGGGAAGTAAGGGATTAGATTGAATAGCAGTCTGGTGAAAAGAAAGCAAGACATAGAAAAGCTTGAGTAAGTGGCTCCATCTTTCCTGAAATTTGGGGCGGATATCAAAAAAGAAAAAGAAAAATGTTTTCATGCCCCAGGAGCATTTGCAAATCCAGGCCACCAGCTAGTCTGTCTCAATCCGCTCAGCCTGATGCATCCACTGTTCTCACAGGTTCCATTTATCCCCTAGAGGAGAGGACAAAGAGGAATTCATAATCCCTCCTTCAACTGATGCTTATAAAAGGGCTCTTTGAGAAGTTCCCTTCTCGAAGAATTGAGGATCTGGCATGTCCCTGCTGCGGCTCATCACTGCCATAGCAAGGGTTCAATCCCTGGTTCAGGAATGTCCACATGCCACAGGCATGGCCCAAAAAAGATAATAAAAGGGCTCTTAGAAAAGGTTCCATAATGACCTTTTTGTCATTTAACCTACAGCTTGGTTCTGGGACTGAATTTTTAAAGTGTAAATGTGATTAAGGATTGTTTGGTTTGGCATTGAGCTCATTGGCAACCCAGGTTCCTCAGGTTTGTCTTTGAAATAACAGCTTCACTGTGCAGAGAGCTGGTTGGTTCCCAGGTGGGAGGGTGCAGGTGTTGAGTGTCCTGCTGCTCTGAGTAGCCGAATGGGGCAGCTGGGAAGTGAAAGGTAGGGTGGATTTAACTATTTGTGGAAGTTTGCTTGGCTTTTCTTGCCACCCTTTTTGTTGTTGCTGTTTCTTTTACAAATCAATCTCCGGTACAAATCAGGTGGCCAGTTTTCCTGGGTTCGGATTTGGTGTTGAGTTCTCCTGAAAACATGGAGGCATAGGCTGTCCTCAATCCTACCATCAGGAGGTAACTAGGGGAGCTGTAAATGCCACCTTGTGGTCACACTTAGCAAGTCTCCCTCCTCCAATTAAATCTGTCTAAAGGCCAGCAGGAGTTTGCCACAGATCTCTCTCCCCTGTCCCTAGTGCTTTTATGTCTGCCCCCTTCACCTTCCAGAAATAACCCTGGAGAAAGTGAGTTTACTGTGTTGGAAATTATCTTTATCTGAAGGGGAAATGCCAAAAAAAGAAACTGTCTGGATCTCAGTTCAGTGAGTCTGTTGAAGCCATGGGGTAGGTTGTGTGTGTGTGTGTGTGTGTTTGCTTTTGTAAGTACACATCCTGATGTGTCTACAGGTAAACTGCCTCTGAGCAGGTGCATTTCTATTCCTCTGGAGTCCCTCGAGGGAAGCCTGTGTGTGAGGGCAAGTGCTTTGTGAATATTGTGTACCGGATCCACCCTTGGGAAGAATATAGGTGGTTGGGAGAATAGGATCAGCAGGAATACATGTGTCCAGTTAAGAAGCTTTGAGTCAAGTTGACCGTGGGCCTTAGGGAGATAATGGGGCACAGTGTTTCTTAAAAATGGTGAAAACTTGTGAGAAAATAACTCTCCTTAATCAAAAGAATCTATAAATCCTTTCCAAGAAGGTGGGGGGTGAGCTAATCTTTGAAGTCCCTTTCTTGCTTTAAAATTCTTTAACATGAGTCTAGGCAGTGCTACTGATACTATTTATAAAAATGTTCCATAGGGTAAAACGATCCCAATAAAAGACTGATTTTGGTTTCCACTGAGGTTTCTTGGCTTTCACCTGAACTGACAACATGAGGGCTCGCAATCTTTTTCCGTTTCAGTTCCCTTGATGAGATGGGCTGTACTGGCACCACCCAGGTCCCTGGGTTCTGCTTTTCAGCCTCTTGGCATAGTCTTTTTTGCAATGGTTTCGTGTGTGTGTGTGTGCGCGCGCGCGTGCACGAGCAATGTGTATGTTTTATTGATGAGTTCTGAATTAGCATTTCTTTCTTTCTCTCCTTCCTTCCTTCCCCACCTCTTTTTCATTCATACAGCAGGGCTTCTGTGAATTTTCATTACTTAGTTGTGCTCTGTCACCAGTGCCGATCTGCACTGAGATTTTCAGATCAGAGACTCACCTTACTGACTGTCAAAACTGAAAGAGAAGCCATTCTAGTGTGAGATTTCATTCAACAGGTGAGGAGACTGAGGCCCAGAGAGGTGAAAGAACCTTCCTGATATAATAGCGCCAATAAAATGGCAGAGGTGGGTCTACTCTTAGTCCCCGGGGTCCCCTTCAGCGTGCTTCCTGTTCTCTGGTGTCCCACTCTCTAGCCGAACCTTGTTCAGTTCAGGTTTCTTGAAAGGATTGTTTCTGTTTCTTTTTCCTTCCCCTGGTTTTTTGGAGCCCATGGTGAACTGAGAAATGGAAATATCACCTCCATTTCCAGCACCAGTTTGGCAGTTACATCCACAGCACGGCAGTGACTGAGGCCTTGAAAGTCCACTAAAGGGAGGGTGCACGTGGCAGCTGACTCCATTCTCGTGACGTCGGAAGTGTGGCTGTCAGCCCGATGGACCATCCTTTCCTGGTTGACAGAGTTTGGTTAGGCTGCGGATGTTTCCATTAGAAAACTGGCACATCTTGGGCTCATCCAGTAATTGGCTGGGAAAGGCCCAGGGTGTCCCAGTTTGACTAAATGTGGGCATTTATAGCAAACCAATCTGGGGCCTTAAGGAAAAAGAGAGGAAAGGGAAAAGGCAGCTGGGGAGACTGGGCATAGATTTTGGCAGACGCTGTAGAGGTGGTTGCAGCTGACATTTGATTGGAGGAGTCAAAGGGTCATGGCTTTTTGAGCCTCCATCTCTCTTGAGTTTAAAAATCAAATCATGCCAGCGAAGAGAGCACATCTCATAAAATGGGAGGCAGGCCCACACTCCTCCCCTCTTCACCTTTGGATTTCTAGATGTAATTTCCTCTGGCACTTTTCATTTTTCCTCTCAAAGGCAGAATAATAAAAGAGGATGGAGAAAGGCCTCTCCTGAGCTCACCTCATTAAGGAGGTCATTCCTGTTTCTCACAGGACCCCAAAAGAGGAGAAAACTGAAATAAGGACCCTAAAATTCTACCTCCTCCCAGGGATTATCTGTCAGGGGAATGACCGGCTGGTCATATAACTTCTTCTAACTCTTATTAAGCCACCCACACTAAGGAGAGCCTGGCTGAAGACAGAAAAGCTCTTTAGTTTTCAATTCAAGGGGAAAAAAATTCATGACAAACAGGACTGGAAATAGAGAAAACAGAGCTAGGTAAGGTCTGTGTTCCCCAAGGAACCTATAATCTCAGCGGTGAGTGCCCTGATTTCTCCTTCTTCTAGTCTTTCCTCAGTGTCTGACCCCAATGTGCTATAGACCACACCTCTCCTTCTCCCATCTCCAGAGAAAGTTTCTGCCTACAATGCTGGCTGGGGCCAGTGACTTAAGACCCACAGGTACACAGCCACTCTGCAGCGCAGGGCCAGGTGCAGGCAACACCTTGGGAACCAAAATCCAAAACAATGATTGGGATTGTGGGGCTGTGGGGGTCTAAGGGTAGGATGAAGTGGGCACAGGATGGATTGGCTGGAAAAGAGCCCACTACTCTTGAAAGGTGACAGAGGACACTTGGCTGACAAGAGTAAGAGTGCCAGATGAGAATCTTTGGCCCATTACAAAGGACTTGAGTTGTTGGGCTGGGGTGAGGTTAATCCATTTTCTTTTAATGGGACTTGCTGGCCAAGGCTTCTTCTGCAGGCTGGTGTGAGAACATGGCCACCCAAGGCAGTGACCATAGCACAATATCTGGAATTGATGGACATCAGGAGGAGGCAGGACAGAAGGCACATGCCTGTCACCATAGCAATCTGACTCCAGGATTCTCCTTTGAATTGGTCTTTTAAGGAAATGGCTCCCTTTCCCTCCTTGGTGGGAAAAGAGGGGAAGGTTAAGGATGACTGGGGAGGAGGGAGCATGGAGACTGAGGGTCAGGCCCGGCGGTGGGGCAGCAGAAACCATGCGCTGCTGATTCTCAAGTGATTCCTGCTACATCCTGCTTCCTTCCAACACTCTTAGTATGTCGCAAAGCATGTTACTATTTCCCCCACCCCTTGTTTCATATTATAAAATACAAACAAATGACAGAAAAGGTCAGTTGGCTCGCAGCTGCCCACTGCTTAGAAGTGCAGGGACCGCCGCTTCCTCCCCACCACGGGACGGTGGTTGTACGGGCGCGTCTTCATTTCCACGAAAGGGATGGAGAACTCGTGGCCTTTCCAATGGTACCAGTTGATCCCCTGGGAAGGAGAAAGATAGGCATGTCAGATCACCCTTCTCCACCTTGATGGAACTTCAGCTTGAGAAGAAGGGGAATCATGAGAGCTGGGGATCCTAGGTAGGCATTTAGCCATTTTCCATCATCATGATGCTCTGTGGCTGAGTTTCCAAAAAGGGCATAAGAGCAGAGATTTTTTTTCCCCCCTAGCTTTTCTCTTAAGACATGCCCATGGCCTGGGTCTGAAATAGGAGTGCGTTTCAAGTCATTCCTTATTGCTGGCTTTCTGGTTTTGGCTTTCAGGATTTGCATGCACCAGTGACTAGTGTTGAATTTCAAAATCCCAACAGTATAGAAGGATTTTTAAGGGAATAAGTGTTTGACTGCTCACTCCTGATGGCAGTCTGGTGGTTACTATCTGTCAGGTAACCAGCCCTCTTGGTTTGACCAGGACTAAGGGGTGTCCCTGGCTGCTGGCCTTTGAGTGCTAAAACTGGGGAGGTCCAGTTGGTGATCCTAGCACCCAGCCCAGCCTATGGTCTTGTGGTCTCCAATGGAGAAAGACAGTACACTGTTACACTGCTATTTCTGATCTCTCCTTTCCTGGGACACTTCTCTGGTTGAAGCTGAGCCTGTGAATTGTCCCTGAAATTGGCAAGCTCTTCATGGGATATTCTTGCTGAGGAAATGAAATGGGACATGACTGGTTGTCAAGGGCTTCTCTGACTTTGAGCTTCTGAGTCCCGATGCTTCCCTTTTCCTCCTCTGGCTTTGACTGTGTCCCGCCTTTACCCCAATGTCTGCATTACTTTCCTCTGTGTGACAGTCCTTTCTCAGCCTTCTAGAGCATCTTTTTAAAGGGGAAGTGTCAGACCCACACGTTTACTTAAGACATCCAGTTGAGGGACCGTGGGCTGGACGGCTCTGGGTCCTCCATGCAGCGGCAGAGCTTCACCCACCTGACTGTGCCTGGACTCCCCGTATTTGCCATTGAGGTTGGTCCGGTGGCAGTTCTTATACCACCAGGCCCCCTTGTACGACATGGCACAGTTGGTAACTGCAACATCATTGTCTCTGTCCTCTGTGGAGAAGGGGCGGCCCTGATGATAGCTAAGAGAGTCCCCTGGAAAAAAAGACACATTCATGAGGAGGCCATCCAGGTCTGTCATTGTTTTGTAGGATGTTCTGAACATCTGACCCACTCCCGATAAACCTGGCCTCTGCTTAGAGACCTTACACTTACCCCTCGGTTTCTGTCTGGCTCCTCGGCCTGGCGGTGCTGAACCCTTCCTCCACCCGTCCCCCCTACGCCCTGGGTCCGCTGCTCCTGTGCTGCTCTCTCCAGCTCAGTTCCTCATTCCCCTGGCCTTCTGTTCAGAACTCTGTCCATTCAACTCCACCTCACCATCCCCATCTGTTCCTTCGCGGCCAGCACTGGGGCAGACATTCATGGCCTTTTAGTCTCAGAGGAGATGGTGACCAGCCCTGGTGACGTGGGCCAATCTGGGTCACCACAGTGCAACCTGGCTTTCTCTGCAGGCTTGGTCTGCTCACACCCAGTACCCCTTGTTCAGAACTTGGGGGGGCACATGTGAAGAGGGACACAAGCTAACTAGAGCTCAGGTCCTTAGGAAACAGGATGATAAGAAAATCCTAACCCTACCAGAGGAGAAGTGGTTGGGAAAACTGGGGCTGTATCTTGAGGAAGAGCAGGCTTGAAGGGGGAGACAAGGTCCATGATCAATGACTCCAAATACTTGACGGACTATTGAGTAAAACAACAACAATAAAACCCTAAGAAACAAAAACTCATCAGAGGACTATGAGGATCAGTATATAGAGACTATAAGGAGGCGTATTCTGGCTAAATATATGAGGACTGATCACCTAATTATTAGAGCTGTGTGTAAATGGGGTCGACTACTTGGAGATGTGGGGAGATCTCTATTCTTAGAGGCTGTGTGTTCTCTTGTTGGAATATAGAGTAGGGGGCTCATATGAATTGGGTATTTGAGGTTCAAACTGTAATTCATTGATAACTATTAGGCAAATATCTGGCAGGATTTGTGGTTAAGAGATGTTGTGAGGGGGCTCATGCTATTGAATGAGTTGTTGTCTTAGATGCTTCTGAGGTCACTGTAAGCCAGGAGACGTCATGGGTCTGATCCTGTGGCTTCCAAGTCCACACTCAGCAGTGGCCCCCCAACATCTCCAGTGCATCCAACACAACTGAGCTCTTGGGAGAATGATCTTTATTTTATGGGGAAGCCCAATCCCCTTGGGTCTGTTGGGTTTCTAAGTCAACATATCTTTATTTCTATCCTCTCCCCCTCCCAGTCTCCCCCAAACTAGGTTTTATGTCCACCTAGAGCTGATCCCATACCTGCAACTCATTTTTCCCATTTCTTCCAGGTCTTGGAGAAGGAAGAACAAATTTCTTATTTTTTTCCTTTAAGGAAATATATTTATAAGGAAATATATATATATATATATTATATTTCACCTCTTCTCATCCTAACTCATATTCCTATCCTTTGTCTTAAAAAATCTTGAATTAATCCTACTCTGTAGTGACGCTTTCTTTACCATCAATTCCTTGACTCTGTTGCTGTCTTCTCATCTCCTGCTTATCTCTCTATGATCTAGAAGCTGCCCTCTGTAATCTAGAAGCTGATCTCTCTGTAATCTAGAAGCTTATCTCTCCATATCCAGAATCCAGAAGCTGATCTCTCTGTAATCTAGAAGCTGCCCTCAGTACTCCTTGGAACAATTCTCTCCAGCTTCTGCTTTGATGTTGCTGCCATTGCTCAGATATGCTCCTGATGTTCGACTTTATCTCCTCCCCATATCTGGCTCCCCTTCCCATTTCTGCTTCATATATCCACCTTGTCTGTTCCGTGCATTATCTAAGTCTTGGTTTTTCTTTCTCAAACTGCTGTTCAGTTTTGTACTTTTCTGTTAATTCCTAGCAGCAGTCAATCTTCTATGCTCTCCTACCAGGATTAGTGCAGCAGCTCCAGCTGGTCTCCGTTCTTCACTCAGATTTACATTATCCTGTTTATGGCTGTCACTTTGATCTTCCTTTGAAACCCCACTTTCATTGTGTCGCTCAGGCCCCTGCATGGCTCCCCACTGCTCACGATATTAAGTTGGAACTCCTCTGCCCCCTCAGTTTCAAGGCCCTTCAGGGTCAGGCTCCATCCTCTCCACCTCTTTTCTTTTTCTGAACTCACTCCCTGTCCCAGGCAGCCAGGCCCTTTGCCCTTTCCCTCCCTCCACAGTAACTGCTCCTTCTGTGACTTCTCTCCCAGGATCATCCTGCCCTGGAGTGTTTCTCTCACCATTGGGATCCCAGGCAAGTGATGCTACTTTCATGAAGCCTCACTTCAACCACTCAGACCCTCCTCTGAATGCCTGTTAAGCTGGAGGTGAGTTCCATTTATTTTGGGCAAGTTGCTTTCAAGTAGATGTTTGTTTCTTTCTGAGGTCATGTCTCATGCCTCTTTTGAATCCTCAGAGTTCACACAATGAACTTTTAGGGATTCCTCAGCAGCCTTTTATTGATAACTTGACTTGGAATTTTTAGTTCTAATTCATTTAGAGTCCTAGTTAGAGACTTGGATTTTTCTAGATTCGGAAATGGAGAAATGAGAAGGGGCTGAACTTGGAATTGAGGCCATAGGGATGGATTGTTGCCAGTAGGGCTAGAAAAATGAGCAACATGTAAGATAAAGGCCAGGAGACTTGGGCAATAGTAAATGCCAGAGAAGGGATGGGCTCTTCCTCCATTAATATACTCCATTTCAAGGCTTATTTTATGCCCAAAGTGTGGTAAATTGGACCTTTTGTTGGGGTACTTCAGGAAGGTCTGACTGCCTACCCTAGAGTTTAGCCCCATAACTGGAGTTAATGAAAATACCAATAACTCCATATACCAAAGAATAGAATATTTGGCAAAGCAGGTTTTAGGAAATGTGCTATAAGAGAACCCAGGAAACAGATTGACAAAGCCTAAGCAGCAGACTAGATATTATGTTCTATTAATGCAACAGAGCTTATACAGATGGTTGTTCTACTGAGTGGAAATATAAAAATCTATACAGACAGCATGACCGTGAATAGGTTCTTGTGGAGGAATGGAAAGAAATGTGGCCCACGGGGAACATTTAGAGCTATTGTTTATTCCTTGATGAAGGTGTTACCATGACTGTTGGTGGAAGAGGGTACATCTCAGAATAGGGGGGCGGAAATCTGTCTTATTTTCATTAGTTCAGAGATGGTTTTCCTAGATGTCATTGCAGGGGAAATTTCTCTCTAGACAACAGATGATTCTACTCTCACTGGATGAGAGCCCATATTGATTAACCTAGACAAGAAAAATAATCCTTGGCTCTCACGTTGTACTTTTTAAAAAAGCACATTCACTCTACTTTCACATGGTCCCTCCTGACTGCTCTATGAGATAAGGCAGGCATCATTATTGAGATTTTCCAGATGAGGAAACCGAAGCCCAGAGAAATTGATTTCAGGTCCCCTGAATGGGTAGGGACACCTGGACCAGGGCCAGTGCTTCCCAGCCTCTGCCTTCCTCATCGGCTGGCAGGGAATTTGCGAACACCACGAGTGCTGCTGCTACCTAGGGAAGCTCAGGCCTAAAACGTGGGGGCCCTGGTGCCAGTGTGCACCCTTTGCCCTCAGGGGCTGTTCAGGGGCGCAGGTACCTGCGGTGCCGTTGTAGGCTCCTATGCGGAGTTTGTACAGGCTTCTGCTGTCCTCCACAGAGAACTTGTCGTAGTAGGCGAAGGCGGCCTCCTGGCCATCCCGCATGTCCACGCGCAGCTCGTAGCGGCCCTGAGACGTGATCCTGTGTATGTTGTCCAGCCCTGTGGAGAAGAGCAGAGAAGGCAGTGAGCCTGGCCTCAGCGACTTGGGAAATGGGAAGGGAAATGTGACTGCGGCCTCAAAGCAGATGCTCTAGGAAAGAGGAGGGATCCTGGCATTGCTTTTGGCTTCAGCCCCCTCCCAGGTTGTTATCACACAGACCTTACCAGACTCCAAGGTTCCTTTTGCAAAAACGCCAGCCCAGCTCACCTGATGAGTTCCCAACATGGGTCACCTCAGGGGTCCTAACCTCTGGTCTTGACCCAGGACCTGACAAGCCCTGAGCCTCGGGATTCCGGGCCCTGTCCCCCGCCACTTCCCATTCCAAACTGTGGCGTTGGTTGAAAATGACAGGAGGCATCGCATGGGTGTGAATCCTTTGGTGTGAGTGATAGGAAGCAAGAGGCAGGAGCACTGATCAGAGCAATTCCGAGCGGGCGCTAGGGATCCAGGATATGGGACATCCTACTGTCTCCTGGTGGCCTGTGGGAGGGGTTCCATCCACCTTTGATGACACTGCCCCTCTTTCAGCTCCAGTCCTCCTGAGGCTCCTGTCAGAGAAGAGCATCACCCGCCTCCTGATTCCAGTTCCTTCCTCTCTAACCTGCCTGCTGGATCTTGCACTGACCTCTTCACTGGTCTTTTCTTACCTTCCTTCCCTGCTCTTCCCCTTGGGGCCTGAGCGTCCCAGGCCGTTGTCTATAGATCCGTGTAAGGTGCAAACCCCTTGAGCCCAGAGTTGGGCAGAACCCAGATCCTCCTTAGTGATGTTTTCTCATGTGTATTTTCTTGCTGACTTGCCCCGGCTGGCTGCGCTCTAGAACTTTCTGATTTTGATCTGCCTGTCCAGACTTTGAACCACTCACCTTGCATTGCTGGTGATCTCTGAGTCCTGATTTTTAGCTTCCTACTGAACTGGAGTCCTCCGACTTTGCTGTGACTTTTGATATCTGTCGGAGGACGTCATGATTTAGAATAAAAAATCACAAAGATGGAAGCGAATTTAGGGATTACTTAGGCTAGTCTCTTTGTTTTGTGGAAAAGGAGGCTAAAGTCCAGAGAAGTGAAGTGACTGGCTGAGGGTCGCCTGGGTCTTTCTGTTTCCCCATCCTGTGGTTACAGCTTTGTGCTGATTATATGTCAAAAGCTGTTTGCTATGTGCTGTTTGCCGGGTTGCTGTTACCCTAGGCTTGTGGATATGCTGGGTCCTGGTGGTGCCTTGCCTAGATGCCCTTAACTGGACTATGGACCATCCCCCAGCTGCCTGCTTCTGGGATCATTGTCCTAGATCAAACAGGATTTACTTCACTCTGGAGGCTGCCCTTTCCCTCCCCCACGTCTTGGGCAGACCCCCGTCGGGGCCTGATGTGGCGGATGCCAATCCCAGCGTCCTTGCCCCACTGGAGACTAACTCTGAGGAGCAGTTCATGCTTCAGAGTTTCCCTGAGGATCAGACTGAAGCTAATCTCCCACCAAGATCACATCGTTACCCCTTTTCCCCTGCTCTGCCCCATTCTGAGAGTGCTCCCCTGATAAATCCCTTGAACAAGTATCCCTATCTCAGGCTCTGCTTCTAGGGCACTCAACTTAGAACATAAACTATGGGTCAGAGTATTACCCCTTCCCGGAGTATTGCCACCAAACTACATTCCCCTAGGCCATGTTTCTGTTTAAGAGCCCTCCCTGGCTCCCTATTACCTATGGCACCAAGTCAAAACTCTTCTTCGCTTTAGACACCGTTACATATGCCTTCAGTCAGCCCACTTCACTTCATTTTCTTCTTGCCCTGAGCTGCATCTCTGCTTTGGTTGGAGGGTTTCTTCATTGTCCTGTTTGCACATGTCAGAAAGATCCCTCTTGTCTTATGCCCCCTCCCTCCTGCATTCTTCTTACTCATCCCTCCACGCTTCCCCCATGAAGCTGACTCTTCCTTCTCTGAGTATCTGTGGCCTTCTTATCAGTAGCTCATCGGTTGGTGCAGTGTTTCCAGTGTGGATGGCATCTCTGATGATGTGAGGAGCGTTTTTGGAATAAGGACTAAATAACTTTGAACATAGAGGGAGAAAGGTATTATTTCCGAATTCTTTTTCTTAATAGATTAAGGGGAACCCTTAACCCTGATCCCTACCTTACCTCTCGTGTCCGTTTGAATCAAATACTCTGTGGTTTAACCCCCAACACATTCTAATTTCCATTTTTAACACGACCACCACAACTGTCATTTAATAACATTTATCCTGTTTTCATTCATTTTTGAGACTCCCTTTTATTTATGGCACATGACGACTAGCTTTCCATTTTTGGCAAGGTGATAAAGTTTTTTCACAAATTTTGATAGATTTCATTAAAAAAAGTGATAGACAATTCAAGTGCATGATAGTTCAGATATTTCTCAGATGTGACGGAAATTGTGCGAGTGGTATAGAGTGGCTGAGGTTGGGGAAGCATGAGCACTGTCTGCTGTGGGTGTTTGTTTCCCAGGCAATGCACCTGTCTCCCAAGCTGTCTGCAGACTCTTAGAAGGCAAGGGGAATTCCCTATTCCCTGGACTTCTCTTTTAATTCTTTTTTTTTTTTTTTTGTATTTTTAGGACTGTGCCCTTGACATATGGAGGTTCCCAGGCTAGGGGTCAAATTGAAACCGCAGCTGCTGGCCTACACCCCAGCCACAGCAACTTGGGATCTGAGCTGCATATGCGACCTATGCCACAGCTCACTGCAATGCTGGATTCTTAACCCACTGAGCGAGGCCAGGGATGGAATCTGCATCCTCATGGATACTGGTCAGTTCCTCTGCACCACATCGGGAACTCCCTCTTTTAATGTTTTTACCTTATATTTTTATTAGGTACATCACATACCGATTTGGGCATCTAGTAGGTACTTAATAAATTCTTATCAAGTGATCGATTGATTAATATCTACACTTTAAGTACCTATGATGCTAAAAATGAATATGGTCTGGTCCCAGCCCTGAAAGAAGTTTACATAGTATAGTTAAGAGACAGAAAGGAAAATGGACAGTGATTTGAGCCACAAAAGAGAGAACAGCCAATTTTCCCATAGGCGAAGGGTGAGAAAAATTGATAGGCTAGGTTCTGTGGAAGAAGAGTTTAGCTGCCTGAGAGTTGACTGGCAGAGTGTTCTTTGCAGAGGAGACATTAATGATTCTAAGTGTTGGAGTTTGGGGTTGGTGAGGAAGAGAAAATTGGGGAGTTTGGGATTCACAGATACATACTGCTATATATAAAATAGATAAACAACAAGACCTAACGTATAGCACAGGGAACTATATTCAATATTTTATAATATTCAGTTTATATTATGAATATAGTAATAAATATTCAATATGTTATAATGGAAAAGAATCTGAAAAAGAATATACATATAACTGAATGACTTTGCTGTACACCTGAAACATTGTCAGTCAACTGTGTTTGAATTTAAAACAGTGTTTGGAGGAGTTTCCACCACGGCACAGTGGGTTAATAATCTGACTGCAGCAGCCCGGCTCGCTGTGGAGGTGTGGGTTTGGTCCCCAGCCCAGCACAGTGGGTTAAAGGATCTGGCATTGCTGTAGCTGCGGCATAGGTTGCAGCTGCAGCTTGGATCTGATCTCTGGCCTAGGAACTCCATAGGGTGTGGGGTGGCCAAACAAAGGACAAAAAAACAAAACATTAAAAAAAAAAAAAAGTATTTGTAGTTTGGCGTTGGTTGGAGGGTGTACGGGAGAGGAGTGAGGCCCTTGGAGGTTGGGAGCAGCACAAGAGGAGGGCTTTGTACCATATCCTTCACCTGCTGGTGATGGAGAGTCATTTGAAAGCTTTAAAAATGGGCTTAGCCATTGCTCAGATTTGGAGTGTGAGGGAGATGACTGTAGGGGCCATGTGGACCATGGGTGGTCCTGGAGGCAGGGAGCCAGGTGGGGGAAAGATGGTGAGGCTGAGTGAGACAGTGATGGGGAAAGTGAGGGGAGACCACGAATACAGAACACAAGTATCTGCCTTTCCTCTGCCTCCTTTCATAATCACTGTGAAAATCTAACCAAAAGGGAGATGCAGGTAGTAATAAATTTATTGCTCTCTGGGATTAGCTCCACTGCCATCTGCCTGGGTCAGGGGTGTGTTTACCTTCTCATACGAGTTCAGTTCTCAATCTGCACCTCCTGTTTGTGTCGGATCTCTAGGAAATTGCAGGTCACCTCTAATGCCACTTTCATTTTCCCCTTCCCATCCAAGTCAGGTAATAACATTCCTCTAAGGAACTGGAGCCAAGCCACTGCCTCATTTCTCTCCTGACCTGCAGGCTGGTTGGCTGGTGCTTGGCTTCTAAGAGATGACCAGCCGGCCTGTTGCTCCCTGGGCCCCCTTCCCCCAACCAGGCAGCCCACTCCCTTTGTTAACGTTGCCTCGTGTCAGGACCTATCAGCGTAAGAGACTATTAATGAGGATGGGAAGAGACAAAGCAAAGAGGAAAACACCACAAGATAAAAACAGATCAATAGTGGAGCCAAACAGAGCGAGGTACTGAAAGCAATTCACTAGCTGTCAGCTTCTCAAAGGCTCAGGGTTTCTGATAATCCCATGTGGACACAGAAAGGAGAGAGAGGGACAAAAAGCCAGAGCAGCATTCCAAGGGAAACAAAAAGGAGGCGTTACCCAACCAAAACTCATCCTCCAGGTTCCCAAAGCCAGCCCGGTACTCAACCCACTTCCGGAAAAAATCGGTTTGGCCATTCTGCCGCCTCTGGAATACCTGTGAAGAGAGGGAGGAAATGAAAAAAAAAAAAAAAAACAAAACCAAAAAACCTAAGGAAAATAAACTCTAACGAGGAAAAGTGCTATAACTGAGTTTTATATCTGCATCGACAAAGATGCTCAGATAAGGACCACTCAGTACAGGGCTCGGTACTTGCACAGCAGTTGTTGTAGGAGCTGCTCAGAACCCTTCTCTGAAGAGCAGGGGCCCTTGATGAATAGGCCAGGGTGTAATGTTGACACTAATTTGCACCCCTGAAATGTAGAAAGGATTTAGGATACATATCAAGCCCCCAAATAGTCAAGGGAAATAGGCTCGGCTCTCAAATTAATCTTTTCGCACCATGGGGTACAGTAGACAGCATTTCTCACCAAAAAAAAAAAAACCGGGACCAACTTCAGATCAGCTAGTAACTGTCATCATCCTATTTCAGGCAAAGCAACTGCATGTCATTCACTTTCCGAGCTGTTTAAGTGCTAATTTCATTTAACCTTCAATACATCAGCCTCGGCTTCAATTTCCAATTATACTTTAAGAAGGAGGCACAAATATGTCAGAAACATAAAAGAAAATGTCTCCCAAGAGTGGTTGTTATGAGCACAGCCACCATTTAACTCCGTTCAACAACTATCCATTTTGCACCATGAAAAATCCAACACTGTGTGTTGGTGCTGGAGGGGGGATCCGAGGAGGGTGGGTGGGAGGGGCTGGGTTTCCATCGGCACTGACTCAGCTAATGCTGAGCTGCTTTAGGGCCAGGCTGCCAGAATTCTCCCATCTGCATAGTGGCCTGTACCGATGTATGAGGCCATTCGCCAGGCTGCCCTTTCTCTTCTCTCTGTACTGCCTTATCAGACACGAGAGGAGGGTGGTGACAGAAAGTAGTGTCTTTCTTTTTCCCACCACTGCTGCTCCCTGAACCCCTGGGGAAGAACCAGAGAAGCCAGGGAGGGATGAGGACAGGAGTGACCTTTGTCACTAGAGGTGGCTGTCTAGGGTCTGCCCCCATCTGCTCCGCCATATGCAATCCTCCAATAGAAAGATCCTAATCACCTCCCCTAATCACTTCCTCATGCAGGGAATTCATCTCCTCTATTCCTTTATTATAGTTGCAGCCTTTGGCAGACCAGACCCCTTGGCCTGTCTGAAGCTGGGTTGGGCCACTGCAGCCTTCATATGCTTATGCTTTCCTCTGCCTGGCCAAACATATGACTGGGCTGCTGAGCAAGGGCCCTGAGGACATGGAGATCCCTAGGTTGGACATGTGAGGGGTGTATGAAAGGATGGCCAGAGGATGATGAAGTGTGGATGGATGGATACTGAACCAGGTGGGCCAAAGCACCAAGGATGCTGGTGTGCACCGAGAACAGCCGCAGGTACTTACAATCCAGCCACCCCCATCGGTGGTCATGTCGCAATACACCTGTAACTTCTGGCTTAGCTCTCCATTAAGGAAGATGGTGTAAACCCCACTCAGAGTGTCTCCGTTCATCAAATGCTGGGCACAGTCTTGAGGATGAGGGAAGACCCGGCCCCCTGCACAGGAAGAGAGGCAGTTTCCAGAAAGGGTCCTTCCTTTACTTATTGCATAAGGTATGCCAAAGAGCCTCTTGGATCAGAGGACATTTTAGAAGCCTCATGATACTTCATCGAGAACTGTAAGAAATCCTCACTGGATCTGTAGGTGAACCCTACATCATCCTGCATTCCTTCCCTTCAATGGATGTTGGATTTATCAGACAATATACAGTTTTATGGGATCTGAGGACCAAAGAGCTGGGTTTACTCTGTGGCTCCTCCGTTTACCTCTTTGTTTATCTTAGGCAAATAGCCCGGGCATCAGTTTTCTCACCAGAAAGACGGGAATAATAAAGATGTTCCTCCCCCAAGGGTGAAGGTAGGTTACTGCAGCTGGTGATTGGTTACGCAGGCGGTGATTACAGATGCATGGGCCACAATAAAACACCGCAGAGCCCACCTTTCAAAAGAGTGAGCCGTATTTAGAAAAGCCTTCTGCTCTCTTCACAGCGGCCACTAAGGAAAGCCCAAACAAGCTTAGCGTTAGCAGGAAGATGGATATCTATTCCTTCTGCAAAGTAATCTCCTGATTGGACTAAACAATCAAATGGCCATGTTTTACAGAGCAGTTTAAGTTTAAGGAGAGGGCAGAGGAAATAAATTGCTGCTCATCTTTCAGCGAGAACAACCCAATTTGTAGAACAATATCTAATTAGCTGAAAGAGAAGCTTAACTCGTGTGTCTTGAAGAGCTTAGCTTCAGGGCAAATTTTAATGTTTAACAGGCAAGGCAGAAAGCAAAGGTCCCATAAGAGGAGCTCCATTGGACTGCAGGAGCTGATGGAGCAAGTTAAAGGCAGAGCTTGCCACGTGAGGAAAAGTGGTTTGGGTGCTTTGTAAGTATATGATCTCTGGGTCAGTGAAAATTGTACCTTTGATGTATCTCTGCATCCTTGAACTGTAGCAGAGTTATGAAGAGGTGGGGTAGGGACCTCGTGGGACCTATAGTGTCCTCTAGTGGTAGAACTAGTGCACTGCAGGTGTGACACAGGGCCACTTGGAGAGTCAGCCAGTGGGCCAGAGCCAAGTGACAGCATAAGGAAGGTGATGTAGTAACCTCCCTGAACTCGGGTTCATCAATAAAGGGTATTATGGGAGTTCCCATCGTGGCTTAGCAGTAATGAACCTGATTTGTATCCATGTGGATGTGGGTTCAATCCCTGGCCTCGCTCAGTGGGTTAAGGATCTGGTGTTACCATGAGCTGTGGTGTAGGTGGTGGATGTGCAATGCCCGGATCTTGCATTGCTGTGGCTGTGGTATAAGCTGGCAGCTGCAGCTCCAATATGACCTCTAGCTTGGAAATTTCCGTATGTCGCAGGTGTAGCCCTAAAAAGCAAAAAAAAAAAAAGGGGGGGGTGTCTTATGTTAGGAAGAGGTTGTTGGGGTTTGGTAGGCTTTATGCAAGGACTGGCCATTTTCCTGCACACCATAGTCAAGGGTAGCTCCAATTTAACGTAGTTTAGAACAAGGCACCAACTACTTCACACAGGGAATAACAATATATTCCTATAGAACTTATACTTTACAAAATGTAGTTTTATTTATATTTAATTCTTATGAGAAACTTGAGAGGAAGGCAAATTGTTACAGAGTGAAGATTTATTTTACAGAGAAGGAAGCTGTACTCAGAAAGATCACATGACTACGTCTGTTCCCTTGAACTCTAGTTTTCAGACCCCAGGTCAAGGGCTCCTGGCACTCTATGAAGATAGGGAATTTAACATATGGAACAGTTTACCAGATCTACATCTGTCCAGACAGCAAATGATCGATTAACTACCATCTGTATTTATCTTATAAGCATGTAAAGCCTCAAAGGTTAAAGTTACCTCAAAAAGTTCTATGTTCATATTAAATATCTTAAACTCCCAAAACGTATTTGCTTAATAGCTGCAGGAAAGCTCTCAGCTTTCATCTCCAGCCTATTCTAGAGTTCCTTATTGCTCCGGATCCCACCTGTTCCTAGAGGTGTGTTTCAGGGGACAGGTGAGAGGGAGCGCCTTTTCCTCCCCTTCTGCTTTGGGAGACAGTGAGTATTTCCTGGCTTCCAAGCCCTTCTCTAGCTGGTCTTTGGAGCAACTACTATCTGCCGTCCTTCCTCCTCTCTTCTCTCACTGCCTGAGTTTCTCATTTTAGATCAATACATTCTTGGTCTTCTGTTCACTCCTACCTTACACATTAGTAGCCCTCTCTCCTAAATCAGCTCAGCTCCTTAAAGAGGCTGGAACCCCCAGTGTGTTTGCAATAGGACATTTTCCCCCAAACCTCAAATTGACAACCTCATTCAAATACACATAGAAAGCCAAGCCAGACTTTAGAATAGGTATATAAATGATCTTATACAGGCTTCTACCCCTTGATAATGTAGATTATTTCATATTTATATTACAGGTACTTTCAAAAAGCTCAAACATATTACTTGCTTTAAAGGTAGAACTACCAAAAACAAATATAGTAAATTGAGATGACCTGCTCTAGGGGAGAGAGGTTTTTAAATATTTGAAGGGCTGTCATATAAAAGAGGGATTCATTTTTATAAAGTCAGGAAATGGAAATAAAATCAACTTAAGAAAAAAGTGTGACCTAAGGGGCAGCAAAATTTAGATGGGATGAAGGTCTCAGATAGTACCTGGGAGAGAAGGGGTCATATTTTCTTCCTCCTGGACCCTCATATTGGACTGGTCAGTGGGAATGCTCACTAAATATGTGGGGCTGATGCATAGCTGCCAAGGGCACTTGCCTTACCTCTGACCAATGGCAGGGCCACCTGGTGGTTTAGAGATTCCATTTACTGTAATTTAGTCTGTCTTAATAAAAAGAAAATCAAAAGAATATCCAGCCTGGCATTTTCACATCCTGGGAACTTGGAGGAGACATATACCATGAAACCACTCCTCTCCACCCTTCTCTGGCTCTGGAGACTGCCAAAGTTTTACCTGGCACCACCAGTCACTGATCAAATTATTATTCCTTTTCGCCAGATGAAAGGAAGCAGGCTAACTAATTGTTCCCAAACCAGGGACTGTTAAAATTCAGCTTCCTGGGTTCTGCAGCAGATTTACTGATACCCTACTGAACCTGGGGGTGGGTGTCAGGAATTAGTGTTTCACCAACGCTCCTCAGGTGAGCCTGAAGATCGGTTGGACTTGAACCCCACTCTTTCTCTGGCATACTTTCCTCTTCTCTTAGAGGTCCAGAGGTGGGACTGGTTAGCTAGACTGTGTTGCAAGGGGCCCAGTGGTCTGCTTTCTTTGTCGAGATCTACGTGGTTGGGTGGATAAATATATGGAGTGTGTCTGTCTCTCTTTCCCCACCTTCTTTCCTTTCCCTATTCTTTCTTCCCTTCCTTCTCTCTCGCTTTCTTTTTCTCCCTCTTTCCCAGTAAACATGTATAAGTGGACTGGTCCAAAGACTTACACTGATTGGAGGAGATAAGAGACTCTAATTATCCTTGCATGTAAGCTTTGTATTCAAAAGTTTTTACCATCAAATTCTGTTCTGGGGTTATTGAACTCCAGCTTAGCTAAACAAAGAATATGCCGATTCCCAATCAGCTTTGTTCATTGTGTGTGTGCTATGGTTTCATACATTTTTAGGAGGCAGTCAGAATGGATTTCAGGCTTCCCTAGCTCTCTGGATATTATACTGTATCATACCATCAGAGACTCACCTTTTATCCTAACATAGGTCATCCCAGTAATTTTTCCCAGGGCACTAAGAACAAAACTAGAAGACTTTTCTTCCCTTTCCCTTTGATACAATTATTAGGGCCCGGCCCGACAAAGGACCTTTTTTTCCCTTTTTTTCCTTTTAGTGTAGGCTTTGGTGATTGCCAAGTTAAGATGAAAGCAATGCCAAGTGATCGGTGCACTGAAATGTCTCATGGTTAAATGTTTCTAACTGTAATTTGGAGATCAGCAGGACTGGGGCACTCACTGGAAGAATTGCTCAGAAATTGGTTTGTTTTGGGCATCCAGAGGCTGAATGCAGAGTAGAGGGAAGTGAGCTACGTAACACCAGGTGCATACAGAGAGCCAGCAGTAGCTGGGAGTGAAGGAAGAGACTCTTTCTGTCCCTGCCCTGTCCCTTATTTGCTTTGTGTTCTTGCATGGCGTCTTTAAAATGGTCAGAGTTAACAGCTTTGGAGACTGTGCCCACTGCCCACTCTTAATGGCCTTAGCATCACTATCGAGGCCATATCAGTGTTTCTCTCTGAGAACCTCAGCAGGTCTCTCTGCAACTGCAGAGAAAAGGGTGCTGCTCCATAGCACAGATGAGACTACTTCTGGCCATCTGCACTTAGGTTTTTTTTCCCCAGACTCCTTCATAGCATCTTCCAATTCATTTACCTGTTCATTCATTTGTGCATTTATTCATTGAACATATAGGAAGTATCCATTGGTATCTAAATACTGGACTAAGAGATTGGAATATGAGGAAGAAAAAGGCATAATCCCATCTTTCAGATTGCTCACACTCTGGTGGGAGAAACAGACAAGTATAAGACCAAGTTCTAAGTGTTCTGGAAAAGAGAGGGAGCTATCAAAACACGGAAGTGAATATGCAGTGAATTCTGGGGCTGTTGAGGGTAGAGTGAGCAGTGGATCCTGGTATGGGGCAGGGATTACAAGTGCTAAGCAGAAAGTGCTTCTTGTTTAAAGAACTGGATGTAGAAGTTAACCACAAATTAGTGCAAGAGGAGTGTTCCTGGTCTGTGCAAAACATGGCCTATATGGGAAATTGCAGATTTTAGCCATGAAACGAGAGAAAGGACTGGGTTGGGTGGATGAGGGAGAGCCTTGAGGAGATAAGAGGGACTGACTGGATCATGCCATTTTAGGGGTTGAACCTTCTAAAGGAAATAGGATAAAGAGTCCATGGATGGACTTTAAGCTCAAGTTTTTAAAAAGATCATTCTCATTGTAGTGTGGAGAACAAGTTAAATGGGAGTGACAGTGGAGGTAGGACCCCATTCAGCAGGTAGTAGTGGGAATGTAGGTTGAGAGATGACAATAGCCTTTCAGGAGCCGATGGGAACATAGAATTGACTGAGCAGTAGACAGCATGGATTTCTCTATCTTAGCAGAGTTTCTGAGGAAGGTCCTTAAATTGTGCAGACTAAATCTTCCCTTCAAAGATCAGCCAAAGACGCCCTAATAGTAGAGAAATGTTCTGACATAATTTGCCTTACTGTTCCTTGGATTCCCTTATGTCAGAAGACCCATTTCCATGTCACATCAGCTGATCGCAGACTGGCAGCGTCCATTCTGGCCCCTTCCTGTGGCTCTTGGTTTAATATGGGTGGGTCAGGGTAATGACTCCTATCTGGTCTCTTCTGCCATTCTGGCTCCACTTGAATCCATTCACTATATATATATATATATATTTTTTTTTTTTCTTTTTTGGCTGCCCTGTGGCATATGGAGTTCCCCAGGCCAGGGATCAGATCTAAGCCATAGTTGTGACCTAAGCTGCAGCTACAGCAATGCTGGATCCCCAACCCACTGTGCTGGGTGGGGAATCAAACCCACACCCCAGCTCTCCCAAAATGCCACTGATCCTGTTGTGCCACAGCAGGAACTCTCATTTGCCATATATTTTTTAAAATTTTATTATTATTATTTTTTTGTCTTTTGCCATTTCTTGGGCCGCTCCTGCGGCATATGGAGGCTCCCAGGCCAGGGTTCAAATTGGAGCTGTAGCCACCGGCCTACACCAGAGCCACAGCAACACAGGATCCGAGCTGCGTCTGCAACCTACACCACAGCTCACGGCAACACCGGATCCCCAACCCACCGAGCAAGGGCAGGGACCGAACCTGCAACCTCATGGTTCTTAGTCGGATTTGTTAACCACTGCGCCACGACAGGAACTCCCATTCGCCATATTTTAACCAGAGTATTCTTTCATCATGTAAATTTGAAACTCATCCTTTCTCTCACTTGCTGAAAACTCTGCAATATCTTCTTTGATGTGATGGCTCCAATTGCCATGGCTTCTTGCAGTTAGAATAAAATCTAAAATCCTTACCACAACTTACAAATCTCTTATGCTCTGACTCTGCACATTGGACTCCTGTACTACTCTTCCCTCTTTCTCGCTGGCTTGTCTTTTTTTTTTGACTGCCACTGTGGTATGCAGAGATACAGAGGTTCCTGGGCCAGGGATCCAACCTGAGCCACAGCAGTAACCTGAGCCATAGAAGTGACATTGCTGAGTCCTTAACCATTAGGCACCAGGGAACTCCCTCACTGCCTTTCTTCTAATCTGTTGAACAGAATATGTCAAATTTCTTCCTCCCTCGGGGTGTAATAATTACTCTTCCCTAGGCTTGGAATGCTTTTCTTGTGTGACTTACTCTCATCATTCAAGTCCTGGCTCAAATGTCTCAGCTCAAAGAAAGGCCTTTCCTAACCACCCTAGTTGAGGCCAGGCTCTGGGATGAGGGAGATAGTGGCAAGTAAGTACTAGTACGGAGGCAGTAATTTGAAAGACACTTGGGTCAGAGCCACTTACTGAACTTGGAGAGCCTCCCAAAGAGGCAAGAGGCAACTGGGATGCCCTCTGAGGACACAGATGCTGGTGGCAGTCATTTTGGGGAGCTACTCCTACCAGGAGGACACTGGTGCTGGCAAGCATCATTTTGGAATCCTACCTCTGGCTTATTAGTACGAGGGGCTTATCCCCCACCCCCAACCAGTGGCCTGGCACTAGCCTTGGACCGCCTGGGCCACACAGCTAGGCTCGACAGGTCCTGGTCCTGCCCAGCAGCCACCACATGGTTGTCAGGGCCTGGCAGCCAACCAGGCCAGGGGCCAGCCCTACCTACCCACACACCCATGGTAGTCAGCTCCACCTACCCTCACACCCACAGCAATCAGCTCCACCACTACAGAAGGGTCTTCACAGACCACATAGGGGGCACCCCTAGAGAATATAGCTCTGGTGGCCTGAGGGGAATGTGCTGCTGGGCCCCACAGGACACCTCCTACATAAGGCCACTTATCCAAGATTGGAAACGTAACTTACCTACCTAATACACAGAAATAAAAACAGAAAATAAGGCAAAATGAGAAGACAGAGGAATATGTTCCAGTGAAGAAACAAGACAAAACCTCAGAAGAGCTAAGCAAAGTGGAGATGAGCAATCTACCCAAAAGAGTTCAAGGTAATGATCACAAAGAGGCTTAATGACCTCGGAAGAAGAATGAATGAACGCAGCGAGGAGTTTAACAAAGAGGTAAAAAATATAAAGACGACCCAAACAGAGCCAAAGACCACGATAACTGAAATGTTTAAACATGCATTAAAAGGAACCAATGGTGGATTAGATGACACAGAGGAATGGATCGGAGAACTGGAAAACAGAGTAGTGGAAATCACCTAAGCTGAACAGAAAAAAAAAAAAAATTAAATTTAAAATTTTTGTTCCAGAGGTTTAAGATACGTGTACTAACACTCATGTTACATGGGCCCCAGCAGGAAAAGAGCGGGAAGAAAAGGGCAGTGAACTTATTTGAAGAAATAATAGCTCAAAACTTCCCTAATCTAGGGAAGGAAATTGACATCCTACTCCAGGAAACAGAGTTTCAAACAAGATGAGACTACAGATCCACACCAAGACACAAGGCAAAAATTAAAGATAAAGAATCTTATAAGCAGCAAGGGGAGTTCCCGTCGTGGTGCAGTGGTTAACGAATCTGACTAGGAGCCATGAGGTTGCGGGTTCGATCCCTGCCCTTGCTCAGTGGGTTAAGGATCCGGCATTGCCGTGAGCTGTGGTGTAGGTTGCAGACGCGGCTCGGATCCCGCGTTGCTGTGGCTCTGGCGTAGGCCGGTGGCTACAGCTCCGATTTGACCCCTAGCCTGGGAACCTCCATATGCCGCGGAAGCGGCCCAAGAAATGGCAAAAAGACAAAAAAAAGACAAAAAAAAAAAAAAAAAAAGCAGCAAGGGAAAAGTGGCTAGTTTCATACAAAGGGACAGCCATAAGACTTTCAGCTGATTTTTCAGCAGAAACTTTGCAGGCCAGAAGGGAATGGTATGACATATTCAAAGTGGTGAAAGGAAAAAACTACAACCATACTCTGTCCAGCAATGTAGTCTTTCTGATTTAAAGGAGAGTTAAAAAGAGTTGTACAGACAAACAAAAGCTAAAAGAGTTCAGCATTTTACAGCAACTGTTAAAGAGATTTCTGATCATACTAAGTGAAGTTAGACAGTGAAAGACAAACATCATATATCACTTATATGTGGAATCTAAAAAAAGGATACAGATGAATTTATTTGCAGAATCAAACAGACTCACAGACTGAAAAACTTCTGGTTACCAAAGGGGACAGGTGGGTAGGAGAGGGATGGACTGGGGGTTTGGGGTTAGCATATGCACACTGAGGTATATGGAATAATTGGCCAACAGGGACCTGCTGTATAGCACAGGGAACCCTACCCAATATCCTGTGATAGTCCATGTGGGAAAAGAATCTGAAGGAGAATGGATGTGCGTACATATATAAGTGAATCACTTTGTTGTACAGCAGAAATTATCACAACCTCGTAAATCAACTATACTTCAATAAAGCTTAAAAAAAAAAACTAAAAAAAAGAGACTTCTTCAAGTGGAAAGGAAAAAACTGTGATTAGAAACATGACCGTTACAAAAGGAAAAATCTCATTGGTAAAAGCAAACATATAGTAAAAGTAGTGGATCAACCACTTATAAGTTAGTGGGATGTTTAAAAGACCAAAGTAGTAAAGTCACCTATATCCACAATAAGTAGTTAAGAGATACATACATGCACACACACAAATGTATGTATATTTGCAAAGTAGGATGTTTATATATATATATATATATATATATATATATATGTAAATTAGGATGTCAAAAACATTAAACATGGTGGCAAGGCATTAAAAAAAGCAACATAGTGTTGACAAAAACAGATAAATAGAGCATGGAATAGAACAGGGAGTTCAGAGTTCAGAGACAGATCCATGTATATATGGGAACTTTATAATACAGCACCACAAATCAATGGAAGAAGGATGGATTGCTTAGTAAAAGATGCTGGGGAAATTGGCTCATTGTAGAAAGGAAAATAAAACTGCATCCCTACCTAATTCTTGCATACAAACTAGATTAGATAGATATAAAAATAAATCCGGAGAGTTAATAGAAGAACGTGTAGAAGAATATCTTTGTGTCCTGCAGGCAGGGAAAGATTTCTAAAGAAAGACTTCAAAAGTTCATATAATAATAGATAATAGCTATGTTGCAGAAGAACCCTGATGGAAAGACGGACAAACTCTATGAACAGATCATTTATAGAACAAGGAAACTCGAAAGGCTAACAAACATATGAAGAGATGTTAAAAATCACACATTATTTAATGAAATTTAACTAGAACAATGACATAGCAATTGTGCCTATTAGACTGTCAAAAATGACGAAGCTGGATCATGTCAATTCATAGAAGAATGACACATGTCATTAGGAAAGAGGAGCCTTTGTGCTCTGTTGGAGGGAGTGTAGACCAGTACAGCCATATAGGAGAGCAATACTTAGTGAAACTATATAAACGCATACTCTATGACACAGCAATTCCTCTTCTGGGCATATATACCAAAAGTATTGCCTCACTGGTTTATAACTGGACACGTATGAGGTATTTACTGTAACACCTCTTGTGGTGGTGGGCGACTGGGGACAATGTGGTGCCCAGCTTTAGGAGAATGAAGACGTGAAAAGCAACGGGTGCACAGTGTGTGGTATTTTGCAAAGAGTACACATGCATAACAGCATAGATGGATCTTAAAATTAGTTCTGAGCAAAAAACAGAATAGGGAATGAGGTATGTAATCCAGTAACATTTACATACATGTATTTGAAATATATTAGGCTCAAGGCCATTTTATAAAAACATCTTTCTTAAAAACACATACAACAAAAGTTTACGAATTTAATGCATGAGAATGTTTGCCTATAGAAGATGGAAGAAAAGATGGGGGTAAAGGGAAATAAGTGAAAAAAATATACAAGTGACTGTGTTGGACATGGGCGCTGGTGGTATGTAATAAGCTGAGTGGTATGATTAATTCAAACCTCTCATCCGATGCCCATCTATCTATCCATGCTGTGCAGGCATGGGAATGGTTCGTTCACATGGGATGCTTGGGCCTGACCGTCTTCCCTACAGCCAGGATCCAAAGAAAGCAGGTGGGCCTCTCCTTTTAGGGGTTTGCTTGTCTCAATCAAGCAGGAATTCGAGCTGTTTCTAAGTAGTGAGTGGAAAGAAGCCCCTGCAGTGCCCTACTTTGGGCCAGGCAGGTGTGGCATGTGTAGGACCTGACAGCAACGGATAGTGATGCTCAGGCTTTCCTTTCCAATTTAGAATCACGTGGAATTGCATAGTTCACCATCTCTTGTTCCAGAACCCAGCATTTGCCCATCTTCACTAATTTCCACAACCTCAGAAACTGAAGCTTGTGGTAGAGTACACTCTCAATGCTTTCCTGAAAAGCCTCAGAGAGCAGCTCAGCCGGGCTGTGGGAGAGGATGGACAGGAGTAAAGGCAATAAAGAAAACTTCTCATTACCTATCTCTGGGTACCTCTGAAAATGATTGTCTTCGCTTAACCTCAAGGTCAAGACAACCTATTTTATAGTGTTCACTGTCTCTGAGGACAAGCTTTAGCGAGCAGCTTGTTTGCTTCTTATAGTATTAAAATAGACAATGAAATCTGCTTCTCAGAAGATCATTTCACCAAGTCCCTGATGCTCTGTGGGGAATATTTGTTTCCTCATTTATATTCATGTCTCTAAAAGACAAGTAGACCTTGGATGAAATTTCAGGCGACAGTAAATTATAAATAATGTATCCATATTTTTTCTCTTCCCTACTACTTGTGTTTAATTCCCCCCAGAGTCTTGTGCAAACACCAGAGACAAGAGGACAGGAAGCTATTAACATGATGGAAAGAATGAAATGGGCTTATGTTATACGGCAGGAATGCAACAAAGGGAGATATCTTGATCAAAGGAGTTTTTTGAGGTTTTGTGGGAGTCAATTTTTTACTTTTTTTTTTTTTCCTTCTCTCTCTTTTATTTTATTTTTTAACAACTCAGCTTTTCCCCAGACCATCAGGTAGGCATCTACTTGAAACAAGTCTCTTTCCTTGGCCTACCCAGAACAAGATGAGGGTTTGTCAGTGAACGGAGGCCACTTTGGGGCCCAGATTTAAGCTCTTTTGTTCCCTGAGATACGAAATAAACATGCTTAGAACCATCAGCTGAGATCAGCCTGTCCTAAGAATAGGATGCTGCTAAGTGGGAAGCTCAGGTACTGTCGGTGAAGTTGGAAGGGATGCTGGTTACTAGGACAAAATTAGCCTATAAATCCATCAGCCCTGGTTTGCCATCACACAGGATGCTCTGGTTTTCTCAGACCTCTCGCTAGGCAGGAGTGCTCCATGGGGTTCAAGCTGGCAGCCGATCAATCTTTGCAGTAAGTGAAGACACTTTACTTTTGTTTCTTACCCTTATTTCTTTCTCTCTATCTCTTACTCTCTCTCTTTTTTTCCTTTTAAGGATGACACGATCCTGCAGATGGAGCTTGCAGGGTGTGCTCTGGCTTTGGGTGTGTGAGGGGAGTAAGTACTGCTCATGATGGTGGGGAGAGGGTGGGTTGGGATGGGCTGAGCATCCGGGGAGGTTCAGAGAATGGCAGGATCAGACCTGAAGTGCTGCTGCCCCAACCACTCTGCCCAGAGGAAACCCAGTCTCAGGGGAGCTCAGAAGATATCCTGGGCAGACAGGGGTGTTCTGGATGAGAAACACCTGGGTGCCCATGTGCCTGAGGCCTCTTTTTCCCCATATTCCTCCTAAAGGGGTCTACGTCATGCTATCTGTCAAGTGAATTCCAGTCCTTTTTGATAACATCTCCATCCCCATACTTAGGAAGCTAGTATACTTGTCTTCTTTTTTAATAAAACTTGCTTTTTTGGTGGAAGAGTTGGAGGATGGGGGTAGAAAAGGAGAGACTACATGGCACAGACAATGAGGACTCATTAATATTGACATGCAAATGATGGTAGGATTTGCATAATTCACTCAGGAAATTTGCATGTGGGTGTCAGAAAGAGCCTGTGATTAGGACATTGGGCATCATACTCTTCTGGCTTAGCCCTTTGCGTGTGGCATCCCTTTGAGGGATCCTGAGAATCCTCTCCTCCTACAGCTTTGTTTCACCAGAAACCCCTCTTCTGTGCTCTGCAGCTGGGATTTAACTATTCCATTCAACGACCATTATGCCTGCTGTGTGCCAGGCTTTGTACAAGGTCATGTCACATGTCCCCAAACTCTGTGTCCTGCAGCTGTTTATTTCAATGGATTCTGATAAATCTCCAAGGCAAGGCCAGCAGGTTTTGGTATGCACCAGTGATTGAAATTTAAATTTGAGCTTTTTAGTAAAACTCTGCAAAAGCTACCAAACATGGACCTATCTTTGCCATATACCATGACAGCTGTAGTGGCAAGTCCTCTGGTTCCCCAAACTGCATGGAGCTACTCAGGCAGTAACTACACTGGTTGTATTGGCAAGAGGGCTCTTCATGTTCTCCTTTCTGAGGGATATTGGTTGTGCTGCAGGGGCTCAATGTCAGTTGCAGTCTCATAAAAACAAATACCTAAATACATTCTGAGGGTCCCCCTGTGCTATCCACCGAACAAAGCCACTACCCTGGGCTCCTTGCCAGATTTCCACGAATTGTCAACCCTCTGCTTATTGGATCTTGCTGAGCTCCCGGTTGGATTTGGGATTCTAGACTCAAACTGTGGCACACCTGTTCAGGGCAGCATCATCCAAGAGGGGCCAGTGGTTGGCATAGAAGCTGGCATATTTTAACAGCCTGAGTGGATCTGAACAAAGTACAGCTGCAAGATATTGCAGAAACCTCAGGCATATCGTCGTATTGCTCACAACCACTAGTTATGGTACTACCAGGGTGGGAATTGAAAGCTCATACTACATTGAGCAGGCACTGAAACCCATGCATTTGAGGAATGAGATGATTAGTTTAGACCTAATAAATATGCAAATTGGGGCTCTGTTTATGTTTCTGTCATCTGTATCCTGTTTAGGGGAAGAAAAATTTTAATTCAGTGAAAAGCTCCAACCCCTGGGTTTTGGGGTGGTAGCCTGGTTTGAGAAAGGAAACCCTAGAGGACCCCTTAATTAACCTGTGAATGTGCAGGGAAGGTCTTAAACAAGAAGAGGGTGATGCCTTCGTTCTGAGATAAGACACCTTTGAAGGGTCACGGAGGGTGAGCGTAATTGACTTCAGCCCCGTAAAAGAGATCAAGTGCCCTCTCAATTCCTCTTGGCAAGGACCCATCTTGGATTCGTGTCTTGGTTGTGTGACCAAGGTTTATTTTTATTTTTTAATTAAAACTCATTTTTCTGATTCATGTGCTCACGGTAGAGACTTTGCAAGATATTGAAAAGTGTAAAAAAGAAGGCAAAAGAGGACTTATTACCTCACTAACCTCAAGAACCACTGGTGAGATTTTGGTGTATTTGGTCCAGTGTCCAGTTTTGTCATTTAGAACAAGTCTTGTGGGGAGACACCTGAGTAGGAATGGGATACTTTCGGCCACCTCTCTCTGTGATGGGAGGATGGGCTCTGGGGTGTGGACAGGAACCCCGTCATCCTGGTGCTCTGAGATGGCAGGCAGAGGTATGACTGGTGATAAGAGACATGTCCACCCTTGCCCCACACTATGCTCAGTCCCACCCCCAGAATGTGGAGCAGAGAGAATACGAAGTCAGGACCAGGAAGTCCCTTGTTATAGTCTACAGAGTGCACCGTGGGAAGTGGCAGAAAGGCTTAATAGCACAGACCCCAGAGCCAGAACAATGGGGGTCAAATCCCAGCTCTACAAAGAGCTGTTGTGTCTTGGGTGAGTTACCCCACCTCTCTGTGTCCCAATTTCCTCATTGTAAATACGGACACTAGAACCTACTTCACAGGCTGTCATGAAGATTAAATTAGAGGGTACATGTAATGCAGTGAGAACAGTGCCTGTCAGATAGCCCTTGAAGGTCTGATATTAGTTTATTTCCTGTATACACATTAGAATACCCTTATCTCTTAAGGACATTTCCAGGATCTTCTGCTGATACTTAAATGAGGGGAGGCAGGATAAGCCCAGGACATAGAAGACCCTGGTTCAAATTCTGACTCAGCCACTTACTACCTTGTAAGTCATTTGAGTTCCATGCACCTGAGTTTCATCATCTGTGATGAAATGGGACTAATAAGGCCCTTCTCACTAGTTGTTATAAGGATGAGTTGAGACCACAGGAATGCCAAAGTGCTTTGTGTATGAAGAACTGTAGATTTAATATTGGGACTTTGCTACTGAGACTTCTACTAGGTGAGTCTGATTACAGGCAGCAGAGGACAGAAGGAGGGAAGGACAAACTCTGCTGGAAAACACCTGGGGAAAGTCTAAGTGGGAGTCTGCTGTCTGACTTGGTGCATTTAGTGGGTACAGGTGGACCAGGAATTTGCAGCTGCTGGTTCCTATGGTTGCCTGAGTAGTGAGAGGTTCCAGGCAGGGCCTTGGAATTGGGGAAGGTAGGAGTGAAGGAAATATTTATTTTCCTTTGCAGGAAGAGGCAGTTGAGTTTCTGTGATGGGCTCCTTTCTGGCCAAGTCTTAGCAGAGGCTGCCAAGGAGCCAAATGCCATGCGGGGAAGGAGAGGCATCCAGGTGGCCGTCAATGTCTCACCTGTGCTGAAGGCAGTGGAGGTGACACCACTCCGCTCAGTGTCCTGGGCTGCCTGCAGGAGCACTGTGTAGTCTGTACTCTCAGACAGGCCCTCCAGTCGTATCCACGTGTCCTCCGCATCCACAATCAGCTCCTGCAGGATGAGCCCGGGGGAGGGGGATGGAAGAGGTACTAGCTTGTCATGGAGAGAAGCAAGGAAGGGAGGTCCAGACCCCCCACGGTCAGTATTGCAATGGCCATTTTTGTCCTTTCCATCCCAGATTATGTAGGGAGGAAACCATTCCAATAAGCAGAGAGAGCAGCTCCCCATGTGAGATTGAGGCCAGCAGCATTCTCATGTTTGCATGTGGGGATAAACTTGGGCCCTGGATTATTGAACCCAAGGGTTTGCGGATTGCACTGGGCCTCCTGGAGGCCTGAGGAATCAGATCGTAGGTTCCCTTCTTCCATGTCCAACAGAGTAGCTCTACTTAAATGTATTCTGTGTATTTGGCTTCTGAGTATGATTTCACTTTAAAAAAGGATTCCACTGGTAACAGAAGTTTGATAAGCAGTGCTCTAGGTAGACTGTTTCAACTGCTCACCTGAAACTGAAATTTGGGAGTTCCCTTCGTGGCTTAGCAGTTAACTACCCCACTAGTATCCATGAGGATGCGGGTTTGATCCCTGGCCTCGCTCAGTGGGTTAAGGATCCTGAATTGCTGTGAGTTATGGTGTAGGTTGCAGATGCGGCTCAGATGCCATGCTGCTGTGGCTGTGGTGTAGGCCAGCAGCTGTAGCTCAAATTCATCCCCTAGCCTGGGAACTTCCATTTGCCTCAGGTGCCCTAAAAAGCAAAAAACAAAAAACAAAACAAAACGGAACTGAAATTTGTCATCTCTTTACTGTGGGCTATTTATTTAGTGATAGACTTTATAATGCTTATCCTGAGGCCTACAGGCCTGTCAAATTTGGTATCCAGCTTATGTTTTGTTGGTCCTGCTAGTGACAATTCATTCCAACAGCATGTACTTATATTGGCTTGGGAGTTGGTACATCACTGTATTTGTTGCATCACATAACTGAGTGGAGGTGCAAGGTAGATGCCCCATAAGTTGGAGAAGAAACTGAGGCTCAGGGAGGTTTAGTGCTTTGCCTCGATTTGAGTAGAGAGTAACAGTGGAGGCAGGACTCGCATCCAGATCTCTGTCTTGCGTTCAAGGGCTCTTTCCTCAACAGCATGCCATGCATCCATAATGGCAAGCCTAGTTTGTTCCCCACGGGTTGCTTGACAAAAAAAAAAAAAAAAAAAAATGGTCTTTCCTTTTTCCAGAAAATCTCACCTTGCGACTTCCATCAGTGGATTTGTAGGTCAAGACGTAGTTCTCAATCTCTGCTCTGGGAGGCTGCCAGGAGATCAGGGCACTTTGTCTGGTGACTTCACTGGCTGTCAGATTTGCAGGAGCGTCCAGGACTGCAAAGAGGAGAAAACGCCAGGAGTGCCTGCCCCTCCCATTCCCCACTCTTTGATTCCTGCCATGTGGATCAATATGTCCACCTGTGAGGTCTCTGGGCTGCTCCTGTGCTGACCCCACTTCTAGTCTGGACAAGAACATACAGGGCACTCCTGGATCAGGAGATAATCATTCCATGTCATGATCATTCTTGCAGCTGTTCCCCTCTTCCCTCACCTGGCCCGCTGGGCCTAGATGTGACAGCTTCCAATCTGACCCTCTGGGTCTGAAATCATGACCTTGTTAAACCCGCATGTCTGTGAGTTCATTCTTGAACTTAAAACATTCCCACATCTATGCTTTTTTTTTGTACTGTTCTCCAGGCCATGACTGCACCCAGCAACTCTCTCCCCTATATCAAGCCCTTAAATATCCATCAGACTTTTCTGGACCAGATGCATTCCCAGCACTGGCCTCTTTTGCCCTGTTTCTACTGCTGTCAGCCAGACCAAGAAGAGAGAGCTACAACTCACTTTCATTGGCACTTGGGCCACAGTTAACTAAAATAAGAACAGCTCATAGCTGCACTGTCCAAAGCCTATAGGCTGTAATCTAGTCCAGGTCATGGAAACTGGTCATTTTCAGGATCCACAAAAGCCTCCCAGGATGCAGGATACGTAGCTGAGGATATACTCACGAGTAGAGAAGTTGGTGCTGATAGTGCCACTGGTGAGAGGCCCACTGGCAGCATACATAGTGACGGTGTAGTGGGTCCTAGGAAGCAGGTCAACGAGCTGGAACTCCTCACTGTCTCCATCAACCAGGATGGTCTCTCCAGCAACTGAAATCAATGGATACAGATAAGGATGGAATAAGGCTATTCAATTCAGGAAAGATGTATCAGATCCAAAGGCATTTCCTAAAGATACAATATTAGGGAATTTTGGAAAAATGCTTTTTATTTATTTTTTGACTACACCGTCAACATGTGGAAATTCCTGGGCCAGAGACTGAACCTGAGCCACAGCAGCAACCGGAACAACTGCAGTGACAACACTGGATCCTTAACCCACTGCACCACAGGGAACTCCTGCCAAAAAAAATCTTTCAGAGGTTATTTAGCTTAGCATTTTATTCCATACAAAGATCTCTTCTCACCTTGTTTTGCATCTTAATTGAAAAAAGTATTCCTTATTTGGAGGCCAAATTGTCTTTGTGTAATTTCTATTCAGGTCTCTGGAGTTACAAGAATAAACCAGATCCTTTGTCTACATGACACGTTCCTGCCCCCACCTCCTAATCATGTCTTTTTTCTTCTAGACTGAGAAAACTCAACCCTCAACCCCCATTACGTATGTGATGATTCTAACACTGTCACAATCCTGGGTGCCTTTCTTTAAACAAGTAACAATTTATCAGTATCCCTGCTTAAATGCAAACTTAGAGGAGAACTGAGAACAATAATTGAGATGTACTGACAAGGAAAGAAACAGGGTCAATTTCTGCTTCTGTTTGTGCCAATTATGTATATTAATCCTTTGGGTTTTGAGACAGTCATGGGGTATTGTTATCACATGCTGGATTATTACTAATCAAAGATCTTATTTATAATCCCCTCCCCAACCTAGCCTTGTGTAGTTGATTTTCGTTGGGTTTTTTTGCACCCGTGGGAGGAAGTTTGCTTTCATTTCTACTGCATTTTGCCTCATTGACTGGGTTTGGGGCCACTGTTTCAGTTCATTAAAATATATCTGAATTTGGATTCTGTTGATCACAGTTTTGTTTTATACACAAGTTTGGTATTCATGTCTTCTCAGTATTCATTCAAGCTGTTGATAAAACTGTTCATTAGATCAAGGCCAGCCCTCTTATTGTGTCTTGAGAATTATCCTGAGTTAGTCAGCATTTAACAGAATTTACTAGGCATTTCTCCAAACCATGGAAAGGCTGAGGTTTCACGTTTTTTTTTTGTGCTCTAAAGGCACAGAAAGGCATGCAAACAGGTTAAAATGTAAAATAGCCCTTTGGAAGCGCTCACATAATGCCTCTATCTTTTTTAATAGCCTCTTTTGCAACACGCTGCCAATAGTCAAATCTCCAGCCACATCAACTATGACACTTCCTTAAACTCCCCGAGCTCTCTCCAAATGCTCACAGGCTGCTCTTTTTCTTGGAATTCCTTTCTTCCCCTATTCTCTTTTTCAATAACTGTATCTAAGATCTGCCTTCTTTCTTCCCCAAGGTGTTTTGCGGTTGCCCATATCATGACAGTGCCCACATCGAGTTGTAACTGTTTACTTGTCTGCATCATCACCAGGAATGACTTCTGTGAAGACAAGAACTCATGTTTTGTCTCTGAATCTTTAGAGCCTTAGAGAGGGCTTGGCACATGGAAAGGCATTAAAAGTGTTGAATGAAAGGAAATTAGATTGGATCTGAGCTGCAGCCATGACCTGTGCCACAGCTGTGGCAATGCCAGACCTTCATCTGTTGTGCTGGGCTGGGGATCAAACCCGCACCCCAGCAGTAATACCAGCTGCTGCAGAGACAATGCCATATCTGTGAGCAGGTGCATCTAACTGCCTTAAGGGAACAATGAGAGCTTTGACAGAGGGAAATTGTTAAAACCAAGTCTTGAAAGAGGGGTTTTTCAGGCAGACAGGTGGGGAGAGCATTTCCTGGTAAAGAACATGTACAAATGCATGGTGGTTTGAGGAGGCAGGTGAGAGTTAAGAAATGCCGGATCACACTGTATAAGGAGGGATGGTAGGAGTTGAAGTGGCTTGTTCATGCACACAGTGGGTCAGGATGTATCCATAATAATGATATTTATTCTCCTAGGAAGGTTATTCTGTGAGCTTTGTTAACTCCAAATATGATCCACCATCTCAGTGATTAGTGGGTCTTTCTAATGCTGTGCTGAGATACTAATATGTGCTAGCAGATTTGCCTATTTAAAAAAAGGACATAAAGTGGCTTTCATAAAACTCATTCTTTATGAACCTGTGCTGGTATGTAGTAATCACTCATTGTTTTCCAAGTTATTTAATAGTCTGTTTTGGTTTTTAATGTCCCAAGCTTTGACAATCAGTTGACTTTGCAGCTTACGGAACTGGCTTCGTCTGTCATTTTCGAAAATTACAACATATGTCTGCCTTCTGTCTTCTGGCATCTTTGTTCTCTAGATTCCTGACTATAACCCATAATATTCTGTGCGCACATGTATAATTTAGGCAGGGGAAGAATTTTCCTAGGCCTAGACACTTGTACTACTCAACACTATTTTGCTTTGGGCTTCTCTATTCCACTTTTGCAAACAGCATTAAGGTGAACAAGTATCGTGAAGAGAAAGTTGAAACTCAAGATTTCATGGTGGCTCAACCTTTTGGCTTAGATATAGGTAGAGAAGACGAAAGCAGCAGGAAGGCTTAATAATAGTTCTGAATCCTTTGTCACCTGTTATCTTAGATTATGTATTTCAAACATGGTCCTTTATCTAGAAAAGTCAGTTTTGTTGCCCATAGCACTTTGGGGGCAAGTTCAGCTCAATTCAGAGTTTTGTCTTTCAAGTGCTATGTCTGCCTGTGATTTCCTTTGGTTACATACCTTTCTTTATCTTTTAGATTCAGCTTTCTCAATGCCCATGGTTGATAACAGTTCACAGAATTTGGGGGATATCTTGAGGGCTTTATGATGAAATTAAAGCAGGAAAATTTCTAATTTTCTCTCAGACTGATAAAGTGTTTTGTTTTTTCACTCTCATACTATTCTTCAGCCCTAGTCCCCACCATTCCCACCTGCCTAATGCATAGACCTGCAGACACCCACCTGCAAAGTGAGTGAGAACAATAACGTAGTTCTCCACTATGCCCACTGGCGCCCTCCAATGCAACAGGGCTTCTGTTGGAGTGATGTTGGTAGCGGTCAGATCCACAGGATTGTCCATGGCTGAAACAGGATAGGAAAATATCAGGTAAAGGTAAGAGGAATGGCAGGATGGAAGTGCAGTGAACTATCTCCTATAGTTTTACCCATAATGCATGTCCGCTGGTGTGTTGTACAAAATAACCAAGTGAGAGAAGACCTCTTCCTTTCCCTGCTTCTGATTCCATCTACCCCTTCCTCTCCTCCTGTTCCTCCTCCCCTCAAATACCCAGTGCTCCCTGATTGTGCTCAGCTCTTCCTTTAAATTCATTCACTAACTTCTTATGTGGAGCGTACTATCACGTCTTATGGAGGAGCCCAAGGTATGGCTATTGTGTTTCAGACATTTAAACCCAGATGGAGAAACTAAGAACATACAGAAACTGTGATATTTCATTAGTTAGTGAGAGAATATGCTTGCCAGGCCTTTTGTCCTTTCTTACATATAAGGGGTATTCCTTGTGGTACAGTCTCTGTTGATGAACTTCCGGGAGTGTGGGGGGAGTTCCATGATGTCAGGAAGTAACCCCAGCACCTGGAACTTCGAAGGGACTCCGTTAACATGGGTGGGATAAAGAATGTGCCTCAGGTTGCCTTTAAAGTCAGATATGATTATTGAATTCTTGCTTTGCTACTCAGGAGGCTGATCCATCCTGAGTCCTGGGGATCCCTTTTTGTGGCATAGAGGTCAAGAGCCAGGAGTGCTTGTGGAGGAACAGAGTCTGCTTCTCAGAGTACCACGTCTGCATTCTCATTTGCCTAAGCTCTATGCCTAAGCTCATCTCCCTTCCAGAAAGTTGGGATTTATTTTAGAAATTCATGCTATTACAATAATTTAGGCATCAGTTCAACCAGCGTGTCATATAATTTACTTTGGGGGACCAAGATGTGCTGTTGGTCTGTACTCTTGTTCTCTAACTGAAGGTTTTTATCACTAGCCTATGTCCTTCATTTCAAAGAAACAACCATAAATTGTGCTTACAGTTTTAACATCTGATTTGTATCCATAATCAGTGCCTTGAACGAGGTCTTCACATGTAACCTCATGAAAAGAAACAAAGCATGACAATGGGAGAAAAAATTTATATATACATGTATATATAACTGGGTTCCCATGCTGTACAGTGGAAAAAAAAATTGTGTTGGGGGAAATAACAATAAAAAAAAATTAAAAAAATTGGGCACCAAGTCTCAGGACATTTAAAGAAAAAAGAAGAAGAAAAGTCTTATGAGACTATGGTTAACTTGACTTCTCTAAGATCAGCCATGAGACCCCGAGGAGTACTCATTTTCAAAAGTTAAAAAATCATAGCCCTCACATTAAAACAGCAATAAAAAACAACAGCAAAACAAGACATTTACTTCTATGAGCAATCTGGTTATGGGGAGTTTCCAAAATAACTCTTCCTGCACTTGAAGGAAGGAAGGGTGAGTTGGTACACTATTGAAATTCTGCTTTAGACATGCTTGCCTCTGTGCCCCAAAAGCCAAAGAATGAGTTTTCATTTGAGTTGCTGTTCTCTTTTACCTTAGGGGTAGGAGGCTCTTGAAATCCATTTTATTGTCCTCACTGAGAAAACCCTAATTTCTTTACCATGAATTTCTAAGACTTTAAGGGACATACCGGCTGGCTTCTTTTAACTCACTGGGTATCATTTCAGGTTCATATCTGCTGATATTTCTATGGTCATAGATAACTTGATAGAAAGGGGAAGACTGAACCAAAAATATGGCTACATTATCTGTAGTCATAGGCATAGAAGGAGATTAGGCAAGGTGAGAGCATCCTGTGTGTAGTTTTTAGAGGAATAGTTTTATTTCTGAATTTTTGCAGCAATGTTTCTTTAGCCATGGCCTTAGAGATGCTCTTTCTGGGCTTGTGAGAGCATCTACAAAAGCAGTGAGGAATTCCCAATTACATTGCCCTCATGCAGGAAACACCACTCTCTGAGGAAAGTAAGCAACCTCAGGAAATCCAGGCGTTCTCTCTCAATTAGCAAGCTGGATGTTTTCCTCTGTGCTATAGGAACAATAGCTTTACTGAGAGGTAGGTCTGGGGGTTGGGAACAGAAAATGTTGGCTTTCCCCTCTCGTGACTTCTACAGCAAATCTCTCCTAGTTCTGCATGATGGGCCGACTGAGGGGTCAGAGAAGGAGGGCAGTGGAGCTGCTGCAGGAGCCCTATCCTCAGGCCCATCTAAGGGGCTCATTTTCTAGAGGAAAGCGCTGATGTAGCTCTTGGGTAGTTTCTAGTCATATGGGATGAGGAGTTTCATGACTCCGAGGATTGTTCCTGGAATAACTACATACTTTTTCCTCTAAGGTAAAATTAGATGGGATGCATCAGATGTCTGCTCTGGAATTCACTTCTGTCATGAGTCTTTGAAAGGTCACTTTTCGTATTGGAAATTCCATGAAAATTTATGAGCTAAACCAGTAAAACTCTTAAAGGGTGACTCTCTAAACTGGAATTACAGAAGAATGTCAAAGGGGAGACAATTGCTGACTGCTTTGCATAACGGTGTGAGTCAGTGTGATCCCAGGAGTGGAGCCTGGTATCCTGGAACCACTGTCATGTGCATTAGCCGGAATAACTTCAATTTTGCCTCTTCTGTTGGTCACAGGTCCTCAGCCAGGGTGCTGACTTGGGCTGTGACAGGGAGACATGCCCACCTGTGTGCACGAGGGTGCAGATGCGCTCACTCTCCTCCCTGCCCCGCACGCTGTTGAGGCTGATTTCATATTCGGTAGCTGGGTACAGCTTGGTGATGGTGAATTCTGTCACTGTGTTGGGCACCACTGAGCTGTCCAGGCGTCCCACTAAGAGCAGAAGCCAGAGTTAAAGTTCAGTCGCTCCCGCATTGACGCCACTCATCGTACAGTCTACATAGGAACTCCTGGTGGCGCTTGGTCTTGAAGCCCTGATGGGTGCAATGCTCAGCACCCAGTGGGGGGAGGGGTGGCCTGGAAATGTTGGATGTTGAACAGACCTTGCATGCTGATCCCACTCCCTCCTTTTATAGGTTCCCAGGAACAAAGAGAAAAACCATTATTTTAAAAGTGGTTTTCTAACAAGCTGGTCCTAAAGCAGTATAGAGGGCATGACTGCCAAGAGTGGTCCATGCAGCCCAGAGACAGGGTAGTCTGGCAAATTCTCTCACCCCCTCACTGGCAGCGAGTGTACCCTCCACTTCATTAACAATTCCACATGCACCAGCAAGAACTGGCAGGATGCAGGTGAGGTCTGGGCCAACTTCTTCTGACTCATAACTTGGCTGGAATGGCAGTAATGAGGCCACTGTCACTGTGCTTCCCTTCAAGGCTCCATCTGACTCTGAGGTATCTTTAGGTGTGCCCTGGGGGTTTTAGGCTTGGGCTTTAATCCTTAGAAAAGTGCATGTCACCCTAGCTCTTGGCAGATTCTTTTAGAGTTCCTTGTTTCTCACTACACTGTCTGGATAATGGTGACCAAGTACCATGCTTCACTCTACTGGTGAAGGGCCTGCTTTCTGAGTAACTGTATCAACCCACTCTCATTCTGATGGAGCATGCTACAGAGAGGGGGGAAGATGCCTGCAGCGGGGTGAGATCTTCTGGGCTATTCTAGTTCTCCCATAATAATCTTCATCCAGCTGCAGTAGTGAAATCAATAAACTTTATTACCTTGTGTTGGCCGATACGATACTCGATAGTAATCAAAAGATGCAACAGGAGGACTCCAGGAGACCATAACTGAGTCCTTGGTCACATTGCTAATTGTGATGTCTTTGGGTGGATCGATTCCTACGAGGACCCAGGTGGTCATGGGAGAAAGAGAGAAAAGCACAGTGTGAAAAAGAAATCCTACTTTTGGTTTTATGTGGACCAAGAGCTAATGGTACCCCAGAGGCAGGCAATAATTTACTTTATCCTAGGGCATTCTTAAAACCATGATCAGGGTGAAGTCTCACCTGAAACCTCATAGGTATGGCCAGAGCCATGCTCCTGGAGAATATTTTAACAACATGAAGTCAAGCTGTCAAGGTCTGTGCCTGTGCAGCAACCATTTCCTATCTGAAGGCCAATTGGGGAATTTCCTTTAAGTTTGTATGTTTTGTTTTGAACTGGGAGTCATGGTCATTTTCTCCAGGGCAACTTCTCTTAGACAAACCCAACTCTGCCTCTATGTCTTATTTTATTTTATTTATTTATTTTTTATCAACTACCTTTTGTTCAATTTAGAAAAATTGCTATTGACTGTGGAGGGATTTCAGAGCACAAGTCCAGAACGAATCCACTTTCCTAAATTGTATTGTATTTATGCTGTATTTTTGGTTTTGACTACTGGAAGATTGCAGGGGCAAAACCAGCTGAGTGTTTAATCCACTTGTTCAGTTTGTGAGTTCTTGGGAGGATGTAGGAAACCACCCAAACACACATGTCCTCATCCACATGCACACTCATATTTGTGATTGTATTTGAGGAGGATGAGATGCGAGCGAGCCAGTTCATCTCAGAGTACCTGTGTTTTCCAAACGACATGCAGATCAACCCCATTCTCAGAGTATCAGCTTTCTATGTGTTTGCATGTTAGTCCCATAGGATTCTGAAGAAGCATCATTCATATCAGCGGACTTACTGGGCTGCTAAGAGATGGCTCTCCAGAACAGGAACAGATGTCTCCTCATTGTAGAAGGGTTTCCTCTTGGAGACTAGCTCTCTCTAGGACCTTCTCCTAAGTTGGTAGCGGGAGGACCTCTGGACCAATGCACTCAAGCCCTGGCCTCCTCAAGACATTGAACCATCCTGCCTCCTTTAGAAGCTTCCTGTCTTATACATTTTGTGAAGCCCTGGAAGAGGTGGCTCTTTCAGAACAACTCATGGACCCTCACTAGACAAACGAGATAATCTCCTACTTCTACGGCTTTCTCTTTGTAAGTCATTGACTTGTCAAAGGTAACTGTGAGAACCCCCTTCATCACTGGCCATGAAGTCCTGCAGCCTCACCTGTGGTGATGGAGCCCACGATGGGCTCAGAAGTCACTGTGCCATGGACGGCCACCAGGTTCACAATGTACTCGGTGGCTGGCTGCAGGTCCGTCAGGACAGCATGCCTCTTGGTGGCATCCAGGGAGACCTCCATCATCTCTTCCTCTTCATCCCGGGGACTGTAGTTCAGAATGAGTCTGTCTGCTGGAGGGGATGGGTCGCTCCAGGTGATGTTCACACTGGAGGAGGTCACGTGAGAAAAGTGCAAATGGGAGATGGGGCGGAAGCCTGCAAAGCAGAGGACATGGATGGTTCTTAAATACCGGTGAGGTGGTGAGGCCACTGGAGTAGAAGTGCCATCTGACTGAAGAGATCTGCTTTCCTGGTTAGTAAGGACTACACCTTCACCTGATGACCCAGAGTTCCCACATCCTCACTCCTGTCCTGTCCACCCTCCTTTCTTCAAGCCACACACTGAAAAATGAACACTCTCAACAGTGTAAAACTGGCATTATCTCTTTGAGTTATTCATAATACTGATCTAGGATCTAAAGCCTCTATCCTGGAAGGAATTTAACATGATCCCATGGATCCTCTGAATACCCACTGGTTTAGTGCAGGCAGAGAAAGATGAACTGAAGCAACCACTATGTCCAGCCTATAGGAAACCAGACCCCAAATTTCAGGCATGTAGGTAGCCTTGTTCATCTCTCCCTTTCCTTCCAACCATTACCTCTTGAGGTATTTATTAGTTTCTCTTATAGCTCTTCTTTCTCTATCTACATTCTTCCTTTCTCTAAAGCAAATGGGGCTTTGGAAGAGTGAGTTTCCCTGATGACTTTCTCACACTAAGATCTGTCAATCCCTGGATGCAGCTGAGATTTCTGCTGCTCTGGCACCTGTGAAGGCATCCACAGTGGACTCCAAGCTCTGCTGCCGACCCCTCTCCGCTGTGATTGAAATGATGTACTCTGCCCCGGGCTCTAGGTCTGTCAGTGTATATGAGGTCCTGTCCTTGGGCACGGTGACTTCCGAGGCGATCCCAGAGGATGGGGTAAAGGTGATTCTGTAGTGGTCAATGGGGCCACTGGCCTTGGTCCAGATGAGGGAGATGGAGGTTTCTGAGGAGGCTGTTACCATGAGGTCTCGAGGGCTGTCAAGTTCTGTGGATCAACATAAGTGGTCTCTTTTACATAAGTTTCACACAAGGGCCAGTATTTATTGGAATTGGACTCCCTGTGGATTTCTAAGCTATCAGCAGGTCTGCTGACTATGAAGACTGGCTTCTCATTGCTGACCTCACACTTTGTTAAGCACCTTCCCTTTGAAAGTTGGCCAGGGGCTTGGCATATAGATGAATAATCTACAGAAAAGCATCAGTAAACTCCAATGCCACTAGAATACATGCATCTTTGGGATAAAGCTGGCTGCTGATTTTTAAGCTCTCCACATTCATTTTCTCCAAGCCTTTCTCAATGAGCCAACCAGGGCGAAACAGGAGCCACCATCAAGTAGAGATATGCTGTTCCTGGCAACCATAGCTACCTCTGTTCCTGATGCCATTTTGACTGACCTGGCCATGGGTGTGCAGGCAATAAGCCCTGAGGACTCCTGGGGCCCCATGTCCACATAGCTCTCTAAGAGGTTGTCTATTCTGAATAGCCCTGGGATGGAGATGGGTTCAAAATCCCCAGCCCAGCCCAGGCTGCTTGTACCTAGGGTACTTAAAGTGATTTTGGAATGTGCCCAGGATTTAGATGAAAAACTGCTAGATCCAGAATAGCAAGGGTCTCAGTGGGTTTTTCCATTGCCCTTAGACTGAATGGGTTGCTTCTAAGTCTAGACCTTTACCCTGTGGCCTTTCTGAGGGCTTCTGTCCTACATGGTGAGGAGTGCCACATTTTGCCTGCTGTTGGGTGCTCTAGAAGGTCTTGCTACGACACCAGCCTATATGGGATTTTCCACCTCTGCTCTGTACAGCTGTGGGCAGCCTTTCAGACCAGGGCGACCATGCACAGATCTGTGGGGAAGAGGGTGGGACCCCATCCCGCATGTCAGATATCAGAGGTTAGGCACGGGGACCCCGAGAGCTGAAGAAAGATGTTCCTAGGCTGATAATAGTCACATGGGCACCTGGTCACTAGGGACCTTGCCTTCTGACCAATCCTTGCCTCCTTCCACACAAGCCCTCCTACTCACCCGTCCTGGCATTCATGGTGGCTGGTACACTTTGCTGTGAGCTCATGACGGCAGATATTCCAACTCCATACTCAGTGCCAGGCACCAGATCTATTGGTAGATGCAGAAAAAAATGTTATTCCATGTGTGTTGGGGGTGGAGAGGCTGAATGGAGGGAAGCGGATGACCTCAGGCCCTTGTTCAGATCTTGTGTTTAATCCTTCCTGAATCCCCCTCATAATTTTACCTATTAGGAAATCCCAGTTTTGCCACTTAGGAAATCCATATCAAGTCAACAGGATGAACCGGTCAGTGCAGAGCTTCCTTCTTGCTGCTGGTCTCCTTGGAGGGCATTGAAGCTGCCCTTGTCAGTGACCTTCAGAATATGCTCTCCTGTGGAAGGTTTCCTCGAGTCTCAGGTTGGCTATAACTGGTGAAGGGATTTCTTGCTTACATTGTGAATTGGGGGAATTGTAATTGAAAAGGACTGTGTGGACAAAAGCCTTTAAAGTATTTGTGGACATTGTGGATAAAGACTGAGCTGCACCTTTTATAGATAGGGACTGGGGCCATATAGAGACTCTTGCATCCCTTCTGGGTAGCAACTGTGGATGGACTCTCTTGCCGAGCACAGGGCTGTCAGGCCTTTAATGCAGGGCCATGCAGAAGTCCTATTGCTCTGGGCTCCCTACCAAGGTCTGTAATGCTGGCCCCAGGGTACTTAAAGCTATAGAGTCATTGTTAAGATGACTTATGGGGGACTACGAAAAAAAAATGGAAAAACTGTTCAACTACAGAATATAAGCCTCTCTGGGGAAATGCTTTAGGGTTCGATACAGAGGATCGCTGGGAGCCTCCCAGAATGCCTGGAATTATCTGAGGTCTCCCTACCCTTTCCTACCACCATTTTCAGATTAACTGGTTTGACTGGTATATTAATTTCATATTGCTGATGCAAAAAACGGCTCTATAACCTAGAGGCTCAAAACAACACACTTCTGTGATGTTACAGTTCAGGAGGTCTGAAGTCTAAAGTAATTCAGCAGGGCTGCATTCCTTCTGGAGGTTCTAGGATAGAATTTGTTTCTATGCCTTTTCCATCTTCTAAAGTTGCCCTCATGCATTGGGTAATGACCCCTTAATCCTTCTTCAAAGCCAGCAGCATAACAGTTTCAAATCTGGTTTTCTGTCTGTGCTCTGCTTCCATGGTCCCATCTTCTACTGTGACTTTAGTCTCCCTGCATCCCTCTTATAAGGACCTATAAGGACCCTCATGATGACATTAGCCCCACCTAGATCATTCAGGATAACCTCTCTATTTTAAGATCCTTAATCACATCTACAATTTCCTTTTTGCCATGTAAGATGGCATAGTCACACGTTCCAGGGATTAGAATGTGAACATCTTCGTGGGTCATTATTCTAGCATCAAACTAGCGTCAACCTCACCCTCACTTATTAGGTCTGGGATTGTAGGAAGATGCAACAAGATGAAACCACACCTGTGGGGCCCCTCACTGTCAGCTTGATTTCTTCTGGGAGGTTCTTTTTGGGGCCGTGTGTGGACTCAACAGAAGCAAGGCTGATGATCATGCTATTCTGCACATATATGAGATGTGTTCTTTTCGAAGTACCAGAATGGAATTTCATCAAGAAATGTGTGTGTGGGGGGGTGTCTTTTCACCATCTTCCCTTCATTTCATCCCTTCTCCAGAACAGCTGCTGTGATTTCCCCAGGATCTCTGAGGTAATAGGAAAGGCATCAGGCAGCATTTCCTCTACAAATGGCTTAGTTTAAGGAAGGTGAACTCTGTGTGGCAGCCAGAGGGCCCTGCCCCCTCCTCAAGATGGCTTTGGTCCAGCCTGTGCAATGCATCCCCCATGCTTGAGTATGGCAGCACCCACCAGGCCTTACTGACCAAGCCTTCCTGAAGGTATATGTTACCATTAGCCCTCTTTCCCCCTTCTCAGACCATCTCCCTTCATTCCCTAACCTTTAGTTCCTCCTTTCTCTAAAGTGTCAGCGCTGGTGGAGGTGACTTTGACTTTGAGGTCTTCCATACTAAATGTGCTGATGTGTATTAAGTACAGTGCCTGGCCCATCATGATGGGAGCCAGTGTTATTACTACCTTGCCCAGAGAACTATGGCAGGATTTTGAGTCCTTTGTCGGTGAGCCCCAGGCAGGTACAGGTTGGTCCTCAGCATACCTGTTGTCAGTTTGCTGAAGCATAGCCTGGTGGCTCTGATGAACCAGTGATTCAGGGCATCCTGGCGTCAGTGGGACCTACCCCTGGCTGGGCGGAGCACTTGCCGCTAGATTGAGTTGGGCGGCTGCCACGCCCCCAGATCCGTTGGAAGCACACATTTATCTCCTTCAGTATGTCAGGCGAGTCCCAGGTACATCCTTGGTTGGAGAAATTAGATTACCTTTGGGACACAAACTACTTTTCTCAGACAACTGATGGAGACCTTCAATTGCCTGTAATGAAGTAGAAATTCTCCGACGTAGACAGAGGGTGACAGATTGAAGGAAGAAGACAGAAATTATATGTTGCCAAACAGATCTAACATGTAACGTTTTCATCCCAGTTTCTTATTTATGAAGCTTAAATGAAATGTTCAATAATTTACAATGGAAGCATCTTCTCCCAGAAAACTGCAGAGTGGAATTTAAAGTACTCTCTTCCCAGGCTTTCTGTCTAGGGGATGGGGAAGGGGGACTAGCTTATAGGTTCCTGCCTGCTGCTTTCTTTTGATTTTCAGCAGCTTTCTTTCTGTGCTACAAGTGAATTGTTGCTGTTTGCCAGCAGGTACAATGCACTTCTGCTAGAAAAGAAAATGCATATCCGAGGCATATCCACTATACTTATATATGAGCACACGGAGGACTCCTAGGGGTTTCTCACTTTTTAAAGACCCCATTGCTCTCTGTCAATGCTCCTTTTATCTTTCCATCCAGCTCCTGCAAGTGCCAGCATATGAGTGGCTCTGTTCTCTTTCTTAACAATAGCTCAGAAAAGTTGTCCCATAGGAAACCACCACTCTCCATCCCTTATAGAACTTCCTTTGTTCAGCTTGGAGGGTGACACCTTCCGCAACTCTCTCACCAGATACCCATTCTTCTTCGAACTCCCTCACAGTTCATTCACTCAGCAAACATTACTGAGGGCTTTCTTTGTGCCAGGCAAAAGGCTGTGTTCTGGGGATACCAGGGTGAGCTGAATGGACCCACCCTTGCCCTTAATGAAATAAGAGATCTGTAACTGGAGAAGGAAATTAATCCCTTATTGAGCACCCATAACATGCCAAGAACTGAGCTGCATGCAATAGGTAATCTAGAAGAATAATGAAGAAGAGAGTAAAGCAAGGAGGGATAAAAATCAAAAGAGAATTTTGAGTGTCTGAGGGCCAAAAGGACAATTATCAACTATAGTTTTTTAGAGATTCATACACATTATCTTATTTTCCCCTGCAACTCTGCCAGGAGGGCATTACTTACGAGTAAACAGAGGATTCAAGAGGTCCATTTCTTGACCAAGTTTGCAAAATTAATATACATTAAAACTAGGTTTGGAACCCAAGTTCATTGTTCTCTCTGACATGTCATAGCATGGTCCCTGACCCTAAGAGTCTTACAGGCTCGTGGAAGGAAGTGGAGTAAGCAAATTGGAATTTGAAGGCCACTTGATACTACACCAAGGGCTGCTAACTCAGAAATCCATTTCAGAAGGGGGATGAGCTCAGCATCAGCGTGGGCTGGAGTAGCCAGAGAGGGCTTTCCAGAGAAGGGACTTGAATGGAACCTTGCACGCTATCCAAGATGAGGGAAGGTTGAGGGAGAGGGATGTGGAATTCTCCGGCAGGCAGGATGGGGCATGGTGAGCAGGAAGAGATTAATTAGAGCTAGAGCCAGGGGACCTGGCAAGTTCTCACCTGCATTGCAAGGACTGTGGGCGGGTAGCAAAGGCAGAGTGACTCACTTCCCTCTTTTTAGGAGACCTATTCTTCAGCCTTCCTGCTGTTAGCAGGAAAGCAGTGGGGAGAAGGAGGCCCAAGAAACAGAGATTATTGTGCCAGAAAAAAAAAACATGAATAAGACATCTGGTGTCTGCAGGCTTCCTTGGGTTCAGGTGGACATGCAGAAATAGGGATCCTTTCCATCTCTAAATCCCTGGGCTCATCTCCAGAATATCTGTCAAGTTCAAATCTATCAAACTGGGTGCAGGATTTGGTTGGCTCGAGTGCATTTGGCAGACATCTGCCTTTCAAGTTTGCAGTCAATCTCTTAGTTTTCATAGCAATTATATTATACTGTTATTGTTTTCTTGTTGGTCTCCTCACTAGACTCTTAGGTCTTTGGGTCAAGGGATTTGATTTTTAATTTTTTAATTCAGTATGTATAGTGAAAAACTATGATGCATGTCAGCATGGTGGGGGCAATGGTGGTATTGGGACCGTTGGGAAAACTTCCATGAGAGAATATTTGATCTGGGTTTTAAAGGATCGGGGGACATTTGCTTGCAGAAAAGGGCATTGCAGACTGAGGAAATAACATATGCCAAAGTAGATCTGGTAAAATAATCCATGAAAACCAGGGAGCTAATATAGGGCCCCTCACAGGGAAATTTCCAGCAGGGAATTTGGGTACCAGAGGTTTCATAGATGGGAAGATATTTGGAGACAGGATCTTCTGGGAACTCCTGAAGTCTACTTTTTGATGTAATGAGGTCCAAGCTCCCAAGCTCCCCTTTCTCATCTTCTTGGATAATGGTAGCTGCTTCTCCAGGGTTCCCTGCAATGAGTCAGGCTCTGGAGAACATCTCCCTGCTTTTTGGGTGTGGATGATAGTCAAACATCAAGAGAAGATTCTGCACAGACTTAAAGGAAGGGTCTGGTCCCACAAACCTATACTGAAAAGGAAATCGCCCAGGAATGTTCTCAGATGCAACTTTCTTGTTGCCAGTGGGATTAATGAGGAACACGGGCCATCACCTCCATTCCTACAAAACATCCCATTGCCAGGCCTTTGCTGTAGCAGGCATCTCCTGATGAAGAAGCCAAAGCAGAAATGGAAGAATTCCCACCTGACTTGACTCCTGGTTCCCTTGCACCAGCCCTTTAACACAAATAAGGGGACAGCAGCCCTGACTCTGTGAGCAGGAGGGTGGGGAAGCCTCCATCCTTTCCTCTCTTCTGTGTGGGTCTCTGCAGCCCCTGGAAGGTGGTGCAGTGCTCAGAGGGTGCCTTACCGAAGCCACCACTTGGGGTCACTGTGACTTCGCCCAGAGCAGGCTCTGCATGGTCTGGCCCAGGCCCCAGGCTCCTGCTTGACTCCTCCTCCTCAGAAGAGCTGCAGGGCCTGGAAGGTCTGGCACAGGGTCTGGGGCTTGGGCCCTGGCACATCAGGGAGTGCAGGCAAGGTGAAGTGAACATCAAGTGCCTCGGTCAGTGCTGATTTGCCAGCTGGACTCCTCAAGGGGTCTCGGATTTCCTCATGGAAAATTCTCTTATGGACAAGCACCTCGAGGAGCCCACCTTCTCACCACAAGACCGCCACTTGGGCCCCAAGGAGACAACGTGGAATTTGGTAGAGGCCTTGGTTTCCTGCCCCCAGCATCTAGAGGGCTGGAAGGGGGCAATTTTCAGGGCCTGACTGGGATGTGCTTGTCAACCACAGCTGTGTGTGTGTGTGTGTGTGTGTGTGTGGCTGGCTGGCTGGCTGTAGGTCTGTGTTTTCTCGCCATCCGATGTTGCACCGTGAGGTCTGTAGGAAGCTTTAAACCCCTGGGTTTCCTAGTCCTGTTGATGATTCTTCTGATTAGCAGCCTGTTGACCACAGATCAGGTAGTCAGGATGCAGAGAGAAGCACCTGGTTGGGAGGCGTCATCAAGAGGCGTGCAGGGGGCACCCTGTGGGGGTGAGGGAAGTGGTGACCAGGCCCTGGAGCTGGGAGAAAGCCCAGTGCTCATGTGGCCGTACAGGCCAGCCCTTCTGCCCCTCTCCCGGCCATAGGGCTCCTCAAGTGTGGGCTTCTTTTCCCAAGGGAGGACCAGGCAAGAGACTGCAGGTGGCTGAAGACAAACCCCTGCCCCCTTTTCCCAAGACACTGCAGCCAAGGCCTTTCTGATGATAGATGAGTAGAGTCCCCGCAGATGCAGAGGCCAGGGCAGGGTTTATCATTTGCCTTGGTCCCAGGCAGGGCTTTTGTTGTTGTTGTGTGGTTGGTTGCCAAATTCCAGGCAAAGAATGAGAATCTCCTTTCTTTTCTCCCCTACTTCCTTCCTTCCTTTTCTCCCTCTCTCTCTCCACCGAGAGTTTTCTGTATGCTTTATTGTGTTTCTTAGACAACAGTAGTGGCGCCAGTCTCTGGTACAGGCTGCCAGTTCTAGCCTAGAGGGAACTTGGTGAGCCCATAAGCATGTGATGCTTGGGGACCCCTTTGGGACTCCAGGTATGGTACACAGGCCAAGTAGACATCATCCTGGCTGGGAGGCTGAGCCTAAAAAAAGACTTATCATTAAGGACACAGAAATCACCAGAGCAGAGAGAAAAAAAAAAATCATTGCAGACAGAGTCTGTTGTTCAGAAACAAATTCCTACTCCAGAGGGAATTTGCTGGGCATTGCCTAGAGAGAATAATGGAAAAGAAATACTTGGTATTCTGTGCCCCGACCTGCTTCTGTGTTGCAAAGGGTGAGGTATATGATGGGCGGGGGGAGGGGTGCGGCTGGGGGCCACTGTGAGCCCTAAGTGTGCCTCTGAGACCTGGAGTAAGGGGCCTGTATTCCACAGGGAAGGGGTAAATGGTGGCTGTGGAGACCAGGGCTTCTGCTGGGAGTGTCAGGTACAGATGCCACAGGGTGAAGGACTTAAAGTTGGCTGGCTGTGAGCACCCCTGAGGGGCTTCCAAAATGCAGGCTCTGACTCTGCAGATCTAGTGGGGGCAAGGTTCTGACAGCTTCTGGGGTGATGTCCTTGCTGCTGGTCCCCACGCCCCACTTTGAGAAGCAGGGTCTCCCCTCTGGCCACACGTACCACAGGAGGTCCTCCCAAACCATCATTTGGCTCAGACTTTCTCCTCTGCCTCCTTCTTCATCCTCATCCACGAATTGAGCACTTCGCTATGTTAGAAGAACTACCTTAAACTCATGAAGTATATGGTCTCATTAAAGCCCTATGACAACACTAGAGGCAAATGGCATCATTCCCCTTTTACAGATGATGAAACAGAGGCTTCAGACTGTTGATTCCATGGCCCCAAATCACACAGGAAGTAGCTGAGCCTAAATACAGAATCTAGAGTCCCAACTCTTAACATGTTCCAAAGAACTGAGAATCCAAATAAAGTTAGTGCAAGAAAGAATGGGACTTTCTGCTAGGGTCCCAGTTATTTTTGATTAGAGGGTGGGAATGGGCAGTGTTGGAAATTTCTAGTCCTACATGCTCTTTCTGGCCAGAGAGGAATCATTTTAGGGGAGCCTGGAATGCCCTTCTCATTGTGGCCAGGGTCTTGTTTTATATCTACAAGCCAATAATTTCTTTGGAATCAAAACCAGACAGACGAAAAACCCAAAACAAAAAGTTTCAGAAAGCTGAAAATCTCTGTTTTTTGGCATCCAAGTTGGGGAGTGAGGGAGAAAACACAACTGTTTAGAGCTGGGGTCAAACTTCTCCCTTTCTTCTTCTTCCCTCCCTCAGAATCTTTCCTTCTCTTCCCCTGGGTACCACAGCAAGAGCGCCAGCTATCCTCGTAGTGTGCATCTCAGCGTGTACAGGCATGCTTGATTTCCTTACATGACTATAATCCCTTTTTAAATCACATAAGGCTATTTGCCTTTATAAATCTTCCCAGCAGTGAGCTCCCTGGGATAATTATGTGTAATATATATTTATACTTTTATTTCATAAGCCCAACGCAAATCAAAAAAAAAATCAACCTCTCTGAGCTCCTGCCTCCATAATAATCTTTCTGTTCATTGCAAGTCGGCAGCATTTACATTTTGATGACCGTCCCTTCCATGTTAGTCCTTTAGTAAGGAGAGGCCAAGAGAGGGGCTTTTGCCTAGGATTCAGAACTTCCTTTGCGTCATGGCCCCCTTACTTGCTTTGCGAACCTGGGCAAGTGTCCAAGCTCCCTGAGCCTCGGTTTCCTCATCCATAAAATGTGGATGCTAACATTCTTCATGAGATTATTGTACAGATTAAGCTGAAACATTTTCTGGAATAACAAATGATCCGTAGATATAAATCTTTTTTTTCCCCCCCTGGCAATGGGAAATAATCAGGATGTGACTAAGTTCTTCTCTGTAGCTCTCATGATTTTACAGTATATCCTCCATCTGAATAGCTAGCCGTCATCTCTGTAAAATTGCTAATTGCCAAAGCAGCCTGCGGCTCCAGGCAGGGGTGGGCTGCGCCTAGAATCCATTCCCTCCTGTATCATTTCAGTTTTTTTTGTTTAGCTTAATTTTTGTGAGTGTCTCCAGCTCTCTGTAAAGGCCCTCCACCAGCTGGTCTGTTCCTGCTATGTTTAATTCACCCCCATTAACCTGCTTGGTCAGCATATCTTTCCATCTTCTTGCTGTGTTTTCAGGGGTGCGTCTGTCTGGGAAAAGCATTTATTATATTTATTTTAACTGGCCTCGTTTGGCAAGGCGGTCTGGGACTTCAGCTGAGGAGGAAAACAGCTTTGATTATTGTGCCCTTGTTTACTGTACGCACTCTTTGCTGTGTATCCCTCGTCGACTAAGGCGACTAACGCTTTTGGAAGAAGCCAAGACGCAGGATAAACAGTCTCTGTGAGCACACTGGCTTCCCCTGGTCCATGGCTGCTCTGCACAGTCTCCATCTGAAAGTCAGGTCCCACACATCTGGTCATCTAGCTTTCAGTGAAGCCTAGGAGGTAGGTTTTCCTGGATGAGTGTGTCTAAGGCTCCAGGAGGAGCACTGGTTGGGCTTCATGTCCTCATAGGGACAGGGTATGCTCCTGGCCAAGCGTCGTGGTGACTGGGGGCATCATCTTAGTTCACAGAACTATTAGCTCTTTCTCTGACTCTAGCCCTGCCTCCTGACCACTCTCTGCCTCTGGCCTTGCCCTCCTCCCTCCGTTCTTCACAAGGTTTGTAACTGCACAAACCTAGTCCTTACATCACCTTAATTAAGTCCTCTCAGCAACTCCCCAATCACACTCTTTATAGGGGACATAAAGTAGGATCAAGCCTCTTGGAGCCAATGCCCCAGTCATAGTGAACACATGCAGTTTCTCTTGTTCATTCATTCATTCATGCATCATTTATCTAGGACCTAGTTGGTGCTAGATGCTGGATGCTGGGGAGTCGTGATGAGCAAAAACAAACATGAGCTTTCACAGAGCTCTAGGTCTAAGCTGGAGACCGACAATCTGATCCTCACAGCCACAAGCCTACAATGATCACCTGAGGAGTGCTGTGAGGTGAATGGTAACCAGCAAGATGAGGCTGCCAGACAGGACGACCTGGCCTCTCCCAAGAAGCAGGCAGAGTTCTAGGGAATTGACAGTGAACTGAGAGCTAGAAGAGAAGCTGCCCTCATGAGGTGAGGAGGGTGGTGGGAGAACCTGGCAGGCAGAGGGGACATCACATGTCAAGCCCTGTGGCAGAAGGGAGAAGGCATTTGAGGACCTGAACAAAGTAGACCTAGAGCACAGTGAGCACCAGTGGACATGGGAGGGAGGGGAGCCTGGTGTGTGGGCTGAGTAGGGGGTTTGGAGTTTATTCTGAGAGTAACTCAAGTTCCTAAAATGCATGCACAGTGGGATGGCAAAATCAGAAATGTCCTTTGGAAAAATCACTGATGGCATGAAGAGGCGAGTAGGGGGGCAGGAGAGAAAGTGGGGAGGTTATTGCAGCGGTAAAGATAAGAAGTGATAGTAACTAAGACCAGGTGATGGCGGTGCAATGCAAAACAGTAGACGGATGTAATGGGTGCTTGAGAAATTAAATCAATGAGATTTGGTGATCGTTGGATATGGGGTGGGAGGCCAGGGGAGAGAGTTGTGAGGGTATGAACTCAGGAACCACCGTGCCCCCAGCAGTCTGGTCTTTCTCACCTGTGAGCGTGGCTCTGGTGGTTGGACCGATGCTCTTGGGGACCATCAGTTCATGGTACTGCTCGCCTGCCAGGGTGCTATACACAACCTTGTACTCCTGAACCTCTGCTTCACTGTTGTCCCACTCAAGGTCAAGGCTGGTTGCTGTACGGGAACCAACCCGCAGGTTCTTAGGGGCATCAATCTCTAAAAAAAAAAGGCAGACATCACCAACATCACATAGGATAATATCCATTTGTCATGTACCTTAAACTTGAATAGTCTTTAGGGTGGGAGCCCCCTGGTTCAGGTTTGAGTGAACCGGGTTGGGGGCTGCCCTCAGGTTTTGGTCTGCCAGGCTGGCCGTGACAGGTTCTGTGGGCAGGTTGGAGAGTTTTACTTGCGAGTTAAATATCAACACACTTCATATCTCCCCAATTCCTAATCAGGAATTCTAGCAGTATTCTAGAAATTGTAGTTTCTAACCATTACAAATAGTATCACAAGCTTAAGACCAAGCAAGGAAAACTCTAGAAGGAGGAAACCAGAGATGGCATCCACGTCATTAAGGTGAAATAGAGTAATTTCAAATTTGATCACCAAACAAAAAGGAGAGGAATGATTGCAAGATTTTTATTTATTTATTTATTCTTTTATTTTATGTATTTATTTATTTCCTATTATTATTTTTTCTACTGTCCAGCATGGTGACCCAGTTACACATACATGTATACATTCTTTTTTCTCACATTATCATGCTCTATCATAAGTGACTAGACTTAGTTCCTAGTTCTACACAGCAGAATCTCATTGCTAATCCATTCCAAAGGCAATAGTCTGCATGTATTAACCCCAAGCTCCGAATCCATCCCACTCCCTCCCCCTCCCCCTTGGCAACCACAAGTCTATTCTCTAAGACCATGATTTTCTTTTCTGTGGGAAGGTTCATTTGCGCCGTATATTAGATTCCAGATATAAGTGATATCGTATGGTATTTGTCTTTCTCTAAGATTTTGAATTGTAAGATGTCTTCCCCAGGAGTTCCCACTGTGGCACAGTGGGTTAACTATCTGGCATTGTCACTGTGGCAGCTGCGGCATAGGTCACACCTGGGGCTTGGATTTGATTCCTGGCTCAAGAACTTCCATATACCATGGGTGCAGCCAAAAAAGAAAAAAAAAAAAAAGATGTCTTCTCCTGGGTTTACGTGTGTAAACACTACTGAAAGATTTTGCATATAAAGAGAGGATGTAATATAATGGAAATTAGTTTTGGAGTCAGGTCTCAGTTTAATCCCCACCTCTGACTCTTATTATAATGGGACCATGGGCAAGTCTTTATCTCACTGGGCTTTGCTGGCCACCTCTGTAAAATGGGCTAATAATACTGACTATTTAGAGCATTGTACAGATTAGACAATGCATGTAGAAGTGTGTGCCATGGTGCCTCATACAAAATTAGGTGTCCAAGCCAGGCCTCTGAAGCTCTTCCTAAGTTCCAGTAATCTGGCGACCCCAATGCTTGGTCCTGGGGGTTCCAAGAATTCCACAACAATGAAAATCCACAGGCAATGGACTTGCTAATGCAATTGTTGGAGGCTGGTTCTCTCCCAGGGCTGGTACACAACTTATAGGCTAAGAAGGTGCTGTCTTGACAAACCGTCACTTTACAAGTTCTAAATAGGTCTTGACTTTGAGACTTGAGTTTGACTTTGGAGTGGACCAGCCATTTGTTCTGAGAAAACCTAGAGTGGACTGTTTTAATTTGCAAATGCCAGGCAAGTCTCCACCGATTGTTCTTTAGGAAGATGAGAATGCTGTGAATCAATCTGAGTGCAGCTGCTGCAGAGTGAGAAGTGTTCTGTTTAGTGATGTAAATTGGGTGAATCTTTTAGCAGATTTATGCCTCTGCAGCTTATTTTTCTGAGAAACATTTCCTTACTCAGTGTGGGTTTAGCATGCTGGAAACTGCATTCTCCACGCTTTTTTTTGTGATTTTTTCAAGCAATTGGAGGGAGAGAGGGGCTTGGGTAGAGGTGCACATGGGAGGAATGCTCTGTACTGCAGGTCCCTAAATCTCAGGCTGCAGGAGAGGCTGGACCAAGGACTGAGTGGGGTTTGAGGGTGTGGCCTGAATGGAACTGGAGTAAAATGAAGTTCGTTTTGGGTTCAGGTTTGAGTTTTGTATTTCCCTACTGCTCTTCACAACTAAAGGTCCCAGACTTTGGGAGTGTTAGCCTATAGTTTTGGCTTCTGCTTTTTGGCCTTAGGGTCTGTGGTCTGTGGATGGGGGCAGTGTTTTCTCTGAAGTGATTCCAATGTCAGTGATCCCCAATGAGATCAATCCTGGGAATGGGGGCTTGAGAAGTGGGGTGGGGGCAGGAGGGGTGTCTTAGAACTGGGGTGGAATGAAATGGTTTGCTCCCCCTGGGTCTTGAATGTTGGACTTCAAGGCCTCTTCAAGGAGATAGAACTCAAAATCTCTGGCCAAGACAAGAATTACCAGACCCTTATCATCGCCCCACCTGTCTCATTGTAATGCCCCTTCCCCCACCTGGAGCAATCTGGCCTACTCCTTCCTGCCCCTACTAGGGGCATTATAACACCCCACCAACCAGCAAGTGTATTGTAAGACACCTCTATCCCCAGCCAGTCAGCAGATCAGCAGGTGTATGATAAGATCTCCCCTCTCTCCCTGAGTTATAAAAACAGACACAACCATGAGCCAGGGCCTGGGCTCTCCCTGATCATCAGGAAGTCATCCTCCTGTGCTAGTGTCTCTTCTCTCAATACACTCTTCTTTCTCTTCACCCTGCTATGAGTCTGAAAATTCTTCTTCCCACCTGCAACCCACATACGTGGACCACGACATTGAAGCCTGACCTCTAGGAGAGGTAGCTGAAGGGCACCCTGGCAAATGGGAGCTGGGCTGGTCTCTGCAATACACCAGCAAACCAGGGCCGAGGCAGAGGTCCAGCAGGGGCCCTGCAGAGGGGCTGGGGCCATGGTCTTTCATCTCTAAAACAGAAATTAGATCAAGCAGTTCTCCTGCTGAAAACTCTCCGTTGCTTCCTATTACAACTCCTAATCGTGACCTGCAGGGCTCTGCATGGTCTGGCCCTGCCTGCTTCTCAGATGGCATCTTGGAACACTCCACCCTTCCTCACTGTGTTCTGGCTGCACTGCCTTTTGTTCTACTCTTGAATCACATCAAGCTGACTCTCACCTCAGGGCTTTCACACTGGCTGCTGCTTCTCCTGGAATCCTCTTCCCCCAACCCTCACATGGCTGAGGTCACTTAGGTCTTGGTTCAAACTTCCGTTCCTCAGAGAGGCCTTTCTGACTCTATCTCATCCATTTCGTTTTTTAGCATAGTTCTGATTGAAATGATCCCATATCTTTTTTTTCTTCTTCCTTGTCCAGGTTCCCTGCTGGAATGTAATGTCCATCTTGTATATTCTGCAGTCTCTGTGCCTAGGACAGCACTTGGCACCTGCTGGGTGTTCATTAAGCACATGTGAAGTGACTGAATGAACACTGTCATCTCTCTGTCTGGTCTGCTCCCTCAAAGTTTTTGGAAAAGTCTTGTTAAATATTCCAGCTAGGGGAGTTCTCTCATGGTGCAGCAGGGTAAGGAGATGGCATTGTCACTGCTGTGGCTTGAGTCACTGCTATAGTGTGGGTTTGATCCCTGGCCCTCATGCCATGGGTGGGCCAAAAAATAAAAATATCCTAGTTGGGGACTTTGAGGATGCTTGGGACGAGGTGGTGCAGGGAAAAGAACAGCATTGTCTTGGTTGGCTGCCAAGGGCCCTGCAGGTTGAACTTGCAGAGGCATTTCCTGGGGAATCCCAGAGTATAATCCCTGCCTGGCAGGAGGACCTGGAGCTGTCATGACTTGGGCCTTTGTATGAGTTTCCTGGGGCTGCCCTAACCAAGTGCAACACACTGGGTGGCTTAAACAACAGAAATGTATTGTCTCACACACTAGAAGTCTGAGATCAAGGTGTTGGCTTCCTTCCGAGGTCTTCCAGGGAGAATCTATTCCATGCTTCTCTCTGGTGGTTTGCAGAAGAATCAACCAGAAAAATCCTAGGAATGGCCCAGCAGGGCAACCACAACCAGAGGGCAGGGAGGCTCCAAAGACTGGCCTCCGGGTTACCCTGGGCTGGCTTCTCTGTAACCACTGGCCTGGTGGCCTTCCATCAGTTCTTTCCTTTTTACCAGCGGCTCTAAGACCCAGGCAAATATCCACTCACCATGCTGGAAGCAAATCTCTGTCTTAATTGCCAGTGCAATTAGTGCACTCCTGGTGTCGAAGCCATCACCTGGAAAAGCACTTTGGCTAATTTGAATTTAAGCGGAGTTCTGAAATGACTGAGGGCCCTGCCGTGAGGGTCCAGGCACCCTCCTGTCATTCAGCCAGCACCTGCCAACCCCAGGTCTGGAGAGCTGGTCTGCAGAGCTGTCTGCAGCTCCCCGCCCCCACAACCCCCTCACCCCCTTCGAACAGAGGGGACGAGGTAGCTTGGAGGTACAGGCTGCTGCTGCACAGGGAAGGCAGACACCTAATAGCTGTCAATCTGCCAGGCAACCGGAAACAGAGAATCATGCAACCAACAGAAACTCAGGGGGACCTTGTAGGAGGCAGAATGTAATTGTCTTGAGTGGAATTTTCCTGGGCCACCAGCCAATCCCACTTCCATCTCCTCGACCTAAACATCAAGCATTTTCCTTTCATCCTGCAAATGCTCTAGAGCTCTCTTCTCCTGTTCTGCCTCTTCAAACTCCTTATCTGAGCAAAGCACAAAGAAACCACTTTTCACACAAAAACTATCTTGAAATTAAAAAAAGAATGCGGGACTCGTGGCCCTCAGGATTTCCCGCCTACTGAGTGGGTGGTTCTGTGGGGGTGCGGGAGCTGGTGGGGTGGGGAGGGCTGACCTTGAATTCACCAGGAAGGGACGTTATGGAGGCCCTGAGCAGTTTGGGTACCATGAGGGAAAAGAAGGGAAGAGAAACGTGCAGAATGTACTTCCTTTATTTTATTTTATTTTTTTGACTTTTTGCCATTTCTTGGGCCGCTCCCGCGGCATATGGAGGTTCCCAGGCTAGGGGTCTAATCGGAGCTGTAGCTGTCAGCCTACGCCAGAGCCACAGCAACGCAGGATCCAAGCCGTGTCTGCGACCTACACCACAGCTCACGGCAATGCCGGATCCTCAACCCACTGAGCAAGGGCAGGGATCGAACCCGCAACCTCATGGTTCCTAGTCGGATTTGTTAACCACTGCGCCATGATGGGAACTCCACTTCCTTTATTTTAAAGGTGTGTGCTCTGTCACTGGGCATCCCAAGATGTATTCAGTAAAACATCTGACCAGTGGCCCATGGGTGGGCTGGAATCTAGCATGGGGGCTGGAGAGAGAACCCCAGAGGGCCTCTTTCAGAATCAAACTGCCTTCTTCATTTCATCAGGTCCACAATTGCTCCCTCTTAACAGGGGAGTTAAAGGAAGGAAACCCAGGATGAGGTTCTCGGCCTCTCTCTCTCTTACCCTGGAGAAGACAGACTTCAGTGGTGTGTTTTGCAGCAGGACTGGGCAGGACCCTTCTGCTCTCCTCTCTCATGGGAGCCATCTGCTCATAGGGATCAGCTTCTAGGCTGTGAGTCCTAACTGAGTAGTCCCCCAACTTCCCCTCGGCGGGGGGCAGTTCTTGCCCAGGTCCATGGGGGCCATCCATTGGCAAGCCCATCTGACTCTAACTCTAAACTATGTCATGCTCCAATATAGGAGCTATTTTGCCCTTCATCTGTCTCATTCTTTGCCTTATTTATCTGCTAATTTTAAACACAGGTGGAGGGTAGTGGAGCTATTTATCAAACCTCTCCAAAGCCTCTTGGCTGGCTTACCCCATTCTGTAACAGGCTTTTGGGCCACCACTCAGTGAAGGATGCTTGAATTAGTGATTCTTCTTCAACTTTAACCCATCACAAGATGCTGGTTCTTGGATCTTACAGATGCTAGCAGTTTCCTTTGATCTCTGCCACAACTTGAAGTTGGCTGAGACATCCCCTGACATGTGACCTCCCCAGGGCAGGGAGGCCGAGACTGGGAATCTGGGTTAGACAGAGCCTCACTCTCAGATCACAGCCCCTGCTGACCCAGAAGGCGCCGGGCAGCCTGTCTTTGAATGGTGCCTGTCCTACTTGTGCACTAGCTGGCCAGCCTGATGGGCTCTGAGAGTGCCGGGGGCAGGCCACCATGAGACCTGGCCTTTCCAGACCGTTGGGACCGTTGGCCAAGCTCTTGAAGAACTGACAGCCCTGGGAAGGGGGAAGGTCACCCCGGCAGTGCAGGTGGCACTGATATGGGCTTCCTTCAGCTTGCCCTCTGTGGGAGTCAACCCTGCATTAGTCTTCTGGCTACTGCTCACAAAGGCAGGATGAGTCACAGACACTCAGGAGAAAGGCCTGCTTCTGCTCATGCAGGCTGTGCTGTGCACAACCCCAGGGGGCGCCATTGTGTTGGTTGCTGTGGATTTATGGAATCCTTTCAGCAATTGCAGGCAAATAGCAATGAAATGTCTCCAGGAAGAGGCACTGTACTCCTACAAAATGGCCATTTGGTGCTATTTGCAGCATGGATGGAACTAGAGACTCTCATACTGAGTGAAGTAAGTCAGAAAGAGAAAGACAAATACCATATGATATCTCTTATATCTGGAAACTAATATATGACACAGATGAACCTTTCCACAGAATGGAAACTCATGGACTTGGAGAACAGACTCGTGGTTGCCAAGGGGGCGGGGGAAGGAGTGGGATGGACTTGGAGTCTGGGGTTAATAAATGCAAACTATTGCCTTTGGAGTGGATAAACAATGAGATCCTGCTTCATAGCACTGGGAACTATAGTCACTTGTGATGGAGCATGGTGGAGGATAATGCGAGAAAAAGAATGTGTATATGTATGTATGTATGTATGTGTGACTGGGTCAGTCTGCTGTACACTCTGCTGTACTGCTGCTGTACAGCAGAGTAATGGAAAAAAATAAAAATCATTTAAAAAAAATGCCATTTGGGTTGGCCATGTGGATGTTTAAGTGACTTCAAGGCAGGCCTTTTATAAAGGAGACACCTGAGACCGTGGAGAAGAGACTCATGTCAGGTAACAGACCTGGCTGGCAGCAGAGGCAGGCCAGGAACGGAGCTCTCCCATCCACTGGTGCCCTGCGCCCCACTGTACAGTGAGGCGACACCCTGAAACCTCACCCTTCCATCTCTGTGACACATGGGTGCCCAGGCACAGGCCCTCTCTCTCCCTGGGGGCCCCCTCTTGGCCCTCTGGGGTCCCTCTTGCTGTAACAGTACCAGCTGGCTCAGCGCCCCCTTTCCCACCACAGCCTCACCTGTTGTGAACTGGGTGGTGGTGGACTCGCTCTCATTGGTCCCACGGACTGCGCTGACCCACACCTGGTATTGGGAGCCAGGCCGCAGGGCCTGCACCGAGTACTGGCTCAGGGGAGGCTGCAGCCGGAACGTGGTCTTCCCGCCTTCCCCGCCCACCAAGCCGTATCTCAAGAGAATGAAATCGACTTTGGCTCGAGGCGGAGTCCACTCCACGAAGGCCACGGTGTCGGAGACATCTCGAACCAGGATCTGCGTGGGCCCATCGATGACTGAAGGAGAAAGATCCAATAGAAAAAAAGTTTGAGAAATGAGCCTTAGCCTTTGACATAAGCTCTTCCCTTTCCTCTTTACATCAGCCTTGGCCGGGGTGGGGGGCAGAGAGAGGATGGGTATTATTTCCTCATTTGAAAGATGGGGAAAAGGGGGCATAGTAAGACGGAATCATCCCTTTTCTGAGGACACAGGATTGTCAAGGGTGGAACAGACACTGCAACTCAGGTCCCCGGAGTCTCGCTTTCCCAGGGCTGTGGTTTTTCAGGGCTGGCACTACCCAGTTGGGGCAGAGAAAGGGCACTTACTGGCTTGAGAGGCTAGCACTGCTCTGTCTGGAGGTTATGGGACAGAGAATAGGGAACTGTGCTTCCACTAAAGGTCTGGTTGCCCCCCAGCTCTCAACTTCTTTGAGTTCTGAGGACCGATGTATGAAATGATCAGCGCTCTCTCAACACCTGAGACTTCTAACTTGGTTGCCAGAGAGGGCATCACGAATATCCCAGAATGTCCCTGCTCAGCTGTACCAACAACGCAGTCAGCCAGCTGCTCAGACAGAGCAAAACCCAACGGACGTTTGTATTTGTGGATATGAAGCGTGTCTTCTGGGGGAACTTGCTCTTCTGTGAAAAAAAAAGATCTCAGTTTTGGAAGAGCCTCCTGGGGGGCTGTTTTCCCCCCACCGTTTCCTGCCTGTTCCTGAGCCACAGTGCTCTGCAGTCACGCACAATCCCTCCAGGTTGTTCAGCGTGTGTCCTGACCTCTGGCACTGAGCCGCTGAGGGGGGCACCCCTGCGGGACAGCATGACCTCGAAAGGCTGGCTGGTTTCCGAGGGGGCCTCCCACCTGTGGTTCCAATACCTGCTTGGGGTTGTGTTCATATTGAAGTAGATGATCATGGGGGCGGGGGAAGGAAGAGAATTGTAGAAGGGAGCTAGAAAAAGAAAGGGCTGAGCGAGGACAATAAAATTGGTGTGCTCAACTCCTCATGATATGTCTGCATGGCTAACATGCCCTCCGTTGAATTATTCATCATCTTCTCAATAGCACTGGCCTACCTTATTAAATGACTACACCCCTCTAGCCAGGGCTGGTCAATATTAATATTCTTCAAGGATTTGCAACTGGGACCAGAGACTCTGGCTCTCTGGCTAGCTGGTTTTGGAACTTGTAGAGCCAGGGCTGGTGTGGCCATTCTCTGCCATATTCACACATAAGTAAAAACCGCACAGGGAACTATGTCCAGCCTCTTGGGTTAGAGCATGATGGAAGATGGTCTGAGAAAAGGAATACACATATGTGGGTGTGGGTGTGCATGTGCGTGTGTGCGTGTGTGTATGGCTGGGTTATTCTTCTATACAGCAGAAGTTGACACAATACTGTAAATCAACTATATTGTTATTTTTAAAAAGATTTAGAAAATAAAAAAAACCCATCAAATATCTGTTCTGGAGAGAGAGAGGGAGAGAGAATGCTAGAGTGAGAGAAAGGGAAGAGGGAAGGAAAGAGGGGAAAAGGTAATTTATAATAAATACATGTTGGTCTTCCCTTCTTAATTAGCACAGGTCTCCTCAAACCCTTAGAATTTTTAAGTGATTAGGGTGATAAAGTTGTCTTCTGTTGTGTTAATGATGTAAGGGTGGAAGCTGTTGCCAAGGGACACAACCAGGTGATGAGAAGGTTGGAGCTTTCATCTCCACCCCTGACATCTGGTCAGTTCCTCACTCATGGCTATAAGGAAGCCTCCATAAAAACCCAGGAGGGGAGTTCCCATCGTGGCTCAATGGTTAACGAATCCGACTAGGAACCATGAGGTTGCAGGTTCGATCCCTGGCCTTGCTCAGTGGGTTAAGGATCTGATGTTGCCCTGAGCTGTGGTGTAGGTTGCAGATGCGGCTCGGATCCCGTGTTGCTGTGGCTCTGGCGTGGCTATAGCTCCGATTCTACCCCTAGCCTGGGAACCTCCATATGCCGAGGGAGCAGCCCAAGAAAATGGCAAAAAGACAAAAAAAAAGAAAGTGGAAAACACACACACAACTGTGGTTTCTGAAATAAATAAATAAACAATACTTAAAAAAAACAAAAAAACAAAAAAAACCAGGGTTCAGAGAGCTTCCAGGTTGGGAACCAGAATTCTTCCATGTGCCACCATGATAAGCCTCAGATTCCAAAGGGACAGAAGCTCCTTTGTTCGGGACCTTCCTTATGTATCTCTTCATCTGGCTGTTGACTTGTATCCTTTAGTATTCTTTGTGATAACAGTGATTTAGTGAGAAAATGGGTTTCTCTGAGTTCTGTGAGCTACTCTAGCAAATCAGTCAAACTTCAGGAGGGGGTTGTAGGAACCTCCAATCTGTAGCCAGTCAGTCAGAAGCATAGGTGACAACATAGGCTTGTGATTGGTGTCCGAAGTGGAGGGCAGTCTTGTGGGACTTCACCCTCCACCTGTGGAATCTGATGCTATCTCTGGGTAGATGGTGTCAGAATTGAGTTGAATGATAAGACACCCAGCTGGTGTCAAAGAATTGCTTGATGTGGGGAACTCCTCCCCCAAACACACACACACTGGAACTGGGCACAGAATTTTAGGAGCGCAACTCTACACAGAGAAGCAGAAATGAACCATGTGGAACTCCTAGAAGGATATAGAGAATAATTTGATTCTTGACTTTCCATTTTCTGGTTCAAGTCTTTCATGAACCTCAGATGCATTTCTAGCCCTGGGGTTCCCTGAGACACTCTATGTTCCTTCCAGTAAATTCTCTTTTTTGCTTCAGTTAGTTTAAGAAAGTTTTTCTGGAGTTCTTATCATGGCGTGTGGCTCAGTGGTAATGAACCCTGACTAGCATCCATGACATCGTGGGTTCAATCCCAGACCTTGCTCAGTGGGATAAGGATCCAGTGCTGCCATGAGCTGTGGCGTAGGTCGCAGACAGACACAGTTCAGATCTGGCCTTGCTGTGGCTGTGGCTGGCAGCTGCAGTTCTGATTGGATCCCTAGCCTGGGAACTTCAATATGCCACAAGTGTGGCCCTAAAAAAAAAAAAAAAAAAAAGAAAGTTTTTCTTCATTTGTTACCAGAGAGCCTTGACTATGACCGTTAACCAGTCGGCACTGTAACACCTCCTCATCTGTCTTCAGAATGGAGTGTTTCCCTCAAGACTGTCTTAAGCTGACCTTGAGCTTCTTAGTCTTTCTCCTGGCACCCCACCCTCTTTCTGAGTCTAGCCCAGTCCAGTTCTCTACTAAGGCAGCTTAGAATTTTTGGTCTAGCACCAGCCAAAATGAAAATCACCAGACCATTTTGGTGTTGGTGCCACGGGTTTGAAATTAAAATGAAGTTCTCTTTTCCGTATTTGGGGTAATAATGCGATTAACAGAACACGTCAGGATGTTTTCTTTTCCGCATGCTGTATTGAGTGGTTTTAGATAACGTGAAGCTTTTTAATTTCATTGAACTTAATAATGAAAAGGTGGAAATGGTCTAGCTGCTGAATAAGCATAGTGCCTGAGATTGGTAGACACCCAGTAAATGGGTGTTGACTAAATGAGATAAATGGATGGTCCTCTGTATCCTTGAGAAAAAAGGGAAGCATTTCAGTGAACTGGAAATTCTTAAAAAAAAACCCAAAAAGATGTCGCAGAAACTCAGATAACCATCCTGTAAGGGTTTTGTCCATCACCTCTTTAAATCCCTCAATCCTAATCATCATGATTGCTCACGTCAGAATGCGATTATGTAGCATCAAGGGCTCTGGCTGCAGGAGGTCTTGTAATTTGAATTCCCAAAGTGGCCTGTCTGGAAGAAGCCGGCCTATATGCCTGATGAGGGCTCAGAGCTTCACAGGAGGGGATTGGTGTAGGGCAGACCTTAGCAGAAGGAAATAATTAAACAATTGTTTCCTAAAAGCAGCAGACAGGGCTGGGAGCCAACCATCTTTTCTGCAGCCACCCTTGGATCCGGCCCTTCCATCGGCCACTTGGTAGCCATGTCCCATTCCAGTCAAGGAGGTCTCAGTTTACTTTCAACTTAGGCCCTCATGTTTAAACAAACACATATCCTACCCAAAAAGTAAACTAGAATAAATATTTTTCTTTCCATTTCTTCATGATTCTGTACACAATCCCAAAATATGAACCAGGACTCTTAATTGCAAAAAATTCCACATGACTGGATCTGGAACTTTTCATTTTAATCTTAAGGAAATTCCAAATCCTAAAATACTGCAGATTTTGTAAAAATGCAGTTGAGGAGAAGAGTAAAGCAGAATTGCACTGTCTTTTCTAAGTGTTCTCAATACTTTGGAAGAAAAGCATCCTACAACTGTAATGTTCCTCTCTGCCCTCTGATGACCATCTTCTTCGAGCCTTTGGTTTTTAGTAATACTTTCTTAATATGAAATCACAGAAATGATTTGGGGACTCTGAAATCTTCCACATCAGACAAGGAGAATCTACACATGTTACCAAGTCAACATTTGTGGTCCAGCATAACCTTAGGAAGCAGAGCTGGGGAAAAACTCCAGCCATTGGTGTCTGGAGGGATTCCTACAGAGCAATTTTAGGCTTTATGGCTATAGAGTTTCTTCTAAAACATATTTGGATCAGTACAGTGGTGGTTTTTTGGAGCTACGTCCACAGCATGTGGGCCAGGGATTGAACCCAAGTCACAGCAGTGACAACACCGAATCCTTAACTGCTAGGCCACCAGGAAACTCCTGCATTAGTACAGTGGCTTTAAAGCATTTTGAGGAGGGGGGGGGAGCTAATACCCTTTTTTTAAAAGAACAAAGTCTTGGCTTTCCCTGGTGGTGCAGTGGGTTAAGCATCCAGTGTTGTCACTGCAGCCACTTCAGTTGCTGCTGTGGTTCATGTTTGATCGCTGACCAGGGAATTTCCACATGTGGCAGGCACAGCCAAAAAAATAAAAATTAAACAAAATAACAAAATCTTAAATGGTTGTACAAAATACAAAACAGATAAAAGTGGAGCTGTCTGGGTTGGAGGGTGTGACAGGCACGGGAGTGGGAATAATTAGAGGCCTGGATCTCTACTTCATCCTTGCCTTCAGGCACTGCCATGGAATCCTAGCACTCTAATGGAACATAATCTAATGCCACAATAGTTTTAAACCAACGTCTTCTAGACTGAGCATAAGCCTCAGCACCTTATGTTGTTTAGTTTGAATCCAATTAGCAAGGCATGAATCACTAATCTATAAACATGGGCTCATTATATATTGTTGTGGCTCCCTTTTCGGGCCAGCTTGGCCTTTGTCCTGGACTCACAACTGGTTTTCTTAGGTGTCAGTTTCTGTTTATGAAAAACAAAGCTGTCCCAATATTCGCCTCTGTTTCTGTTACTAACAGGGCAAGTTATTAACTTTCAAGTCTCAACACTCCTATCGATAGAATGAGAACCAAAAAATGATATCAGGAGCTATTTATAACTTTCCAGAAATTCTTGGTGAGGGCACACACACATGCATCATAATTGTTAATTTACAGCACTGAGGTTGAACATCCTTTGTTAGCTCAGGAAACAACAAAGCAAAATGCAATACAGTTAATGAATCAAACCTAGAAATATAATGATCTTGCAGGAGATGAACTGTGGGGATGAAATAATAATCAACTTATGTTTTCTCCTTGAACAGTGACCCAACCCACACTTAATGGTTTTGAATGATTTGTTTCCTCCTGCTCTCACTTCTAAAGGTTTTCTCTGAGTACATGTGTATACACAAGCTATTAGCACTGTCATCAACACAGTGCTAATCACTTTTTGTGCTTTATCTGATTGAATCCTCATGCCATCTATGAAGGAGGGGTTATTGTTCATCATTGTCAAGGGAATTGAGGTTTGGGAAGGGTCAAATGACTTCTGTAAACCTCACAGTAAGAGTGAATTAGCTCTTGCTGGTTCCAAAGCTCAGCTACTAGGAGCTGACAAATGAGGCTTCTTCATGAGTAAGATCAGAAGAAATACACAGGATATCTTAACAGAAAATCTCCCCGTAGACTACTTTTCTGGATTTCTGTGCTTGCACGGATAAGGAAGATGTTTAGCAGAGCATCTGGTCCATCCCCAGGTACCAAAATTAATCTCAGCTATGGGAGAAATCCTAGCACCCGTTTGTCTCTCTGCTTCTTGAGTGGGTCTGCAGTTCTTTTTCTGGAGTGACATATGCATGGCCAGAGGAAGAAGGGCTGGAGGCACTCACCAGTGGAGACGCTGGCCGAGGTAGGGGGGCTCCGGGCTTGCTCTTTCAGAGCCACCACATTGACGATATATTCCTCCCCAGGCTTTAGTCCCGTCTGGTTGAAGGATGTCACATCGCTGGGGAGCTGGGCAATTACCCCTCCTTCATTGTTCTGGAGCATGGGGGGAAGGGAGAAGCAGAGAAAGCAAAGGAGAAGCTCAGTGGGAGGGAGAAGTGTGGGACACTGATTGTGAGTTAAAGAGTCCGGGGACCACATCTCTTCCCTCCATGTTGAAGCAGGATGTCTGGGGCCAGGAATGACTGCCCCCCAGCAGGCTCAAGAGGATTGCCACCACTCTATGAGGATTTGGCAAATTGGAGCACCAATTTTCAAGAACATTTCTTTGGCTTCTCCTGAGTCTACAGACTTTGCCAATAAAAATTAGTCATGAGGTGATGTAGCATGCTTCTTGCCAAAGACAAAATGTTTGATGCTTAATATCTATCAGATTTCTTGGCATTTATCATGGTGAGATTGCCCTTGGTTATTCAGAAGAGTATAGTTGTGTGTGTATGTGTGTAAACATCTTTATGTATATGACAACATATTTCAAAGACATTCCCAGGTTTTTATTTTTTTAATGAGCCAGAGCTATTATTTTGCAGTATCTGGAGTTTCTCATGGTGCCACACTGGCTGCAAATCTGTCATTGTCTCGTTTCCCCATATGAGTTAGGAATCAGTGACACAACCAACTATGAAGTACAAAGAAGAGAAAAAGGGTAGAACAAAGAATAATCCAAAGGAGAGAAGGAGGAGACACATGGGTGGAAGAGGAAGTGAAAGAGATCAACTAGATGAGGCTGGGTCCAAGATTTAGTATCTGTCTACCCACCTATCTGTCTACTTATTATTACACATTTTCTCTGTGTGCCTCTGGAAATGGAGGCAACAGGGGGCTCTTTTGTGGCACTGCCCATCTCCCCTATTCTTTGTTCTCTGTTCATGTTACGAGGAGTGCCTTATATGTAATTTATTGCCATATTCTTATAAATCAGTTTGACAGATGCTTCCCACTGGCTTCAACCTGCACATCATACAGTTACTCTGTGTGGCCATATATTTGACCTTGGCATGCCCTGGCAAGCCCTGCTCTTATCTAGAGTTTTACATATTGGATGTAAATCAGGCAAACCCACTGTTGTTTTTTTCCAGTCCGAGCACCAGAGTGACATGATTCTCTCTGCCCTGTTATAAATCCAATTGCCCACCCTGACTTAACTGGACGGTTTAATGCAGATAGGACACAAAAGAAACTCTGTGTATAGAATGTCTGTCTAGACGTATTTACCTGGCCAGCCATGACTATATCCACATAGAGGGGGGCATATTCCCTCCAGACCAGTGGACAGAGTAGGAAGTGGAGACCCTGCTCTTGTTTCAAGCCTGCCACTGACTAGTTGTCTGCTGTCATTTATTTATTTGTTTATTTTTGCCTCTTTTTGAGGGCTGCACCCTCAGCATATGGAAGTTCCCAGGCTAGGGGTCGAATCAGAACTGCAGCTGTTGGCCTATGCCATAGCCATAGCGATGCAGGGTCCGAGCCACGTCTGCAACCTACACCACAGCTCATGGCAATGCTGGATCCTTAACCCACTGAGCAAGGCCTGGGATGGAACTGGAGTACTCGTGGATTCTAGTTGGGTTCATTACCCCTGAGCCACAATGGGAGCTCCAGTTGTCTGCCATCATTTAAGGTCACTGAGTTAGTCTCTACAAACTGAACAAACATGCAGAATGAAGGGTCTCACTCCGTTAGCTTGAAGACCTTTTGCAGTTCCAACAATCCATACCTCTAAGAATTTCGAAGTAAGGGAATGGTGAAATCACAGTCTTGTCAGCCAAAAATGTGTCATCTGTCATTAAGCCTGATGGATGACTGAAAAAATGCTCTTTGATATTGAAAGATGAAGACTGAGGAAGGAGTATAATTCAACATTATCCTCTCATGAGTGGTATAGTTAGGGGAACAACAGTGGCGTTAATAAATCCTAGAAAACAAGAACTAATCTGACTCCTCGGGCAACTTGGCAAAGTTAGTTTTTAGAATTAATAAAATAAAATACTACTTTGATGAATGGAGAGGAATCTTAGGATACTTTTTAACTCCAAGACGAAAAATGTAATTTGTTTAAGGAAAAAATGTTCTTAATGAAGGGGTTCCAGAAGGTGTTTGTGTGTTAGTCTCTGACTTTTTAGAGACCGATGTGCAAGCTGACTTTTGGTGCTTCTCTCTGCACAGAATGAAGCTGTGGGTTGACTAGGCAGCTGATTTAGTCTGGCTTTTCTTGTGTCCTAAAGAGAAGTCCCAACTTGTCTAAGGTATAGGTTTTCAGACTTGTTAAAATCATAGCTTGCTGGATGCTAGAGCTTTCTGAGCAGAGAGCTGGGACTGGTGGCTCCTTCCACATCCTCCTGTCATCCAAGGCCAAGGCACCAGGCTCGGGGTCACTCTTGTTAGTCAGTCCTTACCAAGCCTTCATGAAAGAAATGTTCTAAAGCCCAGATACCCACAAAATACCCCTTTATGTCCTTAACAGCATGGAGAGAGAGATGGGGGAGTGCCTTTTTGCTGTCCCGATTCTAAGTGGAGGGTATGAATACTCCACATAAGGCTGTTCATCAGCCTAGCAGGTGGGGGTTACCTTTGGAATGAAGCTGATCTCCCACCCATCAAAGGAGAATGAGAAGGGTTCCCACTGCACCTCCACGGTGGTCTCTGTGATGGTCTTGAATCGCAGCCCTTGAGGCGTGGAGAGATCTGGAACACAGCAATGTGGGTGGCAGGGGCAGAGAGTGTTACCTGGGGCTCCCTCTGGGTGTGCTCCCTCCACGCCACGGGTGCGGTGGTGTGTGATGGACTGTCCCCATCTCATTACCCTCTCAGTGGGGTCCAGGCAAGGGGTCAGCCCGTGCCCTTGTGGTCTTTGCATCCAGTGTGGGCCAGTATATGGGTAAATGTAACAACTATAACTGGAGAGATACTTTCTTCTGCTTTCTATTCCATAATAAGTTAAAATTAAATTGGGAAGTCACATTTTCCTTACTAAGGTGGTGAATCTTGGCATTTAACATAACACCTTTTTCAGAGAAACTGAACACTATCTTCAGACTTTAAAGATTCCTGGGAGGTGATATAAAGGCTAACATCACAGTCCCCATCACACCTAGGAAAAGGGGGCACAAGAGAGTGTTAGCTAAAGGCATGGAGCAAACCAACTGCAGAATAAAGACTAGGATGCTTTTCTTTCTTTCTTCTTTCTTTTCTTTTCTTTCTTTCTTTTTTTTTTTTTTTTTTTTTTTTTTTTTTTTTTTTTTTTTTTTGCTTTTTACGGCCACACCTGCAGCACATGGAAGTTCCCAGGCTAGGGGTCAAATTGGAGCTACAGCTGCTGGCCTACACAAGAGCCACAGCAGCATGAGATTGGAGCTGCATCTGTGACCTACGCTGCAGCTTATAGCAAAGTGGGATCCGTAACCCACCGAGCAAAGCCAGGGATCAAACCCACATCCTCATGGGTACTAGTTGGGTTGTAACCTGCTGAGCCACAACGGGAACTCCTAGAATACTTTTCTTGATCATCTGATGTTCACTAAGAATATCTTGTTTAGCTCAGATCACCACATCTAGGATGGTCTGAAATTTCCATCTCATGTATATAAGCAGAGCAAGGGCATAAACAAGGGACTGTAGCAGATACAGGCATTTTTGCTCTCGCTCCATTAGCTCCTTCTTTTCTTCAGCCGTTCCTTTATTATCTCTCCCTTCTGTCCCCCACTCTCTCATCTTACTTGTTTTTGGTTTCTCTCTTAATCTTTTTTTTTTTTCCCAGCCCCCCCACCTCAAACACACACATGCACGCACAGGTGGAAGTATGCTTGTCCTAATGGTGTTCCAATTACCAGCCCTGAAATATGACAGCATGACTTTTCTCAGTTCTCCAGGGAGCCTGCTCCCATTTTAGCTGCATGTCTCCTGGGATATTCCCATTGGAAAACTGACAGATTCTCATCCTTCCTGTTTGGAAGTGTCCTCATGCTTCTTGGAGAAAGGCAGGACTGATTCAGAACCCACTTGAAGGCAGATCAGGTGAGCGTACATGATTTTGTCCTTGTCACCTGGAAGCTTGCCAGAGGGGACGCCCTGAATTGGCCTAAGAAATGCCACAGGAGATGGCAACCTCATCACGGCATGTGCACGTGGCTCAGCGAGGCGAAGCTTGGGAGCTGGGCCAGGCTCTCGCTCTGGTGACTCATCCTGGAGCAAGGTGGGAAAAGCAGCAGATGGTGACCTGCGTCTCTGCACAATCATCGCAGATCTTTAAAACTAGTTCTCAGGCACCAGAGGAATTGAAAAAAAAAAAAAAAGGTCAAATATAAACAGAGATAATTATAGGCATATTAAAAGAGTCAGCATTCATAGTGGGAGTCCAATATTATAACAGGATCTTTGTCACCTGAAAAGCAAGGGGACAAGATGACTACTGAAATCCTTTCCCCTCTGCCTGGTCCTATGCTCGCATCCTTCAAAGTGCAGTTTAAGTCCTTGGGCCTCCATGAAGCCTTCAAGGTCAACACTTCCTACTTCCACTTCTTCTCATTCTAAACTCTCAGGGCATCTGTTACCCAAATATCATCTTGTCATTTGAGACCTAAATAAATTGGGCTCAGATCTTTCATCCCATATTTGGTGCTAAGTCCCATTTACCAGTCCAGGGGCTTATGTTTCATGGTCACGTCTTGTTCCAGTTTCCTGCTACTGCTAAAAATGTCTGCATGATATGATGAAAAAGAAGTGTTTGGTCTTTGTCCTTGGCTCCTGGCACACAGCTCCTAAACCCCTAGAAACCTCTGGAGTGATAGGACTGTCTTCGGTATGATTATGAGATAATTGGCCTCCTAGATAGCTGGTCTGCAGAAAAATCCAGACATGGTGTAGAGAGAGGGTTGGAACTTTGTATTCTACCTTCCAACCTCCAGGGAGGGAAAAAGGCTGATTTGAGTTAATCATCAATGGCTAATGATTTAACCAATCATGCCTGCATAATGAAACCTCTGTAAAAAAAAAACCCAAGCAGTGGGACTCGGAGAGCTTCTGGGTTGGTGAATATGGAGGTGCTGAGAGGAGGGTGTGTGCCCAGAGGGGGCATGGAAGCTCCGCCCCTCCATATTTTGCTCTATGCCTGCCTTCAATTTGGCTATTCCTGAGTTGCATCCTTTGTAAGAAACAGGTAATAGAAAGTAAAATGCTTTCCTGAGCCCTATGTGTTTTTCTAATGAATTGCCAAAAGTAGGGATGGGTTGTGGGAAGCCCTTATATTTAGAGCTGGTTGGCGAGGCGCAAAGGTGACCACCTGGGACTTGTGACGGGCACCAGATGTGGAGGCAGTTCGTGAGACTGAGCCCCTGATTTGTGGGATCTGAGGCTAACTCCAGGGAGATAGTGTTAGAATTAAATGGAATTGTAGGACACCCAGCTGGCTTGGCATTGGAAAGACAATTGAAGAATTCAGAGGTGTATAAATTCAACAAAAACCAGTGCCTTCCTATCTCTTTATTATTCTACTCTTTGATGTAGTCAGTGTTAATCATTGGTATGCAATCTCTAAAAAAACCTCTGTGCTTAAATAAACATAAAAATATAGATACCTGTCTCTAAGCAGTTTCTTTGTTATAAATAGAAAAGAAAACCTTCCCTTTCTCATGGGGAAGGGTTTAGCTTGCTGTCTGTCTCAGTCTCTCTGTCTCTTTCTTTCTTCCTGCTGAATCTTTCTAAACTATGCTCTAGAGCCTCAATGTTTATATTAAAAATGGACTAATAGGATATTTTGCTAAGCAAAAGATCACGAAGAAATAATGCCACCTGTCTATGAGAAGTGGGTATTTTCAGTTGTGGTTTTAAATAAGATTTTTTTTTTTTTTTTGCACTCTGCTATACACTTACCGTCTATAACATATCATTTAGCACATGCTTATAATATGTCCTTCGTATCTTCTGGTTTTGAATCTCTAACTAGATTAGAAATCTGTATAAGTCTCAGACTTTCCTTGACTGCTAATCAGACTCTAGCTTATAACAAGTCAGCACTAAATAATGAAAGTACTTTTTGTCCTTTTGGTTCTGTAATTGAAGGGGGCTGCTTGAATTTGGAAATTCTCTTATTTGGAAGTGCCTTTTTAGTGATGGACATGTCAGAAGCCCTTCCCCTCAAGAGCAATGCTTATTGCAGGCATCCCTGAAGAATTCAGAAAAGACACTACTATCATGAATGCCCATGATCTCATGTAGGAAAAAAGGAAAATGAAGCAGGACGGGGAAATGGTACGTACGAGTGGCCACCTTGGCAGTGATGGGAAGGCTGAGGATGTTGCTAATGACAGCGTAGACGCTGATGTTGTAGGTAAGACCTGGCTCCAGCTCCGAGATGGTGACACCACTCCAATCTCCAGGCACCCGCTGCTGGAGCTGGAGGCCCCCCAGGGCCGTCGGCTGGTAAGAGATCACATATTCCGTCACTGCCATCGGCCCGTCCCATTCCAGCTCAATGGACCTGTCGCTGATACCAGCCACTCGCAAGTCCTCTGGAGGGGCAACTACCAGGAGGCAATACACAGATAGCATGAGCTCAGAGGACTGTCTTCCCCAGCCTGGACTCAACTTCCTTCCTCACATCTCCTCCCCTCGCCCTGTCTGTATGTTCTGCTCAGCTCATTGGCTTTGAGGGATTAGCAGTTCCCTTGGCAGGCAGGTGCTTGTCTTTTCTGTGCTCAGTACTCCCATCTCTACAGGACCATGAGTTAGCAGTGTGCTGGAGCCTGTTCCTACTGGCTGGGAAAAGTTGCTTGTCAGATTTTGCAAGACAGTTTTAAATATTCATCATTAAAGATTAAATTTTATAAACTTCTAATTAAGTAAATTATATTAAAAACAAAGGTAATAAATACTCCAAACTCATCACTGGCAAATTACTTCACTATATTTTACTATTATCCATGCCCTTAAGGCAATTTTTGCGTGTTGTATCTCTCTGGTGGAAGTACTGTATAATTGTGTTCTACTACGCAGCTGTTCCCAACTCTGCATTTTGTGGCATCAGTTGGTAGTTTGAAATTGTCCACAGAGGGAGTATTTACACCATGGAAGTTGGCAAGTGCTTTGTAAAGCAGGGCTTTCTATTTTTTTTTCCTCAGAGGACTAGTTGTTCAATATTTAACAGCATATATTGGCTAATATTTTTGGTGGTTGAATAAGTTATTGTCACCAGATTACCCTGGGAGTAAATATTTGATTTGACAAGTGGCAATGAAGGCTTATTCCTGGTTATCTTGCAAAATATAAGAAGCCAAAACATAAGTCCTGAATATCATAGACTGATGAAGACAGTTAATAGCCCTTTATTGTATGTTTGAGTTTTGAAAGAAATGTAATCATGTTAAAATTTTTTTATTAGCTTTGATTTGGGGAATAATGATAAAGGAGTTTTTTGTTGTTTGTTTGTTTTTTTAATCTTTTTAGGGCCAAACCATATGGAAGTTCCCAGGCTAGGGGTCGAATCTGAGCTGCAGCTGCTGGCCTACACCACAGCCACAGCAATGCCAGACCCAAACCACATCTGTAACCTATACCACAGCTCATGGCAACGCCGGATCCTTAACCCACTGAGCAAGGCCAGGGATTGAACCTGTGTCCTCATGGATGCTAGTCAGATTCATTTCCAGTGAGCCACAACGAAGAATAAAGGAGTATTCGTGAGGGCTTGCTTTTCTCTCTTGTTCTACTCCTCAAATGCTATTCCAGGAACCACCAAAGATTAAACTTCATCGAAATAGCCTTTCACGTATCAGTTCCCTTGAGAAGTGAAGATTCGCCAGTAGTAGGGCTATTAAATAATTGAAACTTTAAGACCAATTAGGAAGCTAACTCCTGTGTGCCTGTAATTGGACCTGCCCATAGATTAAATCAAAGATCAGGCCAATATTTAAACAGTCGTAGTTAACTTATAAATTTATATGTAGTGGAGGCTTCAGTTAGTTTAAGAGTTTCTCCTCTGAGAATTCTCACACTTTCACCTTTACAAAAGCATAGGACCGAGCCTGCTGCTCATCCCAGGGCCGTGTGGGTGGAAAGGGCCCGCCTTCTCTGCGGTGCTCATCTGCGTACCCTCAACTCCTCAGCAGAGGCAGAAATGAGGACTCAGATGATGGAAACTGGGAACATATATTTGCAATGTTGGGCACTTGCTTTGATTGCTTTTGTCCCAAACTCTTCATGGTCCAAAACAGTCTGGATAGCAGAGCTTCCTCTGATTGCAGATGGCAAATGTTGACCAAAACAAAAAATGTAAGATTGACTTTTTAAAATTTATAAAGCTCAGTGAATGTCAACGAAATTTAATCCAACTTGCAAATGGTAATTTATAAGCTTAGATCATTTGTTCACTCTGACATGATTAAAGCTTTGAGCTGCATTAGGATCTTTGGGAGAGCCTGTATAATGCACACAGAATGACTCCTGGACTAATGAAAGAAGAGGTGGTATAGAACCCATCACTATTTTGCATTCTGTCCTGAGCATTTATTACACACCAAGCACAATGCTAAACATTCGTACGTGGGTTTTCTCATTTCATCCTCTCACCAACACTATGGGAGAGGTATGATTTTTACCCCTGTTTTATAGATAAGAAAATTGGGTCACACAGTCAGCAAACACAGACACTAGGATTTGAACCCTGGCACAATGACTCTAGAATCTCTAGGCCAGAATGCAGTACCACTTACCAGTATGCATGGTGTTTCAGTCTCTAAAACATGTTTCGACACACCATCTAACTAGAATTTATTTTAACAATTCTTTAATAGTTGTTCTGTGAGGTAGACTGGGGAGATATAATTGTCCCATCTTTACTGATGGAGAAACTGAGGATAAGGGACTTGCCAGAAGTCAGGGACCTGGGTCACAGCGGAACCAATTCTCACACCCAGTTCTTCTACACTCAGTGTGTTCTTTCCCCTACAATTTGTAGGACAGGTTATGGATTATGCCAAATGCTTCCTTTCACTTATACACCTCCAAAACAAACTACATCAGTGAATAATTCAGGTTCTCTTTAAGGGTAGGAATTCCAGATTGGTAAGAAACCTCTTTTTCAAAGGATCGGTGCCTTTCGTGGTTCAACACTCTGACTGCAAGTTTTCTGGGTGGGCCCCTCCTGTCATCGTGACCGAAATGGCCATTCCAAATTTCAGGTCACCAACAAACAACTTTTGGGGTATATAGGACAAGTTAGTGTATTCTTTTTGGTTCCTTCCTCTGACAAATAAAGCTAATCACGACAATGGAGAGTGATCCAAGCAGAGCATTTGGGGATTTTAAAGTAAAAAAAAAAAAAAGGTGCAGAAGGATTTTTTCATCTTGGCAACTTAACTTGGCAAATTCTTTATCTTGAGACCTGCGCCTGGTGGTGGGGAACACTGCCCTCGCTTCTGATGAGAAAGGTGCAGTGGTTGCGATCATGGAAGAATCATTCCTGAGAGCAGTGGCTCGAAGGAGACCAGCACCACTAGCCCTGTAACTTAGCAGCAGCTATGTATATTGAGGGCCAGTAACCCTTATCCAATGAAATGATGTTGAACTATAAAGCGAAGTACGAAAGAGCCACAGGCCTTGATTCAAGGAACTTAGGGTGGGAGCAAAGTATTCTTAGTCTTACTTTCCAATTTGGAAACTTGGAGAAGAGCAGGCAGTTAAAAAAGGATAAACTGTGGCTTGAGGAAGGGGAGTTGCTTATCTGCAAAGATGCCATGCTGTTTACTTTTGAGATCGTGCGTCAGGTTTGCACATATGTTGGGAGAGTGATTGGAATTGGTTCCAGGAAGTATCCCGCTCGGAGGAGTGAGTGAATTCAGGTGCTGAGGTTGGGCTGGCTGCAGTGCTGGCGGACACAGGGGCTGATGCTTGTGCATCTCTGCAGGTCTGACTGAAGTCTAGGGAATAGCTCTCTGGATTGCCTCAAGCCCCTGGTCCAGGGGTTCTTTCATCCGGCTGATTCATAGGCCGTTGTGGCCAGCTCACTGGCTAGCTCCTACACTAACTTCCTTCACTGGGGGCAGATGTGGACAAATGGTTTAATGGGCTCGCTTCCCTACCCCATCTCTAACACCTAGTAATTTTTTATCGTTTGACAGAGCTCAGCTTTCATATCAAAAGACTATCTCTTTGTGTATGTGGCTTTCAAGCTTTTTATTTTCCGATTCCACTCTACTTAGCATGTGGGGAGGATTAAAGAGTGCTAGAAGTTGGTAGGAGACTGGGGTTCTCTTTCTTGCTCTGCCATTAATTAGCTATCTGGCTCTGGAAAAATCTATCTGCATCTCTGGGCTGCTGTTTTTTTCCATTTGTAAAATGAGGATCCCAGAGTAGCTTGTGTCTAAGGCCTGTTTTAAGTGCACATAGTCATGATTTTTTTTTGTTCTGTTATCTTTACCCGGCCAGAGAATAGAGGCGGAAAGGCTGAGATCTGGTCCCTTGGCATGCTATGAGAGAGATCAAGGCTGGGAGTCAAATAGAGCGGCCTTGTCATCTCTATTCAATTGCCTTCAGTCTCTAGAGGCCTAGGGGGCCTCAGAATGAAGTCCACACAATGGGAAGCCATCTTCCATGCCCTTGCCAAAGAGAAAAGAATGACCTGTGAGGAAGGGTATTCTGTGGCTCTCCATGTTTTCACCTTCCCCATTCTCTCTCCTTTCCTCGCTGTTGGCGAAGGGAGCAGTGTGCTGGAGTGTATGCACCTGGCCAGAAATGTCAAACAGTGGATAAACAGCCCCTCTCCGAGAGCTTTTTCACAAAGAGCAAGCAAAGTAGCACTTTAGATAATGACCTAGATACTGCTCTGGAAGAGACTCATGGCATTTGGTTTAAAAGACAAGCCTTGAGAGCAGCATTGCAATGAGTGGTGGCTCCATGGTTGCCATAGAAACAGATGGAGATTATGCAACTCTCCCTCCTCACATGCTTTGGGAACCAAAAAGTAGTTTATCTGGGCATCCAGAAGTCTTCCTCGGTGGTACAGAAGTGACGTGTTGGAGGTAACATGAGCTCAGGGTTTGGGCTCAACCCAGTTATAGTTATGCTCACAGCTGCTGGGTCTTCCCTGAATGACCAGAAGGGCTTATCTCCAGTTCAGTTTGGACCCTGATCAGATTAAGATTCTCTTTGCAAATGAACACATCCTTGTGGAAGAGCAGGGTCAAGATCATGACAGGTATGTACAACCCAACAGAAATCACTTTATTAAGAAGCATGTGAACTACAGAAGAGCCATACACAGCAAGGGCCCAGATGGACCCTTAGCCTCCTCCGATGGGGCCTCGTGGGGCCTCATGGGGCCTCACCCTCTGGGTGGGAACTAGGATCTTGCATCAGCCTCCCCTTCCCAGCAATTACCTAGTGATTTGGATTCAGAAATGACAAGGCTTAACTTCTGCTTGAATTATCCTTCTGAACAATTAGTATAAAGACTATACTTTCATAAAGAGATTTCAATTTTAGTAAACAGGATTAGGAGGCAAAATGAAACCACTGAATACGGAAAAAAATGGAGGAACATGAAAGTATTTTCCTAAGCACCAAGGTATTGTTGTTTTTCATTTTATTATTGCCGTGGATCTTTTAAAAGAATTTAAAGTTGAAGTCGCAGGTGCAGGAGACTGGTCTGGCTGGTCCAGTACCTAGTTGGGAATCACCAATGATGCTCAAGAATAAAAATCTGGTAGAACTGGCCTCCTGGGATTTCTCCCTTAAACTTATGTCAGGAGGCTGATCAGAAAATTCCTAGAATCAACCCATCAGAAGGTTTAAAAATATTTGGTTTCGTTTTAAATTTTCTCAATGAGCACTCTGAACCCACTGTTGCAGACTAAACTGTAAATGGAAAGGCTCAAGGCCCATCATTCAGTCTGTACTGTTTAAAACACACACAAAAAAAGGACCAGAAAGTGTCAATGATTTAGTCAGAAGAGGACGAGCAATAACAGTGAGATGTATGAAAAAAGTCTGATTTTAGGCAAATGATCTCCAATGAGATGACTGGTATTTTCCCACTGATGGACTTAGGTCTTCATTTTGGGACATCACCTTTGTCTTGGTTTCCATGGTGTAGACACATATGGGGTTGGTTCCAATTTGCTAAATGTCATCTAGTAAAAGTGAGTCAGCCTTTTAATATTCTGTACTAATTGTTAGAGTTGTGGCTCAATGCCTTTAGTGCTTTATTTCTGTTTACATGTAATTCCTTGCCTATGAATACTTTTATCCATGTGGATACTAGATCATTTCATAAATTAATAGTGCTTGGCAATATGAAGCTCCAAAATAACCAGAGTGCCTGGTTTTTAGTCTGGTTATCACAGACTAACTGCCACTTCATGCTCTAGCATTGTAAAAACACATGTCTCTGGAATATGGCAACAGCCAAGGTGGGTATTTTGGAGCAGGTGGAATTCTTGGAAGCCCTCTGAATTATAGAGTGGCCTTGCCTATGGTGGTCCCAGGTTCTGACTCTCCACTGCCCTCCATCTCAAGGACAGTGAAATGCTGTCGCCATTATTACCATTGCCTTTGCTCCAGTTTGGGCGTAAGAGTCAACTTTCAGACTGAACTTGACCTTTTATGGCTTCCATCCTTTTCCCCCTTAACCTCAATAAATCAGCTCTCTTGGAAAGAAAATTCACATGACCCAACTGGGAATTCTTTGGCCTAAAGGTCACCTTCCCTCCCATCCCTCTTCCCACCTCCAGCTGGTTGGCTAGACCACGTTTGCGAAAGGCCCCACGGAGCTCCCCTTCCTACCTGCTGAGCAGTCAGGGCCCTGGTAGCCCTCCTCACAGAAGCAGAGCCCCTCCTGGCAATGTCCTCGCCCACTGCAGGCGTTCAGACACCGCCGCTGGCTGCAGTCCTCACCAGCGTAGCCCTCCTGGCATAGGCAGGTACCGTTGGCACATTTCCCCTTCCCAGAGCAGTCCCCGGGGCATCTCAGTTCACTGCAGTCCTCGCCTGTGTAGGCCTCTTCGCAGACACACTCCCCATCCACGCACAGCCCCCGGGAGCTGCAGTCTGTGGGGCACCGGAGCTCCGAGCAGTCGTCCCCACTGTACTCGCTGTCACAGATGCACTGGCCGTCCACACACACGCCCCGACTGGAGCAGCCCAGGGGGCAGTAGGGCTCCGAGCAGTTCTTGCCAAACCAGCCTTCATTGCAGATGCAGCCACAGGACTCGAAGCTGAAGTTGCCATGGCCACTGCAGTGGGGGATATAGTCCAGTTGTCCTGGAATGGCCAAGGAGAAGTCATAGGGCAGCAGTGAGTTCAGGGCGGGACAGGCAGAGACCTCCTCTCACTCTCTGATCAGATTCGTGTTGCTGAGAATTAGGCTTAAGCTAGTGTGGTATATCATGGACTTCATAATATTTTCACCCGGCGGGGGTCGTCTGTGCCTGGCACAGCGTGGGGAGAGGATGGATGAGATCAGGTCCTCCCTTGCCCTTCAGGAGCTCACCTTCAGTGGGTCTTAGTTCTGGTTTCCTAGAAACAGACCTTAGATGAGGATTCAAGAGAGAGTGCCAGGAAAAACTAGTCAGTAGGGAGGAGAGACTGGGGAGGGAGGAGCCCAAGCTTGGCCATTTTCAGGCAAAGTCCCAGGAGGGGTCAGTCCTGCAGGGTTTTCTGGCCACAGTGCAGACATATCTGACCTGGGATGAAGGGCTGCCCCTCGTGGGTGTTAATACTCAGGCTCGTCCATCCTCTCCCCCAGGCAGGTCAAGGAGGTTCTCACGGCCCAAGCACAGCCCCTGACTGAGACTCTCGGGTACTGGCTGTGGGGACTGAAGGGGCTCTGAGGGGATGTAGGCTGAGTACCAGGCCTGGCGTGCAGGGCATGGTCACATATGCTGCAGGCCCATCCCTCGTCCTCCACTTCCTGCCATCTCACTAACTCTGCTCCTTTATCACAGCTCAGCACCAGGGTCACTTCAAAGGCTTCCCAGAACTGGTTTCATTTAGTGACTCTTTGCTGTGATCTTTTTAGGATTCTCTGCGTATCTCCTGCCCTAGCCCTTACCACGCTGTAACTCCAGTGTAGTAATTTGTCTGTCTAGCACGAATCAAACAAACTTACTAAACAAACACAAAACCGGTACCTGCTTGGCATCCTTCTCTGCCCTTGGCCCTGGGGATATGAAGTTAAGTAAGATATAGCCTTGTTTGACTCTGCCCCTTCATGCCATCCCCATGGCCTGAAAAGGTACTACACTGACGCAGTTAACGTGGCTCTTCCTTGTAGGTTTCTTCCTCGTCTGCCAGGGAACCTGGGGGGAAGCTGGTCAAAAGCCCACTCATAGACGCCACCCAGCCTCCTGGGTAGCAAAGAGCCCATGTCCATGGACATAGACTATGCCTTGCCCATATTCCCCAGCTTGATTGAAAAGGTGAACTGAGCACAGCGTTCTCACTGGGGAACAGGAGACTGAACAGCTGGACTTTGTTCTCTCAGCTTCAGGTTGGTTATTTATAGTTTTGGTTATGAGGAGGAGAAGGAGGTGAGAAAAACCCAAGAAACATTTCACTTCTCAAAGACCGCCCCCAGTCTCGGTGTCCCCGCCAATGTGTTGGATATCACTCTGGACACATGGGCCATCCAGGGAAGATGTCATTCCTGACACCTCTTTCATCCCTGGGCAAGCTTGAGGTAGTAGACCCCATAGAGGTAAAATCTTGAGCCCAAGATAGGAAAACACGGCCCTCTTCTTGTTAAAGAATAAACTGCGTGGGTCAACGTTGCCTTTCAGGTGAGAGAAGCTGGACTCAAAAGGGGACAGACACACTCTCTGCTCATTGCGGGTCAATTGAGAATGGCTACTGCACCTAAGGTGCTTACCAGAAGCCAGACTTTCCTCTGAAGGGAGGCTTTTCTGTTTTGTAACTCCTGTTCCTTCTAGTCTGTCACCAATTGTTGATGGGGAAAGGAAGGCATGGGTAACTTGCTTAAGTCACGAGCTGGTAGGTAGCAGAGCCAGGATTTGAAGTCAGGACGTCTGGCTCTGAAGATGTAATGACTTCTCCCAGAGAGATCCAGCTCATCATGCCTAAGTGTTGCTAGTCAGGGAGCGGGGGAGGCTGGAGGTACAACTCCTGGATGCTCCGCCTGTGGGGGGAGGGCTTGTAGTAAGCTCTGTGAGTGGGTGTGTGCGTGCATGCGCATGCACACCCACATGTGTTCATGGGGGGTGGGAACAGGGGCTGAAACTTCCCTCTTGCCAGAGAAGATGGGGACAGGTGCTCTGAGCCTTTAATGACTATCGTTTCCTCAGATGGGAGAGAGGCTGAGCGGCGCACACAGAGCACCAGCGTTCTCTAGTCCCCCGGGTTAACATAGATAGATATCAGTTCAACAGCCTGTGAAAACCAAAGATGAATGAAGACAGACATCAAATTCCCTGCTCACCACAGAAGTTGCTGTGCTGAACTGATGTACCGTTACCTGACTCATCCCCCCAAAATCAGGTTAATGTATTTCAAACCAGCTCAGTGCTGTAGAGAATCTCTACGTCAGATCCCCTGGGAAGGGCCACATTTAGATCTTAGAGGCAGATTAACAGAGAGCTACAGACTGGGGCAGCCTTTTCCCTCTGTGTGTGAGGAGGTGCCAGGTTTCACGGCGAGTGGCTGCTTGCCCTCCTGCCCTCATTCACTCTCCCTCTCTGCTCAGCACCCTCCCTTCCCTCCTGGCTCCCAGGCTCTACCTGTGGCTGCACTGGCTTGGCAGCAGTTGCTGTTGCACTGGTCCCGGAGCACCGACACCTCCCTCTCCAGCATCTCGATTCGGCTCAGCAGCTCCTGCAGCACCTGGGCCGAGCTGGCACATGGGCAGGCCTTCTTAGGGAGGTTGATCCTGTGGGTGAAGGTGACCTGGCTCTCGTGGTCTGAGGTCTGGCCCGTGTACTCCGCCAGCACCTCGTCTTCAGTGCTCACCTCCTGCTCAGCTGAGGCCTCCAGCCCCGAGGAGCAGAGGCTGTCCAGGGGCACGTTGATGTTGTACACATGGTTGAAAACCACTGGCTGCTCTTTGCCAGATGTGTTGTAGCTGGTAGTGCCACCTTCCTCCTCCACCGCCTGTCTCTGGACCCTTTCCGTGGTGACCTCCAGCTGACACTCTGAGGGCTTGAGCATGGAGCCCAGAAGGATCAGGTTGACGCCAATGAGCATGTTCTTCAAGACCACTGTTTCCCCGTCTGCCCCCATCCTCTCAGCAGAGGCCCAGGTTCAAGACCAGCCTGCAGCAGAAAGCATGGAGTTATGGAAATCTGCAGGAGAAACCAAGAAACAAAATGGCCTCTGAGACCTGCCCCCAGTACTTCATCGTGCTCAGTCCTACAAAGCTAAAGGATAGGCAGTTAAGATTTCAAGGGGAGGGTTGGGAAGGGACTGCTAGGTCATGAAAGCCCAGAGGTTTGTCCTTTAGAAGAATGAGTCCCTGAAAATGGGTCCTGCTTCTGTAGAAGGACTTCCTAAAAGGCTCATCTAGAACATATGTGTCTGGCCTCCACAGTCGTCAAGAGGTTCCAGCAAAGAGGACATGCAAGGACAGGGGACAGGGGCTTTATGTATAGGCTTTTCCTCCAAGAAGAACTCAGAACTTCCTTCCACTTCTGGATGAGAGTTAGGATGAAGGGTACCAGGGAGTCTTGGGCATCCCCTCATATTTCCCCAGATATTTATTATGAAGCGGCCCTGCCAGCCACTTCAAAATAACTTGTTAACTCCTCTAAGCTCATCTATTCAAGACAAGTTGACTTTAGAATAACTAACCAGGCAAATAATATAGTTCTAGGTAATTGTGGTTGTTAATAATCCTTGGGTACATTTGTGATTATCTCGGACTGTGTGAGCCAAACTTTATTTTAATCTTCTCATTAGTATAGTCCCAGTGCTTTGTAACCACAGGGTGCCTTTCTTCTGAGGCCCTGTTTAAATTGCTAAAATAATGAATTAGCTCCACTGCTGGTTACCTAGTCACCAGGAACCATGGAGAATGATAAATTTACTGTAATGCAAATCAGTTTTACAGAAATTATAATTCTTTTGTATTCCCTGTATAAAAGAGAAAAGAGGCTTACAAACTTTGGTTCTAAAGGTAATGTTAGAGCTGCTAAGAAGATTAAGGATGAAGGAATGGAATGAGTGTGAATACGAGTTTGGGAAAAAGGCGATAAATGACAGCTGACATCAACTAAACGTGTATTCTATACAGATTGCAGCGTGCACCTCCCATGAGACCTTACTGGACCCTCAGAACAACCCTATGATGGGCCAATGTGATTATCCTCATCTTGTAATGGCGTAAATCCTGCCTAGAAAGCTTAAGATTTGAATGCAGGTCTAACTCGAAAAGCCATGTTCTTAACTGCTAAGCTCCAATGCTTTTCCTGACAAGCATGTTCAGTTTTCTATTATCGCTGATGGGAATTGTGTTATAATATTGAGATTAGAAAGTTTTGCTAGATCCAATGTTCCTTCCTCTGTGAAGCATTCTGCTCTCACATTTTCCCCTGTTTCTTCATCTGTCCTCCCTTAGTATAGGCTAAGTCCATTCCCCACTCTTCCATAAACCTCTTCTGACAGCATTTGCTGCAGTAGACCATGGGCTTCCTTTGTCTGCTTCTGCCCCTGCCACCTCCCAATCCCACTCCCCACCCCAGACTGCTAAGTCAAATCATATCAGACCACATCTTATCCACAGCATTAGATATGTGTCCAGGACAGCAAACATGCTCAGTACCATGGCTGTTGAATGAATAAGTGGGTAGTTACATAGAAGGATGAATAAACAGATGAGTTAATGAATAAATGCCCAATGAGCAAAAGGTTGAATCCTTCTCCAACTCATTTAATTTCTTCCATCATCCTCAAGTAATTCACTATTCAATTTCAGTTCAACTGGGCAATGTCTGAGGGTTTATTTTATTAGGAGTAACTGTATTTGTGACTAATATATGAAAACCATGTCTTATTACTTAGTCTTTATATTATATATTGGACTGAAATCTATCTCTGTTTCCAGAATGACTAGGAAGCAGAACAGGGTACAGCTGTTAAGATTCTGGACTCTGGGGAGTTCTCATTGTGGCTGAGCAGAAATGAACCTATATCCATAAGGACGCAGGTTTGATCCCTGGCCCTGCTCAGTGGGTTAAGGATCCGGTGTTGCCGCAAGCTGTGGTGGAGGTCACAGGCGTGGCTTGGACCTGGTGTTGCTGTGGCTGTGATGTAGGCTGGCAGCTGTAGCTCTGACTTGACTCCTAGCCTGGGAACTTCCATAGGCTGTAGGTACAGCCCTAAAAAAAAAAAAAAAAAAAAAAAATTCTGGACTCCGGAGCCAGTCTGCCTGGTCTTCGCCTATCCAAGGACTACCCTGAAATCACTGGAACGTGTGAGACATCTGGCCCATCAGTAGGCAGCAGGAAAACCAAACATTAGCACACCCTTACTCAAAGAAGGGTGAGGTTCTTGGAGTGATGTGGGAGGTGGTGATCCACTGGCTATATCCAGATGAAGTAAATCCACTTTGGGGCTAGATGGAGTCACATTGCTAAACCAAATTGCCCTCAAGACTGTAAGCTCTTTTCAAGGCCCCTTGTCTGAGGCATTACTTGACATCCCATTTTCAGATGCTCTGGGCATTGCAGCCTTGGAGTGGCACTCTGCCCTTATATCATGGAAAGCTTCCCAGGAATGGCTCTGAAATAAGTCACTTATCCTTACATTTACATTTAAGGCTAGGACCTTTAGCCATCTGACTTGCTAAACTAAAGTAGGTTCGTTGATCCAAGTTGACGTTGCGGAATAGCTTTTTTTTTCCCCTGGGAATCATAAAATTATCATGTAACATCTATAGCACTTAATCTAGCTTTTTGCACAAAGCAGACACTCAATAAAGAAAGAATAAATGGCATTATAAATGAAAGGGACACAAGTGATAGGAAAATTAAAAGGGAAAAGCATAAGGTTCTACACTGAAGTCCAAAGTAGCAACTACAGAATCATACATGGAGAAAACAGTATAGCTTTATGTGTGAAAAACACAAGACTTTAGTCAATAATCAAACTGACTATGAAGTAGTCAACTGTGTGATTTTTGTAACCTCTAAAATCTTATTTAGACTCAGGTTTTATTAATTGAAATATAGGCTAGGATGAACAGGGGGCTGTTTTGCTCTGTACTGAACTTGTCATTGATTACTTCTGGGTGGCAAGGATGCTGAAGGTACTCAAAATCTTGTCATAAGAGAGGGAGGAAGTTAGCATTTTGGTCCAGAGAAGTGATGACTGGAGGGTTATTTTTCCTTTATCATCCATTCCTTTGACAGGTATTTATTAAGTACCTACTATATGCTGGTTCCTTCATTCACAGAGGTTACATTTAACTATATGTGAGTGGAGAGGGGAAGACAGACAATAAATTAATACAATAATTACATATCATATAGGAAGAATGCATATTATATGATATTTAACATATGACAAGGTAACATTAATTTATGAGTGTTGTGTCATCAAGTGGTAACTGCTGCGAAGAAAAACAAAAGGAGAGAAGAGGACAGGAGAGTTACCAGGGCAGGGAAGTGATGTGGATACTTTATGGAGCCTGGCCAAGGAAGACTTGTCCAATGAGGACCACTGAGCAGATACCTGAAGGAAGTGAGCAGTGAGCTCAGCAGATGGCTGAGAAAGTGCATTCCAGCCACAGGGATCAGCAAGTGTGAGGGCTCTGAGGCGGGAGCTGGCCTGGTGAGTCTGAGTGACAGCGAGAGATAGGGGTCAAGTGAATGAGGGAGCAGATGTGGGGTGATGAGGTCAGAGAATGAGTCGGGGCCTGATCGGAGAAGGCCTTGTGAACCCCTGTAAGGACTGGCTTTTGCTGTGAATGTATGGTCAGCATTCTCAAATCCATCTACACACCAAATATTTATCATGACCTAGTCCCTGTCCCTGAGAAACTTTCTGTTTCTGGAAAGAGATAGAAACACAAGTAAATATAATGACAATGCAGTGTGACCATTTCCATGACTGACGGACGCACACAATGTCCCGAGGGCTGGAGGTGCATCTGTTCCAATCGCTCCTTCCATCCGCACTCTGCACTCTTCCTATATGTCTGTGTCTCCTTTCAAGGACATCAGTCATATGGGATTAGGGGCCCAACCCTCCAGCATGACCTCATCTTAACGAACTACATCTGCAATGGCCCTATTTCCAAATAAGGTTACATTCTGAGGCACTGGGAGTAGAACTTCAGCATATCTTCTTTGTAAGGCATAATTCAATCCATAATAAATACCAATAGTGAACTGAGCATCTACCAGGCACCCAGCTAAGCATTTCCCTTATGTTATTTTATTCATTCCTGACAACAACCCTATAAGCCAGGGAGGAGTGATATTTAGGTGTCAAGATATTTTATGACCATTGTGGCTTGGGCAACAACCAATCAGAAGGGGGCATCCATCCATCAGACCTGCTGTAAACAACCAGCAGGGCCCTGTGCTGATTTCACCGTGATGGTAGGTCCTCTTTCAATTTCCATGACTTGAGACAAGGGAAATGAGTTTCAGGCAAGGCCAAGGAATGTGACCGAGATTGCACAGCTAATGAGCACGGGAGCCAAGACTGAACCCATATCTTGCTGACCATAGTCTGTACTCTTAACTGCTGTTTTTCAGCCAGCTTTAATTAGCAGCCACATAGAACTCTAATGAAAAGACTTAGAACTCTTACACATCAACAGTCTCCTCTCCCGGGATCAGATTTAGGACTTCCTGACAGCGATGGCTTTTCGCTTAATGTTTTCTCCACCAATCCATGCTACTACCCCAGAAATTGCTGTAGTCTCTCACCCTGAAGGGAGAGCCTGTCTGCTGGCTCATTATCTAAAAGTGCCCAGCCTCCATGGTGTCCCAAAGACTCAGGAGCCATGCTAAACCAGTAAACCTTGATCCTAGAGGGGTTGGGAGGCATTTTTTACATTTGCCCTTTCCCAGGACAACTCCCCACTCGGCAGTAGTTCCAGAAAATCATGGCCTGCCCTGGCCCCCTCTGGCGTCATTCACTTCTCTGAGCTGCCACTGGCTCAGTCACAAGTCACTATTAAGCACACCGAGGACCTCTCTGCTTCTGTCCTGTATCTCCATGTGCATTTGGCTGAGGATGCTTCCTGAGGGCAGGCAGAGAGAGGGGGTGGGATGCATGGCCTGGGAGACTTCATTTTTCTCATCTCATCTGAAGCCTGTTGGAGGAGGAAGGGGGATGAAACTCATGTTTATTTAATGCTTACTTTAAAAGCATACCCTTAATTTTGCAAAGCTCACGTTACTTAATAATCATTTCAAAGTGGCTTCTCTTTCTCGTGTCCCTGAAAACTTCCCTCTCTGGCTTCATTCTCTACCTCCACCTCCTGTTCCCCTGGATCACATAGAATGCGGACTGTTCTGCAGGTGGTCTTTCTGTGGCACCTTTCAGTGACTCTGCTGGGCAGATTTTTGCAACTTCCTCCGAGGAAGATCTGGTCTAATCCTGTGGCATATCCAAGACTGCTGCGTTTGATGTGTTTGTCTCCACTGGAGAGGTCTGGCCTGCTCTGAGACCCATGGTCTGGCTTTAGTGAGAGGTGGTGGCTGCACTTCTAAGCTGGATGCAAAAATCTCTGGGATTCAAACAGCTTAGGGGCCTGAAGGGGACCCCCAGAGTCCCCTCTATTCCTTCAGTCTCTTCCTGTCTCTCAGGTGAGTCATCCGACTAGAGCTATCAGACTCGAGGATAGATGCAGACCAGTCCCATCAAAGGATGAAGTGGTGGTGGGAGAGGGGGCAAGGGGAGAAAAGTAGAGATGATGGGGAAGAAATAAAAAGGGTGGGGTGCCAGGCTGGAGAGAGCAACAGACAAGAGTTCTACAGATCGAGGGAGATGACATAAACCCGAGGGACAAATAATACACTCAAGGTTTGGTAATACACTGACAGTGGTGAGCCAGACAGGTAGCTAGTGACCCTCCAGATGAGAGGGCAAGCCAGTTGCAGTAATTTGATAGATTGATACTCAAGAGGTCTGCACAGTGCCATTGATTCATTTCCTCCATGCCAGCTTCCTTATCAATATAATTATCATGATGGGTGCCAGAGGTGTCTCTGGGTTGTTTGTAAGAGGCAAGTGGACAGCTGGGTGGTCCTCCAGGCCCAGGTGATGCCACGTTACCAAGGTGTGAGCACCTTTCCCAGGCGGCCTGCAGGGAGAGCTTGGGTTACCCCCGGGGCCAAGTCTTGCCTCCAGCTGAAGTTGTTCTTAAATGGCTTTTCTCCCCTATGCCCTCCTCCACGTGCCTTGTCCCACTGAAGAGCTTTGCTACTGTGATAGATAACTATTCTGGGAACCATCACCTTGGCACAGGCTCAGAGGAGGAGAGAACTGGTCTCCAGAGGGTGGGATGCAGAGGAGGAGGGAGGTTGGGGAGGTGATGCAAGGGACCGGGAAAAGACATGGAAGCTATGTCTTTGTGATTTTCCTTTTTTTTTCTCTCTCTCTCCTTAAGTCAGAGAAGGGGTGAAAGAGTAACATGGACAGAGGTGCCTCAGGGGAAGTGGGGGGAGGAAGAGAAAGAGGAAAAATGAGTGTGTAGTTTGTTGGGCAGGTAAGGAGAGGTGATCTCCAGAGGGGTGGGTGGCCAGCGCTCTGTTTGGATTTTCTAGCTTCTGCCAACCTTCGTCCCCACGCTGCCCCTAAGGGTGATGTATAAACCAGAACTGTATCTGTGAAAAAAAATGACACTTTTCCTGTGCTTTTTTTTTTTAAGTTAGAATTAGTTTAAAAATAGTTCCCTCCCTGCCGTTGGGATGCTCTGTCACTGGAGAAAGAGGGTAATTATGAAAGACGAGGGTGTAATGTGATTACTGCCGGCCCCATTGTGTCAGCAGAGGCAGCGTCAGGGCTGCTGGGAGGACTTGGCCTCCGTCTCCATCAGCACTGGGCCTTTATTGGGCCTGTCAGGTTTCTGAAAAGAACCTGAGGGCAGAAAGCTCCCCGCCGACAGGACTCCTTGGCTGGTCTGGAGCTGTCAGGGGACCTGTGCGGAGGAGGTGCAAGGCAAGGCTGGGGCGTCGCCTTCTGGCCACCTCCTGCTGGACCATGTGCCCTCCGTGTGCCCCATGTAGGAGCTACAGGCAGGGTCGTTGGTTCAGAATGTGATGGAGCCACATTCATATTTTGGCATAAGGGGTCAGCGGGTGTATTTTTGTGTGTGTCCATGCAGGTTAGAAAACCTGCAGAGGCTGGGCCGAAGAATCTAGCTTCAGGTCTGTCCTCTGGCTCTGTCTTGTACTGTCTGTGAGAATTCTAATTGACCTAGGCTCTCAGAGCCATTCCTTCTTCATCTGCAAAATGGGGGTCATGGATATCAATCAAGGGAATAACACCAAGGGAGTAATAACATCTCTCCATTGGAAGCAAGGGTCAGATCATTCTGGTATGAATTCCTGCTTTACCACCCAGGTGGCATGGCTGGGCAGGTGTTACCACTGGAGGGCGCCTGTTTCTTTTGGGGGCAGCTAAGGCTGAGAGTCTGCCTTCTGGGTTTCCAAATGATTTTTGGTAAATAGAAATCCTATTTTGGTGAATTTATCCAATTTTTATAAGTCCCAGAGAATTCTTAACATCTGTAGAGCATTTGTATGATATATGACTGTATATATATATATATATATATATATATAATAGGCAGTTTTATGTATATATATTTACATAAAAGTGGTTTATATATATGACTGTATATACACACACTGATAGAACTATACGTATATGGTTACATATATATTTACATATATACACATATATAACCATGTACCTACTATGGCTATATATATATATATATATATATATATAAACCCATGTATGTATATATACATATATAATTCTATTTGTGTATGTATATATAGTCATATACATAAATATATATACATATGGTAGAGGATATGGAGCCCCATTTAATCCTCATAACAGACAATGGGATTATTCCAATTTTATAGACAAGGCTCAAGGGATGGGGGTGATTTGCCCAGTTATACACAGTGAGTTAGAGCCAAGCTAAATCCCGAGGCATATATCCAGACTCTCAGTTTGGTCATAGAAGCCACAGCCTCCCTCCATAAGCCACCTTTGTCCTTTGGAAGTAGATAGGATATAAATAATGAACTCCCAATTAATCTCCACCATTTTGGTTTAAAAATTCTTCCCAGAGCCTGACCTTTTGCTATCATTAATATCTATTTTTCGTCTGTGTTTCTCAAGCTGGGAGAACAGCATGTCACCATTTTCTATTCAATTATTCTTCTTGAATGGTCATCATACTGCTTTTCGTCTTTCTCTTCTTTCCATTTAATAAAATTGCAAAGCAAAGTCTTTTGTAAGAAAGATGGCCACTCAGACTGCAGCTCAAATAGATGATTTCAGTTTCTCGCTCAAGCTACTCCACAGAACAGATTAAGAAATTGGTTTAGAATATTAAAAGTGGTCTCTGCCCCCATGGGGCTTATAGTCTAGTTGAGAGGACTAGACTCACACATGTGAAACCAAAGGACAAGGCAAGGCAGCCCATAAACTGAAGACTGCTTATTTTAAGTTTAATAGATGCTCTTCACAGTGTGGGAGAAGTGACCAGAAAAGACTTGCTGAAGAAGTGGTGTTCCAGTCCAGATGAAGTGGGGTGGCTGGGAAGGTGGATATGACTTGTGGGGAGAAGGTGTGGAGAGGGGGCATAGGGTGTGGCATAAGCAAAGTCGATTGAAGCGTCAAGGCCAAGTGTAAGGAAGTTCTTCCTCTGAAGGGACCATCTTCAGTTTTCATGAAGGTCTAATATAAATTAAAACTATATTATGAATATTTAGGGTTTTTTAGGCTGAGTAAGAAGATGTAGTACATATATACAATGGAATATTACTCAGCCATAAAAAAGAATGAAATAATGCCATTTGCGCCAACATGGATGGACATAGAAATTATCATACTAAGTGAAGTAAGTCAGACAGAGAAAGGCAAATATCGTATGAAATCACTGATATGTGGAATCAAATAAAAAATCGTATGAAAGAATGAAACAGAAATAGACTGAAAAATTTCGAAACCAAACTTATGGTTACCAAAGGGGAAACAGTGGGGGTGGTGATGGAAGATAAATTAGGAGGTTGGGATTGATATATACACACCACTATATATAAAATAGATAAGTAACAAGGACCTACTGTATAGCACAGGGAAATCTCCTCAATACTGTGTAATAACCTGTATGGGAAAAGAATCTGAAAAGGAATGGATATATGTATATGAATAATTGAATCACTTTGCTGTATATCTGAAACTAACACAACATTGCAAATCAACTATATTGCCAATAATTTTTTAAAAACTATATTATGAGGATGTATGAAAATAACCCCTACATGCCCTGTGTGTACCTATGAAATGTGGGAGCCGATCATGTCTTAGCAGTGTTCCCAGGGCTTGATGTCCAAAAGGCTAACTCAGGGCCAGGCCAGTTTATAAACATGGACTCAGAACTTCTAATTAATTATAAATATAGGAATCATTTGCTTGATTGCTTGGACTTTGAAACCCTTTAGAAACAAACTTAGGAGTAGTTAAATGGAGAAATTGTGCTCATTCCTATCCAGGAGACCAGATAATTCATCTGCTCTAAAAATATCTAATGACGGATTCAAATGTCAAATTCATGCTGTTTCCAGTTATATGACATAACTATATTAGAATTGATCCTTCTAGCAGGAACTGAATAATTGCTTTAATATTGGATATCCGTTAATATCTCTAGATGACATGTATGTTGGAGGTGGCACCTTATGAAAGTTCAGCTCTTGAGGTCTAAAGGAGATATTTACTTTATTGGGCAAATTATGTGTTTTTAAGCATGAAATAACAGCATCCTGACCCAAAGACTACACACAGGTGGGCTATATTTTCTAGTGCATGAAATAACATTTTCTAACTGAAATTTGGGGAAGCTCTGAGGGTCCAGGTATATGGAGCACAACCTGCTTAATTCAATTCAGTTGCACCCTGACTGCGTGCCAGAAACTTGGCTAGGTCCCATTCACGATGTCAGGGGTGAGCCAGAGGAATCTCAGGTAACTCCTTTTGTAACTAGGAGGAAGGTACTTACATAACAAGAATAAATAGCAAACCCTGATAAGTACCATGTCTGAGGTACTAAGAAATTCTTCTGGAGGCCCAGCAGAAGCAACCATTTCAACTGCAAAACTCTGGGGAGAAATCTCAATGGAAAAGGTGGCCTTTGAGCTGGGTCTTGAAGAATTAGATTTTGAAAGGAGGCATCAGGGGAAAAGGCAGGAAAGTGACTGAGGAATAAAAACTGAGGAAAATCAGGCTTGAAGAAGGGCACAGTTTCTAGAGTGGTGGCGAAGTGTGTTTGTGTGCTTTCAGGGTGAGGGTACTCGGAAGATGTCACAGAGCCTTGATGGGCATCTAGAAATTTCCTCGGGATTCTGTGGGCTGGTTGAACGTCAGTATTTTTTAAGCAGGGCATGACATGATTAAAGAAATCCTTTAACATCTGTAGTTGCTGTTGGCCCCAGAGATGAATTCTAATCTGAAAAACTCAAAAGATTTTTTTCACTTGTCGTTTATCTTATTTTGCAGTTATTCAGTTGGTAAGGCCCGGATTAGCCTTGCTCATTACTTTAGAGAGTGGTTTTTCAGGGTACATAATTTCTTAAATTCCTTTTTTCTCACTCTCTGTCTTGACTAAATGCATTTTGCTCTCCATTAAGTTATACTGCATCATCTCTGTTCATTATTGTTAAAAGGGGGCTTCAGCAGAATTCAAATGTTGTTTTATTAACTGCTAAATCCAGGATATGTATTGTAAAATATTGGACTTAAAATGTTTTCAATCTGAATAAGGATGAGAATTGACCATGTAGCTACAAGCAGTTGCCTTTCTGACAAATTAGGGATGCGGATGGCACTGAGGAGGCTGAGGCTTTGGTAAGCAAAGCACAGTTTGGAGGGTTCCCAGAGTCCATGTATGATCCATCTAGGATACAAAAGAGCCCACAGTAAGGTGCAGAATGTCCCCAATGGGCTGAGGTTGATGTCTGAAATAACCTGTGGGTGGCAACTTCTTCTCTTTGATGGGTGGTCTCCTTCCGCACAGCAACTCTCCTTGCTCCCCAGCCTTTACGTGCACGGCCTGGCCTGCCCTCCTCTTCGGTACACACAGTTCTGGGGTTCTCCCATTTGCCCTTCTTGATCCTCTCTCCACTCTTCTCTTCCTGGATCTGTTCTTTCTCGGTAGAGAGCTTCCTATTCAGCTAAAGAAGGCCACCAGCCGAGGAGCTGCTTCTGCATCCAGAGGGAAGTGGGGTCCTGGAGCCTGGCTCAGCAGAAGGACGTTGTTTCTCCTCAGGGGACCTCCTCTACATGACTGACTGTCTTTCCAGGTTCTGGTAGCCTCTCTGCCAAGTCCTCTCACCTCCTTTGGGGCTTAAAGATGGTAACCACTCAGCTTCTACTAACCCCATATGGTGTGAGTGCAGAGTCCTTCCTGACTGGCTCTCTACTGCTCATCCCCACAGGTACCCACGGGGGCCTGCCTTCCTGGAAGGGCTCTTTACCCCAGGCGTTTCCTTCTGGCCCCAACTCTGCTTAAAACATACCTGTCCTCGGTGCCTCATTCCCTCAGTAGTCAAATGCCAAAGTAATACAGGTGACAGTGCTGGCTATAAATTAACACCTTCTGAAAACCTCTTTGGAAACAGGTAGGCCTTAAACCATAAATAACAGTGACATTTTCATTTTAACAACAGCCTGCAACTAACCTAACAGTGGACATGGTTCAGGGTGGTTTCATGCTGTAGCAGAGGATAAGATTCATTGCCTGTAAAAGGTTTCAACATTTTTTTCTCACATCGATCTTTCTACCTTTTCCCCTGCTGAAAAGAGCTAAAATGAGTCAGAGTAACAGAACACCTGGCATCTGCAGAGCTCATTTCAAGGTGCTTTCCTAAACAGAATCTCAGTTTGTCCTTTTATGAATTTTGCAAAGTATTTAGGGTGGGTATATTGCCCCAGGTTACAGATGAGTAAAACTGAGGTCTATTCCTATGAATAAAAAGCCATAAGGCTGCTCTTAAAGAAATCAGGTCTTCTGAGGAAAACTTGAGAAATTTACCTCTGATAAATTTACAGCATAAATAGGAATTTGGCTCACATCTTGAGTTTGCTTTCCTAATGGGGAAACTGGAAAGGTACAATGATAGGAAAAAAAATCATAATAAAGGCACGGGTTTCTTTATTCCTCAGCAAGAATGTATTCTCGGAGTTCCCTGGTGGCTCAGCCGAAACTAATCTGACTAATATCCATGAGGACCCAGGTTTGGTCCCCGGTCCTACTCCGTGGGTTAAGGATCTGGCATTGCCGTGAGCTGTGGTGTAGGTCACAGATGAGGCTCAGATCCTGCATCGCTACGAATGTGGTATAGGCTGGTATCTACATCTCTGATTCGACCCCTAGCCTGGGAACCTCTATATGCCACGGGTTCAACCCTAAAAAGATGCATGCACACACACGCACACACAAGTATATATTCTCTAAGTTAAAAAATAGTTTCAGGCTTTTTTTTTTTTTTTTTTTTTTTTTTTTTTTTTGGTTGTTGTTGTTGTTGTCTTTTTGCTATTTCCTTGGGCCGCTCCCGCGGCATATGGAGGTTCCCAGGCTAGGGGTCGAATCGGAGCTGTAGCCACCAGCCTATGCCAGAGCCACAGCAACGCGGGATCTGAGCCGCGTCTACAACCTACACCACAGCTCACGGCAACGCCGGATCGTTAACCCACTGAGCAAGGCCAGGGATCGAACCCGCAATCTCATGGTTCCTAGTCAGATTCGTTAACCACTGCGCCACGACGAGAACTCCTAGTTTCAGGCTTTTGCCTTTTCAACTCTTTGGCCATTTATAGTGGTTTAATGAACAGTTGCCTGGGATGGGGGTGGGGGTCCATGTATGGGGAGTGGGGAGTGGTGGGCAGCCATTGACTCTGCAGGGCTGGTGGGTCTGAGAGGAGAGTGAGTGGAGGAGCCCAAGCTGCTTAGGGCAGAGGGAACTTTTGTGTTTCTCTGTGGATTTACTCAACTCTCCTACTTGAGGGTTGGAGGACTATACCCCAAGAAGCTCTCAGATTCCCTCACTAACAACTCAAGGGTGGATCCTTTCTCTGGCGTTTGTAATGGAAAAACCTATCCCTTTGATCCTAGTCTGCATTATCAATCCAGGATTCCTGCAGGGAAATCATTTATGAAAGAGGTCTCCCTGCTGAGCAAGATACCAGCCTGATTCACCCCAGTGGGAAGCCCAGCACAGGTGAATTATTTCCCAAGTGGGCTCTGAGAATTTTCCATGCTTTATCCTGTGTTTGAGGACAATCATGAAGCAGTCAGTGACGTGCCTTCCTACGGTTCTGGAATGTTATACCTTCATTAGTCTGGACCCACAAATGTGCCCGGAATGATCCAAATTCGATCTATGAGTCCACTGTATTTAAATCAACAATGAACATTTACTACCTTTCTCCAAAATAGCAAGCTCTCTGGGCTTTTTTTAGTAGGCTGAGGGTGTGAGACTGGCTTTGTCCAAACCAGCTGCTTTCAATTAGGAAGGGACACTCTATCATCTTCACCTTCACCTTCACACATAACTGCATGCCCCAGGCTTTGTGCATTCCACCCCATTGTGATATGTGTGCATGGCAATTGTATTATGAAGAAAAAGAAGGGCTTTCTCTGACACCAGCATGTTCCAGGCAAAGCCAGGCATTCATCCAAGGGCATTTCATATTAACTCATTTAGTTTCTCACAGCAACCACATAAGCTAGTATGATTTCCCCATTTTACAGATGAGGCAACTGAGTAATAGAGAGGTTAAGTGACTTGTCTAAAATCACAAAGCAGACGAGATCGGGTGCGTTCAGGGTGGTATGGACAAACTAAGGCCATTTGCAGCAACATGGATGGGCCTAGAGATTCTCATACTAAGTAAAGTAAGCCAGGAAGAGAAAGACAAATACCATATGATACCACTTATTCGTGGAATCTAAAATATGGAACAGGTGATCCTATCTAAAAAAACAGAAACAGATCATAGCCAAGGAGAGCAGACTTGGGGTTCCCAGGGGAGAAGGGGGAGGGAGTGGGATGGATGGGCATTTTTGGGCTTTTTTGGATGCGAACTGTTATATTGGAATGGATGGGCAATGGGATCCTACTGTACAACATAGGGAAATGTGGGTGATTGATTGCTTTGCTGTACAACAGAACTTGCAGAAACATTGTAAATCAGCTAGACTTTAATTTAAAATAAATTAAAAAGAAAGAAGAAATAACAGAAGAATAAAATAAAATCACAAAGCATTTAAGCAAGGGCACCAAGATTCCAACTTTTTTGTCAAGGAGTATGTCCAGTGGGTCTGGAAGTCTCCATAGGAGAAAGAATTTATGACAATACCCTCCCTCTCAGAGTTCCCGTCGTGGCTCAGTAGAAACAAATCTAACTAGTTTCCATGAGGATGTGGGTTTGATCCCTAGCCTTGCTCAGTGGGTTAAGGATCCGGCGTTGCCATGAGCTGTGGTGTAGGTCTCAGACGAGGCTCGGAGCCCCCATGGCTGTAGCTGTGGCGAAGGCCGGCAGCTGTAGCTCCAATTCGACCATTAGCCTGGGAACTTCCATATGTCACAGGTTCAGCCCTAAAAAGCAAAACAATCAAACAAAAACAGAAAAACAAAACAGCAACCCAAAAATCTCCCTCTCTGAGCTCAAGTGGAACTTGTTATTATGCTTATCACAATAGTGACCTGCAGGGTTGTTCCCTTCCCCCACAAGAAGACAGGTCTGTTATCTAGTTGTCTTTGGTCCCAGCTTATAGCACAGATTCAGCGGTCTATTAGATTCTTTCTTTCTCTAAATACACACATATACAGACATGAGCTGTGGTTCCAGCCATCCTTACCCACTCAGGTGTCTGCATGCTCCCCTAGAACAGGTTTTTCCTGTTCTCAAAGTTTCTGAAACATTCCTCTCTGCAGTGTTAGCCACCAAGGCTGCCAGGAGTGTGTGAGGTGACCCTGAAGGGCCTGAGGAGACACTGTGGCTGGGCATCAGCACAGTTTATTGTTAGAGTAGCAAATGTCCTGCCTTCCTCTTTGCAGGCTCTCCTGCAACAGCTTCAGGATTATAGGTCTTCCCCCACACTTTTATTTTGATTACCGCTGCCTGTCACATTGTTTCCTATTATTGACCTTGGTACCTGTCAGACCATTCACACCCCCTCATTGTCTTTACTTGCCACACATCCATCTTCACTGAAAGGCTGGTTTCTCTGATTACTGAGGCCTGTCAGTTTCTCATGGATTTACTTGATTCTTCTCATCAGTGAAGGGGTGCTTTGTGGCCGTCTTTGCCCTTGGACTTGATGGAGGTTGTTGGCCATGAGCCAGGTCATAGATGGTCCTCTCCAGAGGACCACCTCGGGGAGATTTTAGTGAGGGGGTCACTGCCTGGGGCGCAGGGCCCTGCCTTGAAGGAAGTATCTCTCTTAGTCTCCTGCCAATTCCATGTAGTGGCTTTCTGAGCTTGAGCAAGTCATGTGACTGCTCTGAGTCTCAGTTTCCTTAACTGTGAAGTGGGAATTATTTAGACTGAGAATCAAGCCTATGTGAAAATATGGCATCAACTGTGAAGTGCCACATAATAAGTGGGATGGTCTCAGCATTGCTACTGTACAACCAATGAAGCACTTGGTCTCCATTTCTGCATGGATCGGAGATCTGGTATTTGACATACAGCCATGAAATTGTATTCCCTCCTCAGTCTTCCCTCAGCCCCAGCATTCAGATGGGGCACGAGCAGAGTGGTGAGTCCCCACTGGGTGCTCAGTTAGTGATTGTTGGATTGAGCCGAAGTGAGGATGCTCAGGTGACAAAGGGTGACAGACCCCATGGCGCCATTTGTGGTGTGTCTCCTTGACCCCTGAGTATTGAGAAGGACCATCACTTTGTGCAGATGACCAACAACCCCCAGAGAATGGTGGCCTTTCCAGAATGGGGTTGATTAGAATGTAGAAAGAGACCTCAATCCCCTGGGAATCACAAGGATTCCTGAATTATTCCATGGTTGTTCTTGGGCCAACCCTGAAAACTGGACTTTAAGAAACCAGATAGGGAGTTCCCGTCATGGCTTAGTGGTTAATGAACCCGATTAGTATTCATGAGGAGGAAGTTTGATCCCTGGCCTTGCTCCGTGGGTTAAGGATCCACTGTTGCCATGAGCTGTGGTGCAGGTTGCAGACACTACTCTGGATCCCACATTGCTGTGGCTGTGGTGTAGGCCAATGGCTACAGCTCCAATTCAACCCCTAGCCTGGGAACCTCCATATGCCATGAGTTCAACCCTAAAAAGACAAAAAACAAAATAAAATTTAAAAAAAGAAAAGAAACGAGATAGGCATCAGGGCTCAAAGCTATTCACCAGATTATAGCAACTACTGGATGTGGGGCCTTGGAGGTCAGCATTGACCAAGGCGAAGGTGGGCCTGTGCTGAGCTGGATAGCACTGGGGTGGACAATGTGGTGTATCCAGGGCACCGCCAGGGTCTACTGAAAGTCACAGGGCTGGATTAAAGCCACCAAGGTCAGAAACTAAAGGAGAGGAGACACATCAACAGAACCAGGATACAAATCCCACGTGTCACTGGGGTAATGGGGGGGTGTGCCCTGCCAAACACCCAAAGCCTTCAGGTTACCCCACCAGTGACCTAAAAGTAACCCAATTCTCTATGTGGAATTCTTTTATGGATAAGAAGAAAAATAGATATCATTTATAAACTAATCCAAATGTACAGTAAAGTTGAGTTTTTAATAACTTGACCCAGCATAAGTCACTAGTGTTTTTGCTGTATTTTCCTCACTTTTTTCTCTGTGTTTATTTACATAATTGGGATTGCACACTATTTGAATTGACACTTAAAACCAAGACCTTCCTTGGGCTTGCCATCTTTGAGGAAGCACCACCCAGGGACGGGTCAGGCAGGCCCAGAAGGCAGGTCTAAGGCCAGCCCAGGTCCACGTCAGCTGCCAGGCTGCAGGGTCCTGCAGGGAAGGCAGGTGCAGTCCTGGCCAGGTGGTGGGGGGCACTAGGCAGATCTCATCAAGGGAGCTGCTTCTGTATTTGTCCCTCCTTCCCTGGTACCAAGCACATTTCTCTGTTGCTTGGGAGCCTGGGCAAGTGTTGACAGGGTGATTATCTTCCTCTGCACAGTTCTTCTCATTAACATGAGTACAGAATTGTGTCTGAACCTGTGGTTGTTGGGTGGGACATTCCATTCTGGTTCTGATCAGAATAATAAACCAAGTCTATTAGAGAGCCCTGAGGGAGAGCATGGTCTGCCCTCCTCCTGATTCTGTGATTTCTGACTATTCTGAACAGCATGGTTCTCAGGCAGGTGGAATGGAAGCTCTGGAGAGGTTCCAGCAGGAGTGGGCACACCTGGAGCAGGAGACAGGGCAGGCGTGATGGGTGGGGATGAAGTCCCTGGGTTCCCACATGCACCTGCACTGCTAGGTTCCATCAGAGGGAGTTAGGAAGGGCCAGTGGCCAAGTTTGAGTGGAAGACAGAAGCCACTGGTCAAGATGGAAGTGTGCTCAGAAAGAGCTTCAGGTATTTCATTGAAACTGGGATGTCAGTTCCTGAAGCAGTGAACTGATCAGCTACAAAAATGACCTTTAGTGACACTGCTGAGCAGGATAAAGGACAGCTGGCAGCAATGGGATGTGTTTGCATTTTTCTCCTTACATACTGTCTACTGCCACTGCACTGGAATTAGCTAAGATGAACCTTTTGACAGTGTCCCTGTGGACTGGGGACTGGGAACAAAAGACTCCTCTGGCCCTTCGTCCCAGGCCTGAGACTCTTGGGGCAGAGCTGGGGGTAAGCAGCAATTCCAGGGCTGGGAGCTGCAGCTTCCATGGCTTCTATGGCCTTGTATCACTGGGGTAAGGTCAAGACCAGCCCCAGGGTGGGCCTCAGCCTCTGCTACATGTGAGTCTTAAATCAACCAGGAGCCAGCCTTTGATCCCCAGACAGTGCTGCCTCGGGACTCTGCTGAGGTCACTTAGTCTCAGCCTCCATGAAGTGCAGGGGTTGCATTTTCTAATTAAATTATCTGGAGGATTTTTGATTCCCCGACTAGTCTGGAGAGGAAACTGTTCCAGCCATGCAAGGTTGGGCTGAAGGAAGGAGCAGACCTCTCTGGATAAAATTAGGAACATGAGGTCTAACTTGCCTTTGGGTGGGCATTGCTTTCTGCCCCTCGGTGTACTTGGATGGTGCTTGCCCCCTGCCTTCATCTACCAGCACCCCAGGAGCCCTCAGGGAGTCAGAGGGCAGTGCTTAGCTAATATCTCCTCAGGCCTCTGTTCTTACATGACTCAGGGAGTTGGATTAATGGGCAGTGCAGGTGCCCTTCTCTCCTGCTTTAGTACAATATCAAGAGAGCCTGTGAGGTTCCCAAGGGCAGAACTTCAAAGTTACAGCTTTGACCTGACTCATCCCCAAATCTCCCTCGTCAGATACAAATCATGTAGCCTTTGTTGTTTATTTTGGAACATCCCGACTCAAGGTAGTACTCTCTCATCATGGATAATTTAGAAAAGGGATGTTCAAACACTTTTTTACCCTATTGGCAATAAAAATATTTCTTACCTTGTAACTCAATACGTAATGTGTAAATCTTATATATATATATATAACAGTGAAACCAAATTTCACAAAACAATACCTACTACTTTGTGTTTCAGTCCAATCTATTATAGTTTATTCTTTCCTCCTTCATTAAGGAAAAATATAGGTTGTAACTCACTCAGCTGGTTTCACGTTCCATTAATGCATCACAACCGTCAATTTGGAAATCACTGCTTTAGAGCAGCGTCCAATAAAAGTGTAAGGCAAGTCACCAGTGTGAGCCACGTACGTAATTTAAAATTTTGTATGTAAAAATGCAAAGATAAATGGGTGAAATTAATTTTGGTATTATATTTTATATAGGTAAAATATTATCATTTCAACATGTAATCAGTATTAAAAATTATTGTTGAACTCTTTTCTCTTTTTTTGGTCTTCATTTTTCAATTTATTTCAAAATCATGGATCATTATATTCTCTGGTACACATAAAAGTATTTAAACAGAAGCATATAAGAGCAATGAACTAGACCCCCCAACTATGAATTCATTTATTGAATGCTAAACTCATTTTTTTTCATTTAGTCTGTTTATTTCAAAATAACTTAAATAATAATAGTTACCAGTAATATTAAAAATAATTTAAAATGAATTATTTCTATACATCTAAGTCTTCATATATTTAGCAAAAATTATTTTGGCTAATGCTTTGAATAGTTTTGAAAAGTGAATTTGACTCCACTCTAAGAGCAGCAAGTAAGAAACAACACTGCCAGTAAAATTATGAAGGCTATATAGTAAAAATTATTGTTGGTCATCACCTGATGGATTTTGACTTGACTTGAGGGCGGGCAACATTCCTCCACAGGAGTTTGTACAGTTGATACTGTATAAACAAAATGACCCTAAGATAATTGTATAATTTTTTAAGTTTTTGAAACCTAGTGTGTATTTTATATTCATAGCACATCTCTTAGTTTGAACTACGGATGTCTTCCTTTTTGGGGGGAATTTTTTAATTAAAGTATAGTTGACTTACAATGTTGTGCAGTTTTTGCTGTACAGCAAAGTGACCTGGCCATACATACATACATATATGCATATATATATAATTTTTTCATATTATCTTCTATCATGTTCTATTCCAAGAGTTTGGATATAGTTTCCTATGCTATACAGTAGGATCTCATTGTTTATTCATTCTAAATATAATAGTTTGCATCTACTAGCTCCAAACTCCCAGTCCATCCCACTCCCTCACCCCTCCCCCTTGGAAACCACAAGTCTCTTCTCTATGTCTTTGAATCTATTTTTGTTTTGTAGATAGGTTCATTTGTGCCATATTTTATTTTTTAGAATTTTATTTTATTTATTTATTTATTTTTATAATTTATTTTTTTTCCCACTGTACAGAAAGGGGATCAAGTTATCCTTACATGTATACATTTTTCCCCCACCCTTTGTTCTGTTGCAATATGAGTATCTAGACATAGTTCTCAATGCTACTCAGCAGAATCTCCTTGTAAATCTATTCCAAGTTGTGTCTGATGAGCCCAAGCTCCCGATCCCTCCCACTCCCTCCCCCTCCCATCAGGCAGCCACAAGTCTTTTCTCCAAGTCCATGATTTTCTTTTCTGAGGAGATGTTCATTTGTGCTGGATATTAGATTCCAGTTATAAGTGATATCATATGGTATTTGTCTTTGTCTTTCTGGCTCATTTCACTCAGTATGAGATTCTCTAGTTCCATCCATGTTGCTGCAAATGGCATTATGGCTGAGTAGTATTCCATTGTGTATATATACCACATCTTCCGAATCCAATCATCTGTTGATGGACATTTGGGTTGTTTCCATGTCCTGGCTATTGTGAATAGTGCTGCAATGAACATGTGGGTGCATGTGTCTCTTTTAAGGAGAGTTTTGTCCGGATAGATGCCCAAGATTGGGATTGCGGGGTCATATGGAAGTTCTATGTATAGATTTCTAAGGTATCTCCAAACTGTTCTCCATAGTGGCTGTACCAGTTTCCATTCCCACCAACAGTGCAGGAGGGTTCCCTTTTCTCCACAGCCCCTCCAGCACTTGTTATTTGTGGATTTCTTAATGATGGCCATTCTGACTGGTGTGAGGTGGTATCTCATGGTAGTTTTGATTTGCATTTCTCTTATAATCAGCGATGTTGAGCATTTTTTCATGTGTTTGCTGGCCATCTGTATATTTTCCTTGGAGAACAGTCTGTTCAGGTCTTTTGCCCATTTTTCCATTGGTTGATTGGCTTTTTTGCTGTTGGGTTGTATAAGTTGTTTATATGTTCTAGAGATTAAGCCCTTGTCGGTTGCATCATTTGAAACTATTTTCTCCCATTCTGAAAGTTGTCTTTGTTTTCTTTTTGGTTTCCTTTGCTGTGCAAAAGCTTTTCAGTTTGATGAGGTCCCATGGGTTTATTTTTGCTCTAATTTCTATTGCTTTGGGAGACTGACCTGAGAAAATTTTCATGATGTTGATGTCAGAGAGTGTTTTGCTTATGTTCTCTTCTAGAAGTTTGATGGTGTCCTGTTGTATATTTAAGTCTTTCAGCCATTTTGAGTTTATTTTTGTGCATGGTGTGAGGGTGTGTTCTAGTTTCATTGCTTTGCATGCAGCTGTCCAGGTTTCCCAGCAATGCTTGCTGAATAGACTTTCTTTTTCCCATTTGATGTTCTTGCCTCCCTTGTCAAAGATTAATTGACCATAAGTGTCAGGGTTTATTTCTGGATTCTCTATTCTGTTCCATTGGTCTGTCTGTCTGTTTTGATACCAGTACCACACTGTTTTGATGACTGTGGCTTTGTAGTATTTCTTGAAGTCTGGGAGAGTTATGCCTCCTGCTTGGTTTTTGTTTCTCAGGATTGCTTCAGCGATTCCGGGTCTCTTGTTGTTCCATATAAATTTTTGGATTGTTTGTTCTAGTTCTGTGAAAAATGTCATGGGTAATTTGATAGGGATTGCATTGAATCTGTAGATTGCTTTGGGTAGTATGGCCATTTTTACAATATTGATTTGTGCTGTATTTTAGATTTCGCATATAAGTTATACCTTATGGTATTTGTCTTTCTCTTTCTGACTTATTTCACTTAGTATGGGAATCTCTAGTGGCATTCATTTTGCTGCAAATGGCTTTATCATCTTCTTTTTTATGGCTGAGTAGTATTCCATTATGTATATGTACCACATCTTCTTAATCCATTCATCTGTCAATAGACATTTAGGTTGTTTCCATACCTTGGCTGTTGTAAATAGTGCTGTGATGAACATATAGTGCATGCATCTTTTTTAATTGTAGTTTTGTCCAGATATATGCCCAGGAATGAGATTCCTGAATCATATGGTAGTTCTATATTTAATTTTCTGAGGAAACCCCATGATGTTTTCCATAGTGGTTATTTACTAATTTACATTCCCACCAACAGCAAAGAAGGGTTCCCTTTTTGCCATACCCTCTCCATGTGTTAATTTTAGACTTATTGATGATGACCATTCTGACCAGTGTGAGGTGATACCTCTTTTTAGTTCTGATTTGCATTTCTCTAATAATTAGTGATGTTAAGCATTTTTTCTTTTGCTTACTGGCCATCTGTATGTCTTCATTGAAGAAATGTCTATTTAGGTCTTCTGCCCATTTTTTGATTGGGTTGTATTTTTTTGTCGTTGTTGAGTTGTGTGAGTTGTTTGTATGTTTTGGAAATTAAGTGCTGTCAGTTACACTGTTTGCAACTATTCTCTTCCATTCCTTAGGTTGTCTTTTAGTTTTTCTTTTAGTTTTCTTTGCTGTGCAAAAGCTTATAAGTTTGATTAGGTCCCATTTGTTTATTTTTTGTTTTTATTGCCTTGGGAGACTGACCTATGAAAACATCTGTACAGTTTGTGTCAGAGAATGTTTTGCTTATGTTCTCTTCTAGGAATTTTATGGTATCGTGTCTCTTGTTTAAGTCTTTAAGCCATTTAGAATTTATTTTTGTGCATGGTGTGAGGGTATGTTCTAGTTTCATTGATTTACATGCAGCTGTTCAGTTTTCCCAATACCACTTGCTGAAGAGACTGTCTTTTTCCCATTTTATATTCTTGCCTCCTTTGTTGAAGCTTAATTGACCGTAGATGCCTGGGTTTATTTCTGGGTTCTCTATTCTGTTCCATTGGTCTGCATGTCTATTTTTGTACCAGTACCACACCGTCTTGATTACTGTAGCTTTGTAATATTGTTGGACTAGCCATATTTCAAGAGCTCAATTGTCACATGGGCTTAGTGATAACAACTTCTGGCTAAGTTTAGCAGATACTTCAGGGAAGAAAAATCAAGTGTTTTTCCTGTTGTTTGCAGATGTGTAAGGTACTGGCAACACATTTTTTTTGAAACTGCTTTTTCCAGGCACCTCTACTCCAGCATCAAGAAATACATCGTAACAGAATGGATTTGGGATTCGAATCTGGGTTTATTATTATACATTCTATCTTTTCTTCAAGGAAAGGATAAGATAAACCCCATTCTACCCCCTAAGCAAACCTTAAGGTGTATAAATTAGCTGAATTCAACAGTTATTGAGCAATTACTGTGTAGCGACTGTAGACCAATGTCTCAGCATCTAAGTGTTTTGGGAGGCTCTTTTCCTCAGAGCCAGAAGGTGATTTGCTTAGGCATTGTCCCTTCTTTGTCCCTAACGGCAAAGAGTTAAAGAATTTTAACTACTGACCAGCATCCCCCTACTCAGGGTGTCACTTGGGTGGGGACCTGGTTGAGAGATCTGATGTAAATCTGGGATGGCTGTGCTTCAAATCCAGCTAAGTTTATTATTGTTGATGATGACAGCACTTGCAGCTGACATTTACATCAGCCTTTTAAAATTAACACTTGCTTACAAATACATCATCTGATTAAATTTTCATAGCAGCCCTGGAAGTTGAAATCTCTATTATCATCTCCATTTTATACCCAAGGAAACAGAGGCTCAGGGAGGTTAAGTAAATTGTTCAAGATGAAACATTCATTTGCGACAACATACTTTTTTTTGATCACCTTCCAGGCAAAATATTTTTTATATGTTGAGCTTTTAAGAAGGATTTAAGTTCTATTGGTTGAACTTGGGCTCAAATGAAAATATCTAATTCAGATTTCAAGATTTTTATGCCATCCCACAGTATTCTCATTTTATGTAGGTGGAAATGCTTACCATCTGTATTAGTTGGTCCTTGGCTTGACTTGATTCGTATACCTATCATCAATCATCAGTTACTGAGACGCTTCATTGGGTATTCATGGATAGAGTCCATTCTGTTTTCTACATTTACCAACTCCCTTTAAACTCATTTAGGACCTGACAAATTGGATCACTCTCATATGGATTTTGAGTTGTTCTGTTATACTAATACTAGTCTAATATTGTATACTGATATTATTAATATTGGTAAATAAAGCAGAGAGCTGAGTCTAGTATTCAACATTCTCATCCTTGCTTCAGAAAACCCTCAAAATCATATTTTCATGGTGCTCTAAAACATTATATAACAGGAGTTGTTGGTAGAGGCCAAGCAAAAAGAGGAGTAAAAAGTGTCTGCAGGGCTTCTTGTGTCAAATTAATTTAGAAATCACTTAATTAAACATAGTTAAATAGATTTCTTTACAGAAGAAATTTTAAGAGCCTTTAACATGCTAATGTGATTTGTGAATCATGAAGATAAATATAGATTAGGGGTAAATATAGATTTACACTATATATATTAGATAAAGATGCACATTATAAAGATAGATAGCTAGATATAGAAGTGAGAGCAGCATATGTTATGTTAAAAGAATGGATTCTATATTTGCATTGCCAGATTGAAACTTGGCTCCAAGAGTTGCTCGTTGTGTGACCTCTCTTGCCTCAGTTTCCTCATCTGTAAAATGGACATTATGAAGGGATTGTTGTGAGAATTAACTTGACTAATACATGCAGAGCACTTAAGCCAGAATTTGGCATGTTAAATGCTCACTACCTCTTTGATGAAAATGTTGCAACAATTCCCAAATGTCAGATCAAAATCCCTTCTTTTTCTTCTTCTTCTTTTTTTTTTTTTAATTTATATCTGTACCCACAGTGTATGGAAGTTCCTGGACCAGGAGTTGAATATGGGCTTCACTATAACATACACCCAGAGCTGCAGCAATGACGGATCCTTTAACTCACTGCACCAGGCCAGGGATTGAACCCACACCTCAGTGATGACCCAAGCCATTGAGGTTGGATTCTTTACCCACTGTGCCACAGCAGAAACTCACAAATCCTTTCTTTTAATAAGCATCTTATGGTATTAATACTACAGGAATACTCTTTGTAAAAAATTTATCAAGGACTTAAAGCACAGGTTGGAACTGGAGAAACTGGGTGGTATCTGGGAGCTATGTTCCAGAAGATGGGAGGAGACTGTTGTATGAGATCACTGGCTAAGGAAGACATTGCTCACTGGAGGAATGGGCTCCTCACCATTGTAGTTTCATCTCCATGAAGGCACAGGTTGGCAGTCCTAGAGCCCGGGGCCAAGGAACACTAAATAAGTGGCATGTGTGTCACTACTTCTTCCTTCTTTCCTCATGGCAGGCATTGCTAACTGATCGTGATGCTCTTTCCTGCCAGTATTCTCAACGCAGCACTTCATGCAACTCTATAAGAAGGGTGGAAGTCTGTGTGTGAGACAGACCTACTTTATAGCCTTGGGTCAGTCACCATTTGGTTGTGCAGAAAGTAGCAGTGCTTCAGGACTGCTGGCTGCTGAAACCTCAGTGTGTGTGTGGGACAAGTAATTCTACTGAGACACCAACTTTTCAGCCAGCTCTGTATAGACACTGAAGAAGTTAACTAACAGCGCAAGTCATGATAGTCATGGTAATGGTAAAAAGTGAGAAATAAACTGGTGGGCAGGTAGCTGAGTGACCACTTGGACAGCTTTTAGGAAAAAAACATCTAAAGAAGGGATTGAGTTCGGTTCCTAAAACTAGAATCAGACAAATTCTTACTGAGAACATTTGTTAGTTACCTCCTATCTCAGGCTAGAGGGATCATTCTAGTGACTGAGATTAGGTCATGTTCAAGAACAGTTTCACATACTCCTGATCCCCATCTCCAGGTCCTTCCCAGGGGTATAGACTCCAGGTGGTGGCATCAGCAGTCTTTAGAGATCACTTTAGACCTTCCTTTTTGATAGGAGAGGAAGCAACCCGATTCTCAGTGGTAGATCTGAGGTTAGGAAGCAGGTCTCTCTCCTGACACCTGGCTCTGTGTTCTTTCCACTGTTTGGTCTTCCTCCTCAATGCCAGCTCAGTGTTGTTTTTTTAATACCGGCAGAGAAACCTGTTTTTTATTGGAAGCTGTCAAATTTCTTCTCTCCTTTCCTTTCACAGTCTTTAGATAAAAGTTGTTTATATCTACTATATTGAGACAGGGGCTGATAAAACATCACGTTGAAATGTTAAGTTGTTACCTTATTACTGCAATAATGGGTTCTTTCATATTTTGGAATAAAAAAAACCCATCATTTTCGATGAAGAGAAGAAAAATTTTGTTTTAGTGCCACCCCAAGTATTTTGGAATCTCTCTTGGGTCGAGTTGGGGCATCTTTATTTTGCAGGGGTACATATGAACTCAGGGAGATGTTTGACCTTGTTACCTGCTCTTATCCATAAGAGTACCTGTTCCAGGAACTGCCATCCACAGCTCCCCGCAGAACCTGGGGAGCAGACTGCCGTGTGCATAATCACCAGTGTGACATCTAGCATCAGGCATCCTCACCACTGCCTTTGCATTTGGGACTGTACCAAGTGGACATTTAGGGAGGAATGAATCAAGTGGGAGAAAACTCAGAACCTGAACCATTTCCTTAGAAGTCTTTCATATTAATTTGTTATTTACAAAAAAAATATGAGGTTTATATCTCAGTTATGCAGAGCTGAGAACAAGTATTGTCTATTTAACAAGTATTGTCAAATATCTACCATGTGTGGAGAACACTGTGCTTGGTATTGAGGGTACTATAAAGTAGGTGTAAGATTACAGTTTCCATTCAACAGAAGCTTGAGTTCTCACTGAGGTGATACTATAGGTGACATCCTCCCTTCTGCTCTTCCTTTCCTTCCACTGGGGGATGAGCCAACACCCACTTAGTGCTTTAGGTCCTATGAGAACCCAGAATAAAAATAATTTCATGGGCATGGACCCTTTTCCTTCCAGGTGGTCAGCAGGGCTTCTGTTGACTGTGATGCTTCTCTTGCACTGGGCCGGACCTCAGGCAAAGCAGGAAAGAACCAGTGCATCCCAGCACAGTTGTTGATGGGGGTGAAGAGCAGGGTGATGGTCTTCTGATTTCTAAAGTGCACAGTCAAAAGCTGAGGAAAACAAAAGCTTGCCATGAGCAGTCTAGTAAGGGCATCGGCCAGTCCTCAGCCCTGCCTGGGCATCCACACCCCCTTGTTTAGACTATAATCTGTCTCTCTTTCTCTGCAGGCTACCGATGGAGGTGAGAACACCACCACCTTCTGCCAAAGCTTGATGCATTGTTGCCCCAACTGGAGAGATACAAAGAGGAATGTAAGTGAGCCTTCAGGGTGGAGGGCTGGAGAGGGGATGGGGTGGCTGACTGAGAGTCTTGATGCAGGGGCCTCATGTCCCAGATGAAGCAGCCACAGAGAACACCATGTTGCAGAGGGTAGGCTGGAGGGAGTTAAGTTAGCAGCAACTTCCACACTTGAGATGTGCCCGATCCTATAGTAAAGAACCCCAAGTGTGAACATTGTGTACCCAAGTGCTTGGTTTGGTGAAAGCTCATGGTCAAGGGTGGCTCAGAGATAGAGGATTCTGGCTGGTCTCATTTTCTAGGCACTACAGGAGAAGGGGCTGGAACATCTATGGTTACAAGCAAAAGCAAGGAGCCCTGCTTCTAGGAGGGCACAGAAGAAGACATTAGGCTTGAGAAGGAAGAAGCTTAAATTTCCTCTGGTAGTAAAACCCACACTTAAGAATGGAAAATGGAAACATTGAGACACTCCTGGGTTACATTTTCCCTTCCCTCCTTTTGTTAGCCCTCTCTTGTTTTTCTCTTTTTTCTTGTTTCCATCTCTTTTCTACTCTCCTTTCTTCACTTCTTCCTTTCATGTCCCTTTCCTTCCCTCCTTGATTATTCTTCTTTCTTAGCCTCTCAATCCTTCCATTCTTCTAGGATTTGTTCACCTTGCTGAGCATTTGCTGTTTTAGGTTCCATGGTATTATATTAGGTGCTGATGTCCTCTGCTCCTCATATGATTACAACCTAACTGTAGCTGACATTGGTGGCTCCACCCAATACTCATTCTCCTCTTCTCCCTTGTGTAGTACACACATCACATTTTTTTTGGGGGGGGTCCATATTGCTTCCAACTAAAAGACCACATTTACCAGTCTTTCTTGCTAGGAGTGGCCAGATAATCAAGGTAGGGCCAATGAGATGTTAAGTAGGGTATTGTGTGGAACTCTGGGAAGGTTTCCCATAGAAAGCTGACCCACTGAAAATTACATCCTTATTGCCCTTCTATCTTCCTCCTTCTGTGGCCTGAAGCATAAGTGTGATGGCTGGAGCTCCATAAGCCATCTTAGACCATACAGCAAACTTGAAGATGGAAACTATACCATAAGAAAAATAGAAGACAGAAGGTGTCTGGGTTCATGTTGACACTGTGTGTTTACTATACCAGCCCTGGACTGAATGTCTCCAGACTTTTTATATGTGAGAGAGAAATATATTTTTATATGGTATAAGCCATTTTTATTTCCAATCTCTGTCCCTACAGCTTAATTCAGTCTTAAATGATCCATTAACCTTACCAAAACTTTTCCTATGCTCCATCATTCCATCCTGGGTCATTGACCCTTCTGTCATCACTATCAGGTAGGACACAAAGGCTTTGAGGGGCAGTCTTGCATTCTCACATTAGATAGCTCATTATAAGCAGTGGCACATCCCTGACTCTGTTCTCCATCAAAAAAAAAAAAAAAAAAAAACCACCCAAAACCATTCAGAGTCCCAGTGTGGGACTTCAGGGAGTTTAGAGTTATAGCAGCTCAAATTTTGAGTCCCTTGTACTCACAGCAGAGTGTCCTACAGAAATGTCATATGGGGAAGCAAGAACAATCTGTCTGAGGCTGTCAGCTGTCCAGGAGCCTGGACAAGGCAACAATTTATGATGTGCCTTCAGTCACTGAATGTAAGAGAGGGCTTCATCAAGCGGATTTTTCTGGCTCTGTTGTATATACATTCACAAAGTAATTTACAGTTCCCTTGGAAACATGAAATAGTTTGGGTCTAAATTTAGAGTGTTCATTCTGAGCTGTTGTAATGAGCTCAAAGAATATTCAGAGTGAAGGAACAGAAAGAAGAGATGTGGGACAATTCACTCATTAAGTCTAAGCACCAATCTATCCACTGGGTCACAGAGACTAGACTTGCTCCTGCAGGAGGTCCATACCCCTCTCAGTCTTCAGAATCAAGAGTCAGAGGGGAGGTGACCACTCCTTCACCTGCTCCAGGAACTCTGGTCCTAGCACTTTGTTTCTGGGTTTACTCCTTTGCCTTCTCTGTTGTGTGAGGCCCCACGACATTTGCCATCTGTTTTCTGTTAAATTTTCTTGCAAAGTGTCGCAGAGTGTGGTCCCAGAGAACCAGCATGTGAAACTCTCGGGATGCAGCCAGATTGAATTTTCAAGATTCATCTACATGCTGGTTTCCCAAGAAGGTTCTGGCAGCCTGTGGGGTAACACATCCATTTCCAGAGAGCAGGTGTGAGATGAAGCCTTGGAAGAGGATTGAAGACCCCAGATAAGCTCTACCTTTTATGATGACAACATATGGGGTGTCAACTGTCCCTGAGAACACTGTTCCTTCTCTGGGTTTGATAATTTATCTTCTCTTGCCTGAATTGGAATATGAGTCCTCCAGCTGATATTTCACTGCTTCCTATGTGGCTCCGTGCCAGCCGTCCTCCATACCATCAGGGAGGTGATCAAGCTCGGATGGTACTCCATTCCTCCCTGCACTGTAGCTGCTCACCGACACCCCTGCTGGGCCGTAACTGTGACCACAGGGCCATTTGCCCAACAGTTGGCACATTGCCTATATTAATTCAGAAGAAGCTTATTGAGTTCCTGAGAGAATAACACCATCGTGCCTCTGCATACAACCTTGAAATGTCTGTCATCTACACCCCAAGCTCACGAGCTTGGCATTGAAGGTGCCTCATGATATGACTCTATTTAGGGCTCTGGCCTCATCTCTTACCACTCCTAGCCTCTTGATTTGTGCTTAGGAACATGGTATGTGGGCTCAGAGACATGTTTCTCCTGATTCTGATTCCTACCATGTTCTGGCCTGCAGCTTGGAGTTTGTGAATCCTCTGGATTTGCTCCTGCAGACCCTCTGCCTGAGAGCCCTTGACAGGTCTTCCCTATTCCTTTCTCTCTCTCCACCAAGACATCTTACCCAACTGATTCCTCCTTAATTTTAAGACTCTGATTATCACTTCTTCCAGGAAGTTTTCCATGATCTTCCCCAATTTGAGGTAGTAATTGTGTGTGTGTCTCTCTCTTTTTTTTTTTTTTTTTTTTTTGATTCCAGGGCTTTCTGTCATTGCCTTTCTATATTTCCCTGTGAATGTATCTTTAAATTTTTTGTCTGCTCTGCCATTCTGTGAGCTCCTTAAGGGCAAGGGCTTAGCTTTTACTTCTGTTCACTAATACATATTTACTGTGTACCTACTGTATTTTATGTATTGGGGACCCTGCAATGAGCAAAATAGCTTCTAAGCAACTTATACTCCAGTGGAGGAAGAGAGAAAAGAGATGCATAATTACAGTCTATCAAGTATGATAAGTGCTATAAAGGAAGTTCAAATAGAGTAAACATGGATAGTAAAGCAGTGTTAGGAGGTGGAAGGACACCGCTGATGAGAAATATTTGTGCAGAAGCTGGAAGGAAGCGGGGGAACAAGCCATGCATCTATCTAGAGGAAAAGCATTCTAGTCAGAGAGACCAGCAAATGCTGAGGTCCTGAGGTGGGGTTATATTTGATATATTCCAAGAACAGTATGAAGGCAAGTGAGGGGAGAGTGACATGAGATAAAGTCAGGGGTGTCTGAGAGCGGTGCTCATAATGTTGGGGCTTGGAAGCCATAATTAGGATTGCAGGTTTCTGAGTGGGATGGAGAACTACTGGAGGGTTATGAGCAAAGGAGTGACATGATGTGATTTACATGATCTTTTGAAGGATGAACTAATAGAGTTTGCTGATGGATTGAATATAGTAGGTAAGAGAAGTAAACAGTGAAAGATGACATCAAGATTTCTGGTCTATGCGAGTAAAAGAATGGCAGTGCCATTAACTAGGATGAGAAAGACCAAGGAGGATTGGGTTTAGAGCATGGTGGTTTAATTGGGGATGTATAAAGTTTGAAGTAACTCTTAGAACTCCAAGAGGTCATACTGAGGAGGAAGTTGGATATAAAGGTCTGTATTTCAAGGAGAATATTGGGTTATAGACATATATATGAAAGTTATCAGTGAATATTCATGAAAATGGAAGGAGTAAGGGTGATGCAGCTGATGGTACACCAACATTTAGAGATTTAATTGATGCTGAGGAGCCAGCATGGATGAATGAGAAGGAGCACCTACTGAGGCAGAAGGAGAAACAAGAGAGATTGAATTCATCAATACCGAGTGAGGACAGTGTTTCAGGGAGATGGGAGGATTCAAATGTGTTGAGAGCTGTGACTCAGTCTAATAAGATGAGTGAGAATTGACCATTGATTAGACTTGGCAATGTGGAAGTCATAAGGGACTTCAGAGCAGGCGGAAATAGAGGATGCAAAATAGAGAGGATGTTTAGTAAGCTGATTTCCTTAAGTGGGCAAGAGAGAACGGGATCCAGTGTTCAAATGGATAGACTTGGATCTGGATAAGAGCCTAGTCACCAGACGGAAGGCAGAGTAAAAGCAAGTGGGTTGGTAAATGGCAAGTGGGAGTGGATAGAATTTCTCTTCTGGTTGTTTCCATTTCTCAAAGAAGTAAGAGGCCAGGTCATCTGCTGAGAAGGAAGGTAAGCGCGTATGTCTTATTCACTTCTGGGTCCCCAGCAATTAACATGGTTCCTGTCACATCGACTGTATTACCGCATGGTGGATGAATGAAGCTCTATCCAATGACTTGGCATTTTCGACTTGTCTGGGAAATGAACCGTCACTCCATCACTCTAGTTTTGTGCTATTTGTGTGGTCAGAATATTTATTAGACTAGTACAAGATGAGGAGATGGGATACTGTGGAAGAAGCAGAATGCTTTTTGATCAAAAATCTGTGTGCATATTCGTATGCTATATGAATAAATATGTTCTTTTAATTTCATTTTTATATCAATAAATGTAGCATATGCTATATGCTAAATACTTATATATCCATATATATTACATATATGCTATGTATACATACTAAAAAATTAAACCAATTTAAATAGACATTATCAATTACTATGTATTAGACAAACCATCCTAGATCATTGTTCCTCCTTGTAAGGGGCAACATTCTACCGTCTGTAGAAACACACAGACTTGCAAAAGATTGTGGAAAGACAGGTCCATGGGAGGCCAGTGGAGGAGCTGTGGCGGGAGGAGGGGGCCTCAAGGAAGCCCTAGGGAAATCACGGCATCTCATCCACCAGCCCTAACCCTGGCCTGGGGGAGGACCTTTTCTCCCTTCCTTTCTAACTGATGAGTTCCAACCAGCTCCTCCTCAGTGACTTGGTCCAAATACTCCTAATATACTACCATCCTGCCAAAAAAATATGAAGGAGAACTTTTAAAAAGAATTGAAAAACCAAGGTGGGGTTAGATAAGCAAGGAGAGGGAGTGTGAATTACTAAAAAACAGAATTTCAAAGTTATGTCTAAGTGTGACATACTTTGCATTTGGAAGTCTTCCCAGTCCGGAACTAGCTGCAGTGGGAACAGCGGGGCAAAGCCTGACATCTGTCGGCTAACGGTGGCTTCTCGGGGATGCTGTGGCTTCAGTCTGCAGAGAGGCAGCATGTTTTTATTCTCTGAAGTGGGAGCTCTGGAGGAATCCATGAGGTAGCGCAGTGCAGTAAATTATAGTTTGCCTCACTGACCTACCATTTGTTTTTACACCTTATTTTTCTTTTGGCTTTTCTTCCCCCTCTCCTTTCTCCTTTTCCAACCAGTTCCTAGAATTCACTGTGAATAAGCAAGCAGCAGGACGTGTAAACTAGCTTCATAAATTAGGACCAGGTGACTCCCATCAGTTTGACTGGGAACCATGAAAGTGATAGGAGACTTAAGCAGAAACAAGATGAAGGTGAATGAAGACAGAGTAGCCCAGGGGTCACGCCTGACGAGAGGCTGTAAGACAGGAGAGAGATGGGTTGAAACATTGATGTGGAATCCTAGGCTCTGCAGTGATATTGGCTGAATTCAAAGTGAGAGGGTGGTCTCGGAGCCGACTGGAGAGGTGAAGAGAGATTGAGTATGGAATCCCTGGACCATAAGCAGATGCATTGTCTATCAAGATAGATGCATACAGAACGACCGGGGGGAAGAGGCGAAATCTTCCACCCACATCCTTCCTGGCATACCCCCGACATTAGCTCTGCTGTTTCCAAGCATGAAAGTACCATAAATATGACAAGTCCTGTCAACTGCCCCAAACCATATTTATTCAAATCATCCAGAATAGGTTTCTAAAACCAAATGTCAACATATCAGAAAGATTCAAGGGATCTGGGAAAAAGAAGTCCTGTGAAAACTCCAAAATAGGTTCTCACCCTCTGACAATTGTTTCGTTTGCCGGATCTGCAAATTTACCCATGCTGTATACTTTGTTGTAAAATCCCCATACCTTTCCAAGTACTCGGTGCCAGCTTTGTTTCAGAAGGCTGGAGTAAGTGCAAAATGAATTGTAAAGATAGTAACATAGTCACCCATGTTTATTTACAACACATTCCTGCAGGCAACTTGTAGCTCAATGGAACATTTACTCTGTAGCCTAATTTTTCAAAAATATTACATGCATTAATAAAGGTAATTTAGAAAAAGCCTCATAAAGTCATTTGACTTTTTTGCCAATTGCCAGAGTAATAAAGTGCCTTTACATTCTGTGGCAATAGAAAAGCGGTGCCCTTTTTGCTTGATTAAGTCAAGTCTCTTCCGCGTTTTACAACTGGATATTTGTGTGTCACTTTATTGCCATCTTATTTTAATTTGAACTATGGATTTCCTGTCTCTGGATGGCACTGCCCTTATAGTTTTGGAGAAGGGAACTCTTAGTCTGTATACCAGGAGGACTGGGGACGTGAAGGCTAGACTGGAATGTTCAATCACTACCAAGTGTTCATAATATTCTCACCCCCATCCCCCACAGGACTCCCGGGTCAACCAGGTCCTCCAGTCAACACTCAGCTAATGTTTTCAGATCACCTACTATGTGCTTGGAACTACGGAAGAAACTATGGAGGATATCGAAGTGAGATCATAAGCTGGGGTAAGGAATTTTTTTAAAAGTTTTGCTACATTGCACCTGGAGTAGAGGGTGACAGTCCTAATGCTTGTTTCAGCTTCCATAGATAATCACTGCATTTCTCTGCCAGAGCCAAGGAGCATTGTTTTGGCCCCGAGAAAGAGGAGGGGAAAGGAGAGATGGTACCTTAAAGAAGGGAGGATTCTAGGGAAGGATCACATAGTCAGATGGAGTAGTTGGAGAGGACTGGAGTAGGAAGAGATGCAAAGAGATGGATTCTGAGGAATTAAGATGGGATTTCCCTCTTTGAAGCTTCCAAATCCTTTAGGAAAATTTTGCTATCCCTACAAATGTTCTGTTTGGGGGTTGATTTTTTTTTGCAGGGGGGTGGGGGGAACCTCTTCAGAGGAATCTAATAGGGAACTGAATCACTCCTTGACAGGAGCTTGAGGCAGAGGGATTCGAGAAACCACAAGTCCACGGGAGAGCATTAGGATTCGTCTGGCCATTAACTTGTGGCCGGGGGTTGGGGGGGGGGACCTGTTTCCACTAAGTCGAGATCTCTCAAGATAGGGAGGCACCAGAATCAGGAAGCTAATCAATAGACTCATAATCTGATAGGAAAATCAAAACCAAGCATACAAAGCCAAGGTGCATGATAGAGACAGAATGTAATTAAGTGGTGGATTAAGAGTTAGGGCTGTGATAGTTGAAGGGGAGAGGAAGGTTTTGAGGAGGCTCTTGAATTTCTGACCAAGGAACTTAGGACCTTTTTAAAGGAGGAGGTGAACTTAAAGGGGGCTTAGAAGATCTATGGATTTTTACTGGCTGAGGGGACTTTGGTGCATGCCAAAAGAGAAGCTCACATAGACAGGTGCGTTATACGGACATGAATGTAGCTGGCCCACTCCTGGGTGCCTTACCTGTGGATCTGTTGGCAGAGCTTCTTGTACCCTAATCCCTGTGAATGTGTCATAGGTCCTGACACATTCACATCCAAAAAATAACACGTTACATCCAAAAAATAACAAAGCAACAAATAACATGGTTCATCCATCCCTTATTCATTCATTCAACAAATAGATGGCAGGTAGTATTCCTGTTTCTAAAATTACAGTAGTAAATAACACAGACACAATCGCTGCCATTCTGCCCCCTAGGAGACAGAGGCCTAGCATGTACCTACCACTAAAAAACTCTAAACTGCAGCCAGTGACCTGGAGGAAATCAACAGGAGAATATTGCTGGGCAAGCAGACACTGCTTAAGACAAGGCTTTCAGGGAAGACCTTGCCAAGGAGGTGATATTTAAACTGAGACCTGGAGGATGAGAAAGCCAGGCAGAGAGTGTGGAAGTGGAGATGAATGTCTCAGGGGAGAGAAGGCATGTGTAAAGGCCCTGAGGTGGGAAAGAACTTAGCACCTTTGAGGACTCTATAAGAGCAGGCTGGCTGATGCATTGTCAGGTAGCTGTAGGCATGAGTTGGGAGCCAGTTGGACCAGATGATGAGAGCCCTTATAAACAAAAAAAAAGAGTTGACATTCTATTCTGACTGCAATGAGAATTCATCAAATGATTTTGAGCAGAAGTTTTAAACCTATTCAAGGATTTTTTTCATCTCTTGGTCTCTATAAAAATGTTCAATAGCAAATTCTCAACACTTTACCAGGGTGTACATGCTCAAAGCACTGTGCTACAGAAGGTGGCCTGAACCTGATAAGGTTTACTCGTTATAGGTCCCTGAACAACCAACAGATGGATAATAACATTTAGTCATTGTGGACTGGTAATTACAGTATATATTTAAAGAAGAAATAACTGCAGTTCCTGCTTCAAGCTCTCTTCTATGAAATGGAGAACCAATATCTCCCAAATTATATACCAGAGATGCAATCCATAGTTCCCGGGACTGATAGAAAACTCCCCGAGGTTAATAATTCATGCATGACCTGTGATTGCAGTGGTACGTTTTATCTGTTTTCATTAGATGTTCTCCTTTATTGAGTTTTCACAGTGCACATCAGTAGCCTCTGTGTGCGCCTGTTTGAAATAAGCTGCTTGTTTTAAAATGTTCTGGACAGTATAATTTCATCTGAACCATTATGGGAAACACATAGTTCCTGTGTGCCTGGCTTTTTAAATCTTTTCACACGGATCTCTTAAGACTGGTGGGATGTCGATCTCAAGCTTGGGGGTGTCTAAAGGGTTGTGGCTCTCATTGTCTTAGGGGTCACCTTGCCTCTCCAACTCCTCAACCCAGACCTCTGATCCTGAGGGGAGGGTTTCTAACTCAGGGCATTTGCAAGAAGGCACTGCACGTACTTGGAAACGAGCAAAGTCCTGAGTCTGTGTGCAGTAGGGAGAAAATGACATCTCAGCCCCTCTGGGCCTGACACCAGCACCCAGGGCACCCCAGCGTCAGGACCAGAGCTCAGGGTCTGGCCCGGCCTGTACCAAATCAGGGTCAAAAGCTGGGCTCCATCCCTTCTTTCCTCTGAGAACATTCTTCCAACCTCAATATGCCTATGACATTTCCTTTATTTTATCTTTATGGGACAATATAGAAGTTCCTGAATTAAGGGCAGCCTTGTAATTATTGGTGACATAGTCTAATTTATGGCTGTAATCCTTTTCAATCTGATTGTAAAACCAATTGGAAACCATATTGCTATAAAAACATATATAATTTGTGTAGATCTATAGATAGACATGCACATACACACAAATTATTAATAGTGGCCATCTCTAGATGGCAAGATTTTAATTACTTTTCCTTTGGCTCATCTGTATTTTCTAACTTTTTTTTTTTTGCCATGAAAAGGTTATTCCGTTTATAATAACATGAATTATTTATTCAATAAAAAAGCAAAACAAAGAAAAACACTTGCTCAGTCTTGATGCCCTGAGCCAGAGATCAGGCTGCCGCAGGGAGCTAGGGAAAGGGGAGAAAATGAACGACCTTAAGACATCCTGCAAGGCCAACCACCTCTGCAGTCCTCAGGGTGTGTGGCTGCTCCTGACATTTGCTGGGGGTCTCTGTGTATTTGTGTGTCTGTGCATTTGTGCCAGGGTCTTGAAACCTCCCTCTGCTGCTTCCTGTGACATAAACCAAGGAAACTTTTCACCCTGGTCTCTCATCTGGAAGAAGTGGTGGCATGGAGTGGGTACAGCATATTGCTGGGAAGGTGGGGAGAGCTTTGTCCCCTCTCAGAGACCTACAGCAGCAGGGAGTTTGGTTCCTCTCCTTTCTGGTTGTCATCCTGCTTCTCTGAAGACGGTCCGCTTCTCCCTCCTCCCGCTACCCCATCCCTTTTAATTTTATCCTCCCTCCTTTTTTCTTGAGGCAGGGAGGGCATATTTCTTAAAACCATTCAGCACCCTGCCTTCTTCCCCATCCTGATTGTTGGCGGGCCCTTTCTACATCCAGTCCCTCCCTCTATAACTCTTCCTAGTCAAAGTCAAACTTTTGCCTGCTGTATGGCACTGGGAACTATATCTAGTCACTTATGATGGAGCATGATAATGGGAGAAAAAAGAATGTATATGTGTAACTGGGTCACCTTGCTATACAGTAGAAAATTGACAGAACCCTGTGAACCAGCTATTATGGAAAAAAAAATAAAAATCATTGAAATAAATTTTTTTAAAAAGTCAAACTTCTGGCACATAGAAAATATTTTCTCTTTGGAACATCAAATGAGTAAATAGTTTTGATCAACTCAATGGTTTTGATAGACAAAACCATTGGCACTTCAAGACTGTGGTCTCTGCTGGAACTCCTACAGTGTCTATTTTGGAGACATGATCAATTTCTATGTTTTTTCTGTTTTTTTTTTTTTGTTGTTGTTGGTGGTGGTGGTGGTGGATTTTTTTGTACTTGATTTTATATCCTCACCCCCACTTGCAGGCAAAGTGTAGCTTCTGAGGCAATGAAGGCTTTGGCTTCATGTGGGGAGGGCGGCATGTGGTAGTGGACAAGGGAAAATTTCTCAGTTAACATTACCAAATTTTATCTCAACACATATAATTTGGGTCCAATTATATACCTCTCTTTTAAGGTTGTTATGAGGATTTAATGAGCTAATCCATGAGAACCTTCAGCACACTGTCAGTAGTAAGGCATAGTGAGGGCTCAATAAATTCTACCCATTGTTATTATTACTGTTACTATCCTGCTGCTCATTATTTTCCACTGGGAAAAGACAACAGATGCCTGGATTCGCCTTCCCCAGGTGTGAACGGGAGTGGTTTGGAGCCACAGTGGAGCTCCAGTGAACGATACCTGGCTTCCCTGCCCCAGATGGGCACCATAGCTGCCTTTATCTCCCACATCCTGCTCTCAGGGGCACCAGGGAGTCTTGCTGGCTTCCTATTTCGGTGTCAGTGGCCCACTGTGCTACTTTGTCCATTTCTGATCAGCCAAGGCGGGTGGTCACGGGATACAGAGAGACCTGGGTGCACGGGGAGGATGCTTTGGAGGAGGCAATTAGAAGCCACTGAGGAGGCTGGCCAATCACATTCCCTCCTAGGTGGGAAACAGATGCTTCCAGGTTCAAGGTTCCCGAGGTTCATTTGGTGGCTGCTGCAAGTCCACTAGCGACCTTGTGGTCTAGGACTGAGCCTGGAGCTGTTCCTACCCCTAAGGCAGGCAGGGGAACCCGGGAAGGGAGTGGCCCGTAGCTCTGAACTGTCCTGCTTTCCTCCAAGCCAAGAGGGGCCTGGGTCTGTCCTGCACCCCTCACAGAGCAGGTGGTTCAGGAAATGTTAAGGCTGCTCAGGCACATTTCAGCCCGTCCTTGGGGCCAGTTCCAGTCTAAGAGGATTACTTTTCTGTAGGATCCTGTCATCAGACCCAGACAGAGATCAGTCTGCTGGTATTGCCACCTGCTGACGCATTTAAGTGACAGCAGATCATGAGAGGTTCTATAAAGACCCTGGGTTATTTTTTATCTGAAATAGTAGAGACCTCTTGGAGTTGCAGAGAACACTCTGTGCCACAACTGCTGCTGCCCAGGCAGCCTAATTGAATGACATCTACAGGCTGCCACAGAGCTGGCTGGCGAAACCTCCAGTTCCCTGGGGAGCCCCACTACTCTGCCCTCACACACAGGCACACACACAGTTGAATGGCCCTGCAGATCCAATACTCATGGCTGCCATCTGTCCCAAGGAGGTATTTGTGAAGATTAAGGTGAAGAGGAGACAAAAAAGATGGAGCTATAAGCAAATGCTGAGGCTTCTACTGATATGTCAGGGGAGGCTGGTCCCCACTGACTGGGCGAGATTTTTGGAGGGATTGTCTCTCACCTGCTCATGTAGGAGAGATGAGCAGCCTTGGTGGTCAGGGGGCCAGGGACACTCTGCTGCTTTGAAGTAGAGATTTGGGAGCCGCCTTCCTCAAGGCTTCCTTCTCTGCAGCTAAGATAGTCTCCATCTTTCTGCTGATACAGGTCAGCTTCATCTGCAGCCTTACCACCTATCTTCTGCATATTCATGCTTTGCTTGTGGGACACTGACTCACCCTCTCTTATTGGTCCCATGTGTCTCCACTTTTTCCTGGGCTCCACTTCATCCATGTCGCTTCCTCCCCCACATCTAACTTAGACCTCTGACCTGTCCCATAAGCCAGCTCCTTGGGATGGCCAGCTCCTTCCCTCTCTTGTCCATTTACTGCATCTCCCGGAATAACCCCAACACTCCATCAGTGGGACCTTCCACCTTCCCTGGCACAATGGGAAACCACCTATTCCCCAGTCTTGTTGTTTGATGTCATTAAAGATTCATGGCCAGTGGGGCTTCATAATCCTTTCTCTGTCCCTCCATCAGACCCTAAACTCCTCTTCCCATATCCTGGTACCACTATTCCTTCATAATCCCTTGCAGCTATGAACTGATCTTAATCTTTATTTTTTATGGTTTTTAAAATTTTATTGGGTGTATAGTTGGCTTACAATATTGTATTAGTATCAGGTACATAGCAGAGTGGATCAGTTATACATAAAAGTCTATCCATTCTTTTTTCCCATGTAGGTTATTACAAACTATTGAGTAGATTTTCCTGTGCTATACCATAGGTTATCATTAATTATCTATTTAATACTGTAGTGAGTATATGTTTCTCCCACCTTCTCAATTCCTCCCTCCCCCCAGTGGTTTCACCTATGGTAACTGTAAGATTGGTGTTAAGTCTGTGAGTTTGTTTCTGTTTTATAAATAAGTTCTTTTGTATCATTTTTATTAGGTCCCACATAAAAGTGATATCATGTGATTTTGTCTGGCTGGGGTCATGGTACTGGCACAAAAACTGATCTTAATTTTTAGCAATGACAAAAAGAGAGATCTTTAGATAGACTCTTCTAAGACAAGCTCAGGTTTCACCTCCTCCAGGGAGACCTCCCTGATAGCAGAGTATTCCTCACTCTGGGTTAGGGTCTCTGCTCTGGATGCTGTAGTGGCCTGTGCTTCTCTCTTCCGTAGCACTCACCATACCAGACTGCTATGGCCTGTGGACTTTGTTTACTTGCTGCTCTGAGTGGGGAATCTCTTGGAGGACAGGGTTGTATCTTGCATCTCTGTGTCTAGAATGCCTGGCACAAAGTAAGTGCTCAAGACATTTTTGTTTGATGAATGAATGAGTGAATGAATGAAGCCTATCCTTCATGGCAACATGGACCTTGACTGGGTGGACTGTATGGGACAGAGTAGTCAGGGCCAGTGGCTCTTCCGAAGGGACCCATGGAAATCCCTGAAGGGATCCTGAGAAACTGTCTGCAGCACGGTGATTTGGACACACAGATAGTTGCATCCTTCTAATAATGATAAAGCTGTTTCATCACCTGGCATTCTGCAGATTTTTAATTGATCACTTTGGGGGAGGGGGAGTAATTTCTTCTTCTGATCTTTTCCACAAAGATCAATTTAGCCTTGCCCTGGAGTCCTGAAGTATACCACCTGACTACATGCTGGTGAAAGCAGAACATGAAGAGGATGAAGGCAGCATTTGGTTTCTGTCCCCTCCCCACAGCTCTCTGCATCCTCTCAGCTGCATCCAAGGGTTAGAATTTCCAGGCTGTAAGGGGCCTTGTAGACCATCTAGCCTGATTATTTGCTTTGGCACATTAGGAAACTGAAACCCAAAGAGATTAGTTCAAATACCTCTCAATGTCATCCAGTCAGCAAAGGGGTGCAGCTAGGAGCCAGGCCTCCAGCCTGTGCTTGTGTCCATCATGCAGCAGGGCTTCCATCACAAGTCTTGGTGACACCTCTCCAGTGGCAGGTGGCATTATGGTGGCACTAGGACAGGCCATGCAGCTGTGCCCCTGCCCCCCCCCCATGGCTAAAAGCCTCTGAAAGCTCCTGAGAGCAGTCGTGTGGAACCCTGAGCATAGGAGGGTGCTGGCACCCCCTTTGCCTTTTACGGAGCTGCCTATCTCTGCAGCAGGTAGAGCTATCTGTTCCGGGCTTGGCAGGATTGTAGCTCTTATTGATGAAAGAGAAATCAAGCCAAGCCTGAAAAATGACTTAGCATTTTGAACGTTGAGGAGACACAGATTAATGGGTTTTCTCCTTATGTATATTACGTGGTACAGTGACTTAGGGACACGTCTATGAAGAATTGCTCTGGCCGGGCCCCGCCAGGTCTCGCCAGTCACCTACAAGCTCTCTGGGAGCACATAGCCTGATGTAGCTGAGGGTGGACCTGCGCCTTAGGTTTTACTGGGCCAAGTGTCCCTGCCATACCTTATGTCTGCTCAGGGCTCCCACTTGGAGGCAGCCACAGCCACAGCAGCCACTGAAGGAAGAGTTCACAGCAGAGGTGGGAGTGTGACAGGAACCGACATCGTGTACCCTGAGTTTCCCTTCTGTCAGCTCCTTTCGGAGTCCTGCGACTCCTCTGTCCTGCCCCGCTTTCACTCAGCACTGTCAGATCAGACTTTTGGATGGATTCATTCCATAAACACGGCATGCCACCTGTGCCAGGCCCTGTCTGGGCTCTTGGTTTCTGCAGTGAATGAGGCAGCCTGAACTACAGTCAGGGAGTGGGGAGAAGGCAGCACCCTTCTTATGTGATGTCAGGGGTGCAGCTGTCTGGGAACAAACAAGCTGGGAGCAGGACCTGGTGACTGGATGGGTGCTCAGGCTACTGCAGCTCAGGGGCATGGGAAAGATCTGAATGAAAAGAAGAAGGTAGCCACTCTCCAGTCTGGGGGAAAAGCCTTCCAGACAGAGGGGAGAGCAGGTGCAAAGGCTCGCGTGAGGACATGCTTGGTGAGTTTGAGAAACCAACAGAAGGCTGGTAGGGAAAGAGCCTGGTGAGCTTGAGGGGGAGAGAGAAGGGAGAAGGGACCTGTAGAACTAGTGGACGAGAGAAAGGGGTTTGAGTTTTAGAATAAAGTTTTGGAGAGTTTTAAGGAACGGAGTGTGGTAGGAACTAATTTGCATTTTTAAAAAGATGGCCTGGTACACCAGTGGTCATAGCAGGCATTTTTGTGTTTTTTTGTTTGTTTGTTTGTTTGGGGTGGTTTTTTTGGTTTTGTTTTGTTTTGCTTTTTGGGGCCATAGCTGGGGCATATGAAAGTTCTCAGGCTAGGGGCTGAATCGGAGCTGCAGCTGCCAGCCTATGCCACAGCCACAGCAAAGCCAGATCTGAGCTGCGTTTGCAACCTACACTGCAGCTCAGGGCAACACCAGATCCTTAACCCCCTGTGCAAGGCCATGGGTCAAACTCGCATCCTTATGGATACTAGTTGGGTTCTTAACCCACTGAGCTGAGATGGGAACTTCATAGCAGCATTATTCACAACAGCCACAAGGTAGAAACAACTCCCATGTCCATCAGCTGATGAATGGATAAAAATGTGGTCTATCCAGACAACGAAATATTATGCAATGTTAAAAGGCAGGGGCTTCTAACATGGTACACCACGAGCGAACCTTGAAGACATTGTGCTGTGGGAAATAAGCCAGACACAAAAGGCAACACTGTATGATTTCATTTATACGAGGCACCTAGAGAGAGACACCTGTCTTCCCAGAGAGCTTGAATTCATAGAGACAGAAAGTAGAATGGTGGTTACCAGGGGCCGAGGGAGGGGAGAAAGGGGAGTCGCTGCTTAATGGGTAGAGAGGTTCAGTTTGAGATGCTGAAAAAGTTCTGGAGACGGATGGTGGTGACGATTGCACAACAATGTGAATGGACTTGGTGGTGATGAATTGTACACTTAAAAAGAGTTGAAATGGTAACTTTTATATGATGCATGTTTTACCAAAATTAAGAAAAACACAGGCAAGAACGAACAAAAACCAAAGAAACAAAGACCGCTGTGGCTTCTGTGTGGAGAACATATGGTAGAAAAGTAAGAATTAAAGCAGAAAAGCAAACAAACAATATTTAAGAGGGATGTGTAACAACCTAGGTGATGGTTTGGACCAGGGTGGAAGGAATAGAGAAGGGAAAAACAAGGGTGAAAATAATTTCAAACTTACAGGAAAGTTGCAAAAATAGGACACAAATTCCCAGTAACCCTTTACCCAAGTGATTGATGAAATAATTTATTTTATTTCATTTTGTTATTATTATTATTATTATTCTTTTTAAGGCCACACCCACGGCATATGGAAGTTCCCAGGCTAGGGGCTGAATAGGAGCTGTAGCTGCCAGCTTACACCACAGCCACAGTAACTCAGGATCTGAGCTGCGTCTGTGTCCTATGTCGCAGCTTATGGCAATGCCTGATCCTTAACCCAGTGAGTGAGGCCAGGGATAGAACCTGTGTCCTTATGGATGCTAGTCAGATTTATTTCCACTGAGCCACGACAGGAACTCCATGTGAAATATTTTAGAAATGACCTTGAGCCAGCCTTGATAATGAGCCAGTGTGAGGGCAGAGGGAAGGAGAGGAAATGTATAGCCTGTTCCTTAAACTCCAGGAAGTTAGCTGTGAAGGGCAGGGATCAAGTCATGGACCATTAAGTACCAGCCAACAAAGCTGGAGGCCAGAGAGGTGAGGTGAGCTCTCCTGGGACACACAGTAACTTCATGGCAGGGCCAGGGTGTGAGCTCAGGTCTCTTATTTGCAGTTTTTGATCAAGGGTGAGAGTGCTTTCATTTTAGCTCCATTTCACCTTCATGAAAATGTCAAGGAGGAGTGAACGGAGTCAGATTCTCAGAGGTTGACCCTGTCGCCCTGCTTTCAGGCTCCTATTTTCCTTGGAGGGAAAGAAAGGTGAGCTGAGGCCCGTTATCTATGGAAGCCACCAGCTAGTTACATAGTTTCTCCATCTTCTGAATGGGTCTAGCAATCTGTCTGCTGGGGCTGGGAATGGGAGTCAAAGGACATTTCTTTCAGTTAAAAAGGTTTTAGTTGACAGAGTTCTATCTGAAATCTCTCCCCACACCCCCATACATCTTCCATACCTCTTGTCACAGTGACTGAACTCTCAGTGACAGAATCATTCCTTGGGCTTGCAAGAAGAGGTCGGAAGATGCTCAGAAGCAGCTGGTCATGCTGCATTCACTCATTCATTCATTCATATTGTGCCAAACTATGCCAAGTGCAGAATGATAGAACTGAGACTTCTCTCTTCCCCACAGTGGGCATCTGGTGTTGTGGGAGGAACATGTGCTTTGCAGTCAGAGCACTTTGAGTACTGGCCCTGTCGTGTTTCAGCTGCCGTGTCATATGATAGGGAACTCGCGCTTTGTGAACCATGGTTTCTTCATCTGCAATATGGCAATCATGGCAGTTTTAAAAAATGGCTGCAAATTCTTGTATACTCTTCTCATTGAGAGGTGGCGTCTAGGTCACCTCCCTTTGAATCTGGACAGATTATGATTGTTTCAATTAATAGAATATGGCAGGAGTGATGCTGCGTAACTCCCAGGCTAGGTCTCGAAGGCCCTGAAGCGTCCTCCATGTTCTCTGAAACACTGAGTCACCACGTAAGCCACCTTCCTGGACAGAACACGAGTACACACTCCAGCCTGTGAGTCACCCCAGAGCCTTGGCCAGACATGCAAGGGATGAAACCATCTCGCAAATGGATCATCCAGCCCTGGCTCTTCCAGCCTCTGGCCACTCAACTCTAACTAGAGACCAGCTGTGCCCATTCTGGTTTGTGCACAGTCCTGATCCACAGGATTCCATGGGTATCATCAAATGATGATATTTCATAGCACTAGGTTTGAGGGTGGTTTGTACGTAGATAACACAACATGAGCAGTTCTCCATCCCTTAGGAGGCACTTCACATGGAAAAATGAAAAAGCATACAAAGCCTGTAGCCTATATTAGTATCTCAGTCATTCAGACTACTGTAACAAAATACCACAGACTGGGCAGCTTATTTATTTCTTGGTTCTGGAGGCTAGAAGTCCAAGATCAGGCTGGTGACATGGTCAGCTAAAGGCCCTTTTCCAGGTGGCAGACTTCCTGTTGCATCGTCACATGGTGGAAGGGGCTAGGGAGCTTGGTGGCATCTTTTATAAGAGCACCGATCCTATTCCTGATGCTCGGCTTTCATGACCTAATCACCTCTTAAAGCCTCACCTCCTAATGATATCACCTTTGGGGATTAGGATTCAACGTGTGAATTCTGAGGGGGGGACAAAAACCTTCAGTTCATAGCATTAGGACCCCCATATAAATAATAGTTTCCCTTTACAAAAGAAAGATCCTTATTTTCTAGCAATAAAAGTGGGCACATCAAGTAATAAACTAAATAGGATGTGTAACCATTATAATAGATAGGAAAGCAAGCTGTTTAGCTTTGTGAGGGTTAGGGGTTGTGAGGCGGTATCAGGGAAAACTTGAGAAGGAGAAGACATTTAAAGTCAGCCCTGAACGCCTGGTGGGTTTGGGGCTCACCAGCCAGACAGAGGGTAACAGAGAGGTTCCAAGCAGAGAGCAAGAGCCTGAGTTTTGCAAAGGCCTTTGAGGTTGTTCCCTTTCTGCCCCTTGTCGGTCTCTTTTCACAGCAGCCAGCGAGTCCTTGATGATGTAAGTCGGGTCATGTTACTGTTCCAACTCCCTCGGCTTCTGTTTGGCTCCAAGTAAAAGCCAAAGCCCTAAAGGTGGCCCATGTGTAGAATGACTGTATGATTTATCTCCCAAACTGGGGTACTCAGACAAGGAACAGGGGCACTATTGATAATTCTGCCAGGAGAACAGGTGCAATTCAAGATTGTTCTAGGAAATTGAGATATATAGTCACCACACCTGCTTCTCTGCCCGTGCTGCTCACCACAGGCCCGCCATACCAGCTTCCCTAATGATGCTCACATATCCCTAATGATGCTCAAATATGCAGGGCCGATTCATGCAGGGCTGGGTCCTGCCTCAGCCACTTTGTACCTCCTGGTCTCTGCCTAGGATGCCCTTCTCCTGGATGGTCACACGGCTCATTCCCTTTAAGTCTTCAAGTCTCTGCTCAAACATCACCTCTTCACGAGGCCCTTTCTGCCTACCCTATTGAAAATGTACTCTCAATAGCCTTCTCTTGTTCTTTGCTTTGTCTTCCTTCATAGCTCATCACTTTCTAATACTATAGAACAGTACTTTTTTATTAATATTTTTATTTTCCCTCATCCAAATGCAAGTTCCAGAAGGGCAAGGATGTTTGACTGATTTTCTCCCACAGCGCTAAGTGTCTAGAATAGTGCTTGACACCATAGGCACATAATAAATATCTAGGGAAAGATTTCCTCAGAAAACGTAGTTGACTGGTCTCCTTAATGAAATATGGTCTAACAACGGGTAGTTCAGGCAGTTCGGTCTAAGGCTACTGGAGAATGTTTTGCATGAGAGATTTTTTTAAAGTTAGTAGCTTTTGAAAATAGCCAAGAGCCACGTCTGAAACAAAATGTATGGCCCACATCCAGTACAATTTTCTGTTGTAAAACTTTCCCTCCACATCTCTTAGTATCATAAATTATTATGGCTGGAAGAAATCAGCTCTAAAATTCTATGATTCTAAGTGAAAGGCTCTATTCTGTCTTAAAAAAATTGAAATGATATTTTTTTTCTGGATAGTAAAGAAAACTGAAGGTCAGGGTAATAAGGGGAAACTGAGGATTTGACCAATTTATGAGTCAATTTCTTGCATTTTCAGACCATTGGGATTTCTCCCAATTGCTGTGGGGGGCATTTCAATCCTGCCTCTAGCTGCTGGAATAATACTTCTTCCCTTTCTCTAGCTCCCCATGAAAGTCTGCAGATTCTGGTAGAAAAATTGTCAGCAGTCCTTCCCATTTCTGAGGCATTAAGTTTAAATCCTGTTAAGGTTCCTCATATATTAAAAATAAAACTTCTATTAACTTTTCCCCTGTCAGTGCGATCAGAGTTAAATTAATTTTTAACACTTGGGTGAAGCAGCACAAGAGAAATAGGCCCCCAGAGCTGCTACATGTGGGCTGCCAGTGGGTCGGGGAGGCCTGGACCAGCTGGCTCCCTGCAGAAGCTGCCCCACGGCACCTTCTGGTTGTATTGGGAGCGGCTCCGTTTCCATAGGTGAGTGCTTTGGCAGTATAATAAGATGTTGGTGGGATCCCAGGCTATGGTCGATGGGCCATATCTACAGGTGGGTGGCTAAGCAAAACATTGTCTTTGTAGATGGGTGCTAGACTGCTGAGACAGCCAACCAGATTGGCCCTCCTGGTTTTTCACCAATTTGATCACGTGGCAGCATCACCCCTAGAGATGCCCTGTGACTCACTCTCAGTGCCCAGGGAGGGAGCTCATTTTTGAGGCTGAACGTATGGTATGTGAGAGTATGGGCTTATGTATAGTTTCTGTATAACCAGACATGCAGTTGAACCCCTGTTTTCACCCATTGAAAGCTGTAAGACCTTAAGCAGAAAAATTGAGGGAGCAACTATTTATTGAAAAATTGCTTTGTCTTGGGCCCTGAGCAAAGGTGTGCATGTGTAAAATTTATTATAATACTATATTAACTACATATGTGTGTTAACTACATATGTATATTAACTACATATGTTATCAATGTTAAATATAAAATATATATTATATATATTACAGTAAAAGCCATTTAACTGTCAAATGACGGAGTTCTTATTTGAACCCAGGTCTATCTGAATCCAAAGCCAGTACTTTTAAGATTTTATGTAAATGATTGAAACTCCCTCAGCCTCAGTTTCCCATTTATATAAAATAGGGCAATCATACCTACTTCCTAAGTGTACTGTGAAGATTAAAGGAGATAATGTATGTGGAAAGCTTGGCACAGAGCCTGGCACAGGGCTCAATAAATGCTAGCTACTATTTAGTAGTAGTAGTCATCATACTAATTAAATTCCCTCTTTCTTGCAAAGGCAGAGAAGATCTTTACGCTCCAATTAGTTTCTTTACTGTTGTAGGTACCATTATGTTCTTTGGGAGAAAATTATAACACCATAGATTCATTCATTCATTCATCATTCATTCATTTTTTTTAGTATGCTGTTACTTAAAAGTTATGGGATTTGAGAAATAAGACATTCGCCTCCTTCCTCAAGGAGTTTACAATCTGGTTGAGACAGACAGATGTGTACACATGATCAAATAAATAATAAGGAAGGTCATAAGTGAGCTAAGCCAGATAAGTCAGGTTTGAGGAGGAGCGTAACCATCAACTGGAGGTGTGGAGCTGACTAGAGCTGGGCTCTAAGGCAAAAGCAAGATTTGGCTTTAGGGGAGAAGATGATCAGGTCCCCTTACCCCAAAGTCAAGAAAATACTTTGGGAGCCAGCAGGCAGTTGGTCTCTCAGAAGTGGAAATTTCATTCTGCAACCTCTACTCCGAGCTATACAAAATTGGACAGGATTTGAATTGAAATAGGAGCAACCCCTTTCCAAAGAAGTATCCCATTTCTTAATGAAAACTGAATTGAAATAGGAGCAACCCTTTTCAAAAGTAGTATCCCATTTCTTAATGAAAATTCTCCTGAATACAAAGATTATATTGTCACATTCTACCATCAGACACTGACCACCACCACCACCACCATCATGATCATCACCTCTGCCATCCCTCCACTACCATCACCATCACCTCCACCACCACCACCACCACCATCATGATCATCACCTCTGCCATCCCTCCACTACCATCACCATCACCTCCACCACCACCACCACCACCATCATGATCATCACCTCTGCCATCCCTCCACTACCATCACCATCACCTCCACCACCACCACCATCATGATCATCACCTCTGCCATCCTCCACTACCATCACCATCACCTCCACCACCACCACCATCATGATCATCACCTCTGCCATCCTCCACTACCATCACCATCACCTCCACCACCACCACTACCACCACCATCATGATCATCACCTCTGCCATCCCTCCACTACCATCACCTCCACCACCACCACCACCACCACACTAGCAGTTCCACCAAACCACCCCCATCACCACCACCACCACCACCACCATGATCATCACCTCTGCCATCCTCCACTACCATCACCATCACCTCCACCACCACCACCACCATCATGATCATCACCTCTGCCATCCTCCACTACCATCACCATCACCTCCACCACCACCACCACCACACTAGCAGTTCCACCAAACCACCCCCATCACCACCACCACCACCACCACCACCATCATGATCATCACCTCTGCCATCCTCCACTACCATCACCTCCACCACCACCACCACCACCACCACACTAGCAGTTCCACCAAACCACCCCCATCACCACCACCACCACCACCACCATCATGATCATCACCTCTGCCATCCTCCACTACCATCACCATCACCTCCACCACCACCACCACCACCATCATGATCATCACCTCTGCCATCCTCCACTACCATCACCATCACCTCCACCACCACCACCACCACCATCATGATCATCACCTCTGCCATCCCTCCACTACCATCACCTCCACCACCACCACCACCACCACCATACTAGCAGTTCCACCAAACCACCCCCATCACCACCACCACCACCACCACCATGATCATCACCTCTGCCATCCTCCACTACCATCACCATCACCTCCACCACCACCACCACCACCATCATGATCATCACCTCTGCCATCCCTCCACTACCATCACCTCCACCACCACCACCACCACCACCACACTAGCAGTTCAACCAAACCACCCCCATCACCACCACCACCACCACCACCACCATCATGATCATCACCTCTGCCATCCTCCACTACCATCACCTCCACCACCACCACCACCACCACCATCATGATCATCACCTCTGCCATCCCTCCACTACCATCACCATCACCTCCACCACCACCACCACCATCATGATCATCACCTCTGCCATCCCTCCACTACCATCACCATCACCTCCACCACCACCACCACCACCATCATGATCATCACCTCTGCCATCCCTCCACTACCATCACCATCACCTCCACCACCACCACCACCACCATCATGATCATCACCTCTGCCATCCCTCCACTACCATCACCATCACCTCCACCACCACCACCACCACCATCATGATCATCACCTCTGCCATCCCTCCACTACCATCACCATCACCTCCACCACCACCACCACCACCATCATGATCATCACCTCTGCCATCCCTCCACTACCATCACCTCCACCACCACCACCACCACCACCACACTAGCAGTTCCACCAAACCACCCCCATCACCACCACCACCACCACCACCATCATGATCATCACCTCTGCCATCCTCCACTACCATCACCATCACCTCCACCACCACCACCACCACCACCACCATCATGATCATCACCTCTGCCATCCTCCACTACCATCACCATCACCTCCACCACCACCACCACCACACTAGCAGTTCCACCAAACCACCCCCATCACCACCACCAGCACCACCATCACTACCCTCACTAGCACCATTATCATCACATTACTACCACCAGCACCATCATTACCTCCGATATCACTACTGCCACCTTCACTACCACCAGCCCACCAGGCAAAACTCCTAACTCTGAGCCAAAGTGCTTGTAAAAACTAGTGGTCTTCACCTTAAGGTTTATACCAGTCTAAATGGAGTAAGAGACTTATTTCTTCTATTCCTTCATGTGAAACAAATGGGGAGCTGATCTTTACCCAAACAGACATTGGGGAACACCTTCCCTACCTTGTGATCATTTGGTAAAGCTGCTATTACAAAGGAACTGCATTTAAAAGTTACTTGCCTTCTTCTGAGCCAAAGTTCCCACCTCCTTCAAGTGAGCCTGGAGAGTTGGAGAGAGGTCCAGTTATTCACAGTTCCAGGAGGTGGGGAGGTGGTGGGGGCCATGGAGAGGGGAGCCTGAGAAAACCTGGCAGACAGGAACTGGTTCCTTCCCACTCGAAGCAGCCCACTCCCTGCAGGCAATAGACAGCTTTGACTTCAAACCCTAGCCAAGGATACTGCTGCATGAGTAATGCCCAAAAAGATTCTATAAATGGTTTCTTTCATCTCCTATTGAAATGAAAGAACAAGAGAGAGAGCGCGAGAGTAGAAATGAATTGTATTCCTACAGCAGAGAGTTCATTTGATAAATAATGTATATAGAGTTTGCTGTAATAACTGCTCTTTTCCGATTCAGCATGTGCGGGTGAGTTTTGACATGTATTCTCTATATTTCTAACAGACGGTGAATGACTGGTGTCTGGATTGGCATTATGAAAGGCAGGGCAGACTGCTAACATTTGCTGCAGTGTCAGAAAGGTTAATCTGGCTTTTCCCTTGAGCCGGGGGCAGGGCACCTTCGCCTTTCAGTGGTGATGTGGGAGGGCACGTAAGAGGCGGATGGAGGCTGCTTCTCCACCTGGGCTCCTAGGAATGGAGCAAGAAGATGACACCTGCCACCCAGGAAGGGAAATGTGGGTCTTGGGAGTCTGGCGCTGCTGCCTTCTGATAGCTTCTTTTCTATCAGCATCAAAGCCAGTCTGAGAGACCCACTGGGAGCTGGAAAGAGTGCGGAGATGGGCAGCCGAACTTTCCCAGTGGATTTGCCCAGAGGCCAGGGGAAGGCCCTTCTCTCCTACCAAGGTGGAAGAAGCACGGGGATCCTGGGAAACTTTCCCCATTCTGCCAGCCCTGGGATTTCAAGGAGATGAACACTGTACCCAAGTTGAAAAAGTAGTAGTTTGCTCATCATATGTTATCTTCCATTTAGCCCCTCAGCAACTCAGAACCCATGTGTTTTTAAGATGTCTTTTGCCTTACAGAGTAGCCTCATACATCTCATTTGATCCTCACAACAACAGGGCAGGGCAGGCATGCTTACCCCTATTTTACAATGAGGAACCTGAGGTCAGGAAACAGTGAATTGTCCGTGGTGGCGAAGCAGGTAATGGGAAGAATTTACTCAAAATATGCTCCAAGTTAGTCTTTCTGACTCTTAAGTTCAGTTCTTTTACTACTCAAGATTTCCTCTCTAGAGGAATTTCTGCAGAGTCTTTATTGTGTTTTGTTGGGGAGAGGGGTGCCAGGAGCACGCATGTGGGCACAACCATACACACATCACATACGCAGTGCACACACATGAATGCATGCACGCACATGCACTTGTGCACACATGGATGCATATGCACGCCTGTTCCCATACACATTACATAGGCAGATGCATACATATGAGCATGTGCATACACATATACACGCTGGTGCACAGACACACACATGCTTGCACAGCTGACGCCACAGGAACATTCCCAGTAGGGGAGGGTTTCTGCTGTTTTGTTTGTTTCCCTTCCCTTCAGTGAGAAATCACTCAAAGCCTCAAAAATCACTCCTCTGGGCCCCAGATGGTTGGGTGGAGCAACCCGGGAGCCCCAGGAAATGATTTCCATCCTGCAGGGGTCTCAGATTCTGGAGAATCATGATCCACGGCCTCTTTTAGCCACTGACCTCTGGTTGGGGTTCCTAGCAGTCGGTGGCTGCAATTTGCCAGGACTAAGATTTATAACACTCAGTGTTCAAGAAGATGTAATTTACCTCACAGAAGGGACCACTTTCGCTCCCAAGAAAATGTTTTCCCTCCCCTGGCTCACCTTTACATTTAAGAAATCACTCTGAGAGGTGAGGTGAGAGAATGTCTAAAATTTTAAATACTAGATTTGCTGCCCCAAAGATTAGGTAACACTCACGTCAGGGCTGACTCAAGTTTTTCCTCATTTTCTCGATCTTCCACTCAAATAACCTACAAGGAACTTTCCAGGAAATAACAGAAAATGGCACCTAATATTCTCTACATCTAATATTTTTCTCCCCCCACACTCCTTCTTTCTTTCCATCTTATTTGGATTTCTTTCTGCAATGTCTCTCGGGAAATCTTACTCCTTATTTTCAAGGGTTTACTGCTTCTGCTCATACTTTTTATTTCTGTCAAGTTTTAGGTCTTTATTTATTTATTTTTTTTCCAATGAGAACTATTCCTTCCACTCCCACGAATTCTTAATGGTTTCCTTTGGATAGTCCCTTATTTCTGTGGCTCTTTTGCTTTTGCCTTCCTTGTGCATGTCCTGGGTCTTGTCCGTATCCCTGCCTAATGTTTCCTCCTCCATCTTTGCAGGAAGGTGCTCTAAGCAGAGTGAGGGCTTTGGAATTGGGATGGACATAAGTTTGATTTCAGACTCACTCCCTCAGTAGCAGCATGCCCTTGGTCAGCCACTTTCACTGTTCTCAGAGCCTTGGTTTCTAGATTTGAAATATAGGGTCTTAATATCAGTAACATAGAGTAGTTTTTGAGAATTAAGTGAGATCCAGTGTGAAAGCACCTCTCCCAGGACCTGACACCTAAAAGGTATCCACAGAATATCCAGCTGCCTCATTATGTTCTCTTCGGACTATCAAATGTGTCCCCTTCCAGTTTCTTATTGATTCCTTAATGTACCTGCATTAAGTTGCATGGGTTAACTGCACCCATAAAAGTAGAAATGTCCTCAATTTGGTGTATGTGGAAGATGCCAAAGAAGACAGGTTTGCTTTGATGCCAACGCAAACAAAAAGGCAGAGGCAAATTCAACAATGAAGGAGATTGGGAGGCTGGAAGGATCGAAGGATCAGTCCCCTCACACTGTGAAAACATTTTGATAAATGGGGGAGAAGAAAAATCAAAATGCACTCCTTGGTTCAAACAAGCTGTCATGGCCTGTGAGATAAAGATGTCCTCGTCCAGGGAAGTCAGTTTCTAGACACACACCATCATTATGCACAATTTAATAATATACACAGACATTCTCCCGAGTTCTTATTTGGCAGCGGCCGACACTCCAAGAGCTGATCTTGCTAATTTTGTGTATTTGGATTCTGCAGTAAAACAAGCAGTCTCAATATTTGGGTTCACTGGAATGGGTTCTGGAATTGCAATGCTATTAATTGGGGGGAATGTCCCTGATGTCTTAAAACTTAATTAATTCACTCTGACAGTGTGAGCTTCATAATTTGTGCAAATAACCATCCCCATCAACTATAACAACAAGCGACCACCACTCCCCAGAATAACAATGGCAGCAAGAAAAACACAATTGGTCAAAGAATGGGCACAGTGATCAAAAGGGCTTAGGAGAGAGGCAAAAATTTGCACCCTGGAGTATGGTAGTTTTTTGGTGTTTGTGTGTGTGTGTGTGTGTGTGTGTGTGTGTGTGTGTGTGTGTGAACTGTCAACTTTGCCAACAAGATAATTGTTAGTCTCTTGACTTAGTGATAGACCCTTTTAGAAAGTATTTCTGTAGAATGTAGGATTGTGTTGTTGTACTTTTATTAGAGGAGGAAAGAGGCCAGCAGTAACTTTTTAGACGTCAGGGGCCAGAGCAGAAGGGCAGTTTTTCTGAATAACATTGGAAAAACTCTGCTTTAAAAGATTTTATGTCTATTTTCATCTCTAAAGAGCCTAGAGTCCAAAGCAAGAGTCCTGGAGGGAGTAGATGACCTTTAGGTAGGGCTTCCTTAGATTCACTTATACCACCTGCTTAAAGGTTTCAACAGGGGCCTCCGATTCCTCTGTTTTCCAAAGATTTCAGCCCTTTACTGGTTTTATTTCAGGATCATGTGTGCTGTTGCCATACCCTCAGTCTTTCCTCTTTTTACATACTTTCAATATAAACACCTGTCCAAAGTCAAAGCCTAGGCTAAGCCAGATTACTTAACAGCTCAAAGAAACATGAAGGAATTATAGGTTATTTTAGTCTTCTGGCCCTGACATTCTCATCATGTTGGCTTTTGTTCTTAGGCCAGACTCCTCTTGATCCCAAAGTAGTTGCCTCAGCTCCAGTTATCACATCCTTACCTAGCAATGTTCAAAGTCTGGAAATGGGTAAGGCATGAATTGAGTTCTAAGGGAACAGGAACAGGCCCCCAAATTAATATCATTACAATTCCAGAACCCATTCCCAGTGAACTCAGATATTGAGGCTGCCTGTTTTACTGCAGAATACAAATACCCCCCTCTTTGTATCTCTTTTTAAAAGTGAGAACATCCCCTAAAGCTACCCCACAGCTCATTGGCCAGAACTGTGCATGTGCCCATCTCCATGACAATTCCTTTCAAGGAGAACGGAGTTACCATCTTTGGTTTAGACTGACCAAGACCTACTTCCTCTCCTTCCTGCCAGGTGCTGGAGAAGGAGCAATCCTAAACTGATTGCCATCATTCAATGAACCAAATTAATATTGGTTTGAACCAAACCAACTTGAGCCAAATTAATTCATCAACTTGAACCAAATTAGGATTATGCTACAAAGAAAAAGTGAGAAGAGGCTGCTGGGTAGCTACCCGCTGAGTGTATGCTTCCAGCAGAGCTGGTAACATCATCAGGAGTATATAAAGCAGAGGGCTGCCAAGGAGTGACATTCTTTTCTTCTCTGGTCTGAACTGCCTCAAGGTTCTTGAATCTGAAGCACAGGTATACTGTCAGAAAGGATGTCTAGTTACCACATAGGCTTGTTCATTCTGAATAATTGGTCCTTGATCCTCACGTGACTAATCACTTCCCTCACAAGGTCTAAGCCACAAATCTCTTCTTTGCAACCCTTGATAGGAAGCCTTGAACTCAAAAGGGGAATAATCAAGGATAAGTATTATTTGATTATATAAGACAAATCCCAACTGCATTGAATTCAGCACTTCAGAATGAAGGGCTAATCCATTTTGCCCACCATGTTAAATAGACATGGGTTAACCTTTGTCCTAGGAGCCTCAGGGCTTCAGAAATCCAATATCCAGAATTAAAGTATTCAGTAAAATGTGAACAGTCCTGAAGGAGAGCAATAATAATTAATCCCATTAATCCTATTAATAAAGACTGTAGATGGTACTGAGCGAGAAGACACTGCCAGTCCAAGGAAGATGAGAAGTTAGCTAGAGAGACTAGATGTGGAGAATTAGGGCTTAGCAATGAGAAGGTCAGGAGCTGCTGGGAAAGCCACACACTTCAGATATAATAGCACCCAGAACATAAGGGTTCAAGCACCCAGGAAATTTCTGGATTGTACACTGGATCATTCCTCAGAGTGAGCTCAGCAAATGTACCAAACCGAAAGGATACACGTGAACAACAGTTGATGTGAGCTGAGGTCAGGTTCTGGAGCAGAACAGCAGCCCTCTGGGGGACCTTCCACTGTCCTACTGCATTTACAGGGTGAGGAAATTAGCTTTTATTTCTCAGTGTCCCCTACCCTGTCAATTGACTTTATTTTTAAAATCTCTCTGTTCTGGAGTACCCGTTGTGGCTCAGCAGAAATGAATCTGACTAGTATCCATGAGGCCACAGGTTCAATCCTTGGCCTCGCTCAGTGGATTAAGGATCCGGTATTGCTGTGAGCTGTGGTGTAGGTCGCAAATGTGGCTCAGATCTGGCCTTGCTGTGGCTGTGGCATAGGCTGGAAGCTGCAGCTCCAATTCGACTTCTGGCCTGGGAACCTCCATATGCTGCAAGTGCGGCCCTAAAAAGATAAAAATAAAAAATAAAAACTTCCCTGTTATAATACCATAGAAAGGGCACTGAAAATGAGGACAATCATTCAAATGCAGGGCACGAGAAATCCAGCCACCAGGTTGCTGCTGGAGAGGGCCTTTGCCACCTGGAGGGCTCTGCCTCCCCTGGAAAGGGGAGAGAACAGAGGACTGTGCGTCCTGAAGGCACCTGACTCACCCTGTTCCTACCAAAGTGGACCCTGAGTCTGGCCAGACCTGGAAAGCCAGTCCGCAGATCAGGTCATTTGCTTTGGAGTTTTCATAGACTGGTAAGAGAGATGCCTGTGTTCCAGGTCCGTGTGCCAGGCACCCCAGAGGAATGAGCAAGGGCCCTTCTGGTCCGGGAAGGAAGTCCTGTGACACATGGCTGTTCAAAGCTGGGCTGGCCTTGATGAAAATCCCAGCTCTACTTCTTACTTATTCTAGGACCCTGGGCAAGTCCCTTTCCTTCTTGCCGCCTCTGTTTCCTGATCTATAACAGAGGGCTAATAATCCTGCTGAAATTCCTAGATTGGGAGAGTTCAAGTAAATAATCCACATACACTTTTTAGCTTGCTGCCTGGCATGTTGTAAGTGCTCGATAAATGCCAGCTGTTACTTTGTATTAGTCAGTGGAATAAAATGAGACTTGATGACAAATGCTTAAGTAGATGTCAAAGCATATTGATTATATAGCAGCTCAGAGCCTTTATGTGAATTTTTTAATGAGCTTTTTTTTTTTTTTTTTAAGTAAGAATGTACTTGCTTTTCCCTTGGAGTCAGTACAGCCCTGTTTACCAGTCTCTGCATCCCCCTCTGGGTTGGCTTTGTGTGGTTTCCTAGGGTCAAGATTTTAGTGCCTGGCACATAGCACAGAGGACCCAGAAATATATGTTGAAAGAAGGAGGTAGGGATGGAGAAAGTAAAGAAGTGTCTAAGAGCTCCACCTTGTCCTTTCTCTGAAGCAGCCCTGCTCATGGCCCAGGCTGCCCTCTGGAGCCAGGACTGACCCTTTGAACTGGATGCCCAGTGTGGCAGTCTGCCCACACCCTCCCTCCTCTGGTCCCCTAAGGCCCTCCAATTGGCTGACCTGCTGTTTGACCTACCAAGGTGGTGTGGGGTGGCTTAAGACAATTCTCACTTGGCCCTCACCTTTTCATAGTCCAGCCCTGTTTTACCAACTCAGACCCTGGTTCTGCAGCCTTGACCTTCTGCCTCTGGTCTCTTGAACTTGCTATGCAAAAGAAATCTTTCATCGTTACACCAACCACAGGATTCTCCTGACCTGTGAGGTTAGTATAACGGTGACCCCCAGCTTGCTGCATGTAGGTATCATACTGGCCACTATTATGCCTTTTAATCCTCAAAAAAGTCCTGGGAATTAAATTCTTTGACTCTCGTGTTATAGTTGGGGAAGCTGAGGCTTGGGGGTGGGGGTGGGAGGGTGAAGAGCCTGGCTCAGGGCCGCACAGCTAGGCATCAAATACCAGTCTCTGGCTTCAGAGTTCATCTTCTAGCCACTCCAGCTTTGGCTTTTCTAGTGGATGCCAGTTTGGCTCCTTGAGTTCCCTGAGGCCTCGGAAAAGACCCTTTGCTTCCTCTGGTTTCTGTGGAACCCAGTTTCCCCAGCTGGTCGCTTGGCCTCTGTCCCAACTCGAAGCCTTCCATCTCCCAGGAGATCTGTATGCTCCTGTCTCTCCAGGCTGGGACTGCACCATCCCAGCGACCCAGGTCCTGTCCTTAATCTCTGTCCAGTTATGGGGCCCTGACACCATGACTGTGTCTTCCTGGGCTGACTAGGGCTGACCAGGGTATCTACCAGCTCCCTGGTATGGGGGAGGGTGCTCCTTGTCACTGATGTGCTATGTCAGGGCATCCTGTTTCTTCCCCCAGACGTCTGAGGCCCACTGCTTTTTGGAAGAACAGGCGTTGTCTGGCCCATGGTTAACTTGTTCAGCCTAACAGATTGCCTGTCTAGCTCCTACAACTGCATCTGCATGTCACCATCCCACCCAATGGTCCACACCCAGCAGACAAAAACCCTGTTTAGAGATCTGGGCTATCTTTCCCAACTGGGCTCCCCAGCCACATTCAGGACATGGCAAACTCCCCACACACCCTGGCCTTTGCTCTCTGAGGTCTGATTAAGTGATGACAGAGGAGGGAGAAAAAGCCCTTAACCCTTGAATCCTCAGAAGATGGAAGCTGGGATTCCAGGGCCTGGCAGATGATTAATAGTCCTGGCATATTAGATTCAACCCATCAGGGCAACATTAAATGTGATTTATGACTCGGTTTTAATTGAGATTTTACTGAGTTATTATTCAATGCAGAGAGCAGACCTAGACCCATTTTCCTAAATGTCCCAGGGTCCTGTGCTCAGAGCTGGGAAAATATGTCCTGCCCAAAGGTGATGTCTACTCTCTCCCAGTGTGGGGCCAGAGGCAGCTTCCTGTTCTGCCTGCCCCCCCGCCCCCGCCACCCCAGCCCAGCTCCTCCCTGCCAGAGGGTCAGCCTTGGAAGAACCTCAAAGGCAGAGTGTTCGCCTCTGCCTGTTCATTTTCCTTAACCCTTTCAAACCCAAGGTCAAACCACAAATTGACCTGGTTCTCAAAATCAAACAATGAACTCAAAGAACTGAAGGACTTAACAGAGCATTTTCATTCTAAAAGAGAAGGGGTGAGTTAGGCAATGCTTAACTCAGAGGCATGATCTTTCTCAGGGTGGAACTTCAGCCCATTGGAGAGATGCTTGAAGGGCCTGGCCACAGGCAGACATCAAGAGACAGCCATGAGTTTGGAGGTGAAGAGGAAAGACATGGTGGCCCTTGAGGTCCCCTTGGCCCATGGTGCTTGGGTCTTCAGCCATGCTGGCTGGTAGTGATGGTCATACTGAACCTACAGACGGGGATGGTGGGTATGAGGGCAGGGAGGAGGACAAGGAAATATGTGGGAACTTTCTCCCCACCCCCAAGAGGCTACTCTCTGACCTACAAGTGGGAAAATTGGGCTTAAACGACATTTATTGAATTTCCAACTGCATTAGGCCAAGAAAATTACTCGTTAATATATAAAGCACCGCATTTCCCATAATGTGAATGCCAGTGAAAAATGGATTCGTGCTTGCTTCATCGCAAGAAGCTTGCCTTTAAAGTACTAACATAAATGTGTCCTTAGGGAGAGAGGGAACGGCAAATTAGATAGAAGTCTTGCAATGTGATATGGCAGCCGAGGAAGCCCAGCTCTGTGCCTGCAGACTAGCAGAGCCAGGAGAGGAGGCTGGCAGAGCAGCAGGAGCGAATGGAGCAGGACAGCAAGTCTTGAGCTCCAGGAAGTTGGTCTCCCTGCCTGCCTTCCTGGAGACCTTCTGAGAGTTAAGGAGCTTGCTTCTGCAGGTCAGAAGGGAAGGGCATGGTTACGGAAGTGTAGATATGGGTTTGAATCCCTTCTGGTCATCTCTGAGCCAGTTACTTATCCTCTCTGAGCCTTAGTTTCCTCCATGGTATATGGATGAGGGCAACATACTTGGTGCGTGGAGTTCATGTGATGCTTCATTGAGGTGCTGCCTACAGAGTGTCTGGCATGTGGCAGTGTTTATTCCCTTTACCGTTAGATGTTCCTTTAACACAACATGCTCATTGATCCCACATTTGTTGAGTTCCTATCATGCACAACACGGCTCCTGATCCCACGGAGGGTAGGATATTTTGGCACATGCAACAGCAGTGACATGCCAAAGAGATTATGGAAATACAGAGGAGGTGGGATTAATCCAGTGTGAGGACGTGGAGCCGAGGGGAGTCTGAGAAAGCTTCCAGGAGGATGAAGAGATACTTATGTTCAGTCTTAAGTAGGAACAGGAGCGGCCAAAGAAAGGGGCATTCCAGGCAGAGGGGTAGGCAGGAGCCAAGTCACAAGAGGTATGCTTGGAGCCTCTGTGGGTAGAGCATGAGGCTAAGTCGGGGCAGAAGTAGGTGAGGCCAGCCGGGCTGCCAGCAGAAAGACCATGGAGGTGAGCAAGTGGACTGGGTTTCTTTTGATCCTTTGTCTTTTTAGGGCCTCACCCTCGGCATATGGATGTTCTCCAGCTAGGGGTTGAATTGGAGCTGTAGCTGCAGGCCTAAGCCACAGCCAAACCACGTCTATGACCTACACCACAGCTCGTGTAACACCAGATCCTCAACCCTCTGAGCAAGGCCAGGGATTGAACCAGTGTCCTCATGGATACTAGTTGGGTTCGTTAAGCACTGAGCCATGACAGGAACTCCATGGTGGACTTTTTTTAGTGGTAAAGGGGAACTGTTAAAGAGCTCTCATTAAGAAGGCGCCACGGGTCTGGCAGTGTGTGGAGGCTGGCCTGGGGCAGCTGGAGACACAGCAGCTGGCTGGGTGGCTCTTGCTGCAGCCAGTGCAGGTGACAGTCACTGAAGGTCAAAAATGGAGGGTTGAAGTTGGGGTGGGAAGAAGGGAAGAGACAAGAGACATTTTCAGGAAATAAAATGGGCCAAAAACAGGCCTAAGGGAGGAGTCAAAATGGCCTTCAGTTTGGAGGTTATTATTGACTAATAGAGAATTCGGAAAGCAGAGCACTTGCTGAAGAAATCACTGAGCTGTGTTTTGGACTTATTGAGTCTGATAGACCTACAGCGGTGCTGGTTGGACATGACCAGTGAATGTGGGGCCTACCCTGCGGGGGTGCAGGCAGGGTAGAAGGGAGAAGCCTGTCTGTACTGTTGAGAACAGAAAGCTCACAGCTAAGTCACAGCTAAATTAGACAACAGAGAGAGAAGAGCAAGAAACACACTGCAATTAGTGAAACAGAAGAACTGTCTTATGAGTCATGACAGGACCGAAGTGAACACATCACTCTGAGTAATAAACTCACTCATGTCCTTCCCTTCTCGTCTCTGTACTTGTTGCTTCCCAACTTGTCAAATTCTTTATTGGGGGGTCCTTGACAGAAGCAGGGATCCTGTCAGGCTGTACTAGTTGCAATATTAATCATTGGTGCTGTATGGTGATTTGCAATGACTGGCAGAGCTGTTAAGCTAGGAAGGGGTGACATCTTGGAGGATGGGGGTCTCTGGTTGTCTGGGTCCCTTTTGGGTACTTGAATCTCTCTTGAATTGTCTAACATTTACCATCATTGGCTTAGCCGATGAGGAGTCAAACCTGCCATCTGCTCTCCTAAACCAGCAGTTGGGCGCCTCCATAGGGTTCCAGGTCACAGACTCTATTTGTGCTTGAGGATCAAGGACCTCTAGCTTTGGAAGGTTACGCTGATGTAGAAGTTAAGATGGGATGGAAGGGAGTTCCCGTCGTGGCGCAGTGGTTAACGAATCCAACTAGGAACCATGAGGTTGCGGGTTCAGTCCCTGCCCTTGCTCAGTGGGTTAACGATCCGGGGTTGCCATGAGCTGTGGTGTAGGTTGCAGACGCGGCTCGGATCCCGCGTTGCTGTGGCTCTGGCGTAGGCCGGTGGCTACAGCTCCAATTCGACCCCTAGCCTGGGAACCTCCATATGCTGCGAGAGCGGCCCAAGAAATAGCAAAAAAAAAAAAAAAAAAAAAAAAAAAAGATGGGATGGAAGGATAAAAGGGTCTGGAGTGGAAGTGGGGAATATAGTAGTGATGGGCGAAGGGACTGTTTTACAATATGTGGTGGTCCTGGGAGAAACTGTTTTTCTGGCAGGATTAGTTCCTAGCATTAAGCTCCACTCCCTTCTCTCGAATTGTTGTATTTCAGCAGACAGAAATCATAGTGAGGATTGTCCGACTCTGTGCAGACAAGGACTGACTCCATCTCAGGGTCCAGTAAACCCCAGACACACGATTTCTTCATAAACCTTCTTTCCCAGCTGCCAAATGTGTTTTCCTCCTCTTCCCGTTAAACATCTGGTTTCTGTTCTTGTCGACGTGGTAGCGTAAACATGCAGGCACACGCACATGCTGATCACTAGCAGACCTCGAAGATGCCCCCGGCCCTCTTCTTGAATTACAATGTCTCCTTGATGAAGAAACACAAGGGAGAAACATTATCCTGTTCTTCTAGCTGAATGGTTGTTCCTAAGAAAAGGAACATCTCAGACCCTCCCTTGGGGATGAGATGCTCTGGGATGAAAAGGGGACCCAGTAAATTGGCGGTGACTTCCAAGTTGTGACGGAAGGCCAGTTGGGTGAGGAGAGAAGACAGCCAAGTCCCAAATGCCTAAACACCTTTGGAAATGAGATGTGGGTGCCACTAGCCCCTTGCCTGATTCTGCCCACTCACCCCCACTGGGTAGCCATAGCGATGCTGTGGCAATAAGACTGAAGCACGTTACCTTTGATTCTTCTTCCCTTTTATGTGTGAGCGGCTAACAGACTGAGAAATACACTCTTTAATGTACACTCTACCCCAAAAGATCAATGGCAGCTTAACATGCATTTCTGTCTAATATTCACTTTGGCAGGTCTTTGTAATAAAAATGCTGGTTTTAATGAAGTGCATTAAAATGAGAAGATTCATGGCTAGCCTGTGTGCTTTTATCACTATTGCCTCCCCTTGAGCTGTCAAAGCACAAGCCACTGTGGGAAGGAGGCAGAAGGATGTCATTTTAGGAATCACACACACGCACACTCGCGTGTGCGTGCGTGCTCAAATTCCTCATTTCTGGAAAGGTCCATGCTATGTGCATAGGTTTTCATTTCATTCACTTTCTTTCTGTAATATGATGTCTTTCCAAAGGCGAGTGTTTTTGGGAGAAGGTTGATCTATGAACCAGGTAGTTGGAGACGATGGGCAAGAGTCCTGTTACAGCTTGTTTTGTGTCCCTTCAAAATTGGTATGTTGAAGTCCTAACCCGAGGTTCTTCAGAATGTGACCATGTTTAAAAATAAGCTCTTTAAAGAAGAGATTAAGTTAAAATGAACTGATATATATGCACTAATCCAATCTGACTAGTGTCCTCCTTATAGGAAGAGGAGATTAGGACACACAGGGGACACTACCGGCATTGTAAATCAGCTCTATTCCATGTGAAACAGCAGCCATCCACAAGCCAAGAAGAGAGCCTCAGAGGAAACTGACCCTGATGCCACCACAATCTTGGGCCTCCAGCCTCCACATCATGAGAAAATAGATTTCTGTTGTTTAAACACAACAGAAATCCGTGGTATTTTGCTATGGCAGCCCTGGCAAATGAATATAAGACCCACAGCCTGAGATCAGAGCAGTGGAAGAAGAGGAAGAAGGAGGAGAGGGAGGGGGAGGAGGAAGAGAAGAAGAAGACGACCTAAGGGCATGACAGGGCAGCCCGGGACTGAGCATGGGAACCCCTGGAAACTTCTGGAAAACAGAGAATGAGGGTGTTGGTAGTAGTGGCGATCTCTGTCTTTAAATGCCTGCACCACTTAGAACATGCGGCACGAGGTGACTGTGCTTACAACAGTGGGTAAAGCGTTTCGTAGATAGGTGGGTAGACAGATGCTCGCTTAATCCTGGCTGAATGTGAGTGACTGAGTGAACTGCGAGAGGGCTTAGCATAGTTGTTAAAAGCACAGACCTAGAACCCTAGCTTCACCACACACTAGCTATGCGACCTCTCCATGCTTCAGAGCTTCCATGTGTGAAGTGGGATAACAGTAGTTCCCTACCTCATGGGTTGCTGTGAGGATGAAGTTAGTTAACCTGTTTTCCATGCTTAGAGCAACGCCAGACACACGGAGGGTGTGCTGTGTTTGTTAAATGAGTGCTTTGGGCTCAACATGAGAGAAGGTCCATGGCAGCAGCTGCTCTTGCAGCAGCAGAACAAGGTGCCACCAGGGGTCGAGCTCTTTCTCTCCAAGCCACCAAGTCCTATCTGCCGCCTCAGTATCCCTTGACCCCCCACGCCCCCAATCTCCTGGCTCAATTTTCCTTTAGATTCTCACCAACGCATGCAGACTTCCCCAACCTTTGCTTTCAAATCTCCTTGCCCCTAACATCTTCTCCCTCCATTTCTCACCATTCTGCCAAAGCAACAATTTTTTTAAAATCATGGCACATTTCTACTTGTATTTATTCATCTCTGTGTCCTAAAAGCTTGGGGAGGAGGTGTGGGCCTGCTGGTGAGTTGGCTAAGGAATTTCAGGAGATGCTATGCTAAGGGTTGTAAATTATGCTAGCTTTTCAGGGGCAAGAGGGATAAAATCATGCTCTTTGGCACACCCCCAAAAAGGTCTTTCAATGTACTCTGTTTAAGGACCATTGATTTACAATGTTGTGTTAATTTCTGCTATACAACAAAGTGATTCAGTTATACATACATATTCTTTTTATATGCTTTCCCATTATTATAGGATATTGAATAGAGTTCCCTGTGCTCTACAGTAGGACCTTGTTGTTTATCAAAGGAGTCTTTTATAATCTGATCCTTGGTGTACTTCTCTGGCTTTAGTTCGCATCATCTCCTATTATTCACAGTTTATGTTACACAAATGCGGAGTGCTTACAGTCCTAGGAACATGTGGTTCTGGGTTGATGCTGCTGTGCCCTTGTACACGCTCTGCCCTGTGCACACTTTGCGCCCTGGAATACCCTTTTCCTTCTTTTTTCTTTAACGTGGTGAATTTATGCTCATCCTCCAAAGTCCAGATGGCCTCCTTCAGGAAAGTATCCCTAATTACTCTCCAAATAGAATTCAGGACTCCTGAATCATGCTGCTCTTGTCCTGGATCATAAAAGAAAACTTGTTTCTATCCAGCTTACTACCAATAAATAAATGTAAGAATTCAAGAAGTAATTAGGAATTTGAAATCATCTAAGGACTAAAACTGTTATTTAGTCCAGAATATCTGGATGCCCCCTCAAAACTTCAGTAGTCTTATACTAAAATGTTATTTTAATTTTTTTAATTTAATTTTTATTTTATGCTGGAGTATAGTGGACTTACCATGTTGTGTTAGTTTCAGGTGTACAGCAAAGTGGCTCAGTTATACATATACATAGAGCCATTCTTTTTCAGATTCTTTCCCCATATAGGTTATTGGAGAATATTGAGTAGAGTTTCCTGTGCTGTACAGTAGTCCTTGTGGATTACTTTATATATAGTAATGTGTATATGTGGAATCTTAAAAAAAAAAATGATGGAAATGAACGTATTTACAAAACAGAAATAGACTCACAAATTTCGAAAACAAACTTAGGGTTACCAAAGGGGAAAGGTCCCCGGTGGGGAGAATAAGTTAGGAGGTTGGGATTATGGGATTAACATATACACACTGCTATAAATAAAATGGTCTTGTAAGAAGCAAGCTAGCTCTGCAGTCACAGGGGGACATTAGAGTCAATGGAGTAAAGAGCTCTGAGAGGAGAAAGAGAGCTGCCCAGGATGATCCCATATGGCGCAAGTGGCAGAATCAAAGGGATGCCATGTCAGTTGTCAGCCCGAGGGCCATAAATCTACCAGTACACCTAGGCATGGTAACTGACATGTTCTCCTCCTCACCATCTTTAGATGTCTGGGACCATAGGCAAGAATCCTTGGTGACCGTTTAACTACCTCCCAGAGTTTAGGAGCAGGCTATTATGAGCCACGTTGACAGGACAGGGATATCTCCAGAAAACCACACTCTCTCTGAGCATCAGTTTACACATCTGTACAATGGTCTGATTTATAAGACTGCCCGGAGGACCAAGTAGACAGTGAATGGCAGGAGTGCTTTCCTAGCTCAGAGCAGGGTAAAGATTAGGTTTTGTTTTGGGCTGACCCGCTCGATAGCTGGTGTGGGTGGTCCTCATCCCCTGAAGCCCTCGTCCGGGCTCCCCAGCATCCCAAGGCCTGCCTTGGAAGTGTGCGCCCTCAGCCTCCCCGCTTTGAAGGTGGCTGAAACAATTCACACCCCACACTGCCCCCCCTAGCCACCCAGAGCCGCATCTCCCAAGCAAAACCAGTCGTCTCTACTCAACCATCCCTTGTTGTAAAGTGAATTCCACTGATCTGGTAAATAATTTTTGCAGAAGCATTAGCAGGTCATAACAGTTCCATGTGCAATTCTTGTCAAGTAATAGAGGCATCTCACCTGATATTCTCCTTGAACCCCAAATGGTGAGCCTTTTGGGAGCTTGAACTCTGTGGAAGCTCGGGTTCGGGGGTGGGGGGAGGAAACTCAGGCCTGTTGGTCTTTAGAGACGCGTCACAGCAGGAAGCAGGCCTCTGCTCTCTAGGCCTATGAAGAAACTGCCAGATCCTATAATGGGATTATGCTCCTTCCCCTAACTCCATTTTAAGGAGAGTGTAATGAAAGGTAGGCCTGGATAGGAAAAGGGTGCCAGAAAAATGACTCTTAAATATGTCTATATTTTGGTAATATGCTAGCAAAATATAAGTGAAAAAAATCTGCAAGGATAAATGAGATAATAATAACCATGGATCATTTTTAGTTCCTGGGAAGAAAAACACCATATAGATTTGAGGTGTTATTATTATGCATATAATGTATATACATAGACATTGTATATTTATTCACAGCTAAGCTCACATATGTCATTCCCGCTAATAACATTTTCTTTTCTAACTCCGGCGTCAAAGAAGATATGCCATTTTCATATGTTCCACACATACTCAGAGGAACCTGCTTAGAATAGTTCTGCTGATGAAATTTTCTAGGTTGTAACATTTATCTTTTTGAAGAGAGCGCTTCCTATAACCCCACATGGAGGTGATTTTACTTCTTGTCGTGATGCCATCTACATGTGGAGGTTTGTGTCAACTGCTTATCTCAGGCATTAGCCAATTTCTTGTCTGTTTGTAGTGTTTATAAAGCGCTGGACATAATGCAGCGCTTTGCTGATGCGTGGGGATCCGGCTCCCTGCCCCGTGGCGAGCAGCGTCTAATGAAAACAGACAAGCCCAACATACTGGAAATCATACAGATACAAGACCCAGAGAGATGCTGCTGGCTTGAGAATTGGAAAAGGCCAGTCAGGGCTTCGAGGATCTGAAGCAAGAGAGGGAAGTATTTGGAGGACATTAAGTGAAGGGTGTACTAATTGAGGTACACTCATAACAGCACACAGCGCCTTCTTACATAAACAGGGGGTTGGAAAGAACCTTTAGAAGTTACCCATCCCCTCCATCTCCCCGTGTGTTTCTCTCCCTCCTGCTGTGGGTCCCTTGGCCTTGACCATCCCCGGTGGTGGGGATGGGCCATTTAAGTGCCGATCTTTGCAGAGCAAGTGTTTAATCTCCAGCTGGCTTCCTCTGCCACCCAGCATGCTTCTGGGTGGCTTGCCGCCTACGCTGTCACTTGCTGGGTGCTCAAAGAATGCAAATTCACTTGAGTATTAGTGATCGCAAGGCATAATAGAGAAATGAAATGCACTGCAAACAGAGGGCCACAGCTTTCGTTCTCACACTAAAAATAAACCATTTGGGATTATGTGTAATTGCTCTCTTGGATTTTTCACTTCATTGGCAATTCTCTTTAGAGTGGATAATTGGAAGCTCCCAGTTTAATTTATACATGTAGTCCTACACAGCTTCGGGTGAGAAAACTTGCACCAACTTTCAAGACGGGTGCGTACTTTGTCCACATGGAGCGACAGGAATATGAGCGGAAGAGAAGAGGGGGGTGTGGAGTAGGCAGGACTCAGTTGTGTGAGTTTAGGAAGAAAGCAGACTACAAGAGTGAGCAGAAACGGGGTCCTGTGCAGACACTGCTTCATGGTCTGACCTTGCCCTAGTCACTTAACTGCTCCATGCCTCAGTTTCTCCACCTATTTCTGCACTTTGTAAACATTCAGTTACCTTTCTGGTGTGGCTCAAGAAGTAGAGTAGAGCCAACCCTGGGGTTCAGGTTGGTGTCTGTGAACTAATTCCATCCAGACCAGCATCCTTTGGGGACACTTATGCACCCTCCATTAAAAAAAAAGAAAGAAAGAAAAGAAAAACAAACAACACTTTTCTTCAAGCAGCCACTAGAGTTGATGATTCAAGAAAAGATAGAAGCACAGCAACCCTGGCTCGAAGTACCACCTCCCCACCCCCTGCACAACTGTGGCAAAGGACATCAAGGGACTTTGTTGGTACAGGGCTACATGGCTACCTCCCTCTAGCAGGACCTACTCTTGTTTCTCCAGGAATTGTGCTTAAGCCATCAGTATCCTCTTGTTAAATTCTCCTTATGACCATTGGCAATTAGGCCACTGGGGCTCATACTATACAAATGCAGACATAAAAAGGAAATGGGACTCCACACTATGGTTGGAGGCTAGTAAATCCTGGGGCATAAGGGTTATTTTAGCCTTGTACTTGGAGCATTTATCTTGTACCCAGGCTCTTCTTAGGAATATTATATTATATTATCTTCACAATTGTAGCTTGATACTGTGATCCCCATTTTACAGGTAAGAAAATTAAGTTCAGAAAAGTTAAAAAAAAATTTTTGTTCAAGATTACACGTGAGGACGCAAGGTAGAATTGCACTTCAAACTCCAGATAATCAGCCACTAGCAGGAGTTTGCCCCATGTTGACTCTCTGATTCCCCTGACCGCCCCTGTTTGCAATAGAAAAGATGCCCTCTCCAGTGATGGTGCAATTGTTCCTCTGTGTCCTAAGGGCACGAGTTCCAGGACATACCCTTGGAGGCCAGTCTCGCAGATTTGGGGGAGGTGGCTGTATAACTCCTTGGTTTTCTTGAGGAATTTGGGGCAGTTCTTTTCCTGGCACTGGACTGGTGTTCATTTAGAAGGCGCCTGGGGATACCCGCTGATGAGGTTCCCCTTCACCCACAAGTCAGTATCTCAGGCTGGAGCCCATCTTGCTTTGATCTCTTGTTAGGCGATTAAGCTACACACATGGGGACTCTTTACATGGGTAGAGGGATCTTCATTTTATTCTCCTCCCGCAACTTTCCATCTTGGTGACCTGGTACCTCAAGGTCGGCACCCCCGTCTCTCTAAGCTCTCGGGGGGCGGGGGGGGGGACTGTCAGCTCCTGTTGTATGTAGGTCTGTGGGTTGGACTTGGCAATCAGCCCTCTGAGGTTGGTTCCATTTAGCCCCACATACCACCCTCAATGCCAATCATAATAATAGCACAGGTTGGGTTCTCACTGCCTACTGACTCACTGAGCTCCGAGCCCCCATTCTGAGATGTGACTTCTAAGGACCTTATGGCATCCCTCTGATTTGCTTTGTGGCTGGTCGGTTCCTTGGAAAACCCTCTTAGCTGCTGCAGGGAGCTGCATTTTCCTCATACTTCTGAGCCAAGCTAATGAGATGTGCTAATTTTGGAAGATGCATAACCATGGACAGATCTACTTCAAACCTCCGTGAGTAGAATTGTGTGCAGATTCAAGAAAAAAGTTAAGGCCTTTGAGACCTCCAGGAAGTAGCTTCTATCTTCATGTTCCTCAGAAAGATCAGTGACAAGTGGTGACACTGGCCATGTAGGAGAAGGGGCAGGAGGAGGAGGGGCCAGGACTGGCCACAGGGACCCGTCTACCCACGTGTGCTCAGTTCTGATAAAGTCTCCATGAAGACTCTCTCTCAGACTCCTCACATCAGCCACAGGACTGCTGTGGCTGTAGGGACCCCAGGACTAATTCTGCAGTTCTGATCCTTGGCCCTACTCTCCAGCTGCAAGGTCAGGCACTGAAACGTTCCCTGGCGCTGTGCTCCTTAAAGGATATCTGCCCTAAGAATGTGATGGGTAGAAGGAAGGCCTGGACTTAGTCAAAACTGTGAGGAGTTCCCGTCGTGGCTCAGCGGTCAACTAACCCAACTAGGAACCATGAGGTTTCAGGTTCAATCCCTGGCCTCGCTCAGTGGTTTAAGGATCCTGCATTGCCATGAGCTGGAGCAGACATGGCTCAGATCCAGCGTTGCAGACATGGCTCAGATCCAGCGTTGCAGACATGGCTCAGATCCAGCGTTGCTGTGGCTGTGGCGTGGGCTGGCAGCAACAGCTCCGATTCGACCCCTAGCCTGGGAACCTCCATATGCCATGGGTGCAGCCCTAAAAAGCAAAAAACAAACCAAAAAAACCCCAAAACTGTGAGCAGTCATTTGTTCCCCCTGCCTCCACAGCCTCCTTCATCCTCCTCTCTAATCACAATCGAATCATAATGACTGATGTTTGCTGAATACTTACTCAGTGCTTGTCACTGTGCTAAATACTTTACACATGTAATTAATTCCCATAAGGCTATATGAGGAATTTGGGGGGAGGCTTAGCCAGGTTCGTAAGCTCACCTGAGATCCAGTACTAGTAAGGAAGAGAGGCCAGATTTGGACCAAGAACCCCTGCCCCAAAGGCACTAGTTACACTGCTTTTCTCTGACCTCCCTCTTTTCTCCAGATGCCTAATGCCCTCAGTTTTCTTTTTCTGGCCCTTTGGGTCTCATTGCATTACACTTTCTAGGAGCAAATCCCAGACCACTTCTTATCTTTTTATTAATCCACACTTACAGTCTGCATTTACTCACCCTAAAGATGCTTCTTCCTGATAGGATAAACTAATTTCTGCTAAAGTGTTAATGACTACCAAGGAGTAATATATTATCTTAAGCCAAAACCCTTCTGCATTTTCACAGTGAACTACAATGCCTTAAATACTAAGGAGAGAGAAATTTGCAATTTTTGGCTTTATGGCCAGACCAGTGAGAGAGAAAATTAGAGGTTAGGGAAAAGGAAGTGGGGCATTCATTCCAGCACCCTTTGAATCACATTATCTTATTAGCTTGACATATGGTAAATGTTCAATAAACATTTACTGAAAAATGGATGAATGAATGAACAAACGAACTAATGAATATGACAAGATTTAAGTATACAGTAATACTATGTCTGGACAGTAGAGGCCACTGTTAACATTTTCCAACATCTGTGCCAGTACTAATCCTTGAAGGAAAGGCCTGGGGGCATGGAAAGTTCTGTTGTCCTAAAAGTTGATTGTGGAGATAAGAATTGGAGATGAATTTCAATGTACCCTCTTCCCTCTAAGCCTTTTCCCTCACTAAATCAGAGGGATTTTCACATACAGAGGATATGTCTCTGTTTCTTGGACCCAGCTCTCAGATAACCAGTCCTATTCCACCTGAGACCAGCCCCAGTGGAAGGATCAGAGCCAACACCTACCCTATCAGATTTTACCCTTGTGCGTGGTTCTGAGGAAGAGGACCATGGTTGGGGGTTGATATTGGCTAAATGTTGGTGTCTGCTTCTTGGTCTATTTTTCTAATTGGAGCACAACCACAAAGCTATTTTCCAGTTAATCCCTTAGTTCAAACCTTCACTCTCGTAACCCAGATAGGAGTCTGGGAATCTAGAAGGACTCAGAACTTTTCTCAGGGAGCAGGTATACCCCCTACACAGAAAGCCTTGTCCCAGTGTATCCTGTTGGGAGTGGCCGCTGGCCTTCCTCTGTACCAGAGCCACTTGAATAATGTCCAGGAGTCATCTCCTTGGTGAGGCCTCCCTGACACTCTGTCTCCCCGACCACACCCCTGCCCCAGATGTCACATCACCTACCAACATCAAGTAGTCAGTTCATTGTCCATCTTCTGGGTATGTCCCTGCAAATTCTTCAAAGGCAGAGAGAGTTTTCTTTTCTTTCATCTTTAGATTTTAGAAGAATGAAGGATTGAAGTCCTCTAGGCTGCACCGTGCTGATCCAAATCAGCTACCAGGATGACCAAATTAACGAGACCTACCATTTAACCGTTTCATTATTTATGTCACATGGATACAGGAAGGGGGAGGAAATGGAAACAGCTCTTCTCAGACTTTGCCTTTGTGGTCCTTGCTATGATGACTGGAAGGGATAAAACTTTTCTTGCTGAACATAATGAACCAGAGTTAATTTTATCCATGTTTATTTTCAGTTCTGCACGCACAACAGGAGACCCTTAATGACCATCCGACTTGTGTCTTATTAAATTTAAAAAGATAAAATGAATTGCATGAACCATAAGCTTATATGCTACCATAGGCTAATGAGGAAAACGCTGATTAAAGTTTACTCAGCGAAGAAGACTAACACTCTGTACCCTGAGCATATTAGAGTAAATGTACACCAAGAGGGTACGCTAAGAAGGTGACTCTCTAGTCTGGTGCTTTATAATTATTAGCTGAATGTATGAATGAATTAACCAGATAGAAACAATGTAGTAAATGAAGAAGTTACGATCCCCCTGTACTTTTGGTAATTAATTACGGGAGCCAAACTCACTGAAACTTCTCTAAGAGTCTATAAAATGGGAAGCTAGCACCAGGAGAGCTGAAGGGGACAGTGAGCCCCTGAGGGGTTCCTGACATACAGGAGAGGGGGCTGCTTGAATTTGCTCCTCTGCACTTGGGTTTGAGATGAGTTGTCAGAATGTTGGCATTTGAGGGAGACACAGTCAACCCCCAGAGGCCACTGGCTGCAAGGGGCTGGAAACCAGGAGACTGGGCCTCTAGTTCAGGCTCTGTCGCCCAACTCCTGGAAGCCGGAGGCTCTTTGGTGGCCCGCTTGTGGGTCTGTAGTTACCCTGCCAGGTCTACATGGCTGCCAGGGGCCTCTTGGGCAGCCCCCTTGCTGCCCGGCCCTGTGCTATCGTAACTCTCATCCCCTGGGCTGCCCTTGCTAGTTCACTTGTCCAGAGGCCCCATGGACTGGGAGCTCCTTGAGGCAAGGGACTCTATTTTTTTTGTTGTTGTTCAACATGGTGCCCCTGTGCCTAGCACAGAGCAGAGCACATAGAAGGTGCCTCACAAATACTCATTCAGTGACCAAAGGAGTGAATGAAAGCACAGACCGATAGGTGAACGGTCACTTAACTCCAAGCCTTTCTTTACACATTGGTAAAATGAAAACCATGTCTATGCCCCTATGAACCTCTTCATTCTAACCATCTCTAATCTCTGAATGCCTTGCTTTCTTTCCCTCTTTCCTGCATCCTTCTGCCATCTTTCTCTCTCCTTCCTATATGCCCTCTCTTTCCCCCTGCCCTTCCTAGGTGCACATTCCTGTGACCTGTGCTCAGGTGTGGTGCTCTGGTTCCTCGCCTGACCTTGGCTTCGCTATGTGACCCATCTCCTTTCTTCTCCTCCACCCTCTCCCTATGCAGCTCACACTCCCCTCACCCATATCCTGCTTCCTGGCTCTCCTGCTTCCCGCCCCACCCCTCTGACTCTTAACCCATTTCTTTCCATCTAGCTTTCCTTCCCTTCCCCAGTTGTTTTTGTCCTCATGAAATATCTACTAACCTAATTTCCTGTTTGGCTTTTGCTCCTGGCACTTGGTTCTTACTGACCTCCAGACTCTTTTCTCCATCTATTCCAAACAGAACAAATTGGCGATGATAATGGCACAGATGCTACTTCAGCAAAGAAAGGAATAAAGAAGTAGAGGATGTCTTTGAAGGGACGGGCAGGTCAACTGTGGAAGGAGGGAGGGACACCGCTGAGTTCTTCATTGAGAATCCCTGTCCTTTGACAGAGCTTCAGAGAATTTTCGAGCATATGACGAGCATCTGGAACTGTTCCTTCCAGAAAATAATACATCAGGAGGCAGAAAAATAATTATGTTTCCCTCAATGATCCCAGCAAAGATGTTTGCTCTCCTAAAGGACCTCAAGGCACTCATAAAACTAGGAAAACTGAGTTAAGTGCTTTTTATTAAACCATTAAGAGATTTTATTCCGCTAAGACAAATGTCTTCACTGAAGGATACAGAGTTTGATAGTATAGAAAATACCCAGATGAAAACTTGTCTGAATAAATTAGATGGATGCATTTGGCATTTAAGGTTCCAAGTGTCTGCTTCCCTCCTGCAGCCCCAAGCTGCCAACCAAAAAAATATTCTCTACTGCAGGACACACTGAGTTTGAGGTGGGTGGGTGGGGAATAGGCGGGAGAGCTCCTAACAGCACTGGAGATTTCCCAAACCGTGAGTGGCTTTATGGGCTAAGACGGAGGGAGCAAGGACTCCATTTTCTTTCCTCCATAGCTGAGGACTTCTGGATCCCTGTGGAATTATCCACTTCGCCAGCCACAGGGAGGCTGAGTGGTAGACCGAGGAGACCAGAGCATTGGCCACAGGAAGGGCAGGCAGAAATGCAGAACTCACAGCCCATTTCAGGGCTCTCGAATCTCTGGTCTGCCATGACATACACAGGGGGCGGAGACGCAGAAAGACACATTTAAAGACACATGTACACCCAGCTTCCTCGTCACACCTGCCAGATGCTTTGTAATCCTAGAACAGCTTCTCTTCTGGGGACATCGTGTCTCCCCTTAGCTCTTTTCCCCACTTTTCCAGAATGCAAAAAGTACTGCTATGTGAGAATCTTGTGTGCCAAGGGATTTAGAATAATAATGTTTATTTATAAGGAATAAAATTGAGCCAGGCACTGTGAGCCCACAACGGCTCAGACTTAATAATAGTAATAGCTAATGGTTATTGGGTATTTACCATGTGCCAGGCACCATGCCAAGTAGTTGACACACAATGTCTTCTTTTGTCCTCACAACAGCTCTGTGAGGAACATGCTATCCTCACCATCCTTCTGAGGAGGTGTCCGGTTTCACAAGGTGATTCAACCTACCCAAGGTCACTTCCAGACATGCCCATGTGAAGATCTTCCCAGCATCCTTTTCTATGCTCATCCTTGTGGAACCGACCAGCTTCCTCTGGGAACTGCTGTTCCCATTCCCTCCATCTTACCCATGTGGCTACTGAGGGAGTTGCCATGGTTTTTCATGACTGTCCCCCTGCCAGTCATTCCCTTCCCAGGGCATTTTTAAATCCAGGAAAATCGAGCATGTTCAGCCTGAAGTTCTACCATGTGGTGGCAGCTGCGTTCCCTGACATGTGACCTGGGGGAGCAAGCGCCCCCTCCCCCACGCTCCCAGAGCACACTGATGGCCGTTATGTCCCTGGCACCAGCTGCTTCTGAGGCCCAATTCCTACTCCTGGTCCCACCAGCCGCATAGGGTGATTATGATAAAGACGCTCTTTTGCTTTAGCTGCTTCAAACTGACCCCGGGAAAGCAGTGTAGTGTAATGGACACACGCACGGGCTTTGGCGTCACATAGCCTAAGCATAACCCCAAATTCATGAATTCCTCGTCGTGTGATCTTGAGCAGGCTGCTCACTGCCTCGTGCCTCAACTTCATCCAAAAAATGGGTGTCATAACAGTACCTACTGCTAAAGATTTTCTGAGGGTTATAATTTAGGTAAAGTCTTTAGCAACATGCTTGGTATGGGGTGAGCTCTTAAAAAAAAAATCCTGATCTTCATTTTTAATATAAATTTTAATTGTGGAGTTCCGGTCATGGCTCAGTGGTTAATGAATCCGACTAAGAACCATGAGGTTGTGGGTTCGATCCCTGGTGGGTTAAGGATCCGGTGTTGCCCTGAGCTGTGGTGTAGGTTGCAGATGTGGCTCGGATCCTGCGTTGCTGTGGCTCTGGCATAGGCCAGCGGCTACAGCTCCGATTGGACCCCTACCCTGGGAACCTCCATATGCCACAGGTGTGGCCACAAAAAGACAAAAAAGTAAATAAATAAATAAATTTTAATTGTGACTTTAGTTATTAGCATTCGCATTATTTCTCTTGATCGTTTGTAGAATCACCAGGTTCTAGTTAGGGCTTTCTGATGGTACTTGGGATTTTGAGCTGACCACCTAAATTTTCAGAAATGAATGCTCTTGTAGAAAGGGTGGAGTTGGGTGTGTGGAGGGCTGTCAGTATTTCCATGAGGGCCTTGGGTGAGGGCCTGGAGCTGGTACTTTCCTGCTGGCCTGGGGGTGGTTCCAAAAATAAGAGCTAATAATATCTTCAAGAGTCTTCAGTGCAGACTGCCATTCTGTGCAAACTGTGAGGTGGGGGTGCAGGAAAGCACAGAGCCAGATTGATTTTTAAAAGGCTGAACTTCTAGGCTGTTGTAGGAAGCAGCCAGCAAATGAGAGATCTATAAACTCCGGGAACACGCAGTGCATCACCCGCGAGTGGCGCTGGGAGATGGATTAGGCATTGAGAATGAGTACTTTGCAGAACAAAGAAGTTTTTATATGATGTCAGAATTTGAAAATCCCCAGCACTGTTTTTTATGGGCAAAGTTAGGTGGGGAGAGAAGGGTGGAGAATGAAATTAAATTTCTTAAAAGGATCACCGCTGAGGATTAAATGCTGGTTGGAAGAAAGTGCTAGAAGCCAGATGTGATTTGGGAATGCAGTGAGGGGCAGTGGAGGGGAATAGATTCAATACAGTCCTGCCCAGTTTTTCTGCTGAGCTGGGAAACTGATTTAGGGGGAGCTGGGCAGGGGGACCTCAGGGACCCTGGAAAGTTGCACGGATCTGTTACTGGGTCCATCTTCAAATATTTCCCAGGCAACTCTCTCTGAAAAAGTCCCTTGGGTGAGGCCACTGATTATTGATCCCCAGCTGCCACTGAAGCTCTGGTATGGCCCAGTGCACATGTCACTCAAGGAAATGGGGGAAGATGGAACTCCCAGAAGCCTCCTGTCACCACGAAAAGCTGGCAGATTACAGAAGGGATGGGAGGGGAATGAAGAGGAAACATTATTTGCTGGCTCTAGAAGGGCAAAGGTTGTGGGGTAGGTGGGGAGAGAAAGGGTCATCTTTTTAAGGAAAGACCAAAGAGGATGGAGATTTGGGGGTAAAGGAACAGGAATCTGAGCACAAAAGAATGTTGAGAGTGGATGGGATTTGAACCTGCAAGTGAATTTAAAGTCTACCAGGATGGGAAGATAAAAGTCACCCAACGTGGTAGTGAATGTATCACACCCCTAGAACTTCAGTTCCCTGAGGACCTTGTTCATTTGTCTGTTGGCATCTTCACATCCATTTTAGATCCCTGTCAACGCTACGAGGGTGAAAGGAAGGGATATGATTATCCCCACTGAATATATGGGCCAGTGGAGCCACTCCAAAAAAGTTGAGCAATCCAAGGTTACTTAGAAAGAGCCAGAAACAACCCAGACTCTCCCGGATTCCAAACCATGTCCTTCTCTGCCACCTTCCTCACAAAGGCCCGTTGCACTTCTGAGCAATTCATTGGGTCCCCAGGGACTCTGTCATCCCGTGAAAGGATGCCTATTACACCCCACAGACGAAGGTGAGATGGGGTCGCTTGCTGGGCGAAAGCTGGGGATTTCTAGTCCCCTTTGGGGTTTGTGCAGAGAATGTGCTGGTCCCAACTTCATGGAAATTATGGTTGCTGAGCCAAACTGAATGGTACATGGCGTTTATTTAGAAGGGGTTAAGAGAAGGGTAGAGATGATGGCTTCTTCCGGAGACCAGGTAGCCCCATTCCCTGCCCCACAGTTTAATTGCCCTGGGAGACCTGAATGACGGAAGCTCAAGGTCATTTGTTAATTATTTGATGTTGGAACAGTCATAAGGGACCACTGAACATGGGCTAGGTGCCCTCTGCACTTGACCATGTTTAGTTTTTAATAACACTCACCATTCAGAGTCTTGATCATTTTATTTCTCTAAGAACTTTAAGTCTATCATCACTTAAAGAGTTGAAGTCTCACACACACACACACACACACGTGTATATGCGTGTATATATATGTATCTAACTTCAACCAAAAGAACCACATATTTTCAAAGTCCACAACTAGGATTTTCTTTCTTTTTCCTTTTTTAAGGAGTTTCTTATAAACATAATACATTCACAAATTAATTTATTTCCTGTTCTTTTCACAATATCATTCCAGCATTTCATCTCCTGACTTCCTTACCTACTTCCCAGGGAGGGAGACTGAATTATGATGATTTACTCCTTTTCACAAATGAGGAAACAGAACCCCAGAGCGGTAATTACCTCAGGGTCATACAAGTTAGTGGACGCATCCAGACCTCCTGAGTTTAAATAATACCCTTTCTACCATGGCAGGAACATCAATATAATTATGTCTCAATTTCCGGACCCAGATTTTAAATCATCAGCTTTTCGATAGTTGGTTCCAGGAATTATTTAAAAGTTGCATAAAAGAAGGTCACTCACTGTGGGCCAAGGGTCATTGATGGCCATTGAAGGAGAGCCCACATTCAGACCTCGCAGTAACCATTTTCAGAACCAAGTTGGTTTTCCTGCTCAATGAACAAACAGATTTCATCAAATTGGGTATGTGTGGGGGTGGGTGGGCAGTTAGGAAGAGCATGATTTGGGGGGTTCTCTCTGGAGAAAGCCCAGGTTTGTTCTGGCTGTTGCTTTTGAATATTGCATGTGCTACTCTCATTTACAAGAGTCATTTGATGATCAGATTGCATGTCTCCCTTGTTTAGATAGTTCTGCAGATGGGTCGGCAGTTGCTCCCATACAGCTGTGCACATCTGGCACGCAGGTGTGTTTTTTGATAGGCGACTCGCTTACAGAGTGATTTCTTCTGGGAATGAAGACAAGAAATTGCCTAAGGCCTTAGACGCAACTATGCGTGAGCAGGGGCACTGATTTGTTTCTAACAACGATTTTCTGAGAAGGACACTTTGGGCAGGATGATGGGATACACGACACATGCTGAAATGATGAGGAGGTGTCAGAGAATTTCATCCCCGGAGGCAGGGGTATGCCCAGGTCTGAGCTGCTTTCTGGGGCTTGAGACAGTGCTTTAGTTCAACTGCTCCCATGAATATTTATAGATGAAATAACATGACCGATTGGAATTTCTTTTTAAAAAAAAAATCCCATGCGGGTGTCGGGGTGTGTGGGAAGTGAGGGTTATGGATGGAACAAGAGAGGTGGAGGGAGGGTGATTTTTATAGCTGAGTGATTGGTACACGGGGCTCTTTATTTTGACAACTCTCTTTATTTTTATGAATTTTAAAATTTTTCTATAATGAAAAGATAAAAAACAAAATCTGTTCCTACATATGGGCCCTCAGAAGTACAATTCATATTGCGAGGCCTTTTATGAATTTCAGGGAGTGGATGGATATGGGGGTAAAAGAATGGACCCAGGCTGCAGGAAGAGCAGGTACCAGGGGGATGGTCCCTCACAGAGCCAGGGGAACAAGAGAAAGGCTGAGATGAGGAAGAAAACGGGGGAGGTGGGGGAGGGGAGAGAGAATGGACTTGGCATACTTCCCTGGTGATACATTATTCTCCACTGTGCCCCCCTCCCCCATTGGAAAGCTGGAGCCTCATCCTTATCACCATAGCTGCCCCGCCTCCTTCCCCAGACACTTGCCAATGTCTCCTCCAAGGAAGGGGGTCTGGGGTTCCTGGGAGGCTAGAAATACAACCAGAAAGAGGGCTGGTAGAAATCAAATGTCTGCTGGTAGAGGGCTGGTAGAAAGCCACATTCTGTCAGAGATCCATCCCTAATCTGTAAGGTGTAACCCCAGAAAGGGAGAGAGGTGACAGAGTCAAGACAAAACCAAGGCAGTTTTAGAAGTGGTCCTTGATCTGCCTCTGAACAGGCAGGTGCCTGGAAGAGGTGAGCCTGTGTGAGTTGGGCCTCTGAAGAGGCCTGGCCTCTCTCTGGCCACTGCTTTGCTAGGAGCAGCTCCCCTGCCTTCATCCACCAGGCAAAGCCTATGGCTGGCATTTACAATTATTTTTTGGCCACACCCATAGCATATGGAAGTTCCCAGGCCAGGGATTGAATCCAAGCTGCAATTGCAACCTGGAGTCTTTTTTTTTTTTTTTTCTTTAAATGGTTTTTGTTTTTTTCCATTATAGATGGTTTACAGTGTTCTGTCAATTTTCTACTGTACAGCAAAGTGACCCAGTCACACATACATATATACATTCTTTTTCTCACGTTATCCTCCATCATGCTCCATCATAAGTGACCAGATATAGTTCCCAGGGCTACACAGCAGGATCTCATTGCTCATCCACTCCAAAGGCAGTAGTTTGCACCTATCAATCCCAGATTCCCAGTCCATCCCACTCTCTCCCCCTCCCCCTTGGCAACCATTAGTCTGTTCTCCAAGCCCATGAGCAACCTGGATTCTTAACCCATTGTGCCAGAGTGGGAACTCCTGGCTTTCCCAACCTTAATGAAAGAAGTCATGGCTACCTTTCTATCCAGATAGCTCCCTTCCGGACCCTTCCAAAACCACAGATACTCTGAACTAAGCTTATGCATGACCCTTTTCCCATTGTCAGCTCCCACTTGGGTTCCAAGGCTACCCTCCCTCTGCCTCTACTGGAGAAGACATGCTTGGGGTTGAGGCCCTAGTGCCTGTGGTCCTGAGGACCAAGCTGGGGCATAGGGGCAGTGCCTGGTAGGAGGTGAGAGCATTTGCTGTTCTCCAGGGGGTCCATGTGGCTGCGTGGCCACCAATTGCTGTACCGACTTGAAGGAGACACCTACTCCTCTAAAAGCCACTCTGCACACTTGAGTGAGATGCACTCTGTCCCCTCCTCCATCCTGACAGGAACTGCTGTGAGCTTCAGCCCAGCCCTGGGACCTGCAGCCTCTCTTCTGGGAGGCTCACCTGCTAACCTCAGTCCTTCCTGGTTATCTGCAGCCATCCCTGTCTCTCCCTCCCTCCTTTTCATTCTGTCATGTGCCTCTTCCCACCTCTGGGTCTGGGCCTCTCCTTCCTAATTCCTTCCCCTCTACTACCCCCATCCCCCCAGGCCACCCCTCCCCCCTCTGCACAGCTGGCCTCTCTGGGGATGTGGCTGTTTGGGCCACAGTTCTATGGGCACAGGTGGCACTGGCAGATGCAAGTTCTCTCCATTCATCTGGGTAAACAGTAAACATTATATTAAAATATTCATCACCGGGGCCTCCACCTGAATGCTAATCTGGGGTGGGAGCTAGTTCCTTGTCCCAGTGGAGCTCGACAGTGCTGCTGGAACTGCGGCAGCAGGGTGGTCTGGAAAGGTCAGCCTGAGTGAACAAGCTTGGATTTTGCATTTGCTTTTGGGAAAGGAGAGATGGTGGAGCTTTCCCTCCGGACAACCGGCCTGCCAGGCCTGGGGAGGACGGCTTTGGTAGAGCTTCACTGCCACTGAGCACCAGCTGGGAGGCCCAGGCAGACCAGCAGGACACACAGGTACCTGACGCTGGGCTTCTGGCTGCCTGTTTATCACCTTTGATTTATCCCTCTAGCTACGTACTGAATGCTAGAAAGTCCTGGAGCTCTTTCAACACCTGCTGGTGATCCATTTGCTCTCTGTTGTGGGGGATCACATGCCATGGGATTCCCTGGTAGCTCAGCAGGCTAAGGATCTGGCGTTGTCACTGCTATGGCTTGGGTTCAATCCCTGGCCCAGGAACTTCCCCATGGCATGCGCACGGGCAAAAAAGAAAAAAAAAAAAAAAGAAAGAAAAAAAAAAACAGGGTCATTTGCATACATTTGCAGCACCTTTGCCATCAAAACCAGAGGAATCCTAATGGAATCTGGACAATGCCTCAGTGATACCAGACAGAGCAAAACCCAACCTCTTTCTAAAGGATAGACTGTTAGAGGACTGGGCACCCCATTCCCAGTGTCTAAGCATTTCAGCCTCAGCAAGCTCCTGCCTCTAACGTATCTAAATCTCTCCTGCTTCGGAGTTGAAAACCTATGGGACGTGGCGCTCCAGGTGCCATCTCTTCCTGGCTGTGACACTCTGAGATCACATCCACTCCCGCAGGCCTGGCTACATGCAGCCTTTCTTCCTTCCTTGCCCTTGTGAGTGCTCCCTCGTGGATTGAGTGTCTGTTTTTGGATTGCCGGCACGGTGACATGCCCTGGGCCAGGCCAGGGGGAAGATGAGTCCCTTCCCTGCCTGCCCTTGAGAGTTCACAGACCAGTGCAGAGAGACAAACACATCCTGTGCTGTGCTAATTCAGTCAAAGAGCAATCAGAACCCAGAGGAGGGAGTGACAGCATTGCCTGGAACAGACGACGTTTAAAGTGAGAGAAATAAAATTTCATAAGATGAAATACGTATCTAACACCTACTGAATACAAAGCACTATTTGAATGAACCACTTTGCAGACATTGACAATTCTTGCCATAGCTGCTCTAGTTGGTGAGCACTCTTACTATCCCCATCTTATAAGAGGGAGAACTGAGGCACAGGATAAATGACTTGGCTCAGAATCATGCTGAGTAAGTGTCTGAGGTTAGATGTGAACCCAGGCAGGCTGGCTTTTAACCATTTTACCATGCTGCCTCTGGATTAACGTGGGATGTTTGGGGAACCCATGAATGACGGACTCAGGATAGCTGAGGCCTATGGATTACGTGTAAGAATACATGGATTACATGTAAGAGGAGTGGTTGTCAAGCTAGAGATGGACTGGGCCAGATTACGCCTCACATGTTGAGATCTCATCCTATAGAAAATGGGGAGCAATGGAGTCTATTTTCTACCAAATCACCCCAGTCCCTGCAGACTCAGCCTACTTCTTAGTTGTCAACTCTCAGTGGCTCTTGCCTGAATCCTCTCCACACTTTCCACACTCCTCACTGGATGTGTTCCTCTAGAGAAGGGCTCCAGAGGTTACTCTCCCAGTGCCTACAGGGTCTACTCTTTTATTTATTTTAAACAAACTATAGTTGATTTACAGTGTTGTACCAATTTCCACTATACAACATAGAGGGTCTACTCTTTCTGATGTACCCAAGGATATCACCTTGAGCTGCCAGAACAAAATAGCACAGACCGGGTGTCTTCAACAACAGAGACTGATTTTCTCCCAGGTCTGGAGGCTAGAAGTTCAAGATCAAGGTGCCAGCTTAGTGGATTTCTGGTGAGAGCTCTCCCCTTGGGTTGTGGAAGACTGCCCTCTCCATGGGTGCCCACAGGACTTCTTTGTGTGAGCCGAGGAGGGGGGAGGTATATTCAAGCACTTTGGTGCTTCTTCTTATAAGGGCACTAATCCCAGCACAAGGACCCCACCCTCATGACCTCATCTAACCCCGATCATCTCCCAAAGTCCTTGTCTCCTGGTGTCATCACATTGGAGGTTAGGGCTTCAACATATGAATTTGGGGAAGAACACAAACATTTAGTCCGTAACATCCATGGAGAACTCAGACCCATTACCCATCTCCACCAGTTGAGGAAAAGCTCTAGGTTGCTGAAGCAATGTCTAGCAAACTCCTGAAAAGCCTATAACTTCCCAATTTATCAACTGTTCCCCATACCCCTCCCCCTCATTCTTCTTCTGCCCCCTTCTTCCCTCTTTCTCTTTCTCTCTCCCTCTCCTCTCTCCCTCCCTCCCTCTCTCACACGCATATAAACACATTGGAGTTTAAGTAAAGCAATTGTACAGGCGGACGTCTTCTCCTCATTCTTTATGCAGGTCAAGGCAACCTCCTCGTTGAGGTCTTCTGGACCTTCTTTCTGTATAGTCCCAGCAGCACCCACAAAATGCTATTGAATGTCTGTCATCAGCCTCTCTGGCTGGGCTATGAGCTCCCCAAGGGCAAGGATCTTATTCTATTCATACTTTTAATTCTAGTACCTGCACAGCTCTTGGCTCATCTTAAGTGCTGTTTGAATATTTGTTGAATGAATGAGTGAAGCTGTTCTTGGGCCACAATGATGTGAATGATGATCCTGCTATACAGGAGCTCAGACTCATTGGGAGTGGAATTGGGGACACCAGACTATTGAGTCACTAAGGAGATGGCGCCCCCCAACACTGATTCAGGACCAAGCACCATGAACCCCAACCTGCTGCCACCCACATGACACACTGCATGACCACCACACATGGGCTAATAGAACTCATCTAGGGAGACCCTGTGATAACCATGACATCATAGGCACCATTGTGCCTCCCATGACCTGGGGACAGCATCCAATGTTTTACACAGGCAGCTGTGTTAATGCTCACACAGCCAAACTCTGTCTTTCCGAAACTCATTCACGAAGAGGAGCAGAATGAAGAAATCTTGCTACAGGCCCTGAATATTACCTCGTGCCGCTTCCCCAGATCCCGTCCCTCTGCCACAGAGACACTGGATTATACTTCGGGGGAGTCGGCTGGCTGATTGATTCCTGCTGGCTGGTGTCTAACATCCTACCCTCCTCAAGGCATTTTGGAATTGATTTTAGGAAGTCTTTTCATTGTTGTTCTATATAGAGAAGTTTATGTTCTTGCACATTTTCCTCTTATTAAAACAGAAAGGCTCATCACTCTTATTCTTTGAATGCCTGATTCTCAGGGATTCTCAGTGTCTCCTATTTTAATACCCTGGTAGATGCCACTGAGGCTGCTGGAGCCAGATCCATCTTACTTATTTAAATACCTTTCACCAGGTATTCCCTCACTGCCCCTAGTTTTCCCACCCTGCCAATCTGTGTGTACGTGCTACATATGTCTCTCTAATAACCTGGGTGGGCACTCAGCACCCACATGGCTCCTTATTCTGTGAAATAAGTAAAAATTAAAGCACTGGCTGGCACACACTCTTCTTGGTGACTTGGGGCTGCCGTACGCAGAAGCTTCCCTGGCACTGTTTACCGATGTCTCTCATTTTCTGTCTTGCTGGGATCTGGGAATACTTTAAACATGCAGCTCGAGGTAGCACTTAGCATTTATTAACTGCCAGTTCTGTGCCAGGCACCCGTCAAGCACGTCCGCATGCACAGACTCAGCTCATTCACCACCTGTGAGATGATTCTGGGAGGCCGTAAAACAAGCCTCATTTTAGCAACCAGAAACTGAGGCTCAGAGTTTAAATGAAGTGGCTCAAGGTCCCCTAGCTCTTCGAAGGGGGAGCAGAGGCTCTAACCCAGCTTTTTATTCACAGCCCTACAGGGCTTACTATGTTCTTGGTGCCACGCTACGCATCTTACAGATGTGAATGCATTTAATCCTTACGAGACCCTCTCCTTAGTTACTATCTGGTGTTAACATATGAGGAAACTAAGACACGAGGAATTAAGTAACACACCGCATTTATCCAATGGGTAAACGGTAGAGCCACAGTATATGCCTGAGAATCAGGCATTCAAAAAATGAGTGATGAGCCTTTCAATTTTAATAAGCGGAAAACGTGCAAGAACGTAAGTTTCTCTATATAGAGTTTCTGGTCTTCAGGTCATGCTTGCTCAGCCCCAGGGTTTTAAAGGGGAAAGTCTATTAGGACAAAAGCCACCAGAAGGACCTCCCTTCCCTAAACTTCTTGATTGTGACCCTAATTACACAGCTGCCTACGCTTTCTCCTTTTCCTCCTCTGTTCCTTTCAAGAGACCTCCAGATGTTAAAAATAGTGCTTAAAACCTACTTTTCAGGAATTCCTATCATGGCTCAGCAGTTAATGAACCTGACTAGGATCCATGAGGATGTGGGTTCAATCCCTGACCTTGCTCAGTGGGTTGAGGATTCAGCGTTGCCGTGAGCTGTGGTGTAGGTCGCAGATGCAGCTCGGATGCAGTGTTGCTATGGCTGTGGCATAGGCCCGCAGCTATAGCTCCAACTGGATCCTTAGCCTGGGAACCTCCATATGCTGCAGGTGCGGCCCTAGAAAAAAATTAAAAAAAAAACAACAACCCTAATTTTCAGTCCACACATTTTACAGCCAGCCCCCCCTCCACTCTCCCTTCAAGGAAAGCACTAACTCCGGGGAATCTGGAGCTCCTCTGCCTGCACGGTCACCCTCTCTCTCACCGTCAATTTCAGCAAATGTCATTAATTTGAAAGGCAAGGGACCAGGAAGAATAGATTTTGAATTAACTAGTTCAGATAATCTGATGTTTTCACTGGAGCATGACAGGGTATCCAGTTAGCTAGGGAACAATTGCTTCCAATTGTGCATTCTCTTGGATAAACCAATATCTGCTTAACAAGGTTTTGCTGTAAAGGGCTATCAAATAGGCATTTGTGTTTCACAGAGGTTCCCAGCCTGGATGCCGATGCCTGGGGCACCTGCCAATAGAGAGGGCTTATGGAGGATCAGACGTCCCCTTTATGTAAGAATACAAGCTTCTGGGGCTCACATGTGCTCTCTGCCCTGGTCGTCTCCTTAGCGCCATTAGCTCATCCCTCCGAATATTCAGTGTTTTTGCATGAAATATATAGTGCTTAAACCAATCAGGTCCTGCTTGGGTCTTGCAGAATGGGTTGTAGCAGAGATACCAACTACCCACCAAAAATGTGTGCAGCCACTTCCACGTATACAGCTCTTTCAAGGTGCAGCTGCCTTGCTGGGGACTACGTTTTCCATCACCCCGTCCGTGGCACGTTCTCCCTGATGGGCTGAGTCCTGTGTGTCACACCAGGGTGAAATAGGCTTCTGGTGTGGGGTGTGGGTTTGTTTTAGCAGCTCGTATCACCCCTGACATATGTATCCTCTTCAGTCCTTCTGTTTATCTCCCTCATTAAGACAGGGAAACCCCATGCTCTCATTTGAATCTAAGCAGAGAAGGGATGCGGTCTCAGAGAAACCACCGCTGAGGGAGCGTCCAGAGGTTGGCGAACTAGCAGAGAGGGCTTGGAGGAGGGAATTGAGATCCCGACTTCATAAAAGCCATCCTCTGGGTAGTAACCTGAGTGAACCGCCTATCTGCTGTGGCCAATTACCACGCAGCCCCTCTAACTATTAGTATCATCATCTATCAATAATATGGGCCATAAGAACATGGTTGTAGGTTGCATTTGATGATAGCATTAAACTCTGTTTGCTCAACCTTCTGTTGCTCGTATCTGAGCCATACTTTCTATAACAAGGTCATTTGATCATAATTAAAAAGAAAAACAACAACAGAGGAAGCATAAACCAGGAACAAAACCTGTGAAAGCCAACATTCCACTAAGCACATGCCTGGGACTCCGGCTCCTTTGAGGCTAAAATTGTGCAGGATCTCTCTCATCACGTGTTGTGTTTCTGTATTTTTGTCTTATTTGTGTGGCTGGTTTTTCCTTGCCAAACAAAAACAGAAGAGGCAGAAAAAATATTTCCTTGGAGTAGAAATTGGGAATGGCACGGTCCTCCCCTCCAATTAAAAATAACAAAGAAAAGCATGTCTCGTGAGTAATAATAATAATTACAGTAACAATAACTGACATTTTTGAGCATTTAATATGAGCCTGGCAGAGCTCTGAGAGCTACACTTGTTAAATGCAGGAGGGGGGAGCGAGGCTTTCCCTGTGAGAATAAGGGAGCTGAGGGGTGATGGTGACCCGTTTCCTGCCCGATCCCTGGCCTGTCACCTTTGTTTCCTCTGTGCCCCCAGCTGATGCTAAGACCTGGCTCTATTTGTATTTTCTTCCCCTGTTCACCTCCCTTCACACGCTCCGTTCAGGTGCCCCAGTCTCAGCCGGAGTGGCTGGCTTCCTTCCCATCACTGTGGCCTGTGCTCTGAGGGGCTTCCTCAGTGCCAGGCTCTTCAGGGGCGAAATGAGCCACCCAGGTCAATCAGCCCCCATAATTGATTCATCAAAGTGTTTCTCCTTCCATCCATCAGATGCCTTCAGTGTCCTGGTTAATGTGCCCTCGAAGTCCTTTGGGGGTGGGGGGATATAGACATGCAGTTAGGGTGAAGGAGAAACCCACATTTTTTGTGGAATTTCTTAGCAGAAAGGCTGCCTGTCTTAACTGCCCACCTCCCACTTCTCTCTCCCTGTCCCTACTCCCAGTCAATCCACGAAAGAACTACTGTGATCATATTTTTAGAGCTAAGATTGAATCAGTTTGACCAACACATATTATGGTGCATCACACAAGTTGGTTGAAAGTGAAAACACTCCAGAAAATACAATACCTATGGTCATGATCGCCATGCGGGTACCACGGCCTCTTTTACCACCTGCAGAGAGATCTGACTACATAAGTGACTTGGCATGTGTCTCTCCTATCCCCTGCGTGGTGATGATGCTTGCTCTGTGATAGCCTCAATCTCATTGAGAATCGAACCAAATGGGAACAACAGGCAATTCAGAACAGCAGCCCTGATGGAGCTCAAAGGTTGCCTTCTCATCACCGGGGAATCATGAAGGAGTCAGTACTTCCTGGAGGACGTGGAGGGTAGTTTAGCTTCTGAGACTCACTGTCAGTCAGGTTTCTGGACATGCCATGTTAAGCTCAGGGAGCTGCAGGCAGGCTCTTTACTTGCCAAAGAGAAAGCTAAACAGTGGAGCTCAGGCTTCACAAGTCACATTCTCCTCAGTTTCTATTTTCTTGGTATGGATGTAGAATTTCTGAGTGGATTTGGACTTGGAAGAGCCTCCGAAGCCCAGTGGCCCTGACCTAGCTGTAGACTCCACCAGCCTAGGACCCTGTAATAGACCCAGGTGAATAGAAGTTGTATGTTGACAACAGTGGATGCTGGGAGGAGGCAGGGAAGAACCAAGGCTGCGCCGTGGCCAGGTAACCTTGGGGACGAGCATGTGTTTGACTTTTGTACTTCTCTGCCCGACTCAGCCAGAATTTGTTTGAAAACCAAAACCAGATGCTGCCTCTGAGATCTGCTTCAGGGCTGAAAATAAATTAGGAAAAGAAGGTTCCATGCAGGGAGGCAGCATGCAGAAAAGCCTGATTAAGACCATGGCACAGAAGGAGAGTCACCCTGTCCAGAGGGGCTGAACACAAGAGGCCTGGATCAGGAGGATGCGTAGCCCTTTGCCTGGCTTTCCCCTTTTATCAGTTGTGCTACCAGCTAAATGAGATCTTGGCAAAGAAAGACGTGTCCAGTCCTGATAGGCGAGGAAGAAAAGCGGGGCTGGGCAGGCTGGTGATGGGCTTGTGTTCAGTGTGCGAGGCAGGATTCCAAGGCGGCCTCCAACATTCCTGTACTCTGGTGCAATGGATGCTGGCAACTGCAGGTGTAGGGAGTTCTGGTGTACCTTCTTTAGACACCCCTCTTCAGAGCAGGCATGTCAAACCCCCATGCTGGGAGTATTAGTTGCTGAAGGCTCACAGCTGTGTCCCTCACTAATCATTGCCCCAGCCACAGGGATCTTGCACACCCATGGATTCCCCTTCCAGACTTTGCAGGGATACAAAGGCCTGGCCTCCTGCCTCAATTGGGGATGATTTGGGTCATCCCAGCTCCAGAGGTGTCTGTAGGGTTGGCTGAGGTCTCAGTCCAAACTACATTGTGAGTCACCTCCCACTGCTCAGTCCTGCCTTCCTCATGCCCTTACAGATCTATGTCCCAAGAGTTCTCCCCAGTGAACCTTTTCCATGTAACTTCCTGGCTCAGAGTCTGTTTCTGGAAAGCCAACCTAAAGCCACATATATGAGTTAGCAAGACAGGTGCTCAACATCCCTAATCATTGGGGAAATGCAAATCAAAACCACAGTGAGATATTACCTCATACCTCTTGGGACGACTGTTATCAATAGGACAAGATGTAATAAGTGCTGGCAAAGCTATGGAGAGGTTGAAGGTGGCCAACAGTAAAAGATGGGTACGGAAGACATGATCAAATACGCCCTTAATGAAGATGACCAATGCTGCAGGGTGGATTGGACCTACTGGACCTATTGGATGAGTCATCGCATTCTAGCTTCCCAGGGTGGCCCACCTCAGCCACGCACGAGTAGACGTGGGGTCCTTAGGGGCAGGCTGAGTGGCGCTGCCCAGAATGACTGGGAGACCAGAAGCCTGGGCAGAGCCATGGCTGAGGAAGTGAATGGAAGGCTGTCTGAGATGAGAAAGCCCAGCTCAAGGGGCATCGGAAGGCTGCCCTGCAGCAGTAAAGGCCTTAAGGATGGATCCCAACCAAGGACACAGCTTACGCCTCAGCTGTGTTCTTACTTCGTGTGTAAGGAACGAGCCAGGCCAAGCTCTTTGTCAGTAATGGATTGTAATAGCTCTGTTCCTATGGAAGGAATCAATATATTTCTAGAGTTTTATATTATCATATATTATCTATAAATTAGGTAATATTATGAGAGTACTTGGTAAATGGAAAAAAAAGAGCTGTACGGATGAAAGGTATTATGTCTTCTTCTGTGGTATTTATGTGAGTGAGCCAGTGGGGATGACTGTGTTCTGGAAACTGTAAATCCCTGTACGAATGAGAAGCCGCACGCTTAGGTATTTCACATGGTGCCTGAGGCAGGTGGGTCCTGGCTTCCATCCTGCAAGGGCAGCTCTCCTCCAGCGGAATGAGCGATGCGTGCAGAGCAAGTGGGCTGAGATCTCATGACGCGCCATTCACGGAGAGCTGTGGAATAACAGTATTCAAGCTGAGCAATTGGCAGAGAGTAAATTAAGGGGAATGAAATTCCTGTAACAGATCCTGGGAGGAGGGAGGAGGAAAAAGGAGGAGGCAGGTAGAAATTTTTAACAATGCCTGCCTCTTGCCATAGTCTGCTGCATGAGGAAAAGTGTAGTGGGACTCAGAATCAGGGAGTGGGAGTGCCCTCTGGATGCTATGTCAGGGTGACATGCTAACAAGGGGCTCAAAAGAGCCCTAACCTAAGGTAGCCCTAATGCAGATGCTGTGATGGCTGGAAGATACGGCTGATGCTCAGGAACTCCTTAAACATTCACACTTGCTTCGCCCGGGATGAGGCTGGTCCTCAAGGACACTAGGCTTTAAAAGGAGTCTCACTGTCCAGGGTGAAAAATCTCCCTTCTGTTGGGTGGCTCAACAGGTGTCTTTAATATCTAACATCATGGCAATTATAGCTGTCATTTTCCATTTAACCAGTGCTGCGTGATTGGCCCTTTTGCAGGCTGGGTGCTAGGCACTGTACCTGCATCACTTCTTTATCTCATCCGTTACTGCAAGTAGGTGCTGCTGATGCCTGTTTTAATGCTATGGACACCAAGGCTTCAAGAGGGTGGATAACTCATCCACCCCAGTGGAGGAGGCAGGTCAGCAGTGAACACAGCTCACTGGAATCAATGCTTCATGCAGCTACCAGCATCTTGCAGCCCCTGCTACCCTGTCCTGTCTACAGATCCTTCCATCCTTGACCCAAGTGCTCACTCAACCCTCACTCTGCAGTTTCAGCACCGGCTCTGGCCTTGGCTGCTGGTCTGCAGGAATGCTGAGGACTTGGGAACACATCCTGCCCTGACAGAGGACACCCCAGGCCCTGCAGGGTCAGTCCCCGCTCCTCTGACCAGGACAAGTGAGCCAGCCATGGGGCCCTCTACCTCTCAGAAAGGAGAAGGTTCTGTCACAAAAATTTTCCAAGCTTCAGAGAAGCTGTCAGGGTTGTGTGGGCAGAACTGTGTCCCTCCAGGGATTCATATGTTGAAATCCTAACCCCACATCCCTTCAGAATATGACTGTCCTTGGAGATAAGGTCTTTAAAGAGGTGACTAAATTAAAATGAGGTCTGAATCTGGAGTTCCCGTCATGGCTCAGAGGAAACGAATCTGACTAGCATCCATGAGGACACAGGTTCGATTCCTGGCTTCGCTCAGTGGGTTAAGGATCCAGTGTTGCCATGAGCTGTGGTGTAGGTCGCAGGTGCAGCTGGGATCTGACGTTGCTGTGGCTGTGGCCTAGGCCGGTTTGACCCCTAGCCTGGGAACCTCCATATGCCACGGGGGTGGCCCTAAAAAGCAAAAATAAATAAATACATAAATACGTAAATACATATTTATAAAAATTGGGCCCAAATCCAGTAGGATCTTATAAGAAGAGACTGGGACAGACATATATGAGGGAAGATGTTAATGGAGACCCAGGGAGGAGTGAGCCATCTCTAAAGCCAAGGAGGGAGGCCTGGAGGCCACGTTTCCCTCACAGCCCTCACACGGAGTCAGCTCGGCTGCCAGCTTGATCTCGGATTTGCAGCCTGCACCACGAGGAGAAAATAAATCTCTGCTGCCCAGTCTGAGTGCTTTGTTTGAGCAGCCCCAGCTGAGGAATACAAGTGTCACTTCCCACCCTCCCCAGCTGCTCCTGCTTTCCCCGCCACAGCTCTGTTCCCTCCCAGCCACTGCTTGGTGATCACCAGACCTGGGCTGACAGGTCTGGATCCTCACGTGGTTCAGCAGGGGCCTCCTTGCTCCCACCCTCTTGCCTGCTGTGTTAATTCTGCTTCTCTAAGCGGAGGAATGTGCCTCTCCCTCAAATTTGTAGTTTGAAGCCCTAACCGCCAATATTCAGAATGTGACTGTATTTGGAGCCAGGGCCTTTAAAGAAATAATTATGTTAAAATGAGGCCATTAAGATGAATTCTAATCTATCTGACTGGTCCTTATAAGAAACGATGAAGACACACAGAGGGGCACCAGGGGTGCACACAGTCCAGCTGTTCCAGGCCGCCAGGGGCCAGAGGCTGAACTTGTCTGACCCCAGTCCTGCTCACGATGCCCCAGACCAGCCAGTGAAGCTGACAGGGAGGAGCTCCAGGCTAATCAAGTTGAGAAACTGCAAGAGACAGAGAGAGTAAGCAAGACCATGTGAAGAGAGAGTGAGAAATCGGCTGTCTGCAAGCCTAGGAGAGAGACTTCTGAGGATACCAATCCTGCCAGCACCTTGATCTTGGACTTCTAGCTTCCAGAAATGTGAGAAAATAGATTTTTCTTGTTAGAGCCACACAAGGTAAAATAGATTTTTCTTGTTAGAGCCACACAAGGTATGATCACTTACTATGGCAGCCCTTGCAAACTAATACCATCCTCATAACACGCAATGAGGTATGAAATATTATCAGCTCCACTGTCACTTATTTGTTCCTTTGATGCAAATTTTATAGGTGCCCACACTGCCCAGAATTGGGTTAGGTGCCAAGGGTGTATTGGTGAATGAGATAAAGTCTCTGACCTTGGGGAGCTTGTCTGAATGGCAGACAGACAAGTAAACAGACCCTCACAGCACAGCAGGAGTGTTATGTGTACCAGGATGGGCAACGTGCAGCCCACAAGACCTTCATGGTACGAAAGGTGGTGGAGCCAAGTCTGAATGGGACAAATGTAAAATCTCCAAGGAGGTCCGTTGCTCAGTGTCTGCAGAGCCCTTGTCTGTGCTCCGTGGATGAAGATAGCCATGCTAGGTGAGTAGCTCCCTCCTCTGCAGTGGCAGAGGCACCCCTGCTGGTGTGTGGGAACACAAGACAACAAGGATGGACATGCTGGATGATGCACCCTGTACATTACATAAGTTATCTGATATCAGCACTCGATGGAGTATAAGAGTCTTCCTGCCTGTCTGTCCGGCCCCATGTCTGGCCCTGACCTTCCCTTCCTGACCCCTTCACATCCCACTGCTGATACACAGCCCATGCTTCAAGCTTGCACAACCCCTACCTAGCCCATGCCCTTCCATGTCTCTACCCTGTAACTCAGCCCCAAATACTTTCTCCATCAAAACAAACTCCTACTCATCCTTTCAGACCCTTGTCTTTGTTTTCCTGCAGCTCTAGGTAGATACTTCTATTAAAAGATTTATCACAATGCATCACTTCCAGTGTATTTACATGTCTTTGTCCATCACCAGCCTGAGTGATGAGGAGGAACTGTCTATTCATCTTGTAGCCTCAGCACCCAGCACATTAGTGAGGCAAAATGGGCACTAAACGAATGTCTGTGTAGATTCATGCTTGCTTGCTTCCATTTTTTTCCCCAATTCTGGTGTTTTTGTTGGATAAACAATTGACTACAGTCTGATCCTTTTTAAAAATAAAAGACTCTATTATGAAATAAGAACAACTGAGGAGTTCCAGTTGTTTGGCATAGCAGGCACGAATCCAACTAGTATCCATGAGGATACCGGTTAGATCCCTGGCCTTGCTCAGTGGATCAGGGATCTGTTGCTGCTGTGAGCTGTGGTGTAGGTCGCAGGTGTGGCTCAGATCCCCTGTTGCTGTGGCTGTGGTGTAGGCTGACGGCTGTAACTCCAATTCGACCCCTAGCCTGGGAACTTCCATATGCCAGGAATGCGGTCCTAAAAACCAAAAAAAAAAAAAAAAAAAGAACTGAAACTATATTTTTCTCTCCATCGCTTTCTCCATTGCCTCGAGGCTAAGTGTTGCTCCCTAGAACTTCTTACCCCAGAGAAGTCCTGACTGTGCCCTCTCCTCTGCTCCAGACAGCCCAGGCTTATTCTCACCCCCAAAGCCATGCCTTTTTCATTTCTTGTCTTTCCTCATGCCATTTCCTCTTACTTAGAAGGCCCTCCACACCTACCCAAGATCTTCTTCTTCTTTTTTTTTTTTTTTTTTTTTTTGTCTTTTTGCCATTTTCTTGGGCTGCTCTCGTGGCATATGGAGGTTCCCAGGCTAGGGGTTGAATCGGAGCTGTAGCCACCAGCCTACGCCAGAACCACAGCAACGCTGGATCCGAGCCGCGTCTGCAACCTACACCACAGCTCACGGCAATGTCGGATCGTTAACCCACTGAGCAAGGCCAGGGATCGAACCCACAACCTCATGGTCCCTAGTCGGGTTCGTTAACCACTGCGCCACGACAGGAACTCCAACCCAAGATCTTCTCATCTCAAGGTTCACAAGCCATGCTACTCAAGTGTGATCTGTGGTCCAGGAGCACCAGCATCCCCTGGGAGCTTGTCAGAAAGGCAGAACCTCAGGCTCCACTCAGACCTATTGAATCAGAAGCCACATTTTAACAAGATCTCCAGTTGATTCACAGGCATGTACATTTTGAGAAATAGCACTCTCGAGCAGGGCTCAGCAAAACTTTCCTGTAAAGGTTCATATAATAAATACTTTGTTTGCAGACTAAGAGGTCTTTGTTCCAACAGCTCACCTCTGCAGCTGTTGGCACAAAAGCAGTCAGAGACAATAGGTAAATAAATCTGTGTTCTGTGGGCCAATACAGCTTTATTTACAAAAGCAGGTGGTATGCACTCAATTTCTTGACTCATTTCTAACACATAGAATGTGGCAGAAATGAGGGAATGTCCCTTCTGAGACTAGGTTATAAAAAGGCTGTGCCTTTTGTCTTGGGCTCTCTCTCCTTGCTCTCCCTGTCTGATTGCTTGCGCTGGCAGAAGCCAGCTGCCATGTTGCAAAGCACCCTGTGGAGAGGCCCACATGGTGAAGAGCAGAAGACTTCCAAGGACCACATGAGTACACAAGGAAACACATCCTCCTCCAGTAGGACCTTGAGCTGACTGCAGCCCTAGCTGACAGCTTACAAGAGACTCTAAACCTGAACCAAGCCATCAAGCTGATTTCAGATTCCCAATCCTCAGCAACTCTGAGACAATACATGATTACTTTGTTAAGTCCTTACATTTGGGGTAATCTGTTATCAGCAATAAATAACCAGTACAGTTTCATGCTTCAAACTACTCCCTCGTCTCTCTCCCTTCTAACTCCTGTAGCACCATTTGAGTGAGTCCTAGAATAGAAACCATTGTTTCCCAATGACTGGCCCCAGTCCTATACCCAGAAGTAGATTACAGATTTTTTGTTTTTATTTTTTTATTTTTTGGCCACCCCATGGCATATGGAGTTCCCGGGCCAGGGATCAGATTCGAACCACAGTTGCAACCTATGCTGCAGCTTCGGTAATAACGACCCTTTACCCACAGTGCCGGGGCGAGTAGAACCTGCATCGTGGCACTGTAGAGATGCTGCCAATCCCTGTGCCACAGCCAGAACTCCAGGTTACAGATTCTTTAAAGGTAGGGTCTGTGTCTCATAAAGTAGACAGACATTTTTTTTTCCCAGAGCATTTATCGAATTAACTTCATAGAGTTTTTCTTGTTTCCTATTGGAAAAGTTGGAGCCCTTATTTGCTGGAGCGATTGTTTCTGTTCTCCGACATCTAGTTTTCTCTGAGTCTGCAAAGGAACTCCGGTTTCTCCTTCTACCAGTGGAGTGTTTATTTGACAACAGTGAAAAAAAAATAACCAAACACCTGGAAGCTTTTTTCAATTACCTAGTAAGGTTACCTAAGCTGACCTTTGCTGTAGAACTGATCCTGTTCACTCTTAATTCCTGGAAGGGAGAGAAAATGGTCTTTGGACGGTAAAGCCTGTTCCCAGGTGATCATTGAGAAAAATGTAATCCACTGTATTCTTTTGCTTCCAGTTTTTCTCCTGCCTCTGGCTTTTGTTGGCTCTTATCTCCTTTTTGCTATTTCACAGTTGCCTGGGCACTCAGAGAACCTCTCCACCCCCTGCGCCATCACTCCCATTTTAAGAGTTTGTTGTGGCACCTCCAAACTACTTCACCTCTGATGACCGACTTTGGGAGTGAAAAAACTGAGCAGAGAGAGCAGGCTTTTAGAAAGGGATCTTTTCCAGTTGACTGAAGCCCTTGGCCCAACAGTAACCCCAAAGAGCAAAGAATTCACCCTGTCTAATGTTGGTTTGAAAGAATTCTGATCAGAAAAAAAAAAAAAATAGATGCTTTTGTTAAATGCAGAGATCCTTGGATCAGGGGCCATCTTCTACTGCATTTTAAAAATATCTCATTTTTTCCTGTGAATGGCACTAAAGTTTTCCAAATAGTGGACACAGGTTCTATGATGTGTGTGTTTGTGTGTGTGTGTGTGTGTGTGTACCTGTGTGTGTATGAAATTCCTTTTAAAAATGTATTTAGTTTCTCAAGTCCAGGTTCTTTATTTTGCCCATAAATGAAATCATCATCTTCAAAGTGCACTTGATCCTAACAGCTTTGAAGACCTTTGCCCCAAAGCTAAAAAGACACAAGTCTTTTTACGTGCAAGTATTTTAATTTTTATGTGCAAAATTTAAATTTTAATTTTATGGGCAAGTATTTTTAAGTCCATATGTGCAAGTCAGATATCATTTTTTGGTCATGACCCATACACCAGTTGATGACATCTATCCTGTGATGACCATGACCTGTTTATGGTGGTCATGAGCCCCACCATTATTGTTTCAGATCCCCCATCTGGGATAGAGGTCATGGTGCCAGACTAGTGGTCATGGAAAGCAAACAATAATCACAGTCATATACAGTTTCTATAACTACAAACTGATGGAAAACTCTTAACTGAATCTATGAATTACTGATCCAGGAAGCTGTAAAAGAAAGAAATCTGTGGAGTTCCCATCGTGGCGCAGTGGTTAACGAATCCGACTAGGAACCATGAGGTTGCGGGTTCTATCCCTGGCCTTGCTCAGTGGGTTAAGGATCCGGTGTTGCCGTGAGCTGTGGTGTAGGTCGCAGATGCGGCTCAGATCCTGTGTTGCTGTGGCTCTGGCATAGGCCAGCAGCTACAGCTCCAATTAGACCCCGAGCCTGGGAACCTCCATATGCTGTAGGAGCGGCCCTAGAAAAGGCAAAAAGACAAAAAAGGGAAAAAAAAAAAAAAAAAGGCAAGAAAGTTGTTTAATATCTAGGCTTCCATATTAAAACCAATATTATTTGGTCACTCCAAAACATTTATCCTATAAATCTAGAGGTTGGCACATTTTTTCACAAAGGTCTAGAAAGTAACTTAATAAACACATCTGTGGCCCGGTTTCTCCCACTGAACTGATAGTAATAGCACTATAGAACTTGCAGATTGTTTTTCTAAAAAATTTAGGAAGAGGCGGTATTTACAATGCACTCAAAAAATTGTTCAGGAGTTCCCTTGTGGTACAGCAGGTTACGGATCTGGTGTTATTGCTGCAGCAGCTCTGGCCACTGCTGTGGTGCAAGTTCGATCCCTGCCCCGGAAGCTTCCATATGCTGTAGGTGTGGCCAAAAAAAAAAAAAAAAAAAAAAAAAAGAGGTTCAGTTTAGAATTTATATGGAATGGACATTGGGACTGATTTAAGATTACTAAAAAATGCCACCAACGTGGAGGTGAATCTCTCTCCCTCGCCTGGCAAGAACGGACATAGAAGTTTGTTAAACAACTTGCCCACACCCAGCCAATTTTTAGTGCCAGTGGAACCAGTGTATGGGCCTGCAGGGTCCTCAGAACTGGCCCCCTTGGGCCCCACAGCTTCTGTCTCTTCACCAGCAAGTCTCAGAGCCCAGAGCAGGAGACGTGTGATGTGACAAACCTCGCCTGCTATGGAAACGGCAGAGCGTGCACAGCAAATTAATTTAAATAAAGCATGGCAAATATTTGCTCCAGTTAAATTGATAAAAGCCATTTCATTAAAATTGTGTTTCATTTACATCATGCCAAAGCTACTTTTTGTTATTTTAGAAGTTAAAACATGTTAGGAAAATACATTTTTTTGAATGAAACACTGTCATGATGTAGATATTTGAGCCTTGTAATATTGATTTTCTAGTGGAATAATGGATTGTGAAGTCTAAGGGTATTTTTTTTTTTGAACTGCCATTAAAATAAACATTCATGAGGGCTATCTACACACTCCTTCCTATGATGACCCGAGGACAGCTGCCAGTTGGCACTTCTTGTTCTCATGACTCAGCACATCTGGGAGTGAAGGGTAGGGATTTGAGTGGACTGACAGAGACAGGGATGTCATGTCTTTAGGAGAAGGAAAAGAAAGGGCCCTTTTCCTAGGGGAAAGGAGGCCTGGCGGAGTACTTAATTTGTGAGCTGTGGGCCACCAGCCCCAACTCCTGGGTCTGCTTCTCACACAAATCTCTGACGGCGTCCCTTTCCTTCCCCCAAGACCCGCTGTGATGTGATCATGGACTCTCCTCCCAGAAGTGCACAGCAAGCCTGAACTGGGGGAAACCTCTCCTGGCATCATTTCCTGGTACCTGTTGATGTCCCTCTAAGCATGATATTTTTCATCACCTTTTGAAGGATGATGACTCTCATTTGTTCTTGAAGCCAATAAGATCCTGAGTAGTGATTCTGAGCCAGGCTCTATAACAGGCACTACAGACACAGGGGAAATGATAGGAAATCGCAGCGCTGAAGACCTTGTGGTCTGGTAGGTGGACATGTTCATAGAGAAGAATTACAACATAAGTGGATCTGGCAGTGACTCCTAAAAAATGTCTTCTTGGAAAAGAACCCTCTTCACACCAGAAAGAAGCTTGTCAAAGAGCCCTGAGCTATCTTGGGAAGTGAACACACTTAGAAGAAGAAGCAAGCCCTCCAAAGGAGTTAAGATCTCTGACCATTTTGAGTAAGCAAGAGAGTCAGCATCTTGAGAATTTCACTAGAGCTGATATTTCCTTGAGATTGATTCTGAGTATAAATTCAAAGTACTTTAAAAAATTTTATCAGACACCCAAAGTTACAACGTTGTCCTTTTTATTTGTGGAGTTTTGGGGGAAAGCAATTTAAATAATCGACTTGGGACAGCAGCTTCTGGTAGATTCTGTGGGGTATCCACCAAACTTGCAATGACCACTTTTCTCAGAGAATTGCCTTCCATCCAAAGTATCCCCACAAAAATGGATGGATGGGACCTATGACTTCAAGCCCCTGCACCAGGTGGGGACAGCTGACCTAACTGGGGTCAGTCAGGTTCTCTGCCCTGGGGATTAAGTACTGGGACTAAAAGAGAGCTAATCTGTCTAGAGTGTCCAGACGAAGCACCTTCAGAAGCTGTACAGAGTCTGTCTTCTGCTCACCTTGAAGACCAAAGAGAAGATGGCATTGGTCATAGAGAGAAGCAGAAATGAGTGATGGATTGAGAGTACTATTGGGTACCTGAAAGTGTCTAGTTCCCAGAATTCTTTAGGACACCCACGGGCCCCCGTGACACATTCCTTCTATGGGTAAGCCAGCTCAAGTTGGTTTCTATAACCCATAACCCAAAGAGTCTTGCCTAATACTCATTCCTCTGGTTTAGGTAAAGTCATGCCTATATGACTGAAGGGCCCATGACACCAACTCTTTTCTTCCTGTGTGCTACCAGGATTCTAGGTCTGTGATTCCCAAGCCCCAGGTTACACCTGCTGAATTGGATCCCCTAGGGTGAGGTCCAGGGATCCACATTTTGTAAGAAGTCATTAGGGCATTCTGATGTGTTTACTGTGAGACAACACAGTGCTCCTTGTCATTGAACTCTGATGTACCACATGCTACCACACATGTTGTATCACTCTCCTCAAAACATCCCTGTGATGCAGGCATTATTGATTAGGGGACATGCGAGTCTCTCCCCTAATGTTTCCTTCCATGTGGAGGCAGCTCTACTAGCTGGAAGACTTCTGTCTTCTCTCTAGCCCCTTACCAGTGATCTATCTGGTTGGTGAGTTTCGAAAGAGAAACCAGGCATGTGTAGCCCAGACTTGTTTTTCCTTCCTCTGGGGAGCTGGCCTGCTTACAGAGAGCATGTGCTCTCATAGTCTACTCCTTGCTAAAAATCCCCCTACACAGGCTCTGCCCTTTCTGGCAGGGGTTGCAGTGGGGAGACCCTCCCAGGTCTCATGCAGGTGTGACAGACTGGGAAGAAGTTCTCATGGTGAGATTCAATGCTGTATCTGTAAGTAAAGTATATTACCAGATATCCAGCTTAGCAAGGTGCTACCTTGCTCTCCACCTGGCCCCACTTCTTATGCCTCCACTTGTTCAGAGCTTAACAGAGAAGAGAGGGGCTCTTGATTGGGCTCCTCAAGATCCCTCCATTTTTCAAACATGTTTCCAGATCGAACCAACAGCAAATCCAAGCTTATTCCTCTGCCCCATCAGGAGCAACTTTGGAGTGGTGCTTCTCTCTCTCTCTCTTTCTCTCTCTCAGATAGATAGATAGCTGGATGGATAGATAGATAATTTTCCTGGGAGTTGGTGAAAATGTAGATTTTGATTCTGACAGTCGGGGGTGGAGCTTGGGAGTCTGCATTTCTCACAAGCTTTCAGACCACACAATTGCTTTTGGTGGGAAATCCATCCTGGACCCACACAATTACACAAAGGATGACTTCCAGAGGTCCAGAGCCATATAAGTATAGCAGGGAGTGTGACAGCCCCCTCCCTCCAAAGGTGTCATGTCTTAATTCCTGAAAACTGTGACTATGTTACCTTCCATAGCAAAGAGAAATTAAGGCTGCAGATGGACAGAAGGCTGCTAATCAGCTCTCCTTAAAAGAGGAAGAGTATCCTGCGCTACCCAGATGGGTCCAGTATTATCACAAGGGTCCTTAGAAGTGGAAGAGGGAGGCCAAAGAGAAGGCCAAAGGGATATAATATGAGAAGAACTCCACCAGCCATGGCTGCCTTTGAGGATGGAAGAAAGGGCATGAACCAGGTACTGTGGGCTCCAGAAGCTGGAAACGGCAAGGAAACAGGTTCTCCTCTTGAACCTCCAGAATGCATACAGCCCTGCTGCCTCTGTGATTTTAGCCAGGTGAAACCCATGTCAGACTTCTGTCTTACAGAAGCATCAGATAGCACATATATACTGTTTTAAGCTTTTAAGTGTGTGGTCATTCATTACAGCATCTGTAGGAGACCTACATGCACAGAAGTATAATCCTTAAGGCTGGACTAGTTCAACCTGGGAATCAGCCTGAGAGATTTATGTAAAAGGAACGCTTGGTAAAAAAAACAGTACAGTGTTCCTTGGTGAAAAATTCTAAAGTTTTAAATGCCAAAAGTACCAGACTGAGTGAACAAGACTGACTAATGCCCTGAACAGGCTTGATTTTAAGTTAAGTGAGCATGACGAGCACGTTGTTAAAAACTCAAACCTGATTAAATCTCTGATGAAGCACAGCTTGATAAATGCCAGGCGACTACAGCACTGTGAAACCAAACGCAGTGTGCAGAGTGGGGGAGATTTCCTGCGGGGCGGGAAGCCTGGGCCCAAGGAAGGCGATGTGGGTTGTCACGTGGCTCGTCCCAACAGTGGTGTCCTCTCACGGCAGAGTCTCTTTTTCAAGTACTTTCTAAAGAGTGGCAGGATGAAGACGTGATGGTCTCCCTCCCTCTAAGGAAACTTGCTCCTTCTGGGGCAAGTCTTCACTGACTGAGCTTCGGATTTCGAAAATAACTTTTCAAATGCTTTTCCCCAGGGTTGGGACAGGCGACTGTGGCTGCTAGAAATCGTGGCATGGGGTTCATGTATTCAGCCATGATTTCATGTGTTCTACCACTGGTTCATTCATTCATCAAATATTTATTACGTATCTTCCATGTGCCCAGCATTGGAAATACAAGGTTAAACACTATGGAGTCTTCCCCTCAAGACGTCTGTCTAGGAGAGAGAAAGACTTGTGCTCCAACTAGTAGAGTGGTGCCATGTTCATTAACTGAACTCTGTCCCCAGGTGCTAAGGAAGCCTGGGGGAAGGGCACCAAACTCAGTCCTGGACCCGATCAGAGAGAGCTGAGGAGGAGGCACTGTTCAAGATTAATTTTACAGGAGTTCCCATCATGGCTCAGTGGTAACGAACCTGACTAGTATCCATGAGGATGTGGGGTCGATCCCTGGCCTCTCTCAGTGGGTTAAGGATCTGGCTTTGCTGTGGCTGTGGCGTAGGCTGTGGTTGTAGTTCCAATTTGATCCCTTCCTGGGAACTTCCATATGCTACAGGTGCAGTCCTAAAAATTTAAAAAAAAAAAAAAAAAAAAAAAAGAATTTAACAAGCTGAGAATTAGAGTAGAAGCTCCAGTGGGAGAAAGAGCATGGCATTATCAAAGAGCCTGGGACATTCAGAAATGATGAGCACTTATGTGTGGCCAGAATTTAGGATGTGTTCCTACAGGGAACAGTAAGAGAAGAGCCTAGAAAAATAAGCAGAGCCCCTGGTCATAAAGAGTCTCACATAACATGTTAACAAGAGGAGGCCGGTGGAAGCGAGTGGAGGCTGTGAAGTGGGAACGTGATGTGGTCAGATTTGAGTTTAGGGAGGCTCACCTGGTGGCTTCGAGGAACAGTGTCCCCAGAGGGAAGGGACCCCCACTTGCAGATGCAGCAGATGGGAGGCCAGAGAGGGTAAGGTTAGCGTTTAAATGAGGCTGTGGACAAGGATACTCCTTTTTTTCCATTTGAATTGAAGTAAAGTTGCTATACAATATTATACCAGCTACAGGTGTATAATAAAATGAGTCATAGTTTTTAAAGGTTGTAGTTATTTTTAAACATTGGCAGTTCCCTGTGTGGTACAATATATCCTTGTGGCTTACTTTCCACCTAATAGTTTGTACTTCTGAACCCCGTCCCTGCTTCCCCCTCCCCATTGGTAACGACTGGTTTGTCCTCTGTAAAAGATACTCTTTTTAAGAAAAGACTAGCTTTGGGGATAAACTAAGGCTTATTCTAACTCAGGATGAGCGCATCTCATAAATTCATAAATTCAGAATGTATTCAGTTCACCTGAAAAGGCGTTAAGGAAATATTAGAAAAGCGGCAAATACGGAAGGCTGTTTGTGGTGGTCGCAGTATGTTCGTTTGGCTCCAAAAGAGTCTATGGACCGAGAATAGATGGAAGCTAGGACTGTGTTTAATATGCAATTTTGTATTGTTGTCATCTGCTGTGATTACAGGCTTGGCTCCTGGTTTTTCATTCAGAGCCATTTATTCAGAAAATCTCTAATTCAGAATTTGAGTTCATTCCTCATTAATTCAGTGGCAGCTTTCCGTAGCCCAGTGATTGAATTACCTAATAGCACCTGCCTGAAATGATTAACATAAGAGGAAGCCATGGGGTTGTATTTGATATAAATGATTTGTTTCCCGAAGTTGTAATTTTATTAAAGGGGGACCCAGTGAACCACCTTCGCAAATGAAGGCGAGGTCCTGGCTTCTGTGAGGTACCCGGGAGGTTAATGAACGATTAGCAGCTGACAAATAGCAGTGTGGCCAGGGAGGAAGGTGGCGTTTCTCAGGTGGTGGGTCAGCATGCCTGGGAAGGCGAGGCCTCGTTTTGAAAGGGCTGGGTGGCCCCCTTCTGCTAAGCGGGGTGCCTGGGGAGAAAGGGAGAGGAAAGAAGAGGGTCTGCGTGGGGCTCGTGAACTCACTCCAGCCAGCCTCCATCCCCCTGCAGGGGTTACTCCTTAGCGGATCAAGGGAATGGGGATAATTCTCTGGGTTCCTGTCCCTCTGAGACAGATCCCGGCAAGCTGGTGCTAACAGGACCTGAGGTTTTCTTCTGAAGGGACTCTGGCCTTTGTATGAGAATCTTTTAGTAACTTGCTGGTCTCCTTAAGAACTGAAGGGCATGGGAAGAATTAGAACACAGGCTCCTGAGAAATAGTCTTTCATCTTGTTCGGCAATTAAAAAAACTATGTTTTCTTTATAATGCATTGTTTAGTCATTATACCTGTTTTCTAATTGTTGTTGGTTTGGGTGTAAACATATAGGTATATGGGTACGACTCACATGCAGTTTAAGGGCAGAAATAATGGGTACTTCCCCAAACATGAATATTGCCATGATATTGATGCTTTTTGATCCCAGAGAATCCTAAAGAACGCAATGGTACACTGAGGGCTGGCCAGGACAGGCCTTCAAAAGACAGTGTGTTGGTGACCACTCTCATCTCTAGATCTATGTTTGTGACAATAACTAGAGGTACTTAAAACATCGTTTCTGAAAATTTTCCTTTCTCCTTCCTCCTCCATTTCCTCCTCGGCTCCCCTCACCTATATGTCAGTTCCTCAACTGCTTTATGCCTTCTGTTCTAGAGGAAACATGATCCAGTGGCCCACTGCCACCTGCTGCCATAGTGCCATTCTAGGAGTGCCTCGCCGGGACACTGCTTAATTCAATTGTGAGACTCTTCATGGAGGGAGGGATCCATGTGGGGGTGGAGAGACGGGGATGGAGTATAATTTTCTATTGAGAAAGCAAGGTTCCTGGAGTTCCTGTCGTGAATCAGCAGTTAAGGAACCCGACTAAGATCCATGAGGATGCGGGTTTGATCCCTGGCCTCAGTCAGTGGGTCAGGGATCAGGTGTTGCCATAAACTGTGGTGTAGGTCGCAGACACGGCTTGGATCCAGCATTGCTGTGGCTCTGGTGTAGGCTGGCAGCTGTAGCTCTGATTTGACCCTAGCCTGGGAACTTCCATATGCCACAGGCGTGGCCCTAAAAGGCAAAAAAAAAAAAAAAAAAGAAGAAGAAGAAGAAGAGAGAGAGAAGGCAAGGTTTCTAAGTGCTCCTCAAATCTGACTGTTAGGACAAATCTACTCAAAACCTTGGTCCAGGCTTCACCCATGAAATAGTATATTCCCACCTCTTGCCAACCTTCTCCTTATAAGGGCCACAGGCTGGCACTTAGACAGTGAGACCCACACTAGACTAAGTGGGAAAAAAATTCCAAGGGTGTTTTAAAAATGCAGATTCACAGGTCCCATCCCGAGCCAACAGAATCAGACTCTGCATGAGGTGGGACCTGGGAGTCTGTATTTTTGCACAGGCTTTCCTAGTGGTTTGGGTGTAGTTGGTCTGAGAGGTGGCCTTGGTCTCATGCCCAAGGTAGAGCACAGCTGTGTTTCACTCAGGTCTCCATGTACAAAGCGTCCATTTGGCTGTCTCAGCTCCCCTCATGGGGTCTATCGACATCTTTACCGCGTCTCCCGATCCCTGTTGTGGGTCTGGGACCATCTGCTTTCAGTACGTTCTCCACTCTGTGCATCTCCAGGCTGCTTGCTGCAAAAATAGCGGTAGCATTGGGGGTCCCTGAGAATGCTGGTTCCCAGGTTCCTTGGCCAAGCCCACAGCAGTGCCTTCCTGGTCAGAATGACAGCACAAGCTACCCCGGACTCTCTTCCCAACTAAAGGTCTCAGAAGTTCAACAGGGAGCCCAGAGGATTAAGTTCTCACTTCTCCACTTGAAAGGGACATTTATGGTTCAAATATATATACATGAAAAAAAAAATGCTCTATATACATTTCCTTCGGCTGCAAACTCATGCATTTTCCAGACACTTTGTTTATACATCTGCTCGCAGAGGTGCTATATCTGAGCTAGTGTATTGTCGGGCCTAATTTAAGAAGAAAATTTAGATGCCGAGCTGGAATTGTTGCTGCAGCCGTATCTGTTCACCTCAAACTTGCTTCAGGCCCCGGCAAACGCCTTGTCCAAGCAGGAGCAGCTGCACAAAGCCCAGGTACCCTGGGAGACACGTCTAGGGAACAGCCCTCAGGAAGCTCAGTCCTGGGACATACGGACACATGCAGGCCACACAGGTCCTCCCTCCTTCCCACCGCGTTCTTCCTCTGGTCTCTCCCACTAAATAGATCGTTCTAAATACCATCACAGGGCTCCTGGTTTTCGTGGCGGTCGTCATCTTTTCTATCAGCGTCATTAGCTTCTTCCAGGGTCCATTAGACCGCCTACTGTAAGGAGAACTTCGGGTGCAGCTGTTCGTTACTTTCCTGGTCACCCACATCTCGGCTCCGGCTGTCATGATGAGCACGCGGCATACCGTTCTCACCGGTTTCGCACGGTCCCTCCTGCTTCCATTAAGATGATCATCAGTTCTCCCCCGACTCTGTAGTCATCACCTCATTATAACTCCATTACCTTTTCTCATCATCTACATTATAACTCCATTTACCTTTCCCATCACCACCATTACCTCCCTTATCAGCCCCTCCGCATTTCAGTTGCCCTCACCTTTTCCTTTACAGCCACCAGCTTTTCAATTACAGGTCCATTATCGTCATTATTACCTCAGTTACAATCATAATCGTCCCATAACGATTTCCATGTCTTTCTCCACCCTTCTGCAATGCGAGACCCCGGCCACCTTTGAAAACGCTACAGGCATCCCTATTACACACGAGACATGTACTCCAACATCTCCATTAATGTGAGAAGCCCGTTCTTGTCCTCCATCAAATCGCCCGTGATAATGTGAACCACAAAAGATCTGCTCCTTTCCATGGCGATTTCACTCTTGCCTTTGTTACTCTTCTTCACAACTCACTGCTCCCCCCTCATTTCTTTTTCCGGAACCGTCAAGCAGTAATAATCCTCCCTGAAAAAGACGCCTACCGTCTCATCTGCAGAGCCCTCTGTTACAGTTGCCTCTCTGACTCCAAGCATCCTAACTACCAATTTCTTCTTCCAAGCAGTTCAAGGCCCTATTAATATAACCGGTGATGCGTATGCCATCTCTGTTACGCCAGCGTGTGTGCGTTTGGGGAGGTGGGGGTGGGTCCAGTGGTTTACCATGGCCCTGTTTAATCCATTCGATGGTAAGCTCATGGTGGACTAGAGTTCATTTCCCTTCTGGAACACGTAGCAGCTGGACAAAGTTAGCCTGCAGAAAACGTGGCGGATTGAACAACTCTTCCCTTTCCTTTATACCCTCAGTCTATTGCTGTCGCATTGATCACTATCAAAACCTCATCAATACCCTCTTTACGATTTCATTACCTCAAGCTCCTCCTCTTCAAGGAGAGCTACTTCTGCTCTTCCCTTTCTGGGCCATTATCCCAGTAATTATTACGGCTTCAATGGCAGAGGCTCCATTACAACTCCATTACTTGGTCTCGATTAAGGAGAGAGAGGCCCCTCCACCTTGATGCCCTGCTTCCCTTCCAGCACAGCCCTCAGCTCCCACAAGGAATGACCAAGTCTGCGTAGCCTCTCCGCTACAGTCATCCGTCATTGCACAATGATGCCTCTACTCTTGCCCGAATATGCCAGGTTTGAATGACAAAAGGCGGCTTGTCCTTCCAGGGACCTCACTGTGTGATCCCAGAGGCATCTTTTGTGGAGGAATTCTGGACTCAATCTGCCTGGGTTCACACCCCAACCCTTGCTATTTCCTAAGCTGTTTGACCTTGGGTATGTTATTTAGCTTTTCTGCACCTCAATGTCCTTATCTGTAGAAGAGAGAGAATAACAATACCTGTTATTACTGGTTGTTGGGAGGAGTAAATACCTAGGACTTAATACCTAGAAAGTCATCAAAACAGCACTTAGCACATAGAAAGCACTCCACAATTTTAAGTCTTCTCAGGGTTCTGTTTTCTTCAGCCAGATGAGGGGGTGGGACTGGAATAATCTCTAAAGTCCTAGACTGAACATTTGATGGGCCTGTGCTTCTGGTACCATATTTTCAGACTTGTAGAGTTTCAGCATCGTAGTTCGATCATTTCCCAGCTTCGTTGTAGTCTGCTGACTCAGCTGGGGATCTCGGCACTCCCTTGGCCCCTGGCCACAGTTGTTCTGCACTGGGGGTGATCTCTCGGCTTTTTCTTCTCTGTGCCTGATGAAAGATGCGCTGCGGTTTTGCTGCGGCGGGACTGAACTTAGCTGCATACACACTGGTTCAGCCTGCCAGACCACCCTCTCCTGCTAATCTTGTCCTTTCTCCCTCCTTTTTAATCTCCTAAGCAGTGCTGACCAATATGCCCAACTTTAACGTGGGAGCTCTCCAATCTGCCCAGGCTGCTCCAGGCCACGCTACAAAGGAGGCAAAGTTTGATTCTGGCTTTGTTCCATCATGACTTTCTCTGTCTTCCTGCCTCTCTCCTTCTGGCTCAATTCTCTGCCCCTCCTTCTGCTCACTAGCTATCCAGACTGTCCTCCACTTGCACAGATACCTCCTCTGTCCTGCCTTTCCTGCCTAGCAGGGTCCCATGGTCTAAAATGACTTTTCCCTCTTCTCCTGCCATCATTTCTCCTCCTCTTCTCTCCATTTTCCTCCTCCAGTGGCCTTTAGACAAAATGATTTACTAAAATAATGGGGATTCTAGGGTAGGTAAATGGGTCTCTCTGGGGACACCTGCCTTTCAGCAGGGACATTTGGAAAAGGCAGGGCCTTAATACGGATGTATCTCGCAGCTCCCTGATGGTCTAGGGGCTAAGGGTCTGGTGCTGTCACTACTGTGGCACTGGTTCGACCCCTGGCCCAGGAAGTATTGCATGCTGGAACTTTCCACACACACACAAAGAATGTATCTCAAATAGCGGCATTTCCAACACCTGGCAGAACCAAGTGTTTTATTTTTCATTTCATTTCATTTTTTTAAAATTTGAGTTGGGTGAAGGTAGGGTCAGAGAGTAACTTTCAGGGCAGGGAGATTTCGCAGTGCCGGTCAAAATAAATTTTGTGGGCAATGTTCTGCTCTCACTATAAACCCACTTGAAATGCATCCAATAAATTATACTTAATTTACCAAGCTTTCCCTATCTCAGAGGCTACAGGAACCTTCAGCTAATGAAGCCATCTCATCATCTGTGAAGTTTCTGTGGGTTCTTTACACCCAATTGTTAGTAATGTGAGGATTCACTTGTCAAGGATCAGTCTGAAGTGTGTGAGGCTTTCAGTGTAAACAACATTCCTCTCAAGCAAACATGAGGAAAAAGATGCTTCACTTTGTGGTTTCAGAGACAACAAAAAATGGCTGGCGCTAGTCCAGTTCTACAGAGCTGATAGAAATATTTTCTGCCTCTAAATTGCTGGTCTTTGGCCAAGGCAGTCCAAGGGTTGGCACAGGTACCCAGGAGATGTGAGGTAGCTGTGGCCACTCTGCCATCACCAGTTTTCCTTCTCTGGTTCATTTGTCCTCTCCTCTTAGTCTGACGTAGTTCTGCAGTCCGAGGAGTCACACTCATTTTGCTCTGCTAGCTTTGTACCACCTTCACTTTTAAGGCTCAGCTCAAAGCCCACTTCTCCTCCCACGAGGTCTTCTTGGGCCATCTCCGCTCCCCGGAGCCCTGTGTCACTTGTTCCATTTAGGTTCTCAGTAATTAGCACAGCAAATGTCAGGGTACTGTATTTAAAACTTCATTATATTGTCATGCATTGGTATTGCACTGGTTTTCTGGATTTAGGATTGTCCCCTGACCCAATTCTAAGCTCCTTGAGAACAGGAACCATGACAAGCGTTTTTGTATGGCCCTTGTGTTACCAAAAATGAGGTCTGGCTGCTTGCTGCTATAAAACCAGTGAAGAGGCAAGGTTGGTGGAAAGGAAAGTTTGCTTTATTTCTGATGCCAGCAACCAGAGAGGGAGTTGCAGGCTTCTGTCCAAAGGATTGATTCTTTCCATTCACAATCACTGGGCAAGAGTTTATATAGGCAGAGGGAGGGGGCTGCATGCAGAAACAGCATAGTCAGCTCTGACAGTCCTCTTGAAATTGGTCATACAATGATCGGACCAGTGTCATTTTGCTTGTTTAAGTACCGTTAATCTTCAGTTCCAGGGTTGGTTTGTTGCTATTTCTTTGAGGCCACTTCTTGGAATTGTGGCAGCTTATGGCATGGCTCCAGCCTGGTCATCATGTAGTGTCTTACACCTGATGGGAGTTTTAATGTCTATAAGACAGCTCATGGGATATGGCTCAGAATATTTCTACAGTCCTTGAGGAGGAGCTAAAGGTCCTTGGCATTGCTTACTGACTAAACTATTATTATTTGGTCTTGTTTGTTTTCCTTTGCTTCTGCAATTTCTCACTTCTCTGAGTAAACTTATTCTTTGACTAAAGAGTTTCTACAGAGAAAAGGCAGGCAGGGGACATGGTGGGGGAAGGGCCGTAGAGTACATACTGTTATACTTGATACTCACCAATTACTCAATAAAGACTCACTCACTGGGTCTTCTGCTCCTTTCTCTTATTTTCTTATCTGCCTTGCCAGTCCTTTCAGGCGCCCTCTTCCGCTTCCCTGCGGCCTAAGTGCCCTGGGCTGCTGGTGCCCACACCACTGTCTCAGGGTGTTGGATGCATCCAGATTTAGGAGATTTCTGACTCCTAGTTTCCTAGGAGCCAGGGACTATTTTTAAGAGTGACCCCTTGGATACAGCACTGGATAGGGCTAACTCCCAGCCAGTCCGAATCCTGTGCTTTTTTTGGCATGAGAGGGGCTGACTTCAGGGTTATAAAAAAGCTGCCACAATAAAAGCTGTTATGGGGCCCATCCGATCCACACATTTAAAAAATTCAATCACAACACTGTAAGTGCTGGTTAACTCATAACATATCTGTTAACAGGACTGTTGATCCTCTCGTTGGGGGAAAAATCTGGATGATTTAAATTTGCTTTGATGACATACCAAAGGGTAACGTTACATAAGCATTTTCACTCTAAATATGGGTCCTGCTTATGGTCAATTCTCATCAGTATGTTGGAAAGCAATTTCAGTAAGTACTTAGCTTAATCAATTCGTATCTGCTCATTGACCTTCGGGATTCTGGGCGAGTCCCATCATGCAGTGTGCTCGGCAATTCTCTGTCTCTTCAGACAGCAGATTTCTCAATATTTGTACATGGCTTTCATATTCAATCAATGCAATCATCTGTTCCCTCCTTTCAACCGCTTCCCTTGCCTGGGGAGGTGAGCGCCACGCGGTGCCTCTGCCGCCTTGTGTGTGTTAGAGAACACTTGTTTACTAGGTCCCTAAAATCTAGAGAACTCAGAAGATAGTGGGGCATTCTGGGATAATAAAAATAATGGGGGAGAAAAAATAAAAATTTATCAGCTTGTTTACACAATTATGCAAATGATGAGCACTTATACATGGCTGATTCCTCAATTATTCATGGTTTGAAGCTCTTGAAAATTCAATTAAACTAAATAACCTTTTTCTTCGGCTCTTATTCTGAGCAAGGTAGTGTACTTTGAGGAAGGGGAGACAAAGACACAATTTGATGAGAAAAATCAGAGGAATAGGCAGATGACTAAAGCACATGTTGAGTGAGGGCTCTAAGAAAAGCACACTAGATGCCCTGAGGGTTTAAAGCAGGAAGATGAAGGGCTGTTTGAGTGAAGGGTGGATTCCTAGAGGATGGAGGAGACTGTGCTGGCATGCCCTCTTCATCCCCAGACCAGCCTCCCTCTTATCTGGGTGATGAGAGGGCTTCATAGCAGATCTCCCCACCTCTAATTGCTGCTTCCCAGGGATCTTTCCACAAGGCAATCTGATTGTGTCACTCACTCCCTGGCTGTGACCCCTGCAATGTCTGCAGGAAACAAAGTTTCTCAGGATCAGAGTTCCCGTTGTAGCTCAGCAGTAATGAACCTGACTAGCATCCATGAGGATGTGGGTTTGACCCCTGGCCTTGCTCATGGGTCTGGCATTGCTGTGAGCTGCAGCTTAAGTCACAGGTGCACCTTGGATCCCACCCCTAGCCTGGAGAATTTCCATATGATGCAGGTGTGGCCCTAAAAAAAAAAAAAAAAATTTCTCAGGATCTCACAGTAAAGATGAAAGTTCTGCTGTGCTCTGAAGCCTCAACCCAGAGCTTGTCTAGCTGTCGTGCACACAATACTATCTACCTGTTGGGCAGGCTCAGTGGCTCCAATGACCTTGCCCATGATGCCCCTTCTGCCTGCACTGACCTCCACTTCTCTCCTTTTCTCTCCTTTCCTGGGTTCCCCATTTGTCTGGAGCACTCCTGTGGCATATTCCTTGCAGCCTCCTGCCTCCGGGACAGGGTCGCTGCTTCTCATCCTGCCTGTCTATAGGACACGGCACCGTCATCCCACTTGTCACATGCTTTGTAATTCGGGGAGGGGATAAGCATGCTTGCCTGCCTTACATGAGTGTGTTCTCCTTATGGTCAGGATCCAGACGGCGGGCATGGCACATAGTATGTGCTCCATGCATGTTTGTTGAATTAAGTTGAATATGTTGCTTGGGTGGGTAGGAGGCACCGTTGGCCGTGGGATTATAGAGTGACAATGAGGGGAGATGTGAATGTGGACTATTCTTTCGCAGAGTTTGGGATACAAGAAAGTGATAGTCCTGAAACCAAGGGAGAGCTGTTTTTATTGTTTGCTGGTTTGAATGGAGACCAAGTCTTGTTTATAAACAGAAGGGGAAGAACATAGAGAAAGTGAGAGGAGCTATGAGTGAATAAAGAAGCCATGCCTGGATGAAGGCTCTGGAGGAGGTGATGGGGAAGGGCTCCATGGAAGAGTGAGCCTTGGCAAGGAGCTGGGACACTTCCTCTCCAGAGAGAGAGGATGAAGCAAGCCAGGGAGGAGGACCGACAGAGGCCTCTGGGGAGGAGAGGAGCAAAACTAAGCAACTCTCTTCTGATGTGGCCCCCGACTTGGCAAAGGGAGAGGTGAGCTTGAGGGTAACCCGCCAGCTGACACGCCCAATACCAGTGCATTTTCACCTGTAATCTGCCAGAGGTTGAGAGAAGGCACAAAGACACAGGGTACTTTAATGGGCAGCAGCCTCTTCAATACTGTGCTCTTGATGAAAGGCTTTCACCACTGAATGGGGTGCTTAAATGGCCACGCAGCAGGGCTGGCAGGGCAGAGCATGGAGGTACCACGGAGACCCCTCTCTCCCCGCTCCCCTTTCCCCTCCTTGCGAGGCAGCATTGGAGCCTAGGTGAGTGTGTCCTGGCCAAGGCTCCTCTGAGGTTTGGCAGAGAGGTCCATCCTGTCAGCCTGGAGCCCTGCTTTGCTGCTGCTCCTCTTCGTCTGTTTTTTTTTTTTTTCTTTTTGGCCATGCCCACAACATGCAAAAGTTTCCAGGCCAGGGATTGAACCTGCACCACAGTAGTGACCCAAGCCACAGCAGTGACAATGCTGGATCCTTAACCCGCTGAGCTACCAGGGAACTCCACATCTCTGTTTTTGTGAGGCAGCTGGAACTGCCATTCATGGTTCCATCTGTAGTTTCTGCTTGAATCTACTCAAGCCACAGTTTAGACAGATTACAGGTGTTTTCTTCCTGAAACCCCCTCAAGGTCCCTGAAGGCTGGGTGAGTCTGGGACTCTTAGGGCCAGAGCAGGAGATGTGAATCAACCCACGGCTATATCCAGGCTCAGGCTCTCCTGACCACTCCTAGCTGGCTCTTTGGACATCTTAGCTCCACTTCAGGGAAATAGGGTGGCGAATGGTCTTTTCCCAGTGGAATGCAAAGGCAGGGTTTAAGCTCAAGTTTGGCTTCTTGTGAAAGGCTCTAGGAGCAGCTGTTTCTGGTGAGCGTTCCAAAAGGATGCTTACAGTCAGGGGCACTCCTGCGCTGACTGCCTCCCTCAGAAGGGCAAGCCTTGTTTTTAAAAGCCTCCAACTTTCTTTCTAAGGCCAGACACGGCTCTAGTTTGGTTGGGGGGAAAGATGGGGGAGAGAAGACAACGGAGTTGTTGTTTATTTTTTTATAAGGAGACATTTATCTCAACACGGAACCATCTGTTCCTGTTCACCTAGGGTGGGGTTCCCACTCCACCCCTCCCATTCTGTTTTTAACTTTTTCGAAAACTTAAGGAGGAGGGTTAAATTGGAAGGCAAGTGGTATTCTTCCCAGCACTGAGCCCACCTGCGAGAGTTACAGACGGAGCAGAGCATCTAAACAGAGATATAACATTCATACTTCTGACCTTGTGTATTAGTCTCAGCAAAAGTCAGGTATTAACAACATCTGTATGGAATTATAAATGGCCAAAGAGTAGTTGCTCGATAAAGGTTTGTTGCCTCGAACTGAAAGTTATCACAGAGTGCGGGAGTACAGAGAGAAGTTTTCCCACAGATTACCTACATAATTACCTGTTCTAATAATTCTGTGCCTGGTCCCTACCTTATCTTCCTTGAAAATGCATGACCAAGGAGACACATTTACACACAGAATCCTAGACCTTTAGAGACGAAAGAGACTTCATAGACGCACACATACCCAGTCAGGCTGCAGAAAGATGTGTTTGCAAACTTGTCTGCCATCCAGAGCCGTCAGGAAGCTGGGAGCTCAGCTCCCCAAATATCACATTTATCTCAATTTGGCAAGAAGCTGAAAGCCTATCTGGGGCCATTTAAATTCTGATGTTATTAAGGACTCATCTAATCAGCTTTTAAAATAAGCTGCTTTCAAATGCATGGGGAATGAAGGTAGGGCAGCCACAGGCGGAGTAAGACAGTTCACACCAGCCTGGTGACTGTACCTCTGTTCCAATAAGAAGAACCAGGAGGGACCTGCTGGCCTTTCAGTTTGGTAACTTCTGCAAATGCAACAGCAAACCTCACTGGTGAACAGCTATTTATAGGTACACGGGGGAGAGGGCCATTCTGGACAATCCATGCTCTTCTGTGAGGTCAGTTGTACACATGTGACAAGACTTGGCAGAGAAAGACACACTGTGCCAGGAGGTGAGATTTAGTCATCAGAGCAGCTGGTGCTCCTGAGAGCGACCTCTGAATGCTGCATCCGTAGACTTCAGAGAAGCTCCATCCTCAGGAGGGCCAGCAGGATCCACCAACCCTCCTGTACCCACCCAACAGTTGTTAGCTGGCTTCAGGGTAGGCCCCTTATATCCAGCTGCAGCTTGACTCTCCCTGGACCCAGGAACTTGGGTCAGCTAAGTTGGGTCAGCACTGAAGGGAGCTTAATCCCGCATGTTCATGGCTCTGATGTGGTTTAGGATTACAACTCTGATTCTGACACCAATTCCAAAGTGTGGGTTTCCCACTACCACCAAGCAATTATTTGACAGCAGTTGGTTGTCGTACCATTCAGCTCAGTTCTGACACTGTCTACCCGGAGATGGAGCATCAGATTCCACAGGTTGAGAGTGCAGTCCCACAAGACTGCCCTTCACATCAGTGCCAATCACCAGTCCAGGTTGTCACCTGTGCTTCCAACCCACAACACCCTCCTCCAGTTCTGTTAATTTGCTAGAGCAACTTGCAGAACTCAGGACTCACTAGATTACTGATTTACTATTAAGAATATTAAAGGGAACAAATCAACAGCCATTTGAAGTTACACACAGGGGTGGTCCCAAACAAAGCATTTCAAAAGAGCTTCTGTCCCCATGGGTTTTGGGGTCCAGCATGGTGGCATGAGGAGGCATACTATCTCCCCCACCCAGAAGCTCTCAGAACCCCTTCCTTTTGGATTTTTATGGAAGCTTCATTAAATAGACAGTATTGATTGAACCACTGGCCACTGGTGATTGAACTCAACGGCTAAGCCCTCTCTCTCCTCCAAAAGTCAGGTAGTGGCGGTAGGACTGAAAGTTCCAAGCCTCTAATCACATGATCAGTTCGCCTGGCAGCCAGCCCCCATTCTTAGGAGAGTTCCAAAAATCACCTCATCAACAAACTCAGATGTGGTTGAAAGGAGTTTGCTATGAATATCAAAACACCTGTACCGCTCTTATCGCTTTGGAAATTTCAAGGGTTTTAGGAGCTCTGTGCCAGAAACGGGACAAAGACCAAATATGTATTTCTTATCATAAATCACAACATGGCTGAGATCATCCCAGGCCCTGTGCTCTTCCTGAGTGTTCTCTGACTGGCCTATGGACTGACTCCACAGAGAGGATTGGGGCAGGGTCCTCATTTCTGTAGTGAGGCTGCCCCCAGACACGATGAGCTGTCTTCAGCAGTTACCTCCTACACACACACCACCATCTGCTTCCGCACATGGACTTCTCAGATCCCTCCCCACCCCTGGGCTCCTTCTTTCCTCCTTCCGACCCCTCCGTCAGATATCATCATCCAACAGGGCTAAATGAAAACCTGTGGCTGTTCTTGCCAAGCTCGTAATTTGTCTCACAATCAAACCAATATTCCTTGAATACGTATTCAACATCGATCTGGAGAATGAAAGCATGCCACATCCCACTGAACCCACCTTATTCAGAAGTCAGTTTAGGGATCAACTGTTTTTATTTGAACGTTTCTTTAAGCAGTTGGGGGTTGGGAGAGTTTAATCTTCCACTGCAAATCAAACATCCTTTTAGCTACATAAGTACTCTCTCCGAGTAGAAAGGTAAAATGTCTCAGTCTTAATAGCTAGCCTTAGTTGCTGTCCAGATGGTCCACCTTATTCAAACCCTGCTTAGTTGCAGAGAACTTGATCTCAGCCAGCTGTTAACCTAGGAGCACCAAGTTAACCAGTTCACTCTTGGGTGTGAATGGCTGGCTGCCAACTTAGGGCAATGAAGTCTCTTGTGAGTTTGTACATTCAAATGGGTTTGAAATGGCCTGGGGTACTTTGTAGTCAAGTGTCCCCAAGTAAGGCAGGATGTCACTGAGTGTATTCTGGGTTAATTCAAATGCAGGGCTTCATCAAACCTGTCTTATTGCCCTGTAAGTGCCATGGTAGATCACGAGAACATCATGAGTCTGAGGAATGAAATGAGTTTTTCCTGAACAAACTTTAGCAATTTTATGAACAAATAGAGAAGGTTGGTGGATATTTTATCACTGTTGTGTACAGTTAAAAAAAAAAAGGCCACACCTGTTTGAAAATTTCCCAATTTGGTGCATCAAGTTTGCATGCCAAGAAAAGTTATTAAAGGAGCAAAATATTCACTGTGCCTGTCAACTCTGTGAATCCTGAGCGCCTTCTCCCGCAGATCATTTTTTAAAGGTTATTTTTTCAACCTGAAAATTCTTTAGACATATATATGCAGTATGAAAAAGGAATTAGGAAAGCTTTTAAATTAGAAGAAATAAAACGACAGGTTTTTCCTCTAGCCATATAAAATAGTTATGGATAGAGATAAAGAGATGGATATTTTTTCATAATACTTTATTAGAGGTTTTGGAACTCTAGAAATTTTAAAGTCAGGCTGGTGAATAATTTAGCAGTGATTCACGCAGACTCAGAGTGGGTAGGGTTGGGCTGGTATCCAGTCCAGCCTCTTGGAGGGGCTGAGCACAGTAATGTACTTTTATGACCAACTACGTTATGAAATGCATTTCAGGAATATTTTATGAGAAGCCAAAACCTTGGTGCCCAGTTTCTCCGGCTTTTCCTGAGACAGCAGGAAACCCAGGGGAGCTGGCCCTCTTGACCACCTCTTTGCAAAGAGACTATCCCTCAGGCTGTTGTTGCAGTGACAGAGTCTCAGATCCCCGGGAATATGCAGTCACAAGTGAAAGCCTCAAACTGGCCATTGCAATGATGGATGGTAAAAGGTTCACAGAAAATGGTACCTTTACTGATGGTGTCTTGGATGTTGTCTCTCTCCCGCACGTTCTTTGATCCTAATGCCCAAAGAGATGTGGCCTCTGAGCAGTTGTGATGATGTGGCTGCCTGAAACAGGAACAAGAGAGGGAAGAAATGTGTTTATGGTTTCAGAATAAGGAAACTTGATTTCCCTTTCCATCTCAGCTGCCACATCTCTATTTTAATAAACTTGGAGGAGTAACATGGATTTCTAAGGAAAACTGTTATTTATTGTTACTGTTTCCTCTCCTGAGACTTCCATTTATTTCATTACTTTTCTTTTATTCATTCAATCGCTTTGCAATGAGGTGGTAAATATTTAAGGTAAGATTTCTACAGAAGGATTATAAATCCACATATGTGTTTTATGTAGCAAATCTATTTTGAGATCTTTGAAGGTGGCTGGGGTTCCATGCTGAGATGAGCTGATTATGACAAATGCTTGTCACTTCCTCCATGAAGCCTATCATTCCCACTAAACTGAAGCCCCTCTTACGTTCATCCTATCCATGGCTCTCAGTGCCTTCCTGTGTCGCAGAAGTCACCACCATGTAAGCCTCTTCATTTGTGCTGTTCTCACTGTGGACTCTCAACTCCTCAAGGGCAGATTCTCTGACCCAAGCACATTGCCAGCACAGAAAAGCTCCATAAATACTTTTTGAGAAAATGAATGCATGACAAAGAATAATTTTCTCAGGTTAGAGACACTAGCCATGGCAGCAGTGACATCTCTTGCAAAAGGGGAGCTTCTGTGTCAGCAATGTGTCAGTCTCTTTAAACACAGCTCCTCTGCAAAACTCAGACCCTACACAATTCCCATGGATCATCCCATATTCCATAGCCCAGAGATAATGCCTTCCAAGGTTTGCTTCCCGCAAACCCTTCTGAGCCTTCTCCAAAGTGGACACTGAGCCACACGGACCTCGTTTACAGGCGTCTAAAGAGGCTACTTAAAAATCAAGTAGCGCCAAGGGAGAAAAGAGCAGACCTTTGGCTAAGGTGTAGGCTTGCTCATCTAAGCTGTTTCTGAATAAATTAACCTGCCCTAGAGGACCCCATGGAGCCTGGGAATTGGAGGAAAGATCATTTAGTTCTGGAAAGGCAAATCGATTTCATCTCTGGGGAATACTCCAGAATATCAGCAGGGCAGTGGCTGCCTGGAGAACCAGGCTAGGATTCTGCAGCTGCGTCATTGGGAAGGAGGGTGGTTTTCAAGGGGTTTGCCAATGCCCATGGTGGGGAAGTGCTGGATGTGATGTGAATACCAGGTCCTTTCCTCCTCTAAATCTAATCTGGAGGCTGCTTACCAAATGAAAACTTGGCAGATCTTTTGGACAGTATAATTTGGACAGCAACCGCCCCAAATTTGTAGCTATGTTACTGTCAGTTAACTCTGATATTAGAAAATTTCCATGGAATTAAAACACTCCCTCTCTTTTTTGTTTCCACCCCACTGACCCTTTTATTTTTCATCTCATCTTCGAGGTGGTGACCTCATTCTTGGGAAGAATACAATCTCTTTAGAACCAACAAAGTCAAAAGTCATCAAAAGTGTTAGTGAAATCTCCTGTTTAATTCATTCAACACTGACACCTTCAATTCAGCATGCTATTTTATTATTATTTCTCCAACTAGATATAGGCTCAGTCATTCATTCATTCAACTCACATAAGTTTGTTCATTGTATTTTAAAAATCTTTCTTACTCCTGAAATTATGAAAGTGATAATTGCTCATTGTAATAAGTGAATCTATAGGAAGATGTATCCAGAAAAAGCTAATAATTTCCCTCCAGCCTCAGCCCCTTGATGTAATGTTTTAATAGACGAGTATGTGTCTTTCCACACTGTCGTAAGTCCAATTCCCAGGAAACAGCCTGAGACAGATTAAGCACCCTGAAGGCTTCCTGGGACAACTCTTATGGGGAGTATAGGAAGCAACATTGGCTGGAGGGGCCTCTGGAGCTGTCCTGCATTGCCTCACCAGTCTTTGGAGGTGGGCTGTCCCCGGGGAGAGGGTGAGCACAACCTTGGGCAAAGCAGCTCCCTTTGGCTGAGGGTGAAGCCCAGAGGGGAACTCAGCTGGGAGTGATGGCAGCTAAGGCTCCCAGCAGCTGGGGGCTGAGTGTCTCAGCTGGGTGCTGCCAGGCAGCACCCACCAAATATATCCTCCCTCACACTAATTTACACCCAATTATGCATATACCTACAGACATAGGGATATATTTGTTTATAGTTTTTAACTAAAATACTCTGCAGCTTGTTTTGACTTAACCTAAAAACATCATTATCTTCCCCCAAATTTATTTATGCACACACATGTGAACCTTTACAGAAAGATCATAGTCTACATCTAGGCTTTTTTAGTGCAGTGTTTTTTTTGTTTGTTTTTTTTGGTTTGTTTTTTTTTTTCTTCTCGGTTGCTTTCCTCTCTCTACCTTCTCTCCTTCTTGTGCTGTCCGTATTACAGGCTGACAGCATGGGATTGTAGACTTTTGTACTTTCCTTCATGTACAGATAACCACATATACACATATGTGACTACGGACAGATGCACTGATTTAGTGTTTTAGTCATTGGCAGCAACTATTTATTAAGCGCCTTCCGAATGCCCAGGTCAGCACCAGGCAATGAAGATACAAGAAGAGGACACAGCCTCTGCCCACAAGGAGATCCTGCCTGTGGAGGCCAGAGATCTGGAACTGGCAGTTATGATAGGGATAAAGTAGGATAATTAAGTAGTCAGTATAAAAATCCCACGAGGGGATTAAAGACAGAAAGGGAATTTTGAGGGATTTGAGGAGACTGTTGTAAGCTAATGACCACTCGAGAAAAGAATCTAGTAACCTAGCAATGATCTACTCTACCTCAAAGGAAGACCAGGTGCATCTAATCACCAGACACACTCAAGCCACAAACCCAATAGTTAGAACAGAAAACGATAGATATGGGGTCTGAATCTTGTTACCTGAAGTCAGAGAGTTAAGAGTCCTTGAAGAGTAGCATCTCAGCATTTAGCCAAGACATAAATATAGGGGAAAGGGGAAAAACTAGGTGAAAGGGTACCTTATACATGAGATGAATGACCATATTTTAATGTATGTTACCACCTTTTGCTAATATGCATATAATTTAAATAGCGCCATGACAGTTCCAGTTAAACCATATAGGGTCAAAGGAGGAACTAATGATATAAGCCTTGATATTTACCCAAAATAGAGGGAGAAGGTGGTCTTCTCTCCTCCATACTTGTTCCTGATTATAAAAATGTAGCCCTCTTGGTTCTTGGGCTGCTATATTCCTTTGCCAGTCCACTGTGTCTCTCACAAGCATCCTATACTAATAAGCTCACTCTTGGCCTGTCACTTTGCCTCACGCTGAATTCTTTCTGCGATGAGACAAAAGAACCTGAGCTTCAGTAAGTCCTGACACCAGGTGAGCAGGTTCAATTAAAAGACAATGGGTTCAAGTCTCCTAAGTCAGGGATCGTGGGTTCAAGTCCTACTTGGAGGTGGGGTGGATTCAAGTCCAGCATGTGGATTTGAGTGCCAACCTGAGTTTTGGCTGGGTTCAAGTCCTGCCCAAGTAGGACTGCAATTTCTGTTATAACGGAGGGGAGTTCACTTACAGAGGCATGCACCAAACACATGGTGCTATTTATTTTTTTTTAATTTTGTTGTCTTTTTAGGGCCAAACCCATGGCATATGAAGGTTCCCAGGCTAGGGGTTGAATCGGAGCTGTTGCCGCTGGACTATACCACAGCTGCCTCAACGCTAGATCCGAGCCGCGTCTTTGACCTACACCACAGCTCACGGCAACACCAGATCCTTAACCCACTGAGCAAGGCCAGGGATCGAACCTGCAACTTCATGGTTCCTAGTCGGGTTCGTTTCCGCTGCACCATGACAGCAATTCCCCACAGTGCTATTTAGAGCATTAAAACTGGAAGCTGGGGCTCTTATGTTCTAGTCCTGTGCTCTTTTCCATTTAACTAGGGTTTTAAAAAAAAAGGGGGGGGGAGTTCCCATTGTGGCTCAGCAGGTTAAGAACCCAACATAGCGTGCATGAGAATGTGGCCTTGCTCAGTGGGTTAAGGATCCAGTATTGCCGCAAGCCGCAGCATAGGTCCCAGATGTGTCTGGGATCTGGTGGTGTTGTGGCTGTGGCGTAGGCCGGGAGCTACAGCTCCAGTTTGACCCCTAGCCTGGAACTTCCGTATACCATAAGCGCAGCCATGAAAAAGAAAGAAAGAAAAAAAGGTTTCAAACTGTGGACTGAGTAAGAGCCACCCTGAATTCAAGCCAGTATGTGCCGATCTTCCTGAAATCATGAGCGCGTTTATTAGGGGAGCTTGTAGCGAACCTACCATACTGGCCCTTGTGATAGAATATGCACGACCTCACTAATAGATCCATTTAATTTGATTCACAAGCCTTACAACCCTGAATAGATCACACAAAGGCCTTATCTTGGAGTAGATTTTCATATAATTAGTGACGAGGCAAAGAATTCTTATAATGCAAGTAGATGCTGGCGTGTCGCGTGTCGCGGTATGGGCCCCTATTCCTGTGGTCACAAGTTGCAAAGGCAAATCTGTGAGCAGAGATAAATGTCCAGTGCAGAGTTCATGCTCCAAGTCTTTTTAGCTTACGTACTTCTAGGAGGGGCCAGGGACGGGGACGTGGAACCACAGGGGATGCACTCAAGATAAAAGAGCATGGCGACCTGACACCCCAGCAACTTTGCAAAACCGCGTGTTCTCCCTGCCCCTTCCCTTAATCCACCCCTTGCCTGAACTTTCCCTCTTAGTGCCCAATATTTCTTTCACAGCCGTGTTCTAGGGGTCACCTTATAAAAGCTCATATTCAAAAAAGAAAACAACCGTTTTTCCTACAAAGCATGTCCAGAAAACGTGCTTTCTATTTTCTTTCCTCATCAAATGTTGATTCCCTCATCTACTGGTTGTGAGTTCAGGAAGACGAGGGCCGGGCTTCGACTCTGTCATGTGGGCTCCAGCCCCTGATTGTGCAGACGGGATTGGAGGGCCCGGCAGACCAGAGAGTGCAGCTAGAAGGCCCTGTTGACTCTACACACTGATTTTCTCCAAAGTCGCATGCTGCTTCCCCTTTGCCAAGGTGAAGCATGGGCAGAAGTAAGATGCCTCTAGGCTTTAGATATAACATCCAAAACCTGCAGAGGTTTCAGACTTCACAGCAACAGTCCATTTTGATATTGAGCATAAACGTGGATGGTTTTGGTTTGTTTACTGCAAATTGCTGGCAATGGTTCAGGAATAGCCATGTGATTGCAAGGCTGCTGATCAGCTCTAGACAGAACTATCCAATAGGCTGAAGCACTGTCGGTTCATATTTTTTCTTAATTCTCACAGCAGTCAGTTGCTGAAAATGGATCAGATGGGGAATGGCCAACAAATTGTACTTAGTCATTTTAATGAGAAAATGGGAAATTTAGGCACCTATTGGTGGTACGACCCATATCCAGCTCCTGAATGCACACAGTCTCCTAATAGAATGGACCTAGAATGACTATTATTTGGGGCTCCTACCTTCAGGCATACAAATGTGAGTGTTTCCTGGAAGGATTTCTTTGACCTATTGTTATTGCACTTCCAAAGGAAGTGAAAAGTTCATGAATGCTCAATTCATTACCTATTGCTGCATAACACATTACCCCCAAACTCAGAGGCTGAAAACAATACCTATTTATTATTTCTTGGTTTCTGTGGGTTAGGAGTTCAGAAGTGGTTTGTCTGGGTGGTCCTGGTCCAGGATGTCCCACAAAGCATCCTTTAGGATGTTAACGGGGTTGTCGTCATCTGAAGACTTGTTAGGGTTGGAGGATCTGATTCTAAGATGACCCACTTAGGTGATCTGGTCATTGCAGGAGGCCTTCCCCACATGGCCTCTGTTGGGCTGCTTGAGTGTCTTCAAGCATGGCAGCTGGCTTCCCCTAGAGTGAGCCATCTGAGAGAGAGCCAGGTGGAAGCTACAGTGTCTTTGAGGACCTGCCTTAGTGCATTTCTGCAATATCCTATTGGTTACACAGATTAGCCTTACTTAATGTGGGAGGAGACAACACAAGAGTAAGAATCCTAGACAGCAAGGATTAATTGTGGGGAAATCTTGAAGGATAGCTAATGCCTGTTCACCTTAGTAATAGTAAAGGCCTAGATGAAAACATTTGTTTCTTTCTTCTTCTTCTTCTTTTTTTTTTTTTTTTTTTTTGTCTTTTTAGGGCCACACCCATGGCATATGGAGATTCCTAGGCTAGGGGTCAAAATGGAGCTGTAGCCGCCAGCCTACACCACAGCCACAGCAATGCCAGATCTGAGCTGCATCTGCGACTTACACCACAGCTCACGTCAATGCTGGATCCTTAACCCACTGAGGGAGGCCAGGGATCGAACCTGCACCCTCATGGATGCTAGTCAGATTCATTTCCCCTGAGCCATGACAGGAACTCCCATTTCTGTTTCTTGTATCTCCATGGGACAACAAATGAAAAAGCATGAAATCGGGCTTAAATTCTAGTTCCTATCAGCTACACGCTTTTGGAAAAGATATGTATCCACTCCCTCTAAGGATTCCGTTTCTAATCTGTAAAATGGGGATAATAATATTCCCTTACAGGACTGCTGTGGGTATTAGGATTACCTTAGATAATATGTGTAAAAGGCTTGGCTGTGTGTGGCAAAAGGTAGGAACACAAAACTTGTTCCTTCCTCTCCCTTTCCAACTCAGAGTCAGCCTCTCCCCAGCTGGCCACCTTCTGCCCTTGGCTTTCAGACCAAAAGAGAGGCTCAACCTTGGCTGTTGTGGTTTCTTTTTCCCTGAGGAAGATTCGCTGAGGCTTCATAAAGTCAGAATGTATGAGAGCCACTGCAGTTCTTTCATATCTCAATTAGCAATTAATTAAGTTGAGGTGCGGGTGCCTGGGATATCTGACAGACAGGCTCAATAATTATCTTTTATCATTATTACTAATGGAAAATATGGCCAGGGTGGTTCAAGATTTCCCAGAATCTCAGGTTTAATTGAATGACCCAGTGGAGAATCAAAACGAACAGGCTGCCCTTTCCACATTGTTTTATTAAAAAACATTTTGAAATTTGGCAGTGCCTTGCTCTCAGGAGCTTTTGCTGGCCTGTTATCTTGGGCTGTGGTCTTTAACTAGCCTTAGCGAAAGCAGGGTGTGCCGACTCAGGGGTTGCAGGGTCCCCTCAGGAAAGCACACAATCGCATTTTGAAGACAATGTCAGCAGCATTTCAGTAAGAACCCCCTTCTCCCTATGGAAGGTCTCTGGAGGTCAGAAAAGGACACTGGTCCAAGGTCTGAGCTGCAGAAGAGAAGGGAGGTGCTTTTCCCCATGTTGCTGTAATGACATTGGCCCAAGTGTCCCAGAAGTTCCATCCACAAGGGACAGCAAGACCCTAATTTGGTGATGCTTTCACAACCTCATGGTCATACAGGAGGGTTGGCATGTCGGGGGTCCAGGAAACGGGCCACTGCTTGGAGGGCTCGTGGGGTTAGGTCTTTGGGAGATCTTGGGGAAAGTAAGCTAGGGACTGGCCTCCTCTGTGTTCTGATTCACAGGGCACTGATTCCCATAGGTGTTGATTCCCAGGGTCTAGACAAGCCGTTCCAAGCCTTCGGTCTTCTAGAGTTAACTTGGGACAGCTAGACATATACAAACGATCCTTTCACCCCAGAGAGAGTTGTACAGTACGGCCGCAAGGGGTCATCTGGGGCAACATAAAGGTCCTTCTCTGCCCGGACACGTGGGTTTGTATAGATTGTATAATACCTCTTAGATTCAGTGCTGCCTCATTATCATGATTTCTAAATGGGCCATCTCAGTGAACCCCCACTCTGCCTGCACGTGTCAGGGATCTGATCTGAACATCTGGCACGTTTGAGCAGAGTCATTTGGTATCCCTCACCAAGTAGGTAATTTCCATTGTAATTCACGATTCTGACTTGAGATAATCCATCAGGTCTAATGAGAGATCTGAGATCAGTGTAAGAGCTCCTATGAGTTGTGCTGGAAGGTTCTGGCATGTCCTCCGGGGTGCAGGGTCACCCTGATCTGTTTCTTGACACTTTGCTCTGTCTATAGATGGCTGTGCTGCAAAGATCCAGGACTCCTTTGCTATCATTGGGCTTCATATAGTTTCTGGCCTACATTCATGCTACTTTGGCTTGGTTCTTTACTGACCATTCTCTGTGCCTTGATGGCCTCTGGGTGGAACTGCAATCTAATCACCCTGGTGGGGCGGATTCAGTCCATGAAAATGGATTAGCAATGAGTTCTGTGTCTTCAAAGTAAAACTACTACACCAAGTGTTAGCACAGATGCTCTCTTGGTCATTACTTTTTTTTTTGCGTTTTAGGGCCTCATGTGTGGCATATGGAAGTTCCAGGCTAGGGGTCAAATTGTAGCTGCAGCTGCTGGCCTACACCACAGCCACAGCAACATAGGATCTGACCCTTGTCTGTGACCTACATCACAGCTCACAGCAATGTTGGATCCTTAACCCAGGGATCGAACCCTCATCCTCATGGATACTAGTCAGGTTTGTTACCACTGAGCCTCCTGGTCATATTTTTATTTATTTATTTTTGGTCATATTTTTAAATGTCCTCTGCTTTTTTCCACTTAATCTATGTTTCTTAACTTTTCAGCTATGTTTACATTTTGCTTTAGGTATGAGAAAATAAATGTGATTTTTTTAAATTTAGAAAGTATGGTTATAACTTATTTTATCAAATGTTGCAGCAGTGGTTCTTAGCTTGGGGTCCACAGAGAGTCCATGCAACTTAGGTGGAAAAATATTATGTCTTTCTTTTCACCAACTGTAACAAAAATTTAGCAATTCCTCTCATTTTGAACATGGGCAACGAGTCACAGCACTATTAGCAGTAGCTGTAATTCTGTCACCAATAGAAATCAGGGATATTTTTATATCTCATTACAGTTGTTGCAGATATGTTGAAATATTGTTTAAGCTTATTACTACTTCAAAATTACAGTAGTTATTCAACTTGCCAGCAGATCTTGTTATTTACTGTGTTAATAAAGATGCACATATATTACTATATGGCAAATTTAGTTGTTTTAGTATTTCTATATGACTGCATTTCAATAAAAATGCAGGTTCCTCTGTAATCCTATATATTTTATTTTCTACATTTAGACCATTATTCCGAGAAGGAATGCAGAGGCTGCCAAAAAGGTCTATGACATTAAAAAAAAAAAAAAAAAAAAAAAGAGGTTCATTAGCTCAGGCTTAGAAGCAGAACAAGGGAACTGGAGTGCATGTGGACCGCCATGGTCCAGGCCCTGGGCTTCCTGTGCATCGTCGTCCTGTCAAAGCCTCCCCTAAAAGCCTACAGGCAAAGTACTGCTATTACTCCCATTTCACAGTCAGGAAAATGAGGCGCAGGAGGTGAAATAACTCAGCTCCTAAGTGGCCAAGGCAGGCAGGATGCCTATGACCGCCTTTGTCCTGCCTTAAGTGCCCCAGATGGGTCCCTAATGAATGTGCTACCTCATGTGTTTGTGTATTCCCAAGCCAGGTGGAAACTGGTTGCCTGGGAGTTTGGTAGGGTGTGTCTGAACTTCCTAACTAGAGTGCAAATGCATCAAGGGCAGGGTCAGGGTCATTTTCCTTTATTTTTTCCCTCCAGAGCCCCCAAAGTCATGGAATTAAAGAATTATATTTCAAACGCTAGGCTGATTAGCAAATATTATGGAATTTGGGGCACTGAAGGCACGCCCCCTACCCCCGACCCCTGGGAGCTATGGCATGTATTTGGCCAATCTGGCCATTCTTGTATTGGGGTCCCCTCCCTAGCATCCACTCCGCCTCTTCCCAGCTCCACTCTTCCATTCCTACCTCTTGGTCCAGAGTCTCTCTGCATCTAAAGGGAGTGAGACATTCTGGTGGTCAGAGCGTGGCAGAGACAAATGCTTCATTACCCAGAGGCCGTGGGTGGACAGTCCTCAAGTGATCACCAAACTCAGGAGGGCGCCCCTTGGAGAACACTTAACTGGGACCTAATTACATTTGCTGGACATCAATCACCAGGGCAATTTCCTGCCTTAAGACATGTGCTCTCCGCGAGAGAAGCCAAAAATGAGGCCGAAAAAGGAAAGAGAAGGCTTTGGATCGAAGGCCAGCCCTGGCCCTTTCTTCACCTGATACACAGCCCCGCCTTGCCAGGGTGTGGACAGAGGCCAATATTTCTTCTCTTCTCTAAATGGCTCCTGTGGGGCGGTAATTGGCGAAGCTGATGCTGGGCCGGTAAAGGCCTGACCCTCTGGGCCAGAGGCTGAGTGTATTTTTTCTGACACCCTCTCAGGCCCTCCTCAAAGATGGCCGATTGCCCCTCAAAGGACCTGACCCAGAGGGCACATCTTCACAAGTGGCCCAGGAATCCCTGTCTTCTCTGAACACGTTCAATTTTAATTTGCTCGATATCATCATCTCCCTTGGATCTGCCATTAAGGGGGATCAGTGGCTGGAGTGATAAAAGGTCAGCTTCCCAGGCTTTTGATGAAGGGCTCTCCTCCGGGTCTGTTTGGCTATGAGCCAACCCCCAGCTGCTTCCCCATCAGCTGACAGGTGCACAGAGGGCACAGACTTGCACTATAAGCAGAAAACACAGACAGCACCTGAGTTCCTCGCCCTGGGCAGGGGCTTGGTCAGGCATCGCTGTAGACAAGGACCTGCTTCTGGGACCTGTGAGCAGGGCTGGGCAACAGGTGGGGAGGCTACCCAGTCAAACAGGAAATGGATTAAACCAAGGGTCCAGCGTAGATCCATGAAGACACTATTGTCATTTTGAATGGGATCATTGTTTTGGGGGGTGGAGGGTGTGGTGCTTAAACTGTCCAAGGTCACAATCTGGAAAACTAGAATATTTAGGAAATCTGTGCCTGAGCAAAATGCAGAAGGCAACGTGAGAGGTCAAGAGCTCAATTCATGTAGGAACTACCCAGGGAGTCAGGTACAAGGCCAGAACAATGCAAATGGGACCCACAGGCCACCCCAGGTTTGGGGTGTCCAAACTTGCTCTGCTCAGATGCTGACCCTGTGGGAAATGGGAAGAGGGGATAGCAGACTTAGACAGAGAGAGTGACCACCTGCCATGCAACTACAATGCCATTGTCCCTTGTAGCTTGAGCAGAATCTGATCCATAGCATGACCTGTGCAGGTAGGAGAGTTTAAGCCAGTGGATAGGAGCATTGATGGTGGACTGACATGAGGGAGTCCCTGGAAAATGCGGGTTTCTTTTCTTTAATTGGCATCTGAGTCTTCAAAACGTAAATGTCTATCCTGGTCTAGACAAAGATCGCTGTCTAGTTTTGTGCTTTTCAGAGTATGCTCCTGCCATTTTGGGTGAGTTGATCCTTCTTTGGGGAAGACCGTCCATGGTACTGCGGGGATTCACCCTTGGCCTCCACTGCCCTTGTCGTGGCACGCCCTCCCCAGCTTGGTGACCACCAAACACACATTTCCAAATGTTCCCCCCAACACACACATACCTAGGGGGGAGGCAGGCTCACCTCTGGTTAATCCAGCTTCTCCTGGCCAACTGGGAAGTTACTGAGCTTCCAGATGTTGGGTTTCTACTCAAGAGCCTGAGGCAGATTCTTGGGATGCTCCACAAATTTCAGCCTCATCAGAGCTGGCCTGTTCCCAGTGGTGGCGTTTCAGGGCAAAGCCCATTTGCATGGGCCAAGAAGAAAGCATGCTTTCAGCATTCTCACTTACTAACATCTATGTTTGAACTGACATTATGAGATCTTTGAAGGCATGAAGAGTGATTTTTTTCATCTTATCTCCCCAGGGAAGGCCTGAGGAATATGACAGTCTAGCTTTGAGAAGGCCAGAGGGATACTCCCAAACAGGATCCCACTCAGCTTTTTCCCATTGCACTCCTCTGCTTGTGCCCCGCCCCAGGAAAAGAAACAAAAAAAATTCCTGATCATTTATTATCTGCCAGAATTTTAAAAAGTCACTGAATAAGAAATGGTTCCTCCCCTGAAAGAAGCCCACAGTCCATGTGGGAGACACACTCATGCGTGTAGAGAGATATTTCTGTGTGGTTTCTTGTGTCCAGAGTCTAATGAGGCCTGAGCAAATCCCCAGGCACCCCGAGCATGGAGTCCGATGAGGCTCACAGCCGAGAAGAATCAGTGAAGATGGAAATGCTAGGGCTCAGACATGGAAAACACTGCCCCTTTCCAGAAAGAGAGAACCCATTGTACGGAAACCTGGTGGCTCCTAAATCTTTACTTGAGATTCATTTCCTCAGAGTGAGGTTGAAGACAAACATAGTGTCTCTCCAATTTACATCACTGAAACCTCACAGTTCTCTCAGAATGTGTCAGACCCAAGAAGGCCAAGCCATAGGCGGGCCAGTCGCTCATGCGTGTGACTAGCAGGTCTTCATCAAACCCTCCAAGTCCCTGTTTCCAAAACTCAGTTTCTAGCAATAGATTGATACTCTGGTGTTACTATTTGCCCTTCCCAGAGACATTAGCATTTAATTTATTTGTTTGTGTTTGTCTTTTTAGAGTCGCACTCACAGTCTGTAGAGGTTCCCAGGTTAGGGGTCGAATCGGAGCTGTAGCTGCCAGCCTATGCCACAGCCACAGCCATGCAGGATCCTAGCTTTGACTTTGACCTGCATCACAGCTCAGAGCAACACCAGATTCTTAACCCACTGAGTGAGGCCAGGGATTTGAACCCTCATCCTCACAGATACTAGTTGGGTTTGTTACTGCTGAGCCATAATGGGAATTCCCATTAGCATTTTAAATGAAAGTATAAGTCACTCACACTATAGCATGAATTAATCCCATCAGCTATTGGTCTAGGATACCAAGAGAGAAGAGGGACTTAAGGATTGCCATAGAGGACCTCAAAAGGATAATGGAACTATGGTAAGGCCATCAAAAGAAGAGACAGAGAAGACAAGTGAAATCTATCTCAAACTTTCTGTGCTTTGACAAAAAGGACAGCAAAAGAGGTACAGCTGGTGAACAGGTCTCATATAGAGGGGGAAGGGAACTGGAAAACTGGCTTTTGTTTTTTGGTTTTGTAGTCATACTATATTATTACCATGGCAATGCCCTCATCACCTAGTCCTTCCTCTCTTCACACTGACAGGTGCCACTCTGATAACAGAGGCACCCCCCAACCTCCCTGCCTTCAGTAGGTGTGGAAGAAATCTCAGGCTGTCTCCACCTCTCCCTGCAGCCAAGCATAGGGGTCACCCTCCTGAGGAATCACTGATTACATCCCTGCACAAAATGAATCAGAAAGGTAACCTTCTAGAATCATTCAGCTCCAGGGGTTGACTCAAATCTATGAATGGTGATGCCAGACTCCCAGGAGGGCCAGAAATACCAGAATCTGGGGGAAGGAAGGAAACGATTTTCAATTTCTTTCATTGGTCAACATTGCTGTAAAATTACCCAAAGCAGGTCCTGGTGCCCTCAAGAGAGCCGATGGCTGAGGAAAGAGCCTGGCCCTTAGCCCTGTTTGCTGAAGCAGCTGTTCCTGCCGGATGGACAGCCCCAGACTGCAGCCAGAGTGTTTAATCTCTTTAGGGGGCAAGCAAGGGCCCCAGTCCAGCCCAGAAAGCATAAAACTAGAAGTTTATCTTTGGCACCTTTCCCCTTTTACTGCACCTTTGTTCTGGTCCAGCATTCACTTCAAGTCTGCCGCTTCTCCCCATTCCCGGAGCTACTCACTTCGATTAGGGTCCTAGCATCTCTTGCCTGCCCCAGCTCCTCTCTCCCTCCTCCTCCCCCTATCCCTCCTCCCCCTATTTCTTCTCCTCATTGGGCTTCCTGCCTCCATTTTCAGCCTCCTTCCAACCCACTCTCCATTCCGCTCTCAGGAAATTTCTAAAGTAAATCCACTCAGGGTATCTCCCTTCTTAAACCTCTCAGAGATTCGGATGTGCCCACAGTGTTTCATGATCCAATCCTGCTTCCCTCCCTGACCTCTGCTCTTACTGCCACCCTTTCCTGCCCGCTCTCTTTCCTCCAACCAGGCTCCACTACTTGCATCTCCCAGCTCTCAAGCTCTCACTCTCTGGGCCTTTGTATCTGTTGTTCCATCTGCCCAGAAACTTCTGCCTGGTTAATATTTATCCTCTAGGATCACCTCCTCCAGGAAGACCTCCTAATACTCCAGGGCTGGTTTAAGTAACATTCTCTCTATCTCCTCTCCTTATACCACAAGCTCTCATAATAACCTTTCCAAGGTAAGTTGTAATTGCCCACATATGAGTCAACGTGTCCTCAGCATCTGGCTTTGACCTTGGCTGGTAGAAGAGGATCAATTAGCATCAAACCATAGCATGAACCCTCAATGGCCCTTGCAGCTCCCTGCTACCCACAGCTTGGAGAACTCAGTTCACTAGGTAAAGGGGAAATGCCCACATTAAATATTGCTGTTATACTGCTAGAAATTGTGTGCAGAGGGAAAACAAACAAGTGATTAAGTAATGGCAGGCAAGTATTTCACTAAGAGTCCTATCCAAATAAAATAACAGGAAAAGTGCCTTTCAGTACTGATTAACCACAGCTGAGAATTAAAGATCATTTGTAACAAATCATTACAGTCAACTGATTAAAAATGAATGAGTGTGTACAGAGAACCATTACTGAATCTAGAGCTGATAAAAAAAAAAAAAAGGACAGTTAAGGCACATTTAACACAAGACTCCCAACCTGTGTATGTGTCGCTGTGTGAAGCTGATTTACCATTTACACCAAGGAGGCACCAGACATGGAAAAGAGCAGGAATCTGAGTGTTTGAGCTCACTCCATGCCTGGCTCTCTCAGATTCATAAAGTTTTTCTAAGCTTCTGCATTGGCTACTGAGAAAGTGTGGACAGTACCATGATAATATCTTACGGTATTAAATTGGATCATATGAAATTGCCCACAGTTGTCTGTATTTGACCTACAGAAATGGCAGTGTTGTATGGTTCAACCTGAATTTTTGTGTGTGAGGGTCAAAATGAAATAATGTAAACTGGAAGATGCTACACATGCCAGGCTCTCTACCGGAAGTATCTCCCAGCACCAGGCAAGACTGTGACAACTGGTTGTGCCATGGTGCTCACCTGGGGCAAATCCCAGGAACAGTGGGCCTCCCTCATTTGCATTAATATTAGGTTGGAGAAAAGGAACGAGGAAGACTAAAAGAGGGAAAAGGATTCCTCCAACTCTCAATCCAGGCCTTCTCTTTCCTCCACAAGGACACGCTGTCCCATCTTTGCTGGTATTTTATTCCAAAGTGTAAGCGTTATTTAACTGTAAGTTTACAGTGGGTTCAGAGGGGGTGCTGTGTGGTGTTCGCTATCCTTGACCACCTCTGGCTCTTAGGGCCAGCCCTGAAAGCTTATCCTCACTACCCTCCTTAAAAGGAAAGCTCTGGAACTAAGTCACGGAATGAAATGAGTTCTCAATAAATATTTAGTGAAATAACTGGGCGAACAAATGGATGAGTTCTCAAAGCCTACCAGGCCTATTGCCTGTCTGTCATCTGGCAGAGCCCTAGCAGATAAAAGCACTCTGTGCTTACATCCCCAAGCCAAGGAATGAACATCACTCTATATCTCCTGTTTTGATGAAAACAATGACAAGCAATTTCTTTGTAATTACAACATGCTTCTACTGAGACAGCTTATTCCTACTTTTAAGGTAACTTCTACATGGCATTTGTCCAAACCCTTTACTTAACCAAATAATCATGTATATTAATCACACACACACACACACACACACACCCTCTTGTGCACGGGTGTGTGATTTTTTAAACTCCCTTTTCCAACTGCATTAATTAAAGACCTCATTGAGAATTAACTTATCTCACCAAATTCTTTCTAATTCTTTTGCCCTCATGTGGGCAGAAATGCACCCTTTCTTCACCTTCACTTTTTCCTAAAGAACTGATATATTCTTACCTTGACCCAAGGCATGTGGCTTCTGCCTGGAACTGGGAGGCATGGCTGAGGGCCAGCTTACTGGGCATGAGCACATGTGATCAGACCAGGCCCTGTGCTTGGGAGGGACCCATCTGTGCTTGACTTACTGCTTTGCCTTTGTCCTTGTGAAATTCTTCACAGCGTTTAGACAAGGAACCCCACATTTTCATTTTGCTCTGGGTCCTGCAGAGTACTTAGCTAGTCTTGGCAGAGATGGACAGGAAACAGAAACACCAGAGGCAGCAAGAGTGATGGTGTAATCCGGGTTTACGGGGCTCCAGGGGAGTCTCAGGAGTGCCTGAGCTGGCCAGAGGGGGCTGTTTAGGAAGCTGGAGAGTGGGGAGCCCGGCTGAAGAGAAGCCTTGTTAGTCGGAGAAACAGGCTCTAGGAAAGGGAGGTTTTGCTAAGGATTCCTACAAGGCTGGAATGATCAGATTCACACTAGTGGATGATAGATTCACACATTTAACACGAAGATAAGAAGTTAGTCCTCCAAGAAAAGGAGACTGTCTTCTAGAGTCAGCAAGCAGCCAGAGGGTAAAACCAATAACTGGGAAAATCTGCCCATTGCGTTAATGTGACACAGACTGGATTATATCATTCATTCATTTATTCATTCCCTCAACAAACATTTACCGAGTAGCTGACGTGCACATACGGCATTAGTTCCTAAGCAATTTCAAAGATGACAGTAATTCAGTCCCCACTCTGGAATCTGCTAATCTATATAGAAGAGAAAGACATGAATGAGATACTATAACAGGGCTAATATTATAAAAGAGGATGCAGTTACCTGCTATGGATGGGGCAAGGGGAGTGGGCAAGGTTGGAGAAGGTCTTAGGACCGGTGTTAAGACTAGACCTTGAATGGTCAGTAGGAGTTCAACAAGGAAAGTGGATAAGAAGAGCATCTGTAGAGAGGGAATAGCATGTAGTACCCAGGAACAAAAAACATCGGGAGGCATTTTGACACTAATGAGAAGTCCAATACAGCAAAGCAGAGGGTGCAAGATGGTGACTAGCAAGACAGGGTGATGAAAAGAATGGTAGGATCCTGGTTGAAAAGGCTTGTGAAAAGCTGAATGTTACTGCAGGTTAATGGGAGAGCTTTGATGTTTCTTAAGCAGAGAAGATCAGTGTGGAGCGGATCTCATTCTGGAGATCAGAGTGGAGAAGATCAGAGTGGAGTGGAGATCTTTTGCTGCAGTGCAGGGATGGATTTGAGTGAAGACTGACAGAAGCAGGCAGGCCAGTTAAAGAATCACCGGTGTTTAAGCAAGAAACAGTAATGTCTAAACTCAGGGAAGAGCAGAGGAAATAGAGAGTGGGGAAGAGATTAGAGAAAGATTTGTCTTAAAGGGAGAATGGATTGTAGTTGATTTGTTGGATAGGATGAAAAAGGAGGAACACGTAAGCCTTCCCAGTTTTCCGATTTCAACATTTGGATGGAAATTGTCATTAACCATGATAGAGAGTAAAGGAAGAGGAAGGTAAGAAAGTGGGTTGAATTTTGGACACGTTAAATTCAAGGGACAGCTGGATATGTCCAATGGTGGTCTGTGCTAGAAATTTGGAAAACATAAGAATATAAGTGCTGGAGTTCCCATTGTGGCTCAGCAGTTAATGAACCCAACTAGCATCCATGAGAACGTGGGTTCAATCCCTGGCCTCGCTCAGTGGGTTAAGGATCTAGCATTGCCATGAGCTGTGGTGTAGGTCGCAGATGCAGCTTGGATCCTACGTTGCTGTGGCTGTGGCATAGGCTGGTGGCTAAGTGCCAATTGGACCCCTAGCCTGGTAACCTTCATATGCTGGACCCTAAAAGGACAAAAGAGAAAAAAAAAAGAATATAGGTGCTTATTGGAGTTAAAGGCATGGACAGAATTACCTACAGAGGATCTGTCCAGTGAGAAGCTCTGGAGAGCACCAATATTTAGGAAGTGGATGGATCAATATGATCCAAAGAAAGAGGCTAAGCAAGAACAAATTATCAGAAAAGTAGAAAGAGAACCGTTGTGGCAGACTGTTTTATTGTTCCCTACTATTTGCTGTCTTTTCTGGAAGACCATTGTCCCTGATCACTAATTGGAAAGAGTGTACTTTTATCTCTTGATGTCAGACTTGGGCCATGTGACTTGATGTAGTGTGTATCACCCTTGGGCACATGAGCAAAGGTGATACACACTACATCCAAGCAGAAATTTTAAGAATCACTGTGCAATTTTGCCATAAGATCCTCTGTTCCTTCCAGCTGGATCCCCAGATGAAGAACAGACAAGGGTCAGAGCCACCTCGAACCCTCAGCTGACATGGATTGTGAGCAGAAAGGAAACCTTTATTGGTATAAACCACTGAGATATGGGCATTATTACTTTAGTGCAACATAGCAAAAGCTGACTGTTACAACCGGTAAAGAACAGTGTCTCAGAAATGAAAGAAACATTTCAAGAAAATGTGAGTGGTTAAGAAGGTCAAAAGTGACAAAGAAGTAATTAGAAATAGCAAGAAGGAAGTTACGGATGATCTTGGTGAGAACAGTGTTAGTGGCATGGTGGGATCTGAAGCCAGATGGCTGTAGATTGATTCCTGAATGGGAGGTGAGGAGGTGGAGATTGTAAGTGTAGATTACTCATTTCATGATGTTGACTGAAGAAAAGGGAAGAGAAAGAGAGAAAGAAAGAGCTTAAGGTGGAAACAGAGTAGGAGGAAAGTTTTATTTAGGACGGAAGAGATTTGAAACTGTTTGCAGACTGAGGAGGAAGGTTTATTGGAAATGGAGAGACTGAAGATGTTAAGTACAGCCAGCCTCCCATAGCCACAGGTTCTGCATCTGTATATTGAACCAATTGCAGATCAAAAGTATTTGGGAAAAAAAATTTCAGAATGTTCCAAAAAGCAAAACTTGAATTTGCTGCTCATCAGCAACTATTTAATGGCATTTACATTGTATTAGATATTAAAAGTAATCCAGAGATGATTTAAAGTATACAGGAGGATGTGCATAGGTTATATGCAAATACTATGCCATTTTATGTAAGGGACTTGATGTTCTGGAACCAATCCCCTGTGCATACTGAGGGACAACTGTATTGACACTATACGCCTGAAAGTATTTGTATCTGTGATTCCCTCATAATATAAAAAAATGTTAATGATGGAGTTCACTGGTAGACTATAGGTTAAGGATTCAGCTTTGTCACTGCCATAGCTTGGGTCACTGCTGTTGCATGGGTTTGATCCTGGCCAGGGAACTTCTGCATACTGTGGATATGGCTTGAGAAGAAAAAAGAGGAAGAAAAAATAATAACAAATATTAATAGTGCTTACCAAATGCCTGACACAGTTTTGAGTGTCTTGCATGTATTAATTTAATCTTCAAGACAACTCTGTGAAGGAGGTACTGTTATTGTCATTCCCATTATATAGATGAGTAAACTGAGGCATGGAGATTTTGCCTAACTTATGTTAATTAACATAGCTAATATGTGTCAGAGCTATGATTCAAACTAAGGCCATCCAGCTCCACGGAGGGGGTGGGTCCTTAACCACCACACTGTATTGTCTCTTAGGGAAATAGAGAAAGATTTTAAGCTATATACTCTGCCTGGAAAGCCACAGAAGGTCATATTCATCATGAATGAGGGTTGGGGCAGAGAAGTATAAAGGGGATGCCCAAGAAGGAGACAGTTCTGGTTTCTTGGAGAGTGGAATTGGAAAGTTATGGGCACCAGCCAATTGGGGTACCATCCTGGTTTTATTATAGGCTCCCTTTGGTCTCTGTCTAAAGATGAGATTTGGGTGGTGAGAAAAGATGAAAAGGAGAAGTAGAGAGAAAATTAGATAAAAGGAAGGCAGGAGAATTGAGAGAAGGGGAGGAGGCCAAGCTCCCTTGTGTGGTGCAGTCATTACTCACTATGTGCCAAGCTCTGTGTTGAGCTGGGGAGACCAAGAGGAAGGTCCAGCCCTTTCTCCGAGGAGTTCCCCAAGATAATGGGAGAACAGACATAAGAGTCTTCTCTGACTCTGAGGTGAAGCTTTAGCAAAAGGCTAAAGAAAAGTGGGCCACAGAGAGACAGAATCTCCCAGCAGAGATTCCACTAAGTGGGAAGCAGAATTGCCAGGCATCTCTCATCCTAAGGATGCCCCCTCCTTTCACTGGCTCTTTGTGAAGATCAGGGCACAGCTGGCTAATGGCATGTGGAACTCCCCTCCAACCTGGTCTAAAGGCAGAAAGGCCATGAGGGCAGAATTTCTTTCAGAGTTCAAAGTTGGAGAAATCTAAAATGGTAGCCCACATCTAAGTCCCCCAGCTCAGCGTGCCTTTTAGGAGGCATTTCAAAGTGTGAGTGGCCTTTCATCACTGTTGAGTCTGCAGGACGTGTTGTGAGTTGTCAGGTCGCCCCGCATCCCCTCAGTGTGTGGGGGATGCTCTGAGCCGGTGAGGATTCCTTTGGACTCTTGGGAAGTCTGAACATTTCCCTGCATAATTGCACACAGGGACACAAGTGAATTTCCCAAGATGTCAGTGCGAGCAGGTGGGCAGAGCTCACCTCATGTCAACCAGAGCCTGTTTTATTCCAGGATGAAGTGTGTTGCTGAGCTGGACTGAAATGAATAATTGGTTCTATTCTGCAAAGAGTTTGCCCCTTCCTTCCTTCCTTCTTTTGCGCTTTACTTTGTCTTCCTAGCTCTTCCCCTGACTCTGTTTAAGAGCAACTGCTGTCCAAACAGACATACCATAAATATTAACCGTCTTATGTGTGCTAGGGGATCTCTGTGTCCCAGGCAAGCCAGCTTGCCTCCTACAAAATCTACATAGCAGAGTCCTGACCCCAGGGCACCAGATGCAGCCCATGTGAGCGTCTCTGATACTGGCATCTCCTACCCAGTGTCCTCCTTATCACACTGACACTTCCCACCTGTTTTGTGTTGAAGTCACTTGTCCCTGAATTTATTTTGTATGGGACTGTAGCCATCCTCTCTGAGAGAGTCTACAATTCTGCCAACCCCTTACCTACAAACTTGAACCTAGATAGCCTTTACCTCTCCTTAATTAGGCTAGCTCACTCTGCTCATCCCTGTGTGCCTTGAAGTGGAAAGGATGAAGTAGGAATTAGTGGTAAGGAAAGAACTTCAGAGAACATGTAATTGGGGCTGGCACTTGAAGGGCGAGCAGCATACTCTTTGACATTCAGACAAAGGAATTGTGAATGCTCTTGGCAGAAGGAACAGAAGGTGTGCAAAGGCACCAACATGTGACAGGACAGAGTGAACTCAGGGAAAGTTGCAGTTAGGGAGGATTATAATACACACCTATGTGTGGAGCATGGCAGCTACAAATGACAACTTTGAGGCATATTGTAAAGAGCATTGACTGTCCTGCTAAGAAATCTGGACATGAGCTTGGCTATATAGACAATGGAGGTCCACTTAGGGAATCTAACACGATTGGATTTGGTTACAGAAATCTTCAGGTGGCTGCATGAGAGGTGGATCCAGGCAGGAAAGACCCAAGGCAGAGAGACCTGGTGGGAAGCCTCTGCAGCCCCACCAGGGTGAGACCACAGCCAGGCTCTCAGTGTTGACCTCCACAGAGGACCAGGCAGACCATGAAACAGGCAGGATTAAGGCAGACTCTTGCACAGGGACTCTCAGCCCTTCTGCAGGGAGCCATCTCATATCCTCCATGGGTTACAGTCTCAGAACCTTGTCTTTCCTCCCCTCTTTTTTGAAAAAAAAAAAAAAAAAAAAAAAAGATAACTTTTCTGAAAAGGAAGCCTAGAGACCTTTGCTCGGGATGAAGGCTGACTATGTGGAGTAAGGTCTGTCTGTCCTGCTGCCATTCCACTTAGTAGCAGCAAGAAGCACCTCTATGAATTTCTTCCAAATACTGCACACTCACCGGCCAGAATGGCCATCATCAAAAAGTCTGCAAACAATAAATGTGGAGAAAAAGGAACCGTATTACACTGTTGGTGGGAATGTAAATTGGTGCAACCACTGTGGAAAACAGTTTCCTCAAAAAACTAAAAATAGAACTACCATTTGATCAGCAATCCCACTCCTGGGCATCTATCCAGAGAAAACCATGACTCAAAAAGACACATGTACTCCAATGTTCATTGCAGCACTATTTTCAATAGCCAAGACATAGAAACAACCTAAATGTCCATCGACAGAGGAGTGGATCAAGAAGATGTGATACATATACACAATGGAATATTACTCAGCCCTTAAAAGGAAAGAAATAATGGCATTTGCAGAACCATGGATGAACCTAGAAATGATCATGCTAAGTGAGATCAGTCAGACAATGAAACACCAACATCAAATGCTATCACTGACATGTGGAATCTAAAAAAAAGGACACAATGGAGTTCCCATGGTGGCGCAGTGGCTAAGGAATCCGACTAGGAACCATGAGGTTGCGGGTTCGATCCCCGCCCTTGCTCAGTGGGTTAACGATCCAGCATTGCTGTGAGCTGTGGTGTAGGTCAAAGACTCGGCTCAGATCCTGCACTGCTGTGGCTCTGGCGTAGGCCAGCGGCTATAGCTGCAATTCGACCCCTAGCCTGGGAACCTCCATATGCTGCAGGAACAGCCCAAGAAATGGCAAAAAGACAAAAAAAAAAAAAAAAAAAAAAAAAAAAAAAAAAAAAAAAAAAAAAACACAATTAACTTCAGAACAGATACTGACTCACAGACTTTGCAAAACTTAATGGTTTCCAAATGAGACAGGGTTGGGGGGTGGGGGGATGCACCGAGGGTTTGGGACAGACATGCTATAAAATTTGGTTGTGATGATTGTTATACACCTATAAATGTAACAAAATTCATTAAGTATTAAAAAAATACCACACACATTTTACTGATTTGCTGATGCCCTGAGCATATCATAAGAAATGCACCTGCATCAAGAAGATACTGAACTCAAGACTATTTTTCTCTTTTGTCAATCTCTCTCCCTATTCCTGCCTCTCTGCTTTCTCTCTTCTCTCCCTTTCATCTAAGACCAGATTGTGTGTTCTTTTCCTCCCTTATGAGGCACTCCTCCTGCTGGTTACCTGCCAGAACCTCTCCCACCAGTTTTATTCTAAGCTAAAAAAAATTTTTTTTTAAATCTGAGATGGACAGGGAGCCTCTTCACGAGGGAGTACTTGATGCTGAAGGTTAGGACACATGAGGCTAATGAACTACAGAATATTGGTTACATCTCACTTGATTACACTCAGAAAATGTAAAACCATCTTTTAGTCATGACTGGTCATTTATCTGCTGAAATGTTCACCGCCGACACCCCCACTCACATTTATCTCTCCTTTCAGTTTCCAGTCAAGGTTTCTAGAAATTAGTGATTCATCACCAAATACAACAACCACCATGGGATCTGCCAAACCAGGAAAAATCACCTGGTCCCTATGCCAAGGTGCTGTCTCAGGTTGGTAATATCTTCATGCAGCTGGGTGCATCTGGGACACAATATCTGGGCACATGCCAGAACAGCACCCTCACTCGATTGTGTGTATCTGGACCAAGGATAGATGAGACCACAGCTCTCCAGATGGACCTCCCAGATCCCACTAAGCTTGTGATTTGGAGGGGAATATGGACGTCCACTCAAAGTCGGCTTTGGGCTTATAGGCACATAAAGCTCATTCATTTGGCTGAAAGGAGGAAGTCTTACTCTTCCTGAGCCATCACTCAAGACAGCACCACTCACATGTGAAAAGTTAGGGGTCAAACTTTGCTGTTATGTCTGGAGCTCTGATACCAGTCATTCTACAGTAACAATGTATTAACGAGGACGTAAAAGACTTCTAGTTAAACATGTTGGATTAAACATACATAATTAGTTCCTACAAATTTTACCATAGTAGGCAGAATTCTTAGATGGCTCCCAAGATTTCCAACCCCTTGGTATACATGCCATGCATAATCTCTGGGATCATGCCTGTGAGACTTTATTCCTGTAACTAGGTGTGTTATATGGCAGTTAACTTTAAGATAGGGACATTTTCTAGATGAGCCTGTCCCAAGAACATGAGCCCTCTAAAAGCAGTTCACTAGTTCCTACTGTGGTGCAGTGGGTTTAGAATCTGACTGCCATGGCTCAGGTCTCTGCAGAGGCGTGGGTCAGTCTCCAGCCCGACGCAGCGGGTTAAGGATCTGGCTTTGAATCCAGCTTGGGTTCAATCCCTTGCCCAGGAACCTCCATATGCTGTTAGTGCAGTTATTAAAAAATTTTTTAAAAGGGAGTTCATGTTGTGGTTTAATGGAAACAAACCCGACCAGTATCCCTGAGTATGTGGGTTCCAACCCTGGCCTCACTCAGTGGATTAAGGTTTCCGGTGTTGCCATGAGCTGTGGTGTAGGTCACAGACATGGCTCGGATCTGGCACTGTTGTGGCTATAGTGTAGGCCAGCAGCTGCAGCTCTGATTCAACCCCTAGCCTGGGAGCTTCCATACGCCACAAGTGCAGCCCTAAAAACAAAAATAAAAAGTCTGTTCTTATAAAAAGTGAAAATAAAATAAAAGCAGAGTTTGCTTTTTTGAGGGGGGTGGTGGGGGAGCTGATTACAGAAAGGGATGTCAGATTTGAATCACAAGAGGAATCAGTGCAAGTGAAAGTGCCCATTGCTGAATTGGAGGAGGCCACAAGCCAAGGACAGGAGACTGGTCAGCAACCAACTAGACAATGGAGACCTCAGCCCTATGACTGCAAGGAAATGAGTTCTGCCAACAACATGAAATCACTTCAAAGTTCATCTTTTCCTAGTTAAGTTTCCAGAGTAGGATGAAGCTGGCCAACATCTCTATTTCAGCATTGTGGGATTCTGGACCAAGGATCTAACCAAAATATGCTGAAATCCTGAACCACAAAATCTATGAGATAATAAATTTGTGTTTTCAGCTGCTACATGTGTGGTAGTTTGTTATACAGCAACAGAAAACTAATACATTCTCTAAAAGGAGTAAAGATTTAAACTCATAAAGGAGGCATTTACAGCAAAATGACCAACAAATTTTGAAAGATAGGAAGCAGGTGGACCTAGTCACCAATTTAAGGGAAGCCAAAATGTAGTGATCTGATTTGAAACTCTAGGACTCAGAAACTAGATATGCAGCTGCCTCTGAAAATTGGTGTACAAGTGGCACTGCAAACAGGAAGACTGAGTGAAAGTCTGGTAAGGAGATAATAGGACCCTCACCTCCCAGACTATTTCTCCTCCCCCACTCAGCCAAACAACATCCCTACCTTCAAGTCTATGAAAGCAAGAGGTTTACTCTCTGGAGACATGGAACCAGATAGGCTGTGGAGCTGACACTAGTCACAGCTGAAAGCAGGACTATTAAGTGAAACTCCTATACTGAGCCATGAGACTGTCCCTGCTCCTTAGTTCTTTCCCATTCTCAGTTAAGCATGCATTACTATAACCCCCTGAAAATGATACTGGAAATATGTTCCATGGAGGAATGAAATGTCTATCAATTAGTTACTTGGACTACAGCTGACTACTCTACTAATTACTCTATAGTCACGTAGGCACCCGCCCCACAGTATGTGTGCACATGTGTATGTGCATGCATACAGTATCTAATAAGCTTTCTAGTGGCTCATTTGTATTTCAGATATGAATAGACAGAAGAAAAAATTACCAGAAATTTGAGGAAAGACTCTAGTCTAGAAAAATAAAAACAAAGAAGAAAATGAGATTCAGATGGAACAGAAAATGCAGTGAGTCAAAAAAAAATTGAGAAAACAATAGATCATTCATGAAACAACTAAATAGAATCCTATCTTCAATGAGACACTCAGAAAATGAGAAAAAGCTCATGTATATTAAAGATTAAGAAAACGGAAAAAATTTTTAAATCAACAGAATGTGCAAAATATACAAGTGAGGCAATCTCCTAAAAAATGGTACACAAAGATAGAAAGCAGAAAAGAAAATTAGGTGATTCATTCCTGGAGGTCCAACTTCCAACTAACAGGAGTCGGACAAAAAGAGAACAAAGAAAATAGAGGAGTGAAAATTATCAAAGAAATATATAAGAAAAATTTCTTCATTTGAGAGATGTGACTTTCCAGATTGAAAGGACTTTCCAGATTGAAAGTGCATAGCGCAACTAATGAAAATAAGAACCAGATAAAGGCATACTGTCATAAAACTTCAGACTAGAGATAAAGAGGTCTTAAGATCTCTTTTAAAAGTCTCCAGAGCAAAAGGTAAGTGACATGTGAAAATATCAGCAATCAGAATGATATCAGCTTTCTAAGAGCAAAACTAGATTCTGAAAGATAATGGAGTAGTTCTAATTTTGTGTGAAAATAATTCTCAACCTAAAGTTTTACATCCAGCCAAACTACTAATCGAGTGTGAGGGAGGAATCAATGCATTTTCAGAGGTCTAAGTTCTCAGTCTCAATTTACCTCTAAGGCACCATTTCTTAGGAAGGTAGTAGAGGATGTATCCTCCCCCCTCCCACCCCAAAAAAAGGAGTAAGCCAAAGCAAAAAAAAAAAAAGAAAAAGAAGAAGAAGGAAGATGTTGCCTTGGGTGTAGGAAACAGAGGATCTCACAGAGGGGAGAAGAAAAAAAAATTCCTAGGATTCAAGTGGAGCAAGGTCCATGAGGACTGGTGTGTCAGAGACCTGGAGAGCCACCAGTTGACTGGGCAGGAAGACTGAAGACTCTGGGAGGAGTGTCTCCCAGGAAAAAACAGAAATGGCACTTTGCTTAATGTGCCTGGATATTTTTATGTCTTATAGATACGTCAAAGAGTTTGCTAAGAATTGTAATAAGTCACAGAGATGAAAAATTGAACTCACAGGACAACCAAGAAGTATACAAGAGATTAGTTGTGATAATTGTACCCTACACGGCTGTGCTGTGAATAGTATTTCCAGAGCAAAATAACGTAAATACTAAATACTGATTTAAATAACAACTGTGATAAACTACATTGTAAGGATGGCTTGAGGACATGTCTGTGTGTGTGAGTGAGCATCCTATGTGTTTAAATCCTTTTTTTTTTTTGTCTTTTCAGGATCACATCCATAGCATATGGATGTTCCCAGCTAGGGGTCAAATCAGAGCTGCACCCTCCAGCCTACACCACACCCATAGCCATGCCATATCCGAGCCATGTCTGTGACCTACACCACAGCTCACAATGGTGCTGGATCCTTAACCCACTGAGCAAGGCTAGGAATCGAACCCATGTCCTCATGGATACTAGTTGGGTTTGTTAACCACTGAGCCACGACGGGAACTCCCTACAAGAGCTAAATCTTTAACTTCCACAGGAATAAATCAATGTGTGATTTTAAAATTTTTAAATAAAAAAGCAATCTTGAGAAATAGTAATCTAAATGTGTGACCTAAATTTATTTAGGTAAATACAAAAATAAATGGCTAAAAGTAGTTCCCTCTGGGAGGGAAAAAATACTCAAGAAATTGCTTTTTTTTTTTTTTTTCATGATGAGTCTTATAGTATTGTTTGAGTTTTTAAACTCTATGTCAACAATCAGGCCATAGAAAACCTACTTTAATTTACATAAGAATACTCCCCTTTGACCCCATGGTGGGGGAGAGAGGTGAGAAGGGATTATTTCTGATAACTTTGGCCTGGCTTGAAAGCCAAGTTTTTGTATGTGAGCATTTACTCCTGGTTCTCTGTACTATGGCAAGTTTCAGATTGCAAAGCCCATCTGTCTAGTATTGAGACACAACTATAACCATGCCTATTATGCATGTGGTGCTATTGCATCTACACAACCACTGCATGCACATTACCTTGTTTCGTCCTAGTAGCAATCTTGTGAAGTAGTCAGGGCTGGGAAGAGTATACAGACAAGCTAACTGGAATTCAGAGAGGTTGGGTGACTTATCCATGGTCACACAGCCTATATTCCAAAGCAGTTGTTGCTCTATGCACCTACTGAAGCCACTGATCTAGAGCAAGGGGAAACATGGCATAGTTTTGGAATAAGTCATTTATCTGTGGTCCATTGTCTATTTGGGGCTCCTAATTTGGGGACGTTGAGTCATTCTGTTTTTTATTTTCCCTGTGTTTCCACCAAGCCAGTTCCTACATTTTTCTTCCCCTTCCTGAATTGCTCTTATTCAGTTGCTTGGATCTCATTCCTGGCTCTTTCTTTATGCCTCCAGACTTAATTCTTGGCTTCAAGAATTGAAACATTTGCAACATTGAAAGTGATCAGATACATTATGATCATGGTGCTACATTTGGGGTTAAAGGTAACCACCATAGTTTTTGAGGCTTGGAATCTAAATTACAATTGGAGACCATTTGATCAAAACCACAAGGCACCCAGCCCATCATATGTTATCCCCTCACCTCTCAGCTCATCTAGAGGTTCGGTCTTCCACATACACAGTGGTCTTGCTGCATTGAACAGACCCCAAAAGATGGGTTTCTCGTGGCCTTTCAATCTTTTGATCTATTCCTCAAATACACACTCAGTTTGAGGCTAAAGAAATGGTGAAAAAAAATGAGATGGGGAAAGTGGCAGAGGTAGAAGGAGGATGCTACATTCAAGATACTTGCATTTGCTCACCGTCAATGTCTGCTGAGTGATAAGGTGGATAGAGAGGTGCCCATTTAAGCCACTGATATTTTCCCACCCTTAGGTTCCTTGGAGGGCTCTTGATCCTGCTTTGTGTTTGAGGTAGATAGGATCACAGCATCTAGTGTCATGGCTGCAGGCATAATTCCAACATCTGAGAACATTTTCCTCTCAGATATTTAATTTCCCCTTCCAGCCGTTTTACCACTGGGGCCCTAAACATACTTCACAACTCTATCCACCACATCATCTTAGCCTCTTTTGCAAGTCTTTTAATATCCATTGGAAAATAATACTGTCTTTGATTCTCACGCAAACCCTTAAAACTTCTTCCCTTGTTTCTAATTAGCATTATTTCTGTGGTAATTAAGACAAGAGCAGTTCCTCAGTTCTGCAGCTTTTTCAATTTAGAGAGAAAGAAAAATACAACATTAATGTACAGTGGGGCTAAGAATGACTCTATTAGCTGACTTGACTGTATTTTAAATAATTTCAGCATCTTAGTGTGTGTGTGCACACACATATGCACATATCTATATACACACATATACAAGATTTCACACACATACACAGATATGTTATGCACACATGTACACATACTTGCTTGTGTGCATATACACACATATACACTCAAGAACCCATTTCTGAAAGAAACAAGATTCAAAATGCACTAATGGAGATATTGTCATTCTGTGGGCAGAATAAATGCGTCATCTTAAAGACTGAGCATCCCACAAAATGCCCTCAATGAATGAAGTGCTGATGAAAGATGGCCAGGGAGAGGCTGCCTCCCTTCTCTCATTGGACGGCTGGAAATGGGCACATTTCCTCTCTGGTCCAACACCCAGGAACTTGGCATTTTCAATACTCTCCAAAGGCCCTCTGCATCTGCTCACCCAGCATTAGCTTTTGCTCTTGCTTAGCAGGGAGGGCAGTTGAAGCTCTGCATTGCCAGACAAAATCTAGTGTAGGCTGAGCCCAAGAACTAACAGGGCTGAATTTCTATTTTAGAAATGGTACTCTGAAATGTATCTACACTCTGGGTGTGTGCATGGATGCACAAACACATGCTCATATGTCCTTCTAGGGGATTAACAAAAAGGTGTTCTGCATCTCAAAAAGTTGTACCCTCTCTGTGTTTATGGCTTTTTATTATCAAGGCATATTTTGAGGCTGGTGCTCATCAGAGTTTAGGTAAAAATCTCTGGCAGTTGTATAAGTGTCTGCGTGTGTATGTGTGTGTTTCAGGGAATTGACAGATACTATAGGACTTTATTTGTTTGGAAATTGTAATTATTTCAGGCAATTTCATCACTATTTCTCCCATAGCTACTTTGTCCTTTTCCAAGCTGAACTGTGCTTGCCAAGAGCTGGAGCTCTGCATTGTTTGATGGGTAAGGCTGTGGGCTTGGCCCATGGGGGCAATGGACCTGCTAAGGACTGGCTCTAACTCCATATGTTTCTGCCCACTACCACCCCCCTCCCAACATGTTCATATCTGGGGAGGTTGTGCTGGGAGAAGGATGCTTCGCTTTGCATTGGTTACTTTCTTTCATGGTGAAGTGCAAGATTTTCCCATTCCCATGCCTGTCAAATCACAAAGTCATTGGGAGTTGGAATTGATTGGGCCTAAGGGGTCATCTTATTCAGCCTTCTCATTTTATAAATAAAGAATCTGAGGCATGGAGTGAAAGGTTATCCCAAGGTCATACAGAAGCTGAGCATGGCCAGGGCTAGAACACAGGTCTCCTTACTCTGAAGCTAGTGCTCCATCCACCTCATATTAATTTAATTTCTTTAATTAAGCAACTATTATTAAATTCCTAGTATGAATCAAGCATCACACTAGGTGCTGCCAAGTACAAAGGAGCCACCCAGCCAAAGTCATAGCAGATATCAAATGAGACAACATAGGTGGGAAGCTGACACAGTGCCTGGCCCAGAGGAGGTATTTCATGGGTCCCAGCCTCCTTTCCCTTTGTCCCTCCTTTTCCTACCAATATACCTAGAAATGGGAAAATACCAGATATTTGAATAGGTCAAATTCATGCAGGTCTTGGGAGAGGAGCTGATGGGCAACTCTTAGTTCTATGATAAAACCTCCTAGGCCAGGTTCCTGCCTGGAAGAACTCCCTAGGTGTCCTATAAAGGCATCAGTGCCTCATGCTGCCCTCTATCCCAGGGTGCTGGGTGAACACATGGCTCACCCATAGGTCTGACTCAGAAGTACATTAGTGCTGACTCACTGACACCTACAGAGAAGAAAAATCCATCTCCTCAGGTTTGGGCTGGAAATGGAGACATTCACAAGATGCAAAAACCAGCTCTATTGAGGGAAGGATCATTGAAACACACTATGGGCTGGTCTGGGGAAAATATTGTCAAGGCTGTTTTTAGCTTAGAACCCATGTTACTCTGTTCATTTCCTGACGTCACAGCAGGACTCTCACATGCCAGAGATTTAAAAATCTCCTGGCTTTGCTCTTATCCAGAAGACCAGAGACAAATAAATATGAAAAGTCTGAAGTAGCTCAGCCAAAGCATCCCTGATTCCAGCCTTGAATGATAGGGTTCGACTAGAAGGTTCCTGCCCGCCCTAAGGCTGTGTGCCTCTAAGGCCATCACAACCACCAAGCTGCTAGCTTTATATGCATCTATTATGCATTGACTTGAAACTTCTGCACACTCTATTTGAAGCAAGATCTATAGATTCAGATACCTTTCTCCACCCTGGTCACCCACAAGAGAAGAGTGATGTAAAAAGATGTCAAAATACATGTATCTATTTGGAGACTAACCAGGACTGTATCTAGAGTTTCTGGGGCCCCTTTGCAAGTACATTTCTGCTGTTGGCATGTGTTGAGATCCAGAGCCACCCTTCAGGTAGGCTCCCTGGCCACAGTGGCCACCATCCTGAGGCTTTATCCTCAGGCTCTCACCCTTTGATTCTTTTCTGCCTTCTTATGGGAGGGCCAATGATCTGCCACACTAAGCTGAATACACCTGGATCAGGGCTAGGTAGCTTTAGTCACAGAAAACCAGCAAAAAATAATTCCCAAGGAAGTGGACACCAGTGGACAAAGCACTGATATAGGCTTTGTGCAGCCTGGTACAGGGCGAAGCTGCATCTCAGCACACACCTTTTCTTTTTTCTAAAGATACCTTGTACCACTTACAGACATAGAGAAGGGACTTGTGGTTGCCAAGGCGGAAGAGGGAGAGAATGGAATGGACAGGGAGTTTGGGCTTAGTAGATGCAAACTATTACATTCAGAATGGATAAACAATGAGGTCCTACTGTATAGCACAGAGAACTCTATCCAATCCCTTGGGATAGAACATGATGGAAGATAGTATGAGAAAAGAAATGTATATAAATATATGACTGGCTCACATGGCTGTGCAGCAGAAATTGGCACAACACTGTAAATCAACTATACTTTATTACAAAAATTTTAAAAAAGAAAAAGCTAGGGAGTTCCTGTTGTGGCACAGCAAAAACAAATCCACCTACTACCTATGAGGATGTAGGTTCAATCCTTGGCCCCACTCAGTGGGTTAAGGATCTGGCATTGCGATGAGCTGTGTTACACATGCAGCTCAGATCTGGCATTCCTGTGGCTGTGGCACAGGCCGGCAACTATAGCTTTGATTGGACCCCTAGACTAGGAACTTCCATATGCTGTGGGTGTGTCATTAAAAAAAAAGGAGCAATAAATAAATAAAATAAAATAAAGCTACCATGTACCTAAACACAAAAACTGGGCCTTTTCTAGCAAGACTTCTGGGCACAAACTGTCCTCACACCAGCCAGCCTCCCTTAGCCAAAAAGTCTGCTGGGGCAGCCTAGGGGTCCCCACAACCAGGATGACTTCAGTTGTCCTCTCGTTGTGTTTACACGTCTCTGTTGGCCTCAAGAGGGAGGCACTGACACACTTGTTTCTTCACTCAGTTCTCTGCCTGTGGCAGAAAGACTCCAAAAAGGCCCTCAGTTACCCTTGCCTCACAAAATCACACCCCTGTGCAATCCCCTCACCTTGAGCATGGGCAGAATCTGTGACTTGCTTCTAAATAACAAAATATGGCAAAAGCGATGGGCTGTCACTCCCATGATAATGTTACCATAAGACTAAAATTCTCTTCTTGGCAGACTCCCTCCCTCGCTCTTTTTTGTTGGACCAGGCAGCCTTGTTGGGAAGGCTCATGAGACAAGGAACTGAGGATGGTCCCTCAGCAACAATCACCAGGAATTGAGGTTAGTTTTCAGCAGGCTGTTATAGAGAAATGGAGGCCCCCTATCCAAGAGCCCAGAATTCTGCTAACAAGCATGTGAGATTGGAAGCAGACTGAGCCTTGAGAATACACTGCAGCCTTGGTTGGCATCGTGATTGCACCTTTAAGATCAGACCTGGAGCTGAAGACCCATCTCAGCATGACCCTCAGAAACCAGGAGATAATATGTGTTGTTTTAAGCCACTAAGTTTATAGTAATACTACTCACAGAAATAGAGAACAAAGACAGTCTTCTCTCTTGGAAGCACCCGCCAATATCACCCTCCAGTGTTTGAAAGAGAGACTTTTTAGATTCAACAACTGTAAGGAAGACAGTAACAGGGAGCATTTCCTGCAGCCTCGCTTGGATGCAGAGGTCTCCCTCTCCAGCACCTTAGACAGTTCACCATCCAGCCCCAACCTGAACTCTGAACTACTGGGAAGCTCAGTGTCTTACAAGATAATCATTCTATTTATGCACAGCTCTTCCTTTCTTTTTCATAATTATTTTATATTTATGCAACACTAATTCTGTGCTTTTTACTATGCTCTCATCTATATACTTCCCTTAACTTATTCCTTATAATAATTCTATTGTTGATAGTATTATTACCTACTTTGTAAATACTGGGAAATGGAAAGCTCAGAGAAGCCAAGCATCTTACCCAGGACCAACAAGCATCAGGCAGACTTTGACCCAAGTCTATCTAACTCCAAGTCCATATTCTGAACCACTACGGTGTACTGTTTGAATCTTGTTGGAAATCTCTTCATTATGCTAAACCAAACAGTTCCTTCTTCGGATATCCATTCATTGATCTCTTGGGAGATTTACAAGATAGAAATTGAATTTCTCTTCCACAGGAAAAAATTTTTAAATAGCTAAAGATAGTTATCATGTATCCCTTTTTTCTTCTTTGGAGTTTTTGGTTTTTCTAAAGTATGCTCTTTAAAAATGTATTATGAAAAAGGATGAACAGGTGGAGCACAGAGGAAATTTAGGGCAGTGAAACTACTCTATACGATACTATAATGGTGGCTACATGTCATTATACATTTGTCTAAGCCTATAGGATGTATAAAACAATGAACGGAACCCCAATGTAAACTATGGTGATAATGATGTGTCAGTGTTTTTTCAGCATCGTAAGAGAGCTACCAGTCTGGTGAGAAGGGCTATGCATGTGTGAAGCCATGGGGTATATGGGAAATTTCTGTAGCTTCCTCTTAATTTTGTTGTGAACCTCAAACTTCCCTAAAAAATAAAGCCTATTTTTAAAAAAAATTTTTTTCTCACTCTCCTCCCACCCCCTCACCCCCATAAAACCCTTCAATGGAGAATGGGGGAAAAATTGCTTAGGGGCAATGGAGTTTTATTTGGAATGATGCAAATATTTTGGAATTAGATAAAGTTGGCAGTAGCTCACCATTGTAATTGTTCTAAATACCACTGACTTTTTGACTTTAAAATGGTTAATTTTATGTTATGTGAATTTCACCTAAATTTTTTAAAATAAATAAAATGTATATTGGATATTTTAACCATAGAAAATGGTATAAAAATTAACATAGGCATCCCCATTGTGGCTCAGTGGGCTACGGACCCAACTAGTATCCAGGAGGCTGTGGGTTTGATCCCTGGCCTCACTCAGTGGGTTAAGGATCTGGCATTGCTGTGAACTGTGGTGTTGGCTGGCAGCTACAGCTCTGATTCAGCCCCTAGCCTGGGAACTTTCATATGATGCAGGTGTGTCCCCAAAAAGAGAGAAAAAAAAAGATTAAAATAACATAGACCCATACACCCAACATCCAGTTTACACATGGAAGTAAGGCTCCTTCACTTTCCTTATGTACTGCCTTGCCTTCCTTTTCCACTGAGAAGTAAGCACTATTCTGAATGTAGCAATATCCACTGCCATGTATTTCTGCTTCGTATGTATCTATCCCTGAACAATAGATACTATTATCATGAGCATTTTTAAATATAAATAAATGTTCTTATAGTGTAGCTATTCATTTCCAACTTCCTTTTTCCATTCTAATTATGCTTGTGAGATTCATGAAAATATCATATTTTCTTTAGCCATTCTCCTATTGATGGACAGTTAGGTTATTTCTGTTCTTAGCCATCACAAGCAATTCTGCTAGGAAAGTTCTTATCTGTGGCTTTTTGTGCAAAGGAGCAAGAACTTTTCTAGGCTGTATATCTAGGAGTCCCTTTAGTTCCATCCGCTATTGCCAAGTGACTCTCATAACAAGGTTTTGAGATGCCTCACCATTGAGATTCACTCCCTGGAGAAGCTTGGTTCCTTAGGGAACTCTTCTCTAGGACAATGAGATGTTTGCTTCCTTTATCTTGGACAGAATAAATCTACCAGTGGTCTGAAATTGCAGGAAATGTCTCAGAAGCTTTCTGTACTATAATCTGCTATTGATATTTTCGCTATACAGTAATCCCTAGATATTTTTTCCACATGAATTACTCTTAAATCAAGTATCACCTGTTTGTACCTGCACAGCTGATTTTTTTTAAATCTAAGTACAGGATTTTAATTCTATCCCTATTGAATTTCTCCTTGTTAGTTTTAGTATCCCTGTAGTGTGTAGATAGAATTTGAGTCCTATTTCTGCTCTTTCATCCATAAATTCGATAAGCATGATTTCTGCATCTTTATCTAAGTCCTTGGTAAAATAGAGAAGATGAAGCCAAAGATGAAAAACCTTCAATATACTAGAAGATGTTTCCACAGTGCTGATATGATCCACTGCCTGGACATGGCTGGCCAACTCACTGTGATGCAAGCTAAAGGTATTAACGCAGTCCTCAGTTTCCCATTCGGTCCCCAAGATTACCAAGGAAACTTTGTCCAGAACCTTGCCATCTACAGTATTTGGCTGACTTATGTATCTTGCCATGTGGAAATAGAATTCCACTTAATATACATTGTTCTCAGTGAACCTAAGCTAACTTCTAGTGATTTTTACCTCCCCTCTAAGACTTCATAGACAATTTGAATAGTAGTTAATCTTAGAATTTCTATGGTAATTAGTATCACATTCACCAGACTATACAATCTAACACCCTCTTTCTTTCATGAAAATCCAGCTTTTTCTCATCTCTAGTCTTCTGGTTTCATCCCTCAATCATTTCTAAATGGTGGTTTTATGAGCATTTATAAAAGTTTCTTCAAAATCCCGGCATGAAATATGTTAGGTTTGGAAACTTTTAAAGCCTCCAGGTGATCACTTACTTTTTGTTTGTTCAGCTTGAGTTTCAAGATTATTTTTACAATATTGATTCTACTCTCTTTTGCTGAAAGATCTTGCCTCTTCGGTAAAGAAACAAAATACTGGAGTGGTTCTCCTTTTCTCCTCTCATCTTTAACCTTGCACCAAGTTCCTTAAGCAATGAGCCTGTCTTTTTAATTCTGAGCATAGCTACTAAAAGCTGTTGTGTTGTCCCTGGCATTTTTCTGAAGCCTCTGCTCATTCTGAGCTTTAGCCTTCCTGGCAGTATTCTTACAGGCTTGGGATTTGTCTTTGTCCTTGGTTCCATGCTTCTTCTTTCTTTTTTTGTACATGACCTTTTAATAGATGTCAATCAAAGAGCTTTCTGGGCAACCTCACTCTCACTTCCAGGTACCACCTCATTCTTTCCCTCTTGCCTCAGAAACAATATTATTGCTTGTTCACTTCTAGAGAGGAAGAAGGGGGCCTACAGACAAACAGGAAGCAGCAAAATCATCACCTTATATAAATCTCCTTCCATACCAGCCCCAGTTGGCTTCTTCTTCTTCTCCCTCCACCCTCATGGAGAAGAAAGATGTCACACAATCAGGAGGAAACCACAGACTCATGGATGCAAGGGACTTTCTAGCCTCATTGAGATCTTTTGGCCTTACCATTTTTTAGGGTTTTCTAGGACTAAAGGTGTTCACTGGATCCCAGAGGGGGAAACCACAGAAACCATCAAACTGCTGCATTCATTGAACTGCTGCATCTTGTCAACTTAGAGAGTCGACAAAAATCTGGATTCCAAAATGGAAAGGAGAGGGATGCATTTAGAGAGAGAAAAAGGTTGGAACTGTCTGTTTTTCATTCCCACCCATGTTAAAGCTGAGGGTTTTCTTTATGGCCTGGTATGTAGAACAGCACCATTTAGAGGCCCTCATTCCAGAGACTCTCATCCTAAGTATCTGTTTTCTCTATTTTTCAGTAGCCATGATCCATTGGCAAGAAAATGAGAATAGACCAGCTAGCTGAGCTGCGGGCTACTCCCAGCATACCATAAGCTCTTTTTCCTTCCTGAACCACTCTTCCAACCCTGAAATATGAGAAAAACCATACAATTTCCTGCCATCATCTTCCTGCCAGTGGGAGGGCAACAAGAGAACTAATGACATGATACATGATAAATCTCCTGGATAAAGAAAAGGCTACATTATATTTTGTATGTGCATAATGGTGCCCATATCCAGGAGGTGCTTGCAGTTTGATAGCTGTTCCTTTACTACAAGGCCATATTGTTATTTTTATTTTCTCACTCTCCAGATAATGTTTCCAGTCCATTTTCCCCCAGTCCTGAGGAAGCCTGATTGAGATTTTATACATTCAGGGGCTTCCATCCTCCCACCCAAGTCCGCCACCTTCACCATTGTTAAAAAATGCCCTATTCAGACACATTTATATGCCCAAGCCCCTCATACAGCCACTGATCCCTAAGTGCTAAACAGATTTGTCCTGGACTTGGAGCCTGAGCCTGTGGAGCGAAGCTTGGATAATTTAAGTGCCTCTTGTTACAGAAGGCAACTGGAATTCAATAGAGATAAATGTAAAATATTGAACTAGGGAGTTGAAGCATCAGCAGGGCAGGATTCTAAATGGAAAGGTTATGGCTGAATGACTAAGCAGAGGAGAAAACACAGCACACCCAAGGATTCTTGCAGAAATACACATCCCTGGTGGACCCTGAAGAGAAGAAGAGATAGGATGCTATGCAATAGTATAGCCAAAGGAAGGCCACTTGGACTCAGCAGAAGCTGCGGCTGGGAAATATGCCTGCTGGTGCACACTGGCAGACCAGGGACAGAGGAATTTGGCTGGCGATGTGAATCTGCCAATTTTTAGCTGTTGTTGTGAAAAGTCAATATTGCTTTTTCTCTGCCAGGCCCTAAACACCGGAAGTAAAATGTCTAATGATAACCTGAGGTGTTGGTTGTATCTACTAGAAAAAACAGCCACTCAGGTTGGTTAATTCGATCAAATGTTTGGCCAAGTTCCGTGAAGAGATCGATAGAATCAGTTGTTTTACCAAATGGACAGGCCAAATCTGGGAGCATGTTCCATCCCATTGCCCCATAGAGCATCAGCCAAACAGGGCACTGTGGAGCACAGAGGGCTCTCCTAGGTGTCTGTGAATTTTCCTGGCCAGGAACCCATGGCATTGGCAATGACCTTCACATGTGCCCAGTATTGCTCCTCCTTTCCTTTCTTTTAAGTATGTTTTCTTAGAGCTCACAAAAGGACAGGGACTTGCTCTCCTAGACTGATCCCACCAGGAAAAGAAAGACAGAATGGAGAAAACCAGTTAAAAGGCATGGATAAACATAAGCTGAGATTAACCATGTTTTCAAGTTGGTCCAAAAATTTCTTGGGACACAAAAAATCACTTGCACTGTTTTCTGGCCAAGGACCACCAACATTTAACCAACTAGAAGACCCCAAAGCAAGCATTTCAGTCCTCACCTAATGTCTATTTAAGGAGCCTCTATGGCTTAGCAAAAGGTGTTAAAGACACACTAGTTATTCGCCTTGAAGACAAAAAGGGCTACATGTCACAATTGCTCCCTTTGCCAGGCTCCTCAGAGCCCACTTTGGGAGCCCCCAGTCCCCAATGAAGAGAGTATCCATCAGTGAAATGAGGGCAGCTTTACAAATCTCTATACTATGTGGACATATATACTAAGCTCTTTTGGCCCGACTTCCAAATTCATTGCTCAGTTTTGGCACGAAACAACATGGAGGCTTCTGCTGGGAAGACGCTTTGCTGCCTGAATGCATGAGAAAAAGGAGCCGAGTCGTTGGCATTGCTCACAAGAGCACTCACATACCTACTCAACAGGAAAGGGTTGCTTACTTTCTAATCAATTTCTGACATTTTGGCCGGGCCATAGAGCGTTTTCTCTTACATCCCTTTGTTGCAACAAAGGGCTTCCCCTAAAGCTCATGTCACCCTCATCCAGGGGTCACAAAACCCTCTGACAGAACTGGACTTGTCGGCTTTCCTCTGTCATTTTAAGAGGCGGGTGAATGCCGACTCCTCTTTCTTTAGACCAGAGTCACCGGAAGCCTTTCCAACTAGAGAATCAGTTGTTAATTGAGACAAAAATTATCAAAAGCACAGTAATTACTATTAAAAATAACTTCAAAAGGGCCTGCAAATAATAAGCCAAATGGCAGGAATCTGACTCGGTCGGCTCTCCAAGGCCCTGACTTCCTCAAGGCACTTGAAATGTACCTGTGTCTTCCTCATCAGAGGAACTTTGTTCTCCCCTGCCTTGTCTCCCTGTTCATGGCTCACCTTCCCACTGCAGGCAGGGGCAGGCAGCTGGGAGATGGGCCCCTGGGCTCAGATCTAGGCACCGGAGTTGCCCCCATTAGCGTTCAGCTGTTAGTCTTTCTTGGGCCCTTCTGTGCTTTATAGGACTAAAGACACATCTTGTTAAGAGCTTTAGAAAATCTCAAAAATCTCGAGAGTAGTGGTTCTTTATTAATTCACTTAATCAGTAATTAATTAACATAATTAATATATTAAACGGTACCTGGAGGCCCAGAATATTTAAAAGGAATTTTGTGGTGGTTCCATATTTTGATGGTGATTCTAGGTCCTCCTGGTGACAGCTCCAGAATTTCCATTTAGGAGGGGCTTAAGGATGAAGTATGGCTTGAAGGAGACAAAGCCATACTTAGGGGACAAAACTGGGAGTGGATGTTTATTTGGGGTGGCTTTTTGAGAACAAAGGTGGAATGGAGATGGGAGCCACTCCCAAACTTCCTGTGCTCTAAGCCTTCCCACATTCTTGCTGCTCTGAATCAACTCCAAGTGGCTTTGCCTTGCCGGAGCCCCCAGCTCTCCCCGTCTCTCCCTTCTGCCCCCTTCCGGCTCTGCTTCCTCTCTTGTCTTCTTTATGTCACACATTGCCCCTTCGGCTCTACACCTGCACCCTTGCCCTTTCTCTCATCACTAACTGTGTTTCAAAATCTGTACTTCTCTTTATTGCAATCTCATAATGACCAGCCGGAAAGCAGGAATGCCCCAAGGACTGCCATAAATCCAGAATTATGATGTAAAAGCAAGGCTGAAAGCTGAGACCACTTTTCTATTTTGATAGCCATGGTTTGGGAGGTTCAGCCCATAAAGAATTCTGGATCTTAAAAGAATCACACACGTTTTTATGTCTTTTCCCTTTTACAAAGAGGAAGAAATGGGATGAGACTGAGGACCTGGCCAGTTGGTTTCTGAGGGCACAACCTTTCTAAGAACAAGCCTGGACCTATGGCTTCTTTTTGGAACTCTTGACTTTTTAGTCTTACCCACCCCCCCAACTCCTTTTATCCCTCACCCCACCAGAGGTGCCAATGGTGAGTCTGCAGACAAGGTCAGACAAACCAGTGGAGGATGAAAACAATAGCTTGACCTTTATAAATATACAGTATTGGATTTGAAAGGGCTTGAACTTGGACACCTGTCACTGAGGGTAAAGGCATTGAATGATAATGCTGCCCACTGGGAAAACCCCATGTAAGGAAGTTATTTCTCATTGACATCTGACACTGAAACGTTTCTTCCAGGAGCCATTGAGTGGGGGTTTAAGGGAGTAAAAACTCTCACACACTGTTGGCATGTTTCTGGCACACAATTTGGCAGCATGTGTCAAAACACACATTCTATTGGACCCAGCATTTTCTTCTAGGACTTTATCTTCATACAGCAATTAAGGAAGCACACAAGGTTTATTTATAAAGCACTGGTAGAAATACTGAAAAATAAAAGCAATGTAAGTGTCTAGAGTCCGATGGAATAGAGTGGATCATAAAATGGAATACTATGAAACAACTAAAAATGTGTTCTATTTATTGACATGAAAAATGCATGAGACATTGTTGAGCAGGGTTGGCGGCGCAGGAAGCATGTGAAGGTAAACTTGACCCTGGCCCTCAAAAACCTTATGTTTTAATGGGGATAGATGATAAGTAGAATCTTGACTAGACTTTGAATGTAAAATAAAATAAAATGAGACCGGGGTTGGTTGTTTTGTTTCCACAAGAATCCTTGTTGTTTTATACAAAGTTCAACATTTCTCAGCCTCGAGCAGAGCAGGAGGGAAATAAAGAAGACTACATTAGGTTGGGAACATCTCCCTGAATAATTGAGAGTTCATTATGGACTCCGAGTACATCAAAATCCAATTAATTCATTAGCTCCAAACTTGCATTTTCCATCCTTCCCCTTCAGGTGCCAGCCTTTTATTTACCCTATGATATAGTTTATTAGCTGCCCCAACATGGGGGTGAGGAGAGGAAATAAAACGGAGATAAAATCCAAATGAATTAATTTTGGTATTGTTAACAACAGATAGACTGGAGTGGGTGGTGAAGGCAGGCAGCACTAACACCACCACTGGGCGACTTGGGTGAGAGGAAGCATGTCTGGCACACAGTAGGGCCTCTGTGATGGGTGCCACCTAAATCCCAAGTGAGGAACTCTGCCTTCAGGTCTCAGCACCATAAGGCCCCAAACCCCATGCTCCACTTTGCGTATTTCTCGGGATTTCCAATAAGAGAGACAGTTCAGCTAGAAGGGGCTCTTCCTCTCCTGGCCCCTACTCTCAACCTCTCTTCAGAAAAGTGACTCCTCCTGTCCTTCCTGTCCCTGTGGGATCTCTGAGTGACATTAAGGCTCCACGTAAATGGCCTGATGCAAGGCCAGACAGCATTTGAATGAAGCATATTCATGGTCCAATTCCCCAGATTCAACCAACATGGCACCTACTGTCATGCCATTCCTCCACGATCCTTCTCCCACTTGAATATCATAAATCTAATTTTTTTTTCCTTTATCCACAAGAAGAAAACAACTCTGATATGTGTGGTCTCTAAAACAGTTATTTTTCAAAGTATTCTTTAGGGAATAAAAATACAGAAGGAGACATCTTGCATCATCGCATGAAATCATGTTTGCCGCCACTGCCCCTGTTTGAAAAGTGGTACATCTTGTCTGCCCTCAGCACCAATGGTCTTATTTTCTTTCCCACACAATCATTACACAAGTTTTTATCTTCTGTCCTGTTTCTCTCAGCCAACGCTGCATTCTTTTAAGATGGTACAAGTTCTTTAAGATAGCTACATATATCCTACTACTCTTCCTGTTTAGGCTACAGCATGAAAAATGTTAAACCTCTAATCTCCCAGGGATTGTGTGTGCCTAATTACGTTTAATTATGTTTAGAACAAGATTTAAGCTTAAATTCTTTAAGAGGAGAGATGAGCCTGGACTGTGTGTCCTGAGATGGGAAGCAGGTCCTCAGGTGAGACATTTCCATTGGATGATCCACCAAGTAAGTAACTGAGTGATGATGGCTTTTCTGGGTGATGTGTTCGTGGGAGGACAGCCAAGGTCCCGTCACGGGTGAGACGTTGCAACAAGGAGGTTGCAATGGGCTATAGCCCCACCCAGGAGCTCTCCCAGTGGTTCCCTTACAGAAAGACAGTGCCATCCCTCAGAGCTATCAGGTCCGGTGCTACTGAGAAAGCCCCTCAGAGCCATGGCAAGGAGACACAATGGTCAAGGCATCCTTAGGTCTAAAATAGCCATGTGAAAACATCTTTGTGGGATGTTGGATCCTATCAAGGACTCTTCCATCAAAGGGGTGGGAAGTGTGGTCTAGTGAGGGAGATGGGGTTCCTTCACTTCCTTCTAGTGGGAAGCAGGGAGCCGGGACCTAGACCCAACCCCTGTGTGTCTTGGACAAGCCCCTCATTTGCCCCCTGCTATAAACAGCAGTGGAATGAGCAGATTTCGAAGGCCTTTCCCAGCTCATCATTCTAAGACTATGATACTTTCATCTAATTGGAATGGGATGGCTGGCCTTGTTGGGTTTCTTTCAGTCCCATACTTCTTACCTTCTTATGGTTTAACTAAAAGTAATAATAACTTAAATGAAATGTGGGTATTTCGCCCCTATGCCCCTAAACCAGGAGTGATAACAAGTTCATGAGCATTTTTGCAATCACCTAAGCCTGCCCCAAACTTTCAAGTTCCTGATGTGAACTCTCAAAGGTGACCGAAGAACCTTCACCTGACCTGTTCTTTCAAGGCCAAGGCCCTGTGGCCCTAGAGAAATTTCCCATCAAAGGCCAGCATCAGAGAGGCTCCTTCTCAAGGACATGATACATGTTCCATTACACATCCTGTTGCCCTCAGTTAGTAAATATTTATTTAGCCGTCTGAAGTATGATGATGAATCACTGTTGCTCTCTCTTTATACAAACAAGCCTGACCCCGGGGTTTTCTTTTCCTTGTTAATAGCTAGTTTCTACCTATTTCAAATAATTGTTTAAAGAGCTTTGGGTCCACGGAACGAGCTTGGTGGACACTGCTCAGCAATCAATTCATCCTTTTAATAGTTCCAGCCTTTCCCACAGAGATGATGCCTTCGTCTTACAGAAGGTGCTCAGGTTTGAAATGGTCTCTGACTTTCCCCATCCATCAGCCTTGTTTATTACGCCTTTTATCTCTGCTAGTTCATGAACACGCGCCTTGCTTTCCCATTGGCCCTTTGGCTTTAATTTTCACCATCTGAGTGTCTGGAGCCAGCTATCTGGTATATCCAGTCCTCTGTCTCCTGCTGGGTCCTGGATCAATTGCTGGAGCCCCTTGTAAGTTACCGCATTTCCAATCGGTTTCTGCAGCGGAGCATAGTACAGAGAAGAGCAGTGTGCAGGGGCTGGAGTTCACTACAGCAATGCTCTTCCTGGGGACCTGAGACTCTTGAAGGAAGCAAAAAAGGCTTCTCTGTAATGACATGGAGAGAGAGCAATTCCACTTTCCTCAGTGCTGGGCCTCACGTAGAAGAAAGAGCTTGCCTTCATTTTGATGCCGGGACTAAGTAAAAGTTCCTTTTAAAGATTCCCTTTCTTGCCCTGGCTGTTCACTTATTCACTTACTTTTTTTTTTTTTTTTTTTAAGTAAAAAGCTCCCCCTCCTCCATCTCAGTATTTTTCCTCTGATTCCTGGCCAGAGACTACCAAGGAAGGGCCCTTAGCTGGCCAGGAAGGAGAGAAAGCACAGCACTTAGAAGGGGGTTAGAAGTCAGAGCCAGACCCTTAAGTTCATCTTCTCAGGAGATGGTGAAACATCACCCAAAAGGCTCAGGAGAAAATTTCAGCTTGATTTGACTTGCAGCAGATATCTCATTTTCCCCTTATTTAATTCTAGGCAAACTATTAAACATGAGAGATGAAGGGGTCTGCAGGCAGGTCTGCCAGAACACCCTCCAACGAGCCTGGCTTCTCTCCACCCTCCAGCCCACCCAGCTGATGGCTGTCCCATGTATGCACATGCTCACAACATCCCTCGTTCTGTCTAGGAAAGGGCCAGATCCAAGCCAGTTTTCACTAGGGTCCACCATCGTGCCACACTGATGCCTGGCAAATTTTGTGTGAGTGGATCCCTGCATTCAAGTAGCTTACAATATAATTGCACCGACAAGACAGAGACAGATGAAACAAAGAAAACCAGTATAAAGCCATATATCACTCAGTGATGAAATTTGTGGTTTTTGCAGTTCTGTTTTGACCAGTACTCACAGACTTGTCATCGATCGATAAAATAACTTGCCGGTGATATCAATATGTCATCAAAATTAATAGCACACCATGACAGAGCTCCATTTATTTACTCATTCAACAAGTACTTATTATGTCCTTACTCTAATCATGTTTTGCATTTGTAAAGGACTTTACAGTTTGCAAAGCACTTTCATAAATGCCTACTCATTTGATTCTTTTTAGGCAGGCAGATTTATAGGAAATGGACAATGAAGCTCCAAAAGGGTAAGTGGTCTTCTCAAGATCACTGGGTTATTATGTCTGGGATCCGTGATTGTAGCTTCCTCCATCATCCACATGCTCTCCATGAGCACACCTTTTATTGTTTTTTATTTTATTATTTTTTCTTTTTGAGGCCACACCTGAGACCTATGGAAGATCTTGGGCTAGGAGTCAAATGGGAACTACAGTTACAGCCTATGCCACAGCCACAGCAAAGCCAGATCCCAGCCGTATCTGCAACCTATGTCACAGCTTGTGGCAGTGCCAGATCCCCAACCCACTGAGGGAGGCCAGAGATCAAACTCACATCTTCACAGACACTATGTTGGGTTCTTAACCTGCTAATCCACAAAGGGAACTCCTAGCAACACCCTTTAGATAGCCATAGACAATGAGTGAGTGTGAGTCAGTATGGTTAGGCAGTGGCAAGGGGGCAGTTCTGATCTTAGGCATCCTAGCCACCTCTGCCTCACACAGTGATGGATCAAAAGGCTCTTCTGCAAGGACTAAAAATAGGAATCTTAGGAATTCCCTTTCTAGGTTTCATATAGATCTGCACACACACTCTACTGGTCCTTAAACTCAGCTTCTTTTACCTCTGACCCTTTTGACCCTTTGGCGAAGACCAAACTGCTGATTTGTGATTTTTGTGAAAGTCTCGAGAGGCCGGGGATGAACTTTCCAAACTCCCTTCAATTTCAGACTGAGGGCCATGGTTGTTTGCACAACTTTCCTCATCCTCCTCACCCCTTAACCTCTGATGGAGGGCAGTCAGGTGGGAGGAGAAAGAGGAGAGGGTTGGGCTTTGTATGAGACTGTACTGTTTTGGGGAGGGAGTGCATGTGGGGGGGGTACACATGCTAAAGTGAATGAATTTTATGATTTTAGTCTATATTGCAGTTGACAGCACTAAATGGACCAAGTTATGAAGACATTCTTTTCCTTCCTTCCTTCCTTCCTTTCCTTCTTTCCTTCTCTCTTTCTTTCTTATGACGAGAGCATATAGAAGTTCCCGGGCCTGGGGATTGGATCTGAGCTGCAGCTGTAGCAATGTCAGATCCCTTTAACCCACTGCACTTGGCGGCCACCTGAGCTTCTGCAGTCAGATTCTTAATCCACTGCACCACAGCAGGAACTCTAACAAAGACATTCTGAAATATCCTGCTCCCCCACCTCTAAAATCAGGGAGTCTAATGTCAATATCACTTTAGTTGAATGTCTTCAGAGGCCAAATTGCAAAGGAAGCATCAAGCAGAATGATGGACCATCACATCCAACCCTGGCACAACAGTGGCCATCCAAGAGACACAGCCGCTCATAACACTGCTGAAACATCCCTGCCTTCCACTGAAGAATTCCGACTGAAAACAAAAAAGCAAACAAACATCCTAAGATGAACTGTGAACTGGGTAGGAAATCTTACTGTGACTACAGTCCTGATATAGAAAGTGCCCTGTTGTTCCCGTCGTGGCATAGTGGGAATGAATCCGACTGGGAACCATGAGGTTGCAGATTCGATCCCTGGCCTCGCTCAGTGGGTTAAGGATCCAGTGTTGCTATGAGCTGTGGTGTAGGTTGCAGATGTTGCTTGGATCTGGCGTGGCTGTGGCTGTGGTGTAGGCCAACAGCAACAGCTCCAATTAGACTCCTAGCTTGGGAATCTCCATATGCCACAGGTGCAGCCCTAAAAAAAAAAAAGTGCCCTCACCTTTAGCCGTGTGTGCCATGACGACAATGTCCCCACCATGAGTGGACAAAGGCAAGTCCAGTGGCTGCTGCTGCCCATAGAACTGATGCTGACAGTCTCACACCAGGACAGTAAAAAGGACCTCAGCCTGAACCTGCAGCCACCATCACTTCATTTGTTCATTCAGTTAGTCAGTCAGTCAACAAACATTTATTGAGTGCCTTGAGCTAAGTATTGAGAATGAATATAAAGAATTTCATATTTGGATCAGGAAATATCTAAGTTCTTCAGTAATGGAGACTTCCTTCCTATATTTACTGTCACAAAATCAAATATGAAACTAGAAGAGGTTTGGGTACTTTAGAGACTGGGTCCAAAGAAAAGAAATGGGTAGCTAACATGCCTCTGGATCTTCTCTTGGTCCTAGGGGTGTACAGGAGATGGGTGAACACCTTCGATATCAGTCATATCAATCAACTGGTCAATCAAAATGAGCACTGTCATTCATTTGTGGTGTTTGTGTTTATTCCAAGTATAAAACTGCATGCTCATTACAGGAAATTTAGAAAACAGAAAATTGGGGGAGAATATAATATGTATAAATTTTATATGATAAACATAATATATGTATGTCTAATATGTGAATATGCATATGTGTGTGTATGTATGGATATATACATATATATCTCTCCCAGCATCTGAATTTTACTTTTTTTTAATTATTTGGTATATTCTCTTCTAGTATGTCTCACTCCGTCTTTCTCCAGAACTTAGTCATTTTTAAAAACTCATCCATCTATAGATGCCATATGATCACTGTCCAGATCTTTTTACCACACCTGTATTTCCTCACCATGATTTAGAATTTCCCAAGGTACCACCTTAAGAGCAGGAGACTTAATTTTAATGCTGAAATAGCTTAAGTTAAAAATGTTGGCTGTTAAGATACCAAGTGGTTCATCCTGGAGCCAAATGCATTTATGCATCATTTTATTTGCCTTTGCTGGGAATTTTCAATGGCCCAGACTGATCCTTTGATTGACATGCCTAAGCCAGGATTGACCATGGAGGTATTTCACACACCCCGTGCTTGTGTACAAGTGTGTACATGCACCCTCTGGCCACATTCCATCTCCTCCCTCTACGACACTGATTGAGGAGGACATGAGTTTGTGTTGTCTGGGATCCGCTGTCTCTTTTGTAGCAGTGAAAGGTTCTGGCCTTGCTAGAATTGTGAGCCCACTCTGTCATCACCAGCCTCACTGCCTTCTAGAAAGCAAGCGAGTTAGGTCTGGAGTTGCCACTGGAGCAGTAACAGGGGAGAGCTGGGTCATAAAGATCCCTCCTGTTAGTTGCTGGAGGGAGAAGGCTCTGCTCCTCTAAGCAAAGTAAGATGGAAAGAATTAACTGGAGAGTGGCTTGTCACACCCACCCAGCCTGACAGCCCGACAGGTGAGTTAGCAAATGCTACATTGTAAGGAATTGCAAGCTATTTTCTGCAAAGTGGGCAAAGACTCTGGGATTAACGACTGTACAACATGATAGATGTTGCTAAAGAAGGCCATAAATTACCAGCCATAAACCTGGCAAAGCTTATCTGATTGTATGATGCAGTCTGGGGTGCTGGCGGATTCCCAGCACAGGCTGGGGGTGGTGGGCTGGGGGCAGGCGTTGATGCGGGCGGGAGCTGGCAATGCATACCACTGGCTGGAGGATACAGATGGTGAGCTTGGCAGTTGTCCAGCATTGGAGGTTGTGGAGGCAGTAGTTCTGCTGGACCGGCTCTGCCTTCTCTGAACTGCAGTTCTTGTTCAGAGATGCTGGAAAAGCCCAGACAAGCTTGCACAGGATCAGTAGAAGACCTCAGCCTTCTTCCCATCCCCTAGGTGTGGAATTGGTGGCTAAGGAGGTAGGGGCTTTCCCTGGATGTGACTCATGGGATCGGGTCGCAGCTGTGTTTCATCTTAGCACTCGAAGAGGAAGATGAGGTTGGTGGGGAGAGGATTAGAGAGAGAACCTCAAATGATTTCTGCTTTAGACTCCCTCTGGCAGGGCTCCCAAACCTAGTCAAGTATATCTAAAACTGTGATCATGACAAAGACATTCAAGCTTTGACCGTGGCCTCAGATGCTTGTCAATTTGCAGTCAGACCCCAATCTTGTTCTTACACTCCTGACTCGAGCCCTATAGTCTCCTCATCCTCTTTTCTTATCTCCCATTGTGATTGTGGAGAAAGGGAGAAGGCAATCAAAGTCAAGGAGAAAAAAGAGGGAAAAGAGAGGGGAAGAAAAAGAGGATAAAATGGAAGAGATAGTCCCAGTAGGGAAGCAGACAAAGCTACCAAAAAAAAAAGATCACACCCTTCTCTGCTAAGGTCTTCTCCCCTACCCCCGCCACCAATTACTGCATCAAACACAAAGTTGATTAACTACCAGTGGGAGATATGCAGCGATAAAATATGGAGCTACTGTCTGCCTTCTTTCCTCCCGGTGTGACCTGTTACACACACATGAACCTTGATACACATGCTCTTCAAAAAGTGTCTGCTTACCAATTAATAAAGAACAGTCTCAACAGAGAGCGGGGCCCCTCCTTTCCTGCCTTTCCAGGTGCAACACTGACCCTTGTGAGGGAGGGCTACAAAGCAGTGAAGGCACAGCTGCCCCCTGGCTTGTGGGTCTAGGGCGGTGGAAGGCGGGTTCAAGGGCAATAAAGCACAGAGCTTAGCTCTGGACGAAGCCAAAGGGTCCGAGCCAGTGCTATCCATCAACCTAAGTATTTACTGAGACTCTATTATATGCCAGCCACTAGGGATTTGGTGGTGGACAAAACAGACATCTAACCAAGCACTTGAGAGAAGCAAGTGTTTCCAGCTCTCTGCCTCACAAATACACAGTAGGACTGCACTTTCTGGCCCCTTTATGTTTGGTATGGCCGTGTGACTTTGAGTGGAGATGAATGAGTCACTTCTAGAAAAGAGTTTTCCTTCATTGCCAATATAAGATGCTTCCATACAATGTCTAACGTTCCATGTTCAGTGGTGGCTGCTGTATCAGTCTGGGTCACTGACTGCAGTGGACATGCAGCAGAAACAAGAAATGAACTTTGCTTGTTTCAAGTCACTGAGATCTGGGGGGCCTTTGTTGCTTTAGCATAACCTATCCTGGCTGATATAGGCCTCTGAGCAACCAACACATTGATGCAGAGCCTCCTCTGCACATAAGGTGCTGGTTAGTTCCTTCAGGTGTGTAACTTAGCTCCCAGACAGGTGGTGAGCAGGCTGAGGATAGAGATCATGACCCTTGAGTGTTTGTATCCAACCATAGCACCTGACACGTTGTAGATTCCACAGCAGAAGCCAACTATCACTGTTGGCACATGGTGGATTTTCAATCAATGTGTTGGTCACTGAGAGGAGTATATAAATCAGGACAGGTTAGGTTATGGGGCAGAGGTAAAGGATGAACAAAACTCAAAGCATGAGCGAGCATGCCCATGCCACAGGGTGGCTGGTGAGGGAAGGTTATGAACCTGAGTTGAGCCTTGAAAAATAAATTCATCGAGGTGAGCAGAAGCACATGGAGCACTCTGGGTGGGAGAGGACCCTCGCCACAATGTACCGGCGGACAAAGCCATGCTTGGGCGCCATTGGTATAAAAGATGCCCCCATACAGGTGTTCCCATTGTGGCGCAGTGGAAATGAATCTGACCAGTATCCATGAAAATGCGCGTTCGATCTCTGGCCTCGCTCAGTGGGTTAAGGATCCAGTGCTGCCCGGCAAGCTGTGGTATAGGTCACAGATGAGGCTTGGATCCTGCATTGCTGTGGCTGTGCCATAGGCTGGCAGCTCTGATTTGACCCTTAGCCTGGGAATCTCCATATACTCTTTTAAGGGTGAGGCCTTAAAAGAGAAGAGAAAAAAAAAAAAAAAAAAAAAAAAGATGCCCCCAACAGCCTGGAGAAGGCTTAGCAGGAGAGTTAGCGCTGCTAGTCTGAACCAGCTGGGAGACTGCAGCTGCTGGTGGAGAAGCTCCTGGTGGCCGTGGGCGGGGAGGAAGGAGGGAGCAGGGCGGGTGACCCTCGCCTGCACTGTGCAGGCTGCTATTGGAAACATCCTCATTTGGGGACCTATGTCTCCAGCCATCAGCCGTTTTTTTTTCCCGTCATTCCCTGCCGAAGGTAATAACCTGTCACCAGAGCAAATAAAGTCTGATTTACATGAAATTTAATGCTAAGCATTTTCCTTTATTCCCCAGCACTGCGGTGGCAGAATGGTAGCGCTGGCACAGCCTGGCCTGCTGCGTGCAGCAGCGAGATTTCACTGGATAGAAGTTTAAAAAGAAATTACTTTTCTGTGACAGGGTCTATCGCTCTGGGCAGGGGATCCCAGTCAGCTTGGCAACATCCTACCTGTTATTCCTGGAAAAGTTGCAGAGTCAGAGCTTGAAGAAGAAGAGGGTTGGGGAGGAGGGGAAGGAGTGTGGTTAGAAATGCACGGGGCTTTCCCAAGCTCTGAGTCCTGATCCTCAGCCTCGCAGGGACAGTGAGTGGAGTCCCATAAACAGCGCTGACATCACCGTGACACACTTCATCACCGTTGTCATCACATCACCCATAGTCAGAAACACTTCCTGAGCAGCAGGCATGACCATGCTGGACACAGAGCTACAAAGACACGGCCACTGCCCCATGGGATTTATACTCAGTGAAGTCACATCCTTATGGAAAAGCACCATTTTTCTCTACCTCCGTCACTACCCCCATCTCATCACCCCAAGCTTGTAAATACTCCATGAGCTTTCCTGCCCTTTGCCACTGACAATCTTTCTGCTTAGACTGTCTGCATAAATCCTATTTTTTCAAGACTCTGCTTGAATGCCACCTTTTCCATGAAGCCTTCTCAGGCCTCCACACCAAGACGTCTCTCCTTCCTCTGTACTCCCAGTTCACACTAATTCCCTTTGTTTAGTGCTCATCACCTCTCCGCTCTGGAGGCCATAATCCAGGTGGACGTTCTCCATCGCGGGGCTCTACACAATCCTTAAGGACTAGTCACACAAGATCTTGGTAATTAGGGGCGTTCCCTTCGTGGCTCAGCGGTTAACAAACCCAACCAGGATCTATGAGGATGCAGGTTCGATCCTTGGCCTTGCTCAGTGGGTTAAGGATCTGAGTGTGACCTGTGTGAAGGTCACAGATGCCGCTTGGATTTGGCATTGCTGTGGCTGTGGCGTAGGACAGTGGCTACAGCTCCAATTTGACTCCTAGCCTGGGAGTCTCCATATGCCACTGGTGCAGCCCTAAAAAGAAAAAAAAAAAAAAGAGAGAGATCTTGGTAATCAGTCAAGGAAAGACCATCCATTCTTTCTCAAGCATGCCTCCTAGGAGTCTCAATTCATCCCCACCCCCCAAACTTGGAATGAGAGGGGACTTGTGTTATTCTAATCTGAGCAGGAGGGGAGTTTCTATAGAGAGGAAGGGGAGAGAATGTACAAGAGGGAGGCTGGGGAGTTTGGACTTGACTCTGGCTGGAGGCAAGAGGGACCCAGGGAAGAATTTGAGGCAGCTGCCTTCAAGGAGTTTAATAAGGTCCCTTACAGTTTTTCTGGGGGTTTCTACTTGGTTGCTGCTTTCCTCTGAACTTAGGGTTCCTATTTTAGGACTTCACCAAGCCTGGGAGTGAAGTCACTTCTTTTTTCTTGACCAGGTGGCCTGAAGAGCCTCTGGTCTCTCTTATCCCAAGGAGGTTCTATTTCAGGGAACCATCTAACTCTCAGGGGACACGTAATTATTCTCTCCATCATTTGTCCCAGGCTATACTAGAAGCTATATGACCTTCCTTTGGCTTCCATTAGGCATCTGACACCACCCCGCACAACCCTCGGTCACTACGGATGTGTGGGGAGCAGAAATGGCTCAGATGGTTGGGACAAGAGGTTGGGACTGAAGGTCTGGGAACAAGGCTGGCAGCCATCACACTGGCTGTGCTCCTTCCAGAACACAGTGCTGTCATTTCCGTGAAGAGTCCGTGGCACAGCACCGTTCCATATATTAGCTTTCCCTGCATATACTTTGACTATCAGCCACAGCAGAGCAGCACCAGGAGGGAAATCCACCACCCCAAACACAGTATTCCAAAGCCTATTGGAAATGAGGTCCACATTTTTCTGCAGAGGGAGATTATCCACGCCATTGCTCATGCAGATAACTAAGAGTGGGTTGTCAATATTCCACAAATTAACTGTGTGACCTTGAGCAAGTTGCTTCACCTCCCTGAGCCTTGGCTTCCTCCTCTAATATAAGGAGAAATTGCCTTGAAAAGTTGTAAAAGTGAGCAGAGAATGCAGACCTATCTCAGAGCTGACATGTGCTGGATGCTCAGTATATGTGAGCTCTGATGGTGAGGACTCCATGGGGACAGGGTAGTGGGTGCCTGGCTGGGCAAGTCTGGCCCCATAGGACAGTTGAATGGGGCTCACTTGTCAAGTACAGAAATGGGGATGGGAGCGGAGCAGGCAAGCCTGCCAGAGGCACCTGGAGTAGGTTCAGGTGAAAGCTGAGACAGAGACGGAGGGGCCAGGGCCATTTAACTAAACAGATAACTAGAGAATAGCAAGATGAAGGGCCATTGGAGAAGGTAAACAGGATTGATAAGAGATTAAAAAGGAGGGGGAGCCTTCGGCTTGTCGAGGGAATATAAATAGATCAGAATATCAACAGGATAGATACTATGGATGGAAAGAGGCCATAAAACAGAATAGACAGAAAATATAAACAGCCCAATGGATAGAATATGAAAATCATATGGGCAGGTTACTAGACAGATGCCACTGAACAGCAGGGAGAAGAGAGATGAACACATCGCTGTGGGGGCCAAGGATGAATGAGAAGAATGGGGGTGAGAAGAGAGCCCCCCACCCCTACCCAAAGCCCTGCTAGGTTTGCAGCCTCTGGCTCTGGGCTCTAGGCTCTGGCCCCTAAGGGTTTCAGTGATAGGGCTTAATGAGGAGTTCCCTGGAGCTGAAGAAGAATTAAAACAAATGAAAATCCTGTAGGGATTTTTGTCACCTTTTCTGCACTTGTCATTGAGAGGAATTTAAATGAGAGCCAGCCTGGCAATTAGTGTGTCATCCTGTGGTTGGCTGCAGGAGGAAGGGCTTCTGAGGGTTCCAGTGCTTGAGCCAGGTGGCAGGGCTGGGCCCACCCCCAGGAGAGCTGGGGTCTGTCTGGGCAGCTCACCCCAAGGTCAGGTGCTCTTTGCCTTTATCACTGTGGGACCTCCAAGTGTGAAGAAACACCCCTCCCAATGCCCCAGAGATCTATCTCTCAACTAAGCAAAAATAACTGACTCAGAACCCTTTATTATTCCCCCCATAAGTCCTGTTTATTCAAAATTAAAGGATAAAAGGAGTCTTTCCTCCTTCCCTCCCTCCCTTCCTTCATGCATTTAAGATGTGTTAAGCATGTATCCATCATTATAGAACACAAGGCATCAGATAAGGACCATGGGTGTGCTTCAGGCTGCAAGCATGGTGAGGATTTAAAGGCAGGCAGGAAAGCCTATGTGGACTGATGAGCTTCCAGCTTGAAAGATGAGCAGATTCAACAGGGCAAGAAGGTGAGAAGACATTCTAGGCAGAGGGAAAAGCCTGAGCCAGCGAACACAGGGTAGGTTTGGGCAATGGCCATTAGCCCAGTGTGGCAGAAGCAAAGGATTCTGGGAAGGAGTGGGAATGTAGCTTGTACTGATGAGCTGTCAGGGTCAAGCATTTAGACTTCACTCAGCATCAGTGATACCCCAGAGAGGGTTTTGAGTAGAAACATAGTCAGAGTTGTGGGTGGTGATGAGTAAAATGACAGAGAGGCCACTGCAGGGGTCCACTTAAAAATAGAGCGGCGAGGGTTAGGGCATACCCCACTGGTGCTGCCTTCTTGCCAACAGCCCTTTCTCCTTGGATGGCCCCCTTTGTATCTTTATCCCGCTGCAGGTTCTGCCTTTTATGCTCCCATTCCTTTCCTCCCCTTCCCATGGGGCAGCTTCTGTTTTTTAGAAAGATATTGGTCCCCATAGCAACTCAGACATATCAGAAATCCCTTAAAAGATACTGACAATCACCTAAGGAAAAGAAAGGAAAACTAGAGACCAAGACCCCACCGTCAAGGTCTTCACCCGAGAGCTGACCTCCAAACCCCCACCCACCTGGCATCTAGCCACTGATTCAAAGATGCAGCTTCAGGGAGAATGGATGGGGAGCTGCCTCTAGCAGCTGATACATGACAGCTTGACAAGCTCATAGGAGGTGTGGCCAATTATTTTGACAATTCTGTCTTGCTTGTCAGTTAAGTGTTTTGTTCTGCACAACCCAACTTCTTTCCATTGAGAGTAGAGGCAGGAGATCCAGGTCTACCTTTTCCATTTGCCCCACAGCACCTGGCACAGCTGCATAAGGGGTAACAGCTCAGAAATATCATTTGAATAAGTGAATGAAGCCCAACGAGATACCTGGGAGGTATCTATTTGCATATGAAATGTGATTAACTTTTTACTGAGCTCCAAGGGAGGACTGTCATTCAAAGTAATGCCTTCACTGATTCTCCCACAGCTCGAAATATCCTTTGAACTTCTCTTAGAATTATCTTTAAGGCTAGCTAACGAGCCACACAAGAATAGCAGTCTTATTACATTATAATCACCCAGTGCACATGGAATAAACCCTCCCTCCTTCTTCAACTTTCAGCAAAGGAAAGCTGTGGGGCTCTTTTTACCCCCCTTCAAGAAGCCCTTTTGTGACTTATTTTCTTTTTTATCTTCAAGATTGTCTAGGAGGTTTATTTTCATCCGATCTTATTTGCATAGGGGTGGAGGGGAGTGGTGTGGGTGTGTGTGTGTGTGGGTGTGTGTGTGTGTATGTGTGTGTGTGTGTTGCATTTGGAGGTCAAAACAAGGAGAGCTTGCACTGTCCTGGCAGGCTCCCCACCATTTTATGGCATGTGGATCTCTTTGCCCCAGTTGCTTTTAAATCCTCACTACCCTCTTTCCATGATGATGTGGGGAGCTTCTCCTATGTTCTTACAGAAAGAACAGTGTTTCCAAGTCCTCGGGAGGTCTCTGCTTTGAAAACAAAAACTGAGCAAAAAGATGCACAGTAGTGATTGACAGTAAGTCCCTTTTTCTTCCAGGTTTCCGTGTCGGAACCCTGGCAGTCTAGCCATCAGGACTGAAGGCTCAGTGGAGCAAGCTTGAGCTGACAGCTGCTTTTCAAAAATCACAGAAATGTCTGCATGGTGTTGTGGTCGAGCCAGGCTTTGCAGAGCCTGCCGCTACTGCGGTGGTAGCGACTAGAGACAGGGACGCCTCATGCTCACCATCTGTCTGGGTCTGTCCGGAGCCTCCTCCCCCAGATCAGGAGCTGCAGTGGATGCATCAAGAGCAGCCTCCACTGTAAACTCCATGCCCCCAGAGAGGGGTTTGTCTGAGAAGAGAATTGATCCTTCCTTGGCAAGTCAGCTTCAGTCTCCTGGCAAAGAAACCAAGGTTCCAGCTCATCAGAAACTCTGTCTTCGGTGGCCACTAGCAGATGGATGGGGGCTTCTTGGGGTCAAGCATTTGCACTTGTCCATCTCCACCTCCAAACTGGATATTTATAGTCGAGGCAGCATGAAGTGGTGGAGAAAAAAAATGCAGTTCCAGTCTCCACAGAGCGTATCTGCACACAGGGCTCCTTGCCTTGGTTTCAGCTTTGGAATATTTGGGACAATTTTTCTTACTTCCTAGGATTCCATTTCTACAAGGTTCTCTGTCACTTGTAAAATGACAGAGATTGGACAAGATGATCAGGTTTATAGTGTAGGCGGCAGGCATCCAGGGGCATGTCCCCTGCTAATAAAGGAAAATGACGCTGGTAACTCAGTGACAACTCATGTATTCCATCAAGTTCTAGCCATGTACAATCTTGTATTAGTCCATCTGTCCACACCTTTTGGGAACTGACAGCACATATTTGGGATGTGGGGTGTCCAAATTAGAGATATTATCTCTGGCCCTGGACTAGAGCAAAACCAATCAACTCCTACAGGCTAGAATCTAGGACATATTAAAAGGATGCATTAGCCAACCAAACTCATGCATTCTGGGTGGTGCCAGCAAAGTATCCTCTTCTTGGCTGCAAAATCTCAAAGCTAAAATAAAAGTAGGCGGGTATTCTAAAACGTTACTTCATGGATTCTCCTTTATAGGTAATTCCTCTTTATCTTACAACTCTTTCACCTTTAAAACTAGATGATCATAGTGAAGCTAATTATCCCAAGACACCCAAGAACCATCTGAAAACCAAGACTTGGGTTGTTGGCCTTGCGTTCTTGAGACCCAAGGCTTGCTATTATAGGAGTTGGGGCTCATTGCAGTCATGGTTGCATTGTTGTTTTAATATCAAAAAACCCAGCTTTGACTATTAAAAGAATTTCTCCATGGTCCAGAGTAGGGGGGAATTCCCAGGGTAGTCAAGGTCATTTTCCCATCTCTCAGAGGGGAGATGAGAACTTTTTTGAGGCTTGGGGACAGGGGGAGAAGGGTCATGGCAGAAGAAAGGGAGAAACGTATACATTCCTATGTGAGTGTGGGTTATGTTCCAAGCTTTCGCTTGAGGTTGAAACTCTAGGAGAGGGGGTGTTGGAGAAGCCCACAGAGTGGGCAGAAAGGCCTTTACCATGCTTCCTGCCTGAACCGCTGGACACAGAGGCTCACACCATCATGAGGGTGAATTGTGTAGATGGAGGAGATGCCAGGATGGGCAGTGGGAGGTGCTGATGAAAGAGATCCCCCTCCTCCTTCCCCTCACAGAGACTCGGCTGGCCCCCAAAGGGTAAGGAGGAGATCCCACGTGACTGTGTGGATCACGGAAGGTGGCAACAACTTGAGAGCCAGGAGCTGCCACAGCTACCAGGAGCACAAGAGCCCAGGCGAGGGCAGAGCTGGCGGTGGAGCCTGAGAAAGTCACAGTGACCAAGGGAACTGGAGGTAGGGGCCCAACTGGCCGGGGGAGCCTGGGGAGCCAGTTGAGAGCCATAACAAGCATGCCCCAAGAGGAACGTGATGCCAAACAGGGGAGAGAGCCAGACTGGAAATGCCTCCCCCGATGCCAGGACCATGCAAAAGTCCCACCCCTGCCCACGCCTGGGAGCCTAGAGCACCTGAGGGGAGTAATAAGGTCATAAGTGATAACACACCGATGGGGCCTCGTGGGTCAGGACACAGGAAGACTGCATGAACTGGACAGTGGAAGCCAAGAGGGGACAATGGTCAACTCAGAAGGTACAGCAGAGATAAGAGCTGATGCTCAATGATCAGGAAGAACCAGCAGACCTTGGTGGAAATAAGCCCCTGCCTTCATCACCCCTTTCCACTCCTTCCTGCGGCATTTCAGAGACTTTCTCTGGCTATACCTGGGCTGCCAGAGGGAGGATCAGCCGCTGCTCAGGATCCAGAAAGAGAAAGAGACATCTGCAGTTGAGAGAGTTCGGGCAAAGATCACAGAGCTGATTAATCAAATTCAGACAAACATGTGCTGGAGTGAAGTGTGGGGTCAACTGGTAAGAAACGCCTGTGTACCCTGTAAAACCACGGCCCACCCAGCGAGCCAGCACCCAGAGGCCAGGGAGCAGGGGGACTTGTCTGAGTCTGAAAGACATGGGGTTTCTCCAAATGCCAGCTATATGACCTGGACATACTCCTTGTCCCCCTGAGGCTCAAGTACCTCGTCTGTAAAATAAGATGACAATTTTGACCTTTAAAGGGTGGTAGGATGAGTTAAATTGGGTCTCTCTCCAAAAAGACATGTTGAAGCCCTAAGCTCTAGTACCTTAGGCTGTGACTTTATTTGGAAATAAGGTCTTTATAGAGGTAATTAAACTAAGACAAGGTCATTAGAGTGGGCTCTAACCCACAATGACAGGTGTCCTTAGAAAAGGAGGAAACTGGCACATAAAGGCAGACAACGCGTGGAGGGAAAATGATATGAAAAGACACGGGGAGGGGAGGCGTCCGTGTGACTGCCATGCATGGCATCTACAAGCCAAGGGATGCCAAGAATTGCTGACAAATACGAGAAGCTAAAAGAGGCAAGGAAGCCTTCTCCCCTAGAGATGTCAGAGAGAGCGTGGGCCTGCTGACATCCTGATTATGAACTTCTGGCTTCCAGAACTGTGAGACAATGAATTCTTGTTGTTTAAAGCCATCCAGTTTTGGGTACTTTGTTCCAGGAGCCCTGGGAAGCGAATACAGGTGGCTTGCGAGGTCTGAATGCATAGTGTATGGAAAGTGTCTGCCACACAGCGGATTCTAGAAAAGGAACAGTCACAATCACAAATACTTGCTGTCTTATGCCCAAACCCCTGTAATGACTCGGGGCGTAGGGGCCCAGGACCTTCTGGTTCACAGGCCAGTGGGGTTTGTGTCAACATTTTCACTTTTAATAACAATGAGGATAATAAAAGTAAAGAGAAGTTCTTCCTAGCTACAGCCTCATTTTTTAAAAAGACCGGCTTAATTTTATTTTAAGCTTTGAGGCTGTGCTAAGTCATACAATGGAATATATGTTAACTGGCAATGCACTTTCTTGCATCTCCAACCCAACTGTTAGCACGCAGCTCTGGCCGCAGATGCTTTGGTATTTTCTCCACAATTGCAGTCACAACCCGGACTTAGGCACATCTGCACATGTCACCAGTTCCCTGGATACCTTCGGCTGCCTCCTACTGGGTAATAATAAGAGCAAACAGAAACGTGAGTATTTATGATGTGGAGGCCTGTCCTGTGGACTTTAACTCTTTAATCCTCCAAACAAAAAAGTGGGAAGGTAGTTGCAGTTATCCACATTTTATAGATTAAAAAACCACAGAGGCCCAGGGAGCTGAAGGAGAGGTAAGTCATTTGTCTGAGGTCATATAATAAGTAAATATAGCACAGGATTTGAATTCAACAACTCAAACTTAGGCATTAAGCTGTGTGAATTTGTCATTTGCTATAAAAGTGGCCCCCCAAGTAGTTATGAAACCAAATGTTTAAAAAAATCTTTGGGAAAATCTTGAGCGTCTACCATGGGCCAAGAATATGGCAAAAATACGATTGCATTAATTCTTAGAACAGCCTAAAACCAAAAGTGTTACTATTCCCATTTTATGATTGAGAAAGCGGAGGCAGAGAGAAGTTAAAGAACTTGAACAACTTCCTATAGATCACGTCCCAGAGCTGGGGTTCAAACTTATATGTTACTAATTCCAAAGCCCATGCCCTTCCCACCAGGTCAGTCTGGCTCAAAGGACAGGGGAGACCTTAAATGTCCTGGATTATAACTTCTTACCTAGACAGAAACATCTTCCCCACTGACCTGGTAAATGGCGGTGCTTCAGTGTCTCGCTGCGGAAAATCTATTCCCACCTGGGTTGCCTATATCCCCTGCCTAATTCTCTTCTTTCCTTCCTTCCCTCCTTCCTTCCTGCCTGCCTCCCTGACTTTTCCTTCCCTTCCTTCCCCTTTCTCTTTCTGTCATTAACGAAGCAATCTAGAATAGTGTTTCTTAACATTGTCTATATCAAGGCACATAAAGAATAGTTTTGCCACAATGGCTAAACAGGCTAGGCTGTTCAGGGGTCCGACTGGTTGCTGGTTCTGTCACTCGACTGATTGGGATGGTCTTTAAAGGATGGGTAAAGCTTGTGGCTGAAATAACATGAAGCTGTGGTGTGGTGAGTCCTGGCAAGGAAACGTAAGCATCTTCCTTGGGTACCACATTTGCCATAAATAATGAAACACCAGCAACGGTCCATCAGTATTCTATTGCTCTATAGGAAGGAATTTCATATACAGCTCTTTATTTTCTCAAACATTTTATTCTGACATTTATTTTACAACCAAATACCAAAGACTTATTTCTCTACAAAGCCTGCATTACATCGACATGATTTTTTCCTTCAAGAAAACGTACCCATAAACAAATCATTGAATGGAAAAAGAAAATGCTCCCTGTCCTAGCACCGCTTGGCAGATTACCACAAAAACTTCAGCTCACAACAGTTGCCAGCCTAGAACAGGGCTAGTATATGATAGGTCCTGATTCTTCATAAATAATTGTTAAATTAATTGAATGAAGGAAAGCAAAGTGGCATGATAAAAGGAAGGTGGGTTTCGGGCTCAAACAGATCTGGGCTGGAATCTCAACTGGGCCATTTGTTTAGCTGGGTGACTTTGAGTGAATTGCTGACTCTCACCGAGCCTCAGTTTTCTCCTTTGTAAAACCAGTACAAAAGCACCTGACTCAGGAGTTCCCACTGTGGCTCAGCAGTAACAAACCCGACGAGTATCCGCAAGGATGGGGGTTTGATCTCTGGTCTCGCTCAGTGGGTTAAGGATCCAGCAATGCCATGAGCTGCGGTGTAGGTCTCAGACGTGGCTCAGATCCTGCGTTACTGTGGCTGAGGTGTAGGCCGGAGCTGTAGCTCCAGTTCAACTCTTGGCCTGGGAACTTTCATATGCCATGGGTGTGGGCCTTAAAAGACAAAAAAAAAAAAAAAAAAAACCTGACTCACAGATGAAGATTAAGACAGAATGTACCTAAATGTCTAGCTCAGTGCTTGCACTGAAAGTTACTCAAATATTACTTCTCTCCTCCTCATCCCTCAAATTCACTTCTCAACTAAGTTGTGTGTGATGTAGTCCAACATATCTTTGGTCAGTCAGAGCAAGAATCAAGGACATCTGTACCTAATGTCAAAAACAGTGGCTTTTAATTCTAACCACATGAAAGAATTACTTGGACATTTTAAAAAAATGTCTGAGGAGTTCCAGCTATGGCTCAGCAGGTTAAGAACACATCACAGTGTCCATGAAGATGCGGGTTGGATCCCTGGGCCTCGCTCAGTAGGTTAAGGATCTGGCATTGCCGTGATTGGCATTGCTGTGGCTGTGGCTTAGGCCGGCAGCTGTAGCTCTGATTAGACCTCTTGCCTGGGAACCTCCATATGCTGCAGGTGCAGCCCTAAAAAAGAAGCAAAATAAATAAATAAATTAATAATAATAATAATAAAGAAAAGAGATTAAGGATGGGGTAATTAGCCTGATCAGTTAAAGAGAGTGAGGAGCCAATGGTCACTCTCTTCAATTATTTGCAGGGTTTTCCTGTAAAGAGGGATTGAAGAGCCCAAAGAGGTCAAGCCCTATGAATCAAGGGTTAGAGTCAGTGATGACCCAAGGTGGTGAGTCGCTAGAGGAATTCCAGAAGACACTGCATGATGATGGGGATGGAGAAAAGGAGATTACACAGTGAATAAGCTGTTGGACTGGTTTTTAATGGCCTCTATCAGCGCTTTGTGGCAATAGCAGTGTAATTACTTTTGAGTGATTTCGTAGGACAAAGATGTTTGTAAAGTGAAAGGATGACAATATTCACGCCATCCGTGTGTATCTCTACACCTTGGGCCCTCCTTGTCCATAGGCTTAAGTAAACACATCCTTCAGACACAGCTGAAGCAGACTTGGCAATCCTGAAAGCTGCGGTGAGGCAACCACACCGTATAACTGGTAGAATTGTTGAAATCAATTAGACCAGTGCTTTATGTCATCTTTTAAAATTCCTGGGCCAGGGATCAGACCCCAGCCATGGCAGTGACAATGCTGGATACTTAACTCATTAAACCACCAGGGAACTCTGCTTTATGTCATTAAAAAAAAATACTGAAATGTCCTGTTTGTTTAATGTACACAATGGAATATTACTCAGCCATAAAAAAGAACAACATAATGCCATTTATAGCAACATGGATGGAACTAGAGACTCTCATACTGAGTGAAATGAGTCAGAAAGACAAAGACAAATACCATATGATATCACTTATAACTGGAATCTAATATCTAGCACAAATGAACATTTTCACAGAAAAGAAAATCATGGACTTGGAGAATAGAGTTGTGGCTGCCCCGGGGAGGGGGGGGAGGGAGTGGGAGGGATCGGGAGCTTGGGGTTATCGGATACAACTTGGAATGGATTTACAATGAGATCCTGCTGAGTAGCATTGAGAACTATGTCTAAATACTTGTATTGCAACAGAACAAAGGGTGGAAAAAAATGTATACATGTAAGTGTATCTTGGCCCCCATGCTGCACAGCAGAAAAATAAATAAATAAATTTAAAAAATAAAATAAATAAAAAATAAAAAACAAACAAAAAAAAAAACTACATGGGAATCTAACAAATGATAAAAATGGAGCTGCTCTGGATGAAGCAGTGGGGCTGTCTCATTCTCCCACATTATTCTGTCAGTGGCCCTTGAGAGACCTGCTCACAGCCCTGGGGTTCCATAGTACAGGGTTTGAAAGCCATCATTTTCTAGATCAACCCTCTCTTTCTACACATGAATAAACTGGAGCCCAGAATGCGCGTGTAACTCAGTCAGGGTCATACAGCTAGTGAGAGCAGAGCTGGGCCCAAACCCAAGCGCTTCATTCCTGGGCCCCATTTGGCCCACACAGATGCCCTTAGCTGAGAACAAGAAACCTTCCAGACAGGACTGTATGGCTGGTTTGGGAACATTAATCTATGACAACTGTGATGCATAAAAGACTTAAGAACTCATTTCAACCAAAACAGTCAACCTTTTCCCTAGGGCTGCCCATTCTGTGTTGCTGGTGGTGGAGATGATTTACTCTAATAGCGGCCTCTTACCCAGTATCCCAGCAACCAAGGCCTTCTGTTTGCATAGTGACCAGCTAGGGTTGGGGGAGGTAGAGGATAGCACTTTGTCCATGCATCCCAACCAAGCAACTGGCCCACACAGATGGGATCTCAAATCTTGACCCCATCGCAAGCTGCTTCAACTAGCCAAGCAAAACATGTGTAACTGACTTGAACTTGGATCTTGCATTTCTTTTCTTCCCTTTCTCTAAACTTGGGAAAGGGTTTAGAGAACTTACACCAAAAGCCAGATAATAGAATGAAAAGGGCATTGGTAATTCTAAAAGTAAGTAGCGAAACTTTGGATAATTGGAGCTTCAATCTATAAAGTTTTTCCAGCCATATACTCACTTACTGACTCACTCTTCCAGGAGGTATTTTTAGAGCACCTATCACATTCTAGTCAGTATTTTTAAAAACAAACATTAGTGCAATATTGATACAAAAAATTAATACTAAAAATCTGAGGCGAACAAAATAGCATCATTTTAAATAACGACAAAATCAGTATTTCTGATTTTTCCTTTTGCCTCAGGTTCCCATTAACTTGGCAAGGCACTGTTACAGATCTCATTTTTATTTAAAATTTAGATATTTTGTTCATTATAGACTCTTCATTAATTTCGATTTTTTAAACACATTTCATTAAAATTTATTTTGATTGCTGAGTATTTTGGTACCCTCTTATATTTTTGTGCCCCAGGCAAGTGCTTGTGTGTCTCCCGCTAGTCCTGGTCCATCCAGGCATTGGAAAAGGCAGAAAAATTCAAAAAATAAACAAGACCTGGCTCTATTCTCAAGGAGGTCAGGCTAGTGGGAAAGATGGACAGGTGAATATGTCCTTGAAATAGAATTATTCCTGCAATGGAAGTATGTGCAAGGGACAGTGTTGGCACAGAGGAGGGGGAATCCTCCTTGTTGAGATGGTAGTTGGCATTGGGGAGGGGAAGGGCATTCCAGGCCGAAGAAAGCATGCACTCAGATAAGGAGGGGTGCAATGGCCAGAGGAGCTGTTCATTCCAACCGACAGGGGTGTGAAGTGAACACATTGCAAGGCAGCAGAAGGGGAGCTTGAGAGGATGAGCTTGAGCCCAGGGCAGCCAACGCTGATTGAATACCTTCCATGTGCCTGGTGCTCTGCATATCTTCGCAAAGCATTAGTCATAACCTGTGCGTCAGGAATTCACTTTAATTATAGCAGACAGATCATGTCATATGGAAAAAGAAACACCAGAAAAACCAGGTAACTAGGAGTTCCTGCTGTGGCTCAGCAGGTTAAGAACCCAACTAGTATCCATGGGCACGTGGGTTCGCTCCCTGGCCTCGCTCACAAACTTCAGATCCTGGGTGAAGGATCTGACATAGCTGCAGGCTGTGGTGCAGGTTGAAGATGTGGCTTGGACCCAGTGTTGCTGTGGCTGTGGCATAGGCTGGCAGCTGCAGCTCCAATTCAACCCCTGGCTGAGGAACTTCCAGATGCCACAAAACAAACAAACAAACATAAAACCAGGTAACTAATAAGGGGTTCAGGGCAGACTGCAAGAGGACAGTGGTTTCGAGCAATGTGCAGTCTGTCACTCTAGACCAGGGAGGGGAGATCACAGAGGATCCCTTCTGTTCAGCGCTAAGGGAATTAGCAGAGTCCCAGTATCTCACATCCTCTGGGCCACCTCCTCTTTGACTTGATGCTACATCTGCATCCCTGACTGAACAGCCTCCATTCACTCTTCTTTGTGAATCCAGCCTAGGAGCCTGGCCGAGGGGAAGAGCCCTCCAGAGCCCTAGCTTGGAAGACAGCCAGGGTTCTGTGTCCCTGGAACATAATCCCAGCTGACTCTCCTTGCCGCTTGAGCACAGCGAAAGGTATAAATAACAGCAGCAATGAACCCCTCCCAGGACTGCTGTGGGATTAATAAACCCTCGAGACCCTGGCACTCCAAGCCCTGCAGAAACTAGCGCTTCAATTGCTATTATGAGCAGGCTCCCAGCCATGGCTCCTTCAGCCCATGCTGTTAGATAATCTCTCCTGACTATTGCTGGGAGCTGTCAATCACCCAGTGCCTGTCTCCCACCCCATGGCCAGCCCAGGAAGAGAAGGGAAGAGGCTCTGCAAAGATAATGTGGGGTAGGACATGAAGGGGACAAGAGTCCCAGCTGGCTGACTTTCTCTTCCATAATACCTGAGGATAGCACACAGACTCAGCCTCTTGGTTTCCCCATCTACTAGGTGGCCAGCAAGAGGGCTGTTGATAAATAACCCCATCCTCTCACTGGGCACATGGTAGAATTGCATTTCTTTGCCCCCTTTGGAGTCAGGGGTAGCCAAGGGGCTTGCTTCAGCCATGACTATGAGTGGAAGTGATGTGGAAGCTGGGTCGAGGGTGAGGGAAATTTAAAAACTAGTACAAAATTCACGGCATTTCCTGCCCTCTACCATAACAATGGAAGAAGTCTGTGTCCATTCGAATTTAGCATGGAAGCCTACATGGCCAGGATAAGCAGAGACCCACCCCGCCTCCCCGCTGACCTGCCATCCACATGATTGAGAAATGAATTTCTTTCAAGCTCCTGAGATTTGAGAGATATTTGTTACTACAGCATAACATAGGTGAGCCTGGTTGGTTCTGGGTAAGTTAGTCAACCTTAGAAAGGCTCAGTTTCCTCACTTGCAAAAAGGTGGATAATTATATCTCTATATAGAGTAACTGTCAGATTTATAAGAGATAATCCATGTAAAATCATTCACAAGTTCTCAGTCCATTGTGAGTGCTCAAATCATTTTAGCTCAGTGGTTATTATTATTATTATTGTCACATTGTTATCACATTTGCTATTACACCTTTCTTCTTCAGTGCTTCCTGGCCCTCCATTTCTGTAGCTCTTTTCCCATCCCTGATGGAGGCATTTGTCTTCCACATGTGGACTGAGCCCTACACTCAAGCTTTAAGATCACATTAAGTGGAGGTAGGAGGGTTTGCAGCTGCTCTAATCCAATCATCTGGAGGTGGGACCAAGCTGCCCCTCCCCATAGAGCTGCTCCTCTGTCCTTGGATTCCAATGGCTGGGCCTCTGCCCACTGCCCTCCCCCATGCTGTACCCCGGAAATGATCATTGGATTCTCATCTTATTTTCAAGGTCTGATGTCTGCCCTGGGAACCTTCTTAGTATCTTACATTTACATCTGGCTCTGCCATACTCACAGCTGGGGACCTGTCCCCGAAACCTGCTGGGGCCTTCTGCTTTCCGGCAGACATCCTGATTCAGAGTCCTAATCCTGCTCTAGGTCATTCTATGGCAGTGCACTGACCCCTGACTGCTGATCCTCTGACAGACTGCAGCATCTTTGCTTTGCTCCCCAGAGAAACTTCTTTTTCAGCAGCTGCAGCTGTGTCTTTCACTATCTTTTCCAGGGTGTGTGAAAAAACCAGGACCTGTTCCTGTTTGCACTTCCGAAGCTGATCATGCAACAGGTGCTCAGAAAACCTTTGTTGAATAGCAAATGAATGAATGATGAATGAGCGAAGGGTATCCTGAAGTGGTCGACCCTGAACATGAGAATGATATTAAAACTCGTCTAGTCTCTTCTCCTTTTCATATTTGAAAACCAAAGTACAGAACCACATAACCCCCTTAGAGATAAACTGGACCCAGTAACCAGGATGCCAGCCCCTGCCTGGCCAGCCCTGCACTAGAGCCCACCCCACCCCTCAAGATAAAGGGAACACATTCCTCACCTCTGATATCCCCCTCATGCCAGAGGGAACAGAGGGGCACAAAATCCCTTACCATTCTCCAAGACCAAGAGTAAATGTAATCTACTAATAGACTATGTCAGAAGCCTTCTCTTTCCTTTTTTTTCTTTCCTTTTTTTAAAATGCAAAACAAAAATAGAAAATGAGTCAGTATGACAACAGGTGGGAATATCTAGGGGAATTTTCCCTTTTTCTGCCTCAGCTCATTGCAGTACAAAGGGGAGATGTGTTTGAATACACAAGGGCCCTACTGAGTGGGGGAGGAGGGAAATGACCTTGTCTTTCTTCTTGATGACCAGCGTGCAAGTCCCCAGAGCTGGAGCTGGCTTCCTGGCCTTTGCTCTGCTGGGACGCCCTCCCTGCCTGCCTTCTTTACCTCCCCAAGTCTCACCATGTGTACGATTCTGTGGAAGTCTCACCTCCTCCAGGGAACCCAACATCTCCTTCGGTGCTCAAAGGGTGCTCTGTCCTGAGTCTATATGATTGCCCCTCACACTCCCAACTTGCTGTAGTGATGAATATACAGTATGTAGCAACTTCACATTCCCTTGCCATTCGCATCTACCAGTCCTCTCAACCCCAATCCTCCCATTCCTGGCCGCACTTGTTTGCAACTTGAAGGCAGAGACTTTTTGCTAAGGTTGCCCCTCGTTTCCTTCAGAACCTTGGACAGTGCCTGTCCATCATCAGCCCTGAGATTTGGTTGGGAGAGAAAACTCAGAAGCACAAAGCCTCTGTCTCCTGGGAAAAGAGAAGGTGAACAAGAGAGTAAGAGAGAGAATATTGCTGCTTGGGGCTTTTTCTAGCTTCTGCCAGAATGATGAGCTCAGGAACAAGGCTGGAGCAGGGTGGAGCCTTTGGTCGCTCCACAAGTGCCTTCCATCAGCTTGGATAAGGCATCTCTCCACACCAGACAGAGCCTCAGCCTTCAGAGATCTTGGCCCGTCTCTAGCCTAAACACCATCATTGGTAGAATTCTCCTCCAGGGCTCAGTGTACCTCCCTCGTTCAAGGGACAACCTCCATTTCCCTGTGCAGGTTCATGGTGGTAAGACAGCTAACGGGGCTCCATGATCTCAAGTTGTCTGGGGGCTGAGCCACTGTGTCTGCTGCCACCACGATAAGGAAAGGTGCCTCACTGGATGACCCTCCACGGAGACAACCTGACCAAGGGACACCTGGCTGGATGAGCTGGTGGCACTCTCCCTTTTCCTGCTGGGCTGTGTCAGGTGGTTTTTGTACTCACTCTCTCTCCCCATCACTCATCTGGGCAGCACTTTCCTGAGGGTCAATCACTTTCACCATTTATACCACTGTTTCACTTTGCTATTAGCCACCATTCAGAGGAGAGCATCATGTGTGTTGTGGATAAGGCAATTGAAGTTACCAAGGTTAAGTGACTCCCTCAAGGTCACACAGCTCAGGGCTAGATCCTGAGGAGAACTCAGACTTTCTTTTCCTATGCTTAGTCTCTCAGATTGGGGGGAAAAAATCTTGTTTGTTTCAGGCTGAGTATGATTTTCAAAGCCCAACCTTTTCCTGCCTGTTTCATATTAGTGGCCAAACAAACAATTCTTCAAGATGGGGGAGGGAGTATTTTTCCCTCTGGAAGCTTCTGGCTGCTGTTAGTGGGTTTCTTCCTACACATAGTGCTGGAAGATATATCTGTGTTGTCCTTGGCCATGACAGAAAGGGCACGTTTATCTACCATACGTCTCTGACCTGGGCTTCTCCTTTGACACCCTCACTGAACTTCTTCTAAAGAGTGGCAGAATTCCTCAAAGGGAGGGAATTAAAAGTAATTTGGAAAAAAATCTGATTGGAAGCCATCAGGTCTAAGGAGCGCATCTCGAAGCTTGAAATATTTGCAGGAAAGCAATATGACTTTACTTAGTGTCTTTGTGAATGTGGAGTGGGGGGTGCTGATGGAGGTTATGGGAAAGTTCAAACCAGTCCCCCATCCCTCAACCTGGCACGTCATGTTGACACCATCCTTGTAAACCCAGCCTCGCGTTGAGCCAGTTAATGGAGAGAAGCAGCAAAGTCAAAGATGCCAATCTGTAGCAATACTGGTCTGCTCCAACCCAAGCTAATGGTCTTCACTTCCAAAAGTAGTGAGAAAAGGGAGACTCTTCTTTGGTCAGGCCCTCCTGAGAGCTACCAAGTGGCTTTATGGTCAAGTGATTGCCGTGAAAATAGAGACAAATATGAAAGACATTTGCAACGTTTAGGAACTGGCATTGTCTGATCTATTCTCAATTCCCTTATCATCATGAGCTTCCTTTACTGGTTGAACAAAAATCAATAAAATTACATTTCAAAGGTGCCTGTCCCACACAGATCCTGTCTGTGGGAAGTCCGGGGTCCTCCTTGGGTTCTGTCCCCTGGTTCTTTGCCTGTGCAGAGATGTGTGTGGGTGTCTTCTGCATGGCAAGTAGGGGCTCATGATTATTGGTTTTCTCTGTGACAGAGAAATGCCCCTGAGTTCCCCTCAACAGCACCAAGGGTCCTCCCAAACAGATGAATTACTGGCAGTATACCTCAAACTGATGACTCCAGAACTTGGGGCTGGCAGTGGTGCTGAATTTCTTTTATTAGACTTTATTTCTGTAGTAATTATTCACCCATAAAGCCACATGGCTGTCTTGGGAGGGTCCAGCATAAGAGGGGTATCTGTTTTCTCACATTTCTTCCTGTGATGTTACTTTAGCATCTCTTAAGATGTTCCTGTTTCCTGATGTGAATTTCTTACCAGAGTGCCTTGAGCCTCATGGCACATTTTCTAAAGAAAGGGAGCACTTGAGTGTACCAATTAGATAATGCAACTTTCCAGAGTCTTCCTGTGGGGGGATTTGAAATCTTATTCTTGGGCCTGTAGGAATTATACCTCTTAGATTTTTTTTTTCATTCTCCAAACTTATGTATCAGTCGGTATAGAGAAAAAGCACAGGTTTCTTGGATTTTTTTTTTTTTTTTTTTTTTTTTTTAGTCTTTTTAGCTGTGCCCACAGCATATGGAGGTTCCCAGGCTAGGGGTTGAATCAGAGCTTCAGCAGCCAGCCTATGCCAGAGCCACAGCCTGCCTCTTAGCTTTAGCTCTGCTGTAACTCCCTCCTGGAATGCCTTTTCCCTTCCCCTATCTTTCTTGGTCATCAGAAACCCACCCATTATTCAACCTTTCCCTTAAGGCTGCTGGTCTAATTTATGGTTCCCTTTCTACCCCCCAAAGCATTTCTTTGTACAGCATATTCTTATTTAATCATATATTATCTTGTATTGTTATCTGTCTGAGGTATATAATATTGTTCTTCCAAGTGAGATACAAACTCTTTTAGGATAGAAAGTATCTTTATCAACAGAAGATATTTGGATTACCTAGTATTGGTAGGAAATATGTGGAAGAAGATATAAAGAAAAGACACAGAAAAATCAAGCTGAGCAGGGTTTAGAGGTTGTCTAGGCCAATTTCTTCATTTTATATATGAGATCCAAATACAGGATACTTTCACATGCCCAAGCATTTATCTAAACTGAAATCCAGATTAGGCCCTGTTTCAGAACATTCTCCTCTATCTCACGCATCCCCTTCCAGAAGAGTTTAGCATCAAAGATTGCATTCTGGAAAGAAACAGATGGCTGGAGAAGGTGAACTCCTTGGGTTCCTTTTAGGTGCTGACCACGAGGGTAAAACTGGGACAGTTTGCATGGATTCAGTTGGCTTTGCCCCTGTTTCCCATCTTCCAACTCTCAGGAGTGCTGGCTTTCAAAAATCTGTCCCATCATTTTAGTTTTAAGTCTATGGTAGGCACACACAACTACTGGATTGAATTGGACTGAGGTGAATTAAGCCATGGATACGGTGTTATGGAAAGAAGGGCAATCAGTGGGCTCGATTCTCAAGCCATGGTCCAGCTAGTAAAAAATAAGCCAACAGTAATAATGGGTAGGGTTTATTGCATGCTGGCATTTCATATATATTCTCTCATTTATTATTCACAACAATCCCTATGAGGCAGGTGCTCTGATTTTATACATGAGGAGGCTGAGCCCCAGAGAGAGAAATTAAGCAACTTGTGGTAGAGGAAGGGAGCACCAAGCTGGAGAAGGAGGCGCTGTCAGGAGTCTGCAAGTCTTCTGTTACTGGAAGACTCTGTGGGTCTCATAGAGAAAAAGCCACATTTTCCCTCCACTATAGTTTCGTTGGAAATTCACATTCGTTTAAATCCAAGGTTGAAAACCATATCCCAGGGGCCAGAGATCTGGTTTGGCTATACAATGTTAAAAGGGGAAAAAAAAAAAAAAGAATTTGTGAATAACATTTAAAATTGGGAGATGGTATATAGAATTATTGATTTTTGGCTTCTCTTGAAAAGCTGAAAGAACTGTCTTTTTGTACTGCCCAAGAGGTAGCCAGAGCTGAGGAGTGACGGGTCCTTCTGGCCAGTTCTACAAGTTCCCATGACCCCCTCTACTCATTACCACTTCCCCATGGAGCTGAAGGGGTTCAGAACATGCCACTCTGACATACGGATTATTCTGAGCTGAAGGCAATGAAGAAAAAGCAGATGCAGGATGAGCTCACTGCCTTCTCCCATCTGCCTGAAAGCAGAACCAAAGTACCCCTTGTAAAGGTGCCTCCCTCTCCCCACCTCCCCACATTGGGAAGGGGACCACAACCTTATCGCTGGAGACTGGATGACATCATCGGAGACTAGATGGCACCATCAAGAGTCTACAAAAGCAGCTTACTAACTAAACCTTATCTTCCATCAGTGTAACTGAGCAGGGCCCTGCAGGGTTCTTGGGCACAAAAGCCTTTCTTTGTCCCCCATTTCCTGTTTTTAGGAAAGGGGCCTCATTCAGCTTCCATGGCCTTCCCTGAGTTCCAAAGGGCAGGTTCAGATAGTTGCCCATCAGGAAAGGAAGGGGATGCAAAGACAAGGGAGAAACAGTCAAGAAGCAATAGTGCAGCCTTGGGGCAGTAACCTGGTTCCTTCTCAAGGGATACAGATAATGATGTAGGCGTCATATATGCCTAAGAGTAAAATTATATTCTTTATGCTTCTTTTAGAAATGATTACTTTACAATTGAATAGCTTAGGAATTCCCGTCATGGCGCAGTGGAAATGAATCCGACTAGGAACCATGAGGTTGTGGGTTTGATCCCTGGCCACGCTCAGTTGGGTTAAGGATCCAGTGTTGCTGTGAGCTGAGGTGTAGGTTGAAGACTTGACTTGGATCTGGCATTGCTGTGGCTGTGGCGTAGGCCGACAGTTACAGCTCCAATTCGACCCCTAGCCTGGGAACCTCCATATGCTGAGGGGGCGGCCCAAAAATCAAAAATAAGTAAATAAATAAATAAATAAATATACAATGGAACAGCTAAAGCCCTTCCTTGTGCTTCTCCCTTGCTGGACTGCACCCTAAACACAATTACCTGTAAACTAAAGATTAAGCACCCTGAGCACAATTGCCTCTGGGTTGAAGATTATTAGCACATGTTTTGGGGGAACATCCCAGTTGTTCTAATCTCTGATCAATACGCCCTTTTCACAAGTACTGGTGTTTTTTTATTCGTTTGTCTTGTTTTATTTTTTGTTTTTGTCTTTTTAGGGCTGCACCTGCAGTATACGGACGTTTCTAGGCTAGGGGTCAAATGGGAGCTGCCGCCGAAGCCTATGCCGCCGTTTGTGGCAATACTCACTGGATCCTTAACACCCTGAGTGAGGCCAGGGATCAAACCTGCATCCTCAAGGATACTAACTGGGTTCTTAACTCATTCAGCCACAGTGGGAACTCCCCCTTTTTTGCGAGTACTGTTATTCCAGGCAGTAACCCAGAAGACCCATCACCGTGATCATGCTGATATTTCCTGATGCCATATTTGATGACTAAGATTCCCCCAAAGAAAGAAGAATGCATGTTTGCCCCAAACCTGATTCTTACCTGAAACCCTGTTTTTCTCCTTTTAGACTATAAAACTCCCTACGATTCTTCCCCAAGAGAGAACACAGTCTTAAGGCATTAGCCTGCTGTGTCCTCCTTTCCCTGGCAAAGCACTAAAAGCTATCTTTTGCACCTTCACCCAAAACTCTGTCTCCAAGTTTCTATTTGGCTCCAGTGGACAGAGGCAACATTCACTTCTCCTGTATATTTACCTCTCCACAGTTTGGAGTCCCTAAAAGCCTAAATTCTTTTCCTTTCATCTTATCACTGCTGGACAAAAATCACTCTTCTTTCAGATGCGATATAAGCCCCAAGTTCTAACCACCTCTTTGAGTTTTTCATCACTGACTCCTCTCACATGTATGTGTGATTAATGTACTTTTGTTTTTCTCGTGTTCATTTGTCTTTTGTCAGTCTAATTGGCAGGGCCCCAGCCAAGAACCTAGGAGGGAAGAAGGAAAAAGCTGTCAAGATACCTGCCCTTCTTCCTTCCCTAATGTTGCCTTGCCTGGCCCCCAAATCATTTCAGTTTGAGATTCCCACAGCATATATCTACATAGTGTTTACCTAGAGTGAGTTCTACAGTGGTCTCTTCCGGCTACTCAAGGACAGATTCTACATAAGAAAAGGGACTTTGAAATTCTTGTGACAATCAGTGATCTTTCTAAATTGGAAGGATGAATTATTGTCAAAATAACAAGCCTCATTTTCCAGTGTGGGAAAATCACTGGAATAATTTCTCTTAGAAAGAAACAATTTCGTTATATGGAAAAATCAGCCTCTGTTCAGCAACCCTTGAATGGCAGCTTCAAACATTAGAACCTTGCCAAACCAATTTTCCCCTTTCAGATTTAACACTGCTCCATTTATCTCAGTGGGGACTAAAGACCAGCTAAATTTGAAGTCATAAAGCTCAGCCTTTTTGAATGATTTTGGTCAAAACAGCTCTTTTGTAAGCAGGCGAAGTGTGCTTATTTAATGTTCTTCCTTCTCAAAGAGACTAAAGAGAAATTTCTAAAATTTTCCCCAAACATTTCACCTCTGAGAGGATTATAAAGGTGGAGAATTTCAGTTGGAAAAGGTAAGGGTATTTCAGAGCGTTATCAGCTCTCAGAAAATGGGAGATTATAATGGAATCAGGGTCCCTCCCCCTTTGCCTTTAACTAGAGTGAATGCTTCTGTGATCACTGTAATAATGACGTTTTGCATTTATATAGCACCATTTATTCTTCTGAGGAGCTCAAAAAGCTTTACAAACATTATCTCATTAAATCCTCTCTACCTCCCTGTGAGGCAGGTAATGACAAGAGAGATTATCCCCAAAGTACAAGGTTCCCTCAGGTGGGGGAAATGGTGAGATGAGTTTTCCCTAATCCCAGGCCAAGTCCCCCGCCAAGGCTGGAAATAAAGCTCTGGTCTGCAGATGCTGAGAGAGCCTCATGTGAGGACCAGTGTTTCCTGGGGGTGATCAGGAGAGACTTGGCTCCCCACGTGTCCTTGCACCGCTTCCAGGGACTCAGGACGTGGCAAAGGGAAGCCACGTCTGGGACCTCCCATCTGAAAACCATTGCAGGGGCACCATAGACAGGGGAGGCATTCAGGGAGTGTTAGTGAATGCATGAATGCCATTTCAGTCTCCAGACGTCCAGCTGCACTTGGTTGTGCTCAAGTTCAAATTGTACCCAAGAGCTGAATGTTCAGAGACTTCCCTTTCCTTTTGAGACACTGGGCCCATTTTCAAATGCACTAGTGGAATATCCATACCTCGTGGTGATTTTAGATTGGAGAAGAGGCCTGTTTGTTTGGTATACTGAGGTTAAAAAAATTTTTTTTGCAAGGACTGTACTGGGAGTGTGTTTGAAGGAAGGGGAGTAGTTAACTAGATTGGCCCTGTAAATTAGCGATGCTACATAGACCTCCAAAGCAACTGGCCTGGCCGCAGAGAATGGCAGATGGTGGGGTGGCGGGGGGGAGACATTTTGATAGAGATAGAATAGGATAGTTATACCAGTAGTTATAGACCCCTGAAATGGACCACAGATAGAGTGGGAAACCTAGGGGGCTTTGGGAGACCATTGTAAGTTCATAACTTCTCAAGAAAGCCATCAGAACATTGTGGAAAGAAGAAGGCTTGCTTAAGACTGTATAAGTTACAGCTCCTGCTTTTATTTATGGTTTTACAGTTGTGCCTCAGGTCATTAAGTGAAAGATAAAATGAGGCCTGCGTTCAAGTTCAGCAAGATAATGATCCTTAGGACCAAGGACAGGAATTTAAGGGAAAGATGACATTCCAAAACAGGTGACCCTCATTATAGGAAACCTGAGATGATCCAACATATTTATCCACCCTTCTAATTTGCATAAACGCCATGGCAATCCTAGTTTGACCTCATAGGGCCAAATAATCTCTTACCAGATACGAAGGAGGAGCTGATGACCTAAGCTTGATGATGACCTAAGCCTGATGTCTACTCGAAGAAAGAGGCAGTCTTTTCCCACTCCCCAATTTCCTTGGATTATAAAAATGTAGCCCACCTAAATCTTGGGGCAGAGCTTCTTTGCCTGCAGGTTTGTATCCCTCACAAGCATCCTAGCTTAATTAATCTGTGTCTTGCTTATCACTTTGTCTCTCTGAATTCCTTCTGTGCTGGAGACAGAGGACCTGAACCTCCGTAAGTCCAGACACCAGGTGAATAATTCTAATTTAAAAAACCATGGGTTCAAATCCCAATCCGGCTTTTGGCTGGGCTCAAGTCCTGGCATGTGTGTTCAAGTCCTGGTCTGGGTTCTGGCTAGGTTCAAGTCAGAGGTGTTTGCAGTTTCAATTGTAACAAGAATGGAAACGGCTGACTCTAGTAACATGATTCCTCTAAGCTCAGAATTCTCCTTTCCATTCTAAGTAGCCTCATGAGAGAACAGATAGAAGAGTTAGTGAAAAATCACATCGGACCCTGGGCCTGACTAGGATCTTCACATGCCACATGGTCATCTCCTCTGGACCTTACCTTTATCATCTGCAGATAACGTGTACAGGCCTACCACACCTGGGCACAGTGCAGTACATCGAGGGTGGCAAGGCAAATAGAAAGCAGGATACCACATGCTTGTTTTGAGTGAGCAAGACCTGAGTTCAGAGCAAATGTCAGTCTTCAGAGACCATGTGTACGAACATCCCTTTGGAAGGAATAGTCACCATGCAAGTGCAAGGTGTTTTCTTACTGGTGATTTACCTGAGGACCTATTTAGTTCAATTCCTTATTATGGTTCAATCTAATTATTACTTATAGAGCATCTATCAAAACTAAAAGCCAAACAGGTTAAGTGACTTGATCAAGATCACATCATTAGTTATATCATGGAAAAAATCAAAACAAATCAACTCACTGGAGTTAATGTTGCTATTTTGTCATGGGACACAAATAAAGGTTGTATTAAGCACTACATATGTCCAGGCTAATGAAATACAGTTACAGTTTTTAGGAAGTATGTTTTCTATGGCTTCAAAGCCTTGGGCACAGACACAGAATATACACTGGAAACAGGGCATGGTGCCTCTTAGAAATGAAATTTTAAAAGATTATGGGGGTCTGAGAGTATAGTATACATCCTTTTTTTTTTTTCCTGTCTTTTTGTATTTTTAGGGTCACACCCAGGCCATATAGAGGTTCCCAGGCTAGGGGTCGAATCGGAGCTGTAGCCGCCAGCCTACACCACAGCCACAGCAGTGCCAGATCCAAGCCATGTCTGTGACCGACACCACAGCTCACAGCAACGCCAGATCTTTAACCCACTGAGCAAGGCCAGGGATTGAACCTGTGTACTCATGGATGCTAGTCAGATTCATTTCCACTGAGCCATGACAGGAACTCCAAGATACGTTTTAAAAGAAGTATGGCCTCTGCATTTAGTTTCTAGGTCAGTCATACAGGACAGAATTTAGGTTTTGTATGACCCACATGACATTGGATTTCAGCAAAGTGTATCAGTTCACCCTAAGGAAGACACTCAAGCAGCTATGGCCTGAATAGCCAGCAGCCAAGGCCTGAAAAAGAATCCATTAATCCAGGAAACCACTACTCCGCGGCATAAGTGAATCACTGCCACTCTGCCACAAATCCAAGATTTCCAGGTCTTCACATTTTCTGGAATGTTCTAAGGAACTGGAAGCTCCAGGAGGGCAGACAGGCAGCACAGGAAGTGCTATTGGGCAGAGGAGATGTTTGCTTACCCCTGATGCTCTCTGCACTCCTAAGTGTCTCCAGCTTTAGAGGAGCTGAAGGACTTCCCTAAGGTCACATACTAGGAAGTCAGGAGGTAGTTCTGGATTGGTGGCCCAGAGAGAACCCTACAGATGAGAGAGGGCCTGGGGTCATGGAGCAGGAGTGGGAAGCAGCTGCCCCCTCCAGCTTATGCATTGCAGCAGGGCTGCTGGTGATCAGCTGATAGGCAGAGTTTCAGTTTGGTCATCTCGAGTCCTAGGTATCATTGCCTCCCTTCCAGGAGCTCGGAGGTTTGCAAAGACAGCCCAGCCTGTCACAGCAATGCCTACATGGCCTGACCTACTGAGGCAAACATGCCCCTTTTGCTTTCACCTCAGGTACTTGGAGGACTCTGTGGAGCTGTGGCCATGTTGCCATGGTAACAGAAGCAGGCCATTAGAGCATTACAGAGAGATATGAAGACTTGGGAGTCTGTAATTCACCTGTGCGGCTGAGGTGCGGACAGGTGGCTTAATAGGGTCTCAGTCCACACTCTGTAACTGTGTTGTGCATTAGCAGTAATGGGACCTGGCCACCTGTGTGCTGGGGGTTGGGGGCAAGTCCAGGAAAAAAAGGCCTTGTTGGGGGGCCTGAGGCTGGCTCCTTGCATGGGCTGGGGTAGGACGATGGTGGGGAGACCAGAGGGGTCTGTGCAGACAGCCCAGGCTTCCTCTAAGTCCTCGTTGAAGGGTTCTCTGCATGGATGTCTCAACTCCTTTCTGTCCTATTTGAAACCAGAAAATGCTCTTCCCAGATAGGCCGGGGGTAGGGGGGGTTGGATTCTTAGCAAGAGGATGCTACAACTCAGGGAAGAGGCACCCTCTTAGGCTAGAGAGGTTGACCCAGGCTGGGTGACTAGGATGGTTCTTCAGGTGGGTGGAGGGGTGGGCCAGATGATATAGTTGGACTTCTTTTGACTACATACCCACCTAACCTGGCCTCCTTTGTGTTTCTAGCATTTTACATAAGGATCAGTGCTTTTATATTTATTTATTTGGCCATGGAGTGCAACAGCAGCTTGACGTGGATCTCAGTTCCCAGACTAGGGACTGAACCCCGACCACAGTGGTGAAAGCACCGAGTACTAACCACTAGACCACCAGGGAACTCCTCACAGTGCTGATAACACAAACTCTGGAGTTGGAATCCCAGCTATACCATTTATTGGCTGTGACCTTGACCGAGTTATTTAACTTTTTTGTGTTCAGAGAAACCCTGCATTTGTATAATGGGGACAATAACAGTAACTACCTTACAGAGGTGTTATGAGGATTACATGAGTTAATACGCATGGTATTTAGAATAATGCCTGGCATACAGTCAGCATTAAATATATGTCAGCTATCTCGAGTAGCATCATTGGTATTATTAGCATCAACCTCGACTTACCTAATGAGATGTCATAAAATGATGGGGTTGGAAGAAGTGATCTTCCACTGTATCTGAGACAGTTCACCAAGCACACTATCATGTGAGTCCTTGGCTACCAGTACCTATTTTATTTTATTTTATTTTATTTTATTTTTTCCTTTTTAAGCCACATGCGTGGCATATGGAGGTTCCCAGGCCAGGGGTTGAATAGGAACTGTAGCTGCCGGCCTACCCACAGCCACAGCAATGCAGGATCCAGGCTACATCTGTGACCTACACCACAGCTCATGTGAATGCTAGATCTTTAACCCACTGAGCGAGGCCAGGGATTGAACCCGAATCCTCCTGGATACTAGTCGGGTTTGTAACCTGCCGAGTCACAACAGGAACTCCTATTTAAACATAGCATGGCTTAGCAGAAAACAAGGCTTCTGTTTCTGCCCACATGCGAGCTGCACCCTATTGCCCACCTTATTGGCTTCGATAGCCCCACAGCTGCAGTACACAGAGGGCTTACAGAGATCGACAGGGCTGCCACGTACAGATGAGTTGGTTGTGGCCTGCACAAAAGTGGCCATCTGACAGGGGAGTAGGAACTGAAGTTCAGTCCATGTTCCACTCTTTAAGCCACACTCCCTAGGTGGGGCTAAGTATGCCTGGAGGGAGGGGCACCTTTTCTTAATTTTCACCAAGGCACCCTATGGGTTATTAGCAGCCTTATGACCTTTAGGAAGATCACAGGAAATGCTAACCTGGACCAGAAAGAAAAAGAAAAAGACATTTCATTCATATGCAGGTACTAGATTAAAAACTTCTGCAAAAGAAATCTCTAAGTCTATGTTTACAGTCTTGAAATAAACAATTTCTTGCCCTTCCTCCATCTGACATTTTGTCGTTCTCTTTCTGCTACCTTTTGTGGCATTTGCTTCGATTAATTTTGCTGAGGAGATCAGATCACTTTCCCTCGATGAGAAATGACATGCAGGCTCTACATATTTACCCATATTGGTATGTGTACAGAAATTCACCCACAAATGTCGAAACGGAAAAGTCAGGAAATGCCTTTATTTCCTCCCTCTCCGGTTTGCATTCGCTATTTTGATAGTCCAGACGCTGCACCTCTCAGAGGAGTCTGGTGAAAACCACCCCTCCCTGAATGAGGTCTGCAGCAAGAGGAGAGGTGGTCAGATCCCACCGCCAACCCCTGCTCAGAGGCACACGTGTGGGGAGGCTGTCCTGAGTCAGTGAAAAAGCCAAAGTCTTTATCTTTGTTTCCTTGAGTTGATGGGAGTTGACCATGGCCACCACTTACACAGAAGTGAGCCATTCACTTTGATATATGTTTATATATCCCACGGGGTCTTGGGCAGGGGGCAGGGTGTGACTGGTATTGTTCTAAGCCCTGTGAGGAGATGGCACATGGCAGAAGGAAAAGGTAAAATTGTCAAAAGTTAAGGGTCCTGGATTCCAGTCTGGATGGGTAATACTAAAAGTTGTGAAACTTCAATAAACATCCAGCTGCTCAAACTTTAGCTTCCTCATCTGAAAATGGGGATTAAAAGCTATAAGCCATGTGAAAATTGTGAAACACTACATACAGTCAACAAGCAGATTCCACTCTGTTACCAAGAATGTATTATGCGCCGGGTATCAAGCTAAGCAATACACAGAGGGAAATTGTTCCTGCTCCTGACTCGCTTCTGATCTGCAAAATGAGGGGCTGTATTACATTATCTCTATAGCCCCTTTCAGCTTTAGGGCTCTTTTTAATTCTAGTCCTATATCCGACGGAATAATTGTAGAACCTTAGAGGTAGGAGGGATGGAGGGGAAGAAAGAAGAAATACGCAGGCAACACACATAAGAACAGTTTAAAAGAAACCAGGAGGAAATGCATACTGCCTCACGAGGGAGGAAACACCCCAGCCCTTCCCCCGGCCCTGGCACCCCTCTGTACAGAGCAAGGAGACGAAATGACCTCTGGGAGCCTCAGCAGGCAGAAGAGGGAGAAGGTCCACCAGACTTTGCTTGAGTGGTTTGGAAGTTTATGGATGTGCTTTCAAAGGATAACGTAAGTATTTGCTCTCCAGACTCTTGCCAAAAACATACATCCTCAAACTACCTGCTGTCTGACACGTACCAAAGGGCCAGAGGCAAAAAACGGTGTTTGTATAATTTGGGGGTAGGTCATGCAATCTGCTCCTTCCTCTCTATCACCAGCCCTCAAACTGCATCAGGGCTTGTTAACACCTACCTAGATTTCCTGACTCCAGCCCCAAGGTTTCTGATTCAGTTTCTGATGCTGGATGGAGCTCAAAAACGTGCATGTATAGTAAGTTCCCAGGTGATACTGATGCTGTAGGTTTCAGGCTACACTTTGCAAAATACCAGTCTAAATAAAATTAAGTTTATCAACAGGTCAAGGCTAAAGAAGAGCAATGCATACTTGCAGCGTGTAATTTTGATTCTTGACCTATAGGATATCTGATACTGAATTCCCTGCTGACCCTAAGTCATTCCTTTTCATTAAAGAATAATGTGAAAAACAGCCTGAAGAAATTACTGGTGTCTTCATTCTTGTGAAGATGATAAGGATGGCAGGTTGTACATCTCCCAATGTTCTTTTATGAGGATCCAAGAGAGAAATCTCTGTTGTTCTCAGAAGCAGGAAAAATTATTTTTTTTACAGAATGATTGGGACGCTTTTCCCTTTCAGGTTCCATAACTTCATTTGGCCACAAAAAGCTCTGAGATCAACATACAGCCTATTTCTTGTAAATAGAATGTATTTTGGAATACTAATTTTCCCTGTCATGTATTTTTATTCAACCTCTTTTTCCTTTTTCTTTTTTCTCTTGTAAGCTTTCTCAAATCCTTTCTGGGATGAGAGGAAAATAAATAAATACATAAATAATGAAATAAAGAAATGGTGAGAATTATGTGTTTGAGCTCTGAGGGGACAAGAAATAGCACTGTAATAGAGGTTGGTGTCACTAAATGTGTGTTGTTTGTCTGTTTTAGTGCGGTAGGTAAGAAAAGTGATTTACCCAAGATCCACCAGCTCTGTGCTAGAGACCTGGCACTAAAGGATAAATCTTCTCGCTCCAGTGACAGAGACCTTTTTTTTCTGGTCTTTCCTGCTTCCTGTACATAAAGCATCAAGATAACTGGGCCCCTGCTTTGGTGTTTGGTGTCAAGTTATCCAGCCTGAGAAATCAATGAAATGAGTTTGCTTCAAGCCCAGTCACTCCTACTCCCAAAGGAAATGGTAAGGGGTCAGCAAGAATTTATAAAAACGTAAAACGACGGACGAGTCATGCATAAAGAATTTATTCAACCTGGTCAAGGGTTGATAATTCCTTCCTCTTCTCAGCAGTTACTGCAGCAGTGATTACATTGACACCAGAAGGGGCAAGAAGCTTTAGATTTTTTACCAAATCCTAAAAATGCTGCTTCTAAGCATTCAGACTGAAATGCCACAGGGATGAGGAAGAGCGAGTCTAATGGTTACGTCATAACCATTGCTCACGTAGCCCACATCTCGGGGCTTAAATCTGCCTGGTAGTTGGTGTGATCACTCTGGACTTAGCCTCTGTGAATGGGGAGGTGTGGAAACCCTCTAATAAATCCAGCACCTTTTCACCCCATCCAGGAGCCTCTCCTAGCCTCCTACACCCCCTCGGCCCAGCATTTACCCCACTATACTGAAGTTACCTATGCCTGTGTCTATATGGCTAGCCTATAGACTCCTTCAGGGGATAGGCAGAGAAGATTCCAGCAGTGTCAGCATAGAGGACCAAGGTCCCTTTTATTTTCAAATAAACAGATTAAAGGAGCATTCCAAAGCTCTACACCTTGCTATGTGGTTTGGAAGTGATACACCAGGGCTGATTATCTCTTGCTCCCAAGAGGAGAACCTAGGGGATCCTGATCAACCTTGACCATCTGGGTTAGAGAAGCCAAATTGGAGGGAGGTAGGGATGGGGGATTAGGACAGTGCAGCTCTCTTCCCTTTCCTGCTGCCCTCTTCTAATGAATTCTTCAAACAGCATCCAGAGGAGGAGGTGGGCAGGGGCGGGCCAGCCCACTAACCAGCTGCATTAATCACGCTCCGTCCCTGCAGTCCGGCCAAGATGGATGGCCCTTCCGCCGGCCAGTGTTGAGGTGTGGTTCTCTAATAATAAGCTTCCCTCAGCACTTCTTGATCTTAACAGGCGCTCTCTCCTCTCCCAGCACCTGACCAGCCCTGTGAGGTAACAGTTACATCAAAGACCTGGCATGAGATTCCCAGGAGCTCTGGGTTGGACACATGCGCTGGCCAGGGCGCTCCTTTCACAGTTAGCAAGTCACAGGCTAGGAAAGGTCCCCCAAGATTCCAGAGCAGCAGTGGGAAACAAACAAACAAATACCACACTTCTATGCCCGATGCTATCTGGCTGACCAGAGAGAAGGAGATGGAGCTAGAGACAGACTGGCTGACTCTATTGTACTCCAATTTTTTGAGAACCTGTGTTTATGCCACCCTCTTCCCTCCTCTCCATTCAAGCCCCATTTGTCCTTCATGAACCAGCCTGTTTTGTGCAGGACTGATGGATTGATTCTGTTTCGGTAGGGCTTTTAAAGGCAGTTCCTCTGCATCTCCCATATATGTGCCATGGCCCCCCAAGTCCCTGGCGCCCTCATTCTGTCACCTCTGCCGTGATGCTAACCAAGGAGACGTGACCACCTCTGACCCAAATTCCATCTACAAGTGGCTGGAGGAGGAGCAGCCAGAGATGCACAAATTGAGGCTTCTGCCCCCAAGGAGTTTACAGCCTAGAGGGGAGACGGAACATACACAAATGAACCAGCCAGGGAGAAGAGCCTGACAAGGTATAATTAATGAGTTGGCTTGGATTTCAACTTTTTTTCTTTCTCCAATGTCCCAGATGGAGGAAGTATAGCCAAAGGGTGGATGACAAAACAGCGGACAGCACAGGACAGGAGCCTCATGCTCAGGTCGGGCAGCCATACCTCACATCCTAAAGGACTGTCTGTACACAAGTAGTAAATCCAACCAAAATCATAAACATTAGAGTCAGATAGACCTTGCTTTGAATCCCAGCTCTTCCATTTATTAGCTGTCTGGCCTCAAGAATGTTATTTAACCTCTCTGAATTTCAATTTTCTTATCTGCAAAATGACTGTGATAGTATCTAACTCACGGCTGAGAGATTTATATGACTCCAAGAGGTCAAGTGTCTAGAACTGTGCCTTAGTCAATATTGGCCCTTAAAAAAATGCCAGTTCCTTCGTTTATTTTCTTAGTCACACAAAAATGTACAAAGAGCATCTATTATATACTAGATATAGGGTTAGGCCTGACATACATCAAAGGTGAACAAAAAAGACAGAGTCCTTGTCACCAGGAATATGGCATTGTGGCCAGGGAGTTAGATAAGCAAATGGGCAATTGTAAGTCAGTCTGTTAGGGAGTGCCCTGGTGACCTAGCAGGTTAGGATCTGGCATTTTCATCACTGTGGCTTAGGTTACTGCTGTGGCGTAGGTTTGATCCTTGGCCCGGGAACTTCTGCATGCCACAGGCATGCTCCCCAGCTCCCCCCCAAAGTCAGTCTGTTAAATACAAAGGTGAATACATCCCTATTTCTTTCTTAAAATTCCTTTCCACATCTCTTTAGTCACTTGCATTATTTTTTTTCTCCTCCCTTCTTTCTCTTTAAAGATCATCTTGGCCAATTGTTTTTTTTTTTTTTTTTTTTTTTTTTCCCTTTGCTGATAAATCTTTAGCGCTGTAAGGAACTGCTGGTCACTTCATGTGCCCAACCACTAAGCATGACAGCGTTTTCATCTTCCAGAGTTTCTTTACTCCCTGCCTGGTTGTTGTCACTATTTTTCAAAAGCAGCCTTAACCCCTTGATTGCTCTCTGCTGTCTGGATCAGCTTTCTATCAGGATTGTTGACAGGAGAGATCTGGTGTTGGGAAGGATGAGGCAAAGCTCTGGAACCAAAAAAGGCCTGATATGGAGCGGAGGGAAAAAAAGAGGCCGAAGCAGATTGTGAGCTCTTGGCTTCATCCACTCTTTTCGTTCTTAAACAGACAATAATTTATTTGATGTGGGCTAAGATTTATTTCATGACTTACAGGACTGGAGATTTGGGGGCAATAAAAATTTGTCAGCCTATTCAGACCTGTCATCTTCTGAGTGCCTTCTTCAGGCGCCAAGGTTTCCTTAACTACCCAGATAAGTCTTTCTGATGACTGTTGGGTGCTCTGTCAAGGGAAGAGGTTGTTTTCTACTAGGCTGCCAAGCAGGGCTCTGTGGGCCAGCCGGGGTCTGCAAGGATGGATGCTGGGCCAAAAAGAAGGCAGATCAAGGAGCTCTGCTGTCTGCACAAGCTTTTCCTTAGATTGCAACTCATCTTGAAAGTTTTAGAAGCCTTTGTCATTTCTCTTTTCAAGAAATCTTCTGAAGTCTTATTACTCTCTAACAAGTGAATCTAATCAGGGAACTTTCTGATAGTACACATTGCTATGGAAATGTCATGTAGGAGGAAGGTGGCACTGCTGATCAATGGGGAGATAACAGATTGCTTAGAAGACAGTGCTGGAAAACTGGCAGACTTCAGGTATTTGACTCAGACATTTGGTGCAGCTATCTTTCTGGAGAAAAACACAACTGGACTCCTTTAAATGAACGTTACACACAGAGTAGAACATGAACAGATTAAAGAACTAAATGCAATGATTAGTAGAAGGTTAATAGATGAAAATGTAAGAGTATCACTGTTTGCTCGGTGGCATGGTGAGGGTTCTCTAAGTTTCCACCATGGGGAATGGGTGAGCCAAATACTACATGGAGCACGTTACATCAGGAAGAAGCTATAGACTGGATGTACAAATAGTAACACAGGTTGAGCTTTCCAACTTCATGTGGAGCAAGTAAAAACTTGAATCACATCTGTAGCCCTATTTGACCTCCATTAATAGAAAACCCTAATAAGGAACAGGCATAATTTGTAACAGCATACCCATAATCCAACATATTAGATTCATTGCTGATGCTGGTGAGAGAATGGGAGTAGGAAATGAGGATAAAAGATAATAAATTAATAAAATGAAGGAAAAATGTCTTACTGGGGAAAGGGTCCATGTTGCCTCTCCTTTTCAGTGGTTGCTGAGGTTGGTTGAAGTGATTTGATGGGTCTTTGAATGAAGAAGTTTGAGGGTTTTAGAAAACAGTAGCTGGACACAGCTGAGGTATCATCTCAGGTGTTATCCTCAGGGAGTTCTTTGAAGCTGCCCTCACACTCTTGGATTTGGCTTTCAACTAGTAGGCATAGAAATAGCCTCTGTCATTGAACAAGTGACATTGCATCCTGGGGGCCTGCTCAAGTTAACTGAGATGCATGTGAGACAGAGGTAAATGGCAGAAGGCCAGCTGATTAAGTTACAATGAGAGATAATTGTCATATAACCAAAGCACTAAGTGCTGCATGATTAGTGCATTCTCTCCCTGTTGTCAAACGACATGAGAAGCCAAATCCTAATCAGAAGGTTTCTTTGATGGGGACAGAGATAAAGCAAGGGGAATTTAAATGATCTCATGAAAAGTCACTCAACTAAGAGAGTTTGAGGCATTGTCCCACGACAGGGAACAATGTGGAAATGTCCATATATTAACACCTAACTAGATGCAGCCAAGTGGAAGAAAGATAGGCTGAAGATGGAGACCTAAACAATTTCGAACATAAGCAGAAGTTTAAGTCCAGACCAATCAGCCACCTCAGGAAAAACATAGCTTTTAAAACAGCTACCTGGGTCTCTGCAGATTGGGATGAAAGTAAAGAAGGACTCTCACACCTGGTAATGTTATTTTTACCTGAATCCAATGATCCTGAAAAGCAGTGATGGTAAGCAATGCCTGCATCCTTTCCTGTTCAGAGAAAGGACCATCTACTCCAGGTGACTGAGATGGGACTCATGGATGCCCCCACCACCACCTATTTACCTGTGACAAGCTACACACAGACCCTCTAGATTCTCATTTTTTGGCCACATAAGGGCTTAACTGTACTGCTTGTCCCCACTCATCAACTAGAGCAAAGTGCTTGCTAACCAAGTTTGGGTTAGGCTTCCCTCCCGTCTCCAGATGTTGAACTTCGGTCAGCACAACTCCGTAACAACCCCTTCTGAGAATAAGTGGGCCTCGTGATCACTCTGTTCAACTGTCCTGTCCCTCCCCACACCTGGATCTTTCTAATCTTGTTTACTCCTCTCTATAAAAGAACCCTTGCCCCCTTTTTTTAATGGCCATACCCACAGCATATAGAAGTTCCCAGGCTGGGGGTTGAATCAGAGCTGCAGCTGCCAGCCTATGCCATAGCCACAACAACGTGGGATCTGAGCTGTGCCTGCGACCTATGCCGCAGCTTGTAGCAACACCAGATCCTTAACTCACTGAGCAGGGCCAGGGATTGAACCTGAAACCTCATGGATGCCAGCTGGGTTCTTAACCTGCTGAGCCACAATAGGGACTCCAGGGAAAACCCTTCTTGCCTACTCATGGGATGCTCGTAGGTCTATGGTCACTGTGCTCGCTCTCCCCATCACAAGTCCTTTTCCCCACCCTTTCTAATAAAATCTTTCCTTACCAAGATGGGACTTTCAAACTTTGAAACACTTCATAGACCAACCCCTCCAGCTTCTCTGACTGCCCTGAGGAGATGCCATGATCACAACTCTAAGGATGGCAGGGAAAGAGAGGAGGAAGGAGAAAGGACCAGATTCCTGAGCGTTCACTATGTGAGGGACATCTATGGGGTTTTCCCTTGTTGTGGGCAATATTATTACCCACAACAGCATTGTCACCCAGCCTGCTTAATGTTCCCATGTGCCCTGGACATCCAGCCATCCAGTTGCTCTTGCCCAGCTTCTACTTTAAAGGTCACGCTTTAAGAAGGTGTAAAGCGAATGGAACCCTCTGACACTGTTGGTGGGAATGTAAGTTGGTGCAACCACTATGGAGAATAGTATAGAGGTTCTTTACAAAACTAACAATAGAATTACCATTTGATCCAGCCATCCCTCTTTTGGGCATAAATCTAGATAAGATGAAAAATCTTATTCAGAAAGATACACGTGCCCCAATGTTCACAGCAGCACTATTTCCAATAGCCAAGATATGCAACAACCCAAGACCCATCAACAGACTACTGGCTTAAGAAAATGAGGCATATATACATACAATGGAATATTACTCAGCCATAAAAAGAATGAAATACTGCCTTTGCAGCAACATGAATGAACCTGGAGAATGTCACGCTAAGTGAAGTAAGTCATAAAGGGAAAGGTAAAGATCCTCTGACGCCATTTATATGTGGACTCTTAAAAAAAATAATACAAATGATTGTACTTACAAAACTCACAGACAAAGAAAACATACTTACGGTTACCAAAGGGGAAAGGAGAGGGGAAAGGGATAATCTAGGGGTATGATACACACTACTTTGTGTACAGTAGATAAACAACAAGGGTTTACTTCATAGCACAGGGAACTATACTCAATATTTTGAACTATAATGGAAAAGAATCCACAATATGTATATGTATATATCCATATACACATACACACACACATATATGTGTGTATATATATATGTATGTATTTATATCTGGATCACCTTGTGGAAACCTGAAAATAACATGATATTGTAAAGCAACTATAATTCAGTTTAAAAAAAAAGTCACGCTTTGATATTTCTGTTGAAAATCCTCTCCTCCTTCCTTTCCCTTTGCTTGGTTATTCATATAATATATTCCTAACTTAAAATATATATTTAACATATATATATTATTTCACTGATATATATGTTTCTAACTTAAAATATATATTTAACTTATTTAACTGATATATATATATATGTTTCTAACTTAAAATATATATTTAACTTATATATATTATTTCACTGATATATATATATATTATGTTTCTTTTTTTTTTTTTTTGTATTTTTTTGCTATTTCTTGGGCCGCTCCCGCGGCATATGGAGGTTCCCAGGCTCGGGGTCTAATCGGAGCTGTAGCCACCGGCCTACGCCAGAGCCACAGCAATGCGGGATCCGAGCCTCGTCTGCAACCTACACCACAGCTCACGGCAACGCCGGATCGTTAACCCACTGAGCAAGGGCAGGGACCGAACCCGCAACCTCATGGTTCCTAGTCGGATTCGTTAACCACTGAGCCACGACGGGAACGCCCATGTTTGTTTTTTAACATAAGAAGGTGCAGAGTAATTTAACCAGGTCTTCCACCTGAGAAGAAAGAGCCTGTGATCATCCGGGGATTGGTCTTTGTCACGTCGCTGTGGACTGATGTCCACCCTGGCCCCTTCTCTAAGGTGTATTTTTTTGTTCTTCAAGCACCTATCCTGGTCTCCATTCCTCTCCCATCTTTCTCCCTATCCTGACCCATTAACAAATGAATTAATTGGTTTACTGACTACACAAGCCTATGTCAAACACTGCCTGTATCCCGGGATTGTTCCAGGCACTGGATACACAGGCCCACCCCTGAGAAGCTCGCAGAGAGCAGGGGAGACAGACATATAAAGTAATATAACACAACACGACTCAGCCTGTAATAGAGATAGGAAAACAATAATAAAGTGCTGTATATTGAGTTTAAATCAATGGGGCGGGGGAGGGGGGGTGACAAAGAGCAGACAAGTTACAGCTGAAAATGTTTCATGTTTTATATCTAATATCCAGCCTTCCTTGGGGCCCTTTGGATGATTCATTCCTTAGAGGTCACAGACTGGATAATGCAGTTCTTTATCTGTTAGGCATCAGCTACAGAGTCCTCGCTAGGAAGAAACTTGTAAACCCATCCAGTCTTGACTGGAGAAGCAGCCTACAGTGGGTTTTGTGAGGCAAGTAGGAGGAGTGCTCGCCTGGATGCCCTTAGCATTCATCCTTGACCTTCCAAAGGCCCCTCACTCTCCCCCTACTCCGTTTCAGAGACATGGTGGGTGGAGCTCACTCTTGGGCCTCACTTTCTAGTACTCAGCCTTGGACTAAAAAATGTTCCCGCAAAGGCAGCCCTCAAGGCTTTAAATAACCCATGTGGTTTTGCTCAGAGATCTGAGTTTCTTCCTTTCATGTCCCATCTTTGCGCATCTGGTGACTTTTATAAGAACTCCACTTAAGTGTGGAGGAAATTCGGGTCGTGGGCAGTGGCCTCTTTCATCCGCCTCTGCTCTGTTATTCAAAGCTGGGGCCCACAGGCAATGCTAAACGTGGAGAGTTTCCACACCTCTGAACACTCCACTGCTGGCACTGATAGATTTTTTTTTTTTCAATTAGGAAAAAAAAAAAAACAACTCACCTTTTTTAACATATAAAATAATGCAGCTGTTTTACAAATGAATTAAGGACCTTCTAACCTTGACAGATGTACCTTTAATCTTTCTGTGATGCCTTTCAAGTCCCAACCCACTTATGAGGGGAGAGAAAGGCTGAGTCAAAGAGGAGAATCAGATAGTGTGGGAATGATAGAATTCTTCCTAGTTCTCTGAAGAGATGGTGTTTTCCTTTAAAATGTTCTTTCCATTAATAAGCCTGATTCCGATCATTTGTCATACATACCATGTGCCTGGCACGGTGCTGTGTGCTGGGCTGTGAAGATGACCCCTTCCCTCAAGACGGGGACAGTCAAGAGGGACTGAGACTTTATGGGTCCAGCACAATACCTGGCACTTTGGAGATTTACAATATATTTGATAAATAAGTGGATTAGTCAGTAATTTGTGACTGGAGGTAGGTATGCAGTTCTGATACCTAGACTGTATGTTTATGAAAGTTGGAAACTAGTGAAAAGATTACCAGGAGAGACTCTGTAGGAAGCAAATGGGCATTGTTTAAGCTAGAATGACTTTTCTAGAGTGGTGCCACAATCATGAAGGACCATCATGCCAGGGCATGACCCTTTCGATTTCCTGTGAACCCCTCTAGACCTCCGAGTCTTTGGAGGTAGGTCCTATTTTGCTACCCAAAGTCTAAGTCCTTGCCTTAGTACCTTCCTGGTTTTAGTTGGTAAAAGCCAATTGCCAAATTGGAGGGAATTTTTGTAAGCCAGTTGACGTCACATTGGTAGTTTGAAATTGGCCATTGTGGGAGCATTTACACCAGAGGAATAGGCAAATCTTTCAAATCAGCACACTTATCCCCTCCCACCCAAATCTGACCCAGAGCCAGTCTATCGGAATACCCTACCTGGTTCCTCCAGACCTCGGTCCTGCATCTGATCTCACTGTCAACATTGGTTCCTCCTCGTAGCCTGTCTGCTCCTCTGTCCTCTGAGGCTAAAGGTCCTATTTCTCCACCCACTTGCATGCCTCGTTGCCATGAGTGTGTCGTTAATACGATCCTATTACCCCCTCTTGGCCAGGTGGCCATTTGACCTCCACTTAAGAATTTGGAGTCAGGCTGGTACTTTCACCTTGTCAAGCTACTTCCTTTTTCCTTCTTGGAGAAAACACTGTCAGCGAAGCCACAAGAGGCTGTATCACAACCAGGCCTTCCATGTAGTCAGTCTGTACCCCATCCTTATTAAACACCTACTCTAAAGATGAACATGACTGTCTCTGCCCAAGAAGCATCACAATTAAAATCCCCATCACCTCCAGAAGAGACATTTTTGGCTGTTGGGAGAAAACATGTGCCATGGAGAAACGTGACCTTAGTCAAATTCTAGCCCTATTATTTACTAGCTGTGCCATCTTGGAGGTTACTTAAACTTGCTAGGTCTCAGTTTCCTCATCTGAAAACTGGGGGCAATAGTATTGATCCTGTATGAGTACTGTTCCTAGAGATGAGGTACACAGAAGGCACTCAATAATATTGGTGACATCTTGCATATGTGTTCATTTTGTAATTTGTCTCACTAAAGAACTGAGTGTGCCGTATCACAATCTTATTGTGAAATTGGAGCATGGTGGGGAGCAGAGGGGAATGTGGAGAAACGAAAATGTAGTCCAGTGATGGTGGGTGTGAGCTGGGGAGAGTGGCAAGGCTGAGCTGATGCTGAAATGAGGCTGTGAGTGAGCCAGGCACCCCAGCCAGAGGAAGCAGACCTTTTCTCCCTTCTTCTCCCAGGCATGTTTTCTCACCATCTTCTCAGGAGAGGTTTTGATGTCTTATTACATGTTTTTATTTGTTTGTTTGTTTGTTTTTGCTTTTTAGGGCTGTACCCATGGCATATGGAGGTTCCCAGGCTAGGGGTCCAATTGAGCTATAACTGCCAGCCTACACCACAGTCACAGGATCTACACAGGATCTGAGCAGCATCTACAACCTACACCACAGCTCATGGCAACGCCAGATCCGTAACCCACTGAGCAAGGCCAGGCGTTGAACCTACAACCTCATGGTTCCTAGTTAGATTCATTTCCACTGCGCCATGATGGAAACTCCATCTTACTATCTCTTAGATCTTTTTTTCTTAATGACTTTCTTGATTATTTCTCCTATCCTTTCCAGAAATTTCTCATCATCACCTCAGACCAGTTTAAGAAATTGGAACACATAAAGACAGCCTCCTAAGGGTTTCTCTCCCCCAGATCCCTGAATCCCCACCCTTTCCAGCACACACTGTTGGCACTCACTTCGGGCAAGGACCTGGGACAGCTCCCTCTGTAACCATATGTCCTCCAGGCCTCCCCCTGCATCCTCTCTAAAGGCCTCTCCTTGATATTTTCTGCGTCTTGGAAAGGGGGCGCCTTGTCACGGAGGCTCCTCAGGATAAATCTGCTCTCATCCTGACTGGGAGAGCGCACACACAGATACTCTGCGCCCAGGATCTCTTCTGTAGCTGCAGATTACGTGTGCGCTATAAAAGGGACAATAGAGCAATGAGCAAAAATATTGAGAAAAGGGCCACGGGGCTCCCTCCCTCTAGCAGGCAGCCTGGAGGGTGGCTGCTTCAAGGCCATCTGGACTCCTCTGGGGGCCCCACCACCTAGCCAGTGAAAACAGCCTCCTTCCTGACATTGAAGGGGAGCGAGGCTGGGAAATGGCTTAATTACATTCATGGAGATACAGAGAGGCCCATAAGGGCCAAGTCAGCTGCTAATCAAATTGTGAACCTTTCATCTGTGGCTGAGGCGGGTGTAACCCAGAGACTAAATGGACTGCAACCAAATTCTATTTTCTTCTGGTCTACATCTCCCAGCTGAAGAGGGTGGGGATTCTGGCAGCTTCTTTCCTTCTGTGGGTCTGTTCTATGAGCCTCCATGTAAACGGATGCTGAGCACTGAGCCTGGACATCGGGTCTGGGCAGGGGATGTGATAGTAACTTCCCCTTACTCAGAAGATCTGATTTTAAACCTTGGGACTGGGACAGGAGGGGTTGGACTGAGTCTGCAGGCCTGGACTTGCCCCAGTGATGTGTAGGTTGCTAAGACCCATCCACTAATGCTGCAGGGACCCCACATGCAGAGGGGGCGAGTTCTGAGGTCCACACCCAGGCCCATATTGCTGGTATAAAATCAGAGGTTTTGCAGGACAACAGGATAACCCCGTCTTACTGAGTCACTTTGGGCAGCCTTCCAACCTGTCAGTGCCAGCAACTTCCTCCATGAGGAGTTGACAGTGAAGCTGGTGGGCCCAAGACAGAGTTGGGCTTCCCCTTAATGACATGTTTGGTGGAACTGAATAGAGATGAGAAACAAATCTGAAACTTTAAACACTGCTATTTACAGTCTGTAGCATGAACATAGCATGCACCCTTCAATTAGGCTTCAAAAATATCCCACATTCATGTATATTTAGGTTTTCTTCTACATAGTAGTTAGGAATCTCACCGGAGTCTTTGCTAAAAGGATATGTAATGACTTTCCATGCTTACTGCTTGGAGTTTCAAAAGCAATGTTGTAATATGAGCTTATATTAAATTTGCTCGCCTAATGTATATATTATAGGTCGTAGATTAAAGTTATTTTAAAAAATGACTTGAAAAATGGATATGGCTCTGCTCTGCTCTACCGCAGGGTCCCTGACTCTTCCTACGTGGAACCAGGAGCCTGCCAGGAGGTGGGCCACGGCCAAGCTGGCATTCTGTTCCAGGGCCTCTCCCCATGCCATCCTGAAAGGCATTTCTGGATTCTAAGGGTTCTGCTCAGAGGTGTTCTCTGAGAGCTGCAGTCTTATCAGGTCACTTTGCCCTTCACTATGACCATATCTTGGAGTTCATTGCCAAAGCACTCCTTCTGGCCTGCCTGTGCACGGCTGCATTGCCCCAGAGCTACTGTAGCACTCTGGGAACAAACTGATGTCTCCTGGAGAAAGTGGCACTGTTCTTTATCCCTCTCTGGGCGCTCACACCTTCGGATGCTGGCAGGTGGTGCTAGGTGTGCGGAGGGGTCCAGGCATGTGAAAGGGGGCGCTGTTCCGAATTAGAACTTTGAGGCTTTGGGGTTCTGGGGCATCTGGCTTCTCTCTGCTCTAGGATGGGGGCATAAGGGACACAATGCCTCCTCCCAGAAATTGTATAGGTGGTGTTCAGAGATGAGGGACTCAGAGACTCTGCACGGAGTCAAAGAAAAGAGTGGTCCTTGGTGGCCCCAGCTGGGTTCCCATCATGGCACAGCAGAAAGGAATCCGACTAGGTACCATGAGGTTGCGGGTTCGATCCCTGCCTTGCTCAGTGGGTTAAGGATCTGGCGTTGCCAGGAGCTGTGGTGTAGGTCACAGATGTGGCTCAGATGTGGTGCTGCTGTGGCTGAGGTGTAGGCTGGCAGCTGCAGCTCCGATTCGACCCCTAGCCTGAACCTTCATGTGCCGCGAATGCAGCCCTAAAAACCACAAAAAAAAAAAAAAAAAAAAAAAGAAAGAAAGAAAGAAAAAAAAAAAGACTTCAAAGATATCTTCCAACTTCCAACTTCAACCATCTATAACTCTGGGATTTTCTTCAGTGCTAATCATGAACAAAAGTGTGAAGTAGGCAATGTCTTTTTTTCCCACCTCTCCAAAAATAATCTTTCTCCATCACTTCCTCCTCCCTTCTTTCCTGCCATTCTTCTTTCCTCCTTCCTCTCCTTCTTCCACCACAGTAACTGAGCCCCTTCTGTGGTCAGATTCTGAGGATGGAGTAGTCCCTCTGGAAGTCCTGTCCAGGACCACCACGCCATCTTATCTGCTGCGAGTTTTCTGATATAGGAACACCTTTGCCAATCATCGTACAAGCCCTTCTTCTCTTCAGAACCATACTGGTATCCTCTTTCCATGGAGATTTACTCTGTTAGCTGCAGGGTCCCTTACACTGAGGACTGGACCCTGGGTCACGTGTGAGTGCCTGGGGGCCTGCCTGTGTTAGTCTTCCCAGACAATCCTGCTATCTGTACCGGGAGGAGAGGCCTCCATGGGTGCTGGCTCCCTCCAGGGACCATGCGATCATTCTGCCCTCCCTCCTGTCATGGTCCACAGCTGGCTCCTTGACTTAAGATGGACTAGAGCTTCTACTCACAGTGTGGTCTGCAGACCAGCAGCATCAGCACCACCTAGGAGCTTGCAGGAATGCAGACCCTCAGCACTACCCAGACCTACTGCATCAGAACCTCAAATTCCCCAGGTGGTTTGTATGCACATCAAAGACTGAGAAGCACCTGCTGAAGGCTTCAAAATAATAGTTTGGCATTCTTATGCTATCAAAGAATGTTCTTCACCCTGGGAATCATAGTAATCATTAACGACTACACCACTTTCTTTTTTTCCTTCTTTTTTTTCGGGTCACACCTGCGGCATATGGAAGTTCTCAGGCTAGGGGTCGAACTGGAACTGCAGCTGCTGGCCTATGCCACAGCCACAGCCATACCAGATCTGAGCCGCATCTGCAAAATACACCACAGATTGGGACAACATTGGATCCTTAAGCCACCTAGTGAGGCCAGGGATCCTCATGGATATTATGTCAGGATCAGGATTTTAACCCTCTGAGCCACAGCGGGAACTCCCAACTTTTTCTTTTTTTTAAAAATTCCACAGAGCTTTTTCACAAATACAATCTTTTTCTATCTTTACCTTTGCAAGGTAGTTTTTGTTTATTTTACCCATCTTAGATCTGGAAACTGATCCGCAGAAAAGCTTAGTGTTTGGCAAAGATCACACTGCCCATGAATAAGAGTTAGAATCTGAATTCAAGACTCTGGGCACCAAACCTGGACTTCCTGGATTATCATTCAAGCTCCACTAACATTCCTTATGATAATTATTGGGGCAGGCTCCCTGCCATCACCCAATTTATATGTTTGCATTCCTTCTCTTAAACTGCACTAGGCTTTATGGAAATGGATCTCGGACCCTGTTTGTGAATGTTTATTGCCCACTAATCAGAAGCGAGTTGCAATTAGACTGGAGTTAGAACATAACGGCATAGTAGTTACCATGTAATTAAGGAGTAATGGCAGGCGATTATATCTCTGGCCTGGAGATTGAGACTGATATCACGAGAGCCCACCTCCTCCCCTTCAGAGAAACCACAAATACAAATGCGGTATCAAGGCAGACACCACAAATCAACCAGGCAGGGCTGGTTATTTTCCCTCTTGCCTCCTGGTTTTTACTGTGGTTTCCAGAGCATGCAACTGGATGCTCCTGGCAGCTACTTAGCTGCTTCGTTCTGCTTTTGTTCCATGTCATTAGACCACAACTCTGTGTCACAAGGGGTCTCTGTCCCAGCTGGCCAAGAAGAAGCCACTTGTTAGCTCCAGCCCACCTGTCAGTGATGCCTTTCTGGAGCCTAGGGGGGTCTGCCTCCAGAGAACTCTCACAAAAAGCCATGAAGTTATTGCTTCCAGCAGGAAGTGGGATCCTCCAACCTGGTTGTTTTGAATGCACCTGCTTTGTAATCTACCCAGGAGCCTAAATCTGCCCATCACCTCCAGGGACATATTGCCGGGGGGGGGTGGTGGCTGACCTGGGTATACAAAGACTATTTGAGGTTCCACTTTAGGTAATGCCATTCATCAAACACTACCCTCACCTTCTGTACAGGAGTACCTGGAATGCAGGTTATGATGCATTTGAAAGGGCTGAGGATTTGGCTGGGCACTAATGTGCCTATTTGGTTTTCCATCTGGCTTTTCATTAGTGTGTGGCTATTCTGGAAAGGCAACTGCTGCAACTAGAGAGGAAGCAGGCTCCATGAGATGAGACCCTGCTCCCCTGGGATGCTGGAAGGGGCTTTTAGTGACCAAGGACCCATTCCCATCAGTTCCCTCCTGCCGCTACTCCACGTCCCTCCTGGGCCTTCTTGGGCTGTCCAGTTTCCTAATGGAAGACAGATATCAACTATGAAAGCATCCCTACTGGCAGCCACTGCTCTTGAGCCCACCACCCACTGCTGCCCAAAGGGCCAAAGGGAACATCTAGTATTTATTTAAAAAAAAAAAAAAAAAAAAAAAAAACCTTTACCAGCTTGCAGCACATGCTACAAGGGTCCCAGCAGGGTTCCCAGCCCAGGAATGGCCTCCTAGGACTTTGCCTAGAGCAACAAGTACTTCACAGGGTTGTTTTACTACAGCAGCATTTTAATTTCAAGAGACCAGAAAGGTTACAGAGATAACCTACCTGATGTATGGGATAGAAGGAAGCTAACTGGGTTCATCAGTCTATAGTGTGCTGGCTGGACTAGGGAGAAAATAAGTATCCCCTACAGCTTTGGACCTAAAAAGGAGTGAACCAATACAAGGCATGGAAGCAAAGACTAGAACTTGAAGAGCCTTGGGAAATTATCCAATCCCTACCCACCATTCTCCAGATGATGAACTAGAGCCCCAGAGATGTTGTGAGACTTGCCCTCAAGACCCAGTACTAGCTGGGGTTGACCAGGAAGAATACCTACGTTTGTGATGCTCTGGGAACTGAGAGCAATCAAAGATATAAACTTTCTTCTTCTTCTTGAGAGAACATGTAATTTAAAAAAGCCGGTCACCAGTGAAACAGTGCCAACACAAAGGGTGTGTCTTGAGATGGAAACAATGGTGGCTTTGGAATACGAAAACGTTCACTTCAGCACATTTCTACCCTCCTAGCCCAGTTTCTTGCATAAACCATTGAACTGAAACTTACCCATCTATAAAATGGGAATCATAAAACCTACCTCACCAATTCAATAAGAAGGGGAATTAAATGGAAAGTAAAGTGCTATGTAATTGTTACACAGGTCAGTTTCACATACATGGAGCCATCTTTGCTAGTAACTCTGCCTTTGACCATCTGGGCAGGGGAGTAGTGAGTTCAAGGCCCAGACTTGGCATAGAGCCCTTTCCCTGTCTTGCAAGAGAGTCAGAAGCAATGTTTACAAAGAGCTGAGGAATCTCAGAGCAATGAGTGTGGACTTGCAACTCAAAGAATTGCTCTCAGCCTCATCACCAGCCCCACAGTTACAGAGCTTCTGCTGGGTGGGAGCTGGGCTCTGAAGCCTGATAGAACTGGAATTGGCAGAGAGCAGTAGGCAGAGGATATAAAATACCCAGACTGGAGTAATGACGGGGAAAATCTGACCCACTAACTTCCCCCCATCTCACCCTAATCCTCCAACCTGGCTTTCATCCGAGCCGATCACAATGAGCCTGAGTTCTGGAGCTTTTCCTTACCCTGCCTAGCTTCCAGCAGAGCTGCTAATGAGCAGAAGCACAGCCCAAAGTCTGCAGCAGAAGGAGAGAGGAGGGAAGCAGAGGGGCTGAATGAGCCAAACTTGCAGGATCAGGCAGAGCAAGGGCAGGTAGGTGGTTCAAAGACTAAAGCCCCAGGATGTGCTCAGGAAATTTGGTCTCACTGGTCATGCAATGCACAAAACTGGCCCCTGGTGTCCAGTGCTCCCACAGGCACAGCATGGAGCCCCCTCACTGGGGTTGGCAGTGTGTGCGATGCCCTTTCATGGAAGCTCAACCTCAAATGAATGTGCTTTTAAAAAAAAAAAAATCCCATCTAAACTCTGACTTGCTTTCTAAGTTGAGTTGCTATTTTTGGTCTCCTTTCAGGTAGGTTGGCCCCTAACCCACAGACACGATTCATTTTTCCAAATGCTGAGAGCAGTCTGAATGTCTTAGTCACTGTGTCCTGTTGATTCTAAATATGAAATAATATCACCATCCACCCCTCTTCCCTCTGCCCTTTCTTTGCCTTGATTCAGGACTTCACTGCCATTGTCCTTGACCATCAACTGTCAGAGGGCAGAAACGTTTCTTTCTGGCTGAGCACTCTATTCTGGCACATTGTAGCGACTCAATATATATTGCTGACCAAATAATGAGCATGGTGCATTTTAACAGGCCCCTTACTCGAGTCCCTGTCTACACTGACATCTGTCCTGGCTTCAGCCTGAATCCTGCTGCCAGATGAATCTTCCTGATTAAAATCTTCTAATGTCTCCTCACTGTCTACTGAATTCATCCAAACCCCTAGCTTGGATTTCCTACTGGCCATGACTGGACCCCATCGGACTTTCCTCGTTTCGCTTCATGCATCTGACAGCCCCTCACCAAACTTAGCTGCTACTGCTTTCACCCTTGAGGTTTCCACTTCTCTGCATTTAGGGGTACTTTCGCCTCCTGGCTGTCTCCCCCATGCCCAGATGCATCCATCCAAATGACACTCACCTTTTCTGTGCCTTCAACTTCCTAATCTATTAAATGAGTTCATAATAGTCTTAGGGCTGTGAAACAAAGCACTAGCCCAACATTTGATATGTGGAAAGTGTGTGATAAACCCCTGTTATTATTACCTACTCTTCGATGTCCAGCTCGAATGTGACCTCATTCAGAACTTCCCTTCTCCTCACTTCTTGCTCCCCCTGCTTATTTCCAATCCACCTTATCTCTTCCCTAAGCATTTAGAAACTCTCAGCATGATCAGCGTTATGGCTGTCCTGTCTTTCCTGCTAGATCATAAGCACCTTGGAGACACAGATTTGCATCGCTCAGAGGTTAAGGGTATGGTCTGGATTGGGTCCACCTTGGTCCACCTCCCAGCCCCACAGGTGCCCGGCTGAAACACAGTGGGCAACTGATTTCGCCCCTTTAGGTGTGGATTCCTTCTCTGTGAAACAGGAATAATAATGTTATTCAGTCCCTGAGGTTGTTAAGACCATTGAGTGAGATAATCCACCTAAAGCACTAAGCATAGTGCCTTGTACATAATATGCGTTGGGTAAATGTTAAGAATTATTGTTACTATACATTTCTATAGCTTACATACTTAGTGGAGAACTTTGAACACTGAACAAATATTTGGAGAATAAATGAGTCTTGAAGACTCTGAATCTGAAAAGAGCACATTAGGCAAAACTTCCATGCTCTTGGTTCTTTGTGAAGAGCTCCTCTATAGCTGTGGAGCAGGTGCTTGCAGGTGCATGGTCTCACTGAGGCAGGTGGCATCTCCAGGACTCATTCACCTTGAGGAGACACTCATAAACAGGAGTGTGGCTAGGGGGGGTGAGGAGGGGCCAGAACCTGGCTACTGCTGCCATGAGAAACTCACACAGAAGCTAAAGGAAGCAGTGGGTTCCTGGGGTAGGGGGGTGGGGAGCCACCCAGAGGCACATGGAGAAAAGTACAAAGGAAAGAGCATCCCAAAGATACTTGCGTGCCACGGCGCAGTCACAGTGTGGTGGTCCGAACGTGTGATGAAGGGGAGGCCAGCCTTCAGCTGAGCACCTCCTGCCTCCTGCTTGCTGCCAGCTTTCTGGGGAACTGTTAGATGGGGGGGGGGGGACGACTCAGGAGCACCTCTGGGGTCTCAACCTTAGCTTGACCAGGGGTATTGTTGCTCTGACACCAAGAGTTAATCACCTTGGAATTCCCAGTGTGGCTCAGCAGGTTAAGAGCCCAAAATAGTGTCCATGAGGATGCGAATTTGATCCCTGGCCTTGCTCATTGGGTTAAGGATCTGGCGTTGCTGTGGCTGTGGCATAGGCCTGAAGCTGCAGCTCTGATTCGATCCCTAGCCTGGGGACTTCCATGTGCCGAAGGTCCTGCCCTAAAAAGGGAAAAAAAAAAAAAAAAAAAAAAAAAGAGTTAATCACCTTTAGGAGGTGATCATGGTTTTGGATCTTTGGGGAGGAAGAGCCCTCCGTTACAGGGGAAAGCTCTCAGGAGCCTCCAGGAGCACAGACTTAGTTTCCATGATTTCCATCTCAGCCCTGTAATCCTTTCTGATGCTCTTTTGTTTCTTCTCCAATAACCCACAACTGCGAAGAACAGCAGGGTGATTTTTCTGCCCATTCCGTCTGACAAACATCCCTTCCCAAGTGTCAGGAAAGCGGAGTATCATGGATATGAGAATGTATCAGAACCGAAAGCTGGGCCGTCCAAAGGGATCTCTAGGGAACGTGTAAATGCTGATGAAAGCAGCCGAGGGGGAGGCGCGGCTCTAGGGTGGGGTGAGGAGTGCTCTCTGCATAGGTTCAAACTGCATCTGCCAGCTACATCTGGAGAAGAATACATTTTTTTCTTGGCCTGCAGTTCACATTCACCGCTTGGGAGAGCCTAGGGTAGGGAACTCCCAGAAGCCTCAGGGCCACTCTAGCCCAGCCAGGCTCCCCGTGGCTATGGGAAGTGGGCGTGGCTCTGAGCAGAACCTCCCCAACAGATTGGCAGTCCTGTGCCCTCCCTAGAGAATGTTCCCAAGGCCGTGGAAGGGCTCCCCTCTGCTTCCAGCCTCCCTCCTCTGGAGTGGGTGCCAGAGAAGTCACGGAAGGGCAGAATCGGTGCAGCTCTTAGCTGACTGTCCGCCCTCTGCAGAGAGCCTGCTTCTGTGGTCTGCACAGGCTTCCTGGACTGCTACTCCCCGGCCCCACCCCAACCCCCGGTACATCTCCCGCGGGATGAAGTGATCTGATACTTGGAACAAGAGTAAACTGGTGACATTTGTCTTCTATCCACCCCCTCCATAGACTTTAATAACGATATTCGTGTGAAAGCCCCTGGGATCCCACCCAGGCAGGCCATGGCTGTGAACTAGTTGCTTCCAGAACCATTCCACTTGCTCTGGCTCCCTTTCTACTCCTCCTCCGTGCTAAGCTGGTCCCTCTCTCCTTTGCCTTCTAGGTGGGCTCTGACCTTTCAAAGCCACCTACCCAGGTTGCTCTAAACATAAGATTCTTCTTCTCCAAAAGAATCTTTCCTTATTCCCAATCTTCATCAAAAATCATTCTCCATGGCAGCCCTTACTTGGCACTCGGGAAGGAAAGAAGTGGGAGAGAAATCAAAATGAAGAAGTGTGTATGCTTTCTAATCAGCTTCATACGCATACTTCCTAGAGCATGTATGTCTTAGACTACTAATAACTCGTAGGAGATTGAATGGTGGCCCCCAAGGACAGGTCCATGTCCTAATCCGTGAAATCTATGAATGTGACCTTATTTAGAAAAGGATGTCTTTGCAGATGTAATTAAGGACCATGAGATAAGATTATCCTGGATTATCCAGGTGGACCCTAAATCCAATGACAAGTGTCCTTATGAGACATGTGAGAGGATAAAACACAAAGACAGAGAAAAGAGGTGTGTGAAGATGGAGGCAGGGCTTACTTGGAGTTACGTAGCCACAAACCGAGGAGCACCTGGAGCCCCCAGAAGCTGGCAGAAGCAAGGAAGCATTCTTCCCTAGAGCCTTCAGAGACAGCAGAGCGTCCAACTCTATGGTTTTGAACCTCTGGCTTCCGCAGCTGTGAGAAAACTAAATTCTGTTGTTTTAAGCCACAGAGTTGGTGGTAATTTGTTACGCCGGCCTTAGGAAATGTACACGCTTGATCATCTAAAGTAATAGTGTTGCTGCCCCTTCGTTATATCTTGAGATGCGTGAGGCAGGAGGACAGAGAAGAGTATCAAGAAAGAAAAAGCCCTGGATTGAGAGTAAAATGCCCTGAGTTCAAGTTGCAAGGGTGCTTCTTACCAGTACCCAGCTTCTTACCAATCCCCCACTTTCCCATCTGTAAGCCTTGCCATCTGCCTCGCAGTGTTGTGTAAAACTCAAAACAGAAGCGTGTATAGGAAAGGGCTTTGTCCCTGTACACCTGTGTCTACCTGGAAGGAGTTCTTAGATGGTAGAGCTGGGTTCAAATTCTACTACTGCACAGTCACTAGATATGTGACTTTGAGCTCCGGTTTCCTTATCTGAATGAATAAAGCATCATAATAGTTGCTACATAAAGACATTGTGTGGATAAAATGAATTTACAACTATGAATGTTCTATACCTGGCCTAGAATTTGGTAGGTCTTCAATAAATACTCATCGTAATTATGGTTGTCATCTGCATTGCCCAGCTATACATAAGACCAGTTTTATATTTCAAGTGATACCTGAGGCTGTCCTAGCATTTTTACACATCCAGACTTGTTTTTTGCAAAGACTCAACTTTTCCTCTTGGAGAGAGTCTCAAAGGATTGGCTGAATAGAAGCTGCAGGTTTCTGAGAAGCCCCTGACCATAGTGGTCATGGAGGCCAAAGCTGTCGCTGACACTCTTGAAATAACCCATTATATAGGCAATGGTCTAAAGGAGCCAGAACCACTGGGAGAAAGTCTATAGCCAGGGACTCTTAAAATGTGCCTCAGAATCTCAGGAAAGGCAGATAAAAAAGGCTATTTTCTTGGAAGCCATGGCAGAGATTCTGACTTATTCTGAGCAGGGGACTGAAAATGTGCACTTTACCCACATCCCAGGAGATTCTGTTGCAGCTTGTCTGCAGTCCAGTCAGGAAGGAAAGCATGTATTCAGGGCTTATCTTTCTTTCCAGAGGAGGGGGCCCAAGCATTGTGATTTGGCAGGGGGGCTGGTGTGGGGGGGACCTCTCCTGCGGGTTCCGAGAGTCTTGTTAGGATCTCTGAAATCTGTTATTAAATATTATTTAGATATTCATTTCTTGAAGGCCACTTAAAAGGACTTAGAGTGAAGAGGTAAAGAGTTAACTTTTTTTTGTGCTACTGTTAACGTTTTAGCTCCAATGAGCTGAGCTGATAGAGTCATTTCTAGCTGAGAGCTGGTGAACAGTCCAAGGCATGGGGATTGGAGCTTGCAGCTGCCATTTGGAGGCGGAAGAGCAGGGATTGACAAGGGAGGGAGGAGGAGCCTCAGTTCGGGGATGGAGATAGACATCCCCTGCAGTTCTTTACAATTTTGCCCAGGCCTGGCCTGGAGGGAGTTGGAAAGAGGGAGCCATTGTCCCCAGTGGTAGCGCCAAGCAGGCGAGCAAAGGAATCACCAAGTCATTCAATTTGTCTATCAGATCCCGCTGGGCCCGCAACAGGGCTTCTGCAGCCATCAAGGTCAAGTCGTGAAGAGCACTTATCTATGGGACTCTGTAGAAAACAAAAGAAATCTCATTTTCTCTCAAATTTAATTTTACCCTGTGCTCCGAGAGTGTGATCCTATCAGGGCTGGAGTGTAATAGCCCAGCTGGAATGGATCAGATTGGGTTTTCGATAGCGCCCTTGAGCTCCAGCACGGCAGGCGCAGGCACATCCGGCCCGGCTGTCTGCCCGCTCAGGGATGCTGAAAGTGGAGTCAGCTTACCTCTTCTCCATCTCCAGTAATGTATCCTGTCTTCCCTTAGCCTGTGGACAGCAGGACTTAGGCACTGAAAAGGTCCTACAGACGCAGGCTAAGACGCATCTATTACAGGTTCCCAGAGGAAACTGTGTTGTATTAAAGTTTCTCAACAATGCCAGGCAACCAGGGGCAGGCAGGATGCCAGGCTGTGCTGGTGCCCTATGAAGGAACCCTGGCAAACCATGGACACAAGAAATGCGGAAATATAGAGGAAGGACTGCAGAGAAGAAATGCAGTGAACTATCAATGCATCTTCACACTGAGAACAATTTCCCTGCTCTAGAGAGATGGAAGTGTGTCCTGAGGCTGGGGTTGGAATTGAGCAACAGAGGGTTGGGGCTGGGGGTGGCAGGATTCTGACACTGGAGAAGCTTCAGTGTCAGTCCTGAGACACCAAAGCCAGCACTGGTTAAAAGGCCAAAGTTGAGACTGGGAAGCCAAGAAACTTTATGGGTTGAAAATAAAGTTAAAAGCAAGAGCCAGATGACTGAAAAAAAAAAAAAATAGCTTGGAGAGTTCCCTTAGTGGCTCAGCGGTTAACAAACCCAACTAGCATCCATGAGGATAAGGGTTCAATCTCTGGCCTCGCTCAGTGGGTTAAGATCCTATGTTGCTGTGGCTATGGTGTAGGCCAGTAGCTACAGCTCCAATTGAACTCCTAGCATGGGAACCTCCATATGCCATGGGTGTGGCCCTAACCACCCCCCCCCCAAAAAAAATTAGCTTTGGGGTGTTGGAAGCTCATTCTTGCATGGTCCTAAGACCTCAAGTAGGGCAGATGCAATCACTAGTAGGGTAAGTTAATGGAAATATACATATAATACATACAGAGAAAATTAAAAGTATGTACAGAAAATGAAAGTGGCAGTAGTTGAGCATATGGTTCCTCATTGTGTAGATAAGTTATCAGTTCTTTGGAAAGAACTTTAGGTACATACTCAGTCCTAGGTGGGACTTTCTGATCCGACCTCTGCTCAAACCTCTGCTCAAATGTCATTCTCCGGAACACTCTTAATATGCAGAGCTTTCCAGAGCCTGGAGGCATCCTTGTCTTGGCTACTGAACAGCACACCCAAGTCTGGGGACAAGGGCTTTCAGCTAGAAGACCTTAGGGACTCCGTGAAACCAACAACAAAAAAATCAGGAAGGGAAGGTTACATGGATTCCTGAGGGCATATCTGATGAGCAGCGAGATCCTATTCTGCTTTATGTAGAAGAGCCTTTGTTCAGGCATGCAGGAGAGACTCTTGTCCTGTCTCTAGAAACTACAAATCAATAAAACCTTTTAATAGAGACTGTCCTGAAATCATAGGTTATTGAGGAAGTGTCTATGAGTAGCAAATCACAAGCTGAAAAAAATGTATGTTGTTTTTGTTACCTAAAGATAGTAAGAGCCATCACAATTTATAAGTGTTCACCCTGTAGCAGGCCTGGGGTTCAGTGCTGTGAATACTGCACTGTTAGCCCTACGACAATCCTACAAGGGTTCGGCACGGGGCTCCAGACTCACCCTCTCTCATCCCCCCTCTTCTCTTACTTTCCCTTTCATCTCTAGCAAATAGGAAGGGCTGGCAGATAAGAGCGTTTGGGCCTCTGTTTCCAATGTCTCTTCAGGTGTTTAGGGAATCTGTTCCTACCACGGTATTTAGCTTCACTGTTAGGTCTCCTTTTAATGAATAAAACACAGCCTTTTAGAGCTGTCAGGGCTATTTCACACTAAATTTACTCATGCTTCTAACTCTTCCTGAGAACGCAGCTGAGCCCCGGTGGCAAAACAAGGGTGAGCTGAAGAACTTGTCAATTATAGGTTGAATTTTCATCAAGCAAGAAAGTCAGGGCAGGGCCCAGCTTCCGCAAGATCAGTTGGCACCCAGATGGTGGTTGTCTGGCTACATTGGAGGGAAGGGAACAGGGCAGGAAGATTAATTTCATTAATGTCTAGTTCTTCCGATTTGCAAAAATTAAAAAGATGGATACCATGCAGGACTGGGAAGGATGTGGGGCAAGGAGTGTTCTCAAATGTTGATGCACAACCTTTGTGGAACATGACCTGGAATGTCCTGCTGAAATCGCACAGGTCTGATCAGCAACCCCTTAGAATGAATTCTTATTACAGAACTACATATGTCTATAATATATAATACATATAGGTTTGAGCTGTATCTATGGGTCTGTAGATCAGGGGCAAATTATAGGGTAAGGTGTGGTGCATTATTTCATTTGCCAAATCAAACAAACAGGAAAATGTGTGTGTGTGTCTGTGTGTGAGTATGAGCACAGAGAAAACTACAGAAGGTCACTTGCATTGAATGGGTATGTCACTTGAGTGGAATCAGAAGGATCAGAAGTATATGAGCTCTTTCTTTACACTCTCTACACTGTTTTACATATCATAAAAAGCATAGACTGCTTTTTGATTAAAAATGAAAATGTAAACTTGTTCTTAAATCTATTTAGAAAAACCAGGAGGCACTTATGGGCATTACCATCTGTCATTGCTAACAGTATCAATTTTGCTGAGCTAAAACAATTTTGCTCTAGAGGAAAGAGAAGTGGGTTGAGGTAAATCATACCAAAGTGGACAAAACTACAGTTCAAAAAGGTACGTGCACCCTATGTTCACAGCAGCACTGTCCACAATAGCCAAGACATGGAAACAACCTAAAGGTCCATCAATAGATGAATGGATTAAGAAGATGTGGTACATATATACAATGGAATAGTACTCAGGTGTGAAAAAGAACAAAATAATGCCATGTGCAGCAACATGGATGCAACTAGAGATTCTCTTATTAAGTGAAGTAAGTCAGAAAGAGAAAGACAAATACCATGTGATATTGCTTACATGTGGAATCTAAAATATGGGACAAATGAACCTCTCTACAAAACAGAAAGAGACTCACAGACATAGAGAACAGACTTGCGGTTGCCAAGGGGGATTGGGAGAGAGTGGGGTAAACTGGGAGCCTGGGGTTAGCGATGCAAACTATTAAATTTAGAATGAATAAGCATTGAGGTCCTACTGTACAAGGAACTATATCCAATCTCTTGGGATAGACCATGATAGAAGATAATGGGTCACTTTGTTGTGCAGCAGAAATTGGCACAACACTGTAAATAAATTATACGCTAATAAAAAAGTTTAAATAAATCAATAATACTGAAGTACCCCCAGGGGACCCTATGAGGAGGAATCTTGGGTTTGTGAAAGTCCCTTGAGCTGGACCTCCAAAGGCAGTATCCCCTAAGCTCAAAAAAGCCCTTGGAGAGTAGGTTGTTTGGCAAGCATACCTAGGCAGCTTCTTTATCAATGGAGCTTCTCCACTTGATGAACTTTGCAAACAAAGGAAAAGCAACTTTAACAACTAAGCAAAAGCAGCTTTGGCAAAAGTGCTCAGCCAATCAGATCATTACAGGTGGTGTGAACAGAGCTGGTTACTCTGTCCCAGGACTCATCTGTTCACTGTGGAGAACTGAGGACTCTACCAGGCATGGGCATGGGTTGAAAGAATAGGACATCCAAGATCTTATGACGTAATCACCGATATTACCCAGGCTTTAACATAAATTCTTATTTCAACATTAAATTGTTTGATTTCACTTGGAAAATAGGATCTGTAAAAGTTTCTGATATGGCTCAGTGGAAACGAACCTGACTAGTATCCATAATGATGCAGGTTTGATCCCTGGCCCTGGTCAGTGGGTTAAGGATCCAGCACTGCCATGAGCTGTGGTGTAGGTTGCAGAGGTAGCTAGGATCTGGGGTTACTGTGGCTGTGGTGTAGGCCAGCAGGTGCAGCTCAATTTAGGGTCTGTAGGGTTAGACGAGGCCAAACCACAAAACTATCTAAAATCTAAAAATGCTGGCAACCATGAATTTAGGGTGGACATTTGGCTAGATGGCGCAGAGATTAGGCAATTCTTTATATCTGCAAAGCACGTAATAGTTTACAAATTTTTTGGCATTAAAAATAAAGGTAATATTAATATTAACCTCTATTAAAGTCTATCCAATGCCACTCACCTTATCTCATTGAATCTTGAGATCTCTATGAGATCTTTTTGGTCTGCTATATAAGTGACAAAAGTGAGATGGGAAATTTGTGACCTGCCATGACCATACAGAGGGTACATGGCAAAGCCACAATTCAAACCCAGAGCATCCAGGGTCTGCAACACAAAGCCAGAACTTGTAATCTTAAATTTGGATTTGTCACTGTACCATGCTGCTTTCCCATATAAGATTATGATGACCTTTACCTCAGAGGGACAGACAGTCTTATATCTAGTTCTTAGCCATATAACTCTTTACAGGGAAGAAACTCACACCACTCCCCAAGCACCTGTCTCCATGCCTTTGCACAACTGTCCCCTCTGTCTAGAATGCCCACCTCTGCTTCTCTGCTTTACAATCAGTTTTTACTCAAGACTTGGCTCAGCTCCCCAAACTGAATTAGACATATCTTCCATCATCCTGAATTGTGAAACTTAGCTTTTCCTGAGCTGTAAATTTTAATTCCATTTACCTACAAAGTTTTCGAGAACAGAACCACATATTCATTTATGTACCACAAAGTCTAGCACACTACCTGGCACACAGAAACTGCTTGACACATGTTTCATGAACAAATGAATGGACAAATGAAACAAATGAATGAATGGCCCCCATTCTCAGGTTCCTTTTTAGAGTAAAACTGGAATTTGTCCTGATAGGAGGATGTAGGGAACGCAAAAACTATGGAAGTCAGGAAATACAGATTCTCCAGAGCAGATTCAGAGTCCAGCTTTGAGAGCAGTCTCAAGCCAGCCAAGATAGGATGTCAAGTCTTGGTACTCCAGATAAGACACCTCAGAGAGCTTCCCAGGGACTAGAACATCAGAGCCCAAGGAGGATGCTCAGGAGGGGGATGGCAAAAAGCCTGGGGACCCACTAGGTGTATATTCCCTTTTGTGCTCCTCACACAGTTGTGCTCTAAGCCCTATTCCTTTAGGCAGAGTTCTGCCTCCATCAGGTGAGAACACAACCAGGACTATCACAGCTGGCAGTGGACAAACTCAGCTCACCACAACAGTAGGTGGGCTTGGAGGTCCTCGGCCTGCCGGAAACATGTGGCGAGTGGGCCATGGCTCTGCTATCCTCAGCGAGCTCAGGTAGGAAGATGCGGATTGTGTCAAGGAGTTTCCTTGGAGTCAGGACAGACATTTTTAAGTGGCCACTGTCTGGCGCCCACAGGGGCTCAAAATTCTATTGAGTAAATTAACGAAGAAGAGGATAAAGAGAAAAGAAATATAAATCATCTTTTATAGATCCCAAACCATCTCTTCCTAGGAACTTGCTCTTATTTCTCTTTCTCCATACAAATGCCACACATATCTTGAGGCTTGTTCCAACCCACCTCCATCCTCCTGAACACACTGGGCATGGGGTTATCATCCATAGGGATTTTTCTTATGCTTTGTATTTTAATGTGTTTATGGATGTTCTCTTCCATTAGACCCTACGCATCTTGTACGCCAAGACTTTGCTTTTTGTTCTTTTTTCCTTTCCACTACCCCAGTGCATAGAACTAAGGTATGGCTGGTACCCTTTGACTGCCTATGCCTCCAAATACATGGAAAGAAGAAGGTAAAGATTCCAGGGCTAAGAGGAATGGTGAGAAAGATGGAAAGAGAGAGACAAGAGGTTTTAATGGCAAAGAAAAACTATGTTTTTTACAATCCAGCTTGTGCTAAAATTAAATAGAAATGACTATCAAGATGGCAAGTGTAATTACAATTAATTAAATATTCTGTTACCCAAATTATTTAATTACCAAAGCTTCCCACAGCCTCTGAGCTGATTTAATCACAACTGCCATAAAAATTAGGGAAGTTGTGAATGGATGGCCTCTTCATACATTCTATATTATATATGGAACTCTCAGCTGGAGAAGACAGACAGAAGAGGAAAGAGTGATGCGCTTCCATATGTGCCAATCTGCTGGGATCTTTGCCTCGGGAAGGGTAGGAGAGGAAGTTCCCTGATGGCTCAGTGGGTTAAGGATCCAGTGTTGTCACTGTTGTAGCTTGAGTCGCTGACCCGGGAACCTTCACATGCCACAGGCATGGCCAAAAAAAAGAAAAAGAAAAAAGGTGGCGAGGGGGAGAGAAGAGCAAGACAAGGAAATGCACCAAAATTAAGTGCTGCAGACCAGAAGTGGGCTGGCTACAGAAGAAGGTAGTGAGAAGTGGGCTTAAGAGTCAGCCAAACCCAGTTCAGCCCAGTACTGGCAGTTACTAGCTGAGTGGACCTTCCTGATTGTTTTTTCATTCACAGAATTGGAATTATAATAAAAGAAATAAGGCCAACCCATGAGGTTGCTGTGCAGATGAAATTAGCTAATAGATGTAAGCCCCTTGACACAGTGATTGGCAATTCTCTACTTTGATTTTGAAAGCCGCTTGCTGTTTCAAGTGGAGGCAGGGAGCACGCGGGGGAGGAGGGCAGGGCTGTCCCCGCGTTTCAATTCCCCTAAAGAACTGTCTCTCCATATATACAAAGCTGCCCGGGGCTGATGATGCACTGGCTCCTTGTCACCGCTGTGCCTCCTTCCTCCATCCCATCCATCTAGCCACCTGACATCTCCTCTCTGCTTCCCCATCAGCCCTGCCCTCTGTCTCACCTGTGGGTCTCCCTCCCTGTGTTCAGAATCATCTGTTCTGCTGATGGGCCTTCACCTTCTTTCACATTTTGTTTTCTTGGCTAAATAATTGTCTGTCTATCTCAGACAAGTGTTTATCTCCATAGCCCAAGAGTGTGTGGAGAGTTGAATGTATCAGAAAGGAAATCCAAGCACTGAGTGGAATGAAAAGGTGGTGCTGGTTGGGGCAAGGGACAGTCCTCGTGAACTAGAAATGTTAGAATTGGAGAGGTTCTAACGCATCCTCTGCTCCTCTCTGTCTCTACCGTTATAAGAGGCACATGTAGAAACAGGCACAAAAATGGAAATGGCCTTGCTTGTGCTCAAGGACTCCTACAGAATCAGGAGCCAGTCCTAGGTTTTCTCTTCTCATCTGATGGATGCTCTTATTGTGATCAGCCACTGCTTTTTCAGGGCAGCTTATAATTTTATACCACATTACTTATTACCAAACACTCCCCCCCAACCAAAACACTCAAATAGAGGTTGCCATGGTTATTCTAGGTGGCCCAAGCCCTGCTCCTTCTCTCCATGGCCAATGCTCCCACACCAATCCCCTAGTGTCACTGCTCCTTAGCACTGTCACTGCTTCCTACTCAGGCACTCCTCTGCCCCTTTGTGGGTGCTGGTGAGGCTGGGAGTCCTGCTTCCTTAGACCATTAATAAGCTGCATCCTCAGAAAACAGGAGGTCTGCTGTGTGCTGAAGTAAAAGGTATGTGAGAGAGTTCATCCTGAAAGAAGCCCATCCTAGCACATGAGAGGTCTGACTCAGAAGCCAGAAACAACTTAGAGCTCTTGCTCTCTCTCTCTCTCTTTTTTTTTTTTTTTTTGCTTTTTAGTGCCGCACCCAAGGCATATGGAGGTTCCCAGGCTAGGGGTCGAATCGGTGCTACAGCTGCTGGCCTACGCCACAGCCACAGCAATGCCAGATCCAAGCCACATCTGTGAACTACACCACAGCTCACAGCAACCCCAGATGCTTAACCCACTGCGTGAGGCCAGGGATCGATCCCAAGTCCTCATAGATACTAGTCAGATTCATTTCCACTGCATCACAATGGGAACTCCCCAACTTAGAGTTAACATATGGGGAAGTTGTCCAGTATGGGGCAACCTGAGCAGTTCCATCTTGAAAATGTTTACCAAAAGGGGGTAACTGAAGGGGTCTCTCAATTTTCCCTTCAAACTTTGCCCCAGGACGACAGATGATCTCTAATAGTTTAGAAATTCCCCAGTGGGGATTTGCTCGGGTTTGAACATTTGCCTGTCACATCAGCCAGATAATTCCAATATTCAGCAGGAGTGAGTCTTCTTATCATGACTCCATATCTACATTTGTTAGAACACATTTTATCAAGTACTTGGCAAGAGATATGGAGTGGCAAGGAGGTAATTCTCTTGTATTGAACTGATTTGAGAATTTTTCATAAAAACTCTCCCAAATCCAGTTGCATGGATACAGATGGAATTGCTAGTGTGTGCTTCGGACCGAGTTAACTCTGTAGAGACTGAATTAATTACAAGAGTCCTCAGCAGTCATGCCATTGTCCACATTCCTATTTGATGCTGCATTCACTCTGGCTGCGGGAGATCCTCAATCAAACAATAGATCTTATTCACTGTGGACCATTACAGTCCAAAGAGGCCTGCAGATTACAGAGAAGAGAGTTACCATTATCAACATCTGGGTTCCTGAAAGTTTATTTTCAAAATACAAAAAAAAAAATCCATTTCAATTCCAGAAGATTTATGTTTCCCATCCAGGAATTAGGCATGCTCTTTTTTTTTTTTTTTTTTTTTTTTTAAGGGCTACGCCTGTGGCCTATGGAAGTTCCCAGGCTAGGGGTCAAATCAGAGCTGCAGCTGCTGGCCTACACCACAGCCACAGCAACCCCAGATCTAAGATGCATCCATGACCTAGGCTGCAGCTTGCCACAATGCCGGATCCTGAAGCCACTGAGTGAGGCCAGGAATCCAACCTACATCCTCATGGATACTAGTTGTGTCCTTAACCTGCTGAGGCACAATAGGAACTCCGGGCATGCTCCATTTTTGAGAGCTATTTATTCCGTGTTGTTGCCTGGGAGTCATCTATTTAGGCTACTCTCGTCCACACTGGGTGCCAGCCCCACCTCTCATTGCCTCTCTATCCAGGCTCCCTCAACTGGACCTTCGGTTCCCACCACCTGACAGATCATTCTTGTTCCAATTCGCAATTCCCAGATCAATCCAGGGATATGAAAGGCAGCAGCTAAAGAGCCTCACACACAACTGTTGGGATTAGTATGTCACAGTGCTGAACTGAGATCTAGGGGTTTAACATTAACTATTGCCTCCTCTGTGGTCAGAAACAGAATATGCATTCCTGGGATAGTCATGTGCCAACAATAATGGTGGTGATACTAATAATAGCTAACACTTAAAAATGGCTTACTGTGTTCTAGGCAATGTTCTAAGCACTTTATACACATAAGCACAGGTAAACTCTCCTGCTAAGTGCTGAGTCATAATTCAGGCCTGAGAGCCCCTGCCCTCTTGCCCAGGCTTCTGGTCCCAGGATTGGGTACCCATTTAATTCTTGCTGACTGCCCAGTTCTCTTGCTGTTCTTTATCCCTCTTCTAGATATCTGCTCCTGCACCCCAATTTTAAGGCCAGGACCAGTCACCCATGGATAGGATTCCCACGTAATAAATATATTTTCTTCTACATGATTCCAAAACTCTTCCACGTGAGGTCTTTCCTGGAGCCCCACACCCCTGCTGTTGAAAGCACAACACTCTGCTATGTTTCTGTTTGGAAAGAGCTTTATCAGCCCTGACAAACTCATGCTTGGTTGGCATAGGTCTCATCTCAGGTCTTTATGTGATGCCTCAGGCAAGAGTCTGGAAAAAAGATAATCACAAGATGGCAAGACTGCCCAACCCTGAGTTCCTTTTGGAGCCTCCATAGCTAACATGCCTTGAGCACAGCTTAAAACCAACTTGATTTATACCAACATAAAGAGAGTGAAAGTGTGGTTCCGTTATGGATCTTACAGACTGAATTCTGAACGTTCTTCGGAAAGAATAGGCTTAGTCTGCATGAATCTGATTTTTAAGAAAATGAAAGGTGGCTGGGACATGCAAGGCAGCACTCTGGGCTTGCCTTCTGTTTATTTCTGCAGCTCCCTAGCATCCTGAGTTCTAATGGTCCCTGATAAATGCCATGCTGGAATATGATTACAGAGCAGACATAGTTACTACATGGTGCAATTATCAACTGTGCAGCCATCACTATGGCATTCAGGGATCCATAATAATGAAAGCAGAGATAACATGGATAATTAAAACTTAAAGAGAATCCAATATCATTTTCAAACCATTTAGTTTCTCCCACACCAAATCCTTTCTGCTCACTCACAAACACGTGGACCACATGAAACTGTACCTCTTCTTCCTACTTAGACCCACCCTGTGGTGGAAATTGAACGGACTCATAAAATCATCAAAAGACAGAGAGAAGCGAAAAAAAGAAAAAGAAAAGCCCTGGATAATCCACAGCCTGATGAATCATGCCTGAGTGACAATGAGTGAGAGATAATACATTTATATTTTCATGATAGGTTCATCTTTAGGGGCCAGAGTAAGCCAGGTATCAGTTAATCAGTGCCTGGATAATTAATTGCTGCATGAACTTTCAGTGTGGTTCCAAGAAGAAATCTTCCACTAAGGGGGAAATGTCAAATCTAATGTCATCTGGGCTTCTTTTCATTGTCTAAAGCTTGTCTCAGCTGTGACTTTGGATTAGATCTCTTTGCTCAGGCTTCTTATCTTTACATGTGGTCTCATGATCCCCATCAGATACTGCTCTGCAGAGAAGGAGAGGCTGACTATAATGAGGGGAAAATGAGTGTCATTCTCCAGAGGTGACAAGTTCCTTCTCCCCACCCCCATCTCCAATGAAACTTAGAAGAGATGCATGGGTTTCTAGGGCTCCTCCATAACTTGTCAGGCTGCATATGAGCATCTAATTGCTCTTCTTTATGGAAACATAACTTATGCAGCTGGGTTGCTGTGAGTCAGCTTCTTTAGAAACAGGGAGCGTTGCCCTTTCAGTAATGTCCCTGATACCCCAATGCTGAGATCTTGGAATGGAGTAGAGACAGAGAGAACAAATTTTCCTTTTATGGAGTTCCCATTGTGGCTTAGCAGAAATGAATCTGACTAGTATCCATGAGGACTTAGGTACAATCCCTGACCTCGCTCAGTGGGTTAAGGATCTGGCACTGCCATAAGCTCTGCTGTAAGTCACAGACACGGCTCAAATTTCACATTGCCATGGCTGTGGTGTAGGACCACAGCTACAGCTCTGATTTGACCCCTATCCTGGGAACCTCCATGTGCCTCAGGTGTGGCCCTTAAAAAAAAAAAAAAAATTCCTTTTATGTGGAGTCCTGCTGGAAGAGTTGTCTCACAGGTCAGCTTTTGCTCAAGCAGACAGGAGAATGAATTACTTGAGGTCTCTCAGTCATTCACAATAACCAACTGAGACACTCTTGGGCAGGGACACTCCTCACTAACTTCCAGAGACTGTCCAACCTCCTTCCTAAGGAAATGTCAGGTTCTCTCTCCAATTTATGTTAAGACCTCCAAACCCACTTGGACCAACTCCCCTTCAGATGGCTTCATGTGAAGAGGCTCTTATGCCTGTGGCGTCAGGATAGGGCTTAGCCCAGAAGGACCCCTCAGAACAACCTCACCCCTGTGCCACAGCCCCAGGGCTAGAGGAAGGCAAGAGTGTTATTGAACTGGTTGGTTGCAGGTCACAACACACAGGAACATTGTGGGAAGGGAATGGGAGGACACCAAAGCCCTCCAGCTGAGATTAAAACATAACCCAATCACCTTCCACATTTTAGCAGGATCCTGCCTTTGGTTGATTGGAAGGCTCTAACAAACTTCTAATGACTGAGTCTACCTTCCATCGAATCACTCAGCCATGGAGCTAAACTGGGCCATAATCCCTACTTGCTGCCATCTAGAATCTTGTTTTCCTAAACAGAGGTATCAATTTCACTTATATTGTTTTCACTCTTACTCTTTGTATGGGAACATAGAGTTTTATTAAATGAAATATTTTCTTCTTGACTTTTCTCTCTCAACACCTATACCTGCTCCATCAGCCAATTTGACCAAATTTACCTTCAAAATATAACCAGAACCTGATTGCTCTTCCACCTCCAATGCACATACTCTGGCCTGAGCCACCAGCATCTCCCATGGACACTGATTTCCTTGTTTCTACTCTTGCCCCATCATAGTCTATTCTTTATATAGCAGCCAGAGTGATTCTTTTAAATCCTAAGTCACATTTATCATGTCACTCCTTCACTGACTTTCTAGTTCACACAAAGTACAATGTAAGGATACGGTGATAACCTACAAGACCTTTGGGGATCTCGTCCCAGTTAACTTCCTCACCTAGGTTCCCTGGCCAGGAGCCCATCCCAGCCGCACTGGCCTCCAGGTACACTCTCACCTTGGGAATTTGAAACTTGCTGTTCCTTCAGCCAAGAATGCTCTTCTCCCACTCATTTGCATAGTTCCCTTCCTCATTTTATTTTAGTCTCTGTTCAAATGTCCTCTATCAGAGAAGGGGACCCAAAAAAAGAAACACATGCATATTCCCAGCCCTTCACCTCTAATGAGCTATTTTTCAGATAGATGTTGGCCCTTCACATTCAATTCCATAATCACTCTTGACATCCTGGAAATATACTCTAAGTTTTGACAGGAATTATCTGCCACGACATCATCCTCTAGTTAGAAGGCAGTGCTATGGAGTGAGAAGTGTTTGGAAGTAGGTACCAGGAGTTCTTGCCCTCTCCTGAGCGACCTCTGAGTAATGGTGATATTAGTTACCTTAAGTCACCAACACTCTCTGTCTTAGTTTTCTCATTTATAGATGGAGGTTTGACAAGCCCACCCACCTCATGGCGTCATTGTAAAAAACCACACACCATACTTTATTGGATGACAGTTTAAAAATGCATGTACTACGCAAAGGTAAAATCCTGTTAGCATTATTAGAGGAAATCAAAACAAAGGACGGGAAGGGAGAGATCTAGAAATGTGAGGGCAGTTCTACAGGACCCAGAGAACTTTAACTAGTTTCCTCCTCCTTTTCATGTTCTTTTCAGTAGGCAATGAAAAACACATCGAAATATGACTGCAGAAGTACTGCCAAATTCGATACTCATAACATCTATTCAATATTCAGCAATACACTTGCAAAATTGCAGATGGTTGTGGGTTGTGATGGTCTCTTTCCAATAGTTCCAAAGGGGTAGACAAAATGTTATAAGTCAACAGCCAGTCATTTGACGCATCCTGACTGGTTAAGTGATGTGACAGCCAGCGATCATGTGCAAATTAAAACATGATTATGCACGCAGATCATCCAGGACTAAGTAACATTTCACAGATGCATGCTAAATTACTAAACACCCTTTGAAATAAATCGTGACCATTATTTGCTATTTTCCCAAGAGTATTATTACTAAAAAACTTCAAAGTCATGGGTATGTATTGCCTAGTGAGTTAATAATAGGCATGTGATAAGAGACGGTTACCACAAAGTTGGGGGTGTGTTAGCAACTAAATAGTCATGTCACCCCACAGGGTCAGCAAACAATTTATGTAAACATGCACTCAAAGACACATCACCCAACAAAATGCCATTCCTCCCTTGGCAATGCTGATGGTTTAGCTTTGAGGTAGCTGCTCGGTTTACTGCAGATCTAATCAGTGCCATGTCATCATAATCCTCAGCTGCAAGTAAGTATGCATTTCTCCATCTCTGTTATGAGCTGTGTCACATCTCAGCCCAGCCAGATCACAGCTGTGGGCAGAAGGGTCAAGAACATGGCCATATTGGGCTTAGTGATCCAGTAATTGGAAGATGAAGAGAGACTGAGCTGTAGGAGGACATTCATTATAAAACAGACCAGGAGTTCCCGTCGTGGTTCAGGGGAAATGAATCTGACTAGCATCCATGAGGACGCAGGTTCAATCCCTGGCCTCACTCAGTGGGCTAAGGATCCGGGGCGTTGCTGTGAGTTGTGGTGCATGTCGCAGACACGGCTCAGGGCTGGCATGGCTGTGGCTGTGGTATATGCCAGCGGCTACAGCTCCAATTCGACCCCTAGCCTGGGAACCTCCATATGCCAAGGGGATGGCCCTAAAAAGATAAATACATACATACATACATAAAGTAGACCAGTGGTTGATTCCTCATTGTTGCCATTCCTCTGCACCCCTTGCCCAGCTCCACAAACCTGGGCAACTCCAAGAGAGAGAGGATCCTGAGGTTGATGGCCTGGGACCGTGTTGTGAATTGTGGCCCCGAGGTCTACCTGTTTTCTATACAATCCCAGAAACTAGACCACTCCCCTCATCTCTGTCTTCCCCCACCTGGCATGGTACCTGGCACATAGTGAACACTCAATGCATGTTTGCTAAATACGAGCAATCTCTAAATAAGTAGAAGCTGTTTTTCTGGTCTAGAAGTGTCCTTGCACATTAGAATTCCTACCAGAGTCCAGGCCTTTCCCCGGGTCAGTCACAGTCCTCCTTCTTGCGTCACTCATTTGCATGGGAGGGAGAGAGTGTGTGAGAGCTGTCTGTTCTCTCCTTTCACATTTATGAATAAACTTTCATTCTTTACGTGACTTAAGCTTTCTTCCTGCTTTCAGTGGCTTGGGAATGAGCCATTAGTCAATGGCGAAGTGAACAGATTAGCAAGTATTTATTGAGTGCTAACTGGGTGTGAAGCTCTGTGTTAAGTACAATTGAAAGACTTTTAAAAAATTACAATTCCAGCTGAGAAGATTAAGGAGATACAAATGAAGTAATTTGAAAACAATAATAAAATAACCTAACATATGTTTTCAAAGGATCATGAAATGTTTGCATAATTTATGTATTACTTCCCTCTAAAACTACTTTAATCAACATATAATAAAACATAAATATGCAGAAAACAGAATAAAAATAGGTCAACACCAAGAAAATGAAGCAGGAAGATAATTCTGCTCCCAATTTGGGAATGTATGGTGGCCGCCCATGAAGATGGGCTTTAAGATTCCTAGCAGCCAAGGCAAAAAAGGAAAGAGAGCCTTTTGAGATCTAGCATCTCGCCTCCTCATGATCACTTAAGAAGAAGGTTTCTACTGCACCAAGAGAAGCAAACAATTTCCCGATATTAAAATCTAAAAGGGCTTTATAATGTGGATCATTGTGTCAGGAACACTGAAAAACATAATGGACAATATCTTCCACAACAGTTTTTAGAGAAAATGGGGACATGTTCTTCATTTAGATGATTCTTAAAAGCCCTTCCGTAAAAGTCATGGGCATGATAATGAACAGGACTCAGGGAAGATATTTCTGCAGGGAACGTAGTTAACACAGTTCAGGCATAGAGCTTCCTGAGCAACCCAACAAGAGCCAGAGAGGGAGCCTAATAAACATTAAACAATAAAGGGGTTGCTATGTACTTTGATTTAACTTAAAATGTCTCAGTTATTCCAACTCAGCTTTTTGTCTGGAACTAAAAAGCAGTCATTTTCAAACAGAATCCTGACAAATTCTAGAATGCTGAATGAAGAGAGCATCGTGTGCTTTAGACAGCAGACAGGCAAATAAGACAAAGTTGATATTTTGTTAGGAAAGTTAAGAAACCTAACAGTATTCTTACCTGGACTAAGTAAGGGCTCCAAAAAGGGCTTTGGACAGAGCCAAATTTTTCCTAAATCCTGGGTGCCAAGGCAAGACGGTGGGTGTCTAGGAGTATATTAAATGGTGAACCTGTTTGGGGCAGGAAGTTAAAAGATATTCTAGTAGCGTGCAGTTCTATGATCAAAGACTCACCCTACAGTTTTCCCTTCCTCCCTCATCACTCAGGTCTCTATGAACTTCCCACTTCATGGCCACTAAGGGGGCTCCCCTCTGACTCAGGCAGTTATTCTGTTAAAATGTTACTCAGAACATAGTCCCAACTCTGCATGTGGATTTGACCACACTGACTCGGCCCCTTTTTGCTAGAAAGAAACCACATAAATAGTGTTGGCCTTATGTGTCGGCAGAGCACCAAGCCACCAAGATGGCATAATCTGCTAGGGGAGCAGGCCCAGAGCAGCCCTTCCTCCATGGTCCATCATAAAGCTTCCAGCTCCACCACTGGAGACTTGCTCTCTGGGCTTCCCAGCTTTAAGAGATTGCAGTTTAAAATACTCAGTAGAACCAGTACAACTTTAATCCTCTCCCAACTACTGATAGAACCAGAGACATCTGTACTGATAGAGATAAACTAGCCCAGAGATTACACACCTACGACGGCAGGCTTTAAAAAGGTAGAAATTCTGCAACACCAGGCTCGCACTACCTAAGACAGCAATAGGCTGGAGCAAACCAGCACTTGCCCTTTAGTCGTAGCAGGCTTTTTCTGCTTTGCCCCAGTCCCCACCACTCCCTAGTGTTATGCCAGGCCTGCTTCACCCATGTACATGACCTGCTCCATCCTGTGGGTCATTTGAGTTTTTAATCCTTCAGGATTCAGTACCTTTATTTGATGTCTCAAACAGGGGAAAGGTCTTATTCAAGGTTGCACCTGATTACTGGCTGAGCCAGAAGTGATTCCATCTTCCCAGACTCCTGGTCCCCTCCATCGTGGATCTAAGCCCTCAGCAGGCAGGATGGGACAAGTGCTGGCAGAGGGCAGACCCTGAACTGGGAAGAGGAGTCAGGAAAACACCAAAGAAAAAGCTTCCCTCAGTTCACACTGTTTTGCCCCAGGCTGGCTCTGCCTGCAATAATATTTTTACAGCATCTTCCAGAAAAATCAATTTGTTTAAAATAGCAACTGATTTCGCCCTGGGTGAAATTGTTTGGCATATGCAAAAAAGAGAGCATTGTGTGTGTTGCGTGTTTTTTTAAAGCTCTTTCTGACCTATGAACAAGTGGCATTGTTCATCATGCACATAAAAAAATCGCTCAAGTGTATTTTCTGGGGGAGGGACTGATTTAAAATTTAGGAATGTGGATTTTTAATCTAATTCTTTAAGAGCTTTTATTTCAGCCACATAATGCCTTTCTTTGTTACAATATTCGCAAATGTGCTTGTCACTATTTTGTGCTCAGTAAAAAGGACGTTCGTGGTCTCTCGCGCTCTCTTTTAAGAGACAGAAGCAAAGTACCGGGAGGAGGGGAAGCTGGCGTAAATGGTTCTGCCGAGATGAAAAAAAAAATCACAGGCAGAACCTTTCCAAGCTGCTCAACACCAGAAGGAGATAACAGGCAGTGTGTGAAATGCCAATTATGATGGTAACAATAATGGAAATCGTTCTACCCGCAGTCTCCGCTGCGCTTTGCAAAGCCTCAAGTCCTAGACGGACAGGAATCCTCCAGGGCTCGAGGGTTCTCAGCAGTGAGGCCCTCCTTACCTGGAAGCTGTGTGAATCCAGGGGCATGGGTCAGGAATGCGAAGCGCCACGGTGGCCCCCCAAGAGAATATGCCCCACTGGTCCCTTTGCTTCAGTGTTCATTGGCGTGGTTTCTTTTCTAAGGCATAAGCCCTGGTTTTCCTGCCTTTTCCATTGCAAGCCCTGGCAGATCCCTTCCCCACCCAACCCCCACCTGTGTGAAGGGCAGATGTCCTGAGCAGAGCAGTCAGCTGGTCTCATCTTGTTCCCCCTTTTAGCATGCTCCGCCTCCTTCACCGGTAGGCACAATTCCAGCCAACATCTCTTGTCCATGAAGCCAGCTCTGATCCATGGTACCCTCTGCCCATCAGCTTTATGCTTAACTTTCTTTCCTGGTAGCTGTTGCTGTAATTCCCTCCTTGTATTTTTTTTTTCTCTGCCTGGTTTTAGAGTTCTGGTTCAGCTGTGACCAACCCCTAACTAGGTTGTGCGTTCCTTGAGACCAAGAACAATGTCTCGGCTGTGTTCGTACCCTCCAAACTTCAGTGTTTTCTGTCTAGAATAAGCACTCCATAAATGTCTCATGAATGGAAAGCTCCACTTTGAAAAACTGAGTTACTGTGTTGGAATGAGAAGGCCCTGCATGACACCAGGTAGGATGTAAGGCCATCTTGGCAATGCAGGCTCCGGTACTCGATCCGTTTCAATCAACTGAAAGCAGCAGCCTTGCCATCACACCAAACCCTCACCCCACCATCACATGGCAGCGAATGGCTCGGCAGCCTAAGAAGACCAGACCCCATTTCCATTCTCACCGTGGCCTATTTCCTCCCATTCTTTTCCTGCTCTATCTCTCTGATGGCTCACTTCTCAGTCTGCTCTCTCAGCGTCCCTCTCACCTACCCACTGCCCCTCTCCCTCTTGCCCATCCCAATTGCCCTGTCCAGGGGCCCTTTGTCCTATTGCTAAAACCTCCATTTTCTCCAACAAAGTAAAACAAGCTTCCCTTTCCTTACAATCACCCTCTCTTCTTTACCGCTAGGAGGATACCCACCTGCCCTCTTGCCCCTCCAGCCTGCTCCACCCTTAATCTCGCCATCTCAGTAATTGCAGCACCATCGACCCAGTCATCAACCCCAAACCCCAGGAGTCATCCTTGATTTCTCCCTTTCCTTCATGTCCTGTTCAAGTCCTGTACCAGGCCAGCCTTGTCAGCTCTGCCTCCAGAACACCTCACCAATCTGCCCACCTCTCTCCCCTTCACCTCCTGCCTGGAGCCCATAGTGGAACCTGGTTTCCATTCTTATCTCATGACCTCCGACCCCCCCACCCCCCAGTTGCCAGAGAGAGTGTAAAGCATGAGTATTAGGCATGCTCCTCCCTGCCTGAAGGCCTCCCACAGCTCCCCCACTACATCAGGACCAATCCAGGCCACCCACTCCCACCCCACGGTCAGGCTGCCACTGGCTCCTCCTGTGCACTCACTTCTCTCCAGCTGCTCAGCTTCCCTGCTTCCCCTCGGGTAAGCCCATCAACTCTCCATCTCAGAGTGTTTTACTTGCTGTTACTTCTACCTCAAAGCTCTTTCCCAAGCTTTCCTTCTCTCCCTTAGGTCTCAGCTTAGAGTTGCCTCCCAAAGCTGTTTCCTTGAGCCACTATTTAAAGGACCTTCATCGCATCACTCTGCTTATTTCCTTCTCAGTATTCTAAGCTCAGTCCCCATGATCAGAAATTGTTACGTCACTGCACCGTCTTCTTATGCAACATCCATCCCCACTATTAATACTCTCCACAAAAGGGGACACCATCTTTCTTGTTTCCTGATGCAGCCACAGCATTTAGCACAGAGCCCAGCAGGCAGAATGGGCTCAAGACAAGAATGACCACCCAGAAGGGGGCTTTTCACCCCTCGGTGTCTCTTCTCCACAACCCAGTGGTCAATTCCAGGCAGACTGACCGCCCTCCCCTGCTCCGTCACTCTCCCAAAACTGCTCCCATCTGGCCATTCGCTGAGCCTCCTCAGCCCTCACCTTTCTCTGTGTCTCTGCAGCCCTTCGTTCACTCTCAGCTCTGTTTTCCACTCTTATTGCCCACTCCTCATGCACACGTGTTCTAGAAACCTAGAGTCAGTGTTCCTCAGGTTCACTCTCTGCTCGGATAAACTTTCCTCTTTTTTTTTTTTTTTTTTTAAGCTGGTAAAATATAATTGTGTTAGCATGCTTTAAGATTATAAAAGATTAATATTAAAAAATAAATAGAAGAAAGCATACATGCAAGAAGAAATACTCCAAGACAGTGCTTCTCAAACTGGGGTCAACAGAACCCTGGGGGATTTTTAAATTGTGTGCTTTCATTTTGATATTCATCTTTGGAAGGAGTTAATAGAGGCACAGTCTGGATTATTGAGTTGGCTACCTCATAACCAAGTACTTGGATGTGACTGCAATGCCTGTGTTTGTGTCATTGTTTACAATTACCTTGGCAACAAGTAGGGTTGGCTTCATTGGCACACGCTGATGAGAAATTAACTGTGGGGACCATACAGCAACCACCCCTCCCCACCTCGCTACTGCCCCCCCCCCCCCCGCAACCTCATTATTATCCCTCTCCCATCTCTTTACTAACTCCTCTTCCAGCACCATATTCACAAAGACCAGGGCTAGGCTCTTGGAAGCAAAAGATAAAGCTGTTGGAAAAGAGCCTTGTTCAGCATGTTCTCTGAGGGGGAACATGGGGGTGAAGGAAGGAATGGGTGGCAAATGCAGAGTGTCAAACCCAGAGAGGAACACAGAGGATTCTTCCCTAAGCCAGATGAATGAATGAATGAATGAATGAAGCAATGTAAGGATAGAAATTTAGGCAAAAGAGGTATCTTTAATAATATAAGAATATTGTCACTGGCTATGTTTCAATAACATTGAAAAACTAAAGTAGATAAACCTGAAAATATATAAAATATAATATACACGATAGATATGGAAAAGGTAATTGGAGAACTCCTTCCAGAGAATCCCAGACCTGGTCATTTATACAGGTACAAACTCATAAATGTTCACGCAATAAATTATCCCTACCTTATATAAAATGTCCCAGAAAAAGAGAAAGATGCCCAGCTCGTTTCATAAGGCTCATATTACTGAGAGTCTAGAACTGGACAAGGACAGTAGAAAAACAAAAATCGTAGGTTCATTTTACTTATGCACATTGAAACAAAAGTTCTAGATGAAATGTTAACTGCCTGAACATGACAGTGAGTTAAAACAAATAAAAAATTACAGTCAAGCAAGAATTTTTCTAGGAAAGAAAGGTAGCTTGTCATTGGAGATTTATTCTAAATCACAAATTTCATATATTATTATTCTATGTTATTATTCTAGTATACTCAGAAAAAGCACTTAATGAAGTTCAAACCTATACATGATTTAAAATAACTTTCAAAAAACTAAGACGAAAACTTTCTTAATTTAATAAACATTATATATTAAAACCCAGAGCAAATCCCATACCTTTAGTAACACATTTTTTAAAATATGAGAATATATTTGTTGTTTTGAGTTGGGAAAACCTTTTTTAAATAAGATTTAAGAAGCACAAACAAAAAGTGAAAAGCTGATTTAACTACCTCAAAATTAAAGATTTGTATTCAGTGGTGAACATGTAGACAAAATTAACCAAATAAACCACAAAATTGGAGGCGATGCCTCAAAGTAGAAAACCAATAAGAAATTACTATCTAGGATATGAAAGAATCCCGCAAATCAACAAGAAAGGAAACAGTTGAAATGTGGGCAAAAGTTATAGGTAGAAAATTTGGAGCAGAAGAAAGCAAACTGGGAGTTCCCATTGTGGCTCAGTGGAGATGAATCTGACTAGTATCCAAGAAGACGCAGGTTTGATCTCTGGCCTCACTTAGGGGGTCAAGGATCCGGTGTTGCTGTAAGCTGGGTATAGGTCTCAGATGCGGCTCGGATCTGACATTGCTGTGGCTGTGGCATAAGCCAGTGGCTGCAGCTTCAATTTGTCCCCTAGCCTGGGAACCTCCATGTGCTGCCAGGGCGGCCCTAATAAGACAAAAATAAAAAATATTTTAAAAATAAAAATAAATAAAAGAAGAACGCAAACTGGCTTAGAAATATTTGAGGTGATGGTTCACTCACTGTTACTTGGAAAAAATGCCAATTAGTGCAGTGACATAGTACTTTATTCCTGTCAAGTTGGCAAACATATTAAAGGCAGACACTATCAAAGACCAGCAAAGTAACGAGAGGAGAAATCTAAGGTACTTATACTGTGCTGTAAATTGGCGCAGCTACTCCAGAGAACAATCTTATTAAAATTATCACTGTACAAGTATTTTATTAAACACCAACCCCACTCCTGCAGACGCATTCTAGAGAAACTTCCCCATGAAAGGATGAGGAGATGTATCACGGCTTTATTTGCGGCCCCTGGAAATCAAAGGCCATCTATGTTCATCCCAGGAAACCAGCTGATGAAAATACAGCCAATGCAGAGCATGGCGCCCTCGGCACTGTTGGAAGGACTATTTTGAAGTTCACTCAGCAACATGGGTCGTTCATAAAGACATGCAGTAAATGAAAAAAAGTAAGAAACAGAACGAAACCTATTGCTCAGTATAATTTACATAAATTAAAATCAGGCCCCCAAACAACCCTGTGTATTTTACAAACAGATATCCAAGAACACACACCATATACATTCAAGTACCCACTTGTTTACAGAGATGGAAGGGACTAAAAGGCAGGAGGAATGAAGAAGAAGATGGAATAACACCAAAGGGGGGCCTTGTAGGGCAAGTTATAATACTTTTCTACAACTTCAGGGATGTAATTAAGTTGACTTTCTGTGTCTTGGGTTTACAGGAAAAAAGACAAGTGGTGGAAACATTGGGTTATTACACAAGATATACAGATATCTTAAAGTCAAAGGAGGAGTTCCCATCATGGCTCAGTGGTTAATGAGCCAGACTAGCATCCATGAGGACACGGGTTTGATCCCTGGCCTCGCTCAGTGGGCTAAGGATCTGGCACTGCCATGAGCTGTGGTGTAGGTCGCAGACACGACTCAGGTCTGGCGTTGCTGTGGCTGTGGCGTAGGCTGGCAGGCAGCCATAGCTCCACTTAGACCCCTAGCCAGGGAACTTCCATATGGCTCAGATGTGGCCCTAAAAAGACAAAAGACAAAAAAAAAAGAAGTCAAAAGAATTGTCACTGTATTACTCAGTAGTCAGACTTGCTATTCACCTTGTTAGCAGGGATTTATTCTGAGCAAAACAACAGCATACCATGCTAAATCAGTATGATTCATTTGAATCTGTCTTACTTTTTACAAATTTATAAATTTACTTTTGTTGTATAGTTAGGTAAAATTTCCAAGTGTTAAGAATCTATGCTTACTCAGTTTTATGTTTGCTTAAATTTAAGTACCATTATAACAAAAGTAACTTAACATTGGAGTCCTTGAAAAGGTTTTTCTCTGTATGAGAATATTTTTCTCTTTACTCTAATATGTGAATCACTACTTGAGCAGTACAACTTCCCTACCCCAGGAGGTCTATTATTTTAAGGCACAAAAGTTCGATGCCCTGACACATCAAGATATTCCTTTTGTTCCTTCCCTAACTGCTCTGGAGCAGTTCTGTGAATTCCCCCAAATCCCTCTTGCTTCTTGCCTTTCATGGCCCTGGGGCCCCCAATTCTCCTTTGGTGTGTACATGTAGAAGATTTTTTTTAAATGACACTCTTCAAGAGCAAGATGCTCATTTCAGCTGCAGAAGATCTAGATGTTTGGAGAGCATCTAAAAGTGGTATAATATAAAGGATGCATGAATACAGGACAAGGCGAACCCCACTCCATCTTGGAGAGAAGGAGGATTAGGCGGTCTACACAAATTAGTCAGAGTGTTGCCTTTGATACCCACTTGGGAAGGAACTTGTCCCCTCCCATCTAGTCTCTTAGGAGGACCACACAGTTTCCAGGTTACTGCCTTGAGGACCATGCCCTGTTCTCTGTATCCCAAGGTCTGATGCAAGTGGTCTACTTCCATCCTCCCCATTTGGTGCCTGTGTCAAAGTTCTTCCCTTTTCTTGGACTGCCACGTCCTTCCTTTCATCCCGCCTCCATCTGTTAAACCCTTTTAAGATTTATCTCAGTAAATCTCTTCCACCGTTTCCAACAGAATGGTCCATCTTCCACCCATGGCCGTGATCTCTTCCCCCGTTGGTCCCATGCCTCTGTTTTGATGCTGATGACTGACTCAGGGTTAGGGCTCATTAGGATTGTCATTTCTAAGATTCTGCAGGGCAGGAGAGTAGCTTGTCCACGGTTGCAGCCCATGCCTGTGCCCTCCAGATGTTCAAGAAGTGAATCAGATGCACAATTCGGTCTCCTTTAGCCCCACCCTGTTATATCTCTGCTTCTTCCAGAAAGTTAATTCCTTATTTGAGCTCCATAAGTTTTCTTATTAATTTGCCTTACGTCCAAACCAGGACCGAAAAAAGATTCATTTCATTTTCCCAATAAGCCTGTAAGGCAAGTAGTATTGTGCCCACTTTGCAATTAAACTGAGGCTCAGAGAGGCTATAAAACTGTCACTTGGGTACTAATCAGCAAGAGCTGGGATTCAAAGCCAGACTGTCCTGATTCTTAACTCCCCTCTCTCACCACTGTGTTGGGCGGCCCTTCAAAATAGAAAGACGCCAGTGAGGGCTACGAGATTCTCATTATCACGATTCCTCTCAAGGAGGACAGGGTACATGTGCAAAAGTACTTTGGGCGCTGGGAAGGATTATTTGCAATTTAACACTTGTACTGATGGTTGTTATTGTTGCTTGTCCCACCAGTGTTAGCAAAGAGCCAGCTGTGACCTTACGTGAGTGTCTTGCTCTGGTCATTCCCCAAGTAGGGACAGCTCAGCCATCACACCTCACAGATGTCCTTGCCTGTGAGGGGAAGGCAATAGAGAGGTCTAGGAGAGGTCTGTCCCCTTTGGTTCTGGGCTGTCCTGAAAGCACAGGGAGGAGGCTCGCCGGGTCTGGATGGGAGATGGTGTGGGGATCCCTGCCCAGGGCTGCCATCTGCAAGTTGTGTTGCCCAGAGTCTTTAGCCTCAGGGATCAAGGGTATTGGGATCCAGCCACTATTCTCCTCACCAATCCATGTGTCCTGTGCAAGAGGGTGACCTCCCCGAGAAAGAGGTAGAATCACACTAAAACACCAAGCTGTGAGTCCTTCTGCCCAGAGAAGGGACCTTTAAAAAAATCTGTTCTTGCAGGAGGAGGAGAGGAAGAGGGTTACAGTGTGTGTGAGTGTGTGTGTGTGTGTGTGTGTGTGTGTTATCTTTCTAATTTGTCCCAAGCCTCCATAAGCTTGCCAAGCTCTGCACCAACTCAGAGGTGCAATGAATTTGCCTGCATGGTAGAATGGGCAAGAGACCTTCTCAGCTAATGCAGGAAGGCCATCAGCTGTCAGATAAAGCTATTTTTCAGTTCCCCCTGACCAGAGCTGGGTCTGAACCAGTGACCTCTCTGTAAAAATCTCCCAACTCCATTAACTCAGCTGCCCAAGAGCCCAGCTCCCAGTTACAGTTTAGTCCTGAAATCAGAGCCACCGCTGGTGGCCCTGCATTTACTGAGGTGCTCTGTTCAGGCGTCTACCTGGATGAGCCTTGAATTGGCTCACTGCCTGCATGCCCTCCTGCCCCAATTAGCCCAGGATGGGGGTGGGAGGATCAGTGGAAGGGATGTGACAGACCCTCATTTAGTGACAGCTCCTCAGAGCAGAGCCATCAGTCATGGCAGCCCTACAGTGGAACTGCCAGAGGTGATGAGATGAGGGCTCTGTGGGTGAAGGGGCATTTGTGAGTGAGGGTATACACAAGTGCTTGTTTGCGTGAGCCTGAAAGTTGCGTGTGTGTCACATGCATGTGGTTGTGTGTGAAAGGATGTAAATGAGGTCCTGCATTAATATAGTTGTAAAGGAGGATATAGGTGTGCAATGGTGTGTTTATTGTGTTTGTTGTAGGGAGTTCTGCGTACTAAATGCAAGAGTGAAATGGAAAGACAGAAGGTATGAGGAAGGAGGTGAGAAAGAAGCTGACACAGAAGGTAAGGAGGTGTGGGGAAGGAAGAAGGGAAGATGCAGATGGGAGAGATGGAGGGCCCGGGAGGAAGAAGAGACAGCTCTGTAGGGTGGCTGGTCCTCAGAAGCAGAGGGCTGCAAGGTTCTTATCATCTGGATGTTCTCAGGTCCCCACTAAGGTCTCAGGCTAATGAGAGAAGGCACAGAAGCAGAAGAAACAGCAAAGCCACTGCCTCCCCTCGGTGCCCCAGCAGCAAGCAGACGCCTGCCCCGAGGGGTCTGAGGGCCCCCCTCCAGGGCTCTGGCTCTCAGTCAGTGTCCCCACACCTCCTGGTTTGGCACCAAGACTGCTGCACTCTCACCTGCAAATTGTCACTTACCTCCTGATAGCCTGACTCTGCCCCTCTAGGCCCAGCTCTTAGCTGTCATGGGGTCAAGGTCAGGACTGTGCAACAAGGATATGTGTCTTCCCTCAGACCTTCCAGAAGGAGAACTGAGGCATGGAGCCAGTCCATCAGAGTCCACTCACTCCTCCATCATCCCTGAGGACACAGAGTGATGAGAGGGTGTGGGGCTGAGCATTTCAGGACAGAGACAGCCCTGAGGGTGGCTAAGTCAGTGCTGTGTGCTCTGTGTGGACTGCCAGCAGGGCCCAGGGTGACCTGTGCTGAGGACAAAGTGAAACCCACTCTTTCCTATGGGGGATGTGGCCACTGAATCATCTGCTGCAAATTCGGCCAGAACAGGATATTCATGTGGTGCGGTGCTGAGCAGCTTCCAAAACCTTCCATCAAATAAAGTGGTCCAGGGGCTAGAATTTTTTTAGAGCCAATGTCCAGGATCAGGCCAGTCCACTTCCTTTTCCTTCTTCCTCCACTGGTTTATATCAGCAAACTCTGCCTGGGCAGGCCAATTTTCTTTCTATTTCCCTTTCTGTCTGTCTATCTTTATTGCTCTCTCTCTCCTCCCTCCTCCCTCCTTCTCTTTCTTTTTTTCTTTTTTCTTTTTTAATGATTTTTATTTTTTCCATTATAGTTGGCTTACAGTGTTCTGTCAGTTTTCTACTGAAGAGCAAAGTGACCCAGTCTCTCTCTCTCTCTCTCTCTCTCTCTCTCTCTCTCTCTCTCTCTCACACACATACACATTCTTTTTCTCATATTATCCTCCATCATGCTCCATCAGAAATGATTAGATATAGTTCCCAGTGTTATACAGCAAGATCTGATTGCTTATCCACTCCAAATTCATTCATTCTTTCTTTTTCTTTCTTTTTTCTTTCATTCTCTCTCTCTCTCTTTCATCTTCCTTCACTGAGGTAACATTAGTTTATAATGTTGTATACATTTCACATACACAACAGTACGTCTCAACCTCTGTATAAACTACAGTGTGCTCACCACCAATATTTAGTTGCAGTGTTGACAAGTATGCCTTACAACTTTCAGATAAACACATTTCCATTGATTCCCTGGAAACAGAGGCTCACAAATAGGGAGTTCTCTTTTCTCTGACATCGATTCCAGGAGACAGAATTTCTCCTTCACTCACCTGCCAATTCCTGGAGCCCTTTTCTGGAAACAGAGCAGATTACAGGAAGAGCGAGAACATCCACAAATCTAAAGCACCAACTAGGCATGAGGTGCTGTGTTGGGTGCCTGTACATGCATTTTCCAGGCACCACTGAGCTGAGCTGAGCCAGAGGAAGCTGGCAGATGTTCAGTTAGGGACTCTCAACCTAAGTTATGTTTGCCAGGTTGGGAGAGGGGAAGAAAAGGGGTAGGATGGAAGTGACTTCTGTCTCCACCCTCCCTCCACTCCACTTTCAGAGATGCCAAGCATTTCCCAGAAGTTCCAGTCCATCGGAAGCCCCACCCAATGGGTGGCTTGGGCCTCAGTTGGGCAGAGCTAGTTAGTCTGAGGTCAACCTGCCATATTGGGTGAGCAAGGCTGGCAAAACAATGCGGCTTCCTCTCAAAGCCTAGGACTGTGCTCATCCTGATGACTGGAAGGGGCTGGGAGCAGGGGCAGAACAATGCAACAGAACACTGCTGCAACAGACTCTCCCCACCTCACTGTGGATGATTGGCAAGGCCAAGATCTTTGACAAGGATAAGTATATCGGCCACGGGCAAATTGCTTTAGAGGCCCTGCATGCCAATGGGGAGAATCAGGAAGGGACCCTTTTCTGGGTGAGGCATTCAGGTGCCCGGGTAGGCTGCCCCTCAGGTCCCATTGCATTCTTGCTCATTCGTGTGGGCTCGCTTAACACCTCCCCTCTTCACCCCTGAATGGTCCCTTTATAAGAGACCAGAAGGGCCAGCTAAGAATCAGGAGGCCTCTGAATCTGTCAGGCCCTCCTCAGTCTTCCCATCCATCAAGCGAAACAATGGTCCATGTCCTGCCGCTCTCATGATAGTCAGGTTGAGGGCCAAAGGGGCTGATGTCTATAAAGTCTAAAGGATTGCTCACAGGGAAGGGATTCTTTTTATTATAGAGACCCAGACACTACACACAGACCACTGCTGCAAAAGCTACACTCCTGCAGGTTCAGCCAGCTGGGTAATAACTCCAGAAGGCAGCAGGTGGTGGGGGGAAGGGAGGGGGGTTGCTAGAAAACAACAACAACAACAACAAAACCCTAGACTCATATATAGGGGTTTTTTGGTAGCTTTTTTTTTTTTTTTTCTTTCATCACTGCTCTTAATTTTTCTTCCACCATTTTTTTTTTTTTTTTTCTGAGTACAAATTTGGAAGGAGGCTCTGGAGTCCCATTACTAAGAGAGAATGCTGGAAAACTATGACTCCTGACCCTGATGAGTAGTGTGTGTGGGAGACCTGGTTTCTTCTCATGATCTTGATGCTAACCACCCAAGTGGCTCTGACTCGGTCTTTTCCCCTCCCTGGACTCAGTTCCCACAACTTTGAAATGAGGAGCATAAACTAGCAGGAGGCTCTGCTGAAGGGCCACATGAGAGGTGAATCAGACTTCCTGAACAGCTAGGGGAGTGAGGCACGACTGGGAGACTGGGACCCAGTGAAACAAATCAATAACTGCCTTTTGGTCACGAGCTGTTTAATCAGCCCCTACAGCGCCCCAGCCAGCACCATGAATGGGGAACTGCACCCAAGACAGCCCTGGGCTCTGTGGGAAGGTCACCCACTCAGCCAGCCTAAACAGAATCTCACCAGGGATTGATTTCCTTACTGTCATTGACCTTGAGGTGGTGTGACCTTGAGCAAATCCTCAGTCTCTCTTTCAGTAAGTCAAATGCCCTGTATCCTTCCCCAGACTTAAAAGGAGGATGACTTGAAGATGGCTATAAAAACCCTGTAAAAAAGGCATAGACCATCCACAAATGCCAAGTTTCTGGTCGTTCAATATTTATGGGAATCTCAAAAAAAAAAAAATCCCAGTATTATCATAGACATCCAGGAGACAGTTAGAAATAGGTGAGAAAGAATCTAAAGAAGATAACTCCTTGGGTTCACGGAGCTTCTGGCAAGGTAAGAAAGCAAATAGACAAACAGCAGAGAACTAAGCTAATAATGAGTTCCTGGAAATGGAGCAAAGTTCATTCCTCCCTCTGCTGACTCAACAGAGGTTTTGAGAAGCAGCAGAACCAGAGGCAGGGTCGCAGGGACAGGGGAGGAGACTCCAGATGAGGTAGGATCCTGGGTGTGAGAGGCACCCTCCTGGGAATGGCCTTGATGTGGGCCACGCCCCTGCTCACCCCAAAGACACTGAGCCACTTCTCCTCATGCCCAGTTAGAGGCCAGCTGGGAGAGCCTGAGCCAAGATGTGTGGGCCTTGTCACACCACTCAGAGTCCTTGGACTTGAGTGGCACCTCAAATCATCAGTGTTCTTTCTGTCCATTTTTTAGTCACATGGTCATCCCTCCAACATGCATTTCCACCTGACTTCATGGAGGAGAACTAGGAAGCAGTCAACAGTGAGAATGAAGTTCCAGCAAATGACCCAGTGGAACCATCCTCGCGGGGTTGCCAAGCACACGGATGAAGAAGCTCCACAGGCATTCCAGCCCAGCTGACATTATGTGAGGCAGAGATGAGCCATTCCCACTGTCCCTGTCTGAATTCCTGACCCTAGGAATTGTGACGATGGGTGAAATAGTCACTGTTTCAAGCTACTACATTCTGGAAGCTATAGAGGTAATAATATAATGAAACAGGAACTCAGAGCAGGCGCTGGAGGGGCCCTGGAGGAGCCCTTTTTTTCAAGGACATCAAGGAAGGCTGCCCCGAGGAGGTGGATTTGGATGGGGCGTGGAGCAAGGAGAGGATTCCTAGACCTTCTCTCTCTCTGTCGGGCTTCACACTGCACTGCACGGCCAGCCCCACCCGGGGAGAGGCCTCCCTCACTTTGACAGCAGAGAAGGAGCAAAGCAAATGTCTTCCCAGAGCAAGGGATTTGGCTGCAAATCCCTAATCAATGAGGAAAAATTTAAAGAGATTAAGGCAGCTGCCACTCTGCACATGGCTCCCCACCCTTCCCCCCACTGGACCTTGGTTTCCTCTGACTTATCTTTCTCCCTATTTCCTCCCCCTCCACCCCGCCCATTCTTTCTCCCCCCACCCCATCCTTCCCCTCTTTCCTCCAGGCCCCCCTATTTTCTGTGCCTCTTTGCCACCCTCTCTTTTTCTCCCCCCGCCTCCCACGTCTTCCCTGCCAGACCATTTCCCACCCCACATTCCACCTGCTGCTGAGGCTTTTTTTCTTGACAGCAGCTCTCTGGTTTTGAGGGGATGCTTTCACTGTTTATATGTTTAGGACCAGACAAAACTACTCTTTTGACAGGCCCAGAGGGAGATGTGCTCTGTTCCATTCCCAGCGCTGGTACCACCCAACTCTAGAGGTAAAGTCCTGAAGATCTTGGTGTTCTGAGACCTGCCCTCTCCATGTGTTAGGAACAAAGTGGATCGAAGCAGAGGGGTTAGAACCAGAAACCACAGGGGAGCGAGGAGGGATGGATTCAGGTTGACGTATAATAGGGGAGTTGTCAGTGATCCAGACTGGGGCAAGAATATCCATGGTTGCACATGACATTTAGTGCCACCTGGCACTTACTGCATGGCTCTTTTGGATTCCAAAGGATTCTTACGTATGTTTCATTTCCCTCTTCCTGTAGGATCTCCCTCTAATTTCTCCAGCTCTCATATCATAACCCACCTACCCATCAGGACCTACTGTAGGTACACCATATTCCCCCAAACCTGGGGAACTAACTCCTATAGCACTGAGTACCCGCTTCACAGAAACTGGCTCATGACAGTTTACTGTCCTAGTTCTCTCTTGCTGTGTCTGGTGCGCAAGTCTTTTTTTTTTTTTTTGTCTTTTTATGGCTGCACCCACAGCATATGGAGGGTCCCAGACCAGGTGTCGAATGGGAGCTGCAGCTGCCGAATTACACCCCAGCTCATGGCAACCCTAGATCCTTAACCCACTGAGTGAGGCCAGGGATTGGACCTGCATCATCATGGATACTAGTCAGATTTGTTTCTGCTGAGCCAGTATGGGAACTCCTGGTGTGGAAGTCTTGTCCACCAAGCACAGCTCTACAGGGACCAGACAGGCTAATACATCTCTGTGGGTCAGGGCCTGGCTTGGTGCTGACTATCTGGTAGGGGGTCGATAGCACGTGATTGATCTGTTGATCATGTCCCATTGGAACCTGTGAGGCAGCCAGGGATGGACATTCTTCTTTCTCTATGATGTCTAACAGAATGTGCTTGGAGGGTATCTGCTACCTGTCCTCTGGACCCAAGGAAAGATTTTATGACCTGCCACAGTCTGGATGTGGGGGGGCAGGGAAGGGGAAGCCAAGAGGGTCTATGATGTGGTTCCTCCAGCATGCTTGCGTCTCTCAGGGTCTCACTCTGCTGCTTAGCTACCTGGAATAGAGGTCACATCTACAGAATGAACACTTACAGTGTTCCAAGTAGAATGGCTGAGATTTGAGGTTTGATTCGGACAGAACTCTGTACAAATCCCAGTTGGACTAGCAATGTCTTCAAACCTCACTTTTCTCATCTGTGAAGTGGGTTGAATTTTTACCTGACTTACCAGCAGGATTAAATGCCTTAGTTGATGTAAAACCAGCCATTGGTAACTGCTCAAAAATGACAGCTACTATTATTCTGTGATGTTACTAGGCTCCATGTTGCCTGGTGTGTATTGTCAATGGGAATATTAGAATCCAGGAGCCAGAGAGGCCTCTGTTGGCTCCCCAAGCAGCCCCGATGACAGGCGATCTGCCCCATCTGGGCTCTGGCCCCCCTCACTCATTGCCCTCTTCCTTCCCCCTCAGATAATCACAGGTGAGTCTACAGTACCAAAGAGGCCAGTTCGTGGCTAAGGCTTGTTCTAAAAGGTGTATAAAGAAGAGAAGACTCTAGAAGCAGGGGCGGGGGGGAATCTACTAATGAAGCCTCTTGTAGTGCATGTACAGGCTGCCCTGAACTGCTAATTTACTCGTAATACAAGAAAGGTGAAGCAAACTGTTCAAGTAAAAGATGAGGGAGGAATGGCTTGTCAGCAGCACATGAAGAAAAGACATAAAGGTTTTCACTGACTGTAAGTTCACTATAAACCAAGGCTGCGGCATGGTGTCAAACACACACACACACACACACACACACACACACATATTATATGTACAAGGAAAAGCTTGAAAGCTTTCTAGGCTGGATATTATACAGTGATTAGAAGGCAGGAGCTGGCACCTCTACACTACTATGTGTTGGATTGTGGTTTTCAAGCCTGGATCCCCTTTAAATGGCACAGGAGACACAAGGTGTGTTCAGGAGGGAATGCCCAGGATGACAAAGAATTGGAAACTGTGACTTACAGGGACCAGCTGAAAGAACACAACGCTCTCAGTCTAAGGAACTCAAGACTCGGTGTCCAAGGTTACCCATGTTAAATAATTAAGGGGATGACTTGAGAGAAGATTTTTGTTCTTCTCTAGGATCCCAGACGACACATGGATTTGGAGAGGTGTGTCTACGTGGAGATGGACTCCTTCCAAAATAAAGGGGAGCTCGCCAGTATTTAGAACTGTCCAAGGATGGGCCTCTGAGGGAGGGAGCAGGCTCATGTGGGTGGTTTGTGAGTGGACACCGGACCTCACCAGGGTGAGGATGGAAATGAGGCCACTCCTGTGTTTGGAGGGAGGTTTGACGATGAGGGCTGAGAGGTCCCTCCTAACCCTCAGTAGCTTTTAGGGGAAGAGTTCACTCTTTCTGTTCTCCCTGACCAATCACAGCCAGCCTGCCTTTGGGCGGAAACTTGGACCTAGACTTCCTTCAGGTGTGGGGTAGCCAGGGGAAGAGGCCAGCTTGGTTATTTGCCCCCTGGGCTATGGTTGATTCCCATCATTAAGGGGCCAAGAGGGAGAGATGCAGTGTCCAGGAGGAGGCTGGAGGGGCCTCTCTGCCAAACACCCACTGGACTAAGTATGACATCATGGGTTGGCAAAGGGAGAGATGGAAGGAAAGAAGGATGGAGCGGTGGAAGTCGACTGGTTTAACAGCTGCCGTGAGCATTTCTGAGTCGGGGAAATGGGAAAAAGACAAGGGGAGGACTTCTTTGACCAGGAGAATGCTATTCAGAATGTATTAGATTCAGAATGTATTAGACCATCCAGAGTCTTTGTGCGTCTTCTCGATGACCAAGGCTTTTATCTATTTTCTGCAATTACCAAGGCTTTCTGCAATTGTGTGAACCTTCCCCAAACAAACTGTCTACTCCAATGAGCACAGGAAAAAGGGTATCAACATTTTGGTGAACAACTGAGGAAAATATTCAGACTAGACTAAGCCTATGTCCTCTGTTTACTGCATCCAGAATATAATTTTGTAAATGTTCTTGGCACAGACGCTGAAAAGCAAAGGCAAAAGGGAAGAAGCTGGGGTGTGAGGTTGACAGGCAGCAAGCCCTGAAATATCAAAACTAAAAAAATGTAACGGGAAGGAGGACACTTCCAGCGATGGCCCAAAGATAACATTCCAGAATGAGTTGCTTGGTGAAGGTAAACAAAGCTCCCCAACAGAAATATAAAACTGTCCAAAGGATAGAATTTGAAGAGGGTGGATAGAACTTTCCATGCACCTGAGAGAGTGCATAACTCACAGTAGCAGAAACATTAGCTGCTTGCGTTTGACATCAGAGGGTTTGGTCCTCTAGATGCTGCACATGGCTTCAAAATGAAGAAACGGTAGTGGCACTGTTCTTCTTTCTTCCAACCCTGGGTAAGGACCTTAATATGCTGTCATTAGCCTTTGGGGCTTCTCTTTAACATTAGGGTGCTGCATGAAGCTACTTGACTGCTATGGTTTCTTTGAGTCCTGATGTTCTAACTGTATGGCCCAAACCTGAGCTGACTATGAGCTGGCTTCCCTCTGGTATAAGACACCGCTGCCTTTGGAGGGGGGACCCCGGCACTGCTTTGGGGTCCTTGGTATCCGGAGGGCAGACAGAGTGTGTGAGGAGGTTGTAGGAGAAAGCCAGTACTTTTCTCTTCTTGTCTACTTACGTCCAGTATGGGCCTTCAGAGGATAGCAATGGGAGAGCAAGGGACCCAGAGGAGCGTCCTTCTCAAGGACACATTGGAGGAACTTGAAAGAGAGTACCCGTCAGCAAGGTCAGCCAAGGAGACCCAATCCAGCCATCCCCGGCTACTCAAAGTGTGGCATCAGCATCATTAGCATCACCAGGGAGACTGTTAGAAATGCAGAGTCTCAGGCACTGCCTGGATCTACTGAATCCAGAAGCTGCTTTTTTTTTTTCCCCCTAGGGCTGCACCCACAGCATATAGAAGTTCGCAGGCTAGGGGCCAAATCAGAGCTGCAGCTGCCGGCCTACAACGCAGCCACAGTCACACCAGATCAGAGCTGCATCTGTGATCGACACGGCAGCTGCAGTGCCAGATCCTCAACCCACTGAGCGAGGCCAGGGATTGAACCTGTATCTTCACGGATACCAGTCAAATTCTCAACCCACTGAGCCACAACGAGAATTCCAGAAGCTGCATTTTTAACAAGAGCCCCAGGTGGTAAGGAGAACAGGAGCACAGAGTTTTGGCATCACCTCATAGCACAGCACATTTGTTCTGGGAAGCAACGAAAATGATTCTGTGGATGAAAACGAAATGCATATCTCTCATTTAATCTTTTCCTCACTTGCTCATTTCTTCATCGGCATTTATGGAGGGGATAACCGGTAAAGAACTCCCTTCACCTCTTTCTGTCCCGAGTATTTTATAGTCCAGCGAGAAAGCCAAGTTGTAAATGGGAAGTTCCCCATCATCATTACTCTAATGGTGCAACAGGACCTGGAGATGGAGGTGCCGAAGCCTGCTCAAGAGAGCCCAGGACGGCCCACCTCAGAAACGCCTGTTGCCTGGGTATCTACCACGAGCAAGAACCCCAAGAACCCCACTCATGACAAAGATCATCTCTCCCTCTTAGAGGGGACCAGCCTTTTGGGAAACCCTCCTAGTTTACCACAAGTAAATACAAATGATTAAAAGGATCAAATATTCAATTTCTCCTGCGTATCTCCTATCTTAAGGCTTTCCACATGTAATTGAGCTTGAGCATCATCATACACTCCTGAGAGGTAAGTAGTGTTTGTTACCCCCATTGACAGATAAGGACACAAAGACTCAGAGAGACTGTGTGACCTGCCCAAAACGGACTGGGGCAATTCTCACAGGCAGTGCTGCTTGTAAGATAGGGCAGTGAACAGTTCCACCTCTCTTTCTGACCAATAGTCCAAAGAAGTTGGTTCTTTGCCTTCCTGCTTCTGCTTGCCTCAGGACATGCCAGAAGTGGCCAGAAATGGATGCTGAGGGCAGCTTGTCCTGCTCAGGTGTAGGTAGCAGCTTTCAAGATGTGTTGCCATGGAACTATGTCCCTCTGCCTCCCCTTGAGTCCTCTTAGAACTCCAGCTTCTAAACCCGGTGCTCTGGGCCAACCTTGGGTCCCCAAAGATGGCTCCAGGCCAGTCATGATGGCCCCTCCATCCTCCTCCCGGGTCCTGATAACTCCAGGGAGCGCCTCATAGCTGCCTGGCATTCTTGGCTAATGTAGCTGGGCAATCGAGACACTCAGGTGCGAGCTGTCAAGTAAGTCATCAGTAAATCCTGCTTCCTCTGGCTGGCTGGGCCTGAGCATGCCCTTAACAGAATATTCAGTTCTCACACCTTGGCAAGCCTGCTCTAGATGCTTCAGCGCCCTGGTTTTGCATCAAAACTCTCCCAGCTCCGTGCTTTTTACCACATTGTTCCTGCTCCCTGAACGCTGCTTCACCATTTGGAAACCTGCCCATCCTTCAAGGCCTGGACTGTACACCACCTTCTCCACAACATCTTCTCCCACTTCCCAAGCCAAGTCTTGTCTCTCCATCCTCTGCCCTCTCCCAAATCAAGAGCCCCACAAAACAACACTTAGCATAGTCTGCTCTGTGTGACACTTCATTATGGAGAGCCTGGAAAGGCCGTGACAGCAATGACCATGTTTTAGCCTTCAGTTTACACCCCAGCCCACAACTAATGCTTTGTAAAAGGTTATAGAATACAAGTGAATAGAGAGCCAGAAAGTGAAATGCACCCAGAGTGTGGGTAGATAAATCATATCTTCTTCATTCACAGGCATTTCTTAAGCACCTACTCTGTGCAAAGCATCACGTGATGAGCTGAGAATGCAAAGCTGACTAAAGTCCTTCTTTGAGAGGTTTTAGTCTAGTTGGTGAGACATACAAGTAAATAGGTAATTCCAGTAGAGAAGCACTGAGGAGGCAAACTTAACTCAAACTGGGAGATGAGGCAGAGGGAGAAGAGAGTATTGTCAAAGAAACTGCTCCGAGAAGATGCTGTGTGAGATGCACCAACAGAGAGAGTCCCAGATCCTGCTTCCCTCCCGGTCACCCCTGCCTGATTGTCCCTGCAGCTCACTTGCCTCTCCTGTCTGCCCACACACTCTTAGTCAGAATTTTTTTTTGGCCATGGTGTGCAGCAGCTTGATATGGGGTCTCAGTTCCCAGACCAGTGATTGAACCCTGGCCACTGCAGTGAAAGTGCCAAATCCTAACTACTACACCACCAGGGAACTCCCAAGATCTTTCTTGGATATTGCAAAAATAATCTGGCCACTCTTTGCTGCTGGAAATGGAAGGACAAATTAGAGGAACTTAACAGAGAGCAACCACCAGCAGGTCAGCCAAGGAGACCCAATCCAGCCATCCTTGGCTGCTCAAAGTGTGGCTATGTGGCAGCATCTCCAGGGAGACTGTTAGAAATGCAGAGTCTCAGGCCTTGCCCTGGACCTCCTGAATCCAAAGCTGCCTTTTTAGCAAGAGCCCCAGGTGCTTCATACTCTTATTGACACCTGAAAGACACTGGTCTAAGCCATACCTCTAGACCAGCCTTCTCTGGAGCAGATTCAGGGTCCTTCTCCATAGGAACGGGGGCTGGGGGCCTCTACTGTCTCTTAAAGAAGTTTGTACAAGTGAAATTACATACAACCATTCCACCAGAGCAAAGCAATGAGAAGAGGGGCACACTGCGGGGCAGGGGAGCGGGCACCCTTTGCTGGACCTCTCTTTGAGTGATCTGGTGAATATCAGGTTAGTCGCTGAGGAGGCCCTCCCTGTCACTGTCAACCTCCATGTCTGCTCATGCTGATCGTTGAGTGAGTCACCCTTACCTGCAGTGTGGCCTCCCCACCAGCAGGGAACGTTCTTACGGTGCTGAGACTCACCTGCTGGGTTCTGATGCAGTCCACCCCGGAAGAGTGACTCGACTGCCAGGGAACAGGGCCAAGGGGAGAAGCAAACCTTGCTGTCAGTCATAGAGGCTGCCACCTGGCATCTCAAAAAGAGTCAGGGACTGACACTGGCCATAGCTGTAATAAGCGTAATAATTGCATTTATTGAACACCTCCCGTGACCGGCACCGCGTTAATATTACACACATTCTCTCTAATGATCTCAACAGCTCTAAGAAGAAAGCAGCACGACCTCCCTTTTAAAATGGAACCACCAGGCCGAAAGAGGCGAGGAATTTAGGCGAGCTCACACAGACCGTGAGAGATAGGGTGGAAATTGGAACTCAGATCTGTTCACACCAGAGCCTGCGGTCTTTCCACTGCCCCAAGCTCCTTGGCCCAGTGCGCATGGCCTTCCTGCCAGGGCAGAAACTTCTGCTTGGTCCCAGGGTGTTGGGCCTCTACAGGGGAGGTGGCCCCCAGGTCAGAGCGAGAACTGCACCGGGAGCAGCTCCCAGGCACCTGCCCATCAGTGCCCACAGCCACCGCCTCAGTCAGAAGCCAATGTGGCAGCTTCTACCTCAGTTTCCCTGCATCCCCCCAGCAGGCAGCAGTGCACAATAATTAATTATCTCACTCGAGGCTGTGCGTGCTAAAGAGACAATGACAGTAGAACACTGGAAAGATAAAACACAGTGACCCTTGTAATTATAGCTTCGGCTAGAGGGCCCTGCTTCCCTGTACCCGAGAGCAGGAAGCATCCTCTGGGAAGGTCTATTGGCAAGCACAGTGCCTGGAAGTCAGCATGGTTGCTGAATGAACAAGTGAGTGAAAACTTGGAGTTACCATTATGGCTCAGCAGTAATGAAACCGACTAGTAGTATCCATGAAGACGCAGGTTCGATCCCTGGCCTTGTTCAGTGGGTTAAAGATTCGGCATCGCCATGAGCTGTGGTGTAGGTCACAGACACGGCTCGGATGCTGTGTTTATAGGCAAGTTGCTGTGACTGTGGTGTAGTTTGGCGGCTACAGTTCTGATCAACCCCTAGGCTGGGAACTTCCATTTGCCCCATGGGTGAGCCTTAAAAAGCCAAAAAAGCCCCACAAAAACCAAAAAACAAAACCAAAGCATGTCTGATCCCCAATCCTCGTTGCCTTCCAAATCCACACTCTTGTCATTCACACAAAATAGGGCAGCTATGCAGCAGTTGATGGCACGGGGTCACTTTGTCCCCCCATCCTACCCTTCCACACAACACAGTGCACCCCAGTTCAGGGAAAAAACAGTTTCTCCTCTACCCTCACAGGTTACTCCTTCGAGAAACAGGTCAGTTTTTGGCCCCAGAAATGAATGACGCCTTCACCTCTCTGGCTTCTGAGCATCTCTATCTCATGAACTCAGGGGCGGGGACTCTCCCTGCCTCTGCTTTCTTCCGACACTTGGTATGGGGAGAATCTTGGGGCTGGATTTGGCCCCCGTCCTCCTGCACTGTAAGTCGTCGAGCAGCCCACATCTCACCTCACCATGCCTCCTGGTTCCTCCAGCCCCAACCACAGCCCCACCTCCTCCTTTCTCCGCTCCTCTCTCCTGGGAGAGGATATTGTAACAGTCACAGGGCACTCGCAGTGTTTGCAGAATGGGGAAATCTACACAGTCACCAGATGGAGGTCACGAAGTTCATCTCCTGATACTTTGACCTCTGCCCCAGCACTATGTCCTCTCTCCAGGGTGGGCAGGCTGGTTACTTCATGAACCCCTGCCTGAGAGCTGTCACAGTTCGCTGGGAGGATTTCAATAATATTAGGATCTAGCCATTCTGGGACTGAGAGTGTCAAATCCAGGACCTGAAGCCCAGCGTGAGAAATCTGGTGGATGGCTGGTACTGTCAGCTCACACAGAGTGGAAGAGAAGAAGGGAGAGCTGGGCTTGCCCCTGAACAGAGAGAAATGGAAGTGGTTTTAGCCTAGGTTGGCATTTTGTAACCTCAGAGAGGTGGTAAGTAAATACGTTTTCAATCTTGTAATTATGTATTCATTTTCTCATTTGGCTACTGTTTATTGAGCACCTACTCTGTGTAGACACAGTGCTTTCCACGTGAGTAAAAGCTCAAATACAGCAGTGTGGTAAGTGATTAGCTGAGCATGGCCATGGTATTGGAGGAACCCAGAAAAAACATCTACATAACCTCTGAGCCAGGGAGGGCTTCCTGGAGGAGCTGAACAGTTGAGCTGAATTTTGAAGAAGGACAAACAAAGTTAGGAAAGAGTGTGATGCATGCAGGAAAGTGCAATGGTTTCAACTGGATGGAGAGGAGGATGAAATTGGGAGAAGGGTGGGACGGGTCTAAAGACATAGGAGCAAATCATCAAAGGCTTGTATACTAAGCCGAGGTTCTTAATGCTATTTTAAGGGGGAGCCAGTGACATTCTGAATGTAGGCAAGTGTGTAATCAGGTTTATATCTTGGAAAAATCACCCTGTGCATGTGCTATGGGAGCTGGATTAAAAGGAGAATGGCTTAAAAGTTATTCAGACAACTCAGGTGAGGGATGAAGAGGGCTAGAACTCAGGCTATGGCCTGGAGATGAGGAGCGGAAGACAGGATGGAGAGATTTAAAGATGGAAGCAGCTCATGGCTACTGAATGGCTGGGGTACTTCTAGAAGGAGAGAAAGGCTGAAGTTTCTAGTGTGGGTGAGTCCATTCACAACTGTAAGAAATAAGGTGAGAGCTGTGGGTTTGAGGAAAACATGACAGGTCAGTTTTGGACAAACTGTTTTGCAATTTAGGAATCTGTCCATCCAGGTGCAAGCATCCACTGAGCCCTGCCACCGCCCAGTTCTCAGGAGGCTTGAGAGGCAGGAAGAGAAGCCCATCCAGGAGCTGACACGGCAGTGCCAGGCATATTTGCCGTCCAGGACTCCTGGATGGATGAGGATGCAGTCCTTCACTGAGCAGTGATAGGTGACAAGGAGGTAAGGTGGCCAGATAAAAGAACACCCAGTTACATTTGAATCTCAGATAAACAACAACAATTTTTTTTTTTTTGTCTTCTTGCTATTTCTTGGGCCGCTCCTGCGGCATATGGAGGTTCCCAGGCTAGGGGTCGAATCGGACCTGTAGCCGCCAGCCTATGCCAGAGCCACAGCAACGCAGGATCCAAGCCGCGTCTGCTACCTACACCACAGCTCATGGCAACGCCGGATCGTTAACCCACTGAGCAAGGGCAGGGACCGAACCCGCAACCTCATGGTTCCTAGTTGGATTCGTTAACCACTGCACCACGACGGGAACTCCAACAACAACAATTTTTAAGTATAAGTATGCCCCAAAGATTGCATGGGATATACTTATACTACAAATGTATTCACTGTTTATCTAAACTTCAACTTTAACTTGATGTCCTGAATTTTTATTTGCTAAACCTGGTAATTCTGCAAAGGGATGAAGCAGGATTCACCTCCAGGTCCTGATCCTACCAGGCTCAGACACTTAGACTTGTCCTAGGAGCAACATTAGTACTTGGGGCAACCCTGGCCAGACCTGCTGCCCTGTCACATGCTTTCTTAATCCAGAGAAGCCTGCCAGCTGTACCTTTGTGAGTGAAATGGGAGGTATTGATCTTGCACTAAAGGGCCTCAGCATAGTGGCCAAGCACAGTGAATGGCTCCTAGTAGACTCTCCGTATACCTTTGAATAAAGAGATGGATGGAAAGAGTCAGGCTCTTGCTCCACACATAGAGTGACCTTGGGCAAGTTACTTATCTCACCAGCTTCAAGTTTCTCACTAGGAAAATGGAGATAATAAAACCTTGAAGAGCTGCTGTGAAGACCCAATGAAATAAATCAGCCTCAAGTGCAGGCACTCAACAAATGCTCCTTGCCCACCCCTACCTGCCAGGTCTGTCAGTGCCCATACAGCCCTGGCCTTATCTACCTGGGGCCAACATGGACTGGGAGGAGACTCCTTCGGTCTGGCAGGCTTATTCAGCAGCCACCCTGACTCTGGCCTTCCAGTCAGGACAATCCAAGCACTGGTACTGCAGTAGCAAAAGAGATGTGCTGACTTCAATCACTGATTTTATTTTTTAGGGCAATGAGTCAAAGCTTGGACAGTCCTAAATGTCAGTCTTCTCTCAAGGGAGGAGAAGCTTTCTTTGTCATTTAATATCCATTGGTTGAGAGCTCATCACTTCCCAACCAAAGGAAGTTTCTGTTTGTTCTCTCAGTGGGGCCAATCTGTGTCCAGGTCAAAACCCTGTGAATTCAGAGATTCTAAGAAGGTCGTGAGACACCCCACAACCCCTTTTGCTGGCAGCCCCTAAGGCCTTCCAATCATCTCCCCATGCCAAGTGGCCCTGGGCTCCCAGCTAGTTCAGGTTTGCAATGGAGGAGGAAGCGGGTGCATCCTGCAGAGTGTGGGTCTGATTTTCACATGTCATCAGCTCTCATTCATATTCTCTTTCGATTCTGAAAGGCTGCTTCCCACCAGGCCAGTCTCCACTCTTTCCCGCAATCAACACACTCACTTCTGATTCTAAGTCTGCATTTCTCCTGCTCCCCCCACCTTAGCCTGGAAACAAGGTCCTGCCACAGCATGACCCAGGGCCTCCCCTCTCCCCAGTTTCAGCTCAGGCTGTGAAGCAGCCTCTGAAGCATCAGAACTACAGGGCCCTCACCTGTCTCTGAGTCCCTAAAGCACATTTGTCTGTATCATTCACTGGGGACCTTTAGTGAAACTCTGTCTGGATTTGCTGCTTCACTATTTCCTGTGAACGCCTCGTCCCCTCAACTGGATTGCGAGCTCTTGGAGGGAAAGGTGGAACCCACGGCATTTCTTTCCTGTCCTCCGCAAGCCCCAGCTTGCCTGGCCCGGGATGTTAGCTCGTGATGGATGGTTAGAGGACAAATGAAAGAATGAAGGGTCAGCACCAAGGGCATTCATTAGTCTGGAGGCTTAGTATTACTCCCAGTCTTATAGGGAGACTGTGAAGCACAGAGGGGTCCTGCCCTTTCGGGATTTATAAGCCAAGACAGACAAGGTGATTCTGATAGGGAAGGTAGAAGGATGAGCAAGTACTGGACCATGATTTAAATGTTCTCTTTATGAGCGAGCATAGGGCAAGCATACTGGGGGCCTTAGAAGAATAAAAAGAAAAAAAGGAGTTTTAATTGTGAGCTCTTTTCTTTAGTCAGTCAACTAACACTTTTAAGTGCCTCCTACGAACCTCTGTTCCGTGCCTAAGGGTACACAGATGCATGAGTCACACTTCCTTCCCCACAGGACCTCACAATTGAGTGAGTAAGCACTTTCTCTTGACCAGATAAATCCAGACAGTCTTCTTAGAAGGGTGAATTTTAAGATGTGGTGGTATGGCCGAGGGGGGTGGAATTAGAAAGAATTGAGTGGCGGCATGCCAATCCTAATAAGAAACACCAACTGTATAGTCATCACTGGGTAACAGAGCTAAAGAAGATGCACCCAGAGAATAAGGAACTCTGAAAATACATCAGGAGACTTAAAGTGGCAAACTATGTGGAATGATTAAGTCTGGGAGGTGCTGGGAGCACACACAGGACTGGCACTGATGCCCAAACTCCCCCTTTCACTATCTCACCCTGGGGCTCAGCTCTGTGGATTCAAAATGCTCTATGCCTCTTCTCTTCTCCATCCTGGCTCCAAGAGGAAGTGGGAGAGCTGGTGTGATGTACAGGGAATGGGGGATGCTAAAATTGGCCATCCATTCAACTGTCAGGGAGCCAGGAGACCTGTGTGTGGTCCAGCCTGGCCAGGGAGGAGGTGCAGAGGGAGGGCTCCCACCTGGAAAAAGGTTAAAGGAAAAGGAGAAAGGGCCAAGACAGTACTGGAAGAAAGGCTGGGGATTCAGGATGAAGGCTCATTTTCTTTTTTTTTTTTTTTTACCATGAGATAGCTCTCTTTCTGAGCAAGTCTCTTTAAAATGGAATTGATAGCACTGTTCTGAACAGCAGCTCTGGCCTAGACCTGGATCCCCTGAGAACCACAGCCCAGCTCCATCAAATTCCATTCTTTATGCTTGAGCCAAAAACCTTCTCTTCAGACTTAAGCCATCGATCTTGCCCCTCTCCATCACAATACACTGGACCCCCATTCATGTGCCATGCATGCAAACACACTCACACACACACACACACACACACACACACACACTGGCCTTATCCCACTGCCCTATGGAACTATGGGAAGTGGTGACCCTGTAGGCTAGGTGACCAACCACCCCCTTTGAGACAGCCTTGGGCAGTCTGGGACATCTGGTCACCCTCTGGTAGTTAGGGATGCTAGGACTGGAATATTCTTGCACCAGGCCAGGTGGCCTCACTGAGCAGCCCCACCCCCAGCTGTCCCTGCCTTTTGGGGTTGCCTACCCCTCTGGCCTGCTGGGCCCTGCTTCCCTTACCCATCCTCTAGCAGAGAGGAAAGCACCAGGACCCCAGGCATCAGTCTGCTGGGCTTTGGAGAACCTGTCCTACTGTGATGGATTTTTTAATTGGATTGTGACAAACATTTAATACCTAATAGAGCTCTTACCAGCACAGTTAATTAAGAATGTGACTGATCTAATTCAGTGGGTGCTCAGAAAGAGAGAAAGGGGGCAAAGGAAGAAGGGGAGCAGGATTTGGGGAGCTGCGGGTGGCTGGAGGTAGAAGATGACTACTGAGCCTGTTTTTTCTGCAGGGTGAGGGGATTCCAGACACACAGTGCAGGAAGCTGCATCACATTTGCTAGCGAGAAGCAAAACATCACCAGCAAGTCACAGAGCAGCCAGGCAAACAAGGACCCTCTTCCCAGCCTCTCGCTCCATCCCGTTGTGCACATCTGCTTGTCGCCCCTGGCCTGTTAGTGATGCCTGAGCACATGGGGCTTTGTGGCTCCCCAAAGCTGCACAGATAACTAAGAGTGTTACAAGCCTCCTTACTGAGCCTGCTTCACCAAAGGTGGCATGACTTGGCACTGCCAGCCCAGAGCTAGGGGCCTTTCACCCTTCCCCGACCCCAGTGTCATACAGATGGCAGTTGGAACACAATATCGAGTTTATAATTCCCCTGTGCACACACACAACCATATCATGCAAATGTGCAGCATATATACACTCCCATGCGTGTGCTGTGCACAAGAGTATGCAGGTGTCCCCGTGGATCTACACAGCAGAAATGCACTCACACACACAAAAAACGTACAGATGAAATTGCCAGTGTCAATGTTCAAATGCAGCATATCCACAAACACCCAAGGGAGAAGGACCAGCCTGTGGTGCCCTCCTGTCTAAACAGAGGCTCATCTCCTGCCAGGCCTGGCTGCTGTCTGAGCAGGGACATTCTCCCATCCTCCTGGGGTCTAAGCGCCTGCTTCTCTGATAGGACCTGGCGTCATGGTTGGACAGCTGTCTCTTCCATTCTGGCAGGTGGTCGCATGCACGGAGTCGGGAGAGAGGCTGTGGGAGGATGCTGGGCTGGCTTCCTGCATGAGTGGTGTCACTCTGGGGGATGACAGATGTCCTGGGAACACTGGATGCCATCGCCATCGCACCTCACTGTGGGTGGATGCGAAAGGGAAGACTCAGCGTCAGGGTTAACGTCAAGGGGGTGGGCTGGGGGTAATAATCCTGATATGCGTGGTGCCATAGTAACTGCTGGGAAGAACTATTTTGAGTTTCTCTGCAGCGGCACCGTGGCTGAGCTTTACCAACGTGAGCCTTTCATAGGCTGCTCTTTAATGGCAAGTGATAAGATTAGGGCAAGAAAGCTGTGATTTAGCAGTTCTGAGGTATTTGATAGCTCACCAGGGCTCAGCTACCGTTCATCTGTGTTAATCCCCTCGGGAAACCGGTGAGGCGGGCGGGCTGGAATGAACTATCTTTGTCTCCGGAGAGGGAAAGCCGGGCTTCTTGAACTTCACCTGCTGGAGGGCAGGACGCGGAGCTCACCCGGCCACGCTGAGCTCCAGCCTGCTTGGTGGTAACAAGGACCAGTGATGGAGAAGCCCAGGCAGCTCCTAACTCACCCGACCAGGGGCAGGGCCACGCAGACGGGGCTGCGTGCAGAGGATGGGACAGCTGCAGGGCCGCTGTCTTTGGGACTGAAACAACGACGCAGCCCCTGAAAGACACTGATGATGACAATTGCAACTGGAAGGGCCAGAGGACGCATCAGCCACAAACAAAAATGCTGAATGGGGGGAAAAGCTGCCAAGAAGCGGAGGGAGGCTCTCTCCCTCCTCCTTTCACATGCCTACTCCTGGCATATGTGAATCATTCCTCCCATTGGTAGGGGCCTCTTCCATTCTCAGGAGCGCTCTCATATACAGACTGCTCAGTACTCAGGTGAGAAGGACCCCTGGGGCTTTCAAGCATGTGGAGCTGTGCCCAAGTTAGAGATGGAGCCCCCAGGAGGACCCAGAACTCCTGGGTTTCCAGCAAGTCCTGGCTGCTCTGCACTTGCCCTCACTTACATCCACCGTGTCCACATCTTACAGGTGAGGAGACTGAGGCTCTGCGGGTAAGTGCTCAGTTCTACCCGAGGCCACTCAGGTAATAAGTAGCAGAGACAGGCCTTGGGGTCAGGCATGTGCCATCACTTCCTACTTCCTCACACTACGCTGTTTCTTGTTTTATATATATAATGATTTTTTTTCATTATAGCTGGTTTACAGTGTTCTGTCAATGTTCTCCTGTACAGCATGGTGACCCAGTTACACATTCATGTACAGATTCTTTTTTCTCACATTATCATGCTACATCATAAGTGACTAGACATAGTTCCCAGTGCTACCCAGCAGGATCTCATTGCTTATCCATTCCAAAGGCAATAGTCTGCATCTATTAACCCCAAGTTCCCAATCCATCCCTCTCCCTCCCGCTCCCCCTTGACAACCAGGAGTCTATTCTCCAAGTCCATGATTTTATGCTGTTTCTTTTCTTTCTTTCTTTTTTTTTTTTTTTTTTTTTTTGTCTTTCTGCCATTTCTTGGGCTGCTCCTGTGGCATATGGAGGTTCCCAGGCTAGGGATTGAACCGGAGCTGCAGCTGCCAGCCTACGCCACAGCCATAGCAAAGCGGGGTCCGCGCCGTGTCTGCAACCCACACCACAGCTCACGGCAATGCCGGATCCCCAACCCACTGAGCAAGGCCATGGATCGAACCCGCAACCCCTTGGTTCCTAGTTGGATTCGTTAACCACTGAGCCACGACGGGAACTCCTATGCTGTTTCTTTAAAAAGGGTGGTCTGAGGGGAGACCCAGAGAGTAGAGTTGACACGTGAGCTGGAGTATAAGTGCATCATTTCCTCAACTGCCAGAGGACGTATGGAGCCAGAATGCAGAGCCAGGGGGGCAGTGTCCAAAATGCGGCCCAGAGCACATTCAGTGAGGGTTTCTGATGGTCGTTTCCCTACCCCTCCTTTGGCTTCTCAGTGCTCTTCTTCCTTGATTTCCCTTCATTGCCTCTTTGTGCTTCTGCCCTGGGCAAGGGTGTCCCTCTTTAGTCGGGCAGGTGAGGGGCCCACGGCTGTCATGGTCTTTCCTTCTTGCAGCAGCAACAGCAGGAGAAGAAACATCCCCTTGCAGGGAGAGCCTGTCAGAGTATTTCCCTCCTTCCTGACTCTGAGCCACCAGGGTCAGGCCCTTCTACCACATGGTGGGCCTTTCACAGCCACAGAACATCTCGAGCAATTGTTTGTCTGACAACTTTATCCAGGGTAGAAAAGCCAAGGCAGTCGGGAGGGGGAAGGACGTCCAAGAAAAGACCTAAGAAAGACAGAGCCCAGGCAGTGGACAGAGCCTTGGGTGAGGAGAACAAAGCCCGTATGTACTACTTTGTGCTAAAGTGACCTTACCCGAGTCACTGAATGTTTTTGAACTTCATCTATTTACGGGAAATTAACAATCTCCGCACGTCTCACTGGATTTTGGCTGCACGGAAATAATACATAGGAAAGAGGTTTGAAAGCTTTAAAGGGCTACAGAAATGAAAGGTAAATGAAAGGTATTTTTTATTAAGTAGCATAAGGAAGATCAAGAGTGACAGAGAAAGAGGAGGGAAGAAGCCAGAGGGCTAGGAGTAAATGCCAGCGGAAATGAATGCTTTCCCACAGAGAAATGCATTAGGCACCTTCAAATGTTCATTCTTTTCTAAAAGATCATAAAGAAAAAGCTATTCCTAATGGGCATCAATTATAAGACGTAAGAGTTGGCTCATGGCACCTGTGATTGATTTGTACCTATCACGGCGATTCTTTCGATTATTTCCCCAGTCCAGCCTGGTACACAACATCTCTTCTTTCCCACCCTCAGCCTCCTAGAAAAGACAGCGCTGAGGATGAGGAAAGTAGAAGTGAGGGAGGATCTAAGAGATACCCAGCTCCCAAACCCCGGGGAGGTGAGCTGCGGTAGAAACACGTAATTCTGTGCCTCCCTGACATGGGTCATCCTGGTTGGGGGACTGTACATTTGAAACATTAGATTCCCTTTCCTGGCCTTGAACCTACTGAATTAAAAAGTGGGGTCCTGGAATCTGTATTTTATTTAACCATGCCCCAGGTCATTCTTAGGCATGGCCAGGGTTGAAAACCATGGCTGGGTTTCTTGCCTTCTGAGCCATAGGGGCGCGTCTGTAGGCTCAGCTACCTTCCTGCCACTCCTTAATTCACAGAGATGGGTCCCTTCTGGAGGACATGGTATTGGGACAACCCTGCCTCCATGCTGTCCCCCTCTCCTGTTGGCTTCCTCATGCCTCCATTCCTCTCCCAACCCAGAGACCGCCTTGGGCAAAGCACCTAAGCGTGGGCTAGCTTGCAGCTGCGGGGTGTTGGGCAAAGGGAGACCTCAAAGACAGCATCCAGGGGCAAAGATGGCACTGATGATTAAATAAACACAGCGGGCCTACAACCAACGGCTTGGCAGAGACAGGAAGACCAAGTAGGGGAGCACAGGGGTTTGAGTTGGAGAGAGAGAACCCCTGGGGGTGGGGGGCATGGCCTTGCCCTTCTGGGAAGACAAAGAGATCAGGAAACCCCATTCAGGCAAGACCACCCACACCACCAGAGTACAGATGGAAAGCCGTGGTCAGTCGGTCAGTTGTTTGGCCCAACCGTCCCCGCCTTCTCTCCACAACTGTGTCTGTCCTTATTCCCAGTGAATCTCTAAGAGAACTCTTCCAGCTAATTCTGTAGATTTTGCTACTGATAAATTTTACCCTCAAGGATCAGAGTAAAATAAGGGTGGCCTTTTTGCCGTCTTTTTTGAATGGCCCCAGGCCATATTGCTGGTGTCTGGGAACAAAGCTGCAGCACTACTGAAGCTGGGCTAGAGCTTGCTTGACATCACGCACCTTCCCTGTGCCATGGACAAGATGCCACACCCAACAGCTAGGGTGCTGGTGAGAGGTGGCCAACCTTCGGGCCAACCTTCGGGCCAGGGGGAGGCCCCCTGGACAGTTAACTGTGTTTACTGAGCATGTACTAGGTGCTGGATGCTAGACTAGGTGCCAGAGTAGAGGGAGGGACAACATTTCATAGAAGATGCGATCATCGCCATCAAAATACCCAAGTTCAATTATGGTGGGCCAGGTGCCTGGTCACAGGTGCATTCTATCATGAGGCCCTGTCCCCAACCATGAAGATGACATCACAGACCATTATCAACAAGACATAGATGGAAAACAAAGGCCTGCTTTGGGGGTGGGGTGGCGGTACTGAGGAAAGGAGGGAGTGGCATGAAGGGGGAAGAGTCAAGATTTCTTGAAAGAGTTCAGTACGAGTGTTCCACTCAAGGCCATCCATGTAAGGGTCAGGAGGAGCAGAGAATTCTCCAGGGGAGGAGGAAGGCCTGGATTCTGCTTCCAATTTACGTTGTCTTGCTCTGGCTTCAGTGATGTGGGTAGGAATCACTGCCCTCATGAAATCCATAGCTTCTCCATCCCTGTGCCTCAGTCTGCTTGAGGGCGCTGGGGGAAGACGGAGCTATGTCGTGGCTGTGCAGCCTCCACCTCAACACAGCCTGGCCTTGGCTTTGAGAAGAGGTCCTAGCTGAGAACCACGTGGGCCGCCAACTGAATCCAGTCGCCAGCCAGCTGCCCCATCTGCATGCGGGGCACTCCCCAGCCCCAGAGTTTATAAATAAACCAAGAGAAGTCATTTTGTCCCAGGAGACTGGGATGTCTTTTAAATACAGAGATATTCTGTCTTGCGCCTCTGTGGTTCCTGAGTTGTTATTCTTTGGCGAGGAACAGGGCTTGGATTGAACCTGGTTCCTGTCTACAGCTGAAAGTCCCAGTGAAGGCGGAGGGGCGGTGGGAGGAGAGGGGGAGGCAGAGACATGGACAGAGACGCTCTTGGTTGAGCCCTGATGTAATAAATGGGGCCACTGAATGAACAAGAGAGGGAGACCAAAGAGAAGTGTGGCAGAGGGGACTCACAGAAGGCAGGAGGGTGTCGAGATGGGAAAAGGGCAGTAAGAGAAAAAGACATTGACAGAGACCTGGAAGAGAGATGCTGGCCAATTGACAGCTGAAACATCCATGCCAAGCAGTGGGGAGAGAGATGTGGGGATGAAGAGAAAGGTACAAAGGCAGACTGCCTGCAGCAAGGCACTAGGACTGTGAAAATGCAAGAGGAGTGGAGGCAGAGTGGCAAGGAGTCTGACACACGTGGAGGCAGAAAGAGCCAAGGAGAGGGAGAGCAGAGAAGGGGGCGGGCACAGGGAGGGATAAGGGATGCTGTCTGCACGTGGGGTCTGAATGTGAGGACTAAACATCAACATGTGTCTGACAACAAAAGAGCAGCACTGTCTGACCTTTTTTTTTTTTTTTTAAATCTTTTTAGGGCATATGGAAGTTCCCAGATTAGGGGTTGAATCAGAACTACAGCTGCCGGCCTGCACCACAGCCATGGCAATGCAGGATCCTAGCTACATCTGCAGCCTACACCACAGCTCACAGCAACGCCAGATCCTTAACCCACTGAGCAAGGCCAGGGATAGTACTTGGGTCCTCATGGATATTAGTTGGGTTTGTTACTGCTGAGCCACAGCAGGAACTTCAGCATTGTCTGTCTTGTATGCAGTAAAGAAACAACCTCATGTGCTAGTAAGAGCATGAACCCTGGGGCAAGACAGTCTGGCTCTCAATCCTGGCACTACCAATTTCTGGTGGTGTGGGTCTTGGCAAATTAGGGCACTGATCAAAGCCTCGATTTCCCCATTGCAATGGGGATAGTGTTAGTACTTCCCAGTAAGCAGTCACGAAGGCTGAACTTTACAGATGTTATAAGCACTCAGTACAGTGCCCATCACATAGGAAGGCTTTTAAGGGGCTGCAGGTGCAGACAAGATGTGAGTGCCCACAGACAAAGAAGGATAAGAAGGTTAGGGGGCAGAGAGAAGCAACAGCTAAGGGCGAGCCCCCCCCCCCCATTATCTACAGACCCATTATTGGGAGTCAGCACCCTTTTTGTTGTGAGCACTGGGGCTGAGGAGTGAAGAGCAGCTCCCGGCAATGGATCAGCCTGGGAGACGGAATCTACGCCAAGAAAGCAGAGAAGGAAGGAGACACGGGCCAGTGTCAAAATAGACTCTGAGGCTGAAAAGGAGTGGCCAAAGGCAGCCAAGGAAAACCTGGCACTTCCAGCAAGCTGCACCTGCAGCAGAGGGAGCAGGAGGGGTGAGATTCAGAGAAGATGGTCAAAGCACCACCTGGAAGGAAATTCTGATGGTCATCCCTTTGCTGATCCTGGATAAAGCCCAGGGAATGGGGGTTCAATTAAATATGGCATCTGTCGCAGCATGCTCCTCTCTCTAGCCATTCAGAGGATGATGAATGAGACCTAAGAAATGTGATGTGAGACCTAAGAAATGACTTCCTCCAGAAAAGACGTCACACTCCACTCACCGGATGCAGGAAGGTCACTGGGGCAGAATCACTGACTTGAGCTACTTTTTCTGGGGGGGAGAGGCAAGAATGGAAGAAGAAAGGTGGAAAGGACGGGAGCTTGTTCAACTGCAATGGCCTGCCTTCAACCTGAGGCTGGCCCTCCCATCTCAGGCTGGGCCAGGGGTAGGGAGCCAAGGCCTGTCAGCTTTCTCCATCCGCCCCCAAAGACACAAGGGTCCCAGCGCAGCTGAGCTTCCTCCTTGCACTCACTGAATGGCATTTATTGTCACCAGAGATGGTTCCTTGAAGACACCCAAGGATGGTTTTAATCCCAAGAGAAAAAAATAGAGGAATCCAGGATATTAAATCCCCAGTTTGCTAAACCAGACTCTTGGTGCTGGAATTAAGCCTGGAGCAACAAACAGAAGGACACGTTGAAAAAGTTAAAATGTATTAATTACTGCCAACGCTCATTTGTGGTTATGAATATTATAATCATAGCTAACACTCAACTGCGAGCCTCCCCAGGGCCCAGGTGCTTATACAGCAAAGCTCATAAATCCGCTCAATGACCCTACAGAGCAGGGATTAGGATTCCATGTGCTAGACAAAGACACAGGCTGAGAGGGGAGAAATGCTTACACTCAGTAAGTGGAGCTTGGAGCCTCCACTCTGCCCACACTTAAATCTACCTTAAGGAGCATGGATTTCCTTTCATTTCAGGGCCTACTTGCCCGCCGTCTTCTTCCGTGCAGGATGGAATGACGGGCTCAGTTACGATCAGACACAATCCCAGAACTCTGGCAGAGAGGATTCCCTTCTGAAAGGTGCTCGCCCAGAGATGGATGTCAGCTCTACTCCGGCACGAACTGCTTAGATTCTGGGGGAGCAGGCAAGAGGGGTACCAGGGAACCATCCTCTCAAACTCTGGTGGCCATAGGAGGGGGGTGGGCAGCAACCTGATGCCTTTTGCCTCCAGAGACCTCCACATGCTATATGAGGGTGATGCAAAGATATGGCCCTCTTTTTTTTTTTTTTTTTTTTTTGTCTTTTGTTTGATTTGTTTGTTTTTTAGGGCCATGCATCCTCGACCTATGGAGGTTCCCAGGCTAGGGGTCTAAGTAGAGCTGTAGCTGCTGGCCTACACCACAGCCACAGCAACACCAGACCCGAGCCATGTCTTCGAAGTACACCACAGCTTACAGCAACACGGGATACTTAACCCGCTGAGCAAGGCCAGGGATAGAACCTGCGTCCTCATGGATGCTAGTCAGATGGTTTCTGCTGAGCCACAATGGAAACTCCACAGCCCTCTTCTAATTGTCCAAAAGTTTAAAATCTTACTGCTCCGGGCAGCATCCTAGAACTATAGGGTAGCTAGAACTATAGCAAAAGTCCACAAAATAATAAGGCCACTGTTTCCATTTGCAATAAGATTAAAACTATTCCAAATGACCACTTCTGGAAACAATGGCTGAGTTTGGGGGCAAGGGTTGGTACCAACTGGGTAGGGTCCATGGGCAGGTGACAGCTGGTCCTGCTTTCCTCTCTCTCCACTTAACTTGAGTGACTTCATAGAGTGCTCAGAGCATCCCAAAGCAAGTGTCTTAGTCCATTCAGGCTGCACTAACAGAATACCAGAGATGAGGTGGCTGATAAACACATTTATCTTGAATAGTTCTAGAAGCTGGCAAGTCCAAGATCAAGGTGCTGGCAGATCTGATGTCTAGTGAGAGCTGGCTTTCTGACTCATAGATGGCAATCTTCTTACTGGGTCCTCACATGGTAGAAGGGGTGAGAGTGCTCCCTGGGGTCTCTTAGGGCACTCATCTCACTCATTAGGGTTCTGTTCTTAGGACCTAATAACCTCCCGAAGGCCCCACCTTCTGACATAAGCAGCTCGGGGATTAAGAGTCAACCTATGAATTTTAGGAGGACATAAGCATTCAGTTTGCAGATGGTCTGCTAGAGAACAAGCTTCCATGCCCTTCTCTCCCTCTCCCTCTCTCTCTCTCTCTCTCTCTCTCTCACACACACACACACACACACACACACACACACACACACCCCTTATTCCCATAAGAGAGTAAGGAGCCCACAGAGGTCTAATCGAGAAAGATAATAAAGTCTTGTCCTAGAAAGAGCTGGTTAATGCCTTGCTCCTTACAGGCAGTAAGTGGCAATGTGTTACCCATACTGATCAAACTTAGCCTGGATGTGACCAACCCCACCATCCCTAAGCCAGAGCTGCCTTTACTGGAATAATTTTCCTAAAGGAACGATTCTACTGCCACCACCCTTCTCCAGAAAAGGCCCTGAAAACACCTAAATTGGCCAAGGGTGAGCTGGCAGATGGAACTGAGCTGCTCTCTCTGTCCAACCCCCTCCAGCACGAGGCCAGTGGTCCTGCCCCATCTTCTGGACATTCACACCGAGACCAGTGCAGGTGCCTGTGCCAGCACCCCCTGGCTGTCTCCTCCCTCAGCCCAAATACCCTCAGCGGGAGGGAGGGTAGGAGAGTAGGGAAGCAAAGAGGGAAGGAAGGACGGGGCAAGGAAGGGACAGTGGAAAGTGGTGTGACAGTGCGTGGTGGCGTGGGTCTGGGGAAACCCCAGGCAGTCGGCTTCCAACAGTGATTAATTTAGTGAGAGAAAATAGATTTTCACTGCTAGCCGCCGAGTCTGCAGAAGCTGACAATGAAGCAGTCAGCTCTGCGTTCAGGCAGCTCCCGTCTTGTGAGAAGGCAATTTGAGAACTTTGCAGTCCTGCACAGGAGAGGGATTGTGGGAGCCAGCCCCATGGTGGGGAAGGAGCCACCTGCTCCTGGAGACGGAGACGCTAGCTCTTTCTAGAGTCTGCCTCTGGCCTCCGTGGGACTCAGGAATCTCGAGGTGCAAGGGTTCCTCTGGACACAGATGCCTGGCTGGTACTGTCAGGAGAGTGTCCTCACGGCACTTCTGTGCTTTACCTGTGCGTCAGGGTGACTCGGCCCTTGGAGGAAGGCTGAGGGTCCCTCCCCCTTCCGGCTGGACTTCATCATCAAATGGAAGCCACTCATTCATCCAAATGTATTGCGCTTCTACTGTGCTTGTGCCCTGTGTTAGGCACTACGGTTCTGAAAGTGCAGATAAAACAGAAGCAGATCCTGCCTTCCCCGAGCTTACATGTTAGTGAGGGAGACAGAGAACTAATTAAGTGATGAATGCATTTCACCCATCCATCCCATAATATGTGCATAGATCCAAATAATCAAAGGGAACCTATTAGGTTGATAAAGCCCGAAATAGCATGAGAATTCAGCGCCACCTAGGTCGTCGTCATCTGGCATGTGAGGAAAGGGAAGCCCAGAGAGGTTGTATAACCTTCAAAGTCACACAGGTAGCAGGGGGCAAGGTCAAGGGCTAGCACTTTTATTCCCTCCATAACATTTCTCCTGTCACACCACACTGCCACAACCTAAAGAGACCCAATGTGAATGAAGCATATTTAACGTTTCCTGAAATACGTTCTTTGAATACCCACTATGCCAAATTCTCTGTGGAAAAAAGGGGGGGGCTCTATTATCAGCCAAATTTGGGAAATGCCAACATCCTTTATGCACCTGACAGTGTACGTGACCGCAATAAATGCTCTGAGGTCTGTGGGAAGGAACTGTGTTCCTCATTGTCTGATCCAGAGTTTCACCAACTGCATTGACCATGGAAGCCTTTTTATTTATGAAACGCATCTCAACACCCCACACTGGTATTCCTTGGGATTTATGGAAATCCCAAATCAATGAAGTCCTGTGGATTTTAGGTCTCTGACCCTCCTTTGCTGCCTTTTCCCCATGTTCCCTTTTCTGTCAAAGAGTCTTGGTTCTCCCCCTCTACGTTCCATTACACCTGAGTCTTCGTTCTTCTTCAGCTCTCTCAGATGCCACATTTCTGGGTATCTCTTCGCCCTGGAATTCTGGGGTCCCCTCTTCTTTTGAATTTCTTCGTTTGGCCCTCTCTGAGTCACTTCGGAAGAAAGACTTTCTCCTTTCTGTCCCCCAATGATTGATCTTCAATTGACGTCAAGCTTGCTTTTTCCTAGGTAGTCAAGGAAAGCACTCGAAACTTCGCTGCTCATCTTCTTATGCATAAATCACAAATCCGATAACTGACCTATGACTTTTCTCCACCACAATCTCCTTCTCCAGCTTCTTCAACAGTTTATTCATCTATTTGAATGATGCTTATTGAATGCTGAGGCACAGGTCACGCTGAAGGCCACTTTCCCAGTCTAGTCAATCTCTGCCTAGTTAATTCCCCTGGTTAGAGAACCATGGGAATCAGGTTAAGTTAATAAATTTGACTGCTTTGGGGCCCATGAGTTTCATTTCACCCATGACCTTGAATCCTGGCCAATATTCTCTCAAATGTGTGTCCTTAGGCATGAAGGGGATGATGGGAAAACGGATTATGGCTGGCTTGGCTCGATTCATGATCTCTCCTGGGGAAAAAACCCTCAAAAGTCCATGTCCTAGACTTTTGAAGCCTCATCACACTATTTATGTCCAGCGAGTGTTGGTTCCTCCCTAAATCAGCCATCTACCCAGTTCTCCCAGGTTCTTAATCATCTCTGAAACAATCTCCCTCTGCAAAATTGTGTAACTATTTCATCAGGAAATAGCTAACATGTGTCTTTTATTCCTTTTTACTCAAATTTAATTTTTTTTCTACTAACTGTCTTTATTTAATTAATTAATTAATTTAATTTATTTATTTCCCTGACGCTATGGTTTGTCTGTGCTGCTTAGAGATTTCATTTGGACCTGGATAAATGAGAGATGCAGTCTCAAAAAAATATTTACCAGTTGGCTGCATGATTTTCGGCAATAAGACCCCTTTCAAAGAAACTTGCCACCATCAGATGTGTGGCTGGGTCTGAATCTTGGCCGCACACACCCCCAAAGCGTTTTTCCACAGGAAGAAAAACTCACGAGTTGATTTTTCTGTGCACCTAAGTTTTCCGGGAATCCTTTGGGGAATTATTTTCTTAGAACACTGCTTATTAGTCCTGGTTTCCCAATACGATTGGGAATATTTAAAATATAAGACAACACACTTACCACTGAGTCATTAAGAAGTGTTTTGGAAAATACTACCAACATTTATACCACTCATTAATTTACATGATCATACACCGGCACAGAGACTTCCTAACCAATCTTAGCTTTCAAAGCTCACACCCTCCACCGGCCCTGAGGACTCTTGATTCTTTTCCCCAAGTGGGAGGGAGAGACCTCGCAGTGCCTGGTTCTGCCTGTTCAGGCCCCTCTCTCTCTTTCTCCTGCCCCTGATGGCTCCCTCATACCCTGAGTCCTTCGAAATCCCTTCTGCCCACTCTGCCCTCCACACCGCCCTCCTCTCATCTTCCTTCCTGCATTATGGACTTGTTACAAACACTTATTTTTTCCCAAAGCTCAGTCTGTATTAGTCTTGTCAACTCTTTACACCCACGGAAAGGAAGCATGCTATAATAGAAAGAGCACAGCATTCAAAGTAAACCAACATGTTCTTCCCTTCCTTTCTTTTCCTAATTTTCTCCCAGGCAACCTCCAGCTTGCCTCTTTCCCCATCTCTGAACCTTTCTTGACATAGGCCAGTCATGGTTCACCCCTCGATGACAAGACACGAGGAGTGCTGAGATTCCTCATTCCCAGGTATATCTTTCATGCCCCTCCTTTCTTTTCAGAAGACAACAGTGAGGACTGAATTCTTGATCAAGTCCCTTCTCCCAGCACAGAGAAAACGTGAGCCACAGACAATGAGAGACAGATGCCCCTGACAGGATCCCATGCTTCAAGTGAGACACAGCCCAGATGGCTCAGGCTGAGGACTCCCTGGCCCTCCCCATCTTCTGCTGTCAATCCCCCCCACCCCCCCCCACCCCATACCCTCCCCTCCCCCAGAACATGCAAACCTTCCACAAGGTGGAGGTGAATATACCAGCTATCTCGAACACCCAGGGATTTGGGCAAAGTGTTAAGAAGGAATGTAAAGAATACATACGAATTGCTGCTGTGACCTAAGTTATAAATTAAATTAGATGGGCCAGAGTGCCAAGCTCTCTCCGCCAGCTTCCCTGTGAGCAGGCTGCTAGAATGGGCATCTCAGAGAGCCAAAGCCGATTTCTCAAGAGCACCTTTCAATGGTTCAGGAACTAAGCCCTCAGATGTTTGTGTCAAGGTTGCCCTTAGCTCTGCAGTCGGGGTTCCACATGGGTGCAAGGAGGAGCCCTCATCCCAGATGGATGGGAAAGCAAACAAGCATCCCAGCAGCTCACATGCTTTCCACTGGAGTGGCACCCCTGGAGAGTGAGCACTTCAGAATCAGCCCTACTTTGGACAAGCACGCTGCCAGAAAAGGGGTGGTGAGCTGCTTTTGTTTTGGTTTGGTTTTGGCTGTGCCCAAAGCATGCAGAAGTTCCTGGGTCAGAGATTGAACCCACACCATAGCAATGACAACACTGGATCCTTAACCTGCTGAGCCACCAGGGAACTGTAGGAGGTGGTGAGCTCTCTAAATAACTATGTTGAGGCTTGCAGTTCCCCCTTGTGTGACTGCTTGGAAAATCTCTGTGCCTAGAGCAAAGCAGATGGTAGACGAATACTAGTTAATAGGTGAATGAATGAACAATGAGTGAGAGAATGAGTAAGTCTGTTGGAGACCCCAGATGCCTTTGCTTTTTACAGACCCATGTTTTATCCAGTTTTTGCTCACTGAGTAGAAGGAGGTGGGACCTGCTAGAGGAGGGGGAAATGGCAGCCTATTGCGGTGTGGGGTGGGGACCAGGCCCTAGGTTCCTGTTAGTTTTTGCCAGTAACTCCCTGCCCATAGGACTGTTCTCTGAGTCGCTGGCATTCTCACCTCTGCCACTCACAGAGAGAGTTGCCTCCATGATACAAGGTCAAGGCTGCATCTTCTGTGATAGAAACCAGAGAGGATGTTTTCAAAATCTTTGCATTCACCCAGCAAACATCCACAACAGACTTCTGTGTGCCTAGCACTGTGCTGGGCTCTGGGAACACAGCTGCTGATCTGAAGGGACCCAAGGGCCAGTGGGGACATGACAAACAAATGGATAATTACAGTCCTGGACCCCTGCCGGCCTCACAGCCCAAGAGGTCTCAGTGATCCATCAGGGATCTTGTCACCAAAGGTGAGAATAAATCCCAGAGAGGACCGGAGGCCTGAACACAGCCCTTCGGGAACCCTCTCCTGGCTCCTTCCTCAGGCTCTTTATCCTCCACCAGTCCGGGCAGAAGCTTGGCCCCCAGGGTACTCCAGTTCCTCTCCGTCATGTCCCCTCTACAGAAAGCCTGTCACAAAGAGCACCTGTTTTCCCTGGTATGCCAAGAGCCTGGCCAAATACCTTTGCCTACTTTGGTCCTTCTTCCATTGTTTTCATCAATACAAAGCCAGAGTGCCAACCACCTCTTAGATGGGAGGCCTGCAGGCTGCCAGGGAGAGACCCCAGTGGGAGGGGCCGCATGTGTGCTTTCATTGAAGCAGGCTGTTGCTTGTGAGGCTGCCAGCGCCCCTGAAAGCATGTCTTCCTGGGGTGAGGGAGAATCAATTGGCTTGATGCAACTTCTGGATCCTGGTTACAACCCTGGCTTGGGTCCCATGGAGGCCCTCAGACAGACATCAATAACCTTGTCTCTCATTGCCTTTATCAGCCTCCATCCAGCCCCCTACAATGCGTCAATATTTATGTACCTTTTTTTTTTTTTTTTTGGCTTTTTGTCTTTTCAGGGCTGCACCTGCAGCATACGGAGGTCTCAGGCTAGGGGTCTAATTGGAGCTATAACTGCTGGCCTACATCACAGCCACAGCAACATGGGGATCAGAGCCGCATCTGCGATCTGCACCACAGCTCATGGCAACACCGGATCCTCAACCCACTAAGTGAGGCCAGGGATCGAACCCACAACCTCATGGTTCCTAGTCAGATTCGTTTCCTCTGTGCCACTATGGGAACTCCTATTTATGTACATTTTAACGGCACTGCCAGCAGCAGCATTATAACAGGGTGGCCGGCTGCAAGGGTGAGGAGAGGCTGAGTTCTGTCTCCCTCACGCTGCTTTTGTTCAGGCTCAGGCCAAGGGGCTTCTCTCTGCCCAAGCCTTTCTCTCCATCACCTGAGGCCTCGTTTTCGTTGCCACCTAGAGGCTCTATATTAATCGAAATAGGTAATATTTGTTGGAGATCCATAATGGGCAAGGCACACTCTCTCATGTAATCATCTCAAACTCAGCAAGATAGTTGGTATTGCTACGTAACAGATGAACAAATCAAAGCTGGAAATAAGTTCAAGGTCACACAGCAATAGCCAGGGTTATGGGCAGGGTAACAAGGTCACATAGAAAGAACCTGGTTTTAGCTTATACCTGGACCCAAACACTATGTCCTTTTACTCAGTTATACTGCCTTGTGTTTTTATAATTCAATAAATGTCATACACAGTTATTGAATACCTACTACTAGAAAGAAAAAAAAAAAAAGACATTGTTATTCTCTCTGTTTTAGAGATGAGACAACCAAGGCACAGAAAGGCTACTTAAAAGTCAAATCACTGGGATTTCTTCCCCTGTGTTCATTGAATAAGCAAAGTCCTGTTCCTTCTCTCCAACCCCTACAAATCAGCTTCTGAGCCTCAAACAGACCCTGACTGAGTTCTCTGGAGGTCCTGTCCTTTTTCAGCCCTGAACTTGGTTTATTAATCTCTTTGTCAGTTTCAATGCCCAGATCAGGGAAAACCTGCTAGCTTAGCTGACAGACATGTAGGCTGCAGCTATGGAGAGTAATCAGATTCCTTACTTTGCTATTTTCTCCAATAGGAACTTTTTCTTCAACAGCCACCCTCTCGCTGGCTGCTAAACACATGGTGTGGTACTTGGGCCATCCCTCGCCACCCCAAAGTGCGCCAAATCCTTTCTTGAGACCTCCTCCAATTCTTACCTCCTCTGAGGGGGCCTCCCTGAGACAGCTACACTTTTTCATCTCTAGAGTCCCTCTGAAATGATTTCATATACAATTAATTTTCATTCCTAATTAGGTTCAATTTTGCTCTTTGTGCTGATAAAGTAGTTGGGTTCCCGTGACATATTTTCACAATGGAAAACGTTATTACCAGAGGTGAAAATAACAATGAGGAGAAGAGACATGTATTCCTGGGTGTCAGAAAAGAGGCTGGGAGAGAGAAAAAAGAATTTTAGATGCCAATTAACCTTGGAGGGGAGGCATGCAAAGCCGGGGACATCAAGGAGAGGCTGAAGGAAGGGGGCGAGGGTGAATGTGGTCTGGGGCAGGACAGTCCAGGTCCTAGAAAATACCCAAGCTCCGTGCCATTGGAAATGCTTGGAACACGGTCTTGTGTGCCTAGACATGGTCCTGACTGGGCCCCCTGGGAGCAGGAGCAGGACCATCTGGGAAGTGAGTCTGGTTATGGCCTTTCTTCTGACGTGGCTCTTGTCACATTCATTTGAAATGGACCAAATGTGTCTGTACATGGAAGCCACTCTAGCAAAGGTCAATACAATCGAAGCGTGCGCCAAGTTCCCTTCGCCAATCTTCCCACCTGGTTGGGGTATGAAATTGGTAAGCTTGAAGAATAAAGCCTTTTATTTTGCAACTGTAACCAAGGGGGCTCATTTCCAAGGGCACAGGTGAGGGAGCCCAGTGGGAAAATGTGAGTCGCAATGAGGAGTAAGAAGATATGGAAGTAGCCAGATGAGATTCTGCCCTAAATGGGGTCATGCATGGGAGGAGCAGAGAGGAAGGTCTCAGAAAAGGGGCAGTGAGGGACATGGGGAGATGTGTCATGAATTTCACACAGTAGGATAGACCCTACTTTCCTCCAGTGTAGGCAGATAAATAAAAACAAATAGGGTAAAGTCAGCCTCCTTATTCGGCACTGCTCTGTGCACAGACAAGGCTCTGGAGAGCCAGCCCCTTGTGTAGAGAGACCCCATCAGTAGTGCTTCATGGAATTCTAAAGAATGTTCATTCATTCATTCATTCACTCAATAAATATTTATTGAACTTCTATTATGTGCAGGCCTCATTCTAGGTGCTTGCAAAACCTCACTGAATAAAACAGACCCAGACTCCTGCAGGTGTGGAGCATATATTTAAGTGACATGACTCAAACAATAAGCAATGAACATGGTAAACCGTAAAGTATATGGAATGGTAGAGATAAGGTGAGCCAAGTCCTTGAAAGAGCCCGTCTTCCCCAAAGCGTGCTCCCTCCTAAATGCCATGTTCTCATGTTTGTCCCACAGCCTCCGTTTGTTCTCTGTGACATCATCAGAAATCTCTGAGGCCAGAGTTGCCACACTTCCTACATGTCTCATTCCATCAAGTCCCCCCTCCCACCCAAAACTTGTACCATGCATACATTGGACATGGAGACGGTGCTCAGTCACACGTGAGACCTGGAGTTAGTCATCCTCGTTTGGGAGCACAGATTTTTGTCCCCTAAAGGAAATCCTCTTCTGAGATGATCTGTTTACCCTAGAGTCCCTTTCCCACAGATCCTTCCCTGTGACACATGGGGGGACGTGATTATCCAAGGAGAGTTGGTCTAACTCAGGGGAAAAGAGGGAAAAAAAAATCTCATTCCAGCTATGATTGATTTCCCTTCCTCTCTGGCTCAGGTCTCCCAGGAGCCCTCTCTGCACCCATCATCACCCATAATGCCTCCCCTCCTGGATTATTCCTGACCCAGCAGGAGGATGAGGCACACACTGTATCCCATAGGTGACTAGTCTAAAATTTTCCAGATGGAAGGTTTGAGAACACTTTTGATTTCATCTGGTTTTTAGCTCATAGGCATGGAAGGCAGAAAAGAGCATCCTTCCATGAGCCCAGCACTTGGGGAGATGGCAGAAACATTCTTGGATAGTAAGACTATGCACCATGCTCAAGTACATCGAGACTGCTCTCTTGCCCTTCACGTCTTCTCACATACAGTGTATCAAGTTCCATAAAGACATAGCTAAGCCATACTTTCAAATTCAGTGTCTGTGAAAAAATAGAAGAATAAGCCTATAAAATCCAGTGCTTGTATGCACCAGCATTCTTTGAGGTCAGTCCTAGGCCTCTTTCTCATCTCACTCATACCTTAGTCCTGTCCAATCCATCCTTGACCTCTCTTTAGATACCACCTCTCTGCTGGTGACTCATAGGCTTGTATTTGCAGTCAGACATCTCTGAGTCTTGCAACTGGGCAGCCCACAACATCCCGAGGGGTATCTCTACTTTGTTCACTACCGGGTTCCTCAATATAGCACAACCATAACTAACTCATCCTCCTCCTACCAACACCTCCAAGCCTGGACCTCTTCCATCTTTCCTTGTTTCATCGACAGCTTCACCACCATCCAGCAGTACAGGCCTCACAGCCAAGCATCATCCTTGTCTCTCCCTTGTGTTCACCCTCACATATGCTGTGGGGTGGACAAAAAAATAACATAAAATAAAAGTTTTTTTTAAAGTATAAAAATAAATATATTTGTTTTCAGATGCTAAGTGTTGGGGCAATTGGTCATGCAGCAATAGATAACTAGCAAAACTTGACTGGAACTCCTTTTCTGGGCTTGCCTCTTACCACTCTCTCCTACTCTCTGAGCTGCCGCCTCACTGGCTTTCTTTGCTGGGCCTCAAATTCTCCATGCTTCCTAAGCTCCTCTTTCTATAATGCACCCCTATATTTGTCCTTGCATCCTACTCACCATTCCAATCACAGTCCAAGCATTCATTTTTCAGAGCAATCTTTCCTGACCCCTAGTCTAATAATATGTGCTCAGTAAATTATGTTCCTTTCCTGCAGAAAGCTTTTATCTTATTGCAGGGTTTTGTTTTTTTTTTTTTTTTTTTTTTTTTTTGGAGTAGGGGGACCACCCTGCAGCATATGGAGATATGGAGCTTCCCAGGATAGGGGTCGAATCAGAGCTATAGCTGCCAGCCTACACCACAGCCACAGCAACGCCAGATTCCAGCCGCATCTATGACCTACACCACAGCTCATGGCAATGCTGGATCCCCAACTCACTGAGTGAAGCCAGGGATCAAACCTGCATCCTCATGGTTGTTAGTCTGATTCGTTTCCTCTGAGCCATGATGGGAACTCCCTCTTATTGTAGGTTATTATTATTTGTTCTTTAGGGTGATTATTAAACTAAGTATGTCTTTCCCACTAGACTCTAAGCTCCATGAGGCTAGACATGGGGGTGTTTTTGCTTACCTCTGTGTCCCCAGCACATATACAAGTTAGTCAGTCAATCAATGATTGTTGGATGGATAGATGGAGTTAAGCCAGGATGTGCAGAGGTATAAGTCCTATATTTCAGAATTGTTTCCCTATTAGATTTCCTAGTGATAGGATCACCTGTGAACCTAAAAACACTGTTAACCAATCTGTACCGAAACAGGAGTTTACTAGGGCTCAGAAATCTGTACATTGCTTGCTTATTCATTTTACGCCATTAAAACTTATTTTGGGAGTTCTCATTGTGGCTCAGCTGGTTAAGGACCTGATGTTGTCTCTGTGAGGATGTGTATTTGATCCCTGGCCTTGCTCACTGGGTAAAGGACCCAGTGTTGTCTCTGTGAGGATGCAGATTTGATCCCTGGCCTTGCTCATGGGGTTAAGGATCTGGCATTGCTGCAAGCTGCTGCCTAGGTTACAAATGTGGCTTGGATCTGGAGTTGCTGTGGCTATGGCGTAGGCCAGCAGCTGGAGCTCCAATTCAACCCCTGTGAGTATTAAGCAGAAAAAAAAAAAAAAAAAAAGATTTTGCCTTCTTTTAAAATCTTTGTAAAATTTCTTTTCAAAATTCCATTCCTGTATGTTATCGTTTATACATGAGGAGAGAAAAAGGATTCCCTTCCAAACCTGGAACCGATAAAGGGGTAAAGCCCCCACAAGGCTATGGGTGGGGCAGTGGCTTTATTATCATTTCTCTTTTTACAACTGTGGGACATGATTAAAGAGGTTTAATATGGGTTGGGGGTGGGGGGCAGGGTGCAAAGCCAGATCTTCCAGAGTAAAGATCTAACGTCTGTGCAGATGGGGCACTGCAAAGAGCTTTGCCTTGACTGATGAGCTTTGAGGAAAGAAGGCCAAAGAGAAACCCTGGCTATGAACTGGCTAGTCCTTCCTTGTGTAGACTATAGCATGGATGGCTCAGCACCCAACAGACAGAGTGACCCTAGAAAAGAAAGCCCCAACCCATTTTTAAAAGTAAACATCATAATTTTGAATAAAAATACATGCTTTAAGTTCCAAGTGCTTTATTCAAACTATTTAGCCGCACTCAGGCTGGTTGGCCTTAGTTGCATCTGTGTTGTTTGTAAGTGCATTTTGTGAGTGGCATTTCTTTAAAAGAAAAAACCACCAGAAACCTATTTATTTTGAGCCTCTTTATCTCAGGCTATTTTGCATGTATATGTATGTACATATATCTGTAATTTCTCCCTAGCACCAGGAAGGCCAGACTTGGGAAGTGCTTTTATTCATTATTTAATCAACGAAAGAGCTTTAACTCAAACAAGAGCAGGGGAGGGAGGGGGCGGCGGGAGTGGGGGGCGCCCAGTCAGGAGCAAAAGAGTCTGGGCAAGAGAGAACATTTTTATAAACAGACTCTCAAGATAAAAACCTGAACAAAGAGCAACAAACAGCTCCTTTCTACATCTGTCTTTCTTTTTTTTTTTTTTTCCTTTCTTGAAGCTCCTGACAGACTCAATTCCCTTCCTGCATAATCTCCTCTCATTTCTTTCTGGAGCAATGTCAATGTTCTGAATACAGAAATGCATCACCACTTGTTTCCTTCAAGGTAGCTCCTTCCTCTAGCTATAGACAAGGAGGGAGAAGGCCAGCTCAGCCTCCAGCACACTGCCTGTGCCTGCCACCTCACCCCAGCCTCGTCTTTCCACTCTTTGCTACAGCGCTTTCAAATCCTGCAAGCTTCTCCACCCTGGGGGCCCTTTCCCTCACCCGAGAAGGCTTTCTGTGGCTTCACTAATTTTGCAAGAAGCAGATGGCGGCTGATACTCAGCCTCAATTCCACCTTGGACAGGACAGGGGGACTCAACACAGCTGTTCCCTTTGAGCAGCCCCCACATGCCGGACCCATGGCAGCGCTATCCCACTTATACCTCACAATAACCTGGAGAGGAAGGTGACTTCTGTCCACATTTTGCAGATAAGGGGACTAAGACTCAGAAAGACAATTTCTTAGTCCTCGAAGGAATCCTGACTTTGGCATCATGACTTTCCACCATGATGAACTTGTGACACTCCTCCCCCATGTGTCTTGCTTTTCCCCATCAAAATATTTTCCCTGAGAATATTCCTTTGTAGTGTCTAAATCTCCTCTCTCTCTCTCTCTCTTTTTTTTTTTTTTTTGCCTTTTAGGGCCACACCTGCAGCATATGGAAGTTCCCAGGCTAGGGGTCCAATTGGAGCTGTAGCTGCCGGCCTATGTCACAGCCACAAGAATGCAGGATATGAGCTGTGTCTGTGACCTACACCACAGCTCATGGCAGCACCGGATCCTTAACCCACCAAGCGAGGCCAGGGATTGAACCTGCATCCTCATGGATGCTAGTTGGATTTGTTAACTGCTGAGCCACAACGGGAACTCCTAAATCTTTCCCCTTTTGCATCTCTCCCATCAGCTAGATCCTATTACCTCCTCCAGCTTTCATTAATTCATTACTTCAATGCCTACTTATTCAGCACCTGCTGGGTGCAGCAGTGAAACTACTCTGGCAGAGTTTACATTCTAGTTAAGGAAGACAGATAATGAACCAGCAAACATGTCCCCATGTCAATGGCAATCAGTGCTAAGTAAGGAGAAAAACCAGGCAGTGCACAGAGGTTGAAAGGTGCTGGGGTGGGAAGGAGGCGTTTGCCCTTCTATAATGGGCGGTCAAGGGGCTTCATGGAAAAGTGACCCTTAAGGGCAGATGTGAAGGACTGGAGGGATTGGGCTTTGAGGGAAGAGGGTTTCCAGAAGGAACAGGGATTGCAAAGATGCCAGAGTCTATTAGAGGAACAATGAGAAGGGCAGTGTGGCTGGAGTGAAAGGTCAAGGAGGCATGGCAGGTGAGGCCAGAGAGAGAGAAAAGTGGGCCAGTAGCAAGAAATCAGGACAGCGACACGGGAAGGAGAGCATGAGGGCCTTCTGCTGTAACAGCTTTGGTTTCTACTCTAAGTGAGCTAGAAAGTTACTGCAGGGTTGTCAGCAGATCTAACTTGATCATTCTGGTTAAGGTGCTAAGACTAGACTGGGGGTGGGAGGACAAGATCAGAGGCAGGAAGACCCATTAGGAGACACTGCAGGCATCTGGGTGCAAGTTGATGGAAACAGGGGGAGGGATGTAATATCGTTAGATTCTAGTGATATTTAGAAGGTAGAGCCAATGGGGTTTGCTAATGGCCTGATGTAGGATGGGAGGCAAAGATAGAAATCAAGGATGACTTCAAGGTTTTGGCCTGAGTAACTAGTAGAATGGAGTTGCCAAAACTGAGAGAGAGGAGGCTGTGAAAGAGGAAAATTGGATTATAGTAAAAAGGAAGGGGGCAGGTTTGCAAAGAGAGAGGTGAGACATCATTATGTGGGAGATAAGGAAAGTGAACGACTAGGAAAATGCAATAGTGTTGCCCAGAAGAGCTAAGGGCTAACCTGAGATCTGTGGCCATGAATTTAAAGTGATGTCATGGCTGGGCTTTGTAAGTTTTTTTCTCCAGCCATTTTTAGTTACATTTGTATACGTGTGAGGTAGGCGGAAAGTTGGATTTAACCAAGGTTGGAGATGTGCTGGCCAGGACACTGGAAGACAAGCTATAATACAGGAGGGAATTGAGTTTATGCATGAGAGAGATGAAAATCAAGTTCAAGGGGACAAAGTGGGATAAGAGGGGAGCAGGACAGGAGGGGTGAGTTGGCAGGACCAATGGGTTGTGAGTTTTGGAAAGATGAAAGGATCGTTGGGGTGGAGATGCAAGAGGGAGCAAGCAGGGAAGTCAGGAGGTGATGGTCAGAGACAGAAAGGCTTAAAATGGAGATTCTGAATGGGTGTAGAAAATACAGGTTTGAGAGAATGAGAATGGGAGAAGGTGACCCCCGCCCCCGAACAATCTTCCGACATCTCCCATATCTTGGGTTCCCAGCCTTCTCTTTTACTTGTGTTCTTTCCCTTTCTTACCTTTATAGTAGTAACTGATACAAATCTAGCTCATTCTCTCTGCCCTTGACGGTCCCCTCTTATGTCAGTGGTCCTTGGAGAGCAGAAGTCATAGGACTAAACACATAAGGATTTCACTAGAGGACATGTCTGAGAGAGGGAATGCGGAGGCAGCTGGGTGAAACTGGGAGAACTGCACAACCACCATGCAAGCCTGCCCCCAAGCCAAGCAGAGAGAGGAGGTGGAGAGAGAGGAGGCTGGGTGGAAGCATCTAGATAGCTGTGCAATCTAGCAAAGGCTTAGCGATGGCAAGGCTATCAGGGAGTCCTCTAGCTGAGGCATCCAACAGAGACCTGTAAGGAGCAGGTCTGGAAGCAGCCATAAGCCTTGGCTCAAGCTAATGCAGTGAGACTTCAGAGCACAGCATCTGGGGCCCTGGGTCAATAACACTGCCCATAATTGGTGTTCTGGGAGGTACAGTCTCATGGACACCATGCTAATCCAGCTGTAGGGCCAAGCTCAGGAGCGAGGACACTGCTTGTAAATTCACTATCCTGTAGCTTTCAGCCCTTTGCTAAGATCTGGGAGCCACTACTTTCTGGAGACACTTGTGGGCAAAGCAGCTGCCTGGTTTCCTCCACACACAGAGGAATTCTCCATGTGGACTCAACTCCAGAGAAGCTTCTGTGCCCTCAGGGAGGCTGCACTGTGCACGCTGCCTGCTCAGCCTGTGTCCAGCAGCCATGTTAAAGTGGACACAGTCATTGGCTTTCAAGAGCTGGGCTTGGAGAACATTGGGACCAGCAGACCATGGAAGTGGAATCCCATTTATGGCTCCTCTTCTGACACTAGCAGACCCCACATGTCCCTAAAGGGCTCTTTTCTTCTATCCATTTGGCATTCTTCACATCCCACCAGATTCTGTGTCCCATATTTCCCACTCATCAGTACCTGAAAATTCAGCCATCACAAAACTTCACCCCAAAGTCTTCATCCTCCTCTGCCAGCCTGATTTCTCAGGCCTCCCACCCAAGCATACACCACCTTCAGGCACCGGCAATTTGTGCCTTTGGTTTCTCCTTCCCTCTTCAATTCCTTTTACTCCACGACCCTTGATAAAACCTAACATGTCATCTGTAAAATATCTTTTCAGCCTACCCCTATACTTTTCTGCTCATGCTTCAGTTATCGCATTCCTCAACTAGCACAGGGCTTACTTTCTGCTTTTTCAGTTCCTTTTTCTGCCTTTTCCCTCTTCTTTCCCTCTCACTGTGCTCTTGCCTCATCCCTTGTCCTCACAACTCCTCTCCCTAATCTCCTCTCTCCACCATCAAAAGGGGCCTCAGCATATGAAAAAATGTTCAACATCACTAATTATTAGAGAAATGCAAATCAAAACTACAACGAGGTACCACTTCACACCAGTCAGAATGGCCATGATTAATTAAGTCCACAAATAAAAAGTGCTGGAGAGGGTGTGGAGAAAAGGGAACCCTCTTGAACTCTTGGTGGGAATGTAGATTGGTACAAGCACTATGGAAAACAGTATGGAGGTTTCCTCAGAAAACTAAATATAGAACTAACATATGACCCAGCAATCCCACTCCTGGCATATATCTGGACAAAACTTTCACTGGAAAAGATGTATGCACCCCTATATTCATAGCAGCACTACTTACAATAGCCAAGACATGAAAACAACCAAAATGTCCATCAACAGATAAATGGATTAAGAAGATGTGGTACATATACACAATGGAATACTATTCAGCCATAAAAAAGAACGAAACAATGCCATTTGCAGAAACATGGATGGACCTAGAGATTCTCATACCAAGCGAAGTAAGTCAGAAAGATAAAGACAAATACCATATGATATCACTTATATGTGGAACCTAAAATATAGCACAAGTGAACCTATCTACAAAACAGAAATAGACTCACAGACATAGAGAACAGATTTGTGGTTGCCAGGGGGAGGGGGGAGGGAGAGGTATGGACTGGGAGTTTGGGGTTTGTAAATGCAAACTATTACATTTAGAACGGATAAGCAATGAGGTCCTACTGTATAGCACTGGGAACCATATACAATCTCTTATGATAGAATATGATGGAAGGTAATATGAGAAAAAAATGTATGGGTATGTATGTATAACTGGGTCACTTTGCTGTACAGCAGAAATTGACACAACATTGTAAATCAACTATACTTTAATAATAATAAAAAAAATGGGCCTCAGGGATCCATTCACCCACCCACATTTCTCACCCTGGCCTTGAATAAGGCACAAGAAAACTGTTTCTCCTACAATGAAAATCAAAACCAAAATAAACCATAATAATACTCCTTCCAACAGCGGGGCCATTTAGAACAAATCCTTATTTCAAGCATTCCCACCTCCCCAGCCCCCAACGGGCTGGCAGGGACCCCAATGGATGAACCCACAGGACATGGGGGTTTTAGAGCTAAGAGATGAGCCTGGAGTGAGAATAATAATGAAATTTGGAACTAGAATTCTGCAGGTGGTTTCCTTGAGGTTACCCACAAGTGAGTGGCCAAGGTAGAACCCAGTAGAGTGACACACAAGCCAATATTCTTTCAGCTTTGTATAAATGGTGCTTCTAATCAAGAAGAAATTCCAACATGGGGTGAGAACCTGGGCTCTCGGCAATCCTGGTGTGATGTGGGGGAGGAGAAGTGTGGGGCTCACAAGGGAGCTCGTTAGAAAGGCAGTACCTGGAGTTCTAGTCGTGGTGCAGCAGAGATGAATCCAACTAGGAACCATGAGGTTATGGGTTCGATCCCTGGCCTTGCCCAGTGGGTTGGGGATCCGGCTTTGCCGTGAGCTCTGGTGTAGGTCACAGATGCAGCTTGGTTCTGGCATTGCTCTGGCTGTGGTGTAGTCCGGCAGCTGCAGCTCCAATTTGACCCGTAGCCTTGGAACCTCCATATGCTGTGGGTGCGGCCCTAAAAGGACAAAAGACCAAAAAAAAAAAAAAAAAAAAAAAAAGAAAGGCACAACCTGGGCCCCACTTAGACCCATTGAGTCCAAATCTGTGCTTTCACAGGATCCCCAGGTGACTCCTGTACATATTAAAGCATGAGAAGCACTGATCCAGAGACCCTCAGGCCTGCCTCCCAACTCCAAGACTATGACTTCACCTGCCAGACTAGAGGCTCCAGAATACAAGCATTTGGCAGTCAGTTTATAGTGCAGGAAGGTCAGTTCTCTGTAACACAAAAGATGCTAAATCGATTTTGTTTGCTGACAGACTGATTCAATAGTCCTATCCCTTAATTATTTTTGTCTTCCATACGTGGCAAGTCAAGCTACTCATTTTCTGGGAATATTTTCAAAGAAAGACACTCTAAGGGTGACTCCAAGGCACACTTTGACGCTATTACATCTTCCACGTGGTGCTAAGTGGCCACACACAGAGCAGACCATGAGGTGCTCTCAGTGAGAAAAAGCAAGTAAAAATAGGTACATCACAGGCCCGCTTCTCAGCTCCACTCCACCCACCGAGATGCCTGCACAGTGCTCCAAGCTATACCTAGATTGACATGCCACCTCTATGTTGTCACCCAGCCAGCTTTCCTTGCACTCTAAAGAATGAGAGTCCCCAGAAACATTGATCTGGGGATCCACGAGCACCATCCTTCCTCCAGATCCACAGACGGGAAGAAAAGCATCCTTGGCAAAAGACCAGGCAGCCTGGACCGAGCCTCGGGCAGATGAAGGCCAGGAAACTAACATGGAGAGGAGAGCAGCGTCTGGCTCTCTCATGCTGAAATGAGGTAAAGGGTCAGAAACACACTTCCAGTAATCCTACCTCTAGGCACAGCAGGTGCATGTGCATGCAGAGTGGTTACTGAAAAAGAGCTTCCAGGAAAAAAACAAAACACAACAAAACATTCCTGTCTGAATGGCAGTGTCTGCACCACACAGTTCCACAAGATTTCGGGTTTGATTTGGATGCACCTGCCCAATACACATAGATAAACATCTGGAGCCATTAAGTGTTCTGCATTTGGGGACTGCTCTGGATCAATACCAAATGAGCATGTAGATTTCTTTTTTTCTGCTTGGGGTAGAAATGTGCTTGAAACACGTAGAATCCTTTGGATCTGCTAGCATTTAAAAAGCACAATTATTTCTAAAGTTTTCAGTTTGCTACCACAGACAATTTCCTGCTCAAATATAGGAATCCAAAATACCCATCCATAATTCTTAGCATCTGCTCTATACGGAGCAGCATATTTTGACATTCCAGGAAAGTTTTCTAAATAAGGAAGGAAATAAAAAAAGAAAAAAGGAAGGAAAGAAGAGAGAGAGGATTAAAATAAACATTCTTTGAGAGTAATTTCCTTTCTGAAAGGCCAATAATATACAAACTTTTAAAATATTTTCATCGGCAGATTCTTATGTTAATCAACAGTCTCCATATATTTAGGAGAGGGTCGTTGGCAAAAGCAAGTGAAAACAATTAGTAATGCATTCATTACAGATCAATTTACTGTAAAGGTTAATGGCTCTTGGTTTTGAATAAGATTTCTACTCACCCTCTTCTGTGATACATGATGTATCTTTGCACAGTGCAATTTAAAAACTTATTCAATGAATGGTTGATTGTATGAAAATGTCTTGAATGTCTACAACAAGTGTTGAGGAAGGTGGGAAAGCAAATACTTCCACACACTGTTAAGTGTCAATAAGTACAGCCACTTTGGAAGTTAATCCAGTGCCTTCCACAGAAATGAAAGGTATGCCTATCCTATGACCCTGCTGTAGTTTCTGAATATCCACACTTGAGAAGCAAATATATTTGTTTCTTTTTAATTACTCAATGAATTTTATTACATTTATAGTTGTACAACGATCATCACAACCAAATTTTATAGCATTTGAGAAGCAAATAATATTTGTTTCATTCTCATGCTCACTGCAGCATCATATGTAATGAAAAATATCTGGAAACTATTAAATAGGGGAATGGCTAAATACGGCAAAGCTATGAATACTATGCAGCTTTTAGAAATAAGTAGATTTCTAGGTACTGACCTGGAATGATTTGCAAGACATATGGCTGAGTGGAAATAGCAAATATCAGAACAAAGGCATGATGTCACTGTGAATATCATTGATGATGTGATATTTGCTATGGTATGGTATAATATTTGTGTAAAAACTACATATGACTTTATATTATATTCATATGTAGAATACACTACATATTATAATTATTATATTATAGCATAATATAAAGTTTTATTGTTATATTATTATATTGTAATATAATATAAACTTTATAAAGATTTGTATGTAGCTTTTACACAAATATCATACCATATTATAGTGAATATCATACATATACACACATACATATATACACACACACATATAGGTAAGTGCAGTTATTAACTCTAAGGTAGGTGTTGGTATTGGGTGTTATAGTCCAAGAGGACTTTATTCATACTATTTTTGGTATGAATGTTATTTTTGTATTAATTTTTACAATGCAATCCTCTATTATTTACATAAATAAAATTTAGGGAAGAGGAAACAGGGGGTTATTGTTTAACAGGTGCGGGGGTTCTGTTTGGGATGATGAAAATGTTCTACAGGTGGATAAAGGTGATGGTTGCACAAAAATCTGCATGTACTTAATGTCACAGAACTGTACGTTAAAAATAGTGAAAATGGTAAATTTTATCTGATGTCTCTTTACCGCAATAAGAATTTTAATGTAATTTACCATAACATGACACAACACGATGACGCTAGCCACGGATCTGTGTGTGCTACCCTGTACAGAATTGAGCCTTTTAAGAACCCTGGGAATTGGGTGGGGGAGGATGCAGAGTGGCTCTGAGGCTTGGAAAAGAGAGGCGATAGGGAGCTCAGTCGGCCCAGAGAGGGAAAGTCTTGAAAAAAGATGAGAAATAAAATTAGACAGACATTCAGTGGAAAGTCAAGCAGCACCCAGTTGATGGAACTTGGCCTTGATCTGGTGGGAAGAAGAGAATGAATCCCCCTAACTCCCCGTTTCCCTCCTTCTCCCATCAAAAGCCCTCCAGAGATAAATTCACAGACGGGGAGGGCCGGGGAAACGGGTGCAGTAGGAAGAAAAGAAAAGGGCCATAAAAAGTAGAATCTCCTAATGGCTTGTATTTTTGCTGCAGCAGCTCCTCTTTCAAAGAGCTTCCACGCACCTGGAGGGAACTTGATTTCCTTCTGAGAATATGCCTTTCAAGTAGATTAAAAACTATTTTCATGAGTTGCGGCTGTTTACATGCAAACCTGTCATCCAGATGATGTGTGCCATCACAGACGCCCACGGAGGCTTATCAACAGCTCCCTTCTGTTTTGGGACAATTTCCTTTAGGTGCCTGTGCAATGTGTCTGGGCAAAGCAGGGAGGAAGGTGAAGGGACCAGAGGGTATTTTATTTCCTCCACAAGGTGAAAACAAAATTACCAAGCGCACAATGGAGGTGGGGCTGGAGCAAGAGTCTCCTCCAGCTGAAATGAGGGCAGCACCATCTCAGAAGTTGGCCATCCAGTGCTGAGCTCACCAAGGCTTGAGACAGGCAAGGTCCCCTTAGTCTCCAGATTTAGCAATTTCCCATCATTATTAATTCCCAAGTTTCATGGTTTCTGCCACCTTTTCCTCAGGAGAGCCTAATACAAAGGCCACGTGCTAGGAGAGAGAAAGTCTATCTAGAGAAGGGCATGCTGGCTTTGAGAAATTTGGGAAGGCACAATAAACCTTTGAACTCAGCTATTGTAGATTCCCAAATTCTAAAACAAAGTTTCAAAGATTACCTGAGTTGAATTTGTTTGTCTATTTACCAAAAAAAAGTTTTAAGGCAATTATTAAACCACTTTAATCTAGAAGCTTCACTGTTTTCTAGAGTTCTCTGCAGAGAAGACTGATGTAAATTCTAGAAAGATAAAGAGATGGCTTATGAGCCTTTACAAAGGAAAAGTTGATCCACTCGAGCCAACATAAAACAAAAATAGATAAAACAAAACAAAACTGTGTGTGTATGCGTGTGTGCGTGTTTGGTTGAAGGACTGGAAAGATTTTTATTTTATTTATTTATTATTTTTATTTATTTATTTTTGTCTTTTTAGGGCCATACCCACAGCATATGAAGGTTCAAGGCTAGGGGTCGAATCAGAGCTGTAGCCGCTGGCCAACACCACAGCCACAGCAAAGCCAGATCCGAGCCTCATCTTAGACCTACACCACAACTGATGGCAAGGCCGGATCCTTAACCCACTGAGCGAGGCCAGGGATCGAACCTGCATCCTCATGGATACTAGTCAGACTCCTTTCCCCTGAGCCACAACGGGAACTCCTGGCACTATTCTTCAGAGAAACGGAACCCACAGGAGACAGACCAGCAGGTATCATGTTTAATTTGGGTGAAACTCCAGGTATATTTTTTTTCAACTCTTGTTGGCAAAATTGTTTCTTTCGGGAGTTCCCGTCGTGGCGCAGTGGTTAACGAATCCGACTAGGAACCATGAGGTTGCGGGTTCGGTCCCTGCCCTTGCTCAGTGGGTTAACGATCTGGCGTTGCCGTGAGCTGTGGTGTAGGTTGCAGACGTGGCTCGGATCCTGCGTTGCTGTGGCTCTGGCGTAGGCCGGTGGCTACAGCTCCGATTGGACCCCTAGCCTGGGAACCTCCATATGCCGCGGGAGCGGCCCAAGAAATAGCAACAACAACAACAACAACAAAAATTAAAAAAAAAAAAAAAATTGTTTCTTTCTACAACATGCATTTACTTTCCTGCCTTTAGAAACTATGCTAAACGCAGAAAGATATATATATATTCAGATTCTTTTCCCTTATACCTGAACTTAATGCACCATTGAAAACCAACTACCCTTCAATTTTTAAAAATTTAGAGTTTTCTCATGGCTCAGTGAGTTAAGGATCCTCCATTGTCACTACTGTGGCTTGGGTTTGATCCCCGGCCCAGGAACACATGCTGTGGGTCTGACTAAAAAGAACAAAATTAAAATTAATTTTTTAAATTTAAATGAAATAAATAAATAAATAAATAGCTGCCCTAAAGCATTGTAGCAACACTCTTAAAATTCCAGGTTGCAATTCCAGACAAGACGAAAATCATTGGCTCATTTAGCCATTTTTCTTCTATTTCCCAAATACTTTATCTCACCTTAAAAAAAAAAAAAAACTCCTCTGAATGCTACTGATTTCCATTCTGTATTTGACAGACATGTGTATTTTTTTAAGTGCTACTTCTGGCATTGCTATATACTTTCTTTTATCGGATATTTACTTGAGTTCCTGCTATGCATGTGACACCTCGAAGTATGTGGCAAACAGAACCACCCCAAAAAACGGGGGATTGGCTTTTCCATACAATAGGATGGAACAAAAGCCCTCCTTTATGAAGAAGCCCTGCGATACAGGGCAGTTTGTGTGACTTTCCTTCAGAGGGGACAGAACTGGAACCATTCTCCATAGGTTCACAGACCCGACCACAAAGCCCTTCGGGGTCTCTTCACTGATATTTTATGACCTCGTTTTGAAATGCAACTTGTGCAAAGTAAATAAAATGTTGTTTGTGTAAGTAATTAATCAAGAATTACAGGGAAGGTTTATTACGAGGCCAATAGCAAGCAATCTCCTGAGGCAACCAGCAAACTCTCTCTTTCAGTAAATAATTACTTAAGTTAAAATTATTTACTAAATTAAGTCATTCCTTTTGTGATATCTCTAAGACTTCAAGTAATTGGTTGGGTTTGCTTTAGTCTGGTGTTTTAGAAAGGAAAAAAAAATAGTGCTTCATAATGAATTAACTGTGCAATGAACTATAAATTTAGCACTTCAGACACACATTTTTAATGATGAAGAACAGGTACAAAGAGCCCTGCATGGATTCTTTTGTTGTGGTTGATTTTTTTTTAAACCTAGGTATAATTTTCCATCTTGTTTAAGGCAGCAATGCTGGGAAAGTGTTAGCACAGCATAACTTATTACTTTCCGTTTACCCAGAGTCAGCAACACAGAAAGCCCACGTCAAGCAGAGCTGTAGCCACAGGCCCCCGCCCTGGGCTCACGGTGGGAACTGCTCTGGCCTCAGGGCAGGCCCATCGTATTCTTTCTCTCTTCGGCTCCCACCATAAAGACAAGGACCCCTAACAACAGTGTCTTCCCTGTACCCTCCTGGGCTTAGGCGGAAAGAGTGGGGATCTGCTGCCTACAGTTTCCTCCCCCCAAACCACACTTCCCTGTTCTAATTATGAGGAGAGAAATAATGAAGAGTAAAACCTGAGCTAACCATCACCTTTAACGAACTACTTTGTGGTGTTCTTCATTTTTAGGAGTAAAATGCAAATCATTGGTTTTTGAGAGCAAGAAAGAAAACTGAATTCCCCTCATGAAACATTTGTACTTTAGAAGGATAGATTCTATCACTTCATGGTTTCCCCCCCACGTGTGTGGGTTCCTAGCCACACCACGGGCCAGGCGGCAGGCTGCGGGGTCTTTCAAGCATGTTACCTTATGCCATTCGCATGACCACCCCAGGATGCTGCTGTGGCAAGTGTTAACCTCGCCAATACTTTTCCAGTGCCGTGTAGCTCGTTTGTGACACATCCCAAACAGGACCCCTCCCTCACCTTCACTCACATACTCGCTCCAAGGAGAAATCAAGGATTTATTTTAACCTCTGTCTAGTATACCTCCTCCACCTTTGCTTCAAACATAATGACCAATGTACAAAAGCCCCTAAAACCCCCCAAAAGCCATCATTTATTAACTAGTTGGGTTTCTGTGTTTAGCATAGTTTCTAAAGGCAGGAAAGTAAATGCATGTTGTAGAAACAATTTTGCCAACAAGAGTTGAAAAAAAATATACCTGGAGCTTCACCCAAAGTAAACATGATACCTGCTGGTCTGTCTCCTGTGGGTTCTGTTTCTCTGGAGAATAGTGACTCCCATACCCTTGCATGTGCTTGGTGTTCAGAGCTCAAGTGTTATCAGGTGACAACTACATCTCTGCAACTCAGTCTAATACAAAGTGGGGAAGAGACAGAGTTGGGTTGAGATGGCAGCCATAGAGCTTTGAAGTCGTATTAAGGATTTAGCAGATTATTCTAAGGGCAAAGGGAAGCTATCGGTGCATTTTGGTAGGAAGAAAAACGGTATGGTTAGGTTTGCATTGTTCAAATATCACTCGGGCTATATTAAAATAACGCTTCACTAGAGTGAATGGATTGGAGGATGGCAAGAGTAGGAAGGTCACACAGGAGGTGATTGCAATTGTCCAGGGAAGAGAGAGTGGCCACCAAGTAGTGGCAGGAGAGATGAAGAAGTGGGTGGGTTTTGTACATCTAGCAGGCATGACTGGCAGGACTGGGGTGTGAATGGAGCTGGAAGTGGGGGACGTAGGATGACTTCCTAGATCTGGGCTGGACAGCCTTCCCTAAGCCGGAAGAGGGGCTGGGGTGGAGACGGTGAGTCCTGAACGTGCTGAGCATGAGGTCCCTGGGAGGTCTCCAGGGAGCTGCTTAGGAAATGCCCATAGGTCAGGGACAGATCAAACCTAGAGTTACATATGTGGGAGCTGTGCCACTGCGGCCGACAGCTGGTCACAGGAGTGGCCGAGAGAGACTCCCTTCCTCCCTCCCGCTGGGAGACTGTGCAGAGTATAAATGAAGAGGCCTTAGTGCAAACCCTTCAGACCGTCCTCCTAAGGCCCACCAATCACCCAGCCCTAGATATGATCACTGAGCCACAGCAGGTCCTTCCACCTGGCCCTGCCTGCATGACTACGCTCCACACTCAGGCCCCAACCACTTCTCAGAGCCACTGCAACAGTCTGGCCTCAGACTCTCTCCCTTCTCCCGTGCTTATCACTGCCAAAGGCATTTTCTTAAAGCTTTGACGCCTGTCACGTTCCTTTTCACCTCACAGACTTCAATGTTGCCCTGTTCCCTGCTGGGGATGGTAGAATCACTCCGTCCTGAGACCCAGGCCTTCCTTAGATGGCCTCAGACCACACAGGTGGAGCTTTGTGCTTCCCTTTGTTCATTCTGCTCTCCATCAAAGGTGATACAGAGGACCCGGCCCTGTGCAAGTCACTTAGCCTTCTTCTCCTCCACTTGTCGTCTGTTACACCCTGTCATCCTGTCGGGGGCAGGACCAGGGGATTTACTGCACTGAATAAAAGCACACGCCTCAGGGCTCAGAGACAGACGTCTGCCTCTGACACTGGTTTCCCCCAGGCTTCATGCTGTGACGTCACTAGACAAATGAGCTGTGGGCTTGGTGGGGAGATAATGGGAGCGCACTTTGGCCTTTGAGAGGGAAATGTTTCAGCTGCCAGCCAACCATTTCAGATAAGAGGAATGTTAATCCGTTTTGAAGGAATTTTAGGGAAGAAAATCCTATTTGCATCCTTAATTGTACTAGTTACAACCAGTGTATCAATATATTTACACAACACTTATCTAGTACTTTGTGGGCCAGCCCTGGAGGGGAAATGGAACTTGCAGTCTTCTAGAGAAATAGACATAAACAGAAGTCCTGGTGTGCAAAAACAGAGCTCCTTGGGATAGAATATGGATGTGGAGGGTGGTGTGAGCGGCAAAAGACTCAGTCAACAAGGTTTGTTGAGCATCTACTGTGCGCAGAGCGCTATTCTATGTACTGAATAAAACAGTGAACAAATTAGACAAAAATCAGTGCTCTCATGGAACTTCCATTCTATAGGAAGGAGTTTTTTTGTTTTGTTTTTTGTCTTTTTGCCATTTTTTGGGCCGCTCCCTCAGCATATGGAGGTTCCCAGGCTAGGGGTCAAATCGGAGCTGTAGCCGCTGGCCTACACTACAGCCACAGCAACACGGGATCTGAGCCACGTCTGCAACCTACACCACAGCTCACGGCAACACCGGATCCTTAACCCACTGAGCAAGGCCAGGGATCGAACCCGCAACCTCATGGTTCCTAGTTGAATTCATTAACCACTGAGCCACCACGGGAACTCCGAGACATATTTTTTTTAAAATAATAGATAGATAGTAACCTATGTTAGAAGGTGTCGAATGCTATGTGGAAAAGAGAACTAAGGAAGGGATATTGAGAGTGACTGTGGGGAGGGTTGTGCAATTTTGTGTAAGGCCACCAGGGCAGGCATCATGGAGAAGGTGTCACTTGAGCTGAGGACTTGAAGGAGGTGAGAGTGAGGCATGTGGACATCTGGGAAAAGAGTGTTTCAGGCAGAGGGAGGAATGACCAGTGCAAAAGCCTTAGCCGGGAGCTTGCCTGACATGTTGGAGAAATAGGAAGAAGGCTAGTTTGGTTGGAACAGAGTGAGCAGGGGCCAGGGCAGTAGGAGGTGAGGTGGGGGGAAGGATCAGAGAGAGAAGTGCCTTGGAAGGACCCACTGGAAAGTTGGCAAGCAGAGACGTGGTCCCACTTCTCTTGTGAAAGCCTCCCTCTGGCCACAATGAAGAGAGTACATTGTAAAGGGGTAGGGACTGGAGCAGGAAGGCTGGGGAGGAGGCCATTGCCATGCATGATCCAGGCCGAAGATGGTGCCTGGGAACAGAGTCTGAGTAGTAGAGGTGGTGGCAGGGCCTGGATTCTGGATAGATTCTGAAGATACAGACAACAGGAGTCACAGATGGATGGGAGATGGAAGATGAGAGAAAAGGAGCAGTCAAAGCTTTTGCTCTGAGCTACTGGTGGGAAGAAATTGTCAACTGGGAAAAACTGAGGGTAGAGCATCTATGGAAGGCAGGTCATAAGGAGTTTAGCTGTCAACTTGTTGCTTTTGTGATATCCATGAGATACACACACGTACACACATGTCTGAATCTGGAGTTCGAGGGGGAAAGTCGAAGCTGGAAATATACATTTGGGTCCAGGTCATAAAGACTTTCCTCCACAATGGGAATGAAAACCAGCTCCTCCTGTTCTCACCATCACCACCACCTCCTCCTGCCACTCTTGGTAATTTCCACGTGCCCAGCCTTGTGCTCACATCACCCACATCATGTCATTTACTTCTCACAGGAGGTCCCATGAGGCAACCATCATCATCCCCATTTTGCAGATGGGGAATCTCAGACTTAGGGAACTTGCATAATTCGCCCAAACTTAAAGAGCTGAAAAGAACCTCATTCTGCAGGCAGCGAGGAGCCATTAAAAATTGAAATACCATTGTTGAGTATTTATTCTGGATACGTTGCTCCAAGGATAGCGTGGACATTAAAACAGGAGGGAACGAGAGCAGCGAGGGGACCACTACGACATCCCAAGAGTCCAAAAAACAGAGGTGATGAGGGATGAACTGAGCCCGCGGTTGCAGAAATGGGAGGGAGGGAACAGGGTCCGAGAGTGACGAGGTAGCATGACAGGTCTTGACAACCCATGGAACTGGGGACATGAGGGGAAAATCCACAATGTCGATGGACTTCTGGTCAAAGGACTGGGGCAAGGGTGGTGCCACTAGCCGAGGTGGGGAACACAGAGGGATGGTTGGAGTCCTCTGCTGGAACAAGGCTGGGCACAGGAGGGAACATCAGGAAGCAGGAGGATGATTGCTGGGATAGGCTGGGATCAACCAGGGCAGGTCGGGCCTATGAAGCTGAGAAGCTTAACTTTTCAGATGAGAGAGCTATTAAGATTTGAGTCTGGGAGTTCCCATGGTAGCACAGGGGAAACAAATCCAATGAGTAACCCTGAGGTTGCAAGTTCAATCCCTGGCCTCACTGAGTGGGTTAAGGATCTGGTGTTGCCATGAGTTGTGGTGTAGGTTGCAGATGAGGCTTGAATCTGGCATTGCTGTGGCTGTGGCACAGGCCAGCACCCATAGCTCTGATTTGACCCCTAGCCTGGGAACCTCCATATGCAGCATGTGTGGCCCTAAATGGCAAACTCCCCCCACCCCCCCAAAAAAGATTTGAATCAGATAAATATAGAAACATGGTCACACAGAAAAATCAAGCCGTGTGGTCCTCTGTTGTTTTGTGAGGGCAGGACCTGGGGCCTCTGGGTGCAGTGCCCTGTTCAACCATCTATGCATAGCAGCTACTTAACAGAAGAAGCAACACTCTCACCCCCCACTTCCCCTTTTGCCATTTAGTTGGCACACTTGCAGATTCCCGCCCCCCCGCCCCCGAGGCAAGCACATTGTGTTATTAGGTTGAATAAGCTGAATAAACCCATTCAGTGTTTCTATAGAATTTTTTTTAATCCAACTTATAACAAGTAACAGCCCACTTACTTCTCCGCCACTCGCAGCTCCCCACCACCCCCATTGTCTGCCCTGATGGGGATAATGGGTAATTGTGTTCCAACATGCATTAGGCTAAAACGCTTCTCTTCACCCAGCTTCAGTCATTATCAAAACCCAGATCCTAATCTAACTTCATCATCATTAAGCAGCCAAACCAGCTGCAGCAGTGAAGACGACGGGTGAAGGCACAAGGCTGAGGAGAAGAGAGACGTTTCTCTGAGAAACAAAAGAAGAATCGTTCCTGATCAAGTGACCCAGCACGAGAGGAGGAAGAGAGAGCTCCCGGAGCTGACTAAAATAAAATTGCCAGCGAGGCCTTCTTCTCATTAGTTTCTCTTTCACACTTCACATTAGCTCAATGAAAGGAAGATGGATTAAGAGTTAAATGCCCCAAAATAACTTCAGCAATCTTTAAATAAGACTTAAATGTGCTTTACGTTTCCACCCCAAACCCTCTTCTGGTTGCTTGTACCTCTCCCGCTTGCTTTTGACCTTTGGGCCTCTCTTTCGCCCTCTCTCACCCCTCTTTTCTCCCTTGTGGCCTCCGTCTTCTCTCCTGGCCCTGCCGTGTGCCATGCTTGTATGGTATTTTTTCTCCAATGGCCAGCTTGGCGTCTCTTTGAAACTCTCTCCTCCCCCACTCTCCAGGCCTGGTCAGCCTCCAGGACCCTCTTTCTATCCAGCCTCTTTCCAGCTCCCCCTGCCAGCCCTCCACCCTTCTTCTTCTTTTTTTTTTTTTTTTTTTTTTTGTCTTTTGTCTTTTTGTTGTTGTTGTTGTTGCTATTTCTTGGGCCGCTCCCGCGGTATATGGAGGTTCCCAGGCTAGGGGTCCAATCGGAGCTGTAGCCACCGGCCTACGCCAGAGCCACAGCAATGCGGGATCCGAGCCGCATCTGCAACCTACACCACAGCTCACGGCAACGCCGGATCGTTAACCCGCTGAGCAAGGGCAGGGACCGAACCCGCAACCTCATGGTTCCTAGTCGGATGCGTTAACCACTGCGCCACGACGGAAACTCCTCCACCCTTCTTCTATGGCCTTCCTTTCCCCATCATCTCCCTCTCCCAAGCCCAGGCTTTCCGGTGTCTGGCCTCAGATGCCACCAGAAGCCAAATTTCTAGCAACAGAAAGTCCATTGTTGCCCAGCGGAGGCAGATGATATAAATGAGGCAATTGCTTCAATTCATAATTAAAATAAGCCCAATGAAGCAGCAAAACAAGGCAGATTCATGGTTTGGAGAGCTAAGGATGAACTCTTTGCCGAAGACAGCCCTCCTTCCCCCTACTCTGCTGGCACTACGCCCCAGAAGCATATTGACCAGCTGATCAATTCTCAAATTCTAGATAGATGGGCCAGTGATAAATGATTACTCTGCAGCCCCTCCTCAGTGACTGCACGCCTGGCTAATGCACACTGAACAATCCCCTGCTTCGAAATACCTTGCCCACATTGTCGGTCTCTCTCCCCTCCCTACTTTTGTCTCTAGCTACAGGGAACTCCTAAGTAGAAAATCAATAGGCACTTTAATTACTGGCCCCCAATTCATCAGGGCCTCAACTGTAATTACTCTGCCTGAGCCGGGAGCCTCGGGAGCCAATAAACTAAGACAGCCAGACACTGGGTAATGACACAAGGCTAGGCTTGTGTCTGTGATTCAGCCTGGGCGGAGCCTTCTGAGACCACCTGCCCACCTTCCTGCCACCCTTTTCCCAGGTTCCTTTCCCAGTTCAGCACTGAAGGAGGCAGTCCCCAAAGGGCAGGAGGGAGGCAAAACCAGTCTGAGGCATGGTTAGACACAAAGCCAACCCTTTTTCTCTCTTCCTGGTTTTCATTCAGTCAGCTGCCTCTAAGACCTTGCTACTCAAGGTGGACCAGTGGCTTCAGCATCCTCTGGGAAACTATTAGCAGTGCAGATGCTCAAGCCTCAACACAGAGGTACCACATCAGATGCTGTGCTTAGCAAGCTGTCCACATTAAAGGATGGGGAGTGCTGCTCTAAAATCATGCTGGTGTGCTGGTGGGGAGGTGAAACAGTATTCTCCAAATCCATTCCATGGCCCATCAGTTTTCATGCCATCCACAAAGTCTTCCCAAAATTCTTTTATGGTTATGGGAGACTTACAGATGTTAAAATGGTCTTTCTCCCTCCATGGCATATTCAATCTTTTCCTTCTGTCTCCTCCGCTCTTCCCAAAGGCACAACATCTGAGGGTCTGAGAGCCGATTGTCCACTGGGGGATCCTTCCTCCATTGTTCTCCAGATGAAGTCTGACGGACCATCTGCCTAGACCCGGGGTCCTGTTCCCCTGCTCCAAGTCCCTTAAAGCTCCTGATTACTGTCCTCCTCATCTCTGCTGCCAGGGTTCATTCGTCCTCAAAGGAAGGATCTCAAGGAGATCCTCAGGGTCCCCTGCAGGACTAAGTTGGTTTCATAGCATGATGCTAGCATATCATAAGAAATTCTCTCATGGGACCCCCTTTAAAACAGCCAGGGCTGGAGTTCCCGTCGTGGCGCAGTGGTTAACGCATCCGACTAGGAACCATGAGGTTGCGGGTTCGGTCCCTGCCCTTGCTCAGTGGGTTAACCATCCGGCGTTGCCGTGAGCTGTGGTGTAGGTTGCAGACGTGGCTCGGATCCCGCATTGCTGTGGCTCTGGCGTAGGCCGGTGGCTACAGCTCCGATTCAACCCCTAGCCTGGGAACCTCCATATGCCGCGGGAGTGGCCCCAGAAATAGCAACAACAACAACAACAAAAAAAAAAGACAAAAGACAAAAAAAAAAAAAAAAAACAGCCAGGGCTGATGGAATTATCTCCTCCAGGAAAATAGGAATTTATCCCTGGGATGACTCAGAATAAAAGACTTCTTTGTGATGGCTGAATTCACAACCTGTGTAGGTCTGGAGTTGCTTCCTATTCATGCTATTGGGGCTTTGAGGCCAAGGATGGTGGTCAAATAAGCTTGGCTACTCTGCCAGATGCCCGAGTAGGCTGTCTTTCTCGCGAGAAAAAGCTAGGCAGCAACTTCCCTACTTCCTGCATGCACATCAGCCAGGGCTTTGAGTCTGAGCACGGAGCTATTGACTCAGCTGATCAATTTTCGAGTCTCAGGCAGCCAGACCCATGAAAAATGACTCTGTTGCCCCTCACCCCACCCTGCCCAGACACTGGCTAACGCAAATGGAACAATCCTCCATTTCGGAATGGCTTCTAAGCTTCTTTCTGTCCTGCCTCCCACATGTAGGCATTCCCACCTGAGCCCTCTGCCCTCCTCTAATTCTCTGCTTTCTCTCCATTCTTGCACATTACCTCCACCTAAACCACTGCATCTACAGAGGTGAATTCTTTGGACGCCCTGTTCCCTGGTCAGTGCCCAAGCTCTACGCTTACATGGCTCTAGCTGGGTCTTCCTGTCTCTGATGACCCAGTAATTATTACCCTTAAACTTGAGATAACTATCATCCTACCACATTTTACCCACAGGGAACCTCATTTTCCATCCTACAGCTCCCATTCTTTTTTTTTTTTTTTTTTTTTTTGTCTTCTTTTGCTATTTCTTGGGCTGCTCCCGCAGCATATGGAGGCTCCCAGGCTAGGGGCCGAATTGGAGCTGTAGCCGCCGGCCTATGCCTGGCCACAGCAACACAGATCCGAGCCGCATCTGCAACCTACACCACAGCTCACGGCAACGCTGGATCCTTAACCCACTGAGCAAGGGCAGGGATCGAACCCGCAACCTCATGGTTCCTAGCCGGATTCGTTAACCACTGCACCATGACGGGAACTCCACTACAGCTCCCATTCTTGAGAATGGCACCCAGGCTCCAACTCAGTCATTAGGACTTACACACTCCCCTGGACATTCAGTCCTAGAAACACTGCCTTTCAGGAACTCTTTCCTATCTCTCCTGTTCTTTCCTTCTTCTCCCATTGTCATTACCTTTATTCAGAGCTTGTTTTTATTGAAGCTGGGTGCTTGGGATAGTCTCAATTTGGACCTGCCACCTCCCAATTCTTCCCTGTGCTCATCAGTCTCAATCCAAGTTGCATCCCAGGGAGCTTTTAGAAAATAGCAGTGATGAGACCAATGACTAAGACCAATTAAACCACAGTGAATGGGTGTGGGGCCCAGGTAAAAGGCTACCATGGTGATTCTAACACAGGGTCAAGGGTGAGGACAACTGCTCTAGCCAAGCTGGCCCATTTACTATGCAACCACCCTCTGTCCATTCTTTCCTCTATAGTTAGGCCCCACCCTTTCTTCTGCCTAAGGTGACCTCAACTTTCCCCTCCAACAATGGAAAGGTTCCCTGTCTTTCTAGGCCCAGTCCAAATGTCACCGCCATGAAACATTCCAGTTTCCTCCCAAGGACACCTACGTGATTTATTTACATGCTACTCATGATACACACCCTGGTCTTCCTTGTTCTGTTGCCTACAGTCTTTTCACATCCCCTTTATCTAACTGACAGCTCCTTGAAAGACCAAAACCATTCCTTGGAGCATCCGACTTAGAGCCAGAAGAGCTAAGTTTACATTCTGATACTTCATGAGTAAGACTTTGGATATGAAATCTTAGATAGGTTATTTAAAATCTCAGTTTCCTATTCTGCAAAATGGCAATCGTGATTCCTATCCATTTCATGGAAGTGCTAATAATGATTATTGTTAGTGTAACAATTTTTGCCCTTCATGTTGCTCAACAGTGGCTTGGACCAATTAACTACTTTACAAGTGGATAGTGAATAAAAGAAGGAATGTATTTGGCTTTTTGTCATAGACTTTTTTACTCCTCTTAAAAATAACTTCCAGGAGTTCCTCTTGAGGCTCAGTGGTTAACAAATCCGACTAGGAACCATGAGGTTGCAGGTTTGATCCCTGGCCTCGCTCAGTGGGTTAAGGATCCAGCATTGCCATGAGCTATGGTGTAGGTGGCAGACACGGCTCAGATCCTGAGTTACTGTGGCTGTGGCATAGGCCAGCAGCTACAGATCCGATTAGGCTCCTAGCCTGGGAACCTCCATATGCCATGGGTGCAGCTCTAGAAAAGACAAAAAAACAAAAACAAAAAACTTCCAAATTAGAAAATCAATTCAGGAGTTCCCGTCGTGGCGCAGCGGTTAACGAATCCGACTAGGAACCATGAGGTTGCGGGTTCGGTCCCTGCCCTTGCTCAGTGGGTTAACGATCCGGCGTTGCCGTGAGCTGTGGTGTAGGTTACAGACGCGGCTCGGATCCTGCGTTGCTGTGGCTCTGGCGTAGGCTGGTGGCTGCAGCTCCGATTAGACCCCTAGCCTGGGAACCTCCATATGCCGCGGGAGCGGCCCAAAGAAATAGCAAAAAGACCAAAAAAAAAAAAAAAGAAAAAAAAAGAAAAAAAGAAAAAAAAAAAAAAAGAAAATCAATTCACTAAGAAGTGTGGCACCAAGGGTCATGGGCCCAGCACTTCCTATGGTGTAGTCAGGCACAGAGACATCTGCTTTCCTAACTACTCTTGTCATTGGCCCTTGCTGTGACATTTAAACCATGTCCTTTCTGTCAGGTGTCAAAGCCAAGAGCATGGATGTCACAGCTTCACCATCTTCACGAAGGCTGGCCTCATGGATGAATGCACTCACGCACGCACAAACACTTACTGCCCACACACCCACCCCCACACATACACAGAGCTAATGAGGTGTGCTGCCCTCTCATGGTTACCTGCACAATCAAGAAAGCCAGCTTCCCCAGCAAATATTCTCAGATCCAGAACTCCAGGGGCAAGGCCTAGGCCCAGAGAGCCTGTCTATACCATGGCAGAGGGCTCTGTCTGATAAGTACCAAAGGTTCCTATTGTCTGTGTATAGCAGCTTGTCCCTTCTGGGACAGCCACCTAATGAATTAACAAAATATATTTTGCAAGAGAGGGTTATGAGCCTGGGGAATTCTGAAGCAAAAACAGTGGAGGTTCAAGGAGCCTGAGGTCATGGGTCAAAAAAATTATCATTTAGACCAGGTGGCATCTGCCAAGCCACCCCCCCCAGCACTCTGCCCCTGTCCCTCTCCTGCCACCCTTCTGCCGCAGCCTTATCTGACCTGCGTTCCCCAGCCTCTGGCTCCTCTAAATGCTCATTTCTGTTTCTGGATGAATAATCTCTGAAAGCAACTAGATTAGACGAATCCTTTATCCTGACTCACAGCTCTTGCACTCCAAGGAGCACTAAGTAATTGGAAAACATTATCCTGCTCATCCCCTAAAGCCCAAGAGAGGAAGGCAGGTGGCAAGGACTACCACTGTCCCTTTGAAGCAGAAGAACTAAAGGCCTGGATGGGGAATGAGGGAGCCAAGGTCAGAGTTAGGCAAAAGCAAGAGACAGTGCAGCCAGAGCCCACAGTGCTGGTCACTCGGGGCAGTTTTTCGAGGCTGGAGGTTTGGCAAGCTGAGTTGACCTGGGAGCTTGACAAAGTCATGGAGACTTTTCCTCTCTCTTGATGGGTCCATTAACACTCTCATCCCATCCTTAATAAAACAATAAACCAAGACTTCAGTATCCAAGGGGTCAGACAAAGCCAGAGCCTTGTAAGAGTTGGAAGGAGTCGGAGATCCATCACATGACTGCTTCACATCAACTGAAGCCCAAGGAGATCATGTTTTGTCCCAGGTGACGTGGGCCGTTCAAGGACAAGGTGGGTCTAGAATTGAGGTGTCCCGAGTCGGTCTAATGCTTTTTCAAGATGTAGACATCACCTCTATAACAGAGTCCGTGTCCCCACTTCCATCACCATCTCGAGGTGCTGGGCAAGGAGAATATTCCTGATTAAAGGCCTCCCTGAATTTTACTATCAGGGACACATATTTGCCCCTCTTCTTGATGACTGCAGCCTGCCCAGTTGCAGATAAGGAGGTCACACAAGTCCATACCTGTCACAGTGGCCTTTCTGGGGCCTCATTTCTCTCCCCTTTCTCTCCTTCATGTCTCTTTCTCTGTTCTCCTCCAGGCCCATGTCCCTCCTCATCTACAGCCCTCACCCTACAGAAGCCTGGGGAGGGAAAAGCCCAAAAAGGGAGGTGGGGCAGACACCAGTCCATCTGTCTAGTGCCCCAAGCCTCAGAAGAGGGGAGCAGCTCTATCTGAGCTGCAGCCCACCTCCTGCTGCAGACGGGTACATAAAGGAGCTGGGGCATGATCTAAAAAAGCTACTGTTGCCTAGCAAGGTCCTCAGATCCCTCCATAACACTCCCATGGAAAGGTCCACCAGACACAGCTAATGCCATGAACTTGAGGCAGCGTGGTGCAGTGGTGAGGGTCTTGCCTGCAAAGCTCAAATCTGATGTTCACAACTGTCATTACCAGCTGTGAGAATGTAGGTGGGTGACTTCCCCTCCTTTAGCTTTCCCATCAAAATCAGACAATTCATTGTGAGGATGCAAAAGTTAACACAAAGAAAGCACTTAGAATAGTCCTGCAACAAAGTAAATATTCAAAGAAGTATTCATTAATTTTGCTCTTCTTGCCTGGCCCCTGGCTGCTCATCTGCAATGAGTACAGATTATAGCAAAGATGTCCATGACCCAGCATCTTTCATTAGAGAAGCTGTGATGGGAATGAATGGCCCAGGAGCCCTGTTGGGATATGGACCAAAGTTTCCCTCCTCTCCCATTCTCCCACCTCTCCCTTTATCAAAACCAGTGCTCAAACCACAATCTGATTCTTCTTATTTGCCCCACGGTAAACCCCAGTGGAGTCAAATGTGTTTTTCTCCTAAGTCTTTTTATTTCTACAGGTCATAGCTGGGGAAATGCTGCTGGAGAAGCCCTGGCTTTAACAAGAATGAATTGTTCATGGGGAGGCAGGGCCTGCCTGGAGGGTGACTTTCTCATCATCTTTTCAGGACCACCATGCTGAGTAACATGTTTCTGCCCTAAAAGTGTGATTTGGGCTTTTTTCTAGGATGTTCTCACATCTTCACCAACTGTTGTGAACTAAACTGTGTCACCTCCAAATTCATATGTCGAAACGCCGACCCCCCAATGTGACTGTATTTGGAGACAAGGCCTTTATGGAATTAATTAAGGTTAAATGAAATCATAACGCTGGGGTCTGAGCCAAGAAGATTAGTGTCCTTATAAGAGGAAAAGAGACCAGAGCACTCCCTCTCTATCCACCATGTGTTGACTCGGCAAGAAGACAGCCATCTATAAGCCAGGAAGAGTCTTTACCAGAAATTGAATCAACTAGCACCTTGATCTTGGACCTCCAACCACCAAATGTGACCTAAATTCTTATTGGTTAAGCCACCCAGTCTGTGGCTTTTTCTTATGGCAGCCTCAGAAGACTAGCCCCCTTCCCATCCAGAGCTCATTGTCTTTCAGCCTCCACAGGACACTTGCCCAATCCAGGCATTATGCTCAGGGCTCAGACAATAACAAGGCATTTATAAAGAAAGGAAGGATGCAGACATATAAATAAACTGGTAGTTCTATTAACTTTTTAAAAAGGCATTTATGAGATAAGGGGCCAAATAGAGGCATTTTGCAATGGAAGTGGTAGATTTTACTTTCAACAAAGCTTCTGGAGCAATGGAGTTTGAGCATGGCCTGGAGGAAGGCAGACCACGTGTCAGTCAGAAGGAAAGCAGCTATTCCTGTTTGTTCTCATTAGAGGTTCTAGAAAAATATACTTTTGGTGCTGGTTTAATGACTTCACTAGTGCCAATCCAACCCTCTCATTTTACAGATTGAAGAAACAGTTTCAGGGAGGCCCAAAAGCTGGATGTGAGTTGTCTTCTTGGTGCATTTGTCTTCCCTGCTCAGCTACATTCAGAACTCCTTGCTTTGTGCTCCCGAGAGAGAGGCACAAGTAGGACTCCTGCTCATCCTTCATGGCTCAACTCAGATGTCACCTCATCAGGGAGGTAACCCCCTCTCCCGCCCTCCAACATGCCTGGTGGTCTCCAACACATTACCCTATTTCATTGTTTTCATAGTATTTTCACTATCTAGAAGAACCTTATTTGATGATTTATTTACATGTTTATTCACCATCTCCTTGAGTCAGAAAATAAGCTCTTTGAGAGCAGACCTATTTCTGTGCACCCAGCCTGACACATAGTAAGTGCTCAATAAACACTTAGGACACTGAGTTGTACTCTTAGTGGACAACCAAACACTGGATGTGTTCCCCACACCCAGGTCTTTACTCCAGATGGATCCGCCCACACGCCACCTGCCTGCCTCTCCTTTAATTCCCGAAGCAACTTAGCTGGAGTCTCACTCCTGAGTAAAGGAGACCTTGGCTTCTGGTTCATTCCACTTCTGCATTTACCAGGACCCTGATGCTGGGCTTCACCTTCCCCTCCAGGTCTCTTACGCATGGTAGATGCACTTTCACTTCGGCACAGCCCTAAATCTCTCCTCATGCTGTGGAACAAGCCTTATCTTTTCTCTCCAGCTTCCACCCCCGTCACACACTCACACACAACTGAAGGGAAAAGCAGTCTTTCCCAGAGGTGACAACGTCCCCTCTCTTCTCCCTCTCTATCTTGCTCCCCTGCTCTGCATGTGGCGGCTGCCACCCCTGTTGGATGTGCCTTTGGAACCACAGGATAGCAGAGGACCTGACACCAGGATTTATTTTTAAACTCAATCATGAGAGCCAAGCTGCTACTCCCTGGTTTTCAGACATGGGGACACTCCTTTGGTTCAGCCATCCCAGGATGGTAAAGCCACCTTCACTCCCAGCAGGTGATCTCAGCTCCCTCAGCTAAGGGACACACTGATTTTCCTCCTTCTGCCACTCCTGGTTCAGTACTCCTGTTAGGCTGCTCCTGTTGCCACCCTCCTGGGCCTCTCCCTGGCCGTGGAGAGCTTCATTTTCTTGATGTGTGTTTCCTGGTCATTCCCTCCTCCTCGTTGCCCTTACCCAGTTTGAATTGTGAATAATTCATGTGTTTCCATGATCCTGCCACAGTTTTTCTCCCTCATGAATCAAATCCCTGAGACACAGTTTATTTTCTCACCATCTTCTGGTCTGAGCGGCTGACAGGGACATGGTTTACTCCTGTAGGTCATGAATGGAAGGTAATATTTATGCCTGCTTATGAGACTGTTATCATTTTTCCCGCCCTGTTCTAGGATGTCCTGTTTTTCTAGTATGTTTTAATGGTTGTGTATTTGTAAAAGATTACATGCTTGGATAGATAAATTAATAAATGGATAGTTAAATAAATAGATGCACAAACAGACCGATATAATTCCTTTCACAGATTGCTCATTTGGTCACCTTTCGTAGCTAAAGTTTCTGGTAGGAGAGTGGTGCATGCTTTTGAATATGTTCCTCATACAAAGTGGATGCCCTAACTCCCAATTAGTAACCCCCTTCCAAAAAGCAGGCCTCATAAGGACCCGCATATAACCTCAGCACTTATCCCGTGTCCACCTGGGGGTCATTTCCATTCACTTAGTTTCCAAATATCTATTGAGGACTTACTGTGCCCCAGGAACTAGGCAAGACTCTGAGAATGCAAAGTGAACAAAATAGACATTATCCCTGGTCCTCCGGAGCGTCCCAACTACTGGGAAACTGGATATTAATTAAGTAATCCTATGTGCATATTGTTAGTACATATAAATAGGTATATTTCTAAACTGATAGATTTGAAATGTTCACATGAAATTTGATTTTTATTTTTAATATTTTGATCAAATTTGAAAGACTGATATTACAAATATAAACTATATGTATATATTTCTAAGCTGATAAATTATAAACCTGCTACAAGTAAGTAAGTGATAACCACGAAGTCAGGAAAAGAGTGAAAGCAGTTATCTGTGGTTGGGGAGGAGTTTGTGATCAGGACGTGCAGGGAGGGCCTTGAAGTTTTAGTAACGCTCTATCACTTGACCTGGGAGGTGGTCATGGGGAACTTGAATAATTAGTTTGGTTAAATGTTATGTTCAGCTTTATGTCCACCTCCATGTATATGTTACAAGTAACAGATTTAAGTGATAAAGATAAATTTAAATTTTCTTTGGGAGCATGTAACGAGAGCATCTGGCTAGGTCTGGGGATCCAGGGATGGCTCCCTGGAGGAAGAGGCATCTGAATTGAGATTTGCAGGTGAAGATGACTTGGGCAGAGGAGGAAACGTGTGGAGAGATGGATGGAGGGAAAGGGAAGGAGGCAAAGAGGGAAGAACATAGCACAGAACAAAGCCCGGGACACGTGGGGGCCTCTGGAAGTGGTGTAGTATAGCTGGAGCCCAGAGAGAGAGGAGAAGCAAGGCGAGAGAGAGAGGCAGAAGGGGGACCATGCAGAGCTTTCTTAAGAATTTTTGTTTATGCCCTAAAATCAATGGAAACTGCTTGAAGATGTTAAGAGGGGGAATGACATGATCAGATATATATACTGATGAGATCTCTTGACTAAAGTGTAGAGATTAGATTAGACGAAGGCAAGAGAGGATGTGGGGAGGATAGTGAGGGCTCTTTTAATCACAGAAGAGAAAGACGATGTTAGTTTGAATAAAGAACTAGCAGGTTAGAGATGGAGAGAGATGGAGAGATGTAAGAGATACTGAGGAGGTAAAGTCAACAGAAGTTGTCAATGGATTTGTAGCAGGTCTCTCCTAGAATGCATGTTTCGTGAACTCAGAGGTCTTTATCACGGCTGGACAGTCAGAATCCGGGACAGTTCCTGGAACATCTATGTCCCCTACCTGAGGACTCTTCAGTGTGTTTGTTTCTGTAACCAGAATGTGTCACAGAAATAGAACTAGAGTGCCAGGGGAAAGCTTCTGGGGCACCAAGTACGCTTTAAAAAATGCAATCAGACAAACAGCTTAGAGCGTTTAGGAGCCACCCTGGGGATTCTAGCACTTCTGAATGGGCAAGTAAATGAAGCAGAAAATGCATTATTTCAATGATAGTAAATATGATGAAAGAAAAAATATATAAAGTTACTAGTGCTACTGGGTATGCTAAAACACCAATCTTCACAGACATCTCAAAGATTGCTCAGATAAAGAATAAATGGCCACACAAACAGCAGCCAACTAATCTTTACTTAAACAGATGATGCCAGCATCAACTCTGTGTTACAGCCTGAAGGACTGTAGAAGGCCAAGAAATGGAGAGTAGTGATGTAACAGGTGGAAACTTGAAAGCTGTAGAAAGAAGTTCGGATTATCGCTATTTAATATTTTTTGAGTTTAAAATTTTGATGGGAGAGGTTCTCTGCATGTGGGGCCTGAATCTCCAAATGAAAGTAAAATGACACTGCAAATACAGCGCCCCCCATTTCCTAAAGTACATGTAAGTCAAATGAGAGTTAGAAGGCTTTATTCAGAGAGGTTGCACAAGGAAGGACATTTTCTCTCCCTGTCTGGGGTCAGAGAAAGTACATATACAAAGCTGAATACATTCTGGGACTAAGCAGACACCCTTTTTGTTGAGAGGAGGTCAGCTTAGGCAAGATCTGAATTTGAGGTGTCGACGTTTAAAGCCCCAAATCAGGCCAGTGAGAGAGATTCTAAGAGGAAAAGCAGAAACAAGAAAAATGTGACCACCTGTTATAACAAGGCCTGGGTATTTTTAAAACATTCTTTTTCAGAATAATTTATATGATTGCATGACAGGAAATTCTTCAAAGCAATGGCAATTTTTCAGTGAAGTAAATCTGATATACAAATAACCTTTGATTATAGGCGAATCAACAGAGAGGTGGAAGAGGGCGGGACTGGGGAAATAAGCTTGAGTGAGCCCCAATGTGGCATGTAAAGAGTGACAGCCAAGCGAAAACAAGGGCATGAAGAGGCCACAGATCTGTTAGACTGAAATAAAGATCCTCTCTGCCAAAATATTTGTGGGGGACTCCAGAGAAAGGAGCCAGGCTACAATAAGGGATCTGCTTAAGGAATGACAAGGGAATTGTTTGTTTTTGTTTTTGTTTTTGTCTTTTAGGGCCACACCTGCAGCATATAGAGATTCCCAGGCTAGGAGTCCATTCGCAGCAGTAATAGCCAGCCTACACCAGAGTCACAGCAATGTGGGATCTGAGCTGTATCTGCAACCTACACCACAGCTCATGGCAACGCCAGATCCTTAATCCACTGAGAAGGGCCAGGGATCGAATCCATGTCCCCATGGAGGCAAGTCAGGTTCGTTAACCACTGAGCCACGACGGGAACTCTGACAAGGGAATTCTAATGACAGCTTGATCTTGTTTATTAAACTGTGGATGTAGGGTCAAAAATGGTAAATCTTTTTCCAGGGAGTCATATATTGCCCAGGAACTTTGCATTCACAAGATTTTTGCTAAAAATCCCAATTTTCTCCACAGTAACTTTCAAGGACTATAATTTCTACTATAGCGCTTACAGTCAACCTATTCAACCAGCTTAAAATCACAGCCAAGACTGAACCAAATCTAAGAGTCATGTTCCTACCAAGGTGAAGGTCTCTGCAGCTCACAGGATGAGACACTGGTGAAGCATTCAGACAGCAAGGATCATCCAGCATGCTCCAGTGGGACACTGGCAATCAAGAGAACTGGTCCTGGCTTTACCACTGATTTTTCCATGAGATTTCCCTTTCCTGTCCTTGGTCTCCTTGTCTATAAAATAAGAGAGTCAAATTAGATGCTTCCTAAGATTTCTCTAGATTCTAGGGAACAGGTACATCAAAAGTCCTGAGGGGCTGAGATTGGCACTTCTGATAAATCAGTTTGAGTGTAACTGAGTGAACAGCAGAGAGAGACATAAAATAGAGGACAAAGAGACATGTAGGGTTTTGTTGATCATATAAGACATTTGAGTTTTATTTTAAGGGTAAGGAAAATCATTGGAGGATTTTAAGAAAGGAAGGAATATATTTTGATCTATTTCAATAAATCACTTCAGTTTGGGGTATAGATTGGCTCCAGGGGAAGAGTGGCATTGGAACAATAGTTGGGGGCTCTTGCCGTGGTTCAAGTGAAAGCTGGGGGCATTCCTAGGAGAGGAAGGATTTGAAAAGTACCTTAAAGGTAGCATCAACTGCACTTGCTGATAGATTGATGTAAAGTGGTGTGTGAGGAAAAAGGAATTAATGATTACTTCTAGCTTTTTAACTTGAGCAAATAGGTAGATGTAGTACATTTTACTGAGAAGAGAAAGACTAGCTGAGGAGCAAGTTTAGGATATCAATGAATCAAGAATTCCCTTTGGACATATTAAGTTAGCAGACTTTATTAAATATCAAAGTAGAGATACCAGGGGGACTGCGGGCTCCTCTAAGCTGGGTTCAGGAAAGATGTCAGAGCTAGAGACATGGATGTGGTACCCACTGGCATATAAGTGGTGTGTGGTCCCTAGGTGATCATGAGACTTTTCTCTAGGCTCAAGACTGAATTCTAGAGCCTTTTAAGTTTTAAAGCTTGGGTACAGAAAGAGAAACCAGCAAAGTAGTAGCTCCCAACACAGTAGGAAAACCCAAGTGCGTGTCACCAAAGCCAAGGGAAGTCAGTGGCTTAATGAATGAAATTGCCCAGAGATGCTGAGAGTCAGGTATAAAGCAGGAGAGAAATGACTGAGACCTAGCCTGATAGGACCACTGGAGCTGCTGAGCAGTGTCTGTGGAGTTGTCAGGATGGAAGCCTGATAGGATGAGGAGAGAATGGAAGTGAGCATTGGGAATGGTGATGTGTTCAATAACGTGTTTTGCTGAGATGAGAGCTGAGAAATAGAGAGGAAACAGGAGGAGAATAGAATAGGAGAGGTTTTCGTGTATTTTTAAGTAGGAGAAATCAGAGGGTACACATAGGAAAATGAAGTAGCAAAGGAGAAATTGAAGATTCAAGAGAGGATGGGTGATAATTTCAGCAATGAAGTCCTCAAGAAGCACAAGGTCACAACACAAGAGGGGGACTGGCCTTTGCAAGGAGCAGGCGCCCGACACCCATGAGTAAGGAGGAAGACCGAGGGGACCACAGAGACAGCAAGAGGTGTCGAGTCAGTAGTCAGTAGCAGGAGGATGAGGGAGTGCCTGTCTGTAAAATATCAAGTAAGGTCTTCAGCTGGAAGAAATTAAAAAGGGAAGGTAGGCAGTCTTTAGAGAAATGAGATGCAAAATTGTTATTTCAGACCGTGGAAAATCAATGTGCTAAAGAAGTATCCTGGCCAGACTGTTTCCAGGATCTGCTTGGGATGTGGGATCATAATTGAAAAGCAACAATTATCCACACGACTATCTATTTCCCTCTGGTGATGTGTACTTGTTCAGAGGTAATCATGGCCAGAATTTAACGAGGCGGGGTTCTGCCAGGTGAGTCCAGGACAAGGCCACAGAGGTTTTGCAAGGGATTAATGCCAATGATGGAGGGTAGATCCTAAGCCTGGTAAAGGGAAGCAGTGGCTAGTGAAAAAAGAGGCCAGGTCGGAGGCTTGGATACATCAATGCCAATGTGTACTTGCTGGATTTGAAGGCGCACAGAAGAAAAAGAGGAGTGGCCAGAGCTGGGAAGTTTGACATCAGGACTCTGCGGAAGGTGCACCGGCAAGGGCAAGGATGTAGTCATGGGAGTGGGTGAGCCCTCTGATGCTGTCATTAAAGTTTGAAAGACCCACTCCCTGCTTTCCCTACCTGTGTATCACCTGTCCTTATCATTGACCGGAGAGATGGTTTCCTACTAGGCATGATTTAAAAGATGCTGCAGAAGCCCCATCCCCCCAAATCTTACTACAGAGGCTTGTAACTGGTTTCTGACATTGTGCTGTTAAAGCTTCCTTCACTTCTTTCCTTCTGCTTTCCATAAGTGCCACCACCTAACCTATTAATTTGTTATCAATCATTTATACATAGGTGTGATTTAGTGGCTCAGAGCCTTTCAAGTAAGACAGCAGCTGGCTGCAGTCAGATTTTTAAAGGTGATAGGGCATAGCTTTTCTTAAGGAAGACTCTGAATAGGGGATCTGCAAAGGGGGAGGGAATTGGGATATAAACATTTGTTGAGCACCTACTGTGGGCTGTGCTCTGCTCCAAGAGCTTTGCATGTGCGTTATCATTTGAGACGCCATCGTTTCTTCCTGTTTATGCAACAGGAAGGCTCAGACAGAAATATCTGTCCTTTGCCCAAGCCCCACAGCCAATGAGTTATGAAGCCAGGATCTGCAGTCAGAGCCACAGGGCCTAGGAAAGATGTCTGGATAAGAGGGGGAGGTGTTTAAAAGGAGAAATAGAAGGCCAGAGGCACATCTTGGCATAGCTCACAATCCTGGTCTCCAGCTCCCTCCCTGAGGACCTCAAGTTGTGTGTGTGGCTATATTTGGTTTTTGTTTTTGTTTTTTCACTTTCTTTAAGAGGTTGTTCCTTGATGAGTTTTTTCCTTCCTTCCATTTTTTATAAACGATAATTTAAATTTTTTATTAGGTACTCAGCCGCAGTCTAAATACCCCCATTTGAATTGCTGACACACAGATCAATAGGAAAGCACTTTCCCAGACTGGAGCCCTGGCCCGGGAGCCTCCCAGCCGCATCCTCTTTCCAGAAGAGAAGAAATTGAAGCAACAGGACAAACCATTTTCTTAAACAAGCCACAGTTCAAGGAAACAGAATGAGCATTCACAATTTCTGGTCTCAGGGCTTTTCTTTCTTTCATTTTCTATCCCTCATTCTCACTAAACAGTCTCGCCTTTAACCTCTGTATTACCCATCAGAGTGGCATCATTTTTAGGGAGGAAATAGAAAAAGCAGGGCAGGTGGCTGAGAACTGGCCTCATGTTTTTCAAATGAGAGCAGAACTGCATCCCGTAAAGCTCTGTCAGAGAGGGTTGATCTAGAGGTTCTGTGGGTCCTACCCAACCACCTCCAGGCCCCCACTGTCACTCTCTGGCTTGGAGCTCTTGCAGAAGATATGGTTAATATAAAAGAATATCTCGATAGCAAATAAAATTCCATTAAGCTTTTAATTCTCTGATGAAAAGGGCCACAAGCTTGCAACCAACAATATAGCTTAAGCTATCACACCAAAAGCACCCAAGTATTGATAATTCTCCCCATGGGTATCTTGAGAGGAAGGTCCAAATTCTAATCTCCTCCTTCAGTATCATCTCCCACCATTCTCACCACCACCACGACTCAATGGTCCTGTGTTCCAGCGATATCACATTTGTTATTTACCTTCTGACATGCCCTTTCTATGACTCTGAGCCTTTGCATATGCTGTTCCCTCTCTGATTAATGGGGTGACCAACTAGCGAGAGTCACCCCACCCCACTTCCCTCATTCGGTTGGTTCCTAGACATTAACATTTCCTTGTGCTGTGAAGCAGTTACCTATCTTATGATTTCTCCTCTGCCCCAACCAGACTGAGAGATCCTCAAAGACAGGGCACCATGTTTCATTCAACTCCATATCCAGCCATTAACAGAATGCCTGGCTCAAAATAGGTCTTTACTAACAGCCTGTGGCAATAGAGGACTCTGGATGGTGAGCCATTTATTCATACGCTCAACCAGTATTTTACTAAACAGCGTTCCAGGCTAGGAATTCAATTGTAAGACAAAGTCCTTACTCTCAGAGAGTTTACCTTCTATTGGAAGGAGACAATGAAATCAAATAAATATATATTATGTTGGCCGGTGACAATTGAGATAAATAAACATAAAATAGGAGAGTGACAAGGAAAGTGATTTTATTTACTTCTTAACATCTATTTCCCCTACCCCCTCACAATCACATTCTACCCTCTATGAGTTCAGCTTGATACCGCATAGTATTTATCTTTCTCTGTCTGGCTTATTTCGCTTAAGATAATGCCCTCCAAGTTCCATGTTGTCACAAAGGACAGGATTTCCTTTTTTTGTTTAGCTGATTGATATCCTATTGTGTATCCTTTCATCCACTGATGGACATGGTGGTTGTTTCTAAACCTTGGTTATTGTGAAAAACACTGCTCTACCGGAGTACAGATGTCTCTTTGAGATAGTGATTTCATTTACCTTGGCTATATACCTGGAAGAGGGATTGCTGGATCGTATGATAGTTCTATTTTGAATCTTTTGAGAGACTATAGTGGCAGTACCAGTGTGCATTCCCATCAACAGTGCACGAGGTCTCCCTTTTCTCCACATCGTCCCAGCACTGGTAATCCTGTCTTTTGAAAATAGCTATTTGGACAAGTATGAGGTGATACCTCCTTGTTGGTAGTTTTGTTTTTGTTTTTGTTTTTAAGGGCTGCACCCTTGGCATATGGAGATTCCCAGGCTGGGGGTCAAAACCAAGCTGTACCCCTTGGCTAAACCACAGCAATGCCAGATCTGAGCCACGTCTGTGACCTACACCACACACTGGATCTTAACTCACTGAGTGAGGCCAGGGATACTAATCAGATTCATTTCCACTGAGCCATGATGGGAACACCTCTCCTTGTGGTTTTGATTTGTATTGATCTGATTACTGGTGATGTTGAGCATCTTTTCATGTGCTTGTTGGCCATTTGCATGTCTTTGGAAAAATGTCTCTTCGGGTCTTTTGCCCATTTTAAATTGGATTATTTGGGGCTTTTGGGGGTGTTTTTCTTTTGTCTTGCTATTAATATATATGAGCTCCTCGTGTATTTTACATTTTAAGCCCCTATTATATATGCGGTTTGCAAATATTTTCTCTTTCCATAGGTCGCCTTTTCATTTTGTTGATGGTTTTCTTTTCCATACAAAAGCCTTTTAGTTTGTTTTAGTCCTACTTGTTTATTTTGGTTTTGTTGCCTTTGCTTTGGGGGTTAAGGAGAGCTATTTCAGGTCAGACTAATAGGTTGGGCCCCTCTGTGGAGTTGCCCCTTGAGGCTACTAGCTTGCTGGATGCAGGCTCTACATTCTTTTGCTAGTGGTGAAGAAGGTGAGAGCTGGTCCCTATGTGGTGGCTGTGATGAGTGATTCAGGTTCCCAAGATGGCTGGGGAAGGCAGGAAAGCCAAGACGATGAGAAAACTTGGCTGCTGTAGCATTCAGCACTAATCTACTAAGGGACCTACTTCAGAACACATTGTAGAAGTGAAAGAGCTTGAGAGCCTTGTGCCAAAGGCTCTAAAGGACACCCCACGCTCTGCCTAGTTCCCCTAGATATGCTGCAGAGCTCTTGGGAGCTGATTCTGCTTCCTGGACATCTCTGGGAAGAGGTCTTCTTAACCTTTGTGATTTCAATTGTCAGCCCAATCATAGCACGACAAAGAGGGCTGTAAAATGATTAAACCTAAAGTTGCAAAATTTGTGATCTCAACTCTGTCCCTTTCTACCTGTGCTATTTTGGACAAACCATTGAGAGTCTATAGAAATTCTTCCATCTATAACACTGGAGTAATTAATAAATCATTTTGTCTACCTTCACATACCGTTTTGCAGATCAAATGTGATACACGTAATAGTACTATGAGTATTACAAAACACAACAAAATGCAAGAAATTATTATTGCTAATCATCAGGGAATCAACATTTACTGAATACCTATGAAGTGCCAGAAGCCCCATAGGTGTTGACCTTATTCAATTTTCAGAACATTTTAAAGAAAGAGGTATGGTCATCCTTTTTTTTTCTTTTTTTTTTTTTTTTTTTTTTTGCCTTTTAGGGCAACACCCACAGCATATGGAAGTTCCCAGGCAGGGGATCAAATCGGAGGGGCGGGTGCCAGCCAGCTCACGGCAATAGCGGATCTTTAACTCACTGAGCAAGGCCAGGGATCGAAACGGCAACCTCATAGATATTAGCCTGGTTCATAACCCGCTGAGCCACAATGGGAACTCCTATCATCCTCACATTAGAGTTGAGGAAACAGGCTCAGAGAGGTTAAGTGGCTTCATCAAGGGGACAGAGCTAGGCAGAGCCAGGATCCAAGCTCAAGTCCACTGTCTTCAGAACAGATGCTATGTCTCCATCACTCTGTGTTCTGCCTGGGCTGGTAGTTAGCCCAAGCTTGGGATGGATTCTCAGCCCTGAATCACCTCACCCCGAGCTTGGATTGTCCCTCTCAGCCTTAATTCAAGAATGAGACACTAGCCTTTAACCAAATCTGCACTGGGGTACCCAGGCCCCCTGGTTCTCAGTGCTTCTACTGGGGTGAACCTGCTACATCAGGAATATTGGGGAACACTGGGGAACATTGGAGGTGGGCTCTAAAGCACTGCACAGACCCCCTGCTCCTTTGGCTGATATCCTGCCACTATCTCCATGTCTGGCTACACTGAGCTGCCCTTTGGCCCCAGCCAACACTACCTGCCTCCCCTGCAAAATTCTGGTGGTCCTGGCTGCCACTGGTGTTCAGTTCATGTCCTCACAACTGAACAAGAAACCGACACAAGAACCACTGAGCTTTACTACATCTGCCTGCCATACTCTTCCCAGCTGAACAAATCATTTGAGAATCGATTACGGAATTTTTATTCTGCACGGTGGCAGACCTGAATTAAAAGATGTGGCCCACAAGTGAACGGGTAGTTACAACTGTGGCCCAGATAATCCCCAAAGTGGATAAACCACAAAGTGAATGAGGCTTTTGTGGGCAGATGAGAATTGACACCACCTTGTGAGATTGGATGAAGGAAAATCCATTTAAGAAAACTCACTTGTATGGAGCTGGATTCTTTTCTCATCCTGGAGGAGTTAAATGAGGCTTTGTTGAAAAAAACAGGACTCCCCAAAGGAGGGGCAGATGAAGAAGTGACAGCACTGAGCCCCTGAGAGAAATAGCGACGGATCCAGTCTTATTTTTAAACCAACATTTGTGATTCAAACCAAGCTTATAAGAACTGCAATTCTCCAGTTTTTGCATCTCTCTTTGGCCACCAGGAACCAGGGTGGTTTCTGAGTGATACTCAGGACATCATGGTAATTAAGCACACAGAGTTCCTGGGTTCCAATCCTGGCTCTGCCATTTATTATGTGTCTTCTGGCAAATTAAGCAATCACTGTGCCTTAGTTTTTCCATCTGTAAATGGGGACAGTAATAGCACCCCCTTCTAAAGGGAGTTGTATAGATTTAGCAAGTTTCTGTGTGTGGAGTTTTTAGATTATTGCCTGGCAATCATGTTTATCATGTAGGTGTTAGTGATTATTATGCTACTGAAAATAGACATGGAGCTGTTTTTGGATCCAGTGGGTGACTTATGAACCCAGTAGATCCTAACATCCTCATAATGGATCTTGGATCACCATTCCCCATGGTCCCTACCTTATTGCTGGCAGGGCTTGGTCAGGCCAGATGCTGAGCCTAACTCCATGGTAAGACTCCAAACTTCAAAAATGAAAAAAGGAGTTCCCGTCGTGGTGCAGTGGTTAACGAATCCGACTAGGAACCATGAGGTTGTGGGTTCGGTCCCTGCCCTTGCTCAGTGGGTTAACGATCCGGCGTTGCCGTGAGCTGTGGTGTAGGTTGCAGACGCGGCTGGGATCCCGTGTTGCTGTGGCTCTGGCGTAGGCCAGTGGCTACAGCTCCAATTCAACCCCTAGCCTGGGAACCTCCATATGCCGCGAGAGTGGCCCAAAGAAGAAATGGCAAAAAGACAAAAAAGAAAAAAAAAGAAAAAGAAAAAGCTGTTTTCCCATTCTAGCAGTCTTTCACCATTGGCAAATAATCCCCTTAGCAACATTTGACCTTAAGAACTTACAAGGAAAAGGGCAAAACATTTCAAGGAACAAGAGCTGGGTTTATACTGCAGCAGAGTAGGGGGTGGCAGGTGGGATCTCCTGGCCACTGTCAAATGATGTTGCCAGAGTCCCCCAGCCCCTCGCCGCCTGGAAAGCATAGAAGCAACAGAAGGGGGTGTGTGTGGAGAGGGAGCTCTCTATGGTCCTTGTCTCCTCCACCCTGGCCACAAAGACTAACTGCAGGGAAAAGGGGGCTCCTGTGGGGTCAGAGGGAGGACACCGCCAGGAAAGCCACTACTGGCCCTCTCTGGTGGCGTTATTCCCTTTCCCTCCCAGTCTCCAAGGATGGCTGCTTGAGCCTTTCACTCTCACTAAATTAAGCTGATAAAATACAAATGAAAAAAGGGGCGGGGGCAGGGAGGAGAGTAAGGCACAGTCTTGCTCTGCATTTTAATAACCCTTGGACTGTGCCTCAGACCATTTTTAATAAGAGATTGACAGATAGTGGTCACCTCCCCACCCCCACCTATTACACATCAGGCTCCAGATCAAAAGCACCCTTTCCTCTCCTCCAGTATATCCCACTTGCCCTCTCCGTGACTGGAGGATGGACAGAGGATGCCACGCCCTTGGCATGGTTTGCTGACCTCTTGAGTGTCAGGTCTGGAAGGGCATCCCTAGTTACCCAAAGACATGCTTCCCAGGGATCTGTGCCCCAGATGGGCAGCATTGAGCCTCTGATCTTTCCAGGGAGCCAGTTGTGGGGATACAGACAGGCCCCCCACAAAGGCAATTCCAGGGGGTGAGGTCTATCTTGTTTGGTCCTATGAGTAGCTGCCCCAGGTGCTCTAGCCCAGAGATCTTTGCTGGACTGAGGAGAGCTGGTAGCAAGACGAAAAGAAGACAGGGTTCAAGTCCAGTGCCTGTGGCCAGAAAGTACTTGCTCCTGCTGCCAGTCTCAAGCCACACGGGGTCTCCCCGACCCCACAGGGAGAATATATATCAAAGCACCCGGTGCTCTCTGACCTCCACCCTCAAAACACAATCCTCTCACCATAAACATGTCCATCAAGATAGAAATCCATTGACTGGGAGTTCCCGTTGTGGCGCAGTGGTTAACGAATCCGACTAGGAACCATGAGGTTGCGGGTTCGATCCCTGCCCTTGCTCAGTGGGTTAAGGATCCGGCGTTGCTGTGAGCTGTGGTGTAGGTCGCAGACGCAGCTCGGATCCCGCGTTGCTGTGGCTCTGGCTTAGGCTGGCAGCTACAGCTCCGATTAGACCCCTAGCCTGGGGACCTCCACATGCCACGGGAGCGGCCCAAGAAATGGCAAAAAAGACAAAAACAAAAAACAAAACAAAAAACTCCATTGACTGAAGATCCTCTATGTGCTATGGGTCACTATGAGCCTTCATACAGAAAATGACATCTCATTTAACCCACACAGCAATTCTAAGAGGTAGCAACTATTTACCCTATGCCATGGGTGAAGAAACTGAGGCTCAGAGAAGTCAAGTGACTTCCCCAAGGCCACACAGCCAGTACGTGGCAGAGCCAGGATTCAAACACTTGTCGGGCAGGATTTCATGAGTGTTTCTGCCGGCCCAGCGTGGGCGGCAGAGGAGGCAAGGCAGGCGGGGGCGCAGGAAGACAGCTGATGTGGGGCTGGTCAGCCCGGCTCTGCAGTCTCATCGCCATATCCCATCTGGAGCTATGAGAAGCAGAAACCTGGCAGCTTCCGAGGCAAATGAAAAGCCAACCTTCCTCAAATTGTTTTATTTAAAGCCAGACTCCTGACTGTTTGAAGCCGCTTGATTTTGGCAGTACTTGTTCCCGTTTCTTCTTCCTCGCTGCTTTTAAACAGCCCTCAGAGATAACAGGAACACGTCGTTGCCCGCGCCTCGCTTGCAGATGCTCAGAAGACCTCTGCCTCTCCCCACCCCCGCCGGCTGCTCGGAGCTGCAGCTGGGTGGCGCGCCTGTGAGCGTGGGCGCGGGGACGCGGCTGGGTTGGAGCAAGACAGGGAGCCTGGAACTGATCTGCACCTGAAGCATAGGTACCGAGGAAGCCTTTTGCTTTTATAGTGAGCATCACCGACGTTCAACTTCATTTATATCTCTATAAATGTATACGGCTTTGAACAGGAGGCTTTACGGTTGGGTTTATAAGTTCCACCTCCCTGTGGCACAGCCTGGGTCACCCTGAGGAGATGACCCCTTTACGGACTGCATGGCCTCTGCCCTTGGCGACATAACCATTTGCAGGGCTCTCATCTGGTCCTCAGGGGATCGCCCCTTTGCTGCCTGGGCTCTCCTGCATGTGCCCTCTCACCCCTGGCTGGCAGCTGGCCCAGGCTGTGGGGAGGAGAGGGAGGACACCAGGCTGTCAGATGACTTCCGTTCCACACCTGTCCCTTGGCCAGAGCCTGGCTGCTGACCTTGATATTGACAAGCTCACAGGAGATGGCAAGACAGGCTGGCAAAACCTGGTTTATGAAGGTATCTGTTTTACAGAATCCGTTTAGATAAACAGCATCCACACAGATGCAGGTGCTCAGTGGCTGTGGGGTTTACAATACTTTAGGAGACAGGCAGCCGCTTCTTTCCTGATGCGCTGGCAGAGATAAATTCAAGGTAATCTATATAAAACCCAAGCCTTTGAAATTGCACACCGTCAAATTCCACCAATTACTCTAGCCCAGCCAGGAGGTGGCTGTTAGATGTTCTTCTTATGGAAAACATAATTATAAAGGAAGAGAAAACGTTTCATAAATAAAACTCAGAATGGCAGAAGAATCTGGAGGGAGGGAAAGGCAGGAGAAAAGGAATCCGAAGCTTCAGTCTCCAGTGGAGTGTGGAGTCGGGCTCAAAAACCCCATACCTCCTTAAGGTTCAAATTAATTTCAGTCCAGCACAATTTCCAGGTAATTAAGTGGCAAGAGGTATCTTTTAGATACTTTTAAATATCAGCCAGCCGGGTTCTCGGTGCTAAAGGAGAAGAAAAAAATAGCCAACACATGCTCCTAAAACTAAGACGATGTAAAACAAGGACCTACCTGGCCCATTAGCACTTGAGAAGAATATAAAATCCAGGTCAGCCCAGATAATTGTTAGCGTGTTAAAATGCCAAGGACCCCAGGCTGCCCCCAGCCCCCAGGCCACAGGAAATAGCTAGTGACACATTCATTCATGCACCATGCCAGGTGTTGTGTACTTGTGCTCCATTTGATTCTATCTAAGAACTCTTTAAAGAGGTCATGATCTTTGTAGGCTTTTTTGGGGAGGCGGGGTGAGGAGGGCAGGGAAGAAGCCTGGGAGGAAGTTCAGATTCAGACAGTTCAGTCATGGCCCCAGGGCACAAGGCAGGATCTGGTGGAGCAGGAATCTGCAGCCAAGCTTTCCGGTAATAAAGCCCCAGTCCTTGCTTCTGGCTGCATTTCCCCCCCCCCTCCCCCCCGGGGGTCGGGGGAGGAGGGGAAGAGGGGTGGATGATGGGGGGAAGGGTATGGCTAAGACCAGAGCAGCAGGAAGGAGTAAGAGAACTTGGGCTGTGTTGCAGAAAGTTCAAAGCAGCCGCACCACCTACTAGCTGTGCAGCCTCGGGCAAGTTATTTAGCCTCTCTGAATTTAGGAGCTTTATTTTCCTCATCTACAGGTTCTGTCCTCTGTGCCTTCGTAGGGAAAAGCGACTCTTTCAATTCAAGTTGCGCCACCACCAGGGTTTTCCCTTCTCCTTCGGCGGGAGGAGGTTTTGCTCCTGGGATGTGGTGAGGACTAAGCACTGAGCTCGGCACCTTCCACATGGCAGCGTCCGGTAAAGAGAGCTCTTTGTCCTATTCTGGTGAGAATCAAGTGCGAGACTATATTGCCCAGCCTGGTAAAGTGCCCGGCACATATGAACAAGCATAAATGATACCTATCATCATCATCACCACCAACACCACCATTATTATAACAAGGGAAACAAACATAGGAACTCCTGTACTTAGGCCGAGCAGAACCAATAGCAAATGAGGAAGTTTTTCTTGGGCTCTATTATGTTTTTCTTGAGCCAGGCCCTATGCTGGACCCTCCCAGCCTTTGCAGGATTGGTTATCTAGGTGGAGAGGCACCTGGGTTTTCACATACAAGATTAGCAATAATACAAAATGTAAAATTCCTTTAAAGATACTTAAAGGGAATCACAATAGAACCTGTTATTAACTGCCAAATGGGTGAGTAAAGCAAAAACAGAAAGGAGTTAAGTGGAGTTCCTGTTATGGCTCAGCGGAAACAAATCTGACTAGTATCCATGAGGATGCAGGTTCAATCCCTGCCTCGCTCAGTGGGTTAAGGATCTGGTACGGCCATGAGCTGTGGTGTAGGTCACAGATGTGGCCTGGATCTGGTGTGGCTGTGGCTGTGGCGTAGGCCAGCAGCTACAGCTCTGATTCAACTCCTAGCCTGGAAACCTCCGTATGCCAAGAGTGTGGCCCTAAAAAGACCAAAACAAACAAAGAAGTAAAAAAAAAAAAAAAGAAAGAAAGAAAGAAAAGAAAAGATAAGAAAAAGAAAGAAGTTAAGGCCCAAGCTGCAAATCTAGGTTTGAGTTCCTGTTGTATCACTACTTAGCTGTAAAAGGTTGAACAAGACACATAAATCATAATGCCTTTGTTAGCTCGTCTGTTAAATGGGTGTAATAGTATATGTCATAATGTTTTAGCCACTAAATGACATAAAGTATATAAAACATTTATTAATAGTAACAACAGCAAATATTTATTAAGGGCCTTCTCTATGCCAGGCACTTGGCTAAAGCCCATAGCAAGCACTCAGTCAATGTTAGATAGTATTATTATTAAATAATTAAAACATATAAGCTGCCAGAGCCCAGGAATGTGAATTCTTAGTTGGACTAGGATCAAAGACTAAACTCCAGCCCACAGATGTTGCTAAGCTGCTGCCCAGTGTTAGCCATTCTGGGTTGATACTGTCCTGGGATCAGTGTCTCAGGCTTTTTCCTCTTTATCTCCATACCATGTAGGATGATGAAGATTCATCCAGATTAAATGAATTCCTCCTGGGTCCTGGTAATAACCTTTTATGGAATCATCTACAGCCAGAGAATAAGATGTTATTATAGGAGCCAAGTGGGGGTGAGCTTGGCAGAGTCTGCTCTAAGGATAGAGGTCCCAGGGTTGTAAAGCAGTAATGAGTCTGTCGGTTTATTTGTCCCTGACTCCAGAACTCCACCTCTCACTGTGGAGTCTCACCTTGTAATGCATCAGCCAGGAAGGACCCAGAGACATGCCAACCAAGGGTGATGCTGATCTCTCCCTGTCTCCTGGTACCTCTCTGGGCTAGGACTGAGGCACTTCAGCAGGAGAATAGAAGGCTTTAGGGTCTTGGTTTACTTCAACTATGTCTGTTGTACACCTGGCAATGAGGGTCAGAGTACAGGAACCAGACCTAACTCATTGAGTTGGTGGGGAATATCTCACACCCACTTATTCACCTCATTTTGCCTCCAGGAAGCCACCTGCCTGGTCTTCACAGCGAAAGGGAAGAATTTCAGCTACAACCAGAGAGTCACCCTTCCATACTTGGCTGGAGAGTAAAGTAGAGGCAACTGGCCAGAATTAAAGAAGCAGAGACAAAGCAACCCGAATATTCATCAATGGATGACTAAGTAAATAAAATGTGGTAATACACACTATGGAATATTATTCAGTCTTTAAAAGGAATGAAATCCTGACACATGCGGCAACATGGATGAACTTTAAAGACATTACACTAAATGAAATAAGCCAGACACAAAAGGACAAGAGTGCCATGAGTCTGCTTAAGTAAGCTTCCAAGGGTAGTCAGAGCCACAGAGATGGAAAGTAAAATGGTGGCTGCCAGAGCCTGGGGGAAGGGGAAGGAGTATTATTGTTTAAAACTATAGAGTTTCAGTTTGGGAAAATGGAAACTTTCTGGACATGGATGGCGGATGGTTGCATGACAGGGTGCATGCATATAATGCCACTAAACTGTACCCTTGAAAGTGGTTAAAGTGGTAAGTTTTATGTTATATATACTTTATCACAAGAAAACAAAGGAGGAAAAGGAAAGAGGGCAAAGCTGTTTAAATTCCTTTTGCCAAGTGACATACTGGCTACTGGCCATGTTCAAAATGTAGACATATAGTTCTAGTCCAAAGTCATGTTCCAAGGTAAAGGAGTGGTGATTCTCACATACAGTTGGAAATAGCATTTAAATACTTCTATTCCAGTTTCCCCCTCCCACTGGACCTGCTCTTAAGACTATCAAGCTCCGGTTAGGTAGAGAATCTCATCTGAACTTTATTTACATAGCCTATAACTGAGATGAGGCAAATGTGTATCTCTGCACTTTTCCCAAATCATCTACTAGAGTTAGCTTTGTGGAGAACACTCACATTTTTTATTTCTGCACTAAGCTAGACCTTAGGGAATCCCCACGGTGGCTGTCATCTCACTTGCCATGACCTACTGGCTTAGCAACCTATACTTCCCTCTGTGGGATCCCGGCTAAGAGAGCTGACTCAGGAAGGAACCGTCCCATAAATGAGCTGGCTGGCTGCATTCCCCAAGACAGGTGAACCAGAAAGGGCCAGAGCCTGGGAAGAAGGTGTTTGGCAAAGTCTCTGAGTGGAAGGAAACAGAGGACCTGCTTACCCACCAAGCATGTAAACAGCTCTATGATCTACTTGGACAGATTCTGAGGTCTACTAAAGACTCTCTCTAATTTACTGATTGATCTTCCAGAAACTATTTAATTGAGGACCTCACGCACAAACTGTGCACAAAATTCCCCATCTCTGTCCAACATTCCTTGAACGTAAAAACATTTACAGGTATAGGGTGGGAGAGAATTGGACAGGCATCAGCTCTATGTGTGTGTGTGTGTACACATTTTTTTTTCACCAAAGTCATCAAAACTTTCTGATAACTCCGCTGCTTCTTCTTGGTAAAGTAGAAGAGCGACTCCCTACGCTGTCCGACGCCCACCAGGGATAGGAGTGGAGTGAATGATGACAACCCTGGATGGAGCTATGATGGTATGAGTATGTGAGTCTCTGCAAAGTGTCTTCTGGTTCTAAAGCCACTCTTGAATAAGGAGAAACAGCAACATCCTCAGCTATAATCTTTGCGGATGGAGCTGAATTTCATGGCATAAGCACTGTCGCAATGAACTCTACTCTCTCTTTCCCTAGTAAGCTCACACAGTTCTCTTTCCTCACCCTCCTAGAACCCCAATGGGATGACTCAGGCCCAGCCATCTGAATGCTGAATTCCAAATGTTTAAGAGACATTTTCAACATTTTTCTCCATGCACTGTACTATCAAATAACTCAGGTCACTTCAGAGGCAGGGACCTAAAAGGGCTTCCATGGTTCCTATTTGGGCTTGATTATTGGCTTCGACACACACGCACTTGACATGACCACTTGACTTTCCAACCCCATGACCATAAACTTGGGCAAGGAATATACCCCTCCCCCACACCTCCTCTACCCACCCAGAAACAGTAGGCTTCAGACTTCTGAAATGTTCCCTTAGAAGTCTAGTGTCTATAAGACACATTGAGCAAATATATTTCCACTGCAAAATACAGCATTATAAGGTATGGCAACAGACATCAGAGAGTGATGGGGTTGGAGGAGGGAAAGATGCATCAGAAAGAAGCACAAGGGAACTTTCAGATATCTTGTTTGGGGGAGTGGTTAAGTGCTCAAAACTTACTAATCTCAACACTTAAGACCAGTATAATTTTATCATATGCAAATTATACCTCATACAATTTTTTAAAAGTAACAATGGCCCTCAGCTGAAAGATGGCAACACATGGGTGTAGAGAATGGGGCAGGATGCCCACCAGCTCCTTCCCTCCACCTTTCCCCACATCCCTCATCTTTCCATATTTCAGACAGCCCAACAGAGTCTCCCCTGCTTGGTGAAAAAGGGCTGGATATAAAAACACCCTGGCCTTCTCTCCAGAATGCTGGCCTGACGCGAGAGCTCACACTGCCGGAGGAGTGGAGGTGTGATTTGTGGGGTGGGTTTGGGTCCAGTCTCCCCCTCCTCTCCTGGGTTCCTGTAGGTGCTCAGATCCCAGCCCTCACCTGATTCTTAGCCATCCTCCCCATGTTCTGAGTCACAAAGGACTCGATGGAGGTGTTCCCTGAGGAGGCTCTGAGAAGAGAAAAGTCATCAAACACCTTGATAATATCATTACCAAGACATCCATGGTAATGTTCCCTGAAAGGATGCCTACAACTTGGATTTCTGGGGCAAGATGTGTGTGGCAATCAGGTGTGTGACATCATGTCAGCCTGGAGGCCACCAACCTGGGGTTCTCTCTTCACAGTAAGTGCTGAGAGCTCTGTCCCCCACTGGCCACGGCACCTGGCCATCATCTTGGCTGAGAACTAAAGCCCAGCAACAGCTGGAGACTCCTAGTCAATTCTCATTCTTCAACAGGGAGGAGCTGTTACTTCACTCTGGGTTTACTAGAAGGTTTTGGTTGCAAATCTGTCTGCTGGGGAGCAGTCCATCTCTGCTCTCCCACACATGAGCATTTCTGCATTTTACAGGTGCTGAGATATTAGGAGACCAGAACTCCTGCTTTTGCTACCCTCCGCCCAGCACTTTAAACTCCTACATCTCATTTATTAAATGGGTCCAGTAATGGCACTGAGCACTTCTTTTAGAGAGAATTTGAGGGCATTAATAAAATAATGACTGCTAAATACAGTACCTTCAGAATAAACAGTGGCTGTGGATAGGGTACACTGCAAAGGCATGAATTTTATTTAATCTTCAGGAACATGCCATGCAGAAATCCATTCGCTCTCTTGTTAAAGCTGGGAGATTTCAAGAATGGGAGGAGTTGGGAGAGTTGACATATGAATGAGTCAGTGTTGGTTTCTGATACTCTGCTTTGTCTATTTCAATCTTTTTTTCCTACCATTACAAGCTCTGACTTCATTCTTTTCCTCACTGCATTCTACTTCCTGACATTCTAGGGAGATGCTGAGGTTTCTAGAGCCAATGACAAGCATCATTAAAAAAATTAATTAAAAAAAAATAAACACTGATGCCATTTCACTCAGGACTGTGTCTTTCACTCAGAAGGCTCCCCTACCAAAGAAAGAGAGTATTTTGTTCATTATGAAGGAGAGGCCCAGGCCACTGAATTAAAAGTAGAAGAGTCAGTTTATTGGCAGTTGAAAGGAATGAACTCCCCCATCTCTGACTCTCTCTTAGCTCAACTTGCTTGAAGGAAATGACCAGAACCTTATAGAGTTAGGGGCCAATCTGAGGCAACGTTTGCTCTTATGAGAAACCACAGTGTGCTTAAAAATCCCCCTTTGGGATGCTCTCCGTGGAGACTCAGATGATTGAAGGAAGTCTCCAACACTACTTGTTGAATGGCCCCACCCAAGCAGGTGTGGGCAGAACTGAAGGGCTGGGACAAGCAGATAGTGTCTCCAAGGCCAAATCAAGGCAGTTGTGGGGAATTAATTGAACATATTTTAGAGAGGCAGGGAGCAGAAGAGGCAGAGCAGTACCTTGCAAAAACTCATAGCAATAAAGTCTAAAGTCATGACGGGTCAGTTTGTAGAGCCTTTCAGTGCTGGAGGACCTAACACCACTTCAAGCTTTCCTGAGTCAGGGCCAGTGTAGACTCACTTCTGCTTCCTTAGACATGTGGAAACAAACCTTCCTCTTGGGCTGTCTTTCACGGGCAGAAAACAGAGCAGAACCAACTTTGTCCTCTTTCCAACCACACATAGTCAAGTATGACAAAAAAGTGGAAGGCACTTCCTGCCTCCTTGCAAACGTAGTAGAGCCCACATGGGCCAACCTCTGCAAAGCTCAAGGCACTGACACATTCCTTACCACCATGAAGGTGGGGGGACCTTGGCCCCCAAATCACCCCAGCCTGATGCTCACCTGTTGCCCCTTCCCACTTGCCATGGAGTCACACCAGGGGAGAAAGTAAAAGGTTAGAGTGGGCTCTCTCCACAGCAAGAACCCAGAGACTCCTGGGGAAATTGACATTTTAAAAAACCACCTCCTCCAACCTCCCTCAGAGGAGCATAACTTTTAACTCTACCTCCACTCCCCACCCCCCAGGCTTCCTTTGCAACACTTTCCCTCCATGGATGGCTTGTCGGGAAAGAGTTAAGGTACACGACTAATTCCCCAAACCCTCCCTCTTATTCTACATAGAAAAAGAAAAACAGCCCTACGCAGAGACACGCAGAAACCAACTGACAATTTAGCTCAGACCTCACCTGTCTTATGCAACAACAACACACACAGACACGCATAAGGCCAGAGTCCACATCCCCCTTTAATTTGGTCGACATAGTTTGGCACCTTTCTTTTTCCCTACGCAGAACCCGGCTCGACTGGCAGCAGAGAGATAGATGTAACCTTAGTGCCAAACGCCTTGCAGAACACACAGAGACACAGGAACTGAAATGCATCTCATAGCTCTCCGTGGTGCTGAAATCACACTAGGGAGGAAATCGAAGGAGCAAGTGCGCTGGACTTACCGGGCTGGGGGGTGGGCGGCAGGGGAGCAAGAGGAGCTTCCTGCGAAGAGAATTCTTGCCTGTGCGGGCTGAAGCCAGCTGATGCGCTCACCTAGAGAAGCCACCTCTTCCCTTCTCTTCCCTTCCTCCTTTCCTGGGAGGAAGCGTGGAGGCTCCACCGAAGAAATGAAACCCAAGCTGGCAGGGCTAGAGTGAAAAGAGAAAGAAGAGGCAACCAAAATAAGATCAGAAAGTCAGGTGGCTTTACTCCACTAGTGGTAATTCCTTGGGTCAGGGAGGACCCCTCTTCTCTCACTCTCTGTCTGTGCCTTTCTCTGTCCCTGCGTGTTGAGTCAACAGCCTTAGAACAGTCGGTTTCTGCCTCTGACGTGAAAGAGACGAGGAAGCCTGGGACTGCTTTGCACTCTCTCGCGCTCTCTCTCTCTCTCTCACGCGCTCTCTCTTTTCCCCTCTTGCTGAAATTTCAGCAGCATGATATATTTTTTTTAAGCCTCTGTTTTTTCCATCCCCCTACAAGCGGCCCCCTAGTGGACGGAAAAGGAAAGCATCCTGAGTCCTCCTGAACAGTCCAGATTCAGACACAGGAACATTCTTCCCACCCACAAACTCTTAGGGGCTGCTTCTCCACAGACAAGGTCTTATACAGCCAGAGTTTTCCCTCTGGTCAACCCAGATGGGAAAGGAGAGGGAGGTGGAAGAAGAGGAAGAGGACAGGAGCTTTTGCAGATCCTTTGCCCATGGTTGCAGACGTGAAAAGTGGACTGGGGTCGGGGGGGTGATTGGGGAGAGATATTTTGAAAGGAGTTAAGTTGTGGGGTTCCCAAGCAGTTTAGGGTCCTGACTCAGCAGAAAGACCCCCTCCAAAGAATCAGGGTTTGCAACCAGGTGAGCTATGTCTATACACAGGACAACCCAGGAAGGGAGTGTTGAAAGAGGCAGGGAACATAGGAAGCCAAGGAGAGAGTACCTAGCCAGGACCTCATCTAATGCCCTAATATAGCTTTTTTGAAAGCAGGTAAGAAAAATATCTGGGAAGACATGGCCTGAGATTATCTCAGAGATGGAGAGAGAAGTAACCTTGCTGAGCATCTGTGGAGAACCACGGCACAGAAGGGCCATCAAGGGGGTCACTTCTCACAGGCTCCTAAGGGCTGTCTCACACTTCTTTTTAGATGTATGGTCTCACAGCATCCTAGAAAGAGTTCTAGTACTTAAACCTACAAAGTTGAGTTCTAGTTTCAGACTGCTACTCGGTTAGTGGACATTTTGCTTCTTTATGGTTCAATTTCACTATTTGTAAAATGTGGATAATGCTGCCCCCTCCCTACGGAATAGGAACGCTGAGGGATGGAATGATATAGAGACACAGGACTGCAGCCTTGGCAGGGAATTTAAAGGCATTATATCCGAACATTTGTCTTCTGTTAGATTCACCTCTAGCAAATCATGGCTCGCATTTATAGAGTATTTAGCAGGTGTCATGCACTATTATTAGCCCTTACAGGCATTGGTTCATTTAATCCATACAGTAATCCTATAATGCAGTTGCTACTATGCTCTTTCATAGACCAGTAGACTTGGGTGCACAGGGATGAAATGACTTCCCCAAGACCACCTAGCTAGTGAATAGCAGGGGGAGTGTTGAAATGAAAGCCAACTCATCCTAGAGCTTGTGTTACTGACTACCATATACAATAAGTATACACCTCAGTAACAACAGCATCTGAAATAAATAGAAGGTAGCACCATAGCTATCATTATTTTTGTTTATGATAAAGTATCTAGATTGCTATACTAATTTTATATGTGGCTGAGTTTTTCAAATTATTTACAACTATGGGTGCCAAACTGTGGAAATTGCTATTACTGATGGGAATCCTCCAAGAAAACTAATTCCCTTGATGATTTGGGTAGTTTCACACATATAAAACTGACTGTAAATCTCATAAAGTTGGAAACTATTGAGCTTTAACATCAGTTCAGAGACACATTATTTGATTTCTGTACCAAAAGCAGACCATTGCCTAGTGCCTAACACAGTGCTGGGATGGAGCCAGCAATGTGATGACCTGAATTGTTGCAATGCACTCAGCTAATATGCGCTCCGTGAGCTGGTGACCTTTTCTTCACAATTGTAGAATGACAAATTCTTACCTAATGCAGCTGACTTTTCCTGACTTTCTTTGGATCAAAAGGGAATGGAGCAGGGCAAAGATGGGATGTGATGGTTGACAAAGCCTGGTCCCTGTCCTCATGGAGTTTCTAGTTCCTCAAAGGGAGAGGAAAGGGTAAGAAAGATCATTCAATTCTGGGGGTGGGGGGCAGAGAGTAAGTGCTGAGACCTGGGCAAATGCAAGTTAATCAATAGACACATAGAAAAGACAACCAACCCGATCTTTGAGGACCCAGGTGCTTCTTGAGGAGTGTGGCGAATAAGCTGAGACCTAAAGGATGAGTTTTCTCAGCGAAGAGTCAGGGAGAGAGTTAAGCAAAAGACACAGCATGTGCACACTGGGAGGTGAGAGAGCACAGTGTGAAACAGTCAAGGTAAGCATTACCCTCCTACTTACACAAGGGAAAGCTGAGGCTCAGAGAAGCTAAGGGGCTTGATCAAGGTCACCCCTCTACTAGGTGTACAACCCAAATTAAATGCACATCTATTTGACTCTAAAGTCACCCTTTTTGTGAAGCTCCACGTTGTCTTCTCTCAACCCTGGGAAGTGCACACAGGATTTCAAGAAAAGGTTTACAGTAACTGAGTGCTGTGGTGGCAGCTACAAGGACACTGGAAGTGGGATCCATTACTATTCATTGCGAAGGCTACAAGAAGGCGCCAGTCAGTGCAAAAAAAAGGGGGAAATTCAGAATGACAGAACTGTTTCTAGTGGATGGGAGATTACTAAAAGTACAGGGTAGTAGGAATATGTCAGAGATACAAAGACATTAGAGACTGGTATTTGAAAGGGAGGAGGAAGACAGAGCGAAAAGAGGTTCAGATTAAGTGCCGTGGGAGCCTAGAGGAGGGAGAGGTCCTTCTGCCTGGAAGGGTAGGGGAGACTTCACATGGGAGGTGAATTTTCTTCTAGACCTTAAAGATGGGGGGGGTTCAGGTGACACAGCCTAGCCAGCCCCTGCTGTGCTCTGTGGCACTCAGGCATTTCGTACATAAAAAACAGAAGATCTGAGTTGTCTTGAGGAATAGTGGGACAGAGGGAGCAGAGAGGAAAAGCTTACTGTGGGCAGAAGAATGTCAAACTTTGGAAAATGGATGGGTTTGGGAGGGATGAAGGGGAAGTGAAGTTGATGGATAAATTTGGTTTTGGACATGTCAAGTCTGGGGAGGATGTGAGCACATATCATAATGGAGATGTTAAGGCAATGGTTGGAGTTATGTCCCTGGAGCTCAGATTAGAGACCTAGAGCTGGTGATACAGATCAGTAGCCATTTTCACAAACCATTATAGTTGCTGGACACAGACTGAGGGCAGAATCCCAACTCTATTTTCCTGGTCCCTAGATCAAGTTCTTTTTATTTATATATCTTTTTAGGGCACACTCACGGCAGATGGACCTTCCCAGGCTGGGGGTCAAATCAGAGCTGCAGCAGCCGGCCCACACCACAGCCATAGCAATGTGGGATTCCCAACCCACCGGGCAAGAGATAGAACCTGTGCCCTCATGGACACCAGTGGGGCTCATTAACTGCTGAGCCACAATGGGAACTCCTCCCAGATCAAGTTTTATATTTCTTCTTAAGTCCTTGTGGCTAAACTGCTTGGCACACTGTAGATAGCTACAAAATACTTGTGGACTGGCTTACAACAACTCAAATCAGGTGTTAGTTTAAAATGATATGAGGACTGAGATCAATTGTCGATTCCCTAGCTTCTGATCTGCTCTTAGAGATAAAGCCACTCCAGTACAATCTTCTCCTTGGAAGCTGGTAATCACTAGCCCCTGGTGTCTGATTTTTACCCAGAACTCCAGCCCTCAAGCCCCTCTTTCGTGACAGTAGACCAGACCTGGCATCTCATTAGACACAACTGTCTCCAGGGAACCGGATGTGGTCAGTCTCCACGATGTGGTTTCCCAAGGAAAAGCTATACCATCGGCAGCATTCCAGAAGACCCCTGGGGTCCACCCTTCCAGACCTTGAGGCCAGGACGCAGGGACCAGAAGGTACAGCTGGGGCTCTTCTACAGAAAAGGATTCTCTTTGGTCACCTGGCTGACCAAGGCCAACATTGTACCCTGACCTCAATGACTGTAGCAAGGAAGCAATTTTGGTGTAAACACCAAATAAGACGTGTGATGGCCTTAGGGCTCTGGCCATGGAGGAGAGAGGGAAGCGGAGCAGTGGGCAGAAACTGGATTATTAATCACCACCTTAAAGCCCACCTTCTCCAGGGAACTCTTCTTGAGCAAGCCTTCCTATTTCCCAGCCCATCCCTCCTACACCACTTCTGACCTTGCCTTCCCTCCTTTCCCAAAGTCTCTCCTTGCCTGGCCACAGACATGTAGGCTTATAGCTTATTGCCCTTTCCTCTTGCAAAGATGTAAACTCCTTGAGGGCCAAGACATGATTCGCCTTAAGGAAGCATCTAGCAGTACATTCTGGGGTTCTGTCCACTTCCACTCCAGGACTGGGTCCTAGAGAGGGAGAAAGTCAGGAGGGGGAGTGGGAGAGGGAGCAAAGAGAGAGATTCTGAGCATCGGAATAAGTCTGCTTGGTTGAGGTAGGGGGCATAGTAGATAGACTAGTAATTCTTCTAGATTGGAGACACTATTTTTCTCTTTTCTCTTTAATCTCTTCTCCATGCCAAAGATGAAGACACTGGGCACCCCATGCCATCTTAACATGACTCTGCCCTTCTGAGAGCCCAGCTATTCACCTATGCATCCTCACACCTAATCAAAACAGACCGTTCACGGGCACATTCCACACACAGGGACCCAGGGGTGTTAGGCACACTAACCCTGGAAATAACTGGCTCACAGTGGCCCGGCACCCCAGGCAGGCACCTACCTGGGAATTTAAGAACTGATAAGGGCTTGGGGCATGGGAGCAATAGCAGGAGTGAGGGGTGAGTGAGGATGCCTCTGGGGTATTGAGAATTAACATTTCCTTTGTCAATCACTAGCACAGGTTTGAGGCCCAAGTTCTTTTCTTGCGGAGTTTAGACAGAAATGATAAGGCAGCCATTGCCTTGTCAGCATTGAAGATGGAGGACCTCAAGAGGCATGGGGTGGGCCATTCCAAGTACAGGAAGACTTATTCTGTTCTGAAGATTGTGTGGTTACCTGTGCTTTTCCAGGCAGAATGATGCTATGCCCAGGACCTCCAGCCTTTCAGGGCTCTGCTAAGCAATCTGCGGGACCATGTCCATCCTTGACAAATCTGCTTCTCCCCGCCACCTCCCCTCGTCTCTGGACCCCCAGACTGGACCATCTCCTTCAAACATCCCCCACTCCCTTGGCTTCAATCTGGGAACAACTGGCCCAGAGGACTCTGAGCAGAGTGCTCTGATTCTGGGAGGCTGCAGCCCTGAGCCTGTATGAAAGAGGAACCCTGCCCCTCCTCCTGCCCATGGCCTCAGCTCTTGGTATAAGAAGCCTGGCCAGCTGCCGCCTGCCTGGGGTACCGGGCCTCTGGGTGATGGAATGCCAGCCAAGGAGGGCTGTGGCTGGGCCCCAGGCTCAGCACCCTGCCTGCCAGCCAGCGGGAATCGTTATCTACACCCGAGAGTGAGCCAGGCTTCCCACACTAAATTAGCAAGAGCAAAGCAGATGTCTCCCTTCAGTGCAGCAAAGGATCAGATAGGACAGACCTGGCCTCTTTCCCCTTCTGTATAGATAAGGGAAAGTACAGGGAGCCAGGACGGGTGCCCTTCCAGTGGCTCCAGGACCATGCCCCGTGGGGCAGTCTGGGCTCAGAACCACCTCCTGCCCTCGACTCTGCACCACCAGCTGCCCCAGGTGTGGACTTCCTTCCTCACAAACTCCTGACTCGCATTTTGCTCTTGGTGCCCTGGTATTCATTTCCTCTAGTCTCTGAATAAGAACATCGAGGCCCTACCTTAGGTTTCATCTTCTTCTTCATCGGCCGTATTAGAGACTTCAAATCCTTGGCCAGAGAGCTCCTTTGTGGCGCAGAGGGTCAAGGATCTGGAGTTGTCACTGTTCGAGTTCAACCCCTGGCCTGGGAACTTCCATGAACTGTGAGTGCAGCCGAAAAAAGAAAAATTCTTTGCCAACCGCCTCCCCCGGTCCTTCCCCTGCCACCTTCTTCCCTGAGCCCTTGACTCCACTGGAAAGTTCTAGACCAAGAGCCTAGGCCTCCTCCCTTCTCCAGCTGCTGTCTTCTTGCTGCTTTGCACCCAAAGTTCCTCAAAATCAGCATAAAGGGGTGGAGGGGCCAGGGTCCCCCAGGTTCATTGTCATTGTTCTGTGATCCTCCACCCTCCTCTGTCTCTCAGTGTGTCTCATTGTGACTTTGCAGCTGCTGACACCTTCCCACCTCTGAGGGCCCAGCTGCAGGTTGTAGAGAGTAAGAGTGAAAGCCTGTTCCCACCACGGCCCTGCCTGGGCTTGAATCCTTGTTCCAGTACTTAACGCTCTGACAGCTTGGAAAAGGTACTTTTCTCTTTGCTTTTCTCAAGTGTTAGTTGGGGACAATAATCATACCTTCACCTTTAGGGCTTCATCATAGGGCGGCTATGCGGGTTGTGTGAGCTCATTCATGGAAAACACTAGAACAGTATCTCTGCCCAGTGAGCGATCCATCTGTGCTACTTATTACTTGGCTAGCATTTTTGAATACACATATTAAAAAAAAAAAAATCCCCCATGCCCTTGGCTTTGGCTAGTCCTGGCTTTATGAATAAATATCCTTTCTGGGTTTAGAACCTGCCCCTTGACTCCTGTGTGGCTGAACCTTGATGGGACTCAATGGGGTTGGCTCTGGGGGCCTCACCGGGTTCCACCTTGAGACGGGAGACCTCTGTGATCAGAAAATGAGAGCCCAGACCGGGGTCAGACAATCTACTTCCGTTTACAAGGTGTGTGGCCTCTGGCTAGTCCCTTAACTCTCCATGTTGCAGTTCCTTCAAATTTTTTTTTTTAATGGGCATAATGGCAACTCCCTCTCCATGGTATTGCATGTATTGATCAAATGCAATAAAGTACGAAAGTTTCAAGAGCAATGTTGAAAGCACTGTACACACTCAATGGCTGTTTGTTGAGTATCTATGTCAGCGTCACAGTCCTGGTTCTGCACCTCCCTGCTCATAGGCCACCTCTCCTTCCTTGACGTCCCCTCTTAAGTGGCTGAGCGGTGTTGCCACCTTCCCCCAGCCCCTCCCAGCATTACTTGCTTCATATCACTTAACACTGGCTGACATTTTTATTTTATATTTTATTTTACTGGCCACACCCATGGCATGCAGAAGTTCCTGGGGCAGGGATCGAACCCACGCCACCACAATAACCAGAGCCACAATAGTGACAACACCAGATCCTTAACCCACTGAGCCACCAGGGAACTCCCTGGCTGGCATTTTATAATCCATCTTTCTGTTTGCTTATTATCCCATTCCCCCCACCAGCACCTCCTAGTCTCCAGGACAGCAGGGCCTCTGCCTTCGTCATACTCCCAAAGCCTAGAACAGCACCTGGTTCTGGCAAATGTGTTCAATAAATATTGCCACTTCAGAGCATATTTTATATCCTAGTCATTTTTAGCTCCCTCGTAGCATGTTTTATGGTGAGCAGTAAGGTTTTGAATCAGGCAGAACAGAATTTAAACCTTCCCTTCTCTACCTTCAGAAATGTACCCTGAACTCCTGTTTTTTCATCTGTAAAATAGAGAAAATAATATTTATACTGTAGGGTTATAGTGAAGATGAAGGGTGATAATGGCGCCTCGCACAGTGATTGACACCCAGAGGAACCTCATCAAATCCTTGGCGAAGGGATAAATGAAGGAAGGCTAGACTGCAGGAACCAGCCCTTTATCTGCTTTCCCACCTTCCAACCCCTCTCTCCTTCCCTGCTGCCCACCCCACTGCCCCTCCCCGAGGCTGGCACGTTGGGGCTCCTCTAATCCTTCAGCCACAGGCCATCTCTCTCTGAGTCCCTGCTGGCAGCAGCAATCTGGATCAGCCTTAGAAGTTATTACCCTTTAAAGCAAGGGTTGGCCACTAGTTTAGCTCGAGTGGCACAAATATGGAACAGATTTTGCCAGAGGCACCGGAGTGGCCAGAAGAACATTTTTCCAATTTTCAGAAAGGCGACACTGGCACCCACTGGCACTTTGACTTCCTGTTAGGTTTTTCTGTAAGGCCTTTAATATTCACTGCCTGTATCTCTTTTCATCTTTCAAATCTATCAATCACTTTTAAGAGCCATTCTCTCCTCCACTGTTCTGTTTTTGGTTGGCTTTTGTCCTTTTCTTTCTTCCTTAAGAAGCAAGCCCCTCTCGGGCTATTTCCAGTTCTGTTTATTCAATCTTCTCTCATCTACCGCCCCCCCCATCCCCCCAGCCTGCCTTCTTCGACTCCCTCTCTCCCAGGGGCCAGAGTGTGAAAGATTCACGGTTGGGACAGGGAGGAGTTGGAAGTCCCAACTCTGTGAGGCCCTTGTCATGGGAGATGGTGACCCTATGAGCCCCGCCTCCAACCCCATCTCAACGGTCAGGATGAAAGCTCTGGGTCTGCCCTGCCACGAGCATTTTCTAGATGACTCTATCAATATGTGAAAAGCTGGCATATGTGCTTTCTTTGTGGGGCTTCTGAGGAAGCGTCCAGGAGTCAGTCTGTAAGACTTTTGTAAGCCAACCCCAGCAGCTCCAGGACAGGGCTTGTAATCTCGGTCCACCAGGGGACCTGCCACTCTCCCCAAGGCCAGTCGCTGTCCCCTTCCTTCCCCTTCGCCATCCATTTATAACCTCTCGAGTCTACATTTCTTCCTCTGAAACATGAGAACAATAATCTTTCCTGTGGGCACCGCAGCCCTTAGCATATGTTCTGAAGATCAGCTATGAGGCTGCAGGGCAGGGTCTGAGCACTTAGGGAGGAAGGGGCCTCAGAAAGAATCTGCAAAGCTATCTTGCTTTCCTCATTGTTAACACGAGTATACTGGAGTCCAGAATTTTTTTGTTGTTGTTCAGATTTGAAGATAGCCCAGATTCAGAAAAGCAAGCTTAAGCCCCATCTGAAACAGAGCTGTATTTTTTCGCTTGGAATAGCACTGTCGGAAAGCATTGACTCAACGGCTCAGAGTCAGCTTTTGAGTTTCTTAGGCCTCATGGGCAAGCTGCTCCTTCCTGCATCAGCATCCCAGCTTCACACGTCCCACCTGAACTGAGCCAGGGCCGTGTCTCTAGAAAACAGGTGCCCCTGGAAACTTGGTTAAAGCTGAAGACAGGGCCTGGCCTTTGTCAGCATGTGACACAGGTGCTGGGCTCCCCAAAGTGACTGGGCCCTCCACGCTGCAAATGCAAATGTAGGAGCCGCTTTCAAAAGAAAGCTTTTCATTGCAAAGAAAAGCTAAGTGGCCTGAGTTTTAAAAAGTGAAAAATGACATCGATATTTAGGTTGGAGGAAAAAGGTAGAGGAAGACATATATTAGGAGAATATATACATATACATATGAATACATTATTATGAGCCGGGCATTGTGCTAAGCACTTTACATACCAGATTTCATTTATTTCAATGCTTAAGAAGAAAAATGGAGGAAAAGAGTTTTCTAAGTAGCTGAAAGCATGCATTTATCCAGCCTCAGAGAATGAAGATGAATGAAAAGGCTGGGTAAGAAAGTAGGTAAAAAAAAAAAAAAAAAAAAAAAAAAAAAAAAATCCTACACAGAGACCAGCTTTAGTCTGGGCTGCTAGCCAGAGGTACCTAGAAGAAAAGAAATAATGAACTTGTAGCATGTCAGAACTGGAAAGAACCTCAAGACTCATCTTTCCAACCAATATATGTTCCATTTTACAGATGAGGGTGCCAAGGTCCCAAGAGGGGGAGCCACATGGCCACCCTGACACAGTTGGTTCCCTCCTTGACCAGGGGTCTCTCAGGGAAATCTAACAGTGTGCCCTCGTGCCCTCACCAGCCAGATTGTTAAGTCACCATGTCTCACCGAAGGAAGGTCACCATTATCCCATGACTGTGTCATTGCCCTTGTTGCCTGGCAACAGGCCTTGCTGCCCCCAGGGTTACCCATCCAGCCCTCGGATGACATGTTCTCCATGCCCCCACACCCCCCCCCACTCAAGTTTCCACATGCATCTGCTCATGCAGCCAGGGGGCTTTGTCCTGGCTTATAGCCTCATTGTCACTATTAAAGACTAGTCCCCACACTCAAGAAAGCCAGGCTTGGCATCTGTCTGCTGATCCTGTTTGTGCTCCTTAGAATCTCAGATTCGCAGAACATTCCAGCTGGCAGAGCCCACATGTCACCTGGCTCAACCCCACCCAGTAGAAAGCAGCATCCACACAGCTGATACGTGTCCACTATACACTTGCCAGGCGCAGTGGTCCCCACAGCTGCCTGACCCTCACCTCCCTGCACACACATGGTCCTCTCACGTGACCCCTGCAAAGGACACAGGCAGCCGTCTCCCACCCCACTTGCCAGGGAAAGTGTGTGGGCTCAGAGATAACACCTAATTGCTAATAAAGAATAATAGGGTAAAAATACAACCTTAATATAAATAACAAATGATAACAATATTAAATAATTGGCTGTATCCCTACAGCAAGTAAGTTATGGAACCTGCAGGCCTATGTCTCTAGGGCTGTGTTGCCTACACAATCATAGTCAGGATAATAAATAACATTTATTTAGCATTTGCCAGATACCGTTGTTCATGTAGAGAGAGAGAAAAAGAAAGGCCAAAGAAAGTATATTATATATACCATATATACACATATATACGTATTCTCATTCATGCTTCAGAACAGCCTCATTAGGCACTAGTATCCGCATTTTGTAGGTAAAAATACTGAGGGACAGAGGGGTTGAAAGAAAGCTAAAAACCAAACCATACTCAATTAACAATACTTTGTTCTTGGAATCTGGCCACAGCTTACTGCTTATCAAATGACTTCATTCAATGATAAACAGAAGTTTCCTTCTCTCACTGCCCCCCCCACAACTCCCCCACCACCCACACCCACACACTTCCTTTATTCCAAAAGGGAGCTGGACCAAAGCCCAGAAGATTTTTTTTCCCCTGGGTCATCCAGGATCGCTCATCTTGCGCTTAATAGCAACAAGGAGAAAGAAAATTCAGCTTGAGAAAGGGGCAAACCACTTGCATTTGTTCACGCTGCTGCGGTGTAGGTGAGCAGGCAGCAGCCTAGTGCTCTGGGGGAAATGGCCAGGGGTCCCCGTGACAAGGCAGACAGCGCCAAGGCGCCTCTAGAGGACAAGTGGGGGAAAGGCAGGGCCCAAGGCCCCCACAGGCTGGGCAGGAAGGAGCAGTGCCCTTAAAACAACAGTGATATTAAAAGGGTTTGACTGTAATGTAGAAAGCAATAAACTGACATCTTTAAATCCATCCAAGGCCCTACAATCTGAAACCTAATTATCTGGTATCAAGAGCAACTGAGTAGAACGTAAGTACAGGCAAGGGGAGGGGTGGGCAGTGGAGTAAGAAATCCAGGGAGGAAGGAGCCTGCCCGTCCACAGGTGTGAGAGAGAAAGAGCTGGATAAACAGAGCATTTGCAAGAAGGCTCAGGAGAGAAAATGAAGTATTTGAACAGAGCTGGGTTCCAGAATGGGGGGTGGGAAGGGCACAGAGTGGTTGGGGGTGCCAGGTTGTCCAGCAGACCAGCCTGTGGGGACCCACCCAGCCTTCAGGACTGTGGGCTCCATCCTCTGCTTCTCCAGCTCTGGGATTCTATACCACGAGGAAGGGCTGCTGGGGGGCCCCAGTATCTGTGATTAGTGACTGGAATGTGGCTTCATCCCTGAAGAGGGGATGGAAGTAGAAAGGATGGTTTCAAAAATGAAAAAAAAAAATTCTTTTCATTTCTCTCCCATCTCAGGTCATGACATCCAACAATAACACCACCCACTTCTCCATCATGCTGGACCCCAGGTATCTGCTCAGGTCTTAGGCTTGCAGAGTGGAAGAAAGATGCGACCTGAATCTAGACTAAAAACTGGCAGGTTGTTTAAGTGTCTTCCCCTCCAAAGAGCTCACATTCCAAATCTGCCACTAAATATTTTTTGTTGTATCAATTACTCACGTGGTAAGAGGCTCAGGGCTTTCGAGATAGCAATGCATATGTAATTCAGTGAGAAGCCCAAGCCCAGAGTTTGCCCCCCTTAGCCAAGAGAACAAAGGGGCTCTGAGCCTTAATGATTTTGTGTGTGTTTGTGTGTGTGTCTCATAGACAAAGGCGAATATGAAGTGGTCGGAGAGTTCCTGTTGTGGCGCAGCAGAAATGAATCTGACTAGGAACCATGAGGTTGCAGGTTTGATTCCTGGCCTAGCTCAGTGGGTTAAGGATCCGGTATTGCCATGAGCCGTGGTGTAGGTTGCAGATGCTGCTTGGATCTGGCATTGCTGTGGCTGTGGCGTAGACCAGCAGCTGTAGCTCTGATTGGACCTCTAGCTTGGGAACCTCCATATATCACAGGTGTGGCCCTATAAAGAAAAAAAAAAAAGAAGAAGAATTAAGTGGTCTGCAGTGAACAGTGGGGGCCCAGCCCAAAGGCGTCACATGTGGAGTGTGTGTCCATCCAGGCCACCATCGCTGCAGGGAGCCAGGATCCCCTGACTGTCTTGCTGAAGGATGTCACTGAACAGTGAATAAAGCAAGTGTGGAGTAATGAACTTCTTGGGGAGGTGACGTATCCTGGGCAAGGCTGGTCCTCGTGGGCCACATGTGGATGTGTGGAGCTACCAAAGGAGTAGTACCACGGAGGACAGTCACAGACACAGGCTCCAGGACAGCCGGGGAGGGCTGGGGTGTGCCAACCCCAGGATCCAGATGAAGGATTTCACTCCTCAAGTAACTGTCTTCCCTCAGCCAGTTGAAAAGTGGTACTTAGGGGCACAGTCTTTAAGGCATTAGCCTGCTGGGGGCCCCTCTGCCTGGCAAAGCAATAAAGCTATCTTTTTCTGAAAGAAAGAAAGAAAGAAAGAAAGAAAGAAAGAAAGAAAGAAAGAAAGAAAGAAAGAAAGAAAGAAAGAAAGAAAGAAAGAAAGAAAGAAAGAAAGGAAGGAAGAAAGGAAGGAAGGAAGGAAGGAAGGAAGGAAGGAAGGAAAAAACCTAATACTCTCTTGACACTTATCTCACCCACTGCACTATTCATTACCCACTACCTTATTTGTACCTCCCTTTACTAGGAAAAAACAAATGTTTACTACAAAAAAAACAAATGGTACCTCCTCCCACTAGCTAGCACCAATTTAGTGTTAACTTATTAGTTTTAGAGCTTAAAGACAGCACCCTAGTGGTTCTCCTGCCCTTAGCCTCACAGGCTACTCTACTTCCTCTCCAGATCAAGTTCAATTCAAGTGAATATTCTGGAGAGCAGGTCCTTCTAAAAGTTTTTCCCCTTGGAATGAAACTGCCCACCCTCCTTAGTGACCACCTCAATGTGATAAGCATGGGTGACACTGAGACAGAAAAATCAGTCCATGCTCCATCTCCACTGGGGAGATGTTTCCATCAAAGTGAAGGCAACCAGTTGGAGGCAGAACCCCCACCCACGGAGGAGATGCTATCCTGCTTCTGGGTCACCCACCTGTCTGGGAGAAGGTGTAGAAAGGGTATTAGCTCATGGCTGAGAGCATCTGACTCAAGGGAATCACAGAATTAAAAGTGAAGGGACCTTAGGCAGTATTTTAATCTCAGTGGTTTTCAAACTTTTAAAATTCAGAAACTCTGTCTTCAAATGAAATTCCATGTAGAACCCTAATATATAACAGATAAAAGTAGAGCATTCTGATTGAAGCAGGCATAAAAATTCTTAGTTCTGGGGAGTTCCCATCGTGGCGCAGTGGTTAACAAATCCAACTAGGAACCATGAGGTTGTGGGTTCGGTCCCTGGCCTCGCTCAGTGGGTTAAGGATTCGGCATTGCCATGAGCTGTGGTGTAGGTTGCAGATGCGGCTCGGATCCCGCGTTGCTGTGGCTCTGGTGGAGGCCAGCAGCTACAGCTCCGATTAGACCCCTAGCCTGGGAACCTCCATATGCCACAGGAAGCAGCCCTAGAAATGGCAAAAAGACAAAAAAAAAAAAAAAAATCTTAGTTCTGGCTTCCCCGCTCCCACGCCATCCCTTAGGGGTGCCCAGAGGCACTCATGGTCCCAGGAATTCCAGTCTGAAAGCTGCTTATTTCACCCAAATAGCTGTTCATCTTACAAATGAGGGTTCTGAGACTTGACAAGTCTAGCCATGATGATAACTGGAGCCCATGTCTCCTCATCTCCACTCCAAGTCTCTTTCTACAAAGTTTGCCATTTTTCAACTCCGTTTCTTTAAAATGGACATAGACAAAATTATAATTCAAAAGGTACATGCACATATTTGCTCATAGAAGCACTATTCATAATAGCCAAGACATGGAAACAATCTAAATGTCCATTGACAGATGAATGGATAAAGAAAATGTGGTACATATATACAATGGAATACTACTCAGTCACCAAAAAGAATGTACCAGTTGCAGCAACATGGATGGACTCAGATATTATCCTAAGTGAAGTAAGTCAGAAAGAAAAAGACAAATACCATATGATATCACTTATATGTGGAGTATAAACTATGAAACAAACTTATCTATGAAACACAAACAAACTCCTAGACACAGAGAACAGACTTGTGGTTGCCAACAGGGGGTTGGTAGAAGCGGGAAGGATTGGGAGTTTGGGGTTAGCAGATGCACACTATTATACATAGAATGGTTAAACAACAAGGTCCTACTATATAGCACAGGGAATTATATTCAAAATCCGGCAATAAACCATAATGGAAAAGATATGAAAAAGAATACATATGTTTGTGTGTGTATGTAGATATATGCGTAAATATATCTACATACATATGTGTATGTATACATATGTAAACCAAATCACTTTGCCGTACAGCAGAAATTGGCACAACGTTGTAAAGCAAATATACTTCCATAAAATTAATTTTAAAATAAACAAAATGGAGATAAAACCAAAAGTATCTGCCCCACCTGTCAAGGGGCTGTCCAGGGATCAAGGGCATGTGAAAGCATAATGAAAAGCCTGAAGCTCTTTTATTGCTTTTTTAGAGTAAGGAAATTGTATCCAATGGCACTTCCTAAGCATTCCTCATTCCCGCTCAAAGACTCCTCCTTCACCTCCATGTGCAAAAAGGATGGCTGAGGATCTGGACTCAAAGACCAATACGATGGAGTTCCCATCGTGGTGCAGTGGTTAACGAATCTGACTCGGAACCATGAGGTTGCGGGTTTGGTCCCTGGCCTTGCTCAGTGGGTTAAGGATCCGGCGTTGCCATGAGCTGTGTGGTGTAGGTTGCCGACGCGGCACAGATCCCGCGTTGCTGTGGCTGTGGCGTAGGCCAGCGTCTACAGCTCCGATTAGACCCCAAGCCTGGGAACCTCCATATGCCGCAGGAAGCGGTCTTAGAAAAGGCAAAAAGAAGAAGAAGAAAAAAAGACCATTACAAGGCTCCCCATAAAGACGGTCCCCAACTCTAGGTGCAGAGGGCAGATGGGTGCCTCAGAAGTGAGGCTCAAAGCCCTAGAAGGAAGCACAGCATGCGAGAAGTCTCCACCCTCCTGTGTGAACATCTCCTTGCTAGTTAAAAAGGAGATTTAGATTGCTCAGGAAATTCTCAGAAGCCCCATTTCCTTGCTGTTTGGCTGTGAGGAGCTGCATTAAGTACCGCAGGGCTGCCTACTTAGAGCTCAACCCCCTCCATAAAGAATTACCTTTATATCTCACCGTTTGTCTCCCAGGAAGATGAACAGCTACTCACTCAGGGCTTCCATTAACCCCGTGTAGGACCAGTTCTTTAAGCAAGCAGCCCTTCCCCTCTTCCCGAGGGTAAAGAGGAGCCACCTTCCAGGTGGAGGGAATTGAGCTCGGAATCCTGGGATCGCCTTCTTAGGGTGGGGGATGGGCAGAGAAGTAAAAGCAGATTCTGCCTCTTTCACTTGTCAGGAGGTGAGGGCCACCTACAGTGTCCAGCTGCTTTTTTTGAACACCCCGGCCATCAGCTCCTGAGCCTCTGAAGCATGATGAGAAGGACAAGGAGGGAGTCTTCAGAGGATGGACTGAAAGAGGTCAAATCACGCCCCTTGCCCCAGCAGCCCACACCACGTGAATCACCCTACCTAGGCACTAGCCCTCCCGAGGCACATTCCAGATCCACTAGATTCCAATGAGAACCACGCAGTAAGAGTATTATTAGCTCCCCTGACACATGAGCAAAACATACCCACCTGCATCAAGCATGGAGATTTTGGCAGACATGTGCTAACCAGAACTCCTCCTGCACCCCAAATTAGGCAGCTAATCTAGCTGATAGAATACTGCTCTGTCCCAACTCCAGGGACCCTGCAGGCATGCCTATCTGACATGGCACAGGGCTCTGCTGAGAAGCCAAGATGAGTTGAGAGGCCTAGGAGAGGAGTCAGGGACTCTTAGAGGCACTAGGTCAGGGGTTCCCACACCAACTGTACTTAGCACATTCCAGTGAATCAGAGCCAAGCATTAGATCCAACAGAGTGGAATGGAGGCTACACTGAGCATCTTAGTTCTAGACTTTCCTGAAGTGAAGAGGTAGCGCTCAGTGGGAAGACTAAATCGCTGTGCTAGGGAATATGCTTATACTGCAGCAGGAAAGAGTGAGGCTAGGTAGGAGAACGAATTTCACAATATCAGTCATGCTGTTTCAAAACATTTAAGGAAATCCTCAAGGCCTGATCATTTCTCTCAAATGTTTCTTTAACGGGTCCTGTCTTCTCCAAGATCAAGGACACGTCAACTTTCACCTAAACAGCAGAGTTAGTCCCACCTGCCTCTGGTCTTGCATTCTTCCAAACCAGCTGTTCTCCATTCCACACAACAGACAGAGGTATCTGTAAAACCAAGTCCTACCATGCCACCCCCTTCCCCAGATAAAGTCAGGATGCTTGCGTGTGGTCTTACCCTTTGCTTGCCAGCATCACCAGTCTAGTCTTAGTTCCCGTCCCGTCCCCACTGTTTTCGGCTCTGTGACTTTGCATATTCTACTTCCTCTGCTTTGACTGCCCTTCTCTCCTCTACTTTATTCCATCCTCTTTTTCACCTGGAAACTCTTACTCCTCCCCCAAGACCAGTGCAGGTGTTTCTACCTCTAGAAAGTCTGTCCTAGCCACAATGGATTCCATGCCCTCCTCCAGGACCACCTGGCAGCCTGGACCCACCTTTAGCTCTGCCTGGACCATCCCACATCGTCACGATCTGTATCTGTCTCCCGGACATTGTTGTCTTCCTTGAGGACAGTTGACCATGTTCAACTTGCTCATCTTCGATTTTTTTTTTTTTGCTTTTTGGGAACACACCCGCGGCATATGGAAGTTCCCAGGTTAGAGGTTAAATCGAAGTTACAGCTGCTGCCTACACCACAGCCACAGCAATGCAGGATTCAAGCCATGTCTGTGATCTACACCACAGCTCACGGCAATGACAGATCTGCACCCCATTGAGCGAGGCCAAGGATCGAACCCCAATCCTCAAGGATCCTAGTCGGGTTCATTAACTGCTGAGCCATGAAAAGAACTCTGAACTCGCTCATTTTTGTATACACTGGGAATGGCATAGGAGGGGGTTAGTATATATTGGTTCTGATTGGAATTGAATTCCCTTAGTTTGAGGTAGCCCAGAACAGCAGGATGAAACGACAAGCCTCGTAGGGGCCTCCTGGTCCATGGGAAGGATACGATCTCATGTGGGAGCGTATATGATGCTCTATTCTATGGGTCCCTAAACCCAATGAGGAATCTTTAAACATCTTCAAGGAATCCTGGAAGCAGCTGAAAAGTCCTCAGAGGCTCATTAAGAATTATAATAATGTGATTGGAAGTAATATTAAGTCCTTTCAAAAGCCAAAATGATGTGTTTAGGTGAGTGGAAGGGTTATGAGACAGTTCGTGCATCAGAGCATTCAAAGAGTAAATCAGTACATTCCTCCACAGTCAAAGCTGCTAGTGGCTCTTTGGTCTGGCTCCATCCTGGGCCGGGTAAGCCAACCGTTCAGCCCACAGGCCTCGGCTGTGCAGTAACACCCCTGGATCTGCAGGGCAGCCAGGGGTTTTCTGATGGGGTTTTCCTGAGGGTCTGAGGCGGTGGAGGCTATGCAGGAGTTTGGAGGTAGAGCAATAAATTAGATGCTGTGTTCTTGGTTCTCTGATTGAGGTGTAAGAGCCCTTGTTTTGTGTCTTCTGTGGCATAACGCACACCACGTGGGGTCTGTGAACCCACAGGCTGCCTTGTCTAAGTCACGACCCAGCCACCCCAGCCATGGCAATGATCTAAGAAGCCCCTCCCCAGAGAAGTAGTCCCAAGAAAGTATCCCCTGGGGTCATGTGCGAGAGGGACCCCTCCATCTCAGCCACACAGGGGACTCACTCTACTCAAACCCCGGGCATAATGTTAGGGTAAAATACATGGTTTGGTTTTGCTTGTGTAAAAAGACAGAGGACTAAATTTAGTGGCTTGTCTGCAACATGTTCCCCAGGGAGTCTCTACCCTTTAGAAAGAACTGGAGAGAAATGTCTCCTAAAAAGGAGCAATCCACCCACCAGGGATGCAGGCATCAGACTTCGATCCTCCCTCTCTCAGAGGGGAGCTCTCTGCTGGCACAGGGCTTCCATAGAGAAAGAAAGCAGCAGCTCCATCCCTTCCATTCTTGCTCAAGAGCCTGCAATGGCTCCCCATTGCCTTTAGGACAAAACTCAACCTACTTAGACCCTCAGGAACTCTATACTCCAACCTCCACTGACATATTCATGGAACAGTGACTGAGAGCCTTCCTGGTAGCAGCGTGATGCCAGGCCTGTGAATGCAGAGATGCCTTGAGGAGCTCACAGTTTCATGTGTATGACAGTTGGTTTTATGTGTCACACTTGGCTAGGTGACAATCTCCAGTTATTCAAACACTAGCCTGCATGTTGCTGCAAAGATATTTTAAAAATGAGATTGAAATCCACAATTAGATAATTGTAAGGAAGGGAGGTTACCCTCAGTGAGCTGGGTGGGCCTGGTTCCATCAGTTGAAAGGTCTTGATAAGAGCAGAGCTGGGGGAGTTCCCTGGAGGCCTAGTGGTGGAGGATTCAGCATTGTCACTGCTGTGGCTCAGGTTTGTTCTCTCCCAGCCTAGGAACTTCTGCATGCTGTGGGTATGGCCAAAAAAAAAAAAAGAGAGAGAGAGAGAGAGAGAGAGGAGAGCTGGGCTCGCTGGGTGAGCAAGTGACTAGATATAGTTCCTGTGTTATACAGCAGGATCTCATTGCTTATCCTCTCCAAATGCAATAATTTGCATCTGACCCCAAACTTCCAGTCCATACCACTCCCTCCCCACTCTTGCAACCACAAGTCTATCCTCCAAGTCCACGAGTTTGCTTTTTGTAGATCGTTTCGTTTGTGCCATATATTAGATTCCAGATATAAGCTGGTCACCTCTTATCTTCCTGAATTATCTGAGTCATAGGTTCATTATCTGTGAAAAGAGGGTGATCCCCAAAGTCCATTCACCTAAAAGGTAGAAGAATGGAAGACTTCGTATTCCTGTAAGAGCTGGTAGGAAAGGCTCTCTTCAGATGAAAGCAGCCTTATTGGGAATAGATTTGGCAAGTGCTTCTGATAGGAATGAGGTCCTTCTCCCCAGTCCCGGAAATCAGAGGGCACCAGGCTCTGAGGAAGGGGGAGGGTGGCGGCTGTTCTGAAGATGGAAGTGCTGTTCAGAGACAGGCAGAGAGAAGTGAGTTGGAAGACGGGAGCAGCAAAAGGGAGCCCAGAGACGGCAGAGGTCTGTCCTGCCCAGTGGTGCTTTCCAAGGTCTGTAGTACAACAGCACAGTGCTTGGTGAGAGTGACTTTGTTTTAGTTGGGGAGGAAGGACTTTAAAAAGATCCAGGTTTCACATTGGGATGAGCTTGGTGAAGGAGGGAGGTGTCCTGCAAGAAAGGTAGAATCCAAGAGGCAAAGGCAGTAAGGATACTGCCAATTTAACTTTGCCAAAAGTCTACCCATCCGCTGCTTCCGGGATTAGTCAAAATCTTGGAAAAGGGTTTAATTTAATAATCCATGGACTTAAGAGCTTATTCAAAGCAATTTCATCTACATTTCGAGGGGCTTGGTTGACACAAACGGAGGGTAATTATCCCAATGGTTGTGTACATCCCTCATTCCAGCGCTGGCTCCAACCCAGGCACTCACGAGCTGGCAGCATTTCACCCTTGTGTGTGGGGCTCCTGGACTGGGCAGGTTGCATTTCATCTATTGGTGAGCATGGCTGGTCTTTTCAGACAGGATGAATGTTCCTGGGGTGCTCAGGTAAGAATTAGGTCTCATGCTCCTCTGTGGCCCCCATAATTCTAACTCAGAGGCTGCCACGTGGGCATAGAGACTCCTGTGCCTATTGGCTGATGGCTACCTTGGGCTCCTAAGGAGAAGGAGCAGAGTCAATAGCTGGGATGACAGGGAGTTGTCCTCAGTGGCTATCTGGCAGCTGAACCCCGAGGCCCCACCCCTGGGCCCGGCAGCTGGAGCAGTTAAGTCCAGCAGGACTGTGCCCAGGACCAGGTGCCCTACCCCTAAAGGCCCTCTAGGGAGCTCACGGCCTGATGAAGGGAGGGGTGGGGGGTGGGCCATGGACTCCAGCAGTCCTGCAGCTGGAGAAGACCCCTGGATATCCCCAGACAAGGCAGATAGGAGAAATCCAGCATCAGAGGAGGAAGAGTAACCTCACAGGTCTCCCTGTGAGATCACACTCCCAGGATCCCCAAGAGAAATGAAAATCCCCCTATCTTTCTAGACCCGGGGTGATTGCATGCTCTATTACAGTCCCAACAGCTCGTGCCCTGGCAGAGCTCCTGCCTCTCACCTAACCTATCTCCATCACACTCCAGCGCTCTCTTTTAGGGAACAGAGGAAAACCAGCCAATCTGCTTTCTGCTTTAAGGGAGACCCATTTCAGGAGCCACTGAAGTGGCCTGTGCCTCACTGCCAGCAGAGTAGACCCTGGCCTTTTTCCCTTCCTGTCTGCTGCTCCTTCTCTAGTGACAACGGTGTCATTTGTTGATGAAAGCCAGAGATGCTGAGAAAAACCATGTGGGAGGCAAGGGAGAGAAAGAGCAAAAGGCTCTAGGAAGACAGGACTGATCAGGTGCAGACAAATGACGGGATCCTTCCTTCCCCATCTCAGTGATGTGCTTTCTCAACAGCCATGAGCTCAGGCAACACAGCCTTCCAGCCACTGACCCCATGCTTGGTTGCATAGACTTTTCTGATTATCGAGTCAGACACATGACCCAGCATCTCATCACAGTGTTGCTATTGGCTGGCGGAGCCCGCTGAAATGCCAAGGCAGGAGAGGAAGTGAGAGGGGGAAGGGAAGAGTCTAGAGGGAGGATTCATACAGAACCATCTGTGGCCCACGCATTTGCTGGAACTGCTATTGGTTCCACCAACCCCCTCTGCCAGAGATGTAGTGATAGAGAGGGGGACTCAAGAGAGGCTGATTCGATCAGAGGTCACTAACTCACGGCTTTACACCATGGAAGGAATATTTCAATTGTGTAAGGAAGGACTGTTTTCAAGTCCTCTTAGCCATCTTGAAAGGTCCATTTACATAATACCTACATGTCATCAGGCTGACTGCAAACTGCTTTTATCCCATCATTTAAGGAGATCCCTTAAGAACTACTTTGTTCACCGACTTCAAGCTACAGCCTCTCCCTGACAATAGACAGACGCATCATTTTTCTCTGGAACTGGTGCTTCCCGCTAATCCAGGCCAGCTCGCCCCTACTCCTGGCGCACATTTGCAGGGTATTACTCACTTGACCATCTTCTGTTTCTCTCCTTCTTCTTCCAACATGTGAGGCCCACATTCAGAAGGCCTTTCCATTCCGGACATCCTGGTTCCTCTGGCTTCCACCAATGGCCTCCTTGCTCCTGGCCTGGCTTTTACAATGAGCCTGTTTCTGGAGGAAGAGCAACACAAAGCCTTGAACTTTCATCTCCAGGATTCTCATGCCCCACCTCCTGGCCAGCTCCTACCACCATTCCCTTTCCGTGTTTTCCTTTCTGTACCAAGCTCAGTCTTTCCCCTCCATTTCCACTTACTGCTTTCTTGATTCCTCAAAAGCTTACCCCTCTGTTGGATCAAAACTCCTCTCCTGTCCAGTCTGGCTACAGATGTGGTTTGGGCTTTCCTCCTCTCACCAGGATTTTTGGCTCCTTCAAGACTCATCATCTCCTCTTGATCCTTGCACCTCAACGTGCTGTCCACAAACCAACTGCCAGAGCAGCACCACGGAGCTTGTTAGACCTGCAGAGCATCAGGCCTCTCTCAGACCTACTGAGTCAGAATCCTGATTGCAACAAGATACCCAGATGATGTGTGTGCACAGCAAAGACTGGGCAACTCCATTCTAAGTTAGAAGATGCATTCCTGACAGCCAACACCACGATTGTTTTTGCCCCACTGCATACCCAGAACTGGCCACAATGCCTGGCGAATAGTAGTTCCTCAATAAATATGAGCCGAATGGGTGGGTTTCTGGGCTTTTCTGACCTTATGTACTATGTCCTCTTCTACGAGGCCCTCTGACTCATTCATACCCCCTGTACCATCCCTTCATCTGCCCCTCCCTGCTCCCACGTTCTCCTTCTCTGCCACCAGGAACAGGTGACCCAGTGTGATGACTGGCACATAGGAGAAGAGTTTGCTGAAGGTGGCTCAGAGACCCCAGCAGAAGATGTCATCAGGCCGTAGGATCTGCCATGTGAGCCCCAGAGAGGAACCATGTGTGAAACAAAAAAGGCATCACGATCGCATGACTGTTGTCTTCCTTCATCAACCAGCAAACCTCAGATGAGATAAGGACGCTGTGAATTACATGAAGATGCTTATTTGAGAGATAACAAATCCTGGTTCTAAGTGACGCAGAACCTGAGCTCCCCTTTGACTCTACATTCACCCTTTTGTCCATTAAATGCACACGTACGAAATACTAGTAACAGGGGAGGGGATGATAAAGATACAAAGAACACTAAGATATAAATTGTGCCCTCAAGGAGCTTACAAAAGCCCAGGCAGTGCATCCTCAGCTGTTTCTGAGTCTTTTTGTGTGTCATAGCGCGCCCTCTCATGGGGGCAGCATGAAATCAAACTGAGCTCCTGGCCAGATCACACAAGGATTGAAGGACTGTCGAAGTATAATTCAAAAGGGGGAGGAAGGGAGGGAACACTCAGAGGTGGAAGCTGACCACCCTGGCAGAGAGGAGGATAGATGTAGAGATAAAAGACAGGAGAGAGAACTAAGACGAAAGGACGGCTTTCTTTCAAAAGCTATTCACACTGTAACCCTTTTGTATACATGTTTTTAAAAGCCCTCCACCTCGTAGTTATTTTGTAAGCAGGGGAGAGACTTCACCCTGGAACTTGCCAATTGTATGTTCCACTGTGTTCGGAATGTCAAGGGTGGAAGGCTGATAAGTCCACTCTCAGGGGCTGACTCGGTGCCGTCTATTATTCTCCAGTGATTTGTCCTGGACGGAGCAAGCTCTGCAAGGACACACCAGTGGGAGCCCTACCTGCTGAACCCCTTTGGAGTGTGAACAGGGGGCAATGGTCCTCACCCACCTCAGGGGGCAGAAGCAGATCTTGCCAAATTCACAAAGCCCAATGTCCTGCAGAGAAACTTCAGGTGATGGCGCCCTGGGCAGGCCAGGTGGGGCAGCTGCACCTCAGGGCAAGTTGCTTGAGTGGGCTGCGAAGCAAGCATGCCAAGCAGGGCAGCGGGGTTTCTGGGTGATTAACATGTGTGCTGGGCAACATTCTGACTAGAAGGCATAGAGCCAAAGATGGAGTGACTTTTGCCAGCTGAGACCATGGATAATCACTGAGAAAAAGCTGATTGCTTAATTACAAGGTGGAATGTAAACACAGAGAGGGGAACACAGCAAAAGAGGTGGGGGGGTGTGAGGGGTGGGCAGGGGAACATGGGGAGCTGAGGGTCACTGGATTCTCCTCTCCAGGGTTGCCTCAGCCTTGGGCTTCCCAACCCTTTGCTGCCACATCCCAAGCCCCTTGCTGTTTGGTTTGGGTTTTTGGGTTGTTTTTTTTTTTTTCTTTTTAAGGCCTCACCCACAGCATATAGAGGTTACAGGTCCAGGTTATGGGTCCCATTTGGAGCCACGGCAACACCAGATCTGAGCCGCGTCTGCAAACTACACCACAGCTCACGGCAATGCCTGATCTTTAACCCACTGAGCAAGGCCAAGTATTGAATATGCAACCTCATGGTTCTTAGATTCGTTTCTGCTGTGCCACAGTGGAACTCCATCACGCTGGCCACCACCAGGTGAATCAGCTCCTTCCCCTGGGGAGGCCTTGAGGCATGAAAGGCCTGCCTCAAGTGGGTGCTCACCTGGAGTTAACAGCCCTGAGAAGAGGAAGTCCAGGAAGACAAGTGTCTTGGTCAGAATTACAGAGGGGCTTGAGTCAGGAACATTTACTAGCAAATTGCTTAACCTTGTCAATCATCATCTGAGAAGTGGGATAAGAATATGGATTCATGAAATCGCTGGACCAATGAAACACCTGGAACACAGCAAATGCCCAAGAAATAACTAACCCTATTTTTATAGGTGAGGATTATTTTGGAGCTTAAACATCCAGCATCTCACATGAAGAACATAGGTGTAATTCTTATGTGAAAAGTAATTAGAATTGAGAGACCAATTTCTTCCAGGCCATTTAAACAGTGGTTCTCAAACTTCAGGGAACAGAAAAATCACCCAGGGTGGCCTGGTGAAAATGCAGAGTCCACAGCTACCTCCATGACCCACCCTACACATGACCAACAGATTTGGTGTGTATAAAGAGAGGACTCCCCCACACCTGACGGGAACGTCTTGTTTGTGGGTCTGTCTGTAAATTCATCAAAGGAGGCAAATATGCTTTGCTCACCTCTGTATCCCAGACCCTTAGCCCAGCTCCTGCAACAGGGGAGGCACTTAGGAATGTTGCTTGAACATTCAATGGCCTCATTTGCCCTTGATAACAGTATCTGGGAATTTAGAGGAATTCTTAGCACAGACCTACAGTTAGGACCTTCATTTTACATCTTACCCAGAGGATGGGTGCTGAGTCAGAGCACAAGAACATGATGAAATCCACCGAAACTATTTCATGCCTTTGCTAGCAGCACCTAAGATGAGATAGAGGAGAAAGGGCTGGTTCGTACATTCCTAGGAAGAGAACTTACAGAGAAAAATGTATTAAGTTCTCAGAAAAGAATTAAAGGGTAATTTTAAGCCAAGCAAGTCATATAAGGAGGGAAGAAAGGCCATGCAGAAAAAAATGTGGAAATGCAGAAACAGAATTCCTTGTTCCTTCTACTCTTAGCTCCTGGTTTATGCTCAAGTTCCCGAGGCCTCCATCCAGTTCTGCCACTACCTAACTTCATGACCAGAGGTAACCTCTTGCTTGTCCATCTGCAAATATGAGCAATATCATCTCTACCACGAGTAATAAAAAGCTGTTCTTGGCCCATTTCTCTGACCTTGTCTTCTGCAGACACACTAAACTCTAAACTCTTAGGCTTCCAAGATTTCCTGTTTGCAATGACTTGTGCCATGACTTCTCTCCTTGGTCATGCTCATCTGCTGCTTATCCTTTAGGACCCAGCTCAGGCGTCAGCTCTGCCAGGCAGCCTCCTTGAATGCTTGGTTTCATTTGGATGCTCCCCTCCTCACCCACGGCTTCCCACAGCACCCATTTTAGGACCTGCCATTCTCTTCTGGATCTGTTGCCTTGTCTGTCTCTCCAAGAAATTCTGAGTAAAGACTGCCTTATTCACCACTGTGTTCCACCCTTTAACACAATGCCTGGCCCATTACAGATGCTCACCAAGTGCTCAGATACTTAGTCAATTAATTAAAATTAACTGGATGGGGAGCTCCCTTCATGGCTCAGTGGTTCACAAACCCCACTAGAACCCATGAGCATGTGGGTTCGATCCCTGGCCTCGCTTAGTGGGTTAAGGCTCTAGCATTGCTGTGAGCTGTGTTGTAGGTTGCAGACACAGCTCGGATCCTGCATTGCCATGAGCTGTGGTACAGGATGGCAGCTGTAGCTCCGATTTGACCCCTAGCCTGGGAACCTTCATAAGCCTTGGGTGTGGCCCTAAAAAAAAAGAAAAAAAAAAACATTAACCAAATGGGGAATAAGATTCCTGGGTGTGTAAGGGGGGTGGGGTGGGAGACCAGAGCCAAGATACACAATTGCCCAGGATTGTATTACACTCAGGTTTTAACTCCTTGGGGTGGGGGGAGGGCAGTGAAGGTCAGGTGCACCAGAAAGATTTTAACAGAACATGAACACAGGGCGGCCCCGCTCTGTGGTCCCAGTAAGAAAGCAAGTTGGGGAAGGATGCAGGGGATCTTCTCTGGAAAGATGTAGAATAGTAATGAAATATCTTTATGCAGCTACAGGCAAAAGTCAACAACAAAACAATAGGAAAGAAAAAGAAAATCTCCACACAGAAAAATCTTTAAAGGGAGGATTTGGGTCACAAGATCCTGGTAGGGGGTTAAGCCCAAGATTTCTCCAATTACAAGTGGGTCCTGTTGAACTTCCTTCCCAGCCAAATGCAAGCAAGACTGGCCTTGCTGAGCTAGAAAGCCCTTGGACAGGACATAAGGGAAAATGCCTTAGATGCTGAACAATATTTTTGTTCCTCTTTCACAGCTTCCTGGCTATAAACTGTCCCAAGAAAACTGTAGGTTTTTGAAGGAAAAGCCCATGTGTCTAAACGGATCTGTATCTTCCTCCTTGCAACCCCATCACACAGGCACACACACACCCAATCTAAAAGGGAGCCAGGCAGCTACAAAAGCTGGATGAATAGTCAGTCAAAAAAGATTTGATTGGAGTGGATAAGCAATGAGATCCTGCTGTATAGCACAGGGAACTGCATCTAGTCACTTAGGATGGAATATGATGGAGGATAATGAACATATGTGACTGCACCACTTTGCTGTACTGTAGAAATTGACAAAAACACTGTAAACCAACTATAATGGAAAAAATAAAAATCATTTAAAAAAAGATTTGAGTAAATAACGACCCACTTCCCTGGGTTCATGTCTATTGACAAACATTTACAGTGTTCACTCCATGCCCAGCTCTGCACTAATAGCTTGATAGGCTTTCTTTCATGTAATCCACTCAATTAGTTTATGAGACTGGCATATTCCTATCCCCACATCACTGATGAAGAAACTGAGGCACAAAGAGGCCAAGAAACATGCCCATTTTTATGCAGGGGGAGCTGTTGAGCTGGGGTGCAAACCCAGGCAGTCTGGCCTCTGAGTTCCTGCTCTTAACCATCACTTTCTGCTGAAGAGCTGAAGCCCATGTAGATGCAGAACTGCTGACCTGTCCCTGATACCACTAGGTGTGATGGGCCGTCATCCCCTCCCCATATTTATATGTTGAAACCACATTGCCCAATGTGACCATATTTAGAGTTAAGGACATTAAGGAAGTAGTTAATGCTAAAAGAGGGCATAGAGGTAGGATCCTGATCCAATAGGACTGAGGTCCTTAGAAGAAGAGATACCAAGAAGAAGAGCCATGTGGAGTTCCTCTTATGGCTCAGCGGAAATGAATCTGACTAGTGGCTATGAGGACACAGGTTTGATTCCTGACTTTGCTCAGGCGGTGCCATGGGCTGTGGTGCAGGTCACAGATACAGCTTGGATCTGCCATTACTATGGCTATGGTAGGCCAGCAGCTACAGCTCTGATTTGACCTCTAGCCTGGAACCTCCATATACCACCGGTGCAGCTCTACAAAAAAAAAAAAAAAAAAAAAAAGCCATGTGAAGACACAGTGAGAAGGCAGCCATCTATATGCCAGGAAGAGAGGTCCCACCAGAATACAACCCTGCCTGCACCTTGATCTTGAACTTCTGGCCTTCAAACTATGAATAAAACAAATGTCTATTGTTCAAGCCACCCAGCCATGGTATTTTGCTATGGCAGCCTGAACAGACTGCTACACCAGGCCACCATCCATCAGGGCACTAAGCTGGACACTTATGATGTAGACAGAGTCCACCTTGAGTGCCTCCTAAGAGCCTGTTTGAGCACCTGCTCTTCTGGTTTCCACCCTCAGCCCCAGGGCTTGGAGCCGACCTCAGCACCCCAGGCTCCAGTCCTGTGTATACCACTGGAGTTTGCCTGTCCCATGGCCCACCCTAGTGGTCCAAAGACTAGCTGTGTTTACCGTAGATTTGCAGTGAAGCCAGTGCTGTGTATCTATGTGGTTGGTTGGTTTGCAGATGAAATGCAAAGGTTTGTGTACAGGGCTTCTAACAGCAGTCATCACCTGGTTCATTTGTCCAAGTTATTAACTCTCCTCCTGTCCCAGCTGGTAACTGGTGAACCTAGAACTTGACCCTTAATCTTCCTGCCTCCAAAGACCAAGGTATCTGCTTTCCAAGGTGACAACTAGCTCATATGATAACCCAATTTGACACCATACCCATGGTGACTCTCCATCATTCACTGATTGGATTTTCTTTCCAGTTCTACTCATTTTGGTAAGAAAAAAAAAAAAAGACATAATGTATGTATGTTGTATGTATGCACATATTGCAATTATATTTTTTTCAGCTAAGAGCCGTGCCCAGACACCCACCCATAAGGCCACACTTTGTGAGTGTTTCGGGCTGTGAAATAAAGGGTGGAGTCTGGTGGGCCTCACATTAGTGCTTCTAACAGCTGTGTTTCTCTATTCCCAACCCTGACTCTAATTTCTTAAAAGACAGACAAAATTAGGATGCACAGTTTTAGTGCCAGCCCACAGCACACACTGCGTTCTTAGTAAATATTGACTCTCGAATTCTATTGAATTGCTCTTGAGGTAAAGGGAGACAGGTACCAGGGTGGGCTGGCATGCAGCACACAGAAATCCACATCTGGTATACAAAGACGACAAGCAGGATTACTCCTTCGTACATGGCCTCTAGCTCACATTTTGGACCTAGTGATGAAACCTTCAGCAGAAATAGCTGTGTAAGTGCTAGGATGGGGCCAGAATTTTAAGAAGCTGTTAGAAAGAAGCACAGCCCGTGACATCACTCTCTGTGACACAGTGAAGTTGGGGGAGCTACAGTGGCCCCCTGGCCAACTGGGAGTTAAGTCACAAAGACAGCAGGAGCAAAATATGGATCCACACATGAGGGAGTGGGAGAAAAAGGGCCTTCTTGCCGTTCATAGTGTGGGGAGCATGGGAAAAGGGGCTGATTGTGCTCATGACCTATTATCCATCGGGCCTCCCCACCGGCTGTCGTAGCCATGGAAGAGGAAGGAGGGGCTCAGAGCCCCCCTTCCTGGCTGCCAGTTAAGTGCAGAGACCATGATCTGCCTGCAGCTTGTGGGCTAGACTTACAGCTCATGCTCCACTGTGCAATTTGTAAGCCCCCACTTTGCAAAGCCAACACCGGTTTCTAAATTTAAACAGCTAGAAATGTTCATTTTAAGGCCAAGGATCTGAAGTTAGTCTAAGCAGGGAAAATACCACAGTCCCCACTGGCTCACACTCTGTCGCTGTTACAGTATCTGCAATGAACAGTAAAGCTGCAGCCTGTCTCCTAAATGGTGGTGGCCATTTTTTTCAATGAGTTCATCCAAGTAAATGACTATTTTAAGTCCAAGACACACAAGGACCCTTATGTCATGGGAATACCCTGAAAGAAGCCAGTCTACCAAGTTCCCAGACCCCCAAAGGGCCTAATTCACTGCATCTTGCAGGGGACGTCACTTCCTGGGACACAGAGGTGAGAGCCCATGTTCTAAGGCCATTGCCAATGACACGAGTATGTCAGGTGCAAGAGGCAGGGAGCCAAGTTGCTCTCAGCCTGCAGTAAATTAAGCTGGGTGAGCTCGGCCTTTGGATGGGGAGGCAGGTTCCTCTCCACCAGGAAGCTTGCCCCAGAATGATGCAGGGCATAAGAGCAGGAACAGATACAGAAGGCCAAATATCCAGGTGTGCGCAGAAGCTTTGAACTTGCACAACATTCTCACAGTTGGTGGCAGCAGATGCTCCTCAGAGCTGTAGAGGCAGCCAAGTTGGAATGATCAGGAGCAAGGTTAGCAGGGAAGGTGCTGGAAAGAGCAGAGTCAACCTCAAACCTAGGAAAGAACTGCTGCATGGTAGAGAGAGGACGTAGGGGGGTTTAACCCACAACAGCTTTCTAAGGAGGGTGTGTGTGCTTAAATCAGAGCTCTCAGTGTTGCTGAGCATCTGGTGGATATGGACAAACCACCGGTGAGCCTTTCTTCCCTAGCATCTTCTATTAGGCCCTACAAGAAGAGTTCAAGGGCCAGGGGCCCAGCCTGGAGTGAGGGGTGAGGATGGGTGCTCTAGAGAGGCAACAGAGCCTTCCAAAAAACCTGAGGGGCAGATGGCCAACAGGCTTTTCAAAATAGGAAATATTTACTCTTTAATTTGAAGACAAGGATGCTGCAGTATAAATAAGCAACGTCCAAATTGACATCAAAGTCTGCTTTACACACAAAGATAATGAATCAAAGAAAATAGATGCATTTCCCGGCGGGGTCAGTGTGGGGCAGAGAGAAGCAGCTGATGCCATGGGACAATGTGATGATCCATAAAATAAGCTCATTCCACATAGGCGGGCCCTCGGGGGGAGGCAGCTAGGAGAACTTACACATCCCGGGGAGGGGGGCCATCTTGATGAGGGCATTGAAATTCCACAGGGCGTGCAGCTGCCACTAGAGGAAATAGGAGCAAAATGTTTTAAGGACCAGGGAGATCCATCTATTGTCCAGGCAGGTTATGGGGGAGGGCATTAGACCAGAGGGCAAAGTGGGATGCATGGGGGGCCCTGAATGTAGGAGCCTGATTATCAGAGGAGAATGCCACAGGCAGGGTGGGGTTTGTAGATCAGAGGTCACCCCTGAGGCCCTTATTCTGGGATTTGGCTTCCAGGGATAGTCTAATGGGATTGAAAGCTTCAGAATCTGACCCTATGGAAAGGAGAAGCTGGAGGAAAAGGAAAGATGCAGCTCACATCTTCCTGTGTCTCCCTCACCCCCCCCCGAAGTGGGGACTCTGATAGCCTTCTTCTAAATAGCTCTCCAGGGAAGGGTCCTGGCAAGTCAGGGGGAGAAAGAAAAATGGGAGCCATGGAAGGCTAGGGAGCAGAAGGCCGACATGATGAAATAGAGATTCTAGGAGGAGGATCTGGCCAGGATGTCAGGGTGAGTTTCTGGTGAAGAGACTAGATGTAGGGAGAGGCACTGGATGGCTTCTGTCATAGTTAGACAAGAAAGCACAATGGCTTGAATGATAGAGGTGGCTATGCTGATGGTGGAAAAAGTAAAACTCTGAGCATCTCTGCAATGGCTCCATGAACAGTGTGCACCCTAGAGTAGGAGAGAAATCAAAGATTTCAATCATGTGTGGTAGGGAAAATGAGAGTGAAAGTGGTGGAAATAAAGACAGGGGGGGGGTGTATTTTTAAAGGAGAAGGCAAGATCATCTCAGAAATGCTGAGTCTGAAGTGACAGCCAGACAGCCAAGTGAAAGTGTCTAATTAGACCTTTAAAATTATAGGATGGAAATTAAGACCAAAGCTTGAGATGTATTTGTGAGTCATTTGCCCAAAGTAAATTAAACTGCAAGAGGGAACCATGTGATAGAAAATTGGAGATGTCTGCAATTACAGAAGTGGAAGGAACAGGGGCAGTCAGAGAAGGCCTAGCCTGGGGAGAGAATGAGACAGAGCAGCAGCAGCAAACTCAGGACTGGTGCAGGAACCAGGGGTCCCTCCCCCTGTGCGTGTCCCTTTCTCACCAGTGCAGAGCAGCGGGCCCAAGGCCAACATGCCCATTTGACTGGAGCCCTCTCAGGGGAGAAATCTTGGCCCCTAGTGTCTCTGACGTGCTCTCTGTGTTGACAGAACTCCCCACGAGGAGCCCAAAAAGTGTAAAAAGTAACTGAGTTAGTGGATGTGACTCTGAAGGGCAACAAAATCAATGAACGGAAAATAGTTCATTTTTGTCCCATTGATTTTTGTGTGTGTGCTCATTGAGGACACAGCTACACATTGTCATTAAACTAACCACTTTTCAGCGAAATGCTTTAACTTTCTTTAAGACTGATTCCTGAATAACCAATCCTTAAAATAAATTATTTATAAGGCATCTCCTTCTCACAAAATGTGAATTTTTAGGTGGTTGCATAACCACAGTGGGGCAGTCAAGCCAAAGCTTTCTTCCCATCATGGCAGAGCCTCACTGTCCTCTCCATCAGCCCCACCCTCCAATGGGAAACTCCCCTCCCCTCAGCCTCCAGCCCAGTACGACTTTCCTTCAGATTCCCTGAGCCCCTCCCCCATTCCTCCTGCTCTGAATCCTTTGTCTTCTTCTTGCCTCACCATCTCTCGTGACTCAGCCTCCAGGCCTCCAGAGATTGTCAGTCTTGAACCTTCCCAACATATCAGACAGACCCACCCTCTCAGTTCAGTAGCTGTAGCTCATCAAAGGAGTAGTTATCGTTAAAGGAGGGGGATATTAAATCTTGGGGGCCTAAGTTCTGGGTGGGTTTTTTGTTAGTGTTATTGTTTTGCCTCTTTAGGGCCATACCCAGGGCATATGGAGGGTCCCAGGCTAGAGGTGGAGTTGGACTTGCAGCTGCCAGCCTACGCCACAGCCACAGCAATGCCAGATCCAAGCCATGTCAGTCACCTGCACCACAGCTCACGGCAACACTGGATCCTTAACCCACTGAGCAAGGCCAGGGATCCAACTCACATCCTCATGGATATCAGATGGATTCATAATGACTGAGCCACCATAGGAACTCCGTAAGTCCTATTTTTAAAATCCCCACCTCCGTTGATCCAGACAAACTTCTCTCTCCCCTGCCCTCTGGCCTCCCTCCCACCTCTCTGATCTCTGGGAGGATGCCTGTTTACACAAAGATGGAAGAAGGCCTGGAAGAAGCCTCCTGTTTGCCAGGAAGGCTGACCACCCACCTGGAAAGCTGGCTTTTCTCTGCCGGACCCTGCAAAGGAGCACAAATTCTGGACTAGAAGGCATGGCGAAGCGAGCGAGCGTGGTAACTTTCAAAAGGGCCTCGAGTTTCATTTAACCTCTGTTTGACCTTTTTTAGAAGATACCTAGTATGTAAAATAACTTTTAAAATCTTCTCTTTGGAAACTTTCTTACAGGTGGTGGTGGTTTTCAGACCTACCCAGATGGAAAGCATGTTTATTCCTATAAATCCATCACCTTCCTAGTGGGATCCTGCCCAACTCTTCATTTTCTGGGCTGGCCTTTCTCCTAAGCATTTTATCTCCCACTGCCTAGGAGATCCTTCCACTTGGGTCCAATAGTAAATTAAAGCTCAAAATGCCTAGTTTAGGATTTTTATGGCTTGCTTCCCCAAATCAGGGCCACATGGCTTCCTTGTTTCTATTAATGAACTACTAGTAGAGGCTCAAAAAATATTTTGTAGTAAATAAAGGAAGAATAGACTGATGGTTTTCGCAGGTCCCTGAGTCCACCAGCATCTCAGGGCTGGGACAGAGAAGGAGTTGTGGTATAGCTGGGCTCCTCCACACTGCTGGGATCCTGATGCCTGGTGGACAAAGCACTGGCCAGTGGGAGGCGGGGGTGCAATCCTCGTGCTGACTTTTGTTAGTCCTATGACTCAGTAGGAAAGCTGCCATTGAGATTCAAGGAGTAGATAGACAAGAAAAGGAGTGTTAGACAAGAAAAAGAACAGAAAAGGATATAGATTTGCTAACACAATAAAAAAAGACCTTCGAAATATTCAAATAAAGACGCATAGGTTGTTATTACTATTAAATTAACCTGAGTTCATGGCGTAAAAATGTACAGAGTGGCGACGGGGTTCAGGATGTACTATCCCCAATTACAGCACCTTGGCATATTGAATATCTTAAGCTGAAAAAACGCGAGAAAATGGCAGAAGCGGGAAGGTCACCTTGACACCCCCCCATCCCCCAATTCTTACCTGAAAGAGATCAGCCCAGAGCCTGGGAACCTCCATATGCTGCAGGTGCAGCCCTAAAAGTACAAAAGAAAAGATAAGAAAAAAACAGGGAATTGGGGGCTGAGAAGTCTGTACAAACCTTGTTAAACTAATTCTTATCTTCCTGTTTACTTCTTTACCATTTACTACCCTAGCCCAACACTTTGGTCTTGACAATACTTGACAAGAAGGTGTAAAAGCTTCCTGTTCTGGGCACTTGTTCAGATCTTCATTCTCTTATAAAGCCTCCCATGCATGTACGTGTAAAAAATGCAATATCATTTGTATAATTTGTTCTTGATAATTTGTGTTTGTCAGCTTAATTCTCACACCCAGCCCTGGACCCTATGAGAGTGAAAGACAGTTTTACCCTTTGCAGTCAGGTGAGGGAAATAGGAGTTCCACAGCAGGGTTCTTCAGGGCTTCTTGTTCCCTTAATTACCTGTCTGTAAGGTGAGCTGAAATAATAACCTGAATAAATGTTCCAGTGTTATTAGTTCATTCATTCGGGAAACATTTCTGACTACTATGCCCAAGGCACATCTTAAGTAAGTAATAAAGTAATAAAGTAAGTAATAAAGTAAGTAAAACAAGGACCCCCCCCCTTCCAGTGAGGGAACCACCGAATCCACCCTCTTCCAAATTAACCAAAAAACCTCCATAGACACAAAATGTCAGGTGAATACAACAAGGTAAGAATTAAAGGGAGTCCCTGGATGTGAAGAGGGAGCTGATCTTTTATATAATATAGTTCATGCGGGCCTAGAGAGGTGACACAGAGCAGAGACCTGGGAGAAATGAAGATTGACTTCAAATCAGCATTCTACAGCTCGCATGCCCTGGTTCGGGATGGTTCAGATTTGGCTACTGTGCCAGGGGAGGGGTTCTCAAAGGTGGTGTGGTTGGACTCCATCAAAGTCGACTGAAGGACCGCTGGGCCCCCACTGAACACACCATCTTGTTTTCCTGCTCCCAGCTGGTGAGGAAGTAACCAAGGGGGACCCTCATACTAGGGTGAACCCAGGTCCTCTTATCCCCTTCTGTACCCTCTTCAGATAGACCAAGAGCACATCAGTGATGCAGGAAGGTTCCAGAAAAAGACTAGGGCCAGAGGTGGAGTAGTGTAGCACTGCTGTGATTGGCAGGAGCATCTCCACCGTCTTGGCCTGGCTTGGTACTGCCAACACCATCACCTACCAGTGCTCCTCCAAGCAAACTAAATGAGAGAAGGAAACTTTGGTCAACCACTTAGGGGAATCCTATCAACGGTTCAGAAGCAAGAAAGTAGGATCTGATGGGTTTAAGATGTCCTCCAGCAGAATTGTCTCTTAACACTTAGGAATTGTTTCCGATCCCCCTGAATATCCATTCTCCCTGCCCCCATTTGACTTGCCAGGGCCCATGGTTACAGTCAAAGGGAGGTTTTATATTTTAAGTTTAATTGCATGTGGTATTTAGCCTTTCCTTTCTTTCTCTTATTAATTCTTCACTTCTTCCTTTAGTTTTCTTTCTTTCCTTTTTTTTTTTTTTGCGTTTACTCTGACTCATAAAGAATAAATCAATTCTCTGAATCTCTGAGTCAACTCTTTTTGTAAACTCAAATCTGAAAGTGGAAACATGGGTAATTAAGCAGGAGATAGGGAGGAAGAAAAGTCAGACTAATAGAAGAAAAGGCCACAAATGGAACAGTAATTGATACTTCGATGATGCTCTCCATTATCCCAACTCCTCCAGGAACCCCCAGCCTCAAGCTCCTGCAATAGTGAGTTCAGCAGTTCTTTCTATTATGCCTGGGTTTTAGAAAATATTTAACAAATTTGTTTAACTTAATGTGGTATCAGATCTTAAAACCAGTCATACAAATTTTGCTCTGTTCTGAAGGTGTTTAATAGTAAAAGGCAACTGAGTATTGGGGGTTTCTCCTATCTCAGTCAGTGGCTTTTATAGAACCAGGGAGTTATCTTGAATGTCTTTATCCCAATCCCCATATCCAATAAGTTATCAGGAACTGCTTCCTTTTCCTGTGTCAATGTTGAGCTGTCTATGGAGTAGTTAAACACAGATATTAGAGGAAAAGAAGCATGTATTTCTGTGTGTTAAGATTACATAATAAGCAGATGCCACACAAGAAGAAAGAAGTAGTTACATTGCTTAGCATGCATTTAAACAGGACATGTTAATTGCTTGAGATTTTCATAGAAATATATTTTTATTTCATTTGGTGAGGCTGACTGGTTTATAAAAGTGATCCAAAGGTATGCATGAGTGCTTTTTATGTCTTTTTCCTGAGGTTTTGTGTATCTCTATTCATTGATAATAGCAGAGAGGGGAAATGGCTGGCACATTTTATCATTTTATCATTATGCAAATAAATAAATCAGCTCTTCAACAACTTTAAGATAAATTGCTAATTTCCACTGAAAAAGAAAAGGCAGAAATCCCTTATAGAATGACCTTGGTCCCAAGCTGTTTTGCAAAAGCAAGTCTTTTCTTTAGTTCATTTCTAGAACTTACACTTCTTCTGGTAAGCCTTGCAAAAGGCAGCATTTACATACATGTGCACAGAGACAGATTGATCAGTAAAGTCATGGTAAAATACCAACAGGCTTTCTTCCTATTATTAGTGCTAAATTTGGGGAGATTATGGAGAATTTCTCCATATAATTTTTTAGGCAGCTGTGAATTCTAGAACAGCTTCCTGAAGATCATGGGACCTCTTCTGTTGCCAAAGCCTGTGGCATTTCCTCATCTCGGTACTCTCTCCTTACAGGCTCGGAATTGTGCCTCTCAGTGCGGTGTTTCTAGGTTGCTACTGTGACTCTTCCAAAATTCCCTATGGTGGGTCTGAAGGATAGTTTCTAGGTGTTATGGAAAAATAAGATAGAGGAACAGCAGTAGAGCCAGTATTTACCAAATTCCAGTGAAGGAGTGCAACTCTCAACAACTAAATGGTGAACCTACTCATCACTCAACTGAAAAACTCAGAAAGTAACTCCTTCTATTACTGCCTTGGGCCAGTGTGCATTTTAACGAATAGCCCCCAATATATCTGCAACATCTTACCAATAAAACCTTTCAACCTGCATCCTCAAACTTCTGAGAAAATTTGGCCAGTAATCTAAAAGCCTCCCTCTTCACACACAAGGACAACGACCTTGGCTGAACCAAGAGGACATGAATTCCATCACTGCCTCCTACGTCAGACACTCCAGGCTCTTGTCCAGGAAAATTCAGGGCAATAACTCCTTAAGTTACAAAAACACCTTCTCATGCACAGCATTGCCACAATGCCTCCAAAACTTTTAAAGACAAAGTACAGAGATAAAAGAGTGATGTAGACAAAGCAGACTGGGCTAACTAGGTCGGCATTTAGGATCCTGTTAGAGATTTTTCTAGGCCATAGACAGCTGGCCTAAAGGCTCTAGCTGTCCCACAGCCTCAAGGAATCAATATCTAAGAAACACCTGTTTGGAAACTCCATTCAAGTGGCCTCCCCCTAACTCTCACCTTAAGCGGAGTGTCTAAACCCACTGTAGAGAAAGAGCAGATAGGAAATCCCAAGAATCCCACAAGCCTTACAGATTGGACTCAAATCAAAATCTTCCTGAAGCATTTTCTCCTGTTTAATACAAACTCCTCTAAAAGGAGCAGCACATTAAGTTATTATCAGTAATTTCCATGTCACAATTGTAGTTACTAACTTGTTCTAAAGCTAGTGGCCTCTGGCGGAGGTAAGGGGCGGGGGCATTAAATGACTTCAGGAACCCCTGACATCTCTGTACCACAGATACTGTCTAAAAGCTGCTTTTCAATATCACACTGGAAATCCTAGCTAACACAGTAAGACAAGATGAGGAAATAAAAGACACACAAATTAAGAAGGACAAAAGAAAACTGTCTTTGTTCACACATGACAATCATCTATGTAGAAAATCCAAAAGAACTGACCAAATTAAAAAACAAAGCAGAACAACTAATGGAACTAATAAGTGATTAATAAGTGATTATAGCAAGTTTGAAGGATAAAGGATTAATATACAAAAGTCGATTGCTTTCCTACATACTAGCAATGAACAAGTGGGAATTGAAATTAAAAAACACAACACCATTTACATTAGCACCCCCAAAACATGAAATGCTTAGATATAAATCTAACAAAATATGTCTAAGATCTATGAGAAGAAACCACAAAACTCTGATGGATGAAATTAAGGTAAATGGAGAGATAATCCATGTCTCTGAGGAGGAAGACTCAATATTATCAAGATATCAGTTCTTCCCAACTCAATCTATAAATTCAATGCAATTACAATCAAAGCCTGGCACATTATTTGGGGGATACTGACAAACTTATTCTAAAGCTTACTTGGAGAGGTAAAACACCCAGAATAGCCAACATGATATTGCAGGAGAAGAAAAAGTTGGAGAACTGATACCACCCGCCTTAAGAACTTATTATAAAGCTATAGTCATCAAGACAGTATAGTATTGGTGAAAGAATAGATACTTCAATGGAACAGAATAGAGAATCCAGAAATAGATCAACATATAGTCAACCCAACTTTGACAAAGGAGCAAAGACAATACAATGGAGAGAAGAGAGTCTTCTCAACAAATTGCATTGGAACAGGTGGACACCCAAATACCAAAAAAAAAAAAAAAAAAAAAAATCTAGACACATATCTTACACCCTCACAAAAATTAACTCAAAATGGATCACAGACCTAAATGCAATACACAAAACTGTAAAACTCCTGGAAGGTAACATAGGAGAAAATCTACATGACCTTGGATTTGAACATGACTCTCAGATACAACAACAAAGTCATGATCCATGATAGAAAGAATTGATAAACTGGACTTCATTAAAATTAAATATATGTAATACTATTGAATATTAATATTAATAATATTCAATTTTAGATTATAGCATTATTGAATTCACCATGGCTTTTCATCATTCTTAATTTTCTCAATGAACATGCAAGAAAAAGCAGCTGCTTCTGTGTGTGTGGATTGTGGGCCGGGCTTGAAGGATGTTAAAGATGAATGTTTGTGTTCCACCCACCCACTCCCCAGCTCACATGTTAAAGCCCTATCTTCTTTTAATTTTTTGTCTTTGTAGGGCCGCACCTGAGGCATATGGAAGTTCCCAGGCTAGGGGTCGAAATGGAGCTGTAGCCGCCAGCCTGTGCCACAGCCCCAGCACCGTGGGATCCAAGCCATGTCTGTGACCTACACCACAGCTCAGGGCAATGCCAGATCCTTAACCCACAGAGTGAAGCCAGGGATCGAACCCTCATCCACACAGATCCTAGTTGGGTTCGTTAACCACTGAGCCACGACAGGATGTCTGTAAACCCTAACTTCTGATGAGATAACATTCTGAGGTGGGGCCTTTCAGAGATAATTAGGTTTAGAGTAGGTTACCAGGGTAGGACCCAGTGGGATTAGTGCCCTTATAGGAAGAGTAATGCCTCTCTCTCTATATATACAGGCATTCTCTGAAGAAAAATCATGTGAGCACACAGTAAGAAAGCAGCTGTCTCACTATTGCCCAAGCACATTAACACCCTGATCTTGGAATTCTAGCCTCCACAACTGTGAAAAAATAAATGCCTGTTGTTTAGGCCGCTCAGTCTATGGAATTGTGTTTGGTAGTCTGAGCTGACTAAGACAAGGAAGAAGGAAATCGATTAATGTTTTTATGTTTAAAAAGTGTTTCTGAAAAAAGAGGGATCGAGGAACATATTCAATGACACCACTGTGAACTGGAGATTGGCACCTGCCATCTGCCTCTACGTGGATTAAATCATGAGCCACTGCAGCGGCCAACCTGCAGCACCCTCTGAGCGGAGCTCGGGTGGAGACCAGGAGTGAGGCACTCTGTACTCGAGGAAAACTGGAAGAACAGGTCTTCGGAGAGTCAGATATTTTTAGCAGAAGATTTTTATAGGCCCAATTTCTTGCATCTCTTCATATCTAGAAAAAAACACTAAAATGCTTCATGGGGATGTCTGTTCCTCCTGACCCATAGCAACCTTCAGAAGACCCGGCAGGCAGCAAACTTTGTAAAATGTATACATGGTTGCACACACCTCCCCTTTACCTTCATCATTTATTTCTTTATTTCACCTTTATTTGGGGGGTCAGTATTTCAGAACTGTCTGAAATACTGCCTTCTGGGCTGTAGTTAAGTGGACAAAACAAAAAATGTGACGGTCATCTGTGAATGCAGTCACTCCCAAGGGTGGGCCAGTGAGCCCTGAGGGAACTCAGGAAGGCAAGAAAGAAGACTGGTCCCCTGCCGAGGTGCACAGCAAAGGAGTGATTCCAGCAAGCCCAGACCTTTATATCTTCCCATAGAAACCGGTTTTCTATAAACCTTTTGTTCCTATTACATTCCCTTTGTTGCAAAAACTCATACATCCTAGCTTCCCTCCTCACCTCCTCTGAGCGGTTTGTCAGGGCTATCCTGAGATGCTGTCTCCTGGGTTTAAGTCCTAATTTTGCCCCAAATAAAATTTAACTCTCAACTTTCAGGCTGTGCAGTTTTTTCAGTCAACACCAGAAAGATGAAATCAGCCAAACTCAGGATGTGGAAAATTCCAGCAGAAAAATGACTCCATTTTCTCAACAATCAAAAAATGGCAAAATAACTTAAAAAAGAAAAAAAAAGAGAGAGAACTCTTGTGAGTTTAAAGAGCTATCAAGCAAATGCAGTGTATGATCCTCGACTAGCGTCTGAAACAAATAGAAAAGTAAATTGTTGGGGTAACAGGGGAAATTTGAACACAATCTGGGCCCCAGATTTTGTTATGAAACTATTGATAATGGTTTTGGTGTTTAATTACGTTAAAAAATGGCAGCAGGACATGGAGATAAATGAAATCAGCTTGGCAAATATTAGCAGAGGGATTTGATTTTTTTTTCTCTTTACTTCTTTGTTCTGTGCCAAATCTTCCATTATAAAGATTTTTTTTAGCTGAAAACAAGTGATATTTATATTTTAGAAAGCTGGGGATCACTCTCATGGAAATGATCCAAATAAGCAATGCACATTATTTAGACAAAGAGCTAAGAACCTGTCTCCCATTTGTCAATGTGGTGTGATTCCACTGAAATAAAACCAAAATAAGGAGTCATGAAACATGGCCTCCCCTGTGAACCGGGCCACTTACTTTAACCTCCTTGGACCTTGGACAGCTTCTGCTCTGTGAAGACAGAATAGAAACTTCCCATTTATTTAAATTAAATAGGCATTTTAAAAGCCTGTGACATTAAATAAGATAATTCACATTAAAACAGTCTAAAATATGAAATGCTATAGGAATGAATGGGATTACTTTTGTAGTAGGTATTTTCCTCAACATCGTCATGATTATTCAAGTGTATTTCGTTATAGGAGAGTGAAGGTGAACAGACCAGGCTGTTCCTGTTGAGATAAGCCTGTGCAATGGGCCTGGGGGCTTGATAGAGAGGAGATAATGAAATAGATCAGAATGAGGTTGGAGTCTCCTTGCCTGGTTTGAGAGACTTAGATATGCTCAAGAAGCTGGGGCCTCTTCGGTTAAGACAGTTTATTGATTTATTTTTATTTTGTATTGCTTTTTTTATTAATATATAGTTGATTTACAATGTGCCAATTTCTTCTGTACAACAAAGTGACCCAGTCGTACATATATATATGTAAATATATATATATATATATATATATATATATATATATATATGTACACACACACACACACATTGTTGGAGGTTTTGTATTTATTTGTTTATTTATTTTGGTCTTTTTAGGGTCACACCCATGGCATATGGAAGTTCTCAGGCTAGGGGTCAAATCGGACCTTTAGCTGACGGCCTACACCACAGCCACAGCAATGCCAGATCTGAGCTGCATCTGCGGATTACACCGCAGTTCACTGCAAGCCAGATCCTTAACCCACTGAGCGAGGCCAGGGATCAAACTTCCATCCTCCTCATGGATGCTAGTCAGGTTCAGCTCTTCCACAACAGGAACTCCCTGTACATATACACTGTTTTTCTCAAGTTATCTTCCCTCATGGTCTGTCTCAAGAGATTGGATATAGTTCCCTGTGCTGTACAGTGCGAGGACTTCATGGCTTATCCATTATAAATGTAATGGTTTGCACCTACGAAGCCCATACTAAGTGAAGTAAGACAGGTTTTTATTCATTCATTCATTCATTCATTCACTTATCCAACAAACACCTATTAGGTACTCGCTACTGCACGCCAGACACTCCGCTGGATACTGAGGAAGAAAAAGGGCTCAAAGTTGAGTGGGCGGGACAGACATTTAAGAAGATGATTGTAACAGAAGGTAGTATTATGGGAATATGGAATGGAGACATCCAACCCAGCCTCGGAGTGGGAAGGAGAAATATTAGACAGGATTCTTTCATTTCCACCAGAAAGAATATTCCAACAGGGACATAGCATGACCAAAGACAGGGAAGATGTGCTTTAGGAAACCACAAAGGGGCAGTGGTGGAATTTTTTTTTTCTTTTTTTTTTTTTTGGCGAGAGCCAGGAAGATCTGAAGTCGAAGGCAAACTGTCAGAGATTGAACATGATGGTAGAGGCCAGAAGCCAGACATGGGAAGTGAGATCTGAAGCCAGGCAATCTGTGGACCCAGTGACTAGACTACGATGGCAATTAGGAGACTCCTGGGGGATGGAAGTGGTAGGGAGGGAGCTGCTGGGCTTTTCCCTGCATTCTGGCTCAGTTTTACTCAAGGGGTCCCAAGGGTGGCACATGAGACCTTAGGCTGAGCAAGTTGAAGGCTCCGATCAGGTATAAGCAAGCCACTGGGCTGAGGGTGGCATAAACGAAGCAAACTTTGAGATGCCACAGAGGAGTGTGCACTTCTGAATGCCCGTTATAAATTAGGGCCTCCCAGATGATCAAACAGAAGTACCCCTTCCAGCTCAGTTAAGAAAAATAGTAATTAAAAAGAAAATAATAATAAAGTTCAGATGCCTCTCTGCTGCCTCTTCAAGTCAAAACTCCATGTGTTCTTTGACTTGGGGGTGGTGAGTGAAGACACCCTCTTTCTACGCAGCTGCAGAGCAAAAGGCATCCTTTGACATTTGGTCTGGCAGATGGGCCCATGGAGACACCGCCACCTTCATCTGCCAGCTCCTGTCTGACTCCCACAGCACTTCTGCTGCTTCCTTACTAGAAGGTGAACTTCAGTGTTGCTGCCCTCCCAGTAAAGGAGATGAATTACATTATGTGGATACAGAAGCTTTTCCCATCTCTTTCCATGGAGCTGGGGTCAGGCCATCACTTGCAAAGCTGAGACGCAAGGGAACGATGTGAAGTGTGTGCTTCTCAAACCAGAATCCCAGGATATCTAGGTGTGGGGCTGTCCTCGGATGTAGTCTCTGTATCCTCCCAAATCTCTACATAATTTTTTAAATTTTGTATTTTTGTGTTAACCAGAACCTTAAGAATAACAAAATCATGTTCTGGAGTCATCCTCTCAGCGGCATAATGGGATTCTGTGCTTCTGTTCACCCTGGAGCCAGCAGAAGGCCACACTGTTTCAAGGCAGGCTGTGTGAACAGTTTTCCAAATAGTTTAAATCAAAACAATGGTTATAAGGACAGAGTAATCACAACTCTTTGCTGACAAAAGAACATTTAATGTGTCTTTAATTTATCTACACTGAATAAAAATAAAATCTCGAATATTAATCTTTTCTTCAAGTAAGTGGGATACCTTTAAAGATATATATATTTTGTTTGGTTGGATGGTTGGTTGGTTGGTTTTTTTGGTTGCTCCCACAGCATGTGGAAGCCCCTAAGCCAGGGATCAAACTCATGCCACAGCAGTGGCAACACTGGATGCTTAACCACTGGGCCACTAGGGAACACCCTTAAAGAATTTCTAAATGATACCTCACTGGAACTGGCATTTGAGATTGACATGCTGACCATTTTGATCACAAACACAGCCCTGAGTCTACCAAATTATTTGGACCAATATACGTCAATGCATTTTTTTCATTATTATTATCACTGAACTCAAAATAAAGAAATAAGATGAAAATGAACATGAGGCTGCAAATTTCTCCTCTTAGCCAACAAGTTGCCTTCAGGAAGCCCATCATCCTCAGTGTGGGATCGTGGTTCTGTGGACAGGCTCTGGAGGTAGCCCCCACAGGACAAATCCCGGCTCTGCCATTGCCCTGCCATGTGTCCCCTCTAAATTTGCCCCTTCCCCTGTAAAATGGGAATAGCAATGATAATACCTATTGTTTCAAGAACTAAATGAGGAGTTCCCATCGTGGCTCAGTGGTTAATGAATCTGACTAGGAACCATGAAGTTGTGGGTTCAATCCCTGGCCTTGCTCAGTGGGTTAAGGATCCAGGGTTGCTGTGAGCTGTGGTATAGGTGGCAGATGAGGCTCAGATCCTGCACTGCTGTGGCTCTGGCACAGGCCGGCAGCTACAGCTCTGATTAGACCCCTAGCCTGGGAACCTCCATATGCCACGGGAGTGGCCCTAGAAAAGACAAAAAGACAAAAAAAAAAAAAAAGAACTAAATGAGTGAGTAAATAATTGTGAAGTTATTAGAACAGTGCCTGGCACATAGAGATTTAAAAAAAAAAACATCAGTCATGAAATCGTAATGACCTTAGTAATCTATGGGTAATTTCATCCAACCAAGATGGGGGCAATGGAATGGTTTCTCATCACTACCCTTCCCGAGCCTTAACTGGCTTCAGAGCTACACAGCCTGGAGAGAGGGCCTTCGTGGACAAAGTGGCTTATATACACTTCAGGAGTAGTTTCCCACTGAGATCCTTGGAACCCCAGGGTACCCTGAGTTCCTTGACATGTTTTGGGTTTCATAAATGTTCTGACTTAAATTTATAATATGATTTTTTTAAACTCTAATAAGACTCAGCACAATTATTTTTTCTTTTCTTTTCAGGGCCACTCTTGCAGCATGTGGAAGTTCCCAGGCTAGGGATAGAATCGGAGCTGCAGCGGCCAGCCTACACCACAGCCACAGCAACTCAGGATCCAAACTGCACTTGCGACCTATACCACAGCTCACGGCAATGCCAAATCCTTAACCAACTGAGCAAGGCCAGGGATAGACCCGTCATCCTGCTCATGGATACTAGTCTGGTTCAGATATAACCCGCAGAGCCGCAACGAACTCCCAAGACTCAACACAATCTTGAATACGTTCTGTGCTAACTTTGATACCGATACCAACCAATGGGTGAACTTCCTTCTGCCTTGTTGACTTGTTTTCGTGCAGACCTTGGAGAAAAACTTCTATTGACAGATTTGGGGATATAGTTGAACATCTTTTAAAAGAGCCATTTATCATGAGGTCTGTAGCTCTGCATTGATCTTTTAAAAATTCAAATATGCACAAGTAAAAATCAAAAAGTAAAAACAAAAATGTATATATAATCCAATACTCCATGAGAGACCAGGCAAGTTTGTTCATTCATTCATTCATTCATTCAGCAAACAATGATTTTATGCCTGCTAGGTGGTTGGTTCTTCATTGGGCTCTTTTATATAGCTTTGAACAAGGTTCAGACATATTTATTCAGCTTGTACTGAGTTATAATTAATATGCAATAACAAGTAAAATCGGAAAACTTTTCATCATGTGACTGTTATAAAATTGATAGGCTTAACATTTATTGCACGGGTGGAGTGTTTATTGAATGACTTTTATATTTATGATAAGGAAGTGAACTTTCTGTTAGTTGTTGGTGATTCAACTTTGAAACAAAAATGTCCTACAAATCCTCTTTAATGATATTGGATCAGTTTGATTGAAGAGAATCTTGATATTGCAAAGTAAGCTACTTGTCTGTTTGAATCAGGATTTTCATGATATTCTATATCCAAAACAGATTACAGAAATAAGTTGGATATTGAGAATTGTATAAGACTGCAAATGTTAGCCATTACCATGATTTCCAATTTTTATGTTCCTCAAAAGAGATTCACTACTCTTTGATTGATCTGTAATAATTTAGAAAATGTACAAGTATGAATTTATTAAATAAGTTTATACTTATAAAATGCTGCCTTTATATGTTTTGCATATTAGGATACTGAGTAAAATTTTGTCTGGAAAAAAATTATGCCACTAACATTTTAAAACTGCTGGTCTAAATAAGGCCCTACTGTATAGAACAGGGAACTATATCCAATCTCCTGAGATAGACCATAATATCTTAAAAATTTTAAAACAAAATAAGCCCTAAAAAGATAAGAGACAAAAAATAAAATAAAACTTTTATTTAATTTAAAAATTAAAATATTTCTATTAAAAAATAATATTTTTTTAGAATGTATAAATTTGCTGGTCTAAAGAATCCAGTAGGAGTTCTCCTGCAGCACAGCAGGTTAAGGATTCAGCATCATTGCGGCAACAGCTTAGGTTGCTGCTGTGGAGCAGGTTAAATCCCTGGCCCGGGAACTTCCACATGTCCTGGTGTGACCAAATAAAATAAAATAAAAGAAAAAGAATCCAGTGGACTGAGGGAGAGGTTTGATGAGTTTCACCCTCACAAAATGATAAAGAGAGCAGGGAACTATCAGGCCTCCCAGTAACTAACAGAGAGAAAGAGTCAGAAACAGGATAATTTCTTATGAGAATGCTATAAGTTTCCAGAGCTTTTTTATATCCTACAGTTCTTTTTTAATATCTCTCATCCCTGTATCCTTGCCCATTCTTAAGTATTGACAATAGAGCCCTTAAAGAATAAAAGCTCTGTAGTTCTATTCAAGGGACTGCAAAGAAGAAAGCACCTAGAAAACAGGTCCATCCCCATTCTGAAAGTATGGTCAGCCCTGAGAGCTCTGGTTTGGAAAGCTTTGCATGACTAATCCCAGCTCTACGGCCTCCCCTGGGCTCTCAGTGTGTGGGGCCACCTTCTCCCTTTTCCCTGGTGAACTTTCTCTTTCTCCTCACTTATAGCCACTGTCCCAAACAGTCAGCATGCTCCCAAACTCCCTGCTCTACTCTAACCTACCCTACAGTGCACATAAAACTCAGCATTATGGTTAGAGAGGCAATCTACGTAGTGTTAAGAACATGTACTCTTGAGCCAGACTCACTAGGTTTGAATCCCAGTTCCATCACTCAGCAGCTGCATGAGCTTGGGTTGGGTTAATTAACTTCTCACACGTTTTGGTTTCTTCATCTATAAAACAAGATGAACATGTGAGAGTCAATTCTATGTGTCAAGGTGGCTGGGTCCCACGGTGCCTAGCTATTTGGTCAGATATCATCCTGAGTGTTTCTGTGAGTGTGTTTCTAGATGGGATTAGCATTTCCATTGGTAAGAGTGAGCAAGGCAGAGTGCCCTCCTTAATGTGGGCAGGTCTCCAATCAGTTGAAGGACTGAGCAGAACCAAAGGGCCGGTCCTCCCCTGAGTCAGAGAGAAGTCCTCCTGCCTCCCTGCCTTTGAATTGAGACAAGGTTTTTTCCTCCTTAGGACTCAAATTGAGACATTGATCCTTCCTGACTCTCAAGCTTGCTGACTTTTGGATTAGACCTTCCACTATCTGCTCTCCTGGTTCTCAGGTCTTTAAACTTGGACCTGAACCATACCATCTGTTCTGCTGTTACACTGCTGTGTCTCCAGCTCACCAACAGCAGATCTTGGGACTTGTCAGCTTCCCTTATCATGTGAGCCAATGAGTAAATCTGTTCTCTACTGGTTCTATTTCTCTGGAGAACCCTGAGAATGCCTATAATGACACCTTCCTCACAAGCCGCTTGAATGACCTGATAGATGGAGGGCTCTTAGAAAAGAAGGTGGCACATAGTAGGTACTCAGTAAGTGTTAACTGACTGAACACATAATAGCACCTCTCTTTTCTTCCGTAACAATGTAATGACAAAAGAAATATAAAAAACAAATCCATAGCAGGACCGGAAAGTCAAGAGAGGAGCCAACTAGTAGTCCACACCAGATGAATTTTCTGAAAAGTAAAAGGGAAAAGTATGACAACAAGGTCCACAAAATTAAGGCAGCCACTGTTCCAACAGGTGAAAAAGGAAAAAAAAAAAAAAGTGAATTTTCCATTAGTCCTCCAGGGACCCTTTAAAATCCTAGGCACTAGAGGATAACATAAGGGAAATTAATTAATCACAGGGTGATGGAGCAGCTGTTCTAATTTCCTACCTTCAGAACAACTTATTCCAGAATTTACCTCAGTTGAATGTGAAATACTAAACTCTCTAAAACGGGAGTTCTAACATTCAAGTTTTTAACTCTCCAGTCAATGTTAAGGCTGGAGGATCAGTTATCTGTCCCAGATAACTTAGTCATAGTGATATTTGGATAGTCTTGTCCCAGAAGGTAAGCTACATGCATAACCTAAATCCATGGTTCTCAAACATGGGCACATGTTGGAATCCTTGGTTGGAGTTTTGAAACTAACGAGGCCTGAGTTGAACCTCCTGAGGGTCTGATCTAATTGCTCTGGGGAGCAACCTCAGCATCATGATTTTTAAAAATCTCCCCAGGGCAATTCCAGTTGTAGGCAAGGCTGAGAACATCCTAAATAGAAGCCAACTCTCAGTAATCACTCCCAGTGACAAAACTAACAGAGATGAGGTATCTATTAGGTTGAACTATAAGAAATTTCCAACATTCAACCACTTTTAGTCTACAAACATGGCAATTTCAGAGTTCGTTGAACCCTGAAAATTGGAGAGAAGAGGATTTTGTTATGTAGTGAGAGATGGTTTAGCAATACTGTCACTTGCCATAGTGTGGACAATAAAAAATATACTCAATGTACTGGGTGATCTAACTGGAGATATTTACTGGCAAAGTGCCTATAATATTTATAGGAAATGTAAAAGGTGAAAGATATACTAAAGAAAGGACTACTAAACTTGGGAATTCATGGTTTTGAAAATTCTCAGCCTCTCTAGACAGCAAAAGATGCCAAAATTAAGAAATGGTTCCTGAGCAAAGGTCAAGTCCAAGGCATTGCTAGGAAAACTTCAAAAGATGAGCTGAGGATATGGGTATAATATTCTTTGTTAAAACCTCAGAAATATCAAAGATGCTACCTCAGTATAGTATTGCATTTTTTTTTTTTTTTTTTTTTTTTTTTTTTTTTTTTTTTTACTATTTAGAACCGTACCTGTGGCACATGGAAGGTCCCAGGCTAGGGGTCGAATCAGGGCTACAACTGCCCACCTACACCACAGCCACAGCAACACCAGATTTGAGCCACTTCTGTGACCTACACTGCAGCTCATAACAATGCAGGATCCTTAGCCCACTGAGTGAGGCCAGGAGTCAAACCTGCATCCTCACAAGTACTAGTTGGGTTCTTAACCCACTGATCCACAATGGGAACTCCCAGCATTGCATTTTTTAAAATACCCTTTAAACATTTCAAGGGTGTACCTAAGAGATCCTCCAAAATAAATATTAGTGCTTCTAGGCAGTTTAAGGGTGTTGTTCCTCAGCAAAATCCCAAGAGAGATTTTCTCAAAAAAAATTCGTGAAAGTAGCTTTTGTCCAGCAGAGTTGATCTCTGTGATTCCCAGGGTTTCCACAAAGCTTTCAGAGGAATTGTATTAATAAAAAACACTGCCAGCTGGTATGGGAAAAGACAGAAACAATACATAAAAAGTGAAAAGAGGTCTTCGGACCCTTAAAATTCTACAGAAATGAAGAAAGTTAAGAAAATCACTCAGGCACACACTCATGATATTTTCACGAAAAAGGAAGGATGCCTCAGAAGAAAAATCGGCAAGCCACAGAAAATAAGTTTTAGAATGAGTAGGACTAGATGATTGGATCAGGAAGATGTGGTATATATACACAATGGAATACTACTTGGCCATAAAAAAGAACAAGTAGGACTGAGTCCTAACCAAGGAACTTCAAAGCATTTGCTGGCTCTTTATATGAAGTTTAAGTACAGACACATTTGTGTAAAGCAAGAGAAATCAGAACAGTTGTTATGAATGGGATGGTAGCAACTGACTGTCTGGGAAGACAGAAGTCTCTTATATATCATATGACTGTGGGCATTTATCAAAGCCTATCAAATTGCACCCTAAAGGGCTCTTCACGTCACTATATGTACATTTTACCTGAGTTAATAAAACAGAGAAAGAAATAAAAAACTGAATATAGTGTGCTGAGCTAAGGCAAAAGTCAAATGAAAAACCTAATTCAAATGAAAATAATGAGGGAGCTAGAAGTGCAAAAAAGCAAAATAACTTTTAATAGAAGGAAGGAATTAATAAAGATAATTGAAAAACAATGAATTATTTAAGATAGACCTAATAAATTCTTTTTCCTTAAAAAAAAAAAAAACAGACTTTTGACATAATGGTCAAGAAAGAAAAGAAAATATAAAAGAGGATAAGTACATAACTGCAGATACTTAGGAAAATTTAAAGATCATAAAAGTATATTATATACCACACTTACTACTAAATTTGAAAGTCCAGATCAAATCATTATTTGCTAGGAAAATATATAGACTAACAAAAAAAATTTTTAATGCCTGTAAGCCTAGAAAGGTCAATAGACATGGAAGAAACAGAAAAATTTATTGAAAAGAAAAATCTTCCCTCTGAAAAAGTCACTAAAATTAGACAGATTTAAAGATTAATTCTACAGAATTCATCTTCAAAGACATACAGTTTCTTTGCTATCTGAACTCTTTAAAGGCTTTAAGAGATGTGTCACTTTCCAGTTCACTCCATAAAGCAGGTATATAATTATGAAGGTGGACATGCTAGAATAAAAAAGGGAAACCTTAAACTGTATATCAACATGAACTTTTGATAGAATTTTAACGAAATAATGAAATATTTAATTCATTACACACAGACACCATGCTAGTTGTGATTATGTTGGCTCTGTTTTGAAAACACAAAAAAAGGATAAAATTGGAAACCTAGTAATGCAAAGCATTGCATTAATAAAGATAAACACTTCATCTCATTCCAATAGATGGTAAAAGGCATTAATAGAATTTCACATCCAGGAGTTCCCACTGTGGCTCACTGGGTTAAAGATCTGTCCTTGCTGCAGCTATGGTATAGGTATCAGCTGCAGCTTGGATCCGACCCCTGGCCCAGGAACTTCCATGGGTGCGGCCAAAAAAAAATTCACATTCTTTTTTTGTATAAAAACCACTCTTAGAAAAGTGGAAATACATGCAAAATTCTTTCTTATTTGAAGAGTATCTACCATAAATCTACAACAAACTTCATACTTAACAGTGAAACATTTCAAAATTTCCCACTCAAGACAAGAACAATATAAGATTCTTATTAGTAATATCCTTACTCAATACTGTTCTTACATCCTTGCCAAAGCAGTACGATAAGAAAAGGTTTGAGTATAATTGTTGTTTAATCTAATACTAAATTTTAATTATCCAATGATAATGTGAGTCTTTATCTAGAAAATCTAAAGGAATTAACCAAAAAACTTTCATAGCTAGTAAAGAAGAAATCCAGTAAACTGACCAGATAACACATATAAGTAAAAGCTAAAGACCATTAATCAGAACACTTTTAACTTCCAGTCCCTGCCATACCTACATATTTATTTATATCCAAATTCAACTATACTTCTTTCCTTGCTAAACTTTAGAATATACTTCAAACAATTTTCCAAAATGGTTGTACTCCTCCCATCAGTATAAGGCAATTTCACTTCCTCTATGTTTGCCAGTATGCAGTATTATCAGTATGTTTCATTTTAGCATGTGTGCAGTGGTAGTTCATTGCGGTTTTAATTGGCAATACCCTCATGACGTATTAATGTTAAGCACCTATTCATTTTTACAGACCTATTTGGATAGTCTCTCTTGGAAAGGGCTTTTTCAAGGTATTTGTTCTTTTTTTATTGGGCTTTTTGTATTTTTCTTATTTATATGAGAGAGTTCTGTATATATACTGGATATGAGTTCTTTATTTGATGTAAGTATTGGAAATATTTTACTGCATTCTGTGGCCTGCAGAATAATAATGTTATCATTATTATTATAATATTAACTGTTAATAATGTTTTTGATAAAAAATACTTTTTTTTTTTTGTCTTTTTTTAGGGCCACACTTGTGACATATGGAGGTTCTCAGAGTAGAGCTCTAATCGGCCTACACCTCAGCCACAGCAATGTGGGATCTGAGCCGTGTCTGCGACCTACACCACAGCCCATGGCAACGCCAGATCCTTAACTCACTGAGCAAGGCCAGGGATCAAACCCAAAACCTCATACTTCCTAGTCGGATTCATTTCTGCTGCGCCACGATGGGAATTCCAAAAATACTTTTAATTTAGCTCAATTTATCATGATTTCTTTTATGTTTAGAGGTTTTGTGCCCTGTTTAGGAAATATTTGCCTACCTCAACATCATAAAGGTATTATCCCATATTGTCTACAAAAAACTTTATAGTTTTACCTATCATCTATCTGTGAGTGATTTTTGAAACAGATGCATAGGAAGTCCAAAATTAATTTCTGTATGGATACCCTTGGAGTTCTAGTTATGTCACAGAGGAAATGAATCCTACTAGTATCCATGAGGATGCGGGTTTGATCCCTGGCCGCACTCAGTAGGTTTGGGATCTGGCATTGCCCTGAGCTGTGGTGTAGGTCATAGAAACGGCTTGGATCCTACCTTGCTGTGGCTTTGGCACAGGCCAGCAGTTGCAGCTCTGATTCAACCCCTTGCCTGAGAATTTCCATAGGCCACAGGTGTGGCCCTAAAAAAGAAAAAAAAAAATGTATGGATACCCAACTGACCTGGCATCAATACTGAAAAGATTTATTTTTCTTATTCAAGTTCTTAACTATTCCCATCCAACCTAATGCATTCATTTTGACTTCTCTTCTTGCTTTTTCTCCTGAAAATGGTTTGATGAGCTCCCAAATTTCCTAAATGTCAAACATGATGCATTTTTTCCCACTTTGACCTTAATTTTTCTTCCACCATTTAACACTCTCAGCCTTTGGCTCCTTAAAACATCCCTCTCCCAGAGTTCCCATCGTGGCTCAGTGGTTAATGAATCCAACTAGGAGCCACGAGGTTGCGGGTTCGATCCCTGGCCTTTCTCGGTGGGTTAAGGATCCATCATTGCTGTGAGCTGTGGTGTAGGTCACAGACGCAGCTCAGATCCCACGTTCCCATGGCTATGGTATAGGCCGGCAGCTACAGCTCCAATTAGACCCCTAGCCTGGGAACCTCCATATGCCACAGGAGCGGCCCTAGAAATGGCAAAAAGACAAAAAACAAAAAACACCTCTCCTTGTCTTTTAGGACAACATTCTCTTCTGTTTTTTCTTGCTTTTTCCTTAGGATTCCTTTTCAGTTGCCCATTCTCATCACAGGAGCCCTTCTTCAGTCTTCATTTTGTTTCTCTTTTCAGGCTTTGTACTCCTCCTAGGTGATCTTGTCCAGAGCCATACCTTTAACCTCTTCTAGTCGTGGATAATTCCCAAATGTTATTCCCAACCCAGATTTCCAAGTATCAAGTGCAGACAAGGATAACTGAAACACATCCAGAACTGAATTTACTAATGTCATCAAAAAGAAGCCCAGTAAACTGACCAGATAAAACTGACATGCAGAAATTTGAAGATCAATAATCAGAATTCCATTAACTTCTGGAGTTCCCATGTGGTTCAGTGGTAACAAACCTAATGAGTATCCATGAGGATGCAGGTTCATCCCTAGCCCTGTTCAGTGGGTTAAGGATCTGGTGTTGCTGTGGCTGTGGTGTAGGCTAGGCAGCTGCAGCTCTGATTTGACCCCTAGCCAGGGAACTTTCATATGCTGCAAGTGCAGCCCTAAAAAAAAAAAAATCCACTAGCTTCCAGCCGCTACCATATCTATAAATTTTTAAAAATTCCCTACCACACCTTTATTCTTCTTATATCTCCTATATTTACTTAATTACCTTGGGCAGAAACTGTGAAACCTCCTTCAATTACTTCTTGCAGTTTATTAGTCACCAGGTTCAGATTGCTTGACTTACTAAGCATCTTTCCAAACCATCGCCTCCTCTCCAATCCCACCACTACTGCCCTATTTCAAGCCTTCATTGTTTCTCCCATGGTTTTATGACAGCATTTTGCCTGATCTCCCTGTATTTAGTCTAACATCATCAATTTCTGGACAAAAAATATCTCAGTTGGTAATTAACATTTCCTTCTTCCCACAGTAATTGCTTCTCCCAAGTAAGTAACACCAGAGCCACATTCAAAGTCATCATAAAACAAAACAGCCACCTGACAACTATGTACCTCAGGCAGTGCAGTGTAATGAGAGTTTGGATGCCGAAGCAAGGGGGCTTGAAGCACTGTTGGATGCCAAGAAGGCTGAAGCATTACTAGTAGCGCAGAAGATGCACTTGGGAAAGTTCCCAGGACTGGTATCTCTTTACTCTAGTTATCCTTTGCGTTGACAAACAATAATACCAGCCATTCCCAAGTAAATGCTCATTTCTTACTTACATTTGGGGACCCAGTGACATTCTGATTCAGTAGACCCTTGGCACCCAAGAAGCTGACATTATCACCTAGCATTTACCAGCAGCCCCAAAGATCTTTGATGTGTGGAGATGTGTAATTTTTGCAGAGGCACAAATCTCAACCACATACGCTATGAGGCTGCTATTTGTGAGTGAATCCCCAACATCCTGGGGTCAGTTGATTCATACATTTAGGAATGGAAACTGAAGTCCAAAGCTCAGAATTTGCAGCAAATGGTTTAAGGTAAGGGGGCTTGGGCATTTGTCATTCCGGAAGCAAAAAGAAGGGAGGAAGCTGAGATGGCAGCATTCCCCTTCGCAATAAACCCCAGGGAGGAGAGAATCTGGGCCTAGAGTGGCTGGTGGTGGAAATCTGAGCCCTTGGAAATTTGACAAAAACAAGAGACTAGGATAAACTGGTCTGAGCCTGAGATGGAGACCCAGAGCTGAGCTGAGCTGAGCTGAGCAAGGCCCATGTGCAGCTTACAACAAGAACGAAGCAAAAGAGACAAGCTAACATCCTTTCTTCCCCATCAGCATGAAGATTCATATTGCTTTTATTATCCTAAGTAGACATGACTTAGAGCATGTCGGCCAGGATGCAATAGCTGAAAGAGACTTGTATGTAAGAGACAAGCAGGAGTGACACAGAATCCTAGGGCTCCTTGCCCAGAAGGGCAATCCCTCAAAAAAATGAGTCTTATTTGGGCAAAGATGTCAGACTCCTAGTACCCATTTATATGACTTGTTTCTGCTCCATCCCGTACTCAGGGGTGTCTGGATAACTCTACCCAGTGAATAATAAGCCCATCTTATCTCCTTAGGGGATCCTGCACCTTTGGGGGATACATTATCCTGGAAATCAAATTAAATGCCCGTTCATATTGAGCTCATCTCGCTTGTCGCTGAGGGCTGCGTACAGCAGCTGAGTGGAGACGACGTTGCCAGGGCCAGGCCTTGGAAGGAAATGGGTTTAAGCATCTAGTTCAGTTTCAACACTTGGAAATCATCCATTTTGATGAAGAAATGAAATCAGCTGATCTTTTACTTTGCTCATTTGAAGGCGAGACATTTCTCTGCATCAGATAATGGGCTTGTGACCCCGAAGGACACTTGTTCTCTCTACTTCACCTTGGCAGCTGTAAGTTCTGAGCAGCAGACGTGACCATGAAGCAAAGGGGCTTCCTAACTGTGCACAGTCAAGGATGGAGGGTCTGAGCTAACAGCGAGGTCAGGGATACAGGGAACCCCAAATGGCAGTTAGTTTTAATTTTAATTTTAATTGGCCTTGGCCTACCCTAGATGACTTGCTGCACAATAAATTCATCCTTCTAATTATTAGCTTAATTAACCTAATTATTGGTTGGGCTAATATTTAAGTTAGTTGGTATTCTCTACATCGCTCACCATGCCTGAAGGCCCGTAACCAGACAGAACTAGGAGGACTGGGGCTGAGATGGCACCGTTAGTTAATTGAGAGTTGACAGGTGCTCTCGCTGGGGGCATCAGACACACTGTTGACCTGGTGTAAACTGGTTAAACAGGGTTCTGGGCCAGCCTGGCTCCCCAGACTCTTTGGTCATCCTTCAGACATGGTCTTCTCAATGGTGTGGACTTTACACACGGTTCTGAGACGGGGGATGTGGCCCCAAGTCTTGTGCTGGTACACAATTCCATGCCTTGATGCACCCACCTGGAGTGCCCTGCTCTCAGACTTCACTGGGCTCTCTCCTCCTCAAACTTTATGATTTAGCTCAATGATACCTCCTCCTGGCAGCCTTCTTAATGGGCTTCCTAATCATTGTTCATGTATCAACAGCATCTAGCAAATTGCCTTGTGGGGAAAGGCACTCAATAAATGTTTGATGAAGAAATGAATCAATTACCCTGTGCTTAGCACTTTTTACACTCTCCAGTGATCGCCTGGATTCTTATTTATAACTCCAAGTACGGTGAACCCCCTGAGGACAAGAAACTTCTTTTATTCGTTTGCATGTCCTCACTCCTAATAATTCATGGCACAGAAAAGGCACATAAAAAATAGGGGAAGAGCCCATCTTGGGAAGTTTTTTGTTTAGAGAGTATACTTAAATAAGCTAACTTTCTTTCTTTTTTCTTTTTTTTTTTTTCTTTGTCTTTTTAGGGTCATACCTGTGGCATATGGAAGTTCCCAGGCTAAGGGTCGAATCAGACCTGCAGCTGCCAGCCTACACCACAGCCACAGCAACACCAGATCCTTAACCCACTGAGCAAGGCCAGGGATCAAACCTGCATCCTCATAGATACTAGTTGGGTTCGTTTCCGCTGAGCCACAGTGGGAACTCCTAAATAAACTAACTTTCATGTAAAGGTTTCTGACTTATAAAATGCTTGTGAATGTCTTATTATTGCTTATGTTCATTGGGGTTAGGAGAGAGAAGCTGTAAATTAGATACTTATACCTTTCCCATCATGCAGATGAGGAAACTATTGCTCATGAGGTTACATGGCTTACACGTGACCACACGGCTTGTAGATGAGCAAAGACTCAAGCCTGTCTACACTCAGTTATTTTCTAATCAGCAGGAAAAATTTGTTTCCATCTCTTACCTACAGGTCCTGTCTCCCAGGAGTACCCTCCTCTTAGCTGACTCTGAGCTAATGTTCATTTAGAAATTAGCTCACTGCAGTTTAAGGGTTAAGATAAAAATATGTACAGAGGTCTTTTCCTTTTAAGATGACACTCCTGAAAATTGATGTCTAGAAAAGAATGACCTTGAAGTGCAGGAAGTTCAGGAATTTGAAGTGCAGGAATTTCACACACACAAGGCCAGACCAGGAGGAGGTGGTGAATAACTCTAGGCAGTAACTTGAGTGACCCAAGTTAGTCATTTATAATGTATGCTATATAAAGTGACAATGTCAGTCATTTATTGCTGCATAACGAATCACTCCCAAACTTAGCAACTTAAAACAACAGGAAACAATAATTTTCACACACAATTTCTTGGTGTCAGGAATCTGGGAGTGGCTTGGCTGGATGGTTCTGGCTCAGAATGTCCTGGGAGGTTGCAATTGAGCTGTCAGCTGGAGCTGCAGTCATCTGAAGGCTTGACTGGGTCTGGAGGATGCACTTCCAAGATGACTCCCTCACATAGTGCTAATTGACGGTAGGAGGTCTCAGTTCATCTCCCTCTGAGCCTCCCTCTACCCGAGCTACTTGAGTGTCCTTGGGACACAGCCACTGCCAGCACTCAGGGTAAAGGGTTCAGGATTGAGCAAGGCAGAAACCACAACGTCTTTGCCAATCCAGTCTTGAGGGTCACGTTTGCTGCTTTCCCTAGTATCCAGTTGGTAGCAAGGCCAGTCTTATTCAATGCAGGAGGGTATGTAGGAAGGGAGGCTCACTGGGAACCATCCTGGAGGTGACTACCACAAATCTGTAGGTTACTATGTCCAGGATCTTTACTTTGTCTCTAGGTTTGCTTCATAGATGCCGCCACCATGAAATAAGTTCTGATTTTTATGTATTTTATTTTATTTTTTAAAAATAATGTCATTTTATTTTATTTTATTTTAGATTTCTAGGGCCACACCCAAGGCACATGAAGTTTTCCAGCCTAGGGGTCTAATAGGAGCTACAGCTGGCAGCCTATACCACAGCCACAGCAACATGGGATCCAAGCCACATCTGCGACCTACACCACAGCTCACAGCAACACCGGATCCTTAACCCACTGAGCCAAAGATCGAACCAGCAACCTCATAGTTACTAGTTGGATTTGTTTCTGTTGCACCACAACGGGAACTCCTGATTTTTACGTATTTTAAACAAGCAGACCTTTAGTAAGATATTAAATCAAAGAAAGCCAAAAATACAAAGTTAGGTCTTCTACCTTGATGAAGACAAGGTGATCAAGATCACACAACTGGTTCTGGAAGAACTCAGAAGAGACAAAGAGGGCAGGAGAGATAGCTGGCCTGTACATTCCCCATGCCCCAAAATTAGACGTTCGACCTTCTCTCAACATACTCCTAAAGATACTTTGTTGAGACTAAAGGAAGAAGACGTTCACCGTTCAAACTTAGACTTGAGTTTGTCTGTAGTGTAGGATGATGGTGAATTCATATCTTTCTAGATTTTATGACTATTAAAATGTATTAGATTGCCTTTTTTCTGTAAAGAGCTCTAATTTATGAAACAAATATTTGAGATATTCTACAGTTTTTACAACTTTCATTTTTAATTGTTTATTTTAATATACAAGGAACCTCCAATGAAGTGCCCTTAGGTCTCTCATATTATCTGAGAGGCTCTGCTCTCAACACCCCCCATTCTTGTGCTTCCTTTTTGCAAAAACACAGGGGATTTTGAGTAAATGACCACTAAGGTCCTTCCAGGTCCACAAGCCCCTTAGGCCGCTACAAGCCACAGTTGTCGAAGCATATGTTAGTGCTCTGTGTGCCCTTGAATGCTCTTTGGTTAAAAAGGAAGAAGTAGGAAAGGACAAATTCTGACCATCACACTGGTTTTCTCTTTACAGGATAGTAAGCACAATAGTGAGGGCCGTAAAGTAGGAGAAAAACATGGGGATCATTTTTGCAGGGTTTTTTCCCTGATTTATAAAGTCACATTGAGATTGGCTATTGGTTTGAAATAACAAGTCCAGAATACTATGCAGGGAGTTCACCCCTCCTCTGTGGTCTGGCTCAGCCTGGGCCTCTGACAGCCCCGGGAAGCAGGGCTCTTTTCCTGCAGCAGACCTGCTCTGGAAGGGCTATATATAGATACCCTACCCTGGAAATTGGGCCACAGAAGGGCTGGCCATTTGTTTTTGCTTGCTTCTGTCCCCACTAGAATTTCTGCAAAGAATACTGATTATACACAGGATTAAGATGGCAGAATAGAAGGACTGGAGCGCAGCTTCTCTCCTAAAAACAACAAAATTCACAACTAAAGGCTGAGCATTCTTCAACCAAATGGACCAGAAACCTTAAAAAAGATATCCTACTCCAGAAGAAAAAGAGGAGGACACATCAAGAGGTAGGAGGGGTGATTTCATGATATAAACAACCACATACCTCCCGGGTAAGAAGCCCCACAGACTGGAAACTAACTGGTTCACAGAGACTCACCTACAGGAGTGAGAGGTCTGAACCCCACATCAAACTCTCACGTGTGGGGATTCTGCACTGGGAGAAGGAACCCCCAGAGCATCTGGCATTGAATGCCAGTGGGGCTTGTGCGCAGGAGCTCCATGAGACTGGGAGAAATGGAGACCCCATTCTTAAAAGGTGCACATAGACTTTCACATGCACTGGGTCCCAGGGCAAAGCAAAGTCTCCATAAAATCTGGGTCAAACCTGACTGCAGTTCTTGGAGGACATCATGGGAAAACAGGGTGAATGTGGCTTGTTGTGAGGGAAGGACATTGGAAGCAAACCTCTAGGGAATATTCAGCAGCAGTGCCTTTCTCTGGAGGTGGCCATTTGGAGAAAATCTGGCCCCTCCCCTCAGTCAGTGCTGAGAAGCTCCAGTGCAAACAACAATCCAGGTGGGATCACAGCCCAACCCCTCAGGAAACAGGCTACCTAAAGAGCCCTCAGTCACACAGCTGCTTCTAATCCTATCCAGAGACTAAGCCCCACCCACCAGAGGGATTAGAATCAGCTCCACCGACCAGTGGGCAGGCATAAGCCCCTCCCATCAGGAAGCCTACAGCAAGCCCCCATACCAATTTCAGCCACAAGGGGGGGCAGACACCAGAAGTAAGAGAGGCTACAACTCTATTATCTGCAAAAAGGTTACCACACTAAAAACCCATAAAAATGAAAAGACAGAGAACTATAACTCAGATGAGGGAGAAAGGAAAAGCCCCAGAAAATCAGCTAAGCAATGAGATTCTCAGCCTCCAGGAAAAAGACTTTAGATTGTTGATGCTGAAGATGATGCAAGACATTGGAAATAAACTGGAGGCAAAGATGGATAACTTACAGGAAACACTGAGCAAAGAGATACAAGACATAAAACTTAAACAAGAAGAGATGCAAAATACAATAACTGAAATAAAAAATTCACTAGAGGCAGCTAACAGTAGAATACAGGAGGGAGAAGAACGAATAAGTGAGGTGGAGGACAGATTAGTGGAAATCATGGATGTGGAACAGAAAAGAGAAAAAAGATTGAAAACAAATGAGAGTCTCAGAGAATTCTAGGACAACGTTAAACGCACCAACATCCGTATTATAGGGGTGCCAGAAGGAGAAGAGAGAGAAGGGGACAGAAAAAAATATTGCAAGAGATAATAGCCAAAAACTTCCCTAACATGGGAAAGGAACCCCTCACTCAAATCCAGGAAGCACAACGAGTACCATATAAAATAAACCCAAGGAGGAATACACTGAGACACATATTAATCAAACTGACCAAAATTAAAGACAAAGAGAAAATATTGAAAGCAGCTAGGAAAAAGAAACAAATAACATACAAGGGAACTGCAAAAAGGTTATCAGCAGATTTTTCAGCAGAAACTCTGCAGGCCAGAAGGGAGAGGCATGATATACTTAACGTGATGAAAGGGAAAAACCTCCAAACAAGATTACTTTACCCAGAAAGGCTCTCATTTAGATTTGAAGGAGAAATCAAAACGTTCACAGATAAGCAAAAGCTGAGAGAATTCAGCAACACTAAACCAGTCTTACAACAAATACTAAAGGAACTTCTATAGGCAGAAAATAAAAAGAGAAGAAGGAAGAAAAAGAGCAACAAAAACAAATCCAAAGCAATTAATAAAATAGCAATAAGAACATACATATGAATAATTACCTTACAAGTTAATGGACTAAACGCCCCAATCAAAAGACACAGACTGGCTGAATGGATACAAAAACAAGACCCATACATATGCTGTCTTCAAGAGACCCACTTCACTTCTAGGGACACATAGAAACTGAAAGTGAGAGGATGGAAGAAAATAATTCATGCAAATGGGGATCAAAAAAGAGCTGGAGTAGCAATATTCATATCAGACAAAATAGATTTTAAAATGAATATTTTAAGGGACAAGGAAGGTCATTACATAATGATCGAAGGATTAATCCAAGAAGAAGATATAACAATTTTAAATATCTATGCACCCAACATAGGTTCACCACAATATATAAGGCAACTGCTTACAACCTCAAAAGGACAAATCAACAATAACACAATAATAGTGGGGGACCTTAACACCCCACTTACAGCAATGGACAGATCAACCAGACAGAAAATCAATAAGGAAACACAGGCCCTGAATTATGCATTAAACCAGATGGACTTAATAGATATTTATAGGACATTCCATCCAAAAACAACAGAATACACATTCTTCTTAAGTGCACATGGAACATTCTCTAAGATTGATCACATCCTGAGCTATATATCCAACCTCAGTAACTTTAAAAAAATTGAAATCATATCAAGCATCTTTTCCAACAACAATGCTATATGATTGGAAGTCAACAACAAGAAAAAATCTGCAAAAAACACAAACACGTGGAGACTCAACAACATGCTACTAAACAACCAATGGATCACTGAAGAAATCAGAGAGGAAATTAAAAAATACCTAGAAGCAAATGACAACAAAGATATGACACTCTAAAACCTATGGGATACAGCAAAAGCCGTTCTAAGAGGAAAGTTTATAGCAATACAAGCCCACCTCAGGAAACAAGAAAAAGCACAAATCAACAAGCTAACTTTACATCTAAAGCAGCTCAAGAGAGAAGAATAGACAAGACCTAAAGTTCGTAGAAGGAAAGAAATCATAAAGATCAGAGCAGAAATCAATGAAATAGAAACAAAGAAAACCATAGAAAAGATTAATGAAACAAAAAGCTGGTTCTTTGAAAAGATCAACAAAATTGATAACCCTTAGCCACACTTCAATAAAATTAGAAATGAAAAAGGAGAAGTAACAACGGACATCACAGAAATACAAAGGATCATAAGAGACTACTATATGCAACTATACGCCAATTAAACGGAAAACCTAGAAGAAATGGACAAATTCTTAGAAAAATACGATCTTCCAAGACTAAACCAAGGTGAAATAGAAAAGATGAATGGACCAATCACAAGAACGGAAATTGAAACTGTGATTAAAAAACTTCCAACAAATAAAAGTCCAGGACCAGATGGCTTCACAGGCAAATTCTATCAAACACTTAGAAAAGAGCTAACACCTCTCCTTCTGAAACTATTTCAAAAAATTGCAGAGGAAGGGATACTCCCAAACTCATTCTATGAGGCCACCATCACCCTGGACCAAAACCAGACAAAGATACCACAAAAAAAGAAAACTACAGGCCAATTTCACTGATGAACATTGATGCAAAAATCCTCAACAAAATACTAGCAAGCCACATCCAACAATACATTAAAAGGATTGTACATCATGATCAAGTGGGATTTATCCCAGGGATGCAAGAGTTCTTCAATATCCACAAATCCATCAGTGTGATACACCACATGAACAAACTGAAGAATAAAAACCACATGATCCTCTCAATAGATGCAGAAAAAGCCTTTGACAAAATCCAACACCCACCCTTCAGAAAGTGGGCATAGAGGGAACCTACCTCAACATAATAAAGGCCATATATGACAAACCCACAGTGAACATCATTCTCAATGGTGAAAAGCTGAAAGAATTCCCGCTGAGATCAGGAACAAGACAAAGATGTCCACTCTCGCCACTACTCTTCCACATAGTTTTGGAAGTCCTAGCCACAGCAATCAGAGAAGTAAAAGAAATAAAAGGAGTCCAAATTGGAAAGGAAGAAGTAAAACTATCCCTATTTGCAGATGACATGATACTATACCTATAGAACCCTAAAGACTCTACCAGAAAACTGTTACAGCTCATCCACGAATTTGACAAAGTCGCATGATACGAAATTAATACACAGAAATCGACAGCATTTCTATATACTAACAATGAAAGAGCAGAAAGAGAAATTAGGGAAGCAATCTCGTTTACCATAGGATCCAAAAGAATAAAATACCTAGGAGTAAACCTACCTAAAGAGACAAAAAACCTGTACTCTGAAAACTCTAAGACACTGATGAAAGAAATCAAAGATGACACAAATAGATGGAAAGATATACCATGCTCGTGGATTGGAAGAGTTAATATTATCAAAATGACTATACTACCTAAGGCAATCTACAGATTCAATGCAATCCCTATCAAATCACCAAGGACATTTTTCACAGAACTTGAACAAAATATTTTGAAGTTTGTTTGGAAGCACTAAAGACCCAGAATAGCCAAAGAGATCCTGAAAAAGAAAAATGGAACTGGAGGAATCAGGCTCCCAGAGTTCAGACTATGCTACAAAGCAACAGTCATCAAAACCATGTGGTGCTGGCACAAAAACAGAAATATCGATCAGTGGAACAGGATAGAAAGCCCAGAATTAAACCCATGCAACTATAGCCAACTCACCTGTGACAAAGGAGGCAAGAATATACAGTGGAGAAAGGACAACTTGTTCAATAAGAGGTGCTGGGAAAACCGGACAGCCACATGGAAAAGAATGAAATTCGAACACTCCCTAACACCATACACAAAAATAAACTCCAAATGGACTAAAGACCTAGATATAAGACCAGACACTATAAAACTCTTAGAGGAAAACACAGGCCAAACACTCTCTGACATAAACGACAGCAACCTCTTCTCAGATCCACCTCTTAAGAGTAATGATGGTAAAAACAAAAATAAACAAATGGGACCAAATCAAACTTCAAAGTTTCTGCACAGCAAAGGAAACTCTAAACAAAACGAAAAGACAACCCACACAATGGGAGAAAATATTTGCCAATGAATCAACTGACAAGAGATTCATCTCCAAAATTTATAAACACCTTCTGCAGCTCCATACCAAAAAAACAAACAACCCCATCAAAAAATGGGCAGAAGATCTAAACAGACAATTCTCCAAAGAAGACATATGGATGGCCAAAAAACACATGAAAAAATGTTCAACATCACTCATTATTAGAGAAATTCAAATCAAAACCACGATGAGGTACCACCTTATACCAGCCAGAACGGCCATCATCCAAAAGTCTACAAACAATAAGTGCTAGAGAGGGTGTGGAGAAAAAGGAACCCTAGTACACTGTTGGTGGGATTGTAAATTGGTGCAACCACTGCGGAAAACAGTATGGAGATTCCTCAGAAAACTAAAAATAGAACTACCATTTGATCCAGCAATCCCACTCCTGGGCATCGATCCAGAGAAAACCACAACTCACAAAGACACATGTACTCTGATGTTCATTGCAGCACTATCTGCAATAGCCAAGACATGGAAACAACCTAAATGTCCATTGACAGAGGAGTGGATCCAGAAGATGTGGTACATATACACAATGGAATATTACTCAGCCATTAAAATGAATGAAATATCAGCATTTTTAGCATTCACTTAGTATGATCTAGAAATTATCATACTAAGTGAAGTCAGCCATTCAATGAGACACCAACATCAAATGCTTTCACTGACGTGGAATCTGAAAAAAGGACACAATGAACTTCTTTGCAGAACAGATGCTGACTCACAGACACTGAAAAACTTACGGTCTCCGAAAGAGACAGTTTAGGGGGATGTTCTTGGTTTATGGGATGGAAATCCTGTGAAATTGGATTGTTATGATCATTATATAACTACAGATGTGATAAATTCATTTGAGTAATAAAAAAAAGAGAAAAAAAAATAAAATCCAACTGCATTAAAAAATAAAAAATACTGATTATAGCTGTGGGCCAAGGACACAGGGCTGGGACAGTGTTGGGAGGCATGCAAGACAGCAATGATTTCCAGGGCCCATGGTGGTCAGGCTTCCAAGAGATGCTGCTGGTGCTCTGCTGAAAACCACTTTCTGGATGTGTGGAACTGACGAATAGACTTCCTTGCACTGGGGAAGGGGGTGTGGCCAGGAGGAAATCTCTATTCACCACTGGCTCTGAGCCACCTCCTGAGTTTAGGAAAGGCCAGTAGCTTTGACTTGGTTCTTTCAGGACCTTCCTCCTCCTTTCCAGTGATCCCTCACTGATCAAATGTCCCTGATCCCTAGCAAGGATGCTCGGCTGTCCTTATCCCCTGTCCTTATTCCCTGGCATTCAGTAAAATCCTCTTTCTGGGTGTCAGATACCCAGGAGGATACAAGCATCTCCCCCACACTTCCCATCATGTCTGACACCAGTCAGAACTGTAGAATCTAGCCCCCTAAGAACTTGCCATATCTCCCAGTAAGGTGCAGAGTATAAATTCAACCCCCCCCCCTTTTTTTTTTTTGCTTTTTAGGGCCCAAGGCATTTGGAGGTTCAGACTAGGGGTCCAATCGGAGCTACAGCTGCCAGCCCACACCACAGCCATAGCAACGCGGGATCTGAGCCACATCTGCAACTTATATCACAGCTCACGACAATGCCAGATCCTTAACCCACTGAGCAAGGCCAGGGATGGAACCCGCAACCTTGGATTCATTTTCACTGTGCCACGACAGGAACTCCTCAGTCCTTTTTTTTTTTTTTGTCTTTTCTAGGGCCACTCCTGCAGCATATGGAAGTTCCCAGGCTAGGGGTCTAATCGGAGCTGTAGCCGCCGGCCTACAGCTCATGGCAACGCCAGATCGTCATCCCACTGAGCAAGGCCAGGGATCGAACCGGCAGCCTCGTGGTTCCTAGTCGGATTCGTTAACCACTGCACCACGACGGGAACTCCTCAATCCTTCTTTTTAAATGCCATTGCCGAAGTATTTTGCCCTGGAGTGACTTGCCTCAAATCCTAGGGTGAGTCCATTCTGACCCCTGCTTTTCCTTCAGTCTTTCCTTTGGGAGGAGCATGCGTGTAAGAAGAGAGAACTACTTGGCTTACAGGGATGGAGAGCTTCCCTCATGGAACATCTATTGACACTGTGATCCCACCAGGACCAGCTAGAGGGATGGGGCTCAGTGGAGCTTTTTAATGTTCCTATGTGATTAGGAAAAAAATACAAATAAAACTTTGCTATTGTAGGACCCTACAAAGATATTATCTACAACCATGTGAAGAGCTATCACAAAGAAGAGGGATTAGGTCATTTACTAATCCCGAAGGGAGGACTAAAACCAGTGGGACAGGTTGGTGGGAGGCAGATTCCAGCCCAAAGAAGCATACCCTGCCTTAAGGGGTGGTGAGCTCCCCATCCCTGGAGGTGTTCAAAACAATCTGACCAGAATATTCAGAAAGAATATATATGTATAACTGAGTCACTTTGCTGTACAGCAGAAATTAACACAACATTGTAAATCAACTATAGTTCAGTACGTTAAAAAAAAATAAGTTAGAAAACAATCTGTCCAAAATATCAGATAAATTTCAAAAGGAAAAATAACATTGCAGGAGACTCAAAATCCAAGTGAGTTTTCTTTTTTAATGGAGTTGAAGAAAGAGACGGATGAGCATAGGAATGGAGGGAGTTAAGCAAAGAGATTTCTTACTGTATTTTCAGGGTTTCCAGTCTCTGTCCTCTGGTTCCTCCCAGACCACAGAAAGCATGGGGCTCCAGGAGGAATAAGACCGTGCCCCCACCCACCCACCCACTCAGGGCCATCAAGGGAGAAGGACTGAGGGGAGACTGGGGCCTCTTCAACTCTAAGCATCTGTGATTCTGTCAAGAAGAAAAAAACCACTCAGGAGATAAGGAAAATACTCCATATAATTCCCAGACTGAATATTTAATGAAATTGGGTTTTGATTTTTTTTAATAAGGCATCAGTGACTTTTTCTAAGCAACAAAGAGAGTGTTTTATGCAAATTTCCCCTCAGGGCTTTCATTAAGATGTTAACATCTTTCTTGTCATAATACCTACCTTATTACAATGAGTCATAGTACTTCTCCATTCTCTTGCTGAGACATCTTTGTAAGAGAAACTCTGGACTGAGAGCAGGGCTTAACTTAAATTTTTTTAAGTGAACGCTCCTTCATGAGAGTTCTGTGGTGAGGGTTAGGAGAGAAGATTTAAAAAAATAAAAGGAAAAGGAAAGAAAGACTTGTAGTGTAGTAAGACCAGCACATGGGCCTGGACACATTCTCAATGAAGAAAGCAGATTTGCTTGGGTTTTTTTTTTGTTTTTTTTTTTTTTGAATATAGTTGATTTACAGTGTTGTGTCAATTTCTCCTGTATAGCATATTGACCAGTCATACATATATACACATACATATATATACACATTCTTTTTCTCATACTGTTTTCTACCATGTTCTACCCCAAGAGATTGGATAGAGTTCCCTGTGCTGTACTGTAGGACTTCATTTCCTATCCATTCTAAATGACATAGTTTACATCTACCAACCCCAAACTCCCCATCCATCCCTTCTTCCTCCTCCCTCCCCCTTGACAACCACGAATCTGTTCTCTGTGTCTGCGGGTCTCTTTCTGTTCTGTAGATAGGATCATTGGTACCATATTTTAGATTCCACATGTAAGTAATACCATATGGTATTTGTCTTTCTCTTGCTGACATACTTCACTTAATGTGAGAATCTCTAGTTGCATCCATGTTGCTGCAAGTGAAATAATCTTCTCCTTCTTTATGGCTGTACTACTCAGCCATAAAAAAGGCCCTGCTCATTCTGATGGTTAAAGACTCAACTCCCACTAGACACCAAGCACTTACTTCTTGGGCTGGGAACATGTTCGAATCATTCTGCTTCTACCAGGGAGGAAACATTTAAGTCCCTTGAAGACACCTTCACCTCTTCATCCAGGTCTCAGCCCCCTCTCTGGCCCAGAAGTAAGTGAGTGTGTACAGTCACAAGTAGTATTTTTCCTCTGAAGGAACTCATTCCAGGGCCCTAGAATGAAAAAAAAGGTCAAGAGAAAATCAATGCCATGTAGAATGCCGTGGTTCTAGGGATGGGAGGCGTTTTGAATAGTAGGGTCCAAAAAATAGAGTGGGGGGGAGTTTCCACTGAGACGTGATCAGAGGATCTTGGGACAGAAACACAATGAATCCCTAGCTGAGGGCTCCTTCTGCCCTGCAGAGGTGGCACTGAGCCGGCAGGTCAGGTCGGGGCTCGGAGAGCAGCCTTCAAGGAGAACAGACATTCCTTTAGACCAGGAGTCGGCAAGGATTCTGCAAATGGACATATTAAACATTCCAGGCTTTGAGGGCCATACGGACTATATGGGCCCCAAATGAATGTGGTTGCCTTCACAATTAAGCTTTATTTATGGATACTGAAATTTGAATTTCATATTAATTTCATTAGTCACATACACCAAATCTTCTTTTTTCCCAACTGTTTAAAAATGTTTTAAAAAAAATTCTTAGCAGATTGAATAAAAAACAGGCAGAGGGCCTTAGTTCCTGAGCCCCTGTTGTAGACTGAACATCTTCATGCTGGAGTCTTTCTTGCCCTTGAGTGCAAGGCCCAGACAGGCTTCAGGAGCTCCCCAAACCCTGGGGGTGGCTGACTAGCCAGAACTGGGAGGTCTGCCTCCCAGCTCACACTTCTTCTGCAGCCTGACATCAAATGCAATATTCCTACGAGGAAACCTTGTCTAACGCTCAGAAGTGCTCCTGTTCTGCCTGTTGGAATGGGATGAAAGCACGAGGGAGGCGAGTGGAGAGGCCAAGGACCTTCCAGGAGACATTAGGCTCAGACAGAGAGCCCGGTTATAAAGAATGCTTCTAGGAACATTTTAAAGAGGGTTGGTATTGGGGAGGTCCTGTCGTGGCTCAGTGGAAATGAATCTGACTAGGAACCATGAGGTTGCAGGTTTGATCCCTGACCTCGCTCAGTGGGTTAAGGATCCGGTGTTGCTGTGAGCCGTGGTGTAGGTCGGCAGCTATAGCTTCGATTCAGCTCCTAGCCTGGGAACCTCCATATGCCACAAATAAGGCCCTTAAAAAAAAAAAAAAAAAGAGGGTTGGTGCTAAATATTCACTGGGAAAGAGGAGTTTGTGTGGAAGAGACGTGCAGTTAGAAGGGAATGTTATGGAGCCCCACCTTTTGGAAATGGCTTCCCTGGGAAAGAGGGTCACAGGAAAATAAACACCACAGACAGTTCCATGGTCATGGGGAGACTTGTATGTATGAAAGGGGGGCAGGCAGGGCTGTTATCCCATGTGGCCTAGATCATAATTGCCAAGGGGGAGTCAGGAGATCGGGATTCCTGCCGATAATGACTCTCCAGGCCTTTAGCTAAGACCTCCCCAGTCCCCAGCCCCCCCCCCCACCGGCCCCTTAACCCCCGCCAGGCAAGTGACTTAACTGTGCACTTTTGCTCTGGAGACCATACCTACTGCATACGAAGGACAGAGCACAGCAAAAATAAAGGGTCAGTGAAAGCTGGGTTTTGTGATCATCACAATCCTAACCACTTCTTAGTCTCTTCTGTCCATTTTCATAAATACATATAATTTCAAATTTGTTATGCTCAGTGGGTCTTACCTTCTGTACTTTGCTCTTAAAATTTTTGTACTACTCTTCCTGTGTGTCTGAATAACTTTCAATTTGTAGCCAGTTGTTTTCTAATATTTTTTGACCTGATAAGGTTCCGGTTGCTTAACGTCTCCCCAGTTTGTGAGAATTTTGGTCTCCACTGTTATAAGCAGGGCTGCCATAAAGAACAAAGCTTTCCAAATTATTTTCATTCTTTCCAAAATTTTTTTATTCTTATGTATCATAATTTACAGTAATTCCCATTTAATTCTGTGGGAGTATCTTCACGTTTATTTAATAGGATCAAATCTATAAGTTAACTTGGAGAATACTCTCATCTACTGCACTTGCCTTGTACTCAAAAGTAGATTTCTTTGGCGTTCCCATCATGGCTTAGCAGGTTAAGAACCTGATTAGTATCCATGAGGATGTGGGTTTGATACCTGGCCTCCATCAGTGGGTTAAGGATCCAGCATTGCCAAGAGCTGCAGTTCAGATTCAACCCCTAGTCCAGGAATTTCCATATGCCACAAATGTGGCCCTAAAACAAAAAATAAAAATAAAAAATAAAAAAAGAGTAGATTTCCTCCTTTCTGGTGGGAGTGTAGGAGTGTAGCTTTGTGACACTGTAATTAAGAACCCTATACACCTGCTTAGTTTCCTTTGCTTTTATTGGTTAGGTTGCAAGATCCCAGACACTTTAAATTCTATTTCCCTTCTTTTTATTTACTTGATACATCCTTTTGTCCTTTCTAGGTCTTTAAAGCTTTACGATGATATTTTCTGGTCATCTTTCTCTGGTAAGTACTTCTAAATGGGACTCGATGCAAAGTATGTTCTTTGTAAAATACTCCAGGACATTTTCTACTATTATGTCTTTATTTGCCATTTCCTTATTTGTTAGGCTTTCCTGATTTCTATTTTCCATGGAGTGTATCTTCTGCTACAGTACAGTTAGTCTATTACTTTTTTCATGCATTATAATTATCTATTTATTTAATCCTATGTTCTGTTTAATTTTCCAACTGACCCTACATCTCACATATTTGTCATTTTAGAGTCAACTCTGTCATTTTTTCATTTCTAGCAAAGTCTATCTTTATGGTATCTATTATGCAACTATAATCTCCACCTATTTGTATTTTTTTATTAAACCTTAAATTTTATTTTTCCCAAGCGTATTTTCTCTATTTCCTGAACCCTGGCTTGGTTCACTCATCATGTTTTTCCTAGACTTTTGCAACTGTTGTGGGTTTTTTTGTTCTTTGTTTGGTTTTTTGTTTGGTTTGTTGTTTTTTTGTTTTTCCAGCCAAGTCAGCAGCAGGTAGAAGTTCCCAAGCCAGAGAAAAAATCAAGCCACAGCAGTGACAACACCAAATCTTTAACTGCTAGGCCACTAAGGAACTCCTATTTTTTTTCTTCTCTGCAAAACTTGTACTAATAAATCTGGGTTACTTCAGGAGGAAGGGGGCACAGGGTCCTTTGAACAAAGTTGAAATGTGTCATTACCCACATGAGGAGAGGGCCAAGGGATGAAAGTCATAGGTGACCCAAGGAGGAGAAGGGTTGATGCTTGAAGAAGAGAAAACAAGAGGATGCTTCCAGCAGTAAACCAATGGGGCAGAGGGGAGACCCAGAGCATCTTCAGGTTGGGTGGGAGGAAAAGGAAAGAGCAGATTCATATGTCCTGTGTCTGTAGGCTTTAAATAGACCTGCAAGACAAACAGGAAAATAATTGGCTCCACAGAAAGAGGCAGAAATTGGAGAAGTTTCCAGAGGACTCATGAGCTGAATTAAGGGTGCTGTGTAAACATGAAAGCTTAATGGGAAGAGTTTAGTAAGAGGTCAGGATCGCACACTACTTTACAGCCAATTAAAAGTTACAAGTGGAGCCTAACTGCTGTTTGTATCTGAGTGGAGAAATCAGATAATGAGATTGGTGGTCGAGTTTTAGGAAAGAGGACAATGCTGCAGCTCTCAGATCTCACACAGGCTCCCTCCTCACCCACATGGAGGAGGGAATAGTTCCCAGCCACAAACAAGGTCCTGGTGGATTGTTTTCTGCATCCCAGGGAGTAGGAGGTAGGAGATATTGGGTGTGGAATCCAGAAATCCAGGATTTAGAAAGTGCAGTGTTTTACCAACGTGTTACCTGCGCTACCCAGATGACAAGTGCCCTCACCTAGTGACAGGTGGCTCCATCAGCCAGCTGCTGTTAAAATGTGACCCATCCACCATCTCAAGCCTGATGTTTGACGCTTGGCAAACGTTTGCATTCATATCCCTCTCCCAAGTAGATTTGGTTCCAGGAGGAGAATTCGCCATCCATCAGGAGCCTTCCATCTGCTGTGTGTTGGGTTGGGTTGGGTTGGGTTTTGTGACCTAACAGAGTAGAACTAACAACAGTGGGTAGCATCTGCTGGAGACAGATGTGGGTATAAGGTACACATCTTACCTTATGAGGAAGACGCTCTCCAAGGACACAGTGGGCAGCCCAGGAGGTGGGTGGTGGGAAGTCTGCAGACAGGGTTGGTAACAGTGTAGTCTGTTGGACGAGACCACCTTCCAGTCCCAAGGTTATGTAAGATTAGGTAACATGAGGCCACCTCCAGGTCTTCATCTGGAGGGAGAGGCAGCTGCTTGTAAGTGGTGAACAGAATCCTCGGGGAGGGGGGTGATCAGGGGTTGCAGTTACATCTAGGTTCTGCCAGCTCTTACAGGCTGCAGGACCTAAAATAGACCCTCAAACTTTCTCTAGGCTGTAGGATAATAGGTTTAAGCCAAAATTTCTTTCCCTCCATTCCTACCTCCTCAGCCTCAGTGGGACCCTGGTCATTTCTCAGCCAGACTATTACAAGTGTTTCTCATGAGGTCTCTGGTCTAATGAGGGTCTCCTTCAATGTCCCACTCCCAAATCCTCCCCCACCTGGCCTCCAGAGTGATCTTTCTGAAATGCAAATTGGATCGCATCCCTCCCCTGCTTAAAATCTTTCAGAGGCTCCCTAGTGCCTTCATAATAAAGGTCAACTTTGTGAGTATGACCCACCAGACTCCCCAGCCAGCAGGCTGTAAGGACCATACGCAGCTCATTCCAGCATCCCCAGGACCTAGCAGCGTCCTACCTGGTGGCTAAACAAGCTCCACCTGGATTAGTTGAGTGAACGGATAAACAAATTTCCTGCCAGCCCTGTTATTACCCCCCCAGCCCCAGCTGGCAACTTCTCTACAGCCCATGCCTGGCACACCTCTGTGTCCTGAGGTTCTCTGCCACCTCCCCAGCCCCAGTCATTCCTCTCTTTATCCCCAACACCCTCCGCTGCCTTTTCTAGACGTTTCAGAACAGAGCATGGCTTCTGAAAGTGAGCCCTACTTTGACAGTGTCTGCAAAAAAGCCTCAGGATGCCCTAAGGAGACAAAGGTCACTGCTGGATAGGAGGCAATTAACAGCCTACCCCTGCCTGAGGTTCTCTGGGGCTCCAGGTCTCTGAGAAAAAACAGCGAGAGCCCAGCTTTTCTTAGGAGGAATCAGAGCCTACCCGAGCTGCACTCTCCTCCTTCCACGCCCATCAAAAAGGAATAAATAAGATGAAAAAGGCTGAAAGGGGGAAATGGGGAGCACATGATAGGCCAAGCTCAGGCTGAGGGGTTGGCTCTGCTCTTAACGAGCAAGAAAAGCCCCACCAGGTAGGCGGCAGGGAGAAGGCAGCACCAGGAGGCTGGTAATTTATCGGGAGGCAGGAAAACTGCTGAATTTGACACCGGAGAAAGGAAGGTGTCAGTTGGACATCTGTTCCAACATCTCTGCAACTAATTATTTCTCTGTGCACTGCAGTCGGTGGGGTAGAAGCGCCCAGGGGCTGGCTGAGTCCTGCCAATAAACCGGAGTTTGACTGGCAAAATAAATCAGTAAATAAATAAACACAACCCGCAGCCACCCCAGACAGTATCACCGAAGCAGCCTTCTGTACCCCGTGGAAGCAACTGACCTTTGTGACTGGCGGGGCAGGGGAGCAGAAGCAGGCATGGGGAAGACTGAGGGCACCCCGCCTTCATCTCCTCCATCGTCTCCTCTTCTCAGGGTGTCTCTCCCTAGATGAACTCAAGGAGCACTAGCTCCCATTTCTGGGCCACTTAGGAAACACAGCCCCTGAAAATTTCATCCTCTGTCAGCCCACATCTTCTTTGTTGTCACAATCCGTGAGGACTAGAAGAACCAAGAACATTTCTTAGGTTTTTTTCCTACACAGTATCTCCTATTTGATTAGATGGCCACCAAGTTGCAAGTTTTTTCAGCAAGCTCTTTTCTGCATCCTTTTCCCACTTTTGGCCCAATCCCTGCCTCTCTCCATACCCTTTATCTCCCCTGGGTCTCCTGCAAGGGAAACACCTGGCCACCTTTATCACACATCTTCATCAACTTACTCTGTGACAGCTGGTTTTCATGACTTTTCCTCCAAACTGGCCAAGGATCGTTTCTGTAAACCTGGTGCCTGGTACAGAGATGGAGTGCAGTGAAAGTCTGAGGGAGGGAGGAAGTGAAGGCCAGGAGTATGGTGTTGGCAGAAATGAATGAGTGTTACTTACAGTTTGTTACCCTTCCTGGACACCATGGAAAAGACAATGCTTAATTCCAAAACACAAGTTGGGGTGGGACAATGAAGGCCATACCTGCATCCTTGGAACTCTCAACCGAGAGAAAGAACTCAAAGCCCAGGAAAGATGGAAAGATGGGCACAGCGATGCCCCATCTGAGAAAGAACAGGCGGAAACAACCGTAATTGCATTGTTGCTATTGCATGCCCCAGCCAAGGGTGAGGGTGTTGCTGGGGAGAGAGGGGGAGGGGCAGGTGAGTGAGTATAAATGGCTATGGCTCTGGACCCCAAGTGCTGTCCACTCTCTGAGACTCAGTTTCCCTGTCTGTAGAATGGGGATAGGAGAGCCTGCTTTGGAGGGTGAATGTCAATAAGAAAATGGAACTTCCTCCTCCCTGCATTCAAGAGCTTTTCCAACACACACAGCTGACTAGGTGGCTTCTGCTTAAAGCCCTTGCACGATTCCCCATGGCACTTATGGGAAAAAAACCAAGGCCTTCCCAGGGCAAATACAGCCCCGCATGCTCTGTGCTGCCCATCTTCCCAGGCTCCCTATATGCACCCCCATCTTCTTTCAGTGCCTCAACCTTGCCTTGCTCCCCACAGTGCCTGCTCATTTATGTGCTAGAATATTCTACCCTTCCATCTTCGCCCAGCTACTTTTCCTCAGCTTTCAGATCTCAGTGCAAATGTTACTTCTCCAGGAAAGTCTGCTTTAACTTCCCTAACCAGGTGGAATCTCCTTATGGCAGCATCTCACCTCCTCCACCAACAACCTGTCCCAAGACCCCATTCCCACCACTCTCGCCACCTACGGTCTGTTTCCACACACACCCAACATCCCTCGAGCCTCAGGACTTTGCACAGGCTGTCCTCTCCACCAGGAACGACCTGCCTCCAGATCACTGCGGGATTCTCTCCAAGTTCTTCTGGTTCCCCGCTCAAGAGTCATCCTTTCACTGGTATTGTCACTGTTGAGGCTCAGGTCACTGCTGTGGTGTGGGTTTGATCCCTGGCCTGGGGATTTTTGTATGCCATGGGCACAGCCAAAAAAAAAAAAAAAAAAAAATCATTCTTTCAGAGGGGCCTTTCTGTACCATCCCACTTAAAGTGGTCACCCATTCACACTCGAACCACTTACTCTGCCTTATTTTTACTGTAACACTTAACATCATGGCACTGAAATTACATTATTTGTTTATTTCGAAATTATATATTCAGTGGTGTTTTGTTTCTTGTACTTGGACATAACATTAATTGGGGCAGATGTTGCCCTCTTCACTGCTGTATTCTCAGCACCTAGAACAGTTCCTGACACACAGAGTAGACCTTCAGAATACCACATACTATCATGGTGGTATTTGACTACTCAATTGTTGCCTCTTTCCCTGAATTTTAAGCTTCGTCAGGGTGGAGACAGTATCAGTGTTTCTTCATCATTGTCTCCAAGGCCACAATAACCTGCCTGATGCCTACAAGGCACTCAATAAACACTTGCTGATAAAATGCATGCATAAGAGGAGTGCATGGAGACGGAAAATGAGAAACACAAACATCAGGTCCTATTATGAAGGGATGATTAGCTTCAGTCACATCTCCCTCGCTAGCCCTGAGAAGCAGTGCTGTGGAGCATTTAAGTCTGTCTGTGCTTTCCTGGCTCAATTCCCTCCACTGCTTTTCTCAAGGCTTTTTGGAGGGACGGGCAGGCTCATGGGAACATGTTCTCTGCCGCTTCAATTTCTCCTACACTTGAAAAAGTTCAGACCACAAACTCAGTCTCAATGTTTCCCAACTTGTTCCCAGCAGAGTTCGCCATATCCCCCCAATTCCATGCTCAGCATAACCTCACAAAAATATTGCCATTTTTGACACTGGCAACTCTTTCAAATCTCCATCTTACTTGTGGGCAGTCTGCAAACTTACCTTACAGCAAATACTATCCCTGGCTTGTGCCCTGCATTCTATGGAAGAGGCCAAGAAGGCACCAGAAAAGAGCTGTGATTGCCTCCAGGCTGATGGTGGGGGTTGCCATAAACTTCATTTCCACATATTTGAGAAGTCAGAAATAACTTCTGACATCTCTATTACTCTGCCGAAATAGTCATTCCCAACTCAGCACCCAGCTCTCTTAGGGCATGATAACTCACTTTCCAAGGGAATTCTTCAAAACCCAGCCACAGCTTATTTCATGACAGCATTTAGTGTGATGATTCAAATTACTATAAGCCTTCCAGAATTAGTCTATGGCTCAAAGAAGTTAGGGATAGACAACTAAACAGGCTAAGAAAATACGTCAACAGCCATAGTTCTGAACTCTTTCCTGTTCTACTAAGACTTTGGCCAATATGTTTTGATCCATCTAAGATGTGTCTCTTAGAAAGTACAGGAAAATGGAGTTCCCGTCGTGGCACAGTGGTTAACGAATCCAACTAGGAACCATGAGGTTGCGGGTTCAGTCCCTGCCCTTGCTCAGTGGGTTAACGATCCAGCGTTTCCGTGAGCTGTGGTGTAGGTTGCAGATGCGGCTCCGGTCCCGAGTTGCTGCGGCTCTGGCGTAGGCCAGTGGCTACGGCTCCGATTAGACCCCTAGCCTGGGAACTTCCATATGCCGCAGGAGCGGCCCAAGAAATAGCAAGAAGTCAAAAGAAAAAAAAAAAAAAAGTACAGGAAAAATTGACGGAAAATTTTGCAGAGTAGTCCGTTTAGCATAAGATTGCTGTAACGTTTATTTAACTTTGCCTTTTAAGGTCTTAAAATGTGACCACTGCTATTTGACCTCCCTTCCCAACATTTCCCAGCACTACCTAACCAGCACTGGCCCATAACTTAGTGAGAAGTGTGTGGGGTTAGAAGATCTATTGATTAATCCTGTGGCATAGAGCACAACATCTAATAATTCTCAGCCTCAATTTCCTCCTCAGTCATATCAGGATGATCAGTCCTGCCTCATAAAACTGAAATGAGAATTAAGAGAGATCATCAAGAGGGCTTATAATAGATGCTCAGTAAATACTGGTTTCTTTTTCTGGAACACCTTCTCAAATCACTTACTCCTTTCCTCAGTATCAGCCTCAGTCTAACTGGTCGGCACTGACTCTTGCTGCTGCTTGGAAAATTTCCTCCCATCTTTTTTTTCCTGTGTTTGTTCTGACTTCAAACTAGATTATAAACGCTTTGAAGATAGGAACTGCCTTCTCTCTTGTGTTTGCAAATCACAATTTCACAACATCTGACTAACTTTGTCTGTGTACCAGACACATCAATGTTCTATCGACAGGGTGGATTTACAAACGATGAGTACAGGGGCATCAGAGAGAAGGGGCTGTTCTGAGGCTGCTTTGAGGCTGTGGGATTGCTGAGGAAGGGCTGCAGCTAGAGCACTGGTCTTCTACACATGTAAGCAGCAGAAAGATCCTGTCCCAGAAGAGGAAGTTCTCATTTCTAGGGTAGCAAGAATTTTCTCTGTGGCTCTAAAAAGACAGCTTTTTTGTTTTGCTTTGTTTATTTACTTACTTATTTTTGATGACCTAAATATCAAAAATAAGATCTGGCTCTGGGAGTTCCCTGGTGGCTCAGCTGGTTCAGGGCCTGGCATTGTTGCTGCTGTGGATATAATCACAGCTGTGGCAGGGGTTTGATCCCTGGCCTGGTAATTTCCACATGCCTCAGGCATGACCAAAAAATAAAAAAAATCTGGTTCTGGAAAGGATATAGAAGGTCAGGTAAATGTTGCCAGATTTAGCAAATAAAAATGAAGCTTATCCATTTAGATTTGAGTTTCAGCCAAACAACAAACAATTTTGTAAGTGCATTTGATTCAATATTTAATACTTCTTTATAATAAAAAAATTATTTGTTGTTTAGCTGAAATTCCAGTTGAGTGGGGCCTCCTGCATTTTATCTGACAACTCTAGTCAAGTAAGGACAACCACAGAACAGCTAGATAGAGAGGGGTAAGGATAAAAGAGGGCGAGAAAAACAGAAACAAAAGCAAAAACTTCCTACTCAAAATCAGCCTTCAAACCAAAATTCAATACACATGAAGAAATTAAAAGCTAATACATATACAGCAACTATACTTCAAATTTTAAAAAAGAGGAAAAAGCTGATACTGACAGCCAGTGATGCATTTGCAACACAAATTCACTCTAGATGAAATTATTTTTTCAATAAATGGCATTAGGGGGAAGTTTAATATGCAAAATTTTATTTCTTGCCAAGCACATTTCAAGTATACCAAAGATTAAAATAGTTTATTGTGTCTTTTTTCCTTTTGAAAACATAATGTTATGTGGAATAAAAGTGTTTTAAATTCAAACCAAAAAATTAATAAAAGGAAGAAAAATAAATTATATAAAATTCTACTAGCTAGAGCTAGATAATCACTCATTTTAGTGTATTTTTAGTTAAAAAATGAAGGACAAAAAAAGCAAGCCTTGTCAGGCACTGGAGAAGAGTATTGCAGAAAGAAAGCAGTATGTGTAAAGGTCCTGAGGTGGAAAAGGTCTTGTGTTTAAGGAAGGAACTATGGGCCAGTATGGCTGGAGTAAAGAGGGTATCATTGAGATTTGAGGTTGTTTAGTATCCAGTAGCCAGTTCATAAAAATCTTGCTCAGATTTACAATTATATTCTATGTGCACCAAAAAGCTATAATTTTAAGCAGAAGTGGATGTATATATTTAGAACAGTCCTTCTATTTGTATTGTTCCAATAGTATTTTAATAGTTAGCTATGGCTTTAAAAAAAATGAGATATAATTGACATAGAGAATTGTATTAGTTTCAAGGGTACAACATATTGATTTGATATGTGCACATATTGTGAAGTGATTACTACAGTTAGTCCAGCTAATATCCATCACCACAACATAGTTACAAAATTTTTATTTGTGATGAGAATGTTTGAGATGAAATTAATATTGCACAACAGTTTGGACAAAGACTTTTAATTACAATGTCTTCAGAATGTTCTTAGAGAAAAGTGGAACTGTAAGTTCCCTATTGAAAAAAGTAAGAAATCATTAAACAAAACTAGACAGCAATAAAATAAGACAGTAAAATATGAGCAAGAACTAATCAAAAATCCTAGAAATCAAAGAATGTCATTAAATTTTACAAATTCAATAGTTGATGAAAAACTCAGATAGAAAAATGTTCAAGAAATGTGTCATAGTCTGGAAGATGGAACTGAGAAATTCACCCAGAACCACACATATACTAATGTAATGCAACTAAGTGACAAGAAAGAACAATTGAGAGACAGGTTTTAACAATCTTCTAATCCCAGAAAAAGAGAAACAGAGGGGAGTGGCAGGGAATCAGTATTTGAAGAGATAATTGTTGGAGTTTTTCCAAAGTTGGGGAAAGACATGAGTCACTAAAGAGAAAATGCATTTTAAGACTTCAGTGAGATAGAAATAAATCCAGTCACAGATGCCTTTCTAAAAAATAACAAGGTTCATAGGGAAAATCTTTAAAAGTATCCAATAAGACAGAACAACTAGACTATCAGCAGACCTTTCATCCACAGTTGCAGATACTAATAACAATGGAATATCATGCTCAAAGAGTGAAAGGAAAATAAATATCAACTCAAAACTGAATTTTGCTATTAGCATCGAAGACCTAATGGCAGAGATCTAAACAAATCAAACAAAGAGTCATTGCCTCACATCAAGGGGGCATGGAAGTGGCGCCCCAGGAGTGGGCAGGGCATCACAAAGCCCTTGCTTCTGCTCTATGTTCCTTAGCTTGTGGTTTCTCTTTTCATTGTCCCATGAAGCTTCCTGTCTTCCACAAAAGAAAGACAAGGGTGAAAGTGTGCCCCTTGTAGCTAAGTCAGCTCTCTTTAGGAAGATGTCCCCCTACTCAGTGTTTTCTGCTTACATCTCATTACCACTCATGGCTAAGACTCTAGAAAATATAGGCTTTCTGCTGAGTATACAGCTGCCTTAAATAAAACCAGTATTCCAATTCTGTTTTTAAGGAAGGAGGAGAACAAGATGTGGGCTGGCCAGCCAGCAGTCACTGCCATAGCTACTATTTAAGAGTATGAGCAAAATAGAGACATTTTTAGCCATAAAAATACTAAAAGAATTTAACACCCACAACCTCTCACTAAAAGCACTATCAAGAATGTACTTCATTTAGAAATAAAGTAAACCCAGAGGGAAGATCTGGACCACAGGAAGCAATGGGGAGCACAGAAATTTATAAACATGTCAGTAAATGCAATTGCAACTTCCTGGGAAAAAACAAATATTATTTTTGTTTTTTAAAAGGATAAAATTAAACCGTGAAAGAAAATTACAAGATGGTGGGGACATTTAACCACAGCAAAATGTTAAGATTTTACAAAGCCAGTATTGAAAGTATAGATTGTATGTTATCCTCTATATTTGTCAATGAACTTAGAGCATCTCATAATTTGAAAAATTGGATGGCAGCACTTACATAGAAATTTAAAACATTTTTACATCAAAAGACATCACAAAGTTAAAAGACAAGAGAGAAAGACCAGAGGGCCAATGTTTGTAATATATTGCAACCACAAAAATCAGTGTCTAGAATACAGAGCATTACTCTGCATCAACAGAGAAAAACCAAAACCCAACAGAAGAAGGCAAGGGTACAGAGGAGAGTTTGTAGAAGAAATACAAATGGTTAATAAGTATTTTTAAAAAGAGCTCAGCCTTGTAAGCAGGGAAATTCAGTTTAAAACAATAGGGTGTTACTTTTCATCCACTAGAGAATAAAAACTTAGAAAATTGAAAATAGCTTAGACAAAAGTACAGAGAATGGCTACTCTTGGGCCTGGGTGAACATGTCATTTGGCAAAACTTGAATCTAAAATTTTTAAATATTCCTGTCATTGGACCCATAGTTACACTTCTAGAAGTTCCTTCTACGAAAACCACTGAACATGCACACTGAAGTGTACAAATAAGAGTAATCATTATAGCATTTACTATAATCATAAAAATTGGGACTAACCTAAATAACAATAGAAGAGGGGGGTAAATAAATAATAGTACATCCACGCTACAGAATATCATGGGGCCATTTAAAAAAACGGAGCTGACCTCTAGTCAGGGAATACAGCATGGACCCATGTACGCGCCTTACAAATTATACGTGCAGATGCCCTATGCTTAGAAAAAAGGCCTAAAATACCAATAGTAGTGAATTCCAAGGCAGAGGGAAGGAAACTGCTCTATAATTTTCGGTACCATTCCCATCATTTAAAAGATTTGATATTGAAAAGGCAAGAAAGAGAACTAGTAGAATGTTCTGAAGGTTGTTCAGGACCTACGCGAGGCCTCGTTTTTCTCATACATAAATTGAAGATAATCGCATCTAACCTTGCCCTTTCACTGGAAGTTGGGAGGTTCAAATGAAGGGGCAAAGAAGACAGGTGTGGAAAAAGAACAAGACCATATTACAAAGTAATGAATTATCATGGAATAAGTGCAGCCAGGCATTTTATATCTGTCATTGATTTTAATATTTTAATTATCATAATAATGAAATCAGTCTAGTGAGTGGCAGAACTCAGGATTGAACCCAAATGATTCTGCCTCCGTGCTTTCCCAGAACCCCAAGGTCCAGCATCATCCCCCCTCCCCCTTTTCAGCATCTTTTGAGAAGCAGCGTCTGTAATGACTGAGAACACAAACTGCTTTTAGTTTGGGTGTCCTCCACTCACCAGCTCTGTGACCTCAGGCAATTTACTAAACTTCTCTGTTTCTCAGTGTTCTCTTTATAAAATGGGTGTTATGATAATAGTTCCTACTGCAGACAGTTATTGTAAAGTTTAAATGAGTTAACATATATGAAATACAACAGTACCCGGTGCAGCAGGTGGTCTGTAAGTGTTGGCTATTATTATTTGTTTCAATTGTATGGTTGATCAGTGGGACAAAGAAGCATTTTCCCAGGCTCCTGCACTTGGGATTGAGTGAGGAGCGAAAACTCAATATGGACCTCTCTTCTCCCTTTAGAATACTTTGTATACTAGAAAAAAATATTCTTAGTCTCCAGTACTCGAGGATATCTCTTACACTGCCCCCCACCCTTGACCCCCCTCACCCCTAATCTCCTGGCCACAAGGCATTTCAAATCCCAGCCAGGTCTGACAATGGGACTTGCTCTTCATGTGTGTCATGTGTGTGTCACATCCACTCCGGGGAGCTCTCTTATGTCCCCCTGTCTAACCTAGACCTCTTGAACCCATCCTGCCAAACGAAAGACTGACATGCAGGGTTTTTTCAGCCCATGGATGGATCAGAGGATGGCAAAAGGCACAAATTCATTTCATAGCTTTATTTTGAGAAGCGTTGTAGAAACTTCTGAAACTGCTCATCTTCCTGGAACATGGAAAGTCTGCTTCTCCATCTGCCACAAAGGGCCAGGGACCTGACTGATCCCAGCTCATCCTCCCATGATTGCCAACTTTTCACGGGCTTCCAAGAAGTCCACGCCTATCGGTCCACACCTTATGCAGGCAAGTGTGTAGGAGGAGGCTGATTGAAGATGGGAAGACTGGTTCTCTACCTGTTGCAAAGCTGGGTAGTGAGGGCTGCGAATCCCAGAGGGAGCTCCAGGGAGGGGATAGCTCTGTCCTCGGTTCTACCGAGGATACGTGAAAGCAGGGGCTGCCACTGTCCTCGACCTCATGGTCCGGGTCCAGGACTCAAGGTTGCCAAGTATTCTCCCACTGTGTGGTAAAAGGTTTGGGAGGCACTGAACAGCAGGACAGGAGCCAAAGAGGAGGGAGAAGTAAAAGGAAAACCTGAGAGATGGAAAGAGCCCTCAGGAAATAGCTCCAAAACACAGCAGGCTGCTTGGATCTTCAGGCAAAAGATCATCTGGTTCTTAATGTTTGCGGATCTTTGCAAACTGAGAAACATTTGAGGCATGTTCTCTTTTGGGAATGTGATTATAACCCCTTCGACCTAAAGAGGTGGCTCTGAGCAAGTCTCCTTAACTGTTTAGCAGAGGTCTCCCCCTTTGAAAGACAGAACAACCATACCTCCCAGGACAGGATGATCAGTATTGGTTTAAGCAAGACAGAGGTTTATTATCCTCTTTTTTTTTTATTTCTTTTTTTTTTTCAAATGCTGCACCTGCAGCTTGTGGAAGTTCCCAGGCCAGAGGTCGAATCAGAGTTGCAGCTTCAGGCCTATGCCATAGCCACAGCTACAGCAACACTAGATCTGGGCCACATCTTCGACCTACACTGCAGTTTGTAGCACTGGACTCTTAACCCACTCAGTGAGGCCAGGGATTTAACCCAAATCCTCAGGGATACTATGTCGGGTTCTTAACTCACTGAGCCACAACAGGAACTCCATAGAGGTCTGCTATCCTCTTATGTAACAAATATCTGTAGGAAGGCCATTGCATGCTCCTATGGCAATTTCATAGCCATTGAAGGCTCCAGGCTCTTTCTCTCTTCCTATTTCCCCATCCTCGGCACATGGCTTCCAACTTCAAGTTCACCTCATGGTCCAAGAAGGTTGTCATAGCACCAACCATCATGTCTGAATTCTAGGTAGAAATTAGAAGGAAGAAGGGGTGGGCCAAAGGATACACCCCCAACTGAGTCAGGCCCCTAAAGAATTTCCCTAAGACTCCCACCCAACACCCAAAAACAACTTTGTTTATATCTCATTGACCATCTGTAGCTGTGGGGAGGACTGAGGGATGTCTTTGCACACTGCCCCCTGGGGTAAAAGGAGGAGACTGTTAGGAAAGAAGAAGATGAGAATAGACACTGGGCAGACCGTCTCTGTTGTGAAACCTCTGAGAGCTGTTAAAGAACTGCAAGAAATAAAGCACACAAATAAGCACTCTGTAAACTCAGAGGAGCTTTGCAGCTGTTCTCAATCACCTTCAAACACTGTAATATGGAAACTGAGGTGCAGAGAAATATTCCAAGTCAATAGTCATTAAATGATAAACCTGGGATTCCAAGGGATGCCTGGCTGTGACTTTTCTGTACCTCTCCTTCCAATAGGAGAGGCTTTTTTTTTGCAGGGGGGAGTGATTGGCAGCCAAGAGCATCTGACCAACTTCCCACTCTGCCCAGTCTAGGTATTTAGGGGGTGAGGGGGTTCTCCTATGAGCTGAGAGCCTGGGCTCCTGGCCGCTGAGTGTGGAGCACCAGCAGCTCCTTTATCTTCAGCCTCCGTGAGCTCTGGTCACATTGTCCTCTTTGAGATTATGGATGCTTTTAATTTTGCCGTTTACCAAGGGCCTTGGGACCAGAGGCCTTCAGGCATGAGTGCCTATAAATTGCATCTTATTACATTATTAATTACCGTGTTATCTGGAGTCAAATAACTGATTAATGCTTTGGCAAGCAACACTGTGAAATAGAAATCCATCCTGTTCCCTTCCTCCCTGCCCCTCCCCAGCTCACAGGGGAAAGACAGGGGATCCGACTTTTCTACATGTGTTACGAACTGTTTGCAAGAACGACCTGTGACCATGAGAGGCGGCTGTGCTATGGGTGTGTGGAGCTCTGTGCATAACGAGGAAGAAGTTAACCAGCTGGAAACAGAATGATACAAACAGACATCCTGGGATGCCTGAAATCCAAGATAAGGTGGATGCTACAGATGAACCAACAGCCAGCTTGGTCGCTGATAATGGAGAGATGGGAAGTAGGAAGATGGATGTGAATTTGTGGGGACAGAGGGCTAAAGAAGGGTAGCTGCTAGACCCAGAGCCATCTGGAAGCCTCCAGCAAAGAGAAAGGGAGCATCTGAAATACAGGATTTGGCTAGAGGGTAGGTAGCCAGAAAGGCCCTTGGGTTCCTCGAGGAGCCTGAGAGGGAGCCTTGCTGGTCCAGAGAACCGACTCTGGTTTCTATGAGCAATGGCAGCTAGGCCATCTGGGAATCATGAATGCTGCACACCTTCCCTTTGCTTGGAGTCTATAGCCTCTTTCCCAAGACTCCCCCAGTGCTGGAATTATTCCTGATTTTCAAACTGCACCTCAGAGGACAGCACTTGGAGTACCCCGATCTAGAAGAGGAGCATGAGAATTAAGGGGGCAGCCCAGGGACCCATCTTTCCTTCTTGGTCTCCCAGTGCATGGAACCTTAACTATGACAGGATCTTCCAGCTTGAGGGTACCCCGGAAAGTTTCTCACAGGCTTTTATGATATTCCAGGACATTACAGTAGGGCTGCTTGTGGGCAGTAGCTTTTTAAGGAGCTGTGACCTTCTAGAGTTGCCGCTGACAGAGGACAGACAGAAACACCACTCCTTGTCCATCTTACAGGTGGTCAGATACGCAAGAGTCTTAATGGGCTCTTCACGTGGGAAGCAAACACTTGCCACCTTCCTGCAACATCGACACACTCCCCACCTGCAGAATTGCTGGGAGAATTAAATCACGTATGTAAAACCCTGCACACAGTGCCTGATGCAAAACAGCTTCAGAATAGGTGTGAGTGGGCATCGTGCACTGGACCCTCCAGTCAGTATTGCAAATGAGAGCCCAGGTGGGGAGGGCCGTGAGGGCAGGAGGTGGCTCCAGGGAGGTGGGGTTCTAATGTCCTAAGTTGGTGGCTCCTGGGACGGGGTCATCACACACAGTGAAGGTCCATGCCTCTGTCTCTCCAGCTTGGGAATAAGAGCCACCAGCTGACTTCAAAGGGAGGCAACATGTCACACTGGGGTTTAGCCTGAGTCAAACTCAGGTTTGGGCCACACCCCACCATGTACTAGCCAGAAAGTCTAGACCGAATTAGGTGCTGCACCCATGGAAAGAGATTCTTCATACCTCCCTCAGAAGGCCAGTGGCCTTTAAGGACAACCCCCAGCTGGACCTGAGGGTGCAGGTGCTGGGTGGGTAGAGGGGGGTGTCAAGCCAGCATACATGCCCCCGTGGCTCCCACAGGTAGCTAGCTCCCAGACCCTCTGCAAGACAAAGGCCAAAGCAGAAACTGCTAAAAGATTTCTCTTTGCTGGGTGTGGATGAGCCTGGGGAAGAGCCACCAGGAAGATGCCACCATCTTGGACTTCTCACCCTGATCCTGAGAAACACCCCTATTGTCATTCGCCATGACCCAACTGGCTACCCAGCCCTTTAGAGGCAGAAAAATGGGGAGGGAAACCCAGGTCCAGGAAAGAGAGGCCAATAGAGAACCGTAGACCCTGGAAGAGTGAGGACTCCGGCCTCCCACCCAACACGCAGGGTGAACCCAGACTCAATCCAATCCTCTTCTCATTCCTGTGAGCACACAGATACCCACACAGACACAACCTAAGATGGGCTGGACATACACTTTTTTTTTAATGTCTTCATTTTCAATTTTACTTTTTCCTTCCAGTTTTATGGAGATACAGTTGACACAGCATCGTAAAAGGTGAACATGTACAGATAATGATTTAATTTACATCTGTCGTGAAGTGATTTTTCACAGTAAGTTTGGCGAACCTCCATTATCTCACATAAATACAAAATTAAAGAAACAGAAAAAAATTTGTCTTGGGATAAACACTGTTAGGATTTACGCTCTTAACTCTCACGGACAACAAACAGCAGTGGTAATTATATTCACCATGTTGTGTATTACATACCTAGTACTTGTTTACTTTATGACTGGAAATCTGTACCTTTTGTCTGTACTTCACCCAATTCTCTCTTCCCCCACCTCTTTGGACATACTTTATTTATTTATTTATTTGGTCTTTTTAGGGCCGCACCTGCAACATATGGAAGTTCCCTGGCTAGGGGTCGAATCGGTGCTGCAGCTGCCGACCTACACCACAGCCATAGCAACACCAGATCCTTAACCCACTGAGCAGAGCTAGGGATTGAACCCGCATCCTCATGGATGCTAGTCGGGTTCATTACCACTGAGCCACCGTGGGAATTCCTGGACATACGTTCAAAAATCCGTGAAACTTGCACTTGAAGTCAATGGAGTACAGACCACTTTGCATGAGAAGAAAACACTTGGCATCTTCCCCGGTTCATCTCTAACTGTGGGCAAAAGCCATGCGCCAAATTGCCGTGAGGTTCAAGTCACCTACTTAAAACCCCTCACCCAATTGCCTGACACAGGACAGCTGCTTAAGAGATGTTAGCCCTGTGTTACCACATTTGGACCCCTCCCAGGTCCACTCACACGCCCCCATGCGGGTTGTGCATGGGCTGCCCAGCTCCTGTAGACATCGTGCCCATAGACTGTGCTATGCATGGCCCTTCCCGGATGTGGGCAGTGCCCATCCCGTACCACCAGATGGAGTTCTGTCTCTGGCCTGCCACAGTGGGTTTAAGAATCCAGCATTGCCACAGCTGTGGTGTAGGTTTCAGATGTGACTCAGATTCAGTCCCTGTCCTGGGAACTTCCATGTGCTTTGGATGTAGCTAAAAAAAAAAAAAAAAAAAAAAAAAAAAAAAAAAAAAGTAGATTTACCTAATCTTTAGTCTCATCAATTTTTAGGGCCGGTGGCTGATGTCTGGGACAAAGTGTGCTCCCTTCTCTGGCCCTAGGCCTGGGCTCTCCAGCCTGGGTGCTCAGGGGCCTGGTTGGGCGACAGCAGCCAGTGGGGGGATAAAGAATGCTGGGGATCATGAGACATTTTCCCCTCAGCGAAGCGGGAGCAGGAAGCCTTGGAGGCTGCTGCTGCTGCTCCTTCCATTTAAGTGTTGTTGATTCTCAATTCCCAAGTCATTTATCGGCGGAGGCAGCCAAGCAAGGACGGAGCCTGGTTCTCAAGGCCAGCCCAGTTCCCAATGCACTAATGACACTTGACAGACCCCAAATCCCAGCAATTTCTAAACAAAACCCTGATGCTCCCATCCCAGGGCTCCCAGGAAACACTCCATCGCTTCCCCAGTCTCTGCTCAGCTGGTCCTCACTGATTGCTCACCATCCCCAGCTGAGCAAGTCCCCTGCCCTCCAGCCCCTCCCTCCCCTCTCAGTCCTCCCCTGCCTGCTCCCCACCTCTGCTTCAGCTGGGGAGGCCAAGTTAAGCTCCAAGAGGCCTTTGAGAAGCTGGCCAGATGGTGCAGCAGGCCCTGATTTATGCTGCTTATAATAACATCACCTGTGTGCAAGGGTTTTCTCCAGCTGCTGAAATGATGCCAGCCGTGGACCTGGCTGGGATGTACGGATCCACTGTGTGAATGTTGCAGAGTTCCAGGGCCACTGCAAACATTGTCTGCCAAATAGCAAAGGATGGCAGCTTTTCATTCAAAAAAGACTTGGCATAGACCCAAGACGAAACAGACTCACAACCGGAAGTGAATCCTTTTTACTGTGCTTCAGTTCTCCTTCCTAAAACAGGGGGAGTTTTTAAAATTGTACTATCATGTTAATTATGGAATGATTCACTTAGAGCAATATCAAATATTACCATAGACAACCTTGTATCCACCACCCGACTTAAGGAAGGAAATAACAACTGTGTTGAAAACTACCAGAAAAAGCCAATCCCGTTCTCTTGCCTCTCGGCCAGTGGTTGCCACCATCCTACATTAGGTCTTACTATCCCCCTCGTGTCTTTATAGATCTCATTTTTTTAAACTTTTTATCTGGAGATGCTTGTAGATTTACATGCAGTTGTAAGAAATAATAGTAAGTCTCTAAACGCTTTGCCCAGGTTTCTCCAGGGGTAACACCTTGCAAAGCTATCGTGCAATATCACAACCAGATAATTGTCATTGAAACAACGCACCAACCGTATGCAAAATCACCAGTGTGGCATGCAATTGTGTGGGTGTATGCGTGTGCGTGCACTTAGCTCCATGCCAGTTTACCTCCTGTGAAGGTTCGTGTAACCACGACCACAGATACAGAACACTTCTATCACAAGGGTCCCTGTCACTGCCCCAGTCCCAGCCAGCTTCTATTCTCTTTCCCAGCTCCTGGCAGCCACTAACCTGTCTTCCTTTTCTATTATTTTGCCGTGTCAAGTTATATACATGGAATCTTATAATATGTAACCATATAAGATTGGCTCTTTTTTTTTTCACTAAATAGAATGTCCTTGACATTCATCCAAGTTGTTGCATCCCTCAGTAATTAGTTCCTTGTTCTTACTGAGTACTATTCCATTGGATGGATGTACCATCGTGCATCACCACTCACCCACAGGGGGACATTTGGGTTATTTCCAGTTTGGGGCTGTTTCAAATAAAGCTGCTCTGAACATGTGTGGAGACTGTGGGTGAATTTACGTTTTCATTCCTCTGATGCGAACAGCTAAAATTTCACTTGCTGAGTCATGGGGAAGCACGTACTACTGCGTGGTTCCAATTCACTTCTTTTAAACAGGCATTGGAATCACACTGTGCATTTATTCTTCTCCAACTCACTTCCCTCTCAACATATCCACGTTGATACATGCAGCTCTAGCTTATTTATTTGTACTGAAATGGAGGATTCCATTGTGTGAATATACTACGATTTATCTATGCTAACTCCAATGCTGGAAGGCATAAGACAATGGGTTTTGGAGGTGTAGAGATAATTTATCTTCCCAATTTTATAATGGGGTGATATGAAACAAGCCTAAACTAGTCTAGAAGACAAGCCTTGGTCATTTCATCTTCATTTTGTCCACTAGATTACCTTGGTAAAGTTGCTTAACTTTGCTGGGCCCGGCTTTTTCATCTATAAAATGGGAACCTCAATAATAATAATAATAATAATAGTAATAGCCTTAATACTTGTGGGAATTAAATAAAAATATAGTATATAAACTCAACTATGTGGAATAAATGATAATTACATTTATTAGTAAATCCTTATAATTAAATACCTCTTCTCACCAATGGAAAGAACAACAAAACTATGCATTCTGAATTTTCCATGAAAAATCCAATTTCAAACAACCTCCTCCATGGTTCCTTTAAGTTGCCTTGACAGGCCTGTCCCGCTTTGGAGGTCAGAAGATGCAGTCAGTAAGAAGATCAGGGTGACCTCAGAGATCCTAGTCCTGACCTCCATTTAAGATGATGGTGGCGATTGTTACATTATTATCATTATTTTATTTATTTATTTATTTTGCTTTTTAGGGCTGCACTGGTGGCATACGGAAGTTCCCAGGCTAGGGGTCGGACAGGAGCTACAATTGCCAAGCTACACTTCAGCCACAGCAACATGGGATCTGAGCCTCATCTGCAACCTATACCACAGCTCACAGGAACACCGGATCCTTAACCCACGGAGTGAGGCCAGGGATCGAGCCTGCATCCTCATGGATAGTAGTCAGATTTGTTTCTATTGCAGCACAACGGGAACTCCATGTCATACCATCTTACAGAAGAGGACACTGAGGCTCAGATGTTGAGTAACTGATCCAGGATCACATGGGAGCTGGACCCCACTGTGTTTAGTCTGGACTCAGAGGCCACGCTCTAACTTCCTCGCTGAGATGAAGGGCCTTCAGGAGATCCTGGGCTGCCCATGTTTGGTGTCCAGGCTGAGGGTGGTGGGGCTGGGCTTCAGTCCTGCTCAGAGAGGGGCAGAGGCTCTTCCCTGCTCCCAGCAACCCTGAGAACCAGCCCCTACCCCACCCCCTTGCTCACGCCAGCGTGCACCCTTCCCAACACACACAAACACACTCCTCCAGGGGCCAGCCCGTCCGCCCCGGCTTCTGGAGCCTGAGACCAGCTGGACAACCACAGAACAGGAGGAAGAGGAAAGGGAATTTGGGCAGACTGCACCAGACCAAAAGCCAAGTCTTTAAATTTTTGCTGTGTTGCTGGGCTAAGCACCAGCCAGGGTGACATGACACACTCTCTAAAGAGTTAAAAAATCTTCCACTCAGGAAGGAGACTTTTTTTGTTTAGCCTGAAGTGAGGGGGGAGGGCCTGGTGCAGGGGCTGGTGAGGAGCTATGGTATAGGATTCAGGAGGAAGAAGGAACTCAGATGTTCCTTTCCCAGGCTCTGCCTCCGTTTCTCCCCATGTAAAGGGAGGAGGGTGGACTGAATGGTCTCTGAGCCCCACCTTGGAGTGTCCTTTGGGAAAAAACGAAAGCTTTTACATCTGATGTCAAGATGTTGCCCATCCCTCAGAGGGGAAAGCAGAGAAAAGAATGGCCCCCTGAGGGGTTCCTGGGGCCTGAGGGTCAACCACTACCCTGTGATGTGGCTCCTGGTTTTTCTGGCTCCCCTACCTCACAGTCCACTTGAGCTGGGATGTGTCCTGGGCCTGAAGGTGAGGAAACCCACCTGGAGAGGGAGGGATGGCATGGGAGACAGAGGGGGTGCACTGGGGAAGGAATCAGCCCTGGTTCGGGAAAGGCCATTGCCAAAAGCCCTCTTTTCAAATTGAGATCCACTGAGCCCCGAGCCCTGGGCACCCCCCTCTGCGAGTCCCTGAGCAAAGGACCTGAGGGCTCGTCTGTCCTGGGTACCCATGTGTTTTTCTCAGAGCCTCACACAGGGAGCAGCCCCATCGTGTCAGAGACCAGGACCCCTGAAGCCAGCTGGCACCCCAGACACAGACCAGCCATCTTTCAACAGTCAGGACCCCTGCAGCTCTTCCTGCTTCTCAAGGGAGGCGGCCCACCCTGGCAGCCCCTTCTGAAGTGTATGCGGTCGAAATAGATCTAACTTGAAACTCATCACTATTCCAGGAAAAATAGAAAGGCGCCCCCACCTCCAGCCTCCAGCGTCCAGCCTCCGATTATTCCACCCATCTCCGCTCTCCACCCTTCATGCCCCCACCTGCTCCTCCCCATCCTCTCGTTCCCTGATCCAATAAGGTCTCCTTCAAAACCCTGCCCCCTCTCTCCCTGCCCTTCTGTGCCCGACGCCACCCTCACACACACAACGTGCTTTCACCTACATCACAGACCCACCAGCCCTTATCTCGAACCCACGGGGCCTGATGTGCTTCAGAATTCAGATTTTGGGGAGGTGCCATGATGCTTATCCCCTCTGGTGGCTCACATCCTAGCAAGGTCTGGACCAACGCCCTGCAATCAGGCACGTTAATACTTCCACAAGGAGACCCATGAATATTCATGGCAAGCGGGGATAAATAAAAGACTATAAATAGCCTCTGTTCAGGGCAGGGTTTGCCTCCAAATGAATTCCAGAAAGACTGTTTTCTGGTTTCTATAGATAAGAGTGAGGGTCTGACTCAGTCCAGGCCTCACCTTATACCTGGGCTATTCCCACTCACCTTTGATGGTCACCTCCCTGCTCTACCCAGAGTCCCTTCCATGCCCCCTTCCCTCATCCTGCAGCTCCTCTGCTCCAGACCTTCCAGACTGCCCTTGAGAAGACCAAGGCCCTTCCTGCACTTTGCTGGGCTGCTCCTCCCCAGGCCAGCAGCAGGCTCACGGGCCTCGCCGATCAGCTGAGGGGCTTCTCATTTTACAGGCTCCTCTAAGTGTGAAGCTGAGCTATTATTTGTCCTGTTGCATGAGGGGTTTACACTGATGGTGCAGTGGGTGTAGATGGGGTGCTGGCTGAGATGGAGGAATCACTAAAGGAGACAGAGGCAGAAGGGGGGATGGTATTTGTCCCTGGTACCACCTGCTCAGTGGATGAGGCTGTGCAGCTTCAGCCTGGGGCCTGAGGGCAGCCACCTGACAAAGGAGCAACTTCCCCCAGCGTCACAAGCACAGGAAAGACCACTGTGGGGGAGTTCCCTGGTGGCTCAGGGGGTTAAGGATCCAGCATTGTCATTGCTGTGGCTCAGGTAGCTGTTGGCATGCAGGTTCCATCCCTGAGCCAGAAACTTGCACACGGCACAGGCCTGGCCAAAAAAAAAAAGTGGGGGGATTGTAGGGCCCAGGACAAAATGCACAATGTACGAACTAGAATGGGGATGAGGGCAGGTCCAAGCCTGTCCTTCCAGGCAGGCAGCACCAGAGGGCCCATGGTCCAGCTCTTGGGTCCTTGGGCCCTTGGGCGCTTGGCTATGGTGGCCCAGAGGTGGGGGCAGGGGTGGGGGGTGCTTCCCGACTTGTACATGGAACACTCTGGCTCTTTGAAGAGGGCGGGCTGAGTGCTTGGCAGGAGGGTTTGTGGTTCCAGGGGTACCTGTCTTAGGCTGGGCAGTGGGAAGTCCTCCCGCTAATGGCCTGGACAGGCAGCCAACACTGGAGATTCCCTATGACGGTGAGCTTGCCAGGCTCTCCCCAGAAGGACTGGTGGGTGCATTTTGAAGGGAGCTGTCATCTGAGATTATGCAGGTGAGGGGCAGCAACCAGACGGGTGAACTTTTAGTTGTCACCCCTTCCACCCAGGGACTGGGGACACCTGGGGTTTAAATGCCCATTTGGCCCTTAGGAGGTCAAAGCCTGGCTTTCTAGAACTGGCTGTCCCAGGAGTCAGAAATCTTCCTGTTGCTATTAAGAGGGGAGCCCCTGCAGAAGTCAGGAAGCAAAGAGGAGATACCCAGAGGCATGGCCTCCAGCCTCCCTCCCAGATTCTGCCGGCTGCCCTTCTTGTGCCCCAGAGGGACCCCAGACATGCTAATGAAGTGATGGGGAAAAAAGACAAATTAAGACAGATGGAGAGGAACAAACTATGAAAAGGGCTCCCTTCGGCTCACCTACCCCCTCCCCACTTTCCCTAGAAGATCAAATTATGACCTGAAATCACTGGATACATATTTTATTATGTGGATAATTTAAAGGATTAGAGTGAGACAAAGAATTCATAAGCTGTAGTCACATTAGAAGACAAATTGTTTCCATTAATCTCTGACGAAGGGAGGGAAGGAGAGAAATGAGAAAATGTACGTGAGCAGGAGAAAGGCAGGCGGAGAAAGCAGAGCTGGGGGGGATGGGGTGGAGACGATGAGGTTGCTTTTCTCCTCCTCTGGCAGCACCCCACACCCCCAAAACAAGCTGAGGCTCCGGTCCAAATAAGACTGATTTGCAGTGCAGATTCATCTCAGCTGCTTTTTGCTTCTGCTGCCAACCAGAGATGGTTTAAATAACATGTATTGTTCTGCGTGATTCCTTATGCAAATGTTTCTAGCCTGTTTGTTATTCCTGAATAATTTCCAATGCCTGCTGTCTGGGCAGGAGAAGCAGCTCACTTTCCCAGCTGTGCTAGGAGTCACCTGCTGGTGGCAGGGTTTTAATGGCCCCAACCCCACTCCAAAAGGCTGGCAATAGTGTCCCAGAGGGCTGGGTGGGCAAGTACCACCCCTAGGCTAGAAAAATGTCATAGCTGGAAGAACTGCCAAGAACCTCATCTCACTGCAGGATTTTATGTAGAGGAAACCGAGGCCCAGCAGAGGGAAGTCTCCTCCACGTTGGGCCCACCATGTTTCTCTCTGAGGAGGAGGCTCAGTGAGTGCTGGCAGCCTGGAGGCCTCTGCAAACCCAAGCCATGCAGCCAAGGACCTGCCTACCATGAATGAACCAGTGAATAAAACAAACGACCTCAGATTCAATGAATGAATTGGGTGGCAAGCACTTTTCTCCAGGAATGGGTTTAGAAAGTAAGAATGCTACCCAGCTGAGCCTGAGTCTGCCCGCCTGACATTCAGCAGAGCCAATCCACTGACACCAGTGAAGGAAAGCAAAGTGTTTATTGCAGGGTGCCAAGCGAGAAGGGGCTGCTCATCTTCAAAAGATTTGAACTCCCTGATGGCTTTCAGGAAAGAGTTTTTAAAGGTAGTGGGAGGGAGTGGGTCCCGGGGTATATGATCAGCTCATGCTCAATTCTCTGATTGGCTGATGGTGAGGCAACAGCGTGGTGCTTCTGAAATTTCAATCACCAAGCTTTCTGTTCCAACCACCCTGGAGTCTGTGTCCTGGTGGTCAGTATGCATTTCACTTCCTCCATCTGTTGAGGGTTTCAGTAGCTCTAAAACAACTGAAGGATATGGCTCAGGATATTCTCTAGAACCCCCTGAGAAAGAACTAAAGTCCCTTGACTTTGTTTTACAGCTAAGCTATCATTATTTTGTCTTGCCTGATGGTTTGCCATTGGCTCTGTCCTGGGGAAGCATAACTGTGGACTTTTACTGAGGTTGTCTTGTCTTGTTTGGGCAACAGATGACCTGGAGTGGCCCTGAGGTTTCCCTTCAAAGATCAAGAGGCGGCTGCCCAGGGACCAACTCCAGGGGGCAGGTGCCAGTGACTGGTCACCAGAGGCGTGTTTCTGCTCAGAGGGGAAGGATGTTCACATGCTTAGTCTCATCAAGGAATGGGCTGCCTTGAGGCGAAGGCAGAGTTGGCTGGGAGACTGGACTCTGCTCTGCAAAGCTCATTGACCTTATGTTTCCAGAATGTGTGGTGCACACAAAACGCTCTCTAGTGCGCAGAGGAAGGGAGTAATGAGGAGTTTCCAGGAAGAGGGGGGCTAAGACAGGCCCTGAAAGACGAGACAGGCCCTGAAAGACGAGAGGACCTTGAGTCATCAGAAACGACAGATTGGAACGTTCTCAGCCAGGAAGCTGCAGTTCCCTTTCTCGTGGGTGGTCCTGCCTCCCTGGCCTCCTACGCCTGCCTTCCTAGGAGAAGGGCCGAGAAGGCACATGGTGGTCAGTTGTCAAGGCCTCAAGAGGAGCTCTGGGGCCCAGACAGGAGCAGGTCTCCAGCCACCCACCACAGCAGCCCTGGCCACTCAGCTGCATGTCCCCGCCCCCCACAAGCCTCAGCAGGAGGGCATCACATGCTTGGGATGGGGTCGAATGGACTGCAGCTTGGCTGAGCGGGGGTCACCTTACCCATCAAATCCCATTACCCACTCTACAGGCGATGCTGTCAGCTGAGGAGCGGTCGATGGAGAAGGGGTGAAAACACTGGCCCAGACAGGCAACGCTGGATGTGACTGCCACACCCAGATGCTGCCAGAGCCAGGAAATCAATGGGCTTTAACTGGGGCAGAAGGTCCAGAGGTGGGCCTCCTGGCTGGGCTTCTCACAACTGGTGGGGATACTGAGCACATGACTTCACTTGTCCAAGCCCTAATTTCCTTCTCTACAAACAGGAGAGAAAGAACTTATGTCCCAGGGTGGCCAGGAGGACGGGAGCAGCTGGAGCAATGGGCATTCTCATGGGACTGAGATGGGGTCGAACACACAGTGGATGCTCAGCAAATATACATCCATTCGCTTCATAGCCTCATTTTGTCAAGGGCGATGGACAGGTGGGATGGGGGCATTTTATATGCTACCTGAAGGGAATCTTCCTTTTGGGGTAAGAGAAAGATCTGTCACGCCCTAGAAGCAGTGCCTGACCAGGCCTGGTTTGCAGAAATTGTTTCCCATTTCAGGGCGAAAGATGAGAGAGAAGAGCAGTCACGTGTCACAGCCTGCAAGTCCACCAGCTCTGGGGATAAGGATTCCAAGTGCACAGCTGGAATTTGGAGACAAGTGATGCTATTTTCCTACCTTCCTCCCCGGGGTCCCTAGCTGGGTTAGGTGAGTTGCATCTTAACTCCAATAATTTCGAGCAACTTTAGGTTGAGCCTTAGTTTCTCCATCTGTAAAATGGGCATTAGAAACCTACTTCATGGAGATGGTGCCAGGATTAGATGCCATAGTGCATATGGCACCCCGCACTGTGCTCACAGATGACAAAAAATGTAAGCTATCCTCCCCTCTCATCCCCTGGGTTGGGCACTGTAATCCTACTAAGCAAGGCGCTCACCTGCATGCTCCCTCTGCCCCCCTGGCTGTGGACTGACTATTACCCACTACCAACAGACCAATGGCAGGGCAGAGCCGAGTGGTGAGGGGGGAAGGAAGAAGCAGCACTGAGAGAAGTGGTCCGTGTTTATTGGGAAATTCTTGGTGGATTTACAAGGAATTAGCATACCTTGCCTCATAACAGAGGCCACACTGCTCTATCTTTAGAAACCTCGAGATGAGGGAAGGTTCCAGGGATGTGAGCATCTCAGCTCTCCAAGGTTGGCTCTATAAATACCTGCCCAGTCGGCCTCAGCCACTCTGCCCTCTGATCCAGGAACAGCCCCTCCTCCTTGCAACAGCCCTGGAAGCGCAGCAACCCAGAGCCCGGAGCAGCACTGGCCACCCAGCAGGGCCACAGGGTGCCCGCCTCCCACTGCCACACCACACTTCACAAGCTTGCTCTGGACCAAGGAGGCAGGGAGAAAGAAGGTAAAGACAGAATGTAGAACCATTATGCCTGAGCTTGGCGAGGACACAGGGCAGAGAAGTCAAAGGATGCGACCAAGGGCAGAAGTTCGTTCTCCCTGAAGCATGTTCTGAGCTTCTGCTCTGCCAGGCAGGATGCCAGGCCTGGAGGAACAAGATAGGGACAGACTGTGGGCCTGTCCTTGGGACACATGGAGACGGAAGGGGAAGGAGGGTAGGGAAGTGGCACTTACTTCTCTTCCTCCGCATCCATTTCCTCAGTTCCTCTCCTCTGACTCAGCTCTTTACCCCAGAGCCCAGCTCTGCCACATACAGACGCAGGCGCGCGCGCGCGCGCACGCACGCACACGCACGCACGCACCGCCCTCTACCCTTCATCCCCACCTCCTGGAATCCGAGCTCCCCAACACCGTTGTAAAAACCAGCATGTAGACCAGGCTTTTCGGTGGCCATGGGTGGGGTCTTGTTCTCCCGTGAAACTCCTAGGACTGCAGTCACAGGTGGCTGTAGAGCTGTGTGGCCTCAACAAGATGCTAAGCCTCCCTGTGCCTAGTGTTTGCTGCCTTGTTGGAGCACATGAGACAGTTCCACACCGCAGTGAGTGCAGGGACAATGTCCTCGTGGCACACTGTTCACTAAAAAGTGCCAAGCTCCAGGAGTTCCCGTCGTGGCTCAGCGGAAGTGAATCTGACTAGTATCCATGAGGACACAGGTTCCATCCCTGGCCTTGCTCAGTGGGCTAAGGATCCGGCGTTGCTCTGGCAGTAGTGTAGGCCAGCAGTTACAGCTCTGATTCAATTTCTAGTCTGGGAACCTCCATATGCCACGGGAGCGGCCCTAGAAAAGGCAAAAAAAAAATACCAAAAAAAAAAAAAAAGAGTGCCAAGCACCAAGAAGAAGAAGGGAAGTTTCCTGGTGACCTAACAGTTAAAGATTCAGGATTCAGTGTTGTCACTGTTTTGGCTCGAGTTCTATCTCTGGCCAGGGTTTAATCCCTGGCCCAGGAAGCTCCACATGCCCTGAGCATGGCTTTGAAAAAAAAAAAGGGCCAAATGATTGCAAAGAATTACCTTTAAGACATCATGGGTTTCATTTGTGCCTGGAAACTGGCGTGGGGACTCAGCTCCCATCACACGCTTGGATTCCCCAGGTAAGGCCTTCCAAGTGCCCAGCGCCCATGACTCAGGAGTTAGGGGCCGGGGCCACTACACCTGCCCACAGCCGGGGACCCACACACTCTCCCACTGGTATCCGGGTTTATTTTGTGACTTGGCACCAGCAGACCTGAGCCTTTCTTTGGAGAGGTGGATGGTTTGTTTTGAAACCCCTGGGTCACACTGAAGCAATCACAGATGTGTTCCTGAGCCACTGCATGCAGAATTAAATAGTCAGCAAGACTGCAGGGTTAAAAGTCAAGAAAGCAATTTTTTAAAAACCGACCTCAACTCATTCTGTAATATTTCCTATTTACATTGAAGAAATGTCAATTCTTGGCTTTAGGCCTCACAGGAGACCAAGGATTTAAAGATACTTACGAGACAGATATAAATCTTTGATAAGACAATAAGCGCAGAGAGAGGCATGCCTGGAAACGTTAAATGGGTTGGATTTAGTCACAGCTCTTTCCAGTTTCCTCGGCTTGACTTGCACACGTCTGGGTGCTCTGATTATTCCTACTTCCTGTATCTAAGACAGGGTGCAGCTTGCAGGTATGAGGCAGGCGCTTTGTGTGTGTGCCTGTTGTTCACAAGGAAAAAGAGCAATTAAAAGTGTGCCAATTACCTTTTTATTTGAACTTTGGTCCCCGAAGCTTAAGTGTTCAGCCTGCATTTATCTTGGTGTCTGATGCAGCTGTGGGGGCTCCAGCTCCCCTGCCAAGAAGGCCAGATGCAAAGCAGATCAGGTCACCTGGCAAGCATCTGGGTGGGATGCTGGGAAGCAGGGCAGGAACTCTTGACCGGACTCTTTGTTTCTTGAACCATGTACCAGATCTTGGGTTTGGGTAAGAGGTCATGGTGGGAAGTCCAGCCAGAACACCGCTGGAGCAGGGCATGCTCTTGTACAATTTGGTCAAGACCAGGAGCTGGGGCAAGGGTTCTGCTTGTGACAAGCTGAGGGGAAGAACCACGTGGAGAGACATCAGATGGGGAAGGGGGCGGGCAAGAGGAGGCAGTGCTCTGGGTCATAAGAGGCTACAGATCTAAGTGTTGGTAGTGGCTGGGTTCCCTGGTACGAATAGTCAGAATCGTGAAGTTCAGCCACCTTTATAACTAATAGTTCCTTCTTGTTCTTGGAGATGCGAAAGGGTGGGACTGGGCTTTCCTCCCTGGAGGGCAAAAGTGATATGGAGCTGCTCACTGGACACTGGAGGACCAGAGGGTGGGGCAGCGGAAGCTCAGGGCCTCTCCTCACAGCCATGCAGATAAGGACCAGCAGGATCAGTAAATTGGGGGTGGGGGGCAGCCCAGATCCTAGCACTTACCTTCCACTGACCCCTTTGAAAATCTCCTAAGTGCTAGGGACCACGTAGACAAAATTTACCCCCCAATTTTAGGGGTGCTAAACTCCTGGGCCCGTGGACCTAGATCTGCCTGGCTGGCCAGTCTACTTCTCTTGCTTTGTCATTCCGCACTCTGGGTGAGCCGGAGTCACCTCCCACCTTTGGCCCCAGCTCCCAGGAACAGGATGCTCAAGGACCCTGGCCCAGCCAGAAAAGAGGGCATTTCTGTCAGACTCTGGCTCTGGCTACTGAGAGGTAAGAACAGGTGGGGACCTTACTCCTGCGACTGCTGTTTTCTCTCCTAATGTGCACTGCAGTAAGCAGAGAACAGAACCCGGGACTTGGGTACCCAGGACTTGTGTGTGAAGTCGCACACTTTGGGGGGTCGGTCGTGTTTTTCCCAGCGGCACACACGTTTCCTTCCCCTAGAATCCTGCTAATCCCTTGGGGCGCTCTTGGAGTCCTGCCTGGGAGAGAAAACAGACCAGGGAGCCCCTCTGGGAAGGCTGGAGGGTCCCTGAGAATCGATAGCACAGTCTCATGCATCTTGGATCCTCATCGGTCTATGGCCTATTAAGCACTCCCTGCCTGTCGATCACACACTATTATTGCTCTCTTGCTGAGCGCTCCGAGGCCAACTTCCATTTGGCCAGAGAAAAATAATGATTGTTTGTTTATTAGTCAGGAGAAAATGTCCAGCCACAAACGTGCCTTTGGGCCAAAGCCAGATTCCATCAAGCCCTCCCTTGGCCCAGTCTGGCCTCTCTAGTTTTCTGTTCTGGTGGCTCCTAGAGGCTAGGATCTGTCACATGCAGGTGGCTCAGGGGCTGCAGGGGTCCTGATGGAAGTTTCCATGGAGCCAAGAACACGCAGGCAACCGTGGCTCTTTCTTGGCCACTGCGGGGGAGGCAGGGGACCCCCCTGGGAAGATTCTGGCCACACAAGCTAATGTAACCAGAGTCACATTAAGGGGACCCAGGCTGCTCTGGCTATGATGAGCTCTTCTGGGTGAGCTCCCGGGGGTGTTGGCTGGAAGCTGCTGGCTGAAAGCCCCATTCCGAGCCGGAGCTACCAGGGCCTGGGGGGCTTGTGCCTGAGTAGCTGTTTTCTCCCACTGGGTCTCTGCTCCCAGCCTCTCTAGACCACCTTCCCTCAGTAGGATCTTCGGATCGTACTGACCTGGCTTCAAAGCCCAGCTCTATCTCTTCTAAACTCCAAGATTTTGGGAGTTCCCTTTGTGGCTCAGCAGTAATGAACCTCGGATCCCACATTGCTGTGGCTGTGGCATAGGCTGGCGGCTGCAGCTCCAATTTGACCGCTAGCCTGGGAACTTCCATATGTGGTGGGTGCGGCCCTAAAAAGAAAAGACAAACAAACATACCCTGAGATCTTGGTGAATTGGTTAACTTCCCTGAGTCTCAAATGGCTCCTATAATTGTTGGGAATCTTCTGGTTGGATGAGGTAAAATGCAGTAAGCACGTGATTCAAGGACTGTGCATTCCAGGCCCTTGACACCAGGTTGCGACCTGTCCTCCCCTCTCTCCTCCTGGGGGGCTGGCACATTCCAGGCTGCCTGCCTTCCTATTCTGTCTTCCCAGAGCATCCATTCCCCCGTGGGCCAGGGGAACCCAGTTCCCAGCTCCTCCCTTCCTCGCTCTCCCTCAAGTCAAACCACTCGCCGTTAATTAAAGTTTCTCTGTTAATCACTAAAGGGAAACAGAAAGATGCAGCCAGAGCTCTCATTGATCTGGCCCAGGCCTGAGTCCCAGCTGCGACAGCCGTGACTCAAGACAAGCCATTCAGCCCCTCAGGTCTTCAGTCTCCTCACCTGTCAAATAAGAGAACATCCCTAAACAAGCTTGGAGAGTCTCTCCTACCCTAAAAATTCTGTTTCCTCTTGGAACAAGAGAAACACCTTGCAGCATCCTCCTATGTACTATCTCTTGTCTGTTTCTTATGGGATTTGCTGACCCCAAACCTTCTTAGCCTGTTGTGCCACTGTTCCTGGGATGTTAGCCTCCCTCCTCATCCTTGGTGCTCTCTGCCCATCCCATATTCTTTGGACACTCTGTTCTTAAAGATCACTAGGGGTTCAGGTAACTCAGTGAGCCATTTGCATCTCAGGCAAACTCCCGGCCCCTGCCCTTTCTCCCACAGCTCCCAAGTTTACTCAAGGAAGGTCAGAATCAGTCAGTCCCCAGGGCCTTGTCCTCCCTTTCCTCCTCCCGTCACATAATCGTGGTACCCATCAACGTAAGCTAAGTCCAGCAGTGCTAACAAGTGGCACCAAATCTCAGCGGCTTAAGCAGCCAGTTCTTCCACGCTCACGGTCAAGTTCTTGGTGGGTCTGCAGAGCTCGGCTCCATATCCTCTCCACTCCAGGACCAGGGCTGGTGCCGAGCAGCCCCACCAGCTGAGGAGGAAGCAACGGCTCTTCAGGCTTCTGCTTGGACCTGGTGCCCAGCACTTCCATTAACATTTCGGCAGCTAAAGCAAGTCACATGGTCAAAGCTGCCTCAGTGGGAGAGGGGTCGTGATCTTCCCACAGAAACAGACAGTATCTTGACCATAGCACAATCCCCAAGTAAAGCCTTACAATGGTCCTCTGGCCCACTCCTCTCATTTTACAGGTACAGGGAAGAAAGCTCAGAGACAGGAGGCGATACACCTGAGGTCACACAGCAATCAGTGGACCAGGAGGGGCCAGATCCAAGCATGTTGATGACCTTTCAGTTCAGATGTGGGAGCAGGACCTAGCAGAGATGAGTTTGAATTGAATCTCAGCTCTGTAATTCTGGACAAATTATTTCAACTGCGGGCCTTGGCTTCTTCTGGAATGTGCGGTGAGGGTCTCATTCTCCTGGCCGGGAGGTTGGGAGGTTGGGTGAAATTTAATAAAGTATCATGCTCTGTGTCTGACTCAGAGGAATCTCTAAACACACATTTGTTCTGGTTCTTTCCTCCCCTGTCAACAGCCCCAAACTCCTTCACCTCATTTTCTTTTTTTCTTACTGGCCTCCAAGCTCATCTCCTCTTTGTCAAGAAGATGAGCCAGAGAAGTTCCTGGCCATAAAGCCTCCTGGTATTGCCTCCAAGCTCAGGAAGCAGAGGGACCTCAGAGCAAAGCCTTTCTCAAGAATCTAATGACAAAGGGCCCTTTATACTCATCCTCTCCTCACAGCCCTGCCTTAGCCCTGGGCATTGCTCCCATCACGCTGATGAGAAGACTGAGGCCATGTTGGTTAGGGACCACTTGCTGCCCCACAGGAACTAAGACTCTCCACTCTGCTACTGCACCTGAGGTTGGGCCTGTCCCCACAGGCGCCACCCCACTCCTCCCTGTGAACCCATGTAGTGAGAAGTTTCCTCTGAGCCTCCAGGAGAGCCTGGTGGTCTGTGGGTATGAGAGAAACGTGGCTGGTATGAAAAAATATATATAAGAAAAAGCCTTCAAGAACAATTGTCACCAGTTCTGTTTGGCTTTGGCTTATAAAAAAAATCTGTTTTCAGCATTCATGAAATAAAGGTCCAGGAAAGTCTGTTCAAGCAGAGCCATTTCCTGAGAGACCTGACGGTTAACATTTCAGGGATGTGTGTGTGTGTGTGTGTGTGTGTGTGTGTGTGTGTGTGTGTGTGTGTGTGTATATATATTTCAAACATCCTTCCCAAAGACAGCTCTGGAACCTGTGTGGAATATGTTTTTATGATTAGATGAAGGGTGTGTGTGTGTGTGTGTGTGTGTGTGTGTGTGTGTGTGTTTGTGTGCAGATTGCTTGCTGCTATGTTTGTGTTTTCTCTCTCCCTCCCTTCTCTCTTTGAAGGGCTATTTTCTTTGTTCTGGGAATCTGGCTCTACCTGGAATGTCTAACAACCGCACAGATGGTCCCTATTTTGTTGCCGCCTTACCTGTCTGGGGAGACATCTCCATGCCCATCCCACACCTGTCTCCCTGAGCATCCGGGGTGGGGGGGGCTTCTGCAACTGGCATCTGCTTCCTCCCCAGGCCACCCTCTCAGAAGCCCTGCCGTTCAGACTAGGGTGCTGAGGCTGCCCCTGCCCTGGGAGATAGCCATCTATCTCTGCTCTGCACTCTAACTGAACCAGGACAACTCCCCTGGTGTTCTGAATCTCCAGCCTCAACCAAGGGTGCAGACCTGCCCCGCCTGGAGAGAGACCTGTCTTTCAGGGTCTGCCCAAAGCAACAGGGCTCCTACACAGAGAGAGAGAGACTCTGCTCTACCAATTTTGAAGTGATTGTGCCGGAAGGGGAGAAATGACTCTTTATGGTGGAGAATGAGATGGAAGGCTCAGGGCTTCAGTAGCAGCAGGCTGGGTCCTCCCTGTAGTCCAGGGCCCTCCCTCCCAGCCCTGCAGCAGCATCTACCCCTCCTGCAAGGCTGGGGTGAGGGCAGGAGGGCTCCATCAATCCCTCCCCACTCACTCATTCATCAAGCATTTTCTGAGAGCCAACCATGTGCCAGACACAGTTCTAAACATCAGGGATATGGCAGGGGAAAAAAAGAAACGAAATTCTTAACCTGTGTGGGGGCAGGGGAGGAGCTGGATGGGAGGGAAAGAAAGGAGTTATATAATATATTGAAAGTGTTCGGTGCTCTGAAGAAAAATAAAGCAGCCGGGGAGGATCCAGAGCCCTGGGCGGTGGGGTGGGGGGTGGGGGCGACAGTCTAAGTATGACTTGAATGAGGTGAGAACGCAAGCCAGGCAGGTGTCTGGAACAAGGAAATCCAGAGTGACCAACTGGTAAGGGTGAAGCCTGAGGATGTGAGAAGCTGCCTTATCTGAGGAGCATCGGGGAGACCAGTGAGCCCAAAGCTGCGTGAGACAGTGCACGAGACGGGGGATGAGGGGTGGAGATAATGGGGGGCAGAGTGTAGTCCAACGTCTGCTGCAATGCTTGGCCGTGACTCTGGGTGCAGTGGGGGCTGCAGTCCTTCAAGGAGGCTCATGATCTCATGTGTTTGAAGGAACCCTCTGCTGCATGGAGTGGCCAGGAGGTGAGGATGAAAGCCAGGAGACAGTTGGGCAGCTGCCCCAGGATCTTAGGGAGGAGCCGCCAGCAGCTGGGGCCATGATGGCAGTGGCGGCTAATTCTGGGTGTGTTTTGAAGGTAGGATCTAGTGAGATTTGCTAGTGCTCAGCAAGGCAGTGAAGGAAAAAAATGGATCAAAGATATATCCATGGACTTGGCCTCGGCAACTAGAAGGTGGACAGGTTTGGAGGGGCTCTCGGGGGGTTCATTGTGAGTACATCACACTAAGTTTAAGATGCCTGTTAGATGTCCAAGTGGAGATGCGAGTAGGGAGAGGTCCAGGCCAAAGAGAGCGTTTTGGGAGGACTTGCACTGGGCTGTTGAGCATCTCTCTGAGTGGAACATGGAAGCATTCCAGGCTCTGTTTGTAAAGCTTTCCCCTTCACCGACTCCTCTGGTCTTCACCCCAGCCTTTAGAGTGGGGTAGAGACAACTCGGTGAAATCCAGCAAGTTTTCCGAGCTCATCCAGCCAGGAAGAGAGCCTAGGGAAGAACCCCATCTTCTGCGAGGTTGTGACTCAACCCTGGGGGAGTAACTTACGGAATCCTCAGCGTTCCTCCTCCGTGTTGGGATCAGACATCACATGTCAAACAGCAACATCAGACATCACTTTCTTCTGAGGATCAAATGAGACAAGGCGCTCGAAACAGATGCTAAGCCCCCTCCTCTTCTCTCTGGATTCCAGTGCCTGCTTTCCAGTTAAGATGCTTCTTAATCACCCAGGGCCCCAGGCTGTGTGTTTATTTTGATGACTTTCTTGCAGAGGCTCATTTAAGATGCCTCAAATGCCACCCACCCTCCACCTGACTGTAAGAAACAAGCAGCTGTATTTTTTTTCTCATCTCTTTAACCCCTTAGCTTCTAGAACAGCACTTTGTGTTTTGTTTTGTCTTGTCTTTTTTGGGCCACACCCACAGCATATGGAGGCTCCCAAGCTAGGGGTAGAATTTGAGCTGTAGCTGACAGCCTACACCAGAGCCACAGCAACACGGGATCTGAGCCACATCTGTGACCTACACCACAGCTCATGGCAACACTGGAGCCTTAACCCACTGAGTGGGGCCAGGAATCAAACCCAGCACAAGTCGGGTTCATTATCACTGGGCCACAACGCGACCTCCTAGAACAGCACTTTGGAATTTGTAGATGGCCACCAGACAGATAGGAAAACTAGAACTGTCTTCCTTGGACCCATTTCCCTTCTTTCCTCCATCCTCCCTCTCACTTTTCTCTCCCTTTAGGTCAAGGCCATGCTCCTGGGAGCCTTCAGACTCCTCCACCACCTCCCTTCACCTGGTCCCTGCTCCTGTCCACCCTTCTCCCAAACCCCTCTCCCTCTCCCAGATCCAGACACCCACAGGCATAGAGACACATCCCACACCCTGATTCTTGCTGGACCTTCCTTGTGTTTCCCAGAGCACCCCCTCTGTGCTCTTTCTGGCCCCCACCCCAAATCTCTGTGTGTAAAATGGAAATAACAGAATCAACTTCCTAAGTGTTACTGTGAAGATTAACAGGGTTGTGTTTGTAAGATGCTTAGAATACACAGAGTGCCAGTGTGTTCCAGGATCCCCATGACAAGCTCATGAGACAAGCATTTTAATCCCATTTTAGAGATGAGGAGACTGAGGCTGAGAGATGCAAAATATGTGCCCCAGGCTTCCAGCTTGGAGGTGGCAGAGCCCAAGCTCCAGTCTGGGACCCATCTCTACATGTCATGTTAGGTAGTCTCAGCAAGGAGAGCATGCATGGACCTGGCCCACAGGCCACACAATGCAGTCAAGGAAACTGTGCAAATGAATGGAAAATTCCAGAGACTGTTTCCCAGCTGGGGAGTTCAGAGGGAAGGAGGCCAAGGGGTGAGATGGACTGTCCAGCTCTCTGAGAAGCTGTTGTCACCAGGATTCTGATTCTGTCCCCACTGCCCCCTTAGCGAGGATCCCAGCTCACCCCCTCCCACCTCCACCCCTCATCGTGGGCCTCAAACTTCTCCTCTCGCTTTGATTGACTGCCAGGAAATAAACAACAAAAAGCCCGACTCGATTAGCAAGGCAGCATATGCTGCTCATGGGAAGTTAAACAATCGCACTTCTGAATAACAGCTCAACACGGAATAGAAGCGATGTCACAAGGCAGGATATGATTAATTGCCAAATGAATTATTGAAATTATAATTGCAGAGGAGTTCAGGGGAGCGTGTGATTGCTGCGGGTGGGTTCGGTGAGGAGAGGCCTGGGAGGAAGGCTGTGTGAGCTGGGCCTGCAGCGAGGACAGTGATGGGCTGGGCACACAGGCTGGGAGAGGGGTGTTTCTGGCAGGTGCAGGGTGGGATGGTCTGGCTCTGGGGCCAGGAGACCCCCGGGGCTGAGCTGCAGATGGGCCTGCCCACCATGGGCATCCTCTCCCCCTCCCCTCCCATGATGACCCTGCTCTCACCTTGACCTTCCACCCTTCTCTGGCCTAGAGGCCTCCAGTGTCTGTGCAGCAATGGCTCCATCTGCACAGTGGGTTGAGAGGTGTGCCCCTCACACATCATAACAGAGAAAGTGCATTTCTCTAAGCCTGCAATGGAGAAGCACAAAATCGGCAAGATTTGCTGCAGCTCTGTTATACTGAAGCTCATTTTTACAAGGGCTCAAATACCCAGTGAGCCAGATCACGTTTCCTGGAACGTGTGCCATAAAACAGTGGCATACGCATAGGCCTCGAAGTTGTGCACACCTGTGTCTCAAGTCCTGCTCTGTCTTGTAAAGGCTGTGTGATCTTGGACAATTGCTGAACCACTCTGAGCCCCACTTTTCTCATCTGTAATGAGGAGCTGTGTGTGGCTATCTCTCAGTTGCCTTGAGAATTGCCCTCAATAATGTAAAGCAGGTGCCCAGCCCAGGGCTGGCCCATGATAGCCCAGCTCCATAAGCAGTGGTGATTATTGGCAAAGGGTGTTTTAACAGGTAATATCTCAAGTAGTTGTTGTTGGAACCCCCCATGGACAGGGTCATAAAGAGTGTGACATCCTACTGCTGACTCAAGTGGTGAGGATGCAGCATGATTAAGAGCACAGGTGCCAATGGACAGAACGAGGGACCAGATGTAAGGGCAGGGCCCATGGGGGATGTGAGCAGCTAACGGAGAGGAGCAGAAGCTGCAGGGTGCCTGCAGCAGGTTGGTGGTAGATAGGGATTTGAACCCAGGCCACAGGATGCTGTGCCATATGGTCATTATAGTGATAATTAGGAAGCTTCTGCAGAGATGTAAGAAAAAGGTACTTAATAAAAATGACAGAATTATAAAGCAGTATGCATACTCTTGTTGCAATTAAATAAACATGTTAAAGTGTTGTTTTTTTCTGTTTTTTGGGTTTTTTTTTTAAAAAAAAGCTGTTGAGGCAAGTGTGAGAGTGAAGCTAGGACCCTTCTGAGTTGATAAAACAGATGCTGGGTTTGCCTCTTTTAAGACATTTTCCAGACCAAAAAAAAAAAAAAAAAAAAAAGAAAAAAAGAAAAAAGGAGTTCCCGTTGTGGCACAGAGAAACGAATCCAACTAGGAACCATGAGTTTTCGGGTTCGATCCCTGGCCTCGCTCAGGCTTAAGGATCTGGCATTGCCTTGAGCTGTGGTGTAGGTCGCAGATGCGGCTCTGATCTGGTGTTGCTGTGGCTGTGGTGTAGGCCAGGGGCTAGAGCTCTGATTAGACTCCTAGCCTGGGAACCATTATATGCCGCGGGTGTGGCCCTAAAGACAAAAGACAAAAAAAAAAAAAAAAAAAAGAAAAAAAAGAAAAAAGATGTTTTCCAACCCATTTGTTTTTTTTAAAGGCTTCGCTAAGGGTTAGATACCTAGGGTGTGAGGCAATTTGAAATCGGCTAAGGCCCTAACATTATGCATGATCATTTCCCAAACCTTCATGACACTGTCAAAGTCCTAGGCAATTGATACAGCCCTTGGGATCAACACATTTCACCTGATAAACAGCTGTCTTAGCTTTTCAACATAAATGTGCCCCATTAGAAGGGCAGTGTCTGCCCAGGGAGAGGGCAGGGTCTCTGCATCTTCTCCTGACCAGACCTTGTGGAGGGACAGGCCCAGCTTTGGCTTCGGGTGTATGTTACCGGGATGGTGGCAAACGTGTCCAGGGAACAGCCCCCCGCCCCGTGGCAGTCTGGGAGTGCTGTGGGAGAGGGCTTGGTCCGCCTTGGTCCTTGCATGTGCGGGGTTGGCAAGGGAGGTGCTGCCTTTGAAGGCAATGCAGCCCGGCCCTGGGGGATGGGGGTGGGGGGATGCAGGGCAGACATGGCAGAGGGAGACCAAATTTTGGTTCACATAAGAATTTTCTAGCATTCAGAATGTCTGACAGCACGTGCCTGTGAAGCAATGAACTCTCTGACATGGGAAATACTGAAGCTGAGGTTGGATGACCTTGTTCATTCAACAGGCTTCCTCTGGGAAGGGACCAGGAGGACCCTGAGCTGGCAGGATCTGGGCTTGGATCCCGGGAACCAAGATCAGAATCATTTGGGGGTGGGGGAGGTGGAAAACACAGATCCCAGGAGCTCCGCCCCAGACCCGCTGAGTAACAGTCTCCAGGAGCTGTATCAGGATGCACATGCTGTGAAAACCTCCTGGGGTTCTCCTGCAGGAGCAGGAGCGAAGCGACCCCGGGAACCGCAGGCTGACATTGCCCCTAGTGGCCTCGGAGATACGGTGCTCAGAGCCCTCCTGGGGAGACTCGGCTTTGCGCCCTGGGCTCTGCTTGGTGCTCGCACTTAGCACAGCTACCACCCGTCTCCTACCCCAGCCGCCGCCACGACCACCCCCACCCCGACCCCCGCCCTCCTGCTCTGATGGAGAGCCCCTCCCCACCACTCCCTTGGAAGGCGGAGGAAGCAGCTGCCATGCTCCTGAATTGTCGCACTTGCCCAGCCGGGTCAGGCTCGGACAAAGCCCAGTTAAAATCACATCTTAAAGTGAAAGTGTTAGGAGAGCCTGAATTTCAGCTGACAAACAGAACATCTCTTTTTTTTTTTTTTTTTCCCTGAAATAGCGTGAAGTTCAAGTCTACATCTCCTCCGACTTGAATAAATTTACCCTCAGTCACTATAAAAGCCGCTCCTCTCACCCAGGATCTTTGAAGCTGAGGCTTCAAAGTAGACCTTCTGGTGCTTCCTAAGCGAAACCCTCCGCCCTCGGCTTGCTTGTGGGGATACAGAAGAAGCCGCTGTGAGGAGACAGTGGATTAATACCTGTAAGGTGTGGAGACCACCACCAGACACAGAGAGCTCAATAACCATTGTTGTTGATCTGTTTATACTATTTACCACTGAGACACCCATATTCCTGCCCTCATGACCCCTCCAGGCCCATGTTCCTCTTAGGGCGCAGAAAGCATCCGGGAGAAGCCAGAAAGCTCCTCTAAGCTCTTGCTATCTTGCCAATTCGCTTTCACCAAATAGTGGCCAGCTCCTCCCTCCGCCACAGGCCATTCTGGGGGAAGCCCTGTCTCTCCCCTCTCCCAGTGCCCTCAGTGGCAGGTGACACAAGCTCATCACATTTAGTCCTGCACCAAGGTGTGCAGAAGAGTCACTGGGAGCCATTTCTGAGGCTGCCAGGCTGTAATGGGTGGTGGGAAAATGGAGAATAAACACACTTCAATGAGTGGAGCTGAGTTTTCCCTCCAGGATGCGGAAGAATCCAGATTCAAACCTGTGATCCAGAGCCCCTGAGAGCTCCTGGCTAGCCACACCCTGCAAGGCTCTCAGATCCTGCCCATCTGGGGCTGATGGTGGCTTGGTGGGTGTGTACACAGGGCCACTCTCAGGGCCGTTCCACCTTGAAGGCCCCCCCCACCACCGCCGGGGACAGACAGCTGGGGGCACCAGTTCTCTGGTGGTGAAGCCTGCAGGCTTCCAGGGAAATGTGAGCTAGAAATGCTGAGGGATAGAGCCTTCCAGGGCCCCTCAAGTCACACCCAAAGCCTCAGGCCCACCCTGTCAATCAGCCCATCAGTCAGCTAAGGGGACACTGGGAGGAACACAGGGAAAGTCACGGCCAAGGCCTCAGGCCACAGGAGTCTCCTCCGGGATGGGCCCTTAGGCTTTATACCCTCGCTCCTGCCTCTCCCACCACCACGGGCCACTGGGTCAGAGGGTAAATGTCCTGAGAAAACTCTGCTGGCGGTGTTGCTTTTTTTAGTGTAAATATATCGCAAATACTGCGTGAGACATATGCGTACTAAAAAATGAGTTGCCACTTATCTGAAATTAAAATTTAACTACGCACCCTGCATTTTTATCTGCTACATCTGGCAACCCCACCTCCCAGGGGTACCCGTCTCTAATCCATGGCCCCCAGGAAACCAGCCGCCTGCATTTTTCAAATCCTATTAAGAGTGTTCACACATGTACAGAGAGGATCACAAACGCCCCAAATCACAGAGGTAGTGAAAACAGTCACAGCTCACACTTGGCGCTTTCCAGGTCTTTCCGAGGGCCGGCACGTTGTAAGTGCAGACCTATACTACACGGATTAATTCGTTCAGCGCTCACAGCAAGTGCATGAGGGAAATGCTGTTACTATGCCTCCTTCCGCAGGTGAAGGACTCGAGGCCCAGAGAATTAAGATCCTGTGGCTGAGAAAGGCAAAGCCAGGGGGTCCTGGGGCATGAAAGCAACTCCGCAACTTGTGACATGGACTTTATTTTTTACCAGAATGGGTCCTGGACCTGTGCTGAGAAGAAGACAGCACAAGTGTCTTTGGTGGGGCTGGAGCTGCCAGATGGGCTGTGCCATCAGGCCGCCTCCTCTCTCCAGTGTTACAAGGGACTGTAGGATATTTATTCACACAGACACAGCTCCATTTACATTCAGGGTACTGAAGAGCATTAGCCAGCTGCCGGCCTGCCTGTTCTGGGGAGCGTTTTGGTGCACTGCCACCAGAGGCAGTTCGCAGCCGCCTGGACACGTCACTGCCCGAGCAGAGTGAGCTCTGCCCCAGGACTGTGCCCCTGCCCTCAGCACGCCTGTGTAAGAGCTGCATCACTTCTGACACTTTATGCTCTGTGATGATGTGTGTACCCCTTGGCTCTTTCAATAAAAGGCAAACCCCTAAAGCAGAGAGCGTGCCTTCCATCCATCCATTGACTGAATATTTTGTGAGCACTTACTATGTGCCAGGACTGCAGCTAGGGACTAGGAGGCTTTGAGGGGTGGCAGGTCTGGGTGGCCGAGACAATGAAGGAGTGATGCATAGTAGGAGGAGTGCTGAATACAGAGGGGAAGCAGGCGGGGGCAGATGGCTGGGCCATGGCCAGGAAGAGCTTTCCAGAAGGTCAGAGGCCGCGGAGGTGAGCCCGCCACATCACGCTGTGGGCTGTCGGAGCTGTGTGTGTGGCTAGGCCTGTGGGGGGTGGGGATGGGGGGGGTGGGAGGAAATGGAGACACAGTGGACAGGGGACCTTGTCAATCTTCCCCTCTATGTCTGTGAGGGAAAAGGAAATAGAGCAGAGGCAAAAGTGGGGTGATGTGGTTGTTTCTTTGCTTTTCTAGGTGAGAGATTTTGAGGATAATTAAAAACAGAGGGAGCGGGTGGTGTGCAGAGGCAGGGGTGCAGGATGCAGGAGGGAGGAGGCACAGAATCCGGCCACCCTCACTGTCCCAGAGGGCAGGATGCGAGCACACGCAGCTGGGGATCTCAGCCTCCCACTTCTGTCTTCCTTGTGATGCAGATGGTAAACCCCAGTGGGTCCACCTCTGCCAAAAGCTTGAGGGCAGAGGTGAGGGCTTGAGACAGCCCCTGGTTAGGGCATGGGAGAACTGAAGAGGTTCACATCCCTGCATCTAGCTCAGAACACGGCCCACAGCTGGTACCCAAAAATGTTTGCTGACCTTGACCGTAACTGACTCCGGGTCCGTTCCCACCCCACCTGCAGGCCTCCCATAGCCTTAGCTCACATCTTAGATGGTCTCCAAGGCTCTTGGGACCCAAGCCTGCCCACAGCCCCCTCATCTGGGGCACTGCCCCTGCTCCCAGGCCCACCCAGGGCCCTCTTTCCATTCCTCCTGCCCTGCTCTATCTTCCCATCTACTTGATGGACATCTATGCCACTGGCTCATTCCTGCCTGTGGGCCGTGGCACCTGCCACTCCCTCTGCATGAGAAGCCCTCCTTCTCTTTCAGCTCTGGTTCCTCCAGGCATCACCCTCAGAAAAGTCAGGCCTAGGGAGTTCTGGCTGTGGTGCAGCGGAAACCAAACCAACTAGTATCCATGAGGATGCAAGTTACATCCCTGGCCTCACTCAGTGGGTTAAGGATCCGGCATTACTGTGAGCTGTGGTGTAGGTCACAGATGCCACTCAGAACCCGTGTTGCTTTGGCTGTGGCGTGGGCTGGTAACCACAGCTCCAATTCGACCCCTAGTCTGGGAACCTCGATATGCTGTGGGTGTGGCCCTAAAAAGACAAAAAAAAAAAAAAAAAAAAAAAAGAAAGAAAAGGAAGGAAGGAAGGAAGAAAAAAGGAAGAAAAAAAGAAAAAAGGAAGGAAAAGAAAAAAGCCTCCCCTGGCCATTTTAAGTGTTGGAGCTCGCCCTCCCATTTCCCCACATCACCCCCAGCATTTGTTCACAAGGTATTAGTCTCTGTCATTCAGTGTTTCTTCTCGGAAGAAGGTGACCTCGATGAGGGTCAGATCTAGTCTGTCTTGTCCCCTGTCTGGCACCTGGGAAGCACCTCACGAGTATGGAAGGAATGAATGAACGCAGAGACCCTGCCCCAGGCAGGCTGGCCTCAGCTGTGCAGGGAGAGCAGCCACGTCTTCCCGGCCCCCCACCCCTACCCCCACCGGGGTCCTCCTCCTATTATTTTCCTCCTAAATTGCCTTCTGGGGATTTCCAAGAGTTGGCTTACATAGCATAATCAAGACAAACTGGTTATATAAACGAGGCCCCCTGTGGACCACCCTATGCCTTTTCTAAAATGTTATTTTTACCCCGCATTTTCTCTTCTGGGGATTTGGGCTTGTGTGGTAAGCCTTTAAGATGTGGCTCTTTGGTTTTTCAAGAGAGATTTTGTATCTCTGGCCAGTCAGATGCACAGCCCACCTCATCCATATTGACTAGACAGCTCCTCAGCCCTGCAGTCCACAGAGGCTGCGGAAGGAGCAGCATCTTTCTTTCCTCCTCTAGCTGGACACTGCTGGGAACTGAGACCTAGACTGCAGGGGCAACACGGAGAATGGAATCTGCTGATACTCCATCCATTTGTAGCTCGAGAGAGGCTTACTGAGCACCCGACACTGCTCTGCACAATTTCCTAGGTCATAGTCCTCCAGAATGCCACCCGATGGGCATGTCCCCATTTTATAGATGATGGCCGAGGCACAGAGACATCAAGGAAATTGCCCTAAAGTCACACAGTAGTGGAGGGGTCAGGACTTGGCTCCACAGTGTCCAATATCAAAGCCAGCACCATACCGTCTCTTTCACTTTTCCCAGCCTGTCCCCAGAGCTGTGGACAGGATGAACAAGTGACTTCAGGTGCTGCCCCCCACTCCCCCTCCCTCCCTCAGATGCCAACCAACCTGGCAGGACTCCGTGGAGCAGCCCAGACACTGGCACCAAACAACCCAGGTTGGATCCCAGCTCTGCCTTCTTCTCAACACTTCATTTCCAGGAGTAACTCCCTGTGCTTCTCAGAGATACATTCCTTGTATGACTTGGGAATTCCTTGGAGAAGCTTAAGAGCAAGAGAAATTGGGTAGGAGGAACACACCCATGAGAGAAATCTAGACGCTGAAAAATCGGAAAGGGCCCTTATTATGATCCAGGCTGAATGCCGAGTTTGAAGGATAAGGAGGCGGAGGCTCACAGTGGGGAGTGACCTGTCCAGGGCTTGGGACGTGTCAGGGGAAGAGCAGAGTCCATTCCCTCCTCCCCTCCTGCCCTTCCTGGTCCATCACTAGCGGAGGTGTGCTCCAGGCTGTCCATCTCCTCCACTACCGAGAGAGAGAGGACTCTGGCTTTCCTAGTGGCACAGTCTTCTCCTGACTGCAGGGAAAGCCTGGCCCTGCCTGGCAGCCTGCCCACAAAGAGGGACCAAAGGGGACAGGGTCAAAATAGAACTCTCTGCTCACCTTCCCCCAGACTCTTGAGGGATTTGGGCATGAGAAAATGAACCACAGTGTGCGAGGGAAGTAGTTATGAGAAAAAATGAAGGTTTTTAAGAATTTTTTCTCTGGCCTAACGAGCCCACTTCAAGATATTCAAGAAAAAATTTAAGTGACACACTGGTTGTTAGATAGGGCACTTCTCAGATGCCGGACTCTGAGAGTCCCAGTATTGGTTCATAATAGTATTTCTTTGAGCACCAGATATGTTCCAGGAACCCAGGACTCCAAGCTGTCCTGAAAACCATGTCTAAAAGTAGGGATCTGAGTCACTCAGGACCCTGCCCTTTATCCAGCAGGTCTGAGTCTAGAAACTACTCCAGAAATATCTATTTTCGGTCCCTTGGCAAGCATAGCTATGGCAGTGCTCCCCTCCTACTTTCCAGATATCTATGTATACTTGTCAACAGAGATTTAACTGAAAATAAGGGTAAACCTGTGATAGAGGCTGCAATAGGGATTTATTCTTCTCACTTAAGAAGTCTGGAGGTGGCTAATGGCTGCTAGTGATAATTAGGTAGCTCCACGCCATCAGGGCTAATGTCTTGAAGGTTCTTTTGATCATTACCTCATGATTGCAAGATGGCTGCTGAAGCACCAACCATCAAATTCTTATTCACAACAGGAAGAATGGAGAAAGGATCAAGAACTTCACAGCAGAGTTCCATCTATGTGTTATCATCTAGCATTGCGTCTCATGGGAAAAGGCACTAGTAGGAGATAGGTTGGGAATGGAGTGTGGGTCAGGCAACCCACATTATCTGCCATCCTCTCCTGTGACTATATTTATTTCTGCCTAACTCAGCTGAGGTTACTGGTGTCTAAGGTGTAGGTTGACAAGAGCTTCAGGGGCTGCCTCTTTAGGAGGAGAGTTAAATGATCCAAAAGCCTCCAAGATACAAAGATAGGAAGTCACAAATAGTAGGAAAGTAGGTGGGTGGATAAGGACGTTAGATAAGGACGTTGAATCTGGTCCCGCCTCAAATTGTGCTCATTGATGAGCTCAGTCATGTCATCCTTTGATGACCAATAAGCAGTGTTTGTTTTTTTAAGAAGTATGTTTTTGTTCATTGTTTTTATGGCATGTAGCACTGCTTAACTTAAATAATCAATGGTGGGAGATGGGAGTGGGAGGTATTTTAGTGGGGAGTTCCCCAAGGGCAGGCACTGTATTTATTCTCTTTTTGTTGCCAGTACCTAGTGTGTGAGTGTTAGGGCTCCAATGTCTTAATGCAGCCCTGTTCTATCCTGTGTGTCCTCGGGGCACAGAAATCCTTTACGGCATCTTTCTTCACCACGTAGTGAGGTGTCAAGGTTGCCAGTTATGTCACAAATGATCAGCCACTAAAAAACAGTTTTAGGACCTCAGTTAGGAATGACATTTTTAAAGTTATTAAATACTTCAGACATACACCCAGGAAGAAGCTAGAGCCTATTTGGCCTGGTCTTCTGCCTTCTGATCAGGTCACTTTCACTGTGCTTGCTCTGAAGCATTTTCCAGGCCAGAGGGAAAAGAGCAGCTCCAGGGCATGGAGGTCACGTTGTGCATCAAAGGCTTTGTCCAGGGAGGCCGAACCTTGTGCCCTTCAATGTGAGGCTGTGAGCATGTCATGGGGAGAGGCGTAGCAAAAGGGGGCGCTTAGAAGTAGATGCTTAGATGACAAGCAGAGGGGCTCCAGGTGACCCCTCAGAAGCCTGCTCGGGGCTCTAATGAGAGGGCTGGGGGTCTCCTGAGGGGATGCAGAGAGAGGTGCAGGCCTGGCTTCTCCGATCCTAACCAGAGTCAGAAACACTGCGTGCTCTCCAAGGCAGTCATGCTTTCTGGGACATAATGATGGGTTTCATCCAGTTTTGTAAACGATACTGTTCCCAGAAGCCCTGCAAATTACAAATTTAGGCAGACCTAAATGAATATTAATCATCTGCGCCAGGAGTGCTCTGTGTTTTGTTTTGTTTTTCAGTGCCTCTTTCTCTGCTTTGAAGTCCCTACAACAGGCCCACCCGGGGAACTCTTGGACAGGTGCGCAGAGCCACTCTCTCTTCTCTCTAGGGCAGGAAGCGGGGGAAGGAGGGCGGCAGAGTAGGGGTGGGAGGACGTGAGTGGCCCCGGGGCCCGGAGGGAGTGGGCAGATCTGAGCTGGAGTCCTTCCTCTGCCATTTCTGTGGGAAGAAGGAAAGAAAAGCAAGGCAGTCGCTGTGGAACAGGCTGCTGGGCAGCCACATGCCCGCGACTGCCCATCCCTATCCTCACCCTGCCCCCCGCTACAGGTGACTGAGACAGGGGCAGGCAACTGGCCCAAGAGCAATCAAATCAGTTTGGCTGGGGGTCCGAAAATGGACAGAGAAGTTAATCAGGTCAGTCAACCCTCAGTCAAACTCAAACCCAGAAATCCTCTCTCTACCCACTTAAAAAAAAAATCTGGTGAGCAAGAGAAGCTCCAGCCAAAAGGTAGAAGGACTGACTGCTTGAGAGAATGTGCCAGGTGGTCCTGAGGATGCCGACCCAACCTCCTTTCTCCCGTCTGTCATGGGAATCCTGAGACCTCTTGGTAAATGGAGGGCTGAGGGGGGGAGGAGGGGAGAGGGGGGTGTGCTTCTTACCTCACCCTGCTTGGCTCCACCCAGGAACCGCCCTGGCCAGGTGACAACTACTTCATAGCTCTCTGGGGCAATGAGGAGGGGTCTCAGGGTGTGGAGGAAAGAGACCCTCCTGGCAGGCAGGTTTTCATCTTGCCTCTCTTCCGTTGGCAGCTAGCTCTTACCTGGGGGCAAATGCGCATCAACCTGCTGGAGTTTCCTCTGTAACACGGCCTGGCTGATTCTGAAGATTTCTTTTGACCATGTCAGCTGATGAAAGGTACTTTAAAAGAAATAACTGGGAAAAAAAGAGCATGCGTGGGTGTGGTGGGGAGATAGCCGGTTCCTTTTGGGTGGGGCGGTGAGGGGACCCTCCTAAGGATGCCACATCTCCGCTGCGGGAAGCGGGGAGACAGCTGGGGTGATGGAGGAGGGAGAGTGGTCCAGCACTCCAGTGGGCTGGCGGGAACACACCTCTCCATGTGCGCTGTGAGAGGACCTATGTTCTCAGTCACAACATGGTCCTGAGTGCCTGTTGTGTGCCAAGGACCACAGTAGGTGCTGGGGAAGAAAACAAGACAAAAAATCCCACGAGATGATAAATACAGTGCCAGCCCTTGGGAGTGCTCCACTGATGCTGTGAAGTTTGGTGGGAAATAAGGCTGGAGGGCTCGGGGGTTATCAGTTCTGGTGCCTTTTTTTTTTTTTTTTCTTTGTTTTCAGTTCTATTGAAGTTTAGTTGATTTACAATGTTGTGATAATTTCTGCTGTACAATAAAGTGCTTTCAGTTATATATGTACACACACAGGCGCACACATACACTTTCTACTGTGGTAGCATCAGAAACTGACACCCTCCATGTTTTTTCTTTATGGAAACTGGCAGCAATTCTGACTTCCCGAGGAGGACATGACATAAAGAGGATCACGCTGACAGGCCAAGTAGAGACAGGCTAACACTTAGGTGAGGTAGGCAGGTACCTGTGAGAACAGGACACTTGGAGTCCCCAACAGGAAAAAAACACCTTGGAAGCAACTATTTATTCAACACATTTTCTGGAACACCTACTATGGGCTTAGTCCCATTCCGGATAGAGTAGGGCTGGGACTTGGTGACTGTCTGGGTGAGGTGACATGTACCCTGTCCTTCCCTGCAGATGAACCTCAGGATCTGCAAACACCTGGCAGCCTCATAAGCCTCAGGTGCCCAAGACTCAGGGCCCAAAATGGTCAGCACCACAAGAGGGGCTTGTTCAGAGCGTCCCTGGTTGTGTGGGGAGCCAGGAGCCAGGAGTTGGAGGGCTACCTGGGTGGCCTCGTACCATGGGGCGAAAGTGGGAGAAACTGAAGCAGAGCTGTCACACTCCCCTGGTCTATAAAGAAACCCAGCCTGTGAATACCTCTATGCCCTGGTGCTCCAGCACTGTCATAATTTCTCATGTCCCCTCCTCTGAAGGGCAGCTCCTGCACAGGCTGCTGCAGGGTCAGAGGAGAGAGGGGTGAGTGGAGAGAGGGCGAGGGCTGGAGGGTGGGGACTCTGAGTGTTCCTCTCCTGCAGGAGAGCAGATACAGCACTTCGGCTCAACACTGATCTCTTGCTGCTACTGTGCACAGGCATATGGAGATTTAGCCATGCATCAGTGGCAGATGGAGCCCTTGTGATGCTCCCCTTGTGGAGGGGACACATGTGCACGTGTAAATCACAGCTCCTTTCTCATGGCACCCATCACGGGTGCTGTGGATGGATGCACAGTTAATTTCCATGGTGCATGTAGAGGTGCATGGGCAGGGAGAGTGACTATGAAATCACGGAAGGTTTCCACAGGGAAAGGGCTTAGGAATGGCAGATTCAAGGATGTTTTAGGGTGGTAAATACAGAAACTAGAAACCATTTATTTATTCAACAAATTTCTGGGTGCCCATTATGTGCCACTGAGGAGTGCTAGAAGGTCAAATACCAGGGTGAGGGGCAGAAGTGGAATTAGGCAAAAAGGTAGGGCTTGTCTGTTTTATGATGACTTTGGAAATCAAGCTGAGAAAGCAAATGTCTTTGAACAAACTAGGAGGGATGGACAAAGATCAGAGGAGGAGGTGACTAAGGTCATGTCCATTTCCTCCAAAATCCTTGGAATCAAAGGCTGATATATCTCTTTGAGGCATAATTTGCCCTTTGAGTGATGTTTCTAGGCAAGGTGAAGTAGTGTCTTAGCGATGGTGGTGGTGATAGCGTATTTAACTCAGGCACGTCAACAATGAGAGACCAACAGATGGTTTTTTCTTTGGTATTGACCACATCTCAGGTAATTGAAACTTGGACATACTAAATTGTATTATATTCCAAAGCCATTTGGATTTTTAGTTTTTTTAAATTGGAATTTTTTAATTTTTGTTTTTCGAAGTACTTCTAGATTTATTTTTTTTAGACATTTTAAAAAAGTATGATTGATTTACAATGTTGTGCCAATTTCCGCTGTGCACAGAACAACCTTTAAATAGAGCATTCAGGTAAATTGGTGCTGCCACTATGGAGCATTCAGGTAAATTGGTGCTGCCACTATGTATGACTGGGTCACTTTGCTATACAGTAGAAATTAACAGAACACTGCAAATTAACTATAATGGAAAAAATAAGAATCTTATAAACTTAAATAAATGGAAATATGAATTAAAAAAATGGAGATTTCTCAAAAAACTAAACATAGAGCTGCCATATGATTCTGAAATCCCATTCCTGGGTGTATATCCAGAGAAAATTATAATTTGATGTTTACTGTAGCCCTATTTATAATAGCCAAGATATGGAAACAACCTAAATGTCCTTTGAAAAATCAATGGATAGAGAAGATGTGGGACATATATACTATGGAATACTACTCACCCATAAAAAAGAATGAAATAATGCCATTTGCAGCGACAAAGGAGTCCCTTCCAACCCTTCTGGCCCTCTTCCTTCTGGAATGCCTTTATGCAGCCAACATCTCCCAGTGGACAGGGTGGCCATCTTCCCCTGGCGGGTGCCTCCAGATCTTTGAGACTTTAAGTCTTGGGGTTTCTGGGTAAAGAGAAGTCTTGAGCACAGTTTTAAGTATGGAACATAATTATGAGAGGATTCTATCAAACCTGACACAGGGCACAGCCTCATACCCAAATTCACAGAAGACATCGCATGCCTGCTTGCAGGGGCCATTCTAATTTCTAACGAGACTAATGGTAAAGCTCTAGGCCAATTTTAACCTGCTAGGTGGGTAATCTTACTCAAGGCGTTTTTGGTTTTTTGTCTGTTTGTTTTGCTGCCCACTCCCACCCCCCCTCCCCCACAGCATGTGGAAGTTCCCAGGCTAGGGGTCTAATCACGGTTGCAGCTGCCGGCCTACACCACAGCCACAGCAACACCAGATCCAAGCCAAGTCTGCGACCTACACCGCAACTTGCGGTAATGCTGGATCCTTAACCCACTGAGTGGGACGAGGGACAGACCCCGCATCCTCATGGATACTAGTCAAGTTCTTAACCTGCTGAGCCACAACAGGAACTCCAGCATATTTGCCTTGTTTTGTTTTAAAGTTTGATCCACTTGTTCTCTTTGTCCAAAGGATTGGGGCTTATGGGAAGCCACAAACGTCTGCATAATTTCTGGACAACAGTAGAAGTGACTTCTCTGATTAAATATAGAGAGCCTCTAGCAAGCCTGGGCATTGGTTTTTAAAAAGGAAAAGGCATGAGGCCATCCAAACATGATATACACCATAAGCAGTGTCTTACTTTCCCCAAGCATTAATTACGTCTTCGAAATCCTACTGCCACCAGATTCCTGGTAAAGCTGGTCGGGGAGATCTTGCTGTGCTTGCTTTGGGGGTTGACAAATAGCACATCTCTTTTTTATGTTTTGAATAATTTTATCTTTTTGTTAAATGTAGTCTTTAAAATCCCTTTTTTTAATTTGATTTTTAAAAAATTATTTATTTAAGTCCACACCCATGGCATATAGAGGTTCCCAGGCTAGGGGCTGAATCGGAGCTACAGCTACACCACAGCCATAGCAACTCAGGATCCAAGCCGCATCTGCTACCTACACCACAGCTCATGGTGATGCTGGATCCTAGACCCACTGAGGGAGGCCAGGTATTGAACCCATATCCTCATAGATCCTAGTTAACCACTGAGCCACAAAGGGAACTCCTTTGTTTGATTTTGTTGATGACGCAATGTCAACCAAAAAAAAAAATGCATTCGTTTTAGGTAATTCCCACAGTCCAGTCAAATTTCTTTTAGCCCCCATTTATTTATTTTTTTGAACTCTTGAAAGTATTTTATTTTTAGCTGCGCCCATACCATGTAGAAGTTCCCAGGCCAGGGCTTAAACCTGTGCCACAGCAGTGACCTGAGCCACAGCAGTGACAACAATGGATCTTTAACCCACTAGGCCACCAGGGAACTTCTTTTAGCCCCTTTTAGAATCATTTTATCCATTTTTCTTGTGCAAAGCATGGTTTAAAAATGAACAAACATTTCTTGTTGTATTGAAGGTGGGTCTCTGCCATGTTTTAACAGCGGCTTTTGCAGCTCTGTCAGCAAAATGAACTACTGATGTCTGAGCAGGCAGTTGTAAAGCTCCTAACAAATCTGCTTTCGATTTGACATGAGTTTCTTTTTTTTTTTTTTCATTCTCATTGATGGCAAAAGTCCCCTATTTAAAAAAAAAAAATTGCAAAACAGATACCAAACACATATTTACTACAAATATATATTTTCATTTAAAGTCCAGAACCAAAAATTGTACCTCTAGTAACTATTAACTAACTCAGAAGCTTATGCTGATTTAATTCCAGACAGAACATAAGCTTTCAGAATTTCATAAGAAGTCTATACCACATAGGAAGACTTAAGTTGGCCTTTCTTTCCTTTTTTTTTTTTTTTTTTTTGCTTTTTAGGGCCACACCCTTGGCATAAGGAAGTTCCCAGGCTAGGGGTCAAATCAGAGCTACAGCTGCTGGCCACAGCCACAGCCACAGCAACTGTGGAATCCGTGCCCTGTCTGCAACCTACACAGCTCATGGCAATGCTGGGTCCCTGACCCACTGAGTAAGGCCAGGGATCAAAATCACATCCTCATGAATCCTAGTCGGATTCGTTTCCACTGCACCACAATGGGAACTCCTAAAATAGGTTTTTAGGTTGAATCATGATAACACCCTAGTCGAAGCCACCAATAACCCTCGACTGATCACTTCCTAACTGCACTCTTGCCCTCATTTATTATTCACCACAAATGCGACCATGCCATTCCATTTTACCCTTCTATTTAACTGCTTTTATAACAAAATTCAAAATTTCAACAGTGCCCTGGAAGGCTCTCCATATCTACTGGGCTCTTTTCCCTCTTCAAACTCATCCCACATTCTTCTCTTCCTTGACTATTAATGGTCCAGCCATTATTGAGGCTGTGGCTACTCTAAGAAACCCTACAAATACACTGAAATAAAGATTATATTAAAACATAAAAACCCATATTAAGTTAGAAAGTTTATTGGTATTACAATGTACATTACCTTTAAGCTTTAGTTAACTAATATGTTATTTTTCTAAGAAATGGTAATATATGTTTGATTTTGACATCCTGCAAAGATTAACTCAAATGTAAAAATGGTTTCTATTTACATGAAAAAGAGTTAAACACAAACTTAAATAAAACACTGCCTTCTTAAAATAATAAGTTATTTAAAAAAACTGAGTTCCTTTGATAACTAAAGGTACCTTATTGCATTCTTCCAAATATATGGAAATTAACATGACCTACAATGCTGACATCTTGAAATAAAACAAAACCAAAAAAGACAGATCAAACAAAACCCATAATAATCTGTTTCTATTTAAATGCATTCAAGAGTGCATTAACTCTCTGCTTTCTCTCTTGATGACTTTCTGGACATCTACCTAAGTAAAGTTCTTTAAATGAAGAATCTACATGTTAATATTCTTTCTATATCTTTGCAAAAGGACATTCATCAGTCTTGGAAAAGAAGCCCACCTAACATTGTTCTGGTTTATGAGAGGTGTAACTTTCGAATGATAGTGATCTTTCCTCTCAGAGTTAATTCTGAGTCCAAAAGTATATCAGGTTCTTAACTCCCAGATGTTAGTTAAGATATAATTGTCTTGAAGCTCTGAAAACTGAAAAATTTACTTAAGTTTGAGGCTAACTCATTTGGCAGTAAAAACTGAACTGACCTGATGCAAGACTATTTCTAGTCTGTTAATCTCACATAATGTGAACATTCCTACATTTTGCTGCAAAAATAATGTGTTCGATAATGGAGTATTGCTCTATTGGAGGGTGTTATATAATATCTACTCTATTACTTTTCTAAAAGCCAAGAAGTTCTAAATTCAAAAATGCACTTGGCCCAAGTGTTTCAGAAATGTGGACCTGTAGTAGGTTTCAATAATATTAAACAGAGGGATACAATGGGATAATCTGATTATCCTTATTATCCATATACTTATTCACACCAAGCTTTTCCAAATGTCTATTTTTATAAAATATGTGTGGCATATAATTGTTTATCTTTTTCTAAAAAATGTTCAAAGTAACTCAAACAGAAAGCTTGGCATTACTTTTGCTTGATCTGCTACTCTAACTTTTCCTTTTACAAATTGAAAACAATGTACACAATTAACTAGATCATCTAAGAGATTATATGGCTTGAAAATTTGTGTATTAGGGCTTCAAATTCTTTTCCTCTAAATGAGGGGCTGGCAAACTATGGTCCGTGGGCAAAATCCAATCCTTCACCTACTTCACTGCTACACTCATTTATTTCCATGTGGTCTGTGGCTGCTTTTCTGCTACAAAGGCAGAGTTAAGTAGTTGTGGCAGAGACCATATGACCTGCAAAGACTAAAATATGTACTATTTGCCCTTGAAAGGAAAAAGTTTGCTGACCTTTATTCTAAGTTGATCATCCCAGGATGGCACTAATTCCTAGGACTATCTGATAGTCATGATTTTATAAAAATAAGTCAGCTTGTCTGCATTTAGGGCTTATTTAGGGCCTTATGTGTAACACTTCAAAGGCAAAGAGAGAGAGAGCTGTCACAGACTGATATTCCCTTTCTGTTTGAATGTGATCTCAACAAGTCACAATGTTAGACCCCTGGCCAGATCCAGCGGGACTGAGGAGTACGTACTTGCTGATGACATAAATCTGGTCAGAGAATGAAGATGGAAATTCATAAAGTAAAGTTATTAATCTTTCCACCTACTGTAAACATTAAATTCCCCGAAAGGAATCCATATACTTTAGGTTGACATGCATAATTCCAAAGAGGTGGGGAAATGGGGACCTTACAACTTATTCATCCTTATTCTGGAGTTCATGTGTGCTACTTCTTGAAAAGATAAGATTATCTCTTGCCATATTTGACAAAAAGTTTCCCAGCTCAACTGTGGCTCAATAAACTTTTATTATTTTTTGTTATTTATTTTTATTCAAAAGAATTTGTTTCCCTATCACAAAAATTAGATAACCATACCACCAACAGCAGCAAAGTCCATAGAGTTATATTGATGGTGGAGAGTTCACTGGGTATTCCCAATGTCCCAAAGGTCATAAAGGAGGAAAAAAAGGAAAAAAAATACTCAAAGCAAATCCAAAACCCACGATGACTCTGGGGAAAGACATCACACGACAATTTATCTTCTCTTATTGTCAGCTGCAGATGTATTTCAGCAGAATCAAGTACAATTTAACTTGAGTAAACCCTTCATACCAATTCCAGCACCTAACAGGGAGAAAAAAGAATCAGTTTAATGAAATAGTTTTAAAATATAGAAAGAGTTTAATCAGTCTTTATTATACTGTCAATGGAGAACCAAATCAAGTAAACTTTTCCCAACTGCTAAAATGTCAAATAATTTGAAGGAATTAGACATTAATCAATTTAATAGTTGCATGAACTCTTTTAGATTGATTTTCTCCATAATTAGGGAGCCTTCAACATAAACTACATAAAACATATAGATAAATGAACTGGCTGAGGCATAGCATGAATGTAACATTTTGGGAACATATGTTGGTATCTTTCCATATTCATAAGAAACATTTTAATAAAACAGAAGACAGAAAAGCATTAGTTCCAGGAGCTAAATGTATCTCTGGTTTGGATTTACTGAGTGACCTTAGGCAGAACACTTAACCTTTCTGTTTCAATTAACCTGTTAAATGGAGTTAAAATATTATCTTGTACCAGTAAAGTAACAGTTAATAAATCATTGTATACATAGAGATTTACATGTACTATGTAAATACAAACGTTGAACAGACTGAAAAAAAGAGAAACATTTTAAGTATTGCTGTTTAGAATTTTAATCTACTTCATTGATAAACAATTTATAGTGATAAAGGCATACAGAACCTAAAATCTTGTCTTTTCCTACTGCTTCATTTATTTCCCAATCATCTTGGTTTCAAGATATTTTGTTATTAAAGCAGTACCTTGTCATATAAGAAAGTTGTATTTCAAAAACTAAAAAAAAGAAGTTATAAAAAGAATAGAAGAAAATGGCTGAGAAAGGACATTGGGTATGAGGACAATTATGAACAGTGTCAAAAGAATTACATTAGATGGAGATTGTAATTCTAGGTGGCAAATAATTAAAGAAGCAACTTATCTCTTGCTGTGCTAATGTCTGACATATACCTGTGTTTCTGTAGGGCTTTTTGTCTTTACATTTGGGAAGCAGGCTACTTAACATAAAAGGTTAGTGCTGTTGAACAAAAACCTTCGATCTGACACTGAGACTCTCTATATATGTAGCTTTGAGCTTTCTGCACATATACTAGCAATCCTAATTGTCCTAAAGGCCAAACTTGTTGAAGAATAAGGTATAGCTTTTTCAATACATGCCTTGCCATGGGACTAAAGAGAAACTGAGAGACTACCGAGAGCTATTTCAAACAGAGATTCCAGGACCTTCTACCAGCTTGCTTGAGGCTTCCATAACATAGCACTGTTGAGTTCAAAAGCCTGGCTTTTGTCCATGGCTCTCTAATGAGGCTTTCTAAATAGAGAAATTAGCTACATAAAAGGAAGAATATCATGTAAATTAATTTGATTAGCTAACAGTGCAGTTCTGCTTCGAGTTTTCTCATTTCATTTCCGTAGGACAATGTATAAGGCTTGGATTTGCTCTCCTGGTTGCTGGGTCATTCTCCACTCAGGATGAGTAGAAGGAAGCCATGGCAAAGTTAATGCTCAGGGGCAGGGGAAATAGATACATATTCCTGTTACTTCTATGATTAGCAGAGAATATGTGGAAAGAACTGGTGCCTACAGAATAAGCACTAATCAAACCCCTGTACTACAAACCTCCAAAATGATATTTTGTTTAAAAGTTCACTGCTTAGCTCAGGATTTATTTATCCAATGTATTATGTCCAAGTGCTGAATATCCAGTGGTATAGCTAGATGAAATTTTTACTTCCTTGAATTCCTAACTACAAAGAAAAGTATGTGTTGGGAGTTCCTGTTGTGGCGCAGCAGTTAACGAAACCGACTAGGAACCATGAGGTTGCGGGTTCGGTCCCTGCCCTTGCTCAGTGGGTGAACGATCCGGCGTTGCCGTGAGCTGTGGTGTAGGTTGCAGACGCGGCTCGGATCCCGCGTTGCTGTGGCTCTGGCGTAGGCCGGTGGCTACAGCTCCGATTGGACCCCTAGCCTGGGAACCTCCATATGCCGTGGGAGTGGCCCAAAGAAATAGCAAAAAAGACAAAAAAAAAAAAAAAAAAAAAAAAAAGAAAAGTATGTGGAAAACTATGTGTAATTTGGGAATGTGCCTGTAAGCAAAGGGATATTAGAGTTTTCAGTTTACATCAATGGCACAATCACATGATCAATCAATTTTCAAATGAACACTTAGAATACATTTTCTTCCCCTAGCAACTGAGGAAAAACCTACTTGTCATGGGAGAGAAACATGAGGAAGAGAGAAATAAAATAAGAGTAAGACATTTTTAAATCTAGTGAAATGTCTAAGCATCTCCTGCTATATCTTGATCTTGTCCCTGAATACCCTGTGGGGTAGCTGCACTGACATAATAATAGAAGCTAAACAGGGTTTGGCCCACAGTGAATGCTTAATAGTCTTCATCTGTTTTTCATTCTGACCACCTTTAAAATCCCTTCAGCGTTTGTTTAACTTCTAACAAATACTATCATTTACTCTACAGTTGCAAGCTGCCTATTCTTTCTGCCTTCAATCAAAGCCACTTCCAGGCAGACAAAGACCCACGATTTGGCATGCTTGCTAGGGCTTAATGCAACTCTATATTTCCATATTATAGTTATAGTCTGTTACAGCCTAAACACGAATCAGAGTTTAAAATGGAGATGTATAAAATAGCTTACCTTAATTGTACCCTGACTGTTAGCAGCAATCAGCACATTGGACTCCTAGAAAAGAACAAGAACTTTTAGAGTAGAGTGAAGGATCTCCTGGAGGGTAGTCCAAGAGAATGATTTCCTCTTCACCCTCCTTTCTTCACTTTGCCCTAAGGCACATCTAACTGGAGAACCAACTTTAACATGTTTATAACTATGAATTATAAACACAAAATCCTTGTGAGGATTAAGTTTAAAAAAAAAAAAGTTGGAAGCAGAGTAGGAAACTTTCAAATGCAAAAGAAAAATAAAAGAAATAACAGATTGCCCTACTAGGAGGAAAGGCAAGAGAAACAAAGACCAAAATAAAAAGCAAATAAGAATAACTTGAGAAAAATAAAGTATACAGTCCTCCACAGAAAACTTCATTCACCTTCTTCCATAAGACACCAGTAATTGGCACACATTTCTATGGATAGCTATTTGGTAGTAGGAAAACAAGGTAAAACAGAATGTGACTATTTATCTAGGAGAAGGAAAGCTACTTTTCTTTTTAATTGTTCTATCACTCACTATATGCATTTTTAATAACTTTGGTGATTACTTGAAACAGAATGCATGTGGTAACACATTTTTTATATTCTGAGTCTTAAGAAAAAAAATTTCTCTGGAAAACAGAAAGGGGGAAAGAAGGAATGGACAAGACTGAGTTTACCATTGAGTAAGGAAAGCTGGGACATGTCTTCATTGGAAACAGTGTCTAACAAGCACTGGGGCTTGGGAGTGTACACGAGTCTTTCAGCTTTTCAGAGCAAGCAGCTAAAAGAAGGGAAACAGACTCAGAACTGCCATAGAGGCCATATGGCTCATGGGAAGACCAAGTCCGAACAATAGCTTGAGAAACAACATAAAGAGGATTTTTCCCTCTACTATGGGAACACATGTCAGGTAAATGAAACATTTATAGCCCAAATCTCAATGGACAGGACCTGCCTGAACATCCCACAGGGTTCATCAGAAAGTGACGAAGAAAGAAAACTCCTGATGTGTACTTGGGAAAGTTATGTCAGCCACTCTGAGTTAAACTTCATTTCTATTTTTTAACTTTCTCATTCCTTGTAAGTTACTTTTGAAAAATGCCCACCTTGTTGCTACTTGGGGGATGAGAATATTCTTTGGATGTAGTCGGTGGTGACAGCATCAAGAGCCAGTTGTATCAAGAAGGACTAATACTCACTCTGGAGATGAGTATGGGAATTGTTGATGATGGGGTTGGGGGACCCCCCCCCCAAATATGGCACCTTGGCATATTGAATACTTCAAGCTGAAGGAGTTTGAGAAAATAGCAGAAGCAGGAAGATCACTCTGACCTCCCACACCCCTTGCCCTTTCTTCCTAAAACAGGTCATAAAAACCTCTCCCCAGAGTAAAGGAGCCTCCTTATCTCCAACAACAAATGAATGCCAAGAGGAATCCGAATAAGTGGGCCTTGCCAAGTTTCCTGCAGCTTTCTACTCCTGAGTACAACTACCTCTCACTCCTTAACCCACCACGTTGCTACAGGACTACCCACTCGTCATCAAACACAGCAGAAAATACACAGGTCTATTTCATTTCCTTATGAAGGCTCTCGTATTATGTAAAACATAATAAACCTGTTTGCCTTTTTTCTGTTAATTTGTTTCTGTCAGCATAATTTTCAGGCCCAGATAAGGAACCTCAAGACCTTTAAGGAAAACCTCTTCCTCCCCATACGGCTATTTTCCTAGCTGAGCTTTCGCCTTAAATCAGCACATGTATTCTTAGCAACACAGGTAACAGCATTCACTGCCAGAATGAGTTTCAGTATCCACCTTGGGGAGTTATGGGCTACTGCTGGGACTGAATGTACACAGAATTAATGCTTCCATGCGGGGGTGGGGGAGAGGTGTTGAATAGGGGGATTTAGGATTTATCCTCCCTTTTAGCAAAATCAATTCAGAAAGTGGTTGGAGTGAGTTCTAGGTATCCTCAGGGAATATAATAACTCACTCTGAGCTGCTCAAGAGGCAGAATTTCTACATCTGCCTCAGAAAACAACAAAAGGAGGCACTGTGGTGTAATGTGGATTTCCTTCTAGCAAGAACTTTAAACAAGCTGGTGTGACATCACAACTGCCACCAGAGAACCCAGAAATGATTCTGCTGTGAACGCTACCTAGAAATGAAACTATGAATAGATCAATCTAGTTTCTGTTTGAGGAAAGACTCCTGTCTCCAAAAAAGCAACTACTACCATAATTACATGCTACAGTCACCAAGAATTTTTGCCTTTGCTATGGGAACACATGTCAGGTTAATGAAACATTTATAGCCCAAGCTTTCTTTCTATTATGTTGGTTCTAGTCACCTTTTAATGTAGAGGAAGATAGAAAAACCTGGTGGAGGAGTTCCTGTCGTGGCGCAGTGGTTAACGAATCCGACTAGGAACCATGAGGTTGCAGGTTCGATCCCTGCCCTTGCTCAGTGGGTTAAGGATCTGGCGTTGCCGTGAGCTGTGGTGTAGGTTGCAGATGCGGCTTGGATCCCGCGTTGCTGTGGCTCTGGCGTAGGCCGGTGGCTACAGCTCCGATTAGACCCCTAGCCTGGGAACCTCCATATGCCGCAGGAGCGGCCCAAAGAAATAGCAAAAAGACAAAAAAAAAAAAAAAAAAAAAAAAGAAAAACCTGGTGGAGTTGAGGACTCACCCTGAGGGGGAGGGGAACCCACCTCTGCCAGTAACAGAGGTTATGAATTAAACAATTTAAATTTGTAATTCTCAGTGGAGGGACATTTGAAAAACTGGTATAGTATCATACAGTATGAAAGATTATGTTCAATATAAACAAAAGAATCTAGTTAGATCACCACACAATTTAGTCTGAAGTCTGTGCAATTACTACACTAAACCCAAGGAGGAAGACACCTGATAACAACTGAACGAGAACACACAATGTCTTTTTATAAGCTGAGGACTATTTTGGCATTGAGAGGTGACCACATTAGGTGCTACCAGAGAGTTAACTTTAAACACCTTTTCCTGCGAAGACAGGAAACTATCTCATTTACAATAGGCCATCATAGAAAGTGATTGCCCAGTTGAAATTGTCTTTTAGGGCTAACATATAGGTGACAGAGTGTCCTAAGAACTTTTAGAAAGAGTCAGAACTATTCAAATTAACAAACAATGAAAGAAAAATAATTGCTTCACTTCTCAGTACGCTCCTCCCTCCAAAGACCATGACTGTATTAAAAAGGGATTTAGGACTAAACTGTCTTTCAGAGAGCCAGATATTAGCTTAAGATAAATGGACTTTTGCACTCAACAGAAAAATAAAACCAGTATTTTACTTCAGCAGATATGGAGGTAAGTACAAGGTTTTTACTGTAGGTTTTGAGTGATTCTTGTTTGCATTTTGAATGACTAGTAATTCTTAGCTGTAGCTGTAGCCTGCCAGAGGCCTGATATAAGAAAGTTCTGGCTCAATGGGTTGTTTTGACTCGCTAAATAAAATAAAAATGTCAGCCAGTAATTCTCATTATTTTCTCCTTCTTTCTTGAAAATTGCCAGTTTTACTGCAAAGCCCTCCTCAAGGTTAAGATAATAATGCATGTACTATTTTCTTTTTAAGATAAAGAGTTTAAGAAAAGACAATGGAAAAATTAGCAGCAATTCTTTTATAAAAATAGAAGACATGTACATAAACGTATATAAACTTGCTTATTACAAAGTCTGAGATATTAATTACACTTAAACTGAAACAAAACCAGCAACCACTGGAATCATCTTCTCTTTGCTAGCCTGCCTGTAAAAGTACCATTATAGCTACTACATTAAAATCCTGAGCAAGGTGAGAATTAGTAATTATTCACTTAGTTTACAATTGGAGGATTTATTCTTAGAAATAGTCATACTTGATTTTAAATGTGAAGTAATTTTATTAGATACATAAATATGTAATTTTAAAACCCTTCTATTTCTGGCTGTGATGGAATAAATAGAATAAATTTGCTTTCCTACCTTAAGCAACTAGAAAACTGAACAAAATATGTAAGACAGTACTGGATAACAGGCAGTACAGGACTGTGATCACTACAAGAAGAGAAATAAAGAAGGTCAGTCCTATAATAACCCTCGCTTTCTGCTTGGAGGAAATTTCTGGACTACACAGCAAAGAGGGAAGGTCTAAATAGAGCACAGAGGCTCTCAACAGACTGCAGCAGACTCACTAAGGTGAGGTGACAGAGGTGTAAGTACAGGGTGTAGGGCAGCTGGAATGTGTAGGGCAGAGTACCTCAGAGGAGCAAGTGACCCTAGAGTTCCAGGAATACGTGTAAAGGGTCCCCTCGATTGTAAGTCAGAGTAACAAACTGCATGCTCATGGGTAAAATTACACAAAGTCAGGAAAATAACCATGAAAAGGGAAAGTACAACCAACTGTTGAGAATCTATAACATTATCAAATGCGAGAGTACACACAAGATTAGATGTTTTAATTTTGATCAACCAGAGAGAAGAGACCTCACTGAACATTCAGGGCATTTAGAAGAGTTACATAAGGGTCATGCCTTAACACTAGGGCTAAACAAGCCTTAAAGTAAATACTTCTCTAGACCAGGGAATCAGCAGACTACAGCCTATGGATGAAATACAGCCCCTTGCCTGTATTTTGTATTTCAGTTTTAGCATGGTCATTTATTTACAGCTGGCCCTCTGGTTCCACATCCATGGATTTAACCAAATGTTTTTCTTCTTTTTCTTTTTTCTTTTTTTTGGGTCTTTTTGTCTTATTAGGGCCACACCTGCAGCATATGGAGATTCCCAGGCTAGGGGTACAATCAGAGCTATGGCTGCCAGCCTAAGCCACAGCAACGCCTGATCCAAGCCGTGTCTGTGACCTACACCACAGCTCATGGCATGCTGGATCCTTAACCCACTGAGCGAGGCCAGGGATCAAACCTGCAACCTCACAGTTCCTAGTCGGATTCATTTCTGCTGCGCCACAATGGGAACTCCCCTAACCAAATGTTTTTAGATTAAAATTATTTTGTAAAAAAAAATCCAGACAGTTCCAAAACACAAAACTTGAATTTATTTGCTGGCAATTATTTACATATTTTTTTTTACAACTATGTACATGGCATTTACACTGTATCAGGCATTATAAATACTCTAGAGATGACAAAGTATACAGAAGGATACACTAGGTCACATGTAAATATTATGCGATTTTGTATCAAAGAGCATCCAGGGATTTTGATATGTTGGGAGTCCTAGAACCAATCCCCTGTGAATACTGAGGATTGAATTGTATACATTGTCCATATGTTGCTCTTCTACTACAGTAGCAGAACTGCAACAGAGATCATGTGGCCTGCAAAGCCTAAAATCTTTGCAATGTGGTCCTTTAAGAAAAAGTTTGCTAACTGCTACTTTAAAGTCACCCTATAAAGCTTAGAAAGTCAAAAGAACTAAGTTTATCTCCAAACACTTCACTTTCTATCAAAACAAAGTCAAAACTCTTAAAACAATTCAACAAAATCTAGACATTCAACAATTCACAATGCTTTCAAGGGGCAAAAAGCATGACCTATAACCAGGAGAAAATTCAATGAATAGAAACAGATCTAGAAATGAAAAAGACAATGAAAGTAGCAAATGAGCATTTTTAAAGTATAATTATATTTAAATATTTAAAGGAAACAATGAACTTAATGAGAAAAGAAATGGAAGACATAAGTATAAAAACCAAATGGAATAAAACACCATTAAATTTGACATTACAGAAAAAAAAAAATGAAGCAGAGGGAGAAAAGGCTAAGAAGAAAGGGAAAAAAAAAGGGTTAGTATTTGAGTGAACAATAGGACAATATATACTCTAATAAATGTGTAATTGGAATTCCAAATGAAAAGAGAAGGGGAAGAAAAGGTATATGAAGACATAAGACTAAAATTTTTCCAAATCTGAAAATTATAAACTCACAATCTAAGAAGCTCAACATTGCAGTGGAAAAAAAGCATAACACTATATTAAGGCACATCATAAACTACTAAAAATGAGTAAGAATGAGAAACTCTTGAAAACTGCCAGAGAAAAAAAGGTCACAACACATAAAAATTGAGTAGGGAGATCAGAAGGGGGTGCTCCCACACTCTACAAGGATATTATAGCCTAAAGGAAGAAGGCATACTCCCCCTTCTTGCCTGGCAAGAGTTCAGCCAACGAGACAGTCACAACTTAGCTAAGAAAAAGTCAGAGATTCTGTTTACCAAGCTCTCCAGAGTCCTCTCTATGAAAGAGTTTGCCTCTCTGTCTTTGCTGGGAACTTGCATGTGGCTCTCCATGACTGGAGACCTTGAAATGCAATTCTGTGATCCTGAATAATCTCATTGTTACTGGAGAAATAACCAGCAGTCTACTTGTTTTAGGTCAAAATATTTCAGTAGCCTGTGCAGGGATCCAGGGAAGACCTCCAACAACTCCAAGGCCGGTGAGCAAACAGGTGTGATACCCACATTGAACCCACTGTGGCTCACTGCTTTTCTGCAGACCTTGGGGTTTGAGGGTAAATGTTTCTCCTGGATCTAAGCTTCCACTCTCTTTGTGGTTTTGAAGCTTGCAAGGTTTTATTTGGGACCTATTTTAAGGCTTTGTCCTTTCTGGTTAAGTCCTTGTTCTGTATGCCAGCACTCATCTGGCGCTTTGGCCTAATTACTGAAATCAGGCTGTTCTGACTGAAACTGTGTTAGCTTTCAGTCCATTCCTTTGGAACAGGGGGTTTTTCACTGGGATTGTGCTAGTTAAGCCTTTGGCTTGCCTCCTTAAGAATTAGGCTATTTCATTAGTGTTGTGCAGCTGGTAGCCTGGCTCGTTCAGGACTGAATGGTAATAAGCCTATAGTTTACTTGACCTATTTGAGCTGTTTAGGCTGTTTGAAAATTGTTCTTTGATTCTAGAGAAAAATTTCTGAGAAATGGGACCCCAGTTACCTTCATACTTTGAGGGTCTCCTCCACCCCTATGGGGACTTCGGCTAATTTTGTGTTTAAAAACCAAGTTCCTTCTTTAGGTACATTTCTAACTAAACAGATCAACCTAACCAAAGTATTCTTGGTATTCCAATGGCCATTATAGGTAACTTTTGAAATTCCTAAATTTTCTTTTTAAAAAACCAAATCATCCTGATATTTTTTATTTGTTTTATTTCTGATGGTACTGAAGCTGATTCTGGAAACACTGACCATCTGTCACTATTGAATCAGTTTGCCCTCCTTTTGGGCAAAATCTCCAACTAATACTGGCAAACTATTGGTGTACCTCGCATCAAGATTCAAATAGATGCCTCAAAACTTCTTCCCCAAATTAACCAATATCTCATAAGTAAAGAAGGCATAAAACCCATAATAAATTACAAAGCCCTTGTACTAGTTTCTGTAGTACTCCCATTTTACTGGGGAGAAAACCTAACGGCAGAGGGTTTGTCTACAACCTCCGAGGGATAAACTGTTGTTATTCCTTGACATGGTGTTCCTGACCTCCTAAGTTACTAACACACCCATTCCCACTGGAGGCAAACTCTACTATGACAGATTTATGTAAGGCATTCTTTAGTATTCCAGTTGGTGAAGCTAGCCAGTACCTTTTCGTCTTTACTTGGGAAGAAAAACAACTCACCTGGGCAGTAATGCTTGCTAAAGGTTTTACTAAAAGTCCTTACTTCTCACAAATTCTAAAGACTGACCTAGATGATATAAAGTCTCCTAGAGTTTCTACTTTGTTGCAATATGTGGATGATTTGCTACTTTACTCTTCTTTTCAAGCCTCCTCACAAGACAGCATCCACTTGCTAAAGCTTTTAGCCTTAAAGGGACAAAAGGCTGTCAAAGGAAAACTGCAGTTTGCCCAAACAAAGGTTCAATATTTAGAGTATCTAATACTAGAACAAGGACTACACCTAGATCCAGAAGGCTTCATGGTGTCCTAAGTTTACCAAAACCCAAAGTTCAAGCTAGTTGGTTACTGCAAAAAACTAGATTCCAAATTTCATATGGCAAAATATCTGTATATTTTATTTTATTTTTTTGTCTTTTTTGCCATTTCTTGGGCTGCTCCCAAGGCATATGGAGGTTCCCAGGCTAGGGGTCTAATCGGAGCTGTAGCTGCCACCCTACGCCAGAGCCACAGCAACGTGGGATCCAAGCTGCATCTGCGACCTACACCCCTACACCACAGCTCACGGCAACGCTGGATCGTTCACCCATTGAGCAAGGGCAGGGATCGAACCTGCAACCTCATGGTTCCTAGTCGGATTCGTTAACCACTGAGCCATGACGGGAACTCCAATATCTGTATATTTTAACTAAACAACAACCCTGAACCAATTTTATGGGAAGAACCAGATGACACAGACTTTAAGGCCTTAAAGGAGAGTTTGATGAACCTACCTACCTCCTTGGGCATCCCAATTATCAGAGTCCTCTTTTCTCTTTTGTTTATGAAAAGGAAGGAAATGCCCTTAGGGTACTTTCAACCACAGGGACCACCATCAACCCAAAGGATATTATAGCCAGTAACTGGACCCTGTGGCACAGGAGAAACTCTTTACTTCACAGCCATTATGGTCACTGAGAAAAATCATCATGGGATCTCCTTTAACTGCATAAGTTATGCCTATGGAAGTTTCCACACTAGGGGTTGATTTGGAGCTGCAGCTGCTGGCCTACGCTACAGTCACAGAAACGTCAGATCTTAGCCACATCTGTGACCTATATCACAGCTTGTGGCCAGATCCTTAACCCACTGAGCGAGGCCAGGGATCGAATCTGCATTCTTATGGATACTTGTTGGGTTCTTAGCCCGCTGAACCACAATGGGAACTCTAAGGTCTTGAAAGGAACCAGCAGCAGTGAAACTCGTCATAAGTCACTTCTCCAAATGATAACTTAGAAACATTGGCTAGAGAAGCCCAACAACTGACCTCAGAAAAGGAAAAAAACTCGAATTTCAATAGTTAATTGGTTTGATAAAAATAGAAAGCTCTGGTTTAGACGAGTAATAATCCACGCCTACTGAAGACTCCGAGCCACTATACATGCATTATACTACTGGTTTACTGATAAAATCATAACATTCATGAATCAATACTGATGGGGAAAACATTAATAAGGCCACAAAAAGTGCCTACCTCATTTGTCCCACTTGCCTAAAATACAACTCAGGGAAGCCTGTTCATATTTCTCACAAACATTTCAAACCACCTAATGCCACTTGAGGTCTGGCAGATGGATTTCATGTAATTTCCTCTGTCTTATGGATATAAATATGTTTTAGTCATGGTCTGTATATTTTCACACTGGACTGAAATCTTTTCTTGTAGACAGGCTATTGCCTCTTTTGTGGCTTGGAAAAGTTATCCCTACCTGGGGAACTCCTCTTGGACTTCATAATGATTAAGGAACCCATGATACTGGTCAGGCACTTCGAAAGTCTGCACTGTTTGGCCAGTTTTACAACACTTTGCTATACTTACCACCCTTAATCCTCTGGTTTAGTCAAATGCACTAACGGCATTACTAAGACTTTACCTAAAAAATTCGTAAAGGCCTTCTAAATTCTTTAGCCCAAAGCTTTGCCATTGGTCCTTCTAAGTCTTAGATCCATCACTTTTGGAACTCATAAACTCTTACCCTTTGAGAAGTCATAGGATATTCGTGCTTCTTTACCCATAATTGATAAAAGGAGAGAACCATCAATGTTGCAAATGCCTAACTGCTTTTATTTTAAATAATCTTTTTTCTTTTTTTTTTTAAGTAGGGTAATCTTTTCACAGTGTGCTCTCAGGAGATAAGATTTTCAGCATCACATTTTGAAAGCTAGAGATTTCATCTATTGGCAAAAATATCCCCCCAAAAAGACTCTCTTCAACCTTGTTGGAAAGACCCCTATCAGGTACAGCTAACCAACCCTTGTGCTTCCAAACTCCAGTGAACAGACTCTTGAGTCACATGATATACCTAAAAAGAGTACCAAACCCTGACTGGACCTGTACATTGTCTGGTGACCTGAAAGTGAAGATTTCCCAGAACTAAAACAGATGATATCTAGTGAAACAGCTTTTCCAAAATACCTGGACTAGGCTTGCTGGAAATTTGTCTGTACAACTTTAGATGATGACCTAATGCTTCAGATGATTTCCAATGTCTATGATCTTAATAACATATAGTATTGATTGATTGATTGGCTATGCCCATGGCATATGGAAGTTCAAAGGCCAGGGACTGAATTTGTGTCATAGCAGTGACCATGCTGAATCCTTAATCCACTGCACCACAGGGGAACTCCAACATATAGTCTTTAGATAATAAAAAGTGCCCGAGAGTTCTCCCTCCTCTTTCTCCTTATTACTCAAATATGACTTCAATAGATTTCCAATTTATACACTTTGCCTCAGATGTGAGACACTACAGCCAGGAAAGACCTTTTCTGGCATTGAGGGGATAAAAGCACTGAAACCGAAAAACTTGACTCATGATTTTCAATCCTTTCAGAGAAAGATCTTGATCAAAAGGGGGAAATGTAAAACACTTAACTAGAAACCTCATTTAAAATGGAGTCAGGAGACCAGAAGAGGGAACTCTCACACCCTAAAAAAACAGCAGAGCTCAGCAGGAAGAAGAGAGACACCCTATTCTTGCCTGCAAGAGCTCAGCCAATGAGAGAGAGTCATAACTCAGCCAATAAAAGGACTTGGACACTTTGTTTACCAGAGTCCTTCATAACTCCTTTTCCCATCTATAAAAGGGTTCTCTTCTCCATTTTCTGGGGACTTGCATGTGATTTGCCATAGTTTCAGGCTCTAAAATTCAACTGTTTGATGATCCTAAATAAAAACATTTTTGCTGGAGAAATAACTGGCAATCTGTTTTATGTCAACAATTACAACTGAGGAACAAGATCATCAATTTGTCATCAGAAGCAATGCAAGCCAATAAGATAATTCTATTAAAGATGATAAAAGAAAAAAAAAGTCAATCTACAAATATTATTCAAAAATAAAGGTATTTTTAGACAAACAAACTGAAATAGCATCAGATATGCACTTTAAGAATTGTTAAAGGAAGTTCTTATTCCACATGAAAACTCGGACCTAAACAAAACAATGAAGACTAGCAGAAATGATCAATATGTGGGTAAATGTAAAAGACACTTGTTTTCTTGTTTTTTAATTTTCTTAACACGTAATTGCCTATTTAAAGCATAAATAATAACAATGGATTATGTTATTATAAACAGAGGTAACATATATGACAGCAAAAGTACACAGGATAGAACGAGAAAATAGAAGTACATTGGAAGGTTCTTTCATAATACATAAAGTGGTATAATCTGATGATAGACTGTAATAAGTTAAACATGAATATTATAAACCTTAGAGAAACTACTGGAAAAGTACGAGTACAGCTAATCAGCTATGAAAAGAGATAATAAAAAAAGAAAATGATGAATATGCAGGCAAAGAACAGACAATAAATAGCAAAATGGTACATAAATACCTAACCAGAATGACAACTAAATGTAAATGGTCTAAATACTATAATTAAAAGGCAGAGATTATAAGACTTGATAAAAGAGAAGAGTAAGTCTACGCTATCCATAAGAAATAATTTTAAATTAAAAAAAAAGATTTTTTAAAAAAGAGAAAAAGATATACCATGCAAACATTAATCATCAGGAAGTTGGGATGGCTCTACTAATAGCAGAGAAAATGGACTTCAGGACAAGGAATATGATCAAGAATAAGAGGAATGCTTTATAATTAAAGATCAACTTTAAAAATCCTAAATGCATATACACCTAAAACAGAGCTTCAAAATACTCAAAGTGAAAACTGATAGAACTGAATTAGAAGAGATAATGCCACACTTGTGTCTGCAGATTTCAACACTCTACTACCAACAATTCAAAAAATAAGTAGATAGAAAATAAAAAAAGATAAATTAATATTTACATCAAATCTGAAATGGCAAAAGTATGCATTTTTTCAAGTGCCTGTACACCATTTACCAAGACACAATATTTGCCAGACCATTAAAAAAAACTTAGTATATTTAAAAGCATTAAACTATACAAGTTTAGTCTCTGACTAAACAGACCTAAAGTAGAAATCAATAACAAAAGACACCTAGAAAAAAAATCTCCAAATATTTGGAATTTTAAAATACACTCTAAGTAACCCAGGGCTAAAATAAATCAAAGGGAAATGAGAAACAATATTGAACTAAAAAATATTGAAAACACAACATATTAAAACTTGTGTAATACAGCTGTAACAGTTCCTAGATAGAAAACTATATCTCTTAATGTTTATATTAGTAAAGCATAATGTTTGACATTAATGATGTAGTAACTTGCAGATTAAGAAGCGAGGGAAAAAGCAAACCACACACAAGAAAAATATAAATAATGGCAGTAATAAAAAGCAGAAACCAATAAAATAAAAAGGCAAAAACCGATAAAAATTGTTAAAATCAAAAGCTAGATCTTAAGATAAAATTGATTAAGCTCTACAAAAAGAGAGAGTAATGCAGGTTAACAATATCAGGAATGAAAGAATATCACTAGACATTCTTCAGATATTAAAAAAGATAAAGAATAAATAGAAACAACTTTTACCAATAACACTGCAATATAATGAAATAAATAAATTCTGTGAAGATGCAATTCTCAAATAAGATAGAAGAAAGAAAAAGTCAGGAAACAGAGGAGGAAGGAATACCTCCAAATTCAGTTTATGAGTTAACCAAAGCAAAAGACAGTATAAAAAAAGTATAGACCAATTACTTTTATAAACAGATGTGTAAACTCTTAACAAAATACTGGTAAACAGAATCCAACCACATATAAAAAGAATAATGTATCATGCTCAAGTGGTTTTTACCCAGATATTCTACTAGATTAACCTTTTTTTTTAAAGACAATGAACGTAACTAACATTTTTAGCAGAACATAAGAAAAATATCATGTAATTACAATTGATATGGAAAATGCATTTGATAGAATGCAATACGTATTCATAAGAAAAACTCTGGAAACTAAGACTAGAAAGGAGTTTCCTCAAGGGATAAGGAATACCTATGAATAACTTCTGGTTAGCATCACACTTAATGGTGAAATGCTGCACTCTTTTTGTCATGCTAACTGGAAGTTGTTCGCAAGTATTCCTTACCTTACAGTCTGGGAGTAAGGGGAAGATGCTTGTTTTCACCACTTCTATCTCACAGAGTTTGAGAGGTCTTAACCCAATCCAATAGTCACAGAAAAGAAAAAATATACAGATCAGAAAGAAGTAAAACTGTCTTTATTTGTAAATGACAGGGCTGCCTATGTAGAAAATCTTTTAAAATCTTCAAAACAGCTGCTAGAACTAATACATGGATCTAGTAAGGCTGTCAGACACAAGGTTGTTATATCAGAATCAATTTATTTCTATAAACTAGCAATGAATACTTAGCAAATGAAAAATACCACTTATAATAACATAAAGAACATAAAATGCTTAGAGACAAACATTAAATATAGGTAAGACTTACAGCTGAAAATTACTAAACAATACTGACAGATATTAAGGGATACCTAAATAAACTGACAGACCAAACACTCCCATAAAATAAGGATGGTTTTATATGTAAGCCTTGGTTCCCATCATGATAAACAACCTTTTTCTTTTAACCTGAAGAAACCAGACCTACTAATAAACAAAATCAGAGTACACCACTTTCTTACCTAAGATTCTTTTTTCCAAATGTTAAGCATTATGTTAAACTAACTTCTTCTTTTCTCAGAATGAATAAATTTGTAGAAAATACGGAAATAAAAGATATTATATTAGTAAATCAAATATTTAAAAAGTGGAAAAGTTCCTATAAGAAGTTGATCTAGAAGCAGAAAACATGAATCATCCTATAGGCACTAAAAGAAAAAAAAAAAAATCAACTGTCAAAAATTTTTTCTACCTCAGGCTCACATGATTTTACCTACAAGTTCAATCAAACATTCCAGAAAGGAGTAATTCCAATCTTACACAAATTTTTCCTTAGGGAAGAAAAAAAAAAAGGAGTACTCCTTAATTTGTATGAAGTTACTGTAACTATGAAATCAAAACTGACAAGGACAATGCAAGAAAGAAAAATTACAGCCAATGTTGTTCATGAAAATAGATGGAAAAATCCTAAACAAAAGAGTAGCAAGTCAATTTTAACAATATGTGAGGATAATACATCTTGAACAAGTTGGGCTTATTCCAACAATGAATGATTGGTTTAACAGCAGAAAAAAAAATGACCAATTATACACCAATATTTAAATGAGAAACATTGTATCATCTTCAATAGGTACAAAAGAAAGCAATAATACATTTTAGTGCTCATTTATGATGAGAAATCTTCACAAGCTGACAAGAGAAGAAGAAACTTCCTTGTAAGGGTATCTATAAAAATTCTAAAGCAAAAACCATATTTAATAGTGACATATTCAAAAGTTTTCCCTTTGGTGGGTAACAAGCATACCAGATATCAACACTTCTATTCAACACTACACTAAAGGTCCTGGCCATTGGACTAAGTCAAATGAATAAAAGGTATCAAGGTACAAAAACTGGAAAGGGAGATAAAAATTTCATCATTTATGGATATTATTATGTACCAAAAATATCCGAAGAATGTATGTAGAAAGGTATAATTAAAATTGATAAGAGAGTTTAGCAAGGTTGCTAGATTTAAAAATGGGAACAATAATGTACCATTCTTCAGGGACTGTTATGATACCTTTTTTCTCTCTTAAAATAAAAAAAAAAACTGGTCTGCTTGAATAGGTAGAATATACATGTGGTAAAAAGCCAAACAGTACAACAAAGAATAGAGGCAAAGTGAGTATCTCCCATCGTCCTGTTCTGAGTCCCTGGAGAAATTATTACGATTAGATGTGAAATCTTTCCAGATAAACTAGCATCATTAGTGTGAAATTCAATTGCATGATAAGACTTTCTCAAGATGTAAGGAATCTTGCATTTTCTATCTGCTGATTTGTTTCCCTCCTTATCTTATTTGAGTTTAGGGTATCAAACAATTCTACTCCCAATTTGGGCTCTCCATCCTTGTTAAGTGGCAAGACATGTTTTATATTCAATGCTAAGCCACTTGATCACCTAAGAGAGGTCTTTAGGCATCTCTTACCAAAAAAAAAAAAAAAAAAAAGCAGCTCCACAGCTCCACAGAATTAATTTCTGTATTGGCCTGCAGAATGAAATGGGCCTAGAATCTGTATCCCTAAAATCAAATGAACAAAATACGTAGATATGCTATACTATATAGAAAGCTAAAATAGCAGTGTGGAATAAACACAGTCGTAGTCAGAAACACATGCGTTCAAAGTTCTGACACTTTTAAACTATGTCATCCTAGACAAGTTATCTCAATCTCAGTCTTCTCAACTGTAAAATAAAGCTGAGTTAACAAAAAACCAGGTAATAGAGCCAAGTGGGGTGGGGCGGAGATGGGCCAGGGAAGAGGAGGGGAGGGAAGGGGAGGGGAAGAGAAGAAAACTGAGTTAAGTGAGTTGCTGTTATGATCAAATGAGACACATACATAAGTATCTGGCATATAGTGTGCACTTATAAGTGATTGTTTTAAGTGAGGAAAAGTCTTTTTTAAGAAAGATAGTCAAAACTGTCAAAAATCATGAGGAGATGAAAAGATTGTTTAATAATAAAAGGTTATTAGATTTGGGCATTAGATGGTATTGGCAACTCTACCTAATGGTCAAAAGTGCAGCATAAAAAGGCCTTTGCACAAGTCCTTGGAGCTAACTCAGCCTTTAGAACCTAGCTTTAATAGACACCTCTGGAAAAAACTTTCCCTGATCTCCAAAGTGATAAGGTGACTTATCAAACTGCTTCCAGAAAGAGAATAAATGTCCATTATTTCAGCACTTTTTAGGATATGATAGTGGCTTCACCATAAAGTTTATCAATTTCATGTCACTTACAGTCATCTACCATTATTCATCCATTTATCACCATTAAGGTAGATACTACTTGTCAGGCATTGTGCTGGGTACTAGAGTCCTGAAGATGAGTAAGATATGATGCCTGATCTTGATATTATACACAAGGAGAAATGGGACTTTTAAACAGAAAACTACTATGTATATTATTTGTATAAGAAATAGAGAGTTCAAAGGGTAACTGAGGAAGTAAGAAGGAAAGAGGGAAAAATAAGAAAGGTTTTATAGATAAGGCCCCAAATTAAACATGAAAGAGGAACAACTGAAATTTCTCAAGAGAAAAGATAGAGGATATTTTAGGCAAAGGGACAAGGTCATAGGAATGCCATGAGTTTGAAAAAAGTGGTGTTTTGGGATGATGAGAAATTGTGAATCATCTTTTGTAGTAGTTGATGAGATAAGAACAATAGGTTGGGGCGAACATGCAAACTAACTCTCTCATACCAGAGGAAGGATTTTATTTATGGATAACAAGGAGTCAGTGGCAAGGAAAAGGCAGGATTAGCTTTTCTCTTACTATTCTACTTCCTCAGTGATGTCTCAAGTCCTTACTCTCCCCCAGACACTAGGGTCATCCTTAATTCTCTCTCTTAACAAAACTCTCCAATTAACATGTATTAAGTTCAGCAACTGAATTCCTTGGAAGAAGTTTAAATAAATAAATAAATAAATAAATTTAAGTTGTGTACTAGTACGTGAGAGATAACCATACTCTCAAAATAGTTCAAAAGATTTTTTCAATTGAATATATTGAAATACCTTTGAGTAAACATGTTTGCAGTATGTAAAATCAACTTTAACAACTGTAAAAGGAAACTGAATACAGAAAAAATACTGATTAAATTATTTAATCACCTATCTAAACTGAACTTTGAATTTCCAATATCCTATTACAACGCACTCTATACACTGCTATGAAAATATTCTCATGTGATATCTCATCTCCCTGTAGAGTAGGCTTTAGGAGCTTACTAACATCTATAGAAGAAAGCCCAAATTTCTTTTTTTGGTATGGCATTCCATACTATATAGTCTGGTACTTCACCAGCCTCATTCCCCAACAGAGTTTCTATCCCACCTTCTTAAGGATACTACTCTTTTTAAAAGTTTCCTACATATCTATTGGAGTTTCCCTCATCTACTTCTTTGTTCACACTTTCCTCCAGCCTGAGGGCAGTGTTAGCAAAAAACAGTATGGGTTTTGGAGTTACAAAGACCTGGATTCAAATTCCAACTTTACTACTCATTTAGTTGTACTGTCTTGAGCAAATCAGTTAGCCTCTCTGAACCTCAATTTCACTTCTAAGCAGACAGAAAAAGTTTGTAATTTAAAAGATTTACAATGATGATTTTAAATTAAGATAACACTTTGTATGTAATGCGTAGTTGGTATAACCAGATGCTGGTTTATTGTCTTCTGTCCAGGCATATCCCTTCTCTGTCTTAAGCCTTCTGAAACCCTTTTTGTATTTATGAAGCCCAGCACAAAGCCAACATCATCATAAAATCTTCTATAATCCTACCAATTAGAAGTAATCATTGCCCTCTAAAGCCAGTATTTTCAGGAGTAGTTCTTTTACAGAGATTTCTTTCATTCAGGCTTACACCATAGCTATTTGTTGATAAATATTTATGTTTTACTAGGTTGTAAACCACCTAAATGCAGATAACATATTTCATATACTGCAAAATGCATATCCAAACAATGAAAAACAAGTACAGTTATTTAGCTATGTCGATTAATTAATAAAATATTGAAGATCACAGCAACATTTATTATTTACTGATTAATCATTTACCTTGAGTTTCCTACCTATCTCAATACTTTCTAAACATTTTCTAATTTTATTACACAAAATTATGTAGAAGAGAGCATTATTCTGATTTTGTAGAGGAGGAAACTGAGGCACAAAAAAGTTAGTAACTTGCCCAAAGCCTCAAAGCTAATATTTAGAGGTGAAAGGAAGGAAATCTGGCAACCTGACTCCAGCAATCTTACTCAGAACGCTACCAGAAACTGGAAATGACGTACGCCGCCACCTATCCCTAGATGTATAAAAGCACAACCTTGCCAAATACGGATCTCAAAAATTCCAGAAACATCTCCCCCCCAAACAACTTTACCGTCTGTGTTATAGAACTAAGGAAGGAAAGTTCCTTGAAGATTTTCCTGGAGAGAAAAACGTCTGAACATTTGATCTTTAAAACCGAGTCTCCCTGTCATTATTACCATTATGACAGGGCAAATGTGAAGTACACTGAAATACTATTCACATGTGTCCTCTAAAAGCAAGAGCTGCAGTTGAGATAGTCAGCAAAAATTAATGTAAGCGGTCTGTCTTCAACAGCTTGTCCTACAAGCACTGAATTTTCTTCTTAAAGTGGTCACTAAGTTACATCCGTTTAAGCCCTTCGGATAAGCACTTGATATGATGAAAAATGTCAACCACTATGTACAACATACAGCATCTGCAAATACAGTTCCCTAGAGGACTCAGAACAGTGGGAAAGACGGCTAAATTTAATATTCTTCCTTAAAGATGTGTGTGTATATATATATATTTATATAGACAAATATAGAGATAAATAAATATATATCTAGATATATATGAAGACAGCAGTATATAAAAACTTGAGATAACTAGGCTTCAAACATAACAACTACATCATATCTGTTACATCACAATCTACATTATAGCTGTAACTGTTAATTCCTTAATATTCTCACCACAGAAGCTCTTGTCTTATTTGGTGTTCTCTTTTTTATGAACAGAGATACTTTGTTTTCTCATTGCCAAAAAAAAGGTGTTAATTCATTTGTTTGTTTTTTTGTCTTTTCTAGGGCCACACCCGCAGCATTTGGAGGTTCCCAGGCTAGGGGTCTAATCGGAGCTGTAGCCACCGGCCTACACCACAGCCACAGCAACACGGGATCCGAGCCGTGTCTGCGATCTACACCACAGCTCACGGCAACGCCAGATCCTTAACCCACTGAGCAAGGCCAGGGATCAAACCTGCAACCTCATGGTTCCTAGTCGGATTGGCTAACTACTGAGCCACGAAGGGAACTCCAAAAAAGTGTTAATTTGAATATGACTTCAGGAGCACTGCAAACAAGAGACCATACATACTTCAGGATCTTTTTATACCAAGGTTATAAACATAAAAATAAAAGCAGGTGCTTTTGCCTCATTTTTTTCTTTCTTTGAGGTGGGGTGACAGAGCGGTGACATTTGTATTCAAAATGCATACTGAAAATTAAAATGGCTTTTCTCGTCAAACAGGAGTTCGTGAACTGTGTGTACAACAGAATCTGATTTTCATGCAGGATCTTAGAGCCACAAAACACTTTCAAATGCATTTGCCCTTTCAGCTTTTCTGCTTATGCATAACCTATAGCTGCCTATGAACATCCTCTTCCTCTCCCTTGAGAGGAAATGCAAATATAATATGTAGAGATTCTTAGGAGGTTTTCCTCCATCAATTTTCAGTTAAGTGATACCATTCAATAGTCCAATTTCCCCACTTCTTTATATTTCCTTCAAAACCATCCCAAAGCCTTTATATACTTCCCTATGATATCTTTTGATTTAAATACAAAGAGAGGAAATACTCAAAGTGTTAACATTTTGTTGTTTAATCGTACTGAGTTGTAGTTGATTTCCTGACAGGCAGAACCATTTATCACGTTTCTTTTGTTTTGGACCTTGGAGTTATACCTATTTTACTTTTGTTTGATTCATCAAGCGCATCCCCCAGTTTGCCTGGAGTGGTCATTTACCTTCATATAGACTCACATCTATGCTGCACATGGGCAGCATGTGAAAGCTACACAGAGATATTCAAACACCGGTTCAGGATCTCCAATTATTTTTAAATAAGTGATCTTTCTTTTGGCATATGGTTTTTCAAAAATAACTTAACAAAAATATATGTAAATATGCCTAAGAAAGAATGAATACAAAACCATAATCTATCAATAAAGGGTCTTGCTCTTAATAAAATATAACAGTCTGCACCCCCTACATTCTGTAAAGGATCTAAGGCTGAATAAATCAGTTGAACTGTTTTCAAGACAGACAATAAATAAAATCTGTGACCTTAGAATCTAAGGTTCTCATTTTACTACTGTCTCATTTTCTCACTTTACTATTTTACAGAGATAGTAAAACAAACAGACAAACCAAAATTCTATCATCATCACATAACTCTTTGTTGAGAACTATAGGCCAGTTGCTGTGTTAAGGAGTATAAAATTATTTCACTTAATCCATATACCAATCTACTGAGGAAGTATCCTCAATTTACAAAGGAATACTTCTAAGATTACCCGGTTAAACATAAATCCTCTCTTTCTTCCCCACTGGTATCCTTGCTTGGGATGATATTGAATCCCTTTCTGATCTCGAACTATAAGGACTATTATGGATAGAAAGATATAGTCATGATCTATGATTAGTAGAATAATAGGTCATTATTTTAATAAAATATATTACCTTCATCACATTTCAACTTTTTTGATTCATTAAAACAAATACTTGCTCTTAGAACTAACTTACCTAAAAGGAGGAGATGGATTATTACACTGCTCATCAAAAGAACTTCTAGATTTGCTGGCCTTTACTGATTGACCTGGATTAGTTAAGCCAATGTGGTGCCTCAGAAAAATACTATTTCTGTGTTGATTCTACTTCCTGGTTGTAGTTTCCTTAATTAAACAAATAGACAAATAATATCTATTTTAAAAAATTATAATATACCTAAATAACTAGTTAAGATGGATAGAAGTAACCTCACTTGGCAGCCTATTAATAATCTGCAGAGAGAGCAAACAAAACGTCAAGGAAAGCAGTATTTGGAGTGTGGGTTTTAAAAGCTGTATGGAGGGGAACGATCAGACTTAGTCAGCTGTCCTAAGCCAGACAGAGACCTCCATGTTAATGTAGGATCACTGCAATTTGTAGACAAAAGGCATTTTTTGTCTACATGATGGGTTCTTGCAGGTTCCATTTTTGCTGTGCTTCATTATTAAGAAGTCTTTGTTATCATCTTTTCTATGCCAACTTCCTGATTGCATCAAATCCTCATTTTAATATACTTTAATGCATTCAAATAACCTACAGGAAAAATACATGATTCAGAGAATAGAAAAAGAATGATTAAAAAGGCACACTTAGCATACAAAGTCAAAGTGATCTTTACTTAGAGAGAAAACGTTGTAATAAATATGTACAAGAGAAAGAGGATGGAAACAAGCAAAAATATCACAACATTTTCACCTTCCTTCTAAATGCTTTCCAAAGTCTTCTCTCTTCTTATCAACTTACTTTTCCTTACCACACCAGACAACTGCCCTCACGTGTCAATACCTTTAGACCCTGGAAGCCTCTAGACCCCTGGAGGCTCTCTGGAATGGAGCTTGAGAACAATGTACTTGCAATGGCATACCTGACAGGGAAAAAAGACTCTAAATTGATGACTGATACTGCTAAAATATAGAGGAGAGCCTCTGAGCATGGAATCGTGCATTTCTATGGGTGCTATTTGTAAAATTCCTCCAGAGTACTCTGGCAAAGCTGTTCCAAGAGTTCTGTACTATTTTAGGGATACTCCGTAACATAGTAGAAACAGTAATTAATTTAAGACACGGAGATGTGGACCTGCATTTTGGTTCTGCCACAGTATTGTCCAACCTTCTTAAGAACTCAATTTTCTTCAAATATAAAATAGATTATCTTAAATACTCCATAGAAATCTTGTGACAACTCAAAGAAAACACAATAAAGTACCTAACCAAAAGAGAACTGGCATGTTTTAGGCACCATATAAGTGGCATTTATTCTTACTAAAACACTGTCACCTAAATTTCTTTACAATTAACAGGCAGTTTCTCAAGTATGACAGTACTACGGTATCTTTCATCAATGTAATTATGATCTTATAAAATTGATAAAAAAACATAATATAGGTGCTACAGATTAAGACAAATTTTTTTATCTTAACTATAACTCTTTCCTAGAAAACCAAGTACCTTTTTATAACACCAGTTGCTGGCATTGATATTTTTTGCTAAAACTCAAAGTAGAAACAAGAAATAAAACTAAGGTAATACTAACGAAGTACAACCTTAGAGAAAAATATACTGAATGGCAGGCAGCTGGTAATAGCGCATCTAGAGGTGCATTGGTACCTGTGAGAAACCAGAAACCAAGGAGATGAAATGGTTAAGAGGGGGACAGAAAAGTCAGAATTGGGTTGGGACACGGTGAGAAAATGTAGATAAATGGGAGAGAGAAGACAAGGAAATACCGATATGCAAGGAACAACATACGCACAAGTTCAGAGGTAAAAATAGGAAGAGTATGGGGCAATGAAGAAATTTCTTAATGGATGTGTTGTGCTAAAAAACAGAAATTAGGCTGGACAAGCAGCATTATTCTAGGTTCTTAAAAATCTTGAACACATGTAAGAGTTTAGTTACGATGCCTAAGATCAAACACATGAAGAAAGAGAAATCATTAAAGGAAGAAAGAAGAGTAACAATTAAAACTCATGTCTAGGATTATTCTATACTTATTTTAAAGGCTGAGTTTCCAATTAATTACTACTGAATTTGAAATCTGAGCTAACTTTGAATCAGTTCTTCTACTGTATTTTTTTTTTTTTCTATAATGGGAGTTGGATTTTTTAAGGATCATATTTATTGGTTTGTTATTTTGTTTACTTATTTTTGGCTACACCCGTGGTATGCAGAAGTTCCCGGGCCAGGGACTGAACTTGCACCACAGCAGTGACAATGTTGGATCCATTACCTGCGTGCCACTAGGGAACTCCTAATGATCATATTTAATAGTGAGGACAAAATATAATTTTTTAATTAGATAAAGGTATCTGAAGTGGAAAAGATAAAATAATTGATAAACTGAGATAATATATTTATCAAACTTTCCCCTAATTTTTAATGATGCCCAAATATATAAATTGGAGTTACATGTAAATACTGAGTCTGAAAAAAAACTTTTCTGGGTCAATTAAAGGTAATAAGCAACGTTTAACTCTGTATGAATTCCTCTGTGTAATGATTAAGGACATGTGGTAGCAGTGTACAAAGGCAGACTGAAATAGTAAAAGGCCTTACATAAAGGGATTAAAAGTAGTCCATGGGGGCAAGGGTAAAGGAAGAAATAAGAATGAGAAGATGAAATGTATGAATAAATGAAAAGAAAGAGGCAAATACTGCAGATATTTGAAAGAAAGTATTAATGTTTGACGAATAATTAGAAAAGAGATTAGATAAAATTTATTTTGTTAATTCAACAAATATTTACGAAGCAAATACAAACAGAAGAAAAGCTCAAAAACTGCACTTTACTACATATGAATTCTATGAGCCATGGGTTAAAAATGGAGGTTTTGGAGCTTCTGGGCTGGGGAATACATGAGGTGAGGAGAAGGTGGCTTGCTCAGAGAGGGCATGGATGCCCCAGGCCTTACCGCCCCACCAAAACCTTTCCCTACACATCTTTCCCAATTGGCTGTTCCTGAATTGGATCCTTTATAATTGGTAAACATTTGGTCAGATTAGGCTATTAAAAGTAGGATGTGCTGCCTTCTGAGAGATCTTTGACTCCAGCTTTAAAATCCTGATTTACCAAAAGTACTCTAAGAATGTTCTAGTCTTAATTCCTGCCATTGAGGAGATAACAAGAACCCCAGCCTGTTATCCAATACCCAATGCTTCCCCTGCAGTTGATTTTTATAGCTTCCAAAGTGACCAACTTCAAAGGAACCTTGGAAAGCCTCCTTTTGTGGCTCCTGGAAGGGTTTGAGACAGTGCCTAATTACTCCTGTGAAATGAAGAACAGGTCTGTGGCTGCCATTGTTAAAAATACTTTATAAACAGCCTCCCCCGCCCCCCCCCCCCCCCGCCGTTCCCAAATGGAAACACTGCTGGATCTCTACAAATTTTCACAGGTGAGATCAAGACTGAATGTCTAGGAAATGGAAATCTTCATTTCTTCTGCGTAATTCTAGGCTTTTAAATAAAACAAAAGAGAATCATGCATCCCATAAAGAAAAAACCACACAAAAAAGTGGAGCTTCTTGTGTCTCACCCTTGAACTCTGGTTTAAGAAGTTCTGGGTTTGGAAATTTGCTTTTGAAAATACATATCCTAAGTAATTAGTAATTCTTTAGTAGATGACTGGTAGACCACTTTGAAAATCACTAGTATCGATATTGGAAACTGTCTATAAATGCTGAATTCAAGAAAAAGGAGAAATCTGCATTTTTCTACTTTTAATTGGGCTGTGAGAGGGAAGTAGAGGAAAGATTTGCTTGTTTGTTTGAATTTACTGTGTGCCTATTTACCAGATTCCATGCAAGGTCAAGACAATACAAAGATAAATAGGACAAGACTTTTTAACTTATGAAAACTCCTGAGTTTTAATGAGAATGATTATACATGTAAAGCCTAATTATAATGCTTTTACAAATTATATAAATTTATTTGGTTAAAAAATATTATAGTCAGTGCTGGTATCTGAATTATGTAAGCAGCTCACAGAAATTTAGTAGTAAAGTTAACTTCACAAATGGAAATGTATGAGAATTTAAAATAAATAAAATGAAACAATATTGGGTTGATACCTACATTAATGTAGTTAACATATACTAGTAATTGTCCTATTACTATATACTAGTCATTGTCTTATTCTTCCCTTTTCTTTCATTCTCCTATTCCCGTATTTTAAAATAGTCCATAAAAGTGTAAATTACATAAAACCAGCACAACATCATAGAATGCAGTTTTGAACTTTGCCTGCTTTTTCAAGTGACATTATACCTCCAAAGGATTCAAGTAAATGTGAGGTAAGGAGCAGGTTAACACAATGAAAATTAATTCAGAAAATGTTGCCCTTTACTGTTTGTAGAGCTACACGTTCTTGAACACTACACATTTGAAGATATTTACTATTTATGAGGTGATGGGAAAAAAAGATAAGAGCTATTCTTATAGGGCAACTTTGTAAGATTTTAGAGTTATGGAAAAATATAATGGAATTCCTTGTGAATCAGAGCTTCTTGTCACCAGAAGTACTGAAAAAAAATACTTGAAGGATATTCCATTAGAAATATGATAGAAATCATTTATACAATAGGCAAAAGGCAGGGCTAGATCAATCTAATGGCAGTCATCTACTTTATGAATGCTCCACTATTTCTGGGGCTACAAAACTCCACCCCGTAATTAAAGGGCTCCCGTCTAATGGCATTACAATACGTAACAGAGGTGCAGGAATGCATATCTGGGCACAGTGAGCAGCAAAGTCAAAGGCACAAAGGTTAAAACACAAACAAAAAACCCCAATCAGGGGTGTTTGAGGACCTATAAGCAGTTCAATGTTGCTGAAGGATAAAACATGCAAGTGGTGGAGAGATGGGTGTGGTGCTTAATGAAGGAGGGTGTCTTTAGATGTCCCGTAAAGTTTATATTTTATTCTATAGTCACTGGGTAACTACTGAAGGATTTTGTTTAGATTTTATTCTGTAACCACTGGAATACTATCAACAGATTTTAAGTAGTACAGATAAGTAAGCCTGGGACTACTCAGAAGTAATAGCAGGGAATGATGAAAGCCTTGAACTAGTGGTAAGTGGCAGAGTAGCAGGGGTGGAAATGCATGATAGATTCAAGATGTATTAAACAGAAAATGAGATTTGATTTATGCTTAGATTACATACCAAACTTGATTTTACATTTGTGAGACTCCAGTCTTTAATGGTCAAAACTTGGTACTTGAATAAATTTGATTTTAAATTTATAAAATGCCAAAGAATAGAACTGTGCTTAATAAAACTTAAAAAAAAAAAGAACTAATCCAACATTTTCTACGATCTAGTAAATCATTGCAATAGTCTGTATTATTAGAATTTCTACAGCAATTAAAAAGTAGATTGCCAAACTGGTATAAATGTGTGTCTTCACACCTGTTAGTTGTATATAAGAAGTCTGGTAAATTTTTACAGAAATACTCAGTATTTGAGACTAAATAATTAAAAAGTTCTTAATGCTTATGATCAGGTCATATCGATTTCTGGATAGCCTAAATATTTTTTTTTCACACTTAAAATTCTCACCCCTGGCTAAATTTGTATTGAGACTTTCATTAGAAAACTAATTTCAAATAGATGATCCCATTGCCACTGCCAATTCAGATGCTGAACTGCCTTTTGTAACTGAAATTACTTTTGTCATTAGTTTGAATGATAACATGTGGTATAGATGGTTGTGGTGGTTACAGATGGATATATACATATATATATATATTATAAAGCATATTTTGAAAAAGTAATCATCTCTAAAATGTTACAAGAAATAAAATGTCTATTTACTCTTAAGTGTGAAACATGCTGACAAAACAAGTTCAAATAGCAAGAACTCCGAGATCATTGATTATTAAAAACCCCTTATATTTATTTTTATCTGTATATTAATTTATATTAATACAAGTCTTAAAAACTAGAAAGCTGGGCTTAGGGATGAAGAAAGTTGGGAAGACTAACGCTCCCATGCATACAATGAAGTAGACAACTTCAAATAAATGACATTTCTTGAAACTCCTGGCTAAAATCAGGGGAAACTGGCCTCTGCAGGGAGAGACAATACCAGAGTACCTGCCTGCCCCGCACATCAACAGCTGGATAAGCCAGCAGGAAGATTCATGGTTACCAAAATGCTACAGGGTGGCGAACATGAGGGCAAGAGGCTCCTGCTGCTGTCAACACTGGCTGGGGGGGGAGGCGGATAGGGGTAGAATCCTCATGCAAACTTTTCCTCCATGAACCCCACGAGGGAAGATTGCAATCTTGAGAGTTTCTCATGTGCTGTTGAATGGAGGGAGGGAATAGCAATCATTTCCTAAAACTGCTCAGATGCACAACTACTATGTTCCTGCTATGTCCTAATTGTTTTGAGAGTGATGAAAATGTAATGAACTTAAACAGAAAAAAGAACCTGTTTCCCAAGTAAGGACCTTTGTTTTTTAAGATTATGACATCAAAAAACTCATGTGATAATGCAGAGCGGTTAGTAAAACAATTACATACACAATAAATAATTTTGTTTGCAAAAATAAGTATTTGAAAAGCCAATATATAAATAGCCCAACATCCTTTTTCATTACTTTTTACCTATATAATGCAGATTTTTATCTCACATTCTTTTTTTTTTTCCTTATTCCCTATAGATACATGCAGAATCTACCACTAGGGATACTGATTATCAACAGACTATAAGACAGTACACAAATTATAGATGCATCCCTTTTATTTCAAATAGGGATATTTTGCTATAAACAATTCTTCTGACAAAGCTCATGTTAAAAGTTAAAACATGTTTTATATTTATTCAAAGTTATATTAATAACTTTTGGCATAACCCCATAAAATATACCTTTAAAGACAGCTGGTTGAGACTGAAACTTATTTTCACAGATTTAATATCTTAGAAAAAAGATGTTTCATGATCTTATTTATATGTTCTTTCTTTTTACTTGTGAATTATGCAGATTATTAGCAATTTTATGGAGTTAACTATATACTGACAAAATATAAAATTTTTACTACAGCTGGTCTGTTCGGCATGTGACATATTTACCTTGCATAAACATGATATTATATGATTTTAAATGTTTGTTCACAGTCAAAATCTCATTTGAGTTTTACAAACAACCTTATAAGGTAGTAAATCTGGTGTTACCTACTTTTAAACAAGATGAGGAAATGAATAAACAGAGGTAAAGTGACTTACTGAAGGCCCCTCTGTCTCATAAAATAATTAATAGATAATACAAATCTGTTTTGGAAGAGGCAGAGAAGAAGAATAAAGAATTAAAATAAAGAGCTTCTATTCAATTATTCTGTGACTTTTTCTTTGTTTCATATAAAATCTGTCAAGATATATAAAAATTACTATAAACTTCATATTAAGTGAAGTAAATCAGACAGAGAAAGAGAAGTATTACTGGGAATTTGGGATTAGCTGATATGTACTATTATATATATAAAATAAACAACAAGGATTTACTGAATAGCACAAGGAACTATAGTCAACATCTTATAATAACCTATAATGCAAATGAATCTAAAAAAGAATATACATATATATACATAAAACTGAATCACCTTGCTGTACACATTGTAAATCAATTATATTTCAATGTAAAAAATTTTTAAATTAATGTAAACTTCAAAGTGAGGGCAGAAAATTAACATGTATGATTTTTAACAATTGGTATAGCTAGTACAATTCAATTCATAGCTCTATCACGACAACTTGCCAGACCACATTTTTTAGCACTGATTTTTAATCACTAATGTTATGGTCCCTTTTTGGAACCTAAATAAAAGCAATAAACTCTCTTTCTAGAAAAACAATTGCATAGACACGACAAAGTTTTTCATATGCTTTTCTTGGGTTCTGAAGATCCTTGTGAGGTGGGTTTCATGAATCCAAAGTTAAGAGTTTTGTGCTAGAGGAACTGAAAAGCCCCAAAGGATCATCAAGAGTAATCACAAGTGGTAACTGCTAATCTAAATGATATGCAAGTATGATTTAATAAGGAATTTTAAGACCTCAGTCCTGGAAAACAAGTCAATCACATCAACTAACTCAGTACTAGTCTGAAGTGTTAGAATCACTGCTCATTCTATTCCTTTTAGTATTTCAATGCTAATGGAACACTGAGAAAGGTGCTAAACTCATTTAACTATTTTAAAGCTATCAGTTTATAAGGAGAAAATGTGAATGCTTCTGCAGCAATGCTTTCATGCAACATATAGGTTAAGCTGTACAATCAGAACTTCAGAGAAATGTTAGGAAAAAAGCATCAGTCTATTATTTTTCCATCTCAATAATTCTCTAAGGTACTAAGTGATTAGAACAGAAGCTCTTTGTTAGAGGAACATGACAGAAGCAGATGTTATTAAGACACAACATATATTTAAATACAACATTTTCCATTGACCTGCAGCAGTAAGGGACTATCAGAACATTTACTGTAAAGTGTATGTTAAGTGTAAAGTTGGCAAAGTTAACACAAAAAATTATGCAGTAATTACAGTAACAGAAACATTACTTTAAGAATTAAATAGTAAAGAATACAGCAACAAAGGAAGTTCAAAACATTTTAGAAAGATTGTCAGAAAGCGACTTTATTTTTCTTAGCACTGTTATTTGTAAAATATTTATATGTCAGAGCTATAGTTCTTGGAAGGTGTTGCAGTTCACGTGATAAGAATTTCTAAGAATAGGAGTTCCTGTTGTGCCTGAGCAGTAATAGACCCGACTGGTATTCATGAGGACAAAGGTTCGATCCTTGGCCTTGCTCATTGGATTAAGCATCTGACACTGCTGTGAGCTGCGGTGTAGGTTGCAGATGTGGCTCACTTCTGGCATTGGTGTGGCTGTGGTGTAGGCACGCAGCTACAGCTCTGATTTGACCCCTACACTGGGAACTTCCATATGCCATGGAGGCAACCCCAAAAAGACACACACACACACACACACACACACACACACAAAGGAATTTCTAAGAATAGTGAAAGAAAATTCATTTTTTTTTCTTAGAAAACTGCCTTTAATAAACTTTTTGCCCAATCTTCCTAAAATTAAGAAAGTTTCTATTCTGAGGTGACTTCTTTCCTTGGGGTTAAGGGACTTTGGAATTGGAAGCACTTATTCCACTTATAAGTGAGCTTAGGAGCTGTATCAAGAGAGAAAAAATTCAAACCAAAGAGTTTCTTAGACCATCTGTCATTCATGGGGGAAAAAAGGTTTAATTTGTTACCTGACTTACATATAAACAATATGATCTTACTATAAGCACAGTTGGCCTTACAAATGGCCACTGGGCAACAGAAATCTAGTATACAACTCCTTCAAATTAAACAGGGAAATGAAATTCAGACATATTAAGTGACATATCTAAAATAAAAAGGTAATTAATTACTATACCCTAGAGTTATCATCCCTTTAATGAAACAATGGATCTTCCCAATTTAACCTCAAACATATCACCCAAGTTCTCGAACCAAGGTAAAACCCTGTCAGCAGTGTCTTTCAATTCTAGCCTATTCCAGTATGTCCTTCTGTTAGCACTATCTTTGTGGTTTTCTTCGTTTGTTTTCGTTTTCTGCTTTTTAGGGGCGCACCTTCGGCACATGGAAGTTCCCAGGCTAGGGGTTGAATTGGAGCTTCAGCTGCCAGCCTATGCCATAGCCACACCAATGCCAGATCTGAGCCACACTGGTGACCTACACTGAATCCGCAACACCAGATTCTTAACCCAATGAATGAGGCCAGGGATGGAACCCACGTCATGGTTCCTAGCTGGGTTCATTGCCACTGAGCCACAACAGGAACTCTGCTGTGGGTTTTTAAAACTAATGTAAACTACAAACCAAATATTGAAGTCAATCACTCTTCTACAGTCCTTTAGAGTTGCATGGATAAGATTCAAGATTCTTAACACAATCTAAAAGACCCTTAAAAACCATCCTTAACCTATCATTTCCCACTTCATCCCACTAATCCTGTTAATTCCTAGAAGCCTGCAAACACACTGCACTCTTCCATATTCTCAAGCTTTTGCACATGCTATTCCTGCTGCCCAGAAATATCTGGATAATTTATGAAAAATACTAAGCAAGGGACCAAAACAGGATACTCAAGTGCTAATTTCCCTATTTTTACACATTAATTTTTTACTAATAGTAGCTACCATTTATTTCCTATGTGCAAATGTTTCATGTGCATATTTACTAATAAAGACTTTAAATATACTGTATTTAAATATTCATATTTTGGAGATTAATCCCTTGTTGGTCGATTCATTTGCAAATATTTTCTCCATTCTGTGGGTTGTCTTTTCATTTTGTTTAGGGTTTCCTTTGCTTGCAGAAATTTTTCAGTTTAATTAAGTCCCATTTGCTTATTTTTGTTTTTACTGTCATTACTCTAAGAGGTGGATCTGAGAAGAGGTTGCTGTCGTTTATGTCAGAGAGTGTTTGGCCTATGTTTTCCTCTAAGAGTTTTATAGTGTCTGGTCTTATATCTAGGTCCTTAATCCATTTTGAGTTTATTTTTGTGTATGGTGTTAGGGAGTGTTCTAATTTCATTCTTTTCCATGTGGCTGTCCAGTTTTCCCAGCACCACTTATTAAACAGGCTGTCTTTTCTCCATTGTATATTCTTGCCTCCTTTGTCATAGATTAATTGGCTATAGGTGCATGGGTTTAATTCTGGGCTTTCTATCCTGTTCCACTGATCTATATTTCTGTCTTTGTGCCAGTACCATACAGTTCTGATGACTGCTGTTGCTTTGTAGTATCGAAAAATGGGCAGAAGATCTAAACAGACACTTCTCCAAAGAAGACATACGGATGGCCAAAAAAACACATGAAAATATGTTCAAGATCACTCATTATTAGAGAGATGCAAATCAAAACCACTATGAGGTACCACCTTACACCAGCCAGAATGGCCATCATCAAAAAGTCTACAAACAATAAGCACTAGAGAGGGTGTGGAAAAAAAGGAACCCTATTGCACTGTTGGTGGGATTATAAATTGGTGCAACCATTGTGGAAAACAGTATGGAGAGCCCTCATAAAGTTAAAAATAGAACTACCATTTGATCCAGCAATCCCACTCCTCGGCATCTATCCAGAGAAAACCATGACTTGAAAAGACTTGAAAGACATGAAAGACATGTACTCCAATGTTCACTGCAACACTATTTGCAATAGCCAAGACATGAAAACAACCTAAATGTCCATTGACAGAGGAAATGGATAAAGATGTGGTACATATACACAATGGAATATTACTCAGCCATTAAAAGAAACGAAATACCAGCATTTTTAGCAACATGAATGGACCTAGAAATTATCATGGTAAGTGAAGTCAGTCAGATGATGAGACACCAACATCAAATGCTATCACTGACATGTGGAATCTGAAAAAAGGACACAATGAACTTCTTTGCAGAACAGATACTGACTCACAGTCTTTGAAAAAACTTATGGTTTCCAAAGGAGACAGTTTGGGGGGTGGGGGATGTGCTGGGGGTGTGGGATGGAAATCCTATAAAACTGGATTACGATGATCATTGTACAACTCTAAATGTAATAAATTCATTGAGTAATAAGAAAAAAACATTTCAGTCATAGTTTAAAAAAATACAAAAATAATTATTCATATTAACCCACTTCAAAAATGAAGTAGATTCAGAGAGGATAAGGAATTTTCCTGAGGTATCACAGCTAGTGACAAAACCAAGGTTTATAGCTAGAGATCAGATCTCAAAGACTGAGCCACATGAAAATATACATACACATGAATCATCTCTCTTTATCTTAACCTCATTTCCCCTCCCCAAAAATCAGTGTTAGCATTGGTAAGGAAACCTGAAGTTTAGAAATTGGTCTTTTTTTTGAAAATCAAAAATAATAACAGAATTTAAAAACTAAAAAAAAACTTAACATTTTGAGTCAGTTTTCTGCCCACTTATGAGATTTTATATTACAAATACAATATTATAAGAAAAAAGGAGAAAAATAGGTCCAAAAACATAACAAACTTAGAACTTGGAAATCAGAGGCAGCCTAAGTGTCTAACAGTAATAGATAAATAGTAATTGATAGTATATATAAAGGCTTTCAAATTTTATTATGAAGTAAGGTGAGAAAATGGTTAGATGTAAAAAGCTCTATGTAAAATATACCTATATGAACTGCAAAACTAAAAAATGGAGGCTGAAGACTAAAAGGACAAACATTAAAACATTAACTATGGTACTGTTCAAGTGGTAGAATTATAGGTCTGTTTTCCCTATTCTCTATTTCATAGAAGTTTTTATTAGTGAAGAAATATATAACCTTGTGGTGCAAAGGTGACAAAAGGATAAATAAGGTTATTAGGTGTCTTAAATAAGGTATAACTGGATTTAGATGGTTCAAGCACTGAAAGTAGGTTTCTGCTTTGTCAGAGACTACATAATACAACAGGCTAGGAAGGAAACTTATTTATAGTTGTTTTGACTCTATTGATAGACAACATGTATATTTTAGCAAGAATAATAAAATACACAATAATTCAAATGCCAATATTCAATCAAAGAACAAAAATCTCATGCTTATTTTATTTTAGTTTAGTTTTTTAGGGCTGCACCCACAGCATAGGGAGGTTCCCAGGCTAGGGGTCAAATCAGCGCTGCAGCTGCTGGCCTATCCGAAGCCACAGCAATGCAGGATCCGAGTCGCATCTGCAACCTACACCACAGTTCATGGCAACGCTGGATCCTTAACCCTCTCAGCAGGGCCAGGGATCGAAACCTGTCCTCATGGATACTAGTTGGATTTGTCACCACTGAGCTACAAGGGGAACTCCTCATACTTATTTTAAAAAGTAATTGCCACTTATCAATTAGTAAGAAACATGGCACCTAAACTGTGTAGAAGAATCTCTTCCTGAGGGTTTATTCACATCTATTCCGAGCCAATACAATAACTCAGGTTGATAAAGACCCTTATTCTAAAAAACAGGACATAAAATTTTTAAACTTATGTTTTTTTAAAAATGTAAGTTTTTAAAAACTTAAAAACTTATGTTTTAAATAAATCTCATCTAATAGAAAAAACATACCTTCAAACAACTTATTAAAATTACCAAAACAAAATATTCCCCCCACAATAATTATATCAAATGAATGAGTTAAAGCTAATGACATTTACACAAAGACTAACAAAAAAACCAAAAGTCAAAAACCAAGAAAAACCCAACTTATTAATCTTGAGCAGTGATCTTTTTCTCCATATCCCTAAAATAATGACTTGGAAAGGATGCAATGAAAGGAGAAAGAGAAATAAGTAAAAGCATGCACTAAATGTATAGAACAACATAGACTAGTCAATATTAAGTGGTTTTCTTCACCCTACTTCACTATAAAATGGCTGAAAACTGTTTTTTAAAAATGGTTGAGTACTCTGATGGAGAATGTAAAATTTATAGGGTATAGGCTTTTTTCCTACCAATAGACAAATAAAATCCCCCAAAAGGATCCTAGAATTTATTTTGCTATCAATAATTAATCCTTTGTATAAATTAAAGGGAAACACAGTTGTCAGATCTTTAAAATCCTGCAAAATATAAAAGACTTAGAATTAATAAGTCTTAACTCTTCACAAGATAGAAAACCTTAAGGAAATGAAAATATTTCTTATAAATGGAGATTCCTATTGACCTTTGAAGTTCCAAGGCTAACTTATTAATTGGAAAAGTCATTAAACAGTCTATAATTATTCTTTTCAAAATATGAGATAAAACTATTTTTAAATGTAAATACCCACATAAGTATCTAGATCACTTACCCATTCTTATTAGTTTAGATTGTTGATTAATCTGAACCACTAGAGTCTTCCATTAGTACGAACATCAAGATTATGGGAATTACAAATGTGACTGGTTAGCAAGAAAAGGCTCATGATGGAGTTCCTGTCGTGGTACAGAGGAAATGAATCCGACTAGGAACCATGAGGTTTCAGGTTCCACCCCTGGCCTTGCTCAGTGGGTTGGGGATCTGGCGTTGCCATGAGCTGTGGTATATAGGTCACAGATGTGGCTCAGATCTGGCGCTGCTGTGGCTGTGGTGTAGGCCGGCAGCTACAGCTCTGATTAGACCCCTAGCCTGGGAACCTCCACATGTCATGGGTGCGGCCCTAAAAGGATAAAAGACAAAAAAAAAAAAAAAAAAAAAAAAAAAAGAAAAGGCTCATGAGTACGACCTGTGAAACTTAAATGACTCTTGGCTGCTAAAAATAAGGATTATACATATTCAGTTAAATATTTCAAACTAAGATAAAGGTATTTAGATAGTCTGGCATGAAATGAGGTATTTCCGTTTCTTATTTACGAGGTGATAACATGATTGTACGATCCATGACGAGATATACTAATTCTTGGCAATTAAAACAAAAACAAAAAAAGACGGGAGTTCCTGCTATGGAATACTGAGAATTAATAAGTATTACTAATACTGATACTTAGTAAGTAAGTTACTGTTTTAAATCCTAAAATACTTAGGATTTAAAACAGTAACTTAACAAAATGGAACTAAACCTTAAAGTTAGAATTAGCAGGAAACAGTTTCTCTTAAACAGTTGCTGTTGCTTTAATTGTTAAAAACATGTTTATTCGATTAGAAAAGAGTAATCATATTATCCATACATATACTTCAGCATATGAAACCAATTCAAGCAGTATTCTTTAAAAATGTTTAAATCAAAGAAATGATATCCAATATTCACTCTCTTACCTTCTACTACAGCTAAGGAAATTTGTAAGAACTATCAAAAGATAAATATTCAGAAATCAGTTAAATTTCTTCCTATCTCAAAATATTTTGGACACTTTTAAGCATGGTGGGGTAACAATGAAAATTATTTACAGGTTAATGGCATAATTCAGAATGCACTCACATATTAACATATTTCTTCTTCCCTTAAAAAAGGCAAAAACAAAACCTAAAACCAAGTAGGTTAAAGATATGTGTCAATTCTATTCCTCAAAATTCACATACTTCAGAAGGACAAACTTTTTTTTTAAGTATTTAATGAGAAAAAAATTATATGAACCATTCTAATATAGGTCAAATTCCATCACAGTACATATAAAAATGACAGTAATGAAATACTTAAAATGTCAACTAGTAGACCCACTAAATCGTTTTGTTGACTTCATTACATTTTCACCATAAAATATCTAATGCCACAAATGTTTTCACAGAAACTGTCCATACAATAGTGGACATTAAATTTAAGGAATAATTACACTTCATGTAATTTAGAGAAGAAATAAATGTCAGGTTTGGTTCAGCTGTCCATAACCTTCTTGTCGCCTCTCTTTTCTACTTGCCCACCCCACTCTAGTTTGGATACTAAGGGAAGAACAGGGCACTTAGAAGGAGATGAGAGCCACATCTTCCTGGAAGTCAGGGTCCATGCTCAGAATCTTCTTTCCTTCCACGCCCAAGACAGACAAGAGTTCATTCAGATTGGCCCTCTTCCAGTCAGGAAAATTTTCTAAAGTGTTATAAACCATCCAGCTAGAGGGAAGAAGAAAGGAAAGGAAAGATAAAAGGAAAAAGAGAAACAGAAATGAAGAAAGGAGAGAAGAAAGAAAAAGAAGCTCCATGTTGTTTTCTCAGTGTTACGAAGAATTTAGGATGAGATATAGTTTATAAATATGGGGAGTCAATATATATTAAAAGTTGCTTTTTTTTTAATTGAAGAAAAGAAAAAAAGGCCATATCTTATTTTTTAGTGTGTGTGTTTCTTCCTGAGGGAGTAGCAAAATCTAACAGACATGAGGAATTCATAATTACAATTATTCCTTCTTTAACAGATGCTTGAGAACCAATAATGCCTCTTGGTTACAGTGTGTAACAAATCTCCAGTGGTAACATAAATCATGTTTCCATACTTGATTGTTCACCTAATTCTACATGGAGAATTGGGGGAACTTTTCAAAACACAAATCTGTATACTCTCTTCCCATCCTCCTCCAAATACAGATTCAGAGATCTAAGAAGAGAACTGTTTTGTTAGATATATACATATTTTTGGAAGAGCCCAAGATATTCTGATGATCAATGAGGTTTGGGAATCACTGGTATAAATCTTATCATAGATTCCATTAGCATTTTAATGGAAGAAGACTGGCTTTCAACGTGTACCTTGCTTTCCCTAAGTTAATATAATCTGATGCTTTCTACAGTGTTTACTAAGTCAGGGAGGGATGCTTATCTCTTAGATAAAAGCATATATAAACTGGAAAATAGAAATGTGAAGTCTTTTGAGAGAAGACTGAGTTGTGAAATCAGTCTTTGTAATCAGAAAGCAAAGGACCGATAATAAATACCAATTCCCCTATAACTATACACACTTCAACATCATTTTCATCGCTTTTGAAAATATGCAAAAGCTTGGAATTTTTATCCTAAGGACAAAATGGTAATTATGAAACAATTATACAAGTGCCTATTGAAAGTTCATGTAGGAAAACTACTTCTCTTAAATTGATGTAGTTGCTACTACCATTAAGCTTTAAGTGCATCAATTAGATATTAGAAGTATCTCTCACCTCTACTCCAGCATTTCTTTGGTTTCAAAAGTCAGTATTTAATTAATTATGCAATAAATGAAATACTGGACAAGCTAAAAGATTGTATCATTCATTACAAAAATTATATATTAACTATACATTATGGGCAAACTATCTGCTTAGTGCTAGTGGTAATTTAAAAATGAATGTTACCAACAGCGAACACAAAACTTACTATATGTCAAAAAGTATTCTAAATCCTTTATGTACATTAATTTATTTTAGCATTATAACAACCCTAAAGGTAGGTTCCTACTATCATCAGTACTTTACAGAGAAACTGAAGCACAATGTAGTTAAGGAACCTGAGCAATGTCACAGATTAAGCTGGAAAATATGATTTGAATATCAGTGCCCTGGCTCCATATTCTGTGCTCTTACTTGATGCACTATGATGCATTTTTTTCAAGGAGTTTGCAGGCTAGCAGGGGATAGGGGACATGAACAAAAACAACAGTACAATGAAGTGTATTAATTCTTTTAGGAAATTTTTTTTTTTTTTTTTTTTTTTTTGTCTTTTTTGTTGTTATTGTTGCTATTTCTTGGGCCGCTCCCGCGGCATATGGAGGTTCCCAGGCTAGGGGTTGAATCGGAGCTGTAGCCACTGGCCTACGCCAGAGCCACAGCAACGCGGGATCCGAGCCGCGTCTGCAACCTACACCACAGCTCACGGCAATGCCGGATCGTTAACCCACTGAGCAAGGGCAGGGACCGAACCCGCAACCTCATGGTTCCTAGTCGGATTCGTTAACCACTGCGCCACGACGGGAACTCCAGGAAATGTTTTTAATAGTAGGAAATATGAGAGATTTAGGTAAAGAAAAGATAAGAACATAAAGTTTTAGTTATAAACACCTCAGAATGTTTCATTAAAGGTTTTACTTATTAGAAAAGAAAGAATATATTTCATTATATAACTAAAAAAGATGCTCTTGCCTCATATAATTTTATATAGTGTATGTGATGACTTTGTTAACAAATTCCCAGATAGAATCCTGCTGGACTGGGTTTCAAGGGAGGAAAATTAGGGGAATCATTATCCTGATATCCTTCACTATAGAGTTAGAGAAACCTTTCTATGATTCCTGGGGTTTCAAAGCCACAAAAGAAAACACCCACCCTTGAAAACCAAAGCTTTTTCTGGGATAGGATATGCGTGTGTGATTTGTTTTTGAAGAGCGATGAAAGTCTTAAGTGTCCTTTATAAGCATTGCCTTTTACCATTAGATATGTATTTAGAATTGGTAACCCAAGACTAGGTAAGTATGTACGATGTGGTTCAGAGCTTAAAAAAAAAAATGATACAGGTACCTACAGCCTCAGTGGGAGTCACCATGCACTCAGTATCTGCCTCCAACAAAAATATGCTGTCCCTTTACACAGACAGGATCACTTAACAGAAAGTAATCTGCATTCTTGAATCAATTACATTTCATTCCAATAGTTGCAGAAAAGAGTTATGCCACAGCATTGATACACAGAGAATATATAATCTCCTTTACCTAACTTCTAGTCTCTAAATAAAGCAGTGATGATAAAAAAGATTTAACAGAAATAAAGAATAAGAATACTGCCCCCAAATTACCTCTACTTTGTACCATTTCCTATTCAAGAAAGAATTTCTTAAAAAAAAATTTCTCAGTAGGTAAGCAAAAAAAAAAAAAAAAAAAAAAAAAAAACCAAAACCAAAAACCAAAAACCAAAAAACAAAAGGAAATAAAAAAGCTAACGTTTCAGAAAACTTATGAAAACTTTATGGAAACAATTGATAAAAAAAAGTATTTTACTAATCTTTAGCTAAAAAAAATCAAAAGCTAATGTTGTAGAAAACTGTTTATGGAAACAAGTGATAAAAAAGATTATTTTACTAACAAGCTATTTTCATACTGGCAAAGATATTGGCATTATATTCCATGTTTTATGAGCATGGTCAAACTGAAATCTCTGAACTTTCTTGGTGCAAGAGCAAATGGAACCAGTTATAGTAAATCCTTAGAACAGAATAATATGGAGCCACTGAAAACACTCCTTTCAAAACATATTTAGACCTGGGAAATGTTCATGACAAAAGCAAAAGGTAAAGAATACCTTATACTAATATATAAGATAATATACGAATATAAGATATTCACTTTTATTGGGGGAAAAGTTCCTATGTATAGGAAAATTACATGGTTAATTATATTAAAATGTTCATATTAGTTATTTCTGGGAAAAATGATTATAGGCATTTTCTTGGTTTTTGTTTTTCTAAATTCTCTAAAATATACATGTATTCATTTCTAACTGTTTCTTTTAGTAATAAGCTACTATAACCATTTGCGGTCGGGGAGAAACCTAAGAGATAATGTTTTGAGATGATCACATCATTCTCCACCAATGTGCTTGCGAGGGAGATTCACTATGGCTCCAGACTTTCTTAATATAAAGCTGCAAAAAACTTTCTTGGAATCAACTCTAAATTAAATTAAGAATAATTATTTATTAATGAATTATCCAAATCATATCACTGATGCCTTTTAGGAGGCAGGTGGAAGGAAGAAATAAATTTTATATAAGTCAATATTAATACTTGCTAGAAATTGTGAATAGAATATTTTAGAAAGAAAGATTAAAATTAGAACATGAACTGTTGGTTATAGACTTTAATGATTCAGATAATGGTTGTATCCATTGAGTATCAGACAGCAAAAGTTACTACATCTGGAGACAAGAGGTTAAATAAATTACAGGGTACTTTTCAAGTAACTAGAGTCAAAAACTGAACTGAAACTGTAGTCTAATAGCCCACCATTCTCTACATTCAAAACTAGGGAGTTGACTGCTATATACAAAAACAAAGCAAATCATACTTACTTAAAGACTGTATAATTATTCAAATGGAATCGCTTTGGATATTCAATCCTACATGGACTAATACATTCAAATACAGTTTTGGAATTTTCAACTGCTTCAAATACATAGATAGTAATTTTCTTTTACTACAGCAAGTGAAACACATGATCAAGCTTATTTACATTTTAAAAATAACCAATGTGGAAATTAAATTCCAGAACCTAAATAAAAATAAAGTGATATGTGGTATTTCAATAGTTATTTCTTAAAAATTCATATTTTTTGAAAAATCATCAATTAATACTGAAATAGGTAATGCAAATAAGAGCTACTCTTGGGAGTAAAAAACCTAAGAGTTTGGCAATAATGAACATCCTTATGTCAAGAACTCTAATCTACACTGTATACAATAGCCAAGACACGGAAGTAATCTAAATGTCCACTGACAGAGGAATGGATAAAGAAGATGTGGTACACATACACAATGGAATATTACTCAGCCATTAAAAGGAAAGAAGTAATGGCATTTGCAGCAACATGAATGCACCTAGAAATTATCATGGTAAGTGAAGTCAGTCAGACGATGAGACACCAACATCATATGCTATCACTTACATGTGGAACCTAAAAAAAGGACACAATGAACTTCTTTGCAGAATGGATACTGACACACAGACTTTGCAAAACTTAATGGTTTCCAAATGAGACAGGTTGGTGGGTGGGGAGATGCACTGAGTGTTTGGGATGGAAATGCTATAAAATTTGGTTGTTATGATTATTGTACAACTATAAATGTAATAAAATTCACTGAGTAATAAAAAAATAACTCTAATCTACTAGTTTCTTTAATTAAAATAACTTCCAATGAATTAAAATAAAAAGGTAAAAAATATAAAATGAAGAATTTTGCATTCTTCATTAGTATAGAATAACTATTACCATTTATAAGTATTCTAGAGAGGATCTACATTTTAAAATAAAAAACTTCTTTAAAAAAAAAGTATTTTCACTAGACTTCAAACAAAACTTATCTTAAAACTCCCTTTGAAAATTAAATGTGTAGAAGAGGTTGTGGCATTTTAATGGTAGAAATGCTAGAGCCACTACCTTTGCAAGAAAAAGCAAAAGAACAAAGGGCAGAAGACTATTAGCCAACCCTAAAGTGACTGAATAAAAGTGCTTTTAGACACAGGGGAAATATTAGGAAGAAAGAAAAAGAGAAAGGACAAAGTACTACCCCTCAGATTAAAAGAAACAACATTAGACATAGTCTCTATCTTTAAATGGAAGTAATTAAAAGCAAATATTGTTAAGCCCTGAAGGAAAAACAGACAGACCACATGGAAAATGTGAAGGTGGGGGAAGCATGCTGTTTAACTTCCACAGTACAGTTAAAGGTAAAAGTAAAAGCAGAAATGCAGTAAATGCTACAATGAATTTGACCAGTATCTTTAAAAAAGGCAGTATACAGCATTCTTATCAGTTTATACGCAGAATGGCAGAAATAAAAAGAGTAGAAATTACATATAATCTTGGCTGATTATTCAAAACGGAGCTTGAAATTACTGGTTCATTTTTCAGCCAGAAGTAGCCAAAAAGAAATATATATTTTATATATAGAATTTTATATATAGAAAAAGCAAAGCCAGACAAAAATTTAATCTGCAGGAAAATATCCTACATTTTTATAAAATCTAGATACTGTCTTTTTTTTTTTTTTTTCCCCACTGTACAGCAAGGGGGTCAGGTTATCCTTACATGTATACATTACAATTACAGTTTTTCCCCCACCCTTTCTTCTGTTGCAACATGAGTATCTAGACATAGTTCTCAATGCTATTCAGCAGGATCTCCTTGTAAATCTATTCTAAGTTGTGTCTGATAAAAAGAATATATCTGTTGGTATTTGTGCCTCTCCCTCTACCACTCTTTCTTAATTTCTCATTCCCTCCATATGGCTAAATCACTACCATAAATGATAGCAAAAAGACATGTACAATTTTCATGTCATCATTAACTGAATAGTTTTAAGTTTTCTGTTAATTCATACAGTAGATTGATATACCACTAATATATGCCCAAATACAAAAAAACTTTCAAAGTTAAATGTCCTTAAATTGATCTCTTTCTTGTGATCAAAATTAGGTAGTACAGAAATCAAACAGAGAGAGATAATGAATTGTGTGGCTTTTTTAGAGACAGCCATTGATTTCATGTCTTAAATAATATAGGTGAGATTAAACATGGTATTATTTTCATATTCTCCAAAACAGTTCTTTGTACTTCTCCATCTCCAACTTCTCCCTTCTCTTTCTTTCTTAAAACCACTCCAAACTTATGTCGTACCATTCCTTTTTTTTTTGGTTCATCTTACTTATATTAGTAGTAGCATCTGACAAAGCCATCCATTCCTCCTCCTTGACTGTCTTCACTTGGCTTCCCAGGCACCAATTTTCCAAAAATTTTTTTGTCTTTTTAGGGCTGCACCCGTGGCATATAGTTCCCAGGCTAGTGTTTGAATCTGAGCTGTAGCTGCAGGCCTACACTACAACCACAGAAATGCCAGAGCCGAGCTGCATCTGCGACCTACACTGTAAGTCACGGCAATACCAGATCCTTAACCCACTGAGCAAGGGCAGGGATCAAACCCTACATCTTCATGGATACTAGCTGGGTTTGTTACCACTGAGCCACAATGGTTACCCCAACTTTCTAACTATTGATAACCATGCTTTCTCAGTCTTTTTGTTGATTCTTCACAATCACTGAACACTGGAGCACTGTGAAGTACACTCCCCTGGAGAGAACTCATCCCATTTCTTGCTTAAATATCTTTGACAGCTACAAAATTTTTACATCTAGCCCCACAATCTGCTAAGAACTCCAACTGGCATGTCCATTGGCAAGTAACATCTCAAACTTAACCAGTTTACAACTTTCCTATGAATTCCAAACTTGTCATCTCTACTTAGTATTTTTAGTAACTCTCAAACTTAGCCAGTCTAGAAGTCAATTCCTTGTCTTCTCCCCTGATCCTCTCCTGTAAGGCAGTTCCTCTAGTAGTCGCTTCCATCTTAACGCAATTCTGTGCTTAAAAATGCTTGGGGGAAAAAAACACCCACCTTACTGTCATCCTAGATTTTTCTGTTATTCTCCACATGTAATCTCCTTGCAATCCTATTCATTCCAAATTCAAAATATGAACATGATTACCTCTCACTGGCTTACCACTATCTAATCTTCTCTGGATAATTATGTAACAGCCTTCCTGATTCCAGTGCTGACACCTTATGTCTATTCTCTACAAAACAGCCAAAATGATTTTTCAAAATTTTAAGACAGATTATGTCACTACTTTGCTCAAAATCTTACAATGCTACACAATGCTCTCTTTAAACAGCTCTTCTTCACTGTTCTGAAATCATCTACTGCTCCCACCTAGATCACTGTAGTGCAGCAATATTGGCCTTCTTTCTGTTGCTTGAACACTAGCCACATTTTTACTTCTAGACCTCCGAACTGCTTACTCCACCTGAAATCTTCTACATTTAAACATGGATTACATTTTCATCTCCTTCCAGTCTTTAACTCTGCTTCTCAGGTCAGCATTCTGTCACCACCAATTAAAAACTACAACTCCCTGCTCCAGCATCCTCCTATGCTATTTTCCTGCTTAGTTTTTCTCCAAAGCACTTGTCACCTTCTAATATTTACTTTTTGTGTGTGTGTATCTCCTCCAGCACATAAAATTACAAGTCTCCTAAGAGGGCCATAATTTTTCTTTCTATAAAGTTTTGTTTAGAGCTTATCTCCAGTATCTAGAATTGTGTCTAGACATACTAAATATCTGCTGAATAAATGAACAAAACAGTATCTCATACCTTCTGCCTCATCTAAAACAAGGAAATAAAGTTATTTTTTGTGGCAAATTGAAGTGACAGTTAAATACAAGTCAGCTCTGAATTAAATCTGGAATGGTACTAAAGTGAGTTACAGAACTTTTAATTGTATTGTGAACTAAAGCAAGTTCCCTGGTGGTGCTGCTGTTGATCTAGGTAGCACACTTTAAGAACCTACTTTGGAGGCTATCCTATGAACTACAATGTGCATCCTTTTAGTCTAATATTACTTAGTTCTTTTGCTTCCTGCCGTAACAAAGCAAGGAACAGAGAATGTTTTAATTACATTTATTCTTCTCACTTGTTATTGTCAAGTACTTAATTCTGTGTGGGTATTAAATTCAATAAGACATAACTGCTTTATACAGTCAATATGCAGATTTACTTCATATTTACCATTTCTATTGTTTCCCATTCCTTTCTGCATCTCTGACCTTCATCTCCTATATTTTTTCCTTCTGCTTTAAGAATATCTTTTAAGATTTTGTCTAGTGTAGGTCTGCTAATAGAAAATTCTTCATTTTTATTCATCTAAAATATCTTTATTTTACCTTTGTCTTCAGAAATTCTCACTGGATATGGCATTTTACAATGGCAGGTATTTTCCTTCACACACTGAAGTTCTGGTTCCACCATCTTCTGATTTCTATTGCTTCACTGAGAAGTTGGCTGTCATTCTAATTGCCCATTCTCTGAAGACAGTTTTTCTTTGCCTTCTTTTAAGAACTCCCCTTTGTATTTCATTTCCAGCAGTTTTACTATGATGTGTCAAGGCATGGCTATTCCACCATCAGCAGGAGTCACAGGATCAGACACAATTAGCGTTAATCTAGCATTTAGTTAGCTTTACAGAAGGATGTAAGATAGGAAATTCAGCATGCATAGCATCTTCAAACCCATCAAGAGTCCAAGCAACTATTCACATGTATAGCGTCTTGGATCTCTCCCCAAGCCACACAGAGGAAGCACAACTGTCAAGGACAGTTAAGGTACAGGTGGTCTACCTTGACACAGAGATGTGCCTTGGTTTCCTGTCAGTCTTAAATTGTTCACATTGTATAGATATAAGGCCAATATGTCAACTCACAGTTATCTCTGTCCAGAAGCAGTAAGACAGATAGGGTTTCACAGTAAATTTAAGAGATAAATAGCTCCTCAATTGTCTTAGCTCAGTTTATTTCCACAGAATAGTGCCATGAGAAGGCAGACCCAAAATCAGATTTTTAGGCCAGCTAGGTCTGTTCAGGGTCTGGGGTCTAATATTAAATCTTTACTCACAATGTAGGTTTCAAGTCACTTGCTCTCTGGGATATGTTTATTGAATTTCTGTCTTAATATCTTTCATTAATTTTGTAAATTTCTCAACAATAGTTCTTTCAAATATCTGCCTCAGATGCATTATTTCTCTCCTCTCTTTTTAGGGCTGCACCCATGGCATGTGGAAGTTCCCAGGCTAGGGGTCCAGAGCTACAGCTGCCAGCCTGTGCCACAGTCTGCAACCTACACCACAGGTCATGGTAATGCCTGATCCCTGACACACTGAGCGAGGCCAGGGATTGAATCTGCAACCTCATAGTTCCTCGTGGGATTTGTTTCCGCTGTGCCACAGTGGGAACTCCTATACATATTTTTTAGTTCTAGAATATTCACTTTAAAAATAGTTTTCATTTCCCAATTTAAATTTTTGACCTTGTCTTTCATCTTGTCAGTACCGTTATTTTCAGGCTATGTCTGATAATATCCAGAGCTACTGTGAGTTTGTTTCTATTTTCTGATGCTTATGCTGAATTTATTAATGTTGTCTTGCCTTTTCCTCTGGTTTATTTTTTTAATTATGCCCTAGTTATTGTATTTTCAATTTTGAAAAAATAAAATTCTAGGATCATCTTCTTTAGAAGAATTTCTTACAGACAGGATTCATTTTGCATCCTGTCAACATAGCAATCCAAGATCACCTCACTTTACTCAGGATGGACATGATCTGAAGTTGAGGTGCAAAATCACCGAGAGCTTATCTTCTACTGGTTTTCCCTAGACTGCGGCCCTTTGGGGACCTAAACCAAGGTGAGTCCATCCATACAATGGTAAGCACTAGACTGCATTTCCCACGCCCCCATGAATCTATCCTAAGTGCTCCTAGCCATTCTACCCAAAGTGACAAATCCTCCCAGGGGAAAAAAAATACTCAAAAGCCAGGCTCGTATTCCTAGACTGGCAATTCTTTTTTATCTTATTTACTTTCCAATGACTTAAAACAGGTTTTGGTTTTTAAAATACATACACTTGATCTAACTTTTCTAGCTCTACTTGGATGGTTGGTCCAAATCACTGTTTCTGTCATTACTAAAACTGAAGCTGAGGAATAGAACTTTAAGTGAAATGCTTTGAATATATCTAATTAAAGTTAAAGTGTACCTACAAACTCAGATGTCTTAAAGTAATTATTAGACAGAATTGTTTGTGTTAAAAATAAAACCGAGTAAGCACCTAAAAAGCAATTTTTAAGAGATGACATTAATGAATGACTCATGTGTATAAAATCAAGACAATAAAATAATTACTTCTTCATATAACTTATGAGAAAGCTTTAAAATGTATAAAGAAGTGACAAGCTTTTTGAGGAAAAAAAAATTTTTGGCAACCTAGAAGTACAACTTTTTTGTTAAGAAATTAAATGTGTTTAAATATTCTTGTATAGGAGTTCTCATCATGGCTTAGGGGAAACAAATCTGACTAGCATCCAAGAGGATGCAGGTTCGATCCCTTGGCCTTGCTCAGTGGGTTAAGGATCCGGCCTTGCTGTGAGCTGTGGTGAAAGTCACAGACGTGGCTCGGATCTGGCATTACTGTGGCTGTGGCATAGGCCAGTGGGTACATCTGGGACTCAACCCCTAGCCTGGGAACCTCCATTATGCCATGGGTACAGCCCTAAAAAGATAAATAAATAAATATTCTTGTATAAACATATTTGTAGAGAACAATTTTGTCCTGAAACAGTAATTCAATTAGGTATACATACAGCCCACTCTCCTTTACCTACATCAAATTTTTTCCATCAGGTTCAGCTGAATGTTTACTGAACCTATACTACATGTGATCAATAAGGAAAATGAGATACAGTGTTTTTTTGCTAGACTTCCAGTCTAGCAGTAGAGACAGACAGATAATGTGGTAATGCTATAACAGAGGTACATCTAGAATGCTACAGGTACACAGGAGAGACATCCTGTCAGCATAATGTGCCATTTCAATTACTATTTCATTAGTGACATTTCAACTACTACTTTCTAAAATGCCTGTTTCCTTTGGTGATACAATGCTAAGCAAAAAAGAAAATGAATATCACATACCAATTTGTATTTTAAACTTAAAAAACTCACCTGTGTATACATAAACATAATGCATTACATGAGAGACCAAGGTTAAAGAGTGATATGAAAACTTACCCCATCTGGTAGTGCCCTCCAGCACACGGCACTAACAAATTCATTTGTATCATCTTCTTTTCGGTCTTTGTCCAGGACACTTTTGACCGTATCAAACTTAAAAGTTAGCAAAGTCTTAGAAAGTCCTTTATAGTACAGGTAAAGAGAGTTGTTCTCGCTTCCTGAAAAAATAAAATAAAAAACCAATTTTTTTAGAATGGGAGAATTTAGAATTAGGACATCACATTCATAAGGTAACTATCACTCAATGTTTAAGTTCAAAGACTAATATTCTTTCATGGTTAAATATAAAGATTCAAAGTTGAAGAGTTCTTGGGAATCATGTGAGAAAAGGAGTCACAGAAAAACAAAAAATAAAAAACCTTTACTAATCTAAAGAAATAACCACTGACAAATGATATAATATTGATATAAAAATCATTTTAGCAGAGTCTAGAGAAGAATCAGAACTCTGTTATTATAATGTGATCTTAAATTACATTTTAAAATATTTCTGTCTAGAGAGGAAAAGAAAGTTATAGCACTTAAAAAGGTAAATTTTAATACTCTACAAATTTTATTTTACATTCCCCAATAAAAAATGAGTAGTCTAGAAACCTATATTTTTGAGCAGTTTTTTAAAGTAAGAGCCTTGCTTTGATAGGGTTTAGGCTTGTATATGTGTGGAGACAGTCAACTTTACTAAATAAAGGTCAGGTCATTTGAAAGTAGTAACAAATATCCAGGCATCAGATGTATCGAAGCATTTGAATAGTATCAAATTTGATTTTCCTATTTCTGATTTAAATTTGTATAAATTATCAACAATCAAAGTCCTAGAATAACAGAGCAAGACTATTCAAACAGACTGGTTATTGAAGAGAACACAGTGGTGGGGAAAATGAACATCAAGCTTAAGAAGACAACTGCATCCAAAATTAAGATATCAGCAGAAATTAAAATTTTGTCTTCTAAATAACATGTATAGAAACTGTACTAATGGAGAACAACTACAACATAATTAAAACCTTATGCTATTTCATGTGGTCAAGGCTTGAGCTCAGCAAAGGAGAGGACTAATCCTTTTTCTAATCCAAGGAAAAGTCAACATGCTACCTTCTGAATGTACATATCATTTCTTGAGTTGGTATGTAGTCTATTCCACTGAATGCAATTACAGTGACAGATATCTACTAAAAAGTTTCAGGAAAAGATAATTTCACTTACCACAGGCTATATAATCTCCATTGGAAGCGAGGCCTACAAAGTTTTTTTCATTAATATGACCTTTGAAGGAACGTAGACAGTATGGTTTCCCTACATTCCACAGCTTTAGCTGGCTGTCTGTTGAACTGAGATAAACACAAAAAGTTAGAACATCTTTAAGATTTCATGAAATGAAATGCATCACTACTAATTAGAGGCAATCCAGTTTGGTGGCTGAGAATGCAGACTCTGGAGCCAGACTGTCTGGGAACACTCAATACGCCATTAATTTACTTTTTACTTCAGGAAATTTATACAGCCTCTCTGGCTTCAATTGTTTTCATTGGTTAAATGTGAAATATAATGATTCCTACCTTACAGAATTAGATGAATGATATAAGATATTGCAAGAATTAAATTAATTCATTTTAATGCTTTCGATAGTCCCTGGGCAAGCAGGAAATAATAAACATTATCCATCAATAGTACCATACCCTCATCAAACAAGACTGCTCTATTGGGAGTTGTACTTAATTTCAGTTTTTCTAGATTATTTGATTTACTTTTCAATTGTTAAATATAAACAATTTTCATAAGTTAGTTGTCCTGCTGGGGTGGAATACCATCAATGGTTGAATGGTCTATTTAGCTTATCTTACTAAAATGACATGCAAATGCAGCTAATAATTAAAAATAGCTGAATAAAAAAACACTGCTAATCCTATCATACAAAGACAGGATTTGAATAAAACACCATGTTTTTGTTTCCTGCTGAATTTCTGTTACAAAAGTAGGATCATACAACCTACATTATTTTGTCAAGAACGTCTTCCTCATTCAATAATTTATATTTTTTATGTAAAAGAAACATGTTTCTATATCTTTATTAATGATTACACAATAAATCATCTGTTCTCTTACTCTAACATTCATAGAATAGGGTAGACCATGCTAATGTTTTACATAGATTTATTTTATTCAAAGATTCACGACATAAGTAGTATTATTAGTTCCCCTTCAGAGGTGAGGAAATAGATTTGAAGGCTAAGGATAATTTCAGGGTATCACAGCTAGTAAATGGTAGAGCCAAGACTGAAACTGTCTTATTTCAGAAGCCAAACTTCAAACTCTAGGTACTTCTCTATTGCTTCTATTCACTTTCAACATACCATCTATTCCTAGGCATTTATGCTGTTTTAAATTGTCCATTGCTTAATAATATTGCATTGAAAATCCCTTTGTGTGTATTTATTGTCCAAGAATTCAGAGGTTGAAACAATATGTATATACTTTAATATTACTTTCCAGTATTTCCAAATGTACTTGTCTCAAATACTTATAAACATCAATTACGTCCAAGAGGTAAATCATCGTAATTTATAAAAACTAAGAAGGAAAAAAGACTAGTGAATATATAAACAACAAATCCACATTAAAAAGCTCAACTGAGATTTCCAATGTATATAATTAACTAGTTGAAATCAAACTAACTGATTCAACATTTATAAGTCTGAAATTTAAGAAAAATATTTTTGCCATATAATCTATCATTCACATTTGAATCTGAATAATATTTTAGTTATTTACTACCCATTATTATTTCTAAAGATGGGATACTTTTTGACTAGTTACTACTTACTTTAGAGTTGTGAACTAATTGCCTATATTAATTCCCCTTAGAAAGCTCAGCCTTTTCTTTTTTCTCCCTTTTTTGGTAACTCAATTCAAATGACCTCAACTCAAATTACCAAGTTCTTATTGAGAGCAACCCGCATGGTGGGCGGTCCCCACTATTAGGCACTGGCATTAATAATCTCCTAAGGGATATTAGAAACCACGTGAAAAAAAGAAAAAAGGAAAACAGTGTAAGATTAAGCTTGAGAAGAAAAAAGGAGATTTACTAGAAAAAAGAGAACAGTGAAATGGATGACAGAAAGAAGGGACTGTCTGTTAGTAGAAGAGCTTGGTCCACAGTATTTGAGCAATGAGATTTATTTATCTGGTTGTTATCTTGTTACTGCCAAACAAAATAAAAGACAACTAAAAGCTTATATTATGATTCCCTAGTTCAGAAGGCTTCTCGAAGGACATCTGTCAGGTGTAAGCAGTCATATTTAGAAAGTTCTTTTCAGAACATATTTAAAACTCACCATGAAATCAGAGGAAGATCAAGTAACATGGAAATGGAATAAAAAATGTCAACCAAGGAGTTCCCATTGTGGCTCAGCAGAAACCAATCTGACTAGTATCCATGAGGATGCAGGTTTAATCCCTCACCTTGCTCAGTGGGTTAAGGATCTGGTGTTGACGTGAGCTGTGGTATATTTCACAGATGTGGCTCAGATCTGGTGTGGCTGTGGCTGTGGCATAGGCCAGTGGCTACAGCTCAGATTTGACCCCTAGCCTGGGAACCTCCATATGCCATTGGGTGCGGCCCTAAAAAGACAAAAAAAAAAAAAAAAAAAGTCAACCAAATATTGCTTAAAAGCAAAAATACTACTACCCTATTGCAATGTAGATTAATGTATAATAACCTATTAGTAGACTTTAATAAATAAAACACTTCTCATTCTATTGCATCAACTATATTGTTTCTCTTTTTATAAGGAAAGGCTGAAATCTAATCTGAGGTTCAAATGTTTAAGGGGGCAACACTAAAAATAGTATTATCAAGATTTTATTCACAAATAACACAGAAGTGAGCAATACAGACGCAAATATACATATGCTCTCATTACACAAGTTACAAAAACCTACTATTTAAGAAGAAGTGCATGCACCACAGTGTTGTTACTCTTTACAAAACCCATGGCGGGTGACGTTACAAACACGTTAAGCTCAACTTCTGAAAAGAGTAATACTCACGCAGACACAATTTCCTCACCGCTCACAAACTTTGCGTAAGAGACTGCTTTTCGGTGTCCTTTGAATACCATGATTGGCTGTTTAGTGTTACGAAGATCATAGTAGTGAACACAGTGATCTACAACAAAGCAAAACAAAAGAAAACAAAAAGGGAAAAACGCAGTATATGAAAAAATGGTTTTGATATTTTTCATCAAATGTTTCAGAGACAATGTCAAATCTATAATGGCCAGACAACTGAAGGCAATGACTCATTTTCAAAGATAAGAAGATGTAGTAGGTTTTCTGTTTTGAACCCAGGACAATACAGTTGTATAAAAAAGTATATACACGTACGCTCATGTCAGTCTGAAAGGGAGTTTCACTGATATTTCTTGAGATCCTGGCTCTAGAAAGAGTATTAAGGGTTTAAAGAAACTGAAAGTTTTTAAATATATCCTTATATTTTGATGGCTTTATAAAAGAAAACATTTTGGACTTCTGATTAAACAATATGTTAATAATTTTATTTCTCACATTTGCCTTCTAAAATACATTTTCTTCGTGTTTCTGCTGTGGTGCATTGGGCTAAAAATCTGACCACAGTGGCTCAGGTCGCTGTGGAGATGTGGGTTTGCTCCTCACAGTGGGTTAAAAGCACCTGGCATTGCTGCAGCTGTGGTGTAGATTGCAACTGCAGCTTATATTCAATCCCTGGCCTGAGAATTTCCATGGGTGCAGCCATAAAATTAAAAGAAAAAAAAAAAAACTTAGAAGAAAACCTTTGCAACTTTGGGTTAAGTATAAGATATATTTTCTTGAGATACACTTTACATATAATAAAAATCAACTTAAAGCATACAGTTCAGTGATTTTTAGCAACTTAACCCAGTGTTGCAACCAACACCATAAATTAGTTTTAGAACATTTTCCTCATCTCAATAAAATTTCTCATGCCCACTTACCACCCACCATCCTAGGCTGTATTTTACCTCTGTAAATTCATCTTTTCTGGACTTTTCACATAAATGGAATTATATAATGTATAGCTTCTTACACTTTACATAATGTTTTTGTAGTCCAAATTTTAACATGGGTCAGCAGTTTATTCTTTTCTCCTGCTGAATAGTATATAATAAGTAGATATACCACATTTTGTCTAGTTTAGGGATACTGTTTTCCATTTTTTCAGTTATCGTGAATAATGCTGCTATGAACAATCATGTTCAAACCTTTGTGTGGACATTGATTTAGGTCTCAGGTTGATACCTCGAAAATGTAATTACTGTGTCATGTGATAATTTTGCGTTTAACTTTTTAAGAAACTGACAAACTGTTGACTGCACCATTTTACCCCACCAGCAATATATAATGGTTCCAATTCCTTTACCTGAGTTCTTTGAAAATTTCAGATACATATCTGAAATGTGTTTTGTAAATATTTTCAAACCTTGTGCTATTTTTTATTTTCTTAATAGTGATTTTGAAACACAGAACTTCTAAACTTTGATAAGGTCTAATTCATCTTCTTTTTCTTCACATAAAAATAAGAAATCTTTGACTAATCCAAGGTCTTAAGGATTTTTCTATTCTTTTCTAAAAGCTTTATTGTTTTGGTTCTTACACTTAAGTCTGTGATCAATTTTAAGTTAGTTTTTGTGTATAGTGTGAAGTAAAGGTCTTAGTTGATCTTTTTGCATGTGGATGGATATGAACCCAGTTGTCCCAGTATCATTTGAGAAGAGACTACTTTTTCCCCAATGAACAACTCTGGCACCTTTGTTGAAAATGAATGTATTATAAAGATTTACTTCTAGATTCTTAATTCTAACCAATTGACCCACATATGCCTACTCCTGAGGAGACAAGATGGAGAAGGACTTCATCTCCTCTCATAAAAACACTAAAATCACAACTAACTGTTGAATAACCATCAACCAAGAGACTGCAACCTACCGTAAAAAGATATTCTACATCTAAAGACAAAGAAGAAGCCACAACAAGATGGTAGGAGAGGGGAACCTGCACAATCTAATCAAATCCCATACCTGCTGGGTCGGCAACCCACAAACTGGAAAAACTATATTGCAGAGGTTCTCCCACAGGAAGTAAGAACTATGAGTCCCATGTCAGGCTTCCCAGCCTGAAGGTCTGGCATTGGGATGAGGAGACCCCAGAGCATATGGCTTTGAAGGGAAGCAGAGTTTGAGTGAAGGAACTCCACAGGGCTGGAGGGAAACAGAGACTCCACTCTTGGAAGGTGGAGGTTTCACAAGGTTTCACAAGCACTGTGACCCAGGGCAAAGCAGAGACTCCTTAGGAACTTAGGCCAGAACCATCTTCAGGTATTGGAGGGTCTTCTGGAGAGGCAGGGGGTCAGCTGGGGCTCACTGTGGGAGTGGGGACACTGATGGCAGAGACCTCAGAGAGTGTTCTGTGGGACCACAGCCACACCAGTGGGCAGATAGGCTGCCTGGGGCCATCCTGAGCACCTCTAAATACACCACCTGGCACAGCCCTACCATGGATAAGACCCAGATCCACCCACCAGTCGAAAGGCATCAGAAGCAAGAGGAACTAAGATTCCTCAGCCTGCAGAACAGAGACCACAAACACAGGAAATAAGACAAAAAGAGACAGCGGAGAAATAGGTTTCAGATGAAGTAACAAGATAAAACCCCAGAAGAACAACTAGTTCAGATTAACGATAGTAAAGATGATTTAAGAAAAAAAAGGGAGGTACATATGACTGCTTTTCTGCCCGTACAACAATGTCTTAACAACTACAGCTCTGGAATTTGGAAATTGGGAAGAAGAGTCCTCCAACTTTTTGTGACGTTTTTTCAAAACTGTTTTGCTAATTCCTCATATTTTCCACTTTGAATTTATCCTACTTTGAGTTCATTGAGCTTCTTGGATATATAAATTGATGTTTTTCATCCAATTTGGGGGTTTCTGGGCCATTATTTCTTCAAATATTTTTCTGGCCCTTTCTCACCTTATCTTCTGAGAATCTGTACTGTGTGTTCTCCTACGCTTAATGGTGCCTCATAGGTTTCTGAGGCTCCATTCATTTTTCTCCATTCCTTTTTTCTTTCTGTTACTTAGACTGAATAAGCACTATTGATCTACCTCCAAGTTCACTCACTCTTCTGCCAGCCCAAATTTTCTCATAAGCCCCTCTAGAGATTTTTTTCGTATCAGTTATTGTACTTTTCAACTACAGAATTCCTGTTTTTTATTTCTATTTTAAAAACATTCTCTATTTTATAAGACATATTTGTCATATTTTACCTCTATTTCTTAAAGTTTAATTCACTGAATATTTATTCATTTATTTATTTTTGTCTTTTTGCTATTTCTTGGGCCACTCCCGCGGCATATGGAGGTTCCCAGGCTAGGGGTTGAATTGGAGCTGTAGCTGCCAGCTTACGCCAGAGCCACAGCAACGCGGGACCCGAGCCGCGTCTGCAACCTACACCACAGCTCACGGCAACGCCGGATCATTAACCCACTGAGCAAGGGCAGGGACCGAACCCGCAACCTCATGGTTCCTAGTCGGATTCGTTAACCACTGTGCCAAGACGGGAACTCCTTTTTTTTTTTTTTTTTGGCTTTTTGGCTTTTTGCTATTTCTTGGGCCGCTCCCGCGGCATATGGAGGTTCCCAGGCTAGGGGTTGACTCGGAGCTGTAGCTGCCAGCCTACGCCAGAGCCACAGCAACACATTTGTAATAACTGACTTAAATTCTCTAGTAAGCCCAACATCTCAGACAGTTTCTATTGACTGAATTTTTCCTGCTTCTTCGTATGTATCTCATAATTTTTTGCTAAAAACTAGACACTTCAGATAATAAAAAGAGACAGCTCCAGAATCAGTTCCCACCTCCCTCTCCCAGGTTTGCTGTGGCTAGCCTTTTCGTCGGGGATGGTGCTGTCATTTACTTGGTTTAGTGACTTTTCCAGAACTAATTCTGTAGAGTCTATAATTGCTGCAGCGTGGGACCACTGAAGTCTCTTAATCAGTTTTGTTTTTGTTGTTTTTTTTAACCCGAGTAAAGGCTGCTACTGAGTCAGCATCACTTAGTAATCATGAGAGTTCCTTAAATGGTTTGTGTCAGTATGTCTTCTACCCTTTGCCAAGGGAATCTGTGCGTGTGTGTCAGGGCATGCTTTCGAAGCTCAGGCAACTTATACATCTATCTTAGCCTTTATTTACTTCTTGCTCATTATTTACACAGAGCCTCTGGGTCTGCCAGAGGTAAGCAACCAGAAGCCTAACCAGTTTTTACTGGATAGGCAGACTGGCCTGCACAAGTACAAAGCATTACTATGCCAAGAATATACAGGGCTTTTTTAAAAAGCTGTGGCCCAGATCTTTCTTTCAAATTTTTGACTGGACTCTTGCTTACCCCTATGGGTATCACAGCCTTAGATACTTGTGGTACTACATCTTTCTGTAGTGTCATCATCATTTTAAAATTCTTCATAATTTGAAGACTAAGCACATGACCTCATTTCTATTTTTCTTTTCCCTCTTTTTACTTTGAAACTTCAAGCCTGAAGAAAAGTTGAAAGAATAATACATCTGTAACTTTCAACCTAGACTCACCAACTCTAAGCATTTTACAATATTTGTTTTATCTTCCCTTCTACAAACTTAACTTGCATTCTATATTCAAATGATCCAACTGTTTTAAAAAAAACCTTGAAAAAACTTTTAATTTTGTTCAAGGGTAACATAGTATATTTAGTTTCTCTTTGTTATTTTATATATAATGATTTTGTAATACTGTTATTTACCTGCATCCTCATGGATACTAGTTGGTTCATTACTGCTGAGCCACAGTGGGAACTCCCTAATACTGTTATTTTTGAAGCATCTAGGATATAGTTGTTTTGCAAAGTGTTCCACAAGTTTGAATTTGTCTGAATGTTTTCCTATTATAAAGTTCCTCTTACATGTTTTTGACAAGATGACTATAAAACTGATGGTCCTTCAAAATGCAGCACATCAGGAGGCATATAATGTTTGCTTCATGGTGGTCTTAAATTTGATTGCTTAGTTAAATGCCTCTACGGCCTTGTCAATTTAGAGAGAATCTGTTTAATTTTTTAATCAAATGATGCTACTTGTACAACCATGAAGAACACCAACATAGAACAATTTCCAGTACAATAAATACTTTTCCTATAGGGATACTTTAAAAAAACAAAAACAAAAACAACAAGACACTCAATTTCACCACAGTTGATTAATATCAACAGTGACTACTGTTAATATGTTAAAATAATACAATGGAAATAATTTGTTTGGAATAGATGTAGAAATATCCTACTGAACTTTAATGCCTTATAAAGAGTTTATAACCTTTCGCTAAATTAAGAATAAAATAACTGCAAACGATAAGTCCAAGTTTTTTTGTTTTTCTGTTTTTCTGCTTTTTAGGGCCACACCTGCAGCATATGGAAGTTCTCAGGCTAGGGGTCGTACTGCAGCTACAGCTGCCAGCCTATAACACAGCCACAGCGAAGCGGGATCCAAGCTGTGTCTGCAACCCACACCACAGTTCATGGCAACACTGGATCCTGACCTACTGACCAAGGCCTGGGATCAAATCTGTATCCTCATGGACACTAGTTGGATTTGTTTCTGCTTCACCGTAACAGGAACTCCCCTGGGTCAAAGTTTTAAGTACATTTTATGACACAACCATCCTAGAGTATGTTCCAAAAAAGCAAGAAAATGAACAGAAATATACTCCATCTATATACATTATGGCCAATCAGAGATCAAAGTGAACTTCAAAAGTAAAAGAAATTTTAGCCTACGCCAGAGCCACAGCAACGCCAGATCCAAGCCGCATCTGCAACCTACACCACAGCTCCTGGGAACGCTGGATCTTTAACCCACTGAGCGAGGCCAGGAATCTAACCCGAAACCTCATGGCTCCTAGTCGGATTCATTTCCACTACGCCATGATGGGAACTCCAAAATAGCAACACTTTTATCCACTCTTAACAAATAACACTTTTTAATGAAATGGAAAAAAAGTATTTTAAATGGTAACAAAACTATAACACACACAGAAAAAAATTAACCAGAAAGGCCTGGAACCTAAATGAAGTTAAATTATAAAATTTCACTGAAAGTCAAAATAATCCAAACAAAAAGATACCCTACGTAACTACGTAGTAAGACAAAACATCTTAATATCAGTGGTTCCAAAATTAACAAATAATCATAATGTAATTTAGATGAGACTCCTAAAATAATTTTCCTAGAATTAGAAAAATATAAATCTTAACACTTACATGGACATGCAAAAATTAACTAAGAAATATATGAAAATTTAACAGTGGGGGCAAAACCACCTGCCAGATAGCTGAAGCATTTTGAAAGCACACTTCCCTTTTGCTGAAAGAAGTTTTGAAGATGCTCATGTCTAACATTTGTACATATTAAAGACTGATTATAACTTCTATTCATAAGTGATGGCCAATGGTTAGTGAGTGTGTTTATAACATTAAAATTAAAAAATTATTTTAATTAAATGCATAATAAAATATTGAAAATAACTAAGCAATTATTGAGCATCATATTCTAAGAGCTCTATACATAGCATTTTCTTCTCATAATCCTCTTAAGAGCCTCAAAAGATTATCTCTATTGTAAAGATAAGGAACCAGGGGAGAGAAGTTAATCAACTTACCCAAAGTCACATTTCTAGTCAGTAACAAAACAGGGATTTAAATAAGGGAGTAGTAGGTTCCAGAAAAGGGGAGCACATTAAAGAAAAATTCTATCTGCTAATGAAAAGAGAATTCTATCCACATATACATGTTCATCCATACTCTCTTGGAATTTAACTATGAAATTACATTAGTATCCAAGAGAAATTAATATTGTTAGAATAAAGAAAAGATGTAATGATAAATTAAGATTTAAATTTATATTTTTAAAAGGTAATGTGTTCATGATACGGTGCTAGATTATCTCTTTTTAAAAAACCGAGATCATCAATTAAAAAAAAAGAATCAAGGAGATCTCTCAGTGCAAAACCTAAACTACAGGTGTTTACTGCTTTAGTGAACACTCAAGGTGGGAAACCAGATATAGAATACAAATAAATTTAAGAGTAGAGTGACTATATAATTTATTCTCCAACCCATACACTTTTGAGAATGAAAGAAGGCCCTAAGAGCATTTATGGTAAAACAAATATAAACTAGGATTTCCCTGGGCAAACCCAGATATTGGGTCATCCATACTTGAACAAAAAATTCTTTGCTATGATTTTTTTTTTTGAGTACTTAAAGTTTTTAATCATGGAATACATGCTAACATATTATCTATCTTACTCACTTTCCTTAGATGGATGCTTTGGGCAGAGTAGGCACTCAATAACTATTGAAGGAATAGGTTTCCTCTGTCTATACAATATAGCTTCTTAAGCTTGTGATGACATAAGCATTAATTCATGCATGCAAAAACTTAGGTGAATAACAAAAAATAATCTACAAACCTATCTCTATATATTAAACATGGGTGACAGAATACTGAAATTAAGGCACAGTGATTAATGAGTAATAATGGCATACTACATACTTCTAATTTAGGATGTAATAATGAAAACAAAGTTTAAACCTACAAAGAAAGTTATGCCTTTTAAAATGTTCTTCTATCCAAGTCATGATAATCAACCAAGATCAAAAGAAGACAATCTTTCACTTCTTACCTGCACAGCCGAAAGCCAAATGGTATCTAGAAGAGGGGCTGAATTTAACGCAGCACACATTAGCCTTCGCCTCAATGCTTGCCACTGAGTTGTCTAAGTTGGTAGACCATAGCTTCACTAAGAGTAAGGGACAATAAAAAATGAAAATAAATACATTAGCCAATGCTTCTGTAACCTAGAAAGTTTGCTTATTGCTACAGCTAGCTGTCTTTCCATACTAATCTAGGCATTTTGGTTTACTAGATCAAAAATGTTTAAACAGTGAATGAATAACAGACCAATATTTAAATGAAGAAAGCTTAGTTTCAAAGTCAGAAAACAAAATAGATAACCAATACATAATGAGAAATAATATGATCTCATAATTAAGACATAAAAGACAGGTTAAAAAAAAGCAATCTGGACATACACAGATTGTGTGTGTATATATATATATATATATATATATATATATATATATATATGTGAGGGAATTAAATGGTTTAACTTTTAACCTGTTACACTTTTGAGAATCTCACACACACAGGCACACACTTTCATATGTATGATATATATCAGAATGTATATATGATACATAAACAAATGTCATTTAAAATACCTGGGATCTGTCCTATTTTATCTTCAATTCAGAATTTCACGATTTTATGGAGTTCCCGTCATGGCTCAGAGGAAGCGAATCTGACTAGCATCCATGAAGATGCAGGTTCAATCTCTGACCTCACTCAGTGGGTCAAGGATCCGGTGTTGCTGTGAGCTGTGGTGTAGGTCGCAGATGCGGCTCAGATCTGACGTTGCTGTGGCTGTGGTGTAGGCCAGCAGCTACAGCTCTGATTCAACCCCGAGCCTGGGAACCTCCATATGCCGCTTGTGTGGTCTTTTTTAAGAACTTAGTTATATGGTTTAGTGTGTCTGAAGTAACAGCTAAACTATTTAGCTAAACTTTAAAATTTTGCATTAGTATTTGATATCTGCAATTTCAAAGGTATATATTGAGATTTGTAATGATTAGGGAGTGAAAAGCTAAGCAATCAAAGTAGGTCAGATCTGAGAGCAGGAATATAAAAGTGAGATGTTACCTTGTAAGGTAATAGACCAACTATCATATTATTTATAAACAAAACTTTCCTAGTAGACACTAGAATACACATATAAAAAAGACTTTCAAGATAAAGGTTACAATCCTGGTTGCACATTAGAATTAACAGCAAACACTAACAAGAAACAGTGATGAAAACCTTCCTATCCATTGTTCAATGGGTCCCAATGTCTCATCAGGACAGTGCCTAGAGTAAGTCTAGGTATTGGTGGGTTTTCTTTTTTTTTTTTTTAAAAAAAAAAAAGCTCTCTGGGTGCTTCTAATGTGTATTTGGGGTTGAAAATCAATATACATGAATGGAGGCATAATACAATTTTAGAATCTTTTTAGGATTATCAATACAGTAATCTTTAAATAGGAGTGAGAAAAAGGTAAAAATGGTTCCAACTACTATTTCTATGAATGTCATTTTATAAGAACAGACTTTCTCTGTGTGAACAGGATCTATTTATCTTCTATGAATAGAACTTCGTAATAGAAAATTTCTTTAAATGTGTGAGATCTCTGAATAAAAACTAACCATTAAAAAGTTACTTATAACCTGATGAATTAGCCTTCCCTAAGAAAAATAAGATACTCATTATTAAAATAAAAATGATATTAAGTAGCCATATTTTATTTCACATTATTTTTCAATAGGAATCATATGCTATTTCGATCACATACAATTGTTCAGGTAGTTAAGATATTCAATTCTGAGATGAAATGGCTAGCTATAATTAAAAGTCTGTATTCAAACAGCATTCATAGATTAGTAGAATATCAAGTGGTAGAACTATAACAGCCTAGCAAGCCCAAGTTAATCCACAACAAATATTTACGGAGCACCTACCATTACACTGTTAATCAGTAAGACTCATTACAAATAAGTGCTATATATCAATTTTATGACTATTAAATATAAGTAAACGTAAAAATGAACCAGAACTAACAGGTATAGTTAACTTAGAAGTGAAGTCTTTTTTTAAAAGGTCAAAGTAATTTTCTCCATAGAGTAATTATTTACATGTTACAAAAAAGTCATAATGGTAACCACAATGATTATAATTTCAATATATAAGATACTAGAATTTAATACAATTGCCTGAGCTATAGGATAACTAAGGTTTAAAATACCGTGAAGATACACTGACTATATAAAGTATAGAAAAGGAAAATGCACAAAATTTATTGGTTACTGATCACTAAAAAGAACACATATTGTGGTTAAACTGTGTTCCCCAAAAGATATGCTGATGCCCTAACCCCAGGTACCTATTGAGTCAACTTTTTAATAGAAAATAGGGTCTTTGCAGATAAAATCAAGATGAGGTTATACTGGATTAGGATGGGCCCTCAATTCAATGACTGGTACCTTTATAAGAAGAGGGAGACTTGATACAGGGGAGAGTGTGAAGAAAACCACGTGCAGAGAGAGGCAGAAACTGGATGCAGCTACAAGTAAAAGAATGTCAAGGACTGCTACTAACCACCAGAAGCTAAGAAGACAGCAAGGAAAGATTCTTCCCTACAGTCTTCAGAGAGAGAATGGGACTGCCAACACCTGATTCTGGGCTTCTGGCCTCCAAGACTGTGAGAGAATAAATTTCTACAGTAGAAGCCAACCAGGCAGTGGTACACTGCTATGGCAGTCCTATGGAGCTAATACAACAGATATGACAAAATAACATTAAAATTAATTAAGTTCAACTCAACTAAGGTAACATCATAGAAGGAAAGGTAAAAAACAGTACAATCATTTCAGAGGAAGTATAGAAGAAATCAATAGACGTACTGGAAGAAAGTGTCTATGACAAATATAAATGAGATGTTCTTCAAAATAAGGAAATACTGTTAAAAGGATAATAGTAAGAATTTTTTTAACTTCAAAAATTACAATCTCAACATTTACTGTGAAAACTCCTTTTCATAAGTAAAAGTGAGTTTTAAAGAAAATATCCTCAAGGTGAAGCGCTAAGGCAATTAAATCAAACAAAACACATTGTCCTTATTTGTATACAGTCTCCTTGACTCAGCAAAAAATCAAAATCGTGACTCCTAGGAAAATCATGTTGAAATATAGGAGCTAAAAAGAAAAACAAAACTTGTTTGCGGAACTATAATCAATATTTTGTAATAACCTATAAGGAAAAAGCATCTGAAAATAGACAGATACATAAATATGTATGTATAACTGCCACACTTTGCTGTACACTTGAAACAACATTGTAAATCAACTCTATTTCAATTTTTAAAGATTACATTAAAAAAAAAAAACAAAATTCAGGAGTTCCCGTTGTGACGCAGTGGTTAACGAATCCGACTAGGAACCATAAGGTTGCGGGTTTCATCCCTTGCCTTGCTCAGTGGGTTAAAGATCTGGCGTTGCCGTGAGCTGTGGTGTAGGTTGCAGATGCGACTCGGATCACGAGTTGATGTGGCTCTGGCGTAGGCCGGTGGCTACAGCTCCGATTCGACCCCTAGCCTGGGAATCTCCATATGCTGTGGGAAGCGGCCCTTAGAAAAGGCAAAAAGATAAAATAAAATAAAATAAAATAAAATAAAAAATTAAAAAAAAAGAAAATTCAAGCTTGTTCTGAACACTGGCTAGCTGCCTTTAGGAAATGAATTTTTTACTTAAAATTATTTTATTACAAGTTTGATTAATATTAATATGTAAAGAAAAACTTTTTTTTTAAGTATGACTTGAATCTTCAGTCCTATTTAGAAAAAAAAAGAATTAAAAAAAAATCCAACTACCTTAGAGGATAGGTGAGGTTTATCATCTACTAATATGTAAAATTTGAGTTAAACAGTCCCTAAGTTCTTTTGTTCAAATTAATTTTTTTCCAAAAACATAACACATTGCATATCTATAATAACATCAGTACCAGTTTCAAAGTGTAGGATTTATATGTTTCAAGCTTCTCAGATAGGGCCCACTATATATCTATTTGCACCAAAGCTTCCTAAGAAAGAATTCAATGTAAAAGATAAAGGAAACAGGCCTAGGAGTTTGACACAGTAAGAAAGTCTGTCTTTAGTAAGGATGTACAAATATGAGTATGACTGACATGTGATACTCCTGGACCCACTTCTGAACCACTGTCTAGATCCTGCAGAAAATAGAATGAGTAAAAAGGGAGAGCGTGGCTTCACATAAACATTTGTATCATTTAATAAGTCTATAAAAAGCACACCATCACATCATATATCTGATCAGGAATTAATATCCAGGATAAAGAACTCCTACGACAACAAAAAGACAAACAATCCAATTTTAAAAATGGGCATAGAACCTGAATAAACACTTTTCCAGAGAAGATACACAAATGGCCAGTAAGCACATGAAAAGATGCTCAATATCACTATCATTGGGGAAAGGCAAAGCAAAACCACAATAAGATACTACTTCATACCCATCAAGATCATTATTATTGAAAAAAAGAAAGACATGAAAAGAACAGATATTGGCAAGGATGTGGAGAAATCAGAAATAATTGGGCACTACTGGTGGGAATTCTGGGAAACAGAATGGCAGTTCCTAAAAAATTTAAATATATAAGTATCATACGATCTCACAGTTCCATTTCTAAGTATACACCCAGAACTTAAAGCAGAAAATAAAGGAAGATTCTGTCATTCGTGTACATAGCAGCATTATTCACAATACCCCAAAGGTGAAAGCAACCCAAAGTATCTGTCCATCCATGAATGAAACAAAACACAGTACAGTCATACAACAGATTACTTTTCAGCCTAATATACGAAGGAAATTCTAATACATGCTACAATGGGGCTGAACCTTGAAGACATGATGCTAAGTGAAATAAATCAGGTACAAAAGGACAAATATTCATATGTGATACTTAGGAGAACTAGTCAAATTCACAGAGACAGAAAGTAGAAAGGTGATTGCCAGGGACTGGTGGAAGGGTTATGGAGAGTTAACTGTTTCATTAAAAGAGAAACAGTGTTTTCAAATCAGAGTTTGAGTTTTGCAATATAAATAAGGGTCAATGGATTGAGAGTGGTAAAGGTTGCACAAGAATGTCAACGCACTTACTACCACCAAGCAGTACACTTAAAAACAGTTAAAATGGTTCACTTTATGTGTATTTGAATACAATTTAAAATGAATAAATATTGCAGCAACATGGATGGAATTAGAGATTATAATACTAAGTGAAGTAAGTCAGAAAGATAAAGACAAGTATATGATATCACTTACACGGAGAATCTGAAAAATTACACAAAAGAACCTAGCTATGAAACAGAAATAGGCAGAGAGTACAAACTTTTCATTGCCAATGGGGAGGTAACTGGGAGAGGGAAGTAGGAGGTTGGGTTTAGCAGATGTAAGCTATTATACATGAAGGGGATGATCAATAAGATTGTACTGCACTGCACAGAGAAATATATTCAATACGCTATGATAAATCATAATGGAAAAGAACATACATACATATTTTTAAAATAGAGTGTGTATGTGTATATACGTATGTATAACTGAATCACTGTATATATACAAGTGTACATACATTTATGTACACAGAACTGTATGTATAACTGAATCAGATAGGGGTTGATTCAGAGCTACAGTTCTGAGCCAGGTCTGTGACCTATGCTACAGCTCATGGCAACCCTTCATCTTCAACTCACTGAGAGGACCCAGGGATCAAACTTTGTCCTCATGGCTACTAGTCGGGTTCATTTTCACTAAGCCACAACAGGAACTTCTCAAAGATAATTTCATAAAGCAATCAAGAAGGAAGGTATTCCAAACTACACATACCGTGGGTTTACTAGTTTCTGATCCAACAGTTTTGGGGTGGGGGGTCAGAAAAGTGTTATTTTCCTCTTACAGAATAGGATAGCTCTATCTATCACTGTGAAAGAAAATTTCAACAGGAGAGCTACTCTTGCTTATCTATCTACTACTCTGCATGTTATATGTATAAAAGCAAACGGCAAAGAAATTAAGGTTTCTAACTCTAAGATAAAAGAAATCTGTTAACAGGGCTTTGTAAATTTGATGATGAGAACTAGGCCAAAACAAGACAGTAGGATAAAAGAAAAGAAATAGCACAAGAAAGGAGAGGTCAATTAAATTGGAAGAAAGAGATGTAGAATTTTTGCCTTGAAACATGATAAATTCATGAAAAGATTTTAGTATACACTGGGAATTTAATATAATACAACATATATAGAGATATCTGAATAATTCAACAAAAAAGTTCATCTGATGGTATAGATAAAGGAAATGGTTATAAAAATATCACCATGTGGCATGAATTCAAAAAACATTATTGTAATAAAGATGAGTATATTCATTTTTCTTCCACTCCCTGAGTGATATATGTTTCTGTGCTTACTAGATTATTTTTAAACAATCAGAAATCACAAAGGATTGCTATGGGTTTCAACAAATATCTGCAGCTTTGTCAGCAAAAAGGATTAAGTTGGGGGAGGGGATTCAAACAGTACCTTTTGCATCATCAGAACCTGAAGCCAAGAGTTTAGGATCCATCAAATTAAAGTCAACACTCCAACACCTCTTCTCATGCTCCTGGATGTAGAAGGAAGATAAAACAGTCTCAGAGAGAATACAGATCTTAAAATAAATAAAGCAAAAAACAAATGGATACCAATTTATCACTATGGTAGGAGGGAAAAACAACTGGCTGTGGAAACAAATGGAAAGCAAAGTAGATCCTAAACTTTTTATATATACATTTACTAAAATTACTGCTTGGGTTAATTAATTTGATACATTCCACAAATGCAAAAAGTCTAAGAGAAAAGCATTATTTCAGAAAAGTATTAGTTGGTATTATATAGGTATAAAAATGCTAAGTACTGACTTTTAATTTGTAATTACAAAGCACATGAAGCTCTACAATTATTAAGAAGTAAAAATGATTCTTAAAACAAGTAACTGGTATCCTTATTTACCTGATAGACCTTTGACCTCTGTCCTGTGAATCCATCCCACAGGATGACAGTGCCTTCATAATCACTGCTGGCTAACAGGTTCTTATGGTAACTACTCCAACTGATACAGCTGCAAGAAAAGAATATGGCTAAGCCTCACTTTACATAAAAATAGATAACAATGATACAAAGAATACTGATGTGTTAAGAAGATTAGAACCCTTTCAAAATGGTCTACTTGAGTTCACATTCATTACCCTGTCCACAGCACATCTGGAAAGAAAGGTATCATGTAATTCCCAGATTTTTTGATTGAAGCTACCAAGTTACAAGCTGTAATTAGTTTTCATTCTCATCACAAGCTGCCAGATGGATATGATGAGCCTAATGTGAGGAGAGCATGTCTGCAAGTGAAGAAAATAAAGGCCGGGGCATGGGCGGGGCACAAAGCAGGCCACAGCAAGATAACAGCGACCAAACCAGACTGCTTCGGCCCCTGGATCCAGTTATGCCAAATCATATAAACCAAAAAACTAGTTTGAATTGGGTTTCTGTATTTACATCAAAATCTTAACATAAGTATGTGACTGAAATTGCAATTAAAAGCATTTAACAGCTGGAATTAAACTTCAACATTTATGATTTCAGCTATTTTCAAATGTTCCAAAATTAAGAATGCAACATCTAAAAATGCATGCTTTCAGTCAGACACAGAAGGTATAGAGAAAGCAAAACAATTAACCTAGGTGACTTCCAAGCATTTGAACACAACAAGGTCTTTTCACTCTCAACGAACTGCATATGTGCTAAATTTTAGGGATTGGAAGAGTTCATTTGCACCTTTAAGCCTACTTATTAGAATTTCTGAAAGGAATTTTATGGAAGTTAAGAGCTTTGGATTTATATAGTTTTAAGCTTAAATTCCAGATCTGTTACTTACTAGTGGCTTTGGGTAATTTAGTTCACTTTCACAACAGGTGTGCTCCAAACTGGTTTGAGGCATATTTACAATATTGATTCTTTCAGTCCCAAACCCACAGTTTCCAGCCTTGAACAGTTTCCTCTCCATTATTTTAAGGCCCATAAAGTACTGCCATATTTGTACATATGTCAGGACAGAAAAGGTAAACCCTCTAACCCATATTTTCATTACAATAACATTTACTATGAATTCTTGATATGGGCCAAGTATTGTGCCGAATGCATTATGTGGGTTTATTTAAAATACAATCCTATGAAACAGGTAATACTATTACAGCCTCTATTTGATAAATGAGTCGCATGAAATGGTTAAGAGCACAGATTCTGGAACCAAACTACTTCTGTTTGAACTCTGGCTCCTCCATAAGTGCTCCTGCACTACTTAAGCTGTGCGGTCTTAAGCAAATTAATGAACCTTTCTGTTCCTAAGCTTCCTTGTGTATAAAATGGGGCAATAACAGTCTGCTTAAGACAAAACACTTAGATAGTGATTGCCACATAAGAATTCAAAAAGTTGTATCTTACTAATGTTGTACTCTTTCCACCTAAAAATAACTCAGTATATAAACTAAGTATATAACAGATTCCTGATGATGAGCACCAGGAATGAATGAACATTATCAGTCTACCATTTTTATGAATGAATTAGGAAACAAAAAAGAAAGCAATAACAAATTATATAAAGACTGTAATACTTGCTATATTAACTTTATTTAAATTTACATATATACATATTTATGGTGTGTGTGTGTGTGTCATTCATTCGGATAAAAAAAGTATAAGGATGAATGGAAAATGTTCAAAGTTCTGAATAAATGTATTTTTAAATGATTTCCCTACACCACTCCCTTTCAAGCCAGTGCCTATGAGAACAGCTTAGGAAGCTTGTTTGAAAAATGCACATTCTAGGATTCCTCCAAGATGGGGGGGGGGGGGCGCAGATTAGAAGTAAGGTGCAGTTCCTGCATTTTTATTAGTATTCTAGGTTTAAAAAGGACTCATTATGAACTCTAACCCCTAATATATGAAACTTAAAGGCTATGCCCTCATGAAAATGATCTTGTGAAAAGAATTCTTAAAACCATAAACAGTTATAATATTTAGAGATATGTGCAAGCTAGAAGAAAAACTCCTGACCTTGAGACACTATTTATTGGGCTATAGCCATACTTCATTCAACACCCCATGAAAGGCCATCTATAATAAAGACCTTTATTTGATTAAGTGAAAGAAAGAGGACTTTGATTTGGCAAATAGAAAAATGATAACTACTAGCCCCCACAAGGAAAGAGTAATCAATGTCTAAAAAAAAGACATTCTGATGTATTCTCTGTATATAATTACAGTGTTCACTATGAATGTGTAAGGAGTCTCACAAAAAGGTAAAAAAGCTAGTAGCGATTATAGACACTAATTGTTATAAACACATGGTATTATGCAAAGAAAATCATGTAAATACCTGATTTTGGAATTGCAGGTCATTTCATTTTCAGGGTAATGAATATCCACTGCATCCTGAATGACTGTGCCATATTCATAGACTTTAATCTTCTTTGTAACCCCAGCAATTGCAAAGTAGTCACAATCTCTGTCAAATTCGATACTAAGGGGAAAAGTATATTCCTGGGTCAGTAAGACTACCCATCCTTATGAAGCTTACACGGACAACATTTCAGAATTTGTTTTTTTCTATTTCTAAAGTGATTTTGTCTATAAGGATAAGAGAGCTACCTGAAATGCCCTCAAATTATATTAGGCCTGATGTCCAGATTGTCATTAATAAGATATCACAATTGGTAGAGAACTGTACATAGCTACACAATTGTGCTGAGAGATGGTTCTTTTATTCCTAGAAACTTGACGTGTTTTTCAATTCAGCTTTAGCAACCATATTATAACAAACTCAACTGTCAAGGCTAAAAAGTTATACTGTAAAAGTTAAAAAAAAAAAAAGATTTAATGGTTTGATATATTAAAAATACATCAAAAGAGAACTTCCAATAAATCTTTTCATAAATTCTAGCTCTCCTTTTCTTAACATTTTGTGAGGATGATAGAATTTCAAAATATTTAATGTGGAGTTCTCATCGTGGCTCAGTGGTAACAAACCCGACTAGTATCCATGAGGATGTGGATTTGATCCCTGGCCTCACTTGGTGGGTTAATGATCTGGCACTGCCATGAGCTGTGGTGTAGGTAGCAGACACAGCTCAGATCCTACAGTGCTGTGGCTGTGGTGTAGGCCAGCAGCTGCTGCTCTGATTTGACCCCTAGCCTGGGAACTTCTGTATGCTGCAGGTATGTTCCTAAAAAAAAAAAAAAAAAAAAAATCAAAATATTTAATGTTATTTAAACACATAAATTAGTCCACAAGCTGGAAACTGAAGAAATTAAGGAAGGGGTAATGACAAAAGGGTGAAATACACATAAAAATGGAATTATTAAATTATTATTACATCTCCTCAAATCCACTTCTAATCTCCCCATCAAATATGTTCTCTCTGACTTATGAACCACAAACAGGCAAGGGAAAAAGTAAAAACCTTTCCTTTCTTTCTAATTACTTAGCTACTCTTACCTTCTTTTTATACAATTTCCAAAATAAGCTACTTCAAAACAGAGTACAAGATTTTTTCCACCTTTATAGACCTTAACTTGGAGTCTCAACAAAGTTTTTACATAATCAGCAAGAAGACTAAGTGACCGAATTAAGAGTAAAAAGAATCATCACATACATTATCTCTCATCCTTTCTAGAAGCTGTCATAAGGATACAGAATACATAAGAATTCTCACTATCTTCAATTAATTATAATAGATAACATTCATTGACCACTCAACTACTATAACCACTGTGCATATTAACTCATTTAATTCTTATAATAATAACCATATGAAATGGGTGTTAATTTATCCATAATTTTACACATGAGAGAGCTGAGAACTAAAGCTGAAGTAACTTGCCCAAAGTTATTCATCTTGAAAGTGTCTAAAATAATACCAGTACTCTGCATATTTTAAGCATTCATCAAATGCATAGAAATACCTACATGACATAGTTTTTTAAAAATAAATTGCCTGTGATATTCTTTTACCAAAAAGTTAATGATTAGTTAATAATACAGTAAGAAGCTTTGCTAAGCTGCTAATAAATAAGGAAAATAAGTACACATGAAGAATATTTCTCATAAAAACAAATGCTGAGATGCTCAGTTTTTATTTAGCTTTAAATACTTAATTTTATAAAAATTTTAATTTCATTAAAGGTCATTGACTATTGCACAATTCAGCAAAAGCTCCCTCCAATACAATGTGACTATGTGGCAATGCAATAGATTTATCTGTACAACAATCTCATGTGAACTGCTGTCTCAGCTACTGCTTGTTACCTGCCCTGTAGACTCTAATGCAGCATAACTGTATTGATAGCAACTATTGAACTCTCCAAACTCAATTTATACTCATAGCCTCATGCTACTGAAGGAAAAATATTACTGTGTCTGACAAAGGACAGAGTTATCAGACTGAACTTCCATCCTTAGGAAATTTGGGTATGCCTGATACTCCAAGGAAAAACCAGTTATATTATCCCTAAATACTTTCTTTTTACCTATAAACATACATGACTAATAAACAAACAACATTCTAAATGTTGTTCCAGTAAAAGTTAACATGCTACTTCCAAACTATTTGTTTCTAATATAAAAAAGTTTAAATGCTAACTTATTAAAAGCCACTGGGGAGTCCTTGTTGTGGCTCAGAGGTTAACAAACCCAACTAGTATCCATAAGGACATGGGTTCAATCCCTGACCTTGCTCAGTGGGTTAAGTATCTGGTGTTGCTCTGAGCTGTGGTGTAGGTCGCAGACATGGCTTGGATCCGGTGTTGCTGTGGCATATGCCAGCAGCTACAGCTTGGATTTGACTCTAGCCTGGGAACTTCCATATTTTAGGGTGAGGCCTAACAAGACAAAAGACAAAAATAAATAAATTTAAAAATAAAATAATAAAAATAAAAAGCCACTGTAGGAAGAAAAATGGCTTATAAATAAAAATGCTGGCCAAAGGATTGATTTGATGATATAAGAAAGTAATTAAGTCTACTACTTTTTCTGTTGCTATCCTGTTATTCAAGACAACTCTTTTTTCAACAAAGGTTATTATTTAGCTATATCATATCATTCTTAACTCTCAAACTAAAAAACTAACTTTTGGATTTGACTTTACTGCTATTGTTTTCTTATATTCTGGTTATGTTTTGTTCTTACAATATTAGGATATCAAAGACCTAGACAGTATCCCTTTTTATTTGGTGGGGGAGGGGAGTGGCAAGAGGGGAGGTGTGCCTGTGGCATACAGAAATTCCTGAGCCAGGATCAAACCCACACCATAAACCACAGTAGCAACCTGAGCCACCTCAGTGACATTATATCCTTGATGCACTGAGCCACATGGGAACTTCCAGTATCCTTTTTTACTATTCTGGGATACTGAGGTTCTTTCAGTTTATTTTTATTATTTTTTATTAAAGTACAGTTGATTTACAATGTTGTACCAATTTCTGCTGTACAGCTAAGTGACCCAGTCATACACACACACACACACATTTTTTTTCTCATATTATCTTCCACCATGTTCCTCCCAAGAGTTGGATATAGCTCCCTGTGCTATATAGTAGGACATCATTGCTTATCCATTCTAAACGTAACAGCTTGCATTTACTAACCCCAAACGCCCAGTCCATTCCATTCTTCCCCCTGCCCTACTCTTGGCAACCACAAGTCTCTTCTCTATATCTGTGATGTAGATAGGTGCTGTTTTGTAGACAGGCTCACTTGTGCCAAATTTTAGATTCCACATGTAAGTGATATCATATGGCATTTGTCTTTCTCTTTCTGATTTACTTCACTTAGTATGAGAATCTCTAGTTCCATTCATGTTGCTGCAAACGGCATTATTTTTCTTTTTTGTGGCTTAGTAGTTATTCCATGAGGTTCTTGTTTAAAAACAGTATTTTTACAGAAATACTGATCAAAAAGTATAAGGAGTAGTATTATTTCTACTAAATTTTGGTAAAAAAGGAAAGGAAGACAAACAGCTACCTTTTAAAAAATGCAAGTACTTCCACATAATTAAGACTCAGAATTTAAATACTTCCAAACACTGAATCATTTGTTCCCAATCTCAGACATATTTAATCACATCTGTTCCCAAACACAAATGAAATTAGGCTCTAGAAACAGATCATGGAATAACTCAAAAGAATAATGTAGTTTTCAGGTACAGAGAGACTTTCAGAGCTAATCCAAAATAGATGGCTTCTATTTCACAATACATTTCATCTGCTTTAATTATGAAATCTGATAACATAAACAAAAATAGTAAACGATGACTTGTTAGGCTGAAATATAAACAAAATAAAAGGAAAAGAAATTAATTAAAACGTACCCATTTGTGCAGTTAAATTCAAAAAAGAATAGTAAATAGTCTTATCTGTTATATATAAAATTCACTTCTGCTATCCACTATCACCAGTAATAAAACAAGTTCTGTTTACGAAAGTTAACTGCAATAATAAATTCAGTTTCATAAAATTTTTCAAATTAAAAAAATAAACATTTTAAAGAATTACATGAATGGTGACTTACTTAAACATGAAAATAAACTACATCTTTCATATTTGGAATGTTTCAACTATTTTTACAAAGTGATTTACTTAAACAGTTGTAAAATGTAATTACACTGCAGGAAACTGGCTACATTTTTTGTCCAAAGAGCCATCAGTCAAGCAATTAAGCTTCAAGGCAAGAGACCAAACAGGACACCTTATTAATGCACACATCTAGTACAGTGTAGCACGAAGCAATAGTAAAGATGTCAATATCTCAAGAAGGTAAGTTTGTCAGTGTTCCCACTGTCTGTCATATTTTTTGTAATTATAAAACATGCATTAGCAAACAAGGTGGATTAATAGCCCTGAACACTGGAATGCGATTTATTGAAAGAAAATATAAAATGAACACAATTGTTAAAGGTCTAACACGTTAGTATGCCCCACGAGACAGGGGCTACTATAATTTCAAGGAAACTAAGAAAGGTTCAGAATTTGGTCTTTTTAATAAGAAAAGGGCAGATTTTTAAAGAATACAAACACAGGTAAAGTGAATAAGAACTGGTGTTATTTAACTGACTTTCTCCCAAATCAATCAATAATAGCAAAAATTTCCTTAACATACTTAGTACTATGCATCAAGTATTGTTTTAAGAACTTTACATAATACATACTTAATCTTCAAATCTCCACTGACAGATAAGGAAACTGAGGTATACTGATACTAAGTAATTTGCCCAAGGTTCACTAGATAATTCCAATTCAAGCCACCTGGTTTCAGAGTCTATGTTCTCATACTATGCAAAACTTCCATTTTAATAAGAACAAAAGAGCTTCAAGGAACACATACGAAGGCTAAATAAACAATAATGACATAAAATAATGTCTACTATATTATATATCATAATTCATCTTGTGCAACAATTTAAATAGGAGGAAAAAAAGAGTAAAGTAGCCTCACTGGGTTTATAAATAGTGGGAAAGACTTTTTATCAAATAATTATTAATATTTATTATTAAAATAAGCAAATGCCAAATGATAAAGACAAAACATGCTATAGGAATTCCGTTGTCTATGATTACTAAGGCCAGCTGGAAGAAAATGGATGAAGCTTGAATATTCTCATCCATCAAATACCCAGTGTGCCTGTTATCTGCCAAACACTGACCTAGCTGATGGAAACTAAAACACGTTTGAGAAATTTGTATTGATACAAACCTGGGCTATTGCAATAGCCTCTTTACAAGTCTGCTACCCCTGAATTTCCTCTTTTCTAATTCATTTGAAGAACTGATATTCGGGAACATATCCAAAACCACAGCTTTGTTCACATAATTCTATCTTCATTTACTACCACTTAAATTCCAAACTCCAGTTGTTAACCAAAGATCCATCACAGCTCGGCTTGAATCTTTTCTTAAAACTTACTTTATTTTTAAAAATATGTATACTGGAAAATAGTTTAAAAAGTGTACAGAGAAAAGGAAGTCTCCAATCTTTCCAAATAAGCATCCAAATGGCCTCCCTAGAAATAACCCACAGTTACAGACTGCGTCCTACTAGAATTATCCTATACATAAACAAGCATATAGTATTCATATTCTCTTTTTTAAATTAAACACATGGCATGGTACTGTACGTATCTTGCCCCCCACCCACATCTAACAGTCTCTGACAATCATGTTATATCAGCACGTATTAGAGCTACCTCATTTTCACCCCCAGTGGCTGCATAGAATTCTGACACATAGATGTATCATACATTATTTTAACCAGTCTAATGAGAACATTTACTCTCTAGTCTTTCACTGCTAAACAATGCTGCAATTAAATAAAACCCTTCACTGTGTCATTTTTCCAATATGCAAGAATATCCTTAAATATACCTGGATTATGAAGTGCTAGGTCAAAAATCACACACTTTTTAATGTACTAAAATAAAGCTACACTTCTCTCCATCCAGATTAAGATCACTAATAATTTCAATTTTGTCTCTGAACACTTCCATTTAAATATTCATTCCATTTGGAATTTATTTTAAACCGTGAAGACAGAAGAGATGTAACTACAGACACTCTCTGTTCATGGACTTGTACCACACAGCTTTAATTACTGATTCATCATAATATGCTGTAGCATCTTGGACGAACTATTGTCCTTTCATTAACTGTTCCATTCAGAATTTTTCCAGATATTTTACAACTATAGTTTCAAGTTTAACATCACCTTTTTTCCAGAAAACAATCAAAATGTATGCTATCTGATATTTTCATTACAATCATGTTAAATTTATACATTAACTAAGGAAAATGAGATTTTTGTGATGCTTAATCTTTCCATTTAGGCATACCTGTGTCTTTCCTTTGTTCAAATTTCATTTCCTCAGCAGTATTTCAAAATTTTTCTTCTTTTAGATCTCCTACATTTCCAGTTAGGTTTATTATTTTCTATTTGACAACTTTCCGTATTTTTCCTGTTGTAATTAGCCTGTCTATTTTTATCCTTTTAGAGCCAGTTCAGATCAATTACATTTCCTTCAAAATAACCTGTCATCTAAAATCAACAGACTTGAGCAAAGTAGTTTATTATTTTTTTTCTTCCAGTGTACCTGTAGGGACTTCCTCAGTTTCATTCTTATTTTACGTACTTGAAGTTTCTCCTAGTTTTTACTTGATTAGGCTAACATGCATTGTTTTAAGAAGCTCACTGATTGAAAACAATTGTTTTTTATAATTCATTCATGTTCTCACATTTACCTCATTTGTTTCCTTCTACTTTATTACCATTCATTTTGTTCTTCCTCTAACATTTCCAGTTGAATGCTTAATTTATTTTCATACTTTCTTCTTCATTAAAGCAAGAAAGTTTATTCTGAGCACTTTCAGCTACATTCCATAGGTTCTAAGTATACAAGTTTCACCAAAGTGGCTTCATTTTCACAGTGACCCTACAGTTGCCAAGATAGCTTTTAAATGTTAGTGGGGTGGGTTGTTTTTGTTTTTTTTCCCCCTGTGTTCTAATTTTGTTATGAATGTCTGGTCTCTTGCTGTATTATGATCAGAGAATGCTGTATCTGCTACTTTTATTTTCTGTAATTTGACATTTGATATATATATGACTACATTTTCTGATGATCCATGGACATTCTAAAAGAAGTCATATTCTTAATGCATGTTTGTATATGCGTTCTAACTTGTTAATTATGTTATTTAGGGTTTCCACAGTTTCAGTTTTAGTCCATTTAAGGTCTGACCAGTTATGAACTAAGATCTGATTTGATTTAAAGTCTCATACCCTAGTGTTTTTGTCTTACAGTTAACAAAGGAATTTTCCAATGTATAATAATATTTATAGATACTTAAATTTCATCATGGACTGAATCTTTATCATTATGAAGTGCTGCCTGGGAGAAAGGGTGGAGAGAAACTGAGATTTAATTACTTCTAGCCTGAATTAAATCTTCCTTTTAACATTCACACATCCAAATTACATACAACACAGATTTATGCTTCATATTATGATTTAATGCAAAAATACTTTTCCTTTTGATGGGAGGTTCAGCCTGTTTACATTTATTTATCAAGCACACATTTGTTTTTACTTCTGTCATTTTATCTTGTGACATGTTTTAACTGCATTTTTTTCCAGTTTCAAAATGTCCATTTTAATCCTTTTTGTCTGCATTTTAACCATATTTTTAATTAAAGAATATCTCTGACCATTTGATTTACTTTTGCTTTCTGTGCTATTCTTATAAATGGGAACTGTAGTTTTTCTGTCTAGTGGCTATTTTTATAACTCTATGAATTACTTTAAAAAGAAATAAAACATTCATGTATCTATTAAGTCTTTGATAAAAAGACAAAATTATTTTTGCATTCCCTCTTCCCATCCTATTGATTACTTTGATTGTCTTAAAGTTTTTTTATACATTCAAAGATATTTTTATACCACTCATCCTTGTACAAGTTAAAAAACCTATAAATAATCATCTGAGTATAGAGATGAATCCCATTATACATATAAAGACAAACTAGCCATGCATTTCTAATATTCACAGAATGTTCCAAACTTATTCATAAGTAGATTCAAATATCTGAGTACTCCATTATATTGTCTAATGCGGTCATATCAAAATGTACATCTTATTTTAAATTATTTTCTTTTTCCTTTATATTAGTTAGGGCGCTATAATTTTTTTAATGTTTGTGTAGGTTGCAATATCTATTAACTTTAGTTAGAATAGTGTCAATGTTCAAGTAAAATTTTACAGATGTTGAAATTTGAATTTCATATAATTTTTACACATTGCAAAAAATTATTCTTTATATTTTTTCGCCATTTTAAAAATTTAAAAACTATTCTTGGCTTGCTGCTGTACAAACTAAGACAATGGGTCAAAACTGGCTTGCAAGCCTTAATTTATTGACCCCTGTCATGAATGAATGGATATATTTGATTTTATTGCATAGGTACTAAAATGAAGCCACATTTAAAGTCTATATATATGTATTTGTTCAATAATTTTCATTAGCTGGATGGTTTTGTTTTTAAGCCTATAAAGCCCTAAGATCTTGCTTTAAAACAACTACTTTAAAATTTTTATTTTTCTGTTCCCTCTGGCTATCACTGAATAGCTAGAACAAATATATGTACTATCTGATAAATTACATTCTGAAATACTTTTGTGAATGTCAAATGTTCACTCTATAATAATGTATCTTTTTCCTCAAAGCATTTAAAATTAAAGATGTAACTTGAGGCCCTTTAAGGTCAACTTAGTGATTATCAAATTTTTCTCATTTAAGTCTATAGCAAGTTATAATTTATACTCAGATTAATTTAATTGTAGACTCTTCATCTGTCCTAAAACAACTTTCTGTGCAAGGTATAACAATATCCTGATAGATGGTGTTTATTAGAGAACTTAGGAAAACTGAAAATAACTTCTGAAGCAAACTTGTAGAGAAAGATTGCATAAAAACATCTAGAAAATAGACATTTCTCCAAAGAAGACAGACAGATGGACCAAAAAACATGAAAAGATGCTCAACATCACTGTCTATTAGAGAAATGAAAGTCAAAGCTACAAAGAGATATCACCTCACACCAGTCAGAATGACCATCATTAAAAGGTCTACAAACCATAAATGCTGAAGAGGGTGTGGAGAAAAGGGAATCCACTTACACTGTTGGGAATGTAAGCTGGTGGAGGCCACTATGGAGAGTAATATGGCAATTCCTTAAAATACTAAAAACAGAACTACCATATGATCCAGCAACCCCAGTCCTGGGCATCTATCCAGAGAAAACCCTAATTCGAAAAGATACACACGCACCAATGTTCACTGCAGCAGTATTTACAATAGCCAAGACATGGAAGCATCCTAAATGTCCATCAACAGAGGAATGGATAAAGAAGATGTGGTACATATATATACAACGGAATATTACTCAGCCATAAAAAAGAATGAAACAATGTCATTTGTAGCAACATGGATGAACCTAGAGATTATCATACAAAGTGAAATAAATCAGCAAAGACAAATACCATATGATATCACTTATGTGGGATCTGGTAAAATGAAATAAAAGAACTTACTTATAAAACAGAAATAAATTCACAGATTTCAAAACCAATTTTACGGTTATCACAGATGAAGCCATTAGGGGGAGTGGGGAATTGGGAGGTGAGAATAACATATACACCTACTGTGCAAAATATATGATTAATAAAAACCTACTGTATATCACAGGAAAATCTACTCAATAGTTTGTAATAACCTATGCAGGAAAAAAATGTATATATTTATATGTAGAACTGATTTCTTTGTTCTACACCTTACACTAATACAACATAGGAAGTCAACTATGCTCCAATAAAATTTAAAAATAAATAAATAAAATAAAAACATGTACTAGAGAAAAAAAAAAAAAAAGAGTTAAAAGACAAAACAGGAGTTCCCTCTGGGTTCTGCAGGTTAAGGATCCGGCATCATCACTGCTGTGGCTCAGGTTCAATCCCTGGCCTGGGAACTTCCGCATGCTGTGGGCATGGCCAAAAACAAACAAACAAAAATGCCAAATATGTTTTGTCCCCAAATCTACTATGACATTCTGTCCTCTTTGGAATGTATCTGTATTTAGTAAAGTGGTGGGACCTATATGCAAGTGAAAGTTCCAATTCTTTAGTTTTGAAATTGAAGTATAAGATAAATCTAACTTTTTAGTTCTGTATCATATGGCAGTATTTACAAGCAACCAAAAGGATTACAGTATTAAATCATCACTGTCATTGCTATGATGCTTTATCAGAAAACAATGTAATGATGACACAAAGAAACTATTCAATGCTACAGAGGGCTAATCTGGAATGAAAATGTATAATTTAGGAAGAATTTCATCATAAATACATAAAAGTATGTGTCCCCAAAATATCAGTTAGCCATAGACTTTAACAAATCAGAAATTCACCTCACATTTGCTATAGAAACAAGTAGACAAAAATCACTGGAGAAAAATGTGACTTTTATTAAAATAGTCCTTTCAAATCGTCTGGGCAGGGAGGGAAGAAAGGAGTGGCTCAGCAGGTTAAGCATTGTCACTGCTATGGCTCTTGTTGCTGTGGTGCGGGTTCACTCTTTAGGTAAGGAACTTCCACAGGCCACAGGCGTGGCCAAAAAAAAAAAAAAAAAAAAAAAAAAAAAAGAGATAGAGAGAGAGTGCAGTACCAGTCTAACAGCAGACAAATAGATCAATACAGAACAGAGAGTCAAGAAGTACATTCATACATATCCACTCAATTGATTTTTAAACACAGAAGCCAGGGGGGAAAGTTTACTTTTAAACAAATAATGCTTGGAACAAGTGGATATCCATACTTGGGAAAAAATTGAATTCTAACGTTTACCTCATAACCTAAACAAAAATAAACTTGAAATGGATTATAGAATTAAATGTAGAAGCTAAAAATATTAAAATTATAAGAGAAAACAAAAATCTTCACAGTTTGGAGCAAGCAAACAATTATAAAGGAAATTTATAATAAATTCCAAAATGGCTAAACTATTCCATGATGACAGAAAATTGCTAACTAGTGGCCTAGGAAAGGAATCTTAAGGAGGAGGTAGAATTAAAGGCAAAGTGGCAGGAAATAAAATTTTTGGAAATACTGTCTATATTGACTGTAGTTTATACAACTGCCAAAATTAAAAACACTTTATTGTATGTAAATTGTACCTCGACAAAGGTGATTTTTGAAACTATCCAATTTGTGATTCTATACTTATTAAACTTAAATTATATAAATAACAGGATGAATTAAGCCCTCTTAAGGATAGATCAAAAGACAGCATTTTATAAATTTAGACGCTATAAACAAAAATTAACTGTTGATGAGAGAGAAGGAAAGGGAAGAGAAAGAATGTAAACACAATTAAAAGTCATTAGTGGTAGAAAAGCATTCCTGTTTCAAGATTAGCATGATAAGGCTAACCATAGTGCAAGCTTCTGTCTTATTTCAAGGGATTTTTTAGTTTCGCTCGATAAATAATTTTTAAAAGACACAAACAGGAAACTTTGCTGAACAATCCAGGATTTGTTATTACATGAGTACTACAAATCTGTAGTTATCATTCAACCAGTGAAGGAATGCTTACCATATGACAGGCCAAGTAATAGGTATTTTGCATTAAGTAATGATGCAGCATATAAAATAGTCAGCCAGTCATCACTAGGAGATCACAAAATCTGACACAAGCTATTTTTATTCATAGATATGCCAAGGCCCCAAAAGATGACAGAACTTTAATCAATTGCTGTAGTACATCCTTAGAGCTTAAGCTTATCTAGTAGGTCAGGAGTCGGCAAACTTGTTCTATAAAAGGGTCAGAGAAGCTGTGAAGGTCTCTGGGACACTACTAGACTCTGCTGTTGCAGCACAAATAGACAATACGTAAAGGAAAGAGCATGACTGTGTTTCCATAAAACTTTACTTATGGATACTAGAATTTAAATTTCATACAATTTTCACATGTCATTATTATAAGTCATGTTACTATACATTGTATGTTATTATTCTTTTGATTTTTTTCAATCAATTAAAAATATGAAAACCACGTTTGGTTCATGGGGCATTTAAAAACTGGTAATGCATCAAATCTGAGCCCCATGAGCCATAGTTTGCTGATTCCCATACTAGGCAAAAAGTCAACATTTTTCTTACACACGATGTTTTCTTTTATATAAGTAATACCAATGCAAAGCATGAAACTTACAAAAACCGAAAATTTTTAAGTAATTATAAAGAAATATGAATTTTCCATGTTATACTTAGACCAATAGCAATACGTATATTAAAGTTATTTTTAAAGGATAATGGAATAGTATTTTCTGGACATACCTTGTCTACTGTTTTAAGACAGAGTATGTGCCCCATAAATATTAGTCAAATAAATTTTGGAAAAAACTTTTGATGCCCTATGAGTATAATCTATCAAATGTAACATACTGCTCACTACCTTTACACGAACACAGCCAGCACTGTAAGGTGAATAGCCCTGCCAACACTAGTTACCACACTCTAACAGCTCAATGATCTTAGGGTCTATTAAGATATGTCAGACCACTTGACCCCATATTAAATGGAAGTAAATTACTTTACTTTTTTAGCTCCTATTTGAAGTTTCATTATTTCTTCCCTTGGTCAAGCTAGTAGCTATCACTTCTTGCTGATGTTACTGAACATTTTGAAATTGAAATTTTTCCCTTCCTCCTATAATTTGAAGAGACACAACCTAGACATCTAAGATTACAGGGGTTATATACAAAAAAGTCAGCAGTCATGAAATAACCCAAGCAACTGGCCATCTGTGAATATATGAGCTTTTTAGCCATTAATTTAGGGGCATTTATTTTGTTCTAAAGCCTTTTTATTTTCATTTCGGTCTTAGTTACTATGTTTCAGTCAGATGAGATTACCAGAGATTAAATTCTGTACAAGTGAAGTGTTAGCATAATATGAAACTATCTACTGTGAAGAGCAGATAGAGAAATTAACTCAGATAAAGGGGGGGAAAATCTAAATGGTATATGTGTACAAATGCTCTTGGAGTAATGGACATTCTTACCTAAGTTTTAAATGTCTTACCTAAGTTTAAATGTTAGCAATATAGGCAAATTATCTCATCTCATGCAAATGACAAGTTCCCTTTGTCAAATACTTATAAAATATTTCAGCATATTAAGCTTTATGTATACTGACTGACAGCACAGTCATTTCCAAGTTGCAGTAAAGTGTTGTCCTACTAAATTCACACGTGATAAAATGAATAGACATTGATTTTATTTAAAGGAAACCAGAATATATTACCCCAAATATGGCTCTTTGACATAAAAATTATTTTGAGCTGAAGGCAATTAAAAAAGCAGCAAATTCAAGAAAATCTTTCTCCACCCCACACCTCTGTCAGCCTAAAAGCAGGCTATAAATGCTCCTTTTACTGGACACTCGAGACTCTTACCAGCCTAGAAAAGCCCCCAGCGGAAATCTGCAACCAAACCACTTCCCGCTATGTATTTACCTTCCCATTGCTTGCTGCCCTTGGAAGTCTTCCACTTGTCCTATCTTTATTCTACAGATTTATTATTTCTTGTTAAACATGTAATGTAAGCCAGAGCTCTAAGGCACCTCTTTGAGTTACTCATTTCCCTGGGTTCTCTCATGCATATATGAGATATATATATATATATATATATATAAACTTTATATATAAGTTTATATATATATATAAACTTCTGTTTGTTTTTCTCTAGTTCTACATTTTTTGTTAGAAGGGTCCCAGCCAAGAACTCAGGATGGACAGAAAAGGATTTTTTCCTCCCCTACATATCCTAATTAAATCAAAAGTTTAAGAAAGCATGAATAATGAGATTATATTTAAGAAAATAGTTTTTCAAATTTTAAAAGGTTCAAAACTTCCCTCTCAATCTCCCAAAATGTGTAACCTATTTACGGGCAGTCCAGTGACTCACTTCTATGTCAAAGTGAGATAGAGTCCTCCAGCACGAGTAAGAGAAGGCTTCCATTTAAGAACTCAGTCTGCAGGTTAATTATCAACATTAAATATCAATATCATATATGTTGAAGAGCTCAATCTCAATTTTCACTATAAACTTCATTCACCAAAAATTGCTAAACAACTTGGAGAAAAAATAAGATACTTTATGTGTTCTGGGTTCTCTAAGCTGGAGTTTCCTTACTGTTGTGCAGCAGGTAAGACAAATTAAGTTAAACATATGTAATCCCCTCTGTCCTTGGGACAGCTGGCTATGAGGCAATTCTCCAATCCAGCTCTCACTCAAATCTTCCAAGAACAGAAGGAATAAATATGTTGGTACAAATGCAACCTATTCATAGCGCACTCTGACAGATTATTGGTTAGGAAACTATAAAGTAAATGGTTTTTTATCTCATCTTTTTATATTCATAAACTGTAAGAAATAAATGATTATGGTCATTTCCTAAAGAATTAAAATCGTAAATAATTCCTATTAGAAATAAATTTCTTCTATTAAAAGTAAATATCTTTTTTTTTTTGTCTTTTGCTGTTGTTGCTATTTCTTGGGCCGCTCCCGCAGCATATGGAGGTTCCCAGGCTAGGGGTTGAATTGGAGCTGTAGCCACCGGCCTACGCCAGAGCCACAGCAACGCGGGATCCGAGCCGCGTCTGCAACCTACACCACAGCTCACAGCAACGCCGGATCGTTAACCCACTGAGCAAGGGCAGGGACCGAACCCGAAACCTCATAGTTCCTAGTCGGATTCGTTAACCACTGCGCCACAACGGGAACTCCAAAAGTAAATATCTTTTAAAGCCCTTAGCCTAAGACAGTGTTCTCAAAATGCCAGCCCAGATGAGCAGCATTAGTATCTCCTGAGAATGTTAGAAATTCTTGGCCCCAGCAACCCGTGTTTTAACAAGTCCTCCAGCTATATTTGAGGCCTACCAAAGTTTGAGAACCACTGTCTTTAGTCATGTTAGTAAATCTGAAACAGTAAGAATATTGCCTAACATTTAACTTAGTATTTATAATCCACCACACAAAATGCTAGAACATTTCAATTAAGTTCTCATTTCACTTCATTTAAAAAGGATGAATTGAAACTATTTCTAATTAGACTAGATAGCTGAAATTAAAAAAAAAAACTACATGAGACTACTCACTCAAATTGGTCTTCCATTCCAAATTAGCAGTTTTTCTATAAAGATTTACAAAGGGTGTCTCCTACAAAGGGTAAGTTTATATAATTTGATACATGTGAATAATTATAATCCCTTATATCTCCTCCATGTATTTTATGCAGAGAAAGTGCAAACTTAAGCAAATACAACGATGGCTGGTCTTAACAACAATTACTGCTTCTACCACAAACTTCAGCAAAGTATTACAAAACACATAATTTTGAACATGGTGAAAAAATAACATAGTAATGCCACTTCCCATCTTAAAAATCAAGTAGGGAAAGAATAATCTATAGAAATTCAAAGGAAAAAAAAACATTTCAAATACATCCAAGAACATGAACATCATAAGGCTAAAGTAAAATCCCTCTTTAGTCAATTGCCTTCACATTTTATCAGCTCCTCATAAGCATTTATTACTTTTTACCTCTCATTTCAGTGTATTCTACAACTGAGTCAACATATAGGTATGCCCATTAGATATCAGATATCAGATAAACTACCCAGCACTATGAGTACAAAAATGATAAAGAATTCCTGTCAAAGGCTGGAATTGAAATGTTCCTGTCAAAACCTTTTTGACCACAACCTCCACAACCACCCCCTCTCTTGCATGCTATCCCTACAACCCATCGCTCATGACCTCCACACAGCTGATTCCACCACCTGTGCCTCTTCCTCAGCCTTTTCCTATCTTTATTTCCTTCAGTATGCAGTTTAAGTTCCCTGGTCCAAAAATTTAATCATTTTCATCATCTAATATCTTTTTTCTTTATAGTGAAACATCAACACCAACCACTCTTTCTACCTGTCACTCTGAGATGACATAGGGAAAAAGCATAAACTCTTAAAAACTCCTTTATCTCCTTGTCACTGAATATACAAACATGCCTGCCTTTGAACCCAATCTCTTCGCCTTCCCTCCTATTATGTAGGAGAGTCCCTGCCTTCTAATAAAAGCAAAAAGTCTGTCTTTGCTTTGGATTCAATCCTGCACATTATCTCATCCTACAAATGATCTCCCCTTTCCTCACTGGTTTGGATGGCAGTACACACTTCCCATTTTCATTTTCATCTAAGAACCTTCTTGATATGCTTTACAGGTTCCTCATCTACCTGTCTTTTTTTTTTTTTTTTTAAATCTGCGGCCCCTGCAACACATGGAAGTTCCCAGGTCAGGGATCAAATCTGAGCCAGAGTTATGTCCTACGCCACAGCTGCAGCAATGCCAGATCCTTAACCCATTGCAACGGGATCAGCCTGCACCTCCACAGAGACAACACTGGATCCTTAACCTGCTGCACCATAGCAGGAACTCCCTCAAAATATTTTTTAAGTACTTCTTCACCTAAGCCCCACTGACCTCACCCTAGTATAGGCCACAAGCCATCATCATGCATTATTCCTGGACAATTTCAACAGCCATCTATGTATCAAATCTCCCTACTTCCTACTCTTGCTTCTTTCAAATCCATTCTCCATACTGTACCCAGTAGATACATTCATAGGACTTACAACACTTTATTTCATATACTGGCTTATAATTTTTCTCCCCATAATTATGCCTATCACTCTTATCTGTACCCTCAGCACTTAAAGTATTTGTTATGATAGGTATAGTTAAAAAATTAAAACAAAAACAATACCCTAGAAAAATACAAGTAAATATACACATGAATACTACATATAACCAATTTCAGGACTGTAGAAAAATTTTCTAAGCTCAGTTTTAAAAAGTCAGAAGAGCATATGGCAACTGTATCCTGATGAAGCCTATTCTATTTCTGCACATTACTGACTACAAAGATTTTCCTTACACTGACCTTAAAATGTGGCTTCCAGCCATTAACCCTACTTTATCTCCAGGTACAGAACAGAACTATTCTAGTTACTCTTCTACTCTGATTATTTGAAGAGAGTCATTAGGTTAACAAACTCTATTTTCTTCCAGGTAAATAATTTTAACATGAATAAAAGGCAACACTTTAATTCTAAGCCTCTGTTGTAGGCGTCTATTTTAAGTTCTGATTAGTGACAATCTTTTACTAGTCTACTTTAATCTCAAATGCTAGCCTCATTAACACTTTCTTTGTGGTTATAAGTGTAAAATACTTTGAGTTTATGGTTTCACTCTGTACTGCTAGCAAGCCTCAGCCTAAGCAAGGGCAAAGGAAAATAAACAAGGAAAACAAGAGGGATTAAGATGAGAAGAAAAAGTTAGGGCAGGGGCCAGGGGAAGAAAGAGGATGTAGCAATTTCCAGAGCTTAAACTTAAGACTGTTTGTATTTCATTTTAGCCTGTATCTTAAATGTCACAGAAGCAGGAAACTCATAAGCACTTGCTGAAAATCTTGGATTTCTCTATTTTAAGTTGTTAACTTTAATTTACTTTTCTGTCATATGCCATTGGTGATTTAGACTTCTCTTTTGGCCGGGGGTATTTTCTTCAAAGGAATATTTATCAGCAAGCAAATATGTAAAAGCAGGTTAAGGTAGAGCCCTACCTGCTGCCCGCCCTCCCAGAGTGCACAAAAAGATTTTTCATTCATGCATGTATTCATTCAACAACTATTTAACCAATGAGCACCTACCACATGCCAGTCAAGGAGATGAATAAGGAACTAAGGCAGATAAGACCCCTTCCCTGAAAGCCTAGAATACAGTTTTAAAACTATTGCTTTAAAAAACTGGTCCTGGGCCAAATGCTGAAGAGAAAATCCTTCCCTCTGCTCTCTCACTCCTTCCAATTCTTACCAGCCCCAGAGGGCCCAACAACTCTTAAGGCAACAGCAGAAATATCTTCTGATAGAAAGAGAAATGTAAAGCAGTCCTATAATCTTCACTAGAAAACAAGTCATTAATTACTTGGATATCTATTTTAAGTACAAATTTAAAACCCATAGCACTCTACAGTAAGGAATATATTAAAAGGTACCCTAAATCTGGATCAGCACTGGCTTCCATTACAAAGAGAAGCTTAGTGAAAACAGTCCTTATAACTGGCTACTACAAAAAAACAAAACAAAACAAAACAAAAAAAAAAACATTGAATTTGAATCCTTTCAAATTATGGCAAAAGTGACACTGGAATGTAATATCTACAATAAATTGTTCTTTAAAAGGTTCATTATTAAGGCCAAGATGGATAGACAGTAATAGGGGTACAAAATATCAGAAACTAGAATGAATTCTTTTGGCTGCCTCAAAGGTAAAGTGCTTTCTGAATATTTTCCCAAGGTTTGAACAGATCCTGAAGGTGTAATAGAATAGCAGAACTCAGGGCCCAGAATGCCCGGTTCCAATCTTAGTAAATCGTCATTTACTAGCAGTGTGTTGATCTTGGACAAGTTAGGAAATTTCTCTCTACCTCAATTCCTCAACTGTAGAATGTGATTAATAGTAATGCCTTACTCCACAGGGTTGATATAAAGATTAAATGTGTCAGTGAAATACTTAGAAGGTCATGTAAAATACTTGCAATAACACCTGAAAAAAGTAATCAAATACTACATCATTACCAGAAGCAAAAAATGCCGCAATATATACCCATTTTCTTCTTATGAATTTACTAATACCTGACATAATTCTATGTCAAGAAGTTGAGAAAATATAAGCAAAAACATTAAAGTAATCTTTAATTTACAGATGGAGTGTATAACAACTTTCCCCTATCTAGGTATAGGTACGCAAAATTCAAAACAAGAATTCCACAGTCATTGCTACTAAGTATTCAATTAGTTTAAACAATGCAGTTTCAAACCATTCCTCTCTGGTGGCCACTGAGTACCTAATTTAAGAAAAAATGCAAAATGTGTTATTGTTGCTATGTGTAAGAAAAATTTCTCTATCCTTTCTATTACTTGCTGATGTTAACCTAGGACCATCTGGTATTCATGACAATGAACTTCACTCTAAGCCACTGATTTCCTTACCTTTCTATTATCTAATATTTGAGCTACACGTCAAAGTAAACAAATGCTGCCACCTTGTGGTGTGACGAGTATGGTATTAAATAACCAAAAGTGATGCATAAGCAAAGGAAACAAATTTTAAAAGTTTGTGGTTCAGTTTTTTTTCTCGGTGAGATTCTCACTGCAATAAATGACCAACACTAGATACACTTTATGCAATTTTACAGTAAGAATAATTTCTTCTACAATGTAATGAAACAATGCACAAAATTCAACATTTTTTGTCATCTCTAACATGTCTTTACCCCTCCTCCCAAAAGAAACTCTTCATTAAATGTCCTAATCTGAACCTTTTCAGATGGCACTCCTAAAAATGAAATTTAGGAATAAACTTGACCTTGAGGTAAAAGACTTATATGCTGAGAACTATAAATCATTAATAAAGGAAACTGAAGATTTAAATAAATGGAAAGATGTCCCATGCTCTTGAATTGGAAGAATTAATATTGTTAAAATGGCCATACTATCCAAAATAATCTACAGATTTAATGTGATCCCTATCAAATTACCCATGACATTTTTCACAGAACTAGAACAAATGATTCTAAAATTTATATGGACTCCAAATTGCTATTTGGAGCAAATCCAAAGCAATCCTGGAAGAAAAGAACAAAGCAGGAGGCCTAACCCTTCCAGACTTCAGACAATACTACAAAGCTACAATAATGAAAAAGCATGATATTGGCGCGCGCGCGCACACACACACACACACACACACACACACACAAACGGACATATGAATCAATGGAACAGAATAAAGAGCCCAGAAATAAGCCCACACACCTATAGTTAATTAATCTTCAAAAAAGGACTAGCAATATGATCCAATAATCCCACTCCTGGGCATATATCCAGAGAAAACAGTAATTTGAAAAGATACATGCACCCCATTGTTCACTGCAGCACTATTTATAATAGCAAAGACATGGAAGCAACCTAAATGTCCCAACAGAGGGATGGATAAAGAAGATGTGGTACATATATACAATGGAATATTACTGAGCCTTAAAAAAGAATGAAATAATGCCATTTGCAGCAACGTGGATAAACCTAGAAACCATCATACCAAGTCAAAGATAAGCATCATATGATACCACCTATATGCTGAATCTTAAAAAAAAAAAAAAAAAAAAGGATACAAATGAAACATACTCATAGACTACCAAAGACAACAGGTGGTGGGGGTGGGAGGGAGAGACTAGGGGTTTCGGACTGGCGCATGCACACTGAGGTATATGGAATGATTGGCTAACAGGGACCTGTTGTAAAGTATAGGAAAATCTACCCAATATTCTGTGACATTCTTTGTGGGAAAAGATTCTGAGAGAGAATAGATATGTGAATATGTATGACTGGGTCACTTTGTGGTACAGCAGAAATTATCACAACCTTGTAAATTATATTTCCATTAAAAAAAAAAAAGGCTGCTGTCAACATTCAAAAAAATGAGGCAAGAATATATAACGGGAAAAAGATGGTCCCTTCAGCAAGTAGTGCTGGTGAAGTGGGACAGCTGCACATAAATCAATAAAGTTAAAACACATCCTCTCACCAGACACAAAAACAAAATCAAAATGGCTTAAAGACTTAAACAGAAGACATGAAACCATAAAACTCCTAGAAGAGACTGAAGGCAAAACATTCTCTGACTTAAATTGTACCAATGTTTTCTTAGTCAATCTCCCAATGCAATAGAAATAAAACCAAAAATAAACAAATGGGACCTAATCAAACTTACAAGCTTTTTTTTTTTCTTTTTATGGCTACACCTGCAGCATATGGAGGCTCCCAGGCTAGGGGTCTAATCCGAGCTGCAGCTGCCAGCCTACACCACAGCCATAGCAATGACAGATCCAAGCCATGTCTGTGACCTACACCATAGCTCATGGCAACGCTGGATCCTTAACCCACTGAGTAAGGTCGGGGATCGAACCTGCAACCTCATGGTTCTTAGTCAGATTTGTTTCTGTTGCACCACAATGGGAACTCCAAACTTACAAGCTTTTGTATAGCAAAGGAAACCATGAACAAAACAAAAAGACAACCTATGGAATGTGTGAAAATATTTGCAAAGGATGTGACCAACAATGGCTCAATTTCCAAAACATACAACAGCTCAGACAACTCAAAAAAACAAAACAAAACAAAACAAACAACCCAATCGAAAAATGGGCAGAAAACCTAAATAGATATTTCTCCAAAGAAAAAATACTAATGGCCAATAAGCACATGAAAAAAATGCTCTACATTGCTAATTATTAGAGAAATGCAAATCAAAACTACAATGAGGTACCACCTCACACCAGTCAGAATGTGTATCATTTTAAAAATCTATAAATAACAAGTGCTGGCGAGGATGTGAAGAAAAGGGAACCCTCCCACACTGTTGGTGGAAATGTAAGCTGGTACAACTACTACAGGAAACAGTATAGAGATTCCTCAGAAAACTAAGGATAGAGTTATCATATGATCTAGCAATCCCACTCCTAGGCATATATTCAGACAAAACTATAATTCAAAAAGAACCCCTATGTTCACAGAAGCACTATTTACAATAGCCAAGACATATAAATAACCTAAACGTCCACTGGCAGATTAACAGATGCAGAAGATGTGGCACATATGTATAATGGAATACTACTCAGCCATAAAAAGAACGAAGTAATGCCATTTGCAATAGCATGGATGGACTCAGGCATTATCATCCTAAGTGACAGAGAGAGGATGACAAATACCATATGATATCACTCATATGTGGAATCTAAAATATGACAGAAATGAACCTACCTACAAAATAAAAACAGACTCAAGGACAAGGAGAACAGACTTGTGGTGGCCAAGGGGGAAGTGTTGGGAGAAAGATGGAGTAGGAAGTTGGGGTCAGCAGAAGTAAGCTAGTGGACAAGGAGGGAGTGAACAAGGTCCTGCTGTACAGCACAGGGAACTATATTAAGTGTCCTGTAATAAACCATAATGGAAGAGAATTTTTTTTAAAAAAGGAATGTATTCATATCTATATAACTGAATCACTTTGCTGCACAGCAGAAATTAACAACATTATGAATCAACACCACCGCAATTTAAAAAATTATACTAATTTTTTAAAAAAAGTCCTAATTTGAGAGGATTTAAAAGCCTTTAAAATGAATTTATTATCAGTGATGTGTTTGAATGTGAGAAACTAAAAAAAGCAAAAAATGACCAGGGTTGTGAAAGTTCCAAAGTGCCTTTGATACTGAGGATAATATGTTCCTTTGATACGAACAACAGTCTTTATCAATTCTGCCTGATAAACTTTGAAAATTGGAAAATTTTCCTTCAGAAATGTTAATTCACTGTAAGTAAGAGAAAAGAATAAGTTTTAACATCTAAGATGAAACAAATAAAGGTACCTTTAAATTTTTTTTTTTTTTTTTTAGGGCAGCACCTGTGGCATATGGAAGTTTCCAGGCTAGGGGTCTACTTGGAGCTGCAGCTGCTGGCCTACACCACAGCCACAGTAACATGGGATCCAGGGGATCTGTGCTGCATCTGTGACCTATACCACAGCTTGAGGCACTTACCCATTTAACCCACTGAGCTCCTTAAACCACTGAGTGAGGCCAGGGACCAAACCTGCATCCTTATGGACACTAGTCAGGCTCAGACCCCTCTGCACCCCAATGGGAACACCTAAACTTCTTAATTTGCTTGAAATATGTTGATAAAACTAATATCACTTTCAACAAGTGATATTTCCAAACTGAAATCTGAAGTATTCCTATGACAGTGCACGTCTGCCTCAGAATACAAAGCACTCTAATATGTCTTTGCATGATGAAGGTTTTACTTGTTTTTAAAAAACAGAATTATATTATATCAGGCTGAAATGGCTTTCAAGAATGATGGAAAAAATAGCTCTTACTCTTTTATGAATACATAGAAATGTATAACCAATTCTACATTTTCTAACTACAAGCCCTACTTTGTAATATGATGTTAAGAAGGAAATTTTTATTTTGTTTTTGGTTTTTTTGCTCATTATTTAATGGAGAAGAAAATGAAATACAGGATGAATTCATGATGGTCAGGGATATTAATCAATATTATAACAGAGTTCCAATCTACATGACATTGGAGGTGGGTAGAGCTATGTAATTATAGGTAAATCCATACATAGGAGGTCAATATTACTTCTTCTATAAAGACACTGAAATAAAATTGAGAGCTCTCCTAAATCCGAGCATCAAATCTGGTCTGCTCATGGTTATACTCCTAGCCTAGCCCACACTAAGTGGTCAACGAATTTTTGTTAAGTAGATTAATTACTCATTTAATTAATTAGTTAAATGAGTTCCACAATCCACTGCATTTAAAAAAAAAATTTTTTTAAGGGCCACATGAGCAGCATCTGGAAGTTCCCAAGCTAGGGGTCAATAGGAGCCACAGCCAGTGGCTTACATGGGCTGCAATGCTGGATCTTTAAGCCAGTGAGGCCAGGGATCAAACCTGAATCCTCATGGATTAGTTGGGTTGGTTACAACTGAGCCACAACGGGAACTCCCCAAACTTTTTAATCACTTCAGTGCATGACTAGGAAAATTCACATTGCCAACATATAGAAAAATAAATAAATGTATGATTTTTATCTTATTCATTACCAAATTAAACAGACTTGAATACAATCAAAGATTTAATGTAACAGTCTCTTTAACTAATGACCTAAATTTCAAGATCAATGTTCATATACATAAAAATCTTGTCATGCAAGTGGAAAAGAACATGTAGTTTCAGTAACTTTAAACAAGTTAAAACTTGTCAAATTCATAATCTGCATCAAAAATACCTTCTTAAAGCCTTCTTCATTCAATTTAGAAAATCTGAACATAGACTAGCAATCTGATGATTCCAAGAGACTACTGCTAATTGTGTTAGACGTGGTATAGCCCTGTGGTTTTATAATGTCTCTATTTTAAGACTTAGAGATTCTTAAGAATGGAGGGCTGATATGACTTAATACCTGGGTTTGTTTCAAAATACTTAAGCAAAGAAAGTAAAAATAGAGTATCAACGAAGTGATCCTCATACTTGCAAAATTTGGTTCATTGCTGAGTCTGGGAAATGGCTGCATAATGCATTCCATTCTCTCCGTCTTTATGTATATTAGAAATTTTTATTAAAAAAAAAACTTTAGGCATTCTTGTTGTGGCTCAGTGGTTAACAAACCCAACCAGTATCCATGAGGATGCAGGTTCAATTCCCGATATTGCTCACTGGATTAAGGATCCGGCATTGCCATGAGCTATGGTGTAGGTTGCAGACACAGCTTGGATCTGGCATTGATGTGGTTGTGGTATAGGCTGGCGGCTGTAGCTCCGATTCACACCCTAGCCAGGGAGCCTCTATATGCCATAGGTGTGGCCCTAAAAAGACAAAAAAAAAAAAAAAAAGTCAAGATAATGAACATAAAAATAATATAAATAACAGAAATATAACTAGAAAATTCCAATATTTAAAACTAATAAGAGAAGTCTCAATAATCCATGAGTCAAAATAAAATCAAATTTGAATTTTAAAAGTTTCCTGAACTGAGTAAAAATGACAAGATATTCTTTAATACAGTAACAATGAACAATCTAAAAAGAAAACTACAAAGATAATTTCATTTATAGCAGCATCAAAAAAGTAATTAGGAATTAACCAAGGAGGTGACTTATACAATGAGAAGTACTGAACACTGCTGACAGAAACTAGAGCAGACATAAATAAATGAAAATGCATTCCATGTTCATGGTGGAAGACTGAATATTGTTAATACCACCCTATAAAAGTAATCTACAGATTTAATGCAATTCCTATAAAAATCTCAATAACTGTTTTTTTATAGAAATAGAGAACCCATCCTAAAATTCACATGGAATTCCAAAGGACTGAAGGGTTCTTACTTCTTGATTTCAAAACTTATTACAAAGTTATAGCAGTCATGAAACAAAGAAGAAAACAGCCATACACACCAATGGAATAGAAGAGGGAACACAGAAATAAATATTTGCATACTTGGTCAAATGATTTTGGACAAGAGTGTCAAGACCATTCAACTGGGAAAGGACAGTTTTTTTCAACAAATGGTTCTGAGAAAACTGGGTATCTAAAACAATATAGAAAAATCAACTCAAAAAGGATCAAAAGCCTAAATCTAAAACCGTAAAACTCTTTTCACAACTTTGGATTTGGCAATGATTTCTTGGATGTGACACCACAGAAACAAGCAATCAAAGAAAAAGTAGACAAATAAGACTTCATAAAACTTTTTAAATTGTGTGCATACCAATACTAACCTAATAAAAATGCAACCCAGAGAATGAGAGAAAATATTTACAAATCTGATAAAGGGTTAATATTCAGAATACAAAGAAAACTCCCCAAACTCAATAACAACAAAAACAAACTCAATTCAAATATAGGCAAAGGACTTTGCGAATAAACATTTCCCCACAGAAGATATACAAATGACCAGTAAACACATGAAAAGACATTCAGCATCACTAATCATTAGGGAAATTCAAATCAAATCTAAGCAATACGACCCCACACCCAAAAGAATGGCTACTATCAAAAAAACTGAAAAAAATTACTGGCAAGGATGTGGAGGAATCATACACTGTTGCTAGAAATGCAAACTGGAAGAGTCCCAGTAGAAAATGGCATGGCAGTTCCTCAAAAAATTAGTTACCATATGATCCAGCAATTCCATTTCTGGTTACATACCCAAATGAATTATAAGTAAGGCGTCAAAGAGAGAAATTTTTATTTCCATGTTCATAGCAGCATCATTTATAGTAGCTACAACACAGCAGCAACACAAATACCCATTGACAAACGGAAGACCAAAATGTGGTCTATATGTACAACAGAATGCTATTTAGCCTTAAAAAGGACAGAAATCCCGACATATGTCATAACATTAATGAACACTGACAACAATAACTAAGCCAGTTACAAAAAGACAAATATTGCACCATTTCACTTATATGAGATGCTCGCAGTAGTTAAATTCATAGACAAAGAAAGCAGAATGGTGGCTGCCAGGACTGGGGGGGCAAGAGGGAATAAGGAGTTATTGCTTAATGGGTACTGAGTTTCAGTTTTGTAAGATGTCAAGTATTAAGGAGATGGATGGTGTTGGCAGTTGCACAGTATTATGAATGTATTTAATAACATCGAACAGTGTAAGATGGTGAATTGTATGTTAAGTGTATTTCACTAGAGTAAAAAAATTTTTTGGAAAAAAGAAAAGATACAGCATCAAAATTTGTGAGATTCAATTAATACAGTGCTCAGAGGGAAATTTATAACACAAATTATATATATTAGAAAAGAAGAAAGGTTTCAACTCGGTCCCTTCAGTTTCAGTTTCTACCTTAAAAAAATGAGAAAGAGAAGGGTAAATTAAATTTAAAGAAAGCAGAAAATGGGAAATAATAAAGTTAAGAGTAGAAAGCAATGAATCAGAAAAAATAGGGAATATCAATAAACCAGAAGCTGGCTCTTCGAGAAGATACTGAAAACTTCTAAGCCAGTCTATTAAATAAAAAATAAATAAATAAATAAATAAAAGGAAACAAATTTCTAAAATCGAGGATGAGAAAAGGAACATTACTACAGAATCTAAAGATACTAAAAAAGGATAATAAAGGAATATTATGAACACTTGCCTGACAATAAATTCAACAATCTAGATAAAATGGACAAGTTCCTTAAAAGGCACAAACTAAAAATAATGCTCAATCAAGAAGAAACAGATAACTTGATGACCCCTATGTTTGTTTGTTTTTTTAATTTAATTTGTATTAAAAAATCTTCCTTCACAGAAAACTCAGGACCAAGACAGCTTCACTGGAGAATTGTACAATATAAGCGAAAAAGAAATAATACCAATTCTTTACAAACTCTTCTAAAAAACTGAAAAGGAGAGAGTACTTAGGAGAACATGCCTTGTTGTCAAAACAAAACAAACTGCAGCCCTATGATGTGGATACTAATAATCATTCCCTTTTAGAGATAAACCAGAACACTATAACTGCTTCTCAAATTCAATTAAATTCTAGGTACTCTTGCAAAAGAAAATAGTAAAGAGTGTTGCCCAGTACTTACCTTGAAACTATGCTGGAACCATTATAGAGATCACTAGCATATGATAACGTAGCCAAAGGTCGTACTGAATTATATCGAGTAAACTTGGACAAGCATTCCTGAAATTCATCCAACTGGCTTGCAGTTCGACTGTCATCTATATGAAGAAAACAAAATAAAATAAATGAGCTGCAACACAGGTCGAAAGCAATATCCATGGATTAAAAATTATAAATATAAATAACAATTCTTAAAGTGTATTTAGGGAAGACCATCATACACAAATTAATTAGTTGATCTTTCAGCTTTAATAAAAATTTCTTAGTGGTTCTTGAAAGATACTGTCTCTTTCAACCCCAGTAAAAACATACTGTGTATCCTCTGGTGTTTAAGCAGTAATTACTTGCAAAAACAAAAAAGTACCTTTGATCAAGACACATTAAATCATTAAAACAAAATCCCTTATCAGTGGAGAAAGTGAGGGAGGAAAGAGGAACATATATATAGGACAAAATATTTGTTAGTTTGAAGGAACATGTTTACAGGGAGACTTCTTCATGCTCATGTTTGTTTACTGTCAAAACACAATTCATAATAACTTACTTTAGATTAAAAATTGATTTTTAAGTAAAAAGAAAGTGAAACTTTATTCACGTAATACTCTGAAGTGTTTCAAATCCAATTATGTAACAAAAGTAAAAAAATGCAATGTATGAATTATTCATTCTCAAAATCAAACTTAAAATAGGTTCCCTCAAATGTCTTAATAGAATATGGAAAACAATAATTCTATCCAATAAAATACTTCACAAATAATCTGGGTAAAGTTCATTTCAGTATACTGTTCTAAACTAAATGATGTAGAATTTAAATTAAAAAAAATCAGCTTATGAAGGACCTGAGAGCTAATCTACTCTCCAATGTAGAAACAAGTCTACAGTGAAAGCCTGAATAAAAATATCATTGTTTTGCAAAACTACTTCAAGTTTGGACTTCTATTTTCCTTCCCAAAGAAAAGAAAAGTAAAGCACACAATAGCTTTCTATACTGAATCTTTGGAAATAAGTCTGCTTTAACACTGTGTTTTCTTGCTTATTCTTAGCTCATTACATATATATGTATACACACACATACAACTTAAGGTAAACTTTTTTGATTTCTCTTCGTAAATTTGCTCTGGAAATAACAGTAAGTGAAAAGAAATTAAGGAGTTCCCGTCGTGGCACAGTGGTTAACGAATCCGACTAGGAACCATGAGGTTGCGGGTTCGGTCCCTGCCCTTGCTCAGTGGGTTAACGATCCGGTGTTGCCGTGAGCTGTGGTGTAGGTTGCAGACGCAGCTCGGATCCCGAGTTGAAGTGGCTCTGGCGTAGGCCGGTGGCTATAGCTCCGATTAGACCCCTAGCCTGGGAACCTCCATATGCCGCAGAAGCGGCCCAAAGAAATAGCAAAAAGACCAAAAAAAAAAAAAAAAAAAAGAAATTAAGATACAAGAATTGTAAGTCAAAAGTTATTTATTATATATACCACATGATACATAATAAAGAATTTATTTTATCAGAAGATATTTGGTTATCTTGAATTGTTGACATTTAGAAATGTACCTATCAATTATTAAAAAGAAGAACAATTATTTGGAGAATAATTCACGTAATACTCTGAAGTGTTTCAAATCCAATTATGTAACAACAGGAAGCATCTGCCCCTAATATTTTACATTTTAAAGACCCAAACAGTCATCTAACAACCTACGTTTAAAAAGACTCTATTTTGTAGTGTTTTGATTCTAGAAAGAGCAAAAGGAACAAACCCAATTAGTATGCAATATCATGTTACTAAGCTAAAGCTCTTGGCCCACAAAAATCACTCTTTGGAAATTCAAATTATAAATAAAAACAGGTTACTGGGGTGGGGGGGGAGAGGAAATATCAACTGTACTTCCAAGTAGTTTGGATAAAATAATTCATTGGTTCTTTTGATATACAACCCTATTACTGTGATCTACTTAATAAATACTGAAAATAGAGTTACTTTAGATATCCACTTAAAAATGGCTTTAGTTAATCTATTCTTTTACATTTTGACATCAATTCCTAAGTATACAAAATTCACAAGCATTTAAGAATGTCTATTTTTTACAAGATCACAATCCTTTTCTAGGGTAGTTGAACTTCTGCCATCATACCCACTCATTTAACATCTACTTCTAAAAGAAATTATAAAAACACTAAAAATAGTTATTTCAGTATCTGAAAGTATAGGGATTAACTTTTATTTATCTGGTTGTGAAAAGGTAGGATTTTGTTTGGTTGGTTGGTTTATGATCAATACCCATACATCACATGCTGGCCTATCACCTCTCCTATTCTAATTACAGATTAGTTTGTAAAACCGTTTTCACTGTCTCTTTTCTCTCTTCTAATGCTTTATAATTTAGCTTCTTTTTCAATTACAATTAAGAGATCAAGGCATTAATTTATTAGTCTCCGTCTCTCATTTTAATAGCTAAAACTTAAAGTTGGGGATGGGGACTGGATTCTCATTTGAAAACATACATACAAAAGGACAAACTCTTAGGTACCCCATTACGTAAAAATTTAAATTTTATCCTTATAGTCAAGGACACTAGGGGGAACTTCAGTAATATGATTAGTGTAGTCAATGTGCATATCTGATTAAGTTTGAGATGACTAAAAACTAAAGATAACATGTTTTAAGTACAATACAGCCTTGTCTACAAAAATAAAAATCTAATCTTCCTCCTGGTTTTAACTTTACCTTCCTATAAAGCTATATCCCCAAAATAAATTAAATTGGTTCACACTTAATCTTTACTCTCCCAGAGCATTAATTATGCTCATTATTTAAAAATTATTAATCAATAGCCTACTCCAACCTCTCTCCCACCTCGTTCTCTTTTTTAAAAAAATGTCTGCCATTCGCCTGTGGTTGTATCTCAACATCATACTGACAAACAACATCTGAAAGGGCTACTGTGGACTTTCTGCCGGTCAGAATGTAGGTCTCAGACCACTTTCAATTTAACAGCTTCCTACCATAGACTACAGACCATTAGAGAAGTTTAAGAAGGGGTTTAATTCTCAGACAATACAAAGAAGCTTTCTATTTGTAGGAAAGCCACTGACTATTAATTTCAAACACACTTAGAGACAGCTTGGCTTCTTCCTAGTCTTCACAGGAAAAATACTATGCAAATCTATATGTTTTTTCCTCCACCTCCAATCCTGAGGCAAATTTGTCCAAAAGTGACAAGCAATGTGAAGATCATGATACAAACATGCCTATTAAAGAGAAAACCAAGGCCAAATTTTTAACAATTAATAAAAAATATCAGACATCTTTTTCCTTTGGTCATCCTCATTTTAAGCAGGTCTACTATGAATGACATCAATTAATTGAGAATCTAAATTATACTAAGCATTGTATTTTATATGCATCATCTACAGTCCATCAAAAAAAAAAAAAAAAAAAAAAAAAAACCCTGGAGGATGGGTATAAATGGCCCTACCTCCTTTGTGAGCAAAGACACCAAGAAAGGCTAAAGATTAGAGAACAAAAGGGCACAGAAATATACTACTTTTCTGTAGCAACAAAAATATTATACGCTATCACGTACAAATCTTTTTGTAAGTTATTTCCTCTACTTTGAGTATGCTTCCAATTATCTTTTTTAAGGTTATACTAGCCCTGACTAAATACAACTTCTCTGAAATCCCTACAGTAATCATAATCACTCTCTTACATTTCACTGTCTACAGCTTGGCCTGGTTTTTTCACTCCCTGTTATAATAGCAGATATTCTTCTCTATTCCCTTAGGGCCCTCTGCACACTTATATAACATGTAATATCACATAGATTTATTTACCTGTTGCTTTCCCCCACTAAATTTACAATACTCCTTGACAATACCAGTTCTTTCCTCTTTTTTTATTCTTGGCACAGAGGACAATACTTAGAATTTAACATATGTTGAATAATAGGAGGCAACTGAATTGAACTTATTTTTGCTAGCTACCTCTTCATGGCTGATTTGTTTTTTAAGTTTACTCAGCTTGCCATATAAAGATTAAAAATTCCCAAATAAAGAATAAAGAGTTATGGAAAAGCAATGTTCTCCAAGATGTCTAAAAACTTCCACAATGTCAAAAATGCACACTTTTACTTTACGAATAGAACTTTCCATAAATCCAGCATAAGAGGCTAGATATGGATATGGAAATAGGAATTGAGATATCTTAAGAAGTCCTGAATGTGTACCTGAGATACGAGACATCCTTGTAGAAAAGTAACATTGCTCTAAGTCTTCAAAATGAGCAGTGAGTCGTTTTCGTCTTGATGCTAATGTGCTGTTATACCAGGGCTGTTTCTTTGTCTAAGGTGATAACAAGAAAAGACACTTGTAACTTAGAATAATTCATACTGTCTTTCATCACAGAATATCCAAATGCTTGCATATTTTTGGTAATTTGAAAAGTTCACACTAAAATAATTACAAATTGTTAAAAACTCAATAGTGATTAGACATATTTTCCAATTCTTATTTTAAAGGAAAAACAGCCCAATTTTATAAGAATAATATAAGAAGCTTCTTTCAATTCTCGAAATTAAATGAAGATAGAATCCATTATGACATTCTAAAACTTAGGATTTTGAGAATTTTAATTTTTAGTAATTGTTAGAAAACAATTACCAAGAGAAAACTAATTACTTTTTCATCTCCTTATATTGCAGCCCTATACCTTTTGAATAAGAGGAACAGCACTTGACTGTACAGAATAGGTACTTAATATTATTAGGTTAAGGGGCCATTAATATGTACTAAGTTTGACATATACATTAGAATAGAATAAATCATACATATATATATATATTGATAGCAACAACAAATCTGAAATACATTGGCATAAAAATCATATAAAGAACAAAAGTCTATGATCCTAAATATATAATACCAACTCCATGCTAACTAAAAGGTATGCCAATTCTTCCACAAATGGTTATTACCTACTTTGCTTGGTTATCACCTATTACGCTTGAGGCACATTAACAGATGAAGAAATAAGAAATATAATGAGACCCTGAGATGACACAAGTTAACAATAATCATACCACAACTGAAAATGTATTAAGATGCATTAAGAAATATTAAGTTGCTTCTTAATTAACAAATAATATTTCAGTTACTACCTAAATATTCATTGAATTAATTAAAAAGTAACTTAATAGTAGTAACACAGATAAAACATTTATCTAAAGTAAACTCCTTCTAAGAGTAGACAATAAGAATTATATTTTAAAGAAGTGCTTGGATCACAAGAAAAAGAGTCAAATTCCAAAGAGATAAACAGCCAAACAGTAAACTGCACTCAGAGAGGTGACAGTAAACAAGATATAACAGAGTAGAAAGAGAAAGAAGGAAATTCTTGAATTAAATTGAAGGACAAGCAGATTCAACTGCAAAAAATAGAGAGAGAGGAAGAAGGAGAGGATAATCTAATTTGGGGACAAATACCTACAAAAGAACAAGTACTAGAATTGGAGAATAAAAAGAGAATTTGTAAATTGAAAGATAAATCTGAAAGAATTAACCAAAATGAATGTATCTGAAGAGTTGATGCTGACAATTTTCCAAAACTGAAAACATACATTGACAGAGACATAGAAATTATTTCTGTCAAGAAGGATAATTAAAAAGAAATCCACAATGAGCTAGCTACCCTAAAGAAAAACTGTTTTTGTCCAAAACAGGTAGATTTTAAAATCAAAGAGAAAAGATACCTCATCCAACAGAAACACTTAAAAAAGGCAAAAAACTTCTCAAAAGCAAAGAGAGAAGCTAGAACAGAGTAAATTTTGGTTATTCTTAAAAAGTTAAAATAACCCCAATCTAAAATTCAGATCCCAAAAAACTATCCTGAAGTAACATGAGCAAAATATTTTTTCATGTGAATGAAAACAAAGATTATCACCAATAAGCCATTTCTTTAAAATTACTGATACCATGTACTTGAAAAGTTCAATAATACAAACTAGAAGGTCTGAGACACAAAATCAGAAACACAATGAAACTAGTAACCGAGTAAGTAATTTTAAAATATTGTTTGTACATACATTAATTTATAGTATCTAATTTATGGGGTTTAAGAATAAGACCAAATAAATATACCAAAAAAGAGCATATAGGTCAGAGAGGACGCAAATATTTTTACTTGAAAAGTCTACCAAACATAAGGAAGATATAACATCAGTCTTTTACAAACTCTCAGAAAACACTTCCCAATTTGTCTCATGAGGCCAGAATAACCATAATACCCAAACCCAAACAAGGACATTCGGGGAACAGAAGGAAAGGAGGGGAACAAGCACCCATGACAAAATAATAACAAATCAATCCCAACAACATGTAAAAAGAATAGCTCATCGAGACCAAATGGAGTTTAGTCCAAGAACACAGGGTGGTTTTCATACTGGAAAAAATCAGTCAATGCAATTCATCAAGTGGGCAGAATAAAGAATAACCATATAATAATTTCAAAAGATGCAGAAAAAGCATCTGACAAAATTCAACACATTTCTCACCTAATGGATTAGCAAACATTTAAAAGCATAACTTATTCTGTCAGATATAGGCTCTGAGAAAGACACTAGGAAAACGGGCACATTCATATATTGCTGGTGAAAATGAAAACTGGTACAATCCTTTGGGGAAGGAAGATGATTTAGCAATATGAATCTGTCTGTCCTTCCATCCATCTACAGCTTTGACCCAGCAATCCCAAGTCTAGGAATCTACACTGAAGATACACTTCCAACAATATAAAAATACACATGCACAAGTTAATCACTGCAGCACTACTTGTAATTTCAAAATAATATAAACTGTCTTTAAGAAACAAACTGATTAAGTAATCTTATGCACCTATAAAAAATGAGAAAGATTTCTATGTACCTCTATGGATTTGTTTTCATGATAAATTATTAAATTTAAAAAAGCAAAATGCAGAAGAGAACCACCGAGAAAGGCACCCTTTGCAAAAGAAAGGAGAAATAAGAGAATATATAGGTGTATCATGAAAATCTGACTAATAAAATTGGTTACCTATAGGGGGTAAGAAACAAGGTAGTGGGAAAAGATAAAGGGTATGGGAAGTAGTAGAAGGGCAGAAGGGGTGGTATTTATTGAGTATGACTTTTTGTATAGCTCTGATCTTTAGAATCAGGTTAATATTTCATATATTTTTTTAAAAGTTTGTATGTAATAAAGATGCAGGTGGTTGCTGGAACACAACCAGAAACAAATGAACTTAACTGTATTTCAGAGAAATATTGCAGTTAATATTCATGGAAAATTAACAAATCCAAGTAACCTTCAAACACACTATTACTTACTATATATTCTCTCAGACTAAAGATAAAAAGAAATTTAACTAAATATCCAACACACTAGTTAGTAGATTTGTTTTCTTATTAATTTCTATATTGGTTTCTTCTTAATTTTTATAGTAAGTCTATGACAATAAGTAAATTGTATTTTGATAATGAAAGGTGGGCTTCTGTCAGAAAAGGAACTACAGATACAGAAAGGGTTAAAGCCACAACATGGGAATTATCTTATGGCACAGCAGGTTAAGGATCCAGCGTTGTCAGTGCAGTGGCTTGGGTCGCTGCTGCGGGGAAGGTTCAGTTTCTGGCCTAGGAACTTCCATATGCCATGAGCATGGCCAAAAAAAAAAAAAAAAAAAAAAAAAAGCTACAATGTAAAAACCATATAAAAGAATGAAGTAATGCCATTTGCAGCAATGTGAATAGATTTAGAGATTATCATGTTAAGTGAAGTATGCCAAACAGAGAAAGACAAATATCACGGGATAACATTTACATGTGGAATTTAAAATATGACACAAATAAACTTATTTACAAGACAGAAACAGATTCACAGAATTAGAAAACAAATTATGGTTACCAAAGGGATAGAAGGGCAGAAGAGAGATAAATTAGGAGTACTGGATTAACGCATACAAACTACTATGCATAAAATAGGCAAACAACTAGGACCTACTACATACCAGAGGGAACTATACTCAATATCTTATAATAACTTACATATACATTCTGAAAAAGAATATATAAGTGAATCACTTTGCTACACCTGAAACACTTAACACTGTAAATTATACTTAATTTTTAAGAAACTTAATAATAAACATGGAAGAAATGTAACAGTTTGCATCCCCCAAACCCATCCATCCCACTCCCTCCCCTCCTCACCCCTGAAACCCCAAGCCTGCTCTTCTTGGCCATGATCTGTTTCTGTTTTCTGTTTACCTGTTTGTTATTTTTAGACAGGATCATCTGTTTCATATTTTAGATTCCACAAATAAGTGATATCATACGGTATTTGTCTTTTTCTTTCTGGCTTACTTCACTTGGTATGAGAATCTCTAGATCCTGCAAATGGCATTGATCTTCTTTTTTATGGCTGAGTAATATTCCATTGTATATATGCACCACATCTTCTTAATCCACTCATCTGTCAACAGACATTTAGGTTGTTTCCATGTCTTGGCTATTGTGAATAGTGCTGCAATGAACATGCGGGTGCATGTGTCTTTTTTAAGGAATGTTTTTATATGCCCAGAAATGGAATTGCTGAATCATATGGTAGCTCTATATTTAGTTTCGTGAGGTACCTCCATACTGTTTTCCATAGTGGTTGTACCAATTTACATGCCCACTAACAGCGGAGGAGGGTACCTTTTTCTCCACACCTTCTCCAGCATTTGTTATTTGTTGACTTGTTAATGATGTCCATTCTGACTGGTGTGAGGTGAGTCAGAACTGTAGTTTTGATTTGCATTTCTCTAATAATTAGTGATATTGAGCATTTTTTCATACGCCTATTGGCTCCATATGTCTTCTTTGGAGAAATGTCTATTTAGGTCTTCTGCCCGTTTTTCCACTGATTTGTTTGGGTTTTTGTTGTTGTTGTTGAGTTACATGAGTTGTTTGTATATTTTTGAGATTAGGCCCTTGTCTGTTGCATGATTGGCAAAGATATTCTCCCATTCTGTGGGTTTTCTTTTTGTTTTTTTTGATGGTTTCCTTTGCTATGCAAAAGCTTTTGATTTTGATTAGGTCCCACTGGTTTATTTGTGCCTTTGTTGTCATTATTCTAGGAGGTGGATCAAACAAGATGTTGCTGTGATTTATGTCAAAGAGCATTGTGCCTTTGTTTTCCTCTAGGAGTTTCATAGCTCTGGCCTTATATTTAGGTCTTTAATTCATTTTGAGTTTATTTTTGTATATGGTATTTGATAGTGTTCTACTTTCATTCTTTTACATGTAGCTTTCCAGTTTTCCTAGTACCATTTATTCAAGAGGCTATCTTTCTTCCACTGTATGTTCTGTTCTACTTCGTCAAAGATTAGTTGTCCATAGGTACTTGGGTTTATATCTGGGCTTTCTATCCTGTTTCATTGGTCTATATTTCTGTTTTTGTGCCAGCACCATATTGTTTTGGTGACTGTAGCTTTGTAGTATTGTCTAAAGTCAGGAAACTTGATTCCAATTAAATCTTATATAGGCTTGTTTTTATTTCTCTCAACGTTAATCATCTTGTGTTTTTCCTATTTTCCTGAGTTCAATACCTAGTTCACTTATTTTTATTCTTATCTAAAAATGAATCCATTTAATGATATAAATTTTAGGATAATTCTGACCAAAATTTCATAAATTTTGCTACATAATATTTTTTCCAGCATTATTTTTTGAATTGTTCATAGCAACATCTAAATCTACACTTTGACAAAAGGAATTCAGGGTCTTTAGTTTACTCTGTGTCTGTCTTAGTTATTTATTCAAGGTCCTTTTTCAGAGAATGGTACAATTTATCCAGTTTTTGAATCAATCTATTTTTCTAAATACTCCAAGATTACTATTAATAATGTATATCCTTTGATGCAAACTATGAAGTGAAAGAAGTACCTATTAAATCAAGTTTAACTCATCTCACCCAAAGAAAAATCCAATGTCTTATAATACCTAAGATAGCCATATACCAAAGAGGCCTCATTTATATTTTTCTCCCCCTTGTTCATTCCTCTCCAGCTATAATGGATTTCTTGACTATGTCACCTATGCTTCTACCCCAGGGTTTACATACTTGTTATCACTCAGTCAAGATCTTCCCAGAGATATTCACAGAGTTTGCTCCCTTACCTTCTCTTGTTTAAAGGTAATCTATTTTTATTACTATCAGTATTCCTCCAACTTGACTGAAAATTTGGTTACAGCAGTTTTTGTATGTTTTACTTTTGTTCACTAAAATAGTGTCTAGTAAGCAGGAGTTACTAAAAAACAAAAAACAAAACCGTTGGTCGAGTAAATTAATATTTAAAAGCACAGGCCCTGAAACCATGCCTAGGTTAAAATCTCTGCTCCCTCCTCTAGCTATATTACCTTGAGCAACCTCCTTAACTCTTCTGTGCCCCAGTTACCTTCTCGATAAAAGAGAAAATAGTAATAGTACTTATCTCATAGGAAAGTTCTAAGAATTAAAGCAGTTAATACATGTAAAATACTTAAGCAATGTCTATGAATAGTAAATGGAAGATGTTACCTAACTACTAATATTAATATTTTAATTACTTCTTGAGCTATACAGTTAGCCCTCTATATCCTCAGGTTCTGAATCTACAGATTCAACTAAATGCAGGCAGAAAATATTCCAAAAAAAGAGAAATTCCACAAAGTTTCAAAGAGCAAAACAAATTTGCAGCTGCAATGGCAACTATTTACACAGTTTCACATTGTATTTTAAAACTTTTTAATAGCATTACATTATATTAGGTATTATAAGTAACCTAGAGATGATAAGATATACAGGAGGATGTGCTGCATACGTTACTTACAAGTTTACATCAATTCATATAAGAGACTTGAGCATCCTTGGATTCTGGTATCTGTCAGGGTCTTGGAACCAATCCCCCATGGATACTGAGGGACGACTATACTTTAAAATCTTTTACCATGTTTAAGTTTTAATCAATTTTAAAAAATTTCTAATAGTTTTTGCTTTATAAAAATACAAATGCTTTATATTATGCCACACAAATTACTACTGCTTTGGGGGATTACATCTTTTCTTATGTGAAAAACTGTATCTATCCTCTGTGCTTTCTTACTTGAGTTCTATTTTGGTCTGTACTTATCTTCCCTTTATTATTCCTTTGTTTCTGCTATATTCCTTACCATTCCTACATTTGCCAGGCTTATCCTCAACTACTCTGTTTCCAATTCATTTCGTGTCAATTTGTTTTATATTTTTCTCTTCTAAAGAGTATAGCTAGAAATGAAGGGTAGGGACTTTGGCACAAGAGTCATAGCAGTTCTATCCCAAGAACACTAGCAGGTTTTCCTGCTCAACAACTTCCCTGTCCCCCCAACGGATGTTAAGGCTGGAGTCTCCTGGGAGTGTGCTTCACCCAAAAGCACACTTTTAATCTGCATACAGTGACCCACATGGTAGGCAGCCTTCCTAAATATTCTTTTTATCTTCTATGAATTACTTCTCAGTTTAGAGTGTAAGGATAGCAATACGTCAATGGGATTTCTTGTGGAAGAGGTGGGAGAGAGATTATCACATTGGCTTAGTGTACCACCTCAAACCAGAACTCTGCTTTATATATGAAAACAGTAGGTGCTGACCTAAAAACAAAACAAAGAGAAAAATACCACTATCCAAACTGCTTTTCTTTTTCACCCAGATTCAATTTTTATTGTTCCTAGCTCATGTAATTTGCTAGAAATTCCAAATCAATGTTTTATAGATGGCAACAGTAGAAAATTTTCTCTTTTTCCTCTATGCAGAGGTTGTCAATGCCTAGCAGCCAAAGACCATTAGGAACACACTTGTAGCTGAATAGGTTTTATCACTGCTCATTGCAACAAAGAACACAGCACACTTTGGGTTAAGGTAAGAGTATGTTACAAACTACTTATAAGATATAGGCTCATGTTAAGTGATTTGGGGGAGGGTTCAAGGAAATAAGGATTTGCTCTGGATTAGATTCAGTCAAGAAGTGGGGATAACTCTGTGACTGAGTATCTTAATAAATATTACATAGACAAACAGAAACCCGCAGTAAGACTAAAGCTGTAATTAGTAAAGATGCAGCAACTGCTCCTATCAGCCAGGACAGAGGTGTGTTTGCTCTTTTTTTGTGGCTTGCACAGCAATTCTTTTTGTATGTGCTTAAATAAGTTTATAAATTGATCTTGTTTTTTGTTTCATTTCATCACAGTCCCAGAGTGCTGTGTCTAAATTTGATACTCTGTGAGATTATGTTTAAAAGGAGAATATTTAGGCCCAGCTGTGATTGCCTAGGCTGTTTCCAGATACAAGTTCTTAAGGCTGTTTCAATTTAATTCTTAAAAATTTCTCCTGATACATCCTTTATACCTTATAAAAACATCTAGGTCTGATGTGTTCATGGCTGTTCAGAAATAGATACAAACCAATCCATAAACTTACTATAAAAAAGAACAGACCAAATCCAAGTACGCAATTGAAGATAACAAAGGATATACAGAGTAATTACACAAACTAACCATAAAAGTAAAAGAGGTAGTCATCTAAGTAGTGAGAGAAGAAAAATATAAACAAAAGCTGTATGATCCAAAAGAATTTTCCTTCCATTTTGATAAAGATAACTGCACTAACACATAAAGTGAATATACAAATGAACATGCATTAAAAATGCCATTTTTCTCATTTTAAGGAAAAAAGGATACAATAAAGGATAATGTAAGGACAATTTGTAAAATCTGAATAAGACATAGGGAGTAAAAATAGCATATCAATGTTAACTTCTTGAATTTTAAAATTATATTGTGATTACATAGGACAATATCCTTGTTTTTTAAGGAGATATACACTGAAGTATTTAGAGATAAAGAAATATTATTCTGTGCTTTAAACAATCCAAAGAAAAAAAATTTTATGTGTATGTATGTAAAAGAGAGACAGAATGAAAGAATTCCCTGAGCTAAGGATCAAGCACTGTCACTGCAGTAGTTGCAGGTTCAATCCCTGGCCCAGGGACCTCCACGTGCTGATAAAATAAATGTGGTCAAAATGCTAAGATCTGGATAATCTGCATATAGAATACAAAGGAATTATTTTTAGCATTCTTATGACTTTTCTCTAAATATGAAGTCATTTCAATATAAAAAGTTAAAAGGCCTCAAAATTAGATGTGACAAATATGAGCATCCCCAAGTCAGAGATGAAGAGCGTAAAAATTAAAATAATCATACAATTAATTAAAGGTGAAGTCAGGGTCTATTCTACTCAAATCTGTAATTTCCTTTCCATAGAAAAACTTCATGTTTCAAAATGATGATGGGTAATTCATTGATAAATTACAACTTTCCTATCTCTGAGAGAAACAATGCCCTAATTATTCATAATTCCCTCTTATAGTATTTCCTTCCCTCTCAAGGTCTGGGATGTTACCAGTATATTAAAAAAAAATTTTTTTAACTCATCAGTGATAAGCAAATATATAGCTAATTATTAAAGTCCTAATCAATACCCTAGCATTTGAAACAGCTGTCTTTATGACAGGACATTCCAGTAAACTCTCTGTGACTTTACAACTAGGGTGATTATTTTTGTGGTACCACTACTGTTAGATATATCTCTTACCTGAGAACTGCCACTGAAACCTGGAGGTTGGATGTATTCTGTGGAATCAATAATACTACTGCAAAATGAAGAAAGAAAAATGTGATTTCAGTTTATATAATCCCTTAGCAACAGTAAATCTAAAATATATCACATGTAAATTCCATATTTCTATTCCTAAGCAAATATTACCAATAATTTAATTAGATATCAAATAAATACATATCACATAAGCAAAAAAAAGTCAATGAATATTTACACCACCTTAAACATACCCACCTTGAAAGACTGTCAATAGGGAAAAATCACTAATCAGGTATATACACAGAAGTACTGCCACAGTTTCATTTTCATATCAGCTATTTGAACTCTATTTAAGGAAAAGAGGACTTAAGAGTATTGGAAGAAGAGCACAAGCATTCAAACAAAAGCTATGGAACACTGCAGCTATGTGCCCTTGGACAAATAAATACCCTACAAATCGCTCAGTTTCCTTATCTGCAGTGACCAGAGGGAAACTAGCTATCTCCAGCTGTACCTAGAGTCTCCCCAAGCTCCAAAATGTTATGATATAATCATCTCATATGAAAGAAAACTATCAAAAGAATGAATAAATGGTAAAATACCAATAACCTTTCTTTCGTAACCCCATACCTATGTTCTAATTTCCTCTGCCCTAGTCAAACATAATCTGTTTTCTCCATTGGTTCTTTCTATTTGGTTATATTCTCTGGGCATTCTCCTACCTACTCCTACAAAAACCTCTAGAAGCCCAGACTATTAGTTCTAACTATATTATTCTAATACCCTTCCCATTAGTTCTAACCATATCTGCCTTATCACCTCACTCCTAGCTCCTTCCTATCTTTAAATAAATTAGCCTATAAAGACTATTAACATCTGAAAATGGCATAACATTTGAATCAACCATGACAGATCAACAGTTACATGCATTTTTTAAAAATTCTTCACTATTTCTACTATAAAAATGTTTATATTCTTGTTTATCCTAATGAAATGTGAGCAATTGAGGGTACTAATTTCAATGGTTCTCTTTACACAAACACACAAAATCATTTTTTTAGTATTCAAAGGATCATAAAGGTTATAAAATGAGATGCACTCTTAAAAGTACAGAGTGGGTTTTAATTTCACCTGTTAGCAGCCAAATGACTCTGGGCAAATTATTGATCTTATTTGGCTTCCAGCTTCACCATCTATTAAATGAATAAGATACTTCAAAGAGTATGAGATTTAATTTAGTTCATTAATTATTCCCATTTCTCAAGTGAGGAAACTCTGCCACTGAGAGATTATGTATTTGGCCAAACTTAACAAGTCAGCAGCAGATTTAGAATTCAAACCCATGGTCTAGTTCCAGAGTTTACAGTGAACCACCATGCTACACACCCTAGGCACATCATACTCTATAATTGAAGAGTGAAGAAATCCAAGATTAGCCCAACCCACTTAAAAGACATAATTTAAGGAGAAAAGTGAAAAAACCAGCAAGTTATAAATATGGGCTATTAATTATTTCAAATAAATGTCAAATAAATAAAATAAATCATTTCAAATAAATTATAAAAATAAAGACAACCAAAAAATGGCAAGGGCAGGTAGTAACTAAAACTGAATTAGGAATAATACACTTTACTCACAATGGGGAAAAAAAGATGATAAAAGAATTCCTAATGTTCTGGATGATGACAATGAGGAGCTTGGTTAAAAATATATGAAAACTATACAGCTATTAATTCAAGTTAGAAAGGAAATTCAATTATGCTAGTAGATGTCACAAAACTACTCAAATTATTTTCTTCCAAAAGCAAAGATACACTTTGTAATTAGAAGACAAGACTGTTAATTTCATATATAAACTATACCTATAATGAATAAGAAGCTAAGGGATAACAGTGGCTCACTCTTTTTTTTTTTTTTTTTTAGGGCCCCACATGCGGCATATGGAAGATTTCACACTAGGGGGTCGAATTAGAGCTGCAGCTGCCGGCTTTTGCCACAGCCAAGCAACACGGGATCTGAGCCAAGTCCACGACCTACACCACAGCTCACAGCAACATTGGATCCTTAACTTACTGAGCAGAGCTAGGGATTGAACCGACATCCCATGGATACTAGTCAGATTTGTTAGCACTGAGCGCACAACAGGAATTCCAACAGTGGTTCACTCTTGATAAAAATAAGTTAACTAGTTTTAGAATGGACTTTTACTTGAAGAAAAATAAATTCACATTTAAATTACCATTACATACAAAATTAACTAATTAAAGAGATTTTTAATATGTGAGCAAAATAAAGTGTGTTCAGACAATTTAAGACTGATCATAAAGAAAATAAAACTATGGGAGTCTACATTGTGGCTCAGTGGTAACAAACTCGACTAGTATCCAAGAGAGAACATCCTGGGAACTTCCATATCCTGCAATTGTGGCCCTAAAAGGCAAAAAAAAAAAAAAAGAAACTAAAAAAGAAAACTATGAAGTTTTTAAATAAATAACGGAACAGAATGAACAACAACAACAAAACCTATGTACACACATGAAACCGCTGTCACTGATTTGTTTTTGTATTAGTATAAACTGGGCATCTACCCAGAGAAAACCATAATTTGAAAAGACAGATGCAACCCAATGTTACTGCAGCACTATATATACAATAGCCAAGACATGGAAGTAACCTAAATGTCCACTAGCAGAGGAATGGGATAAAGAAGATGTGGTACATATATATACAATGGAATACTACTCAGCCATAAAAAGAATGAGATAATGTCATTTAGAGCAACATGGATGGACCTACAGATTATCATACTAAGTGAAGTCAGTCAGACAGTGAAAGCCAAACATCATATGGTATCACTTACATGTGGAATCTAAGAAAAATATACAAATGAACTTACTTGCAGAACAGAAACAGCTTCACAGATTTTGAAAAATGAATTTATGGTTGCCAAAGGGAATGGGTGGCAGGGAGGGATGGAATAAGGGTTTGGGACTGGCATATGCACACTGCAGTATATGAAATGACTGGCAAACGGGACCTACTGTATAGCATAGGAAACTCTATCCAATAGTCTGTGATAATCTAGATGGGAAAAAATCTGCAAGAAAATGAATGTGCGCATATGTATAACTGAACTGCCTGCTGTACAGCAAAAATTACCACAACATTGTAAGTCAACTACACTTCAAAAAGCTTTAAAAGGAGTTCCCATCGTGGCTCAGCAGAAATGAATCTGACTGGCATACATGAGGACGCATGTTTGATCCCGGGCCTCGCTCAGTGGGTTAAGGATCCAGCATTGCCGTGAGCTGTGGTGTAGGTCACAGCTGCAGCTTGTGGCCAGCAGCTACAGCTCCGATTCAACTCTTAGCCTGGGAACCTCCATATGCTGCAGGTGCAGTCCTAAAAGGACAAAAAAAAAAAAAAGAGAGAGAGAGAGAGAGACAATGAAACTTTAAAAAATGAAAAAGAAAATATGAGTTATAGCCAAAACTTTCTTCCCAGCATTTTACATAAAATTCCTAAACTGGTTTCTCAAAATGACACATACTGAGCAACGTGTAACCTGAAAACAATGTGGCTTATAAATTTGAGTGTTAATTAAAACCAAGTATGATTTTAACTTTTTTAAACAGTAAAGTTTGTGACTATTTTATTCCTTTTCTACCAAGGCAGTAATCTCTAGTAAGGATGATTGCTTTAGAAATACTGATTACACCACTAACTGGGTGATGTCAGGCAAAACTGCTTCGTCTCTATGACTCATATTCGTCATTTGTAAAACAAAACTTACAGCACAGCATTTATTCTAAGGACTATTTGAGAATAATATGCGCAAATCACAAAAACTACCTAATACGCATATACTCTTACTCTGACAGCTGCAACTTTTGCAAATACAGTTCTCTAAGATAAAAATAATTTCCTGATTTTGATGCAAAATTCAATTGAAAATAGACATGAAATCTTTTCTTACACAATGTCTTGGTCTCATTAAAAGGTCACAAACTGTGTCTGTGACCTACACAACAGCTCACAGCAATGCCAGATCCTTAACCCACTGAGCAGGGCCAGGGATGGAACCCGTATCTCATGGATACTAGTCAGGTTCATTGCCACTGAGCCACAATGGGAACTCTTCAACAAGACATCTACAACCAATTTTACAGAACAGATTTTGTAAAATTAAACACTGGTGATTACAATGGCCTTTTCAGCAATATAGAGTTTGGCTTCTTAAAATATTGAGCTGAAAAAAGATGAAATAAAACTTCAATTCCTAGAACCCAAAATTATGAAAATCAAGTATTTTCTGCAACTTCTTTGAAGGTAAAACCTGACCTGAACAGATTTGGTATCATTTATCTTATTGTTTACATTCATGTTTCAATGCTAAAATATGAATGTGCTTGATTATGTGGAGCTGCCTTCTACTCTTCCATCAGTATACATAACACACAGCACATGTACTGTATTAACTTTCTAAAATTGTACAATACAGGGTATGGAGGACAGAAATAATACCATATACTGAAACACATTTGATTCCAGAGGTTTCCAAAAAAGTTATGAAAACCTATATATCATACAAGCTTGGATTCACTTGAGGAATGCAAGGGTAGTTCAATAACAAAAGTACTGGGTTCCAGAATTTCACTGGTGGCTCAGCAGGTTAAGGATCTGGCATTGTCACTGCTCTGGCTTCAGTCACAGCTGTGATGGGTTTGATCCCTGGCCCAAGAACCTCCACATGCCATGGGTGTCCCCACCCCTTCCCCAAAATAAAGGGCTCCAGAGTACATACCTATAATCTTTAGGAAAAAGACAGAGATTCAATTCATTATTCAAAGAATGAAAGTTATCAGAGTATTCCAGATCTCCAGGAAGAACTTGCCCCAACACCCTTCTGCCTCCTTTTAATTGTAGATGGTTAGAAAGGGTTGTAATTATACAGTACACAGGAGGACTGTGTGAACCTAATATTTATGCCCATAATTCCACAGTATTACTAAAGTTGGAAAAAAAAAAAAAAGCAAAAGGGCAATTCATTTCAATGTTTTCTTTGTAAGAAGAGTTTCCTCAGGGAGAAACTTATATTGGCAGATATAAAAAGCAAACATCTGAAAGATGGAAGAGTCTGAATCTGCTGCTTTACTGCTTTTAAAAGTAAAGAACTTGCTTAGTAGATTTCAAAAAACAGAGAATAAGCTCAAAAGAATAAGACTGACAGACTGATCCACCTCTAATAAGGCCAGTCAAAGTCTCAGTTCATTAGGCTAAGTGCTGTTTACGTTACAGAACGATCTACAACTCTACTGAGTAGAGTAAGAGAAATAGAAATCTTCGTACTATCTTCCCCAAAGATGAAATAAATTTAAGATAGATATACAACTTTAGTGTTGAACATCAGAGTTTACTTCTATGAAAAAGTAAGCATATCAGATTATTAAAAATGTCAGTAATAGACATATCCACTACCTACTAAACAAGTATCTATGCATATTTAAAGTATGATCTGCTAGGCCTACATTTGAATCTCTGGGACCCATCTCACACCTACTGATGAGATTTGGGGGTAGGGTTCAAATATCTACATGTCAAATAAGAGTCTTGGTAGATTCCATGAGACCTATTCATACCCCAGATTTCACATTAGAATGGACTGTTAATACCTTCACCAAGCAGTGATAATCAGTTTATAACAAGAACCCAAAGATTTTTTAAATCCTGAAACACCAACACATCAAATATAATTACTAAAGTTTGATTATTTTAATTACTGGAATCAAAAAGTCTAAATACACCATACTTTAAGCAGATTAATTTGCCATCATAACTTATTTTCCATCCTATATAAAACTATGAGAGCAGAGTTCTAGGGTCTGTCATATTCACAACTATATCTCCAGTACCTAAAACTGTGTTTTATACATGTTTGATACACCTCCAAAAATTGATGACTGAGTATTTCTCTTCAAATATTCTAAATAAAGGAAACTGCATTATTTCAAAAAAACTTTTTCATAACTTGCTACATTTCTATTACCTGTCAATTTAATGAGAAACTACAGATGTGTAAAGAGTACCCTTTACGTTGTTGCCAAGGAAATGTGTTTATTACTGTTTTGTTTCTTTGTTCAAGTTGAAAATTCCATAAGCTTCTTCAATGTCCTCCACTGCCTATGGCATCAAATTCAACTCCTCTGCATGGTATAGGGTCAGAGTTAAGGCAAGTAATCCTTGGTATACTGGCTACAGTGAATACAAGTGTTGCACAGCAGATCTGTTTGTAATCATCTAACCTTGGAGATACGGAAAACAGTGTCAGGCTGTGTACAGAGAATTTCCTAAATTATTACAATTCCCCTCCTGGACAAAGGGAAATAAATGTTATATTAAAAACTCTTTAGAGGAGTTCCTGTTGTGGAACCCAACTAGTATCTATGAGGACGTAGGTTCAATTCCTAGCCTTGCTCAGTGGATTAAGGATCTGGCATTTCCATGAGCTGCGGCTCGGATCCCACATTCTGTGGCTGTGGTATAAGCCGGCAGCTGCAGCTCAGATTCATCCCCTAGCCTGGGAACTTCCATATGCCTAAAGGAAAAAAAAAAAGAACAAACAAACCAAAAAAACCCAAAACCTCTTTAGGTTTATTCAGAAGATTTGTTTAAAATATATAATAAATTAGGAATAAATTTGTAAGGATTAGAGTTAGACTTGACCATAAAAACATTTTAATTCCTCCATTTTAAAAGAAAAGTTATCTTACCAAGTGAAATAAAGCAGTTAAACCAATAATAATTGCCAAAAACTACCATAAATGTAAGAATTAATATGTAAGAAGAGGCTATTAACACTGCTCTGGTTACAGGTTATAATCCAGCCAAAGACCCAACATGCAAGAAATACAGCAGATGAATCCCTTTTCATCCACTATACCAAACAGCCAACCCTAACCACCACCCTCTCCCCACCACACCTATGTCTTTTTAATGACTTGGCGCATGGGGATGGGGTGGAGGGTCGCTCAGATAAATATAACTGTGGAGAACTGTGTGGCTGAGTTAAAAAGTAATTTCTTAACCTAGTCCGGAAGTCATTATACAGTATCAAATTCCTTGAATTGAATTTCATTAGTTTACTCATTCAAATTATAAAATATACAAATTCACAAGGTACTGATTTATCTCTCTTGCTCCCTCCCTCCCTCTCTCTCTCTCTCTATATATATATACACACACACACACATATTCTTTTTTAAATTTTATTGGAGTATAGTTGAGTTACCGTGTTGTTATATACATTCATAGTAACAGTTAAATAATCCCAGCATCCATAAAATGACCCCTTGCTTTTCCCTTCTGTGATACCTACATTTTGCTTCATCTGGACCTTTGTCAAAAATGATAGAAACACAAATGAAAGGTTAAGTTTCAAAAATATTTGACAGAGTAGTTAAATAAAAACAAAAGTGTCTTATATAGCAAGTCTGTTACTGGTAAAAGCATTTTAAAGATTAGAGATTCTAGACTAATTTTACTTACTATTTGTATTTATATTGCATTTATTTACTACTCTATCACAGGAGAGCATGAGTTACTCTGCAAATTTAACTCCATAATTATATGGATCATATAAAAGCATATTCATCCCCAAGCAGATAAAGAAGTTTCAACTAATATGCTGTATTTAAACCGAGTTCTTGGAAGTTCTAAAAATACAGAGGTGAGAGCCTAATAACTGACGATTCTGAAATACTTGCTTGGTTTAAAGACAAAAACAAAAGAAATCTGAGATGATGATTTCTGAGACAGAAATCACATCAATGAGATGTATGTTAAAAATTACAGGCAAAGCTACTGGTAATAAATGGCTTTGAAGAAGATTAAAATCTAAATGTTAATTTTAGATTTTTTTGGTCTAAGAATGTTTTTAATCTAAACAAAATCAAGATCAAAAGTCAAGAAGATCTGACTAAAATGTTTCATTTTATTACATACACAAAGTTTGGGCTAAAAAAGTTAAAAATGCCTAGTATATTAATAATTCTCTAGAAGAATGGACCATGCTATGTATACGCTCATAATCATACTCTCAGACAAAACAAAAACAAAAATAATTCCATTTGGCAACAGGTAAAAGGTTGACTGTGCTTGCCTATCACTGTCCAGTTTACTCATGATTTGACACATACTGGTATGCAACAATGAAATATAAACTATAGTTAATCCTGTGAATTATGGAAAATTCCTTCCTCAGAATCTAAAGAATTAAAAAGGCCCTGAAAGCAGCAATCTTTGGGTTTGAACTAGTTCTAATATAGGAAATTTGCAATGGATTAAGACTTAAAAGTGGATTAAAAAATTTTTTTGCCTAATTTTATCAAGAAAATAATTACATACTGTCCCCTAAACCTATAACAATGAAGCCTGACAGGTTTTTTTTAAAAATTATATTAATTAGTTTACTTACTAAATATACTAAAGGTCATGCTTCAATCAAATTTTCACAAACTATGAAAATTAAATGATATTCTAGGTTAATTATACATTTATTCAAAAACCTATTTTAAGTTCTATTATATATAAATGCTCACATAAAAATGTAGGGGTATAAGAAAATCCCAATATTCACAGGATTATAGCACAGCAAGGGAAGTCTGCACAAACTAGTACACATACTATGAGCAGGACCAAATAAGCAGGAATCTTTCGTAATAAAAAAAAAAATGGTTAGTTTCATCTTCCCCTTTCCTCCTCCCCTTCATTTTTTTCTTGGGCACTGGTGTATCAAAAAAGAATAAAGAAAAGCTCATTCTGGTTGGATTGGGGGGTAGAGGGTGTGGCAGCGGGAGAGGGGAACTACTAAAGAGAGGAATCCAGGAGGAGACTTCTAAGCAAAAGGAACAATATAAGCAAATATACCCTAACATCTTGTTTGGGGAGTTAAATTCAATTCTAAAGCACAAAAACCATAAGCAGGGTACAGGTGGCTATGGAAGGTCATGCAAAAGAGTTAAATCTAAGCCAATTTACATGTAAGAGAGAGCCCTTGAAGGATTTTAAGCAGGAAAGTAACATGATCAGCTTGCTCACAATACACTGTAGGAGGGTAGTTAAAAGACATTGCTAGACTCCATGTGGTATACAGCGTCTAAACAAGGCAGCAGGAAGAGAATAGACAAGGTATGACAATTACAGTTAATCATGGTACATGGAAGACAAAATCCTGGAGGAGGTTGGGTACAACTGTATGTCTTTTTATTTTCATTAAATACATAAATCTAACCATAAACCAAAATCTATACAAGGGATTTAATGATCTTATTAAAAAGGTCCTCATTATAGGAAAACCATGAATTCACAAAAAATCTTTTTTTTTTTTTTTTAAAGTAAACCACTTAAAAGAGAGACCAAAATGCTACAGTGAGGAATAAAAACAAAAACTGTCTGGCATTTAAATAATGAAGCTAATAACTAGAGGGAAAAAATGATAACTCAACCTCAGGCTATTTCCTAAAAATAAAGCAAACTCAAATATTGATAGAATAAAGTAACATTCTTTCCATGTTTAATTTTATATCTTAATCTTAAGGGTCGTTTCTCAAGAGTATTTAAGGAGACATCATTTTTCCCAAGTGTCTTTCTCAAAGTCTGAGTGATAATCAAATTACCTGTTTTAAGAAAATACCAAAAGACTCTTTTGAAGAAAATACCATGTTTGCCTATCTTCTCATTTTGTTAACCAGTCTAACTGTGCCAGAATCTCATTTGACAAGGCTTTCCATAAGATTTTAGCAATTCTCCAACAAAGGTTTCATAGACTCCATGAAATACTATATCTTCTATGGGACAGGATACTTTATTTTACAATACTTTTTCACTTCTCTTCTCTTCCACCAATAAAATTCTAATCCACGCCACCATATCCTCTCCTCTGGACTCTTAAAATGTTACAAACTTTCCTCCTAGTTTCCAACGGCCAAGAATTGATAGGGACACTGAAAGTCTCCTATCTATCCTCTATGTAGGAACCCCAGTAAATATTTTAAAATCTAAATAGATCCTGCTCAAAACTCCACCATGGAAGTTCCCAGGCTAGGGGTCCAGTCGGAACTGCAGCTGCCAGCTTACACCAAAGACACAGCAATGCAGGATCCAAACCATTTCTGTGACCTACACCACAGCTCACAGCAATGCCAGATCCTTAACCTACTGAGCACGGCCAGGGATTAAACCCACATCCTCATGGACACTAGTCGGGTTCATAACCCACTGAGCCACAATGGAAACTCCTTCCCATGACTTTTTATTATATTTTCACTTTATTTCATTCATGTGTCAGCTCCCTGGTATTTCTACTGTCCTTGCTAAAGTACTACTGATATATTATGTACTAGAATTACTACATTATAAATTTGCTCACGTAGCATCTTCCCCAACCTTCACACACACAACACCCCAAAAGGGAAGCTCCATAAGGGAAGGGATCTTGCCAGCTGGATTTAACACTCAGAGCAGTATCTAGTGCATCAGAGGTATTCAATAAACAGAGCCAGTTAAATGAATATAATGCTATATTATCTATATGCTATTAAAAGCCATCAATGAGAGAGTGAACAAGGACCTGGACACAACAGATAGAAAGAAATGCTACTGTTAAACAGAGAGTGATATGACACTGAGAATTATCAGTTTGTAAGAGAAGAGTTAATGATACGACAACCTTTACTTGCCTGCATGCACACACATAATAAACATTCTATTGACAAAGACCCCCCTGTACATCAGGAAGTGAATGCTAAGCTTAAAGGTAATATCTCACAGACCGTGTCATTCCCAAGTGTTCAAAAGAAAAGAAAATATGCAGAAAACAAGCTGAATTACAAGGGTAAGGTGCCCCTGGAATCACCTAGAATTGGCAAGGATTCTCCATAAAACAGTTAATGAAAAATGTCAAACATTCTAGGGATTTTTGTTATCTAGACTATTCTTTGTGCCCCGTTCCCTATATATCACCTCAAATAACACAGAAAATAGGCTTCCTGAATTGATACATGTTCTGAAGGTTAGTATAATGTCTTGTACTGTCACTGGACTACCTGATAATCCATGTGTTATCCTGAAACTATCTGTCCAGAAAGTCCCCACTGGACCATCAGCCTAAATGGATCATCAAATTAAAAACAAGTAAAATTGCTCTTGCTATGAACATAACAAATTTGAATTCAAATTTTAGGTAGTAGGTATTTCATCAAATTGAATGTGAGAGTTACACAGGGACCACAGATATTCACTATATTTCACAAACACTTACTGAAGGAAGCCAGTCACCACTACTACTCTAAAACCTAAGGAAAGAGTGACCAGGAAGACCTATATAATTCCTGCTCTATAGAGCATGTAGAAGGGAAGGCTTAATTAAATTAATAATATGGAGTCAGAAGACATCAGGGATATCCTAGCCAACAGAACTATTTCATATCCTCATTTTAAATCTGGGGAAAGTGATCCGCAAGAAAATTCAACAGGTTAGTGGAAAAGTCAAAGGTTTTACTTTATCTAATTCTTCTCTACTTATTACCATTTCATGTTTTTAAGTTATAGATTTTTAATGTCATCTGATTTTAACTCACAAGATATTTAAAGCTGTCATTATTTTAAGTAATCCACCCAACTTTTAATCCAACTCTGAATTCATACTATTATAATATTCTACTCACTAACAGTTGCTGGCATGAAAATTCAAAGAATTAAGGAAACAGATGGGCCATCTGAATCTCATTTCTAGATCATGACCAAAAGTAATTTCTCAGGGGTTTTGTACATTACATGGAAAAGGCTCCCAAGGACTAGTACCATATGTGCACTTTGTAATATAAATCCTAAGCAATTACAAGTTTCAAGCTCTGTACCTGTGTGATGGAGAAGGAGCTTCAAATTGAGGCACTGTGCTATCCTCACTGACAGGAGAGTATAAGCCACTCATTTCCTGGAAGCACAATTATTACAATTATAGACACTTCAAACAGAAGATATATAAATCAAAAGGAGTTATGATACCATATTCCTTTCCAATCCCAGGTTTTATCAGTCCCTTTTTATCTCAACATCCAAATGTCTGTCTCAAGGCTTTCTCTCCATAGAATACAAAAGCAAGAATATCTGAAAGTTAAGAGACAAGCCTTTTCTATGGTACACATTCTTAACAAAGAACTCTTTCATAAATATTTTTCATCACTTATGAAGTCACTTAATATAGAAAAAGACAAATGTAAATATTTTAAGTGAGATGTACAGTACACTTTGTGAATAGTGAACTAGCTCATCATTAATCCAGGTGAGAACCTACTGATAAATATTAAGATAAATATGACAATATGGCAACTGGATCATTAGGTTCAACTCTCCAAAGTAGAGAAAAACAGAATGTCAGTTTCTGCTTTTAAATATTCTCTGCAAACATTACAAAAAATAATGCTCCTCTTGATGCAAATATTAGCTTTGTTGGTTAAACTCTAACCTCTGGTCATTAACTTAGAGGAAAAGGCCTTGTAATAAATTATTACTGCATAAATTATGACTGAATCATACCAACAGCCTGGCCTGCTTTGCTATATGCTACATTTAATCTATGGGAAAACAGTAAATTTTTAAATGCCACTGAAGATGCATAATCAGGTAGAATTATTTCTGGCTAATCCGAGCCTAGTTCAATCATACAGCCAAGCAAGGAACATCAATACAGTAGTAACAAATCAGGACTGCCACATGGGATACTGAACTTCCACAAAATATTAAACTCTATCATTTATACATGCAAATGAAAATTATAACATATGTGAATAAAGTATAACTCATACTAAATTTAAATATAGCTGAAGAAAATAACCTCAATCATAATAGCCTATAAGCCTCCCTAAGATCCTCTCATGGATTTCTAGAAGTAAACTATATTATACTATAAAGTCCTAGATTATTATTAATTTGTTCTCATCTCTTTTTTAAAATCATCTTATCACAATAGACATATGTAAGAACTTCCTGATTTAATAAAGAATGGAATCGTGACATATCATTTTGATGGCAATAATTGAGAGTTTTGTGGGAGTTGATTTAAGTTAACATGATGGCAAAGCAAGAAAACTGATTTTTTTTTCACTCTAAGAATAATGATGGCAATAAAACACTGTGAAACAAATTTAGAATACATTTTATCATAAAGAAAGTGTTTAGAATGCTTACTCTGCGAAAATGCACTCTCAATTAAAATTGAAGTAACATCTGTTACTTCCTATAAAATGGAGACCAAACTTATAAATTTCACACAATTTAAAGAAAAAGCAAAATTTCATGAAAATGAAAATTAGTAGAGATGTGAAAAATTGATAACATACTTCCACTCTTTTGATATCCTCTTCCAAAACACTTAGCTCCTTCTGGATCTGCTCCAGTTGCTGTAGATTAGAGAGAGAGGGAAAAAGAAAAGTCTAAACCAAGCCACACTGGCATCACTGCAATCATAAAACAACTTATATTTGTAAAATGATTTTTAGGAAACTGGGCAGTAATGGTAAATTGTAAGGGTGAAAAACTGCAGACAAAAGGCATTAAAAAGTAAATGCAGGAATCCCCTTGTGATGCAGAGGGTTATGGATCCCACAGTGTCACTGCAGCAGTTTGGGTTGCTGCTGTGCTGAGTGTTCAACTCCTGGCCTGGGAACTTCCACACACGATGGGCACAGCCAAAAGAAATAAAAGAGTAAAGGGAAAGACTTAATATTTAAGGAAACACAATGTTGTACTTCCTTTAATATGACAAGGATTGACTTTATAATAAAAATACTAAAGATGAACAACAATGACAATGTGACTTAATAAAAACAGAAGACATTCAAGTAACTTTCAAATTACCTCATTTAATTGTCAGCAATTAATGTTAGCATATCAGTTGCTAACTCCATTTGAAAAATAAAATTAGTCTCAGAGATTAAATTCTACCACCCAAATCCAATCACAACTTAACCTCCTAGGTATTTTTTAAAACATACTTAAGATAATGTTTTATCTTTGATATCTTACCTATTATACCATAACTTTTCTCCATGCCATTAAAGTGCAAATATTTTCATTAGTGCATCACATTCAATGATATATTTAACCAAGGTCCTCTCATCAGAGATTTAAATTGTTTGCAAACTGGGAGTTCCCTTGTAGCTCAGTGGTAATGAACCTGACTAGTATCCATGAGGATTTGGGTTCGATCCCTGGCCTTACTTGGTGGGTTAAGTATCCAGTGTTGCCGTGATCTGTGGTGTAAGACACAGATGTGGCTCAGATCCTTCATTGCTGTTGCCATGGCTGTGGTGTAGGCCGGCAGCTGCAGCTCCAATTCAGCCTGGCAACTTTCATATGCCACATGTGCAGCCATAAAACACACAGAAACACACACACACACAAAATTGGAAATTATCATAAATAATTCTGGAACATATGAATCTTCATTTCAAATTATACAAGCCTACATTTCAAATTTTATTGAAGTAATTAAAATGAAATTATTTGATCAAAAGAAATAGTTAGGAAATCTTCACTATATAAAATAAAACTGCTTCCCAGAAACACTATCGAATTTAAATTCCTATTACAATTATGTATAAGCAGCTGTCTTAGTTTAAGCCAAATATATTGAGCCAATTTTTAAAATGTAAAATAATAATAACAAATACTTATATAATACTTATTGCCAGATGTGAACCAGGAACATGAAGCAGAGAGAGGTTAAGTGACTTGCTCAAGATCATTCAGCAAGTATATGACAGAACTGGAGTTGAAATTAAGGCAGCCTTCTTGTTCCAGAATTCACACTGTTCACTACCATGCTATGCTGCTTCTTTTGACAGAACTGGAGTTGAAATCAAGGCAGCCTTATTGTTCCAGAATTCACACTGTTCACTACCATGCTATGCTGCTTCTTAAAAAGTGAACCTTATTGTTTAACTTACATTTATTTAATGACCAGTAGGGAAGCACCTTTTCTTCTGTGGCAATACATATATAGTGGATAATATATTAATTTATCAATCCTAAGCCCTGTGAGACACAGGATGTAGAAAACTCTAGCCCTTGCCCTCACGGAATTCAGTCTATGGGAAATGGCAAATAAGTAAACCAATAGTTGAAATATCACAGGAAGCATTATGATAATGGAGTATACAGAGAATTAAAAGAGTACCAACTGCTCCTAATCTAGATAGAAAACTTGGGGAGAAGAGAAAGGCAAATGGATAACTGAAATAGGATTTGAAATTAAATGAAATGCTGATCCTTGAAAGACTAACATAATTTTGTCAGGTAGAAAAAACAGTGAGAAAAGACAGAATAAGCAGGGTAAATAATAATACATACAAAGTCCTAAAAGCTATGAGAAAGGTAAATAATAAATCTGAAGTTACAACAATGAATGAAATCACCCCACGTCAATCAGTATAGTCAGAAGAGATAAGAATAAAAATCAGGTGCCACAGAAATAAAAGCAAAAATAAACCAATGGGACCTAATCAAACTGACAGGCTTTTGCACAACAAAAGAAACCAAAAAGAAAACAAAAAGACAACTTACAGAATGGGAGAAAATAGTTCCAAATGATGCAACTGACAAGGGCTTAATCTCTAAAATATACAAGCAACTTACACAACTCAACAGCAAAAAAGCCAAACAACCCCATGGGAAAATGGGCAAAAGATCTGAATAGACGTTTCTCCAAGGAAGATACACAGATGGTCAACAAGCACATGAAAAAATGCTCAACATCACTGTTTATTAGAGAAATGTACATCAAAACTACCTCACACGAGTCAGAATGGCCATCATTAATAAGTCCACAAATAACAAATGCTGGGGGTGGTGTGGAGAAAAGGGAACCCTCCTGCACTCTTGCTGGGAATGTAAGCTGGTGCAGCCATTATGGAGAAAGTATGGAGGTATCTTAGAAAACTATACATAGAACTACCATATGATCCAGCAATCTCACTTTTGAACATATATCCAGACAAAACTCTCCTTAAAAAGTCACATGCACCCGCATGTTCATTGCAGTACTATTCACAATAGCCAAGACATGGAAACAACCAAATGTCCATCGACAGATGATTGGATCAAGAAGATGTGGTATGTATACATAATGGAATACTACTTGGCCATAAAAAAGAACAAAATAATGCCATTTGCAGCAACACAAATGGAACTAGAGACTTTCATCCTGAGTGAAGTAAGTCAGAAAGACAAATACCATACACTATCACTTATATCTGGAATCTAATATACTGCACAAATGAACCTTTCCACAGAAAAGAAAATTATGGACTTGGAGAATAGGCTTGTGGTTGCCAAGGGGGAGGGGGTGGGAGTGGGATGGACTCGGAGCTTGGGGTTAATAGATGCAAACAACTACCTGTGGAATGGATTAGCAATGAGATCCTGCTCTGTAGCACCAAGAACTATCTCTAGTCACTTATGATGGAGCATGATATTAGGAGAAAAAAGAATGTATACATGTATGTATAACTGGGACACCATGCTAAACAGGAGAAAAAAAAATTGTATTGGGGAAATAAAAAAAAAAAATTTTTTTAAATTGAGTGCAGGGAACATCAAAGGAAGAAGAAGCAGGTCAGTGCTCACTTTTTTTTTTTTTTTTTTTTTTTTTAAGGGCTATGCCTGCTTCATATGGACATTCCCACGCTAGGGGTTGCTTAGCTTGCAACCCTAGGTCCTAGGTTAGAGGTTGCTGCAGCTTGCAGCACACGAAATCCTTAACCCACTGAGCAAGGCCCGGGATCAAACGCACATCCTCATGGATACAAGTTGGGTTCTTAACCCTCTGAGCCACAATGGGAACTCCTATGTTAACTATTAATAAGGGCAAGGGGGTAGCCACAAAACCAGGAGAAAAGATAGTACAGTATCACAGAAACCACTAGGGGGTGGGGAAGAGTGGTTAAAAAAAAAAAAGTAATTAGCACTGTCAAATTCTTTCAATTCTTTCATCTACTTTAATGAATTTAACTACACCCTAAAAATTTTTCACACAATACTCCTACCTTAACTGAAACTTTGCTCTCCCTCAAAGACACAGTCTGTCTCGGAATTCCTTCAAATAAAAGTGGGTCAAGTGGTAAATTCTTTCATGCCTCAGACTAGATAGGGACTTACCACTTTCACTGCATTCAGTAGCCATTCCCAATAATTAGTCTTCCACAGTAACATTAAAAACACTCTGGTCTGGCTCAATCCAAGGAACCAAATCACTGTCTACAGATCTGGGACATCTATAAATGTCTCAGTTATTTCCTACCATTACTGAAGCCTTTTGCCTTTTGGTCTATGGGCATTTTCAACTCCACTGACTCTGACCACTAATTCAGCAAAACATCTCATGGTCACCTCTTACCTTTTATACTTAATGGCCTTTAAATTCTTCCTGTTGAAATCTTTAAGCAAATACTGAGGGGTCTTTGGTATGAATGCTTTACAAACACATTTACAGAGAAGGATGAAATTAAATATCAAAAACATCAAAATATCAAAAACAATAAAATATCAAAATCCTGAGGGTATTATGCTAAGTATTATGCTAAGTCACTAGACTTCCTGTGGTGATTAGTTTGAAATGCATAGAAATATTGAATCATCATGTTGTGCATCAGGGACTAACATACTGTTGTAGGTCAATTATACTTCAAAATCAGAAAACAAACTCATAGGAAAAAAGATCAGATATGTGGTTACCAGAGGGGAGTAGGTGACAGGGAATTAGAGAAGAGTAGCCAAAAGATGCAAATTTCTGGTTACAAAATAATGAATGTTCATTAAACTTGCTGTGGTAATTATTTCATGATATATAAAAATGATTAAGTTATACATTTTAAATTTATACAGTGCTGTACGTCAATTATATCTTAATGAAACTGGAGGGGAAAAAATAAAACAATCTCTCAAAGAAAAAAAGTAAAATATCAAAATCTAGAGATAGCCAATATCACTTGTTTGATACATAATACTTACTCAAGACCAAATTAACAATTTTCATTTCACTTCTGCAATTGAAGAATGAGAGAAAAAAAAATTCCAATAAAACCTGAAATCCTGAAATACTAAATGCTAATGCCTTACTCTCTGAAGATAATGTCCCATCCTGCCAGGGCCCCAAAGCTTTTGCTGGATATTATGATATATGAAGGCCATATATGAAGTGAAATATACAAAACTACCAATGTTCAAACAATTTTTACTTCCAAAACAGCAATTTCGTATGATTCAATTTAAAAATAAATCAACCAAGGTACAATGGCCACCCAAATAAATATACAGGTTGAGTGTAAAACAAAATGATGTTACCTACTTAAGTGAAAAAGTCTGAAAAGGTGTCAAGACAGGAAATTTTTGCTTAAAGTTTGGAGAATGGAAACCACTTAGAGAGCACATATTAAATGAGACATTTACATTAACTACATGTTGAGATTCTGAAAATGTTTAAAGCTCTAAATTATTAGGGCATTATAATAAGAACCACATAGTTGGTCTAAATTCTGGCGCCAGATCATACTCCTAAAATCCTCATTAAAAGTGTTTTCTGTATGCTAATGACCAGACTGGAGCTGGGGGCTCCAGCAGAGCCTCTAGATTAGGGCAGGTAGTCAGGGTTACCAGACTGGTGTGTTGGAACTTTCAGCTCTATCTTCCAACATCCAGGGAAGGGAGAAGGGCTGGAGACTGAGCTGAATCGACAATGGCCAATCAGGACTTCCCACTCTGGCACAGTGGGTTAAGAATCCTACTGAAGTGTAGGTCACGACTATGACTCAGATTCAATCCCTTGCCCAAAGAACTTCCATATGCCATGGGTATAGCCATTTAAAAAAGGGGGGGGGGGACCAATTAACCATGCGCATGTAATAAAGCCTCCAGAAAAAATCCTAACTTAAAAGGGGTTCAAAGGGTGTCTGGGTTGGTGAGAACATGTAGATGCTGGGAGAACGGCACATCTGGAGACAGGATGGAAGCTCTGTGGCTCTTCTTTGACGTGGTTATACCTGAGTTGTACCCTTTAATAATAAATTGGTCATCTAGTAAGCAAACTGTTTTCCTAAGTTATACGATCCACTCCTGCAAGCTATCAAAGTCAAGGAGGAGGTCATGGGAACGTCTAATTTACAGCCATTTAGTCAGAAGCACAGGTGACCTCCTGGACTTGCAAATATTATCTGAAGGAGGAGCTCAGCCTTATGGGACTGAGCCCTTAACCAGCAAGAATTGGGGCTAACTCCAGGTAGACAGTGTTAGATAGAACTGAATTGAACTGAACTGTAGGACATTGAGCTGGCATCCACAGAGAATTGGAGAATTGCTTGGTATGGAAAATCACATACACGTTTGGTGGACAGCAGCATGGAGAGTAGTGATGAATAATGGAAACAAGTGTTTTCCTTTCTGGCATCAATATAAGATTTTATAGGGACGAGGAAATAAAAGAAAGATAAAGGATAATAACCATTTCAAAAAGCAGAAAGAAGAACCAGGCTAAATGCACTCTGCAAATGTGTTTGTTTCATCAACCAGAGAGGCAGTATCCAGAATAAAGCTTAAATCAGAATCCAGGAATATTCTGAACATACATGAAAAAAGTACATAAAGCTGAACTGCCATTATCTTTCTGAATGAAAATCAATCACAAATTGAAAATGCTAACAGGAAAAACTCTGGATCAAATCTGCCTTAACACTACCGAGAGTAATAATAATATATAAGGTAAAGAAATGCTACTTGAGAGCACAATCCTAATCCAGTAGTAAGTACTCTCTTAACACAGCACACTGTATCAAAATGCAAAGAAAATTTAAACATTTAAATTTAAAAACTGAAGAAAAAAATCTCAGAATCCCTTAAGATTAAAATGTAAAAGATTTCAAAAATAGAGCCCCCTTTTATTGATATTACTTTTGGTGCAGGTAGGTATTACTGGCCCTCATTTATTTGACCTTCACTATGATTTGATGGAAACATGCTAAAGTATTAAACTCAGTATTGGAATTTTATTTTTTAGAGCTAATATAATTAGAATAAATCATAACTGCCAAGTCCTCTTCAATTATCTGATATATTCAAAACTGAAGAAAAGAATACCGACCATACTCTCAGAAAAAAAAGCTGGTTAAAAAAAGAATACAAAATTAACATCCATATATAAAAATAAGAAAGCACTGTTCACCTATTAGAGCATCCAACATCCAGAACACTGACAACACCAAAAGCTGACAACAATGTGTAGCAATAGACACTCTCATTTATTTTTGGCAGGAATGAAAAATGGTACAACCACTGTGGCAGACAGTTTGGCAGTTTCTTAAAAAAGTAAACATACTCTTATCATATGATCCAGTAATCACACTCTTTGGTATTTACTCAAAGGAATTGAAAACTTAAGATTCCAAAAAAACATGTTGATGGCAGCTTTATTCATAATTACCAACACCTGAAACAACCAAGATGTCCTTCAGAAAAAGAACAGATAAACAGTGGTATATGCACACAATGGAATATTATTCAGTGCTAAGAAGAAGTGAGCTTTCAAGCCATGAAAAGACATGCAGAAACCTTGAATGCATATTACAAAGAACAGCAAATCTAAAAGGTTACATACTGTATGATTTCAACTCTGTGACATTCTGGAAAAGGCAAAACTATGGAGACAGTAAAAATCAGTGGTTGCAAAGGGCTGGAGAGAGGGAAAGGGATAAAGAGGTAGAGCAAAGAAGAATTTGGGGACAGTGAATATACTCTACACCTTAATATAAGGATGGAAACATATCATTATATATTTCTCCAGAACCACAGAATGTGCAAAACCAAGAGTGAACTCTATTGTAAACCATGAACTTTAGGTGATTATGATATGATGCTGTAGGTGCCTGAACTCTTAACAAACATAGCCTATGATGAGCAATGTTGGTAATGGAGAAGAATATGAACATCTAAGAGGGGCAGGGGTTATATAAGAAATCTCTGTACCTTCCTTTCAATCCTTCTGTTAACCTAAAAGTGCTCTAAAAAGACAAAGTCTTTAAAAAGACATAAATACATGCAAGCAGTCCTTAAGGAAAAAAAAAAAAAAGAACAAAATACCAAAAGAGAAAAAAACATAAAGCAAATAATAAAATGGCAGGCGTAAACTATACATTTACATTAAATGTAGATAGTCTAAATACAAAATTATAAGACTGAGTGGGGCAGAGTGGATAAAAAACCCTCCACTGTGTATAAGAAACTCACAAAGAAATAGACTCAGTAAGAATGAAAAAAATTCTCATCATATATTTAACAAACTTTACACCGCACCATGCAACTGCAGGAAACACATTCTTCTCAAACATGAATAAACTACCAGGTGATATGGCAAATATCAATTTTTTAAAAACTAAGTATTTTTTGGAGTTTCCGTCGTGGCACAGTGGTTAACGAATCCGACTAAGAACCATGAGGTTGCGGTTTCGATCCCTGGCCTTGCTCAGTGGGTTGACGATCCGGTGTTGTGGTGACCTGTGGTGTGGGTTGCAGACGCGGCTCAGGTCCCGTGTTGCTGTGGCTCTGGTGTAGGCCGGTGGCTACAGCTCCAATTAGACCCCTAGCCTGGGAACCTCCATATGCCACGGGAGCGGCCCACGAAATGGCAAAAAGACAAAAACAAAAAACAAAACAAAACAAAAAAAACAAAAAACAACTAAGTATTTTCTGATAATAATTGTAATTATAACAGAAATCCATAATTTAAAAAACAAGAAAATCACTATTTCTAAGTAATAAGTTTACCTCTAAACAACCCACAAGTCTAAGAAAAACTATAAATGAAAATCAGAAATTACTTTGAAATAAGGAACAGGAAACAAAAATGCCATACCAAAATTACTACATGTAGCTAAAAGAAAAATTACCTCAAATGCCTATCTTAGAAAAAAAAAAGCCTGCCCAATAATATGTATATGTCCAAGTTAAAAAATCAGAAAAGAAACAAAACCAAAAAGAGCAGAACGAAGGAAACTATAACTATAGAGTAATTGGTAAAATGGAAAACAAAAATAGAGAATACAGCTGAAAGTTGGTCCTAGAAAAGACTCATAAAATGGATACATCCCTAGCAAGAACTGATCAAAAATGAGAAAAATGCGCAGCACCACTGATAAGCAGAGTGAAGAATGAAAGACATCACTAAAAACTGGGGGAATTAAAAATTTAATATTAAGACCAATCTTATACCAATACATTTGAAAATTTAGATGAAACAGACAACTTCTAGAAAAAAAGTCAAAAACGGTAGCTAAAACAAAAATCTGAATAAGCAGTAACTGAATTAGCAGTTTAAAACTTTCTGCAAACAACAGGTAGAGACAGCCTCTCCAGCAAAATCCTTAAACATTCAGCGAAGACATTCATGCTAGATTACATAAATTACTCCAGAAAAAAGAGGTACTTTCCCCAGTTCATCTGATAAAACTATCTTTAAAACAAAACTGGACAAGATTAGTGTGAGAAAAAAATTACAGAACAGTCTCATGAATGAATACAGATGCAGTAACGGAGGCAAGTAGGGCGAACAACTGTCCTGGTAGGGTTTCTAGAATGCCGAACATTCAGTAATAAAACTAGAATACCTGTGGGCAAATCAGGATGGCTGGTCACCCTAGGTGCAAAGTTGATTGATGTTTTAATGTTAAACCAATGTAATTATCCAGTTTAACACAATGAAAAAAATTGTATCATCTCAGTTGCACAAAAATTTTGAAGAATACTCAACCCCCAATCATGATTTTAAAAAATCTTAGGAAACTAGGAATAGACACTTAGCTCCTTGAATGATATGATAAAAAATATCTACCAAAAACCTACAGAAAACATCATACCTAATGATGACACGTCGAAAGCTTTCACTTTGAGATCAGCACCAAGACTAGGATGCCCCGCTATCACCACTTCTATTCATCACTGTACCGGATGTCCTAGCCAGCAGAGTAAGACAAGAAAAATAAATACAAGATATAAGGATCATAAAGAAAGAAACTACACTGTTATTATTTACAGATGATGATGTGTACACAGAAAACATAAAATAGTCCACAAATGATTAAAACGAATGATTTTAACAAGGTTGCTGGATACAAAAAAAAAAAAAAAGAGGTATGTGTACAAATCAATTGTATTTCTACATATCAGCAACAAATAGTAAGAAACTGAAATTAAAGACACAGATATCACTTACAATAGCATAAAAATGACTGAAGACCTAAGAAATCTAAAATAAAGATGTGTAAGAATAATATCCTGAAAGACATCAAAATTTTGAAGGACATTCTTAAGGAGCTAAACTTAAAGAGAGAAATACCATGTTCAGAGGCAAGAAGACTCAACCTCAATATTGTAAAGATACAGTCTCCCAAATTGATGTATCAAATCAAACTAATCCCAATAAAAAACACAGCAGGTATATCATGAACTGTATCAGCTGGTTCTAAAATTTACAGAGAAATGAAAAGAGCCATGAATAGCTAGGACTTTCCTAAAAAAAGAACAGTAATTTACTTTAAAATTCTAACACTTAATACATTGTGGTATTGCCAAAAAGACAAACAGACCAGTGGAGTAAACGAGAGCCTATCAACAGACCCACACATGTATGGACACTTGATATATGACCGAAGTGGTATTTTAAAACAATGGGGAAAGAATGTACTTTTTAATTTAGGATACTTGGACAACTGGATATCCAAGTGAAAAATTCTCAAGTAGATTACAGATGTGAATGCGGGGGGGAAAAAAAAAGAATAAAGGCTTCAAGTAAATAATATGGCAAAATGTCTTTATGACAGTAGGTGGAGAAGAGTTCTTTTGACACAAAAGGTACTAATTTTAACAGGAAAGACTAATAAATTTGACTCTGTTATAGACAAACTTCTGCTCATCAAATGACATCATTAAGAAAATGCAAAAAGCAGTCCAATTAGAGAGGGAAAATATCATCTATAGATAAGTAGATAAGCGATAGATAGGGTAGGTAGATAGAGAGAGAGACAGGTAGATAGAGAGACAGGACAAAGAATTTTTATCTAGAATATATAAACAATAATCCATTACAAAAATCAACTAAATGGAAAAGATATAAGCCTTAAACAAGTAATTCATACAGACAGAAAAATTCAAACGGCCAGTTCACAGTATTGGGTGCTCAACCTCATTAGTGATGAGGAAAATGCACTTGAAAACCACAAAGAGAAAGCAGTAATACATACCCCAAGACTAGCTAAACTGAAAAAAGTCTATTGATACCAGGTATTGGCAAGACTACAGTGCAACAGGAACATCCATACAACACCTGTAGTAAAAGTAACCAATACAACTCCTCACGCACTGTTTGATATTATCTATTAAATTTGAAGGTGTATATATTCTATGACCCATTAATTCCATTTCTACATACATAGCATAGAGATATGTGTGCTATTATATACCTAATACATATATAAAATAGTAGCATTGTTTGTAAATAGCCCAAAATCAAAACTCTTAAGTCCATCAACAACAAAAATGGGGTGTATTCATTTAATAGAATACTATAAAACAACAAAAATGAATCAACTATAGTCATATACAACAATATGGATGAAATATAACATTGAGCCAAGGACAAAAACAAAATATTACATAATGCAGGAGTGCATTTACAGTAGTTCAAAAAGAGACTTATAAATTATAAATACTTTGGCATCAAAACAATAAAGAAAAATAGAGAAGTAATTACCATAATATTGAAATACTGACTACCTAATGGGCAAGGAAGAAGGCTATCATCTGGTACATGTAGGCAGAGAGCTTCAGGGGTCCTAGGGATAATCTATTATTCAGTCAGAATGGTGTTTACATGGATGGTCAATCAACAAAAAATCTTTAAACTGTAAATTTGTTTTATGAATTTTCTATGCTTTATTTCACATGAAAAATTATAAAATGAAATTTATTCAAATATACAAAATAAAATTTCAAACAAAAGCAAAAGGAAACCAAAACTCATCAAAACTATTCTAAAACAGTAGATTAAACATGTACCACAATTGTCCAGAAGTATATCTTAAAATTAAATCAAATGAAATATAAGGCAATTGTTCAAATGCTGGTACAAATTTGCACAGATAAGATTGCCTTTTATATGGAACCCAAAGCTCTTCTGTTCAATTTGACATGAAGAAAGAATAACATGTTCATTTAAAAATATATATTTATTATGTGCAGTGGTAGGCAGGCTCTAGGATAGCCTCCAAAGATTCCCACCTCTTAGAATTCACACCCTGGGTGATTCCTTCTCTATATGTGGGCTGGACACAAAGATTTGCTTCTAATGGAAAAAACAGAACACTGCTGAGATGTAACTTTCAAGATTTAAGTTATAAAAAGCATGTGATTGATGTCTTCAAAACCCTGTCCTGTTTTCTCACTTGTTCCCTGTGACGGAAGTCAGCTGCCATATAGTAAGCTGGCCTGTGGAGATGGCCATGTGGCAAGAATTTGACTATTTTTCCAACAGCCAATGAGTGAACTTGGAAGCATTCTTATCCCAGCGGAACCTTAAGATAATTGCTGAGATGGCCAACACCTAGAGGCAAGGCACTCAAGATTCCTGACTCAATATATTAAACGCTTGATGTTTTTAAGCCATTAAATTTGAGGGTAATTTGTTACACAGCAAGAGATAACTAGTGCTAATGCCTACTAAGTGCCTTGCACATTCCTTTCTCTTAATATTCAAAAGAGTATCAGTAGGGAAAAATAAATCACAAATAAAAATTTAAAGTAGGATTCTAACAGCCCTAAAATACTAGCAACATGTGACATTAAAATAAATGTTAAGGAGTTCCCGTCGTGGCGCAGTGGTTAACGAATCCGACTAGGAACCATGAGGTTGCGGGTTCGGTCCCTGCCCTTGCTCAGTGGGTTAACGATCTGGCGTTGCCGTGAGCTGTGGTGTAGGTTGCAGACGCGGCTCGGATCCCGCGTTGCTGTGGCTCTGGTGTAGGCCGGTGGCTATGGCTCCGATTCGACCCCTAGCCTGGGAACCTCCATATGCCGCAGGGGTGGCCCAAGAAATAGCAAAAAAGACAAAAAAATAAAAAATAAAAAATAAAAAAAAAATAAATGTTAATCTGAAAAACAGATTCAACTTCTATGATAAGTCTAAATCAAGACTCACCACAGGGAGTTCCCATTGTGGCTCATCAGAAACAACCCCAACTAATATCTGTGAGCATGCAGGTTTGATCCCTCGTCTTGCTTGGTGGGTTAAAGGATCTGGCATTGCCATGAGCTGTGGTGTAGGTCACCAATGCAACTCACATCTGGCATTGCTGTGGCTGTGGTGTAGGCAAGCAGCTGCAGCTCTGAGTGGACCCCTAGCCTGGGAACTTCCATATGCTGTAGGTGTGGCTCTAAAAGACAAAAAAAAAAAAAAAAAAAGAAGACTCACCATAACCCCAATTAAAAGTTACGTATGAAATCACACAGTTATTAATTTCAAAGTTTGAATGTCAATCTTAGGAAAATAATTAAAGGTAGTAGTTTGTGGAGTTCCTGCTGTGGCTCAGTGGGTTAAGGACCTGACATTGTCTCTGAGAGGATGCAGTTTCAATCCCTGGCCTCACTCTGTGGCATAAGCAACCAGTATAGCCACAAACTACAGCACAGGTCACAGATGCAGCCTGGATCCAGGCCACAGCTGCAGCTCCAATTCAACCCCCGGCCCAGGAACTTCCATATGCATGGTAGGTGTAGCCGAAGGGGAAAAAAATGTAGTTTGCCTCCTGGTCAGTCTGCATTTTGCTTGAATAAGTTCAAATATAAATTATACTACAGGAGATAATATCTCTAACAACTGTATTTATTTTGAAGATTAAACACACAAATATACTTTATAATATATGCAGAAAATAAAACCACTCATTTCATTCCATCTGCAATAAATCATGAGGTATGAATCAACTACATTTTCTAGACTAAATTTTATTATGATTCCAAATCACTATGGTCTTGGATTTAAATTTTGAAGAAATTTATAAAATTTAATCAAAGTAAGTGGCAAGTTTTTAAGTCTGTTAACCTAGCTCCAAATTTTTTAATTTTTAAAATTTTGTTAACCTAGCTCCTCAGAGTTCCTTGTGTAGTTAAACCTGAAATACTCAAAATCACCCATTTATAGGCACATTAAAAGCATGAAAACCAAAATATATAAATAACAGTATAATCACTGCACACAAGAGGCATCAACATCCAGAAGCACTTGGAACCAGTATGTTTCTTGGCTAAACTGCCTACCAAAAGAAGATATAATCTAAAAGAGGAAAAAAAAAGAAAATACGATCCAAGAGAAAAAAAATCAATCATGCACAAGGATCACATAAGATTCCAACTAAACTTAGCCGAAAAATTCTACAGCACAATTAACTCAGACATTTAATAATAACAATACAGGAATACTGATACTAAGAGCTATGTGATCAAAGGTAGTATCATAGAATGAGTTTTCAGAAGCCACCTGCCACCACATCAGAGAGAGGACAAATTGGCATAACAAGGAAGAAGTTATTGCTGAGAAATACTTCTCTGTTGATCTCTCCCATTTCTGCATATCTTATGATAACTTTTGGTCCAAATTATCTTTTCAAAGATATTCGATAGTGAACACCCTAACAAGATAGAAATGGTAACTTCTTCCAGGACAGAGGACAGATTTGTTTTCTAATCAGTCAAATAAAAACAGTATCTCCCTGCAAGGCAAAGATTAATAAACAGGTTTACTAACAGACCCCTTTAAAAAGTGATATTCCCTAAGCTCAAAGTTCTTTAGTTGCAGCATATATCCATTTTATGTGCAGCATCTACCAGGGCCCATCTCTGTACCGCCCCTGAGGGACTTGTAGGTCATGAAGCTGATGCTGCCAGATGTGCCATGAGTAATCAAGAGCTTTATCTCCAATCCAAGAGTCTTGTGTCTTCTGCCAACATCTATGAAACTGGAAAGCTAATCTGTCAGCTTGTTAGTAGGATAAAAATTCCAGAACCCTCGCAGTTTATTTTATAGTTATAGGCTATGTGTTTCTTACCTGAGACAATTTCAAATTGTAATAGGTTACAAGCATTAATAGACAACAGAGAAGCATGAAAAACCTCAGAGGCTAATGAAAACCTTAAAAATTCAGGTCAAAGATAATAATCAGCCATTCCATTTAAACCTCCAGATATCCTCGTGTTTGGACTATTCATTTAATTGATTCATTGTCAGGTAATTTCCTACATGCTAAATCTCACTCAGTGAGTTCAAAGTCTAAGGGAGAAAGAACCATGGAAAACTACTGCAGGGAGTTCCTGCTGTGGCTCGGTAGTAATGGGAATCCAGTTAGCATTTTATGAGGACGAGGGTTTGATCCCTGGCCTCGCTCAGTGGATTAAGGATCCGACGTTGCTGTGAGCTGTGGTATAGTAACAGACGAGGCTCGGATCTGGCATTGCTGTGGCTGTGGCTGTGGCCAGCAGCTGCAGCTCCAATTTGACCCCTAGCCTTGAAACATCCATTTGCCGCATATGCAGCCCTATTAAAAACAAACAAACAAACAAACAAACAAACTACTGCAAAACAATTTCACATTCTGATTTAAAAGAGGAGAAAGGTACATATGGAAAATCTGAAAATTATCACTCTTCCAAAGAATTATCTATAGCAAAAACTATTTCATGTACAAATTGAGTTAAAAATCTTGTTTCCACATATTATATAATGTTCAGATGTCTTACTCAAAGTGTGGTCCAGGACCAAGAAATACAGATTAGCAGGCTCCAACACACACACTCTCTTAATCAGAACTTAGATTCTAAGAAGATCCTCAGGTGATTCTTACGCAAACTGAAGTTTAAGATAAATTCCTCACCAAAAAAATACAATTAAAAATCAAGAACAAATATTAAATTTATAATGAAGATAATTTTAATAGACATACTAAAATCACAACTGCTATCTGAGCAAAAGTTAGATGAGAAAAATATAATCATAAACCATGTAAGGAATATTTAGCTATACAGTAGCATAACACAGAAAAACCCAATGTGAACAAAGCAGGAAAAGTTAAAAATAGACATGAATAGTCAAAACGGGGAGATATCAAATTAAGGTCATGTAAAGTTCTGGCAATGCACACTTTATCAAAGTAAGTTCTCACTTTTTTATTTCCAAAAATAATAAAGAAGGCCTGGCACCTAATATATGACATATGGCTATATTTTTATGAATTAAAAAAAGTCCTAATTATAAAACTGAAAGTAAAAATAAAAGATTTGAGACAGAAATTTAAAAACAAAGCAGCTTTCAAAATTACTTTGGCATGCTACCAAGAACACAGTATTTTGCGTTTGTGTTCCCATGTTTTGTACAATTGTGAAATGATTGAGGAATCTTATAAATGTTAAATTAGGACATTACGGTTATAAAATTATTAATAAAAAATTATCTTTTACTTATCCTACATGACTTACACTTTCTAAGTTCTAAATAGGTAGCTATGCGTTTACTTGCTTTTTTTCTCCCAAAGTATTTTCATCATAGGAAAAATTGTAACCCTCTCTACTTAAGAATTCATTAAGTTTTCCTAAGTTCTCTTTTCAGGGTGAAGGTTAGGCTGCCATTTGATAATTCTATTTTCTATTGCTATTCTTTACAACTTTGAGAACATTTTTTCTTTTTTTTCTTTTTCTATTCATTACAATCGATCCTATAGAAACGATCCAAACGAAATGATCCATCCAAACGAAATGATCCATCTCCAAAACGGCATTTTTAAAATATCAAGCTGTAATAGTAAAAGAATTTTTAAAATCTTAAAAAAAAACCCTGAAAACTCAAATGCCTCTAAATGTTTACATAAATTTTTTACCCTGAAATGCCCTCCTACAAAAAAAATGGGGAAAAAATGGAAGTAGTCAACAATAGTAAATGAGACATAATTTAAAATGCACAAAATAGTATACCTCTCTTTTATTTCTTCTTGCAACCTTGAGGAATTCCATAAGGATCTGTAGTTGGGCTGCATGTGACTCCTATAATAGAAAATTATAATTGTTCTTTTAAAAATATTAACTATGAGTTCAAAGTTTTCCCTTAATACCACAATATAATCAGCATAAAACAACTTTATTCATCCAAATAAGTTAGTCTCATTTCTGTTTAATCAGTTTTCCATTTGCTAATTGGCATTTTTAAAAGCAAGGCCTTTTCCCAAAACTAACTTTAAAAAACATGTGTTTTCAATCACACTTCTCATCTACCATTCTGAAAAAACTATTTATGGGAAATGGCAATTCTGTTATCTGCCCTGACTTTCTCTTCCCCCAACCTAATAAAGCATCAAGACAAAAGTCATAGTGGAGCTAACAGCTTCTAGATACTGAAATCACTTTCCCCATAAGAATTTCATTTGCAGGAGAGTAAGAAGCATAATAAATAGGAGGAAATTCATACTTTTTAGAAGTCAAATTTATTATTTCTCGTCATGACCTAGTTTTACAGATATAAGAATTAATACATCTCTATGAAAGATTTCAGTCAAAATAAAAAATTTAAAAACAATTTTAATAAAATCAAGCGGAAGGAGGGGTAAATAATATAAATTGGTAAGCTGAAACAGAGATGTAACAGATAAATGATAATTATTACCTTGACATATTTTGAATGTCAAAAAATAAAATTACAAAAGGATATCTTTTAGTGTTAAAATTTACACAATGAACCAAGGAATTCCAACTGAATCTGATAAATATACGTAAAAAGAATTCCTAAAGCTAAAAATGAAATAACAATGAGATAGTTTATGAAAATACAATTCTTTTATATTTAAAAAGAATTTAAAAAACTGATGGAGCACTTCTAAAATAAACAAAATTAAATGAGAAATATTAATAAGACTTTGATTTACCTGGCTATGCAACAGAATCATCTGAGGCATTTGTTGAAATAGTCACTGGAACAGGTTGTTTGTTTTTTTTAATGGCCACACCCACAGCATAGGGAAGTTCCCAGGGCAGGGACTGAATCTGAGCCACAGCTGTAACCTATGCCACAGCTGCAGCAACACCAGATCCTTTAATCCAATGCACTGGGCTGGGGATTAAACCCGCACCTCCACAGCAACCCAAGCCAATGCAGTCAGATTCTTAACCCAAAGTGCCACAGTGGAATTTCCCATGAGACAGATTTTATCTGATTCTGTTACTCCAGGAAAGATTCCAGGAAACTATAAGTTGAACAAATCCCCAGAGGATAGGAATAAGCCAGTCAAAATTTGAAGAATCACTAAGATATCACACATACTACAAAAAAGCATGGCCACCTCATACTCACTCCCAGAAGTCTAGACCCTTTGGGGAGAGAGTGGCAATTCTTGGATTTTCAAAGTGAAGAGGCAAAATAAATCAATGAAATGTTTAGGTCAAGAAAAATAAGGTCAAAAGAGGGCAAATATGAACTGACAATCACATAAGGATATTCCAATTAACAAACATGACTGAATTGATGATTCACAAATGAACAAATTTATAATACATGGAATCATAAAGACTTTAAAGTGAAATTTTTTTCTTGAAAAAAAAATCTGATATTTATTGGACCTTAGACACATTCTTGAGAACTAAGTTAAACTATCTTACAGAACAAATTCACAGAGGGGCTCTGACTCCAACAATGATGATAAACTCTCCCAAAATTGTCTTCGTTTGTCTTGGGATTTCTTCACATGGGTTTTTGGTTTTTTTTGTTGTTGTTGTTTTTTTTTTTTTTCCTTTTCTAGGGCCCCACTCACAGCATATGGAAGTTTCCAGGCTAGGGGTCAAATCAGAGCCACAGCCACAGCAACACCAGATCCAAGCCGCAACTCTGAAACACAAGATCTGAGCCACAACTCTGCAACTCTGACCTGCATCACAGCTCATGGCAACACCAGGGAATGAACCCACATCCTCATGGATACCTGTCAGGTTTGTTTCTGCTGAGCCACAACTGTTTATCTGTAACTTATACAGATTATTTGGCTAGAGCAGAAACCACATCTTTATATAAAAATAACATAGTTCATTTGCAAAGGAATAGTACAAACTATCTTCAAAATACTTAGTGTGAATATTCCATTTTAATCTATCAATAAGGACATGTAAATAGGGTAAGAATACAACTGATTTTAAGGGAGAGAAGCCCAAAGCCTCAAGGACAAAGGAAAACTGGGACCAACAAAGTACACCGGAAATTCAGCACATAGCACCTTCTTTTACAATTTACTATTCTTTAAATGAATAAAAATAATTATCTCCAAAAAGGGGATAAATGGCAAATAAAAGAAACTGTAGTTTCACACAAATTTGAAAGAAAAGTATATAAAAGATATGATGGAAGAGTAAAAAGAGAATGTTTAAAAATGAGAAGTGTATAGATAAATAATAAATCAAAATAATGTCCAGTCATAAGACAATCTGTTAGTCTCAGAATTGAACATGAAACTAACCCCCTAACATCATTTATCCCACTACTAATAATAGAAGTTCAAGGAGTTGCCTTGTGGTACACTGGGTTAAGGACCTGGTGTTGTCACCACAGTGATGTGAGTTCGATCATTGGTATGGGAACTTCCACATGCCATGGGTGTGGCTAAAAAATATAAATAAATAAATAAATAATAGTTCAAGAAATTAATTCCCTAATCATTTCTTACAGTTTTCAAAGCTTCTGGAAAAAGATAAATGATTATTTAGCACAATTATCTCACTTTCAGATAAGGAAACTGGAGTAAAAGAAAGAATGAAAAGAAACCTATTTGAGAAAAAAGAAAAAACACATATTTAGAACCTTAGTCTCTATTCTCAGTGCTCTTTGCAATATAGTAAGTTTTATCACATTTGTCCCATCTGAAACTGAGAGAACCCTATGTGGCTCCTGGGCACAAAGGCACATGGAAATCTCTGGAACAACTAAATATGTCAATATAAAAATATTTCTGTTTAAAAAAGTAAATAAAGACTAGCTAATTCATTTTCCTGTAAGTCAGGTAGCTGCCAATTCTTCTCATTGAACAACGTGTACTATGAACCAAAAACTCGTGTTACTGGAAGGATAATTTTAAAATCCATACTCATATTAGTAAACTAACACACCTCTTTCTGCACATTCAGAAAATAATGTGCTTCAAAACACAAGAGGAAAACAAGGCCCTATAACACAGGACACTATATTCAATACCCTGTGATAAGTCATAATGGAAAAGAATATAAAAAAGTGTGTGTGTATGTATATATATATATGTAAAAAACTGACCACACTTGCTATCAATAGACACTAACACATTATAAATCAATTATACGTCAATAAAAAACACAAGAGGAATATTTATAAAATGTGATGATAGGAATGGCTCATCAAATGAGTGTCTAAAACTTGAAAGAGCTGGTATCAGAGACAACACTTTCATAGTAATTTTAATAAATTAAAATATTTAAGTTAAAAATATTAGTGACCAATTTTCCTCAAATTAGAATATAAAAAGGTTGTTCACTCAACAACAAAAAAGAGCTAAATTGGAGTTCCCACTGTGACTCAGCAGGTTAAGAACCTGACACTGCCTGAAGATGCAGGGTTCGATCCCTGGACTCAATCAATGAATTAAGGATGTGACACTGTCACATACTGCAGCACAGGTCCAGAATAGGCCTGCAGCTGCAGCTCCAACTCGACCCCTAGCCTGGAAATTCCATATGCTGTGGGTACAGCACCAAAAAGACAAAAAAAAAAAATAATAATAAAATAAAAATAAATGATTTTAGCAATGACACAAATAAAAGAATAAGCAAAGTCACAAAAATTTACTATAACTACATACAGTTCTGGAAATTAATAGAAAGCATAAGTGTGTTAAGGAGATACAGTGAAATGTAGAAAAAAGCAGTCAATCTGACAACAGAAATAGAAACTATTCAAAATAAACTAGCAAGGGGAAAAAGATAAAACATAAATAAGCAAAGCTATTTATCACTGAACTGTGGTATAACTTCCACCAGCCTAAGAAATATGTAATTGGAGTTTCCAAATGGAAAAGGTGATAGAAAAATATTTGAAGAAATAATCACTGAACGATTTCCAAATCTGATGGAAACTATAATCCCACCAATCCAAGAATCTCAAAGAACTTCAAGAGCAAGAAACATGGGGGGAAAAGACTATACCAAGGCATATCAAAATCAAAATATTTAAAACCATAAAAAGAATATCTTGAAATAAGAGAAATATTTCATTCCTAGGATGAAGACTTCTCATCTGAAACAATGCAAGACAATAGACAATGGAGCAGCATCTTTAAAATACTGAAAGAAAAAAAGGTAAATCTAGAATTTTATCCTTATCTGGAAGTGCTTTCAGACACAAAGGGTAAATAAATAAAGGCTTTCTCAGACATGGAACCTGAAAGAACTCATCACCAGCAGATCTATACCATAGAAATGAGAACGGCTGTCCTTTAGGCAAAAGGAAAATTACAAATGGAATTCCAAAGACTGAATGGAAGAATGAATGAAAAAAAAAAGAAAAAAAAACCTGAAGTATGCCAGAAATGATAAATACATGGGTAAAAATAAGACTTAAAAAAAAAAAAATCTCCATAAGGAGGTGCCCTGTGGTGTAGCAGTTAAGAATCTGGGCTTGTCACTGCAATGGCTCGAGTCACTGCTGTGGCATGATGTTCAGTCCCTGGCCAGGGAACTTAACACATGCTGAAGGCACAGCCAAAAATACAAAGATAAAAAAAAAAATCTCCATAAAACATAATTTACTATTTAAACTGAAATTAATAACAATTGATTGGGGGGTATAAGATATACAGAGGTAAAACATTTGACAAAAAAATACAAAGGCTTGGAGAGGAGAAATGGAAGTATATTGTTGTAAGTTCTTATAATGCAGAGGAAGTAAGATATTTCTTGAAGGTACAATGTAACAACAATTATTAAGCAACCACTAAGAAATCAAACAAAACATTTTCTGACAGGCCAAAAGACAAAGTGAAATCATGAAATATAATCTAAAATCATATAAATCATTGTCTGACCACAAAACAATTTAACTAGAATTCAATTACCAAAATATATATATTTGCCAAAGTAGCAATATCCAAAATCCATACACACACACACATCTTCTTACAAGTCAATTAGAAAAAAGAAACAGTTTCTTAAGAAAACAGGTATAAACAGACTATAAATAGGCAAATCACCAAATAAAAAACCAAGACGGCCAAACAAACGAAGAAATTCTCTTCACTAGCAAAAAATACCAAAAGTACAAAACAAAACACACACATTCACACACATACCCAAGCATCTGATAACTATCAGACTGGCAGAAACTAAAAAAAAAAAAAAAAAAAAAAAAAAAAAAAAAGGAGGTTAATACGGCACAAAGTCTCAGAAAAGCAATTTGGCTACAGTTAATGTAGTTAAAATGTGCATGCAAATCCTATGAAAAGCAATTCTACTCCTTAAATCACTATGTGTGTTTGTAAGAGACACGAATAATAATACTAAGTGCAATACAGTCACTCATAACTGAGAACTCAGAACTTCAGTGTGCATCAACAGGGGACAGAAATGTTCATGCAATGGATCACTACAGAGAAGTTAACATAAATAAACTAGATCGATATTCATCAGCAGGAACCTCAAAAAGTAAACGAAACTGCGTATGTTAAGAGGATAACTACAGTACAAACCTCTTTATATAAACTCTTTATATAAATTATACAAGCAATACTTTATATATGGTTATAGATACAAGCATATTTTTTTAAAAAAATCATATACACACTTGAGAAGTTTCCTTGCCAACTTCATATGTTGGTTACTCTGGAAGAATGGAATGAGATGAGAGGGCTTTAAGTATTAAAAAATATTTAATTTTCAAAAGGCAGATCTAAGACAAATAAAAAGTGTAACTATTTATTAAAACCAAAAGAAAGGAGTCGAGAGTCTCGTTATTTTCTGTACTGTTCTGTATGTTGGAAATATTCATCAAGTTAAATAATAATGCAAAGTAAAACAGGAAAATAATAATGGGAAAACACTAAAAGACCTATGATAGGAACTTAGCTTCTGAAGTGGATCCATCAAAAAATAATAGGAAGGATCTAGGGTCTAAAATTTTTTTTTGTCTTTTTTTCTAAGGCCGCACCTGCAGCATATGGAAGTTCCCAGGCTAGGGGTTGAATCAGAGCTACAGCTACCAGCCTACACCACAGCCATAGTAATGCAGGATCCAAGCCAGGTCCACAACCTATACCACAGCTCCTGGCAATGCTGGATCCTTAACCCACTGAGAGAGACCAAGGATCAGTCGAACCTGCGCCCTCATGAATACTAGTCAGATTTGTTTCTGCTGAGCCACGATGGGAACTCCATAAAATTAAGACGCCTATATATTACTGCAATTCTAAAACAAAAAGACAAAAAAGCACGCAAAGATTTATGTTAACATGTCAAAGGGGGAATAAGGTTAACAGCCCTCACATTCAGTAAGTAAACTGATGCCCCACACACCTTTAAGTGTGCCTGTGATGCAACAATCCAGAAAGTCTCTCTTTAACCACAAGCAAGGGGGAAAAAAAAAATCTAGTGTTCTCTTAAGGTAAAAAAGAATCAATCGTTTGCTGAGAGTTGTACAGGAGGGGATCGGGAGGAGATCAGAGATTCCAACTACTTCTTTATCAGACTCTCAACAAATCATCCTGCCTTTAGCCTTTACTATGTGAGGTACCTCATGCTCCCACTTCCAAGGCCTTTGTTCCACAATATAAATAGGGTTGGTTCCTAGCTATTCCTCACTGCTGGCTCAGTGTTCAGCTTTCTCAAATCTCCTAATGTATTACTTTTCATCCATCTGCTTTATAGCTTATAAAATACTGCTGCCATTGTCCTCTCCCATGCTTCTGCTTTTAAAAAAAAACCTTTTACTCTCATTTTCATAGGGAACAAGGTAAGTTCTTATATTCAATCTATCATAGAGAAGTCTCACCATTTATCATTATGTCAAAATATATATGTAATTTAGTTTATCTCCTCACCTACCTCACCCTATTTCCACTAACCTTAACACACCATAACACAATATCTAGCACACAGTAGATGCAAATAGAAAACCATGTTTAAAATCATAGGAGAGGAGCCCCTGCTAGCTCAGTGGGTTAAGGATCTGGTGTTGTCACTGCTGTGGCTCTGGTTACTGCTGTGGTGCAGGTTCATTCTGCATGTGCAGCCAAAAAATTTTTTTAATTAAAAAATTTTTAATTTTTTAATTAAAATTAAATTTAATTAAAATTAATTAATAAAAATTAAAATTAATTTTTAATTAAAAAATTTTAAATTACATTATAGGAGAGTTTTGGTAAACAATTTTGGGGATATGACACCAAACAACAAAATCAAAAATAAAGATTTATTTTTTACAGACACTATATCAAACCTACAAGTTTCTGTGTAACAAAAGAAATGATCAGCAAAACAAAAAGGCAACTAAGTTGGGAGAAAGTGGGAATGGAAGAAAATATCTGCAGATAATGTATCTATCTGATAAGAGGTTATTATCCAAAATGCTGTATATAAAGAATTCATATAATTCAATAGCAAAAACCCCAAATAACCCAATTTTAAAATGGGCTAAGGAACTGAATAGACGTTTGTTTCCCAAAGAAGATTTCAAATGATCAACAAGTACATGAAAAGGTATTCAACATCACAAATCATTAGGGAACTACAAATCAAAGCCACAATGAGACACTACCTCACACCAGTCAGGATGGCCATCATCAAAAACGCAAGAGAGAACAAATGCTGATGTGGAAAAAGGGAGCCCTGTGCACTTGGTAGGAATGTAAACTGGCACAGGCCCCATGGAAAACAGTATGGGGGTCCCTCCAAAAATTAAAAACAGCACTTCTGTTGTGGCTCAGCAGTAATGAATCCACTACTACCTATGAGGACGCGGGTTCAATCCCTGCCTCACTCAGTGGGTTAAGGATATGGCGTTGCTGTGAGCTGTGGTGTAGGTCTCAGGCACAGCTTGGATCTGGTGTTGCTGTGGCTGTGGTGTAGGCCAGCAGCTTCAGCTCCAATTGGACAATTGGACGCCTAGCCTGGAAATTTCCATATGCCATGGGTGCAGCCCTATAAAGACAAATAAATAAATAAAAATAAAACTACTATATGATTTAACAATCCCATTTCTGAGTATATATAGCCAAAGAAAATTAAATCACTATGTCAGAAAGATATCTGCACCTTCATATTTAATGCAGAATTATTTACAATTGCCAAGACATGTTAACAAACTAAGTGTCCATCGACACATAAATGGATAAAGATATGGTACATACACAATGAAATACTATTCAGCCATAACAGAGTAGAAGAAGGAAATCCTGCCACCTGCAACAATATGGATGCACCTTGGGAGCAGTCTAAATGAACTAAGTCAGAAAGAGCGATGAGTACTGTATAATCTCACGTATATGTGGATCTTGACAGAAGAAGGAAAGGGAAAAAAAAACAAGCTCCACAGAAAAAGATCAGATTTGCAGTTACCAGGAGCAGAGGGTGGGGGAATCGAATGAAGGTTTAAAAAGCACAAACATCCAGTTTTAATGTAAACAAGTACTGAGGATATAATGTACAACATGACGCTGACAGTTAACACCACTGGATGGTGTATTTGAAAGTTTCTAAGAGAGTAAACCCTAAAAATTCTTAACACAAGGAAAAATTTTTTTCTTCCTCTTTTTTTTTTGTATCTATGAGATGATGGATGTCAACTAAATTTATTGTAGTAATCATTTCATAAAACAGGTGTCATGTCATTATGCTATGCACAAACTTACACAGTGCTATACATCAATTATATCTCAAAACTAAAAGAAAAAAATAAAAAATATAAAAAAACCCTGAAAAAACACAGGAGAAATTCCCACCAAACCTGCCCCATCTCCCCACCCCAAACACACAGCATGGAAGACTCATTTGGGTCAGATCCACCTTACTTACTCTTTTCTCCTAACAAAAGATCCCCATTCTATTAGGTGATACCCAGATCCAAGTTATGTTTAGCAGAATCTATCCACACAATGTTTTAAATCAAGTTGGAAAGCTCCTTTTCTTTTTCTATCAAAAAACATGAATATAAAGAAAGAAGTATAGGAGACCACTTCATTCACTATCTGACAAAAATCTAAGAAAAGAAAATCGGACCTTTCCCAAAGGAACTCCCAACAACACTCAAGTGCCTGATTTCACTTCCTTATATGTAGTCTCCAGAGAAGTCATGGGTCCAATCTTCCAAACACTTTATCTGTTAAGCTCCTCCTTTTTATGTGTGTGAGCTACTCACTCCCTTATTCTGTCAATGTATTATTCTGTCACTCCCTCGTTTTCTCTTTGTTTAAGCTAGGTCAGAGTAGGTGTCTGCTTATGCTGAGTGTGCACTGTTTATAATGGAGCATATTCAATTCCTAATTAATACATGCAAATTCACATTCATATTTTCTACATTTGCCTGAAATAAATGTAATTTTATATTTACTTAGATTTTATTACATGAAACAGGATATATTTAGCTCCAGTTTCCATCTTTCTATATGCCTTTACTTGAGCCAAAGACTGTTGTTATTGTCAATGGACACCTGACAGAAAAATTTTACATAGATTTTCTTCTCCAAATCCCATATATGAAGAGGGGAAGATATTGCAAGGAAGATATTCATTAGAAGAAAATGACCAATATCATTGTTTCCTACTAAAATGAAACTGTACTATCTCGTGATTGTAACACTCAGTTTTTGTTAATACAAACTGGCCACTGTAAATAAGTTGTATTATAAGAAATTTGTTCTTTCTTTGAAAAGTAAAGGGGTATCTGTTAGAAATGGTAGTTTGCAGATGTTTCTTGCTGAATAAAATTGGTGGACTGAGTGACACTACCTTATTATTTTTAAACATTTCTAGATCTTTTTCAGTGAAGTTGAAAGAACGCCATTTAAAACAAAGTAAGTTTTAAAATCAGGCTGCCACTTACTGCTTCCAGTTGTTTCTTCTTCTGCACTAGTAACTCCAACATAAGGTTGACATTGGCCAAATCAAGGTTATCTTGGTCAGTTCCCAACAAATCCTGAAATATCTGCCACCTGTGGCCATTCTAAAAATGAAGAAGAAACACAATAACTTCCTAAGAAGATGGTTTTATAAAAGCAAATGTTTGCTACTTCCTAACACATTTATTACATAACATAAAAAAATAAACTATAATGTTCCAACCTACTCCTTCCCAGCTAATGGCTCCCCAATGCCTTCTAATTATAATTTAAACACTATTTCTCCCTTAAATGAATTTAAATAACAGATATGAAAGGCATATTCAAACAAATGTTAAGTCAGCATCTCTAACAGTGTAATTCCCATCAAAATAAATGCCTGGATTTTAACTACTTGTTTAGCCATATTCTCAACTTTGTATTTGGTAAGGCATTAATTTAAGCTCACTTGGCTCAGTAATTTGGGGCTAATCCTCTTCTATTTTTATGGCCACACCCAAAGCCTGGGAAAGTTCTCAGGCCAGGGATTGAACCCACACCACAGTAGTGTCAACGCCAGATAACCTGCTGAAATATCAGGGGACTCTTAATCCTTTTAAGCTGAGAATCTTTCAACAGTTTTTTTTGTTGTTGTTGTTGTTGTTATTTCTTGGGCCGCTTCCATGACATATGGAGGTTCCCAGGCTAGGGGTCTAATCGGAGCTGTAGCCGCCGGCCTACGCCAGAGCCACAGCAACGCGGGATCCGAGCCGCGTCTGTAACCTACACCACAGCTCACGGCAACGCCGGATCGTTAACCCACTGAGCAAGGGCAGGGACCGAACCCGCAACCTCATGGTTCCTAGTCAGATTCGTTAACCACTGCGCCACGACGGGAACTCCTCAACAGTTTTTTCAAATCACCACCATAGTTTTCACTCTGCCATGTAAGTCTTCAAATGTCACGTATTATAAGCCAACTCTGACTCAATATAATCCTACCAGACTTTTCAAAAGTTAAGAGTAAATTTGAGACAATACAGGTAAGAGAGTTCTATATTGAACCGAATAATCTTGTCTCCTTTAAGAAAAATAATAAGCTAAACTTTAACACTTAGTATTAAACCAACAAAAACAACAAGTTGAAATTTGTTAAAAATAGTAATAAGAGTTGAAACATACGGTGCTACTCACTGAGTGGTCCAATTTGAACCTCTTTTCCTCAAATCTTTGCTTCTGTTTAAGAATGAGTTCATTCACTGAAAACAGAAACAAAACAAAAAGCACACATAAATCTGAATTTTTATAAATGTATCATCTAGTTTCTCTTTTAAAAGTCCCACATTTTAAAAGATGCTAAACAGAAAATGCTAGGGTTTTAATTTTACCTCACATTACAAACAGTTTTGCGGCAGCTACTACTACAACAACTACCACTGTGACTAAGACCACTATGACCACAGCATGAGAATTCTTTAGAATATGCACTTTCTCTTACATGTCTCAATGATGACACTACTAGCACTTGAAGAGAGAGAGTTCTTCACTATATGAGACTGTCCCATGCTCTACATGGCAACTGGCTAATTCTGCGAGGTAAGCACTAAAGACATCTATTTGTTCTTTTTATTTGTTACTTTTCTATAAATATCATGGCAAACACTGTCAGTTACACAAAAATCTTTCTAACCTTTTATTAAAAATAACTATGATTTTTTCCCCAAATGTCAGAATGCCAACTGCCACATACTTTCAGAGGTGCTAGAGCCCTCCTCAGCCTCATGGTATGATGCTCAACAATCCTAAACCAATCTAGTTCTATACCCTTACCAGTGATTGACAAGGGGTTAACTATGTGACCTAGTTTTGACCAATGAAGGGTATGCTGTCTTTCAGAAAAGCATAGAACAAATTCTCTGCCTTCATTAGGGGTGATGTCTGGAACTGCTCAGAGGAGAGCTAGCCAGAGGACCAACACATATGGTAAGGATGCAGGAACAGAAAAATGGAAACATCTTGATATTATCACTGTGCTACCAAATTAACTAATACGAGAAATTCTTTTTAGGTAAATCAATACTTTTTTCTTAATGTTTAACCCACCTTTAATTGGATTTTTCTGTCTTTGACACTGAAATGATAAGAAATAAATAAATAAAACTGATAAAACTAGCACTAAGCTCGTTTAACTTACCAGCCTTTACCTTACTTTAATATACAGATATTATCCTATGGGTTATTCTTTGCATTTTAGAGATGAGGAAATACTAGAAAGAGCATAAGGAAATTACTCCTGGTGACCTGTTAGACAGAGTTGGGATACAAACCCAACTACACCACATTGTAACTACAAATATTTTCAAACAAGTCAGAGAGGTACTAGGAACACAAAAGAAGGAACCAAGCTTTAAGGATAAGGAAGACTAAGACTTAATGCAAGATTCAAGCAACTCAAAACAGGAAGACAAATACATGAGGTAGCAGTTACAATACGATAATCAGTACTATCACTGAAATAGATTTAAAAAGAACAGAGGACAAGGAGCAATCAAAAAGCAGGCTTCACATAAAACACAACATCAGAACTGGGCCATAAGAGGCACACAGAGACTCACTAGACAGGAAGAGAAGTGTAAAAGAACTCAGAAAAGTGTGTGGGGGGAGGGGGTAAAGTCATAAAACAGCAGGAAATAAGATGATTTAAAATCAATACGGCTGAAACACAGGGACAGAGTGATTTTGTTAGTGATAACAAGAGCTTAAGAACTACGGTTGGAATTGTAGACAGATCAGAGCCTGATTCTGAAGAACCTGTTATCTTACAAGTACTTATCATAATCCAGGGAAGATAAAGGAGAGAATGTGAAATAAGTGGGAATAAAGAGGACTACATGAATAAGAATTAGCCATTTAATAAAAGTTGTTATTTAAATAACTGTAATACATACATCTTTATACACCATATTACATTTTATCAAAAAAAATTCAATGTGAATATTCTATATCCACAATTATAATTCTCTGGATCCTTTTTGAATGTTTTGCTTCCAATTCTCTACTTTCAATAAAACTGAAGAAAGGACTGGACTTGTTAACTAACAGGACATCAAAACATTTTTTGACTATAAATCAGTAAGTATGTTTTTAAGCACATAATTCAGAAGGAGGTCAAATAAAATTATTTATGAAGGCAAAGTTTCTCATGACTTACACTTTTCAAAATAAAAAGGAAAAATCTTAAACTTATATGTTGTTATATGTCTAATGCTTTATAAAGTCTGTAAATATTTATTTAATCAATTGCATGTCTTTACAACTCAAAACTAAGATTTTTAAAATACTTAATAGAAAATTATGTTCAAAATAAACTTCAAGTCTATAATTTCTATCTTCTGCTACAGAAAAGTATGACAGACGAATCAATAAGAATTTCAAGCATGAAAATACATTATATAAGGATAAAATTATATAAGTATAAAATATAATTTTAAATATAGGATAAAATTATATGGGCAATATGCAATTTAAGTAGAAGTTCTGAGAGAGTAAGAAAGAAATTTCATATTGTTAGTAAAAAGTGCCTATTTTCAAATCAATGCTAGGTATTAAATTACTATGATATTCAGATTCCAATGGATACATTTTAAAGAGAGATAAAAGTTTATTTTGAAACAATCATATTTATAATATGCCTAAAATTATATCCTTTACAACCAGTTTAGCTTATAGAGAAAAATGCTGAACGCTAACTTAAAATGTGGCAGCAATGTGGTTCAAACTACATCATATTTCAGAATTTTTATATGGGTCACCCAAACAAAAAGGTTTTAAGACCACTGCTATAGAAAATATGTAGCCCAGCCCTCTACTCATGACTCAGGTAAAGCATTAAAAGTGAAGAATCCTAACCTATCAATAAAAAAGGTGCAAGGCTATTTAGAATATTTCATAATCAAATAACATATACTTATTTTATCATGCTCAAGAGGAAATCTGAAATGTTATTTCTATGGCTGACATAAATAATCACACTGGAAGCTGCACTGTAATTAAAAGACTTCAAACATGGGTATAAAATACTTACACTCTCCTATTACCCAAAGTCAAAATTTTTTATCCATATAAAGATAAGGTTAAAAACCGGATCATCATCAAGATAATTTCTAGCTTAGAAAATTGGTAATTATGACTTAACTATTCACTGAAACATATACATTTGAGGCTTTAAATATGAAATTACTTTGTATCTTATTACTGTATTTCCACATTCCTTCCATATTAGCACATGGTGTTCTCTATTTAGAAATTCACATAACAAAATTTCTAACTTGTGCACTCATTAAGGAATGTTGCCTGAAAAATCCTGTAAATACCAAAATCTTCACTAGGTTTCTTTTTATATTTAACCATTCCAAAAGAAGTAATTTTCCAAAGTTACGACAACTCACAGAAAAGTGATTCTAGGACCCTCACCAGCAGCATCAATCCATGTTTGTGAGTTCAGGGACAAAGGATTCTGCTTTGCAGGACTTTGGTTTCCCTTTTCCCTAATCTAGCTCATGAAGTCCAATCCCACAGAGTGTCATACCACTCAGTATTTCTTCTATTCCTAAGTTTTTCCTACTAGTTTGTCATAAGAAGTGGGAATACCTAGAAAAATTTGGTATTCCAACAGAAAAATCTTCAAAATATTTCCTTCAGGGTTCCTCTTTGCTGTGCAATCATCCAGTGATTTTCCTTCATGGAAAGATACTGGATTGTAGTGAAGAGTGAAAGAAAAAAGGATCGTAACCAATGTAATTTTAGACCAGAGATAAAAAGGAGAGCAAAACAATAGGTACCTAAAAACATCCAAAACTCATGATTTATTATAAACCACCATTAGAACTAAGCAAATCAGGAGTTCCCGTCGTGGCGCAGTGGTTAACGAATCTGACTAGGAACCATGAGGTTGCAGGTTCGATGCTTGGCCTCACTCTGTGGGTTAAGGATCCAGTGTTGCCGTGAGCTGTGGTGTAGGTCTCAGATGCGGCTCGGATCTGGAGTTGCTGTGGCTCTGGCGTAGGCCAGCGGCTACAGCTCCGATTCGACCCCTAGCCCGGGAACCTCCACATGCTGTGGGAGCGGCCCAAGAAATGGCAAAAAGACAAAAAAAAGAAAAAAAAAACTAAGCAAATCAAAGTGCAAACGGAAGTACTGCCAGATCAGAATTTAATAGCCAAGCAGCCATCACATCCTGAGTACCTCACTGTTGAGAATAGAGAATTATCCTTTCTGATATACATACCCAACAGTGCCCTACTTTATACCTCCCCATACTTGAAAATTAATGTTTGGAAAACTAATCTTCATTCTCCAAAACTCAAACTAGAGATTTTCCACAGTACCTTAGGATTTTCAACATACAGGATTTTTAGATTTTTTTCATAGTCAATGTCTGACTAGATATTATGTTCAAGCACTTACCACTTACCTTAAGGGTGCCCTATTTGTGTCTCTCTTTTCCAGACACCATTCCTCTCTCAAAAGTTCACATCCATGTCTTCCTTGCCCAGGTTTACTTCTCAATTGCCTCCCAAGGTCACAGACTCTCTTCCTCCATCCAGGGGTCCTCATACCCAAGTTTTTCCCCTTCCTCCTCTCCATTAACCTTTTCCTCCATTGCTTCTCCCTTCTGCCCCAGAAGCAGAAACAAGAGGACTGCACAACATGATTGAGAGACAGATATGTGGACCTTTGGCATTCTGCTTCAGCTCACATTCTGTTCAGCCATCAATGTAAGAATCTAAGACTTGTATCAGTCCATTTTCGAATGTAAATGAAATATAATATGATATGGTATGTATATGGTATACAATCAATGTCACAACCCAGGGGAAAGTACTCTGGTGAGTAGGAGACACTTGAATATCTCTAAGCTGTATTTTCTATATAAATAAGTGCTAGCACATCCTCTTAGGAACTGAATATTCTTAAAAATTAAAAATCATTCCAAAGACTCACCCAAGAAATTAGGATACAGATGATCAATATTATCCACAACATAGTTACACTTGGGACATCTATTATTATCCTCCAAACTCTGATGAATACACTTGTAGCTATGATCAGAGGGAAAAAAAAAAAGTTTGATTAAATCAGTGATACATTATTAAACTGGTCACAACCTAACACCTATTAGTTTTTTACTCCTCATTTTCAACATAAGTAACCCAGCAGTTATCAAATTTATTTCAGCTGATACTTTTATATCATAAAGAAGATACATAGGGTATTTATTAGATAAAAGTAAAAAAAAGTTATTTAAAAATAAAGAAACAAGCCTACTGGATATAAAATTTTTAAAGATATACTAAGTTTTAAGTTTATACAATTTTTTAAAAGTTTATGTAATTTAAACATCATATAACAACACCAAGAAAAACAAATTGCTATGATTTAGTTAAGCGAACAGACTGTGTTCTTGGAGTGCTGATTATCCTTAACACAAAAAGAGCTCATTCAAAAAAGAGAAAATAAGAGAAAAACAGAAAAAACAACAAGAGAAAAATAAGTAAATAAGCCGGGGAAATCATCACCTGCACTAGGATTTAAAATTATATACTAGTTTTTACCAGTGAGAACACAAAAATAAGGAAAAATCTGTCAGAGTTAAGGAGTACACACAGATATGAAAAATCTCATGTGCTCCAGCAGGAAATGTAACTGCCACAACTTTTCTAGAATTCAAATTGTATGGAAAACCTTAAGGTTGTGTATCCCCTTTGACAAAGTGATTTTACTTCTAGGAATTTATCCTAAGGAAATAAGCAGATACCAGATACATAAAGATATTCAATAAATAGCCAAATAAATCAGAAGCAATAAAAACTAGGAAACTGACTAGATAAATTTTTAAACATCAATCCAATGTAATGAATTCAGCCAATACAGATCCAATGTAATGTATTCAGCCAATAAAAATCACATTGTAACATGTAACTATATACCACAAAAAATAATTAGTACCTACTAATAGTTACAGCCGGAGAAATACAATTATGAGAAAATTTTCCTTTCTTACATTATACATTTCCATAATGTTCAGCTTTTTAAAATTATGTATGACCTTACAATCAAAAAAAACTTTTGATACGACATTCAATTAAAACCCAAAGAATTATCCAATCAACATTATAAAAAAGTCACTACACCACTAAATTACTGAACAAAAATAATCCCTAACAAAGTGGATACATTCTATTTGTTTAAAAAAAAAAAACTGTATATGTACATTTAAAATTTTTGTATTTAATTCAACCATAGTTGATTTGCAATATTATGTTAGTTTCAAACAACTTCAGATTCTTTTACCAATGAAAGTTATTATAAGATATTGAATATACTTCCCTGTGCTATACAGTAAATCCTTGTTGTTTATTTTATACATAGTGGTGGATATCTATTAATCTCATACTCCTAATTTATCCCTCTCTCCCCCCTTTTCCCCTTAGTAACCATAAGTTTGTTTTCCTTTTCTTTTTTATGTTTTTTTTTTTAATTTGGGGACTGCACCCACAGCACATAGAAATTCCCAGGTTAGGGGTCTAATCGGAGTTGTAGATGCCAGTCTACACCACAGCCATAGCAACACTGGACCTAAGTCATGTGTGCAACCTACACCACAGCTCACAGCAACGCCGGATCCTTAACCCACTGAGCAAGGCCAGGCATCGAACCCGTGTCCTCATGGATGCTAGTTAGGTTTGTTACCACTGAGCCATGATGGGAACACCACCATAAGTTTCTAGGTCTGTTAGTCTGTTTCTGTTTTGTAAATAATTGATTTGAATTATTTTTTAGATATATATATATATATGAGATATCATATGTCTTTCTCTGCCTTACTTCCTTAATATGATAATCTCTAGGCCTATCCATGTTGCAAATGGCGATCTTTCATTTTTAATGGTTGAATAATATTCCATTGTGTATATACACACACCACATCTTCTCTATCCATTCATCTGCTGACGAATATTAGGTTGCTTGCTTCCATGTTTTGGCTTTTGTAAATAGTGCCACTATAAACTCTGAAGTGGATATATTTTTTCAAATTAGAGTTTTCTAAAAAGGAACCCTATTACACTGTTGGCAGGATTGCAAATTGGTGCACCACTATGGAAAACAGTATGGAGATTCCTCAGAAAACTAAACATAGAACTACCATTTGATCTAGCAATCTCACTCCTTGGCATCTATCAAGAGAAAATCATGACTTGAAAAGACACATGTACTGCAATGTTCACTACAGCACTATTTGCAATAGCCAAGACATGGAAACAACCTAAATGTCCATTGACAGAGGAGTGGATCAAGAAGATATGGTACATATACACAATGGAATATTACTCAGCCATTAAAAGGAACAAAATAATGGCATTTTTATCAACATGGATGAACCTAGAAATTATCATGCTAAGTGAAGTCAGCCATACAATGAGACACCAACATCAAATGCTATATCACTTACACGTGGAGTGTGAAAAAAAGGACACAATGAACTTCTTTGCAGAACAGATAATGACTCAAAGACTTTGAAAAACTTATGGTCTACAAAGGAGACAGGTTGGGGGGTGGGATGCGCTAGGGGTTTGGGATGGAAATGCTATAAAACTGGGTTGTGATGATCACTGTACAACTAGAAATGTAATAAATTGAGTAATAAAAACAAGCAAACAAACAAAAAAATAGTGTTTTCTTTGGATATAGGCCCAGGAATGGGACTGCAGTATAATGTGGTAACTCTATTTTTAGTTTCTTAAGGACTCTCCAGACTCTTCAGAGTGGCTGCACCAATTTACACTCCCACCAACAGGGCAGGAAGGTTCCCTTTTCTCCACACTCTCTAACATTTATTTTTGTAGACTTTTTGATGATGGCTATTCTAACCATTGTGAGGTGATACCTCATTGTATTTTTCATTTGCTTTTCTCTAATAATTAGCAATGTGGAGCATCTCTTTGTGTGCCTGCTGGCCATCTGTATGTCTTCTTTGGAGAAATGTCTATTTTAAATCTTCTGTCCATTTTTTCATGGGCTGTTTGTTTGTTCTTTATGAACTATCTATAATTTGGTAAATTAAGCCCTTGCTGGTAACATTCTTCACAAGTATTTTCTCTCATTCCATAGCCTGTCTTTTCATTTTGTTTATGGTTTCCTTTGCTGGGCAAAGTGTCTGATTACATACCATTTGTTTATTTTTGCTTTTATTTCTTTTGCCTTGGGAGATTGAACTAAGAAAATATTATTGCAATTTATGTCAGAGAAAGTTTTGCCTCTGTTCCAGGAATTCTATAGTATCATGTCTTATGTTTAAGTCTTTAAGCCATTTTGAGTTTATTTTTGTGTATGGTTTGAGGGTGTGTTCTAACTTCATTGCTTTACATGCAGCTGTCTACCTTTACCAACAGCACTTGCAGAAGAGACTGTCCTTTCTCCATTGTATATTCTTGCCTACTTTGTCAAAGATTAATTGACTGGAGATGTGTGGGTTTATTTCTGGACACTCTATTCTGTTCCACTGATCTATATGTCTGTTTTTGTACCCAGTACCATGTTGTTTTGATTACTGCATCTTTGTAGTATTATCTAAAGTCTGGGAGGGTTTTGCCTTCTGCTTTGTTGTTTTTCTCAGAAATGCTTTGGTAATTCTAGGTCTTCTGTGGTTCTATATAAATTTTATGATTATTTGTTCTAGTTCTATGAAAAATATCATGGATAATTTGATAGAGATCATATGTAGATTGCTTTAGACAGTATGGCCATTTTAACAATATTAATTCTTCCAATCCAAGAGAAGCAAATATCTTCCCATTTCTCTGTATCATGTTCAATTTCCTTTATCAATGTTTTATAGTTCTCAGTATATAGGTCTTTTACATCTTTTGTTAGGTTTATTCCAAGGTATTTATTTCAATTTTTTTGACATGATTTGTGCTGCCTTCTGGGTCATATAGAATACTATTAGAAAGTCTCACTATTTCTTGCCACAGTAACTCTAATTCATTCTCATCCATCTATCTACTTGACCATCACCACACCAGACGCAATGTTTTGGATTCCAAAAAAAAAGTAAGTGCCTATACTCGTAATCAAAATAGGGTGGGCACAAAGAAATAAGAAGGATATCGATCTTGGGTCCACCTGAGAAATTTTCAAGAGCTAAGTGCACTAAAACACTTAAAAAAAAATTAGTCAGTACTATAGTATGCTGACATAAATGAGTACCAGTGTCCCTTGTTAAGTGTATATCTAATCATGAAGAGAGAATATTTCTCTATTGATGTACGTAATTGCTCTGTTTCTTCTGTTAAGTTACACCTACCTACAAAATACAATAAATAGATTTTAGTGTCTGTGAACAGGGATGTATAGGTATAGAAAACTGAATCATCAGAAAATTCTCAAAAAAGAAGGTACTATAACAAGGACAGAAAGAAAAAATCACTACCAGTGGTCGTATATGATCACCAGGTACAAATATAATAACCAGGTACAAAGAAAGACTAATGGTAAGGTACAAGATGACGGATTAGTCACAAGTCCCAAAATGCAAACTGATACCCAGGTTTGATCACAAATATGCTAGGAGATGACAACACTGAGGGACCTTGTTAATTATAATCAACTTGTACTGAAGCAAAATAGTAAATAAATCAAGACTTGACAGACATGAGATCTGAGAAGCAAGGGGCAGAGGACAAACTAGAGGTAGCATAGGGGCAAAGAGAAAGAGCAAACCTTATCTCTACACCATACAGAAGCCAGACTTTTTAAATTCTATCACTGAGCTTCAGTTACACAATAGCTAATACCAGGTTTACTGTGAAGCAGTAATGAATAAAATAAAAGAAGTTCCTACTACACGGTCTCCAACTTTTTACTAGGAAAGACCTACCATTTATAACTAGGACAAGGGACAAACAGTTGATCTGGCCCAATTTGATTTAGTGTTAATAATCTGGATGGAGCCTTGAAATAGTATACTGCTTGGCTCCAGGTTACCAGCCAGGGCTCAAGTTAACAAAGAGTTGATGTAACAGCCTACTGTTAATGACTGAAGTTCCATAGGCCTCAAATGTTAGGTAGGGTAAATAATTAGCAGCTTTGCTTTAAAGAGAAGTACAAAATGTTTCACAGCTGACCAAGCCAGGCAATAGGATGGGACTGCCAGCCTCCAGGTATACCAGCTCCTTCCAATGTTATCATCTCTACGCTACCAAAACCTAATCTCTAGTAGATATTTAAACACACAGTCACATCAGGGTATAACAAAGTAATCTGAATTGTAACAAAGATCAATATTTTATTTCCATTTAAAGGGGGAAAAAAGTATTTAAGAAACTGATGAGGCTTTCCAACAAGGGCCTAAAGACTCACCATGAAGATTACAGGATTTATTGAAAAGGCCAGGCCTGTCTAGTTATAATGTCAATCAATTTATTATACTTCACAACATAGTGAAGCAAGACACTTCACCTTTTTTAAAATGCCACAGTGAATATATAAGTTAGAGGGAAATTAGGAAACCTCACCTTACAATCTGTTTCACACTTCAGCACCTTCATATCTGTGACAGAAGAGGAGGGAAGAGTAGGAAGACAATGTGGGATGGGGGCTAGACAGCAGCAACAGCCAAAAAGACAGGTTGAGTGACAACGATAAGGTAAGTTTTAGACCCAGGACTAAATTCCTGGTCTACCAACTTCAAGAACTTGCTCTCCTAGCTTTAAATCAGTAGTTCTCAATTGATGGCAACTTTGTCCCCTAAAGGATATCTAGCAATGGCTGGAGACATTTTTGGTTGTCACAATTGGGAGTAAAAGGGTTGCTACTGGGTTGCTACAGAAACCAGGGATAGTGCTGAACAGTCTACAACAGCAAGGACAATGGGCCCACAGCAAAGAATTATCTGGTCTAATACATTAATACTACCAAGGTTGGGAAAGCCTACTCTAAATCACCCAGTTTTCCAGAAAAGTCAAAATTCAAAGTCTCAAAGAAAAGTATACGATTTCCTATGGAATGCCAAGGTACCGTATCAATTAATGGACAAGAGAGAAGAGTACTGCTAAACAATCAGCCTAAAAAGATGACAAACATACATGTATCAGCCTAAAAGCAAGACCCACATGACCAGAATTTCAGTAGCTATGTGAAGCCGAAAGGGATTCACAAGTGATAATAATGTTAATGCCATGATATACCAGGAAATGAAAATTATTTAAGAAGTCAAGATAGCCTTATTTTTAAAAACCAAGAAAAACAGTTTGAAAGAATACACAATCACGTCTTACTGGTGATAATTTTTAAGACAGAATAGAAAGGCTAGGGAAGAAAGCACTTACATTCCATATTATATCTTTCTATACAATAAAAGTTTCTATAGACTAGAGTATATGTTGCTCTTATTATTTGAATAACTTACAAATAGTGCAAGCCAAGAAAGCTATTTTTATTCTAAATTTCTTTTTAGGTCCTTTTTTTTTTTTTTTTTTTTGCCATTTATTGGGACACTCTTCGCGGCATATGGAGTTCCCAGGCTAGGGGTCTAATCGGAGCTGTAGCCACTGGCCTACGCCAGAGCCACAGCAACGTGGGATCCGAGCCGCGTCTGCAACCTACACCACAGCTCACGGCAACACCGGATGTCAACCCACTGAGCAAGGCCAGGGATCAAACCCTCATGGTTCATAGTCGGATTTGTTAACCACTGTGCCACGACGGGAACTCCCTAAATTTCTTTTTAAACGACTTGAAGATTGGATATACCTATCAATGAAGCAACACACCCCAGATTAAACTAAAGGACTTATAGACTGGTGACAATACTCTTCTTGACTAATGGTTATCAACCCACCAAATATGATAGTCAACCTCAGTATAAAATTATGGGTGTAACTTCAACACAAATTAGAATATAAGAACTATTAGAATATAATAGAAATATTAAACCAACAGTATAAATAATTTTGGGAGATGACTGATTGTAAGTAAAATATAATACGCCCGATCAAATAGATAAACAAAAAAAACTAAAGGAATTAAACATACACAGATAACATGCCCATTAGGATAGCACTACGCAAAAAAAAAAAAAAAAAACACAGAAAATAACAAGTGTTGGAGAAGATGTAAAAAACTGGGACCCTTTAACACTGTTGGTGGTAATGTAAACTGGTATTAAAGGTATGAAAAACAGCATGGGGGGGTCTGTAGAAAATTAAACATAAAATTACCACATGATCCCGCAATTCTGCTTCCAGGTATATATCTGAAAGAACTGAAAGCAGGATTTCAAGGAGATATTTATTCACCAATTCAAAACAGCATTATTAACAATAGTTAATAGGAGAAAGCAACACAAGTGTCCACACACAGATGAATGCACAAATAAAATAGAATATATACAGTCAAACATCAGTATCTACAGGAGATTGGTTCCAGGACCCCCATGGATACCAACATGCAAGGATGCTCAAGTCTCTTACGCAGTACTACACATCTTCCTGTACACTTTAAAGAATCCCTAGATCATTTATAATACCTAATATGATGTCACTATGTAAACAGTTTCAGTGAACTGCGAATTCAAGTAGTGCTGTTGGGAACATTCTGGAATTTTTTTTTCAAAACTTTCTGTGGTTTTTTGAACCCACAGATACTGAGGCCCAAGTATACAAGCAATGAAACAGTATTTAGCCTTAGAAAGGAAGGAAATTTTGACACATGCTACAACATAGATGAAACTTGAGCGCACTATATTAAGTGAAATAAACCAGTCACAAAAAACAACTACGGTTTGATTCCACTTACATGAGGTCCAGAATAGACAAATTCACAAAAAAAGGAGAATGACTGACAAAAGTTAAGGAAAGAAAGAAATGGGGACTTGTCGTTTAATGGGTAGTTTCAGTTTTGCAAGATGAAAAAGTTCTGGAGATTGACTGCACAACAATGTGACCAATACTCAACATTATTTCACTTTAAAATGGTTAAAAAAAAAAATTAAAATGGTTAAGATAATAAATTTTAAGTGATGTGTATTTTATCACAACTAAAAATCTTTTAAGATATACAGATTAACATGGCATACAATCTAAAGACGGCAGTGAGCCAAGTGTTAAAGAACACAGAGCTTTTTAATCTTCTAACACCCTTTTCCAATGACCTCCTAGCCTGCTTTAATGGACCTCACCCCATCCCCCATAAAAAGTTAAAGGTGCTTCATGCTTCATCCTGACTACCCAGCACCCTCAATTTCCTAAAACAGTAGGAACAATTTAAATAATTAATAAACCCAAAAGTTTTAAAATTCACCTGTAAGGCCGATGGTAAATCTAAGTATTTCACAGAAATTATGCCACCAACCATGTTTGCCTTGAGCTGTTGAACCTGTACAGATATATCAGTCAAGGAAATATGACTCAAAATTACCAGAACTAGCTTTAAAAACACAACTTCTCACTGGCTACATTTACATACAAGTTAAAAACTGTGAAAATACAATTTCACTAAAATAAAATCATCTTACCAAAAGCTGTGGCCACATTTTGTCATGTATGCTTCCTCAATCATATCAAAGCAGATAGGGCTAAAAATAAAATAGGAAAATAATTAATACTTTTTAAGTAGAGTGATTATGAATCGAAAAAGCCAACGATACCAACAAAATCATATCTCAATACCTAGCTAAGCCTTCAAACTTTCTATTGAGGAGAGATGAAATTTTTCTACTGAGCTGAATGAACTTCTGAGAATTGCTGGTAAAACAACAATTTGTCTAAGATGGCCCTGAGGGCCATCAAGTTCTAAGATGAATTAAATGAATAATTTAGCTGGCCCCAATACTTTAACTTGCCCATAGTATCTAATAGTGTAATGCAATCATGAGACTGCTTAAGTTCTACCATCTTTTTCAACCATCCTTCTACTGAAAAGCACCTATCTAAATGTTCTCTTTTTATTTCCTATTTTAAAGAAAACTAATTCCCTGAGTGATAAATTTAGAATTCCAACTTCAGTAACTCTTCTAGATAGTGAGATAATAATGATAGCTAATACTTAACACGAACTATGCATATCCACTAAAACAATGACCTCTATTAGCTCTCTTAATCCTTTCAACAGCACAGGTACCTACTACTATACCCATTTTACAGATGAGGAAACAGAGACACAGAGATGTTCAAGTCACACAGCTTGGAAGTAACAATGCCAATTTTCAAACTCAGGTCCATGTTCACTATCACAATTCTAAACTACTTCCAGATACTGTGAGTTAAATATCAAGTCATTCCAACTATGACACATGTTCTGGCCAAGGAAAGGTGGTTATCAGTCTCCAAGAGGGCACAGTCTACCAGAAAAATGTAAAGTCTTGTAAATGGCAATTTCCACTTCTCCTTCCCCTTTCTTCCTAGCAAAAACTCTGAGGAAGTCTCCAGAGATACAACAGCCCATCTTGTGATCATGAGGACAAAAACCATAAGCTAAGAAGATAGGATACCAGTTCCTTGATGACATCCTTAAGTTACTGCCTCAGGGATGGGTTGCTTATCTCTGGACTTCACATTATGTGAGAAATGTAAATCCCCACTTGCTTACGTCAGAGTTTTCTGTTACTGGCATACAAATCCAATCCTTACTGATGATATATGACAAAGTGTAAATGAAAATTGATACACTCCTTCAAGAACAAGAAATCTCCTGGGAGTTCCCATCGTGGCGCAGTGGTTAACGAATCTGACTAGGAACCATGAGGTTGCGGGTTCGATCCCTGGCCTTGCTCAGTGGGTTAAGGATCCGGCGTTGCCGTGAGCTGTAGTATAGGTTGCAGACGCAGCTTGGATCCCGTGTTGCTGTGGCTCTGGTGTAGGCCGGTGGCTATAACTCCAATTTGACCCCTAGCTCGGGAACCTCCATATGCCGAGGGAGCAGCCCTAGAAAAAGACAAAAAAAAAAAAAAGAAAGAAAAAAAGAGAAATCTCCCCTAAGTGAAGGGATTCAGTAATTTGTCTTTTGCAATAATGTCCATCTTGCCCCTGCATGATGGAGTTAAGGAAGCTAAGGTAGGGTTCCTTCTGAGGGCATGTGGATGAGTTGTACAGACTGCTCTGTGACCCCAGTTTGTGACTGAAGAGTGGTGAAGAGCATATCCAGAATAAACAAATTTTATTTCACACAGATCAAGCTGGTTGCTAGCTGCTCAGGCAGATACTTTAAGGCCCACAACCCAGAGTAAAGGCAATATTTACTTCCCTCTCTTTATAAAGACTTTAGAGCAGTTTTTCAAGTCTGCAATAAAACTGAAAGGAAGGTACAGAGACTTCTCCTGCCCCCACACACGCACAGCCTCCCCTATTACCATCACTCACTAGAAATGTTACTTTTTTTTTTAACCAAGAATGAACCTGCAATGGCACATCACAACCCCATCCAAACTCCAAAGTTTACCTTATGGTTCATTATTCATGCTGTGCATTCTATGGGTTTAGGCAAAAATATAATGACATATAACCATCATCATAATATCATACAGATTATTTTCACTGCTCTAAAAATCCTCTGTGACACATGCACCCACATGTTCATTGCAGCACTATTCACAATAGCCAGGACATGGAAACAACCTAAATGTCCATCAACAGATGATTGGATTAGGAAGATGTGGTGTATATATACACAATGGAATACTACTCGGTCATAAAAAAGAGTGACATAATGCCATTTGCAGCAACATGGATGGAACTAGAGACTCTCATACTAAGTGAAATGAGTCAGAAAGACAAAGACAAATACCATATGATATCACTTATAACTGGAATCTAATATCCAGCACAAATGAACATCTCCACAGAAAAGAAAATCATGGACTTGGAGAATAGACTTGTGGCTGCCCGACGGGAGAGGGACAGAGTAGGAGGGATCAGGAGCTTGGGGTTATCAGACACAACTTAGAATAGATTTACAAGGAGATCCTGCTGAGTAGCACTGAGAACTATGTCTAGATACTCATACTGCAACAGAAAAAAGAGTGGGGGGAAAATGTATACATGTAAAAGTAACTTGATCCCCATGCTGTACAGCAGCAAAAAAAATAAAATTAAAAATCCTCTGTGCTTTGTCTATTCATTTTTCTCCCCTTACCCACATCCACTGATCTTTTTATTATCTCCATGGTTGTGTCTTTTCTAGAATGTCATATAGTTGGGATTATATAGAATGTAGCCTTTTCAGGTTGGCTTCTCCCACTTACTAAAAGGCATATAAGGTGCTTCCATGTTTTTTCATGGCTTGATAGCTAATTTCTTTTCATTGCTGAGTAGTATTTCAGTGTCTGGATATATGGCAGTTTATTTATCCATTCACCTACTGAAGAATGTGTTGGCTGTTTCCAAGATTTGGCAATTAAGGATGCAGCTGCTATAAGCATTCTTGTGCAGGTTTCTGTGTGGTAATAAGTTTTCAACTCCTTTAGGCAAGTATTAAAGAATACAACTGTTGAATCATAAACTAACAGTGGATTAGTTTTGTAAGAAACCAACCAAAATATGTCTTGAAGTGGCTGTACCATATTTTATTTCCATTAGCAAAGAACAAGTTTTCCTGTTGCACTGCATCCTCTTCAACATCTGGTGTTGTTGGTGCTCAAGATGTGGCCATTCTGGAGTTCCCGTGGTGGCGCAGTGGTTAACGAATCCGACTAGGAACCATGAGGTTGCAGGTTCGGTCCCTGCCCTTGCTCAGTGGGTTAACGATCCGGCATTGCCGTGAGCTGTGGTGTAGGTCGCAGACGCAGCTCGGATCCAGCGTTGCTGTGGCTCTGGCGTAGGATGGTGGCTACAGCTCCGATTTGACCCCTAGCCTGGGAACCTCCATATGCCGCAGGAGCGGCCCAAAGAAAAAGCAAAAAAAAAAAAAAAAAAGATTTCGCCATTCTGATACACGTTTAGTGATGTCTCGTTGTTTTGACTTGCACTTTCCCAATGATCTAAGATGATATGGAGCATTTCTCATATGCTTACTTACCGTCTCTGTGAGGTGTCTGCCAAAGTCTTTGGTCCATTTTAAAATCAGGTTGTTTTCTTATTGTTAAGTTTTAAGAGTTCTTTGGATATTCTACTTTTTCCTATTAATTCCTCACAAATCTTTTAGGTGGTTTATTATTAAATCTGCTTTTTTAATTTTTTTGAAGTATAGTTGATTACCAATGTTGTCTTAATTTCTGCTATACAGCAAAGTTATTCAGTTACACATATAGACATATCCACTCCCATAAAGGTTATCACAGAATGCTGAGTGGATTTCCCTGTGCTATACGGCAGGTGAGTTCTTTGTATATTCCAGATAAAAATCCTTTATGTCTTTTCCAAATATTTGTTCACAATTTTGTCTTTCCATTCTCTTGACATTCTCCCCTGAGCAGAATATTTTAATTTTAAAGAAGTTCTGTTTATTGATCCTTTCTTTCACAGATCATGTCTTTGGTGTTGTGTCTAAAAAGTCATCAACAAACTCAAGGTTAACTAGACTTCCCCTATGTTATCTTCTAGGAATCTAATAATTTCTCATCTTACATGTAATTCTGTGATACATTTAATTTTGGTGAATGGGGATATGGTCTAGATTCATTTTGTTTGCATGTGGATGAACAGTTTTTCCAGGACCTTTCTTCTATACTGTTTTGCTTCTGCTTCCTGTCAAAGATCAGTTGACTATCTTTACCTGGGTCTATATCTGGACCCTCTATTCATTAATACTGAACTGTCTATTCTTTTGCCAATACCACACTGCCTTAATTAACTCCATATATTACTTTGATTAAAAAAACACTGTTCCCTTGAATGAAAATCTGTAGTCCCAATACTGATTAATTTCTAAAACTCAACTGTTATGTGAGTAAGAGTAAACATCTAAATTTTTCTATCACAGGAGGTCTAGATATTAACACACCAACCTTTTAGAAAACTAATAAAGCATTTTTAAGATTCAGGGGAAGAGATCTTTCCGTTTCCAAAGTAAATACAGGTTTGAGTTACAATATTATCACATCTCTGATTTATGCTGAATTAAATGATGCTTAGAGGAAGGATGCAAAATATTTTAACAGTGATCTCTCATATCTAGACTACCAACAGTGCCAACAATGGCTATTTTTGGACTGGCCCTAGCAATCAAAATGAATTAATTGTGAATATTTATCAATAGTCTCTCAAAAAATTCTAAAAATTTTTAAAAATCATATATTTAACAAATTACATATTAGGTATTGAGTATATACCACACATTGTTCTAGATACCAAGGATAGAGAAGTGACTAAAACAAACAAAAATCTCTCAGGGTTTACAGGCAAAGTTTGGGTTACATAGGATAGTCAGAGAAGCTTCAGTGAGAAGTTGACAGCAGAATAACTCTTTTAAGATAGCAGGGATGGAGGATAATGTGAGAAAAAGAATGTGTGTGTGTGTATATATATGATTGGGTCATTTTAATGGTAAGCAAAATTTGACAGAACACTATAAATTAACTATAATAAAAAAAGAAAATTAAAAAAAGGAGGAAAATGATCTACACTAAAAATCTGGAAGAATTACAACTTAGTGGCAAGAGCAACTGTAAATGTCCTAAGGCGTCATGTTTAAAGACTAACGAGATGAGAGTTCCCACCATGGCGCAGTGGAAAGAACCTGCCTAGGAACCATGAGGTTGAAGGTTCGAACCCTGGCCTCATTCAGTGGATTAAGGATCTGGTGTTGCCATGAACTGTGGTGTACGTTGCAGATGCAGCTCGTATCTGGCGTTGCTGTGGCTGTGGTGTAGGCCAGCAGCTGCAGTTCCAATTTAACCCCTAGCCTGGGAACCTCCACATGCCACAAGTATAGCCCTAAAAAGCAAAAAAAATAAAACAAAAAAAAACCTCTTTTTTCTTTTTTTTTGGCCATGCCTGCTTCGAGCAGAAGTTCCTGGGACAGGGACTGAACTCAAGACATAGCAGTAACAACACTAAGTCTTTAACTACTAGGCCACCAGGGAACTCCAACAAAGAACTACTTTAGCTCAAGTTAAGGATTTGGGTTTTAATAGTTAATAAAACAAGAATTCATCGGAAGATGTGGAACAGATGAGTGATAACAATCTAACAGTGTGATCAACCAGATCATTCTACCATATATGTTGAAAGGAACTAAAGGAAAGCCACTGTAAAATTAGAAGCTAAAAGAACTGATAACAGGCTTATTCCACACAAAGCTCTATCACCCATTAGTTTATTTAAAAAAAAAAAAAAAAAAACCACCACCATAACAACAACAAACGCAAAAACAGGACATATGGAATGCCTGTTGTGGCTCAGCAGGTTAAGAACTTGACACGGCATAATCTCTGCGAGGATGCAGGTTCCATCCCTTGCCCTATACAGTGGGGTAAGAATCCAGCAGTGTCACAACCTGTGGCGTAGGTGGCAGATGCAGCTCAGATTCAGCATTGCTGTTCTGTGGCAAAGGGTAGCAGCTACAGCTTTGATTCGACTCCTAGCTCAGGAACTTCCATATGCTACAGGTGTGGCCGGAAGGGGGAAAAAAAAAAACAGGACATAATATGAGTTGTCCTATAATATGCTCCACTAATATTAAAAGTTGTATACAGCATCTAAAAATTACTATCAGATCAGTTTCAACAAGAAGCTTTTAAGGAATGGCTTCTGAGTAACATGTGAAAGAGAAGAAAGTCTCCATTCTTTGCACCACAGTAAAGGTGCAACAAAAAGGGGATTCAACTAAAATTAATCCTAGCTATGTCACCTACAACTTTTGACTTTGGACAAGTAGCTTAATCTCTCTGTTTCAGAGTTCCTGTGTGGTGCAGCGGAAACAAATCTGCCTAGCATCCATGAGGTTGCAGGTTCGATTCCTGGCCTCGATCAGTGGGTTAAGGATCTGGCGTTGCCATGAGCTGTGGTGTAAGTCGCAGACACGGCTTGGATCTGATGTTGCTGTGGCTGTGGTGTAGGCCAGCAGCTGTACCTCTGATTGGACCCCTAGCCTGGGACCCTCCATATGCCAGGGGTGAGGCCCTTAAAAAAGCATAAAAAAGAATAATCTCTGTTTCCTCATTTGTATAAGTGGGATGTTATTTACATCACAGAATCACTGTACTGATTAACAAAAATCCATTAGGTACCCAGTACAAATCGTAGTGTACAATATTCAACAAATGGCAGAATACACAAATAAAGAATATGAAAAACTCTGTATCAATGATAGAAATATGGGAAGAAAAGAATCCACATGCTCAAGCTGAAAATCTCAAAAAATTTCTATTAGGAACAGGTATAATAAATCTTGATGACATTGGGCTGGGCAATGGCTTCTTAGATAAGACACCAAAAGCATGAGAAACAGAAGAAAAAATAGATAAATTGGACTTCATCAAAAGCTAAAACTTTTGTACATCAAAGGACACTGTCAGAATATTTGCAAATCACATATCAAAGAGGGGACCTCTACTCAGAATATATAAAAGAACTCTTACAACTCAACAGCAAAAAAACAAATAAACAATCCAACTTTAAAAATTAGCAAAGAGCTTGTACAGATGGTCCCTGACTCATTTAAATTAAGATTTTTTGACTTTATGATACATGTTCAATAGAAATCATATTTGGGGAAAAGAAGGAATGGTCTTTTCAGGGCCACACCTGTGGCATATGGAAGTTCCTAGGCTAGGGGTTGAATATGAGCTGCAGCTGCAGTGGCCACAGGCACTGCAGTGCCAGATCCGAGCTGAATCTGTGACCTACACTACAGCTCACAGCAACGCCAGATCCTTAACCCACTGAGCAGGGCCAGGGATTGAACCCACGTTCTCATAGATACTAATCGAGTTCATTACCGCTGAGCCACAACAGGAACTTCTGGAAAAAATACTTTAAAAAAGAAACAGATACAATAGAACAAAAGAAGAAAAGGACTGACTGACCATGCCCCTTCCCCCCAAAAAGGGATGAAGTATTCAAGAAATATAGAACCTAATAAAACACAACCAACTCTTTCCAGTTATGAAGGGTAAGAACATACCCAGAGTAGGATCTGGGGAAAACTGTAAACAAATGATTTAGAACCCTTCTACTCTGCCTGTGAATAGCATTTAGGGACAATGAGCTAGAAGACCTAAGCATAAGTACACATACAGCAAGCATATAACTGGCAGCCAGACCAAACATTATACAGATACATGAAATTTTATACCACCACCCCAAAATTTATACAGGTCACCCTAAAAATGTTCATGGACTCCTCAAAACTTTTTATGCATAACTGACACAGTACATCATCAAAGAGAGGGAAAGAAATCACAAATGGATTAAATCCTCTGCTGGAACTATTCATGTCTCTTGCACCACTATAACAACAGCAATTCTTGTAAATCAACATACAAGACAGAAAATCCAACAGAAAAAAAAAAAAAAAATGGGAAAGAATGTCAATTCCTAATTCACAGAAAGGGGAAAAAACACTGCCTTTCAAATATATGGAAAGATGTTCCAACTCACTAGTTAAAATAATACTTTATCCCCACTAAATTATTAGAAAATTAGAACACCAATTATGCAGGGGAGGATATGGAGAAAGAAAGATCTTCATGAAAGATATTCTAGCAGGCAACTGACATTGAATATTCATATACTTATGACCTGGCAATCCCACTCTTGAGATTATTTGTAAACAGGTACAGCTATAAACATATACACATATAGGTATATGTAGTACATGCATATATATGTTAAGTATAAACAAGAGTCTGTGTGTGTGTGTGTGTGTATACATCTAAGAGAGAAACATATCTGTCAACAGGGAATACCCATGAGGATACTTAGAATAAACTGGATAGCTGATACAAGAGTAGGGAATTAGAGGCAGCCTTAATACTCATAATTACTATAATGATGAAGTAAGATGTGCCTGGAAATAAACTATAAAACATCATGCAACAGTCAAAAGGAATGAACCAAAGGTACATGAATCACCATGACTGAATATTTTGTCAAGTGAAAATAGAAATGAAAATGAGATCTGTGACACAATACAATTTATTTAAGATTAAAATGTGCAAAACACATTTCACAGTATATACTCAAAAACACTTATCAATCACAAGAGGAGTTCCTGCTGTGGTGCAGTGAGTGAATCCAACTGCAATGGTTCAGGTCACTGAAGAGGCATGAGTTTGATCCCCAGCCTGGCACAGTGGGTTAAAGGATCTGGCATTGGCGCAGTTGAGGCATAGGTCATAGGTCACAGCTGGGGCTCAGATTCAATCCCTGGCTCAGGAACTTCCATATGTTGCAGGTGTGGCCATTAAAAAGAAAAAAACAAAACAAAACAAAAAAATGCAATAGCAAAGAAAACCAAGACAAGAGGTCAGGTGAATAAGCAATGAAGTAGGAGGAGGAAAACAATAGCTTATTCAATAGAATCTAAAAATTAAATCAACAGTAATATGTACCATTATATGCTACTAAAAAAGAAACATCTCTGTTAATTAAACTATCATAATACTTCCTTACCAGTTAATTTTATTTTATCCTTTTCTGAAAAGCTCTTTTAAACATAAACACATTTAATCATATATCACTCTTGTAGAGAAAACACACACTTACACATAATTATGTTTTCCAAATTTTGATTCTTCAGGGTCTAACTTTTCTGAGTCATTTTTGGATCAAATCACTGATATCCAGATTTCTTCACACAATACTGTCCATTACTTTAGTGAAGTATCATTTGTTAGTAGAATCCATAATAGAATTAAAAGCTATTACTTCTAGTACCATAAGTCAAGTTTACAGTCAGTCAGCCATAACCTACATCTGACTTCAGCTTCAGGAATGTTGCTAAACATGTCTAATTCACAACATCCCAAAACTGCTTGCACCTCTAACTCTCACATTCAAACACTTAGTTCATAGAGAATAAAAGAGTAATTTACAACCATCTCAGAGACTTTCTTCTCATCTATTAAAATCAAAACTCAAGTTTTGAGGCGTGCATTTTTTTTATGTCCACACATCTATATGAAATGACAGCTACATCCAACTGCCAGTCAGCCAACAAGAATTTTTCTTAATTTCATCACCTATAACACATAACCCAATTTTCAAATATGTCAAACTGTAAATGGAAGAAAAAAGCATCAGAGAAATATGACAAAGTAAGGCAAAGCAAAAAAGGAGCCTTGATGGGCCAATGGACAATGTGAAACATGATTAAGCCCACTCTGCATTTGCAGTTAAAAAGTAGGCCCTTTTACTATATACACTTAGAAAATGGCGTGGGGAGAGAATAAACAAAACAACTGCTTTTAGATACTGGACACTAAGCTACACAGTACTGAGATCTTTGAGGGAAGGGGAACAAATGAAATGAACACTATCTAAACACCCAGCTTTCTGCCTTCACAAGAAGTTTCACAGGCATAACACCAGAGTCTCACTGATTTTCAGGAAAGATAAAGGGGAAAGAATTTACAGGACAGAACACCAGAGAAGGAGGAACTACAAGAAGAAAATCCTAGGAGTTCTCACTGTGGCACAGCAGAAACGAATCTGCCTAGTAGCCATGAAGCTGCAGATTCAATCCCTGGCCTAGCTCAGTGGGTTAAGGATCTGGCACTGTCGTGAGCTGTGGTGTAGCTCACAGACAGCTCCAATCCTGCATTGCTGTGGTTGTGGCATAGGCCGGCAGCTGTAGCTATGATTCGACCAGCCTGGGAAGCTCCATATGCTGCAGGTACGGCCCTAAAAAGACAAAAAAGAAAATCCTAAAAATCTGTGTAGCATTCTCATCAAGTTCATTATTGAATGCTAGTCATATATGCCCAAGGTAAAACTCCACAAGATCACGACATCAAGAAACAAAGGATTATTTCCACTGGCTCATTAATACATGAAATACAAGTTTAAAAAAAAAGCACTGAACTAGGAAGATGTCTACAGATATTATCCAAATTAAAACACAAAAAGAAAAAGAAACCAGAGCATCTACAGGCTACAGGACAATATCAAATCAGAAGAAATACATGAACAGTGGCTGAAAAAAAAAGTTAAAATAACAAAGGATATCACAGCACAGCTCCAAGAAGTTCTGAAAACCTCAAACAAAACTTTAAAAAACAAACAAAAAAAACCACTCTGACCCATATATTGCATTTAAACTGCTAAAAGCAAATCTGAAGAAAAAAATCTTAACATAGGAAAGGAAACAGTCAGCTGAGTCCAGAAAGCACAGAGAATCCCACCTAGAATTAACACAAGGAGGAAAACACTGAGACACAATAATCAAATTGACAAAAATTGAAGACTCAGAGAAAATATTAAAAGAGCAACAAGAGAAAAGTAACAACATACAAGCAAATCTCTGTAAGATGATCAGCTGATTTTTCGGCAGAAGCTCTGGAGACCAGAGGAAGGGCATGATATATGTAAAGTGAGAAAAGGGAAAAATCTACAACCAAGAATACTCTACCCAGCAAGGCTCTCATTCAGATTTGACAGTGAAATCAAAAACTTTACAAAAAAGCAAAAGCTAAAAAGAATTTAGCACCACCAAACTGGCTTCATGACATATGCTAAAGTAACTTCTCCAAGTGGAAAAAAGCCCACAAATAAAAACAAGAAAATTACAAATATGATAGCAAAACCAGTAAGAGAGAGAGGAGAGTAAAAATGCAGGATATTTAAATTGCATTTGAAATTAAGAGATCAGGAGTTACTGCTGTGGCTCAACAGGTTAAGAACCCAACATAGTGTCCATGAGGATGTGGATTTGATCACTGGCCTCACTCAGTGGGTTAAGGGTCTGGTGTTGCCACAGCTGTGATGTAGGTTACAGGTGTGGCTCGGATCCAGTGTTGCTGTGTGCGGTATAGGCCTGTGGCTGCAGCTCCGATTCAACCCCTAGCCTGGGAAGTTCCAAATGCTGCAAGTATGGCTATTAAAAACAAAAAACAAAAAACAAAAACCTTAAAACAACTGACAAAATGGAATTAGTAACATAGATATCAATAATCACCTTAAATGTAAACAAACTAAACATTCCAACCAAAAGACACAGACTTGCTGAATGTATACAAAACAGGACCCATATGCATGCTGCCTATAATAGACTCACTTCAGATTTAGAGACATATAGAGCAAAAGTGAGGGGATGGAAATAGGTATTTCCCACCCACAAATGTAAATAAAATGAAACCTGGAGGAATTCTTGCTGTGGCACAGTGGACTAAGGATCTGGCACTACAGCAGCTGTGGCAAAGGTTGCAGCTGAGGCTCAGATTAGATCCTTGGCCTAGGAAGTTCCATATGCCATGGGTGCAGTGAAAGAGAGAGGGAGGGAGGGAGGGAGGAAACTGGAGTAACAATATTTAGATCAGACAAAACTGCCTTTAAAATAAGACTGTTGCAAAATAATAAGAGACAAAGGACACTACAGAATGATCAAGGATCTATCCAGAAGATACAACAATTGTAAATAAATAAATATATATATATATATAGAGAGAGAGAGAGAGACTCAACCTAGGAGCAATTCAATATATAAGGCAAGTATTATCAGACATAAAAAGGAGAAACTGACAATAACACAGTAACAGTGTGGGACTTTTAACATCCCATTTACATCAATAGACAGATTATCCAGACATAAAACCAATAAAGAAACACAGGCTTTAAATGACACATTAGACTAAATGGACTTCATTGATATTTATAGAGCATCCTACTAGAAAGCAACAGAACACACATACTTTTCTAGTGTACATGAAACACACTTTAGGACAGATCAAGACCTGGGCCACAAAACAATCCTCAGAAATTTTAAGAAAACTAAAATCATATCAAGCATCTTTTCCAACCATAATGCTAAAAGGCTAGAAATCAATTACAAGAAAAAAAAATACACAAAACACAAAAACGCCCAGAAGCTAAACAATAAGCTAGTAAACAACCAATGGATCACTGAAGAAATTAAAGGGGAAATCAAAAATACATATGGATAAATGAACATGAAATCATGACAATCCACAATCTACGGCATGCAGCGAATGCAATTTTAAGAGGTAAGTTTATACAAGCTTACCTCAGAAAACAAGAAAAATCTCAAATAAACAACATAAACTTACACTTAAAGCAACTAGAGAAAGAAGAACAAACAAAACCCAAAGTTAGTAGAAGGAAAGGAATAGTAAAGATCAGAGGAAAATAAATGAAATATAAACTTAAAAAAAATAGAAAAGATAAATGAAACTAAAAGCTGTTTCTTTGAAAAGATAAACAAAATTGGTAAAACTTTAGCTAGACTCATCAAGAAAGAAATGAAGCAAGCCCAAGTCAATAAAATCATAAATGAAAAAGGAAAAAATTTCACACCACAGAAATACAAAGGATCATAAAAGACTACAAGTTACCATATGCCAATCAAATGGACAACCTAGAAAAAATGGAAAAATTCTTAGAAAGGTAAGACATCCCAAGACTGAATCAGAAAGAAATAGAAAACATGAACAGACCAATTACCAGTACTGAAACTGAATCAGTAATTTTAAAACTCCCAACAAACAAAAGTCAAGGACAAATAGCTTGACTTAATATTTTGAGAAGACTTAACACTTAACCTTCTGAAAGGTACCTATCCAAAAAATTGCAAATGAATACTTCTGAATTCATTTTAAGCCACAATCACCCTGATACCAAAACCAGACAAAGATATCACACAAAAAATGAAAATTATAGAAAATATCACTGATAAACATAGACAAAAAAATTCTCAACAAAATACTAGCAAATAACTCCAACAGTCATTAATTAAAAAGATCATACACCATGATCAAGGGGAACTTATCCCAGGGAAGGATTTTTCAATATCTACAAATCAACCCACGGGATACAACACATTAAAAAACTGAATAAAACCCATTATGATCATCTCCATAGATGCAGAAAAAGATTTTGATAAAATTCAACATTCATTTATGGTAAAAACCCTTCAGAAAGTGGGCACAGGGGGAACATAACTCAACATAGACAAGGACATACATGAGAAACCCACAGTCAACATCATACTCGATGGTGAAAAGATGAGAACATTTCCTATAAGATAGGACCCAGAAAAGCATGCCCACTCTTGACACTTCTATTCAACATAGTTTTGGAAGTCCTGGCCAGCAATCAGACAAAAAAAGAAAAAAAAAAGAAATAAAAGGAATGCAAATTGGAACAGAATTAAAATTGTCATTGTTTCCAGATGACACAGAAAATCCTAAAGACACTACCAGAAAACTACTAGGATTAATCAATAAATTTGGTAAAGCTGCTGGATATGAAATTAATACAGAGATCAAGTGCATTTCTATACACTATCAATGAAAAATAAGGAAGAGAAATTAAGGAAACAATCCCATTAATCATGTCATTAAAAAGAGTACAATACCTAGAAATAGACCTATCTATGGAGGCAAAAGACCTTTAAGATGTATACTCCAAAACCTGGAGCTAATGGAAGAAATCAAAGACAACACAAAGACCTGGAAAGATATACTGTGTTCTTGGACTGAAAGAATTGACATTGGTAAAATGATCATACACTCAAGGCAATCTACAGTTTCAATGAAATCCCTATCAAATTACCAATAGCATTTTTCATAGAACTAAAACAAAAAAAAATTTTAATTTGTATGGAAACACAAAAGGCCCTGATTAATGAAAACAACTTGGAGAAAGAAGAATGGAGCCAGAGGAATCAGGTTGCCTGGCCTCAGGCTATATTACAAAGCTACAGTCATCAAAACAGTATGGTATCAGCACAAAATCAGACATATTGATCAATGGAATAGGATAGAAAGCCTTGAAATAAATCTATGCACTTACGGTCATTTAATCTACAACAAAGGAGGCAAGAACATACAATATAAAAGACAGTCTCTTTAATAAGTGGTGCTGGGAGAACTGGACAGCTACATGTAAAAGAATAAAATTAGAACATTCTTTAACACCATATACAAAAAATAAACTCAAAATAGATTAAAGACCTAAAAAGTAAAATCAGATACTATAAAACTCATAGAAGAAAATATAAGCAAAACATTCTTTGACATAAATCACAGCAATAATTTTTTGGATCCATCTCCTAGAATAATAGAAATAAAAGCAAAAATAAACAAATGGGATCTAATTAAACTTAAAAGCTTTTTGCAAGCAAAGGAAACCATAAACAAAAAAAAAAGACAACCTCTGGAATCAGAGAAAATATTTGCAAACAAGGCAACAAAGGGCTTAAATTCCAAAATATACTAATAAACTCATGCAGCCCAACATCAATAAAAACCAAACAACCCAGTCAAAAAATCAGCAGAAGACCTAAATGGACATTTATCCAAAGAAGACATACAGATGGCCAACAGGCACACAAAAAGATGCTCAACATGACTACTTATTAGAGAAATGCAAATCAAAACTGCAATGAGACATTACCTCACGCCAGTCAGAATGGCCATTATTAAACAGTCTAAAATTAATAAATGCTGGAGGGTGTGGAGAAAAGGGAACCCTCCTTCACTGCTGGTGAGAATGTAAATTGGTGTAGCCACTATGGAAACATTATGGAGGTTCCTTAAACTAAAATTAGAGTTGCCATATATGATCCAGCAATCCCTCTCCTGAGCATATACCTGGAAAATAACCTCTAATTTGAAGATATACATGCACCCCAATATTCACAGCAGCACTGTTTACAATAGCCAAGACATGGAAGCAACCTAAATGTCCATCCCCAAATGTATGGATAAACATGTGGTGTATACATACACAACAGAGTATTACTCAACCATAAATATACTGAAATAATACCATTTGCAGCAACTTAGGCCCAAAAATGATCATATTAAGTAAAGTAAATCATCCAGAGAAAGATAAATATATGGTATCACTTAACTTGTAAAATCAACAAATATATACATACAAAAAAAAGAAAGAAAATGACAAAAGTATTGGAAAAAAGGGAAAATTCATGATTAGATAACATTAGAAACCAGGTATTATGAAGAAAAAGTTATTTGAAAGGAGGTGTAAGAACTCAGAAAAGAATCAGAAATTTAAAAAAAGAAAGAACATAAAAGCAAATAAGCATAACGGACACTGATGTAACAAAGTAAGATGGCTATTGTCAGCATCTGATTTTGTAATCACACCCCAGAACTTATGCATACCACAAAGTGACCACACTGGTACTATTCAAACCATTATTAGTGATGATTATTTTGAACTTTTCATCTTGCTATCATTTAATTAAGATAATGATCTTCAGTTGAACCTCGTGAAGAAGACATTTTTACCAACTCCCGAAACTAAGGGCAGATATTACACTGCACTACCTTAAGCTAGCTGAAAGATTATGTGTGTCATTAATTGCATTTAAAAACCAAGACTGCAGAATAGATATACAGAAAATTATGTTTTAAATTTTACTAATTTGTATTTATAAGGCATGTCATCTCAGGCAAAGGTATTATGACAGTCAGTTTGACTCTCAAGTTACACTTTTAATCAAGGCTTTATTTGTACTCTTCCTGACTTTTATATGCATTACCTGCTTCAAAAGGAGCATTCAAACTTACATCAAACGGTACAATAATAATAAATGGTACAATAATAAGAGTATTGCTCAATCCTTATATATTTTGATACTGACACTAATTCCATTATGCTTCTACAAAGTGTGTCAACTGTGTCATAGTAGTACTGGTTCTAACTAGTCAAGCCTTTCACAGGTTAAATACTAAAAAACAACATTATCAAGATAATCAGAGCCAGGCACAATCTAGAGTCATTTAAGTAAATAAGGAGAGGTTACATCTTACCTAACAGGACCAAAGGACCACATTCGTATTTTGCTACCAAATGAGAAATCCTGACAAATACTACCTGATTCTTTTTGGTGATTTTATAATTTACAATGTCCTTGTACATGTATTATATACCTAAACCTTCCAGTCCTATAATGGAATATCACTATATCTCAATGTATAAATGAATAAACATACTCAAACATTTACTTGCCCTTAGTTAAATCTTGGGCTTTAAATTCCAAGTCTAGTGCCTTTTGCTTCATGCTATGATCTCAAAAGATAAAGGAAACAAGTATTTATATGCATCACTGTGACTATGAAATTTAAAATCACTATCAGCATATACAAGACCTTGGAAAAAATCATTTTAAATATGCTGAAATTTATATACATCCTTGAAGAATGAAAAAAACCCAGCAAAGTCAGTAGGCACAAAAATGTTTCTCTTTCCTCTCAAAATGTTCAAAACTTGACATTTCTCTAGCTTCCTCCTTCCCTTTACATCAGCTGCTGTGTGATCATCCCCAAGACATTCTCCATTCTCAACTGGCCCCAAGTGGATTCAGGACTGAAAGACAAGGAAACAAAATGAAAAAGTAAAAAATAAACCTGAAATCCTTTTCCACACCTACACTGACGACACTAGATCCCCAGCACCAGTTTTCAGAGGAGCAGGTAAGTTCCAGCTTCTGTCCATTTATCTCTCTCCTTTTAGTTTCATGTGATACGATAAAAAGCCTTTAAAAACTTAAAGGCCCATTTTAATGGAGATTAAATTTATTTGGCATTTTATAAACAGATTCCTTTCCTATCTCCACTAAAACCTGTGCTTAAATTTGCCTTATGTCACAGAGAATTCTATGAATAAGTCAGGAAAGATAGGAAGAAAAGGAATAGAAGGCAAAGTTTTTAGACTCTATAATTTAATAATGAAAGCTTAAAAAGAGGGGAAGCTATTCAAAATAGCTATGTGCTAGCTTCAGGTGAAGAGGGTTTTGTTTTAAAAATGACATCATGTGGGCACCATGATTAATACAAAAAGCGATAGGCATGGAAAAAGGAGCAGGAGAGACAATCTCTGGTGTCCAACCTCCCCCCAAAAGTAGACTGGATGAAGGAACCAAATATGGCCAAGGAGTGTCATTACTGATTCCTGCCAGTGTGAAAATCACCTCCAATAACACTCTCAATCTCTTCCTGGGTCTTATTGCATTCATGCATTCCCAAGATTTCTCTACTCAAACAGAGCAACAGTTCTAACCATTAAAGGCTCAGAGCTGGAAAAGAATTTTAATTATGCTTATGTAGTTAGAACGTTAAATGGACAACTAGGAGAATTACAGCAAACATCAGCACCAGGCCTCATAAGATCTAGTGTTAGATTCAAGGTGGATCTAGGGACTTGAGTGCACTTTTATGGAATACAGGTCTTCATTAGTGCCCTACAATTAATGTGACTAATGTTTCTTTTTCTGCTGCTCAAACATATCAACTTGATATATACAGCTGACCCTTGAACAACACAGGTTTGACATGTGTAGGTCCACTTATACACAGATTTTATTCAATAATAAATACTATAGTACTACATGGTCTGCAGTTGGTTGAATGTGCAAAAGTGGAGTCTGCAGATATGGAGGGCCAACTATAAATTATAGGTGAATTTTCAATTGGGCAGAGGGTGGATACCTCAACTCCTTTGCTGTTCAAGGCTCAACTATATAGCCCTTTCAGCACCAACACTTCATTAAGGACTTTAATGTAAAAGGGGAGGGGAGTGTTCCTGCTATAGTGCAGCCGGTTAAGGATCTGGCATTGCCTCTTCAGCAGCTTGGGTCACCACTGAGGCACAAGTTCGATCCCCAGCCCAGTGCAGTGGGGTAAGGATCTGGTGTTGCTGCAGCTGTGGCATAGGTCACAAGTGTGGCTAAGATTCAATCCCTAGTTCCCCTAGCCGAGGAACTCCATATGCCATGGGTGCAGCCAAAAAAAAAACAAACAAACAAAAAAAAAAACAATAGGCCAATTCAAGTGGTTTTCTAATTTCAAATTCCTAAGACAGGAAATATGATTGACCCAAAAATATCCTTTCAAGCCAATTCCAACAAGATGTAACTGCTGTATTTTACTCGTATTTCAGAAAAGCACCCATCACAAGCCATTCGGCCACTAGGAAAGATATCAAGTTTACACAGAAGAAAAACATGTGTAGATTCCAATGTAGGAGGGTCTACAGAAACAACAAGTTCTAGTCTGGAAGTATAAACAGAGACAATACCATATCTGTTTCATTAGACAGTATTCCCAGCTCCTTATCAGAGATAAAAGAAATCCCAAACTGTATGGATTTTTTTTTTTTTTTAATAGCCACACCTGTAGTATATGGAAGTTCCTGGGCTAGGGGTCATAACAGAGCTGCAGCTGGGGCCTACACCACAGCTACAGCAACATGGGGTCCGAGCCACATCTGCCACCTACACTGCAGCTTGCAGCAATACCAGATCCTTAACCCACTGAGCAAGGTGAGAATTCGAACCCACATTCTCACAGAGACAACATCAAGTCCTTAACCAGCTGAGCCACAACGGAAACTCCTACATGGATTTTTTTATAATAACTTTTTAAAACAACACATTTTAGTAGTTAAATTTTATTTTACAAATACAGTACTGAATCTAAACTATAACCCAATTAAATTAGTCTTATACTCTTGAACTGAAAACCCAAACACTATACATAATATACACCTCTATAGAAAATGCATTCAACCAGTGAAATTTTGGACCATAACTTTTCTCTGAACTCTAGTCTGGCCACCAAGAAATATCCTACTGACTGACCCAAGTTAACTATTGAAGATCAAAACAGAAACTTTAAAAAATAAGAGAATAACCAATAAGCCCATAAAAAGATACTCAACATCACTAGTCGATAAGGGAATACAAATTAAAACCACAATGAGTGAGATACTATTTTACACCCACTACAGGCTATAATCAAAAAAAAAAAAAAAAAAAAAAAAGAAAGAAAAAGAAAAAAAAAAAGAACAGAAAAATAATACATATTGGTGAAGATGAAGAAAAACTGAAAACCTTGTACACAACGGTGGAAATGTATAATGGTGTAATGGAAAACACTTTGGCAGTTCCTAAAAATGTTAAAACAAAATGACCATATGATGTCAGCAATTACACTCCCAGGTAAATAATGCACAGCCGGGAAAACAATGTTCAAACAAAAATTTCCACATGAATGTTCACAGGAACATTATTCATAATAAATAAAAAATGAAAACAACCCAAATTTCCCTCAACTGAAGAGTGGATAAAAGAAATGTGGTCTATCACTAGAATGGAATATTATTAAGCCATAAAAAGTGATACACATGACAACACGGAGGAATCTTAAACATTATGCTACGTGAAAGAAGCCAGACACAAAATACCATGTACTGCATAATTCCATTTATATGAAACATACAAAACCAGAAAATCTATAGAGACAGAAAGCAAACTAGCAGTTGCCAGGGGAAGAGGAGAGTGACTGCTTAATGGGTATTGGGTTTACTTTTGGTGTGATTAAAATGTTCTGGGACTAGACAGTGGTGATGGCTACACACTGAACTGTACACTTTAAATGGTTTAAATGCTTTTTATGAGGTCTGACTTCTATTTCCCTTAAAAAAAAAAAGAGAGAGAGAGAGAGAGCTTACATTTCTAGCCACAGTAAAGTAACTGGAATGGATCAGAATGGAAGCATACTACTGCAAAATCCTTACACTGTATATGAAATGATACATAACATTTGAAAGTAGAGTGTAAAAAATTTTAAATGAGTGTTGTAAATCTTAGAGCAATACTTTCCCCCAAACACACACACACACACACACACACACACACACCTAGCACTAATAAGTCAACTGTGGAAATAAGAGAAATCTTAAAAATATCAAATTAAACCAAAAGAAGTCTAGAAAGGAAGGGGGGAAAAAAGAGAAAAAAAAATAGAAAAATAGAAGGGACAAACAGAAAACAAAGAGCAAGCAAGACAGACACATAAACCTAAGCACATCATAATTATGCTAAAATGCAAATAGTCTAACCAATCCTATTAAAAGGCAAATTGTCACAGTAAATTAAAAAGACTCAACCATATGCTATCTACAAGAACCCTACTATAAATATTAAAATACAGAAGTAGTGAAGGAGAAAAAAAGCATACCACATAAATACTTAAGAAAGCCAGAGAGGCTACATTAACAGACTAAACAGATTTGAGAACAAATATTATCAGGAATAAGCAAGGGCATTTCAAAATGATAAGGAGATCAATCCAACAACTCTAAATCTGTGTGCCCTACTAAATTTCAAAATATATGAAATGAAAGTTGACAGAACTGTAAGGAGACACAGCAAAAACCACAACTGCAGTTGGAATGGTTAAAGATTTTTAACACTCCTCTTTCAGTAACTGACAGAACAAGTATACACAAAATCAATAGGAATAGACACAGCTTAACAAATCCCCGAACTTGACTATTTGACATTTATAGAATACACCAGCCTACACAGAGCAGAATACTCATTTATTCAAGTGCATATGGAACATTAACCAAGATAAAGCTTATGATGGACCATGAAACAAATCTCAATAAATTTAAAAGAACTGAATTCAAACAAATCATATTCTCTGAAAAAAAGCTGAATTATACTTGAAGTCAATAACAGAATGATATCTAGAAAATTCTCATTTAGAAACTAAACAACAGGAGTTCGTGTTGTGGCTCCATGGGTTGAGGACCCAATGTTGTCTCTATGAGGATGTGGGTTCAAACCCTGCCCGCCCTCAGTGGGTTAAGAATCTGGCATTGCTACAACTAGGTCACAGATGCACCACAGCTCCAATTCAAACCCTAACCCTGGAACTTCCATAAACTGCAGGTGCAGCCATTAAAAAAAAAAAAAAAAAGAAAGAAAGAAAAAAAAGAAAGAAAGAAATTAAACAATGTATTTCTAAATAATTCATTGTTCAAATAAGAAACCGCAATGGAAATGATAAAGTATTTTGAACTAAATGAAAATTAACACAGGGATTAGAAAGGGAAATTGACAGAATTAAACATTTTTCTTAGAAAAGAACAAAATAATCTAAACTTCTGTATTCAGAAAGCAGAAAAAGAAGATGCAACTCAAAGCAGAATAATATAGCCAAGTATCAGTAAAATAGAAAATGGACAAACATATAGAAAATCAATAATACCAAAGCCAGTTATTTTAAGATTAATAAAACTGATAATCCTCTAGCCTATCAGAGGAAAAAAAGAGAAAACACAAATTATCAGTATCAGGAATGAAAGAAAGGATATCCCTCCAAATCCTATAAATATTTAAAGCATAATGTATTTGTATGAAACTTATGCCAATAAATTCAAAATGGACAAATCCTTTAGCAGACAAATTACCAAAGCAGAAATAAAGAATTTGATGGAGTTCCGTGGTGGCTGAACAGGTTAAGGATTTGGCGTTGTCACTGGTGTGGCTTGAGTCGCTGCTGTGGCACGGTTCAATTCCTGGCCTGGGAATTTCCACATGCCACAGGTGTGGCGAAATAAATAAATAAATAAATAAGAAGTAAAGAACCTGAATAGCCCTTTATCAATTAAAGAAACTTAAGTAGTAAATACAAACCTTTCCTCAAAAACTATGGTGTCATGGGTGAATTCTACCAGACACTTAAGGAAGAAACATAACAAGTCCACAAACTCTTTCAGAAAATAGAGAACATTTCCCATTTCTTTAAAAGTCCAGCATCACTCTCTATGTGATGGGCTGAATTGCAGCTTCTTTCAGATCAGTATTTTGAAATCCTAGCCCTGGGTACCTCAGAAGATCTTTTGGAGATTGGGCCTTAAAAAGGTAATTAAGGTAAAATGAGGTCATGTACGCAGGACCTAATACCAAATGACTTGTGTCCTTACGAGAGATTAGAATACAGACAGCACACGGACCAAGGGACAAACATGTGAAGACACACTGAGAGGTGGCCATCAGTAAGCCAAAGAAAGGCCTCAGAAGAATCCAAACCTGCCAACACCTTGATATTGGACCTCAAGCCTCTAAAACTATGAGAAAACAAATCTCTGTTGTTTAAGCTACCCACTTATGGCAGCCCTAGCAAACTAATAAATACCAAAACCTATAAATATACATGTATATTATAGGAAAAACATAGATCAATATCACTCATAAACAAAAATGCAAAATATCTCTTTAGAAATTAGTAAATAAGTGGCTCGGATCCCAAGTTGCTGTAGCTGTGGTGTAGGCTGGCAGCAACAGGTCTGATTTGACCCATAGCCTAGGAACTTCCACATGCCACACCTGTGGCCCAAAAAAACCTCCACAAACTAAAAAACAAAAAAACCCCACACACAGGCAAAAAACAAAGAAAACAAAAAAGAAATTGAAATTAAAATAACATTTACAACAGCCATCAAAAAAAAGCTTAACAAAATATGTGCAAGATTCTATACCTGAAAACTATAAAACATTAGGAGAAATTAAAGACCTAAATAAGTGGAGAAATATACTACACTTATGGCTCAAGGATTCAATATTAAGATGTCAAATCTTCCTAAACTGAGTCACAGATTCAAAGTAACCCAAATTAAAATCCTAGCATGCTTTTTTAAAGTAAGCAAATTCTAAAATCTATGTGGAAATGCAAACATCCTAAATAACTAAACCAACTTTGAAACAGAGGAACAAATTTTACACTATGTGACTTCAAGATTTACGATGATACAGTAATCAAGACAGTATAGTATCGGCATAAGGATAAACACATACTGACCAATGGAACAAAGACTCCAGAAATAAACTTGAACATATTAATTAACTTTTGAGAAAGGTTCCAAGAAAATTCAGTGAATGAAGATGGTCTTTTCAACAAATAGATGCTATAATAACTGAACATCTATAGTGGAGGGGAAAAAATCTCCAACCCTTACCACACACTGTATATAAAAACATGAAATGACTATAAACCTAGTCACAAAAAAAACTATAGCTTGTAGAATATACAGGAAGACTTAGACAACAATTTCTTAGAACACAAAAGTCATAGAGAAAAAAAATCCATAAATTTAAAACTTTTGCACTTCAAAAGACACTGCTAAGAAAACTAAAAAATAAACAAGAGTGGGGAAAAAAAAATCACAACTGACAAAAGACTTGCAGCCATAAAATATAACGAACTCTTACAACTCAAGACAATTTACGAGAAAAAAAGCCAAAGATTAGAAGAAACGCTTTATAAAGATGTACACATGGAAATAAGCACAAGTAAGTATGCTTAACATCATGTCATTAAGAAAATGAAAATAAAGATACCACTGCATACACCCACTAAAATGTCTTAAATTCTAAAGACTGAAAACAAGTGTTTGGCAAAGAGTGGAACTGAAACTCTTATACACTGCTGGCAGAAATGCAAAATGATACAGTCACTTTAGGAAACTGTTTTGCAGTTTCTTATAATTTTAAGCATACACTTGGCCATACAACCCAGCAATACACTCCTAGATATTTACCCCAGGGATGTGAAGACATGTCCACACAGAAACTTGAATGTGAATGTTTACAACAGCTTTCTTCAACAATCACCAAAAACTTCAGAAACAAAGAAACTCAAATATCTTTTAACTAATGAATATATAAATGTTATATCCGTATAATAGAATACTACTCACCAATTAAAAGTAGAGAATCATTCGAAATTAGTGAATCTTTAAAACATCACATCAAATGAAAGATATCACACACAAAAAACTACATATTGAACAATTCCATTAATACAAAATCCTAGACAAAGCAAATGTTTGAAAACACATCACTGACCTCTAGGTGTCAGAGGTGAGGGCAGAAGACAGAGTGCAAAGCTGTCACACAGTGAACTTTCTAGAGTAAATGTTCTACATCTTGATTAGAGTGATTACGTAGATGTATTCATTTGCCAAACTCAGTGAACTATACTGGTGACTTCTATTATATACAAATTATATCTTTTTTGTCCCCCTCCCCCACCATCAGTATGCAGAAGTTCCCAAGCCAAGGAAAGAACCCACTGTGACAGGTGTGGGATCAAACCCACACCTCATCAGTGACCCGAGCAGCTGCAAAGGCAATGCTGGACCCTTAGCCCACTGAGCCACAATGGGGACTCCAAGACAAATAATTTTTTTTTTCTTTTTTGGCCACCCCAAAGTATATGGAGTTCCAGAGCCAGGAACCAGATCCAAGTTGCTGTTACAACCTATGAAGCAGCTCTGGCAACACTGGATCCTTAACCCACTGCACAGGGCCAGGACTCAAACCTGTGTCCCAGTGCTCCAGAGACACAGCCAATCCCACTATTCTGCTGCACCGTGAGGGGAACTCCCAAAACAAATAATTTTTTTTTAATTTGTTCTTTCATCAAAAATAATATACATATGCAAGGAGAAGAAGAGTGAATAAGGTTTAAGATTGTGGTTGCTTTAATCAATAACAATTCTTAGATGGAATATGATCACCTAAGTAATGCTGGTTTATTACCAGGAAAATATTATAAAAGGAAAAGGTAGTTAGCTACTAATCAATACACTCTTTAGTAATGAACTACTGCTGTACAAGTACAACCCTCTCAATTTGTAGACCAGAATTCAAATTAACAATCTTTCATATCCTGCTTCATAATCTTCTTTATGCTGTCATTTGATTCACCTAAGTCTTCCGCTGACAACAATGCTCATGACCCACCATCCGATAGTCAGGAAACCATAATGAATTGCTATGATTTGACATTACCTTCTTGGAGTTCCCATTGTGGCTCAGTGGAAATGAATTTGACTAGGAACTATAAGGTTGCGGGTTTGATCCCTGGCCTCACTCAGTGGGTTAAGTCTTTGGCGCTGCTGTGAGCTGTGGTGTAGGTCACAGATATGGCTCAGATCTGGTGTTGCTGTGGCTCTGATGCAGGCCAGTGGCTACAGCTCCGATTAGACCCCTAGCCTGGGAACCTCCATATGCCAGGAGTGCGGCCCTAAAAAACAGAAAAAAACAAAAAACAAAAAAAACTGACATTATCTTCTTCAGAGTATATACCTTTCTTTCATCATTACTGTTATCCAAATGGCACATGTATTATAAAGCAAAAGAATCACCAAGTTTCAGTTCTGCAGATTCAAGGAAATTATTGACCGATGTTACTATAATAATAATGTAGTAAATTCTTACGTTTATTTCAATATTTGAATATGCTTAACAGCTCTTTAAATTATTTAGTCCTATTTATAGACTCAAAATGGTCTTAAAATGTGACCATTTCACTTACATGTTCCACTTACTTTCCTAACTATCAGAGGGGAAACTGTATCCCATAATTTAGTGACTTTCAAAAACACTTCACATATATATCACTGTGATGTATACCTGAAACACTGTAAATCAACTATACTTCAGTTTAAAAAAAGTCTTAAACAAAAACAAAAATTTTCCACCCTCATATGCAGTAAGCTATACATTGTACATACATTGTGCATAAATAAGTAACGAAAAGTTTCTTCAAACTTATCTTTATCATGACAGATTCATGATATCTCCTATTTTATTTCACTTTTTAACAGTTTGTATTAGCAGGAAATGGTCAATAGATTTCATCTTTAGGGTTAAATGTGATTAATAGAGAGTTGCTGCTTAGAGTGCTATGTTGAGGACTGTGAGACAACATTTGAATTCAGAGGAGATTTTGACATCTGCCATAGTACTAAGAGAAGCAATAATGCCAGGACGTGATAACTATAATTATGTGACTAAAAGTCTTTCTTCACTTTAAATCAGGAGCTCCTTCAGGACAGTCTAATGTTAATAGTTTGACATGAGAGGTAGTCACATAGTTAATAAATGGTAGAGAGACTTAACATAGATTCTACCTTTTCATCAGGAAGAGTTAACCTTCCTTACAAGGGGCTATCTACTTAAAAATACGTATTTCTGCTACAATTTAGAAAATATCTGGAGGAGTTCCCACTGTGGCACAGTGGAAATGAATCTGACTAGTATCCATGAGGATGTGGGTTCGACCCGTGGCCTTGCTCAGTGGATTAAGGATCCAGCATTGCCGTGAGCTGTGGTGTAGGTTACAGACACGGCTCAGATCCCAAGTTGCTATGGTTGTGGGGTAGGCTGGCAGCAGTAGCTCTGATTTAATCCTCGGCCTGGGAACTTCCATATGCCCCACAGGTGCAGCCTTAAAAAGCAAAAAAAAAAAAAAAAAAAAAAAAAAAAGACTATCTGGAACTTGAAAAGGTAGAAAAGATCACTTCAAGCAGTTGTTCAGGCTAATGCATTGGCAGTAGTAATGTGATAGAATAAAAGAAAGAAGTCTTCCAAATACAGGCTAGACTCATAGTTTAGTTAAATGGATCATGTATGAAAAATCAAAGTAACAAAGATTTTCTTTGAATGTCAGAGATCTATCCAGCCTAAAACTGTATACGACTCTCAACTGTAGTACAGATTTTCCATTTATAAACACTGTTAGAATTACCTGAAACATATTTTCAATCCTTTGTACGAAAGAAATATTAAAGTGAAAACTATAAATCCCTAAAATGTTCATCAATTCTGCAATTAAGTATTTGCCTTCAAATATAAGTCAGGTGAGGCCGATATGTGTTACTAATAATTAGGCATTTGATTTTAAATCAACTCTTCACAAGGAGGGGAAGAGGACAAGTCATTATCACCAAGGGAGCTTCTGCAAACTACACTGCCCACTCCAGCCTCCAATTCTGTTTCGTCTTCTTGGGAAATAGACAGGCAGACAGGCAAGAAGAGGGAATGATTAAGGATAAAAACATTTAAATCCTGTGATTATGAAACAGCTGTTTCCCTCCAATCTACCACATTTAAGAATTACAAGGTTAAATACATGTACTTATAGATGTGAATGTTTTTAATGCCATACCAAAAAAGCACTATATTGAGAACTGGGAGATTTGCGTTTACATTTTGTCCCTCAGCTGTCCAATCTGAAACCAAGTTACTTAACTTCTCTGTACCGCTGTGAGAATACAATTATATTAGTATTATATTAAAACTGGAAGTTCTATATAACTGCACAAAATTGCTCTAGGATAAAATGAAAAATGAAGTATAGACTTCATTTTAAAAGTATATCTTTAAAATGTGATGAATAAAGCATTATCATCATTATTCAAACTTAAGCCTCATTTAGATGTAAAAGCTTAGAGTAATTTGGATTTGGTTCACAGTATGACCTTGAAGCAAAGCAGGCCAACCACCCAGAGCCAATTAGAAATGAAAAGTATTCCTTGGGCCTTGCCTAATCCTTATCTTCCTACCCCAAAGGCTTGGCCAAATCAAATAAAGCTTAAGAATCAAGAAAGTTGATTCCCATTAATGAATTCTTCTGAATATTCAACCTCAACAGAAAAAGAAACAACAAACTATGAGATTCTTACAAAGTCAAATATTTGGGACTTTTTTTTTTTTTGGCCACCTGTGGCATGCCTAAGTCCCCAGGCCAGCGATCAAACCCAAGCCACAACAGTGACAACACCAAGTTCTTTATTGCTAGGCCACCAGGAAACTCCAAATCCTTACAATTTTTTGTTTGTTTGTTTTTTGTTATTGTCTTTTTAGGGCTGCACTCACGGCATATGGAAGTTCCCAGACTAGGGGTCGAATCGGAGCTGTAAGCAGCCACAGCAATGTGTTCCAAGATGCATCTTTGACCTACACCACAGCTCACGGCAATGCTGGATCCTTGACCCACTGAACAAGGCCCAGGGATAGAACCCACGTCCTCATGGATACTAGCTGGGTTCACTACCGCTGAGCCACTACAAGAACACCCTATAACTTTTACCTACAGATTCTCACTGGACACTTCCACTTGGAATATAAATGAAAGCAAAAAAATCTAAACTACAGGGTAAAAACTTAGAGACTGGATTTTAATTTTTAAAAATTAGGTAACAATGGAGTTCCCGTTGGGGTGCAGCGGAAACAAATGCGACTAGGAACCATGAAGTTGAGGGTTCGACCCCTGGCCTCGCTCAGTGGATTAAGGATCCAGCATTGCTGTGAGCTGTGGTATAGGTCACAGATGCGGCTCGGATCTGCTGTGGCTGTGGCATAGGCTGGCAGCTGTAGCTCCAATTAGACCCCTAGCCTGGGAACCTCCATAAATAAATAAATAAATAAACATTAGGTAACAAACTAATAGAAATTTTAATAACCTTACCCCTAAAAATTTTTATAGTAGGAGTTCCCACTGGGGGGCAGTGGGTTAAGAACCAGACTGAAGCAGCTCAGGTGGCAGTGGAGGTGCGGATTCAATCCCCGGCCCACTACAGTGGGTTAAAGGATCTGGCACTGAGGCAGCTATGGCATAGGTTAGAGCTGTGGCTCAATCCTTGGCTGGGGTACTTCCATAAGTCACGGGTGTGGCCATAAAAATAAAATAAAAATAAGTGCCAGCTGCTCATACTCCATCCGTCTCCAATCCCCTACAAAATGACTTAAAGTATAATGAAGTGTTTACAGTGCCTGGCAGACAGTGAACGCGAAATAAATATCTGTTGAATGAATGACTGATTCCCTTATTTCTCACACCCTTTACACTATTTTAGAGTACCTATATGGATAACAACACGTTTGTTTTCTTTTAGCCTATGGAAAACTGAAATGCAAATGGCGGCTAACAAGACAAATTCTGCAAACCCTCACCTTGTTTCATTAGCTTCTACCTTATCATATGGCATTCTCTGCTGGTTAAGAACACAAACACCTCTTAGTTCCAACCATAAACTACTTAAATTATTTATAAATAACAATTATAATTATAGCCCACTTTCAGCGAAAAATGAATCAATTCTGAATCCAAAGTTATTTATGACAAATGCAAAAATATGCATGACATTTTCACTGCAAGAACTAAAAACTGTAAGTCTAATCAATAACTTTCTTATAGTTCCAACTTCTAGCCCTATCATAGTTAATGACAACAATTCAGATCATCTTCAACCCTGAAGTGAATCAACTTCCCCTACAATGACAGTGCAAGTCAACTTCCTACATCACTAATATTCTATCGGCAATTTTCTCCAGAGGAAAAGCACAAAATCCTACCAGTTCTCACTCAGCTACAAGCAATTCCTTTCTCGTAATCCTACCACTTGGATTGGGTTGTAGATACAAAACCCAATGAAAATTCCCAAACACTCTCCAGCAAGACAATCAACTCCATCTTTCACTTATCAAGGATAACCTCTCTATGCCAAAAGTTGTAACTGTGTATCATTCAAGACTCTATGATGACAATTCCTAGTGTTTCTCAAATCCGAAGTTTCAGTATACTCTAATGTGTTAATACAAATGTAATACAGTTGCATCTGACACACGAATGACAAATATAAATGTGGTCCCCTCTTTCAAGACGTTCAGCTGAGAGGTGGAATTCTTTGGTGAACAGACTTCCTTGACTACAGGAGCGTCAACAACAGATTTAAAAGTGACCCAGCCTCTGAAGTGGGAGGAGATATTTACACGGACACACGATGGATATTTACATCAAATACTACTTCCCTTTAAACATCCATGTTTAGAGTACCATCCACCATACTTCCAATAAGAAAATTTTGACCACCAACTCCCTCCCTCAGCATCCCGGGAACCTTAAGCCTCTCTCTCTGTACAAGTTTTAATTAACCTCAACGAGCAATCCGGACTGACAGGGTGCCTAATTCCTCAGATAGCCAGAAAACGCAAGGCCCAACCTCCGTGCCCAACTTTCTCCTTTTCTGTACAGCAATTTATTTGACCTTCCATCGCTCCCCTTATTTATTACTCCCTAAACTCCCTCCACTTCTCCCCACCAGCATCGACGTCTTTAATACCTCCATCCTGCCATCCTGCCTCGGGACTCCCCCACCTCTCCTCACCAACCCCTGCAAACGCTCGGATCCCTCTGCAGACACCGCCACAGAGCCCAACACACCGCCCTCACCCCGGACCCCAGCCGCCCCAACAGCAGAAAGTCCTAAGGTAGAGAGAGGCAGAAGGCTGCTCGTCCAACGCACCAGACGAAGTCGTTGCTTTTGTCCTCATAGGAGTTGATGAGCCCGTTGCACAGGGGGGCGAGCAGAGGTCGCTTCCTGCTGCCGCTGCCTAGGCTGGAGCTGCTCCCTCCTACGCCAGCGCTGGGCCTGGCGGCGCAGCTCAGCCGGGACAGGCCCGCGGACACCGCCCCGGCGCTGCCGGACACGGCGGCCGCCACCAGCACAGGCCGCACCGGGCCCCCGAGGCCGCCAGAGCCCGCGGCCTGGGCCGCCCCGCCGGACCCCAGCGCCGCCGCCGAAGCTGCCAAGGAAGGGGGCGACGGGGAAGAGGATAAGGACGAGGAGGCGGAAGTCACCGAGGAGGCCGCCGAGGAGCCAGGGCTGGTCCCTGCGGAGCCCGAACCGACCTGGCGGCTCCCAGACATCGTGACTCCCTCCCCTCCGGACGGGCGCTCGGAGGAGAGGGACCTGCCGCCGCCTCCCTCCCCTCCGCCTCAGCGCATCCTGAGGACGAGCGACGCGCCGGGAGGTGGGGCTGAGAAACAATAAAGTTGATTTTTGTTAGGCAACCACACAGCAGCGTCCGGCGGGAGGGGGCGGAGGGAACTATTAAAGCAGAGCAGGAACCACTACCGCTCTCGAGGCCGCCGCCGCCGCCGCGATCACCGCCGCAGCCAACCCGGGCGCGCCGTGGGCCGGCCGTGCGCGCGCGCGAGCGGCGGAAGGGGCGGGAGCGGCGGGGGATACAACTTTAGACGCGCCCGCTGCCGGGGCGGTGCTCAGACACGCACGGCGCTCAGACACGCACAGCGCTCCCTGGGCGACGGCGGCCTAGCAACGACCGCTGCCCTCATCGAGAGCTGGTTTCCTTCGTGACGCGCCCGAGGGCAGGGCTGTCTTAAGGGGTGAAAGGGCTGCGGAGAGAGAGGAATGGATGGCAGTGGTGGCCGAGCGGTTTGGCGGAGGGGGAAGATGAGGAGCGCTCCAAAAGCGACTGCGCAGGCGCACCCTGGGCTCCGACCCTCGCAGGTTACCCAGGGTCCCAGCTCCAGGGGAAGAGGAGCGGCGCTGGCGGTGAGTCGCTGCACCACGCATGCGTGGCAGCGAGCCGCATTCCTGAACGTGGGCAGGGAGCGGTCGCTGCTGACTGGAAGGCGGCAGTGTGACCCAGTAGCTATGGCACAGCAGGTGCTTCCGAATCCGGGATTGGAGGCTCTGAAGCCTAGGACACACAGAAGGAACCTAGAAGCTCTGAGCAGTTGAAAAGAGCAGTGGACTAAGAGTCAAGGACTCTGGGCTATGCTTTAACCATTCCATAGTTTTGAAGTCAGTGAATAGTGCTTCGTAAATTACAAACATTATGGAAAGTTTATGGGTTCGACTATGATCTCTTGGATTTTGAAAAGTTATTTACCAAGTTAAGTATAAACATGAAAAAGCAAATTGTATTTAATCGGAACACAACTCGGTTAAAGCCCACATCTAACGTGGATTTGATGTGATTTCTATCACAAAACAAGGAAACCTAGCAGTTAATACCACCAGAAGATGCGATTTCTGGTAGGCTTTTTCGAATACTGAAAGTTGATTTCAGTTTTTCATTTGCCACTTTGAAACTCCCTAAGATTCTGGGAGATATAAATTAGAAACAACTAAACTGGAATTTTCGGTATCCCTTCCAACTCTATTATCTTGTGATTCTTAGAGGGAAAGATCTCTGATTTAATTCTGTCCTGGGTATTGAAGACTATAGTGCAACTATATGCACCTTTCCCTAGGAACACCTGTCCATGCTGAAGGGACAGCGCCAGAGAAGGCTGAGCCATTTACCTGGCAGTGAACTTGCATAAAGGTGCGAACCTACTGAGGACTGCCTTAGCCGCTCACCTGGAATTCCCAGCTCAAGTTTCTGCTCAGAATAATGATAGGTATGAGCATATCAGATTTCCAAGAACCATCTCCCTTTTATGAGCATTGCATTTTCCAACTTTGTTTAAATTCACTTTCAAGAGCCAACTGATGTGAAGCTTTACTGACTCCTAGGCAGGAAGAGTTGCACCCTCATTTCTGCTCCTAGAATATTTTGTTTGCACATATAATGTATTTTAGTGGTGTATATGTTTGTCTTCCACTAGCCTATCAGCTTCAGCTTTGTGCTCCTAACATGTAACACAATACTTGACCTATGATAAGTGCCTGTAGGGGTAAAAGAGTTTATATGGGGGAGCCATACTTTAAAGAGCCTCTAATCTACTTTGAAAAATAGCCTACAAGCAGCTGGAAACAATGAAGGCATTAAGTGGGGGTAAAATACTTTCACAATGGTGTTTTGAAGATTAAATGTTCAGAATAATCTTTGAGCAGAGGTGGGAGATTAGGAGCAAAGAAACGAATTAGGAGAAAATTATAACAGTCTAAGCATAGGTGATTAGATTCTAGATTAGGGTGCTGACAAGGTAGGTAAAGGAGTATTTCTGGAAACACACACACACACACACATGCAAAAGAGTCTACAGCATTAAGTTATTCTCTGTAAAAGAATACAATCCTTTAGGACATGACCTATGTCTGTCATCATAGGCTTTCCTAGTGATTGATACGAAGCCCAGTAAGTTGATTACATAAAAATGATAGAACACAGGGATAAATGACTCCAATGATGACTCCAGGTGTGCCAACATGACAATTATAGATGGCCAATGGATGGTTTAATTTTGGATGTGTTAAGTAAGCATGGGATGAAAATACACTCAAATAACCATATCTAGGCAGTGACTGAAAGTTCGGGCTAAGGCACAGGAGAAAATTCAGCACATAGCAGAAATAAAACTGCAGTTTCCTAAGCTTTATCTCCAGAGATTCTGACTCTGGTTCTGGGCTAAGACATGAATTTGCATTCTTATCAGCACCCAAGTGAACCTGATGCAGGTGACTGACCTTTTGAGAAATACTGTGATAAATATTTTATCAGGTAGGAGTTGCTGTTGTGTGCACAGTGGAGACGAATCTGACTAGTATCCATGAGGATGCGGGTTCAATCCCAGTAGGTTAAGGATCTGGCATTGCTTGGATCTGCTGTGGCTGTGGCTGTGGCTGGCAGCTGTAGCTCTGATTCGATCCCTAGCCTGGGAACTTCCATATGCCACAGGTGTGGCCCTAAACACACACACACACACACACACACACACACACACACACGCACAAAAGCAAAAAAAAAAAGTATTTTAGGGAGTGTAGGAAAAATATGTAAAATAGCCTCTTCTTTCCAGGTATCTTTTTTTTTTTTCTTTTTTGTCTTTTTAGGGCGGCATCCACAGCATATGGAGGTTCCCAGGCTAGAGGTCAAATCAGAGCTGCAGCTGCTGGCCTACACCATAGCCACAGCAACACTAGATTTTTAACCCACTGAGTGAGGCCAGGTATCAAACCTGCGTCCTCATGGATACTAGTCAGATTCCTTTCCGCTGAGCCACGACAAGAATTCCTTCCCTTCCAGGTATCTTATTCAGGGGACAGAAAGTGGTATGACCCCAGCTGAGAAGTCTCCTAGAAAGAGTATCAGCTTAGTATTACTTCTTTGGAACCTATCATCAGTAAAATCTCAATACGCAAAAGGAAGCTGAGGGAATGTGATGCAATAGAATTTCTCTTTTATACCAGATAAATGTAGAGACTAGTCTTAAAGTTACAGTCCTTTCTAGTTTCTAGGGGCAAGATCTTCTGGGAAAGCAGAAGAGAAAAGAGGAAGAATGGCAAAACACACCCACATTCAGGGGAAGTCAGACAATTCAGGAAAAGACACTAACAAAAGAGAAGAAAGCTTTAATGAAAAATAAGAGTAGATGTGGAATAAAAAACTAAGTCCTAATAATTAAAATAATTTCAACATGTTGTTAAATAAATTAGGCCTGAGAATAAGTCCTGGAAATTGACAAGACAAAATCCAAACTCTGCAACAAAAACACTGCTACTGAAGTAAAATTTAATGTAGCTTAAATGGAGTGGAATTACCAAGAGTATTAATTTCCCAGACATATTTCTAAGGTGTCTTACCTAAATATAATTTAGGAAAATAATGCCACTGGTTTCCATCTCCAACTAGCCCTGCCCTTTGGTAACCAATCTCCCAAAAAGATCTTCCCTAGGAGTTCCCTTGTGGTGTAGCAGATTAAGGATCCAGCATAGTCACTGCGGCAGCTCGGTTCAAGTCAATGGTTGCTGTGGCTCAGGTTCAATCCCTGGCCCTGGAACTTCATATGCCTCAAGCACAACCAAATAAAAAATAAAAAAATGTCCTCCCTGAAAGGTTTATTTGCTTGACTCGCCTGAAGGGTTTGCTTCCTGTTAGCCCTGTTTGCTGTCCCAGATCTGAGTGAATGATAGCCTCCTATTAATTTTTTTCTTAATTTAATGTGGTTACCTTGATATAACAATGTAGGTGATATAAATTAACAGTACTATTGAATAGTTAAATAGAGAAGAAAAAAATATTTTCTGTCCATATGAATGGACACGAAAGAAATAGAAGTTTCTATAATCCAATAGCATAATAACACATCTAGCAGAAAGAAATCCATAATCTACTGATAAAATTAAAATACCAATTTATATATTAAAACCAAAGGTAGACAGTTATATATTAAAACCAAATGTAGACAGTTACCTGTGGAGAACTATAATTTCTTATAATTGGAGAACAACTCCTTCTGAAAATGTCTATCATGCTGTTTTCATTGCTAGAATTGCATCATTAGCTTTTATTCCCTTCCAGTCTTCCTATATAAAATTATGAGCATTTTTTAGAGAAGGTACACTAATAGCAATAATACCTTAGTAAGTCAGTCATCCTGTTGAAAGAAGTTAATTTCCTTTTGCAACCTACCGTCAGCAATTTTAGTCAAAGTACTTGTAAAATACGGCCTAAGCAAATCAGAATTATAGGTGGGGCTGTATGAAGGTGAACACAAGTTACTGAATAGGGTTAGCTTAAAAATAAACAAACAAAAAAACATGAGTTCCCCTGGTGTCTCAGCAGTAATGAACCAGACTATTATACATGAAGATGTGGGTTCAGTCCCTGAGTTAAGGATCTGGCATTGCCGTGAGCTGTAGTGTAGGCTGCAGATGTAGCACAGATCCTGCTTTGCTGTGGCTGTGGTGTAGGCTAGCAGCTGCAGCTCCAATTCGCCCCCTAGCCTGGGAAAGTCCATATGCCAAAGGTGCAGCCCTAAAACACACACACACACACACACACACACACACACACACACACACACACACACCAAAACCCAAGAAGGAAAAGCCAATAGTGACTAGGCAAACAAAGTTGTTTTATATATGGTGAATGTGTACATATTTTAAGAATATATGGGTAAGTTTGGATCCACTTGAAGATCATAAGCCGAAGCAAAATGAGGTCTCATGCATTCTGGAAAAAAAAAACAAAAACAAAACCCATAGAACAATTGGTGTCATCCTGAGGTGGAAGCCAGGTAATATTAAAGGGCAGAAGAAAACACAAAACACCTCTCTCTGAAACTGAAGCCAATACCATTGCAAGACATTTGCCCCTGGATAGGACCACCCAGGCAGCAGTGTTGCATCACTGTGAGGTCTGGGAAAGTGTATAGCTGAATCGAGAAATGTTTTAAACAGTACATTGTCCATTGTAATTTGTATCTAGTTTCTTCCCAGATGGTGAGTGATATTTCTTTCTACCTCCTACCCTGAGTGTTCAGATGTAGTTGCTGACAAATCACACTCCTTCTATACCTGTTCCTATCACCCACTGAATTCTGTAAGAAACTGGGAATGCTAAAGTAGAACTAAAGTATGAATTTGTGTTAACAATCTAGAATGAAGGGTGAAAAGTATTTGGATATGATCATTATAATTAAATTTATACCATGTTGGAAAAGAAGTTAGTTTGAGAGCCTATTCTTTTTTTTTAGTGGCTCCTGGGGCATATGAACGTTCCCAAAGCTACAGCTGCCGGCCTACACCACAGCTATAGCGATTTGGGATCCGAGCCTCATCTGTGACCTACAACAACAGCTCACAGCAACACCAGATCCTTAACCCACTGAGCGAGGCCGGGGATCAAACCCGTGTCCTCATGGATACTAGTCAGATTTGTTTCCACTGCACCACACCACAGCGGGATCTCTGGGGTCCTATTCTTAACCTTTGAAGGTGATGTCAAGTAAAACAAATACTCCATCTGGGGAGTTCCCACTGTAGCTCAGCAGGTTAAGAATCCAACTAGTATCCATGAGGATGTGGGTTCGATCCCTGGCCTCCCTCAGTGGTTTAAGGATCTGGCATTGCAGATGTGGCTTGGATTCATATGCAACTCTAGCCTGGGAACTTCCATATGCCATAGGTGCAGCCCTAAAAAGAAAAAATTCCATCTGACAGTATGTTTCTTTTTCCTGAGTTTGTATAGTAATACTTATGTTCTAAATTTGAATATTCTACTCAGATACAGCAGGTATTTCTTTTCTCACCCCTACCCAATGAGTCCTCTCACATAGAGCCCTGAGCATCTACTATTAAACCTGTTCTTCAGCTGCACTTGCCCTTTATCAATTTATTGTGAAATAGTAGAAACTGGTTTTATCTCATTTTCAGTTTGGAAAAATTAGGTCAAAGAGGTAAAGCTGCTGGCCAAAATCCCAGTACTCCACCCTGCATTCAGCAGCTAAGATTTGTTGAATCAAGTGATCTCTGTTTGACCACAGTTCAACGGACACAAGAGCATATATTGGTTTCAAGTCAGTTAAACCAAAGTCACAAATTAAAATTGAGTGTAATATGCCTTTCTCCATTCTCCCTTTGCTGTGCTCTGTGATACTGCGTGACTCTGAAACACTTGGTTGGTACCAAGATATAATCCATCCTGATATTACCTCTGAAGAAATTACAAGCTGAATTCCATGCTGAAAATCTGAGTGTGGATATCCACCGCAGTACCAAGAGCAGTGGATATGAAAAGTGTATGACTTTTCTATTGCTGCTGTAACAAATTACCACAAATTTAAAGTTTATAATGACAGAATTTTGGCTCACTGGTTTCTCTGTCTAAATCTAAAGGCTAAATTCAATGTATCAGCAGGGCTGCTTTACTTTCTGGAGGCTCTGGGGAAATTCTGCCTCCAGGCTCATTCAGGTTGTTGGCAGATTTGAATCTTGTGTGGTCATAGGACTAATGTTCCTATTTCTTTACTGGCTATCAGCTCGGGGCTATTTTCAGCTTCGAGAGGTTACCTGCATTCCTTGGCTCAGAGCCCCCTTCTTAGATGACCAGTCCTAGTGGGTGGGTCAGGACCTTCTTCCACTGCATCTCTGGCTGAATCTTCTGCCTTCTTCTTTTACTTTTTAAGGACCTATGTGATGACATTGGACCAACATAAATAATCCAGGACAACCTCCCTGCCTTAAAGTCAGCAAATTCCAGCCGCAAAATCTCTTTTACATTAGCATATTGGCAGGTCTCAGGAATGAAGGCCTTGTTATCTTCAGTGGGGCTTTAATTCGCCTACCACATGCAGTATAGAGTACATATAGCTCAAGGAAAGTTGGTTGGTTGATTAGATGATATGAAGTGTTTCCTGGCCTATCCTCACAAAGAATTTGCTTTTTCCAAAGAACTGCTTAATAAGATAATGATCCTCCTGGATGACCTCTTCAAAGAAAAAATACTGAGAAAATACTTTTCTTGTGCGAAATCACCTCACTCTCTAAAATTAAGGCAGATTAGCTGCTCTCTATTCAAATATATTCACTAAGTATTGATTAATAACATAGATACTGTATACACACACACACACACACACATACATATGTATTTTTTTTTTGCCCACTCCCTTGGAATGTGGAAGTTCCCAGGCCAGGGACTGAACCCACACCACAACAGTGATCCCAGCCATTGCAGTGACAATGCCAGGTCCTTAACTTACTGTGCCACAAGGGAACTCCAATACAGATTTATATTGACAGCTAAATTTAGGTACTTAACTCTGGACATCATTATTGAGCATTCCTTTGTATATCATGGAAGAACAATACTGTTTCCTTTGTGGAAATTTTCTTTTCTTTTCTTTTTTTTTTACTCGGTGTATTTTTATTACTTTATTTTTATTTTTTGCATTTAAGGGCCTCACCTACAGCATATGGAGATTCCCAGGCTAGGGGTGGAAATAGAGCTGTAGCCACTAGCTTATACCACAGCCGCAGCCACACAGGATCCGAGCCACATTTGCAACCTATGCCACAGTCTTCTGCAAGGCCGGATCCTTAACCCACTGAGCAAGGCCAGGGATTGAACCCTCCTCCTCATGGATACTAGTCAGGTTCATTATCGCTGAGGCACGACGGGAACTCCCTCTTAGCATATTTTTATATTGCAAAAAGTTCTTTCACCTGAATAATGAGACCAAAAAATGTGGAGCACTTTGAAACCTCGGTTTGTTGTGCCAGCATTGTCATTTATCTCTCCTAAATGAATCTAGAACTAGAATTCCTGACAGAAATGAAGAACTCCTTGTGATTTTTAATTCAAAGTGGCAGACTGAGATCACATATTTACCTCTTTCAGAAAATACCTTGAAAAGTAAAGGAATATCTTCAAAAGAAAAAATCCATAAATTGAAATATATATTCAATTTATGCGGAATATATATTTTTTGCAGGTATGAAGTTGGGACTCCATTTCTAATTTTTCCAAATGGACAATTTTGCCAGCATGATATTCTGAATAATGATAGCACCATCTCTGCCTAATATTTATGCCTTGTCATTTTGATTTTTTTCATTGCTTGTTAAGCATTTGAAGGGCATGTTGAAATTCTTATTAATTATTAGCTAGAATAATTTGCACTAGTTGCTGCAACAAACCAATTTCCACATTTCAGTGAGTCTTCCTAGTTCTGTGAGAGTGTTCCCGGGCTCCTTTGGGTGGTTTTGTCTCTAACTGTTCTCAGGCACATTCCTCACAAAGCTCTTCAGATCTCTGGAGCTCTCTCTTTGTATAGATTTTTCCTCTCTGCAACTCTGCCCTGAAAACTCCAGCCACTGGATTCTCAGCCACTTCTCAGACTCCCACTTCTGTTTCCTTAACTGAAAGAGACCTAGGTCCCTTCTTCCTGTAGTGTGGTCTGGAGATGTTCTTCAGGCTGTAAGCTGGGGCAATTGGGAGGCTCACCTCATTTCTTTTTCCTCTCTTGAGGATCAGGATTCTGTGCTGATATCCAGTAACTAAAAGCATGTTTCATTTAGTATGCTTGTTTGTTTGTTTTTTAAGGCACACCTGAGACATATGGAAGTTCCGAGGCTAGGGGTTGAATCAGAGCTGCAGCTGTCGGCTTAAACTACAGTCACAGCAACATCTGTGACCTACGCTACAGCTTGGAGCAATGCCAGATCCCTAACCCACTGAGCGAAACAGAGATTGAACCCATATCCTCATGGATACTAGTCAGGTTCTTAACCTGCTGAGCCACAACAGGAATTCCTAGCATCCTTGTTTTTTTTTTTTTTTTTTTTTTTATGTTTCATGTGCAAGGGCAAGTTTGGTCCATGTTACTCCATATTGGTCAGAAGCAGAAGTTCCTTGGGTTCCTTTTGTCATTTTGTAAATTGGAATTCATTCCTTTTAAAAAAAATTAAAAAAATTTTTTTTGTTGTTTTTTAGGGCCACACCAACAGCATATGAAAGTTCCCAGGTTAGGGGTCAAATCGGAGCTGCAGCTGCCAGCCTACGCCACAGCCACAGCAACTCTGAATCACCTACATCACAGCTCATGGCAACGCTGGATCCCATCCTAACCCACCGAGGTTAGGATCTAACTCGCATCTTCATGGTTACTAGTCGGATTCATTTCCACTGCGCCACAACAGGAACTCCCTGGAATTCATTCTTAAGCAATTTTTTTTTCTTTTTTTTTTTTTTTTTTTGGCAAGATCATGAGGTTGTGTTCCCTAGAAACAGAGTCTGAAATGGGAATTCTTATGAAAATGATTGAATGGGAGTTTGCTCTTAAAAGAAGAGTGAGGCAAGCAGGCTAAGGTAGGGGGAAAAAAACTAGGGAAGGATGAGGTCTCAGCCAAGGGCTGCTTTCAGTCTAGTCCCCCAGGGGGACCAGGAGCATCAACTACACTGCTAAGCTGGTTCCAAGGAGGATGGATTTTTGTTTACTCTTGTGTCAGTCATTTGGCCATTGGCTGCCAGGGTGGGAGGAGAAGTGGAGGGATAGGAGCAGGTTAGGAAGGCTAACTTTCCAGTACACACAAGAGCAATTTTCCAGAGCCCTTGCTCCTACCTTCAGGATACACAAGGGCAATCGGCAATTCTCTAGAGAAGAAGGCATTAGCATCCAATACTCGGCAAATTTGTGTCAGGTTAAAGGAATCTAGGTCAGGCACCATCAATATCTACAATAGGTGGTAAGCATTTCACATACTTTGTTGTATGAAAATATTTTTCTTTGCCCTCACACTTAACTAATAATTTGGCTGGTTCAAAAACTTTAGGTTCAACATAGTTTCCCTTCAGAACTTTGTAAGCATTTATTTCTATTAGCCTATAGTGTTGCATATAATACATCTGTCTTAATCAGCTACCAAAGCAAATTTTCATAGACTGTATAATGCAGTGTTCATAAAGGGAAAGTGGTTCTTGGAAATCTGATATGCCTATTCCCATATCACTCATTATTCTAACATGTGGTGTCTCAATGTTTTATGTGATTATTATTATTTTTTTAATTTTTTGGCCACCCCAAGACATATAGAGTTCCTGGGCCAGGGATTAGATCCAAGTCACATCTGACACTTAAGCTGCAGCTGGGCAGAATCCTTTAACCCACGGTGCAGGGCTGGGGATCAAACCTGTGTCCTGGCACTGCAGAGACACCACCCATCCCCTTGTGTCACAGCAGAAACTCCTTTCCTGATTATTTACTCGTATATTCTTACCAAATAGATGTTGAATTAAGATGTTCCCACATTTTAGGAGTTCCTGTTGTAGCTTGGCCGGGGTTAAGAACCCAACACAGTTCCCTGAGGACACGTGTGTGTTCTATCCCTGGCCTCACTCAGTGGGTTAAGGATCTGGCGTTCCTGCAAGCTGCAGAATAGGTGCCAGATGCGGCTTGGATCCCACGTTGCTGTGGCTATGGTGTAGGCTGGCAGCACAGCTGCAGCTCTGATTTGACCCCTAGCCCAGGAACTTCCATATGCCAAAGGTGAGGCTCTGAAAAGAAACAGAAGGGAAAAAAAAAAAAAAAGATGTTTCCATATTTTAAAGATACCTTAAAGATTAATCCAACTTCCTTTGTGATTTTGAGTTTTTAACAATATCATGAAGGTATTTTCTAGCTTAGGGTGAATGCATCACTCACAGGAACTCACTAATATCCTCTAAATATCATGACTCTGTATTTTTGGTGGGTGATATATTTGATATACTTCCAAACACCCCCATAGCAACTGAGGTTTGAAGTTTCAAAAATACACTCAAAAGTCATATTTTCATCCTCGTTAGTTCATGTATTAATATCATCTTAGAACAGAAGCTCCAGTTACAATCTGTTTTAGAAGTCGTTGTTTGCTTTCTTTCTATTTGAGAAGGAATACAATATCTAGATTGATGCTATTCATTCCTTCATTCATTCCTTTTTTTTTTTAAGACTGCATCTGCAGCATGTAGAAGTTCTCAGGCTAGGAGTCTAATCTGTGTTGCAGATGCCAGCCTTCGCCATAGCCACAGCAACACAGGGCTCCAAGCCACATCTTCAACTTATGCCACAGCTTAGGTCAGAGATGGAATCTGAATCCTCACAGACACTGTGTCAGGTTCTTAAGTCGCTGGGCCATGACAGAAAATCCCATCCTTTCATTTATGTGTCAGTCAAGATATCATTGGTCTTTTGCCTCCTAGCAAATACTTAGAGGCTTGAAACACCACCAACACCATTAATAATCACTTGAGTTCATGACTATGCAGGTTGGCAATTTCTACTCAGCTACGCTGGAAAATTCTTCAGGTCTCACTTGGACTCTCTCCTGTGTGTGCTAGATTGGCTGGTCTGTGATGACCTCAGTTGGGACAGCAATAACCCATCTCATTATTTTATCCTGATTGTTAACTCAAGGTTAACCATAAAACATAAAGCCCTATATTTGAGATGTCACGGGGTAGGTAATAGCAAGAGAAATCACTGATGAGACTGGAATAAAAATCAAATCTGGATTTAGTGAAGGAGAGATTGTATTCCTAAGGATTATTCCAAAAGAGGGAAAGGAACTACTGTAAATTGGAGAAGGAGGTTATTGCCAAAAGGAGAATGCTTTGACCACAAGATCTGGAAGCGGCTCAAGAGTTAGGCAAAAAGACAAGAGTAAACTAAGTGTGGGGAAGTGGGTGTGTGACTGGGTGGCATGTTCAGGTAGTTGACCAGAGAATATTTGATTTTATGCTGAGGCCAGTTTATTCTCATGAGGGAGTGTGTAATACTGGCTTAGGCTGATGGTGAGCCAAAGTTTAGGGGCCTGGAGTAAGGAGACAGGAGGAAAAAAAATAATTATATACTTATGGGACCTCCTTGGAGATATGAGACTCAAAAGGCGACTAGAGGATTGAGGTTAATATACTATCATAAGCTAAGAAAAAGTTTAGGGATGGGGGCTTCAAAAAGGAATAGTTAATTCTTCATTAGTTGAGAAAGTGGTAAATAAAGTTTTCCCTTTGCAGACAAGTCTCTCGCGTGAAAAGATTATCTCTAATAATAGCTGTCTTCCTGGTATAGCTCCCCCACCTGCTTTTTATGGCCACATCTAGGGTATGTAGAAATTCCCAGCTAGGGGTCAGTGCAGCTACAACTGAGACAACACCCGATCTGAGCCTCAGAAGCAAACAGTGCAGCTTACTAAAGGGTCCCTTTCGGCTTTTTCTAATGTAGATTTCCTTTATAAATGTAGATTTCCTTTACAAAAGGGTGTTTCTACCTTTTTTGGGGTGGGGGGGAGGATAGCAGAGTGCAGTGGTTTGAAGTAGGCTCTTAGTTCTCAGACCACGGATTGAACTCAAGCCGTAGCAGTGGAAGCACTAAATTTGAAGCACTAGACCACTAAGGAACTTCCTTTACTCTGTTTTTAGAGGTCTTCCTACATCTACAGTTTCTTAAAAATAACCAGGAGTTCCTGCTGTGGTGCTACGGGATCAGCAACAGTGTCTCTGCAGTGTCAGGATGCAGGTTTGATCCCCGGCCCCCCACAGTGGGTTAGAGGATCTGGCATTGCCACAGCTATGGTGTAGGTCGAAACTGTGGCTCGGATCTTATCCCTGGCCTGGGAACTCCATATGCCGTGAGGTGACCAAAAAAGAAAAAAAAAATAGTTCAACATAATACTTATGCGAAAGAAGCATATTCTGGGATGACATATTCTGCTACTCTTCAAAATGTTATATTGTTTTTATTATAACAAATCTCAGAAAGTCCTGTTGTTGTCAAACTCAAGTTCATGAATCTGACATACAGTCCAAACAAACTGAAATGTCAGCGTTTGGAGTATAGAATGCTCTGTTGTTAAAGGCCAAGTAAGGAGAATTGGTGGCTTATGCTCAAAAGACCTGAACTCCCTGACAGGTCTCAGAAAAGAGTTTTTAAAAGCAAAATTTGGAGTGAAGGCTGCAGGGTGTCTGATTTTATTCTGATTGGTTGGTGAAGTACAAGCAGTACACCAGGAATCTAGTGCTCAGTCTGAAGTTACCATCCTCCATCTGAGTGGAGTCCTTGGTCCCTAAAGAAGAACTCAAGGATATATGTTATATATATATCCCTTGAGAAGGAACTAGAACTCTGATTTATTGTTGCAGTATTATTTCTTGACTGATTTTCCTTCGTTTCTGCAATCCCAAACTTCCCTAATTAGTAACTGTTTGAATCTACCCTTTGGAACTCAGGGAAGGTCTAGTAGCCTGAAGCCTTTTTCCTATAAATAGGAAATGGGAGATGTTCCTGCCAAGGCACAGAAGGTTAAGAATCCGACAGCAGCAGCTCAGTCCCTGTGGAGGAGTGGGTTCAATCCCCAGGCTGGCACAGTGGGTTAAAAAGGGTCCTGGGTTGCTGCACCTGCAGTGTAAGTCACAGCTGTGGCTCAAATTCCATCCGTGACCTGGGAACTTACATATGTCGTGGGTGTGGCCATTAAAAAAAAATAAAACAAGTTCCCACCGTGGAGCAGCAGAAATGAATCCAACTAGGAACCATGAGGTTGCAGGTTCGATTCCTGGCCTCACTCAGTGGGTTCAGGATCTGGTGTTGCTGCGAGCCATGGTGTAGGTCGTAGACTCGGCTCAGATCCTGCATTGCTGTGGCGTAAGCTGGCAGCTGTAGCTCCAATTGGACCCCTACCCTGGGAACCTCCATATGTTGCAGGTGCGGCCCTAACATTGCAAAAAAAAAAAAAAAAAAAAAAAAGAAAGGATAGGGGAGATACAGAAAGGCTTTGTACCCAGGAGGGCCCCACTGTCTTTTAGGAAGGGATATGTAAAACAAAGCCTGGGAAGAAAGTGATCCCTCATTCTAGTAAGAAGAAACCTGGTATATCAGTGAGGATATGATCAGTTCATGCTTTCCAAAGGAGAGACGCAGGAAAGCCCACTTCCTGGAACTTAACAGTAAGTTAACTGGAGAATTTTTGGTTGTTAGGAGGGAATAATTTATAAATGTGGAAGTCCTCATGGTAGCAGGCAGAAGGAGAATGAACTGAGACATTCTGTTAATATGAAAGGAACGTGTGTGGGTGTCTGTGGTACCACTGTGCCAATGATGTATTAATGACTTAAATGACTGCTAGCTTGGGAAGTAGGGGCTACCACGTAAGTTAAGAGCAATCCAAGGCCTTGGTCACAGCATGCTTAGAAGACTGGGGCCCAATTGTCCTTGCCATAGATTGGGAGCAGTGACTCCATCCCAAGAGAGGCAAGCTGCATTGATCTCAAGCTTCAGCCTCCCTCTCCTTCACTGAGCACTCAGGTCTTATAGTAGGGGTGTCACTCACAGAGAAGCCTGCCATTGTCCCCAGCCCCAGCTCCAGAGCTTGGGCTCAGAAATTTTCCACGGGGAAAGAAGTGGGCCATAAAGCAGCTCCTATTCTCTTCTGGAAACATTGATTTCATTTGTAGCAGCGTTTGAAGAAATTCAAGTCCAAGGGCATGAACAGCAGAGGTTGTGATGAGAGGCAATTGGACAGAGATTTATGGCTTTAATGAAGATTCAGACCAGACTATAGGCTGCCTAGTTTGTGAGAGAGGACTGAGCAGTAGGACAGCTGGGAGGATTCCTTTTGGAGTCAAAAAAAAAAAAATATGGACAACTTCAGAAGTTATTTCATTTATCTTTTCTTTTTTTTCTTTTATGCCTGGCTGGGGTCATTTTAAAGTTCCTGGGAGGGGGAATAGAACTGAGCCATAGCAGCAACAATGCTGGATCCTTAACCCACTGAGTCACCAGGGAACTTGGGTCACTGCTGTGGCATGGGTGCAATCCCTGGCCCAGGAACTTCTGCATGCCCTGGGCACAGCCAAAATAAAAATAAATAAATAAATAAATAAAAATAGCGATACAGTTTGGTTAGATGAGAGAGCAATTTATGCCCCAGGACTTTGATGAAAAAGATAAAGCAACTAACCAGTCATTGGTGGAACTGAATGTCTGGGTGTCGTCAGGGAAAAAGAGGAAGAAAGCAAGGTCATCCCCAAGGTGACTGTGAGTATATCCAAAGCTGTCACTCCTTAAGGAGTAGTATGAGAGGTTTAACACTGTGTGTGTGTGTGTGTGTGTGTGTGTGTGTGCGCACGCACGCGCGCACACACAAGTTAGCAGGGAGACCAGACTTCACTGAAATAATCCCTCCAATCACGAAAAAAATTGAGGGGGAAGCAGTTGCTAAGTCTGGACCAGCAGTGTCCCTTCCAAATGTGGAAAAGTTTGGGTAAAAATAAATGACAGATGAGAGAAGGAGAAATAATAGCTGAGTGTAAAGGAGTATATACGTGGTTATGCAATGAGAGAATTTCAAACTTAAGAAAGGCTCACGGCAAGAGAAGAATACTATCTCTTAGCATAATTATCCCAGATGCCCAGAAGGGCAAAACTATGCTGTTGCCTGCTTTGATACCCGATGAAGTCAGACGGCAGTATGTAAACCTGAGTCTGGGAGACATTCTGGTCATGAGATATATTTGATGAACAGGATCAGTGTTACTGACTAAATTGAGACCTAGTACTGTTCTAGTATCTTTGACTATTTTTTCAGGCTACATCTACTATAAAGGATATCACTTTGGGAGGGTTTTTCTTTTTCTTTTTTTTAGGGCTGTACCTGCAGCATGTGGAAGTTCCCAAGCTAGGGGTTGAGTCAGAGCTACAGCTGCTGGCCTACACCACAGCCCCAGCAATGCCAGATCCAAGCCGCATCTGCCAGTTACACCACAGCTCACAGCAACACTGAATCCTTAACCCACTGAGTGGGGCCAGAGATGGAACCCATATCTTCATGGATACAAGTCAGGTTCTTAACCTGCTGAGCCATAACAGGAACTCTTAAAGGATACCACTTTGGAAGGAATTTCTGAGAAATGCTTCCTCCTGGAATTTCAGACCCTGTGGTGGCTCCCAGCAGATTGATTACTGTGTAACTATAAACCCTGATGGTCAAATGCTTAGAAAGGTCCCTGGTTATAATGGATAGACTTACAACGGCAGCATGCTCAGCGTGCTGCAGTGTGCTGTGCACAAACAAAATCACCCTAGTTTTTATGCATGGAAAGCTATAAGCAGAATGGGGGGAAACAATGGGTTCCTGTTAGGATTAAAGCAGTGGGCATCATGTGGTGGATCTGGGATTCCTGTGGAAACAGCCCCACCCTTAGACAGGAAGGCTGTGGGAGGCCCTTATGACAGACTCAAACTAAATTACAGCTGCCTTTGACCAACCAACCCAAGTACAGGGTGCCCAACATTTTTGGGTACAAAATATGTATCCTGACTGCACCCAGGCTGTTAGTACACAAGGGCAACATCATGCATGGCAGATTATACAATGGCCCACAAGTCGGAAAAAGGCTTTAGGGGAGATAGAGGCAAGTCTAGGTATTCTGGGACAAGTGGAGTTTGCTTTTAATGAGAAGCAGCATTCAGAGGGAGAATATTTATTCACTAGAATAAACAGATTAGAGGGACTTCTCTTCCAGCAGGAGGGTAAAGGATAGGAAGTACACATTTATCATAAGGTATAAACAGCAGCAGATCCTGGGAAAAAAATAATCCAACTAGTGCAAGAATGTGAAAATGTTTGTAAAGGTTTCATAGGACAAATTAGTTGTTTCTTTAAATTTGTCAATATACCATGCTGTCTTCTTCAAATGTTAGGCATATTTGTGTTGGTTCTGTTAAAAAGAAACAACAGGTCCAAAATGGAGTCATTTGCTCTAAGGCCCCACAGCAGCAAACCTAGACCTAATAGCTAACCTTGGAGTTCCCGTCGTGGCTCAGTGGTTAACGAATCCAACTAGGAACTATGAGGTTGCCGGTTCAATCCCTGGGCTTTCTCAGTGGGTTAAGGACACTGCTCAGATCTGGCATTGCTGTGGCTGTGGTGTACACCAGCAGTTACAGCTCCTATTCAACCCCTAGCCTGGGAACCTCCACATGCCTCAGGTATGGCCCTAGAAAAAGACAAAAAGACAGAAAACAAACAAACAAACCCACTGCCAACAAAAAAACCTAATTGCAATTACAACCTTAAAGGAGTATAACCTTTAATTTGTCAACCTGGAATTGCCTGGTCAGCCCTGAGATATTTGGCTAATAGGCCTCTTCCCATCAGGGGATTGGCCTTACATAAAACAATTCATTTTTTGCTAACACTCCTTTTCCCTGCTCCCTTTATGCCTTTATTTTTTATATTTATACTTATTTATTTTTGCTTTTTAGGGCCATATCTATGGCGTATGGAGGTTTCCAGGCTAGGGGTCAAATAGGAGCTGTAGCCGCTGGCCTGCACCACAGCCACAGCAATGCCAGATCTGAGCAGTGTCTGAGACCTATACCACAGCTCAGGGCAATGCTGGATCCTTAACCCACTGAGTGAGGCCAGGGATTGAACCTGTGTCCTCATGGATCCTAGTTAGATTCGTTTCCACTGCACCACAAAGGGAACTCCCATATTTTTTTTATTTTTAAATTTTTTTCCTCTCTGCCTTTATTTTATTTTTATGGCCAAACAGCATATAGAAGTTCCTAGCCTAGGGACTGACTCTGAGCCACAGTTGTGACCTACACTTCAGCTACAGCAACACCAGATCCTTAGACCCAGGCTAGGGATTGAACCTGAGCCCCTGCAGCAACCCTGAGATCTTGCATTTGGATTCTTAACCCACTGTGCCACAGTGGGAACTCCCTCTCTGTCTCTATAAAACTAAAAACCTTTCCCTTTCTGTAGTTAAATGAAGCTCCTTTCTATTTGCTAGGTTGGATGGTGCCCATTTCGTGAATCATTTAATGCAGCCAATTAGATCTTCAAATATACTCTTAATTTTTGTTATTTAACAGTAAAATTGCTAGATCTGTTCTGTCAATGCTACACTAGATGTAAGTGCTTTGATAGGTATGATCATTTTGTTGTAAGGGATCTGTGTTCAAAAACTAGGGGGTAGCCTGTAATATCGTGATTATATAAAAAGAAATACATACTTTTGGTCTTTGTCTCTGGTTACTGCCTCTCAGGTCACAAAACTTGTAATTTCCTGAGTAGAGTAATAAGGGCATCTTTTGTTAAATTTGCTTTTTTTTTTTTTTTTGGTCTTTGATTCCTGCAACAGTTTTAGAGTGCTAAAAATAAAATGGTGGATTTTGTTATTCATAACAAATCCTTTCAATCACATCTGGGTTCATGTTAACTAAGGAAATTTTTGGAAAGCCTCTAGATAACCTAAGGATGTGGGCTGGTTGCCAGGGTAACCGACTAGGGTGATTAGAGGGTTGGCTCTTGAACTTCACTTCCCACCTCACTCCAATCCCAACCTCTTGAAAAAGGAGAGGGGTTTGAGGGTGAATTCATCCCCTGTAGCCAATGATTTTATTAATTATGCTCATATAATAACGTCTCCATAACAACTCCAAAGTGTGGGGTTTGGAAAGAAAGATGGCTTACAAGAACGCATCCACATGTCAGGAGGGTGACCACAAACTCCATAGGAACAGAAAGAAGCATCTGAACTTGGTACCTTTCCGGACCTTGCCCTAAGCATCTCTACATCTGGCTGTTCATTTGTATCTTTTAATATCTTTGAAATAAATTGGTTTCCTGAGTTCTCTGAACTGCTCTAGCAAACTAATCAAAACTGAGGAGATTGTGGAACCTTCTGATTTACAACTAGGTAATAACTTGAACTTGGTGATTGGTAGCTTAAGCCAGGTAAGGAAGGGAGGGTGCAGCCTTATAGGACTGAGACCAGTAATCTATGGGATCTGAGGTTAACTCCAGGTAGAGTCAGAACTAAACTGGATTGTAAAACACACAGATGGCATTACAGAATTGTTTGCTGTATGGAAAACTCTCACATTTGACGAAACAGTACCAAGAGTACAGAAGTATTCCGAGTAGTGGGTAGAGGAAAAAAGTGTTTTCTTCACCCAAATAAAAAGCAAATGTAACCATCTTTGCTGGAGAAGTGCCTTGGTTTCCTGCTTCACAGTGCTTGGAGGGAACCTTGCGTCGTCCCCTACCCAGGTCCGATGCTTAGAGCCAGCCCATGCCACGGCTCACAACGTCCCCCCAACCCCCATCCGCCCCAGCGCCGCGCAGCCGCCGCCCCAGCGCCGCGCAGCCGCCGCCCCAGCGCCGCGCAGCCGCCGCCCCAGCGCCGCGCAGCCGCCGCCCCAGCGCCGCGCAGCCGCCGCCCCAGCGCCGCGCAGCCGCCGCCCCAGCGCCGCGCAGCCGCCGCCCCAGCGCCGCGCAGCCGCCGCCCCAGCGCCGCGCAGCCGCCGCCCCAGCGCCGCGCAGCCGCCGCCCCAGCGCCGCGCAGCCGCCGCCCCAGCGCCGCGCAGCCGCCGCCCCAGCGCCGCGCAGCCGCCAAGGCCCCCTCTGCTCAGCCACCTGCTCACCTAACGACCTCAGACCCATAGCAGGTGCTTCAGAACTACCACCAGGACTCAGAGGCAGCTGTCGACCACCGACTAACCTGGAGTCTAGGCCTCTTACGTCTGTCTGTACACATCATAGGGCTTTGACTGCGATGGTGTGACTTTGAAGAACTTTGCTAAATACTTTCTTCACCGATCTCGGGGTGGGGAGAGGGAACTTACTGAGAAACTGATCAACCTGCAGAACCAACTGAGGTGGCGGAGTCTTCCTTCAGATTATGGAAACCAGACTATGATTGATGGCTGGGAGAATGGCCTGAATTCAGTGTAATGTGTGCTACGCTTGGAAAGAAGCATGGATCAATCACTACTGGAACTGCACAAACCGGCCGTTGACAAAAATGAGCCCTATTTGACTTCATTGAGACGCAGACCTGAATGAGTGGATGAAATCCATTAAAGAATTGTGATCACGTAACCAGCTTGCACAAGATGGGGGCTCCCAGAATCTGGCATGGCGGAGTACCTTTGACTAACACACCTTGGGAAACAGTGATAAGGAGAGCTGAGCCTTAGGCTGGCTTCTGGTAGCTGGTAGCCACCGGAGTGACTTCCCCGGACACCAAGGCAGTGCATGCCTGTTTGGGTTACTTTTGCTTTTTATTTAACTTGTAGCAAAACATCTACTTAGGTTCTTTCTTTAGCACATTCCTTCCAAAAAGTAATTTGGTACCCCCTCCACACCGAAGCAAATAATAAGAACAGCCCTGGAAAGGAGCTGAGAAAACCACCATGAGAGTTGCTGTAATGTATTATGAGAAATATCCATCTTTCAGCAAAAAACTGAGGCATGCAAAGAAACAGAATATTGTGACCTATATGTACCACAGAAACTGCCTGTGAGAATATGTAATGTCAGATTTAATAGAAAAAAATCAAAGTAGCCATTATAAATATGCTCACAGAACTAAAGGAAAGCATGATGAAAGAAGTACAGGAAGATATGATGACTGTTGCATCAAATAGAGTATCAATAAAGAGATAGAAATTGTAAAGAAAAACCAAATGCAAATTCCTTTGACTTGGAAGTTGAAAGTGTTGATTTAAAAAAAAAAAAAAAGCACAAACCAAAAGTTGAGAATTGCTTTATTTGATGGGCTTGGCAAGGACTTAAGCCTGAGAGGGAACATCTCAGATAGCACTGAGGAACAACTCAGAAGAGGAAAGGGAGGAGCTAGTATATACAGGAGTTCAAACAAACAAACCATATAGCAGAACATCAAAAGATTACTGTTAATTAAAGAAAATCAGATGGGTGAAGTGAATGAATCTCATACTTTTCTATGTATGAGGACCTGCAAAAGTCTGGGCAGCTTGCAATCATTCCTTTGATACACACCTTAACTCTCTAGGGCCAATATCCTGTTTTTCTCCATCCTGAATCCTCTCAGTGTGCACAGTCAGGGGCAGCTGCAGTGGCTGATGGCTTGATGGCTGCAACATCCTTTGTTTACTGATATGGCAGGCAACATCCACAAAAAAGTGCAATAACTGAAATTTTAAAATTTGCTAGAGAGACACAACAGATTTGAATGGCAGAATATAAAGAATTAGCACACTTGAAGACAGATTGATAAACTTCCTGTGAGTATACTTTAGCTCCATCCAAAATATTTTGATGTATTTTTATTTTTATCTAGTTTCAAATATTTATTATTTTTAAATGATTTTCCTTAGTTATTTAGAAGTTTGTTGTTTAATTTCCAAATATTTGAGGCTTTTCAAAATATCTAATGGTTATTGGTTTCTGACATAATTTTGTTGTGTTGAGAGAACATATTCTTAAAATTTTAAGCTTATATTGTTTATATATTACAAACAATGTAATAACTTGTTTTAATCACCCTAAGGTTTATCTTGGTTAATACTCTATGTGCACATGGAAAGAATGTGAATTCTGCAGTTTATTGGATAAATTGTTCTATAAAGGTCAGTTAGGTTAAAGTAGTTAATTATTATTTTTAGAACTTCCACATCCTTTTAGGTTTTTATCTAGTTATTAAAGAGGAAATTGATAATTTATCTATTTGTCTCTTTAGTTCAGTCAGCTTTTGCTTCATCTGTTTTTAAGCTCAGTTATTAGCCACCTGCATTTTGGTTTGCTGTGTCTTCTTCCTGGATTGACCCATTTATCATTATAAATGTCTTTCTTTATCTATAATAATTCTTCTTGTCTTAAGGTCCAGTAAGTCTAATATTCATAAAACTCTTTCAGCTTTCTTTTGCATACCATTTACATGGTATATCCTTTTTCAACCTTTTCTTTTTAACCTATTTTTTTTAACATTTGAAGAAATTGATATGGTTGGATTTAGTTCTGTCCTTTTTGTTACTTGCTTTTTTTTTTTTCAATTGACATATAGTAGATTTGCAGTGTGGTGTTAGTTTCTGGTGCATAGCAAAGTGATTCAGTTATACATATATACACATATATTCTTTTTTATTATAGGTTGTTACAAGACATTGAATATAGTTCCTTGTATTGTATAGTGGGGGCCGTGTTGTTTATTCATTTTATGTATACTAGTTTGTATTTGTCAATCCCAAACTCCTAATTTATTCCTGCCCACCCCTTCCCCTTTGCTAACTATAGGTATATCTGTTTTTATTTTGTAAATAAGTTCATTTGCATCATATTTTAGATTCCACATATAGGTGATATCCAGGATAGATACCCAAGAGCAACACTGGATTAGTTATGTAAAATTAAAGAAACTTGCATGTTATACACATCTAAATGGTGGTTATTCCATTTTTGAGCTTACTACATTTGAAGAATCTTCATGTGTCATCTCACTGATTGTAAATCTTGTTGCCCAGAAACTGTACCCCTTCAGAAACAGGGCAGATTCTGTCTAGAACAAAGGAGTCAGTCAGCTTGAATAGCTGACTTTTTTGGAGTCTCTGGCAAAGCACTAATCTGATGGCCAGAATTTATTGTGTGAAAAGAGATTTCCAAGCAAACAAGGAAACATTTCTCTTTATGTAGCAAAAGCAAAGCTTGGAGTCCTGGATAGGAAGTCTGTTGCAAGTACAAGATGTTAAAAACAAAAAACAAAAAACTTAGAATTTAAGGTTAGAGGCATCCAACAGTCAGGAAGAGAAGCAATGTTTCCACCTAAGAGATTTGCAGAGGAAGAAAAGGCCAAGTGAGGTCAGAAGTTAGCATCATCGTATATCCTCTCAGGTTAACTCTTGGGAATCAGAAAACATAGTGGTACCTCTGTGTGGGCACAGGGAAATCAGAGGATATCAAAGCTAGTGACTTGCTTTTCCAGGCACATGCAGTAGATGAGGGAGACTGCTCCAATTTGACCCACGTTCAGATAGTGCCACACCTAAAAGGATTCTGAAGCAAGAGAGCATTATTGGAAAAGACAGGGTCCCCATAACTTGTGTGGAGAAAGTCTAGTCTGCTTCATGTAGGAAATACAGAAGATAGCCACTGGGCAAGGAACAAGTGGTTCCTGGTTTTGTGGTCTAATCTGAGGGCAAGGTGGAGGATGTGGCTGAGACTCAGAGGCTCTGCAACCCCCAAGAAAGCTAAGGTGGAGCCATCAGACCCTGATTGTATCTAGAAAACACAATCTGATTTACTAGCCATAGACTTCAGTATTGAAAGTGGAGACCAGTAAGTTTCAGAGGCTAACCTAAAAGTCATACATGTGGACTCCCTCAATTCTTTAAGGATTTATAATCTTCCAGACACACCTGATTACATCTTGGGTAGAGGAGAAATCCTAAAGTACTCAATATTTACCCCAAAAGCAAAATTTTTCTAAAAGAGACTGAATTTACTGTTTTAAAGCCAAAAGAAACTAAGCTGCCTTTAGTTGGAAAGTTCAAATGATTTCTCCTCATTGCTTAGCAGGACAGAGACTCAAAATCAAGATGAGTTTAATTACAGATAAGAAAAGCCAATAATACCAGACTAGACAATTTAGACAAAGCTTCCCATTGAAGATAAGTAAAAATAAATAGACTATTTACACATACATGAATAAAAGCATCATCTAAAAATATAAAACTAGCAACTATAAGAAGTGACATTTTGGCGTTCCTGTCGTGACACAGTGGTTAACGAGTCCTACAAGGAACTATGAGGTTTCGGGTTTCATCCCTGGCTTCGCTCAGTGGGTTAAGGATCCCGCATTGCTGTGATCTGTGGTGTAGGTTGCAGCTCGGATCTGGCATTGCTGTGGCTCTGGCGTAGGCCGGAGGCTTCAGCTCCGATTAGTCCCCTGGTCTGGAAACCTCCATGTGCTGTGGATGCGGCCCTAGAAAAAGACAAAAAAAAAAAAAAAAAAAAAAAGACATTTTGCAATTTCTCTATGAAATGTCTAGATGTGTATTTATTACCTAGCATGAGATTTATTGAACTTCTGTGTATTGATGTCTTTCATCAGTTCTAAAAAAATCTCAGACATTATCTTTTCAAATATTTGCATTAAACAAATAAAATAGAAAATCTTTTAAGACAATTAGAGAAAAAAAGATTACCTAAAGGCATAACAGTTATTGCTAAAAGAGTTGTAGTTTTGTTAAAAGGAAAAATAGAGACCAGAAAACAGTGGAATGGTATCTTCAAGGTGATGAAAAATATGACACCTAAACCAGAAGACTCTATGGAATGAAAGAATCCTTTGGATATAAGAAAGAAGGTGTAGAAAATTAATTACACAAAAAGGAAATTCTAATGGGTTTTCTTCAGATTAAAGGAAAATGACCATAGATAGAAGGTCAGAGGTTTACAAAGAAATGAAGAGCAATGAAATGTTCATTAAATGAACATTGCATAAAATAATAATAAAACTGTCTTGTGTTTAGGACTTGGCTAGTTAGTTAGAGAAATAAAATACATGTAGAAATAAACTTGTAAATTGGAATGAGGATAAATGTAGTTAAAATGTTTTCAGGCCTTTGCTTTGTCCTGGAAGAGGTTAAAATGATTGACTTTGGTAAATTAAGGAGGCATGTGGTAATTTCTAGTGTAACTATTAAATATTAAAGAAAGAAGCAATGTATAATATCCAAACTAATTGGGAGGAGTGAATGATAAAAAATAATAAATACATTCAGAAGAAGTCTGTACCCTTCAGAAATTTGCATTCTCCGTATATACCATATTTTATCATTAACACATACCAACATTCCTGATTACTGTACACAGAGAGAAGGGTGTGTTACATGAGGGTAAAGGAAAAAGATCCTCAAATGACATTGAGGAGTAAGGAGAACACTAATTGTACACATGATCTAGGAGTTAGTGGGATGTGAGATGCACCCATTTGACGATTCAAGAGAAGGGTCCATGAGGAACAGTCGCTGTTGATAATGTAAAAAAGGTCGTTTTCCATGGTTTGAAGATTTCGAGAGGGCACCGTTGAAGTGTTTGGGAGATAGGATAGCAGTAGGCATTGGATCCGAGGGAGGGGAGGCTAAGAGCTGTATAGTAGGAAGACATAGATGACCAGAGCAGCTTCCTAGACAGAACGAGCCTAACAGTGGTAGGACGCACACAGAATTTGGCTGACTGAAAGATTTTCTGGTTAACTAGTCTCAGAAATAACCTGGCAAATCTAAGGTCTCTCCGAGGCATCAGCAGAGTGTTGGGTGATTGGGTTTCCGAGAAATCGTTGGTCTAGAAAAAACAATCTTCCAACAGTCTAGTTGGTCCCCATGACTCACGATAGCAACTGTTGGCCTTCAGTGGCTCAATAATACGTGCCTGAAAGATTTCACACTTGTAATTATTTTCTAAAAATATTTCTTTTAACAAATTGAGTTTATCATTCCTCAAAAGCTAGGTATTTTTTGGCTGTGTAGCCCTTCAAAAATTTGGCGTCACCTTCAAAAAGAACAGAAGAGTTCAGTAAACAACCAGCTGAGTTTTGGGGCTCTGGAGAGCTATGTAAATCAATAAAGAATCCTGTTTCCTCTAGGTATGCATAGCTATTAGTGTTTTATTATCTCTTCCTTCCTTTTGAAACTCCAGTGTGCGCTCTGTGTTCAGTAATGATGGACTTACCCTGATTTCCCACGTCATCTCATAATTCAGTGTTTAAATCAATCAACATACTTCATTTTAGAAATTACCTATTCAGTTCAATATATATTGTATGTGCTATCAATGGCAGCAAGCAGACCATGAACTTCATTCCTTTTAAGACTCTCTATTGGAATAAATGGTGAGGTTATAATGTAGTGAGGGAAACAAAGAGCTTACTCCTGTGGTCATTAAACGAATTGGATATAGCAGGAATGATGCCTTGGTAGTTACGGCTGTTACTTCAACAATCAGTCATTGTCACCAGCTCTGCAGTGGAAACTTTTGTCGAATTTTAATGGTTTTAAATCCTTTTTCTAAAATAAAAAAAATCTAATTTGAATTCTAGATCCATAAACTGTTTGAGAAATACCTGACAAAATATTTAAGGCCTGGTTTCTTCTGCCCTGTTACACTTCTTACGTGGAAGAAGTGGGGCCGAGAGGTGGTACATAGAAAGATCATTGGTCATATCACTCCTTGAAGAGCTAACATTTTTTTTCCAATGTGTTTTTTATTTTCTACCTTTTGTGAATCTTAAGATAGGGGCTCCCCAAGGGGCAAAAACATGGGTTGGTGAAAGGATTTGTCCCAAATTAGGGAAAACATTATGTGTGAATAAAGGAAACATATACTTCTGTGTGTGTGTGTGTGTGTGTGTGTGTGTGTGTGTTGTGTGTTTCTATATATCTATGTTATCTATCTGTAATTTTTGGAAAGGCTCAGTAAGTTAATCTAATTCATCTGTCTGGACTGATGGAGGAGCAAGTAAAAAGGCATTCAGCTCTTAATCTATAAACTGCAGCCTGGTGAGGAGATGCTGCCATTTGAAGGCAGGTATTTAATACCTTTTAGTAGCTTGTTTCACTCTCTGGCTCTACTGGCAATAGCTTGAACTTGAATTATTTCCTTTTCCCTTTTTAATATTAAAAATATTTTTGGCGTTAATAATAATACTTATAGGTATAAAATTATAAAAGTAGATAAATATGTAAAATGCATTGGAATGGGAGAATTATACTCAGTTATAGCTTTCTTAACATTTTAGTGCTCTTACATGTTAAAAAACACTAACATACACAAACCCCTACACAGAGTATCCTTGATAATTCTCAATCCTGGCAACACATTAAAATCATTATCCATATCACTATATAAGTAACAATAATGAAAATAAAAAATATCATTATCAGTTTGCTCTATGTAAGAAAGAAGAATTGGAACGCCAGTCATTTGAACAAGGCTTAAAGAATGATCCTAGGAGTTCCCTGGTGGTCTAGTGGTTAGGACTTGGCACTTACACCCCTATGGGCTTGGGTTCAATCCCTGGTGAAGGAATAGAGATCCCACATCAAGCCACTACTCCCTGTGCCTGAAATAAAAAAGAATGATCCTTTCCCCTCCCTCAAAAGATTGATTGATAATATACATTTATCGTTAAGTTAAATTTTAGAGGTTGTACTTATGTGAATATACATATAAAATAGTTTATCACATATGTACATAGTCATCTCTTTTCCAAGTTCATCAACCCCAAAGTCTCATGCAATTACTGGCCCCAGCCTGAAAAACTTTAATCCAGGTGATAATTCTTTTTACCTGGGATATGGTTTCCAGGGGTTCAGCAACTTGTATAAGCTAAAGAAATGGTTACTTTTTTATTTTATTTTATTTTTTGGCTGCCCAAACCTGAAACTTGTTGAAACACAACTTTGGGGCTCAACTCTAGATCTACTGAATCAAAAACACTGAAGCAGGGCCCAGCAATGTTTTAACAAGCACCTAGCTGATTCAGATGAATGTGAAAGTTCCAGGTAATGCTGCTAGTGCAGGGGTCACACAGATTACATATATATTACATAGTTTATAGTATGGTATCATAACCAGGAAACTGACGTTAATAAAATCTATTCATCTTATTCAGATTTTACCAGTTCAGCACACACTCATTCATGTGCATATGTGTAATTAGTCGTGCAGTTTCATTGCATGTGTAGATTTGTGTGATGACTACCTGTAGTCAAAATACAAAACAGTTCCATCCATGAATCCCTTGTGTTATCCTTTTAGAGCCACCAACACCTTCCTTCTTCACTTGATCATCCACTGTCTGGCAACTACTAACCTGTTCTCCATCACAATAATTTTGTCATTTCAGAATGCTTTGTAAACAGAATCATAATCTTTTGGGATTGGCTTCTTTAACTCATCAAAATTCCCTTGAGATCCATCCAAATCATTGTGTATACATCAATAGTTGCTCCTTTTATTGTTCAGTAATATTCCTTGGTATAGATGTACTGCAACTTGTTTAACAGCTTACCTTTTGTTGGACGTTTGGGTTGTTTCCTGCTTTTAGGTATTACAAGGAAAACTGCTATAAACATCCATGTACAGTTTGTGTGTGTGCGTGCGTGAATATAATTTTACATTTATTTAGGATACATGCCTAAGAGTGAAGTTGTTGAGTTGTATGCTAATCACATATTTAATTTTTTTTCTTTCCAGGGTCACACCCACAGCATATGGAAGTTCCCAGGTTAGGAGTTGAAATGAAGCTATAGCTGCCAGCCTACACCACAGCCACAGCAACATGGGATCTGAGCCCTGTCTGCAACCTACACCACAGCTCACAGCAATGCCAGATTCTTAACCCACTGAGTGAGACCAGGGATTGAACCCACGTCCTCATGGATACTAGTTGGATTTGTTTCCGCTGTGCCACAATGGGAACTCCACATGTTTAGTTTTATAAGAAACTAGCAAACTGTTTTCCAGAATGGCTTTATCATTTTTCAGTCTTACTAGCTATGTATGAGTGACTCAGGTTTTTCACATCCTTACCGTCATTTGGTGTTGTCACCCTTTAATATTTTAACTCTTCTGATAGATAATATAGGATATCTCATTGTGTCTTTAATTTTCATTTCCTCAATGGCTAAGGTGTTTGACATCTTTTTAGGTGCTTATTTGACGTTTATAGATCTTCTTTGGAGAAATATCTATTCATGTTCTTTGCCATTTTAAAAATTGACTTGTCTTTTTGTTGTAGATTTGTAGGAGTTCTTTATATATTCTGAATACTAGACCTTTATCAGATATGTGATTGTGAATATTTTCTCCAATTCTGTGGATTGTCTTTTCACTCTCTTGATAGTGTCCTTTAATGCACATAAGTTATAAATTCTGACAAAGTGCATTTTCCTATTTTTTCTTTTGTCGATTATTCTTTTTGTGTCATATCTAAGACACCATTGCTTACTTCGTGGTCATGAAGATTAACCCCCATGGTGTCTTCTAAGGGTTTTACAGTTCCATTTAAAAATCATTTTAATTTCTTAATTTTTATTTTTATTTTTTTAAGTCACACCTGTGGCATATGGAATTTCCCAGGCTAGGGGTCAAATCAGAGCTGCAGCTGCTGGCCTATGCCACAGCCACAGCAACTCAGGACCGAGCCACATCTGCGACCTACACCATAGCTTGTGGCAGTGCCAGATACTTAACCCTTTGAAGGAGGCCAGGGATCTAAACTGCATCCCCATGGATGCTAGTCAGATTTGTTTCCACTGAGCCACGATGGGAACTCCAAGTTTTATAGTTTTAGCTTTTATGTCTAAATTTTTATTCTATTATTTGGTATTTTTAATAGGTTGAACCTTGTGTTTATATGTTTTAAATTTTTCTCATTGTTGTAAAATACAGATAACATAAAACTTCCCATCTTAACCTTTTTTTTTTTTTATGTGTACAGGTCAGTAGTGTCAAGTATATTTGCATTGTTGTGCAACCAATTGCTGGAATTCTTTTTGTCTTGTAAAACCAAAACTCCATGTGATCATGAAACAACTCTCCATTTCCCTCTTCTCCCAGCCTCTGGCAACTACCATTCTAATTCCTTTTTGACTACTCTAGATACTTTACATGAGTGACATCACATGGAGTTCCCGTCGTGGCGCAGTGGTTAACGAATCCGACTAGGAACCATGAGGTTGCGGGTTCGGTCCCTGCCCTTGCTCAGTGGGTTAAGGATCTGGCGTTGCCCGTGAGCTGTGGTGTAGGTTGCAGACGCGGCTCGGATCCCGCGATGCTGTGGCTCTGGCGTAGGCCAGTGGCTACAGCTCCGATTCGACCTCTAGCCTGGGAACCTCCATATGCCGCGAGAGCGACCCAAGAAATAGCAAAAAAAAAAAAAAAAAAAAAAAAAAAAGACAAAAAAATAAAATAAAATACTTAAAAAAAAATGACATCATATGGTATTTGTCTTTTTGTGACTAGTTTAGTTCATTTAGTGTAATGTCCTCCAGGTTCATCTACGTTGTAGTATATGTCAGAATTTCTTTCTTTTTTAAAGCTGAATAATATTCTATATATACCACATTTTGTTTATCTCTCCATATGTCAATGGGCAGTTCAGTTGCTTCCACCTCTTGGCTATAGTGAATAACTCTGCTGTGAACACGGGTGTACAAATATACCTTCGAGACCCGGTTTCCGGTGCTTTTGGGCATATATGCAAAAGTGGAATTGCTGGATCATATGGTATTCTCCTTTTAAATTAATTAATTAATTAATTAGTCCACACACCCACAGCATATGGAAGTTCCCTGGCCAGGGATCTAACCCACACCACTGCAATAATCAGAGCCACTGCAGTGACAATGCTAGATCCTTAACCCACTGAGCCACAAGGGAACTTCAGTAATTCTACTTTTAATTCTTTTTAGGAAACACTGTAGTGACAAAAGTTTCTATAGAACACAGGTTCTAGTTTTTCCACATCCTCATCAACACTTGAGAGTTTCTGGGTTTTTGTTTTGTTTTGGTTTGTTTTTTGACAATAGCCATCCTAATGGGTGTGAAGTGATATTTCACTGTAGTTTTGATTTGCAGTTTCCTAATGATTAGTGATATTGAACATCTTTTCAAGTTCTTGTTAGCTATCTGTATATCTTCTTTGGAGAAATGTTTACTCAAATCCCTTTGGCATTTTTAAATCAGGTCTTTTGTTGTTGTTGAGTTGTAGGAGTTCTTTATATATTCTGGATCTTGATCCTTTATTGTGTATGTGATTTTCAAATATTTTCTCCCATTTTGTAGGTTTCCCTTTTACTCTATAGATTTTATCTTTTGGACACACAGAAGTTTTCAATTTTTATGTGGTCCAGTTTTTTTTTTTTTTTTAATTTAAAATTTTTGCTTTTGCTGTCCTATCCAAGAAATCATTGCTAAATTCAACAACAAGAAGCTTCCCCCCTATGATTTCTTCTAAGAGTTTTATAGATTTAGCTCTTATACTTAGGTTCTTTGGTCTACCATATGGTATCTTTGATATGCTGAACCCTGTATATATCACCTTTAAAAATTCAAACAAGAAAACTAATAAATAAACAACTTTGAGGCTTTTATTGGGTTGGAATTAAACCCATAGAGTTATTTGGGGAGAATTAACAGCTAAATATTCAAACTTCAAATACAGGAAATTACTATATAAAGTCATTTATGTGTAGGATTTTTTTTTTTCTTTTTACTGATGTATCTATGACACATGAAAGTTGCTGGGCTAAGGGTCAAATTGGAGCTGCAGCTGCTGGCCTGCGCCACAGCCACAGCAACTCGGGATCCATAAACCACTGAACAAGGCCGGGGATTGAACATGCATCCTCACAGATGCGGGTTCCTAACCTGCTAGGCCACAATGGGAACTCCTATTTGTACAATTTTTAATGTAGATTCAATATTTGAAATTTTCCTTACATGGGCATTGCATACTTCATGTATTATTCCTGGGTAGATTATATTTTAATGCTACTCTAAATGTAATGTTCCTATTATATTTTTCACTTTATTGTTGGCTTTGAAGAAAACTAGGTTAAAAAATATTTGTAGCATGTATTTCACTTTAATGAATTCTCTTTTAGTCCTAATAGTTCTCATCATTTTCCGGTTATTTCTCTAGAATTGTCTATGTGGGGGAAAACAGATGCACTCATCTCTGTTTCCAGATGATGTGTTTGTCTACAAGTATAATCCTAGAACATCAGCTTAAAATTATTGGAGAGATCAGGAAGGTGATTATCTCTTAAAAAATGTGTATACACACATTGTTTTCCTTTATATCTAGAAAATACATTAGAAAAATCCCCTTCAATTATAGGGAAAATGCGTAATAACCAAGAGTGAAATATTCCTCTTCTAATGGAGGGAATGTAATACAGGAAAGAGTAATTATTTTATCTTATTTATCTTACCTTCATTGCAAAGTGTAGTTGTTGAGAACATGGATTTAACAGAAAGCTGTTAAATCCATGTTGAGTTGTTGAGTTGTAGGAGTTCTTTATATATTCTGGCTCTGGGCCATTAACAACCATTATAAACCTCGGTTTCTGCATCTGAAGAGTGTTATTATCGTCCCTACTTCATGAGGCGGTTGTAATAATAATCCAGGTGAAATGCTTGAAACAATACAGGTGAAATGATTAGTGCGGTGCATGGTACATAGCAAGTGTTAAATATACTGTCATTATTGTTACTTTATAGTGCCAGACATATAGAACAAAGTTATAAAGTTATAGCATGCATTCCTTTATTCTCTATGGCACTAAGAAGGATGTTATTAGTGTTTCAGAATTAAGCACAATGCTTGCCAGGGAGCATTTACTTTGAATGAAGGTGTGGATTAAGAGATTCCTAGTTACACATGTCCCTTTCAAGGCCCTGGACAACGTGTTCATATGATCACATATTTTTTATTCAAACACAGTTTGCTAAGATCACCACCATTTCTTTCTAGGCTGGCTTCCCCTTCATCTTATTTCTATTACTGTCAGTTGGCACTGGAGTTACTGTGGCCTATCAGTTATTTATTGCTGTGTAAAAAAAAAAAAAATCTCCCCTCAAATTAAAAAAAATCTCATATTAGTTCAAAATTCTATGGGTGAGTAATTCTGACTGGCATCTGCTGGATGGTTCTGCTGATCTTTCCTGGGCTCACTCCTGTGACTGCAGCCAGATGGTGGGGTCGAATCGGACTTGTAGTAGCCAGCCTACGCCACAGCAAGCCTAGATATGAGCTGCATCTGTGACCTACACTACAGCTCATGGCAACACCAGATCCTTAACACACTGAGTTAGGCCGGGGATCAAACCCACATCCTCATGGACACTAGTTGGGTTCCTTACTGCTGAGCCACAACAGGAACTCCCAGGATATGGTCCTTTCAGTTTATTTATTAAAAGATTTTTTTTTGGCTGTGCCTGTGGCATGTGGAAGTTCCCAGGCCAGCAGCCAAACCCACACCATAGCAGTAACCCAAGCCACAGTAGTCAATGCTGTATCATTAACCTACTGAACCACCAGGGAACTCCATATGGTCCTTTATAAACATTTAGCTTTTAATTTTATCATGGGCAGGTTGGTATGTGCAATGACTAACAGACATTTATCTTATATGGGCCTGTTGAACTGTCATTAGATCTTTTATTGGTTTAACAATTGAGTTCTCTGATTTATTAAAACATAAATGTATTTTTTTTCTGAAATAGTGTGATATGAAAAGTTGTATTCTCAATAATGTTTTTGTTTAGACATACTTAGGTAACTAAGAATAATTAAATGCCCTGATCTCCAAATACCCTGTAGGCTTTTACCCAATTAAATGCTAAAGATTGTAGTTTTTGACTAGATTGAGAAAGAGAAAAAAAAAATCAAAGAACATGGCTATTTGTAATTCTGGCTTTGGCTGATATAGTTGAGGGACAGTCATGTGTTTCCTTGCTTGTTATATTCACCGTGTCTCAAAGTTAGAGACACATAGTGAGGGATAGGTGAAGACTTTTCCTCTTTTTGGGGGACTTTTCTAAGGTATTTTATTTTTATTGTAGAAAGTAAGATTTATAGTCCAAAATGTTTCTTAATCCATTTTGATTGACAATGCAGTTAATGGAAATTCCCCTTGGACTTGTCATATGATCTTCTCGTTTTTAGCTGACAAAGTTATTTTGTGTATTATTGTGGACTTCTTATGGTCAGTTGGGTGTGAGTTGAGTTGTGGCAGGCAGTGCTAGTATGTTGCTATACAGAGAAGGATATTGAGATTTGTGGAGTGACATATAATAAATTATAGAGCCTGTAAATGTGAAAATTTGTATTTAAATTTAGTTTTGTCGGAGTTCCCGTCGTGGCGCAGTGGTTAACGAATCCGACTAGGAACCATGAGGTTGCGGGTTCGGTCCCTGCCCTTGCTCAGTGGGTTAAGGATCCGGCGTTGCCGTGAGCTGTGGTGTAGGTGGCAGATGCGGCTCGGATCCCGCGTTGCTGTGGCTCTGGCGTAGGCTGGTGGCTACAGCTCCGATTCGACCCCTAGCCTGGGAATCTCCATATTCCGCGGGAGCGGCCCAAGAAATAGCAACAACAACAACAACGAAAGACAAAAGACAAAAAGACAAAAGACAAAAAAAAAAAAATAAAAATAAATAAATAAATAAATAAATAAATTTAGTTTTGTTTACTTAAGTATCCAAGGTTCAGGAGTCATAATGAAATTTAAGAAAGGGTTCAATTCAAGCAAGGGAGTGAAAGTGTTCTATAGAGGAAACCCAAATTTTATGAATTTGGAAGTGGAGCAATGATGTATAATAAAATACAAAGTGTGTCACTGTCATCTTGTAACTGAGTCTTAGGAGATATCATTGGAATTGAGGAATTCTGTAGCCAGGGAGCTGGGTGTTAAGTCAGTAAGAATGATGGGGTTGGGTAGCGGACCAGATGAATAGAAAGATTAGCCCATTGATCAAAGTCATCGGAATGGTGGTGTGACCTGTAAGTAATGGTAATAAGAGTGGTAAAAAAGCTGTGATGATTTAACAGAGTAGTTTGAAGAAAGGAACATTCAGAGCTATATCTCTCCTCCTGCTCAATTAATGAGAAGGGCTTCCACTGGTCAAAAAGATTCATGGAGTTAGTTGTATTATCATAGCAAAGCCATATTTCAGTTGAGGCAACAATTGTGGAAAATTCTGAGACTGTATAGATTGATTCATCTGTCTCACAATTTGAGTAATTCCCTTAAGGTCCATGTGGGCGTATACCTTTTTGGCTTCAAATCTGCCTCAGAGGTAATGGAATCCTGCACTCATTTCCTGTCCTCATTTAGTCCAGTCTACACAGATTAAATTTCTTTCCATTTCCTTGATATGAAAAAACTTAGATCCAAGAATTCTTCTGTTTTTGTTCGGTCCATCTTTATTTTTTCCCCGTTGGTTTTTCTGAATTATCTTGAATTATCTTACTTTTTTTCTTGGGAGCAACGCTCCATAACCTTTGATTCTTTTTGGATTAATGTAACATAAATCCATCTGTAAAGCCATTTATAGATGGATATTACAGACTTTGAACATTGCGAATTGACAGTATTCATTCTGTAGGCAGAGAAGCTGCATTTTCTCCACTTGCAAGAATGAATGACACCCTTCCAATTTATAAAAAATTTGGTGGAAGGAGTTCCCACTGTGGCTCAGTGGTAACGAATGAGGATGTGGATTTGATCCCTGGCACCGCTTAGTGGATTAAGTATCTGGTGTTGCTGTGAGCTGTGGTGTAGGTGCAGATATGGCTTGGATTGGGCATTGCTGTGGCTGTGGCATAGCCTGGGAGCTTCCATATGTGGCAAGTGAGGCCCTAAAAAGCAAAAAAAAAAAAAAAAAAAAAGAAAAAAGAAACCAACAAAACAAAACGAACATTTGGTGGAGTTTTTTTGTTTTTTTTTTTTAATTCTAATATATTGAATTAAGACTCTTGTCCTCTCTCCAGGAAAGAAAAGGGGAGAATAAAAACTCCATCTGTTCTGCCTTCTAACAAGTTGAGAATTCGCATAGTGATCTACTTTGAAAACATTTTCGTAGGTTTATTTATGAGTATGTCCCTTTAACACCAGGATTAAAGTCTTTTTTCTTCCTTTTCCATCGGTAATGCCTGGCAGTCTGTCACAGAGTGATATTACACAGGTCTGATGGATTTATCCTTCCCAAAGTCCAGGTCTGATGGATTTATCCTTCCCAAAGTCCTGCTTACTATTCACTGGCACCTTGTGATCTTTTAGTATTTTATAAATGAAATGATTGATGAGTTTGGTCTATTCAGGTATCAAAGTTAAGGTGACCAGGCTATAATTTTTAAGGTTATTACTTTATTTTCTTCTTTAGAAGTAGGCTCTACCCGTGTTCTTTCTCTGTTTTCAGGCTTCATACCTGTCCACCATGTACAGAAAGATTGTTTCTATGCTAAGTTCAGGACCTGTGCTAAATATTCCTGGATCTACCTACCAGGGCATGCTGATCTGAAAACATGCACAATATTTAATCGCTCACTTATTTATCTTCTATTGTGGATGAACTTTGTATCCTTTGGTAGAAATGTTTGTTTGATCACAGTTGAACCTTTTTACAGGCTTCCTAATCAAATTCAGCTTTAGGAAAAAAACACTTACCCACCTGGGAGCGCCATAATTCACAAAACCCAATCTCTCTATCCTTAGATTAGGTGATAAAATAAAATTAGTGGTATTTGGAAAAACTCAGGAAAGATGCCCAATAGTGTAGTACACATTATTTTTCTATGAATCTCTAATCTGTTGCCATGGAGTATTTGGAAATTGGTCAAAGAGACTTTGTTTAGCTTTACTTTTCATATCAAAAGAGTTACTTTTCATATCAATAGTCCAGTTACATACGCTCTAACTCAGTAATTCTAGCTCAGAAGTTTTCCTGCCTTGTTGTAAGTAGGATTTCTTCCTACTTACAACAAGCTAAACTTATTTAATTGGTTTATTAAATGAGCTCTACTCAGTGGACTGAAGCAGAAAGCACCTTTGTTTTTTTCCCATGTTCTTTGGATTAGTTACATATTTCCAGCCCCTGGAATATAATCTCAGTCAGGTCCAAGGTTTTTCTGTCTGACTAAATAATTAACAGCATAGCATAGATGGTTATCAAAAGTCCAAAATCTCATTCAGTTTAAAATCTCTTCTTTCCCAGTTTAGATGAGCCTCAGGTTTAGAGGATGGAAGGGATGGGATAGGAAGGGGTTTTGATCTGACTATTTCCTTATCTTGTTTCACCACATTCTCCACTTAACAGAGGCTGTTTTGGAGCCCTTTAATGTTAGAATCGGGGAAAGAGAAGCAAGGGGCAGGAAGGTCCTTCTGGACCGTTCAAGTTGTAATATGGTGTTGAGCCCATGTGAGAATGATGGAATTCAAGGCTTACCTTTCTTCTTCTTTTAAAATAAATGAGTTCACTTCTTTTAATTAACTTGTTCTCACCACAGCACTGTTAAAGTCAAGGCATGAGCTCTATTCTGTAGATGAGGAAGCCACCTTGCATATGATGCTCTGACTTTGGGCTTCTTGCTCAGGACAGTGGTCTTCCGCAGGACGGTAGCTGCCTGAGAGAATACGCTTCAGTGATACTCCTCAGGTGCTTCTTTTAGTTTAGTGATGCTCTCTTGGAAATCTTCATCTGCAGTTCCTGGCAGGAGTGATCCCTCCCTGTCAGTTTCATCCCTCCACTCCATGTCTGCATTCATGGGTGACCTTTATCCTCTCATTGTTGAGGCTGCCTCACTCTTGGCAGGAGACTTCAATGGAACTCCTGGCCAACTAATCAACTTGACTATCAGTCACTCCACTCTGCAGGATTTGCCTCTGATCCAAGGAAGACAGACCCCTCTGCCTTGCTGTCAATAGATACATCACTTACTACTAATAGAAGCTTTTTCTTCTTTAGGCAGCTCTAGCTCTACTTTGCTTTTTTTTGTTCAGCCACGGGTCAGGTAGTTTGCTCCCATGTTTCTTTTTCTTTTTTTTTTTTTTTTTGGTCTTTTTTTGTTGTTGTTGTTGTTGTTGTTGTTGCTATTTCTTGGGCTGCTCCCGTGGCATATGGAGGTTCCCAGGCTAGGGGTTGAATCAGAGCTGTATCCACCGGCCTACGCCAGAGCCACAGCAACGCGGGATCCGAGCCGCGTCTGCAACCTACACCACAGCTCACAGCAACGCCGGATCGTTAACCCACTGAGCAAGGGCAGGGACCGAACCCACAACCTAATGGTTCCTAGTCGGATTCGTTAACCACTGCGCCACGACGGGAACTCCCCATGTTTCTTAAATTCCAGAGAATGCATATTAGCTTTTCAAATTCTTTCAAAACTTCAGTTAACTTAAAATGAGGAGGGAGGGTCCCTTTGTGAGGAGGGAGGAAACTTAAACACTCTTCATCTATGTTGTAATATCTAACAACGATCTTACCCCAAAATCAATTCTGGTTACCAGCCTCTTTACCCTCCCAATGGAGTCTGATCCATCTCTCAGACAATAAGAGGTGAGTGATTGAAGAGCTGGTTTCACAGTGTCTTCGATGTTCGCTGGAATTTAAGCGGCAATAAAGCAGGTTGTTTTGTCTCTTCTGTTTATTGCTGTATCATTAAGTTTTATTTTTTATTTTTTTGACAGTTAGCCAGCTTCTTTTATTTTATTTTTAATTTATCAATGAATTTATCACATCTGCAGTTGTATAATGATCATCACAATCCAGTTGCACAAGATTTCCATCCCACAGTCCAAGCACATCCACCCACCCCCCAAACTATCTCCTCCGGAGACCATAAAGTTTTTCAAAGTCTGTGAGTCAGCATCTGTTCTGCAAAGAAGTTCATTGTGTCCTTTTTTCAGATCCCACATGTCAGTGAAAGCATTTGATGCTGGTGTCTCATTGTATGGCCGACTTCACTTAGCATGATAATTTCTAGGTTCATCCATGTTGCTAAAAATGCCATTATTTTGTTCATTTTAATGGCTGAGTAATATTCCATTGTGTATATGTACCACATTTTCTTGATCCACTCCTCTGTCGATGGACATTTAGGTTGTTTCCATGTCTTGGCTACTGAAAATAGTTCATTAAGTTTTAGAAGAGTACCTGATACCTGGTAGGCACTCAATAGATGTATACTGAACATGCGAATGAAGGAGAAACACTCAAGCACCTTGTTTTTACAATGTGTAGATACGGTATTTGTGATATTCTTAAACTTTGGGACATCTGCTGAAACTTAAAAAAGAGAGAGAGAGAGAATTTTAAAATTATCTTTACAAAGAGAATAATTATAAACTTTGTGGATCATCTTTCAATGGTGATGTTCAAAAATACTTGTATTTTTCATGGACCAGAGGCTATAAATTCCAAACTAGAAGTTTACTAAACTTCAGCATTCCAGAACAAATAGGAAATTGGGTTTATTTTAGTATTTTTCCATCAATTTGCAGATTATACATTCCAGCTTCTGAGTCTGTGAAGATTGTGCGAAAGGAGAATTTACTAGACTCAGGCTCACAGAGGAAGACACTTTAGGGTCATATCTGGTAATGCTCCTCTCTCAAATTTCTCTGATGCATGTCTTGCCATCAAGTCAGAAGTTCGTAAAACTTGTTCTGGCTGTGGATCATGTTGGAAGTCAAGACTGTGGATCACGTGAGACTTTTGAGAGTCCAGACATCAGCAAAGGCGACCCACCAGAAATGTCGTTGGAAAAGTCTTCCTGTGATTAACTGGACAAATGGCACTGTTTGAAGTTATAAAGGAAGGATTTCAAGCAAATTTTTTATTTATACAAGTATCATAAATGTAGACACGGATGGCAAATGATTTTCTTGTCATGTGCTAACTTTGATCAATGGGTAAGAGGTGCTTGGAAAGCTAGGCTGAGAAGGGTTTTGAGACTAAATCCAGCCCTAGTGCTATGTGACTGATCAGAGGTAACAAATCACACTGGGAAGATAGCACGCTTGCATTTCTCTTGTGCTTGACTATGTTTTGACTGTTTGAAGGGTTAGTGATGGTTCAAGTTGCTAATTATGCAGGAATAGTAGTTAAAAGATGGTAAAGGTAATTTTATCCCATTTTTATCTTTGAAATAATTTAAAGAAATTAAAAGCAATGAAAAGGTTGAAGATAAAGAATAGAAAACATTTCTTTTGTTTGCTTGTTTGTTTTTGGGGTTTTTTTTTTTGTCTTCTTTAGGGGTGCACCTGCAGCATATGGAGGTTCCCAGGCTAGGGGCCTAATCGGAGCTGTAGCCGCCAACCTATGCCAGAGCCACAGCAGCGAGGGATCTGAGTCATCTGCGACCTACACCACAGCTCATGGCAATGCCGGATCCTTAACCCACAACCTCATGGTTCCTAGTTGGAGTGAGGCCAGGGATTGAACCCACAACCTCATGGTTCCTAGTTGGATTCGTTTCCTCTGCGCCATAACGGGAACTCCAGAAAACATCTTTGATGGAAATGGCAGTCACTTACACCCTATTGATAAAGGAAAACTGACAAATTAGTAAAACCAGACCAAAGGGAAAATGTGAAAGGGATCTCTCTCTCTCTCTCTTTTTATTTAAATTGCTGCACCATAAGATATGAAATTTCTCAGGTCAGAGATTGAACCCGAGCCACAGCTGCAACCTATGCTGCAAGTGCAGCAACTCCGGATCTTTTAACCCACTGTGCCAGGATGGGGATCAAACCCATGCCTCTGTGGTGACCCAGGCTGCTGCAGTTGTATTCTTTTTTTTTTTTTTTTGTCTTTTTGCCATTTCTTGGGCCGCTCCCCACGGCATATGGAGGTTCCCAGGCTAGGGGTCCAATTGGAGCTGTAGCCACCGGCCTACGCCAGAGCGACAGCAACGCGGGATCCGAGCCGCGTCTGCAGCCTACACCACAGCTCACGGCAACGCCAGATCCTTAACCCACTGAGCAAGGCCAGGGATCGAACCTGCAACCTCATGGTTCCTAGTCGGATTCATTAACCACTGAGCCACGACGAACTCCCACAGCTGTATTCTTAACCCACTGCACCACAGCACGATCTCCTCTCTCTCTCTATTTCAAGCAGTGTTCAGGTTCTTCAGAATAGATGGCTCAGACCTGAGGAGTGTAAACAATAATCTTTAATTGGTATAAAAATTATCCCATTTATGTGGCATGGGACACACTGAGAGCATGGAGATATACTGTGGAGCACCTCACATTGTGGGAAAATAATCTGAGAAAAATGTAGTTATTAAACTTGCCTGTTGTACAGCTCACTTCCATGGCTTTTTCTTCAGCAAATAATAGGCCTAGAAAGAATGGATTAGAAGGCACAGGGCAGAGTTCCCACTGTGGTGCAGTGGGTTAAGGGATCTGGCTTTGCCTCAGCTGTGCTATAGGTCACAGCTATGGCTTGGAGTCAGTCCCTGGCCAGGGAACTTCCATATGCCATGGGTGTGGCCATTAAAAAAAAAAAAAGAAAAGCAGAGGTCTTAAACTGCAGTACAATACATATGAAGGAGGCTAGGAACCAAATGCACAAAATGTACTGGATGAATACATATCAGAATATATGTTAGGCATTAGTTGAACATTTCAAACACTTGTCAGGGATATCAAAGACATTTTTTAAATGATTTTTTAAAAAATAACATAGAAAGAAATGCCAGCATTAAAGAAATAATTACAGGAGTTCCCTTCGTGGCGCAGTGGTTAATGAATCCAACTAGGAGCCATGAGGTTGCAGGTTCGATCCCTGGCCTTGCTCGGTGGGTTAAGGATCCGACGTTGCCTTGAGCTGTGGCATAGGTTGCAGATGCGGCTCGGATCCCACGTTGCTGTGGCTCTGGTGTTCACCTGTGCCTGCAGCTACAGCTCTGATTAGACCCCTAGCGTGGGAACCTCCATATGCCATGGGAAAAGGCCCTAGAAAAAGAAAAAAAGAAAGGAAATAATTACAAAGACAATATAAAGAGATGAAAATGATCTAAAGGCATGCAAGAAATGAATGGAAGGGTGAAAAAAACATATTTCAGGAATAAAAGTCATTTTATTTTATTATTTATTTATTTATTTATTTGGCCACCCCATGGTGTATGGAGTTCCTGGGCCAGGGATCAGATCCGAGTTGCAGTTTTAATGTAGCTGATTCAAGATTTGAAATTTTCCTTATACGGGCATTGCATATTTCATATATGGAAAAACAGATGTATGGAAGACAGATTTAAGAAAATTTTGCAAAAAAAAGATAACAACAAAAATGATTATTATAAGAATAAAGAGTTAAAAATATTCAGAAAAACAATGTGTACGGGAGGCAGGGTACAACCATGCAGCAGAAACTAGACAGTCATTGGAGCTTGGAAAGCATTATACAATGAATCATATGATAAGACATTGGAGCGATGGGGGATTGGCTAGTAAATTCATTTACTAGGGCTGCCATATAACAGGTACTATAGTCCTGGCTTACACAATTAACACAAATAAATTACAAATTAATTTTCTCACAATAGTGAAGGCTAGAAGTCAAATATTCTCTATGGTGTCAGAAAGCAGTTATTCCAAAACTTGATAAAGGTGGTATAGTAGAAAAAGAAAGTCATTGCCAAATGTAACTTCTGAATATCAGAAATTAGTTATTAGCATCTGTTAGAAATTTAAAAGAATAATACCTACTAAGCAAAGTTCCTACCAGGAGTGACCATTTGGTTCAATGTTAAGAAACCTGTTGATTTAATTCACATGTTAATAGGCTAATGGGTTAAAACACATAGGGCTGTCTTCATAGATGTTAAATGGGCATTTATCTGATAAAATTTAACATCCATTCCCAAGAAAATAGAAACAAATAATAATAATAGAAATTTTCTTTCTTTCTTTCTTCCTTCCTTCCTTTCTTTTTTCCTTCCTTCCTTTTTTCCTCCTTCCTTTCCTCCTTCCTTTCTTTCTTCCTTTCCTCCTTCCTTCCTTCCTTCTCCTGTGGCAATGGAAGTTCCCAGGCCAGAGACTGAATCTGAGCCACAGATTCCATCTACACTGCAACTGTGGTAGTGCCAGATCCTTTGCCAAGCCCATAGCAATACAGCAACCCAAGTTGCTGCAGTTGGATTTTTAAGCTACTGTGCCACAGCGGGAACTCCACAAATTGCTTTAATTACCTTTTAAACAAGGTAAATTAATAATTCACCTGAGGTTACATAACCAGGAAGGATGGAGCCTGGATTTGAACCTAGATAACCTTTGATGCAGAGATCTCTTCATTGTGTATCCTTACAGACAGCGGTGTTTCCCAGCCTTCCTCATATCCTCGTACACAGAGAAACTGAACATTTTTTATGGCATGCTGGGGAATGGAAACAAGACTGCTTGCAGAGCAACCGGGTTAGGGCTTGGGCTGCATCAGGCCTGGCTAAGCTGCCTCAGGGACTGAGGGGATCAATGTTTTGGCACATCTGTGACTACCCTGTATTACCTCTAAACAAGAAAATGGTCTCAAGATAAATTTTTAATAATATGGGAATTTGATGAGAGCTAAAAGTAACATTTCAAATCAGCGGAAAATATTTATTAATAATATATTAAAATATTTTAGGAGATTATATATTTTATAAAATATAAATTATCTATTTTAATATATAAAATTTATATATTTTATTATAAATAACATCGAATTATTAATTTGATATTGAAACAACTGACTTTCCATCTGGGGAAAAATATAGCTGAATCTCTATCAACTTCTGAGTTGTCAGAATTAAAGTACTTAAGAAAAAGATGTATATTTAAAAAATTAATATTGGGCAAGGAAAAATTCTCTAATAAAGATACACAAACACAAACATAGAAAAATACTGATAAATACCTGTATATCAAAGAGAAAGAAGCTTTCTGTACAGCAACAAATATTCTAAACAAAGTTGAAAGACAGTTGACAAATTGTCAAAATATATAACATTTCAGGCAAACTACTATTTTTTTTTAGTACACAAGTATTCTTCTAAATTAACAAGAATACAGGCTATAAAAATTATCTAGTAAGTATTTTACAGAAAAATAAATGCAGATAGATTATAAACACATCATAATTTGGTCTGCCTCATTCATAAATGAAAAATATATATTGAAACAAAGAAAACACAAAAGAGGCGTCATTTTCTACCTGTCAGATTATTGAAAAGGATTAAAATTGGATGATATAATAACATTAATGAGAATATGGGGGAAGAAGTGTTTTCATCCACTGTTAGTGGGAATACAAATTAGTACAGATTACCTCATGGAGGACGATTTAGCAATAGCCATTAAAATTCAATATACACAAAGCTTCTCATCCAAATATTCCACTTTTAGGAATTTATCCAATGAATATACATATGCAAATCTGAAAAGATGTATACCCAAGTTCTTGCAGCATCATTTAAATGAGGAAAAAAGTCGGGTGGGGGACAATGTAAATATACAGGAATAGGGAAATAATACAGGGTTCTGAAAAAGAAATAGATCTATTATTAAAAAATACAGAATAACTCATATTCCTGCATTTGAATAAAACAAAAGAATTAGATTGCTATTAAAGCACATGTAAAGTTTAAACGCATGGGAATTCTGGAAAGATAAGTTAAGAAACTCCAGATGGAGGGAGTTTTGAGATGCAGAATGGGCCAAGGGCCTGGAGTAGGAAGAAACTCCCTTTTGTTCTGTTTGAAGTTTTTTCCCCCTGCATGTGTGCTATTTTATTTTATTTTTTAAAATGGAAATAGCAGCAAATAACTTTTGTTTTCTTTTGTTTTTGCTTTTTAGGGTCACACCTAAGGCATATGGAAGTTCCAGGCTAGGGGTCGAATAGGGGCTACAGTTGCTGGCCAGAGCCACAGCCACAGCAACGTGGGATCTGAGCTGCGTCTGTGACCTATACCACAGTTCACGGCAACGTGGGATCCTTAACCCCCTGAACAAGGCCAGGGATCGACCCTGCGTCCTCATGGATACCAGTTGGGCTCATTACTGCTGAGCCACAATGGGAACTTCCAAGAACAAATTACTCTTAATAGTACTGATCACCTTAGGAAGTCTGGTGTCCTGTTGGGAAAAGCCATCTTGCCAAGATTTTCCGGAATAGCCACTCTCCAAAGAAAGCATACCATAAATTATCTCGGTGACCCACTTATACCTTTGTAGTTGTAACCAAGTTTTTATGGTTCACGTTCTACTTGATTAAAGATGCATTTGTGATATGAAGGCCAGAAATAGGCTTTGGAGTGTAAGATCAGACTTTTCCTCGCTATCCTGTTTCCCTTAGACTTGTAGAATAAGCTCAATTTTGGTGTGCTTCCCTGGAGGAGAAAATTCTCCAGATAAAAGACTGGAAGGGGGGGGTGAGAATGCTAGTGAGGAAAGGAGGAAAGAGGTAAACTCTACTTTTTCAGTGTCTTTATCTCAGCCAATTGGAAGTTATTTCCAGGACTGCCATAGGGATTAGCCTTTGGACTGCAAACATTGATCCATTGTTAGAAATCTTGAAAATAAATTTTAGTGATGACAGAAGGGAGAAATATTTGTACTTTTGTATATGTAGTTACGTGGTAACATAGCCGTCTTTTTCAGCATGAGAAACTTGCACACAGGAAAGGAGGGAAAAAACTGGCATTTGATTGAATTCAGTTCCTAAAAAATAGAATATATTTTGAGCCAGTTTTTTTGTAGGTGAAGCCTTTTCCCATGGATGCCTTTTTTTATGGAGGCATGTGAAACAAAGAGCCAGTCAGAATTGTTAGTGATTTAGATCATGTATTCTAGCTTTTTTCTGCTTCTTAATTTTCCCAAAAGTGTAAGCAGAACAGGTATACTCTAATGAATGCCTTTCTGGTTAAATTTTCTTCTGGTTGAACTCCTCTTTTCTTTCTCTTTTTATAGCAAATGATTAATTTATTCACTATCCAGTTTCCTAACCAGAAACATTCGTTTATTGTTCGTTTATCCTTCCCGAACTTACACAGAAGAGGTTATTGGGAATGGAGTCAGAGCCTAGAATTTGTAATTGAAAATCCATGGCACCTTCAGTTCATTCTGTGGCTTAGATGGCGCAGGACCCAGCTAGAATTTGTATTTCCTTGGGTCCTAAAAGTGGCCACACCTAGGAGGGTAGGGCAGAGAGACAAATCATCCCTATCAAGGTACTTTCACCTCAACATGGATCTGGCAGTGGGGCAGGGAGTGTTGTTGGAGAGGGGCGGAGTTATTGCAGATGGAGGAGTTATTTGCAGGTTTCAAAGAAATCAGGGATATTAGCCCACTTGCTGTCTGCAGAGACAGTATAGGCTACTGTATGTCTTTGCTGTCCCAAAGGAAAGGTGGAGTGGTCATTATGGCCAAGGAGGCCGTGGTGATTAGGCACCCAGGTGACAATTTCGGACAGGTTTCCTTTTTTTGTCTTTTTAGGGCTGCACCCACGGCATATGGAGGTTCCCTGGCTAGGGGTTGAATCAGAGCTATAGCTGCCGGTCTATGCCACAGCCGTGCAAGATCTGAGCTGTGTCTATGACCTACACCACAGCTCACAGCATCCTCGTGGATGCTAGTCAGATTTGTTTTCACTGAGCCATGATGGGAACTCTGTAGGTTTCCTTTTTTAACCAGGGCAACAATGGAAATGATCAGGTAGCGGTTCATGGCTATCAGGAGTCAGAAGAAAGGCACTCCAGGGCTAGTTGATGAACTGCATTTTATTATCATTGTTATTGTTATATTGGCCATGCCTGCATGTGGAAATTCCCAGGCCAGGGATGGAACCCAAGCCACAGCAGTGAAAACGCTGGATCCTTAACTGCCAGGCCACCAGGGAGCTCTAGATGAATGCGTCTTAGAAGCAGCAAGGACCTTCTCAGCCACCAACATGGAGAAGTGCCCTGGATACCAAGGCACTGAAGCAGATGAGAATTGCCAGGCACAGTATAGTCTCAACAAAATGGAGAGTTCCTTTTCGGATGTGCAAGACTTTGGTGCAGAGAGGCTCTCCGAATTCCCCTTCACACTGGGAGTGCTGGATATCTGCTGGTTTGTTCAAGGTTCACTGACTTGCCAGTCCAGCAGTAGCACTCACCGTCTTGCCAGGATATCTCTGTCTCGATCTCTATCTCTGTCTCTTTTTTTGGAGTTACTCAATGAATGTATCACATCTGTAGTTGTGTAATGATCATCACAATCCAATTTCACAGGATTTCCATCCCACAACCCAAGCACATCCCTCCACCCCCCAACTGTCTCCTCTGGAGACCATAAAGTTTTTCAAAGTCTGTGAGTCAGCATCTGTTCTGCAAAGAAGTTCATTGTGTCCTTTTTTCAGATCCCACATGTCAGTGAAAGCATTTGATGCTGGTGTCTCATTGTATGGCTGACTTCACTTAGCATGATAATTTCTAGGTCCATCCATGTTGCTAAAAATGCCATTATTTTGTTCATTTTAATGGCTGATAATATTGCATTGTGTATATGTACCACATCTTCTTGATCCACTCCTCTGTCGATGGACATTTAGGTTGTTTCCATGTCTTGGCTATTGAAAATAGTGCTGCAATGAACATTGGAGTACATGTGTCTTTTCAAGTCATGGTTACCTCTGGATAGATGCCCAGGAGTAGGATTGCTGGATCAAATGGTGGTTCTATTTTTAGTTTTCTGAGGAATCTCCATTCTGTTTTCCACAGTAGTTGCGCCAATTTACAATCCCACCAACAGTGTAATAGGGTTCCTTTTTCTCCACACCCTCTCTAGCACTTATTGTTTGTAGACTTTTTGATGATGGCCATTCTGGCTGGTGTAAGGTGGTACCTCATAGTGGTTTTGATTTGCATTTCTCTAATAATGAGTGATGTTGAACATCTTTTCATGTGTTTCTTGGCCATCTGTATGTCTTCTTTGGAGAACTGTTTATTTAGATCTTCTGCCCATTTTTTGATGGGGTTGTTTGTTTTTTTGGTATGGAGCTGCAGAAGGTGTTTATAAATTTTGGAGATGAATCTCTTGTCAGTTGATTCATTGGCAAATATTTTCTCCCATTGTGTGGGTTGTCTTTTCGTTTTGTTTAGGGTTTCCTTTGCTGTGCAGAAACTTTGAAGTTTGATTTGGTCCCATTTGTTTATTTTTGTTTTTACCATCATTACTCTTAAGAGGTGGATCTGAGAAGAGGTTGCTGTCGTTTATGTCAGAGAGTGTTTGGCCTGTGTTTTCCTCTAAGAGTTTTATAGAGTATCTGGTCTTATATCTAGGTCTTTAATCCATTTGGAGTTTATTTTTGTGTATGGTGTTAGGGAGTGTTCGAATTTCATTCTTTTTCATGTGGCTGTCCAGTTTTCCCAGCACCGCTTATTAAACAGGCTGTCTTTTCTCCATTGTGTATTCTTGCCTTCTTTGTCATAGATGAGTTGGCTGTAGGTGCGTGGGTTTAATTCTGGGCTTTCTATCCTGTTCCACTGATCTATATTTCTATCTTTGTACCAGTACCATATGGTTTTGATGATTGTTGCTTTGTAGTATAGTCTGAAGTCCCGGAGCCTGATGCCTCCAGCTCCATTTTTCTTTTTCAGGGTATCTTTGGCTATTCTGGGTCTTTAGTGCTTCCAAACAAACTTTAAAATATTTTGTTCAAGTTCTGTGAAAAATATCCTTGGTAATTTGATAGGGATTGCATTAAATCTGTAGATTGCCTTAGGTAGTATAGTCATTTTGATAATATTAACTCTTCTAATCCAAGAGCATGGTATGTCTTTCCATCTATTTGTGTCATCTTTGATTTCTTTCATCAGTGTCCTATAGTTTTCAGAGTACAGGTCTTTTGTCTCTTTAGGTAGGTTTACTCCTAGGTATTTTATTCTTTTGGATCCTATGGTAAACGAGATTGCTTCCCTAATTTCTCTTTCTGCTCTTTCATTGTTAGTATATAGAAATGCTGTCGATTTCTGTGTATTAATTTTGTATCATGCGACTTTTCCAAATTCATGGATGAACTCTAACAGTTTTCTGGTAGATTCTTTAGGATTGTCTAGGAATAGTATCATGTCACCTGCAAATAGGGATGGTTTTACTTCTTCCTTTCCAATCTGGATTCCTTTTATTTCTTTTACTTCTCTGATTGCTGTGGCTAGGACTTCCAAAACTATGTGGAAGAGTAGTGGTGAGAGCGGACATCCTCGTCTTGTTCCTGATCTCAGCGGGAATTCTTTCAGCTTTTCACCATTGAGAATGATGTGAGCTGTGGGTTTGTCATATATGGCTTTTATTATGTTGAGGTAGGTTCCCATTATGCCCACTTTCTGAAGGGTTTTTATCAGAAATGGGTGTTGGATTTTGTCAAAGGCTTTTTCTGCGTCTATTGAGAGGATCATGTGGTTTTTATTCTTCAGTTTGTTAATGTGGTGTATCACACTGATGGATTTGTGGATATTGAAGAACCCTTGCATCCCTGGGATCAATCCCACTTGATCATGATGTACAATCCTTTTAATGTATTGTTGAATGTGGTTTGCTAGTATTTTGTTGAGGATTTTTGTGTCAATGTTCATCAGTGAAATTGGCCTGTAGTTTTCTTTTTTTGTGGTATCTTTGTCTGGTTTTGGTATCAGTGTGATGGTGGCCTCATAGAATGAGTTTGGGAGTATCCCTTCCTCTGCAATTTTTTGAAATAGTTTCAGAAGGAGAGGTGTTAGCTATTCTCTAAATGTTTTTAGAATTCACCTGTGGAGTTCCCGTCGTGGCGCAGTGGTTAACGAATCCGACTAGGAACCGTGAGGTTGTGGGTTCGATCCCTGCCCTTGCTCAGTGGGTTAACGATCCAGCATTGCCGTGAGCTGTGGTGTAGGCCGCAGACGCGGCTCGGATCTCGTGTTGCTGTGGCTGTGGTGTAGGCCGGTGGCTACAGCTCTGATTTCGACCCCTAGCCTGGGAACCTCCATGTGCCACAGCAGCGGCCCAAGAAATGGCAAAAAAGACAAAAAAAAAAAAAAAAAAAAAAAAAAAAGAAAAAAAAGAATTCACCTGTGAAGCCATCTGGTCCTGGACTTTTGTTTGTTGGAAGTTTTTTAATCAGTTTCAGTTTCAATTCTTGTGATTGGTCCATTCATCTTTTCTATTTCACCTTGGTTTAGTCTTGGAAGATCGTATTTTTCTAAGAATTTGTCCATTTCTTCTAGGTTTTCCGTTAAATTGGCGTATAGTTGCATATAGTAGTCTCTTATGATCCTTTGTATTTCTGTGATGTCCGTTGTTACTTCTCCTTTTTCATTTCTAATTTTATTGAAGTGTGGCTAAGGGTTTATCAATTTTGTTGATCTTTTCAAAGAACCAGCTTTTTGTTTCATTGATCTTTTCTATGGTTTTCTTTGTTTCTATTTCATTGATTTCTGCTCTGATCTTTATGATTTCTTTCCTTCTACGAACTTTAGGTCTTGTCTATTCTTCTCTCTTGAGCTGCTTTAGATGTAAAGTTAGCTTGTTGATTTGAGCTTTTTCTTGTTTCCTGAGGTGGGCTTGTATTGCTATAAACTTTCCTCTTAGAACGGCTTTTGCTGTATCCCATAGGTTTTGGAGTGTCGTATCTTTGTTGTCATTTGCTTCTAAGTATTTTTTAATTTCCTCTTTGATTTCTTCAGTGATCCATTGGTTGTTTAGTAGCATGTTGTTGAGTCTCCACGTGTTTGTGTTTTTTGCAGATTTTTTCTTACTTTGATTTCCAATCGTATAGCATTGTTGTCAGAAAAGATGCTTGATATGATTTCAGTTTTCTTAAAGTTACCGAGGTTGGATTTGTAGCCCAGGATGTGATCAGTCTTAGAGAATGTTCCATGTGCACTTGAGAAGAATGTGTATTCTGTTGTTTTTGGATGGAATGTCGTATAAATATCTCTTAAGTCCATCTGGTTTAATGCATAATTCAGGGCCTGTGTTTCCTTATTGATTTCCTGTCTGGATGATCTGTCCATTGCTGTAAGTGGGGTGTTAAAGTCCCCCACTATTATTGTGTTATTGTTGATTTCTCCTTTTAAGGTTGTTAGCAGTTGCCTTATATATTGTGGTGAACCTATGTTGGGTGCATAGATATTTAAAATTGTTATATCTTCTTCTTGGATTGATCCTTTGATCATTGGATACTGACCTTCCTTGTCCCTTAAAATATTCTTCATTTTAAGATTTATTTTGTCTGATATGAATATTGCTACTCCAGCTTTCTTTTGATCCCTGTTTGCATGGAATATTTTCTTCTATCCTCTCACTTCCATTTGTATGTGTCCCTGGAAGTGAAGTGGGTCTCTTGAAGACAGCATATATATGGATCTTGTTTTTGTATCCATTCATCCAGTCTGTGCCTTTTGGCTGGGGCGTTTAGTCCATTAACATTTAAGGTAATTATTGATATGTATTTTCTTATTGCCATTTTATTAATTGCTTTAGATTTGTTTTTGTTGTTCTTTTTTCTTCCCTTCTTTTCTTGTTCTCTCCTTTCTGGTTTGATGACTATCTTTAGTGTTGTATTTGAGTTGATTTTTGTTATTTGTGTTTGTATCAATTATAGATTTTTGGTTTGCAGTTATTTTGAAGTTTTGATATGAGTCTGTATGTATATGAGATTGTTTTAAGTTGTTTTCTATTAATTGTAAGTTCATCTCCAGTGTCCTGCATTTGTACCCACCTCTTCTCATGATTTCTGATTTTGGTGGCATAATTGTGCATGGATTATTTCGTATCTTTTTTGTGTATATACATATATATACACCTTTACTGGTGAGCCTTGTCATTTGTGGTATTTTTGTTTCCTGTTGCTTTTTTTTCTTTTCTGCCTAGAGAAGTTCCTTTAGTATTTGTTGTAAGGCTGGTTTAGTGTTGCTGAATTATCTCAGCTTTTGCTTATCTGTGAAGGTTTTGATTTCTCCTTCAAATCTGAATGAGAGCCTTGCTGGGTAAAGTAATCTTGGTTGGAGGTTTTTTCCTTTCATTCTTCTGCCTCCTTTATTCTGTTGTTAGCTGCTTCTAGCGAATTTTTTTTATTTCTGTTATTGTATTTTGCATCTCTTCTTATTTAAGTTTTATATCTTGTATCTCTTTGCTCAGTGTTTCCTATAAGTTATCCATCTTTGCCTCCAGTTTATTTCCAATGTCTTGCATCATCTTTAGCATCAACAGTCTAAAGTCTTTTTCCTGGAAGCTGAGAATCTCCTGATCACTTAGCTGTTTTTCTGGGTTTTTTTTCTTTCTCCCTCATCTGAGTTATAGTTCTCTGCCTTTTCATTTTTATAGGTTTTTGGTGTGGTGACCTTTTTACCGATAATAGAGTTGTAGCCTCTCTTACTTCTGGTGTCTGCCTCCCTTGTGGCTGAAGTTGGTGCAGGGGCTTGCTGTAGACTTTCTGATGGGAGGGGCTTATACCTGCCCACTGATAGGTGCAGCTGATTCTAATCCCTCTGGTGGGTGGGGCTTTGTCTCCAGATGGGATTAGAGGCAGCTCTGTGCCTCCAGGGGGGGTCTTTAGGCAGCCTGTTTCCTGAGGGGTTGGGCTGAGATCCCACCTGGATTGTTGTTTGCACTGGGGCTTCTCAGCACTGATGCGTGGGGCCAGATTTTCCCAAAATGGCCACCTCCAGAGAAAGGCAGCTGCTGAATATTCTCAAGATCTTTGCTTCCAGTGACCTTCCCTCACAACAAGCCACATTCACCCCTGTTTTTCCAGGGTGTCCTCCAAGAACTGCAGTCAGGTTTGACCCAGATTCCTATGGAGACTTTGCTTTGCCCTGGCACCCAGTGCACATGAAAGTCAGTGTGTGCCTTTTAAGAATGGGGTCTCCATTTCCCTCAGTCTCATGGAGCTCCTGCGCACAAGCCCCACTGGCCTTCAATGCCAGATGCCCCAGGGGCTCTTTCTCCCAGTGCCAGATCCCTGCACGTGGGAGTTTGATGTGGGGCTCAGACCTCTCACACCTGTAGGTGAGTCTCTGTGAACCAGTTCGTTTCCAGTCTGTGGAGCTTCCCACCTGGGAGGTATGGGGTTGTTTATATCATGAAATCACCCCTCCTACCTCTTGATGTGGCCTCCTCTTTGTCTTCTGGAGTAGGATATCTTTTTTAAGGTTTCCAGTCCATTTGATTGATGATTGCTCAGCCTTTAGTTGTGAATTTTGTTGTTTTTAGGAGAGAAGTTGAGCTCCAGTCCTTCTATTCCGCCATCTTAATCCCATCTCCCTCTACCTCTGTTTCTATATGTGTCTGTCTATATCTTTATCTCTCTCTCTCCATCTGTCTATGTATGTATCTTATTTTGCGTCATTGTTCAGGCACACACTATCATATTATGATTTAAAATGCTTAAAATATCTACCTGATTACCAAATAACTAATGTTACTTTTAAAAATACAGTTGCTTTGAATAAAGTAACATTTAGTTTACATACTGTACCATAAACTTTATAGTCACTACAAATAACATCAATAAATTGGTTATAATATGCACACATTTTATAGTAAAAAGTGAGGCAGTTTTTGATAATGAACTTTTACTTTTCAAGTAGGGATTTTTGAAGCTTGAAAAAGACTGAGAAGGAGAAATGGAAAGAGTAGAAATCATTATTTGTCCCTGGTCACAGGAGGTGATTCTGTGAATGTGCTTGGTGACAAAGGGGCTATTGCAGCACACTATGCTGATACATTATTTTTTAGTGACATTATTTTTTTTCTACTCCTGCAAGATAAACATACAGGATCATATGTACTTCCAAAATAATCCAAATCCCATCTCACCTTATTGAAAATTGTTTTGGTGGACTAGCTTCCTCAATCCATAACTTTATGGGTAAGATGGAGGAGTTGAAAGATTCAAGACTGCGTAACGTTAAAATAATGGGGGAACATTATGCAAACCCCTAAATTCTTAAAATTTATCAAAGACATTTCATTGCACTGTCTAGGACTTCCAATGCAGTGTTGAATAGAAGTGTTAAGAGCAGATGTTTTTATCTTATTTCTCATCTTATGAGGAAAGCACTTAATATATCCCTATTGGATTTTAGCTGTATTCTTTTTCAGACTGAGACAATTATTTTTGATTCCTAGCTTCTGTGATTTTTTTTTTTCAGCAAGAATGAGTATAGAATTTTGTCAAGTGCTTTTATGCTTTTTATTGAGATAATCATGCTTTTTTTCCCTTCTTATTCTGTAAATGTAAATTACATTGATTGATTTTCTCATGTTGATCCAACTTTGCATTTTTAAGGCAAATCGCCTTTGGTCAAGGTTATATTATCCTTGTTCTATGTTGTTGGATTTCATTAGCCAGTGCTTTTTGAGGATTTTTGAATCTGTGTTTGTGGAAAATATTGGCCTGTGTGATTTTCTTTTTCTTTAAGTATGTTTTCAGGTTTTGGTGTCAGAGTTATGCTGGCCTTATAAACTGTTTTTTCTTCCTCTCATGAAGAAGTTTATGTAAGAGTGATATTCCCTCTTCCTTGAATAATTAGTAGAATTCAAGACAGTGTAGCCATCTGAATCTGGGTCAGATTTTTTTTTTTTTTTTTGTGGGATGATTTTCAATTACACATTTAATTTCTTTAACAGAGTTCTGCCTCCACTCCTTACTCTCTGCTCTGCCTTGATCTTACTTTTTTACCCAGCCTTTTTTCTTTTGAGGGAGCCATGCTTTCTTATTCTGTGGGGTCATGTAAAAACTGTCGGTAATCTTATTTTATACCTCAGCCTCCTTGGAGGTTGACAGTATGTTAGCAAAGCTGATATAGCAAATTGGAACTTTTCTGCTGGAAAAAGTGGGAGCGGACTATCTCTTTCTTTTAGTATAATGGTGCTAAGATACTCTGAGTTTAGGGCTGCTGGTGGCCATTTTCCTCAGGCACAGAGAGAAGACCGTCTGTGGTGAGAAGAGAAGATCAGTTTGTGGAAGGAAGCAGAATAAAAAGATGGAAGGGAGAGAAGTCTAATCACATCACTTGGCCCTCCTTGAGTCCATTCATGCCTAAAACTAGTTCTAAGATTTTTCAGATACATAAGTCAGTAGATACTTAAGGTTTTTTTTTTTTAATGTAAGTTAATTTGAGTTGGGTGTCTGACATTTATAATGAAAAGAAACTTGACTAGTACATTCTCGAGAGACTGCACTCTTGAGCTTTCAACCTTCATTGTGAAATTTTAAGCTGTGGTTTGGTGTTAAGGGACTTCTTTCTCTCTTTTCTCATTAGGTGGGAGGTGAAGAAAGAAGGGGTAGGTGAGCAGATGATTGAGAAATATTCCTTAAAATAAGTACCTTAAGAGTGACTCTGATCTTATTTCAGATGTACAATGGGGAAATATATGCCCTTGACATACTACATGATCACGAAGAATGTATTTTACCTTAAAAACACTATAGTAAAGCAACTAGATTTACTAGAAGCATTTGGTCTTGGCTTCAGGAATGTTATATATTTCCCAGATAGTATTTGTGGGCTGACCTGGTTTATCCTGTTATGGGTCACATTCTCATGTAAAAGGGCATCTCAAGTTCCAAAATACTGACCTAGCCATGACTTTTTTTTAAAGGTTATTGGCAAGTCTGGAAATTGTGTATTTTTCTCTTAGAAATTGTTTCCTCCAGTATAATGAAACATGACATAATACGAGATGTCAAAGATAGGCTTTGTTCTAAGATACCCTTGTCTATCATGGTAAATAAAGTCAGTAGCATTATCCTTCATGAGTTTATGGAATATATTACATAGCTAAATCTGTAGCCTTTGAATAATTGAAACAGAATCTACCAAGGCATTCTGTTTAATTAACCTTCAAAAACTTCTTGAAATCCCTTCATAACTTAAAATTTATGGAAATAACCTTTCATATAAATTCAGTGAACTTATATTTTGACATAGAGTAGGTTTTAAAAAATTGATCAGTCTGGGAAATTGTTACATAATTATTCAAATGATCTGAATGCATAATTTTTATTTTACATTATGCTATAAATACATTTAATGTTTCATTTTTAGGGAAGAAGATTTTATATGAGTCTGCTTTGGACCTTTGTGTTTGAAGTAACAAAAAGAAATTCACGTGTAATAGACTTAGCATTAAGATGACTCTGTGACATGGATCCTGAAATAAATTGTAGAATTACTCTTCCTTATACATCAATAAGGATTTTATTTTTATACATAATGACATTTACTGGTTTGGAGACTATTTTCATTTTAATATTAAATAATATTACTTTCATTAAAAATCTCTCAGAGGTCTGATGACATTTGCTGATTGAATTTGAAAATTAAGTAGAATGAGATAGTCCCTCTCAGGCGCTATATATATGGATTGTAAAATTGGCTTTAAATCTCAGCTCTGCAACAAAGTAGTTGTTTGAGTTTGGGAAATTTAACTCAATTACTTTAAATCCAGCATATTAATCTTAAAAGGTAATGTGAGCAATGGTGTTAATATATCCTAAAGGTTTATCATAGTGTCTTGGACATGCTATTTCTCAGAAAGAGGTAAACTGCCAAAGAGGATTGTGGGAGCTATCAGGTCCATGTGATCTGAAACAGAATAGTTTCTGAAAGACCTTGCTACCTGTGTAAGTGATAATAGCCCACAATCCCACCACATTTTGCTTTTTCCTGTGAGGCTAAAACTATGTTAACATGGCTAAAATATAGGAATGTACCTGTGAGAAAACCACCAGAGGAGCAGGTTAAGAGAGCAGCCCTAAGAGAGACTAAAAGTGACTCTCTAGAGAGAAAAGAAAAAGGAGAGGGGTGTGTGTGTGTTTAAGGGGGAGAGATTGGGAGGGTATGAGGCAAACAGATTATGGGAAGAGAAATCAAGTTTTTTTTTCTTTTTAGGAAATGAGAGAATTTTGTTATGTGGTCTGATTATGGGTGGGGGGACTGGTTGGTTTGTTTTTTCTTTAGTCAACACACAATCAAACTGTCTAGGGCTTTCCAGAGACTAGAAAGTAAAGCTTCTAGAAGGTGGCCTCAGTGACAAGAAAGCCATCCCAGTGACCAGGAAAGGGATGAGGAAAGGTGAAAGGAGGGGAGATTTGCTTACTTCATGTACCAATCATGGCATTAATGTAAACTTTGTGTTTTTTAAAAATTGAGATTGTTAATATAATTCTGTGTCGGTAGAGTTTTCAAGGTACATCCATGGAGAGAGATGTTGCGGAAGACACTGATGGTTTTCTTCTTGCCTTTTTCATTGCCTACGGAACTCTACTTTGAATGGTGCTGTCATGGGAAAATCATGTCCTTTTTTAGAAGCCATGTGGCACAGTTTTGACCAATGAGGTGTAAGTGGGAGTCAGCCAGTTGTGTCTCTCAAAGTTTTGCTTTCTTGGTAAAGACACAGAAGTGACTGTTACTGCCCCTTTCCTGTTCCTGCTTGCTTGCTCGTTCGATTGTTCTTTCTTCTTTCTCTCTCTCTTTCTTTCTTTCTTTCTTTCTTTCTTTCCTTCCTTCCTTCCTTCCTTCCTTCCTTCCTTCCTTCCTTCCTTCCTTCCTTCCTTCCTTCCTTCTTTCTTTCTTTCTTTCTTTCTTTCTTTCTTTCTTTCTTTCTCTCTTTCTTTCTCTCTCTCTTTCTCTCTCTCTCTCTTTCTCTCTCTCTTTCCCTCTTTCCCTCTTTCTCTCTTTCTCTCTTTCTCTCTCTTTCTTTCTATGGAGGTTCCCAGACTAGGGGTCAACTCAGAGCTACAGCTGCTGGCCTACACCACAACCACAGTAATGCAGAATCTGAGCTACATCTGCGACCTACACTGTAGCTCATGGCAACACCAGATCCTTAACCCACTGAGCAAGGCCGTGGATGGAACACGAGTCCTCATGGATACTAGTCGGGTTTGTAAACCGCTGAGCCATGAAGGGAACTCCTCCTGTTTCTGTTTTAATTGGATGTTTGTAGGTGCGCATGCATCTTGTCATCATCAGATGTCAAACAGCAGGACCCATGGATCGAAAAGCCTGGAACCATGAGGACATTGTAGAGCAGCAGAGAGCCAAGAGTCATTGTCTACCTCTGGACTTCTCATTCTGTGAGGAAAGTAAGTCCTTTTGGCTTCAGTTGCTATCTGTTGAATTTTGGCACTTGTCAAATGCATTTCTAGTCAACACTATCAACAAACAGGTTTTGTGGACTGTCTTTTTTTTTTAATTTGAAGAAATTGAGATTTATTGAGATATTAACATACTATACAGTCCATCCATTTAAAGGGTACAGTTCATCGTGTTTTTAAATGTATTCTCAGGGTGGTGCAATCATCACCACAGTCTCATTTTAGGCCCTTTTTATTTCCTCCCCTGAAAAACCCTTGATCATTCACAGCCGTTCCCTGTCTCCTCCTTCCCCAAGCACTCCCCAGCCCTAGGAAACCACTAATGTACTTGCTGTTTCTGTAGATGTGCATATCCTGTTCATTTCCTATGAATGGAATCATACAATATGTGGCCTTTTGTGTCTGACTTCTTTCACTCAGCAATGAAAAAAAACCCATTTCATAATGGTTTCAAGGTTCATAGGTGTCTTAGCATGTGTTAGTAATCCATTTGGTTTTATGTTTGAATAATGTTCTACTGAATGGACTTACCACATTTTATTTCTCTATTTATCAGACATTTGGGTGATTTCCACTTTTTGGCTATTATGGATAATTCTGCTATGAACACTTGTGCACAGTTTTTGTGTAGACGTGTTTTCTTTCTCTTGTGTGTATACCCAGAAGTGAAGTTGCTAGGTCATATGATAATATTTTGAGGAACTGCCAAACTATTTTCCAAAGCAGCTGCAATATTTAACATTTTCCCCAGCAATATGTAATGGTTCCTATTTCTCCATATCCTCACCAACACCTGGTAGGGTCTCCCTTTTTTTTTTTTTTTTTTGATGATGATATCTACTCTAGTGGTTATGATGTAGGTATCTCATTTTGGTTTTTTGGATTTCTCTAATAACTTATGTTGTTAAACATGTTCTCATGGATTTTTTGCCCATTTAAATGTCTTCTTTGGGACAATGTCTATTTAGATCTTGTAACTTTTTAAAAATTGAGTTGTCATTTTATTATCAAGTTGTAAGAGTGGTAACTAGTTACTTAAATGGCAGCTATTTCAGGTTAGTCGCAAGAGGCATAGACTTGTATTTTAATTAATATAAAGCACCATCATTAATAGTATTAGCATTTTATTATAAATATGCTTAGCTCTAAATCTCTTATTAAATCTTAACTGCTAACATTTTCAGTTTAAACCAACTGGAATAAGAGAATTATGTTGGTTAGGTTTTTTTCTGGACTTGTATCGAGTCCATGTCCTGGCGTGGTAAATGCCTTTATTTTCTGCTTTAGCATTAATTAATAAAAATCTTATCAAAGCTCCCTAGTTTCTGACTCCCAAGAGTGGCCTTTGAGGGTTTGACCTTTACCTTCCCTGAGAGTCAGAAAGCTCTAGAGAAAAACATTAATTTACTCCAAACACTTGATGTTGCTCATTAACAATTTCTCATAGAGGTTTAACCCTCTATTCTCTAGAGGAGATCCAGAATGGAGATGATTTTTTTCCCCTTGAACTAGGTCAGTGACAGTACAGGTGAAGGGACAGGGACAGATTTGAGAGGGACATAATTTGATCACATCAAAGAACACATCAAAAAAAAAAAAAAAAGAACACATCAGAGAATGGAAGGGTGAAGGTGAGAGTGCGTAGAAGATACTCCTGGTTGATGAAGTGGGTGACGGAATGGGTCAGCCTGCCTTTGGTAGCACTGGGAACAAGAGCATATTGGGTAAGTGTGAAGGAAATGTCAAGTTCTGGTTTGGACACAATCCATTGGAAGTGTCTCTGGGAGGTGTACCTGACGGTGCTGTGTAGACAGGTGTATACCTGGATCTGCCCCTGAGGGAGAGCTGTAAGCCAAGTTAATACATTGGAATTCTGAGCATGGTGGTATCGAGAAAGAATGTAGAGTGAGGAGAAAAGAGGGCCTCCGTCAGATCCCTGAGGAACACCAGTAATTGAAACACAAAGAAAAGAAGAGTCTGCAAAGGTGACTGTTAAGGAGCAGCTAAAAATGTAGAAAGAAAACAAAATTTCTGGAAAAAAAGTTGTCACCTGCATCAGATGATTCAGAACGGTCCAGTAACATAAGAATTGGAATGTTGATATTAGATTAAATCAAAAGAAGGTTTTTGGTGCTTTTAATGAGAGTGTTTAAGGGTATGCTCACCTGGCTAGTTAGCTGCAGAGCTGAGGTTTAAAGCCAGGTCTGCCTAACTTAAAAAAAAAAGATGTTCATGGTGCCTGAGAGGGAATATCTCATTGTGCTTGACTTCCGAATTCAGGCAGCAAATGTCACCGGACCTCCAAGAGATTTCTAATAAAAGTAGTATTCCTTATTATTAGGGGTGAAAATAGTTTTCAAATCAGTAAATGTCGTTATGTTTGGAAATAGAAACTTTATTGAGGTATAAGGATGAATAATGCTACAATTTGTTTCAGGATCCATTTGATGGAGCCATCTTAACATGGAATCTATTACACATGAGCTTCTTTTTGTTATTTCAAGCACACTGATATAGAACAAATTCAGATGATAGTCTGTTGCAGCAGGGGAAAGGATGGAGAGTGATGGAGGAGGGTGCTGCCAGAGAAGATGATATTTGAGCAAGGACTGGGTACAGTGAGGAACAAAGTCATGGACAAAAACAGGGGAAAGCATTTCTGGCAGAGAGAATGCAAGTGCAAAGGCCCCCATATGAAAAAGAATTTATCAAGTGGAAGGCAGAGCAAGAAGACTTAGAGCCTGAAGGCTTAATTCTGTAGTGGAACTACTCAAAATTTCCAAAAGATACAATTTCTAGCCTGTCTTTTTATCCTTTTTCAACATTAAAAAAATGTCTATTTTGAAAAAAATCTCACAGAGAAAAGTTTCAAATATAGTACAATAACTTTTTTCTTTGAAATCTTTGAGAGTAATAAAGTTGTTGATGTGGGCAATTGCCCCCCATTTTTTTTCACAGCATGCATAATTTCCAGGCCAGAGATGTAGCCCATGCCATAGCAGTAACCCAAGCCATAACAGTGACAGTGCCAGATCCAAAACTTGCTAGGCCACCAGGAAACTCCTACACCAATTTTTTTTTTTTTTTTTTGTATTTTCTACAAAGAAAAGTTGGTCCCAGTGACATTTTGAGAAAACTATATGGATTTTTTTCAAGAGTTTCATCATTGAATTTATTAAATATATCTAAGAAGAACAATGTTTATCATACTTATAGTAGAACAGATGAATAAAAATACAATAAATTTATATGTTAATATGCATCAACAGTTGGTAATATAGCATATATTTTACTGTTTTATAGGTAATAAATATTTGTTGAGTGAATGAATGAATGAAATGCATTTATTGCCTCAGAAAGATTTTGTAACATAACATTTTTCCTTCAGGGAGTTTAATCTGGATGCAGTGTCCTAATTATAGTATCATATAACCCAGCATTATTACTACTTTTTAATTATTTTTATAAAGAAATATATGTCAGGGTGTTCCCATTGTGGTTCAGTGGTAATGAACCCAACTAGTATCCATGAGGATGCGGGTTTGATCCCTGGCCTTGCTCAGTGGTTTAAGTATCTGGCATCGCCGTGAGCTTGGTGTAGGTCACAGATGTGGCTTGGATCCTCTGTGGCTGTGGCTGTGATGTAGGCCTACAGCTGCAGCTCTAATTCAACCCCTAGCCTGGGAACTTCCATATGCTGCATGTGTGGCCCTAAAAAAAAGAAAAGAAAAGGTATATATCAGAATAATGTAATATTATGTTTTTAAAAGTTCTTTATGGGATTTTATTTTTTTAGTTTAAAGGAAAGGAAAATTTTTCTGAAATGCAGAAATAGTGAACTGAAATCATATTACTCAGACAAAGCTATTAATCAATTTCTTGAAATAGCTTTTGTTTTTGAGAAATGACTCTTTTTTAAAAACATGTGGGGAGTTCCCCTTGTGGCTCAGCGGTGACTAATCTAACTAGTATCCAAGAGGATACAGGTTCGATTCCTGGCCTCGCTCAGTGAGTTAAGGATCCTGCATTGCTGTGAGCTGCGGTATAGGTCCCAGACGTGACTTGGATCCAGCGTTCCTGTGGCTGTGGCATAGGCTGGCAGCTGCAGTTCTGATTTGACCCCTAGCTTGGGAACTTCCATTTGTCATGGATGTTGCCCTAAAAAGAAAAAAATTTAAACGTGTGGATGTCGGTGGTCATGTAGAAACAGAAGCTCTCCTTGTTTGCTTCTGAGGATACTGAAGCTGGCAGGATCAAGCATGTGCTGAAATACTATTCAGGGGCTAGTAATGGGTTGGGATCCAACATTCCTCTGCCCATAGCACCTCCCTAGACCTCCACACCTTCGTGAAGTCTCTTCTGGTGAACTCCTGGGCACCAGTATTCCTCTTTTTGCATAATTTGCCCCATTGCTCATTACAGATAGTTCTTCTCTGCCAATCTTGATCTTGTTATTTCTGTGAAGTAAGGTGCTAGTTTGAGTGAAACCAACTGATTATGACCAAGAACTAACTCTTAGTGTTGAGTTTGCAACTTTGAAAATTTTTAATTTTCAAATCCCTATGGCACATTAGAACCATATAGAAATGAGTCATCCTAGGCAATAACTTGAAAAATTGGTTCGTAGAAGAAAAGCAGAGGTGCACGTGTCACAAAGTGCTTTAGCCTTTGGCAAAGAACTTTCAAACATATAAAAAAATCAATGTAATAAACCACAGCAATAGAATGAAGGAGGAAAAAAACACATAGCTTCAGTTGATACAAAGACAGCATCCATAAAGTCTACACCCTCTCATGATAAAAAGAAGTTTCTCTTCTACTTGCAACTCTTCTTCCATTTGACATCTCTTTTCTAGATTCTCTTCCTAATTTTGTACTTTTAAAATGATATTTAATATTTTCTTTCTACTATTTTGCTTGAGCAAAGTGATTAACAAATTATTTCAAATTGATGTTTTAGTGATTTTAAGGTTATTTTCATCGTAAAAGGCCTGGACCAGAAAAAGTATAGGAAATATCTCCAAGAAATGAGTCTATGATAATGGGTCTCAAAGACTCAGGATATCCAGGAATACTTCTTCTTTTTTAAATTAAAAAATTAAATATGGTTTATACAAAGTGATTCAGTTATACATATGTATATATCTTTTTTTCAGATTATTTTTCCTTATAGGTTATTATAAAATATTAGGTATAATTCTCTACTATACAATAGGTCCTTTTTGGTTATTTTATATATAGTAGTACATGTTTGTTAATACCAAACTCCTAATTTATCCCTCCCCCTGCCTTTCCTCTTTGGTAACCATATGTTTGTTTTCTATGTCTGTGGTTCTATTTCTGTTTTATATGTAAGTTCATTTGTATCATTTTATTTTTAGATCCAACATATAAGTGATATCATATAATGTTTGTCTTTCTCTTTCTGACTTAGTATGACAATCTCACTTAGTATGACAATCTCTAGGTCCATCCATGTTGCTGCAAATGGTGTTATGTTCATTCTTTTTTATTGCTGAGTAATATTCCATTGTACATATGTACCACATCTTCTTTGTCCATTCTTCTGTCAAGGGGCATTTATGCTGCTTCCATGTCTTGGCTATGTAAATAGTGCTGTGATGAACTTTGGGGTGCATATATCTTTTTGAATTATGGTTTTCTCTGGATAGATGCACAGGAGTGGGATTGCAGGATCATATGGTAGTTCTATTTTTAGTTTTTTAAGCACACACACAAGCAGTGTAAGAGGGTTCCTTTTTCTCCTCAACTTCTCCAGCATTTATCATTTGTAGACTTTGATGATGGCCATTCTGACAGGTTTGTGGTGATACCTTATTGTAGTTTTGATTTGCATTTCTCTAGTAATTAGTGATGTCGAAGATCTTTTCATGTGCCTTTTGGCCATCTGTATGTCTTCTTTGGAGAAATGTCTGTCTGTCTGTCTGTCTGTCTGTCTGTCTATCTATCTCTCTATCTATCTATCTATCTATCTATCTATCTATCTATCTATCCTTTTAGGGCTGCACCTGTGCCATATGGAAGTTCTTGGGCTAGGGGTTGAATCAGAGCTGCAGCTGCCAGCCTATACCATAGCCACAGCAATACCAGATCTGAGATGCATCTGCACCTTATGCCACAACTTGTGGCAACACTGGATCCTTAACCCACTGAGTGAGGCCAGAGATGGAACCTGCATCCCCATGGATATTAGTTAGGTTCTTAACCCACTGAGCCACAATAGGAACTCTGAGAAAGGTCTGTTTAGATCTGCCTAATGGTATATTATCTTAGTGGACTTTTTATTCACCATTTATAATTTTTATTTATTTCTTTGTTTTGTTATAGTTGATTTACAATATTCTATCAATTTCTGCTGTACAACAAAGTGACTCAGTTAAACGGATATATATTCTTTTTCTTATATTATCTTCTATCATGTTCTCTCACAAGTGATTGGATATAGTTCCCTGTGCTATATAACAGTACCTCATTGCTTATCCATTCTAAATGTAATAGTTTTCTTAGTGTATTTTAATAATAAAATACTTGTTTTTATAATTTTATTAGTTTATATAATGTTTGGTATGAGCAAGTTAGTAAATGCTAAAACAGTTGCTGAAGCTTTAAGCCTATGAATTTATTAAAAATAAGAAAGGCTTAATAAAAGGAAATATTTGTAGTTCTTATGTACCAAATAAGATTTTTAGTTCAGGCTATAGAGTTGTCCAAGTAATTGCCGACTTATTGAGAAGATTAGAAATGGTGTCTTTCATGTGATCATTTCATTGACCATAATATCAAACCTGTGTCTCATAAGGCAGGTGTTTTCTTTCATTTGCACTTGATGCAAATACAGAAACAAAGCAGGAAATTAACTAGTGACGGAGCGCTGATCTGATCTTCACTGATATAGCTGTAGCTATGTGGCTGTAGCTCCTCACATTTTCTGAAGGAGGTTTTGTGCCAGATTTGGATATGGTCCACTATTCTTAAGAGGTGGGTGACTTTGAAGGAGTAACGAAGATTCTTCAAAACACCTTCAGTGCCTTCATGATCATTGTGACATTTGTTCAGTGATGCCTCATGGTGATCCTTGGTATCTGTTCATTTCCTTTCTTGCATACCTGTTTGCAGCTGCCATGCTAAGAAGAGTATATCTAACTCCCCCTTAAATATAAATGAGGAAAATCCATCATTATAGTATTTACCATGTTTGTTATACTTCGATTCATCCATAGCAAATACACGATTTTCTTCTGCATGGTTTTCGATGGCTTCCAATTTGGGGCATTGTAGAATGTCTTCCTCTAGTGGTGATACAGGTATTGTACTCTTCTTGCTAACATTAGTCCGTTCTGATCTAGATTGGTCTGCTGCCTCTTTGAGGTTGTTTGCAGCAATGCAGCCCCTTGGATTGGCATCAATCTTGTGCAATGCTTCTTGAATATTCTGTAACTTTAAGATATCTTTCTCTAGTTTTATAGACATGCCTTGTACCCCTTAGGTAGCATAGTGACTAATAGTGTGATTCTGTAGCCATAAGTCCCTGGTTTTGAACTCAAGTTCCACCACTTAATGACTGTGTGATTTGGGGTATGTTGGTTATTTTTTTTGTGTAAACCACTTGCTGGGAGGTTTAAAAGATTAATATGTTAAAGACTTCGAACAATTCCTGGCACTTAGGAAGTACTAAATAAATACTAAGTAATGAGTTCTAAATATCATTAATAAGTACTAAATGTTATTTGTGTTGAGTGCACTGGTACCAAGCAAAATACTTTCCAACTCTGTGCATGTGCAGTTTGGACTGAGGCTGCGCAAATAACCTCTTTCTATCTCCTCTGCTTGTTTCTGATTCATGTTCCGATTTGTATGGTATATTTTAAACCATGTTTAAAGGCAGGCTTATGAGTAAGCCATAATCATGTCTCATCCTCACCAGCATAAGTAGAATGGATTAGTGTCAATGTATATGCATCTCTCCATCTTGACCACAAGGTAACTCTTGTTCTGTCTTTTATTGTTAGCAAGCTAACCTGAAACCTGGAGGTAACTCTTGGTACAACTTCTAATAGTTGTCTCTGTAACCTTCTCAAGCACATCAGGTTTCTAACTCCAAGGGCTTAAAGAAGAGTGTATAGTTTAAAATACAAAGACTTTGAATGCAGCAAAATGAATTCAATTATTGTCATCAGAAAACATCTAAACTTTGTGAGTAACTGAGCAATATACCTGGAATGGGACTGGGATTAGTTTTTAGGGAGTTCCCTTGTAGTGCAGCCAGGTAAGGATCAGGTGTTGTCACTGCAGTGGCTCAGGTTGCAGCTGTGGTGTGGGTTTGATCCCTAGTCTAGGAACTTCCACATGCTGTGGGTGCAGCCAAAGAAAGATAGTTTCTAATCTGTTTGGAGATCCAATGTTTGTTATATTTTGTGTCAAGGAATGCTATTGTTCCATATTTTTTTTCCCCCAGAAATTTAAATGTAAATTCAAATTAATTAGTTTTAAGAATTTTATGAACACCCTTTAGGGTTTCTCAGAATGAACCTTGGGAATCATTGCCCAGTTTGTAACTCACCATTCATATTTGTTAGAAATCTGCAAAAAGTTCTCCAAGTATGCTGTCATCCACAGATGACATTCGCCCCTTGACCCAGCCAGAGATCTTACAGAGCAACTTGAAATAAAAAGGACATACTTCTGTGTTATAGGGCAAAGAATGAGCATAGAAGTAACATGGAGAAAAAGATGAGATTAAACATTGACTTTTTGGAGTCAGAGGACTCATTGTCACTACAAGTCATGAGAATTCTTAGAGTGTAGTTGAAAGAACTCATTACTGAATAGGCTGTTAGACACTCAGTGCATGGAGGAAGAGGGACAAAGAAAGAGAATTTGGTGGTTGGAAAAGTGAGTGGGATTGGTATGCCTGACCTGGCACTTCAGTGCAAGAGATGAACAAATGCATTTCTGCCTTCATAAATCACGACTGACCCATTCAAGCTGGATTCTCCAACTCGGGCAAAACAGAGGTCAGTCTGACATAAACCCATGCACAGAAGGCCCCTGAAGATTTATGTAGATTTGGGAAGATTCTGGTTTTTTTTCTTCCTTCCTTGTCTTTTTCCAAACTTTCCATGGAACATCCTAGCTATGTCCTAGGAGTCAGGGAGGGGACAACTGAGCAAAGGTTTATTAACCATGATCTGAATTTGTATCAGAATTTTGCCACCTAGCTGTTTCTGTGTGGATCAAACACGTGTAATTGATGTTTTTCTTGCCATTCCCAGCACTAACCAAATGATGGGTCCACTCTTCTTGTTAAATTTCTAGCTAAGTGAAATCACATTTAGAACTTGAATAGTACATTAGTCTCATTAATTAATGTAATAAATGCTTACTGAGTTATACTGTGCTAGTGTATGTTTATGTGTGTGAGCATTTGGACTTGTGCGTCTGTGTGTGAAAAGAAAATGTCAAAGGCTGATCCTTTAAATATGCTCCACTTTTTGAAGAGAACTGAAGGTCGCACATTGTCAACACAGACACAGGCCTAGATGCTATAAAGTTTCAGTTGGACCATGAAGATGTCTAGTGGAAGGAGAGTACAGGTGTTTTAGATGAAGGAAAGTTTATATGCCAAGATACAGAGGCAATGAAGTTCAGATGTTTATGGGAAATATTTCATTCATTCATTCATTCCATAAACATTTGTAGGGTACCTACTATGTGCCAAACACTGTCCCAGACCCTGGATATTCAGCACTAAATAAGGAAAAAATCTTCGTTCTCCTGAGATTTTTGTTGTGAGGGTCAAGGGATAGACAGTAAACAAATACATTTGATAATTTCAGACCGTGATAATTATCATGAAGAAAACAGTAGGGTAATAGAGGGCATAAGTTGAGTGGAAGACATTAGATAGTGTGGGCAAGTAGGGATTTAGTTTTACTGGAGAGTAGCTCCAGTGATAGGACTGTGCAATAGGAAACTGGAAAGATTTGTATGGGGGGTGGTCTATGGGACACCATGATGTTCAGGTCTGGTTATATCTTTTGGGGCATTTCTAGAAAACACTAAGAACTTTAATTCTTAAAGAGGTGGGATCTGGTACTCACTCTTCTGACCAGTGATCTTGTTCCGTACCCTGTGTAGAGGAACACTTCTATCCATGCTTGACAGTGGATACAAGTGGAAATGGTCATTCTCAATTTGGGTACTCTTACATCCTGAGTCTTTTAACTTTATTCAACTTCTAAATGCCCTAGGGGCTACTCTTGATAGGCTTATCCAAGAGAGCCTTAAGAATTTTTCTTAGTTGCTCATATTTTCAAATCACTTTTTTAAAAAAATATTTATTTTTATTTTTTGGCCATGGCCACAGGATACGGAAGTTCCCTGGCCAGGGATCCAACTTGTGCCACAGCAGTGACAATGCTCCTGCACCACAAGAGAACTCCTTAAATGACTTTTAACTTCAGTTTATTATTTTTCCTGTGTTTCACTAAAATTACCTCGCATTGAAGTCTATCCACACAGGAATCAACAAAATTCAACTACTTTTTAGTTGTTTTTTAAAAAATAACCAGATATAATTTTGAAAAAAAGAAATGTCGTTTCTTCACTTCCACACCTAAGGAAAAAGTGTCTAAATGTATTTTTCTAAAATATTCCAGGAATGCAATTTTTAATTCAATGCAAACACAGGTTATTTTGACTTACAAGACTTTTTTTTTTTTTTTTCCTTTAATGGCCACACTTGTGGCACATGGAAGTTTCCAGGCCAAGGGTCAGATTGGAGCTGCAGCTTCAGCCTACACCACAGCCACAATGCAACACCAGATCTGAGCTGCATCTGTAACTTGTGCCACAGCTTGCAGCAACTCCAGATCCTTAACCCATTGAGTGAGGCCAGGGATGGAACCTGCATTCTCACAGAGACAACTTTGGGTCCTTAACCTGTTAAGCCATAACAGGAACTCCTACAAGAATTTTTAAAGAAAGTTTTAAGCATATGAGCTGTAGTGGAAACTTGTTATCTTAATGATTTTTTTTCTTGACACGAAAACTATTAATTGCACACTGTTAGCCTTGTTATAGCTCTAAACAGCCATACCTCCATTAGAAGATTTGTAGTTAATAAGGCTTACAAGCTAGCTGTCTGGAGTATGTCTTATGAGAAGAAAACAGTGTTCACAAATCAAGCTGAATGATATCAAACAGGCAATCTTGAGATCATTTCGTGACAATGTGTTAAGAGGGAAAAGCTTGAGAATGGAGGCATGTGTGTGTGTGTGGGGGGGGGTTGTGGATCATATTAAAAATTAGAAAAAAGAGGAAAACATGAAAAAAGATGAGGTTGGAGTTAGGTTGTTTCCATGTTCAGTAAGGACACACTATCCCATGAAATCAAGCCACTATATCATACTTATTAATTTTAGCCAGTTTACAGAAATTTCACTTATAAAACTGGACACTAAAGTATAGGAAGAAAAAAGTCATTTCTTTTTATAAAATTATAGAGGACACTCTTAGAAAAGCAATAGGTAAGGTTAATTTTAGGGCTGCAAGTATAGCTTAAGAGTAGACCCCATATTATTGTGCTGAGTTATTACCCTTTTCAATTTCATTCAGTTCATTAATTTTTTTTTTTTTTTTTTTGCTTTTTAGGGCTGCACCCACAGCATGTGGAGTTTCTCAGGCTAGGGGGTCTAATCGGAGCTACAGCTGCCGGCCTATGTCACAGCCACAGCAATGCCAGCTCCTAGCCGCGCCTGTGATCTATACCACAGCTCACGGCAATGCTGGGTCCTTAACCCACTGAGTGAGGCCAGGGATCGAACCTGCAACTTCATGGTTCCTGGTCAGATTCGTTTCTGCTGTGCCATGATGGGAACTTCCATGAAATTTTTTTTTAAAGTTTTTGTCACTGGTAGTTGGATGGTGAGAGATGCAGTGCAGCAGAGTTTATGGTGACCAGGACTTAGAGATTGGGTTCGAGGTAAGCAGTAAAGAGTCAGATCAAAAGAAAAGAAAGGAATCATGTATGTAATAGTCAGATTGGAATAGACCGAGTGGTTTAACCAACAGAAATTAATATTCTCATAATTCTGGAGGCTAGAAGTCCAAGGTCAAGGTTCTAGCTCCTGGTTTCTGGTGAGAGCTCTCTTCCTGGCTGCCTTCTTGCAGAGGCCTCCCATGACATTTTCTTGATGTGTGTGTGCAATGGGGGAGAGAGGGAAGGAGGGGGGAAGAAGGAGAGTAGCCAGTTCTCTAGTGTTTCTTCTTGTAAGGACACTAATCCTTTAGGATCAGGGCCCCACCCTTATGATTGCATTTAACTTTAATTTCTTGCTTGAAGGTCCCCCTTTTCAAATGTAGCCATGCTGCAGGGCTAGGGCTTCAAAATACCGTATTTTCTTGGCTGGGGCACAAATGGTGAGTCCATAAAATATAGAAAGAGGGATGAGACTTCTTTTTTCTTTAAATTTTTTTATTATAGTTGATTTACAATGTTCTGTCAAAGGATGAGGCTTCTTTTTTTTTTTTTTCTATTTTTTTTATTTTCCCACTGTACAGCAAGGGGGTCAGGTTATCCTTAGATGTATACATTGCAGTTACAGTTTTTTCCCTCACCCTTTCTTCTGTTGCGACATGAGTATCTAGACATAGTTCTCAATGCTATTCAGCAGGATCTCCTTGTAAATCTATTCTAAGTTGTGTCTGATAAGCCCAAGCTCCCGATCCCTCCCACTCCCTCCCCCTCCCATCAGGCAACCACAAGTCTCTTCTCCAAGTCCATGATTTTCTTTTCTGAGGAGATGTTCATTTGTGCTGGATATTAGATTCCAGTTATAAGTGATATCATATGGTATTTGTCTTTGTCTTTCTGGCTCATTTCACTCAGTATGAGATTCTCTAGTTCCATCCATGTTGCTGCAAATGGCATTATGTCATCCTTTTTTTATGGCTGAGTAGTATTCCATTGTGTATATATACCACATCTTCCGAATCCAGTCATCTGTCGATGGACATTTGGGTTGTTTCCACGTCCTGGCTATTGTGAATAGGGCTGCAATGAACATGCGGGTGCATGTGTCTCTTTTAAGTAGAGCTTTGTCCGGATAGATGCCCAAGAGTGGGATTGCAGGGTCATATGGAAGTTCTATGTATAGATTTCTAAGGTATCTAGGATGAGGCTTCTAACTGAAGTAGGAAGTAGAAAAGTTTTGCTCCAACTGAACAATAAATTAAGCTTTGGGTTTCTTGGCAAACAAGGCAAAAAAGGAAACATAACAGTGCCGAGACCAGCCCACCAGGATGGGCTGAAGAATGGGTGCTGTGGAACTTAAGGAAAAAAAGTTAACATAAAACAGACACAGAGATATTTATCTTAAGTAAAGGTGGGACCCAGGGGACTCAAGGTCTCAGGGACCAAGAGCCCTGCCTCAAGAAACCACACTGCTTTTATTGTGCTCTTGAGGATTACGTCAAGTGAAAAGGGGGTTGTAGGTGCAGGATATAGGGGTTTTTTTATTATTATTTTAAAAGTCACTTAGCTGGTAGATGGTTAAACTTTTACTCTAAACTTTAGGCATTTAAGAATCATTAACATTTGGAGTTCCCGTCGTGGCGCAGTGGTTAACGAATCCGACTGGGAACCATGAGGTTGCGGGTTCGGTCCCTGCCCTTGCTCAGTGGGTTAACGATCCGGCGCTGCCGTGAGCTGTGGTGTAGGTTGCAGACGCAGCTCGGATCCCGCGTTGCTGTGGCTCTGGTGTAGGCCAGTGGCTACAGCTCCAATTCGACCCCTAGCCTGGGAACCTCCATATGCTGCGGAAGCGGCCCAAGAAATAGCAACAATAACAGCAACAACAACAACAACAACAAAAGACAAAAAGACAAAAAAAAGAATCATTAGCATTTGAGTTAGCTATCTATGCATAGCATTTCAGAGAATCCTCGCTGTGCTTCCGCAAATGGCATGCCTATTTGCGGCAACCCTGTTTGCACCTTGGTTCTCTTTGCTAATGTATATTCTGCTAATGACCACTCATAAACCACTTGGCCATGAGGTTCCTCTTTCTCTTATTCTTTAGGGGACATATCATGCTTGTGCAAATGGCGTGCCAATCTGCACAGGTCCGGCTGCCTAGACCAATGTATTATGTCCTTATTCAGCTGACCCCGCGAATAACCCATGCCTTTAGGTCTTTGTTCTTAAGCTTAAGTCCTTTATCATCACTGGGACTGTTTCTCAAGCACGAAGACAGGACAAAGTAAGGAAGGATAAGATGGAGTTTTCAGCAAAGAGGCTAAGAAAATATTATAAAAACATATCTCACAACATAACAGGTAGTGTGAATTTAAGTCAGTGGATAATCTCCTTGATATCATAAGATTATTCTTTCTTAATGTGTATGTCTGTTTGTTAAAGTAGTTTCACACATTGACTGGTAAGGAAAAGGGCTGGGGAGAGATGTATTTTGGGGGCTAGAAATTCTGTTGCACTTCGTATCACACTGTAGTTTGTTTTTTCCTATGTCGAAGGCTGATTTCAAGCACTGCTTTTATCCCTTGGAGGCTGGGTGGAAGATACCAGGAAGTACACGTTCTGGACTTGAGTTGAATTTATTTCCCCTCAAATGAGAGATTAGGCTCTTTGAACTGTCAATGCATATGCAGGAATTAAGGAAAACAAGTGGAAAATTACAAATACTGCAAGCAGATTGTTTTGAACCTGAGGGGAATTTGTAAACCCTATTGCTATTTCATGTTAATAAAATGCTTTTTGCCAGCATGCTAAAGAGCTAAAATATTTTTTTACCAAGTGCTAAAGTGATCTGCTAAAGAAGATCACTTATGTTCGTTATTTTGTATTTAAATGAATTTAAAATGATTTTATCCTGAAAATGACCACTATCTGTTTTATTTGTTTTATTGGTCACAAACTAAAATTGGAGTCTTTATTTTAGATGCTTGGGGTTGGTCAATATAATGTACACAGTGCAAAGGTCACAAAATCATTTGAATGATTTTGTTATTAAATATTTACTTATTAAATGGTTTGTGCTGTCCTTATTTTTGCTTTTTAATGATGCAATATTATGTTCAATTAAATACAAGGGCCCTTCCAATCACGTAGCCTAGAGAGAGATCATTTCACTCACTGCTCTGTTTGGCTGCCGATCTCTTATATCAACAGTGGTGTCGCAGATCCCCTTTTTCAGGGGGAAGAGTTGTCTGTGGTTTGTTGCTTTTGCCAATACTTTTTTGGAGAGCCAGGTGAAAAAGCTGTTGCCTTTGGCATCTTTCATACAAACCATATCTAAAGAACCAGGCGTTCTGTCTCTGTTGGTGATCACACCAATTTTCCCCAGGTTACCACCTCTGGTCACCATGTAGACGTTACCAGTGTTAAACTTGACGAAATGGGTCATCCTGTTAGTCTGCACATCAGTCCAAATGGTGTCATCCACCTTGATTAGGGGATCAGGGTACTAGTTGGTGGGAGCATCAAGGATGACCAGATGAGGCAGTCCTTTGTGCCCATGAAGATCTTTTTCACTTTGTACAGCTTGTACTTATTTTGCTCATGTGTAATACAGCAAACGTAGTGACCCTTCGTGTCGAGGAAGAGATGCAAGTTCTCTCTGGTCTTGTCAAGGCTGATGACATCTGTTAAAACCAGCAGGGTAAGTCATACCTGTTGGGATCTTGCCATCAACCTTAATGAACTCTTGCATGCGGGTCTTCTTTACTTTATCTCCTGTTCAAGCATACTTAAGTCTGTTTTTAGAACATGATGAGGTGGAGCTCCCTTATGGTGCAGTGAGTTAAGGATCTGATGTTGTCACTGCAATGGCCCGGGTTGCTGCTGTGGTGTCAGTTCAATCCCTGGCCCAGGAACTTCTGTGTGCCAAAAAGTTAAAAAGAAAAAAGAAAGAAAATGATGAGGGGGAGACATTCTCTCAGGCTTGTGGGTACAGGTAGACAGATGAGGAGCAAACATATTGGTCATTTTATCAGCATCCAATGCTTTGGAGCTGTGACATGCTTCAGATGCTTCTTGGGATGATGAGCCATGGCTGTGCTAGACATGAAAAGGGCCTTCTTCAGTTCTCTTTAGCTTGCTTAAACTTTCTTTGAGGTCAGCTTCCTTCTTAAATCTCCTTTGTTTTCTTAAAGTGGTAAAAAGAGAAAAAAAATAATTTCTGATCGTCAAGATCCTTTCAAAATGGCAAATTCAAGGCTATCAGTGTCTTGGGAGTTCCTATGGTGGCTCAGTGGTAATGAACCTGACTGCTCTCCATGAGGATGTGTGTTTGATTCGTGGCCTTGCTCAGTGGGTTAAGGATCTAGCATTGCTGTAACGATGCTGTAGTCCAGCAGCTGCTGCTCCAGTTTGACCCCTAGCCTGGGAACTTCCATATGCCTTGGGTATGGCTCTAAAATAAAAAAATAGAAAAAAAGAGACTCCCAGTGTCTCAAAGTACAACCAGAAAAACAAGTGTAATGTAATCCCTCAAATTTTATTGCTTCATTCATCCTTTTGTTCATAATTTGATCAATTTTTGTTTTGTTGAGTACCGTCTACAGACTAGGATGTTTGTCAGGCTGTGGATAAAATGTGGTCTCTTGGAACTTCTGTGCCATTCATAAGCAATGCTGTGTGATAGCTGCCATCCTGGAGATATGCACGAGAGTTACCTGGAACCCTTGTGGGGGTCACCCTTCCTAGATGAGAAAATTTGGGTGGTTTCTGGAGGAAGTGGCACATGAGCTGTAAGATAAATAGGAGCAAACCATAGAAAGAGCAGGGAGTTCCAGAGGTGACATTATATGCTTGGGAGCAGCTGGCCGAACTGAGTGAAAACTTAGAGAGTGACACGTGTACAGTGGAATAAGAGTTCTGTGAAGCAAGGGGGAAGGCTAGGATAGAACTTTGCATGCCACACTAATTTGGCAGTCTCCTGAAAGCACTCCTCAAACCTTTAAAGGGTTTTAACCATTGAATTGGGGTGATCAGATCTGTATTTTGAATGACAGTGCCAGTAGTGGGAGTGTGGCAAATAGATTGAGGTTGCGGTGCAAGAAACATAGTCTGGGATCAAGTTAGAAACCATTACCGTAATCCAGGCAAGAAGTGATGAGGTCCTGAACCAGATTGTTAACTAGTTCCCAAAGACATAAAAACAAATTTCTTACACAATCCTGGCCTAGAGGCTTTAAACAGTTATTTAGAGGAAAGCAGGTCATATCTGTTTATAGGCAGGGCTTGTTCATTTTTTTCTTTCTCATTAAAAAAATTTTTTGAGCAATTTGAGCCATATGATATTTTAGACCTTCCTAAGAAAAAACAATAGAAAAGCAGATACTAAATCATCCTTGCTTACACATAGTCTATTCCCTTTTCAGGCAGTCCTATGCAGATAATTAGAATCAAACCCATAAATTTTAATGGCAACATATGTTCTGTCACCTGCCAATCTATTTTCAAGTGTATATAGGTATGACTATGCCACAATGAACGAATGGACTGGACAAATCAAAGTTATTTGATCTGGTTCTATGATTTATAATTTTAAAATCAACATGAAGAAAAAAATAGTAGGCATCAGACATCCGTCTATGCTTGTACCAGGTCAGACACTGAAATTCTATCCAAGTTGCAAGTTTCCATGGTAAACAGGGCAAGATTTGCCAACACTTCATAGGTTTCCAAAAAGCATCTGTGTCCCCCCTTGGGAGAACTTTGTAACTGGAAAAGAAAATCTTCACGGATGAAATCTCCAGAAAAATAAAGTCACAGACGGTATCTCTGCAGGAGGCCTTTAGCCAGATGTCTCATCAACAAGTATGGTACTGGCAGTGATCCATCCTATGGTAGAGATGGTAAAATGCTCCCACCAAAACTTGTTTTTATTTGCTCACAGCTTCCTATAAAAAAAATCTGATTTTGAGTTGAAAATTTTCACGTTTCATCTCAGTCCAATGGTGAGTTAAAAAAAAAAAATATATATATATATTTTGGAAAGCTGAATTAAAGTCAAGTGAAATTTGTAAATTTAAGTCATTTGTGGAACCATGTGTACACAAAGATCTCACTGGGTCACACAAAAAAATTTCATTTTCCTTTCCTTGTGACTTCTGGAAGACTAACTCCTTTTGGCTCTTTCTTTTGAAATGATTTAACCCTGTCTCAGTTACAAGGGCAGGAAACCAACCTTTTTTTTTTTTTTTTCAATTTACTCAAACAGTTTTTGCCTTAGAAGAACTAATAAAATAAGATTTTACATATTAAGTCCACTAGTAGTTAAAAAAATTTAGAATGTCCCCACATACATTTGATAGAAAAAAAATTTACAAGCATTCCCATTGTGGCTCAGTGGGTTAAGAACCCGACATAGTGTCTGTGAGGATGCAGGTTAGATCCTGGCCTCACTCACTGGGTTAAAGATCTGGCATTGCCATGGCTGTGGCGTAGGCCTGCAGCTGTAGCTCCGATTTGACCCCTAGCCTGGGAACTTCCATATGTCGCAGGTGTGGTGGTAAAAAGAAAAAAGGAAAAAAAAAATTACAAATAATGAGTGTAATTCAATTACATTTCAACAACTGTACCAAATACCAGGCACTAAGTGCGTGTTCAGTGTTTGAGGTATATATAAAGCTGAATAAGGCAGCTGTCCTAGAAATGTATTATTTGGTAGTGGAGCTAAAGATGAGAGTAATAAAAATGACAATAGCCTAAGGCAGAATACAATAAGAGTTAAAGCAGAGGTATCAGCAACATAATGGGGACCACAGGAATGGCGAAGGTAATGTGAACCGGAGGATGGGACTGGTTTCTTCTGGTTTTGAAGGATGGAAAGTGGCAGGGATCAGTGCACTGGGAAGGACATTTCAGAGTCCGAGATCACTGAGAGTGCACCAGCTGAGGGAGAGATGGCTGGGGAGTTGCATATAACAGAAGAAAGAGTAGAAAATCAAGTTGGGAAAAATTTAAAAGTTAGGCTCAGTGTTTCCCAATGGGTTGGCCACTGGTTTTGGGGAGTGGATGGTTCTTTGTTTTAGGGGGTGCGTATGCCTGGTCCCAGCCTTCTAAAAGCCAGCAGTGCTCCATGGCATTTTGACCATTGAAAAGAATCCCCAGACAGTTTCAAACACACCCTGGGGGAGGCATTATCACCTCTGCAGAAAATGACTGAAGGTGACTTGGATTTCAAGTGTGGGGACGATTCTTAGTTCTGTAGGTGAAGAAGGTCTCCTCAAACGGTTCTGGCCAGAGCAAGGGTACGGATAGACTTGGGGTTCAGGACAGTGACTTCTGGAGATGGCATTAGAGAAGGGAAAAATTGGGCTAATGAATTCAGCCTAGTTCAGTAGTCTAGAGAAGAGTCAATGTGGACTTAATTTCATCATTTTCATGCCTGAAAACATTAATAGTCATTATTACTATTATTAATTTTAGCTGTTTCGTTTGCCTCTGATACTCCATAGTACTGCATCACAGAACTCTTTGTGCTGTAGCTGCTTTCTTGTTTTTTTTTTTCTTTCTCCAAATTAAAATCATATGGTAAATTCAGTGTTACAAAAACAAGATTTTTAGAGGGTGATCATAACACCCTTTCTACAACACACTTTCTAATTATAGAATAAACATGTGGGGTGTGGAAAGCTCTATTTAAAAAACAAGACAAAAAGAATGCTGTTTCTCTGGTTCATTTTAATAATGTTTGGATTCTTTCACTTCTTGAGTGTTTTTTCCTTTCCTTTCCTTCTCTCTCTCTCTTTTTTTTTTTTTTTTTTAAAGAAAGGCTCTGTTGACAGTAGATTAAATAGTTTTGAATCCCAGATGTCAGTGCAGCAGAAACTCAAAGTGGACAGGCAGATGGAGTCTTTCAGAAGCACCACTAATTGCCAAAACAGAAGGCGGTGCCCCAGGCAAGGGAAGGCAAGTGGGTAGTGTCCCTCCTCAGATGTGTGCAGGAAACCCTGGAGGCTGGTGCTAAGGGCAGAGAGCTAGACTGTCTCCCTGAGCACCAGTCCGCAGGTCTTGAAAGGGCATTCTGACTCAGCACAGCAGCTGGGCTCGCATCTTGTGATGTGTCCTTCTTTCCCAGCTGCTGAAATATTGCTGCCTTCTGCTTTTCCCAAGGAACTTGGGAAGGAACTATACTGACAGAAGGTCAACCACAGATACATTATGCTTAATTTTCTTTTCTCTAAAAAACCTCTTCAAGAAACTTTCAGGTGTTTTTTGCATTTGACACAAAATGGGATTTCAAGCCCATTAAGCAACTGAAAACTGGTACCACATCTATGCAGGGACCCAAGGGCTTGCAACCCCAAATTTGACTCTGATCCTAGTCATTAGTGAGACTTTCATTCTCCAGACCTCATCTGAACTTTCAGCTAGGTTCCTGTGAAAGGACTCTAAAATGGGCTTGGGCCCCGACTTAGATTTTCTAGGGTTCTATTCCCTTCAGTTTCTCTAGTGCAAAATTATTTAATTTTGCTCTTTATTGAAGAATATATTTAAAAATAATGATTACAATGTTTTTGACTTTCCTGGTACATTATATGTTATAAAGCATTTACACATATATTAACCCATTAAATATTCTGAAGCCTAGAGTTTTTAGGGACTTACCCAAGGTCACAGAATAGAAAATCCAGAACTCAAGTCCAGGTCTTTTGACTCTGAGCTCATGCTGTTCCCTCTCCAGTTTGCTGTTATTCAGTTACCAGCACTTTGATCTCCTGAACCGATGATGAGAAGGGCCAGAAATTCTGAGCAATAAGATACCCCAGTTCCGCCCTAGAGTCTGCTGCTTTCCCTTGGCAGTTTCCAGCACTGTCTTTTAGAAATTGCTATTGATGGCAGCAACTTTCGTGGCTCATGGCCCTCAGTGATAGATGCCACTGGCCCCAGCTCCTGGTGACCATTCCTTCCTATACTGTGGCATGCAGTGACTCCCAGCGGCATTTTCTGCTGGCTGCAGTAACTCCCAGTTGCTCGTCAACAGCTTTTGAAAGGTATTCTGGGTCATTCCAGAATTTCTGGCTTCCTGACATAGCTCCTTGGCAAGCAGACAGCACAGTGTCACAACCTCAGCGCCACCTCTATGGGCAGATCATAGCTGTAGTACTCCACAGCTTTTTGTGGAACTTCTTCCAGTAAGCCCCCCAAAAGTGATTTAGAGGAAGCAAGCCTCTGTAAGAGCCTGTAATTTCACACTGCTAGCTTTGTCTTCTTTAAGAAGTCACGGGTTGCCCATAAAATTTCTCTCTCTTGCTCCATCTTTCCTTACTGTGTTTTTATGTGAAATGCGCTCTAGGAACTGCCTGAGGTATCTCCAAACTCTCAAGCCCTCATGATTTTCTAACAGTGATCCTGGGTTATGTAGAAACTCAAAATCCGTCTCCATAACCTCTTAGCAGTAACAGTAAGGTAAGGTTTATTTGAGGCTTGCCACATGCTAAGACCGTTTCTAAGTGCTTTCTATTAACTCGTAAAATCTTCATAACATGTCCCTGAGGAAAGTCCTATTATAAGCTCCCTTTAAAAAAACTAGGAAAAGGAAACTTATGAAGTTAAAAAAAAAAATTACTGAGGAGATAGTGGATGGGAGATCTGCCTTCTGTTATTTTCTGAACACCAGAAGTTTCTAGTGGATAAGAAGTTTATATCATGTTAAAAATTTCAATGCATCTTTTATTTTTGCAGAATGCTGCATTTCCCCTGAGGGCACACGTCTTTATGCCTCATGTGGTCTGGGCAGAACCAAGACTTCTGTGGCAGATGCTTCTCTTCTCACCTAAGGGCCATTCCTGGTTCTTCCTTGCCAAAGCCCCTGATTTTGTTCAGATGGCAATGTGTTGTGGATCCCTAAGGGACTGGATATCCACATTGACCTCATTTAACCACAGTGATTTCATTCTTCTCTGCATGTGTGCTGTAGGGGCCGTTTTGGATGAGTTGGGGGAATCTTTGGGAGTGCTTCTAGACAAGATACTCCTCTTTGAGTGAATATAGAACCACACAAGGAGAAAGCCCCTTTGCTCTCATTCTTCCCTTTCTGCTTTGGATAAAGTTGAGTGAGAAAATGATATCTGGGGCTCAGGAAGTTTGTTGCCATTACATTACAAGCCTGAGGACAGAAAGCAGTATGCTGTGCCTGGCAAAATGTCATAATAAAAAGAAGCCTGGGTCTTTTTCAAAGACATGGAGCCTCCAAATTAACCCTGGGACCTCTTCTGAATTTCTCATGAACTTAACAATAAATGTCCTTTTATTTATGCCAACACTCCTTAAAATGTGCAAAATATGTGCCACTCCAAACTGTTTATTACTGTTCTGTAAAGAAATAAGAACAGAAATTGAGAAGAAGGCTTTAGATACTTTGATAGTACATTGTTTGACATTGACATTAAACCAGTGATACTAGGCTTGTTGAGCAAGGTACTGACCAGCCCAAGATGGATTGGAAATTAAATCGACAACAATGCCATAGATAATTTAGTTGATAATTCATTTGACTTCTTTCTTACTGTGAGCAAAGAGTATTCCTAACCTAAAGACCTTTAAGAATAAAAGAAGTTTGTGCTCACATGACTGATATGTTCTCGAATTTAAAGATTTATGTCACATGGTGGAGACCTAGAAACAACAGCTTAGAGGCTATCTTAATAAGTGACCTAAAATGTGTCTTTCTCTTGAGTCTGATTCTTCTGCGGTTGTCACACTTTGAGAGAAAACCAAACCACTTGAGGTGGCATAGACTGGTCTCTTATTAAATATAGCAAATGTGAAGTTGGCAACATTCATCTCAGGGCTCGATCATGTGGTCCTTCCAGGGTCCTGCCTCATCCCCCACCAGACAGGCTGTCATTCTTCTCCTTCTCTCCTCTATTCTTGTTTTTGCCCTTAGCCTGACACCACATAATCTTCGTTTGTCAAAATTTTTATTTTTTGTTGAAGTATAGTTGATTTACAGTATTACATTAATTTCAGGTACAGTGATTCAGTATTTTTACAGATTATATTCCCTTTAAAGTTATAAGATAATGACTGTAATATCCTGTGCTATTGCTATATATCCTTAACAATAAAATACTATGTATTTTATACATAGTAGCTTGTAGCTCTTAATCCTCATTTGCTTCTTCCCTCATCCTTTGTAGCCACTAGTTTGTTTTCTTTGCCTGTAAGTCTTATCTGTTTTGCATATATATTCATTTGTATTAGTCTCATTTATTTATTTTTTAGTTTTATAATTTAAAATTTTTATATACGATTTTAAAGGCTACTTTCCATTTACACTTATTACAAAATGTTGACTATATTCCCCATGTTATGTAATACAGCCTTGAACCTATCTTAATCCAATAGTTTGTACCTCCCACTCCCCTGCCCCTGTAGTCTGCAACCTGCCCTTCCCCATAACTACTAGTTTGTTCCTGTTGACTCTCTGAGTCTGCTTCTTTTTTGTTTTATTCACTAGTTTTTGCATTTTTTAGATTCCGTATGTAAGTGATATCATACAGTATGTGTCTTTCTCTATCTGACTTATTTCACTAAGGATGATATTCTCTTGGTCTGTCCATGTTGCTACAAATGGCAGAATTTCATTGTTTTTTTTAAAGCTAATATTCCATTGTCTGTCTTTCTTTCTATCTATCTATCCATCCATCCATCCCACATTCTTTATACATTCATCTGTTGATAGGCATCTTGTCTATTTTAAGTCGTGCTGCTTTGAACATTGGGGTGCATGTATCTTTTTGACTTTTTTTTTTTTTTTTTGGTCTTTTTGCTATTTCTTGGGCCGCTCCTGTGGCATATGGAGGTTCCCAGGCTAGGGGTCGAATCGGAGCTGTAGCCGCCAGCCTACGCCAGAGCCACAGCAACGCAGGATCCGAGCCGCGTCTGCAACCTACACCACAGCTCACGGCAACGCCAGATGGTTAACCCACTGAGCAAGGGCAGGGACCGAACCTGCAACCTCATGGTTCCTAGTCGGATTTGTTAACCACTGCGCCACGACGGGAACTCCTGACTTAGAGTATTTTAAGGCTTTAGCAAATAAATTCCCATAAAGCCACTTAAAACTTTGTGATGTCAGGAAAATCACTAACCTCTCTGAATATCAATTTTCTTATCTATAAAATGAGAATAACATGACAACCCATTATATTAATAATAATAGTAATAATACCTAGCATTTATTATGTGCTTACTGTGTGCTTGGTATAATTTTAAGCCCTTTATAGGTATTACCACATTTAATTCTCTAACCAAATTTATGATGTCTGTGCCACAGTTTGCCTCCATTACACAGATGAGGACTGTGGCAAGGCTATAGAGCCATGGTTTGAACACTGATGTGATCACTAGAGCCATTCTGCTTGACTCCTATGCTGTAGCTCCTTAGTGTAAATGCACAAAATTGTTACTGTCACCTGATGAAAAAATTTGGATAAAAAATAGCTTATCTCGTGATTTTGTCTGTGTGAACCCCCTTTACCGTAATGGCATATTCATATGATTAAATGTGTAGAAATGAGCCATTTTGGAGGATCAAAAAGAAAAAAAAAAAAAAGAATCAGCTGGAACATCTGACTTCTGGTTGGTTTCCTATTCTGAAGTTTACTAAAAGTAAACTTAATTATAGTGTTGATCTTGGTAGATTAGAGCGTGTGAATAGTGTGGAGTATTTTGCCAACTGGACCAACCCTTTTCAGGTTGATCCCTCAGCAGCCAGAGGCAGTGGAAAGATCTATTTCATTCCTTGGTAATCAGCCTGTTTGATGGAAGGCAGGGCTAAGTCCGGGAAACATACAAGAGTTGGCCTCCAAGGCTGGCTCTTTTACCTGGATAAGCAACATTGGGCAAGTTGCTTAACCCTTTCAAGTGTTGGCTTTCTTTGCAGTGAGGCTCAGTTGAAATAATAAAGATAAGTTGCCTGTCAAAAGTAAAGCCTTGTGAACATATTTTTACCTTTTCTATTTATATCAGTGCCTAGTCCCTGATATTGATGCTGTGGTATATTTGGAAGCAGTAGCATGCTTCACTGAAAATTCCCCTGTCCCTGAGAGGAGTGATCTGAGTTCCAGTCCTTCTCCTTATCCAACCTGCAGCAGTGATGTTTTCTTAAATGAAAATGAGGGATGAGTGTAGGGGAGGGTTTCCAAATGCTCTCTGGGACTCTACACCATTTCATCATCAAAAGTACTGAGATATTTTCAGGTATTAACAGAAATTACGACTGTTGCATCTCCACTTAGCTGAAGCGTGTCTACAAAAGACACCGGAAACTATTCTTTTGACTCATAAAAGCAGATGGCACAGCAGTGGATCAAAAGCGTATCACACAGACACAGCTCAGATGTAGTCTCCCAATGGCAGGAGCTTGTGTGGGTGCTCAGAGGGCACCCCCAGTACCTCACTGGTATGGATGTGGCATGAGCACAGTGCCATGAAGAGATTTTCAAATCCCAGGATGCAACTGAGGTTGGCAAAATCGGCCCTGCTGAGAATATCAGAGCTACAAAAGTCAGTGAGGACAATGAGGAAACTGAGGTTCAGAAAGAATACGTAAATTGCCGGAGGCTGCACAGAAAATCAGCAGGGAGCAGGTTGGAACCCATCGCATCTAATTCCCAGGCTAGGGATCTCTCTATTGTCCTATGCAGCGTTATTTACAAAGATGAAGTTAATAAAATTATCCTGGGGAATTGCTCAAAGAAATCATTGCAAAATACCTCAAGAACACAAAGTCTTTGAAACACTCAGATGACTTATATGTTTTTTCACTCATCTAAGATGTGAATATTTTATCAATACCTTTTTTAACTGACATGTAATATGCTCACATAATTCTGTAACAGTCCCTGCATCACTGCTGAGAATTATATGTAATTGCAAAGAAAATATTATGATACCGAGCCGTTGAAACCTTCTCTTTGAAAGATTTCTTTTTGATGTTTTGTTTTATAGGCATCTGAAGCAACTCTCTGAAAGAAGTCCTTTATTTTGTGTAGAACATAATGTAGAGCCCCTACCCCAGATCCCCAGAAAGACATATATAGTGGCGAAAAAACGATGGCAAGGGGAATGGCTTGTGTAGACCTAGAAAGACCTGAGGGTCATGGTGTACTATTAGCCAAATATGAGTCTACAATTGTTTATTGTAAAAGAAAGTATTATACTTGAACATTTTAAACAGAGTAAGCTGTATTATAGCCAGAATTATAGTAATTTTCCTATTTTACTCAGTGTTGGTCAATCCTTTAATTTAGGATTAATTCTACTTTTTTACTTCTCTTCAAGTAAATTCAACCAATGGCAAAGGGACAGTAGAAGAGAAGAAGCTCAGTGATTAAAGTGTAAAGAAGAAGAGTTCCCTTGTGGCACAGTGGGTTAAGGATCTAGTGTTGTCACTGTAGGGACTCAGGTTGCTGCTGTGGTGTGGGTTCCATCCCTGGCCTGAAAACTTCTGCGTGCCAGGAGTGCAGCCAGAAAAAAAAGCATAAAGAAGAAAACCTTTTGGAATTCTGTTGTGGTGCAGCATGTTAAGGATCTGGTGTAGTCACTGCAGTGGCCTGTCCCCCCATTCTGATTCTCTGTGAATACTGTTCAGACTCCTATCTCAAGGTGACCTTGCTGGGACAGATTAGTGTGTAGTATCTCCAGGCCTCAGCTGGCCTGGGTGGGACTTACCCTGTGTCAAAGGTACCCAAGTGTAGTTCATGAAACTCAGCGGGTCCTTGTGTCTCTTTAAGGATCTTCATGTGTTCAAAACTATTCTCATAATAATATTAATGTTTTCTTTTTTTTTCATTCTCAATATTTTGTGAGTGGATAGTGGAGCTTTTCATTACTTCATAAAATGTTCAAAAGATTCACAGTGGAAGCAGATACAAAGATCTGTCTGTCCTTTGCTAAGCTGGACATTTAAGAATTTGCAAATACATAAAATGATGCTATTCTTTTCACTATTTTTAATGCTTTGGAAGATGTAAGTTTTGAAAAAAATGTTTTTGGTCAAAATATGTATGTTAATACTGTCATTTACAAATAAATGTTTTGAAATTCTCTTACAATTTCTAACATGGAAATTATCAATAGTTAAAACAAGTGAAATTACCTTAGGATCCTCAATTGTTTGTTTGTTTGTTTGTTTTTGAGTAAAGGACTCAAAAGTGACTCTGAGACCCAAAATTTTGAGGACGTCTGCTGTAGACTTTTATGCCTAATACTAATGGAGAAGACAGAGTTGTAAGAGATAGATAGATCTCAATAGGAAGAGAAATGGAAATTGAAAACCAGGCTCAAATTCATTTTTCAAATTGAGGGGACTAGCTAAAAAAGGAAAGTACTAAAGACAGCAGATAGAAAGTGGGAGGTTCTAGGTTGGTTAATAGGGGGTGGTGGTGGTAGAGAAGTGACACCTGTGATGCAGGAGATCTTTGAAAGGAAAGTTGGAGTCTCCAGGTATACTAGGGAGACCATGGCAGCACTTAACACACGCTGAGTCAGTCAGCCTGAACAGATGCTGTGGGTTAAATATTGACATTAGATCCTCCCCCTGAAAAATATCCATGACGACAGGAGTTTAAGTATTTCCCAGAGTTATGATGGGTTTAAACTGTATAACTTATCCCGATGACCAGTCACAGAGATGGGAGGATTAGAAACTTCAGGCCCTAATTTTGGCTATTTGAATAAAGTAAAAGTCTGGTTTTATTTCAATATACTAGAAGATTTCCAGTGGTGTTCAGTGCCTTAGGTATAATTTCTTCTTATACCAAGGGGCTAAAATGGGCCTCTTTACAGAGACTCTTTTAGCTGAAGGACTTTTCTTCTTCATTGAAATGTTTTCAAAGCAAGTGTAGCTATTACTTACTTTTGAACACTGGGCACACAAAAACCTTCTGAAAATGAATGGCTGGCTAGGAACTCCTTAATTGAAAGAAGAGTATATAAATGATTTAGGGCTTCACAGCTGCCAGAAGAAAATGCAGAACCTCTCTGGAGGTACACTTCTTCAACCTAGGGTGCACAAGATTTCCATAGATAAAGCCACAATGAAGATAAATTCACACTTCAAAATGGTAAAACAGCAGAGAAACAATTCTTTCCGAATGACAGTGCATCAATGAAGCGCATCATCAAGTGGAGACCATCAAATATGTATGCTTAAGTTGACATAAAGCATGAGATTCTGAAAAAGAATAGGCATGTTTAAAAATAATTAAATAAAACTTAGAAATGGAACCATGTAGACATCGAAATTAGTGAATAGGGTAAAAATGCTGGATAAGGCTAAAAAGAAAATTAGTATACTAGAAGATAAATCTGAAGAAATTACCAGGAAAGCCCTGAAAAAAGAAAATGTTGGAAAGTATGAGTCATCAAGAGCTCTTGAAGATACAAGGAGACGAAACATAGATCTATTAGGGGTTTCAGTAAGAAAGAATAAAGAGACTGGCAAGAGAGGTAAAATTCAAAGATAGAGCAGCTAAGAATTTTTTCAGGATTAATTAAAAACAAAAATCCTCAGACTCAGAAGCACAACAAATTCTTGGCAAAATAAGTAAATAAATCCACATATAACTCATATTAATGAAACTACAGAATATCAAAGACAAAAAGAATGTAATAAAAGCGGCTTTAGAAAAAAGGACAAGTTAGCAGCAAAGGAATGACAGTTTAACTAGCTGGAGATTTCTCACCATGCAATGATAGAAGTCAAAAGGACAGTGGGAAAATATCCTCAAAATGCTAAGGGAAAGTAAATATTAACCTAAATTCTAAAGCAAATTGCACTTTAGGAATAAAATCTTCTCTCCTCCAAAAACAGCATTTTCAGACAAAATAAGACTAAAAGAACTTAGCACAAAAGAACTCTGTGGAAGGAACTACTGAAAGATGTAATCCCAGAGAAAGAAAATTGTACTAAAAAGTGAAAGAAGGAGTGGTGAGCAAATGAGTTCTCTGTTTCCTCTTACTACTGCTGGATGTCCAGTGCCTTCCATAGGGTTAGGGGCAGGAACTGAGCGTGGAGATAAGGTAAGGAGACAGGTTTCTGTTGCTGTACATTTATTTTTGTGTATGTGTAACACATTTTTCCATAGTTGCTGTACTACAAGTAGAGATGAGGTTCCCATGTTGGCCCTTCAAAGCCTATTGAACTCAAGTGCTACTTATACATAAAACTGAGAGAGGAATACCTGAGTCCAGGAAGAATTAAGTAAAGAGACAGAGATTCCTAAATTACCAAGTCTAAAACCTTGCTGTGATGGCAGTGACAGTCATGGGGGTAGGAGCAGTGAGTACCTGAATATCAGGTTCCTACAGGAAATCCTAGATTCTTCCTCTGAAGAAATAGCCATTTTTCCCCTGGACTCTAATTAGACCTTGCCTTTTCTTTAGTGGTTACTGACAGTAAAAAGGGAAGAACAAGAACTTGGGGAGAAACATCATCAAAGGGGGCACGATTGCCAACAAGCCTTTGGATTTCACATAAAGGGTCCTTTTAAGCAAATACTTCTTTAAGCCTAAAGGCCTAGCTGAGTTGCCTGAGACACGCTTTAGTGCCCAGTCATTTTTTCTGGAAATAAATTCACCAGCAGACTGATGATGAGATGATTATGCAGAGATGCCAACCCCAGAAACCCTCTGGATGGAAGGAATGCCTGAGCCCAGCAAGGGCTGGGCAGTGAAGGTCTGGAAAAGGGCAAGGAAACAACAGGTGTTCTTGCTTGGCGCCAAGGGTGTGCTGCAGACAGTCTCATAAAACATTCACAAGGTTGGCCAACGCTGGGTGGAGCCCAGAGTAAGCGCAGGTGCAGTATAAAGGGAAACCCCAGGGCAGCTAAAAATGGAGAGATTCTAGGAAAGAGAGCCAAGTAGGGAAGATTAAAGTAGTTATACTGTACCCACCCGCACACCCAGATAGAGATGAAACAGATGGGCTCAGGTTTCTACAGGGCAAAATATAAGTCTGAGAGCAGCAGGTTATTTGTGTGTGTATGTGTGTGTGTGAAAAAAACAATAAATTACAAAAAGGAACGCAAAACCAAGAGCTATTATGTTAGGGCAGTTTTTTGTTTGGTTTTCGTTTGTTTTTTGGCTGTGGCGTACAGCGGCTTGATGTTGGATCTTAGTTCTCAGACCAGGGATTAAACTCAGGCCTCAGAGGTGAAAGTGCAGAGTCCTAACCACTAGACCACCAGGGAAACTGCATTATGTTAGAGGAGTTTTAACAGAAGCTTTTAACCAAAATGGAGTTGCTTGACGGCAGAAAAATTAACTTTTGATCAGATTAGAGCTATTGTTTCTCATCGTGTCATCAAATGAAATGAGAGAGCAAGAAGTCATTAGAATATGCTTTTCCATAAAGGATTTCAATTTAATAAAGCCTAGCTTTTTAGAGAATAAAATAGGTAATCTAGAAAGGTGCTGACAAGCTTAATGAGGCTTTAATTGGGGAATAAGGATATCATAATTAAGGAAGCTGGCAGAATGAGAGCTGAAATGCTGGCTTGAAGGGTTAACTTGAAAAGTAATATATGCCACACGATAATCTTACTTACTAAGCTCTTTACTTTTTTATTTCTTTTTGACTCAGAAAATGTGGACAATGGACTGTTTTCCCCCTTGCTTTTCCACCTTCCTGTCATTGTCATCACCACTAGGACATGAAGATAGTTTTACTGTTCTCCCCTCTGAACCCTTCGTTCCAGCAGGAATGTCTGCATGAAAATCCAGGGAACTCCATCAGTTCAGTTTAGCAAATATTTATGAAATGTCTGCTATGTCAAGCTAGGTACCAGTGACTGCAGCTGTAAAGACAGGATGATAGAAAGGTGATTGAGTGAGGCAGGCAGATAAAGCATCAGGTCATTCCTACGAGCTGGATGATCAAGGTGGCTGACGGGGTCACCCTCTGCAGCGTGGGATTTATTATTAAAGGGGTCTAGTGCTTTGGATGGAGGTTTTCCACACCGGCTGCTTCCTCATATTTCTCATAGTGGTACCACCTGAGAAAATTAAAAAATGTGTTCCATAGTTTGTACCACCTAGATTCTGGGTTAGTTATCTGAGTGGGGCTCAGGCCCAGACCTGTTCAAAGGCTTCTCAGCTTAACAGTCATTGGTTTCACAATGGGCAGTTTGGTTTTGACCTCAACCACCCAAGCCCTCACTTTTCTCATCACTAGTTTGGGATAATGTTAGTGTTTGCCTGTGGTGAACAGTTGCTGGGCAGCTTGCTTTCCACTGGGAGTGGCCCTCCCCAAGGCAGATGGTGCCAGGGGGGGTCTTCCAGTCCCATTACCTGCCTATCTCTGGTGGAAAGGGATGACTGCAGGACTCAAGGCCCTTAGAGCTTTGGTCTGAGTGTTATGCACAGGACTCAGCAGGGCCATTCTTCCATGATGGAGAGAAGGAGAGGGAGCAGGCAGGGAGAGCAAGAGAGGAGGGAGGTGAACAAGAGAGAAAGGTCTGTTCCTTTTGACCTCTAAGGAGGCTCCTGGAGGTTTGGGGCTCCAAGCAGTCATTCTCCCCAGGTATACCATGGCTGAAAATGAAGTCAGAGTAAAATAGAGTTGAGAAACAAAAACAGTGACAGTATCCTGATAACATCATCTGGTCCCCTGGATTCAGCCATTTCTCAAGCTAGGATTATCTACCCTTGGACTTTATAGTTATGCCAGGCAGTTAATTCTCTCTAATGCTAAGCTATTTTGAATCAGTTTTATGTTATTTGTTCATTAAAAAATTGCCATGAAGCTTCTGTGAGGATAAAGTGAAATAATGTAGGGAAAACACAAATCCTGAGATACCATAAACACTCAGTAAATTCTGGGTGTCCCCCGCATCCCCATCACATGGTCCTTGGTGCCACCATTGCTCATTTTTCTCCACAAGCGGGCTGAAGAATGGGATGCAGTTACAATATTTTCTCCCTTCTGTACTGTTTATTAGAAAGAATTGAGAAAAATTTTAATGTGTGCTATAGTTTGTTTGCTGTTTCTGTTATCTTAGCCATTGTCCGCAGTTCTATGAAGGAAGGAGGATGCTGTAAGTTTAGGGCCTTTGAGTACACCCAGCCTTCAGAGTTTCATGCTGTAGCAGGCAGAGGAAGAGGCACTGCTTAAAAGCCATCTGTTCTTTATATTTTCACCATTCATCAAAAAATCGGCCTCAGTATCTTCTCTGTGGTTTACTTCCTGTTCCCCATGTGCTCACTGCCTGCTCCACCTTTGCACGTTTGCTCCAGTTTGACTCGAAGTCCTTCCTTGCCTTTTCTTTATCCATCTACGTCTAGTTGCCCTACAAGACCCAGATCAAGTCCCTTCTTCTCCATGGAGCTTTTTTTTGAACAGTCTCTCTGACATCACCCCGCATTCCTTAAACTTTTAATATCGTATTTAGGTTAGTTTTAAATGTGCAGTTGCTTTCTCTCCTCGGCAACATGGTAGCGTTCCCATCTTGTGGTGTAGTGGGTTAAGAATCCAACTGCAGCGGCTCCAGTCAATTCGGAGGTTCGAGTTCCATCCCTGATCCACCAAGGTGGGTTAAAGGAGCCGGTGTTGCTGTACCTGCCCATAGGTCATAGCTGCTGCTTGGATTCAATCCCTGGGCTGGGAACTTCGATATGCCATGGGTGAGGCCATAAAAAAATAAGTAAAAATAAAAAACAAGATGGTATTTTCATTGAAGGCAAGGGAAATCACTGTATTTTGCTGAATCCCTCTGCACATAACAGATTCCCTATGATTGCTTGTTCGAAGAGTTTCATTCAAATGAGGCATTTCTTTCAGGGGCATATGAGGAATTGCGTTGGTTGGTTGTAACGCTGCACAGTAGACCTAGCTCCAGAAAAATCACAGAGGTCTTTATGAGCCATAGCTCCAGCTTCAGGGAATTCTAGATACCAGTTCTTAACTGCCTTTGCAGTTTATAATCAAGTCATAGAATTTCTTTTTCTATTGTTTTATCTTCTACTTCTGCCACAATTTGCCTTGGAGATTGGTATGGAAATTTGAGCTCCATTGAGTTAAATGTGAAATCTTATTACTTATACCATAATCTGGTCCTATTCTAGAAGTCTGTGTCAATTCCAAAACGTTTTCTGGCCTTTTTCTTTTTTGCTGTGCCAACCAACCATGTACACAGTCTAGTGAGGTCACTCTTCTTGTGTGTGATGAGGTCAGGCTGCCTGCTGCTTTAGACTAATTTAGATGATGCCTATTTAGTAAATAAATAGACATATTTGGCTTCTCTCCCCAAATATAATTGTACCTGTTTTGCCACAGCCAGGATTGGAATGAATAAGGAGTTTCCTTCTTTCCAGTAAAGCCTTCTCTGTCCATCATTTCATACATGGGTAACAATCATGAAATCAGAAAAGGAGCTGTATCATTTTAATTTTCTAATTTTTTATTTTTTATTTTTGTCTTTTCTAGGGCCACACCTGCAGCACATGGAGGTTCCCAAGCTAGGGGTCTAATCAGAGCTATAGCCACCGGCCTACACCACAGCCACAGCAACGCGGGATCCAAGTCACGTCTGCAACCTACACCACAGCTCCCGGCAATGCTGGATCCTTAACCCACTGAGCAAGGCCAGGGATTGAACCCGCAACCTCATGGTTCCTAGTCGGGTTCGTTAACCACTGAGCCACGATGGAAACTCCTAATTTTCTATTTAAAATGAAACAGAAAACAAGCTTAAACATCACTCCTGTTATACACTGTTAGTTTTAAAAATTTTAATTTAAATGTAAAATTTTTTTTATTGGCATGTAGTTGATTCACAACATTGTTGGTTTCAGGTATACAGTGAAGTGAATCTCTTATACGTATATATTATTTACTCTCTTTTTCCATATAGGATTTACAAAACACTGAGTAGATCTTTCTGTGCTATACCGTAGAAGCTTGTTAGTTTTCCGTTTTACATATAGTAGTGTGTATCTGTTAATCCCATCCTCTCAATTTATCCCTCCCTGCTATGGTTTCCCCTTTGGTAACCCTAAATTTGATTTTGAAATCTGTGAGTTTATTTCTGTTTTATAAATAAGTTCATTTGTATCATTTTTATTAGATCCTACATATAAGTGATATTATATGATATTTGTCTTTGTCCGACTTCATGTAGTGTGATAATCTCTAGTTCTATCCATGTTGCTGCAAATGGCATTATTTTTTTATTTTTTATGGCTAAGTAATATTTCATTGTATATAGGTACCCTATCTTCTTTTTCCATTCCTCTATTGATGAACATTTAAGTTGCTTCCATGTCTTGGCTGTTGTACATAGTGCTGCAGTGAACATTGGGGTGCATGTATCTTTTCAAATTATGGTTTTCTCTGGTTATATGCCCAGAAATAGGATTGCTGGGTCATATCATAGTTCTATATTTAGTTTTAAAAAGCACTTCCGTATTGTTTCCCAAAGTGGTTCTACCAATTTACATTCCCACCAACAATATACGCTTATAATTTTGAAGTGCACCATTTGTACAAAAGGATCAAGAACAAAAATGTGTTTACACACAATGGTAGGCTGGAGGTGACTGGGGTTGGCTTGCACCCACTCAGGACAGCCAACTTCTCCTTCAGTGAAATTCATCATGGTGGGAGTTTTGACACCTCATAAATTGGCAAATGCTACAGATCCACACTCCCCACCCTCAAACTGCAGGTTGTTAAACATCTTCCAGGGCACCACTGAGATCCAGCCATAAGTGAGTGTTGACAGATCACAACTCTCTGGTGGTACCTCATAAGTGCTGGCGTGCTTCAAAGAATCTCTGCCAGGTACTTTGAGAACATGCAGATCATATAATGTTAAAGCAAATCTCTTCTCATCCAGTGATTACATCCAGAGGTACCCGGTCCAGCGTTGCTTGGATGCACACAGATCATCTCATTAGATGTGGTGTTCCATAAACCTATACTCTGGGCATGTCAGAATGATCTGCAAGGATTCCAGAATACTGCGGTCACAAAGTTGTGGAGTGGCCGAGTGCCCAACTTTATGCTGTGTGCGCATCTATGTGTCTCATAATTTCATTAACAACGGACTTCCTTGAGATTTCTTTTAACATGTGTAGTCCTCAAGAATGACTCCACATTCCTTCTGGTAACTTGATGAAAGCCACTTTGTCTGGTAACCAAGTTATTGTCATCGATAAGTCATGGTTTGGTTATTCAGGAAATTTTAACTTCACCTCTGTTCATGAATTTTTTTGTTTGTTTGATGGTATCCATTTGGGCCCTTGTCTTCCCAGGTGGCTGAGAGGCACAGGCTTGACCACCAGCTCCATTTTCAGGAGCTTTCTGCTTGTTCTTTTTTATTTTCACTCTTTTTTCCAAAGGTCAAGTCCCCTCACATCATGCCCTCTGCATGTTGTTCTTGACTGACTTTAGAAGTTTTTTCTCTTTCTGAAGATTTTTTTTTTGCGGGGGGGGGGCGCCTCACCCATGGCATGTGGATGTTCCCAGGCTAGGGATCAAATTGGAGCTGTAGCTGCCAGCCTGCTCCACAGCCACAGCAACGCGAGATCCGAGCCATGTCTGTGACCTACATACACCACAGCTCATGGCAATACCAGATCCCTTAACTCACTGAGCGAGGCCAGGGATCGAACTCGCAACCTCATCATTCCTAGTCAGAGTAGTTTCCGCTGTGCCATGATGGGAACTCCATGAAGATGTTTTCGAGAACCTTGATTTCTGGAACACACCATTTAACCCTTTTTATTTTAAATACTCTAATATTTAAGGATTTTCCTCTATGATTATCTTTCCGTAAAGACGAACCCATGAAAGCATAGCACATGCTCACCTTCCTCGAATTTAGACTTCAGGACCTGCTTCAGTGCTACTTATTAACGATTTGCCACATCCTCCGTCATCTACCACCTGTGATTCCCCAGTTAATATTTTTTTAAATTTAATTTTATTCTTTTAATTATTTCCCCAATACAATTTTTTTTTCTCCTGTACAGCATGGCGACCCAGTTACACATACATGTACACGTTCTATTTTCTCACATTATCATGCTCCATTATAAGTGACTAGACATAGTTCCCAGTGCTACACAGCAGGATCTCATTGCTAATCCATTCCAAAGGCAATAGTTCACGTCCATTAACTCCAAGCTCCCAGTCCAGCCCACTCTCTCCCCCTCCCCCTTGGCAACCACAAGTCTATTCTCCAAGTCCATGACTTTCTTTTCTGTGGCAGGGTTCATTTGTGCTGTATATTAGAGTCCAGATATGAGTGATATCATATGGCATTTGTCTTTGTCTTTCTGACTTACTTCACTCAGTATGAGAGTCTCTAGTTCCATCCATGTTGCTGCAAATGGTATCATTTTGTTCTTTTTTATGGCTGAGTAGTATTCCATTGTGTATATATACCACATCCTCCCATTTCTTTTAGGATCTGTCATAGGCAGTGTGCCTGCAGGAGTTCATTCATTCACTCAGTAAGTATTTAAAGGGGACACACCATATGCTGTGTGAGGATATACTTATACTCTAGCAAGGATAGACTGAAAATAAACACTTTTCAGAGAATTAATTGGGCTGGCAGGTGGACACAGCTAGGGGTCAGGGTACTGGTTAGAGGGGAGCAGCCTGGCAGGGTCAGGAGATTAACTACAAAATGAAAGTTTGAGAATATGCATTTCTCCTTGTCAGAGAAGGAAGAAGCAGCTATGGAAAGGGGCAAAGCTAGAATGAAATGGATCATATTGTACTGAATTAGAGTTGAAGGCATTGAACTTATGGATATACATATCCATAAGTGTAGCGAGTTACACTTATCATGGCTCAGTGGTTAACAAACCCAACTAGTATCCATGAGGACGTGGGTTCAATCCCTAGCCTCGGTCAGTGGGTTAAGGATCTGGCATTGCCGTGAGCTGTGGTGTAGGTCACAGATGTGGCTCAGATCCTGCATTGCTGTGGCTGGGGGGGAAGGCTGGCAGCTACAATTCTGATTAGAGCCCTAGCCTGGGAACCTCCATGTGCCGTGGGTGTGGCCCTAAAAAGTCTAAATAAATAAAATAAAATAAAATAAAATAAAATAAAATAAAATAAAATAAGTGTAAATGTGAGTGTGTTTATATACATGTGTGCATATATGCATGTACATATATATATATAGATATATGTTTGTGTATGTGCATATATGTATGTCTGCATGCGCATAATTTTCTCATCTGTCCACTGAAAGGGTCTAGGGACAGCAGCAGCTCCCTAGTACTAAGCACATCTAGTTTCCAGATCTTGGTTTCTAAACCCACTCTCTGCTTAAAGAAATGGTGGATTCTAGGTCTGGGGCAATATATAAGATGAGTCTAGGATGCCTTGTTGTGTTACAAAGAAAAATAATGCTCAAAGAATCATGGAGGTATGGCAATGATGCAGAAACCAGCTTGAAGACCCACAGGCCAAATCTAGAACAAGTTAAACAGTGAAATAAACTGTGGTACTTTGAAAGGGCCATTCTGACCTCCTAAATGAAACAGGACCTCATGAATTCACACTGATGTTCTCCAGTGTACATCCTATCCTTCTTTTCCCTAGGCTACCAGGTGGTCCCTGGTAAGGGACACAGAGCTTTCATCATCTGGCCCCTGGCGACCTCTCCTACCTCATCTGACTTTGCTTATAAAGGCTGCAAAGCCAATCACATCTGGGTTGTCAGGGGGAGCAGCAGGCTGACTCTGGCCATGCTGTGGAAGATCTGATTGTGTCACCTCTGGCTCTTACAGATCCCTGCTCAAGGCTGTGGGAAGTTGTCCTGAGTTCCAAAGCTGGGAAGTGACTCAAACATAGCTGTTAGGGTTAACAGGGCAGCAGTTGGCAAGATGGTTTGGAGGAGAAACTGGAGGCAGGAGGACCAGCCTGTGGTAGCAAATGGGTATGAAATAACACAGGACTGGATAAAGGGGAAGGCAGACCTCTGGAAGGAAGAGATTTGTAAGGGTAACATACACAATGCATGACAGGGCTATAGGTTAAGAAATACAGTATTAAGAATTTCTCTTTGGATCTGAGCCCTATGTATATCTGTAAACCATAAATACATCTCTTATTTTAATGTATACAGTACTTTACTAAGTAGTAAACATTTTTGTTTTATCTTCATGTAGACATTGCTTTCCTGCTTTTTCTTTTTCCTTTTTTGGCTGCCCAGCAGCATAGAGTTCCCAGGCCAGGGATCAGATCTGAACTGCAGTTGCGACCTAAGCCACAGTGTGGCAACGCGGGATCCTTAACCCAATGTGCCAGGCTGGGGATCAAACATGTCTCCCAGCCCTCCCAAGACACTGGCAATCCTGTGTTGCCACAGCGGGAACTCCTGTTTTCCTACTTTTAGTAGTGGAAGTGAGGCTAAGAGATGTGACTCGCTACAGTCACAGACTAGGAATAACAGAGCAAGGTCCTGAACCAAGATCTCTAACTTCGATTTCAGGGGATTGTTATGCTACCAAGAGAGATCTTGGAATACATTCCATCTGGAAGGATTTATGGTGGAGCCCAGTTACCAGACAGCCTACCTCCTAGAGATGGAGCTGCTAGGCCACAATACAGATATTCGCCACCAGAGGGTGCTCTTCCCCAAGAGAAAATTGGCAGTTCTTCCCACAGTTTAAGATCTCTTGCTGATGTTTCTTTTCTGCGGTTCTTTCTTTAGACACTGCAGCATGACGAACCTGACAGTGGTAGCCCAAGAGCTGCAAAGTGTGGAGCAATGATCTGTAGACTTCCACAGCTTGTATCAGAGAAACGAGATTGGTAGGAAGATGCTTAAATCTCTTTGAAATAAATCCAGGTTATGCCTGTGTGGAAGGGAGGAGTAGACCATTCAGACATAAAGCTGTATGGTGATTGAAGATAGAAAGAGTACTTACTGCTTTCTAATGAAGGATTTATTTCCACAGTTGCTAGGGTTCCCCCCGGGGGATGATTCTTAGTCGATTCCTCAGTGCTTATCATAAGTACTTTGAAAGGGCCATGTTGAAAAATTTTGATTTCGAATCACTAGGACAACTTCTTTGCAGTTAAGAAGCAGTGGTCTCAGCCTCCCCTTTCTCCTCTGTGCCCAGGTTCCTTCTTGGTCACTCTCTTTCTCGCTCAATCTGACCCTTCCTTTCTCTTTCTGGCTTCCCTCACTCATCAGAGTTACTCCCTAAGGAACAGAATCTCATTCACCATAAAGTTAAAGGAACTGATGCTAACTTAAAATGTTACTTTCCTGGGAATACACGTGTATTAACAGAAATCAAGTTTCTTTGAGTGTTCTCATTGTGGCTCAGTGGTAACGAACCCAATTAGTACTCATGAGGATGCAGGTTCGATCCCTGGCCCTGCTCAGTGGGTTAAGGATCCGACGTTTCCATAAGCTGTGGTGGGGTCGGTTGCAGATGAGGATCGGTTCTAGCATTGCTATGGCTGTGGTGTAGGCTGGCAGCTGCAGCTCCAATTCAACTCCTAGCCCAGGAACTCCCATATGCTGCACGTTCAGCCCTAAAAGGCAATAAATAATATAAAAATAAATAAATAAATAAATATAATAATAAATTTAATAATAATATAAAAATAAATAAATAAATAAAAATAAAGAAATTGGGGTTCTTAATCCAGGGAATTGAAAATTGAATGTTTTTGTTTGTTTGTTTTAATGACCACACATGTGGCATATGGAAGTTCTGAGGAGGCCAGGGATTGAATCCAAGCTGAAGCTGTGACCCATGCCACAGGTGTGACAACGCTGGATCCTTTAACCCACTCTGCTGGGCTGGGGATCGAACTTATGCTTCTGCAGTGACCAGAGCTCCTGCAGTCAGATTCTTAATGCATTGTAAGGTTTAAACGTACATGGAATAGCAGCCAGTGGACCTGGTGGGGAAGGTTTGTTTTTTTTTTTTTTTTTTTTTTTTTTTTTTTTTTTTTCTGTGTGTGTGGTAGGGGTGGGCATTAGTTTCTCCCTGGAGTTTTAGAAAGTAATTTTTTTTCATGAGCAGTCCTGGTAGTGGACTCGTACCTTTTAGTTATCCTGGGAATCTCCTAGTAGTGTCATTTGCTGTCTATTTAGGAGGAAAGTAAAAATTGTGTAATAATCTGGTCAGATAATTTGAAAGTATCTCCTTTTCTCTCTATTTTTGCCTCTGCTTTTCAGTAGCTATCCTCTCTCAGCCCCGAGGAGGGTAGCAGGAGTAATCCAGGGCCTTAATAGCTGAGATGCTCCTCTGCCTCCATTTGCTGCTCCTTTTCTAGGCCTTGCCTCTGGGTTTGGTTGGAACAAAAGTGGACTCCATCCAGTCAAAGCTCACTTTCTTGATGCCCTGTCAAGACTCAGTCCAGGTGGGCAGGTGGGGGTGGGGAACACCAGATTCATTGCATATGTCTTTTTCAGTGGTTTTTCTTGAAATTCTTCTAGCTTTACCCTTGGGGGGAACTTGACCTAACATAAAGACATTTAAGTTCATACCCATAGGAGAACAAGAGATTATTGTCTGTAAGAACCTAAAGGCCTATGACAGTTTCTCAAGAGGACAGTAGGTCTTATTCCTGCTTGGTGAGAGTTGAGAGGCATAAGTTAGCCTGTTTTCTTCATTGAGTCCTTCTATCTTTTTCTTGTAGCAGGTGTTTTCCTTATGAGCTTAGGGACACTGTGTCAATATCATGGAATGAGCCAGTTATGCAACCAAGGGTTGCACTGGGTTTTGGGCAAGTTCTAGTTGTTGGTCTAGCTCTGATGATTTGGGCTGGGAGTGGGGTAAGGCACATATTGAAGAGACTTGACCAGGTTCTATCCTTTTCAGTTAGTCCTGTCCTGTATCTTTCCAGGAGTGGTTTCAATTGCAAAACCCAATGAAGATGTGATGTATGGGGCTACTAAGCTGGGCACACCTATCAGATGGTTTTATCCATAGCTTATCATTTCACCTGAGAAGTTTCACCTCTTTAATACTCTGAGTTTTCCCAGGCTTCAAGAGCTGTATACTAAAATGCAGAAATTCCAAGGAAAACTCATAACTTAATAGATATTTCCTTAGTTCTTAAATTATAGTTCAGCAGGTTTTCAGTCATGCAAGATTTTGCCTTAGAGGATTTTTAGATATTGCTCACTTTACTGATGTTAGAGAAAAGAGAATCAGCTAAGGTCACCTATCCTGAAAACAAAACACAACAAGGGCTACAATTCAATTCTTTCCATTTCTAGACTGGTACCTTTTTTCCCCTCTGTTATTCTGTGAATGAGACTATGCTGGGGTGAAGGTGAGAGGGAGAAAAGGATGCCAGGAGGGAGGAAACGAGCACTTGTGAAAGAGCTGGTTAGTTGCCCAACATTCATTCAAAAAGCGTGTACTGGACACTACCATTGTAGGTGTTGTAGTAGGTTTGGCAGACTTTAAAGCCAAAGAAGGCATAACCACTCTTTTCTTCAGCTAGGCAAACAAATGGACAATTGTCATGAGCATGATGGTAGAAATGGAGCCATGGGTGGGCTTTGGAAGGATGGAAGAATCTATTGTCAAGATTCTTTTGGCTGCCAGTGGCAGAAAACTTAGCTCAAAACAGCTTGGATAAAAAGAGAGAATTTACTGATTAACATAACTAGGACGTCCAGGAGCTATTTATGGTTTCAAACACAGCTATATTCCGGGTCTCAAAAACTCCTACTAGGACAGTTGTCTCTTAGCTCTTCTTTTTTTGTGTGTGTTTACATCATTCTCAGGCAAATTCTCAGCACATGGTGCCAAGGATGGATTAGGCAGCTGTGGTCTTGCTTGTTATCTGCTTAGCAATCCTAATGGAAAGAGGGTGTTTTTCTGTCCAACTGATATCATTGAGTTGACTTAGATCACATGCCTATCCTAAAGCAACCAGGGAAAATAGAATACTCTTATTGACCAGGTCTGGACCAAATGCTTATTCTGGAGCTGAAAAAATAGGATCGGCCCCACACAAACAACATGGATTGATTGCAGAGGAGAATTTTTTGTGGACATGGAAAAAACAACAGACACTAACACCAGCTGGAGAAGAGGTAGAGAGGGGAACTAGGAGGTTGTTCTGTTTCGAAACACAACTGGGTATACTACTACTCAATTCTGCCACTGACCACTTGGTGCTAGTTACAAATTAAATGGTCAGTCCCTACAAGAGTGCCTTTATTTCACATGCTAACTAATTTTGAGGGGCCCCAGGTCACCTGTTCTTCTGACTGATTGGCTATACATTCAAGGGTTTCTGTGATCCCCAGATAATTTGCTAGAACAACTCACAGAACTTCCGAAAGTGCTATACTAATGATTATAGTTTTATTATAAAAGACACCCATAGGATGAGTTCTGGGAGGGAGCACAGAGCCTCCACACCCTGTCTTGGGGGAGTCAGGGTATACCATCCCCCCAGCCCATCAGTGTGTTCACCCACCAAGGAGCCCCGTAAGCTTGGTACCCAGAGTTTTTATTGGGGTTTTGATACACAGGCACAACTTACTAAGTCACTGGCCATGTGACTGAACTCAGTCTGTAGTCCAGCTTCATTCCCTGAAGGTCTGGTGACTGAAAGTCCCAGCCTTCTTCTGGTGACCTGTCTCCCATCTAGGGACCTACCAAGAGTCACATCATTAGCCCAACAAAGATACTTCTACCACTCAGGAAATTCCAAGAGTTTTTTAAGCTCTATGCCAGAGAACAGACGTCAGACAAATTCTTCACCTACAGAGGTGAAGGAAGTTTTCCTAGGAGGTGATATTTGAGATGAGGCTTTACATTAGCAAAGAACACATCTGCGTGAAATTACCAAGGAATAAAAAATGAAGTATAGTTTTAAGGGACTTCAGGTACAATGTGTGAGGCAATATAGGGCCCTAAAGACAGATGGTGTCCATGTCTGGGAGTGTTTCATCAGTCTTCTTCCACTGGGTGCAAACTGTGGAGAGCAACTGAAGGACTTGAATTTTAGTATTATGTCTCTAGCATAGATGTGGAGGGTGGAGGGAAAGTGAGCAATATGGGATGAGGGGAATACAATCAATCAGGCAAGAATATCAGCTCCCAGAGGTATCTACTTCACTATTTTGCCAAAGACAGGCCCTCTGTGTATTAATACACCTCTGCATTAGTGTCTTAAGCTTGCCATAAAAAAATGCCACAGACTGGGAGGCTTAATTCAACAGAAATTTATTCTCTCACAGTTTGGAGGTCAAAATTCCAAAACCGAGGTGTCGGAAAGGTTCTGTCTGAGGGAGAGTCTGTTCCATGCCTTTCTCCTAGCTTCTGGTGGTTGCCAGTAATTCTTGGCATTCCTTGGCTTGCAGATGTCTCCCTCTGATCTCTGTTTTTGTCATCACATGTTGTTCTTGTGTGTCTCTGTGTCCAAATTTCCTCTTCTTATAAGGACACCAGCCATTAGATTAGGGCCCATTCTAATTCCGTAAGACCTCAACGTGATTATGTCCAAAAAGAACTTATTTCCAGATAAGGTCACATTCACAGGTACCATGAGTTTGAACATCAACATATCTTTTTTTGGGGGGCGGGGGCACAGTTTAACCCATCACATGACCCAAGCTTTCCTGGCCACAGAAAGGATAGTGATGGATAATATGTTTAGCCTGTAGTTTCATAGCTGTCATCTCAGCCTCATTCACACACAGCACATAAACTTTGACACTGCTTTGGGTAGAGTATTTTTTTTTTCTTTATTGACTGAACTGAGTCAAGGTTGGTGGATAGTACTGCCTTTGCTACTATTCTGGAGGAGAAGATTCTGCTCCTATCTTCTCCCAACTATGTTTTAAATTGGACAGGGGAGGCTTTGAGTGCACCCCTCCCCTGCATCAACCTTTGATTCTTGTAGCACTCCTTTTTTTTTTTTTAAGGTAAAATGAATAATGGATGATCCTAAGCTCAGTGACTGCTATTCCCTCACTCAGAGAGGGATAATGATATGAAATAACATGGGATGATTTAACTGTCTCTTCACCTTACCCTGTCTCACCCCCTTCTTGGCCAGTACATTGAATGGAACTCCTCAATCATTTATCTTCTTTGCTGTATTTAAGTTGTAATCCCTCAAAATCAAAATACTTTACTGATCATGTCTCATTCATCCTAAACGTGCAGCTGTGTGTTGAGAGTTTTAATACTGGTTGTTCAAGACTTGTGGTTGCCAAGAAGGAGGAGGAAGGGAGTGAGATGGAGTTTGGGCTTGGTAAATGCAAACTATTACATTTAGAATGGATAAGAATGAAGTCCTACCATACAGCACAGGGAACAATAGCCAGTTTCTTGGGATAGAACATGATGGAAGATAGTATGAGAAAAAGGATGTGTATATATGTATGACTGGATCATTTTGCTGTACAGCAGAAATTGGCACAGCATTGTAAATCAACTATACTTGAATTAAAAAATAAAAAAGGAAAAGTAAATATGAAAGATGTACTGTAAAAAAAAAATTGGTTGTTTAATATTGGTTGAACCATGTTCTTTCAGTGTATAAGCTACATCCTGGGAATCACCAGATGCCTTCACGGAGTCAGTTTGTTGAATGGTACTCCATTTCTTCACAGAGACCAGGTGAACCACAGGGAGAAACTAAAGTTGTTTTTTAAATTTTTTTATTATAGTTGATTTACAATTATCTGTCAATTTCTATTGTACAGCAAAGTGACCCATCCATATATACATATATATACACACACACACACATATACATTCGTTTTCTTACATTATCCTCCATCATATTCAATCACAAGTGGCTAGATATAGTTCCCTGTGCTATACAGTAGTATCTCATTGCTTATCCACTCCAGATTCAATAGTTTGCCTCTACTAATCCTAAACTCCCAGTCCATCTCATTCCCTCCCCCTCCCCCTTGGCAGGTCTGTTCTCCATGTCCATGAGTTTGTCTGTTTGTTTTTCTTTCCATAGATAGGTTTATTCGTACCATATATTAGGTTCTAGATATAAGTGATATATGGTATTTATCTTTCTCACTTCACTTAGTATGAGGGTCTCTAGTTCCATCCATATTGCTTCAAATGGCATTATTTTTTATGGCTGAGTAGTATTCCATTGTGTATATATACCACATCCTTTAAAAATTTTTATTATGATTGAAATATTCTGTCAATTTCTGCTATACAGCAAAGCAACCTAGTCATACATATACATACATTCTTTTTCTCACATTATCCCACATCGTGTTTCATCACATGTGATTAGATATATAGTTCCCTGTGCTATACAGCAGGATCCCTTGCCCATCCACTCCAAATGCAAGTTTTCACCCACTAACCTCGGTCTCCAAATTCATCCCATTTCCTCCCCCTCCCACCTGGCAAACACAAGTCTGTCCTACATGTCCATGATGTTTTCTGTTTTGTAGGTAGATCATTTGTGCCATGTTTAAGACTCCAAATGTAAGTGATTTCATATGGTTCCTGTCTTTTTCTGACTTACTTCACTCAGTATGAGAGTCTCTAGTTCCATCCATATTGCTGGAAATGACATTATCTTGGTTTTTTTTAATGCCTGAGAAGTATTCCATTGTATATATGTACCACATATTCCTATTCCATTCATCTGTTGATGGGCATTTAGACTGTATCCATGTATTGGCTATTGTGGATAGTGCTGCTTTGAACATAGGGGTACATGTGTCTTTTTCAATGAAAGTTTTGTCTGGATATATGCCCAGGAATGGGATTTCTGGGTTATATGGTAGTTCCATATTTAGTTTTCTGAGGTACCTCCATACTGTTTTCCATAGTGGTTGTACCAATTTACATTCCCACCATCAGTGTAGGAGGGTTCCCTTTTCTCTACACCTTCTCCAACATTTGTTATTTGTAGACTTACTAATCATGTCCATTCTGCCTGGTGTGGAGTGGTACCTCATTGTAGTTTTGATTTGCATTTCTCTAATAATTAGTGATTTTGAGCATTTTTTCGTGTGCCTGTTAGCCATGCATGTGTCTTCTTTGGAGAAATGTCTATTCAGGTTTTCTGCCCATTTTTTAATTGAGTTGTTTTTGAGACTAAGCTTTTGAGATCATGGACCTCGAAGTGTTTCACTAAGGGAACCCAATTTCATGCCTTTCTGGAGCCAGTGCTTTAGGATATAACATGGCTTGCATCTCTGTATTCATTTTTATTTTTTAAAATTTAATTTAATTTAATTTTTGGCTACATCTAAAACATGTAAAATTTCCTGAGCCAGGGATCAAACCCATGCTATAGCAGCGACCTGAGCTACAGCAGTGAAAACATCAGGTCCCCAACCCACTCAGTGGACTTTTTAAAGATTTCATGCCACAAAGGAACTTTTTAAAGATTTCATGCATTTTTTCCCTCCTATTAAATATAGGTTAATGTGAATTAAGGCAAAGAAGTTAACATTTTAAATTTATTTTTAGAGTTGGGAGATTTGAATTCTATGTAGATAAAGGGAATTTCCCAGACTAACTTCAAAGAATAGCTAATTTATCTTGATTTGCCCTGAATTTTCCTGGCTATAAAACTCAAAGTCTTAGACCTAAACTTAAATCCCTCCAGTCATCCTACCCCTTAAACAAGATTGCAAATTCCTCAGTAGCAGAGATTTGTTTTACCTGTCTTCCATGTCCATCATGTTTTCCCTTATTCTCTCATCACAATATCCAGTATACATTTCAGCAAGTATCTGCAGTCCAAAAGAGTGTCACCTAGGAAGCCAAAGCTAAAACTAGCAAAGGAAGATCACCTAATTTCTAGTATTTGATTTTATTCCGTTAACATCCTGAATGCTGGAGGGACTGAGAAGTTCAGGAGAGGAAGAGTAATGATGACAGAGGATTCAAACTCAGAATGCTATTTATGGTCTAGGAAGAATCTTTTCTCTAAGGGTCAGGCAGCTCCAAATTTCCAGAGGAAGCCCCTGGGAAGGAAGTTTTCCAGGAGAAATCACTATGTTGTAAGTTTCCTCAGTGAGATCAAAGCAAGTGTCCATCCGGGGATGTCCTCTTCCATCTCCCTTCACCCCTGGAGCTCATCCCTATGATGAAATTTACGGACTGTGATCAACCAAATACTTGTCACAGTTTCATAGCTAAAGTATATTCACATGCTTGTCGTTATAGCAACCATCAATAATATTAATAAAACCCTGTCTAGTTGAACCAGATGAATGGGACATGTAAACACAGACAAGAATAGCCATATCAGATGTCAACACAGAACAACAGAAGCATAACCAGTCTGCATGCTGGTTATCATTTTCCATCCCACCCCAGCAGCTATATCTGTCTTTCTTGTACCGGAAACACCCATTGACTTCTGTGTGTGGGCTATTTAAATGGGTACACAGCAGAAAGGATTCTTCTTTGATCTCCAAGACAAAGAGAAATCATTTATCATGAGTTTGGTATTGTATGAAACTAGGGGTTCCCTGAATGATTTAGCGCATTGTTCACTAATTATGGTCATCATAAAACACATTGTCTACAAAGCTTGTTCTTATTAAGTAGTCACATTGCACATGCAAGTTACTTAAATAGGGGTTGGTTTTAGCTGGAGGGTCAGTAAACAATAGCCTGGTGATCAGGACATTTACTTAAATTCTTGTTTTGTAAAATAGTATACTCAAACCTTATAGGCTATTGTGATACTCTAATGGAGATAATATAAGCAAAGCTTGTAGCATGTGGCTTGTAGCACTTAGGACAGCATATGAGTGCTTAGCAAATGAAATATCGTAGGAGGCTATCTATAGTGGTCATGGACTTTGAAGTTGGTTCAAATTCCAGCTTTTTCATTTTCCAGCTATGCATCTTTGGGCAACTTTTGTAAATCTCTCTCCTCCTTAGATGAGTTTCTTCATCTACTGAATGGAGAACTTAAAAGTACCCACATTAGGGGTTGTTATGAGAATGAATTGGTATTGTGTACCAAAGGTGTTTACTTCATTGTTTAAGACTTGGCCAGGACTCAATAAATAGTAGCTGTTGCTGTTATTATTAGTAATGGTGGTATTTTTACTGTGAGTTGCCCAGTAATGTGATCGAACAGAGTTTCAACAAAGACTTGGAGAAAAAAATTGGGTAGTGGTAGAGGGATAGTGTGGAATTATGCAGCTAATGATTATAGCTTTTCTCTGTACCAGTTTACCTTGGTGAGAGATTGGAAACACTACTCTGAACTTAATGTCTTCAATTTTTAAATTTCACTTTCAAAATCCTAGGTATAAATTAGTGCTGTAGCTCATCAGATTATATTCTCTATTGTTAGACTCAAAGCCCATTTTTGATCTATTTCTAGGTTTTCTTCTCCCACCTCTTTGTACTGTCCATTGTCACCATTGCTAGTTCCCTTCTAATTCTCATACTCTGTGGGACCACATTTGGGTAATATATACTCTTTTATCACTCAGGAAACTTAACACTATCAGGGATAGAAATGAGAAGCTCTTTTACGGACATTATCCAACCATGATGTTCCTGGTCTCAGAGAGATCTGTAGCCCTTAATAATCTTACTTCCAACGACTTTTTTTTTTTTAAATTGTTGTTGTTCGGTCATAACAATACACCTATTTTTAAGAGGACTCATTGGCCTGACATTTTAGAGATTTTCTTTCCATCAAAGAGGAGCATTTATTTGCTAGTATGACACCTGCTTTCCTCCTTTTTTTATTGTGTCAACAAATGGATTCAATCGATTGATTGTTTTCTCAGCATTCTGCTCAACAACTAGCTTAATGGATTGAAAAAAAAAAAACCTAGCAAACGAAGTAATTCTAGTAACATAACTTCCTGGTTGTCTTAGAGTCACACTAGGCACAGCCCTAGACCTTGTGCTTGAGGTAATAGGGACATTGGGCCTGTAGCTAATCTTTTGTTGCCCTCGATATTCTTTGTTTACTTCAAGTATTTCATCTTCCCCAATAGATGTGGATTTCCTTTTCAGAGAAAAGTTTTCCTAGCTTCCTTCTCTTTCTCTAAGAACTGATGCCTACTCACAGGACTGAGACCCTGTGGCTATCATTCTACCAAACAGCTTTGTTTTCTCCATGGCCATAGCTGTTTGTACCAGTGGTAGACACTCTAGCCAGTCTGAGCCAATCGGAATCTTTTTCTTGGGAATTTGGAAATCTGATACTGGGATACTTATTAGTTGGTTATGCCAGAGTATGAGGGACAGGGCTGCAGAGCTGGGCCAATATATTCATTATTTATTGCTGCATAAACAAATCACCTAAAAGTTAATAGTTTTAAACAAGAAACATTATTGTCTCATAGTATCTATGGGTCAGAAATCTAGGAATGGCTTAATTATGTACTTCTACCTTATTATCTCTCACAAGGCTGTGATCCAAGTTTTACATACTTTAATTGATCAGGGCTGTGGTCTTACCTGAAGGGCTGGCTGAGGTAGGATCTATTTCCATTCTTACGCAGTTGTTGGTAGGATTCGGTTCCTCATGGGCTGTTGGATGGGAGGTCCCAGTTCCTTGCTGGTTGTTAGTCAGGATCTTCCCCTGAGTTCCTTGCTTTATGGGGCTCTCCATAGGGATGCTGGCTTCCGTCAGAGAACAAGAGAGTAACAGAGAAAGAAGGCATGAAATGGAAGCTCTTTGTAACCTAATCATGGAAGTGATACTTCATAACTTTGCCATATTCTATCCCTTAGGAGGAAGTGACTAGGTCCGTTCTACACTCAAGGGTAGGTGATTACACTAGAATGTAGCTCTCAGGAGGCAGATATTGCAGGTCATCTTAGAGACTGCCTACCACAATCTACCCCATGACCCCCAATGATTCTTGTTTTTCCTACCTGCAAAATACATTTACCCCCTACCCATAAGTATAGCATTGTATCATCAATTCAAAGTATAAAACCTCATTATCTAAATCAGCTCCAGGTTTGGATAAGGAACCTTAAGAATAGTTCCTTAGGTACAGCCCCTTGAGAATGATTCCTTTCAATCTGTAGACATGTAAGGCTAAAGAGATAAATGACCTTCCCTCAGTACACATAATACAGAGTTATGGGAAAGACATAGGTTAACTGGTCCATTCCTGTTCTAAAAGGCATGGGGGGATGGAAGCCACAAAGGTATCACTAGTTTATAGCAGTACTGAAATGTGAATAAGCAAGTGTTAGAAATTCCTTGGCTATGCCTCAAGGCCTAAGAATAATACTCCATGTCTCTTGGCACTACTCTCTGTATCTTAGATGTAACCTGTGAGTAATCCTTCTTTTTATATACAAGGTAACATGTCTCAACTGAGTAGTTTTCTCAGCCTGCTTCCTGCCTGTTAAATTTTGGGAGTAAAACTGCCTCTTTTCATTTTGTATTGCCTCTGTCCCTTTTAGTCTAAGATGGTAATATTTCTGTTGATATAATTCTCTCAGAAATACTATGGACTTCCTATGAATGTCATTAGAGTTAGAACTGCTGTTAGATAAAGTCCATACTCATTAAATGTCTTTGAGAAAAGCCTTTCTTCACATTAAGTCTCTGCTGAAATGAACGAGGGACAATGCATGGAAGCTTCTTAGAAGACTTTTTATTTGAGAGATTCTTTAATGCCTGCAAAGGGACTTTTGTATGACTGAATAACACTATTACACATTACTTACTTTTTTTTTTCCCTGAGGTTTAAGCAAAAAGTTTTACAGTTATGCCTGCAGTGCTCTTTATTTGCTCCTTGCCTCAAACCATTTTTTTTTTTAAATGGCTGAACCCACAGTGTATGGAAGTTTCTGTGCCAGGGATTGAATCCAAGCTGGAGCTTTGGCAATGCCAGATCCTTTATCCCACCATACCAGGCTGGGGAACAAACCTGCACCTCTGCAGTGACCCAGGCCACTGCAGTTGGATTCTTAACCCACTGCACCCCACTGAGTGGGAACTCCAGACCCATTTTTTAATTTTAGAAAAAATAAAAAATCATTAAAAAAAGAATTGTTTGCCATCTGAAGTGGCTATGAATTTAAAAAACCATGAATTTCTGGTCTCTTTTTATTTAACAGTTTTTCTGTCTCTTTCCTCTCACATTTGTAAGAAGAAACCAGGTGGCACCTTCAGCATCATATTTGGAAATCTACTTAACCAGATTATACAATTTATTAGGAACATTTTCTGCTTTCCACATAACTACAGATGACAGAGTTGCTAAGCTTTCTGCCCTCACATAATAAAGTTCCCCATTTTTCCAGTTTTCGATAACATGCCCCTAAATTTTTCTTTGAGCCCTCGCAGCGGCATCCCCTCTGTTCACATTTCTACTAAAATATGCTCAAGGCAATTTAGACTTTCTTTAAACACTCTCCTTAAAGCTCTTTGGGATTCTATCCACCTTCTGGTTCTAAAACCACTCCCATATTATTAGATATTTGTTACAGTAGCAAAATCTGTATTACTTATTTTGTGTAAACATTTCCCCCCAAATTTAATGGCTTTTAACAGTAAACATGTATTATCTTGTTTTGGGGTCGGGAACCTCCATGTGAGTTGTCTAGATGCCTCTGCCTTAAGATCTCTTGAGGTTTCCGTCAGAGTTTTGGCTGGGGCTGCAATCTAACCTGAAAGTTCACCTGAGGTAGAATCCATTTCCAGCCACTGTCACTCATGTTGTTGTTGAAAGGATTCAGTTCCTCATGAGCTGTTGGACAGAGGGTCTTATTTTTTTATTGGCTGTTACCTGGAGGCCTCCCTCAGTCCCTTCAATGTGGATCTCTTCCTGGATCAGATCATTAAAATAGTGGCTAGTGTCAATCAGCCTAAACAAAGAGTGAAAGTGTGCAGGATAGATCTCTTTAACCTAATCTCGGAAGTGACATGCAATTATTTTTGTTGTATTCTGTATTAGAAGTGAGTAACAGCGTCCAGTCCATATCAAGCGTGAGGGATTACACAAGGGTTAAATATGAAGATGTGAGAGCCCTGAGGGTCATTTTGGAGGCTTCCTTCCACAGGCAAACATCTTATGCTATACGCAGGGAAGGAGAAGAAACAAAACATGCAAGAAAGGTAGAGATAAAGACTACGTTCTGTCTTGATTCTAAAATCTTTCCAGTTCCTAGTTATAGCCCTCATGAGGACCAACTGTATTGCTTTTCTTGGCTTCCATGATATACTTCTATAATCTATGCAATAAATTCTCATTTTTTCCCCTTAATATAGGTTTTTTTTTTTTTTTTTTTTTTTTTTTTTTTTGGCTATGCCCACATCATGCAAAAGTTCCTGGGCAAGGGATCAAACCTGCACCACAGCGATGACAATGCCGGATCCCAACCGCTGCATCACCAGGGAACGCCACACTTAGGATAGCTTGAGTGACTTCTGTTACTAGGCACTGAGAAGCTCTGCCTAAGGCAGGGTTGTACTTCATCAGCGCAGGTCCACATTAGAGTTTCAAACCACACTTGCTGTGCTAATTAAACAAAATGTTGATCTTTTTTAGAATGTTCCTTGCGGGACTCTGATGCCATTTTAAACATAAACCATCACCAGCAAGAATATCTCCTATTTCAGTGTTGCATGTCAACCATAACTTTTAAGGGGTAGGATTTCACACAGACCAAGGGGTTAGACCAGGGCTTGGTGGTGCAAGTTGTTTATCATAGCTGTTTTTATTCAGTTTTACAGTATCTCTGTGAGGAAGAGACTCTGCCATAGGCTCCTGCATTCCATGCATAGACAATAGTGCTGAGGGGAGATGCTAAGATGATAATAAATGGGAAAGGGGAATTGAAAGTTGCCCACAATGCATTCCTTGCCCCAAATAGTCTGAGGCAGGGGCCTTTATCGTAAGTCTTAGCTTGGTCCAATATATTTTAGAGTTTCATTCTTTCAGCTTTTTACCACTAACCCTTTGCAAAAGGCTTGGCTCTGTGGTAATGTGGACTGACTATGAAGCATTTAAAATCTCATGTTTTGGCAAAATGTGGACATTCCTTTGAGGACGACTGTGGCTCATCGTTAGAGATAATCCTTTTAGGAATTCCATGTCTGGCAAACGTGGCCTTCAATTTGTGGACTCTTGTGGTAAATTGGTATTGTTCAGGCTTTCCAATCCTGAGATTTTTATTGTGCTTATCCTCTCTAATGATATATTCTCTGTTACTTTTTTTCCAGATAAACATATTGGTGCCAATGTTCTGCTGTGGTCTGATTGTTGAGGTTTGGGATATCATTAATTTTATATATATTATATATGCATTATACATCTTTCTAGTGAGATTGGACATTTAGTGATGAGTCAGCTTATTTACTAATGAAACTACTGAACTGAAACAGTAGGCCATTGATGGCATTTCATATATATGCTTACTGGGACCATGCACAGTTTGAAAACTTCAGGAGACCATAGTGGTTGTCCAGTTCATAGCCCTCAGTTCAAAGTCAGCCTTAACTAATCCAGGGCTTGAAACCCAGGGTTCCTGACTCTTTCCTTTTACTAGGCTATTTTTAACTTGATCGAGTCTCCTATTGTTGAACAACTTGATACAGCCAAGAGAAATGGAGCTTAACTTTTCTATGAACATTTCATGTCATTATCTCATTTCTACTATTATTCTACTTTTAGAAAATTTCCAAGGATAGTAAACTCATATTTACCTAGAAGCCAAATGTAACTTAATGTTCCTAAATTTTCTAGACTCTCCAATCTTTGGATTTCTTTGACATTGAATCACAATAATTGGATACCCTGAGTTATGTGGCTGTAGGAAGTCCAATTCTCTCTCTAAGTATTCTGAGAATGCTTGGTTTGCAACAGGAATGATAGAATATCACATAGTTACTCATTTACTTTATCCCACAGTACACACACAACAGTCTCAGAATAATAATACCAGCCCTTTCACCAACGATATGATTTGAAGTCTATTTTTAAAGTTCCTTTGGTCTTTCTATGTGGTTATGTGACCAGCTGGATACACATTTAGGTTCTTTAGTTTCATTTTACTAACTTGTTTTTGGAATGAATTTTTAAATTTAATTTTTTACAGCCATGTAAAATATGTTCATAATTCCAAAGTTAAATTTATAAAGCAAAATATACTCAGTCCCGAATTTCTCTGTCCATTCCATGGTATTCTTTATTTACAGGTAATTATTTTAAAAAATTATCACATCTATTTTATGTTTGCTGTACACATCTTGTATATAAATAATCTTTCACTACATGGTCTTTTCAATCTCTCTTTATTATTCCTACAGTATACATATATATTTGGTATTTAGAAATGTTTGCATTTAATTGTAATTGTGAATAAGTGCATGTCACATTTTCTTTTCTAATACAGAATTTTTTTTCTTGTCTAATTGTAGTGGCCAGCACAATGTTGATAAGAGTGGGAATGTATATTATTTTCTTTTTCCCAATCTTAGGGAGAACTCATTTAGTTCTTCACTAATACATATTATGTTGGTTTTTTTCATGGTTGCCCTTTATCTGGTTGAGGAAATTTCCTTCTGTTCCCAGTTTGTGAGAGTTTTTGGTTTGTTTTCAAATCAGGAATGGCTTTTGGTGTTTGTTAAGTACTTTTCCTGCTTCTCTTGAGATAACATAGGGCATTTATGTTATGCCCTAACATAAATTTTTAATTTTAAAATGTTAATGTGATAACCCCAAGCTCCCAATCCCTCCCACCCCCCCCTCCCCCCGGGCAGCCACATTGTATTGATTGATTTTAAAATGTTAAAAAACATTACATTCTGTTATGATGTAATATCATTTTTATGTGTTGTAAAATTCAGTTTGCTAAAATTGTGTTTAGTATTTGTACATCTATGTTCATAGCAGATATTTTTTTACAATTTACTTTTCTTGTAATGTCTCTGTCTGGACATATAAAATCAGGGTAATCTTGACCTTATAGAATAAATTGGGAAGTATTCTCTCCTCTTCAGTTTTCTACAAGAGTTTGTGTAAAATTGGTATTATTATTTTTTTTAAACACTTGATAGTATTAACCAGTGAAGTCATATGGGCTGGAGTTTTCTTCGTGGAAAGGTTTTGAACTATAAAATCAATTTGAAAATTAGCTGTAGGGGGCTTCAGTTTGTCGACGTCTTCCTTAGTGAACATTGAATTAGTGATTTTCATGAAATTAGCCCATTTCATCTCATTCGTCAAACTTATTGACATAAAATTGTTTGTAATATTTCCTTATTATCATTTTTATTTTATTTATTATTTTTTAATATAATGTTTTTTTCCATTATAGCTGGTTTACAGTGTTCTGTCAATTTTCTGCTGTACAGCATGGTGACCCAGTTACACATACATGTATACATTCTTTTTTCTAACATTATCTGGCTCCATCATAAGTGACTAGACATAGTTTCCAGTGCTACACAGCAGGATCTCATTGCTAATCCATTTTAAAGGCAATAGTTTGCATCTATTAACCCCAAGCTCCGAATCCATCCCACTCCCTCCCTCTCCCCCTCGGCAACCACAAGTCTATTCTCCAAGTCCATGATTTTCTTTTCTGTGGAAACGTTCATTCGTGCAGTATATTAGATTCCAGATATGTGATATCACATGATATTTGTCTTTCTCTTTTTGACTTACTTCACTCAGTATGAGAGTCTCTAGTTCCATCCATGTTGCTGCAAGTGGTATTATTTTGTTCTTTTTTATGGCTGTATTCCATTGTGTATATATATGACATCTTCCTAATCCAATCATCTGCTTTATTATCATTTTAATTTCTATTGACTTTGTAGTAATATCACCTCTATCATTCCTGATAGTGACAATTTTCCTCTCTCTCTCTGCCTCTTTTAAAAATAAAGCTGGTTAGAAGGTTGTCATGTCATTTTTCTCAAAGAAACTGCTCTTCATTTAATTGGTTTTCTGTATTGTTTTTCTCCTATTTCATTGGTTTTCACTTTAATCTCTGTTATTTATTTTCTTTTGTATACAGTGGGTTAAATTTACTTCTCTCTCTCTCTCTCTTTTTTTAATTTAATTTTTTTTTTGTCTTTTTAGGGCTGCACTGGTGGCACATGGAGGTTCCCAGGCTAGGGGTCTAATCGGAGCTGTAGCTGCTGGCCTACACCACAGCCACAGCAACAGCAACACAGGATCCGAGCTGCATCTGTGACCTATACCACAGCTCATGCAATGCTGGATTCCCAACCCACTGAGCAAAGCCAGGGATCGAACCCTGCAACCTCATGGTTTCTAGTTGGATTCGTTTCCACTGTGCCGTGACGGGAACTCCTACTTCTCTCTTTTTAGTTTCTTAAGGTGGAGGCTGTAATTTAACTGAAAACATTATTACTTTCTGATAAAGGCATTTATTACTATCAACTCCCCTCAGATCCCTACTTGGCTGCAACTTCCAAATTTTGAGATTTTTTTTTTTTGGATTGTCATATAGGTAAAATACTTCTTAACTTCCCTTTTGATTTCTTCTTTTACCCAAGGGTTATTCAGATAGCTTCTGTTCTACAGTTTCTGCGTTTTATTTCTAATGTAGCTCTCTTGTTGTTTGAGGAGATACTTTGAGTACTTTTAAATTTATTGAGACTAGTTTAATGGCTCAGAATATGATTTATACATGTGAATTTTCCATGTGCACAGTAGCATGTGTATTCTTTTGTTGGTTGGAGCATTTTCTAAATGCCAATAGGTTAGGTTGGTATAAAAGTTACAAATTTTTCAGTATGCTTGTTGATTTTCTGTCTACTTGTCCAAGTATTAATTATTAAGAGAGATTTATGGATTTAACTTTTTTTTTCTTATAGGTCTATTGGTTTCACTATGCTTATTCTGAAATTCTACTATTAGGCAAAAGAATTTAATGTCATATTTTCTTGGTAAATTAATCTCTCAGTCATTATGAAATGATTTTCTTTATCCCTGGTAATAGTCACTGATCTGAAATCAACTTTGTCTAATTTAATATAGCCATTCCAGCTTTTTTTAAATTAATATTTGAATGGTATATTGTTTTTTCCTCCTATTCTTTTACTTTTAACATGTTGATGTATTTATGTGTAAAATGGATTTCTTATAGGTAGTAAATATTTAGATCTTATTTTTTTATTCAGGTTGATATTGGGGTATTTATACCATTTCCACTATTTTGATAATTGAGGTGACTTGGCTTATACTACCATCTTGCTATTTATTTTTTATTTATCTTATTTTTGTCCCTTTTTTCTGCTATTAGACTGATTATTTTTTATAATTATATTTAATTTTTTTTGCTGGTTTTTTGGTCATAATTCTTTTTTTTTGAGATTGATTTAGTTTTTAGTACACATTTAAAAATCTTAACTGTTCACCTTCGAGTGATTTTATGCACTTCAAGTATACTATGAGAACCTTACACAGATCTCCATTCGTTAGCGTCAGTCTTTGGCATTTCATTAGTTTCCTTTAGTGGTTCACGTTTCCTTGTTTTTCAGTGACCCTTACAGTCTTGCATTTGTGTCTGTGTGAAGAAGCAGGTACCTCTCACAGGCTTTAGAGACTAGCTTTGGTAGGCAAAGTCCAGTCAACTGCTACAGAGATTCTGAATAGGCTGTCTGATGGATTTGTGGGCTACTGGAGTCCATGCCTACTGGGTTGGCAGGTCTAGTGCTTGGGTTCATATGGGAGCTGGCTTGGTGCCTGTGTCCATGGGTACCAGCCTTGTGCTTAGGCCTTCAGGGACAGGCCTAGACCTAGGGTTCACTGAAGTGGGACTGGTGCTTGAGTCTGAGGGGATGGGCCTGGAACCTGTGTCTATGTGTGTACAGCTGGATCCTGGGTACATAGTGGCCAACCAGGGCTGGGGACTGCTAGAGTAGGTGTCAGTGTCTTGGTTCATGGGAGTTGGTCTGGTACTAGCACATGCTGGGAACCTGGTTTCCCTGGAGCTGACTTGAAGGCTGGTGCCGTGGGGGCTGGCCTGGCACTAGGACAAGCCAGGAGCTTGGACTCTTGGAGTAGCCTATATCATTGGGGTTTGGGGGTAGTGGGCATTGGCCTGGAGCTTGGGTCTCTTGGAGCTAGTCTGCTCTGTTGGGCTGGGAATTAGGGTCTGTGGAACCCTTTCTGGAGTCAGGGGCCAGCCAGGCACTGGGGTATTCTGGAGGCTTATGTTCATGGGAATCCACTGGAAGCCACCTAGGACTATAGGAGTCGTCCTGGTACTAGGGTAGGCTTGTTCTGGCATCCATGGTGAAGTTGGGTGTTCACTTTCTTTCTCCCTTGGGGATGGTGCCTCTCTCTGCACTGGGTTGTCTGGGCTTGGGAAAGGGGTGATGGGAATAATACAACTCCCTGTCTTTCGTACTCTCCTCAATGCATCTTTTTTTAAATTTCTGTGCTTCATCCAGGTGCTGTAATTCTGCACCTAGAACCCTTAGCTCTGGTGAAGGTATTTTCATATATGGATAGTTTGTTCAAATTGATATTTTCTTTTGGGAAGGAGAGCTAGAAATTCCCATGCCACTTTTTTACTGATATCACTTCCAAGATCCCTCACCTAGTCCTTTGAAAGATATTTTTACATGCATGGAATACTAGGTTGAAAGATACCTTTCCTCAGTTATTTTCGCTCCATTGTCATCTGACTTGCATTATTCCTCAGCCTCTCTTCCCCTGTATATAATGTGCCATTTTCCTTTGACCATTTTTAAGATTTTATCATTATCACTAGATTTAAGTAGTTGATCATGATGTCTTTGCTATAGTTTTCTTAATATTTCATGTACTTGGGGTTCTCTGAGATTCTCTGACCTGTGAGTTTCAGTTTATATCAAATGTAAACATTTTTTACCCACTATTTCTTCAAAAAAATTTTTTTCCTCCATTGATATCACTTTGGTACATGAATTATATGTATATTAGGTCACTTGAAATTGTCTTAGAGCTCACCAAAGATGTATTTATTTACATTAGGGATCATCTACTCAATACTTTGTAATAACCTATATGGAAAAATAATCTGAAAAGGAATGGAGATATGTATATGTATAACTGACTTACTTTGCTCTGTACATGAAACTGACACATCTTCGTAAGTCAACTATATTCCAATAAAGTTTATTTTTTAAAAATCTTTTTTCTCTGTGTATTCTATATTGAATAGTTTCTCACTTTGTTTTCCATATCACTAATCATTTCTTCTTCAAAGTCTAATCTACCTTTATATTTATCAAGCGTACCTTTCATGTCTAGAATACTCTATCTATCTATCTATCAACTTATGTGTCTTTACTTAAGGTGGTCCATATTTATTCTAGCTTCTTGAGCCTAAGGAATACAGTTATAATTGACATTGCGCTGGCAAATGTTTAACAATTGGCTTTTTGGCCCCCCAAAATAACATAGACTTGATTTGTCACATATGCAAATTTCTGTGCTTTAAACCATCCCAGTGTGGCTAGTTTCAAGCCACCAGCATGTCATCACTAAATGTAGAGTTGGGAAAAGATGCACAATAGGAGCGCACTGTTTCATAGTATATTCAGTATACAAATCTAATAACCTTAACTTCAGAAGCATGGATCATACTAAAATGCAATAAAATAATTAGCAAGTGATGAGGTTTAGTATTTGTTACTGTTTCTTTATAAATTATTTACTGGTAAGTCTATATAATTTAATTTTAAATGATGGTCATATTTAACAGCTGTCTTGTAAAATTCCCAATAATTGAGAAGAACTGAAAAGCTGACTCTCCTGAGCCAGTAAGATCTGACTTTAGTACACACTGGATAATAACCCTCTTAATATCTTTATTAATTCTGTTTGTGTCATTGCTGGATCAGTTTGCTTGATATTTTTCCCCTCACTATGGATCATATTTTTTTCCTTCTTTTGATGGCTGGTACTTTTGATTGGATGGCAGACATTGCAAATTTTACCTTGTTGACTGCTGGATATTTTTGTACCGTTATAAATATTGCTTCTTATTCTGTGATACCATTTAATTTCTTGGAAATAGTTTCATCTTTTATGGTCCTGATTATAAGTTTTTGGTTTTGTTTTTGATGGGACTGAGCAGCATTTAGCATAGTGTTCATTTTTCCCTGACACTGTGCCCTGTGTTAAATTCTATACTCTGACCGATGGGGCTAGAAGCTATTCCCCAAGAGCCCCAAGAACCGTTACCTCTAATCCTTTTAGGTGTCTCTTTCCCTGCTTGGTAGTTTTCTTACATGAATGAATTGGTCAGTATTCAGATGAAAACTCAAGGATAACCTTTTGCAGATCTCTCCCTCTCTCTCTCCTGTCTAGCATTCTGCCCTGTGAACTCTGACTGTCCTGACCTCCCTACATTTCCAGCTGTATCTATCCATGAGAACGCTGAGATCCTCTTGAGTCCTCCTCCCCTGCCCTGTAGCCTGGATACTGTTTTTGGTTAGTACACCACGACAATAGCAGGGCTCATTCTTTTTGCTTCCTCCTTTTCAGAGATCAGTGCCCTTTATTGCCAGACATCTAATGTCTTGATAACCATCATCTCATATATTTTGTCTTTCATCTTTCTTTTCTTTTCTTTTTTACTTGATCACGTGAGATGGTAAATTTGGCCTCTGTTATTACTCCATGTAGGCTGGCATTGAAGTTTCTAAGCTTTTTATTTTTTAGTTCAAAATTTTCATTCTTTTCATTTTCTGTTTATCATAACGCATTATCAAGTTTATCTACTCATTTGCTCCTTCTAATTTAGTTGTAATTACTGAGATTATATATTCTTTTATTTATATTCTGTTCTGAGTTCTATTTTCCTTTTTCTAAGGATTCTAGTTACGATGATCTATGTGGTCTTTCAACACTTCCATCATTTTCTTAATTGATTTTTACTTCAGTTTGAAATATTAGATTACAGTTTTTATTTGTTTTGTACACATGAACTTCTGGGGTGCATTTGCTGCCTAAAAGGTTCTTATTCTGTTTCTGATTTCTTTTTTAAAAAATTATAACTTTTTATGAGCTTTGATCATGATCCTTTTTTGTGTCTCAATTTAAGTGAAATGAATTTTTATGTGTTTTCAGGGATAGGCCAGGATAACTTTTCAAATGTCATGACTCAAGAGCTTCCTCTTATGTTGTTTCACAAAGTGACTGATAGGGAGTTCCCATTGTGGCTCAGGCGGTAACAAACCTGACTAGTATCTATGAGGATGTGGGTTTGATCCCTGGCTCTGATCAGTGGGTTAAGGATCCGGCATTGCTGTGAGCTGTGATATAGGTTGCAGATGCAGCTCAGATCCCAAGCTGCTCTGGCTGTGGTGTAGTTCAGAAGCTGCAGCTCCAGTTTGACCCCTAGCCTGGGAATTTCCATATCTCTCAAGGGCAGCCCTAAAAAATAGAAAAAAACAAAACCAAAAACAAAGTGACCAATAAATAGACTCATACTTTCTGAAATTGTCTCCTCCTACCCTCCTTCCCCTTTTGTTCCTGTTTCTCTGTCAGGCTCTATTTGAATAGACTCTTAGGGACTTCTCCTTACTGTTGCGATTTATCCTGGATGGAGTATTTTAGCTTGTTAATTTTAAGGTTTCATGTAGTCTAGGTTGACCCAGCTTCTTTATACTTTGTTGTGTACTCCCTGTACTCACCGTGAACACTGAACCTCTCTCAGTTCAGCCACTGATCTTAAATGGCCCATTGACTTTCCAGTGCGTATCTATTGGGGATTTTGGCATTCTCCTATTCTCAAATGCATCAGACACTCTCCTATTTTCCTTTGCTTCCTCTGTTTAGATGCTAATGCCATGCAGGCTTTGTACATGTTGTTATTTCTCTCTCTCTGTCTGTCTTATTTTTTTATTTTGTGGTTCGCAGTAAGTCCTGTCATCTAGTCTTGTGGTAGGTTTGTCTATAAGCATGTTTTTAGTGATGTGCAGTAAGCAGCATAATGTCCCCCCTCCAAGGTATCTCCATTCTAATCCATGGAACCTGTGAATCTGTTACCTCATAGGGTAAAAGGTACTTTGCCGATGTAATGCATTTAAGGACTTGAGACAGGGAGGTTATACTTTTTAAAAATCTGGGTGGGCCAGTGTCATCATACAGGCACTTACATGTAGAAGAGGGAGGGAGAACAGCCAGAGAAGGAAATGATGGAAGCAGAGTTTTAGATCAATGTATTGTAAGAAAGACTTGACTGCTGGCTTTAAAGATGGAGGGGTGGTCTGTCCTGGGTAGAAAGGGAAGGTAGACTTGAGTCTTTGAAACTTTCTTAATCCAAATTATTCTACTAAACTGGTTTAATAGCTTCATGTGGTTACTGCCAAAAAAAAAAAAAAAAAAGATCACAAACTTAGTCTTATGTTTCAGCTGGCTAGATGTCTGAAATCCAGATGTTAGGAGGGTTGTACTCCTTCTGAAGCTCTAGGGAAGGATCCTTTCTAGCCTCTTCCAGTTTCTCATGACTCCAAACATTCCTTGGTTTGTGGCTGCATGACTCCAGTCTCTGCCTCTGTCTTCCCCTCGCCTTCTCCTCTGTGCCTGTGTCTTCTCTTCTGTCTCTTACGAGACACCTGTCATTGGATTTAGGGCCCACCCAGATAATTCAGGATGATCTCCACTTGGTATAATTAATTACATCTGAAAAGACCCCTTTGCAAACACAGTTCATTGTAAATTATAAAAATAAATGTACATTCACAAGTTCCATAGTTTAGAATATGGATATAATTTTATTTATTTATTTTTAAAATAGCCTTCAATTTTTAAGCGTGGTTTTGGGTTCACAGCAAAATCAGGCCGTTACAGATATTTCCCATATACCCCTCCGCTGCCCCCTGTGTACACATAGCCTCCCTTATTATCAACTTCCCCCACCAGAGTGACACATTTGTTACAATTGATGGACCTATATTGACACGTATTTATTATCCAACGTCCATGGTTTCCATTAGGGTTCATTCTTGGTGTTAAACATTATATGGTTTAGACCCATTATATTGATTCAGAATAGTTTCATTGCCCTAAAAATCCTCTGTGCTCCACTTATTCATCCCTCTCTTCCCCCAGCTCCCAGCCACCACTGATCTTTTTATAGTCTCCATAATTTTGCCTTTTCCAGAATATTTTAAGGTTAGAGTCATATAGTATGTAGCTTTTTCAGATTGGTTTCTTTCACTTAGTATTATGCATTTATAGTTCTTCCATGTTTTCTCATGGCTTGATAGCTCATTTCTTTTATAGCACGAAATAACCTCTCATTGTGTGGATGTACCACAGATTATTTATCCATTCATCTACCATAGGACATCTTGGATACCTCCAAGTTTTGGCAGTTATGAATAAAGTGCTATAAACATCTATATGCAGGTTTTCATGTGGATGTGAGTTTTAAGTTTCTTGGGTAAATGCCAATGAGTGTGACTGCTGGATTGTATGGTAAGAGTATGTTCAATTTTATAAGAAGTTATCAAGCGACCAAACTGTCTTCCAAAGTGGCTGTACCATTTAGCATCCCTACGAGCAATGAATGAGAGTTCTTGTTGCTTTATGTCCTCCTTATAATTTAATGCGCTCTTATTATAATAATCCATTAGTTCTAGGAGGTTGTTTTTTTTGTCTTGTTTTTTGGTTGATTCTTTTGGGTTTTTTTTTTTTTTTTTTTTTTTTTTTTGGTCTTCTTAGGGCCATACCTGTGGCATATGGAAGTTCCCAAGCTAGGGCTAGATGCAGCTGCCAGCCTATACCACAGCCACAGCCACAGAAATGCCTGATCCGAGCTGCATCTGTGACCTATGTTGCAGCTTGCTGCAATTCTGGATCCTTAAACCACTGAGCGAGGCCAGGGATCAAAGCCACTTCCTCATGGATATTACTCATAGCTTATAACCCTCTGAGCCACAACAGGAACTCCTCTTTGTATTTTTTTACATAGATGTTTATATTATCTGTAAACAAAGATAGTTTTCTTTCTTCATTCTACATATGTATTTCTTTTATTTATTTTCTTTGTCTTATTACATTAGCCAGGATTCCAGTATGATGTTGAAAAGCACTGGTGAGAGGGGACATCTCTTGCTTCTTTGTTTTTGATCTTAGTGGGAAAACTTCAAGTTTCTTACTATTAAATATGGTAATATTAACGATGGTTAGCTGTAAGAGTTTTGTAGATATTCTTTATCAAGTTAAGGAAGTTCCCCTCTATTCCTAGGTTAATGATGTATCTTTTGTGGTGGGGGGCACGAAAACCAAATACAACTGTCTAAAGTAGTTGTTTGGAAGAAGGAGAATTCTTTTGTTGGACAGTAATTCTATTCTGTAAGAACATCAGTTATTTGAAGTCTAGTTCCTTTTTATGGTTATTGCTAAAGATGATGAACTTGGGCCTTTATTTGTATAACTGCATATATAGGCTACTTATATAACACATATGTTTTCTTACTTAATTAACAGAATCATTTCTGCACTTTGAGATCAATGTGAGAAAATTGATATAAACTAGCTAGTCCTTGAGGCATTTCTCAAGCAGTCCTTAATACTGTTCCTCTTGGGTTGGGAGAAAAGATGTGAAATCTGGAGGTCTTTGAAAAATATATATATATTTTGTCTTTTTAGGGCTGCACCTGCGGCATATGGAAGCTCCAAGACTAAGGGTAAAATAGAAGCTGCAGCTTCCAGCCTATGCCACCGCCACAGCAATGTGGCATCCAAGCCACATCTGTGACCTACACCACAGCTCGCAGCAATGCTGGATCCTTAACCCACTGAGCAAGGCCAGGGATCGAACCTGCATCCTCACAGATACTAGTTGGGTTTGTTACCACTGAGCCACGATGGGAACTCCTGAATAAAATATTTTAGTTCTGTACTTTCTGTACAGCTATGTGCTCCAGAAAAATTATTTGGAGCCATTTAAAAGTTAAAGAATCTGGCATCAGACTGAAACTTTAGTCTCTGGTATTTAGGATCAGAATGGGTAGAATTTCCCTTAGGTGACTGTGGTCATGATGCTTCAAGAAGAAGAAGATAGTAATAATAATAATAATAATAATAACAACAACAACAACAACACCCCCAAATCTTTCTAAGTTTTGTTATCTTCTTTTAATTTCATTGCTATCTAATATTTTGGTTACCAAATTCAAATCCTACACTGTACATAGTTAACTTTTTTTGGTGACAGTTTGTGAATAAAATAACTTCAAAGGAGCTGTCTAACTTTTTAGAAAATGAATATCTCTTGGAAATTATGCTTTTATTTTTTTGTATAGTTACAATAGATTATTGAAAGTAGACTAGATTCTCTGTAGACTTTCTTTAGATGTGAGTGATATAGAGTTAGGGATAAACACTAGATTGTACCATTCTCTGGTTTTTATTTTACATTGATATCTTTGTTGGATAAACAACACATAAGTCGATTTTATTTGTCCTTATAAAATAAAAAAAACCTCAGAGCAAAGATGAAACGAAACATGAATCTGGTTGTTTTTCAGAAGAGACTAAATTGCTTTTTAAATGCCTATTATTCTATGAGCACTAAGTGGATTTAATTTCTGGTAGCCACATTTTTTATTGGTCTGCCCTCTGAAGCTCAGAGCCTCTGTGTGGTTTAATCTCCTGGGTGTTTCTCTGAGGATTCGGAAATGGCCTTCTCAAACAGCTGCTTGGTCCAAATGCTGTAACTCAGAGTTCCTCCTTTCTGCCTAATGACTCCTCTGCTGTTCAACTTGGCATCTACAATAGTCTTTTTCTCACGCACATTTTCAAGTCACCAAGCAAAAGATCATTGTATCACAAAGGAGTGAAGGAAAGGGTAAAATGAAGATTGAAAAATGGAATTTTGGAGGAAGAAATATATTAAAACATTGTTCTGTTATTTAAAAGTTAGTGAGGCAGTGTTAACCATTGCTGAAGGCAATACAGACCTAACTTTTTTTTTTAAATTTTGCTTTTTTAGGGCCGTACCCACGGCATATGGAAGTTCCCAGGCTAAGGACTGAATTGGAGCTACAGATTCTGGCCTATACCACAGCCACAGTAACATGGGATCTGAACTGCACCTACGACCTACACCACAGCTCATGGCCATGCTAGACCGTAACCCACTGAACAAGGCCATGGATCGAACATGCCTCCTCATGGATATTATTCGGATTTGTTTCCGCTGCGCCACAATGGGAACTTCCAGACCTATCTAACTCTTATTCTCCTCATTCTTCTCCTTTAAAGAAAACAGTTAGCAAATTGAAAGATAAGAGTAAGGCATTAAAGACTGAGATAAATGAGTAAAAGCAAAAGGGCATCTAGCTCCTTTAAATGTATTCAAATCTTTAGACCAAGAAGACATAAATCATGGACTTGGAAATATGTACATGTAACTGCTTCTAATGATCTTTGAGGAAAAAAGTGGCAAAGAAGAGCATTGCCAAATGGAGGCAAACATTTTAACGCTTATACTGGAAAATACAGGTTTCAGAAATTACAAATGGGAGATTTTGATGTTGATTCACACAACTGCCCAGTCTTGATCTGTCCATCCCCATGTTCAAGGCTTAGCAGGTAAGCAGTACCCTAACCCCATGCCAGCTCTCAGAATTCTGGAACTTCAGTCCAATATCAGAATCTCTTGATTTCCATTTGCTTGTGAGAGGAGATAGGACTACAACATATGAGAATATATTATTAAGCAAATTGCTCTAGGAACTTAGAAAAGTATGCTATTTTCACTAAAAAACAGTAGAGATTCATTAGCAGCAAGTCATGTCAAAGCAACTTCTTTTACTGAGAGTGTACTAGCATTGCAAGTACCATGTTCCACCAAGATACCAGGAATTGTGAAATTGTAGAGCTAACAGGGATCTTCGGGATCACTTAGTTCGAATTCCTCATTTGTAGGTGAAAAAGGAAGACCAGAAAGATTGACTGTATTGCCTAATGTCACACAGTAAGCTTATGGCAGATAGACTTTGGAATAAACTCAAGTTTCCTAGTCTGAATTATTCCTAGAACATCAAGTTCTTCTCATGATATTTTTGTTGACAAGAAGAAGTAAGGACTGAAGGAAGCACAGTTAGGTGGATTTATAACCATCTGGAGTGCAATAACCTCACTCCAAAAATGCTCACAAGTTTTGTATCATTTGAGGAGAGATCTACCTTGGTATACTTCAGTTTTCTGGCTCTGGCTCTGTCATTGTTATTTTTAGTATTTTAATTATTGAATTGGAGATGAAGACATGGAAAACCTCTTACTAAATTTTCCAATGACACAAAGCAGGGAGGAAGAGCTAGAACATTAGATGATAGAATTGAGATTCCCTAGGCTTTTGATAGACTAAGACAATGAGCTGAAAGCAGCAAGATGACGTTTAATAGGGTTAGGAGAAAAGTACTACAATTAATTTAAAAAATCAACCACTTCTATTCTAGACAGGGTGTTTTATAGAAGTTTTAGTTGATACAAGTGTAATGTAGGCCAATGGTGTCATTTGTCTATGAAAAGAAAGTACTGTAATCTCACACTGTCTTAGGAGAATCCTTGTGTTCTGATCAAGGAGGTAGTTGTACCCTGCACTGACCACATGTGGGTGATGAACTGGACGTTAGATACCACATTTTAACAAAAGTATTGACAACTCTAATGCTTTAGGGGAAAGTGTCAGGATTATGAAGGATCTGCTGTAAAGAAAACTAGATACATTTATTCTGAAAAGGAAGAATCTTAAAATTTGTGAATGATAGCTATCCTTAAAAGTCTTCATTCTTTTTTTTTCCTGTTCAATTTTTCATTCATTCAGTAAAGGTTTATTCAGAACCTTCTACTAAGTAAAGTAGACAGATCTCTGCTCTTGAGAACCCTATAGTTTAATGCTGTGTTTCCAAAAGCAGGATCTTTGGATGACCTAGGTATCTGTCAAACAGTATAGCGTTCTAGGCTTCACATCAGATCTACTGAATTAGCCCAAGGAGTAAGGTGTAGAAAACTACATTTTTAGACTCATAGGCATAGAAAACAGACTTGTTGCCATTGGGGGGTGGGGTGGGGGATAGGGAAGGGATAGATTGGTAATTTGGGATTAGCAGACACCAACTATTATATATATATATATACACACACACACACACATATATATATTATGTACAGTGGAATCACTTTCTATATACTAGAAATTAATACAGCATTGTAAATCAACTATACTTCAATAAAATACATTTTTTAAAAAAGAAAACTACATTTTTAGGACACACATATTAGCAACATCGTTGGACAAATATTGTCATGAAGATTTGTCTACTGTGCTTAGGAAGCATATGCGAAGGAGGGTCAGAGTCCGTGTATCATAGGGAACACAGATAGTCCTGGATATTCTAGTGGGCAGAATTTGAAGAAGAGAGGAGTAGAAATCAAATGGGACCAGTTCTCGTTTCAGACCAATGAAGAATTTTTAAAAAATAAGGGGGTTTCAAGACCCATAAACTTCAAACAAACTTGCAGTTACCAAACGGGACAAGTGGCGGGGAAGGATGGATTAGGGGTTTGGGATTGGCATATTCATACTATGGTATACGAAACGAATGGTCAACAGCCACCTGCTGAATAGCACGGGGAACTCTATCCAATATTCGGTAGTAACCTATGTGGGAAAAGAACCTGAAAAAAAATGAATCATTTTTTTGCACAGCAGAAATTATCACAACATTGTAGATCAACTATAATTTGATACAACTTAAAAAAAAAAAGGCAGAAAGCCTTCCAAACCCCCCAACACCAACAAGGGGTTTCAGTAACAGAACAGGTTTCCTCCTGAACAGTGCACCTCTCATCCTGGAGATGATCGAAAAGAGGCCTGACAAGCAACCATCCTGGGGTTGGGGGAAGAATGTTCATGCCTCCCATCCTATGACCCGGGTTAGCACAGAGACAGACATTTCTGCTGATACTTCGATCTCCTTTCTCTCCACCTGCTTACTTCTCCTCGTAGGAGAGACTAGTCTGTTTGAGTCTGGGGTATTCTTGAGGCCATGCATTATTGGGGGTAGGTCATCATATAAAGCTTTTTTTAAAAAAGAGTCTGATGATTACTATATGAGTGAGTCATGCAGGCTCTTTATCCAGATGGGTGTGGGTCTCCAGGATCTGGTCTGTAGGACCCCATGGCACACCTGAGTGTGTAGCTTCCAAGCTATATACTGAAGACGGAAAATAGCGGCCCCAATTAGCATCAGGTATAAGCTCTATTCTCCAGCACAGTTATCAGGACCCCTGCTTTGAGGATCATCGAATGTTTTCTTTTTTTTTTTTTTTGTCTTTTGTTGTTGTTATTGTTGTTGTTGCTATTTCTTGGGCCGCTCCCGCGGCATATGGAGGTTCCCAGGCTAGGGGTCCAATCGGAGCTGTAGCCACCGGCCCACGCCAGAGCCACAGCAACGCGGGATCCGAGCCGCGTCTGCAACCTACACCACAGCTCACGGCAACGCTGGATCGTTAACCCACTGAGCAAGGGCAAGGACCGAACCCGCAACCTCATGGTTCCTAGTCGGATTCGTTAACCACTGCGCCACGACGGGAACTCCAAATGTTTTCTTAATAGAAGCTTATATTTGGATCTCTGGTTAAAAGTTCCATTATCAAGCAGAATTCTGAGGTGAAGAGCAGGTGAGCCATAGGCCCATGAATCCATACATATTTCTTTTTCATTGAGTGATGTAAGGAAACAAGCAGTTGGGCTCTCTTGGCACTCAGACCTCTAGTCTCTAGAGGTGGGAGGTTGGAAATGACTCTGTTAACCTTTCAGAGTCTTAATGGAGCCTGGATGCTTCAAGCCCCCATTTGCTTATGGACTCTGGCCGATATTACTTGAACAATTTGTCCTTAAATCCGGTGATCAATAATACCCGTCTGTCAGATCATTGGACCTCAAACACATCTTATTTCCTATGTCTTTAGGAATCCTCAAAAAGATGACGTGGCCTCATATAACTTAGGCTCTGCTCTTCACTTATGTAACAAATTGTGGTACAGTAGTGTATACTGTCCCAAACCGTCCTTGAGGACAGAAACACTCCTTCCTCAAGCTGTAGGGAGCTGAAAACTGAGGCTTGTAATGGAGTCCCTTGCCAGTGACTGTCCTCTGCTGAATGTCACCTCATACAAGGTGACCCTTCCTTCCTGGAGGGAACCCACATGTTTGATAAAGGGGTCTAAAGGCCCACCCCTTGCCCCAATTTGGGGTAACTCTGAACAACCATCCCAGGTCCAAAGTGCCTCATGGGATTAGCTAAGGACTTTGTTGTGACTTAACGCAAACCAATTTCTCCCTTTGTTCAGCATGCCCTTCATCTGTTCCCATAGGTATAATGCCAACAGGACTCCACAGCAAAGGTCCCACATACAACTTGCTGTCTCAGAAGTCTTCTTCCTCCCAGGGAACCCAACCTGCAACATTAATACTTGCTGTCTTATTTGAGGTATCAAGCAAGTGCTAAGGGTATGGAATATAGCAGCAAGAAAAGAGCCTACAATTCTATAGTTTATCTCTTCCAGCTACTGTCCTTCCTTGATCTATGCTATGACTTGGTTAAAACATATTGCTGCCTTCACAGGTTAGCCTTGCTGCTGATATTCACAGGGTGCTGTTGCTGTACCTCTCTTAAGCCCTGTACTTTTGGGTGTATCTCATCACTGCCTGTGGTTGATGCTGTTGGCTTGGTTCTGCCATGTTATAGCTATTCTAGACTCTGGATGCCTTGGCACAGTTGATAACCTGTTCTCAACCTTCACTTTCCTGGATATGTGTGTTCTTACTGCTGCTGTCTGATTGAAGCTCCTCGCCATCTCTGCCCCTGTTTATTCTCTGAGTCTTCTGCTGGTGAGGAAACTTGTGCCCATTCTTGTGTCTTGTACCTGGATAGGGGTCTTTCCTAGGTGGTAAACTCTTTTATTTTCATCATCCAGCCCTCCATGGAGGTCATTTTCTTGTCAGACATGCGGATGCCTTTGAGTGATTGATTTCCTTTGTATATTTGTGTTCCTGTAGTTCTCTTCTGCCTTGGATATATAGACATCCCAGGGGGGCTAGATGGAGAGTGTTTTAAAGATAGCCTCATGTTGTACCCAGAATAACAGCTCTCTTTTCTACACTCAGGCCCTGATCCTAAGTCTGTCCCTCCTGAGACTCCTCCCCACTTATGGTAACTTTTCCTTCAGTGGCTTGGTTGTCGCTGTTTGGAGCATGTCTTCCCTTGAGACCTCCCCAATCTATCAGAAATGTCTGTTTTTGTCTAGACCTCAATTATGAACACAGTTCAAGTTCTTTCCCATGGGGGTCCTGGGCCCATACCAGTAAAAGGATGCAGCTAGATCCTTATCTCAGTGTCCACAAACATTCCATGACAGTTACCCTTAATAGCCTGGTGCACATAGATGACCTCTGGACAGGAGGGCGCCTAGTTCCACATGCTAGCATATCTGAATCTCAGCCAGAACGCATTGCTATCTACAACTCCGGGATCCCATGAAGTGACAGTGCATGATAGGAAAAGAACTGACCCTGGAGCCAGGAGATTTGGAGTCTTGTTAGTGCCACTGACCCATTGCTTTTCAGCTCTTGAATCGCAGTTGCCACACTTGTAAAGGAAGGAGTTAGACTAGATAATGTCTTATAATTCTTTCAGTTCTAACACTTGATGATTTTTTCCTAGCCATTTGTGTCATCTTCCACTCTTTATTACCATGACTTTAATTGGCTCTGGCATGAACTCCTCTGAGGGACGACATTTCCAAAACAGTTTTCTGCTGGAATGCAGATGATGCTTTTCCAGGGTTGACACATATGCATTTCTTTGTATGACCTCTGAAACCCAGCACAGAATTTTCCATCACAGTCTGCCTGGGATTAATCAAATGCTTCAGGAGGGGCCCATCCAGGATAGCTCCTTTGTAACAGATTTTTGGGTAGAACTCATTAGGTTCACCTTGTGCCCAGATAATATTAAAGACTAGAAGGAGGCATTCCCATCGTGGCTCAGTAGTAACGAACCCAACTAGTATCCACGAGGACTTGAGTCCAATCCCTGGCCTTGTTCAGTGGGTTAAGGATCTGGTGTTGCCGTGAGCTGTGGTGTAGGTCGCAGATGCAGGTTGGATCTGGTGTTGCTGTGGCTATGGCATAGGCCAGCAGCTGCAGCTCTGATTTGACCCCTAGCCTGGGAACTTCCATATGCTACTGCAAGTGCAGCCCTAAAAAGACCAAAAGAAAAAAAAGAAAAAAGGTTGGAAGGAAATCAGTTGTTTGGAGATTTTAAAAAATGCATTTACTACCCTGATATTAAATCCCTGAATTCAGCATACAACAAAAAGCAAGAAGAAATAATGAGTGGATTATGCACTCCTATAACAAGAAATCCAATGATTAGAATGTCTGTAAACCACTTCTGTAGGATCAAAGGCTCTCAGTACATAATGTGAATGTTTTAACATAGGGTATAAAGCACAAAGACAGAATCACAAGGCTGGAAAGAACTGTGGGAAGAATCTGTGTTTCACTTTCTTAAGGGTAAATGAACGTCGATTAATCCATCTTTAATGGAAGATGATCAGTATTACACCTATTCAGAAACCAACAGAGAATCTATAATTGTCAGAAAGAAGCACTTGCTCTTCTTCTTCATAGTAATTCAGTATTTGGAAAGCCTTCCTCTCCCCACTGTTTCATTCACAGGAGATACTGGGCAGATAACTAACACAGAGACATCTAAAAAAGTCAGCTTTCTTCTCTGTTCTCTGTTATCCTTAGGTCTTGTCAATTCTTTCTTTAAGATGCCAGTCTAATCCATTCGCTGTTTTTGTCACACTTAATCTGCTTTACTTTAGGCCCTCATCATTTCGTATCTGATTTCTCGTAATTGTCTTTTCATTCAGGAAACTCCAATTTCATGATGCCAGTAGAAAAATGGGACCCAGTGCAAGACTGATATTTCCAGGTCCTCCAGCCACTATAAAATTTCTCATTTTCTTGCAAGAATGGCAGGTAAGATTGACTAGCAATGGTCTGGCAGGCACATGTAAGGGAATTGGAGAAGGAGGGGAAAATTTATATAATGTTGAGCATGATGTCTGTACCAAAGACTTGAAGAAAAATACCTTGGTACCATGGATGATGTAGTTTCTGTATTCCTGGGCACTTCTATGGACTTAAAGGTTGGTGTGACATTAACTGGGTTCTGATCAGAGGTTGTGACCCATCCTGTATGCTCCTACACAAGCCTGGTGCTGCTGCTTCCTTTTCCTATCTATTTTTCAGGATTTTGCCTCTGCCCTGGGATTGAGTGTGTGCAGTCCTGCCATACTTCGCTACGTCTGATGCATTAGCTTAGTTTTTCTACTTCTTCAGTCCCACAGTCCTTTAGTCCATCCTTTACATTATTGCTGAAATCATTTTTTTCTAAAATGCAAATGTTTTCCTGAACTCACTCACTCAGTATGCTGCAGTGACTACCCACTGCCCTCAGGGTACAAGCCCATCTTCTTGTTGGACGAGACAAAGCCTTTTATTTTCAAGCCCTTGTGTACCTCTCTTGCTTTTCCTTCTTTAATGCCTTCATGCCCTGGTGGATGTTGTCATCTCAGCCTTGTATACCTGTTCACCTCCAGTGACTTGGCCCTTTCCAGAACATCCCAAGACTTCCTTGGACTGGAAAGCCATTTCTAATCTCCCTTCCTACTCTTAATTACGCTGACCTCATCGAGGTTTTGTTCTTTGCTCCTGTGAGTTCCCACAGAAGTCTGTATTTGTTTCTATCAGAGTATTTATCACATAGCATTATAATTATTTGTTTTGGTCTATCCCTCTTTTGGTTGTAAGCTTCTCGAGGCCTAGATCTTTGTTTAATTTTTATATCTCCTGCTGTAGGACTAAAACTGACCCAGATTGGATGATTAGTTAAGTGTGGGTTGAATGAATGAGATTGAAGAGCTTCCTAACAAGAGTAATCTACAGAAGATTTTTTAAAATTGAGTCCAAGGTTTAACTAGACAACATCTAAAATTTTTCCTAGCTCTTAGCTATAAGATTTTATGCTACATTTGGATCTCGAGGTTAATTTTTCAGAAATTAGCTGCTTCTACATAACACACATTTTTCCTGTTGGGATATTAAATTTGGCGATTTCGATCTTTCATGTGGCTCAGTTCAGAGCATGAGTCCTCTTTTCAAAAGGTCCTTCTAATTCAGGCATTTAACAAACTCTTAGTTTCATCATCTCTGTTCAAATGATTTGATTTGATTTATTGCTCAGTGATTTTAGTCTGTATCTCAGAGCCTATGAATGTATCTGCAGTGTCAAAGATCTTAATAGGGAATAGGGATTAGGTCTGGGCTGAAAAGACCCAGCAGAGCTAGTTCCAAGAGTATGCCAGATCTAAGGATCAGGGTTTAGGAATCAGAATCCAGATGAGCTGTCTGGCAGTGTCACGGATATGTCACGTGTGAGCACCTGGCAGTGGAATAAACCTGTGCAGAGGAACTGAATCCAAGAGAGCATAGAACCCCTTGTGCAGAGCATGGCAGGACAGATAGCCTAAAGTCTTGGCAGTTAGAGAGGTGGAGCTGGGAAATGGTCAAGGACAAGCAGGAAGATCAAGGCAGCGGGGAGAATGGAACATTGACTCTGAGGTAGAATCTGACCCAGTCAGAAGATCCTTGATGCCCTATTATAGCAGAAATTAACACCAGCTTTACTGGAGGCAATCACAGGGTAGTAGATAGGTGCAGAAATTGACTGTTGGGAGTCCTGTGACATTTCTCATGGTATTTTCCTTGCTTTGTAGTCTCTTATAAGCATATCTACTGTTTCTTGTTACACAGTGACTCCTTGAGAGTGGGGACCATGGTATTCTCTCTGTAACATTTAGTTTAGTGCTTTGCATATATCTGGTGCTCAGTAGTATGTAATGAATTAAATTACAGCAGTTAGGAATTATGTTGTTGATGCTCCCTAGAGAATATTGAGTGGCTCTAGTGATTCCCAGAATGTTCATTTAAGCCATCTGTAGATTCAGTTGTTTTTAATGCCAGTCACTGATTTTTTTTTCTGGGTAATTGAATATTTAAGGTCTGTGTGACCCTGGAAAATAAGTAGTGCTTTTAGGAGATGTATTGGGATCTCTAATGAATCAAAAAAAAGAGCAAGTTTTTTTCGAGACAAGACCCCTGTCAGAGTGCCTCCTTATTGAGTGAGAATATCAGATTGTTTGTTCATAAATGAATCAACAGTTGACATAAGTGGAATAAGCTTAAGATTCAAATATATCTCAATGTCTCAGAATTAAAGAAACATCACATGTTGGAAACTTTGTAAAACTCAAGAATTCAATATGGTGAGTAAGTTTCTACTTTCTTGATAAAATATCTTTCTGCCTTCAGGATTGTACACTTCTGCAGCCAGAAGGATATTTTAGGAGGTGCAGCCATATTGGAAACACTGAGTTTTCAGAATCTTATGTAATATGCACTTATGATACAATATCAAATTTCACCTTGACAGATGAATACTGGAGCCTCACATGGGATGGCTCACATCTTCTGGGTTTTTTTTTCCCTGACTCTATTTCTACACCAACTGAAGTCAAAACATCCTTCTACTTGCTTGGCCTTCCTAATTGCTTTTAGTTATTTTTTCTCCTTGCTATGCAATGAAAATGATCCAACTCTACAGTTTTCCAAGGTCAATATGGTGGCCCTACTGAGAGTGAGTTTGAGATTAAGAATTCCGTTTTAATTTTAGGAACTTGACACAAAAATGGTTTAATTTAATCTATTTGATTCTAGTTCTTTAGTTTCCTCAGAAAGGAAATTTAATTTTCATGTGCTGGGTTTTGCTGGTTACTCCAACTGGATTTGGAGTCCAAAATGTTGCATTGGAGGCTTAGTTTCACCATTCATTTGCTCTGTGAGTGTGGGTAGTCACCAAGACACTCAGTATTCTTACTTGTAAAATAAGAATAAAAACCTCTTGCCCTGGGTGGGTTAGCTGAAGGACTGTGTGTCAAGATAGTTTGACAGCACTATTACCATTATCTAACTTTTTGCTTTATTCCTTTATAAATGAAAACTCTCAGAAAGTTAGTTCCCCCACTGCCTTAAGTTTTAACCTGCGATCTTTAAGGTAAAATTCAATCAATGGTAACCAAAGACAAATAGAAAATAAAAATCACCATCACCATCACTACCACCATCAACATCATAGTTGATATACAGGGTATACACGTATACAGGGATAAAAACAGCATCAGCCCAAGAGGAAGGCCCTTTACCGCTTGAAAGGACAAATGAGCCGAGCAGTGCTTTGTGTGTCACAGCCTTGATTCAGTAGAAAACTACCTGCTTTGGTATGGTTTGAAGTGTAGTGAAAAGCATTTCTGTACTAAAATAGAATCCTGCTAATAACCTACAGTAGGAAGTAAAAAAAAAAAAACAACAACAACAACAACAACAAAAAAAAAACAGGGAAACTGGGCTAGTTTCACATATTCTGTGGGACTTCTAATTGTTCTAAGGATCTGTGGAGTCTGTAGAGGTGAGACTTAGTGTTTCAATGACCAGCAACATTTTTAAAAAGGGGATTCAAATTTCCATTCTCTGTTTTTTCGGGTACCTGCATGAAAGAGGTGAAAGTATGTAGGGTTGAGCCACTAGTAGATAACAGAACTTTAGAAGCTAAGTGACTAAAGCATCCTTCTCTGTGTGTTCTATTGATTAGGGATTGATTGTAGATGGGTACCATGATATGACATATAATAACCTGGCATGGGACAAGAGATCTGGGTTGTAGGCCTGTCTTTACCATTAACACATTTTGCTCTGACCTTTATTCTTTCATAGCTCTGAGGCTCAGTTTCCATGCCTTTATATTTTAAAAGGGTTGAATAAATAGCCTCTTAGTTTCTTCTTCCAGAAAATGTTATTGAGCTTTTGTTTCTTTCTTAGTACTATAATACAAAATAAATAAAACACAGGCCCTACCCTCAAAGAGCTTATAGACCAATAGGGCAGACAGAAGGGTAGACAGATATGTGTAATAAAGAAACACTAATAATTAAGCTAGATGTCTATCTAGCTTCCAATTCTAATATTTTATTATTTTAAACATCACTTTTATGTGTCTCAGTGTATTCCTCCTTGGGTTTATTTTATATGGCACTGGTTGTGCTTTCTGGATTTGAGCGAGTGGTTCCTTTCCCATGTTAGGTGAGTTTCCGGCTGTTACCTCTTCGAATATTTTTCTATCCCCTTCTCTCTCTCTTCTCCTTCTGGCACTATAATACGGATGTTGGTGCGTTTAACATTGTCCCAGAGTTCTCTGAGACTCTCTTCATTTGTTTTCAATCTTTTTTCTCTTTTCTGTTCCACATCTGTGATTTCCACTAATCTGTCCTCCACCTTGCTTATTCGTTCTTCTGTCTCCTGTATTCTGCTGTTAACTGCTTCTAGTGATTTTTTTATTTCAGTTATTATATTTTGCATCTCTTCTTGTTTAAGTTTTATATCTTGTATCTCTTTGCTTAGTGTTTCCTGTAAATTGTCCATCTTTGCTGCCAGTTTATTTCCAATGTCTTGCATCATCCTCAGCATCAACAGTCTAAAGTCTTTTTCCTGGAGGCTGAGGATCTCCTGATCACTTAGCTGTTCTTCTGGGGTTTTTTCTTTCTCCCTCATCTGAGTTATAGTTCTCTGTCTTTTCATTTTTATAGGTTTTTGGTATGGTGACCTTTTTACAGATAATAGAGTTGTAGCATCTCTTACTTCTGGTGTCTGTTTCCCTTGTGGCTGAAGTTGGGACGGGGGTTGGGGGGAGACTTGTTGTAGGCTTCCTGATGGGAGGGGCTGATGCCTGCCCACTGGTATGTGCAGCTGATTCTAATCCCTCTGGTGTGTGGGGCTTTGTCTCTGGGTGAGATTAGAGGTGGCTGTGTGCCTGGGGGGTCTTTAGGCAGCCTGTTTACTGATGGGCAGGGCTGTGATCCCACCTGGATTGTTGTTTGGCCTGGGGCTTCTCAGCGATGTCAGGTGGGGCCAGATTTTCCTAAAATGGCCACCTCCAGAGAAAGGCATGCTGATGAATATTCCCAAGAGCTTTGCTTCCAATGACCTTCCCATTTTAAAGTTTGTTTGGAAGCGTGAAAAGCCCAGAATGGCCAAAGACACCCTAAAAAAGAAAAATGGAGCTGGAGGAATCAGGCTCCCAGACTTCAGACTAGACTACAAAGCAACACCCATCAAAACTATATGGTACTGGCACAAAGACAGAACTATAGATCAGTGGAACAGGATAGAAAGCCCAGAATCAAACCTGCACACCTACAGCCAACTAATCTATGACAAAGGAGGCAAGAATATACAATGGAGAAAAGATGGCCTGTTCAATAAGTGGTGCTGGGAAAACTGGACAGCCACATGTAAAAGAATGAAATTAGAACACTCCCTAACACCATACACAAAAATATACTCAAAATGGATTAAAGACCTAAATAGAAGACCGGATACTATAAAACTCTTAGAGGAAAACATAGGCCAAACGCTCTCCAACATAAACGACTGCAACCTCTTCTCAGATCCACCTCTTAAGATAATGACGGTAAAAACAAAAATAAGCAAAGGGGACTTAATTAAACTGAAAAGTTTCTGCACAGCAAAGGAAACCCTAAACAAAATGAAAAGACAGCCCACACAATGGGAGAAAATATTTGCAAATGAATCGACTGAAAAGGGATTACTCTGCAAAATTTATAAACCCCTCCTACTGCTCAATACCAAAACAACAAACAACCCCATCAAAAAATGGGCAGATCTAAACAGACAATTCTCCAAAGAAGACATATGGATGGCCAAAAAACACATGAAAATATGTTCAAGATCACTCATTATTAGAGAAATGCAAATCAAAACCACTATGAGGTACCACCTTACACCAGCCAGAATGGCCATCATCCAAAAGTCTACAAACAATAGGGAGGGTGTGGAGAAAAAGGAACCCTATTACACTGTTGGCGGGATTGTAAATTGGTGCAACCACTGTGGAAAACAGTATGGAGATTCCTCAGAAAACTAAAAATAGAATTACCATTTGATCCAGCAATCTTACTCATGGGCATCTATCCAGAGAAAGCCAGTTCTTGCAAAGACACATGTACTCCAGTGTTCATTGCAGCATTATTTTCAATAGCCAAGACATGGAAACAACCTAAATGTCCATTGAGAGAGGAGTGGATCAAGAAGATGTGGTACATATACACAATGGCATATTATTCAGCCATTAAAATGAATGAAATACCAGAATTTTTATCAACATGGATGGACCTAGAAATTATCATGTTAAGTGAAGTCAGTCAGACAATGAGACACCAATATCAAATTCTATCACTGGCATGTGGAATCTGGAAAAAGGACACAGTGAACTTCTTTGTAGAACAGATACTGACTCACAGTCTTTGAAAAAAACTTACGGTTTACAAAGGAGACAGTTTGGGGGGTGAGGGAGATGTGTTGGGGGTATGGGATGGAAATCCTATAAAATTGTATTGTGATGATCATTGTACAACTATAAATGTAATAAATTCATTGAGTAATAAAAAAGAGTGTAAGAAAAAAAGTATTACTCAAAAAAGAATCACTTATAAGATATTACACTCATAAAATTATGAATGAAATTTGATTTTCTTGTGATTTTGTTTGGGATTCTGTTGTCCAGTGACCATCCTGTTCACCACTAGAAGTCATTTTTGACAACTCTTCATTGCCTGTTTTAGGTGTTTTGCATAACGCAGTAAACTTTATAACCTAAAAGGGACAATTTTAATGTACTTGGCCGATATTATTCATGCCATTATGTGTCACCCTAGATTCACCAGGGTACAACAGTAAAAGTAACAGTAATGATTATTGCTAATGCCACTATTAATTATTCATATTAGTGTTATCCACTGAAGTCATTTCAGAATTCCCCAGATAGATATAGGCAATTTCTCTTCCATACAATCATCTCCTTACATATCTTTATCATCCTTCCTCCCCTCCTTCCTTCCATCCTCCCAGTGTTGTTATAATTCTTTATCCTGTCTCCTCCACTAAAATATAAGCTCTTCCAGGGTGCAGACCTCTTACTTGTGTGAATATCCTGGCACTTAGCACAGTCTCTGGCACAGAGTAGATATTCAATCCCTTTTAGTTGAATGAAAGAATGGATCTGAGTCTCTTAACTATAGTTCTTTAGACAATTCAATGTGTTAAATCATAACTTCTTGCTGGATATCCAGCCGCATTGTGCCTTTAGGTACTTAGGCATTATTCCATTGGAAGAGTTGTGGACATTATACATCTGTTTATGTTTAAAGAAATGGACTTCAGTTGAATGTCATTTTCTAGACTCTCAAAATTGGCTTTTTCTTTTTTTTAAGAATCTCTTTCTCTTTTTGGAAGAACTCATTGTCCCCATGACCTGAACTGTTCCCCCAGCACCCCCTCTGCCGCCCTCATGCCTCCTTTTACCTGCACACACCGTTTGGACCCGAATTTGGTAAAGAGGAGGGACACTGGATCCACTGAAGTGGTGAAGAGGTGAAAGAAGAGATCATGCGTTTCTTGGTTTCTGCCATTTGTTTCTCGCCACACTAAGGTCTCTAAATTCAGCCTGTGTGAAAGAATCCGAAGGCTAAATTTGACACCATGGGATACCCAAATGGAGTTGGGGGAGGGGCTGATGTGAAGATTTGAGGAAAGAATTTGGATCCAGAACCAGCTCCAGCTCAGTTGCCAACTGATCAAATGTCCCTTTGGTTCCCTGCACTTATCCATGAAATTTGTATCTTGGAAAAACTGCATTTGAAGTTGGCAGAACACAAGTTTTATGTTTATCAGAGTTGAGTTTTAAGTGTTTTGTGTTCTCTTTCTCCAAGTGCTCCATGTGTTCTGAATAACCCTACCTTTTTCCTAGTCCACGGTAGCGAAGAAATACTGCTTGGGGTATGGAAAGATCAAAAAACATTAGTATCAGAACCTGTCTCACTTTTTTCCCCTTTGGCTAGGGGCATTGCTAGGTTCCCCATCCATTCTTGACACAGACAAGCCAGTAACATCCACATTAATCTAGATTATGTTGACTTCGTCCTATTCTGACAACATGTAATATTCTGTGTCTTGTTTAATCACACAATAGGACAACACTTCTCACTGAGTCATTCACTCATCATATTCTGACTGCAGAACATTTGATCATACTTTTAATGTTTATACAGTGCTATGAATGTACATGGCAGAGAAATCATACTAGGAGGAAAAAAAAAGGTGGTGCTCTCAGCAGACTAGTGTGACAGAAGGAACTCTTTCAGGCAAAGAGAAAAGTTTGAAGTAAACTCAGAAGAGTGAGCAGGCATATGTAAAATTCAACCTTACTGCAAGGTGTAGTTAAGATTCATTTAATAATGCAAACAATATTTATTAACTATCTACCTTTGTTAATACTACGCTAGGTGCTGGAGTATAAACTCTTTCCCTTAAGGAGCTTAAGAAAAATATTGAACAAGTGTCTGTGAGTGTGAAGAGGGTCATAAAATACATAATATACAGGGAGCATATGGGATATACACAAGCATAGAACAGGAAGAGCTAACCTCCACTGTTGGATTGGCACGTTTTTGGAAGTGACATTTAAATTGGGGCCTGAAGAGTGAGTAAGATTCAGCCAAGATTTGAAGACATTGCACAGGTGCATGTGTTTACATGCCTCTGTGTGTGTGTGTGTGTGTGTGTGTGTGTGTGTGTGTGTGTGTGTGTGTGTTAGTACAGGAGAGTAATTCTGGAGAGGAGTTTTTAAGCACCAGGTTTAGAGTTGCATATAACTTGAGGCAAGAATGAAAGTGATGCATTTGAGAAAAAGTCCAATTTAGCTGGGACTCAGACAAGACATAAGTAAAATGATGGGCAGTATTTTTTTTTTTTTTTTTCAAGATGGGAGGGGAGTTCTCATGGACTAGGAAATTGTTCTCAGTGGCAAGAAAGAAATCTTATACCCAAAGGCAAGGTCAAGGGAATTAATGAATAGTGGGCAGGACAAGGACAATTGGTAGAATGGAAATGGGATCATGATTGGAAGATTTCAATGAGCATTTTTCATTGTTTTAAGGTGTCAAGACAAAGTTTGGAGAAGCCTCAAAGAAGTACTCTAGGAACAATGTGATTGGGGTAGGTATTTCCCACACAGTCAAGCTCCCTGAGGGAAGAACCCTGGGTAAAGCTCACCTATGAAGTCCCCAAAATTACTGAGTACCCAACTCAGAGCTGACTTTTAATGAATATTTTTTAAATGCGCAAATGAATAATGAATGATTATTTTGAAAATTATCTTGGTTGTGCCTTTGGACATATTTGCTTTGCCATTTCCCTAGAGTAGCTTAGAGACCCTTGGAAGATCTGAAATTTGCCCTGCTCTGCTCAGCTTTATTCTAGAACTGATCTCATAGGGCAGCTTTGAACTTCCCATTCTGACCTGAGTCTTTGGAACATACTCTGAGTGCAGAGGTCCGATCATGGGATAGTGAAAAGTTCTGTGGTTTAGGGACTTAATGTGATAGCAAAGATGAGGTTTTCTACAATGATTGATCTTCTGTAACTTCTCTAAATTTTATTTCCAAGGGTGACTTTTCAAATCCCAGAGATCATCTTAGATTATAAAGACTCAATATTTCAAGGAGATCATGGTGGTTTAATTAACTATGATGATAGGAACTAACTTTTTGTAGTGACTTGCAGTTTTCAGAGTGTGCCAGTGTACAGTGTTAGTACTTTACTTCATTTTGATAATATTGCTGTCCCTCTTGTACTGAGGGTGAAACTGATGTTCAAAGGTAATTTGCCCCAGATCAAAAAGTAGCAAGTCATAAAGACAGGACACACCTTGTTCCTCAAGGGCTTTTTTATTCCACTAGCATTTCAACAAACATCTAGTTTGGGACCTTAGATGATTCATATCTGAATTCTTTAGTTTCCGTGTTTGCAACTATCAAAGTTGACATTCAGTTATGCTAGGACTATTTCTCATAATTATGGCTTTATGCTTTATATCTGGGGACATAATACTTAAATTTAAAGAAATGAATGATTTTACAGTAGCCTAATTTCAGGTGTTATTGTAGGCTTATTAAAGAAATGTCCTTGTGTCAGAGGGCCTTTTCATGCTCCTCAAATTTTACGAGAATATTATGTAGTGGAAAAAAACATCAACTAGAATCTAGAAACTCAGGACAACCTGTGTAACTTTCTGTCTCCGTCTCCTCCTTCATAAAATAAACCTATTAATATTCCATTTCATTTCATCACAGCGTGGTTGCGAGGGTCAAGTGCTGAGGTTTTTCTCAAAGTATTTCATATTCTGTATATTACAATGCAAGGTATCCTACCTTATGGTTATCTAAGTGTAACCATGCATTAGAATGTGTCAGTTTACCTTAAGGAATAAAAAGTTTAATTCAGAAGTATCGAGAACATGATTTCTAATTTCCCTGTTCGCCATCTGGTCATGTTATTTAAACTGTTCATCGCTCTGTCCATATACATGGTTAACAATAAATGGTGTCCATAACTTTCATGCGCAGTGTGTGGACAAATGGGAAAACAAGTTGGAAAAGGCTTTGAGGAAGGCTGTGTTACAGGATCATGACCAGTCTTTCCAGGTTCCTTTTGGCGTACACAACATAGGCTTCTGCAACATTTAAGGAAGCCTTTCTGTTTTCTTTCCATGTTGAGGGGCAGTGAATCTAGTTCCTTGTCTTCTAGGGATCAGGAAGGTATATAGGATAGATATTCTGGAAGATCAAAGTCATAAGGACTGGCAGAATGTACATGGACACAGGGAGATGGAATTTAGGGAACAGACAGTTTGCTCTTCCTACAGGCCAGGATGGTAGCATAACGCAGAAAAGGGAGAACAAACATATACTTAGTTCAAGTGAAGGAATTATACAGGAGAGGAAGTTGGGACAAGAAAGGAAATGCAGCCAGAAACTGAGTGGTGCAGGGCGTTAACAGGGAGGGCAAGTAGTTTCAGTTGTTTCCGGAAGGCACCCAGGAGCCAGGGAACGAGCTGATTCAATTAGCATAATATAATAAGAGTATAATAAGCATAATGGAATGTCCCTATGGTAAAGGGTGGGAAGCAGCAAGTGTTAAGTGTAACATAGTCTTATAAAGCTTGAATTTGGTGTCATTGTTTTCTACAGAACTTGTTATTTCTGTTCTTCCCCCTCTCTTCGAACAAACCTCTGCGAAGAGCCAAACTCACAAATACACCACCATGATGGCACTTAGAAAAACTGGAAACATGGGACCAGACTGTAAGTCCTATAGTAAGTTTTTTTTTTTTAATCATATAATGTCAAAGGAAATGATACCTTTATAACTGCAACTTTGATCAGTCGACGAGTATTTTTTTCAATGCTCTTCTACTCCATGTCTGTAGGAAAACAAACCAAAGCTAAAATGAAGTATGTTTGGGAGGGGCTTGATGTCAGCTTCCAGTTCCTGCTGGACTAGAACTCTGTGTGTTAAGGGATTCTGGTCGAAGATTCCTGAAAAGCCTTACATATTAAGTCCTGTCTGTGAATGTGGTGCCACCTGAGTGCCCTGCTTCTCCTTCCTGAGAAGGAGATCCAGGCAGGTGGCACCTTGCTGAGGCCAGGAGAAGCTGCTTCCCACCACCCCATTCCTCCCTCTTGTGGGGGGAAGCCCCTTAGAAGAACGCTGAGGTTTGGGGCCTCCCCGCCGAGGTACCCAGTAGTAACTTCAACTAGCTAATGAGTAAAGGACAGTAACAAGAATAAATCCCAATGAGTTTATTAAAAAACTGAATCACAACTTTGGCAAGGACAGGAACTATTGTCTGGGGCTTTTCTGTCGATTTGCAGTGTTGCATGCCTTCAAATATGCCCCACCCACCCTTTTAGAACCGAGAGATTAGCAATGAAAGATAGATCTTCAAAGCTCCACACAGCTGTGATTTACACTCCACTTTGGAGACAGTTAGGGAGGCTTCTTATTGTGATTGTAAAGGGTTCCAGTCAATCTCTTGGGACGTCTTGGGACTTTTACTGTGGCGTGTGTGGAAAGTGGAAGTGCTCTGATCCAACCCCCATCTCTTTTGCAAAAGCTTCTTGGTAATTGCTTGGGACTTTTTGAAACTCTCCCCACAACTCCTGCCTGCCCCCAAAGCAAAACAAAAAACAAAAAGCAAGAAAGCTGATTTCAAGTGCTGAAGCTCTTCTATCACAGGAATCTGCATCACCATCAGCATGGAATTACTCCTGTATTGCCTTTTCCCCTCCCTGGGGGAAGATGATGTTTTCAGAGCCCTACAGGGGTTAAGGTAACTTTTGAAAATGCCAGAGAATATATGCCCTTCAGAGATGTGTGTCCTCAGGAGGGGAAGGGCTGTAGTTGCACGGTCCCTAACTAGCTAGTTCTAGTCAAGTTCCGTGTTAATGAGGCCAGTGTTGGAAGGTGACGATCACAGGCACAAAATACAGAGGAGAAAATCACAAGTGAAATCCCCTCCAGGAGAAGTGTTTGGTGGTATCTCTGGAAGCTGAATACATGCCCACACTGTGACCCAGCAGCTGCATTTTTTAAGTGTGTGCCCAACAGAAACACTCCAACAGACTTGAGAATGTTCACAGCAGCGTTATTCATAATAGACAAGTCCTGGAAACTACACAGATTCCCATTGATGGTAGAAAGGATAAATAAATTATGGCCTTTTTACATAATGGGATAATATACAGCAATTAGAATAAATGATCTACAACTAAATGCAGTAATATGGATGAATCCCCAAAAATAATGTTGAGTAAAAGAAGCCGAGCACAAAAGAATACACACTGTAGGATTCCAGTTATGTAAAGTACAAAAACAAGCTAAACTAATGAATGACGTTAGAAGTCTGGAAAGGTTTTACTCCTTTTTTTTTTTTTTTTTTTTTTTTTTTAATGGTCCTACCCATGGCATGTGAAGATTCCTGGGCCAAGGATTGATTCTGAGGAGCAGCTGCTACTTAAGCTGCAGCAACACCAGATCATTTAACCCGCTGTGCCCAGGCTAGGCTGGGGATTGAACCTGTGCCTCTGCAGCAACCCAAGCTGCTGCAGTCAGATTCTTAACACACCGCACCACAGTGGGAACTCATGAGAGTTTTTCCTCTATTTAGGGGTATACAGTGACTAGAAGAGAACATATGGGGGCTCCTGGGGTAGTGATTAAACATGTTCAGTTTGTGGAAGTTCATTGGGCTGTACACTTATGATTTGTACATTTTTTTGCATATTTATTATAATTTGATATAAGTAAAAGAATTCATGGGGCTGTCTAGTCTCACTCTGTTACGTGATCACTTGGTTGAACTCCAACTTTAAAAGTCACCTAGGGAAGGTATTGCCGTTGGTTGCAGGAAAGAATGGAATTGTGCACTAGACCTATCAGCACAATTTTAGAGGAACAAACCAACAAACTGAAAACTGAAACTGCAAGTTTTAAAATCCCTATTGATTGGTATCATCTCACGCTACCCATCTGGTCTCCAGTCCTTTTGCCTACGTGTAATTGGAGGGCTCCAGGTGTGCTCCAATGACCTGATGACCCAAGAGAAAGACCATTTGTGGGGTTTGTGCAACATGGCATTGCAAGTGTCTCAAGTGCCCGGATGAGGGCAGCTGTGCTTTGCGGCAAGAGATTTTTTTGACTGAATTTGGTAATCTCCGGACATCATTTCCATTGTCATCTCTGATAAAATCAAACCCTCATTTTCTCTTGAAACTCAAAATATTTTTCCCTGGAATGGTCTCTGCAGATTCACTTGAGTTCTCCTGAAAGGAGAAATAAGACTAAGAGCTTTTGGTTTGTTTTTTGTTTTTTTTTTTTCACACCTGTATTGAACAATGAATAAATCTTCCAACATGGCAAGCATCTTATTGGACCACTCCAGGGTAGACATAAGTATTATTCCTCTGTTTTCAAAATCTTGGGATGGGACCTAGCTTTGTTTGCATCCAACATATAAATATCTGAAGAGTGCTGTATGGAAAAGGCCTCTATATTGTCGTTACTTCTTTCCTTATTAAATGGATATTTACTGAGTGGTGCTAGAGGCAGCAAAGGGATGAGTACGCTTGGGCAACCCATCTCCTTTCTATCAGTGGATATCCGTTTAACCTTGCATCTTCTCCGTCATGTTAGTAAAATTAAAAGAATAAATACATTTTAAATTACAGAATAGCAACCAGAAACATGGACTCTGAGAACCAGGGGAGTTAGAATCCTGGCTCAGACACTTAATAGCTCTATGATCCTGGGCAAGTCCCTTAATTTCTTTAAGCTTTGGTTAAGATAGGAATAATAGCTGCAGCTACCTCACAGGTTTTTTGGTAAGGATTAAATGTGATCTAAGGGCAATTTCATCTTGTCCTAAATTAGAGACATGGCTGAATTTGAAGGAGCCAGAGGCTTGTTTCTTAGTGCAGTTGCAGTGAAAACAGGCAGAATTCCTTCCAGATCTCAGGTTCCTCTTACTGCTTCTTGTGGCCTATGTGCTTTGCTTCTAATAACTAACACCTCCACCTCCTTCAGGGGTCTGTCTTTGTCTTTCTAGAGCTGCTTAGCCTACAAACCAGTTGGCGAATGGCTGACTTTTGGAGTATGAAAGCCCAGATTTCTGGTCTATTTTAAAAAAATTATTTTATTGAAATGTAGTTGATTTAAAATGTTGTATTCTTTTCTGGTGTACAGCAAAGTGATTCAGTTATACAGATATGTTCTTTTTCATATTCTTTCCCACTGTGCTTTATTACAGGATATTGAATCTAGCTCCCTGTGCACTACAGTAGGACCTTGTTGTTTATCTGTTCGATATATAAGAATTTGCATCTGCTAGTCCAAACTCCCAATCCATCTCGCCCAACCCTCCTCCCCCTTGGCAACCACAAATCTGTTCTCTATGTCTGTGAGTCTGCTTCTGTTTTGTAGAGAAGTTCATTTGTGTTATGTTTTATATTCCATATATAAATGGTATCATGTAGTATTTGTCTTTCTTTTTTTTTTTTTTTTTTTTTTGCCATTTCTTGGGCCGCTCCCGCGGCATATGGAGTTTCCCAGGCTAGGGGTCTAATCGGAGCTGTAGCTGCCAGCCTATGCCAGGGCCACAGCAACGTGGGATCCGAGCCACGTCTGCAACCTACACCACAGCTCACGGCAACGCCGGATCGTTAACCCACTGAGCAAGGGCAGGGATCGAACCCGCAACCTAATGGTTCCTAGTCGGATTCGTTAACCACTGCGCCACAACAGGAACTTCTGTCTTTCTTTTTCTGATTGACCTCATTTAGAATGATAATCTCTAGGTTCATCCATGTTGCTGCAAATGACATTACTTCATTCTTTTTTTGACTGAGTAGTATTCATACATATATATATATATATATATATATATATATATGAATGTCAAAAACAGTATTTAATTTTATATGTATACATATACCACATCTTCTTAATCCATTCATCTGTCAATGGACATTTATGCTATTTCCATGTCTTGACTATTGAAAACAGTGCTGAGTAACATTCAGGTGCATGTGTCTTTTTTTTAAATTACTCAATGAATTTATTACACTTATAGTTGTACAATCCACTTTTATAGGATTTCCATCCCATACCCCCAGTGCATCCCTCCCACCCCCCAAACTGTCTCCTTTGGAAACCGTAAGTTTTTCAAAGTCTGTGTCCTTTTTTCAGATTCCACATGTGTCCTTTTTTCAGATTCCACATGTCAGTGATAGCATTTGATGTCGGTGTCTCATTGTCTGACTGACTTCACTTAACATGATAATTCCTAGGTCCATCCATCTTGCTAAAAATGCTGGTATTTCGTTCCTTTTAATGGCTAATATTCCATTGTATATATGTGCCACATCTTCTTGATCCACTCCTCTGTTGATGGACATTTAGGTTGTTTCCACATCTTGGCTATTGCAAATAGTGCTGTAATGAACACTGGAGTACATGTGTCATTTCAAGTCATGGTTTTCTCTGGATAGATGCCCAGAAGTAGGATTGCTAGATCAAATGGTAGTTCTATTTTTAGTTTTCTGAGGAATCTCCATACTGTTTTCCACAGTGGTTGCACCAATTTACAATCCCACCAACAGTGTAATAGGGTTCCTTTTTCTCCACACCCTCTCTAGCACTTATTGTTTGTAGGCTTCTTGATGATGGCCATTCTGGCTGGTGTAAGATCATGTGTCTTTTTGAATTATGGTTTTCTCTGGATGTATGTCCAGGGGTGGGATTGCTGGATCATATGGCAACTCTACTTTTAGATTTATTTATTTATTTATTTATTTATTTATTTATTTATTTATTTGCCATGTGTAAGTTCCAGGGCCAGGGATGGAACTCCCATGCCATAGTAGTGACTCTAACCACAGCAGTGACAATGCCAGATCCTGACAATGCTGAGCAACCAGGGAACCCCAGATTTCCCAGTCTGGAGAAGGGACAAAATCTGAGGTTTTAATTTATGTGCCTGATCTCCCCGGGGGTTTAGGTAGAGGCTGGAACTTTTCCTGGTCACACATCTGCTTAACTACTACTGATTCTCAATTCTTGTAAGTAATTTATTCTACTTTCTCATCAGTTTCTCCTGGAAAAAAATTCCTTAATAAGTTATTTGCATGTAAATCCTCATTTCAGGGCCTGCTTCTGAGAGCCTGACCTAAGATGGTTCTTACTGCCATATATAAAGTTTCCTGTGTAGTAGTTGAACTTGGCATGGGAACAGATATAGCCATTAAGTGAAGCAGTATATATATTTAGGAATGGCTGCATGTTTTTCTGTAAAGTAATTCCCAAATGAGCTCAAGATTTTACCAAAAACTGTTCTTATAGTGCCACAATTGTCCCATTCAACAAATGCTTGTTGAGCTTCTATCATGTGCCAGACACTACAAACTAAGCTGTGCCTCAGTACCTGATTCACAGAAACTATGAGATAATAAATAATGTTTTTAAGATACTACATTTGGGAATAATTTTTTACAGAGCAACGGATAACTAATACAAATAGCAAAGAGGTCAGTTTTGTTGGAGTGAGGAGATCTAGGGGAGGAGCAGTAGGAAAGGAAGTCTGAGAAGTAACTGAGTTGCAGGGGGACCTCATCTGTTGAGACTTTGATTGATAGGTCTGATTCAGTAGGGTTGGAATCTAGGCATCTCCACGATGTTAGAACCTCTTCATGTGATGCTGCAGTCATGGTTGAATAGCCCCCAGAAGAGAAATGGCACTTATATTGTGATGACTTCACCAAGAGTGAAGTTCACTCTATCCCAGTCCAGGCCCTTGTCTTTAAACTGAAGAACCATTGGAGATTGGAGTTTATCTGTATCATATTTACCAAATAAAAAGACTCAATGTGATTTTTAGGTGATACGTTTGTGAATGTGGAAAGCGTTATTTAATTTTTTATGCTTTAGTTTTTTCTTCCAGATGAACAAACAAAATAAAAAAAGTTACTCCTGTTATTCCTATATCTTCCTCCTTCCTTGCTACCTTCTTCTTTAAAGGAAGGTCATCCTTTGGTTGGAAGCTCCCCTGAAGTTGACTGTGCAAGTTTCCTCATCATATTCTACAAGGTCATACCCAATCCTAGATCTCTTTGTTTCTTCTAATGTCCTTTGATCCAAATCTATGATTAGCAACAGCTGTTTCTTCCCAATCCTCCCCAGATCTAGACCTTAGCATTCTTTGACTATGTCAGGTCCTTGATGAATCCTCTACGACCACATAAAACACACTGACAGTTTGGAAACCAAGGAATATATGTTGGTGTGAGTACCGAATACCAATAAAGACTTTCTTTCTTTCTTTCTTTTTTTTTTTGCTATTTCTTGGGCCGCCCCTGCGGCATATGGAGGTTCCCAGGCTAGGGGTTGAATCGGAGCCATAGCCACCGGCCTACGCCAGAGCCACAGCAATGCAGGATCCGAGCCGCGTCTGCAACCTACACCACAGCTAATGGCAACGCTGGATCGTTAACCCACTGAGCAAGGAACCTTATGGTTCCTAGTCGGATTCATTAACCACTGCGCCACGACGGGAACTCCAAGACTTTCTTAAGAGAGGCAAAAGGGTTACCCTATAGAGCATGATGGGACTTGATAGATATTAATAATGTGTCATTATAATTGTGATATTTATACAAATATTAACTAATACTTACTGAGAACCATTAAGAATTTCTTTGCTTTATGAATTTTCCGTGCTCTCTTTAAATTCTCTTTCTAGAATAGTCTCCTCTTTGACTATTCCCACCCTTAATTTTGTTAATTCTTACCCATCCTTCCAGTTTCATCAAAAATATCACAACCTCTAAGAAGCCTTCCCAAACTATAATGATTAGAGTCAGTATTCCAGTTTGTTACCTCCCGGGGACCCTGTACTTCTCTTACCATACTTTAGCTTTTCAAATTATCTTTATTCCCTCTAAGATTCTGAACAGTTTGAGAGGAGAGACCATGCCTAGTTTGCTTAGTTTGATTCCTTTCAAGTTGGGCATCTTGCCTGACACATATTAGATAATGGAAGAATCTGTAGCAACAGTACTGGAGGAGGGCATTGAGAGGAGGTCATCTCTGGTTGACCTGTAAGCTGGACCTGGGCAACCAGAGGTTCCTCACCCATCTCCCCTGTCCTTAGAATGTATGCCCCACTTACTCTTCCCACACTAGCCTTGATAGAGTAAGGCACTGTGAGATTTTAAGAAACTTTGAGAATTTTTAAGATTCTGCCAGGTGGGGTCCAAGATATACTCATCTTGCAGCCACCCATGATATGCCTCATATATAAGTTCCCTTGTTTATTAAAACTGCCCCATACCAATCTGGACTGATCTGCCTCTTTCTCTGGTCTCTCTTTGTCCTCAATGTATGGGAGCCAGTTTTGAATCTTGTCCAGGGAACTTCCAAGGTTGCAAACCAAGAAGAAGAGATTTTCTTATAGTCCAGTGCCACACATTAGGTTGAGCCCTTTACATAATTATCTTTTAAAATATTGTAACAACTCTATAAAGAACATATTAGTCCCCATTGTGCAGAGAAAGAAATTGTGGCCCCAAATGGATTAAATGAGCCAAGTTTTTATAATAAGTGGTAGAGTTAGGATGGCAATCAGGTCTGTCAGACTCTAAAACTTTGAACCACTACCTTAGCCTTCTTCTTATAGGAAGTTATCAGGTCATTGAGAAAGTTGGTAGAATTAACTTGTAGGTTTCTTATCTATGTGACAAAGCCATGACCCTATTTCTGAAGTTGGTGTCTTGGCTTGTCAAATTCCAATTTAAAGGTTCTGATGCAATCACTCTTGTTTCTTCTTCTCTCTCAGTTGCAACCTTGCCCTAACTGCTACTCCTGGCATTCATTCATTCAACCATTCACTTACTTTCTCAAATTCAATAGATGCTTGTTGAGCTCCCAGTATATAATGTCATTTGACTAAGTACTGGGGTGCCAGAGATGACAAGGCCTGCCCTCAAGGAGCTTCTTTTATAGTAGGGGAAATCGGGTAAAAATAAATAAGCACAATGGATTGTCACAGTGGATAGTTAACCTTTGTGGGTTTTGCCTGCCCTGGTGGTAGCATTTCAGTTTTTCTTTATGGAAATGCTCTTTCCATATTAGTCCACATGTGTCCAGTGGGGCAGATCCAGTGGTGGGCAAGCAAAAAACACAGGCTTGGCCGAGCAGAGCCTTCTAAAGTTTGGTCACATCATGTGTTTGAGGATGATTCATGTTTCAGTATAGGGTAGGATGGGGCACGAGAGCCCCATTCAGAACTCTGATGACACTCTCAGAGAGGAAGCATCTTCTTTCTGCTTGGGTTGCCAGAAAAATAAGATGCAGCAGAAGACCTATCCCCAGAGACGTTTTTTCTGTTGCTGGAAGCCAACTCAGAGGAAAGTAGAGTCAAAAGGTGGAGGACAAGTCCTGATGATGTTGTTTGAACACTTGCTGCATTATTATTATTATTGACTTAAATTGCTTTCAGCTGGGTCTTTATTCATTTTCATATAAAGAGACATGACATGAAGGGCTAGAGTGGAGGGTTGTAAAAGATCATGTGGTCTTTCAAGGTAACAGAAATGACTTTGAGCTTATTCTACAATTCGTATAAATTAACAAATGCTTGTGAACTGCTAAGTCAAATTTGGAAAGAAGCACAATGAAGCAGATTCATTATACCAGACATGAAAACATGTTAAGCTGTAGTGGTAAAAGCAATGTAGTGTGAGGAAAAGAATAGGAAAATAAATCCATGTAATGGAACAAAGAATTAAATGTTTATTTGGAAACCTGGCGTATGATAGATGTAGCACCACAAATGTGTATGTCATTGGATTGTTTAATATATGGTATTAAGGAAATAAAGTCACTATATGGAAAAAAATTAAGGCAGATTCCTATATGACACTAAAAATTAATCTTTCAGAAGGATTAAAGACCTAAATGTAAATGGAATTAGAAAGCTGATGGAAAATCATGTCTTTGTGAGTTCCGGGTGAATGAGGGCTTTTTAAATACGACTACCAAAGCACAATTCACAAGTCAAATAGTTGTATTTGACTACAACAAATTAGAGGGGTTCTTTTCAATGAAAGCACCATAGATCAAGTTAACAGACTGGTAATAGACTGGGAGAAGATATTTGCATTAGCCAAAATAACAACAAGAGATCGATATCTAGATTAGAGCAGGAATTCTTATAATTCAATAAGACAGATTGGAAAACTCAATGGAAAATGTTCAGAAAACAGAAATAGGCAATTCACACAGGGGGTAGGAAGATCTGAATAGTTAACAAATGAAAATTTGCTCAAACTCAGAAATCAGAGCTATACAAATTGCAATAATATGGGGTTAATAGATGCAAACTATTGCACTTGGAGTGGATAAGCAATGAGATCCTGCTGTATAGCACAGGGAACTATATCTAGTCACTTGTGATGGAATATGATGGAGGATAATGTGAGAAAAAGAGTGTGTATATATGTATGTGTGACTGGATCACTTTGCTGTGCAGCAGAAAACTGACAGAGCACTGTAAACCAACTACAATGGAAAAAATAAAAATCATTAAAAATAATATTATTTTATACTCAACAGCATGGCAAAAATTAGAAATATTGGGGAGGACCTGGGGGCATTAGAATTTGTATGCACTGCTGATAAAATGTACATGGGTGCAGTCATTATGGAGAATAACCTGGCAGTGCCTGGCTAAAGTGTTGTTTGTGGGTACACCTTATGACTCAGGAACCTCAGGCCTGAGTATTCACCCCAGAGGAATTCTCACACATTACCACAAGGGGGAATGTACAGGGATGTTTATTAGAGTTTTGTTTTGTGGAGGCAGAGAGCTGGAGGCATGAAAGAGGAGAATGAAAGTAAGAAACACAATGAAATTTCCAGCATAATGCCATCTAAGTCAATTTAAAACACACACATACCTCACACTGTGTATTTTTCAAAGAAAACCCTCCACACATATATACATACATTATATATATATATATATATATATATTTTACATATATACACACACACGCAGAAATGCATGTACATGCATATACGTGTAGCTCTATCTGCCTATCTATATCAAACACATTAATGTGGGTGCCGGTGGGGGGAGGGGACAAAAAGAAAGAGGAAGAAGAAGAGAGGGAAATGTAACTGGAATGTGGTGTAAAAGGGGAAAAAAAACCCTGAAATACTAGAGAAGCTCTCCATGTACCGGTTCTCCGGTGCTGTGAACTGGAGTGTATAACCGACTCAGTGCTCTAAAGTACATCAGATTCAAACTAAAGTTTTAGTTGAAATTAAAAATTTTAAAATGCCTTAGGTGGAGAGAGGGTCAGGCATATTTCATATGAGCTCCGGTCTTATCCTACCTGGGAGTAGCATGTGACCCTAACTGTCCTTATGAAATAGGTATTGTATTCTTCCAACTACCTCTCTGTGGAGGAAGAATAAAATCAGATCCCATCTATACATCATTTCCCGTGCTTTAAAAAGTAGCACTATGTGAAATTTGGGTTTTTGCTATTAAGATTAGACAGGAAGCAATCTCTATTTTTTTAAGAAGGAAACAACGTTTTAGAAATCAGTATGCTTATTGTGTAAAATCTTTGGCCTGAAATCAGTGCTTCTGATTTAGGAGTAACCTGCAGTCTGGGGTTTCCTAAAATAGTTAGTGGTGTGCAAGTTTTGGCTATCTCATCAGCATATGTAAATTGTACTCTATTCCTCCAGGTTGGAAATAAAAGAGTCACACATCATGAAGAAAACTATTGCATTCTAAATTATATCCAACATTCCTTTCTGGTTTTTGTTCCCTAAACCTAAACGAAATACATTCTCATAGGACACATATATCTTTTCTTACATAAGACATATCCAAACATACCTTCCCTTTTCAGCTATGAAATAAACTTTACAAACATATAAACAGCATGAGACTCAAGTACCTAGCAAACGGTATCAAAAGAAGTCCCAAGGAATTGTTGTTCTGGGAGTTCAAGGACTTTTATTTTTCTTGTTCTTTGCTATATCCCCATCCCTATTGTAACAACCAGAACATAGTAAGTACTCAACAAATATTTATGGAATGAGTGAATATACATATGAACTCTCCCTCTCTCTTTCTCACTCACACACACACCCAAATGTAAGCACACATCTGTTTGTCTTTGGTCTGCAATTCATTGTCACAAATCCATTTTTTCTTTTGTTTCTCCTATTTAAAAAATTATCCAGTCGACAAACTCTTCACTAAAACCTCTTGATGTACTGACATCTGTGAGAGTTGAGGGGGGGAATAAAGAGGAATTACAGAACATAGTTCTCATGGCTGAGAAACTTAAGCTCTAACAGGGCAAATACATACGAGAAACACATGAGAATAAGAACAGGAAGTGTTTTAGCACTACATAACACTGTTTGGAAATTTATGAGAAAGAGAGTAAGTGGATGGCTAGGAAATGGGAGAACCACCCCTCCAGCTGGCCTATATAAAGCATGGGCCTCCCACCACAGTCTAGGGTGGAGGAGGTGATTGGGAGAGCTGGCCTGGGACAGCATCTTCACAGAGTTTTTCTTGGGGAATCAGAATTTGGGCAAGTTGCTGGTTGGAGGCCTCGCTATTCTAACCAGCTGCTAATGAGAAACTGGCTCTTTGATGCCAGAAGAGGCTGCTGGGGAGGCACAAGTACTTAACAGGTTTCAACTGAGTTTCTGCCGACGCATCCTCTAAGGAGTGGAAAACTCCATTCCAGAGCTGAGAAGGCCAGAAGGGTGCCCATATATGTGAACAGGAAAACTGTGGCAGAAAAGCCAATAATACAAGGATGGAAATCCTCAGCTGTGCGTCCAGGGAAAGCTTGGTTTAGCAATCACTGTGAGCAAGTGGAACCAGCTCAACCAACGTCAGCAGTTTGAAGACATCTGGTCTTTATTTCTGGACTTTTGTTCAGTGTGTAGGATTATGATTCTACGATGTAGAGGCCATTTGTTTTGTCAATCTACAGAATTTCTTAGAATAGGAATCCCTTACACTTAGAATAGAAACTTGTTCTCCACATCTCCAATTTGAGATTTTCAAATATTAACTCTTTACCCCCCAGAGTGACGTTCTCAGGGATGTTACTTGAAAGAGAAGTTTTAACAGGGAAATTGAGTCATGGAGCAGGTATGTCTTTTGCCAAAGAGCAACCTAATCGTTGGTGGAGCCCCCAGCAACTTTAGCATCCCATGACTGCCGGAAGTAATGCTTCTAGCCCATTGGCCTTCGTTTCTTCTCTGTCTGCTTTGCCTTCTCTTCTGACTTCTGTTTATCTTTAGTCATCCCCTAGCTGGGCCTAGTCTTGGAAAGTTATCAGTCTGGTAAAGTCATTGATGGTTCAGTATTTACTTTCCACTCAACGCCCTTCACATCTTTTGTCCAAGGACCTGGTGTCCCTGTCCCCCACCCCCCAAGTCCAGTTAGGTCTCTCATCTTCCTCCATGTCTTCTACCCTCTGCCCCCATCATTCCTGGCCTCCTCTACTTCCGCCATTAACACCTGAGTTGTGTGCCATTGCCCAGGGCTCTAATAGGTGATTGGCTATTTCAGACAATTTATTTGTAGCAAAACTGTTAATGGCCTTAAAATGGCTCAGAGGCTTCCTCCACCAGATAACATTTACATTTTCATTGGGGATTTCAATGTCAAAGAAGTCAATGGCGCATTCCTGCACTTTGGCAGTCTTCACTCTTGATTTTCTCCCTTCCGGCTGCCCACTGAACCCACCTGAAGCACTGGCACCTGCTCTCAGACTGTGGCTCCTGCAAGCTGGTTGGGTGTCTCTCTTTCTCATTCTAGTGTTTTCAGTTTACTTGACATTTTCTAATCTTCTGAGTAAAGGACACAAGAAAAGCCAGGATGAGGGAGAAGGAACATGGCTCACTGAATAAAGGGCCAGGCCCCCAGGCTGAGGTATTCAATCTATAGAAAGGCCTACTGGGTACTAATGATATTGTTGACCATTAAAAAAAAAATCCATAGGCTTTTTAGAAATGCATTTTCACCTTAATATAGCAGGAGCAGCCACTCTGCCGTGCAATTCCTGAGAATTTATGGCTGGTTGGAGTTAATGGTTTGAGGTGTTATTCCTTTCTGTGCCTCATTAATCCCCAGGAAGTGCCTGGGCTGAGGTGGTTACTTGGCTCGGGCTGGCCACAGAGGCACCTCCTGCCCACTTCAGCTCCAAGCTGGTGGCCAGCTCTCAGACCACACTCCACTCTTTATCTGCACCTCCTTGTCCCTCCAAGCCTGAGCTCCCCCCCACCCCTGCCCGCAATGGCCTGGGCTCTAGATAAGTTTGGGGACAAATGGCAGACATCCTTCTTAGATCCTGGCTTTATGGTATGACTCAGTCCTGACTTCACCACCATCCTACATCGAAAGTCTGAAAAAGACAAAATTATCTCTGTCTGAAAATGAAGATGGGGAGTGTGACCCTCCCCATTGTTGTGGGTGACAGAGGGGGCTGGTCGATGGAGGGGGCAGAACTGAAAATGAGACAGTCTCAGCAACACAATGTGCTCTCTGATGATCAGAACTTATTACACTTCGGGGGACAATCGCAACTTTTCCAACAGAGGCCATGTGTTTATAATGTACTCTCAACCCTTCTGTCCCACCTCTCTCCCTTCCACCAACATTAATCAAGCCCTTCCTCACTAAGGTACTACTATAGATATTGGGGACATAACTAGGAACAAGAGTGACAGGGCTCCTGTCTTCAGGTTTTCTACATTTTAATGTGTATTTGGGACATGTATGAGGGGGCCTGACAATAAACATTTAGTCATTTTACAACCCCATGACCCCGGCAGGACAGGTGTGCCTATACCCATTTTGCAAATGGGAGACCTGAACCTTCAAAGAGATCGTGTGTGACCTGTTTCAGGTGAACTGGTTAATGCATTCATTTGCTCATCTATCAGATAGAGTTGTTGAGGGCCTGCAATGTTCTAGATCATCTCCTAGCCTTTTGATATATAAAGATGACTGGAAAATGGCCTTGCCTTCCAGGGCTCAAAGTGTAAATGAGGAAAGAGCCACAGAAACACCTTTGAATCTAGTAACTGCCATGACAAAGCCTGTGTGTGCAAAGTGAGATCTTGGAAGAAGAAGCCCTGAGTCCGCCTGAGGAAGTCAGGGAAGCACGAGACAGAGCTGGGCTTGGACACAAGGCGAGGGCCCCCTCCTGGTGGCAGCATGCAGAGAATGTGCTCCATAATGCTTGTTGTGTTGAATGGAGCTATCTCTTCAAGGTCTGGCTTCACTCTTTGGTTTTTTTTTGTTTGTTTGTTTTGTTTTGTTATTTCTTGGGCCGCTTCCAGGGCATATGGAGATTCCCAGGCTAGGGGTCTAACCCGAGCAGTAGCCACCAGCCTACGCCAGAGCCACAGCAACGCGGGATCCGAGCCGCGTCTGCAACCTACACCACAGCTCACGGCAACGCCGGATCCTCAACACACTGAGCAAGGCCAGGGATCGAACCCGAAACCTCTTGGTTCCTAGTCGGATTCGTTAACCACTGCGCCACTACGGGAACTCCCACTCTTTGGTTTTAAAAAGGGTCCCAGGCTATTGGAAATCCTATATTCACATTCAGCAAAACAAACAAACAAACAAAAACTCCTCTTTCACTCTAAACCAAAATAGAAATTGCTCCTTCCGCTTTTGGTCAGGCTTCCTCCTTTTATGTGGTTAATGAACAGCTGAGTAGCTTCTACGTTGCAAGACACATACCAAATTATTTATCTTATTTATTAATGTAAGTGTCCAGAAATTCCTGTGAGAGTCTGCTCCATCCTCCCCCCCAAACCCCTCCCAGCCTCATCTTTCCTGTATCCCTCCCCTGCCTCCATTAGACTGGTCTCAATTACAAAGTACTTCTATCAGAACAGTGCAGAAGGAACCAGAGAGCAACTCAGGAAAACTGAGTTTGTGTCCTGGACCCACCATGAGCTAAACCTCTAACCTTGGGTAGGTCACTTAATCTCATGGTATCTCAGTTTTCTAAGGTATAAAAGCAAACATAATACCTGTCCTACCTTGTACGGGAGTCCCTCTGAGGATTGAAATGGGCTACAACCTGTGGCAGAGATCAAGAAGGAGCAAAACACTTAGGACACAGTAGGGGATGTCAGTGCTGTTACTGTAGCATGTCTGCTGATGAGGAGGAAGCTCGACATTTGCTAACCTGGCTGGGCTTCCGATGTAAGCAAGGGACTGTTAGACTTCTCATACTTGGTTAGCATTCGAGGGCTGGGATGTGGCCCTGGCAACTGAGGACAAGCATCCTCCTTTAGCACGCTCCTGGTCCAAGGGCCAGGTTCTCACTTAGAGGCTCAGTTTCCCTGATATAATACATTATAACAAATTGTCTCATTTTCTCTTGATAAGTGACCACCCCTGGCTGCCTCATCTCCTTTTAGGCTGCAACAGTTTCCACGAGCTGGCAACCCCAGTTCTCCTGGGCTTGGGCCAGGCCTGGGCGGGAAGATAGAGGAGGGGATTAGGATGAGGGTTATCCATATCCTCTGCAGACACCTTCTCATGTTCAGTGTCTGCCTGGCTGGCATTAAAGGCAGAGGGAGCGCTGAGGATGAGTGTGGAGGGGGCGCAGGAAGGAAAGGATGGGTAGGGAGGGTTCTGTTGCTAAGCTTAAAGGGTTATAAGAGGAAAAGTGGGTTGAGGGGGAAGCAGAGAGGGTGGATATGATCACCAGAGCCAGATATTTTATTTGAATAGACATATGGGAGAATATTCATTTCTTTTGTAGATAGAGTGATTATGTTGTCCAGATCAAAAATTGTGACTGTGGACTCTGATCACACAGGTATGTTTATGACAAGCGGACAGTGCCGTTCAAATATAGACTGTCTGGAGAAAATTGGAACAGTGCTCCTGTCTATGACCTCATACCCCCTTATAATTTCAAATCTTGTTGAGTGTAGTTTCACTCTGAGGCCCAGCTGGAAAGTTCGTGTTGGGAATCCTCCCGTCTCTCCCTCTGTTTTTACTTTCAGCAAATAAATATTTATCGAGGACCTACAGTGTGTGGGGCAGGGCCAGTTTCATGGGTTTGGGATCGGGTTAGTTGCACAGGGCCTCTGCTTAGGAAGGCTTTGTGCTTGGTTTAATGTGCTACTGCTGTTGTCTTGAAATCTGTAATATTTCTTGAACAAATGGTCCCAAATTTTCATTTTGCACTGTTCCTGTAGGGTATCACATTAAGCATTGGAGATACAAAGATGAAAAGATAGAGGCTTTTCCAAAAATTCCTTCCTGGCTGTCACCAGCTCCCTGCCTTGGCAAAATCCAGGTGCTGGACCTAGCTCTCCACAGTCATCTGCTAAACACTGTCTTAGCTAACTGGGTGTTTGAAAAGTTCCTTTTTAACTAATTCACTATAAAACATTACGAATTACGTAAATGATTTTCTTGTTATAAAAGGCTGAAGTCACTGTACAAAATTTGAACTATTCAGAAAAATATTAGGAAGAAAACATAAACTCATCCATGAGTCTATGACCCAGATGCAGAGATCACCTCTGGGTGGTGGGATATTAGATATTTTCAATTTTAATTATTCCTATTTATATTTTTAAATAAAAGCAGGATCCTACCGTGCTTATAATTTTATAGTCCTGCATTTTAACCTAAAATTTCATTTTTGTTAGGTCCCATGTCATTAAATAATTTCCAAAAACATGGTGTTTTATGTCATGTTACATGGATGTCTCATGGTAAACTTTCTTCCTTTGTGGGGACATGGAGGTTGTTTCCAGTTTTTTGCTGAGCTGAATGCACTTGGATGAACATCCTTGTGCATAAATCTTTGTTTCTTTGATTATTTTCTTGGGATAAATTTCAAAAAGCAGAATTACTGGTTAAAGGTTATGGAGAATCATAACACCTATGCAAATTGTTGGCAGTTTTTACTCTAGGCAACAAGTGAGTGAGAGGACTTATGTAGCGAATCTTTCAGTACTGGCTCTTTTTATTTTCTAAAACAGTTGTCCAAGTTTTCAGGTGACAACATTTTTTTAGTTATAAGGTTGGATATATTTTTCATATATTTATTGGACACATACATGTCTCTTTTATAAATTATCTAATCATATCTTTACTCATTTTCTTATCAGTGTGCTCCATTTCTTTTTGGTATCTGTAAGTTGGCTGTCTTTTAACTATCTTTGTTTTTGAAAAATGTATTAGGGAACATGCAGAATTAGATGTGAGTGGCTGATAACAAAGGCATATTTAACATGTTATTTCTGATGAAGATTACCTTTAATAATTCTTTGAACTTGGAGAATTATTTTCTCTATAAAAACTTTAGTAATATTCAATATGGGAATAATTTACTGCAAAAGGAAATGAAATTCCTATAATTGTAAGAATTCTTGCAAAGGCTGAATGATTATCCACCAAGAGTGATATGGAGGAGGGAGTGTCCGCTGTGGCTCAGCGGTAATGAACCTGACCAGTATCCCTGAGGACTCGGGTTCAATCTCTGGCCTTGCTCAGTAGGTTAAGGATCCGGCGTTGCCGTGAGCTGTGGTCTTGGTCACAGACGTGGCTCAGATCTGATGTTGCTGTGGCTGTGGCTTGGATTCCGAGTTGCTGTGGCTGTGGCTGTGGCCTGCAGCCAAAGTTCCAATTCGACCCCTAGCCTGGCAACTTCCATATGCTGTACATGTGGCCTTAAAAAAAAAAAAAAGTGATATGGAGGAAATTCTTGCACTAGGTGAGAGGTTGGACTGACTGGGTGATGTTCAATCACTTTTCTTTCTCTAATTTTCAAGTGTTATTGCCTGTCTGGCTAGGGCTGTTCCATTTCTAATCTATGAGTAGTTACCTCCAGGTACATTCAGACCTTGCTGGGTCAAGTAAGTTATCCCAATAGATAACAGTATGCTATCTGAGATAAAATGAGATTGTTTCCAATAGTATGATCAAGAGGACCACCCATCAGTATTACAGGGCATCAAAAAGAAGGAATCTTACAAGGACTGTAGAAATTGGGGTGGTGGGGTGGGAGGGGGAGCCTTGAATGAATCGGTTTATGCAATAATGACGGCTGTGAAAGCTTTCCAGGTGCATAAAACAACAATGTGACTTGAGGGTTATGAACGTGGCCTAGGAGTGTGCCTGAATATTTGTCACTAGTCACATCAGGGCAAAAGGGTCATCTTGGGAAGCCAAAAATTCCTTGCAACATAAAATGAGAAGATTGTTTCCAGAGCTAAGGGTAACTCCAGTTGGGGATTCTACAATAAAATTCTGGTGTTAAGCTCATCTGTTTTGCATAGATATTCTATATTAAATCTTGTAGTTTTGAGACCTTGTTGGAGGTGTAGTCATTCTGGAATAAATCCAAGAGAGCTGAAGGTTCTTCTTTTCCTTTTCTTTCCCAGTTGTTTTCTCCTGATCTTCTATTTGCATTGTTAAAAGTATTGGCGAGTATGGTTAGTTGCGAACAGAGAGTAGCAGTTGCCTTGCAGGAGGTGAGCTTCATCTTCTCCATCTGAACTTTGAGAATCTGCTTTCACAGTTGGAAAACTAACTTCTTGTCACAAAGATGAGTTCTGTTGTAAAGGAGGGAGCCTTGGTATCTGTGCTGCCTGTTGAGTCAGGTACAGCATGTACCTTATTAATGAAGTTAACAGAGCAGGGTCTTGGATTCAGTTCTTACTTTAGCCATTTGACTTTAGTCTGCTCCACAAATGGTCCTAACTCACGCACCCCAATCTGATCTGTCCATTTGCAAAGTCCCCAGTTTGGAGGGAGAGGTGTAGCTGCCTCAGTACAAACTACCTTCTCAATTGTGTCTCACATAGTTGGTGCTCCATGAATCCATCTGATGCACATTTATGGAGCCACTGCAAGGTACCAGGAACTGTGCTGGGAGCTGAAAATGCACACTTGATTAAGGTGCTCTCTGTCCAATGGATATGATAAAAATGTGAAAGACAGCATTGTACAAGAAGGGCTGGCTGGGAAGGGTAAGTGGCAGCAAGGGGTGCGAGATCAAGGCTAGCCATTATAAAGTGAACAAAATGCGATAGATAGGGACAATCAGAAAGGTTGCACTACTCCTAAAGTCCATTTATCTCATGGTGTGTGGATTCAGATAGCTTCCAAATTAGTTTTTCTAACATTACCTTTGGAATATCTGAATAAGAAAGGAAGGTGATGTTTAACATAAGCCTCTGAGATTCTCCCACCTTGAATGTTACTGGGCCACTACATTCCTCCCTCAAAATAATCATTCTGGAGAGCTTGAGGCTGAGTTTTCCATTGTGCTCAGGGGCTCTGTTGATGCAGGAAGAACATTTGGGTGTTTCACGAGCACTAGGAAAAGCAAATCTACTTATTAGTCCCTGTAGCTATTGAGAGGTCAGTTTTGGAGGGGAGCATGTTCAATCAGCTAAGCACATTCTCATTGCATCTTCTTTGTGGGCACCCTTCCAGGTGTATGAGTCCATCTCTTGTTCCTTCCTTCTGGCTAAGCACTGAGGGGTGTGGTCAAGGAGTTTCACTCGCTTAGTCCAGCTCTATCTCTCTTGTGGGTAAAGTGGGATTGGAAAGAATTAGGAGTTCCAGCAGCAACCTCTTCTGCATGGGACCCTTAACTCTTACTTCCCATCCTTCATCTCTCACATGAAAAGGCAAACTGATTTTAAAATCTGTTACCCATCGATCACAAGGGTTGAGCTGACCACTTATGTGCCTGTTTTGTCTGCTGCTTCCAGGTCTGACCTTTCTCAAGAGCAAGTTTTCCTGATGGCAGGATATATGAAGAATGTTGATCTTCTGCTAATGCTTCTCTTTGTCCCTCATGGGGATATATATTCCTTAAAAAGCTTTACTTTAAATAATAATGATAATAATAATAATGCTGTATTTTTAGAACATATACCACCTGTTAGGTACTCTGCTTGGCCATTTAAATGTATTAGCTCATTAAACATACCAGTCCCATAAGGTGGGAATAATTATTATCCCGCTTGAGGGGTGAGTAAAATGAGGTCTAGAGAAATGAATAACTCATAGTAGCTGGTAGATGGAACAATCCAGATTCCCGTCCAAGGTTTTTAACCTTTAACTCTTTTCTAACCATTATACCGTCCCATCTCCAAATATTTTCAAAGATTAGATACATGCAATACCTTGCTGGGAAGCACACCCTGGAAGGAGCATTGTTGGTCTCAAAGGCAAATGTTTCTTTCTGCTTTAATTTCCTTGATAAGTCTAGATCTTTCTGTCCAGAAAACTCCTCTCTCCTCAACTCCTTGAGGCTTTTTAAAAGCCTACCTATTGAAAAATTATTTTCTCAGAAAAAAAGTAGTTTGTGACTTTCCTCTGGCATCCATCAAAAGTACTAGTCCCTCCTTCTCTTCTCCTTCCCTCTTCTTTTCTCCTTTATTTGTCTGTGTGTAAGCATTTAAGCCCCTGTGGTGTCCAAGGACAGGCTCTAACGCACACATCCTTCTAGTGCTCTGATGGACACATCTGTGATGATAAGTGGAGGATGGATGGTCTATGATTAATTGCCTAGAGGGAGAAGTGGGTACAGCAGCTTTTTGGCTGGGCTCTTCCTGTGAGTGGCACCTTGGGGAGTGCTGTCTTTAAGGATTACGTTAGCAGTTGCGTACTTCCCGCCCAGGCCGGGACAACAGCTCCCACTAGAAAAGGAAAAGAAAAGCTGACTATGGTATTTCTTGGGAACTGGCCCGTGTGTGAGAACATCCATTAGGCCAAAGGTCCTGGACCGTTTTACTGCGAGACTGCTCTCACCTCCCAGGAGCGGGAGGGCCCCGAGACACTTCCCGCATCCTCCAGATGTCCCCCAGCGCCTGTAATCCCAGGATGCGTGCCTGCTGTATACATTCCAGCTCCGAAAACGCGCTCCCGGCGCTCCCTGCTGTTCTCTGAAATTAGTCCCGGTCCGCATTCAAGCTCTTTACATACTTTTGCAAGGAAAGCCCCCGACTCCTCGATAGATTTTTATATGCTCGAAGTGAGGACTTTGCCCTTCAAAATGCTGTCCAGAAAACATGATGAAATTTCTCTGACAAGAAGCACACCTTTCAGTTTAGTTAAATTCCCAAATGCAGGTGCCAACTGAAATTCACACTAACATGTCGTTGAGAACCAGAAGATCTCGGACTTCAGAAGACCTGGAGGTGAGGGAGGGTGCTGGGTGGGGCTCACTTACACCACCACAGCAGGAAGGGAGAGACCCACCACACCGAGAATTAACTTGTGCTGAGGTCTCATTTTGCCCCACGCGGACGTCTGTTTCCATCTATTTCCTCTGCCTACCAGTGGCCACAATGAATAAGGGATTAGAATACTCACTTCTACCCTCCCTTCCACGGACAACTGTATTAAACAGTCCCCGTTCTTTAGTTTCCTAATGGAAATGTCTTAACAGCCATCCTTGCTTTTCACCTGCCTTTTCTAGACCTGAAAGCAGGAAAGACAAACCAGAGAGAGGCGTTCTAGATCCAGGGCAGGAAGGAGTGATCAGGATGGAATCAGTCAAGAGAAATAAGAGCCTCTAGGCTAAGTGGTACACTCGGAGAGAAGGAAAATAGAAACGAATTGAAGGAAGAATGCTTTCCTAAAGGAAGACAATGTCCCCGATGGCAACAAAACAGAAAATCCAGAGAAGTATTCAACCCCCTAATGAAAATGGCCCAGAAGCAACAAAAAATGTGAAATGAAAACACAATCATTTTTAAAACAGCACAACAATTCCAAGAATACTTTGTGCTTATCAGCTTCGCGCCAGCCTTCCTCATGTGGCGTCTCCTCTAATCTTGGCTGGATCTGGTTTCTAATCTGGAGACCACTGCTTTGGGTCAGTGAATTAAAAATAATTTTTTTTTCTTTTTTTAGTTTTTTTTTTTTTTTCCTCTTCTTTTTCTTTTCTTTTCTCTCTCTCTTTTTTTTTAGTTTTCGGTTGAAAGAGAGTAAGAACTGGTTCCTTGGTTTAGCTCCAAGTCTCCAGTGGCTTCTCGGGTCAAACAGCAGTCCCTCAGAATGTGAGGGAGCTATTAATTCTAGAACCCCGGGTTTTTCTTCTTTAGCTTTTATAGATGGCAGTAGCTGGTGAATGTACCTTTTTAGGTGGAATTTATACCTAAGCCAAAGAGAACATGGGAAGGGAAGTGTTTGTTACATGGCACAATCAGAACCCTTAGGAGAGGAGGATTATGGATGGTTCTGCACTTGCTCAGTTTGGGCCTGAGGGATTTGAGGTGCTCCCCCCAAAGGGATGAGGAGATCAAGCAAAGTTCTGGAAGACTTATTTCCCTCTGAACCAATTTGATTTTTATTCCTGAATTTCATTTGCCCTGTCTTTGAAGACCCAGTTCAAGATACCCTCCCTTGTTGTAAAATTGGGTTGTGATGATGTTGTAATGTGATAACTGTGTGTAATTTTAATATGTAACTGCAAATATGATAAAATTCATTGATTTAAAAAAAATATATACCCTCCCTTTGGAAAACCTTCTCCAGATACCCCCGCTCATTGTGTGTATGTGTGTGTATGTTTTAATTTAAAGCCTTCTTAAAATTATAAAATAAAATGCAAATACAGAAAACCAAACTAAACAAATGCAAGGCTTAGTGAATTAATGCAAGTACTCATTTAATCATCACCTAGATAAAGAAACAGAACTTAGCCAAGTCAGAAGCCCTCCAAGGGCCCTGTCCTGATCACAGCTGCCTCCTTGCCCCTGAAAGTAACCACTATACTGACTTCTATAGGAATCACTTTCTTTTTTTGTGGGGGGGTGGGGGGTGGTTAATACCAAGTGGCATCTCTGAACACTGTAGTTCACTTTTATCTGTTTTAAAAAACTTTGAAATGTCTTTTAAATCTCTTTAAACCTCCTGTCCTCCCCTCCAGACTTTGCTCTTCCATGCAGTTTAGCAATTGAAGAACCCAGTCATTTGACCTTCACTATTGCTTGCAGGCTGATTGTTTTGATTGCATACTCCTACTGCAGTTCAACAGGCTTCTCTTTCCTCTGTATTTCCTTCAAAATGGCAGCTGGATTTGGAGGCTTGAAACTCAAACTCAGTCCCTTAGGCAACATGATGGATGAGCCATCAGGAGTGACTTGTTGTCTCTGTTCCTTTAGCAGATATTCATGCTCAATACCTAGATGCAGCAATTTATTGTGAACTTAAGAATAGTGTAAGTCTATTATCAGTGGTATAATTCAGATAGAAAAAGCAAAATTTAGTAAATGCTTTATTCTTTTATTTACCAGGTGTCAAAAATAATGAGTGTTTCCTATCATCCTCCAAAGATGTCTTTTCATTTTAATTATCATGGACTGATGTATCCATGTATCCATACATATATTTAACATATTGGATGGGTTTCAAGCAATTGTAACAATTATATTTCAGTTAAACTCATCTCTGGCCAATGAGAGCCTCTTCCATTGGCAATAAAATCCTTTGATATGGTCCTAGTAGTTCCCGATGGCTTCCTTGCCATCTGATATAACAATACATTATAAGGTCATCTTGTACATTTCCCGTCCCAGTCCTGGAATCTGCCATTTCTTCAAGAATCCCTGGTTTCTTTTAGTAGACAATGGTATTTCAAAACCACAATCCAGGCACAAAAGATGTTTTTTACTGCTGTGTTGGTTATTGTTTCTAGGCCCTTTCAGCAGATGGACCTAGGAAATATCAATATATTTTTAAAGATAAAATACCTCCTGAGTTTATTTTGGTACTTCTAGCTCAAATTTGGTGCTCCAGATCTTTTTACAAATACAGCAGTCTCAGAACAACAATACTAGTACTAATGCCACCAATATGACTACTAAGAGGTACATTTTTTTTTGTCTGCATTTGTCTCCATTTTTATATGTATGTGTGTTTTATTTTTTAATTTCTTAATAGATCTTATTTTCTAGAGAAGTTTTAGATTCATAGCAAAAAATAGTTTTAGATTCATAGCAAAATAGTTCTAAATTCATAGCAAAAAATTCATAGCAGAAGGTACAGAGATTTCTCATTAACCCCCTGTCCTCACTTATATACAGACTTTCCCACTACCAACTTTCTCTACCAGAGTGGTACAGCTGTTGCAACTGGTGAATGTACCTTGACATATCATTATCACTTGAAGTGCGCAGTTTACATTAGAGTTTATTCTTGTTGACATATGTTGGATGGATGTGGATAAATACATAATGTCATGTATTCCCCGTAGTATTATACTGAATAGTTTCATTGCTCTAAAAATCCTTTGCATTCTGCACATTCATCCTTCCCTCCCCCAACCCCTGATCTTTATACTGCCTCCATAGTTTTGCTTTTTTCCAGAACTTATGTGGTTGCAATAATAGACTATATAGCCTTTTCAGATTGGCGTCTTTAACAGAAGTGTACATTTAAGTTTCCTCCTTGTCTTTTCATGGCTTGGTAGCTCATTTCTTTTTAGCACTGAATAATGCTCCATTGTCTAGATATACTGCAGTTTATCCATTCTCTCACTGAAGGACATCTTAATTACTTCAGGTTTTTTTGATTATGAATAGAACTGCTATAAACATCTGTATACCTGTTTGGGGGAAGATGTAAAAACCAAGAATCATGACTGCTGGATCACATAGTAAGAGTATGGTTAGTTTTGTAAGGAACTGCTAAAGTGTTTTCCAAAATGGCCATACCATTTTCCATTCCTATCAGCAAGGAATGAGAGTTTCTCTTGCTCCACATCCTTGTTAGCATTTGATGTTGTCAGTGTCTTTGGATTTTGGCCATTCTAACAGATATGCCATCTCATTGTTGTTTTAATTTCCAGTTCCTTAATGACATAGATGTTGAGCGCCTTTTCATATGCTTATATGCTATTTGCATAGCTTCCTTCAGTTAGATGTCTGTTCAGGTCTTTGGCCCATTTTTAAACCTCATTTTATTTTACCCACTTTTGGCTGCGCCATGCTTAGAATTAGGTTGACAGGCAGGCGTGTCATTCAATGTGAGCTTAAGATGTATCTACTACGGACTTCTGATGTTTGATGAATTGGTAGAACAAAGAGGTAAAAGGCTATGTGCATGTGTTATTTCCTGGGGTGAATCCAGCAGGGGCACTTCTGAAGACGGCGAAATGTATGTTCCTCCTCTTTACCTCGTGTCTGATTACTGTAGATATGGTTGGCTATAGATAAAACCAAAAGAGTGATTTCACTAAACGCTATGTCCAGTGGTAAGAATAGTCCAGGTAATGAAGTAGTAAAAATCAAGTGTGGAATCCTAGTGGCTTCATAGCACAATAGTTAATTTATTTCTCATTCTACATGTTTAGTGCAGGTTGGTGGGGGCTTCATTACTTCAGTCATTAGGAATCCAGATGGATAAAGTCTCTATCATTTTATTTATTTATTTATTTATTTTTTGTCTTTTTGCCTTTTCAAGGGCCGCTTCCCATGGCATATGGAGGTTCCCAGGCTAGGGGTCCAATCGGAGCTGTAGCCTCCGGCCTACGCCAGAGCCACAGCAACACGGGATCCGAGCCGCGTCTGTGACCTACACCACAACTCATGGCAACGCCGGATCGTTAACCCACTGAGCAAGGGCAGGAACCGAACCCTCAACCTCATGGTTCCTAGTCGGATTCGTTAACCACTGCGCCATGACGGGAACTCCCTGTATCATTTTAGGTTTGTACTGTCTGGAGCGTGTGACCTTCTTGATTAGAAGGAGAGCCTCATGGAGGATTCCATATTGGCTTCTCTACATCCAGGCCTGGAGGTAACACACATCCTTTCTTTTTTTATAATGATTTTTATTTTTTCCATTATAGCTGGTTTACAGTGTTCTGTCAATTTTCTACTGTACAGCAAGATTTCTATTCATAGTCCGTTAACCAGCACTAGTCATATGGCTGCCTACCTGCAAGAAGGCTGGAAAATATGAGAAATCAGCTGGACTGTTTGGTGAATTCCAGTTTTTGCCATACTCTGTCAGCCATTGTGTACTCAGTGGGGATGAGAGAAATGCCCACTTGGAGACTACAGAGTCCAGCAGGAAATGGTGGCGTACTTAGTCAAGGCTCACACACTTATTATAAGCTCCATAATTGTTATATTGTCTCACCTAAAACCTAAAATTACCAATCCTTTAAATTTGCACAGCATAAAAATGAGAGGAAGCTGCTACCAGAAAAGGTGATAGTTTTCAAACCTGAGCTGTGAAAAAAGCCATAGGAATAGGAGCTACTTGGTAACTCCCCATGGTTCTGAAAGTACTTGTGTGCTTTCCAGCCCCAGGAATTTTTTTCCATTTTAAAAACTGTGCTAAAATACACATAATTAAAATTTATCATCTTAACTATTTTTAGGTGTATAGTTAAGTGGTGTTACATACATTCATAACGTTGTGCAAGCGTAACCTCCATCTAACTCCGTAAGTCTTTCATCTTGTAAAACTGAAACCCCATACCCATTGCACAATACATTCCCATTTCTCTCCCACTCCAAGTCCCTGGCAACCACATTCTATTTCCTAATGGCTCTGATTTTGACTACACTAAGTATCTTCTATATATGGAATAATAAAATATTTGTCTTCTTTTTATTGCTAGCTTATTTTACTTAGTATAATGTCCTCAAGATTCATCCATGATGTGGATTATATAGGTTTTCCTTTTCTCTTAAGGCTGAACATTGTATGTTTACACCACATTTTGTTTACCCATTTGTCTCTCAATGGATACTTGAGTTGCTTTTACATTTTAACTATTGCGAATAATGCTGCTATGAACATGAGTAAACATATATATCTCTTTGCGACAGCTGTACCTGCTTTCAATACTCTTGGGCATATACACAGAAAAGGAATTACTGGATCATGTGGTAATTATATTTTTAATTTTTTGAGGAAATGCTATACTATTTTCCATTTTCCATTCTTACTGACAATACACAAGAGTTCTAATTTCTCCATACCCTTGCCAACATGTCTTTTCTGTTTTTATTTAATTTTTCATAGTAGCTATCCTAATGGGTATGAGATGGTATTTCAGTTTAATTTTGATTTGCATTTCCCTAAACATTGGTGATGCTGAACATTTTTTTGTGTGCTTATCATTCATTTATTTTCTCTAATGAAATGCCTATTCAAATCCTTTGCTCATTTTAAAATCAGGTTGTTTGTTTTCATGTTATTGATTTTAGAAGTTTTCTATATATTCTGGATATTAATCCCTTTGATTTACATTTTGATATATAAATCAAAAATATATATGATTTATATATTTTTTCCATTCTGTAGGTTGCCTTTTTACTCTGTTGATATTATCTACTGATGCACAAAAATTTTTAAATTTTATGAAGTCCGATTTGTTTATTTTTTTTCCTTTATTGCTTGTGCCTTTCAGGTCATATTCAAGAAATTGTCAAACCCAATGTAATGAAGTCTTTGCCCTGTTTTTCTCCTAAGGTTTTTATAGTTTTAGCTCTTATAGTATGTATTTGATCCATTTGAGTTAATTTTTGAATATGGTGTTAGGTAAAGGTCTAATTTCTGTTTTTCTTTCTTCCTTTCTTTCTTTCTTTTCTTTTTTTTTTTTTGCATGTGGATATCTAGTTTCCCCAGAACTATTTGTTGAAAAGACTCTCCTTTTCTCATTGAATGATGTTGGTTGCCTTGTCAAAGATCATTTGGCCATATATGTAAGAGTTTATTTCTGGGCTCTCTTCTATCCATTGGTGTATATGTCTGTTTTTTTTTTTTTTAATGCCAGTACCACATTGTTTTGATTACTGTTGCTTTGCTGTAAATTTTAAAATCAGGAAGTTTTGAATCTCCAAGTTTTGTTCTTCCTTTTCAAGATTGTTTGGGATATTCAGGGTCCCTTGAGATTCCATATGAATTTTAGGATCAGTTTTTCTCCATTTGCAAAAAATGCCATTGACATTTTGACAGGGATTGAAATGAATCTGTAGCTGCTTTGAGTAGTATTAATATTTGAATAATAGCACATCTATCTGTGAACATGGGATATGTTTCCATTTATTAATGTCTTTTAAAATTATTTCAGCAGTGTTTTGTAGTTTTCATTGTACAATTCTTTTACCTCCTTGGTTTAGGCAATTTTTTTGTGTGTGCATGTGGTGTTTTTGAAATCTTTAGAGCTTTCTACATATGAGGTCATTTTGTCTACAGAGATGATTTTACTTCTTCCTTTCTGGTTTGGATGCCTTTTATTTCTTTTTCATGTCTAATTATTTTGGCTAGAACTTTCAGTATTATGTTGAATAGAAGTGGTGAAAGTATGCATCTTTGCCTTGTTCTTCATCTTGGAGGAAATGCTTTCAGTGTTTTACTGCTGAGTGTGATTACTGTGGATTTTCCATATGTGGCTTTTATTATGATGAAGTAGTTTTTGTGTATTCCTATTTCTTGAGGGTTTTTATCATGAAAAGGTGATAAATTTTGTCAAACGCTTTTGCTACATCATTTGAGATAATTGTGTGATTTTTTTTTCTCCCCTGCTTTCTGTTGATGTGGTATATTATACCAATTTTTGTATGTTGAATCATCTTGCATTCCAGGAATAAATCCCACTTGGTCATGGTGTATAATCCTTTTAATAGGCTGCTGAATTTTGTTGCCAGTATTTTGTGGAGGATTTTTGCATCAATGTTGGTAAGAGATATTGATCTGTAGTTTTCTTTTCTTGTAGTGTCTATCTGGCTTTGGTATCAGGGTAATGAGGGCCTCATAGAATGAGTTAAAAACTGTTCACTAATCTTAAACTTTTTGGAAGAGTTTTGGGAGAGATTGTTGTTCTTTAAATGTTTGGTTGAAATCATCAGTGAAGACATTAAGTCTAGGGCTTTTTTTTATTGGGAGCTTGTTGTTTTTGTTTTTGTTTTGCTTTTTAGAGCCATACCTGTAGCATATGGAAGTTCCTAGGCTAGGGGTTGAATTGGAGCGGCAGCCAACATTGTGCCACCGCCACAGCAGTGCTGGATCCTTTAACACACTGAGTGAGGCCAGGGATTGAACCCCCATCCTCATGGATATTTGTTAGGTTTGTAACCTGTGGAGCCACAACAGGAAATCCCTTTCTTGTTTTTTGAAGTAAACATTTGTAACTATAAATTACCCCTTAATATTGCTTTTGCTGTGTTGCATAAGTTTTGGAGTGTTGCATTTTCATTTTCATTCATCTGTAAGATTTCCTACGTTCCTTGTGCTTTTTTGTTTCATTGGTTAGGAGAGTGTTATTTAATTTCCAAAAGTTTATGAATTTTCTAGCTTACTTGTTAATATTTTTAACTTCATCCTGTGTGGTCAGAGAAGACACTTTGTTTGATATCTATTTTTAAATCTATTGAGACTTAGTTTTTGGTCTAACATATCCTGGTAAGTGCCCCATGTGTACTTGAGAGGAATGTATATGTTGTTTTGAATTGAAGGTTCTGTATTTATCTATCAGATCTAATTGGTTTATTGTGATGTTAAAGTCCTCTATTTCCTTATTTTCTGTCTAGTTTTTGTATTGAGGATTGGGTATCTCCAACTATTATCATAAAACTATTTCCCCCTTCAATTCTGTCAGTTTTGCTTCCTATATTTTTATCATCTGTCATTAGATGCGTGCATGTTTATGATTGTTACATCTTCTTTCTTTGTTGAATCTTTTATTAGTATATAATGCTCTATTTTGTCTCTTGTAACTTTAAAACAATTGATGTCTATTTTGTCTGTTATTAGTATATCCATCTCTGTTCTCTTTTGGTTATTATTTGTGTGGAATATCTTCTTCTATCCTTTCACTTTTAATCTCTTTGTGTCTTTGGATCTAATGTGAGTCTCCTATAGACAGAATATTGTTGGATCATGTTTTTAAATCTGTTATGCTGATCTCTGTCTTTTGGTTAGAGTTTAATCTATTTACTTTTAAGTAATTACTGATAAGGAGGAACTGATTTCTGTCATTTTGGTATTTGTTTTGTATATGCATTATAACTTTTTTGTCCCTCATTTCCTGCATTACTGTCTTCTTTGTGTTTGTTGATTTTTTTTATAATGAGATATTTAAGTTTCTTCCTCCTTTCCTTTTGTGTACATTATGTAGCTATTTTCTTTGTGATTATCATGGGGATAACATTTAACATCCTAAAATTATAACAACTCTAATTTGAATTTATATAGCTTGGCTTAAAAATAACATTCAAGGAGTTCCCGCTGTGGCTCAGTGGGATTAAAAACCTGACTAGTATCCATGAGGATGTGGATTTGCTCAGTGGGTTAAAGAATCCAGTGTTGCCATGAGCTGTGGTATAGGTTGCAGATGTGGCTCCGATCTCACGTTGCTTTGACTATGGTGTAGGCTGGCAGCTGCAGCTCCAATTCAGTCCCTGGCCTGGGAACTTCCATATGTAGCAGGGGTGTCCCTAAAAAATAAAATAAATAGTCTTTAAAAAAGCAAAACAAAAAACCCCAAAATAACATTCAGAATCTTTACTCCTTTAACATCTCCGTCTTCAACTCTTTCAGTTAATGATGTCCCAAAATTGCATCTTTTTTATTTTATTTTATTTTATTTTCCCACTGTACAGCAAGGGGATCAAGTTATCCTTACATGTATACATTACAGTTACATTTTTCCCCCCACCCTTTGTTCTATTGCAACATGAGTATCTAGACAAAGTTCTCAATGCTACTCAGCAGGATCTCCTTGTAAATCTATTCTAAGTTGTGTCTGATAAGCCCAAGCTCCCAATCCCTCCCACTCCCTCCCTCTCCCATCAGGCATCCACAAGACTTTTTTCCAAGTCCATGATTTTCTTTTCTGAGGAGATGTTCATTTGTGCTGGATATTAGATTCCAGTTATAAGTGATATCATATGGTATTTGTCTTTGTCTTTCTGGCTCATTTCACTCAGTATGAGATTCTCTAGTTCCATCCATGTTGCTGCAAATGGCATTATGTCATTCTTTTTTAAGGCTGAGTAGTATTCCATTGTGTATATATACCACCTCTTCCGAATCCAGTCATCTGTCGATGGACATTTGGGTTGTTTCCATGTCCTGGCTATTGTGAATAGTGCTGCAATGAACATGCGGGTGCATGTGTCTCTTTTAAGTAGAGTTTTGTCCGGATAGATGCCCAAGAGTGGGATTGCGGGGTCATATGGAAGTTCTATGTATAGATTTCTAAGGTATCTCCAAACTGTTCTCCATAGTGGCTGTACCAGTTTACATTCCCACCAGCAGTGCAGGAGGGTTCCCTTTTCTCCACAGCCCCTCCAGCACTTATTATTTGTGGATTTATTAATGATGGCCATTCTGACTGGTGTGAGGTGGTATGTCATGGTAGTTTTGATTTGCATTTCTCTTATAATCAGCGATGTTGAGCATTTTTTCATGTGTTTGCTGGTCACCTGTGTATCTTCCTTGGAGAAATGTCTATTCAGGTCTTTTGCCCATTTTTCCATTGGGTGATTGGCTTTTTTGCTGTTGGGTTGTATAAGTTGTTTATATATTCTAGAGATTAAACCCTTGTCGGTTGCATCATTTGAAACTATTTTCTCCCATTCTGTAAGTTGTCTTTTTGTTTTCTTTTTGGTTTCCTTTGCTGTGCATAAGCTTGTCAGTTTGATTAGGTCCCATGGGTTTATTTTTGCTCTAATTTCTATTGCTTTGGGAGACTGACCTGAGAAAATATTCATGATGTTGATGTCAGAGAGTGTTTTGCCTATGTTTTCTTCTAGGAGTTTGATGGTGTCCTGTCGTATATTTAAGTCTTTCAGCCATTTGGAGTTTATTTTTGTGCATGGTATGAGGATGTGTTCTAGTTTCATTGCTTTGCATGCAGCTGTCCAGGTTTGCCAGCAATGCTTGCTGAATAGACTTTCTTTTTCCCATTTTATATTCTTGCCTCCCTTGTCAAAGATTAATTGGCCATAGGTGTCAGGGTTTATTTCTGGGTTCTCTATTCTGTTCCATTGGTCTCTCTGTCTGTTTTGGTACCAGTACCACACTGTTTTGATGACTGTGGCTTTGTAGTATTTCTTGAAGTCTGGGAGAGTTATGCCTCCTGCTTGGTTTTTGTTTCTCAGAATTGCTTTGGCGATTCTGGGTCTTTTGTGGTTCCATATAAATGTTTGGATTGTTTGTTCTAGTGCTGTGAAAAATGTCATGGGTAATTTGATAGGTATTGCATTGAATCTGTAGATTGCTTTGGGTAGTATGGCCATTTTTACAATATTGATTTTCCCAATCCAGGAACATGGAATATCTTTCCATTTCTTTACATCTTCTTTGATTTCTTTGATTAAAGTTTTATAGTTCTTGGCACATAGGTCCTTTACCTCTTTGGTCAGGTGTATTCCGAGGTATTTGATTTTGTGAGGTGCAATACAAAATTGCATCTTTGCATGTTGCTGTACAATATAAAGCAATATTTCTTTTAAGTGCATTAGTCTCTTAAATTATGTAAAAAACAAAATGTGTAGCTATAATGTTTATAATCACACTAGTTTTTAGACTAATTGTTGTATTTTTAAAAAATGTATTAGTATCTTAAGTCATATTTAGAACAAAAAAAGTGGAGTTACAAATGATTGTTACATGATTTACTTTTATAATTTTCCATGCATTTATCTTTATTAAGATCTTTAATTTTTTAGTTGGATTTGAGGTATTGTATAGTGTCATTTCATTTTCCCTTGCAGTATTGCCTTGAGCATATTTTTTCGGGAAAAGTCACAAACCCCTTCAGCTTTGTTTATGTGGGGATGGCTTAATTTCTCCTTTATTTTTACAGGAAAGTCTTCTGTACATAGGATACCTAATTGACAGTTTTTCCCCTCCTTCTTTTAAGGGCTTCTGGCTTTCAAAATTTCTGAGAGATAAGCAATGAGATCCTGCTGTGTAGCACTAGGAACTGTATCTAGTCACTTGTGATGGAGCATGGTGGAGGATAATGTGAGAAAAAGAATGTGTGTGTGTGTGTGTTTGTGTGTGTGTGTGTTTGTGACTGGGTCACTTTGCTGTACAGTAGAAAATTGACAGAACACTGTAAACCAACTATAATGGAAAAAATAAAAATGATTTAAAAAATGCTTATACCATTGAAAAAAAAGAGTAAGTGTCAAATGTCTAAGTGCCTGATAAAACATATATCTTGGAAACCTGAATATATTTTGCATTAATGCTCCTTAAGTCTATTCAGGGCAATACAGCTTATTTTAGATTAAAAACAACTATTTCTTTTACTAGAAAATAAAAGAGAATGGGAAATTTGGGTTACACTTTTATAATAAACTAACTCTCTTGTAAAATAACAAAATTTCTGAGAGAAATCTGTTGATAATCTTATTGAGGATCCCTTGCATAGGATGTGTCACTTCTCTCTTGCTGATTTCAAGACTCCTTTTCTTTTGAAAGTTTTATTCTAAAGTGTCTCAGTGTGGATCTTTTAAGAGATCATCTTCCTTGGAGATTTTTGAGCGTCTTTGATGTTTATATTTAAGTCTCTCATCAAATATTGGAAGTTTTCAGCCATTATTTCTTCAGATATCCTCTCTGCCCCCTGTTCTCCCTCTTCGCCTTGTGGGCTTCCCACAGTGCATATGTTGTTCACTTGACAGTGTTCCACAAATGTCTTAGGTTCTGTTCATTTTTTAAATCATTTTTCTTTCTGTTCCTCAGACTCAATAATTTCCATTGCACAATCTTTAAGTTCACGGGTTCTTTCTTCCACACTCTCAAATATGTTTTTGAATCCTTCTAGTGAGTTTTTCATTTTAGTTGTACTTTTTAGCTCCAGAATTGCTTTTTGGTTCCTTTTAGGTTTTTCTCTCTCTTTATTGGTATTTTTATTTTGTTTATACACCATTTCTGGACTTCCTCTACATCTCCTTTTAGTTCTCTGATCTAATTTAAGACAACTGTTTTCAAGTCTTTGTCTAGCAGATCTGACAGCAGGTCTTTTTTGGGGACAATTTCTGTTAATTTATTAAATTTCCATTTGAATGGGCCATGTTTTCCAATTTTTTATAAGCTTTGTGATTTTTTCGTTGAAAACTGAACATTTAAATCTAATATTGTGATAACTCTGGAGATCAGGTTCTCCTCTAGGGTTTGCTGGCTCTTGCTATTGATTTTATTTATTGTTGTTGATTTTTAAATTGTTGTACACTGTCTTTGTGCCAGGGATAATCCTGAGGTGTAAACTTAGGTTCATCTCAGATTTTTTTCTGAGCCTACACATTTCCCTGGGTGTAATGGTCATTTTCCAATTTTTCTATATATGCAGTTGCTTTTGAATATCCTAGAATTTAATATCTGGCTCCAAAAAGGGGAAAAAGAGAAAAATAAAGAGGAGAAATAAAAGAACACCAGCCCTTTAAATATCCTGGAAGTCACTTCAGCCAGAGGGGCTTGTCACAGAGAGAGGAAGGGTAATAACAATGGCTCCTCATTTCTTTGTCTTCATCTTAGTGATTAGAAGCAGCAAGCAGAGATCAGGGCACAGATCCCTGATGTCTGGGGTGAGGGTCCTTATTGCCCACCCTGACTTGTGCAAGCTGTGTCCAGAGGAACACATGTATAGTTGCCTGCCATGGGGCTAGGAGTAGGGGATGGACAGCTGTTTGAAAAGCTGAAATTGACAAAATTAACCACAGTTTACCATCCAAGGCTTCCCCTGGAAGTTGCAAGCTTTCAATAGACCCCAAAGTTCTAAAATAGTTACATCAGACAGATTCTGTCAGTGCAATTATTGTCTAGGTCAGGAGACAGATTCCTGGTGCTTCCTACTCCACCATCTTCTTAGAATCTTTTTCCAAGCCACAGGATTTTGTACTTGGAAAAAAATCATATGTCATATCAATAAGAGGGTAAAACAGACATGATAGAAAATTATATGTGAAATATGAATACATCTACATTACAGAACTACAATAGAAGCTAAATACAGAAAAAAATGGAAAGAAATAAACTAAATGTAAAGTGGTAGTCATTTTTGGTTGGTGGTCTTAGGAAAAATTTCTTTTTCCTTTATTGTTGTGTATTTTCCACATTTTCTATATTGAAAACTAGAAAGAATGAATTTACATAGTAAATAAAGTACATATATTCTATGCTATAAAACTATTCCCAGGGCATGTGGCTCATTTAAAACATGTGAAATAGACTTGCCATGGTGAGAAAGCCACACTGTAATTAATTCTGGGCTGGCACAGAGTAGGTGGTCAATAAATATTTGTTGACTGAATAATTATGTGTGTGTGTGTGTGTGTGTGTGTGTGTGTGTGTGTGTGTATTACTTGGTTTGCAAATAACCAAAAGCCTAGTATAGGTGAGGAGTTTTTAATAGAGTGTCACTGAAAATGAAAAGCCAAGATTCTCTGCTCTTGGCCCAATATCAGTTGTTACTGGCCACAGTGCATCCTTACAGGAGAAAGGTCTACACTAGGGAGATAGATGGTTACCTCTTTTCGTCAGCAGCAATAACCCTGTGGGCTGTCACTTTGTCCTCCTGATGCCCAGAAATAGCCCAGGCTAGAGAAGTTCCTGTCGTTTTGGACCTTCCAGGATGGGGCTAGGAAAAAAATCGCCAGACAAATTTACTTTCTAAAAATCTCACCAGACAAGTTAAATGATTGAAAAAGGTCATCTGGCAATATCTTGGCTGGGCCAAGAAAATAACTCCACATCTTATATTCCTGTGAATAGAGATTAGCAATTTTAGTGTGTTCTTTTACTTTGTTTTTTTGGAATATGGGAGAGGGAAGTGGTTTGAGGAGGAGGGAAAGAGTCATGGCATCTGTCTACTTAATTTGGAAAGTCTGAAATACTGGGGTGGTAAAATGTTAAAAGAGAAGCAGTTCAATTATCTATCTTGAGACATCTAACTGGTACCTACACTGGAATTGAGAAACAGAAATCAAGAGTAATTGTTGGGCTTGAAGGAGGTACAATTTTCCAATATTAGTAGGGTATTGGATTTTCTGAGTTACTGTAGTTATTTGGTACTGTGACTTTAAAAAGCTTTTGTAAGCTTCAGAGCAAAGATTGTTTCATAAAGTTTTGGTCATTTCTCATCTCCCCTAATATCTTTTCTGATGACCAGGCCAGCATCCTTTTAAAAGAGTTAGAAAAGGGAAAATATTGAAACCATATTCTCAAGAAGGCTTCCATCTCAGTCTTGCCAACATCTGAATCCCTTAATGATGCAAAATGTGGTTCAAAAAATATCAGAAAACATTGGGGTCTCATGTCTATAACATATGTTCCTTGAGATAAAGGAACTTACCCATCTTATTTCCTGTGTCCCAACACTGAGAACAGAGCTAGCATCCAGAGGATTCTCAATGTTTATTTGTTGACTGAATATCATTTGTTCTCTGCCATACCCATTGTTCTGAGAATCTAAGAGGTGAAACTCAAGTTCTCAGCATAATAAGGAAAACAGATGGGTTTAAGGTGACATGACAGATTTGGAGTCTGGGTGGGCCAGGTCAGTAGCAAGAAAGTATGGAGGCCATTGGCTTTGTCTGAGGAGATCCCCAAAGTGGCATTTGGGGTGGGTATCAGGATGGTAATGATAGCTATGGCTATAAGACTTCCCTGCCATCAGAATTCTCATTCCACTGGCAACAGCAAGTTAGAAACCAGAGAATCAAGTTAGGTATGGAAGACAACAACTTTGGTGGTTCAGATGAATTTCAATGGTTGTTTTTAATGGAATAGCCCTCTGTGTTCTGGATGCCAGTGTGGAGGCGCCAATTTACTGGAACCATGTGGCTTCTGGTGCCCAGGCTAGCCAGAATGAGCATCTGTGTTACTATTTAAGATAGGATAGTCCTCCTGTCCTTTCCATTTTCAGGCTTTGCAGGCTTTGCAGTCTTTGCAGGCGTATAGAAGTTAAGGCATGGGAAAGAGACACTCTTCTCCCTTGGGGAGAATAGACTCCTACTAGGAAATTCTATTCCTTATCCACACCTGAGATTCAGGCCTTTCAGAGTTATCTGAACACTAGCCTTTGGGAGGAGTTCACCCTACTCTTCTTGACTTTGGTAACAAGGATCTTTAGAGATCTTGTTTACAAGAAAGATAAGAAAGTCTTCTCCTGCCATAAAGCCTTAATCTTTGGTCCAGTTCTTGCACTGATTTCTTCCAGTAACTCTTGTTGGACAAAATATGGTGCCTGGGACAAAGAAATCCTGGAACCAGAGCATCTTTAAAGCTTGCCAAAACTAACATGTGGGATTCAGGGACTTTGGAGTGGTTCAAAACAGATGCCTGGAGCTTCGAGTACCTTCAGACCACCTGGAAACAGATTCATAGGCAGGGTGCTATCTTAGGCGCCTAGAGCCAGGGAGCTAGCATTCCCATATGCGCGGCCCTAGCATGGGGCTCTAGGCATCCTCCCACATGAAGGTCAACCTGTCTTTCACTTGTGCTTCAACTCAAGAACTCCCTCCCACCACTATGATCGCTCAAGATTTGTTCTCATGGGTATGCTGCAAAGCCAGCAAGGCTCTTGAACTCTCCCTTCAAGGGCACTTTTTATTTCAGTTGATTTGTCATTTTGGGAATGGTGGCTGGGATGACTGTATCAGCATCATCTGGGAAAATTTTGAAAATTACAGATTCCTGGATTCTTCTTTGGAGGTTATAATTCTGTATGTAAAGGTGGAAGCCCTGGAATGCATATCTTGAGAGAAGATTCTGATGTGAAACCAGTCTGGAACCAATGGTCTATTGCCCCTCCTTTGGCTCATGGGTATTTGCCTGAAGCAAGCAGGAGTCAGGTACTCTCAGGCCTGTTGCCATGTTGGTGAGGCACTGGAAACTTCAAAATCTTCCAAATGACTTGACAGAATCTTGTGATGGGTCAGAGTCATCTTTAAGCGATCTCAGTGTTTCTTTGTGCCCCTGTCCTCTTCCTGTTTAGCTTTTGAAGAGCAGCCCCAAGGAGACACACTCTCAATCCCAACTAACTGCTCTCAGAAGAGAAATCAATTCTGCATGAGAAAGACATGATTTTTGATTCCTTTATTCCTCCCATCAAAATCTCCCCTCTCCACCCTGCCCTTCTTCTCAGGATCTTGACCCTGTTATACTTCTTTCCTGTGATCATGGTGCGTGTCAGGATCACCTTGATGGGGAATGGGAGTTTCAAATTTTAAAACCATGCCTTTCGCGATGTAAAATGCATTTTGTATTGTGATTCATACCTAAAATATACATACTTAAAGTTATAGGCAACACTGCAAATGCTTTCTACATGTGATGTACTCCATTCTCTAATCTATACTATTCTGTTGAATTTTAAAAAGTAGACTGGCTTAAATCTACAAAATTATTTTTATGATCCACTGAGGAGGTTCAACCTTATTTTGAAAAACGCTGCTATGAGGATTCCCAAACTGACCTATCTTAAATATGGGTATGAGGAGAATAAACAACAGAGAATTCAAGCTATTAACAGATTGTCAGCCTAGTTATTTGATCTTAAAGACATGGGTCAGTCATGCTGCTTCAATATGTATTCTTAACAGTTTATAGGTAATACCTGATGCAACGTATCTGGAAACTTTTGGCATGATAGCTTTGTCTAGGATGTATAGTTGAGTACTCTGACTGGGTTCTGCTATTGAAAAGAGTGTAAAGGAAGAGGCACATTCTAGACTATGGGGTATGAGCCATCAAAGGCACTTTTTTTTTCTTTTAATAATCACACTTGCAGTATATGGAAGTTCATGGGCCAGGGGTCGAACTGGAGCTGCAGTTGTAGCCTATGCCACAGTCATGGCAACACTGGATCCAAGTCACATCTATGACCTATGCTGCTGCTTGAAGCAATGCTGGATCCTTAACCCACTGATTGAGGCCAGGGATTGAACTTGTATCCTCACAGAGACAACGTTGGGTCCTTAACCCGCTAAGCTACAATGGAAACTACAAAGCCACTTAATTTTCAACAAGAGGCTGAGGAATCTTTTTTTAAGAGTCTATATTGATTTCAAAAGTCATTTCAGTGGACTATATTCTTTTATGGTAGATTCCTTTTACAAACAGTTTGTAGCTAGAGAAAGGCTAATGGTTAAGATCACAGGTTCAGAAGTCAGATAAACCCTGACTTGGTTCCTAGCTCTGCAACTTATTAGCTGTGTGCCCTTGGGTAAGTTACTTAACCTCTCTGAGTTTCAGTAAAATGGGGAGAAAAGTAGTATGAGGATCAAATGAAGGAACATAAAGTGTTAGGCAGGGTGTATTACAGAACAACAATCATAGCCTGGCAGTGATTATTTGCGTCACATCAAATGCCAGGCGTATGTTCAGACTGTGAATTTGTTTTTTACCTCAGAATGTGTGGACTCCAGCTTGAGAATGTATGGACGGGGATTTTATCTAAACTATCAGTATCGAGCCGCAGTATTCTTGAGCAACTGGTTAGGCAGAGCAGAGAATGGCCAGCAAGACTGGTCAGGCTTCTCCATGCTCAGTCTCTTAATCCTGGACTTAAAGATAGGATGTAATTTGCTGAGTTCCTAGTGAAGCCTCTCTGGCCAGGTCCTCATCCAAGACCTATTTATATCATAGTCACTTATTTATATCACAGGGGTTAAATTTTGTTCTCCCTTTGGTGGAGCTGAATTGAGCTATATTGAGATGAGTTCTAAGTTATATGATAATTATGATATATGATAATTATGATCTAAGTTATATGATAATTATAGTAATCATATTAGCTAACACATCTACATCTCTTACTGTGTATTCTAGAAATCTTTACATACATTATCTCATTTATCACAGCAATCCACGGGATAGGTGCTATTATTAACTCCAATTTGAAGATAAGGAAACTAAGGCACAGAGAGGTAAAGTAATTTTCCCAAGGTCACACAGCAAGTACACTGAAGCACAGAGCCAGATTCTGTGAGAGAATAATACATTGGCATTTGGACCCAGCTGGATTTGGCTTTCTGCTTTTTCTTGTGAAAGTTGTGGTGGGTGATGAGGGGGGAGTAACACCTCTTAAGCATTCATCAGAGTCATAGAAAAATAGGAAGTGATGATTCTTTGGCCTTTGCAATCGCGAGTAATAGTACAACTAAATAGACTCTAAACACACCAGACTAAGAAGCCAGTGTCCCTAAGAACACTTAGGGCTGTAAGGACCCGTGAAAATTCGTGTAGGTGTTTGCTGAGTAATTGTAGAGTGGGCTGACTCCAAGAAATGCTATAAATAAGGGAGTGTCCTCTCACGACCTCTTCGTTCCTTGCACTTTTTATTGTTGGTCAACGGGTGTTATTTAGTACCTGGTAAGGCTAAGGTAAAGCGTCTCTAGAGAAAATGCAAATACCTTGCCTTGACTCTAGAGGTTTCCTCTGTCCAAGTTCTGTGTCAAGAAGCCTTAGTATGCAAGATAAAATACAATAAGTTGATTTGTAAAATTGACCGTCATCACTTTATTCCTCAAATTCATAGCACATCAGCCTTAAAGCACAGAAAGTTAAAAAAATGATTTTCTCAAGCCTAGATTTGAAGATTTAGCCTTTGGAAGAGAGATGCACAGGAAAGTGCCCGTGGCTAGGGGCTCCTCTCTACCTCCTTCTGGCCACAGGGTAGGCTTTCCAGCTGACTCACAACCTTTAAGGCCTTGTGCTGAACACTGCTGCTCACTAGCTCTTGCTGGAGAGAAGCCAGCTGGTGGAAGAGGGGGTGTGTGTGGAGAGCAGCCTTCTCCCCGTACAGTCCTGCTGTCCACACCTACCTCCCTCGACCATGCCTGTAACTGGGCTTCCTCAGTTCCCAGCTTGGCTTGGCAGTGCTGCTCAGAGCACTGGTCTCCAAGAAGTCTCTCTGCCTCCCCAGCTCCTGGGGCGCCCGAAAGGGCAATACTGGATAAGTCTCGGAAACACAGAACAGCCCTGGGGAGAAGGCCTCTCCATGGCTCCGGGGGCGGAGGGGCAGGCAGACCTGAAGTGAGTTGGCAGGCTTTATTCCAGTCCTGAGGGACAGGTACCCACATCAGGAAACCACCATCCTAACTGGCCCCTTTTTTGGCAGCCTGAACTGAGAGGCTGAGAGGGGAAAAGGAGAATGTAGAATTCCACCCCACCTTAAGGGCAGGCATGTGGTTGGTGGGGAGTGAAAGTGGGCGGGCCGTGGACCAAGTGAGGATGGGGACAGGCAGGGGTCACTGTATAGCACACGAGGTGTCTGCTGGGCCAAGTCTGTCTTTGTAGACTGCTCATCCTGAACCTCTTTCTGCACTCATGAGGGGCACCCAAATGCGACAGAGAATGGGTGAAGGAAAATATTTTCTTTCTTCAGTAGTTATTTCCTTCCATGACACTGGTTAGGACCTCCTTCTCTCCCTCTCTCCACCCCTCCCTCTGGCTCTTGCCAGGAAGGAAAATCCTACGAAAACACCTGGAATTATAGACCAGACGAAAACACTACAGCCAGTCACCCGACTGTGCACACATTCTCCAGCTTCCAGAGTGTCCACACTAAATGTCTCTCCTGGACGTACCTGTGGCTGTGTGTGGGAGAGTGCCCTCCCCTCATTCCCAACCCTCGTCCATCCCCACTAAGCCTTCTTCTCGTCATCTTGCTCTGCCCTTGGCCCACCCACCACTACCCATCCATTAATGCAGCAGGATCATGAAAGGGTGGAGGGTTTCTGAAAATAATTCTGAACCCAAAGTGATGAAGGGGGAAGAGAAGCTTTCTGAATATTGGATTAAGACTGGCTCCAAGAATATTGATATTCCCATAAGAAGGCCGTTAGCTTGCCCACTACTTTAGATCCCCATGAATATTTCATTGGTTGATTTAAGCTCTGAGATTTTTTAAAACACACAGACACAGACACAGACAAAGCACCTTTTCAGCAACAGGGCCATCATGCCCTCCTTCTGTGCCTGGGGCTCAGACACAGCGCTGGGGTGATGCCATGTGGCAGCTTTGAGACAGAGCTGTCCGTCCACCTCACAAGGATCTAAATTTATATCTAACCAAGGACATCTCCTGGTGTGGCCAGGGCAAAGTTTCCAGAAGGCAAACAGTCTTTAACACACATTTGTGACTCACCAAGAAAGCCGATTTCCCCAGCTACCCATTTCTGAGAGGGACCAGTTGTCAACTTAGCTTCTTGTCTGCAGCTAAGTTAATGAAGGGGGGAAATCAGTTTAAATTATAGCATTTGGGAGTGAAGGAGAAATTGAGCTGTGATGTATATATTGCTCTGACGCTGGACAAGAACGGATGTTCTTAAAAGGATAGATCTCTACGTATTTCCAATTAATTTCAAAATAGTTTTTACCAGTTCCTTTGGTAGCATTGCCACACCACTTTGATACTTCGACATTCTTTTTTTCTTCACTATTGCAAATTCTCATGCCATGGGGGAAAAGAGAGCAGCCATTCAACACAATCCAGACAAAACTGTCTTTTTCTTTTTTGACTTTCAGTGATTTTATTGCATAAAAATACACATACAAATCATGCAAAACATGAAAATATAGGCAGTAATCTATACCTAAACAATGAATGGATAAAATAGAATATTATTCAACAGCTAGAGGTAGTAACTAGGCTAAAGTCTATTAGTCCAAGTCCTTTTCTTCCCTAAGCTGATTAATGGCAGTTATAAATGCTGCTGCTTTCCGTAACAAAGAGTTTGGTAAGGTGGAAAGAACGCATAGAGATAGAAAACCTAGTGTGTATACAATGAGCTTGGACACAGAGACTTTGGGCAAGTTATTTCCCTCAATCAATTGTTGACCATTCTGCAGTCACTAATTAAACATCAATATTTTGCTCATGACTCTTTTGGTTATCTGTGAAGAAAACTAAAACCCAATTGTCATAAACACAGAAAAGTAACTATATAACTAAAAAACCCAGGGATGGCTTCAGGGTAACTAGATCCAAGGACTCACAAAAATGTCATTGGAATTTGGTTTTTCTTGGCTCTGCTTTTTCTGTGTTGGCTCCATTTTCAGGCAGGCTCTACTCTTTGGGTGGCAAGATGATTGCCAGCATCTCTGGGCTTACAGTCTATCTCCCCAGCTTCATGTTCAGTGGGAGAAAGGTTCCTATTTCTTGGGTGCTCTCATCTTGGTGTGTCTTGGGTGTAATTTCATTGAAACAATTGGGTTATGTGCTTGTCTCTGAACCAATCATTGTAACATACAGGTGCAGCCCTCTGGCCAAGCTTAGATCACACGCCTAGCTCTGGAGTCAAGGCTACTCAAACCATATGTAATGAAGGAAGATGATGAAAGTCTTCCCATTGAAAATCAGGACATGATACCGTGAATTAAGGGGGATGCGCTAGGAAGGTAAAACTGATACATGCTCTTTTCAGGGTTACCAAATGTCCTCCACATTGCTGGATCCACTCGTCAGTTCTCCCTCCTTCTCTTACATGATAATCAGCACCATGTGACACAATGAAATTTTTTTTTTCTTTTCCCCTTGGATTTCAGGTCTTGCCCACCTCCACCTATTTGTGTTCTTTACTGACTGCTTCTTTGCTGGGTCTTTTCTTCTCCTTGACTGTATCAGTCAGAACCTAATGAGAAATCACACTAGTAATTTGTACAGGAAAAAAATACAAAGAATTGTTTTACACTACTGTATTGTTTAACACACTAGAAAAAGTAGCTAAGAGGATTAAAAGAGGACTCTAAGGGATAGAGAAATAGAAAATGCAGAAATCCACCCTCAGCTGAGACTCAGAGCTCTTTGTAGCGGGTGTGGTCACTCCAGGAACACAAAGCCTGGCAATGGTGAGGAAATTTGCCAGAGGCCATGGGCAGAAGCCAGAGGATGTGGACTGCCGCTGGGCCATGAGGGCTCTTAAGAGGAGGGCTTCCAGACCTCTGAACCCAGTTCTCACTCAGCAAATGGCACAAAATCCAAACCTACCTCTTTGCAAATGACAGCTCCAACTTGTAGTTGCTCAGGGTAAAACACTGGAGTCAACTTATCTTTCTTTCATACTCCATATTTTATTACTCAATGCATTTTATTACATTTATAGTTGTACAATAATTGTCACAACCAAATTTTATAGCATTTCCATCCCAAACTCTCAGTGCATCCCCCCACCCCACAACCTGTCTCATTTGAAAACCATAAGTTTTTCAAAGTCTGTGAGTCAGCATCTGTTCTGCAAAGAAGCTCAATTGTGTCCTTTTTTTAGGTTCCACATGTCAGTGATAGCATTTGATGTTGGTATCTCATCATTTGACTGACTTCACTTAGCATGATAATTTCTTGGTCCATCCATGTTGCTGCAAATGCCATTATTTCTTTCCTTTTAATGGCTGAGTAATATTCTATTGTATATATGTACCACATCTTCTTTATCCACTCCTCTGTAAATGGACATTTAGGTTGTTTCCATGGCTTGGCTAAAGTGTATAAAGTGCTGCAGTGAACATTGGAGTACATGTGTCTTTTCAAGTCATGGTTTTCTCTGGATAGATGCCCAGGAGTAGGATTGCTGGATCAAATGGTAATTCTATTTTTATTTTTCTGTGGAATCTCCATACTGTTTGCTACAGTGGTTGCACCAATTTACATTCCCACCAACAGTGTAATAGGGTTCCTTTTTCTCCACACCCTCTCTAGCACTTATTGTTTGTAGACTTTTGGATGATGGCCATTCTGGCTGGTGTAAGGTGGTACCTCATAGTGGTTTTGATTTGCATTTCTCCAATGATTAGTGATGTTGAACATCTTTTCATGTGTTTCTTGGCCATCTGTATGTCTTCTTTGGAGAATTGTCTATTTATATCTTCTGCCCACTTTTTGATCATACTCCATATTCAACTTCTCAGCAAATCCTGTTGGGTCTCTGTACAGAAGGTATCCAGAAGTGGATCACCTCCACTGCTACATCTCTGGTCCACAGCAAAGTTCTTGCTCTCCTCTTTAATACAACCTCCTAACTGGATTCCTTGCTCTGGCCTTTTCTCAGCTATCATATTTCAGTTCAACAGAGAAGCTAGAATGACTTTGCAAAAAATTAAGATATATCAGTCTTCTGCTCAAAACCCGTCAATGGTTTCCATAATACTCAGAGTAAAAGCCCAAAGTCCTTATAGGGGTTTACGAGGCCCTAATTGATATGTCTCCCCATCACCTCTTGGACCTCATCCCTTTCCTTCTGTCATATGTTTCCTTCTGGCTCAGTTCATTCCAGCCATGCTGACCTCCCTGCTATTTCTCAAACTCTCCAGGCATATATTTTTCAGACCCTTGCCTTGCTCGTCCCTGTGTCTGGAAGCCACATGGTTCAGTTTCCTACCTCCTTCAGTTCTTTGCTTATATGTCACCTTCTCAAGCAAGTATTTTCTTATCATTCTACTTGAACTATTTTTAAAGATTTTTTTTACAAGACTTTATTTTTCTTTGTAGAACTTTCTCTACTGATATCTAAATATATATTGTCTATTGCCTATCTTTCCCCACTGTAATACATAAGCTCCGTAAGAGCAGAAATTTTTGTCTTGTTTGCTCATTGATATGATCATGAGGCCTGATATACAGTTGGTGTTTAAGAAATGTTTTGTTTTGTTTTTTCCTTTTTTTTTTTTTTTTTTTTTCTGACCGCAGCATATGGCATTCCTGGGCTAGGGATCAGTTCTGTGCCACAGTTGTGACCTAAGTTGCAGCTGCAGCAATGCCGAATCCTTAACCCTCTGTGTTAGGTCTGAGTCCCAGTTCTCCCAAGATGCCACCAATCCCATTGTGCTACAGTGGGAAATCTCAAGAAATGCTTTTTTAAAATGAGAGAGTGCCCTAAAGCAAGAAATTTTAATAAAATTAGATATTTCTTAGAAGAAAATAAAAAATAAGATGAGAGAATGCATGTGTACTCTGGTCATATGTGTGAGGGTCTGTGATGGGGCTTGTAATGTCACAGAGATGTAACAACATATAGTCCTTGCACTCGAGGAATGTGTAATCTAGTAGGAATATTCAGATGTACAGACATATCTGCTGTGCAAGATAGAATATTGGTATATACTACAAGAGAGTTCTTGTATCAAGTGCTGTAGGATTTGGAACTTAGGTCATACTGAATTTAGAGAATCAGGAAAGACTTCATGAAGAAGCTGGTGTCTGAGCAGTATCTTAATTGCCCTATAGGTGGAGAGCAAATGGAAGACCTTCAAAGAAATGGCCATCACAAGCAAAGGCCTTAGAACTAGGAAAGCACAGAGTATGTTTTCGTTTTAATCTTCTGTTTTTGAACGTTGTATTGAAGTCTAGTTGATTTACAAGGTTGTGATACTTTCTGCTGTACAGCAAAGTGATTCAGTTATACATGTGTACACTCCCATTTTTTTTTCAGATTCTTTTCCCATATAGATTATCACAGAATATTAGGTAGAGTTTCCTATGCTATACAGCAGGTCCCTATTGGCCAACCATTCTACATACCACAGGATGCATATGCCAGTCCCAACCCCCTAATCCGTCCCTACCCCCCCACCTGTCCCCTTTGGTAACCATGTGTTTTCAGAGTCACACAGAATATGTTTTGAAGCCGGTGAACCATCCATTTTGGGTATCTCTGTGGGTAGGCATGGCATCGGGGGAGACCAGAGTGGAAAGGCATATTAGGACTAGATTATAGTTGGCTTTGCATGTCAGATAAGGAAAAGTGGACTCAGAGTTTAGGAGGCCTTTCAGAGCCAATGAGGATTTTTGAAGAAAGAGACTCTGGACAACACGATCGTGTTTATGGGTAGAGGGAAAGGGGATAATATGGGTGAGGGAGAGTCGGTTCAATAAGTAAGAAATTCTTGAAGTGGAACCAAGTCTAGAGAAGGTAAGCAGGGATGAGATCAAAGACCAGGAGGAAATGGCCAAATGGGTCTCCACAGATCCTAAGGGGGGTTGGAATCTGACAAATTATACCCTGTCTTGCCTCCCCCAAGATAATCTGGTGTCCACCATTTAAAAATATGCTTCAGAAAATATTAAGAATCAGCAAAATAAGCAGATGTGAAAACATGTCCCTCAGTGTTAACAGTGGTTGGGTTTCTGGTCAAGGCCATCTTGACCAAAGGCCACCCCCTAGCCATGATCTAAAACAGGCTCCAACTCCAGAACTGTTCAGAAAGCCTGCAGTGCCAAATCTCCACATCTGTTCCCAAGGCTGCCACATTTCTGTGGGGTCTTCTCTCCAGAAGAGCTGATAACCAGGCTACCATTCTCTGTTGGTGTTTACATCCACCTTGGCTACCAAGGCCAGGTAGTCAGAATCTAACTGGGGAGCATGTTGGTGCATTATCAAAGAAAAGTGTCTAAGCCATGATTAGCCATCTAGTTATAAGAACTCCTGGAGAGAATAAATAGCCTGGAAGCTTTTATTATTTTAAAATTTTCATTATTTTTTTTCAAGTTCTTATGACCTTGGATTTGGGCAAAAGCACACTAAGACATAAAGGAGTGAGCAAGCCAAGTGGTGGCCAGGACTGAGGTCTGTATTCACAGAAAAAATATGACCAGTTCCACATACTGACAGGCTGGTTAGGCTGGGGTGGTTCCCCAGGAGTCATTGTTTTGACGCTTAATAAACATTACCAAGTTTGAGTATGTACAAGGGCCTCTGCTGGGACTTGGTGTAGTTTTTGCTCCCAAAGAGGTTCTGAGTCATGTAGGGTCAGTTATGTACATAGATAATCTAAGAGAGACAATAAAGGGGGTGACGGGGGATTGGGGGTCAAGAAGTAGGTATTCAGGCTCCAGGTTCCAAACCAAAATACTGATGTTAAGGCCACTTTCAAAGTCAATTCAATAAATGAGGTTGATGTGGGAATCCTATCTGGATTTTAGGCAGGTGAACAGGAAAATTGGAGAGGGCTGCTTTTAAATACTGTTTTAAGGGTGAACACAAAAGTATTTTCAGAGATATTAAGCCTTCTCGTTACTATTCTATTCTTTTCTCTCTGTATGGTACTGTTATTTCTCTAGATGTCCTGTGTGGATAGAGAATAGACTCAGGTCATCCTCAATTCCCAGAGTAACTAAACTTTTATTGGCATCCTGTATGTTATTTAAAATAAGAGAATGAACAGAAGAGTGGGTCGGGTCGTAGGCTACTACTTCTTAGGGATGCTTTAGTTTTATCTTATATTAATCAAAATGTGGAGTATAATGAGGGTTGTAGATTCTATATCTTTATATCTACACACATGTATATGTGGATAGAACAGAGATATTTTGTAGATATGGATAGATTTAGATACATACACACAGACATATATTTGTTAAGATATGGAAGTAGGGTTAACATATCTGGAAACAAGGTTATGGCTTAGAGAATTTCAAGGTGTGACTTTGAAGTTAGATTTGGGTTATGAGTCTTGGCTCTGTACTAAGTAGCTGTGTGAACTGGGGCCAGTATCTAATTCTCTGGGGTTCAGTTTCTTCACCTGAATAACTGAGTAATAATACTATATACTTGATAAATGGTTGAGATGTAAAGTACTTAGTGTGGTGAAAGTCTTATAGTAAGCACTTGGTAGATATTGCTAATTATTCCTACTCTTTTGAGGGTGGGACAAGTTGTTCAAACAGGATGTGACAGAAGCCCAGTGAAGCTTGTGTCTAGTAGGTAAATGGAGACACAAAGGTTCAGCTTTTCCAACCTCATCCTCCCTCCCTGCTCCTCTCTCACCTACTGCCCTGACTTCCCCATCAAGATCCCACGTGCATTGTGATAAGTTGTGAGGAAGCACGGAGGTGGGAGTCAGGACACTATGTTCTAGTTTTCACAATGTCACTAACAAACTGTAAAACTCTGGGAAAGTATTTTAGCTTCTCTGGATCTCGGAGAAGATCTTGACAATGAGGCTGGGCTGCAGTTGTCTAAGGCAGTGTTTCTCAAACTATGAATCACCACTCACATTTTATGTAGTGACGTAGTACATACCCATGTGTGTGTACACATAAACCTCCATACTCATAATTATAACTGAAATGTAAATTTTACAGAACAAAAATTACCGTTAATATATGTGATACACTCTGATGTTTTCTATTCTGTTCTGTTCTATATCATTAAAAAACCTGCATGTCAAGCTAATTGATTTCAAGACTTGCAATAAATTGAGATCAGAGTTTGAATAAGACTGGTCTTAGTACCCTCTTCCTTGTACTATCTGTGATTCCTTGTACTATCTGTGATTCCCCAGGCCTTCAGGCTCCAGGGCCTTGAGTCAGATATCCTTTCTGAGTACTTTGTAGGAAATAACTTTCATCCAGAAGTAACATTCTTGAAGACATTTCCATACTGTTCCCCTTAGCTCTCTGGAGAGGCGGGTGACGCATCAGAGTTGGCAGGTAGATGCTTGTAATCCGTGGTGGTTGTACGTCTTTTGGGAGCCTATGGCAGCTCCCGCAGACTTGGGATGATCTCCTTGAATTCATAATCCTTTGTGTCTACTTTCCTTACAGAAGACCAGGATCATGCCAGACTTACTTGCTTACTAGTCTAGGTCTCCTTTCAATGACATATATTTTTAATGCCAAGAAATGAAAAGTTTGAAAATTTTGCCAAACCTTAGGTTCAATGGTACCCCACCATTCTGTAATTTGAACTTTACAATTATCATAGCATCTATGGCACTAAATGATACTTACTAGTTAATGTGTTTGACTTCCCACTGAAGTATGAATTTCTTAAAAGCGGGGACTAATTTTTATTCAGCTATTTATCTCCAGATCTTATCATATAGATAAGTGTATAGTAGCTCTTCAAAAACTATTTGACCAGTTGGCTTACTTAGATTTGTGAAACAATTTCAGACAAGGGTACCTTCTTCCTGACCTTATTCCTTGTCAGCAAGCCTGACACCAGGAAAAGAGGGTCCCCATCATTAGAACAAGTGCTGCTTGGGCTGTATTACATCAGGGTAAGTCATGGGGCAGTTGAGCAGAGTTTCTTTAGGTGTCCTGTCCTTTTCCTCTGGTTCTCTTCTTCTACTGATGACAGGCTTTTCTTCTGCTGAGATCCCAGGGCCCCTCTATTCCATTTTCTAGATCTCAAAGGATTTGGCACATTATCCAAATCGCTTCCATTGGCATTGAATAAAACAAAAAGTGTCTGTTCAAAGGAACAGTAGGCTTTTAATATGAGATCTTCAGTTATCAGGTAGCCTGGTGAAGGAGGTTTCTGAGGGCAGGGCTGGAGGGAGTGGGAATGGTCTTCCCATTGTGCTGAAACTCCACCACAAAAGTGGTTATCTTCTCCGCTAGCCAGTAAAACCATCCCAGATTATATTTGTGTGATACAGATGTAGAATCATAAGCCAGGAGACCTATATGCATTTGTACTCAAATCTTTCGTGTGTGTTCCTGGTATGCGGAAAAACTCCATCAGTCCATGCAGATTGCTCTGGGTTCATGTTTGTCTGAAGTGAGCAGAGTTCAGTGCAGCCTGTATAGCATCAGGAATCAGCTGTTTCATCATGGCTCAGTACTCCCTGGTGAGGGCCGTGCACTGTGATGGAAGGTGGAAAAGTTCAGAGGACCCCGGCCACTCGATTGTCCCTTCTTACTGTCACTCCATAGCTATGGTAGGAGCCACATGGCCTACCTGGACCCCAGGTTTCCCCAAATCCTCTAAATAGAGTTTTTAAATTTAAAAAAATTATTTATTGATTGATTTTTAGGGCCACACCCACAGTATATGGACCCCCAGGCTAAGGGTCAAATTGGAGCTGAGCTGCTGGTCTATACCACAGGCACAGCAGCACAGGATCCGAGCCTCGTTTGTAACCTACACCTCAGCTGCTGGCAATGCTGGATCCTTAACCCACTGATCGAGGCCAGGGATCAAACCGGTATCCTCATGGATACTTGTTGGGTTCGTTACCGCTGAGCCACATTGGGAACTCCTGACTGTTTTGTTTTTTTTTTTTAATTACCATCTATCTAGAAAACATCCTACTGACTGCAGAATATCTGGTGACCATATGCTGGTATCCTTAGTCTCAAAATTGATTTATAAGTTGATCATAAGTGCTGGCTCTGCCTGTGAATCGCAAGGGCTGGGCCCCTAACTGGCTTTGTTGCCTAAAGGAGAAAAATGAGAATCTCTTTCATAATCTTGTCAAAGGCTATATACATGTTGAGAAGTCAAGATAACTTTGTTCTTTGATCAGACATTGACTGTGTGCTGGCTAAGTGCCAGGCACCATGGGAAGGTTGGGGATTCACACATGGAGGGATAATCCCTGCCCTCAGGGGGCTGATGGTCTAGTGGGGAAAACTAGAACTATGATCGTATCTTGTGGTATGTTCTACACTATCTGTGTGGCTTCGATGTTATAGGAGTCTTTTTTTTTTTTCTTTTCTTTTTAAGGCTGCAGGTGCAGCATATGGAAGTTCCCAGGCTAGGGATGTAGGAATCAAATTGGAGGTGCAGCTGCCAGCCTGCACCATAGCCACGGCAGTGCAGGATCAGAGTTGCATGCACGCCTTACACCACAGCTCTGATCCTTTAACCCACTGAGCGAGGCCAGGGAAGGAACCCACATCCTCATGGATACTAGTCAGGTTCGTAACCCACAGAACCACAATGGGAAGGAACTCCACTATGGAAGTCTTGAAGTGGGGGAAACTACTTTTTCTTTGGGAGGAAATGAGAGCTGCTGGATGTCTGGGCTGGGCTTGAATGTAAATGTGGAGTTGAGTGGGGAGGAAGTCATCTGCATAAACAAAAATATCCTGGACTTATGAACCTGGCTGAGACATTTGGAAAATGCCAAAGTTGAGTGTGGGTGTAGGAAAGAGTGAGGAGAGTTGGGGGAACAATGGAAAATGAAGTAAAAAATGTAGATAGAACCAGATTGTAACAAATGATGAATGTCAAAGAAAGGTATTTGAATTGATAGGAAGTATACTTGAGAAAAATCAAGATTGTTGCTTTTCATATAAGGAGTAAAGATCTAAAAGATCAGTATTTATTATTATCATTTTTATTTACTTAAAAGCATTTCTGAAATGAAATATGTTGTGGTTATTTGTTTTGCTCCCATTAACATCGTTCTGTTTTGGGAAATGCAAATATTCTCCAGTTGTTCTCACTGTATTTTGATTCTTGATTTTCTGCTTGGTTTCATCTGATTTTATTGGAGGAAGGAAGTAAGACCAGAGAGGTAAAGGATTTAGGAAAGGTCACATGAGAAAGTGGCAGAACTGAAACATGAGCCAAGGTTTCCCATTCTTAAGTCCAACACTTCCAACGTAGCTGACCCCAGACTCTTCTGTTCCGGGCTAAAGTATTGTTGGGTGCATACAGGATGCTTTGAACACTGAGCATAGAACTCTGAGTCAAAATACCAGCCGGTCAGCTGTGTGAGATTAGAAACAGCAGGATGTGAGACTTGGGAATGAAACATGTCTCTAAAACTAGAGGGTTGAGTCCATGATGCTCACAGGGCCTGGGTGATACAGAGCCCAACAGCAGGTCTCATGTGTGCCCTGCACACATCAGGGAGATGGCTGCAGAGATCTTTCTCCTTCAGCCCAGGCAGCATCTCTGTCTCTTCAGTGGCACTGCAGCTTCTCCAGTGAGAGAGATCCACAGTTTTCCTCTATCTTTCTAGAACATAAATCAAAAATAGTTGATTTGATGATGGTGGTGACATTGATGGTGATATTTGAGACTCAGGGAAGTTAAATAATTTAACTCAAGTTGTATAGTTGGTCAGCAACAGAGCTAAACTTGGATCCCAGTCTTTGTAATTCCAAGGTCTGCCCTAGCTGTCACTCTTTTCTGCAGCCTAAGTGTGCTGCCAGATCAGCTTGACTGATCTGGGCTCTGGCTCACACCCTATGGAGTGTTGGCGGCTCCTTAGAAGAGTGTAGGTGTAGGGTGGGGCTGGCTCTGTTGGCCTTCACACTGAAGAGCTGTACCAAATTGAAGGTTACACCCTCCTTCCATCAACAGCATCAGCATCATCATCATCATTGTCTTCATCTTCATCATCATTATTAAGTAATCAAAACAATACCTTAAATGTGGTTTGAGCTTTATGGTTTCCAAAGCATTTTCATATGTGTCCTCTCATTTAGAACCACTTCTCTTGGTAGATAAAGTGGGTATACAGTTAAAGAAACTGGTTGAGGGTTAAGTAGGAAGTTGGAAAAATTGCATAGATTTTAAACATTTTAAGATCATGACCCATAATAAAGGATATATTTTATATTATGATCCATGTTATAATGCCCTCGCATCTATTCTATTTATTTCATTTCAAAATGTTGGTGACAGTCTGATAAATTGATTTTATGACATACTCATCAATTGAGGCTCTCAACTTGAGAAACACGGGGGGATAAGATCTATTAAAGTCTCTCCCTCTCTGATGTGTTATAGATCCACGATATAGTAAGTGTCAAATCATGAGCTGTTTACCGAGTGTCAAAATGAGATTGAAGCTTGAAGGAAAGTGAGAAGAGCAGCCTCTTGCCCTGCTTGGCATCACCCCTCCCCTGCAATATGATTTTCAAGGGCAACCACTTTCAAGATGTTTTTTCTCCTTGATTTTTGCTTCCCTTTCTCTTTTTAAAAAATACTTATTTTTTTCTATTATACTTGATTTGCAACATTCTGTCAATTTCTGCTGTACAGCAAAGTGACCCAGTCATACATATGTACTTTCTTTTTTTCATATTATCCTCCATCATGTTCTATCACAAGTGACTAGATATAGTTCCCTGTGCTATACAGCAGGATCTCATTGCTTATCCACTCCAAGTGTAATAGTTGGCATCTATGAACCCCAAACTCTCAGTCCACCCCACTCCCTCCACCTTGGCAACCACAAGTGTGTTCTCTATGTCCATGATTTTCTTTCTTTTCTGTAGATAGGTTCATTTGTGCCACAAATTAGATTCCAGATATAAGTGATATCATATGGAATTTGTCTTTCTCTTTCTGACTTACTTCACTTAGTATGATAATCTCCAGGTCCATCCATGTTGCTGCAAATGGCATTATTTTGTTCTTTTTTATGGCTGAGTAGTATTCCGTCGTGTATATGTACCATATCTTCTGAATTTATTCATCTGTTGATGGGCATTTTGGTTGTTTCCATGTCTTGGCTATTGTGAACAGTGCTACAATGAACATAGAGGTGCATATATCTTTTTCAATGCAAGTTTTGTCCAGATAGATGCCCAGGAGTGGGATTGCTGGGGTCATATGGTAGTTCTATGTTTAGTTTTCTAAGGTACCTCCATACTGTCTTCCATAGTGTTTGTACCAATTTACATTCCCACCGACAGTGTAGGAGTGTTCCTTTTCTCCACACCCTCTCCAGCGTTTGTTATTTGTAGACTTACTAATCATGTCCATTCTGACTGGTGTGAAGTGGTACCTCACTGTAGTTTTGATTCTCTAATATTAGTAATGTTGAATATTTTTTTCATATGTCTGAGGCCCCTTTTGAGAGTGGAGAGAGGAGATTAGGGAGAGGAGTTGTGAGACAAGAAATGAGGCAAGAGCCTCACGTCACCCACAAGGAAACTCACAGCACAAGAGACACACTTAGGCATACATCCAAATTCTAAATAACAGTTCAAGAGAAAGCCTGCTTCTCTGGACCCAAAGCAGGAAACAGACTTTGAATAGCTAGTTAAAGGAATCACAAACATCTCCACTTTTAGTTAAGGGATTTTTTTTTTTTTTTTGGTCCATTGGCCTGGCTTAATGTTTCTGTTGAATTGTGTTTTACCATTTAGAAACTTACTACCAGATGCTCAGGTCAGGGAGATCCAATTGTTAACATCACTGCATAAAATCAAATTAAATTTTTACAAAACCACACAAATACTAAGACAAAGCTATGGACATGCCTGCCCATAAATTAAGCTGAAACTTAGTCTGCATACTCCAAGAATGCTAAGCCCCTAAATTTCATTACATAATTCCCCAATCATCTAAGGTGGAGAGTGGAGTCTGTTTGGCACCACCATCTGATTTTGGCATTGTTGTTAAAGCCCAGACCAGGGATGGAATCCTGCAGCTGACAGCGAATTAGGGCTATGTGTTAGAGTTTTATGTGAAGCCGCAGACAAAATCTTGGAATTGTACTTCAAGGTCTCACTGCAATGGGCAGCCACACGCAACTCATAGGCACAATAGAATCAGGGACTTCCAAGTCAGGCCTGAGAAATTTGGGACTCGCTTAATTACATGGCCTGTGCAAAAGAGGAGCTTGCCAACAGAACAGTATTCTGTTGCATTTTCCTGACCCTCTGGGGTTTAAATTTGCAACCTGCATCAGCAAAACTTTTGGCATTTAATTCTATTAAAATCAAAGAGCCAAATTCCTGCCTTCTGTTACATGAGCACTGTTCTTACTGACGTCAATGAAAGCTGTGCATGCATAACTGAGGGCAGATTTTGGCCTGAGCTGAAGACATATGAGAACTGGCACAACACACTCACATCAAAACTCCGTCCCACCCGGCCTTCTGATAACGAGGCCTCCTCCTTTGTAACTCTCTCTCTGCACGCATTGGGAGCTGGGCCTTAACCCAGAACACAAATTAGAAGCATCATCTAATACGGAAATCTAAGCCAGATGCAAATTTAATGTAGATGTGTAGTTACCTGAGTGGGTAACTGTGTAACTGCAAATTTCACCAACAGTCCAAGGCTGACCTCCCCTTGAAGCACAGTGTAGTTTCTAATGTATGCATTTAATTAGAAGAAGGAGGCTTGTACCTACTTCCACCTTACTATTTAGCTTTTGTACTTGAGAATACCCTGCCTACACAAATCAGACTCTTGCTGCTGGTTTAAGAAATGCTATAGGCACTCCTGTGCCTGGGGCACCGCCTGGGCCAGAGGACACAGCCTAGTCAATAACTATGGGACAAAAGTATTTTATAACACAAAAGATCATAATAATAGCTTACAGCCATAGTGCTATGTGTCTGGCACTGTCTTGCATATATTAAATTATTTAATCCTTGGCACACCCTATCATGTAAGTTTACTATTTTTTAAATGAGAAAACTGTAGAAGTTAAGAAACGTAACAGCTCATAAGCGGTGGAGCTGGGATTTCAATCCAGGCAGTCTGGTTCACTCTGCTAAAGTGCCTCTCAGTTAAAATGCAGGAATTGTTTATTATTAATTAGTTATTAGCTGATAATATTAATTGATAGCTGGGTAATTCTACTGAGAAAGACAGAAACATTTTACTAGCAAGAGCTTGTCAATAACTATTTGTGTGATCCTAATTGTTTGAGTTTTTCTTTTTCAACCAGATAGGTTTTTTAAATACTAGAAGCAATAGTATACCCTCCCAGACTAACTAAACAGTTTAGTCTCACAGCATCTTTGATACTTCTCAAATGGAAATTAATTTTGCGCTGAATTTTGAAGACAAATTTTAAACAATTTTAGGGTTATACTGACCATTATCTCCTTCAAATAATTTTTTTGCAGTCACTTAAAAAAATTAAATGTATCCAGGCTATGCACTGGCAATGTTAAGGTTCTCCTAACTGCTTTTTAATTGGGTCATCTCTTCCCTCGTGGGAGCATATCTGAAGTTATAATTGAGTTTGATAGACAGATGTGATTTGACATATACATATGCACTTTACATGGAGGTTTGAGGGACACAGCTGCAACCAGAAGATGGAAACTTTTCCCTTATCCCAAATTCTGCTGGAAAAAATGGAAAGCAGATGACCCTGGCTAAAAATTTATCAGGCCCTTGTAGAGGTAATTTATGAGCTTTGGTTTGGCTTTTGTATTGCCCTGTGGCTCAGCAATAGACCTACTTTCTTATTCTGAGCATCTCACTGTCTTTAGTTTCCAGTGGAAATTCCTTATGTTGTCCTTCTACACCAGGAGCCCAGATTCCTTTTTATGAGCTTATTGCTCATAATATCACCTTAGAGATCTTCCTTCATGATAGTGATCAAAGGATCTGCCACTGGAGACTAGGAAAAGTCACATTTGGCTGCTTTCTCTGACATGAGGAAATCAAGAAAGGAACATGTTCTTTTCATGAGAAGAAAGTGGGGGAGGCAGTACTGTTTCAGCGTCTTGAATTTGAAATGATGGTAGATTGTCCAAGTTGTTTGGATAGTGAGGAATATGACTTGTCCATGGTCACATGACTCATGAGTAACTGACCAAGGACAAGAATCCAGAGCACTTAACCCCCCAAAACCACACTCCCCTCATTCCAAACATGCTAAAACATGGCATAGGGCTGGAAAGCCGTTTTTGGTAACTAAACCTAAAGAGATTTGGGTTCATGTACATTAAAATCTTACCCTGTTGCCGGGACATATGAAATATATGTATATATAGTCTTGCCTTTTGTGCCAGGTTGGCTGTCTCCATCTTTTTCACTAATGTATTTAACTTCAAGTGGATTATATAGTTCTCAAATGTTGTTTTCTGTTCCTTCACACTCTCTCTCAGGAGAACATTTTCTTATCTCATTTCCAAAATTTCAAAATAAATCTGTAGACCTTTATTATGGGTCCGTCAGACCACCTAATGCAGGATTCATTTCCACAATATTCTTTAATAATGATCACCAGCTTCTACTTACCTACGTCCAGGGACTTAACAAAACATCTACTATGTTACGAATGAAGAGTTCTAGTTATTTAACTGTATATAAATTACCAAGACTAAAACCCCTGACTTAAGAACTCTGAGGAACAAGTTCTGGTTTTACTTTCTAGACCAGAGATTTCAAACTGGGACCCCATGGGGGACGCCTTTAAAAACAGTAATTTTGTTTGGCTTGCTTGATGATTATTTTAAAGTAATAAGCCAACACTGAAGAAATTGAGAGATTTCACATAGAAATACATTTTTCTGACTTTTCTTAAAAAAGAAAGATCTTGCAATATTGCACCCACATTATACAGGGCAACAAGTCTCTGAACCTGAGTGGGAACTGCCTCTTTTAGATGGGCATAAGTTCTCCAAGTCTCCAGAGACCTCTGCTCCCTGTAGATTTCCATATCTTGTGGCTGTCACTTGCCTTTAATCACCAGGCATGTACTATTGTTTTTATAACATCTGCCTAGCTCTGTTCCCTTTTATTACCTTTCTGAATCCTGTAGGCATATTTGTGACCCTCAGAATTAAGCACCACAGAGCAAATATGTTCCCTCATGTTCATGAAAGAGATGTCTTTTTTTTCTCTACATGTCTGTAGTCCTCCTTTTTGTAAGGTATTATGTTTTAGTTCCTTTAACCATACCTTGTGTAATATAGCTTCTAATGCCACCCCTCCTCTGGACATTCCTCTAATTTGTCTCAGCCCTGTTTAAAACGTGGTATCCAGACTGAACACAGTGGTGGAAAAGCTGGAGCCGTGGACTTCTATATCCTTTCCAATTCTTAAATTATAGGCATCTTGAGATCATCTTGAGAATCTGGTAAATCTCACATGTTGAGTGAGTTCTGTTTTGTTTGCATAGCATCTTCTTTCTTTCTGGTCATAGCCTGTCCTCTTCTTTGGACCTGCTCCTTGCCATGCTCTGCTCTAGAATTTGCTAAATGCTGATGAGACCTCAGCCACAGAGATTCACCCCAGAGTGGGCACCTGTCACAAACCAGGACAAAGAGAAACCTCTCCTAGAATTTTTTTCTAATCAGAGCTTGAAATCTTGATTCCTGTGAATGTAAGGATAAAAGTCTGATGCTACAGGTGACCAGCATCCATGCCGTTGGAAATGCTGGTCAGAAAGAAACCACCACACAGAAGAATCACAAGAAAAACATACCGGGTAATATCACTGAAATCTCTGACACCAGATATCCCTCAGGCTGTCCTTTGCACATTCTGGTTTTTTAAGCCAGTGTATCTTTTTTCTTCTTACCATCTCTCCCTTCCACCTTTCTTCCCCTCCTTCCATCTTTTCTTCATTCATTCTTTCCTTTCTTTAGAATTTTAAAGAAATTATTTTATTTATTTATTTTAAAATACACAGGAGTTTATCACTGCCATCATGAATGGGGGAGTGATTTCTGAGGGCAGGGAGGAGACCCCTACTGGCCAGCGGTGAGTGGGATCCACAGGACCATGGTGTGATGACCAAGTCCTGTCGCAGGAACCCCTAGGAGGTGTAGCAGTACCTGTTGACTGGCTTGGACTCCTACCCTCGCTGCTTTGGGGGATGTTGGTCCACATCACCTTCACGTCCTCCAGAGCCACACACTGTTCTGGAGTTTCCTATGCCCACAGCCCAGGAGCTTCCTGTTGTGACTGTCGATGAACACTTGGTCATTGTTCTTGACTGACTCCGTGAGCACCGAGGATGGACCCGTCTTGAATCCTCCTCTGCTTCTGCAGCTCCTCCTGGCTGGCTCACTCCTCACTCAGGGGCTTCCTGAGGAGGCTCTCCATGGCGGTGGCCATGCGCTCAGATCACATCTATCTCCTCTGTGTTGCTTCTGCCTCTGAGATGCTAATTTAAATTGCTTTTTTCTAGCTAGCAACCAAGTAAGAAAATCTTAACCTAGCAAATGGGTGTCTCACAGGTGATGTGACTGCATGAAAGAACAAAAAACTCCCTGGCCACATGAGAAACTGGTTTCTCACTAGGATGGGCCGTGAATTACCCGTGATTTCTCGTCCATAGTAATCATTTCAGGGCCACATACTTCGGGGGATGATTATGTACTAAACCATGTCTTGTTAATCCTTGTATCCAGGGAATAGTAAATTAATAATATATAATGGTTCAATTTAATTGATTAGAATTTCAGAATACGTGGCTAGTCCTGCCATGGTCCCAGAATAATAATGTAACCTTTATGTATTCAGAATTCTGCCTCATATTTATTCTAAAGACTACCACACTCTGCAAGGCAGTTTATCACACCCATTTTGAGAAAGTGGTTTTGAATTTGTCCTTGGGCCAGGAGATTCACAATTAAACAGGTCTTAGTTAGAAAAGGCCGGGGTTGTTTTGATTGCTCTGGTCTCTGCTTCTGTGGGACATTTGTGATTCCCTCAAATTTGACTTCTAGCCCAGATGTGGCTTGCAGCTGCGGAGGGGAGAGGGTGGTGGACAGCTCCCTCCATCAACTCTCTTCCATGTTGCTCCCCTCGCTAGTTCACAGAAAGGGGTTCTGAGGCTGAGCACACCCACTGCATAAAGGGAAACTTGCCTGATGTTGGCCTTCTCACAATCAAGCCTTTCTGGATAATTGGCCAACTCGTGCTTTAATTTATTTTGTGGCTCATAACTTTTGTAGTCTGTGAGTAGGTTACCGTCTCTCTCCTGGCTCATGGTAGCTGAACACATGCTGCATCATCTCCCTGGGTCTCTGTGTGTATGTATGGATGGATTTGGAGATCACCATGTTCTTTCAATAATAAATGAGAACACCTTGCTCTAGGTTTGCAATGTTTATACCCCTTTGCAATTTAACTAGAAAGAAGAATCTTATGATAAATAAGTGTGTGTGTTTAGATGCACATGGATAAGTGTACTCAAGTCAAAAGAAAGGTGACACTTTTGAAAATTTTCATTTAGAGCTATGTATATATCTGTAGAAAGTCGTGAGATTTTGTTAACTTAATAAAAAACAGAGTAATTTTCCAGGTATTTTATTCTTCCTCCAACTCTTCCCCCACAAGTTGGAAATTTTTCCTATGTGTTTTTTCTTTTCCAGGTATATACATTTCAAATATATTTCAAATATATGAAAAATAATGACTTTTCATCATAAATCAAGTTAAACATAATGTATTTGTATATTCCCAAACAAAAGAAACATGTGACTTCAGATCTGAAAGGACACTGAAAGAAAAAAAATTCAATTTTGTGATATATTTTATTTTCAAAAAACTTTTGCCCTAAGTTAATTTTTTAAAGAAAATTTAACCTCTAAATATGTTACTATATATATATGTATATATATATATATATATATATACATATATATATATACACACAACCAATTGACTTAATTCACATCTGATTTATGAGCTTTATAAGTCTTACAATATTAATTGCAATTTATGCCTATTTATTTCAAATCTCTTTGACCAGCAACATGAATTTGTAAAATTTCTGGCTAAAATTAGAGGCACATTCTGGAGTCATGCAATAAATCAAATATAACTGGTTCTTACTGGAATTAACCTTTGGTAATGACTCAATACCAATTTTCCCTAGCCTATGTATGCAATAGCATAAATCTAAACTATGGTTACCATTGACGTCAGCAATTTTAATTGGCTAATGCCTAACATGTCCTTGAGAAATCATCCTGAGGCAGCTCATTTCAAATATTGACTAATATGTGCTTTACTTTGCTAACTGTCTGAATAAATTGGTTTTCCTTTATAGTATATTAGTACTTGGAAAGCTAGATTAGCATTAACTGGCCATTGTCAGCCTTACTCATTTCCAAATGATAACCATAAAATGTCACATTTTATAACATATATATGCATGCATATATAAGATATATAAGAAATAAACAGACACCCACTTATAAAGCTGAATTCAAAAGTTAAAAGCGTAGAAATAGTAGCAGCAAAACAAATTCCCACAGTTGATGGAAAAGTCTTTTTTTCCAGTTTTATTATCCCTAAAATGTTAGTTTTAATGTGGCCTCAAATAAATACCTTTGTAGTTTTTTTTTTTTTTAGTTATCTCTTTAACAATCTATTTCTATTATTTCGAATGGTAATTACAAATAAACAAGGAATGACAGGTTTTTGTAAGGAAACCTATTATTTCTGCAAAATTCTTCTCTGTGAAACTGCCCAGTCTCCCTTTAAACCCATTTCCATCCCTCAGGCCACACTTCTCCAACCCCCCAGGTGACATCCTAATCTCTGTTCAAACAGATGAAACACAAGACTACAGAAATTTTAAATGGTACAAATGGGACAAATGAGCTAATAATGAACTTCTGTACCCCTTGGCATTCGTAAAATCTTTTCTCTTTTGCTAATATAATTTTCCAGTCAGAGATGGGGAAGCCTTTCTGGAGGTTAGGTCTGTACAAATGGTTGTGGAAGAGCCCAGAGACCCCATTTCATTCTTTGTAATAGTCACAGAAGAGTGATTGCTTCCTTGACTTTGTGGCCCTGATCATTCCTTAAGTGGTTGAGTAAAAAACAATATATCCCTGGAGGAGAGCTTTCTAATGGTTTTTCTGTGGTCCATTACCCCTGGGATGCTCACCATCACAGTATGTCACCATGCGATGCCACATTCTCTAGCCTCTCTCTGAATCTTTTGTGATAGTGACACCAAGATCTCATTTATAAAATGAATGCACTGTGGTCTGGCTTCACAGTTGCTAATAAAAGACAATCTTTTGTGGAATAAATGAATGAAAAAGTGATGCACATAGATTGCCATAGAGAATAACTTCTGGTGTAAGTTTTCTGTTACATCTGGATGTAGATGTTTTAAAAAGTAAGCAGGACTAATACTTATTGTTGAACATAGGGTTGACCTATTAAGCAATAACAACTGTGCAAGCTTTATTATCTATTTTCCTCCAAACATGGTAATTTTCTGCACTACCCGTTCAGGAGTTTAACCATTTGTTTGAGAGCATTAGAACAAAGTGGTGATGCTAGTCAAGGTTCTGGCCTATGTTTCTTTCTATTTAAATGCTACTAGTGAAAATCCATGTCTGACAGTTGATGTGGTACAAGTGACTGTTCTGTAGCTATGAGGCTAGAGATGGATTGCATAGTATTCTTAGCCATTCTTATGTACTTACTATTTCTCTGAAATCGTTCTTGCAATTTATATGATCACATGTTAATCAGTTTTTTTTTTTTCCGGGAAAATTTTTTGCTGAGTTATGCTAAATAGGCTTGTGTATATCATTCTTGATAGTCTCTTATTAAGGAGGTTGGGTCTTTCTCACACTGTATCACTCCAACACTGACTCTGCCTCTGCCTCCCACCTCCACTTTTTAGAACTCTTTGATTACACTGGGCCCGCCTGGTTAATCCAGAATAACCTCCTTATTTGAAGGTCAGCTGATGACTTTACTATAATGTAACAAATTTTGTTTCCATGGTTTTTCATGGAACGTACCATATTTACACATCCAAGACATCATTGGTTGGCCAGTCTTCTGTCTTCCACATAAATATAGAGAGAAGAATTTCAAGAGAGGCTTAGAATCTAAACTACTTAGTGTCTAAACATTAAAATTTTCAAAACAAGACCATAGAGGAAACTATGAAATTTCTTCTCACAATAAGAACAGGAATTTCTTAAAAGTCGGTACGTTCATTATTCCAGCATGAAGTTGACTTCATTCTTGAGTAAAGGGGCCACCGCTCCAATCTTGTGAAGTGAGATGTTTTTGGCAAAGGCATGTCTGTTTGTTGTAAGGTGTAGGCACAAGCATTCTGGAAAGTTATTGTCATGTTCCCATGCCTAGGAGGCAGATCCTGCAGAATTCCTCTTCAGATGAGGGGCTGGAGTAGCTGATCAATGGCAGATTTGAGGGAAAGAATTTCACAACTAAGCATTAAAGTCTGTTTGATCTCAGGGATCTGCATATCTTGAACTAAATATTTCATCTGCGTGATATGAAAAACCATAGCATCAATGTCAGGACCTAGAAAGGTAATTTGAAAGTCTCATTTCATTATTTTCTTTTTTCTTTAAGTTGGTCTCCAGAATTTGTGAAGGACTTTCTGAAGTAGGCCTGAAAATTCATTGTCAATTGATTCTCTGATTTCTGTTTTCATCATTCTGCTGTGTGGTACCCTATCTTTACTTTTTATGACTCTGGAACATTTCTGGGGAAATTGGTTGACTGATATCAAACTCTTCAGTGTATACTAAAAAGGAAATTTTAAAGAAGTCATTAAGGAAATAATAAACCATTTGAAAAAATTTAAATAGTACAAAAAGACATAACGGAAAGAAAGAAAGAACATCTTTCCCAATTTAGACCCCTGTATTCTGCTCCAAGGAAACATTTCCTGGATATTATTTCATAAGCGTCTATTTCTTACGTGTTATTTTAGAGCATTTATATGCATATATATGTATATATAAATATATTCTCTTTACACAAGTGAAAGTATATCATAAACACTAGTCTGTATCTTTCTTTTGTTTACTTAACAATATGTTTTGGTGGTCTCTACATATCAGCAGATGTAGAATCCCTTTATCCTTTTGATGACTCATAGTAGTCATTTAAACAAAGACTATATGCAGTTCCAGGATGGAAGCCACATTCAAATACTTAGCTACATTTCTTGATGCTGTATAGCTTTATGTCAGGAGCTAATCCAAGACAGAGGAGAAGATGCCAGATATAGAAGTATAGCAGGTTGTATTAATGTTCACAAAATATTTTAATTTTGTCCCTGTGGAAGGATTTTATATCCTTGGCTTGTAGAAGTAATGAGTGGCCATGTGACTTGCTTTGGCCAAGGTAATGCTGAAAATGTGTCATCTTCAAGGCAGAGGTTATAAGAGCCGTCTTATAGTTTGCCATGTATCTTTTCTCTCTGCCATAACAACTGTTTATGTCCCAGACAGATATTGCTCCTTCTGCTGGGTTATAGAATGAAAATGATATGGAACAAAGCTACTACCTATAATCCACCCATAATGGATGGGTAGCCTGAGTGAGAAATAAAACTTCATTATCTTAAGGAACTGTTTTCAGGATATTACTTGGAATCACAGAATGATCTAGGATATCCTGCCTGATACAGGGAGCAACCTAAGGCACAATCAGTACGAAAAATTTTAATAAAAAATAGTTCTTCCTATTTTGAAATGGCTTTCCAGTGACCCTTTTTCCCTAATTCCTTCCTCCTCAATTCATTAAATCAAGTGACAAAAAGCCCACTAATAAGTAATACAATATTCATTGACACATGTAACATTTCCGTTTTATTTATTTGTTTAGTCTTTTTTTTTTTTTTTGTCTTTTCTAGGGCCACACCTGTGGCATATGGAGGTTCCCAGGCTAGGGGTCTAATTGGAGCTGTTGCTGCCGGCCTACGCCAGAGCCACAGCAATGCCAGATCCAAGCTTCATCTGCAACCTACACCAAAGCTCATGGCAACACCGGATCCTTAACCCACTGAACGAGGCCAGAGATTGAACCCACAACCTCATGGTTCCTAGTTGGATTCGTTTCTGCTGAGCCACGATGGGAACTCCACATTTTCATTTTATTTATTCGTTTTGTTCTATTTTCATTCTATTTCAACCCTTCTTAGGATATTTTGTCCACAGATCAAAGGATATCCTGCCTGATACAGGGAGCAACCTAAGGCACAATCAGTACGAAAAATTTTAATAAAAAATAGTTCTTCCTATTTTGAAATGGCTTTCCAGTGACCCTTTTTGTGCTTTAAAAACAAACAAAAACATACTTGGGGCAAATGTCTGCTTCTGAACATGATAGAGTAACGGTCCAGAACTTCCCTTCCCACCATAAACAAGCAGAAAACTGGACAAAATAAATGAGGCAACTGTTTTGGATGTTGGAAAACAGGCAATCCAGGACTATGATTCTTGAAAGTAGAGAAACAAGTGATGGAAGCCTAAGATTGCCCGAATTTATTCCTGGAGGCACTTTTCCTCACTCTTGTTCAAAGAAGGGGATCCCTAGCAGAGCACTGCAGGATCTCTGAGTTGCCAACATAGATAGTGGAGGTCAGGATGGCTGAGGTGATTGGAATTATTAGGACAGAGTATTGGATAGAAGGGAATTGCATGGGAAAAAAATGTTCAAAAATTTCATAGGGATTCCCTCGGGTCTGTTGTTGAATAACCAACTGCGAAAAAGACCCCGGGGTTGCACCAAGAATGATGAAGGAACTGTATTTCACACAAGGCTGGAGATATTCGAGTTCTGAGTAGCCAGAATCCTTGTTGAAAACTGGGGGCTTTGGTGGAGACTTGAGAGAGGTCATGTTGTAATAGTGGGGCTAAACTAGCCATAGAGTAAAAGCCACTTAAGATATACTTTCTAAAGTTTAAAAATAATCTTAAATATGATCAAGCTGATCTTTAAGTAATGTAACTGTCAAAACAAAGTGCAACACTCTTTAAAGGAAGACCACAGAATCCAGCATTCGACAACATAAAATTAACCAAGTTTAGCATTCAATCAAAAGCTACTCATGATGTGAAAACAGGAAAATATGATCCATATTTAGTAGAAAAATAAGTCAAAAGAAACCTGTCAGAAGTGACAGAGATGATGGAATTACAAACAAGAATTTTTAAACAGCTATTATAAATATGCATAAAGAAAATACAAACATAAAGAGGAGACAAATGAAATAATATGTAGAGCAAAACAGAAACTGTAATTTTAAAAAGCAAAATATCCAAAATGAAAAAGCACTGGGTGGGAGTTCCCATTGTGGCTCAGTGGTTACAGAACCTTACTATCATCCATAGGACATGGGTTTGATCCCTGGTCTTGCTTAGTGGGTTAAGGATCTGGCGTTGCCATGAGCTGTGGTGTAGGTCACAGACATGGCTTGGATCCCAGATTTCTGTGGCTCTGATACAGGCTGGTGGCTACAGCTCTCATTGGACACCTGGCCTGGGGACCTCCGTATGCCACAGGTGCAGCCCTAAAAAGACAAAAAGACAAAAGAAAAGAAAAGAAAAGAAAAAGCACTGGGTAGAGTTCATAGCAGATTAGACATTGAAGGAAAAAAATCAGTGATCTTGAAAATGTAACAATAAAAATCACCCAAAATAAAGCATTTAGAAAAAAAAACTGAAACAAATAAATGAACAGAGCCTCAGAAACTTTGGGAAAAATTTCCAGTACTCTAGCCTATATGTAACTGATGTCCAGAAGGATGGGGAGGACAGAAAAATATTTAAAGAAATAATGGCTGAAATATTCTAAATTTGATGAAAACTGTGAGCCCCACAGATCTGAAAAGTTCAAGGAATTTCAAGCAGGATAAACACAAAGGAAACTACAATAAGACAACTCATCATAAACAAATTGGTAAAAACCTGTGATAAAAAGAAAATCTTACAAAGCAGCCAGAGGGAGGAAAAATCACATGTTATGGACAGAGGAATGAAGATAATTACCGTAGTTTTCTCATTTGAAACCATGCAAACCAGAAGACAATAAAACAGTATTTTTAAAGTGCTGAAACTGAAAACAAAAACAAAAGTAAAACAAGAAAAAAACAAAAACAACAAAGTATCCCGTTAAACTAGAATTCTGTATTAAGTGAATATTTCTTTCAAACAATGGAGGTAAAATAATGACTTTTCAAATAAACAAAAGCTGAAAGAAATTGTATTAGGGAGATGAAAACTACAAGAAATGCTAAAAAGACATTCTTGAAGAAGAAATTGAGAGCTATGTAAAGAAATAAAAAGCTCTACAAATTGCAAATATGTGGGTAAATGTAAAACAATTTTTTTATGTAAAACTTCTTCAAAAGATAATCAACTGAAGGAAAATTAGGAATACATTTTATAGTTTATAATATTTGAAGAAATAAGATACATAGTAACACAAAGTTTGGGAAGGAGGAGATGGGAGCATGCTAAAGTAAGTGATATAATAACATTTTAAGGTAGACTTTGATAAATTAAAAATGTGTATTTTAAACCCTAGAGCACATGTGTGCGTGCGCGTGCACATGCGCATACACACACACACACACACACACACACACACACACCCTAAAAACTAAAAATATAGGGGCAGAGGTAATAAGCCAATAGTAGAGATAAAATCCAATCCTAAAAGATTTTAAATTTAATCCAAAAGAAGGTAGTACAAGATGGGAGAAAGAAAGAATCTATAGGACAAATAGAAAACACTATGAAGATAATCAATTCAAGCCTAATCATATCAGCAATATTAAGGATAAACACTAAATACTTCAGCTAAAGGGCTGACATGGTCAGAATGGATTAAAAAAAAAACAATTATTTTTATTACTGCATGCTGTCTAAAAAAGTCTACATTAAAGTCACAAATAGTTTAAACATAAAAGGATGGAAATATATGCCATACAAATACTAATCAAATGAAAGCTGGAATCGTATATTAATATCAGAGAACCTAGATTTTAGAACAAAATATGTTATCAGAAAATACAGAAAAAGCAATGGAAAAAAATGCAACCCCGATTCATGATCAAAACTCTCAGCAAACCAGGAATAGAAATAAATTGTCTTAACTGGACTTACAGGGCATCTCTAAAAAACTACAGTGAACATCATACCTAATGGGGAACAATTGAATACTTTCCATATAAGATTGTGTCAAGGATATTTGTTCTCTCTACTTCTATTCAACAGTTTACTGGTGGTTCTAGCTGGCACAATAGGACAGGAAAAATAAATAAAAGGCATATAGTTAGAGAAGAGGAAGAAAAATGTTTTTATTTGTGGACAACCTGATGATTGTTATGGGCTGAATTATGTCCCTCCAAATTCACATGATGAAGCTCTCAACCCCACCACCTCAGAATATTAATGTATTTGGAGATAGCCCTTTAAAGGATGATTAAGTTAAAACAAGACTGTTAATGTAAGCCCCAAGCCAATCTGACCAATGTCCATATAAGCAGAGGAAATTTGGATATAGACATCAGGGGCATGCCCAGAGGAACAACCACATGAGGAGAGAGAAAGGAGGTGCCATCTGCAAGCCAAGGAAAGAGTCCTTAGAAGAAAACAAATCTGCTGACACTTTGATCTTGGACATGCAGACCCCAAAACTGTGAGAAATAAATTTCTAAGTCACCCCTTCTTTGGAATTTTCTTATGGCAGCCCTAACAAACTGATATAATGGAAATGATATAGAAAGCCCTAAGGAATCTTTAAAAAAGTATTAGAACTAATAAGTAAATTTAGCAAGATCACAGGATACAAGATCAATATACAAAAATCAACTGTGAAATAAAAATGCAATACCACTAGCACAGCAACAAAAAACATGAAATTATAAAGTATTGAGGGATAGTTTAGCAAAATATTTTCAGTACTTGTGCAATAAAAACTACAAAGCATTATGTGGAGAAATTAAATAATACTTAAATGGAGCACTAGATCATGCTCATGAGTCAAAAGACTCAACATTGTAAATCAAATGTCTAAGTTCATCTGGAGATTCAGTGCAACCCCAATTGTAAATTCCAGGGGCTTTTCTGTAGAAATTAATATGATTACTCTAAAATTTACATGGAAATATAAAAGGCCTAGAATAGCTAAAATTTTTTTGAAAAATTAAAACAAAGTACAAATATTTACATTGTGTGATTTAAATTATTTCCACGGAGCTACAGTATTCAGAACAGTGTGGTATTCATGTAAGGACAGTTCATGAAACAAAATAAGAGTCCAGTTTTAGATCCTCATATACATGGCCAAATGACTTAGACAAAGGAATCAGGAAAATTCAGTGGGAAAAGATAATCTTTTAAACAAATGGTGCTGGAACTAATGAATAGTCATATAGAAAGAAAATCAGCCTTTACCCTTTATTTCATAAAAATTAATTTACTTGAAATGGGTCATAGAACTTAAAGGCTTCAACTATAAAACTTCTAGAGAAAAACATGGGAGAAAGATCTTTGCAACCTTGAAAAAAATATTTTTTTGACATATAAAGCATAAAAAATTATGAATTAGACATTATCAAAATTAAAATCATTTCTTTAAACAGTTAAGGAAATTAGAATTTGAGCCAAAAATTTGGAGAAAAAACATCTGTATCAGACAAAGGACTAGTATCAATAAATATAAAAAAACAGGTACAACTTGATAATAAGAATAAAAAGCAAAATATTTTATTATAACTGCAAAAAAGAAAGTATATGAATGGCCAATAAGCACTTTAAAATATTTTAAATTAATTAAAATTACAGCAAGATACCACAATATTTCGAGGATAACGTTTAAAAAAAATGACCACATTAAGTTTTGATGAGAATGTGAAGCAACTGAACTTTCCCAGTTGTTGGTGGGAATATCAAAAATATACAACCAACTTTGAAAATCGTTTGGCAGTTTTTTGTAAAGTTTAACATACGCTTGTCATAAGACTCAATAATCCCATTTCAAGAGAAATGAAAACTTGTCCACTTGAGAACTCATACATGAATATGTTCCAATTCATAGCAACATAAATCATAGCAGTCCACAACTGGGGATAGCCCAAATAACCAACATTGTGTGGCAAATCTTGATATGTCCATTCTGTGGAGCACTAAACTCAACAATAAAAAAGAATGAAGTACTATTAATACATGCAACAACATGGATGAATCTCAAAAGAATTATGCTAAATAAAGGAAGCCAGCCATAAGAGTACATGTGCTGTCATTCCATTTGTAAGAAGTTCAAGAACAGATAAAGCTAATCTAAAGGAATATAAAGTAGGTCATTGGTTGTATGGAACAAAGAGTGAAGGAACTGACTATAAAGGAACATGATGGAGCTTTTTAGGGCGAGGGATATATTCTATATTTTTATTATAGCATATGTATAAAATTGAACTATGTACTAAAATGGGCATTTTAGTTTATGGAATTATTCTTCAATAAACTTGATCAAAATAAATTTTAAACTTTAATAAAACATAATGGACTCTAGATATTCAGCCTCTTTCAAATGAGCAAAACAACGTAAGAAGTGCAGCACTGGGTCACAAGTGCTTCTGGGTATCAGCTTGAGCACCAGTCTCACCATATGTTTTGCAGGATGCTGATGAATTGTGACAATTTCAAAATTTAGGGATGAGCTGGTTTTTCTAAAAATCGTGAATGATTATGACCTATTCATTTCTCCTCTCACTCATTCTATTGCTTGTTGGATAAACTAATTATTTTTTGTTTTTCTAAATTTTCAAATGAAGTTTTCATTATTTTTTCATTTTTTTCTTCCTTCCATCCCTCCCTCCCTTCCTCCTTCTTTCCACCTGCCATCATTCCTTCCTCCCCCCTCCTTTCTTTTCCTTTCTTCCTTCCTTTCTCTCTTTCTTTTTCTTTCTTTCTTTTTCTTTCTTTCTTTCTTTCTTTCTTTCTTTCTTTCTTTCTTTCTTTCTTTCTTTCTTTCTTTCTTTCTTTCTTTCTTTCTTTCTCTCTCTCTCTCTTTCTCTCTCTCTCTCTCTCTCTTCCTTTCTTTTTCTTTCCTTCAACTACCAGCCACAAAACACTTTCCTTGTTCTTTCTTCAGCTGTTTTGAAGGGACGATCTATTATCTCTTCTTCCCACTCATTCTTCCTCTCCACTCTCACTTAATGAAACATTTATCAAAGTGGAAAATTCAACTTTAATCTCTGATAAGAGGAACAACAACAAAATACCAACAGAGGTTGGAATGTCTGTGTTCCCATCTTATTTCTTCTGTGAACCAGCCATGTTATTTCCATCCAGTTGGCCCATCTCTCATTCCACAAACTCCCTGACTTTGACCTCAACTTCCTCATCTGTAAAATGAGAGAGTTGAATTCTGTGATCTCTCCTGCCTCTCACAGTTCTTCCCTGAAAGACTAGGAAAGGCTCATAATGACTCTCTTCTCACTTACAAATTGCATCCTCTGTTAGCAGTTCACTTTCTCTTGCTGGAAGGTCAGGAGGAGAAAGAGAATGCATTTCAAGCATCTTCCCAGGGCTTGGTTTAAAGCTAAATCACCATGGGGAAAACAGGACCATAACAACTTTTTCTGAAGAGCAGGCATATTCACATTAAGACTCTCACACACATGCCCTCAACATAGTGGGTGGGGAAAGTTTATCACCACAGTTTTATGGATGGCTGTCTTAGACTATAGGATACGCCTCGGTTGCGCAGACCTTAACCCAAATCAGCCTCTGGTGTCTTTCCCTTTCATGTATGGGTTTGTCATACCCAATCTAAATCCCCGTAGAGAAATCCCTTCAGGTTTAGTGATTTGGACTCAACCTCTGCTTTGCTGAAGCTTAGACCCATCACCAATAATAACATTTTGACAAAACATAAAACTGAAACAAAGAGGTGTAAATTTGTTTCTCCACAGTCTTTTTCATTGGTCAAATCTGCTTCAAGGAAATTTGGGGCTTTGCATCAACTCTTGGGCATGGCTAGGACCAAAAAGAGGGTCAATGGAAGTGTGACGAGGATGATGAACTGTGGAGAGCCTTTTCCTCCAGTGCAATAGGTTTGCCTATTCCAGACTGGCCCCACTGGTCAGGTGTACTCCTCAAACCACCCAAAGGATCCTTAGTGTGCAAATCATTCTTGAATGTGTACTAAGCGTTGTTGAAGAGACAGTGATGAATTGGAATGGCAGGGAGTACTTTGGACTTTGACTGCTTTTGTCCTAATCTTGTTTTACCAGCTCTGTGGCTCTGGGCAAGATGTTCATGACAGTCACTAAACTTCAGTTTCATCATCAACCAAATGGGGGGAATGAAAATATATAGCTCCTAGTATTAACTGAGATAGTGTCCATAAAACATGGAGCACAGTGCTTGGTACTTGGAACGTCTTCCATAATTGTTAGCAAATATCATCTCCGTTATCATTGAGGGAGAGGGACTTACAAATGTGAATAGAGAAAAAGTATCCTTGGAAGGTCCAAAGTAAAGAATGATTAGTTCTTTCCAGGTGAGTGGGGCTGGGTTCCCAGAGAAGGGGATACTTGTGCTGTCCTTAAATACGACTGGGAATTTGATAGCTGGAAACTATAAGAGGGTGTTCCAGTTGGATGGATCAGCAATGCATTCCCTACATGATCTCATCCAGGAGGATGTGATTGCTCAGACTTTTAAAAAAGAAAGAGCCCCAAGCTCACAATGGGAGCAGACAGGGTGGAAGGACAATTAAGCTGCAGCCTGTTCATGGACTTCCTGCTGAACCTAAACAGATTTCTCAGACCAGTGACTCATCAACAAACTACATGTACCTGTTGCGTAAACCCAGGGCTGTTGGTTTTATTTTTATCTTGCTTCTGTAACCCCTTTTTGTTCCACTATTAATATCTAGTGCACTGGGCAAGACAGGCTTAAAGATGTGATAAACTCCTTTTTGGGTTTTTGCACTTGCTATGCATTTTGTGGCCAAGAGAGTGACTTCCTTTCCACCCCATCTTCCTTTACTCTTTCTGGAAAAATATTCGTCTCTATGACATGGAATTGCTGTTACTTCTACACCACCATAGTGTGGATATTCAGCTGGAATTAATACTTATTGTCTATTTTGCTGGCACTTTAAAGGTTTTTTCTCCTTTAGTTCTCACAAATTCTCTGGTGGAGGTGTTGTTTTCCCGTTTTGTGGATGGGACTCAAAGTGGTGAGTTAACCCAGCCACTGTCAGCTAGCCTGAGTTTGAAGTGCTCTGCTTAACTGACTTTCTTTTATGGCTCTTGTTCTCATTCCCAGACAACATGTTCTTGAGACGCCTAGGATTGGGAAGGGTGACTGTGTTGGGAAGGCAGAGACCATTTCATCTTCCTCTTTCGTTATAGCTTCCTCAAGCTCAGGTCCATGACCATTGGATGTCTTATCACAACTACTGCCAAGATCTCCATTTCTCTCCTTTCAAGTCAAGTAGAAAAAGCTTAAAAGTTTCTCTGTCGTGACAGGCTTTCACAGTTCTGAGAATGGTTAAGTTACAAAGACTCTTATGCTCACCACGTACCAGGATTTTTTTTTGTTTTTAGTTTTTGTTTTTTTTCCGGCAAAACAATTTCCATTCGTAAGCCTGGGTGTTAAAGAATGGCAGAGACAAAGAAAAATATGTGACCACACTTTGATTGGTGGATGGTTTTCTCAGTTACTGAGTAGTGAGAAATACCTGTTGCTGCCATTTTCACTTTTATTCTCTTTTAAAAAATTAAAAAAAATATATATTACCTGCTTCTCCAGTTTCCTGTTCTGATTTGTAGCATGAATGAAACTTGTGAAGACTCTCGAAGATTAATAAGTTGAGCTCACTTCAGTGAGAGCAGTTAATCCACAATTCCTGGTCAGTGGTTCCACTCTTACCAGTTCCCATATTCATAGAGATTCTTTCCTCATAAACCAGGCGATTTCCATTCTTTCATGCTCTTTTCTCATTAGGAAGCCAGCACTGCAATGGCATTTCCCCCTTTCTTCCCCTGCCTGCCTTGCTTTGACTGGTGGTAGGATTAATTGGGCCATGATCAATCTCCTAAAAAGACAGCAAATTGGGAATGGCAGGTGGAAGGAGGAAAGCATGAATATTAATTAGCTAAGATTCCAAACAGAAGCCTTTTAATTATATTAAAACGCACAGGCCTGCAGGCAGTGAGATGGTTCCTGCTGTAAATCTGTCGACAGGCCATTACCTCAGCCACGTCAATGCCTTTTAATGAGTGAATATATACATTTCAAGTGGGGGAGAGAAAAATACTTTCCTGTTTATAAATATTAAAAGGAAAACTATCAACGTGAGATGCTATCCATGACGGCTCCTTTCAGGCTGGAGGTGTTTGGGGAAGACGGGGAAGGTGGTTTCCCTGAATGGCTCATCCCAGGCTGTGAAACTGAAGCCCATGGCTAATACGGGGACAGATGCAATTAAAAACAGATGACTGAGAGCCAGGGTGAGCCAGCGGCTTCACTTCTCTGTAGGTCCATGCGTGAGGCATTTGAGGAAGTTACATTAACTTTTCAGGTCACTTCAGAACCGTTCGCTACAGGAAATAAGGGAGTCAGGGGCTTTTCTTTGCTTCTTGTTAACATGAAGAAAGCATTTAAAGATTGAAGGGTGAACGGCCACCATGGAGAAGGGCCATGGACTGAGGAGTGATAGAATTCCAGGGCCATAAACGAATGAAATGTAAGGAAGCAGATCTCAGCAGATCTAAAGTCACCTTGAGGAGAAAGATCCATGGGAGAGAATGGTGGGGAATGAGGAGCCATACCGGCAGTGAGAATGGGAAAGCGGGAGGAAGGAAAGCTATTCACAGATGACATCATAGACTAGAAGCCTTGAACACAGCTTGGTGACCAACCAGTCCAACGCCTTCCCCCTCATTTTAGAGAACCAGAAACTAAGGCCCAGAGGGGAGGGATGACTTGCCTAATCTCAGAGTGCTGGTTAGTAGAGAAATTCTGTTTATTTACTTATCTACCTACTTACCTATTTACGTATTCATGTACCACTTCCTTCTGTAAAATATTTGAGACAGTTCTCCTGACTCCCAGTCTGGAGTATCTTCTGAGACTTCTTGCTGCCTCCCTTACTTTAAATAAGAACACCTTGGAGGAAAGTAAGATGTACATAGTACATCTTACATCATATGAGGGTATCTACCTTCAGGGCCATAATCGTCCAACCCAGAGGCAGAGAATCTATGTGATCCATCCCAATCTACTGGAATGCCAGAAGAAGGGTGCAGTGCCTTTGTGGAGTTACACCCCCCCCCGCTTTTTTTTTTGTCTTTTTAGGGCCACATCTGCAGCATGTGCAAGTTCCCAGGCTAGGGGTCGAATCAGAGTTGCAGCTGCAGGCTTATACCATAGCCACAGCAACTCTAGATCTGAGCAGCATCTACAACCTACACCGGAGCTCACAGCAAAGATAGATCCTTAACCCACTGAGCGAGGCCAGGGATAGAGCCCTCATGGATACTAGCTGGGTTTGTTATTGCTGAGCCACAATGGGAACTCCTTGAGTTACCCTTGACTTTGGAAAACTTGACAGGTAAAAAAAGAAATTCACCAGAAGATACCTGGGAACACCCAGGCCTTGAAGTTTAGCATCAGTGACTTTGAAAGGAAGGTAAGCAGAAAATAATTCTTTTGAGCACAATAAAAAAAAAAAAAATTCGGGAGTTCCTGTTGTGGCTCAGCTGGTTAAGAACCCAATATAGTGTCCATGAGGACTTGGGTTCTATCCCTGACCTTGCTCATTGTGTTAAGGATCTGGTGTTGCCACTAGCTGCTGCATAGGTCACAGATGCTGCTCAGATCTAGTATTGCTGTTGTTGTGGTGTAGGCTGGCAGCTGCAGCTCCAGTTCAACCCCTAGCCCCAGGAACTTCGATGTGCTACAGGTGTGGTCTTAAAAATATTAAAATAAAAAAATTCTGTGTATTTTAAATGTAATTGAGAGTCCTTATAATTCTGAGAAGCTTTATGGGGGCTTTTCAAGGATAAATTCAGAAACTATCTGCAAATGGGCACACTCTTGTACACATATACATGTGTGTGGGAGCATGTATGTAAAGTGTTGGTGAGGGCAAGTTGTAAGTTTATCCTGTCAATCTGTGGGACAGCGTTCCCAGAATGGCCATATAACTTGCAAACATCTGGCTTTAGCGCAATAAGAACTCAGGAGAGACTGTGGATACCTTAACAAAGGATACTTCTTACTGGAAAAGCGACTCAAAGACTGAGTCAAGAAAGTAATAGAAAAGTATTGCTGCTATAATGTTCACCCACATTATTTTAGAGAGCAGAGATCAGGCAGGCTCAAAACTTCTTTGAGATGCATTTAATTTAACCTCATGACTATGAAACATAATAATATAACTGATTTGCTACCATCAAGGAGAAGGCAGAGGATGCTAAAAGTCACTCAACAGTATGTTAGATGTCTGTTCAGCTCAGTTCAATGTGGATTCAATACTTTGTATGTGCCAGAGAGGGGATCAGGATCTAGTGACGCAAGCAGAGAAAGACACAGCGCTAATCTTTATCGGCCTCCTGTTCTGGAGAGACACATGACCATGACTGAGTAACTTTACATCGGGGCAAGTGCAGCAGTGGAGGTGAGAACGGGGGATAGAGGGGTGCAGAAGAAAAGTGCTGGCCTCACTTGTGGAGTTAGAGTGGCTTTTGGAGAGAAGTCTGAGAATGAGTTGGATGAATAAAGAGAAGGGTCGAGGGAGACAGGGAGGGGAAAGGACATGACCTTCAGACCTGAGAGCAGCAGCAAAGGTGTGCAGTTGGGACACTGTGCTTCTTCAGATTTGCACTACTTTTTCTCATTAAGGAAAAACGTATTTTGCTGTTCCTGCTTTCAGATGATGATACAGATTCATCTGAATTGGAAATTTGCTTCTCTATGAGATGATGATAGGGAGAACTAATGAAACAGGGCATTCAGCAACACACCATTCACTGTCCTGAGTTGTTCCTGTTTTTTCACTTAGCTGTTTGGAAGATCTGGCTGCTGATCATCTCCAGGAAGTGGGAGTAACATGAATTGCCCATCACCTGTCTGAATAATGAATTGCAATTAATCAATAGAAGCCAAGACAGTAATTTATCACAAACACCCTGCTCTTGCTGATAGCACCTTTTCCTTTTTAATATTCATAACAAAACACAGTGAAGCGCAGAGTCAGGAGTTGGTGGGAAGCTACCATGGGAAGAAACTCATTGTCCCTTTGGTTGTCATCAAGTGCTCTTCTCCTTGACTGTGTTTCTTCTGAAAGTTGAGGGTGGAGAGGAGCAGTTTGAATCCTGAAGTGTGGACTGGGGAAAGACTGTACCTTATCTCTGGCTTAATTTGCTTAATTGGTAACTGTCCTTGGGGTATGGTTTTAGCAGTTGGTCAGGTCAGAATCTTGGTTGTCTGGACAGGGAACAGGAGGAAAGTCATCCTTTTGCAGTGTTAGCAGTTTTAAACTTCTATGTTGAGGACAAGGTGGGAATTAGAAATGCTACACTCCTCTTCTTCCTCATTCAGTTCTATCTTCTACCTTTTTTTTTACCCCCTAGGAGTTTTTGCTAGTCTTGGATCTAGACACAGGCTGATCAGGGACTGTACCATGCTGGGAATTTGTTTTGGGGGGGTAAGTGTAGCTGTGTGATTTTTCACCTTCTTAGCTTCCTGGACGCACCAGAAAATTTTGGAATTGCACCAGTTCAGGACCTTGACCCACTGGGAGTCCTTCTAAAGTAGTTCAGGTTGAGGTAGTTGAGGCATACTTCCAGAGAGCCGAATTGCTGTGCTGAGTTAGATTCAGGGAGTTGCAGTAATCTGTGACCATCATGAACACTTTGAAGAGTCTGTCGCCTCTGTGCCAATAGTGGATACATAGCAGAGACATTTCATAGTTAGCCCCTTATCAAAGATGGCACATGCATATCTTTCTGATTAAGGTGAACTCATGCTTTTTTGAGTAAGCCAGTGCAGCAGAAACCCTGTGATAAACGGGCTGGTCAAAGGAGGAAATGTGGGCTGAAAAGCAAGGGAGTTTAGGCAGGAGACTGCTTGGCAGGGAGGGATCAATTCAGCAGACTGGTGCTGCTACCAGACTCTCCTCTTCTGTTTTCTAAGCCTTAGGGTGCTGCCAATAGAAATAGACTTGTGGTTCTCATATAGACTCTCTGCAAGAGGTTGGAAGTAGAGGGGTGCTTAGAGATTCAGTGTGAGAGAGTACAGCACTGGAGTGTGTGTGTGTGTGTGTGTGTGTGTGTGCACGCAGAGTAGGATGGTGTAGTAAGTTAAGGATGACTGCAATTTTTCTTTCTTTCTTTCTTTTCTTTTTTCCCATAAAGAAATGGAATGTATTTTTCCCTTCTTTAGATTTTACCAATAGAATATTGCAGAGGTGATGTTATGTAACTTCTAATGCCCGGCCTTAAGAGATCTACAGCTTCCCCTTTCACTTTTCTTGGAACTCGGCCACCATGTTGTGAGGAAGCCCAAGAAACCACAGGGTAAGACCCACTGGAGGAAAACCAAAGCCTCCAGCCTCCAGCCCTAACTGAGTTCTTAGCCTCCAGCCAGCACTAAGTGCCAGCCATTGTCAACGAGGCCATTTTTGATCTTCTACCATCCTAGCCTCTGACACTACATGAAGCAGGAAAAAATGCTCAGTCAACCCACAGGATCATGAGAAATAATAAGTTGTTGTTTTAAGCCACTAAGTTTTGGGGTGGTTTTTTACACAGCCTCGGATAATTAAAACATGTGGAATCTCCACACTTTAGAAAGAATGACTTAATTGGGATGTGACTTTGGTCAGGGGAGAAGGGGATAGCCATTGGAAGCAACACCTGTGGTAAGAGGTAGTGCTGGCAGTGAGAAGTCACTTCCATGAGGCAAGCACGGAAAGAGGAAAAGTGACGGTCACCAAGTAGTGGCAGATAGTCTTATTCTGGCATACATGAGGAATGTGTCTGAGGAACATCTAGAAAGATTTAGCGAGACTTTTTTGGGAGTGAATGTGAGATCCTTTGATTCTATGAAAATAAGTGGGCGTGAACCAGAGAATGCCAATGTACACAGATTTTTGTTATTCGCCCATAACCTTGATGTTAGTTGGGCCCTTCTTTCTCTTGAGATCTAGATAAGATGGACTCAAAGCTCCAATTCCACATCTGTGAGAGATCAAAAAAACTCCCCAGGATTACTAGGGAATTTCTAGGGAAATTATTTTCTCTTCATTAGCATTGGTTCTAAACTCTTGCTTCCTTTATGGGTAGTTTCATTGTCCCTTTTATGCTATTTTTGTTTCTCATAATATCAACCTAAACAAAATTTAAGACACAAAATAGCAACCTAAACATTAAATCTTCTCTTTGTTTTCACAGTTTCTATGCCTAAAAGCAATTTTCTTTTGTGATTAGTAGATTTTAATAAGAAACTTTGAGGTATAACAAGAGGATTTTAAAGTATAGCCATATCAAGAGTGTTGAACCTGAGACTGTCCTCATTCTTAAAAATGTCTTTGCCCCACCACTGGAGAACTTTCACAAGTGGTATTACTCCAGAGCTTCATCCTACATCCTAGTTCCTCTCTCCTTTCCACCTTAGGTCTTAGATCCTTTCTCTTTTTCACCTTTCAGTAACAAAACACATTGCTCTTGCTTTCTCATATAGGATAGCTATCTATCTCTTTGTTATTCTCATGACTCACCCTCCAAAGTAAGCTGCTTATCAAGGTATTTACTCAGCAAAGACAGTTGTTCTCTGAGGAACAATTATGGTGTCAGTTGTTATAGTAATAACATTTCACTCTTCCACTTTCTACTCTGCTAAAATCACTGCAGTTTCCTGCAAAGGTGCCCAGTGTTGGTCTCTCTCTCTCTCTGAGTGTTGAGTGAAAGGAAAATCAAATCTGATAAACCTGGGCCAGACCCAACACACTGCCTTGCCTCTCCTTCTGTCCTCTTAGAGGGGGAGATAATGCTCCATTAGGCTCCCTTGAAGGTGTCACTTTCTTTGTATAAACTCATCTATATTGCCTAGGTGAGGAAGGAATAATTTCTGAATCTCCTTTTTGGTGGGCAACATATTCAGTTTGTGGGAGACTTTGATTGGACTGAAAGTGAGATCTAGATATTCTGAAGTGATGAGAAGACATAAATCAGAGAACCCCAACCTATGTGGGATTTTTGTTACTAGTCCACTAGAGACCCTTATTACACATGACAGTGACATGTCAGAGATGGTGACTAGTCTGTTTCATTCAGAAATCCATTCATTCATTCATTTAAGAAGTTTTTGGCATGACTCTGTAGTAGACTCCTAAGGAAGTCAAATATAATTGAGACATAGAATCTCTTGTTAAAAGAGCTTACCATTCAGTAGGAGAAATAAAATAATCATACCTACCCAGTTTGGCAGCATCGATTGTCCTCTTGGAAAAGGGAGCGCTAATTGAATAAGAGCCATAAGGGTTATTTATGGCACAGATCCTGTGGAATCACATTCCCTCTTTTGTACTTTGGCAAATGGCTCTTCACTCCTCTCTGCATTCTCCGAAGTCGTGACCTGTCATGTTCCTTCAGCCCCATTCATACAGTTGTCTGGAGGTCCTCTCAGACGACAATGTTAGTTTAGGCTCCTCATGTGTCAAAGGACTCCCACCAGTCTCTTGCCTGCTGATTTTCTCCTTCTCTTTTCTTATCCATGACCATTTTTTTCTGAGGAATTTTCAAGCTCCTACAAAACTTAACTTTTGACATCCATTATGTTGCTCTTCATGGTTTTCTTTCTAGTACTGTCATTTGTAAACATTTTCTCAGTTATCAGCGGTCAAAACTGTTGGCATATAAACATCGAACAAACATCAGGGAGAGAGAGGATGTGGTGGATAAGCCATACCCATTGCAGAACACACTCAGCACAAGATAGCTTTGGAAGTACCCTTTCTAGTGAGGAGAATTTGCAATATGGTGCAATAACACTCAGTGGCCCAGGGTGCAGGCATCAGGCTGCCACTCTCTCACAAGCTGGCACTCAGGTCATGGGAGAAAGAACTATATGACTGGTACAATTTAGCAGAATATCTTTCTGAAAATATTTAAAATAGCATTACAACAAATATTTATAATAGCATTATAAAGGAGGGGAGATAATGTTCAATACACAAGGAGAGTATTGACCTGAAATATATCAAGCACATATTATAGAAAACTATTATTTTTTAGGAATAGCTTCCTGGAGGAGGTATCAGGCTATTTACCATGCAGTGAACAGTTTACCTCCAGGAAAATATGATTAAGAGGGCAGGAGTATGGTCTCTTCTTAGGGAGCTGCATTAGATCTTTTTTAAAAATCTTTTTAAAGGTTTGTTGAAGTACAATAGATTTACAATGTTTTGGTAATTTTTGCTATACAATAGAGTGAATCAGTTATACACACATCCCTTCTTTTTCAGATTCTTTCCCCATATACATTGTGATAGAATATTGGGTATAGTTCCCTGCGCTATAAAGCAGGTACCTGTTGGCCAATGATTCTGTATACCACAGTGTGCATGTGCCAATTCCAAACCCCCAGTCCATCTCTTCCCCTGCCCTGTCCCACTTGGTAACCATAGGTTTGTTTTCAAAGTCTATGAGTCTGTTTCTATTCTGCAAATAAGTTCATTTGTGTCCTTTTTGTAGATTCCACATATGTGATATCATATATTTGTTTTTCAATGTCTAACTTCACTTAATATGATAATCTCTAGGTCCAACCATATTCCTGCAGATAGCATTATTTCATTCTTTTTAATGGCTGAGTAATATTCCATTGTATGCACCACATCTTCCCTATCCATTCCTCTGTCAATGGACATTTAGGTTGCTTCCATGTCTTAGCATTATACATAGTGCTGCAATGAACATTGGAGTACATGTATCTTTTCCAATTATGTTTTTCTCCAGATATATGTCCAGGAGTGGGATTGCTGGATCATATGGTAGTTCTATTTTTAGTTTTCTGAGGTACCTCCATACTGTTTTCCTTAGCGGTTGTACCAATTTACATTCCCACCGACAATGTAGGAGCGTTCCCTTTTCTCTGCACCCTCTCCAGCATTTATTGTTTGTAGGTTTTTCGATGATGGCAATTCTGACTGGTATGAGGTGATATCTCATCATAGCTTAGTAAAAATTTCCAGACAACATTTCAGAAGCATTGTGGTGGGTACTTTCAGGAAGCAAGCTTCTTTGTAGCTTTTCTTTCTTTGTCTTATAGGGACAATTTCTTATTCATTTTTATATTCTTAGAGCCTGGCATAGTACCTGGCAAATATTTCAATAAGAATTTGTCAGCTGATTGGTTGAATGAGTGAATTATCAATAACTCAATCTAGTAACACTCTTCTGCTTTCTGATCAGCCCTATGTCTTCATTCAAGCATTTATCTGTCAAGTGTAAAGCATCTATACTCACGTGGTGCATTTGTTTGTGTTGTTCAACAATCTGCAGGTGTAATACCTTAGAGTTGATTCTGCTTTCCCTAACAAATTATGAGGTGGATAAATGAGTATATCAAAAGGACATTTAGGGTTTCTTTTAATAAATTAGGATAGTGGTTCTTAATGAGGTTAATGTAACAGTGCCAATCTGGCTACCTCCGAATTATCTGGGAAACTTAAAACGGTTCAGATTTCTGGGCCTTACTTCTGTATTTTTGAAAATTTTCTCAGATGATTTTGATACACAGCTAGGTTTAAGAACTGCTGCCTTATTCTTTAAAATAAGATTAAAACTTAAAAAAAAATGCTAGCTATTGGCAGTTTTCCAGAAGTGGATCATGTAGGAGAGGCCCATTGAGGGTCTACCTGGGTAGCTTTTGGGAGGGAAGAACTGGTCTCTCTGAAAGTTATACTTAAATGCAGGCATCCACATAGTGCTTCTCTGGTCTTCCACCAACAATGTATTTATTGTGTATTCGTGATCTCTTTCTCTGAATGCAAATTGGTACCCATTTATCTTGGGGTTTTGACACAGTTCTTATTTCAAATAATCTTCCATCTTATTCTCACGAGTATAGATGAGCTACTAGAAGATGGAGTTGAGATGGAGTTCCATGCTCACAAAGATTATAAACCTGCCCAATGACCTAAAGCTGGTGAGGGGAACTCAAGGCCCTGTTTATTTCACTATTCCCTCTGCCTCTCTGTGACTGTTGACTAAGGCTTACATTGTTTCTGGAGCTCTGTATGCATTTCTTTAGTTCTTGCAACAACCTTGCAAAGAAAACAGCCTCTGGAGTCCACTGTTTTGTGGATGGACTGTTTTAAAAATTGATCATCTTTGGGACATTGCTGCCATTCAAATGTTGTTGCCCACTCTGGCAAAGACTACTCCATGGTCACTAAATTCTGTTGCCTTTTCCTCAAGGACATACAGCTACACCACATTTCCCTCCATCCCTTGTAGTTAGAGGTGACGATGTTACTGAGTTCTGACGAATACAATATGGGCAAAACGGATTATCCTCACTTTCAAACTTAGCCCATGAAGAAGCTCCAGTATGATCCTTTGGGCCCTTCCCTTTTCTCATCTGCAGTTTGAATACAGCAGATGAAAAAGCCCTAGAAGATTCAGAAAAAGTCCTGAATGGACTGTGTGGATCCTTGTCAGACAGTCCTGTGGGGAGACATAACTCTCACTGTGTTAAGACAGTAAGGTTTTTGGGTGCACTTTTTTTTTTTTTAAAGAGCTGAGAGCTTCCTATGACAAATACAGCTGCCCTGCCTTTGATCCACAGCCTCTGCCTCTGCAGAGATCCCGGGAGAAGTGGGCAAAGGAAAGAGGTCTTTCAGAGGAGCGACCAGCAGGGCAGTGTCACATTAGAGAGAAGCACAGTCTTGGAGCTGGAAGAAATGGGTTCAAGTTTTCACTCTCAGTCTAATCGTGTGATCTAAACTAATTGCTTATTTAGCCAGAGATTCTTCCCCTACAAAATGGGAATGATATGAGATGACATACATAAAAGAATCTGGTAATGGTGTCCAATAAATCTAAAGATTCTTCAGAAATGTAGCAAGACTTTGGCAGGAGCTGAAGGAAGAATTAGAGAAGAACAGTTTGTAGCTTCAAATAGCAAGTCCAGAGAGTCAAAGGTACCCCCACATCTCTATTGGGCAGCACCCTGCATAGTGGCTCCACATTGAGTGCTCTGCAGGCATTATTACACATTTGACCCTATGATGGCTCTGGGAGGCTCGTCTAGGTCAAGTATGCAGCCGAATAATTTTTTGAGATGTTTTTCCTGATTCTTTCTTATTTCAGGATAATGAGAGACTGTAAGTTTGATGAGGGGAAAGGCTGCTGTCTTTTCCTCCACTGTATACAGACTGCCTACCATTGTGCCAGATGTACTGTATATGCTGTATTTGAACAGGATACATTGTTTTTGCCTGAATGACTAGCTAATCTCAGAGAAATAAAAGGATTATCTGTTCCTTTATTTTTGTCCTCCTGTCTTCCTCCTCTCACCTGCAGGTAAAAAGTCAAGCCTGTATGTTCACACTTCTGAACAACTTTACTCCTGGACTTGTTTGATAGCTTTTTGGTTTATTGTCAAAAAAGGAGAGGGAGGGGGAGGGGGAGAAGTTGTTGCCAGATATTCAGAAGAAATCCCTCACCCAGTTTAGTCCCTTGATTTAAAGAAGTAGAACTGGCTTCAAGAGATAGATGGGAGAGTAGTAGCAAGTTCTGTGAGGGTTGGTGGCCCATCCTGTTCCCTGATAGAGGTCTGGGTAGACCAGAGCCTCTGATGGGGGGAGGAAATGGTGGTAACTGGTTTGAACATAGAGTGCCAGGCAGGGTGGCCAGTTCATCCTAGTTTGCCCTGAACATTCCTGGTTTTAAAACTGAAAGCCCTGCATCCTGGAAACCCCTTCAGTCCTGGGTAAACCAGGACAGTTGGTCACTACTACCATGACTAAGGATCTTCAGTGGGAGATTGTCATGCCAAGCATGATGTAAGGAAAACAAAACCTCCCACATTCAAATGGATCATGAGGGCTCAGGTCTTGAGAACTCAGTTTGCTGAGATGGACTAAAGATCAGAGGCCTTTCTCCCTATTTTCTGGGTGCACCAGTCTTAGATTCGTGAACTTTCCTGTGGAGGCACAGCTCGTCCCCTGACTTTCATCCCCTCTCAAACATGACAGAAAATACATTTCTTGCTTGTTAGCAAAGATCTAGAGGCAATTTAGTTTTACCTGGGGAAAGAGGGCATATATGATGTTTCTTATATCTAAGGAGGTGAGCAAATTCCTGACAGTTCCAAAAGAATTTCCCAAAGGCCCAGAGCTAAATAGTGGTAGAATTACTACTTGAAAGGGCTCTGTCTGGCCCAAATGTTGGTTTTCTTTTCATTCACAGTGGAGGCACCGTGGTCCCAAACATGGAATCAGAAGGAAAACAACAATTTGTCCATTCAAGTAGACTTTCAAAAATGCTGTCATTCACATCCAGCTTTTTCTTTGTTTCATTGGGTTGATTAGCCTACAGCACCGGTTTCCCTTCCTTCCAGTCCATATTTCTCCATCTGACATTCAGGACTGCTGGCTTCAGCTCTAACCTGCCTTTTTGAGAATGCAGCCCCTGACATCTTCTATGTACCATATGCTTCGGCCAAGCAGGGCTCTCCATGCTTTCCCATCTCTTAGTGTCTGCTGTGCCTACTCCATGGAATGCTCTTCTCTCCAGCTCCCCTTATCAAGACCCTACCATCCTTCAAATTCCCATGAGGACTTCCCTGATCTTTCCTGTCTGATATCCTGAGTTAAATATGCCCTACATTCATCTAGTGCCTGATAATTCATTCTGCTTACCGGAGGGTTCCTTGAGGGCAGGACAACCTACCACAGCAATCTGCACATTGTAGACACCCCATCAATACTTGCTGAAATGCAGCCCAGAAGATTAAAAGAGAAAGGAAACCTAGATTTTCCCTAGAGAGTGACTTGGAATTGGGACAGATGCTGATTTGATGGAGTGTGTTTGAGGAAAATCAGGTGGAAAAACTGATAATAGACACAGAAGTGAGTGAGTGAGGCCAGCACCCATTTCATTTTAAGAGTGTCCCCGAAAGTCTTGGAAGTAGCCAGAGACTGATTTCTCTGACTTTCTTCCAAGGGTCAGGACACACTTCCCTGTGGGTGAAAGCCCACTCCGAGGCCCTGCTTCCAGCCTGCAGTTGATCAGGGCAAGCAGTCAATCGGAGAACGCTCTGGACCTGATCTCCTGGCTGCTGAATTCGCTGAGGTCTGTACTTCAAAGTGCTGGGGATGTCAGTTACATAAACTCGTACAGCATTTTCTTCTCTCCTGGGCTGAGGGGAGGGTAATGGTGGAGGAAGAGGGAAGGAGAGCAGCTATCAGCCCAAGAGAGTTGCTGCAAGAGCTAGTGCTCTAGTCCTTCCCTCACCACACACATCTCCTCCAAATGGACCCTTGATGGTGCATTCTCCAACCCAAACAAAAAACCTGGAGAAAAAATGGTTTTGTGGCTAGATCTGTTTTCAATACTGTGGTACATTTGCCGGCATGGTGATCCATCACCAGGCTTTTTTTTTAACCCTGCAAGATGGCCACTTGCCTTTTTTATCGGCATGTGTGCATCCATGTTGCTACTTACTTTCTCTCAAGGCCAAGTTTTCTTCCCCCACCCCCCCAATTTTTGCCATCTGTGCCATATTTCTTTAGCGTTTTTCTTCCCTAATCCCTTCTTTGGTGCCAGGAGAAGTAATACCAGTGGGCTGGAGAGATTCCAGTGCTTGATGCACAGAACTGGCTAAAAATCTCAACAACATCACTACACACACATTCTGGAAATTTCATTCTTTTATGTATGCAAGTGGGCATGTAACATGGGCTGCAGGAAGAAGGTAAGGCTCACACTTCAGCCCTAACAGAGGCCTGTGAGCTGCCTGCTCTTAGAGTGTAAATCAGTGGTCCCTGCTCTGTCCTCAGTCCTGGGAGTCAAGATGCCCCCAGTGATTTGGGATGGCCAGGCCTAGGACTCAAAATTCCAAGGAAGAGAAATAAAACCTCACTCTTTCCCCAGGTGTTGAACTCTGTCTAAAGTCAGGAGCTATGAAATCTGTGAAGCTTAAGACTCATTTGCCTCTCAAGAGATCTGCCGAGATTCTCCTTTCTTCTTTCCATTGTCATGTGGTTGTAGAAAGAGGGTGAGACTGTGCTATGGGACTTGCACCAAATAGCTCTGTGGTCTTGGACAAGTCACTTAAGTCCTAATTCCTTTATCCATAAACTGTAAGAGCATGATTCTATAGTAGGGTCTATATTTCATGGCATTGTCTCAGATATTGGGGTTGGATTGGTATGAAAAACAGGTCCTAAGAACTGGAATCCAATATTTTATAGGGCTAAGGAAGTTTGTATATTTTTTTTTAATTTTCTTTTTCTTTCCACTTTCTTGCATGTTTCCTTCTTGTTTCCAACTGGGAGAATCAATTCTATGACCACATAAAAGTCTCCTTAGGCCCAGTATCTTAGGCTACTTTGGTAGTTCATAAAAGACAACCAGCATTTTAGCTCTGTCGACATGAGGCTACCAAGCCAAACTGGAACTGAATGTTCTAATTTGTATTGAATTATTTGCCAAGCAAATATGAAGTTCTTTTGATGTAAACAGGAGAATTCACACCAACACGGTTCCTAGCAGCAGGCAGGCAGACCAGATCCAACTTGGATCCTGGATGCTTCCAGTAGCTCTGCATTACTGTTGATGTAAGTTAGTCCAGCTTGACCTTGTGGGCTGTTCAAGGTTCACCATCATTAGTTGTCAGTGTATTGTGTCAAAGGCCAGGGCTGCCAGGTGCCTGGCTTTCTGAAAAAGTAGGAAATCAGAAAAAGGCTATGTGTGTGTATTAGAATGTGTGTGAGCATGGTATAGAGATGGCTCTAAGCCTGGAATTATGATTACAGAGTCAATAAGTATTTATTGGGAACCTATTTTAAGTGCAGGGGATATAGTACTGATGATGTTTCTTGAACTGGTTTTTGCCCTATTCAAGTTTTCTCAAAGAGTCTATATTTTCAGTTAATTTTCTTAAGCACACTGGTTACAGTTCTACTTTCATAAAGGAGAGTAACTGAGCAGCTTTCCTTTATAGCATTTCCGGGAGCTCCTTACAAGGATTTGCTAAGGTCACTGTTCAACAAACCACTGATACCTGATTTTGATCAGCAGTTCTAGGTGTCCATGTTTTCTTTACACTAATTTCCAGTACCTTCTATCCAACCAAAGTGTGGGGAGTACACAGTAAGTTAAAAAAAGAAAAACAAAAATCTTCAAATAGAAAATCAAGTAAATAGTCTTTAGTATTTTATAGGATGTATAATGAGCACAAGCTGGCCCTCTGGTGCATTTGCACATGGATTGAAGTTGATACTAAAGGTAGCAATCTATCTCTTGGGAACTGGGCTCCCTTGAGACTTTCTGGATAAGGGCTGCCTGGGCTCAGGAATGGCCCTGACATTTTGGCAGAGGTGCTAAAGAGAAGCTGTCTCTCACTCTGAGGTTTTTCAGTCCATAAAGCAGCAGCAATTTGGTAGTGGAAGACCCCGGCAGAAACAACATGAGAAAATTGAAAACACATAAGCACATTTGCCGGGTTTAATAGCCCTGCTCCAGCTCTCCACCTCCGGTACCTTAGGCATAAATTGCTGACCTCTATTTAATTTTCTGAACTGCAAGAATTATGGGCCCAAAGTTCAGTGAATTGGAAGAGGTAAGCTTTTATGCCTTTGAGCCAGCTTCCCCATAAGCATTAAGTCTACAAATAAAAGCAACATTTCTATTTATACTTCCTGGGGTTTGTGTATCAGAGAAGCCAAGCATGTCCCTGCAGCTCGGCGAAGGTGACTGCATGGTCAAATCTCTGTCCAGGTAATGCGATGGAGCCTTCCAATTTGGGCCAGAGGAAACAACCAGAGCAGATGGACAACAGATATTAAAAATAACACACGCAATTTCATTCGGAAAAGGGCACCTGCTCAAACAGTGACTGATTGACTCGCGGTGGTGTTTGTTTGATTCTCCTCCTGCCTGCTGATGACAAATGTGTGCTAGGGGAAGTCTTACGTTCAGACCCTTCCTGGGCACTCACCTTTAATGATGGCCAAGAGCCCAAAGGGCAACCCAGTTTCCTGTGCCCACCTGGCCATGGGTCAACACAGCATCAGGCTCTCACTCTGGACTCAGCAGGAGTGTAATTCCGGCTCCCCTACGCATGCAGATGATTCAGACAGTCACGTCATGTCCTCTTCATGGCCTTGCCTGACTCTCTCTGCTCTATGCCCCCTAGATCCATCTCAGCCTCTGTTTTGGTCTCCATCTCTTGTGTCCAGCACCAGTATAATCATTCAATTCCACGCACACATGTATTGAACCCCCTACCCCCATCCCTTCTGGGGGCTACCTCTGACAGACTAGAAGATTCCCTGCTCACCCAGTGTCCTCTGCACTTGTGGGATGAACACAGATTTGTTCACGCAGTCATGCTGGTGATTGACAGTGAGGAAACTCAGGTTTGAGATTTGTGTTAGACTTCCCATTCCTTTAAGTGCCCCCCATCTTCCCTTGGGGTCACTCATTACTCACTTCATACCTCAGACCTTTGCTTATTCCTGTCAAAGCACTGGCTTTCTGCTTCTTTCCTCCAACATGTAGGCTACAAACAGATTCTCACTGTGACATATGTAAAACTGTATGGGGCGCCCCTTTCTAGGGAAAAGCTCTGTACTTTATGTTGCCTAGAGCTTTCTGAAAGTAACACCTCAATCCAAAGGTGTAAGTCAATGATAAAGATTTTAGCCACTCTGTTGGCAGGCTTTGGGGGAGGTGGTGATTCTATTTGGAATATCCCCTGTGACTCCATCCATAGGTTCTGCCTTGGCAAAGGGCTAGGTCATTGTCCCCATCATCTTTTCATTTTTATTTTGTAGCCATTCACAAAGTTCCCTAGCCAGGGATTGAACCTGCACCACAGTGGTGACAATGCCAAGCAGTGGCAATGCCAGATCCTTAACCTGCTGAGCCACCAGGGAACGCCTTGTCACTCATCTTAAGCCATTTTAGTAAGGCTGAGCCCAGGGTGCTGGGTCACTAAGAGGCCCTTAGCTACTGAAGACATAATGAGATCAGTCTTTTGTTTCTTCAAACCATTCCATTTGGAGCTAGTTGTTATTCAACTGTAGTGGTAGTTTGCTTAGTTATTTTTCTATGAGCAACAGCCTGAGGAGTGAGGACATTTTGTACCCCCTCCCTGGCCTTTCTGTAGCAAGGCTAATACTTTGCCAAGTGTTGGTCACAGAACATCTTCTTCGGAAGGACTTCCGCTTTTGCCTGTGGCAGCATTGCTCAGAATCAAACGTGCCTATCACTGGAAGTGCTGGTTAAAATTCAAGCTCTGATTCAGTAGAACTGTCCAAGATTGAGCAGTTCTCACAAACTCCCAGGCGATGCTGACGGTGGTGGTTCCTGGACCTCACTCTGCGCAGAGCAGATCCACACCTTCTATCCAACACAACAGTCACTGACCGCACGTGACTCCTGAGCTTTTGAAATGTGGCTGATCCAGAAAGAGACTTGCCAGAAGAGTAAAATACACACCAGATGTTGAAGACTTAGTATGTAAAAAAGATTAAAAAGTCTCATGGATCATTTTTTAAAATGGTATTGATTTACATTTTGAAACGATAACATTTTGAATCTGTTTGATTACATAAAACATATTATTACAGTTTATTTCACCTTTTTCTTCTGTAAAAAGAAATGTGGCTGCTAGAAAATTTTAAATTACACCTTGTGTTGCACTTCTGTGGGACTGCACTGGTCTAGAGGACTGTGCAGCAGAGGAGAAATGAATTGCCAATTTGAGCTCTGGCACCTCCGTGCATTTCTTCCCTGCTGTACCAGCAGATTTAATTGCCATTAATATTTTGTGTGGCTTTTAATATTAGGGTCTAGGCTGATTTCTGATTTCTGGGTGTTCTCTGGGCTCAGCCTAATCACTCACTTCTCTTTCAGTCCTGACTTTCCTCCCAATCTCCATGGTTTAAGAGATTCCCAAAACTTGAGCAAGATTTCCAAAACTTCCCAAAACCCTGCCCAGATTGGAAGAACCATTCTAGCTGCTGAGAACAGGGAAAGAATGTATTGTTGAGTATCAGGTTGCTTTTAGATAAGAGAAAAATAATAAAATAACAAACACATTTGAAGATATTTGATGACTTCAACAGAGAATAAATCAACATTTTGAAGGAGATTTTTTTTACTTAGAATTGTTAACTGCAGGAAAGGCTCTTTCAGTACGAGCTGTAGCTTAGCTGAATCTGAGTTTATAACAGGTGTGTGCCTGAGAGAAGCAGCCCACACAGTGGACTAGCTAATCTCTGGGAATGGCAAGTGGTCCCAATTTCAGAGCTGCTTTCCTGGGTAACCATCCCAAAATGAGACTCCTGAAGCTTTGTTGCATTTGATTCAACTGCAGACACATAGAGATGTGGCTTTGAGGGGATTTGGAAAGATAAAGTTGAACAGAGGGAGGGTTAGCAAAGAGTTGGAATGGAAATGATTTGCTCTAGGAATCCTGCTTGAAATTAAAATTATATCTTTTACAAATTGCTAAAAGTCTTGCTTGTTTGGGTGCAAAAGTTTCCAAAATTGCTCTTTACCATGTTCCTCATACTCCTATTTCCATTCTCAAGATCAAAGGGAGATTACAGAAGTTTGTGATAAAAAGTGGAGCATTAATGGTTGCACCAGCTTGCCACAGGGTGGAGAAAAACAGGGGGAATAAAGGGACAAAGAGAAAAAAAAATGTTAGAAGAAAGGAGCATGCCTTCTTCCCCTTTCGTCTACATTGCTGGCCAGAATGTAGATGTAATGCCTGGAGCTCAAGTAGCCATGTTTGACTATGAGGCAGAAGAAAGTGTGTTGATATTGTACAGCAACAAGGGAGAAGGAACCTGATTCTTGATGACTGGGAAACCCGTACTATGCTATTTTGCTGACCTCCAGATTTCATTTTCATAGGAGCTCCATTTGGCTTAATCTACTATTCTCCAGGAATTGCTCTTCCTCACAGAGGGAGCAGAAGAGCACCAGGCCAGGGGGAAAGGGTGTAATTAGGGCCAGAGGAATAGCATCTGTATCAGTCATGAGAATGGGATGAGACATCCCTGGATTTTAGTCCCAGCTGTGTCAGTTATTCGCCCTGTGACTTTGGAAACTTGATGTTACTTCTCTGAGTCTCAGTTTTCTCATATGTACATTGAGGATAAGAATCATTCTTGCTTTTTGGATTTTTGTGAGGTATCAGTATGGAACCAATGAGAAAATGCCAAATGCTTACATAGTGCCTGGCACAGAGAAAGTGCTGCCTGTTGTTATTTGAAAGAGAAGGGCAGGATGCCCCAAGGACACATTTCTTCTAGTGCTTTTGATTTTGAAGGTCTCCTAACAAGTGCTTTCTTAGGACCTCCTTAAGTCCCAGTGGGAATATATAAGGTTAGACTCTAAGCTGATGGAAGAAGGGCTCGTCACTAATTAAACTAATTACCAATTCATCATCACAGCCTGTGGGGTTATACTGTCACGGGCATCTCCACTCACAGGAAAAATAATAGCATCATTAGCAACAACCTGTCAGGAAAACAAGGCAAAAACTTCTGAAGCTGCAGCCGCATGCTCATTTTGTCTAATACTTTCTTTTCTTTCTCTGGAAAGAATAGCAGGTTGTAAGAAAGCTATTTTGCCTGTGACAGCTACATAAGGCCTGCTGTACTTCTCTAAAAAGAAGTAATTTTTATAATAATAACAACAATAAACAATAATAGTAGTGTATCTCTTATCTATTGCCACAAAAAATAGTAGTATATCTCTTACCTATTGCTACATGACAAACAATATCATAACAAAAAATACCCTCAGTGGCACATAATGGTAGTTTTATGTATCCCAGGAGTTTGTGGGATTCAGTCAATCTGACTTGGTTGATCTCTGCTAGACTAGTTCATGCTTCTGAGGTTAGCTGCTGGTTGACTGAGTGCTTTGCTCATCTAGGTGAGGTTTGCTTACCTGTGCAGGGTTGGCCAGTACTGGCTGATCTAGAATGGCTTCAGCCAGGATGACTGGGATCTCTTATCTCTGTTTCCTAGTTCTTGTCCCCTAGCCTTCTTTTATAAATTCTTCTGGACCTGGTTGATAATGAGGGGAAAGTATGTTGTAAAAATAATTTTGTATTCTGATAGCTCCTTTGCATACACTTGGTACAGATTCAATTCTGTTTCTTGGTGGTGATTCAGTGGGTACCTACTGTCCCCTCCATCCAAGGCAGTGGACAAGACTCAGGTGTTAGAAAGTGAAGAGATCTGAATACTGTCATCCATGCTGTACAATCGTATACCTCTGGGTCTACCGCTTTGTAATTGTCTCTTGGGACCTGAGTTATTCTCTGACTTATTTTAAATTTCTACCTATCTGCCTAGTGTATCAGATATTGGCATATAGGATGAGAAAACTCCTTCTACCTTGTCTATGCACCAAGTTCTGTGTCATCTTATTTATTCTCCTTCTTTAATCAGTACTTAAGGAGCCACTTTTTTTTTTCTGAAAAAAGGAAGGTCATTTAAAGGTAGAGGATGTTTGTGTGTGTGTGTGTGTGTGTGTGTGTGTGTGTGTGTGTATGTGTGAGAGAGAGATACGTGCAGGTTCTTTTCCTTTACGTAGATAATCAATGAATAAAATTGGGAAAGATTTAAGTATGGCACTTCTGCAAGTGTGGGAGGGACAACTCTCCAATTCCCTGTGAATGCCTCAGTAAGTTCTCTCCTTGGTGTTGTCCACCTTATGTATCAGAGAGCCTGACCAACACAAACAGAATAAGCAGCCTTGTCCTAGGACCAGGACAAGGTCATTTTAGGTTGCTAATGCCATGATCTCTGGGACCCTGACCCTGCTGCCTAGACCTGTACTATGACCTTGATGTTCATACCTTTTCACTTCTTAGCTACCTGGACCTCTGCTGATTCTTTTACCCCTACCCATCCTCATATTTCATAGGTTCCTTCTTGAGTTCCTCGTCCTAAATCCAACCATTCAGCCCAGGTCTGCTGTACTTCTTTCTTTTCTTTGAGGATGGCCCTTGCCTCAGCTTTGCTTATTATGCATCTCAACACAGTGACTCCAAGTGCTATAGCCTTGTTTTGATCTCATTGTTTCACTTCCTACCATCCTAATACTTTACTCACCACCCGCTTCCCCCACAAGGGGTAGGGTTATCTCTTCCAAATCCCTCCTTCTTCCTTTCCCACTCGTCCCCCATAGAGCTGGGGCAAACCCTAGGGTGATTACTCTTCCCTTATCTGCAACATGTGTTAGATGTTGGAATGAACTAAGCACTTTGCAGTCACCCTTTTATTTAATTCCCACAACAACCTATATGGCAAGTACTATTCTTTTTCCACCTTGTAAAAGTGGAAATCAGGACAGGGAAGTGAGGACATTTATCTAAGGTCACACTGGTAGTAAATGATGACGCCAGGCTTCAGAACCACATCTGATTAACTCCAGAGCCTGTGCCTTGATCCACTCTGTTCTCTTCCAGATTTCTTCCTGAAGCCAAACCAAGCTGTTCTCCACTCCTTTTTGGATCAGTCTTGCTTTTCTTCAGTCTCTTCTCTCCCCTGGCCCCTTCCCCAGTCCATGCTTGTCCAAGTACTCTAAGCAGAATTCACACTCATGCAATCTCTTTTCAAGGTCCCTTTAGCTTATCGCCAGACAATATGTCACAAATTCAAGCCATTAATAAATCCTGCTGCCAGCTCTTCATTCATGGTTCTTTGAAAGGCAGACTGATAAAAGAGGCCAGCTGAGATTCTGGTTCTGAAAGTCTTACAGTCTGTTTTTGCTCGGCCTCACAGGTTTGGAGATTTTTGGTTAAAGTTATGGCTGTTTACATAACCTTTATGGATTATCCCTCAGATTCTTGAAGAGACTTCAGTCATCTCTGAATCCTTTTTCATTCACCTACATCTTAATGGTTTGGCAGGTCCTGAGGCTCACGTGGTGATGAATGAAATCGGGATTTGAGTTTAATAGGTGCTAAATAAAGGCCTTTCACTTCCCTGCTGGATAAGCCCCTCATCCAGCCTTTTCAGTTCAAATGCCCTTGTGCTGGTCTGACCAGGCCTGAGCCATTCTGACAGCAGAATGAGAGGGTTCAAGAGTTGGGCCAATTTCTTCATCTGGCTGCCCGGGTTGGTATGGAATACAGGGTATGAGCTGGGCTTGGCTGGACCACACAGGGCCCAGCCAGGGAGGTGGCCAGGGTCAGGTGGAAGGCCATCTGAGGGGAGTATGGCTCAGGTCACAGTGGCCTGACTGTGGGAGCCACAGACATGCAACCCTCAGTGGAGCAGATCCCTTGCACATGGCCTCTATTTCTGCTCAGTTCTGCAGACATTTACTGTGGCTCTTACTTTGTTGTCCAGGCTCTGTCCTAGGTTGTAGGGATTACAGGGCTGAATAAGAAAAGGTCTGTGAACTTAAGCAACTCATAGCCTGGGGCAGAGGGAAGACATAGCAAGAGAAAGAATGTCTGGGCTGCTGGTTATGACTCTAGCTGAGTGTGTGTGGGTTTTTCTTCGCAGGCCACAGTGTGTGTTGAACAGGTGGGTAGGAGATTTGTGCACTTGGAAGAGAGGGCTGCTCCAGTAAAGTGCTCTTTCTCTAGACACCTGACCTTCTAACCTTCATTCCACTGTGACTCCACGTAGGTCTTGTGCCATTCTCAAGAGAACTCATGTCGGGCAGGAAGTCAGAGAACATTCTGGTTTTGGCCATGCTTTAATTTTTTTTCAGCTTTATTAAAGTATAATAAACATTAAAATTTGTGTATATTTAGGGTGCACAATGTGATAATTTAATATACACTGCAAAGTGATTTAACAAAGTTATCACATCTACTACTTCACATCTATCATTCTTTTTTGAGGTGGGGGATGAGAACACTTATCATGTACTCTCCTAATAACCTTGAGTCTATAATACAGCATTATTTTTTTTTTTTTTGTCTTTTTTGTCTTTTGTCTTTTGTTGTTGTTGTTGCTGTTGCTATTTCTTGGGCCGCTCCTGCGGCATATGGAGGTTCCCAGGCTAGGGGTTGAATCGGAGCTGTAGCCACCGGCCTACGCCAGAGCCACAGCAACGCGGGATCCGAGCCGCGTCTGCAACCTACACCACAGCTCACGGCAACGCCGGATCGTTAACCCACTGAGCAAGGGCAGGGACCGAACCCACAACCTCATGGTTCCTAGTCGGATTCGTTAACCACTGCGCCACGACGGGAACTCCAGCATTATTAATTATAGTAAATATGATGTACATTAGACCTCTGGAAATTATTCATCTTTGTTTTGGTACCCTTTGACCAGTATATTCCAATTTTCCCTATCCATAGCCCTTTGCAACCACCGTTTTACTCTGTGGTTCTATGAAATTAGACTTTTTAGAGTCCATATGTACATTGCGATCACACAGTATTTATCTTTCTCTGTTTGACCTCTTTCACTTAGCATAATGTCTTCCTGGTTCATCCATCCATGTTGTTTTGAATGGCAGGGCTTCCTTCTTTCTCGTGGCTGAATTATATATACACATACTCATCTATCTATCTATCTATCTATCTATCTATCTATCTACCTATCTACCTATCTATCTCACATTTTCTTTTATCCATTCATCCATGATTTGACTCAGGTTGTTTCCATATCTTGGCTATTGTGACTAATACTGCAGTCAACATGGGAGTGCAGGAACCTCTTTGAGATACTCATTTCATTTCCTTTGGCTTTATATCCAGAAGTGGGATTGCTAGATCATATGATACTTCTATTTTTAATTTTTTGAGGAACCTTCATAATTTTTTCCGTAATGGCTGTACTGATTTACATTCCTTTTAAAAGTGTACAAAGTGCACTTATTTCTTGTCTTTTTGATAAAAGCCATCCTGACAGGTATGAGGTATATCTCATTGTGGTTTTGATCTGCATTTGCCAGATAATTAGTGATGTTGACACTTTTTCGTGTGCTTTTTGGCTATTTGTCTACTTCTTTGGAAAAGTGTCTTTTCAGACCCTTTACTAAATATTTGAGAGGTTTTATTTTGTGCATTTATTGAGTTGAATGAATTCCTAGTGTATTTTGGATATTAGCCCCTTATCAGGAATATCATTTGCAGATATTTTCTCCCATTCTCTAGATGGTCTTCCTTTTATTGATTGTTTCCTTTCCTCTATGTGGCTATGCTTTTCTTTTAGCTCTGGACTTGGCTGAGCCTAATGCTGGAAGGAGAAGAAGGAGCAATAGCCTTGCGTTATTCACATAATTATATCTATATGCCCTTTCTGGTCTTAGTCTGCTGGGAAGGGCACCAGATTCTTTAATAGGAAGGTAAAGAAAGGGAGGGACCATTTGCTTCTTTCTAGCAATTTTTATCCCTAGTGATCAAAATTTCTCATGGTTCCTCAATTGAGCATTTTTTTTTTTCCCTTCAGACATCTGGAGCACCATCCTATTGCCTTTCAGGGTCATAAACATATATTGGTAAACCATGGGACTTAGCAATAAATACATGCTATCTCAGATGCTTGAAAAAAGTGCTACCTGGAGTTCCCGACGTGGCACAGTGGTTAACGAATCCGAGTAGGAACCATGAGGTTTCGGGTTCGGTCCCTGCCCTTGCTCAGTGGGTTAATGATCCGGTGTTGCCGTGAGCTGTGGTGTGGGTTGCAGACGCGGCTTGGATCCCACATTGCTGTGGCTCTGGGGTAGGCTGGTGGCTACGGTTCCGATTGGACCCCTAGCCTGGGAACCTCCATATGCCGCGGAAGCGGCCCAAGAAATAGCAAAAAGAAAGAAAGGAAGAAAGAAAGAAAAAAGTGCTACCAGGGCATCTTGTGCATGTCACTTTCTTTTGAAATGCCCTTCACTTTGAAAACTAGTCTTCATTTAAGACCCTGCTCAAAAATTACTCCCTCAGTAATTGATTACTGCATAAAGAGTTGGTTGCTTTATCCTTGGGGTCTAGTAACATTTTATTCAGATTTCCAAGATAGCAGTTATAGCCATGTCGTACAATGTATTCATGTTTGGGTGTTTTCCTCTAACAAATCTGTGAAGCAATCTAGGGCAGTGCTTGTGTCTTACTGCCAGTGTAAACCCAGAATGTAGTGTGATAGGTGGCACCTAGAAGGTGCTTAACTTATGTTTCCTGGAAGATAAGGTAAGGCCTTCATGACTTAGTTGCATCTTTGCTGAAGACCTATTCAGAGGGCAAGAGGAGGCCAAAATATTGAGTTAAAATGAGGCTCTTCACCATCTAGCCAAGTAAATTAACCTACTCAATGCAGGCCAAGGAAATAAGAACTCAGCCTTCCAACAGAGTATATATGTGGCATTATATGGAAAACGCTTTTCCAGTGATAACCAGCATCTTGATATGGCTTCTGAGATCTTCAGCTTTAGTCCAAGAACTGCTCAAAGATGATGATGGCCATGACCTCTGTAATGAACACTTTCCATAATTTGAGGCATATTGTGTGGCATTGGTATCCAAGTTCCAGAATCTATTATTTGAGTTTTGAGACCCATAATCCTGGATATTGCTTTCTATTTATTTGTTATCCATTTATTTATTTATCCTGTTTCTGATTGTTATGTATTTAAACACTGACATTCTAATCCGATTGAGTTCTGTCCTTTGTTAATACCTTTTAGTTTTATGTTTCATTCTTTTTCAAAACTGAGGTGACATTATTATGTAATTTAAGTTTCGTATTTCCGACATCATATTCTTACTTCCGTGTACCCTATCTACAACATACTTACCACCCAAATGTGCTTTCCATCCATCACCACACAGTTGATCCCCTTTGCTCATTTCACCCTCCTCCGAGCCCCTTCTCCTCTAGTAACCACTGCTCTGTTCTCTGTACCCCTGTGTTTATTTTTGTTTGGTTTGGTTTGTTGTTTAATCTTGTTTGTGTTTGTTTGTCTGTTGTCTTTTAATATTACACATGTGAGTGAAATCCTATGGTATCTTTTTAGTCTGACTTATTTCACTTAGCAAACTATCCTTAGGGTACCCTCAAGAGACCCTCAAGGTCTTTATTTATTTATTTTTAGTAGAGGGAACTTAATGGAACTGAGTAAACTGCTATTTGAGCAAGGGAGACGCTCACCAGAACATATTTAGAAAGATGACTATTTGATAGAAAGTGTTCTATACATCTTTGTATATATATAAGATACAGTTCAAGCTACTCTAGAAGAATATGTATTTCAGCTTTATCACCAAATACCATAGAAATTGCAGTTAGAAGCCTTCACATGACTTCCTCCCTTGTTGATCTGGGCAATATGTCAAGAGCAAATACATAGACTAGATTCAATTAGATTTGTCTGCATAATATTTTGGCCTTGGTTTAAATAAGTGGTTCTCTATGGGGGAAGTGCTGCCCCCTAGGGACATTTTGGGAAAAGGTGAGGGGGGTTTTGGTATCACAAGGATTGGAATTTACTGCTGGCATTCAGTGGGTCGGCGTCAGGGACTTTAGACCTCTCTGTAGTGCATAGATATCCCACGAAATGAATCCTTGTGCATCCTTCTTTACTCTTGAATGCCTGGCCAAAAAATGCATGTAGATGAAAAATCCACTTGTAATAATCTGAGTCTAGAAGCTAATTCTATTTTAAATATAAATGCTGAATCACAGGGTTTTTTAATTAAAAATTTTAAATTAAATTTTATTGGTATATTGTTGATTTACAATATTGTGTTAGTTTCAGATGTACAGCAAATTAATGGATATATATATATCTATATATATATCTCCATTCTTTTTCAGATTCCTTTCCCATATAAGTTATTACAGAATTTTGAATAGTGTTCCCTGCAATGTAGTGGATATTTGTTAGTTACCTATTTCTTATATAGCAGTGTGTATGTGTTAATCCCAAACTCCTAATTTATCCCGTTCCCCTACCTTTCCCCTTTGATAGTCATAAGTCTGATTTTGTGATCGGTGAGTCTGTTTCTATCTTGTAAATAAGTTCATCTGTATGGCTTTCTTATTAGATTTCATATGTAAGTGATATCATATGATATTTGTCTTTGTCTAACTTACTTCACTTAGTATGATAATCTCCAGGTCCATCCATGTTGCTGCAAATGGCATTATTTTGTTCTTTTTTATTGCTGAGTGGTATTCCATTGGATATATATACACCACATCTTCTTTATCCATTCCTCTGTTAATGGACATTTAGGTTTCTTCTATGTCTTGGCTGTTGTAAATAGTGCTACAATGAACATTGGGGTACAGGTATCTTTTTGAAGTATGGGTTTCTCCAATATATGCCCAAGAGTGGGACTGCTGGATCATGTGGTAGTTCTCTATTTAGTTTTTTAAGGAACCACCATGCCGTTCACCATAGTGGCTGTACCAGTTTACATTCCCACCAACAGAAGGGAGGATCCCTTTTCTTGCAAAAGTATTTTTCATATACTTCAAATATGTACCCCAGGACTGCAACTAGCATGTTTTTGAAGAAAGATAACCTTTTTATTTGTTTGTAAATTTTACCAAGAGTGGTTTACCATTTTTGGAAAGTCATGCCATTGATGGCAACGCTGCTTACAGTGTTTGAGTCACCCATATATTCACCTCTATTGGTCTGCACTTGGAGCTATTGCAGTCATGCTGACTCTATGAATATATACTACTTTACTTTGATAGCCTTGAATTCAAAATGTCAGAATCTAGAAAAATACCTGTAATGTTTATTGAATATTTTCTTATTAATTTTAAATCCAAACTTATTCATGAGAAGTAGGTTCAAGCATTTGCTTGCTTCATTTTACTTCACTTTTTTGATGTAGGTGCGTCAGAAATATTTATATATTGAAGTTCATTTGATTTCAATGTAAATTATTTTATTTTTTAATATTATAGATAAGGTATTATTACCCTTTTAAAAAATTGTGTAAGTTAGGTTATACTACATTTGAATTTTCAGTACAAAATATTCACTGTAAAAATGGGTTTTATGGGTCTGACATCATTTGGGATGACAGATTTAAACAGAAAAGAGCAATTGGGACATAGGAAAGGATTTTCTTGAGAAGTGTCATCAAAATCAATCATTGGGAGCGATAGAAAGTTTAAAATAAGAAAATTGTAGGGTAGAACATGAAGGATCTGACTTCTTCAATAATACTAATGTTTATTTAGTACTCACTGTGTGTCGGATACATTTCTGAGATATGCTTCTTGTTTCGGCCCCTCACCAATGGCACAGGCATACTCTTAGCCTCAATGGTGGTCCTGAAACCTGTCACAGACCACCCAGGCCATGGGGGGCAGAGCCCAGATTAGAATCCATGTTTGTCATGCACAGAGCCTACCCTCTTAACTACACCACATTAGATAGAGTTTAGTCTGCCGAAAAGAAATTTGAATTTTTCTTGGCACCTACAGGAAAGAGTCTCTGTTGAGTGAGTTGAAGGATGTCGGACAAGCATAGGGGCTCAGACTGCTTGGTTTGTGCTCCTGTCTCCAGCTGTGGCTATGATCTATGGAAAAGCTGGGCTGGGCTGGGTTGGGGTTTAAAAAGGGTAAATTTCCTTTCCCATAGGCCCGCTGCCTTTCTTGAAGACATCTGGGGGGCATATCCATTTTGAAGTATTTACACATGGACCACATTTCAGCAATTAAATGACATGAATACCTTTCCGTATTTAGAATCTGGGCTAAAACCTGGAGTTCTATATCAGAGCTGACCTTAACACAGGAAGTATATATTTTATGATGGTTAATAGACCATCAACGAATAGCTGTTATTAGTATTAAAAGTTTGTATTAGTTATGATAAATAGACAACTCAACATTTATCCATCTTGTATGATTCCTCCCAGATGGAGTTAATGAGTTGGGGAAGTGACTGGTTTTCCATTTATAGCTGGTTGGTTAAAAGTCCCTTAGATTTCAGTGGAAACGTGATGGATCAGAGGGGCAAGAACACTGAGAAGTCCGTGGAGGGGGGGTGTGGATGGTACCTTAGCACTGTCAGCTGGGGCCAGATTTCTTGGAGGCTTTGGACCATCAACAAGGAGAGACTTCAGAAAAAGACCTAAGAAAAATCCCTCCTTTCCTCCAGAGAAACCACTGGGGTGTCCTCACCAGGAAAAGCCTGGTTTTGGTATGCCAGGGGTCAGATCATCAAATGTATGTATTTAGGTCCTCTGTGAAAAGGCAGTGCAATATAGTGATTAAGGGCAAGGGCTCTGGAGACGGGGAGTTCTTTTCAAGATGGATAAGCTCAGATAAGTTGCTCGAACTCTCTATGCCTTAGTTTTCTCACCTAAAAATGGGGATTGCAGTGGAGCTATCTCAGAGGTTAGCTGTTGGATTACATGGGGGTAATTTATGCCCATTGCTTAGTAGCTTGACATTGGCTAGTACATGCCACATTGAACACATAGTAGGTACTCAACGGACCTACCATTAGGTAGCCATTTCTATTCTTCATTCAAAAATGGGGATAATAGAAGTACCCACTCACAGAACTGTTGTGAAGACTGAATCAGCTAATATATATATATATATATACATATATATGTATATATATGAATTGTGTGCCTGCCATATTGTAAGTAATAAAAATTAGTTATTACTATAATTATTATTATTGTTATTACCACCATGGGGGAATTAACAAATTTTAAGATTCTAGCACAATATCAAATTTATAAGTCATTCCCATTTAAGTATCTTCATAGTACTACCACGTGTTCTGATACGTGATTTGCTAGCTACACGGCAATGGCTCACATGTATAGGACATCTATACATTAAAGAACCCGAGAACTCTCCACACATTACCCCTGTTTCTTCCTATCAGTGTCACAGTGGAGTTACATTTGAATATATGGCTTTCTTTAAGGACTAAAATAAATGTCATGAGAGTCCATTGCTAATGCACACTTGAGTCTCTGGGATGCTTATGGGAAGAGGGCACTGGCTTTTTTTTTTTTTTTTTAATAACTGAGCAAACAGAATCTGATAAAAGTGTGGGGTTGAAAAATTAGAGAATGTCAATCATGACCCAGAGAGAAATTAGAGACTTTTTCTACTTCATGTTACTGGTGGAACAACTTGCCCAAGCTCAGGTGTGTATTGAAAGGCAGAGCAGGGGCCTAATTGTTGACCAGTACTCACTTGGGGATTGCTTATTTGATTTACTAGAATCCTGTGGGTTGATGGAGCTGGGACCAGAAGCCAGCTCTGCTTCATTCAGTCTGATTCCCTAGGGTCCCCTAAGGGAGTAGGAAAGTAGACAGTTTTGGCACAGAGTGGCTCCAGTCCACAACCAAGCAAAGTCATGCTCTCCTTTGGTCTTTGGGTACCTGTAAGATGTAGACAGAAGAATACTATATTCAGAATCTAAAGACCCTGGCCTTACCTCTGGCTCCATTTTTCTGCCCTAGGTTTATTGAGATGTGATTTATGTGACAGTAACCTTTTTTCGTTCACAGTTCTTTGAGTTTTAAAAACTGCATACAGTCATGCATCGTCATAACAATCAAGATAGAGAAACCCCAAAGAATATCCTTTTTGTATTCGGCTTCCCTCTCCCGACCCCCACCTTCTGGCAACCACCGATCTGTTCTGTCTCTATAGTTTTGCCTTTTCTAGAATTTCATATAAATGGAATCATACCAGATGCGGCCTTTTGGGTCTGGCTTTTCCCATTTGACACAATGCATTTGAGATTTGTCCCAGCTGCATTCTTGGTGTCTGCAGGTCCTTGAGTGAATTGCTCAACTTTCAGCCTCAGTGTCCTCTTCTGTAAAATGGGCATAACACTTCCCCCGCATGCATGTCTTTGTGGTTAGGAAGAAAGGATGCACACAAATGTGCAGTAGGTCAAAGGAAAAGCAAGTATGCAAGTGTACTTGTTATTCTTGTTATGAGGTTCCCTTTTGAAAAGACTCTAGGTTCAAAGGCAATCCTAATTGAAGCATAAACCCCATAGAACCTTTGTTCTGCTGATGAGCAGGGTAGGGTCTAGCCTCACTGTTAAATTCTTCCCCAGTCAAAGGGCTCCACAAGTCGGCTCCAAGGATTGAAATGTTGCGGGAAATACTTACCCATCAGGGGCTCTCACCAGGGGAAATAGATATCTGGCTTACTGCCTCCATCATGCAGCTCCAGAGGGACTGAGAAGCCTAACCTGTGGATGAAATACCCTGATCTGTTTGAATGAAGGCACTTTGCAAAACACTGCCAATCACTGATAATAATTTATAATAGTAATAGTGTTGTTGAAAAAAATATGATTATTTAGCATGAGGTGCACTGAACAGTTTGACAAAAATATATGGCCTCTCTTGGCTTAAAAATGGACAGGGGGGGGCATGAAATCCAGCTTTGCATTTCCTCCTGTATGTAATTCTGAGTCACAGAGCATATAAGGCCAACACATACTCCCTGGGCATTTTTGCCTGAATGTGGAACAGGAGAGGCCAGCCTTCAAGATTGCCCTCCCGCCCAGTTTTGGTGCATGGGTGGCAGACAGTGAGACAGGTGTGTCCAGAGGAGGGAAAACCTGCACTGGGATTCAGGAGCCCTGATGCCCACTCTGGCCCTGCCATTAAGTGTGTGGCTCCATCCTTGTTTTCCCACCCATGAAAAAGGGGGCTCTGATAAGTCACCCCAAAAGAATCTCAAGTGATCCCCATGAGTGATACAGCCAGTCACCCCCAGCTCGGAGCGCTGAAGCTGTGGGGGGGAAGAAAGCAACAACCCTGAGCCTTTGAGTGAAATGCTTCAGAGAAGCTCGTTCTTTCCAGCACTAGCTGAATAAGATTCCGATAAACATATTGCTGAAATGTTTGTTTCCGGGTGTCATTTTAGACTTCAAGTAGCTAAAACAGATCCGGCTCCTATATATAGATACTGCATTTGGTTGTGTTCTGGGAGGCTTTTATTACTACACTCCCTGGCTGGCTCCCAGCTGAGCTTTTCCCTCAAGGGATCAGATTTTGGAATCAGAAAATCAGAAGGGATCAGTGACCACATTAAGGGGTCTCTGTCCCTCCCTCTCCCTCTCCCCACTGTGCACCCAGGCAGGTGGACGCCAGCATGGACTGGCTCCTCCCTTTGCTTGCAAAGACTCTTAATAATCATGATGACAATGCTGATGGAAACTGACCAGCTCCACTATGGCAGCAAATACAAGCAAAACAGCCCTGACGTCCTGGGCGTAAGGAAACATAGTATAATTTGGGTTGAAATGAAGTGCAGATTGTCACAAAGAGCTCAGTCTTTAGATAAGAGAACCCAGGACTCTCTGAGTGTAGAAGAAAAGAAAGGAGCTATTAAGGGTGGGGTTTTTTTTGGCAGGGGGGAAAGGTAAGTGGGTCTGAATTTTACTGGTGAATTCTCCAGGGGAAGATAATGCTGGGAACAAAAAGGTGAATGACAGAAGGTGGAGGTGGGGATTGAAGGAAGAGATAGAGGCAGGGAAAGAGGAAGGCATAGGGGTTTACTTAAAGAAACAAAGTTGAACCCTGGCAATCTCACTTTTTAACGTGACCGATCACTAAGAGTGAATCCCTTCACTATGTGTCCTTTGTGTTCTGTGCATAAAACTGAACCACTGCCCCATTTTATAGTGTCTCCCTTCACCTGCCTCCCTGGTTCCTTTATGCTTAACCATTAGGGATCTAACTGCCTTCCTGGTCTCCATATTTTATGTTCCTCACCACCTCTTTCTCTTTTTATCTTCCTCTCTGTCTCAGTCTTCCCTCCTCTCTTCCCTGCTTTTCTTTTTGAGTCCTTCCTCCTCCCAGACTCTTGTCTTTCCCTTCGTCCCCCTCCCCTCCCCCTTCCATTTCTCCCTTTCCTCTTCCATCCTTCCCTTCCCCCTCCCTCCCTTCCTCTTTTCCTTCTTTCCTCCCTCCTCCCTCTTCCCTTTCTCCTCTCCTCCCCTCGCCCCCTTCTGCCCTTTTCCCCTTCACTCCTCTCTCCACGGCCCCATCTCCCCATACCCTCTCCCTCTCCCCTCTCTTCCCTCCTTCCTCTTTCCCTCCCTCTCCCTCTCCGTCCTTGTTTATCTGTAAGCTCCAATTTCTTGCCTTATAGATTTACCTGCAGAACAAGACACCGCTCCTCTTGCAAAAACTGTTTAAGCAATCCATATCCTCTCCCTTCATTCCTTGTGCATTTCAGAAATGATATTCCTCCCCCAACTACCCCCGTCAAAATAAAATAAATTCAGCCAGCTCCTGCTGTGTGTCCTTAAATCCATTCCCTCTAGCTTCGCTGGTTTGAAAGCCTGTACCCTAGAAGGGGCCTCCTGCATTTGCTGGCAACCCTGCTCGAGTCTGATCGCCACAGATAGTGCTTTGGAGTGAAAAAAGGGGGGAAAACCCTCTCGTTGGAGATTTCAAAACAGATTCTACCAGCTTTCAAATCTGTGCACTTGTGGAGTGGCAAGGCTTGGGGAAGAGGCATAGGGGACTTGGGGTGCGGGTGTTTGTCATAAACAAATAAGCCACAGAATTTATACATATATATAAATGTGCGTTTCCTCTGGCGTGTTTGGTGTCTCTCTCCCTGGCATCCAGGGTGGGTGCTGTGCGAGTCTGACTTCTCTCACCCTTTGGCCGGGGTCTGGTGTGTGAACGTGTGTGATGGAATTGAGGAGGGGGTCGCTGTGTTTTTGATCTGATTCACTTGACAGATTATTTGAATCCAGCCCACCTTTCCGCACATGTCAAACAGATGGGATCCTTGTTAAAGCCGCGGTGGGTAAGGCAGGGAGGGGAGGAGAGGAGGGGGACCGAGGGGAGAGGGGCCCCTTCCAGTAGCTTTGTATTTTCACAGGTTGGGACTGACAAGAGCCCTGCTCCTCTGTGGGGGGTGTTTTGGGGGCACGGGGCTGATGAGGGGTGGGATGGAAAGGAGAGAGAGAGGTGGGGTGTTGGTGGGCAGGGTTATGATGTCACAGCAAAAGTTACAACAGGAGGAAAACACAGAAATGGTTCAACATTTTTTTTTTTAAACTTTGGACTGCCAAGAGCTGAAGGAGAGTGGTGAGCAAAGGAATGAAGGGGAGAGAGAGAGAAACTAAACTGGAAGCTTGAGTTTTGTGTAGCTTCTTGAAACCTTATGAATGGATTACTAGCAGCTGAGAGCCAGGAGAGACCTATAGGGGATGCAAGATCATTCACACACTAAAAGGGGGAGAAAAGCACGGCGGGATTCTTCCTCCTTGCTGTGTTAGCCCTCCTTCCTGAAATGAATGGTATGAAACCTTTTGCTGGGGGTCGTGGGGGTGGCATGAGGGAGGGGGAAGCGTCCTCCTCCTTGTCTTACCTGGCTGTCTTCCCTCCTTTCTTTCTTGGTTTCTCTCTGTCTCTGTCTCTCTCTCCTCTGCTTGTCTCTCTTTCTTTACAGTCACCCCCTACCCCCTTTCAAAGCCCCTATCTCTACGGAGCTGCTTGGGGGTGGGGGTGGGGGTGGGGGGTAAAGGACTGAGTCAGAAAAGTGAAGGGAGGCAGGGGGATGATGAGAGGAAAAAGGACAGTCTAAGACTTAGAGATTTCTGTTTAGTAATAGCCACGTGCCTGAATTGATATCTTCTTGGGGACTTGCCTTGAGGCTTCAGTGGATGCTGCAGAGGGAAACAGGGCATGCCAGGGATGGGGGTGTTAAGGTTGCAGCATTCTTAAAGCAGAGAAGTCAGTTACTATCTAGGGTAGAGGAGTTCAGAAGACGATGAGACCCAAGGCAAAAGAGGCAGTGTGATCTTACTCCAAAGTATGTGGGCTGCATGTTTTATACGTGGGCAGCACAAGCAGTGATTTTAGAACTGTAAGTGATTTTTCTTGTGATTGAATGAAGGACCCTCTATATTTCTGTACCTGTTTTGTACTCACCTGTCGTCAAACATCCTTACCTGTGTTGAGAATTCAAAAACATGCTCTGTGTGTGTGTGTGTGTGTGTGTGTGTGTGTGTGTACATGCTCATGTGTTTAGGGGGTGGGACTCTTTGAGATAGCTTACATCTAAGCAAACATTATTATAGAGGTTAAAAATCACATTATTTACTTCCCCACTCTATCCATTCATTTCCAAGCAATTAAAAATAGTTGTTTGGGTCTAGCTGTTTATTTTTGTAATTTACTTATTTTGAGCATCTCCTTTGTTTATTTGCTCACTCAGCATATGGTGACTTTTAGTAACTTGAGAGTGAGAAACTTCAGCGAGAATAAGAAGACCTACACAGTACAAATCCATGGCATTTCCACTGAATGCTTCTTACAGCAGGATAATTGATTTCTCCTTTTTCCCAATGTCTAATATACAGTGAATTGGGGGTATTGTTCTTTAAATCCCAAACTGATTGAAATTAAAAAAAAAATAGAGGAGATGTGTGGCAAAACAAAAGAAAGAGATATAAGCGGACCCTACAAGAGTGGTGTGGATTTATTAGGCAATAGGCAGGTCTGTTCACAACACAGTGTGAGCCTGTGTGTGTGTGTGTGTGTGTGTGTGTGTGTGTATGTGTGTAGGAGAGAGAGAGAAAGAAAGAGAGGGAATACACACAGAAAAGAGTGCTCCAAAACAGTATTGATTGTTGGCTATTGATTGTGTAGGCTGCGGCTGCTGAAAGAGAAAGCGGGAGATGTTTACTGGGGAAACCAAGAGTAGCGTCTGTCCCCTGTGCCTCAGTGAGGTGGGGAGGTTTTCAGGAGGAAGGAGGGGACAGGGAGTAGGTGGAGAGATGCACCGAACTTATTAGCTTTGACATCATTGTCTTTAAATGAAACAAACAAGAAGATAATTACAGGCAGAGAGAAAGGGAACGAAGGGGAGCAGGAAGGACCGGAGAGAACAGGTCCCCCGAAGGATATGCTCTTCTTCTCGCTCTTTTTTCCGTCTTCCCAGGGACCCACAAGACTCCCAGAAGGTGAAGTCAAGGGCTCTCAGACTCATAAGGTTATTAGGACACCAGACGGGCACCCCAAAGGAGAGCTTTACGGAGACTTGCAACACACCACCAAGTTGGAAGGGGATAAATAAAACCTTCAGCACTCACCAACCCCAGGCACGGAGCTGAGGGAGACATTCTGACCTGCACAGGCAGACTGGAGGCTGAATGGGGAGCTGGCTGAGGACATCTGGAGAGTGAAGGTTAAGTACCAGCTGCGATTTCTGTGCCCCCCAGATTCTTTTTGCCTTTTTAGATAATAGGCATCAAATTCCGTGTCTCTGTATACCAGTGTTTCTAGCAATTTACTGGAAGGCAAGGAGTGTATTTTAGGTTAAAGACTACAAAGAGAAGGTAACTCCTAGGGAAGGAAGAAGGAGAAAGAAAAGAACCTTAGAGGCTAAGATTCTTTGTAACAACTTCAGGTATCAAGTGGCGTGTGGTTGTGAGTGGGTGTGTATTTGAGAGGATTTGACCATGGGTCCCTCTTCTAGTATCAGTGAGGGGAGGGGCTACTGAAGAAGGAAAAGAAAAAGAACAAGAAAGAAACCTGAGCTCTCTGGAAGAAATTCAAAGGAACCCAGAGAAATGAACTTCATTCTGCAAGAACTAAACTAGAGCAAGAGGAGGTCAAGGGAGAAGGGTGAGGGCAGCACCTAAGTGGGTGGGGTACAGAGGCCACGCGGGCCCTGACCCCAGCGCTGGGGGTCCCAAGAGATTCTCTCTTGGGGCTGTGAAAAAGTTTGGCCCCTGAACAAAACTGCTTGCCTGGTGACTGCAAATCCACTGCTAGCCGTCTTCTCCCCATCTTCCCAGTGTGGTACCCAGAAGCTGACTTCTGGTTCTGTATAAAGAGCTGGGGGAGGTATGATGTGCTTAAAGATTCTGAGAATAAGCCTGGTAATTCTGACCGGGTGGGCGCTCAGTACCGTCAGCTCGGACCTGGGCTGGACACGCAAGAGATCCTTGGCTCAAAGAGGACACCTGAATCTGGTGCCGCCGGAAGGAGAACGCTGTTGGCTGGGGGCCAAGGTTCGAAGACCCAGAGCTGCTCCTCAGCATCACCTCTTTGGGGTCTACCCCAGCAGGCCTGGGAACTACCTGAGGCCCTACCCTGCGGGGGATCAAGGCTCACGCCATGCAGGACGCAGTAAGCTGGATGCTGAGGGAATGGCTGTGAGCTCCATTTCCCCAGACCCGGCTGGCAGTGCAGGAGTGAGGAGGGAGGCTGAGTGGCCAGCTGCCCCGTTGGTAGGGGATGGTCCTATTGGGCAATCGGAGCTGCTGGGAGATGATGACACTTATCTTGGCGATCGAGGATCCAAGAAGCCTTTAGGTGAGGCTGGGACCCAGGAATGCTCGGCCACTGCTGCCACCATTGTCCCCACCTTCCCACGCCCGAAGGAACCCGGACCCAAGGCCGTAAGGAAGGGCCGGACCAAGAGCAGGAGTCGTCGCCAGGTGGTGAAGGGGCAGGCAAGGGGCGTGCGGGGAGACCCCAGTGATGCTTCCTGGCATTTCCGACCTTGGTCTAAGCATCCCCTTAAGCACGGGGTCAGAACTAGCCCATTGGAGGGCAGCATCCAGAACGGTGGAGGGGACCCCTACTGGGAAGCAGAGACCGTTAGCCCCCAAGGAGGATTGCCTGTGTTGTACTTCTCTGGGAGGCGGGAGCGGCTGCTGCTGCGTCCAGAAGTGCTGGCTGACATTCCCCGGGAGGCGTTCACAGTGGAAGCCTGGGTGAAACCGGAGGGAGGACAGAACAGCCCAGCCATCATTGCAGGTAATGACCCACTCCTAGGCTTTCCCTGGTCCGTGGGGTATGGCTGGCTGAGGTTATGCTGAGGTTAGACATAGGGGGCAAGGAGGGGAAGGGGCAGAGCAGGAGAGCCTGGGAGGGCTGGCCAGGCAGAGAGGGGGAAGGGCCTTTATTCATCTGCGCAGCAGGATTCCAGACACCATCTACATTAATGACTCTATAACCACAAGAGCATTTGTCCCTTGTATTGATCTCATGTGGTTCCATACATCGTGCTGGCACTTAGGAGATCTCCAGCTCACTTGTTTATCCCTTTTTAAAGGGGAAGATCTCTGGTTCTTTGTCAATGGGGAAGCGGTGTCACACTCCATTTCTCACAGCCCAATGTGAGATACCCAGGCAACTTTGAAACTACAAGAATGTGTAAAGACCTGGGCAGTGAGCCGTGCCTGGGCTGGGCCAGGCCCGGAGAGAACAAGGCTGCCAGGTACACAGCGAATGGATCCCGGTTGGCTTCCTTTTCTTTGAGTAGCCCTTGAGTGTAGCAGAAAGTGACTGCCTTGTCCTGGGGTCCCCTTTGCTTCGTCCTAACAATCATGTGTCTAACCTAGGAGTAGCAGGTCTACTGGAAAAGGTGGGCACTTGCCAACCGGGACCCTGGTTTCTAGCCCTGGCTGTTGTGAAAGCTATACGAGGTGTATAACTCAATAGTTTTGATCAGAGGTAATGTCTGGGAACACTACCCACATTTATTTTTCACTGTGCTTAGATCTTGGCTTTCATGGAAAGTTACCCAGAAGGACAAAGAAAAGAGTGGGGTTAGGAATAACTGTTGCCTTTGCCTTACTTGGGGGAAGGATTGGCTTCAGGCAAGGGGTGGGAGGGGTTAGAAGTGACAACTTTATCATTCGGTGTCTCATTACCCCCTGGGGCCCCCACCATAGCAGAACTTTGCACAAGGCTGGGCACCTAGTAGAACCATGTTAATCTTGTTAATTTGGATTATCCACCACACCCTTTGATGTTAGCCAGTCCCATGAAGTACTGTGAGGTGTGCCAGAGGCAGACTGGGGACAGAACTCCAGAACCCCTCAAGGGCTTGACAGCTTCCCATATTAAAAACTTCTCAGGTTGCTGGATATAAGTTTCAGACCAGAGAAAGAAAGCTGGAAGGAGGGAGCCTCTTGAAGTGGGGTGCTGCTGGAACATCCCTTCTGGACATGCTGTCTGCCCCTCTTTGGCTATGATTTCTCTTTTGGAAGCTGGGATTCCCAGACACTGAGCACTCTAGAGGCTTATGGTTTTGCTTTATTTTATTTTCGGGTGGGAGAGGGGATGAAGGGAGGGGGAGAGAGAAGGGGCTGGGCTGTAAGATAGGTGGGGGGCAGAGAAAGAGTAGAAGGAAATCCTTATCCTGGAGCCAAATGGAAGAAATAATGAGATGATTATCTGATCAGAGTTGGCAGCTTCACAGTTTTTCCCAGATGACATCTTCTTGCTGCCTAATCTCGCTTCCTAGTACCCATCTGCCAGGGAAACTGTGTGCTTGCAGTCTAGACCGGGACCCATGGCTCTGCTTACCCCTCCCCTTTCAGTAGCAACTTAGGGACCTGGGATCAGTTTCCTGGCTCTGAAGACTCAGAGAAGGATCCAACCTGAATATAGGAGGGATATTCTGAGAAAATATTGCTTTGTTAAAACCCAAACCTGAGGGAACCAATTCTGGACAGTGGATACCTGACCCTTGTTCCTGTCCCTTCGGTGTCCTTCCGTCTCATACTCTGCAGAGGGGAGGAGAGAGTCATGATTTGGTTCCAGTTACCGCCTTCCTTGAGGTCCCCCCCGCCCCCCCATACATCTCTCTCTCGTGTCCACCTGTCCACCACTGCCCCCTACCTTGCCACAGAACACACACTCAGATCCTTCTCCAAAGTGCGCATCTGAACTCTCGTAACCTCCATCGTAAGCATGTAAAATTGGGGAGGAAATCTTTTGCAGACAGTCTAGCTTCTGAATCAAAGCGTTCCCGGAGGTGCGCTAGTATTTCCCCTGCAGGCCCACACCAGGAAGGTGGCGAGCAGGGAATACCCAGGTCTGTCTCCTCTCCACCTCCCACCCTGCATCTTTCTTTAGACTTGCGCACATCAGAAAATGTTCAGGGAAGGTTTTGGGTAAAAGCCTGGGAGAGATGAGAGCTGGGAACAAGGCCTTTGTTCTTCAGGATTCTAGCAAGCGGGCACCCTGGTCTACTCACTGTGTCGAGCTCCATACACTTCCCTGGGGTCCCCAGGCCTGAGAACCATGAGGTGGCCAAGGGTAGTCCCCCTGGAATAAAGATCTCCAATTCGCTAATTTACTCACTCCTACCAGCAGATTAGCCCGTCTTCTGTCTCTGACCCTAGCCCTGCTCCTTTTAGCCGGTCATTGCCTGTTCCTGGGATGCTGGCTTTCAGCTGTGCAGAATGACACCAACTGAATTGTTTCCTGAGAACTAGGTGGAAGTTCTGCTGCTCCACTGAGGCTAATCCAAGGTCCTGCAAGACTTGGCTCCCACACTCTTTTCCAACACCTCTCAAACCTTAGATTCTACCTACTTAACATAGACCCACTTTCCAAGTTCTTCATCTACCAAACTTGGGACATTTTCTCAGCAGAGATATCAAGCCATCCAGCTGCACCAGCCCTTCTGGAGAGGACACCACCCCCCACCCCCTCCTCGCCTGGCCATGGGAGGCCTCAGGGAATACTTCCCACACAGGGCACTAGGTGGCAGTGTTGCTTCATGCATAGGAGGGTAGGTGGCGCCTTAAAAGCCACGTAGTGGGGAATGTGTCTGGTTTCTTGGAGGGCTGTCCCTGCCTGGGCCTCTGGGAGGTATTTAATCATACCCTTCTAGAGTGTTGTTTCTAGAGTGTTGTTGGTAGGCATCCCTTGGGGTCAGGTCCATATACATCTTTTTGCAGGGCCTATGTGAAAGGTATAACATGGCATTTTGGGGGGTTGTGACTAACTGGTCTTTGTAGCAACTGGTAAAAAAAACAAAATCAATGAGAGTTACCTCCCTCCTCTCATCGCTAACTCCCACGTTCCTCCAAAATAGGAAGCTGGACTCTGGATGGGTTGCTGGACGTCTTTCCTTTAGGGCCGAGGACAGTGCAGGTCTCACAGATTTTAGTTGCTAAGATTCTCTCTGGCCCTAGAAGCGGAATGATGGTGCTGCACCCCCAACAGTTTAGACCTTCTGAAGTTGCCAATCTCCTGGAGCTCTGAAGCGGGGCAACTGAGGCCTAGGGAAGGACTGTGTGAGTAGCTGCTCCATGAAGGTAACTACTTGGGGGCCTGGCAATTCAGGGATTTGTGGTCACCAAGGAGTAACCTAAGGTCAGGAGCCCATTTGGATGGGCTATTGGAACTTGGCAGTGGACGTAAGCCAGATTCAGTCCCATCCCAGTGTGAAATCTGTAAGCTCCAGCACCCAACCCTGAAACCATCCTGTTTCCCTCCTTCTCAACTTCCTTTCCTCTCCTTCAACCCCAGCGTTCACAGAAGAGAATTTTTAATAGGTTCCTCCTCACCCATAATTGATTTCACATGTTCCCTGAAGCTGCCCAGCTGAGTAGCCAACCTGCAGCTCCAAGGTGCAGGAGACGGAGTCAGTAAGTCCACGGCAGAATTGGAGCCTGAGCCCGTGTTTCTCCATTCAGCAAGTATTTACTGAGTGCCTTGCCATGCAAAGCAAGGCAGTGCTCTGTAGGGAATACAAAGATGTCTAAGAAACTGTCCCTGACTTGAAGCTGCATTTTCCTCCTCTGAGGATCCAAGTTTCAGAGCAGATCCCAGGGCAGAACTTGGGAGCCAGACAGATCCCATCTGACCCTGATCAGGGCTGCCATCTGTGACAATCCATTAAATTTTTCTGAGCTTTGGTTTCCTTCTATTGAGAAATGAGATGATGTCTTGCAGAGTTGTTACAATGCTTAAATAAGTCACATATGTAAAGTGCCCAACGCAGGCTTGACCATGGAATGTATTTATTTATTTATTTTAGGGCTGCAATCTTGGCATATGGACATTCCTAGGCTAGGAGTCCAATCGGAGCTGCAGCCACAGCCACAGCCACAGCAACGCCAGATCCGAGCCATGTCTGTGACCCACACCGCAGCTTGCAGCAACGCCAGGTCCTTAACCCACTGAGCGAGGCCAGGGACCAAACCTGAGTCCTCATGGATACTAGTTGGGTCCCTTACTGCTGAGCCACAATGGGAACTCCCATGTGGAATGTATTTATGAAGTGGTCTTTATAGCTGGAGGTGATCATTGCTAAGTGCAGTGTGTTAACTTATTCATTTTGGTGCTAACCCACCAAGCTGTAATCTTTCTTCCCTTTGGTAAGATATTCACTTTAATTTCTTAGGAATTTAGTTTGCTAATCTGTAACATAGGAAAGGTGGTTTTCACAAGATGGTGTCAAGGTGATAACACTGTAGAATCAGTGGCTTGAAATACTATACTTTAGAAAAAAATCATTTATTCTTTTTATCCTGGGCAGTGCTAGTTGATAAATTGGCCAATGGTACTAAGGCTTTTGGGGGGTGTCACACACCCTTTTGAGAGTATGATGGAAGGTATGCTCACTTTCCAGAAAAATGTCCATGTCACATAGTTCAGATGACTTTCCGCGCTCTCTGGATTTCCTGGTGGCCAGCACCTGCTGACTTCGTTGAAGGCAAATTGATAGCTTTTGCTTTGTTTTGTTTTCTTTTTATTTATTTATTTACTTTTTAAACTGAAGTATTGTTGATTTACAATGTTGTGTTAATTTCTTCTGTACAGCAAAGTGGTTCAGTTGTATGTATACATCTTTTTTAAAAAACATTCTTTTCCGTTATGGTTTCTCAGAAGACACTGAACATAGCTCTCTGTACCTGAGAAGTGAGATTTCACAGGATGCTGCAACATCCCCTTCTCCTGGTAAGGGAGCGATGTCCTTGGGCTGAGGCGTTTTGTTGATGTGAAGTATGGAAGTCATGGAAGGCAGATTCACACACACACACACACACACACGCATCCACATAGATGTAAAGAGAATTTGAAAGGAAGGTTATGTGTGCTACCTCCCCTCCCCCAACCAGCAGGATTCAAATACAGGTAAAGAGCCACGTCCACACCTTTTCCAGGGCTCCTCTGAAGACGACCCTCATCCTCAGCCATCTCTTCCTGTTTTGCAGCGATGGTCAGGTCTGAATATTGGCCCTCGTGGGACCCTGAGGGACTGGCCACTTTATTGCACACTCCAGCTCCCTGGTCATGACCTGGACTTGCAGGGAAGGTGTACAACCTGCCCTTGGCATGGAGAACCGTGGATGTGAAGTCATTGGTTTCTGGGGGTGGGTTTGCCCACCATGATGGAAATGGGATCCAGGAGTCTGCTTATATGGAGCAGGCATATGCCCTGATGGTTGTAAGTTAGTGTCTGCACATAAAAGAGTTTTTATCCTGTGACTCTGTGGCCCACCAGCAGAGAGGCAACATCTGGTTAGAAATGAAACAAGTTGGCACTCTGCCCCCTCTTTTCGCAGCTCACAGTCCCTTGTCCGTGGATCTGTCCCGATTGCCAGTGTGAACGTGAACTCCTCTACTTCCTTGCCCTCATAGCCTTTCACACGTGGTCCTGGGGTGCACATTGCTCCTCCCTAGGCAGTTCTGTACATGGCTCGTTCTCATCTACTGAAAGTCCCCCAGAAGCTAACTGTGTATTTGATTCACTTTTGTCATCCCAAGATATCTAGCACAGTGCTAGAACCTCAGCTATGTTTGTAGAACAGATAAAGTAGAAATTTAGGTGCTGTTGTCCTTTAGGGTAGAGAAAAGCATAAGCTTCTCTCTTTCTTTCCTTTGAGGTCAGACCTGCGCTGTAGACTGATGGCTCCCTCCTGCTTTTCTCTCCTAGTTGTCTCCCCTAACAGGATCCTTGTATATTTAACCCCCTCCTAACATCTGCTTCTTGCACTACCACAACTAACACAAATGCTATTTTAATAGGTCTGGGGGAGCCTGAGATCCTGCATTTCTAACAGGATCCTAGCTACTGCTGCTGCTGTTAGTACATGGGCTATGATTAAGGTAGCAAGACTTAAGCAGACCCATGAGTCTAGAGCAGGGTCAGCAAACTTTTTCTGTAAAAGCACAACAATAAATAATTCAGGTTCTGCAGACAGCACTGTCACTGTTGCAACTCTTCTGTCACTGGAGTGTGCAAGGAGCCATAGACAATATGTAAATTAGTAAGGCCGTTTTTCAATAAAACTTTATTTACAAAAACAAGTGGCAGGCCAGATTTTGCCTGTGGGCCATAGTTTGCCAACCCCTGGTATCCAGGACTCTTTCTGCATGCCATGCTTCTCCTGTCGTCCTCTTTTGCTTTGCTTCCTAATTCTGCACCATCCAGGATAATACCTACAGTGAGGCTGACAGTATCAGTGGTAGGGAAACAGATTTTTATTCAAGTAAAAACAAACTTCCCAGAAATTTCTGTAAAAAAATGAGTCCTGCTGGTTTCTTGGTATGAGCATTCCAGATGGAGTTTATATTTATTTACACTTAACCTTTGAAAAACCTGAGTTTGAACTAGGCGTATCCGCTCATATGTGGATTTTCTTCAGTAGTAAATGCTGCAGTGCTACCTGTCTGTAGTTGATTGAATCTGAGGATGTGGAGGAACTGGGAATGAAGAGGCCTTGCTGTAAGTTACGCATTGATTTTTGACTGTATGGAGGGTCAGTGCCCCTAACCCTTGCGTTGTTCAAGAGTCAACTGTATTTATCTTATTTTTAAAACTAGCCTATTGAGATAAAACTTTGTATCATAAGATTTACCAGTTTAAACTGTACAGTTGATTTTTTTTTTAGAATATTTACAAAGTTGTGCCACTGTTATATCTAATTTTAGAACATTTTCATTCTGTCTCAAAGAAACATCTTACCCATTAGTATTACTCTCCATTTCCCTCCCCTTCTTCCCATGTCTACAGTAACCAGAGAAAACCACTAATCAATCTATTTTCTATATCTATAGATTTGGCTACTCTGGATATTTCATATAATATGTGGTCATTTGAATCTGGTTTCTCTCACCTGAGGTTCATCATGTTTCAGCATGCATCAGAGCTTCATTCCTTTTTGTTGCAGAGTGACACTTCATAGACATGTCACATTTTCTTTATCTGTGCATCAGTTGATGGACATTTTGGTGGATTCTACTTTTTGGTTATTATGAGTAGTGCTGCTATGAATAGTGTGCACAAGTGGATTTATATTTTTATTTCTCCTGAGGAGGTGCCTAGGAGTGGAATTGCATATAGTAACTCTATGTTGAATATTTTGAGGCACTGCCAGACTGTTTTCCAACATAGCTGCACCATCTTGCCATGCCCAGCAATGCATAAGGGTTTGGTTTTTTTATGTCTTTTGTCCCACGAAAATGAGAAGGATGTCTGTGGCTTCACTGAAGACTAGGGCTTGCATCTGGTGGCACCTGGGTGGTCTTTGAGAAATGTGCCATTGTTTCGTATGATGGGTAGAGACACATGGCCTCTTGTGCTAAGGGCCCTCAATCACAGGGAGCCCTTATTGGTTGAGATCTAGCTATCATCAAGTTCCTTCCTCCAGCTACTCAAGGGCATCCTAACCTGACTCTGGTGTGAGTTTTCCTCTGGCCTGAACTACATCACTTTTATGACTTTCCACCTGCATGAGTCCAAAATGACGTGCATGTGGGGACCACTTAGGCCCTCAGACATGACAGTGCATTGGATTCTGATATAGCAGCATCTTCAGAAAGAAAAGAAGAAGAGAAACAGAGGAGAGAAGGGAAAATAAAGCCCATATAGCTCCCCTATAATGCCATGAACTTTCCCCTAGATTCCAGCTCTCGGTGCTCAGGCATGGCTATCTCCCTGTGGCCCACTCTGTTCCGGGCCCGGTGTCTGACTCACAAGGGTGAGCTCTTGGATTCTGGAGTCATCCAGGTGTCTGAGGTGCAGGACGGGAAAGGAGAATCACTTCCAGGTGTTGGCACAGAGAGGTGTGATCATAGTCCTTGTCATATTGCAGCTTCAGTGCCTTTCCTGTCTTCATCCTCACCTTCAGTTACTGTCTCTCTTCTTGGTCTCCACCATCTCAGGGAGATAGTGCAGTGGGGAGGGGCCTTGACTGGTCCAGGTGCCACCATTGACTGCTGCTGCCTCATCCTCCATCAGCCATGTGTTCTCTCTCAGTCTTCAGGGATGAGAAACCCACCAGCATGCTGGGTGTAGTTCTTGGCTAGAGCACAGGTTGTCAGGTTGGAAATATTCAGGAGTGACAGGGCCGAGCTGGAAAGTAGGAATCACCTTTGGCTGCCCATAGAAATTCACCCATTTGCCTGTCGCCAGAAACACTTTGTCCTTCCTCACCTTCTGCTCCTTCCTTTGTGCTCTATTTTATTGTCTCTCCGGGGCTGTCCATCTGAGTCATTCAGGATGTGGGTGCCAGGAGGCTTGGCTCTTCTTGTTCCTGTCCTAGTCTATGCCTTGAGGCAGCCACATAAACAGGAGAGGAAGACGGCACGTTAATTTGGATTCCGAGCCTGTGTACCCTAAATATCCCTTAGCTTCAGTTCCTGCTGCCATAAACAAGTGCATAAATTCCATGCTTCTGTGCTCTAGTACATGAAATTAAGTTTCTCTGGGGCTCATCACATACCTTCCTGCTCACATCATACACCCCATGACCCCAGCACCTTCTAGAAATCATATGTCTATGTTGTTTGTGTCTGAAAATTAGATAAATATCAGCATCCTCTCCTCTTGTTCATTACCTGCCTTAAAATAATCCTACTCTTTGGATTTTTATAAAGAGAACATCCAGGAAATAAAGCCCAGTGGGCAAACAAAAACATCCCAGTTCTCTTGATGAGTCAGAAGTGAGTGATGGAGAAAAGTACTTCTGCCCAAATATACAATATGGTCACTGGAACCCAAAATTTCAGAGCATTTTGAAATTGAATCATTGCCATGGCCACCAATTGGGATATTGAGACCAGTAATTATGGCTCATTTCTGGATTAGAAGTCCAGTTGCTTAAAAGTTACAGAGGGGAAGTCACAGATCTTAAAAGTTAATCAATTAGTGAGTCATCGTTCAAGCGGTGACTCAGCATTTGCTAATTTTCAAACAAATAATTGCAGTACATTTTGGGCAGGTTAGAAGAGAAATTCATTTTTTCTTTGGTTCTGTTTGCTCATTCATCCATTCATTTATCCAACGTTTATTGAATTTCTATTAGGTGAAGTATTAGGTTTAGTCACATGTTAGGGAATCAAGAATGAGTAAGGCAGAGGCAGTACCTGGAGGGTACTCACTCTTTAGTGAGAGCTGATTGATAACTAGATCTTTACAGCTCAGCCTCTGGGAGGGCCAGTCCTGCCTCAATGAGCCTAAGAATTCCTTCAGGCTATAGAAGGAGAGGTGGGGAAAAGAGAAAAGGATGTAGTTATCAAAATGTCGGTGACACAGGAGCCCCAATAAGCCAGCAGATCTGAAGTGGGCTCATCAGATGCAGCAGTTAGAAAATCACCAGGGTGTTTTTTTTTTTTTTTTTTTTTTTTTCTTTTGGCTACACCTGTGGCATACGGACGTTCCCGAGCCAGGGATTAAACCTGTGCCACGGCAGTGACTGAGCCACAGCAGTGATAATGCCGGATCCTTAGCCTGCTGAGCCACCAGGGAACTCCTTTAGAAAGACTGGCTTCACTCTGGAGTTGGGGCGGGGAGGGGACTCCACATTACAACGAGTGGAGGTGGAGGTGGGCATGAGATGTGAGACAGTGAAGACCAGGAGCAGGGTCTAGTGTTCTCTGCACAGAAAGCAGCTCTGAGGGGAAGAGACAGAAGTCACAAGTGAACACAGATTCTGAGAGACTTTTTTTAAGGTGAGAAAGATCCAAGTCTCAAGGTCTTGTAATAAAGCACTAGTAATCTAAAGCAGGAAGTGGCATAAACACACAGGGAGATAATGCAAGATGGAGTAGCAGAAATGAAAATCATGTACATACAAGTTCAATTGTTTCAAGAAGTTATTGAAGGAATTTTTATTTGACAAATACTTATGTAGTACTTACTCTGTGCCAGGCATTGACTGTGGTTACTTTGAAAATGCTACCCCACTTACTCCTCAGAACAACGTGAGGCAGTGGACGCAGAAGCTGGAGCACAGAGAGGAATAGACTGTTGCCCAACATCATGTAGCCGCTCATGCCGCATCAGGATTTGAACCTGAGCACTCTGCCCCTTGAGAATATACTCTTAACCCCTATTTGAAGCTGTCCCTAATACTAACAGCAGAAGCAGCAAGAAGCAAAGGGCCCTAACCTGTCTCGACTGAACCCTTCTACCTCAGTCTCTGTTCTCCTGTTTCCTTGATCTCAGCCAAGGGCTCTGTCCACACAGGCCAGAACCCTGGAGGTCCTTGTCCACGTGGATCCCCCTCACCCCTGCCTCCCTCAGCATCACATGTGATACCAGGAATCAGTCACCAAATCTTGTCTGATTACCTCAGATGTATGGTGTGAACCTGTCCTACTCATCCCACATCCCCTTCGTCTTGACTGAGAGACCAGTTCATTCTCTGGTTGACTGAACCAAAGGAACTTTCTCATATACCAAGTGGCTCAGGTAATTTTCCCACTTGCAACCTTGGGTGAGCCCTATGTGCGCTCAGCATGAAGGTCTACTTCATTAGCACGCCATATGCTATCCTACCTCAGGCTCATCACTGCCCTCTAGGGTGGATGCACACTCACACACCCATTCGTACACGTGTGTGCATGTGTGCACCTGTGTACGTGTATACTGACACATGCACAGTCACTTCTCACACACTCATGCACATTCCAAGCCACACACACGTACACCTACACACTCTTAATTAAGTTCCTGCAACATGAAACTACTAGCAGTGAGCAGATATATCACTCTTTTCCCAGCCTCTGGCCTCTGACCTATGCCCTTTGCACTTTTTCACCTAACAAGAAATCCCTCTCCAAACCCACTTTCACTGAACTTGCTCCTTGTCACTCCCTGGGTTTTTAGTTAATGTGACATCTTTTCCAAAAAGTCTTCCTTTGTCTCATGTAGGTTTGTTGTCCAATGAATTTTTATGATACCCTGTACTCAGCCTTCTCAAGACACTTAGGTCAACTTACGGTAATTCCCAACTTACTTTGTATTCATTCAGTAGATGCTCTTCCAACTCCTGTGTGCCAGGCACTGTTCTGGGGGCCAATGTTGTACAGATGTGGCCCTAGTGGCTCATCGTTTCTTTTCTGGGCTGGTTCCCTCACTGGGCCACTTGAAATCAGGGGCTTTACTTGGATCATTGCTGTTGCCATAGCACCTAGTGCAATGAGAGCAAATAAACCTCATCCTATAAGTATTTGATAAGATGATCAAGGAATGAATGAACAAACAAAGGGTAAACTTTTGTCTCACAAACTGTGAAGTGAATTTTTCGATTTGGTAGTAGGTTCAGGAAGACATATCATCTTTATTTTTTTATTTGATTTTTTAATAATGGTTTTTATTTTTTCCATTATAGCTGGTTTAGTGGTCTGTCAATTTTCTACTGTACAGTAAGGTGACCCAGTTACACATACATATATACATTCTTTTTTCTCACATTATCATGCTCCATCATAAGTGACTAGATATAGTTACCAGTGCTATACAGCAGGATCTCACTACTTAACCATTCCAAAGGCAATAGTTTGCATCTATTAACCCCAAATTTCCAATCCATCCCCCTCTCTCCCCCTCCCCCTTGGCAACCACAAGTCTGTTCTCTCTGTCCATGATTTTCCTTTCTGTAGAAAGATTCATTTGTGCCATATATTATATTCCAGATATAAGTGATATCATATGGTATTTGTCTTTCTCTTTCTGACTTACTTCACTTAGTATGATAATCTCCATATCCATCCATGTTGCTGCAAATGGCATTATTTTCTTCTTTTTTATGGCTGAGTAATATTCCATTGTGTATGTGTACCACATCTTCTTAATCCATTCATCTGTTGATGGACATTTTGGTTGTTTCCATGTCTTGGCTATTGTGAATAGCCCTGCAGTGAACATGCAGGTGCACGTGTCTTTTTCAAGGAAAGTTTTGTCTGGATATATGCTCAAGAGTGGGCTTGCTGAGTCGTATGTTAATTCTGACGTAATCATCTTTAAATCCTATTGATTTGGAAGATGGCATAGATGTTTGAAATTTACTCAATAATAACTAAAAGGAATGGTTACCCTTAACTTCCACCTCATCTTTCCTTTCCTCAGCCTTCCAAATCTATCTATACTAGATAAATATTGACTAGGAACTAGTGTCCTAGAATAATTGAATGTAGTTGCGACTTGGTTTAACTATGATTATTTTTAGACTGTTAGAAATTGTCTATTTATTTGCTTCTTCTGGTTTGTAGCATTGTCTCTTTCTTATCGTCCCTCTAGAATTTTGTTTTGCGTATCTGTCTGTCCACATCATTCCTTGCAGGCAGCGAGGAGAGAGTGTGCCTAGAGAAAGTTAATCTTAGCCGTTTGTGGGTCTGGATCCAGGCCCTGGAGTCTGGGGAAGTTGGAAATAAGGCAGGGTTGTCCTGGGAGATACACGTGAGGACCCTAAAGGCTTTGGCTGCTCTCTGAAAGGCACAGTAGAACTGCAGCTTGGAAATCCAGGTGTTTTTTTTTTTTCCCCTAGCCTTTGTGGATTACTTTTTCAGTAAGAAAATAGCTAACCACCCTGGCAGTAGGTAATGAGTGCCTAAAGTGCACGTTCATTTTTGCTGCAGTGATCAAGAAAACTTCCTGAGGCAGGAGGCTCTTGTCCCAGATGGACTTCAGGTCAATGGCAGTGCTGGGCCTGTTTCTTTACAGTTCTGGGTGTCACAGTGGCTCAAACACGCTGCTTTCTAGATTTTTTACAAGCAGGGAAAACTTGCTTTAAATAGCCTCAAGGCCATGTAGAAATGGAAATGATCTTTTTATGAGGTAACCCATTTTTGTCCTTACATTATCATTTTAATTTTCTAACATCACCATTACAATTTTCTAACAAACAGATCTAAGTAGCTTACTTTCTGTCACATCTTATCTTTTGCTGCTTAAAACCCTCACGGGCTCCTGATCTGTCGTCCAGAGTGTAAGTCCAAACTGGTTACCTCTTATTTAATGTGCTTTAAGATCTATTCCCAACAAACATAGCTGATTTTAATTTTATCAATGTCCTACATGAAGTATATAGTCTTACATTAAGTATTCTTAATCAATTTGTTTATTCAAAAGATACTTATTTAGTGTCCGATGTGTGCTGGGCTCCATTCTAGGCACTGGAGATACAGCACAAAACAAGATAAAAAAAACCCATAATTAATAACAGCTTACATTTCTGAGTGTTTATTATAATTAGGCTTCTCTTCTGTTAATACATTTGATCATCAAATGAGGTAGGCACTATCATTAATTCCATTTTACAGATGAGTAAACAGACTCAGAGAGGTTGTTTATTGTTGAAACTATATTAAAGGTAAAGATTAAGAAACCCTTTTCATATAAATCTGCACTTACAAAAATAAGCTCATATTTATTATTTTATAAAACATAGATCAAAGTATATATATATATAGTTTTAGAATTTAGTTTTTAAAATAAATAAGCTATAAATGCATTTGTGTGTCCCTAAATATTCTTCTAAAATTTGATTTGTATTTATTTTAAAAATTTTAGGAGTTCCGACTGTGACTCAGTGGGTTAAGGACACCACGCAGTCTCTGTGAGGACACAGGTTTGATCTTTGACTTTGCTCACTGGGTTAAGGATTTGGCATTGCTGCAATCTGTGCGTTAAGTTGCAGATGCAGCTCTGATCCAGTGTAGCCAGGGCTGTGGCATAGGCCTCAGCTGCAGCTCCAATTTGACCCCTAGCGTGGGAACTTCCATCTGCCACAGATGTGACCATAAAAAGAACAAAATTTTTAAATTTTTGTTTTTTTGAATTCAATTTTTTTTTTTTTTTTTTTTTTTTGGTCTTTTTGCCATTTCTTGGGCTGCTCCCGCAGCATATGGAGGTTCACAGGCTAGGGGTCCAATTGGAGCCATAGCCGCCAGCCTACGCCAGAGCCACAGTAACACAGGATCTGAGCCGCGTCTGCAACCTACACCACAGCTCACGGCAACACCGGATCCTTAACCCACTGAGCAAGGCCAGGGATTGAACCCGCAACCTCATGGTTCCTAGTTGGATTCGTTAACTACTGCGCCATGATGGGAATTCAGTTTTAAAAACAAAACCAAAAACAGTTTATCCATTTCTGCTGTCCCTAGTACCCACCTCTAGCAACCATCAATCTGATCTCTGTAAGAACTTTTTTCATTTGTTTCTCTTTTTTTCCTGTATATATTTTTCAATTCCATGTATGAGAGAAATCATAGACATTCTTCATTTTCTGTTTGACTGATTTCACTTAACATGTTACCCATCACAGTCTATCTAAGTGGTTGCAAATGGCAAGATTTCATTCTTTTTCTTGGCTGTGTAGTGTTTCATTGTATATACTACAACTTCTTTATCTATTCCTCTATCGATGGACACATGGTATTTGCATATCTTGGCTGTTGTAAGTAATCCTGCAGTGAACATAGGAGTGCATATTCAAATTAGTGTTTTCATTTTCTTCAAATAAACCCCCAGAAGTAGAATTATTTGATCATATAGTAGTTCTGTTTTTAATTTTTTGAGGACCCTCCATACTGCTTTCCGTAGTGGCTGTACCAATTTATTTTCCGACCAACAGAGCATGAGGGCTACCTTTTTTTCCATATCCTCACCGACACTTATGGTGTTGTCTTTTTGATAATAGTCATCTGACAAGTGTGATATTATATCTTATTGTAATTTTGATTTGCCTTTCCCTGATAATTAATGATATAGAGTATATTTTTAAGTACCAGTTGGAGATTTGTATATTTTCTTTGGAAAAATGTCAATTCAGATTCTCTGTTCATTTTTTAACCATATTATTTTTTTGCTATTAATTGTATGAATTCCTTACATGTTTTTGATATTAAATTCTTATTAGATATAAGATTTTGATATTAAATTCTTATTAGATATAAAATTTTCACCACTTGGTAGGTGACCTTTTCATTTTGTTGATGGTTTCCTTTGCTACACAAAAGCTTTTTTATTTATGTAGCTTGACTTATTTTTACTCTTGTTGCTTTTGCTTTTGGTTTCAGATTAAAAAAAAAATGTTTGCCAAGACCTATGTCAAGGAGCTTATAGCCTATGTTTTCTTCTAGGAGTTTTATACTTTCATGTTTATATTCGAGGCTTTAGTATAAATGAAATTGTTTATTTAATATCTTTTTAAGATAGTAGTCCAATTTCATTCTTTCAAAAATGGCTATCCAGTTTTCCCAACAGCATATTCTGAAGAGACAGTCTTGCCCCATTGTATATTCTTGGCTCCTTTGTCATAAATAAATTGAACATATCTGTGCGGATTTATTTCTGGGCTCTCTATTCTGTTCCATTGATCTGTGTGTCTGCTGTTATACCAATACCATATGGTTTTGATCGCTATGACTTTGTAATGTAGTTTGGAATCATGCCTTCTATTTTGTTCTTTTTTCTCAAGATTGCTACAGTTATTTGGGGTCTTTTGTTGTTCCATATAAATTTTAGGATTTTTCTTTTCTTTTTTTTTTTTTTTTTGTCTTTTTGCTATTTCTTGGGCCCCTCCAGCGGCATATGGAGGTTCCCAGGCTAGGGGTCGAATCGGAGCTGTAGCCACCGGCCTACACCAGAGCCACAGCAATGCGGGATCCGAGCTGTGTCTGCAACCTACACCACAGCTCGCGGCAATGCCAGATCCTTAACCCACTGAGCAATGCCAGGGATCAAACCCGCGACCTCATGGTTCCTAGTTGGATTCACTAACCACGGCACCACGACGGGAACTCCAAGAGTTTTTATCATAAAAGGCAATTGAATTTTTTCAGATGCTTTTTTAGTACCTATCAAGGAGATCATATGAATTTTGTCTTTCATTTTGTCAGTGTGGTGTATTACATTGACTGATTTGTGAATGTTAAAACCATGCTCACATCCCTTGAATGAATCTCACATGATCATGGTGTATGATCCTTTTAATATATTGTTGAATTCAGTTTGCTAATATTTTCATGAAGATTTGTACATGTGTGTTCATCAGGAATATTGGCCAGTAATTTTCTTTTCTTGTGGTATCCTTGTCTTGTGGTATTTTTTTGTGTTTTGATATCAGGTTAATGCTGGCCTCATGTAATGAGTTAGAAGCCTTCTCTTCTATTTTTTGGAAGATTTTTAGAAGGATTGGGATTAATTTTTCTTTGAGTGTTTGATAGAATTACTAGTGAAGCTGTCTGGTTTTGGACTTTTGTTTGAGGATTTTTGATTACTGATTCAGTCTCCTTACTAGTAATCAGTCTGTTCAGATTTTCTATTTCTATTTTCTTCATCTTCATGATTCAGAGTTGGAAAGTTCTATGTTTCTAGGTATGTACCCATTTTTTTTTAGGTTGTCTAATTTGTTGGTATATAACATGTAGTAAACTCTTATAATCATTTGTATTTCTGTGTAATTGGTTATAACATCTCTTTCATTTCTGATTTCATTTATTTGAGTCTTCTCTCTTTTTTTCTTGGTGAATCTAGCTCAAGGTTTGTCAATTTTGTTGTTCTTTTCAGAGAACTAGCTCTCGATTTCATTGATCTTTTCGATTGTCTTTTTAGTTTCTATTTCATTATATCTGTTCTGATCTTTGATATTTCCTCCTTTTTGCTCAATTTTGGTTTTCTTTGTTCTTTTTTTTCCCTAGTTCCTTTAGGTGTAAAGTTAGATTGTTTATTTGAGATTTTGTTGTTGTTGTTGTTGTGGTTTCTTCAGGTAGGCATTTATTGCTAGAAATTTCCCTCTTGGAGCTGCTTTATCTGTATCTGATATATTTTGATATAGCATATTTCCATTTTTGTTTGTCCCAAGGTATTTTTAATTTCTCTTTTAAATCTTCATTTACCCATTGGTATTCAGTAGCATGTTGTTTAGTTTCCACATATTTTTAAAATTTCCGTATTTCTTCTTGTAATTGATTTATAGTTTTATACCATTATGTCCAAAAAAGATGCTTGATATCATTTCAACCTTCTTAAATTTTTTAAGACTTGTTTTATAGTGTAACATATGATCTATCTTGGAAAACGTCCCATGTGCCCTTGAGAAAAATGTGTATTCTATTGCTTTTGGATGGAATGTTTTCTGTATATATCTGTATTAAGTCGCTAGAGTCCTAATGTGTCATTTAAAGCCAATTTTTCCTTATTGATTTTCTGTCTAAATGTGAGTGGGGTATTAAAGTACCCTACTATAATTGTATTGCTATCTATTTCTCCCTTTAGGTATGTTATTACTTGCTTTTGTACACTTTGGTGCTCCTATGTTGCTTATATAAATATTTACAAATGTTATATCTTTTTATTGGATTGACCCTTTGTCATTATGTAACACCTTTCTTTGTATCTTGTTGCAATCTTTATTTTAAAGTCTATTTTCTTTAATATAAGTATAGCTACCCCAGCTTTTAGTTTCCATTTGCATGGAATATATTTTTCCATCCCTTTACTTTCAGCATGTGTGTGTCATGACATCTAAAGTGACTCTTTTGTAGGCAGCATATGGATGGGTCTTTTAAAAAAATATAAATAGCCATTTAGCTACTCTATGTATTTTTATTAGAGAATTGAGTTTATTTACATATAAAATAATTATTGATATGTAGTTACTGGCTGTTCTTGTAGCCTCTTTTTCTCTTGCTCTCTTCTTTTGTGGTTTGATGACTTTCTTTAGTGTTATTCTTATGTAACTTTTCATTATCTTTTGTGTATTTACTATAGGTTTTTGCTTTGTAGTTACCGTAAGGCTTATATATATCTAAAAGAGTCTATTCTAAGTTGATAACACTGAAGGTTTCATCCCATTGTAAAGCTTGACATTATTACTCTCCCCCTCAGTATTTTATATTTTTGATGTCACATTTTATATTTTTATCTTGTTTTCCCTTAACTAATTATTCTTATCAGATATTTTTACTACTTTTGTCTTTTAACCTTCATACTAGCTCTATAAGTGATTAATCCACTACCTTTTCTATATATTTATCTTCCTAGTGAGGTTTATCCTTTCATATCTGTTTATTAGTTAGTGCCATTTCTTCTAAGCTTAAAGAAGTCCTTTTAACCTGTCTTGTAAGACTGGTTTAGTGGTGATGAATTTCTTTAGTTTTTGCTTGTCTGGAAAACTTGTTATTTCCTGTTCACTTCTTAATATTAACTTTGCTATTAATATTAACTTTGGACATTACTCATATACACAATAAGATCTAAGCAGCTTTGGTCTAGAGTTGGCCTTTAGAAGGCCTGTGTGCTTTCAGTCTGGTCCAGGCAGGCACTACCAATTAAAGGTAGAAGGTGGTGGTCCTTTTCCTTTAATGCCCTTTGTCCCCTCTGCCCTTCATCAGTAGCAATAATAACTCTAAGAGTAGCTAACATTTATTGACACTTTGTGTCAGGAACCTTGATAACTACTTTCCATGGTTTTTGTGTATGGGACACTTCTTCTGAGGTGGTACATGCCTTTGGATTCTTATCCCCCATCTTGCCATTTTGTGTTTCCCTGCTTTCTCAGGCAATCACAAAGAAAGCCCTCTCCTCTCCTGCCAGTCTGCCTCATTGACTTTTACCTTATTCCTGGGTGGCTTACAGAAAGCTTCAGAACTTCTCATCTTGGTTTCTGTCATCTTTGTGCATGATAAGAACATGACTAAAATGAAGAGTGGACTATAAAAAGGGGTTTAAAATTTTTCTGGGAAGATACTAGTGAAATAGTCTCAGGAGGTTTTTTACCACTCTGTACTATAATTTGTAAAAACTTGGACTCATAGTTAAGAAACTGAGCCTAATCCTGTCTTGAAGGAAAGTCATCTAGAACAGCTGAAAAACACCTCCCTGGCCTTCTTTTTTTTTCACTTTCTACCACTTTCCTGCTGACAACAGCCCTGCTCTCTGCCAGGCTGCATGGCCTTTGATGGATGGCCTATATCCCCCTCCCTCTTGGCCCTTTTTGTTCCCCTCATGCTCTCACTGGAGGCTGGGGTGTTTGGTAAGTAGTTCTGCAGAAGACAGCAGATAGATGTGTGGAGAAGCCATAGGCATAACATCCTAAGACCCTTGTCTTGTATCAGGTTGATTAATGATCATGACCTTCCCTGGCCCTGTTTTTTGCTCTTTTTCCTCCTAAAAACATACTTGCACCACACAGCATGTTTTTTCAGTTACCAGAGCTGATAACACGAAACATGACTCCTCTCTTTGTTGAACCTCACCTTCCTGGAAGCCAACACATCTTCCTGGAGAAGCAGAACTCTCACTCTTGACCTCAGCCCTCCCAAAAATACAGAGAACTCTGCTATGGGGCTTTCCTGGAAGCAAGGTTCCACAGCCATCTCTGTGCCAAGAATAGCATTTTTGCCTGGATCTTATCTTTATCTTCTACCTTGGCCTATAGTTAAATGATCTTCTCTGTGAGAGTCTGTCCTGGGTAGATATTCCCTCCAGGATAGAGCTTTGCTTAAGAAAAGCTCTCCATAGGTTTTACCATGTGTGATGTAATCCAAGTGGTGGGACCCAAAAGGAAGCAGCTTATTATGTGATGGCTGAGGAAAGCACATCTAATATGGGAAAGTCTGAAAACATAATTTCACAGTGGATTGAATGCTTTGTCCCTCTTGTGTCATTCTTCCACATCAGATGCAATGGTAGAGCCATTGGGCATCCCTCTTCCTTGCCTGAGACTAATGGGGCATTTTCTTTCTTTGGGTCAGATTTCTCATGACTCAGTTTGACTTGCAGAAAAGAGCAGGTGCAATGTAGGAACTAAAATTTGTTTCTCCCTTGACCCAGTGGGTAATTCACATATGTCTAAGATAGGCTCTTATCCTCAAGGAACATTCAATTTACTTGGGCAAATAAAGGAAGTAGCAGCAGTACCATGAGGGTCAGCAAGCTGCAAGAGGAAACTGCTTTGGCTAGGGTGGTTAAGCAAAGCTTCACAGAGAAGGTGAAACTTAGGCTAATTTTTGGAGGACATACTTGTAGATGGGAGACACTTCAGACAAAGGGAGTTCTATAGCATTATTTATGGGGCTGAGACTGTATTTGGAATGTTGGTGTCAGGAGAGTGACATGCTGACTGCAGAGCATGATTTTAACTGGGGAAGGGTGTGAGAATGAAGTCCCAGGGCATCTACCTTTCTCAGTATTGGGCCTATATAGCCTCTCAGACGGGGCGACTTTTTGGCTTTTCCGTTTATTTCAACACTCTGAAATCAAAATTCTCATAATGTTCTTGAAACACGGATACTCTTCTGCTTTGAGGAAGAAAAGAATATGTCTTACTCTTTTGTCCAATTTGTCATGACCATAAAACGAGACTGCCAAGGACAGCTTGATCCCTGACAGTTCTCAGAAGATTCTTTTTTCTTTCACTTCATACTCGTAGGTAGATACTTTCCTCCTCAATAGGATGCTAAGAGCACTGTTGAAGCATAACTCCTATCTTGTTTTGTGTTCAGGGGACCCCCATTCTGTCAAAGCCAACTGACAGCAGATTGCAGCAGGGGAGTAGGGAGATTTCTGGTGGAGAAGGAGGTGAGCAGTCATAGCAGTCTGATTGGATTGATTGAGAAGTGGGAGCACTTCCTACCTGGGACATTTCACTTTCCTTCTCTGTCACACTCGCTTCTAATACAGAGTCCTCCTCTACCAGTTACGTGCTTAGTGTGGAAACCAAGAAAAAGGAGGAAATGGAGATGCAAGCCCCTGGCTTGAAGGAGAGTCTTCAGCTGAGTGTTCACATTAGCTTCCCTCCCATCTTCTCCAGCCTTTAGTCACTGTCCTGGCTTTGGGATACAAAGCTCTGCCTTTGCCTCAGTTCCTCTAGAGTTGATTGCCAAGTATCAAGTGTCGCAGAAAACCCTGGAGGGCCATGTAGACATTACTACATGCCAGTAAGTCAGCCTGTTAATTTAGGCATTGACCAGCATGGAGGTATTAACTGCTGTATGAGCCAGTCTGTTCTCTCCTCCAAAGTATTTCCAGGTGTGAATGTCAGCCTGTACATTTTTTTCAAGAGTCAGATCTCAGTCACTTTCAAGAAGTGGTCTGAAAACTTGTGAGTGCCATACTCATCATCTTTTTTCTCTTCTTGCTCCAAAAAGAACAATACAGCGCCTATTTTTTTTTTTTTAATATTTGAAATGTTTCAGTGCAATGGAAAGAACATGGACTTTTTGGTCAAAGAGACTTAGTTTTGATCCCTGTCTCTGGTTCTTCCTATATGTAAGACTGAAAACCTTGCTTAACTTCTATAATCCTCAATTTTTTTGTTCTCTAAGTGAGAATAGTAAAATTCAGTTCATACATTTGTTAGTAGGGTTTAAACGGACTGGCAAATGTCCAGTGTCTGGAGCATAGTAGATCTTTAATAAAAGATAGTTTAAGTTCCTTTATTTCTTCTTGATATGAGCAGATCTCCTGAGTGCAAAGAACCCTGAATGGAAAGAAGCAGGATTACTCCTCTGCAGGGGCTGCATTTAAAAATTTCCACATTAAATTGTTATTTCTAACTCTCTAGCCTGGATATTCACTACTATTAGAGTTTTTCTTCACCCAGGGAGAAGAATTGATTCTATTAATTCCAAATTTTGGAAATTAATGATAGTAAAAAATGGATGCAAATGACTTTTCCTGAAGACCCACATGAATATACAGCTCTGTTATATATTCAGAGTATATATAACATGGAGTTTTGAAGTTGAGAGCAGGATTAAAGTAAAAGATATGCTCCCCCAATTTACTTCCCTTTCTCTCAGAACAGTGATTAAACATAAGATAAAGCATTGGATCAATTTTAAATTTAATAAACATTGATACATAATGGCATCTAGTTCCAAGCAAGAGCTTAAAGAAACATTCTTTTTAAATTTTTTTTTGAGGTGTAATCAACATAACGTTAATTTCAAGTGTATAGCGTAATGATTCAATATTTGTATATACTGCAAAATGATCATCATAATGTCTAGTTATCTGTCATCATACAAAGTTACATTATATATATATATATATATATATATATATATATATGTATGTATGTATGTATTTTGTCTTTTTGCCATCTCTTGGGCCGCTCCCGCAGCATATGGAGGTTCCCAGGCTAGGGGTCTAATTGGAGCTGTAGCCGCCGGCCTACGCCAGAGCCACAGCAATGCAGGATTCGAGCCATGTTGGTGACCTACACCACAGCTCACGGCAACACCGGATCCTTAACCCACTGAGCAAGGCCAGGGATCGAACCCATGACCTCATGGTTCCTAGTTGGATTTGCTAACCACTGAGCCATGACGGGAATTCCCATAATGTATTTTTTGTAATGAGAACTTTTAAGATTTACTCTTGGCAACTTTCAAGTATGAACGACAATATTATTATTATTATTATTATTATTATTATTTGTCTTTTGTCTTTTTAGGGCCGCACCTGAGGCAATGGAGGTTCCCCGGGCTAGGGTCAAATCGGAGCTGTAGCTGCCAGCCTACACCACAGCCACAGCAACGTGGGATCCGAGCTGCGTCTGGACCTACATCACAGCTCACGGCAGTGCTGGATCCTTAACCCACCGAGCAAGGCCAGGAATCGCACAGGAGTCCTCATGGATACTAGTCGGGTTCATTAACCACTGAGCCATGATGGGAACTCCTGAACTACAATATTATTGACTATAGTCACCATGCTGTACGTTACATATCTGAGACTTACTTATTTTATAATGGGAAGTTTGTACCTCTTGAACCCCTTCACCCATCACACTTCCCTTCCCAAATCTACCTTTCTGCTGACTACCATCCTGTTCTCTTTGTGAGTTTTTTAGAGTCCATACGTAAATGAAACAATACAGTATATATTTTTCTCTTTTTAAAATTTATTTAAAAAATTTTTTCTCCTTGAAATATAGTTGGTTTTAAAATGTTGTGTTAGTTTCTTGTGTACAACAAAATGATTCCTATGTATATACTTTTTCACATTCTTTTCCATTATGGTTTGTTATAAGATCAACTTATTTTAGTTAGCGTAAAAACCTCAAGATCCATCCATGGTTTTATAAATGGCAAGATTTCATTCCTTTTTATGGATGGTGAGTAGTGTTCTATTGAATGTATTTACTACATCTTTTTATCCACTCATCCATTGACGAACACTGAGGTTGTTTGCCTATCTCTGCTGTAGTAAATAATGCTGCAGTGAACATAAAGGCACACATATCTTTTCCAATTACTGTTTTCATTTTCTTCAGATAAATACCCAGAAGTAGAATTGCTAGATCATACGGTAGTTCTATTTTTAATTATTGGAGGAAATTCCATACTGTTTTCCATAGTGGCTCTACCAATTTACACTCCCACCTGCAATGCACGAGGGTTCCCTTTTCTCTATGTCCTCACCAACACTTGTATTTTATTGTATTTTTGATAATATCCATTCTGACCAGTGGTAGGTGATATTTCGTTGTTTAGATTTGCATTTCCCTGAGGATTAATGATGTAGAACATCTTTTAAAGTAACCGTTGGCCATCTGGAAATCATCATTGGAAATATGTGTATTCAGCTCTTCTCTTTTTTTTAAAATCAGATTTTTTTGTTCATTTTTGTTTGTTTTTGCTATTGAATTGTTCAAGTTACTTATATATTCTGGATATTGACCCCTTATCAGGTATAAGATTTGCAAATATTTTCATCATTTGGTAGATTGACCTTTCATTTTGCTGTACAGAAATATTTTGTTTGATATAGTTGTACTTGTTTGTTTTTGCTTTTATTGTCTTTGCTTTTGAAGTCAGATCCAAAAAAATCATTGCCAAGATTGGTGTTGAGGAGCTTACATTCTATTTTTCTCTTAGGAGTTTTATGGTTTTGAATCTTATATTCAAGGCTTTAATCCATTTTGAATTTTTTTCCCTTTTTTTAGAGCCATACCTGTGGCATATGGAAGTTTCCAGGCTAGGGGTTGTATAAACGCTGCAGCTGCTGGCCTATGCCACAGCCCCAGCAATGCCAGATCTGAGCCCATCTGCCGCATACACCACAGTTTGTGGCAATGCCAGGTCCTTAACCCACTGAGTGAGGTGAGGGATTTAATCCACATCCTTGTGGATGCTATGTTGGGTTCTTAACCTGCTGAGTCACAGCGGAAACTTCCATTTGCATGTGTGTGTGTGTGGGGGGTATATGTGTATGAATAATATAGTTGTTTAGTCTCATTCTTTTCCAAGTGGCTATTCAGTTTTCCCAACAGCATTTTTTGAAGGGATAGTCCTTTTCACATTGTATTCTTGGCTCCTTGCTGTAAGTTTATTTTTGGGTTCTTTATTCTGTATCACTGATCTGTGTGTCTGTTTTTATGCCAATACTATGCTCTTTTGATTATGAAAGCTTTGTAGTATAGTTTAAAATCAGGGCTCCAGTTTTGTTTTTTTCTCAAAATTTCTTTGAGTATTCAGGTCTATGGTGATTCCATAAAAATTTTAGAACTATTTGTTCTATTTCCGTGAAAAATGCCACTCTAATATTGATAAGGATTGCATTGAATCTGTGCATTTGGCTAATGTGCACATTTTAACAGTATTAATTCTTCCAGCCTATGAGCATGAGATATCTTTCCATTTATATGTGTCATCTTTCCATTTATATGTGTCATTTTTGATTTCTTTCATCAATGTATTATAATTTTCAGTTTACCTCATTGACTAAATTTATTCCAAGTATTTTATTTTTCTTGGTGCAATTATAAATTATTGTCTTAATTTCTCTCTCTGATAGTTTGTTGTTAGTGTGTATAAACACAAAAGATTTTTGTATATTCATACTGTATCCTACAACTTTACTGAATTTATTAGTTCTAACAATTTTTTGATTTAGGATCTTCATGATTTTTTATTTATAAAATCATGTCACTCACAAACAGTGACAGTTTTACTTCTTCCTTTCCAATTTGTATGCCTTTTATTTATTTATTTATTTATTTTTTGCCTAATCGCTCTGGCTAAGAGTTCTAATACTATGTCGAATAAACATACAGGACCACTCTTGTCTTGTTTCTCAAATCAGAGGAAAAGATGTTAGCTTTTTACCCTTGAGTATGACTATCTATGGACTTGTCATATATGATCTTTATCATGTTGAGATATATTCCCTCTCTACCGACTTGGTTGGATGTTTTTATCATAAATGGAGGTTAAATTTTGTCAAATGCTTTTTCTGCATCTTTTGAGATGATCGTATGATTTTCATCCTCTATTTTGTTAATGTGGTATATCATGTTGATTGATTTGCAGTTGTTGAATCATTATTGCATCTCTAGAGTAAATCCCAGTTGGTCATTGTGTATGATTTTTTTTTAAATGTTCTGTTAAATTTAAATGTTTTGTTAACTATTTGCTAATATGTTTTGAGAAATTTTGCATCTATATATATCAGGTATATTAGCCTAATTTTCTTTTTTTGTGGAGTTTTTGTCTGGTTTTGGTATCAGAGAAATCTTGGCCTTATTAAATAAGTTTGGCAGCAGTCTCTCCTTTTCAACTTTTGGGAAGAGTTTGAGAAACTAGCTATTAAATCGTTTTTGAATGTGTGGTAGAATTCACCAGTGAAGCTGTCTTGTCCTAGGCTTTTGTTTGTTGGGAGGTTTTTGATTATGGAGTCAGTATCCTTACTAGCAATTGGTCTATTCAAATTTTCTATTTCTTCATGAAATTTCTTCTGTTTGGATGATCATATATTTCTGGGAGTTTATCCATTTCTTCTAGGCTGTCCAATTTGTTGGTAGATAATTGTTCATAGTAGTCTCTTTATATTTCTGTGATACCAGTTGTAACTTCTCATTTTTCATTTTTTTTTTTTTTTTTTTTTTAGGGTTACACTCATGGCATAAGGAAGTTCCTAGGCTAGGAGTTGAATCAGAGCTGTAGTTGCTGGCCTACAGCACAGCCACAGCAATGCCAGATCCAAGCTGTATCTGTGACCTACACTGCACTTTACGGCAATGCTGGATCCTTAACCCACTGAGCGAGACCAGGGATCAAACCCTTGTCTTCGTGGATACTAGCTGGGTTCATTACTGCTGAGCCACAATGGGAACTCCTCATTTTTCATTTCTAATTTTAATTGAGTCCTCTTTTTCCCTTGTTGAGTGTGGATAAATGTTTGTCATATTTAACTTTTTAAAGAATTGGCTCTTAGTTTCATTGATGTTTTCTATTCTTTTTAGTCTCTGTTTCATTTACTTCCACTCTGATCTTTGTTATTTTCTTCTTTCTGTAAACCTTGTGTTTCTTTTATCCTTTTAAAAAATTCCTTTAGGTGCAGTGTTAGGTTGTTCATTTCAGATTTTTCCTGTTTCTTGAGGTAGGCATTTATTGCAGTAGACATCCCTCTTAGTACTGCTTTGCTTCATGTTTTAGATTTTGGTGTGTTGTACATTTCCATTTTAATTTGTCTAAAGGTAATTTTTAAAATTTCCCCTTTGATATATTTACCTATTCAATAGCATCTTGTTCAATCTCCACATGTTTTTTTGTTTGTTTGTTTTTTTCTTCTTGTAATTGATTTCTAGCTTCATATAATTTTGATCAGAAAAGATGTTTGGTATGATTTCAGTATTTTTAAATTTATTGAAACTTATTTTGTGGCCTAACATATGATTCATTCTGAAGAATGTTTCATGCACAATTAAGAAGAATGTATATTCTGCTGCTTTTGAACAGAATGTTCTATATGTAACTATTAAACATCTGGTCTAATGTGTCATTTCAGGCTATTGTTTTTTTTTTATTGATTTTCTGTTGTGGTGATCTATCCATTGATGTAAATGGGGTACTAAAGTCTTCTGCTTATTATTGTATTGCTATCTATTTCTTGTTTTAGGCTTGTTATTATTTGCTTTATATATGTAAGTGTTCCTCCTATGTTAAGTGCATAAATATTTGCAAATATTATATCCTCTTGTTGGAATAATTTCTTTAGTATTATGTAATTCCTTTGTCTTTTATTACAGTATTTGTTTGTCTTTTATTACAGTGTTAGTTTTAAAATCTATTTTGATCGATAAAAGTATTTCTACCCCAGCTTTCCTTTGGTTTCCATTTGCATAGAACATATTTTTAATTCTTTCACTTTTAGGTTACATGTGTCCTTACATCTGAAATGAGTACTTTTTTAGGCAGCGTATAGATGAGCCTTCTTATTTTATCCATTCAACCACTCTGTGAAAGAATAAGTCTTAAAGTTTTAAGACATGACCCAAATGTTTGGCTTCAGTATCACCATCAAGTTACCTCACTTGATCTGATTTTTCTAACCCAGGGGTTCTCATAGTTCAGTTTAGTGTTGAGTGATTTCATGAATTATGTTGATGATCTGGTCCTTCTCTTCCTACCAAGAATGTGGTTTTGATGAATAAGCAACAGTTATAACATCTTTGCTTCTATCACATGTACATCCAAAGTTAAAAAATCTCAATGTTGCACAAGCTCAGAGTTTATATTGTGTTGGCTTAGACTGTGTTGGCTTTGTCAGCCTTCTATGTAGTCTCCTCTGCTAGACTGAGAAGAAAGAGAAATCTTCTAAGTGTGGAGATTTGGTAATTTTTCTTTTGTATCAAAGTCCTTCTTGATTCTACTTGATGGAGTGAAGGAAGCAGGGCTGGAGTAACTCCTGAGGGCATGTGAATGAGCTGTGCGTGTCTTTCTGTGATCCCAGTTTGTGGTTGAAGGATAGAAAGATCAGATCTGGTATGGACAGATTTTATTTTACAGGCACAGTTGGTCACTGGGTGCTCTGGTAATTTTAAGGCTCAAAATGCAGAGTGGGAGCAACATTTACCTTCCCCTTCTTTTAAAAAGACTTACTATTTTATAATAATTTTAAATATACAATAAAATTGAAAGAAAGATATAGGGATTTCCCATATGTCCCTTGCCCATTCATATGCATAGCCTCCCACTTTATCAACATTAATCACCAGAATGATCTTTTTTTTCCTCAAGGATGAATCTACATTGGAACATCATAATCACCCAAAGAACGTAGTTTACTTTATGGTTTAATCTTGGTGCTGTACATTCTATGGATTTGGATAAAAATAAAAGGACACATATCCATAATTATAATATCTTATAGATTTTTTTCCCCTGCCCTAGAGATCCTCTGTGCTCTACCTATTCATGTCTCTACCCTCACCCTAGCAGTCACTGATCTCTTAATTGTCTTCATAGTTTTGCCCTTTCCAGAAGTTGGAATCATACAATATTTAGCTTTTTTGTATTGGCTCCTTTCCCTTAGTAATATGCATTTATATTTCTTTCGTGTCTGTTATGGCTTGGTAGCTCATTTATTTTCAGAACTGAATAATATTCTGTTGTCTGGGTGGACCACAGTTAATGTATACATTCAAGTACTGAAGGTTGTCTTGGTTGCTTGTAAGACTTGGCAATTATGAATAAAGCTGCTACAGATATCAATGTGCAGGTTTTTGTTTGGGCAGAGTTTCAATTTTTTTTTTTTTTTTGCAAATGCCAAAGAGCATAATTGCTGGATCCTATGGTAAGAGTATTAAACATACTCTTAAGAAACTGCCAAACAGTTTTCCAAAGTGGCTGTATCATTTTGCATTCCCACAAGGAAGGTATCAGAGTTCCTGTTGCTCCACATCTTCAAAAGTATTCGATGTTGCCAGTGTTCTGGGTTTTGACCATTCTAAATCTGTGTAGTGGTGTCTCCTGGTTTTACTTTGGATTTCCCTGATGACGTATGATGTAGAGCATTTTTTCATATGCCTTTTTGCTATGTGTATATTTTCTTTGGTAAAGTATCTCCTATGGTCTTGGACTCATTTTTAAACTTTCTTTTTTATTGTTGAGTTTTAATGGTTCTTTGTATATTTTGAATAGCAATCTTTTGTTAGATGTGTCTTTTGCAAGTGTTTTCTTCCTGTGTGTGGCATTATCTTCTAGTTCTTTTGATGTTGATTTAGAATAAAATTAGTTTTTAATCTGGATGAAGTTCAGCTTATAAATTATATCTTTCATGGATCATGTCTTGGTGTTGTATCTAAAAAGGCATCACCATGCTGAAGGTCATGTATGTTTTTTTTTTCCTACTATGAGTTTTGTAGTTTTGCATTTTACATTGAGGTCTCCATTTTGAGTTAATTTTGGTGAAGAAGACACAGGTCTGTGTCTAGATTCATTTTTTTTTTCTTTGTATGGAGCTATCTAGCTCTTCCAGTACCATTTTTTGTTTGTTTGTTCATTTGTTTTTGAAGAGACTTCTTTGCTCCATTGCACTGCTTTTGCTCCTGGTCAAAGATAAATTGACTATATTTATGGGCTCTCTACTTTGTTCCGTTGATCTATTTGTCTTCTCTTTCCCCAATACCATAATGTCTTTTTTTTTTTTTTGGTCTTTTTGCCATTTCCTTGGGCCGCTCCCGTGGCATATGGAGGTTCCCAGGCTAGGGGTCGAATCAGAGCTGTAGCCACCGGCCTACGCCAGAGCCACAGCAACGGGGGATCCGAGCCTCATCTGTGACTTACACCACAGCTCATGGCAACACTGGATCCTTAACCCACTGAGCAAGGCCAGGGATTGAACCCGAAACCTCATGGTTCCTAGTCAGATTCGTTAACCACTGAGCCATGACAGGAACTCCAATACCACAATGTCTTGATTACTGTAGTTTTATAATAAGTCCCTAAGTTACACTTACCTCCTTTTAATGAAAAAAATCTTATCACCAGCAAAGCAGCCACATCTGCTTTAATAGTCAGAGAGTGACGGAGACACATGGTAGCTTGCATCCACTTTTCTTTTGAGACTTTCTATTGGTAGAACTGGCTCTGACTAGCTTACCAAAGCCAGTTATACACATCTCCTCCCAACTCCATGTTTAGTGACATCAGTAGATTAAAATTGGCCATGGTGGGAATATTCATGCCACAGAAATTGGCAAATGCTACAAATCAAGGTTTGTTTCCTTCAGAGAACCAGTTGCTAAACATTTATCGGCATAACATTGATTTTATATCTAATTTGATAGTTGATCGTCAAACTTTTTCTAGTCATCATAGGTAATGTTTATTAATCACTTTGTATGAGTTAGGCATTGTACTAAGATCTTTCACATATATTGCTTATTTAATTCTCAAAACAATGTCATGAGGTAGACCTGTGATTGCAGCTTGTGGTTGGAGGATGCTGAAGAGAAGACCAGTGCTGGACAGATTTTTATTTTACATGTACAATTCTCAAATGAGTAAACTAAGATGAGATACGTTTTCTGAAGTCACATAGCATGTTAAATGGTAAACTGGAGACTGAAGCTTCTGGTTGATTCCTGCTTGTAACCACCATGCACTATGGTCTTTCTCAGCAGAGAAAACTGTTTTGGGGTTAGAATCATGATACCTTGGTTCTAGTGTATTCTCTGCACTAGTGTGACATCTGACCTCTCAGAACCTCATTGTCCCCATCTATATTATAAGGGTGGTTATGATAAAAACCCTGTCTACCTCACAAGATGGCTTTATCATTTAAATGATAGTTATAAAGGATTTCTTTGGAATGCTCAAGTGCTATATAAATAGGGGATATCATTACGTGATAAGAAGTGAAGGAAAACATATTCACTGAAAGAACACCGTATCAAAGTTTAGAAGATCAAGCTAAAGTATTTGGTATAAATGAAGGGTCTATGAAATTTTACAGTGAATGTTTCTGTGTAAACCAACAGGATCTTTGATCTGGGAATGCCTGAACTTACCTTTTGGAATTCTTTTTTTTTTTTTTTTTTTTTTTTTTGCCGTTTCTAGGGCTGCTTCTGCAGCATATGGAGGTTCCCAGGCTAGGGGTCTAATTGGAGCTGTAGCACCAGACTACACCACAGCCACAGCAATGCGAGATCCAAGCCATGTCTGCGACCTACACCACAGCTCACAGCAACGCCGGATCCTTAACCTGCTGAACAAGACCAGGGATTGAACCTGAAATCTCATGGTTCCTAGTCGGATTCAATAACCACTGAGCCACGATGGGAACTCCCCTCTTTTGGAATTCTTTAGCCTTGGGTCTTCCTAACCTTCCCAGACAGCCTGACTGGTAATCAGGGTAACCCTAGTTTCATGGGAACATTTGATTGGAATTAAGTTGTTAACAAGATAGGCCAGTGCTGGAAAGCTGATATTCAGTAATTTCTGCCGTATTACATCCATGTTTTAACAAAGGGGTCTTTTTGTTGTTTACATAATTACTTATACTTCCTACCAATATCTCATTGTAGTTATTTATTTAATATTTATCTTCCTCACTGTACTGAACCCCCTATGATATCAAATAACCATTTGAGCACTACAAAAATTCCAAGCACCAAGTATTGAAAGTAGCAGCTAGTATTTCTTCATAAATGTCTATCGACCAAGTGCATGGGTGAACTAACTACATGGAATTCTTGTGGTTGTCATGTCTTTCTTGTGCCACAGTTGTCCATCTGCAAGCTTTGGAAATTTTTGTAATTACAGTTGGAACTAGTGGCCAAGACAAGGTCAACCTTGAGGTGCTGCAACCTAGAATTCATCTGTGTGTTCATAGGATATCAGAGGCATTTGACAGCAGTAGGAAGACCTCCAGGCATTCTCTGACATAGAGAGTCCAAGCTGCTTGCTGTGTTATACAAGACCTACCTGGACATGTTTTACCTCTGGTGCCCTCCATCCTGCTATCTTCACGGTGTGGAATGATTCTGTAATTCTTTTGCCCAGATAATTATTGTACATTCTTCAAGAGTAGATTTGGGTCTCAGTCCCCTCAGGAAATCCTCTCTGAACTATGGGTATTTCTTAATCTTAGTTCTGATGTTATATTAAAATTATCTGCTATATTTCTCAATCTCCCATAAAACTGTAGCTACTCCAGGGCAAAGATTACATTTACTTCCAAAGCTGAAAAGAGTGTGTATGTCTGGCAAGAATGAAATATCCAGTAAATGTTTGAGGAACCAAAATGATTAATTCCAAGTGGAATTTCTTTTTCCAGGAAGAGTAAGACAGTGAGATGAAATGCATATACCCTTTGAAGATTAGTAGGGTGACAGCCCTTCAAGTGGCCAAGGATGATCCTCTTCCCACCAGCTAGGGGTGAAATAGAGAGCTTCTAGGTTACGGTTCAATGTTGGGGCTAAATCTGTGTTGATCTGAGCACAGGCTGCAATTTCAGCCTAACTGCAGACTGGTCTATTCAGTCTCAAAGGAGAAGAGAATTGGATAATTCATTCATATCCTCCAGACTAAAGGAATGGATTTTTACCAGTACAAACTATAAGACTATAGAAGATGCAGGGGATAGAAACATTTATTTAGTCTATCCTTGGAAATTTAAAAAATCCTCGCAAGGGCACACTCATGATCTCATGAAAGAGGTTGGGGCTGCTGGCAGTGATTCCTAGAGAGATGTAAGCATTCTGTGATTCAGTGCTACAGGTTCCTCTCTTGGAATAATAGGGCTTTTATTGGGAGCAAGGGAAGTTTATTTCCATTTCAGTGGTCTGAAATATGAGTTGTATTACAGATAATAAAAAGCTCCAATTAATTATCAGTCCTAGACAGTCAATTAGCCATATTCCCTAACAGCATCCTATCTGTGCACTTATTCGTAACAGGCTCCTATTTCTTTTAACCATCTCTTGTTCCATTAGTTTTCTGAACTAATGAGCAACTATGTACTATGGGTGCATAGAGACCTCAGAAAAACTCAAAGTGCTTAACCTGATGTGATTCCTTAAATGAAGCGTTTAAAACAATATCGGTTGAGATCTCCACTCCATGTTTAATTTAACTTATTGATAACATCTTTCTCATTCTTTTTCACTGGTTGGAAAAACTAGGACTCTCAACTTCTGTCTCCTGCATTTCCATCCTCTGAGCAAGGGGTAAGAAGCTTAATTTATTTTGTAAATATAGAATATCAGATGCTCTTGTTGTTCCCACTGCGGCTAAGTGGTAACAAACCCGACTAGTATCCATGAGGACAAGGTTCAATCCCTGGCCTCGCTCAGTGGGTTAAGGAACTGGCATGGCTGTGAGGTGTAGTGCAGGTCACAAACATGGCTTGGATCCCATGTTGGTGTGGCTGTGGCGTAGGCCAGGAGCTGTGGCTCTGGTTCGATCCCTAGCCTGGAAACATCATGTGCCACAGGTATGGCCCTAAAAAGACAAAAAAAAAAAAAAAAAAAAAAAAAAATTCCTGAGCTTTCAACATGCTTTCACGAGAGTCTGTATTTGTGAAAGTTCCACCTGTGATTCCAATCCATAGATAGTGTTGATGACATTGATGTCATAGTTTGGGCTACTGTAACAAATATATCATAGACTGGGTGGCTTAAACAAAGAAATTTATTTCTTGCTGTTCTAGAGGCTGGGAAATCCAGGATAAAGGCCCCAGCAGATCTGGCTTCTGGCGAGGACCCTCTTTTTCGTTTGGAGATGGCTCGCTGTCTTCTTGTATTCTCATACGGTGGAGAGCAGAGAGAGAAGCTAACTATCTTCTTCACTAATCCCACTATGAGGGCTCCACTCTCATGACCTAATCATCCCCTAAAGGCCCTATCTCCAAATGTCATCACAGTAGGGAGTAGGTTTTCTACAAGTGAATTTTGGGAGGACGCAATTGTTTGGTCCATGGTAATTGGCTTAGAAAATTCTATTTTTAAGTATGCTTTTTTTTCTGGAACGAGTGCAGGACAGTGCTTTAACAACTATTTACTCTTTTCCTATAGATGAAGTATGAACAATGGTAATGCAGCAAATAAAATGCAGTTATTTAGGTACCTAATGAGGTTTCACATAATGGTACTTATACATCTTACTAAATTAGAGAGTAAAGAATCTTTACTTTGCTAATCATTCAAAAAGTAATACTTCTGTGTACTTGTTACAACTCCCAACTAAAATTGACTATTTTAATGCTTTAGGCCAATAGCTCTTTTCTAATATAACTACTAACCTTAGATTAATCAGAACTAGCTGAGTATGATAAGAAAATTCCATTGTCTGTCTCAAGAAGTTAAAAATAACATTTTAGACACATTATCTATAATTTTATAGCTTCCTATGAGATAAATAAGTGGAAGCAATTCTTTTGTTGATACTAGACTGGAAGTTCTAAGGACAGTAAGTGAAAGTGTTCAAAATTGCAATAACAAGCCAATTATCTAGTAATTTATATGTCAAGCCTAATAATTTATACCCCAACTCATATACACCTGTGTATATGCAACAACTACAAAATAGGGTCTTCCTTGATTATTCCTCCTAAAAACCAGCAGATATATACTGTTTGAGAGGTTAATAACGCCATGGTCTGATGTTAAATATTGGGCATACTTGTTCATAGGTTAGCAGATGGACACAATTCAGACTCAATGTACTTGTGAAAATAAGTGCACAAGGAGAAACTATGAAGCAGGGAACTTACTATTGATCTCATTAGGTATGTCTGCTCTTTTGAAAATCCACCCAGTACAAGAGTCTGTAAAGTAGTAATTCTTCAAACAAGCAAACAAACAAAAAAATCCCCAAACAAAACTAGCACATCACCAGTGCTTTATATCTCATCATCTCCAGTGCTTGGAGGTCTGTTAGAATTACTAAATTAAGAAGGAGTTGCTTTTGTTAAAAAGAATGTTTGATTTTTAAATCACCAATTATTGATTTATGCTAGAGACAGAAGATATTCTATCATTTATGAAAATGTAGCTACTTTTAAGACACTTGCCCACAATTAGAATGGGAGAACTTATGGCTTTAGAATCCAGACTCTCCATAGAGAAGTACTGTTTGGGTGGATTACGTAGGAGCTCAGGGGAATAAGTAAAATTCTTAGCTGGGGGAGGCTGGGGAAGAACACCTGTTGGTGTTAGCCTCAGGTGTCTGCTCTAAAGGCCTGCCTACCTTTCTTTTAATAATTCATTAGTTAAAGCAGTATTTATTAAGCCGCTCCAAAGTGGAATGTGCTGTCCCTATGTAGATTACAAAGAAAATCTTCTCTTGAGACTGCCTGTGCTAGAAGAGGTGCCAGGAGGAGATGGTGGGTTTGTAGCTGCCGACGGGTTGCTGGGAGCCTCCAAACTGCCATCAGGATTCCTCTTTCATCTGTGGTCCTGTTATACCTGATTATTCCTTCCTGCTCCTGACATATTAGTGATCTAGTTATCTACAGGTGTTCCTTCCTTTCTTAATGGGACTTAGTAGTCCTGGGCCTGCCTTGAGCAAGGTGGCAAAATTGTAAGTCGTAAGGAGCTTCATTTATCTGGGAAAGTTTCAGCTCTGTACTGTGGTGGGTGTTTTGATTGTAGAACAATTTTTCTTAAAACTTGACTACTATTTTAGTCTAGGACCATGGGGAATTGCTTACTCTGGGGAACAACTGTTCGCTATGGATGGGTGTCCATGCCCTTAGGCACTAGAGGGACTAGTGGGCTGGGAGTCATGTCTGGAATGTTAGAGTCCTCACCTTATTTTCCCCATGAGAATCATCATTTCAGGAGTCAATAGAGAAAAATGATCTTTTGAGGGGGTAGGAGATTACTGTCTTTTAAAAGAACCATGAAGGCCCTCCTGACTTCTGGGGAAGTAGAAAGGGAGGGAAGGCATGGACACAGAATCAGCCGGAGGAACGTTTGTGACCAAGTGGTGAGGATGGCTGTCATTTCCATTAGACATCCCCTTCCAGCTTCCATTTTGGTTCTTTAAAAACACCAAAAGGATTGAATTGGATGGAACCTCAAATTGTATTCCTCTAGCAGAAAGGTGTTGCCACAATAGCCTGATAGGGGTTACTAGCCAGCCATCACAGGTGGGGAAATCTGTATCCCTCATTTTTTCCCATTAAAAACCTACATTCTTGCTATTTATATGGGTTTTCTTTTCCCTCTCTCCATTCCCTTTATTCTGGTATTTCTCCCCTCGACTCGTCCTTCTTTCCCAGGTGTGTTTGATAATTGCTCCCACACAATCAGTGACAAGGGCTGGGCCCTGGGGATCCGCTCAGGGAAGGACGTGGGAAGGCGAGATGCCCGCTTCTTCTTCTCTCTTCGCACCGACCGCGTGAAGAAAGCCACAGTTGTGATGGGCCACAGTCGCTACCAACCAGGCAAGTGGACACATGTGGCAGTCACTTACGACGGACAGCGCATGGCCTTGTATGTGGATGGCACTCGGGTGGCTAGTAGTCCAGACCAGTCTGGTCCCCTCAACAGCCCCTTCATGGCATCTTGTCGCTCTTTGCTCCTTGGGGGGGATAGTTCTGAGGACGGGCACTGTTTCCGTGGACACCTGGGCACACTGGTCTTCTGGTCGACGGCCCGCCCACAAAGCCATCTGCAGCACAGACCTCAGCAGCCAAGTGAGGTGGAGGATTTGACCACCCTGCTTTTAACAGCCAGTTTTGAGCCCCTGGAAGAACAGTGGGCCCTCTTTGGAGATGGGAAGTACCCACGGCTTGAGGTTCTCCAGGGCTTTGAGCCAGAGCCTGAGATTCTGTCACCTTTGCAGCCTCCACTCTGTGGGCAAACGGCTTGTGACAATGTGGAACTGATCTCCCAGTACAACGGGCACTGGCCCCTCCGGGGAGAGAAGGTGATACGCTACCAGGTGGTGAACATCTGTGATGATGAGGGCCTGAACCCCACGGTGAGTGAGGAGCAGATCCGTCGGCAGCATGAGGTGCTCAATGAAGCCTTCAGCCGCTACAACATCAGCTGGCAGCTTAGCGTCCACCAGGTCCACAACTCCACCCTGCGCCACCGCGTTGTGCTTGTGAACTGTGAGCCCAGCAAGATTGGCAATGACCACTGTGACCCTGAGTGCGAGCACCCACTCACTGGCTACGATGGGGGTGACTGCCGCCTGCAGGGCCGCTGCTACTCCTGGAACCGCAGGGATGGGCTCTGTCACACGGAGTGTAACAACATGCTGAACGACTTTGATGATGGCGACTGCTGTGACCCCGAGGCGGCGGACGTGCGTAAGACCTGCTTCGACCCTGACTCACCCAGAAGGTAAGGGACTGGCGCTTGGGGTGTCCTGCTTGTAGCATGCTGTTCTAACATTGTTTCAGCCTTTTGGCTTCTGGAGACAAAAGAGTATTCACCCTCCCCCCCAAGTAAAACATTCATGTCCTTCACCAGATAGTATTGATCTTTCGCGAAGTGCTAAATGTTGTGTTGGGTAATCAGGGACACAGAGATGACTAAGACGAGAGACAGCCCTCACAAAACTCATTTTCTGTGGAGCAGACAACTGTATATGTGGTGTGAGGTGCGCATGTACCAGGTGCTTGAGACACAGGAAAGGGAGGAAGCCAAGGCATCTTCATAGAGAGCAAACAAGGTATATATTGACAGAAACCAGTCAGCACCAACTGTACATGAGCAGTCTTCTTATAGTCTTAAGTTTCCAGCAAAGTAACACAAATTCATGACGCACCCCCGTGTGTGCTTAGTCCCTGATGCAGTTTGAGCAGAATAGTAGCTTTATGAAGATAAGACATTCTGCATCTGACCATAGGTCTCCTTTAGGTGGCTGGATCACAGGCTTTGCTGCAACCTGACCCCTGCCCACCTCTCCAGCTTCCTTCCTGCTCTCTCCGCACCCACACTGCCCAGCCTCACTGACTGTTCTGTTTCACTGAACAAATCAAGTATGTTCCTGCCCAAGGGCTTTGCACTAGCTGTTTCATCTTCCTGGAATTCTCTTTTCCTAGATCTTCTTTTGGTGGGTTTTCTCTTGTAATTCCAAAATCTACTTAAATATCACCTCCTGGAGAGGGTTTTCATGATCTCCCAGTTGAAATTGGCTAATCAGTCTCTCAACAAATTACAACACCTGCCAACTTTGGATGTTTTTCTTATGCATTCATTTGTCTTTCCTTGATGTGGAATATCAGCTCTCTGTGACCAGGGCCTGTGAGACATTCCCAGTGACTGGAAAGGCAGCTGAGACATAGTTGTTTATTTCATGTTTATTTTAATAAATAAATGGATCTGATGTGTCATCTGTTGTGGGACAGAAACCAATAAGAGGATTTCCATTTGATGGCGGATGCAGGTGGTTGGGGAGTGTTAGAGGGAGGTAAAAAAAAAAGAGAGATGGGTGGTAAACTTGTTAACTTGTGTATGTGAGCAAGTGTTCCCCATTTATCACAGGTACCTTTATAAAAATTGTAAAAAGGCTTACACCTGAGCTAGAGTGTAGTATGGGTGGGAGGTAGGACTGGAGCTATCCAGGAATGGCTGCCTTTGTGGGTTTTGGCCATGATTTGTGTGTTAACTCATGGTCTTCTTGTGTGGGCAGTCCTCCTGGTACCCCCGTGTGTGAGCAGTTAGCACCCATTAATAGGTTGGCCTATAACTCAGACATGTGATATCCAGGGTTGAGTGTAAGATTTGGATTCAGGGAACAGAGTTGAATTCCAGAGTCTTTGCTACTTAACCAGCTATGTAAATTTTGCAAGTCGCTTTTGGAAACCCAGATGTCTTGTCTGTCAAACGAGGGTGATTGCAGTTAATACTTTGCATTACCTCTATCCTTGGGTTATTTTGTGAATCACATGAAATAAGGTGCAGAAAAGTGCTTGGTAATGCTAGAGTTTTCAAAGTACAAAAATAGCTCTAAACTAACATTAGTTACTGTTATCATTATTAGAACTGACAGATGGGAAGCCTTTGTTTACATAATAATACCGAGGGAACTGATCACATTACCAGAAATATTTGCATAAGAAAGATCCTGTTTGGGTTTGGTTTTTAGATTTTGATAACCTTAAGCAGAAGCTAAACCTCACTAATGACAGTCTTTGCCAACTCTTAGGATCTCCAGAGAGCTCTCCAGGGAAATCTGGCTTGTTCTCATTTGTCTGCTAGCACATTACAACAGACCACTGCTTTGACTGAGAGAGCTGTCTTTCAGGATGCCCAAGCATCATTCTCCTTACAGTGGCCCCTCATCTCTTTAAATCCTTATTGCCATAGCCCTTATCCCTGTGTTTATAACTTAGTACCCTTACTGCCTCAGAGTTGCCATGGTAACCGATCCCTTTCTATGTGTAGACCCAGATACGTTTTAAACTTTCTCTCCCTCACATTGCAAAACTTGCTTTGTGGAATGAAAGGACCTATTTCTACTTTTTTTGATGGTTAACAATATTTAAGTAAAAAAATAAATGCTCCTACTTAAAATATCAAATTGTGCTAAAAGACAAATATAGCAAATTCTACCAAAAGGAAGAATGGCAATCCTCTAACTCCTCCCCATCCTTTTCCCCTCTCCAGCCTTGCTCCCATATTTATCTGTTTTACTTACCTTTTCTGGTAATAACCTCTCTGTGTCCAAATGTTATATTTATATTACTTGATTCATCAATTGTAAACATTATGCATTGACTTGCTGATATTATAACAATGAGCCTTTTTTTTTTTCTTTTCTTTTTTTTTTTTTTTTGGTCTTTTTGCCTTTTCTAGGGCTGCTCCTGCGGCATATGGAGGTTCCCAGGCTAGGGGCCTAATTGGAGCTGTAGCCGCCAACCTATGCCAGGGCCACAGCAACGCAGGATCTGAGCCACATCTGCAACCTACACCACAGCTCATGGCAATGCTAGATCCTTAACCCACTGCGCAAGGCCAGGGATCGAACCTGCAACCTCATGGTTCCTAGTCAGGTTTGTTAACCACTGAGCCATGATGGGAACTCCTAAAGATGAGTCTTTAATGCTTACATTGCCTCCTTCTCCTCTCCATCTTTGCACTATAGTTATTTTACTATTTTCAGTGTAACCAGTTATGTTTACAACATTGTGACTATAAAATATTTTTCTTTTGGTGGCGGGACAAAGTTTTATCCCATTATTCTGTTTCCTTTCTGGCCTGGCCCTCCACCCCCGTACATATACACCCTGTCCCTGACATTTCTATTTCTTCCTTCCTTCTCTTCTATTTTCTTCCTTCCTTCCTTTTTGATATCTTCAATCATTTTCAAATGGTTTGTCTTATCCGCTAATGCATAGAATTTCTTTTTCTTTTTTTTTTTTTCGTGCTTCTCTCTATCTTTCCCTTCTGGTTCATTCCATTTTCCTCTCCTTTTCCAACTTGACTCTTATCTTTAGGTCTGCTGCACAATCATCATCCTGGAACTTCTCTTCCCTGGTTTTTGGGATGGAGGGACTGGAGCCGCTGCATCCTGAATGGCATGAGTATATCTTAATTTACTAGCTTATTTTACTGGAAAAAACTTTCTAATAAAGGACATTTATTCAGCACAGCACAATAAAGGCAGAGAGGATGGATCAAGAATAAATGTTCTATACATGAAATAAATATAAGAGAATTAAGGAAGAAGACAACTATCCTTTCCACTGTGGTCTGCCTTCAGATTTCTTTCTCTAAAAAATAAAATTCATAGATATTCTTTTTAAATCATATTAAGTAGAAATCTAAAATGTGTTTCCTATTGTGAACAAGCACTAGACATGTGAGAAAATTCACCAGCATGAAAGACAGATAGGAATTAAGAGGGGAAAAAAAAGGAAAAATAAAAGTTGACTCCAGATGAATCATATAGTGCACAGGAAAACCAATTCAGAATTTATCTTATTTTTAGCCTCAAAAAAAGGGTTGTGCCCTTAAAATGAAGATAAATAAAAATAGATTAGAAAGTCAAAGGTTAATGTCTTAAATATATGATTTCTAAAATTAAAAAAAGTGTCAATAGAAGAGCCAAAAGATAAATTCAAGGAAATCTTAAAAAAATAAAAATTAAAAAAATAACAGAAAATATGAAAGATAGAAGAAAGGGAATAAATTCAGGAGATCCATCCTCAGGAGTTTTGGGGGAAAAAAGAAATTTGAGAATTAAGAAATATCAAAGTAGTAATTTTGGAATATTTGCCAGAGGTAAGGGGCATGTGTCCAAATTGAAAACCACTGACTATCAACAAAGGAATAAAAGGCCAACCCTAAAATGATGACAAAATATCTGAAGTAATAAGACTAAGATTTGAAACAATTTTTAATAGGAAAAAAATTCACCTCTAAAAAGACAAACATTTATGAGAATAGAAGCAGGAGGTGATTAATGCATAAATACTGAGTTTTTTTCCTAACTCTTTTTTTATACTCAGTAAATTTTATTACATTAATACTTGTACAATGATCATCACATCATAACTCTTATTGGCAAGAACCATATATTGAAAAACAACTATTTATCACATTCCTATGATGTGCCAGACACAGTAAGTCAAACAAAGGGGCAGATATGAAGAATACATAGAGTTAAGAGCTAATAGCCTAGTAGAGGGGGTTACTAATTTTATCTAAATTCCTGGGTTTAAATCCAGTCTGAGGCACCAAAAGCAGAACATGGAGTATAGACTGCTTTTCTGTGCCATGGCTTGGATTGTTTGAAAGAACTTTGGATTTATAGAGATATAACTCTGGATTTCTACAAGGGCCTGTGGCTTGTAGAATTGGTGGTTGTCTCTGAACTAAATTACTCATATGGAGCATCCTTATTATTATAATTAAATCACCATGCTTAAGCTCACAATTCCTTTATTCTGTGACTCTGAAGGGATCCAACTCCAACAAATGTTTTTTCCAGACATGTGTTGAGGAACAGAGTGTGCCAGGCCCACAGTCTCTCTACTCAGGAGCTCCCTGTTTAGTTGAGAAGGGGTGGTTAGGAAGTTGGGGCAGATTTCTAGCCTGTAAGTACTCTGCTTGGTGTATGTACTCACTTCTCATGCCTACTCAGTGTTCCCTCTTCTTCCACCCTCAGTAAGAAACCAGAAATGTAGCCCAAAGGAGTTCCTCTCCCAAAGGCTCTGAGAGAGGTAGAGAGCCTGAGGAATCCACCACTGAACATCTGTAACCCAGATGGGCTTATCAAAGGGAGAATGTTTATCAGACTTGGGTCCGGGCAGAAGGAGATATGAATTATAGATACATCATCCAGCCATTTGAACAGAATTACCAAGATAAAGAAACTTGGCTTGTGGGAAGGGCAGGCTACATAGGCCAAATGTCTACTTCTGCATAATAGCTGCCCTAAAAGAGGGTCTCCGATTGCCATGGGAAAGAAGGCATTGAGAGTCCACTTCGGCTAAATCACAGATGTCACTGGCTACTCCCTCTGATGCATCCTAGGAAGCCAAGCCAAGGGAATCTCTGTGCTCTCTGGGAAACTCAGCTTCCCTGACCTTTGCAGGCTTCAGCTTCTTTTTTGGTCATGACTTATTTCTGTTGTTTTTCTCTCTAAAATAACATCTCCGAGAGGAAGAGTTCTTTGCTGCTGAACCTGTTTTCCATGCCTTACTCTTTCTCTCCTTTTCACATCAGAGTTGAGCTTAGTGTCCAATCAAATCTGGAACACTTTGCTAACCTCTTTGCTTCGGTGTATATGTCAGATTTCATAATGCTGTTATCATGTGGAGAAAAATCACTAGATAAAAACAAATGGCTGAGGACCGTTTAAGTGAGCCACCAATGACCTAGTGTCCCCATGATGTGAAGCATGCAATGAGATGCCATGCATTTGTTTTCAGCCCCCTGTTGTGGGCTGAGGTCTCTGTGTATTGGTGCCTCATTGTCTCTTTTCTGCCTCGTTCCCTTAGTTTTGATGGTGGGGAGTTTGAGGGCTGAAGGACTGTTGTACATAGCGAGGCTAGAACATGGCCCACTTTCTTCTAATAGGGTCCTTAGGATGGTGGGCCAGGAGGTGCCTTGCAGGGGTAAGGCAGAGAGTGGTGTCTGTAGTTGTATGCTACAGAATGTATATATGGAGACAGGAGGGCCCATACATGTGACATCCAAGGGAACAGGTGGAGAAATTGGTGCCACAGACCTGAATGCTCTGGATTAGCCTTGCTTTGCTCTACTCACCCTCTGTGGCTGTTGAGCCAAAGGAATGGTTGGGCTGGGCCCCTGCAGTGGCGGATCTGTTAAACATCAGCCAGGCTTCATTTAGGTTTCTTTTGAAGTTGGGATTCAAAGTTCCTTGCAGCCAAAAAAAACGTGCACGGGGAAAATAAGCGTTAAAGGGTAGGAGAGGGCAGAGAGAAAAGAAATGGAGGAAAAACTAAAATTGAACAGCAAGAAAACTTCTGAATCCCTTCACTTCAAAATGCACAGGCAGTACAAATTCTAAAGAAGCAAGTCTCACCTTCTTCTCTTCATTTGACCTGGCAAAGAGAATAGGAGGGAAGAAATAAGAGAACACCTTATAGGTAAGCTCAGAAAGTTTACCTACAAAGAGAAATGTCTCTTTGTTGTTTTATTCTGGCCAATTTCTCTATAGTTTCAATAAGGTGGCATTTTATAGAACAAATGAAATCCACAATTTTTCTGTTCACCAGGCTCAGCGAACTTTTCTCCCCAGGTGACTGGGGAGAGGTTGTTTTTCTCCTTTTCCTGGCTGTTTTCTAGCCAAACAGGCAGACTTTTGAGAGAGCCAAGTGGTATGTCTGGGTTAAAAATATTTTCTCTTAGAAAATTTTTAGGAAAGACCCTGGTCCCCAAACACATTCAGTTGTTTAAGATAGTTCAGTATTTTCCTAGGAGCTGGGGTGCTGGCCCTGGTTCCCTGGCCAGATGCCAGTCTGTTCTCAGAGGATTTCACTTAGGGATCTTTTCCTAGAATTTAAGCCTAGGAATCTGAAGGACAGCTGCACATTTACACGTTTTCCCTCCCCCCTCCCCCCTTCCCCCAGGAACCCTGTTTGCATGTTATTTTAGTGACTGAATGAAAGTCACAGAGAAGTTGGTTGGGGAGTGGACAGAATGTGTGTATTAGTCTTGGCATCACAGGTTTTTCTGAAGATTTATTTCATCAGAGGGTCACCCCTGGAGAAAGCTGCTGGCTCATTAATTTTCTGAACCCCACTCCATCTCTCACTTCTCACCGGAAGCTCTGTCTGTGGCTGTTGACCTGATTGCTCTTGCTTGATGCTTCGCTGATTCCTACCTCAAGTCTAGTTAGAATGTCACTTCCTCTTTCCTGGGAACATCCTGCTGTCCTCAAATAGGGATTACCTACTCATACCCATCGGTATCACTTCTCATCTCTCTACTGCCATCACTCTGCTCTGGCCCCGCTGTCTTTCACCTGTGTTATTACAATAGCCTCCTAATTGGTCTCCCCACTTTTGCTCTTGCACCCCACCCCCAGTCCATTTTTAACATAGCACCCAGAATAATCCCACTAGAGTACACCTCAGATCAAGTCATTCCTCTGCCCAGAATTCTCCAGAAGCTTCCCAGCCCAGAGTCGAAGTACTGCTATCCCTGGTACCAGGTATGGTACCAGGGCCCTCCCTGATCCAGTTACTTCTGTGGCCTCATCTCTCACCATGCTCATCCTCATTTACTCCAATTCCAGCCACCCTGGCCTTCACATTGTCCCTTGATTTGACAGACACACTCCCACTGCATAAACTTTTCACTCTGCTGGGATGTTTATTCATCCTCCAGATTGCTACATGGATGGCTTTCTTACTTCCTTCCAGTCTTTTTTCAAACCCTCCCTGGTGTCCTAACCTAAAATCCCAACTCCTCTGACTCTTCACAGTTTCTTCTCAGTTTTATTTCTCTTTTTGGAATTTGTTACTGACACACTGTATCTTTTTAATTTGTCTTAATGCCTGTATTTTCCCCTAGAATGTACATCCACTAGAGAGGGGGTTTTTATATGTTTAGGTTACTATTTCACTGTGGCACTTATAACAACAAAAGACTAAGAGTTTTCAACAAACAGTTGTTGAATAAAGGAGTGTTCTTACCCAGTATGGTGGTTGGCAAACTATGGCCCATGGACCAAATTTACCCTACCACCTGTTTTTGTAAATAAAATTTTGTTAGAATGCAGTCACATGCACTTTTTATATATTGTCTATGGCTGCTTTCATGTGGTGGAGTTGTGTAGTTGTAACAGAGACTGTGTGGCCCACAAAACTTAAAATATTTATTATTCGGCCTTTTCCAGAAAAAGTTTGCCAACTCCTGCCTTAGTACATATTTGCCATATGATGTTGTAACTACTCATAGTTATCTGCCTCTTGCGTGAGAATTTTAGGTCCTTTGTTCACAGTTCTTGTAACTTAGGAAGTGCTCAATTGCTATTTTTTAAATGAATTGACGTGTGTATGAATGGAAAGTCAATGAGATGGGGGAAATGACAGTGTTGGGCAATGGTTTTGGAAGGGTACACTCTGATATTCTGTATCAAAGGAAGAAGAGTATTCAGAATGGATACTCTAACAATCCTTCCTATGGGCCCACTTACTGTGGTAAGATTGCCATATTCAAAAGTAAAGAGTAGGAGTTCCCGTTGTGGCTCAGTGGTTAACGAATCCGACTAGGAACCATGAGGATGTGGGTTTGATCCCTGGCCTTGCTCAGTGGGTTAAGGATCCGGTGTTGCCATGAGCTGTGGTGTAAGTTACAGATGCGGCTCCGATCCCATGTTGCTGTGGCTCTGGCGTAGGCCGGTGGCTAGAGCTCCGATTCGACCCCTGGCCTGGGAACCCCCATATGCCATGGGAGTAGTCCTAGAAAAGGCAAAAAGACAAAAAAAAAAAAAAAAAAAAAAGATACTCATGAAAGTGTGAATATGTCAGCTGATGGAGGAAAGGCTGTAAGGTGTTTTACTTATTACTCATTATTTGAGTGGCTGAGCTCTGAAATTCTGAAACGTGGGGAGTTCCCATCGTGGTGCAGTGGAAGCGAATCTGACTAGAAACCATGAAATTGTGGGTTCAATCCCTGACCTCGCTCAGTGGGTTAAGGATCTGGAGTTGCCGTGAGCTGTAGTGTAGGTCGCAGATGTGGCTCAGATCTGGTGTTGCTGTGGCTGTGGTGTAAGTAGGCTGGCAGCTGTAGCTTTGATTAGACCCCTAGCCTGGGAAACTCCACATGATACAGGTGTGGTCCTAAAGAGCAAAAAAGAAAAAAAGTGTGAAATATGGAGTAAATTTTGATAATCAGAGAGACAGAGAAATAGTCAACTACAATATTTAGGAGGTAGGGAGTTCCTGTCGTGGCGCAGTGGTTAACGAATCCGACTAGGAACCATGAGGTTGCGGGTTCGGTCCCTGCCCTTGCTCAGTGGGTTAACGATCCGGCGTTGCCGTGAGCTGTGGTGTAGGTCGCAGACGCGGCTCGGATCCCGCGTTGCTGTGGCTCTGGCGTAGGCCGGTGGCTACAGCTCCGATTCGACCCCTAGCCTGGGAACCTCCATATGCCGTGGGAGCGGCCCAAGAAATAGCAACAATAACAACAACAACAACAACAAAAGACAAAAAGACAGAAAAAAAAAATATTTAGGAGGTAAGATGAATCCTCATTAGCTGGGGGTACTGATTGAAAGATCAGACCCCTTAAAAGGGATCCTGGGCCCTTTGACGAGATATAGCCTCTTTGAGGTGATGTCACAGATTAGCCAAGATTTTTACCAAACATTTCAGTTAGGCTTTTATGGTTGTAAAGAACAGAAATTCACTCAAATTAAAAAAATATATATTTATTGTACAATTACATATGGGCTGGAAGTGGAACTAGAAGGCCGCGAGGGTCTAAGGCAGGTTTTGCTCTTCGTTTCTCTCAAAGGCTGCAGGGCTCTCTGTGTATTAGTACATCTGCCCCACTCATATCTTATTACCAGTTTGCTAGATTACTCATAGTTCCCATTCTCTTACAGCTTTAGATTAAAAGTAAAACTAAAGCTCCTGCTTTATGCCACTGAGTCTTCAGATTCACATCCCATTGCTAATTGCCTCAGTCTCTTGCAGAATCTTGGTTCAAAATCTGGAGGCAATCAATGTGAATTGGCCCAACTCATCTCTCCATGTCAGGCTAGAAGTCATAGGTTTCTGGCCAGTCTTGACTTTAAGAAACTGTGGCCCAAAGAATGGGATGTCAGGGAGGGCTCCTCAGGGTTCCAAGGCAGCATCTTCTCTCACCTGGTACCAACACTCCAGGTAGAGCAAGCTGCTCTTTTGTATTTACTTCTGGAGATGAAACTCCTGACAGGTGTAACTTCTTAGACCTTAGACCTTGGCATTCCTGGTAATGTATGTAATCACCACAGAATTTTAGTGCCAATTTTATTCCTAGGATTTTATGATTTAGAATTCAAATCTCAAATATGTCATGATAATCCCGGTTAACTACCTGGTAAGATACGTGTATATACATATAGTACGCTGATATCTGTCTGTCTCCCATCTATCTATTATCAATATATTTTACTAAAACAAAGTACTTTGCATATATTATTTTATTTAATGCTCATGTTCATGATAACTCTAAAAAGCAGACATTTTGATTTATCTCCATTTTACATGTGAGAAAACTGAGATTGGGGTAGTTAACTACCATTATGCAGTGGCAGGACTCCAGGGCCTGTATTACTAACTGCTGTTTTATGTTGTGTCAGGTATAATAAGTCTTACGTGCCTAGGAAAGTACTTGGTTCATAGTGGGTGCATGATAAGTACTTGTTTATTTTAATTATATAATGATTACAGTAATGATTGTTTAAGAGGGTATATAGTTGAAGAGATGAGGGAAAGAAAATGGAAATCACTGTGGGCATAGTGCTTGGGAGGGATGTTATGTAAAAGGTGGATTCATTAAGACATGAATAGTCAAGAGCAGGAGAAAGAGTGTATTAGCCAGGGACAAAGAAATGACCAAAGTACAAATAGCCATGTGCCAACATATTCAGGCCTCTAAAAGTACAACAATTTGAAAGGAATGGAAATTTCCGAGAGAAAAGTAAGAAAGAGAGAAAATTGGGAAAGTTATATCGGGAAGGTCTTAGATGTTGGGCTGAGGGATTTGAACACTAAGCAATTGGGAGCCATGGGATATGTATAGAGATATCTATTGATTGATTGAGATTGATACATAGATAGACATATTTTTAAATATATACCTGTTTTAATATCTACCACCTATTTTGAATTTTAGATCCTCCTTCTGAATCATTTTGGTTATCCCTGAAAGAATTTATTGCTAGTCATATGCTTTCTTACTTTTAATTTCTGTGAAAATGTCTTTATATTTTACCAAGCTTCTTAAAAAAATCACTTTTCCAGGTAGGCAATGTTAGATTGTTTGTTTCTCTTATCAAGATATTATACCACAGTCTCCTGGTTTACATTAATATCACTGAAACGTTAGCTATCTAATTGTCATTCATTTGTATTTACTCTGCCTTTTGATGTACATGTCTTTGTTACTGTACTTATGATTTATTTTCATTCCTGAATCTGAGAACTGAAGCCATCAACAATTATGGGAAATTATCAGTCATATCTCTTCAAATATATCTTTTCTCTAATTTTTCTATTATCTCCTTCAAAATTTCCTATTGAGTATATATTACTCTGCCCACTCTGTACTTCATGTCCTAATATCTCTTCAATTTTTTAAACCTTTGCCTCCCTGTGCTGCTTTTGAGTAACTATTTTTGGATTTATTAAGTTGACTCTTTCTTTAGGTTTGGCTAGCTTGCTCTTAGAACCCACCAATGAGTTTTTAATGTTTACTAGTATACTTTGCACCTCCACAAGTTCTATTTAGTTCTTTTTTGTATTTGTCTAGTCATTTTAAAAAAAATGTATTTTTGTTACTTATTCATACTTTGGATATTCTCTTTTATTTTTAAAAAGAAGTTAAGGTGATAGGTGCATGAATTTATGCATTTGAAAAAATTGTATAGAACTAAAAACAGAAATTCGTTTGAGTAAAATAGGAAATTGAACAAGATTGGTAGACTATCAATGTCAATCTCTTGTGATACTGCACTATAGTTTTACATGGTGTTATCACTGAAGGAAATAGCAGAAAGGATATTCATATTACTCTGTAATATTTCTTCTCTATGAATCAGCATAAAAAGTTTAATTAAAAACAGTAAGCATGCTTCTTTTCTACTTTATATCAGCTAATCTGATTCTATTGTTATTTTTTCTGGTTCTTGCTCATGGTGCCATATTTCCTCATGTGTTCTTTATGTTCCTTGAAATTTTACCTATCAAACATCTTTCAGAACTGGATTGAAGATATGCACTTCTACATATGCTAAGGGCACCATGAACTTGAAACCACTTTAAACATACATAATTAGCATAAGGTTTTTTAGACCATAGGGCAAAATCAGTTTTGAGTGCGAACTTTTGAGAGATGACTCATGGTTATTTCCAAGGGGAGATATTCAACTTACTGGTTCAAGATTGGGGAATATAAGTTTACTTAACTCTCCCTTTTGATGAAGTGAGCTTTAAAAAAATTTTTTTTTTTTTTTGGTTTTCTGTTTTATCGATGGTATAGTTCTTCAGAGTCCTGGTTTTATGTGGAGCTCTTCCATAAAAATCCCCACCTTGGCTAAGCTCTCTATTTTTTTCCTATCTAAGATTTTCACCAGGTCATCAAACTGAAGGTCAAGGGCTCCAGGAATGGGCAGAGTCCTGAGGGAAGCCAGTTACCTCAGATAATAATTACTTCTCTGGATTCCTATTTTTACTTTGTATGTGAGCTCTGGTGGTATCCTTTAATTTCCTTTTGGTGTTGTAACTATTTAAAATTTATTTTTGCATTTTATCAGGAAGTTATAGTTTTTTTCAGTGAAGGGATGATCAGGGCTTCTAAACTCTTTATACCCAAAATGGAAATAATTTTTCTAATCTGGAGACAGTGTGCAGAATCAGTGTTATGAACCAGGGAGAGTAGAGGCAGGAAGACAGCTTTGTAATCTTCTACAGTAGTTTAGGTAGGAAATGGTAACAGATTGAAGATGATTAGGGAAATTATTGTGGCATAGTGGAAAGAACTAGGAAATAAAAATGAAATTCTATTCCTAGCTCCAGCCTAGTCACATAACTTAATCATTTGTTCATTCATATTCATATTCAGTGATATTCAACAAATGTTATTTGAGCACCTACTCTAGGCCAGATACTCTTTCAGAAGCTGCTGGTGGTAAAGAAAAAATTTCTTCCCTCATGGATCTTATAATCTAGTGGGAGGAGACAGGCAACCAACGAATAACAAATGAATACACGATACATGGTATGTCAGATGGTGATAAGTGCTGTAGAAAGAATTTCAGAAGAATGGAGGGAGGTGGATGGAGCTAGCTCTGGGAGCAAGATGAAGGGTATCCAGGAAAGGTCTTACTGAAAAAGATGATTTTTGAGCAGATGTAGGAAGGAGCCACATGGAATCCACAGCAGAGGGAGCAGCAAGGAGCTGGAGTAGAATGTGCTGAACAGAGACTAGTTGGTGGGAACAGATCACACACAGCCTGTCAGGCCATTGTGTGGATTTTAGCTTTTAGTTTTGATGAGTTGGGAAGTTGCAGTTACGTTTGAGTAGTAGAGGGACTTAATCAGTGGCATGATATTTGTGGAGAAGATGCAGAGAAGTGCTCTGACTACCTCAAAGGAATATTGTGATGTTCAAATGAGATGATATTTGTTGCAAATGCTTTTTTGGGGTAAATATATGACAACATTAGAATATTAGTAATATTAATATTCAAAGTACTCTTACAAATTGAGAAAAATATAAATGAATCAATGAGAAATTAGGTAAACTACCTGAACAGGAAATTCACTAAGGTTTACATCCAATTCTAAAATATGTGTATATGATAAAAACCTTGCCAGTAGCTCTAAATGTAAATTTATATAAAATTAGGTATTAAAAATATTGATAGGTAACATAGATTGGAATATGTACAAACATATTTATTTTATTTTTATTTTTTGTCTTTTTGCCATTTCTTGGGCCGCTCCCACGGCATATGGAGGTTCCCAGGCTAGGGGTCTAATGGGAGCTGTAGCTGCCAGCCTACGCCAGAGCCACAGCAACACGGGATCCGAGCCGCGTCTGTGACCTACACCACAACTCATGGCAACGCCGGATCGTTAACCCACTGAGCAAGGGCAGGGATCGAACCCGCAACCTCATGGTTCTTAGTCGGATTTGTTAACCACTGCTCCACGATGGGAACTCCCCCAAACATATTTTTTACATTGGTGGGATAAATATGCTTTGTAAGTTGAAAATACTTCATAACTGAAAGTGGCATAGAGTTCCCATTGTTGGCTCACTGGTTAATGAATCCGACTAGGAACCATGAGGTTGCTGGTTTGATCCCTGGCCTTGCTCAGTGGGTTAAGCATCCGACGTTGCCGTGAGCTGTGTTGTAGGTCGCAGACGTGGCTTGGATCCTGCATTGCTGTGGCTCTGGCATAGGCCAGCAGCTACAGCTCTGATTAGACACCTAGCCTGGGAACCTCCATATGCCACTGGAGCAGCCCTAGAAAAGACAAAAAAAAAAAAAAAAGAGAGAGAGAGGGAAAGTGTTTGGTGAGACATGGCATTGGGTTCAGCAATGAGTGTGAAGAGATATATTCTCAGGGAGATGTTGGACATATGACTGTAAAAGATATGTGAAAGAGGTATTCATCTCAGTGTGGAATCTACAGGGGCAAGGTCATGCCTTATATGGTAGCAAAAAGTTATCATGAAGCAGAAAGCATGAGATATTATTTACCCTGACACATAGGGAATCTGGATGCTGTCTCTTCTCTTAAGCCTCTTTCATATGTGAGTATAGAATGCAAAGCTGCAGTGAGTATTTCCTCACTAGTATGCTTTCAAAAAGATTTATTGTTCAGTCAGGGAGGGCTATGTCTATCATCTGTGCTCAGTACTCATAGGTCATGATTGCCTACTGAACCGATACCACAAAGTTGGGGGTGGGTCACAGCACTTAGGGCAATGACAGAGATAAGGACTCAAAACTATCTTGAGTAAAAATTTAAAGAATTGAATGCTGGTCTCAGCACAACACCATGAAAATGTACAGGGATGAACTTAGACTTTAGGATCTAAAAATTGTGTACAGCAAACTGATGGATGCTTGTGTTTGCAGCCATCAATGTGAAAATCATCATGAGCATAAGCTTCGAATGAAGCAAGAGTGTGCTGTGCCCATTAAAAGTATGCCAACAACTTTGGACTCTGTTAAAAAGGGATAAAGTGTTCAGATGACTGGAAGAGTTGCTTCTCTAGACATAGTCCTGAGCAGTCTTTGTCTGGAGCCTTTGCTCAGTCTGGGCAGCAGATTTTATGAGGAACATCAGTTACTGGGAGGACATCCAAAGTTGGGGGAGGAGAGTGGTGATGAGCAAGATGGTAAAATGGCCCTTTTCCCCTTCGAGTATGGATTTTTAACTTCTGTCTGCCTGATTGAGGAATGAGCATAAAGGGTTGTTTGTTTTTTTTTTGTCACAATGGCCTCAGAATCATATTCATTCTATTGGTTCATCCACTTCTTCATTAATTTGTTTTTTCTAACAAACACTTATTGAACGCCTACTATGTTTAGTAGCAGGCTCTAGGGATATGACTGTCTTCAAAGAGTTCAGGCAGGGGAGACAGACATACATGAACATAATTGCAATAATGAGTGGAATATAGCCAAGTGTTATCTCTAATTATCTTTGGCTTCCTAAAGCTGAATTTCTACAGTAATGAACTAACCTCTCTTTTTTCTCCTTTTAGTCCTTCTCTACCCTAAGTTGAAAATTAGCTCTGTACATTGCATCAGAATAATTATTCTAAGAGTCATTTATATGTTCAGCTCTTCCCAATTGGAAGCACTCGTTTGGGTAATAGAGACCAGCAGGGAGGGTATATTAAGCAGGGTATCAAGGTCAACAGAGAATTGGCACCTATCATGTAGTATAAGAAAATTTAGATAGTAAGTGTAATAATAGTTGCCATTTATTCAATGACCTAACCATTAACTGTGAAAATGGGGCATTATCACTGGGCATTCACAGTCTGATATTAGAAGGTCAGTTATTCATAATTACTCCATATGGAACATAATACTTTCAGTTAAATATATTTTGTAATTATGTCTAACTCCTCTGTTCAATAGTTTGGTCTACTTTTTTTTCCCCATGGGTTTTAATATAATGATGAAAAAAATCATGATCTCTAATTCTGTCATTCTGGGACTTTCCTGCATTATTAAAGATCCTTTGTCACCAAATAGATACAATCACACTTTTCCTTTTCTTAGTAGCCTAGTCCATCACTATGTGTTGGAAAGGACACATAGTGAAAATGGCCTATGCAGTGGTAATCTGTCCTGTCTTTTAAGTTCTTGGGGAGCTGCCACAGCATCTTTATGCAGTGAATTTCAGTGGATCACCTTATTTCAAGAATTTATTGTGGCCAATACTAAAACTCAAATATGAGCAATCCTTTTATAAAGCTTATTATTTAATGCTTTTCTTAGTTTTACTTCTTTATATATTTGGACTCGACTTTTATGGCAAGAGAAATCCTTATACCTTTTGTATCTTTATTTCTAAATAAGAGGTCTCTGGAAGAAATGTTTTTCACTTGTTTAGGTTGATTATACCACACCTTACTGCAGACAGAACTGAAGGTGTAACTTGTATTTTAATGTAATACTGCAATTTAAAATAAGAAATGTATGGATAAAATAGGGGAGAAAAAAGGGAGAATAAGGACAGGTAAGAAAAGATCATCAGTGGTGAATTCAGTATGCAAGATGAATGCATGCCTAGGGTTAGACTGCATATTTAGCTCTGAACTTCTCAGAATCAATACAAAGAGGGAGGCAAGCTAAGCTACATGGCTTACTCTATTTATAAGATGAAAACAAACAGCTTACTAAGAGAATAACTGCCATAGATAATCATATTGGACCAAAATTTCTCCTGCGGGACCACATATAAAGAAAACTGTGTAGTGAAATAAACAACATTCTCAACAACACCCTATGCAAAAAATCTAATATTCTCTTAAAGAATCAGCCTTGGGTCTCCTCCTAAGCACAAACAAAAGTCATTTTATCTTCTCAATTTCCACCTTTTAGAGAATGGTTGGGATATTTTATTTTATTCTTTTATTTTTTGCTTTTTAGGGCCGCACCTGTGGCATATATGGAAGTTCTCAGGCTAGGGGTCAAATCAGAGCTACAGCCGCCCACCTACACCACAGCCACAGCAATGCAGGATCTAAGCTGCATCTGCAACCTACACCATAGCTCATGGCAACACTGGATCCCCAACCCACTGAGCGAAGCCGGGGATCAAACCTGCATCTTCATGAATTCTAGTTGGATTCGTTTCCATTGTGCCACAACGTGAACTCCCTAATTTTATATTGGAACAATTTTAAAGAAGAAGAATAATCAAAAGAGTATCCCTTCTGAGGAGGTAGGAGAGGAAGGGATTCAGAATCTAGGCATCAGTTGCAAACATGAATTAAAGAAAGGATACATCTTTCTCTGAGACAGGAGGAAAGTCAGCAAGGGTGAATATGAGTTGCTGGCACACAACTGGGATTTGAAAAGGTTTTTCCTGGTAACCTTGATCTTCTTGGTGAAGAAAGGTAGTAGTTGTCTCTTAAGAGGAAGATAATTTAGGGGCTTGAGAAGGGTGGAGGTTGTCCATAGTAGCATCTTTTTAGTCCATCTTCATGTGCTGAAACATGAAGGAAAGTTATGATTATAGCCCCATTTCCTTCTTTCATGAGCTCTTATGAAAGAAAGCAATTCTGAAAATAGCTGCTGTAAATCTTTAAGGAGGTGGAACCAAGGTAAATTCTGAGAGACATATGAACCTACTTAGATTCAGGGTCATGGAATACCATCACTGGATCTTGGGGATTATGAAGTCCAACCATTTTATTTTATTTTATTTTATTTATTGGCTGTGGGATTCAGTGGCTTTGATGTGGGATCTCAGTTCCCAGACCAGGGATTGAACCTGAGCCACAGAGGTGAAAGCACTGCATACTAACCACGAGGCTAACCAGGGAATCATTTTATTTCTATTTTTATTTTACTTTTTGGATGAGGAAGCTTGTCTTAAGTCACAAAGACAGGTCATTGTCTGATTGGATAACCCAGGGAAAGGTCATCTGCTTCTTGGTTGTTTTCCTAACTGTACCTAACTACTCAAGTTGCTAGATAGTGGGGAGGATGAGATTCTGACTCAGTATATTTCTTTCATTCCATGCTCTACTTCACTCCATGGTCTCAAAACTCTCTTTGGGGGGCTCAAAAAAGGAGAGGTTTGAAGTTTCAGATTCCCTATTAGACTCCCTTACCTATGTGGCCATGTAGTTATCTGGTCCACTAGTTTCATATAATACAATTATTTGAGTAAATGATGATAGAGAAGGAGAACAATAACGAGTTCGAGCAAAAGAAGATATGAAGTAAAATTCCGTATAAGAATAAAGCCCAGAAATGCCCATGATTATAGGTAATGTGACTCCCAGGAAGTTAGAATAAGCTGACTCTGTGGTGCCATGGCTGGAAGCCCTGGCAGGCTGCTGGCCTGGTGACCAAGCATCTTCTCTCTTTGCAGTTGGCATGGAGAGCAGCATGCAAGTCCCAATTTAAAAAGAACAAAGAGCCGTGTGCCCATGCCTCTTTTCAGTTGCCACAGGAGAGGTTGGGAAATAAGTAAAAATTCCAATGATGTGCAGGCTGAAAAAGCCATATCATTTTTCCAGAGCAGGCAGTCTTCTTCTGCCTTGAAGAATGAGTAAATCATTAACCCGAGCCATGGTGGAGTTCAGGGAGGGAGGGCAAGGGAAATAAAGAGGTTAGATAGTGAAAGGAAAGCGGGGGTTGGGGGGAGATTAGTGGAGGAAGAAACTGGAATATAGAGACAGATTTTCTTTTTCCTTTATTTGTGAACTTGATTCTTAATATTTTTAAAGGTTATACTACATTTATACTTCTTATAAATTATTGGCTATATTCCCTGTGCTGTACAATATATCCTTGTAACTTGCTTCTTAATTTACCAGGCTTAATAAGAGCCAAATGGAGATTAGCTAGCCCATTCATTGCCAGATGAAGGCTCTACCTTAGCCATTTCCCTAGAGATATGGAAAGTCCATTAACTGAGCCATGTACTATACTGTAGCAGGATCTCGTGTTAGGTCAAGCTTACCTGAAGCCTGTTGAATGACCTCTTTTATTATAATTGAAAACTAGGAAGGTTGGCCAGAAACAAATCCATTGAGATTATATTTCATTCTTAATTTATTCCCTGTCAAGTTCATGCAAGGGCCTCCTCAGGCATCTAGAACCTTCACATTGTGACTAAGAAGGGTTTTAGGGCAATGATTAGTTCCACTTCTGAGTAAACTGGTGTGTGGAGAGGCCCCCAGTCAAAGTAAACTCCATAGGAGATTAAAGATGCTCTACTTCTTAGGGAATCAGCATATCTTATTGGTTATAATGATTGGTCTGAAAATCTGAACTGATCTAAAAAGTGCTTTCATAGTTCTTCCTCTTATAGAAGGTTAAGACATGTAAGTAATGCTTTAGGAACTGTGAGAGTGATATTTGAAACACAAGCTAGAATTTAAGAAATGTGGCTAAGTTGTGTCATGAGAGACCATCCCCAGCATGTTTCGGACACCAGTAAATACTGATTTATGTAGTCTCTTAGCTTTAGTTCCTCCATTTGGAAATTTGAGATATTTTAGTATCAAGCTAAACCTTGAACTCCTTGGCCTCTATTGACTAAGTTGGTGGCTTCTGTTCATAGTTCGTATTCTGAGACCTGTCTTGTCAAAATGACTTTTCCAAGTGGATCCCTTGGACCTTCAGAGATCATCAGATCCATGTCCTGTCTTCAGAGATGGGCTGATATTTATTATTAGTCATATCAAAATACCCTGAGTAGGAGATTTTGCCATATTTCCATCAACCACTCAAATGTACCAGGAAATAAAAGAGAATTCTGCTCTATGGCAACATGCTACTTTTTGATTGGTACATGTTAATTAATATCTCAATTAATGAACATTTGTCAGTACACTCTTCTATAGTGTTATGAAAAACATAACAAAGAGGATGAAATAAAGAGGTCAAGAAACTTTACTGTGAGCATTCATTCATTTGTTTATTAATTTACACAAGCAACATTGTGAAACATATATGATGTCCAAAGTACTATTTCTCTGTGAGGTTTACTCTAAGGGATAGTTTTAGCTATTAGAATGCTAAAGTATTTGTTAATTCAACAAATGCCTTCTTTATATCTAGTGTGCCTGAGGTATCAGGGATTATAGATTAAATTGGAACTTTATGTACTTCATGTCTATTTTAGTAACTATGTATAATGAAACACAGCTGCCCTCAAAGAGTTCACAATCTAGACTGGGAAATGGATTGTGGGAGCATAAATTATAACTAAAAATAATTATATAAATTAATTTGTTATATGCAAGCTATTAGTTACTCTAGAGGTGTTAGAGGAAGGAGAGAGACCTCTTCCAAATTGGGTCATCAATAAGATGACCATATAATTTCTTATACAGATTGGGACACCATTGAAAGAGAAAGGAGATATGGTTAATAATTATTGCAGGAAAGAGGAACAAACTGGGACTGCCCAGGTAAACCAGGACATAGGGTTACACACCCAGGAAAGGTTAATTGACAGAGCTGCATTTAAACTGGATCCTGATATAACTTGCAATCACAATAACATTTGTGATTTCAAAAACATTGTACCATTAGCTCTTTCCTTTACATGTGTAAGGCACACAAGTTTTGTGTGCTTTTTTGGAGTTAAATAGATGAAATTTAAGTTCTCTCAGTAGCCAGTCAGTCTTAAAAAGAGGCCTGAGACTAACTTGTACGAACATTTTTGCATGGAGACTACAGTGTTGTTATCTATGTCAGAGAATGTGAATGTTTCAACCCAAGTGTCAACTTCAACTGAACAACGGTAGGTTCTTAAAGTATGATATGAAGAAAGATTCTGAGACCACATTATGGTCCAGTGGGAAAGGATGCTGTATTTGATAAGCAGCGTCTGCTATAGACACCGGAAGTCACACTGGTGGTGCTCATTTTGCTTTCTCTCATAAAAGGACTTAGAAATAAATTAAGCAGGTAATTTTGAAAATAAGTAAGTAAGTATACGTCATTCAGGTTACCACTTTCCATCAAACAGTCCTTCAACAAGAGTGAAAATAATAAAGTTAAACTGAATAGATAGTCTTAGTGCTAAGTGACCTTTTCTATGAGGGTCTTTCTATAATCCATCATTTACCTTTTTCATATAACTTTGAATTAGCTTACATATATCAAGTAATAAGGTCATCTGCTAAGACTTTGAAACACATTAGTAAATACTATATACTGTTAAAGGGTGTTATTATGCAGAGACTTGCAGTGACTTATTTAAAGCAATTAAACTCACGATAAAGCTTTATTTTGGTGGCTAATCTTAGGGAAGGTACATTGAAGAGACCACTGAGTTGGGAGTGAGGAAACTTGGATTTCTTGTCTGGCTCTGCTATTAGTTATATGATGCTAGACAAGACACCTACCTTTTCTAGTCATAGTTATTTAATCTTAGAAAAAACAAAAACCTTGATCACTACTTGGAATTCCACGTCTGAATCAGTATTATCTGGTCATTTCAAATCAAATTTTTCTACAAGTCTCGGCGTTAGCAAACTTTATCTATAAAGGACAGAGAGTCAGTAGTTGAGGCTCTGCCTCGACTACTCCATGCTGTTAGTGTGGATGTGGTTCTTGCCAATATGTAAATGAGCGTGTATAGCTGTGTTCCAGTCAAAATTTATTTATAAAAATAGGCGCTGGCCCATGGGCTCTAGTTTGCCCAATCCTGTACTAGTCTAGCCTTCCAGATAATACCTATTGCTGAATAACATGTTACTCCAAAACATAGTAGCTTAAAATGACAAACTTTTATTTTTTGTCTTTTTAGGGCCGTACCCACAGCGTATGGCGGTTCCCAGGCCAGGGATCCCATCAGAGCTGCAGCCGCTGGCCTATACCACAGCCACAGGAATGCAATATCCGAGCCATGTATGTGACCTACACCACAGCTCACAGCCACGGGATATCCTTCACCTACTGAGTGAGACCAGGGATTGAACCTGCATCCTCATGGATACTAGTCGGGTTTGTTAACCACTGAGCCACAATGGGAACTCCCTAAAATGACACAGCTTTATTGTCTCACAGTTTCTTAGGGTTGGGAATCTGGGAATGGCTTAGCTGGGTGGTTCTGGCTCTTGGTCTCTCAGGAGACTGCAGTCAAGATGTCAGGCTGGGTTGTAGTCATCCGACCCTTGACTGAGTCAGTTTCTAAGCTCACTCATGTAGCTGTTAGTTTATCACGTGGGCCTCTCCATGAGGTTACTCTACCACATGGCTTTCTTCAGAGCATGTGAGGAAAAAAAAAAAAAAATCCCAAGATGGAATCTGCAGTCTTTTTATATCCTAATCTTGGAGGCACACCCCATCCTGCCTCTATTCTATTCTTTAGAAGCCAGCCGGGAAACTCAGTACACACCCAAGGGGAGGGGATTATACAAGGGCGTGCATACCAGGAGGCAAGGATCACTGCGGGCCATCATTGATGATGTCTGTCACACGACATTAGGATGATTCTCATTAGGCAATTATTTTTAGAACTTTATGAAAAATAAATTGATCGTAAGAGCTATTTGAGTTTAGCTCTCTCACGAATCCTGTGACCTCAAGTAATGAGGATTAGTGTAACGTTATTACTGTTCCACTACTGCTAGAGGTGGCTCCAGAAAGTCTGTTTCATGCTCTGCTTTATCCTCCTCCCCCTCCGTCACCTTCCCCAAGCAGAGAAGATCAGACTGGATCAATGAGTCACCATCCAATATAGAACATTCTTACTCGGTAGCTCTCAATTCACATGCTAATCTGATCTAATCAGTTATGGCCAATAAAATAAAGTTAATTCAGTCTAAGCAGATGGCTTTGCAAAGCATAAAAAAAATGGTGTGAAGTTGCTTTCTCAGAAAAGAGAGATTAAAACTAGTAGGCATTTAAGACTTCATTACCATTCCCAGAAAGGGGCCGTGCATATATGGCAATATGTAGAAGGCCAGTGCACTCAATGAATATGCTTCCTGACAGCCATTGCAAAGGCACATGCTAAACATATGTTCTGGAAGATGTTTATTGCCTTGTTTCTGTTAATATGTCTTTTGGTAAAGAAGTGGCTCTTGGGAACATATTTACCCAATTAATTCTCAAGATGACAGGTTACTGCCTGACACAGTCAAATTTCTTTAGATAATGGAAGAAAGGGGAAAACATTGCAAGTGAGACTCAATTTATAGAAATTTATTCTAGAAGCAAATACTCTCAGAAGGGATTGAGTACAAAAAATAAACTTCAATTTGCATTTAAAATTCATGTACATTGTTTCAAAATAGTCATGACTTAATTTATCTTTTTCCTTAGTTTCCTAATAAAAGCGTAATAATATCCTTATGCACTCTACAGTGAAGGCACACTCTGTCTTCAATTATAGGGATACAAGCAAAGAGGCAAAAGAGTCCACATGGGGGATTGAGAGGGAGGAAAGAGGGTGAGGCAACAAAGTGTCTCCTAAATGAGAGAAGACAATAGCAACAGAAAACCCCAAGCCAAAAGGAATTGTTGAAAGACTAGAAGGCATCATTAATATATTTATAAGAGGGGAAATTGTTGCTTCATGAATATTCTAATAACTCAATCTGTTCTTCAGAGCTTGAGGACATCTGGTAAGTCATTGATCTGAAAGCTACTTGGGGTCTTTTGGGATGTCCCCAGATTGTTTTGCTTTTTAAACTCAACAAGCATTCATTGCAGTACACGATGACAAACCTAACACTAGGAAGAATATAATAGGTTCACATAGAAGCACAAATGAGGCCAGGGTGCAGTAATGGACAAAGTAGGGGGACATCCTACCTGGTGGTCAGAGTTGCTCTTCTCACAGTTGTCACCCTGGCACCTTGGCTCCCTGACCCAATGTCTGGAGTGACCAACACCCTGATTAGTCTTTATCCATATTTCCTAAGCAGACTTTGCTTTTCTAAGTAATTTATCACATGAGATCTTACATTTAAAAAATAAAAGATTAAAAAAGAGAAAAAAGCAATGGAAGTTATTTTTGACAAAGCCAACTTCTGAGTAGTAAAGATTAAAATTCCACTGAAAACTCCAGGAAGGACAAGTTGATGGCAGTGATTTTTCTCTGGCACAAGTGACTCCCACGAGGCACCTGCTCTGTCAGTGAGGACTCAATACTGGGATCAATGGCCCGTCTGTTGTAGTAACTGCCTCTAGTGGACATAACACCACCTCGTGCCAGGAAACATTACTCTCTTTGCCCTTCTCCCTTTTAAAAATAGTAGTTATGAACACTTTCAACAAATTATGAAGTGTCTTGGGCCAGAGCTATTATTTATGTCCATTGCCACTTGACAGCACTCTTGTGGTGTCCTCATTAATCAATTATACTTAAATTTTAAAATATTCCACAGTTTTCTTTTAATTTAACACCTAGATAGGTGGTAGAGTTAGGATATAGAATGGTGCAGGAGAAAGCTTCATGGGGTTCTCAGCTCAGAAGGCTGAGCTTTAAGTTTGAACCTGAACAGGCATGGCTCCTCGCAGAACACATGAAGGACCTGGTAGCTGTAGCTCATCTCTAATTCATAGTATGTCCAGGGTGCTGGGTTTATTTCAAGCATGATCTGTACTGTGAGTTCCCTGAAGGAAGAGAAATATACCAGTCTATCTTTGCACTGTCAGAATTGAAAGAAATGACTATTAAGCCTTGATGTTGTGTCAGGCACTGAGGTATTTTATATTTCTAGTATCATGTAATTACCATTCTGAGAGATGAGTATAACCCTTATTTGATAAATGAACCAATCAGAATCTCTCACAGTTTGCCTTGTATAATCTTGCACAGAGGACATGAGAAATTAATTTGCTAATTTAATATTCATTATAATTCATTAATAACTTTGTGTTAAGTAAATTTGTTGAAGGTTTAAACATACAAACTATGATCTAAGGAGGCTAAGGGCCGTCTCTAAAGATTAAATGAACCCTAGAATGATAATCTTAGGCCCAGGACTATCCCCAGATGTTGCTTACAATTTTTCCTTTTGTTCGATAACGACCTGTCAAAGTACTTATTATTAACAAACTTAATGACGGCAAGTAAACCATTAGTATGCAAAGTTCCCTCTGATGGTAGGGTTTTGACTTTGAGCACAGCCGAGGTACAGAGAGTTGGGAAACCATGATGGTGTGCTCTGTCTGATATGATGGAACTTCCAAGTCACCTGCTCTCATCGACTCCACTTATGCCCACCTAAGTCTGAGAGAAATAAAAATGGGGTGCAATGATAAGGAAAAGTCATTGACCAAATTAATAACTTGTGGTATTTGATTCTCTTTATTCTTTTTTTAAAAAAATTATTAAAGTACAGTTGGTTCACAATGTTGTGCCAATTTCTGCTGTACAGCAAAGTGACCTAGTCATACATATATATGCATTCTTTTTCCTATATTATCTTCCATCATGGTCTCTCCCAAGATATTGGATATAGTTCCCTGTGCTACACAGTAGAACCTCATTGCTAATTCATTCTAAATACAGTAGTTTGCATCTACTAGCCCTCAACTCCTAGTCCATCCCACTCCCTCCCCCTAGAAGTAGTACATAATACAACAAAATATTGTTCAGCCATAATAAAGAATACATCCATGCCATTTGCAGCGACATGGATGCAGCTAGAGAGTCTCATACTAAGTGAATTAAATCAGAAGGAGAAAGACAAATACTGTATGATATCATTTATACGTGGAATCTAAAATATGGCACAGATGCACCTATCTATAAAACAGAAACATACCCTTTATTTTTATTCTAGCCATTTTACATCTGTCTCAAGAACTTTCATTTTGATTCCTATTCTCTGGTCTAATGTTTTTTCTTTTTCTCATTCTTTTCTGAACAAAGTCCTCCAGCTGGTTGAGTCAGTGTGTCTCCACTTCAGAGAGGTGAACAGGTCTGTGTGTGTCTCTGATGATTCACTATTGGCTGAGTAGATCACTGGGCAGTGAAGAAGTTCTGGCAGTCTGAAATGAATAGTGTAAACTCCAGCGGTGCCAGGAAGAGTTAGAGCCAACCTTCATTTTGTTGGGCCCAGAAAACAGCCAGTCCTCATTTCACCTGGGACTCTCCCAGTTGAAGACCTCCCTCCCTGAACAGCTGCCTTTTCTACAGGGGACAGAAGAAACAGAGCTGTCCTGGTACTCAACGAAATAGAATTGAGTGTACTGAACTCTGGGGAGATTTCCCAAAGTATCAGGTTTTTGTTTGATTGAATTTAAATATATCCATCAATAGTTTGCTGAGCACCTCCTGTGCCTCTTCCTTAACTGTGTGACCTTAAGTAAGCCCATTAAACCACTGTGCCTCTGAGCAGGTTCTGTACCTACTCTTATCATCTATCCAGAGAAAGGGTATGGATGATTGTAATTGTACTAAAAGGTCTCAGAGTTCCCTGAGTGTCCCTGTAAATTATGACAGTAAGCCCACACTAATCTCCAAGTGACAGGATGCATGACTTTGGTTCAGGTCGGTTACTTCACCATTATTGTGACAAGAATATATTAAACTCATGCCAAGTAGGGCACATTTTTTTTTATTAGCAAGACATTTAAGATCTTTCTTCATATTCCTCTTATCTACAGTTCTATTTTCATATCTCATCATCTTCCGAACATGTCAGACTTCTCATATTTATGCCTTTGAAGAAGTTGTTCCTTTTGTGCTGGAATACTCCTTTGCTCCTCCGTCTGCTACACCTCTTCTTATGACTCAGCTTAGTGGTTTCCTCCACTCCTATCTCCATCCCCAGTCCTTCCCCAGAGCTTTTGTATCCCTATGTAGGTACCTCTATTTATTATGTTGTCATCATAAATTTAGGGGGTTGGGAGCAACCCCTACTGCGAAAGCTCAGGAGAAAGGCAAAGAGAGTGAGAACTTGGCAACTCTAGGATTAGAAGACTTAACTGGGTTGCATAGTGGACCCCCATGAGGGCAGGCAGAAGGGTGCTTTGGTGGACACCAGTGGGTATGTATCAGCAACAGGCAGCCCGGTCAGTGAGGAACACTGCAGCTGAGGACACTGAGTCTTTAAGGGTGCTATACAGGGAAGGCATTTGGAGTCCACATGCTGATAGGTCATGCAAGTCAAAGTAGGGATGTGGTTAGTGAGCAACTCAGCAGGCGGGAGGAGTTCAAGTCCTCCGCTAGGAAAGCTAGACAGAGGACTTAATATCACAGGGGTAAGAAGCCCAGGACTCACTCTGCTCTAATGGACACTGAATCTGACAACATGATCAATTCCATACTTCTCCAAGTGAGGGGTGCTGAGGCCACCAACAGGACTCTTGTCCAGTTGGCATGGAAACTAGAGAGTGCGACAGCAAAAAGAGCATCAGAACCTATAGCTAAGAAGAGTGGTGAGGCAGGAAAGGACTGTCATTTTGGAAAATCGGAAAGGCACTAGTTTTCTAATACTAGACCATACACTCTTGAGAATAGAGCTCACATCTTATTCTTTTGTATTTCTCCTGCCTTAATACTGTGCCTGACATTTAATAGGTTTTCAGAAGATATTTATTAAAGCAATGAATTAACGGATAAATGAATAGACTCCAGCTGCTATAACATGCACACCCATTCACACAATCTGCTGTCAGTTGTATGAGAATACTAAGCCAATAGATGAGTGATACAATCCGTAACTGTTTGCATGTGGGTGCCCTTCCCATGTTCTCATCCCACCATTTTCCCAAACTAAAAAGTATAAGGAGTCGAATTTATTTCAAAAATGGTGTTGGTGTTAATTTATTCTTCATTATAAATATATTATACATAAATATGGGTATATAAAAATACACATATGATTTTTAAAATAATTACAAAATTAGCATCCACCACTCACGTTGAGATGTTGAGCACTAGTGCCATAGAAGGGTTCTGTGTTCACTCTTCTGTCTCTGCTTTCATCCACCCATTCCCTGATATTGGAAATGTTTGTGTTAACAATTTACTTTTTATAGTTTTATCATCTAGGCATGCATTCCTAAAATATATATTTAGTTTGCCTGGTTTTGAACTTTATTTAAATAGACTCATCCTCCATGCAGTTGTGTCTTGCTTCTCCTTCTAAATATTATATATATAAAATTTTGTTTACTTTGAGATTTTCTTATATTTCTGTTGCTCTGATGACTAGAGAATATGCCTGCCTTCTCCAGTGGGTGGAACCATCAGAATGAGCTATAATGTGCACCCATGTCCCTCTTTCAGAAAAGCCAAATTGACAGATGTGGGGAGTAGTTATTATCCAAAAGGATTTATCAGAACAGCCATTTAAACTATGATTGAATTAAAAAATTAAAACTTCGGTAGTGTTTTGGAAATTTCTATCAACGAGTTGTACCTGAATTGATTTCACATGGGGAACAAAAGGGAGTGCATTTGAGGAATGGAGAGAGGAGAGAGTGTGTGTAATTATGATGAGGATTGGGGAGGATGTCTGGAAGCTTCCTGTCCAGATAGTAGAGGGTGATGAGAAATCTCACTGCCCAGTTCTGGGAAGGTGTGTATGTTACTCTTCCTCAGAGAAGGAAATACTTTTTTTTTTTTTTTTTGCAATAAGATTGGCTGTGTGGTAGCCCATTTTTCCTCTTATGTCTGAGGAGCTCCCTTTATTTCTTCCTGTTTCTTTAATGATTCAGGCCTGTACATCCAGCTCTAAGTGATAAGGTACCAAGAGAAGGGTTGACACTTCTCTGAGGGATTCAGCTACAAGGAAGATGTATTTTCCTGTTAGTTACTCAACTAAGTTTAGCTGTATGGATTTGATATAAGATTATGTTTATTATGTGTCCACTGGTTTGGCATCAAGCCCAAATTATTATCAAGTAACCAGTTGTTTGGATTACTATTACTTAGATTAGGTCAACAGCTTGTTACTCATGGATTGCTTTCAAAAAAAAAAAGCTGATGGTCTGAAAGAATGCAAGTGCTAGATAAGAATCTGAGAGTTTGTTAGGACTACAAATATCTTTAAGTCTAATCCTTGAAACTGAGAGACGTTTAGTCAATTTCCCAAATGACAGGGACTAAATGCAGACTTCTTGCTTCCTGGTCCAAAGTTCTTTCCCCTACCTCCAGGTTTTTATTTAATTTGGTTGGTGTGTGTAAACTACCTTTTATTCTGATGTTATTGTTCTAAACAGAATCTAGACATAGATTTGTTATTTTAAATATCCATTTTAATAATGTAATTTATCCTTCCTTATACTTAAACGTAAGATACTCTTGGAAGCTGAATCGTCATTTTAGTTTTTTTTATTTCCTCAATACATTATTAATTTTTTTCTACTGTACAGCATGGTGATATGGTTGCAGAGGGGGAGGGAGTGGATCATGTCATTTTATTTTAACTTTGGAAAAAACAGTATTTTTTTGAGTTTTTTTATTATTATTACTCAAATGAATTTATCACATCCGTAGTTATATAATGATCACTTTAAAATTTAATCTGTCTTGGGGAGAACTGCTGAGAGATATTCCAGAGAAGGTGGGAGGGAATAAAATCTAGGGCACCACAGGAGGACTGGTTTTAGGTCAGAGCCTGCCCAATTCCAGGAAATTGGGGAAAACAGAGGAAACAGAGCATAGGGTCCAGCAAGATAGGTGGGTTAGATGGCAGGAGCTGGTCTGAATGTTCTTCTCAGTTTATGTCCTTGTAAAGGGGGCAGTAAGGTGATCAACCGAGAGTGACAATTTGAGGAGGAAGGCATGGGAGGTTTGAGGAGAAAAAATAAGCTGTGAAATAATTGCTAGGTGAACAGGAGAGTGAATGGACCAGGGAAATGTAGTAGGATCTAGATAGCATAAGGGCCCAGGTAAAGTTAAAGGCCATGCATTTAAATTGAGTCCAGAAGCACATTTACCTATTTTTCTCTGGTGACCGTAAGTTACATGGATGCAAACAGCTTCTGCATGAAGGTTGATTTCACTAGGTTTGGGGTTTTGCCAAGGGAGTACAATGAAATAAGAGAAAGTCAAGGCAAAGGAGTTGAGAAGAATACACAAGGGACCAGTCTTAACAGTGAAAAATGATGATGTCTGTGTCTCAGAAATCTTTGTTTTCTATGGAAACATTTGCCAAATTCAGAACCATCTTCAGACTGGGACATAGCAGGCTTCTGCTGCATATTTGCTGAATGTATGACTTTCAATTAATGAAATCACTGTTAACCATATGTTTGTATTCCCATACTAAGTGCTGCGGGGGCAGCATAAAGAGATATGCCATAATTTCCACTCCAGGGGGACCTATAATCTAATTTAAATATAGAGCATGATGTAAAAAATATAATAAAACAGAGAACAAAAGCCTTTTATGAGTGTTTGTATGTTTTATAATGTCACCGCTTAATGCTGGATATTTTCTCTGAATCAGTGCTAGCGCTTGGATGTATATAAGCACAGACTGATCTCTGGTTGACAAATGTAAGCAACATAGAAGTCAATATGATGAGCCTGTGTAGGCTGGTTTTTAAAGTTTCTTTTAAAAATACACTCTTGTATTTGCCTTTTCATTTGCTGTATCATCTGGAATGGAAACTATCTCTCAGTATTGAATGAAGATTCTTAGTCTCCTATCTTTAAAGAACTTGCTTACAGATAAAATTCAATTTTTCTATCTGGTTCTGTTCATCCCAAGATGTATTACATTTGAGAGGTCTTTAATATTAAGAGTTGCATGTGGAATCCTACGCTGCAGTTGCAATTTATGCTACCTATAAAACTTAAGACCTTCACTAGCAGTGGAAAAGCAATCAAGAAATGGTGTAAACAGACCAACCTGACCCCCATCTGTTGTGGTTTGTAGTATATTCCCAGAGAGAGACATTTACTCCCATAACTCCCTCTGATGTTAACAGAAGATTATACACAGTATCAGAGCCTCCTCTTCAGTAGGTGAACATAGATGGACACCCAAGTGGGATGAATTCAGTCTTTAGCAGGACCTTGGTCCATTAGAAAGTGGTTCCTCACACCAGCTGATAATGTTTGAAATTCCATAAATAGAGCAATATTTTCAGGGTTTCAGCCAAATAAGAATTTGTCCCTTGTTGAAAGAAAATGCAGTCTTATTTGTCATTTAATGATAGATCAAAGTGCTAAATAATGGGATGTTCATGTGGGATTTTACAGGCATGATGAAGAATTTCAGGATATATATCTCTATCTATGTATCTATCTATCTCTCTCTCTCTCTGTCTATCTGTCTACTCTTTGTAAGTCCAGACATACAAGTAGGCAGATGGGCAACAGGTACCAAATGAGACTGTCACAACCTCATATATCAAGATGGAATTTAGAATTTCAGACCCTTAAAGAGGTCTGGGTATGAATTAGGCTGAGGTCCAATTCTGAGTGAGCTTAATGTACTCAGCAAGTAATAAGGAAATGAACCTAAGAGCAATGACAGGTACAAATTCAATGATTGGGAATAGCAGAGACTGGTCTTATGATGAAGACTTTCCTATATTCATTTTCATCCATGTATTCTTTAATTAAGCAAATGTTTATTGAGCATCTACTCCATGCCAGGCATTGGTAAGGACACTGGGGTAGGAAGACAAATGCAGTAATTATGATGCATTATGATAGGTATTATGACAGAGTGTGTCAGTTATATTCTAGAAGTACTTGGCTGGATTGTGAGGAGAAAGAGAAAGAATGCTTCATGGGAGATGTATGATGGAAAATTCCTAAAATATTATTGAAGGTCGAACATGTTGCCAACCAGTATAGTAAGCACCCAAGAGACACAAAGTTAAATGGAAGTCGGCCCTGCCTTCAAAAGCTTACAGTATGAGGTGACCATTACTTAATTAGCACTAGTGAGAGTTACCTGCATTAGACATGAAGGTTAGAGAAAGCTTCCGTAAGTGGTGAACTCTGATTGATAAGTGTTATTTAGATAAAGGTTATAAACACATTTATTAATATATTTATGTATATCTTTTCCAAACTAAACATATTTTCATGTATTTATGGAAAATAAATGTTTGTTTTTATAAATAAATATATTTTGGGTAGAATAAGCTTGTCAAAAGTACATGGATGTGAAATGGCAAGCAAGGAGTGTAAAGCTGGACCGAAAAACTGTGTTGGGGAAAAGCTGTTGATGCCAGAGAATTAGGTAAGGAGTAGGAAGTGAAGAACCTTGTGTGCTAAGCTTTGGGGAACCACTGAAGATTATTTATATAGATTATGTGACAAGACTAGCATTTTGATAAAATACATAGAATGTGTTGGAGGCAGACATTGTAAAGGTTATTTTTGTAGTTCTCAGAAGAAATGAAAAAATGCTTAAACTAAAAGAAGGCGGGGACAGCAAAAGTTGAGAGAACATGGTGCTTGTATGAGGGCCAGTCGTGGGTACTGTCTTGACAGTTATCAGCAAATTGGTGACAGTTGGTGCCATAAATTTTGGTGAATTAATACAGGGAGAGACTACAGAATGTAAACACTAGGCAGTTAAGTGAAGAGACGTTGGAAAAGAAACCTTTGGTGACACTGGGGAAAAAGAAAAAGAGATGAAGGAGTCCAGGCGATTACGTTTTCACAGAAATTTAGGAGGAGACAATTTCTTAAAGGAGTACAAGGTTGATAAGCAAAATATATGTCCATATAATGGAATAGTATTTAGCCCAAATTAAGTATTGGTATATGCCACAACATGGATGAAACTTGAAACACAGTATTACATGAAGGAAGCCGGTCACAAAAGCTCGCATCTTATATGATTCCATCTATGTGAAAGGTCCAGAATAGGCAAACCTACAGAGACAGAGATTAGTAGTTGCTTAGAGCTGGGGAAGATGGGGGAGGGATAGGAGATAATAGTTAAGCAATACAGGGTTTCTACTGTGGTAATGAAAGTATTCTAAAATTGCACACATCTTGTGAATATACTAAACATATTGAATTGTCCCTTCAGCTGAATGAATTGTATATTATATGGATTCTATCTCAATAAAGATGTTTAAAAGAAAGAGTATCGAGTAAAATCATCAAGTGAAATATAGAAGTCTAATGAAATCAGGATGGAAAAACTCAACTGAATTTGAACTGGATCTGGTGTTGCCATGCACAGCTCTGATTTGACCCCTGCTGGGGAACTTCCATATGCTGCAGGTGCAGCCATGAAAAGAAAAAAAACATGTAGATGACAATGGTTGAAGAGTAGAAAGGAGGTAAAGTGATGAACTCTTTGAAGAACCTTGGCAGAGAAGGGAAAAAGAGAGCTAAATGCTAAGAGTAAAGACAGTACTTCTCTAGAAATGCAGGAGAGCCAGGATAAGGAGTGAAGAGGAGTGGCTGACCAAGGAAATTATGAATAGGTAGAAAGTGATAGGATCCATTGCACAGGTAGAAGAGAGGAGGGGGAACACAAGAGCAAGGGGAAAGGATAGATAATGATGGAGATGTTTGTAGCTGGGAAGGAATAAATTCAGTCAAGTATTGCCATGTAGCTTCTGTCTTCTCACTATGTTGGGAAGCCCATCTTTTAAGGTTGAGTGGGATTTAGTTTGGAAGATGGTTTAAGGTGGAAGTGAGGATTTTCAACAGTATAGGAAATGGAGGAAGGAACTTACTAGAGACATGTTTGGATTCTAGGCAGCAATGACCATTCAACTGAGGTTGTAGACCAGAATTAGTAGTGACACCAATGTCTTGTTTTGTATATTTTATTTTAATCAGCTCTCAGTAACCTGGACAGAAGAACAAATTCTGGGATTGATGCCACTTTGAAATTTTGCAGGCTATGGCATATAAAGAGAAGCAGAGGATCAAATTTCAAGATGAATGACTAACATGATAGGTGGGGCGGGGAGAAAGAAATTGAAGTCGGTCAGTGCTGACAATGGTCTAGTGGTTGGGGAGAAGGTTCAAGACTTATTTTAGCAGTGGAGCTATTTTGCTTAATGAAATCAATTTAATAAACAGCGCCCCCCAAAGAAGAAATAGAGCTTCCTTGTTAGTGAGCTGGAGGCACACCTGTCAGCATACTCTCTTTCCTCATCAATCCTTGAGTAGAGTGGGGTTCTAGAGCTCTTAGAATAGTTTGAAGACCATTGGTCTTCAGTGGAGGACTCAACGAAGTGGCTTAGAGAAAACAAGATACAGGAGAGTCATAATATTAACAATAACAACAATAACCACTAACAAGATGAAGATGAAGGAGAAGAGGGAGGAGGAAGAGAAGAAGGAAAAGGAAGAACAGAAAAAGAAGAGGAAGAAGAACAAAACACTTACTGACCATTTATTTTTCACCAGGTGCTGGTCTAAGTGCTTTATAGCTAATCTTCACAATAACTAAATAGTGAAGAAAACCTATTATATCTCTTTTTACAGATGATGACATTGCACTGTAGGGAGTTAGATCACTTGCTGAGGGGTGCTTGTTTAGTATGGGGAGCAGCCGCTGGAGCACTTCATGACGGTGACTTAATGTTTGTCTCTGAGATGAGTGATTTGCTGGTAAACTCTCCTGCCTTGGCCCCTAGATTAGACTCAGTCTGGGAATCCAGTGACCCCCGCTCTGGAGAGGTTGAGGGATGCAGAGGTTTGGAATCAAATTAGATCTAAGATCAGCAGGTCTTAGTAAGTGATTTGGGGGTGAAGGGAGATGAGGGGTCAAGAATTATTCCAATATTTTAAGTCTTGAAGAAATGTTGCATTTTGTAAAAATTTGTAAACCTGATGAGTTTGGTTTGGGGGGCAGGAAATATTATTATGAAACACTTAATGTATCCCAAGAGCCATTATACGTAATATATATTGATATTTGATATTATTCACATTTGACAGATAAAAAAGTAGAAGCTTTCAGAGATTAATTTGCCCAAAGTGGCACAGTCAATAGATGATGGTATCAGGATTTGAACCCAGGTGATTTTACTTTTAAATATATTGATTTGGGGATAGATAATGAGGCAATATCCAGTGGGTAGCTGAGGCTAGATATTTGTACTCTAGAAAGAGATACATTTGGGAGACAGAACTTTCATATAGATCCTCTTAGAACTGATAGATACAGTTAGAATAATTTCCAAAGAGTAGCACATACATAAATAGCAGAGCAAAGAACCAAGAACTAAACTTTGGAGGAATGCTCATGTGTCAGAAAAGAGAAGGCAGAAAAGGAGCTCTCTGAGCAGACAGAAAATGATTTAAGAAGTAGAACAATCAACTCCTGAAGCAAAATCTTTCATTTTTTTTTTAAACCAACTTCCAGTTAGAAAAACATTTTGCAAGGCAACCCAGTCTGCGCATGGGTGTATATTTATGTATATGTGTAAACCCAAAGTTTCCAAACACAGTGTTTACTGTTAACAGTGCTGATATTTTCCTTTCTCTTCTTTTTTTTTTTTTAAATACTGGTTGGTTAGCAACCCACTAAATTTGTTTCATAACTTAATAATAGTCCACAACCCATTGTTTGAAAACATTGCCCTATAGCTACCCTCAAACATTCAGGGTGCCACGATGACATGCTGATGCTGTGAGTTCTCAAGTTTGGCTAGTCGTCTTGGAATAAGAGCAACTATTAATGACCCTCAATGACCACCTTCTATAATTTATCATGGGGAAATGTGACAATAGCCCCATCTCCAAGGCCCTCTCTCTTTCTGTTTCCCTGTCCCAGTGTGTGTTTTCCCCTCCTTTAATTTCCTGTTTTCCATTCAACTTTCCTTGGTCCCTTTGGTTTGGAAATTAATTCTTCCTGGGTTTGTTCTTCTTTTTATTGTTTTTTTTTTTTCTAAATGAATTAAAATAATTTTAAGGCTGACCTTTCCATGTCATTTCCAATCTTCCCTTGTGGCTGTTTTACGCTTAAGTATATACTGCACCACAGTAGGAGAATGAACATTTTATTGTGTGGTGCATAGTTTTCATTATATAATAATTTAATTATATGACAAATGAGGTTGCAAAACTGATGTTACTCACAGCACCTCATACAGTGCTGCCAAATGCCCTGAGTTAACCTGACATTACCAGGAATGAATCTTGGAGACCTAGAATTTGCAGATCCAGGAATGCCAAGTAAAGTTTGTCATCAATTCTGAAACCAGGGAATCAGAGTAAATAACATTAAACAGCTTTGCCTCAATGCTCTTTCCTTCCTCTATGTACCCATATACAATGGTTTCTTATTGATGCACCCTGCTGCTGAGAATATGAAAGGGATGCTGACAACAAACACAATTGTAAGGGACAGTCATATAAATTAATGGAGAATTTCTATTGGAGCTACTTCATTTTTCAGAGATAATTATAGAATTTTTAATAAGTATGGATTTTGCCTATTTCTTTGTTTCCATATTTTGATCAGGGAGACAAGCTGGAGGACAATAAGTGGCTTGAACTAATAATGCCCAGCAACTAATTTAGACAGCCCAGACTAGAAGATAGCTCTTAGTTAAAATAGCTAGCAAATCTCTCTGAACAAAGGCTTTCTCAGAAAGGTTGGCTCTACCTGTCACTTAAAAGATAACCAGTTAGGTGAAAGGTCAGAGGGGGGAGTTTTGTGCAAACAAATGTGATTTTGTTAGCATAGATTGCAGATGGGAAAGTTGGTAGAATTGGTGGGCTGAGTTCATCTTCTAAATTGAACTTAAATATTTGGGATTGCTAACTCAATTTTTTTTTCATCCTTAAAATTTTGTAAACTATAGCTTCACACATTCTGTTGTATATCTTATCAGCTTTTTAAACATTCTCATGCCTGGACTCTAATCAAATATGTTTTTAACAAATCTTAGAGGTGATTGTAATGCATAGAAAAGTTTGAAGATTCTCACTGGGAACACATAAAGACCTAGGTTCATTCAGTTATAAGAAAAACAATTGCTGGGTATATTCAGTGAGAACCTCGGTTCTTCATGGGAGACAAAAAGAAGTAAGACACAGTTGATGAACTCACAATGTGGTTCATGGGGATAAATACAAATATTAACATGAAGCAAGGTAAAATATAGTTGCAGGTTAAAATGAGGTATGGGGGGTTTCATTGTAGATATGGTACAACAAGAGTGAGGAGGTAGGAATTAGGCCATACTCCTAAAGGAGTTAACAATTCAGCTGGACATTGATGGATTGATAAGATGTGGTAGGTGGAGGTTTGGAATTTCAGGTGATGGAGATAGTATTCAGGGAAGAGGTCAATGTCATTCAATTGGATCAGGGAACTTACAGAAAGATAGGGAAAGAAAAGGCCAAAAAGCAAGAGCATAAAAGATATTCAACACAAAAGTAAGGATTTTGAAACTGGTTATTAGACAATGAAGAGTCACAGTTGGGTTTTGAGCAGAGTCTGGTATGATGTGAGTAGCAGGGGGTAGGATGACTTAGTAGAAGGACAACCTGGATCTAAACAGATGGGTTGCAAGACTCACTACGTTGGTTCAGGCCAAAACTGCCCCCCTGCTTGCTCACAGTCTCTCCTCTGTAACAATGTACATAACAACATTTTTCACATGCTCTTTCCCTACTTTTTGAATCACTGAATCAATAACATTCCTCCAGGTCTGAGTACTTGTGACCAAGATGGAACTCAACCATTGGAAAGTGGTACTATAATTTGTTTATATGTCACATGGATTACAATAAAAATAGAGGACTTGAGAGTTCCCGTTGTGGCGCAGTGGTTAACGAACCCAACTAGGAACCATGAGGTTGCGTGTTCGAACCCTGGCCTTGCTCAGTGGGTTAAGGATCCGGCGTTGCCGTGAGCTGTGGTGTAGGTTGCAGACGAGGCTCAGATCCAGCGTTGCTATGGCTCTGGCGTAGGCTGGTGGCTACAGCTCCGATTCAACCCCTAGCCTGGGAACCTCCATATGCCGTGGAGCAGCCCAAGAAAATGGCAAAAAAACAACAACAACAAAAAAAAAAAAAAAAAGAAAAAAGAAAAGAGAAAAATAGAGGACTCTTGAGATTTTAACAGGAACTTTATTGAATGAGAAAATCTGAATACACGATCCAAATCCTAGTGATAGCATTAAACTCTTTTGAAAGAATTTGATGACTTTCTCTTGATACTTTGAAGGTGAGAGAATATGAAATCTAATCCCAACTGTCTACTTTTAGTTGCTTTTCTTCTACAAAGGTGGACAAGAGTGGTCTGGATGTACAGCATTGGCTCTTGAATTAGTGGTTGGTGGCCTTGCCCTATTATAAACGTCTTTATTTTCTCTTCTCTCTGCCTACTCTTTTGCTTCTTGTCTTATTTTATATTCTGATCCCAGCTTTTTTCCTTCTCATTTTTTCTTTCTTTTCTCCTGACTTCCAGTCTCTTCTTTCCGTCCGCCCCAAAGGGTCACCATGACCCTTTTCCTTGGGAAAAGAGGGGTGGGGTATTTGCTAACCATTGTCTAGGGTAGAGACCTTTTCTTTTTAGTTAGATTATCTGTGTCATCTCAAGAGCCTTGCACAGTGCTAGAAAATGTTAAGTTACCAAAAGATGATTTTTGAAAGAAAAGAGACAACATACAACCTCAGACATGTTTATGTCTTTAATAATGAAGGTTGACCCTACTTGGGCTTTCCAGGAGAGCTTGATTTCAACTATTCCATTCTATTGTTTTATAGTGTATCCTTATACTATAAAAACCACATCTTAATTTTTGGTTTGAAAATATGTTCACCCTACCCATGAAAAGTAAACACTAATCTGTACCCCAAACATAATACATACTGAAAAGAGAACATTCTTTGGGTATTTTACATGCTCCTCTTGGAAGAGGCCAAAATGAAAAAAAATAAATAAATAAAAGAAGCAAAGAAAAAAAATTGAGTGGCAGGAAGGAGGAGGTGGTGGGTAGAAATTTGGCGGCTTTTGTTTAGCTCTGGTAGAAAGCTCTCTGGAACAATTTAGCCAGCGTTTTCATTGGCAGGCCTCAGTAGAGCCATTAGAGCTATTAAACGAATGTATTGTTTTGAGTTTTCTTTGGCCCAAACTCCCCTATTATTTAGGGAAACGGAATTGCACATTTGCAGGGAAGAGAGAAGACTAAATGCCAGCTAATACGAACCTTCCTCGTGGTGCGCTGTGGATGAACAGGCTGTAGAACTGGGGATTGCTGAGAATTCCTAGCCCCTACAGATTCCCATGTGCCAAGTGCAATACTGAATCTGAACAGGATTCTTGGATTTTTTTTTCACTTTCTGGTTAAAAAGTAATCAGAGCTTTGTGAAAGTTCCTCTAATAAATTATACAGCGGCCTTTTTATATCTGGCAAAGAACCCTTTTTAGAATGTCTGTTCAGGGGCAGAGGGCCCTGATCTGGAACACCCAATCTCTCTGGCCTAAAAATAAACTTGGGTTTTAAGAAATTGCATGTCTGTGGGCACACCAGTGCATGTGCACGTGTGTGCTGTATGTAAGAGAAACAAATGGAGAAAGTTGAATGTAGAAAATGCTTTGTTAAAAGATCCTGGAGTTGAAAATGCTAACTTTTTCCTTTTTAGATAAAGGATGAGGCTCAGCAGATGACCTATCCATCCTTCTCTTCAGCTTGTCAAGAGTGACTTTGGGATGTATGCCAGCTGGAAAAAACTAGGATGAACTTGGTGCTTCCTCTCTTTTATCTCTATTTTCTCTGTTAGTTGTTGGTTGACCCCTTTCTTGGGTTCCAAATACTGGAGTACAGTTAGAACAATTGACTGGGTCACCTTGCTGTGCAGCAGAAAATTGACAGAACGTTGTAAATCAACTATAATGGAAAAAATAAAAATCATTATTAAAAAAAAAAGACAATTAAGACTAAGTAGCCCAAACTCTGCCTAGGGAAGGTCTTAGATAGGGAAGTGTTGCCCTGTCCTATTTTCTTTTGGAGGGCTTGAAGCATGAGCCTAGGCGTGCTGGCCTTTTAATTGTGAAGCTGCTTTTATTTTAGCATATAAAAAGATGGTATAGTGTAGAGTGAATAGTTAACCAAGGCCTAATTTGCCCGTTTTATTCTTGGAAAATTGAGTTTCTCCTCTAGAATAATACATTCTCCTTGTCAATCTTCCAACAGTAAAGAAATAGTTATAAGTCTGCTTTGTTCTCTTCTCCCTGTCTGCTTCTTTCCATCTTTTCACAACTTTTGAAAACTAGCCTGATTTTGAGTTTAGATCATTTTGTGAAAGTATGTTTCATTGGTTTTTAAATAGGCGTTCTTAGAAAAGCAATAAAAAGTGTGCCATTTTCAAATATGTGTGAGGACTGCTGAGTTAAATAACAGCTGCTTTTCTGCATCCTCTGTGTCTTTCCATGTGCTTTACATACATTATTTCATTTAACCTGCATAGCAGTTTTAGTAGGCAGGCTCATTTTTATCCTCAGGCTATTATTATCCTCACTTTGAAAGTTATTCTTATGTTCATTTTTTAAATGATCACAATCATTTTTTAGATCATGAAAGTGAGATTTAGTGAGATTATATAATGTTTTGAATCATTATACAAGAAAATGGCAAAGCTCAAATTAACCCTAGTTTGATTAGTGTTAGGTCATCCTAATCGGAGTTACAGTTTTTATTTACTTATGCCATCTCATAGGAATTTAAACAGATTTTAATTTTATTCTGTACAGGAGGTCTCAGAACATTTAATAATTTGAATCTAGAATAAAGACGGAAGTCCACTCCTCTCCTTTTTTTTTTTTTTTGACTATGGAATTCCTTTTGTGAAAAGTGTTTAAGGAGCAAGGAGCTGTTGTTTCTCAGAGGACAGAATCTAGTTTGAGTCAGCTTGATCATCACATTGGTCTTAAGAGCTTCTTGGCGATGATGATGTTACTGAGACATGCCAGGGTTTGCATGAGCACTGAGATAAGTCAAGGCAGTCTGTTAGTGTGTATAATTTTGCAGCAAATTCAGCTCAAATATCCATATTCCTCCCAGAATTGTCATTTGACTCTAACCAAATTGCAACTTGTTTCTATAACTAGAAGAAAGATTTGGTGCTCCCAGAATTTCCTTTTCATTCCATGCCCCAGTGGAAGATAATTGCTCCACTTTTCTAGGCAGTGCCCAAGGCATGCTTCCTTTTATAGAAATGCCTCTGAATGAGATGAGAAAGTCTTTTGCCCAGAAGAGTAAATGACTGAGAAAACCACGATTGTCAATTTTCTATGGTTTATTACAGTTTAAAGGATAATAATTGCAAGAGATACCTGATTGCCTATTTGGGTGAACAAAATAAATTTGTGTGGGCCAAACAAAATAATAGGGAAACACTAGCAACTTAAGATTCAAAGAGATAGTATGCCCCCCATTCTGTAAATTACTGTGTGTGCATATGCATAAAAACAGAAACAAATACATTAAAATATTAAATAGTAGTTATCTCCAAGGGATTAGAATTTAGATATTATATAGTTTTCTTTTAATTCTTTTTGGGTTTTAAATAATAACACCTATATAGTACTTTAATTATTAAAAAGAAGGGGTTAGGTGGAAGGAATAACACAAGTGAAAGGACAGAGGCCCTAAACAGCATGGGTGGATGTGGATGGGGAGCTGTGCATAATTTGATGTCATTGGAAGTAAAGCCTGAGCCAGATAGTGACAAGAGATGAGATGGTTTTAAGGAAGGTCGCAGGGCGGTGAGGTTGGTGACTTAGATGGATTACTCCAGCAGCTATGTGATAACAATTTGTGGGCGATAAGCAAGAAGATAGAGGACCACCAGTTTGGAAGAGATACTGAGGACCCATGATGGTGACGTTAGAGTGAAGGAGATAGAGTTGAAAATAATCAATAGGTCAACTGGGTAAGCTTTGTGACTGAGTGAATGTTAAGGTTGAGAATAAATATAGAGGAGGAAGTATGACTTTCAGGTTTCTGCCTAGAGAAGGAGCGGAAATTGTTGCTCTGAGATCTTCTCCCATTGGGACATTTTGGAGCCATATATTTGTCTTACTCTTTGCTAATCTTCATAGAACCATGGTTGTGGCAGTCCTTCTTTATGAGAGTGAAGAGATCCAATCACAGAACGTTTAAGAGATTTGGTTCACCTATTGGTTTAAAAATGCATTTCCTTCCTTGTGTGTCACCTTTTCCTATTTTCCTATGTGAGCATACAAGGTGTATTAGACAATACCACCCCCCAACCAAAAGTAACAATAACGTCAAATAGCTACTGTTTATTCTTCTCTTCTTATGAGTAGACTATACTAAATACTTTATTTAGCATGCCATTTTGCCTTCACATCCATCATTAGGTTAATTATTACTTTATGTTATAGGTGAGAAAATTGAGGCTCAGAAAGGTACATAATGTGTCCAGGCTAGTAAGTGGCAGAGACTGACCATAAATTTGTGTCTGTCTGATTCAGACTCATGCTTTAGAACCATACTCTACTATAGAATAACAGTTGGCCAACTTACTCTAACTGGCCAGATCATAAATATTTTTAAGCTTTCAGGCCATATATGTTCTCTTTTGCATTTTCTTCTTTTGCTTTTTTTCTTCTTTTTTTTTAAATTTTTATTTTTATTATTATTTTTTGGTCTTTTTGCCTTTTGAGCAGCTCGCGCAGCATATGGAGATTCCCAGGCGAGGGGTCGAATCGGAGCTTTAGCTGCCGGCCTATGCCAGCGCCACAGCAACACAGGATCCGAGTCGCGTCTACGACCTACACCACAGCTCATGGCAATGCCAGATCCTTAACCCACTGAGTGAGGCCAGGGACTGAACCCACAACCTCATGGTTCCTAGTCGGATTCGTTAACCACTGAGCCACAACGGGAACTCCTCTTTTTTTCTTTTTTTTTTTTAAAAAAAAAAAAAAAAAAAACTCTTTACACATGTAAACAGACCATACAGAAACTAGCCACAGGCTGAATTTGGCCTATAGGCCATAGTTGCAGAGCCCTGTTCTAGAGTACATATGGGCACACAAACACATGTACACACATACATACCTTTTAGAGGACATTGGTGATGAAAGGGTAATATGAAGAGTGCTGGGGCAGAAGGAGAAAAATGGAGAAATCGCTTAGGTCTAGGTTTCCTGGGAAAAGGGAAATCCAGCTGGAATAGAATATCCACGGTAAACACAGGGAGACCACAAGCGTGTGAGTCATTGCTAGACCATAGTCTGAATGCGATCACTCCGCCAACAAATGATCATCAGATGGCTTCAAAGCATTAATGTCAGCAGCGGGAAAGGGAGAGAGATTGAGGAAGGGAAATGTGTTCCTTAGATAGAACACTGGCAAGTGCAGCAGAGTAGCTGCAAGTATATGCCTTTCTGGGTCCCCCCCCCCGCCCCCCTCAGAGGAGAAGAGAGAGTGAGGGACAAGCTAGGAGGTGGGAGTGGAAAAGGGAAGGTGAGGAGGTGGCCTCCACGTATGTGTACAGACTTCGCTTTCCTCAGCCACAAAGACACTTGTGACTTTCAGATGGACAAGAATGGTCTGGCGTTTTTCTGGAATCCAAATCTACAAATGATAATGCAAAAGGCAAACAAAAACTCTCCCATCAAAAGAGAACACACATAGACAGAATATCCATATGGAGTCTGTGGGCCGATGAGAACTTACCAGGTGAAAGGATGGACTTAGAAGCCCTCTGTCCCTTGAGACATGAAGACAAGTGTGGCTTGGCTGCATGTTTATGTGAGTTCTAGGGACGTTGTGAGCACCATCGGACACCATCGGAAGGGCCCAGAGAGTTTTGGTGGGTTTGGATCTTCCTATGTTGTGTTTCCTTAGAACCAGTAAGATTTATCCTGGAGTCTACGAGTGACAGGGTATATTTTAAACATCCATGTTATTATATAGCTCTCCTATGCACTTCAGTGCTTCATCAAAAAAGAGTCAAACGTAGACAGAAATGGCTGTTTTCAACATTTCAATGTTTATGTCCCACAGTGGAATTTATTTTAATTCCTTTCAGGGACTCAATATTGAGAAATTTTTCGTCTGTCAATAGAGGCAATACTGCACTGTAGTTAGAGAAAGTGTTGTAGAATCAGAAGCCTCTCAGTTCCAGTTTCAGCTTTCTACCAGTCGCCAGCATAATGCAGTTAAGTGCTCTGAAGGAGGGATACAGACTATGCTAAGGTGGTCCCTAGGATGGGAGCCAAATCTGGACTTAGAGGTTGAGATGAATGTCAAGAAACTTTCCTGGAAGAGGTGACATCTGTACCAATTTTTTTTTTTTTTTGTCTTTTTTGGTATTTCTTCAGCCGCTCCCATGGCATATGGAGGTTCCCAGGCTAGGGGTCGAATTGGAGCTGTAGCCGCCAGCCTACGCCAGAGCCACAGCAACACGGGATCCGAGCCGCGTCTGCAACCTACACCACAGCTCACAGCAACCCTGGATCTTTAACCCACTGAGCAAGGGCAGGGACCGAACCCACAACCTCATGGTTCCTAGTCGGATTCGTTAACCACTGCGCCACGACGAGAACTCCTGTACCAATTTTGATAATGGGTAGTTATCAGCAGAAAAGTACACAGGATAAGAGCATTTGAAGCTGAAGAAATATGTGTGAAATTTCGTGGAACCAAGAGCATAACAGAAGTGTAGAGCTTTAAGTACTTTGGGGATTTAGAAAAACAATGTCAGAGAAATAATGGACAGAGATGAAGTTAGACAGCAAGGAGCCAGATCATGAAAAGCTTGAAAATGTATTGAAGGCATTTGAATTTGCTTCAGGTATACTCAACACCATTGATATGTTTTAAACAGAAGGATGGCTTCCTTAGATTTCCATAAGGAAGATGAGAGAACATGAGGGAAGGCTGGAGATAGGCTTGCCAGTGAAGATTTTGCTCAATAAACATAAGAAAGTATGATGGCATAAAGCAATAGTAGAGTGAACAGTGGAAGGGAGAGATTTTAGAAATATTCAGAATATGGAACTTAATAGTCTTGGTAATTGATTGGATGCAGAATTGAGAAAGAGCAAGGAGTTTAGGATAACTCCCTTCTAGAGTTCTAGATCCGATACAGAGTGATGGTGAGGTTTGTCTCCATGACAGGGAAACACAAAAAGTGGAAATTAAAAGGGAAGGATGAGTTGAGTTTTAGACCTGTTGAGCTTGAGGTCTCCGAGTGTTACCTAGGCAGTGATTCATTTGATAGATATATTTACCTGGAGCTTAGGAGACAACACTAAGCTAGAGACACACATTTTAGAATCATCATTTCAAAAAAGAGAAAACAGCTGCAGGAGTGAATGAGTTCACTCTGTGGGAGTACAGAGAGGGCTAAGTGAGAAAGTGGAGGCTGGGCCCTGAGGAGGCAGTGCATAAAATGGGAGAGAGAAAGAAGGAGAGATGTGTTTGTGAGCGAGCAGGTGAAGGAATGTCCTCAGAAATAGGAGGTAAACTAGGAACATGATGACTTACTGAAGCCAAGTGAAGAGGACATTTCAAGAAGAAAGTGATTTACAATGTCAGATGTCCCAGAAAGGTCATTTGACAGAAGGTGTCCACTGGATAGAAAAACTGAGAGATTAGTGGTGACCTTGCAGAGGACAATTTTCCTGAAAATGTTGAAGGTAAAAACAAGACATCTTTGAGTTCAATTTATAATTAACAATTTTTATTACATAATATCTATAAATTCAAAATCCAGGGAAAAATTATATACTTTGAAATCATTGGTAATAACAGAAGTTCCTCTTTTTCCTGCTCCTTGGTTACTTCTAAGTAGGAGTTGCAACTAACTTGATTGGGAGAAGGTAGGCATCAAAGTATTTGGTCATGAATTCCATCTCATTAATCCCTCTGCATCTTCCAAGTAAGTGGTGGTTTCCTGTTCTGTCTCCTCTCACAGTATTTCACACTTCTAAGTCTTCTCGAATTTCTATACCCACCACCTCACTCCCCACTCTTAGGGGATCCCCTAACTTTTTCCTTTATTAGGAAAGCATCTTAAATTAGAGTAGACTTTCCTCAATGTAATGCCTGCCACCAACCTTCAAAACCACCTGTGTTCCTTCCTCCTCTCCCTCCTCCCTTCTAGTTCATTAGCATGTTTCTCTTGGTATTCAAGGAGATTCCCAGAAGTGGTGCCTGAGCCAGGAATTTTTGTAATTTACTGAGAGTTTCTTTTAGCAGAAGGGGATGAGGAAAACAGGATAAGGCAGGGCAAGAGGCTAAGCAAGCATGTGGTCTCACAGCCCAATCCTATAGAGAGCTCTGGGGCAATCCATGAATTGCACCATGGATTTGGTCCTATCTTGGAGCAAAGAGCTGGCTTTTTGTATACTCTTCTGTCCATTGATCATTGTCTGCCAGCTGCCCCTGGGAGGAGGCAAGCATAACCTCCTGAGGAAGCTCCTATTTGGTGAAGGGGCATTCTCCAAAGAAAAGAGCCAGCAGTGGGCTATTAGTAGCTCATATAGCAGCTCGGGGTTGGTGGTTCTTGCTTAACTGGGCAACACCTCACCCATGTGTATGGCATATTTCTCCTGATGGGTTCTGCATATAATTATCTTAGATCTCTTTTCTTTTTATATTATCTCGCCTTGCTGGTGTTTTCCTCTTAAATTAATTTTGCAACTTAAACCTCCTACCGTAAGCAATTTCCATCTTCTTCTACATCCTCATGCTCTTCCCTCACTGCCAAGATTCTTGTCTATGCACGTTATCTTTTCTTTTTTATGAGCCACTCACTCTCCAACTCACTGCAGTCTGGTTTCTGCCTCTGCTGTTTTTCTGAAATTGCTTTTGTCAAAGTTACCAACCTTCTTGTTTCTAGTTCTTGTGAAGACTTTTCTGTTCTTCTCTTACTTCAATCGCCAGGAACATTTGGATTGATCTTCTCCCTTGGCTTCCCAGGCGCCAACTCTCCTGGATTTCTTCCTACCTCTTCATCATTGCCTCTCAGACCTCTTTGCCAGTTTCTTTTCTTCTGCCTGTTCCTTAATGTTACTATTCCTCAGGGTTTGATCTGATGCCTTCTTATCTCACTCTATATACGTCTCCCTTAGCTGGACAGAGGCTTTTGAGACCCTCAGAAAATGTCATTCCTTCCCTGTCCCATGATGTGTAATTCAAAAGTAAATGTGTATTTTTAAACAAAGCAAAATTAATATTATCTCTCTCTGGTCTTTCAAATTGCACAATTTTGGATACATTTTTGAAAATGAACTAACTAGTGCTCTCTCTCTTTGTTGTTTGCCTAAGCACATCATGTGGCATATACTTATTACAAAGTCAGTAGTACACTACCTCATTAATTCCATAGTTTGCATTATCATCATGTGTGTTAATGCTTTCTGAATGTATATACTGCTCAAGTTGAAAGAACCACATATACACCTATCGAATAAGCATCTCTGATTTGATTATCACAGATGACTTCAAACTGTCACCTGAATCTGTTTCTCCACCTGTTTCCCACTTCAGTGAATTGTGCTAACCAGTTCCTCAGTTTTAAAACCTGGAAATCATTTTGGACTCTTGCTCTTCCTCACCCTAATCTCATCCAATTAATCACCAAATTCTATTGGTTTTCTCCCTAAGTATCTCTCAAATTCAGCTAGAGCCTTCTAACGGGCTTCTCTGCTTCCAGTTTTGCAATCCTCAAATCTATTCTCCATATAGCCTTTCCAAAAAGCAAATCTAATCATGTTTCTTTCTTACTTTAAAGAACTCTAAACGTCTTATCATGGTTTACAAGACCTTTCAAGATCTGGCTGCTATTACCCTTTTCAGTATCAATCTTTCCACATCTCTGCAACTCTCATGAACTATTTCCCCTCTCTTGTCCAGTTGAGCCTTTGTACCAATGGTTGTCTCCTCTTCTCATGCCATCCTCTCTCCAGCATAACTCCTTTTCATCTGCCAGACCTCGGTATAGATGCCAATTCTGAGAAGACTTCCCTTGAATCCTGGTCAAGTGCTCCAGTCAATGGATTCTCACCATACCCTTTACTTTCCCTACCAGAGTACCTGCTGAGTCACAGTATGACCCCCCACTTCCTCGTTATCTCCCCATAAGGCCACCAACTCCATGAGGGAGGAAGTGCTACCCAGGCTTATGCATTATATACTGGTTGTTCAGCACAGAGCCTGAGGTTTAGTAGGTGCGCAGTAAATATTTTCTGAATTAATGAGTATGTTATCCCACCTTAAAAAGTCAAAGTATAAAGGGTTTTCAATCATCAGTGATTCATTTATGGGATTCATTCACCTTCCCCACGTCAGTAGAAAGTTGAGAGTTCAGTTTGATGCATCTGTATTGTCCAAAAGAACTGACTTTGTGGTGTAGGGTGTGTGTGTGTGTTCGCGCATGCATGTGGCATGTGTATGACATACTATGGAAAGAATGATTTGTTTGAAAATGGGATTTGAGGAAAGCCTTTAAAAGTATTCTAAAGCAGTGAAAGAAGGAGCTATAGGAGGAAAGAAAGAAAAAAAATGTCTAAAATAAAGGGTGACTTCATGGTTGTTTTTTTTTGTTTTGTTTTGTTTTGTTTTACCATTAGTTGAAACATATCACGTCTGCTCCAGTTACCCACAAGGACCACTTCTCCCGGGAAAAACTCCCTACTATTTTTAAACCTAGTGTAATGCCTGTGGAATTACACTGCCCATTTCTACCCAGGCCCCGAGAGTTTATCATTGTACAGTGTTTTTGCCAAGAACCTGTTCCATCTTTTAGTCATCGACAAAGAGTCGTCAAAGGGCACATATTTGGGGCTTTGGGCTTGGTACTTATTTGGGTGTATTTTTGTCTCTTGCTGCTTACCAGGGGCAGCAGGTCCTATATGCTATTCTTTGAAGTTTGGCTCTTTTGGATATAACTGGGCCCTTGTGGTTTCAGAAGACTCTGCAGCAGGGCAGTATTGGTAAACTTGGGAGGGGGAGGAATGGGGAATTCACTGCCTCATCTTCCGATTACAGCCTGTCTACACCATTGATATATTCAACTAGTAGTAAATGAGCACTAACAACATGCAAGATGATATGCTAAATTGTTCTCACTAAGAAGGATGTGATATTTGATTTCTGGGAACTTTGTCCAGTTAATGAAATAAAGAATGCTTAATAATACTGAAATAAAAAAGGCTCTATTACATATATGTATCCATACATATGTATGCATAGGTACACACATACATATATATGTAAAGACCAATACAGAAGAATACAAGCAAAAAGAGATTATTTCAAATCCCCCAACCTGCTTCATCCCTTTCTAGATAACTAGACTGACATATGTATATGGTTTCAAATAAATAGAATTATACTTACTGTTGTACAGCCAGATTTTTCACTCAATAATAAGTTAGGGATGGAGTTCCGTCGTGGCACAGTGGTTAACGAATCCGACTAGGAACCATGAGGTTGCGGGTTCGGTCCCTGCCCTTGCTCAGTGGGTTAACGATCCGGTGTTGCCATGAGTTGTGGTGTAGGTTGCAGACACGGCTCGGATCCCGCATTGCTGTGGCTCTGGCGTAGGCCGGTGGCTACAGCTCCGATTGGACCCCTAGCCTGGGAACCTCCATATGCTGTGGGAGCGGCCCAAAGAAATAGCAAAAAGACAAAAATAATAATAATAATAATAATAATAAGTTAGGGACATTTTTCCATTTTAATAAATATAAACCTAGATTATTCTTAATGTCTTCCTGGTATAAATATTACTAACTTTTATGTTGCCAGATTCATGTTAATGGAAATTTACATTATATTTTGCTATTATACTCCTGTTTGCTATTATACTATTTTATTAGCAGAATATTTTATGGTATTATACTATCATGTTGTCATACTTTTTTTTTTTTTGCTATTATTCCTTTATTGGTGGTGCATATTTGAAACTCATACAAATATCTTCTTAAGTATCTAGAGGTAGATTTCTACTGTTGGCAAATATTGCCAAAGTAGGCTTACATATCATAGTTACATTTTATATATTAGACTTAATGACTTAGAAATTCAGATTTAGGGGCTCTTTCAGGGTGGTGATCAGTGTGGACTTCATGGAAAAAGTAAGATAGAAAATGATCCTTGTGGCGTTCCCACTGTGGTATAGTAGGTTAATGATGCGACTTGTCTCTGTAGTTTTGCCAGTTTGATCCCCTGCCCAATGCAGTGGAGCTTCCATATGATGCAGGTGTGGTTGAAAAAAGAAAAAAAAAAAAAAAAAAGGAAAGAAAATGATCCTTGAATGTTGGGTGCTTTTTTTTTTTTTTTTTTTTTTTTTTTTTTCATATTTGGCCGCCCCACGGCATATGGAGTTCCCAGGCTAGGAATCAGATCCGAGCCTCAGTCCAGACGTAAGCCACAGCTGTAGCAATGCCAGATCCTTAACCTGCTGTGCTGGGCTGGGGATCATACCTGTGACCCTGTGCTCCCAAGATGCTGTCAATCTCATTGCACCACAGTTGGAACTCCTCTTGGATACATTTTTGATAATTGTATATGTAAGAGAAGAATAGCATAAGTGAAGGATAAAGGCAAAAAAAATACCAACCAACCAAAGTGAGACTCAAAACAAAACAAAAAAAAGATGGAGGTATATTCGACATCAATGAGTAAGTCAGTTTAGCTCAATTGATGGTGTCGTGGACCTAGGGCAATCCTGGAGGGTATGCTGGGCATTATATTAAGGGCAACTTTTAGTGGCAACTTAAAAGAAACCTAAAGGACTATTGCATGGGCCACTGGGAGCCAACACAATAGTTTTGATGTCATACGGTATGGACTGGAGTGCACAGTAATAGAGGAACAAAAATAAGGAGGTATTTTAGTACATGACAAAGGAAGAAGGATCTATTCCAGATAATGAGAGTGGGAAGAGAAAAATAGGAATGTATTTTAGACACTATGTGAAAAAAAAAGTCTGTGGAAGTTGAGGCTAAAGATCCAATTAGTCATCAACTTCTATAGAATCTTCTTTCACAAAGTCTCTAACCCATGGCTGCCATCACCAAGTCATGCCATGCCTGTTAGATCCACACCAGCAACAAGTGTTTGCCCACAGCCTACTTCTCCACACCCTCACTGCCAGTGGCTGGGCACTGGAACACTATCTCCCTGCCAAGCTTGCAGGCAGAGAAAGAAGCAGTCAAAAGTAAGGTCTTCATCTTACTGTTACCTTCCAACTAGAGCACAATTGATTGGTAGACTATAAATCACATCCAGATTGCTAGGTGCAAGGAGACTGGGCACATGCAGAGTTCGACTTTTCGGTCCTCCAAAACAGGAAGACATAGTAGAAGGAGGGTAGAATCGATGGACACAAATCAGTTGACAATATACACCACAAACTTCCAAAAGACTTGTTAATGTCTGCTTCTCTAAGCTGGTTTTTCCCTCTGTCCTCCTTTCTCGCATACAGTTCCATGCATGTTGTTATCATAGTACCCATCACCTTGCATTATAATCATTCATTTACACTTTTGTCTTCCTCACTAGACTGAGCTTCCAGAAAGCTGCTTATTGCCAAGGCCTGACACAGTGACTCACAGAGACTAGAGGAACAAATAGAAGAACAGAGGAAAGAATATGTGCTTTGGAGTTAGAGGAACTTGGGTTTAAAACTTGCCTCCAAAACTTACATGCTATGTGGTTGGGGGCAAATGACTTTATTTCTGTAAACTTTAGTTTCTTATCTGCAAAATTAAATAATTATGCTAACTTCATAGGATTGTAGGCTACAATAAGGAAACATATATGAAGGAACCTTCCTATATTTGGGATTCAGTTAATTGTGATCACTATTATTATTGGGGCAAAAAAAAGTATTGCCAGCTTAATAACTTATTCAATGGATTTCTTAATAATTATTTATCTTGGCAGTAAGGCAGACTTTGAATAGTTCAGTTTTTTCCCCTTCTGTATTATGATGCTCTATCTTGCTTACTGTACTGAAAAAACATAGATTTTCAAATTTATCATTCTTTGAATTTTCTAATGTTTATGTTGGTTCTGGGCTTTATCTTTTTTGCCCCTATTTTTAAATAGTTTTGTGCTATTCCTCTTTCCAAAATTGACATATGTTCTTTTTAAATTTTAGCTTAGCAAGGAGTTTCCTTACAGAACCTGGTTCTTTTGATGCTTTCTCTCTCCTTTCTGCTTGATTGGGACAATCTAGAATTGCATTGATTTTCTTTTCTTTTTTTCTTTTTTCTTTTTTTTTTTTTTTTGTCTTTTTGTCTTTTTGCCATTTCTTGGGCCGCTCCCATAGCATATGGAGATTCCCAGGCTAGGGGCCTAATCGGAGCTATAGTCACCGGCCTATGCCAGAGCCACAGCGACGTGGGATTGGAGCCGCGTCTGCAACCTACACCACAGCTCACGGCAATGCCGGATCCTTAACCCACTGAGCAAGGCCAGGGATTGAACCTGCAACCTCATGGTTCCCAGTCGGATTCGTTAACCACTGAGCCATGACAGGAGCTCCTAGAATTGCATTGATTTTCAAGGTTTATACCTTTCCACCTCCAAAGGGCCATTTTCCCCTTAAGAGGCCTAGACCATGGAATCATTATTCCCTTTTTTGTAAATCAGTTTTACTTGCACTCTAGTCTTTGATGTTACCAGACTCAACTATTGCAAAAACTAAAATGTAGTTTTTTTCGTTAAAGGAACTCCTCCAGTCTATGTTACCATCTAGTCCTTTCTTATTAATAAGAACTAAAACAAATGATCGTAACTTTCTGTTGTTTCCTGAACTTTCTAAGATATATTGTTAGGAAATCAGAAAAAATATTTACCAGAAGTGCTGCTTTTGGTATTAACAGCACCAGCCTTCTGACAGAGACATTCTCATCTGAAGTTCTGGCTCATCACCATATTTTTAGGTGTTAGATTTTAGCTGTCTTTGCTTCCTTTTTGCACTGTGTTAATACTTCCACTTAATTTACTTTTATCCTTTCAAGCAAGGTATGCCCGGTCCTCAGATATTGCTTATGATTAGCTCCTTTTCAAGTTTTTAAGATGATACTTGCTTTCCTGAATTATGGTTTTTGAACTTTGTTGCTGGTTATGTAGACATCTGAGGCCATAGGTATTATTATTAAGAATATAAGGTTTATGGGCCCCTGCTTTTGTGTATTCTATAAATGTTATCTCATTTTTCTTCCCAATAAGTATATGCAGATGATACTTTGATTACTTTCATTTTCCAAAGGAAACTGAAGTGTAATGATAGTAGGCACCTTGCCAACACCACCTGGCCAGTGTGAATGGTCGAGGTGGGACATGAGACCAAGTCATTCTGGCTTGAGAACAACCTGCTGACCCACTGGTTAACCTTTGGTTTGGTCATTTTTCTTTCTAGTTCTACTGGGTACCTCTTGCACTATGCTTTTCTTTTTTTCTTATCTGGACCCAACAAATTATCTGGGTATTTTTATGCTCCCCTTCCAAATAAATTTCAAGATATGATTCCCTTGATAAGATAAGGAAACTGCTGCCAAGAGCTGGAAAGGTAGGATTTACTCTTTATTCATTCAGGGAATCACAAAACAAGTTCTGTTGACATCATCTTTTGAAGCCATATATTCATCCCCTGTATGCTATTTTATTTTCCAAAGGTATTATGTTTAAGTGAAAGAAAATGTATTCATTTTCTATTCTTGCTGCAGCAAGTGGCCACAAGCATGGCTGAAAACAACGCATATTTATTACCTTACAGTCCCGTAGGTCAGAAGTTTGACATGGGTCTCACTGAATGGACATCAAAGTGTTGTCAGCGCTGCAAATCTTTCCAAAGGTTCTAGAGGAGAAACCACTTCTTTGCCTTTTCCAGCATCTAAAGGCTGCCCACATTCTTTGGCTTGCAGCCCTCTAACGCCAGCACTGTAGCCTTCCTGTGACTCTGCTTCCATTGCCACCTCTCCTTCTGTGGCATCTGAGTCAATTCAGATAACCCCAGATAGTCTCCCCATCTCAAGGCTGTATTCTCAGTCGCCTCTGCAAAGTCTCTTTTGCCGCATGAAGTAGCCTGGTCCCAGGTTCCAGCGATTAGGACACGGGCGTCTTTGGAAGCATGATTCTGCCTGCCACAGGAGATAATATGATATTAGACTTCATATCCTTCAAATATCAAGTTAACTCTCTTATTTCAACCTCAAGTTCTTACAACACATAAACCTTTTAGAGAATAATTTCATTTTATTTCTAGAAGTAGTATGCATTAGACAAAATGAGTTAGTATTTGGGTGTAATAAGCCTCGTCAGGTTCTCCATATATGAACTGTAAGGGAAAGAAAGATATTCCCAGTTGCTACTGTCTGAGTGATGGTAATATCTAGCCTCCCTCATCGCCTTCAGAAGAGAAACCATCACTATCATGATGTCTTTTCTTCCTGGGGTCACTGGCAGGTGGCTGCGTATATTGAGGGGAGTGAAGGAAAGGGGAGGAGTGTTGAGAGAGCTAGCCTGGCTTTTCTTCTTGTGTCATCAAGAGGCTAATAGGGGTGGCGCCAGTTCAGAGAAAGACACTGGAGAAGTGGGTGTGGGGAAGAAGCCTATGAGTTCAGTGTTAGAGATAAACTGAATATCCTCCAGTCCACATACCCCCGGGAGTGAATCATGTCACTACCATTAACAGTTAAATCACATTAGCTCCATGTATGACTATAAATTTTTATCCTCATACATTTTGCCCTTTGTCTAGTATGTCTGGGATCCTTTGGAAGGGTGTGCCTTAAACATTCATGCTCACTGGTTTCTGTGATTCTCCTGCTGTGTGCCGTTGAATACTGGCAATCATATTTACCTTGTCTGCTGACACTCAGCATTTCCAGCTGATGCTCTGCTCTCACTGTTTCTCTAGAGAAAAGCTGGCCTTATTAAAGAGCTGGATTCTAATGCAACCCACTCTTGGCTGTAAAACCCTCAAGTGTTAGAATGGTGCTGACATCCCTTAATTCTTTCCAGAAATGGTGAGAGTGTCCCTTATCCTCAGTTGGTGCTTCATTTTGTTTTTAGGCCTTAAAGCATTGCTTATGTATCCTGGGTTGCACCAATTTCCTTATGAAAAGTGTTTTTTTGTTTGTTTGTTTGTTTCTTCCTAAGGAACTCTAAATCCAATTTATGAAATTAGGTAATGGATAAAATGGTGTTGTAGTTCTTCCCTTGTTCTTGCCTTTTTATCATTCTTTGGGTACTGGTACATAGTGCCTCTGTATTTAGCCAAAAACCAAACTCTTCTTGCAAATAGATCCATAGGGAAAATGTCCACAGATTAATCAGTTGGACCACTATTTCAGATGCGTTAAAACTCACCGTGTCTGAATTTTGTTTGCTCTCAAGTAGAGCCACTCATAACATCGACATGTTGATTTCAAGATGTCTGTGGGTGATTCAGATAGAGATGTACATACAGGTATCTGAGAGTTGAATATATATATATATATATATATATTAGAGTTTTTCCAAGTACTGATGGTGCTTCAGAGTTTAAGAGTGGAAAAATTTTCCAATGGTGAACAAAGACAGTAACGAAAGAATGGACTACAAATAGGACCCTTAGGGAGTAACTTTTAAGGATTAGAAAGGGAAAAAGAAACCCACAATGGAGACTAGGTCCCCTGCTTCAGTGGTCACAAAAGCAAGAAGAAAACCAAGAAAGAGCATTGCAATAAAAACAGAGAAGCAGAGAACTTTAAGATGCGGGAAGTAACTAAAAAATATAAAAAGGAAATAAAGGATTACAATAGAAGGTGACTGAATTTTTTTTTCATTTTTGTGGGTAAGAACAATTAGGAGGTCACTAACAAGTCAACAAAAGCAGTTTTGATGCAGTGTTTCTGATGAGGCCATGTGACAGTGGGATCAGGAGGTACGTAAAGAAGAGAAATGAATGGAAGATGAGGAAATTTTCCTTTCAAGAAATTTAATTGGAAAAGAAGAATGAAAAAGAGAGGGAACTAGCTATGTTTACTCAGAAATCTCATCCTGTGGGACTAGAGGAAAGGGAGTAAAAATTGGTTAAGGAAGTAAGTGTGCATGTGCATGAACTTGTGTGTGTGTGTGTGTGAGGGAGATAGAGGGAGCCAGTGATAGAGTCCATGAAAAATTGCCTCAATTTTATCCTCAAATGAAAGAGGTATGATTATTTAAGAGTCAGAAGAGATTAAGCTTGGTGGGGGGGGAAAGGTCCAAAAGAAGAATGGGGAAGCTTTCAAATAATTCCTGGAAAGGAGATGACCAGACACAAATACAAGTTTAGACAAATGGAACTAAAGATCCACATGAGATTAAAAGTGAAAAATTAATCTGAGTAAGAGTGACAGTGAGAATGGCGTACAAAGGTCATTGGAGGGAAGGAAGTACAAAATAAGACTGTGTTTTCAGTGGACGAGTCAAATAAATACTGAAATTTCACAAGGTGACTATAGGAGCCTGGGGTAAAGAGGAAGCCTGTGGACCAGACTGGGAGGCCTCTGATGTGTATGGAGCAACTGGAAGATGGGAAATTAAAGAAAGGGGAAAGGATATGGTGACATAATAGAATGCTGTGTGCCGAGTAGCAGGAGGACTTTGACAGGAGAGAAAACGAAGTTTTAGAGGGGTAGCACTGGACCTAGACGCCCCATGATGTGAGCATAATCCATGGAATGGGGGAGCAGGTCAAAGGCGATAGTCACCTGGAGGAAGAAGCAGAGTTGGCAAAGTGGACAGCAGATGGGGTGACTGAAGGAACCCTTGTGTGGATAGAGAACCATGGTGTACAGTGATGACGAGGAGGTTTAGATTTAATCAAACATAAATATCCCAGCCGTGGCACAGGTTGTTCCCCTGAGCAGAGCTGACTGAGGCTCCTCGGGGGCATCTGGTTAGGTTCTAGTGGAAGTTTCCTGGGGTGCAGCCAGGATCTTCCTTTTCCAAGCAGGGGGGTGCTTGCTCTGACCATGAGAAGCAGGGCCCTGGGTCCCAGTCTCAGGGCACACATACATGCATATTTTATGTCTTATTTTATAACAGGTAACTTTTTGTGCTGGCTCAACTTCCTTCAGACAGGCCAGGATCTTTTTCTTCTCACTCGAATTATTTCTATTAGTCTATAAAGGAGTTAGTCAACTGATTAGTAAACTAGAGCAAGAGAAACTAAGTAGAAACTAACATAGAAACTAAGCAAGAGTTGAGGTTTGCACAGACATTTTGATACTAGAGTGTGGCTAGGGGTCATCGGTCAGGGAGCATGACAGAAATCAGAATGAATGCACTCCATCTGGCGGACAAAGGAATGTGGTGGGCTGGACACTGGGCAACAGTTAATCCCAAACCTGTAGCTCACAGTGATAAAATGATGAGGCAGATGTGTATTCTTCCAAGAGGCATGTCAGAAATAAAAGACTCGAGCAGCAGGCAGAACAACTTGATAGGTGAGCCTCACAGAAAGCTTGTTTTTGATACAATTTTTTTTTTTTTTAACAATCAAAGTGCAACTTCCTTTTGGTCTGTGTGGGTCCTTGACAATAAGTTCATGGTGAGTGTCTAAATTTAGGGTGTGGAGAGATGAGAAAAGGGAGATCATGGCAGAAATTAAGCATATTGATGCAGTTCATCTTTGTCTTCATACATGGTTCTGGTCAGTTTGTGTTGGGTAACGAGTCTGTCTCTTTATAAATCATTTCTGTGAAGCTCTGAATTTTAGAATCATGTCCATTTTTACCCACCCTTGGTCTGAGCCAGCCTCTGGTCATGTTAGTGGGTGTTTGCCTTTATTAGCTCTGATAAATTTCTAAAATGGTGTACACGTACGATAGTGGGTAGGGCATTCTACACAGAAAGGTGGCACCCCAACATCTACACTTTTGCCCTTTTTGGTTTAGGGAATAATCTGGACAAAAATCTTTGTTTCCAACAAAATAAGGCTTGCCTCTGTTGATTCAATTAGTGACTGTTTCCAACACTATGTAGCTTTTAAAACTGTATTCTCACTCTTACACTTGTGGACTTCCATCTCTGTCTCTGTGGAGTTTTGGAGTCAGAGCAACCGCACCCAGTTTGCCACCAGCATGACCTAATCACTCTCATCTGCAAGGGTGAGTTATGGCTGGTGAGATGGGCAAGGAAGAAAAGGGAGAGGCATAGAACCAGCTAATAAGTTGGTGGTGGAGGGAGAAGCCTCTTAGAGGGTGGCTCAAGGAAAACTAGTGGACCTGCTGAGTTGAGGGAGGACAGAAAGATGACATCCAAGAGTGGTACATGACAGGCAGAGAAGCCGGTAACACAGAGATAGCCCAAGTAAACCATGCCAGGAACAGGGAGATTTGGGCAAAGTGAATGAGGAGGAAAGAGAGAAAACCTGTTCCTAATTTTAATGGGAACTCTGGAATAAGAAGAAAGGGCAGAACTTTTCCTCCTTGGAGCCCTGAGCTGTGCTTAGGCTCAGTCTCTGATCCTCTCTGCCCTTGTTTCTTTCTTTTCTTTTCTATTCATGTCTTTTTTCCTTCTCCTTTTAGTCTTCTCTTTCTTCCCATTCACCCTCTCCCTGCTCCTTTCCTCTAGCTGATTAAAACATCTCCATGTTGAGAGTTACTTGATGTCATCATAGCTCCAAAGCATCAATTTGTTCATGCAGGAAATTATTTTTAGTAAAGGAGAAAAGGAAACGGAATGTGACGAATGTCTAGGGAAAACCAGGCGACAGTTTAAAAAAACATTGTGTCGCCAAGAAAGCAGCAGAAGGAATATCCCTCTGATCACATATGACATCACTTCATGGAATTCAGATGATTTCTTGGGGATGAGGACTATTTTCCAAGATGTTGTAAGTCAGTAAGAAAGAGTATTTTAAAATCCTCTCTCTTCCAAGCATTTTTGTTTCTAAAGCAAAATCTCTTTACTTTACTTTATTCCTCTTTTAGGTTCTGTGCCAAAGAATACAGTCTCCTTTGGGGTCTCTCTTTCATGGGCACCCCTTGATAGTGTATCCTACATGTGGAGTAAGTAGATGGTGGCATCAACAGTGTGGTTGGGAGGCAGAGTAAGCAAGAGAAGAAGGATCCTGCTGTCCCAGCATGAGCTTCTGGGTTGAAAGACTTCAGTGTTTGCAACTTGTCTGCAAGAATAGGAGTTCCTGTCATGGCTCAGTGGAAATGAATCTAGTAATATTCATGAAAATGCAGGTTCCCTCCCTAGCCTTGTTCACTCAGTGGGTTAAGGATCCAGCATTGCTGTGAGCAGTGGTGTAGGTCGCAGATGCAGCTTGGATCTGGAGTTTCTGTGGCTGTGGTATAGGCCAGCGGCTAGAGCTCCATATGCCATGGGTGCAGCCCTAAAAAAAAAAAAAAAAAAAAAAAAAAGGAATAGCAAGAATAAAGTATGAATCTATAAAGGAAATGTTCAACTCTGTTGAGAGAGCTGCCTGCACAGTCGAGGCTGTGATAGGATCATTTCTATCTTTCGAGTGGCATTTCCCGTGGTCACTGAAGGAAGGGTCCAGTGAATCCAAGGGGCCACTGAGTTCTAGTTTAGCTGTTCTTTCTTCGAACAGCTCTTCATTGAGAATGATAAGGCTCTGTTTCCTCATGGGAAATTTTTAATTTTCATTGATGCCAGGAAGATGAATGTCATTGACTACGTATGAGCTTAAAAAGAGATCAAATGCTTGTTTTCCTTTTTTAATGGGCCAAAAGGCATGTGTTTTCAATAAACCTTTAAGTCTGTGAATAAAAGCAAACATTATATTGCCTAATCCTTTAAAGGCCACCAATAGAGATGCTTGGTGAGTATCATAAGGTAGTCAGAGTAGGGGTAGAATTTCCATGGATTAAGGCGTATATATATATATGTGTCTGTTAAGATGTATATGCTATAGTATAAGTTATATAGAGAGAGCTTATATACATATATATAAATTATGTATATGTTAAGATATGTATGTTACATATATCAAACACTCTTTGCAGTAGCTTTATGATGATATTCTCTCCTATCTATAACTCATCTCTTATTTTCCTCTTTTGCTTTATGTTTCCTGGTGACTATATGTCTTTTAAAAAAATAATGCCTAAATTAAGCATATGCTAAAATAGAGATTCAATTGGCCTTATCATCATAATAATCATGCAGTGTGATGGAAAGAGCCAGGGACTGAGAGTTGGAAAGCCTTCTGGGAGATAATACTCAGGGCACAGAATTAGGAATATTGTTGGATTTATCTTGAAGAAGTCGTCTGGGTGTAGAGTGAGGAACTGAATATGATGTCAAACACTTGCATAGTCATATAAATACTATGATGCTGAAAAGGTAGGATGTTATTTATCTTGGAGTAAATATCCTAAATATGTATTAGGGCCTTTTTTGACGGCTTCATGACACCTGGTCTCCACCTCTTTGCCCCCTCCAAAGGCACTGCTAGTTGGGAGTGTCAGAGTCGGATTCAGCCTGGTTCTGCTCTTCTCTGCGCACTGATCTGTTGGTGTGACATTTCCTCCTTACTGTTCTCCAGGGCGTACATGAGTGTGAAGGAGCTGAAGGAGGCACTGCAGCTCAACAGTACTCACTTCCTCAATGTCTACTTTGCCAGCTCTGTGCGGGAAGACCTTGCAGGTGCTGCCACCTGGCCTTGGGACAAGGAAGCCATCAGCCACCTGGGTAAGTAAAGTGAAGACCAACTATAGTAGGAAAAATGAGGAGGTTGGAAGGGAGTCTATAAAAGTGACTTTGGGGAGGAAAAAAGGAGAGAAAAATAAATAAGCTTAAGGAATTAGCTACTTTGGGCCGCGAATTGCTTTTGGGAGAATCTCTCAAAATGTCACAGTGCAGAAAATAAGATATATAAGAACATACAGTGGCAACTAGTCAGAATGTTCTAGACCAAATCTAGAATCTAGATATAAAGAAATTGCTGACATGGAATAAGACCCATTTTATGCCTTGGGTAGCCTCAAGGGGGAAATTAGCAAGAAGGAGGCTAGACGCGAAATCTGATTTGCAATAATCACTGGGCCAGAAGATTTCTGGGCTTCCTGTATGGACTGGGATCCTGAGGAGATCCTGGGAAATTCAAGCAGGTAGGGCTTGCCTGCTTACCTAGGAAAAGCGTAACATTTTAATACTGAGTGGAACAACTGCATACTTAAGATAATTCCTTTTATAATATCATTATTATAGAGGAAATCTTACTGACCAATCAATAAGAGTCATTAAATCAGTTTATGTGGGTAAAGAGTAATTATTCAATATAATTTGTATATACTTTCAGAGAGTCTTGAGTAGGATTCTATCCAAACTGATTTTAAAACTGAATTACCATAACTGGAAGAAATTTTTCATGTTGGAAGGAAAATGGCTATGGAGTCCAGAAACCATTTTATGAATGATTTACCAGAGCTTATGACTTATCTTCTTAGTAGTCAAATATGAAGCAGAGAGAAATCAATTGAATAAAGAACATGTAATACTGTATACGTAAAACCCATGTTTAATGGGGTCATTATGAAGTGGAGTCCAGAATATTGAAGTGATAATCAAAGAAAATAGGAGCAAGTGTCCAAAGGACAGCTAGTAACATGGACTGGGGAAGGAAGAAGATGAGCAGTAGGTTAGCAATAGATGAAAGAAAATTGTTGCTGTTCAAGAGGATACCAGAACATAAAAATCCCTGTTTTGGATACGTAAACACCCAGAAGGGGTATATATTTCAAACAAAGGAGGAGACAATAAAAATTAGACATGTGGCGATCAAAACTGAATGCTTCTTAGTATGTTTAGTATTGGCACTGTAGTATCTGATACAGTTTTAGAGCCCTGTAATTCTTTCGTCTTAAGTTTTGTATTTTCAGTTCTCAGCATGTGAGAAGTGAGAAATTTGTGAGCTTAGTGGTGCTTTCCAGATGAGAGCTCCTGTGAGCCATTTTAGTCGTCATGGTAACAATAGGTGGACTAGGTTATATTCCAATAGTTCACTTAGTAGTGAGTTTGGATCTCGAATTAGCCTCATCAGACACAATGATAGTAGAGGAGTATGTAACACTGGAAGAAAGTATCTCCAAATGGGTTCATACCTGACTCACCAAGGATAACTTTTCTGGTACATATGACAGCAAGGTTTGAGTCCTAGGTCTGTCATTGAAATTTGAATCTACTTGTTCAAAAAGCCTTAAAAGAATGATCTGCTTGGCTATCGTGAGGACAGATCTTGGCCTCTTGATAAGAATTTTTGGGCCAAGAGCAGAGCCATGAATGTTTTCTAACTTTATTGGAACTAGGCCATTGACAGAATTCATTTAACTATAAAAATGGATAAAATACCCCCCAAATGAGCTATTTGAAGACAACAAGGGCTTGAGGGACACAATCCCAATGAGAAGAAAAATGCATTGGAGTGAGATCTGCATATAACTCACTGTTTTTTTTTTTTTTTTCCCCAATAGGGAAATTGCCCAATTCTTAGTGAAAGTAGTAGAGGCAGAACAGAAATCAGCAGCCTAGAGCTTGCTTCAGTCTCACTACCGGGAAGACAAAACTTAGAGGTCAGGCCTTCCAAGGCATCCAGACTTGAGGGACCAAGCTTTCAGAGAAATAGAAATCATGAAAAAAATGAGCCTGATATTCTTATAATTTTAAGATATTTCCTATTTACTAAACTATGTGTTCTCAGAGCCAATGGCTAAGAAAAGAAGTATAAAATAACATTAACATATTAAAAAGCTAAACAGTGATTTCAAGAGTCTCATAGTGGAGATGACAAAAAAAATGGAATTGAGGTCCTAGCAAGGAGGGGCTTTGAGACACCCTCTGTGTGAGGGAAAACATAAATAGTCTATCTTACACAAAGCCTAAAATTCAGCCGGAAATGTTCTTAAATCCTTGTTTGGAGGAAGGTCCTCTGCTTATATTTCACTGCCTAGCAAAAGAATAAGTATGCTCTGGAGGAAGAAAAATATCATCAAAGCTGCTACAAGTGATGATATACAATGTTAAGAAATCAGTAAAAAATTATCAGTTAAGCCAAGAGGCAGGACCAAATGATGGTAAACTAAACTAAACAAAGAAATAATCACTCAATAAATGCAGACCCACAGATTATCTGGATATTGGAGTTATTGATTATTGGCTTAAGATTATTATTAATAATTCAAATATTTATAAAAAGGTAGAGAATGTCTTCAGAGAATTAGAATCTATGTTAATGAGTCAAATGGAAATTTTAGGACAAAAAGTAATGAAATGAAGAAATTAATGGATGGATTTATAAGCAGGAAAAGGGAGTAAAGAACCAGAAAATGTAGAAAACATACATATTAAAGCTCAGAAAAATATGATGAAAAAATTTAGAAAACAACTTGAGACTTTTGATACCTGAGGAAAATTCCTGATGTAAATTGGTGTTCTAGAAGAAGAAGACTTGTTACTGGTGCAGAAACAATATCAGAGACAGCAGCTGAGAATTTTGCAAAGTGACAAAGAATATCAAACCACAGATTCAAAATGTTTTACAACCTCCAAGAAGAATAAATAGAAAGAAAAATCACACCTATGTTCAGTATAGCAAACGTGCTGTAAACCAAAGGCAAAGAAAAGCCTCAAGTACCCGGAGGAAAAAAAATACATACTTCATTTTTTTAATCATTTATTTATATATATATATTTTTTTCTACTGTACAGCATGGTGACCCAGTTATACTTACATGTATACAGTCTTTTTTCTCACATTATATGTTTCATCATAAGTGACTAGACAGAGTTCCCAGTGCTACACAGCAGGATCCCATTGCTAATCCATACTAACGGCAACATTCTGCATCTATTTACCCCAAGCTCCCAGTCCCTCCCACTCTCTCCCCTTCCCCCTTGGCAACCACAAGTCTATTCTCCAAGTCCATGATTTTCTTTTCTGTGGAAAGGTTCCTTTGTGCCATATGTTATATTCCAGATATAAGTGATATCATATGGTATTTGTCTTTCTCTTTCTGACTTACTTCACTTAGTATGATAATCTCCATATCCATCCATGTTGCTGCAAATGGCATTATTTTCTTTTTTATGGCTGAGTAATATTCCATTGTGTATATGTACCACATCTTCTTAATCCATTCATCTGTTGATGGACATTTAGGTTGTTTCCATGTCTTGGCTATTGTGAATAGTGCTGCAATAAACATGCAGGTGCATGTGTCTTTTTTAAGGAAAGTTTTGTCCTGAAGGAAGTATTTGTAAACCATACATCTCACAAAGGATTATATATAGATTATATAAAGAACTCTAAAAACTCAATAGTAAAACAAATATTGCCATTAGAAAATGAGGGCAGAAACACAGAAATTTTACCAACAAGGCTACACAGATGGAAAATAAGCACATGATAAGTTATTCAATATCATTAATCATTCGGGAAAAGCAAGTTAAAACCACAATGATTAGCAATGGATTAGCAGTGAGATCCTGCTGTGTAACACTAGGAACTATTTCTAGTCACTTATGATGGAGCATGATAATGTGAGAAAATAGAACGTGTACATGTATGTTCACCATGCTGTACAGTAGAAAAAAAATTGTATTGGGGAAATAACAAATAAATTACAAACTGCAAACCATGGCCACTCCCCCCCAAAAAAACCCCACAATTAAAATTTATTATTAAAATAACTAAAATACTTATTAAAATAACTAAAATTTTAAAATAGTAGCAATACTAAATCCTGGTGAGGATGCAGAAAAACTGGATATGGCATACATTGCTAATGGGAAAGTAAAATGGCACAACTACTCTGGAGTATACTTTGTCAGTTTCTTATAAGTTTAAACATACACTTACCATATGACCCAGCGATTGTACTGGTAGACATGTATCCCAGAGAAATGAAAACATATGCCCACTGGAAAAACTTAGATATTGATCTTCATAGCAGCTTTATTTGTAATAGCTCCAAACTGGAAATGACAAAAGTGTTCTTCAGCGCTGACTGCGTAAGCAAACTGTGATATGTCCACATGATAGAATACCACCCAGAAATAAAAAGGAATAAAATATTAATACATGCTACAGCTTAGATGGATCTTAAGGGTATGCTGAGTGAGAAAAATCTCATAAGGTACATACTTATGATCTATGTAATAGTCTCAAAATTTTGTGTGGTATTCTCAAAATATAAAAAAAAAATAGAGATAGAAAACAAGCTCTCTCTATCTCTTCTCCAGGTTTAGGAATAGGGTGAGAGTTGGGGGAAGAGGGATATGTGTGTGGGGTGACATAAAAGATAGGACGGGAGAGATCTTAATGGTGATTGAATGATTTAGCATCTTGATTGTGGTAGCAGTTACACAAAAATATACACATATGTCATAAGATTGCATAGAATTACACACAAGCACATACACACATATGCACAACCCTGCATGCAGAAACTGGTAAAATCTAAATAAGATCTGTGGCCTCTATGCATGAGCAGAGCACCTCACATGCAGCATGTGCTCTGAATGCACACTGAATGAAGGGATGGGTGCGTGAAGGCAGTACCTTTAAATGGTTTCAAGAAAAGTTTAACTTATTTCATGAGTCACTAACTCATAATGAATTGCAAAAGAAACTAGGGGTATTTATATTTTGTCCTTGAGCCTTTTAGGAATCACTAGTTCCCTACAATGTATTTCTTAATGTGCTTTTAAGAAGTAGAACACTAGACTTCACAGCTGAAATATCTGACTCAATATGAAATTGCTCATGTTCTTATTTATTTTTTTCTTGTTCAGTCATAACTGTGATTGAACAAAGAAACTGTATTGACTTAAATCAGGTGTAGAGTAGTAGGGACAGCTGGCATAACATGATAGAGGAAGACATTTAGGATTTTCTAAATAGAGTCTTTTCAAGGCATAAGATAAGATTATCTGTGTCAACATTCAAGACCCTGCATTTTCAGGGTCAGCTGAGTGACCTGGCAGATAAGTACACTAGTCTGAAAATTTGAAGATTGAATCCAATTTCTGACTACAAATGGCTTAAGTCACTATGTGGAAAGACCAAGTTAATCTGAGGTCCTGCTTTGTCGTCAGTGCCATTTCTGACCTTTAGTATGATTTTGTATTTTTAATGCAGTGGGAATGCAATGCAGAATTTTTTTAAGTAAATGAATAAATGAGATTCCCTTGAGCTCAGTGATTGAATATCTTTAACGTTAGTGTATTACACTTAAACTGAAAACCTATCTTCAAAGGCAGCAGACTTAAATTAGTGGTAAACCAGCCCTTTTACAAGCTGGTGTATCATACTCATAATCATTTATTCATTCATTGAAACAAAAAGCTGTTGAATGTGTTTTGTGGCAATATCAGAGAGGAATAACTAAAAGGAGTTCACTGTGAAGGTTTGCACAGCAACTGGGAGACAGACATGCAAGACACACTTATAACACTGTGATGCTGCCACACTTGAGGTCAAGTAGGAACATGACAAGAAAGTGCCTGATTGTGCTGAAAGCATCAGGGAAGAAGGCAAGTGTCCACAGAGGGTCTGAGGCATGGGAGGGAAGTTGAAAGATAAGCAGGAGCTTGCTTGGCAGACAATGAGAGGGCATTTGGAGTGAAAGAAATGGCAGATGCTAAGGTTTAGACTGTTAAAAACCTAGATTTGCTTAGAAGTGGAATGTACTTGGAATGGCTAGAACAGAGCTCTTCAAACTTATTTTTGTTCTCTTGTACCTCCTAAAAAACCTTTGCAAAACTCTCTACCCCTTCAAAGATGTTAAAAGTAACATCTATACATTTAATCATCAGTGTAAATAATGGCAAGGAATATAATTTCTGGCATACTATTTTAAATTATTGGCATTTAAAATAGATTTTAAAACCTACTCTTCTAAATATATCTTCAGTAACATAACAATTTGATAATCACCATCATTTGTTTACCAAAAATTCATGGCCATGTACTCTTTTTAACATTGAGAAATTATTCATTGCTCCTTCATTCTCTTTGAATTTGTGTTTCCGTTTCATTTCTCATTTAGAACTTTATACAAATGTAACATATACATGTATTTTTTTCGAAGTCTTTAGTCACCTGTTTCTCTGCTAAAAACATACTTTGAGTAAAATAACTCTTTTGTGGGAATGTTTTTTAATTAAATTTTTTATTTTGAGATAATTGTACAGTCACATGAGGTTGTAAGAAATAGTACAAAGTCCACCTTTACCCATTTTCCTCCGTGGGTCACATCTTGAAAAACTGTAATGCAGTATCATAAGCATGATATCAACAGTGACATTGATCATAAGTTATAACATGTTAAAAATTTCTTCTCAATTGAGTTAGCTTTCAAAATGATTCCTGGTCTCAAATTGATCCAAATGGTATTTTAAAATGTTTAATTTCTAGTAAACAACGTGGAAAATGCCTATTTAATGAGATGAGAACGGCTTTTCTCTCCCAGATTAGTTCTTGTGTCAGTGAATGAAGCGTAATTATTGCTATAATGAGACAGGATTTAGCATTAGTTATATTGCTTTATTTTTTTCTTTTATAGTTCTAAGTGCCAAGAAACTTTGTAAATGGGGAAGAAAGAGTTTGGTTTGACTGAGTGGATGGGACAAAGGTAGAAAATATAGAAAAAAGAGGACCAAAAGGTAAGGCAGTTTAGTTTTGGATGTGTCAAATTTGGGGTCTCAAATTTGACTATGAAAGGGATTTCCACAAAAGCAGAAAGAGCAGGATTCAGGGGTGTACCAACGCCAAAGGAGAGAGGGGTCATGAGAGTCACTTAAGGCCCACAAATACGACCGCTTCGGAGAGATGAAGTCAGTACAAGGGTGTCTGGGCCAGGTTAGAGAGGACAGTCAGTCACTCTCTGGCACAGAAGTTAGATACTGCAGAGTGTCCTGGGCCAGCGATCTTCCCAATTGTTCCAGGGAACATCTGTACTGCCAAGGAACATTCAGAGATCCTGATAAGATCACAAGCAACATGCATGAGATCCTAGAACCGTGTGGGAAGGAACTTGAACTTAGTTTGTAATGGAGGTTTGGACATATAGGATCTTCAAAGGAGTCTGGATAATGTGCTCCTTGTAGAAAAAAAAAAAAAAAAGTCTTTGAGTGTTAGAGGAGATTAGGGCATCCAACAGATTGGAACCAATGTGTCTTGAGCAGGTCACCTCTCTGGGCCTTCGTTTCCTCATATATAAAATAAGGATAGCATGAGAAAGAGAACCCGACACATAGTAGGGCTTCAACAAATATTAAGTAGTAGTAGCAGCAGCAGCAGCAGCAGCAATAAAAGCTCCAAATACCACCATGTGTCTGAGGCTGCTGTTCCTGGTCATGCCCTTAGCCTCCTACCTCATCTCCAACCTAGAGATTTTTAGCACCCAAGAAAGATGTTAGCGCCTTTATAAAGGAAAAAAAAAAAAATGTGTTTTAAAGTGTCCAGTTGCTTGCTTATAAGAAGCAGAGGAATTTCCTTATAAGTCACAGAAGGAAAGAATAAATGATTGTTGGCCTTTTGGGGAGATGGGTAGCTGCCTGGTCAAAGTCTGTGGGTGTCATGGGGCCCAGTGAACCGGAGGAGAACAGCTACCATAGGGGCGACGGATATCTGGAGGAAAGCAAAGCAGTAGTTGCATGGGTGGGGGTTGGAGGGAGGTGCATGGCAGCAGAACTGAGTTCAGAGGTAAGATACCTTTCCCTCACTGGAACTTTTATAGTTTTGGACAAAGCTTGACTTCCTCCTAACCAAAGAGTTGACATTGAGGTTAGGGTATTACATCAGTTATGACACACTCATGTACAACATAGGTGAGAAAGTGGCAAGTGGAAAGTCTTTGGGAATCTCAGCCCAGTTGTTCCTGTAGAGTGGGGTGCAGGAACTGGAGCGGGAGAGCTAGGAGAGTCTATCAGAGGTAAAGAGGAGCACTCCGTGGCAACTACTTGCTGAACGGTTGGGCTAGAGAAAAGTGATTTTGTCTCTCTCTACTATGTCTCCCTTTTTTTTTTTTTTTTTTGTATTTTCCAGGGCCACACCCGCAGCACATGGAGGTTCCCAGGCTAGGGGTCCAATCGGAGCTGCAGCCACTGGCCCCCATCAGAGCCACAGCAATGCAGGATCAGCCGTGTCCTCGACCTACACCACAGCTCACGGCAACGCCGGATCCTTAATCCACTGAGCGAGGCCAGGGATCAAACCTGCAACCTCGTGGCTCCTAGTCAGGTTCTCCAGCCACTGAGGCCGCGACGGGAACTCCACTATGTCTCCTCTTTACCGTGCCAATGTGGAGTGATTCTTCACCAAGATAAAAAATAAACAAGACGTGTAAATGAGAGCACACCATGTGCATATGTGGATTGGCTGAGTCTCTAATGAGACAGGCTACAAGACACAGACAGGATGAGGATCATTTCTGGGAATTTCCAGGAATCGCCCACAGGCTGCAACGATAGATTATTTGATTGTCAGAAGATGACATTCAGCATATGGGGTTATTTTAGATGCTTTAGGATTTTGGACATAGTGAGAATGCTAGGACATTGAAACTTTTGAATAAAACATCTTGGAATATAAACAACATGCCCTGAAATTGTTGTTCCCCAAATATAGGTTTATGCACTTATACGTAGGTGGAGTAAATAATCACCTTTATATGTGATGACTTGAAAGATCTCCTCTCTTAAAACACGTTCTAGTAATCATCGAATTTTTGGTGCTCAGAACAGTACCTGACAGCGAATAGATGCTTAATAAATGCTGAATTAATAAATGAATTATAGAAAATATCTTTCCCAGTCATACCCTGTAGGGCCTAAAATGCTGCATGAGGTTATGTGCATATATTTGAAGCACTGCTGGCATCCAGAAGCAAGGAAAAGATTACATCATAAGTCTCCAAGGCCTTAGTAATAACGTCTTTAGTTTTCATTAATCAAATTACTTTTCTCCCATGGTATGGGAATGGTTAGAAAGCCTGGAGTACATGGGTAGGAGACTCAAAAAATGACATCAAACTTTGCAAAATCTTTACCCTCTACACGTTTTTCTCTTGGTTCACTCTTGCCCAGAACAAGGACTTCTTTCTAATGTGACCACAGACTGTAAAACAAAGAAGCCAATATAAGATTTGGAGATGAATATAGTTTCTGAGCTGGTTCTATTAAAAATTTGCTTCATTTTCTAAGTGCTCGTGACTTTTTAAAAAAACTTTTGCCATTTCTTTCTCTCCCTTTGTCTGTCAGCTTACCTCTGCCACTTTCTTCTCTCGCCTTCACCCAAAGTGCTCCTTCCTCGGACCCCCTGTGCCCCCCACTCTGATAGCTGTGTCCCTTCATTGCAGAGAGTGTGTCTGGGGAAGTTTGTTTCAGCCAGTAGCTGGAAGTAATTATGGAGGCACCTGCAGACCAGCTCTCAACTTCCTTGTTTTATGGGCATATAACATTCGGCCCTAAAAGTTTTACAGAACGGTTTTAAAGTCATTTCAGCTCATGTTTTTTCCTCAAGCTTTCTGAGTGTTTTTTTTTTTTTCTTTTTTTTTTTTTTTTAATAAAAGTGACTTTTGGAATCGCGCCCTTTGCCACGTGCCACTCTGGCGGTCTTGTGCTAAAGCTGGGAAGCCAGTTGGAACTTGAGAATACAACATCACTTTGGGAGGCTGACTTTCTGCTACTGAGGTTTCATCTTTTAATCAGCAGCTTCTCTCTCTTTTCTTCTCCTGCACCATCCCCTAGACCACACAACAACCCTGTCTTACTGTTTTGGTTTGTCTCTTTTAATCTAGGCTGAAAGATCTTCTAAAAAGGCATTTGTGCTCCCTGCCAGTCCATTAAGCAACAGCTGTGCCACACGTGGCCACCAGTTGCTAAATCCAGGGATTTTCAAATTATGTCCTGTGTACAATACATGTAACTGGCATGTATTGCATTGAAGTCCCAGTCAGGTATGCAAGAAATGTAACTCTTATTTCTTCTTCTATAATTGAACTTAATTTCTATCTTGAGCCTCTATCTTACTGGTTAGTAGAAATTTATCCTTAGTCAATTGAGTTTCTTTTTCTTGGGGCTGTATCTAACTGTTGAGATGACTTATACATATCAAGGCCGTAGAGGAAAATATCCACTTTGTCCTTAAGTCATCAGGTGACACTGGTCACTTGAGATGACCCTTGTTCCCATCACAGCATTCTTCACTGTCAGGGATTCACTAGAAGGCTCACTGTCACCCATCCCTCTTAGCCTCACCAGTCAGCCACTTTTCAGAACTAAACCACTCACTCAGGACTCGATCTCTGGAAGGAGGCAACCCCACCCTGCTGTCTGATCACATGCACCTGTTTGAGTCCTTATCCCTTTACTGGGATCTCAAAGGACAGAGTATAATTCATTCTGTCTGGACCCACTGCCATCTGCACATTCACGTTATTTCCTTTTTTATTTCTTTTCTCTTCTCCAGCTTAGGATAATCTTTTCTAGGCTAAGATGTGGTGGGTGGTGTTGGTAGTGTGAGGCAAAGATTACTTCTTCCATTTATCCATCATGCTGGATGAACCATGAAGTCTTCTCAGGGCCCATGGCATAGGCTTTGGAAATCATACAGCCAGAAAAGGACTTCTTTCCTTGTTTTTCACTCTGTCTTCCTGGTAAGGTGATGAATGAATGCAGGAGAGTCTGGCAGTAGGGTAAGGGGGCAGGAGACAGGGACCCACTTGGGTGAAATGTTAGTGTGTCCAAAATGTTGCCCCTCCATTCACACTATTACTTCAAATTTCCCCCAGAGTAGGTATTCCTGGTCTGGTCGTCAGTCCCTAGGAAGCTTTATAGGACAGGTGTTGGGGAGCTGAATGGGAGTGGGGAGAAACTTAGAGTGTCTCAGAGTGAAGATTGAGGAGCCAAGGTATGGATGAAATATAAGATGGCATGTCTACTTCCTGTTTCATTGTGGCAGGTAAGAGCAGAGAATAGGAAGGAATTCTCTTGCGGAGGATACCTATCCCTCCCACTCTACCACCTTATTTGTCCCTCAACTTCATTTTAATTTCATCCTCCCAGATGAGGAGAAACATAAGTGAACGGTGGTTTTGATAATTATATTCTCTAAAACTGTAGAGGTGGGAAATAAAAAAAGTTTGATGCTAGAGAAAAAGATGTTTTGTATAAATCTGACCTATCAGCAAGGTCCATGAAAAATTAAATTTACTCTCCCAAGATTTCCTTTCCTCACATAATCCAGGCTACACAAATAATTGTTGAACACCAATATGATGTCTATGAAGAGAATGGGCACTTGTCTATTTGCAACTTTGTCCAGTTAATGTCTGTCTTTGAATCTTTGTTTCACTCAGGCTTTGGCATGAATACGTGTGTGTGTGTGTGTGTGTGTGTGTGTGTGTTTTACCAAAATGTGAAAGTACCTTTATAAACTAAACCGTGAAATAAATTAGTATTTTTCTTAGCCATATGGGGGCATCAGTGCATGTACCTCTGAGTGATTAAAGTCCTCTCCCCTAATAATTTAACCAGTTTGTTTCTCCCCTAATAATTTAACCAGCTTTGTTTTCGCTGGTGTAGGGAAGGGTGGAGAACAGCAGGGGACCCCTGCACAGGAGAGAGGTAGGAGAGCACACACTGGAGGGAAGGGTGCGAGGTTGGACAGCAGTGGGTCTGGGTCTCTTGAACGTCTGTAGCAGAACTGAGAGTAGATTTCCGTGGCTGCTCACTCCCAGACTCTTCCCTTACCCTCAGGCTCCTGAGAGGTGGGAGTCTTGGAATACAGCCTACCAAGCCGAGGTGGTGACAGTCCATAACATGAACCTCTCCACATGGTATTTGTGATTGCCTAACTCAGTCCTGTGTGTTAGCTCTCACAGGCACTGGATAAGAATAGGGAGGACTCAACAATAAGCCTTTATAGCGCCCTCACTGTACAGATGAAGAGACCCGGGAGAAGGTGAAAGAGCAGGGCTGGTGTCATACAGCTAGTTAGGGTCAGGACCACATTTCAAGTTGCCTTACAATCTAGTCCATAACTTTGGGGTCTTGTGGGCAGAATTACCAGAAGAGGCCTTGGCCTTTTTCCTTAACATATATTGGTGTACACTGCATTTCCTCCTGAATGACAATTTGCATTATTCTATTTAATGCATGTGTAGTAACTAAACTCATTCCTATGCATTCCATACAGACAATGTGGGGCTAAAAGTAGCATCTCTCTGGAATCAAAAATATAAGTCTCAGTAAGTGGGTTCAAAGGCTTATCCTTCTCATTGAAATTTACCCGCTGTCTAGTTAAAACCATATTCTCCTGTTTGGGGAATGAGCATTAGGAGTGCTGTGGGGAGAACCTTGGCCAGTTGTCTTGTCTTGGGTGTGGAGGAGATTTTCTGGCACTGTTGAGTGTTTGCATTTTCATGCTCCTCCCTCCACTTATAAACAACCAGGTTTATTCAAAGGAGATAGTATGTATGTTTATATTCGGAAAAAAAAATCTCACTTGGAGTTGAGGCAGAGACTTCCAGAGGTTGGTGAGAAGCCCATGATGATCATAACCACCCTCAGATCCACCTTGAGTAGCCCCAGGCCACACTCCCAGCCAGCCTGGTGTCTCTGACACCTGCGACTTTTGCCAGTCCTTCTTCCTGGAACGTTATTTCTGTTAACCTCTATTTCCTTTCTCTACTAATGGAGGAGGTCCCAAAAGGACTTGGGCTGGACTGACCACAGAATGAGGAGCTATTTGAGCCTTGCTCTGAGGCAAGACATATGGATAGAAAATAACTATTAATTGGGAAGCTTTTTTGGTCTTTGGTGTGTTTCATGAATTGTGCCCCTAAGTAATTCAGTATTCCAGATGTCAAATTCTACTCCAGACAGTTCTGTGTTCAAATAAGTTTGGGGAGCAAAAGATTAAATAACATTGGACCTTTAACATAACCGTTCTCAGGTACAATGTGAGTCTTCAGGAGGATGGTATGGCATGCCACATTTTTCTCAAGCATAGTTAACCACTGATACTACTCTTTTCTTTTGCCAAGTACCACCCAGGACCAGAGTTTATTAATGCAATTTGGGGAAAATCTACTCAGTGTAAATACTTAAACCTTATAGGCAAATTGTAGCCTTTCAAAGTTTGATTTCTGGCAAATTGGTGTAGGCAATTTGGAGAGAAGAGACAAGTGTTCTCTTAGAATCTTCATTGATGTGAAGGTCGATATTGTTCTTGGAAAACTGAAAGCATAATGGTGTGAACCTTGTTCATGATTATTATTGTCATTGGATATGTAAACATGAAGGGGTAAGCATCTTATAATGTGGAAATACTGCATTTCACCAGGTTTATTCAAACATGGGGCACCTAGGATGTCATTGAAATGGATCTGTTTTCAAATTTACTTTTTAACTTTAGGTTGACACAATAATGATGCACACAGGTATGCATCAGAATATATTTTTATAAAAGGGAAAAAAGAATAATGTTGAATTTTTCTGGAAGTCATAAAAATGATAATGAGGTCTAGCTCTGTTTTAGATGTGAAAGTAGAGAGATATCTTAGGACAAATCTGAGTACGGCTTGGTTAAGGTCAGCATGTCTGAGTAGACTGGAAGAATCTAGGACTTGGTTTTAGAAACTGCCCTTTGCAGCAGGGTAGTCACTAAAAAGGCAGATTGAGATGTCCATTATAGAAACCAAGGGGGTAACACTAGATACCCTGGTGATTATGTCTTGCCCATAAAGCCATGTATGTAGTTGTCTATAGGGTATCATTTAGAGGTCAGGAATGGGGCACATGGAATATGAACTTGGAAAAAGAAAGGCAAGGCTGTTCCTCTAGAGTGCCTGCCATGCTCAACAGACCACTGATACAGAGAGGGCTTAGGTAGGAGGAATGAAGCACGTCCTGGGAACTGGGATTGGATCTGGGACATGAGGGCAAGGCCAGCCTGGACATACAGCTGGAGCAACTCTGGACCCCAGAGAGTTAGTTGAGAGCTGTGGACATCCCTGTTCCAGGTCCAAGAGATGAAGCTGGGCCTGATCCTGATGATATTTAGGGGTGAAGAAGGAAAGTCTTTCCTGGGGAGAGGAGAAAAGCAGGGAATGGGAAATTTGACAGAAGTTGGGACCCTCAGAGATCCTTAGCCTTTTAATCTGTGATATACAGTAATACAGATCAAATGCAATGAACTCCTCTCTGAAAAACCTCCCTTGGTGTCCTCAGGGAGATTTGGGGGGATTGAGGGTGGAGCATATTTCTGTAGTGCATGTGAGATTCAGAATTTCATGATAGTTAGCTGGATTTGTCTTTTGTTTCAATGGTTGTCGGCTCCTTGAGAGTAGGCATCACAAAATCAGAAGCAGCATGTATATTTGTCATTTACTAACTCCTGCAATGTGCCAAATGCTTTTAAAAAAGAAAAGTTTTAAGTGTTATCCTCTCCACTTTACAGACAATGACACAGCTTCTAGGTTACATATCTGTTCAAGTCCTCAGAGAATCTGTGTGTGCTTTCCCTCAGACCAATGGTTCTCAACTTGAGAAGTTTTAAAAAATAATGTGGCATATACCCCATCCTCAAATATTTCGGTTCATGTCGTTGGGTCCGGCATTCAGATGTCTGTACTTTTTGAGTCCCTTGGGTGATTTTTTTTTTTTTTTGTCTTTTTGCTATTTCTTTGGGCCGCTCCCGCGGCATATGGAGGCTCCCAGGCTAGGGGTCGAATCGGAGCTGTAGCCACCGGCCTACGCCAGAGCCACAGCAATGCAGGATCCGAGCCACGTCTGCAACCTACACCACAGCTCACGGCAATGCCGGATCCTTAACCCACTGAGCAAGGGCAGGGACCGAACCCGCAACCTCATGGTTCCTAGTCGGCTTCATTAACCACTGCGCCATGACGGGAACTCCCCCTTGGATGATTTTAATGTGCATCCAGGGTGGAGAATTCTGGCCCTCTATTGTGTTGCCTTGTCTGTAGGGTTAGTTCTGCATCTCACCCATGACATAGGTTAAAGATGTGTTTATTGATTAGTTAGGGAGATCTTTGAGGCCAGAGGAAAAATCGGGGATGGAATGCCACTAGAGGTTAGATTGTGTCCTCTTTGAGGCTGGGATTTATCAGAAGACAGAGGGTGGCTATTCATTACAGGCTTAGAGTTATCTTGCAAACCTTCCATTGCAGGTGGTGTTGTCCTCAATCCAGCCTATTACGGCATGCCTGGCCACACCAACATCATGATCCATGAGGTGGGGCATGTTCTGGGACTCTACCATGTCTTCAAAGGGGTCAGTGAAAGAGAATCCTGCGATGACCCCTGCAGGGAGACAGTGCCGTCCATGGATACGGGAGACCTCTGTGCCGACACGGCTCCCACTCCCAAGAGTAAGCTGTGCCAGGACCCAGAGCCCACCAATGACACCTGTGGCTTCACTCACTTTCCAGGGGCTCCATTCAGCAACTACATGAGTTATACAGGTACCACTACAGTGCTGATGTGTTTATTAAGATTACATGGGAGTCTTTGGGAGCTGGGAGGGTGGAGATGTGGAAATTAGAGAGGATTATCAAGCAGGCCTTCATGCTAGAGAGTTGAAGTGTATTTGTCATGACATTTTCTTTTTTTTTTTTTCATGTCATGTCTTTGAAGAACTTAAAGAAATACTGAGATATTAAAGGTCCTCGATGACTAGATTCTCTTCCGCTAAAAATTAAAAGAAAAACACTTCTGTCTTGAATAGTTAAAAGGGGAGACAAAGCCAAAAACTGTCTCGAGAGCCCTTTGACTTCTAGAACTTGGTTATCTTTCTTCTTTCACACATTCTTAGGAACTGACTCTGAAAGAGGGTCCAAAAGTGTGTTAGGGAAAGAGGTTTCTGGGTCTTTGTACTATTTTTGAAGTTGGTCAAAAAAGATGGCCCAGGTTAATTTTAAGCTCAGAGTTCCTTTTTAATTTATGTCATTTTTTAAAAAGTATCAGATTATCTTCTTCCAACACTAGCCAAGGGCTGATTCTTAGCTTCTCACTGTAAAAAATGGTATTTTCCTGGCCCTGGGAACAACTCTTGTCTGTTTTGGTTGTCTTGGATTATGCTTCTTCTTCTTTTCATACCTTCCCTGTTGCTGTCAAAAAGTAATACTAGTCCTTGTCTCCTGATAATGAACTTAAATTTATCCCTCACATTAAGGACTGGTCTGCTGTGATGACTTATTCCTGTGGTGAAGGAAGGAGGTAGTTTTTCTATAAGGTCCAGGGGCTTGTTCCGTGATAAGTTTTAGAACTATCAAAAAAAAAAAAAAAAAAAAAAAGGAAAGGATACATTTCAATAGCCTGGCCCTTGAAGGGAAAAAAGAGTGGTAAGCTGGTCTGTCTGTGACCTATCAGTATATGCTTATCTAAGTCTCATTTTGGTGCATGATTCAGGTGCATCAATTCATAAAGACCAGCATCCTTGCCTCCCCCAGCAAGTGCACAGTGGCCCTTGCCAGGGTGCCAGGGCAGAGAGACCACACAATGACGTTCAGAGGGCAGAGCTATTCAGGCTCCACCTTTGAGGTGGGCAGAGGAAACATCTAAGAAGTAGGGGGACTGTTTGGTGCACTTCCATGGAAAAAGGCCTGGAATCTAAGATAACTCCCTTTCTAACTCTATGACAAGTATACCTAATAGGAAATGTTGCCAGCTCCAAAAAGAAGCTGGGGAATCACCATTCCCAGTCCTGCTGCCCCTTGACTTTTTGGCTCTCTCTCCCCTTGAGCATCTCCACCAAATACTAACTAACCTTGGCCACAGTCCCTGGGCATAAAGCAGGTGTCTGCAGCTCCACAAATGTTCATGAATTAAAAAGCCCATATGCTGAAACACTGCCATCTTGTGGTTTCCTGAATAAGCAATATCAGCTCAGAGCAACCGGATACCCCAGGGCAGGTGTGAATCTCACTCTGGCCCAGCCCAACATCAAGGTAAAGCATCAAAGTGAACTTGCTTTGGAGATAAGCAGGTGCTCTTCTCTGCCTTCTCTTCCCACTTCCAGCCTAGATACTCTCCAGAAAAATCTATCCCTACCTTGGTGCGCTTTGCAGGTTAAAACCTTTTTTGTCTCCACAGATGATGACTGCACTGACAGCTTCACCCCGAACCAAGTGGCCCGAATGCACTGCTATTTGGACCTTGTATATCAGCAGTGGAGTCAAAGCCGAAAGCCCACCCCCATTCCCATCCCACCTGTGGTCATCGGGCAGACCCATAAGTCCCTAACCATCCACTGGCTGCCTCCAATTAGTGGAGTTGTGTATGACAGGTAAAGAGTTGCTGGCCATGGGGGAGCTGGTACCTTTCTCGGTGGCATTTCTTATGAAAAAGGGGAATAATGTGAAGTTTGGAGAACCCCAGTTTGGAATTATAAATGTGCACCACTGCTCAGGGCTGCCTCCGCCATCCTGCTCAGTGCTCATTTCCTTAGCAGAGCTCATGGGGCTCTCAGAGTAAGCCAATGGTGCAGTATGCGTGCCCACACCTTGGTGAGGGGCATAACGGATATTTCCTTATGTCACATCTGGTGGCCTTCTAGGAGCTCTGAAGTGGTTCACAAATGTGATCATGATGACCTGACAAAACTGAGATGGTATCTGCCACCTGTTGTGGGTCAGCTGTCCCTCCTGGGCTAAAGGAGGTACAGGGTTTTGCTACTTGCACCATGGCATCTGGAGGAAGGGAAGTGAGGTGTGTTTCCTCCAAGCAGTTCTGGGGGTGGGGGGCCAGCTACTCATTGCCACAAGCTGTGCATCGGGGCTTACCTCCTCCTGTGGGCATTTCTAATACCTTCTCTGCCTCCTGTTATGCCCCATGCCACCCAGCTTACAGCTACCATCTTGTGAAATTGTCATCCTCTGTTCACCTTCCTGTCTGCCCCACTCAACTGGCAGTTCCTTGGGGCAGGACTATTTCTTGTATCATGGTCTCTTGGCCTCCCACCATAAACACCTAATACAGGTTTATTGAAGAGGATCATTATACCTAAAATTGGGCATAATTCATCCTTTGCATATTGTTTTCATAAATACAGGAACAGTATTGTGAAAAAGAGAGAAGTTAGGAAAAGGATAACATCTGACAGTTGGTGGGAGAATGGGTAAATGTGGTTTAACTGAGAAGGACCAGAACCCCACCCATGACCTGTGCAGACCCTCCGCTTTCAGAACCTGCCAGTGTATTCTAAATAACAAGAGGGGGCTTTCGTCCTTTTTGTCCTTCTATGCATGAAGCATTGTGAGGGGTCTTTTGCCTGCCATTGTCTTATTTAGTTCTTGCACTGAGCCCAGTCCCTGTTGTATAAATGAGGCATCTGAGGCGTAGGGAAGCACAGGGTGGCTAAGCCAGGACTCCATGGTTAAGTGGAGGTAAATTGGGGGCATCCCCTGGAATTTCAGAAATGGGGAACATGGACTAGATTATTTATTTGAATTTAGAGCTTTCCCCTTTCACAGGTAGATAGCTCCTCTTCTGTGTGTCACAGTTCCCTTCTGAGTGTCAGGTCCCAGCTAAGGAGAAGGAGTAGAATGTCCCTGACGCATGTCCCCATGTACTCCAGCTTTGCTGAAAGCCTGGGAGAGGGGACAGGGAGAGACAAGGATGGGAGGAGGCAGGCGAGTCATTTGTCAAAGTGGCATTCCCAGCCTTCTGGGATCTTGGCCCCTGACCTTGATACCTTGAGGTACACTTAGTGCGTGACATCACTTGGACCCCACAATCCCATAGAGCAGTTTCGATTGTCATCAGCAGCCAGGCTCTCATGGGCTCCCTTTGTGAGTCAGCATACCTCTATGTGACGGCTATAAGAGTCCTCTTCCTGCAAGTGTGACCTTGTGCAGCTTTGGTTGCTCTGGCTGAACAGCAGCTCCTCTGTGGGCATGTGCAAACCCCACATCTTACATCCGTTTATGTAACACGTGTAAACAATTTAATCTTTCAATTCTCTCTCTGGTACAAACGTTACGATAAAGCAGACATCAGGGCTGGCTTGCTGCGAGTCTGTTGGCAGAAAAGGCTGCAGTTGGCTTCCCTTTCTCAGTGAGGTGGGCTACAGTGCTGAGGCCTCCTGACACGTGTGTCGGGGAGAACTCACGTCACATACCCAGCGATTTGTGTCATGCTCGGAGTTGTGTTTACTGCTCCCCAGTAGGTATTTGGAATCCTTATGTCAGAGAGGAGCCCAACCACGCAGTCAGCAGCGGCCCCGGAAGAGCCAAGTACATCAGGGAAATGTGGTTTGGAGTTGTGTCCTCACTTGAAGTGAGTGCTGACTGGGGGCAAGGGGTTGGAGTTAACGACACCTTTTCTTTGCCAAAGTACTGGACACTTGATGGTGTTTGGGAACTAGCTCAGAGGAATTAAGAAACTTGTTGTGACCGTAGGCAGTTTACTTAATCTCTCTGAGGCTGAGTGTCCTCATTTGTAAACAGGGTTCTTACAGGGATTAGAAATTATGAAAAGCACCTCGTGGAAAAAATGCCAGCTATATAGGCTGCTTAATAAATAGGAGCTGGCAGCGTAATTATTACCCCTGTTTGACAATACCCTTTTCCTCTTATATTGCATGATTTTGCTTTTCTCTCTCTACTTGTTGAGAGACTTTGATTTGATGCCTCTGTTTGCAGATGTATCATTCACAATGGGGCTTCTACGAACTATTGGGGTGTAAAATGTAACAGATATATTGTACAATGCGGAGAATATAGCCAATAGTATATGATAGCTGCAAATGGAGTGTAACCTTTAAAAACGAATCACTGGGAGTTCCCATTGTGGTTCAGTGGTAATGAGCCTGACTACTCTCCATGAGGACATGGGTTTGATCCCTTGGCTTGCTCAGTGGGTTGGGGATCTGGAGTTGCCTTGGACTGTGGTGTATGTCACAGATGTGGCTCAGATTTGGTGTTGCTGTGGCCAGCCCTGGAAACTTCCACATGCTGCAGGTGCGGCCCTAAAAAAAAAAAAAAAAAAAAAAAATTTGAATCACTATGTTGTATACATATATAACTCATATAATATTGTACAGCAATTATACTTCAATAAATGAAAAAAATCTAAGTATCAGCAACAGTCCTCATCAAGCGATTTCCTGTTTTTATTTGGCTATTGCTGTCATTACGTCTTCAAGATATCATGTTTGATGAGCTCTTCATAAATGCATTAATAGCCTCAAGGATGCCATAGAAGGAGCTCTCACAGAGGGACGGCTGAGGCTAGTCCTTGTCCTAACTGCTGGGCCTAGAACAAATAGACTCCAGCCTGAACCTGCTCACAGGCAAAGGAGAAGGAATGGGAATGGGTGTTCTCAATGCCACGAATCAGTGTCCTAAACCTGGAGCCAGAAGGGGAAGTGGGTGACCGGGGTAGAGGTTGCTGACCATTCAGAGGAGTCAGGCTACATGCCACTGCCAAAGTTAAATTTGCATGGATCTTGAAGGATGAGTAGGAGCTTGTTGGAGAAGCTTGGAAAGGCTATTTGGCAGGAGAAAGAACAGCATGTTTCATGGAGCTGTGTGAAGGATGTGGTATATTTGTGAAGTGGCAATTGGTTCTTGTGATGAGGACATAAAATAGAATTCATGAAGGCCCTGAAGCAGGTAAGGCTGGAGCTGTCTTCTGAAGGACCTTGAATCATGGGAAGGAATTTAGAGGTATCCTTATAGGCAATGGTGAGTCACGGTGCCTTGTGGTTTTATGACTTTTATTTTGTGGGTGTGATTAAAAGTATAAAGTTAAAACAGAAGACCACATATAGCTAATAGGTTTACTGCAGAACACAAGGAGCCTTTGGATGACTTATTGAGAGTCCATGTAGAAGTTGTTTCATGTTGAAAGATTCGGATTGTAATTACTCTGTGTTGACTGTTCCTAGGATAGAAGCCCTCTTTCATCTCCACAGGCCTCCTTTATGACTTAGTTAAATTCTTCTGCTTCATAACCTTGAGATTTTCATGTCACTATGAATTTTGCAAAGAGGGGGTCTATACAAGAAGGAAATGAGTTGAGAAATAGTTGTGTTGCCAGTAACCCCCTAGGGCCTCACCACCTATGGCCATGTCCCTGCCCTGAAGGTCTCCCGAATTTTATGATCCAAATTCATCTGATCTCTTCTCCCCATCTTCACCCCTCCTTGTTTTTCTAGGGTCCCAGGCAGCGTGTGTGGTGCCTGCACTGAAGATGGGACATTCCGTCAGTACGTGCACACAGCTTCCTCCCGGCGCGTGTGTGACTCCTCAGGTTACTGGACTCCAGAGGAGGCTGTGGGTAAAGGACCATGGCTTTTTCATTTACACCTTGGTGGCCATTGAGAATGGGGGCGGAGGTCAAGTGTAGAGTGGTGGCATGGCATGAAAAAAAAGGTAGCGTGTGTATGTGTGGTTTGCTGGATATCTCCAGGGGCCTGGGTATGACTCTGCTGACCCGTGCCGAGTGTCCCATGTGTGCTCTGTGTGGAGGCCCAGTGGCTGTGGTGAAGCAGAGGTCAGCACGGAGGACAGAGGAATGGAGGACTCAGGGGGTGACTTCGGGATGAGAGATGGGACAATTCAGGCATGTCATGTTGCATTGCTTCCTAGTGCGTGGAGCAGTCTTGCCACATGATGGCGTAAGCTGATCTCTCACTCCCTCTATCAGGAGGCTAATTCTCCATTAGCCTCACGTAGCTCACCCCCACCCACACAGACACTAACTGAGCCAGTCTGGGTTGTGGGGGTGAGGTGGACGAGGTGTTCTAAACTGATGGTTCTCATCTGTGTAATTTTATGAGTCTGTTAATCACCGGTACTGGTCATGCTTTGGATGTGATCTAAGGTAGGCTCAAGGAGGGGGGAAGTGATTTTAGCTATCCTTTCTCCTGTCCCTTCCCCAACTTCTCAGTGACCTAGTCACTCATATACATCAATCAGAGCCTCTGACACCAGCGAGAGAGTGAATGGCATCCCCATTGAAGTCCAGAAAATGCTGTTGACTTGAGTTTCATTCAGTACCTTCTTATGAGTGGCTTGACTTCTTCCATCATTACCATCTTAACTGTTTACCTAGTCATCATCTTTTTTTTTAATATTTATTAATATTCCCCAAACTACTCAGTAAGATGTGTTGGACATGGTCCTATTTGAGTTAGTTTGCAGTCTTGACGGACAAGAGAAAAAAAGGTCTGAGTCTACAGTCTCCTCCTTGGGTTCCCATTTACTCAAATGACAGGAACCTTAAGGAGGACTCTGAAGAGAGAGACACTTGGCTTGATTGATCGTATAGGACTATTTTCAAATGGGTTTTCAGGGAAGAATGGAAAGTGACTGTAAAATTTACATTGGCACTGTGGAGGACTCATTTAGAGACTGGCATTTCATAAAAGGCCATTTTTGTGACAAACAGTTTGTCCTGTGCTGGTGTTGTAATGCCTATTTGACTCTCTGGTTCTGCTCTTTTTACTTCTTAAGTCTTGGAAAAATTCCAACTTATCTGGTAGAGGTGAAAGGAATTACAAGTGCTGGGTTCTAACTCCTATATTGTGTCTCCAGGCAAACCAAATCAACTATTAGGGCCTCCACTTTGTGCTTTAAACATGAGATCACATTAAAAACTTCCTGACAGAGAGTGCTTCTATTGAGTTGATTTCCCAGGCTTTTACTCTGTTAGTCTTTGGGGATGAATATTGGAAAATACTGGTCTTCCTTTGCTCTGAACAGGTGAAGAACCAAGTCATATTTTAAATGAAAGGAATTGAATCCCAGGCAGAGCAAGCAGAAACACATTTATTTGCAGATATGATCAAAATGTATTTAATGACACTTAATAAACACACTGACCACCAGCTACATTCTGAATGCTATGAGGAATTGAAAATCAAACCAAACATATCCCCTGCTAAAGTATCATCTTCTCGGAGAGAACGTCCCTAGTTCCATGGTCTAAAATAGTCCCCAACCTCACACTATCATTCTCTAGTCTCTCATCTTCCTTTATTTATCTTCTAAGATGGCATCCACCACTTGGAATTTTGCTGATACCTCTTTACCAGTTTATTATTGCACCTGTCACCCTGTGGTAAGATGTATGAGGGAAGACCTTTATCTCTCTTGTTCACTCCTCTATCTCCGAAACCTAGATTAGTGCTAGGTATAAAAGAGAAGCACAGTCAATTTTTGTTGAATTAGTGGATGAATGGATTTACGATACAGGGAAAATAGGGACTATACAATACACACATTTGAACTTCTTTCCTCTGGGTCTTGGAACCTTATTTTCCAAATCTGGAAAGGCTAAATCATTCTATTTTTGCCAATGTAGTTTGCAGATATGTCTATGGAACATTGTATAGATCTTCTACCCTAACTTAGTAGTTAAATAGTACTTACTTTATAAATGAGGAAATCGAGGCTTGGGAAGACTGGCCACAGTCACATAGCTAATGCACAGCAACAGTTAGAGCCTAATGACTGTTTCCCAATTTAGCAATTTTCTTTTAATGCCCCTCATGTGATCGAAGATAAAACCACCTCGTATAGCTTATTTCTCCAGAACTGACCTTCGTGTGTTTGTGGTATTTGATTTTTCACCATTGTGTTTTTTACTTGGCTACTGAATCCCCCCTCCCCATTTTTTTCCACTCAAGAAGTGTTTTTATTTCCTGCCTGCATTTTCCTCCATGTTGTGATCTCCTGGCTTACTTATACTTGAACTAAAAGGGAAGTTTCAGTGTATGGTTTTACAGTTTGGCTAACAGTCCATTGAAAGAACTGCTAAGGTGTGATCTTAGGGAATCAAAGTTTTGTAAAGAGCCTAGTTAGGCAGTGTTGCAACAGACTGAAACATTGGCTTGATTGATAAATAGAACAGGGCTGCATTAATTTATCATAAAGTATTAACAAACTAAGTACAGATAATTCTCCTCTGCTCAGGGATCCTTTAAGCTCATGACTTCCCCTAGCTGTCTGCATCAGCCTCCTGTTCCACCTGGGATCTGGGTCACTCCATTCCCATTGCCATGCTGGGTTTCTCTTGTTAAAAGGCACCGTGGAAACATAATTTGAAGCATATGCATTTGGATTGTTACACCTTTGTCTCCAATGATACTTAAGATCTAAATTACTAAGCTGTGCTGCTTCCATAAGAATCTACTCCAAGTGCTCTTTCTCCTCGTTCTTTCAGGCTGTTGATATGGGTGACTCCTTTTCAGATTTTTAAAAATGATTCAGTGAATTTTATTCTATTTATCAACCATCTTCACAACTGTCATCACAGCCTAATTCATTTTCAGATTCCTGATGCCTCTGTGTCTCTGCTCATCTCCCACAGGGCCTCCAGACGTGGATCAACCCTGTGAGCCAAGCTTGCAGGCCTGGAGTCCCGAGCTCCACCTGTACCATATGAACATGACGGTCCCCTGCCCTGCAGAAGGCTGTAGCCTGGAGCTGCTCTTCCAGCACCCAGTCCAAGCCGACACGCTCACCCTATGGGTCACCTACCTCTCCATGGACTCCTCCCAGGCGCTCTTTGACACAGAAATCTTGCTGGAACACCAGGAGTCCGTGCACCTAGGCCCCTTAGACACTTTCTGTGACACCCCACTCACTATCAAACTGCACGTTGATGGGAAGGTCTTGGGGGTGAAAGTCTACACCTTTGATGAGCGGATGGAGATTGATGCGGCTCTCTTGACTTCTCGGCCCCACAGTCCTTTGTGTTCTGGCTGCAGGCCTGTGCGGTACCAGGTTCTTCGTGAGCCCCCTTTTGCCAGTGGCTTGCCAGTGGTGGTGACACATCCTGACAGGAAGTTCACAGATATGTGAGTTGGGCAGGAGGGCTTTCTAACCCAAGGGGCTTCTGGAAGATTTGGTAGTGGGTTTTGCTTTCTTTTTCTTCATTTTTTTTTAAACACTCTGATGTGTATTTATTTGGAGAAGTGTTCAGAATCTCAGAGGGGGTTTTATTCTGAAAGGGCATCCCTGAGATGAAGAAAAGCATTTTCCAAAAAGGAGCAAGCAGGTGTTACAACTGATGATGCCATCATTATGGTTATGTAGAAAAGAGCTTTGTGTGGGGCTGAAAGTAATTGCCATAAATAAGTTGATCCGAATCAGATACTCCTCTTGGGTGACACAATCTACTTTCTGATGCTTGCTGTAACTTTTAAATAATCTGCCACAGCTCCTATAATAGTCAAAGGCCATGGTCAGCTCTTCCATGGCTAAGCAGAGAAGCCAAGGGTCCTACAGATACTAGACTTAGTTTCATTTCTTGCTCCCCCATCCCTCTCTTTTTCTTTCTCTTCCAACTCTCCTCTTTCTCTTTCTTCTGTTCCTTCAACATTTATTAACTTGTGAAGTGCTCCCGGCCCTGTGTTCTCAGAGGTGGGGAATATAGACCAAGATACGATCATTGGCTTCACGTGTCCAATGTGTGGAGCAGGAGGCTGGTCTCTCCAAAAGAACTCTCTTCACCTCACCATTTTCCCCAGAGACTTCCCAGAGGGCAGAACTCAGGGTGAAACAAAAGTTTTACCAGAGGTGCTATCTTGGTTAGTTTTTGCTGTGTTAGAAATCACAAAACGTGGTGGGTTAAAACAACAAACACTATTTTCTCATGGTTCTGTGGGTTGGCTGAATGTGCTCATCTGGACTGGTTTGGCCAGGGCTGGGTAGCCCCAGATGACCTCATGCACATGTTGGAGGCTCAGCTAAGATGCTGGCATGGCTGGAAGGATGAAGTTCTCTTTCCCCATCATCTCTCCTTTTCTAGGAGGCTTTGCCTGGGCTTGTTCTCATGGTGGTAGACGGCTTTCCAGAAGCAGGGAGGGCAAGTCCCCCCCACACACAAGCTTTTCAAGCCTCTGCTTACATTACTCATGCTGTCATTCCACTAGCCAGAGCAGGTCACACAGTCAATCCCAGATTCTGAGGGAGGCAAAATCAATCCTAAATTTTGATGAGAGCAACAGTAACATCACATCCCAGCAGGGCAGGCGTCTGGGGTGGGAAGGATTTATGGCCATTTTTCAGTCTGCCACAACTACAGATGATTAGAGAAAAGTGTTCATCTTGAAATCTGCCACATTTTTCTTCCCGTATTTGCTCTCCGAATTAGAACCGGAAGACAGTGAAATGGTCAAAACGCTCATGCAAGTGGGAGGATAGATCATGGGATGAATTTGAAATGAAAAAAGAAAAAAAACTTTTTTGAGTTTCTTTAATCAGGCAATTAAAATACTTGTTACACATACACACACACGTAATTTGATACACATACACATAAACTTGCAGGTCAATAATATCCCATTTTATAGATGCAAGAACTAAAGCATAACTTTAATTTGGCTGAATAGAGCTACTAAAGGGCAAACTAAGGACTAAAATCCAACTTTCCAACTGTGTCTCATTTTGGTTCCCTTTGCTTAGTAACACATCACCTTTTACAAACTCAGATCCTTGGAGGTTGCGCTACCTGCTGCTGAGTTTTCTCCCCAAGGATGTAAACACACCCTGAGGCTTCCTTCCAGTTCTTTCCCAGCCACAGAGCAGTGTAAGACTTTTATGCATGGCTGGGTGAGAAGTCAGACAGAAACCACCCTGTGAAAAGGAAGCCATCAGAATTGATTAGGATATAAAACTGGTTTTGCTTTTGAAATATCTGGCACTCTCCTGAGAAGATTGCTTCCCTGCAGAAAGCTAATTTGGAAATTTAAAAGTCTTTAATATTTAGGTGTCTTTCCTATTAAAATAACTCAAAGCCAGCACAGAGGTATTTAAAGGTGTTTTTGAAACCCCACGACATTTCCCGTTTGCTGGTTGCAGCGTCAAGCGAAAGAGTCGAGGCTTGTGGTTGAGTTGAGTGTGTTAAAGAAGAGAGGGTCTTGGCAGGAGATCAGTGGGCACCACTTATGTTGGTTCCAACAGCCCTTTGAGATCCTGTTCCCCTAAGGGACATGCACCCTAGCTTGACTTTAGCGATAACTTTACCAATTAGGGCAGGCCCTAGACAAAAAATTCAGTCGAGGGTAGAATTTGTCTTTGGAACCAGCAGCCCCCTCCCTTCTTGTGCCCCTTCCCACTTGATAATATTCAGTCTCTTATTTCTCCACTTGATCAGTGCGCTGGGCTCTGGATAGCGTCTGGTAAACTCCTTCCATCTCTGGTGTCAATTAAAACTATTCTTTGTTTATATGTATTTTGGAGGCTTGGAGGTGGGGAGTAATTTAATGCATTTCCAACTGTGGAATTTCTTGCACCCCAAGAATCATGACATCAGCTGTTCTCACCTCCTTCTAGGAGAGAATTGCTCTTCATCCTAAGCATTCAGTCTCCTCAAGACAAGAATTCTCTTGAGAGACAAAAAATCTGGGGTCCGCAGACCCAAGAAGGGCCTTGCTGAGCCCAAACTCTGAAGCTTTCATCTTAAGTGTTTTTGATTAACTCAGTGACACACAGGACTATCAATAGTTTTTCAATCGCTGGGGGGTGTATGTGTGTGTGAGTGTGTGATAAACATGGTAAAGATTCACCTGAAATACCATCCCCCTAGAATGGGCAGGACTGTTAGTTCAGTGTTAATTCAGCAAGTAATATTTTGTTCATTCACTATGTGAAACATAATGGGAATACAGAAATGAATAGGATTTCAAACATTCTGTTGCTCTCTAAGATTATATGTCCTGAACTTTGTTTCAGACCATGTGGCATATATTTAACATTTATATTCCCTGTAATACTAAGTTTAAACTTTTCCAAACCTGAAAAGGACCCAGGACGTGCCCCACCTCCTGCATGTTGTGGTTACAGCCCTTTGGTTTCTGCAGGGAGGTCATACCTGGACAGATGTATCGGTACCAAGTTCAAGCTGAAGCTGGAGCAGAACTAGGAGAAGCTTCACCTCCTCTGAGCCATATCCATGGAGCTCCTTACTGTGGAGATGGGAAGGTTGCAAGGTGAGGACATGCTGGATGCCTGGGAGTGTGTGAGTGAGGGCTCCCTGTCCTGCTCAGGCCCGGAGGCCCAGCCTCAAGTTTCAGTTCAATGGGTTTTTGGAAATGTAAGGGGCAAGGCACTGTATGACTCTAGTATTAAATAAATCTAGGACCTGTGATCTTGAGAGGTCACACACATCTCTGAATAGTTAAGGATAGGCTACTTTTATTTAGAGTTCATCCCAGATTATTGGTTGGGTGTTGGGGCTGATTCAGAGAACAACCCCTAGGCAGTGATTCAGGGAAGGAATTCGTGGTGGAGAAGTTTACTTGCCAAATGATGCTAAGAGAATGTGAGGATGCCTTCTACACGAGTTGCCTGTCCTATCCTACTAATGAGCTGTGTGACTGGAGGAGGATCTGTGTAGTTGTCTGAGCTTCACGTTCTCATTTGATCCCTGGAAGACCTGATGGCAGTCTAATTTCCAGCTACTCTATAAAATCACCCAGGTAAAAACAGAATCACTCCTTTGATTTCTTAATATGCCATGTTCCTTTTTCTGTTGCCCTTTAGTGATATCCATCTAGAGAACTAATTCATTCTGGGTTGCCTGGGACTTGCCCAGATTTAGCATTGAGTACTCCCATGTCCAAGTGATCACCCTATATCAACCCATTCTGAACACTCATCCACCCTAACAGCTTTCTTATATAAAGCTTCTGGGAGGAGGATGCTGGAAGGCCAGGCACTGTGATTTGTCTCAGAGCCTGCATCCTAATACGATAGCTTATTTTTAACTTCCCTGATCAAGTGAAAGTACCTTATATCTTGAAGACCTAAGAGGAAACAATTTATAGCTTTTCTTGGGGATTCCATCCCATTGTTTAGGAATCAGTAAATATTATTTATCTTCTTAATCTTCTAAAATTCTTAAGCATTAGTGTAAGTCTATGCCTTTTCCTAGAAGTATAACACCACATGGTCCCAGATAAGGTGACTGAGGTCACTGTAATATCCACACCTTGCTGGTGTGCTGCCACCTTCTACCTAACCCAGTTTTAGCTTGCCACCTCTCCTCCTCCATCTCAATTAAATATCTCCCTGGGGATGCCTTGTGTATGCACAGAACAAATCTGGCTGTTGTTGATGTTTTCTGTTTTTTGGCTGCCTCATTTTAAGTCTGCTGCCCACTTGTTTTGGTGTTTGCAGGACTGGATTACCCAGACAGAGCCCTCCTTGAACAAAACACTGGGTCTCATGCAATAGCATCTGCTACAGGAGTCCTCTGATGGCAGCTCTGATGTCCTAGGAGGCCACATCTGCCTGGGGATCTGGGGCAGGGAGAGGGAAGGGCTCTCTTTCAAACCTGATATGGCACATTCTAGCCTGGGTTTGGAAACAGCTTCACCTATAGCAACACTTGCTTGGCTACTGGGCCTCCCTAGGTTCCTTATCAAAATGTTCCTTTAAATACTGCCAGCATTCCCTTTCTGGAAAGAGTCATACTAAGTTGTGCCCTCCAGCGGGAGCATATCTCTGCATTGCAGTTTTGTCTCAGGTGGAGGCACTCCATTACCCATAAAGCAAGAAGGAGGTATACAAATCATTTAATCTGCTGTTTAAAACTCTGAGATGTGTAGATTCATTCTAAGGGAATTACAGATCCCCCAAAAGTCATCCTCAGACACAGTTTAATATGTTTTTGTTGAAAGCTTAAAGTGTCACTTTGGATATCACTTGTCAATAATACAATCAAAACAAACACAACAGAGGGCCCTGAAGTTGTGAGTAGTATTTATTATTCACTTAGTAGTTGAGTATCTCGGGAGTTCCTGTCATGGCTCAGTGGAAACGAATCTGACTAGCAACCATGAGGACGCAGGTTAGATCCCTGGCCTGGCTCAGCGAATTAAGGATCAGGCATTGCTGTGAGCTGTGGGGTGTAGTTGCAGACTCAGATCTGATGTTGCTGTGGCTGTGGTGTAGGCCAGAGGCCATAGGTGCAATTTGACCCCTAGCCTGGGAACCTCCATATGCCACGGGTGTGGCCCTAAAAAGACAAAAATAAAATTTAGAAGTTGAGCATCTGAGTCTTTGCATTCAACATGGGAGCCACGTGTGACTGTTGAAGACTTTCAAATGTGGCAAGTGCAGCTAAGAAACTGAGTTTTATTAAATATTGAGTAATTTAAATTTAATTTAAAAACTGAAACTTGATTCAACTATTAGAAAACCTTTAAGTATATTTGGAACAACTTGGAACACAACTTTTTCAACTAGAAAATTTATAAAATCAAAATACAAATCAGGTGTTTGCATTGTAATGCTCTGTAAATGAAAAATATGCATCAGATTTCAAAGACTCAGTACACAGAAAAGAATGTAACATACCTCATTAATAACTTCTGATACTACATATAAAATGATAATATTTTAGATATATCAGGTGAGATGAACTATATAATTAAACCTATTTTCATGGCTTATTTTTACTTCCTTAATGTGACTCAAGGAAATTAATTGTATATATGACTCATTATATATGGCATTAAATGATACATAATATGCTTATTTTAATTGCCTAAACTTCAAAATGAATATGAATTTTAAGTTTCCCTAATTTCTTCAGTTATGTTGTTTTTTCATATCTCTTTTATCCTTTCTTCAGTTAAAAATAATTTGAAATGTGATTTTTACATGATTGCATTTATAGCATTCTTTTAATTCATTTTTAAAGCATTTTCATATCTAATTATTTAATTTTCACCCATCCCTGTGAAGAGGCGTACTTTAAATAATGGTTAGAGCTCTTATGTCTTGGATCTGAAAAACTTGCATCTACTGAGTCCATTATCTATGTGTCCATTTTAGACATGGTGAAAAGTCAATGAGAAAAAAATGGTAACCCTCCATTTTACAATAGACAAATCTAGGTTTTTTTCAAGGAGGCTGAACCCTAGTTTATCTGCCTTGTTCCCATATTATGTTCAAGGACCCCTCACTCTAAACAATTCAAATTTAGTTAACAGTTGTATCAGCATTTGAGCTTCAGAACAAAAATGACATTTTACTTCTCCCAGTATTTGTTACTCTACCTGCAATATATGTTAACTGCCACTAGGTGGTAGTAGAGTAGGGACAGGGACCCAAACCCTAGAGCTACCCGGCACTGACAGAAGGCAGCAATCAGGCTGCAGAGTCTCTTGAAACAGATTTCAACTCTACAAAATCCTAACGTTAACAAAAACTGTATCTAGGTAGAACCAAACAGTGACAAAATAAAGAAATACCAGATAACATAAATAGAAAACAAAACTGCACATAGACGAGCAGTTTTCCTCCTCACAAGATCAGCTTTTTAAAGATTTCACTCATTACGGAGTTCCATGGTGGTACAGCCATAACAGACCTGACTAGTATCCATGAGGACACGGATTCAACTCCTCGCCTCACTCAGCGGGTTAAGGATCTGTCGTTGCCATGATCTGTGGTGTACGTTGCAGACATGGCTCAGACCCAGCCACCCTGTGGCTGTGGCATAGGCTGGCAGCTGCAGCTCTGATTTGACCCATAGCTTGGGAACTTCCATATGTTGCAGGTGCTGCTCTAAAAAGACAAACAAAAAAAAAAAAAATGATTTCGGTCATTACAAGGCTGATAGATCTCTAGTGTAAGGCCGTCTTCCAGAAACACTGGCAGGACCCTAGTGGATCACCTAAAGATTCTAATCCATGAGCTACTTTTCCTATAAAAGCATTCTCTTAGCTCCTACTTCTTTCCAGCTTGCACTTTTTAATTAATTCAAGGAGTTTTAAGATCTTGAAATGATGGTAGCTAAACTAGGAAAATCCTGGTATGTATTTATGTATGTATGTGTGTATATATATGTATGTATATAAATAAGAATGTATACTTTTACCTTCTAGGAGCCTTGGAGAAGAGTGTGATGATGGAGACCTTTTGAGTGGAGACGGCTGCTCAAGGGCATGTGAACTAGAGGAAGGTTTCAACTGTGTAGGTGAGTTGAGGAGCACCTGCCTAGGTTATGTCCTTTTTTGGGAAGGTGTCTCTGTGTCTTATTTCTATGAGCTCTTGATATCCTGCAATGCATAGCTTACTGATAATAACATTTGATGTGTCTATTGTGTGGCTGGCACTATCTAATTGTTTCACATTTATGATCTCATTTAATCCCTACAATAAATATGAGAAGACTAGACAGAGGCATGGAGAGTTTAAATAACTTGCTTTCTCTTATATAGCCAAAAGTGATGATGTTGAGATTTGAACCAAGGAAGCAAAGCTCTAGAATCTACATGTTAAATCACTAGATTACCCTGCTTCCTAGATTAGTGTGATTAAGGATTAGTCTTGGATCTTCATGTCTGACATCAATGCCAGCTGAGGAGCACAATCACACAGATTCTACAATAAAAATTAGGGTAGGATACATTGTAAGCCAAAGGTAGTACAAGATATCTCTTGGTGTCTGTGTTTTATAGATAAGGTCATGAAGAATGACAGCAGATCGTAACATTTCTTAATCCTGGAGACTCCCTGGTAATAAAGTATAACTTGGTGGCCGGGATTCTACAGTATTGCCACACAGGAAGGCTTTCCAGAACACTTCTCCCAATTCAGAATAAAGCCATCAATAGGCTTCTTACTTGAAGGTTATTTTTCCACGCCCAAATGTATACAGTGCAGTGATGCTGTGGAACATATCCACCCATCAAACTTACTTTAAATAGCAGTGCAGTAAAAAATACACTAATGTTTCTAAATCTCAAGATAAAATAGATTATGACTGTACTTACATAGAATTTATCAAGCTATTAAATACACTACAGAACACACAAATGCCTCTGCCCTCCAGAGCAGAATAATAAAATTATAAAATCTTAGTAGTCTTACATCCATCCATCTAATAAAACATGTCCAGGATCCATCATACACTACAAGACCAGTAGAGGCCCTGATCCCGTCACGAGTCCCGCTTCCTTCCCTTATAGAAATCCGTTCCATCAGTTCTTGAGAGATGGACCTCTAGCTCTTGCTCACATGCATCTAGTAGTCAAGAATGCACCTTGAAAGAGACTGTTCTGTTTAAAAATGGAATTCTCTGTTATAAAATTCTTCTCCTCTTTTCTGGTTTGGAAACTGAGGCTCAGAGCATTTAGTGACTCATCCACAGGCATACAACAAGGTCTCTGCAGAGCCAGCCTGGAACTCAGCTTTCCTAATTCTTAATCAAGTGCTTTTTCCTTGCAATGAAACTACAGAGGATAAAAATTTTTTCCTGTTTTATTTGACTACCATTCAGATATTTGAAATGCCTCCCCATTATTCTCCTTTCCAATCCAAACATCCCCTCGTGTGATTAGGTTTCCAGACCCTTTCCTATTTACCCTAACCTGGCATGCTTCATGTGGTCAATGCCCAGAAAGGAATTCAATACTCCAGATGTGGTCAGGCTGCACTGAATACACTGAACCGATTACCTCGCCTCTCTGTACATAAGTATTTGTTAATGCCATCTCTGTTTGCATAATTTCTTTTTGGTAGCACATAGTGGGCCAATAATGGGGACACACACACTCACACTCTTCCCCAGTGCAGCTCACGTCTCATTTAACTTAAAAGCAGACTTTACTTTGTTTCTATCACATTTGATTCCATTAAATTTGGCTCATATTTCTTTACCCTCCAACTCCAGGAAGACTATAGCTAAATTATTTTAACTTTACAGGGAAAAGTTAAAATGATTATTCCATAGTTAGACATTTTTTTCAGGGAGTAGTATGCTCATAGAATGCTAAGCATTTAGTTCTAATCCATTATTTCTCAAAAGATTAGATTCGAAGGAACCATTGTAACATGCGTCTTAAAAATGGTCTGTTATTTTTACATGGATTTGATGAAACAGAGGTAAAAATGTTAAGTTCATGGTTAACACAAAAAAAAATAGAGACAGGAGTTCCCGTCGTGGCGCAGTGGTTAACGAATCCAACTAGGAACCATGAGGTTGCGGGTTCAGTCCCTGCCCTTGCTCAGTGGGTTGACAATCCGGTGTTGCTGTGAGCTGTGGTGTAGGTTGCAGACGTGGTTCGGATCCCGTGTTGCTGTGGCTCTGGTGTAGGCCAGTGGCTACAGCTCCAATTCAGCCCCTAGCCTGGGAACCTCCATATGCCGCGGGAGCGGCCCAAGAAATAGCAACAACAACAACAACAAAAGACAAAAAGACAAAAAAAAAAAAAAAATAGAGACAAAGCAAGAGGAAACAATCACTGAATTATATAGAAAAGCATATCATATACATACATATATTATGAATATATGTATCATAACATATGTATAGTAAAAACATATACTCATATAACCATATACATATATATAAAATATGTAGTGACATAAACAAAATATACATATTTATGCAAACGTGGGTATGTGTGTGTGTGTAAGAGAAATCATGGAAAAATCACTCTAAATACCTATATATCAACTTTGAGGGATTAATTTAGAAAGGCTATGGTTTTGATGGTTTTAAACTTTTGAGCAAGAGTTTAAAACCCCAAATAGGCTGGATTAGCAATGAGGTCCTGCTGTGTAGCACTGGGAGCTATATCTAGTCACTTATGACAGAGCATGATAATGTGAGAAAAAAAGAATCTGTACATGAATGTGTAACTGGGTCACCATGCTGTATAGGGGAAAATTGACAGAACACTGTAAACCAGCCATAATGAAAAAAAAAAAAAAGTCATGATATATATGTCTCAAGAACTAAGTCCTAAGAATAGTGGCTTATTCCTGGCAAGAGATAGATTTACCACAGAAGGGTCTTAGACTTGAAGAAATTATTAAGGAAAACTGATAATTATTAACTACATATTGATGAGCAACTGAAAAATTACTGGAACAGCCTTGTGGTGTTTCCATGAAGAATTTCTAATGAAAAGAATGATATAGTAACAGTTAATTTTAGTGATGATATTACCGTGTGTGTACCTGTGTGTTGGTTTATTTTAAATCTTGATCTTATTTTCATGTCCTACTATTTTAGGTAGAAATGGGGGATTAAAATCATACTACTAATATGGGTAGAAAGTATAATAGTATTTAATAACTGTCTTCATAAGTGCATCTCAGCTTTTTACATTGGAAGAAAGCTAGTTTGCATACATATAGTTAGTACAGGCTATTCACTCAGTAGAAGTTATCCTATGAGCATGTATGGAGCTTGTACAGAGGATGTAGCTTTCTTTACAAGCCTAGTGGTTTTTCTTATATATTTGTTACTCACTCGTTTTCTCTTGAGTCCCTCTGCCTCAGCTTGAGGAGTGTGGAGTAAGAGAAAGCCCCTGAACCTGCCCTCTCTAAGCCTGGCTCAAAGCCAACTGATATTGCCTCCACAACAAGGGAACTCCAGCAAGTCACTTAGAATCATGGAGACTCAGATTGTCTATTTATGAAACAAACAAAACATACATACCTCACATGGTTGTTATAAGACTAAAAGAAATAATAAGTGTGAAGCCACTATAAACCTGGGGCCCACATTGTCCATGTCAGAGCAAGTTGCATGGTTAGCTGAAGAAACAATTCAGCAGCTAAATGTAATTGAAAACAAACCCCTCAGATACTTTCTTTTGTATTTCAAATACTGTGAAGAGGATCCAAGTACACAACACATCATACCATCTATTTAAATTTCCTTTCTTCTTTTACTCTTCTTATATTGCCAGCTTCCCCCAATGATTCCTTAAGATTTCTTTCTATATATAGCCCACAGCTGCTTTTTTTTCTCCCTGTTCTTTCTCCCCCAATCCCACCCTTTTGTGTACTTTTTATTATATAAATGGATTTTACCACTCTCCCCATGAAAAAGTATCCTTCTTCTTTAAGGGTATTCGTGTGTGTGTGTGTGTGTGTGTGTGTGTGTATGTATTGTCTATATATTTGGGGTGGGCGTTAGACTGGTTGGTAATTACAGAATTCTCTTTAGCAGGCTGGAGAAAAAATGTAATTATTTTTATGTGACATATATAAAAACACCTTTTCAAATGTCACACAATGTTTCTTGGCAGGGGAGCCAAGCCTGTGCTATGTATATAAAGGAGACGGGATCTGTGAGCCTTTTGAGAAGGAAACCAGCATCGCAGACTGTGGCCTCTATACTCCCAAAGAACACCTGGATCAGTGGGCTACCCAAGCTTATTCTTCTCATGAAGACAAGAAGAAGTGTCCCGTTTCCTTGGTAACTGGAGAACCTCATTCCATGGTAAGTTAAGCCAGAAGAGAATAGAGTCAAAGCTAAACAAAATTGTGAAGTGATTTGCCCCAATGCTTAATAGGAGCTTACATTTTTATCCTAACTTTGACACCAAGTTTACTTCTTAATGAACTCAGAATAAGATCATGTTAAGTGAAAATGTCTAAACTAGCATTTAAATCTTGTCCCCTACCTTCACCCCACTTAACCTTCACTAGTTTTCATCTAGGAACCCTTGATCAATAGCTGACTTCAATGTACTCAAAATAGCTCAAAATTAAACTTACAAGTACAGAAATTACAATTGGGCTTTGTATTTGGAAAAACTTATTTTAAAAGAAAAAAAGAGAAGGCGTAAAGAGCCAGCATCCCTGAATGACACTACTAGATCTACCCATATTATTGCTAAGTGAGATGTGACAAGTCATTTAACCTCTCTGGGCCCCAATTTTTCTCATATGTAAAATGAGTGTGGTAATAGCTTTTCCATTTATTACAAGGATTTTTAATCTTTTTTAAGCCTTATAAATTGTATTACAAGGATCAAAGTAAAATTTTTTTTTCCTTTTTTTAATAATTTTTTTATTTTCCCACTGTACAGCAAGGGGGTCAGGTTATCCTTACATGTATACATTACAATTACATTTTTCCCCCACCCTTTCTTCTGTTGCAACATGAGTATCTAGACATAGTTCTCAATGCTATTCAGCAGGATCTCCTTGTAAATCTATTCTAAGTTGTGTCTGATAAGCCCAAGCTCCCGATCCCTCCCACTCCCTCTGTAAAGAATTGTTATTACAGAAATTCTGGAGTCAGTACTAAATATAAATCCATAGGCATACAATTTTCCATGACTATCTACCTAAATAAATAGGAGATCCTCTGAGAACTCTGAGGACTGACTTCTATGAATTATAGTTAAAAGAAGATGAGGGCTTTGGATTTGGAATACTATTGTAGATGCTTCCATTGCCAAACAGACTTTTCTGTTCACTATAACATAGGCAATACAGCTCTTTCAACCAAGGTAAGATTTAGATCTCGAGTATTTTAGACCAGGGATGAAATCATTGGATTTTAGCCTTGAGGAGACACCCCCAGGAGACTGAGGAACCAGCTGTGGTTGGTGCTTCAGTTCAAGGAACTCATCAGGGACCCTGGTGTTTTCTAGATTTCAGCTCCTTTCCATCCTTGGCGTGCAGCTTTCTTCCTCAAGCTGATAAAATGGCTGATGCTCCTTGAGGTGTGAAGTCATTATTTCAAATGGGAAGAAGGGGGAAGTTCAAAATAAAATAGGTGCATGTATGCTGTCTCTTTTTGTTGGGAAAATGGCAGCTCTTCTGGAAATTCAACACTACAGGCTTCCAGCAGCAGGCCACTTCAGCATCCTTAGCTGTAAGGGACCCTGAGGAGATGAGCATTTATTTTTTTTATTTTTTTTATTTTTTGTCTTTTTGCCCTTTCTAGGACTGCTCCCACAGCATATGGAGGTTTCCAGGCTAGGGGTCTAATCGGAGCTGCAGCTGCCGGCCTACACCACCAGAGCTACAGCAACATGGGATCCAAGCCGCATCTGCGACCTATACCACAGCTCATGGCAATGCCGGATCCTTAACCCACTGAATGAGGCCAGGGATCGAACCCACAACCTCATGGTTCCTAGTCGCATTCGTTAACCACTGAGCCACAACAGGAACTCGGAGATGAGTATATCTAACTGGATACACTGTCCTGTTCAACAAAAATTGGAGTTTGGTAATAAGAAAGAAAGGGGAATGGATATGGATAGACAACTAGCCATGCCTATCACACTCCTTTAGCTAATTCTGTAATCTTTCTCAAGAGTTCTGAAGCTCAGTGACAGGAAGCAGGAAACTTGTGAGCTAGTGTCAGCTCTCTAAGGTGGCTTTTAGTCTGGCCTGTCTGTCTTCTCCCGGAGAAGTGGGAGAAATTTCCTTGAGTTTCTCTTTCTTGGTTCCTTTACCCAGCTTAGTGCCTCCTTAACTCAGTAGCCTCACTCCTGGGGCCAGTGAATCCTGCCTGATAAGGATCAAACCATCATCCTGGACAGGCTGCCCTGACTAATCCTAGGAGCAGTTGACTAAAATGTGCCAGAACTATTTGCTGAGCAAGATCCCTGGGTCAGCAGTAGGCTGAGTGTTGGCATGTGTTCTTCTACCCCGCAAAGTTATAGCTTGAGGCTGACAGACAGCATGGAGACATTCATTTACATCGAGAAAAGTTTTCTGCTAGTAATGTGACCACTAGGCATTCAGAAAGAGAAAGGAACTGTTTTGAGTAGGCGAGTTTCATTGTCTTTACTTACCTCTCACCCTCCACATTTAATTTTTGGTTGAAATTGCATTTCAGATTTGCACATCATACCATCCAGATTTACCAGAGCAACGTCCCCTTACTGGCTGGTTTCCCTGTGTCACCAGTGGAAATAGACTTCAGGATGAAGGGAATAAGCAGCCCAAAGGTACCCTGGAGAGAGAGAATGAGGTTTGGCTCAAAGTAAGTGGCCCAAATGGTTTTTTCGTGAAGGCTGTGGATAGACTGTGTGTGTGTACATGTGTGTGCATCTGTGTGTGTATAAATGATGCATTGAAATGGCTTGTCAGGAAATTTCCTTTTGTCATTCAAAGATTTTATATTTTTCGTTTATTTTCATCTCTTTTGGAATGTTGGACTTTACAAATAATCAGTTTATCAAAGTGTAGTATATGCACAGGAAAGTGCAAAAATCAGAAATTCACAGATCAATAAATTTTTACAAGGTACACATCCTCTCTCACCACCACGCAGATCAAGAAATAGAACATTAATGTCACCCCAAAAGGCTCTCTCATTTGGAACGACTAGATCATAGTTAGGCGGGTGACTTGCTTTCATAGATAATCCCAAATGATTTTCCACTTGGTTGTACTAATTGATACTCTCCCCCAGAGGCTTATGAGTATTTCAGATGCTTCACATTTTCACCAGTGCTTGGTATTTAAGTATTAATTTTAGCCCTTCTGTCACATAGGTAAAGGTATCCGCCTGTGGTTTCAATCTGCATTTACATGTTAGCTGATGAGATTGGGAGACTTTTATATGTATATTGGCCATTGGTATAATCCTTTTTTTCCCTTGTTTTCTAAGGCCATATTCAAGTCTTTTGCCCAATTTTTTATTGGATTATTTGTGATTTTCTTCTTAATTTATGTAATTTCTTTACAATTTTCTGAATGTAAATCCTTTTCTAGTTATATGTTATTTAACATTTTCGAATGTTTATGGCTTACTTTTTTTTTTTGCTCCTCGTAGTATCTTTAGATGAAAAGAGCTCTAAGTTTTTTTTCTCACATTATCCTCCATCATGTTCCATTACAAGTGACTGGATATAGTCCTCTGTGCTATACAGCAGGATCTCATTGCTTATCCACTCCAAATGCAATAGTCTGCCTCTATTAACCCTTATATTTCATATGCTTTCAAGACTTTGTGATTGGTTGATCCTTGAATTATGGGACAGCTTATGGCTAATACTGGTAAATATTACACATGCTTTGAAAGAAACATATAGTCTGGAATTGTTGGATACAGCATTCTACATATTCAACATAGATCAAGTTCATCTATCATGTTAAAATTTCTATATCATATAATATGATATCTTGTATACTATTTCCATCAGTTACTCAGAGATATGTTATAGGTTATTTTACCGTAATCTTGGATTTCTGTTTCTATTTTATTTTTGTCAGTTTTCAATTTATATATTTTTGAGGTATAATATTAAATATGCAGGCAATTCTTACTTTGTAGTGTGGGACCACAAAATGACCATGTATCCTGAAACTATACAAAGCCAACTAAATGATCAATGGGAAAAATTACAATTGTTATATGACCATTAAAAGTTTTGTTGCAACGTTAAAAACTCTCTTATTTCCAGTAATACATGTGAAAGGAAACAAAAAAATAGTAAATCTTATTTCATTATAGTTTAAAACACTACAAACATAGAGAATTAAAGTATTTCATTTCTTTGTTAAAAAGAGAAAACCTGAATAGTGCTTGGTTGCTTTTTTTTTTTTTTTTGTATTGTATAACTTACATTACAAAGCAAGTAGTTTTTCTATGCCTTTGTAAATTGTCATATTGCTTTCTAAGTTTTATCAGCTTCCAACATTTTGTGGTACTTTGCATTTTCAATGTTATAAAATATGAGAGTTCTTTTAATGTGATTTTTTTTCTTGGCATTATTTCCTCCAGGACATTGTCATCCCTTTTTGTCACAACCACTCTTCTCATTTATGTTGATAATTTCATTTCCACTAAGTTCCTCTGGCTGCATATCCAGAGTCTCTCAAATGGGAGCCGTATCAACATTCCCATTCTCAGCCATTTCATCTAAAACTCTTTTTACCTTTAATTCAAACTTCACCTCCAGCATTATAATTTTTTGTTTCTTTGCACTTTCATCCTTGCTGGCTGATCCCTTCTTTTGATTATCCATGTTCGTAAAATGTCATGTGGGCAAAATGTCACTGGGAGAGAAGGCAATACAATTGCACACTTTTCTTTCTCTGTGAACTGAGTAACAGGTACACAGTGAGCAATCAATGACAGACTTGGAAAGAAGTGATGCAATTGGTCCCTGATCATGACTCTGATTTGTTATTTACACGGTGATTTGTGCATGGAAGAACTATGAGTGAAGTTTGTACTTTCTGCAGCTACAATTAATATTTTGTGCTAACTAAAATTTGAATTATATAGTTGGGATTCTTGTGTTATGTAACTAAATTGTGATAACTAATAATTGTGGATATGGAAACTATGGAAAATGAGTACCGTCAGGAAATAATTTTAGAATTTCTTTTTTCTCTTTTTGGGGCTGCACATGCTATGGGGCTTCACAGGCTAGAGGTCTAATCAGAGCTATAGCCACTGGCCTACACCACAGCTGCAGCAATACCAGATCTGAGCTGCATCTGCAGCCTACACCACAGCTGGTGGCAATGCCGGATCTGTAACCCATTGAGCAAGGCCAGGGATCGAACCTGCCTCCTCATGGGTGATAGTCAGATTTATTTCCATTGAGCCACGAAGGGAATATCTTCCTAGTGGATTATCTCTTTTAACACTAAGAAATGTATCTATATCTCTAAAAATACTCCTTGCTGTATTGTTAACTTTGATATTAGTATAGCTATTCCTTTCTGTTTATGTTTGTATATTGTTTTTTCTTCCATCCTATTGTTTTTAATCTTTCCATGCAATTATATTTAATATACTTTGATGTCAACATATATTTATAAATATGTATATATATGTCCTATATATATATACTAATTGTAGTATTTAGTCTCATTACAATTAGTGTACTTAATGACGCTTAGTTTTAAATCTACCAACATACTACTTGTTATTCACTTGTTCCACACAGTCTTAGTTTTTTTCTATTTCTTATAACTCTTTTTTGGATTAAGTAAGTAGTTCTATTATTTGATTTTCCATTGTGTCAGTTTGTTAGTTATACTTCTACTCTACTATCTTTGCTACCCTAGAGATTGCAACATGTCTGCTTAACCATTAGAATCTGTTATGAGGAGTTCCTGTCGTGGCGCAGTGGTTAACGAATCCGACTAGGAACCATGAGGTTGCGGGTTCGGTCCCTGCCCTTGCTCAGTGGGTTAACGATCCGGCCTTGCCGTGAGCTGTGGTGTAGGTTGCAGACGCGGCTCGGATCCCGTGTTGCTGCGGCTCTGGCGTAGGCCGGTGGCTGTAGCTCCGATTGGACCCCTAGCCTGGGAACCTCCATATGCCACGGGAGCGGCCCAAGAAATAGCAAAAAGGCAAAAAAAAAAAAAAAAAAAAAAAGTATCTGTTATGAATTAGCACTTTCAAAATTTCATAATCAGTGAGTACCTTATAATACTTTATTTTCTGTCTCCTGTCTTTTTAAAGTTAATATGATTTTAAAATTGCCTAATATTCATCATTTCAAATACTCTTTAGTCCTTTCTACATATTATTTTTTCTAAGATGAATCTGCGGCAGTTAATTCAGTTGTGGTTGAAAATATCTTTATTTGACATTTATTTTATTTTTTTAATTTTTTGTCTTTTTGCCGTTTCTTGGGCCGCTCCTGCAGCATATGGAGGTTCCCAGACAGGGGGTCTAATCGGAGCCGTAGCTGCCAGCCTATGAGCTGCATCTGCAACCTACACCACAGCTCACAGCAACGCCAGATCGGTAACCAACTGAGCAGGGGCAGGGATCGAACCCGCAACCTCATGGTTCCTAGTCGGAGTCGTTAACCACTGCACCACGACGGGAACTCCTGACATTTATTTTCAAAACTATCTTTGCTTGATATAGAACTCTAGGTAGCAAGTTATTGTTTTCATCAGTTTAAAGATGTTATTCCATTGCCAAAGAAACCTACTTTCTTTGGAGAATTACCTGTACATCTGATATGTATTACTTTGAAGGCAGTGTCTTTTATTTTCTGGTGCTTCTAATGTAATCTCCTTGTCTTTTGTCTTCAACAGTTTCACTGTTATGCTTCTAAGCCTATTTTTCTTTGCATATATCTGGCTAAGAGTTGGTCAAGCTTCTCGAACCTGTGGCTTAATATCTTTATTTGCCCTTCTTTTTTTGGATACCAAATTACATACATCAGAGCATTTTGCTGTTTATCATTTTTGTTCCTTTTTTCTTCTATTTTCCATTCCTTTTTTCATCCATGTTGCAGTTTGATTATTTTATGCAGGCATATCTTCTATTTCACTAATCCCAACTTTTACTCCATATAATTGGCTGTTAAACTGTTTATTAAATTATTAATTATGGTCACTATATTTTTTCTTTTTTCTTTTTTTCTTTTTACGACATATGGAAGTTGCCGAGCTAGGGGCTGAATCAGAGCTGCAGCTGCAGGCTTATGCCAAACCATGGCAACACTGGATCCAAGCTGTACCTATGACCTATGCCACACCTTGTGGCAACAATGGATTCTTAACTCACTGAGTGAAGCCAGAGATCAAACTACATGTTCAAGGATACTGGGTTGGGTTTTTAACCCACTGAGCCACAGTGGGAATTCCTCAGTCGCTATATATATATATACACACATATATATAAATTTTTTAGTAATTTTTATTGAAATATAGTTTATTTATATATATATATAAATTTTTTAGTAATTTTTATTGAAATATTATTTATTTATTTATTTATTTTTTGTCTTTTGTCTTTTTAGGGCTGTACCCACGGCATATGGAGGTTCCCAGGCTAGGGGTCTAATCAGAGCTGTAGCCACTAGTCTACACCACAGCCACAGCAATGCAGAATCTGAGCCGTATCTGCGACGTACACCACAGATCATGGCAACACCGGATCCTTAACCCACTGAGCGAGGCCATGGATTGAACCCACAATCTCATGGTTCCTAGTCGGATTCATTTCCACTGTTCCATTACAGGAACTCCAGTCACTATATTTTAAATTATAGAACACCTATTTAATTTTTCCTATAGGTTCTTGTTTTTTTTGAAATTCTCCATCCTACAGTCTATTTAAAATTGTGTTACTCAATCATTTTAAAGTCTGTGTCTGATAATACTTGTATCTGGGTGACTTGATTTTTGTTCCTGTTGACTTTTTTTTCTTAATTTTCTTATTTTAGAAATATCTACTATCATACTGAATAGTGTCTTAAGTGAATATCAGGCACTGAAAAAATTATACAAGATCTGGATAATGATATTTTCCTTTGAAGATGATTTACTTTTTAAAAAATGTGTTATAAGATTTTGGAAAGAGCACCTTATTATACTCAGTATTTAAAATGACTCAAGTTGTGTTTCTGTATTAATGAGCCCTGATACACTTCATATTTCCTTTTCTCCTAAGGCCCAGCCCTTCAGAGATCTCAACTAAGAGCTTAGATTGTGGCTTCCACTTTGATAGCTTCTAAAGCACAATTTCTAGTTCCTCAGCTGTATGTATCTGCTAAAAATTCTGCTTAGCTTTTTGGCCTTTAATCTGCCAGTTTCTGCCTAGCTTCTTGATACTCTTATTCCACATAGATAAGAATTTGAAAAACACTACAGTGACAGTCATGGCACAGAACATTATGTTACCTTCAATGTTGTTTGTTTATTTTTGAATCTTTTTGGTGCCTTGGTTGCCTCAAATGCTGTTAAACTTTAAAAAAAATTCATATTTTATTATTCATAGTTTACAATTATTCTTATTAGAAGTATATGCTCTAAGTTACTTCATTATAACTGGAAGCAGAAATCTCCAACTGGAACTTTTTCTATTTTCCTTATTTCCTTTTTTCCTTTCTTGGCCAAACTGTGGCATATGGAGGTCCCAGGCCAGGGATCAGATCTGAGCCATAGTTGTGACCTAAGCCACAGCTGCAGCAATGCCAGATCTTTAACCCACCGTGCCGGGCCAGGGATTGAATCTGCATCCCAGTGCCAAGATGCCACTGATCCTGTTGCACCACAGCAGGAATTCCTAGAACTTTTTTAATGCATGTCAGTTAGCTACCATGTATATTTTAAGTCTGTGCTTTTGTTCTTATTACAAGTGATATAGGAATAATAGTACTTGTATAAGAAAAAAATCACTTATATCATTGAAAATTAATATATAAAGACTGCTAAGAAAATTTAGTTTTTACATATCCACAAATCCAAAAATCAGGAAATGATTTAAAAAATAAGCTGATTAAGTTTTTTCAAAGTTTTCTGGGGACTGAAGTAGTTATGAGACTTTATTATTTCTTTTATTTTACTTTAATCTTTATTTGATATACAAATATGATTTGTATGCAGTGGATTAGAGACAAATTTATTGCCCAAGTGAGAAACAACTGTACTAGAAAATATTAGCCTTGAAAATATCTTTCCAAAATCTTTCCTTTACTAAAATGCTCCTTGTTCAACAACGTTTCTGTTATTTTAGTCCACATTTACTAAGGTAACTTTTCTCTCTTAGTTTTCCTTTTTACTATTTTTTAAAATTTTGTGCCAAGAAGTTATGAGAACTTTCTCTTAATAGCATGAAATATATAGAATTAGCCATTTTATTTTATTTTTATTTTTTTTTATTTTTTTTAGGGCCACACCTGCGGCATATGGAGGCTCCTGGCTAGGGGTCAAATCAGAGCTACAGCTGCTAGCCTATGCCACAGCCACAGCCACAGCCACAGCCACATCAGATACGAGCCGAGTCAGATCTGAGGAACCTATAGTATAGCACACAGCAACACCGGATCTTTAACCCACTGAGCGAGGTCAGGGATTGAACCTGCAACCTCATGGTTCCTAGTTGGATTCGTTTCCACTGCACCACGAAGGGAACTCTGAGAAGAAACCATTTAAAGCCATTTATCGTTTACGATGTGCATTCTCATAAACTTTTAAATTTGATCCCCATAGTAGTCCTCTAAGTTTGGTAAAGCAGATATTTTCCTATTATACAGATGAGGAAAATAAGAATCAAAGATACAAAGTGATTTTTCTATATCACCCAAGAGTAAAGTGTAAACCTGAAGTTCAAACTCATGCCTCTTGACTCTAATCCCACATTTATTCCTCTACACTATGTTGCCTCATTCCATCAACATTCATTATGCACCTGCAATATGCCAAACCCAGAAATAAGCACTTGGGATAAACAGCAAAATATGACATAAACAAGAAAACAAGTTGAAACATACGTGGAATTGGATTAAAAGTTTTCCGAACTTTTTTTGTTGAATTTCTCCTGAATTCTTCAAAGACAATATATCTGTGGATCTTGTTTATAGGATTTATTGAGCACATATTGCAAACTCTAGGTGACATTAAGGGACAGAGAAAGAAACAGAAGGCATAATCCTTCCCAGAAAGTACTAAGCAATATAGACAACAAGTGAAGCAATCTGAGAAGCAGACATTTAATAAAAGATTCGCTGTTTGGTTTCACAAGGAGCCCACGAACATATGCAAAATCATATGTTCATGTTTATTTTCTTGGGTGTTCTAAAATGTCTCTAATTAAGAATGGTCTGGCATTCCCATCGTGGCTCAGTGGTTAGAGAACTCGGCTAGCATCCATGAGGACGCAGCTTCGATCCCTGGCCTCGCCCAGTGGGTTGGGGATCTGGCGTTGCTATGAGCTATGGTGGAGGTCGCAGATGCTGCTCAGATCCCGAGTTGCTGTGGCTGTGGTATAGGCCAGTGGCTACAGCTCTGATTAGACCCCTAGCCTGGGAACCTCCATATGCCGCCGGTGAGACCCTAAAATGACAAAAATACCCAAAAGAAAAGGAATGGTCTCCCTTGGGCCAGACTGGCTAGCAGTCCTAACAGAAACTACAACATGGTCATTGTATCCTAGGCGTCAGGGTCCTCCACATTAGTTATAAATTATGGACCTCTGCCTGGAAACCCTCACTGCATAAAACCTAAAGCCTGTTAACCCTAATTTCCTCCCTTTCTTTGCTTGGGTTCAGCTAGCCAAGCACTGTATATGAATCGTCAACAGCAAATGCAGTATATATTTAATTGATTGAATTTCAAAGATGAGAATCCCTAAAACCAGGCACTAAAGACGAGGGGATAGAGAGAAACACATTTATTGAGATTTACTCTGTTCCATTTATCTTATTATTAATTTTCATAGAAAAATTTTTTATCAGAGGTATGATTTTTCTGATTCTAAAAATGATTTGAAAACTCAAAAGTGCTAAGCATTTTAGACAACATAGCTGGTAGAGGTACAGATAGGATTCAAATTCAAATCCAGCTATTCCAAAGCCCGTGTGTTTTCTTCTTACCAGAGATTGGGAAACATTTTCTGTAAAGAGCCAGATAATAAATTTTTTAGAGTTTGTGGGCAATATGGTCTCTGTCACAGCTACTTAACACTGCTGTTGGAGAATAAAAGCGGCTATAGACAATATGTAAGTGAATGAACATGACTATGCTCTAGTAAAATTATAGTATGAATCCTGAAATTTCAGTTTCATATAATTTTCACATTATTCATGTTATTTTTCTTTACATTTTTTGCAACCATTTGAAAATGAAAAAAGTCATTCTTAGCTCATAGACCATACAAAAACAAGCATAGGGTCAGATTTGGCCCATGGGCTGTAGTGTGTTGGTCTCTGCTGTATATCTAGTTTCCAGTTAATGCCGAAGGTATTTATGGACATTTGCCTTATTTCCACACCATAATACATTCACCTTTAATTTATTCAATCAACACTGCCTAAAATGAACAAAATGTTATGGTGGTGTAGATATACTCGATGATAAACAATCACCATATTCACCCTTAAGGTACATACACTGCAGTGGGCAAGTTTATGCAACTTTCATAGAAGACAAAATGTTACATCATATGCTACAGATGTAAGTATAAATAGACCCAAAAGGATCTGGTGACTGATTGGACATAGGAAGATAGAGATAAGCCTTATCTTAGGCTGAATTTCTTTATTTCATCTTCCGTATCCTTCTATACCCCCTCACACACGTACACACACACATTCTAGGATTTAGAAGTTTTAGTCATAAATTGCTTTCGGTGCTGGAAACAATTCCTTCCAGGTCAGGAATTTATGTCTCTCCTTCTTGGTAAGTGCTTTCTCCATTTCATTGTCCCAAAGAAACACATACTCATCATCTAAGATTTAGCTCAAGGATTACTTCCTTTATAAGGGCTAGACTTTCCTGACCTTATCTTCCAAGCCCTACTTAGTATGTATAACTAATCTCTTCCTCCTGTGCGCCTCCTTCAATAGACACCTCTGTCATAGTTCCTACGTATTCCACTGTTATTGTTTCCCTCCCATTAACTGTAAGGATCTTGTGGGTAGAGACCATATAGTTGTGATTGTATGTCAAGCACTGAGCACAGACCCTTCTTGCTGTGATGTTTTGTGTTTGATGATGGAATGTTCAGTCTTAGTCTTGGCAGTTGGGAGTATATCGATAATACTGCTTATGACCCAGAGCAGACGAGGATAAGCAGGATTATGTGCTTAGCCAGACTGAAAAGAAGAGGTGACAAAGGCCAGAGAAAGGGGAAAACCACCTCTTCCTGCAGAAGTTTTAAAAAGATAGACTTTAGTTTGAGTGGAAACCACATCAAAAAGCACTTTTCAAAGTTGGGGAGAATTGGTCATTTTTCTTTGGTTGTGGCAGGTTGGATTCTCTAGGACACAGATTCTTAGATGGAATTAGTATGCAGGATGTTTATTAAGGAGTGTCCTAGGTATCAGCATCTGTGTAAAAGAAGGAAAGCATAAGGAGGTGAAAAACGAAGTTAAGCAATTTCAATGACAGATCTGACTGACCCCTCCTGTAAAGAAATACTATATATGATCACAAAGTAGAATAATACTGCTATAAGGTCCTTATACTGTTCAGGATATGATGACTTTATTTGAACGGGGATTGTAATAACTTATACATATTATAATCTCCAGAGCAATCATGAAAAATTAGATATTTATACCCAAATAGCAATAAGTAAAAAGTCAGAAGATTATGAAATAATAAAATAACTTGATTCACCCAAAAGGAGGCAGGAAAAGAGGAAGTAAAAAACAAAAAATAAAGAGAAAACACATACTAAGATGATAGACTTAAATCCATCTGTATTTTTAATTCCATTAAGTGCAAATTGTCTAAAAATGTCACATAAAGGCAAAGATTGTCAGTTTACAGAAGATGAAAAGTGAATATACTGTTTATTTTAAAACACACTTTAAGTATAATGATTTGCAGACTGAAGTAAAAGGGTAGAAAATATGTACCATGTAAATTCTAAGCATAAGGAATTGATGTGCTATGTTAATATTTGACAAAATAGACCTCAAAACAGAGTATTACCTGAGATAAGGAGGGACATTTCATAATGATAAATGAGTCAATTTTTCACAGTTGGGGAGTAATGTTAATCTTATAAAATTGAAGCACCTAAAAACAGAACTTCAAAAGAAATTAATTAAAAATTGACAGAACTAAGAGAAAACAACCCAATCCATACTCATAATTGGGGATTTTTATTCTCTGTCTTTAAGTAATTGATATAGAAAGTAGACAAATCAGGACAAGTGTATAATACTTGAAAATCATTATCAAATATCTTGACCTAATTGACACAACAGTCAACAACTGCAGAATGCATACGGTTCATTCACCAAGACTGCAGTCCCTGCTGTGACCCAACAGGACTTAAAGCCTCTCTGCAGCACCAGGACACAGGTTCAATCCCCAGTCAGGCACAATGGGTTAAGGGATCTGGCCTTGACACAGCTCTATTGTAGGTCACAAGTGTGGCTTGGATCTGTCCCTGACCCTGGAACTCCCTATGCCATGGGGCAGCCAAATAAGAAAGAAAGACCACATACTCCACTATCAAACAAATCTTTAAAAATGTGCAACAAATAGAAATTTTAAAGAATATGTTCTCTAACTTCAACAGTACTAAAATATAAGTAAAGAAGAAACTAAGAAATCTCCAATATTTTGGGTAGTCAAGCAATACATTTATAAATAATCTGTAGGTCAAAGAAGATTTTATAGGGAAATTAGAAAATATTTTGAGGTTACTGCTAATTAAATAATATGTCACCTTTTATGGGATGCAACTGAAACAATATTTACAGGGAAATATATAGCTTTAAAAATGTCTGTATATGGGGGAAAGCATTATAAATTATTAAATCAGTAATCAGTTTTCACATTAAGTAATTAGAAAAAGATCAAATTCGGAGTTCCCATTGTGGCTCAGTGGGTTAAAAATCCAACTAGTACTCATGAGGTTGCAGGTTCGATCCCTGGCCTTGCTCAGTGGGTTAAGGATCTGACGTTGCCACAAGGTGTGGTGTAGGTCACAGATGCAGCTCAAATCTGGCAATGCTGTGGCTGTGGTGTAGGCCAGCAGCTGCAGCTCCACTTCAACCCCTAGCCTAGGAACTGCCAAATGCTGCAGGTGCCACCTTAATAAGGAAAAAAGAAAAAAGAAAAATATCAAATTAAAACCAAAGTAAAAATAAAGAGGAAATAACAGAGAAGAGCAGCAGTCAGTCAGGCAGAAAAAACTCCCATATCATCATTGTTATTTTACTTTCTCAAAATATCAGCCAGTACTATTAGACTTTCAATTTTATATGTTATGAGATATAAAATAAGTGAAACATAAAAAGAATATGTAAAATTTGTGTTATTGTCTCGTAAGTTAACAGCTGAAAAGATAAAACAACCTAAAAATTATTTTACCTGGTTATCATAATTTAGTACAAAATTAAGATAAAATAAATATGCTCTGCATTTTTATAAAAAGCATCACCGTGAAAATATGACTAAATAAAATACTTCTTTTACAATAGCAATAAAAAATGGCAAAATATATAGGAATAAATATAAAATAGAAATTTGAAAGATCTATGTGAATATGCAATGAAGCTTGAATAAATGAAGGGGCACAAATCTATCCTATATAGAGAAATTTAATATATGTGAAAGCTGATTCTCCCTACTCCCTAAATCTTTTTTTTTTCCTCTTTTGTCCTTTTCTTTCAGGGCTGCCCCCACGGCATATGGAGGTTCCCAGGCTAGGGGTCAAATCGGAGCTGTAGCCACCGGCCTGCGCCAGAGCCACAGCAATGCCAGATCTGAGCTGCATCTACAACCTACACCACAGCTCATGGCAATGCTGGATCCTTAACCCACTGAGCGAGGCCAGGGATTGAACCCACAACCTCATGGTTCCTAGTCGGATTCATTTCCGCTGTGCCACAGCGGGAACTCCTGATTCTCCCTAAATCTTAAACTTCACATAATCCCAATAAAGATTCTAATAAGATTTTTTAAAGGAATTACAAAGTTGACTTTAAATTAATAAATTAACTTTTATTAAAGTATAGTTGATTTACAATGTTGTGCCAATTTCTGCTGTACAGAAAAGTGACCCAGTCATACACATATATATATATACATTCTTTTTCTCATATTATCTTCCATCATGTTCTATCCAGGGGATTTGATATTGTTCCCTGGTCTGTACAGTAGGACCCCATCGATTGTCCATTCGAAATGTAATAGTTTGCATCTGTTAACCTCAAACTGCCAGTCCATCCCACTTCCTCTCCCCCACCCCTTGGCAGTCACAAGTCTGTTCTCCGGATTATCTTATTCCATTCATCTACCAACACCTTGATATCTTAACCACTATAATTTTATGATTTATTTTGATGCTTGATAGAGCCAGACCTTCTTTATCATCATCTTCAGAATTTCCATTCTAGATCACTTGAATCTCTGCCCACAATTTAATTGGGCTGCTTGTTCTTTCGATTTTGAGTCGTATGAGTTCTTTGTGTACTTTGGATATTAACCCCTTATCATATATATTTGCAAAATCTTCTCCCATTCAGTAAGCTGCCTTTTTGTTTTGTTGATAGTTTCCTTCACTGTACAGAAGCTTTTCAGTTTGGTGTAGTCTCATTTGTATATTTTTGCTATTGTTTCCCTTACCTGAGGAGATACATACAAAAGAATACTGCTAAGACTGATGTCAAAGAGTGTCCAAAACAAATAAAAAATGAAAACAAACTATTAGATGCAGAGAACAAAAGTGTGGTTGCCAGAGGGGCGGGGGAGAGAGGATGGGTGAAATAGGATATTAAGAAGTATAATCTTCCAGTTAAATAAGCCACAGGGATGTAATATACAGCATAAGAAATATGACCAATAGAGTTGTAATAACATATATGGGGATATATAATTATTACTTATTATGGTGATCTTTTCATAACATATGCAAATGTCAAATCACCATGTTGTAAACCTAAAACTGAAGTAGTATTGTGCATCAGCTACATTTCGATGATAAAACAATTTGACAGTGAATTCAAGACCTTGAGGTTACCCATTTCCACATATTCTTGCCTGAACCTAACATTATCCAATTACCTAAAATTGATCAATCTGATGAAAACAAAATGATATGCCATTGCTGTTTATTTTGCATTTTTTTCTGATTTTCAGAGACAGAGAATCCCCTTACAACAATAATTACCAGACATTACCTCTTCTCTTTAATTGTAATATAGATAAATTTATTATTTTGTCCTAATATTGCAAAGGTTTTTTTTTTTTTTTTCTTTTTTTTTTTTTTTTAAGGGCCGCACCCGTGGCATATGGAGGTTCCCAGGCTAGGGGTGGAATCGGAACTGTTGCTGCTGGCCTATGCCAGAGCCACAGCAACGTGGGGTCTGAGCCACATCTGTGACCTATACCACAGCTCACAGCAACGCTGGATCCTTAACCCACTAAGCGAGGCCAGGGATCAAACCTGCAACCTCATGGTTCCTAGTTGGATTCATTTCCGCTGCACCACAACGGGAACTCCGGCAAAGATATTTTTATCTTCTTATATTAGTTTTATAGTTTTGCCATTTAAGTTTTAGCATGTAACTTATTTAAAATTTGGTTTTGGGAGTTCCCGTCGTGGCGCAGTGGTTGGCGAATCCAACTGGGAACCATGAGGTTGCGGGTTCGGTCCCTGCCTTTGCTCAGTGGGTTGACAATCCAGCGTTGCTGTGAGCTGTGGTGTAGGTTGCAGACGCGGTTCGGATCCCGCGTTGCTGTGGCTCTGGCGTAGGCAGGTGGCTACGACTCCGTTTCGACCCCTAGCCAGGGAACCTCCATATGCTGCGGGAGCAGCCCAAGAAATAGCAAAAAAGACAAAAATAAATAAATAAATAATATTTGGTTTTGTATATGGAATAAGTCAGGGTCCTACTTTTTTGTCTAAATATGTTAAGCCAATTTTTCTAACCTCCTTGTCCTGATGATTTGTGATGCTACGTTAATTATATACTAGTTTCTGGAGTATATGTGAACCTGTTTTTAACACTCCTATGTGTTCCATTGATCTGTTTTCATGCTTCTCACATCAGCAGTACACTTCTTTCAGTACTATGACTTTTACCATATAAACATTTCTGGTAGAGCATATCACTCCCCTTCTACTTATTTTTCACATCTTTATCAGATTGAATTAGCTATTCATTATTCATCAGCACTTATTTTTCTTTCTTTCTTTCCTTCTTTCTTTTTTTGCCTTTTTCTAGGGCCACACCCATGACATACAGAGGTTCCTAGGCTAGGGGTCTAATCAGAGCTGTAGCTGCCGTCCTACGCCAGAGCCACAGCAACGCGGGATCTGAGCTGTGTCTGCGACCTACACCACAGCTTATGGCCACGCCAGATCCTTAACCCACTGAGTGAGGCCAGGGATCCAATGCGCAACCTCATGGTTCCTAGTTGGATTCGTTAACCACTGAGCCACGATGGGAACTCCATAAGCACTTATTTTCTGTATGAATTTTAGAATAAGCCTTAGATAATTTCTTTAACTTAAAAAATATACTAGTATATATCAGCTGAACTTAAACACTTGATTTTCTTTTTCTTTTTCTTTTTTTAGGGATGCACCTATAGCACATAGAAAGTCCCAGGCTAGGGGTCAAAGTGGAGCTGCAACTGCCAGCCGTACCACAGCCACAGCAACACCGGATCCTTAACACACTGAGCAGGGCCAGGGATCGAACCTGTGTCCTTGTGGATACTAGTCAAGTTTGTTACCACTGAACCACAAGGGGAACTCTAAACACTTGATTTTCATCAATTTCTATGATCATGGGATTTTTTTCTTTGATTCATCATTATGTTGAACCACATTAATAGATTTTTTTAGACATCAAATCATGTTTGCCTTTGTGAACTTACTTGTTTATTGTATATTATATATTAAGTATACTCTTGGATTTTATTTATTTTTAATCTTGAATTTTTACTTATGTATTTATATGTAAAATTAGTTTATATTTCTTTTTTGAACACTCAGATTATGCAAACCTCATAAAATTGTTTGCACAGTTTCTCCTCTGTTTTTATTTCCTGAAACCACTTGTATAAAATAAAGATAATCTGTTCCATCAAAATTTGGCAGAACCCACCAATAAAACCAGTTGGGCCTGGGGCTTTTTCAAGGAAAAAATTATTGTTTTTTAAATGTATTTGGTTTTTTTATTAATGTATTCAATTTTTATTTTTCAATTTTGAACTACTATATATTTCCAAACATTTATTAGTTTCTTCCACATATTCAAATTTGGTCCTGAGAGTTGTTCATAATGCATATTTATTATGTCTGATCTCTATTTACATCATATTTTTTTAATTGACTTCTAATTCAGTGAGGTAAGTCAGAAAGAGAAAGACAAATACCATATGATATCACTTATGTCTGGAATCTAATATAGGGCACAAATGAACCTTTCCACAAAAAAGAAATTCAGGGACTTGGAGAATAGACTTGTGGTTGTCAAGGGGGAGGAGGAGGGAGTGGGATGGATTGGGAGCTTGGGGTTAATAGATGCAGACTATTGCATTTGGAATGGATTTCATCGTATTTTTTTGAAACTTCTTTTTTTCTTGATTACTCATGCCTGGGACTTTATCAAAGAACAAATTTTAGTTTTATTTATTTATGTTTTTGTTCTAGTTGCTGTTCTCCAATGCACTGATTTCTATGTTTATTATTTTCTCCCTTCTTGGTTCTCTGGATTTACACTGATATTCTTTTTTAGCTTCTTATATTGGATACTTGAATAATTTGTTTTCACTGTTCTATCACTTTTCCCTCTAGTTATTACTTTAATTGTAGTCCATCAATGTTAATATATAGGTTTTTCATTAACAGTCAGCTCTAGATATTTTGTAATAACTCAATTTATTTTTTAAATCATGGGGTTTTAATACCACTTTGTTTTTTATAGAACTGATTTTTCAGAGCATAACTAGTTTTTATTGTGCCACTTGTGTTATTATTAAAGCTTTTTTTTTTCTCCTCCTCCTCTTGGCCCTACATTTCATTAGGAACCACTTAAATAGTGAGCCCTTATTCAGAAATTAAGGACTAGTCTATATTAGAAATGTGTAGTTTCCATTAGCTGGTCAAAAATGTCTACCATTTTTACCATTTTTTTCTATTTTTTGTTTATATACACAAACATCTACAAAATCTTTTCCTCCATTTCTCTTTTCTTCTATGTAAGTTTGTGTTCTTTGTTCTTTTATCTCTTTATTTTAAAATTATTTATTTTATTGAGGTATAATTGACATACATTGTTTTAGTTTTAGGTATACAACATGATTCAACATTTGTATATATTAGGAAACAATCACTATAGTAAGTCTAGTTATCACTCATCATCATACTTAGTTACAAATTGTTTTTCATGTGATGAAAGCATTTAAGATTGACTCTCTTTGCAACTTCAAATATGCAATAAGTTATTAACTATAGTCATCCTCTTGACATACATTTTATAACTGAAAGTTTGTACCTTTTGACTCTCTTCACCCATTTCACCCACTCTCTAACCCCTGCCTGCCTCTGGCAAATACTAATCTGTTCTATCAACTAGCTTTTTTTTGTTTGTTTATTTTCTATGTTTTTGATTCCATATATAAGTGATATCATATGGTATTTGTCTTCCTCTGTCTGACTTATTTCACATAACAACACAGCCTCACTGTCCATCATGTTGTCACAAATGGCAAGATCTCATTCTTTTTTATGGCTGAATAATATCATGTTACATATGTGTGACACATTTTCTTTGTATGTTCATCCATCAGTGGACACTTAGGTTGTTCCCATATATTGGCTGTTGTAAATAATGCTGCAGTAAACATGGAGGTATATATATATTTTGAGTTAGTCTTTTCATTTTCTTCAGCTAAATACTCGGAATTGATGGATCATATGGTGGTTCTATTTTTTTAAATTTTTTGAGGAACCTCCATACTGTTTTCCTTATTGGCTGCACCAATGTGCACGTTCACCAGTAGTGCACAGGTTTGCCCTCTCTCCATATCCTTTCCAGTACTAAGTATTTCTTATCTTTTTGATCGTAGTCATTCTAACAAGTGTGAGGTGATAGCTCATTACGGTTTTGATTTGCATCTCCTGGGTGATTAGTGATTTTGAGCATCTTTTCATGTACCTGTATGTCTTCTTAGAAAATTGTCCATTCAGGGGGCTTCCCTGGTGGCCTAGTGGCTAAGGATTTAGTGTTGTCACTGCTAGGCTTGTGTTTAATCCCTGGCCCAGGAACTTCCATGCACCATAGGTGTGGTCAAAAAAAAAAGGTCTGCTCAGATCTTCTCTCAACTTTTTATTCAAATTGTTTGGGCCTTTTTTTTCTGCTGTTAAGTTATATGACTTCTTTATATATTTTTATATTAAGCCCCTACCAGATATATGATATTTGAATATTTTCTCCAGTTCAGTAGGTTGTCTTTTCATTTTGATGATAGTTTTTTTTTTTTTTTCTGTGTAGAAGCGTTTTAGTTTGATACAGTCCCACTTTTTATTTTTGCTTCAGTTCCTTTTGCTTTTGGTGTCAAATCCAAAAAAAAAAAAAAAAATCAAGACTGATGTCAAGGAGCTTGCTTCCCATGTTTTTTTTCTGGGAATTTTATGGTTTCAGATCTTAAATTTGTCCTTAATTATTTTAAGTCAATTTTTATGATGTAAAAATCATAGTCCTTTTTCATTTTTTAATGTGGCTGTCCAGTTTTCCCCGCACATTTTTTCCCAAAGACTATTCTTTTCCCATTGTATATTCTTGGTTCTTTTGTCATAAGTTAATCACCATATAGCATGGATTTATTTCTAGGCTCTCAGGTCTGTTCCATTGGTTTGTATGCTTGTTCTTATGTCAGTACTATACTGTTTTTATTATCACAGCTTTTCTACATGGTTTGAAATCAGGGATTGTGATATCACCAGCTTTGTTCTTCTTTCTCAAGATTGCTTAACTATTCAGGATCCTTTATGGTTCCATATATATTTTAGAATTGTTTGTTCCATTTCTGTGAAAAGCACCATTGATACTTTGATAGAGAATGCATTGAATCTGTAGATTGCTTTGGATAGTGTAGGCATTTTAGCAATATCAATTCTTCTAGTCCATGAGCACATTATATCATTTCATAATGTTTTTCTTAAAGTTTTCAGAGCACAAGTTTTTCACCACCTTGATTAAATTTGTTTCTAGGTATTATTTTTTATGCATTTGCAAATGAGACTGTTTCTTTAATTTTTTCTTCCTGTTAGTTTGTCATTAGTGTTTAGAAATGCAATAGATTCTTTTTTTTTTTTTTTTGGATTTCTTTTTTTTTTCCCACTGTACAGCAAGGGGATCAAGTTATCCTTACATGTATACATTACAATTACATTTTTTCCCCACCCTTTGTTCTGTTGCAACATGAGTATCTAAAGTTCTTAATGCTACTCAGCAGGATCTCCTTGTAAATCTATTCTAAGTTGTGTCTGATAAGCCCAAACTCCCGATCCCTCCCACTCCCTCCCCCTCCCACCAAAAAAGAAAACTATTGCCCAATATCATTGATGAATATAGAGGCGATAGATTCTTTATGTTGATTTTGTATCCTGCAACTTCATTAAATTCACTTGTAAGTTCTAATAGTTTCTTGGTGGAGTCTTTAGGGTTTTATATATGTGTGTGTGTGTGTGTGTGTATACATAATTATGTCATCTATATATAGTGACAGTTTTCCTTCTCCCTTATCAATTACAATGCCTATTATTTTTTTCTTGCTTAATGCTCTGGCTGGAACATCCATACTATGTTGAATAAGAGTGGCAAAAGTGGCCATCCTTGTCTTATTCCTGATCTTGGAGGAAAAGTTTTTCAGCTTTTCACTGTTGATATGATATTAGCTATGGGCTTGTCATGTATGGATTTTATTATGTTGAGGTATACCCACTTTGCTGAGAGCTTCTATCATAAATGGATGTTGAATTTGGTCAAATGCTTTTTCTGTATCTATTAAGATGATAATATGATTTTTATCTTTCATTTTGGTAATGTGATGTATCATGTTAGTTGATTTTCAGATGCTGAACCATCCTTTCATCTCTGGACTAAGTCCCACTCATCACAGTGTATGATTCTTTTACTGCAATGTTGAATTTGGTTTACTAATGTTTTAAGAATGTTTGCATCTGTATTCATCAGGGATAGTAACCTGTAATTTCATTTTCTTGTGGTATCCTAGACTGGTTTTGGTATCAGGCTAATGCTAGCTTCCTAAAATGAGTTTGGAAACTTTCCCTTCTTTTCTATTTTTTAAAGAGTTCAAGAAGAATTGGCATTAATTCTTTGAGTGTTTGGTAAAATTCACCAGTACAGCTTTCTTGTCCTGGGATTTTGTTTGTAAAGAGTTTTTAAATTAATGATTCAATCTCCTTACTAGTAATTGTAAGTTTTCCATTCCGTTCAGATTTTCTATTTCCTCATTATTTGCTCTTGGAAGGTTGTATGTTTCTAGGAATTTATTCATTTCTTCTAGGTTGTTTAATTTATCAGTATATAATTATTTGTTTAATCTATTATGATCCTTTGCATTTCTGTGATGTCAGTTGTAATATCTCCCCTTTCACTTCTGATTTTATTTATTTGAACACTTTCTATTTTTTTCTTGTAGGTCTCCTAAAGATTTGTCAATTTTGTTTATCTTTTCAAAGAATCAGTTTTCTTTGATATTTTCTATTGTCTTTCTAGTCTCTGTACTGTTTATTTCTTCTCTGGTCTTTGTTTTTTCCTTCCTTTTATTTTCTTTGGACTTTTTTTTATATCTAATTCCTTTAGGTGTGAAGTCATTTGAGATTTTTCTTATTTCTTGAAGTAGGCATTTATCGCTATGAACTGAAGTGAAGATTTGCATGCAGAAAGTTTATTGAGAATTTTCCTTGGGATCAACAATTATGGTGCTAGAAGAGCTAGAAGTGGGCACAGGGAGGAGTAGAAGTATGAAACAGCTGCACAAACGTGTCAGCACCCTATGGGGAGCTGAGATGGCCCTTCAGAGTTGTTCCACTTTGCCTTCCACTCAGTCCTATCAAAAGGCCATTAGACATGGGTTTCGTTCCTTTTCCACTACTCCAGGGAAGTGGCATGACCTCATGGAGGCTTTCTTTCTCTGAGGGCAGTTTCCAGAAAGAGACTTGATGTGAGCTGAATGTGCAGTCATGGAGAAGGGGATCTCCGTCACACACCACAGTATTCACTGCAAATTTGGTTCTGCCTTTCTGATCCCCCTTCTGGGTCTCACCAGCTCTTCTAACACTAAGTCTCTGCAGACTTATCCCCAGTGTCTAAAATCACAGATAGTGATATGCTCTTAGAAGGAATAGTGTCCATGAATTGATTCTGATCCAAGGCCTTCCACTGACTTACCAAATTATATGTTGTCAAGTGTATCCTCCTGAATGATTGGACTCATATTGGAGGTTTCCTCTTTATTTCATAAAATTACAACTTGACCTCACTTTTCTGAAAAAAGAACCACATAAGCTTATGGTGTTTATAACTTTACCTGAACTATGAGGGAACAACACAGGAAATCAGCTGGGTTTTGACAAATACCAAGAGAAACAGGGGCTTGGACATTGGAAGGAAGTCAAACCAGGTTCAAAATTTCCTCCAAATTTTGACTCAGACCCTCAAGTATAGAGGCCGCCAGGACAACCTGAGGCAACAGGCTAGTAGTCTCACACTCTCCCTCATCTATTGAAACTTTGAGAATTAATCTCTTCCTTGTCAAATTTCTTAAGTCTATACAGACAGCAGTTTTATTAGGGAGAACCATATAAAATTGCCAATATTTGATATTTTTTCACCTACCAAAAAAAATATGGTTCAATCAATAGTACAGGCATTCTTAATCTAATTGCTATTGACCATAACTGGATTATGAATGGCTCTCAAAGGCTTCTCTTAACTCCCTGAAATAGTATATAACACTTTTATACCTAAGTATTTATGTGACTTCCTTTTTGTGGGCAGAGAGGGCACACACATCAACAAATTTTCTAAGAAATATTTTATTTTCTGCTCACTCCAAATTAGGAACCACTGGTCAATCAAAAGAATACAGAACTTAAAGTCAGAAAATCCAAATTCCTGTCTGTCTAGCATTCAGCTAGAGGAAGTCACTTAAGCTCTCAGAATCCTACTTTCCACTTCTATAATATAACCTTTGCATCCTGGGGATATCATAGTACAAAAATCTTAAATAGGAACAAAAATCCAATGATCTTAATAGAGGCTCCTGTAAAATGTGTGATCATATTTGGCAAACTATAAAGTGCTATACAAACAGAAAGTAGTGTGTGCCCACATTCCCCTGAGCAAGGGCCTTGCCTCTTTCTCTAGAATCAGGAAGTGCCATAGGTGAATGAAAACGGAAAGGCACCAGAAAATAACATCTCAGTAACTAACCAAAAGCATTTTAAAACCTCAGAGAAGATTCTTTTCAAGTTTGTGGTATAGTTTCAGGGTCTGCTATCCAGGGACCACCACAAAGGATGACCTGGACAGCATAATGCTTGGTTTGCGAATCTGTTAAATGTGTCTGTACCCAGCAGGCAAATTGAAAGGGGAGTTCTTAAGCCCAGACAGTTCTGCACCAGGGAAACATTCTTTCAGTCTTACCCCTCAGCCATGGCCAGAGGTTAGATCTGGCAATTAATATGCAGACTTTGGATGGAAAGGAGATGAGTGCGTGGGACTGGTTTTCCACTTCTGTCATTTAGTCTCTGTCTACCTATCTGCCTATCTGCCTATCATCTATCTAATCTGTTTTCTCTGTTTCAAAGTATTTTTTGATAGATTCACTGAGCTAATTTCACTAACAGTCACTCCATCATTAGACCTGAGAATCTCCTCAATCCTGATAATCAATTGCTTTTCCAAAAGATCTTGCCTCCTTTCTTATATTTAACTACAATTTGTCCTTTTCATAAAAGCTATATTCAAATTAATTTTATATTGCCCTTTAATACATGAATGCTATCTCCTTGTTAAAACAAATAATAAAATGTTACAGATAAAGCTATCACTTCCCTTGACCTCCTAGCATCTTGGCCTTTTGTTTCAGAGCATTCCTGGTGCTCATTTCAGATCTGAGTAGTCCCAGAGGAGGTGTATCTGTTGCACTTTTTCCTGAAGGAGTCAGCTGTTCACAGAGTGCATTTGGTATGGAAGTTAGAGGAGTCTTGTCCTTGTAGTGGCAAAGGTGGCATGAGAATAGAATAAGCAAGCTTTGTGTTGCCAAATTTTCTGCTCCAGCCGCTACCTATTTTTCACATCTAGGAACATAAAATCCATTTATTTATTTCATATAAAGTGAAAGTAGTCCAGACCATTATATATATTAAAATAGCTGTGACTTGGCTGGAGAAAGAGCAGCTTTTAAAAATATCATCTTTACTCAAATAAGGAATATACTTTTAGTATTCTAATTGCCAATTCTAGAAGTTTCTTCGTCTATATGCACAGCAAAAGTAGGTTTTTAATAAGCACATATTGTACTGAATTTTTTGAAAAGTCAATTAAAAGAGGTACATACACAAAACATATTTCTCATAGATCCCATTTATAGAGACACCTTCTATACCAAGAGCCTCAAATATTGCCAGTTTCTGTGGAAGCAGAATCTGGAGTACCAATTCACATGTACAAGTGCCATTTAAAAATAGCATATATAAAATTTCGTAGCCTATAAATTTCAGAAAAGCATAATTCTCTATATGTCAAAATGTGTGGGACATGTTTCATTTAAAATTTTTCTTCTTTATCCTCGTCTCCCTGAAGTTTAAACAGAATGACAAACAATGCCTTTTTGGAAAGAAGAATTGTTGTTCATTGAATCCTTACTAGATGATAAGCACTGTCCATGTGCTTTCACATGATTTCATTTCATCCTCTTGGTAGCCACATGAGCTAGGTAGTGTGTCTGTTTCTCAGATGTGGAACAGAGGAATCCTAGAGAGAAGAGATGGCTTGTTGGGTTTACCTAGCTAGTAAAGACACAGCTAAGAATTACACCTAGGGTTCTGACTGGCCAGCCCTCCCTCCAGAATGGTGAACTTACTGGATTCTTTATTGCGGCTCAGATTCATTATGCATATATGTACCGTTTCAAGCTGGTCTCTGCTTTTGAGCTTCCAATAGTTGTATGAGAGTTTATACTTTCCTCATGTCCAGTTGCTGCTGTGGGATGTATTTGGTATTTGGATGAGAATGAAGTTTAGCTGCCTCTCCTGTGTCACTGTGAGAGGAAATAACCAAGACGGGGCATCCTGTCCCTTGATCAAACCCTTGTCTTTGCTTTGTATATCCCAACGTTCCTCTGCCTGTCTCACCTGTGGTTTTCCTACTTAAGCCACAGCCTGGAAATCCTGGCATAGCCACTTCCCACAAATCAAGGCACAGAGACACTGCCACCAGGAGCGGGCTTTAAGGTTCAAAGTGATTTGGGATTCAAAGACCCTTAGAGCCAGGAGATGCAAAAGGAGTTTGAGGTTTTGGGCATGGACCCTTAGGACTGAGAAATCCACACCATAAGACCTACTAATTAATTTCAGGTGGGTGGTGTCTATTTTGGGACCCAACAGAAAGTGGGAAAACTGAGCTCTCCTGTTCCTCCTTGAAGCCACCCCGACTCTTCCAGTCTGAGGCCTCTTGGGGTAAAGCCACCAGATTCTTGTTTGGACTCTGTCAGTTCCTGGCTCAGGAAAGAACCCAGGACTTTCTTCCAGCACCCAGGTCTTTTTTGTGGTGTATTAAAAGGAAGAGGCTGTGGGAGTTCCTAGGGGACTTTGATGTCATTTGGGGCTGGAGTTGAGGGGGTTAGGCTCCTGGTTACCTTATGGTGTATTTCATGTCTAGTCCTTATCCAGCCAGGGACGAAGGACCTCATATTGCAAACCATAACCTATGGGTCTTGAAGTTTCTTAAGTTATAAAGAAATATTTATTACTTCAAAGAGGGGAAATGAAAAGGGGGGGGGAGACACTGGGGAAAAAAAAAAGTGTGCCTGATCTTTCCCTCAAAGGAAAAGAGGAAGAAGGGAGAGTTGTGCTACATTGACCACTGAAAAAATCATAAAATCACCCTAATTAATCCAGCAGTGCAAATGGACACTCTATAAACACACCACCAAAACTCAGGAAAAATCAGTCTGTGGACAAGGAAGAATTCTCATTAAAATGGAAAACATGTTTTACTCTCTTGCTCCCCATTTTAAGAAATGCCCTCTGCCATTAGATGTTGTAACCTATTCTGACACTGAGGACAGTTTTCTTGGGGCTTTGTGCCCCTCAGAACCTAATAGAAAGCTAGAAAAATTACATACAGAATGTTGTACGGTCCAGCACCAGATTCTAATTATGCAGCAACTGAAAAAGTTGGAGATAATTCTCAATATAAATTAAGAGTGATGTTGAGCTATTGGAACTAAAAAAGAAGTAGAATTCTATATCAAATCATTTCAATGTGGAAAATAAGCTCTCCAGATCATCCTCCAATCTCTGAGATGCTTTCTTTTATGTTAAATTATTTCCGAGAACAAAACTTCCATAGTTTACTGTGATGGTTTCATTGTTAATTAGTCTAGCCATCTAGAAATCTTTCTTAGAACTGAATTTTCCTGCACCTCATTGTTGTCTTATTTTCCATCCATGGATAGGGTCTATGTACTTGGGGCACTAGAAGAATTGCATAAGAATAAACAGTTTGGCAGCTTCTAATCTCAGAAGCAACAGACTCTGCAATAGCCTCTCTCCTATGTCATAGTTTAAATGCAAAGTGAGAGGTTCTGATAAAAAAAAATGGGAGGGAAGACATGGAGATAGAGAAGGATAATTAATTATGCTGGTCCAGCATAAAGTGTTAGCTTGGTGATCATCTTGACCACTTCTCTTACTTCGGAGCTAGAGAGATACTGGCTGGCTATGTACAGTGGTTCACTGTCTCCAGTGATGGTCTATCTCTTTGAGTTATCTTTTTGAGAAATTTAAACAAAGATTCAAGTAAAAAGTGGTAGAGGTTAAAAGTTTCAGAAAAGGATATGGAGCCCAGTAGCTGAAAGTTTTCTTCTTTCCAGCTAATTTTGACATTTGACATGTCCTTGACTATCTTTCTGAGATTATTCCATATTTTTCCCAGTTGTAAAGGAGAAGGGAGCTCTTACTTTATAAGTGGCAAACCCTTTGACAAGTATAAAAATAGTATGAGACATGCCTTGATAGCCCAGTGGAAATAATGACTCATACATACATATGCTTATGCCTAGGTTTGTTTCAGTAGACCAGGAGTGGCCACAGCAGTTTTCATTTTCTTGACATCTGATGGTCTGGTACCTGGGGAACATCAGCGGCCAACAGTGACCCTCCACCTGACCGATGTCAGTGGAAACAACCACTCTCTTGGTGAGTCTGACAGTTACCCTTTTAGGACCACTAGCAGACCATCTGATAGACCCAGGAATCAGCTGGATGCCTGTCTCTGATATTGTTTGGAAGCTTGCCTATATCATATAGCTATTGAGAAGTTAAAATGAACACTAGATATGGAAACTTGGAGCTCATGAATGGCTTAAATTATTATCCATCTCCTTGTTTCTCTTTAGGAACCTATGAACTGTCATGCCAGCATAACCCACTGGTTATCAATGTAACCCATCACTCGAATGTCCTCTTCCACCATGCCACCTCAGTGCTGCTGAATTTCTCATCCCCATTGGTGGGCATCTCAGCAGTGGCTCTAAGGACATCCTCCCACAGAAGTCCTGCAGCTCCCAATAACTGCATTCCAGACCATGAGGGGCAAAATCATCAGGGACAAAGGTACAAAGTCCCCTTGTTTTTCTACTTTCTTTTTGTTGTACTGAACTACCATTTTCATACATGCCGTTGGGTAGGTAGTGGGTGCTCGTTCACTAACTAAAAATGGATCTAAGAACTACTAGAGAGACATAAGAAGCACGCAAAGAACAATTTGTAGAAGGCATACTTGGATTTTATATTTTGCTCTTCTTTCCCAGCTGAGAATAATTTTTATGTAAATATTTATCTTTGCAAGGTCTTAAAATCTTTTTTACATATTAAAAAACACTGCCTTCAAGTCAACATTGTTATATAAACTGCCAAAAATTCTCTGCCAAAAACTCAATGTTTCCTAAGTTATGTATATTTTTCCACTTGTTCTAACCTGGACAGTGTATATGGCAAGTTTAACAATTAGTTTCTAAGGCATGTCATATGATCAATTAGACTCACATATGGAAATCAGGACTACATTAGCTATACAAGCCTTTCTGTGGACATCTGCGATTGTCATCTTCTAGATAGAGCTTTCCTGGATTCTCAGCCACAGCTAGTAAGGAACCGTACTTCACAGAGTTGGTGTGTCCAAGCTTGGCCCTGACGGGGCAAGGAGCAAGTCAGACGCAATCATCTGTGCTGTACTTGGGCTAGACTCATTCTACGAATGGTCTAATCAATTGAAAGAGACTATAAGAAACAGGATTTTTTCCCTCAAGGAGTGGGGTGTCAGGCATTTGGTAGCCTAGTTACAAAAGCTGGGTTTCCAGGCAGTGCTCAGTCCTCAAGAAGGGACTCTGATATCACCATGCCCAAGCTAGGTATCCCAGAAACCCAGCCTTGAGTAGGGAATAGGGATAGATGTACTTATATAGTATATTAGCTACCTTTTGCTGTGTAGAAAAGCCACTAGATTATACCAAAATCTAATGGCTTGTCACAGTCTCTGTTGGTGAGGAATTTAGGTGTAATTCAGCAGGGTGCCGCTGGCTTAGAGTCTCATAAGAGGTTGCCATCAGTGGTTGTCCAAGGCTGCAGTAACCTCAAGGCTTGAGTAGAGCTGGAGAACTCACTTCCAAGCTTACTCATGTGGCTGTTGGCAAGACTGAGAAGATCTGCCTCCAAACTCACATAGGTGCTGGCAGTGAGCACACTCAAGCAGGCAGGGCTCAATTCCTTGCCACATGGCTTCTCCATAAGCTGCCTGAGTGTCCTTATGACATGGCAGCTAATAATCCAAGAAGGAAGGGGAGCCAGAGATTGTATGAACATGAGAATCTGCCCCAAAGGGAAGCCGGTCTTTTTATAACGTAATGTTGGAATTGACAACCAATATGCTATACTTCTTTCATATTCTATTTATTGGAAATGAGTCGGTCCACCCCATACTCAAAAGGAGGGCATTTGCATCAGGGCACAAATTATTAGGGGTCATCAATAATAATAGTAATAATAGTTTATGTTAATTGACTACTAACTCTGTGCCAGGCACTGTTGCAAGTGCTAAGAAGGGCTAGAGTCAGGGTACTGGGCATTGCAACGTTAGCTAGTTCATCTATGACTTAAGTCTCCTTAGGGAGCAGACGTCTTCAAATATTAATGCAAAAATGTAGACTATTAAAATAACATTATTTGCTAGAATGATTGCCTCTTTCTCATGTGTTTTCCAATTATTTTCTCTACTGGCTCTACCTTTGGCCTTGAGCCACACAGAACTTCTTTCAGGTCCCCAAAACATGTGTTCTTGATGAGCTCCATGTCTTGAATTCTGTCCAATACGTCTTCCCTTCAACCTGATTCACCTTCCTCTATGAAGTTTTGGAAAACTCCCTCCCTGTTTCCATAGGACATTGTACACAACTCACACTATCACATTAGGTGGTAACTATTTATGTACTTCTTGTTCTTTACCACTCTGAGCTCCCTATAGTAGGAATTCTATTTGGTATCTCTCAGGACCTCGCTGAGGCCTTGACACATAGGAGATGTCAGAAACTGTGCATTAAATGACAAAGACTTAGTTCTAAATCCTCCATGGGACAGAACTGAACAGACAAACCAAAAAAGAAGTCACAGACTCTCTAGACCTGAGGGATAAGAATTCCCCTCACCATTACAGCTGTGAAGTTTTGACAAAGAAGTTGATTAATTATGATCACTGCTGCTAGTTCTTCACTTCTTTTCACTTGGCATTGCGGGAAAAACAAGTTTTATATGCATGCATGCAAACCAGTAGAAATAGGATATGATTCTCCAGTTTACACAAAGTGTATCTGGAATGCCTAAGAATTTCCAAACCACATGTGACTGACAGGAGCCATGCAAAATTGTCTTTTTCTTCTCAGCCAGCAAATCAGTGCAGTATAGTAAATTTTGATATGAAAGAACCGAATAGAGCCCATATATTTTCTTTGTGAACAGATTAAAAATGTGAATCCACATGTATTCTCAAGTCTTTTTATATCTTTGTATTGATCTCAGTTGTAAATGTAGATAGACCCTAATATGAAGCCCTCAAATTCTGGGCATAGTGAGAGGGATTTCTGGCTACCTCCTCTTACCCCTTATGACCTGAATTCCATTAATACTAAAATGGGCAAGGGAGAGCTGACAGACGCCTGGCAGTAGTGGATGTGTTACCCATTTTGTATTTAACCGTTAATGACCAATGGCCTGTTCTCCTACAGCATTGCATCTTTGAATCAGTCTGACTGGCCCACAGAATGTCAGCCAAAGGCCAGTGAACCCAAGTCTGCATCTCCGGTGACATCCATGATCCTTACCTTGACCCTTTGCCTTTGATCTCTCTCTTCATCTTCTTTGCCATTCTGTTGTGATGGCTACCCAGCTTATGACCCATTGGGCTTAGACTACTGATAATGAACCCCTTAATCTTGAAAACCAAGTTTGGAGTTCCTGGTGTTGGTCACCAGTGCCCAATAAGAGCTTAATTCATTCTTACTCTCTGGCGAGTTCCTGCTCTAGCCACCTTGGGGGAAGGTCCTGCCTGCATAAGCTGTCACAGTATCGCCCGAGTTGGAGTATCAGGCAGATCCAGGATTATGTTGATGGCTTTGTGAAGTGGGAGCCTTTTTTTTTTTTTAATTAATACAGTGGGATTTTAAATGTGCCCAATATATAATCCAGGCACTAATAGGTTAATTTGCTTTCATGAGTAGATTCGTTGGCATATAATCAGGACTCAACTACTTTGGAAATTCATAAGGTAAAGTCTAGAAGAACTTAGGTAAGAGTTGCTGATGGGCGTGTGGTTTTTCTTTGTTCTTTTCGTCCCATGAACACAGTGAAACATTGGGTGCATTGGGTGCAGCTTCTCTGACTGGTTGTATATCCATCAGATGCTGAATCTTCAGAAGATGAAGAGCATTGTCTCCTTTTCCAAGGCATAGGCTGATGGCAATGGTTGAAACTTCTGGTGATTACTTACTCCTTTTCAGCATTCATACTCTGCTTCCTGTTGATTTGTATATCTACCTGCTCTATAAAAGGTTGAGAATGCAGAGTAAACTTCCAAACAATTGTGTTTCTTTCAATTTCTCCTTGTATTTCCAACGGTTCTGGCTTTTTATAATTTCATATTACATAATTAGGTATCTAAGTGCTTGCGACTATTTTATCTTTATTAAGAGCATACCTCTTGCCAACCCTTTTGCCCCTTTAAATGCGTTTGGCTTTGTATTATGCTTTGTCTGGAATTAAAATTCCCATCCTTCCTTTCCCTTTGTTTGTATTTGTTTGATAAATATTTGCCTTTCTTTTATTTTTAACCTTTCTCTATCTTCACTGCCAACAAGCCCAGGGCACATTGCTTCACTGCACTGTTTATAAAGACAGTAGGATATCACTTCATAAAACTACTCCAGACTTTTATTCTAAAAAGTTATCTCATGGTCCTTAAGCCCCTAGTATTTTTTAGGACTCTGTAGCATTTTTTACCTTTGGGACATTTATCTCCCAGGACTCAATGGACTTTGCTGTTCTCCATCATCCCTCCTCACTCCTACCCCAGGAGAAACCCTTGTATTTCCCACGCAGAAATCTTGAAAGGAGTAAAGAAAGGGTACTGATGAGGACTGATGGACAGAGAACAGATCTGTGATCTCTGCAAAGTGGTGCCCAGTTTCTGGTCTTTATAGGGGCCAGGGAATGAAGAAAGAACGAACCGTTTCCCTCTCTTTCAAAATATGGCTCTATTCTTTATTTACTTTATTTTCAGAAAACAAACTGAAAAAAAAAGCATGCTTTGGCTTCCCAGTGATGTTTCTCAATTCAACTCCAACATATTTTGAAATCAGGAGAGAAACCTCACAGAGTCCAGCTATCCATCTTTGTTTTTGGTGTTGATAAGGGCTTTCATATTTTTCTGTACTGTTGATGTTTAAGTGGGAAGCAGGGAAAAATAACCTCGGAGTAATCCTGTGAAATTACCTGAGAATGAGACATGTGGAGTTTGTAGCACATTCCAGCACCAGGTGGGAGCACAGCCTAAGGCAGTTTCCACACCGTTTCCCATCTTTATCCTTTTACAAGGTGTGACAGTTATCTATCAACTTGTTGCTTCTCATCTCTAAATCCACCCTCCTCATCCTAATTTGTATTATTATAACAGGATTTTATTAAGTTCCTCCGACCTTGTTTTCAGTTGGCTCTTCACTGCAGTAGCCAAAGGTGATAGCTTGTTAGTTGTGATCCCACTGCAGGTCCTTGATTGTTAGCATCCTGTTGACAAGTTGCTCAGCATTGTACTCAAGCCCAAAGGTGCAACCAAACTGATCCCCACATTCTGTCTTTGTGATTCTCTCCTGCTACCCTTTCTAGTTCCATTCTGTGTCAGTCAGTGCCCAGCAGGCAACCTCCCAGAAAGTTTCAGCAGCACCCCAATGACAGTCAGGGTTCAGTCAGGACACAGTAACTAGAATAGGGAAAGATAAATATAAGTAACTAGTAACAGAGTATTAACTACTAAGGATAAAGAGAACCCTAACAGGAGAATGGTGGGAAAAGGGAGCAACTGTTAGTTTTAGGGATGAGGGAAGAGTGTCCCAAGGAAGAAATTTGGAAGAGGCTCCCCAGCCAAAGGCTGTGATCTCGATCTCATTGGAGAGGGTGCCACAGTGGTACACAGGCTGACAGAGAAGTTTGCTGAGGTTTCACAGGCTGAGACTGGCAATCAGGAAACCCCTCACTGGGATGCTGATTCAAGCTCAGTAGGAAGCTCTCTGTTGAGGTGCTTTTGGGACTTTCTGTAAAACTGCCTTTGGGGTGCTGCTGAAGCTTTCTGGGAGGTCGCCTGCTGGACACTGATGAAACTTGATAAGGCACCCACTGAGGTAGCAATGAAACTTTCAGGGGAGCCATTCACTCAGGTCCTTTCGAAGCTTACTGGGAAGCCAGCTAGGGTGCTAGTAGAATGACTGGGACCTGTAGGGTGTCACTGAAACTCACTCGGGGGGTGAACACCACTGGACTGAAGCTGTGTTGGACATTCCAGTGCTGCAGAAGCAAGGAGAGAAGAGCACATGTGAATCCAGAAGAGACACCCCTTCCTCCTACAATGTCTCTGCAGTTATGTCTATTGAGAAAACATGACATCATACTATAACTGGCAAAAGAGCAATATTTTGCATGGTCCATCTCTGGTATCACAAAGTAGGGCAGTGAAAGGTGGGGATTTGGGACTGAGAAGAAATAGTTGATAATTGGCAGAAAATGTCAAATAACAAGAAGAAACCACTTTTCTATCTGCCATTTATGTTTCCAATTAAGATTTTCTTTATGTTCCTGGCTTTAATACTAAGACCAGTTTTTAATACAGCTTCTAAGTGGATTGACCTAGCTAGAAATGCATATTTTCTCTTTTTAATGCTTTGAACTTATTTTAAGTCCAAGGCAAACTTAAAGTATAAATCCCTCTTCATTTTATTCAGTATAAATACACATTCTGATTGAGATGGAAAACAGCAATAGATACTCATAAATATAAAATTGTAGTGGGTTCTGAGGTTTACCTTAAACTATAGCTTATCAAAGCCAAGTATTCTAATATAAAACTGAATAAGATATTAATCTTTTAAAATGAATGTCCGTGTGGAAACCTGGGTTATTTCTTCTCTCTCTCTTATTCTCACTATCACTCTTTCTCACTCACTATATATAGTCATGCTTTGATCCCTTTTTTTATCATTATGGGTAATCAGGAGTTGAGTTACATAATAGTTTAGGTCTAAAACAGTGAATATGTTAAGGGGGATGTGGGGAGTATGTGTACACATTGTATATCCATTGCTATATTTTACTTCACATAGAAAAAAAGCCTTCTGAAAAATATAACATAGACTGATTTGTAAAATTAATTATTCTATGTGGTATGTGTGTGTATACAGAAAGAGATAGACTATTCATTATTCAAAAACTATTCTGTGCTTATAATATGCCAGGAATCATGTTTCAGTTTAGGAAACTAATAGTGTGTACAAATTCACCTCATTTTAAATTAGCAAAACTAAGACTAGAATCTAAGTAATTTGTTTTTAGTAAAAAAAGGGTTCCGTTAAATGAATGAAACATTGCTTGAGAAATATTTTCATGCCTATTACTATCTAAGAAATCCTGCCACACTCCCTCACACTGTATTTGGAGTAAGGTAACAAGAGTTTAACTGGCCCTAGAATAATTAAAGTGCACCTATATTTTAGATAATGTTTATGCAAATAGCATGTTTATTTTGAGGAAACTGTGAAGCCAAGGAAAGTAAATGTGGGCTTCAAGTAATGCAGGTAAGCTGGTGATATTTAATAGAGTAAGTGATAAATGGTGGAATTGTAAAGATACTTTGGAACAAGTTCAGGAAATGAATTATCTAGATTGGGCAATTTTATGGACAGAATCCAGGGAATTTGAGGTCATTAGAAAAAGAGAAATTAGCTCTTGTGGGGTCCTAACCCAGACAAAAAGAATCTTACTCTTGAGAGGAAAGAAAAATCAATGAAAAAAATAACCACTCTCTTGGAGATCTGATGTGCAGGTAAGCCAGAAAGGAGAACTATGATTTAAACCTGGTTTATATGCATAGTAGTTTTCTATTACCATACAGTAATACTACTGCATACTTAGCAGCTTAAACCAACACATATTTACAGCCTCACATTTTCTAAGATTCAAGACTCTAGGCCAGGCTTAAATGATTCTTCTTTAAGGCTATAAAGAGGTGTCAGCTGGGTCTGGTCATTTGAAGGCTCAAGTGGGGAAAGTCCATTTTCACGTTCACATGAATTTTGGTATTTGGTTGCAAAAGGCTGCCAGACTGAGGGCCTCACTTTCCTGCTGAATGTTGCATAGATGCTGTCCTCAGTTCCTTGCCCTATAGCCCTCTCTATTGGGCAGCTCACACTTGGCAGCTTGTTTTTGCAAAACCAGCAAAGAGAGAGTCTTTCAGCAAGAGTATCTTTTAATCTTCGTTAAGATAGTCAGAAGTGACATTGTCATCTTTGCCATATTTGGTTGGTTAGAAGTCACTGGTCCCACCTGCGCTCAATTTGAGGGAATTACACAATGTTGTAGATTCTAAGAAGCTGGAATCATGTCCACCACAATGCATTAACCTCAACTAGCTGACTGTGTGCATAGACCGTGGAGTTATAAGGACCTCACTGCATGTGTCTCATGTCCTGAGAGAGCCCCACACTGTATTTATGTAATTTCAACTTACTAGACAGCTTGGGTTACAAGTGACATATGAGGAGTTTGCATGCAGGAAAAAAGCATGAGAGAAAAACATTGATTCCAAGAGCAAGGTCTTCTTACAGAAATTCTCCATTTCTTGGTAGGCAGATTATCTAAACTGCCTTCTACCAGGGAATAACCTCTCAACTCTCCATTATCTAGATTATGCCACATTTGTTTTATGAATGATCCATATCCATATTTTATTCCCAAATTCATTTTCTCTTATTCCTAAACCTGAGCTACCTTCAGAGTCACCTTCTCCATGGCTCAACTGAAAATTGTTATAGTATTCATTGTAGTAATTTTTTTTTTTTCCATTTCTTGGACCACTCCCACGGCATATGGAGATTCCTAGGCTAGGGGTTGAATCGGAGCTGTAGCCACTGGCCTACGCCAGAGCCACAGCAAAGCCAGATCCGAGCCACATCTGTAACCTACACCACAGCTCACGGCAACACTGAATCCTTTACCCACTGAGCGAGGCCAGGGATCGAACCCACAACCTCATGGTTCCTAGTCAGATTCGTTAACCACTGAGCCATGATGGGAACTCCATTGAAGTAAAATTTAATCAGTAATATCAGTTTGATTACCTAGAAAAATATAACAGTATGTAATATTTTAAAGATTGTGGTTGCTGTTTAAATGATATGGGTTCTGACTCTTTTTATAATGGACAATTGAGAGTTAATTGTTTTAGCAAGTGTGGTCTAGTAAACTATGGTTATATAAGTGTAAATGTGTGTGTGTGGGTGTGTGTATATTTCAGTTTACACAAGGCAATGTTTTGGAAGAAGTTAATGTGCATTGAATTATATAAGTAAATTTTAAAATGATTAAACTTTTAAAATGATTGTGCCGTTCAAAAGGGTATTATTTTTAAGTAAAAAATAAATATTTTTATAAAGCGTAGCATCATGCCCAGATTTTCTCCTCTTCGCTTTCTTTCCTTTTTTCTTTTCTGTTTAAATCTGCATTTTCCTATTTACTTAAAGCAAAATAAGCATGAACACATAGAGTCTGAATTAAGAAAAAGTAATGAAGGATTGTGCTCTTGTAGGATTCTGCATTCAAGGCAATTCTTAGGTAGAATTTTTTTTGCATTAAAAACATTTAGTATTAGGCTAATACTATGGACATCAGTTGGAATTCAGCCACCAGCTCTTGAATACTTAACGTAAAAATGCACGTACACATAATTAACATACTGCCATGCTTGTGTCAAGAAAGAATCTGAAAAGGAACGGATGTGTGTATATGTATAACTGAATCACTTGGTGGTACAGCAGAAATTATCACAACATTGTAAATCAACCATACTTCCACAAAACTTTTTTGAAAAAATGAAAAAAAAATAAAAGAATCAAGTGATTTTAAAAATAAGTGGGAGGGATGGGGAGCTTGGGGTTATCAGACACAACTTAGAATAGATTTACAAGGAGATCCTGATGAATAGCATTGAGAACTTTGTCTAGATACTCATGTTGCAACAGAAGAAAGGGTAGGGGAAAAACTGTAATTGTAATATATACATGTAAGGATAACCTGACCCCCTTGCTGTACAGTGGGAAAAAAACAAACAAACAAACAAACAAATAGTTGGAGAAGTTTGCTGTACAGTGGGGAAATAAAATTTAAAAAAAAGGGAAAAAAAGTAATCAAAGATTAAAGCATGGCTAGTTTGGTTTGGAGTACCTTGGGTTGCACAGAGACTGGAAAATTTATGTATGTGTATAATAGTTTAGTCGCCTTCATTGTCTCTATGGAGCCTCTGTTCTTCAGGTTCTGTTTCTTAAAGCAAGAACTGAAAAAAAAAAAATGTGTAATCCAGGGAGGAAAAAAACAACAACCAGCTACCGCCAAATAACCCATAATTTTCTGTTTGCTTTTTATGAAAGTTGGTAGCACACAAGGTTAATACTATCACAAGCTGACTCCGCCGAGCAGCCTCACCTCTTGAGATCCTCCTTTCAGTGACATCCCTGTGCTGTGACACAAAAGATGTCTTTAGCCTTAGAAAGCTAAGCTTGAAAAGGTGAATCTTCTGACTGAGAAGACAGAGCAGTTATTAGTAAGTCAAGTAGAGAGATTTCTGGGTCACCTTCTATGGTCCATGGAGGAGTCAGTGTGCACACGGGATGTTGGTTGGTGGTGGAGGGATGTGGTAGAAAGGAACACACCTTGTCCTCAGAATTCACTTCTCTGAATTTAATAATCCCGGAAAATTTCTGGGAGAAAATGGCTGTATTTTCCATTTGGAAGACGTTGGGACCCAGGTGTGGAAATGTTTCTTCTTGGTTATACTATAGATTGCAAGTAGAGCTGAGGCTAGATTATAAGGCCTCTGAGCCTGGGTCCAGGGGCGTGCAGCCAGGGCACGGCTCAGCCCCTTGGCATTCCATCCTTGCTCTAATCAGTTTGTGAGCCTGGTCTTGGTAATAGTATCATTCTGTCTCTATATCCATCCTTCTGCTTCATGCTTTGTTATTCCCTGGAACCCTCATTGCTTCTGCTTTACCAATTCCTATTGTGCTTCAGTTATTTGGAGCTCAGATTTATAACCCTTCTCCTTCCTTCTCTGCCTGGATTGGGTCCCTGTGCCCTGCCTGTCCTCTCCTTTCCCTGTTCAGTCCTATGTAAAACATTCCAACCACCTCCCTTTCCTCAGCCTCATAAAGTGAAGGGCTTCTTCCTTTTTTTTTTTTTTTTTTTTTTTTTGCTAGGGGCTACATGTTAAAGCATCTATTTATCCGTTGGCTCCCCATTGTTTATGTTTAGCAGAGGGTTTCCTTTTCGTGTTCCAGGGTGATGGGAAGTGTTCTCTTGGGCTGCTGGGAAAAGCACTATAGAAATGAAATATGTATTGCATTTCTACTCATTTGATTATCTTCTTCCCCAGAGCAGTGTGGCAAATTAACATTGAATCTGTTTTTGTTTCTTAAGCAAGAAGAGAAGAATTATAGCTGTTGAATTGTTCCCTGAGTTTCTTGCTCAACTTCCTTTTCCCAGAATGACTTGTCCATAAAATAAGAGGGAAGGAGAAGAATCTGCTGGTGAGGATTCTGGTTCTCCTGGCTGGTGACAGATAGCCTGGTGAATGACAGATCTGCTCTGGGAAGCACAGGGAGCTATTAGTCTTTTCAACTATTTATTCTCAAGGGGTTATAGAGGGAAAATGGAAAGGTCATGGTCATGGTCTTGTTTAGGGGTTTATGGGAACATGGATAGACTATTCTGGAAATGGCCTGTATTAAAATATTACCTTGTCTGGGATGGTTCCTAGTGGGGTACATTCTTGGAACCAATTGGGTGACAGCTTGCAGGTTATAGCTTTCAGTGCTAGGAACAGGCATAGACAGTTTAGGAAGACTTGGGTTGGAGTCTATGCTAAGGCTTGTTTCAAAACACTGACTTGAAAGCAGTAACTCCTAATGCCTTATTGCAGTGTCTGAAATCCCACAATTAGGAATTATTTGGTCACATCTTAATAATCTCCAGTGGTCTCTTTAAAATAGTCAATGACTCTTTAATAAAAGGATAAATGTTTTAGGTTACTATCAACTGTTTACACCAGAAATATTCTCTTATAAGCCTTGCCAGTTCAAAAGTAGACCAGGAACTTGCTGAAATGCAACCTCCTATAGGTGTCTAGAAGTTTTGGGGAGTATGAAAATCAGAACAGGTGGTGGCAAAAAGAGAAATGAGTTTAAAGTATCACCTGCTTCTCAGTTTTGCTCAGGGCTGGCCCTGTGTTTATGGTCTATATTAATGGCAGCTGTTGGAGAAAGCACAGACAATAAAAACAAACCAATATTTCCAAGGTTCTGTCATTTTGCCAGCCTGCCGAGTAGACAGACACTGTTGGTGGATTTGACCATAAGTTCTGGTCAGAATGACTCTGAGGCCACATCTGGTTTTGTGTCGTTGTTATCATGGAGGCAGAGAAAGACTGGTGATTAGAATCACAGCAAGCCCATCATCCAGACCCCTGCCTCTTGCATTTGGCTGTATCACCAGTCTCACCACATGATTTTAGGGTAGTCCCTTCCCTTCTCTGAGCCTTCATTTCTCCATAAGCAAATGAGCTGTTGATGTTGCCAGGCTTGGGAGTGCTAGGAAGAGCAAAAGGACAGAAGGGAGTAATATTCCAGATCGGAAGTAAACCAAGGACTGATAAATCCTGGAATTGCAAGATGATGGGAACAATGTGAAGCTTCTGATGGGGAGACCAGAACTTTATAGGAAAAAAAGCCAAGGGGGAGTGAGAGTCCCAAAAGGGCCTGACATGTCTTTTATGTTCTACTTCTATGTGTGAACTTGGGACTCATTCAGGGTGTTGGCTTGCAAATCCTCAGGAGTTCAGTGTACACATAAGTTTGTGTATAGCCGTGGAGATACCATGCTACCCTTTCTTCCTGCCTTGTAGGTACTGTTCTAGAAATGGCACAGATGGAAGCTCATGCCTTTTAAACTTTTTTCACAGACTGTGTTGTTCCCTCATGTAACTCCATGTTTCACCTTTCCCCAGGCTTAGCCTGTGAATATGCCTGGAGAAGTGTCTCTCCGGAATGAATAGTTTAATTGGTGCCCAGGGATGAATAGAGGGGTAGAAGGGAGTCAGCAGTGCAGTCATTTGGGGAATCCAGTGATTCTTCCTCACTAAAAAGATGGGGATAGTTACTGCCTTTGCAAAATGGAAAAAATTTTATAGTTTATATGTTATATATTATATGCTTATATAATATTTATTCTTTTTATTGTTGTTACTGTTTCTGATGAGCAGTTATGTTTCCCTGGTGTTGTGCTGGGGCACACATTTTCCACTGATTAGCCAGAAATTGTTTTGACTCTTTCTCTGGTATTCCACGTATTTTATAATCTACATTAAAATCATGGGTTCTGAAACTTGGTGAGACAGGACTTTTGAAAGGGAGTGCTTTTGGCTGTGTGATGTAAATCTGTTTTTCTTTAGAAGGAGAGGGGGCATTTGGATGGGACGTCTAGTGTTACAGTCAAGTGTGGTCAAAACTGTGCCCAGAAATAGAAATGAGCGAAGCAAATTACAAGTACTGGAGCCACCAGAGTCCAGTCCTGAACTTATGAATAGGTCACGTTCTAGGAAGAAATGGGCATCTCTTGACAGCGATGTTTTGAGGGGCCAACTTTGGGACAGAGACTTCAATAGAGGGACAGAGAAAATCCCCACTTTCCTAGGATATGGGAAGGAAGAAGTCTGCTTAGTGTAGTAATTCATTTCTTTGTCATGGGATGGAAGAATCAGAATTATTACTGAGATTGCTCTGTTTCTATCAGATGAGACTCTTTAGAGGAGAAATTGAATAATTTTTCCTTCTCAGTCATATGATCCTTCAGTAAAGCCCCTCAATGTACCATCTTTGTTCTGCCCAAGAAAGCTGATGGAAATGTACTTAATATTTAATCTGGTTCCTCCAAAGCAAAGGTGGATCCAGGAGGAGGCAAAATGAGGAGCCAGAGTGGAGGCCATATTTTTTCACATTTGTTTGGAGAAGCAGCAAAGCTCTCTAAGGATGGATATTATTGTTATTATTATTTGGTTTTGCTATTGGTTGTGGGAAGACGAAGGAGGATTCTCTTCCAATCCACTCTACATTCTGTACATACTGCTTCCCTCTACTGCCAAATCCAGAGCATACATTCCTTCTTAGCCTGTACCCTCTTATTTCAATAAGAATCAATAAAACACAGTGGGGGATGAAGAGAAATCCAATCCTCTTGTACTACTTAACCTTAAAAGAGCTGTTTCTACAGAAACCACTAGGACTGCTGTTTGGTCAATAGTGGTACTTCTTGATAAATGAATTGCAGTATTTTCTTTAAACAACTTAAAGGTTGAGACATTAAGCAAAAACTTATACTAGGCAAGGTCTGTGAGAAACTCATTCTTGGGTTCCCTACCACATCCTGCCCATTCGTGGGTTTTCTGTATTCCCACCCTAATACCACCATCACCTCATCTTGGAGATTAAATACCATATTAAAGCTGGACAGGATCTTGGAGAGAACTTAGTTCAACTCCATCATTTTACAAATGTGCAGACAAAAGGCCAGAGTGGTTAAGAGACCTAGACAATGTCCTAGAGGTAAGCAGGGACAAACTAAGACCTGAACCCAAGTCACATTGGCCTTGATCTACTACTTTCTCCATCATATCGTGTTATTTCTCAAAAAGTGTGGTATGGATGCCAGAAAGTTTCTCCTAAACTAACCTAGAGTTGGATGCCTGAGGGAGGGTGGGACATTGACTTTAGAAAAGTTCACAAACTGATATCATCCTGATTTTGAGTTTGAGTCAAATCTTAAATGTTTCTCTATAAATATGTTATTATATTGTAGTTTTAATGTGGTAGGAAGTTCTGGGATATCCCATCATTTCTTTGGGCTCAGTTTCCTCATCTCTAGAATGAGGAATTAGGGTTAAATTAGGGTTAAATTGTCTCTAAAGTCCAGTCTCATTTTAACAAGCTGTGGTTCCTCCAAGACCATGTTTAAAGGTCCTCCTCAGCCTCCAGCAGTCACATTCAAGCAATGGTGTCTTTAGTGCATAATATTCCATCGGCCCTCACATGGGAGAAAGAAGGTTTCACTCTTGATTCTGATTGACTCTAGAATAATGTTGTAGCTGCCTGAGGTGGCCCAGATCAAAGCTGTGAGGAAGCTGTGGATAGAACAGCTAGCACTTTACCCATTCCTCAGGAGCTACCCAGCTTCTCCAGTCTGGGCCTTGGCTGGAATGGAGGCCAACTTCCCTCTAGTGGCCTTAAGCAATGGAAAATTTTCAAGTATACCTGATTTAGCATGTCCTGGAGGACAGTTCATGGCTGGTTTGACTGTTCCCTCTGATGAGAATGATGTCTGCTTTCTGGTGTCAGCCTTACCCTGTTCTTCACCTACCACTGAAAGGCAGGGGAAGAATTGGGGGACTTGCCTCTAAATCCATCGTCAGATATCGGTGTTGACTCTTTTCCACATAGGTTTTTTAAGTTGGTTAGTCAGACTTTAAGAGATCCATATGGACTGAATTTTCTTCATTTTTCAGTGTTGAGAGAGGAAATGGTGATTTTTGTCTAGGTTTTAGAGTGCTGCCTTGGTCTGTATTCTGTCTGGAAAGCATTGGATGTAACTTTCTGGCATATTTCTTTTGCCTTTCCAAATCCTATTAATTCATTGAGGTCAAATCATATCCAATGATAAATCTTTTTCTGGACTAGCCATGGATTTATAATCAGTAACACATGATTTAATTATTTTCTCTCTTCAGCTGTATTGAAAGCTTCTTTAGGATGGGGGAAATGTTTTATACTTTTGATCTGTCTTATGGCTCCAATGTGATAATTTGTGCTGAAAACATTAAAGCGTAATACTCAAGCAGTGGGACCAGTTTCTCCTTCTGGAATCAGCTTTGTTATTCTACAGTCTTGGCCTATGGAATTTGTTGACATAGCTTTCAGGTTACGCATCCCCAGATCTTTATGGTTCTGGGTTTCACTCCTGGTGAGCATCAAAAACTTTGAAACTTAAACTAATATCACAGCTGTGAGGACCCTACTACAAGCCTTCGGAGTCAAAATCTCCAGGGGGGCAGAGCCTGGATATCTATATTTTTAAAAATCTGCCTATGTGTGTCAAATATACAACTGTGGTTGAGAAAGTCTACCTCATGGCACATGAGGGCCATTCTTTTACGGAACTCTGCCAACAGAGGTTTCCCAAGTCCAGGCATCATTCAGAGAGGCCCAAACACACATTTTAGTAGGACAATGCTACGTGTGTGCCTAGGTACCCAGGAGCAGGTTACATGCGAGAGGATAGCCCAGGGATAACATACATTTTGAAAAGGAATTTCTCCATTGAAAGCATTTTTTTAAACCCTCAAACATAATGAGTGAGGACCAGAAGAGAGTAGAGGCTTATTGGGGAAATAGAAAGACAAATGCTAAAGCTAGAATGATGGGTGTGGTGGCCATCTACAAAGTGTGACTTCTAAGGCCCTACTGACTTAAAGTTCCATCATGAAAAACTCATTCCTTTGTCTTCAAACTTTGTCTTCCGTTAAAATGGACATACCTGTAAATCACACCTGCCTGGGCTCATCATATCCTTACCTGAGAACACATTGCAATAGGGTGTGGGAGAAGATCTGGCAAAAGTAGGTGGGATGGGGAAGAGGGGTTACCCAGGGAAGAAGCACACTTAACAGGGCATCTCACAGACAGTGGCAGCTGGACAAACATTGCCAATTTGATTCACTATCATTTTAAAAGAAAACAGCTCAAAGCTCAAGACCCACTGTTTTCATATTCTGTCTTTTCCTCCCTGACTACCCTACTGAGGAGGTTCTTGGCTCATCCTGGCAAATGATGCCAGCTCTTGAATTGAGAATAAAGCAACAGGAGAGTGGCCTCATCTCCAAGGAGATGGTCTGGTGGTCTAGGCTGGCCCCAGGAGCGACGACTCCAAGATCCAGCCCAAGGATTTTCTTCTGACTCGCTACGTGGCCTCTAGCTGGTCTCCAAACAGCTTTAGTTTCTGTGTATGTCAAACCAAGATAAATAGCTAACCTCCCATCTCTCTGGGGCATTGTAAGGCTTCACCACTGCCACTTTCATTAACATTTCCCCAAAGACCATAAGAAGAAAGCTTTTGAAAACTTTTAAGACTATTTTTACTGTCAGCATTATCATTATGATACTGGGGCTTAATGTAGCGGTAGGCAGAAAGAAGAATGTACCAGGAGCATGGGAAAAGAGAACACAGCAACTTCACTCAAAGAAGCAGTATTTGTAGTGGAAGAGAAGCACAAAAGGGGGTTTGGGTTGGGGTGCAACAGAGAGGAGTCTACAATTGATACCAGATGCCATCAGAAGCTAACGACCTGACAAACACCATCCTCATAAAACAAATTCCTTAAAAAGGAAGCAAATAGAAATATAAGCTAGTGAAAGAATTTGCAGCAGCTGCCCTAAAACCATTTCTCACTTCATAAACAGGTCTGGGTTTGATGCGCTTTTTTTCTTTCGTCTTCGTCTTATTTCATGCCACTTTCCCCCTCTTCCATGATCCCCCGTCTCACTCTTCCTTCCTTGCTGCCAATGCTAGATGGACTTCTCACACCGGTAGTCATAGCAACAGTAGTTAATGGAACACCCTCTTGATGGAAGGAAGCTCATTCACAGAATATGTTTTGTGTCTTACCTCTGTACATACTTGTCCTCAGTGATGTCAAGGATGAATTGGATGGAGTCACTGGAAAATAGTACATGCTATTTCACATTAATTTCTTGGCAGTGAGCTGACATGAACCAGAACTGTTAATGACTCTCTGTTTTCCAGTTATCTCTGCTTAACATGCTGAAGAAATACTATGTTTTGTGCACATCAAGGGCATGTAGCATCTATGGAACTTAAAGTTCTTTGACATCACTAATGAGGTGTTCTGATCTCATCCCATGAAGGATGGTCAGGTTTCAGATTCTTTATCCTGCTAGACTGAATAAAGACTCCGAGACAAAGGTTTACTTCCTGGATTGCATACATAATTAGCAGCACTGGATTTGGATAATACATGCTGACAATTAACAACATGTTCCCCCCAACTCATATATTCCTCCCTTCATCAGGCTCTGTGGAGTGAGTCTGATGGATACTACACCATCGCAGAGAATAATGAGGGCTCAAAGGAGTAAAAAAGTTTCCTTCATGCCACTCAACTCCAGTCCCTCCCTCCTATACCTAATAAGCCTAGATGAAAGAAGTGAGAATGTCACTGACATAAAACCTAAATCCCCTGGATGAAAGAAAAGGGGCAGCAACTTTAGCATATCCAAATCAAATCCACACTTTTTGGACTAGTGCTTTTGAAACAAATTCTCGTTATTTTAAGACAGTATGTGAAAATCAGTGGCATTTTAGTTTCCACTTTCTTACACTATTGCCCAGCTCCTTGATAAAATCATTCGCTGCTAACACAGTTTAATGGCAGATAGAACAAATTAATGATGGCAAGACTCACAGAAGTCATTTTGACTAATATTTTGTACCACTGGCAACAACATGATGAGCATGAAGCTACACAAAAATGTGCTGTTCTTTTCCCCCACTAGACGATGCCTCCCATAAGGGCATACTTGTTTCATCCCTGGTATAGCAACCAGTTCCTTGTCAATGCTGACTGCTCAGTGAATGTTTATGAATGAATGAATGAATGAATGAATAGAACAAGATGATTGGATCATTGTTTGATGATATTTTTGTATTTCATATTCCCATCTGTCACTATAAAATGAACAAATTTACCATTTTGATAGCCACTGACCGACCTTGATGTGTATGATATCTACAAATTTAATCCAACAAATATTTGTTGTATCTCCTACAATGAGGTGTATGGTGAACCCAAAAGCGAGTGAGAGTCAGTGTTTTTTGTCAAGAAGGTCTTAATCTAGTTGGGAGATTCAGCAGCATTTAGGAGACACTCAAATGCCCATCACCTTGTGGTTTAAAGAATGGATAAGTTAATTAATGGATAATTAATTAAATTAAAGAACAGGGAAATGCATTCATGACTATACTACAAGACAGAGTAAAAGAAGTGTGAAGAGAGTTTTTTGTTTTTTTTAATTTCCCTGGGAGGTTCAAATGAAGATATCTGCAGGGGCTTTTTGAAGAAGGGAGGCTTTTTAGAAAACTCAAAAAGCTTTCCCAGAAGTGGGAAAACCAAAACATATGGGTGGCTCATAGAAAACATGGCACTGAAGGTAGGACTTGAGCCATTTGCAGTAGAACAGTAGAGAGAGTTAACCCAAGAGTGATAACAGCCCTATGGGATCTGTACCATCATTATCCCCATCTCATGGGGAAGGCGATGAAACACTGGGGAATGAATATCTCAACCAAATCACACAGGTACTAAGTGGCGAATCCAGAATTCAAATTCACACAACATGGAGGCAATGCTTGAAATTTTCATCTCAGTGACTCAGCCTTGATAAGGGAGCAACACTCTTTTTGTTCTCTCCCACCCTTGCTGCTGTCACGTTCCCAGCAGAGTGTCCCTGAACGCTGGGGAGTTTAATTATTGCTCCTGTTCCTGGTTGACGAGCTCTAGAGATCTGGCAGCAGTTTTCTGCTGGGGTGCCATTCTGGCAGCATCTAGCACAATGTCAGGCACGTGGCAGGGAAGTGATATGTGTGAGTTTCCTCTTTCTGTCATGGGCTCAGTTTCCGATTAGCCAGTGCTGATGTTCAGTGGTGCATTACCAGTTATCAAAAATATTTCCATGCCAGTCAGTAAGTAAGTGTTGCTGCATCTGCCATCTCAAGCACCACACCCTTCCTACAGAGCCCCCTGCAACCAATTGATAATCAAACAATAGAAAGGCTAATGCCAGGGCCTCCAGGATTTACTCCTGACCTTTGTCCTGCATCTGTTCTGATTGTTTGGGACCCAGAAGTATTGGTTGTGAGATATTTCGAGGATCACCCTCTGATCTGTTCATTTCTGGTGCCACTGAGAGCTCTTGGGACTCACTCCCCACCTGTCCCATCGTCATTTTGTCTTCCTGGAAGATCCATAGAAAGCCAGTTCATTATCACTTGGTAGCTGACATTGTTCTTATTCATTTTATATTGTGATGTTCCATTTCACATAGAAGGAAGTGATGAATTTAATGTAGGTTTTGGAGAAACGTTGTTGCCTTTGGTTTAGAGGTACTTTACAGAGGGAGAGGCAAAGTCTTTACTGCTGCCTGTCAGTTCTGAGTCAGTCTAAGATACTTGTGTTTCTGTCACCCCCAGCTGTGTCCATCGGCCCTGTGGGGAGCAGGGCAGCTGTGTGCCATTGCTGCTTGATCACGCGGATGTGGTGAATTGTACCTCTGGTGGCCCCGGTCACATGAAGTGTGCTATCACCTGTCAAAGGGGATTTGCCCTTCAGACCAGAAGTGGGCATTACCTCAGGCCCATACAGGTGAGTCAGAAACCCACAGTCACGAGCACCAAGTTCCTGGGAAGGGCCACGTATGCATGTTCTCCCCCTGGCTCATGGGGGAAATGTAGGTGTTTTTAAATGTTTGGAAAGGAAAAGTGAACAGAGAGAAGCATGGCTTTATAGAAATGCAAGGTATATAGGAATAGGTGCAATTTCCGTTAACTAGGGTGTCAATTTCTCTCCGGGTGGGCAGTAGATAGGGACACTTATTCTGTTCTTCTCCCTTGCTTTTGTCTTCCTGTTAGGCATTGTGATCCCCACTTGTGCCTTCGAGAATGCTACAATTTAGACATGTCTACAATTTGCAGGCAAGATAGTTTGCAGTCAGCTTATTCTTCTGACCCCTCAGCCCTCCTTACAAGAATCCTAGAGGAAAAAGTCTGATTTTCTTCTCTCTGTTACTGAGGGGGGGATTTTATCATGATTCTGGTTTGACTGAAATTTCCAAATTTCTACAAGCTACCATGGCCCCACTTCCAGAATTTAAATGTGATCTGGAGGTAATAGAATGTATTAGCGAAGAGCATGGCTTGGGAGACAGACTTGGAATGCAGTTTTAACTCCACTGTTTTAGGTAAAACAAACGACGAAAGAAGCTAACCTCCTTAATTTTGTTTCCACACTTGTAAAAACAGTTAGAGTATTTAGGTCATTGGTTTATTTTGACGACTGACCGGAAGCAATTTATAGGCTCCTAGCGCAATGATAGGCACCTAGCTCTGTGAAGTTGCCATTCCTATGAGCATGATAATGTATTCACGACTGAGAATTGTGTTTCCTATCTTTCCTTTAGAGAGCTTTCAATACTCTACAGAGGAATTTGACACTTGAGAGCAACCATTAGAAAACAAGGGCTCAATGTGAGATAGAGACAGGATGCATTAGGCAAAAGGTGATGGCGTTTGAGAAGACGAGGAAGATGAGAAATGCTGAGGGCAGAGTGGAAGCACAATTGGTAGTCAGGTACCAATGGTTTGGAAGCTTGGGGTTATTTTCAGTTTTTGTACCAGTTGACTGCTTAGCAGGTTGTGGATCTATAGAAGAATTTCTCTTGTTTAGACATAGTCAGAATTTAAAGATGCAATCTTTGGTTTCAGATAGTTTAGGTTCTACACAGAGGGACAGGTTTAACATACCTTGAAAACACCAACTTCTCTGCTATGATAATCTGGTCGGAAAGGCAGAGCTCTTATCACCTGTCCTTAACCCAGATTAATTTGCACCAGAAAAGATATGGAAGGAATGAAAAAGGACAAGAAGAATGTAGGAACTGAGTACATTTGTGTGACAGGTAAAGAAGGAGCCAGAAGAGTCAGTGTTTGCGATGCATTAAAATTAGGAGCAAATTCAAGACAAAATGGCCAATACTTAATGAAGCCAGGAGAAAAAACAGGCAAAATATGCACAGTTTGAGAGTCATTCTTTAAGTGATCATTGTGGTCTGAGCCAGACTTCCAGGCTGTGTTCAGTGTGCAAGGGTCAGAGTCAGGAGAAGAAAGGTGGGGCTCACCCTTTGTCAACCATATGGTAGAGTCACCAAACTCAGCTCTCCACCTGACTGCTCCTGTCACCTGAGGCTGGCCCCAAGAAAGAAATTATATGATCCCCACTCATGATAACAAGGCAGTGGGGGATATTTGCTTCTTGTTGACCTAAGAACTGAAAGTAATCAGAAAAAAAACATGTCTGGCTTTGACTTGGGTTCTTCTGGCAGGCAACAGTGAAACACTGGGAAGCAGGGAGGAGCAGCTAGCCAGGAGTGGGTGTCAGAGGTGACAGGTGCTTTCACCAGTCATTTTTCCTTTGACTTTAGTGCCACTGTGGTCTCCTTGTGGATTGGCTGGCTGAGCTGCAGAATCTCCCCTCTCTCCCTTCCACCTTTGCTAACCCATTGGCTAGAATAACAGCTGTGCTTTTTCCCTAAACAAGCCATGAGCATCCAGGCCTCTCAATATCTGCTCTTCCTGTTGCCCTCACCCTGAACACTTTCTTCTCCCTGCTTCCCCTCTGCTGCTGAGAAGTCCTGCTCATCTTTCAAAGGCCGGCTCCTGAGTTACCTACTCTGTGAACCCACCCTCCCCACTCTCTCTCCTTCCCCAAAAGAGGCAATTCCTCCTCCAGCCTTGTAAGTGCTGCCTCACCACCACAAAACAAGCATGCATACATGATATTGCTATATTTTTTTACACATTTATATTTTCTTTCTTCTGGATCCATGTTTTCTCTTTCTTTCATTTTATCATTTGCATTGTTTGTATTATGTTCTGTCCAATCATTGTAGAAGGGAGTAGAACATAACAAAGATGTATCTCCTACATTTTCCTTAACTTCCTTTCCTCCCTTCCTCTCTCTCTTTATCCTTCTTTCCATTTTTCCCCTCTTTAGATGTTTTCTGATCCACTGTTTCAACCTGTGACTTGCTCTTCTGGTAGATCATTAGGTCTTGTTTATCCAGGCAAGAACCTGGCCCTTCTAGGTGCTCAAAAAATGCCTCCTCATTTGTTTTGTGGTGATGAACTCTAGGGCTCCCCTACAGAAATCATTAGGCCTAGGGAAGGAGCTACAGTCTCTCAAATTTAACCGCAACCTTAGTTAGTTGCCTCATAGCATTAATTCTCAGCTGTTCTTAGAGAACAGGCACTATTCTCAGAGGAAGTAATTATGTTTAATAGCCTTATCCCTTAGCTTCTCAGTAAGGGTCCCAGCAGGAAGCAGAAGACATGCTCCAAGGTGGGCAATTTGAAAGACTACAAAAAAGGGACTATGTGTATAAAGGTGGTAGAAGGATATAGGGAAATTACAAAGCATTGACACAGAATCCCAGGGTGAAGAGGTGATGTCACCTCTAGGCCTGAAGAGTCAACTATAGGGAGAAGTTAGCAGAACCCATGGGTAGAGAGCACAGGAACCTTGTGGAGAGTGCTGCCAAGAGTGAAGCCAACCTATAGCCACCCCTAGGGAGGGAGGAGCAAGCATCAGCACCCTGACCTCCCTTGCCTCTCTTTCTTTCTAATCTCCTGCCAGTGTTACCCTGGGGGTAAACCAAGCACAGGTCAGAGGCTTGAAGTCTGTAGGGGCCAGTGAGTGTCCCAGGGCACAGAGCAGGATGGAGGGAGAATTGGAGAAGCACGTGGAGGACAGCCAGGATTTTGGCTGGAGGAATGTCTTCATTTAATGATTCTCTTATACTAAGAGGTACCTTTCATCAGCATTGTACCTGGGTATTTTGGGATTGTACGTTCAGACAATAAGGCACAAAGAGAGAAAAAAATAATTTTGCTGTTGTGAATGTTTGCGCAAGTAAACATCAGGACTTTTCTAAAGCCTGGAAACTATTTTGATTAGTCTTTCTATGTGACTTTGATAGCAGAAAATTCTCTGTTTCTAGAAGGAAATTCTGCTCACATGTTCCTCTGGGCACTGGGACCGGGCTGTGAGCTGTATGCCCCTCGACTGTGGCATCCCTGACCCATCTTTGGTGAACTACGCAAACTTCTCCTGCTCAGAGGGGACAGACTTTCTGAAACGCTGCTCCATCTCCTGTGTCCCACCAGCCAAGCTTCAAGGTATTGTTTGGCCAAGCAGGAGCTGTATGCCAGTTGTCTTCAGGTTCTCTCTCTTTAAGTGTGCTTTGTGGGTCTTTTCATCACCCTGATGCCTTTCACATTTGGCTCTGCCATTCCACTGTCTTCTGATAACACGAACAAAATCCCAAAGTGCAACATCATTCTTTGTCCCAGTGACCTGGAAGGATCCCCTGGCTTAAGTTCTCATTAATGAAAGAAACTGTTTCTGTTTCCTGTTTTTATTGGGTTTGATGTCCTCTGGAGTCAAGCCAACTAACTGTTTTCTAATAATATTAATAATCAAGACACCATTTATCATGCCCATTTTTATTTTGTTTATGTATTTATGTGTGTATGTATGTATGTATGTATTTATGTATGTTTGGCCACACTCATGGCATATGGAAGTTCCTGGGCTAGGGATTGAATCCAAGCCACAGCTACAGCAATGTCAAATCCTTAACCCACTGTGTCGGGCTGGAGATCAAACCCGTGCCACCACAGCAACCCAAGCCACTGCAGTCAGGTTCGTAACCCACTGTGCCACAGCAGGAACTCCTATCATGACCATTTTTAAATCTGGTATTTACAACTATCCTATGAGTTAAGTTCCATCTTTGGCTTTTGGTTCTATCTGAGAGCTGAGAGCACAGTTATCTGAGCTGTACCTGGATGTACCACTAGGAAGAGATGACGATGGGGTAGAACTTTATCTAAACCCACATCTTGCTCTTTACCTCTTGGACTTAGGTATGCCTAACACTGATGGAGGAGTCTTGTTACTAATGTGATTTTCTGAGCCTCATACTGACAGATTCTTATTTAGTATGTCTGAGGCGGGTTAGTGATGCTACTCTGGGGACCCACAGATGGCACTTGGAGAAACCATGAATGACACTGAGGCATATGGTGTGGTGTTTAAGTACAGAACTTTGCATTCAAACTGCCTGAGTTCAAACCCTGCCTCTGCCCTTTCTAGTTTGAGCAAATTACTGAAACTCAATTTCCTCATCTGCAAAACAGGGGATAATGATGGTATCTATTTCATGGGGTTGTTTGCGGTTTGAAGTTTACACCAGTGAATATATGTAAAATGCTTAGAGCAAAGCCTGGCATATAATAAGCACTATAAAAGTGTCATATATTATTATTATAAAGCTTTCCATGATACTGTCACTGCTCTATTTTTATTTCTTGTAGTTAGGAAGCGAGGTAATGATTTGGTTGGTAGCCCTTCTTTCATCCATGTCAAGAAATAGCTTTCTGTCCTCTATGCTGTATAAGATATCACAGTAGTTGCTCTGGGGATAAAAAGATAAAAGATAAATATTTGAACTGAGGTTTCAGAGAAGCTTCTCAACAAGGAATAATGTGACTGATGGTATGTTGACAGATTTCTCTTCTTTCTGCTAGTATTTTATTTCTGGACTCTCTGTTCTGAGCATCCTGTGCTTCTTTTTCTTGGAGTTAGGACTGAGCCCGTGGCTGACCTGTTTGGAAGATGGGCTCTGGTCTCTCCCTGAAGCCTACTGCAAGTTGGAGTGTGATGCTCCCCCTGTTATCCCGAATGCCAACTTGCTCCTGCCTCACTGTCTCCAGGGCCACCATGATGTGGGCTCCACCTGCAGATATGAATGCAAACCAGGCTACTACGTGGTGGGAGGTGCGGACAATCAAGTCAGGAAGTAAGTTGGATTGTACCTGGTCTTTGCATTTCTCCGAACCTTTCTACCTTGCTCCTATTCCCTCATTTGCAAATCCTTGACCTCTGATTTGGAAACAATATTAAGATCTTCTGGGCTGTCCATGGTTTATTGTGGTGTTGTGTTTTTCTATATATTCCCTCTTCACCTCACAGGTGTATTCCCAATCATGACAGGCCAGTTGACCAGATATGCTTTCTGTAAAGATATTCTTTCCCACAGGAGATTCTAGAGTCTCATCTAGGTCCTTTTATTTTATTTATTTATTTTTTTTTTGTCTTTTTGCTATTTCTTGGGCCGCTCCCGCGGCATATGGAGGTTCCCAGGCTAAGGGTCAAATCGGAGCTGTAGCCACCGGCCTACGCCAGAGCTACAGCAACTTGGGATCTGATCCGTGTCTGCAACCCACACCACAGCTCATGGCAACGCCGGATCGTTAACCCACTGAGCAAGGTCAGGGACTGAATCCGCAACCTCATGGTTCCTAGTCGGATTTGTTAACCACTGCACCATGATGGGAACTCCATCTAGGTGCTTTTAAAGAGACTCTCTGCCCAAATCATTACTTTACCTTGAAAGTAAGTGTTAGAAGTTTCCCAAGTGGCATTCACATTGCCTGAGTCCAGCTCTCTGCTAGAACATCCTCATTAGGACAGTTGAAGGCTTGTGATTGTGACTGTGGGAGAAACTGCCTGGAATGGTCCCCAACGCAAGTACTTCCCAGCTACATGATGCTGAGAAGTTTTCTTTCTCTGCCTCAGTCTTTCTTATCTGTAAAAGGAAGATGATAATAATAGTAGAAGTAATAATAATGTAGGAACTATATAAATTAATATGTATAAAATGTCAGCCAGTAAATTTATTTTTAAAACATAAAACTCAATACATATTAGGTATTAATGTTGTAATTATAGTCTCTCTACTTTCTCCTTCTTGGACTTTGTGTATATACTCCTAGACCCACAAACCAAGAGGGCTTTTCTTTTGAAAGCATGGTGGATCAGAAAGAACAAAAGCTTCCATTTAAGAGGAAGGATTTTGAAGAAAGTCATGTGAAGGTTCAAATCCCAGTTGTCTCCCATTTTATTAGCTGAGTAACTTCAGGCAAGTTCCTTAACTTTTTGGGTTGCGTCTCCTTTGTACATTGGGGATAATGTCCTCACCAGAGTGCTGAGTTGAGGTGATATGTATTCAGAGCAGTGCCTGGCTTGTGCTAAACACTCAGTAAATGGTTTCAGAAAGAGAAACTTTTTCTGAGCAAATAAAACAAGCAAAAAGCTTTCAGAAGAAGAAACTCCTTGTACTTGGTAAACAGTAACTATTATTTCCCTACCATAGATTATGTCAGTAAAGAAGAAAATCAAGTTCATTTCTTATTCAGGAGTTAGTTCAAGAAAATCTGACCATAGTTTGTCTTTATATATATTTGGAGCTGACAAAATCCCAGCCATGGCATTACTGGTGATTACAGGAGAAGCTAGAATTCCCTAAGGGAGCAGAAGCAAATTGGGAAGCTTACTCTCTGGTTCAAATTTGCCCTTCTCTAGTCAATGTCCAGACATCTCAGGATTGAGTCTGGCTTCTCCCAGAGCCTTCCACTCCAGAGAAAGCCCAAGAACGTATTTGGGAGGGGGAGAGGGAGGTCCTCTCCTCAGCATCTCAGCCTGAGGCAGAAGTCAGGCTAATTAGAACATGAATAACACTGATGAAAAATTCATGGGACGCAGCATTCTGGTTCAGTGACTCTAGCAGGTATAGTCAACAGTTTTTGACAAGCGAAAACACATCTGTATGTGGTGGTCAAAGGATCTAGACCAATTTGCATTAGCACGCCCTGACAGGCAGCGAGTGCCCAGATCATCTTCCAGTGAGAATGGCATTATAACCAGCCTGAAGGCTGCTGCTTTCTTGCTTTTTTCCCTTCTCTTCTCACCTTCCTTTTCATACACCTGCTGCCAACCTAGGTGTCTACGAAACAGTGCAATGAATAATAGAGGGAGAGAGAAAAATCTCAGGACCTGGAGGAATTCGGGGTGGAGGGATTATTCCTAGCTCCCTCAGTCCATGGCTGAGCTTTGCATTAGGAACAATGGGAAAAAGACGCTTTCCCCCCTCCCCCGATGATGGGCTTTCTGTGGGATTTCCATCTCTGACTCTGCCAGCTTCTCCATCCCAGCAGGGGCACACAAGGGCCACTCGCTGGCATGGCTTTTCTGGTTGAGAAACTGGAAGCTTGCATCACAACGTCAGCATAGGTTTGGGCTTAAACATTTACATTTGCAAGCACCATGCTGAGGAGAGATTAAATTATTTACTGCACTGTGTAAACTGGTTTTAATCTTAGTTTACACCTGTTTACATAGCCAGCAGTGGATTGGTAATCAGAAGTTTGCAAGTCAGGAGTAAATCACTGTCACTTTGCTGCTTGTGTTTACTCAATGAACTATGTTAGCTTTGTTTCTAGCTTGGGTAAAAGAGCCCAGAGTTGTACAAATGAGGCCCTAAAATTCTTTTTAGGACATGTAGGCAAGGGGAAAGGAAATTGAGAAAACCTGGCAGGGAGATCAACGCAGACAGAGTGGGCACATGCTAATTTTCCGCAGCTCTCCAAGGAGGGAAAAAGCCCCCTGGTTGGTCAAATCCATCGTTTGTTCTTTGCATGACCCTGACCAATATACTCAATATCCACATGTCTCAATTGTTGCATCCTTAACATCAGAGGTAGTAATGATTTCTCTCCAACAGTTTTGTTTTGAGGCCCAAAGTAGGTAATGTACTGAAAGCGTTCTGTAAACTATGAAGTTCAATTCATGCCCTCAATATTACTTTTTGTTCATTTCTTTTTAAAAGAAGGAAACAACTACCAGAATATCAGCCAAGTACATTCCCTTCCTGCTCCTTCTCAAGTCTGTTGAATATTATTTCAAGAGAAAAAAAGATAAGTGCTGGATCTGACTTTGCTCTTCCAGCTAACCTGTTGAAGCTTTGTCTCATTCCACTTGGGGCTGGCAGAGAAGGCACAGCTGTAGCCGCCACTTCCTTACTTGCTAGCTCCAAGTCAGCCTCTGGGTTAGGAGCAAAGTCACATGTTGCATAAAACCTCAGCTCTGGCCTCCTGGAGCACACAGCCTCTGTGCCTCCTCTTTCCTGTGCATTATTTCTCCTTGCGATGGGCTTAGAAGAAGCCAGGGACTGCAGGCAGGTGTTTTTTCCTGGCCCCTGGATCCCTTGCCCTTTCTCCCTGGGATCTGAAGGAGGCACTGCTTACACTGAATCTAGTCTTTGAGGACAGGGAAATGCAATTGCTTTGGCTTGTGTCAAGGACTTTGACCTTGAAGTCATGGGTAGAGTCAACATCACCCAAAGCTTATGGATTTCCCAGAGGGAAATTGAAAAGGAAAGTACATGAAGATTGGGGGTGACAGAAACTCAATAAGATAAAATAAATACCCGTTAAATATAGCCATATCATGAAATATCCTGTCATCATTAAAAGTGTTTGGAAGAATATTAATGACACGGGAAAACATTCACAATATAAGTGGATAAAAGCAAGAAAATATTGTTATAAATGACACAATCCCGTTTTCCATATTAAAGGCATATTTTTGTCATTCTTTTTCAATAGCTAGCTATGATTATGATATTAGCAATGTAATCTCTAGGCAGTAGGTTTATAGGGAAGAGAACTTTCTTTTTCTGCTAATTCATATTTGCTTAATTTTCTAGACTTTATAATGATATAAGTGGATAAACAGTTTAAAAACAAAATAATGAGGCATTCCTATTGTGACTCAATGTGTTACAAACCTAACTAGTATCCATGAGAATGTGGGTTCAATCCCTGGCCTTGCTCAGTGGGTTAAGGATACGGTGTTGCTGGGAGCTGTGGTATAGGTCGCACAGGTGGCTCAGACCGCGAGTTGCTATGGCTGTGACATAGGTCAGCAGCTGCAGTTCTGATTTGACCCCTAGCCTGGGAACTTCCATATGCTACACATGCAGCCCTAAAAAGCAAAATAATAATAATAATAATAAAGTGAGCTGTAGATAGGAGATCTTAGCCACTTTGTGGGCGCAGAGCATGATAAAAGGAAAACTAGGCAGAACTTTGTAAATAGGCAAACCAAGGAGAGATCAGCACTCCAAGAAGGCAGTAAGAAAGGTGCATGACCCTTCCATCCTGTGCCAGATACTTCTGTTTTGAAGATGAGCACTGTCTCTGCTCTCAAAGGCCATTTCGACCTCTTCTCCCCCAATCCTAATACGTCTTCCCCAACTTATAGCAGGTCACCTTGCTCCCTAAAGTACAAGGGTCTGCCTGCAGATGTGCAGGCTAACTGAACACCTCAAGATATATCCCCCTGCTTCTTTCTGTCTCAAATACATTATGAACTTTTCCACCTTTGCTCTTGATCCCATAGCCCTTCTTGGGAATTTCTCTCACTCTATGATCCTTCCTCTTTCCTACATCTGAAGGCTCTCTTCCTCTCACTCTTTAATTGTCTTAAGTCTCTCTTTTGTTTGTTTGTTTGTTTGTTTAGTGCCTCACTCATGGCATATGGAAATTCCCAGGTTAGGGGTTGAATCAGAGCTGTAGCTGCTGGCACCACAGCCACAGCAACACAGGATCCAAGCCTCATCTGCGACCTACACCACAACTCACCACAACACCAGATCCTTAACCCACTGAGCAAGGCCAGGGGTTGAACTTGTGTCCTCATGGATACTAGTCAACTTTTCTTGACCCCGTGTCCTTCTCCAGCTACCACATCTTCTGCCTCCCTTTTCCAACGAAACTTGTTCGAAGAGTCATTTGTATTCACTGTCTCCATCTTGCCGTCTTCTTTCGCCTTCACACTTTGACACTCAGCTTTTCATTCCCATCTTTCCACTAAAGCTGAGCCTACCATGGACCTCTCTGCTGCCAAGTGCAGGGACTCTTCTTTACCTTATGTTATGTGAGACTATTTGGCTTACATTGTGGTCACACTGAGATAGGATGGATCCTGGCACCCAAAATTGGTTTGAATGTTGAAAGTAATGATCCCACACATAGACCAAGAGAGAATGAAAAGGTTTAGTACTCAGTGAAGCTTCTTGGGAAGAGAAGGGGAGAATCCCAAGTTAGTCTTCAAATGGCTTGAGCAATCTGTGAAAATAGACTGATTGGGAGTTCTGTAGTGGTCAGGGAGTGGGGCTTGGGTGAGGGTTTGTGCATGTGAACAGGACCTGGCATGGTTTGAACTTTCTACTGAGGCCAGAAGAAGAAGCACCCAGTCTTTCTTACAGTCTTGCTAAGACATGGGAGATGGAGGGCAAGGCTTGAAAGCTGTCAGAGTCAAATATCAAAGATGGAGGCTGACGCTTGGGTGCAGCGGAGTTGGCTAGACTCTCCTTGAGACTTCTTCCTGGATAATTCTTCTCTAACTCACTCCCTTGATGTCCCTTTTCTCTGTCTCTTCTCAGTTTCCTTGCCTAGCCTTTTCTTCTCTGCTCATTTCTTCAAAGTTGTTTCTCTGAGCTCACTTTTTTATTCTGCATATTTGTCTGGGCTGAAGCTCATTTACCCCATAGCCTTGACTACCTCCCACATGCTGATGATTCCCAAGACGATACCTGCAATCTAGTCTCTTCCCTTAAGGGCCATAAGGTCCATTAGGACAACCACTTTGATATGCGATTTTGCATTTCAAACTCATCCCATATAAAACAGAGCTTAGTGTAAACTTTTTCAAATCTGCACATCCTTCTGTGTTCCCTTTGGTTGAGCAGGTCAGTGTCCTTCACCCTCAGTCAAATCAGTCATTATCTTCCATCAAGTGTCATCATCTTACTGACCCTTAGATATGGCCCTTTATCTGTGTTCCTGCTGCTACTTCTCCATGACAGATCATTATGTGTCTTCACTTCTGAACTGATTTTTCTGACTCCAGTCTTTCCCTCTTCAATACATTCACTACTTTGCAGCAAAAATGATCTTCACAGAACTCAAATCCAGTTATATTACCCCCTACATAAAACTAAGTGATGAGAGTTCCCATTGTGGCTCAGAGGATTAAGGATGATGTAGTCTCTGTGAGGATATGGGTTCGATCCCTGGCCTTGCTCAGTGGATTAAGGATCTGGCATGTCACAGGCTATGGCAGGGTCTTCAGCTGAAGCTCCAATTTGATCTCTAGCCCAGGAACTTGTATATGCTGCAGGTACGGCCTTTAAAAGAAAAGGAAAAAAATACCAAATGACCAGCCTTCCTGCTATTGTCATTTAAGAAAATTAAAAAGCTTCAACTTAAAATGTGTTCAAGGTCTTGTGTGCTCTAGCTGGGCCTGCCTTAACCTCCCCAGCTTATCGCTCATTATCTTCCTAAGAGATCACTTCCCTCCCACTGTTAAACACAGTACCTTCTGCAGTGCAGGCTCTGGTGCTCTGAATTTCTTTTACTTCTTTATGTACACCATGGCTAGCCTGCCTCTGGGCCTTCAAACACGCTCCTCCTTCTGTTCAGAGCTCTCCCCAAAGTGACCTTTTGCTTGGCTAACTCCTACTTCCCTATTTTTAGAATAGGTGTGATTTTTATCTCTGAAATCTCTGAGATTTTCCCGATCTGTTGGAAGGGTCCCTCCCATGGTTTCCCATCACACAGGAAACTTCCCTGACAAAATCCTTTATTTCATGGCATAGAAATGGTGCAGTGACCTGTCCAATAGACCATGGATATTTGTTTAGCCTCATGTGCCCAGTGGCATCTACATTTATTAGTAGGTACTCAATAAATACTTTATGAATGGATAAAATGACCACATTTCTTAGAAAAATCATGGTAGGGTTTTGATGAAAATTTGATGCTAAAAATGGTGAAGGAAAGAAGGGTTTTTTTTTTTTCTAATGGGGGGTGCAAAGTTCTATTTCAAGTGCTTTAGAGTGGAAGAAAACTTTTTTTTTTTTGTCTTTTTTTTTTTTTTTTTGCCATTTCTTGGGCCGCTCCCTCGGCATATGGAGGTTCCCAGGCTAGGGGTCGAATCGGAGCTGCAGCCACCGGCCTACGCCAGAGCCACAGCAACGCAGAATCCGAGCCGCGTCTGCAACCTATACCACAGCTCACGGCAACACCGGATTGTTAACCCACTGAGCAAGGGCAGGGACCGAACCCACAACCTCATGGTTCCTAGTCGGATTCGTTAACCACTGCGCCACGACGGGAACTCCAGAAAACTTTTAAAATAGTGTGTCCATTTTGCTTCTACTAATTGTCTCAGCAGCATAGAAGTAATCATCATTCTCTAGAGACAGTTTTAAGTTCATTTATTCAACTGACATTTAAACTTGATGGGCAAACTCTATACAAGTTGGTGGTAATAGAAAAAGGATGAGACCTCTCAAGAAGCTCCCCAGAACAATGGTTCTCATACCTGGCTCTACCTTAGCATCACCTGGGGAGAGTTCAAGTATCTTCCTGCCCAGCTCACACCCCAAACCAACTACACCAGAATCTCTGGAAGTGGGAACCAGGCATTAGTCCTTTGCAAAGCTCCCAGGTCACTCTAATGTACAACCCAAAATCAAGAAGCAGTTTAGAAGCATGAACCTTTTTCTTCATGTAAGAACAATCAGTCATGGGATTTTGACTTTCCTAAAAATATCCAGAATAACGTTTACTTTTCTCAAAATTACTGTAGCACCACTTTGGCATGCCAGAGTTTTACATGTCTCTTTGAGGTTTATTTATTTTTCGAGTTAATAAAGAAAATACAGACAATAGTAACTCCAAAGAAATTGTAAGGTTTAGATAGTTTCAGAGTTCTTTCTCATTTGCATTTTAAAATATACACATACCCTGCTTGTCTTTTTTCTCCCATGCAATTTACCTCTACATACATATCATCATTAATCATTCCATTGTTTCATTAACCTGACTTCCCAGGAAGCTAAAATAAATGTATTTGACTTTTATTTTATTAAAAAGACCATATTATAGTCTCCCTCATCTTTCACTCCCATAGTTACCTTTTTCTCATTAGGCGTTATCTTTATGTGTGAAGGTTAGGTTAACCTCATTAGGGCCCATAATTAATTTAACTTCTAAACTATTCCAACCTTCTAACTTTCCTTAGCCGCTCCCTCTGCAAGTCAGTCATTCATCAAGATGCCATCTAAAAGGTGCTATAGTTGTCAGATCTGCTGAAGAGTAATTGTAAACTGTCATCCTTCAGCTTTTGCAGTGAACCCAAATCTATTTAAATTCTATAAACACAAATGTAGGTTCAGATTGAATAAATAGGCCTTACATTGTGACTATTTATTTAACAAATGTTTGTCTGGTAAAACCTTCCATGGGGTTGATCTAATCTGATTTGGGGAACAAGGAAGGCCTTGGAGTTAGACATGTATACTTGACCCATCTCTGCACACATAGAAAGATTGTTTAGTGTTGCGAAGCGTTAAAAATCCTAAGGTCTGGACTCTCTGTTGAGCTGCTGCTGATGATGATAGCGATTCATCACTATGTGTTACACTGTATTAAGTACTTTGCATAAGTTCCGCATTTATTTTTTACGACACCAGTAAATGTTATTATGTAATAAGATAATAGTATAATGTTATGTGATATATTATGATATAGTAATACATAACTTGGTATAATATAATAATCATAATACGTTTCAGTATATTATGATCCCCTCTTATAGATGAGGAAACCGAGATTCAGAGCATTGTGTTTAAGTAGCTTTCCCATGATCACGCAGCTGATGCATAGTATTAAAATCATTCTAATTCCAAAGCCCATGCTCTTGGCTAACAAGACTTTCCGATCTTGAGGAAATTACTACCTTCCTCTGTGCCTCTTTTTCCACCTCTGCAAAGTAAAGGAAAATCTTGAGTGACTTCTAGCTCTAAAAGTCTATATATATATATTTTTTTCTCAATGGAATTGATGAGGAGAATTAACACTTTGGTATAACACCACTGAGAGAAGTGATACATAAAATGTATTCCCACCAGGAAAATAAGGAGCAATATATTATAAACACAGACATGATCTTAGTGGGCTCAACGTAAGGTAATACTTGGAAAACTTCTGATCTAAATGAATAGCCAAGGCTTTTTGTGTTTTTTTTTTTTCCTCTTGATAGGGTTTTGGTGACTTGTTCTCCATTTACACCCAAGGAGATTAAATCACGATTTTCCTTGAAGACAGAATATTGGATACATTTTTAAAGATTTCTAGAATCGAGTTTAAAAATTAAGCACTTCTCTCAAACTTCTAAAGAAGAAAATTTACTCAGTTTTCTAGGAAGGTTTCCTTTGTCCAAGATTTATCTCTTGGCTTCATGGTTAATTTTGCAGGTGCTGGGGTTAGTGACATCTCAGTTTGAATTCCCAGCGCTGCTATTAGCCCCTAGACACTGATTTGTATGTTTAACATGATTATTTTTATTTACCAAACAGATGATAAGAAAGAGGGGTACTTACAGATTTTTGTAAGGATTAAATGAAACAATAGATGTAAAGAACTAAGCATAATTCTTTTTTCTTTCTTCTTTTTAGGGCCACACCCTATGGAAGTTCCCAGGTTAGGTGTTGAATTGGAGCTGCAGCTGCCAGACTATGCCACAGCCACAGCAATGCCAGATCCTTTAACCCACGGAGCGAGGCCAGGGATCAAACCCATATCTTCATGGATACTAGTCAGGTTCTTAACCTGCTGAGCCATGAGAGGAACTCCTGAGCAAAATTCTTAGTCATATTAAGCTTCAGGTAGGAGTTCCCGCTGTGGCACAACAGGATCAGTGGTGTCTTGGGAGTGCTGGGACACAGGTTCAATTCCCAACCGGGCACAGTATGTTAAGGATCTGGCACTGCCACAGCTGTGGCTTAGGTCACAACTGAAGCTCAGATCCGATCCCTGGCCTGGGAACTCCATGTGCTATGGAACAGCCAAAAGAAACAAACAAACAAACAAACAAACTTTAGGTAAAATGACTGTTGTTTTTGGTATGTTTAACAGGTAATCTTCTTTAGCAAAGAATATACTCAACTACATTTTTATCAGTGGCTATTGTCATTGTCTCCCATTCTGTGGTTGGTGCCTATGCCCTAGAAAAACAACATAGAGACAGAAAGACCAAAATTGGCATTTCAAGTGGGAAGTACAAGTCCAGTCTGATAAAGAAAACATACACATCAAAAGAGACAGTTCATTCAATTAAAAAATATAATCAGCCATTCCCTCTGCCAATCAGAACCCTCTCTGAATGTTTCATCTCATCACACTGTCAACTCAGTGAGTTATCCAAATGCTACAGTGACTTCAAATGGACCATGGAAAGGAAAAGGGTGGGGGGACGGGAGAAATGGAAATGAAATAGTCAGCAAGATGGAGCTGGAGATACTTAATTGGTGGGGGGGGTGCAAATACAGTCAGGCTGGTCTCGGAGGAGAAGGGAAGGTCATGGCCTGGAGACGTTACCTACATTTTTAGACTCTTTTGGTCTTTCTGAGCCACAGCTTGATTCTCTGAGGTCCACCTTATTTTATCCTGCCGCAGGAAGGAAAATACAGACTTAGCTGATGAAATGAAATGTGCAGTCAAGGCAAATTCTAAAACTCCTTAAGTATCCTGATTTGTCATTTTAAGAATCCAGTAAAATAATCTACCGATTTTTAAGCTCTGTATGATAACATTGTGCAAATACGTACATGACTAGATGCTAACCTATGTATATAGAGACTCACAAGCTATCTGTGACTTGCCAGTTAAGGGACATGTTATCTTTATGTACATTCATGCATCTGTGAGAACCAGAAATTTGTTTTCTTTCCATTAAGACATTGTCTGGCTTTATAATTAGTGTTTATAGGAAATACATTCAAAGTTTATCTTTGGAATCCTCAATTCTCTTGCCATTGTAGGATAATGTGAGCTTTAGGCTAATTTATTGCAGCCTCTTTTGGCACGAAAGTGACTGAACCTCTGCTCCAAGCCTGGACACTCACATACACACCTGGGTACAGGCCAGCTCACTGCTGCAGGCCTCAGAGACCTCTGGCAACTGGCATGCAGCCTTCCCTTTGAACACAGCATTTGCTGAACTTATAAATTTCCCTGTGACCTTCAATCCCAGGCTAGGGAGCATCTTACTGTAAAACTGTCCTTTCTCTTCCAATATTATATTGACCACTGATTTCTCTACTAAAATAATTTTTAAAATCTAGGAGGAATAAGTGCTGGGTTCTTATATATAAGCCATAGAACTTTCTTCAACCCAGAATTTCTCTCCCTGAAGCCCTTTCCTACCCCATTCCTCTGTCTCAGTCTCCTGCTAAGCCCTTCTTTCCACAGTGGGTGAATATTTTGATGGTGAGGTTGCCTTCACTCTTTAGTAAGAGGGTCAGGTCAGGCCCTGCTGATTTATGAACTGTCTCCTGAAGGCTTCTGGGTGGGCAGAAATCTGAAGAAATAAGTAGGGTGGAAGAACTGAGTAGTATGGTAACATTCCACACTCACATCACACACACACACACACACACACACACAGGGGCAGAAAGCAAGAGAGAGAGCGAAGTGTGACTGGGTAGATCCTTCGGTTATCAGAACAAAGAATTTCTGCTGCTTATTGCCAGTCGCTTGTACAACATGCTTTATATACACTAACTTGAAAAATCTCCTAATGACCCTGTGAGGAAGTTATTATTATCCCCATTTTTCAGATGGGAAAACTGAGAGAAGAAAGGTTAGGTAATTTATTACAAGTCAGAGATGTGCGAAGAGCCACAGCTGGAGTTTGAGCTTTAGTCTCCAGATTCCAGGTCATCTGCCCTTCAACACTCTGCACACCATCTTCTTGATGGGAATTCCCTGGTGCCTCCATGAAAAGCCTGCCAAAGACCACAGTGACCTCTGACTCTTCCTCTTCAGTCAGGGAGAAGGTTAGTCAGGCTTTTCATCCCAGCCCACATCAGAGGGATGAGGCAGGTGCTGGGTTCACCCAAGTACACTCCAACGTCCTTATATAGGTCACAGCTGGCCAGAAGTTCTGATACTCATTAGGGGATTCAGGTCTTATCACTGCTGTGGCTTCTGGACCAGGAGCCACTTTGCTTTCTGGAAGAGCATCGATAATGTGCAGTGATGAATTCTTGACTCCCAGGCAAGGGTGGGGACGTCCGTGACCACTTCCCATCAGGCCTGTCAGTGACTTGGGCTGACCAGGATCAGGGGTATAATATCTGGAAGAATCCTTCAACAAGTAACTTTATGGAGAACGGATTCCTCACAAATGAGAGAACCTCACCTATAACATGGAATTCATATAATTTGTGGCCCTTGTCTGCCAGAATTTTGTCCCAGCTGATTTCACCCAGGCTACTCTCCTGTCTGGCCTCTTCTCCACTGAGGCCACCTAGATGCCTATTTTTTTCCATTTCCATTTTAGACCAACGCTTCAAACACACACTGCTTTTCACACTGCCATTTCTTTCTTTCTTTTCTTCTTTCTTACTTTTTATGACTGCACCTGCAGCACTTGGAAGTTCCCTGGGCCGGGGGTTGAATTGGAGCTGCAGCTGCAGCCTATGCCCCAGTCAGTGCAACACCAGACGGGAGCAACCTACATTGCAACTTGTGGCGATGGATCCTTAACCCACTGAGTGAGGCCAGGGATTGAACCTGCATCCTCACAGAGGCAACTTAGCATCCTTAACCCAATGAGCCACAGTGGGCATTCCAGCATTCCCTCATACCGTTCTTTCATGCACTGTTCCTTTACCCTGGCAGACCCTTTTCCTTCTCCACCCAATGAACCCAACAAAGTCTTTCCTTATGTCCTTCCTTCATGGCTCTCTTTGGGCTCCTGAAGGACAGCCATCTGGCTTTATTATAGTATCAATATTTGTTTCTACCATGCAGGACCTAGTGTAATAAATGGGCACGTACTAAGTGCTTAATGGATAATTGTTGCACATTTGCACATATGAATGGACAAATACAGGCATACCTCATTTTATTGCTCTTTGCTTTATTATGCTTTGCAGATACTGCATTTTTTACAAATTGAAGGTTTGTGCCAACACTGCCTTGAGCAAGTTTATTGGCGCCATTTTTGTAGCAGTATTTGCTCATTTCATGTCTCTGTATCATATTTTGGTAATTCTTGCAATATTTTAAAACTTCCACCAGCAAAAGATTATGACTCACTGAAGGCTTAGGTGATGGTTATCATTTTTAGCAGTAAAGTATTTTTAAATTAAGATTCGTACTTTTTTTAGACACAAAGCTATTGCACACTTAATAGACTGCAGTATACTATAAACATAACTTTATATGCACTGGGAAACCAACAAATCTGTGTGACTCACTTTATTATGATACTCACTTTATTGCAGTGGTCTGGAAGTAAAATCCACAGTCTCTTCGACATATGCCTATAACTGAATGATGAAAGATGATAAAAGCAGGAGATTCCTATTTAATGTTTCCAGGCATTAGGCCCACTTCACCCCTGCACTTCAGGGTAATCACCAGCTCCTCAAACACACTGAAGGGAATAGATGTAGAATTCAATAGAATTCTATTGATAGCTATTGTATATGTTTGGGTTTAAGTTGCATGCATTGGAGAGACCTCAGGGTGTTTTTAGCTCTGGGGGTAGTATGAGCAGATAGGAAGATAGCCCTGTCAGCTGTGTAAAGAATGTGTGAGAGAGGCCAAGAGACTCATAGAAAAAAAGGTTAAGTGAGGACTCTTGAACTTGAAGTGAGGGAGGCTGAGGGTTGGACAATTAAGATGGTGGCAATGAGAGATGAAGAAGGGGCCCAAACTTGAGGTAGGTGTTCAGACCCAGGGCTAGAGCATGATTGCATCTTAGGTCTCAATTTGGAGACCTAAGAGTTAGTAGCAGGATGTCCAAAGATAAACGTGATGGGTGGGGCTTAGGAGAAGTTGACCACTTGCTTTTAGGGATTAGCAGGTTGTTCTTTCTGACAGAGAGGTTCTGTTCTATGTGGAAGGGGAGCTTTGTAAGTGACAAGGAATTTTTTTTTTTTTTTTGAGTCAGGGAAGAATGAAAAGTCAAAGTCGATAAGTCTGATGGGATGGTCCTGCTGATAACTATTTCTCTTCCAGTAGAGTGGACTGGGGCAGCACGTTGGGAGGCCTGGCATTAGAAAATGCAGAATAACTATAATCTCGCTGGGAGACTAGCTATGCCTGGAGTCTGCTGCTGTCTATTTAGGATGTTGGCTTGAGAAACCAGGTCTGCAGTTTGTTAAGAAGAAAGCTGGCCTGGAGTTTGGAAGTGCTGATGGTTCTGTCTGGGGTGGGGTAGAGGACTGTGTCTTTTAAAATGGTCTAGAATACAACTTCCCAAACTTTCATATGCGTGCGTAGGAATCACTTGGGAATCTTGTTAAAATGCGGATTCAGACTGAGTCTGTCTGGGTGGAGCCTGAGACTACATTTCTAACAAGCCCCCAAGTGATTTCTCTGGGAACCACACTGTAAGCAGGAAGGGGCTAATATATTCTAGTGAAGAGGCTTTCTAATCGCAATTCAAAACCTGACCATGTATCATGCAAAACAATCAATTAATGCTTCAGTTTCCTAACCTATATAATGAAAATAATAATGCAGTTCCTTCTTGCCCTTATATTTTCTTTTTAAGGATAGTCTATGTGATAGGACTTTGAGATACTCAGTACACAGGTACAAAGTAAACGGAGGTAATTTATCTGCAGCTCCATTTCTAGTAGCACTAGTGCTTTGACATAGGGATTGGCGTCTAATAGAGCATGGTACTGGCATACCTCAGAAATATTGGGGGTTCTTGTCCCGACCACTGCAGTATCACAATAAAGCATCACATGATTTGTTTTTTTAGTTTTCTAGTGTGTATAAATTTATGTTTACACTATACTATAGTCTGTTAAGTATGTGGAATAGCAATATGTCTTAAAAAAAAAAGCAGTGAACATAACTTAAAATTTCTTTATGGAGTTCCCGCTGTGGCGTAATGCGATTGGTGGCATCTCTGTAGCATCAGGATGCAGGTTCCATCTGACAACACAGGATTGTCACAAACCTTCAATTTGTAAAAATTTTCAGTATCTGCGAAGTGCAGTAAAGTAAAGCATGATGAAAAGAGGTCTGCCTGTACTGATCCCTGCTGTGCCATTAACTAGTTAGATAACTTCAGGCAAGTTATTTTGCTTTATAAACCTACTTACTTCATTTATAAAAGAACATTTCTACAGTCATTGAACCCATGTCCACTGGCACCTATTCTGTACCAGATGTTATGCTGAGCACTGAGGATAGTAAATAAGATCTTACCCTCATCAAGCTCACATCCCAGGGAGGGAAACAAGCAACAAAAATAATTACAGAATATGCACTAGACAGGTGCTTTGACTAAAAACTAAAAACACGAGCGGTGTAAAATAAGGATGCTCTTGGGTGGCAAAAATTATTCTTAGATAGGAAGAAGAATCAGCCAGGAGAAGAACAAAAAGAAAAGTATCACAAGCAGAAAGAGTGGTACCAACTTGCTTTGGTAGGAAAATGCTTGAGTTGTGCTTGGGAGTCTTAAGTGTGGGCAAAGCATGTTAAGTAAGGTGAATGGGACATAGGATGAAGTCATAGAAAGTGGGGCCAGATCATGCAGGGGACCTTGTGAGTGAAAAGTGAGAAGATTGGAATTTTATTTTTTCATGTACCAGGAGGCAATTAAAATATCCTCAGCAGAAAAATGACATGTTCTAATTTATTTACTTGTTTTTATAAACTACCCTTCTGACTGGTGTTTGCCAACTGAGTAGGCAGGGGTCCAGAGGAAAAGTGAAGTCTCTAGTTAGGAGGTGAGATATGAGAACGTGGGCAAGTGCTCCTGGCAGTGGAGATTACAAGAGGTATGGGAACAGATTCCAGAGATATTTGGGAGGTAAAACTAAGAGGACTTGCTGATGGATTGAGCAAGATCAGATGGGAGCTTGGAGAAAAGTTACGGTTGAGATAAAGTAGATCAAGGGTATCTCCTAAGTTTCTTATGTGGGCAACAGGATAGATGGTGGTATCGTTTGCTGAGCTGGGGATGACTACAAAAGAGCATTGTGGAGATAAGGGCATCAAGAACTCAGCAATAGACCTTATCACACAGGATGGGTTTGAGGATAAAATGATGTAGCTATATATGCTTCTGCACAATGACTCACACTTAAGTGCTCAATATTTTGTTTTTCTGTTGTTGTTGTTGTTATTATTATTATTATTCATGAGGAACTACTCCTTGGAGACACCAGATGCCCTTGATCAGTAAAGACATGATAATTCCCTTGGACTCGACAATCATACTTTTATTTTCTCCAATGGAAAATAAATATTACTTTTGAAAATCCTGCAGTGGTGATAGAAGATGGGGTAGGCTCATGTGTGCCTCAAGCAGCATCAATCAAACTTTCAGCCAAGTTTTGATTATAAGATCTTTATTTCTGGCAATGATGTAAGAAGCAGAAAGAGCACAGCTGGATTTTCGGCACTAGGTGGATACCACAAGTTCTGGAAATTGGAAAAAGCATCTTCTAACTTGGAAATTGTGGTGATTTGTCTGGAGTAGTTAGAGGGAAAATAAATACAAACCTTCCCTTACCCCCAGCCCTTCATGGCACCGTTTACAGAGTATGTTGTCTGGCTGCAGCTGTCATGTTTGGTCTTTGCTAAGAATCTAGCCTTTTGGCCAATGTTGGTAGATGGGTGGTTTTGCTCTCTGATTTCTACACCTATGGCTTATTTTTACTAGCATGGGAAAGTAGCGTAGATTTTAGTAGTTTGCCAACCTGGCTACACATTAAGACTGCTGACAAATTTAAAAATATAGAGTGTGAGGCCAGTTTGTGGCAATTTAGGCAATCTGTTTATTTGAGCTTTTTTAATACAGTTCTTACATGATTCTGATTGGGTTAGTCTAGAAATGTCATTAGAAAAATCATTGTTCTAATGGTCAGGGTGTTATAATTTCAAAACTATGAATTCTATTCTTGCTTTCGCCAATGACTTGCTTGTTGTGTGGCATTGAGCAAGTCATCTCATAGTTATTAATGTGCAGTTTCCTGCCTGTAATATGAGACATTTTAGCCTCCCTTACTCTACTGGGATGAAGAACATACAGGGAGCTGATAGTAGAATATTTCAAGTAAAATGTATTTGTACTGGATTCTCTAAAAGGTCTTGGAATCTCTGTCCTGGTGAGGGCCTGCCTGGGTGCTTCACCCAATATCCAATACCATCATTATTTGAAATACAAACATATTCACTATTTGACCTAAAAAAATGTCTCTTAGCTTTTTGATTTATACACTTCATGCACAGGATTTGGACCATTGTAAATAAACCAGTTATTTATTAATAATTTTATAAGGATCAGAGGTTACTCCTTGAGATCACCAAACTAGAAGAAATATAGTGGCCGTTTTGGTATCACCAGAGGTGGAAGTCCTGTCATTACTCTAGGCTTCAGTCTGCTTCAAGAGTCCCACCTGGAAACCAAATTTCCTATAGCTGGAAGGAGTACAGGACACCCCAGAATTCCTACTGCAATCACAGTCCCTTTTTTAACAAAATAGCCAAGACCAGCCCATGGCACTCAAGGTCCAAGCTCCACACCGTGAGATCCCAAGATTCATTCCAAAAATGGGTGTAGATTGGCATCGACATGGAACCAGTGAGACAGCCCTGGTGATTGGGTCATGAAGAACTGACCAATCAAGTGCTTTGTGAGAAGTCCAAAGGTGGGACCCCAAGTGTGTCATCTGTTCAAGTGGCATGTAGAAGCCAGCCCCTGTTTAAGGGAGAATCCATGAGGTTGAGAGGGTATCGGAACCCCTGCAGGATTGGAGATGGGATTTCCTAGGGAATCAGGACTCTCTCCCAGCCCCTCCCCACTCTTACCTGGAGGGTCTTCTCTGGGCCCCAGGGGCACCAGTGTAAACTCTGCTGCTTCCCTGGCTACCTTACAGCCTTCTCCCTCCCTTATCACTGATGTGACTGGTGCTGTGCAGCACAGGGCCAGCCTGCACTTTGGGTACCACCCCCAACACCCACCTCTCTCTTCCCTAGCCAAGTTTGATCTGTATACCCTCACCCCTAAGGTTATTAAACTGGCAAGGAAATATATGAAATCGGCATTCTTGAATAGTTCTCCACTCTGGGCAAGGGAAAGGAAGACTGCTTCCATGGTTGAAATGTTCCAACCAGTTCAGAGAAAAATACCACATGAAGTCAAAATATTATCGTCCTGGCCAAGCAAGGGTTTTCCTTTATAACCATGCTGACATGCAAGGTTTACAGCCTTGCCTCTCCCCTGGTGTCAGTGGTATTGCCTGCTCTCTCCAGCTGGGGGATGTCAGTTCAGCAGAGGTAGGGGAAGGATTTCATCTGTGGGAGGTGGTAGAAAGGAGAGAGTCCCTTGGAGGATATAAACTCTGTAGTGTGAAAAGGGAGTAAAATATCCAGCCTAGGAGCAGAACAAAAGGAAGCTTCATTATAGTTAAACTGCAACCCTTCCTTAAAAGTGGATTTGAGAAGACATTTTAAATGTCATCTTCCTTTGGGGAAAGAAGCCATATACTAAAGAGTACATAGGGTGTGATTTGATTTCATTTATGTAAAGTTCATGAATGGGCAAAACAAATATGCTGATGAAAGTCAGAATAGTGTGCATTGCAGGGGTGCGGGGGCGGTTAGTGAGAAGGGGAATTTGGTGGGGGGGGTGAAAATTCTCTGCATCTTTACCGAATGATGATTATCCAGGTGTACACTTGAACTGTATAATAGGATTTGTGCAATTTCTATGTGAAATTTATTACTCAATGCAAATATTTCAAATGAATCATCTTTTTTTTTTTTAACCACACTTTAAAATGTGACATTAGGATAAAGGGCTGTTCAATAGAATAGAGACATTACTGATATTCAAAGTGGATTGCAAAGTATGAAACGTATTGTTGAACCTGACCCAGGAAAGACCACAGGCTTTGGCAGCAGGCTGATCTGGGACCAAGTCCTGTCTGCAGCTTTTACTGTGGATCTTTGAGCTAGCTTTAAATCTCTCAGGCTCAGTTTCCTTCTCTGAAATGTGGATAATAATATTTACCTTCAACTGCTGTTTGGGGGATTCAATGAAAAAATGTATGTAGGTGTCTTGCCAAACACCTGAAATATATCTCAAAAATAGCATTTATTATTAACAGATAGTAGATATATGACCACGTAAACTATGATGTTAAAGAATTCCAGTCATAAAATCAGAATTCTTTTCTAAAATATTACTGGGAATAAGGGCATGACTCTAAATAACTATTTAATATTAAAGACTCCTTCATGAACACCTGAGTGGATGTTGTTAAAATATGTTAAATTATTAAAATTTATTTAAATTATTTGAAATAAATTGCGTTCTGCACTGTAGGATCTTGGTCAAATTACTTAACATCTCTGCATGTTTCTTTATAAAATAAGAATGATAATACTACTTCATTAGGGATATTCTGATGTTTCAGTTTGTTAAAATATATAAAATGCTCTGCAGTGTGCTTAACACACTGAATTTTGTTTAATTTGCTAAATATTCAATTAATGGCTAATATAAAACAGTTTTTTTTTTAGTTCCTGGGAATTAAAAAACAAGAATTAGGAGTTCCTGTCGTGGCTCAGCGGAAACGAATCCAACTAGGAACCATGAGGTTGCGGGTTCGATCCCTGGCCTTGCTCAGTGGGTTAAGGATCCAGCATTGCTGTGGCTCTGGTGTGGTGTAGGTTGCAGACATGGCTTGGATATGGCATTGCTGTGGCTCTGGTGTAGGCCAGCAGCAACAGCTCTGATTCGACCCCTAGCCTGGGAACCTCCATATGCTGCAGGCCCTAAAAAGACAAAAAAAAAAAAAAAAAAAAAAAACCAAACAAACAAGAATTAGACACGATCCTTGCCTTTAGGCAGCTTCCAACCTAGTGGAAAATGAAGACTTCTACACATTTGTAAAATAATGTGATGAACGTTTTACTAGTGTAATATTAGAATCCTAGGGAAGCATGCAGGAGGCATTGTATAAAAGTGCAGGAGTCCATGAAAAGTGTGTGGATGGTGGGTATGTTTCAATTTAAAAAAGGTACCATTGGGCGTTCCCGCTGTGGCTCAGTGGTTTAATGATCCAGCTTGTCTCAATGGAGGTACCAGTTCGATCCCTGGCCCAGTGCAATGGTTTAAGAATCCTGTGTCGCTGCAGCTGTGGCATAGGTCACAGCTCCAGCTCGGATTCGAACCTTGACCCAGCTTCCACATGCAGTGGGGGCAAACAAAAAAAGAAAAAAAAAAAGATATTATGATACTAGAAAATAATAATTTAAGGCCACCATATGGTTGACTCTATGGCCAAAGGATTATTTCTATTTTAGAATCACAAGCTTATCTGTAACCATTAATATTCTGAATCAGAAGTGGATGCATTAAAAGAGCAAAATGGGAGTTCCCGTCGTGGCGCAGTGGTTAACGAATCCGACTAGGAACCATGAGGTTGCGGGTTCGGTCCCTGCCCTTGCTCAGTGGGTTAACGATCCGGCGTTGCCGTGAGCTGTGGTGTAGGTTGCAGACACGGCTCGGATCCCGCGTTGCTGTGGCTCTGGCGTAGGCTGGCGGCTATGGCTCCAATTGGACCCCTAGCCTGGGAAACTCCATATGCCGCAGAAGCGGCCCAAAGAAATAGCAAAAAAAATTTAAAAAAAATAAAAAAAAGAGCAAAATGGAAAGCATCTTCAGTTTGGCAGCAAGTTAGAAGAGAAATGGAATAAAGTTCGCAGTAGCAAGACCTAATTCTGTTGACCACCGTCTACCTCGAATGCAGTCTCTCTGGTTGGAGGCCATATCTGCGCATGAGAAGGGAGGGAACTTCTTCCAGGACAGTATTGAGTCAGGTCTACTTTGAGAATCTGATGAAAGCAAGTTATGAACACCTTTCCAAGAAAAAAAAAAATGGCCTTTTAAGGAAACAAAATCAATGTATTAATTTCCAGCAAGCCCCTTGCCCTTCTGAAGTTTAGAGTAAGAGCCTCTGTTTTAAGAAAACTGATACTGCCATATCTTCTCCCCTCTCTGGAGAACTAACTGATATTTGCAGCTTCATTGATTACACGACCATATTAACACTGATGATCCTCAGATGACTTCTGGATAGTCCCCTTGAGTGTATGATAACCTTTTCTGTACTCCGTCCTACCTCGTACTTCCCAGTGCACTGAAGTGTCAGACTGCTCCAAGATGAAGAGCTTAAAGACAGCCTAACTGAAAAGATGTAGATGCTACACTGATAGCGATCAGGCTGTCTGGAGTGTAATATATCAAATATTAGTCTGCAGCAGCTAAGGCTATCACTGCTATTGAGTGCACAGTACTATCTTCACTTCCATGACAGAGATTAGATTGGAGGAGTAGGACCTTTGGTTAACAATAATCGACTGCCTCTATTTGCTAATCCTCTTCCCATGCTACTGAGGGTCCAGTTTTCCCCCAAAACCTTCTTGAGGGATGCTGATGGCCTATTTTGTTTTATGTCTCCTCAGCAAGTTCCTGAAGATCCAGTGCCTGGAGGGTGGAATCTGGGAGCAAGGCAGCTGCCTCCCAGTGGTGTGTGAGCCCCCTTCTCCTGTCTTTGAAGGCATGTATGAATGTACCAATGGCTTTGAGCTCGACAGCCAGTGCGTGCTCAACTGTAACCAGGAAAGTAAAAGGGTAAGGATAACTTAACTTTATTTCAGATCAGGTTGTGCTCTGCTCTTGAGGACCAATCCAAGAACATGGAGCAGAAATGGTCTAAATGAACCCCAACAGGCAGGGCCTTACTAAGTCGGGATACTAACCAAGGGTGTTGAGATTATTTGATAGGGAATTCAGAAGATACCATGTTTTTTTTGGAATAATCTCTCCTTATTTCAGACCTTGATCTTGGGTAAGAAGAACAACCTTATGGGTTGAGTCCCTGGGTAAATTACAAAAATGCTAGGATTCTGATTTGGCAATGTGATTTCCTCCGACCTGCTTTGGCTAGAAACGCTTGTTATATTTTTTAATAGAGCAGAGTCCTGATCAGGAACACGAATTCCTCAGCAAAGGCAAAGCTGAAAGCACTGTTGGACTACCTTTTGCCCTAGGATTTTGGCACAAGAGATCTCAAAAACCAACCACAGTCTTATCGTGGTTATGTGACTAAAATCCATTTTATTTTAGAATCTTCTCAAGTACCACACACATACATGAGACAGGAAGTTAAGCAGACTTCCTAGGCAAAGATCAATGGCCTTGACTGCTCTCCTGGCACATACCTTTATCTCAGTGTCCAGTACTCCAAGATAAGCACTGCAGGACAGATGTGAAAATAACACTCCTTGAAATGAGACCCCTGGGAAATCAAACACATCTGTTTGCACTGATCGTTTAAGGACTCAAGGAATTGGCTAGATGAAGGGAGAGTTAGCTATCATTCTAAAATCTTACTTTCTTGGGTTTGGTGAGTTAATGCTATTCTCTGTGTTCTGCATATAGTATACTTTGTGATTCCGGGAGATGACAAGCCAAGAGTTACAAAAACCAGCACACATGTGTAGAAAGGGAATAGGACTTTGGTGAGATCAAAAGCAACCATGATGCATCCATTCAAGCTGAAAGGAGAAAGGCAGCTTCAAAAAAATTAGGAGTTAGTTTCACTGGCTAAGTAATCTTGAAAAAAAAAACAAAACAAAACAAACAAAAAACTGGTATTTGCCATAAGCAGCATTTGTGGGATAGGATGACTAGATCAATGCAAAACAACACCACCTAGAAAGAATTTCCAGAAACTAGCTCAGAATACATGGGCCACAGCTAATAGCTCACTGTATCTTTATGTCAGAGGGAAAATGCACTATTTTTTTTTTTTTAGGGTTGTTCCTGTGGCATATGGAAGTTCCCAGGCCAGGGGTCGAATCAGAGCTATAGCTGCCAGCCTACACCACAGCCACAGCAACACCAGATCTGAGCCGGGTCTGTGACCTACACCACAGCTCACGGCAGTGCCAGATCCTTAACCCACTGAGCAGGGCCAGGAATTGAACCCACATCCTCATGAAGACTAGTTGGGTTCGTTACCCCTGAGCCACAACGGGAACTCTGGAAAACACATTATTAATGAATTTTATTAGTTTAAAAATTGTTCATGATTCCCTCGCATCGAAACAACAAAAGCTTGTCTAGACTTTTTCTTGGGAGGGGGGAGGCGGTCAGTAACAATATGGTTTATTATCTTAATAGTGTCTTTTAGTTCAGGTTCTTTTGACCCCACTTTAAGAGAAGTTAGTGGTTACCAAAGGGGAAAGGGAGGATAGGGATAAAGTAGGAATTTGAGATTAACATAAACACACTACACTACACATAAAGTATATAACCAGGAAGGACATACTGAATAGCACAGGGAACCATACTCAATATCTTATAATAACCTATAAGGGAGAAGAATCTGAAAAAATATTCATATTCATATATGTATACACACACACACACACATATATATCATTATGCTCTACACCTGAAACTAACACAACATTGTAAATCAACCATGCTAAAATAGTAGAGTAAAATAAAAGTAGTTTGCAAAACTATAATGTACATGTTTTTGAATTTTGATATTCTAGCATCCCATCCTCTGCACAAAGGAGGGACTATGGACCGAGGAGTTCAAGTTATGTGAGAACCTACAAGGGGAATGCCCCCCACCCACCTCGGAGCTGAATTTCGTGGAGTACAAGTGTGAACAGGGATATGGGATTGGTATGTTTCAGAAGGGATGCTGAATTCTGCTACCGGGTCATCCTTTTACTAGGCTTGGCTGGATCTCGAATCACATCCATTGTTCTCCTCGAGGAGTGGATGGAAATGCAAGCAGCTAAGGCTGCTTCAGTCAAAATGAAGTTTATGACAAATTCATTTTTTGTCTCCTCCACACGTGTGTAGTGGTGGTGCCGCTGCTGAGCTGCGTGTCTGGTGTCTGGTTGTGCTACCCACTTTGCTGCTGACTGAAAGTGGGTTGACCGGTGGCAGGAGTTGTAGTTCCAAAAGGAAAGGTGGAAACATGCAACCACACACAACCCACGTGCTGGGTACCTCCTCCATGCTCCCTACTCTTGTCAAGAGTTCCCGAAAAGAACAATTCAAGGTGGCATTTGCTTGCCATTCTTTCTGTACAGGGAAATCAGGCTGCAGAACCCAGGGGCAGCTTCTTAATGAAGTCACTGAAGTTAAACGGTCTCTGTGGCTGGAGCTGATTTAAAGTGAAGTTGACTCAAATTTGCTCTGGCTGGACTTAGGCATCACAGAGAAGAGAAATGCTAGATGCTGTTTGTGGGAAAACCTTGTGAGATAACCCCTAAGTTTTATGACACATTCATAATTGATCACCAGCAAGGAGTAATTTCATAAGTGATTCTAACTTGTAAATGCCAATAGGCAAAATTTGAGTTAATGCAAAAGCTTGCTCATTTTGGAGAATGTTCTTTACCATCTTTGAGTTGCTCTGTGCACTGAGGAATCTTGTAGTTGGGCAAGGAGTAGCAGGAGGCTTAGACTATGCCTCTTCCATGGTGTCTCATGGAGAAAATACTTATTTCCCCACCCTCTAATTTCTATCTTAATATATCATACACTCCCATATATGGGATCTTTAAGAATCATGTAACTCTTTGAGTTATTATACAAGTTGTTGGAAAACAGGAACAGAGATGGTAAGAGCTGAAATAAACTTGGAGATCATCAAATCTTTTTTTTTTAATTAAATTTCTTTGTTATACTTGTCCTTGAAGATCTTGCTGTGGCCTAATGTTATTTAGATTCCACACAAAGACTTCAGGTCATCCAGTCTTTAGATGAGGAAATAAAAAACCCTGAGCATGTGCCTTCTTGAATAGAATTTTAGAAGACACAGATATGCCACATTCATGGAAATTAAGCAAGATTTTCCTTCAAAAGGCCAACATGTGACCAAAATCTCCACTTTTGACTCCCCTTTTGACTTTTTTGGCCGCCCCACAGTATGTGGAGTTCCTGGGCCAGGGATAGTCGGGATGATCGGAGCCACAGTTGTGACCTCTGTCCCGGTGCTGCAGAGACACCAGGGATCCAGTTGTTACACAGCGGGAACTCCTTCTTGCTTTCTTTTTTAATCACAGAGGTTTCTTGGCTACCAGTGTCATGATCTTCAATGCAGCAGGCCACATAAATCTGTCCTCGGATTTGGGCCATTTTTTTCCCCAGCTAGTGAAGTTCATAGGTAGTGGATGCGCAGTTATAAGCTTTCAGGAATCATATAAACAGAAATGATATAAAAATTACTTAAAAGGCATCAACCAATTGGGATAGGCTTTGGCTGGCCAGCATCCTGGAGTGGGGTCTTGGAGACCTGCAAGACTAGGAGTTAAACTTTTCATTGCTGGGTCAGACAGAGATTCAGAGATTCTAAAGGAGAGCGTATGTTGGAAGAGAAAGAGGCAGGGCACTTGGTGCAAGGAGTTAACGTGAGGCAGTGGCTCTTACTCATTAGTGTAGGAGTATTCCTACGTATTCACAGTAGATGTGTGTCAGCCCTGCCGAGGACCATGTTAATGAGATGACCCTTGTAGAAACTGATTGTGAAAAACCGAAGCTAATGATTCCAGGATGAAGACCAAGTTGTGGGACATTCAAGTTGTAAATTTCTGTTCCTTCAGGTGCTGTGTGTTCCCCATCATGTGTAATCCCCCCCAGTGATCCCGTAATTCTTCCTGAGAATGTCACTGCTGACGCTCTGGAGCACTGGATGGAACCTGTCAAAGTCCAGGTGAGGAACAGGTCATTTTTATGTGCTAAGGATGTAAGACTGTTCAGCCATTCTCAACCGACAGCATGTTCCTTGGGGTAATTTCAGAGGCTTTCAAGCAAGTAACCACAGGGATGGTTTCTAGAGAGAAGGATTGAAAATCAAGAAGAAAAAAGAGAAAAGGCTGTAGAAAAAAAAAATAACACATATCCAAAGGAAAGTTTAAAAAATAATACAGAAGGAAGATTTGGAGACATAGAGAATGATGATACAGGAAGAAAATTGAAAGAGAAAATTGCTACAAATAAAAAAAAAGTAGGGCAGGAAAACAGGATAAGCCAAATAAATGAATAAAGATAAAAGAAGGTTGGAGAGGGAAAGATAAATTAGAAAAGCTGCAAATAAAAGTGAAAACAGGGAGAGAATGACTAAAGGAAGTTAAGTTTTAAAAGTTACCTTTCCTGCCTCCATTTCCCACTCTCTCTAAACCCTGAAAGCCTCTTCCAGAGCCCTGTAATATTCAAAGTCAATCTTGAGTCAGATCCATTACATCTACAACCTATTCTCTCGGCTTTCCATTTGTTTCCATCCTCACTTAAAACCCTGAGGACTCTGCCTCCCTGCAGGGCCCACTGGTCCCTACTTTCTCACACCCCTCCTGACCCTGGTGCCACATCCAAGCCCTTCTCCCTGCCTCCTCCCTGAAATCACCAACATTTGAATCTAATACCAACAGAATAAACCACTCACCATCATCCATGCAGTTGACATCTTCTGACCCTCCAATCACTCCCTCCCCCAATTTCTTGAACACTTTAGCTCCTGGCTTATAATCGCTTTACCTAGTACCTCTGGCATTACTCTTACTGAGTTCAGCATCCATGCGTTTGGTCCTTCCTTGGGGTCTCATTTCCATGGCCTCCTTTTCTCCAATGGTCACCGTTGCCTTCTTGACTTCCTCTCCCACATGCCCTGCTTGGCTCCCTCTAATTTTGCCACAGGGGCCCTTGGCTGATTATTGAACATGCCAGGCCTGTTCCCACCTTAGGGCCTTTGCTCTGTGGTTCCCTCACCTAGAATACTCTTCTCCCAAGTATCTTCAGGTCTTGTTCCTTTGCTTCGATCAAAATTTCCGGAGTTCCCGTCGTGGCGCAGTGGTTAACGAATCCGACTAGGAACCATGAGGTTGCGGGTTCGGTCCCTGCCCTTGCTCAGTGGGTTAACGATCCGGCGTTGCCGTGAGCTGTGGTGTAGGTTGCAGACGCGGCTCGGATCCCGTGTTGCTGCGGCTCTGGCGTAGGCCGGTGGCTACAGCTCCGATTGGACCCCTAGCCTGGGAACCTCCATATGCCACGGGAGCGGCCCAAGAAATAGCAAAAAGGCAAAAAAAAAAAATTTCCCTCATCAGGGAGGCCTCCTTTGACTACTCTGTCTCAAAGTTTAATTCCCCTAAAATTTTGTCTCCCTTCCCTCCTTAGGACTTATCATGATGATGCCTATTATATATTTTACTTTTTTATCTTATATATTACCTCTTTCTGCCACCAGAATAAGAATATTAATGAGAGACTATTGTCTCTTTTGTTCACTACCATATCCCCAGATCCTAGAACACTGCCCTGTATGTAGTAAGTGCTCAATAAATATTTGTAGAATGAATAAATGAAAAAAGATAAAGAAAAGGCTATACAAGATGTAAATGGGGATGCTCTTGTGGTAAGTTATTTCTTCTTAGAATAAGGAAGGTGGGGATGTCATAAAGCCTTAGAGTTTGGTGGCTTTATTAGACTGTCCAATAAACAAAATTGTGGAAGGCTGTTCTCACAGAGTCATCAAGAGATGGACTCTAGGAGTTCCCGTCGTGGCTCAGTGGTTAGTGAATCTGACTAGGAACCATGAGGTTGCAGGTTAGGTCCCTGCCCTTGCTCAGTGGGTTAACGATCTGGCATTGCCGTGAGCTGTGGTGTAGGTTGCAGATGTGGCTTGGATCCCGTGTTGCTGTGGCTCTGGCGTAGGCCGGCAGCTACAGCTCCGATTAGACCCCTAGCCTGGGAACCTCCATATGCCGTGGGAGCAGCCCAAGAAATGGCAAAAAATAAAAGACAAAAAAAAAAAAAAAAGAAAAGAGAGAGATGGACTCTAGAGATGTACCACATTTCAGTTAGGAACCATTCTCCGATTTCTCCTTTTTTACTCACAGCTGATTGTTCTGTATTACCTGCAGGGATGTGTGTAACAGTGGGACAATAAGGAAAAAATAAGTATGATTCAGCAGTGAGCACTGGGGAGTAGCATGACCCTATTGATTCAGTCAGTCAGTCACTCAACACTCATTGGGGCTTACTATGTGCCTAGAACTGGGCTAAGTGCTGGGAAAATGGAGATGAAAGAAGTGAGAGTCCCTCTGTTCACAAGATTTATAATCTGGCTACAAAATGAACATTTGTAATAATGCAACACGGGAAATGTCTTGGTTATGGTAGAAGTGCTGTGGGAACACTGGAGAAGAAGGAGCTAGTTCTTCTGCTTGGAATCTTTGGGGAGTTGGGGAAAGATCAATGGACCAGGAAGCATTTCTTCTGGGCCTTAAACTATGATTGAGAGGAACATTCTAGAAGGTAAAGAATGGTAAGAAGTTCTATGTGGCTGAACGCAGGGTGTGTGTGGAGGTGAGGGAGAGGGGAGATGGGAGCTAGACAGATGAGGTAAGGGAGAGGCAGGTAGGCAGGATCCTGTAGGGCATGGCAAGCACCTCTTAGGACATTGAACCCAATGAAAACACTATGCAGGAGGGGACCCACCACAGGTGTGAGCGCGCCGTGAAGACCGGGTGGGAATGGGAAGAAGAAAGCCAGGAAAACACCTTGTCTGGTTCTCCCATCCCCTGGCCTTTCCAGACTTTCTGTCCCACTTCCCATTGTGCGTTGTGAAGGCACAGCTGGAATTATGGTACCCTGGAGGAAGACCTTCTGCCCCATGTTCTCAGAGACCCAGAGGGTCAAGGCCCTTTCCATCAGTCCCTTAAAGACAACTTCCTATGATGAAAGACTTCTTCTCTATAAGCCGCTAAAGGAGGAAAGGATGTTTACAATCCATTTTCACCACTTGAGAAATTAACTGGTTCAGGAACTCTTCTACATTCTCTCCACCATCTACCCAGCAGGGCATCCAGTGGGTACAGTCATGGAGGTAGGGTTTGTGAGGCCAGAGTGCAGACCTTCCAGTGACTGGGGTTCTCCCACCTCTGCTTTTTGGCTTGGGACATTCAGAGAAGAGCAGTTCACGTTTCTTCATTGCAGAGACTTGACTATTTCCAAACTGGAAAGCAATGTTCTCTATTTTATTAAAACCTCCTCTTTCTCATCTGTACTTTGGAGGAGTCATTATCATTTATTTACCTCGTTCCCATAGCATTTTGTTCATGTTTATATTCTTAGTTCCTTTTTCAGTGCTGGGCACTTTGTAGGTATCTTAATGAACATTAGTTGAATAAGCAAAGAAATTAATGTAGCATCATTTTCTACTTGGGGAGTAAATGTGTATTTTCTCTACAAACTGGCACATTTCAAAGGCTTTTTACTAGTGTGTATCACTCTATCCTTGTCAATTTCAAGTTGCCCTCCCAAGACAGAAAAGGCAGAATTTATTTTCTTCTTAAGCAAAATACCAAACATTATCATCTGTATCATTGCATTTTTCATTACTATGGTAGTCAATAAATCCATGGTTTTGGAAAGTAGGTTATCCAGGCATAGTTTTGGGATAATAACGTCTCAGAAACACTGTAGATGTTGGAATAAAGAAGGCATTTTTTTTTAAACCTGTGTTTTTATTCATGATCTCTGTTATTCACAAGCTGCATAAACTTAGGTTGTTTCACTCTTCTGTGCCTCAATTTCCTTGGAAGTAAAGTAGGAATAATACTTAACTCATGAGGTTAGTGTGATTATCAGATGAGAAACATAAGGATAGAACTTAACTTTGTGCTTGATGTGTGGTAACCTTGATCAGTTGTCATTCCTAATGGAAACAGGTTGCCTCTCTTCACCTCTGCCTTCCTCTTCTTATCTGTAATAATATGCCATGCTCTTTATGATTGGGGGGTACAACTAAATTTTGTAGTGGAGGGTCCCCATTTGCAATATGGTGAGGGGTTCTATTACTTTAGTGGCATTCTTGAGACTTGTGTCATATTTCTGTGTGAAAAGAAAGTGACACAATTAAATTAGCTGCTTCTAGCAATGTAGGGGAAGAAGTGAGGTAACTCACAAAATGAACTTCTCTTGTGAGACGAATTTTTTCCTGAAAAAAAGCCCAAAGGTCAGAAATTAAAAAACTGAAAACTTAAGTAATAGTTCCTGCACCCCCAAATCAATATTCTTAATACCAAAAGAAAACCAAGGGTTAATCCAGTAGTTAACATTCGTTATAGAGTTGCTAAACATGCTATTATCTGTGTTCTTGCAACTCTTTGGTAGATGTCATAAAATTAAGAAGGATTTCTTACAAACAAAGCTTACAGGGGCTGCTTTGCTTTTAGGGAATTGAAACTTCATTATAAGGAGTTCCCGTCATGGCGCAGTGGTTAACCAATCCGACTAGGAACATGGGGTTGCGGGTTCGATCCCTGGCCTTGCTCAGTTGGTTAACGACCTGGCGTTACCGTGAGCTGTGGTGTGGGTGACAGACGTGGCTCGGATCCCGTGTTGCTGTGGCTCTGGCAGAGGCCGGTGGCTACAACTCCGATTCGACCCCTAGCCTGGGAACTTCCATATGCCGCAGAAGTGGCTTAAGAAAAGGCAAAAAGACCAAAAAAAAAGAAAGAAAAAAAAAAGGAACTTCATTATAAGAGAAAAGCAAGAGAAAGAAGTCAATGGAAGCAAAATGATGACAAGGGTATTGCCTTTGTGTTCCCAGGTTCTGAGTTGAGGTTATGCACCAGCCATAGGTGATGCCATAATGTCTGGCACTTTGTGGCACTCATTGGCTCTGGAGGGTGGGAAAATTGTAAGCTTGTCCTCATAAAGAAGGAGAAATGCCTTATAAACCAAAGCAGTTGTATGACATGAAAGTCTTCTTCGAGTAAAAGCCTCGTGACTTACATTGATTTATCTTGAAGGATATTCTCTATTGCCCTCAATCTTAAGGTGTGATGTCCTTAAGAATCACTTGGGCAGTTTGTAAAGGGAATGGACACAGGGTTCCCCTCTTTGGAGAGCCTAGCAATGCCTTGGGGCATTTTTCTTTTAACAAACACCCCATTAATTCCACTGTAGTGCTTTGAGAAACCCTGCAATTATAAAATAAAATACTGGCAACGTAACTATTTTAAGTCCAAGCACACCTATTTGGAGCCTGGCTCATTTGTTTAGTAAATGATGATGTCCTATTTCATGTAAATCCCTGCTATCTCCCATACTTCAAATACCTTTGTGTCTGGCAAGACTACAGAGCAGTGGATTCAATTGCATCATTTTCTCTAGTCTGCTTCCAATGACTTCATCCTTTGTAATAAAAAAGATATCTTATATTTGGATAACACTTTATTGCCTTCAAAGTTGCATATGTATGATATATATTTTTTCTATATTTATGTTTTCATTGGAATCTTATAAACCAAAAAATTAGGAAGGGAGGATTATATTATTCTTACTTTACTGACAAAAATAGATGTTGTCAGATGATCTGTCCAAGGTTGCACAGCTTTCAAGAAATGAAGAGAGAAGTGCAACCGACTTCTGACTTCAAGTTCAGTGTGATTTCCCCTGAATCTCCCTGTTCAGTGTAGTCTTTTGTTTTGTTTCCTGGTGTATGTTTGGGTTAGGGTGCCCCTCAAATAGAAAAGAAGTTACTTCCCTCAACCATGAGAACCTCCTTATTCCCGCATTGCTGTTCCCTTCTTGTGAGGTCTAGCAAAAATAATTTAGAGAAATATTTCCCTGTAAGACTCCTTTTCCTTATTGTGAAAAGAGTTTGTTTTTAAAGAACAATCAAGTATACTTTTTAAGTTCCTATGTAGTTTATTTGCCTGTCTCTGGGGGTTCTTGTGAGTTTTTAAAGCACCCCTTCAAGATAGATAGTACTACCCTCACCATTGCTTGTGAGCAGACAGGGCTCCAAGGGGTAAGCCTTATAGTGTTCCAATTCACCTAGTACAAATTTTAAGTTTGGAAACTGAAAAGATATCACCGCTACCTATAAGAAAGAAAAATACTGTTCTGTAAGTTTTATACTTTGTAATGTGTGTGTGTGTGTGTGTGCGTGTGTGTGTAGATAGGCAGGTGTAAGTCATTTGTTTGTCTTTTTCTGTCCCTTTTACAAATGGGGCTGGAAAGACAATTAATGGCCATTCAGTGTTTCCTATTGGAACACTGCTGACTAAAGAAGCAGTTTCCAACGTATTTGGTTATGAGCCTGAGAAGACAGTAAGGATGAACCTATTATTTCTAAATATTTCAAGGGTATGCTGGCTGTGAGAAATATGCAGTAAGGGTTTGAAATTCCCAGGTGGACTTTCTGGGCCTTTGTTGGAATAATGGCATCTTCTTCACCTCCTGCACCCAGGGACTTAGACCTTTCTCTGCGGATGGCATCAGCAGAGAAATATCCTGACAGGAAGAGGAGACGCCAAACACAAAGGCCTTCTTGGCTGTCAAACAAATCCCAGCCGCTCAAGGTGACTAAGCAATGGCATCTGGCAGCTGGGACTGGCAGGAGTCAGCCAACGGCCCATTCAGTACCACTGCTCATATGCAGAAACAGGCGCTTCTGGCAGACTGTCCTCCTACACCTCTGGGGCAGTAGCTGGGTACCCTGTGTTCTAGGGCACCCAATCTGATAGTGTGGCAAGAATTCCCTGCGGGTTCCACAATGGGCACTTTGGGCTTGTCTCATCCCTTCCTTTCCTCTTTGTTTTTCTCTTCTTCTTCTTCTTTTCTGTGATTCTAGCACCAAACTATAAGGGTCTTGAGGATAGGCACGTGTCACCTTCACCCCCAGACCTCCTCCATGTGTGACTCATTTCACCCCTTGCCCAGAACAAGGTTGCTGCATGAAACCAAAGGGCTTGAAGAAGGTAATGGTTCCCGCCTCCACAGAGCCGTTTCTCATGGCAAACCAAAAAGCCTAAGGTTGATTTTTTATTATTGTCCTTAACCACTGTGTCTAGAGAATGTTTTACCATATCTTGTGACTTTCCTATTTAAAATGTGAAAATTGGGAGTTCTTGTTGTGGCTCAGTAGGTTAAGGACCTGACATAGTATCTGTGAGGATGTGGGTTCGATCCCTGACCTTGCTTAGTGGGTTAAGGATCCAGCATTGCCACAAGCTGTGGCATAGGTCACAGATAAGGCTTAGATCTGGTGTTGCTATAGTTGTGGCGTAGGCCACAGCTGCAGTTCTGATTTGACCCTAGCCCAGAAACTTCCATATGCTGCAGGTGTGGCCCTAAAAAGAAAAATGAAAAAGAAAAAAAATTTTTAAATAGGAAAATTGATGTTTTGGCTTTCATTATAAAGAAGTGGACCTGGGAGTTCCCGTCGTGGCACAGTGGTTAACGAATCCAACTAGGAACCATGAGGTTGCGGGTTCGGTCCCTGCCCTTGCTCAGTGGGTTAACGATCCGGCGTTGCCGTGAGCTGTGGTGTAGGTTGCAGACGCGGCTCGGATCCCGCGTTGCTGTGGCTCTGGCGTAGGCCAGTGGCTACAGCTCTGATTCAACCCCTAGCCTGGGAACCTCCATATGCCGTGGGAGCGGCCCAAGAAATAGCAACAACAACAACAACAATAACAACAACAACAACAACAACAAAAAGACAAAAAAAAAAAAAAAAAAGAAGTGGACCTTTGAGAACCAGATTTCATGGAGAGATTTTTTTTTTTTTTTTTGCACATAATAGGGCAATTGTTTGCACATAAATGAGTTTTTCTAAATTGTATTTGAAAATATTTCTTTCTGGAGTTCCCATTGTGGTACAGTGGAAATGAATCCAACTAGTATCCATGAGGATCCAGGTTCAATCCTTGACCTTGCTCAGTGAGTCAAGCATCTGGCACTGCCATGAGCTGTGGTGTAGGTCACAGATGCAACTTGGATCCCACGTTGCTGTGGCTGTAGTGTAGGTGAGCAGCTGTAGCTCTGATTTGACCCCTAGCCTGGGGACCTCAATATACCCTATTAGTTTGCTTCCTAAGTTCATTTTCCTAGATTGAACAATACTTTTCTTTTTTAGTGTATCATAATTAGGAATTAGTGAGGCCCAAATTAAGGAGGTTTTCCTGTGGCCACACGTGTTAGGTTTGCAAGGATTCTCAGCACTGCGTGGAATCCCTCTCCAAACTCCCCAGCTCAACAGAATTGCTCAGTCAAAACAAATCTTATAATTTCTGACTTTGTTTTCCTAAGTCAGTCCCCAAAGGATTAATAATTCCTTAAATAAAACCAAAATGTTTTAAGAAGAAAAGAAAAGCAGGGCAAAAAAAAAGAAGGTAATGTCTTCCAGGAGCCCTGGTCTCTTATTAACTGGTCTCACCGTCCTGTCCATCTCCTTGTCCCCTAACCCTTGCCCTCCCCCCACCTTGAGTGTCCTCTTGATGGGTACAATTGAGTGTAACAGCTCCAGCAACACTTGCCACACATCGTGGGACAACAAATTCCTCAGACATGAGTCATGAAAAGATCTTCTTTTTCACAAGTTTTAAGCATGGAATTGTTCCCTCTCTGTTTGAATAAGTCTCAGGCATCAATTTCATCTTCTCAAGGGAAGAGGAGGCAAGAGGGTCTTGGAGGGTGGGGGAAAGTGGAGCTGAAAACTAAACTGCAGGGTAATAGGCTATGGTCCAGATAAATATGCAAAACAGTTCTGTATTTTATTTAGGAAGGCACACATCGGTAATAATAAGGAAATTGTCACAAACCTGGGCAGCAGCATAAGTTTGTGATCTGATGTGATTAGTAGCCCATTCTGTCAAGTAACTATTCCTGATAAAAAACAGTTGAGCAATATTGTGTTAGACCTTAATGTTGGCTAAGCATCGGTCTTGTGACTTTAAACAAGACATTTAAGCAGGCAACAGCCTTCATACAGCCCTACAACCATCCTAATAACCCTTAACTGCTTTTCCTTCCCTTCCTCCATCTCTCTCTCCCTCTCTTCCTCCCTCCCTCCCTCTCCTTCTCCGTCTCTTCTCCTTTTTCTTTGGCTCTCTCTTGTTTTCCCTTTCTTTCTTCTCCTTTCCCCTTACTTTTTGTTTGTTTGTTTGTTTTAGTGTAAAATGGCCCAAGAGGAGATCGTTAAACTAATTTTCTCATGAATTTTCCTTTTGAAAACTTCAAAACAACTCCTTGGGCATTTAATCGTCCACAGCTGAGTCATCTGAGAAGTGGCTTTCTAATAGTATAACAATGATAGTTATAATCTTATAGAAATAATCATCTAAAAATTCAGAAAGAGTTGTTACCAATAGGGAGCAAAGAAGGAGAATGTTGTTGGAAGGACATATGGAAGGGACATTAATTGAATCTCTAGTGACTTAAACTCTGGAAACAGATGCAGAAAGATGTTAAGATTTGATCAAGCTGCACAGAGGCTATAAGGTTGTTCTTTCAGTTATTTGCTATAGCTTTTCAAATTAATATGTAGGATTATAATGTGTCAAAAACACTCCAGAAAATAATAAAATCATATTAAACTGTTAAACAATAAGTGAAACACATAAGCGGTTTTGTTTTTTTGGTTTATTTTAATTTATTTACTTTATTTTTCCATTTTATGACTGCACCTGCAGCATTTGGAAGTTCCTGGGCCAGGGGTTGGATTGGAGCTGCAGCTGAGGCCTACACCACAGCTACAGCAATGCCAGATTTGAGCCTTATCTGAGACCTGCACCACAGCCTGCAGCAACACCAGATCCTTAACCCACTGAGCAAGGCCAGGGATTAAAGCCACATCCTCACAGAGACAACATTGGGTCCTTTACCCACTGAGCCACAATGGGAACTCCTATAAAAGGGTTTTTTGCATTTTTTTTTTTCTTTTGAGCAAAAATAGGTTTGAACTGGGCAGCACCAAACCAGAAGTGGTTAAGAGTGCTCCATAACAGAAACTGGGGAGGGACTTTATTACTGAGAAAAGGTAGGAGCAAAATAAGGAAATTATTGATTAGTTATAGTTTAAAGCATAGTTGGTGGTTCATGATTGGTTGTCCTTTGGTTTCAATTTATAAGCTTATGGCATTGACAGGCTTAGATTTTGGTTTGTTTCCACAGGCCACCATGGCTTTAAAGCCACTCAGTGTAATGGCCTCCTTGTTTAATCAATTCAGCACACCTCAGCAGGACCGAGCCCTTCTATACCTCCTTCTCACTAGTTTTCTTCCCATTTCACTTCTCTCTGTTACCTCACCACCACACATGAGCTTATAAAGTATAGGACCTGGAGTTCCTGTTGTGGCACAGCGGAAACGAATCCAACTAGGAACCATGAGATTGCGTGGTCGATCCCTGGCCTCACTCCGTGGGTTAAGGATCTGGTGTTGCCATGAGCTGTTGTGTAGGTCACAGACATGGCTTGGATCTGGCATGGCTTTGGCTGTGGCATAGGCCGGCAGCAACAGCTCCGATTAGACCCCTACCATGGGATCCTCCATATGCCATGGGTGAGGCCCTAAAAGGACGAAAAGACCAAAAAAATAAAAATAAAAAGTAAAAAAACAAAATATAAGACCTGAAAGACATTTGAAATTTTCCTCCAATTTTGATCAATAAGTTTTTATTCAATTAATTCTGTATATGCAGTCTTTTTTCCTAGGAGATGAGTGACTTTCATGGGCCAGAGGATGGAAGAGGGTCCTAGAGCTACAACATCTTATTTAGTGGTTGACAAATACTTGTTAAAGGTTGTCTCTCACTAAGTCACTGAGAGAAGATGTATGAGTGGGAGAGAGGCCCTATTCTCAAGCATTTTTCAATCTAGGAAGACGTATGACACGGGTACCCAAACTTTTGCAGTTTTTACAGAGATTAAGGAGGTCGCCAATCTGAATTAGTCTTAAGACTGAATTGTAGAATATTAAAAAATCATTGAGATGGGCATTGTCAACTCCATTATCATGAATTTATCCTACAGATACAGTTTGTGTATGAAATGATTTATACATAAACTTTCTTTGTTAGAGCAAAAGGCTGAAAATATCCTAAATATCCATTAATATGGGTGTGGTTAAGTAAATTAGGGTATATCCTTGCAATGGAATAATATGCAATCAGTAGACTACAGGGCCTCAGATACCATAAAATGAATAAAACACCAAGAAACATTAAGTGAAAAAGTATGACCATCTAACAAAGAACAATAAATGAAAGCACTAAATGAAATAGTATTTTATAATTTGTGTGAGGAGATAAACAATTTCACATATGTATATATGTACATAGGCTATCTATTGATATAAAAAAAGAACTAAAAATAGGAGGAAATTGGGTAGTTGGAGAACAGGAATAGGAAGTAGATTGTGTATCTTTTTATGCCTTTTACATTTTATATTGTGGATGTGTATTACATAATAATAAAATTACATAAAAATACAAAGGTATAAAAAAATAAATTGGAAATAATGAAAGAGCATTGGAGAAAATAAATTGAAAGACAGACTCTTTTCCTTAACTTTTTTTTCCTTTTGCAATGTATTTTTAAAATTTCTCAACTATTAGAAGACCAACACTCCTGCATGTATAGAGGCGGGAGATAGGATGGAAGGGATGAAGGGCATAAGGGAAACTGTTACAGTCAGTTCAGAGTGTTCTGGCAAGCTCTGGTTGGGGTCCTCATGTGAGGGTGCTGAGACTAAGATCCCTTCATGTGTAGGAAACGATGTACTTTCCACCCCCCCCCCCCCAATAGACTTGGAGATCTTTGAGGGCAGTGATGAGACTGGTGGCTTTTCAGATCCCTCTTGCTTCTAGGGAATCCGGCCCATAGTGAGTGACATGTTTGGTCTGAATTGAATGAGTGACTGACTAGAGCAGGGATTAGAGGTTCTTAGTGGATCCAGTGCATGGGAAGGAATACATTTGCCATGTATTTGCATTTCAAGTGTTCAAGTTGTTGCATTTTGACATTATCATTACCTGGTGACAGCAATAAAGTATGAAACATTGAATTTTTTTAATAATGAAAGTCATGACCACTGGTAAATAGAGTTCTAGTGGAACCTGTTTAGAACATAAACAAGAATCATTTCCAGGTAGCTGAGCCATCATTCATGTGCAAATAGTTCTGCTTAAGTGGCTCTGAGTGCAGGAGAATAGCTCACTTTTTCAGTAGGCTGGACACCCCACTGTGTCTACCTTATATATTTGTATAATCCTGTACAGTTGGCCTTCATATCAGTGGGTTCTGCAGCCTCAGATTCAACTAACTGTGGGTCAAAAATATTTGGGAAAAAAATCCAGAAAGTTCCAAAAAGCAAAGCTTGAATTTGCTGCTTTCAGGCAACTATTTATATAGCATTTACATTGTATTTACAATTATTTGCATAGTACTTATTTTGCATCAAGTATTATAAGTAAGTGCATTAGTATTAAAAGTAATATAGAGATGATTTAAAGTATACAGGAGGATGTCCCTGAAGGTTATATGTAAATTATGTCATTTTATATAAGGGACTTGAGCATCCTTGGATTTTGTCATCCGTGGGATCCTGGAACCAATCCCTTGTGGATACCAAGGGATGACTGTATATATTTGATAATCCCTTTTTTTAGTGCAATAATAACTTTAGCAAAGTCTTAAGCAAAGCAAAACCACATACATTATTACAGTATAAAATTTCGAATATCAAAATTTGGGAGGTTTAAAGTATTTATTTCTCCTTTAGGGAAGATGTGAAGGAGGACTTTTAGTTTGTAGTAGCACAACTCTAGAAAAATACTGCAGATTTCCATTTTCATAACTGACCATGAGGCGTATATTCCTATACCTACATGTTAGCATATGCAAGTGTCTCCAATCTGATTATTGCCTAGTCTTAGCATTCTAGAATATATAATTTTCAATTACTGAGGTTCTATTTTATGTAAAACTCATATTCACAATATGTTATTACTCTTCTGATTGTGCTGAATTTCCATTGTACTGAATATAAAATGTGGGTATCAAAGTCCACAAATGGGTGTGTTGGTAGCAGGTTCTGGACAGAATCTCCTTTTCTCTTTGGAACCTCTTATGGGACTTTCTCTTTTCCTGGAGTGTGTCTTTTGAAATATTAAAATAGAAAAGTTAAAATAAAAAAAAAAACCTCCATGAAAATGAATTATTCTTCAACAAAGAATATTTGTTTAAAGGCACATCGGGAAGTGGATCCTGGAAATCAGAGAGTTGCCAGTGTTTTAACGCAAACACCTGTTCATACTCCCACCAGCTTGATGTCGGTGCCATTCTGAGTCCTGGGGGTTTCATGCTAACCCTGTCTGTCCAATGCATGGACCCTCTTTGACTTCCCACAGGGAGAAGTTAAATAGTACTAACAAGAGTTGTGGAGAGAGTTTGGCCCACATTCCTTGCTTGGGCCCTCACAACTTGTGATCTAGGGTCCTTGAGACCTATTTTCAATTCAAGACTCTTCTTAGGGAGCTCTCTTTCTCATCCTCTAAAACCCCATGGTACTTCCTGATCGACATGGCCATCTCACAGTTTCCTGTAATATTTATTTAAAATTTCAGAACACGCAGAACCAATATTATTCTTACAGCCAAATTAAACTCATTATAGTATTGAGGATGCTTTTTTTAACCACAAAGACACTATGTAAAGTTTGATACCCTAGGGAGGGTGAAGATTTTGAAAAGGATGAAAAGTTCCCTCTGCTAAGAGTTCCTACCTTGGCTCCATCTGGCAGGATTAGCAGCTCCCTGGAAAGAGCAGAGGCCAGTCTTGGACCTCTTCATGGGGCCCAGCGGGGCTCCCTCTGCAGGAAAAGGGTTGGGCTGGTGGGGTAAGCTCAGGATTTGGCCCTTCTCTCACTGATTAGGCGACTCTGTTTTTGTTTTCTTTTCATCTTGTCCTTCAGAGCATCGTGTGCACTGGGCGGCGTCAGTGGCACCCAGACCCCCTCCTGGTCAACTGCATCCAGTCCTGTGAGGTAAGCCACCTCCCCTTCCCCAAATCCAAACCAGAGTTCTCTGATCTGCTCAGTTTACAGAGACCTGAGTCCTTCTGCTTCAGGAGCTTACCCCTTCCCTGCTCCTACCCCCTTTGTTTCATCTCTTAAATTTAGTTCCATAATTCCTAAATTACAATATTAGAATGTCTGATTTTGCCTGCTTTTCTTTTAAAGTAAAAATCTCCAGGGTTCCATGTTAAATGACTTGTTTAAAAAAAAAATAAGTTAAAAGCAAGTCAGAATTATTTATGGTTTCAGGATTCTCTAACTGGGCCTCTCTTGAGCTTAGTTAGATCAGAGTTTTGCATATCGATGGCCCACAGACAGAGGTTTGGCCAGAGCGGTGTCTGAAAACAATTTTGTTTTAGTTGCCAATGCTTTAAAAAATTGGGATTTTCACATAGAATTCATATGCCTATATGTAACATTACCCCCCCACACACACACATGCCCCAAATAAAAATAAATTGAAGACTCTTTGTACAAAGATTTTTCTCTTGAAAAACAAGAAAATCTGGCAACTGTGGCAACAATTAGCTGGATCTGAGTGAAGAGCAGACGCCCTCCAGTTCAGCACCATCCTCACCAGTCCCTATGGCTTCTCACCTACTGGCTCATGTAGGCATCTTGACCTTTGAGGAGAACCTGTAGTCCACTCTTGATTAACCCAAATTAGAGCTTTACTATCTCAAGGCATCCTATTTACTTCCTCACATAGGAGATTCCCCTACCAAGGGGAGACTTAGGGAGCTGTGAATGCCTTAACTAGATTAACAGGAGTTATTGTAAGAAAGAATTAAGAAGGAGGGAGAGCTTTGCCGAGGGAGGCTCTGTCATGGGGGCTCTCTCACACAGACACAGACACACACACACACACACACATTCAAGTAATTGAGCCACTTCGCCACAATGCTCCGATCATTCTGGCTGTGTCTTGTGCACTAGAGAGAGCTGTTTAACTGCCCTCGACTTTCAGCAACCTTCCCCCTCCACATACACACATGCCCAACCCACATGCCTTTAGTTCCTGGATTCTTCTGCATCTCTAATTCTGGGAAACTGCGATCTACATGAGGCCAAAGAGGGGGAAAGGGTGGGGTCTGAGACAAAGGGAAAACTGGGTGGGGAAATGATACCAATAAAACAGCATTCTGAGAGTGCATCAGGAAAAATGCTAGCAAGGAGTGTGCCTTGTTATGGTTGGGCCAACAAAATAGCTCATCTTCTGCCATCATTAGAAAAACAGATGGCAGTAGGGTGGGGCGGAAGGGGAGTGACTCATCCACTGGGCAGGGGGTAAGAAGGGGAGGAGGAGGCCAGGGAAGGAGGGAGATAAACAGACAGAGGACTTGAGGACTGGGAAGAGATCAAAGGGATCCTGAGAATTCCCTTCTGCTGCTTCCACGCATGATCGCCGGAGGGAGGGTAGATGACAGGGCTTGGAGCCGGCTTTGGTGTTTCCCAGAAGGTTACAACACAGAGCTTTCCCCATTTGTCTTCCCTCAATGCTGCACCCCAGCACATCCTCTGGATCCCTTTTCCAGAGCTCCCTAGGCTTCTGTCAACCCCTTTGTTGATGTGACAAGGAACAAAACTGCATTCTCTCTTATGACCCCTTGCCCAACTGTGATCATGCATGGCTGAGGCTTGACGACCACACAGCTGCTGATCCTCCCACTTTGGGGGTTCTCAACGCGTGGCCCCTGGACCAGAGCAATTGGCATCATGTTCTCAGGCCCCATCCCAGACTTACTGAATCAGAGACTCTGGGTGTGGGGACCAGCAATCTATGTTTTAATAAGGGCCCTGGATGAATCTGAAGACCGTTTAAGTTTGCCAGCCACCACTCTGGCCACTATGGGAGCAGACAAGAAGATCCATTAGACTACGGATCTCTAATTTGAAGCTTTCTTTGTCTAGGAATAATTGTAGCTTACATTATTCACATTCTGATTATTCTACAATATTTCCTGAGGCTCTCTGGATAGGACAAGATTTGACAGGACACAATTTAGCTTCTGGTTTCCCAGCAAAGGCTAGGAAGAGAGGAAAACACTTAAAGGGTAGAAGGAAGGAGCAAAGAAGAAGAGGCAATACTGTAGGAAGGGGATTGGTTTGGGGGGGGGCACATGAGGAGAAGGAGAAACAATTCTGAAAGAACAAGTAATAAGAAATGCATAGAGGGAGGGTGAGAACAGGAAAGAAAGGACAAGAGAGGCTGAAGCTGGCATGTTCTAGGGGCAGCTTGGCAGACACTTAATTCTTTACTGGAAAAAGTCAGCTAAACATATTAGGGGAAAGTGAAGAGTGTCAGAGACAGATAGAGTGAAAACACAGACCCCAAGGCAAGATCAACTGAAGAGAGCTAGGTGGGTGAGAGAAAATTTTAAAACATGCAGCATAGAAATCTGAAGTCATATGAGATCTTTTGTGTCCCAGGGACTAAGAAGGATTTTTGTATTTTGCTTTCCAGTACCAAATTTAATTCTAAGATATCCCCTTGGGACATTCAGCCTCATGAGAGCGAAGTACTTATTCTTTATTTCTCTCAATACTCCCAAGGCAATGAATCCATCCCCTCACATGTGTCACTTCTGCACCTCTTATGGTGTCCTATCCCCTTGGTCACAGAGATTTAGCCTTCACCTCTGCATTAGTCTATGCCTCTCCCTTTCTTTAAGAGATAGCTCTGGAGGTTTCCTCTTAAAAAACCTTCTGTAAATAATGCCACCCTCCCACAATCACTCATGTTCCTATTGTCTCAAGGGCACATGAATATCCACTGTCTATGATCCAGACATGTTTATGTATTAAATTCTATCTTTCTAGGTGTTTCTTGTGTTTAGCCTTCTTGACCTGGTGGTAATTTGATTGGTGGAAAGTTTCGAAGTCAAACAAATGTAGATTCAAATTCTAGGTCAGCTGAGTGCTGTGAGCCTTACTATCTTAATCTGTATGGAGAAGTGGGGCAACACAGTTGTGATGAGGGATTAATGTGATCGTGGACATAGAGTAGTTAAGCATCATGCCTGGTCCATGGTCTATACTGGATGCTTAGAGTGTGGTGGCATCTCTTAACACACTATTAGCCCCTTTGTGACTGCTTACTGGATAAGTGCAGCAGAAGGCAGGAACAGAGCTGCTGTGGGCCTCAACATGGTCAAATGCAAACTCTGAAGATGGGCGAGGGGAAAGAACACTAGGAGAAAATGGAACAGGCCATTCCCTGGAGACTCACTGAGATCCATAACTTGCCAATCACTTGGAAACAGGTGCTGATTCCAGTTGGTCACTAAGTCAGTCCCCAGATCACTCACCTTATGAGGAGCTCTGCTCATTTCTACCGTTGCCCCCTCCTGGGCCTCAACACCTCTCACCTGGTCTACTGCATTTGTTTCCCAATTGTTCTCTCTAATTCCAGACCTGTGCCCATGAAAATTATAGTAAGCACACAAATAGTCTAGGATAACTGTGTAGAAAATAAAGACTTACTCTGCCAAATGCTTGTGCAATCAAAGCATTCTTTTTCCAGCATGGAGAGAGAAAAATGGAGAGAAAAGGGGGTTTCCTCATTTTGTGAGGTAGTAACTGGAGTGTTCACTCCATCTATGAAAGCATGATACTGTCAGATCGTATGTGCTAATCTCTCTTTTTTCCCTTCCTTCCCTCTTTCCTTCTTTCTTTCCTCCCTCCCTCCCTGCCCCTTCCTTCCTTCCTCTTTCGCAAAGACATATTTATTAATTCTAAGAAAGTCTGCAGTCCTAGATTTCACTTAAAGTAAGAACATCTTGTTCTCTAGGTAATGCAGCTGGAAATAAAGACCACATTTCCAGCCTTGTTCTGGGTAGAAATGACTAATTTCCTTCCTGCACAATAATTAAAACTGAGTGCCCATTGACCTATATTTTGGCTCTGCCTACTCTGTGAGCACGCATCTCTTGCAAGTTCATCATGCTTCCCAGCTGCCCCAGTTTGGATCACAATTTCTGATGTTCTCTCTTCAACCTTTTGCAGGTTCTTGTAGAGTGGTACTCTTTCTTTTTTGAAAGAGCTGCAGAGGATGACAGAATAATGTCAGAATTAGGTTCAAATTCTGAGTCTTCTCTTGTTCATGATGTATAGTAACTGGGTGACTTTCTCTCAAAACTCCTATGAGAATCAAGTAAAATAACTGATGTTAAGGTGTTATATAAATTGCAAAATAATGTAACATTTGTAGTGATATTGCTTAAGGAACAATATACATCACCATATAAGGACAGGGTCTTATTGAAATAATGCGTATGTATTAAGAATCAAGAAATGGTCAAGAGTTCCCGTCATGGCTCAGCAGTTAACGAACCTGACTAGCATCCATGAGGATGTGGGTTTGATCCCTGGCCTTGCCCAGTGGGTTAAGGATCTGGTGTTGCCATGAGCTGTGGTGCAGGTCGCAGAGGTGGCTCAGATCCCGCATTGCTATGGCTGTGGCATGGGCCAGTAGCTACAGCTCCTATTGGATCCCTAGACTGGGAACCTCCATATGCCACAGGTGCAGCCCTAAAAAGACAAAAAAAAGAAAGAAACAGTCTGCTTATACACAGTGAATATCTTTATGAGTATTTATTGTATCCTGCAGGTTGACATGGTTAATTGATGATCTTTTGGCTTCTAACACAATTTAGAAAACTTAAATATTTTGGGGGGAATTTCAAGTCTCTCTGGACATGCTGGCATTCTCCTATCAATTCTTACACACATCCCTGTAAATACCTATAATCTCACTTACATGTTTTATTCCTTTGCAAAACACAGGCCTAATTCTTCAGTGACATGCTTCTACCTCTCTAAAGGAAGGGAGAAAGAGAGATGTAGGTATACCTTTGGCTTTGAGAGTCTTAAACTGAGAACTATTGGGTCAGTCTTCTGAAGAGTAGCACAGCAGACATAAATGTGGGGAAGGAGTAGCAGGAGGAGTAGAGAATGACAACAGTGTCATGCACAGAATCAGGAAGTCTTGCAAGAGAAGCAACAAGGGCAGCCCCGTGAAGCAGAAGGAAGGCTGTCAGGGTCTGGAGGGAGGCTTGAACTTCAGTTCCTTCCCTTGGGCAAGTCGCTTAACTTCTATGAATGTGTCTCCTCAGCTTTGAAATTAGTTGGATACAATTTATCTTTTAAACTTGCTGGTCCAATACCAGGTTCAGAAAACTATGGAGATGCATCAGGGAGGCCTAGCGTAGGACCTTTGAAAAGGTCATACCTCAGGAACATGTGGGTCATGTTGATTTTTTTCAGTAATAACTGCAAACCTCCTTTGTTTCTGGGGGTTTTACCTCCTACATAGATTTTGATCTTGATTATACCCCTACATCCTTTTCTTAAAGAACCCTTGTTGAGGTCTGTGGCCTTCTTGGTTTGCCTTGATTTCTCATTCATTGGATGGGTTGTATTTTGGAATCTGTTGGCACTGTCCTACCTTGGCATTAGTCCAAGGCCAGCTCTGCTTTTGGTTTTGCTACTGGTTCTTGCTGAGAAGAGAGAACTCAGACTAAGATGAGTTAGATATGAGGGTCAGGACATGATAGAGAATATGTAAGTACCCATTGTATGAATGTTCAATAATCATTAATTGAACCTCATTTATCAGTAGGACTGAGTGACTTCTGTTACTCAAAGAAAAATTAATGCTTTTTCCCACTCTTTGTTCTCATAAGACAGTGCCAGGCTGTCCTTATCTAATCATTTGGATGTTCTTGAAAGAGTAAGGAGCTTCCAGAAGACTGTGAGAAAAGCCATGTAGTATATACCATTTGAAAAGAAAAGGGGGTTGAAAAATAAAAGCCATATACCTGCAAGCTTGGTTTTTCTACTTTTAAGAGTTCTGGGACAATTTTCTCTACGTCCTGTATTTATAAGGAACATGCTTTCCTTTATTAATGTCATGTTTTGTGACAGAACGTTTGGTCAAAGAGATAAAGGACAAATCACTTCTTAAATTTAGCAGATGCCTCATTCTAGTCCTAACGAGGTCCTCCTAATTTAAGAAGGCAGCTAAGGAATTGCCCGTGTGTTGGATCACTACACAAGGAAGATTATGCTGTAGATTATGCTGAACTGGAGTGGCCCTGCCCAGTGGAAAACTCAAGACTTGTTCTGGCCACACCTTGTCTTTACAAGGGGCAAGAGACTTGGCTGGTAGTTTCTTGGTTTTGTTTTTGTTTTCCAAAGCATGCTTAAAAATTACCAAGGATGCTTATTTTTTAGGTTCTCCCCCTCCTTCCCAGTTTTTACATACCAAGTCTTGTGTGGAGTCTAAGAATGTGCTTTTTTAAGAAATACCCCAGTGCACTTTGAGAGATGCTGGGCAGGGATGAATTAATGCACAGATAACTGTATACAGCAGCACCCAGGTCACATCTTGGAAGAAAAGCTTCCATCTACCAATAGTTCTTAAATGAAGAAATCACCTGAAGTAGAACAGCATTAGGAAAGATCAAGGTTAGAAGTAAAAATATCTGGCAGACAATGGTAAAACTGAAATTCTTATAAGCCAAAAAGACTGAATTGCTTTAAAATTATTGTTACTTTTTAAAAATGATGGTTCATCCTGAGTAAACAGTAGCCTGACTTCTTAAACCAACAAGCTACCTGCCAATTAGTGTAAGTGGGACCAACGGACAAAGTCCAAGTATTTCCTTACTGATCGGTATTCTCACCATTGATTTGATCCCTGTTTCTCTTTGGGTCTAGCTTCCACAGCCAGTAGAAAACACAGAACATGTTAAAGGTAACAAAAATAATATCAAAAGCTTGATAATAGGGGTTCCTTGGTGGCTCAGCAAGGTAAGGATCCAGCTTTGTCACTGCTGTAGCACAGGTTTGATCCCTGGTCCTGGAACTTCCTTATGCCTCAAGTGTGGCCAAAAAAAAAAAAACACCTTGATAAATAATACCTTTGGTGAAAAGTAAAAAGCATTCGGGGGATTTTTAAGCCTAAAAGAGAAGGGTAGAAGTTAATGTAGTAAATACTTTCCTGTAGTAAACATTTTATGTAGAGAAGAGTTACCAGTCACAATCCCCTGAAAACAATGGAATAGAAAATAATGGGCTTTAAAAAAAATGAACTATTTAAGGGAGTTCCCGTCATGGCGCAGTGGTTAACGAATCCGACTAGGAACCATGAGGTTGCGGGTTCGGTCAGTGGGTTAACGATCCGGCGTTGTCGTGAACTGTGGTGTGGGTTGCAGACGCGGCTCGGATCCCTTGTTGCTGTGGCTCTGGCGTAGGCCGGTGGCTGCAGCTCCGATTGGACCCCTAGCCTGGGAACCTCCATATGCCGTGGGAGCGGCCCAAGAAACAGCAAAAAAATAAAATAAAATAAAAATAAAAAAAATTAAAAAATTAAAAAAATGAACTATTTAAATGTCAATCTGTGTGGGAATATTCCAAAAGTGTTAGATTTTATACAAGATCATAAGGGAAGTTCTTTTTTAAAGGCATAGAGTCTTTGGAACATTTTAAAGGGATATATATTATCCTCTTTCTGACCTGGTTAAATATCTTCTGATGTTTCAGACACGGATGAAGGTTCCATACTCTTTCCCTCTAAATCCAGCATTTAACTGTAAATGTATGTGTCTTGTTTTAAAGCAACCAGCAGAGCTGCTCTTAAGTGCCATTACTATAGTAGTTCTAACTGGATAGGAATTGGTAGAGGAGGGAAATGGAAGTGGAAAGACAGGGGTGAGGCGGCCTTAGGGACAAACTTAGTTTCAGCAGAGTGACTGCATTTACTTAAACGTAGGTGGGCAGTGTATTGTTCTCACATATTTAGTGGTTGATAACAACAGTGCTTCCATCACTAATTCATTCCATCTGCTTCCCCATTCCTTGGAGTCTTTCTTCTGTGCCGTCTTCGACTTCTTTCTGCTTTTCTTTTATTATTTATATTCCAGATGGTAGCTCTGTTGGCAGTGTCTGGGGCTTGTGCTTCTTGATCACTCCTGGGCACTGCCTGGGTGCAGTGCTGTACCTTTAGGATGCAGGGGCTGAAATGAAATTCATGAGATGGAAACAATGGCATGAAAATCGAGGTTTTTGTTTTGCTTCACTTTTGTTTTTGTCTTTCTAGAGCCACACCCTCTGCATATGAAGGTTCCCAGGCAAGGGGTCGGATGGGGGCTGTAGCCATAGGCCTGCACCACAGCCACGGCAACATGGGATCCTTTAACCCACTGAGCAAAGCCAAGATCCAATCCGTGTCCTCGTGGATACTAGTTGGGTTCATTACCGCTGTGCCACATTGGGAACGTCCTGTGAAGATTGAGATTTTATTGCACTTTTTTTTCTCACCCAGACTTGAGCCCAAAAGAGGTGGAGAAGAGCTTGAGTCAGAGTAAAATGTCCCGTTCTCAGAGATGCGCTTTATGCTGGGATGAAGAATCCCTGCACACAGATCTGAATGTGATGATCAGAGGTGGGGGTGGGAGAGCATCTCAGGTTGGACTGCATGTGATGGTACACGAGGAATGGTGATTATTATGGGCCTCCAAGTGATATGGGTCCCTTTTGGAGTAAGGCTTTTGTTTTTGTTAGTGTTTCATCCCCTGTTTTTTAGGACAAGATGTCACATATAAATATATATAATTTCACTCAGCTTCCTGGTGAAACCTCTTCAGTCATTCTTTTCTGAAACTTTCCTCATTTCTATCTATAAGATTTATCTTGATTACTATGCTTTAGAAATGCCTTTTTCATCACTAGATAATCACAAATTACTTTTAATAAATGTTCAAGACTTGAACTTTGAAGTGTGACCAGAAGGAACTGCTACTGATCTTTGATCTTAAAAAAAAAAAAAAAACCTCTCACCTGATCATGTCTTTATACGTTCCTTATTAAAAAGAGCAAAACGAATCTTTTTAATGATATCTATATACAGAAACCCAAAAGTTCTGTCCCAACTCTATCACTTTGGGCACTGTGTGATTATGAAGTTGTTTAACTTCTCATTTCCTTCTTATTTATATTTTGTTCTTTATAGAAGAGCCAATAATTAAACTTCTCTTTGCCACATTTTAGCTGTTTACACATCAGATATAATAATCACTCCTTCCTTTGCTTCTCAGAGGACAGATCATATGGGCTTACTTTTCTTTGACATTCTTGCCAAGCTCTTTAGTATCTATGGGTGAAAAGGGAGTTAATTAGGGTGGAAATAATAATGGCTTAGCAGCCAATAATGAGGACAGCTACTCCACTTCTGGTAGGGAGAGTGTGGGTCCTCACAAATCTAAGTCTAAATATGTGTTAGACATGCAAAAATCCAGAGAAAAAAATGAAAATTAGCTTACGTTGGAGCTGTCTTCCAGGCTTACTGGCTGCCAAATTCCGAGCCCCTCGAGATTTGTTTGTGAGTTTCACCGCCAGTTTTATGCAGTCTCTGCACCAGGCTGGAAATCTGGGCAAGTCTTTAGGCTTGTCCAGAGTCCCATTCGGTTCAGGCCTCTACTTTAGATCCTCCAGCTGGAATCTCTGAAAATCAGACTCCAAATGTTAATTAGGACTAGGTTTTCATTTTGAAAGCTGAAACCATTGTGTTGTTTTTTTTTTTTTTTCTCCACCAGCTTTTTAAAAAAGTGAAACAACAAAACCATGCAAATTGTAAAACCTCATCTAGATTAACAACATTCATGAAAATTTATGCTTGTCTAAGGCTCCCTGGGAACCATGGTGGGACATCCTGATGGGATTTCTAACAGGCCGCATTTTGCTTCTTCTCTCTTCTTGGGCCTCCCTGGGTGGGTCATTTTCTCACTCTGCTAATTCTCTTTATGACCTGGGTTTTCCATTTTTCTCCTCCCACCACACCCTTTTTCTGATGTACTCCGTTCTTTTCTGTATTGTTAGGTTCTTTTGATTCTTGTTTCTGGCGCAGGCTGGCAGACAATTGAAATATTACTCGCCGGTTAAGATGACATTATGGAAACTGCTACATTCTGTTTTTCAACCTGTCCAGGTGCTTCCTAATGATTATGCTGAGATTATAAGAATTAGCAGTGAGCAAATATAACCAGATTATGTCTATAAATAACTCTACTCCTCTTTTCTTCTCATAGGACCTTTTTCCATGAAGGTTTCTAACTGAGCTCCTAAAATGTGTTTTAAGTGCAGTCTAAGCCTGACTCAAATACCATCAATGAAACTGTTCTTAGATTTCTATAAAGCACTGATCAGTTTCCCTCTTATCTTCATGGCCATTTTCCTTTGCCTTTATTAAATAGTCATATTGGCAGGCTTTTTCATAAAGTTCATAGAATTTGAGTCATTTCTAATTAATCCTACTAAAATAAAATAGTCCTTTAAGTGAAATTATTTTATAAAATACTTGTTGATTATTGTGCCTGAGTGCCAGCAAGATAATCTAAGTCTCTTACACTTTATTTCTTAAAGTATATGAAATCTATTTGTATACCTATATGCATGTATGTGTTTATGTGTATGTGAGTGGGTGCATTTGTGTGTTCTCACTAACCCTAAAGTGAAATGGTGACTAAGAAAAGGATGGCAGTCTCAAATTGATTGTAATTATTTGCAAGCTTCAGCACATCACATACATAGTGGAAAGAATACACATTTCAATAACTGATTAATGGGTATAAATCTCAGCTCTGCCCTTATTAGCCATATTTTCATGTAGTATTTTAAATTTAATTTTAATTCTATAAAAGTAATCCATGTCCCTAGTTTAAAAACCCAGGTAGCACCTCTGAATTCATTTAGAAGATTGGCAGTGCCTGCCCCTCTCTAGCTAACCTCAGCCTCTCTTGGCAGAGATAATTCTTTCCTCTTTTTTGCTTCTCCTTTTCACATCTTTTCTTTCATTTGGAAATTATACCTATAAATATCTATATCTGCATATATCTATGTAAGCATATCTGTTTAATAGTAATTCTACTGCCAATCTTGATTCTTTTCATTTAGGGCATGATTTACTGACTCCCTAATAGAGAAGGTGCTGTTTGAGCTCTCTGACACAGCCTTACACAGACAGATCTGCCTGCAGAGGTAGCCAGTCCTAGTTCTTGAGTCTTTTGGGGATGTTGTGCATTTCAGGCATTTACCTTGCTGTTTTCTCAAATCTGTTCGGTCAGCTATTACTTATCCATGCATTTTCCACTTTCCTAAATGTTATTGAATTCTCCAATGGCTGTTATTGTCTTTCCCATTCTCTTTTCTCTTCTGATTTCACACCTTCTTTATTCCTTTTGTCCCATTTCCCTTCTAGAGAGAGCAGATATAAAACAAATTCAATTCACATGTGTTACCAGCACCAAGCCTGGGGTGTAGTAGATGTGCTGTGATCATTATACTTTTACTACTAACCACTCCCTTCAAGAGAGTTTATGTTGGGAGTTCCTGTCGTGGCTCAGTGGTTAACGAATCTGACTAGGAACCATGAGGTTGTGGGTTCAATCTCTGGCCTTGCTCAGCGGGTTAAGAGTCTGGCATTGCCTTGAGCTGTGGTGTGGGTCGCAGATGAGGCTCAGATCCCACATTGCTGTGGCTCTGGTGTAGGCTGGTGGCTACAGCTCTGATTAGATCCCTAGCCTGGGAACCTCCATATGCCATGGAGTGACCCTAGAAAAGACAAAAAAAAAAAAAAAAAAACCAGAGAGTTTATGCCTATATGGAAGAAAACAGAGGCATAAAATGACAGAGACGGTGTTCCTTATTTTGGTAATTTTTCCCCCTCTATTGTCTTCTACTTTCTAATTTTAACCTAGAACCAAACAGAAATCTCTTCAAGGTGCTTACCTCCTGAAAGTATGGGTTTTAGATAAAGAAGCACTTATTCACAAAACATACATTCATTGTCCATGTATAGATAGGACTCTAGGGTTACAAAGGGAAACAAGACAGAGCTCCTGCCTCCTGGGAATCCACTCTGACTTGGGAAAGGAGCACGTACGAAGTGCTGGGGAAGCAGAGAAAAGAAAGTGATTGTGTTTGCTTACAAAGCAGGTGGGAGCTGGGTGTGGGATACACAGTTTGGGGCAGATTTCAGAGCAAAGCGACACTGCTGTGGGGCCGTGAAGGATAGGATGGTTCCACTAGTTGGCATTAAAGAGGAAAGCCCTCTGAGCAAAGAGGATGGGATGAGCACAAGGTACAGGGATTTGAAACACAGGGGATGTTTGGAGAACCGTGTGGAGACTACAGATGAGACTAGAGAGGCAGAGCCTAGATGAGGAAGGATTTTGGCTGCTGTTGTACTTGGACTATAAACTTTATTCTGAAGGCATTGGGAAGCATTACCAGTATGCTACAAGATCAGCTGGGATACATTGTTGAAGATGAAGCCTTTGGAGAAGAAATAGATGAGAAGCAGAATGGTTAGGACATAGTGTCTGCATCTCAGGAGAGAGATGCTGAGAGCCTAGACTTGGCCCCACCAGGTATGGATGGAAAGACGTAACCACTGAAGGCTTTTCTTTTAAGATATAAAATCAATTCTAGGAGTTCCCGTTGTGGCGCAGTGGTTAACGAATCCGACTAGGAACCATGAGGTTGCGGGTTCGGTCCCTGCCCTTGCTCAGTGGGTTAACGATCCGGCGTTGCCGTGAGCTGTGGTGTAGGTTGCAGATGCGGCTCGGATCCTGCGTTGCTGTGCCTCTGGCGTAGGCCGGTGGCTACAGCTCTGATTCAACCCCTAGCCTGGGAACCTCCATATGCCGCGGGAGCGGCCCAAGAAATAGCAACAACAACAACAACAACAACAAAAGACCAAAAAAAAAAAAAAAATCAATTCTAGAATCCCATCCAAAGGGGAAGATGAAGATCTAAATCTGACTCCCTGGTGCTTGGATGAATGCCTTTCACCTCTTTAAAGAAAAAGAAACAGGCTCATAGAAGATAATAGGCTTGGCTTTATATTGAGTAAGTTTACTTGGATGGGAATTAAAAGGTCTAGAGCTAAGTAGCACAGTCTCAGTTGGTGGCTTACATTGAGAAATGAGGAAAATGGGGATGATTAAAAGTAGGTGAGGGAAGGCGTTCCCACCATGGCTCAGCAGTTAACAAACCCAACTAGCATCCACGAGGTTGGGGGTTTGATCCTGGCCTTGCTCAGTGGGTTAAGGATCCAGCATTGCCATGATCCGTGATGGAGGTCGCAGATGTGGCTCAGATCCTGCATTGTTGTGACTGTGGGTGTAGGCCGGCAGCTGTAGCTCCAATTCGACCCCTGGCCTGGGAACTTCCATATGCCTTGGGTGTGGCTAAAAAGACCAAAAAATAAAAAATAAAAAAGTAGGTGAGGGGATAAGATCTTTCCAGGAATATGAATGGGGAGAGGTGAAGAAAAAAGAACTGGAAAGAGGGAGGTGATATGAGGGAAGAACAGAGGAAGTGAAGCTTGTCGAGGAGACGGAGAGCATGATTAGAAAAGTAGAAAGATATACAGGAGAGAATGGTCATAGGAAAACCATGGAAGAGGAAAGGCTGAAGGGGAAAGAGATGGTAAATAGTGTTAAATGCTACAGGGTGGATAGACAAGTTGAGTATCGGCAAGAGACAACTGGGTTTATAATTTAAGCACACCCTGTAATCCCAGACACTGTAGTAACAGTGGAGTTGGACAGAGGGCAACAGGTTGAGACATAGATAATAAAGTGGATACAGCAAATAAAAAAAATATACTGTTTCCAAAAGTCAGCCAGTACAAAGAGTAAAATGAACAGTAACTAACAGTGTTTATGGAAAGACTTTGATATGAATAAGACTTGACTATAGTTATTACCTGTAGGTAGTCATCTGGTTGAGAGTCTGCACATCCCAGGTAAAGAGGGAGGAGAAGGGGTTACAGATACTGTTGGCTGTGCATCAGATGGGAAGGCAGTAACAATGACTAAGTTAGTAGAGTATCAAACAGAACTCAAGAATTTCGGGATTTCATATGCAATGGTTTCTCATTTCTCTGTGCAGACCTTCCTATCTCAGTTGATGGCAACTTCATCCTTCCCATGGCTTAGGACACAATCCTTGGTGTCATCTTAATTCTTCTCTCTCTCATCCTCCATCCAGTTCATCAAGTAATCCTTCTAGCTCTACCTTGATAATCCATCGACAGTCCAATCATTCTCCTCCATCTCAACTGCTACCACCCTGGCTTGAGCTGCCATCATATGCAGCCTATTCCTGCAATGGCCTCTGGGCTAGTCTCATTCCTACCCCTGCCTCATCTGCGTTCTCAACCCAGCAGCCAAAGGGTCCTGCTAAAATGTAAGCTAAATCCAAGCACTCCTCTGCTAAAACCCTGCAAGGATTCCTCAGTTCACTTAGACTAAAGGCCAAAGCCCTTACAGTGGCAACATAGCCATCCAAATGTCCCTTCTCTGACCATTTTATTGAAAACTACTACCCGCCTGCCTCTCTCATTCTCTGCCCATCCCCCAACCTATAGCACTCCCTTACATTGCCCTATTATTTTTATAGGACTGTTACTTTCTAATTCACTAAATAATTATTTACTTGTTATACTTAATGTCTGTTTTCCCCCAATGAGGTATAAGCTCTATGGGGTAGGACTTTTTGTTCATTGTATTTACTGATAAACCTGAAGCCCTTAGTACAGTGGTGCAGTAACTGGCTCATGGTAAATGTTCAGTAAATACATTTTTTAAAGAAAAATTTACTGGAGTATCGTTGTTTTACCGTGTTGTGTTAATTTCAGGTGTACAGCAAAGTGAATCAGTTATACATATACATATTGATATATGGATTATTTTTCAGCGTCTTTTCCCATGTAGGTTATTACACAGTACTGAGCAGATTTCCCTGTGCTGCACAGTAGATCCCTGTTACGTATCTATTTTATATATCATAATGTGTATATGTTAATCCTAACCTAATTTATCCCTCCCCCCAACGTTTCCCCTCTGGTAACCATAAATTTGCTTTCAAAATCTTTGAGTCAGTTTCCATTTTGTGAATAAGTTCTTTTGTACCATTTTTTCAATAACTATGTGCTGAGTGAAGCAATGAGGTAGCACGTTAAGGGCAGCCACAGAATGGGAAGACAATTGGCAGCAGGGCAAGGATCTTAAAACGCAGCTTGGAGCATTCAGTCCATTGACATTTAAGGTGACTGTTGATAAATATGTATTTATTGACATTTTAAACCTTGTTAAAAAAAAAAGCCCCTTGATTACCATGGGGAAGGGAAAATTTTGCCAATTTGTGAAGGGTGAAAAGGTTGCCAAGAGACCTTGAGTTTTATGACTCCTTTAAGAGTCTTTTTTGCAGGATGTTCTTTTTGTTGAGTGGCGTCTACAGTTAGCATGGCCCTATCCTAGGACTTGGGATGAGTGGTGAGGTTTAGATTCCCTTCAGCTCTTTGGAAGTTATTTGTGCACTGGGGAGAGAAAGCTTGGCTCCACATGTTGCCTTTCTTCTCCTTAGTGGTGTGACTTCAATCAAAGTGATTTAACTCCTCTGGGAAAATACTGTCTCCCTTGGTTGACTTCTAATGTTCTTTTGGCTCTCAAAGGAGATAATGTTTATGAAAGCACTGATTGACACTAAAATGCTACACATGTGTACAGGATTATCATCATCATTATCATCTCTGTGTGAGAAAATCTTCTGAAGCAATGCCAGGCTGAGGCATAGCAACAATGCCCAGTGACACAGCTACATGCTGCCCACTGGAGGTCCCAGACAAGGGAGTCAAATGTCTACCAGGAAGTGCATGCATAAAACTGCAGCAGGAATCAATAAGAAGAAGAAGCAAAGCCTCTGTTTACCTCCTTCCAGCTTGGTCTGATTGCTTTCAAGCCTACAGCTTTAGTTTTTGTGTTTCTTTGGATATACCTTTCCAAGAGTAAGCACCCAAGCTGGCCATCAGAACATTGTTTAAGGGGTTAACAAAAGCTCTGATCTGAGTCTTGCTGGCAGCTTCCCAGCTGTAGCCCTGCAGCTTGGGGTCAACTTCCTTCCGACTCTCCCCTTAAGAGGATGCCCTTGGAGAATACAAAGACTTCACCTTATTTTTCCTCTGTTTCATTGAGCAGAGTAACAAGAATAAGAGAGAAAATGAGCCTTTGAATGCCTACCAAACAAAAAGGCAAAAAAAAAAAAAAAAATTAAAAAAAAAACCCATACACCTATTTTGAAAACAGACTCATTGTCTCTTCCTTGTCTTAATACCCCTGCTCCGTGATCCTAAGTAAGCCTTTCTCTCCCTAGTAGATTCTTCATAGCTTCTTCAGGCTTATACATTGTTTTCCTTCCTATTTAAGATCAGTAATGAGGACTTGGCAGGAGAAAGATTCAAATGGGTCAGGAGGCCCTTGTGGCTTTTCTCGGGCTTGTTTTCCACAGCCCATTCTAGCCTGCAACATACTTTGCAAGAATAAGTTGGCTACAGATCTAACTCACGGTGAGAGGCCGCCACTGAGGGCAGCATTTCAGACTTGTGAGCCCAGAGCCACGAGCAGCCTTCCTGAAGCACAGAGCCTGGGTGTTTCCTTACACATGCACATGCACACACACGTGCACACACAGCAGCACACACTGGGGGTCCTTATCGAGAACAGATGTTGCTACCCCCTGTGCCAGCCACATGTCGTGCATGGCCTTTTCTTCTGTTAAGCTCCTGGCAACTGTGTTTTTCCTTTCTTCTCCCCTCCCTCCACCCCTACGCCCTTTTCCCACCCCCTCCACCCACTGCATATACAAATTGTCTCCTGATTCATACTGGGCCAGCCTCATATTTTTGTTGTTGTTATTGTTATTGCAAACATTAGATGCTTCCAAAGCTGGAAAAAAATAAAAAGGAAAGAAAAGAGAAAAAGAAAGAAACCACAACAACCCCCAAAGAAAACATGTTCTAACCCAGGAATGTACAATACTTCATGCATGGGAAGCATCTTCCCACCTCTCCAGGCTTAGCTACAGAATCTAGGGCTCCAAATTCCAACACATGAAAAAACAAATTCATCCAACATTTTTTTTTTTTTTGGTATGAACCTCATAACATTTCTCAATCTAAAAGCTTGCTGCTCCCCCCAATGGCTAGCATCTGCAGAAATGTCATAGCCTCTTTTCTAGCTTAAACCAGGGTTTACTAAACTTTGATCCCACCTTCAGGTCCCTTTATTCATTTCATCATTTAAAATAATATAGTCTGAGTGCTGACAATGTGTCAAGATTACAAAAAAAGAATAAGGAATTTCCAACACAGTGTATGCAACAGAGGTAAAAGATCAAATGGCTACCCAGTGAGTAATAATACAAAGATCTGAACAAAGTCACATGGGAGCACAGAGAAGAAAGCAAATAACTTGCCCCAACCATGTGGAAAAGATCTTACAGAAAGATGTGTTTCTCACTCATGCATCTGCAGGTTGACTAAAGTGGTTCTGCCTTAGATTTGGGGTTGAGTTAAGGTATATTTCACCTGCCTCTCACTCAGGGGCCCAGGCTTAAGGGTTTTAGGGTCAGCAGCTACCTGGCATATGGTTTTCTCATGGTGGACAGCACAGTTACAAAAAAGCCAGCAAAGTCATGCTAGGACCTTCACATCCTCTGGTCATATGTAGCATATGTTACATACACCTATGTTCCATTAGCCAAGGCAATTCACATGGCTACAATTAAAATGAGGAAGGAGAATTTTACCCTGCCAGTAGGGAACTCCTGGCAAGGGAAGAGAGAGTAAAAGGAATTGTGAACTTATAATAATATCTGTCAGTCAGTCTTTTTGGTCACAAACATTTGTTATGTTCAAACTCGCTCCACCTTACTATAAGACACTCTTAAATGTCTTATCCAGTCATAGAATTAGGCGTAAAATCTAAACCATCATTTCTTAGACATCAGGTTATAATGTGGCATGTCTTAGTCTGGAGTCTGATGTACAAAAATCACAAGTTGTCTGCCTTCCACATACCTGATGGGCAAAGTAGAGTAGAAACAAGACAACTGCTATAAACATCTCCTTTCAAGGAGAGTAATGAAAGGCACATAACCAGTACTGGTCCTCAACAATTCTGAAATTCCTCTGAGAACAGTAGCAAAAATTCTGTACTCTAAGAATACGGAGTGCTTCTTGTTTAATAACTTTTGATTGCTCTCTGGATATAGTTCCCAAGTCCATTTTTCTTTATGGCTCTTGGCTCTGCTCTCTTGGAAGTCCTTCCTTTTCTATTTTCCTCTCGGGTCACAAGTAGAGAGTGTTGGAGGACATCCTCCTTTTGGAAGCTAAGTAGCTTTCTAAGCTACTTTCTTCTGGTAGAATAGAGGGGATCCAAAAATCTATGTTCCCTAGTGGTAACACACGTTGATGTTAGCTGATGTTACTTTTGGAAATTGAATGGTCACAAACTTTTTTGGTTTTGCATATATTTAATTTCAGTCAAATCCATATTTTAAGAGCTATTCTGACAAGTCTTTTCAACATGTACCTCTCTACATAGATTTGATTACAGGTGTTCTGAGCTTAAGAGACTTCTTTGGGATAAAGTCCTTAGTCTCTTTTCTGAGTTGCTTTATTGAGCTGTAAGGATCTGCTAGGTACCACTTGAATCCAGTTAAAAGTCCTAACAAATAGTATAAGACATAACAAACCAAGGCCCACCCCTTGATTTGATCTGTGCTTGAGGGTAGGCCTTAACTTCAGTCTTTGATGGTCTTTTAACACACAGAATTACTCAGTTTTATCCTTTGTTTGTTGGAGATAAGTAAAAGCTTTGTTTATTAATACAAGTCTTGGTATTTTTTAGTACTCTCTTACCACCTGTCAGTTCTGCAGACAAAGCATCAACCTTTTCAGAGCTCATCTCTTCTTGCAGTACCTTATCATATGAAGGTAATAACCACTAACAAACACTAGCAATATTCTTCTTTAAATCCTCTTTACCAGAAGCCAATAAGCCATTAAGCAGATTTTCTGACCTACAAGTTATAACTATTAACATTATAACTTTCCTCACAACTATAGGAAACATTTAATGATTTTTTACGTGATGAGCTACTTTATTTTTTTCAGCTTCCTACAACAGTTCCTTTGCTTCTTGATGCACCATTCTTGAACCAAAGCTGCAAATTTTAGATTTTTGTTATGGCAACACCCCACTTCTAATACCAGTCTCTGAATTATTTTAATGTTGCTACAATTGTGTCATATGACAGACAACCTTAAAATACCAGTGGCATATCACAGAAAATATTATTAGTCTGCTCAGCGAAGTTGATATTGGGAATAAGAAGTGTGGAATGATTTGGGGTTAAAGAGCTAAGCTCATGGTAAGTCACTCAGGCTTTTGTGTACTAAGCTAAGGAGTGTGGACTTTATCCTGTAGACAGTGTTGATCCGCTGACAGTCTATAAATAGAATATGAATTAATCAGGATAGGCTGTGGTCACAAATTAACCCTGAAATCTCAGGCATTTAACATGACAAAATATTTATTTCTCACTCACGTGATGTCTGGTGTAACTCTCTAGAACAACTGTTCTTCTCTTCCATCTTCTCTGTCCTCCCCAAATGTGGTCTTCGTGGTTTCCTCCAAAAGGTCCGAGAGGAGGTATAGAAAGAGGCCAACCCCTCTTGAGTCCGTTGGATGAGAAGTAATACATCACATCTGCTTCCCATTTACCAGAATGGTGGTCACATGGCCTCAAGCCCACTACAAGTGAGTCAGGGAAATGCAGGGAAGCCCACAGACACGAGGTGAGCATTAAACATCTCTGACACACAGAAAAGTCAACAGGATTTATATTTTAGGAAGAAAGTCATGGTAGCAACTTTGAACCATGGAAGTCAGAATCTTATCCTCTCTCACCTCAGTGTAGCAGCCACCTCATTGAACTGAGGATGTAGAAAGAGAAGAGAGTAAATAGGTTGGGTACAAGACTATTTCTGCAATAGAATGGTGACTATTTCGGTTTTGGGTGTGAGGAATGATGAGAGAGAAGTTGGAGATGAAATTAACTGGATTGGAAGGAGGGGAGGTATAATAATACTGTGACCTTGCCTCTCACACTAGTATCTCAGTTTGATCTGAGCTAAGCTCAGCCAACAGTTTCAATACATAATGCTCAAACTTCTACTTTGGGGAACAAAGAAAAGCCTATCTGATTGGAGACGTGTGCTATTTGTGTTGGTGTTGGAGTACCTATTTTGAATGTTCAGTTAGATCAGGTTCCAGAGGACAGGAGGCATGTTTAATTCTTCTGTTTATATTCATCCCCAACAATATAGTATGGAACATTCCATAAACAGTCAATACATATTCACTTCATCTAAGTAATACTCATTTTATTATCTTCTTTGGCTGTTCCTGGCATAGAACACTTCATAAATTCCTTGTGTGTTGAAGACAGAATATTGGGGTTCAGAACTAGAATGAGTACTTAATTTTTTAATTAGAGAAATGAAGTAGTAAATTGAATGTGCATTACCCAGATGTGAAAGATCCGGAACACATGGAGATGAAATCAGTTCCCCACTGTCCTCTCCCTTGTGTGCTAGCTTGGAAGTTTAAAATGCTTAAGTTTAATTTTCACCTCTATTGCTCATTCCCCAAGTGACCTTGAGGCATGGCCCTTTGTCTCATTTTCCCCATCAGTGGAATATGGATAATCATATTAATCTGCCTCACCAGGCGATGTGAGGACTAATTAAAAATGAGATTAGATTCAATTGAAGTCTTTCTAATGCGAGAAATATTAAACTTGGTGGTGCATGTCTGTAGTGCCGTTAGATTTCTCGGAATGGTCTCTGACCTTGGAACCACTTATGACCCTGATGACACTGTCACTGAGTTGGGGTGCCTGCAGCCTTCCCAGCTTGTTGGCTGTGCTCACCTGTCTTGGTTTCATGTGCTATGTGCCCAGCCCAAGGGCATATGGAACTGCATGGCTACTGAATAGCAGAAGCCAATGATCTTTTTACTTCTTTGGGCTCCCTCCCTCCAAGATCTGCTTCTGCCTGTCCTTTCTTTACCTCCTTTACATTCTCTCTTTCTTTTTTTTTTCAGACAAAGCATCTTGGAGTCTATAAAAATAGATCAGTAAAAACAGCTAAATTAATAAATTCACTCAGTACATCTTGATTGTTAGTCTACTCAGACTATTACAAAATATGTAGACTGGATGGTTTAAACAACAGACATTTATTTTTTTACAGCTCTGGAGGTTGGGAAGTGTTAGATCTAGGTGCTGGCTGATTCAGTTTCCTGGTGAGGGCTCTCTTCCTTGTATGCAGATGGCCACCTTCTCACTGTGTCCTCACACGGCAGAGAGAGAGGAAAAGCTCTGATATCTCTTATTATTAGGGCATTAATCCCTTTTGAGGGCCATACCCTCATGAAATCATCTAAGCCTAATTATCTCCCAAAGGCACCACCTCCAAACACCATCATATTGGGAGGCTTTTTGAAGGAACAATATTCAGATCATAACAGCAGGTGTTCTGCTCATGCTTACTTCAGCCAAGCAGAAAATATCCTCATACATAGAAGTGGGTTTCCAATTTTTGTTTAATAGGTGGCCACCTCCACTATATAATTGGGGGGTTCTATGTATGCTCCTATTTCTCCCGCAAATCCTGGTCTTCGCCATGTGGCTCCCAAAGTCCCCATCTTCCCACACAATTAAAGTCATCTTTTGCCTTAATATTTTATATTGTATCTAGTTACAGATACATATTTGTCATTGACCCCTTAGTGTGTCATCTGCTTTCCAGAGGGTTAGGAGAATGTGCAGATACTACGGTAGGGATGGAGACACTGGTTATAGGAATTGTTGGAGGGAGCAGAGTCAAGGATGGAGATGAGGATGATGGAAATAGGAGGCCAGGGGACCAAAGACAAATGATGACACAGTGTTGCTGCTATCCCGCAACTATCAGCAATAGGACCTAAGAGAGATGACTACTATTTCCAGCAACTTTGCTCATGCATTTGCCCGCCTTAAAGCTGTGTTATATAGGTATAGTCATTCTGTCCCCATAGCTGGGCAGGGTTAATGGTAGGATTCCCTGGGATTACTGGTCATAGTTAAAAGAGAAGAAATTTGACCAGGTTATCTGGTAGCCAACTCTGGGAGAACTACTTTCGACGTTAACAAGGAAATGTCGATACCCACAGTACCTGGGCTTGTTACACTAAGGAAGCAAACAGAATAAACAACTCCTGGTTCCATGGTATGCTTAATAACATTATTGGGTGTTTATTGTATAACAGGTGCATAATATGTGGACTTATTACATTATCACTCCTGTTTTACTGATGAGAAAACTGAGAGGCTAAGGATTCATTTACCTTTTCAAAACCTCAGAGCTAGCCAATGAACTAGTAAATGAACCCAGGCAGCTGATTCCAGAGTCCTTATCCTGTTCTTAAACTGGTAGGAAGTTTAAGATCAAACACGCAAATAAAGAGCACACAAAGTAGAAACACAGGACTGTTAGAAAACTCAGCGGAGAGTTTGTTGGGACTGCTTGTTAAGACCCCTCCCTGGGCTTTGCAGGCTTTAATCCACAGGAAGAGGAGGAAAAGGAGGCGGCCCAGAAACCCTGTTTAGGAGGGATAAGAGACCAAGGAAGTGAGACTGGATATTTTGAGAAACAGATGCAGCCGATCAGCAGATGAATGAATAAGATACACAGACAAGCGTCCCGTAGATAAAGAGAATGTAAACAAGACACTTGCACAGAGAATAGGTTCCATATGGGTGAAAGTGAGGCTGGATGGCTGGACCAATTAATGGAGAACAGAACAGCCAAGCTGATGGCCCAGGATGGCATGTCAGGTTGAGGATGGGAACCGCAGCAATCAGCTACACAAACTGAGCTGCTGGTAGACACAGGAACTAAACATGAGACCAGGGCTGAAAGAAACTAGACTACTGGCAAGAAAATGCTCTCGAATAAACATGCCACTTCCCTCCTGCCATTCCTCAACTTGGCTGGGCCTGGATATTACTGGGGATGATAAAAATGGCCATGTCTAAATTGTGGGGAAGACCTAGCAGACCTCGAGCAGGACCGAACTCTAGGGCTGTGTTTAGAAGGAAGAAAAGAAAATATGTAGAGCTCTCACTGTGAGGTATGACGAGGGTTTTCTGATCAAACAGGTTGTATTTCCCATGACTCCGTCCTTTGATTTTGTGAGAATTCTTTCTAGCTGTTTTATCAATGTGCTAATTTTTGAGAAAAGCTCAGCATGATTTGAGGAGATAAATCATCAGCAACAAATCTTCTCCATCGGTCTTCTCAAATATGACCATTTGTAAGCAAGTCCTGACAATTTGCCTTTGGAAGAACCCTCCCTTCTGCTCTTTACTGTTGTGCATTATGACCAGCCACTTCCGTTCTTCTCGGTTTGTATCTGCTGAGGTCAACTTCTACCTCCTCTTGATCCCTCCAGTTCTCTCCTGACCACTCCCCACACTGCCCCCAGATCTAACTTTTGAAGCACAACTTTTACCATGTTCTTCTGCTGCTCAAAAACAAACAAAAATTCCCAAACTTCCATTGCTCCCTGTTGGGACTATATCCCTCTAGATGGAGATTTTGACTTAGTTCCAAACTTGGGCCATTAATAGTTGAGGAAGAAAACTACAGATATATCTTTCTTTTTGCCATTTGAAATCTTGGCTTATATTTGCCCTCCTGCTGGGGTTTTTCTCCATATTTCTCTGCTCAAAACCTACCCCTTCTCAAAAATTAAGTCTAATCCCATTTGCCTCGTTAAGCCTTTCTGAAATGCCCCAACCCCTTTCCAATTCTGAACTTCTATACCTCTTATTGGTCCCATTAGTTACTGTGGAATTTGATCCTCCATTGGCCTGTGATTTTCTTCCCTATTGTTGCAGGTGCTGTTCAGGTTCTGCCTTATTCAGTGCTGATGCCACCAAATCTTGTACATAGGAGCACATATTGAATAGATATCCCAGGATTTCAGCAACTAGCTCCATGCCTGGCTTGTGGTATATGTTTTGAAGTTAAGCATCCCAGATGAGCTATTTCTCATGAACTTCTGTGACAGGGACTTTCCATCGGACAGAAAGTGGCTACTTCACACCCATCGTTATGGTAGAGATTGGACCAGGTGTGCAGTTCTGAGAAGCAAAGTGAGGCGCATCATTGTTATATGATGAGCAATCATCATTATCATATTTTGAATAATGCTGGGGACAGTGTGAGCATGTCAGGGTGGTTATAGCACAGGCCTGAGCATCAGACAGTGGCTCTGCATCTTTTCTAGAGACAGGTTCCTTAACAGCACTGATCATTGGGTTTTTTCATCTGTAAAGTGGGTTGTTGGGAGCGTTCGATAAGATTATGAGTACAGGCATTCCCATCATGGCGCAGCGGAAAAGAATCCAATCAGGAACCATGAGGTGGCAGGTTTGATCCCTGCCCTCGCTCAGTGGGTTAAGGATCCGGCATTGCCCTGAGCTGTGGTGTAGGTCACAGACATGGCTCGGATCTGGCATTGCTGTGTCTGTGACATAGGCCAGCAGCTGTAGCGTTGATTAGAGCTAGGTTGGAACCTAGCCTGGGAACCTCCATATGCTGTAGGCGTGGCCCTAAAAAGCAAAAAAAAAAAAAAAAAAAAAAAAAAAAGAATTATGAGTACAACTTACCATTGTACCTGATACACTGAAAATGCCATACCTAAAATAAAAACTAGTATCTTGTTTCTTTAAGATAGGTCGTAGTCACAGCTTATACCTGGAGCTTCCAGGGAAATTGTATATGTATGTTGCGTGTTTGTATATAAAATATAAATGCATATTTTAATGTTGCATCTCTGTATTATAAATATTATATATTAGTAATTAGATCCACATTTATATATGAACAGTATATATATTATTTATGCATAATATTTATGTGTACACATGTATATATGTGTGTACCTATATAAACACACATATTACATGTATTTGAAAGAAGGAGAGAATGAGAGAGAAAACAAGTGCTGTTGTTGGACCCCATGAAGACATAATGAAAATTCAAAGCAAAGTAGATTTAGATTTACCCTAGAGTGGAACATCCTCATGAAGAGCTGGGTGTCACAAAAGCCTTTGATTTCCTTCCACAGCTCTGCCACCCTAGGAGTCTCTGCTTTCTCCTTGAAATTTCTTTCAGTGTGAAAGAGGGAGAGGTGGAGGGAAGGAGGGAGAGAGGAGGGAAGGAATGAGAGAGAATGGGGAATAGAAAAAAAAAAAAAAGATACTCACCAAACAACAGGAGGGCCAAGAAAAATATTTAATCCAAACAATGAATATTGTCATTTCCTCCCACAGTCTGCATTCCCCGTCGTCGTCCATGGGCAGGCCTGGGGAGCCAAGAAAGCTGCCTGGCATGAGAGCGTGTGTGTGGCGGGGGCGCCTGGGGGCGAGCACGCGTGTCGGGGGCTGCGGTAGAACACTTCCATCAGCACCTCGGACCTGCTTCAACCTCCCATGAACTGCAGGCTGGAGGAGCCAGGGAACAGGGGGAGGTGTAGGCTCCAGGTCAGAGCAGGACCCCAACCATCTGCCTGGGCCTTCTTCCAGGGTGCCTGGGCTTTCCCGTCCCTGAGTCCACCTCTGACTCCTGCCGGCTTCCTCATCCTTTCACCTCCTTTGCCTTCCAGAGCTTTGTGAGCCCTTGAACAGAGCCTGTATGGCTTGAAGTCCCCATCTCTCTGGGGTGTGGTGCTGGCAGTGTCGCTGGCATAGTCTGGGGGAGGGGGAAGGGAATGAGGCTCCACCTACAGATGTGCCTGGGGCCAGGCAGAGGATCCCACCTGCATGGCCTGAAATTCTGCTCTCGATGTCATTCTTCTGAATCTTTCAGTTTGGGTCCACCAGAAGCTACTGTGAGTGAACCTCTACCTGGAACGCCATGCCAAGCTATGTTTTAAGAGGGATGTTTTAAAAGGGAGTAATTGATAGGAAGAGCAGATATCTGGGGAGGCTAGGAAATGAGATAGAGGGAAGGTATCTTATCTTGGAGGAAAGACTAGAGGAGTAGAAAGCAAAAAATACTCTGCCTTCTTAGTTTATAAAGTTGATTCTCCATGCATCTCATTCAGCAGATATTCATGAAGCATCTCCTCTGGTGCGTTAGGCATGGTGTTGACCCCAGGATCTTATTACTAATGGAAGGAAACAGCGGTGGAAAAGGGGGACAAACTGGAAGTGTCCCTGCCCCCATGGCCGTTGCAGAGTTCAGATCTGTGTTCAACATTTCTACCTCTGACCTTGAACCACAGTAGGCTGGCTCCAATTAGCTGGATCCCAGGCAGGAAATTCCCCCAAATGAAGAATTGTTCATTTTTTCCTCTCTTAAAGAAGAAAACCAGGAATACCCATCGTGGCACGGTGGTTAACGAATCCGACTAGGGACCATGAGGTTGAGGGTTCGATCCCTGCCCTTGCTCAGTGGGTTGGGGACCTGGCGTTGCCGTGAGCTGTGATGTAGGTTGCAGATGCGGCTCGGATCCTATGTTGCTATGGCTCTGGTGTAGGCCAGTGGCTACGGCTCCGATTGGACCCCTAGCCTGGGAATCTCCATATGCCAAGGGAGCGGCCCTGGAAAAGGCAAAAAGACAAAAAAAAAAAAGAAGAAGAAAACCAAATACCTCATAGTGAGACTGTCAGGAGAGCTTGCAGGCCACCTGCATAACCATGCCCCTCCTACTAGGAAATCAAGACGAACAAAATAGTGAGTCTTAGTGGGTCCACAGCCTCACTATGGAGACAGTAAGGAGGGCTGATGGTGTGTGGTCATCAGCTCCTGCTGGGAGGCCCAGCCCAAACTCTGCTATGTCACAAGTATCAATACTACTCCAGAGTCCAGCCACCAGGCCACCTGGGGGACTGCTGCCGCCTCATCTGACATCATCTTGAGAAGCACTGCTGCAGGGTTTGGGCAGGAGGGGAGTGGCACTGCTATGAAATCCAGCAGCAAAGGTCTGGAAATCACCAGCATCAGACCTGGACTAACTAACTTGCAGGATCAGCTGCTCCAGAGAAAAGGAAAAGCATAATAAGAGACAGGAGTGAGACCTGTGGAGGAGGAGAGAGATGGTTTTTGGGGGGCAGGTTAAGACATGGAGTTGATGGAGTTCCCGTTGTGGCTCAGTGGTTAACAAATCCAACTAGGAACCATGAGGTTGTGGGTTCGATCCCTGGCCTTGCTCAGTGGGTTAAGGATCCAGTGTTGCCGTGAGCTGTGGTGTAGGTCACAGACGCAGCTTGGATCCTGCGTTGCTGTGACTCTGGCGTAGGCCAGTGGCTACAGCTCCGATTCGACCCCTAGCCTGGGAACCTCCATATGCCACAGGAGTGGCCCTAGAAAAGGCAAAAAAAAAAAAGACATGGAGTTGGGCCAGGCAGTGACCTTGTGAGTAATTACGGAGGTTTGAGGAAGGAGTTGCGGGGGGCGGGGGGGGGGGTCAGGGAGAACAGGGTGCCATCACCGTCTCATGCAGATCTGATAAAACATGGGGGAGGTAAGGACCTACAGAGGTCTCACCACAGCTGGGTCCCCTCGGCAGCAGTGGATCGTGTGGTGACTGTAAGTTTCTTAACAGAGCGACAGACTGAAAATTTGCAGGAGGGTTTTGTCACTTTGTTAAACCCCTGAGAGAGTGTGACAAGGACTGTGGAGGGGAGGTGTTCTCTTTTCCTGTCTCTCTCATGAGAAGCGGAGTGCTAAGTCAGCAGAACCCAGAGTTTGCTGGCACAGACATGCCCTGAACATGCTGCCGCCCAGTCTTCACCATCGGGCCCTCGCTCCTCCCCGCACCCGGTGGGTGAGAGGTAAGAAGTACCAGGGCCATGCTGGGCCAAGAGGAGAGGCCACGTGGGGGAGCTGGCTGTGTGTGTTTGTAAGTGAGGTGGGCCGTCTGGGTCTTTCTTTGCAACTAAATAGAAGGAGCTGCTAGGAGGTTATGTTTGGCCGAAAAGCAAGTCACAGAGAGTCTTCTCACCTTCCTGTTTTCCTGCTGTGCCCGTCAGGGAAGAGGTGTCTGTGATGGTTTGAGGTTTTTCAGAGGCTAAGACACCCCAGTCACCACCACCAAGGTTTTGAGGAGGCCCTCGTTTCCAGAAGCCAGGCAGACCTTTCCCTCTCTGTTTGTCTAAGTCCCCGGACCCACTTTCCCATCACCTGACTCTCCTGCGTGACTCAGATGGGGGCATTTGTGGTGAAAGTGAAGGGAGCAGGAGGCTCTCAGGAATGAGAGGCCACAGCTTTGACTCTCAAGTGTGGGGAGCAGAATCTGGACATCTCTTTGACCAGAGTCCCTGTGGAGGAAACTCAGACACTAACCCACACGGGCAAAAGCAGTGGTATATCCTGTCACCTTTGTGAAACCTCAGTGAGTCCTGGCAGGGGGCCAGGTACTGTGCTAAGTCTTCTACCTCCATCCACTCATTTTTTTTCCTGACAGCGACCCTGTGAGGCAGGTGTGATTCCATTTGTGAACAAGGAGCCTACCTACAGCTTACAGGGCAGTAACTCGTTCAAGCTCTAGCAGTTGTAAGGAGCAGAGCTGGGGTTTAGCCATAGGTTTATCTCTTGCCAAACCCAAGCTCTGAATCACCCCACTGCACGGCCTTGAGTGACTTCCTGGGCAGGAGCTATTGAGCTCTAAGCACCTTGTGGCAGATAAAAATATTGCAGGTAAAAGAATTCACTTGACCTGATTTTGTTTTACTTTAAATCTCTGTTGCTCTCAGAAAAGATTCATTTTCACACTACTTGGTTATTCCTCCTCTAAGACTGTGCTTTGATTTTGGTTTCAAATAGATATAAGCTGATGATAATCAGGCTTCTCTTTCTGACCCTGTAAAGGTTCACACTTGCGTGCTCTCTCTCTTTTTTTTTTTTTTCCCGAGGATCTGGGGTCCATACACAAAAGCTGTGTGGCCTCACGTGAACCAGTAAAGCACAATAGACTGCAAGAGTAGACCTGAGTACTGATTTTCTCTAGGGGCCACCAAATGGGGATGTTTCTCTCTGCCCATCTAACAGGATGTGTATCTTCATCACCTTCCTCTCAATTATGTCTTTGCCTACTTACAGTTTGAAGCATAGACTCTTGGCCTTCAAGAAGGTACTCTTGTAGTTCCCTGGTTAAGGACTCAGCATTGTCACTGCTATGGCTCAAGTTTGATCTCTGGCCCAGGAACTTTTGAATGCCATGAGTGCAGGAAAAAAAAGGGGGGGGTGAAAGTAGATAGGTAGGTGCTCTTCACAGTTTCAATTCAATCGCTGGTAACCTAACAGGTGTTTAATATCTTAGTGACTAGTGACTTTGCCGAGGCCTGGATGGAATCATGGAGATTTCAGAGCTAGAAGGCAGGAGAAAATCTAAGTGAGCCAAGCTACCTGTAAAGCATCGCCCTATGACTATATCATTGCACATTGAGGCCTCGCAAATAGCTACTAAAATACCGACAGAGTCACTTGAAAGACCTCCCACTTTGCAAAGGCCGGAAACCTAGGCCCCTATTCCTGATTAGCTGTTCAAACCCAGCCACTTGGTCATAGATAGTATTTGCAAACATTTCTAGGAAAGCCAGGTTTTCACTCCCTTCTTTCTGGGCTGGTTTTCAGCTTTTTTGTTTTGGGGGCCCCTGGCAATTTCCATTCATCTCTTATTATCTAATTTATAGAGCTCAGATGATATGGATACATTTATTCAACCTTTTTAGATTGTTTATGGGGAGAACTTTAAAATGGTATATTCTACTGTCTTGTCTCACTCAGAGAAAAATATACACCAATACTCTACTCTGCACCTGGTAATAAGAGAGGAATCATGGGGGAAAAAAGAGGGGGGAGGAATCTGATCAGAACGTCTGTTAAGAAAATGTAGTTATAGCTGCTGGTGTCATATTTGTTCATTTGTTGAGAACACACAGTTCAGTTCAGGCACTGAATAGTAGCTGGGACTACAAAGATGAGGAGACTCTGAGCCCTTGACAGTGCGTTCTGAATATTCAGTCCTACGATGCGTCTATGGATAAAATATGCACTAGTACACAGGGGGACCTCTCTGGGTCTAGGAAGCCAGATGAGGAAGTTGCATCTAAGAAATTCTTCCCGCACACTCCCTCTCAGGGTATCTGTCGATTTTAATTTTACATTTTCCAAGAAGATTGTTGCAAACCCACATATGTGAGCTCATTGGCACCCTCCTACCCTACGGGGTGAGCCCGGGAGGAGTGGAGCAACTCCGTTTCCTCTTTTCCTCAGATAACTGCACTGAGCAGAAAAATGCCTGGCTTTAGCATTCTAGGGCCCAGAAATAAGTGTTTTGGGTTGCAGGCATCTGCTGACGGGATGGGAGCACAGTGCTGCTTCCTCCTGGCAAAATCAGCCCTCGGGAGTTGGGGCCGACCTGGCCCCCAAATCAGAAGGAGCTATAGTACCAGGTAGCTTATTTGGGTAAACTTTTAATCTGCCACTGAGAAAAACAGAAGTGAAGTTCTGGGGGGCCCTGGGGATTTGGGATTATATGTATGATCCTTTCCTGGTTTCTATATTGAATCGCTGGGTTCACTTCATTATTAATGTTCCTGCACCTGTGCCCTTTTTATAGAGGTGCCAAAGGAAATTAAGTTACCTTGCTTTCCCCCCAAATTAAAAGATAGTGAAATTATCAGATAGTGGTAGCATGGTACAGTAGAAAGAATATCAAATCAAGAATCAAGAAATCTGGGCTCTGTTCCCAGGATCGCCATTAACGAGACTTGCAAATAAGATAATTCACCTTTTCAAGGGGCCATTTCATCACTTGTAAAATGAAAGTTTTATACTAAATAGTCTTCAAGGATCCTTCCAGCCTTAGAATTGTATGTATCTATGGTGCTTTAAAGTAGCATTCTGGTCATCAAGAGTCCCTGGGGGGCCTCAAAGGCCTTCCCAGTTTTGCCCTGAGAGTCTAAGAGAGGCTTGCAGTGAAGCTCAGGCATTATGGACATTGTAGGCAGATCCAAGGGATAAAAGAATCAGGCTGGAGGTCACCATTCACTGGAGAGCCAGAGAGCTTCCATCTGCTGCAAGGACTTCACTGGGTGTGGCACCACAGCTGTCTTGGAAAAGGGCTTCTTTTGGCCTGATGCAGCCTAATCAATACGAAGAAATGGGTGTGGGTCTGATTTGTCATTCACATAACTAAAAAGATTTGATGGGAAATGATAGTAGGAGAAAGAAAATAGTGCTAGCATCATTCAAAAATGAGATTAGTGTCTTCTGGTATAAAACACTCCTCCAGGTGACAAATCAGGATTCTGTCCCATGCTTTGCCTCCTAGAGGGATATAATCACTTTCGACTGAGATCTCAGTCTTAGATTAGCAGAGCAGAAGGTCCGAAGGCTCAAACTAACCTTTCTAAAACCTCAGTGTGGTCGTGGGTTCTGTTGCAAGCTGTATAAGAAAAAATGTTCTTAATCGAATCCGCATAATAGAGGTTTCATCAGCCAATCAAAGTTTACAGAACTCTTCTTGACAGTAGGCTCTGTGATAAGCAGTCTGGGACCACCTGCCTCTCTGTTTGGCCCTCTTCCTCCACTTTGCAGAGTTTTCTCCGGCCCCTCTGCCCCTCTGAATCATCCAACGCTAAATTTTTTTCCACAGTGGTTGACTGTAGCAGAACCAGCCCTTGAAAGCTTATGCAGTGCCCAACCCACCCCAAATCTGAATCAGGTACTTCTCTCCTATCCTCATGTCTGTGCTGGCATGTATCATCAGAGGCTTTAACTGCTTACAGGGGCTTCTCTTGAGGACCAGAGCCATGTTTTATTTCTCTCTGTATCCCCACAACAGTACCTGGCACATACAGGTGTGGAATATAGATTGAGCGATTGAATGAATGACCACATCCAAAGGCAACAGACAGGGCTACCATCCCCATACCCAACTCCCCAGAACAACTTAAACAGAAAACATCACCAGATACTATAACACAAAGAAGGAGTTACCTTGGCTTCTGAGACGTGTTCAAAGTTGAATGGATAGGATAGACCAACAGCCTTTCCTCTTTGTATTTCATCACTTGTGCACAGCCGTTTATATGGCCCCCTCATCTGCCTGGAACACAGCCAGCTGGCAAGAAAAGGCTTCCTATAACATCTGAAATAAGTATCATCAAACTCATACATCATAAGAACACCCCAGCTTCTCTCTCAGATTTAAGTATTCATTTTAGAAATAACTCTACAAAGCTTGACCCATGAGGGTGTGTGTGTGTGTGTGTGTGTGTGTGTGCGCGCGCGCGCGCGCGCACGAGTGCTGAAGCAGGCTCATTTAGTAAAGGGGTAAATAGCCTAATGCAAAGAGCCTCCTTGCAAGCAAAAATGAAAAGTATTCATGTTAATGGCTTTGTAGTCTGTAAGTCAGGGAAAGGCAGGGAGACAGAAATTTTATAAAGGCTTTTTCTTTTGTCAAAATGGTTTAAGTGAAAATGAGAAAAGTGGCTCTTTAATCAGCTTTAGGAGTTCCGATCATGGCTCAGTGGTGAATGAACCTGACTAGTACTCATGAGGACATGGGTCCGATCCCTGGCCTTGCTCAGTGGGTTAAGGATCCAACGTTGCCATGAGCTGTGGTGTAGGTCACAGATGCGGCTTGGATCCCGTGTTGCTGTGGCTGTGGTGCAGGCCATCAGCTACAGCTCCAATTGGACCCATAGCCTGGGAACCTCTGTATACAGCAGAGTGTAGCCCTAAAAAGACAAAAAAATAAAATTAAAGAAATCAGCTTTAGGTATTTGAAAAAGTCACTTATGTAAGACATTGTATTTTCTGATGTTATAGGAAGATGAGGGGCGCGTATGGATGGGTAATGAAGACTTCACCCATGGACACATTGTGCAGAGAAACCAAGCCTTGACTTTCCCTTGGGGAGCTTTCCTGTCAGGAGGAGGGATGTCCCAAGTCTGGCACCTTTCAGTTATTGAAACTTGCTTCTCCCAGTCCACATCCAGTCTTCAGATACTTTATAAAAACTTTGGATCAATTAGTCATTTTTCTTTTCCTATTTTTTCCATTGTAACTTCGGACTCAAGCTGTCAAGCTTCCCAGGCACATGTTGCCATTGGAGACTCTGTTTGTTTAGGGTGGAGTAGTTGTTTTTGGCAGGTTAGGGGAGGAGCAAATTAATTCTAATAGGTATATAGTAAATTAAATGCTTGGGTCTTTCCAACCTTTTCTCTGTATTTCTGTTCCTTTTTGTAAGTTCTCATCTCTTCTCAGATGACCCTTTAAGAGCAGAAAAGAAGCAGCTTCTAGAAATCATATCCAGGCTATAGCGACCGAAGTCCAAGGCGACCGAAGTCCACTGGGACCTAGAAAGGGTCACCTAGACCATTTCTGCTCTTTTCAACATAGCTTCCCCTAATGCTCTTGAGATGAGAAGCCACCCTTGGGGAAGATGTTAGAAAGAAAGATTCCCCAGGATCTTTCTTTCATCCTTTCAAATATCTAAGTTGTTCTTATGAAAAGGAAAATTTGCTTTAGTGCTCCTTTAATCCCCCATACTGAAGAACATACTTGTATATGTAGGAAAAGTATTTTGGGTGCTCTTTGGATTTTTATAGACACTTACATGAAAAAGAAAAAAAAAAAAGGAAGCGATTAAGTTTTGCCAATGAGTCAGTAAGGGTTGGAGGAAGAGTAACAGATGCAGTGTTAGCTGAGGAAAATATACTCCAAACACTTGAAAAAGAAAACTCTGGGGGCGGGGGGTTATCTCAGTAAATGTATTCGGTCCTCCCGGGAGGACCCAAGACCGTCTATAGGTGTGAGGGATGCAGCTAGTTTTGTACTTTGATCCTATTGTTTGGCTGCGGTTGTAGATGCAATTCCTGATTATATAGTTACTCCAAGTTCTTCAGAGCCAGAGTAACTGGCTCCAGTGTTAGAGACAAATGCTCATCACAAAATATTTGTCTTTTATCCCAGTGAGGCCTGCGTTGAGAACAGAATTCATTTTCACTTCCTGCTCTCAACTGACATTGCTGTGCAGCTGTGCGACAGCTGTTGAGTTCCACCCCACAAGTAGCAGCTTCTCAGGGGTTGGCAAACTGGTATACATCTGGAATGATGTTCAAATGACCTCAGGACCCCATAGAATAAATCAAAACGTTGAAGTAAAAACTTGGATGAGCGCGTTCTGATGTAACGCAATTGCTGAAAATTATTTAATGGCCATTTTTTTTTTTTTTTTTTTTTTTTTAGTTTAGTGATCTATCTCATCAAAGCACAGTGAAATAGGGAACAGTCTTTCTTGTTGACATTTAAGGCGGGTGGGGGGAGAGAAAGTGATTTGCACATCTGAACTGGAAGGTAGCCTCAGGACTTAGGAGTCTGCTCTTTGTGGCCAAAGAGTTTGACCACGAGATGTTTCCTGAGGCTTTGCAATTGGGCATCCACTCAGGATGGGGGCAGCTGATGTGACTGAGTAGGTGGGCTGGCTGGGCTGGCATGCCTTCCGGGATGCTGTGGGACACTGTTTCCCTCTGAGAGTGGTTCTAGAGAAACAAGGCATTGGGCTGCTGAGCTATTTTTTAACCGCTTGTTGCTGTTCTTATCATACAGTCCCTTTTGGGGTGAAACACTCCATTAACTCTGGTTTGGCCTGGGCCCCTTTCCCATTTTGGTTCCTGTCAACTTGCAGCTGTAACAGGAGTAGATGGAAACCGTTTAGCTTTCTCTGCTCTAATGCTGTGTCTAGCTGCTGTGCGTGAAATAGCTATACATGGGGGACGATTTGTGCTCCTGCACTGGTGTCCCAAACCCTAGGGACACTCTGGACAGACATCATTTGAGGCTCTGTTGCAACCTATGACTAGCGGGTTTCTAAGTACAATTTCCAGGAGAAAGGGTAGAAATGATGGTCCTTAATCCGTGAGAAGCAGCAAAAAGTCAAGCCAAATGACTTCTAATCCCAAACTCTGCCTGACCCCAGCTGTGTGACCGGGGGCAATTTTTGTCATCTCTATTTATCTCTGTTTCCTCACTGATAAAATGGGACTTTTAAAGTCAGACCTAGAGTTCCCATTGTGGCTCAGCCCAGTAAAGAACCCAGCTGGTATCCATGAGGATGAGTGTTAGATCCCTGGCCTTGCTCAGTGGATTGAAGATCCGGCATTGCTGGGAGCTGTGGTGTAGGTTGCAGACTTGGCTTGGATCCCACGTTGCTGTGGCTGTGGTGTAGGCCAGCAGCTGCACCTCCAGATCAACCCCTAGCCTGAGAACTTCCATACGCCACGGGTGTGGCCCTAAAAAGACTAAAAATAAAAATAAAAAATAAAACAAGATAAAGTCAAACTGGCTTTTCCCAATGATCAGTACGTTAACATGTGTGAAAGTATTTTGTAACCCACATGATATAAAGACCTATTAGCATAAGAAAGTCAAATATTTGATCAAGGAATTGATTGAACCTCTCTGGACCCTACTGTAGGCCAAAAGCAGGTGCTCTGGGTGCACTTTGAAATTCCTTAGGTCCAATAGTCCCATCTTGAGACTTGTCAACTTCTTGAGAGTGTTAGGCCAATTGTAACCATGCCCCTGGGGTGCTCTCCCATAATATTGTCTCTTGCGCTCCATGGGTTATGTGGAGGGTGGAACAGAGTGAAGGTGCACTTAGACGCTGACTTCCCACCTCCTTGCAGCCTTTCCAAGCAGATGGTTGGTGTGATACCATCAACAACCGGGCCTACTGCCACTATGATGGGGGAGACTGCTGCTCTTCCACACTCTCCTCCAAGAAGGTAAGTGAGGGCACCTGGGAGTGGGAGGGCAGGGCATCAGCTCCAGGAAGCGAGGCGGCTACTTGGGTTAGCTCTCCTTGCTGGGGCAGCAACACTGGTTTTTCTTCAACGGTCAAGAGGAGGTCATTATAATAAACACACATTGAAGCTTCTCTGGTGACAGGATTGAGGTTAGTAATTTTAGGACAGGCTGTTAGAAAACATCCGTTCTCTCGTCAGTCCTGCAACTGCTTCGGAAAAGTCATGCTTCTGCTACTCACAGACTCACATCTGCTTATCATTGTCCAGGAAGTGTTTCAGTAGGCAAGAAATGATGCTTCCACCCCGTGGGGAGGCAGGATTACATGAAGTGATATCCAGTTATTATTAATCTTCATAGCTAAATAAATAATCCTAGCAAGTGTATTACCAGTGTATTGCACGTGTATGGTGAGCAGCCACCACAAGCTACCTAGAGCACTCCCTGGCCTGTATCCTGAATAGTGGTCCTTTTCCTTCTGCCTTTTATCCTGTTGCTCTGGGATCTCTTATATCAGAAGATACACTCAAGCTAAGCCTATAAAATTGAATAGACTGAAAGTTTGGAACAATATGGATGAAAATCCAAGGGGTCCAAAGATATTTGATGCTAGTTGGCCAATTTGGTGAATCAAAAATACGCAAGAGACGAGTTCCCTCCTTGAATGTATCTCCACAGTGAAGTCATACCTACGTGATTACCGCTACACAGACCTAACTACTCTGGCTCCTGATGGCCCTTACTTACTGATGGCTCACTCTGTGCCAGGCGTTCTTCTCACCACTGACATGAACCCACTTATTTAGTGCAGAGAGCTCAGGGGCTCATTGTATCATTGTTCAGTTTGGCTCTCTTTTGCTGCGAAAACCAGTAAATCCTAAACTATGAGAGAGAGATCAAGAGCTTGGATTGCAAGTCAGAAATCATGCCAACTAGTTCCTGGTCTTGTAGAAAGTAACTAGTCAAGGATCCCATTTCTACCCAGGAAGTCATAACTGCTTTGGAAGAAAGCAATCAATTCTCTCCCCATCACCATCTCACACTCAGCAAATCTAGGATTTGTCTTAATGGATTTCTGTGCCTGTGGCCAACATACACATGCATCTGGATTGAGAAAACATTTCATGCCCCCTACTGTTGACTCCTCAATCACACTTAATTCATATGTGAACATATGCTAGAAAATTCCCTCAAACATCACCACCATTGTCCAGCCTACTTGCCCAATGACCAAGCCCATCTCTTCAGTGTACTTAGACTCTTAAATGATATGCCAATGTATTTTTGTGTCATTTGCTCATCCAGACCCAAAGGGTAGACTCTTTGCCACTTTTACATCATGTCTCCTGAATGCCCAAATCTCTCTGAAGCTAAGTATGGACACTCAAAATGTATGTTTATCTGTTGGTAGTTGTGCAGGCAAGAAGAGAGCAACTTTTTCTGGACCCTCCCTGGCCTGGAGGAAGGCTAGTTACATAGCATGAAGGCAATCCAGCCATAAACAAGGGATAGAGAGATGCATTGTCTTACCAAGCCAAAGTATATCCTGGGTTCAAGAAGGGAAAACCCTCAAGTTTATGAAAATGACAGGGATGATCCTATGGCCCCCAGACACCAAAGAGTAGGAGACATAGAGCTGGGGTATAGAGCCTTGGTTTTCCAGATTCAGTGTAAGATGACCTGGACCTAAGTCACTTACCTCTCTTGACCTTCCCTGTAGGAAAAGATACTAACATTCATCTTTCCTACTCTGCATGGATTTTGTGAATATGCTAATAGCGACAAAAACATTAAAGCAGTAGTTTCAGACATGAGTGGGAATACTAGAAGTAGTAGTAACAGGTGTGAGAAGTGCCTGGAAATGTATGTTTCATACCCATCATCTTATTTAAACCACACTAACACCCTCTGGAGTCGCTGCGGTTGTTCTCCAAACTTTGTATATAAAGAAAGTGAAGCAAGGTTTACCTTGCCTAAGGAGACAAGGTAAATGAAAGAGCTGAGTGTTAATTTCAGTTCTGTGATACGAACACATAACCCCATGCTCCCTCTGGGACCAAGTGAGAAAAGCAAAAGCTGGTTGAAAGCATGACACTTGGTGCGACGATGGGTTATTTCAACGTCTCTTTGATTTCCCTAAGGTCATTCCATTTGCTGCTGACTGTGATCTGGATGAATGCACCTGCCGAGACCCCAAGGCTGAAGAAAATCAGTGACTGTGGGAATGAGCCCCTCCTTCCACTGCCCTGGAGGCAGTGAGAAAGAGAGAGCCCTCCACAAAAGGAAACAAAAGGTGAATGAAGAAGAAAGGTCATGAAGGGAGGGACGGATGAAGAACATGGAGAATCTTATAAGAAACTCAAGAGGATGTTTATAGGTGCCAACTATTGCATCAAGTAGTCCAAGTAAGGAAGAATCATAGGCAAAAAAAAGTTTCTTCAAAGAGGCAGTTGATTTAAAGTGGAAAGAAAAATACGATAGATATACAAGGACCCTCCTCCCATTTATATTCTCTCCAACCCCATCGTGAATTCTTGCCCTGCTTCCCACTCTGCACCCTGTCAACTATTCAGCCCTACCCAACTTGTAAACTAGTACCAAAATACTAGAAGAGAAGCTGCCAGGGACACTCTGTTAATACTGGTTTCACATGGATTGCCACCCTTCAGGGCTCTTCTAATCTAAACTGGCTCGCTCCCTTTCTTTGTGTAGTCTCCCTTAGGAATATCGAGGTTAGTGATTAATTCTTTATAAGTATTTAAACATAATTATATAAATATATTATATATATTATATTTTTTGCCGTCTACTAAGCTAAAAATTATTCATGGTTCCACACATGCTGCTGTGAAGTTCACATCCAAAATGAATGCTGAGGGTTTGAGGACCGAGAGACAAGTTATTCTACCATCGTTCTAGTCCTAGGGGCTGGCAGGTTGAGAGGGAACTGGAGAAGGAAGGAGAGCGATCAGATGCAGTTTTTGATGATAATATGTCAGCTAATCATCTTTTTATGAGCTGGGAGCTGGGCCCAGTTGGAGAAGATGGGGTCTCGGAATGATAATACTAAGAGGCACAGAAAAGTGGGTAGGGGGTATGCATTGGTGATGGGTCCAGGAAAACTAGACTAGGATCCATCCAAAAAGAATATATTCTATTCACTTCTCCGAATTCCTAGCTGCACTTGGTGAGACCCAGGATTTTCTACACTTCCATGTGTGCCTGTTCCAAGTGTGGCTCTCAGCCAGCCACTCAGTTAACAAGTTTGTATGAGGGCTCTTTCTCTGATCACCAGGATTACAGGAAGTCACGCATTCCTCATTCTTGGCCTGTGGTCTCACTCATTCTAAGTCCCCAAGCCTGGCCATCATTCACAGCCACATGACCTATTGTTGATTTTCTGGGGAAAAAAAAAAGACTGTCATGGAAATGACATCGGGAAAAGGTGGGAGGAGATGGAAGAACAGGCAGGGATGGAGGAGCCAAGGGAGGCAGTAGACAGGGGAGAAGTCAGGGTTAATCAGAGCGCAGGGCCAGGGAGGATGAAATGAGTCAAGGAAACTCAACCTTGTTCCAAGTCTCCCAAGCAGACCAAATGGGATCCTTTGCACAAGGCAGAATGGGAGTTAAATTCTCTTCAAGTGCGATGTGTCAAATCTGTGTCCCAGAGAGTTCCTTTGGAGCAAGCTGTAAAATACATGGAGCAAGGGTGACACTCTGTGGGGAGAGAGAAGCATTTCAACGATTTGGGGTCCATTTTGTCCTCGTTACCCTTTCTTGCTCAATCGTTGGACTGTACGTGAAATGACCAGGGTAACCTGCCTCTCTGTTTACATCCAGGCTGATGCTCCCTGCATGTGGTCTCTTGCAGTTGTTTTTTGGTAATGATTTATGGATGAGGCCTTGGAGAGGGAGGGTAAGGAGCTAGTTTCTTGTTCAACACCCCAGTTTATCATCTCAGGAAGGGCTGGGAGGTTTGCCTCCCTCCAAGCCTCTTCTCCAGTGGAAGGGAAGAAAGGACAGGCACAAGTTCAAGGGCAGCCTTGGGCTCTCTGGATCTCCTTCCTGCACTTTGGCTCTGACTGCAGTATTCTACTCTTCCCATCCACCCTGAAGCAAGGGCTGTGCAAATAGAAAGGGGAAATACCAATCCCCCACCCCCACTATCTTGAACCGGATTTTATGTAGGAAAGAACAACATTCTGGAATGAAGTTAAAAGGAGAAGGCAACATACACATATTTACCTGCGGGGATGTGAAGTGAGAGCAGCAGAGTCACTGGGGAAAGGAAAGAGCAGCGTCTGCCCATCGAAAATATACCTGTCCTCTGTATTTACAGCCCTAACAGCAAGTATTGCCTGGATGCCTGCTGGTGCTTATCTGGGTTGGCATTCAGTGCCCCCCAAGAAGAGAATATTTGGGGGATTCTGATAGGTCACAACATGGAAGGGACAATAGAAAAGTTTAGATGCTCCATCTTAAAACAGTTGTGAAATCATTATCCAAAGTTCTTGAAGCCGGCAAACTGTGCAGGGAACCCTGTCCTGTCTGAGACTGAGGCAGCAGAGCTGTTACCCTGGGCCCTGCAGGGCTCAGGGAGGCTCCAGCACGGCCCCTCCCCCAGGAACTCAGAGACTGCGCTTCACAGTGCAAGACTGGCCTGTCCCCCTATAGGAATCACAGGACATTTCTCTTTTGTACTCCATTTAAAAATATTTTATTATCTGTGGGCAACATCTGCACTCCATCACTGCCCTGGGAATGTGAGCGGTGGTGTGTGGAAAGCCCTTCAGGCAGAAGGCTGCCTAGCCCGAGTCGGCTCTGGCCATTCAGAGACAGCAGGTTCCCCCAACCTTTGTTCCTGGAGCCTGTGCTTTGCGCTCCTCAGGTCCCTGATAAAGCTGAAGGTCTGAGATGCCATGGTCACAGATCCCCAGTGGATATCAGCTCCACTGGCTCCATGGGTCTGTGTTCTGCGGCTCTTCCCACCCACAAGGCCACAGAGGCTCTACCATCAGTTCTTTGTTCCAAAATCACTTCTCTGCTTCCTCTTTTTCCTAGTAAGTAGGAGCGCTGGTGTCCACGTTGCCTGGGGCTGCAGGACTCTGGTGATTAGCATAACAGCTCCGACCAGAGAGACTAGATTGGAGGGAGGAGAAGGATCAGCTGGCAAACTTGCACCTGAAGTGAAGAGCTGCTCTTGATTCTCTCCTTTCCTTCCCTCCATTACAAGGCATTGGATTTGGCACTTCCTCTCCTCTGAGATCCCTATTGAGTGTGACCGTTTGCACCCCAAAGGGATGGTTTGATTAGGAACGTAGTGAAAAGAGCGGATCTACTGTATTGTAACGTAAAACAGCTACAGCCAGTTATTTTGTAAGATTATAAGATGTTCATTAAAAAATCAGCACACAGAATGGGAAGTGTCTTCAGTGTCTTATTCTTCGTTTAAATCATTCCATCACTTCCAAGTTGCTTTTCATTTGCTCGTGCCCGGTCCAGACATCCATCATTGATTAATTGATTGATGAGTCCTTTCAGTCACTTAAAAACTTTTAAGTAAATGGTGCACATAAAGAAGATAAACATGAAGGTTCCTGGGAAGAGATGACATATTCAAAAGCAGAATGATGTCAAGTGTCTCATGAGTTGTAGAAGTAAAATGCAAGAGGAGTTCCCTGGTGGCTTAATGGTAAAGGATCTGGTGTTGTCACTGCTATGGCTTGGGTCAGTGTTGTGGCACATGTTTGATTTCCCCATGCCTCGGGATATGGCAAAAAAAAAAAAAAAAAAAAAAAAAAAAAAGAAGAAGAAAAAGAAAATAAAATGCAAGAATCACAGTTCAGAGGAAATAGACATTACTCCTGGATGCCAAAGGGAGGCATTATTTGAAAGATGGTCTGTGACGGTTGCTTATGAGCTTAATAAGCAGAAACGGGAAAGAGGGAGAGAAGCATCCCTGCAAAGTGGAGAATGGGATTGACATTATGGAGGTAGGACTAGGAAAAGGGCCAGGTGAGAGTGAATCTCCCTGGAGCACCCAACTTGGCTGGAAAGTAGAAGGCAGCTGACACATGCCCTACGTTTGGCATAGACAGTCTTATTTAATCCTCAAAAACAGATCTACAGCTTCCATAGTCTTGTTTCACAGATGTGGACACCAAGTGTAAAGAAAGTCCTCTAAGGTCATGGGCCTGAAACTAGGTTCAAGCCTGGTCCCATCAGACACCAAGATATAAAAAGGAAAAGAAAAATGATGGTTCATAGGATGGGAACAGGGAAAGGGTGGAGGTAGAGAGAGATGTCAAAGACAATGCCTCTGCACTATTTTTACACCCACAAAGCTTATCATCACCGACAGAAAAGGGAAGCCAAGAGGAGTAAATTGTTGAAGAAAAAGCATCACTTTGCTTTATGATAAGATCAATTTAAAAGCCAGCTAGATAACTAGTTGGAAGTTTCATATAAAGCAGTGTTCAGCACACTGGAGGAGGCTTCTGCAACTGGTCTCCGGCCTGGCCAGGTACCACCTGCTGGTCTAGGTGGTCATCTCAGTACATCTGTGAGCCGTTTGGGAAGGCCTGTGGAATTAATAGAAATGTGAGCTCTGGGAGTTCCCATCGTGGCTCAGCAGAAATGAATATGACTAGTATCCATGAAGATGCAGGATCAATCCCTGGCCTTGCTCAGTGGGTTAAGGATCTGGCATTGCCATGAGCTGTGGTGTAGTTTGCAGACATGGCTTGGATCTGGCGTTGCTGTGGCTGTGGTGTAGGCCAGTGGCTACAGCTGTGATTTGCCCCCTAGCCTGGGAGGCTCCATATGTCACAGGTGGGGCCCTAAAAAGACAAAAAAATGTGAGCTTGGAATTTGAGAGATAGATATGTGACTAGAAGTAAACATTAGAGAATAAAAATGTTACATGACATTTTCTTTATGATTTGTAAAGTACCTTCATGTGCTTCATTGCAACTCATGGGTTAAGCAGAAGGACTTTTTTTGTTGTTGTTCTTCTTCCATTTTACAAATGAAGAAACTGTGTCTTGGAGAGGCCATGGAAAAATTTAAGTTCGTATAACTAAGTGCAGGTTGGGATGGGAATCCAAGGTTTCTGTCCCCAAACATGACGTGGTTTGTGCTACATGCAGCTCAGTGTACTAGACCCAGAGTGAACCCAGACCCAGTTGAAATGGGAAAGTTAAATGTCTTTCTCTTTGTTTATGTTTCAAGGTGCTCATTGGTTTCCCAGTGGCTTTCTTAGTAGCTGGTGAGTGGAAAACTGAGAGCAAATCTTCTGGAGCATCCTTCCAGGGCCCTCTGCTCATGCCAGGCCCTGAGCATAAGCAGATGCCCCTGCACATGCCAGGGAGCCGGCTGGACTCAGACATCTGGCGAGGCTGCCTGCTCCCTAATAGCTTCCCCAGGGAGAGTCCTGGAGAGAGACTTTGGAGCTCTGGTTTCCATTGACTGACAAACTTAAATGACAGGATGAGTCACCCGTCAGCTGGGAGACTCACTGCTCTTAGATTCAGGCCAACCGGATGACGAGGGGCTCAGGATGGGGATGAGGGTGATAGGTTTTGCACTTATACATAATGCCAGGGTATCTCTGGAACTGGCTTTGGGTCATCTCTTTTTAAGACCACTGGTTCTGGGCCCCTAACATTTATTTCACTTTTCCCAATGGTTGGGCTCCTAATACATGTCTACACCCATAAAACCGTCTATATTTGCCCTGGGTATTTAGGTCTGGAACAAAGTAAGATTCATTAGAGAATAATGGTTATTTTCAAGAGTGTGATTTCCTGATGAGCCCTCTTTTCATTAGTTTTTTTTTTCCTCCTTTATTGTGCCACTAGATTCTCAGGTTACACTGCCACCTATTGGTAAGGACTGGTGTGCCAATGGCCAAGGCCATTCTTGGAATGGAATCTACACGTCAAATCTGCTTAACCTTCCAAATCAGTAAAATAAAACCATCCCTAAGCCTTGAAAAGATAATCCAGAGCAACTACAATTTGCTAAATGTTCTTCAAATCAAATTTTCTTCTTGGGATAATTTAATATAGACAAGCTTCCTTTTCCCTGTCTTTGTCCACATAAAAGTCACTTATTCAAATGCAAAAAGTAAATAAATACAGGGAGAGCGTTGACTTTTTAATGACCACCCTTCGCATTGTGTCAGTATGCCTTTCCTCTCCAGGAGGTAGCAGCCATTTGAAGACCTCTGCTTTAAAAAAAAAAAAAAAAAAAAAGTTTGGATGCAGAGAAGTCACGTATTTAAATCTTCCAAAAGGCTATGGAGCTTCAGGAATGTTCCCACACCACGCCTCCGCCTCCATGTGAGCAGTCCAGAGTGCTTTCTGAAGAGGAAAGCCGAGTTGTGTTAGGACCTGTGTGATTTCCAAGGTTTGTTGGGAGTGACCCAATACCCTTTAGAATGACCTGTAAGAGAGTTCCTACAGCTTCCTAAGATGGCCTGGGAAATAATGCTTATTAACTCAACCTTGCTCTTGGCTTCTCTACTTTGCTAGGTGGCCTGCTGCAGGGACCTTAACTCTGAGAAATCAGACAGTGACTGAGGAACAGTAAAACAACACAAATGAGACATGAGACGTATTCAGAGAGGTACCAGGAGGTGGCACAGCTAGTAAGTGGCGAGCCGGGATTTGGGGCCTGGGTGTCTGGCTCTCGGGTCTTGCACTGATGCTCCATGCTCTAATCAAACACTCCCTCTCCCTCTCCAGGGAAACCACACCCAGAAAGCACAGTACTTTGTTGTGTAGGTTCTCAGGCTTGAACTAGCCTCCAAAGACTGAGGTAGGAGTTCCCGTTGTGGCTCAGCAGGTTAAGAACCCGACATAGTCTCCATGAGCATGTGAGCTCAATCCCTAGCCTTGCTTAGTGGGTGAAGGATCTGGCATTGCCATAAGCTATGTCATAGGTCACAGATACAGCTCAGATCTGGTGTTGCTGTGGCCATGGTGTAGGCCTCAGCTACAGCTCCTATTCGACCCCTGGCCTGGGAACTTCCGTACGCCTCAGGTGGGGGCCTTAAAAAGAAAAAATGAAAAAAAAAAAAAAACCCAAAAACTGATCTATTCACATAACGTGTCCTTCCCCGGGCTGTCCTATCTACTTGTCTAGCATTAAGGGCCTCACTATTTCCCAGGACTGCACATTTTATATTTGAACTGTTCTGACTTCAGTGAAGACAAAAAAATATATCCACACAGCTGGTCTTATTCAATAAATATTAGTTGAGCACCTACTCCGTGCTAGGCACTAGGGATGCAGCAGCAAATACAAAGTTTACCTCCTCCTGGAGCTTGAACAGAAGTTGGTGGAAAAAGATAGTGTACTTCGGTATATAGATATATGTCTGGTGAAGAGTGCTACAAAGAAAACTAAAGTGCAGTTAGTGGGGTGAAGAGTGGCTGGGGTGGGGAGGTGCACATTTATGTAGAGAAGATCTGTGCATGCTTCTTGATGAGCAGGAAGGGAGAGAGAGTGAGCCCCTGGTGAGTAAAGAGTGAGCCAGCCGGGGAGCAGCAGGGGTGAAGTGGGAGAGAACTTGGTGTGTCTGCGGAAGAGCAGAGAGTCCAGCATGGCTGGAGCAGAGCAAGGGAGGTAGGTGAAGGCAGAGAAGGATGGGGGCTCAGGAGGGGTTCTGGAGGGTCTCCTTAGCTGTGGTAATGGCTTTGGCTTTCACTGGAAGCAAAGGAAAGTAGTTTCCTACAGCAGCTTCTCTGAATCTGCACATGCTCCATCACCATCTCCTCTGTAACTTCACGTCCATCCTCATCCTTTCCGTTTGCCCTCCTCTCATCCTGGCTTGGGCTGTGGTAAGGTTACCCAACCTCTTCTCCCAGTGCAATCCACTGGCACTTGGCTTCCATCACCTCTCCTAAAGCGCAGCTCTCGTCCAGGAACCCGGGACTCAGGGAGAGAGTTCATGGTGTCTGCCTCTCCTAAAGGGGCAAACCAGTCTCAGGGCAGCCAAGCTGTTACACTGACCTCTTGCTGCTTCTGAACTAGCATATTCCCACCCCCATCAAAGAGGATGTGACCCCACTCCTGATGCTTTTGCTTGTGCTAATCCCTAATCCCTAACCCGGATGCCTTCCTTGTCTCCATACGCCCCAGAGCTGCTCATTTGCCCAGTCTCATATTCTCTAGTTTCATGAAGCTGCACCCCCCACCCCCATCTGATGAGATCACTGTGTCCAGGAGCCCTTATTGTGTCCTCTCCTGGGGTGATCCATCTGGTTGACTAATGTTTTGTTAGCTGTGTTCTTGTCTTTCCCTCCTATTCAACTATATTCTCTTCGAAGCCAGGTGAACTCAGAGCTCCTCTAGGGCATTTGATGCCTTTTCGGAGTAGAAAAAAGCATCCTTTCATCTTAGTGAAAGCAAACCATTGCCAGAGACCATGGCTTGGGAAGTGTAGCACAGGCGGGATTTTTGGTCACTTTCACTCCTAGGACCAGGCAGCCTCAGGCAAGATACAACTTCACAGCTCTACACGGTGGCCCTAAAAACACTATCTTACAGGGTTTTGGATTTCTGGAACTGCTTTGCACAGCGCCCTACACGAATAAAACTTTGACACTTGTGGAATCGAATCTCCGTCCTGATTTTTGTGGATATGAGAACCAAAAGAAAAGAGAATGTTGTGTTCGGGGTTTGAAATGGGTGGATGAGCCTGTGGACACTGGAGCTTTATGCTCTGAGCAGTTCTTTAGTAATAGTCCGAGTAACAATGATGACACAAAGCCAGCGCTGAAGACTGGTTTGTGAGTGCATAGTATCAAAAGGACTTGTTTTGAAGTTGACCATTGAAGTCAGGGTTTGTCAGTCTGTTGAGTATGTTGAGATTTGCTTTAGCCCAGCTAAGATGTACACATTTTGGTTTTAGGCAAGAGGTCCCCATGGATTAGGAAGAAGTAGCAACTCTTTATTGGGCAAGATAGATAATCTGAGGGACAACCTCACCTGAGATGAGGTTGAGTGAGCTTCAGCAAGTTATTTAATGGCTTAAGACTCTACTTGCCCATCTGTAAAGTGGAAGGATAACTTATAACTTAAAGAATTTTGGTTTAGATTTATTACAGTCAACATGAAGTGCCTCCCTTTGAGCTGGCACTTTTTAAATGGTGGTTGTAAGTATTATCATCCAAGTTAAATAGAAGTGTCCCTAGTACAGAAGGAATCAAGTAGAAATGGAGTAATGGGGATGGTGATTGGCTGGTTTTTGAGTTTCCATGCACTTTTTGGCCTAGGCTGTGCACTAATGTAATGGGCTGGTTGGCATCCTCTGTGTCTCTCTGTGTCTCTCCTTTTCTCTCTTTATTTCTCTCCCTTTCTCTGTCACACACACACACACCCCCATATATACACCCTCACATGCAACTACGTGTTCTATGAACCTTTGGCTATGTTTTAAATATCATTTAAAGCCATGTCTTGCCAGTTTGAGGAGCCAGATTAGTTAGAATGTGACTCTGATTCCAAGTATTAAGGGAAGGGAAAAAAATTTATTTAAACTATGACAGCAAGGCAATATAATTTATTCGCAGCTGTAGAGGGTCATGACAGAGCGTGTTCTGGGGCTCTGGCTGGACAGCAAACTCACGAATCAGCAAACTGTATCTGCTCATAATAATGAAGTTTTAGATGATGGTTAAAAGGCCCCAGGCAATGGCCATGGTTTGGGGAGGGTAACAAGCTTTCCTCTAGATGTAAATGAAGTTCCTGGAGATACCACGGCATTAAGACTTGACTGTCTGAGTAAACTTTGGTAGGAATTGTAGGCATTTGTGTATTCATCTTGCTCATTCAGAAAGTACAGACTTCAGAATCAAGACCTAGTGTGGACTCCCAGCTCAAGGAGATGTTGGGCAGATGACTAAATATTTTAGGGCCCATTTGTAAAATGGGGGGTGAGTTTATATTTGGAGGGTTGTTATGAGCACTCGGTAGGGTAACCTTAGTGACCCCTGAAAGCATTTGGCCTGCAAAGTGCTCCAGGTGAGTTTCTTTCCATAGCTGAGCTGGAGCTCAATAAATACTTATTAATGAATGAATTTCCTTGTTTCTTTTTCAATGAAGTGTCCCATATCTTCCTAGTAGCATTTCAGATATACTTAAAATCTCACCACTTGTTTCCAGTTTCTACTCATGCTATAGCTTAGACAAGAATTTCCTCTAAGCTATTTAAAGCTTCAGGGAAGAAGGAAAAGGAGAGAAAAATGTTGAGTGTGAAAAAGGGTTGAGTCTGGCAAGACCTGGAGGTGAAGGCAAGGTCAGACTGGCAATATCTTCTCCAGACTCTAGGGGGAGCGCCAGGCCTCCTTCCTGGTAGATAACTTGGCCAGCAGTTGACCTCACTCCCTCATTCTTATCAGGTTTTCTAAGAATCTCCTGGCTAGTGAAAGCCACATGTAACCAATGGGCTTCTGACACAAGACCCTGTCTTGACCTCACGCTTTGGTGTGCTCTCTAAATCCAGCTCTTCAAGTCATGCCAGCCCCACCCCGTCACTGCTGTTGTGGTCCTTTGTCTCCTGGCACCAGCATCTTTCCCGACTTGCCTCTTCAAACCACTGCCACCCACTTTCCTGTCACTAACACACACCACAGATCTGTCTTCTATTTCATCAGACTGTGAGGGTTTCAAGATCCCAGGTCTACCCCACAGGGAGAAAAACACCTTGGAGAAGGGCAGTTGACAAAGCAAAAGGCAGAAGTGAAATCAGCAGGGGAGAACTTTCAGAGTGCCTACTCATACCCTGAAGAATGTCAGGCTCAGAGTTTTTGGGGAAAAAAATAACTTGTAGATCAAGTCTCTTTTGGCTCTTTGCGGAGTTTTCCAAATTTCTTCTGGGAGGCCCTCATTCTGTGGCCGGGGATAGGAAAACCCATACCTGGGAAGCCAGCTTGTCTTTTCCAGGCCTGTCTTCATCCTGAGTAGTCCTGAGGGGTAGGGCAGTCCTTGCTAGTGGCCTGGCCCCAGGCTCTGTGGGGAGAATGAAGCTACACTCAGACATTCCAGAGGCTGCTCAAACCCAGTGGCACTTCGTTAAGTCCTGGGCCACACCCTCTCCTCTGAGTGTTTGCTGGTATTGCTGTGGCAACCAAATGCCCTTTCTTTCTGTTCCCCTCTCCTTGCTCCGGGCCAGTCAGCTCCATCACCAGCACCTCTATTTGGGTCTTTCTGGATTCCTTCCCAGTCGCCAACGGACACAGAGGCTGCAGGGTGAGGACCAAAACATCTTCCCCTGCCCGATACCCCAGAGTAAGGCTGTTTGGAAGGTCCAGAGATCTGAAGTGCATTTGACGCGCCTTCCTGGTCAGGGCTTGTCACCATGGTGTAGACACAACAGATCCATGGCAGTGGTAGAAGGCTTCTATCCTGTAACTGCATAGACATCTGTATAGCTGGAATGGTCTGCCAGAAAATGCGATTGGGCTGGAGGGCGGTAATGACTCTTATGCCAGTGCAGATCACATGGTCAGAGAGGCAGGACATGGGAGGAATTCCATTTCCATGTATGCCAATAAACTCATGTCACAAGAATCCTTGAAAGTACATAGGTCCAGCTCCAGAGTCACGCCTTCTCCATGGCAGGGACTGGACACTGGGCTGATGTCCAGGATGGAGCAGCAAGACATGCACATGTAAAGAGTGCTGTGTCTTGTTTGTCAGTTTTGCTTCCTCCAAGGGAATCCCTTCCCCCTCATCAGCAAAACAAAACAAAGCAAAACAATGACAAAGTAAACATGTTCAGTCAAATTTTGTGGTAGTTCAGCTCAGTCACCATGTTGATATAATATAGGTCCCACATCCCAAGGTGAAGGGAGGGGCGTGTTAGTGGGACTCTGGCAGCATTGTACAATAAAAAGGGTGCCCTCTGGCTCCCATGCTACCTGCTTTATGGCCTCAGGAAAGTTACTTAAGATTTCAGAGTTTCTTCATCTGTAAAATGTAGATATTAACTGTACCTGTCCACAGGCTTGTTGGGAGAATTAAACTGGAGAAGCCTGTAAAAGTGATTGGATGATGCCTGGCACATAATCAGCAATCAATAAGGGTTACTTGCTAATAAAAACAGCAGCTTCTTCAGCAACAAATCTCATATAAAACAGTAAAACTTCTTTGCTGTACAGCAGAAATTGACAGAATAGTGTAAATCAACTAAAATGGAAAAAAGAAAAATTGTATGAACTTTAAAAAAAGGTAAAACTTCTTAGAGAAAGTTCAAAGATAGCATGTTGTAGTGCTTACGGAAGTTGAAATATGTTGTGCACATGAAACAATATCATAAACCAATGTTATCGTAAAAAAACCCATAGAAAAAAAATGCATAATATTAACTTGAAACATGTTTTCTTGCTACCCTACCAGGCTGCCAAGAGAAAGCAACTGAGAAAAGAGTATTGGTGGCACAGATGGTTCCACCATCCTCTCTTTGCAAAGAGGGCCAGGGAACACCAATACTGCTGAGTATTTACTAGGTGTGCTTCAGGCTCAGTGCTAAGTGCCTCCTAAAGCATTATCTTATTTAATCTTCAGGCTGCTCATGCCAGTTATTAAGCTGCTGTTTCTCAGCTCAAACCCACCCCCTTGTGCGCTGGCTGCTGTTGGAACACGGCCTACTTCCGTTCCTTGTTGCTAATCAGTTGCACGTTAGGTTTGAGCAACAGGGGCCACTAGAGGGAGACTGGAAGAGAGAAGGAAGACTGGTTCCTTCCGGTTTGCTTGCTGTTCACTTCAGCATCGTCCTGCCCATGGCTCTTCACCAGGGCAACCGCAGCCTCTGTTCTTCGTGTTCTTTACTATGGTCCCACAAAGAAGTCCCAGCAGCAGGCGCATGGCCCCTCTTTGAGGAAACTTGCTTTCAGTCTCCTCCCTTTGTTCCCCTCGTTCAAGAGGAGTGGCTGCTTCCTGCAGTTATTCATGCCCTTACCTCATCTCAGTATTTCGAATCTTTTTGCTTTTTCCATCCTTTACTATCTTTTAACCAATTCCCTATGTTAAATTCTCTCTGTTGAAATCTTGACTAGATCTTAACTGACACATTGCTCAAGTGGCAGAAACAGATGCAGACTTGGAAATCCTTTGTTTTATGCCACCTAGGATACCCAATTAATACCATGAAGATTATCTTAAAAGACAGATGTAGAAGTAAAAAAGGACAGTGCAGAAAACATAAATAGGAGTTCCTGCCGTGGCTCAGCAGAAACAAATCTGACTAGTATCCATGAGGATGCAGGTTTGGTCCCTGGCCTCGATCAGTGGGTTAAGGATCCAGTGTTGCCCTGAGCTGTGGTGTAGGTTGCAGATGTGGCTTGGATCCCACTTTGCTGTGGCTGTGGCATAGGCTGGCAACTACAGCTCCAATTTGACCTCTAGCCTTGGAACCTCCATATGCCTAGGGTACCAGCCCTAAAAAGACCAAAAAAAGAAAAAGAAAACATAAATAAAATGCTGTGAAAGTGATCATGGAGTAATGAGGTCAGGGATTTCAGAAATGCTTTTTCAGTTCTGTTTCCATTATCATTGTACAATGAGCCTATATTCACTTTTCTATATGTCGTAAGTGATATGACATTATGATGCAAACATAACGGATTTTCCTGGATAGTCCTGATTTTGGGTATTCTGTGCCTATCCTTTTTCTGTAAATTAGGAAAGATAAATACCTGGCACACATCTTGCTATTCACCATTTCCGTACTTGTATTAGGCATTCATCATGCATCTTACTACTTTTTCTGGCCAGATACAGATCCATCCCTAGAATCCTTTTCGAGTCACAGACAGCCACTACACTTGTTAAAATTTAGCACTCAGGTGAAAATCTATTTTCCATCCTTACAATTGATCTTTGATTTTTACTTTTGGCATCAAAATTCATCTTCTAGACCCTAAAGAGTTACAGATTTTTATGCCAGATGAGATGTAATAATTTTTTGTTCGAAGTGCATATTAGTGAGGACCCTGTTAGGAAATCAGAATATAGTTTAGATAATTCAATAGAGAAAATTCAAAATGGGAAGGCTTTGGAATAACAGAAAGGATATGTAAAAAATCCTGAGCCAACCTAAAGACTAGAGACAGCAGGAAGCTCCTGCTTTGAAGGGGTAAGATCATGTTACTGAAATTCAGGAGTTGGAGCCACCTAACGGGAGCTGAAAGCAAGGCAGGCATTCTTTGGAGGAGTTCTGAGGTCAGAGAAGCAGCTGGAATCACAAAGAAGATGCTAAAGACACCACCCAACCAGAGACAGGAAGACATGAACTGGATTCCTCCCTGCCCTTCAGTCTTCCACAAGTGCCTGTCATTGCCCCACCAGGCCAGAAGCCTGCTGGCAAGGGTGTCTGGGAAATGTAGTTTGCAAGGGCCAGCTCTTGGTGACACAGGGAAAAGCAGCAAAAGTTTGGGGAATAGATCTGAAGACAAAAAGGCAGTTGGATCTTGAGGTATATTTGTTACCGAGTGATACGCAACAGTCACTAGGACAAAATGACAGCTAAGGTATGTCCAACCCAGTCTTATCTACAGGCTTTTTTTTTTAGATCCTGGGACATCACAAGGACAAAGCAGGAGACAGTTCCATCTCTAAGTCAGTAGGGCACAGAACACGGTCTGACTCATTGGACAGCAGAGCCTCAGGGTCACTTGACATTTGAATCCTCAACAAAGGAAGCTTCTCCTAATTATCTGTTGAAGAATATGGCTGAAGGTATAGGATGGGATAGGTAGTAAGAATTAATTTGTAGCCCCATGTGAATGGACATATGCATAAACTCTAAGAAAAGGAAGTTTTGGTGAAGAAACAAAATATCAAAATGTGTTTATTCCTGCAGAAATCAATTCAATTATTGAGAGAAATTGTCAGCTAGTCTTCTCTTCCGTGTGACATGGATGGAGGTCACTGGGTGGGAGGCAGCTGGCAGAGGGACTAGCCCCAAGGGTCCAAGACAGCTTCATTCATATGTCTGGTGCCTTAGCAGGAAAGGCTGGAAGGCTGGGCTCTGCTGGAACAGCAGCCTGGAGTGTTTACACGTGACCTCTCCAGCCTGGTGGCCCCAGTATGGTGGCCTCAGATTGCTGCTCTGAGAGTAAGAGTTCCAGAGAAAAAGGCAGACGCTCCAAGGTCTTTTATGACTCGGACTTGGAAGTTGTGGAGTTTCCCTTCCATCATCAATCTATTGGTTGAAACAGTCATAACCTGCCCAGATTCAAGCGGAGAGGCAGTAGAAGGCACTTCTAGATGGAAGGGGAGTTGAAGAATTTATGGCCATCGTTTAAATAGCCAGTCTTCATCTTTTTTTCTTCTTTTTTCTTTTTATGGCTGCACCTGTGGCATAAGGAAGTTCGTGGGCTAGGGGGTGAATCAGAGTTGCAGCTTCTGGCCTACACCACAGCCATAGCAATGAAAGATCCAAGCTGTGTCTGCATCCTACACTGTAGCTTGCAGCAATGCCAGATCCTTAACCCACTGAGTGAGGCCAGGGATCGAGCCAGCATTCTCATGGAGACTACATTGTGCCCTTAACCTGCTAAGCCACTATGGGAACTCCATTCATCTTCTTTTAATAGTTCCTGCTTGAGCAACTCTCACGGTTACTTTTGAAGAGGGCTGACTAGTGCCCAGGCAATTACTATCTGGGGATCACATGTGTTGGTGGCAGCACAGGTAACATCTATTTAAAGTTATATTAGGAGTTACTATTGTGGTGCAGGGGAAACGAATCTGACTAGGAACCATGAGGTTGTGGGTTCGATCCCTGGCCCCACTCAGTGGGTTAAGGATCTGGTGTTGCCATGAGCTGTGGTGTAGGTTGTAGAGGTGGCTCAGATCTGGCGTGGCTGTGGTGTAGGCTGGCACAAGCAGCTTCGATTAGACCCCTAGCCTGGGACCCTCCATATGCCGTGGGTGCAGCCCTAAAAAAAAAAAAAGAAAAAAAAAGTTATATTAAGAGCAAAGGGGGGGGGATTGTTTTGAGCTACCCACATGAAGCAATTCATAACAGCCAACCTCTCCCAAACTCCTCTACAGAATGCAAGATAAGAATGTGTCAGGCAGGGCCTTTTGGAACATTATTTTTAAAAGCCCAATGTAAAAATTTCAGCAACTTTCATAGCATTCTGTAGTCTGTCGAAGTTCTTGTCATCCTTGTAACCATGGGTTCAGTGTCTAACTTTCTCTAAAAAAATGCCATGCTCTGTGATGGAAAACAAGCTTGTCTTACCACCAGCATATCTTCTGCACCGTGCAGCGTCTGAAATGCAGCCAATATGCAATAAATAGATTTCTTTGGCTAATTATTTGGAGATGGTGGTGGGGAAAAGATGAGAATTGCTAGTACATAACAATAAGCTTACGATTTGCTGCAACATAGTTACCTTTTTTTTTCTACTTAGGATGACAGGCTATAAGGCCTCTGTATGCAGAATCTAAGGTATAATATTTAAACTTTGATAATTCTCCAGCTGGTCCAACCAGATCACTCCACTGATAAGACACAGGTAACATCCACACAGCCGACACTTACTAACAGCTTCGTTTATTATTTAGTTGATGATTCCATTTGTATAATCATACAATGATTCTTTTAAACAACACTGTTATACCTGCAGTTGGTCGCATTGTACTCTCTCTCTTCTTTCTCTAGTAGCAAAGTGGGGTTTTTTCCACACTCAATTTTTTAATAGAACATTTTCAAATATCAAGAAGTGTGATTAACTAAAAGTGAAGAACGGACCAAACTCCATGAGAAATGATTGCACTTTCAGTTAAAGGGCGAATGCTGTTCCGGCGAGTCATGTCCACTCGGGAGGAGACACAGCGGTCTTGTGGGAACCTGGGGCAGGTGAGTGTTGGTGGGTCAAAGCGACTCACTGAGGCCTGTTCGGCAGCTTGGAAGTTGAGGTTTAATACTGGCCCATCATTGCCTTTTCTAGTCAGAATGGCTTCCTCCAGTCAAAGTGGAGGCCGTGCCCTCAGGCTGTGACCAACGGTGCTGTCCTGGGGCAAATGTCTTCCAGTCAGTTCCTCAGGGGATCTTAATGCTCCTTCCTGCTCCATAATGGCCGTATTTTTTACTTGAAAGTAGATGGGACCCAGCCACAGGGGTTGTACAGTGTGTGTGTGTAGTTTGTGTACATAATGTGTGTCTGTACTGTGTATATATAGTGTGTGTATACTCTGTGTGGAGTGTGTAGCATGTGTGTAGATAACTGTGTGCACCATGTGTGTGTACGCTGTGTATATTGTGTAGAAAGTGTACATGCTGTAGTGTGTACATCTGGCTGTGTGTAGCGTGTGTGCATATAGTCTGTGTGTATAATGTGTGTGCCTACAGTTGTGCCTGTGTAGTGTGTGTATAGACTGTGTAGAGCATGTACAGTGTATCTGTGGTGTGTATGTTGTAGTGTGTGTAGTATGTGTGTACTCTGCATAGGGTGTGTACAGTGTGTTTATTGTGTGTATACTCTATGTAAGGTGTACAGTGTATGTAGTATGTGCACATGTGTATAGTGTGTAGTGTGTATACTCTGTAGAGCATGTAGATTGTGTGTAGTATGTTATATGTACAGTGTGTGTAGTGTGTCTATGCTATGTAGTATGTTGAGTAATTTGTGTAGTATGTGTCTACCGTGTAGTGTGTATGTTGTATGTATAGTGGGTGTTGTGTATACAGTGTGTGCCTATACCATGTAGTGTGTGTGTAGTGTGTGTGTGTGTGTATATACTGTGTAGAGTGTATGTCTATGTAGTATGTTGTGTATTTATTGTGTGTAGTATGCATCTATACTGTGTAGTGTGTGTTGTATGCATAGTGGGTGTTGTGTATACAGTGCCTATACCATGTAGTGTGTATGTTGTGTGTAGCGTGTCTATATTGTGTAGTGTGTAGTATGCGTGTGCATGTGTATATACTGTGCAGAGTGTGTAGGGTGTGTGGAGGGTGCAGGGGACACTGAAGGGGAAGGAAGGGGCTGAGGAGGAGGGGACAGGACAGGAGAAGCAGAGGAAGATGAAGCAAGTGAACAAGAGGTAGAGGACCTGGCGGAGTGGAGGGGGAGGGGAGAAGGACAGTGTGAGCCTCTTTTATGTTAGTAACACAGGAGGGACAAAGAATGCTGCCCCTGATGCCACTCCCCACCCCTTCCCTGGCCCAAGGCAGCAGTAGCCCCAGGCGAGGGGTTCTCCTAGTTGGCAGCAGCGTGGACTTGGGTTTCCGTGAGACCTGAACAAAGACAGAGGAATGGGTAGCAGAACCAGCTCTCCCCAAGGCCCCGCTCCTTTGGCTGGGGTCCCCTGGGCTGCTGCCTGCACCCGCTCCTCTGGCTCTGTAACTGAGGGGCCCTCTGGGAGCCTGCCTTCCAGAGTGTGACCTCTCTAAAGCCTTCTGTGGAAAGATGCAGCGTGAGGCCAACCTGCACTTGCAGCCTAACCACAGGCTCACTCCCAGGCTGGTGCTGCAGACCTACGGTCCCAAAGGGCACTCGAGCTGTGGGTTAGAGCACGCTGTGTGGCCCTTCCAGCACACCGCACAAACCAGTGCCAAGGAGGCAAGGGAGCAGCGGGGAGAGCTGCCCCCACCCCCAGGCAATACTGAAAGCAGTGCTGAGGATGGAGAGGGGTTAAAATCCTGTGCTCTGGAGTCTGATAGCCTGAATCCATATGGTGGCTCCGGTAAGTGAGAAACCAGGCGGCGGGGGGTGGGGGCAAGTTGCCTAATCGCTCTTTGCCTCAGTTTCCCTATCACTGAAATGGAGCCAAGAATAGCACTTGCAGGGTGGGGGGTGCAGGGTGGTGGTGTGAGACCTCAGGGAGATGTAAAGTGCTTAGAGCAGCATCTGGCACACAGTAAGCACTCAATAAATGAGCTGTCATTATTACTCTTCCAGAAAATAATCAGTAGGGCTCAGCAGCTGGCCTTACAGATTCCGCATCTCCTGCCTGACTTTTCTCTGGTGTTTCCAAAAGAAGGGCCCTGGTCAAAGGCAGAGTGGCTGAAAGTGTGTGTTCAGGCTTGGAGGGTTATGGGGACACTTAAGGCCTTTGCTGGTCCACAGGGCCCTGCGGCCATTATGCCGGTGCCAACGCGGGGGGAGTGGGACAGAAACCATGGGCCAGCCCTTACCTGTGGTGAGGGGCTCCCCTGTACAGAATCTGCTACTTCTGGCAACTAGATGGGGGCCCAAATGGTGGCATCCCCATGTAGAGAAATGAACTGCAAAACTAGCCACACAACTAAGCCAATTTGGCAAAGGGAGAACAGACAGAAGTGTTTTGTGCTGCGCAGTGACTTCAGAACACTGAAACACTGACACGGAGGTCTTGATCCCTCTTGACCAGAGGAGACATCAGCCCGGCCTTAACCGTGCGCTCCAAGTGGTGTGGACACTAAAGAGAACGCAGCTGTGCGTGTGCGATGAATACTGCTGGTCTGAAGAAGCTCGCCCTGGAGGCACAGAAGTCTTCTGAAACAAGAAAGTACACTTCTTTGCTGTAACAGGGACTGCTAACTAGACTCCAGGCGAGACAGCCCTGCAGGGGCATCTGACGGGTAGCATTTTTTGTCGTCTCTTAAAAACCATATTGGAGGAGTGGGCAGAGTTCTTCCAGAGAGAGATTTAATTCCAGTCTTGTCTTAAAGTGGAGGGAGGACCGAAAAAATCCAGGAGGCCCGCTGGGGCCCATAAGGGAGGCTGAGTTCACCTTTCCAGCAATCGGATGGCCTGGGGGAAAACTGTGAGACTACATAGGGGCCACCTTCTCGACTTTGTTCTTGTTCTCTGAGAGCAGAGCTCAGGCTCCCAGCGTGAGATGCCTCCCCAGGAACGCGTGAGGCTGAGGCCTGGGGCCGCTGTAACAACTTGCTGGCCTCCTCTCTGTCTCCAGCTGTAAGTAATGCAGCAACCCAGCATAGGTGCACCAACCTGATGGCCCTTTCATGAGAAGCATGGCAGAACTCTTGAGCATTCTAATGAACCTCTTGGGGAAAAAAAAAAAAACGAACAAAACAAATTAACGGCAAAACAAGCCCCAAAGTAAGCCCCTAAAGAGAAACTGGTGAAGCCCTAGCTAGCAAGGCTAGCTGGTCATGCAGATGAGAACATGATACCAAAGAAATTCTGCAGGGATCAAGGATCACCTTCTCCCTGGCTATGATGTTGCCTGTGGAGGTTTCAATGTTCCATTAAAAATATTAAAAATCCGCACACCAACCCAGACGGTCCCCTCCTCTCTTCCTCCTGTGGCGGCCGCTCTCTGGATCGTGGCGCTAGATGTCTTTACTGTCCCCATAACCATTGTACGGAATGCTCAGGGTCTGCTCCTCGCAGGTCTTCCTGAGGTCCCGGCTGAGCTCTGACCAGTCAAGTCCATAGGGCTTGATCTCGCTGTAGCGGCAGCCCAGGTACTTGAGGGAGCTGCGTCTCAAGCTTATCTTGGGTTCCTGAAGGAGTCCATTGCACCAACTGCTGAGATCCCCAAGCTGAGACAGGATGAGGCCAGCTTTCCTAAGGATCAAGCACAGAGGATGCTTAGTTAGGAAGAAGAGAAGGCAGGAAGAGCAAATGGGGAGGGACTTTCAACTTCGAGAGGGCAGAGCCCAGTCTGTTTTGCTTACTGTTCCACGGTTGGCACTTAGAACAGGGGGGCCCTCCATAAATATTTGTTAAGCAAATGAAGGGATGAGATAATTAATTCATAAGATGGTTGAGCAAAGTGGGACATCAAAATGAAACAGAGAAACAAAGTGCAATAAGGACAAATAAAGAAGAGAAATGGAAGTTCCCTGGTGGCCTAGAAGTTAAGGATGCAGATCACAGCGGTGGCTCGGGTTCAGTCCCTGGCTGGGAAACTTCTGCAAGCCACAGGTAAGGCCAAAAAAAAAAAAAGTTAAAATAGAAGAGAAAATGGTTAATACTTTAGTGGGAATTGATACCATTTTAAAATCATAGAGTTGTCAGTTTCAAAAGACAAATCAATTTACTTTTAAGCCAGTAATTTATCACCATTAAATGACAAATAATACATTTGAATGGACATTTCCCTTTTCAAGACTATTTCTGAACTGAAATAGAAGCAGCCGATATATTGTACTTCGGGTGATATCAGATGTAACTAATTATGCCTGTATGAAGGTAATTATAGTGTAATAAAGGCAGGAACAATAATGGCCTCAGTGCCCACTGCCATAGGGTCATTCTTTGGGAGAACGTAGTTCTCAGTGGCACACATCACCTAATTACCCTGCAGGGGCGCTCCTGCTTCTACTTGGTTCTGCAACGTCCCGTGGAAAGTCGGGAGGCCAGTACGGTTGAGCCCCATCCAAAGAGTGGGAAGGGGAGCTGTCAAGGACACCTGAGCTGCTGCAGACACTTGAGAGAGAAAGGGACAGAGGCAGGCAGGGTTCACACACACTGGAAAGGAGTGAGCCCACTGGGCCAAGAATAGAGTATGAGACCCTGCAGATGGCTTGGGGAAGGGGGTTGTCACCACGATCTAGCTCCACTGCTGCATGGCTCCTCCCTGGCCACTTGCAGTGTTAGAGATGGAACCACTCAATAGCCAGTTCTCTTTTCAGGACTGTAGAACCCACACACAAGGTTATATAGCTTAGCTCCACTCATGATAAGGAGGCTCCGTCTGGCTTTGTCAGACACTCACATGTCACATCTTCCTCTCAACAGTCAAGTATCTAGACCTAAGGCTCTTAGTTCCCCAGAAACTGCTTGTGTAAACAGCTGTGCCATCCTTGCCATTTATTTTGGGCTGCCAGGTATCAGTAACTTGTGGATGTTCCTTGTGGATTAGTAACATTAGTTGATGTTCTCTAACCACCCAGTAGCCAGTTCTCAGCCCTCCTTGGCTTTGACTCTGAACACTTAGACTAAGTGAAGAACAGGGTTCCCTCACTCAGCTGTGTTCTTTCCCTTCTTCAAAAAGCCGACATGAGAGTACCCATTGTAGATCAGCAGGTTAAAAACCCAACTAGTATCCATGAGGGGCAGGTTTCATCCCTGGCTTCACTCAGTGGGTTGGGGATCTGGTGTTGCCATGAGCTGTGGTGCAGATCACGGATGCAGCTTGGATCTAGCATTGCTGTGGCTGTAGCTCTGATAAAAACCCCTAGCCCGGGAATGTCCAAGTGCCACAGGTGCGGCTCTTAAAAAAAAAAAAAAAAAAAAAAAAAAAAAAAAAGCCCACGTGAGCAGAGACCCACAAAGGAATAGTCTCTTCTTCCAACAAATCCAGGTAAGGCTGTAACATCTCTTCTGGAAAGCTCAATGAAAAGGACCCCTTGCAGTATTTATCAACTTGCTAGAAACTTTACATGTGGGGAACCATCTCTTTGCTTATTCAATCAACAATTCTTTCCAGAAAGTGGGAGTTTCTGCACCACATTTAGAATGAGCTCTCAAGAATAAGACGCACATTCTTTTCATGCCTCGTCTTCCCTCTTCCGTCCTGGCAATGCATCACAAGGCGTGAGCTCACCACGTTCCTAGGAGGGCAAGCATGATGGGCAGAGGTGACGTTGGAGGCAAGGTGTTGAGCGGCAGCAGCAAGGTCAAGGGGCCAAGGGTGTATGAGGTCATCAGAGGGCCAGTCATATTTCCTCCAACTTCAACGGCGGGTCAGAGAAAATCAAACAAACACTCTGCCGACTGGATCCCATTTTCTGCAGATTGTCTCTCCTCCGCCCAGCAGGCCCTGCCATTTGGGCAGGCAGGCTTTCCAAAAGTCGTCACCAACAGGCACTTTGGTGGCCTTCCTCTTACTCTGTCCTGGGGCATGGCATTAGTTGCTGACACATTCGTGGGAGGTAGATGAAGGAGGAGAGAAGGAAGACTGCAGGGTGGCGTCTGCATCATCTTGAAGAAATGGATAAAAGAACTCATCCCAGCCATCCTTTCAAACACATGGATTTAATTGGCCGGTGGAGTTTTTGTGTTTACTTTCATTGCTCACTTCAAAAAAGAATTTAATTTGGGTCTGCCCCTGACTGTCTTAGAGCCTTCGTCCTTCTTAAGAGTAACACAACTGATGTCGTTCTGAAAGTATATCAACCCTCAACTCAATCTGGAGGCCTCCATGAATTTTCATGGAATTGGGTTTAAGCGAGGGAATCCTTTCTGCCTGCTTCTAAATCCAAAATGGGCCGATGCATCTCAAGGCAGGAGATTTGTTTCTCGTTGTTCTCCCTGAGATGCACGACCCTGAGAGGTAAAACTTGTATTTCCACAAGTTAAGGAAACTACACATTCTCCCACTTAATATACAGCCTTGAAAAACCAGTATTATCCATGAAAGAGACTTCTGGAAAGATAGTTTTGAAAAGAGAATGTAAGGTCAGCAGCAGGCTTTACTTGACGGTGAGATCCACATTTTTTTGGCCCTGTGCACTTTCTTCATTAACCAATTTCCTTTCTGACTCAAGTTACAAGACAGAAAATTTTATTGGCCATGCCCGCAGCATGTGGAAGTTCCTGGGTCAGGGATCAAATCTGTGCCACTGCAGTGACCCGAGCTGCTGCAGGGACAGTGCTGGATCCCCAACCTGCTGTGCCACAAGGGAATTCCCAAGAAATGTTTAAAGCGATACCAAATTCCCTTGGAAAATCAAGATGATATGTGCAATGTTAGTGCTATTCCAATTGTGACATTTATATTTCCTGACAAGGAACTGTATACATGCACTCAATAAATGTCAGAAGGAAGGAGGGAGGGGGAAGGAAGAGGAGGGAGCAGAGGGGACTGGGGAGAGGGTTGGAGAGAGGGCGTGCTATGAGGTATGCATAATAATAAGGGCAGGAGTAATATGAGGTATGGAGCAGAGAGGCTATCTCCTAACAGAGCTCTACTTTCTAAGCCAGGGAGTGCTTCTGACCAAAATTGAGACAGCACAAATTAAAAGTCCGTTATATATTTCTCCTGGGTCCCATCCACATGGCGTCTGTTTGCCTGAGGACTACCAACCTTTATAAACTTTGGCAAATGCTTTATGCAGTGCAGAAAGATTCTTCCTGGCCTGACGCTTGAAGTCATTTTATTTCAGGAGCATAATCCTCAATTTTCTCCTTCCTTCAGAAGGAAGAAAATAGAATGGGGATGTCCTGAACACTGGTCTTCCAGGAAAGTTTATAATTTCAGGTCATAAGAGGTGGAGTTTCCCTCTGATTTGATCAGAGGTCGGATGAAAGCGATGACGTGCGTGATACTTTGTTCATCTCTGTTGGCAGGAGAGCAAGAATTCTCGGAGGGCCAGAGGATTCTATTTGTATTGGTTTTCTTCATCTGTCTTCTTCCTCTCTTGCTTTCTCTTCCTTCCTCTCCTTATTTCTCTCTTTCCCTCCCTCCCTTCCGTCCTTCCTTCCCTTCTTTCTGCTCTTCTTTCTCTTGTTCTGTTCTCATAGTCCTTGACCTATTTTTTTTTCTTTACGAACTCCTAAATGACTTGGGGACATATAAGAACCAACTTTCCACACGAAAAACCTCTTCCCTATGCCTATCTGAAAATCCCAAGATTTCCAGGGAAATCTTCTCAGAGCAGCAATATACAGCCATGACGAATGGAACAAATGAAAGGTATTCTCTCTACGCATCCTACCCATTCCTCTCTTTTTAAGAACTCCACGGAGCTATATAACCTAAAAGCAGGGGTATTGAGTATTTAGGAAGTTGCAGTCCTGGGGCCAGGGCCAGTTGGCAAGCACTACATTACCCTAACTTTGGCCAAGTTAGATGTCAAAGTGGGTCACTGGCTACTCCTACTCTGCCTTTCAAGAGCATGTGTAATTTAGCTTGAAATATAGATTTATAATACATAAAACATACGCAAAGTTCTTATGCAATAAATGTTTTCAGATAACCTCTTTAATAAAATTCCTAATTACCCTTCCCAAGACTAAGCTTTTGGCCCCTACAGTTTAGCCTCAGGAGCGCTGCAGCAGCATGATAAAGAGGGGGTGAAACAGGTCAAGGGCAAAGGTTTTTTCAGAGTTTAGGAAATGCATTCATGACCTGGCTGCTTAAACATCGCTTATCTGGAACGAATCTGCATGAACTGAGCTGTCTAAAAGCACAGGACTGACTTCTCCAGACACCTAAGCTCCCGCAGGACATCTGCAAGTTCATGAATGCAGTATTATGGCAGAAGAGATAGAAAATGTCAAAGAGCTGAGGTCTTTAAAAGAGACAAGGACGCTTACTGGTTACCTGGGGCCCAGTTCATCCTCACAGCGCCAGGTGAACTCCCCAAAACTCTCGTAGTGCTGGTTATAGTGGTAGAGGACTCGATGTAGTGTGGGGGAACCCAGGTCCAGAAGCGTGTTATAGGCGGTCTGCTGCTCCTTCCCACTGGTATAGCCATTGAAGAGATTGTAGATCTTGTCTGCTATTTCTGAGGGGGGGGGAGGCAAATAAGATTTTATATATTGTACATGGTTATAAATAAGGCATATGGGTGTATGTGCATGTATGTGTATATATGTTATACACACACACATATATACATAATATACACATACACGCAAGCATGTGTAGGCGTGTTGTGAGATATTACTTAAAGAGTACTGAACCTAGAGCTTGAAGAAAGTAGTTTGAATAATTTATTTCTGCCCCATCAGGTTTTAGTTTTCTCTTCTATAAAATGAAAGCCTTCAAAGAGAATCTCTGTAAGGTCAATTTCAGTGATAATATTCTTTGTCTTTACCCATGTTTGCTAAAAATACAGAGCCTGAGGCAAAAGCTCATAGACTGATACGTTATTGGCAAATGCAATCCCAGGGAAGCAGGAGGGAGGACAGAGAGAAGTGAGGCAGGAAAGGAGGCAGCATGAAGAGAAGCAAGTACACTAAGGAGCGATGGCTGTGTTCTGCAGGAGCGGATGTGTGAAGCTGCCGGATCCCCACCAGTCCATCCAGGGGCGGAACGGAGGAGGACATTATCTCCAGCTCCTATCCAGGACTGGTCCGTGGGGACTTTTCACATTTCCATGAGGCATTAACTCCCCTGCACTTCTACACTGCATGCTTGGGTACAAAGTGGGTCTTGCAAAACCAAGAGGGAAGCCCTGAGCAGCAGGGGGTGGCATTTGGCTCACGGACAAAAGGAGGCACTGCAGGTCATGCCTCGAGCAATGTGAAGAACCTGGAGCAACCACACTGCCAAAGGCAGTGACCACAGGAATGCAGGTTCTTTGCCAGGGCCACCCAGACAAGTATGATGGCAGTCTTGCAGGTCTGTGGTGACACATACATTGAATTCTGTGCCTTCTGCAGTTCCACATGAGTGATCCTCTGGTTTAATTTCTCTCTCTTATATTTCTGCCTCCAAGGTATACATTGCTAAGACTGAACTTGGTGATGTGGCAAAGGGACGATGAATTGGTGTAGCCCTGGCATTTTTTCCTAAGGAGCTCAAAGTATTTTATGATTAAATGTTTTCTCATTAAACCTGTCAGAAAGGAGATTGGCTCCCATTTTCTTCCCGAAACAGCTGAGAGCTGAGATCTGGAGAGCAGTGTTGTCTCAGATACAGTGTTAAATCTGGGAATGCAGAAACTAAATCTACAGACTTCTAAGCTAGGCATTGCCCTTGTGATCCCCTATTACCCTAAAGGCTCTGATTCCTTGTCACCATTCTAGGTGGATCTAAGGCTGCTGGTAATGACAGAGTCATCATTATAGGAGTTCCCTGGGTTGGAATGAGTAAAATTTCAACCTCTACTCTGCCCAAACATTGAGATGATTTCCCTTTTTTTTCCTGTCATTGTTTAGGGCTGCACCCATGGCATATGGAGGTTCCCTGGCTAGGGGTCCAATCAGAGCTGTAGCCACCAGCCTACATCACAGCCATAGCAACTCGGGATTTGAGCCCCATCTGCGACCTACAGCACAGCTCATGGCAATGCCAGATCCTTAACCCACTAAGTGAGGCCAGGGATCAAACCCACATCCTCATGGATTCTAGTGGGGTTCATAAACTGCTGAGCCGCGATGGGAACTCTGATTTCCTTCCTTTTCTAACTCGCCCATTGCCAAGGAGTCAGGAGCCAGATCTTACCTCTTCAGTATCTTGAATTGCTAGCACAGGGCCAGACCATAAGGTAGATTTAAAAAAAAAAAAAAAAGTTAGCTAGGAGTTCCTGCTGTGGCTCAGTGAATTATGAACCTGACTAGTTATCCATGAGGATGTGGGTTCAATCCCTGGCCTTACTCAGTGGGTTAAGGATCTGGCATTGTTGTGAGCTGTAGGCTGGCAGCTGTAGCTCCGATTAGAACTCCCCCAAGCCTAGGAACTTCCATGTGCTGCAGGTGTAGCCCTAAAAAACAAACCAAAAAAATCAACAACAAAAAAAATGTTAGCTAAATGAAGGAAATTCCTGACTCTGGGAGTCATTTGAATCTATGTTAGAAGAGGGTGTCTGGTGATACATCTCCAGATCAGGTTAGACAAACCCTTTAGCAATAAAACCCTGGTAGCCAGTATTTTAAGCTGCGTTAAAAATAATCTCAGTCCAAAAATCCATCAGATTGTCAGGACTTTAAAATTCTCAGGTTATTAAAATAGGATCAAGCGTTAAAGTAGACAGTGATTTAGAATATAAAGATCTCTGATATTTATTACACAGAATATAAAGTACATAAATAAAAATTATATAGAACATAAAGACCTCATATTTATTTATTAATGGCCTACTGATTGCCAATCACTTTACATGTGTAAATTCTAATACTCAACCACCACTGCATGATGCATATGAATGTCCTTGTCCTACAAATAAAGCACATTCACAGAGAGACCAGGTTGCCTGCCCAGGGTGTCACAACTGGTGTGGGCTGGGGTTAAACTTTAAAACTGTATCTTCCATTGTTTTTTTGCATCCATGCTCAGGAGATGGTAGTATTTAACCAATTTAAGACACAGTGGGCAGAGCCATGGGGGATGGATGCAATTCTGGGGGGGACAATTTCTTTCAGAGGACATCGCCCTGGCTGGCCTGTAGATGCCAAGTAAGAGATTCCTGGAGGATGTGCAAAGTCTGTCATTTCAGGAATAGAAATGGAAAGAAGCAGAGGGACTATTCTAAGAGCTGTTCTGTGTTCAGTGGGAGGCAGGGAACATGTATTTAGAGAAAAATGACCAGAGGAGAAAAAATGGGGTGATCAGACCAGAGCCCAGAGAGGGAGGTTTGGGGTTCCTTCTCCCATCCTCTTACTGATGTCAATCTTGTTTCTGGTGATGGGAAATTGCACTTCAGGCCTCAGGCCCCTGCTGTGACTGTCTGCTGAGGAACAGCAATGACTGAGAAGATATTTTCTGGCGTGTTCACTATTCTCCTAACACAATGGTAATATCCAGCTAGAGAAGGCTGATGTTTCCTGTAAGCAGCAGCATTTCTGCTAGAGGCCAGGTGGGACAGGCCCAGGTTCCACCATAAATCTCCTAAAACCAAGACAATCTAACTTCCAGGGCCTGCATCTGTAAGTGGGATGTTATATGCAGGAAGATCTAGATGCTCGGCTCCTAGAGCCTGAGTATTTCTGGCTTCTCCCAGCTCTACTTAGGGAATTTATAGATATTATTTTATTAGCTTTCATAGCATCTCAAGAATTCACTAAGTCAAAGATTACAAAATAGTTTTGGTTATCATTTTACCCTGCTTTCAGCCTCACAGACGTCTTGAGTTCACCAACACAGACCTCTGTTTTCCCTCTTTGACATGTGTGGTACTGAAGAAGAGCTCAAATGCAGGTGAAGAGATGGCATGGTGTCTATGTACACAGCCTCATCACGAAAAAGGGAACTGCTTTATTAGAAGGGAGCGAAGATCTCTCAGGAGGCAGAATAAATGAACAGGGCTGAGACTGAAGCCCTCAGACCCCAAAGGATGATTAAGAACATACACTGTACTTGATGGTGCTTTTTTTTTTTTTTTTTTTTGCTTTTTTATGGCCACACTTGTGGTATATGGAAGTTCCCAGGCTAGGGGTCGATCTGGAGCTGCAGTTGCCAGCCTACACCACAGCCACAGCAATGTGGGATCCAAGCTGCGTCTGCAACCTACACCACAGCTCACGGCAACACGGGATCCTTAACTCACTAAGCAAGGCCAGGGATTGAACCTGCGTCCTCATGGACACTAGTTGGGTTCGTTAACCTCTGAGCCACGATGGGAACTCCAAGTTTGATCTCATATTAACTAATTAAATCTGCAATGACTCTATGTCCAAATAAAGTGTCATCGAATGGAGTTGAGCTCCACTACACTAGCTGTGGGCCTTGGACGAGTTACTTAACCTCTCTGGGTTTTAGTTTCCTTATCTGTTCAATAATGGTTAATACAATTTTTAATTAGTAAATTATAATGACTGTATACCTTCCAAGATTATTGTGTGGCTAGAAGTGATAGTGAATGTAAAACCTTTCTTTAGCACAATTTCTGCTCAGAGTAAGCATACATTTACTCACTAATTCATGCAATAAAATTTTTATCGAGTGCTTAACACTCACTCCGTGCAAGACCTGCAGTGCTTGACCTTTTTCTAGGTACTTGGGTTACACCAGGGAGAAATTCTGACAAAATTCCTCATCCTATGACACTTACATTCTGATGGTAGAAGACATTCAGTTAAGCAATAAGCACAATAAATAGGGAGTTCTCATTGTGGCTCAGTGGTAATGAACCCGACTAGTATCCATGAGGACACAGGTTCAATCCCTAGCCTTGCTTAGTGAGTTAAGGATCCCGTGTTGCCGTGAGCTGTGGTGTAGGTTGCAGACGCAGCTTGGATCCCACATTGCTGTGGCTGTGGTGTAGGCTGGCAACTGCAGCTCCGGATCGACCCCTAGCCTGGGAACTTCCATATACCACAAGTGAGGCCATAAAAAAGCAAAAAAAAAAAAAAAAAAAGCACCATCAAGTACAGTGTATTAGAAAGTGAGGAGGGGGCAGAGCAAGATGGCATAGGAGTGAGAAGTCGCACTCACTTTCTCCCACAAACACATCAAAAAAAAAACCCACATCTACATGTAAAACGACTCGCACAGAACATTAACTGGATGCTGGCAGAAGAACTTAAACCTCCAAAAAGGGCAAGAAATTCTTGACATTAACTGGGTAGAACAAAAGAAAAAAAGAGAGAAAAGGAATCAGGACGGGACTAGTAGTCCTGAGAGGGATCGGTGAAGGAGAAAGGGAACCCACACCCTGGGAAGCCACCTAACTGACAGAAAGATCAGCCGAGTAGGTGGGACCTCAAACTCGCCAAGAAAAGCACAGCAGCTGCACTGAGAACAGCAAAGCAGAGTGAGAGCCGCACAGATCATCTGCGCCACTGGCCCAGACACCGCAGCCTGAGATGCTTGGGCAGGGTCTGGGCAATGAGATTTAGGCTCCGGAGGTCAGTCCTGGGGAGAGGACTGGGGCTGGCTGTGTGGGGACAGCCTGAGGGGCTAAGGAGCAGTGCGCCACGGGTGGGGGAGGGGAACACCACAGCAGAGGAAACCTGGGAAAAGGTCCAGACCCACAGGAGAGGCAACGAGCCATTGTTGGGGAGGGTGAGACAAGGAGAGGCGGACGCCTTAGGAAACTCCCTGCACCTGAGCATCTGCATGCCTGCGGGCTCTCAGAGGGTGGGGCCGCTCTGGTGCAGGCTCTGGGTGGCAAAAGCCTCTTGCTCCTTTAGGGGAAACTGGGCACTTCTTGTGCAAGGTGCTGGTGGCCAGGCATCTCTTGTGAGGGCGAAGGGCATCAGGGGGCTAAGTGTGACGTGGTGCCTCTTGCATGCTCTACAGGGGGCAGGGACAGACCGTGGCAGTTGTCTCAGAGGCCAGAGGGAGGCGTGGTTTGCCACCACTGATGGCCTGTGAGTGCACTCCACCTGTGACCCCAGTCACCACAGGGGTTGGCAAAAAAGAGGGCACTGCAACCAAGCACCACGCTGTTGCCCTCACTCCCCTGGGAACATACCTGGCCTGCAGCTGCCACTGCCAAATGCTCTGGGCAGCGCCCAGACACTTGATCACTGTCCTTTCCCAAGACCCTAAAACTAAGAGCAGCTGGTGCAGCACCTCCTGCATGGGCTAAGTGGGACAGGGTGCCTCTTGCATGATCTGCAGGCAGTGGGGGCAAACTGCCATGGTTATCCCTGATTCCAGAGGTGGGCATGGCATACTGCCACTAGGGAAACCTGAACAAAAATCACTTGCAGCCCCATCCACCTCAGAGAAGGACATTGTGACAGAACACCACCTGTTGTTGCTCTCACTCCCCTGGGAACATACCCGCCCTGTTGCTGACACTGCCAAACACTCAGGGCAGTGCCCAGACACTTGATCACTGTCCCTTCTCAGGAACCTGCAACTAGGAGCAACTTGTTCAACACCTCCTGTGGGGACTAAACAGGCGAGGTGCTTCTGGCATGGTCCACAGGAGGCGGGGCAAATCACCACAGTTATCTCTGGCTCCAGAGGTGGGAGTGGCTCGCCACCACTAGGGGTCTGTGAACAGACACCACTTGCAGCCCCATTCACCTCAAAGGCACCACAGAGAAGGGAATGTGACCAAACACCACCTGTTGGTGCTCTTGCACCCCTGGGAACACACCCACGCTGCTGTTGCCACTGCCAAACACTCTGGGTAGTACCCACACGCCTGATCTCTGTCACTTCCCAGGATCCTGCAACTAGGAGCAGCCTGTATGGCACCTCCTCTGTGGGCTAAGTGAGACAGGTTGCTTCATGCCTGGCCTATAGGTGGCAGGGGCAAACCACCACAGTTATCACTGACTCTAGAGATGGTCATGGCCTGCTCCCACTAGGGGTCCCTGGACAGGCACCACCTGTGGTTCCAATCACCTCAGAGGAAGGCATTGCAATCAAACACAAGCTGTTGTTGCTCTCACTCCCCTGGGAACTCACGCACCCTGCTCCTGCCAAATGCTCTGGCACCTTGCAGATCTGCCTAGAGCTCATGACCACTTCCCAGGGCCCTGCACCACCTTCCTGTGGGTACTTGCTGCTGTTGAGAGCCCAACGACCAGGCACTGACTGCTGGCCCTACCCATTGCCTCCTTCTCCCTGAAAACAAACTGAGCATCCTGGGGATAACAGCCCGCTCACACCAAAGAAAGAGACAGCAAATATTCAAAATCCCACACCAAAAATAAATAGTAACCCCCTCAAAAATACAAAGGGATATTCTTGCATAGAAATAGCCTGATTGTTAATAGACGAAATTAACAATCCAGCCTTAACTGTAAAAACCATAGGACACCAATGATACTGAAGCTACGAGTATACAGACTATGAAGACCTCACCTTTGACTCATATATAGTCCCCACATCAGATCTTAAACCCGGAGAGATACGACTACTAGAGGTAGACAATCGAGTTGTTCTACCAATAGAGATAACAATTCGAATATTAGTGTCTTCTGAAGACGTATTACACTCATGAGCCGTCCCATCCCTCGGTCTAAAAACGGATGCTATTCCAGGACGACTAAACCAAACAACTCTAATATCCACACGACCTGGTCTTTATTACGGACAATGCTCAGAAATCTGTGGATCAAACCACGGCTTCATGCCCATTGTACTTGAACTTGTCCCATTAAAGTACTTCGAAAAATGGTCAACGTCAATATTAACAGGTTCATTGAGAAGCTAGTCAGAACTAACCTTTTAAGTTAGAGATCGGGAGCTTAAATCTCCCCTCAATGGTATGCCACAATTAGACACATCTACATGATTCATTACAATTATATCAATAATTATGACATTATTTATTTTATTCCAACTAAAAATCTCAAACTACTCATACCCAACAAGCCCAGAATCAATTGAGCTCAAAACTCAAAAACATAACAACCTGACATAGCTTGACTTCCCCAAACTCACAGAAAAAGAAAAACACAAGCAAGATGAAGAAGCTCAGAAACCATTCCCAGTTAAAGCAACAGGAGAATTCACCTAAAGCAATCAACAATGAAACAGACCTCTGCAGTCTGACAGACTTTGATTTCAAAAGGGAGATAGTGAAAATACTGAAGGAATTAAGAGAGGATATGAACAGCCATGCAGATTCCCTCAGAAAGGAACTAGAAAATATAAGGAGGAGCCAAGAAAAACTAGAAAATTCATTTGCAGATATACAAGCTGAGCTAAAGGCAACAAAGAGCAGAATGAATAGTGCAGAGGAACGAATTAGTGATGTGGAAGACAGAATAATGGAAATCACCCAAACAGGACTGCAGATAGAAAACCAAATGAAAAAAACATGAAAGCAATATAAGAGACCAATGGCATAATATAAAGTGGGCCAATCTACACATAATACTAGGAATTCCAAAGGAGAAGAAAAAGAAAAGGGGATTGAAAATATATTTGAAGAAATTATGGCTGAAAACTTTTCAAATCTAAAGAATACTGATAGCAAGATACAGGGAGCACAGAAGGCCCCAAACAAGTTGAACCCAAACAGGCCCACACCAAGACATATTATAATAAAAATGGCAAAAGTTAAAGAGAGGATTCTAAAGGAAGCAAGAGAAAAGCAAAGCATTAATTATAAGAGACCCCCCCCATAAGGTTATCAGCTGATTTCTCTACTGAAACACTACAGGCCAGAAGGGAGTGGCAAGATAAATTTAAAGTGCTGAAAGGAAAAAATTTGTAACCTAGAATACTCTATCCAGCGAGAATATCATTTCAAATAGAAGGGGAATTAAAGAATTTCTCCAACAAACAAAAGCTAAAAGAGTACAGCAATACGAACCCATTCTAAAAGAAATACTGAAAGGGCTTCTCTAAATTAAAAAAAAAAAAAAAAAAGAATTAGGATGGAGGAAACCACAATTGGAAAGCAATCACTTAAATAAACCAGCATACAGATCTAAACATGAAGATGTTTAAAAAAAAAATAAAAAATCATACAATGTGGGGAAGGAAAGTAAGAAAATATAGATTCTTTTTTTATTTTAGTGATGTGTTTGAGTCTGTATGACTATCAGGTTAAAGCAAGTAGATATAGGAAGGAGTTAACGTACTTAAAAAACAGGGCAACCACAAATCAAAACCAAACATTACATGAACAAAAACTGAAAAGTACTCAAGCACAAAATAAATGGAAACCATCCAACCAAAAAAAGAAGAGAAACTTAGAATCAACTGGAAAACAAGGTTTAAAATGGCAATAAATACATATCTATTAATAATCATCACCTTAAATGTCACTGGATGGAATGCTCCAATCAAAAGACACAGAGGGCAGATTGGATATAAAGCAAAAACCTTCAATCTGCTGTCTACAAGAAACTCACCTTAGGGCAAAGGACACATATAGATTGAAAGTGAGGGAGTGGGAAAAGATATTTCATGCCAGTGGACAAGACAGGAAAGCAGGAGTTGCAATACTCATATCAGACAAAATAGACTTTAAGACTAAGGCCATAAAGAAAGACAAAGAAGGACACTATTTAATGGATAAAGGATCCATTCAAGAAGAAGATATTACAATCGTCAATATATATGCCCCTCATACAGGAGCATCCAAATACCTACAACAAATACTAACAGACGTAAAAGGAGAAATTTATGGGAATACAATCAGAGTAGGAGACTTTAACACCCCACTTATATCAATGAGCAGATCCTCTAGAAAAAAAATCAGTAAGGCAACAGAGATCCTAAAGGACACAATAGAAAAGTTAGACTTTATCAACATTTTCAGGACATTACATCCAAAAAAAAAAAAAATCAAAATATACATTCTTCTCAAGTGCACATGGAACATTCTCAAGAATTGATGATATCCTGGGGCACAAAACTAACCTTAACAAATTTAAGAGTATAGAAATTATTTCAGGTATCTTCTCTGATCACAATGGCATGAAACTAGAAATCAACCACAGGAAAAGAAATGAGAAAAAACTTACTACATGGAGACTAAACAACATGCTACTAAAAAACCAATGGGTCAATGAGGAAATCAAGAAGGAAATTAAAAAATACCTTGAGGCAAATGATAATGAAGACACAGCCACTCAAAATCTATGGGATGCCACAAAAGCAATTCCAGAGGGAAGTTCATAGCAATACAGGCCTTCCTCAAAAAAGAAGAAAAATCTCAAATTGACAACTTAACCCACCAGATAAATGAATTAGAAAAAGTAGAACAAACAAAACCTAAAATCAGCAGGAGGAAGGAACTAATAAAGATCAAAAAAGAAATCAATAAAATAGATTCAAAAGACAACAAAAAATTTAATAAAACTAAGAGCTGGTTCTTTGAAAAGGTAAACAAAATTGACAAACCTCCAGCTAGACTCACCAAGAAGAGGAGAGGAAAAACCCAAATAAAATAAGAAATGAAAAAGGAGAAGTCACAACAGATACCACAGAAATACAAAAAACCATGAGAGAATACTATGAACAATTGTATGCTAACAAATTTGACAAACTGGAAGAAATGGACAACTTTCTAAAGAATAACAGCCTGCCAAAATTGAATCAAGAAGAAATAGATCAACTGAACAGACTGATCACTAGAAATGAAATTGAGCATGTCATAAAAACACTCCCTACAAATAAAAGTCCAGGACCAGATGGCTTCAGAGGTGAATTCTAACAAACATACAAAGAGGAACTTATACCCATCCTCCTTAAAATTTTTCAAAAGTTTGAAGAAGAAGGAACACTCCCAAAGACATTCTATGATGCCACCGTCACCCTAATTCCAAAACCAGACAGCAATACCACCAAAAAAGAAAACTATAGGCCAATATCTTTGATAAATGTAACACAAAAATTCTCAACAAAATTTTAGCCAACTGAATCCCACAACATATAAAAAAGATCATACACCACAACCAGGTGGGATTCATCCCAGGTTCACAAGAATGTTTCAACATACGCAAATCAATGTCATACACTACATTAACAAAAGAAAAGTCAAAAACCACACGATCATCTCAATAGATGCAGAAAAAAGCATTTGACAAAGTCCAACATCCATTCCTGATCAAAACTCTTACTAAAGTGGGTATAGAGGGAACATACCTTAACATAATAAAAGCCATTTACGACAAACCCACAGCAAATACAATACTCAGTGGAGAAAAGCTGAAAGCCTTCCCACTAAAATCTGGAACAAGACAAGGATGCTCACTCTCACCACTGTTACTCAACATAGTACTTTGAAATCCTAGCCACAGCAATCAAACAAAAGAAATAAAAGGCATCCAAATAGGAAGAGAAGAGGTAGAACTGTCACTGTATACAGATGACATGATACTATATATAGAAAACCCTAAGGACTCAACCCAAAAACTACTTGAAGTGATCAACAAATTCAGCAAAGTAGCAGGATATAAGATGAACATTCAGAAATCAGTTGCATTTCTGTATACTAACAATGAAATATTAGAAAGGGAATACAAAAATACAATACCTTTTAAAATTGCACCCCGAAAAATCAAATACCTGGGAATACACCTGACCAAGGAGGTAAAGAACTTATATGCCAACAACTATAAAACATTAATCAAGGAAATTAAAGAAGATGTAAAGAAATGGAAAGATACTCCATGCTCCTGTGTTACAAAAATTAATATTGTAAAAATGGCCATGCTACCCAAAGCAATCTACAGATTCAATGCAATCCCTGTCAAATTACCCATGACATTTTTGTCAGAACTAGAACAAACAATCCAAAAATTTATATGGAACCACAAAAGACCCAGAATTGCCAAAGCAATACTAAGGAACAAAAACCAAGCAGGAGGCATAACTCTCCCAGATTTCAGGCAATATTACAAAGCCACGGGAATCAAGACAGTGTGGTACTGGTACCAAAACAGACATACAGACCAATGGAACAGAAGGGAGAACCCAGAAATAAACCCAGACACCTATGGTCAAATACTCTTTGACAAAGGAGGCAAGAACATAAAATGGGAAAAATAGTCTTTTTAGCAAGTATTGCTGGGAAACCTGGACAGCTGCATGCAAATCAATGAAACTAGAAAACACCCTCACACCATGCATAAAAATAAACTCAAAATGGCTTAAGGACTTAAATGTAAGACAAGACACCATCAAACTCCTGGAAGAGAACACAGGCAAAACATTCTCCGACATCAACCTTACGAATATTTTCTCAGGTCAGTTTCCCAAAGCAAAAGAAGTAAAAGAAAAAATAAACCAATGGGACCTAATCAAACTGACAAGCTTTTGCCCAGCAAACAAAACCAAAAAGAAAACAAAAAGACAATTTACAGAATGGGAGAAAAATAGTTTCAAATGATGCAATGGACAAGGGCTTAATCTCTAAAACATAGAAGCAACTTATACAACTCAATAGCAAAAAAGCCAACAACCCCATGGAAAAATGGGCAAAAGACCTGAATAGATATTTCTCCAAGGAAGATATACAGATGGCCATCAAGCACATGAAAAAATGCTCAACATCACTGATTACTAGAGAAATGCAAATCAAAACTACCATAAGATACCACCTCATACCAGTCAGAATAGCCATCATTCATAAGTCCACAAATAACAAATGCTGGAGGGGGTGTGGAGAAAAGGGAACCCTCCAGCACTCTTGGTGGGACTGTAAGCTGGTACAACCACTGTGGAGAACAGTATGGAGGTAACTTAGAAAACTATACATAGAACTACTATATAACCCAGCAATCCCAGTCTTGGGCATATATCCGGACAAAAGAACTCTCCTTAAAATAGACACATGCACCCGCATGTTCATTGCAGCACTATTCACAATAGCCAAGACATGGAAACAACCCAAATATCCATCTACAGATGATTGGATTAGGAAGATGTGTGTGTGTGTGTGTGTGTATATATATGTATACATACATATATATACACACATATATATATACATACATATATATACACACATATATATACACACACATATATATACATATATATATATATATATATACACACACACAATGGAATACTACTCAGCCATAAAAAAGAACGACAATGCCATTTGCAGCAACATGGATGGAACTAGAGACTCTCATCCTGAGTGAAGTTGGAAAGAGAAAGACAAATACCATATGATATCACTTATGTCTGGAATCTAATATAGGGCACAAATGAACCTTTCCACAGAAAAGAAAATCATGGACATGGAAAAGAGACTTGTGGTTGCCAAGGGGGAATGGGAGGGAGTGGGATGGAATGGGAGCTTGGTGTTAATAGATGCAGACTATTGCTTTTGGAATGGATTAGCAATGAGATCCTGCTGTGTAGCACTGAGAACTATGTCTAGTCACTTATGATGCTGCATGATAATGTAAGAAAAAAAGAATGTATACATGTATGTATAACTGGGTTACCATACTGTACAGTAGAAAAAAAATAATGTATTGGGGAAATAAAAAAATAAAAATAAATCTAAAAATTAAAAAAAAATAAAGTGAGGAGAAGGAAGATTGAGAGTGCTGAAGAGAGCATTGCAGTTTTAAATAGGGGGAGGACATCATTGAAAAGATGACAATCAAGCCAAGACTTGGAGGAGGGGAGAGAATGAGCTGTGGGGATACCCGGGGCGGAGCATACCAGGGAGAGGTAATGCCAGCACAGGGACTCCCCGGCTATGGTGAGCAGCAGGTTTGAAAACAGCAAGCCTTGCTCAGTGGGTTAAGGATTGGGGGTTGCCCATGAACTATGGTGTAGGTTGCAGAAGTGGCTTGGATCCCACGTTGCCATGGCTGTGGCTAGGCAGGCAACTACAGCTCAGATTGAACCCCTAGCCTGGAAACCTCCATGTGCTGTGGGTATGGCCCTAAAAGGACAGAAAGAAAGAAAGAAGGGGGGGGGGGGGAGAAGGAAGGAAGAAAAAAAAAAAAAAAACAGCAAATAAGCCATGGTGTTTGGGATCAGGTGAGTGAGGGAGAGAGTTGGACAACAGCAGACATTATTTTTTTTTTTAATGACTGTACTAGTTCTTTACCAAAGCATGCTTTTCCCAATGCCATGAGACAGAGACTGAAACACAAAAAGCAAAGAGTTGGGGGCAGGGTGGAAATAGTTTTATTTCAATGAAAAGAGTGACTCTAGGGGCAGAAGTGAGCTTTCTCATCCCCCAGCAGTGGCTGTTCTTTTTCTATGGAATAGAATCCTGGAAGGCATCTATGCTTTCTGCCAGTGGCTTCCTTGGCTGCTGTAACAGAAGTCTCCTGAATGGAGGTCCTAGGTCATCATTTTTTATTATTCTCGGGGGAGCTACCTGAAACCTCAGTCTGCCCCCATAATGAAGTAACTGACCACAGAATTCCACATGAACACTTGAGGACAACAAATCCCAACTGGCTTTATACCTTGGTCATTCTTAGCACTGTCCAAATTGCAAAGTCCCTTTCCCCCACCCTCCAAGCCTGTCTGTCCGTCCTTTCTCTCTCCTACCTTTCTCTCCCCAGGCTGCTCTGTGCTTCTCTCACACCAAAGGATTCTCAAACTTGAGAATTAAACTTGATTCATAACCTGGAATACTTGTGAAAACACAGATTTCAGGTTCCCACTGGAGCTCCTGATCCAGTAGGTCTCAGATGGAACCTGAATATTTGCATATCTAACAAGTTCCAAGGAGATGCTGATGCTGCTGGTCTGGACCACACTTGGAGCCCAACTGTTCTATATAATTCACCCTCTCAAAACTTTCTTACTTCTGGGGCCAGCATCATTACATGACAAACAACTCTCCCTTCATCCTTGACCTTGGCACACACTTTTCCTTCCTTCCACATCCCTGTGTTGGCTGAAACCTGGACGAAGCCTTCTCTAGTACTGAGGGATCCTTCTCATACCCTAGAGAAGAGCAGTCTCCCCAAAACAACGACTTTCTCTCTTTTTCCCTCTCTCCCCACTTTAAAACTTACCTGCCTGTTCTATGTCCCACCACTCATTGTCTGACTATGCTTCTCCTTCCATGGAAGAATCTAGTATCTGGTTATCTTCCCCACCTCACTTCGTATCACCATTTGGGGTGACTTCACCGCCCCAATGAAAGGCCTGCTTAAGTCTCTAGACTCCCCAGTCACTCGTACCTGAGAACTTCTCCATCTCTGAAGTAGTAACTCCTAACATCACCCATGTGTTATGACCACAACCTCCTTTCAGGACTCTTGTACTTCTTATTGCTACCACATATATTCTTCAGTGACAGGAAGCCCAAGTCCTTACATGTCTGTCTTCACTCTAGGCATCGGTCTGGTATTTACATCCTTACCTACCTAACCTAATCCACACAGCCCAGTGCTAGTGCCCTCAGATAACTTGGTCCATCTTTTGCCTTCCTCTGCCTTCATTCAGCTAGGCTGCTAGGATCTACCAGGGAAAAACCACAAGGAATAGGTAGTCTTGCTTGTGTTCCCTCAGCATTTTGTACACACCTCTATACAGCACTTTCCACAGTATATAAGGCTGAGATAACTCTTCTTTCTCTCATGCTTGACATTCAATCCATTAGCAAATCCTTTTGGTCCTCCCATCAAAATAATTTGGAATTGGACCACTTCTCATCACCTCCATCCCAATCATTCTAGTTTAAAACAACACCATCCCTCCTCTGTATCGTCACTGCCTTCTAATCAGTCTTCCCGCTTCCACCTTAGACCCACTCTTCGGAGCCCACTAGAGCAGACAGAACAATCCAGTAAAACATTAAGTATGATTATGTCATTCTTCTCCTCGCTGTTTTCCAAGGCTTCCTATCTCAACCCCTAACAGAATCCCCTCCCTACTCTGGTGACCAAGCCCTGGGGGACCTGCCCCATAGCCACTCAAAGTTCCTTTCCTACGCGTCTCCTTCTCACCTCCTTTCTCCCCAACAGAGCCTTCTTTCTCGTCTTCAAACACGCCAAGCATGTCTGTACCACTGCCCCTACTGTAACAATGTCTGTGTCTTCCTCCTTCACCTCCTCCCATCCCACTCTAGGTGAAATTCTGCCTCTGCACCTCCAATACCATTTCCCTGCTTATATGTCTCCATAAGTATGTCATTATCCAAAATATTGTTTCTTTTGCTATCTTATTTGTTACCCCTGCTTAAATATAGACTCCATGAGGCAGGGGATTTTGTCCCCTAACACCTAGACCAGGTATTTAGTAAGGTCTTAAGTTGTCTGATTTGATAAATTCATGAAATCTGATTATAAACATATTGAAAATGGATTCTGAGCCTAGTTATGTTTGTTTCTTTAGCATCTAACACCAGGCTCTGATATTAATTAACAAATGGCTGGGGAAGAAGCAGATGAAGAAATGGAGAGTATCTATGCCTGGCATCAGGAAAAGAGGATGGATGTTGGAGGAAAGATGGAGGAGAACTAGCCTTCCCTTAGGGCAGCTATGTGAAGAGCTCCTGGAAGACCATGCCCCAACCTAGAGACCAGGTTGATCTTATTCCTGACTCTAGCCTATGCTGCTGGGAGGGCAGTTTCAGGAAAACACTGGTAGAAACTTATTTGCAGAATGGCTTTACTGTCATGATGTGGGGAAAAAACAATTTATAGAAGGTATCTAGTTTAGGAAGATGTTCATAGAAGAAGGAGAGTCCAGCTTCCTGGTAGATAATTAGGAGCTGAAGTCATGTTCTCGGTCACTTAAAAGGTAGTTCCCATATTTTACTAGGTTTAAACTCAACCCAACTGAGTTATATTTATGTTCACCATCTGGATTGGAAGGAGGCAAAGCATATGTTTTTTTTTTTTTTGGTGTAACTGCTAGGGTGGTATTAACTTGCAAGGATGCCCTCAATTAGTCTAACTCATTAATCTCCACGCCTGCCCTGTACAGGGCACCTTCTTGGCTGAAAGATAACAGGACCTGGGGATGTTATTTCATTCTCTCAGCATTAAATTGCCTCTCATGCACCCGGCTGGCCTGCTGGGATTTCAGAAAGTCTTCTTTGTCAGGGAGCGCAAAGGGTCAGAAGCACGTCCTGATATGCTTTGGAGACTAAAATTAACACAAAGAAGTCCCACAGAGAAATAGTACAGTGGGCTCTCCTGGGCAGATCACTCTATGTTGGCCACTCTTTATTCCAGAGATGCTTCTATCCATATATTCCTGCAGGGGGCGTCTGATGGCATCCCTCCCACCTGCTTCTCACCCCCCACACCCAGATTTCCAACCAGCCTGCTGCCTATTCAGCAAGCAAGCCCAAGGTGCCTGCCGCTGCCAGCAAGATCAGCAGATTCTCCACAACAGAAATAGCTGTGGCACCTCCTCATCACCTGTTCTTACCCTGGCTTGGAGTAAGAAATCAACAGATGATGAAATAAGGGTACCACGGGTTCCACCAGTCTCTCAACCCCAGATTCTGCTTTCATCATCACGGGATTTCAGAGACCTTCAAAAGTCATTCAGTCCATACCCCATAAGCCAGGCAGCTCTCACTGAGAGGTGCATCTGTCTTATACTTAAAGGTCTCTATTCAACTGTAATACCTCAATGGACACCAGTGGTCCTCAAGGGAATATTATTTTGGTGTCTAACTTGAACACTACTTTCTTTTTTCTTTTTTGGCCGCATCTACGGCATGGGAGTTCCCAGGCCAGGGATTGAATCTGGGCTGCAGCTGCAGCAATGCTGGGTCCTTAACCCACTGCACCACAGTGGGAACTCCTTGAACACTATTTTTTAAGGTGGGTCTTTTATTCATCAGTATTGAGAGACAAAGAAAGGTTTTCAGTCTCTTACGTAATAACCTTCTGAACATCTAATTTAACACAGTAAGCAAAATGGGAATTGATGTCAAATAATAAGCCTGAATGCTGGCTCTGCAAGATGCCAACTTTGTGACCAGCTTACTTACTCTACTCCGAATCTCAATGTCTGCATCTACAAAGTGGGCCCATATTCTATTCATTCAATAAATACTTACTGAATTCCTACTCAAACTCTATACATGGTTAGTGATTTTGACAGAGACACTGACTGGTGCTGGAAGTTTAGCTTGTGTGAGTTCCAATAAGAGAAACAGTGGGGCTAAGCTGATGATGTGCTGGTAGCCCTCGAATCACCTGTTAATGACCCCTGACTCCAGTTGTATCAGGCTGACCATGAGGGGCACGATTCCATAATGCAGACTCCCTAACATGTCCTGATCACTTACTAGGGGATAGGCACTTAAAAATACTTCATATATATTCACTTAATAAGTTTCTCACTAGAAACTTATTATCTAGGATACCATTATCCCCACCCCGTTTTACGGAGTAGTAAATTGAGGCACAAGGTGAAAACAACCTGCTCAAGGTCAAAAAGTTAGATGGGACAGCAGATATTTGACCCTGAGTGGTCCTACTCCAGCATCTAAGTTTCCCGATAACCAGCTGGTCACCAGGCTGCTTGCTAAGTGTTAAGGACACCAGGGTGGGCAAGAAGAGACCAGAACCCTGCTCTCATGGAATTCACTATCCAGTGGGATGGGTGGCCATTGAACAGGTAGTTCTAATAACAAGCTGAGATTAATGTTCTAAAGGGAATGCCTTCATGTGGTACTATGAAGGCATTTGGCAGTGGCCCCTGAGCCCTCTGTACTGAGGGACACTTGCTCTGAGATCTGCAGGCTGGGAGAAGTTAATCTGTGAAAGGAGCGGGGCTGGAGAGCATCTGCAGGAGTGAGATGGACAGGTGGGAAGGCTCACGCTAGAGATGGAAAAGGTGTGTTGGAGGAACTGAGAAAGGTAGTGAGGCTGCAGGAAGTACAGACTGACAGGGAGCACGGGCAAGAGGAGGCTGGAGAAGTGGGCAAGGGCTCCCCCCCCCCCATTTAGATCCTAATATGCTTGTTGCATATTTTGATCTCCATCACAAGAGGAATGGAGATCCGTTACATTACAGAGTTGTTGGGAGTTCCCGTAATGGCTCAGTGGAACGCAACTGACTCCATGAGGATGTGGGTTCGATCCCAGACCTTGCTCAGTGGGTTAAGGATCTGGTGTTGCTGTGAGCTGTGGTGCAGGCTGAAGACATGGCTTGGATCTGGTGTGGCTGCGGCTGTGGTGGAGGCCAGCAGCTGCAGCTCCAATTTGACCCCTAGACTGGGAACCTCCATATGACAAAGGTGTGGCCCTGAAACGAAAAACTAGAAATAAATAATTAAGAAGAGATGTTAATATGATCAGATTTCTGTGTCGAAAATATCAGTGCCTTTAATGTGTCATGCATGTTAGATGAAGCAAAGCATGTGAAAGCCCTTCCCTTTGAGAAGGCGTGAAGTGCTACAGCATCAGTGATCTTCATTAAAGTAGGCCTCTCTGCCCACTGTGACTTTGCGTCACCCTGGCGCCACCCCTTGAACATTGTGGGATTGTGTCAACTTGCAGCCAACTTGATAGAGCTGGAGTCAGAAGCCAGAGATAAGGTGCTCTGAGGGATACCACAAGCCAACGTGACAACTGCATTTCTCTTACCAAAACACGCACAACCTAAACTTCCAGCCTCAGTCACTGTCTCTGTTGACGGCACATGCTCAGTCTATGAACAGTCCAACTGCTAATAGGTGTTAGTAGTTGAGCAGATCACTTTAGGTAGCACCAGAGCCCTGCAGAAGTGGTGCCTAGGACAGCCAAATTCTGGTTGTGGAGGGGAGGTACTAAGCCTTTGAGCAAGAGATGCTATCAAGACCACGTGGGGGCTTTATGAGGTGATGCAGCGAGAACTGTGCTGTTTGTGTGATGGATGTTGAGTGACAAAACAACCTCTTCCTAATGGCCAGGGACTAATGCTGATGTACCGAAGAACTGGCCCACAACAACTCCAAAAAGCAGAATGAGGATTTTGAGACATCTTTGGGAGGGAGGGAGTGAATACAGCGATTAATTCTAAATCTGCAGCCTTCCTATGCTGTAATTCAAAATCACCTTTCAGATGTACAAAAAAAAAAAAAAAATGAAGCAAATAAGTGACCCGATCAGCATCCTGAGGGCAGAGATCACAGGTACTAAAGCACCTGGGGCCACGTACCTGAGCCCCTGGTGTATCCCACGTGTGTCGGGGGCCTTCACCCGTGTCTGCTCCTGGCTCCCCGACTTACAGACTGTGGAATAATGGGATGGGAATTTCCACCAGAGGCAGAGGATGAGGAGGTCCTGGAAAGGAGATGCTGCTCTCCCGAGCCTTAACCCTCCCCCTTCCACACCGAAGCCCAGCTTGTCCCGTTTGGCTTCCTTGCTCCCCTCTCCCCATGGTGAAGGGAGGTGCCTGGAACAGCCCTCTGCAGACTCTGCTGGCTTCAGTGTCTCTTACCTTGGGCTTTGACATCGTCCACCACAGGGCAAGGGGTCTTCACGATCACGTCACTTGGCCTGGAGCGTCGACCTGTGTTGTCCACTCCCCACAGGGTGAACCTGGCAGGGAGGGGAAGGTATTATTAACAGAGAGAGCCTGAGTTTCCGGCTGACAGCTGAGCCCTGCCTGGATGGGTGGCTTTGCCCCTGACTGCTCTTGCTACCCTGCCACGCACTGCTACCACCCAGCTCATAAAGTACACAGTCCAGAGCCTCTCATTGTTTCCTGCGGGGTCTTGGGTTGTCATTTGCCATCTCGAGTATATTATCTGACAGCGTCATCCTGGCATAGAGCAGTGGTTCTCAAAGTGGGGTCCCCAGACCAGCTGCATTGCCTGGGAAGCTGACAGTAATGAAAATTCTGGGGAGTTCCTACTGTGGCTCAGCAGTCAACAAACCCGACTAGCATCCATAAGGACAGGGGTTCAATCCCTGGCCTCATTCAGTGGGTTAAGGATCTGGTGTTGCCATAAGCTGTGGTGTAGACTGCAGGCATGGCTCAGATCCTGCGTTGCTGTGGCTCTGGTGTAAGCTGGCGGCTACAGCTCCAGTTGGGACCCCTAGCCTGGGAATCTCCATATGCCGAGGGTGCGGCCCTAAAAAGAGCAAAAAAAAAAAAAAAAAAAAGAGAGAAAGAAAGAAAGAAAGAAAATTCTCATGCCCCACACAGAGCTACTGAATCTGAAACTCTAGGGTGGGGACATAAATCCACAAATCTGCTATGACAAGCCTTCCAGGTGCTTCTGATGTCAATGACATCCTGCCAGCCACTGAGCTGAGGGACAAAGCGTGTAACTATGGAAACAGAAGGTGTGAGGTGGGTCTGAAGCCTCCACTCCCCAGCACGGGGAGCTGCAGTTAACTCCTTGGAGCTTTACTTCCCCCTTTCTGTGAAATGGGGGTGATAATAAAAATGCGTGTAGGTCATTGTGAAGACCTTAATGTGCAAAATGAGATAATAAGGTACAGACAGACCTAGGGCCGAACCTGGAGCCCAATGATACTGCATAAATCACATTAATTCTTGTGCTCAGCTGAGGCTTTTATGCAAAGCACTGAGGATAATTTTCCTCTTTGAAGTCAGAAGTGAAACAACCAGAGCTGAGGGGGTCCTGACTTGCCTGTGACTGGGGGCTCTATTTCCTTCATGCAGCTCCCTCTGACCCCATGAACTGCTCCCTGCTGTGTACCAGCAGCCCAGAGTAGGAAACTTAGGCTGCCCCCAACAATGTGAAAATGTGATTCTAAGAGCCCCCCTCCACCCTTACACACACGCACACACACGCACACACACAGCAGGAAGAGGATGAAGACGTGGCCATCAAAGGCTGAATGAATATAAAATTTCCCCCTTGAGTGATGGAGCTGGATGGAGAGGAAAGAGCAAAGCCAGCTTCTAATCTAGTGAGTCTACAGCCAATCATTAATGCTGCCTTTCTTGTCTCTTTCTCTTTTGCTGTGTCGACATGGGAGGCTGCATTTATTGACAACTCTGGATTTTCCTGCCTCTTGGCAGAGCTACAGGGAGGAAGAGAGGTGAAAAGAAGAAAGATGCCCTGAGATAGAGGGGCCCAGACGCATGTAAAGGTAAATGGGTCTCAGACAGCTCAACCAGTGAGGTGAAAATAAATAGAAGTTGTGTAATGATTCTGCCAGGAAATATAAGTTTCTCTCAGCAGAGAAAAGACAGCCTTGCAGCCAACACTGCCTCCCCACAGAGAAGCCCAGGAAACGGTCCGTGTTTAGAACCTGTGTGCTCTGATGTGCTAGTCCCCCTCCCTCTGCCTTGCCCAGGTCTTGAGCTGGAAGCTGGGCAACTCACGCAGCCAGGCTCCATCCCACCAGATGCGCAGACTGGCCTAGGTGCAGAGCAGGCCTGCGCACTCCCGGGGACAGCCCCACCTCCTAGCTGTCAGTCAAATAAGGACCAACATTAGCACGAGGTGGCTCTGTCTGTCCCACTGTCCTCTGCTTCTTGCCCTGCTCCTAAGTACAGATCTACTGCCTTGCCTAGTACCAAACCCCACTTCCACCCTGATCCAAAATCCAGGGGCCGGCTTCCCTTCTCCCCTGCCATCTCTTCTCTCCTAGGTCTGAGCAGGCCCTTTGCACCCAGCCCCCCATACTGGGCTGCCTGGTCGCTAGAAATGGCAGCCCCTGGGAGTTTTTCATCATTCCCCCAACACCTTCCTACACACACACACACACACACACACCGATCATCCTCTGGCTACTCTTTCTAGAATGGTGACTGAGGCCACCCAACCCGAAGCCAGAGCATCCAGTCTGCCTTGTATTGCACCTGCTCCAGCTGGGTCTCGGGCCAGGTCTCAACTCTCTCTGCACTCCTGCTCCAGACTGACTGTGCTGTTTCTCAGGTTATGGGCTCTGAGGTAGCCCGAGCAGACTGCAGGGGAAGCCCTCTGTCACCCCTGTGTGCCCTCTGTGGAGCAAGAGGCACAGGCAGTAGAGCAGGAGAGAAAGGGAGGCAGAGACCCCAGAGAGTGACACCATCCTACAAGCCTGGCTGGGGCTGCCTCCTGGGGTCTGAGTGAGCCCCCATCTCTCCCTGGATATCCTGATAACAGGGCCCCTTGTGTGTAGGAAGTCCATCTCCCTGCTCAGAGATGGGTTACACTCTGACCTCCCTTCCAGCTGTCACTTCTCAGCAGAGTCAGGGGACTGGAAGCTTTGTGCACCTGTTCCCACCAGTGGGCTCCCATCCTGACTGCCACTCCCCAACTCCAGGTCTGAGCCCACACTCCTGAGCCCCTGTCCTGGCCTTGGTGGCTGAGTCCAGACTACCTGGTGCCCCATCCTCTGTAAGATGGCCCTTCTCCGTCTTTTGCCATCACCCTTCAGGACCCTGAGCATGTCCTTGGGACCCCGGGTCAGTGCTGGCATCCTGCTACCTGGTGATGGGCTATGTGACCTGTATGTTTACAGTGGAGGGGTCACCTGCTCTAGACTGTCTGTGGAGGGTTCCAGCCACCTGTTGTAGCCCACCCTCATTTAACCGTGGACCCTTAATTTCTAGCAGTTTCCCTGGACTGTGATGACAAATGACCTTTAGCCTCAGGTACTGTGGTGGCTGTCAGGGGGACACTCTCTCCCAGTGCCTGGGGTGGGGTTAGTCCTCGCCCCACCCCACCTGTTCCAGTCCCCCAAGTTCTTCTTGGTGCTCCATCCTGCTGTGCATCCCCACTAACTCTCCTGCATCCTGGGCTGGGATAAAACGTGTAATGAGTTCTCATGTTCCTCTGACGGGGCAGTGAGTATAAAGTTTAAGGTCCTAAGCCTTTACCGTTTTTAACAGTAAAGCACATTATCGGGGAAGAAAATGGTCCCCACAGCCCTCTAGGCAGAGAGGACACTTGACCTAAGAGCCCATGCTTGGGGGCTCCCTTGGTCCTGAAGGGGCCCTGAGGAGTTGCCAGATTATTTTTGCTACTGAAGCAAGCCTGGGAAACACTCTCCACCCTTCACGTTCAAAGGTCAACGTGTGGTTGTTTCAGGAAGGTTCCCTTGGTTTACTGTCAGTATCACCATTTCCACCAATGGACATGAGGAGGGTGAGCTGGAATTACTGGGCGAGTCGGGCAAGAAGAGGCTGAGCCGGATCTACTGGGCAGAAGAGCTAAGCCCTGCTGTGTAAGTACATTAACTGCCTCGTCCAAAGCTCCTGGGCCCTTTTCCACTGGCTGGGACTGTTCAGTCTTGTCATTAGAGCCTGTGTGATGACATGTATATCATGTGTGTGTGTGTGTGTGTGTGCATGTGTGGCCATGTGCACACGCACGCACGTGTACCAGCACAGCCCTGATCTGGCTCCAGGAATGGAGTTTTAATGAACTTATTTGCAGAACAGAAACAGACTCACAGATTTTGAAAAACCTGTGGTTACCAAAAAGGGACAGGTGGCGAGGGGAGGGGGGGACTGGGGGTTTGGGATTGGCACATGCACACTGAGGTACATGGAATGATTGGCCAACAGGGCCCTGCTGTCTAGCCAGGGGACTCTACCCAATATTCTGTGCTAACCTATGTGGGAAAAGAATCAGAGAATGGATGTGCGTACATGTACAACTGAATCACTTTGCTGCACAGCAGAAATTATCACAACCTTGGAAAGCAACTATACTTCAACAAAACTTTAAAAAATGGGGAAAAAAAAAAAAAAGGCCTGAAACTTGATGTGTGTGGAGCATCCTCAGGCCTCCTGCCAAGGGCTGACTGCCTCTGTCTCCTGCTTTTATACTTTTATACCTTCCCCCTTCAGGTCTGGTGGTTTCTGCGGATGACTCCCGATCCACTCCCTTTTTCTGAATTAACTGCCTCATGCCCCCCCAAGCAGCAGATCTCCTGTGAGCCCACTCTGCGATGGGCGGGGGGGGGGGGGCAGTGGGCTGTAAGGCTGGGGAGTCACTCCCCACTCTGGGCTCCGTTTCCTCATCTGCAAAATGGAGATGCTGGATCAATACACTTTAGGATTCCTTTTAACCAGGGATTTGTAACTGGTTTTGTATACTGGATCCTCCTCAGAATAATGCTTTTCAAATGCAGTCAAGCAAGTGAACAAATGACAGCTATACTGCGAGGACATTCTACCTCCATGGACCTCAGGTGAAGAGCCAGCTCTGTGCTTTAATGTGAGTGAGAAAATCAGACGAGGTCCTTCCAGTAGCCTGGACTGGCTGGGGAGTGAGACACAGTGAAGAAAATGTAAACCTTTGATTCTATTCTTAACCGCCTTCCACACCCCGACAACAAGCTGTGTGACTCTGAGGCAATTACTCAGTGTTGCTGAACCTGTTTCCTCAACTATAAAATGGGAACTATAACCTTAATCTCACAGGGTCCGGGCTGGGCAGGAGAAGAAGAACCCACACAATAGTGAACACTCCATAAATGAAGGCTGCCTTCCTCCATGTTACAGATAAGAAGAGTTCGTTGCACAAAGTGTCCTACTTAATTCCTTACTGGCTAGAAAGAAAATCAGGTCTGGGGCCCACGGGTACTCAACCCTTAAGGCAAAGCTTCCCTCCTTATTCCAGGGACCTAAGTTCTGGTCCACTGGATCCCGCAGCAGAGGAATCTCTCCCAGGCCCGCCCACATGCCCTTTTCACGTGATCTGCAGCGCCACCTAGTGGAGGCTAGCTGTTTTTCTCTCTGCCCCAAGCACTGTCTCAATTTCTTCACTCATCAACCTTGACAGAAATGTCATGTTTTTCAAAACATAAGAGATCAACACTCTAAGTTCACCTGGGCTAGTAGACTGAACAGCGGCCTCAGGTCTTCGATCAGGAAATGCAGCCAGGCCAGGCCAACACGAGGTAAGGGCTGGCACTCCTAATGGACGACCATGCCAGCCTCACACCCAGAGGAACTTTGAAATTCCTAGTTAACAGTTGTGACTTAGTGGCAGGAATTACCGAGCCCTTATGATACACGGTGGTTCCAGTTTCAGCATGCTTGAGGCATTTATAGCCTGTTAGGTGTTTGTGCTCCCAAACCTTTGTTCCTTTCACCTGCTCCCCTCCTGATGAAGGGCCACTCGCAGGCCAGCTGAGGAGGATCTTAAGTAAGACTTTCCTTTGTCCCACTATTATCATTTATGCCTCTCTATAATTTCCAATGCCTCTAGAATATCATTTGTCTTTATGGATTTTACTGTCAATGGCCTGGCCCCTTGGTTACAGCGCTCTTTCCTGTATGGAAGATATTCAGCCCGAGCATCAAAGTGCATCTTGCAATCCATGCCACTCACTTTTCTAGTGCTTTTCATCCTTGAACTCTTTAGCTGTGGAAATGGAAGTGATTTATTCTGGGAACCCTGATTCTCTCCTCGTGACCTCATCTGTAAACTGTTAAATATTTTTCATACTGATGGGGTCAAAGGGTCCCAGAACTACATCAGTATGAATTCCGCCTTCACACTCCACCCCCGCCAATTTTCCCATCATGGCTTAGATCCCATCACTCTCTCTCCCCCCTTTTGGCGTCTTTTATGTCTGCTTCGTGCATCCTTTATGACTGTTCCCAGAGCACAGAGGGACATGGGGAAGGGCTACCAGAAAGCATAGAGCTGTTCCCAGGGCCACAATACAGGAGCTCTCTGTATTTTCTCTGAAGAAAAATGCTGACCATCTCTTACCTCTATACACTATCGACTTCAGTGCCAACAGACCTAGGTTTTTGGTTTTTCGTTGTTATTGTTGTTGTTTTGCTTTTTAGCGCCACACCTGCAGCACATGTGGATTCCCAGGCTAGGGCTCAAATCAGAGCTACATCTACTGCTGCCAGCCTATGCCACATCAGATCCAAGCCGCGTCGGCGACCTACCCCAGAGCTCACGGCAACACCAGATCCTTAACCCGCTGCATGAGGACAAGGATTGAATCTGCAACCTCACGGTTCCCAGTGGGATTCGTTTCCGCTGCTCCATGATGGGAACTCGCAGATCGAGCTCTTTTTTTTTTTTTTTTTTTTTTTAAGGCAGGGTTCTCCTCTGACTTACAGCGTCCCTCCATTTCCCAAAGTTCACTGTTTCCTTTACTCCCTGTGGGCTTCCACCCTCCCAGCCACGTGCTGCTCATCATCACCCATCATGCCCCTTTGCCTTTGCCCTTGCCATCCCCTCAGCCTGGGGTGCCTTTTCCAACATCTCACTACCCACTGAAATTCGACACCACTCAGTTCGGATGACATCCCCTCCAGTTAGAATGTATCACTTCTTTCTTTTCTTTTCCACATGCTCTCTGCTCTTTAGTCTGGCATTTATTTCATTCTGCCTGATGTTAAAGGTAATTGTTTATATATTTCCCATCTGTGTTGCAAATTCTTTTTATTTTTGTATCCCCCCCCCCGCTTTTTAGGGCTGCATCCTTGGGATCCGAGCAACGTCTGCGACCTGCACCACAGCTCATAGCAACACCAGATCCTTAACCCGCTGAGCAAGGCCAGGGATCAAACCTGCGTCCTCATGGATTCTAGTTGGGTTCATTAGCCACTGAGCCACGACGGAAAGTCCCCATGTTGCAAGTTCTTTGAAGGAGGGGACTAGATTATCTCGATCCTCCCCCTCCAGTGCCTAGAAGTTTCTCTGTTATGCTGAGTGGGACAAGACTTGAGACACTCAACCTATTTTTTTCCAAGTCCCTAAAGGAACTCCAGTAACCAAAAGGCTGGGGGGCGCGCAGGGTAAGGGATAACTAAGCAGGTGTGTGTCACTCACATGTAGATGGTGTCGGGTTCCAGGCATCGAATGATCAGAGAGATGGTGGTGAGCTGCTTGTCCGGGACCTGAGAGGGCATCGCGCAAGGCGACTTCGCTCCGGAGATGATGTCGTCCACAAAACTCAGCACCGTTTCTGCCCCAAGGGGAAGGAATGGAACAGGCATGAGAAGGAGTCCCAGCCAAGCAATCCCTAGTGGGGAGCAGCTCCATGAGAACGTCGTATGAAAACCACTCGGTCCCTGCTTTTCTTAAATTCTTAGCAGAGCAAGAAGACCCAGAAGGTCTTTACTGACTGTTCCATCTTTTTTTTTTTTTTTTTTTTTTGTCTTTTTGCCTTTTCTAAGGCTGCTCCCACGGCATATGCAGGTACCAGGCTTGGGGTGGAATGGGAGCTGTAGCCGCCGGCCTACGCCAGAGCCACAGCAACACGGGATCCGAGCTCCATCTGCAACCTACACCACACAGCTCATGGCAACGCCGGATCCTTAACCCACTGAACAAGGCCAGGGATCGAACCCGCAACCTCACAGTTCCTAGTCAGATTCGTTAACCACTGCGCCACGACAGGAACTCCCTGACTGTTCCACCTTTAACTCATCAATGTGGAGCCATTTATCCAGAATTAGATCAGCAACAACCAAGGTGAGCTGTACACCCTCCAACGGCGGTTCTGGTCAGGGGTCATTGCCAGATGTTCGCGGGACCTGTGCACATTAGCAAAGGGCCTCGGAAGATGAGGTAGCAAGCTTTCCATGCCTGAAGGCAAGGCATAGCTTTCTGAGCCTCAGTGCTAGCTTCACCAGAAGCTTTTTCCCCTGAATTAGACTGTGGACGCTGCCCTCCTGCTGGTGCCCATAGTTGAGCATCAGTTTTAGGAATGACTTAAATTGACCTTTCCTCACGTGTAGACCATGGAGGACTAAGGCACGAAACAGTTTTCATGGGGTGTTCCCACTCCTTTAAGGCTTCCCTCTTCTAGCTAGACCTGGCAAAAGCAGCGTTTGCTTTAGAACAAGACACGTGGTAAGCACATCTGTTTCTACATGCTTTTGCCTGGACGGAGTGGGAAGTGGGGGTTATTAGCAAAGGAATTTTTTTTTCTCTCTGTAATCATGGCAGTGGTTTACACAGGATTGTTTCCTAATTGTGGGTGAGGATCACCAGTGTGCTGTATGGTTGTTTCTTTGTAAGTGTGCCCAGAGGCAATGAAATGGACACCTCTTTTTCTAAACAAAAAGGAGAAACAAAATCAAAACAAGACTGTCAGATGCTCACCATGCAAACGCTCTTAAAGGGAAAAGATGGCTGCTGCTGCCTCTCCCTGCCCTCCCTCATTGCCCTGGACACGGGGACCTAGGACTTGGGGAACCCGAGCCTAGTCGGGAGGCAGGACATTTCCCGTCTGTTTTCCTTCGACCCCCTGGGTCAAGGTGAGCCTGTGAGATGAGGGGTCCTCACCAGTCTCCACTTTGGAGTGGTCCATCCTGTCGGTGACCTTCTCTTGACGGATGAGATAATCTACAATCTGCACCCCGATTGGAGGCTCTGAGTGCTCCCACTCCAGGACCACGAGGGTGCTGCTGGGCTCGTGGACTGTGGAGAGTCGCAGCCTGCGTGCAGACAGGAGGAAATGTGAAACGGGGGCCCAGCCGAGACCTGTGATGTCTTCCGACAGCGCTACTGGCCGCCTTTTCAGCTGTTTTTCTTTTTAGGGCCACAGCTGCAGCATATGGAAGTTCTCAGGCTAGGGGTCGAATTAGAGCTGCAGCTGAAGCCTACATCGGAGCCACAACAACGCTGGATCCAAGCTACATCTGCAACCTACACCACAGCTCATGGCAACGCCAGATCCTTAACTCACTAAGGGAGGCCAGGGATCGAACCTGCATCCTCATGGATACTAGTTGGGTTCTTAACGCACTGAGCCACAACGGGAATCCCTCTAATCTTTCTTAACCAACACCTACACTGGTCCCTTTGAGGGCCTATCTCCTCACTGGAAGTAAAAGTTCTTGAGGACCCTTAAACTCTCTATTTCATTCATCTAAGTGCCAGTTACAGATTGGAAACTCGACATATATTGGTACATGATTGAATAGATCCTTAAACTCTCTACTTCATCTAAGTGCCTGCTACAGGTTGGGAACGCAGCATATATTTGTACATAAATAAATAAGCAGGTTAAGTCAAAGTGCACACATTCTTATGGGGTTAGTGGATAGGGCGTTTGGAGTAGCCCTTGATAGGGTTTGAACATGACTTCGGGATTTAAGCTTGAAAAACAAGAAAATGTGCCTATAATGCTCAGGCCAAGACCCACTGAGGGTGGTGGCTGGGAGAGCCTCATTCACAAGGTCACGGTCAGCGCATTTCCCGTAACATTACGGGACTGCCCTGCTGGTGGAACCCTGGCTCCCCTTCTGGCTATAGGTATGCACATTAGTTCAGGTTGGAGGTCATGCTCACAGGAGACTTTCCTGGGCCAGAGAAAGTGGGACATATGTCAAGTTCTCCTCAGGGTGATGTCCTGTGTCTTTAAACTCAGGTTCTTGGCATCAGTTTCTGTCTTTGCTCTTGGGTTCCAAAGAATATCCTGATTCTTGATTCCAGTCTTTCCTCGCTTTTCCCAATTCACTGTCTCCTCCTATCATGTAACCTGTCCATCTCTTCTGCTCTTTGCCTTGCTGACTCATATCTCTGTACCTTGTAGAGACTCAGTAAACACTACTGACAGTCACTGGTATGGACCTTCTCATGAGCCAAGTGGTTTCAATTCTCTGCCTTATTCTGACTCCACATATGTGCCTTAGGCTTCTCACCTGCTTCTTGCCCCGTCTGTTCCGAGACCCTGGCTTCTGGGGCTGTTCCCAGTTTTTGCTCCTTCCAGCCTTCCTCCCTTAGAGGTGTCCCTGCCGTTCATCCCAGCCTTGGTCCATAGTTCTTGACCACCCATAATCCTGGCCCTCTAGTCTCCCCTCGGAGGTCATTAGTCTCAAGGATCCCCAGGCAAGGTACCGTGGATGGATCCTACCAAAGCACTGTTCACATTCAATTCAACAAATATTTATTAAGCACCCAGTACTTCTAAGAATGTGCTTGGTGTGAGGCTGCAGTGATGCATAAGCCAGCTCCAGCCCCTTCTTGTATGGAGGGGTCACTAGACAGACACGCATGTATACATGTGATTGTAATAATGTGTGATAAGGACTTTAACAAGAAATCATGGGAGGCTGTGCAAGAAACAACAAGGAATTCAACTGGTGGGAAAATAATACAAAACACATGGCCCTTAGTGGCTTCCTGTGAAGGAGTGCATAGTTTGCCTATGACATTAAAGATGGAGTAGACCCAAAACAGTGCAGATATTGACAAATTCATTAATTAGAATCATATGCAGAGTGCTATTTTGAAGAAAAAAAGCACTAGGAAGCTTAAGTAAGTCTCTAAGCCTTTCTGAGAACTCAAATTCTGTGAAATTATGGACTGAGGCTGGGGCCTCGACTGAGGAACAAGAGTGAGCCTGATTTCCATAGGCTTGTGTAAAACTAAAACTAGAATGTGTTTCTATCTCCAACTACCAGTAAAAATTCAAGAAACTAAGGTCTGATGCTGAAAAAACAAAAACAAAAAAACGATTAGCGTTGACGAGAAAAGTGAAATCCTTAATTGATGTCCCTATCTATGGAAATTTAGCAATGACACTTAGCAAATGCGAGTTTAGAAATGAAATCAGCTCTAGGACATTAAGAGCTGGGTCTCCTGTCCACTGGATGCTAACAGTTTGGTTGCTTCAGTGCTGTGTCAAAGGTAACTTTCTTAGCTGGGGAATCAGTCTAGAAGGATCCTCTTCCAGGAGCTCCCATTCTACCCAAAGAAAGACCTTTTACCAAGAATGAGGCTGACTTCCTTTTGACCGAAGAGGTCTAAGCCATGGCTGTAAAGATTAAGAAGCCAAGGGCCGGTGTGTCTAGAACCCACATGGAGAAGGCCTGTAGGCAAAAGAAGACACTGGCTTGTAATGAACTCTGCCCCTGTGTTCTCCTCTTCCTCAACATGCCTCCTGCCCAGTCCTGGCCTTTGAACGCCCACCTGCGTCTCCAGGGAATGGACCAGAGGGCAGTGTGCACTAAGACCAGCCTCTCCTGCTGGGTTCCTCCTGCCATCTTGCTCCCGCTAACTCAGCCCTCCCGTTGCCACAGGTCCTGATCTTCCCTTTGGGCTCTCTCGGTCCTACCAATCCCTGGGGTCCATGCCCTTCCCGCTTGTCCTACCAGCCCTCTTTAGTCATCACAGTGTTTCTGTGCTTCACTCCCATGGAAGATGCCGCATTCTAGGCTAAAAGGGATTCCTGCCCTTTCCATGAGCTCAGCCAGTTCTGTTCCACCTTCCTCTGAGGGGTGGAAGCTGGACCTGCTGATTCTCAGCCACCTTTGCAGCACTTTCGACTCTGATCACCCCTCAAATGCAGATTTCCACTAACACACATCCCGACCCTCAGCTCATCCCGGTTGACAGTCACTCGGGTGCATCCTTTCTCATAGCTGCGGTTCCATTCCTCGTTTCTTTGGAGCTGAGTTTGAATCTTCTTCTTTCTAGTGTGGTTGACCATCTTCGCTTCGACCACCGAGCATCTCTGCAGCTCTGCCCCACTGTCTCCAAGGCAGACCCCGAGGGAACCAACCTCTTCCTCAAACCTGGTTTTGTTTTTCTCGTTTGTTCGTTCCTTTATGTCTGCACCCACAGCATATGGACGTCCCTGCACCAGGGACTGAATACAAGCTGCAACTGTGGCAAAGCTGGATCCTTAACCCACTGCGCCAGGCTGGGGATCGAACCTGTATCTCCACAGCAACCCGAGCCACTGCAGTCAGCTCTTCATCACTGTGTTATAGCAGGAACTCCCTCCTCAAACCTGCTTATCCTTTGATGCTTCTTTTCTCAGCTGCAGCCTGTTCTCCTTCCCAGCCGCTCAGGTCCTAAATCTAAACGTCTCCTTCCTTTTCATACCCACAGGCACCAAAGTCTGTTGGTTCTACCCAAAGTCATCCTTCAGGGGTATCCTGGTGAAGGCCATGGCCTCTTAGCTGTGGCTCTGTTCCTGCTGTACAACCTTGGAAAAACTATTCCGTCCACCTGCATCCACTTCCTTGCCTATTAACTGGGAGTGAAAACAGTACCTAACTGCTCCACATGGTGCCTGACACCCAGTCAAGGGTGGTTATCCGGGCTCTTGTTGATCTTCCCCCATTGCGACAGCAAGTTTGACCCTCTTCCAAACACACTGTCCTGCTTTCTCCACCCTCAGGGAGAAATTCAAGTGCTCCGCCCCGCGCCGAAGCCTGCACCATCCTTCATAGTCAAACTTGACCCATCTCTCTCGACACTGCCCTTAAATGTCTCACATGCCTCTCATCAAACCACTTCTTCTCTAAAGTTAAATTAGTGCACCTGCCTCCCCCAGGCGATTGAAAGCTCCCTGAGGGCGGGTCCTGCATTGTGATTTCCTCTCTGTTCCCCAGTTCCCAGCCTATGGACTTGAAAGAGTAGACACTCATTAGTGTATGTGTGCAGAGTAACGCTGGGGCGTGCATGCGGGAGAAAGGCAGAGGGTGGACTCGTACACGGGCTGCGGGAGAGGCGCGCAAGTGGGCAGTCCGTCGGCTCCGAAAGCTGTGGAGTCACATCGACACCAGTCCTCGATGACATCTCCAGTCCCTGAGCACCAGAGGGAGCTCATGGTGGCCTCCAGCAAGAGCTGCAAGAGAGGGCAGAGAAAGGGTGAGCTTCATCAGGAAACCAGGGTTGGGTCACCAGAATCAAGGGCCAGGGCATCAGGGCTTGGCTTGGCCCTAAATGACTCCAGCCAGGAGGCTGTACTACCACCTCTCTGGTTTTTTAATGCCAGGAGATTGTTTCTGGGAAAACCCTGACCTCTCAGGGCCTCTAGGGTGTCCGTCTCCTTAGAAGAACAGTGCATCCCCGTGGATGAGGGCTGTCACCTTGGATGCAAGTTTATTCCCCCTCACATCTTCCCCCATCTAAGCCACCATTCCAGAACTTGTCCCCATACACTCAGGGCGCCTGTTTTTACCAATCTCCCCTCGGCGCAGAGTCTCTCAGTCTTTTCTCAAATGCCTCTCTGTGCATGCGTCTCTGCCCTCTTCACCCTGCCCAGTACTTCCTCTGCATGTCTTCAGCAGGCCTTGTGTCTCACTTATAATCTTTATGCAATTCTGCCTGGGGTTGTGCTTATGCATTAAGCCTCTCTCTTCTTGTAGAAGGTAGAAACCATATGACACGGAGGCTAAAAGCTGTGCTCTGGAGCTGTCCCCCGGGGTAAGAACTCCAGCTCTGCCAACTTCTCCATGTGACCCTGGGCAAATTGCATAAACTCAAGTTTCTCGGTGGTAAAATGGGATAAAAATAGCACTTTCCTCATAAGGATGTTGTGACAATTAATGACATAAATATACGCCAAAGGGCATGGCATCATACCTATGCTATGCTTACCTCAGTCACATATAAATAGCACGTTACATCAATAAATGCCAGCCATTGTTATTGTCTTTGAGTGACAGGGTTGGTCTCATGCGGAAGCTTGTAAACACCACAGAGCCTAGAATAATTCTTACAGACATTGGTTTCTCAGCAGATATTCACTATTCAATTAAAGGACAACGAGAAAAACTTCGATCAGCGAAGGAACAGAACTTGAGAGAGTGGCAGGTCCCTGGTGGGGAAGTGGGTCCTGACCCCCTTTGGGGTCCTGCTGCCCCCACCCCGGCCCAGGGTGGGAGAAAGTCTACTGGCCACAGGATGCATGGCTGTCCAAGCTAGCCAAGGTCAGGACTTTCTCTCCAGGTCAATTCAACATCTGCAGCCCCTGCGTTTCCCAGTGATTCTTCTCTCAGTTCTATGCTCACCACACCCGTACATAATGGATAAATGAGAGAAATGAAACAGCCATCCTATAATGCTGTAGGTCAAGCAATTGAAAGAAAGAAAAATTTTCTAATTTTTATTATTTTTCTCTAAAGAAAACAGCTGAACTTTCAAGTCAAGTTCATCAACCCATTCATTCCTCCATGCATTCATCATCTCGTTCATTTATTCTGCAGAATGTGTGACCACTGCAGGGCACAGGGATTCCAAGGAGGACAGAGAAGAGAGTGAGCAATTTCATACACACAATGACAGGAGTGATACGTGCTGTAAAAGATGTACGCAAACATACAATGGGAGTTGTGTGAAGGAACACTGGGTTGGCCTGAGAGACTAAGAGAAGGTGATGTTTGAGCTGAATCTTGGAAGTAACAGTAGGAGTGTGCCAGCGGCAGTAACACGGGACAGGGTATTTTGGGGAGACGGAGTTGCGAGTCTGAAGGGCCAGAGGTAAGGGAGAAAATGTGTTGTGTTTAAGGAGGTACGAGGTATTAAATTTGGGAGGGTAAGAGCATAAGGTATAGAGTGGGTACAGCCTAACCATGTAAGGGAAGACAAAACTGGATCATGACCTGCCTGTGTAATGATGCGCTAAGGACTTTAGACTGTATCAATTGATAGATTCTGCAGAGTCACTGAATTACGTTGTTGCCATAGGATCAGAAGTCCATATTTGACTTAGTTTAATTAGTTAGATGACTCTGACTGGTCTAACAGGGAAACCAGCAGGAAGGCTACTGGTCATCAGTAATATTACCAGTAATAAGAAGTTAATGGGCTGATAGTACAATGGATGACTGAAATTGTTCATCTGTGACAGGAGATTTAATAAAAAGAGGAGGATTTAAGGTATTTGTGGCCCTTGGTGATGGAATATCTATTAGGGACAAGAAAAGTCTAGGAAGCATCTCTGGTCTGCAGTTTGGGGAACTCAGTAGAAAAGAATGCCAGTCACTGAGATGGAGGCACAGCAGGTGTGGTTTAGGATGGACGACTGTGAGTTCAAGTTGCTGGGTTTGAGACGCCTGGCCGGTTAAATGGTTTGACCTACTTGTTTTTAAACTGCAATTGCAGACTAGACAGAAATATGGCATTAGAGATTATCTAGGCCAACAGTAGGAGAACAATGAAGCCAAGAGGGTGGAAAATTGGCCCGAAGCTCTACCAGAGACGAGGGGGTAGGAGCACACACTGAGCTCCTAACGCCCGGACTCGATCCCTCCACGTCTCCTTTGCTTCTTCACTCTTCATCTCCATTCTTTGGGAGAAAGGGCACAATGAGAAGGACAAGCAGAAGAGCCAAGAGAATGGTGAAGACGGACTACATCCAGAGAAGAAGAGAGGCAAGAAACGTGGGCTGGACTCAACTCTGGCTCAGGCCACCTTGTCTTTCTGTTTTGAAATTCACATGCTCAAAGTATGGCCAGATGGAAAGTGTCTCTCAAGCCCTCTCCTGAGACCAGTATGGGGGGGCAGGGAAGGGCTAGCTTCCGGCAAGCAGGGGCTCCAGAAGGGGAGTTGCTAAAGACAAAACTTCCTTCAGCTTCCTCAACCTGCTAGAGATGGCAGCCCTGACTCTCCCCCTGAGCTCTTCTCTGGTCTGCAGCTTTGAAGCCCTTCCCCTAAAATGGTTCTGTGAGCAGCTTCCCGATTCTGCTGTTCCCAGGCAATTGCACAGGAGCTCTCGGGGGGCCAGCTGCAGCAGCCTTGGGTGCTCACGGAAGTCACGGTGGGACAGGTAAGGGGAGGGCTGGGCACTGGAGTGAAAGCACTGCAGCCCTGGGTTTCCATGGTGACACAGCCCTTCCTTCCCTTCATCTTTTCAAGCCCCCCTCCAGTGGTCTCTTCTCTCCCACTTCTCTTCCCATTGTCACTTCTATCAGATTGAAGAGAAATTTGTAGGCCAGAGGAACAATTTATCTTTTTGTTCCTGTGAAAAACCTTATTTTCAAACACTCAATGAAATATCTGTGGCAGAGGCAGAGAGATGAGAGAAACACACATGCAAAATCCCTCCTGTAGGTTTGAGCATCACCTATGAAACAAACTGTGACACACCGGGTGTCCCTTAAAAGAGGAAAGAGAAAGCAATTATCACTCCACCTGGATAGACACACCTCTCAGTCAGGCAAGCAGCTCACTGCTGTGACTTGACTCTATCTTGTCCCCAAGGTGGCCTTTGCCTAGAGTCTCAGAAGTCCCACGCCCTGAGCTTTTGTGTTTTTTACTTTTGTCATTGTTGTTATATGTGTTTTGACCCACTCTGTTCTTTACGTCCTTGAGAAGATCAGAGAGCTAGGAAATGAGGGAAGTCACTGCCTTTATTCAGCTTATCCATCCGGGTGGGCTCATTTCCTCCTAGCACCTTGCGGAAGGGAGTGGCAGAGGGAATGGAGGGGTGGTTGGAAATGCCATGATGCAGCTGAATAATATAAGGTGGAGAGAGCTGCACGGACATGGAGTTTTGCTAGAGTTAGAGGGATGGCCAGGAAACTAAGCCCCTCCAGGCTAAGATTGTGGATCCTTCCCTTTGGGATCTATGCCAAACATGCTCTTTCTAGTCTAGCTGCGGCTGGTCCCAGGTTTGGGCTCAGTGAGGGGAGCTGGTCCACCTTGCTTGCCAAAAGGGGGAAATGCTGCTAAGCCTCCTCTCACGACCACCCCTGCAGCTTTGGGGACTGAATGCTGTGCCTCCCTATCGCCTTCTTCCTTCCGGCCCTCGCTGCTCAAAGACCTGTATAAATGCTGAGCTCTGACTCCTGAGTCATCACCACGGGTGCTGCGGATGCTTTGATTTGATTTAATATGCAAAAATGAAAATCTAAGCAAATTAAGTGCCTGGAGTAGCTGAACAAAAATTCTCGCTCTGAGAATTCTAGCCTGGAGCTCAGCTGACCCCGCCACCCCCTCCAGCCATTTGAAAAGTCCTCTGGTGTGGGTGACATCTCCTCAAGCCAAGAGTCCCCGGTCTCTTACCCTCTGGGTCTGGTTGTTGGTCACCAGTTCATAGATGGGGGCTGCCCTGGTCACCTCCAGCAGAACTGGCTCGGCAGGGGTGTCCGGGCTGGATGTCACATGACACAGGGGGCAGGACGAGGGGCATCGTCCCTTGCTCTGGCACTCCATGCGGACTCCGGCCGCCATGCGCTTGGTGCCAGACTCTGACAGGCTGGCGATGTATTCTGGGAACGTCAGCACCTTGGGGTCTCTTTCCCGCTCCTCGGACTCGTCAGATGGGGAGTTGCCTGCCAGACACAACATGGAAAAGAAACAGGAAGATGGTGAAGCAAGGACTTGCATGGCCTCATGGTCCCTGGGTGCCGGAGTCAAATTCCTGAGAGGTCTGAAAATGTCTCTGAGAGGCTAAGAATATGATGCTGTCATCACACTAAATTTGGGGGACCCACCCTCCCAGAAACCCACAGAGGTGGCAAGCTATTTTTTAAAGCACAGAACACAATAGCTAGTGTGGGTCAATTAGCATCAAAATGGTTTTCATCATAACCACTGGTAAGATGATCAGGCCTGTACCATGAAAGTGAGATCTAGTTCAGACCCCCTTCGCCCCTTACAACAACACTCCGTGTGACTTCTATCATTGCACCCTCTCTAGAGATGAGGAAAGCGGGGCTAAGAGCCTCATGATCACACAGCAAGTTGTGAGATCTGGAGTCTGAATCCAGTTTTGTCTGATCCCATGTCTTTAAGTCATGGGGAAGAACAGGATTTCTCTGCTTTGTTTACTCATCAATGTACTGAAAATGGGGAGAGCACTTTGACTTTTTCAAACAGATTTGTGCTCCAAGGCCTGAGACATGGGTCCATATGGTCCTTGATTGATGAGTAAAAGGTAGCTGGGGAAGCTCTTAGTTTATTTTTGGTGACAGACACTGGGAATGCCTACCAGAAAATAACAGTTTGTTCCCTATGGAAGAAAGGACTTCTTGATATTTCTCTTCCAAGCCTCTGCGATTTTCCATTTCACTTATTAAGTCTAAAGGAAGATAGGAGTGGAATCTGTTGACAAAAAGCTCTGGACTCGTCACAAGATCCCTGACTCTTTGTGCACAGGCGCAGTTGTGCATGCAAAACAATTTCAAAGAGATGTCTGGGCCTCTGGAAACCATGGGCAGGTAGAGAGCATCCCTCCTGGTCCTCAGGCCCGTCAAGAACATGATCCCTGATGGGCTGGATCCTTGGGGGAACTGGTTGGAAGGGTTTGCAAAGCGGTTCCAGAAGGTGATCATGAGACAAGACTTATGGCTTCAGAGCAGAGTTCTTTCTTTTGGGGCGCAGGGAGCTCTGTGATCTCCCCCTTGTTTGCTATGTAACATGAGGTGTATTGGAAGGTTCAAGAGGCATTTCAGCACCATTTTTTCCCTCCACAGGAGCATCATCACTATGCAGCATTTTAAAAGCAGTTCCATTGACACTGGGATTCCTGCTCGTGAAGGCAGACTCACTCAGAGACTGTAAGTATGGGATATAATTTATTTCACATTTGCATTTTGCTTAATAACGGATCAAAGTTGAGTTCAAGCCCTTGCTAGGTTATGAGAGAAGAGCATAACTGCTCGCCCCAAAACCGAGAATTAAGATATCAAATAAGAGCCCCAGGAGCCCACACCAGCTAGCCCCGAGAGTACACACACTCTCGGTCATGTGTACATCTTTACTGACATTCAGGCTCGCACAACTCATGGCTGGGAGTGTTCATAAAGTGGCCACGATCTGGCAAGACTCTCCTCACCCAGCCCCTGGGCAGGCCTCCCATCTTCTTCAACAGGCTGTATGGACTGGGCAGGAATAAGTGGGGGTGGCGTGAGAGCACTGCATCCTCGATGTGATCTCTAGAGAACCAGGTCCTCATTCATCATCGAGAAAGTAAATGAAATAAAAAAAATCAGTAGCAATATCACACTTCTTTTCAAGGTAGGGCTTAAAAGCTCTGGATCTCTTGCTGGCCCGCACACCCCATCCCGCAGATGCATTTCATCATCCGTCCCACCCAGAGTCCTCTCAACCTCCCGGCTGGGAAAGTACTCAATAAAAGAGGCTGGGAAAAGGGTTTCTACGCAGTGACCACTAGATGGCGACATCAAGTCTAAAATAACTTCGGTGAGAGGACAGACGGTGTAATAAATTCTGCGTGGCTAATTTGGCACACCAGAAAAGAAACTTAAAGAAAAGGAACACCTGGCTACTTAAAAAAAAAAAATGGGATGGTACAATTTTCTTTCAATCAAATAATGAAAATTTGAGCAAAACCATTCCATAACATTTAGCTTGAGAAAAACACAGGGTGAAAGATACAAGATAATGGTGGGACGGATAAAGAAGGGAAAATTAAAATCCCCTTAATATCCCTCACATAGAGTATACTTTACTTCAAGGAGGAAATAACATGCCATCAAATTTCCTTTCTCTCACGTTTAATCCCAATAACCCAAGACTCCTCACATCCTATATACACAGCCATATGTATAACACAGAGCCCTATCTATTCATCACCTACGGTAGCAGCTGACAGACAGTCTTGGCCACTAGAGGGCACTGCAACCCCAAACACAGTGCTGCTGAGTGCCAGCCTCCAGACTCTCCTGTGCTCCATCATTAGGGCTTGTAAAAGCTGTGAACATTTGAGGGGCTTCTCCCCTTGTTACCGTCTTCTGCCTCTCTCAATTAAAATCAAGACGCAACTAATCCCCCTCAACATCCTTCAGCCCTGGATTGGTGCAAAGGTGGGAAGAAGAGAAGCTTGGGAAGGGGGTTACAGGAAAAGATGAGAGCGGGCACCAAACTCTTTATTTTCATCGGAGTTATTTTTTCCTTCTCCTGAAAATATTCAGGCTCACACAGAGCAGGCTCTGCTGGAGGCCAAGACGAACTGGCCCTCTGGTCCCCTCATCACGCAGGATGGAGCTGTCTAGAGAGGAGTGAGATTTACACAGAAGTAATGAGCAGCTAACTCCCCAAAGCCATCTATTCAGGCTCCAGCGAAGAATAGAGATGTGTGTATGAGAGAGATTTTTCAAAAAGGAAATGCATTTTCCATGCGCAGTTAAAGATACAATTGGGAAATACTCCTTAAAATGATGGAGTCCGGTGGTGAAAGCCCAGATAAATCTCCTTTTGCCCAAAGAGAGCACCAATAACCATCGTGTCTGTGGCAAGTGAAAGAGTAATTCGAATCCTAAAAGCTTCAGGAGAGTCTGATCTTTGACATGGGCGTTTAACCCCTGCTCGGTGCTGGAGCGGGCAGTACAGAGGTCTGTGTGTGGCGAGCTGCAGGGCAGGGAATCTGCTTTAGTTCTTCATGGTTCAATGGCCACCTTCCTCCACCGCCCACTCCAGTGACTGCCTTGTCTTACTTCTTCCCTCTTCTGCCCTCTTCATCCTGGGGAGGAATGCTCCAATAACCTGAAACACTATATTGTCTCTTCACCAATATTCCATTTCAACAAACACACAGTCTCCGGAAAGAGGAAATAAGCTACAACTATGGTCTTAAAAGATACCCAAGTGTGACCCCCACCCCCCGTTACCCCTAAGGGCAAAATTCACCCCACTGCTCTCAGGGGAGGCTTTGGGGTCCTCATGACACTTTGCTTTCTTACAAGTAGAAGAACAGACAACCTGGAATGTCGTTAACAACCCCAACACTGCAAAGCATTTTGCAAATACAGTTTGCTATAAATAAATGCCATTTGCTTTAGGCTAAATCTGTATCCTACAGCACACAGTGGCTGAATTTCCCCAATAGAATTTCGCGGTATGAGATTACTGGCATCCTCAATGTTCAAAATCTCTTTGTGGATGTGCCTCTGGCCTTAGGCATGTACCTACTGACCCACCTAGACTTAGGAGCATAGGAGGATGATAAAAGTGACTGACCCATCCTCATGCAGGGTCTGCTCTGCTGGGAGAAGCTGACAGGTCATGAAGGTGAATTTGCTGTTATGAAGTAAATTGGTACAATTCCTACAGGATTCTGGGCCAGCTTAAGAATCTCTCTCCTGAGTTGGTGCCCAAGGCGATGAGATGCTAATGACATCACAGCTAGAGCTACAGAGGTAGTTCATTAGGCAGCAAAGAAATCCTATGCAAACACATCAGATCCCAGCTTTTGGAGACAGCCTAGGATCCACAGGAAAGAAGGCCTGATGTGGGGTAAGTGAAGCCGGGCCATGGGCACCCTATAACTCACTGACACCCCGATTTCCAGGTCCTACCGCCACACCAGTCTCCTGTTCAAGCAGAATGCCTGGTGTTATCAGAATTCACATTTCTGCCCAGGCACCCAGGTTCAAATCAGCCTCTCGGAGAGTTTAATCATGTCTGTGGAAAGAGAGGGTCAGGTTGGTCTGGATAGCCTTAAACTGAACTCCCAGACCTGCCATGGGACCCACTCTGAGATTCGAGCAAACTACGATGGATTAATAACCAGAGGCAAGTGGACAGGGCATAACGTGGCCACTTCCCTCTACACCTGGATATGAAGAATGAGTGCCCTGGAGTCAGGGACTGTGGCTTCTGCATGTTTGCGATTGCTTTCTCTGGTTTAGGTGTGAATATTTATGTCCATATCCATCTCTAGGTATGCATATCTATATATCCACGGACTATATACAGTTTTGGAGGGGGGAGGGGAGTGAATGCAATAAGTCATGACCAAAGATTTCAATCTTCAAAACAAGGCAAACATAAAGAATAAAACCAAAGCCTCTGTAAACAGTCTCTAGCCCCTTCCTAAAGCTTCAAACCATCAAGGAGAAAGAACAAAAGCCTTATCTGATGACAGCCAAGACTGTTTCCCCAGGTATAGCAGAACCTTAATATGCTTGCTTGGAAATCCATTTGAAGGATCAACAGGCACCCGCGACTCAACATGACCCAAACCACAGTCGTCGCTTCCCCACACCCTCCCCAGCACCCTGCTTCTTCTCTTGCAGGTCCTCAACCTCCTCATTGCTGAGCAGAAGTCCTGGCTTCGTTTGGAGTTCTTTCCTGCTCGCCCCATCAGTCTTAGGTCTGTTCACTTTACCTCCCTCAAACCATCCGCTTCTCTGCAAGGTCCGAGTCAGACTGCCTGGGTTTGATTTCTAACCTTACCACTTAAAGCTGTGTGATTTGGGAGATGTTTCCTGACTGTTCTGTGCCTGGGCTTTCTCATATATAAAAAGGAGATGGTAACTGACCGGTATGGTAGGGTCCGCGAAGAGTGCTGGTGAGTACATGGTGAGCAGTCTCTAATATTAATGATTCTCACAACGTCTGTCAACTTACCTACCCTGCGTTGCACCGTCAAATGGTGGGATCCCTGATATCTCACAGTGCCTAATATGTAATGTAACATTCGACAATTCATTAAACAAATATTTATCAAATGCCTGCAAATGTTTGCCCAATTAATACATCATTTTCAACGACTGTATATAAAGTGACTGCTCTCTGGGTTCTGCAGGTACCAACTAGACACTCTGGGTTTAAATTCATTTCTTGCCCTGTCGTCCTGGGTTCTCTTGAGATTTCTTAATTTTCTTCTAAGAAGCAGGACCTCAATTCAAAGGGAGTTCCACAACTTCCAGGTACAAACAGGAATTGGTCAGAGAAAAGCTTAGCTGCTAAGATTTGAGGCAATATTGCAAAAATCTATCCTGCAAATTTCGAAAGCAGGCACATGCATCACAAATGCTATTAATGCGCATTGGGTGATCACCTTGGGATTTAAGGGTTTAAGCTTCAGAAAAGGAGTAGACAATTATGCTGGAAAGCAGACAGTGGAAAATGTGAGAAAGTTGTGGCCACAAAGGTCACCACATGGCAAAAGGGCACTACGTTGTCCTGGGCCTGTAAGGCCATGGGACCTGGTAGCTGAGGTGCAGGTGCATCTCTGTGGGCTTCTAGGCATCTCTGAGAGCTGAGGGATAGCGTTGTGCTGGGATTCAGCATCACCGGGTCCACTTCACCAGCAAACAAGGTGGCGGCTATGACCGCAAGAGACAGAGGCATTCTGGACCCCAAGGAGGTTCATGGGAATGAAACATGAAAACCGGCATCAGAGGAAGCACATCTTTCTTTGGGGATTAAATACTGGACAACTATCCAACAGCTTCAGAAACAGCCCCAGTTCCAAAGAGAAATAGTCTTGTCCTTTCTTACAAACAAATCCACAATTAAAAAAAAAAAAAAAAAAACTCAACAGAAATCCTTTGTCAAGATGTATCCTTTACTTTATGTTCTAAAATTAAATTTACATTAACAGATACAAACTACTAAGTATAAAATGAAAGATACAGGGATGTAATGCAAAACAACAAAAAATAAAATTAAAGTAACAGCACACTTTAGATCCAATTCTTTGGCGTCCCTTCAGAAAAGTTCCTGGAAATAGCAGACGGTCTTTGTTATAAGCATGAGCAGCATGTCTGGGTGTGGTGATGTCCAGGATAACAATTACTGGTTATCGAACACCCACTGGGCACCTCAGCAAAGCACCATTAATGGGAGTGTTCAAGAAAAGGCATCTTCTGAAAAACTGAATTTTTCATTTAACTGGTACTTGACCAGAAAATGGTTACTTTTCTGTCAATCCCTGTTGACATTTTTCTTCTCTAAAAATGCAGTTTCCCAATTTTCTGACTCCCTCTTGAAGCACTGCCTACCAAAGAGAATGAAACCTTTCCCCAAGGCACCAGCAGGTGACAATTTTGTTCATCGGTTATGACTATGCAGGTTTGGAGGCTGTAGGAGAGAGAAATAAAATGGTATCCATGCCTCAAATGGCTCTTAAACAGTTGAGCAACACCATAAGGTTACATTTTCTTAAGACTGCCCCCCCCCTTAATGGGCATGTTGTCAAACAAATAACCGCCCGGTTGAGGCTCCTGGCTCAGTAGGTTCATGAGAAATTGAAGCTGCAGTGCTTTGTCTTGGCCAAAATTGTTAGTCAGCCTTGGCGTGGGAACAATTAAATTTCACAACAAATCAATTAACTGGCCTCTGTTTGATCACTAATAGTGACATTCCATTTGGGACGAGAGGTTGAGTCCAAGAAATAGCCAAGGCAGCAATCAAGAAAAACACAGAGACAGCCTTTGCCTAGCCGTGACCCCAAGTACACGCCCTTTTTAATCTTAAACTTAGTGTGAAAAGGAAAAAAATGAAGACAGAAGAGTGATGCAACCACCGCTTTAAAAATGCCTGAAAATGCAACTCTAAATAGTCCATGCATCTCAAGAGGGACACTGATAAAAGCCGAGAATTTCTAGGAAGCCCTAAAGCTTCTGCTACAAAAAGGAGCTCTTCTAATCAGCGAGACTGCCAGTCCCCAGTGGGCCAGAAGCGGCCTCTGTTTTGTTGGATGTCGTGGCTCTCGCCCAATGCCCCGCACTCAATTAAGCGTTCAACAAACACACAGAGGTGGAAAGAAGCAAGGCAATTTTAGCTCTTTCTAGTCTCTGCCTCCAGTTCCTCGAGGCTGCAACCCAAAGCTTCATTTGGATTCGTCATAAAGGCCAGACTAGAAAACCTCAGGTGGCTCAGAGTGATGACCTGGAAGCGCTTCCTCCCTGCGCACGTGGGAGCACTGTGGCTGCCCCGCCGGTACCATTCCTGGCTCTAAAAATATCTGCCTTTATTTCCTTTCTCTCTCTCATGCTCTTTCTCTCCCTTCCTTTTGTCCTTCTTTCTCTTTCTTTCCCTTCCCCTTTTCCTTCTTCCTTTTCCTTCCATTCTTCCTTTCCCTCTTCCTTTTTTTTCCCTTTCCTTTCTTTCCCCTTCCTTCCTTCTCTCCTTTCCTTCCTTCCTTTTCTTTCCCTTCCCCTTTCTTTCTTTCCCTTCTTCCTTTTCCTTCCATTCTTCCTTTCTCTCTCTTCCTTTTCTTTCCTTCCTTCTTTCTTTCTCTTTTGCTTCCTTTCTACTTTCCTTCCTCCTTTCCCCATTTACATAGAGAGCATTCTGTGCCCTTCCTCCTACTGGTACCTTGTGCCTGTGTCCGGAGGGGTACCTACTACACTTTTTGAGGGGACACTACTCAACCCACTGCACTGTCCATAGCCTTTAACATTGTGACAATGACCTGTCAGACCTCCCCTGACCCACAGCCAATGATGACTCATTTGCCGGCCACTTGGGAGCTGGCCATCCCTCCCCTCAACTTCCTTCCAGGGCCCACTGGCAACAGGGAGAGGGAAGAAGTTTCTGCCTCTGTCAAAGTCCCTGATCTGGCCACAGCTGTGTGCAGCTTCTTGTCAACATCAAAATAAACCTGACATAGAGATTCAGAGTCACAGCCTTCTGGGTGCACAGAGCTGCACTGGACTACCCCTGCTGATGCACTACAGACAGAGCAGCAGGGGGTGGGGTGAGGCTGGGGGAGATGCAAAAACAGGAGCACCTGCGGGATGTGTGCTTTTCAAATCTCCATCAGATGGAAAAGTCCAGGTGGTGAGTGCGCATGCTCAGGGGGCCACCAGGCTTGAGCCTCCAGCCCTTAATCTGGAGATTAAGGCTCTTTTCCCCCCCAGGCCTTGTCCTCCTGTCTTGACTGAGAGAAGCCAAGTGTGTACTCTGAGACCACTCAGAGGAAGGTGCCTCCCTCTTTGCTGGTCCTCCCCAAGGAGCCAGAAAAACATAGAGAATAGCCCAGGGACAAGCAGAGGGAGAAGACTGGCATAGAAACAGAAGGTGCAGAGGAATGGGAGCTCCCAGCACCAGCTTTGGCCTCTGCCTTGAGGGCTCCGTGGCGGCCTCTCTGAGTTTCTGGCTGTATCCAAAGTGAAATGAATGATGCTTGCCTCTGCCTACTGTGTGGCATTATTTCTCAGCTAGGGGGTGCCCGCGCGTCTCTTGAGCTCTGCAAGAACCATCAGCCCAGCAACACTCCCTTTGTGACTCCATCTACCCATTACTCCATTTAGTCTATTTCCTCTCCTATCAGCTCCAACTCCTATCTCATCACTTCTTTTCTTTGTGGCATCAAACCTGGACAGGAGCAGCATAGTCTGGGGACAACCCTTGCAAAATGTGACTTGGTGAAACTGACACATAAACATTACTTGCCTTGTCTCCACGTTGCAGAAACTCGGCAGTACAGTGTGTGTATAGAGTGGGGTGTGTGTGTGTGTGTGTGTGTGTGTGTGTGTGTAGCCAGGATACTAGCCTGTGTTACACGCAGGTGGGAGTCCACACTAAGATTCCATGCCTTGCTGAGATGCTGCAAGAGCTCGCTTATAAATATCTTTAACCACCAAATGGTCTAGAAATTTTTAATAAAAATATTATTCAATAATAATACTATGCCAACCGGCAAGGGAGTGTTGTAACGGTCTCCGTTTTCCTCTCGATACTCATCTGGCTTCTGTTTTGCAAATGAATTTGGATGTTAAATTCTTTTGCTGCCTTGACCAATTTATTCTGCATATTAACTACATACGACAGGACTTAAAGTCCATTACCACTTAGCTTTGCCTCACTGAAATTTATGCTGCTTTCCTGCCCATTGGAGCCACCAGCTCAAATAGATGGTGACTCCTGGTGGTGATTTTGGATTCTGCACAAGTCCCTCATCTCTTGGTCCGCTACTCTTGGGTTTAAAGTGTGCTGAGTGGGCCAGGCTCTTTTCATCTCTTGGTGACCCAGGGACCCATGCGCTCTGTTCTCAGACTCTGGTCTCTGTGGCTGCCTGGCTGCCTGTCCAACTTTTTTTTTTTTTTTTTTTTTTTTTTTAATGTCTTTTTTGCTGTTTCTAGCTAGGTCCGCTCTCACGGCATATGGAGGTTCCCAGGCTAGAACAAGGAGCATTTCAGGAGAATGAGGTCTATGTCCCTCTTAACAGCCCCATGTTAAAGTTCTATTATTCTGCGACCTGACCTCAGAATTTCCTTAAATCAGAGGGGTGGAGCTGGGGGTATACATTTCAATGGGCACACCAAATGATTCTGACTTCAGAGAACATGCTGGGATTCACCACCCTGAACAAGAGCCCGTTTCCCTTGTAAATATTGTCAGCAGGCTTTTTAAAAATTCTACAACTAACCCTATCTAATATGTAAAAGAAATCAAATTTGGAAACAAGCTCCTTAGGCATTTAACATCATGACCTTTTGGTAAAAATAAACAACGCTGTTGTTCTTGGAGCCATTCAAGCATCTACTCAGAGCCCCAGGGCACAAGTAGCCCAATTTGAAACCTACTAATTCAGAGTCTGATGACACTGGCCTGAACGTTTCCAGAAGTAACTCAGCCAAGAGGACCACATGCTGGCCTTGAGAAGGGTACTGCCCCAAGGAGCAGATTCCAGCACTAGCCTCCTTAGTCACTGTGCGTCCTGGATTTTGCTAGACAGAAAGCATTATGTGGTCAGTCTTACTTTAGGTGTGTAATACTGAAGGTCAGAAGGTTTTATACTCTTGACCGAAAAATAGATCTACTCAAGCAGGCATGTTCATCTCATGCAGAAAGGATTTCATGGAGAAGTGAAAAGAAAGCAACACCTAAGCAGATCCATTAGGGGCGACGACAAACCAAGGGGCAGCTGTAGAAGCCAGATCTATTGCTCTCCTTCAGACAAGGACTAAACGGTGTGTCTACATTCCATTATTAACTTGTCTCACTCAAATACCGTAAAGGCAGCTTTGTCATTACACCCAACCAAGGTGGCGCTGTGATTTGAGGTTACTTTCCTGAACTCTTCTAACAGCAAGAGATACTGAAACAACTACAAATGTCAACATGACATAACTGTGTGGTTTCTGCACAGGGCCCCCGCCAAGGATGGAGGAGCTGTTCCTGGTGTAGCAGGCTGCCAATCAAGATAGCCATCTTGTCACTTGGCCTGTTAAAAACAAGGTCCCTTTAGGGTTTCACTCCCTTTCATGCACACACACAGTTTTTTTTAAATAAAGAGGCATGGAGTTCCTGCTGTGGCACGGTGGCTTAAGAAGCCGACTGCAGCAGCTTGGGTCGCTGCAGAGGGATGGGTTTGATCCTATTAACCCAGCACAATGGGTTAATAGGATCAGGCATTGTAGCAGCTGCAGCGTAGGTTGCAGCTGTGGCTTGGATTCAAGCCCTGGCTCAGGAACTTCCATATGCCAAGTGTGTGGGCAAGAAAGAAAAGAAAGGGAAAGAAACTACTGGACAACAATTGATGGGAAGCAGCAACAGTCACGACAGCAAACATCTGGCCAGCCCAACCAGGCCCCACTTGGCCACTGGGCCAGCAGAAGCTTCCACACCCAAAGGTGCAGAAAGACACCATCTACGAAGAGGTCAGAGTGTCTGGGACCCTTGAGTTTGGACCCCTAGTCAAGTGGGAACGTAGATGTCTGGTCCTAGAATTGAAGAGGAAGGCCAGAGAGGGGCAGCAGTGAGAGACCAGGCCACCATCTCAGCTGGCAAAGACCCCTGTTCACCTAGAATTCCTTATCTGATGGATGGGGCTTTTAGGCCCAGGTTTAAATTCAGAGCTCTGAGACTTATCATAATGCTTAACCTCCTCGGGCTGAAGTTTCCCTATCTGCAAAATGGGTTTGTAACAAAACTTACCTCCTAGGATTGTTCTGAGATTAGATGGAAAAAGTACATGGAAATCTCTTAGCATCACAAACTTTCAACCACAGCCGTTGTTCACCATCCTAACTCCATGACCTAGTATAATCATTGTTCTCAATAAACATATAATAAATTTTAAAAATGGATGCTCAAAAACAAAACAAGCTTTTTAATGAGCTAGAGAGAAAAGAACAGTACTCAAAAAGCACTCAAAATGCTTGGTAATAAGGACTAAACTTGCAGGCTCCAGATCTGCAGGAACTTAACCCACCAATGTGCATGTACCCAGCATAGGGATCCTACATAGTAAAGGGATCAGAAGTCCTCCACATGGTGTGGAATCAAAACCAGGATTGAGGAAGGCTCCAAGGCTTTCCCCCCAAAATGAGGCTCAGGAAGCCAGTCCAGACCTCTGACAGCACGGGGCTACCTGCCTGAGATGGCAGGAGGGAACAGAGACAGAGTATGTCTGACTCACTGGCTTCGGTAGTAGAGCCACAAAGTCCCCAAGAGGGGGGACTTAGTTTGTGACAACATGCTTCTGTGTACAGGTTTGATGCATGACATCAATCAAAAGCTGTGGCTGACTTGCCCCGCACTGGTCTCTCAGGCATCTGTGCTGTAGAAGGCACATTTGTTCAGGGTGACATGACCTCAATGGTCCCAAGGGGTCCCTCAAGGCTGCAACCAATATCTCTGGGACTTAGGGATACTGGGCGGGGTGGGGGGAATGGGTAGAAAAGATGCTGTTGACCAAACTGACTTAACTACTTCAAATAAAAATGCTACATCAGTGGAATAAGATTAAATTTTGATCTCCCAAACCAACTTTTCTAGTTACAAAATACCTCTCCCTGAAATATAACGCTATTTGGATGGTACTTTGATGGGGTGGATGGTGTAGGGACCTCCATTCCACATCCTGAATAACTAGGTACAATACTTAGGTGTTAGTACTAAGAAGTGCTAGGATTTTTCGATTCTTTTTTATTTTCACAGAAAAGAGAAAAAGCAAATCCCTCCTAGGTATTAGCAAGATCCCAGAAGTATCCTTCCCTTGTATCACTCTGGAATCAAAAACCCACTGGGAAATACAGAAAATAAGCCACTTCAGATATATTAAGTAATGAATTCTATCTGTTTCTAAAGCTTGCAACTGGAGGATCTTGTATTTAATTTTCATTCCTATGGTAACAAGTCTACTGCAGGACAATTCAGATATTGTCTCCACTCTAGTCTAGCATCAAACAAATAAAGCCATAAAATGAAACAAATGTCTGTCGCATGTGCATGGACACACACACACAGGCACACACACACACACGCACACATACACACACCCCTAACAAAATACGACCTCTCTCTCTCAATGCCAGGAACTTAAATGGTGTCAAGAAAGCTGAGAGAATAGGACCTTTTAAAATAGTAGATAAGAAAATTCGTCTTTAATTTTTACAAATTCTTGAGACACATCTAATTTTGTACTTTCAGAAACAGTAGGAATTGAATATTGTCAATAAGTAACTAGTGTTGAGATTTTGTGTGTATAGTGGTAAGTTCTCATTTCAAGGTTATTACTATGGTTCATTTATTTTTTTTGAGTGCCAATTCTTTTAGACCCTTCTTGTGCTTTTGTCTTCAGCCTCCCAGGACTTCCTTTCCATCAAAAAGTTGGTTGACATCAGGCAAAAGTCAGAAGACCCAAACAGGAACTCAATTCAATTTGATAAAGCAAATACTAAGTTATTGAATGTCTATTTACAAGGTATTGTGCAGGTCTTCTGAATATATCAGAATGAATTACATGTAATCCCTACAATCAAAGGATGTATTACCTTATAGAGGAGATAAGACAGACACACAAAATTTAAGAGCCATTTTTTTTAAAGGATCAAATAAGAGCTAGATGATATCAGGATGGTTAGATCAGGGGAGGCTTCCCTGAGCAGGGAGCTGTTGGGCTTGGCCTTGTGGGATGACAGCACCCTTAATAACAAGAGCGACTGGGAGTTCCCATTGTGGCTCAGTGGATTAAAGTCCTGACTAGTATCCATGAGGATGTGGATTCGATCCCTGGCCTCTCTCAGTGGGTTGAGGATCCAGTATTGCCACAAGCTGTGCCATAGGTTGCAGATGAGGCTCGGATCTGGTGTTGCTGTGCTGTGGCTGCAGCTGGCAGCTAGAGCTCTGATTCGACCTCTAACCTGGGAGCTTCCATATGCTTCAGGTGTGGCCCTAAAAAGACAAAACAAACAAACAAAAACAAAAAAAACAACAAAAACAAACAAGCAAAAAACAAAAGCTACCAATGATGATAGAAATTGGCAAATTTTTTCTGTAAAGGGCCAGCAGTAAGTCTTTTAGTCTTTGCAGGTTGCTCAACTACCTCACTTTGTAAGGGGGAAAGCAGCCATGGACAACTTGTAAAGAAATGGGCATGGTCATGGCTCTGTTCCAACAAAACATTACTTATGGAATTTAAATTTTATATTAATTTTCATGTCATAAAAGCTTATTTTTTACTATTATTTTCCATTCATTTAAAGAAGAAGAAGCCATTCTTAGCTTGTGGGCCATCCAATCACAGGTAGCAGGCCAGATTTGTCTATAGGTCATATTCTCTATGGAGTTCTCGTTAGAAACACAAAGCCTTGTTGTACTTGACCCCTGATCTATGGAGTTCTTGTTATAAACATAAAGCTTTGTTATACTTGATCTCACTGGATCCTCACACCTTGTTCTGTGAGGTAGATGTTACTATTTCCATTTTCCATCAGCTAGAGTGAAGCTCAGAGAACAAAGGTCATACAGATTTCAAAGATCTTGCTTTTAACCACCAGGCCATGCTGTCCCCCAGTTATGGGAAGGAACTCGTGGGAATGGTGAGATGAATAGGTTTTCTTTGACCAGAGGCATTTAAATATCTAAAAAGACTTTTCACAAAGAATGTGAGGTGCATTATCATGGCTTGCTCATAGTGATGTCATTTTAAAGCTCTGTTATCCCCACGCTCTCTCTTTTCACAAGGCATACAGGGCATAGGTATGTTTCATAACATCTCCTTTCCAGAATATAATATTTGAAGAAAAAAAGAACAGCCTTCAGCATTTGTTCCAATCTCCCCATTCCCACCCCCACCATGGTTGCCTGGAGCCACACGTGGAAGATCTTGGTTGGCCTTGTAGGTCATGAGAGTGCGTCCTACCACAGTCTGTAGAGTTGTTCACAAATGTAGGATCACATTGAGTTGTCAGCTGCCAGAGATGATACTCACAGGTTCATTAGTCAGTCAGCATACATCTATTAAAGACTTGTTACATGCCCAGGATTGTGCCCTGTTACGTGCTAGGTACTGTGGGGAGCTCTAAAGTAGGAGACCGACCTCAAAGAATATGCAGTCTATTTGGGATATCAAGATAACATCATCATCATCATAGCAGCTACTCTTTATTAGACATCTTACTGCCCTCTAAACACTTTGCAGGTATTCCATCGAGCAAAATGCATGCGAATCTAGACTTTGTAGGGCATGCCTTATTTAAAAAGAGTATTGCAAGACATAGGGGGAGACTACAGCAATAATAGGGGGAGACCATTACAATTGTGGAGATTGCTCTGATAAGGTCTGCAAGCATCTCAAGAGTTAGAAAAAAAGAGTTTTTCTTTGACAGTAAGAAGTAAGCAAAGTTAGAAAGAACCATATGTGGGCCAGCCTACTCTCGGAAGAGGCTGTATATTGGCTCAGGCTGAAGGTGGAAGCCTGGGGGAAGTTCAGGAGTGTGGAGGAAAGAGAGAGGTTTGACTGAAGTCTGACTAATAAGTTCTGACTGATGTTCTGACTGATCAGTGGGGACAAGACAATCTTTTTTTGTGTGTGTCTTTTTAGGGCCGCATTTAAGGCATACGGAAGTTGCCAGACTAGGGGTCAAATCGGAGCTGCAGCTGCAGGCCTACTCCACAGCCACAGCAACGCCAGATCCAAGCCTCGTCTGTGACCTACACCACAGCTCATGGCAATGCCGGATCCTTAACCCACTGAGCAAGGCCAGGGATTGAACCCGCATCTTCATGGATACTCGTGAGATTTGTTTCCACAGAGTCACAATGGGAACTCCAAGTTAATCATTTATAATGCAGAGGATGGAAACTTTGAGGGGCTGTCTCATCATTGATAAATAAGGGGGCCATCTGTGAGTCTTTTAAGTCTCATGGGGAAGGATGGTTCTTTGCAGTAGGCCGTTTTGGAGAACATGAGGGGATGACTGGATTTTTTTCATCTTCAGTAAGATTTAACACAGATGTCACTTCTCCATGTTGACCTTAGTGGTTGGTGCTGAAATTATCCATATTTTAAAAGTGACAAAACTGAGCAACAGAGAGGTTAATTACTTTGCCTCACTGCACAGAGTTTTCACTCCAAAAGGTCTGTCTGACTCCAGGGTATCCAACCAGTCTTCCATTATGTGGCTGAGACTGGAAGTGTCACAGGAATTGGGAGAAGAGAGGCTCTCTGTGAGGCTGGAGAATCTCAGAAAGCTTCCTGGAAGAATATGTTTTGAAGGATGGGCAGGAGCTGACCAGGGGGTTAAGGCCAGTATGGATTATCAGGGTAGGGGCAATAAGGTCAAAAAATAGAAGTTAAGGTCGCCATGGAGGTCCTCAAAGAGTTTAAGTCCATGATAAAGAGGTTTTAACTGGAGAATAAAGAGCATTAAAGTTACACGGATAGAGTAGGGCCATACTGAATGGGCCCTTGAAGACGCAGACCAGGGGTCTTAAGCTTGAAGCAACAGTTAGGAGCCGGCCTTTGCCAGAGCTCCATAGGAAATAGCACAGAGGATGAAAATGGCCAAGGAAGATGAGTTAGGCAGTGAAACGTAGACTGACTTAGACTGAATGAACATTTTGAATGAATGAGAAACTGGAGGCGAAAACCACTAGCCAGGGGCTGTGGTAACAATGCAGGCTTGGCTGTCTGGGGGTCAGACTGAGGTGACAGCCAGGGGCAAATAGCCAGGGGCAAACAGGGGGGAGTGTTTCAGAAGAAACAAGAGGATCTGGTGTCAGCTCTGGAGAGGGGAGTTTAAAGGGAAACCTTTTACCTTATTAGAAGCAGCATAACTAAAGACTCAGAATTTTTCTAAGTAGATTTCATAGAACCTCTGTTTTTAGGATCTGGTAATAGCATTACTCAAAGAGACAAACACAAAGATTTTCAAACTCTAATGTGAGGCGAGAGCAACTTAAATGAAAGTTAAGCAGGTTTTTGGTGAATTTTCAAAAAGCCTTTAAAATTCTCATATGTTTCATAAATCTCCAAGAAGGAAATACAGCATACAGTGTTGTCAAAAATAATTTTTTTTTTTTTAGGGCTGCATCTATGGCATATGGAGGTTCCCAGGCTAGGGGTCGAACCAGAGCTGTAGCTGCCAGCCTACACCACAGCCATAGCAACGTGGGATCTGAGCTGATTCTGCAATCTACACCACAGCTCAGGGCAATGCCAGATCCTTAACCCACTGAGTGAGGCCAGGGATTGAACCTGCATCTTCATGAATACTGGTCAGGTTCATTAACTGCTAAGCCACTATGGAAACTCCCCGTGAAAAAACAATTTGAACACAGAATTCACGTCTTGCAGAAAACCTAGTGTGTTACAAAGCACATTTTGGAAAATACGCTAATAGGTATGTTATTGAGGACCTACTATGGGCCAGAGGTTCTGACAACCTTAAGACTCTTGGTCCTGACAGTCCTTTGCAATATTCACATTGTTTGGTTTTGCAGATGAGGATTCGTTTTAAAGCCACCCAGTCTCAGACTCCCCAGTCCTCCTCCTCCCTCTGCATCCTGCTTCTTTCCACATCATAGATACACAAGGTCTTCAGACTCAGACGTCCCCAGCTTTTTCAAGAACACCCAATTATTGTATGTTGCTGAGTTGTTTTCAACAATTTCTGAAGTCCTGGCCTAGGATGCAGGATTTCATGCATCAAGGGCCTGCTGATACCAACTACCAATCTGTTGGCATTCACCTGCTGTTATACACAGGTTCTGGCGGTACCGTTCAGATTTTTAGATGACTCCTCTCCCTTTGTTCCCCAGAACCTGACATCTATAAACATGACAACACAGGCAGGAAAAGGGCGCAAGGAGCAATCTCCAGCTTCTTAATGCGGGCGGGTGGGCGTGATGTGGAGAGGGAGGGCACAGATGAGGTCCTGACGTTTCACACAGCCCTGGAATTGACATGTACCACACTAGTGCTCCCTGTCGCTGCCATCACAGACTGCTTGGTGTTAAATTTAGAATAAAAACCAATTAAAAGATAACAAGGAGACATATACTCGGAATGGCAAGAACCTGAGTGTTTACAGAAATATGACCTCTCTCTGCTGTGAGGGAAGCATCAGTGTGTTTTACAAACTTGAATTTTCCCCGCCCAACCCATTCTCCATCTTTTGTCCGTGGCCCTAGTCCATTTCCACCCAAATGGCTTTCAGTGCAAAACTGCAATGATTTTTGCTATAATGGATGGAGCAACTTGTATCTGAAGCCCAGAGATCAGGAAGGTTGATCACTATTGAGACTTTCCTCCTGCCCTCGGCCAGGTGACTGAGTCTGGGTGGAGTTCAAGGAAGTGTCAGCATCATGCCTTGAGGTGGGTTCAAGGTGCTTCCACTTGAGTTTCCTGCCATAGCAGAAGCTTTTAGTGAGATAAGGACACAGGTGAGCAGGAAGGTGTCCCATTCCACCTCTGCATCTCAACAGGATTGCCTGCAGTTCAGGAGCCCCTAAAAAGGGAGATATGGCTGGGCTGCACACCCCAGAAGGGTGTGTTTGCTGCCTTCGGTTTCCGTCGCCGTGTCAGCATCCAGAGGCAGATTGTACTCCCATATAAAGCAGACATTCTGCTACTCAGCAATCCATGTCAGCTCAGCTTAATGTCTGGGCTGAAGAGTTTTCAATTTTTGCTGTTCCGCAACGGGGAAAATAATCACAGGAGCCATAGCTTTCCCATTTATGGGAACTTAGGAAATTTCCAAGGCTAGGCCATGGCTAACCACATCCTCACCCTCAGCATCCAAAGAGTCACCTGTTAGCGACGTTTCCAAAATTACTGTCATATCCATCCTACACTCGACACATCTTCCCCGAGTCCAGACCCTCAGCAGCTGCCATCTGGTCTACTCTATAATTGTCCTAACTGGTCATCCTATCCCTAGTTTTCACATCTCCCAGTCATCTGTACTCTCACCAGATGTACGCTTCTAAAGTATAATAGGAACATATCCTTTCTCTGCTGAACTCTTTAATAACTCCCAAACCACAGGAGAAGTAGGCCCTTCTAACCACTTTATGTTAGAACCAGGAGCACAGGACTTAGACAGCAGGCCCTGCACACCTGCCCCCCAGCTCCCTGGCATGTGCTAGGGTGCCATGTTTTCTTAATGCTCACGTTTCTGTGCCCTGCCTTTTCCTATTTAGAATACCCTTTCCCCAGAGGTTTCCCATCAATGTCCACTCACCCCTCATCTCTGTCCTGGCAGCACTTCCTCCAGGAAGGTTTTCTCCATCCTGCCCCAGGTGGGCTAGGAGGCCCTCTTCCGTGCTGAATATTCTCAGCTCTCTTATGGTCCTTATCACACTATACTGCAATTTCTGGTTTACCGGACACTCTCCCACATATTTTATGACCAGCTTGAGGGCAGCCTGGATCTTGTGCATCAGCATATTTCAGATACTTAGCATAGGACCTGGCATTCAATATTCTTTTCGCAACAGGTATTTAGCGAGTGTTCAACTTGTGGAATGGAACTCTCTCCCCAGGGGTGAGATAGCAAGGTAAGAACTGGGCAGAGTAAGGATTTTATTTTGTTTGCTACTATTTTAATAATGCTTGGTAATAATAAAACTGTTGAGAATGGACCATCTCAGGTCGGATCTAGCAGCCTTATGGGAGGAGATGCTTATCCTGGGTCAGCATTGTGGGACGATCTGAAATTCAAAGAGATTTACCCCAGCAGTGGAACAGGCATCCTGAACCCTCCTGGTTTTTAGCACATGGGGAAAGCGGTGCACAGACCTGCGAGACAAGGATGGTGAGTGAACAAGCCTGGGCTCTGCTTCTGGTTCTGCCGCTCTCGGATGACCACAGACTAGTGTATTCACACTTTGGCCCTGGCTCCTTCCCTTTGAATTAGGGGTACAGGACTACCAGCAGGAGGAGCAGGGGTACCCTCCTGCGAGGGCACATGGTCTGTGGGCAGACATCCCGCGTGGGGAATGGCTCTGCCGCTCAGCATCCCGAGGATCTGAGACAACACACTGATACCCCAAGGGACAGAGCCCTGCTGGCCAAGTGCCTTTCATGGCTTCACAATTCAAAGTGAGACCTGGTGACGGAGCACAGCTCACCAAGGACACTTCCGTAGACAAGGTCACAACATGTAACCCACCCCCTCATTTCACAGGCCGGAAAGAAGTAGGAGATACCAATAGAAGTAGGAGATACCGGAAAGAAGTGGAAAATACCAATAATTGGAAGTTCCTGCACACACATCACTATTACAACTATTTACCAGGGCCTTTGCAGTTATGCTATTTTATGGATCTCCAAAGGAACACTGCTCCAAGGGAACACGGCTCCAAGGCAATGATGTTGACCTACAAATCTCACTGCCCTGCTCAGCAGGACCAGCCAGCTGCCCACTGTCTTCCTCACCACCGGCTTCCCCTGATTCTCCCAGCTCCTGGCTCCTCCATTGCGGAACTACCCTCCACCCCCCGCTGCCTTTTTTTACTCAGCCTCTAACTATGGAAGCAACCCAAGGCTTGGGCCTGGGCCTGCTTCTCATCTTCCTCCCTGGGTGAGCATGTCCAGGATGCTGGTTGAACCCTGCAAGCTCAGATTTGCATCTCCAGCACCGACTTCTCCTCTGAGCACCAGACCTGCACATCTAACTGCCTCCTTTACTCTCCACTGGGACATCTCCATGGAAACTCAAAGTCAGCAAGTCTGCATGAAGCTCTTTATTCCCCACCCTCTCCCAACCTGTTCCATCCCATGGTGTTCCCTCCCATCCCCAGTCTGTAAATGGCACACCCGCATGATCAGTTGCTCAAGCAAATATCCAGGAATTATCTTAACTCTTCTTCCTCTGTTTCTCCCTCTCCCAGACCCACCCTGTCTTCAAGTTTCTCTATACTATAAGCAAATCCTGCTCTGTTCTTTCCACTACAAGGTTCCTGGTTTAGGTCTCTAACTGGTATCCCTGTGTCCATTCTGGCCTCCTTGGAAGCTATTCTCCATCCAGTGCAGAGGAATTCCGACACATAAGTGTGACTTGGGCACCTGCTTCTGTGACTCTGCACGGCCATCCCTGCCCTTTGCAGCCTCCAGCCAGGCCGTGGTTTCCTCACTCCCTTGATGCGACCCCTGTAAGCTTCCCCACCTCAGGGTTTGGCACTGGCCATTCCCCTTTCTGGGGTGCCTTTCCTCCAGCTCATCCTCCACCTCTCGACGTGAACACCACTCACACCCTCCCGGATGACCCTGTCGAAAGTGGACACAGCCTCTGCTGCCCTCTGTCACAGCCCCCTCTTCATTACCCTCACAGCCCATCAAAGCTGCTAATATTTTATTGATTCTTTACTTGTGTATATTCTGTCTCATCCATGTCTTCTCCACGAGAGCAGGAATCATGTTCCTTCTGCAGTGCTGTGTCCAACGCCTACGCAAAGCAGAACCTCAGCAGATATTCAATGAATGATGAAGTAACTTTGAAAAAGGCTGATTGAATTAGAACAGAGATTTTCTTTGGTTTTGGTTTGCTTTTATGTTTTTCTGCAGACCATTAATGATCCTGACCAGCCCAAAGCATGCAGGATGGATGCCTCATCTATACAGGGCCCAGCACGTTAATTACCGTTGAAGGGCGATCCTGTGGATATTTTGAAGAAATAACACTTCTTTCTACCCAGCCCTGGAAAGGAATGCAGCAACCATGACAGCCTGGGGGCTGGTGTCTCCTGATTATCCGCATCCATATTACTGGGATCAATATTGAACATTAAAGCACTGCAAGCAGAATCTAAGGCAACGGCTGTGGGAAGCTGCAAAGAAGTAGGCAGAGTCCCTGCTCTCTGAAGGAGAAGGCAAAACAGACCAAATAAAAATACATAAAGCCATAAATGCCCCCAACACATCAATATATATAGAACCAATTACCAGGGTGATCGACTGCACTTGTAATAAATTGGCAGGGGGACCACAGCAGACGACGCGGGCAATGGGGGCATGTGCAAAGAGTGACTTTAGAAGCCGCCTCTGTGGAATCAACCTGACTAAAGAAAAACCCCAGGGAAACAAAGAAAATGTCAGGGGAGTCCAGGCTGTTGGTTTACCCGATTAGGCTGTTTTTCCCCTGTCACTGGCACTCCCATTTCACCTACAAAGCACACATTTTAACTGGCAGATTTATTAAAAAAAATTGAGCTGAAGAAACATTTCTTTCTCCCTTTGTTTTGTTTTTGTTTTTTGTTTTTTTTTTTAAACAGCAAAAGAAAAATATTTTAAAGTTTTTTGAACCTGCTTGATTTTTGCAACTGCTCTAAACTGAGGGCTTCTGTGATGTTCCATTCTAACTACAGGGAAGGAACCCTGTCCTCTGCCAGACTTAACCTGGCACATGGGCCCTGGGGGGTTCTGACTTAGCCAAGCTGTCTGTTCCTTTCTCATCACCTTGAGCTTTAACGGGAGATGGGTGTGACCACTTCCTGGAGCCCCAGGGCATGAACTCTGTTTAGGCAGATGCTGTTCCCCTCTCTGGCCCCAGTGGGCAATCACCAGAGTATAAGTGTCTATAAATGGTCCTTCACAAAGCAGCAGGGTGGTGGTGTGGGCATTAAAAGTGTCCCATGAATGGCCCAACCTGGCCCAGCAGTGCCCCTCCCCAGGGACTGTGGGTATTGCAAGGGGTCTTTCACCTAAAGCTCTCCACGCGGGCCCCTTTACTTCCCCTCTTCGGAGTCACAGACTCCCCTTGCGTCAGCCACCTTCAGTGGGGCACTTGGGCGACGGAGAGAACGTGCACCCGCCTCCCCTGAGAAACTTCCCAAGGAATGGGATGAACTCTCCGGGTGGAAGGTATGTTCTGGACCTTTGCTTGCAACGGCTTCCTTTTGCCTCTTTTGTGGGTCCCCTGAGGGTACAACTGTGCTGTCCCATAGATACGGACCAGCCAGTTGCAAGGAGAGAGGAGGCCAGGCAAGGCTGGCAGAGGAAAGAGTGGCACCTTCCCTCTTGAACCCCACAGTGGGTCAGGAACCTTCTTTTCCTACCCACTGTATTCCTGCTGCCTAGCACGGCGCCTGATCTACAGGGGACACTCGGAGCTCATTTCTGAATGAAAACCTAAACATCATCCCCTGGCAGAGGCACTCACAGCCTCCCCTCACGGTGCTGATATTGAGGCTTACATCTCCCTGATTCTGCTGGCAGCAGCAGATCAGCAATAAAAGTCAAAGTGCACTCGGGAATTTTTTAGAGGGACGTTGATGTGATGGGAAAACCACCTTCCCCTCATCAGTAATGGAGTTCTTCCTTATGTGTTTTTAATTTTTCCTTTTAGTTTATATCTTTTAATAATTGCTCCAACTTCTGAAGAGTTCCACGAGATTCAGGGAGACTGTCTGACAAGAGAGGCACTCAAAGCAGAAATGAATCAGAAATGACAAAAAAAAAAAAAAAAAAAGGAGTTCCCATCGTGGCTCAGTGGTTAACGAAACCGATTAGGAACCATGAGGTTGTGGGTTCCATCCCTGGCCTTGCTCAGTGGGTTAAGGATCCCGCGTTGCTGTGGCTCTGGCATAGGCCGGTGGCTGCAGCTCCGATGAGACCCCTAGTCTGGGAATCTCCATATGCCACGGGAGTAGTCCAAGAAATTGCAAAAAGACAAAAAAAAAAAAAACAGTGGCCAAACAGATAAGCTTAGATGAAAGGGGTCTGTTCATTTGTTGACTTAAGTTGCAATAGTTTTACATCTTGTGTTTCAGTTGACACAAGCTGCATGTTACACCTAACACGTAGTCCCTTTCACTCCCTCCCTCCCTACAAAGAAAACTTTCCTGCTGGCTTTGTTTACAAATAGCACTTGTAGGAGTTCCTGTTGTGGCTCAGCAGGTTAAGAACTCGACAGAGTGTTCATGAGGATGTGCATTAGATTCCTGGCCTCACTCACTGGTTAAGGATCTGGTGTTGCCACAAGCTGCAGTGTAGATCCAGATGATGCTCGGATCTGGTGTGGCTGTGGCTGTGGTGTAGGCCGGCAGCTGCAGCTCCAATTTGACCCCTAGCCTGGAACTTCCATATGCTGTGGATGAAGCCCTAAAAAGAATAAATAGATAATAAATAAATAAATAAAAACAGAAATTATAGGAAAGGTGATAAAAGAAAGCCTACTGTTGCTGCTACAACATTAACTGGTAGCCAGAAACTTGAAACAACCATCACCATTTGGAGGTTCACACAAGATTCACCCCAGTTCCTAGTATTTAACCCTACTCCTATCTTGTGCTGATGACTTAGTTTTAAAGTCTAGCCTATTCTTCTAATGTCAAATCCCAGGACATGACATAATTCCAGGGTTGTGGGGGGCGGGGGGGGGATGGATAATGTCCCCCACACAAAACGAACCTGGAGGTAGGGAAGAGGGATGATGGGGGGTGGGCTGGTCCTGGGGGTTGGGGGGGTGTTTGAGGAGATGCTGTCTTAGATAATATGCTGCTATTTCCATTAGAAGAGGAAAAGAGGAGAAAAGAGGACAGCATTTGCTCATTTATTCATTCAGCCGACACTTACTGCCTGCCTGGTGCTATGCCTGGCGTCATGCATTGCAGGAGAGGAGGCAGGAGTGGGGAGTGACCTCAGAGGTTCATTAGATGTAGCCCCCACCTTTCAGACACTCTTGACCCCCTCACACCTCCGAGAATACAGGGTGTTCCTCTAAAGCAGATTATTAATGGACAATAGGAACTGAGAGGAGCCGAACAGAAACACCAAACTACACATCAGTTATCTCTCAAGCCTGACATCTACTCATGTTGGAATCTGCGTTGTTACCAGGGCCAGGGTCCCATCTCTGGGGCACAAGAATGCAAGAAGAATCAGTGTCCCCATCTGTATGCAGGTGGTAGAACCAGGAAAAAAAAAAAAAGCGAAGGCTTTGAATCACAGGTAAAAGGGAAGGCTGATATAGCTGGACACTTTCATGAATTTTCTCCCCCTTTGGAGAACACACCTGATAGCTCCTTTGCATTTAAAAAGCAGTAACACCCACTCTGCTTATCAAAAAAGCCTCCCTGGGGATTCCCCTCCAAGGAGAACACATTTTTTTTTTTTTTTTTGTCTTAGGGCTACACCCAAGGCATTTGGAGGTTCCCAGGCTAGGGGCTGAATCAGAGCTGTAGCTGAATCAGAGGTGTAGCCACCAGCCTACATCACAGCCACAGCAACACCAGATCTGAGCTCATGGCAACGCTGGATCCTTAACCCACTGAGCAAGGCCAGGGATCGAACCGAGTCCTCATGGATAGTCGGGTTTGTTCACTGCTAAGCCACAATGGGAACTCCAAAGACAGCACATTCTTATAGCTCTACCTCCTACCCCCACCAAAAAAGTCCCTGTCATATGGGTGGTATTATTTCCTGGGCTTTTCTCAGCAAAAGAGCTACAATGGGATGACAGAATATAGCTGCCCAAAGAGGTGATTCTGGTCTTGGTTTCTGGAACGAAGTTTACCCTCTGGTCACTAGCCAGGTTAGTAAGTGACTTGTGACTTCTGAAATACACATCAGTGTTTCTGGAAGAACAAATTTATCCAAGTTTATTGCTATTTTCTTGACATTTCGATCAGTTGCTATTTTGTTCAAAAATAGTGAATTGAACTGCAAATTTCATTAAAATAATGCCAGTACTGCTGATGATAATAGTACAGTGATAATGGGTCACAATGTACTGAACAGCTATGGGATGCTAAACATTATGTTGCATAAGCAGTTATTATATTCTATCTTTACACAATCCCTTACTTGTAACTTAAGTATCAATAGCCCTGTTTTACAGACATGGAAACGGGGGCTCATGACCATAGGTAAACGTCTCAAAGGCTACAGCTAGTAAAAATTTTGATGTCCCAGCACTCTTTCCCTCAACCTGCCATATTAAGAGTAGGATGGACAATGTAGACATGTCACCACTTAAGACACAAAGCACCCTCCCGAAAGACGTGGAAACCCCAAATGATGTGGAAATCCCAAATGTTGTCAAGTTCAGATTTGCAGACTATCCCATCACATCACCATTTGTCTTGTAATTTTTTCAAAAACTTTGTGTGTGTGTGTGTGCACGCGTGCCGAGATAACCTATTAGTTGTGGAATGGAGACCAATTCCCTCACTTAAGATGAAGATAAAAGTCCTGATAGATAGTATAGGTACTGTATTTTTCTTTTTTGCCACGACATGCAACAGCTTGACGTGGGTTCTCAGTTCCCCAGACTGGGGACTGAACTTGGGCAGTGGCAGTGAAAGCATTGAGTCCCAACCACTAGACCACCAGGGAACTCCTGGTATTGTACTCTTAAACCTGTAGCCAGATGCTTATTTCTCTTGCGTCTACATCACTACGGCCAGCCAGCCTGAGCACTGATCTACATGTTAGATAGAAGAGGACAGCTAAACAAATTGCTCTCAGTTTAGCCTACTGAGTCTAGGAAACGGCACAAGTTTGACCAGAAGTTGAGTTTCTTCTCTTCATATTCCATCAGAGAATACAAGCCTCTCTCTTCTCCAGACATATTGGTTATCCGCCTGATATTTACCAAATAGCTTCTTCTATATCTCCCACATAATGCTAGAAGCTATGCAAACACAAAAAATTAGGAAGACTTTGCGTATGCTATTTCCTCTGTCCCCAGATCTTTGCCTGGCCAGCTCTATCTCACTGCCAGGTCTCAGCTCAAATTCACCCCCTCATCACCATCACTGAGGCCTCCTCTGTACCCACTCTCTTAATTAGCATCCTCTGGCCCACCCCCTACTCACCCACTATTACATCCCCTGATTCTAGTTTCATAGAATCTATCACTACCTAGAATTAAGGCTTTCATTGATTTGTCACATGTCACGTTCTTTCTTTCTTCACTAAGATACAAGCTCCTCAGAAGCAGGAGGCTTTTCTGTGTCATATGCCCAGCGCCTGGACCAAGGTTTAGATATGGAAGGGACTGAATAAATGAATGAGTGAGCACACTCTCAGGAAGCAATCAAGTTGTGAAGGCAAAGCCTACCTATTTGGAGTAGAGAATAATCCAGAAAGCTACATCATGGACCACAACATTGTATATTATGGACAATCTGTCACTACTGTCCGGCCCGTCATTATACGAAAGGAGTTTGACATCATCACCAGAACTGTCCCATCAACTAAAATACTAGCCAGGTCACAACAGGAAATGCTAATAATCTGTGGGTTTTAGAGGGAAAAAACGTGAGGGCCTCTTGAACACTATTTTTCAAAATATAAGACCTGACGTATTAAGACAAGGACAGTGTTGTCTACAGTACAAAGTTGTTTTAAAAACACAAAACAGCTTATTACTTCTTTTTTTTTTTTTTTTTTTTGTCTTTTTGCTATTTCTTGGGCCGCTCCCGTGGCATATGGAGATTCCTAGGCTAGGGGTCTAATCGGAGCCGTAGCCACCAGCCTACACCAGAGCCACAGCAACACGGGATCCGAGCCGCGTCTGCAACCTGCACCACAGCTCACGGCAACGCCGGATCGTTAACCCACTAAGCAAGGGCAGGGACCGAACCCGCAACCTCATGGTTCCTAGTCGGATTCGTTAACCACTGTGCCACGACGAGAACTCCGCTTATTACTTCTAATCCTGATTGTTGGCCTGTTTCCAATTCCTTTCAGTGCCTCAGGGCTTAAGGCTGTTCAACTGTGCACACAAGTCTAATGATCAATGACTTAATCAGACAAAACTGGTCCAAAGTGAAAACCACTCAGGCTTGTCCTCCTGCAAGGCTGTGATAGACTGTCCTCTGTGGAGATGACACTGGGGCCTACCCTTGGAGGCCACCATGTCATGGCCCCGTGCTGAGGTTCCTGCACTGGACAGGATGAACGGGGGGGTAAGGAACCCACTCCCTGCTGGTCTTTGAAGAGTGAATCCAGCTTTGCTCTTCAGAAAGTGGCCCTCCCACTAGCAGCTTTGGTGTCATCCAAGACCTGTTAGACATGCAGAATCTCAGGCCCCACCCAGACTTACTGAATCAGAATTGCTATTTCAACAAGACCCCAGAAGAGACACATCATGCATATTACATTTTGAGAAGCACTGCTCTATAGAAAACAAAAACTCCTCCAGAAACTGCGTCGTCATCATTGATCGCCATCAAGGAAAAAAAGAAAAACTCGCAATCATCAAAAATCCAGAAAACTCAAGGTAAAAGGCAGAGGCTCCATCACGAAGTCTAACCAGGGCTGACATGTGGCCCTGAGTATTCCCTGCAGACCAGTGACCTGGCTTCAGTTCCGTCTTGATCCCACTGCCATCTGTAGTGTGTCTCAGCAGGCGAAGACAGACTTATCTGGGCTCTGCCACTTACCACTTAGGTGACCACATGCAAGGTATTTAAGTTCTCTGAGCTTTATTTTCTTACCTATAAATGAACAATGTAAGACTTAAGTGATACATATGTTTGAGGATTAAATGAGAAAAGTTATGTAACATGCTCTTTGGTAATATTATTCGTAGTAACTTCTTCTTTCCACCTACAGATCCAGTTTACTCCGGACTGTGCATCAAGAGTCTTGGGACTTGAGGGCTCCAATTAAATCCTCTCACATATGCTTAGAAAAGCTTCAATCCTCTTGGAAGCCTCTGTTTATGATACAACCCGGCTCAGCGGAGCAGCACCTTCATCAGGCCTGTGTGCCTGGAAATGCCATAGAACAGCTGTCTCCTCTAAACACCCTCTCCGCTCACTACAGGGTTTTGCATGTACCGGGCCCTCAGCAAACGTTTGTTGAATGAATTAATTAATCACTGAAAGAAAATAGCTGTATGCCGTAATCGCTTTGCCACTTGACTGCTAACTTTGTCACTGTAAATGTGCATGAAAAGAGCCTTTGCAGCTGGTTGGCACCCCAGGGTTGTAAAACATAAAACGTTATACAAACTTACGTTATTATTCTTTACTGGATTTCTCTGCTGTGCCTTTAACTTAACAGGTTTTTGTGTCATGTACCACAGTGATGCAGGTTAGGCTATGAACTACACCAGCACCAAGTACACCAGACTGGGTCTCTGCTGACAGCACTCACAGGCCAGATCAGAGGGTGACTGCTGACTCAGCTATTGTTTTTTGCTCAGCTGCGGAAGAAAGCTGTTCACTATCCTGGGGAGATGAACCAACTGAATTTGTCTTGGGCCCTATCCGCCCAAAACATAATTCGTGCAAAGTGGAAAACATGGCATCCTATGTGGTAGAAACACAATGCCACACAGATGGTTTACTTCTTTCTTTGAATTTAATCTAACTTTAGATTTCTCACAGCTAGAAGGTCCCCTTAGGAGAAAAACTCTCAGCTTGTGTCTTGGAAGAAGAGAAGGCTATTCTTCTTAGCTTTCCCTGTGGAAAGGAAGCAAATGGCTGGAAACCAGACAACCAACCAACCGCTCCCCCAAACCCCAGTTGATTATGGACTTGAAGGTGCCATGGAAGGAAGGGCTTGCTTATTGCTTACTGCCAACTGTCAATGCAGATAACCCCACAGATACACCACAAAAGCAATGGCAAGGAAAAGCTATGGCCAAGCTCAGATCTCACACAGCAATGAAAGGGATAATGGAAAAGAAAAGGAAGAAAGACTTGAGGAAATCCACTCTTGAATGGAGAAAGAAAGAAAGAAAGAGGAGTTCCCATCATGGCACAGCGGGAATGAATCCAACTAGGAACCATGAAGTTGCGGGTTCGATCCCTGGCCTTGCTCAGTGGGTTAAGGATCAGGCATTGCTGTGAACTATGGTGTAGGTCGCACACATGGCTTGGATCTGGCGTTGTTGTGGCTCTGGTGTAGGCCGGCAGCAACAGCTCCAATTAGACCCCTAGCCTGGGAACCTCCATATGCCACAGGTGCGGCCCTGAGAAGACAAAAGAGAAAAAAAAAAAAAAGAAAAGAAAAGAAGGAAGAAATGGAGGGAAGGAGTGAGGGAGGGAGGAAGGAAATGCACTGTGCTTAATGCATCAGGTGGAGGATTAAAATTAAGCCCTTGGAAGTTCTTATTTGAAAAAGGTTCAATTTTTTGGCCACTTCTCTGGAATCTACAGAGCTATAGCTCTTTTTACTAGTTTCTTCTGAAGTAAGAAAAAAATAAAGGATTTTTTTTCTTCCACAAGCAGTAGATGTTAACTATAATCAGGCACTATGTTAGGGATGAGGACTCAAAGAGTAATAAGAAGTGGTCCAGAGTTCCCATTGTGGTATCCACGAAGACTTGGGTTCGATCCCTGGCCCCACTCAGTGGGTTAAGGATCTGGCATTGCCATGAGCTGCTGTGAAGGTTGCATATATGGCTTGGACCTGGTGTTGCTGTGGCTGTGGCACAGGCCAGCAGCAGCAGCAGCTCCAATTTGACCTCTAGCCTGGGAACTTCCATTTGCTACAGGTGTGGCCATAAGAAGAAAATTAGAAAGAGAAATGGTCCTATTGGTTTGCACCTGCTCCCAGGTTTCTACCCAAAGTTCAGCTCTTTGGAGACAGAATTATGTGTTTCTTTTTTTTTTTTTTTTTCTTCATTTAATTTTGTAAGTCTTCACTCAAGCAGACACAAACTTTTCAGAATATATTTTTCAATGTGCTAAAAAAATTTTGTTGTAAAAGTGGCACATGTTTATTGTGGGAAAAGCAACAGAGAAGTTTATAGCATAAAAATAAACATCCTTACACTATATCCCCAATCTTGGAGCAAATAGATAATTTGTGTGTGTGTGGGGGGGTATGCATATGTTTCAGTTGAGATTACCATACACGTTTCTCTCTCTACACACACACACATATATATCAAAACACACACACACACATACATATATAGTGAGAAGCTAAAGGTTATATACATTTTATATGTGTGTGTGTGTGTGTGTGTATGGATATATTTATACGTAACATTTTAAAAACAGACCCTAATATATCTACTTTTCTGCAGTTTGCTTTGTTCACTTCCAAAGGGCTAGGAAGAGAATATCTTGGGGTGGACAGAGAGTAAACTGGTAGTCATGATTGCCTGGCTGCCTCTGGGGAGTGGAGCTAGATTACTGGGAAATGAGAGTGGGAGGAAGATTTATTTTTCACTTTATTCTCTTTTATACATTTTGCATTTTTTAAATAAATAAATGCTTTAAATTACAAAGAGAAGGGAAATATGGTAAATGCTGTCAAGCCTATCACCATGGGAGAGAGTCATTCAGGGAAATGACCACACAGGGAAATGTGAAGGGAGCTGCCAAAGGATACATGCAAGGAGCTATGAATGCATGAGACAGGAAGCAAAGAACTGTGGCTCAAGCATCACGGAAGGCTGGGTGGAAGTGGCGACATCTGAGCTGGCTGCTGCAGAGGAGGAAGGAGTCGGGGGAATGGAGGTGGAGAAAGGACAAGTCTAGACAGACTCAGAAGTGTAGAAAGGCTTGATGCCCTCTTCCAAACGAGTAGGAACCTTGATCCTGGACCCAGATTGGGGCTTGACACGGGGATGGGGTATCATTTATTTGCATTTGACAATTTATAGAGCTGAAGGGAGGCAATTAAGAGACACAAGCAAGGAATAGAAATCACAGCCAGGAAGACTAATTTGCTGATCCTAAGGGTCTGGGAAAACAGGAAGATCCATCCAGAAATCAGGCAACTAAACAGATACCAGGAAAAACAGAGAGTTCCAAGAGCATGGCAAGGGTGGGACCCAAGAGAAAATTTCTGAGTGAGACAGAGTAGTTGTGGAGATGTCATAGTACATATCTACGGCCTCAGATTGGGACAAGAAGGAGTCTCTGAGGTTTTAAATTGTCTGGTACCAAATGCAAGGGTTTTGGATTCATAGCAAGCAGGCTTGTACCGTCAGAGTGGAGGAATGCTCAGGATAGGGAATGGTCAGTGATGCAGCGGCCGGAGAGGCTGCTCTCTACTGAGGTTGGAAAATTTCAATTCAGATAGTCTTTATTTCCTCTGTAAAAAATGATAGGCTAGTCTCAGACCATGAGAAATGGAAGTATATTATTCATGGGCTTCAGGCAGACTTATTTGAAGACAGATGCTCCTAAATATTGGTCTGACCAAACCACACAGTGGTTGTGTGGCAAATAAGTGCCTGTTGAAGGAAAGGCTGATGCCTGAAGATCTGTTAAAAAAAATTATCCATCTCTGAGTTCTCATCCGGTCAGACTAAAGCATTTTGCACATCTATGAGAAAAGGTGGGAAGTCCCTACCTCAAAAGGGTTCTTACCACTGTTCCTACTGCTACCACCAATGCAAGCACTAATGGCAGCAGCAACAACAATGAACACTTGCTGAGGAATTGTCATGTGCTTGGCTCTTCACTGGACCCTGGGAATTTAAAGTTGAATAAGGCATGGAACCCACCCATGAGAAGTTGTGTAGTGATTTGTAGAAAGAGGAGAATCTTAACTTAAATGCCTACCTGAGAAAGCTTCTCACAAAGCTTCTCATATAAAGAGAGACTCCTAGGATCCACAAACTATCAGGGCTGGAAGGAACCACAGAGGGGCTTCACATGGGAGGCAAGAGAGTTAACTGACTAAACAAAAGTCACCTGACTGATTCTAGAGTTTCAACCCTTCCATCCTGTGATCTTTCCATTTCATTTTACCCCTGATAAACCTCCTTTCCTATTCAATCCATAAGCAACTTTATGTATTTGATCATAGGTACAAAAGCAAAGAACAGAAAACCCCTTTGCACTGGAAGGTTTTTTAAGTTAGAGCAGGAACGAACCTATAATCAAAAGACTGAAGTCCAAAAAGGTGTCTTTTATGTCATGATAGGTATAGCCCTCTCAGAACACTTGTCACCTCTAGTGTATAAAATTAACTCTGGAACAATCCTCTCAGAGTGTAGAAAAGCAGAAGAAAAGCTTCTTTTGTCTTTTGCACTTATAATTCCTAATCAGTAGTATGCTTCATGCTTTTGGAATAAAAAGAAATTAGTGCCTAGGGAGAAGAAAAATATTTAAGGTAAGAATTAGATCCAACGACAAGAAAGAGAAACTCTATGACATAGAGATAAGACTCAGGAGTCAGTGTTGCGGGGGAGGGGGGGCTATGTGGACAATTGTGAGAGATCAAAATAGACATACTAAAACGTTTTAGTATCTTTTAATACCAACAACAAGCAAGGGGGGATATACATATTTATGGGAACTAAATCCAACAGTTGGACTGTGACAAAACTAGCTCCTGTGAGCAAGAATGGCTTGAGATCAAGAGAGATAGGACATAGTGCCAAGGCCACGGACAAATTTCCCTCCTGGGCTTAGTATTTAACCTTAAGGATACCACAGTGCTCAGGAGAGATGCAAGGCGTAGAACCAGGAGTTCTGAGAAAGGTCACACTCTCGTCTCCCAGCAGCCCCAGAGCCTGGCAATACTTGAACCACTGGCAAGCAGAAACAGAGGAGAGTTTAGCCCTTAGGTTCCATCACTAGGCTCTGGCATGGGAACACAAGAAAGCTTTGCCAGCAAGATCCAGTTTTTATCTAAATATGGTTACATTATACTCCTTTCTTGGCAAATTGGAATCAGAACAATTTTAAGATGCTGAAATTTGAAGGGATGCAAGAACCCTGCGGTTGTACCTTTGAGCTGAGAAGAATCAGAGATCAGCGGGGAAAGCATGCAGCCCAGGTATAAGCCTCATGCTTCTTTTGGAAGAAAATGTCCATCCAGAAGTGGGGCTCTCATGCCTCGACTACCTCTTGAGCAAGACAAAATAGAAACCCTGTCTGGGGCTCAGAGAACCAAGAGCATCTCAACCATGAGAGCACATATTTTCCCCCCAAGGCAGCACTGCTAATGGCAGAGGGTCCCAAGTCTCAGAGGGACCCTTGCTCATTAAATCTTAGGATGACCTACTTTTGAGTTTTCATTGCGCTAATTTCATCACTTGCCCTTTAGCAACTCACACATCCATAATTTGGCCTCATCAGAATGCCATGAGGATAGGCTCAGGAGAAGAAATTCCATGAATGGCAATTCTAAATCCCTCTTGTTGATCAGAATACAAATTTACCAGCCAGCACTTCTATACCAGAAGGTGAATTCAAAGGGTTTGAGAAATTCCAATTTCTTATACTTACTTGGACAGAATACTAACTTGCCATCAAACAGGGGACAAAAATTTGTGAGGCTGTTCCCCAGGGCTATAGAAACACCTGGGGCAGTGGAGATGTCCTTATAGCACAAAGCAGCAGGGAAAATGCTCATAAACACAAGGCAGGATGGAGTGAGAAGGGGTTTAGTATGCAGTCACTGGAAGGGGCTGCCAGCCAGCAGAGGATGGGATTGTTGGAGGCAGGACGCGGTGAGGGGAGAGGGCAGCACTGTCCTTTTCTCCCCCACAGGCTAACACTTTGCCCTTGCCAGGGAAGCAGGATGCATGGTGGCTGCTAAAAGCCTTAGAGGACTCTCTCTATGATTACTCACACCATGACCATACGGTTTTGTCTCCCTCTTGCATCCGAAGTTTCCCCAAATATCCCCATTTTGAGATTTGGTTTTAGCAATTTAAAGGATGGGCAAGAGCGCCAAGGCAACATCTGAATGAGCCTTTCCCCTATGTGGTCCTAAGGATCGCTCCCGGGCAGCCAGGACCTGTGTGGGGAGTAGAACTTGCTGATGAGCGTGTCACTCACCTTTGCTGATGTCTTCATATTCCAGCCAGAGTCGCCGCTGGACCTGCTTGTTTGGGTACCAAATGGAGCAGGATTCCTCAAAGCCGTAGATAGCTTCTTGGATGTAATGGTTGCCAAACTGGTCCAACAAGGCTACAAAATCCCCTCGAGATGTAGCCCCATCCAGGGAGTGGAGAGCATTGCTGAGGGCTATGGAGAAAGGGCACCCAAGCACAGGAGTGAGGGCTTACACCATGGGTATCTGGATTCCCAGGCTATTCAGCCTCAAAAACGCAAGTGCCATGGGGCCCAGAGGATGCTGGAGAGCTGGCTGGAGCTACCAGCTGACCATGTCCAGGTATCTAAATCAGACATTTCAGCTCCTAAAGGAATCTCTTTAAACCCATTGGTTATGTTGCTAACTTCGTGCAAATTAAGCAGAACATTGTCAGCTCTCCACTACTCCCCCTGCTTAAGTCAATTTTTTTTTTTTTTCAAATCACAAGTCATGACATTAAATCAATTTAGTGAGCTCAAATAATAGCATTTAAATATGAAAGAGAATGGCATTGTCTAAAATAGAAACATAAATACCAGCAGAGAACATTTCACAGCGTTAAGATGAAGTATCGCTTCGTGACACCCCTGTTGTGTGGATGTGGGAGTGTGCGTGTGTCCAAGGTCACAGTGTAAAATGTATTCTTACTGTGGGGAGTGACCAAAAAAGTTTGCAAGATGTTGCCTTCATGCAGAGAAACTGGCAATGCGAAGACAATGGAAGAAGAAATGTAGGGAAAGTCATTATATTATATTTATTTAAGAAAGTCGGAAGACTGGGAAATGGCAAATGGAGGCCAGAACCTGTTCTCCCCTTTGCCCGCCTCCCCAGACAAATCTCCTTGGATTTGCTTTCCCTGTTTAAGAGAACTGTACGTGTTGGAAAGATAGCCTGACAAAATTTCCAAATCTAATACCTTTTGTACCTGGCCAAGCTTGGACAGCCTTCCTTTTGACACACCTACGTCCTATCGGGGCAAGGCAGAGCCTGGCCCAGGTTCGAGGTCACACCATCCATGATGCCATGTGTGGCTTTGAAAGGCATGTGGCAACAGAGATATCTGACTGTTAACCTCTGATACCCAGGACACCTGTGCTGTGGGCAAAGTGAGTACGTGAACAGGGTTGGGTCTCTACTGTCCTATTCTTCTAGAATCAAGAGAGCTTAGTTCGTTCCAGGTCTGTGCTGCACCAGCCGCGTTGACCTCAGTCGTATCCACATCCCAACCCCTTTTTGCAAAGAACTCTTCTGGGATAAAAAAAAATAAAATTTCTGAGTCCCTTTGTGTACTCTGGAGATGTTGCATCTTCTTAATGCATTTTATTTCTCTACATGTGAAACTTTACCTTTCTGCATCTTGCGTCTCTTTCTAACTCCGTACCTGTCCCCTGCCCTCCCATCTCGCTTGTTGGCCCTAAGGCTTAGCTGCCCTGATGCTCACCCTGAGACCCCTCTCCTTGTCTTGTCATCCTGTGCTAACAAGAGCATCTGGCTCTAGTGACCCTTTCATTCAACACAGTGAAGCCAGACGCTGGAGCATAAACTCCAGGTCTGGAACATTCTCTAAGTAGCCCCACAGGAAAGAGCGGAGGAATGCTCCTGAGGTCCATGGGGATGAGATGGAACAGAGACGCAAACCTATGTTAAAGCCATTCTGCAGAATTTTCTCTTTGGTAAACTGAACACTAGAGTTGCTCAACTTCCAGGAAAACCTTGTTTCAAGGCATTTACCACTAAGATTTGAAGAACATTTGTAAAAGGAGACTCACTGTTCTGTTTTGGAGCAATTTATCCTAAGTCGCTTTGTGGCTTTATTTATCCTAAGTAAATAAATTACTCGTTAATTTACTAGATACATAGTAGATATGTGAATATATCGATACAACAGATACAGATAAATCTGTATCTGTCTGTCTGTCTATCTATCTGCCATCTGTTTTGTTTACCTGCTGTTTAGAACCATATCTGGTTTCTCTTTTTCCTCTTCTCTTCCTCTTTCTAGCTCTCTTTCTCTTTTTCTCTTATTTCTTTCATCCTATAGAACCTTTAAGTCATACAATGATTTGCAAAGTTTTATTCTGACAGTTTATAAAAAGCCTGCTTTTGCATATCCTTTCTACACACTGGGCGACCCCAGGAAAAATGATAAAATAGGTGTTTATCTTCAGTGATTCCTGCCTCCCCCTTTCCATCTCTTCCATCATCCAAGATAAAACGTGCAATTCAATCTACACTAAGAAAACGATCTCATGTCAGTGCCCTGCCCTGAAGGGTGACTCGAGTGAATAGGTTATAGATCCCGAGGAGTGGCTACATTGTGGAAGGCATCTTTAACACGAATAAAAGCCTTGTGCCCCTGGAAAGGAATTCCACACCCCAGGAGCAGGTGAGAGGGACGGCTTGCAGCGGTGCTCACCCTGGGAGACGGTCGCTTGGTTGAGTTTGATGTGGTACATCACAGAGCGGACCTTCCAGTGCTGCAGCACAGGGTATCCGGACACCTCACTGAAGTTCACCATCCCTGGGGACAGAGGAGACGCGCGCTCACTGGGTGTGATTGATGCACCAGTCCCAAGTCCTCTGGGTTGGGGATGTGATTGTGAGACAATGAGAAAGCGTTCTTTGATGGAGAGCATTTCTGGAGTCACAGAAGCCATAGCTATTATTTATTGAATCTCGACTCTGTGCCAGGCATTTGACTGGGCACTTTGCATACAGTGATATGACCCCTGTGAGACAGGTGTTATTGTCTGCATTTTATAAATGAAGAAACGGAGGCTCAGAGAAGGTGTTTGCATTAGGGCCCTCGACCACCACATAGAGCCCGAACGGCACTCCAGATGTGTCTGAGACCAGACCAGGGTTCTTAACCACTCTACTGTAATACTCCCTTAATAAACTCATATGGAACTCTAGGTTTACTGTAACACCCAGGTTTTTACTCTCTTTAATAGCTGCAGTAATTGACTCAGCTGACATACCTGATAACATTGATTTCTGCGTCCCATTTAACTGATTTGTGTTTAGTATTTACGTTTTAATTACTCTGAAGCTGATAATGCTTGTTTCTTCTTTGCCAGGAGGGACAGTGTCAGAGTGACCAGGCTAATAGGGGGCAGGAAGGGGCCCTATATTGAGGGTCGCTGGTGTGCCAGACACTGTGATCCACACTTTATTTGCGGTCCCTCTTTTACAGATGGGATAACCAAAGCTCTGAGAAGTCGAGTCATCTATCCAAGGTCATTCTTAATAAATACATCCTTGTAACCTTAGTGATGACGTTATAATGAGCTGTTCTTGCTTGAAGACACTGTAGAAAGAGCAGCCAATTCTAGCCATTACTATAAATATCAAATGATACATAAAAAAAAATAATTAGGTTGGCAGGAAATTAAAAAATCACCTTGTTAGGTTTAGAAAATCAATTTTAGCTTCATTTCTATGCCTGATGTACGAATGTATGTGTGTGTGTGTGTGTACACACACACATATGCAGATATAATGCCCACATATATGAGCAATTTCGATAAAGAGAAAGTGAATGTGTGTGAATAAATACAATGGCAATAATACATATACAGCGAATTATCCTGCCATTTTGACCTACACTTCCTTCAGGCTAAATCAACTAATTTAGTACCTAAAGTGGATAAAGAGTGGGTGGGGTTAATTAGCTGCTTGTCAATGCCGATCAAATTAGCTGAGTAATTGCCAAATTTCCATTCTGTGTGAATCATATGGGAATAACTATTGGTAAGAAAAAAACAAGAAAAGGTCAGGAGAGGTGCTTACTGAATCAATTGCTTAAGTTCGATCTCAGGTAACCAAAGATATGTTACTTGAAACCAAGAAGTTTCCAGTATTTTTCTTTTCCAACGTTCTTCTTTTAGGGCATTAAGCTTTGTGATGGCAGTTAAACTTCTGCATACTCTGGCTCTCTGCCTTTATGTTAATTGTAAAAGCATACTAAGGAAATTCTCACTTTACAAATGTAAGACTTCAGTCACATAGCTCCAAGGTACGTTTCTCTGGAGTTAGAATGTGTGTGCTTTGTAGAACTGTGCTGTTAGCATGCATTCTCTAGCAATGTCAGCTCATCAGCTTGCTGTTATTTTGGAAACTCTTTTAATAAAAAGATAGCCCACACAATAAATAAAGATTTTTTTTCCAGTGTATCAGAAAACAATCCCATTAATGGAATTGACTCCTAGCAGGAAAAGAAAAGGGCAGGAAATCAGGAAGTTCTAAGGCACCCACACTGCCTAGGGGGGTAAGTTTCTGATTGCTGGTCAACCAGCCTGAGCTTCTTCTCAGGCTACCTGGCCAGGGGATCTCTTAGTTCCCAACTGCTGCAACTGCAGAGTGAGCAGCTTAGCTGAGATGACCCCCTGCTTCCTTTTTTCTGTGATTCCTGTGATTTCTGTGATTCCAACCAGCTGTGTGACTTGGGGCTAGGCAACTCATTTCTTTCAGTTTTCACGTCTGAAAAGTGGGGATAACAGTATTCATTTTGCCTACTGTTTAAGTAAGCAGTCAGGACAAAATCAAGTTATGGGTCTAAAAACACAGTGAGAAAAAACAATAAAGCATCAGGTACATACATGGTCTCCATAATGCTCTCATCCTCCTCCGTACCTCTCTCTCATCACCCCTCACTGTGTGAACTTGACATTTGTTAATTGATGTTTTTGTTATAAATTCCCAGGCTTTGGTTCAGGTCAACAGAAGGAAGAAAAAAATAAAAGCATGGATGTTGGGGGGGTGGGAAGGGATGACAGTGTCCTATATTCACCCAGGATGAGCCAAACAACTGAAATCCATTACTTAACTGCTAAACAACAATTCTACTTGAGTGCATTTACACTACACCAGTCAGGGAAACAGTTACATAACTGTTAATGCTCGGGAAATGTTGTTCCATGCCCACTTACAGATATTTCCATTCGTTAAAAAGAAAGGGATATTTTAAAGTAGATATTTTCTTGCTGAGTCATAGGAGTCTTTCTCAGTGTGCTCTTGTAATGCGGTCAGCTCCAGTTTTTTTTTTTTTTTTTTTTTTTTAATGTTATTATTATTTGGGACACATTTGTGAATGACTCTTTTTTCCTAGCCAACTATCTCAGACTATGTTTTTTCAAGAAAGAACATTATTTTCCCCATCTATGCTTGAAAAAAGAATGATTGGATAGACCTATGTGAAAGAAAGAGGAAGGAAGAAGGAAAGCAAGCAAGCAGGAAGAAAAGGAGGGAAAGAAAGAAAACAGAAAAAAGAATGAAGGAAGGAAGGGAGGGAGAAGGGATAGGGGAACAAAGGAAGGAAGTTATTTTTCTCCTCTTATTCTATTGAAATGTCAGGGGGATGTTTAGGATGAACTTGAAGAAGTTCCAAAGAGCTTAGAGCTCTCAATCTTCACATATACGTAGTGACTATGGTGCCCAATAGGCCCACGACTGTGGCCAGCAGCCTCCTCTACTCCGTGGTCTGCCTCTGGGCTCTCTTTCTCCCCTGAGAGACTGAAAATCCAAATGGACAATGACCAGACCACATGTAAAAATGGAACTCTGACTCACAATCTACAGCAACCAGCCCAGGAAGCTAGTCAACCATCTCTAAGTCAGACTTGTAGGAAATCAGACCACGATCTCTGCTAGTTCGGGAAGCCAAACAATAAGCCCTGTCATAATCCCCAGAATAACCAGGACTTGATTAATAACTGACAGCTTCCCTAATTTTTTTTTCTTGCCTCCAAGTTAGGTCCAACCAGAAAAAGTAAAAATATATAACCCCAAATATTTACAAAGACTACCTCACTCCCAGCTGGGTTGGACCACCTACATGCCAACAGCTTCCAATCAGGGCATATCTGAAGCCCTCCCTTTTTCTCCAACTCTAAAGCTTTCCTACTTCTCTGCCTGCCTCTCAGCCTCTGCCAAGATGCCAGTAATGGTAGCTGACTCCCTTGCTATACCATGCGATGTCTAAACAGCCTTCAGCTGTTGTCATTTCGTTGGTCTTCATCTCTCTCCACCCAGCTTGTCACACCAAAAGGCTGGAGAAGGGTGAGGTGTAGGTTTCTTAACTGGTTTGATGAGGATGGAGGCAATCAGCAAGAGCAAATACCTCCATCAGTGATTTTCAAGTACATTCTTCAAACTGGAAATTCTTAAAGATGGAAATAGATGTTGTGCGGAAGTGGATTCTCTAGTTAAACAGATTTGGGAATTGCGGGCCTAAGTAAAAGTAAAAGGTATTTCTTTCATGCAGGGCTTCTGGAATCTCTCTCGGGGGAAGGTGTTGCAAATGGCTGAGAGGTAGATACTATAGTTTTGCCAAATATATTTGAAGACAGAACCTATTTATCCATTGCGCACTAGGTTTTTATGAAAAAAAAAAAAAGAAAGAAAAACATGCTTGGAAATGCTGATAGAGAAGATTCTGAACATCACTTTAGCTCTAAAATCTTTTAAGCTTGTAGGGTTATGGGGATTATGACCTTAATAGACATAGGGCAACATGACATGACACTCTCTACAAGACATAATTAAAATGTTACCAGAACTAGGAAATAAGTATGGAAGAAATTTGGCCAACTGTCTCTTTCATTGATTCTTCTAGTTATTCTGGGCTTTGAGAAAACCAAACTGACCCCTTTTTACCTCAAAGAAAATACCCGCTCTTGGCCTAACTGGTATCACTTCTCAATCAAAATAGGTTAAAAAGAAAGGCTGGGTAGAAAAGTAGCAAGTCAAGTTCTCTCTACTTTCAGGACTGTCACCCTCTCAAGGCCATGAAAAATGGAAGTGCCCCATCAGGACATCCTTCTAATTCTTTTGTTTCCCTTATGCCAAGTCAGGAGCAGTTCAAGGGCACAGGGAAGAAAGAGGTTTCTCTTGTGGATGAGAACCAAGTTTGGATCTTTTCCTTGTTTTCAAAGATGGAGATTCAGACACAGGTTCTTCTGCTGCTTCTCAGATCTACTCACCTACTTCTTCCCAAAAGCTCAGGGAGCATCTAGGACTACTTTGCGTCCTCTCAGCCTGGCAACTGAAATGCAACTTCTCACGTCCATGTAGGTTCTAATGCACGAGAGAGATGTCCTGATAACACTTGAGACAGAGCCAGGTAGCTTCTTGGTGGCGTGGAGCCTGTCCTGCTTGTGTCTGCTGTCTCACGCCTCCTTTACAAGGCACTTAACACATGCCCTGGAAATGGTTCTCAGCAAATGACACTGGAAACAAGAAAAATAGTTTCCCAAACACTAGAGATGTAGGCTTTAGGGTCATGTTCAGAGGTACATTTTAGTTCTTTTCAGGTTTGTGTCTGTGTGTGTTTGTGATCTTTTCGCAGGCAGCTTATTTCAATGAAATTTATTTCTGGTCCAGAATATATCTAATTGTTTTCTCTCTTGTTTCCTCTCCTTCTTTGATAGGGAAAACACTATTTGAGAGTTTATATTTTCTTTCTTCCTTGGTATATATATTTATTTTTTTTAACAAATATTTATTTCATTATGTATAAGGAACTGTTCTACAAACCTTACAAATATGAATTTATTCCTCATACTAGTCTTATAACAAAGATAATATTTTAATATCTATTTTTACAGGCTAAAAAAAAAATACCTGAGGCATAGAGAAGGCAAGTAATTGGTCCAAGATCACACAGCCAGTGAAGAGCTGAGGCCAGATATCAGGCTCCAGGGCCTAAGCGAGTAATTCCTATGCTATGCTACCTCAAATTTTATTCCAGTCTGAATGAAAGTTTTGACTACAAACTGATATCTGCAAAAGGCTTACCCCCAGTTGAATCCATTCTTCAGAAAAGGGGAGAAAAAAGGGGAGAAGGGTATACAATAAGGAAGACTGAGAATGAGAAAGGGAGAATGAACAAAGGAGAGGATAAATGAACAAAGCCAACAACAGATGCGCTCAGGTCTAGCCTTTTAGCAAGTGATGCTGAGCTCCCGACTGGCTGTCTCTTATGGGTCCATGGGACACTCTGAAATGTCTTCCTTGGTCCAGGAGGTGCTCACTGGGGGTCTTCAGAAGCACAGAAAGGAGAAGCATCCCCTGGTGTTCCTGCCTCCCATAAATTCCTTCCATAATGAGCCCCAGAGAAGAACGCCTTTGGGCTCAAAACAACATTGAGGGGGAGTGTCATGATCCCCATCTTACAATGAGGGCCGTGAGACCCCAAGAGACTGTACTGTTTAATGTCACACAGCTAGAAAGTAGAGCCAGGAGTCAAAGTCGTGGTCATCTGACAGCAAAGCTCTATCATGTTCTATCCTCTCCTATCGCTCAGTAAGTACTTGCCGGGAAACCCAGCAGGCCCAATGACAGACAACCAGGATATAGGCAATCCACCTTCTTTCTGCCCCTACTATGTCCTGGTCACTGTGTCCTGTAACCCACTGAGAACTGTGAACGCTTCCATATCTATTATCTCATTTGTTTTCAAAACAGCCCAATGAGACTATAGCAGGGAAAGGTATTATGACCACTTTGCAGATAATTATATAATAATATTGGCAGTTTCACTGACAAATCATCCTACTAGTGTTCACTTTTAGAACTGAGCTTTTACCATGTACTAAGGAAACCAATGGCTTTGAAACCAAAATAATCAAGGTCAAGGATCTTGAGTTTATAAAATCATAGAGAACTGCCTGTGTTTGCCCGTTAAGTAAGACGTGGGGCACACTCACCAGTCAGGAAGTCAGGGTCAGGGGTAGGCTCTGAGATTTCCTCAAGGCACTGATTCTCCAAGGGGACAGTGGCCACCACAAGACCATCTGGCAGTTGCTGGTCTAAACCTCGAGCAAAGTTGTTTTGCCTGGAAACAGAGGCAGACTTTCATCTCCTGAGTGTTCAGGTGAGCCTCACTCTTTGGCAGGTGATCTATATCTCAACCCATAATAGACCAAAAAGTTCCCCTCACCCTGAACCCCACTCAATGCAGATGTGCAGAGTAAGACACAAGTGTGAGAAGTACTAGTGTGAAGGCTGGGGGAGATGAGGGAGAAAAAAAAAAAAACAGCTGAAAAGGTCTATTTACAAGAGAGAATAGTCTTCCCTCCCACCCACCCCAGTCCCTACTCCTCGATCCCCTCTCCACAAGATCTGGGCAAATAAATGCAGCCAACCCAGTATGAGTTATGACACCTCACTGCTTGCCATTGGCAAACGAAGTCCTAGGCTAAAAGGTGAACTTTTAGTAAAGCCTACTGTTTGTAATAGCAAACACAACTGACTCCAAGAACTAGCCGGGAAATTTACTATAGATTTGCTTGTAAGAGTCCAGACCCAGCTTGCTATCAGCTGCTGGTCCATATTATTACACTCTCACATCAGCGTCATGACCAGCATCACCTCCTGACATACAGGGGTTCTGTGGATGATGTGTTCAAATTGCCTAAGGCAGATGTGGCACAGGAGTCAAGTGGAGAATCTCCTAGACACACTCTAAGTCAGTGGTTTGAAGCATTTTGTTCTCAGGACCCCCTGGCACTCTTCAAAATAACTGTAGGCCCCAAGTATTCCATCTATCTACATGTATCATATTCGAAATTGAAAGAAAATATTTAAAAAATTGTTACTGGGACATTCTAAAGGACAATAATAAACCCATTATATATTAACATGGTTTGAAAAATTTTAAGACAAGTGGCATTATTTTACATTTCTTGCAAGTTTTTTAAATGTCTGACTAAATAGAAGACAGTTGAAACTCACTTCTAAATTCAACTTATTGCAATGTATTGTTTGAGTGGAAGCATATAAATGAAACCCGTCTTCTCTGTAGTTGGAAGACACAGGACCTTGAATATCCCCTGAAAGGATCTCAGGGACCATCAGGGATTCAAAGACCATACTTGATTTTTTTTTTTTTTTTTTTTGTCTTTTTAGGGCAGCACCCGTGGCATATGGAAGTTTGAATTGGAGCTGCAGCTTCCAGTGTATGCCACAGTGATGGCAATGCAGGATCAGAGCTGCATCTGCAACCTATACCGCAGCTCATGGCAATGCGTATCCTTAACCCACTGCGCAAGGCCAGGGATCAAACCCGCATCCTCATGGATACTAGTCAGGTTTGTTACCGCTGAGCCATGACAGGAACTCCTCAAGGATCATAGTTGAGGACCACTATTCTAGATTGACTCACAATGCTAAGACTCAGAAGGACAATAGAACCTGAGCATTTTGTGGTGGCTTCCGTGGAGTCCCTACCTGGCAATGTAAACATTTTTTTAATACTTTATTCCTCATGGTTCTTGGGTTCTGAAAGAAGGAGTATAGACCTGGAAATGACCATGGGAGAGAAAATAACCTAACCTTTTAGAGTCATCTCTACCTAGAAGCAAGACACAAGACTTAATGCTGACTTTAAGGCTTGTCAGGGAACAGATCCATCAACAGCCCTGAATAACCAGTTCTACAGGTGTGGGGCTCACCTGAATGTTCCTTTCAGTACCTGTCCAGCAGCCACCTCCTTGGAATGGTTGTTGTAACCAAAGAACATCTCCCCAAAGAGGGTCTGGTTCATGGGAAGCTCTCTGCTTTCCCCACAGTCACCTCCCTCTGGGCAGGTCTCCGTGACGAGCTGGCAAGAACGTCCATCCACACCAAGCTTGTAATCCTCGATGCACCTAGCAAGGTGGAAACTCAAGGTAAGACGTTATTCCCTCAACAAGTCATGCATACAGCTCAACCCAAGTGATGGAAAGAAATGCCTCTGGGAGAGTTTTGGATGGCCAAAGATCATGAATATCCTGGTTTGATTTTGTTCCTTTATAATTTGGTTTCTTAAGTCTATAAACCTAGTCTCCTTGCATTATGTGATCATACAGACCCTCTCACCTTGCCTTCACAGATAAGTGCTTTCAGAGCTTTGGAGGGCTCGCTCCTCTAATGAGTGTGTGATTTCCCAGGTAGGTCAGCAAAAGAATCACTGGAGATAAGCTTATAAGTTAACACATTGAATCCAAGATATTCTAGAGTCTTTCTCCAAAACGATCTATGTGGCCAGACTCTGCATTTGTTTGGAAGGTAATTAGGCAGCAAAGAGAATGACACTGTGCTTAAGAAATTAATAACCTTCTAATCTGACCCTGTGACAAGTCAACTAAGAAATTAAAAAGATTGATCATCCTGTAGCTGTATTCTGTTTGAATGTATTGAAACACAAAAGCAACCCACATTAACTCCCCCTTTATTCAGAGTAGCCTTTCTGAACTAAGTAGATGCTAGGGCCTGCTCTGCAAACACCTCCTTCATGTCCTCCCATTAAGCATGGACAGTTACTCTAATGGAAGAGCGATACTGATGTTGGTAAATATGGGTCAATGACCCATAGTCATTAATTGAACTTTATTTGTAGTTATATTGAGAAGGACATAATTTGTTCATTCAAGTAAGAACTACTTTGATAAAGCTGTCATTTTAAAAGCATACGGATTTAATTCAGGTCTCTCCTTAGAAATATACCAAATTTACAATTTATAGACATTCATGACATTAAAACACACCATTTACTGCTATCTACAGTAATTGTTGCAATGAGATAAAGACCTCTCTTCTTTATAGAGGAACAAATAATCATAATTTAAAATGGTGAGAAGCAATATGATAATGGCAATAATGCTGCCCTTTATTGAATGACCTTGAATCAGCTGATTGAACTCTGGGAGCTTCAGTTTCCACATCTATAAAAATGGGAAAAACACTAGCTGCTATATTGGGTTGCTGAGAAGATTAAGTGAGATCCTGAACGTAAAGAACTTAGATTGTGCCCAGCATATAGTAGGTGCTTATTAAATGTTGCTATCATTATCATTAGCAGAGGTATAGCCTATGTTAACGCCACTTTGTTTTCCCCAGTCACTATTTACATATTGTGTGAACAGGTGTGAGTAAAGCTCTTTAATTACAAGTGCATGTGATTTGACCTTTCTAAAGAATCTCAAATCAAGGACTTCTTTTGGCAGGCTATATATGGTGGCTTAGAGAGTGCTAAATATACATGTGTAGCAAATTCTGAGGAAATAAGAAACAAAGTCCAGTTAGGGACCTAATGCATGAATCCAGGCAACAGATGTGACTTCAGACCCACCAAGGACTCTATGGCACCAGCCTAGGTCTGGGACAAGACGAAGTGGCTCCGAGAAGAGACCAGATCGCATGTCCTGCTGTGTCTCTTATATCTGACACCTAACTAGGCTCTCTGCACAGAGTGGGTGCTCAAATATACGCTTATTCAATAAATAAATTCTATGCAAATTTGGCTGATTTTACCTCATGAATTGAAGTGGGTCAACCATAAGTGATAACATTAAAGAGACATTAAAATTTAGATCAAGCTTCCATTTATGGAATGGGATTTTATAAGAAACTAAACAGGAAAATTGCTCAATTGCAAAGAAATAAAATGAAATACAATAACATAACATTACTAGTCCACTGAATAATCGTCTCATGATTATTCAGCTTTTAGTGACAATCCGGCATAGCTTTATTACTATAGACATTGATTTCCATTACAATCCTATTAGATTGTGAGATCCTTGAAGGCAAGAACTACACATCATTCATCTCTGCAGCCCAGTGGCCAGCGTGGTGTGAGGCATAGAGTCAGTGCCACCCTGACAGGCTGGAGGTGGGGGAAGGCGAGAGGGAGGAAGGAACAGAGGCAAGCAAACCAGGATGTAGACAAATGGGCCGGATCCTTATTCACTTTATAAACATATCATGAAAAATATTTTTAAATATAAATTTAAATTTTGAGGGGACTGCAGACTTTTTCATAAAAACAGGGAGTGCCTGAATTCTAGTGCTCATCTTCCCACTTGCCAGTTCCCCAGCTTGAGGAAATCAGCCTTGCTGTGAGTTGGCTTGGGCATCTGTGAAATGGCATGGTGTTGCCTGCCCTCATGGAGCTAGCCTGACAGCTAATGAAATGAAAAAGCTGATCCAGGAGTTCCCGTCATGGCTCAGTGGTTAGAGAGCCCGACTAGCATCCATGAGGATGGGGGTCCAATTCCTGGCCTTGCTCAGTGGGTTAAGGATCTGGCGTTGCCGTGAGCTGTGGTGTCGGTCATAGACGCAGCTCAGATCCTGCGTTGCTCTGACTGGACCCCTCGCCTGGGAACATCCATATGCCGTGGATGTGGCCCTCTAGAACCATACCAAGCACAGACTACATCTGAGGGTGGGTGGCTGCACAAAACGCTGGGACTGTGGGGGCGGGGCTTAATTGCTTCCCCCTCCTCCAAAGATTCCCCTCTTCCCTTCTTTGCTAATCGATTAGTTTCACCAGTCTCTCCTAACCTTTTGAAGGGACTCCTTTGGTCACAAAACAATTAGCATGGCACCATAAAATGCAGTTTGGAAGTTCTGATGTAAGGGGGCCATGGTTTAGGTAAACCTCTAGGTTAGTTTTCTCATTTTCAGTGATGAGACTAGACTCTCCCTAAGGGTCCTCCCCATTCTGACTTTAAAAAGTCAGGCCTTACCATGAGATACCACCTCACACCAGTCAGAATGGCCATCATTAATAAATCCACAAATAACAAGTGCTGGAGGGGCTGTGGAGAAAAGGGAACCCTCCTGCACTGCTGGTGGGAATGTAAACTGGTACAGCCACTATGGAGAACAGTTTGGAGATACCTTAGAAATCTATACATAGAACTTCCATATGACCCTGCAATCCCACTCTTGGGCATCTATCCGGACAAAACTCTACTTAAAAGAGACACATGCACCCGCATGTTCATTGCAGCACTATTCACAATAGCCAGGACATGGAAACAACCCAAATGTCCATCGACAGATGATTGGATTCGGAAGATGTGGTATATATACACAATGGAATACTACTCAGCCATAAAAAAGGATGACATAATGCCATTTGCAGCAACATGGATAGAACTAGAGAATCTCATCCTGAGTGAAATGAGCCAGAAAGACAAAGACAAATACCATATGATATCACTTATAACTGGAATCTAATATCCAGCACAAATGAACATCTCCTCAGAAAAGAAAATCATGGACTTGGAGAAGAGACTTGTGGTTGCCTAATGGGAGGGGGAGGGAGTGGGAGGGATCGGGAGCTTGGGCTTATCAGACACAACTTAGAATAGATTTACAAGGAGATCCTGCTGAATAGCATTGAGAACTATGTCTAGATACTCATGTTGCAACAGAAGAAAGGGTGGGGGAAAAACTGTAATTGTAATGTATACATGTAAGGATAACCTGACCCCCTTGCTGTACAGTGGGAAAATAAAAAGAAAAAAATAAATAAATAAATAAAAATAAAAAGTCAGGCCTGCAGGCTTTTTCTTCAGAGCCTAAGGGCTGGCCCAGGGTGACCCGTTCATTCAGCTTGACTCTCCTCTAAGTCTCCCAGCAGCTCCACTCACCCGCAGAACATGAGGATGTTGTACAAGGCAGGCTCGTCTGGGAAGGGCGCCATCTGCTGCAGACACAGCTGCTCACAGCCTCCATTGAAGCCATCGGAGCAGTCCACCCCGATGTGGCGGTCATAGCAGCCGGAGCTGTCCTTCATGGGGCTGAGTCCGGATGGGCACTGGCAGAGTCAGAAAGCATTCACACACAGGGGTGAATCAGGGGCCTGGGTTGTCTGGGAACCAGAGTGTAAGCACTGACACCTAGTCTCAGCACTCAGCCTTGAAACCATCAAAGTTAGTAAGTAATGCACGAATTTCCCACTACGCTGGGCTCCCTCTAAAAGCAAGAGACCTTCTTTGACATCATTCTTCTTCTCTCTGGGCACAGATCACGCACATTTACATTCCAGCCGATTCCTCCAAGGGGGCTGGAAGGCAGCGTTGTAGCAAGACAGCGCTGAGGTGTGCTGGCCTCCCAGTTGGGCCTCAGGCTGGCAGCAGAGTGGAAGTGATGGGCCAGAATTGAAATGCATTAGCAGAGATTCCTTTGGGCTAGGGGGAGGAAGTGCTGCTGTTTGGACTTAGTATTAATGGGACTTTTTTTTTTTTCCACATCCAAAGCACCTCGTCAACACTGGTACTGGATGGCAGTGCTGGAGAGAGTAAATTAAGCCAGGGCCACCAGCCGGAAGCAGGAAGTGGACTTCCTCTGTGACCTTGACCGGAGGCTTGACTGCGCCCCTAATGGCAGTGGCTTTTCTCATGACCTTCCTGACTCAAGGGTGCCCTGAGAAAGATGCACAGAGAGGGCCCCTGCTACATGAGCCCCCAGAGGTGCCACCTGAGTTTGGCTTTATCTCAGCTCCCTGGATACTCAGTGAAAAACTTTTAGCTGTTCTCCATGACCATGTTGGGCTCCATTAAATACCCAAGAATGACAGCAAAGGGGTTAATCCAGGAAGAGATTCAGTCAGATCCCAGGGGAGCAGAAGGAGCTTGGTGAGCAGTAGGAACGCTCACAAGGCATGCATGCCAAGCCAGGCGGTATCTAACATTCACACATCTTAACCCGCACAAGCATCCCATAAAGTAGCCAGAGGGATCATCCTCATTTTACATAAGAAGGAACTCAGGCACAGAGAGCTTAACCTTCCTAATGTCACACGGCGCATCAAGGAAGGACCACAGCTGAGACCCTGGCTGCCTGGCCAGAGAGTCCGTGACCTAACTGCTCATGGCTACCCCACAGCACAATAAAGCTCTCACACAACAGTCACTATTTACTGAACACCAGGAGCTGGGCACTCTGTTACATGCTACGGCACACCCTGTATTGTCTTTGTACGGCCAGGCCCAAGATGGCTGTCCTCTTGCTCTCTGTACATTCCCCACTTGACCAGTGCCTTCTTCACCTACACACCTGACTGACCTTCCTACATACATGCCCCAGGCCCCAGCTAGAGACTGTTCTTATCAAAGGGAATGGTGAGGGGCGTGCCCCTCTGCTAGTTCCCTAGCAACCAATGAGCCAACCTGATGTCAACCCCCCTTTACCCCCGACTCCTCTGAATGAAGACTGCCTCCAGGTCCTGCCCGCCACCTTCTGCACACAGCGAGGTGTCACTCCAGGACCTGGCTTCAGACATGTAAGCTCCCCCATCCATTAAACCACTGATGTCTCTGTTGCTGACTCTGCGCTCTTTCTTCAGTCTTAAAGCTGGGTGAGTACAGGCCTTGCAGGCCTGTGGGGTGCAGCCCAACAATCCTCACTCAATAGACCTGGATGCTATTAATGCAGCCAGAAATGCATGAACTTACTGCACTGGACTCCATCGCAAAGCCAATACGTATCTTTTGCCTTCCTGCTTCCTCTGTCGGTGCAACAGATCCTGTATGTTTGCATTACAGCTGATGGTTTCCAACAGGCTGGAAGGGGACAGATAACTTGCCCAGGGTCCAGTAGCTCCTATGGCACAGAGCTGGGGGACTGCTAGATCTGACCTGCTTTTAGTGACTGCTATAAACTTACTGTCAGCTAGCCAATACAGTCCTCTAAAAATAACCCAAACCAAAACAACAACAACAACAACAACAAAACCTTTTACAACTCAGTGGAACAGTATTAGACACCTCCCCTCCTTCCCTGCTGCCTGGCTCGCTCTTGCTCCTGGTTGCCAAGTCCCTTGGCCTAGTAACCTGGAGCTGTCACAGGTGTGCCTCTGAAAACCCACCTCTCCTCCTTCCATGCTTCCGACTGAAGATCACAGCAGGATGTGCACTGTTTGCTGACACAAATTCTGCAAGTTCCACAATGAATGCCCCCCACCCAATGAGCCTGGCCAGGCTCCCAGCCTGGTCCATCCCCTTTCTCCCCACGAAGGCAGCTGGAGTGCTGGAAGGTGACAGCATTTAAGACTTTCCAAGGGCTGCCTCGTGCTGCGCAAACCCAGCTGTTCCACAGGATGGTAAACAAGCAAGCGAAGCAGCTGAGGATTGCACCCCCCCATTTTGTTAACCACCCCCACCCATCCACTGCCTTGGCCACCCAGCTGTTAGGCCAGATGTGCCACCAGAAGGGAGCTGGCTTCGCCATGGTGAGGCTGCCCAGGCATGGATGTGGGTATTGAAACACAGAAGTTTGGTTGGAAGGAAATGGGCTGTGCTGGTTGCCAAGAGGTTTTTTGTTTTTTTTTCCCCCTTTTATAAAGCTTGAGAGAAGCCATCAAATAGAGACAAAGCCGGTGCTCCTGTTATTCCCACCTCACGTGGTTTCAACTCTGATATCAACTAGCTCTCCTAGTCACCAGCCAAGACTCCCCATCTTCTCAACCACTGGCTTTTTTCCAGAATGCCCCATCAGGCACCATGTTTGACAAAGATGTCACCAAATGAAAGCCAATGAGGCTTTGTTCCAGAATCCCCAAACCTGGCACATCCACATCTTGCCTGGCCCTGGTGCCTAGATAACCATTACTGTGCCAGACCGGACCACCTGATATTTACACTTTCTTAGGAGATTTGGAAAGGAGACAGAGTGAGCTGCCTTGTCCAAGTTGTACTTTTTTTTTTTTTCTCATAAGCAAAGCTAAAAATAATAACAGTGATCAGGAATAAAGTAATTCTATGTGCAGGACAATCTACATATATTATCTTCAATCCCAACCACACAATTAGACTTTTTCCCCTCATTTTATAGATGAATAAACTTAGACTTGGAAAGATTAAGGAGTCGCTAGTTTAAGGTCACAGAGGTGGAAGATGGCAGAATCAGAATTTGGGCCTAGTTTTATCTGACCCCAAAGTTCAAGTGTGTCCTTTCCACCCTGCTATACAGCTTCTCGACTGTGAGAAAACCTGAATTTTTGGAATTGCTTGCTAACAAATAAAATCAACCTGTCAACAAAGTAAAGCAATCCTATAGATTTGTTGTTTGCCTGATTGTCTTAAGCAACTCCTAGCGTACATTTTGGAATCAATTATGGATTTGTTGATTCAGCCAAATATTTTCTCTCTTCTTGTCTTAACACTCACACACACACACACACACACCCATATTATTATGGGTGCATATATTTATAGGACAAAACACTGCAAACCATCCAGAGCAATGACCTTGAAGACAAGACAAGATCTTCAATCACTAAAAAAGATGCAATTATCTTTACTGCACTGTAACTTACTTGGGCTGCAGTTCAGAGTAAAACATTCTGGAAAGATTTCCAGAAAAAAAAAAAAAGCTGAAACCAAAAATAGCGTTTTCTTCTTAACCCCTGTTGAACCAGAACTCGGCGTCCCCAAGGAGTCTAACCAATCAAATTTCCCATAGTGCAGATTGGCTTCTGTTTTTGTCTGAATGCTTCTTGTGCTGTCGCAGTCATGTTCGTTCTGAGCTCCTCAAAATCTGTACCTAAGTACCCAGAAACTACAGTCTCTAAATCATGGCCTCTTCCTAGAAGTGTTTGCAGCCAGAGACCAGTGGTCAGGAGAGAAATCCTGCCTCCAGGAGGAGCTTGTATTTTCCCCCTGCAGGTGCTGGCCATTCTCTTCTCCTAACTTGTGGACAATCCCTCCACTTGTTCCTGAAAAGAGAACTATTTGCTTCGGCTTGAGCCCCAAGGTCATCCATTAACCCCTCCTTGCAGAGGTGACATTTAGCAGTCCCAGGAAGAAAACTCCATTTATTATGGCAACCACCCTCCCCCATCAAGAGGATCTAATAAATGAGCTCATATTTCAGTGACCCTTAAAATACACAAGGTTAATCATCTTTCATGAGATGCTCATGGCTTCTTGACTTATTACTGGTCTAAAGCAGAATTTGCTAATGAGATTAAAATGATTTTCCCCATTCAACGCCTTTCCTTCACTGTCTTTCCCCTCTGTTTCTACCAATGATTTCTGGTTGATTAATTACTTAGGAGTCGAGTCAAATCTCACTCAGCCTGAGACACACACACCCCAGTTCCGGATTATGCAGTGGAAGCTCTGGTGGCAGATGAATATGACGGATGGACACATGAGTGTATTCAGGGCCCCTGGGAGAAGGGAAACAACTTTCTGCAGCTGAGCCTGCCTTACCTGGATGATTCATAAGACACGCAACCATAATTCCTACTCGAAATAGGTTCTTTTTAAACACATGGCAGTCTTATTCCTTTCACAAATAATGATTTCCCCGGCTGTTTGATGGGCTCTGACACGTAAGCCCAAGCCAGGCAGGACTTCTCCCAAGGGGGAAAAGTTTGATGGAATTAAATTTATATTTCAGCTTCCTGCCCCCATTTCTCTGAAGGCCTCTGAGGCATACCCGTCTGCTCACTGTCCTACAGAGAGAAAGAGAGACGGTCATCTGTAATGGTCTGGGCACATCTGCGCTCCAGCAGAGGTGAAATGACATATTTTGTAGGAAACCATAACGGACAGCATGTGGACAGAAGGGCGGCAGGGTCGCTGGGTAATTCAAAGCTCATTAGAGCATAATGCTCTGGCAAGGAAGGTCATGTGTTCAATATATGAGAAAGCAGGACACCCAACCTCTAGCCTTCCAAGGCCACAGCCGGCTCACCTGAGGATGGGCAGACATCTCACAAAGCAGAAGGCATTTTTGCAGGGGGTAGGGGGTGGGGGGCATCATCAGGATGAGTGTGAAGATAAGGAAGAAGTATCAAGTGCACGGGCGTTCCATTTTTACCGTGTCTTTTATAGCTTTACAGTGTTGGAAATCATGTGCAAACTTTCCAGTGAAGTTCTGTATTCAACCTCCGTGGGTGGGCTTGATAAGAATGAAGATGCTCTGGTTAAAGATGGGAGAAAGGAGACTAGAATCTGACCCACCAAAGCCGCTCCAATCCCCACTGCCATCTCCCACTGATGGCCCCAAGGAAGTCTGTAACGTGATCCCGGAACCTGTGACAAGAGGGGCTTTGCAGATCAAGTTAAGGCTCCTGAGATGGGGAGATCAGCCTGGATTAACCAGGTGAGCCCAATGTAATCACAGGAGTCCTTTTAAAAGATGGAGAGCAGCGGAGGAGAGTGAAGACGTGCTACAGAAGAATGGTCAGGAACATGCAATGTGGCTGCCTATAAAGACGGAGGAGGGGCTGCCCCAAATGTGGGCAGCTTCTTGAAACTGGAAAAAGCCAGGAACAGATTCTTCCCTGGAGCCTCCGGGAAGGGAGGCAGCCCTGCTGACATCTCGATGTTAGCCCAGGGGCACCCAAGGATTCTCACCTGCTGAGCTGTAAGAGGATGAAATGGGTGTTGTTTTAAGCCCCCAAACCTGTGGTAATTTGTTACAGCAGGATGGGACACTAACACAGGGACTCTGCTGGATCCCCTGGGGCTCCACAGAACACAGAACCACACTCTTGTGCTGTGCTGGTAGGGACTGCTGCTCCCACCTTGGCACAGTGAGGACAATGTACAGGAGGAAGACCCCTTGTTCACAGTGGGTGGCTGACCTCCGCTCCAGGAACCATCCCAAGATTTAGGGTTCAGCAACCCAGTTGCTGGAGGGTAGTCTGGTGTGGAATGGAGTGACAGAGGCTGGTCCAGGGCTGTGCCTTTCATGGGTATTTGTATCCTGTCCCCAGAAACTATAAAAACGACAGGGCAATTAACTGGGTAGCAGTTAACCCTGTGGGAGTCCATGCGTAACAGAGAGACGTGCCCTGCCTGCCTAGAAAGAAGGAAGGTGGAGCAGCTGATATGCACCAAGCCTACCTGCCTGGCTTGAGTCCAGCTGGGAAAATAGAGCGTTGCATGCCGTCTCTTCCCACATCTCTGTCCCTGTCCTGGACATGCCGAGTGCCTCCTCTCCTTCTCCTTTCATGAGCCCGTGCCTTTCCGCTCAGCACACGGAGACCTGCTTATCAGGGTTGATGTGGAGAGGAGGAAGGTGGCCTGATTCTCCCCACAGCAAGTGGAGCAGCAACGCTCTTGTCCCTGGTCCGCCCCCAGATGACACGGGAGCCACCGGCTAACACACCCAGGCTTTGGGATGGTATTGATGCCCAGTGGAGTCAGATCAGGCTCGATATAAAATTTTTTCTCATAGGGTCACGGGATGACGATGTGGCAAGTCAGCGCGCAAGGCTCCGTTCCCCTGACTTGGGGATCCTGTGCTTCACAGCCAATGAGAAACATTCGATCAAATGGCCCTACCCTCTGCCTCCCTCTAAGAGCCACATGGACCAGTGACTTCAAAGTCTTTTGCTAATGCCAAGCACTGGTGTAATTGGGTGGCTTTCTGCAGTGGCTCTGATTGCAAATGCAGCGGCCTTATTGCAAATGCATATTCATCGGCACTATTCCTGCGAGCTCCGTCTCACAGATCAGTGTTAAAAGTACAAAAATACATCAGCACGGCTACATGCCAAGTAAAAGGGGCTAGGATCACCACCAGAAGGCAGCTGACAGGCAAACCCGAAGGGGCTCAAAAAAAGGGCTGGAGAAGTGGGAAGAGGTGGGGAGTGCAGCCCTGTGCAGGTGTGTGAATGTGGGAGCAGCTCAAACTCATGTGAGGGGGGTTGGGGGGGGAATGGCCGGGGAAGGAGGTCCACCGAGGTGTACACACCATGTTTCCAGACTTCGAATGAGCCACCAGAGAACAGTAAGGAATGAAAGGTTAAAGTCTGGATGAAGAAATGCAGGTTGAAGATAAAAAAAAAAAAAAAAGTGTCTCATCTGGAAAGTCCATTAGACTGAAATTGTCTCCTGAGGACCTGGCCAGGAATCTCACTGCTTAAGACATCTAAGGGGGACTAGCACAGGGGAGGGGAGCGCTGTGGGACGTCAACTTCCCTCCTGGCTGCCTTTGGAAGACAGGACTAAAGAGCACTTGGTGTTTTCTAAATGGTCCACTCTGTTCTGCCCTCCCTTCCTTTTGATGGACCGGCCAGGTCTTTGGCCTCCCTGCCTCTCAGCCCTCTCTCTTTCCTTTTTCTTTTTTTCATTCTCTGTCCCTTCTCAGACAAAGCAGGCTCCTGTCAACTGCCGCCCACTCTGTGAAAGTCTGAGGAAGCCTGAGGGCTGAGAGTCCCACTCTGGACCCAGGGACGTATCCATCTTTGATGGAGAACAGCTCCCTGAACAGAGCAGGTGCTCAGAGACAGGGAAGTGGGGGGCGCGGAAGATGGAAAGATGGAACTGGCCCAGCATCCTCGCAGCTCGCCCCTCCTCTGGGTCCCTTCACAAGAGCACAGCTGTCAGATGGGGAGGCCAGATGAAGCACCATATTCTCCCCAGAGCTCCCGGCTCTGCCTGGAAACACTGCATAACAACGTGTCTCAGGGAATCACCTCTTCCCTTCTTCATGCCAACTTTGTGTACCACTTTCCTCGCTTTCTTCTCTGCCCTATTCCCTCTTTTCTCTGTGAGGACTGCATCCTTCTGCCCTTAAAAGAAGAGAAGGCTGAGAGCAGACAATAGGGGTGACAGGCATGAAAATGACCACTATAAAGGCACCAGCAGCTGAAGGCCTGCCCATGGGCTCCCGCATTGGCCCATCAATCTCATTTCCATGGCACAGGAGAGAGCTCAGTCTGCTCTGGCCCAGCCTTTCTAGTTCATAGCATCCCATTGTTTACACGGAGCCAAAGTCCATAAAGCTGATAAAGTGGAAAACCACCTTTGGCAAAGCGAGAGTTCATTGCCGTGGTCTCAAAGGGGACATATTTTTATTTTTTCTCTACCATTCCTGGCATAATTTACTTCTTTCATCATTCTGGCCTTAGGTGGGTTTCTTCTAAAGCTTCCTATTACAGTCAAGGTAATTTGAGTCTAGACAAAGGTAGGTTTTTTTCTAAAATTTCCAATTAAGTAAATACAGTCTGTTTCCTATTAGAGACACTATTATACTATTAAGCAATTAAATAGTTCTCAAATTGTTTGAGGGTATCCCTCACGAACTAGAGTATAAGACTGGCAAGGAAGAACTGTGCTATATAATTCATGACATTTTCTGTGGATAGTTAAGGTACACATACTAGGCAGTCCATAAATACTTCTGGATTAAATGCCTGGTGGTTATACCCTTTTGTCTTCTAGAGAAAACTCATCATTTAGACTAGACGATAGTTAGGACAAGGGAGGAATCATTCTTGACCCTTCCTTTTACCCACAGTACGTGTTTATCTATAGCTGCATCGTGTCATCCTGTGCCCCCTCTTCCTGAAATTACAAGCTTGACGGGGCAAACATACCACACAGCCAGTGGAGTCCAGTTTGCGATCTGAGATGCAACGGAAGTTCTTGCTGCAGCCCCCGTTATCCTTGCTGCAATCTCGTACTGGTCCAAAGGAATCTAAGAGAACCTCCAGGCTGTCGAAGGAGGACGAGGTCATCAGCTCCTCTCTGTTGGGAGAAACAGCAGGGGGTGGGAGGAGGCCAGTGGAGGCCAGGGGCAACGAGGGCCTCGCATTCCCCATTTCGCTCTGTCCAACCCCATCATGTCTCCCTCTTAACAAACTTAAGGATCAGCCACACTCTGAGCCTTGAACTAACAAATTATAGACATTCTCCATCACTGGGAAATAAGCCAAGGCTGTAACGCCTGGTCAAAGAAGGAGTTCTAAACTCCGGTGGGGAAACAAACATTTTATTGCCCATCAGTCCTGAGAGGATGTGGGAAGTGCTTACAAACTAATTTTATGTCCACTCTTGGGGCATGAGCCTTGGGGTGTGCAATACTGACCCACATAGAGTAGATCCTGGCACTGTGTCCAGGGAATTTGAAGGCAGCCTGCCAACTTCTCCTTCCAGCTTGTCTTGATTCCTTTCCCAGTACCTTGGACCTTTGGGGAGTTTCCTACTCGGCCTCGCAAACCCCGCACAGGCCTTAGCGTGGGGAGGTTGCACTCACCTGACCTCCACAGCATCTTCCATCACTGTCATATCTGTCTTACACTTTGCTGATGGGTTGATGGCCAGTTCAGCTGGTGGAATCACAAAGCTCTTGCTGAGAGGCAACCACATGCCCTCGCCCAGGGTGTAGGTGAATCTGCAGAGACACCCAACACCAGCTGGTTAGGACTGGAGGGACAGGCACCCCACCTGGAGACCTAGCACTCTACCTTCACCTGCTCCCTTCTCCACCCTGGGAGTCCTCAGAAAGGAGACCTTACTGCCATCCTGTGGGTGAGACGATTGAGTCTGAGGGAGGCAGGGAGGCCGCCCCCAGCTCACACGTCTGGACAGTTGGAGAAGTGATTATGGCATCCACTCACCAGCTGTTAAAAGTGTCTTTTTTTTAAATCCTAAGAAATCGAGTCCCAGTTTCCTTCAGATTTGAAGCTGGACTTCCCCTATCTGAAGTCAGATATAATTGGAAGTATTTTAATTGAAAAGACAAGCCAGCCTCCCATCATGCCCATCCATTGCGTTGCTCACCCACAGTGGTAGCGCTGGTTTCTCTCTGGGAGGAACCCTACCGAGGAAAAGAAAGAAGAAAAGCTCCCTTTTTCTGGCCTCTGTGTGATGGGAGCAGAAAGGATTGAAGCCAGGAGGCTCCCGGGAAGAGAGAAGAGGGTAAACCAGGCAGGCCCAGATGTATTCTCCACGCTTCGTGCCCACACCCCAGCGAATGGCGCTAGCCCTCAGGAGACAGGGAAGGTTTTTTTTTTTTCCCTTATAACAAGGGCTAAAAAGGAATAAAGGAATCAATCAGCATTTCAAGGGAGAGCTTAAGGAAACCATGAGAGATTATTTGTTTATTTATTCATTCATTTTATTTCAAAGGCATTCAAATGCTCTGTGTTCACAGTCAAAAATAGTCTTTGGGATAAAAGCCAGTGTGGGTGGGATAGCTCGAGACTGTGGTGTCTGAGTCCCCTTCCCACTCAATGTGGAGGGAGGAACAATGGAGGGATGCGTGCAATTAAACAGAACTCCGCATCGGTCCCATTAGCATGCTGGTCACAGAGCAGCATTTCAGAATCCTGCTCCTTTCTCTCCCCTAACCCACACGCTCCCCTCTCCACTCCCTGGGAAGCCTGAAATGCTAGGAAACCAGACTGATGACGTGATCTTTTATAAGAAATGTTGTCCTCTCCAGGACGTGGGCCACAGAGAATCCTCACCGACAAAGGCTCATGAGATAGCAACCAAATCTCGTGATTTTTCTCTGCTCCTGGACGGACCTGGAGGGTAGAGGGGCTGAAAGAAGAAAAAGCAGGTGCCTAGGACTGGGGAGACTGCTCCTCCATTTCCACCCTCACTCGTGGTCCCCTGCTTCTCAGACCTGGGGGGCAAACCCCTGAAGCAGCACTGAATATAGAGATGCCTTTTGCTCTGTAGGAGGCACTCAACTCTCTCCAGCCCCAGGAACAGAAGGCGATAGGTGGGGTCTGCACAGGTGAGGGAAGCCCATTCCCAGAGGGACAGAAGAGGACACCCAGGACCCCACTGTTCTGTGACACAGCTGGTGAACCAGTTCTCTCTCTCACACACACACACACACACACACACACACACACACACACACACACACACACACACGTGTCATCTGGCAGGGCCAGGTGATTGCCCCCAGGTGCCTGCATCCTGGGACTTAAGGATGAGTGTAGGTTGAAAGCAACAACTCTTAAGTATTTAAGTAATGTAAATACTTAAATACTTAATGTAAATACTTAAATGAATACTTACTGTTCATAGTAGACAGTCCTTTCATTATTATTATTGTTATTATTCCTCTAGATTCCATGGGTCAGGAATTTGGACAGCACATGGCAAAGATGGCTTGTTTCTGCTCCACAGTATCTGGGGCATCAGGTGGAATGATTCAAAGACTGGGGTGACTTAACAGCTGGGAGCTAGGATCACCTGAGCCTTTGTTCACTCATGTACCCAGAGCCGGGGCTAGGGCGACTCAAAGACCAGGACCATGGTCCAGCGGGTCTACACACATCCTCAACATGGTTTGAATTCTACATTACGGCATTCTGAGAGTAGTCAGACTCCTTTTGTGGTGGCTCGGGGCTTCCAGAGCAAAGCATAATGGACATTCTTAAGATAAGAACAATTCTAACAAGCAGGCTGGGGCGGGGGCGGGGGGGGGGGAACACCACTCCCATAGAATATATTGTTTCAGAGAGGACAGTTACAAATTTGAATGGTACCCCGGAAGAGGCAGTTTATTTGGACATAGAGGGGGGTTTTTGTTTCCTATTATGGTTTTAAAATGGCAAGTTTTGCATGGATGCAAAGCAACAAATCTGTGACCTATAGCTAACAATTTTTTTATAACAGATATTGGGAGACAGTTGGCAGTTCTGTCTGGCCTGTTTCTTGGGGGAGAGAGAGATCCATGTCCAACCATCTCACCGGCTTCCCTCCTCCTCGGAATGCAGCAGTATTTCAAAAGGAAACGTAACCCACCTCTTTTCCCAACTGACACCCTTTGAAGGCACCGCAGACTCACAGAATGAAGTCCGTATCTCCAAGATACGGAGACGTCACTCTTCAGCTTCTTTCAGCAACCCCCCTTCAAACTGTGTGTTCCTACAATCTGCTGTAGTCCCTAAAGTTGCCCTCATTTTCTTACTCTTTTCCTTTGCTTTTAAAATTCCTTCTTTCTGAATTTTCTTTCCTCTCTCTTGTGCTGGAATGCCACTCATTTTGTGAGTCACCTCTTCCTAAAAGCCCTACAGGGTCTTTGAGCTCTTAGGCTGTGTTAGGGACTCTCTGTGCATACTCCTGCCCTGTCACCCTGACCTGTACCCATCTTCTCATGTTCCATCGCCACTCATAAGAATGGGCTCTCTGGCATGGCAGAGGACAGTTTTTTGTCATCTTTGTAACCCTACTGCCCAACATAATTTCTGACCCAAGAAGGTCACTCTATAAATATTTATTGACTGAGCAACAAGGAGATTTAGTTATGTTCTTTAGTTTGAATAGGCCACTAGAGGATATAATCTCAATTTTCCCATGTAAGGATAGAAGTGGTGGTGAAAATCATTCTTCAATTAAAATGGGATATGGGTTAATCTCTGGGTTTGAATAAATTTAATGGTCAAAGTGGATCTGGGTTTAATAGGATGAAGAACATCCTAAGTACACAGCAGCTTCGGGAACATGATGCTATTCCAAGTTAACAAGAAAACTGAGAAATCATCACTCTCCAGTAGGGTCAAGACGAAGCCTTGTAAGTGAAGCAAAGTTACGTGTTGCCTGGTGGCCTAGTGGTTAAGGATTTGGCATTGTCACTGCTATGACACAGGTTCAGTCCTTGGCCCAGGAACTTCCATATGCCATGGGTACAGCCAAAAAAAAAAGAAGAAGCAAAGTCACGTGTGAGTAGAGACCAACATTTTTTCTTTTTTTTTTTTCCTTTAGGGACACACCCACAGCATATGGAGGTTCCCAGGCTAGGGGCTGAATCAGAGCCACAGCTGCCGGCCTACACCATGCCAAGCAATGCGGGATCCAAGCTGTATCTTCGACCTACATCATAGCTCACAGCAACGCTGGATCTTTAACCCACTGAGTAAGGCTAGGGATTGAACCTGCATCCTCATGGATGCTAGTCAGTTTCGTTAACTGCTGAGCCACAACAGGAACTCCCGAGACCAAGCTTTATTAAGAACTCTATGAACTCTTTCTGAAGGCAAGTGCTCTGTAGAACTGCCTCATTTATCCTCACAACAGCCCCCTGAGGCTAGTCATTTGGACTCATTTTACCAAGTCATCAACTAATATTTTAAGAAGTTTAGAAACCTCCCCAAGTTCACCTCTCCTTAAGTGGGGAAGATGGGGGTTGGTCTGATTCTCAAGTGTTGCTCACTGCAGTTTTCCAGTCCATGTTGGCTCACGCTATGAAATTCTAAAGTTTTCTTTTATCTGCAAAATCTACTGAGTGACTCCAAAAGCCAAATATAGAACAAACTGTCAGAGAAAAGCTGTGTCCTAAAATCTCATCTGTCCCTCATCCGTGCAGATTTGGCAGGACAACTTCAAAAATCCACCAAAGAGAAGTTGGGTGAACATCTGGAATGCTTTCCCACGTTGGGCCTCCTATCATGACAGCTGGTGGTGACCACCACAGCTGATGGCTCAGCTGTGGGCCGAGTCCTGCACATGGCCCTATTGAACGAGAGCTGGAAATTTCTGTCCAGAAGCAAACCCTCGCCAGAAAGCACTGGACAGAATAAGCCTGTGCTCTCACTGTGGCTTGGCATGAAATAGGCTATGGGAAAACTGATAAATCGTTCTTAGCCTGGTGTCTCTGCTCTTTCCTAGAGGAAGCCGTTCTAGAAAGAGGTACGGTTCCACAGGACGCATGTACGCACTTGGGAGGAAGGTCTCTGAGAGATAAAGCTGGTCTGATCCACCCCGCCACCAGAGGATGTAGTGGAGAGGAGTGACCCTGGCTACAACAGGAAGGACATCTTCAGCACCAGAGTTTGGTGAAAGGACTTATTCTAGAAGTTCAAGTTCCCTTGACCCTCTGAGGCTAGCCTGAACCCTGTCCAGGTTCTTTGAGATTGCACATTACCAAGGTTAGGTTAGGTATCAAGGTCTTTTCCTCATCTGCTTTCACGTCCTTGGGAAATACCTGAGATGATCATTAACAGATATTTACTGAAGACCTACCATGTTCAAAATTATATGTTAGATGTCGAATATTTAAAGCCACATAGGGAACTTTCCCTGCCCCCAAGAAGACCATCATTTCCTTGGAGAAGCAAATAGGTGAATGAAAAGTAAGTATGAAATAAATAACAGACAAATAAATTGCAGTCAGTATTTTATACACATTTCGAGGAAGGAGCGTCACTGTGGACGCAATGGGTGGGAGAAGCTTTAGACCAACTTCTCTCAATCCCAGGTTCAGATCAGAATTACTACAGTGCTTTTAAAAAACACTCATGCCCTGGTCCCACCTCCCAGAATTTTTGAATTAATTGGTTTATGCTGGGTAAAATCACTGGTCAGTGTAAAAGGACACTGGGGGTTCCCACGGAGAACAAGACTTGGAGAAGAAGTCTTGGATGAGATCATAAATTCCTTGACATAAGGGACTAACTTGGTCACATCTGTTTGGTCATATCTACAACATCTAGAATAGAATAGGACCTTACAATAACAGGTGTTCAACAGACGTTGAGCTTAGCTGAAACTGGGTCTAGTGCATGTCAAGGGTAGGGTTATAGGAGAGGTCAAATACGCTTAAGGAGGGCATCTGAGCAAATGCGCAGAGTGGGAATTATTCAAGCTGTTGGGGGCAGTGGATCAGCTGACTAAGAATGGAAGGTTCTGTAGGAGACGAGCAACTTAGTAAAAGGGAGTTGTACACTGGTATTCCATTGTGGAAAGATGTGAATGTCAGAATTTAAATTTAATTCTATAGTCCAGGGAAATATGCAGGGACTTGGAATTTATCAAGACTCTAAATCATAAGTGAACGGAGTAGCAAGTAAATAGTCATTATCTCTTTTAAGAAATCTCAATCACTGACGAGGTCGCAGAATTTTCCAGAATGGCCAGTAGCAGTTAGTTTACTCAGATCCCAGAAGGTTCTGATTAACATTCTTAATACTTGAAATAAGGAGTTCATGACCCAAACGTCTTCATCTAAGAAGAAGTTATTGTCATGTTAGGGATCAAATTGATTAATCACTTGTTGATTAACCCATTGACTCTTGAGATAGTTGATTACAGGGGTCAAACCGCACAACTGCTCCCTGCGGCAATTAGGTATCACATCCAGTTGGAACCCAACAAACTTGAAAAGAATAAATGATGCCTGTGGGGATACAGACACGGTTTTCATGCAGGTTCTGCTCTTAGAGCAATTTCATTAAGGCCTTTGTTTTTCAAAGTGTTCGTTTCTGACTTTTAGAAGAGTGGGAACTTAGCCTTGTTAATCAAACTCCACCAGGCTCTCCATCCGCCTTATTGTTATCACCCCTCAAAGGTCCTGACAGATCAGCAGTAGGCAGAAGCGAGAAAAAAAGTCTGCTAAATGATAAATCACTGTTGGAAAGTTTAAATGCCCAAGTCATAGTCTAAGGAATATAGCTGACACCTCTTAGAGCATAAATCCTGAAAAGCAGCCTGCGGCCAATGCCATGAACGTGACCCAGCCTGCCCCGGGAGAGACACTCAGGAGAGAAAAGGGCAAGGAAAGACTCTAAATCGGCACTGGAGCTGGAGCACTGTAGGAGAGAGGGCCTTGGCCAAGCCCAGTCCATCTGAGGCAGCCGGAGGAGCAGGAGAAGCTTAGGCAGAGGAGTTTCCTTTTCAGGGAAGGAAGCAGGTTTTCTGTTTTGCTTGCCATTCCTCCAATACTTCATGCAGTACTGTAATGCCTCCTTTGACCTCAGACACTCGGCTGGACTATTCACTTCCTCTCCCAGAGGGCTTGCTCATAACAGGGGATGTATTTACATCCACATGGCGCACGAGCACAGTATGTGGCACTTAGTGGGTATGCAGCAGATAACACGTTAAGTGAAAGACAGGCCGACAGAATAAATGGATGATAGGATCTTAGCTTGGAAATAAACTTCTGCTCCTGCTAAACCCTGGTGTGAATTAAAGTTTATGAAAATCCCATAGGTCATGACTGGCACCCAGCTTCTTCCTCTGCTGGCTGACTTTTCTAATATGTGCTATTCCCAGGTAGGTAAGTAGAAATTTGGGAGGGACTACAAATATCCAATTTGATCAGAAGGGTGGCCATTGAAAGAAATTAATACTAAAGTATAGCTGAGAAAGGGGGGAGGCAGGGGCAGGAAGGATTAATTTTGAAAACCTAAGGCTTTATGAGGAAGGCACAAAATTAGATGCAAAATGGAGAGGCAGAAATGGACATGAATTGCTTTTTCTGAGCCAGTGTCTGTGCCAGGGCTTTCCCTGTATTATCTCATAGAGTCCTCACAACAAGACAGCCAGGCATGTAGTGCACCTCTGTTTCACAAACGTGGAAAATTGGGGCCCTAAGAGGTGTAAGTAAATGACTAAGGTCCACAGAACAGGCAAGGAAAGAAGCCAGCACCCAAGAGAATCTGCCCAACCTCAACATCCTCCATGCTGCCACTGACATGAATGGGGGCAAGCGCTCTTGTTACCAGGAGGGCAGGACGACTAAATGTGTTTCCCATTTTGTAATTTACCACTAAGAAAGCTCAGTGGGAAGTGGGACACGGGGCTTGCAGAGATATATAAGCAAGTCCCTAGACAACCACTTACCTGAATATTTTATCAGAAGGCTGTTCTCCCAAAACCAGGTCAAAGCCTCGCTGAAATATTGTGTAAGGCCAAGGCCTAAAAGGAGAAACAGCATGCAATTAAAGTCAGCGTTTAACAAACCCTCCCTGAATGTCTACTCTGTGCCAGGCAAGATGCCAGGTTCTAGAGGCCTACAAACAAAGAAGACCTAGTCCCTGTCCTCAGGAATTCCACTAGTATGAGCTCATAAGACCTGGGATGCTAGAGCCCAAACACGACAGGATCAGTGCAAAAATCAGACCCACTGGGAAAGTGGAACGTAGTAGACATGACAGTTGGAACTCCACACAGAGTACAAGCGTAACACTGTCACGGCCATAATTTATGGTCCTTCCGATGTAGATTTAATAGACACTTGGCTGTGCCTCACTGAAGAAAACAGGCAGTATGATTTCTTGGGAAGAGGAAGCCTTTGTAATCAGACAGTTAGTTCTGGGTTCAAACCCTGCTCTGCTGTTAAGCCAATCTGTCTGCCTTTGGGCAGATTATTTTCCTTTTGAGTTTAATTTCATCACTCGTGAAAATATGGTTGCTAGGAGCTGCTTCACAGACCACGGTGAAGACAAAGCAACCCTTTGAGGCCAAGGCCACAGCTCACACGGGGTCCTCAACATGCCCCCTTTCCCCAAAAAGACATGGCACAGGTTCCAGATGGTCTCAAATATTTTAACGCCACCCACCCAATCAGAAACAACCGAAATGGCATTTCTGAATAGGACCTAGCTATGAGGGACATTTAGGTTGTTTCCATGTCTTGGCTACTGTGAATAGTGCTGCAGTGAATACAGGGGTGCGTGTATCTTTTTGTATGAAAGCTTTGTCCAGATATATGCCCAGGAATGGGATTGCTGGATCATATAGTAGTTCTATATTCACTTTTCTGAGGTTCCTCCATACAAAAAGCATGTGTGTGTCTGTGTGTGTCTCTCTGTGTGTGTATCTGGGTCACTTTGCTGTACAGCAGAAATTGACAGAACATTGTAAGTCAAATACAAACTTTTTTTTTTTTTTTTTAAAAAGACCTAACTATGAGTCTCTCTAGCAAGCATCTAGATGCCACATGTACTCGAAGGTAACAAAACTATTTCTTTTCAATAGTATATATCTTTTCACTAACCCAGATATCCAACTCCCAAGTTATTTATTCCTTCAAGCAAGACTCAGTCAAGCCCAGCCTTGTTCTGGGCACTGGAGATTTGCACGCGGGTAAACTGGGCCTTAGCTTTCATGGAAAGTACGGTCTCCATCTACAACCCAGTTACACCAACCCAATAACCTAATTATTGAGGATTTTACTGCAGACATGCTTTTGGTTTTCGAAGGCAACAAAAAGTCAGGAGAATAAATGGACCCAATTATTTGAGACTGAATCTAACACTAGGAGTTAATCCAGTGGTTGTCAGTAAGGGTAGTGTCTTCCAACAGAGGGCACTTGGGGAAATTCAGGGCAGTTGCCCTTGAAGAGCACAGTGACTGCAGGACGTCGCCGGCATTGAGAAGGCAGGACCAGGAAGGCTAGGATAGTGCGGTACTCGGGACCACGCTGCACAACCAAAAATTCCCCAGTGTCCTGTCAATAGTTGAACGTCTTGCTGCACTTTTTTTTAATTTCTTTTTTCTTTTTTTATTACTCAATGAATTTATTACATTTATAGTTGTACAATGATCATCACAATCCAATTTTATAGGATTTCCAACCCACAACCCCAGTGACTGTCTTGCTGCACTTTTATGCAGGTAAAAATCTGCTTATAGTTATCTAAGCCTAGATGCTAACTCCATTTACATATAAACACAAAGCAGTTCGTACCGTTTTAAAATAAGATGAATTGTCTAGGTGCATAACTATCCGGTCAGTTAAAGGAAGATTACATACTAGTACTTAGACATTTTACCAAGATTTGTTCATAATTCTGGAAAAATCACATCATTGTGTGCAAGGCTGCTCATGGCCTTTGAACTACCAATACAATGCATCTGTAGCAGTTAATAGTGCTTAACATATATCCTATATTATACTTCACTTTATGGTAAATTGACATTAGGTGCAAATGTCTTTGTCAACTTTATTATTTCTTCTATTGTAATACTGCAGAGAATTTATACATTAAAATAATTATTGTATATTATAAATTATTTATCACTTCCCTTTTAATTACTAATAACACATATATTTATTTTTTTAATTTTGTGTATACAGATTTTAGTATGTATTAATTTCATTTAAGGCTTATAAAAGGGGTAAAAATTTAGTTGTCAGAAAATAAAAGTGTTGGGTCTGACAGAGTTGAGAACCACCAACTTAACCCAACCAGCTAACCAATTAACTACTCAAAGGAATTGGTAGTTGTAAGGGGAGGCCATTGAAGCTGCATGAGGGAGTGGTGGCTAGGATGAATGCATTCCTTTTTTATGCTCACTATTTATAAACACTTTCTTCCTGGAATTCAATTTAGAAATACCCTGAGGCAACTAGAATTGGCTCCAAAAAGTACCCAAACACTTTACCATGAATAACTCCTGCATCAAATAAACAGCCCATGCGTTTTTCATGTTTGTTCTGTTCACTGGAGGTAAACCTACAGAGTGGGGTTTGAATCTGATTCTTTTTTGTTGAACACTAAGTGGTGGCTTATGAGCTGCTAAAAAATATGTATGTATTAAGTCAAGAAAAAGCCTACAAATCATGAGAAAACATGTCCCTCTATCCTAGCTACCTAGAAAAGGCAATAAAAAAGAGAAAAGGGACATGCAACTTCATCTCTCTTTTGGTCAAAATCACATTTTATTTACAATTAGTTTAATAAGTTAAAACAACACACTTTTGCCCTCACGTCATCTCTAGTACTCAAAACAGGTACACCGTGTAATTAGAATTCATTCTTGGCGTGGTTCCTAGGTTGTTTGAAAATACATTTTGAGGAGCCAAATTTTAGGACTAGGGTTGATTACAATGTGAACAATTAACTGTGTAGGATGACATAAACAAACCTGTATTCAAGCCATAGGTAATGAATCAATAAGCCCAGAAACACGGACGAAGGGCACATTGGCAGGATGCCAGGTAGTCACGTCAAAGAGACCTCCTGCTGTCCGGGGGCCTGACCATTAAGAAGGGCAGCCTGAGCATTTTTTCATGTGCTTGTTGGCCATCTGTGTATCACTTATGTCTGGAATCTAATATATGGCACAAATGAGTCTTTCCACAGAAAAGAAAATCATGGACTTGGGAGAATAGACTTGCGGTTGCCAAAGGGGAGGGGGAGGGAGTGGGAGGGATGGGGAGCTTGGGGTTAATAGATGCAAACTATTGCCTTTGGAATGGATTAGCAATGAGATCCTGCTGTGTAGCACTGAGAACTATGTCTAGTCACTCATGATGCAGCATGATAATGGGAGAAAAAAGAATGTGTACATGTATGTGTAACTGGGTACACCCTGCTGTACAGTAGAAAAAAAAATCATATTGGGGAAATAACAATTTAAAAAAATTTTTAAAAATAAGGGCAGCCTGGACCCTGCCCTGGTCACACTGACAGGCAGCAGGACACAGTGGATAGGACGTGGATTCTGGAGCCAGCCTACCTATTTCAAATTCCACCTTAGCTATCAATCACTGCGTGACCTTGAGCAAGTCCCTTAATCATTCTGTGTCCCCATTTCCTCACCTGTGAAATGAGGCTGAGGGTAATAATTTTATCTACCTGGCAAGGTTGTTTTGAGGAGGAACTAGTTACTGTGGTTAAAATGTTCAGAACAGTGTCTGGCAGTCAGCGAATGCCATACTAGCATTTGTGGTGATAGCTGTGTTTTTTTCTTTTTTTTTGCTGTGCCCATGGCACATGGAAGTTCCTAGGCCAGGGCTTGAACATGCTCCATAGCTGCTACCTGAGCCACAGCAGTGACAATGCCAGATCTGTAACCTGCTGAGCCACCAGGGACCTCCAAGCACTTGTTCAGTTAAGTTAAATGTACTAGTTACCTGAATCAATATAAATATTTATAAGAAGAAGATTCCCAACTTTCTAATGAGGAAGAGGTGTCTTCCCCTAAGATGCAAACACAATGGCAACACCAGGCTTCAACTCAGATTGTAAATGCTTTTGTGTTGGCTGGAAAGGAGACGATGATGAGTGTGGGGAGACAAACCCTGCCCCCACCTCCCACCCCGGGCCACTTCACGGCACAGCGACTTTATGACACTGACATGCAACAGAAAGAGAGGGGAAGAGCATCTCATAAAACAGGGAGAGAAGTCGGAGAGTTTGCAAATTGCTTCAGCAAAGGATGAGAAGAGAATTGCCTTATTTCCTTCCCATGAGTCAGGGATGCTCTGTCAGAGAGACGGGGATTCTTATTTGATTTATTTAGCAAATATTTATGGAGGGCCTATTGTGTGTGAACTGTGATGCCAGGCCACAGGAGTTGGGATAAAGAGATTCTTGCTCTCAAAGGAAGCTATAGCCTTTCTGAAGAAACACACACATGCCCAGACAAATAGCAGAGGATGAGCAAAAGGGAGGAGGAATGGCTTTGCAGGGGGTAAGCTAAGGAGTGCTGGCAGTGACAGGTAGCTCACTCTGGGCGCTGGGAAGGCTCGGTGTTGGCCGTGCGAGGAAGGGAAGCAGTAAGGAGCTGGATGCATGTGAGTGGAGGGGCCACAGCGGCCATCTAAGAAAGGGCAGGGGCCATGTGATGAAGAGCTGGACCTAAAAGTGCCCAAAACACTTTGGAGCTGAATTACCTGAGGCCAAATGGAAGAGGTAGAGGCCTCCGAATGAGGGCTTTCTGGGTGTGAGTCAAATAAGAAAACTGAACTGGCGTTTGTAAAAAGAGGCCCATCACTGAGCCCCATATGGAGGCTCGGATGGAAGCTGCCTTGGGGACGCTTGGCAACAGGGTCTCAAAGCCTTTACAATTGTCCCTCTCCTCTCTTTGCTGTTTCTCACTCTACAGGCTCCAGTCTTTCAAAATGGCTAATGCCCATGGGGGAGACTTGGCCTCCCGCAGCTCCAGCTCATGTCTGTACAGGCTCAGACCCCAAAGGAGACAGTCTTCCTCCACCTCGTTAAGAAAACATAATCCATGGAATCCATGCTTGATATATCTTGATGTATCTTAGATCAGATGAGAACCCTGGATCAGCCTCTGGCACCAGGGAAGTAGAAGCCTCTACACGGATGCAACGCCCATTTGGTTTTCAGAGCAAGAGCTGGGAGGAGGGTGCGTGTCAAACAGAACACTTTCCACCTTGGCTTCCATCTGCTTGTCGTGGCAAGAGCACAGCCTCCATCAGGGGTGGGTGGCATGACTGAACAGACTGTGCCAACACTAGTTTTGTGGAATGAGTGCCCATCGAGGAGCCCGAGGACCGTGTCCATCCAGACAGGGGTCAAGAGACGGAACGCCGAGATTGGAAGGAAACCTCAGTCTTCTGACTCCGACTTAGGTAATATGGCCTCCGATATTCTCTGTCCTGCCTGGGGCAACCCAGTTACATTTTAGTTTAGGAAAGTTGGCAGAATCCAAAGTCAGAAGAGAGACCCCTTGTTTGTTTGTTTGTCAGTATCTTCAGCCCGACTAATCAAGACCCTGAAGACTGTCCTCCCACACGGGCAGCCACAGATGGCCTAGATTCAGGGGCGTCACAGGCCAGCCCAGGAACCATCTGGGAGCCATTGCCTTGGGCAGGAACATCATCTGTGCCACAGAGGAGCCCCACTGTCACGGAAACACAGCAGCCAGCAGGACACATGTGCACACTGTGGACGCTGAGAACTATCAGTAACCTCTTACTTGCCTTTTCTTTTCCGTCCTTGTTTCACCCAATACCCACAGTTTACGCAGGCTCTTCCTTAAGCACTGGCAATTTCTAAGCTTTCAGCTTCTCTCTGCAATTCTTTCTCCTCTTTCCCAAGACACACCAGCTACTGCAGGGTTTTTTCCTTTAGTCAGTGGGCTAGAACAGAAATTGCTTGTGGCCTTGACCTGACTTGATTTGATGGGTTGCTTAGGTATTCCTTCCACCATGTAACCTACTGAGTGAGTGGAATCCTGCATGGCCAGCTTCACATCAGCTCTCCCAGAGCAGAAAGGGACCATGTCTGCTCTGGACAAGAGTACTTTAAAATCTGGGAGTTCCCACTGCAGCTCAGCAGTTAATGGGCCTGACTAGGATCCATGAGGACGTGGGTTTGATCCCTGGCCTTGCTCAGCGGGTTAAGGATCTGGCATTGCTGTGAGCTGTGGTGTAGGTCACAGACGCAGCTCAGATCCCGTATGGCTATGGCTGCGGCGTAGGCCGGAGCTACAGCTCCAATTCGATCCCTAGCCTGGGAACCTCGTTATACTGCAGGTATGGCCCTAAAAAAGAAAAAAGAAAAATTTAAAAAAAGCATTTTGAAATCTGCTTTTTGATTAAATGCTATTCCCAGCTTTCCATCTAACTGTAGCACCTGGAAAGGGAACTCAGAAGTTTCTCTTCTTTTTTTCTATTTAAAAAAATTTTTCATTATAGTCAATTCACAATGTTCTGTCAATTTCTGCTGTACAGCAAAGTGACCCAGTTACACATATATACACATTCTTCTCACTTTATCGTCCACCATGTTTAAAGTTTTTTTTTTTTTTAACTACAGGATGTAGAGTACTCCTTTCCTTTCATAACACTTAATACAATTACAATGAAATATTTGTTATTATTTTTTTTAATCGGCATTATCTGGTAGTGGGCTTCCTTGTGGAGGACTTAAGACTTATCATCGGGGAGTGAGTGAGGGGGAAAATATAGGTGATGGATGGATGGATACATAGACAGACAGATATAAAATAGGTAGGGAGGATAGAGAGAGAATAGATGTATGTATGATGTATGTGCAGACACATACATCATACATCTTTCAGTGTAGAAAGAGAGAATGTTTCAGCTGGAGGCAATGATGAAAAAGGCATTTCATGGTGAGCTTTTAGAAACTAGAAGTTGCTTCTGGACTCACATATTCTTCTGCCTATCATTAAAGAGATTATTCTACAAGTGAAAATAACTTATCCAGAGTTAAATGAAAGCACATCTTTTTCAGCTTGCCTCTGGCCCCCATCAGTCTAAGTTTCTGGAGGAAACATGATTTGAAAGTTGCCCCTCAGCTATTCACAACACTTTAGGGTCCTGGTATTGGCTACTATATCCATATGCAATGTGAGAGCTTTTGAGGAAATGCTCCTTTTCTTAACTAGGTAAATGCATTTGCAAGGAGGGAGCAGTGGAACAGAGAGAGAGTCCATTAAAAAAAAAAAATTCTGAAAAAAAAAAGTAGTTTGCAAGTTATATGGAACAAAAGGTAAAGAGAAAATTGGTAAGAATGACTTTTCCAGCCATACAGCTGGCTGAAACATCCTACACCTCCATTGACTCTAATGAGGAGATTATTATGTGCTATGATGTTCACATAACCAGCACCAGGGCCGGGATGGATACAGGCGCTGGAATGGCTGATGCCTGGATTATCTGATCAACCTGTGGCCTTATCCAAAGTTAAATAAGAATAATGAGTCTAATGTTTCTATAGGACGGATGCTTTAGGGCTTGGGGGCCTTGGCAGATGTTTCTTTATGTGGAATTCTTCCCTCTCTCATCTACTTGGCTAACTTACACTATTCTTTAATTCTGGCTTAAAAATTACTTCCCAAAACAGACCTTTCCCCTGAGACTAGGTTATATAAGGCACACTGCACTTTCCTTTTTAGAACCTATAACTATAATTAATATATTTTATGTCTAGTTAATACATTCTCCTCCTTAGATATAAAGGCCTCTGCCAGCATCTTTGCTGCATCCTCACTATCTAGCATAGAACCATCACATAGCGGGTGCTCAGTAAGGAGCTGGACCACATCAGAAATGAGGCCAAGGGTTGGACAGATCTGGACTTGAGTCCTGGATGAGGCAAGCTATTGTCAGGTAAGTCTGCTCATTTCTTTCAGCCTCATTATCTTCATCTATAAAATGTGGATAAAATAGTACCTACAGTTGTCGAGGCGAGCACGTACACACTTCGCACAGTACCTGCCATACGGAACACACTCAGCAAGTCTTAGTTATTGTTCATTATAATTAACATTCCCATTTGGTAAAGAGAAAGTGTATCTCTAGCACTACATTTTAAAAATAAATCATGATGACGGTGTATTTTACAAACTCATTATCTTTAAGCATGTAAATCTCATGTAAGAAAAATTAATTATTGCTGTGATTGCATTCATTATTTAATGTCTGTTAATAGGTAAACAAATTCATTTAGAAGTTTTTATGCAGGAAAAAAATAACATATTTGTCAGTAACTAGCAGAGCAAACAGAAGTGTGACTATGGAGCTAGACTAAATAGGTTTAAAATCTGGCTTTGCAATAATCCTGTATCCTCGGTTAAGATCATTAATTCCTGCCATCAGACTATTCTATCTGCTTTCTCCTCCTGTCCCAGCTGCCTCAACATGCCCCCCCCCCCCACTTCTTCCCTCCACAATTCAGAGCCTGGCTCACTGTCCCCTCTGACACATCATAACTGTGGGTGACTTCAGTAGCCACCCAGATGGTCCTCTCAATTCTCAAACCACTCACTGCCTGGACTTTTCTCCCCAGATCACCCTGTCCCCCACTCTCGCTCCCACAGTTAGAGCCTAGGTTACAATATCTGCCACTCTCCCTTGGTCACAAGTTCAAGAATCCCCATATATGACCATCACCTCCTACCCTCCCAGTTAATTTCCCCTAAAGCCACAAAGTATTTTCTCCCTTTCTGAGCCTTAAAGTCCATTCATCCAACCACCTTTTTATTGATCCTCCCCTACCTCATGTACTGGCTCCCGTCTTTACTCAAATTAAATCCTGTGATCCATTATTATAATCACCCTTTCCTGTAACCTTAACTCTCTCGCCCTCCATTGCTTCATCATCCTTGTCCGAAACACATTGCTTCATCGTGCTTGTCTGAAACACTCCAACACTGGTTCAGCTCCACGACCCTGTGGCTCCATCTCCGTGTTTGCACGAATGAATGCCGCTGGCAACCGCGCTGATTGGTCTCATTTTAAATCCCACACCACTGACCTCAAGTGGGCTCTGAATCCTGCCTACCAATCAAACTGCACCTTCCTTGTCTTTTTACTCTCCCACTCTCAAGATCATTATTTTACACCTTCTTCTTTCTCCTCAAACCTCCAACACCTCTTCCCCCATCCTCGCCCTCAGCTAATGATCTGCTTCCTACGTACGTGGGAAAACAGAGGCAGTCAGATTAAAAGCTGTCCCCACCACATCCACCCACCTACCTTCTCATGTGCCGACTGCTTGGTCCTCCTTCCAGTAATTAGGCATGAACAGTTTGTGCTCCTGTCTAGGATACAGCCATCCCAACTCAGCCTCTGACACATATAGGCGATGGGATATAGGGAAGGAGCCCTAGGTGGAAGTTACAAGTTCAAACTCCCTTTCTGCTATCATGACCTCCTGCAAATTAGACCACCTGCTTTTCTGCCTGGTTTTTTTTTTTAAGTTTTATTATAGTACAGTTAATTTTCAAGATTGTGATCATTTCTGCTGTACAGCAAAGTGACCCAGTCATACATATACACATATCCATTCTCTCAGTTTCTTTCCCCACATACATTATCACAGAACACCAGGTAGAGTTCTCTGTGCTGTACAGCAGGTCCCCGGTGCCTGTGTTTTCATGGCACAATTCTGCCACACACCATGTGGTATTAAGCTCACCTGTTTGTCTGTCTCCCCCTTTAGATGTCCTCGCACTGACATGGCTACTGACTCCCTTACCCCTGCCTCTCTCATAAGTGATACCTAATAGTGTGGTTCTTAACCTTTGGGGTACATCAGACTCACACTACATATGGACACAATAATTTTCAAACTTGAGTTGTTCTCGTCCACTTACTGAACATGGGGCCAAGACTCAGTATTTTCTAAAAGTTAGGTGGCTGATTCTAAAGCACACAATAGGCTGAGAATCACTGAGCTAACATGTGTCTATTTATGCTCTTGGTCAACTTTTACCAGTGAGTTTGGTCTTCGATACACGATTGCCACAGAGATGGAAATTACAGTCTAGCCTCAGGATGCACTGGGGCTTATTTTTTAAATTTCTGAATAATATCGAGGGATGAAGCACACTGAGTTCCCTCCTGTCCCTTTTATTGATGACTTAAGATATCCCAAATCTCATTACAACTCTATAAGATGTACATTTGTGTGTTTTTTTAATTGTCAGTCATTTTTATTTTAGTGGGTCAACATTTTCATTAAAATAGTATGATACAGAGTTGAGGTTGTCATATATTTATAAATGCACCCACAGGTACAGACACACACCCCCATACACACATACAACCAAGTGTCTTAGTTCATGCTACACAACACACACAAACACACATTCACAAACTCACACATATTGCACAGCTGCTTCAACATTTCCTTTGGGGGCTGGTGGGGGGGGTGGTCAGGTGGCTGGAAGGACTCCCAAGTGCTCTCTGCTACCCTCCTAAGCCCTTGGCAGCTGCTGTGGACACTGAAAGCAGTCCTGCAGAATAGCCACTGACAGCAGGGTCTCTTGCAGACACCTCTGAGCCTTCGGTAGTTCACATTTAATCACCCCCGAAAGGCCTCGCCATGGCTCAGATTTTGTGGGTGGGCCCTGGAGTCGGTTCTCCCTTCAAGTCCAAGGTCTGGATTTGAAGTCCTTGCTAGCTGTGTGAAACTGACCAGGTATTTAACCTTTCCAAGTCTCCCTTTCTCTGTGAAGCAGTGATAGTAATAACGGCCTATTACTTACAGGACTGTACAAGATTAAATGAATGAATAAACACAGTTCCAGGACAACGACTGACACAGAGCTGTCACTTTCTACATGTACGTTTCCTTATGTCATTTTTTTCCAGACTCTGCATCTAAAGGTTCAGCTGATTTTCACCCTGGGCTAACGCAGCCAGGGTCTCAAGTTCAATCCTCCTGAAAGCTTGTTAGTCCATCCATGGGCAAAGCCTCTACCAGGCATCCCTGGACACCCATCTTTGCTCACAAATGCACAGGATGCGAGTTCAGTGGTGGATCTGTGCAAATCCATCCCTGTACAAGAAAAACAGCTCAACACCTATTCAAGGCTGAGTGTGACCTCCCCGTACGCGGGAGGGTGCAAGCCTAGGACTCCCTCCTCCCCCACAGATGCACACATTCAATTCCATTGAGAAGGTGGGAGAATGAACAGCACTAACACGAGAGGAGAGTGAAAGACGGGAAGCAGAAGAGACTGCTTCCTCCATGTCTGCGATCTTACATGAGGGGAGACTGACATCGCAGATCAACCAGGCAGGCATCACAGTATCCACCAAGGACTCGCATGTTGAATACGAGACTAGCGCTTTTACCCTTTCCCCAAAGTCCTTTCCTTTCTACTAATGTGTTTCCATTCAGCATTTTATTTAGCAATTTTCACTACTAATTCAATCCCTCATTCAGTCATTCATTTATTTATTTACTTGAAAAATATTAATTAACCGATTGCATTGCTAAACACTGTCAGGGGACACAGAAGTGATTAATGCACGTTCTCTACCATCAAGGACTTCATTAATGTAGTGAGTCATTCCTCAAGCAGTTATTCTGCACCTCTGATGAGCCAGATGCAACGGAGACACGGAAAGCGGGGACACAGGCATGAAAGGCTGGGCCTCTATCAGGGATCGTGGTCTAATGGCATAAGAAAGACGAGGAAACAACTGTAGCATCCAATCTGTCAATTTTCATGACAAAGCAAGTAAAAGCCATTATTTGTTGTACATTTCCTATTAGTCAATGACCCAAGTGTTTCATAATTATTTCACTTCTGATAAAAAAAACCTTGAGGCATAGGCACTGCAGTATTCCCGCTTGATGGATGGGGAAAGTGAGGCTTAGGAAAGTTAAATACCATTAGCCAAAGTCTCACACTAAGCCATGGCAGAGCCTAGACTCGAGCCCAGTGCTCTCAGAGGCCAGAGCCCTTGCAATGACTTCTATGAACAGCATCTTCCCTGGCGCCTTGGAGGACAAAGGAGAGTCGCTGAGCTGCACGGCTGGAAGGGACACATCCATGCTTCCAAGAAGAAATGAGGAGGTAAATGAAAAAGACTGAGCTTTAACTTTGAGCATCTGGCAAGATGTGGAGCAGGTAGCTAGACAGGAAGGGCTGGCACTTAAAAGATAGGGAAGGACAGAGTGGGAGTGAAAGCAGAGGCCATGGGTGGGAAAGGGATAGTCATAACAAAGCCACTGATCAATCATTTGCTACCCCCCCCCACTTACTTCTATTTCATAGATAAGATTACCAAGGCTTGGAGAGGTTATATTGCCAAAAACGACATAGAAGATAGATGAAGTAAGATCATTCATTCGTTCATCCATTCATTTCTTCAGCAAATATGTATTTGGCAGCTGGCATGGGCCAAGTTCTGTGTTCTGGGGATACAGAGGTGAACAAGAGCCAAGACAGTGGGTTCTGCTTCATGGGGTTTATGCTAATAAAATGTAACCACGGCTGAGGTGAGTGCTTTGGAGAAGGGAGCACCTTGGGTGTGTATGGTCGAGGAGAGCCTGTCTGAGAGCTGAAGGTTAAGGTCGAGGAGAGCCTGTCTGAGAGCTGAAGGTTAAGCCCTGGGTGAGATCTGTACATCCAACTCAGAGCCTGTCACTCCAATCTTTTACATTCTTGTCCTGTCCTGTTAAAGCCCCTTGCATGACCCACCCCTGCCCACACCATCAACTTCATCCACAGCCTCTCTCCCAGCTTATGTCAGAGGCATAGAGTCTGACAGTTCCTACAGGGGGCCGGGCTTTTTCTCCCCCGGGACCATCAGGGGGCGCTGGCGCTATAGAGCCTTGCACCTCATCCTGACCTGGCTGGCGCTCTCTCATCTCTCAGTTTCGACTTGAAACGCAGCCTCAGGGACCTTGGATTTTCGGTTACCCGTCTCTTCCCCTCACACTCTCTGTTAGCCTCTATTTTCCCTCACTGTACTTTCACAACCTGTAAGTACTCTGCAATGTGTTTGTTTTCTTATTTGTTCTAGTACCTTCCTCACCAGAGTGTTCATCCCTTGAGGGAAGGAGCCCCGAGTCCTTTCCTCTTGGTAAATACAACTCTTAGCAGAACCCAACACAGAATAAACCGAGAAAAAAACCTTCAGGGAGTTCCCATTGTGGTGCAGCGGAAACAAATCCAACCACGAACCATGAGGTTGCAGGTTCGATCCCTGGCCTCGCTCAGTGGGTTACGAATCCAGCGTTGCCATGAGCTGTGATGTAGGTCACAGACATGGCTCTGATCCTATGTTGCAGTGGTCGTGTCATAGGCTGGCAGCTGTAGCTCTGATTCAACCCTTAACCTGGGAACCTCCATATGCCATGAGTGTGACCCTAAAAGAATAAAAAAAATTAAGAAAAAACTTTCAGTGACGTTGATTATAAATAAGCAAGTGGGTGTGTGGCTGTGTATAAACATGTATGAAATGTGCGTGTATAATCATGTATGAAGTGTATGTGTGTGTGTGTGTGTGTAAGACAGAGGAAGGGAGGAAGAGAGATTACCAAGCTGAGTTTAAAGTTTCAAGGTAACCATTAAAACACCAGCATCAACAGTCTTCACTAAGAAACTAACTGACAAACCCTCAGTCCAACTTTCTCCCCCACCCCCCAATGAGGAATAGGGAATGATTGGCCAACGGGGACCTGCTGATAGTGCAGAGAACTCTACCCAGCATTCTGTGAGAGTCTATGCAGAAAAGAATCTGAAAGAGGATGGATGTGGCACATGTGTAACAGAATCACTTTGCTGCACAGAAGAAATCACCACCACCCTGAACATCAACGATACTTCAATAAAAGTTTAAAAAATGAAAAAAAACAATAAAAGCAGAGACAAAATATGTTGATATTTTCCTTAAGAAACTGAGGTAGTGAAAGCACATGAGAAAAATGATAAGAGAACTAATAGGGTCAAGGGGTCATCTGACATTTGAACAAGGGATAGAAGGCGTCTGGGTATAGCAGTAGAGGCAAGAAGTAGTTGGCTGGGGAGCAAGGCTGTCTAGGAAGCAAGAAGTGTTGGGAGGACAGATTAAGGTGGGGGATTTAGCTCTGGCACTGAGAAGAACGCATCCATCTCAAAGACAGGAATGAGAGAGGCTAAAGATGAGGAGAGGCTGCAAGTGTCATATGGCTTTGGTTTTGCTAAGTTAGATTGGAGGTTATGGGCCAAGAGCCAGGGACCAGGACAGAACTGGGTGCTTGAGGAGAATGAAAAGGTTTTTGGCTCATGACAAGAGATGAGTAAAGAAGACTGCAAGGCTGCTGTGAGGCCCTGGTTGGATTCACAGAAAGAACACCCATGAGCAAGTTTCCTATGGGATTCTCCCTAGCTCTAGAGAGCCGCAAAGCAGCAGATAAGCAAACAGAAAGCTCGTATGAAGGTTGGAAGGGGCCGGAGAGGAGTGGTAGAAACTAAAAAGGCAAGGATTTGGGGTGACTGTGAATACATTTTTATAAATGGCTTTGGATAGGGTCTCAGCTGGTTAGAGAGGCAATAACGCCAGGAAGGGAACAATGGATTTGATGGCTACTGAAAAATGAAGTCAGAGAGTACAGTCTTTAGGAGGCTGGGGTGGGACAAAGAGAGGTTGGGAGGCTGTGGAGAACTTCAGAGTTCAAAAACTTAATGGCTGGATGCTTCTGAAATATAATGCCATCAAAGAGTGGCCTTGCTGGTAATCATCTAAGACAGAGAAGAATTAGAAGACACTGATGAACTGAGACGTCAGTTAGAAGGACAGTTGTTCACGTAGTCGGCAAACACTTAGTGAGGGTTTATTATGTGTCAAAGACGACACTCATCATTGGAGAAATAAAGTCAAGTAAGACATAGCCCCAAGGACCTATGGTCTAGTGAAAGAACCAGACAAATCCATGGATGATGACCATTGTTGGCAATACAGGTAGAACTGTGTCTCCCCAAAAAGTTACATTAAAGTCCTATCCTTACTTTTGCAGAATGTGACTTTATTTGGAAATACGGTGCTTGCAGATATAATCAGTCAACCTGAGATCATACTGGAGTAAAGTGGGTCCCTACTCCAATAAGACTGGAGTTTTGATAAAAAGATGACCAGGTGAAGACAGAGACAAACAGAGAGAACACCATGTAAAGAGAGATGGGGAGACTGGAGTGATGCAGCTATGAGTCAAGGAACATCTGGAGCTCCCAGAAGCTGGAAGAGGCAAGAAAGCAATCTTCAGAGGGAGCAGGGCCCTGCCACGACCTTGATTTCACCTTCTGCCTCCAGACTGAGGAGACAAAGAATTTCTGCTGTTTTGTGGCACTCTGTAAGGCAGCCCTAGGAAATACACACTCCACTCTGTAAAATGCACTCACTGGAGGAATATTTGGGGTGTTATGGAGGCACAGAGGAAAGGTAACCATACTTGGGCGCCAAAGAATGATTTGCACAGAAGGTGGAAGAAACCCAATTTTGAAAGCTCGATCTGAAATGATTTGACAAAGGTGGGAAATGCAGCTGCAGAGAGACAAAGTCGTGCCTTTAGTCATGAAACCTTGGCACAGCAGCGAATCTGTCCCCTGGGACCCAGCAGGCTGGAGACAAGCACTGGAGGTGAGGCCAGAGGTCAGGGCAGGGCACAGCCTGATAGAGAATGCTTTGTGTGCCAACAGAGGGATCTGGAATTTTACTCCAAAAGGTAATAAAGAGCTGCTGATGGAATTGAAGCCGTGGAGGCAGGAAGAGGGGTCAGCAGGCTCAGAGAGTCATCCCTGTGAGAAATGAGAAGGGCTGGAATGATGGGAGCGGTCAGAGGAGAGGGCGCAGTTGTAAGTGAGATTAAGAAAGTAGGACATGTCACAGGACATGGAGAGTGACTGGATGTGAGGGTGAAGATGAGGGAGGAAGTCACAGTGAATCCCGATTTCTGGCTTGAGCAGCCCGGTGGTGGTGGTGGCAGCGCCAGTCACTGTGCTGGGGCACCTCGAAGAGGAAAATGTTTAAATGAACAGTTCCGTTTGGGGAATACTGACTTTGAATTGTTCCAGCTGGGCAGGGATGAAGCCACGAGAGGCAAGAAGATGAAGCTCTGTCCTGTTTATTGGGCCAAATGAAAAGGGTCTTCAGAAGGAGAAAGTTAGGAGGTACCTGGAAAGTCAGGTCAGCAAAAAGATGAGTACACCTAATTCAATGGCAGCTGACCCTTGAACAATGTGGGTGTTAGGGACGAGGTCTCCCACCCCCCACCCCACCCCTGTAGGCCCCACAATCAAAAATCTGCATATAACTTATAGGTGGCCCTCCAGCCTCTCTGTGTGTTCCTCCACATCTGAGCCGCATCATTCAGGATCGTGGTACCTACTGTCGAAAGAATTTGCACACAAATGCACCTGGGCAGTTCAAACCTATGTTGTGCAGGAGTCCACTTTAGTAAAAGGGCTTTAACAACTAACTGTGTCCCAAAGAAATGTGAGGCAGTGTCTCTGCAAATTTGCTTCTCCCAGGGGGCTAGCTAATGCAGAGTAAAGTCCTGAGTTCTGTAGGGCTGGCTACTAATTGATTCCTGTGGGGAAGAAATTAAAGGAAGATGGAGAACAAGATTCCAAAACCCTATGGCTTTATCAACTGCACCTACTCCAGGAAGTAATGACGGCGATGGAAACCGAGGGCAGCTACGCCAGAGTGAACACCTCAGTGATTCCATCCAGCAGTGGCTCATCAGCCTGCACCTAGTACAAGTTCTGAACCTTTGTGTGCATCAAATCCCCTGGGGCGGAGGTGGGGGCAGGTGGCTCACCAAAATGCAAATTGCTGGGCCCCACCTCAGAGTTTCTGATTCAGTAGGTCTGGGGTGGGCTGGAGAAGGTGTGTTCCTAACAAGCTCCCAGGTGGTTCTGATGCTGCTGGTCCGAGTACCACACTTAGAGAGGCTGACCTAGTTAACCTTCACTGGGCATCAGAATCACCTGGGAGCCCTTAAATTATACCAACGCCCCCAGATATGTCTGATTCAAGGGTTTGATATTAGGTGTGGCCGTAGGTGTGTTTGAACACAGCAAAGAGATTCTAATGTGCAGCCTGGGTAGAGAATAACAGCCCCCTGCTTTGTTCCTGGCTTGGAGACAGACACCCAGGCACACAGAGTTAGAAGACCTGACCCAGGTCATAGGAGTTCACGGTCAGGAGGGAGACACATATATATGCACATAGTTATGTAATATAAGAGAGGTGAGTAACCGAGGTTTGGAAAACAATAGTGTAAAGCTGTGGGGGAACCAGGGAAAAGCCACAGAGCTGATGACTGAGGTGGGATTTGTTAAGGGAGACTGGAAAAGAGAAGAGGTTCGACTTTCCAGGTTGGCCACTGGGGAGGTGGAGGCAGTAATGACAGCTGCTGTGGGCCAAGTTTGATGATGACCGAGGGCATTCCAGACCGGGAAACGCAGAGAGCATAAGGGTACAGTTTCTTTGGAAAATGCAAGGGTTTCAAAGTGGCAGGTGTACCAGGGCCACCAAGTGAAAGCCTGGGATGAGGCTGGCTGGCTGGTGGGGGACAGGTCCGGCAGCAGGCTACAGCTCAGGGCCATCCAGGGCCATAGGGAGCGTTTGAAGAGCTCGCTGTGGTGGCCCTGGCTTTCCCACTGGGCTCCCTTCCCGGCCTCACAGTTACAACTGCCCACTGAAAATCATGACAACTCCCCACACTTACTTGTTATTTTTCATGTAAAAGACAGATAGGCAAAAGCAATTCAGCGCCTCGCTCTTGTTAAACTTGCAGTAGATTTCAATCCCCTTTACTTATTTATGGACCTATTTTTCCCAAGCGTTCCTTTTCCCTGGTATATTTGTAAACACCATTTTTATTCCTCTTAATCCCTTTGGCAGCATTAACTCATTCTGTCCTCACTGTCCTTATCTTTCCTATGAAAAAATGTTCATAGACGTGGTTAAAATACAGATTTTTTTTTTGGCTGTTCTTTCCCCCAATTTTTCTGATTTGGGGTTTGGGGATATCTCTTCTCATAGTTCAGGTTTTGCTGAAGGCAACTCACTCATCAACTCAAGATACGTTCTCGACTTTTTGCATCTCAGTGTCCCTGGTCTATGCACACGGGCCTCCTTCTCTCTCTCAAGCCTGTTAAAGGATTCGCTCCGACCTTGGCCTTGGGCACAGTGGTTGGGCAGCCTTGGGCCTTTGGACTCACAAAAGGTTTCAGATCCCCATGGCTGTCCCTCCCGCCTCTCGCACCAGCCTCAAATGCACTCATACAAATGACAGCTGCTGGGCCTGCCACTCTTGGATTGTGCCACTGCAGAATGTTCCAGCCAGAGTCTAATCCATTTTGTCAAGCCCACTGCAAGTGGCAACTTCAGGAAGTCCGGTGATTGTAAGGGCCCGGTCAGAGGCAAGAGAGAGAAAGACACCATGGAGGCGGTGTCCTCCTTACTCACTGACACGGAGAAAGCGCCGTGACTTCCTGGGTCTTTGAGCATTCTCCAAGATGGGGCTTTTATTCTCCCTCCACAGCCCTGGTACAGGTGCCAGGAACAAAAGCCAGGCTCAGTAATTGTTCCGTGCAGACAGCAAAGAGAGAGGAGTGTTCAAAAGTGCCCTTCTGCAGCATTCGGCTTTTGATTTCCCCACCCTCCACGTTCAGTGGTGGGGGATGGTCAGCATTGCTCTGGGGGACAAGAAACAGGAGGGTTTTACCTCCATTAGAACCATCCAGAAATGAAAACTATTGTCTGGTAGGTAGTGAGAGCACCATCACACTGAAAGCTGAGGGGCCGGGCCCTTCAGGAAATGCTGTTGAAATGATTACAGCCCCAGAGAAAGGCTGGACCTAAGGTCATAGAGTTGCAGGACTTGGGACCGCTGCCCTCACTACAGACGCACCACCTGGTGTCCACGGAACCATCGCCGGCCTCAGCTCCCGAGTTTCAGAGGACGGGACACTGGCTGCCTCCTACAGCAGAATATTCTATTCTGAGGTGATGTTAAGCATTCAACATTTTTCCTTTTTCTTTTTTTTTCATGGTCACACCTGTGGCATATGGAAGTTCCCAGGCTAGGGGTCCAATCGGAACTATAGCTGCTGGCCTACACCACGGCTACAACATGGGATCCAAGCTTCGTCTGTGACCTACACCACAGCTTACCACAATGCCAAATCCCCGACCCACTGAATGAGGCCAGGGATTGAACCCTCAACCTCATGGTTCCTAGTTGGGTTCGCTTCCGCTGTGCCATGATGGGAACGCCAACGTTTCTTTCTAATGGATACTAGTCTGGTTCTTAACCTGCTGAGCCACCCACAATGGGAATCCCCAATTTTCGTATTTGAATTAAAATCTGCTCCTTCTCCTCTGTGCCTATTAGTCTTGAGTCTGCTTTTCTGGGGCAAAACAGAGCAAGTCTACTCTTCTTGCTGCAGCTATTACCATGTCATCCCTTTGCTCTCCTTCTCTAAACACCTCTGAGTGCTTCACCCAGGCCTGCCAACTGGCTGACCAGCCTCTGGTCACTCTTATCTAGACACTGTCCAGATTGTCACTGAACTTCCCAGACCTAAACCTTGACATCTATGATCCAGACCAGGGTACCACAGAGCAGGATTCCCACTCACCTCCACCCCGCCACAACCCTTTCCTGGGCACCCTGATCCTGCTAACTCTCCCCACATTGTGCATGCTTTCATTCCCCATGAGTCTGGCACTCAGGGCAGATGCCAGCGAGGACACCCACATTCTCACAATGGTGCCACTGCTGTGGATGCTCTGGGGTACCACCCAGGTGTCCCCTTCAGGACCCAGCGACTCAGGCCCCAGGCCCCATGTGGCTGCAGATGGCCCTCAGCTGAGACCCTTTCTGGGAATCAGCTTTGCCTAATGCAGGCCTCCTTCTCCAGGGCAGCCCACATCCAGTGGCTGATGCATGTGGGGACAGAGGCTGATCCCCTTGCCTCAACCTGGGACACCTCTGAAGGGCTGTCCCAGCTCCAGAGTTGTCCTGGGGCTGGACGAGGCCTCTGTTGCCGCTGGCCAGCCGTGACGATATCCCTCTGCCCAGGCCGCTCCCCCTACTGCCTCCCTCTGAGTTGCTGCTCCTGAGAAGAGCTCTCCGGGTGCAAGTCCTGCATCCAGGAAAGCTGACCTGCTATAGGCACACACATACCTCCCGCCATCCGGGCCTCAAGTCCAGCTTTCAGGTGCTGCTGAGAAAGGAGCTTTGTGTCCTCACCTTCCCCGGGTTCTCATCTTCAGCTTCAAGTCTAGGGAAACCTGCCTGGCCTATAGAAATGGCCAGTGCTGGGGGCACCACAGCCCTCTCTTTCCCCTCGAAGAGGTAAAACAAGGCCGAGATAACATGAAATGTCTTTTCCTGGGGCAAAGACATCCCAGAGAGGAAGACCCAGCGCCCACTCTCCATTATCCTGCTGAACCCTGGCCCCTTTCCCATTGTTGCCTCCTCCAGCGCTGCTCCATCCGGGGCATCCTGCTGCCCCTGAACCCTCCTGGTTCTCTCTGTACATCTGTCCTCCTCCCCCTCCTTCTGGTTCTCACAATCACTGATCACTTCAGCCTCCTGCTTCTGGTGCTCTTTTTTTTTTTTTTTTTTTTTTTTTTTTTTTCTTTTTTAAGGCCGCACTTGGGCATATGGAGGTTCCCAGGCTAGGGGTCTAATCGGAGCTGTTGCCGCTGGCCTATACCACAGCCACAGCAACCCCAGATCCAAACCGTGTCTGCAACCTATACCACAGCTCACAGCAACGCCGGATCCTTAAACCACTAAGCGAGGCCAGGGATCAAACCCATAGCCTCATGGTTCCTAGTCAGATTCGTTAACCAATGAGCCACGACGGGAACTCCTGCTTCTGCTGCTCTTGACCTGACCATGCCCCTGATGCCCTTTGGCACTTAAGAAAGAGCTGGAGCTGATCTAGCAAGGAGCCTGGGCAGGATGAGTGGATGGGAAAGCCCACAGAATGGTAGGGTCCTGCTTTCATGACTGCCCTTTGCTGCTTGTGGATAACCTGGCAACTCGTGGGGACCAGCCCAAAGCCAAGGAAGCAGCTTGTGGGCGCTGATTTCTTCCATGCACCTCACTCCTCTGCCCAAGGTTCCAGGGGCTGAGACCCTTCTACCTGGACAGGTCCTGACCACTCATCAACCCACCTGCCCACTGGGGCACAGTGTCAACCTCTGTTCTCCATCAGCCGGGCTGTTTTACTGCCACTCTCTCTTCAACACACACACACACACATACACACACACACACGGTATTTTTTTCTTCCCATGCAGGCCATCTTCTGAATAAAAGAGCATCCACCATGCCTGAGGAAGACAAGCATGTTCTCTTCTCAATGCAGAGGTGGAAGACTCCGACATTCACCTTGACTCCCTGATCAACTCTGTAGCAGTGAGCAGAGAGGACTGAATGGCAGGTTTCAGAGGCGGTGGTGGAGAGGCAACTCCCAGCCCTGCCTCTGAAGCCGATGCTCAAACCCACTCTCTGGTCCCCAGAAGGACTGTCTCCTTTTATAAATGCCTTCCAGCTTATTTCATTTTCCCAGACTCATCTTCTGTCCATTTGTCTTCACGTTTGCTCTTTCCATGGACAGAATAACCAGGAAGATGACAGAACTGTTGCCAGGCTTAAACAAGAAGTTAAAGATGGTGCCAAACCACAGGAAAGGGTTTGTAATCACTTCATAGGAGTGAAAACGAAATCACTACTTTAAAAATATGATAGAACGATAGAGCATATTAATACCTAGACAAAGGTGCTCACGACGGTCACGACAGTTCAAATGTGTATCATTCCTGACTCAGGTACGCTTCCATGTGTACAGGGTCTGGGGGTGGGAGTAAGAGGGTAGCTGGGGAGGAGGGGTAACACCTTAAAGATGCAGAGCCACCTGAAGTGATTCTCCCGCTGCTTGTGGTTAGAGTGAAGTAAAAATAGTTTGGAAGTGGGGGGAAGGAGGTAGTTCAAAATGCCTGTTTTCTGACCACTTCCATATCCATTAAGCCATCAGGACAGGTCTATTATGTTTCATGTCACTCAGTATAGTCTCAGGTTTAAGCACATGAATTCAGGAGCCAGACCACTGAGTTCAAAACCTGGCTTGCCACTTATCAGCTGGGTGACCTTAGGAATATCACTTTACCTCTGTGTCTCATTTCCTCATATGTGATACAATGATAATAATTATATTCACCTTACAAGAGGCCAATGATAGAATAGGACCCACATCATAGGATTGTGGAAAAGATTAAATGAATTAATACATGCAAAGTAGTCACAGTGGCAGCACATGCTAAGCACAAGGTAAGTGTCTTCTGTTACTATAATCATCCTTACCTGTTGTAAGTACCTTCTAAATTGTTCCCAATACTGCTGGCTTCACCATAATCTAACGGGCAGATATTCTGACCTCTCTCCTTACTCAACAATGTCTGGAGACACTTTTGACTGTCACAACTAGGAGACGGGGGTGCTACATGGATGTAGTGGATGGAGGTCACAGATGTTATTAAATATTTTGGGAATTTGGGGTTAATAGATGCAAACTATTGCCTTTGGAATGGATTAGCAATGAGATCCTGCTGTATAGCACTGGGAACTATATCTAGCCACTTACAATGGAGAATGATAATATGAGAAAAAGGAATGTATACATGTATGTGTGACTGGGTCACCTTGTTGACAGAACACTGTAAACCAGCTATAATGGAAAAATTAAAAATAATTATTTAAAAAAAAAATTCTGCAACACACAGGACAGCTCCCCTCAACCTGCCCCGACAAGGAGTGTTAATAGTGCAAGGGTAAAAAACCCTGATTCGGTGCAGAAATCATCAAACTTTTTTCTGTGGAGGGTCCGATAGTAAATATTTTTGGCTTTGCAACCATATGGTCCCCAACACGTGGTCCACAAGAGTTGAGTTGTGACTACTCAACTCTGCCTTTGTAGCAGGAAAGCAGCCATGCATGAGACACAGACAAATGAGCACGGTTGTGTTTCAATAAAACTTTATTTAACAAAAACAGGGGTGGGTCTGCCTTGGCTTGAAGGTAGGTGCTCTGCAGGTCCCTAGCTAATGTCTCCTGAGCCTTCCTGAAATACCACCTTCATCGTCCCTTCTCTTGCTCAATATATTCCCATTTCCTATGGGTAAATCCCAGACTCCTCGTTGGGAATCCAAAGCTGGCTGACCACTGCCTATCTTCCCCCCTTATCTGCCATGCCTCTCCTCTCAGGTCCATGGCCCCATCACCCCCTCTCTTCTGAACAGGCTGCATGCATGTTCTCCTCCCCACCTTGCACTCTGCCCACGGGAAATTTCCTATCACGCGCATCTCCCAATTCCCAGGCTCGCTCTTTGTCTTTTTCGCTCCCTTTCCACAGGTGAGTGCAATGGCATCGAGCACAGACAACAGGCTGTTAGAGATTGTGATTGTCAAAGGCAATGGATTGTCCTAGAGTAAGGCCTAACTTTGGGAGTCAAGTGGAACGACTGGTTGGAGAGACATTTCTGAGAAGAGCAAAGAGGATCTGGTGGCTAACAGGGTGTGTGTGAACAGGGAGAGAGGACAGGCACTTTGGGGGGATTTGTGGAGAATGGTCCCCAAGTTTCTCATCCGGGGAGACTGAGTGACTGATACACAACACTCTTTACACAGGCGGAGAATTGTGGGCTTAGAGGAGGGATCAGGATGGGTGTGGGTTTCGTGTCTAATTCTGAACACGTTTAATTTGAGACACTTGTAGGAAGTCCATGAGCAAATATCCAGAAATCAGTTTGGAGTGGAGGCCTGAAACCAAGAAAAGAGATTCAGGCTGGAGATACAGGTGTGGAAAACACAAGCACATAGATCATTTCTGAGACTCAGCGTGTGTGGAGCGGCGGCGGGGGGTGGGGGGGGTTACCCAGGGGAAAAAAGACGACCTAGCGACAGAAGGGCACCAAGGGCCCTGCCAACACGTCTTCCTGGGGGTTTCTGCTTCCCTTTCAGATGTTTAAATGTTTCTCCTTTGCCCAGGACATTTAATGTGGGGAAAGCTGAAGGCCAACGTTTCACTCTCAGCTTATTTGCAAATTAACAGACATGAACAAAAATGAACTCTCAGCCCCAGGTATAGTAACAAAGCCCTTTCCACATCAATTCCTGACTCCTTCAAAACAACTGGGTTTTGGGTATAAAGCCTCATTTTACCCTAACCTAAATGTTTTTGAGAGTCTCCAACTGATATTAATTCTACTGTGGATACGAACCTGGGAGGCAGCACTTATTCCTTGAAGGAACCTAAGAGACATAATCGCATTTACCTCTCTGCGCTCTTCAAAGATATTTTAAAGGTTTTGGAAAATTTTCAGAGTTGCCTTTGAATGATGTATACTTACATGCCCGGCACCTGGTACTAGATGATGACCCTGAGTACCGGGACAGGAGAAAAAAGTGATGAAGGAAGTTGAGATGCAGCATTCAGACGGAGAGCCCAAGGGCAACTCAATGTTAACACAAATACACACAGTCTTTCGTTTGTTCACATAAGGCTAAAATGATTCATTTCATGTACAAGGAACCCGGGCTGGGAGAGTCGCTCTTGTTAAAATCACCAGTCTCTGAACAGGGGATTAGCATCACGTGTAAACCTACAATGATCTGGGCTGACACTTCACCAACAGAGAGTGCTTAAACCCTTAAAATGCGGAGACCCAGGGGTAAGAAGGGGTGTGTCCTCCAGTTTTGCCTTTGCCCTGGCCCTCTGTGGAGTTGGATTTGGGGAAGTAAAGCAGTTTTGCCACTATTTTACTCACACTGAGTTTAAGTGTGATGGGAGAAGAATACTTTGACAAGAAGGTTCATTTTGATCCTTGAGATTTGTGTTACCTTCTGATTGACTCCAGGTTTAGGCATTCCATTTATTCTTATTTAGCAACTTTTTATCCAGCTGTCAAAGGCATTAGATCTAATCACTGCCACTTTCTTTAGAGAACAGTAACCTCTGCAAGGAGATATTTTTTTGTCCTTTTCAATGGTGGGAAAAGAGCCAATTAAGCTTTATCCTGCAGAGGTACAATGGCCTCAACACAGAACATAAACAGAGCAACTCCATTCAACTTTTGCATCCGTATCCCCAGAAAAATGAAATAGGGAAAGATGATGTCAGCCACCCTGGGTCCTTGAGGTTCACGTTCTTTCTCTAAATCAAGAATATGGGTCGCCCCTTCCCATCTATTTATTTCTTCTCCTTCCTGCAGAGCACAGGGAGAGGAGGAAGAAGAGAAAGGGAGAAAAGGGGGTTAGCCAGGACCACGATTTTTGCCAGTAATGGAGGAATAATGGCTCCTTCCAGGAAGACAGAGAAAATGGACTAAATAAGAAAACATTTCACAATGCCGGGCCTCAGTGCTAAGTCGAGCCAATCTCAATCCAGCACAGCAATTTCCTACCTCCCAACTGTGTCTGCTTGTGCTCAAAGCCCCAATTATATCAGCCTGAATGCTTCCCCTAAAACCACTCCTTCTCTTGTCTGCCTTCCCCTCCCCCCACCCTGAGGTCTCTTTGGCTCCAAAAAGGGAGTTTGAACTGTCAGTGGATACAGGCTTCAGCCCCTCCTTCAGCCTCTGGAGCTGCCTCCCACTTCTCCAGTTTCCTTTATTAAAAATGCTAATACGACCATTTTCTGCCTGGATTTCCAAAAAGCACAGAAGACAGGAGCTGAAGCCGGGAGGGAACAGGAGCTGAGATGATCCGAATCAGGGAGGGGTCTTTTATCTGCCTGTCCCTCAACTGATGCTCAAGACACAGCAGGGGGAGGGAGAAGAGGCTACAATTTTTTTTGTTTTTTTTCCTTTTAAAATTAAAACTCCCTTAGAGGAGAAAAAAATGCTGTCCTTGTAACTTTGGCAGGGACTTTCAGGTTTTGTTCCCTTTGTCAGAGTGGCAAATTTTGTCTTCTATTTGGAAGAAGGGAGAAGAAGAGCAATGGCCCGGAAATCTGGAATGTGCCAAGTACCAGAGAAAGATGAGGAGGAAGATGGGCAGGAGGAGAATACCTACGGGGGAGAAAGACAGTAGACCCAAAGGGGCTCTGAGGATGCGGGGGCAGAGAAGTTAAAAAAAAAAAAAGAGGAAGAAGAAGAAATATGGAAAGAAGTACCTGGAATGCTTGTAAATGAACAGGAAGGGACATTATAGAAAAAGGGTACAGAACACTGTAAAAGGCATATGAAAAATGCAGCTGTTAAAGAATCATAAAAACAGCCAATAGGCAAGATTGCTATCTACATAATCCCTGGGGTCAGTGCAATCACCCCCTCAGGAACTTTCCACAATATTTACATAAATGAGGTAATGGAGCCTTCCACTCCCCTCTCCCCACATTGGCTAATAAATATCAGCACAGTATCTTCAGCCTAAGTTGTTCTTTCTCCGTCTCGCCCATTTCCCAGTTAGGTTCCCTGATTAACTCCTCTGCCCTTTCCTGTGATATTCATACCGCCGAGATATTAATACATGATGCCACATCCCATGTACAATTGCTTAACCCAAATTACGCGTTTCCTCTCTCCCTTTAAATCGAACCCTTTGCCCCCATCATGAGTCTCCACGCTGTGCCCCAAAGTCCCTCATTTCTCTCTGCTTCAGGTAATAAAGCACCTTCGACATTTTGATCATGAAAACTGGAGGGCAAGAACGGGTGGCCATCCAAGGCTGGGAAGAAAGAGATGTGAACAGGAGAGAAGAAATAACGCAGAAGAGTCAGGAGACCAGCTCCCAGACTAAATTCTATCACAAATCCGTTGTGTGACGGGCCAGGTTGTGAGTTTGGCTGGATTCCTGTTGAAGCCTCTGACGGTCTCAGATCTAATCTTCATTAACCCCCCAGTAGAGCAACTTGGTAGAGGCACACGGGCTTCAGCATCTGGCAGCTTTGGGCTCAAATTTTGCTCCACGGCCATTTGACCTTGTAGTAATTTATTTGATTCTTCTGAACCTTCGAGACATCAGAGGTAAACTTGAGAAAGTATAACCAACCTCACTGGTGACATCTGTATGAAATAAACAGATGCTCCCAGACTCACCCAACTCATAACACCCCAATGGACTCCCCTAGGCCCAAATATCAACTTTAGTTAAGTCCAAACAACTTTCTAAGTCTTCACATCCTAACAAATTAGTGGTCATCTGAAAAAACGATACTACATAACTGAAAGTCCTTTGTGTGGTCTCTGGCAGATAACCCTGTGTTTCCCTTGACAATTTAAAATACCTCACGGTGCCCCTGTAAGATTGCTGTGCTGCCCCACGTCTTCAGGATGTTCCCCTTTCACGGGGAACCATGAAAGTTAAGCGTAGGAAAAGTTGTGATAAGTACAGAGGAGGGACCCAACAAATGGCAGCTATTCTGCTACCCATTGGAACATTCCTTTAGCATCTAAACAGGACCTTGAAAAGTGAGCTGACACCGATACCATTCAGATGCACTGCTTCCCCACGTGTTAAAACACAGGTCCGGAGGACCTGGAAGAAAATGGGAGAAAGCAAGCTCCTGGGTTGAACCCTGCCTTAAAGATCAAAACATTTGCCTTGAACATTGTGAAAGAGAGTTACAAAGATGACCTTGGAGCGTGAGAGTTCTACTTCCCAATTCACTAAAGATCCCTCGTTGCCCCTGTGGCTCCTGAAATGAAAAGCCTACATGAGGATCACAAAGGGAAAGGATCCTTCTCAACTGTCTAGAATGAAACAGCAAAAGGAACTCTTGTCTCCCTTCTCTTTCCACGAAGAGGTGGCAGTTCTTCCAGGATGATCTTTGTTGCAGTGTCTATCATTGGTATGATGTTGGGAATGGGTTACAAGCGTAGAGAGACATTCCGAAGGGTGAGAAAAATTCCTGTTACTCTCCCCTCTCATAAAGTGACTACGGCGGAACTATTAATCATTTGGCACTATTTGTTCATTGATTCTGTCATCGATTTAATGTCCACTGAGCACCTACTGTATGACTAAGAGGGTTAAGTATCACAAACACAAAAAAAAGACAAGAAAAGATAAAAAGATACAGTCTCTGTCCTTAAGGAGTTTTCCACTGCTTGCCCAGTCCCATGGGAAACCAGCCCCAGGGTTAGAGTGAACTGAGCTCTTACTTGGCTATCTGCAGGTACACTGGAAGCTCAAAGAAGAATCTTTAAAATCTACTACAGCAGAGATGAGGAGCAGAACAAAAGGCAAGAGTGTTTTGGGAAGGCTTTTTGGAATAGGGGTGGAATAATATTTATTCTTATCCCTCCTACCCTACTTCCCTGAATACATCAAACCAAGAGACAAAACAAAATATAAAGAAGCCAGGGACTCTCCCAGAACACCCTTCTTAGGAAACCACCTGCCATAAAGTCTGGCTGCATCCATCTCACCAATACACATGGAGGCCTAGTCTAGGTCAGTGGGGACCCTATTGGCTTGGGCTTCTTTTCATGGTGGTGGCCACTGTTCTGCTTGGGTACTAATACTCAGGTTATCATTCAGGCCATTTCAGGACTACTCTGTCTTCCTCCACTCGACCTGTCACTCTTCAGTATGCTTCCTTCTCACTCTTTCACTCATCTCAACTCATTCATTCATTCATTCAAAAGACTATATTTATAGTCAGCCTCCAACTTTCCTACATTTCAAGCTCTTATGTCCTGTACTTCCTGCACAGTATGCGTTGGTCTATGCTGAGTGTACCTGTTCATCAAAAGTCTGATGGAGAATCCTTACTTCCTCCCCTGAGGGTGACCCCTATCAGAGCCTCACCCGGGTGATGACCCGTGGGGTGTGTGTGTCTGTGTGTGTGTGAGAGAGTGAAGGTGCCAGGTAGCACAGGTTTCATTCATTCTAACATTGCAGATATTGAAGCTATCCTGGCCCATGAGAACTAGGAGGCAGGAAAGAACAAGCAGATAAATCTTTTTCCTTACCTGCCTATCCTCCACCTCCATGGACTGTTCAGAGGTATAGATTTCCATAAGGCCTGTCTATACAGGATTCTATGGATTCTAAGTGTCCAAAAACAACTGGCTTCTCTAAAGCTGTGGCCAGCGTATTAATAAACCGTCTTGCATTTGCTTTTCTTCTCTGCCTCCATTATCATTTCCCCTCCCTCTTGAGACCCTGGGATTGTGCTTCCTATAAAACCTTAGCACATATGCTTTATTTCTAGGGTCCTCAGGCTAGGACAGGCTATGGTCTTCAATTCCTTCAACTGCACAACGAAGGTGTATAGTAATAGTACCTGCTTCATAAAGGCATGAGGGATTAAATGAGTTAAAATTAAGGGTTTTTAACAGTGTCTAGCATATAATAAGCCCTATATGGTAGACTATTATTATTCATCTTTCTTTTCCCAGGCACTTAACACAGTCCCTGAGACATGGAAGGTCATTGCTAAATGTTTTTCAAATGAATAAATGATGGATGTGCCCTACCTGAGTGGCACTGGGAAGACAGATGTGTTAACTCGGAAATGAACACTACGCCAAATATTAAATATAAATAAACCAGTTTCTCCCTCTTTTTTTTTTTTCTTGGAGGGATCTAAGCACCAAGAAATACACTGAGAAAACCACACAGAGGCTTGCACAGAACTTGCATGCATAACTTCATATGCAACCATTCACTTATTCATTCAACAAACATTTATTCAGTGCTTAATACTGAATGTGACAGGAAATGTTATAGGGTTATAAAGATGAATAAAATCCCGAACTTGAGGAACTTGCAAATTGGGCTAGTAGGGGCAGAGGCAAATCCACAAACAGATGATTAGGGTTATCAGATCATGATAATTATAGTGTGAAAACAATGGCAGGGATAATGTCTGGGGTCATGGGATCACAGAAGAAAGTCGCTTTGTGAAGACTGGGTAGCATTAGATAGATAAGATATCTCAGAGGGGGCCATGTGGATGCAGACTTCATTAGTAAGCAGGGAATAAGCAGCAGAGTTTGGAGTGAGCCAGGGCTAGGGACAGGAAAAGCCAATCCAGGTGTAGTACACTCCACAAGCAAATGCACATGTGTTAGAGCGGGGTGCACGTACAGGTTCTATAATAGATTCAGTGTCGTTGGAACATACAATTCTGGGCAGAGAGTGATCAGAGATGATGGGGCTGAAGGGGTCAGCATGAACCAGGTTAGAAAGAGTCTGTAGGTCACCTTAGAAAGAGCCACATTGCTCTATAGAGCCAAAGCTTTCATTGGTAAGCTTTAGGTGGAGTGGAAAATGCACAACTCATTTAGGCAGATCTTCTTGTTGACTGAAGAGGAAGAATTTGAGGCTAAGTCAGAGGGCAGGGAGCCTTGGTGATCTCTCAGTGAGAGAAAAAGTGCTGGCCTGGAGGAGTGGGGGTGCAGGTGAGACTGTGTGTGCATGATGGACCTTGGATAAATACTGCGGTGGTGGAGTGGAGCTCAGCGGTGGAACTCAGCAGGGGCATCCTTTGGTCCTCAGCAAGGCCCCCAGAGATCTGGACTCAAATGCTACCCTTAGGAATTCCACGATGGAGTTCTTGCTATGGTGTAGCAAGTTAAGAATCAGGTGTTGTCTCTGCAGTGGCTCAGGTCATTGCTGAGGCTTGGGTTCGATGCCTGGCCTGGTGCAGTGGGTTAAGGATCCAGTGTTGCCACAGCATGACATAGGTCACAGCTGTGCCTCAGATTTGACCCCTGGCCCTGGGACGTCAATATGCCGTGGGTGTGGCCAAAAAAAAAAACAAATTCCATGATGGAGCTCCACCAATTGATCTCCCAAAAACAGAGCAGGTTAGTCTGGTCACTGCCCTTGGCCTCCACCAACTGATCTCCCCAAAATAGAGTAGGTTAGCCTGGTTACTGCTCTGGGTCCGAAATCTCAGACCCAGGATCATGCAGAAATCTAAGATCTCGGTCTAAGTAATTGGTTTTGTTAAACATTATTTCATTTACAATAGACACTAAAATTCCAAAGGATTAAGAGACTGAAAGTCAGAAATAAAGAGGCTACTCAGGTAGGGAGTTCCCATTGTGGCCCAGTGATAACGAACCTGGCTATATCCATGAGAATACAGATTCGATCCCTAGCCTCACTCAGTGGGTTGGGGGTCTGGTGTTGCTATGAGCTGTGGTGCTGCAGACACAGCTCAGATCCTGAGTTGCCGTGGCTGTGGTATAGGCCAGGAGCTGCAGCTATGATTCAATCCCTAGGCTGGGAATTTCTATATGCTATGGGTGCAGCTTTGAAAAGATCAAAAAAAAAAAAAAAAAAAAAAAAAAGAGGCTGCTCAGGTAAATCCCAGGTAAATAAATGACAAGTGAGAGGGAGGAAAGGCCAAAATATAAATCCAGGTTTGTTTAACCGAAGCCTAGGTGCTTGTGCATGCTTGCTCTCTCTCTGTCTCTGTCTCTCTCTCTCTCACACACACACACACACAAACATACACACACAACTTTAACTTCACAGCAGATTCCTCATAGTTGTTATCAAGTACCTTCTAAGTGTCTAGAGCCTGGAGCCACTTTTGTTACCTTCCAAACCCCCATCCCTTAGGGCCTGAGATTAGACTAGAATCTGAACCATGTCCTACACTGCATATCTCTGGCTGAGCAAGTTTAATTGCTAAATTGGTTAAAACTGAAAGAATGGGGAGAGGGTCTGTGATAGCATCACCAGCGCTCTCCCTGGGCTTCAGTTCAAAGCAATCGCTGTTCAGGGCCAGAGGAGAGCAGAGTGGACGTAATGCACTAGTAGGCTCTCCTCTCCCTGCTGCAATCCTCCAGTGAGCAAGGGCACAGCAGGGGTTGCTGGGAAACGGAGTCTTTGATGATGTGTCCCCCATGCTGTGAAGACGAATGACTTCAAAGAGGGCATCCTGCCAAGACAGGGACTTGCTTGGATAATCAGACTGCAGTGTGAGGAGGCAGGAGCCACGAGCTTGGGCTGGTGGGCCCAGCAAACCCTCCTCTGCCCAGCAGAAAGCACAGTATGGGGAAGGGAGAGACAAAGCTTTCCAGGAGCAGGACTGTGGCTTCAGGGTGACTGCTTTGATGCTGGCAGAGAGAAAGAGACAAGTGCCAACCAAACCAAACCAAGAAACCCAGCCTGACCAGTGCTCAAGATGGAAAGGTTTTAAACAATGGAAGCAGGACATCCCTCCTGAAAACCATCCCCCAGCAGGTATTACCCTACCTGCTGCTAGATTCTCTGACTCTTGGAGGAAGGGCTATCTGATCCCCTGGCCCTCTGGCCTTGCTAACACCCTTCATGAACGACACTGTCTTGCTTTCCATGGTTCCATTGCTTACCTGTCACTACAGCCCGAAGAAGTAAGAACCATTGTCACCCCTGGTTCACAGGGGAGGAACGTGCAGCACAGGGAGCATAAGCAATGTGCCCAGTGGAAGCAGGCAGCCGTGAGCGGCAGGTGCAGGACTGGGACCCAGGTGCTCTGCGTGGAGCGTTCCAACCATTATCGTCTATGGGCCCAGCTCCTAACACAGTTAAGCTCCTAATGGTTTACTACTCACTGGACTACTGTGAGGACAGAATGCGGTGACCAGGACAAAGGAAGTCCTCAGTGGAAGCGATGTGTTGTGAGTGATCTCAAGATGTCCCTTGCTTCCTGCCTTCAACATAAATATCTTTTCTCTTCATTCACCTCTCATTATACTGGGAATCTCACAAGCAGCCATCACTTAATTTGGATGGATCACTCACTATCTGCAAGACACCATGTGCTTGACAATGAGACTCAAAATTAAGTTCCTGCCCTAAAAGTCTCATTGACTATAAGGGGCCAAGACAAGTCTAGGGATATAAACAAGGCATAATGGGGCAAGTGCCACAAGAGAGAGTTACGGGCCAGAGGGAGCCCAGAGGAAGAAGAGGTGGTTTTCGATAGGAGAACAGGGAAGGCTTTACAATGAAGCAGGTGTTTGGGCTGGACCTGGGAGAAAATGGATAGAAATGAATGAGGAGAGGCGGGGGTGGGGGAGAGCAACCTGGAGGGGAATAGATGTCCTGAGCAAAAGTGGGGAGAAGGGGAAGTCAGTGTGGTCAAGAACAAGCAGTTGAGTGGGGCTGGACACAAATGCTGGGGGCCTTGAGTGCCAGGAGGACCTCTCCTAAGAGGCTCGATGGTGGCCCAACTTGTCCTCACACATCCCTCGGAGACCTGGACTCAGAACCAGACTGCCGGGGCCCTCCCTTCTGCCTCAACTCCTTCTGTGTGCTCCCCAGCAAGGGACTGATCCCTCTGTGCCACGGCCTCCTCATCTGCACAGAGCGAGGAAGGAAGGCCCTCAGCTCACAGAGCATCTACAGATAATGCCTTCGCCCGTAGAAAGCACTCAATAAATAGTCCCCGTTATGATCTTTTATTTTTATTTTATTTTTTGTCTTTTGTATTTTTAGGGCTGCATCCATAGCATATGGAGGTTCCTAGGCTAGGGGTCAAATTGGAGCTACAGCTGCCAACCTACATCACAGCCATGGCAACCCCAGATCCCAGCCGCGTCTGCCATCTGCGAGCTACACCACAGCTCATAGCAACGTCGGATCCTTAACCCACTGAGGAAGGCTAGGGATCGAACCTGCGTCCTCATGGACGCTAGTCAGGTTCGTTAACCACTGAGCCACAACAGGAACTCCCCCATTATAATTTTTTAAGTTTTCTTTTATTTATTTATTTATTTATTTATTTATTTATTTATTTATTTGCTTTGGCCATGGAGTGAACCCATTATGATTTATCTGTCTTATCTATGGTTGAACCCATTATGATTTATCTGTCTATCCATCTATCTGGGCCACAGCATGCAGCAGCCTGATGTGGGATCTCAGTTCTCCAGACCAAGCCACAGCAGTGAAAAGCAGCAAGTCCTAACCACTAGACCACCAAGGAGCGCCCCCCATTATGATGGAAATGAGCCGACAGATAGAAAGCACCTGGAAGAGAGCCTGACCCCTCAAAGAAGCCCCTGACACAGTGACTCCTCCCCTTGCTCCAGTGAGGCGCTCAGGTATCTCTCCATGTGTACTTCATGGATGCTTCAAGCAGCTCGGTCCTCTGAGCTAAACTCTACCTCTCCACAGGCTTCTCAAGGAGCAAATACTTCTGGGTCCTGGGAGGAAAAACCTACTGAGTGGCTGACAGTGGAGAGAAGATGCCATGAAGACACTCGCCGCTCGATTCCCCAAAAGTGAAGAACTGAGACGATGGGTGGAGGGTAATCCTGAGCAGCCTGGCTACAGCCAGCTCAGCTGTCTGACTCATATCACTGCGAAGAACTGGAGTGTGGAGGGTGGGGCAAGACAGAAGAAAAGGAGGCTTTTCACGCCCACAAATCTGCCTGTTCATGGAACACACGCCTTTTCTTGTTGGGCAGCATCCTGAGGGTTAAGTGCATGTACTCCAGACAGACTATCTAGGTTTGAATTCCAGTTATAACTCTTACTATGGGGGAATCTTTGGGTACGTTACCAAACTTCTTGGTGCCTCAGTCTCCCTATCTGTAAAAGGGGACAGCTTCAAGGAGCTGTGGTAAGACTGACACACAGAACGCTCTTGGAAATGCGCCAGGCACAGAGTAAACTCTCAGTAAGTGTGAGCTATTACTATGCTTGTTACCTTCACTTACGGGGTAGGAACCCATTGGAGGTCACACCCCCCCCCCACCTTTGTGAGGCAAGACTGAGTGAGATAAAACTGCATTTTTTACGGTCTGGAGGAAGAGACGGCCTAAAGCCACATGGAGAATGTGGAAGGAAGTTTTCAGCAGCTTCGGGATCTTTAGAGAAAGAGGATGGATCAGCATGAAAAAATCAAAAATGCCAAGATGTCTGAGATCTAGACTGGATTTGACAGGAAGGAGTGCCAAGCTAGGCTTAGGACCACTGTTGCTTTTTTTTTTTAACTCTTTTTTTTTTCTTTTTCACCTGTACCTGACAGCATGTGGAAAGTCCTGGGCCAGAGATCAAACCCACGCCACAGCAGCAACCTGAGCCATTGCAATGACAATGCCAGATCCTTAACTCTCTGAGCCACAAGACAATTCCCTCATGACCACTTTTGATGGCATCTTGAGCAGGGCTATTTCAAAGAGTGGCACAGAAGTCATCTTACCCTGATTTCAGAAAGGCATTCATTCCCCCATCAGAAAATGTATTGAAGGCTGCAGCTGCAGCTCCAATTCAACCCCTAGCCTGGGAACTTCTATATGCTGTGAGTGTACACCCTGACCTACCAAAAAAAGCCAAAAAAAAAGTTCATAAGTGGAGTTCCCTTCGTGGCTCAGCAGTTAATGAATCTGACTAGTATGCATGAGGAGGCAGGTTTGATCCCTGGCCTTGCTCAGTGTCCAGCATTGCTGTGAGCTGTGGTGTAGGTCGCAGACATAGCTCAGATCCTGTGTTGCTGCGGCTATGGTGTAGGCCAGCAGCTACAGCTCTGATTAGACCCCTAGCCTGGGAATCTCCATATCCCGTGGGTGCAGCCCTAAAAAAAAAGGGAAAAAAAAAAAAGAAAGAAAAAGAAAATGTATTGAGAACCTATTCTGGACCAGACACTTGACAAATTCTTTTACACAGACTAGATGGAAATATGAAGGTTGAATGCTTATATAGTTGATGAATTTCTGTGTGATTGAACAAATGCAGCCAACAAGTTTTGAGTACAGGGTCAAGGTCAACCTGCAGGAAGGTCTCTGATGATAGCAGCACTTGGCAGTATTCTCTTTAAAAACCTCATCAGTTACTGGGAGAAGGTCACTGAAGGCATGTTAATTAACTTCGAAGATAACGTGAAGTAGGAGGGATAGCTAATACAAATGATAACAGAGTCAAGATCCAAAGGATTTCAATGGCTACAAGCTAAAATTTAATAGAGTTTTATAGAAGACCTGGATTAATTAATTTAGACAATTGACTTCAGTCTTGAATATACTTTCCCTTTTTGACAGTGGTCCTTGTGAAAAAGAGCTTTAGTTGACTATAAACTACATGCAAGCTAACACCACAAGCTAGTTCTTCTCTCTTTCTAAAAAAAATTTTTTTTATTTTTTTTGGCTACACCTGCAACATGTGGAAATTCCTGGTCCAGGAATCAAACCCGTGCCACAGCAGTGATAGCACTTAACTGGCTGAGCCACCAGGGAACTCCCATGATTCTTCTCTAAAAGGACCTAACATAAACTTAGCTCAGAATTCATTAATAGAAAATGCAGGGGAAGAAACAGGCATGGGATATTCTATAGGGTGATTTGATCAGTCCTAGGCAACATCATCTGAAAGGTATGACAAACTAGGGGGATGCAGAAAGGAATTCAAGAAAACTGCAATCTCAAAAACAGTTGAAGGAATCAGGTATACTTGGAAGGGAAGGCTTGGGGTAGAGATTATCACAACTATTTGAAACATTACAATGTAGCCAGTCCATATATGGCAGTCCTATTTGTTCACAGGCATCTACTCTACACTCTGCAACAGATAAGCACATTTTTTTCTAATCTCCACAAAGACATCCTAAAAGCCAGAAGTCCTGAGAATAGAAGGAAATCAACATATTCTTTCCTATTCCAAAGGACAGAGCTGACCAAACAGGTGGAAGTTACAGGAAAACACATTCTGGCTCAGCCTAAAGAATAACCAAGAACCTGCATCACAACAATGGAACGAGCTGTATTTTCCAGGAACCTCTGTCACTGATAGTATTCAGGTGACCATCTGCTAAAAAGGCTGTAGGAGGGATTCTTACACCAGGAGGCAGCTTACACGATATGACCCCCAGCTCTAAGTGTAGAATTGTGAGTGGTTCATCTGATATTCTTATTCCCACTTCCTGAAATTAGGGTGTGAGTCACCACACTCATGAGAGAGTCTGAAGATCCAGTGAGGTTTAGAAAACAGAGGACTACATGCATCTTGCCCAAAGAAGAACACATGCCTTTATTTATTTGACAAATCTTTGAGTACCTACTATGTACCAAGCAGTGTGTTAGGGTCTGAAAATGCAATGATAGATAAGAGATACTGTTTATGCCTTCATGGAATTGATATGGGTGGATTGTTCTAACCCAAATTGCCAAATCGATGTTAAGACCACATCATTTGGAGGCAGTTCAAAGAAAGAACATAAATGAGGCCGTGACCGATGCAAAATATCATCAGTGGGATATTTAATGCCATCACTTATTGAGCACTTACATATTTGATGTAACATTATTGAGTACAACATTCTTATTTTTACTGAAAAGGAAATTGAGGCTCAAAAAAGTTATGAAGCTAGCCAAAAATCCAGCGCTTTGAAATAGAAGAAATGAGATTTGGGCTCATGTCTGTCTGACTCCAACTCTGTGCTCTTCCCATGGTGCTCTGCTGCCTCCCATACAGATAAATATGCGAGCAGGCGAACGCAAATCCTCTTGGAAGTGAGGCATCCGCAGACTCCTGGCTGAGATCATTTGGCCAAGGTTAACAATAATTAAGACCAGGAAAGAAAAATCTCTAAACATATCCCAGATTCCCTTCTTTCCAGGCCAAGGAGTCTGAAGGAAATGGATGGCCCCATCCTTCAAGCTTGAAGATCTTACTCCTGACCCACTGGGCAAAGGCTCCGAAATCTTCCCCAATAGCACTGTCTTGCTGAGTGTCTTATTCTCCCACATTTGTGCTGGTACATGGGCAGATGGAATGCCTGCATAGGGTCCATGGCAAAGAGTGTGCCATGACCTCTGCTACAATGGGCCATCTTGACCTGAAGCCATAGTCATGATTTACACCAGCTACAGCACAGAGCTACTCAGTAACAGGTCCATGGCCCTAAGAGTTACCAGCCTGGACCCCATTGTATGTCTAATTCAGTGCTTTTTCTACATGGATAGGGCAGGAGCCAATGGCATTTACCATGTTTAGGCCTCCAGCTAGGTTCCTCTAGTGACCTGTCACTTTCCCAAGGACTCTACATCATTCTGAAAGAGATGGTTAACTACAGACTACATACTTGTCATTGTTTTAATCAGGGCATCAAATCATGGGTCCTCTGCCCCCAGAGCCTTAAGGCTGAATTATAGCATCTCTCTTGCTTCCATTTGAGACTCTCAGACACTAGCCCTGGAGGATTTGGCCAGAGAAAGTTCTCTTCAGGGATCAAGATTCTCTTTTCTTGCCTATGAGATTTTCAACATTGCTGATTCACTGGTAAAATGGGGACAAGAAGAATTTCTACTCATTGTATTGAAATGAGAATGAAATGCATTGATATATGAAAACAGCTTAGAAGGGTGGCTATTCACATGTGAGCCAATAAAATCAGAACACATCCTCACACCACACACAAAAATAAACTCAAAATGGCATAAAGACCTAAATGAAAACAATGACACCATAAAACTCTTAAAAGAGGACATAGGCCAAACACTCTTTGACATAAATCATACAAATGTTTTCTTAGGTCAGTCTCCCAAGACAGTAGAAATAAAAGCAAAAGTAAACAAATGGGACCTAATCAAATTTACAAGCTTATGTATAGCAAAGGAAACCACAAACAAAATGAAAAGACTATAGACTGGGAGAAAATACTTGCAAATGATGTGATCCATAAGAGCTTCATTTCCAAAATATATAAACAGCTCATACAACTCAATAACAAAAAACAAACAACCCAATTGAAAAATGGGCAGAAGACCTAAATAGACATTTCTCCAAAGAAGATGTACAAATGTCCGAGATGCCCTTGAAAAGATGTTTATCATCATTAATTATTACAGAAATGCAAATCAAAACTACAATGAGATACTACCTCACACTGGTCAGAATGGGGATCATTTAAAAAAAAAAAAATCTACAAATAACAAATGCTGGAGAGTGTGTGGAAAAAAGGGAACCCTCTTAACCCCGCTGGTGGAAATGTAAATACGTTCAACCACTATGGAAAACAGTATGGAGGTTCCTTAAAAAACTAAAAATAGTGTTGCCATATGCTCCAGCAATCCCACTTCTGTGCATATACCCAGGCAAAACGATAATTCTAAAAGATACATGCACCGCTATGCTCATAGAAGCACTATTTACAATAGCCAAGACATGGAAATGACCTAAATAACCACTGACAATTAGAAGGATGACATTTAGAAGATGTGGTACACATACAAAGGAATACTACTTGGCCTTAAAAAAGAATGAAATAATGCCATTGGCAGCCACATGGATGGACCTAGAGATTTCTCTGTCTTGAAGTAAGCAAGACAGAGAAAGACAAACACCACATGATATCACTAACATGTGAAATATAAAATATGACAAAATGAACATATCTACCAAAGAGAAACAGGAGTTTCCCCTGTGACTCAACGGGTTAAGAACTCAACTAGTATCCACAAAGATGCAGTTCAATCCCTGGCCTTGCATTGCAGTGAGCTGTGGTGCAGGCTGCAGACACATGTTGATCTGGAGTTGCTGTGGCTGTGGCGTAGGCCAGCAGCTACAGCTCTGATGCAACCCGTAACCTGGAAACTTCCATATGCCACATGTGCAGCCCTACAAAAAAAAAAAAAAAAGAAAAAGAAAAAAAAGAGAAAACAGAAACAGATTCACAGATACAAAGAACAGACTTAGACTTGTGGTTGCCAAGGGGAAGGGGGGTGGAGGAGGGAATAATTGGGAGTTTTGGATTAGAGGCAAACTATTACACATATACATAGGATGGGTAAACAACAAAGTACTATTTATACAGCACAGAAAACTATATTCAATATCCTTTAATAAACCATAATGGGAAAGAATATGAAAAATAATATATATACATATTTATATATGTAGTTTGCTGTAAAGCAGAAATTAATACTACACTATAAATCAACTATACTTCAATAAAATTAAAAAAAAAGAAGAGGAGTTCCCGTCGTGGCGCAGTGGTTAACGAATCCGACTAGGAACCATGAGGTTGCGGGTTCGGTCCCTGCCCTTGCTCAGTGGGTTAACGATCCGGCGTTGCCGTGAGCTGTGGTGTAGGTTGCAGACGCGGCTCGGATCCCGCCTTGCTGTGGCTCTGGCGTAGGCCAGTGGCTATAGCTCCGATTCAACCCCTAGCCTGGGAACCTCCATATGCCGCGGGAGCGGCCCAAGAAATAGCAACAACAACGACAAAAAGACCAAAAAAAAAAAAAAAAAAAGAAGAGAAACTGTTGCATCACAAGAACTATATGAATGTCAGCTATTATTATTACCATATTAACATCACTACTATTACTCCTGAACCTGAGAGTAGAGTGTGGGAAGTGCTATAATACCAGGCCTGCAAAGTACTGCAGCTCACGGCATTGATATTGATTTAACTCCAGGTAGGCTTCTCCCAGTGTGGAATATGTTCCCATTTGTGACCATCCTACCGTGCAGAGCACTCACTCCATTTAGAGTCATCCTTCTCATGTAGAAGGAATCTAACGAGAGAGAAACAGACACACCAACAGAACACACTAGTGGTTACCAGTGGGGAGATGGAAGGGAAGAGGAACAAGACAGGTAGGGGATTAAGAGGCGCAAACTATGACACAAACAGAGATGTGTGCCAGTGCTTTATTTTCATTTTATTTTATTTTATTCTACTTTATTTTATTTTATTTTGTTTTGTTTTACTATTTTATTTTATTTTATTTTATTTTATTTTATTATTTTACTTTCATCTTTTTAAGGCTGTACCCACAGCACATGGAGGTTCCCAGGCTAGGGGTGGAATCAGAGCTGTGGCGGCTGGCCTACGTCACAGCCACAGCAATTCCAGATTCCAAGCCGCATCTGCAGCCTACACCACAGGTCACAGTAAACGCCAGATCCTTAACCCACTGAGTGAGGCCAGGGATCAGGGATTGAACCTGCATCCTCCTGGATACTAGTCATATTTGTTTCCGCTGAGCCACAAGGAGAACTCCTTTATGCCAGTGTTTTATAAGAGCTTTGAATGCTGTGTAATCTAGAAAAAATGTTGAATCACTATTTGTGCACCTGAAACTCATATAATATTATAAATCAACTATACTTCAATAAAAAATAAATTAAAAAAAATATGGGGGAGTTCCCATCATGGCCCAGTGGTTAACAAATCCAATTAGGTACCATGAGGTTGCGGGTTCGATCCCTGGCCTTGCTCTGTGGGTTAAGGATCCAGCATATTGCCGTGAGCTGTGGTGTAGGGTGCAGACGTGGCTTGAATCCCATGTTGCTGTGGCTGTGCTGTAGGCTGGCGGCTACAGCTCCAATTAGACCCCCAGCCTGGCAACCTCCATATGCCTTGGGTGTGACCCTAGAAAAGACAAAAAAAATAATAATAATAATTAATTTAAAAAAATAAAGTCACTCTCCTCATTTGCTTATAAACAAGGGAGTCCCTGCTGTACGTCAGGATGGAGGAAGTCCATGTGCCCTGTGTTCTAGGCAGCCCCAGGGAAATCCTCCACCTCCAGGGCTAATTGGGCCAGTGTGGCACTGGGGCACTGAACAGCTGTTCACGGCCTCCATTCACACTCTGCACAGCAGAAATCTGGGGACCGTCTTCCATGCAAAGGTCTTAGACCCCAAAGCCAATCTCGATTAGACTGTCTGGTTTCTAGGCTGTGTCTCCTCAAGCCAACAGTGCTACTCTCGGGGAGGAAAACCTTGCGGAAAGGTTAATAAACTTGGTGAATAAGGAAGGAAAATTATTCCAATTGCCGAGCTGCACTATGGTTTAATGATAAGAGCCCAGATGTTGGCATCAGGCATTTTTCTTTTTTTAATGGCTGCACGCACGGCATATGGAAGCTCCCAGGTCAGGGACTGAATCTGAGCCACATCTGCCAACGCTGTGGTGACTCAAGATCCTTTAACTCACTGCATCGGGCCAGGGACCTGAGCCACTGTGCTCCAGTGGCAACCGCTGGTATCAGGCAACTCTGTTGACTACTCTGTAACCCTGGTCACCATACTACTGAGCCTCACATAACAATAGACAACTTTGTTACACACACACACACACACACACACACACACACGTGTATATAAGCATATGTGAATATATATATATAACAAAGCAAAAGATATAATGATATAATGTGCTTTTTCTTTTAAAAATATCCCTGAATAAACAAAAGAGTTCAGAATGAGTTCCTCCAGGGGATGGCACAGACTTTTTACTGCTCTGTGGGTTTTTTGTTTTGTTTTGTGTGTTTATTTTAGATTTTCTACCAATGACATGCATTTCTCCTACAAAAAAAAAAAAGATAAAAATCAAAATGTGCGGTGACAAAATCTTTGCTCTCCAATATAAAGTGAAACTTAGGAAAAAAATAACTGTCATATGAATGTTTGAACAAGAATTCAAAACACTTATCTAGGAAGAATAAGATGACTTTTACTAAAATTGTTTTCACAGAAATTGTAGGTGGACTCAACACTACTAAGGGCTCACTTCTTAACAAGTTTGGAGGATTTTTATCAAGATCAGTGATGATATTAAAAAAAAACAAACACCAAGCCCAGCATTACATGCTTAAAAAAATGGCAGTGATTAATCAGCATCATGTGAAGGCCTGCTCAAAATCTTCAGTGATACTGCAGTTGTACCACATTAAATATTGTGCTGAATTTGAGGGTCACATCTTCGTGTTCATCCATCCTTCTATTATGTGCAAACTTACAGAAATGTTTCCATTACAGGAAGTGGATCTGAACACTAAACCCTGAGTCACTTTCTTCTTTCCTCCAAAATCAGGTGGTTTTTTGGTGTGTTTGTTTGTTTAGGGCCACAGGTGTGGCATATAGAAGTTCCCAGTCTAGGGGCCAAATCGGAGCTACTGCTGCTGGCCTATGCCACAGCTACAGCAATGCCAGATCAAAGCTGTGTCTGCGACCTACACCACAGCTCACGGAAATGCCAGATCCTTAACTCACTGAGCGAGGCCAGTGATCGAACCCATATCCTCATGGATACTAGTCAGGTTCACTTCCTCTGAGCCACAATGGGAATTCCCAAAATCAGATTTTCAACCGTGGGTTTTCAGTTCGACATTAAAAATAAGTTTCCTATAGAAAACGTTTTGAGAAAAATAATGTACCACACTGTTTGAGCTTCCTTCTTAGCTTTCCCCCTCAATTTTGTGGTTACCAAAGTAATACAGCTCATTGCTAAGTTATGAAAGAACAAAAATGCATTCAAATTGAGGGGGGCTGTGGGTAGCAAAACTTTTGAAGCACAGAAAAAGAAACGGGGAAGAAATATGCCAAAAATGATAACAGTAGTTTTCTCTGAGCATGGGATAATGAGTGGATTTTTTTCTATTTATTTTAAAGAAAAAAAAAAAAAGATAAATAGCCAAGATCTCCACAGCCAGGGCAAATGACAGCATTCTCAAACCTGGTATTCTTAGACTGAAACCCAAAGAAGCTAGAGGTCCAGGGAGCATTCCTAGCAGAAAACATCCATGCATTCAGTAGAATATATAAATTCAGGACACTAACTGGAAAGCATGGGCCAGACATAAAACATTCATTTCTATAAAATTGAAACAATTTATCTTCCATTCTTGAGCAGATGGGAGGGTAAATTGAGGTTGATTTTTTTTTTTCGCCCTGGTGGTCATGTTGGAGGAAATATGAGTGTTCCCGCCTCCTGCACTGTTTAAAATAAGTCTCCTGGTGCCGTGACTGGACTACTCAGAAAGAACCCTGTAGAAGTTTTGCCCTCCCCCGGGGGAGGCAGTATTCTAGGGGAGCTGCAGACACTTGTCACGTGGCAAAGAGTGGGATAAAACTGCCTTGGGGCTGGGGGGGAAGACGAGGAGAAGCAAGTGGGACCACAGACTGTCCACCTCTCACCTACAGCAGACGACCAATCTCCAGAGTGTCACATGGTCATCACATTGTGCTCTCTTTGAACCTATACTTACCTGAATGATTTACCTCCAATATCCACCTGTCATTGTTAAGCTTGGCCATCACCTCGGTGACCTTGAGTGAATTTCTTCACCTCTCTGGCCCTCTATTTTCCAATTAGTAAAATGCAAGAATCCTTTAGGATGCACACAGCCACTAGTCCACAAACTCATAGTTTTCACTGGAGGGGCTAGTGTACTGGTAAGAGGATGCCTTCCTGGAGGGATGTGGAGACCCCACACCTTGCTTAGGAAGGGCGCTTAGGTCTGGCTGTGTTTCAGAATCATTTGGAGGAGGAGCTTTTATACGTACAGAGTCTGGGTCCTCTCCTGAATCATGAAATTAAAATCTCTTGGGGGAAGCAATCGGAAATCAGCATTTTAAATAATGCTCCCCAGAAGATTCTTAAATATCTGCTCCATGAACTGGCATCAGGGGGTCAAGTCTTAGGGCATATTTTGCTCTCATATCATCCTGAGTAACCAAGAAGGTTACAGTTGCCTCTAAGGGGGAGGCAAAAGGCATCATCTAAAAGGACCATGGCCAGGGGCAGCACTAGCCTCTCAATACCTTTGTGCAAATTAGAGAAAGGCACACATGCGACAAATGGCCCCTGTGTCTCAGGGTTTGCCTGCCTGGGACCTCAGAGAGAGGTTTCAGCCCTCAGCGGCTCTTTCTGCCAGCTGTCTACCTGCAATATACAAAGCATATGGCTGTGCTCAGCTGACTGACCTACCCACGCTTTGTGAAAACAGGTCAAGTTAAATGTGTTTCCACTCGAGAAAATCCCTAAGAATGAGGTGCTGGGTTTCCCAAGCCAACTGAGGGACCTGATCCCATGAAGCCTGTCTGAGGAGGTCCTGGTAGGTGGAGATCCACTTTTAGCCACTCAGTTCCTGCCTCCTCACCTAGCAGATGGTCCATTCTCCTGCTAGGGGGCAATATTTCAGCCGGAATCAGATTACAGCAGGGCTTCTGGGGGGCGGGGGGACGGGACTAGGAACTTTAGGTCTAATTCTGTGAGCTAAGATGAACTGTTTGACATTGAAATGGGTGGGAGAAAGGACAGCCACATTTCCACTGACTCCTGGGGGAAGAGAAGGAGATGCAAGTAAAGAATGAGGGAGGGGAGAAAAGCAGAAAGAGAAATAAAGGGCCAGATGAATACACAGGAACCCCTTGCTAGGAATAAGTGAATAAGTTAGGGTTAATTAGAAAGACACACACTGAGACACATACACACAGAGAAACAGAAAAAAGGCGAGTGGGGAGAGAGCTAATGGGAGGATAATCCCATTTGTGCATGGCATGGCAATGACAGGAGCTGGGCACAGACAATGAAGTGGGGCTGGGACAGGAGGGGAGGGCGCCCAGAGATAAAAGAGCAGCAGCAGGCTGGCCTGCAAACCTTGTTGGAGGGGTTGGAGGAAGGTGAACTGGGCGTCACTGACACAGAAGCCGGCATGGGGGTGGGGAGGCCAAAGCCAGATGATGGGCTAGAAATGGACAAAGGCAAATCAAAAAATGTCATATGTCACGCAGCACTGTCTGACTCCATCTGAGTCACTTCTGACGGAGATGGTGGGCAGGTCAGAAAGGCCAGAAACTGCCCAAGACCTGCGCTGGGAATGAGGGCTACCCCACCCCCCAACGCCACCGGCACTGCAGTCACCACCCTACCACGGCTCAGTGTTTGCACGTAGACTGTCAGACAGCTGAGAGGATGATCTGCTTGGGTTTAGGTGGCCAGGAGGTGAGAACGGGTTTGGGGTCATTTTGAATAATCAGTGCGCGATGGTCTCGGCTAATACCTAGAACCCAGAGGCAAAGGCACCCTCTGCACTGGGCTGTGGGCATTTTCCTGTGAGTGGCCTCCAGAGAAATGTTTAAGGATGGCATCATTCAGACAGACCCAAATAAAACTACCTTCTGTAAAGGACATTTCTGAGCAAGACAGAGGGGCTGAGGCCAACCATGACAAACCCTGTCTTCATTCTCGGCTGGAAAAGGAAACTGGATTCTGCAGTGTGGGGTGTTCGTTCCGTTTACAGATTTAGATTCCCTAAGCAGTCACTCGTGGGAGGGGAGCAGTGGGGGGAACTGTAGAGATGGAAGGGACAGTAAGGCCCTGGGACAACGGAAAGGCCGTTAAGGCAGTGTGTGTGTGTGTGTGTGTGTGTGTGTGTGTGTGTGTGTGTGTGTGTGTGTGTGTGTACATGCACACGCACACACGTGTACTAATCTGGGGGGATGTCATGGTAAGTATGCAGCAGTGAAAGGAGTGTGCTGATGGCCAGAGCCATTCCTGACAACAGCTTCTAAAACCTTGGAGAAACACCTGTTCATTTTCCACAGCCGGTCTCTTCCCATCTCATAAATTATCACTCTATCACCATCCTTCAGCACTGAAATCTAGTAATATGCTCTCTGGTGGGGAATCTCCTTGGTGTTGCCCTCTGTATCTGAGATGCCAGAATAAGAAATCGGACTATTATTTACTGGAAACCGCCAAATGCATGAATTTAATCTAACTGGGGTGTTGTGAAAAATGTATCCAGAGGCCACTGGGTACACTCTTAATTTAACGAAAAACATGATTACAGCCTTTCCTAATAATCTGCAAAGGAGCTAAATAAATTTGTTTTTTCTCCTCTAATATTTTCATGGAAATCAATCTTACCTTCTCCACCCTCATTTCCTGGTTTCATGTCTTCCCTGTGAAACGTTTTAATTTGCCTCTGTTGTCCTGGCAGACCAGTATCACAGAGAGATCCTAACGGTCCCTGGCTGTGTCTACACAGCCACAGGGTTGGGAAGCTGTGCTAGGGTAAGACCTTTCCATCCTGGGTCCTCTGCAAGGCACGCGGGTCACCAAGGGGGCTGGCGCAGGCAGTGACCGATTTTGTGGCCAACCTCCAGGACCAAGGATATAACCTCAAACGTGTCATGCTCTTTTAATAAGTCATCCGAAATCTGTCATCCATGACTCTGTTTGACTCTTATTGAAGTTATTTTTACTTTTAGTGAATAGGGGCCTCTTGTGTAATGAGTTCAATGATTTTACAACCTGTCCCCCTGGATCCTGTCACCTGGGTGAACAACAGCGAGAGGCTCTATCGCCCGGACTCACACATGGATGTCTCACCTTGCCTCACTTCTCCGTGGGCATTTTTGGCAAAACCAGAGTCACTGAAAATTGTTGCAGCCCCCTTGATGGGCATACCTTCCACAGGTGGTCCCTAATTTTCTGTCATTCTTTGCTGATTGGTCTTGAGAACTTTTTTCTACAGGATACTTTTAAGACTGTGCTTTATTTGCGGAGTCCAGACAAATAAACCTTTAGTCTCGAGAGGTGTTATGTGTGTTCGTTGGGTTTTTGTTTTCTTTTTAGGATTATTTTAATATATTTTGAAGGGTGCAGAAAAATAAGAGTGTGGTGAGGGAAGAGCCCACCAAATATAGAGACTCTTCCTACCAACAATTCTAGGGGGGGTACACGTGGAGCTTTATGGTCCAAAACCTTGGAATCAAGAGCTCTTCAAGATTAGTCATTATTCATCAGCCTCTTCCCATCTCTGTAAACCATCCTCTTAAGCTACACTGAGTTATCTGTGTGCCATTCCTAGAAAAACCATGCTTCCCAAGCCTCCATGCCTTGGCATATGCTGTTCTTTCTTGCTTTGAATTACCTTTGTTACCCATTAAATAGAACAGCTCAAAGTCTCAACTTCTCCATGATGTCCTATTGCAGATTCTCGGATGTCACCTCTTCAACTGTAATCCCACTGAACCTAACTCAAACCATTATTTTCATAGGTTTTAAAACTCATTGTTCTTTTTTGTTATGTGCCCATCTGTTTATCTAGACTCTTAGTTCTTCCAGAGCAAAGACAGTATCTTCTTCTGATTATTAGCAACCTAGCTTCTCCTGGGCCACCATGGGTAATACAGTGACTATTTGCTGAAAACATGAATTAGTAATACAGTAAATGATGGAGTAGACTGGTGAGAGGATTTCTATAAACAAACGGGGCCACACACACACACACACACACAGGCCCAGGTAAACCGAAGCACAAGGTAGGGGCGGGATAAAATTGCAGGTGTCCTTCTCGGTCTCACTGAGTCACCCATTTGCAATCCATTTGTAATTTTTTTGGTATTAATGTCCTTCATCAATTTTCCTCCTTGTCTGAAAGTCATGAATGCTTATTGCTGCTTTTCTCCTGGTACATTAACCTAGATTTTTCACAAGGGAATTCACTTTAACTTTCACTGGCTTAGGATTTGTTTGTTCAATTTCAAAAGAATGTTTGGCTATTTTAGTGTATGCAAAGTAAGAATACTAAGTGAAAAATATACATACTCATACATGCTACAACCCTCTACCTTCTGGACCATCAAATAAAATACTGAGGAAAATCAGGCCTACCACTGATTCTTCCATAATACACCAACATGTGTCGTCAGTTAGCAATCTGTCAGGTACTTTTCCATTCAAGTGACAGGCTTCACGTTCAAATCAATTTTGATTAATTTTGCAAGAATCATTTAAGGAAACGTGGCATCAGATCCCCGATTTAAATCAAGATGTATAGCTTCTTCTACCTTTTATTCATCTTGTCATTTTATGAGGAAAATGCTGTCCTTTGTCTGGTACTTTTTTACATACATATAAACTCATGCAGCTTATCACTCCTGGCTCCATTATTCTCAAGATAGTAGCTTTTTCCCTCCTCCTAACAGTTGCTCCATTATTTTATTAGTGTCCAAAATGAGACCTCGTAGACAGTGATGATCAGAGAATAATGGAAATTAGAGATGGAAATGACAGATTAGGTCTCCTTGTCTGTTTCCTGGGGCTAATGTTCCTGTCAGTGTGTAACTCGGTGCGTTAGCCTGTCTTATTTTAAATGACACCAACGTGGGGGCTCCACCATTTCCCCGGAGACTCTTGTCTATATCCTAAGACTGTCTCTACACACAGCCAGAGGCAACAACGAGGCCTTGTGCAATTACGTGGTGAAGTCAGGCCCGTCCTCACGTGATCTGTCTGTCTGCAAGGCGAGGGATGTGGAGGCCTGAGCGATGAGCCACCACATCCAACCACTGCAGAGCACCAGCCTCCTGGCTCATTCTGGACACAGAGCAGAAAGGTATTCTGTACCATTGACCTCAGTGGCAGGTATGCAGGCCAAGACATAGGGAGCTGGTTATCTGTGTCACGCTTTACAATACTTTACTCAGTGAGAATCATAGTCAACGGAGATTTTTGGCTATCACATAAGCTCCAATCCTGGCTTCCCAGCAACGATGCAAACATTTCAGGGGTCAAGAGCACAAGGGGACTCAGCTGACTTTACACAGCCATCGGGAGTGGCGTTCTATTCAAACTCTGCTTGGCATCTCTGAGCCAAGTCCTCTGCCCTCCCCACCAATCTTTCAACCACAAGCCACCTTGCAGGTATCTACCCTTCTCCAAACTCCTTCCTCTTCATTTTGTGGACCGCCTCCCTGAGATGATCACAGATTCGGTGGAAAGAGAGCCATCCTTCATTTCCACGAACAGAGAAATTTCATGGCGTTTTGACTTTCCCCCAAGTTTTCTGACCTGTGACTCAGATTTCCTCTCCTTAACTTCATTCTCTCTTGTCCTTATCCCTCAACTTCAACCCGTTCCAGCACATTTGCCCTCTTTGAGCATCTGCGGGCATCTATCACACCCTGACTTAGTCATCAGCTGGCCAAGTTCTCCGAGTGGAGCTCTTCTCTCCCTTCATCATAAATCACTCCCTTGAGCTCTTCAATCATTTTTATTGCTCTTCTCCAAACTCTCACCCATTTGTCTCCATATTTATTGCTTTGAGAGTCCAGCACTACACTCAGTATTCCAGGCTGGGGCTCATCAGACTCACAGAGAGGAGCCCGAGCTTCAACCTCAGGGCTGGGAGTCCTCTGTGGCAATGTGTGAAATGATGGGGGATTCTGTTTTCCACCTTGTCAGGCTGCAAACACATTTCTACTCTGCAGTCCAAGCCATCACTCCGAGCTGGCTTTTGCCTTGATTTCTTTCTAGTTTCCCCTGTCCCATCGATTGCTATTATTAGTTAGCACGTATTGATCCCTTTCTCCCCACACTCTTCACAACCCAGCCAAGTGGGCTCTCAGCACATCAAACAATTCGACAGTTGCGTTTAAAAAGCAATAAAAGATGGGCAGCAGTGAGGGTGGCATAACAACGTGAAGGCACCTCATGCCACTGCAATTGTGCACTTAAGAAGGGTGAAAATCATCAATTTTACGTTGTGTATACTTTCTCACCATAAAAAATTCAATCAATCAATCAATAAATAAAGCAGTAGACAAAGTAACGATTTCATCCCTGTTGTGCGTGCTTAGGAAGGAGGGGAAACGGTAATGGGGATCAGGCAAAGATCCTCTGACTCAATACCAAGCACACCCCAAGTCTCTGCCTTTCACCCTAGCTGACAGCCCCAGTGAAAACAAGTTTCTACTCCTGTCAGTCTTGCGAGGCTCGTCAAGCTCCGGGAGAGCGACACTGACGACGGCCTGGCTTCACCAGCCTCCAACAAAATCATCAGCTACGTTCTGCCTGTGGAATCCTCGTGGCTGACGGTGCTGTGCCGGGGAAGAGAGGGACAGCTGGGTTTCCAGACCCCAGCTGGAGGCTGTGGGGCTACGAGTGACAGGCATCACCTCTGGACTCGTAAAGGGAGAGGAAGATGGCATGGACGTCATTGGGATGGTATAAATACAAAGTGCTCAGTGACACTTTTACCCGTTCGCTGATCAGAATAGAAGCACCCTTGAGCTCTGTTCCCCTCACACTGCGGCTGCGCGTCATGCCTGCGTGAGGGGGCGGAGATCCTGGAACCCGCTAACTCGCCATCCCCTCACTTACCCCTGGTTGGTTCCCCACTCGTTCCGAATGCAAAGATGCTTGTGCACTGGATCCTTCATGTAACCTTCATAGCAGAGGCATTCCCCTTAGAAGCAGGGTAAGGAAGAGGAAAAAGAAACATGAAGAAATTGATTAACATGTCTGTGTTGGAGAAAATTAATATGCGATGTCAGATCAAACTCTAATAGTGGGCACAGTGTGGCCATTAAATCCCATTATTCTATCTCTTCCCATCTCCACGTGAATGAATACACCACACTCTCCCCATTTTCACTGCATGATAACTTTCCCTGGTGGAGGAAACTAACTGTTTACACAGCACCTATTTCATGGGCTCTGCAGACACAAAAGTCCCAGAACTCTTTGAGCAGAGACTTTTTTCGTTTTTATTTTCTCAGTGGCCAGTACACTACAAAGAGCATATGAGATGATCAATACATATTAAAGACCACATACGTGAGTTATTTCATCCAATATTGCTGAGAAACTTTAAAAGGATGTATTATTAGCCATGCTATGCTGATGAAGGATACCGAAGCTCAGAAAAATCAAGGAATCTCGAAACAGCTTTTATATGGCAGAGCAAATGAACCAATTGTCTGTCTGACCCTGACCCTTTTCCCCAACCAGGCTATGCTGCTATCCTGAGAATAACTACTGCACTTAGAGGAGGCCACTTAGACCTATCATGGTTTTATAAGAACTCTGAGTTTTTAAGTGAAGATGGCTAATTATCTTGGTGCTGATAAACAGAAGGGTCCTTTATGTCTGTTCAGGATATCACCATGCTTCATGATCATCAGTTACTCCAACAGGACAGCAAGAGGTCCACAACCCCTCTGGAGTCCCACACAGATGTACGTCTGTGTAGGTGTATCTTTCCTCAGCTGGCTTCCCTAACTTTCGTCGGATTTACAAGCAAACCCAAGACCCTTAAAAGAATAAGAATCATTGCTCTACTGAGCCTGACCTTGAAAAAAATTTTAGCTGCTTCATATTAATAATTCCTTAGGCAAAGCTATATATCCCTAAACTAGAGACCAGTACCATTAAAGCACCATAACTGACTCTTTCACTGGCTGTTTATTTAATTTTTAGGTAGGGAAAGAACAGGGTGTGATGTCCTAAAATTTGGAAATCACAAAGGTGCCAGACCCAAGCGAAGCAAGGGATAAGGTTTCTTTATCGCCCTGGGAAGAGACACTCAAAAAGGAGAGAACAGAATAATAGCTTCGAGTGCTATTTTCTCTTTTCAAAGATGAAAAACAATAAAAATGAAGTGAAGGGGCCTTACAGTTATGGGAGGAGGGGTTGGGTAGGCTCTGAGCAAGAAGTTTTCGTTAGGATCTAAGTGCAGCCGCTCTTAGATGGACCTATAAGCTACTGCCCATCAGGATCTCACTACCAGGTAACGCCTGTTTTCCTCTCCCACACCTGCTCAGCCCAAGGTGCTGAGAAGTGGAGTGAAAATGAGCAGCTTCCCATTTTGTGAGGGATCCACAGGGAGGGTTAGATCAGTACTTTGTCTCCCGTATGACAAATTCAGGCTCCCACCTGGGTAGATTCACCACAGGCTAAAGTTGACTAGCTTCTGTGGTGCTGAGCAGTATCTAGGAAATCAGAGAGCTGTGAGTTGAACATAGGAAAACACAGCTTAAAATTCGGCAGAGGATGATAAGGCTTTCAGGTGAAGGCTATTTTGCTGATTGAAGGAAAGATAACAAGCAAAGGAAAGATAACAAGCGTTAAGTACCAGCAGAGCCAGAAAGCATCAGGAGCCGGGATTCATACCCTATCAGTTCCAAAGAAAGCATGGACTCTAGGCTGTAAGCTACACGAGGGCAGGAACAAGTTAGTTTTTCATCTATGTGAGTAGACCTTTTTATAAATACTGTGTCATGGAAAATAAACTAATTAAAGAGTGTGCCCTAAATTTACAGAATCGACCACCGTCACCTCTCCCCAAGATGCCAATGTCAAGCCAATTAATGGGTTAAGGGCCCAGGTATGATTCCCCCTTAAGGAGATCACCCCTCAATTTCCTTGTGGACATTAGGCATGGGTATGATATTACAAAACAGGAAATAACCTCAAGAAGGTGAAAAATCCTTCATTCAGACTCTTAGGATGTTCTTGGCTGGATGCCTTTGCCTAGAATTAAAGATTGACAAAAAAAGGAAGTCTTTCTTCCACATATGAGATCTAGGTACCACAAAACATGTAAAAATAAATGTGGTACCAACTCAGAGTTCAAGCAGAGCTTGATTTTCCTAATGATGGCAATCCCTCCCATTTGCAGAGCACATTCACCTTCCTCAAATTGCCTTCCTGGTCATTATCTCCTCATGACGTTTCCATCATTCATTACTATGTGGGGACACACTGCTGACAACAAATAGAGCTTTTCTCCATATAATGCTCTATGCAGCCCAAAGTCAGGGTGACAGAGGCATTTTTAAATAAACCAGGTTAGAGTTTGAGGATTTCCAAAATTTGCCTCTCAAATCATCCTCATTTCCAGAACTCACCAAACTTCCCTTTTCTGTATTCCTCCTCAAAACCAGTTTGGCCATCTACATGGAAAGGAGTTCAGACTTGATGAGGAAAGTTGTTATGGCAACCAACTGCTAAATCTTGACTTTAAGAGGGGTTTCGTGCAAGCACAGGCTCTGACTGTTAGCTGTGAATTTTAAAGACCCCACAAGGGTGTTGGATGCCCTCCTAAGCTAGAAGTGTTACAGTCTCTGCATCTGCTGTGACAGATGGCAGGGAACACATGATGTGCCGACTCCATGGTGGTGTTTGCAGGAATCCAATGGAAAGACGTGTCACGGCCACGAAGAAGTGCCCAACCAGGATGGAGTGTGCCCTGCAGGAGGCACTCACAGGCAACCACACTGCCAGAGCGTAGAAGCCCAACAGAGAGATGATTATGCAGGGCCTGGAGATGCCCAGACTTGATCTGTGTTCGGTACCCTGCAGGCAGATGCCTTGAGGTTCCTTCTACAGTGGACAGTGTCTTTGGTCATTTCCCATTCCACAGAGGGATGGAGGCACAAATCTCATCAAAGGATTAAAGAAGGCTCTGGAAGCTAGGGCTCCTCAGACGTGACTGGGCTCACCACAAGTTCTTCACGAAGTAAACACAGATCAAGGCCAAACCCCTGAGCACCTCCATCCTCCTGGTAGCTGTTGGCTTTTATTGAAAGGAACTGGGTAGGCTCCATCCAAAAAGGAAAATCTTTGTAAGACATCTGGGCTTGAACAATATCTAATTGCCTGGTCTCCTGTGCAGACATCAGGCAAGAGACAGGCTCAGAGTCAAAGAGCCCCATATGACTTGGATTGGGGGCTGGGGACACAGAGGAAATAAATACATCCTAAAAGAAGGCACTTTATCTGAGACACAAAAGAGAGTCTGGGAGAAGTTGGCAATCTAGATGGCAGGAACAAACTGAGAGCTGTACTACCCTGCCAAACTGGGTTCTAAAAACCAGGGAAGTCTAGAGAGAGAGGCAGTAGTTCAGAGCAAGGAGAGGGGAGGGGGGCTAGAGTAAGTCTGGAGATCTGGCCCCATGGTCCTCAGCAGATTTGACGTATTTCTACCTGGTTGGGACTGGCCTGTGGAAAGATGTGGGACAGAAAGAATTTTAGTGAGCATCTTGGAAGGTGATTAAAACTTGATTTAGCTTGAAAGCCCATGCTCCTTGCAGACCCATAAAAGCTACATATCTTGAAAAGGGCAATGAGGATCAATGGCCAGAATTGATGGGGTCTATGAAGTCAGGCAGGTGTGTGAAACCTCCACAGCTGCCCCTATGGCAGAACAAAGGCCAGGAATGCATAGGGGGAGAGAGAGAGAGAAAGAGAGAGAGAGGGGGGTTGCCGAAGCCAATGAGTCTGTGTTTCCATGGGGAAACAGATAAACAAACATACAAGCACCACAAAACCTCTTAGAAAGTACAGGAAAAGTCACTCCCTGGCTGGATCCAGCTGACCATTAAGCCATACACTTTTAGTGGTTTGCTGTTCACCCACTGTAACCAGAGGCACACCTAGGGTTACAAACCTGGGCGGATGTGGGAGAGGATGCCAGCGTGCAGTCCTAGCAGAGGGCTTCCAGGCTGAGAGCTCTAGGTACACTACCTTCCTCCAAAATAGCATGTTGTTAGTGTGGAAAAGGGGGGTTGAAATGGAAAATGGGCCCCAAGTCTCTTCCAGCTCCAGTCCTTTTGCAGACTCCTGACATATCTCCAGAAGGTCTATGTAGCCACCATCCATAAACAGTGCTAAGGCAATATAAAGAATGGCATTATAATGCTTATTCTGCCTCTGGCCTTTTTCTCCTTCCTCATGTGTTAGTTTTCTATAGCTGCCATAAAAAACTACCACAAACTTAGGGGTTTAAAACAACAGAAATATATTACCTTGTAGTTCTGCTGGTAAGGAATGTGATCTGAGTCTCACTGGCCTAAAAACAAGGTGTCTCCAGGGCTATGTTCCTTTCTGGAAGCTTGAGGGGAGAATCTTTTCCCTTGCCTCTGCCACCTTCCAGAGGCTGCCCCACAGTCATTGGTTCATGACGCCTCCCTCCACCTTCAAAGCCAGCAATGGATGCTGGAGTCCTTTTCGTGTCATATCACTCTGGCCTCTTCTGCATCCCTCTTCCAAGGTTAAGTGTCCTTGTGATTACACTCAGCCCACCTGGTTAATCCAGGCTACTCCCCTTATTATTTGTTTTATTTTTAGGGCCACACCCATGGAATATTGAGGTTCCCAGACTAGGGGTCCACTGGCCTATGCCATAGCCACAGCAATGCCAGATCCAAGCTGCGTCTGCGACTGACACCACAGCTCATGGCAATGCCAGATCCTTAACCTGCTGAATGAGGCCAGGGATCAAACCTGGGTCCTCATGGATGCTAGTCAGATACATTTCCACTGAGCCACTACAGGAATCCCATACTCCTCTTATTTTAAGATCAATTGTCTAGCAACCTTAATTCCACCTGCAACTTGAATTCTCCTTTGCCAGGTAACATAACATTTCCACGGGTTCTGGAGAGATCAGGATGTGACGATCGCTAGAGCCCATTACTCTGCCTACCACACCTGGTATTGCAGACCTCTGTGCAGGTGAGGAGTAAACACATCCTTAAGTGTAGAACACATTGGAAGGATGCCTGAGGAGAGCTTCAGGCACCAGAGGTAGTTCCTTTGCGGCGAATGAGCACCTGTGTTTGCCTGTTTGTTTGTGTGTGTGAAAAAGTATACACGTGCACTTGCACGGTTCCACCCATCCATATGGGCAGACCCCTCGGCGTGGCTGGGAAAGCACATGTCCCAACACTATGACATTTCCAAGTGAGTTAGCTGGAGGATTGCGAAAATAACGTCAACTTGACTTGCAGCCAATTCCCACACTGAGCTCTTTGGAGAAGGGCTCTAGGATGGAGTGTGGGAGGTGATAAAGTTTTTTCCTGATGAGCGTGTGGGATGACCACATCATCCCGTGCACAAAAAAAGACGCAGGGCGGGAAGGGGGAGGGTTTCCAACTCCAGCATTAATGAAAATGGAAGTCTCTGCAGCATCATTTCTCAGCGGCTACCCCAAAGGAAGCTGTCCCACCTTGGTTCTGTTGTGGGTTCTTATTTTTAATCTCCCTCCCTGGCTTTTCGGTCGGAAATTCATTACCTGTCACAGATACTGGGGAGCCGCTAGCAGGAGAGGGGCTTCCCAAAGTCATTTTCAGTAAGAATTTGGAAGGAGGCATCCAGGAGGGAGTGAAGAGGGGATGGGAGCTTGGTTGTGGACATGCAACTTCCTCAGCTGCCAAGGTGGGAAGCAGCGAATGGTGCTTGCTTGAATAGTGTTAGAGTGACCCAAATTTTGGCTCTGACCTGTCTGGGGGAATGAAGTAGCCCTTTATGATCCCATTTCTTCTCTCATTTCATGGAGGACAAAACACCAACTCTGCCTCAGGTAGCTGCAGAAATTCGGGCAAGTCATAGAACTTCTTGGAGGAATTTGGGCATTGATCTCAAATAAACAGGAGTTTATCTCTAAGCGCCTCCAAGCTTAAAACACCAATCCCTCTTTCCACATGTAATTAAAAGTGCTTCCTGTTCCTTAAAACCTCAGGTGAAGCTTCTGGAAGTGAGCTTAACCACTGAGGTTATCCAGGGTCTCCTAATCCAACCCAGAGGGGAGACCAGAGACCACCTCAGTTGCATGGGGAGGCCCCACCTTGGAGATGAGCCTGCTTTTCTCTCTCCGAGCACACTGGCTTTTGGGCATGGTGCATGGCCCATCTGTCTGGTTTGGTGTTTGCCTGACAGCGTGGGAGGAGCAGCAAGTAAGCACAGTCTTAGACATAAAATGTTTAAAATGCTGTACTTTCTCCTCCATATGGGGACCTAGAATACCTGGATGGGCCCACATAGAAACAACTTTTAGACCTAAAAAGGTGAACTTTAGATATTGTAGTTACCTGTTACTCCCCTAGAGAGATACAGTAATAGATTATAACAGAAGTAAGCACTCGAGCCCATGGAGTCAAGCTCTACAAATATCCTTCCACCCAGCACCTGGAAAAGATGCATCTCTAAGTGTGTGTGTGTGTGTGTGTGTGTAGGAGGAGGAGGGGCTGTAGATAAGGTACAGAGAGGTGGTGGAGTTGGTCCTGGAGTCCAACATTTCACTTGGGGGTCTTAGAGACTGTACATCCCTTCCCTTGGTGCTAAAGCATCTTAGCACTTTTCTGGGAAGCAGCTCTCAGTGGTACTGAATCTATTGCAAACAGATTTTTATAAAGGCTACCAGAGATGAACTCCTTCTACGATGAAAGTGCAAAGCAACCTGGGATGAAGGATCCGTACTCCTGAAAATCTTGGAGCTCAAGAAGCGCAGGGAGGACCCCAAGGCATGCCGTGTCTGAATTCAAATGCTCTTTCAGAGCAGCCCTGGCCCCATTCCATAGCAGAACAGCCTGAAAGATGTCTATACCCTTTGACCCAGTAATTTCTCCTCTAAGATCGAGCTGAAGAAAAGTAACTTCAAATGTGCCCTACATTTATGCGGAAAGACATTCATTTTAGTCGAATTTGTAAAAATTAAAAATTTAAAGCATTCTAAATGTCAAATAATAGGGGCAATTTAAATGAGCTATGATAGAGACATACAATGGAATACCAAATGGCTATTAAAATTATGTTATTGAGGATTGTTTAGTGGTTCTGGGAAACTCATGATAGAATGTTGCTGGAGTGAAAAAGTCAAGAAAACTCAGACTTGGTGTTCTTAGAAGCCTCTAAAAATTGGGCATAGATAAAAGATCGGAAAGAGGGACATTAAATTTTTTAAACGATTTCTCCAGGAAATAGAATTACAGATGGTTATCATTTCCTTCTGTAAGCTTTTCAAAATTTTCCAAAATTTCTACAATAAACATGCATAAAAAGTCTAACGTCAGTAGCTGATATTCCTTGACTGGAGGGCAAATGGGCTGAGAAGGCCGTCCTGAACGGCCCTAATCTGGCTTGGCGCTGCAGTTAGGATGCCTCCAAGCCTTCTGCCAGAAGAGGACCCCCATTTTAAGCCAACACACTCAGGAGCCAAGCCACGTGCTACCAGCTTGCACAGTCTAGGCTCCCCATGGCAACGGGACAATTGGAGGGAGGGCCTGAGTTCTGAGGGGGTGATTGCAAGAGGCATGAACTCCGACAGTTACCCGCTGCCCGATGCTCCCGCCTACCAGTTTCGGGGTCGCATTGGTGTTCACAGGGGTCCAGGAGCCGCCGGGCACAGAGGTCCATGGCCCAGGGCCCACTGGAGTTCTGCTGAGAGAAGAGAACCACTTGGGCAGGGTTCAACCAGTCACTGGCATCCAGCTGGCTCCCCTCCAGCAAGATGAAGCGGCTCCCTGCAGGGGGACAGAGAGGAGGCATGCCAGTGTGTGCACACCACACACACACACACACAACACACATACACACATCACTGAAGACCCGGTAAGGAACACTCTGCAGGTGAGCCCCAACCTGAGCTCATTACATCTACCAATCCTGGTCTGTCCTGAGCCACAGAGCCAGGTGTCCGCAGATGGAGGCTAGGCTGCCACTTGGACCTCCCACCATATCATCCCCTGCCGCCTGGCCCCATCCAATCTCTACTAAGGTGGACCCCGGGGACAGAGGCACAGTGCAGCTCTGTGATGGCCATGGCACGGCTCCATGAGACCCAGCCACAGGCACTGGCACTCATCCAAGAAGCGGGACCTGCTGCCTGTCTTCACCTGCCATGAAATAGCAGGCCCTCTAACACCATGGACAGTCCCCACCTGTTTTCAGCCTTAGAGCAGCTGAGAGAACAGACATTAACAAGTCAATTAGATGCTCTGGGCTGAACTAATTCAGAGACTCTAAGAACCTATATCATTCCCTCATTATATTGGGGTCCCCCTGGATGAAAGCAAACTTTTGCTTCAGAGATCTAGGCTCAGAGCAAGTTATTGCAATTAGGAATTTCTCACCAGGCATATCAAACCGAAAAGTGGCTGATGTTTAAACACTATGACTCCACTTAGCTTTTCCCCTCTCAAAGGCAAAGAGAATCTTGGTGCCTAAGGACCTGTAGGCAGGATGCTCTGCATTCATCCACAAAGATAGGTGCTTATTTAGAAACAAAGAGAAATGGGGCATTCCCATGGTTGTGCAGCGGAAGCAAATCCAACTAGTATCCATGAGGATGTGGGTCCGATCCTCAATCAGTGGATCAGGGATCTGATGTTGCTGTGGCTGTAGTGTAGGCTGGCAGACGTAGCTCCGATTTTACCCCTAGCCTGGGACTTCCATATGCCAAGGGTGTGGCCCTGAAAAGCAAAAAAAAAAACATAAAAAAAAATCCCAGAAATGGAAAGTAGACATAGAGAGGAGGTCGTCTGTTCATTTTTTTTTAACCTGCTTTCTTTTTTGTCTTTTTAGGGCCACACTGTGTCATACGGAGGTTCCCAGACTAAGGGTGGAACTGGAGCTGCAGTCGCTGGCCTACACCACAGCCTCAGCAATGTGGGATCCGAGCCACGTCTGTGACCTACACCACAGATCACAACAATGCTGGATCCTTAACCCACTGAGTGAGGCAGGGGATCAAACCTGCATCCTCATGGATGCTGATCAGATTCGTTTCCACTGAGCCATGGCGGGAACTCCTTAATCTGCTATCTGACTTTGTGGTGGACTATCTAATTTTGTCCCAAGTCTTTCTAATCTGGATTTATGTGTCCTCACTCACAGTGACAGTGAAGGGTGACCCCCGTCTGTCTATATATTCCTTGCCCACCCTGAAACCTTCCTCTCGGGGGCAGGGGCAGAGGGGGCATCGTCAGAGGGGGGCTCACCATCAGCGATCAGGTGCTCGGGGACGTGCAAGGTGATTTTGACGACGAGAGGACAGCTGACGTGAGAAGAACACACAAGGCCGATCACGCAGCTGGTGATGCTGATCAACGTCAAGGTGGTCTTATTCACGGGACTTCGGGGAGAGCCCACTGAAAGCAAGACAAAAAGCAGGACACCCGACGGTGAAAACCTTGGCAGTGAAGGGCCACCTTGGCCTCTCACCGTTGACCCTGACAAACAGGGGAGGCAGCTGGCAAGCCTAGCCCAGGTGGGAAATGCATCTACTGTGTGAGCTCAGCAACCTTCACCATCATGGAACAGATCCTCGCTTGGAGTCAGAGGGGACTGGGCCACTGGTGGTCCTCAGGGTCAACAAAGGTCACTTGTGTGCAAATCCTCTGCCTGCCTCCTGGGCCAGCTTCACAAGAGAAAGAAGGACACTGTCCTCGTGCTCTTGCCGGGCTAGGCTCCAACCTCTTGCCCAAGGGTGATGGGAATGCGCTCACGCCACACTGCAACTCCCTGCACTTCCCCTGGCTTTCCACAGAGGGCGCTCTCACAAGCTCTCCTGGGGCTCAAACCTCCTCTCAGGAGAAACTTTCTGAGCTTGAAGAGGTTGTACCTATTCTATGAGGGGGAGTCCTAAAAGTGACTCTTGCTCTGTAGGGCTGGGAAGGAAGACGAGGAAGGACTGCTCTGTGTGAGTAAAAGATTCTGTCGCAACAGAGGCTCTCCCGCAGTCCTTGGGGTAAGGTTATAAATGGCAGCTTAGCCAGAAAATAAGAAAGCTGGGGAATAAGAAACTCTCCCAGGTAGGTGGGACAGGGCTAAGAAGAGAGGTTCTGGGGTGTGTTTTTATTTGCTTTGGGTGGAGAGGATAAAATGGTAGTCACAAGAGGGACCTTTCCCATGGAGGCAGAACAGATGTGGGAAAGTAAGAAAGGAAGGCGAGCTGCCAACAAAACGTGTGGATCCTCTGGAATTTTCTCACAGTCTGCGTTAATGTTTATTATTGATAGCAATGAAGGGCTTCTACCATGGCCGACAAGGTGCTCAGTGTTTCACATACATTATGTTAAATATCTGCTTCCTTATAATCAATCTCCGAGTCTGTACTGTAACTACCCACTTTACAGATAAGGGAAATAAGTCTCAAGGAGATTAACCTTCTCGGGACAGTTAACACTCAGGAAGTGTAATTATGTGTCAGGCACCAGTGCCCAGGGTCTTACAGGGCTCATGGCATTTGACAATGACCTGACCTGGTGAGGCAGCTCCCGCACAGAAACAGTGCATCAGAGAGGTTCTAGGCCATGTCCAGGGTCAAGCAGCTACAGAGGAGGGAGCCAGAATCGAAGCACAGGTCCAGTGAGGCCACAGCCCCCAGACAACTCACTATTCAGTCTTGGGACCAGGGCAGTCTTTGGAAGTACTTTGCTCAGAAATACAGGGAAAGCATCGGTCTGTGACTGCATCCTCCTTTATGGGAGCAGGTTCCCTTAGTGGATGTGTTGGCAGTAGCTGGGAGGGAGTGATTCCAGGCTGGCAGGCAGCCTCTAGACCCTCTGTCCCTCGCTGGGAATATTCCATCCATGTCGATATCCTTTCAACACGGAGTCTACTTCCACACACGTACACATTTCTACTCAGGCCCCGACCAGGCCTGAGCAGCAGGTCTATCATCAGAATGGCCTTCTGGCGCTCAAGGGCGATAACCAAAACTGGACTCTACTCTCCACTTCTCTCGAAGCCCACTCCCCCCGCCCCATTTCTACACCCAGTGAACAGCTCGGCCAGCCACGTGGTTTCTCAGCCAAACTCCATTCTGTCTCACTCTTCCTCTCCTTCATAAGCCACATCCTCTCCACCATCAACGCCATTAAATCTTTTTTCATTGTGTGTCCAAAATTTCTGTTGCCTCTATCCTCTCCATCCCTCCCCAGGCCGATCATCTCCTACTCGGATTTCAGCACTAGCCATCCACCCGGTCTCCCTGCCTCAGCTTCCCCCTGCTCTCACCTAGCCACCTCGCTGCCCTGGAGGGATCCTTTACCGGGCAGGGCAGACCAGGGCTTTGCTCTTTAAAAGATTCAGTGACTCCAATGGACCAAGCCCTTCAGCCAAGGCCATGTACTTTCCCCTGATCTTCCAGCCTTATTTCCTAAGCAAACCATAAACCTGCCCCAGATGCTTGATTCCAGTAAACTATTTACTGCTCTCTGACGAGACGATTCTCATTTATGTCCCTGTGACTTTGCACGTATTATTTCCTCCTCCACAGAATGAGGTTTTGTCACCTTGTCAGCATGGTATACACCTACTCATCAAGTTTCAGCTCAAACAGTATCTCCCTGTAAACACTTCCTGAAACCTTTGAGAACAGATTCTCACTCATTCCTTGTGATTCCTCCAGCCCTTGGTGTACTCTGCTGTCAGAGTCCTTCTCGCTGAGTACGGTCACTGTACAGGCACTTGCCACTGCTCACCTATCATAGCAGTGACTTACTACTTATCCTCTTGCTTCTCTGGTCCTTCTGCATCATCAACCCCTCATCCAGCATCTCTACCTGACTTCAAGATTTCCAGGGGTTCCCTCTTACCAAGTGCACACTCAGTAATATGGCACATGCATGGTCATTTGGTAGCCAGCCTATTACCCAGCCTCATCTCTCCTACCCTCTGTGCCTATATGTTTATATCCCAGATTACAACTGCCATATTGAACTCCTTTTTTTTTTTTTTTTTTTGTCATGGCCACACAAGGTGCATATGGAGGTTCCCAAGCTAGGCGTCCAATCGGAGCTGTAGCCGCTGGCCTACGCCACAGCCACAGCAATGCGAGATCCGAGCTGCACCTGTGGCCTACACCACAGCTCATGGCAGTGCTGGATCCTTAACCCACTGAACGAGGCCAGGGATAGAACCCACGTCCTCAAGGATACTAGCCAATTTGTTAACCACTGAGCCATGATGGGAACTCCTGAGCTCCTTTTATTTGCTTGAAAATACCATGTTCTTCTGTGCCTTCAAGGCTTTGTATCTGCTATTTCCCTCTACTGAAATGCCTCCCTCCCCTAGATTTTCCTCTTTTAAGAAATTCTATATATTGTATATAACCTAAGTCTAATTATTTTCTCCTTTTTTTGCCTCCTATTGCTCCCAGGTAGAATGAACTGTTCTCTCTTCCGAGTACTCATTTTACTTTATTTGTATTATTAAATTAAGCCTTATCGCTCTGCCATGTCTTCATGTTTCTACCACTGATCACAAAGCCTGACCCATGGCAGGTGGGTTATAAAATTCTTTGCTGGCCTGATTGATGTATCCAGTTCAATCCAACAAACACTGGCAAGCATCTATTACAGGCAAATCCCTCACTAGGCACTTTGGAAAAATGAATTAGACATGTCCATCCGTAAGAAGCTTACAATCTACTTAATAGCAATAAACAGCTGATATACTAGGAGAGCTTGGTATTGAAAAGGAACAGTTTTATGCAGCAAAGAAACTCACTCTAATTCATTATTATAGATTTTCTTAAATGGGATTTCACTAAAGCAGAATCCACCCTGCTTTGCTGTGGCCTACGCTGGATGGGCCTAGGTCAAATCTCTGCTGAATATAAACAGGTAAAGAGGGTCAGGGGTCCATATTCTCACATCAGAGATACTGGGGTGGCCCAGAGCCCCACTGATCTTGAGAAAAGTGGTAGGAAGAAATTTTGTACTGACAGCAGCAGAGCCTGCAGAAACCAGAACTGAAGAATTAGCAGAGCTCCTTTCAGTCTCTGGCAAGAATTCTCTCGGTATGACAGGAACTCCAGCGGAGGGAGAGGTGGCCAAAGGTAGGTGTCTTTCAGGGGGTGCACTGGTTGATTATCGGTTGGGGGAAATGTTACTGGCTATAACACAAGATGCTAACACTCAAACACCCTCCATGGTACCTGAAGGGGCCCCTGTCTAAGATTCTTCAACATGAAGTGCCATAGGAACTCGAGGCTGCAGCAACAACAGAGATTTCACGGCGTCTTGCCAGTCACCCAAAAGGCACATTTTAATGTGATTTAGCCCTCTGTGTGAGGTATTGCTAACCCATTCAACGTGTGAGGAAACTGAGGCTTAGAGAAGTTGGCCTTATCTGATATTACAGAGCAAGCAAATGGTGAGGCCGACTGCTACCCGAACACAGACCTCCCTCAGCGATAATGGTGACACCACAAAGTCACAGGCAGTGGCAGCCACAGCTGCAAGAGCCACACCTGAAGCCATCCAGCATCAGGCTGGAGTGGCTCAGACTGTGGCTGCAGGAAGGGACAACTCGATCAATGCTGAGGAGAATGGATGAACCAACCTGGGCTCTGCCAGGAAAGGGAGGGGACTTGGACGCTGCGGGTCCTATGACTCTAGCGGGTAGGGGGTTAAAGCTCCGACCCGATTACACTTGTTCTCAGGCCACAGATCATCCCTCAACTATCCCATCCCCCAGGCCCTGCCTCCCCCAAGCCCAGGGCCATTATGGCTGGAGAAGCAAGGGTATTTTTCACATAGAATACACTTTATCAACTTTACATGTGTCTAAACAGCAAAACATGACTCCTGAGGCTTCCAGAAGGCACTGAGAGTCTTCTGACCAAGAAATAGCCTTTCAAACAACTTGGAAACTTGTTTGAGAGTGCCATTATCTGGGAGAGATGATTCTCTGAAATTTTCCACTCTCTCTCTTCTTTCTTCCTTAGGAGGAAACACCAGTTTCGGTCCAAGAATTCTTCCTGCAGAACCTGGCTCTGGTCCACAGAGCCCCCCACAGGACCCGGCACCTCTGCAGCTCCTGCCCCCCAACCCCCTCCCCCACATCCCCTTTCTCCCCACCTCCCCCCTCCATCCTTCCTACCTCTACTGCGCCTTCGGCTCCGAGAGGGGTCAGTGTAAAAGGTCAGCTGGGGGTCGTTTTCGGCCTCTGTGCTAGAATCCCCCTCAGGGTTCAGGAAGGCGGAACCAGCTGTAATGAAAAGACAAGGGTAAAACCAGTGTCTTCAGTTTTGTCGTCATGGCACCAAATCAATGGGCAAGTTCAAGTGGAAAATAAGAACAGGTGAGCGCCAATCTGTGAGGAGTAGCCACCGGGACTGGCGCTTCCTGATACATAGATTTATAGGAGAAGCAGGCCTTTCTACGACAGCCATCACTAGGGCCCCACCTCCCCCCAGCCCACGCTCCTGACACAAGTGAGGAGAGCCACCTGCCACAGGACCTTTGCAGATGATGGGTGGAAAAGCAAGAAAGGAAGATTTCCCTCATTACAGGTCATGATTCTGATTGACAGGAGACTGGAATTATGTCTTAAGGGGCATCTGTCTACATGTTTTAATATCTCTCTTATTTTTTCTGGTTCTAGGATGAATAACTATCTTCAATGTGAAGGAGAAAAGAATAAACAAAATACCCTGAAATGTATAAAAACGAGCAACCCGGATGTCCTCTAAATCCTCTAAATCAGAGAAAAAAAAAAATCTGGTAAACATTTGATGAAGACACTGCATCTTTTTTTCTCATACAGAAATATATAAAGATTTTTTTTAATTTCCCTTTAAAAAGGGCATTCTGTTGTACTTTCTAATTTATAACCTTATTTTTTCCCCATTGGCCAGATGAGTGGACAACTTTCCATAGTAACAAATATAGACCTAGGATTTCATCTTCAGTGGCTGCAGGAGAAGCCACTAGATAGGAGACAGATGCACAGGGAGTTAAGCAATTCTCTACTGATGGACATTTAAGCTATTTCCAATTTTTTGCTATTTTAAACAATGTTGTGATCAACAGTCTCCTATACACACCTTTGTGTACCTGTCCAGTTATTTACTAAGAATAAATTATCACCGATCAAATTACTTGGTCAAATGGTTTGTGCACCTATTTAAATTTGGGGGTAACACTCAACAGACCTCCAGAAAGACTGTGCCAACATAGCCATGCTAGCCAGGCCTGAGAGTGGAGGTCAAGGATATTAACAGCCCTGCCTCTCCTGACAGGAAGGGAACTTCAAGCTCTAACATCAGACATGGATACCTCTGGCTTTGTTGTTGATCCGCTTTCTCTGGCTACTGGAGGTGTGAGAAAGCAAAGTGGCCTGCTGGTGGTTGGCGTCCACGGGGCTGGTGGCGATGATGTTATCTTTATACTTGTTCATCAGCGACAGCTTGGCGTTGTCGCTGCCTGTGTAAGGAAAGGTCGAGGTGAAAACTTTAAAAGACGAGGCCAAAAGAAAGTGAGAGCAAGGGAATCTGCAGGAACCAAACAGATCAGGGTTTCACAGACCTGAAATACAAAGCTTTAAATGGAGGGACTGGCAGAGACTGAAATACTTCTCCCTGATTTTTTTTTTTTTTTTTTTTTTTTTGTCTTTTTGCCATTTCTTGGGCCGCTCCTGCGGCATATGGAGGTTCCCAGACTAGAGGTCTAATCGGAGCTGTAGCTGCCAGCCTATGCCAGAGCCACAGCAACGCGGGATCCGAGCCGTGTCTGCGACCTACGCCACAGCTCACGGCAACGCCGGATCGTTAACCCACTGAGCAAGGGCAGGGATTGAACCCACAACCTCATGGTTCCTAGTTGGATTCGTTAACCACTGCGCCACAACAGGAACTCCCTTCTCTTTGATTTCTAGGGGACTACGAAGTGACGAGAGAAGGAGTGAAGAAAGTGATTATGGACAAAAAGCCAATTCAACCAATTCCATATTGATAGAGTTACCACATGTGGCCCTTTGGTGAGATACAGATGACAGATTTCTTTCTTTTGGTCAGAACAGAGTTTTACAAGAATTTGAATTTGAGTGCGTTCAGGCAGAATACCCCTACTCTCTTTAATCACAGTCTGCACCATTCCCTATTGCCTGCCACCCAGTTCGCTCACATACCTGTGCCACCTGCCTGCTCCCTGGATGCATTTGAGATTATGATGGCTACTTGGTGGGTTTAACACTATGCCAGGTGCTGTGGGGAATAAGACATTCAAGACATGTTCCCTAGTCTCATGGACTTTCCAGACTTTAAATCTTATTAGGAAGTGCCCAGTCTTACAGGCTCTTTTCTAGATAATAAGCAGGATAGAAACTTCTATGATGTGATTTCACTCTTTTCAAGGCCCACCGAAAGTCCTCAGATCTTAGGCAATATTTAGTTTCCAAAATGTCTTCTTCCAAGATAATTGGGCAGTTCCTTGAAGGATCTTGAGGTGTAATTAGTGGATAGTCGCTCATTTATAGAGGTTTGGGAGATAGACTATACATGAAAAGTACAGTCGTTTCCTCTGCATTGTGTTGACCTCGGTTTTATTTAGCCAGATTAGGTCAAAGTCTCTTCCACCCAGTGTCTTGCAAACACACAAAGAGCCTGAGGTCAAACGTTTGATTGTATTCCTTCATTTTCTTTGAAGAAGTACATCCCTGGTAAAGACCATAGAAACATGGGCAAGACAACACAACGAAACACCTGAGGCCAAAGTCTCAGGAATCACAGAAAAAAAACCAGATACCTCTGTCCCCTCCACTTCAATGTAAAATTTAATTGCCCAGGCAAACATGCTATATACAAAAACGTCATACACACACACTGAACTTTCTTGCCATCTCCTTATTTCCCTGATGATTGCTCATTATGTTCAAAAAAGACTCTAACCCACTCTTCTGTTGAGTGTAAAAGTACCTCTGCTTCCAGTGCAAAGTGGAAGTGGAGAGGGACCCAATTTATACGTGTTCTTCTGATCTCCTATGTTAGGAAGCAGCTCTCATCATCTCGGGGCGGGGGGGGGGGCGGGAAGCTTACTCTTGTTGCCCACCTGGGAAAGGGGTGCTGGCACATCCCATTATTTCAACCAGCCATGAAATTGGAAAAGAGCTCCCTAGCTGTCAGAGACAAGGACCGGCTCGCCCACCTGGTGTGAGGTCCATCCCCGCCTTCTCGTTGCAGCCCTGCAGGGAGTCGAGGGTGCGGGTGACCTGGCTGGCGAAGTCCTCCCCTCCGTTCATGCACTCCCTCTGCAGGTGGTGGCGCAGGTCGGTGATGTCGTACTCATAGCCGTCCAGGATGGGTGTCTCCCGGATGCTCAGGGTGCCGCTGGAGTTGTGACCCTGCACTCGGGCATTGCGCAGACTCTCACGACCATGCCCACCGATCAGCACGGAAGGAATGTAGTGGATCTCGTTGGCCGCCTCGGCGCTGGCGCTCTTCTGGGGCTGGGGGACCCGGCGGCGCTTGCACCAGCGCCGGCGCGTGTACAGGATCATCACCAGGCACAAGATAGACAGCAGCAGAGCAATCATGCCACCCTGGGAAGAGAGGACCACAGATGGATGCGGGAAGAAGGGTGAGCTCGTCCCACAAAGATGTGTCACCCCTCCCACTGCCACCATCCATCACTCACCCATTCCTTCATTCATTCATTCCTTTTGGTTCAGTAACTGCTTATAGCAAGCATCCTTCTGCAGCAAAGGGACAGTCTGCTGTGATGGGTGTTCAAGGAACTGGGAAGACCAGTGCATCATTTCAAGTGATCCACGTTTGCTTCTGGCTTAGCAAACCATTTGAAGAAATCTTTGTGGTTGTGTGTGTGTGTATGGGTGTGTGCTTATCATTTCTGCAGCAGTAAAGGGGGCGAGGGTGAGTTAAGGTAAATCTGCTACATGTAATGCTGGTTTCAGGCCAGTTTTTAGCAGGGGGATGGTGTCTGGTTTCTTCCTGTTTCACATCTTATCAATCACACATAGATTCCACCTCTAGCTCCACCAATGATCAGCGGGTTCTCTAAATCTGAAACCTCAGATTCCTCACCTGCACAATGGAGAAGATACCACTTATCCTCACAGGGTGTTTAAGGATGACATTAGGGAACTGTGTAAAAGGCCTAACAGAATGAATCACACAGGACATCAAGGCTGTCAGCCTAACCTTCCTTAAAGGTCTCCATCAGAGTAACTGCCCCAGCAGGTGGAAACCAGCCAGTGATCCAAAGAGAAGTTTACATCCGCCAGGAACTTACAACCAAGTGTGCACAAAAACCTCATCACCTGAGCGTGACTTTTGGGGGTCACTGCTACTTTAGGAGACAGTGCTCTCCCACTCCCACAGTCCTTAGTGATGCGTCCATTCTTGCTACAGCTCAAGAGAAGGAACTGAGACTCGTGTCCTGGAGTCAGACTGGCAAAGGAGTTTCCTCCCGAACTTTCTGGTCCTCCGAGGCCATCTGCTGAGGCCATTACTTAAAAACCCAAGCACCCCTCAGCTGTCTGTCGGAGGCCAGAGGCGAGGATGCAGAGCTCGCCACGGAGACTGGATGCCTCACCTTGACATACATCAGGGTGGCATCTGGAGGGAAGGGCCTGCAAGCCCGTTGCTGAACAGCGCTCGGGGGGCATAAATCTTCCTGTGCATAATCTGTATTCACTCTTTTATGTTGGTCAATATCCTTCCAAACCTATTTCATTAGGTGGGGGTGTGCCAAACGGTTCTGCTCTCAACCTTGGGCTTCAATCACCGCTACCCCATCATGCAGGCTAGAGACGAAAACCCTCTACTAATCCCCAGGGGGCCACCCACACAGGGCTGGGTCAGGATGATTCCCTCAAAGACATTAGAGAAGATTTTCCAGTCTCATAATAATTATGTCCTGGATTTACAAAGTTCCTTTCCCTGTACATCTTCCCATTGATCCTTCCTTTCCCACCATCACTGTGAGCAAAGGAACACACACATGCGCACACACACACACACACAATGTTGGCGCTTTCAAACAGGCAGCTCAGAGAAGCTGAGACAAAAAGCAACAGTCAGTGGCCAAGGGACAGTTTGTGTATGTCAGATGGCTTGTTGGGCATATACACTGGCCTCCAGATTTTCAAATTTTTCTTTTAAATCTGCAGAACACTTTCTTCGGGTGAAATCTCTCAAGTGAGTGCAGAGAAAGCATAAATATGAAACTACTCAGATGACAGTGGGGGGCTGGGAGTCCACAGCCAAGGGGTAAGTGCTGCCCCGGCCATCCGTCGCCCTCCAGGTGTTCTTGCAGACATGTGCACAGAGTCCCTGGGGCATAACCCAGCCCTGCACCCATTTGCTGAGGATGCGTGTCTGAGTCAAGCCCAGTGGTTTTTCAGCAGACCCTTTATCTCCGAGTCAGGCCCACTACCCTTTCCCTCACCCCAAATTGAAACTGCAACAATAGGTAATTAAGCCGCAGAGAAGGAAGAAGTTGTCAGACTTTGAATTAGGTGAGTGAAAGTGAGAGGTGATTTTACTCCCTAAAGAGCTGTAAGAGGAACATAAACATCAATCTCCAGGAATGGCTTAAATACCATCTTTCATGCCGCCAAGAGGTCTCCCGGAGCCCCTTCCACTCCTCCTCTCTGCTCTCCTTCCAGTGCTCACAAGAGGAGGTGCTAAGATCCGGGCCACAGATCCATGCCCCATGTTATGCATCCTAAAGCAAGGACGGCGGTCCATTATGGGGCTCTTACTATGTATCAGGCATTTCATCCCAACCACTCTATACTTTTAACTCTAAGAAGTAGGATCAACAATTTCCCCATTTTAGGAAGTTCCCGTCGTGGCTCAGCGGAAATGAATCTGACCAGTATCCATGAGGATGCCGGTTCGCCACCTGGCCTCGCTCACTGGGTTAAGGATCTGGCATTGCCATGAGCTGTGGTGTAGGTCACAGACATGGCTTGGATCTGGTGTAGGCCAGCAGCTACAGCTCCAATTTCAACCCTAGCCTGGGAACCTTCATATGCTGTGGGTGCAGCCCTAAAAAGCAAAAGAAAAACAATTTGAATTGTGGGACCAAAACGACTCCCACTCCAGAATCTACCTTCTGAAGCCCTAGGCTACAGTCATCCTGACTGAGCTCTGCTCCCCAGAGACATGTGATGTGCACAGTGGTGACATCTCATGAACTGTGAAAGGACAGAGCTGGAGAGAGTGGGTGATTCCACCTCTATCCATCCCCACTCCTCAAAGAAAAAAGAGAAGCCACTCAAAGTGCGCATCTAGCTGACAGTGGGTCAAAGAGACACTCCTGTAAACACAGGACCTTTCACCAAGCACCCACTCAGCATCCAACGCAAGGTTAATGGGTGGGGCCAAGACAGCAGCACCTCGCAAGGTCTCTATGCTAAAATAAGACTGTGCATCACACATCATGTCGTGTCTGGAGGACACCATCAAGACTCTCAATTCAGTTGAGTTTCAACAAAGAAATCTGTGTTTCCTTTCAATGGAGAGATCCAGGGAAAATCTTTACACACAGTCCCTCCTTTTCTGAAGAAACAAAGGCCCAGAGAAACTACAAAATAAACCGTGCAGAACTGGTTCTCGACCCAGATCTTCTTCCACTGCTCTGCTCATGGCGTTATTTTGTTAGATCAATCTAAAATCCCCTTTACCACATAGGGGCCTAGACACTCAATTTGCAATATTTTATGCTAAATTTTTAAAAATAAGAATGTACAGAATGCTAGAACACAAGTTTTCACTGGGTGAAGCCAGTGCATTTAGCATCTCTAGTCTTGCTTTAGCAAAACATTTCCTCTGCTTAGAGTTGGTGACTCCAGATGACCTCAGCTTTTTAATACTCAGGTACCAGTAATGAGCTCCAGACATTAGGTGAAACTCAGCACAGGTGTATGAAAAAGGATTCTCAGGGACTCGAGTTGTGGAACAGTTTCTCTGTATCTATAACCTAGATTGATGGCAGGTGTCACAACACTTTGTTATGACATACTAATTGTGGACTATTATTGAAATGATATCCATAATGTTATATGATATTAATCTGTAGCATTATTGAATAATAATAATATTTTGCAATGATAATAATAATATTTTGCAATGATAATAATTTGTAAAATCACTACACATAGACTCCTCCAGACTGCTTATCTGCTCTATCCAGTGAGAAGGGTGTGGGTAAGAGAACCATATGTACAGGGCCTCCACTTTGCTGGGAAAAGGCATGGGTGTTACTGCTTTGATAACGTTCTTTCTATGGTGAGGATTAGAAAATCCAGGGGTCGAATTCACTTGCTTTTGCATTCCTGTGATAAACTACACTTCTTTCATGCTATCATTACTTTTATCCTTTCTACTTCCACTGGGAATTTTAAGCAGTTTCAATGAAAGCCACAGATGTCCTAGGATTTTTCTTTCAAATAATCTGATGGAACCAAGAGGTGGCAGGTGGAATGGAAACAAAGCTTGGGCCAAGAAAAGCTAGGAGCTTCCTAACAACCAAGTCAAAAAGAGCAAGGCGAGCTGGACAATCTTCTTGTCTGACAAAAGAAAATTTGTTGGGAAATTTATGGTTACTAAAGGGGAAGGGAGGGATTAATTAGGAGTATGGGATTAACAGATACACACCACCATATGTAAAAACAGATAAACAAGGATTTACTGTATAGCACAGGGAACATATTTCAATATCTTTTAATAATCAATAACAGAAAAGAATATGAAATTCACATACATATATATATGTAACTGAATCACTTTGCTATATACATTCTACTTCAATAAAGAAAGAAAGTTTGTTGGGAGGAACAAAATTCCTCCAAGCATTCAACCCCCAACAGTGAGAACATGAGCACAGTGACAAACTCAGTGGGCAATGTCATCACACAGGCTTTACAAAGAGCACAGAGGAGTTTTTCACACACACACGCCTGGCTTTGAGTTTCTGTATTACCCTAGCTGTGCTCAGAATGTGTTCTTCATTTACGTGTTAGCTTCAATTTGTATGGCATTAGAAACAAAACCAAACAAAAAACAACAAGCATTAGGTACATCTGGACCCAAGTGACAAGTGACAAGCTGCAAACATTGAACATTAAAAAAAAAAAAAAGAGTAACACTGACGGCAGGACGTGGAATTGTTTTGCTCTTTATTCATCGTTTCATGATTTTTCTGATTATTCTATTGATTTTCCTCAAAACTTAAAATTTTGTAACTAGAAGTGTGTTTGGGGTATACGAGAATTCCACGTCGATTAATAAGATGCTTGCAAGAAATGGCATTTAAATTTTTTTTTCTTTAAAAAAAATCAATAAATCATTTCTCTTGGCTTTAATACAGATCAAACAAATGAAATCAGCTTTTATTTTATCATGAAACTGACATTTTCAGCACTTACCTAGGAGAGTAGTATGAGGTCTGTCAGACAATTTGTAGAATTGGGAATGTTTATGTAACAATGTTTTATATAACATTGATGGTGATTGCTCAGGGATAGAAAGTTCTAGGCAGGTGTCCCTTTTATGCTCATCCCAGTCATGCAGGCCAATGGCAAGACCGTCTCATTATCTCACCTGTGTACCCAGGATGGGTCACCCCTCCCGCCCTCAGCTAACACTTACTGGTCCTTCAAAGTCAGTGTAATGACATAACCTCAGCCAATTAATTCTTCCCTAGTTTCACTGGATCAGCCACAGAACCCTCCACGTAGCTAACCATAAATACTTTTACCTCTGATTTGCTTGTCAATCTCATCTATCAGACATAGACTTCATGAGAGCAGAGGACACTAAGCTCCAGGGTCAATCATAGTACCTTCCAGGAAGCAGGTGTTCAATAGTGGAAGGGGGGTGGGGGAGGGAGGGAAGGTCAACTTCAAACATATTTCAATATGGACATCATCTCTATGCCTGCAAGAAAAGCTGATATGAGTCAGTTGCTTATGCGATTCATTCATTCAATTCATTACTCAATCCTTCCACAAGTATTTACTCACTTTTGGGAGGCATTTTTCTTATGGTCACTGTTATGAGGACACTGAGGTGAATAATACAGGTATAGATTCTGATCTCATGGTGTTTGTATTTGAGTGAGAGGAAATGATCTCTATAATTTGGTTTTGAAAGATAAACGTAAGCACAAAAGGAAGATAAAAACAGATCCCAAGGACTGGAAATAGCCTGCAATTACTTCTTTTCAAACAACTGAAGCAACTGTGAAAAGTAAAGGTATCTGGAACTAAAGGTGACACTCTAGCTAACACCTCGGAGGCCAGTGGAATTCTTCCGTTATCCCCAATCAAGGGTCATATGATCAAAACCCCAAAACAAAGAATCTGGATTTATCAAATGTCACCAAAGGTTAGGGAGTCACCTGGGTTTTGTGAACCCTTGGCAGAGAATTGGAAAAGCTGAGATTATGTTTCCAGCTGCCATCTGTCAAGTGTCTGCAGCCAATCTATCAGTTTGCATTTCAGAGTTTAGCTTCACCCGAGGAGTAACCAGAAGAGTGAATCTGAGACATAATTAATTATCCCTCAAGGCAACTGGGCACATGGAATTCAAGTGTTATTCCTAAAGGAATTAAGCGGTGGTTAAAAAAAATAAGAATCAAATAAATAAGTTTGGAGGCCTATCATGTCACCTATTTTTCCCCAATAACAAAGCCCTAAGGTCTAGGGCAAAGGCCCTCTCTCCTGTAGGACAGTGATCATTCATATCTATCTCCAGCTTTCAAAGAAGACAGATCAAGAGGAGAAAAAATGTGTAAGCCCATACGGCAATGCTGGCCATATTCTAATCTAGATCTACTGTTCCAGGGATAAGGAATGGACAAGGTGAACGGATGACTTTCCAAAGTCCCATTATGTTCCTCTGAGCCCACTGGAAAACTAGGCCTACGTTTCTAATAGCACGAAGGTCACCAATAAAATATCAGAGCTAATCAGGTGGATGACTTTGTGCAAGCTGCACAGCCTCTCTGAACCTGCCCCAGGCCTTTGTCTATCAAATGAGGTGACTGAAAAGAATGCACTGACTCTTCCAAATTGGAAATTTCCTGATTATAACACTGATCCCCATCAAACTGGAAATAGCTCTAACCTGGTAAACAAATGGTGGAAAAAATATTTGGGAGCTCTTCCTGCCCAGTAAGGCCAGAGACTAAAGACCAAGGAAGGGATGGAACTGATTCTTCAGAGATGGGTCGACTCCAGCTAGCCAATGGAGCCCCAAAAAGCAGACCCGCCCCTTCCCCAAAGGCACAATAAGGCCTTTGAAATGAGAAGATGTCACTGAAATTCTTGACCTTGAGGATTCCTTCACTGCCAAGAGTCCCTAAACCAGAAAAGAAAGCCCCTTGGTTTGCTCTTCTGGCAGATTCACTTTTCTACGGTGGCTGGTGAAGAATCCATTCTCCCCTGCCCATCTCCTTCCCAAACAGAAGAGCTACATGTTAAGCATATTAAGTAGCGAGTTCAATTTATAAATTATTAGGAACATTACCTCCCCTTGAGGGTTTTCTGAAGTCTTTAATTGCATGGAAATGCTTTCCAGTTGCCACGGGCCACCATGTTAATTACGAGACTTCGATGTGTCCTCTGGGGCTACTGACGTGAACTGCACATCCCACTGGCAGGGGACAGACCCGCCCTGCTGGGCAGCCTCTCACTGGGGCCTGAGACAACATCAGCCTGCTGCCATGAGGTGCTTCAGAGCCACTTTCCCACCCTTCCAGGTCCAAGTATCCAAAGCTTAGGCAAGACAAAATGTGCCCCCTATTCCCCCAAGATCTCCCATTAAAATGCTATTTGGGGGGTAACGATCGGGACCTGACAACCTTCCATACCTAAGCAAGAGATGAACCCTAAGACTGAGCACTTAACCTGTCAACCAGGTTAGGCAGGTTGACATTTGAGGGCCTTCCCAACCCCAAGAGGTTATGAGCATGAAGTTCTTCTTGAGAGAAAACTCAACTGTAAAACTTAATTTTTTTTTCTCTACCCAGGTCTAAAACTTTTAATTCTGTTAGGTTTGATCACTGCCTTTCTTCTTTAATCTGGAAAGTTTGTCTTCAATTTCTTTATGAGACTTCAGGAGTTTCATCTAATGAGAGCCTGAAGCTCTGCAGGGAAAGTGGCTGGAGGCTAGTGTGCTGGAGTCAGCCGGGGCTATTTCAAGTTGTCCTCTTTCAGATTCTTTTTATAGAGCTGCTTTTTTAGTTCTTGGGATTTTTCTTACCTTGGAGCCTTGACTTTGCTATCCCAAAGTGAAAGCAAGGGAGTCCATCTGTTCATAAGGAGCTCGGAGCTCTCTGATCATTAGTGGCGTGGGTACCTGGCGTCTGCCCTAATGAGAAGGCAAAGGTCAAGCACCAGCAGCATGAAGCAGGGTGACAGAAGCAGCTTGCCACGGGCTGGGTTTTCTGTATCCAAGGCTACCCTATTGGATCCCCCACTTCCAAAGACTGGCCTAGATTGCTGCAGAATGGGAGAGCCGTGAGGAATCAGGTGACCGGGGCAAAGCTGAGGTCCTCACTCCCTCCAGATGTGGACTTAGCACATTTTTGAGAGATGCTGCTGCTTCACTGGACATGCTGGATGGGACCCCATCAGTGCTGTGTTAAGAGGCTGGCCCCACCTGGAAGCCACGTGTGCGTATGTGTGCATGCAGGTGCACAGATGTGTGTCCTGTGCATGACAGGCAGGCTGGGAGATAAACGGGTCCACACAGAAGCAAAAGCACTCCAGGTCGCTGTCTCAGCAGCCCACGGGCAGAGCAGCATGAGACAGGCTCCCTCCACCAGCTCTGCGCACCAGCCCTTCTGAAATTCACAAGCCAAGCATGAAGCTAATAAATAAATATCTCCAGCTGGATAATGCTCCATGCCTATTCTTGGCCATGTTCCTTTCCTTCTTTCCTCTTTGTTTTTATGCAGTAGGTGATCTCGATGAAATAAAATAATAACAATAATCTGCTCCATTAGGACCTGACATTAAGGGAATTATTGAACAAGTAACAGAAGAGGCAGCTGGCATGTTATATGCTAATGACCATTAGACTTTAACCCTCTTTCTCTCTGCACATAATGGAGTTGTTAAACCCCTCTGCCTTCCGTCTCCCCAGAAGTCAGGCAGCCCAGCCTAAGGGGAGGAGAAGAGGTCTCAGAGACCTACCAGCTCTGAGGGCAACAGCTGAGGCTGGACAAATAAAAACCAACGGTAAAAACTAGTCACTGAGGGCAGACATTTTGCAAGGCAGCTGGGGGGCGGGGAGCGGTTCCCAATGACCCCAAATGAAAAAAGTAGGAATAAAAAGTGGAGAGAGTCAAGATATCAAGATTTCCCTGATTTGGGTACTTATTCATCAAGGTTACTCTCGGAACCAGTGGAGATTTAAAAGGTCTTTTTCCTCTGCAGCTACAAACTGAGATGGACCATTACAGGCTGCACTATTCAGGGGATGCCTGCTAGAGAGGAGACAGGTAGAAGGTCCTTAACATAGGGTTGGGTCTTAATCATATATTTGTCCCACACACAGAGGTCCAACTTTACCATGGCTGCTGGGAGGTCTGGTGTGGGCATGGCCTGGTTATGTTCAGGAGCCCTGCCAGGCTTCTCTTTCACAGTAGAGGTTCCACTGGCACAATCTCTGTACTGGGAGAGGTGACAATCCTACAGGGCTGCCGGTTAGCTTTGTAAAGATTTCAAAGGCTACAAACCACTACAAAAGCATTTCTCAGCTACCTCTAGCAATCCCATGACATATGCTTAATTCCTCCCCTGAATTCCTGCCTTGCTTTGTAATTCTAGGCTCATGCTGCCTTAGTCCTATAGGATTGGTACAATGGAGAAGAAACCTTGGTAACTACCATTTGCAAAGGATTTGCTGGGTGTCAAACACAGCGAGTGGTGAACTACATTCATTATTTTCTTCAATCCTACCAGTGACTATAAGTAGTAGAAATTGCCATTTCTATTTGTAGATGAGGAAACAGAAGCGCAGACGGGTTCAATTAACCTGCCCAAGTTTAGGGGCAATATGAGCCCAGACCAAGATGCAGCCACTGATCTTGATGATGTTGATTTATGACCTTGTCGAGTAGAAAGGGGGCCCAGAACTGTAGCCTGGACCCCAATTCCCCAACTTCTCATCTTCTCTAAATTAAGCCCTGGATGGTCTTGATCCTATAACTAACTCTTAGGGTTATACGAGTGAGGGTTCCCAGATGTCTGCACTCGGTACTGGCTTCACTGCCTGTCCCATGTGCTCCCCATCTTCTTCTATTGCCAATCCCTTAATCTGATCACCTAGTTGACCAAATACATAATTCCAGGTGATAATTTAATTGTGCCATGGGTGGCCATACTTATCAGGCTGTCCTTCTGACATGGGCAGGGAAACTCTCTGGAGATAACTGATCTTGGGAGAGACCCGATCTTGGGTGGATGTTTCCAAGTGAAATCAAATGCCTGCAAGGTTAAAGGGTACAGATGCTCACTTATTTCTTTGAGAAGAGCCTGCCACACTTGTTTTTTTTTTTTTTGTTTTTTTGTTTTTTTTTAAATTTTCTTATTAGGGCCGCACCCGTAGCATATGGAAGTTCCTCGGCTAGGGGTGGAATAGGAGCTGCAGTAGCTGGCCTAAGCCACAGCCACAACTCCCGATCCGAGCTATGACTGTGACCTGCGCTGCAGCTCACAGCAATGCTGGATCCTTAACCCACTGAGCGAGGCCAGGGATCAAACCCGAATCTTCATGGATACTAGTCGGATTCTTAACCTGCCAGGAAATCTGAGCCTGCCACACGTGCACACAAACTCAGATCTCTGTGCTATCAGTAAGCCCTTGTTCTGAGGTCAGAGCCCTGAGAGAAACAGCAGGTGTGTTCCATGAAAGCACAACACACACATAAGACAGACTAGGGAGAAAGTGTGCAACTTGAACATTTTCAAGGAAATTAAGACCCCCAAGTCCGCTGACCAACAGATTTGGAAAAGGTAAGAGAAATTCTGCAGGTCACGTTTTGCATTAGGACCTGACCAATGATAATGGTCACTCCCAACGCAAGTCATTCAATGCTCATCAAATAGAGAAATTAGCAAAACTCTTATGCATGGCTATCTGCTCATAAGGCTCTTCTAACTTGTAACTTATTTGACCCACAACACTGAGAAGAACGGGCATCCATGGTCACAATTCTTATAACACTCCAGTGGTTACTCAATCTTGGCATCAAGCAATTGCATAATAGAACTGAAGAACTGTGGCAAACGAACAGGCGAGGGAATTCAGGACGGGGGGAGATGCTGATGTATGAACATAATTAGTGCCGCACATGCTAAGAGTCCCTCCAAGCCCCTCACTCCTTGCCAGCAAGCCTTGTCTGACATCAAGGTGGGCAGGCACAGGGAAGGGTGACAGTCAAAAGAGTCTCCTCTCGGGCCATACTCTAAGTGCTCTTGTTTCTCCCTGTTAAAAAATTATTATAATTCAATTTTTCTCTGGAACTAATCGAGCACAAAATCTGGAGAAGAGGCCTGGTTTGTGAAGGCAATCTCTGAGCAAGACACTGACATTCTCATTAGGGCAGGCTTCATTAAACCACCAGCTCCAACATCAGCAGCATATTGTCTTCAGCTAATTACATTTTTGCTGGCAAAGCCATTGTACAAGTCTTCAAATCCTTCCCATCATTAATTTAAAACACACACACACACACACACACACACACACACACACAAACAACAACAACTGTCTTCCCCTGCCCGCCCCTACCCCCCATTTCTTTATGCTGTGAGATTTACTCTTCTGCATTTCCAGGCTTTCTTTCTTGCACTGGGCTTTGGAGGGGACGCTGATGAGGTGGACTGGAGAAGCTATCACCTGTAGGCATGGCTTCTTCATGAGCCGACCATGGTTCACTTTGCTCCTGGCCAGACCCTAGTGATACATATCAAGACCTTGGGCGCAGGCTCAGCACTCACCAGCAAAGAAGGGCCCGAGCAAAGGGAAGCCGGAAGCTGAATCCAGCCCGGCCCCATCCCATCCATGGAAAGTGACAAAAGAGCCCTAACTCTGTTATTGTTGTGATTTCTTCATCAGCAGTTCGATCATGCAGAGTGAATCCAGGGGTCAGCCTGATCCAGCCAGACACTTATAAGATACAAAGACAGTCACGGGTTTGTGCTTCCAAGGCAACTGAATGAGGCAGACAACATCCACCCAGCAAATGCGTAATTCTGTGCCTGGGGCAGGCGTGTCGTCCTGACCCCAGGGGGGCCACTCCCAGCTAACTTACAACATTGCAGCTCAATTCAGATCATGATTTCCACGAGGTTTCACTTTTCTACTTTTTAGTTGTAGTGACTTATTTTTCTCTTCTTCACATTCAGTTCCATTGTTGGGAGAGAAGGGCAGAGAGAGGTCAAAGGTCGGGACGGGGGTCAGGGTTGCCTGTGCCTCTCTGAGCCTCTGCCCTCTCCCTTTCCTGACATGTCCTTCCTCGCCCTCCATCTAACCTCAGGCCTTCACACCCTGTAAAGTCCCCGCCTAAGTTCTTCCTGAAACCTACTTTGATCACTCCCATCCTCAGACACGCTGTTCTCTTCCAACATTCTCTTCCATAAGAGCATTTCTTAATTTACCTTTCACCCCTAATTTCAGTATTGCTTCTATCATCGCTCTGACTACACTTGCGGGCAGAGACCATGACTTAAAAACTTTCCATCACCCCGGGCTTAGCAGAGGACCCAGCCCAGAACTGACCCTCCTAAACAGAGCTTGATTCATTACAGGGAGGGGCATTCAGCTGGCTTGGTGAAGTTGATAAAGCACAAAGAGCATGAAGATTACACTGTCAGCACTGAATGAAGGCTTCCAGATGGAAGCCCCTCTTTGCTCTCCTCCAGTTGGCTCCTCGGCCAACCCTGGGGTGCTCCCTGGGCTCCCAGGAAGGAGTCAGCACTGGAAGGGGGGGTCAGCTTGCTCAGTCCAAATGGGAAGTCCACGTACAGACCCATCATCCAGAGGATGTTAGCTGTGTTTTCGGAAAGTATGATGGCTTCTACTTACTCGAACTCATTCTAGCTCATTATCTTCTTGTACCATTAGCGAGCCATTGTGAGGTGGCGGAGGGCTCACTTAAGCTGACAGAGATGCTTTTCCAGTAAAACTAACTGCCCTGTACTTGCACACTCGCATCTGAATGTTCTTGCTGTCCTCCACAGCGCTCTGTGTGAATACAGTCCCATCACCAGAGAAGCTAAAGAAATTTGTCACCCAATTTTAAGCTATCTACTTAGGACCTAGTTATAGGAAGAGTTATACGATGTGCTTTACAAACAGCATAGTGTTAAAGAAGTCCCTTTTCTTAGAAAACGGAAGCTTTAGTTTTTGTTTCTATTCCTACATGCATTATTTGTATTTATGCATAAAAATACATGTACATTTGTATTTTTATTTCTGCAGCAGGATGGCAGGTAGGATGGAGAAGTTCTTGTTCACTCCACTCTGTAGTTGGAAAAATTAAATTTGCCTTAGCAAGAGAGCTAAACACTGTCAGGACCAACAATTTGCAACAGTTTTCTCTGCCACTACACCATGACAAATTGGGCTACAACCCAAAGAGACCCCATAGGCACACCGAGGATGTGATGTACTCCCAGCATCAGCTCTGACTCCATTTTTTTTCTCTCTCAGTCAAGAAGCTGTACCAGAACGCAAGCTGAGTGAGAATGACCTTATTACAGGTCATTTATAACACTGACTCCACTCTAATGGAAAAAAGGAAACCAGTCACAAATTTCAGCACTTTACTTATTATTAGTATCAGATTTACTTGCCACACTTTACAATTGATGGGGTCATGACACTGTAGCTACGAATTGCAGAGGTGTGAACCCAGCCACTGAGGGCAGGAGAAAAATAAGATCCTTTTTTTTTTGTCTTTTGTCTTTTGTTGTTGTTGTTGTTGTTGTTGCTATCTCTTGGGCCGCTTCCGCAGCATATGGAGGTTGCCAGGCTAGGGGTTGAATCGGAGCTGTAGCCACCGGCCTACGCCAGAGCCACAGCAACGCGGGATCCGAGCCGCGTCTGCAACCTACACCACAGCTCACGGCAACGCCGGATCGTTAACCCACTGAGCAAGGGCAGGGACCGAACCCGCGACCTCATGGTTCCTAGTCGGATTCGTTAACCACTGCGCCACGACGGGAATTCCAAAAAAATAAGATCCTTTTGATTTGGGGGAGCCTTGTTTGCCCAGAAGGCTGGGTCAGGGACTGCCCACTCTTCAGGTCCCAGGAGAGGCTTCTTCATTGTATGACACCAGGTGGTCCCACCTCGGTCCTTATCCATGCCATGTTGGACTCACTACTCAGGTTCTCACCCTGAAAAGCTTTCTTAGTGATTTTGCTCGTTGTTAATTAAAATAAAAATTTAACATAGAGATGGCCTTGTGACCTGGCCAGCTCTGGGGTGTGTGTCAGTCTTCCCTAAGTTCCTTTTCCATGACTGTGTGGAGGGAGGAAGAGAGGTGAGGGTTTCGGGGAGAAGAGGGGAGTCCTGAGCAGAACATCCCACCAAAGATCTTGCAACACAGAGGAAGGAACACTGACTGAGACCTGGGCCCCAGTCCCAATGGTATCTCTTACCAGTCATCAGCCCTTTGGCCTCTTTGAGCCTCGGCTTTCTATGGTGTCAGACTTGCTCAGCCTTCCTTGCGGGCCTTCCGTTCATGCCCAGAGTCCCTCTGGGCCAGGCCCCCCGCGGGCTCCTGGGATGCATGACCCCTCCTGGATAGGAGATCATATGCAGGGCAGACACTCTCCTGCAAGGAGGGGGACCGGGGCAGGCAAGGGCATAAGGGATGACACCGGCAGGCAGGCAGGGCCAGCACTGCCCAACCCACCCTAGAGGGAGGGGCTCAGGGAGCTCCTAGGGGCAGCCATGGGGCAGATTTTAAAGAGAGTCGTTGGAAGTGACCTCACTCAGTGGAAACGAAAGACATTTTATACCAAAAGAACAGCAGTAGTGAAATCATAGATGCATTAAACAGCAAGGGAGGTCCAGGAGAGAGGACTGAGCTGGTCAGTGTGGCTGGAACAGAGTGGACACCCAGGAGCGACAGGAGAGGAGGGCCAGGTCATGACAGGTTCAATACCTTGGAATTTATCCTTCAGAATGGAGGGAACCTCTCAAGGTTTTTCATGGGGAAGGTGACATTATCGAAGCTGGAATTCACTAGGAACACCCTGGCAGCAGTGAGAGGTGGGGGACTGAGTCAGAAGGCAGCATGGGCAGGTGGAAAGCCCTTGCCGCAGTCAGGTGCAAGAGCACGGGGGACCTGTCTCAGCAGTGGTGATGGGGAGGAAAGGAAGAAGGGCTCAAGAGACTTTTGGAAAATCAACTCGGCAGAGCTTGGTGCTGGACTGAATGAGGAGGGAGACGGGGGAGAGGGGACCTAGCCTGGGTGACCCTGCTGGTGGTCCTTGCACCGAGCGAGGTAGAGAACACAAGAGGCGGAGAGGATGGTGGGGGAGACAGACAGTGTGTTTCACTGGCTCCATGTTGTTCAGAATGCTCGTGGGACATCCAGACAGATCTGTAAGTCATAAGCTTGAAGAAGAGAAGCCAGGGCTGGAGATAAAGACAGATGCAAGGACCAAGGGGAAAAACATGACATAAACAAATAATATTCATTCCACAAACACCAACTGGGGATGTTTCTTGTGTGAAGCGTTGTGTTGGTAGCTGTAAGAAATATAAAGATGAATCAGACTCAGACCAGATCGTGCCATTTAGGAGCCTGGTAAAGAAGAAAAGACTCATCAACACACTAACGCTCTGGATAGAAATAGAGACCGGCCATGGGAGAGGCTCAGAGAAATCTTTCCTGTTGGCCCAGCAACAAGAAACCAAGAGGAGGACATGGTCTCTGGTTGAGAGATCAGGGAAGGTGGCCAGGTAGAGATGTGTGAGGTCGGACACAGGTAGGATCTGAACGCATGCACATGCAGGGAAGTGGAGGACACAAGGAGACAGAGCCATGGGCATGGCAGGCACAGGGACATTGAACAGGAGGGTGCAGAAAGAGGGATCCTGAGCAATAAGAATGAAGAGGTAGATGTGAGGTCTTTCTGTTTCCAAATAATGAGATGCACTACTTGTGTGGACAATTCTCAAGTGACATAACTGTCTTTCTCCTTTGGACTGTTCGTTCTCTGCAACCCTAGGGCCCTGCACGACAGCATTTGGCACAAATGCTGGTGAAAAATGTCTGGATGTAGAATCAGCCCTTTGAACGTGCTCACGGTATCACACAGAAAGAGTCCCATGGCTCATGTCCCACCCTAACTTTCTTCTTTCATTAAAACCAGGTGACAAGGAACATCAGATCCGAGTTTGATCAAAGAGGCAGAGGAACTCACAAAAAGTAGGTAGAAGAGGGAAGCAGGGAAGAGAAGACAGCTGAATGGCCAGTGCCTCGGAGAGGACCTGGCATCCCTGAGGCAATCAGGCGCTGCCTTGTCTTGCCCCAGTGCAGAGGCTGTGCTGAGACCTGGCAGGGCCCCCTGGAAGGGAAGTCCTGTAAGTTGCTGCACTGCTAGTCCACAAGGCACAGTCCACCATCCTGCCAGGAATTTTCCTTCTAAAGCAAACTTTCCCTCCTAAGACAGAACTGCCATCCTGAGAACAGAGCACATGGGGCAAGTGAGTCAGAAATATAACCCCTCCTGGCTCTTCTGTGCTTGCCAGGAATCAGTCTGCATCTGGCTTCACCGAAGTGATTTTAGGTAGAAGGATAAATATCCTCTTAAGCATCCGAAGGCATCCAGAGGTGGCTCCACAGTCTCTGTGGGATGTTGCCCCTTACCAGGTCCCCCAAGCTGGAGGCTACAGGCCCTTCCTAAGCTCTGATCCCTCATGTGGTCTGAGAGCCACACCATCCTGGAGCACTTCCTGCCAGCAGAGATGGGGGCACATCTGGGGAGACTCCCTGGGGACTGTGAGGAGCAGAGCTGGTTGGTCACAAGGGTTGCTGAGCAAAATACAGCAAAATCCTAGGGTGTCTGCAGAGAGGCCCCCGTGGGCCACAGGAAGGGGCTGACACACTCCTTTCGATGGAATAGCGCCATGAGAAGTGACGGCTCCCTCCCAGGGCAGAACTGCTTCCATCAACCCAACCTACGGGCACAGAAGGCCAGCATCCCCCCCACAACCATCACCTCATGCTCACAAATGGGAAAAAAAAAAAAAAAAAAAAAAGCTGAACTGCTGCAGAGGGTGGAATAAAGTTCCTTCATATATTACTCCGAGGTCTGTTTTAAGCAGGGATCGGTGGTGTTCCATGGGTCCTTCACCTTCACATCCTAGGCTGAGAGAGCTGGACGCAATATGAAGGTCCTCTAGGCTGGGACTCCCGAGCCAGGGCACCCAGAGCCCATCTAGAGCTCCTGGTGGATGGCATGCCGATGGCTGGTACAAGTGTGAGACGTTTTTATTTTATTTGTTTTATAAAATATTCTTCTCCTAACCTAGGCTGAAATAATTAACTATCACTTCAAAACCATAATTTTGTTGGCATCTTTGCCTAACATGAGGCTAAAATGAATTCAAACTGAAAAAGACAGTTTAAATAAAAATATTCAGAAAACACTAACACAGATTGCATAAAAATTTGGCAAAAAAACCCTGAATGCCTAAGTTTTGAAAACATTCGTTTATAGATAATAAAATTGAGGTTCAAGAAGGAGAAGGAGTTGCCTGAGATTTCACAGACTTTTGTGGGGAACTGGACTCTCATGGATGCCTCCCGACTTCTAATCTGGTGGTCTTACCCAACATGAGGCTGCTCACTTGCCTTCTCGGCTGAGCTTCAGTCACTGTTGGAGAAGAAGGAAATGCAGTCTGGATGAGCACAGCTGGGCCCTCGGCCTGCACCACTCTGCTACGGGAGCTCTGAGTAGCGCCCTGGCTGGGACACGCTGGTGATGATCCACCCCATCTGCGGTGGAGTCCAGGGGAGGCATTGGTACCCTGGGGACGCTAGAGGCTCTGGTCAGCAGAGCCCTGAAGCAGGTGCAGCTGGGGACTGACACAGCCAGTGGAAAGCCTGAGGATGGTGACCAGATGTATATGGTACATGAAATTTAGGGACTAAAGGCAGAATAAGAGAGAGATGCTTTAACACCGTTGCTGGGATGCACACCACTGCTTCTGAGTTGGGTTCTGTAGGGCAACTTACTCCTTAATAATGTTTCTAAGGTCCATAAATGCCAAATTTTGACATGTTGACTCATAAATCCAAAATGCTTATGTCTTTTTTAAAATTTTTTTTTTGTCTTTTTGCCTCTTCTAGAGCTGCTTCCGCAGGATATGGAGGTTCCCAGGCTAGGGGTCTAACTGGAGCTATAGCCACTGACCTACACCAGAGCCACAGCAACACAGGATCCAAGCTGCATCTGCAACCTACACCACAGCTCACAGCAACGCCAGATCCTTAACCCACTGAGCAAGGCCAGGGATCGAACCCACAACCTCATGGTTCCTAGTCGGATTGGTTAACCACTGAGCCACGGAGGGAACTCCTAAAATTTTTTTTGAATCTTTTTTTTTTTTTTTTTTTTTTTTTTTTTTTTTGTCTTTTTGCTATTTCTTGGGCCTCCTGCGCAGCATATGGAGGTTCCCAAGCTAGGGGTCGAATTGGAGCTGTAGCCACCAGCCTACGCTAGAGCCACAGCAACACAGGATCCGAGCCGCATCTGCGACCTACACCACAGCTCACCGCAATGCCAGATCGGTAACCCACTGAGCAAGGGCAGGGACCGAACCTGCAACCTCATGGTTCCTAGTCGGATTTGTTAACCACTGCGCCACGACCGGAACTCCTAAATTTTTTAAATTATAGTTGATTTACAATGATGTCAATTTCTGCTGCACAGCAAAGTAACCCAGTCATACATACGTACACAATCTTTTTTTCACACTATTCTCCATCATGTTCCATCACAAGTGATAAGATATAGTTCCTTGGACTAAACAGCAGAATCTCATTGCTTATCCACTCCAAATGCAATAGTTTGCATCTACTAACCCCAAACTCCCAGTCCCTCCCAGTCCCTCCCCCTCCCTCCCCCTCCCTCCCCCTCCCTCTTGGCAACCACAAGTCTGTTCTCCAAGTCCATGAGTTTGTTTCTTTTCTGTAGATAGGTTCATTGTGCTGTACATTAGATTCAGGATATAAGTGATATCATACAGTATTTTTCTTTCTCCTTCTGACTTATTTCACATAGTAGGAGAGTCTCTAGTTTCATCCATGTTGCTACAAACAGCATTATTTTGTTCTTTTTTATGACTGAGTAATATTCCATTGTGTATATGTACCACATCTTCTGAATCCATTCATCTGTCACTGGACATATAGGTTGTTTCCATGTCTTGGCTATTGTGAATAGTGGTGCAATGAACATAAGGGTGCATGTATCTTGTTCAATGAATTCTTTGTCTGGATATATGCCTAGTAGTGGGATTCCTGGATCATATGGTAGTTCTATATTTAGTCTTAGTCCCGAAGTCTTACATCTTTTTCCTCAGACAGGATATAAGAAGGGAGGAGATGAAGGCTGAATCTTTTTTTTTTTCCTTCTTGGCCATGCCACAGCATACGGAGTTCCCAGGCCAGGAATCTAATCCGAGCCATAGTTGCAACCTAAGCTACAGCTGCAACCTAAGCCACAGCTGCAGCAACGCTGGGTCCTTAACCCACTATGCCAGTGCAGGGATCAAACTTGTGTCCTAGTGCTCCCATGTACCATAGTAGGAACTCCAGGTTGAATCTTTTAATAAACATTTGGTGTCAGATCTCCCATAGGGATTCTCACAGCCCAGTCTTCTTCATGGCATTGAAGAAGCAGAACTCACCTTAAGTTTCACCTTAAGTAAACTTTGGGATTGGGAACCAGAGCCCAGAAGGACCCAGATACTGCTCCATGAAGCACCCACTGTTGTCAGCAACAGTCCAACGTATCAATAAACTGAGCATATGATTCATCCCAAGTTAGAAGGCTCCTTGACTCATCTCTATTGCTATTCATGGATATCAGCAGCAGCTCAGAGGTATCATGAAAACCATAAATAGCAGGGCAGTATCAAGAGGCTCCTGATCTCACCAGATAGACCGTAAGGACCCCTACACAATGCTGTGAAGGGTCACTAACATTAGCCTCTGACACAATTTTTTTTCAATTTTTTTATTATAGTTGATTTACAGTGTTCTGTCAATTTCTGCTATCCAGCAAAGTAACTCACTATATATATACACACACATACACATACACACACACACACACACACACACACCATGTTCTATCATGAGTGATTGGATATAGTTTCCTGTGCTATACAGCAGGATCTCATTACTTATCACTCCAAATGCAATAGTTTGCATCTACTAACCCTAAACTCTCAGACCATCTCAGACTTTAATGCACATAAGCAGATACTTGAGAGAGTCTCAACTGATTTTATGAGCCAAGGTGTTAAAATGCTTTGTCTGTCCTCAGCCTCCTCAGCAAGGCAGAGAGCCACCACCTACTCGAAGAGTCCTTCCCTAACAGCCACACACAAACCAACTTTACTGTGATGCGTCTGGAAGCACAACTCTACCTCCCTGCCTGCATGTACATTTACAGTAGGTGTTTTGCTTTAAGGGAATATTCTAACATGCCCAGGCATTTCACAAAGGTCTACTGTGCACCGCAAAGTTGAAACCAAGCAGGAGCCACAGGAAGAAGAGATAGCATGTTTGCTATACGGTATCCTGTGTGTATTTTTTTCAGTCAAGTCTAAGCATGTCTTTGTTTTCATCAACATTGGTCTTCACTAAACCCATCACTACTCAGGAGAAGCTGATGTGTAGGCATTTCATGTGAATTTGTAAACAGCATATGCCTTGAGTTGTAGCAAGAACAATCTTCATCAATGACTACCTTAAGTAACAATTATAATCAATCTGTGGGAATCTGACAAACATAAGCAAACTATTATCTTTACCCTACAAATAGAAACCTATCACTTCTATCAAGTTGTTAGCATCTAGTCTCTGTCCGGGCTCTCTAGACAAAATGAGGAGAATGTACTAGATCAGGGTCAGTTAACCATGACCTCTGGGCCAAATGAGGCCCACTGCCGGTTTTTACAAATAAAGTTTTATTGGAATAGAGCCACAGCCATTCACTTATACACTGTGTATGGCTGCTTTGGCACTGTAATAGCAAGGACTGGGTAGTTGCAGCAGAGCTTAACTGGCCTGCAGAGCTGAAAACATTTTTGCTGTGTGGCCCTTTACAGAGCCTTGGCCTAACTTCCTGCCATTATCCATGCATTGAGCGTTCTCTTGTTGGTACAGCTGGCTGTATCTACCTACTGTACCTAAATCTAGTCTCTCCCCAACCAAGGCCCATGGCTATGGGTTTTGAGGTCATATTTAAGGGCAAACCTCAGGTCTGTGAGAGAATCCCACAGCTTTAGGGATGGGCAGAAGGCAAGGCAAGACAGCACAATCTAGAAGAAAGATAACAGCTTTAGGAATAAGAATCTCTGAGTTTTTCCACCAATACTGATCCCAAACATCACCCATCATTACATGCCTTCTGTTCCCTGTTGTGAATATAATAACAATCTTCGCATATGTGAATGTCTGGGCAGAAAAGGAATTCCCAAAATGACATCATTTGGTTTGATGAAAAATAAATAAATAAATAAATTAGTGAAGTTCTTCCAGGGAAGTTTGGAGCTGAGATTGTCACCCTAAACCACAGAATAGCTGCTAGGAAACCCTGTAAACAATGAAACAGAAGGGACTTAACAATGCCCTGGATATACATGACCACATCCCAACTTTGTAATGGGCCCATTCTGTTGTCCTGATGTCCCTAATTGCCTCAGTCTTTTCCCTGAGCAAAACTCCTCTAGGACTCTTGTAAGAGGTTGCTATGATCCCACCTGTTTTCTTGGCTCCCTAAGGTAGTGAGCCCCTGGGTAATACCTTGCGCACAGAAACTGTTACAGCCAGCTTGCATGGCACCTCAAGAGTTTACCTAGGTAATATTTACTAGGCACTTCCCATGGGCCAGGCACTGTAGGAAGTGCTTAATAAGAATCATTTCATTGAATCACCAAAGCAGCCCTACGAGGTAGAATCTATTATTATTCCCATTTTGCAGATAAGAAAATTGAGTTTAAAGAGATAAATGAATTTTTCCAAGGTAACAAGAAAACCAAGGAATAGAATGAGCCTTTCATTTAGTCGTTCTGATGGCAAAGCCATTGCTATCCATAGGCTGGAGTTCCCGTCATGGCACAGTTGTTAACAAATCCAACTAGGAACCATGAGATTGAGGGTTTGATCCCTGGCCTTGCTCAGTGGGTTAAGGATCTGGCATTGCCGTGAGCTGTAGTGTGGGTCGCAGACACAGCTTGGATCCCGAGTTGCTGTGGCCCTGGTGTAGGCCGGCAGCTACAGCTCTGATTCGACCCCTAGCCTGGGAACCTCCATATGCCACGGGAGCGGCCCTAGAAAAGTCAAAACTAAAATAAAATAAAATTAAATAAATAAACTACCATAGCCTGATCATAGAACTAAAGTACCAGATCTATGGTTCTATGGTTCTATGGTTCAAGGAGGTTCTAGAGTCTCCTTGGCTTCTTGGCTTCTCAAAGACCTTTGCTCAGATCCAACCCCAGGCTTCTGTGCAATGCGTGAAGTGGTTGCCCAATCTAGCTCTTCACATTCTGAAGTGGCTCCAAGACTCTACCATTACAAGAGATTGCCCAGTTGTCTATGTGCCCTCCTAACTTGCATCAAGAGAAGAGTTTCTGCTGTGCTAAATAAAAGCAGCACATTTGTTCTACAGCCTGCAGAACTGGAGAAGCCAGCTGACCCTCAAGCTGCCAAGCTGCAGTTCATACCAGAGTGAAGTCTGACATCAGATATACTTGTCTTGAATCCTGGCTCCAGCTGTGTGACCTTGGGTCTGTGATTTACTTTCTCTCAGTGTTCACATCTGGAAAATGGGGGAATTAAAATCTAGTTCACCAACATGCTATAGAAATTGATATTATTCACAAAAGTAAGCCCAGGCATTGCTTGGGACCCAGTGAGTGAAGGGATAGCTTTATTGCTATGAATTACCAGCTCTTAATATTGATTTAAGCCCCACAGGGATTATGACTCCTGCTTTCAAAAAGATCTTTGGGGATGTTTGGAAATAAGTACTTAAAAGTAAATTGTTGGCATCGACTACCAAGTGAGCTAAATTGCTCACTTGATATAGCATATTACATCAAGTTGCTAAAAGATACCAGTATCCTTGAGAAAATCTGGCCTCTTAGCTATTTTCCTTGCAGTCTGGAGAAATGGGGGAGGGGGGTAACTGAAGGCCTCTGTGAGCTTCAAGAAAGAGAAGAACAGAATTGGAAAGAGGATGGGAAGAATGGAACAGAAATGGGGAATCACTTGGCACTCAGTTCTGCCAAAGGCCATCCTCAAATGTTAAGTAATAATAAAATGATGGAGCATTCCTCGAAAGCATAATCTTGTCTTACTAATTTTCTATCTCCTTAGTAGTTGAAAAAAAAAAGTACTTGAAGTCTGACAGATATTGCTGAATGAAATAATACCTAAATGAATGAATGAGTCAATGATTCTTTTAAATCAATAATAGGTCAATAATGCTTTTAAAATGCTTTTTTTAGTTTCTTGAAATTTACTGCCTAAGTGTGAAAGTATCTATATGAAAAAGTCTAAGTTTACTGTTACATCACTTTCACAATTTTAGAGCTGAAAGTCCCCAATTTTCCTCCTCCCTGCTTTGCCAATAAGCCCGCTGCCAGCTGTAAGGCAGAGTGGCTGAAGCCAACCTTAGCAGGTAGGGTGAGCCAAGCTGAACAGACTCTGAGCTTCTGGGGTTAGCAGCCTGGTGCAGCCACAGAAAGATAAATCTTCATCGCACCTTAGTGGTGGGTCCTCGTGCTCACAGAGAGTTATTGGCTTTGAAGTAACAATGGGGAATACATGTCGGATGAATCTCAGCAGACAAAAGTTGACAAAAAACAAAGGTGTAATGCACACATCTTTGACACTGACTACGGGCCAGGGCAGTGCTCCTTAGAGTATATCTACTCTGACAACTACCTCAATTCAGATCTTGGCTTTGCAACCTTAGGGTTGTTTGACCTCGGGTAAGATACTTAGCTTGTCTGGCCTTCGGTCCCCTTATCTCTAAAATGAGATAATAACAAACTCTACTTCATAACATTGTGATAAGAATAAAAAATAGGTGGCGTTCTCATCACGGCTCAGCAGAAACGGATCTAACTGGTATCCATGAGGACTCAAGTTCAATCCCTGGTCTCACTCAGGGGGTTAAGGATCCGGCGTTGCCGTGAGCTATGGTGTAGGTTGCAGATATGGCTTGGATCCTGCATTGCTGTGGCTGTAGTGTAGGCCAGTGGCTACAGCTCCAATTTGATCCCTAGCCTGGGAACCTCCATATGCCGCAGATGCGGCCCTGAAAAAGACACACACACACAAGAATAAAAAATGGCTAATGTATATTGAAAGCACTTAAACAGCAAATATAAAATAAGACTGTGGAGTTCCCAGCGTGGCGCAGTGGTTAACGAATCCGACTAGGAACCATGAGGTTGCGGGTTCGGTCCCTGCCCTTGCTCAGTGGGTTAACCATCCGGCGTTGCCGTGAGCTGTGGTGTAGGTTGCAGACGCGGCTCGGATCCCGCGTTGTTGTGGCTCTGGCGTAGGCTAGTGGCTACAGCTCCGATTCGACCCCTAGCCTGGGAACCTCCATATGCCGCGGGAGCGGCCCAAAGAAATAGCAAAAAGACAAAAAAAAAAAAAAAAAAAAAAGAAACTAAAATAAGATTGTGACGATGGTGATGGTGATGACGAAATCTTTCAATCTTCCTAACATCTCTACAGGTGAGATTGCAGTTGCCCATTGTACTGAACAAGTAAAATCATGGGTGCACGGCTTCTCAACCTCTGCCAAAGGAAGTGGTTTCAAGCTGTGCTTGGAGCAGGAGTGGCCATTTTCTGTGTCAACCTTTGTCAACCTCCCCATAATCCTACAGCCAAGAGAAGAAGGTTGGTTAAGGTTACATCCACCTATGGGATAATTTAATAGGAAAACCTCTGAACATACAGGAACTATGTATGGTAACTAGTGAGATCCATCTGCTTGTCTCCATGAGTTTGAATAAGGGGCGGGGGGGGGGGGCATAGCAGGGAATCTGGCAGCTGCAGGAACAAAACTGGAAACCTTGTAAAGCTGAGAGAAGTCATGTGAGTTCATTAAGTGAGATGACTTGCTAAGTAAACGGAGAGTATAAACGTTTTATGAAAGCATCCAAATGGGGAAAACATTTAGAAAGTAGACTGGACAAAAGTTGCGTGTTTGTGGCAACAGGAGCAACAGAATGAGGTGCAAACCACAAAGTTTTAAAGCTGAGAGCCGACAACATGGCTTAGATCCCACACAACCTACCAGTTAGTTCCAGGCTTCATGAAATGCTGCTTTCTAGATGTTTCAAAATTAGAAGATTGCTTTCTCCCTTATCTCCATATGAATGTCTAGAGTAAAGCTCCATGACAGAGAAGGTCTCTACTTCTTAAAACGAAAAAGGCTAACCAATGCATTCATTTCCCAGATGAGATAATGAAGCTTCCCAAAAGGAGAGCAGATTACCAGAAGCAGTAAAGCCAGGATCTGAAGACCACCTTTCAACTAAACGCAGTGTTTGTTTCCGCCACACCCCAGCTCCCAGTCTACAGGAAGAGGGGAGGGCAGCAAGCAAGATGGGATAGCTGATCAATGGAAATGGCTAATGGATTCACATGTATCTGCACCTAATGCATCTTGACAGGGATGCAGAGTCAAACCCCCATGCCAGGTGAGGGAGGTTTGCAAGCCAACTCCAAATGGACCCAGGCATCTCCAGTCTTTTGCATATCAAGTCTGTCAGAGACAACTCAAGAGAAAGGGGTTTTGTTTTTAGGAGTCATGCTGTTTTAGGAACTTCGCACCACTTTCCAAGAACACAAAGACGGCTTTGGCAAGTCTGGCCAATAAGTCAATCTAACGCCATGATGGATGGCTTCAATTCCTAGAAAAGCTCCTTGGACTGAATCAGGACCTGTCATTTTATAACTTCCAATTTATTACTCTAATTACTCTAGTTCTGTCCTTTGTGGTAGCAAGATGTGTCTTAACTTCTCCATTTGCTTCTTAAAGATCAGAAGGACCAGCCCTGATAAGCAACGGTATCCTCTCTTTAACTAAACAAATATGGTTGCTGCTGGGGCACTGGGTTCGACCCCTGGTCCAGGAATTTTCACATGCCTCCAGCAAGTTTAAAAAAAAAAACAAAAAAAAACTAGTAAATAAATATGGTATTCCATATTTTTTTTAAAAGTGACTCTGACAAATGAATTTTTCCTAACGGGTTTGTTGAAGGTAAAAAGTGCTCACAGAAAAAGCATTGAGCTCTCTCTCCTATGGCCCTGACATTTAATCAGTACCTGACAATCTCGGTGGCACAGCAATGACCATGCTAGGAACCGCTCTTCTCTGCCCTAGAAGTGGCTGAGCTTGAGGAGTGAAATGAAGACAGCTTCAAGCAAAAGTGACTCTTAGGCAGATGAACTGAACTTAAGCAACAACGTTCAGGTAAGAACAAGGATGTGTCCTCTGGCACGAAGTTGTCTGCAGACCCACAAACACAATCCCAGTGACTTTCCTGGGTGTGTTCTATGGGCTCTATAGTAACTCAGCCCCAAGTGTTACTTCCCCAGAATGGAACTTCCTGAACCTTTTTTTCTATATCATTTCTCCCAAAAGAAAACTATATGTTTTGGGCTCACCTGGGCCTCCCCGACACAAGAAGCCTGGAGACACCTGAGGAACCAGCCTTTGAAGATCACAGGACCCTGCAGACCCTGGCCAATGGGCTCCACACAGCCGAGGCTCATGGTCCTGAGTAGCACCAAGGCTTGACTGATGCGTTCTCTTCACAAAATTATCCAGTGGAATAGACAAGCTCAAAGGTTTTTTTTTTTTTTTCCTCAATTGTGAGTTATCCCTAAGAAGGCTGACTACAAAAGATATTATCTACCAGTGGAAGTTATCACTAATATATGTATACATATATATATATATATATATGCATCTATGTAAAAATATATATATATATATAAAACTGAAACTTTTTTTTTTATTTTTAGGGCTGCACCTGCAGCATATGGAAGTTCCTAGGCTAGGGGTCAAACTGGAGCTACAGCTGGCGGCCTACACCACAGCCACATCAATGCCAGAGCCGAGCTGCGTCTGCCACCTACACCACACTTCTCGGCAATGCCAGATCATTAACCCACTGAACAAAGCCAGGGATCAAACCCACATCCTCATGGATACTAGTTGGATTTGTTTCTGCTGCACCTCAACAGGAATTCTCCAAATTGAAATATTTTTGAAAGGCTACCTGCTGTGAAAAATATACTTAAACAAACCATATGCATATAGGAAGTCTATTAATACTGCCATCTTTAATTACAAAGATAAAACAGATAGGTAACACATTAAAATTATATTACGCCCCATTAACTTCTTTTGCAAACTTTAAGAAGAAAAATGTAGATCACATGGCAAATTAGCAAAAGTATAATAACAGAAATTTAAATCCATACAGAGACCAACTACGTAATGCAAAGTCATATTAAAACCTGATCTTTGATGGAGTAAAGGATTTGCTTATAACTGAAGAATTCTTTGACTTCTGGTTTAAGCTCACATATCAATTTTCGTTTGATTTTACTTTCATTTGTTCAAGAGTTTGCAAAAGAGTATCCTAGTGTACTTTTGTAGTTTTAAATGTCAATTATCTTATAAAATTCAAAATCAATCTCTTCAGCCAAGTCTGAATCATGCAGGAGGTTAAAATATATCATTCGACCCTCAAAGCAATAATATAAGATTTCAGGAGGGAAACCCAATTATTCTATGTAAGGAGGAAACAGTACCTCTTTGGAAAAAAAATAATTCAAAAAATTTAGGATGTGATTGAAAAAGAAGAAAAGCAAAAGGTTTTCAAAGTTTTAAATTGCCAAGTTCCCAGGTGAGGTATTGGTTTTCTGTAAGCTCATGATTTTGCTGATGGGATATTTATACTGGGCAGAATGTAAGAGACAACTTAACCAATTCTCATCCATACAATGTCAAAAGGATACAAAGAGGGGTTTTCCTTTGCTTCTCATTCTCTCATTACTTACATTTTATTTCTCATTACTTGAGTTTTGTAAAATAAAACACCATAAATGCAAAATATAAAAATAAACAGCAGTCCCTGCATTGAGGCAATATGGATGAGAAAATTGTAAATATGAAATGAAAGAAATGTAAACTCTAAGGTTTTCACAGAACCATTAATTCCCTCTGCACATATTGAAAAGATTGAGGATTATCAGTTAAGCTTTTAAATCTACATTTTCTTAACAAGAGAGAAAAGGTTGGGTATATTCATGTTTTCATAATAACCTTAACTTTTCTCTCTTCTGAATTATGCTATTTGGATCTAACTAAAAACTGCATCAGTATTGATCATTATATTTAGTGAAAAACAGCGCTGCAATTGTTATATCATAACTAACAGGGTTTGGGTAAAACGATTTCACTGAAGTGCATTTCGCTGCCCAAAACTGTTACTAGTCACAGGCTTTTACTATCTTCTAACATTTATCATGCTGTCATTCCAGATGCCTCAAATGGTTCCCTACTTTTCTTCCAAAGGATATGGCATAAAGCATATCAGATAAAGTCTACCAATCCCTGAGTCTCCTAAGAAGAAACCATCAGACTCCAGGAGCGACATCTTCAAACAGGATACCCTCAGGCTTGATTTCGAAGTTGAAGGCAGATACACCACTTCAGACTTTGAAACTGTTTCTAGAACAGAATGTTAAGGACAGGAGAGGCAGGGTCTGAGGGTGTGTGGGACAGGAATGGAGGAAGGTGAGATGGCGAGATGGGCTGCGTGGACCACACCCGTCTTTGCAAGGATAGGAAGGAATACTTAATGTCTCCAGTTCACCTTGGGGACCTGGTTCTTCTGCAGAAGCCATGGGCATTCCTGAATTTTTCATGGAGATATGTGCTGATCCACATCTGAGAGGCCAAGCTGGAGACAAATATGAGACTTGCCCACCCTCGCCCTTTGCCTAAGCCCTTTTAACTTTAGCCTTCTCCAGCTTAGTTGAAGATAACATAGACTAACTTAAAGCCAAAGGAATAATCTCTTCCATTTTATTTGGAAAAATGAGTGTCACTGTTGGTCTGCCATGGAAACTGATAATATACGAAAGAGCGAGCTCAGAGAGTCTCAGGTTTAAGGATGACTTTTGTTCTCTTTCCAGTACAGTGTCCATTGTCCAGTAATTCCTGTCCAGGGTGGCTCAAAAAAAAAAAAAAAAAAGCATTGGCCAATGTCAGGCTTCTCATGGGGGTTATTACATTTTAAGGACACCATCTATTTCTTCAAATTCTTTGGCATCCTTGATCAGCCACTCATCCCCACAAATATGTGCACATGTACACGTGTGCATGTATACACATGCGCGCACACACACACACACACCCCTCTAGGAAATCTATGGGAGCACCTCATTCTGAGGATACAAAGTATGGTCTTGCTTCCCTGAAGATAGGATGTAGCAACTAGGACAAGCTTTGGACTTTCTTTCCACAGGTCCTCACACCACTCCCCATCTGCCACTAAATGCACCTTCTGACACCTTGCCCACTTAAACTTCTACTCAGGGTCTTTCTTTCAGACTCGATCACACCCAACAGTAGTTCCTGGGAATCTCTACAGTTCTCTTCACCCTAAACATTTCTCCAGTGTTACAAAGACTGGATCTTTGAAACGGCCTGGAACCAAAAGAAACAAAAACTATGGATGACAATGACGGCTTCCCCCACTGATGAGAGGATGTGGGTGGCGGAGGGGGGGCAGTCCACCATTGTGCCTTTCTTTTCAGTTAGATCATAATATAAACATGATGATAATGTGGCCTCTACATCTGTCACCCAGTCAATGCCAGAGCTGTTTCTGCCGATCTGCCCAGTCTCACCACAGTCTGGAAACTACAAGCTACACTGAAGAAGACAAGCTTTCCTGAGAGAAGAAACACTGGCCTTTGACTAAGGATGCACATGTATGCTAACCCCCATGCTATAAACCTCAATTAATTTGCAAATGTGAAGCAGAGTAATCTCATGTACCTGCCTGCTTTCTGGCCTATCCAGACACTGAGGTTTCCCATTTGCTAACCAAGGATTCTTCTCTCAACCACAATAGTTGAAAAAGTAGAACAGCTTGTGCAGACGCAGGTAACCTATTGAGTCAGTTATTCATGAGGGCACTGGCTGAGGAAGAAATGGAAGGCTTACATTCTGAGATTTTATCAGAGATTTTATAGCCATGTTTTCCATGCCAAATATTTAGATAGTGGATAAATTAATATATCGAAAATGTACTCAGTTTTCCATAATCTAACACAAAAAACTAAACAGCAAGACTTCCTTTAGTTCTCTATTGAATTTCCTACATCCCCTCTCATACATATGGCCCAGGGATAAGCAGCCAAGTCTCAACCTGCTTTCAGGCTACCCTAGGAGCAGGTGATGTACTGATTTTACCAATAAAAATACCAAGTTAGAGTATCTTCCATTTTACTGAGAAGTGTGTTCATTTATTCCAAAAATAACTATTATGCATTACCAATGTGGATGCATTATTCAAGGTGTTGAAGATATGCCAATGAACAATACAAAACCCCTACCTGTCACTGCAGCACGTCCTCTCTAGTGAGATTCTAAAACACGAGTTCCCAGAACTTTAGGAGACATTCTCTAATTTTCTTGAGACCACAAATTTCTGAATAAGAGAAGGGATGCTGATGGTGAAGTTTCGGAGCTGGGCTAGAAGGAAAGGCACATATCTATTGGCATGTCCTTTACCGGAAGAGGAGAGGAAGCCAGGACTGGGAGAAAGAGAAGAGGGCTTGGCGGCAGCAAGCACCTTGGCAATTCAGTCATTCGGCAAACATTTATGGAGAAACTCTTATATGATATTCTATCTAGTTGAATAATTCCTTTCTAGGACAATCCATGACCCCCATCTGATCCTGCCTCTGGTTCTTAAAAGTTACTCCATGTCTAGGCATGCTCCTGGAGAGAACAGTCAGGTAACAACGGTGCTGTAGAAATAACTGCGACGTCTACTTACACAACAGGTGGATTCACAAGATCCATGATGCGCTTATGGCCCTGGCTCCCACAGAGCCATGTCTATGGCACCCAGACTCTTCATGTCAAGGTGATATACGCCACAGCCTGAGAGGCTAAGGTTGTGCTGCTCTTACCATGACCGAGATGTGGAGGATTCTCAGCTCCTCCTCTGCTGACTCATGCTGGGGTTCTTCGGTCGGGTCTTGTCCAGGGAGGCTGGGGGCGCCATCCTGGTGGTGGATGTGGAAAAGCAAAGTGCCATTCTCCAGCCACTGCTGCCGCCAGCGCACCAGAGGGATGTCCTCCGTGTTCCCTGAGATCTCTAGAGCACAAACACCAAAGGCACAGGTCAGAACAACAACGCAACCTGTCCGAATCCTCTTTTTCATCTTCTTTTTTGACCCTGGTACTGATTAGCCAGTGTCGGCTGAAGACAACAAAGGGTTTCTAACTACAGTTAAGCCAGGCTTACTGCTCCAAATCTTGAGGAAGGGCCCTGAAAAGAAGAGAATTATTCTCCCATAGGTCTTTGCACTGTAAACCAGTGGCCCAGGCTCTCACCCATTGAGAAAAATATACAGGTGAAAATTCAAGTTCTTCCCCATGTTTCTGTGATCAATAGCATCCTTTACGCAGCACAGTTTGAATACCTTGATGACCCCCTAAGGTAAATAGAAGGTTGTTTGCCTCTTGTAAATTTGAAAGTGTGAGTTCCCTAGCAATTACTCCTAGACACCAGTGAACCTACCAAGGAGAGAGTTGGTAATTACTGTGCAGAGAACTAGCAGTTATAGACGAGTCCTGGGAGGTTGCTGCAGAGCAACTGGAGCTGGCAGGTTATTTCTAAAACCACAGTTGTTTGCTGCAAGGTCCACTGGTGGATGTCTAATACTTGCTTTGGCAGGTAAAGTAATGTTTCGATTCCCTTTAATTTTTCTCTTCATTTTTGCAGAGCAGAGGTGGTATACATGGAGAGGGCAGTGAAGAAGCTGGCCTCATCACAGACACAAACACTTACCTGCTCTCAGAACGTGAGACTCAGGCTCTGAACTATCATCGACAAATGAATAAAAATATATGACATCCAAAACCCACCACACGCTCCACACTGCAGGTGTTAAGTTGTGTTGCAAGCTATACCACTATCCACCCCTTTCTCTAACTTTCCCAAGCAATATCATATCAAAGCTCTACGACATTCCACAATAGAAAGAACCTGATCAACCCAGCTTTCTTGAGCTTCATTTGGCCCTAAAACCATTTTTTCCTTAACAACTGTTATCATCCTCAGAAACTCATATTCTGCTGAAAATACTCTGGCAAAGCCTTGCTTTATAAAACTTCATTTCTTTCAAAGGCATGGCTTCTTCTCCCAAAATTTATCAGCTTTGACCAAAAAATTTCAATATACATAAAAAAGATTTAATAAGATGCACTTGGAATAGTATTCTCATCAAGCGCTACAATCATAAAGAGGAAAGCAATTTTAAATATTTATGGAGTTTATAAATATCTTTCACTATTTGTGGGAGGGGACAAGTGATGTTCTGCTGCGTTTATTTACTCATATATTTATTCACTAATTCATTTAACAGACACACATTGTGCATGTATTAGGCATGTGCCAGGCACCGTTCTAGACACTAAGACACTAATCCAAAGGAGGCCTTCCACAGGTTCCCCAAAGCCACTCACTGCGAACGAACATGGCAAGCGTTACACCATGTGCACAGTAAGTTTTGTGGAAATGGAAGCAAAGAGTACTCATGCCTGAGGAGAGTGTGGAAGACGGAAGGAAAGTAGCTTCCCCAGAAGATACTGTGGCGTTGGGCCTTGAAGTGTGAGGGGACGTCCTGGAACAGGCAGAGAAGTGGGGAAAGGACATTCGGACCCCGACAGGAGAGGAAGGAGGAAGAGGAGGGTCACTAGCTGATCCTCTCAGAGACGCTCCATGAGAGGGAGGTACACGAGCCACCGGTCATCAGCCTGCCCCTAAAAGACACTGCGATGATTCCCTAGCCCATCCTGCAGACCACAGAGGAGAATGAACTGTGACATGTGAGGAAGGACAAGGGTGTGGCACAAACACAGTGCTCAGAGTCCGCTTCATTCTTAGCTCCCTGCCCAGACTGCCTGAAGGACTCGGTCACCCTGTTGGCCTGGTACGCTGTCCATCCTCTGGCAGTGACTGGCACAAGCAGCCAGGAAGCAGCAGCGGGCAGAGGGCATGAGAATGGAAGACCCCCTGCAGCAAGTCCTGCTCTCCCCCAGGCATAGCTCCATTTGGTAAGTGAGGCATTGGCATGGGCTTCCCAAGTCCTCCTTTCCTCTAAGGGGTCTTCCCAGATGTCCAGGTGAATGGGAACCTCTGGGCACATGTCTGAGGGTGCCTGCTTAGACCAGCGGCAGTCACATGCTCCATCAAACCCCACTTGACAGCACCTACTCTTTCTAACCACCCATCAGGCCTTTACATTAGAGCACCAGGAAGAGTCTTCGAGGAAAACACAGCCTTCTCTCCCAAGTCTGTTTCCTGCCGTTGTAGCAGAAACCAAATTCCATCTCCTCAGCAAAGACATAAAAATCACAAGCAGCAACAGCTCCCAATAGAGCGATGAATGGCATAATTAAGTCACCCAGAGCAACACACGTCCAGCCTCTTGCCTGCACCTGCTCTAACCCACCCTAGGGTTTATTCCACATATATCAGGTGCCACGTTAGCCCTTCCTGTAACTACTCAAGAGAAATCTAGCACCTCACACCTCTAAAGCACTTAACAAACTAGCTTTTTACTTTCCTGGAGATCCTCATTAAGGAGGTCAGGCTCCCTACTTCTGTCTGACCTGTGGAGGCAAACACAAGTAAATACCCAGACCAAAGTCCCCCCAGCCGGGCACAGAACAAGGACTAAGACAGACAGATGAACGTCTATCACATGCCCTCCACCTCCAACACAAGTATCCGACGACATGACCTTCCCACATGCCTAAAAAGAGGAAGCACTTGAGCTGAAAGTCCACGGGGTCTTTGAGGAGTTTTTGTGCTGCAGTATTTTAATGTTTTGCACAAAGTCTTAATAGTCCATGAGTTCTTTTACAATTGACATATAATTCACATACCATAAAATTCACCCTTTCAACCTATACGATTCAGTGGTTTTAGCAGATTCACAAAGTTGGGTGACAATCATCATTCTAATTTCAGAAACTTTTCATCAGCCCCCAAAGAAACCCTGTACCCACTGGCAACCAAGACTTTGTTTTGAGAAGGAAGGAGTTCTGCTCCAGGGTTCTAGGAAAGACGATATCACCAAAAGAACATGTGACGTGAGGGTATGCGAGAGTGATCCCATGGGAGGTGGGCTGAGGGCACAGAATCTCTGACCTTGACTTCCAGGCCAGGCCAGCCCTCTGAATCGCTCTGTGGGTTATTCATGACAAATTCCCTTGGAAAATGATGTCCTGATTCTTCCCAGACCAAAATCATCAGAGAGGGCAAAGGATGGAGGAAGAAGTATATAGTGCCTGCCAGCACAGGTGCCTGTCACTTTTCAGATCAAAGATAATTACAGAGTAACAGTTTCTTCCTTGGCTTTTTTCCCTTCCCTGGAAGCATCTGACATGGGAGAGCTAAAATGTTAAACCAGGAACTTAACTGCTTCCCGCCTGGGTCAACCAATGAAAAACCACACTAGGCACTGTATATGTCTTGTAAATTTCATCACAGTGGGGCTGAGATCCGAGCTTGGAACATCAGTGTAATCTTGGTCTGGATGTCAGCAGAATAACTCAGGAAGGATAAATGCTCAGAAACTGCTTTACCAATGCAAGCCAGACCTGGGACTCCCAGGGAGCAAATATGGGAGGTGATCAAGTACTTACTTTAGCCCAAGGCCTCCTGAGGAATGTGGATGAAGCTCAAACTGAGCCTTTGCCAGTGTACGGAATAAAACAGGTGCCAATAGAAGCCTACATCTCAAGACACCCCAGGCGGCATGCGCACCACAGCCATCATCACACTGTGGGGCTGAGACCTCCTGAAAGGTAAGGCTGCCCGTCCTTTTAGTGCTCCATTCTCCCCTTACGCAAAACTCACAGATCTCAGCAGCTCCAAAATTCTGGAATGCCCGAAACACACAGAGACTGGGATGCCATGTAGTCTTGGGTACCACAAAGATCGTTGGCTCATGCTCTATTTGCCGCATTCAGCAAATTGTGCTACACGGTCCCTAATCTCAAGGAGCTTCAGATCTAGTAAGATACTAAAGACAGAGCCATGAAGAAGTACTCTAAACAGGAACAGCAGTGCTGAGTGAGAGGGTGGGACTTGGCTGGGCATAAACCCTCAGGGAGGATAAAATGGGAAGAGATGACGGGAGACAATATGAGATGAAGAGGACCCAGTGTATAAGGAAAAGCACGGTGATACACGTTTGCAGAATGGGGGGAGGTCTGGGTGAACTGCAGAGTGAGAATATGGAGAGAAGTAGTGGAGGACTGGGGCTAAAAAATCCAGATTGGTGTCAGCTGTCAAGGTCGTGAGTGCCGGTTTCAAGAGTTCAAAGCTAATGGAAACTTACCCATGGTTTTATGAAGCAGAGCAACAAATGAAGCCAAGATTAGAAAGATGAAGAAGATCCAGAAAGAGGGTAGCAGACAGACTGACACTACCACAGTCCCACTATAACTCTGGTCCTATATTCTGCAGGGACCACACTACTACACTGGAACTCAGGAGACCCAGGTCTGAGGTAACCTTGAATGGTATGTCTGGCTTTGAGTTTTCTCATTGATATAAGGAGAAGCTGTATTGATGAATGTCAAGATCATTTGGGAACGTGACATTCCACAATTGTGAATCCCAAAAGATGTGTCTGATGTGACCAACCAGAAAGATGATGATTTCAATGTCCTAGGCAAGGTCAAATCCTCTCTCAAGTCAAACCTACCATCTACCTCTCCCCTACCCTCACCCCAGCACAGAGTGGACAGGTTAGAGATGATTTGATCATGGGGCCAGGCCCATGTTCAGGTGGAACCTCAGACTAGTGAGAAAAGTTCTCATTCATACTGATACAGATATGGGTATTCTAAGAAACAAACCTTACAGCTTCTGCATGCAAATGAGAACCAAGAAGATGGGACCTTGGGCGGGGAAAGTCACGCTACAGAATAATCTGGGATGGGGAAAGGCAGAGAGAGGGAGAGAGAAATGAAATCACTTTTAAATTGGCCTTAGTCATTGTTCTAATGATAGCCTGTGTGCTGTGGGCTTGTAGCACTGTCTTTTTGTGGGGTGAGCTTAGGACACCCAAAACTTGCTACAAAGATCCCTGGTCCTTCTTTAGGCATCCCTCCTGCTAAGAGTCCCTGAACAGTATGTCAGAGAAGAATCAGAATTTCCTCCAAAGACAGCTTCACTGAGGACCAGATGCATGATGCTCTCTTTCAAAGAATTGGGCCATTTGAAGTCAAATGTGGATTTGAACCAGGAAAATTCTCAAAGATCCTTTAAGTCACTGCATAACTCCAAGTGGCTTAGAGCATCCCAGGCCCGTTTCCTATTCCTGGCGAGGCTGAGTTTCAAGCTAAATCTAGCTGAATAGTAATCAGGTCGCTCAGGCAGTAGGGTCAAGCAAGAAGGAAGCACTGACTTGTCAATTCTTAGCCTCATGCTGGGGGCACCTGATGAACAGACCCTGCATTCTTTCAAGACTGAGGGTGACACTCCCTGATGGCCATTGCTGACTATTAAAAAAACCTTGCTTAGATCAGGATTTTCAAACTTATTAATCCTAAAAACTCTTCCTCCAAACCAAATCTAATATGGCTTCTGCAGGGGTTCCCCAGAGCAGAGTTAGAAAAGAACTGGATCAATTGGAAGACAAATAAAATGCACAACCATGAAATTCCCTGCCATTAGGGGATTGAGGGGGGAGTGTCTATGGCTTATTAGTTTTGCTTGGTTGTTTTTCAATTCTATTAAGTGTGGTATTGTGAAAAGCTTCATATTCTTTATGAAAGAATTTCAAGGGAAAGCGAACGTCTCTAAAAATAGAATCCATCCACCCCTCCTCCATGTGCTATCTGCTGCCATTCTGAGTTTCCCTACATGATGAGGATTAAGCTCAGAACCTTAATAGTGATCAGCTAATCATCCAAAACTAAGAATAACAAATGGGTCTTGTCCATCAGTGGCTGTCATTAAGGTGAACAAAGGTAGGTCTGGGATGGAATTATCTCCTTTCCTGCCATTCTTTTTTTTAACCCCACCCTCGCCCCCATTTCGGAGTCTGAAAGATATTGATGGTAGGTCTCATTTCCCACGTGGTCTCATTACAGGTCTTCCAACTAAAACTATTAACAGTGGCATTAACTTTCAACACCTTTGTAAGAAAATAACCTGCTTAAGTCAGGGGTTAATAACAGCAGAGGACCACTAATTACCCTGTAAATCTTTACCCTGGTATCAAACGTGACCCAGGTCTTTAATGTCTCTGCAACGGCAGCCTCTAAAGACCCCAACTTGTTCCATAAACATAATGACAGCGGCACATTAGCGTCCTGGCCATCTGTGAAGAAAGACAAGGGACAGATGAAAATCGGACAAAGGAGAGGGCTGCAGAGAGAAAGGACAAAGTCAGGAGGCGTGAGGACAGGAGACTAGCCACAGAAACCACGTCCCACGGGTTGGGTTGGCAGGTCCTCTACCCTTCTCGCCACAGGGACCATCTGGGGTGGCGTTCTGAAGTGGCGCAATCCCACATCCCAGGGTGAGAGCTCCATGGGATAGGGCGCCCGGCTGGGTCTGAAATCAACTGGCACTGATGTCAGGAACATGGATGGTTTGCCTGAAGTTTATGCCTATACGGGCCTGGCTAAGTGAACAACCAAATGGGAGCTAGCAGGGCCAGGTCATTCTTCTGTGAGGATGTTCAGAGTCCAACTGGAAATGGAACTCTCGTGGTGGTTCCTCTATTCAACCTGCAGTCGGCCATGGAGCTGCCACTTATCTCAATCTCACTTCTCTGCCCCCACACAGAACTATGTGAGCAAAAGCTCGATGGCAAATGGCTTACAATTTCAAGAATCTCTCCCCCGACAGAACAGCAAGTTCCTTTTTCAAGTAATTTGAACATTCCTGGCTTTCTGAGATTTGGAACACAGATTTCCACTTGTGACCGGGAGAAGGATAACTGAATTTCTACTTCCTCTGCTTGGTGACATTTGCTCGCAATGGCAACAACGAGAGACTCAAATCATGAATGATCCGGTGATGAGAAACAGAATGGCAGGTTAAAGAGAGATTTGGATTTGGGGGGAGGGGGGAGAGAGAGGCTGCTATAATTTCCCCAGAGCCCACTTTTCTCTTCCTCAAATGATGGAGCTTGAAGGGCTCTAAGGACCCCACAGCCCTAACCATGGTACTCAGTGACCCAAAACCACACGTGACACCAGCTCTAATCAGACCCCAAATCAGGTACAGGCTGAGCATGTTTCTGCAGGCCCGCTGGATAAAAGTCTCAAAGTCTTTGTTTTTGTTTTTTTTAATCAGACCTTCCTCTTGGATGCTTCCAGCTTAGTCCAGCCTGTCAACTTATGCAGTAAGGCTTGGCTGCATTGAAACTCATGATAATGACTTCTGGAAACATCCATCAGCAGTGCCCAATAAGAAAGAATCATCCCGCATATAGATGTCTACAAAGGGTCTCCAATGAGTTTTTGCCTTTGGGGTTTATGTGGACAAAGGTGTTTTAAACAGGAAAGCTTGACGTGATCTCGTTCTGCAGCCCCACCAATATCCCTTTATAGAGCTGTACTCTAAAAATCAGAAAGGTTAGCTTCCTTTAAAGCTGCTCACCCATCCACTTCTCTGTTTTCTGGAAAGGTTTAAGGTGGACTCAAATGAACTAACAGAGAAAACAGGAGTAATGAGAGAAAGAAATAAGGACCCTTAGTAGTCCATGGAATGCTGTCTCTGGGGGTGGATGGGGGCAGGAGCTGCGCAAAGCAGAGGGTGGTTTCGTAAATCAGACTTGATGGAAAGCAGGGAAGCTTTCTATGGATGCTGCTGGAAGTAGGTCACTCTGTGCTACTCTGCTGGCATGAATAGCAATCGAGCAACTCCACGAATATTCTATTTACCTAGCCGTGGAGATGAAAACATTCCTGTGGGGGAAAATGCAGCCAAAAGGTTCTGACACAACCAGAGAGATGAGGAGACATTCAAATGGCTTATGATTTCATCCAAAATGGTTTGCTTGTTCCTACAACAGTGTTTCTCTGGATCTTTTCAAACCTCTGCAAAGAGTTTATCCACATGATGCTCATTAAAGTCTCATTTGAAAGGAGGGGGAAAAAAAGCCCACAGCTCTTTGAAAAAGGCAGGGTTATGTGAGCTACAGATGTACTGGTAAGAAGATTTTTAAATATATCGAGTTCTATTCTCCACTGCCATCTGACTGACCTTTGTAAATTGAGATAACGGCACACATTTAACAAAATCTGACATCAAGTAAGATGTGTAATAATATTTAAACTCTGTAATGTTAAAATATGTATTTACGGATCATTTCATACATTGTAATGAGGATAAAGTCATTGTGCAGCCTGCAGTTTCACGACTGGAATTCTGATCGGAGCTTTGCAAGTCCTTGGGGGCTGCTTCCCTGCAGCGCAGTCCTGGCAGCAGTATGGACACCTGGGCTGGTAAAACCAGGACATGAGCCATAGGGTGATTGCAAGGAAACTGCCTAGTGGATCCAGGGAGAGCTCTGTTCATTCCAACCCCTCTCTCTTGTCCTCTCATCTTTTCTTAACAAAGAGCTTAGTATTTGCTATAATTCTCTGATCCCGAACAATGAGGTCCCCTTACTGGCTCTCACCTTATAAAATGAACAGGAAAAGAAAATGATAGTGACAAAATATCACCTATAAATGACTTACGAAGAGACTAGCCCATTGCTTGTCCTAAACCGTCTTGATTCATCTCCGTTTCTAATTAGTTCTCATCTACTCGTATTTCTGTTCTTATCATCTATGATTCAACTCAACAAATAATGATGTACCTCTTACGTGCCGGCTCTGCTAAGAATCCCTTTCAACATTCACGAGCTAACTCAAACTTTAATGACCCTTTAATGTGGGTATTTATATTCCCATTTTACAAATGAAGAGCTCCAGAAAAGTCAACCCACTTGACCATGTTCACCTGGTTAGTAAATAACAAAATTAGGGGGAAAAAAATGCCAGGCCTTTTGGCTTCAAGGCTATTACTCTTTTCCAACTATTTCAATTCCCATTCTCTCATTTTGCACATCTCAGCCCCAGGACAATATAGGTAAAGTGCTTAGCAATATCTGGCATGCAATGAATACCAGTCAACATCAATATCATTATTAATACTGTGTTTTTGTTGTCATTTTCAGTATCACTCACAGAACTTTGAAAATTGGGCAATAATCTTTGACAGAGTTAAGCAAAGGGTAACTTTAACTGTCACAAGCTGCTGAAGAGTCTTCATTAAGTCCGGGAACCATTAAGAAGCAGCTCCGTTCCAGTGAGGAACCTGGGCCAAGTCTAGCTTGAATATTTCTCTAATGCTCCTTAGCAAATTGAACATTCTTTAGGTATCTCTGATGAAACCCCACTTACACTATCTTTGCTTTAAGATCTGACCATGGGGACTTTCACAGATGATGCATTCTATCCAGGCTCATTCAAGGTGGCACACAAAGCCAGCTCCACGGAACCTGCTGTAACCGCACTTAGCAAGACGCTCATTAATTAAAACGGGCAGGTCCTCCCAGATGGGTGTGGGACTGGTGACTGTGGTCAAGGAAGAGGGAAGGACCAAGTAGAGATGGTGTTAAAATAATCGCTGAGCCTCCTTCAGTGGTAAACTCAGTCCTTTTCTGCAGACCAATTTGTAAAAGTGCTTGTTATCACGAATGCCTAGAGGCACTGTGATCAAGTGGAACCTTCCATGCTCACCTTTACCTTGGGAAACAAAGCTTTCTGCCCCATTCCTACCAACCAGCGAGCTCACCTTACTGTCCATGAGCACTGCCTTCTTGCACCCACACAGCCTCGGAGCCTGAAGCTGGGCAGCCAGGCATTTGTCTACGCTCTTCCCTCTACACCAATGTTCTCCTACGGAGAAGGGGAGGGTTGTCAGAGTAGCTTCTAAAACCTCGCCTCACTCTGAAATTCTCTGATTTTATTTTTATCTTCCTATGAACTGCAATCGCCATACTGGGGGCTGAACCTTAAGTGCCTACCCAGCGAAGATGAGAAGTGGTAATAATCTTATGTGTCTGTTGTGTTATTCAGCCTGAGAAAGGGGTGTCGGGGGGGGGATTCCACAAAGACTCAAGCACATGAAAAATTCCTATTATAATCACTGTGTTTCAACTTACAAAGACCGTTCCTATAAGGCCCCTTCTGCTTTCATTCATCAGTCCTCCATGGCAGGTTTTACAGAATTAGAATTGAAGGCCAAAGAGGGTAACTGATGATCTCAAGGGTTAGAGCTAATGTGAGGGAGACAATAGGGCTCAAATCCAGCCTTCTGACTCCTAGTACAGTGCTCTTTCTACCAAGGCAACATTTTTCTACACTGAAAAATCATGGACCCCTGTGCTTGCATGTCAGCTTAATGAAGTAGCTAGCTCTACAGAAGATATACATCAATAGTAAACACTGTCAGGAGTTTGAAGAGTTTGAGCTTATAAACCTGGGAATGAAATTGAGTTATTAACCAATTCACACTAGTGTACAAATCACATGACAATCTGATGCGATTTCCCTGTGACATACTGCCCTGGAGGATCTGATCTGCTTCTAGCTGGATTCCAGCCACTGGTCTGAAGACTCTCTCTCTCCCTCTCCCTCCCTCTCCCTCGACACTGTCTTGGGCTATTCTGCAGGCTATTGTGTAAATGCTCATGACAAAAGAAGTCAAGATGACCTCTAAGTGACCTGATGGACAGATATGCCCATGGAAATGTTAATCTAGCCATCTCGTCCCTGCTGGGAGTAGGATAATGATTTAAAAGAAATACAAGGCCAACTGATGGCTAAAATATATTGCAGCTCACCTGGGAGTAACATACATTGACCAGTTGCTAACATCTACTTTTCTCCTCCTCTTTCTTTATTAGAGCCCTCTCCCTATTCTACCTGAATTCTGAAGCTTCCCCCACTCAAAGGCCCTCCACATAAAATACACGTTATGGGGCTGGCAATGAAAAGTGGGAGCCATGCATTTGTCAAAAAGGATGCATTTGTCACAAAGGATGCATTTCAGAAAACAGGTCCACCATTTTCATTGGTCAACAGCACCTCTCCTTCTGCCTCCCGTGTTTTCCTATCTCCTCACTGTGCAGGGCACTGCTCTGCGATGCATGTCTGAATCTCTCTGTTCATACAGTCATACCCACTTCATGGTGCCAAGGATGTTTTCCTCTTTCTCATCTCTGTTACAACAGCTTACCTTCACGCTTTGCACAGGCCAAGTTTAATGCTCATCAAGTTCTTGGTGATATGATAATCCCACTGACTGTGACAAGATAAAGTAGGGCAACTGATAATAATTACTATTTCTTAAAATAACTAACCTTTTTTTAATTACTGAATGAATTTTATTACATTTATAGTTACAACAACTTTTATTGAGTACTAACTATGTGGTAGGTAATGAGCTGAACACACACATTTGCGTTAAGCTACCTGACAGCTGATAAGATAGGTACCATCATTATCCCCGGATTTGGAAAGTGAGGCAAAGAGAGGTTAGGAAACTGGTCATTTAACTTTGGTTCTGTGACTCTACAAAAGGAGCACACTCTTCCTGAAGCCATAGCTTTCCACCTGCCAATTAATAAATGATAGGTCCTGTGTGAGATCACCAACATGCAGGCCAACAAATCAACTTCAACTCTTGCCCCCTTACCACTGTGCTAAGAGGTAAGTGGAGGGAGTGTCCCTGGGAGTATCCATCATGCCATGAGAATGGGGAGCAGTGGCATGTGAACTGGGACCTAATAATCTGTCTACATTCTCTCTTTTTTTTTTTTTTTTGACCTTGGTCAAGTCAAGAATAGAAAAGCATTATGTGGGTACATGTACAAACATCAGTCTCCAAACACAAACTATTAATTCAATATAAAATATGGCTAAGGCTTATTAAGCATGTATAACATGACAGGCACTATCTAAGGGCTTTTGAATATGTTACCTCGCTTCATCTTCACAGCTGTTTATTGTATGAGTTGGCTAACAATTACAGGTGAGAGGGCTGAGGCACAGAAAGGTTATGTAACTTGCCTAGCATCATACATTTAGCAAGTTGAGGAGACTGGGTTAAAACAGGATGCCTAGCTCCAGAGTATGGGTTCTGAAACACTATACTTCCCTGTCCCTTCCTATGTAACATCCTAATATATAGTCTCTGTTATAAGACTAATTTCTAATTAACCTACTTGCTCACTCTTTTTCTTGCCCCATTTCTCTTGGTTTTCTGCCATAGCCTTGCTGTTCTTCTCTTGTCTTCATGGGCATTACATTTCTTCTGGAGTTTAATTTTTAATTTGCAGCAGTGCTACACACACACACACACACACACACACACACACATTTACACTGCAAGGTGACCTCCTATGGTCAGTTGTCCTTCTCAGCTGATTCTGGCATAACCCTACCAGCACCAAAGATCAGGAAAGTAACAGGTAGCACAGGACGTTTCCATTCCCTACTCTGCAGCTCTGGCCCATTAATTAGAGGCTGTTACGGAAACAAGGTTAGTGGAGTTTTGCAAAACAAAAACAAACAAACAAAAAAAAGCTCTGGGTTTTCTGTTTCTGTTTCTGCAACAGCACACTCTAAAGGAGTATAGCTGTGTTTCCTGATCAAGCCATTAGATTGTGAACACAAGTGATGGCAATGAAATGAGTGGATGGTTAGACTTAAGTCGGGACACAAAGACAAGCACTTAGGCACAGCTGATAGCGTCTCCATCTAGCACTCAGTCTGTGGCCAGCCAGGCCCGGAGCTGGAAGGCAATTCTGTGTTAGGGGCACGTACCTTCTCTGACATCAGTCTTAAGCTGATTAACAGTGGGTTTTTCATTCGAGAAATTTTCGATATCTTTTTCATTTTGTTTACTACATCTATGTTTTCCGATTGTACCACATACTGGGAAATACGAATAACATCTAGGAATGATATCCTCTGGGTAAAGTGGAATGTCCTTTCATTTGCCCTTCCTCACCTTCCCTGGGTTTCAAATAGAGCTTCTGAGTGGTGAACAAGGTCACATAACACTTTACGTGATAAATATGGATCGCATTCTTTTCTTAGCCTTTGTATCCACAGACTCAATCACATTTCTTTCATCCTTGTTTGGTTGTTTTGTCTAGTAAGTGTCAGCCTTTTTATTCTGCCTCCATTACAACCACACCCACTTCCTGCCGACATTACAGCTGCCTTTCTGTGCACTTTCTCGGGGTTCACTGAATGCATTCTCTGGAGTGGAGTAATGCAGCACAGGAGAAACAGGAAGGACTCTAATAATAATAAAAAAAAAAAAAACCTAAGTCTCAGACAAGGCTCCTGCACCTCTTACCTGTGAAAGTTGTATGCCTCAGTTTCTCTACCTTTCAAAAAATGGGAATAATGCAAACATCCACCTTCAAAAGTGAAAATGCACATGGGAATGCTTTGAATATGAGAAATATGAGTGGTAGTTGTTATTAATATTAATATCATCATTAAAGGTTAGTGTTAAGAATAATTTCTTTTATTCCCAGTAAAAAAAACCTAGGTGATTCTACAAAAGTGTAGAGTTCTGTTGTGTTTCCCATGCGCTTCATAATGACATTTTGTTCCTCTTTTTCAGCCAGGATCGCTGGGTCAATGTTTTCAGAGAATTATTTTACTGAATCTTGAGTTATTTTCCAGAATCATTAATGATGTGACAGAGGGCCTTTTATTTTATAACTATAGCTAGAGCCTGTATCTGGCAGAGCATTACTTTGAAGTTGATGAAGTTGATGACATGAAAATCCCCCCCTCCCTGCCTTTCAGTCCTCTATGTAGATTTGAATGATCTTCTTGCAGTCTGTCTCCATCAGTTGGACTTCTTCGTAGATAGAGTTAGGATCATCTAAACCATGTATGAAGACTGTTAATTATACTGTTTTTATAACTGAGGCTCCATGTTCAACAAATACGGTAGTACCTTATCATTTTAAAAACACGCTTAAAAGGTAGACCCTGCCAGAGCTCTTTGAAACTCTAACTAGATCCCCTTGATCAGCAAGTATCGCACACCCCTACAGAACAGTGATCATTCAGACTTGATTTCCCTTTATAGGTTCCCACATTTTTTTTTTTTTTTCGCTTCTTAGGGCCGCACCCAGTGGCATATGGAGGTTCCCAGGCTAGGGGTTGAATCATAGCTACAGCTGCCGGCATATGCCGCAGCCACAGCAACATGGGATCAGAGCCGCATCTTTGACCGACATCACAGATCACAGCAATGCCGGATCCCTGACCCACTAAGCGAGGCCAGGAATCGAACCCACATTCTCACGGATACTAGTTGGATTCGTTTCTGCTGCACCGACGGGAACTCCAGATTCCCACTGTTACCACGCCCTCTCACCACCACTGTGCCCGCCTCTTAGGCATGTGAGGTTTAATTACCGGAGGAGTATTTACAGATGTCATCCATCAGCACTGATTTTGGTAGTTTGCTTCCAGTAAGGTGCTCAGAGTCCTTACAAATAGGGAAGACCAGGCTGAACTAAATACTCCATACCATTTTCCCAACTTCAGCTCAGAATTTCTTCAGGATGCATGGGTGTATCTCACGCAGCACCAGTAATTTATTCTTGTTACCTGGTTTGAAGCATTCTCTGTGCTCACTATTACTTGTTCTAGCACTTAAATTTTAGGAACTAACAAGCTTGCTGAAATTTCACAAATTCTTTAACACAAACGATAAGTCATTCCATCGGTTAATTTTCTTGTTTTTCCCCTCTACAATCATGACAGAACTTAAAGGTTTAGAAACTTAGAGGTTTCTGACTGGCATCATTTCTTTATATCTTATGGGGATCTCTCAAACTCCTCATGGTTACAAAAAAATCTATTTTTGGTCAGTTAATTTCTACTTAGCATGCATTTTTCATATATAATAATTAGTTTTCCAAAGCCTTGCCTTTTTTTTTTTTTCAATTTTGATACTTAAATTGTCCCATTAGTACAAAACATAATACTAGGCAGCTTTGTTTTCTTTGTGAGACGTTTCCTCCATCATTTAAGGGACACCTGATATCCTACTTTGGTTTTTCATGAAGAGCCAGACCTAGATTTGCTGGGGGGGGGGGGGCTCTTCTGGTATAAGGATGGCTTTTCTTTTTCTGGGCATTTTGATTTTAGGTAAGGAATCCCTAAACTGCAACAGGAACTCCTTACGACAACCATTCCTCTCCCAGGAGCAAACCAGAAAGCCCAGGGAACTGGCTTCCGGAGTGAAATAAACCAAAGGCGGGGGAAATAAAGCCTTTGTCAAGATGGAGGGCCAGTCACCTGGGAGGGACTGGGGACAGAAAGCTGTTTCCGACCAGGGCTTCTACGATTGTGTTACGGATGATAAAACTAAGACGAAGGGACTTTTTAAAGGAGCTGGCTCTGCCTCTTTAATTACCCTGTCTAGAGAGAAAGTCTGTCATCAGGGCTGGAGTCTGGGTCTGTTCAAGAGATTGATTGGAGGAAGTCACTTTTTTGTCCCATCTAGATTGCTTTGGTTTTACTGGGATTGAGGCAGGCCATAAACCTATCAGTGACTCAAGAAAACTGAAGCAATTAGGTCTGCAGGTGCACATATTTGTCATATTAATGATGGATCTGTGTTAATATAAGCCACAGAAGGCTTCTGCAGGGCACGTTCGCAGCTGCCAGGGTGAAAGGACTTGGGGGCAGCACTGTGGCTCCACTGGGGAGCCCCAGCTCAGGATGAACGCCCCCGCCCCCCTCCCCAACCTGCGCCAGGCTCCTCCCCTCCATCCAGCTCCAGCTTAGACGCTCTCTCGTGGGGACTCCAATTCCAATCAAACTATTTCATGGATGCTTAATTTGACTCAGGTGAAGAAAATGCTAGTGGAAGAGACGCCGTTCTATGTGCAAGGTATATAATTTGCAGGCCTGATTTTGCAGTCAGACAGACGGGGTTTGAATATCAACCTTTCTACTTTGTACTGGTTTGCCTTGAACAGGCGATTTAAGCCCAATAAGGATTATAATATCTACTTTAGAAAGTTGTTGTGAGCAGGGAATGAAGTCATAAATGCAAAGCTCTTAATCAGCCTCGTGGAGCTATGGCCACTTTAATGGTTTCTCCTTTTCTGACCTTGAAAATATTTTAGCTCCTAGAAATTAATTTCCAGTCATCGCATATAGGCTGCCAACTCCTTCCGGGTGAGGAACAGTATTACAAGGGTTTAGGAAAAGACGGGTAGGCTGGTGCACTAGGTCCACCAATCCTAGCACTTGTCCACTGCTCCTTCCACGGGCAACCGCCCCACCCCCAACAGCCCCTTCCTTAAGCCTTTCTCTCCACAGGAGCATGGGTACCTCACCCAAAGGCAGCCCATCTATAGACTGGGCAGGGACCCACCCCGTGGCTCCGCACAAGAACACGAGCTAATTAGATGCTCACTCTTAGGAATGTGAATAAGGAATACAGAAGGAATCAGGCATGCATCCACAGAAGCGGAGCTCAGAGAGATGCTAAGTCAAAGCACAGATGGAGTCTGGGCCATAGGGCCACTTCAAGCTGGGGAGATGAGGAAACAGAAAAAAAAACCTGAGTAAGCAAAGCTCTGAGCGAGAGAAGAGACACAAAGCACAGAGGGAAGCACTAGCCAAGACGGCGGGGGAAAAGAAGGAGCAGATACAGGGCATAAGAGGGGGCACATGAAAGCAGAAAAGCCCAAAGGCCTTTGCGGAGCCCCAAGTGCCATCTTGAATCCAAGTCCACCTGCCTTGAGGGTCCCGCAGGCCTGTGGCTCCTGTTCCTTCATTCCTTCAAGGTTACCGCCTCCTGCTGACATGAGTGAGTCCTCACAAGGACTTTCCATCACAGAGCAAATGAATCCCTGTGCTTGGCAATCAGAGCCTACCCCCTGAGATGTGATACCCCTCAAAGGATCTGGAAAGGCTGGAGAATTCCCAACCCTGGCCCCTCACTAGATGGTTTTGATCATTGCACCCAGCACAGGGCTCTTATGATCATCTGTCACAGCTTTACAAAAGAGTTTTTTCTCTCTCCAGAACAAGAGGTAAATACATATCACTCTTTATGAGAGAAGTGATAAAAGTACGTTAGTTTAGACAGTGAGAGAATAAAAACAACCCTGATTTCTTCAGAACTGTGTCTTTTCAAAGTCTAGCTATGGCCCCAAAGTCTCTTTGTAATTTTGTTTCCATCTGCAAAATGGGAGTCATGATATAGCACAGAGGCAAACACAATATGCTTCATCTGTAAGGCTGTGAAACACATAGGCAGATAATGACACTGGAAAGGCAATGCATTCTTCTTTATTACAAAAGAAAAGATTTTCCTTTGCCAACCCATATAACTTAACAGTCAGCAATAATGAGAAAGGAAACAAAAAAAAAGCACTGTACATGACAGCTAAAATCAGAATTTGATAAAATATTCTACTTCTAAAGGGATACTGTCAAGTAAAAAAAAATCAATTTGAGTAGGAAAAAAAATCTGGTTTGTTTATTAGTTTTGCTCCTAATGCCACCAAATGGACCTCAATCCGAAATGGCCTTTGAAATCAAATTTGCTGTTCTCCAATTCTGCAACTTACTCTTTATGCTAATTTGTCTGCACCTGCAGGGACAAAGAAACTGGCAGCATTGAACATGAGATCCAGGAAGAAAAAGCAACACAAAGATTCAGGAAATGAAACCAGGACCTAAATCATATTAGGTGTATAAAGGTTGGACTTTTTATAAAACAAGAAAAGAGTGGATTGAATGTCTGAGAGAGTATCCTGACTGTAAAAATGACAGACTCTTGGTGAAGGACCTGGTGTCTTTCCCAGGTCCCAGAAGAATGGCAGGTGGGGTGTGGGGTAATTTGGAAGCCAAGCCTTGGGACCAAGCTAGGTCTCTCCCAGCCTTCAGGTCCCTTAATCATGGAGGTTGTTATAAAAATGTCTCAAGGAGTTTCATCCTTCAGGAATTTAGCCTCTAGAGGAGTTCAGGTTAATTTCTCCCAACTTAAAAATCTATTTATTGAGGGCTTTGTTTTGAAAGAAGTAACACAATTTTAAGTAAAGACCTAGTCACCATTTCCCCATTGTTTTTCATTATCTGGGCCTTCAAACATCCCCCACTTCACCAGGTATGCTCTAAAGGTGGCTGGGGACCAAACTGAGTATCTCAGCCATCATAAAACTTAAGGACACAAGAATTACAAAGGAATGTAGAGACACTGTCCTCATTTTACAGATGCCCGGTCCTTCAATGGCATGAACTCCACACCCCCCATTTAAGACGTAACAAAAGCTCAGAGAGTTAGGTATTTTACCCAAGGTCACACAGAGCATTAGCTCATAAGAAATCCAGAGTCAGAATCTCAGACTGAGGCTCCTTCTGTTGCACTGTCTTTCAAAATCCAGAAGAAAAAAAAAAAATTGAACAGTATGTTTTTATATTCTAAGATGCTTCTACTTTGAATATTTTCTCTATTGCTCTGTCCAGTATATTTAATTTTAGACTCTCTGCACTCTATAAAGCACTGTCAAAATTCAAGTTCTGTTAACAGTCAGTAACTGTTGAGGTTCAATGAATGTTGTGAATGTTATGTGTTTAATGCTCAAGCAAAAATGTCAATTTCCACCTTGGCGTTATTAGACCTAGGGAAAAAAAAAATCAATTTGGCACATAAAACGTTCAATAGCCACACTCCGACTGTCCTTCCCGGTCTCCTCCTAAGCACGTATTCACGTCTCCACGTCTCCATTTTCTGCCCTGTCACCAGGAGTACAAGAATATCAGCATCACACACACCTCTAAGAACTTTACATAAAATTAAATGAAAAAGGAATCCATTTTTTATCTACCGCTTAATTTTTACTGGACCATCTGTCACATATGCTTTAGAACAATATTAGTTCCTTGTAGAAATAAGGTCACTTATATGGTTAGTAATTGCATCAAATGCATTTCTGTAGCAAATGACACAAATTCATTTAAGAAGGAACTCTTTTTCATTAATTGAGTAATAGATGAGGAAAGTCTGTGTGTCCCGTATTTGTGACTATAAAGTGATGGGGAATAAGAGGCTAATGGGCTTTCTCAAAATCACACCATGCAACAGGATGAGAGTCAGGGTTCACGGCTCCTGCCTCTTCAGTCCAATTTGTTATTGGAGTCACAGAGGAATGTCTTTTAGTGAAACTTCTTGAGATTTTATGTCCCTAATTCTGTTCTGTTTCCCTAGGGAGGAAGGGTAGTGAAGGGGAAAGAGGATGGACTTTAGAATCCAAGAGACGTGGTTTGACTCCCAACTCTGACATTTGCTAGTCATGTGATCCTAGGCAAGTTACATCACCTCGGAGCTCCTATGCCTTCAACTGTAAAATGGAGACAATTATTATCACACTTCAAAGGGTGTGTGAGGATTAAAGGAGACCATATGTGAAGTGCGCAGCAGGCACTCAATACCTGTGTGCACCTTTCCTGACTGTATTTTTTTTCTTGGACAATTAAAATTGAACCACAAGAGAAAGATAACCAAGTTTAGATACTGAAGATGCGTCTTCACTTATTTCCAATTAGCTTGTGAGTTCTAACATTTCCATTGGAAGAAAAGATCAATTTTGTAGAGGAAATGCACTGATGGCACTACTTGAAATGCCAGGGTCTTCTCCCTGGGTAGTATGTTCCAATGATCTTTCTATTCATGTGTCAATGTCGCCCTTCATTACCAAGATTTTATAATAGCGAGTAAGGAAGACATGAAGTGGAAGAAGGAAAACCAGGGCTCTCTCACTTGAGTGGGTCACTAGTAGGCTGTGTGCACTTCCATTCATTCGTTCATTTCTTTTAAAGGTATTTTACTGAGTCCTACCTTCATGCCAAATACTGAAGTCTATAAATATGAATAAACCTGCCCCAACGGAGTTTACATTCTAGAATGGGCAGGGGAAAAAATGACAACCACAACTAAGAAGGCAATAAAGGGGCCGGGGGAGAGGTATACACAGGATGGAGTGAGGGCATAAGGAAAGAGTACCCCATTCTTCCTAAGGAGGTTTATAAGAAGAGGTGATGTCACCACTAAGTTTACAGATAAGTGTGGTTATCCCAGCAGAGTGTATGTGGTGAGAGCAAGATACTCCTGATGTAGAACCGTGACATAACAGCAAGGCACTCTCCTAGAACATTAAGGTGGCACTTGGTACTATGCTGAAGAGCTCGCTGGAGGGTGAGGGACAAGAGGACACTGTGTGGCATGCTTAAGGGTTTGAACTTTATCCTCCAGGCAAAGGGGAGTGAAAGATAAGACCTGATTTGTCCTGTAAAGACCAGAAAGGCTGAGACCAAAGTCAAGGAGATGAGTCTTCCAGACAAGAGGAATTGAGGGCTTGGCCTCTGAAAAGGAGAAGCAGGAAAAGGCAGAAGACAAATGGAAGAGGAGGAATTAGCAGAGTGAGTCACTGCTTGGACGTGGGGATCCAAGGGAAGGGAAGACACAGGATGGGCCTGAACGGCCAGTGAGAGGTTGATGCCCTTCACCCAGATGGGGAGCAGGTCTGATGGGGAGTGAAGGTTCAGATATATTGCATTTGAATGACATGCTGGACATCCAGGAAGGAACACCCCATTGACAGGTACTCGGACATATCAGAAGCATGTAGGAACATCTCCTCTGTGGTTGTGTACATGTAACGGTAAGGGGAAGCCATGGGAATGGATGAATTCACCGCTAAGGATTCAGTGTATGAAGCTCAGGGCCAAGGAAGAGGCCAGGGACAGCACCGTCATCTAAGGAAAAGGTTTCTCTTGGTCTCGGTTTCCTCTTCTGTTAAGTGAGAGGGACGGGCTTCTGGGCTTTCTTAGATCGCTTTCACCTCTACAGTGTCTCCTTTCATGCCTTTTTATTTGGCTCAGGCTTTCACTTACAGATGACTCTTTCTTTCTTCCATCTTTGTTATTTTTGGAAAAGGCTGTTTGAAGCTTAAGCTCCTCTGAAGTGGTCCCTTGATCTTTCTGTCACAAGGACACGCATACAAAGAGTTCAGTGGGGGAGACTTTGGAGCAGAAGAAAAGACAAGTGAGAACCAGGGCCAGTCTCAGTGCCAGGACGCGACCCTTCTCGTGCCTTCAAAGCGGCCACAATAGCATGTTTCCCTCCCACTCCTCAGTTGTCAGGACCGGTGTTTTTGATACAAACCAGAAGAGTAACAGCAGCACCCTGCATTCAATACTCCTGGCTTCCCTTCACCACTCTCCCTCCTGATGCTGGAGGGAGCTTCGCCAATGCAGACTGTGCCTGAGCCACTGATACTTCATTACTCGCCAGCAGATTCTAAATTATTAGAACCCTAACGTTTTCACTGGCCATGTCCCCATTTATAACTTCACCCACTCCTCCGCTTATCAATGCACCATATTCCCTATTTTTCCACATCCCGCCTGCACAAAGCATATGTAGATGTTTTCTGTGGCAAAGACACCCAAAGTCCTATTAGACTCAAGATAAAGAGGAGGAAATTCAATTTATTTTTTGTATACTGCCCGTTTCTCATTAGCCTTGACTTCTAAAGCCCTCGGGTTATGGGCCAGTGCTCATTTTCATGGCTGCAGGACTAGATTTTATTACATTTGTACTCAGAGGAAAGATAGTCTCATTTTATATCTGGAGAAATAGGTTGAGTGACCTGATGACAACAACTGGCCATGGATCAGTATATTTTCCTTATTATGTGAGTCCAGGACTGTTTGTTTTTGGTTGTCTGAGCAGAATATAAAATGTACTTCCCATCACAGACAACTTCAGCACTAGGGGTCTGTCACTCTCTCACTGGTATCAACCAGTATTAGGAGATGACAACACTCCGGATTTTCTGAAATTCTTGCAGCATCGTTCTTAGGTCATATGCCATTGAGGAAAAAAATGCTTCATCTCATCCGTGAAAATAAATACATTACTACTCAGCCATAAAAAAGAACAAAATGCCATTTGCAGCAACATGGATGCAAGAAGACATTCTAATACTAAGTGAAGTAAGTCAGAAAGAGAAAGACAAATACTGTATGATATCACTTATACGTGGTATCTAAAATGTGGCACAAATGAACCTCTCTATAGAACATAAATAGGCTCAGACATGGAGAAGAGACTTGTGGTTGCCAAGGGGGAAGGGGGAGCGAGTAGGATGGATTGCGAGTTTGGAGTTAGCAGATACAAATTATGACATTGAGAATGGATAAGCAATGAGATCCTACTGTATAGTACAGGGAACTATATCCAATCTCTTGTGATAGAACATTTTGGAAGATAATATGAGAAAAAAGAATGTATATATGGGAGTTCCCCTCGTGGCTCAGTGGCAACAAACCTGACTAGCATCCATGAGGACACAGGTTCAATTCCTGGTGCAGCTCGGATTCTGCATTGCTGTGGCTGTGGTGCTGGCAGCTGCAGCTCCAATTCAACCCCTAACATGGGAACTTCCGTTTGCTGTGGGTGCAGCCCTAAAAAAATTTAAAAACAAAAGAAAGTACATATATATGACTGGGACACTTTGCTATACAGCAGAAATTGACACAGCGTTGTAAATCAACTATTCTTTTAAAAATGTACTGTTTTGAGGTACTGGAAATCAAGAATTCCAAGCATAATGTCAGAATTGAAGAAGAATGCAAAAACTGGGCTTTCCTTGTATAAAACTGTGACCAGGCACTAGGTTTCTAACCCCAGGAATAAAATTTCTTGCAAAAGTCCATTATATATCAGGAAGGCAATAGAGGAGTTCTTTCTGCCTTGTTTTTTATGGCGCTCATCGCCAAAGCCCCATCTGTCATCACAGTCTCCTATGCGGACCCCTCCCAGCCATCACCACCTGGGATCAGACTATCAAGATTATATTGAAATATAAAACTTCAGGGGAGCCTTTGCCCCGCCTGGACCAAACCTCTGCAGGAAGCTCTTCGGCATCTCAGGTACCCAGAAAAAGGAGGGCCTGAGGCCTCCAGGGACAGATGTTCTGCATCCTCAAAATCCTTTCCACAGCATACTTATCCCACCTCACGAAGAGGTTCCTCTTCCATCAGAGTAAATCCCCCCTTGCTGTCACTTAAACCTCTTAGCTTTGTCTTCTGTGGAGATGGAAGGTAGCCTTGTTGGAGCCTCCTGATAACATCTGCAAAGACGTGACCACTGCCTCTGATGTGCCACATGCCTCTGACTGCAAAGCACAGCACTGCTCTGGTTCCCCGTCACGAGAGTTAAGTTATCCCAGTCATACTTCGGAGGCCACCAAGGAACAATGGTTGGAAGTGCCACAATTTCAACTCAGGAGAAAAGAAAGGCAAGGGACCACATGAACCAAAGATGAGAGAACCAGCTAATTATGCTTCCCCACCATCCCAGGCCCTCCCCGGCACCACTAAAGGCAGAGGCTGCTATGTAAGCACTTATGTACACATGGTGCCAGAGGTGCCAGAGTGTGTCCCTCCTCCACAAAACTCTCCAGAGCAGGAACATGCTGAGCCTGATTCCTGTTTTCATAACTCAAACCTATTATCCCATCCCATCCATCTGTAGGAGAGGTGAATTCCATTAACTCCCCTGCCCTGCCCTTGAAGACTCTTCCTATCTTTCCCTTTCCTTCCATATCTCTTCCAGCCTAGATGTAAAGCTTGCCTTTTTCTTCTCAGACTTCAACCCTTCTACCTGGGCCCTTAACCTTCTCCCTCACGTGCTGCTTCTACAGATTTTGTACTGCCCTGCCCTTTTTACCTTTAATCTGCCTTCCCAGTATTTCTTCCGCCTTGGTCTAAAATAACGCTAAAATCATCCTCACCGTCATCTCCTCTCAAAAAGCCTTCTGATCTTGATTTTGATTTTTCTGGGTTTTTTTCCCCTTTCACTAACTGCCTAACCCTTAAAAATTTGAGACTATGAATTCATTTCCTCTACTCATTCGCCCATTTACTTCTTAGCCCATTAACATCCAGTTTCTTCCCTAGGGTGCGAGCAGAAAAGCACTAGCTTAAGACACTAGCACTAGCTTAAGACCCTACAAATTTCTAACTGGGCCAAGAACCTCTTAAATACATGGCTTGGACACAGCAAGTGACTGCTGAATGAAAAAAGAAATGAACAGAGCAGAGGGTAAGCATAAGGAATGACCTTTATTGAATGGCTGGTACTAAACCATGCCAGGCACTGTGTTTGGTATGATGAATATGTGATTTATTTGATCACAGATAACTCTGCCTCTTAATGCGACCCTCCAAATAATACTGAACAAGTCAATGACCTTTTTTCTGAAGCCTAGTTTCTTATCTATAAAATAAAGTGATTGCACTAACGGATTTCTCATGCTTCTTGACACCTGAAAGATACAGAGGAAAATCATTTGCTTGTATATGTGGGAAGAGAATTTGAAATAGTCCCAAGTTTCTAAGACTTTTGTCTCTTCTTTCTTTCGTTCTCTCTTTTTTTTTTTTAATCTGACATGGATCCCTGTATGATATTTTTCCTCCTGTTTACCAAACTTATTTATTGGGTAACAATTTTTTTTTCTCTTTCTATTCAAAGACATAGATAACTGAGGTCATATGGCCCAGTGACAAGATCACAGGTTTTGAAAACAGATAGTGTGAATTTGGAAGGCAGCTATGCTCACCACTGCACCACCAATGCTACTAGGCAGTATGAATTTGAATCCTACCTTGCTACTTACTAGGCCTATGACCCTGGACAGGCTACTTAACTGATAGAAGCCTCAGAGTCTTCAACTGTAAAATGCAGTTAAGGCAGTAAAGGGCACCTGCAAAATCCCTGCCTCCGAGGTCTTATGAAGAGGGGTAGAGATAAAAAGCCTGTTTCACAGAATGGTCAGCAGAGAGGAGGCATGGAATAAACAAATGTCCCTGCTTTTCTCCTTCTCTTTTTCTTCAATAAGAAGGGTTTCTATCAGGTTCTAAAACACTACAAATACCTCGTAGGGTACCCTTGACTTTCTCAGTGGCTCCCAGGTGGGCTGGTGTCTTTCACAGGAAATGACTGACCTATTGGAATCTCCTCATTACATGATGAAGTAACAGAGCTTGGCCACCTGCCCAAGTTCATGGCAACATCAAAATTAGCAACCAGGTTGTTTCACTCTGCATGTTGTTTCACTCTGCACTCACAATGTTCTTTGGGGGCTTCTCCACAGATGATTTCACATTCCTCAAAAACAGAATTTTTTTTTCACTCAATAATTACGATCTGACACAAAGACGCCTCTGTATGACTGAGGTTGTCAGATGCCCTGAACTTTCATCATAGCAGAGAAACCCTTCCTTCCTCCAAACACACTGTCTCCGGGTGTTCTTCTTTCCTCCTTCTTGTCTCCCTAGTGGTATCTTCTCCGTAGTAACATGGCTCATTCAACCAACCCTTTTCTCCACCTTTAGCTTTATTCTCATGTCAACTAATTTTAGAGATAAATACAAATTTCAAGCAGGGAAAAACCATAACCTTAAATATATAAATATATATATATGGTGGAAAAATTATTCCAAACAAGTTCCTCTTAGAATTTAACTTGCAGACACTGGAATCCATCTAAATGCTCAGTACTAGAAAAGGGATGGATAAATGATGATATGGACATATGATGAAAGACAGTGTAATATAAGTACCATTAACCATCACATGTTTCAAAGAACGTTTAATGATGTGACAAATCACTTACAGCATAAGGTCGAATAATGTTTTTAAACATTTTTTTAATTGGTAAAATATGAGCTCAGTTTTCCAAAAAGAAATTTTATATGAATAGAAAGTTGGCGAAACATGTAACTAATGTTTACAGTTCATCTCTGAAGAGCGAGGTTATGGGAGATCCTAAATTTCTTCTTTATAGGCTTCGTGTGTTTCTTCTAATTTTACTATGATTGATACACAGTTTTTAATGAAAAGAAAATAATAGCTTTTATTTTGACACTACAGATTGCGAGGCATCTTCTATGGCAACTAATGTGAAAATTCTGGGTGTTTTGTTTGTAAAAACTGCCAAAGCTATTTGCATGGGCACAGACTACTATAGCTGGAGAGGACTAGAAAAATAGCATCTATTCTCAATTTTTTTCAACAGCAGAACTCTTTCTTTAAAAGAAACCTTTAAAGAGATGCTTGCTATGTCAACAAAGATAAAAGAAGAGTGGTTCTCATCCCAGCAGGGATAATGGGCCCAGAGTCCCATTGTTCCCATCTTCCCGCCCACCTGACAGCGGCTGAAGCCTGTTAGCGAAATCCCTAGGACTCTGGGAGACACCATTTGTAAAGATTCTGATTTGGCACAACCTCTCTGTGCCACAGATGAAGAAATCAGGCACCAAGAGGGACAGCGACCTGCATGAAGTCATCAGGGTTCCTGACCAGGGCAAAACAGAAAACGCCCGTTTTCAGACTCCTGGGCATGAGACTTGCCTAAAAGAGAAAGGCATCCTGCAGTGACGCTCTTGAGATCCAAGACTAGACACAAGACCTGTGATGCTACCATGAGGAGTCAGCCAGCCTCAGCAGCACGCTCAGCAAGCCAGATGTGGAATTCTGCCCGTTCAGCAAGAGCCTGAACGTTATTTATTATTTGGAGGTGACCATGGCCTCTTTTTCAACCTTCAGATGCTGTGAATCTCCTTTGATCCCCACCTGCACCCTCAGGCTGCCTGGGTTTACAAGAAATACTGGTAAATCCTTTCCCCTCACTGCAATGAATCAGTGTCCCTGTGGTCTGCAGTCCTCAACCGTGTTTCACAGAGAGCCAGCTTTTGGATGGAAGCATAAAGCCCCAAATCTTGCTGAAGCCATTCGGAGAGCCCAAGGTGCTGGTGGGAGCTGGGGAGTGTTAATCCCCCCTTGCGAGGCCAGCTCCTACTCCGGTAATTACATTTTGCTTCAGAAAAGTGTCCCTGCCGCTGCTGGTAGAGGCAGTCTTCATTTTCACCTCTCCGAGTGAAGTTTGGAGTTAAGGTCTCTCCGAGGGTGGCGTGCTGACCCTGGAGGTGGCCTCGTTCAGGGCATGGCTGCATTTCAGCACCGGCTGAGCTGGGCTCTTGGTCCTGGGGTTTGCTGAGCTGTTTGCAAAGAGCTTTAGATTAAAGAAGCTGTATACCTGTAAGGTATTATTATCACCTAATCTTTTTCTATCTTCAACTCCAGTCACAGTGATGAGGAACCAACCTCATGTGCCTTGGAGTTTCAGTTTGGTACAAGCCTAAAGGTTTGGATTTTGAAAATACAACCGAACCCCTCAGATTTGACAGAATTGAACTAGAAATCTACTTAAGCACCTAAAGAGAATGGAAGGCTTCCTACTGCTTCACATGGAGATGGTGGCCTGCCTGCTGCTTCTGCTACCACCGAGAAGCCAAGACAAAGTTCCATTGTCAGAGTCGAATAATATTCACTCCTAAGTGTCCCGCCAAGCTTTTGTGCTCCCCATCTCACAGAGGGGTGACACAGAAGCAGTTTTCTTTCTTTCTTTTTTTTTGTCTTTTTGCCTTTTCTGGGGCCACTCCTGCGGCATCTGGAGGTTCCCAGGTTAGGGGTCTGATTGGAGCTGTAGCCACCGGCCTATGCCAGAGCCACAGCAATGCAGGATCCGAGCCACATCTGTGACCTACACCACAGCTCATGGCAACTCGGGATCCTTAACCCACTGAGCAAGGTCAGGGATCGAACCCGCAACCTCATGGTTCTTAGTCGGATTTGTTAACCACTGAACCATGATGGGAACTCCAGAGGCAGTTTTCTTGAGCTTGGGAACCAGGCCTACCTATAAGCCAAAGACATTAGAGAGGTTGGAACAGCTGTGACATCAGCCACGTGCCTGATAAGGTGGAATGTGCCTAGTGTCACAATTTGTAAGATCAAGAAGGCAGGCAAGATATTCACAAGGGAAAAATATATGTGTTTTGGTGTTGACAACAAACCAAGAGAAGCTAGTTTGATTCTTCTGAAAAATCCAATACTCTGTTGATAATTAAAATAATTTAAAAAAATATTTTAAATGGCTCTCTTTTAAAATGCAGCATGCTCATTCTAAGAAGTCAAACAACTCACAAGTTTTGGGAGCAAAACTTCTGCCCCTCTGCCTTGCCATCCTGCTCCCGGAAGTAACTAATATTAGAGTTTAAAATATATCTTTGCACACCCTTCTCCAAGATCATGTAAATATAGACAAGCACATGCAGAGTTTTTCTTCTCTGCTTCTTTCCTCCCTCCCTTCTTCCCTCAACAAAATAGGGCAATAAAAATGTCAAAATGCTTCTGCTAAGGCTTAGAAAACAGTAATACTCATTTGATATGAAGTGCTTTGCCCGGCCCAGAGTCAGAACTAGCCAATTTATCGCATGTGTCTCTTCTTTCCTCTGCCCCCCACCATCCCCTCCTCTTAATAAGGACAGTGGGCAGCTTCAGGGGCAGTGAGCAAGCAGCAGAGGATGGTCAGTTTTCTAGTTTACGTATGAGCCAGTCCTTCTCAAGAGCAGAGCAGGGGACCCAGAAGCCCTTGCCCACATCTCAACAAGGCAGAGGCGTGGCGCTCCAGGATCCCTGGGATCTGTTTGACCCCAAGAGTCTTCCTGCTCGGTGGGAGCTTCATGCCACCAGTTGGCCCTGAATTGTTTCTGGATAGGACCAGATTTGACCCTTCCAATACCAAAAGCTCCTGTGGAGGGAAGTTAAAACTATTTGTATCATGCAGTCATCATATTCATCTTTGCTCCATGGCTATGACTGGAGAGGGAGAGAGAGAGAGAGGCACCAGAGGGACACCATCCCCTGAAACTATTTGAGACAAACAAGATCAACGAGGACAAGCAGTCCTCAGTTTTCTGAGTCCAGTTCACAGAACACTAGAAACCTTATTTGATGCTGTACAGGATACATATACTTACCCACACTCATGACTCGCAGAGACACAGGCAGAAAGAGCTGTATCTTGATTCTCACTTGCCCTATGGCCTCCCCTGTGCACTGCTTCTGCCCAGGAGTCTGCTCTCCACCTGCACATCACCCCCTGCCCCAGCACTGCCAGCATGATGGCCCCTCAGGCTATTCCACAGCCCTACAGACCCCATCCAAGCTGACCCTGCCTGACAGAAGGGCCTGAAATCAGACACTGAAATAGAGGTCACTAAAAACCTTCACCTTTCCTAAGGTGTTATTGGTCAGTGAGCAGAGCTCTTACTTTAATAGAAATAGGGCATCCTCTTCACTTCGGACACCAAAAGCATTAGTTTCACATGTAGTAGTTTAGCTCTGTTCACATGAGCATAAATGCATGCACTTATAAAACACGCACACACCCCCTTCAATCACCACCATTATCAACACAACACAACTCAATACAATAAATGCAACACAATACAAAGGCCCCAGCAAGTTAGAAAGTTATGACTTACACACAGTTTAATAATATCTGCAATCCATTTTTACCATAAGAGCCCACCATCACCATATGACAATGTCCTAGATGGAGGGAACTCAGTCTCTACAATCAGAAACCCACACAAAGCACTGTGTTCATCTACTGATTGATCACATTTACTAAGTTTATTTAGTTTCTGTCTTCCCATATTTAAAAGATCCCCAGCATTAGCAGAGTATATAACATGTGCTCCACATAGACATTCCTTCACCAACATTTAATCATTTAATCCTCAAAAGAATTCTATGGTGTTGATATTCTTATTATTCCTTTTAAACTGAGCTTCATAAAGGACAAAGGGCCACGAGACAGTCTTAACGTTTGCAGTCCCTGGTAAAGTGTCTAATCAATAAAACTAGCAGGGTAGCTTGACAGCTAATTGATGGCATGATGAAATCTTAAAACTAGAAAAGATTACAAGTCATCTAAACCTTATATCCATCTGATCATAAATTCCGTCTAAACAGTCCTCTAGCAACAAAGTTTCATCAACATTCCACCTTTGAATAAAGACCACCCATCCACGAGGAGCTCAGTTACAACGCTCTCGACTTGGAGTCAAAGCATCTTCTCTGAAGCCTCAGCCCATCAATCCCTTGTATTCATTAGTCTTTTTCCACATCTACATGAAAGACCTTCAAACATGTGGAGTCTGCTCTCATGGTTCCCAGATCTTTTTCTGATGAAACATAACTAGTTCATTCAATTGTTCCTTATCTTTTCAACATGTTTTGGGACTCCTTTACCATTATCTTTACATGTCTTTGTTTCCACGACCGGGTGGAAGGGGGGCTAACTTCAAATGTTAATAAGGACCAGGTGGGTCACATACAAGGGTGAGTCTAGCCCTGCTTTTGGTAATGAAGACGTGATAGGGCTGGTGGTAAAGGAAGAGGTCCATCTTACTAAAATGCCTTCCAATGAAAAAACAGACTTTGTGAAAGCCACCTATATTGTGTATTTGAACTAGATTCACCCACTGAGCTAGATATTTCCCAAAACACAGCAACCAGAACTGACCTCAAAAGTCTGGGTGTCATTTGACTAGCTCTCAAGAAAATGATGTTAATCTCTCACTGGCGTAACTAGACTTCTATTAATGCTTCAAACGTTACATTAACCTTTTAGGATATGACATTCTGTTGACTCACATCAGGCTCTCTGTGAACTAAAGCCTGGAATTATTTTTATAGGGCTGTTATTAGTTGTTTTCTTCAACACAGTTTTAAGATTCTATGTTTATTCCTACTAAATGTTATCTTGTCAGACTCAACCCATCTTTCTAATCTGTCAAGATTCTTCCGAGTACTGACTTGGCCATCTTTGCCATCTGATGCAAATATTCCCCATTTTAGTTTCATGTAACCCATAATTATGAGAAGCGTGCCTTTTTATTGAGATATAATTCACATACCATAAAATGCATGCTTTTATATTGTACAGTGACTTTTAGTGTATTTCAAAGTTATACAACCCTCACTAGTATCTAATCCCAGAAAATTTTCCTCATGCCAAAAAGAAACTCTATTCCCATTAGCAGTGCCCACCCCTCCTCCCTCCATCATCTGGCAACCACTAGTTTACTTTCTGTCTCTGTGGAGTTGCCTATCATGGACACCCCATATAAAGAGATTCATATGATATATGGTCTTCTGTGTCTGGTGTCCTTCACTATGCATAATGCTTTTCTAAGATGCAGCCACACTGTAGCATTTATAAATGCTTTTATTTCTATGGCCAAAGACTACCATATTGTATACATATAGCACATTTACTTTATTCATTCTTCAGCTGACGTACCCTTGGATTGTTTCCACTTTTTTTGTCTTTTTGCCTTTTTCTTGGGCCGCTCCCGCGGCATATGGAGTTTCCCAGGCTAGGGGTCGAATTGGAGCTGTAGCCGCCGGCCTACACCAGAGCCACAGCAACTTGGGATCCGAGCCGCATCTGCGACCTACACCACAGCTCACGGCAATACCTCATACTTAACCCACTGAGCAAGGCCATGGATCGAACCTGCAACCCCATGGTTCCTAGTCGGATTCGTTAACCACTGAGCCACGACAGGAACTCCGGATTGTTTCCATTTTTGAATGTTATAAATAATGCTGCTGGAAACATTCATGGGTAAGGTTTTTGTTTTTTTTGTTTGTTTGTTTGTTTGTTTTTGCCATTTCTTGGGCATATGGAGGTTCCCAGGCTAGGGGTCGAATCGGAGCTGTAGCTGCCGGCCTGCACCAGAGCCACAGCAACATGGGATCCAAGCCATGTCTGCAACCCACACCTCAGCTCACGGCAACGCCGGATCCTTAACCCACTGAGCAAGGCCAGGGATCGAACCAGCAACCTCATGGTTCCTAGTGGGATTTGTTAACCACTGCACCACGATGGGAACTCCACGGGTAAGGTTTTTTGTGGACAGATGTTTTCAGTTCTCTTGAGTATATACCCGAAAAGTGGAATGGCTGGTCTTAATGGTAACACTATGTTTAATTTTTTGAGGAAATGCCAAATGGTTTTCCATATCAGCTGAGCAATTTTACATTCCCACCAGCATTGTGGGAGGGTTCCAATTGTTCCACATCCCTGTCAACAATTATTGTTTGTTTGTTTAGGGCCATGCCTGCAGCGTGTGGAAATCCCAGGGCAAGGGATCAAACCCACTCCATAGCAGTCACCTGGGCTACAGCAGTGACAATGTTGAATCTTTAACCTGCTGAGCCACCGAGGAACTCATTGTCTGTTTTTCATTATAGCTACCCTTGTGCCTACGAAGTGGTATTTCACTGTGGTTTTTATTTATAACTTGCTAAAGACTAATGATGTTAAGCATCTTTTTATGGGCTTATTGACCATTTGTATATCTTCCATGGAGAATGTCTATTCAAAGCCCAATTTTGAACTGGATTATTAATCTTTTTACTGTTGAGTTATAGGAGTTCTTTATATATTTTGGAAACAAACCCCACATCAAATACCTTTTTACAAATATTTACTCTTATTCCGTGGGTTGCATTTTCAGTCTTGATGTTCTTTGAAACACAAAAGTTTCAAATTTTGTTGAAGTTCAACTTATCCATGTTTTTCCTTTACTGCTTGTGCTTTTGGTGCCATAGTTAAGATGCACTGCCTAATCCAAGGTCACAAACACTTACACCTAGGTTTTCTTCTAAGGGTTTTATAGTCTGAGCTCTTATATTTATATATTAAATCTGCTTTGAGTTATTTTTTACATATAGTATAAGGTAAGGGTTCAACTTCATTCCTTTGCATGGATATGCAGTTTTGCAGCTGCATCAGTACCATTTTTTCACCACTGAATTGTCTTGGCACCCTTGTCAAAAATGAAATGTCTATAAATAAAAGGGTTTATTTCTGTACGCTTAGTTCCATTCCATTTTTATGTCTATCCTTATGCCTCTTGTGCACCATCTTTATTACTGTGGCTCTGTAGGACAAACATGCTTTTGAATGTTACAGAAGTCAGTTATAAAAATGCTGGGGAAAGACCCCTGTGGCCTTACACTAGAATAGAAGCTCCATGAAGGCAGGGGCTTTTTCTTCGTTGGTTACTCATATATGCTCAGTACCTAGAAAAGGTTGTGACACATGGTTAAGTTCTGAATAAATATCTGTTGATACTAAATGAGTGCTAGAATAAAAAAATATAATTAGAAGCCACTATCAAATTTCAACCACATATGAATCTACTCAGTTGGGCCAGCATTCTGCCTTCTTCTTCCATCATGCCTGGAAAGTTCATGTGGAAGAAGACCTTGCCAAATACTCTGCTGAAGGTTAAAGGACATTTATTTTAATGCTCAGGGTCAGAATACTATCTATGGCATCCATCAAGTTACAGTTACCAAGAAAACAATGACTTAGACCATTCCTGGCACAGACAGGATACTACTTGGTGATTTAAGAAGGAAATGGTCTCTTATCTAGTCCCGGAAAACCATTATTAACAACTTAGAAGAACTGCACAATCCTATGGCAACCACATTCATATCATTTGGTAGTTCAAGAGGAAAAGAACCCTGTCTGGTGAGCTAATACTCCAAGCTGTCACAGTTGCCCTTTCTGGAAGAGCAAATCCAGGAAGCAACAACGAAAAATGAGCAAAAGAAGAACCTGCACACATCCTCAGTACTGGCCCTGCTTCTAAACTGGGCCTGGTGTGATTGAAAGACGACCAAGGAGACAGATTTCATCAAAAAGTGAAAGATACGTTGGAGTTTCTATTGTGGCACAGCGGAAACAAATCTGTCTAGGATCCATGAGGTTGTGGGTTCGATCCCTGGCCTCGCTCAGTGGGTTAAGGATCTGGTGTTGCTGTGAGCTGAGGTGTGGGCTACAGATGCAGCTCAAATCTGGCATTGCTATGACTGTGGCATAGGCCAGCAGCTGTAGCCCCAATTCAACCCCTAGACTGGGAACATCCATATACAGCAAGTGCGGCCCTAAAAAGCAAAAAAAAAAAAAAAAAAAAGTGAAAGAAACATCAACAAAGAGAAGGAAAGATTTCAACTTTTCCCATAGATTACTGAGTTTTATTTTTTTAAAGTTCAAAAAAAATTTTTTTTTCTTTTTAGCGCTGCAGCAAGGGCATATGGAGGTTCCTAGGCTAAGGGCTAAATTGGAGCTGTAGCTGCCAGCCCACGCCTCAGCCACAGCAATGCTGGATCTGAGCCGTGTCTGTGACCTACACCACAGCTCACAGCAACACCACACCCTTAACACACTGAGGGAGGCCAAGGATCGAACCCGCATCCTCATAGATACCAGTTGGGTTCATTACGGCTGCACCATGATGGGAACTCCTTTATTTTTTCTTAATTGTATGTGACAAGCTGACTTTTCAGCTGTGTGTTTGTACGTAGAACTGTTACAAACAGTTATAGACTGTTACTCTGAATTACACTGAAGGTTTACATTCTAGGGTTTATGTTTTGGGTGCAGATCTTCACACAAATAATACTGACATCAGGTCCCCAAAGAGCCTGCCCTGTAGAAATAACCTTGTGTGAAATCTCACGAGCTTTCCAGCAACTCTTTTTTTTTTTTTTTTTTTTTTTTTTTTTTTGCCATTTCTAGGGCTGCTTCTGCAGCATATGGAGGTTCCCAGGCTAGGGGTCAAATCGGAGCTGCAGCCACCGGCCTATGCCAGAGCCACAGCAATGTGGGGTCCGAGCCACATCTTCAACCTACACCATAGCTCATAGCAATGCTGGATCCTTAACCCACTGAGCAAGGCCAGGGACCGAATCCACAACCTCATGGTTCCTAGTCAGATTCGTTAACCACTGAGCCACGATGGGAACTCCCCAACAACTTTACAGTTCAATCACTCCAGGCTTATGTATTAATGCTGCCTTCCTTATTTAAAAAAAAAAATCATCATCACCATTTTCATTTGACATGGCTACACAAATTATTTAATATTTTTAATTAGACAGATACTGTCCTCTGCTGTACAGATGCGAACAGCAAGGCTGAAAGAAGTTAAGTCAACTATCAATTCATAATCAGTGGAGCCAAGACGCAATCCCAGGTCGATCTGACACCAAACTTCATGTTCTTAGCCACTGGACATCCTGCCCCTCAAAAGACTACAATGCGCTATAAATGCACATGGGATGGTTTTAAATGGACAGAGTCTGCCTGAGCACATGACTGTCTCCTGAGAAAAATCCACCTGCTCTTCTTCCTTGGTCAGTTCATATGTCCACAATCTCAAGCCTATTACCTTTTCTTTTTATCCTTCTCACACTCTCAATATGTATTTTCATTCATATTGTTTGCTTGGGGGAGGAGCAAAAAACCACTTCACATGAAATTTACCTTAAATTTTTAAGTGTATGATACTATATAGTATTGCTACCTATATACACATTATTGCACCACAGAGCTCTAAATCTTTTCCCGGTATTACTGAAACTCTGTGCCCAGGGAAAAGAAAGTTCCCAGTTCTTCCTCCCTCTGGTCCCTGGCTTCCACCATTCTACTTTCTGTTTCTAAAGTTTCACTGTTTGGATGCTGCAGTTAAATGGAATTTGCACTATTTATCTTTCTATGATGGCTTATCTTCATTCATTCATCAAAGGACATTTAGATTGTCCCACACCTTGGCTATTGTCAATGATGCTGCAATGAACATGGAAATGCAAATATTTCTTTGAAATGCTGTTTTCTTTGTCTTTTTTGTTTTCCTTTTTGGCCACAGCTGTGGCATGTGAAAGTTCCCGGAGCCAGGGATCAAACCTGTGCCACAGCAGTGACCTGAGCCACTGCAGTGACAATGCCAGATCCTTAACCCATTGTGGCACAGGGAACTTAGAGAACCTGTTTTCAATCTTTTTGGATAAATACCCAGCAGTGGGATTGCTGTATTGTTTTTATTTAGCAATTCTTTTTTTTTTTTTTTTAATTTCTGAGGAAACTTCATAATGTTTTCCATAGTGGCTGTACCATTTTACATTTCCACAAAGAGTGTAAAAAGGTTTTACACTTTACAGCCGTATCAACGCTCATTATTTTCCGTTTTTTAATTTTATGATAGCCATCTGAACAGGTGTGAAGTGATGCCTCATGATTAATATTGTTGAACATCTTTCACAAACCTATTGACCATTTGTGTGTCTTGGAGAAATGTCTATTTGAGTCATTAGTTTTCTTTTTTTTTTTTAAGAACCAAACCTGTGGCATATGGAAGTTCCCGGGCTAGGGGTCAAATCAGAGCTGCAGCTGCCAGTCTACACCACAGCCACAGCAACTCAGGATCCAAGCCGTGTCTTAGACCTATACCACAACTCACAGCAACACTGGATCTTCAGCCCACTGAGCGAGGCCATAGATCGAACCTGCATCCTCAGGGATACTAGTCAGGCTCCTAACCCACTGAGTCACAATGGGAACTCCCAGCCCCCCCCCCTTTTTTTTTTGTCTTTTTGCCTTTTCTAGGGCCACTTCCCACGGCGTATAGAGGCTCCCAGGCTAGGCGTCTAATTGGAGCTATAGCCACTGGCCTATGCCAGAGCTACAGCAACATGGGATCCAAGCCACATCTGCAACCTACACCACAGCTCACGGCAACGCCAGTTCCTTAACCCACTGAGCAAGGCCAGGGATCGAACCCACAACCTCATGGTTCCTAGTCGGATTAGTAAACCACTGAGCCAGGCCAGGGATCGAACCCACAACCTCATGGTTCCTAGTCGGATTAGTTAACCACTGAGCCACGATGGGAACTCCCCAGCCCATTTTTAAACAGGATTATTTGGTTTTACCATTGAGTTATTAGAGTTCCTTAATATTTTGGATATTAACCTATTTTCAAATATACAGTTTGTAAATACGTTTTTCCATTCCATAGGTTGCCTTTCACTCTGTTGACTGTTTCTTTTGCTATACAGAAGCTTTCCAGTTTGATGTAGTACCACGTGCCTATTTTTACTTTTGTTTGCTTTTGATGTCATATCCAAGAAATGATTCCCAACATCATTCAATGTGATGAAGATTTTCTCTTATGTTTTCTTCAAGAAGTTTTATAGTTTCAGGTCTTATGTTTAAGTCCTTAAATAATCTATTTTGAGTTGACTTTTGTATGGTGTAACATAGGGGTCCAACTTCATTCTTTTGCATGTGGATATCAATGTTTTCCAACACCATGTATTTAAGAAACTCTTCTTTCCCCATTGTGTAGTCATGGCCATCTTATCAAAAATCATTTAACCATGTGTGCTTGGGTCTAGTTCTAGACTTTCTATTCTGTTCCATAGCATCTCTATGTCTGCCATTATGCTAATACCACACTGTTTTGCTTAGTACAGCTTTGTATTATGTTTTGAAGTCAAAATGGAAACACATCCCCTGTGTGTGAATTAAAAAAATTGATATTATGAAGATGTCCATACTATCTAATGTGATCTACAGATCCAATGCAATGCCTATAAAAATTCCAGTGGCATATTTTGCAGAAATAGGAAAAAAAAAAAAACCTAAAAGTCATATGGAATCACAAAGGATCTTGATAGTCCAAACAATCTTAAAAAATAGGGAAGAATCTCATGAATGTTTTTACTCTTGTTGCTTCTTGCAGATCAACCCCCTAACGAGACCACAGCAGGAATTTTTGCAGATCTCTGACACATGCTCTCTTTGAACAAGAGCTTGGAGAGAACACTTGGATGTCATTCAGATGCATGAATCCCAGATAACCAAAACGTGCTTGAACACCTCAAATCCAATACAGTTAATTTCTTTTGGGAGAGGGGGGCAATCTGAGGCATGTGGAAGTTCCTGGGCCAGGGATGGAACCTGAGCCACAGCAGTGACAATGCTGGATTCTTAACCATTAGGCCACCAAGGACCTCCTAGTTAACTCCTAAGAGTAAACCCAGTTTAGAACAACTCATACAGAGATCTTAATGGTTTCCTCACTTTTCCCTACTCTTGACAAAACTCCCATCATTTTGGCTCATCATTACCATTTCTCCAATCATCACCACTACTAGGAAAATGCTGGGGTATTTTCAGAGAAAAGACTCATTACTTTTTTTTCCCAATTGCCAAATAACCATCACCTTATTTCATTTAAAAGTTTCTCAATCGAGGTTCAGCCTTAACAAGTGCAGCTCCCATGAATACAGTCTTTGGGGTTAGAACCTGGTAAAATCCTAGTCTCATCATCCATCAGCTGTATATCTCTACACAACCCATTTACTAAATTTAAGCATTAATTTCCTCACCCCAAAGTGGCTATAAAAAGGATACCTATGTCAAAGGTTTGTCATAAAAATGAAATAAAATAATCAGTGTCCGGCACTTAGCAAAGCCCCCATGGTAACCATTCTTATTTAGCGGTAGTAGTACCCTTCGTAAAGAAAGATCTAGTCGCAATGCTGCAGTGGGCGCCCGCAGCTGCTCTGCCCACGCAGCACACAGGCCTCCAGAGGACCTCAGCAACAACACCTACCAGGCTACCTGCTCCACACACCCCTACAGGGCTGAGATGGGCTTTAAGGCGCTGGTATCCCACTGATGGGCCTACAGCGCCCAGCAGGCACAAAAAGCCCATGTGCCAAGCGCAGCCCCTGGGGCCACCGGGAGTTCTGCTGAGAGTCCTGGGCCCTAGGCAGGCTCCATAAGCAGGTGCGCAAGAACTCCCCGTGGGCCACAACTGACCGCCCAGGATTGGGGAAGGCATTATGGTTGAAGGCCTACCCCACCCCGCCTTCCCCCTTGGTTCCTGGCCACCCAGGGCGGGCTCAATCCAGGCAGCAATGCCCTGCAGCTCCCCCTGGGGAAAAAGGCATTTGTATCCAGACAAGCTGCCCTTTATGACACTAACTGGGCTGGTGGAGGCACTACTCACTCAACAGACGTGGGCGGGGTGGCAGCGCAGGGCGGCCGCTGTGGTTTTCTTTCTTCCTTATTTTAAGGAGTTGATGTTCCACAAAGGAAGATTAGACACATATGTAGAAATCTCCACCAAAATCCTAAGTGAGCAAAGTAACCCCACGTGGCCGGTGGCGGCAGCTCTGCCGGCCCTGCAGTCAGTGTCCGGCTGTGGTCACGTAGCTATGGACTAGCTGTCCCCGAGGAGCTGCAGCAGGAGGAATCAGGGATCACTGCTCCAGGGTTACTTGTGTCGCTGCAGCAACTTTCTCTGCCTCGTCTAGAAGAAACCACAGCACTTGCTGAGGTCTGCCACCTCCACCCCTTCAGGGGCCTGGGATGGGGGCATTGGAATGGACAGCAGTGGGGTCCTTCGCATTCACCTCCCTATTGGTGGAGTTCAGTACCTGTTTTTGTTGTGTAGCAGTGCTTTGTCCCGAGCCGGAGGCTGTGAGGGCACGTCGATGAGCACTGTGCAGACGGTGTCGGGACTTCCTGGCCCAGTCACACAACCACCCAGAAAAGAGGCAGGGTGACCAAGAAGGTCAGTAAAGAGCTTGCGCAGATAGTCGAGGTCTGGATTATAGAAGAAGTTCCGGCACCGCACGTTGCGCAAGTACACGGCTATCGCCTGTAGAAAGCTTTCGCGGAGGCACTCGATGGGTGTGGTCCGATTAGCGTCCCGGATCTTCAGGGAGCCTTCCTAGAAGGTGCTTTGCAACGCTGCTAGGGCAGGCTGCCACGCAGGAAGTACATGAACACATGGTCCAGCGCCTCCAAATCTTCACAGCGGCTCTGTTTCCTGCCCAGGTAAGCGTTTATACTCAATGTAGCGCGCCATGCCTGTCAGGGTCTTGTGCTCATCATTCGGGATGTGTTTCTAGATGTCACAGTCAGTAGACTCCTTGGTCAGGCTAGAGTCAGTCGATGATGTGGATTCATGCTGCTGCTTAGTGCCCGGTCACCCCACTAGGAAGTTGTCGGGCTTCACGAGGTGGTAGATGAGGCTCTTGATGTGCCTGTATTCCATGCGCGTGATCAGCTGGATTGTGGTCATGATTACTGTCTTGCGCGTGAACGTGTGATCGCCCGAGTGGAACAGGTCTTACGGGTTGGGCCTGAGCGGCTCCAGCACTGTGGCTTTGTACCTCCACGCAGGCAGAAGTCTACACCTGTGGAATGCCCTCTGGGGCACTGAGCTGCTTGTAGAAGTGGTATTGCAGGTGTAGCTTAAGCGCCGGGGATTTGATGAGCTCCACCTTGATAGCTACCTGTTCATTTGTATGGAGATTCTTAGCCAGAGCTCCCCAAACTTGCAACAGCCTTTTTCCTGACCCGGAAGGGGGCCCACCATCAGGACCCGTGATCTGGTCCCCATAGGCCGGATGCTGTGGCTGGTCCATCCACTGGCCTTGGTTTTTCTCCAACCCTCCTTCAATTTCCCTACCCTCCTTTCGTGTCAAAAATCCATAAATTTGCGTTACCCTGGAGTTTCCACTTTGCTGCTGTGCACATCCCGGCACTATAGAGACCTGAGGTTGCAGGCGGCTGTTCCGGGCTAGCACACGGGGTGGCCCGACATCTTCCTGCTAGCCCAGCGGGCCACCTCGCTCATCTAGGTGGTCTGGGAGTCACGTGGGGATGGGACCAATGCTGCAGACAGGTCCCTCGGACTCAAATCTCGTGGCTCTCTGCTGACAGCCTCCGCCCTGGCCGTGGCCCGGCGGCCAGCGGCTGACGTGGGCTGCCCAGGCTCTCTCAGCAGCAAGGTTCGGACTCCAGCTCGGAGTCTTGGTGCTCCAGCCCTTGACCCCACTCCGATGCCGCCTTTGCCACTGGCCTCCGAATGTTCATGGCGGGCCTGTTGCTACTCATTATTATCTACTTCTCTGGATCAATCACTTTGCTGTCTCATGGTCTTTCTACAGTAATGACTTTTCTTTACATGGTATTGGGTGGTGTTGTGGTTGATGTCAAATAAGCAAACTGCTTAGGAGGAGGCCAGGAGGAACATTAAGAATAGGGAAGAGAAAATAAAGGGAAAACAGATAAAGGAGAAGAGTGAGGAAAAAAAAAAAAAGTTGTTTATAATCTGTTGTGATAACGGAGATCAGTTGATCTCCATTCCCTCTCTCCATCAGCCCCGAGATGAGGAAGTGAATGTCACTGGGTAGATCCATGAGGGAAAAAAGGTGACACTAGGCCTCTACTCTCCCCAAATCTCTTAAATGACCCAGCCTGTGATTTAGGTTCCAAGAGGTCATGAAGTGAACCCAGATCACCTTCTATTAATGTTAAATGAGCCTGTAAATGCACATTGGGCAGCAAATCAAAACCACTGGAAGCAGCTACTCTTAACTTAGGAAGTTCCTGTCTCTTAAAGGACCAGCTGCCCTTTCATAAAAGACCATTTCTTTTCTATGAATAATACATATAATTGTAGAGAGGAAAATATATTTCCATTAAGCAATATCAATTCTCAACACACTGGATATAATCTCTTATACTTCTATAATTAAAAATTAAACACGTAGTCTTATGTTGAAGAAACTCCAAAGCTGGTTTTTATGTGCTCTCTTTTTTTTTCTCCAAAATCATCATTCTTACCAGCCTTTCGATATAATTATATTCCAGGGAAAAAACAGCCAGTCAGAAAAAAATAAATCAACATATAATCTTACTTTAAAGTCCTCGCTTATCTTTTACGATGTGTATAGGCTGTTTGAAAAAAAAAAAATTGGGTCTGAAGTTTTCTACAATGAACATATACTATATTCCTTTATTTCATTATTTTAAAAAGGAAAATTATGTAAAATATCAGATCTGTTGTATTGTTAGACACAAGAGACTTTCATTGACTGTGTGGGTTTCTGTTAACCTATTTCAAGATCTTAAGTCCCGGAAAAAATAGCTGATGCTCAATGAATATTTTTCTGAATAAGCAAACGTTAATATTAAAAATAAAAACTAAGAAGATATTTGAGGTTGGGACTGTTTCCTGTTTTGCCAATACAGTTGCCCAGTGGATTTTCCCTTCCTCTGCTCCACTTCCCTCTTTACTCAATAAAGAGCAATCTTAAGGAAACGGTCACTAAAAGCAGGAGGATTCTTACTCTTGGCCCTAACTCACTTAGGACACACATTCTTAGCTTGTTTGTTTAAGAAAAATCCATGTAAAAGCCATTGACCTCAGAAAAGTATGGGTATCTATCTTCTTTGGCCATGAAGATAAAACATAATACCAATAATAATATTTCATTAAAAGAAAAATTTTGGTGACATGCATTTCAGTCAACATACCCAAACTGATTAAAATTCAAATCACAGAATTTCTAAAGCTAGAAAGATTCTCCTATGTCTTGGAACCTAACTCTTTTTTAAATTGTGGAAGCAGAGGTAGAAGAAGTTAAGTGATTGTCCCAAAGATACGGAACTCATAAATTGTAGATAGACTTGGTCCCAGGTACCTAATTCCAATTCTAACACATATTCCATTTCACCGCACTCTACTATAAACCCCTTAGTGCTTTATGGGCAGATAATAAAAATTAGTTAATGCAGATGATGACGATAATGAAATTTCACTGTGCTGGAAACAGGGAAATGAGGTCAGCTGGCATTTGGTGATGCTTTTGTTAAGGCAGAACATCTATTATTTTCCATCTCTCTCTGCATTTAAAAAAATCTATGTACTTTGCTAAAAAAAAAAAAGCCTTAGGCAACTAAATATCATTCATTAAAACATTTAAGACAAGTCACAGCTCCTAGTAATACACTTCCAGAACAGAAAAGCAGGATAAAGATAGCTTAGAAACTGCACACACATAGAATTTTTCTACTGATACCCCAATCCCCTGCTGGCCAATTTTGAAAAGTGGGTTTTTATTGTACCATAAAAATGAACAAGCTGAGGCTCTTACATCCGGAGAAAGGTTGGTACCTCCATGGAAAATGTTTTGCCTTCAGGAGTCCAGGATGAGAGGAAATCATTTTTACTCTTGGATAAGGACAACTAATTGTTTTGATAGACTTGGGTATTGAAACTCCATAGCACATAAGCTATGGCTTGAGCAAGATAATTCTGTTTCTAAGTATAAGGTGATTACTGATACAAGCATTGTCTTGAGATCCCTCTCCAATGTTACCACCAATGTGAATTTGTCTACTAAAAACCAAAGACCCAGCTTTGGAGAACTGTTTGACAGTAGCTATGAAAGCTAAGCACTTGTCTGTATGCAAGAAATTCCACTTCATGGGTATATACCTAACTAAATGCATTTATACATGAGTCAAAAGACATGCACAAGAATGTTCATAGCAGCCCTTTTCAGAATAGCACCAAATGGGAAACTACTCAAATGGCCGTCAATAGTAGGCTGGATAAATACATTGATACAGTCACAACCTGCAAGACCATTTTGAGTTAACTACAGCTACTCTTAATAGCATGAACAAATTTTCGCAAAAACATTGTAGAGTAAAATAAGCCACCTATGCAAAAAGCTTGTACTGTATGATTCTGTTAATGTGAAATTTAAGTGATCAAATTGTGGTGTTATAAATCCAGTTAGTGCTCCCCCTAGGGGTGGTGGTGGTGACCAAGAGGCACAAGAAGGATTTGGTGGGGGGAGGGGAGTGAGTGCTGGTGCTATTTTGTTTCTTGATCAGGGGTGTGGTTATACAGGGTTGCTGTCTTGTTTAAATGCATTGACCAATGCACTTAGGATGTGTAAGTTTATGCGAGGGTATGTATATGTCATTTAAAAATCTGAGGCCCTAAACATTTTCCTATGAAAACATGGTAGGGCAAGAGTGACACATTATAGAAGAGACGCCCCATCAGTAAGATAAAGAATGACTGCACCCACAGGCAGCCTTCCCTCCCTTGCTCTGTTTTTCCCTCATCATTGCTTCTGAAACTGGTCCTCAGCCTGCAAATGAGGAACACAAATGCATAAATGTCACATTCTTATGCAGGAACCAAGGCATTCACTTCTTTTTGCCTCAAGGCAGGATTGGGTCTCAGTTTTCATATACTAAAAATGGACCTATTAGGGTAATGAGTGAGTTCACATCTGTCATTTCAAGTTGATTTTGCTGGCAGTCGGTGGCATCTGAGATGTGTCCCACTAATTAGAGAGAAATCAGATAAATTCAGGGAACATATATCATTTGGGAACATGGACTGAATGGGCACTTGTCCTTTGTGCTCCTTCTGTAAGGTCTATTGAGGGAACACATAGGTCTGTCCTTAAGATTTAATAAATGGAGGAAGGAAGGGGAAAGAAACTCTTAGATACTTATTATGAGCCAGTACAGTCTTAGGCATTTAGATAGTCTTCACAATAGCTTTCAAAGGCAGGTGCTATTGGCAGGTACTTTTCATTTTGCAGAAAAGGATGCACACTCCAAGAGAGGATGAAGTCTATGCAAGTTATGCTGCTACTAAATAAGGGAAGAGATTTAATCAAATTTGGGACCCCTGACTCCTCAGGCTGTTTTCATATAGCACAGTTTCTATAAAGGTCAACAGACCTTTGACAAAAATGCCTGCATTCCCTAGAAGAAAAGAACCAAAGGATTCTTTTCAGCTCTGCTTCAAGTCTCTCCTTAATATCACGGAGTATTCTAAGTGCAAGGCAAAACCCAACCATCCTTTTGCCTTAAAAAAAAAAAAGTCTTAAATAGCTTGGGTAGTAAGGGTATAAGTTTTTAATAACTGTCGTCACTGAGTCAGACCACTTTCTCAATCAAGCCCAAAATTCTTTCATAAATAATGGTATCCAAGTGGTGGTTTGTGGGATACCTTCCAAGAGCAGCCCTCAAAAGTTGAGGTATCCACGCTCAGTGTGTCTAACTTCTCTTAGACTCAAGGAGTCACTCCTAGCACTACAGAACTGGCCAATATCCAAAGAGGAAGAAATCAATGGTGCCAACCCAAAAGACTTCAGAGAAACCATAAACCGGATGTATTGCTTTGAGGTATCAGAATTCCTGCTGGGAGCAGGCCTCTCCTGCAAGCTGTTCCGTGACCATCACGGCAGCTGCTATGACCCAGAATAAACATCTGACTCTCTCTATCTCAGCTTCTCTACACTGCAAAAGGATGATAAGAACTCCTACTCTTCCTCGTAGATGTTAAAAGAACCAGCTAATGTCTGCGGACAGAAGCACCATGTTGGTGCCAGGAACTGTGTGCCCACTGGAGTAGGAAGCCTGGGGCAATGCAGATTGGTGGCAGTCTTGCACAGATCACACATGTCCTCAGCTCCCAACAGAAAAGGTTTGAGTGACCACCTCCCCCCCTCCCCAGCTCATAATGGGACACCAAGGCTAATAGATGATGTGGAGATACATTTGGGGACTGAATGAAGAAGCCAGAAAAAAAAAAAAAAAATAGTGAAATTTGCCAGGCTGAAACAGAGCTATAGTGAGTCCTGCCCCTGCATACAGAAGCAAAGGGTGAACATTTGTCCTCTGTGGGCTCTCTGGCAGGGTTAGCAGGACTGGGCACTGGGAGAGTTGACGGAACTCACACTGGAGAGCTGGCCAGCAGAAAGCAGCCACAGAGACTCTGAATCGAAACTGATCTAACATGGAGTTCCCCGCTGCGGCCCAGTGGGAACCTAGGCCCACAGTGGATTAAGAATCTGACTGCAGCAGCTTGGATGGCTGCAGAGGCGTGAGTTCACCCCCCAGCCCAGTGCAGTGGGTTAAAGGATCCAGCGTTGCCACAGCTGTTGGAATAGGTCATAGCCATGGCTCAGATTCAGTTCCTGGCCTGGGAACTTACATATGCCATGGGTGTGACCAAAAAATAAAATAAAAAAACAGTGATCTAACGTGAAAACAGAAAAGAGGATACACCTAACGGTAGAGACAGGGCAGCAGGTATTCAGTGGCTATGCAAAAATATCAAAGCCATAGATGGATCAGACTTAATAGCTGGCTCCTGACCAGGTGGCTCCTCTAGGGCTTCCATGTGGTGGCATGCCGAAGCGAATACAAAGAATTAGCTCCCAGGCTCTGAGTTGGGTCATTTTACATGTTTATCACACAGTCCCTCACACCAGCCCATGAAAAGTGGGTTTTATCCTTTTTCAAGAACTGAGGGTCAGGAGTTCCTGTCGTGGCTCAGTGGTTAACGAATCCGACTAGGAACCATGAGGTTGCAGGTTCGATCCCTGGCCTTGCTCAATGGGTTAAGGATGTGGCGTTGCCGTGAGCTGTGAGCTGTGGTGTAGGTTCCAGACGCAGCTCGGATCCTGCGTTGCTGTGGCTCTGGCGTAGGCCGGCAGCTATGGCTCTGATTCGACCCCTAGCCTGGGAACCTCCATATGCCGTGAGAGCAGCCCAAGAAATGGCAAAAAGACAAAAAAAAAAGAAAAAAGAAAAAAAGAACTGAGGGTCAAAGTGACAAAACAACTTAGCTAAGACAGTGAAGCCATTATTAAAATACGCGTCTGGCTGACACAGGAGCCCTTGCTTATTAAACTGGGTCCTCCATCTCTCATCACAGTCATCCATGGTGTATACCAGCTCCGAGCATATCCCTCGGCCAACTCAGTAAGAAATCCAAATTATGGTACCTGGCTTTGGACTTTAGAGGGCAGGAATGGCCTGGAGTGCAGTCACTCCATTCAACAAGCATTTGAAGAGGACCTACTGTGGGCCAGGCTTGTGCTTGGCATGGATAATGCAGAAAAAGGAGACCCACTCCTTGGCCTTGGTGAGGTCCACTGGCACCCAACAAGCATGGCAGGGCAGGCATTCTGGGCAAGCTCCCCACAGCGCAGACCTCAGCCACGTTGGCAAGATGCACAAGCAGCCACAGAGGTTGTGGCCCCCTTGAAAGCCGTTCTCAAGGAGCCCTTCAGCAAACAGAGCATATTCTTTAGTCTGAGTTTTGACAGCTGTTTATTAATCTCCTGAGGATTATGGCTAAAAACTGCTGCACATTCCTTTACTTTTAATTACAGTCCTATAGAAGGTTTGATTTAAAAAAAAAGAAACTAGTGAAATTACTGCAGAAGAAAAAAGTTCTTAATAATTTATTCATAATGCTATTAAGACAAAGTCATGTTTTATTGGGCTCTGCGTGTTTATGTTGTGACGCAGAAGTCAATAAGAAGGAACTTTAGTAATATATAATATCTATTAATATTCTACACATATGTCCCCCAAACAAACAATGTCTCAGCACCAGTAAAGGATTTCAATAATTAAAAGGTATGATTTTCTGGGTTTAACTATTTCCTGTTGAAACTGACAGCCTCTTGTTCCCAGAAGAAGCAAGTGCATTTTACAGGGAGAGTGACAGTGTAGAGTGAATATTAGTCCAGGAAGGGGCTCCCATCTCCAGGATGACACTAACTGCAAGTGACCTTGAGGTCTAGACCCTGCCTAGTTCATCTGCACGATGAAGAGATTTGGCTGCACTGATGCCCACATCTTCCCAGCTTTGCAGCTGTGAAATAGTACTCCTCAGGGCCTTACCTTTATCCCTCCTTGATCACCATCACCTTTTGTCAAGTATCATTTTGAAATGAGTTTCTTGTTTCCCAAATGGGCATGGCTCTTCAACTGCTTAGCCTGGCTCACAGAGTTAATAGGCAGAATGGAGACCCACTGGCTATGGAGACAGGCGATGGTTCCCTCTGTGACTTGCTGTTTGCCCTCGATCAGCGAGTCACTTAGAAATTCCAGGCCCATCATTTCCTCACTGATAGGGGATTATGTGACAATACTTAGCTACCATGAAGGAGTGAGAGAGGATTAAATAATATGCTTGTATGGGACTTAGCCAATACTCGATGCTGCACTGGGTACCTGGTAATAATTACCTTTTGATTCTCACAGAACTCACCTGAAATAACCTTCCTGATTCAAGGGCTAATAAATGCTTCCATAAGAGGGTTTCGTTCCTCTTCATTTCCCCAAAAGAACTGGGCCACAAACGGAGAGCCTTGATACGCCACTGCAAGCATGGATTTCCTTCACCTTCGCGGCTCAGAATCACTCAAGAATCGTGATCACTATGTTTTACACTCTCAAATCGTTTTTCCCATATTCCTTTATAGAGAGACGCGTATTGTGTTGTACGCCTAACGGGAAAATATCCTGTGGGTGTTTCAACACTGTTCAGACTCCCTCTCCACCACAACTACCTGGATCATCTCACCATCAAATGGAAGAGACAATGGGGCTTCATGGAAAGAACGCCCATTTAAGCAGGAAATCAACCTCGATGAGAGGATAGTAATAATTATCGTCAGGCTGGATTGAGAAAAGAGTCTGTGCTGGCATGGTTTGGAGTAATTGATGTTTATCAAGTCCTTTGTTCTCGGAGAGGAGACAACCCTATGGGATTGTTACTGTTCTCCTGTCCGTTTCGCTGTGTGAAAGAACATGCAGCACAGGGAGGTTAAAAGCTTCCAAATGCCACATTTCCAGGAATTAGGGCACACCAGATTCAAACCCAAGCAATTCAGAGTCTGAGCTTTTAATTATGCAGCTCATCATAGTTGGCAGGACAATCAGGAAGAATGTATGTAGAGAACTGGCCTGGTTGAAAGCAGTCATTGAACACTATTTTTCTATTATTTAAGTTAAAATAGCTATTAAATGTTATTGCTTTTCCCAATTAATTGACACACATTCACCCTTTATATTCCAATTTTCTACTTTCACCTCCCATATTTTTAGATCCACTGGTCTCCTTCTGTCTCAGTCCACGGGCACAAGGCCCAGTGGCATCCATGGTCAAGCCAGAGAGAAGCCCCTCTCTAGCCCATTTCATAACTTCCCTAGGTCCTGGCTTTCAGCATTCTGCGTGCTGATCTATCAGCCTACAGTTTGAAATATAGAACAAGCCTCTCCCCCTACCTCATTATTTGTACAGTTTCAGCCTCTGATAAACTGGTCACTTACCTTATAAAGGCTGCTTATAAATTGTGCTGAAATTCTGTGGAACAGGAAGGCCAAGGATATGTTAAGATACACCAAAATTTCCTGAGAAAGGAAAGCTTACCCTAAGATCACAGACTTCTCATTTCCTGCCACTCACTGATCCAGTCGCCACGACAGCGTCAGCTTATTTGGCTCAGGTAAGCATCCAGCTGAATGCGGTTCAACCAAATGACAGCAATAGTGAGGCAGATAGCAGGTCTTATAAGGCACCATTTCCAGAAGATAATCATAGTAATTTGCTGTCATCGTTCCCTCACAAGTCCAGGAAGAAGAGCGGCATTAAATCCCACATAGACGGCAGAGATGTTGAGATTTGGAGAAGTACAATGGTATACTTGAATCCTGGGAACTGGTGGCAAAGCCAAGAAGGAATGAAGTAGCAGATGGCAGGCTATCAGCAGAAAGGTGGACCCTCCCACTACCTCACCTAGCTAATTGGGGGCAGCTGGTGGTTTATCGAAAGACCATTTTCAAATCATGCAGTGCCTTGCTCTTCAAAATGTGGCCCATGGACCAGCTGCATGGATAGCACTTGGGAACTTGCTAGAAATCAAGAGATTCGTCTCCCCCACCCCCGCCCCCAACCTCCTGAGTCTGAGTCAGCACTGGGGACTGATTATTCCTGAGTGCATGATGTATTGAGACATTTCAAGGGGGCTCATCACTCAGGTTAAGACTGGCAGGCCTGACTGAGCTATAAAACAGCCTCCATTTTGAAATTTCAGTGAATAAGTACATACATAGGATAATATAAAAGCACAATTAGGAAAGTGAAGAAAATTCAAAAATTGTGCTCAGGATAAGTGTGGCAACACTAAAGAAGAGACGGCAGGAGGTCTGCCTGGAAACCCAATAGGGACATTCCATTTGCTGCTCGAATCCACCCTCCACTTTTCTTCATCTTGCTCTGTGCCCAGAGAGGCTGACCTGTATGTGAGCAGAAGGATGAAGGATGAGATTCCCCAGGGGCTGGCCTTGGGCTGGCCATGTCCCTCTGTGGAAGTCACAGCTCTATCCCAACAGCTCTCACCATGTATGGGCTCTAGTAACTGCCTTCTTCTCCTCCCGTTCAGCCTAAGACAGGTCTCAACACTTCTGTATTCAGCCTCTGCATACTGCCATGTTCCTACCTGTGTCTTCTAAACAGTCCCTTGGTCAATTCTGTAAAACTCAGTTGGAGTATATAACCTATTTTCTACTGGGACCTTGACCGATAGGTTTATTTATTTTTTTAAATATGATTTGTATTTTTTCCATTATAGTTGTTTTATAGTGTTCTGTCAATTTCTACTGTACAGCGAAGTGACCCAGTCATACGTATATATACACATATATATATATTCTTTTTCTCACATTATCTTCCATCATGTTCCATCACAAGTGATCAGATATAGTTCCCTGTGCTATACAGCAGGATCTCATTGCTTATCTACTCCATATGCAATAGTTTGCATCTATTAACCCCAAATTCCCAGTCCATCCCACCCCCTCTTCTTGGCAACCACCAGTCTGTTCTCCAAGTCCATGAGTTTCTTTTCTGTGGAAAGGTTCATTTGTGCCATATATTAGATTCCAGATATAAGTGGTATCATATGGTATTTGTCTTTCTACTTCACTTCATATGAGAGTCTCTAGTTCCATCCATATTGCTGCAGATGTCACTATTTTGTTCTTTTTTATGGCTGAGTAGTATTCCATTGTGTATATATACACTACATTTTCTTAATCCATTATTTATCTGCTGATGGACATTTAGGTTGTTTCCATGTCTTGGCTTGATTAATAAATTTAGACAAAACTGCTGGTTCAAAGAATGAAAGGATAGTGGAAAACATTAACCTGTCATAGGGTAGGGGGCTTAAAATACAAGAATGGTCCAGGCGAGAGAGGTTGCAACCAGTTTAACCAAGGGCCATGTTCTGTCACACTTAGATGTCAAATGCAAGAAACATGCTCTGAACATGTTTAATAAGCAGGCTCCCCCTTCATCTCTTAAGGAATCCTAATTCTCAAAATGGGGTTTCCACTGCATCTCAGTCCAGATTCTGTTCATCAGGTGCATCCCACTTGTGTCTCCTCATAGCAATGTCCCTTTAGATGCTCATCTGGCCTGTATCCATGAAGCAGCCTCAAAAGATAAAGTATCCCCTCTCCTTCCCTTCTCCCTAAAGTACAGAGCTGATTGGATTGGATTAGCCATCATTTTCCCTGTTAGATCTGTCCTTTAACCATCAACTTGTTCAGGTCCCCCATCCGTTTGTATGACCCCTGTATTCCAGAAGTTTCCAGAATTGGAGACAATACAATTTCTTTCTGACTCCTTTACTTCACAGAAATGTCAAATGTGTGTACACTCGTTGGCCTACCTATAAAACCTAATGTGATTCCATCCTCATGGAGTTTGGCCCACACCACTCCAGGGGGCCCACCTCTACAAGGGCCGGACTGGTCAGGTGAAAAGGCTTTCCTACAGCTCCCCATCCATCACTGCCACTCTTGTGTCAGACTTATCCCCACTGCATCCTCATTCTGTCCCTCTCTCTGGAATCTTATCTCCAACAGCCTTGTTCTTAAGTAATTTTATATCACCCAGCATTGAAGGTCCTTAGCAGGCTCACCTTCTTTTAAAGTCTTCCCTGCAACTTTAAAACATAAAAATGTCTCCCTAATCCACCTCCTTTGGAGCTTGCTTGTTTCTATGTGAGAACCCAGGGGATTTCTGTAAGTAGAGCACGTGTGCAAACGTATATAGGCTACACAGGGCAAGAAGATTCAAGCCTGACTTCTGGGTTCCTGGCTTAAGAGCCTACCTAGGTGGAAAGTGTTGCTGCTTACAAATTTCTTTAAATTTATTATTTTTGCCTCTTAGGCCTCCTTTATTCCATAATGGGCCTTCCATCCCTCACTCCTTCTTCCCTCCCCCTTTTTAAAGCTTTTGATTTTGTGTGTTGTGTTTTTGCTTTTTCTAGGGTGCCTCCCAAGGCATGTGGAGGTTCCCAGGCTAGGGGTCGAATCGGAGCTGTAGCCGCCAGCCTGTGCCAGAGCCACAGCAACTCCAGATCCAAGCCGCATCGGCCACCTACCCCACAGCTCACGGCAATGCCGGATCCTTAACCCACTGAGCAAGGCCAGAGATCGAACCTGCAACCTCATGGGTCCTAGTCGGATTCGTTAACCACAGAGCCACGACGGGAACTCCTTTTGATGTTTTAAATGAAACTTTGTCGTTTGTCCTACATTGCGTTCCCCATGCTAGGTTGGCTGATTGCTTTATATGGGGTCTTTGAACATGTTCCCTTACTTGTGTTTGTCTTTTTAAAATTTGTGGTGAGATACACATATCATGAAATTTTACATTTTAACTATCTTTAAGTGGACATTTCTGGGGCATGAAAGTGATAGGGCTAGAGTAGGCACAGGTGGTTGCAGAAGTCCCAATAGGGGATCATAGATAAAGAGGGAAACCTGGGGAATGTTGGGAGACCACTGTAAGTTCAAGAAAACCATCAGCACAAGGCAGGCTTGCTCGACTAGAGGAGGTGCGGGAATTGCCTCAGGTCATTGGGTGGGGGATGGGATGAGGCCTGCATTCAGATTCAGACCAAGGGCAAGAGTTTGAGGACTGCCCTTCAGCTGATTTGAATATACACCTTACCTGGTACTACAGAGGAGTACCCAGAAAGGAAGAGGCGGGCCTTTCCAACTCCCACTGGCCTTGGATGATAAAACTGTGGCCCACTGGATCCTTGGAGACAGAGCTTCCTTGCCTGCCTGCTTTCATCTCCCACAAGCGTCCTATCCTAATAAATCTGTTTCTTGCCTCTCTCTTTGTCTCTCGCTGAATTCCTTCTGCACAGAGGCATAACGAACCTGAACCTTAGTGACTTCAGACACAGGGTGAGTAATTCTCACTTAAAACCGTGGGTTCAAGTCCCAATCTGGCTTTAGGTTGGGTTCCAGTCCCAGCACGTGGGTCGAAGTTCCAATCTGGGTTTGGGCTGGGTTCGAGTCCCAGCACAGGCTTCAAGTCCCAATCTGCATTCTGGCTAAGTTCAGGTCGTTAGTGCTGTCAGTTTCAAAAGTTCATTCACATTGTTGTACAATCATCACCAGCATCCATCTCCAGAATGTTTCTCACCATCCTAAACAGAACCTCTCTAACCATTAAACAGTACCACTCCCTTCCCATCCTTCCTTCTCTCAGCCCCTGGCAGTGGCCACTCTACTCCCTGTCTTTATGAATCTGATTACTCTAGGTAACATGCAAATGGAATTCCACAGTATTTGTCCTTTGTGCTTCTTTTATTTTAGGGTTATCCATGTCACTGCATATGTCGGAATTCCCTTCTTTTTTATTTTTATTTTTTATTTTTTTGTCTTTTTGCCTTTTCTAGGGCCGCTCCCACAGCATATGGAGGTTCCCAGGCTAGGGGTCGAATCGGAGCTGTAGCCTCTGGCCTACACCAGAGCCACAGCAACACGGGATCTGAGCTGCATCTGCAACCTACACCACAGCTCACGGCAACAGCGAATCCTTAACCCACTGAGCAAGGCCAGGGATCAAACCCGCAACCTTATGGTTCCTAGTCGGATTCATTAACCACTGCGCCACGATGGGAACAACAGAATTTCCTTCTTTTTAAGGCTAAATAAGATTCCATTGTGTGTCTATAGCACATTTTGTTTATCCATTCATCTGTTAATGAGAACTTAAAGGCTGTTGTGAATAAGAGGTAGTGCTATTTTTTACAGTGGGGGAAACAGAAAGAAGAGTATGGATCGTAAAGTGAGACATGGGGAATCCAGTTTGAGACATGGTAACTTTCAATGCCTGGATTTAAATAATGCTTATATTCAATATACAGATACTACACATATGGCTCTTGAGTTCAAAAACACATCTGGACTGGAGGAATAGATGTAGCAGTTGTTGGCATTTAAGCAGCAGTGGAAATCAAGAGAATGAATGGAATCACCTGTGGAGGACAGGCAGCTGGTTGAGGGCTGAGTCCCCAAGAAGTGGGGTTTTGTGGTGAGCTAGAAGAGTGTGGCCAAGAAAAGGAGACAGAACCGGTGCAGAAAACTGGGAAGAATTTGAACAGAGCCTGGGGTTATTTGACGCCACAGAACATCTGGAATAGATAATGTCAGTCCTCATCAGTTTGGTAAAAAAAAAAAAAAACTTAGATTGAGAAGAGATGTAAATAAAATTCTTTACATTTTGAATATTGATTTTTCAAATATAGTATGCCACATTTAAAAGTATCGGTGTAAAGCTTGCAGAAAATGGGTAGTAAATCTAAGAAACTCCTTTGTTCAGGAAACAGTGGAGGAATATAAATACCAGGAAGACATGTACAAAATCACTGATGTTACGTTTGTGATACGTTGTTAGGAGATGTTCAAGACACACTTGATAAAACTTTCAAAGTGATTTTAAAGGAGATACATTGTGTTTTACACACACACACACACACACACACACACACTATCCCAAGGGACAGACAGCTTCACTGCACTGGATGTGGGATACTCTAAGGTGGCATTTTTAAACTGCAGCACTTAGCAGTATACAATCTATAAAAATCACTGTTGAGCAAGAAACATGGGACTTAGGTTAGATTTCAGGAAAAGCTTTCTGTGACTGAAAATTGTTAAAATCTTTCAGAATTGTTGAATGCTAATTGGAATCAAGAGACCATGGCATATCTTCCTGTAACACTGTTTAAAAGGCAAAAATGGCTTCTCATCTGTCTGGCACTAAATGTGGCCATGATTCAAGATCAAGAAGACAGACTTGAAGCTCTCCATTGGGCCCTTCCTTTCATAATATTATATGATTCTCTCCACTGTTTTACTGCTTTTGGTGGAAGAGCTTTCATCTTTCCAATTTCCAAACTATTAGAATAGATAGCCTGGCCAAGTTTCTCAGACCCACTGATTTTTCCACTTCCTTGAAAAGTTCAGCTGAAGGCATCTTTCATCTTTAATTATACTTCTGAATGGTCTCCTCTTATACTGCTTATTATCATTCACTTGTTATTTGCTCTCCTTTCTCCATTGTTTGCCTACCTTATTTACCTGCCTATAAAACACAATGATGCTTGATTCTTTCTCACCGAAGACTAGTATTTTGAGAACTCAACGTTGGTGGGTAACTATGAACCATACATGACATGTGAAAAAATTATTAATAAGAATTCTACGAGGTCAGAATTTGATTGCTTTTGGCCAAAGGCCATCACAAGTCTTACGGAGGAAAGATACCATACAAAGAGACCTTTAAAATAAATTATGAAGATCAAACAAGGACCAAGAATGCTTTCTTAAGTGTAAAACTAGGTAACATTTCAAAGTTAATTTATTAAAACAAGTCATAAGACCAATTCATCATTATACCCTTTTGGCTAGAGTGTCTCACATAACATTAACCCTTTCTGAAGTGGCCATTGAGTAAGATCAGAAATTAGGCATGTGTCCCTGACATGCAAACCTCCCTTGTTCAGTGATGTTCTAGAGAAAATATTGGTTTTAATTATCCCCCCAAATGGTTCTTAGCTCCATGACACAGACCAAGAAACCTAACTTCTCTAAGCCTCCTCCAGATACAAAGGAGGAGGAAATTAATATGCATGAACACCTGCTAGGTGCAAGGTTCTGTGTTTCGGTGTGTATACATTTTCACTTACTCTTCACAGTGACCCGTGAGATAAGGATTTGTCAGTTCCATGTTCTGCATAAGGAGGTAAAGATTCATGGAGAGAAGATAACTCCTCCAGGTCATACTTTAGTAAATGGCAGAACTAGAGTCTGGACACAAGACTGTCAAAACTCAATGCCAGTGCGGGTACACTACTGTCTACTTTAGAGAAAAGGAAATATAAAAGGCCCTCTGATTGCACACTGCTTCTAATGTGGACTCAACAGATCAGGAAATAAGGCTGGTATCTTGTCTTTCATTATGAAGTGGATGTAATTTAGGAAAAGATGCTGTGAAAGTCTGACTGAGTTTAAGAGCGGTAAGATAGGTCAAGCAAAGTGAAATTCTATGTCACCTTCCGATAACACTTGGGAACACCAGTTTCTATAAAAGCTAGCCTTTTAGGAACAGAGAAGCAGGGGGTTTCATTCAGAAGCTCTCTAGCAAGAAGACTTGGTAGTTGGGAGACTGTTAATTTATTCTGTTCCCAGCCGTTTGATATGAATTAGCTCACCAAATTCTTACAACCACCCTGCTGTTATGATTTTATCCTGGAGAGAATGAGGTTTAGAGAAGTTAGGTTTCTTGGTCTGTGTGGAGCTAAGATTTCGATTGGAGACTAAGCCCAGAGACCAGGCTTGCTCCACAGTGATGCCAGGGAGAGGCGCCATGCTGAAGACAGTACTTTTCAGCCTTCAGTGTGCGTACAAATCACCCAGGATCATGTTAAGCATGTGTCTGATTCACTAGGTCTGGGGGAGCCTTACAATCTGCATTTCTGAAAGGCTCCCAAGGGATGCTGATTCTGCGGGTCTGCAGCCATTCTTAAGGGTAGAAATGATAAGGTATTTATGAAGCAATCCCTGCAAATGCATGCCAAGCAGGGCACGCCTCTGCTTAGATGGCTTCAGCAAAGCTGTGTGCTTTCTTAAGTATTCAACTAGTGCTCTAAGTGATGGGACGAGCATCTTCTCAGATACATACAGATGCTAACACAGAGCACTGAGGCACATAAAAGGTTGGGATGGGAGCACTAGGTGTTCCCCATGTGTCTCACTCCAAGCTCTCACCTCCGTTCTGCAAACATCTGGACAGCTGCTCGACCAAGCAAGGATTCCATGACGGCACTGGGCAGTTCCGTTTGTAAGGTGGAATTCTGTTCTGTCTCTGGTGATCTTGGAGGTTGCTTTGGTTCTCAAATGACCAGGATCCCATGGGACAGGCCCACAGCCACGGGGTATGCAGCACTCAGCCAGCAGAGGCGCTGGCCACTTGGAGGTGTGCGCTACAAAGTTGTTTTGCCATACTGTGCTCCTCTGCTCAGCTCTGCATTTTACTCCTTCTCCCAGTCCCATCTCTCCCTCCTTTTATAAGGAGCTCAAGGGCAAGCAACACTCCTCCATGTCTGCAGCCAGGTGTCAAGGCTGCTTCCATGAAATGTTCTGCTATTTTAGCAAAAACCAACTTCACAGCAAATTGCTCCAGTTACCACTGCGGTCATTTAGGTGTTTGCATAGTCTGTGGTAACTGTTTTCTTTGAGCAGGAAAAAAAACAAAAAACAAAAAACGTATTACCATGTTTTTGCAGCCGAGAGTGGCTTTTGTGTAAAGAATCTTTTACATGAAAGGAAGAGAGACTACTGTTGATGACACACACCAGCTTCTCCAGAACTGCTGACCCCTCCCTGCCACGCCTCCTCAGCAGGCCAGATGAGGCCCTGCTCACCAGGAAAGAGTTCCTGGGGAACGCTGGGTATTCACCAGTGTCTGGGAGGGGGTGCCACCTGGAGGGAGAGCCGGAATGGGGACACCGACTCAAAGGCAGATGTGGGTAATGAGGCCCGATGGGGGAAATGGCTTCAAACTGCGCTTGATCAATATTGCCACAAGGAGGGGTTTTTGCAGCCCCCCTCCGATAGGCAGCTCTGTTCTCTTCATCTCACATCCCTAATGCCCTTGGGTTTAAGCCTCAGCCTGGGAAGTGGGGTGGAGGAGAAAAGCACGAGGAGCAGACATCCCCCTATTCTAATAAGAGAGCTGTGTTACCTTTTATCTCTACATTTCACGCAGCTTAGACAGTCCCGGGGCAGCCCAGGATCCTTTTCTCTTTTCCCCCTTTCAAGTCAGTCTGTTATCATGCCCAGTGCTCTTCTCATTAATTTATTTTTCCCTACATCATCTCCTGCTCCTCCTTCTGCAATGACCTCTCTCCCCTGTGACTGGTTGTGTAGGTTCACTTTCATTTTCTCTGTAAGGCAATCTTTGTAGAGCTGACTTTAACTCGTCCACCAATTCTTTCCCAAGCCTGTACAAAGCAGCCTGTGAAAAGGGACACTGGAGCGCAGACAGAGGCGACCCACATGAGGCCTGCAGCCCTCCCCTCTCTCCAGCCTCCTCTGCACACACTCAGCCTCTTCCCAGGGATGGCCTGGAAACTGCCTCTTTCTGGCAAGTTCAGACTCCCCCATGGCACAGGGCAGTCCGTTCACCAAAGGAGACAATAAGTCATAACCCCTGCACTTGCTCCACACCAGGCCATCCACATCTAAGGTTGTTTCCAGCTTCCATGTGGAGGAAAAGGAGCCATTTTCTCCCCAGGACTAAAAAAGATCGCATAGTATTAGGCCATTCAGGGTTCAGTGAGGAAAATCTTAGAGCAGTTGGGAGGCAGGGCCAGCTGGGTGAGGCTGGGTGTTGCCATCCCTGTTCTGGAGCTTGTTTCCCGCGAGGAAGCATACAGAACAGTTCCAGCTGGAAAGAAAGCGTCCATTGTCACCCTCTTGACCTTGGATTTGGTCTCTTCCATACCTTCCTCTACTACCACCTTTTTTCTTTGGAATGTGCCAGTCCTGGAGCTAATCTTGTGTGGGTCTTTATTTTTTCTGTCTTCCCACGTCCTGTGCACCTACTAGTTTCACCTCACTTCTCCGCTCTCGTTCACATGTGCTCAACCACTGCCCTGGTTCCAGAAGCTGAGCTCTGACCTGATAGCAGCTTCCGGGTCCTCCCAACCTTGCTGCACTCTTCCAGTTCCGGCTACAGGATTCATCTGCATCCCACCGCATGCCCTGCATTGACAGCGTATATAGACAAGCCCCACCTAATCTCAATAATTAGTGGGTGGAAAGGGAGTGGGAGATTTCCCAAAGACATCTAAAAGAGTGAGTTCAATTTAAAAAGACATAACTCTCTACATAGCAGGGAATAAACTTGATTGATAATAAAATTGATATAGTCAACTAGAGATAGTAAAATTGGTCATATAAATAAATGTAGTAAGTATTTAGATAAACTCCTCGGGGAACAGCCCCAAAGGATCGATGCAAAAAAAAAAAAAAAAATGATGGCTGGGAGGAGACAAGACACCCCTGTCTAAGCCAGTTAAACATTCAAGGCAGACGTGTTACCTGACAGAACATAAAGGGAGCATAGTTTAGGGATTAAATGAGTAAACTTTGGAGCCAGACCAGCTGGGTTGGTTGGTTCCTTTGCAATTCCTGGCTGGGAGAGTGTGGCAGGTTAAGAGCCTCAGTTTCCTTAGATGTCACACAAGAGCAACAGTATCCATTGTAAGGTTGAAGAACTGATTAGAAGAGAAGAAAGCCAAGTCCCTGGTTAGCATGGTGCCTAATGCATAAGCATTTTAAAGTAGATACTTGTTTAAACCCCTTTGTTTGTGCTATCAGGGCAGAATCCTGAGCCCTGTGGACAGTTGATCTTACATGACATGATGGCTCTCCCATACCTTTTATTTTTCAATTAAGCATTTTATTTTGAGATAACTGTAGCATGAAATGGTGTTGTAGGAAATAACAGCATGGGCCCTTTATTCAGTTTCCCCCAGTGGAAACATCTTGCAAAACTGTGGTATCCCAGTATTACAGGCAGGATTTTGGCACTGATCTTATTCACACAATCCTGTTTCACTTATACTCATGTGTGAGTGTGTGTCTCTCTGTGTGTGTGTATCCTATGCAGTTTTATCACATGTAGTTTCATGTATCACCACCACAGGCAAGATGCATAACAGTTTCACTAGCACAGACATACATTTTTTAAATCAAGTTTTGTTTTTTTTTCATCATTTTTAAATGGCCTCATTTGAGTGGCCACAGTCAAAATGCTTGTTTTGCCTTACTCCTGGCTCCTGATGCATTTATCGGTAATGCCCACCAACTTGCCCTGAGCCAGCTCTTTATCCTCCATGCATGTGGTTCAAACACAGCAGAGGAGCACTTGGCTGTTAGAGAAGCAGAGCCCAGGGAAAGAGGAGGAGGAGAGGGAAGGAATGGAGGGGGAGGGCGGGGAAAAAAGAGGGGGGAGGGGGAAGGATAAGAATAAGGGCGGAGGAGGATGGAGAGGCTCTGGAGGCAGGGCAGCACTTTCCATGTCCAGCAGACCAGGAGGGGCACCGTCACTCCCCAAGCTTGACACCCTCCCGTTTCACCCACAGGGAAATATCTGGTAAACAGGTCCGTTCTGATTTGCTCTAGTCTAGAGACCAAGCAGAGCCTATTGTGATTCACACTGAGGTTTGAATATAAACACAAGACCAGAGGGGTTATAAACTTAGGCCTCCCTAATCCAAACCCTATTCTGGTGAAAATGAAATAGAAAGACACATGTGGAGGAACACACATGCAGTTACACTTTGGTGAGACTGAAGCCCAGGTTTAAATAATTTTTGTAATGGTAAAAGTAAAATGTACTCATGATATAAAACTGGGCAAGTACCTAAAAATACAAAGAGGAAAATAATAATTGTTCATAATCCTATCACCATAGATAACTACCATTCACATTTCTGGGGTAAAATATATCCTCGGGTCTTTTTCTGGGCAAATGTATCTACATGTACAACATTTAATTTCATAAAAGTTGTATCATACTACATAGAGATTTGTATCCTGGATTTTCCCTGGAACATCTTATTGGGTTTCTTCCATGTTTTGAATATGCTAAATACTGCACATGATGAATTTAGAGAGGCACTCTAGTTTTTTTTCATCCACCCCCTCCTCATAGATATTTTGTCCAGTTTGATTTCTCAGGGCACTTGCATCAGTATTGCTTTCAGCATTCATGTGAAGTTGTCTTTTAGTCTTTTTTTGAGATTTTTTTTTTCTTTAATCTTTTGCTTTTTTAGGGCCACACCCACAGCATATGGAGGTTCCCAGTCTAGGGGTTGAATCGGAGCTACAGCTGCCAGCCTGCACCACAGCCATAGCAACACAGGATCCGAGCCCCATCTGTGAGCTACACCACAGCACACAGCAATGCCAGATCCTTAACCCACTGAACGAGGCCAGAGATCAAACCCGCAACCTCATGGTGACTAGTCAGATTCCTTTCCGCTGAACCACAATGGGAACTCCCTAATTGTTTTTTTTTTTTAAAGCAAAAAACTAAGCATGTCTGGGTAGACACTGGTTTTCCATTCAGTGATATACTTGGATACCCAAGTTGATCTAAATGTGGTAGTTATAAGATTCCAGTAAGAAGTGAGCCTTGAAATGTGTACAATCTTTTCTACTCACATTTCAGCCGACTTCGGATTTCAAAAACAGTAATTCTAGCCTAGCACTCTGAAGATACGAGACAAGATAAAATTCACCTTTGATGATTCGGCTCCATTACTTTTTTAAGAAGGGGGCGGGGGGCAATGTCTTTCCTTTAGTTTCTATGCCAACTCTACTCTCTAGCTGGCCATGACCAAGCAATCACATACAATTCCATGAGATCCTTTCCCATAATACTACCACCACTACCTCTGTAGGTTTCAGGCGCATTAACATTGGGCAGGACATTATAATTCTGAAATACTGTTTGTGGATATCTTCTGGAAGAGAAGGTGAAAGACCCATAACCTTCCAAATAACTCAATCCCTGGAATTCCTGGCACTTTGGGGAAACCCAGCTCGACTACCAAGTTCTCACTCTAGTTGACCTGATTCCCCTCCTGCTGGGGACTATGCAGCCATCACCCAGTCATGGTGAGACGGGGACAAACAGCCTGTGTTACCACCTCTTCCACCTCACAGCATTTACAAAAAGAAGCCCTCTTTCCATAGACAAAATCTGAGACAGAAAATTGATCATTATTAGTAAGACTAAACATCATCAAAATGTATTGTGCTTGACATCATCCCATTAAAAAGTGTGCTCAGGTGCATTATTTTATGTGTAGGTGAAAGGTGTGCCTTATGCTTCTTAAAATCAAAATACTTTTTGTCTATATTATAGAAACGACTGAGAGTTTACTACTAAGTTGTTAACTTAAAAGCTTCCTTCTCACGTGCTCACAAACATACTGTGCTTCCTAAAAAGTGTCTTTCATGAATTCAGATTTCCTTTGAAACCTAACCTTCCTCTCTCTTTTCGTTCATTGCTAAATTTCTTAAAGAAGCCCTCTGCATTTACACTCCATTTTGTCATCCAGCATTTCTACCGTCCTGTAATGTTTTCTGCCTCTACCATGCTCCTGAAATTACCAGGATCTCTTGACTATTGCCGTGGGCTCTTACCAGGCTTCATCCTGCATGGTTTTCAACCAACCTCAGTTAGTCACATTCTTGGTCCGAAAACACTCTCCTGACTTCCCAATTCTCAAGCTTTTGAATTGCCTCCCGTGAACAGCAAGCTTTCCTCGGATTCTGTCTCTTGCTTTCTGCGCCTTTCCCAATGAGACCCAGAGCTCCTTTGATTAACTTTATCCTGCACCTCGGTCCTCCTGCCCCAAACTGGGTTCCACTCCCTAGTTGTTCCTTTAAGTGCATGTCTACATGAATGTCCCAAGGGCACCTCAAATTCAAACTTTTAAAAAAATCTACAAACATTACTTATTTTTTACTTAACGTATAGTTGATTTACAGTATTGTGCTAATTTCTGCAGCACAGCACAGTGACCCAGTCATACATACATATACATTCCTCATCTCATACTATCTTCCATCATATTCTGTCTCAAGAGATTGCATATTTCCCTGTGCTATACAATAGGCCTCATTGCCCAACCAATCTAAATGTGACAGTTTGCACCCAACAGCCCCAGACAACCCCTATCCATCCCATTCCCTTCCCCACCCCCCTTGGCAAACACAAGTCTGTTCTCTATGACTGTGAGTCTGTTTCTGTTTTGTAGATAGGTTCATCTGTGCCATGTTTTACATTCTACACATAAGTGATATCATATGGTATTTATCTTTCTCTTTCTGACTTATTTCACTTAGTATGAGAATCTCTAATTGCATCTATGTTGCTGCAAATGCCATTGTTTTATTCTTTTTTATGGTTGAGTAGTATTCCATTGTGTATATGTACCACATCTTCTGAATCCATTCATCTGTCAATGGACATTTAGGTTGTTTCCATGTCTTGGCTATTGTGAATAGTGCTGCAGCAAACATAGGGGTGCATGTATCTTTTTGAATTGTAGTTTTTTCTGAGTATATGCCCAGGAGTGGGATTGCTGGATCATGTAGTAGTTCTATATTTAGTTTTCTGAGGAACTGCCATACTGTTTCCCATAGTGATTGTACCAATTTACATTTCACCAACAGTGTAGGAAGTTTCCTTTTCTCCACACCCTCTCCAGCATTTGTTATTTGTAAAAATTTTTTTTTCTTAAGTCTTTTTTTCTGGCCACACCCGCAGCATATGGAGGTACCCAGGGTAGGGGCTAAATTGGAGCTGTAGCCATTGGCCTATGCCATAGCCACAGCCACAGCAACTCAGGATTGGAGCCACGTCTGCAACCTACATCACAGCTCACAGCAGTGCCAGATCCTTAACCCACTGAGCAAGGCCAGGGATCAAACCCATGTCCTCATGGACACTAGTCAGGTTCATTAACCACTGACCCACAATGGGAACTCCTGTAGACTTGTTAACGAATGGCCATTCCAATTGGTATGAGGTGGTACCTTATTGTAGTTTTGATTTGAACTTCTCTAATAATTAGTGATGTTGAGCACCTTTTCATGTGTGTGTTCGCTCTTGTATGTCTTCTTTGGAGAAATGTCTATTTAGGTCTTCTGCCCATTTTTCATTTGGGTTGTCTGCTTTTTTGTTGTTAAGTTGCATGAGTTGTTTGTATTATTTTGGAGATTGGGCCCTTGTTGGTTGCCTCATTTGCAAAGATTTTCTCCCATTCTATGGGTTGTCTTTTCCATTTTTTGTTTGTTTGTTTAATGATTTCCTTTGCTATGAAAAAGATTTTGAGTTTAATGTTTTATTTTTGTTTTTAATGTCATTATTCTAGGAGGTAAGTCAAACAAGATATTGCTGTGATGTACACAAAAGACCCTGAATAGGCAAAGCAATATCGAAAAAGAAAAGCATAATTGGAGGAATCAGGCTCCCTGATCTCAGACTATACTACAAAGCAACAGTAATCAAAATAGTAGGGTACTCACACCGAAACAGAAATAGAGATCAGTGAAACAGGATAGAAAGCCCAGAAATAAACCCAAGCACCTAAGGTCAACTAATTTATGACAAAGGAGGCAGGAACACACAGTGGAGGAAAGATACTGGTCAACTACATGTAAAAGAATGAAATTAGAACATTCTCTAACACCATACACAAAAATAAACTCAAAATGGATTAAAAGACCTAAATGTGGCATTCCTGTTTTGGCTCAGTGGGTTAAGAACCCGACTAGCATTCCTGAAGATACAGGTTCAATCCCTGGCCTCCCTCAGTGGGTTAAGTTTCCAACATTGCCACGAGCTGTGGTGTAGGTCGAAGATGTGGCATGGATCCTGTGTTGTTGTTGCTGTAGTGTAGGCCATCAGCTATAGTTCCAATTCAACCCCTAGTCTAGAAACTTCCATATGCCAAGGGTGCGGCCCTAAAAAAACAAACAAAAAAACCCCCAAAAAACAAACAAACAAAAAAAAACAATAAACATGAGGAGCCTGCATCCTGCTCGGAGCACATGGACAGTAAGCATCAGTTCCCTCCTCAGATCAGACATCATCACTGGCTGCTCACTTCTTCCTCCCCTAACCCTTCCATGTAAGTAAATCCAAACCTCAAAAGGCATGAAGATGTTCAAGATTCTCCAAAGCCGGAGTTCCTGTCGTGGCACAGTGGTTAACGAATCCGACTAGGAACCATGAGGTTGCGGGTTCTGTCCCTGCCCTTGCTTAGTGGGTTAACGATCCGGCGTTGCCGTGAGCTGTGGTGTAGGCTGCAGACGCGGCTCGGATCCCGCGTTGCTGTGGCTCTGGCGTAGGCCGGTGGCTACAGCTCCGATTCGACCCCTAGCCTGGGAACCTCCATATGCCTCGGGAGCGGCCCAAGAAATAGCAAAAAGACAAAAAAAAAAAAAAAAAAAAAAAAAAAGATTCTCCAAAGCCACGTGCCTCATTTCCAGCTGTCTCACACTGTGTCATCCTCACTGGACCACTCACCGTTTCCCAGGACACCCACCAGAGCCCACCTCCCAGCCTTTGCCCAGGCTGAGGACTGCCCTTCTCGTCCATCCCTACAAAACAGCCCTCATTCTTTGAAATTCGGTGTACATGTTACTTTCTCTAGAAAGCTTTTCTGTCCTGAAAGCCCTGGACACTCATCAAAGTGAATCATTTCTTTTAGGCATGTTTATAGCATGTTTATATATGCTATCAATCATGTTACACTTACAAAACATGTGAGGCACACTGCTAGATATAGGTATCTATTTTCACACAGACACACACACACAGAAGTTACTTCCTTTTGTTCTGTATTATGTTTTTTATACATCTTCACCCTCTGAAGATGCAACATTCTTCAGAATAAAACTTTTTTTCATACTTCTATCCCCACCATATTGTGTTGAATATAGCTGTTGAATGAATAAAAGACTAAATATTTACCAGTAGTAATATTGAGTGTGATAATGACAATCTGATTATTTTAGTGAATCTAGATAATAAAACAGTCTTTGTATAAAAGTGCAATCAGTTGAGGCGATTTTCTTCTTTAAGGATGACGGGTGTTATTTTTCAATTATCACCAATTAATATGCATGGAGTATTCACAGGATGACTGGCACTGATCCTAGGGGGGGCTCTGCGGAATATTACTGAGGTGAGCCTTGCTCTCCAGTGCTCTGAGGGAAGTAATTTATCTTTATATTCTTGGTGTCAGTATGCAAATTAGCATATCCATAGGAGCATAAAGGGACCAGCTACTTAAAGACCACTAACGTAGTTCTGAACAGGTATGTTTCTAAAAAAGTCATTACATGGAGAGTCAAACTAATGGTGGGATATCTTGAGAAAAAAGTATTCTAACCCCCCAACTAGAGTTTTTAAATAGTTCATTATAAGCTATTTTTAAAAATCAGCCCTGGGAGTTCTTGTCATGGCTCAGCAGAAACATATCTGACTAGTATCCATGAGGATGCTGGTTCAATCCCTGGCCTTGCTCAGTAGGTTAATGATCTGGCATTGCTGTGGCTGTGGTGTAGGCTGGCGGCTATAGTTCTGTTTCAACCCCTAGCCTAAAAAGACCAAAAAAAAAAAAAAAAAGAAAAAGCTCTGCCCACTCTCTGAGCCCCTCATTTGGTTTGCCAGTATTACCTTTCCACATAATGTTAGAAATGCACTTTTCCCTTAAAAGGAATGTATAAGTGAGCCCCATGAAGGACTGGGAAATTCTGCCAGTCCACAGACTTTCTTTCTTCTTATCTTTTTTTTATTTTTATTTTTATTTTTTATGACTGCATCTGCAGCATATGGAAGGTCCCAGGCTCGGGGTCGAATTGGAGCTATACTTGCCATTCACAGCCACAGCCACAGCAATGCTAGGTCAGAGCCACATCTGCGACCTACACCGAAGCTCACAGCAATGCTGGATCCTTGACCCACTGGGCAAGGCCAGGGATCAAACCCGCATACTCATGGATACTAGTCGGTTTCCGCTGAGCCACAGTGGGAACTCCCAGTCCGCAGACTTTCAGTCAACTCAAAGTGGGAATGCTACAGCCAGAAGCCCGAGCACCTGGTGAGCAGAAGCTTCACAAAGGGCAGAAGATAATGGGGAAGGCAGAGAGGTGTCTCGAAGATAAATCAAGAAACAAAGTCATAACTGGCTTTGTTTCCCGCTTCATAGTTATTATTCCCACAGGAACCCCCTTCTCACATTCTCCACCTGGAAAACTACTCACTTCTTTTGGGTCAGTTCTTAAATGTCATCACTGGGAAGCCTTCCCAACTTCTATCAAAGTTAGTTACACCCTCCTCTGTGGCACAGATCTCCTAGGGTGGTAGCCTTGTCAATGTCAAAGGCTATTCCTTATTCATCCCGGTATCCCCAGAACCTACCCTCTGCTGGTGCATAGTGAATGCTAAGTAAATGCAGAGAATTCATGGTTAAGGTCAAGGAAGAAAAATGGCCGTCCTTCATTCCCAAATACACAGATTCCTACATCACCTCTTTGTGAGTGTATTTAATGCTAATAATCCAGGAAACCAAACTTCTATTCCATTTTCTGGTTCGGCAACACTAGCTCCAGAGTGGGCTGTCACAGCTTTGCGGGCTGCAAGTAGGTTGCCATGGAAACAAGGTTCTGGTTGGAGGCTCTGGCTAAAGAGCCTTCTCAATTCAAAGGAAGCTGTAGAAATGCAAAGAAAGGGTATTTTGGTTTCCCCTCCTTCTCTCTTTTTCTCTCAAACCTTCCACTCATTTGAGCAGCTTGAAAGCTGAAAGCATTTGAGTTCTGGGAGTCAGTTCTCCTAGAACTCCATATACTCCTGGAATGGCCCTGCCTGCACAGAACAATATGGTAAAGCCCTGGACCATTTTTAATGCCTTTAGTGCTTCCTTTGCCTTTCATTCTGCCTTTCGTTGTTAATCTTGCTCCTCCTTCCATGCTGCCTCCTTCTCAGTATCACAAAGAACTGCCACAAGTATGTTCATTAACAACCTCCATCTTCTTGTTGAAGCCACCCCTCAGTCCTAAAATAGCAGGGAAGAAATAGGGCCGATCTGGAGGGAAGCTGTTGAAAAAAAAAAACCCTTTCCCCCATACAGAAAGCCAAGTGCCTCACTGCATGGTCCACCAGAAAGCCAAGGTCAAAAACTTGGTAAGTTATCCAGGAAACGGCCTCCTCCTCCCTGTCCTTGGTGGCACCAGAAAGCAGCAATATTTTGCTGATGTTTATTTGATCCACTCTGCACAAAAGGAAGCAGCACCACAGCCTCAGGAAGGCCTCAGAGCTGAAAATGGAGCAGCAGTGGAGTTCCTGTTTCTGATCTCGTGCTAGCGATCCCCCTGGAAGTATGTTTATGTGATTCCTTGATATTTAACTGCAGTATTAAAATACTTATCTGCAGCAATGATACTCACCTTAAAATGTCCTCAACTACCTTGGAATTTAAACACTGGGAAATTTTACACAAAGACAGCATTGAAACCAGGCCCTGAGAAGCCTGATGGTGTCCTGGGCCCCACTGGTTGTGAAGTCACCTGCCTGCCATCTTTCCCGGAAGGGCTAGCTCCTCCCTTCAGGCATCCCCAAAGGGGTTTTCTTGATCTGGATTCACACAAAGCAAAAAATCTCAGGCAAAACCTTGACAGAAACTTATGTCCACAGTCAAACTGAAAAGACCTTCCTAAAGCTGGTTCCCAGGAGTTATTTCATTCTCTCAGCTTCTAGGTTTCTTTTTCCTTTTCTTAAATAAGCTTATTCTTTTGATGCAATATTCATGACTCCCAGACACAGGAGGGTCCTCCATTGCAAAAAGACAGCACCTTCTTCTACCATGAGTTTCACCCTTCCTATCTCAACTCACACAGGCTCTGCCTCTCAGGCCTTCCAAGCCCGGGTCTGCCTTAGCTTTCCTCTTAGCGGCAGGAAGTCGATGGGAGAAGCTCGTCCATTAGTGAAGTCCAGCCATTAGAAGGAGGCTGACCAGACAATGTGTTCCAGCTATACCGGGTGAGGACAGGTGAGTTCCCTGGCACAGTTCCTTCCCACTGGGGTAGAGATCCTTTTAGCGAGGACCCCGCCCCCCGCTTCTGAACTGAGCTTAGCCGATCAAAGACCAGCCTATTCTCTGATGGTGGTTTTGTTTGCTTTTGTTTATTATCGTTGCTGCTGCTCTTCTTCAGATAAGAATCAGCCTTGCCAGTGTCAGACATCCAAGTTGACCTGACACACTATGTAAACCACATGTGTTCTTTATGAGGATCAAAGATTTCAAATTGCGATCGTGACTCAGAAAGAAGGCCAGCAGCCAACAGCAAAGTCCTGAAGACATGAAGGCAGTGCTGGATGCCTTATGGGAAGGACAGCAGGTAAAAGAATGAGAGACCTCTGCCCCTAAAAAAGGCTGTGACCTTGAACCAGTGTTACCCACCCTGATTGGCCAGCAGGGAAATGGAGGATGAGCCCTTTAAGTCAGGAAAAGGGCATTGGTGGCGAAACATGGACCTTGAAATTGGATGGACCTGGGTGCGCAGTTTGATGGCCATGTGATGGGGGCCAAGACACCACCTCCTCTGAGCCTCAAGTTTTTCATCTACCCACTCTGACATTTCATGAGGTTTGGGGTAAAAATGAAGGGAGACAGCATTTTACTACTTGTAGCAGAAAGAATGATCTGTGAAAGTTAGCGTTTCTGCCTCCGTCTCCTTCCCTTCCACCAGCCCCCTTCAAAGCTTCTGTTAGCTCTCACATCTGAGAAGCCTTGACATTAGGTAAAAAGGCAGGCATATGGAGTATATTCTGCATGTCCCTTTCGAGAATCAGTATTGTGGTGAGGACCCAGATTTAACCCAGGAGGAAGGTTAAATGTGTTGAGTTTAGAGCTGCAAGAGGAGCTCTGGAGTGGTGGCTCTGCTGGGTGGGGCAGAACGGCTCGGGAATGCCATCCACAGGGCTGAAGCAGATGCAAGCCAGCGAGGGGATCCCTTGACCCACTTAGCACGGAGCTGGCAGTTTCAGTTCTTGGCTCCAGCAGAGGCATCCATGCTGGAGAAGGAAGTACCACTGCTACCTAGAGCACTTAGGGTTACTGGGTTCAAAAAGAGACCCATGGGGGCCCTCCTGCTGCCTGCCAAATCCCATTCTCCTTGAGCCAAAGTGCTTTTAAAACAAGTTGCAGTGAGGCGTGTGTTACTGAAGGACTGCAAGAAGGGCCTGTGAGTTAACGTGGACAGCCAGAGGCTTGGACGGGGACCAGGAGTGACGGGAGCCACGTCCGCCTGTTCTGCGAGAGGTAGCGCATGATGCCACTCACAACAAAACTCAGAGAGTGGAACTGTCTTTGCTTCCTGTCAACCCAATTAGTCATAATATCTGGGGACACTGGAGCAGAGCAAGGACAGCTCAGAAGGACTTGATTGGTACTAGAATGTGGCAGCAAGGCAGAGCCTCAGCTTGCAAGGTCAGGGGTTCTAGAAGACTTTTAGGAAGTCAAGCGGGGACACCCCCGTCTCTCTCTGTCCTATCCCACCCCTCATCAGCCCCCAAGCTCACATTCAGCTTGGATGGCTGCTGGTCAGGCCAGGATCATACTCCCCAGCCTGGTGATTTGACCACTCCTGTCACCACTTGGGGGTTTTGTGTGTGTGTGTGTGTGTGCATGCACACCACCCTATACTCCTTCTTACTTCCCAGCGGCCAGCGTTCTGTCCAGACATTACCTAACTCTTCAGATGCACAGCATTCCTGCAATGGAGGTGACGGGAATTATCCTCCTTGTTTCAGAGAACTGGAGGCGGAAGTGCCCAAGATCTGAAAGGTCTTCTCAAGCTGCTTGCAATAAATTAGAGAAAAGGCTGAGAAACAGCTAGAATCAAAACACTAACCTGCACTGCCTCTTCTGGACCCCTCGCCCTTCTTCCTGCCAGAGTGGACCATGCCTGAAAAAGTCCTTGAAGCACTGGCCCCCATCTCAAGGAATGCCCAGTGCAGCACCTCTCTCCATCCCAGAGAATGCCCAGTGCAGTAGTTCTGCCTCACTTATTTTGGAGCCACACATAACCATGTGCAGCTGGACTTGACCACAGGGCCAGTCACCAGTGAGGAGTGAAAAAACACGTTCTCCTTTATGAAACAGGTTTCATAAAGGAGTCCAGGAAACCAGTGTATGCTAAATAGAAAGCATTGTGCGTGGTCCTAAGCAAACCCTCATGGTACATGGTATGGCTTCATTTCAACAGTCAGTGGGAAATAGGGAAGGGCAACACCGATGTGCACAGAAATTTTCAAAGCATTCATTTAAAAGAGAAGAAAATAATAATCATTATTGGATGCCCGCTTCCACTAATGACTTAATACCCAACAACTGTCCGATACCTGTGCCTTACGGTGTTCTTGCAAAGACACTGGAGCATCTGTTCCTCTTTAGAATCCCAGAGAAGAAACTGGGCAGGTACTGTTTTTCCCCTTTGACAGAAGAGGTAGGCAACACAGGCTCCAAAACACATAACCCTCAGCCAACGTCTCAAAGATGGCGACCATAGGTCATAGAAGGTAGAACCCCAAGTTCCTACCCCACCTTCCTACCCTCACCCCAGTCCAGTAACGCTCATGGGCCATGGGCCGCTTCTTCCTGTGTGTTAGGAGTTCAGGGCTCTCGACAGCAGACTTTCCCAACAGACAGCAGCTACTCATTTCAAGCTGCATCTTACCCACCCTGGCTCCGTGAGCTGATGGCTTCTTGGCTGGTGGTGCAGCGAACAGCACAGCCAAGCCTTGGGGAGGCTCGAGATCCACTTGTGAGCTAACCCCAGGCAGGGAGCCGAATTCAGTGGCTGATCAGTAAGGAGATGAAAGGCAAAACAAGCCCCAGAGTGGCGAGTCTGTTTCCATCTTGCCTAGGAAGGGACAGGTCCATTGTGTAGGAAGTTTGATTTAAGGGCATTTAATTTTGTGCTCTCCAATAGAGCTGTTTTCAAGGAAGCCTTTCAGCCACACATCTGATTATCTCCGGGCTTTGGGAGCTGCTTCCCATAGCAGGCTTGCTGCTTCCTTCCAGGCATACCACAGTCCTCTTTCTAAGAAGCACAGGGCATCGTCAGCATCTTTTCCTGCTAGGATAAACATGTGCGCTTGAAGCAGGTAGCCAGAATCCTGGGAAGGAGGCTCAACCTGCCAGTGGAGCCCAGCTCTCCCCACACCCCCTGCATTTATGTTTTCATCTCACTTCATCCTCACAAAAAGCGTCTTGGAGAGAAGGAAACTGGAGCTGAAAAAAGTTCAGCAGCATGTTCCTGGCCAAGGCGTTCAGGTCATTCTTGCTCCCATCTTTTCCCAACTGCAGATTGGCCCGTCCTCCCTCCAAATTATCTCCAGGAGAAAAAAGATGAAGGCTCTTGAGACCCCATCACAGATTTGGTGAAGATGGGAGTGTGAGTTCGATGTTGCTTTGGCTAAACTTGGTAGTACCATCCCAGATTTGAGCTTGGGAGGAATTGCGTATCTGATGTATGTTGCCTAAAGCATTTGCTAATGGCTGCCACAGAAGCCGCTGCCCAGGGAACAATAGGACAAAGATAGGGAAGGCAAATTCTTTTTTTAAAAATCAGGTAGGAGAGCAAGTTCTCTTTATTATCAATTAGAAGGTCTTTAGGAATCCCTGGCCTGTTTTGATAGAGGAGGAGGGGGAGTGGGAGTGAGTTAGCACCACTAAAAGGGGCAGTAATTTTTATTACTCTCCGTGAAAATTAAGGACTTTTATTATCCAAAAGCAATGAGGAAACATTTTCACCAGGTGCTACAGCAGGCTGCCCACTGTCCCAAGTCTGTCTGAATGGAAGCACACAGGCTCTGCCCCCCTGCCAGCCTGTCACCCAGCAGGTGTTTCATCAAGCATCTACTAAGTGCCTGGCCTTGTGTTACATGCAGGGGAGCCTGAGAGCACCAGGCGACCTCACTCCTGCTCTCAAGAGGACTTAAAATCTAGTTAGAGCAACGTGATCTATGTACAAACAAAGTGATTAGCCATCAATTCCAGAGAGCATAAAGCTGAGTATTTGTGATAAAGACAATAAATGTCAAACGATTTAAAGCGGTGAAAGGCTGCAAGGGACAACGTGGTCAGAGAAGGTTTTACGGAGAAACGCGAATTGGCCTAAGCCTTTTGGTGCCTGGATGTGGATCACCAGAGAGAGAAGGAAATTGAAGTGTAGAGAGGAACTTAAGCAAGGAAATCGAGTTCCGAATGAGTATGATGAAACTAATGTAGTTTATTACATTTGTGTTTCAAATGACGACGCAAAGATCAAGTGGACTGACTGCCCATTTAATTCTCCACCAGTCTACAGAGGACAATTAAGGGCTAATAGACCGAGTATTGACAGAGGCAGAGTAATCCTTGTGGTGAACATCATGGTCCCACTACAGGAATGCAGGATGCTCACCTAGATTTGGAGACAATTCTGACGCACCCTCCACTTCTCCCCTCATCTTCCCCAAGGGAAGAAGTCCCTAAGTCACCACAGATATTAGCAATAAAAACAGGTTATGTAAAATACTGTATAGTGGCTCAGACCAGTCATCCATTGAGACCAGGATCCAGTCAAGGACCGTGACACCAAGTATATTAAAGGAAGGACATTACCGTCTTTTGTGATGTCAGTCTCCAGAGCTTAGGGCTCGTTCCCTAAACACCCTTAATTTCCTCCTAGTAGCTGACTATGGCTCCATAAAACATAAACCAACCTAAATTGTTCTTCATCCGATCTGTATTTTCCAACAGAATCACCTCTGAAAATAATATGTTCTATGTGTTTACTACCCACTATATTAAAGCCATGATAATACCCCCTTTCGTTTCTCCCAAATTATGTCTCTCCTTCAAGCTTGCAAAGATGTCCCTTATGTCTACTATTCCAGGACGCTGTGAATAAGTCTATGTTCATGTAATTAGAATTTCCCTTGGGTTTCACCTTTCTAAATGGAAGAGTGTTGAAGCGATCCTTGTATGAAAATTTTCCTCTCCTTGTTTGTTGATTCTTGTTGACTTCTGCAGGTGCTTGCTTGGCTCCACTTCTTGCTGGTAGTGTGTGCTTACCATCATCATCATCATCATCATTATCGTCCTATCCCATACATCTTATGAACTTCATCTGATCCCCTTGGCCTCACTTGCTCTGAGACCCTCAACTGCCTGCTTCACCTCAGTAGTCTTTCTGGCTGATGAACTGACCTAAGCCAGAATGGAACCAACCAGTACTGCCTGGGAGCGACAGACCTCTGTCTTGCGTGTGGACATAAAACCAGGCCAACCAGTCAGACCCCTAGAGTCTTGGCCTCTCTTGCAACTTCCCAATCAGATGGAGTGCCATACTTAGGGTTTGAGATCTGGCTTGCTGAGTGGCCACTGCAGGGGCCAGTTGAGACAGTTCAAAGGCACAGGGAGGAGTTTCTGTTATGGCTCAGCAGGTTATGAACGCAACTAGTATCCATCAGGATACAGGTTTGATTCCTGGCCTCGCTCATTGGGTTAAGGATACGGCATTGCTTCAAGCTGCAACATAGGTCGCAGATGTGGCTTGGATCCTGTGTTGCAGTGGCTGTGGCATAAGCCGGCAGCTGCAGATCCAATTCAACCCCTAGCCCAGGAACTTCCACATGCTATGGGAGCAGCCCTAAAAAAAAAAAAAAGAAAAAAAAAAAATCACAGGGGAGTTAACACCTCTGGTACAAACTCTCACCAGTGGAAAATAGAAGATGAGAAGGAGCCAAATAGATAAATAATCTGTCCTTCCTCCCTTCCTCCCACGGGCTGCTCCAGGGTGTGGTACGGCCCTGTCTGAAGACTTCCCATGTGGCAGAGCCAGATGTGTGTGCCAGGGGACTTGCTGTGTCTTCTTGCTGGTGTCGTGAAGCAGTGGCCATTAGGATAATGCATCGTCTCATAGATCTTCTCATTCTTCCCTCTCTCATTTCCCTTCCCATCCCACAAGCCATAGCATAGGTTGCAGATGCAGCTCAGATCTGATGTTGCCATGGCTGGGGTGTGGGCCTCAGCTGCAGCTCCAATTCGACCCTTAGCATGGGAATTTCCATATGCCGCAGGTACAGCTGTTTAAAATTTTTTTTTTCTTTTGAAGTGGTTTCTAGAAGATCCCATGGTTAAAGCTTTTTATTCCAAGAAACACCCATTTCTTGTCTCCCTGATATCTAAGCCATTCCTTTAGCCATGTCTGTGTTTTCTGCCATTCTGCCCACACCCAGTGCCTTCTCCATGATCAAACAGCTTCTGCATGTGGGTCTGAAGCCCAAGAGCCTAACCACCATACTGTCCTTCAGCTCTGGATATGGCTTTGTAGCCACTCAGTGACCTCTCTGTATAAGCACTTCATCTCTTTCTTGCAATACGAGGACTCTCAGGGCCCAGGGGTCCCATCTGCTATCGCTGGGTGTCCCCTGACAGTTACCCAGGCTGTCCAGTGAATCAGGTTGCTCATACAGGAGCCATCTGACACATCTGGCCCCCAGCTTTACAATTTCACTCTCAAGTTCCTTCGAAACTATTGGATGGATGGCATCTCATTGTGATGATTTATTTAAACAGTTTGTCAGGTCAACCACATCCTGTACGCATATGATTCAAAACATAAACATTTGCTGTAGATGTAATTTTTCATGTCAACTTATGCACCAACAGAAAATGACCTTTATACCAGAGAGATGCAATTTCTTTACAAACAGCAACTTCTGATGCCCTGGTGAAACAATCATCAAATTCCAATAAAAAATATAATAATACAAATGCGACTTTTAAATGACCAGCAAAAATGGTTGGAGAACCTTCACCATTTCTTAATTACAACCCTACGTGAAGATTATTATTATTATTCATCTAATTTCTTGTCATTAGATGAATTTGAGCAAATAATACATTTCTGAAAAGGAATTAAAACTTGGAAGTACAATATAAAAAGAAGACAAGAAGGTATCAATTTCCTTCTTTTTATAAGCCTTTCCAGTGAGTCTTTCTTACATGTGTTAACTATACTCACCCCAAATATTCTCATTATGCATAAGAGGAATTCTGTGCCTGGGACTGGCCTTTCCATGATGAATTCAAAAACTGCAGACTACATTTATGTTCACTTAATTGAACAAAAATTCTAAAAGTCAACATTATTAGTTACGTTTCTTACCCTCAGAGTATCCATGTATTGCTTTCAAAATCAAGTAATTTACTTTTTAAAAAGCCCACAAATTTTAAGATATTATTTCTCTAAGTTTGGAGAGCTTACAGTACCACTGCTATTTTTGAAGTCAGTATGTATCTGTGTGTGTATGCACCAAATACAAGATCCCATGAGCATCTCCCAAATTAAAGTCTAGAAGAAATACCTGTGATAAAACAACCATTCTCTTTCCTCTGTGATTTCAATAGTGTTTATGCTCTGGGTATTAGACAAGAATCAGAAATGCCCTTTGGGGGCACTTGAGGGAAAGAGTCTTTTTTTTTTTTTTTCAATTTTACAGATTGGAATAAAGAGAAACTGGAAAAGTGGGTAGAACTAGAAACCCAACCCAGTAAAGTCTGGATCAGCCACTGGCCTTAGGACATAGAAGTCGTATCTCTGCTCTGAATATACTATGAGAGTTAGAATTTTTCATCAGCATGAAACAGGAATATGACAAACAGTCAAAAAAAGAAGTATAAGTGTAAGAACAGAAAAAGAACAAGCCTCTGTTTGCCAAAGGCGCAAAGCAAGCTCCAGGGAAAGATGGTGCCACCATAAGGCTTTAAGACCAGGTCAGTGAGCCCAACTAGACCAGTAGATGAAGATGCCTTGTTTCACCAGATGGCAGGATTCATCTTACTGGGGAAACTAAATAATGCATAAGCTTCAGGAAATGTAAAAAAAAAAAAAAAAAAAAAAAATCCCGGTAAGCATGTGTAAAGGTTGAGGGTATAACTTTCAGGGCGGTATAATCACTGAGTTCACAGAACAAGTTGGCCTGAATTCCAAGGGAGAAATTTACATCCAGGATGTTGGGACCAGAATGGAAGAGATAATTATAGCTTCAACGTCAAATTAAAAATCAGTTTAAAGGCAGGAGAATAGGTTAGGGAGGTGAAACATGCAGAAATAAGACTCCAGAGCAGCTTTTGTAGGACCTGGAGAGGCTAGCAAACAAGGAAGCAGGTTGTTGGAAAGGATTCATGCTGCTACCAGATCTGAAAGCACCTATCAGCCCTGAGGAGTTCCTGGTGTGGCACATTGGAAACGAATCCGACTAGGAACCATGAGGTTGCAGGTTCAATCCAAGGCCTCGCTCAGTGGGGTAAGGATCTGGCATTGCTGTGAGCTGTGGTGTAGGCCGGCAGCAACAGCTCCGATTAGACCCCTAGCCTGGGAACCTCCATATGCCACGGGTGTAGCCCTAAAAAGACAAAAAAATAAATAAAATAAAAGCCCCTATCAGCCCAAATCTTCCTCAAGCTGGAAGTCTTTGTAGAGTATGCACCTGAGGAAAGAGCTGAGGAAAGAAAAAAACAGGAAGATAACAGTAACAACCTACCAACAACAACCACAAAGCACCTGCCATTTGCTGAGCCCCAAGAAATGTTAAAAGCCATGCTCCATTCTCCTCAGCGTGCTTTCTGTCTTTTAGTGTTAACAAGAATCTTGCTATATGAGTACTATTACCCACATTTCACAGATGAGGAAACTTAAGGAAGTTAACTGACTTGTCACAAGGTCACAGAGCTTGCCAACCGATACTCATTCATGGCGAAACCTTACTTGGTGAACTCCCCTACTTTTTTGAATTCATATGACATTCTGTAAAGTTTCTTCTTATGGAAGTTCCTTTTTCAAGACTGTGATCTTGCCATGGTTAATAAAGAAGACCAGGGGTAAACCCTGCCAAGGCTGAGTAGGTGGTCTGTGTCGCCAAGGCTGTAAGATTAGGATATCCCTCCAGAGTAGCCAGAAGGCACACCCTCCCGCCCAGCCCTGTGGAATGTCAACAAGGAGACTTTTCATGAACAGCATAAAAGCAAAATTGTCCTTGTCCTCAGGAAGATGCGTGCATGGCAGGAACATGGCATGGCACCCACATAATGTCTACACTCTTAAAATTGACCCTGCCATACTACTTACTAATGATTTAGGGCCAGAAAAATATCATGTGTCACCTCTTCACTTAGAAGCATTAGCCTGCACATCACCAGATGCTTGCATTGAGGTCCCTGAGCTGGGAGATGGTTTTCTGCACCTGCCAGAGTTAGCCTGAGTTCAGGCCACGCCCTTCAGGTAATGCTCTAAACCCACTAGATACAGCTCATGAGGGACCGTAGCTCGTTAAGGCCCATCAGACACTGTCAAGGGTAATTAAATCAGGGATTAGTGTCACCCAGAGAGTTTGCTATGAGCCTGGTCCGTGTTAAAGTGTTTGACACTGAGTGGTGAAGGCAGACAAGGTTCCTGTTAGCTCCTAGCATGGAGCCTCCTCTGAGGCTCGTGGAGGCTGGCGGTTGGTTAGGTCCCTTGAGCAGAAGAACACTACATATTTTAGTTTTCCTTGAATATATTGTTCTCTACTCTGAGCCCCATTTTGCCCTCATTGGATTTTTTTCAGTTAAAGTGCATGACACATTTCACTTCTCAGTTCCTATTTGAAAACACCTTCCCCTCCGTTCATGAGAAGTTGTCCCTTCTCCCAGACAGATGTCATGGCCTGAGTGGTCCCTGGAGTCTGTGATAACTCGCTGTCTGCTGGGGGTACCATGAGACGTACCCCTCACATACATTTTGTGGAAGTGTAAATTAGCACAGCCTTTCTAGAAAGCTATATGGTAATGTGTTCCAAGAACTTTTAAAATGCTCATCTCCTTTTGACTGAGTGTGTAATTACACTTCTGGAATTCCATCTGAAGAAAATCATCAGAGGCACAGAAAAGGTTTCTTATACCAAAGATGTTCACTGCAGTATTGTGTATAAAAGCAAACGAATTGGAAATGCTAATATTTTTGAGCAGAATAGAGAACCTCCATATGGTTAGAATATCCTTTCCATTTTATTCAACAAATGTTTATTTCCTAGGCACTGAGAATTTAATAGTAAACCATTTATACACACCCACTTCATTCTCAGAGTTTATCAAGTTAGTGTTTTTAGATTTTGGTAATATGGGAATTTGTTGATATTGAAGTTTCTTTTTTCTTTTTTTTGGCTTTTTAGGGCCGCACCTGCAGCATAAGGAGGTTCCCAGGCTAGGGGACCAATCGGAGCTACAGCTGCCAGCCTACACCACAGCCACAGCAATGCAGGATCCAAGTGACATTTGCAACCTACACCACAGCTCATGGCAATGCCAGATCCCTGACCCACTGAACAAGGCCAGGGATTGAACCCACATCCTCATGCGTACTAGTCAGATTCGTTTCCACTGCACCACAATGCGAGCTCCTGTTTATATTAAAGTTTCAAATGAAAACTCAAGATTTTAAATTATATGGGTAATGGTATTTACCAGTTGGTAAAGGCTATGTTTAAAAAGAAGAAACTACACCTACCTGTCTATAGGATTACCTGTTTGGTGAAGTTAAGAGTGATTTTTTTTTCCCCTCTTTATGCTTTCCTGTTTGTCCTGAAGCAGATACTGTGAACATATATTACCTTCATAATTGAAGGAGGTAGAGAAAGTATTGCATTTCTAAAAATATGCAAAGAAAAATATAATCTATCCAACTCATTTCCCCTCTGAGTAGGAAATGTGATTCTTACCTTGGCTGAGAAGGCTCATTTCTGCCTTTCAGGCTACCAATCAGAAGGCAAGTGCAGAAATACAAGCAGCAGGGGTTCAGTTCCTCAGTAAGGTCAGACTTTCAATGAAACATTCAAATTAGGTGTCTGGAAGCAATAATCCAGAATTCCACCAAGGCCCAAGGATAAGCTGGAGGTCAGCTGGGTCCCTAGACTGCAAAAGCCCTGATTACACAACTGGTGTAATTTCATTCTGCAGATCACCTAGTACCCAGTCTCGCTATCTGTTCTAGTACTTGGGTTAGCAAACTGCTTGTGCTTAGCAGGTGTAAGTGCTACAACACCAACAAAGCTATTCACTGGAGACCTGGCTTCACATGTGTTTGCTTCTGCAGAGTCCAAGGAGGAGCACACCTCCTTAATGGAGATTCACACCCGGAGTGAAAAGCAGGTAGACATGAGATACCACCTCACACCAGTCAGAATGGCCATCATTAATAAATCAACAAATAACAAGTGCTGGAGGGGCTGTGGAGAAAAGGGAACCCTCCTGCACTGCTGGTGGGAATGTAAACTGGTACAGCCACTATGGAGAACAGTTTGGAGATACCTTAGAAATCTATACATAGAACTTCCATATGACCCTGCAATCCCACTCTTGGGCATCTATCCGGACAAAACTCTCCTTAAAAGAGACACATGCACCCGCATGTTCACTGCAGCACTATTCACAATAGCCAAGACATGGAAACAACCCAAATGTCCATTGACAGATGATTGGATTCGGAAGACGTGGTATATATACACAATGGAATACTACTCAGCCATAAAAAAGGATGACATAATGCCATCTGCAGCAACATGGATGGAACTAGAGAATCTCATACTGAGTGAAATGAGCCATAAAGACAAAGACAAATACCATATGATATCACTTATAACTGGAATCTAATATCCAGCACAAATGAACATCTCCTCAGAAAAGAAAATCATGGACTTGGAGAAGAGACTTGTGGCTGCCTGATGGGAGGGGGAGGGAGTGGGAGGGATCAGGAGCTTGGGCTTATCAGACACAACTTAGAATAGATTTACAAGGAGATCCTGCTGAATAGCATTGAGAACTATGTCTAGATACTCATGTTGCAACAGAAGAAAGGGTGGGGGAAAAACTATAATTGTAATGTATACATGTAAGGATAACCTGACCCCCTTGCTGTACAGTGGGAAAATAAAAAAAAAAAAAAAAGAAAGAAAGAAAAGCAGGTAGAAAGGCGAGGGAGAGGTTTCATTGTTCGTGTTCTCTCTCTCTGTGTCACCTGATTTGGGCCAGAGGCTCCAGCAAAAGATCCTTTCAGGTGAGCTCATAAAGCACAACTGATTGCACTCTATTTTAAAGGTAGCTATTAGGGTGGCCCTCATATCCTAGAGTCATGAGTCTATGTACCTGTCCTGTTGGATCTTGCTTTTCACCACGCACATCACCTTAGTTGTCCGGCTGAAGTATCTGCAAGGATATCTGAGTAATGAGCAGAAGAAGACGACCGATGCATCATCACGTCTATGCTAGACAAGCTACTGTATCTAAACTTCTCCACCCTCCAAAGAAAACCTCGACTCAGAGACATTAACTGGATAGCAATCACCCATAGATAGAATTCGAAACAAGGTCTGTCTGGTTACAAAGCTCAAACTCTTCTCTTTCCATAAGCGTCTGTCACCTCAAAAAAATCAGCTCTTTTTGAGAATGAAATATTTCTCCTCTGCCTAACAAAATGCATGGGACAAAATCCAAGTGCCCCTATAAGCATGAATGCCCTACAGTCCAAATACGTCATCATTGCCTCCCTCTTCCCTCTAAGTGGTGATGGGAAAGCAGGATAGAGAGGGTCAGAGCATAAGGGTGGGGCAGGAATGGGGCTCTGTCTTGTGATTAATATAACTTGCATGTCAAATACCATCAGAACAAAGACGAAGGCCATTATTCTAGCTACAGTCCAGCTAATGGAAAGACTCAAACAGCTAATGGTAATTTGTAGGCAAGCATTTCTACTTAACCAAATGGATGAGGTCAAAGGTTAGTCCTGTAAAGGTCTAGTTTATTTTTATTTTTGAGATGGGGAAAGTGAGGCACAAGAATGTGACTAATTTCCTACAGATGGCACACCCCTGAAAGCTGTAGAATGGTAAGGAATAGGTCTCACTTGCCTTCATTTCTACATGAATTTATTCATATGGATTTATCGAACAGCCTTATCTGGAGTACCTACTATCAGATGCTAGGGGGCTGAAATCCTCTGTGCCCAGGACAGTGCTGTGCCCAGGACAGTGCTGTGCCCACGGCGGTCACCCCGGGAGTGTATTGAAAGCACGTATCGATTACGGATGATAGTAATGGCAGAAAGGAGGGCAGCAATGTCTGGAGCCACAGATTCCAAACTATTGCTCCAACACCTCCCAGATTCATCATTCCATGTACATTGCTGGCCTCTGCGTCCAAGGAGCACTGAAATCCGCAGATTAGTAATGGATTGCAAACAGAAGAATGTCATTTCATCAACACTAAATGGGTTACATTTTCATTTCGCTGAGTGCCTTCTTGCTTCTGAAACGTGGGCCCAGGCCAGCGGCAGCACCCCTCTGACCCCTCCACCACTCATTATCCACTCCTGCTCCAGCTCACGGGTCTAATCAGCTCTTACAGTTCTGATCTTGTTAGAGAACACTGGTCTCCCACCCCGGGAGTCTTGCCTCATACACTAGTGGGAGCAGCCCCACTGGAGTGGAGAATCACCAGGTGTCTAGATTCCAACCAGATAACCCGGCTCTCTGCTCCTGACATGGGTCCTCTCCCTACCAAACCAAGGAGGGAATTTAGGCCAACACTGAACTGCTACATCTCAGGCTCACTCTTATGCAAATCAGAATAAAAAGAGCTACCCTCTTTAATACTTTAAAGAGATACAAGGGGGATTTATGGTCTGATGTCTGCAAAAATCCACAAAGAAAAATGGATTTTTATTGCCTAAAATATTTTTTTCTCCCTTCAAGTTTTAAAAATGGCTTCACTGGGTGCTACTAGAGAATGCAAAGAGGAAGTGTTAAGAATGCATACAAGAGAGAGAGAAAACTTTAGCAAATAAGCACCCTATGAGAAGAGGTATCTTCATTAATTTCAAATGAGTTGTGAGAAATGTCTTAGGAATTCCCAGAGGGATGACCAAAGCTAACCAGAGTGGTTAGTTGTAACAGCAGCCCAAAAAGCATCAAGATGCCAGGGAAGACATTATAGCAGATGAATAATGAAGAGGCTCAAGGGAAAGAAGGTACAAGTCTCCTCTCTCCTTCCTTTCCCTCTCTTGCCACTCCCCCCCCTCCATGCCAAGTTAATAGAAGCACCCTCCCTGGGATCCTTAGGGTCCTTTGCTGCACGCAGCGAGGCAGGTAGTTGTGCGTCCTGCTACGGGAGGCTGCTTTTCACTGGGTTGCCTGTGTCTCACCAGCGAGGAATGCCAGCTCACATTAAGTTCTGTGCATCTGATCACATCAGTAGTGCCCCTGAGCCAGCTTGATGGGTGCCAGGATTCATTTGTGACCAAAGTCAGAGCCCATTTCAAAGAGGTACATTCACCAAATGAAAATGGCACCTTTTTATCCTGCCAGCAGCCCATCACCAGTTCCCCAACCATCTTCTGCCCATCCAGTCCTGCTTCCTGCACCCTCCAGGTCCATTCTGGAGAGGCAGGAGACAAAAGGAAAAGAGATCAGAGCAGCAGTGACCATCAGCATCCAAATGACAGAGGCTTGGAGGAAATGACATCTCAGCTACAGCACAATTCAGAGACCACAGCCCACTTGTTTCTAAAACGAGAAATCCAAGATCCAACAGCAATGTGTGATCTGCCAAAGATTATGCAGTGAGGCCAAAGTGGGGAGGACGTGGGAGCTAGGCTGGGTACAGACATCTGGTCACCATACCCTGCCCTCGAGTCTCCAGGCCTCACTGTTATCATTTGTGAAATAAATGCTTGGACTCAGTGACCTTTAAGATACTTCCCAGCTTTAACATTCTAAAACTTTGTCACTCCGTGGCCCAGCAGCACCCATATATAGAGTGTTACCTATAACTTCTTAGACATGTGACATCTTGGTCCCCACCCGAAAAGTACTTAAAGATACTCCGCATTTTAACAGTATCTCCTGGTGATTCATATGCACATTAACGTTTTACAAACATTGTTCAGGAATATTTTATCACAGGTTTATAGAGAATCATCAGTCTTAACTTGAGAATTATACAATAAAGCAAAACAAATCCAGGCTAGATGACCTGTCTTCTTTAAAAAGTATCACTGTTGCCACTAAGAGGACCCGACACTGTGCTAAAATCTGTCATCAAATTAAATCCCATCCCACTCAAGGTTTTTGCTCACTCTTTCACTCGCAGCAGGCATCTCATGCCTCAGAAGTCATTGCTGCAGTCCTTGTGGCTATTCTCAGGTGCAGTGTCCTTTTTTAAACATATCTCCACTGGAGTGCTTGAGGGTCTTTAGTCATAGTACATTTGGCTAAGTATCTCAATAGAATAGCCTTTAGATGGGTCAGTTTATTATATGAAATACCCAACCACGGTTTTTAGGCGGACTTCCCTTTCTGGATGTAATTGCAGGATTGTAACATGACTAAATTTGCAGCCCTAGTGGCTCTGTTTACCAACCCAGGGGTTAGTCAGTCAAACCATAATAAATAATTCCTTTCTTTTTATATAGACTGGCGCTGCATCCTATTCACGTGGACATGGACGCATTTGGTTTCTGCACCTACGGAATTAAAAATGGTTGTATGATGGTTTCTAAACACCAGCACTATTGACATTTTGGACCTGACAGTTCTTTGTGGTGGGGGCTGCCCTATGCATTGGAAGACGATTAGCAGCTTCCCTGCTTTCCACCCACCAGGTGCCTGCAGCAGTCCTCATTCGGCTGTGGCATCTGGGATGTTTCCAGACATTGCCAGATCTTCCTTGGGGAGAAGGACAAACTCACCCCTGGTTGAGAACCACTGGATTAGAAAACACTAGTAGAAATCGGGAAAGTGTCAGGAAGAAGTCTTTGGGGATGCGGTTGGAAAGAGAACAGAAGAGCTGAACATTTATATTAGTGGGAAAAATAAAGAGGTATTAATAACACAGGCAAGTCAAAGGGCTGGCGAGGACATGAAGAAGAAGCAAGGGAGATACCTGATTCAGAAAGTTGAAACCAAGGGGAACAGGCTACCTCTTACTCCAGCAAACATTTCATACTGAAGAGCAGAGATTCTGATCACAAGCTGTTTCTCAGCCACAGACATTATTAACAAAACTGAAAATAATGCAGGAGACAAAGAAAAAAGTTCAAGGATGTCAAATGAGAAGGGCTGTTATAGTATGAAAATATCACTTTGAAGTATTAATTCTCAGCGGCAGATCCGCAGCACAAAGATTCAAAAAATCTATAGCCGGAATTGGCTGTTAGATTCACCTCCACCAATGCCGTCATTCTACACATAACCCAGAAAGGCAAATGAACTTGTCCAAGGTCACAGTTATCCAGAGGCAGAGCTGAACACTTGCCTGTGAAGGTGCAGGCATGGTGTTAACTTTCTCTGGTTGCCCAGCACCCACAGCTGGGCATGGAGAACACTGAGGACCAAGATGGTTGTGTAAAGTGAACCTGGACCTCCTACCCCACAGCCCAATATTTTTCTACCATGTCACTCACCTGTTGTCATTTGTGAGGATATTTAGAGTGTGGAAAGTCTGTTAATGAAGTGTTAATTAAAACAGCATCTAGCATTTTGAAAACATAAAATGTGCATCTCTGGGTCTTCCAAGAGAAAATGATGAGGACAGGGTTTAGAATAAAGTTCAGACTTCACTTGGGAGGGAGGAGGTGTCTTCCAAGGTACCAGTGGCAGAAGACAGACCTCTCCAGAGGCTGGAAGGGGCCCAGGATATAGTACTCACTTCTCTATCCAGTCCCTGCTAGCCACCAGAGCAAAGTCTAACCCAGCCCAGGTCAGCTCTCCCCAGGAGATGAGGGAACAGAACCCTCCGGAAAGAAGAGATACCCCCTTCTGAACAAGCACATCCTATTTCCTTAAAAATGCTGCATTTGGTTTATGTTCAAGGTCAGCCTTGCAGCTGGCAGATGAGGATTGTAGAATTTCCTGCTGCAGAAACTCTCTCTGCTTGGTGATGTGGGAGATCTCTTATCAAGGGACAAAGTTTATTATACCATCATTACTGAGAAGGATTTTTAAAATACAACTGCCGGTTGGGGTAACACACTGGCTAAAACCCATCTGCACTCAAGTACGATCAGTGACCCAAAGAGCATTATTTGTATGCGATCTTTCACAGTTTTTGTGGTGGGGTGGAGGCAAAGTCGTTGAGGAATCTGGTTGCTGCTGAGAGGAAGGAGGAAAAGCATAGAAAGTAGAGGCTGTGGACCCAGATTTATTTAGAACACTTGGTCATTCTGCTGAGCCACCATGGCTCCCTCTTCAACTGGATGGGGACAAATAGCTGTGTCCTGAGGTGGCTTTGTCATGCTAATGCACCCAGACAGCTCTGCTCCACAAGATTTAGAGGAGGTTTTTGTGAGTTTGTTTGCACCAAGCTGAGCTTCCTTAGAAAGCTTTCATTAATCAGGGTATCACTGAACAGAACAGGCACTTGGGAACCACCTGACTAAAGGCAGAGGAGAAGGTGCAGCCTGGGTGGAGTCCAAGCGAGTAGCAAGAAGAGGCATCTCTTCTGTGCCAAACACTGTGCCAGCTGAAAGTGATTTCCTGCACTCTTAAGAGAAAAAAATATTATCTCTACAGTGCAGATGAGGCAGCCAGTGTTTAAGGGTTTTGAATGAAACTTGGCTGTGGTCATTTAATGAATAACTGGTGGATTCCCTGACCCCAAAGTTTATGCTCTTTTCACTCTACCACACAAGAAAGCTAGAAAGAAAAGGACAAGCCATTGAAAAATCTTTCCCTGTGTGAGTCCCCCAAAGAGCTTAGGATTTAGTGACTCTCCGCAAATGAGGACGCCTGCATTTATTTATTCTCTAACCATTGAGTATCTTTGACAAGCACAGTATTGTTCTGAGCGCCAACGAGGACAAGGGCTCTAGCGAAAGACACATAAGAAATAGCACATTGCAAACTATCACATTTAGAATGGATAAGCAATGAGGTCCTATTGTATAGCGCAGGGAACTATATCCACTCTCTTGGGGTAGAACATGATGGAAGATAGTGTGAGAAAAAGAATGTATACATAACTGGGTCACTATGCTGTACAGCAGAAATTGACACAATGCTGAAAATCAACTACAATAAAAATAAATAGTACACCCTATAAATGGCCTTACCATCTATCTGGGAGGAAAATAGACAAAGGGCAGATAGTTATGTAATATAAAATAATGCAAGTAAGACAACTGGGGGACTTCGGAGATGAGGAATATCTGCGTGTGATAGTGTTAATTACAGGAGGCCTTTATCAAAGAGAGACTCATGCTGATCTTTGTAGAATAATTAGTAGTTCAGGGAGTAGAGAAAAAGAACATTCCAGAAAAAAAAAAAAAAAACTTGCTGTGAACCCAGTTAGGACCAATGCACCTGCCTTAAACAGAAGCTGAGAGTTTGAATCAAGGAAGGTACTTTGGATGCAGTGATAAGGTCCGCCTTGTTGGAGCAGCAGCGATGTTGCAGAAATGACAATCTTTTTTTTTTTTTTTTTTTCGTCTTTTGTCTTCTTAGGGCCGCACCTGTGGCATATGGATGTTCCCAGCCTAGGGGTCTAATCAGAGCTGTAGCTGCCAGCCTATGCCACAGCCACAGTATCCTAGGATCTGAGCTACGTCTGCCACCTACACCACAGCTCACGGCAACGCTGGATCCTTAACCCATTGGGCAAGGCCAGGGATCGAACTCACATCCTCATGGATCCTAGTCAGGTTCCTTAACCACTGAGCCACGACGGGAACTCTGTATTTTTAGTTCTAATGAAGTGGCTCCTTGTGGGCTTCTGTATGAAGGTCAGTCACTAGAAAGACAAGGCTACGATGAAATTGTTAGGACTTTCACCCGACATCCTGTCTTCTGGGAAGAGGAAAGAACCTGGAGAGTAAGTTAATCATCAGCCATACCTTCATGGTGAAACCTCCATAAAAATTCCCTACAGTATTCAAAGAGCTTCTAGATGGTGAACATTCATGGACCTGGAGATTGGTGAGAAGCACACTCCATAGGAGCAGAAGGACCCTTCCAGACCTCATCCTGTATCTCTTCATCTGGATATTCACTGTTTCTTTTACTATATTCTTTATAATAAATAGGTAGGTATAAGCAATTGTTTCCCTGAATTCTGTAAGCCATTATGGGAAATTATTCAAAATGAGGATGGGGCAGTGGCACCCCCAGTTTATAACTGGTTGGTCAGAAGTAAAGGAACTTGGAACTTGCAACTGGCATCAGAAGTGGAAGCCAGTTATGGGACTGAGCCTTTAACCTGTGGGGTCTGCACTAACTCCAGGTAGTTAAGTGTCCTAAGTAAATTGTAGGAAACCCAGCTGGTGTCCAGAGTGTTGGAAAATTGGCTGGCATGGGGAAAAGAACCCACATATTTCATGTCAGAAGTGCATGTAGGAATTTACAGTCAAATGCAATGGAAGTGTTTTTGAGAGGAAGGAGCATTAAGCTAGCTGAAAACAGGCCTGTCATGAATCCACCATAGCTGGGCAAACATTACAATCTTTTTTTTTTTTTTTTTTTTTTTTTTTTTTGTCTTTTTGCTATTTCTTTGGGCCGCTCCCGCGGCATATGGAGGTTTCCAGGCTAGGGGTCGAATCGGAGCTGTAGCCACCAGCCTACGCCAGAGCCACAGCAACGTGGGATCCGAGCCGTGTCTGCAACCTACACCACAGCTCACAGCAACGCCGGATCGTTAACCCACTGAGCAAGGGCAGGGACAGAACCCACAACCTCATGGTTCCTAGTCGGATTCGTTAACCACTGCGCCAAGACAGGAACTCCCATTACAATCTTTTAAACTGCCTTTCCTCTTATGGGTATGTACAGAACCTCACAGTCCTAGGTCATGTGCACAGTCTCTCTCCCAACCAAGCATCCCCCTGGCTTAGCCCCAAGCCTCCTGGTACAGAGTGGACACCTTCGAAGTGTTATGTGAGTGAATGAATGTAAGACTCTTCCAAGCACAGTGTGAGCCAATTTCCCACTTCATGGAAAACAAGACTAGCCTCCTTCTCCCAGCATGTGTCCACTCTCAGATAAAGAACGTTTTGTAAAGAGCCAGCCACGCTCCACTCTCCCCATCTAACGTGTGTCTCCTTCCTCGGTGTATGGAGTCTTTGGACACCCATGTGTGGGCCAGCTAACTGCATGTACAAGCGTTCTGTGCTCACTAGTCTTTTTCTTTTTTTTTTTTGTCTTTTTGCCTTTTCTAGGGCCGCTCCTGTGGCACATGGAGGTTCCCAGGCTAGGGGTCCAATCAGAGCCGCAGCCACCGGCCTACACCAGAGCCACAACAACGTGGCATCTGAGCCGCGTCTGCAACCTACACCACAGCTCATGGCAATGCCAGATCCTTAACCCACTGAGCAAGGCCAGGGACTGAACCTGCAACCTCATGATTCATTAACCACTGAGCCACGACGGGAACTCCAGTGTGCTCACTAGTCTTTACAAGAGCTCTTTCATCTAAGCCATCCTTGCTCTCCCCATTGAGTGGAGAGTGAAACCAAGAAATAGAGCCGTGTGGCACAGTGTCCAGGTGCATGCTAAGGTGAGGGGTCTGCACTAACTCCAGGTAGTTAAGTGTCCTAAGACACAGTGTCCAGGTGCATGCTAAGGTGAGAAGTCCCGTCAAATGTGAAATATCTGTGACTTCCCAGTGCTCGGGTTAAGAGCACAGGCTTTGGGCTTGGGTAGACTGAAGAATGAACTGTGTTCACATTTTGCAGCTGTGTGATTTCAGAGACACTACCCTTGGGAAGCCTTAGTTTCTGCCTTGGCACGTACATTCATGGGATCGTGGTGGTGCTGGAGATCATGGAGGTGGAGCACCCAGCACAGGACCTGGCGCAGAGTGAGAGCTGGGGGTGGTGGGGGACCTCCTCGCCCCTGGCTTTGCACTTCCTTATGGAAGAAGTCTCCACTAGGGAAGCAGTGCTGGTCTCTCCACCCTTGCACTCCTGTGTGGGTGACGAGTAGGGGAAAAAGAGCTGAGCTGGCAGGGCTCAGCCCCGGCCACTCCTCGCTGTGTTTTTGATGTCTGCAGCCCTGAGAAAAGGGCACCTTCTGCTCTGCTCGCCACACTTTGTGCGGTTTAGCAAGGCCAGCTCCATTTCCCAGGAAGCCTGACATTTGGGAATGAAAGTTTAGTTAGAAAGAATGTTAGGCAAGCCTTTTGACCATCTCTTCGCCACAGCTCCCAGCATAGTTTTATCAGTAATAAAGATGAGACTTTCATATCCAACTGCCTATCTCCTGTCTCTGCCTCTCCATTGGTCCTAAACTTGGGTGGAGAAGCGGGGGGACATTCATCAGGTGGCCCGATCAACCCCAACGATAAATATCACAAATGGCACCTGGGGGCAAAACCAAAGCCTTGCTGTGTCCTATGCTGTCTCACTTGACTGTATGAAATGACAGACACTTTGTGTCTGTGTCAGTGGTTAGCGGGACATTAAAGGCACATGGATGTAGTGCCTTCCACCTGCCATGTTCGTATCAATAAATAAGCCAATTTACTAGACACCCATCATCTATCCAGGGGGCAGGCTCAGTCTCTACAGTCTAACAACAGCCACAGGAGACTCTGCACATCATTACACCATGACCCCAGCTCTAATGGTTCTGTAGACGTGCTCTGATGACAGCTCCCTTTTCTCATATTTATTCTACAGGAATTGTTGTTAGAGGCAATAAAAATAATAATTACTCATTGCCAGCAAATTACAAAATCTCAGCGAGGTGGTCAGCATGTGGCTCCGTGGTCCAGTTGCTCTTGTATGTTTTAAATTACACTTGTAGCACCAGCCTTCATTCCATGATAAGCAAATCCAGGAAAAGAAACAGAAGAATAAAAAATTAATACATAAGAGCTGATGCAGAAACAGAGGACTGAGTTAACGATGTACAGTTCATGTGCTTGACATTTAGAAATCAGAATCCCTGCTTCTGTTGTTCCCACCCATCCCAGGACTCAGTATTACTGTGGAATGGTCTGGAAAGCCAGGCAAATATAAACGAGAAAAATACAGAAGACTGTCGAGAGGCAACAACTACCAATCACATATTCCTTTATTCACCTCTGTCACTCTTCATGTCTAAGATGTTATGCAAAAAAATCAAATGGGCAAAAAAAGCAAGAACATCCAAAAGTGAGTGGGACAGAGTCTACCTTCCTTGAGAAAGACCGGTTTAAAAAACTTTTTTCCAAAAATATACCCTGTAACAAAAAGCACTTTTGCTCTATCTGGAGGTCATTATTTAAGCTAGCAGATTCCTGACTTACATAAAGACAGTGAAATTGGGGGACTTTAATTTAAGTCCCATGTCTCATCAAGCTTTCACTCACTAACAATGAGGACATGCGTGGGAAATCAGGGAGGGAGGACAGAGGAATTATAAAAAGGAAGGCTGAGTCTCTAGACAAATTACTTGAAGTGGTTTTGACTCCTGAGGGAAGAAGAAAGAGAACTTCGGAAGAGAGATGTGGTCAGCAAATTCCCTTCCCGATTAAACACAAGTCCTCCTAACCTTCTGCACAGATCCTCGTGGCTGTCTAAACTCCTCAAAGAGCTGCCCTGCTCCAGAGTTCTTAGTAATCGCCTCTGCACGGGACCTGGGAGAACATAAAACTGCCAGCGGCAGTGTGATTTACATGGTGACCTGGAGATGAAAGCAGTTTTTGCATTTATATTGGGGAAAACCCATTAACTGGATAATTTACATTTCCCTCTGAAATCTCCCCCTAGTATGAACATTTCCAGGTGTTTGTTAATGTCCAGTCTTAGGAAGAGCATTAACTTCCATCACCACCACCGTCATGTTCAATCTACAGTGTAATGTGAAGGTTATAGGGAAGCCGGCTTTACTATGGACCTTATTCTAGGCATGACCACCATCAACCTACTGGATGGAGAATGCAAATCACCAGGAGGCCCACTCCAAAGCCATAAAACCTGCCCTGGGAAGCCGGTGTCCAAGGAGTGTCTCCTAAGGTAGTAAGAAGGAAGTAAATTCTTACATTTCCAAGTCATACATTCTACTTAGAGACACCCAGATGTCAGTCTTTCAGGTAATACCTTTGCAATTAAATTTTACCATGTCCACATACCACCTGAAACTTTAGTCATGTTCTTTATTATTTATTTATTTATTGGCTGCACTCATAGCACGTGAAAGTTCCTGAGCCAGGAACAGAACCCACCCCACAGTAGTGATCCAAGCCACTGCAGTGACATCACCAGATCCTTAACCTGCAGTGCCACAAGGGAACTTAATGTTCATGCGTTTTAATTAAAATGTGCATTAAATCAACTTTTGCTTATTCTGAATCTTTGTGACAAAATCAATGAAATTATGAGTGTGATGGGCCTCTTATTTTGTAATACACATATTTTTTATATGTTTAAATATTACATTTTTAAGCGATAGGTCAGGTACCACCTAAAAATATTCTCATGCCAATGCTAATTCCTTAGTTTTGATCATTCGTTACACTTAGGCAACATGTAGATTAGAAGCAGCTGAGTGAAGGGGCATTCTCTGAATTATTTTTGCAACTGTTCTATAAGCCTAGCAGTATTTCAAAAATCAAATAATGTTTCCATTCACTGGGCAGTGCTGACATTGAACAGAGTCCCACAGGTAAACAAAATGTCGGGTTTCTTTTCCTTTAGGTTTGGCTAGACCTGGATCAAGTCCCAGCGGAAATTTTGGTTATTACAGGTTTCCACAGACTATAACTTGATGTTGATGAGGTCATGAGAAATGCTAGTACATGCCCTCTAAGCTAGATTACTGGACTGAATATGAATGGCATCTAAAGTCGAGACCAAAACATCTCAGGGGCAAGAGTGGAGCCTGATGGTTTGGCGTCATCTCTGAGCTGGTTTAACCCATTGGATAATAGCCCTCATGGGCAATTGGTTCGGGGTAATTGGTTCCAATTTTGGAGGTACCACAGTTTTTAGATGCCTGGGAAGGTTATTAAGGATCTCTCACTTTACATGAGGAATCCTCACAGGGTCTAATGAGATTCTAATTCCTTCCCATGAAGACATTTTAGACTAGAAAAGAATATCCAAGCAGGTATGTCATAGCATGCTGGTGTGCTGCAAATGGATTATAGGTGTGCTCTGATGCTCACCTCCAACCCTGAGGGTAACTGGTGGGATCTGGTATAAGCCACAGCCCCTAAACCCATCACCTCTGGCCAGAGAAGACATGTAATTTACTCTAGGAAGACAGAGATGATCATTTTTAGAGATGTCCTGCCATGAGAACATCTGTGAAGTGGCTTAAATCCCCAAATCTTTGAGCCTCCAAGTGTCTAATCCCCAAGACTGGGTAGTCCAGGATCAGGATTTTTAAAACTCAAGACTATTCACTAGATTGCTTTAACCTGCAGCCTGAGAAGAATCAATGGTCAGCTCTGTTCTTCAGGTGGTAAATGAAGGTGACAATGCCTTGCATTCAGGGTCTCTGTCTTACAGTAGCTTAAACTCCACGTGGCTCTAGAACAATAACCGTCCTCCTTGCCTTTAATCTCAAGACTACTGGGAAATAAACCAAAGTTGCTTTAAATGTCACCGTCTCTCAGTCGGCCTCCCCTGTGACCTTTAGGTAATGATGACAGCATGTCTTTCGGGCTCACTGTACATCCAAAACCCAGAGGAAAGTGGCTAAAGAAAAGTACCTCTTAAAGTAGCACCTGGATTCAGAGATTCTTAATCAGTCCCTTTTCCTTCCTGACCTCTAGAAATTCTCTATATGCAGCTGAAGGGGATGGGGGCTAAACACAGCACATCTAACTGGCGGAGGTTAGGGTATGTGTGTAAAGCTCTGCCCTTCAAAGGAACCACCTTGAAGGATACTCATGAAAATTCAGTAACAAGAAACAGCTGAAGGAGAAGGAGGAGCCTAGGAAACATCATTTATTCATTCTTCTGTTTATTCATCAAGTACTAAGTATCAGATATGCACCAGCGCTAAGCTCCTAGACTAGAAAAAACAGGATGCAAACTAATACAGTCCTCTCTGGGAAGTGTTGTAACAGAGATGTAAACCAAGTGCTGCCACACTCATGGGAAAGGTAATTAATTCTCCCTGGAGCATCAAGGTCAGTTCCCAGTGGAGGTGCCATGTGAGGTGGGTCAGCAGTTCTCAAACGTCTTGTCTCAGGCAACCCTTTTCATCCTTAAGGATTATTGAGAATCACAAAGAGCTTTTGTTTACGGGCATTCTGTCTCTATTTACCATATCTGAAACCAGTCTAAAAAAATGCCCTCGGTATTTATAAATCCATGAAAAAAACACACACAAGATGTTAACAGAAACCGTATATTTTGTGAAACATATTTTGTGATTAAAAAAATAGTGAGATGCGTGACACTGTCTTACAATTTTTGCAACTCTTTTAAAAATCCAGCTTAATAAAAGACAGAATGCTCATCTCTGCTTCTACATTGAATAAGCCACAACATGTTACTTTGGCTAAAGTATGTGAAGAAAATCTTGCCTCCACAGAGGTGAGGTTAGAAAAGGGAGTATTTTCATAGCCATCTCAGAAGACTGTGGACATTCTGCTTTGATACTATACCAAAAATAAACATTAATGTCTTAATTATTAATATTAATAATTAATGTCATAAAGGTGAGTGCATGTGGAAACAGAAACCATACATTGAACATTGTGTACATGTTTCAGTAAACTTCATTACCATGTTGAAATTTGAACATCCTTTTTTACTCATTCACGGTTTTGAAACATTAGGCACTGGTCATTTTGAAAATACTGGCTAATGGATTTATGTAGATCTTCCAACTGTTGGCATATTTCATTACCCAATTTCAAAAACTCTCATTCATTAATAGCAGTGCTGGTCTCAGGAGAAAAGTCTATGGGTATTGGAGAGCTGTCAAGTTCACCAGTTTTTATAATATCCATTTTTTTTTTTCTCTTGAAAGCTCAGACTTTATCATTGGCTAAAAGTATTGTCAGTCATTTTCCAAGCTCACTTTGTTCATTTTCAAGAAAATGACAATCAAATACCTATTACAATTCCTATTACAAATATCCAGTCTGAATAAATAGAGTTTGCTTGTCCTTTCAAGCAAAAGTTGGGGGGTGAGACAAAGGGAGATAGTTCAGCTCTCAACTCAGTTACATTTCAGCTTGGAGAGGAAGTTCTGTGTGTACCTTCCATTGTGTCAGTGAGACTATGAAAAGGATGCATATTCAAGGTTCATTATTTTGTAAATTAATCATCTGTGGGATACATGCAGCCCAATTTTCATAGCAGCACTGTTCACAATAGCCAAGACATGGAGACAACCTAAGTGTGGATAGATGTTGATTGATAGATGAATGGATACTACTCAGCAGTAAAAAGAATGAAATAATGCCCTTTGCAGCAGCATGGATTCAGCTAGAGATTATCATACTCAGTGAAGTAAGTCTGAAAGAGAAAGATAAATACCGTATGATATCACTTATATGTAGAATCTAAAATATGGCACAAATGAACCTATCTATGAAACAGAAACATTTATAGACATAGAGAACAGACTTGTGGTTGCCAAGGGCAAAGGGGTTGGGGGACAAGTGGAACTGGAGGTTGGGTTAGCTGGCGTAAGCCAGTATATATAGAATGGATAGGGAGTTCCCATTGTGGCGCATCAGAAACAGTTCCTACTAGGAACCATGAGGTTGCGGGTTGTGGGTTAAGGATCCAGCATTGCCGTGAGCTGTGGTGTAGGTAGCAGACATGGCTCAGATCCCACGTTGCTGTGGATGTGGTATAGGCCAGCAGCTGCAGCTCCGATTAGACCCCAAGCCTGGGAACCTCTGTATGCGGCAGGGGTAGCCCTAAAAAAAAGACAAAAAAAAAGGATAAGTAACAATGTCCTGTTGTATAACACAGGGAACCATATTCAATATTCTATGATAAACCATAATGGGAAGGAATGTTTTAGTACAGAATGTACAGCTGAATCACTTTGCTGTACAGAAGAAATTAACGCAACACTGTAAATCAACTATACTTCAATATTTTTTCAATAATTCATATTGCTTCATCTAGGATACCCCTAAATAAAACCAGATTAAAAACAAATTCTGGGTGTGGTGACAAGTGCAATGATGACTAGCACGGTTTGGTGTCACTGCATTATTTCCTATTGTCACCTACAGTTTTTCTCACCATTGTTTTTGCACCATTGCTGCAAATATCAACTCAATGGAAAAGACAGGTGATACCTTAACTCTCATGAGGAAAATAGTTTTAACTTCAACGAGCTTCTGGAAGGAACCTCACCAATCCATAGGAAGATCTGTAGAACAATTTGAGAGCCACTGAGCTAGACCTGAAGGCTCCTCCAGAATTAGTCTGGTGAAGTTCAGTGGAATCATGCTCACCATGCATTCACAAAGTACGTACTCCATCCCAAACTAGCACTGTGCTTAGAAGCTGAGGATACTGAGCTGAATAAGGAATTGTCTGCCTTTAAGGAGCTTTCTGTCTCATGGGATAGGCAGATGAAGAAGAAAATTTTAGAATGACAATATATTGCTAGCGAGGTGTATATGCAGGGTTATAAGAATATAGAAATTTTCACAATGATCCTTGAGGAGATGTGTGTGTGTGTATATATATATATATATATATACATCTGGTACTTGCAGCATTATTTATCATGATTGGGAGCTGGAGGCAATCTGGGAATCAGCTATGGAAAAGACTGCTAAATGTCGTAGCTGTCCATCATAGAATGGTCTGTAGCACTCAGAATCAATGGACTAGACCTACTCTGTCCCATCAACAGTGATGGAAATGTATAGTTCCATCACTATATATGCACTATCAGTATGATAGCGAGTAGCCACATGAGGTCATTTAAACATGAATTAATTTTTTTAAAGAAAAAACTCATCATTAGGTGCACTAGCTAGATTTCAAGTGCTGAAGAGCCACAAGTGACTAGGGACTACCCTATTGAATAAAGCAGACACAGAACCTTATCGTCATTGCAGAAGTTCAATCGGACAGTACTGTGTTGGGCTATATTCACACATAGTAACATGAGTGGATCTTAAAATATGGTACTGAAAAGAGTAAGAATCAGAATGTCATTCTATCACATCACTATTGGGTTGAAAATACATGAACACACACGCACACACAAAAGATTCACATTTCACAATATATAAAAAAGATACACAGTCAAAAAACTAGGGAGTTCCCATCATGGCGCAGCGGAAACGAATCCGACTAGGAACTATAGGTTGCGGGTTTGATCCCTGGCCTCTCTCAGTGGGTTAAGGATCCGGCGTTGCCGTGAGCTGTGATGTAGGTGGCAGACGTGACTCCGATCTGGTGTTGCTGTGACTGTGATGTAGCTCTGATTGGACCCCTAGCCTGGGAACCTCCATATGCTGCAGGTGCAGCCCTAAAAAGCCAAAACAAACCAACAAAAAAAACCAAAAAACTAGAATGTTGGCCTATTAGGAAGGGTAGCCAAAAATTGAGAGTAAGAATAAAGAGAAACAGGTAAACAGGTGAGCCACTGGAAGGAGGAGGGCTTTTGCAAATCTATGATAAAATATATTTTGGATTAAGGAATATGATTAACTCAAACCTCTCCACTAGGAATACAAGAACGAAGCAAAAAAGCCAGCACCTAAAAAAAAACTATACACAAATATTTATAGCACTTTCATTCTTAATAGCTAAAAACTAGACGCAACCAAAATGTCTTTCAGTTAGGTGAATGAATAAACATACTGTGGTACATCCACACAACATAATATTGTTCAGCACTGAAACCAATAAGCTAACAAATCACAAAGATATGAATGGATCTTAAATGCATAATGCAGGTGAAAGAGGCAAGTTCGAAACAGGCTACAAACTGTGTTAATTCCAACGATAAGACATTCTGGAAGAGGCAAAAGAACAGTGACAGTAAACGATCAGTGGTTGCCAGAGTGTGGGGGTTATGAAGAAGGAGATGAAGAAGTAAAATAGGGTTTTTCAGGACAGTACAGTTATTCTATGTGGTAACTGTGGATATATGACACTTTATATATTTGTTAAAATCCAAAGAACTTTAGAGCACAAAAAACTAACATTGATATGTACAAAGACTAAGAAATCATTTAGAAGGTTGGGTGATCCCAGGGTGGAATACAGAATGTGACAAAACACTAATTATATCATAAATACACAAAACAGCCTCACTGGAGGGGTGGGGAGGAGATAAAGGTGCTGACCTAAGTAATTAAGGAAATTAGTGGAATCTGTAAGATTAAAGAAGCGGTATATAGGAACTGTACTCTGATAAAGTTTTTTCCCCATGAGAATATTAGTAAACAATTCTGATACTGCTATACTATACATGTATAGAGGAATTGAACAATTAAATAAATGGATGAAAGATAGCAGGAAGCAGGTTTCTTATTGTTGGAGTGGAGTTAACCAAGGGGAGAAAGCTAGAATGATCCATGGATTAGATAAAGATATTAGATGTTATTAGATAATTAGGTAAAGGACTACAGCTAGAGACATCAGTATGAAGTTATGCTTAATATAGATATGGATGGTTACATATGGAAATATAGATATATAGAGATACATATATAGATACAAATCATATATATAGATACAAATATATACACATATATTTAGATACATATATATAGGTACATCTATATATAGATACATATGAATTAGTAACACACATCTATATTCCCTCAATTCTGTTAGCTGAGAGGGTCTAGAAGTAACAACACCCCAGTATAAATAAGCATACCTAGTGCCTAGATCTTGGTTTCTAATACCATTCTCGAATGAAAAGACTTAGGAATCCTTAGAGAAATAACTGACTGTAGGACTGGGCAGTGGGGAGAGAGAGAGGCAATATACAAGATGAGTCTGGAAAAGCTTGTAGTTACAGAAAGTAACAAAGGGCTCAAAAGTCAAAAAACAAAAATTTCTATGTATTAATGAGGTTATGGCAAAGGAACACAGCAACCAAATGAAAGAGCTCCCATTAGCCAAGGATGGAACAATTTGAACAATAAAATCAATAAAACAGCATTGGATTATAACCCAAAGTATAAAATAAATATTCATGACTCCATATGATATAAATAAATGACTAAATAAATACATTAATGAAGGATAAGAGGCAATTCTCTCAGACAGAAGAATTCAAAATAATTTACATAGGTACTCAGCCTTCCAAAAGTTGGGACTGCCCATCCCTTTGGTATGGGCTATGCACAGTGGACTCACTTCAAAGAGAGCAGTATGGAAAGGGGGAAAGAATAACTTCACAGTGGAGAAAACTGACAAATTCTGCTTCAGCCAGGTGATTGAGGTCAACAAGAACAGTGATAAGTCATAGTGATAAAATGCCCCCTTGACATGATGTGCTAAAAATGATACTTTATGGCTTCATTCCCCAACCTCATAGCTTCAGTCTAATCAAGAGAAAAGCGTAAAATAAATCCCAACTAAGGACCATTCTATAAAGCACCTGACCAGTATTCCTTAAAACCATCAAGGTCATCAAAAACAATTCTGAGAAACTGTCACAGCCAAGCAGAACCTAAGGAGATGTGATGACTAAATGTAATGTAGGTTTCAGGTGAGATCTTGGAACAGAAAAAGAATAGTAGGTAAAAACTAAGGAAATCTGAATAATGTATGGACTTGGGTAAAGAGTACAAGTTAAGTATGGACTTAAGAGTAATGTGTCAGTAGTGGTTCTTTAATTGTAATAAATGTATCATACTCATGTAAGATGTTAATAATGGGAGGAAATGGCTTTGGGGTATGTGGGAACTTTGTGTACACTTCAGAATTTTTCTGTAACTCTAAGACTGTTATAAAAGTTGTTTGTTTTTTTTAAAAAAGGAAGAAAAACAAAAATCAAGAAATGTCAGAATGCACATGACTGGATTAGGAAGATGTGGTATATATACACAATGGAATACTACTCAGCCATAAAAAAGAACAAAATAATGCCACTTGCAGCAACATGGATGGAACTAGAGACTCTCATACTGAGTGAAGTCAGAAAGAGAAAGACAAATACCATATGATGTCACTTATGTCTGGAATCTAATATATGGCACAAATGAACCTTTCCACTGAAAAAATCATGGACTTGGAGAATAGAGTTGTGGTTGCCAAGGGGGAGGGAGAGGGAGTGGGTTGGATTTGGAGCTTGGGGTTAATAGATGCAAGCTATTGCCTTTGGAATGGATTAGAAATGAGATCCTGCTGTGTAGCACTGGGAACTATGTCTCGTCACTTAGGGTGGAGCATGATAATATGTGAAAATAGAATGTGTACATGTATGTGTAACTGGGTCACCATGCTGTACAGTAGAAAAAAAATTGTATTGGGGAAATAACAATTAAAATTAATTAATTGTTGAAAAAATGTCAGAATGTTTGAAGCCGTCTTCTTTCCCCCCTCCTTCATGTCATCTTATCTTTCCACCAGAGATTGTTGGAGACCACTGACGTGCTGAACTCTGCAGAAGGCAAATATCTGCTGATTCAGAGTTCTAAAGTACAGGGTCTCCTTCAGAGACAAGACAAGGGAGTTATGCATAAACCATGCTACTCTATACGCAGCTGCACTGTGCCCTAGAGGTATGCACCAGTGCTAATAGTTTCCTTTGTTATTCACTAAGAGGTAGCTTTGTCATTGCCTATGCCTGATTTTGATCACTAACCTGTCACCTTCCTTAATAAAAGCATGTGGGCTAAAGCTAGGCACCTTTGTTCTGTGGTATAGAGTGCCTTCTGGTCCCCCACTTTCTAAATGTAAAAGAGTCTTGTGCATTTTGTTATACCACGATGTCTGTCTTTCAGGATCTCCCATTGACCTGCAGTGCTGGATGCAGCAAGAGGTAACCCCCATCCTGTGTGTTTTTTTATTTCCTTGCTTTTTATACAAATTATACATCTGTATGTATATGTTGTTATTCTGAATTTTATATAAATGAAGTTGTACCATATATATTTTTCAGCTAGCTGCTTCTTCTCACTTGTTGAGATTTACCCATGTTGGTATATGCAGCTGCAGTTCTTTTATTTTCATGACTAGATAATCCTCCATCAAGTGACTGTAACACCTTGTATAAGTCTAGCCTCCTATCAAGGGATATTGGGTTACTTCCAGGTTTTTCTATTATCAGCAGTGCCCCTACAGGTGTTCTTGTGTATATGTGCAAGAATTTCTGTGTAATAAATACCTAGAAGTGGAATTGCTGGGTCATAAAGCACACACATTTTCAGTTTTATTATGCAATACCAAATCGTTTTACGAAAGTCATCATGTCGATTTAGCAACAATTTAATTTTTCCAAAATTTGTTCCTTGGAAATCAAGGGAGCAATAGAGGCACTTTGTTTTTCTTCTCAATGTGTAAAGTGTATATGATTAAAAAATAAAATATTAATTATTTCATATGTATAATAAAATGGTGAAAGATACCAAATTATTGTATATTAAAAATAACTATAGGCCTTAACTTATCCTGGGAGATTAATTTGCCCAGAAGAGAGCTCTTTCTGCCATCTGTGTGCATATATTTGAACTTGGTATAAAAGTGAAGAAATAAAGACTTGGCATATTCCTGCTGGAAAGGTGCCAAGTTCTATTCTTGTAAACTGGCCTTAGTCTGAGAAACCACTAGACTTATAGGTTTAATTACATTCCTTAAAGAAAGAAAGAAAGATGTGAATATATATATGTAAGTACATATATATATATATATCTTACACGTATATAATATATAGTCTGTAAAATAAGACCTCAGTCTTGCTCCAAAGATGAATAAAACAGTTAAGCTTGTATTTTACTTTTCCTTAAAGAAAATCCAATGACTTGAATTCCAACCACATTAGTATATATAGAAGAGCATTTGAAGTGTTGTAAAATTCATCACTCTTGCATTCAGAATTCCTTTGATGTAAAATCTACAGTTCTATAGGGAAATAGTAAATAATAACCTTCTCAATACTATAAATTCGTGCATTCTACTGGTATGAGTTATATAAGTGCTGAAGACTCTACTTTAAGATTGCTACTAATCACCCTCCTATGTCTTGGATGAGACTGCCACTCTATATGAATTTGTTTGCTGTTAACTTAGGTAGTTCACTGTAGCAAAGAGCAAAAGCAAGGAAAAGAAGCAGATTTTTGTTTCTTCTTGAAGGGGGAGATGGAGGGATATGTGAAAAAAAAAAGTGGGATGCTTCCTGTTAGGCAATGCTCAATGGTAAGTAGAAAATTGTCTAATATTATATCTGAAGCCAACCAAAAAGCTCGGTGACTGATATTCAAGCAGCACCACAGGACTCTGACAGTGAATTCTAAGCACAAGATCACGTAATACAAACTTTGGTGGCCTTGGTTAGGAAGCTGAAACCACAGTGCCTTCTGGATGGCTCCATTTAACAGTGGAACCTGCTCCCTGGGCTTCCCAGTTTGTGTTTTTTGGGGGGCCCTTCTCAGAAGAGCACTGAACATGTTATCTTCATCCTTATATACCCTACCTTGTTCATCATGACTGGAGCTGCCCTAACAAGCTATAAAACACCGTTACCCAGACCTGGAAACTATGGTTGGCGTAAGAATTCCTCAGTTCTGCTCAGGTAAGTATACCTACTTAGGTAAATATTTCTGGATGAAGTTAACTCTCTTCTGCATTTAAGGCTTATGTGAGAAATCACTCAATGAGCAAGGATATTCAAAAGGTATTTACACAAAACCCACAAAGGAATCCTTTATACAAACTGAGTGTGTTTCCCTATTCTAACCATTGCCAGAGCTCCTTTTATCCAACCATGAAAAAAGAACAGATTTTGCAAACATTTAAAATAGTAACTAAGAGAAAGACTTAAATGTCACACTGACCTGAGTTCAAGTTCCAGATCCATCAATTGTTAGCTACGTGACCCTGAGTAAGTTACCTAATCTCTTGGTCCTTACTTTCCTCCACCATTGGAATAAATGGAAAGTCAGGAGTTGACACCCGATCTGTCTTCAAAGCCTGTTATTTTAACCACCACACTGGACTGCTTCAGACACTTTAAATAGCACCTTGCATGTGGGAACCCTCTGTATCTCTGCAGGCTGATTGATTTATCTTCAGGCATACCTTCTTCAATCAGAAGCCATGACAGCTAAAGCTAAACTCCAAGGCACTAGAGAAACAGCTTCCTTCACCAAGTTTTACACATGCTCAATAGTTGAGTCTGAAACAGAGGAGCAGCCCCTTCAAATAGTAATGAGACTGACAAAAATGGTCTCTTCACATCACAGAAAGTCACACTTCAGTGCGGAAGTCACACTTCAGGTTAACCAGTTGTCTCAAAACCAAATATGCCTCCAGGAGTTCTGTTGTGGTGCAGCAGAAACGAATCCGACTAGTAACCATGAGGTTGCGTGTGGGTTTGATCCCTGGCCTTGCTCAGTGGGTTAAGGATCCGGCGTTGCTATGAGCTGTGGTGTAAGTCACAGACACGGCTCAGATCCCGAGTTGCTGTGGCTGTGGTGTAGGCGGGCAGCTGTAGCTCTGATCGAACCCCTAGCCTGGGAACCTCCACATGGCACAGGTGTGGCCCTAAAAAAAAAAAAAAAAAAATGTGCCTCCAAAGCAGGAATCTCCACTGTTTTGAAAGATGAGCTACAAATTTTTAGTTAAGATACGAAATTTGAATTGACTAGGCAAATTTTTCTATTCTCCTGATAGGATAATAAAGCTTATATATCTGAAGATCTTGAATTAGGAATGGCAGCTATTTTGCCATATTACAGAAAGTTTTACAACACTTCTGAAAACAAGGGTTTAGATTACCTAGCTAAGAGGTGCCAGAGAAGTACCATAAAGAACAGGTTTAGCTGTAGTACAATCAATATTTGTAGGAAGTATGGCAGTCTAGAGACGGCATGCCTTGACTAAGCACATTCAAATTCAAAACTATACATAGCCAGACAATAGCCAAGACACAGAAACAACCTAAATGTCCATTGACAGATGAATGGATTAATAACTGTGATAACATATACTGTGGAATACTACTCAGCCACAAAAAAGAAATAATGTCCATTTGCAACAACATGGATGTCACTAGAGATTATCACAGTAAGTGAAGTTAAATCAGAAAGAGAAATCATATGATATCACTTATATGTGGAATCTAAAATATGGCAAAATAGGAATTCCCTTGTGGTATAGCAAGTTAAGGATCCAGCACTGTCACTGTAGCAGCTCAGATCACAGCTGTGGCACAGGTTCGATCCCTAGCCTAGGTACTTCCATCTGCCATGGCCAAAAAAAAAAAGATACTTAAAATTTGGCAAAATGAACCTTTATACAAAACAGAAACAAACTCACAGACATAGAGAACAGACTTGTGGTTCCCAAGGCAGGAGATGGAAAGGGATGAACTGGGAGTTTAAGGTTAGTAAATGCAAACTATTACATTTAGAATAGATAAACATTTAGAGTCGATAAACAACAAAATCCTACAGTATAACGCAGGGAACTACATCCAATCTCCTGGGATAGACCAAGATAGAAAATATAAAAAAGAATGTATACACACACACACACACATATAACTGAGTCACTTTGCTGTACAGCAGAAATTGACACAATACTGTAAATCAACTATACCTTAATAAAAAAATTTTTTAAAAACTATGTGTAGCCAAACAGGACACACCTGAAAGTCACATATGGCCCTTTCACCACAATTTGCAAATCCTCCCTCAGAAAACTGGAGACAATGTCATCTCCTCCACTGCCCCTTAATATTATCCTATGAGCAAAGCTGACAATACTGACGGCTGAGACAGCCTCTGGGAGTCAGACTTCAGTGCCTTCTGTGTCAGGTCAGCTCTCCCCTGCCTGGCTTTTAAGTGGTGAGCATGCCCCATTCAACAAAGCCAGGCAAGGTCTTCTTTACTCTCGGACCACCAGGCTAATCTCCATACGGGGCCATGTGCATGATATTCCCACCTTCATTCCTACCACCATCCTCTGCTCATCTTTTTACCATGACTTCAAATAGCCTCACCTTTCCTGGGCCAAGCCCAATCTAACCTGTCTTTACTTTTGGTCATTTGTGTGCATGTATGTGTTTATTTTTTTCTAAATCCATGCAAACAGAACAAAAGGGGACGAACTGAAACTACTTTGGTGGGGGTAGGGAAGGCTTCAGAGAGAGGTGACATGCATGCAGGATAATAGAAGGAAGACTGAATGGCTGCCAAATGGAGGAGAGGGGAAGAGCATTCTAGGCAGAGGGAACAGCATGTGCAAAGTTTCAAAAGAGTCCTAAAAGCCATGGCAGCCTGCAGAGATAGGAGGCTGGAGAAGAAGATCAGGAGAAGACCCTCACTTGTCTCATTGCAGTGACAGGACTTGGTCCTGGGGACAAAAGGCTCTGATTTTGGTCAAGTCCTCTCATCAAGCCTGTATATTCTGTGGAATCTGCTCTTGCTACTCCAGCATCTCCTTCCTCCGCATTCCTATACTCCTTGACAACCTTCCCACACAATCAGGTGTTACTGCTCACAGGTTTTCCAGCTAACTCAGTCTGGGTTTCCAGTGACTAGAGAGTGCCTGAGGGCAGGAGCCTTTTATTTTGTTTTTAACTTCTGTATCCTGATAGCCCCTAAGAGTGCCAAGCAAGTAACTGCTCAATAAATTCCCAGGAATAACTGATTCAGATTCCTCCAGGGGATGGAGTAATCAAGCCAGGTTGCAGAGTTAAGAGTAGGGAAACCTCTAAACAAGCCACTTCAGACCTTATTACTGGCCATGAGTGACAGGTTCCTAGGACCATAAAAGTTAGCTTCAAAAGCAACCACAGTCAAGTCTACCACCCATGAACATGCCCTCTCCCTTTCTGCCCAGCTTTGCCCCACTATCCAAGCTGAGATTCACTCCTACTTTCCGCTAGGAACACTGGGCTAGAAAAGAAAGTACTAGCATGTCTCTGGTTCTGAACATAACCCCACTGACTGGGAGGGCAAGGGACAATCAATGTATTTAGCAGATGCATCTGGCCCAAAATAAGAGAGTGTGTCTGCTCCTGTGTGTAAATGCCAAGTTGCAGGAGGTTACCATAGCAACTCCAGCAGGGTGCTGCAGTGGGCAGCTTTGCATAAAGGTGCAGAAAATCCATTCTCTAACATCCCAGCTTTTGCTGTGCACAGTGGATCCTAGTAGGTACCTCATGGCTTTAAGCCCTGCCTTTGGGATTCTGCAAAAAAAGGAAGTTGAATTTTGAATACCTGCTAGTTCAATCTTTTTTTCACACACCACCCATGTCCCTCTTTATGCACAATAAACACTGCATGAAGGGCCCCAAATAGGCTCTTTAGAAACATATAATTCCCTATACTTGTTCTTACACATGATGATGAACAGACTGTACCTGCATATCAGCATGACTTCAACACAAAATTTACATCCGCCAAATAACCCAGCAATTGTACATTTTAATGAGCGGCGTATCCACAATGTCAGCATTCCCAGCCTGCCCCCAGTTTTTATTGTGTTATTAGTGCGTTTTTAATGCAGAAATAAATGATGCCATTAAGACTGCTGGTTTAGCTTAATGGATCTATGTAACTGTACTCCAGGAACTGTAAACCAACTTTTCAAAGGATCAGGCAATTTTTGAAATTGCTTTTCCATAGCAGTTGGAGAGTGGGGGTTTACTCACCCACTTCTTGATGTTTTCAGTGGGAAGATAGGTCTCAGGACAAAAAAGCACGAGCAGGGGATGCTAAAAAGTATTCCACTTGTGGTTCTAACTTATACGTGGCCATCAGGAAGCCATGTCCATACAAAATGGGCTTCCGTTGGTAGGGCATTAAATAGATGGAACAGCTTCTGGACATTTTCACTTTTCTTTTCTTGGATCTAGAATCTTACTTGTGTTTATCTTTGAATTCTCTCCTGGGCAAAATAAGAATGATTTATAGCAGCACTAAAAAAAAAACAAAAACAAACAAACAAACAAAAAAACGGACTGCATGGGCGAGATGAATCTGCACATGGAGAAGTGAGGGAAATTTCAGTTAATAAAGTCACATAAACCTGTGGTACTTTGCAAGATGCTGAAGCAGGATCACAAATCTGTGCAGCTTGGCAATGCCAAAAAAAAAAAAAAGAAAAAGGGCGGTGGGGGGGAAATAGATGAGAAGTGATGTAGAAGTTCCAGTACTTGGGGGAGTTTTGTGGCCTAAGAAAATAAAATAGGGATACCAAGAGAGAGATATAAACAAAGGAAGAGGAGCCCATTGGCCAAGGAGGCCATTCTTTGTGCAGGAATGCCTATGCCTATCTAAGGGAGTTTGAGAACAAAGATGCCAATGTTAACAGACTACAGTTGGATGTTTTTTATCTGAGGGATTGGGATGTGATGGGGAGATGTGGAGGTGTCTGAAGGAGAAGGCTGTTCCATGGAAGCATGGAGGTAGAACTTGTCAGGATGGACACCAGGGGTGTAAGAAAGTTGAACGTTCTGAAGGGAGGCCAGAGTGTTAGCACCCTGGTGATAAAGAGATAAAGAGCTCTTGGGAGAGAAGACTGGAGATTCAGCCAGTGCAGTCTGGCCCGCGCACGCCTGGCTAGACAAGCACTGGATACCTGTATCTAATTCCCCCCGAAGATGCTATAGGTGGGGGAGATAGGGGTCCGTGGGGGTGTAAACCAAAAACTGAGCGTGTGGTCTGGGAGTGGGAAAAGGGCTTCTGGGAGTTGAGCTGGGAGCAACCAAGAAGCGCTCTGTCAATGAGCTTCTCAATGAGAGCGCGGAGGTCAAGACAGGGAAAGGTTTCAGAGAGACTCCAGCAACCTGTTCCTTTGGGGCAGAGCTGCTGAGAGGAGATGAAAGGCCCAGCATCCGGGTCGGATTTGGGGAGAAGTCAGGTGCACAGAGGCGCCAGCCTGCAAGTCGGTATGGAGAATGGTCTGGGAATGGGGCGGGTCCAGGGAGGTAGGAGTGGGGGAGGGGAGGTCGCCGGCAAGTGGGTGTGGAGACCGAGCCTGAGTGGGGGGTGGGGGCGCCAGGCCGGAGCCTCGGGCCCCTTCGACCTCCCCGGGACTCACCCAGCACGAAGTAGGGCAGCTCGGTGTTCTCCAGGTCGTCCACCACGACCATCTCTCCCGGGAAGTCGTTGCGTACGGAGAAGAGGAGCTTGGGCTCGGAGGCCGAGGGGCTGTGCATGATGCTCAGGTCGTTCTCGCGCAGGAAGGGCAGCGCCGACACCGTGATGCTCTTGAGCTTGCACTCCAGCTCCTTGGAGGGATCCACGTCGCCGGCGGCCGTGGCCAGCACCGCCGCCGGCCCCCAACAGCAGGCGAGCAGGGCGCAGAGCCCGGCTAAAGCCATCTTGAGCCCCGGCCGCCTTCCTCCCAGCGCCGCTGCGAAGGTGGGGGAGGCAACGGGCGGGGAGGGAGCGAGCGAGCGCGGGAGGCGGGGGAGGTTGGGGAGGGGACGTGGAGCCGGGAAAGCCCTGGTCCCCAGAACGAGATGCTGCTTGCCTGGTGCTGGGCTTAAGCACTGATGCCTGGAGAGCCCGCGTTCTTTGTTTCCTGGAGCTGCTTATCTGGGGAAGGGAAAAGGGGGGTAGGGGGTGGGGAGAGGAGAAAAGGAGAAGGAAGGACGTCGGAGGAAAGAGGAAGAGAGCTGAGGATTCTAGGGAATCAGGTCAGCCCCCAGCAGGTTGCTGTGCTGCCGCCTTTCTCCTTTGCATCCCCCAGCAGGAGCACGCTCTTGGCTATTAACTGCCTGCACAGACTTTTTTTTTTTTTTTAAAGAAAAGAAAGAAAACACTTTTTGCAATGCAAAATCTTCCCTCTTGCATTGTCTTCCAGATAGCTTGGGAAGGGCGCCCACTCAGACACACACGTCTTAAAAGATGCCTCCTCCTCAGAGCAAGTGAGGAGGTCTCTAGAAGGAAATATGCCCCTCGTTATTTTGTAAATGTAAGTGGTCCCATTCTTACCTTTAAAAAAAAAAAAACTTACTGGTTGGATTTGTATATTGGATAAGTATGTGCTGGAATAAATACACGTGTGTATTATTACTCAGCACTAACTTTGCAGAAGTATTTAAAGGAAATATTTGGTACATAGGTATGGATACATCTGTGAATGACAAAGAACAAAGCTAGGGTACTGCATACAGTTAAGTGGGAGAGCAGAACTTTTATTTGCAATTTCTCTGTGCCTCTTCCCTTTTATTTCTGTTACAAAAGTTACCCGTGGTAACCCATATAAAGATAATTGGGGGGATGCTATAATTGATAGAAAAAGTAGAGCCAGCTTGAAGAAATGTTGAGCCTTTAGTTTCAAAGAACCTAGTAAGCAGAACAGTGCTGGAAGAAACTGTGAGCAAAACAAAGTTTTTTAATTACCCTTAACAAATGGAAAAGGAATCAAGGAATATCCTTGCCCAAAGGCCAAGTCAATCCCACCCCAATCAAGAATAGAACAGAGTGGATAACAACATTGGTAATAAAAACCCATGTAAGTTTTGTTTCCATTATTGCTGCACAGTGATGTCTTAACAAAATGATGGCAAAATGCAATAAACTGGTAGAAAAGTGACATTTGCGTGTGCTGCAATCTGCTGATTACCTGAACTTCCTCTTACGTGATAACCAATAACTTATTTCATAAGTGTGCCCCTCCAGCATCATTTATTTAGTGCTGACTTAAATACTAGGTGCTATAAGAAAGACATGTTACAAATAATTCCTATTCTCTAGAAATTTACTGCACCACCCTTTTCAAAAAAGGCCCTCATTTTAGAAACAATTTCATTCTCATTCTACCTGGTGTTGATTTATTGGCATCTGTGAACATATGTCCTTTAAAAAAAAAAAGCTTTTGCCATTTATTTCACAAGGTTACTGTAGTCAATGAATGGGAATAGGGAAAATGAGCCATATTTAAGGTCATGTTTAAGGGGTGAAAGGCCTATTTACCAGGAAAAAAAAAAAACTTTATTATAAGTTGAGTTGTTTTTTGTTTTTGTCTTTTGTATTTTTAGGGCCACACCTGCGGCATATGGAGGTTCCCAGGCTAGGGGTCGAATCTGAGCTGTAGCTGCCAGCCTACACACAGCTACAGCAACATCAGATCTGATCCTCTTCGTGACCACCAGAGCTCACGGCAATGCTGGATCCTTAACCCACTGAGCAAGGACAGGGATCGAACCTGAGTCCTCATGATGTTAGTCAGATTCATTTCCGCTGAGCCACGATGGGAACTCCTTTTTTTTTTTTTTTAATTTGACATATCTGAGAACCGACCTAGGGGTATATTACCATGAAATATCACAAACTACTGCAAAAAAAGATTTATGAGCTAAAGACTTTTCTGGACTTCATCTTCATCTTTTTTTTTTTTTTTTTTCTTTTCTTTTGTCTTTTTACAGCCGCACTCCAGGCATATGGAGGTTCCCAGGCTAGGGGTCGAATCAGAGCTGTAGCCACCAGCCTACACCACAGCCACAGCAACTCTAGATCCAAGCTGAGTCTTCGACCTACATCACAGCTCGAGGCAACGCTGGATCCTTAACCCACTGAGCAAGGCCAGGGATCGAACCTGCATCCTCATGGATACCAGTCAGATTCATTTTCACTGAGCCACAACAGGAAACTCATCTTCATCTTCATTGCTCCTCTAGGAGATACTGAGAGGAAGTCCCCATGATACCTTTTCGCCCTCTCTCTCTAGCATAAAAAGCAGTATTAACAGTTACGCAAGGTTTACCATTAGAGTGAATACCAAGAAGATACACGTAGTATTAGAGTGTGAGATATGACATGAAACTAGCAGATCATCTATTAGTCCATTCTCTCATTTCACGGGTGAGGAAGTTGAGGACAGTGAAATAATGAGGTGGTTTACCCAAAGTCCATCTGCCAGGAAGAAGTGAAGGAGCTAAGACTACAAACAAGGTATCATTGCCTTGAGCTCTTTCCACTACACAGTCATGGGACATCTAAGTATGCCCACAGAGAATTGTTGGACTGTATGTCTCCCAATAATTAATTCAGTAAACATTTGCATACCTATCATATGCTATGCACTAGACTAGGCCTGGGCAGATTCTAGGAAAAACATTCTTCCTTCTTTTGAGTTACATATAATCTACTATTGTTTTGATGCCTTTCTTCCTAATTTTCTGAAGTACCTTGAGTCATTTTAGGAAACTCAAGTGAACCATTTGGTGTCGATTTTCTAAGTCAGTATCTATTTTGCCAATCTGTAATTTTTACATGCTTACATTTTTACATGCTTTCTTATTCAAAGTTATAAGAAAAAGGGTACATGGATCAAATGTCCATTTAAAAGTGTATATTGATGGAGTTCCCCTCGTGGCTCAGTGGTTAACCCACCCAAATAGTATCCATGAGATGCAGGTTTGATCCCTGGCCTCCCTCATTGGGTTAAGGATCTGGTGTTGCCGTGAGCTATGGTGTAGGTCACAGACACAGCTCAGATCTGGCGTTGCTTTACCTGTGGTGTAGGCCAGCAGCTACAACTCTGATTCAACCCTTAGCCTGGGAACCTCCGTATACCTCAGGTATAGCCCTTAAAAGACAAAAGACAAAAATAAAGTGTATATTGATGTGGAAAGACTTGGAATTGGTGCCTTAAGCTTTATAGACCTCTTTCTCAATGAAAGGGTGGAGCGAGAGGACTATGCTAATAAAAAGGGTAGTATGTTGCCAGGGCATTGGATTCCTGTAAACGTGCATACACTGTCACGTGGCCTCCTTTTAGGGAATTAAATACCTAGAGATGGCGGAGAGTTGGAAGTTCACAGAAACCAGACCAACCGTTCTGAATAATGTTTTACATTTAAATGGGACTAGGAGAAATTTGCATGCATCTAAGCAATTACCTTTGTGCATAGGCAACATGATGTCATGAAACAACAGACTTGGAGTCAAGTCTCAGCTCCATAATTTGCTTATTTGGAGGTAAGCCTAGACCATTCTTATCTTCATTGTCCCCCTCAATAAAATTATCTCTGCCCATCCCACAGGGCATGTATAATACAAATATTTCTATTTACTAGGACACTACAAAATAGCTTGTCATCTCCAACCCTGACGTTTCTCCTGAGGCCAAGATTCTTATATTGTACTACCAATGGCCTTGCTCCTTGACTCTTATAAGAGCTTTTGAATGCTTTCCCTGCTAGTAACCTATTCTTTAGATAGTTAGCAAATTGATCTCAATGAAATCTCGCTTCCTCATGCCATTCTAAAGTGTTTCTTTTCCTCCAGGATAAAATTCAAACATCATAGTTTGGAAATTCAAAAACTCTTCCAAATTTTGTACTATTTATCTTCTTAGATATATTGCTTATTACACTGTCTATTCCCCCCTTCCCCACAATACCATCTACTTCCACATCAAATCAAAGCCCTTTCTCCACTTTCCCTCCTCAAATGCTATTCTGTTCACCTGGAACATACCACTCATTGTTCTCCAGGTTGTTCCTTCTTTGCAGGTGACTCTCAAATCTAATCTAGAGAGTAAGACCTTCCATCACTCCCTTCTCCCATAGGTTTTCTCACAGGGCCGTCTCTCTCTCTCTCTCACCACCTTAGGCAACCAAGGGCCATCTCCCAGTACAGCGCCTTATATTCAACATTCTTGTTAGCAGAACAGAAACAATAATACATACTTTTTAAAGTAGATGTTACAAGGAAATTATATGTATGTAAAGGATCTCATATTTTAAGCATCTAGTTGGTTGGTAGTCAGTTGTGATAATCTTTGCCTTTATCTGCTCTTCAATTATTTCAGAAGAGAATAGGCTTCAGAATTTTTTTCATGAGATTTTTTTTCCCCATGTAGCAGCCAAGAGCAAGTTAAGTGATTTACACTCTTTTGTGTATACCTAGGATAAATGATTGTGTATGACAATCCAAAAAATGTATAAGAACATTCATAGCAGGTTTACTCATAATAGACAAAAATGGAGACAACCTAAATATGCATCAGTAGGAGAATGGATAAATAGCATATGGTCATGTGATGGAATACTACACAGCAATAAAAAGTAAACATGCAAGTAAATGGATGACTCTAACAGACATAATAAGTGGATGAGAACAGATGCTGTATACTCCAGGATTCTATATTTACAAAATTCAAGACCAGGTGGCATTAATCTTTGATGTTGGAAGTCAGAATAGTGGTTATCTCTGGGGAGAGGGAGAGGAGGGGAGTTTTAACTGAAAGTGTCAGGACAAGCTTCCTGGAAATGCTATGGGAGTAGTCACATGGATGCATAAGTAGGCAAAAATGTATCAAACTATGCACTTGCAGAACTTTATAATGTCTCTTATACCTATTAAAATCTTTTTTACATGGCTTAAGACTCCATAGGAGAAGAAAGCAGAGGCAAGCTTTTCCTTTTTCAAGCTGTTTTCTTGTCTCCCAGCCCTGCACCCCCTTTTCTTCTCCTTTGAGGTCTTGGAAATTTTAACTTTCTTTCCATTGAGATTGGTAATCATTTGTTGAACTACTTTCATTTACCCACTCCTTTCTACTGTTTTATAAGAATCTCAGCATTTGGTGTCTTGTCACCTAGTACAAGTTCAGAGGGCCACTGTCTCTAGGAAGCACAGGAGTAAATAACTCAGCAGTTGAAAGGCAAAAGATTTAGGCTTTCATTGGTTTACTTAGATATTTTGTCCTGAGGACTGCTCTCTGACATGTTTTGTAGCTTAGGCAAATAGATACCTACCGTATGGAGAGGGAAGGTCAAACCTATATAAGACACAGAGGAGGGAATATAGATGAAAGAGGTGGATGGAGCTAAGGGTGTGTGTGTGTGAAGAATATTCCTAATTCTCCCCATTCGTTGAGGACATCTGACTCTCTAGCTTTTTTTTGGGGGGGGGGCACGTTAGTAGAATATGGAGGTTCCCAGGCTAGGGGTCTAATTGGAGCTGTAGAGACCAGCCTACACCACATCCACAGCTGTGCCAGATCAGAGCAGCGTCTGCGACCTACACCCACAGCTCAAGGCAATGCTGGATTCTTAACCCACTGAGTGAGGGCAGGGATTGAACCTGCATCCTCATGGATGCTAGTCAGATTCATTTCTGCTGCACCACACAGCGGGAACTCCTTTCTGAGGCTTTTTCAATGGCCTGATGTTTACGACTTTGGCATTCATCCCACCTCTCCATACTTTCTTCTCTACAAAAATAATCTTTAATGCTGCTCTCCACTTTGAAAAGAAACTAAATCAAAACACTCCTCTCTTTCTCTGTATTTTTCCTCCCCATGTTACCTGTCACGCAAGTTAATGTGAACCCCTCACATTCCATTGCCAGCTCCAATCCCCAGCTCTTCTGTTGAACTGGAGTTTTCCTTCAACTATTACTCTCCCATGCTCTGCCAAATAGTATGCTAGTTAGCTGGACATAATTCAGTTTTGCATCCTCATTAGAATGTTAAAATGTATTTCACATTCTTTGATTCAAAGTTAATGTTTTCTTTCTTTACTCTTTCCCTCTCCCGCTGCCAATCTCTGTCTCTTTCTCTCCTCTCAATTCACAGGCTCAGCAACAGCACCTGCTTCACAGAAACAAGGCTGTTGCTGTTCTGATTTCTCTAGTCTTCCTTTAATAACCAAGTGGAGATTCACAATCCCTCTTCCTGACACACACTGAAGTGAAAGGAGGCCCACAGAAGGAAAGCATTACAGGCAAAACAATTCACTTTTTCGGAAGAGGCAGGACATTTCTCCCCAGAAACCCGAAGTTCTTTGCCTTTGTCTTTGTCTTCACAATCCTGGTTTGGGGACAGAATGTTTCTGGATTTAGCTATTCAGAGTCTCTAAATCTGTTTCTTTCTGTACTCACTGAGTTCCTGCTATCTTTTGCCTCTCTCTCCTGTATCTCTGTGTGTGTGTGCGTGTGTGTGTGTATGTATGTGTGTGAGAGCGAGAGAGACTACACTGTGAGATAAGTATTCTCACGTGTAGGCTCATTTCTAATTAAGTAATTCACGATAGAGACCAAGAGGCTACAATGCACAAAACAACCAAATAAAACCATAAATTAGAAGGAAAATGGGTCCCTATCTCTTGGAGTTCTAGTTAAGCAAGCAAACAAAATGGTCTGGGACAAATGATTATCATAACTCAGGAAGATTAGAAGAAAATGTAATTAGCACCCAAGCTTCTCCTGTTCCCCAGCCTTCTTCCACTCTCCAACTCCCAAGCCATGAATTTGTCCAAGGCTTGCTTATCCACACCAAAAAAGTCCCCGCTGCAAAGCTGGGAGGGTTAACAGACCTGGTACCCCAACCAGCTCTCCAACCAAAGGAGACAGCCGGTGAGGCCCCGAGCCCGCCTCCAGCCAAGCCGCCCAGCCAATGGGCGCCTGTGGGGAGTATGGCGCTGCGTCCCATTGGCTGCCCACCTACGTGCATAAGAAAGAAAGGGGCAGGCAGGGTAGCATTGTTATCTTAAGACTCTCAGCTGGTGTCTGAGTCTGCAGGTGAAACTGCTTAGGTACGGAGCACAGAGTCTGAGCAGGGACGCTCCGGGCTGCAGCCTGGAATGGAATCCGCCAGCCTCGGAAGCTGCTCCGCTCGTGGGTGCTCGGGCAGCGCCTCCGCGGAGCTCGGAGGATCCCGTTAGCACTTGTCCAGGGATGTGCACCTGCGTTGCGTGGCGAGCGCTCGGGCAGGTCTGCAGGCAGCGGAGGGAGCCGTGAAGCAGGAGGAACAGTCTTTGCCCATGTGCAAAGCATTAATTCCGGGAGAGAGAGGGCGGGTGAGTCTCTTTTAGAGTTGGAAGGAAGGCACGATCTTGCGTTTCTCTTCGGTGGAGGAAGAGAGGACTCCCCAGGTCTGGTTTGGCACTTTCCTTCGCTCTCCACCCGCGTGTGCCTCGGCCCGACGTCGAAGCCCCACTTCAAACATGCTGTGGGTGCCCGGCATCCTTGTTACTCAGCTGGAAGGCGGCAGGCAAGTGGTCTGACTGCGGCCGCGGAGGCAGCGGCAGCAGCAAAGAGGAGAGCAAGAGAATTTGAAAAGAGACACCCGCTCCCTCTACACACGCTGAATCGGGGGCATTCGCCTTTCCCCAAATGAGAAGGAGCCACGGGAAATCATGAAGTAAAAACTTTGGAAAGCTGCCACTGGAAATGTTGCACGAAAATCTGGAATCTTTTAGGAGTCTCCTCCCAGTCGGTGGAGGTTTGGGCAGCAGCTGATACAGCAAGGAGGGCTCTTGCAAGGATTCAAGGTAACAGTGCAGCGTTTGGGTGATTTTTCTCCATCCCCTTTTCGTTGTTGTCTTTTTGGTGGGTCTCTTGATAAGGGGATCATTTTGCCCTCCTACAACCTTCTTGCCCTGGTGCCTGGCAGTTGCGGGCAGAGGGAATGATCCCCCTTCTTAGTTTCTGGCTTGTAGAGCTGAGCGGTGGACTTTGGGGTTTAGCTAAACAGCGTCCTGTTATTGCCTCCTGGTGTTGCATGGTTGTCACACGACTTGGGCACTCTGCCTGACCTATATTCCTTTTGCCTGGTTTAAGTCCTCAAAGTTAGTGCAACTCCCATTAGCTTCAGAAAATCCAATCGGGCTGCCTAATTGCAGAAGATGACGAGGACTTTTGCAGATGCTGGACTGATCTGTTCATGGTTCACTGTGTTTGGGATGGGCCCCAAAGAGCTGAGGTTGTCAGACATGATGCACATGTTCAAAGATGTTCCCATGTTCCTAGAGCTACATTCACATGTCCATAGAGCTTCTGGCATGTCTATGGAGGCCTCTTTCTCCCACGCACATGCAGCCAAGAAGAAAAAAATTAAAGAGTGAACCCTGTAGGTTGCAAATGATCTCTCCCCCCCACCCCGCCGCCCTGGGGGGCGGGGGGCAGAAGTCCCATTGATTGAGTTGAGCCTGGCAGCATGCTGGGGACACTGGGGAGAGTGTTGCTGTGCTGGAAGGAGGGGCGTGCTGAAATTATCTAGCCATCTCCCTGTCTCACTGGTCCTGTGATCCATCTGGGTACATGGTCTAATGCTGCCTATGGTCTGTGTGTGTGTGTGTCTGTCTGCCTGTGCTCACAGTTGTGTGCAGGAAGCAGGCTGCCCACAGAAACATCATACATGTGCAGTTCTCTGCCCAGGCCCCAGATGCCTGGAGTGTTCTTTCCTAGTAGGAACATGAACTTGGGAGCCTCTGTTCCAGCCCAGAGGAGTTTTCTCCTCAGCAAGCAGTCCTTCTGCATGGTACATATTTATCCAGGGTATATAGACCTAAGCCAAATATTATCAAATAATCAAGCTAATGTACTGTAACATGATTGAACAGACCCCTCTGTAAAGAATTGTGTGTGCTCTTCCTAGCTCTGGGAGTCAGATGCCCTGAGCAGAAGCAAATGTTTTGTTATAAGGGTAGCAATTATAACAGGCCAGGCTTCTATCTGGGTAATATGAGCCTTATCCAGCAGGGACAGTGATCTGTCAGCCTAGACCCATCAGGAGGATAAAAGGTATATTGGAAATCAAGTATTTCTGCCTCTGTCCTTTGCTAGACTTGTGCATGTTGAAGGGGCATTCTTTCTAACCCTGCTCCCTAGAATATGTGCAATGCCAGTATGAACCAAGCAGCTCAAGTATTTTACAAAATCCCCTGGGGGGCAGTCTGATGACATCAGGCAACAGCAAAGTGATGCTGGAGTTTGTGTGTTTTCCCTCTTGACTTCACAGTTATGTGTATGTTATTTGTTTAAGGCAGGACCCTCTGGAGTTCCCTCGCTCCCACCCAGATTAAGTTGCTTTGCAGCCCTGGGGGCATGACCAAGCAATGCTGCCCCAGGGATCCTGAAATCTTATCAATATCAGCTGTTGCCTACTCTGGGGAAAGAGGCAGGCTTTGCTCCTTTGGGGAGGGGGATGATTTGAGTTGGTACAGAGCCTGGATACTGTGAAACGTTTGAGGGAAAGGAAGCAATGCCAGACCATGGTCTTCCCTGCTGGAGGGCAGCTGGCTCCAAAGCATTTGACAGCCGTCCTGCAGCCATGGAAGAGACAGAAGCATCCCTGACTTGCTTTTCCCTCCTCACCAAAAATGGGGCTGGCTTTGTCTCCCAGAATGGAGTGATGTGTGCTGCAGTGTGGCCACAAGAAAGGAGGAGAGGCTGGAAGGGCTGGTGAGGGCGTCAGCAGGTCCCTGCTCTGCTAGCACTGGGCCAGCCTCATGGATGGGGAGCAGCTTCCCCATTTTGGCCCTTAAGATCTTCCTCAAGGTTTTCCCTTCTGACCTCCTAACAGGTTGTTTACTCAGCGAGGCCAGAGGGCAAAGAACATCCCTGCGTCATCAATTCCTTCTGATCCCCTTTCCCAAGACACAGGCTAGCCCCTGGGGAGCATCACACAAAAACCATCCCTTCTGAGACAGCGCTCCAAAATCCCTCCCCAGCTCGCAAACAAGAGGTAATCAGGAGGGACTTGAGACATCTGCGTGGGCACTTTCTGCTGACGGGGATGCTTAGTGTTGAGGTTTCCCCGGTTAGTGTTTTGTTTTCCCCACTGTGCAGAATATTTTTGGCGATTCAACTCTTTCTCTTAAATAATAAGACCCTGTCTACATTTTATAATGACATACTTTTCTAAAAGGCTGGGAGCACTGTTAGGGAGCTCATCTAATTAATCCTCACATGGCTTATTGTCTCATTTATCTTTGATTACCCTACAAAGTAGAGCTAGAATCATTTTGGCCTCCTTGGGAAGGGGAGGGCAGAGGACCTTGGAAGGCTGCTCTCTTCTGCTCTGGGTCACACTGCAATTAAAGGAAACTATGGAGTGGGGTCTGGGTCGCTTCACTCCTAAACCAATCCCAGACTCTACTGACGTCTACGGAATGGTTTAAGCTTAGGAATTGTGATTTGATGCAGCCGTTTTGAACTTCATAGGAATGGGGTTGCCATGACTAGGGTTTCACCTCAGGTGCTACCCAAAGAGCTGTGAGGGATAAAAACCTTTTGGCCCTTGTGTTTGCCCTCAACGATCTTACATTCTAGTTAGGAAAAATGGCTTACATCTGGGAAAAAGGTCAATGACAACATACATTCTAAAGAGCAGTTCAATACAAGCGATTCACGAAGCTGACCTAATTCATCTCCCATTGATTGGTACAGATAATGAGAACTATCAGTATTCTAAGGAGGGAGAACTTGACTTGTGCCATGGAGGGTAGGGTGGTACTTCTTTGGAAGGGAGAAAGGGAAAAAAGATGCCAATTGACGGGGATGCTAACTGCAGCACAGTTGAGAAGGCTGGAAACTTGAAGATTTGCCTGTTTCCTTGGGGTTGGCCCTAAGCTCCTTTTCCACTTGGATCTTGAAAACAGTATACACCTGGGTTAATTATTTGAAGTCTTTATTGGCCTAGAGGAAGCCGCCCTCAGACCAGAAAGAAGTCTCTGAAATGATGAGCATCTCATTAGGCATTGAAAATTAGCTAGCCTTCGACCCACCCTTAAGTCTAATCCAAATATGATAGGAAAAAAGTGTGCCCAAGGTTGGAAAGCTTATCAACAGCATATCAAAAATTATGGCAAAAGATACCAGGGGAAAGCAGGCAAATTTCAAGAGAACAGGAGAAAATCTTCGATGTCTCTCTCTCTCTCTTTTTTTTTTTTTTTAGAATTGGAATCTCCTAAGAGAGAGCCTCGAGTTCCTTCATTTCCTGTTTCCCCACTCAAATGTCCCTTTTGGGGTTTGCTTGGAGCCGGCAAAATGCCAAAGCCCTCAGGCAGTCAGCATTGAGGAGGAGATTTTCAGTCTTAAGATTCTTGAGCATGCCCCTGTACATAACCTCTTATCTCCCCTCCTTTTCCCTTTCAATAAAACATAGGCTGTAGCAGTCACAAAGGAGGAGACCACAAAAGCAGGAGGGGCGGGTGCAGTGGTGCCCGCAGCTGTGCCACGAGGTGCTGGGATTGCTCAGCTGAGCGGCGGAGGGGTGAGGCAGTCTGCCAGCCTGGGCAGCGCCAAGGGGATGGGCCGAGGGCTGCAGGCTCCCAGGAGATGGCCCCGACTGGTCAGCCACACACGTTTGCTCCAGCAGCAAGCCCTGTTTCCCAGAGAAAAGGTCAAGGTAAATCATGGGTCCTGGGAGAGTACTGGTGAGACCCCGTGCATTTGGTCTTCAGTTGGTTTGAGACATCTTTTCACTCTGTATGTCACTGGTTGCTTGGGTGTCTCCATGTGGACATGGACAAATTCCAGTGGGGCACCAAGAGTGCAATGACTCGCCTACAGTCACACCATCGTTGCTCTTGGGTCAAGAGGAACATCCCCAAGAACCTGACCTGTTTGATTGCTTAGTGCCAGGAGTGTTCACTCTGGGGACAAGACCTGAGGGATGCGTACGCTTGAAAACTCTCCTTTAGGGCTTGTTGTCACCTTTGTTTCCTGTGTTAAATGACCCCCGCAGCTGGTTGGTGGGACCAAATCCTCTTTTCTTCATTATTTACATGTATCCACTGCCATGTTTGGGGGGCTAAGGAGAGGTCCAGGCCAGTGGGAATGTGGTTGGTAATTGTGGGCTAAAGCCTCTTCTGTTTGGGAGTGAAGAGAGAGGCAGCTTAGTTATACTTCACACTGGGGACTGCCGTGGCTGGGTCTCATTTGATCAATCAGGATGCAGGCTAATGTCTCTTAAAATTGTCACTCCGCCATGCAGATGGAAAGAAAGTTGAGAAACACCATTATAGCATGGACTCTTCCCCAGCCAGTTCTGATACTCCTTTTGCTTCCATGAAATGCAAATATATCTTGAATGCTGGCTTGAGCAAAGGGTGGGCAACCTAATATCTCACAGGACTGAGCTCTGCCCCTCACTGTCCTATGCCCATGGTGGCCCCTGGCCACGTGTGGCTCTTGAGCACTTGGAAGGTGTGTTGGAAGTGGAAAAATACACACTGAGTTTTGAAGACTTCAAGGAAAAGAATGTCAAATATCACTGTTTCTTTTAATTTTGATTATATGTTAAAATGATAATATCCTGGGTATATTAGGTTAAATAAATTAAGATTAGTTTCACCCATTTCCTTTTACTGTGGAATGTGGCCATTAGGAAAGTAAAAAGTACGTATATGGCTCGCTTTCTATTTCTTTTGGGTAGTTCTGGTTTAGCCGTGCAGTGTAGTGACAGGTAATGTGGAGAAAGGGCAGAGGCAGGCAATAAGAGGAGCCAGAAACATAAAACATTGAAAGAAAGAACATGGAGGGAGGATGGTGAGCTGTCCAGAGAGCATCTGGGCATGTAATTCTGAAATCGGAAGTCAAATTGGGCACAGGTCACTTACCCTGGCTTCTATTTGATGTTGACCTTGTCACCTGTGACTCAGCCCACCCAAAGCCTTTGTGGAGCAATGACATTCCCAGTTCACCTGCAAACAATCAGCAGGTAGGCGGCCTGATAAATTTATCCTAGTGTTTTTGAGTTTCTGCCTGACAGTAGAACTAACCAAGTAAACTATCTTTAGGGTCTCACTCTGAAGTGTAAGGACATAGCAGTTGGGATTAGCTGGGTCCATCTGACTTTCAAATCCCCTTCTTCCTTCTCATCTCTACCATATTATTGTCTTTCCTTGGGAGCGTTTTCCTCAAAACCTGCCGTGTTGACAGTGCGGTGGGGACAAAGAAAAGTCACTGCTCTGTGTTAGTGATTCTTTTGCGGACCTGTGGGTAAGAAGAATGGAGGAAAGACATCATGACTGAATTTTGTTTAATAAGGACAGATTTGAACTGTATAACTCACTCATTGTTATGATCTTATTATTGCAAAAAAGTTTAGCCACAACTGGCACTTCTCATTTTCTCAGCATTCTGTAGTTGACAAAATGCTCTGCAAGCTTTCTCTCACCTGATTTTCCCAACACCTCCGTGGGATGGTTAATATCTCTTCAAATGTTTCCATGATCTACCCCTAAACTTCCTTTATTTTCTGGTCCCTCTCTTTGTATACATTTCATTCAAGCTTGCTTAATCAAGTTGGTCCACTTACTGTTACTCAGTGTTCACTGTGTAAAGTAGCGACCATTACCTTGCTGAGCCTCAGTGTTAGCATCTATAAAACAAATAACTCTCCATTTCTCAACCTGTTGTTCTACATATTAAATGAGATAAACTGTATAAGGAGCCAAACACAGTTCCAGGCACATGACGGGTGCTCAGTAAATGTCAGCATCCTTTCCTACCAAAGGGCTTCACTGTGATGATTGCCAAGATTAAAATGTCCAAAGGTGAACTCATTATGGACCCACTTCACACATAAAATGATTCCCCTCTCCAAATTCCCAGCTTTGTCTAATGGGAAACCAACCCATCACCCATCAGTAAAACTAAGAAATAAAGGTTGGCCTGGGCTCTGCTTTCTCTCACACAGCCCCCTGCCCCCCCATCCAATCAATGAGCCCCTGGCTTGACAAGATCTGGCTCCTAATGATTTCTCAAAGCCATCCTCCTGCTGCCCCCTCTCTGGTCAGGTCCTCAGCCCTTCTCACCTGGACTTTCCCAACTTGGTCTCCCTGTCGCCTCTCTAGAGAGGGCTAGCCAGCCCAGCCTCCTCGTTGCAGCTGGGGCGATCTTTCAAACTGATAAATTCCATTCTCCTCCTTCCTTTATTGTGATTCACTCATGACTCCTCAAACTGTCAGAATAAAAGCCAAGTTTCTTAGCTCACAAACAGGAGCCCCTTCACAGGCTGGTCTCCCAGCCTCTTTTGGGCATCTCTCTACTTCCCCCTTCTCACTCTATCTACCCCAAACTTCAGACAGGTCCCTCACTATTCCAAGGCTGTTAGATGTGCCCTGTTGCTTTTATATAGAACCCTCCCTTGCTCTGTTGTCCATTTCCTAAGGGTTACTGAGCTTCAAGACTCTTCTGTAAAGGTTATCTCCTCTGTGAAGACATCCCTGCATCTCTGGGAAGGAATTAAGTGCCTACTCCTCTACACCCCTGCACATCTCTCTCCAACTGTTTATGCACAATACCCGCACACTGTACTGATGTGTATATATAGTCCTCTCCTGCACTCAGAGGCAGGGTTGGAACTTGGGTTCTCAGACTAATTTCTCAAGAACTATTTATTCCGTATATTATGAATATGTGCTAGGTACTCTTCTTGGGCACTGGGGATCCTGCGGTGAACAACTGCCTTGCCATCAGGATGCTTATGTTCTAGAGGGAGGATAGAATGACAATTACAATGATTATTGACAAGCTGACACTTTAGTAGTACTTATGTGTCAGGCACTATACTGAAAGCCCTACATACATTTTCTGCACCTAATGATGTTATATTTCCCTCTTTAATAAATCCGATATTCCCATTTTACAGATGTTGAATTGGAGGCCCAGCAAAGTTAAACACTTTGCCCAAGGTCAACCAGCTAGTTAAGTGGGGTGGCTGGCCTTCTAACCCAGTTTGGGTCCTGAGCCCGTATTGCTTATTGCTATGAGGTCCAGAAAAGTACACAAGCAGACAAATAAGTGAGAGAATTTCAGGTGCTAGTAATGAAGAAAAATATTAAAAGAGAGTATAATAGGAGACAGTGATTGAGCTGGGGGTCAAGGCAGGTCTCTTTCAGAAGGGAACATTTAATTGGAAACTAAATTGTCAATTGAGGAAGGTAGAAAACCCAGGGCCGGGTGTAGTCTGGGGATCTAAAGAAGAGAACTCATGGACTCTGTGTAATGACAGCTGTCGCTGCTGTGACCAGCACTCCAGCTCTGCAGGTACCAGACCCCCTCTCCAGGATTGAGGGGCTTTGGAGCAGCAAACTGGCCAATGTTCACAAAGCTTTCTCCCATCATTTCACTTGTCCCTGCTGTTCTTTCAGGTTAAGACATCTCACGAGACATCAGTTTGCAGCTCTCCACAGAGGGAGATGGTGTGGACACACACACAACACACACACACACACACACGCAGACTCACTCAGGTGCGCCCCTACTCTGCAGAACCACTTCACTTCTCTCCTGTGAATGACATGTCACTCAGAACCTTCGTGAAGTGACAGGCACAGCCAAAAGGCTAGAGACAACCCAGAGGCGTGAGCAAAGGGGAAAAGAAAATTATTTTTTAACAAGAGGGAAAGTGAATTAGACTGGAGGGACAATTGGGAATTTGGTCAGGGAGGGGCATACAGAGGGGGGTGCTTCTGAAATGCTGGCAAGTGACCTGGATGGTGGTTTGCTCTATAATTTTTCATATATATATGTATACAAACATATGCATATATATTCACTCCATGTATATACACATACATATGTATGTATCCTCTTGATGAATATTTCTGGCAATAAGGTTAAGAAAATGATTTGGAGAGCAGGTAAAGCTTGGATGGAGCAAGTTAATACCTATTTAATATATGTTCAAAGACTATGATAAAAAGTTGTACTAGGTTTGTTTTTACTTATATTACCTCACTTAACTTTTATTAAAATCTTATGAAGTCAGTGCAATTGCTATTTACAGACTGAAATTGAGGAAGACAAAGCCCAGAGGAGCTGACATCCAACCCTGGGCCCTTGTCCCTATGCCATGTCCTCTGCCTTCCACACAAGAGAGTTCTGAGAGTCAGCAAAGTGGGCACAAAAGGCCCCTGATTTCTAGGTCAGGTAAAGTTGGGCTTCAGTCTAATTTTGGTCACTTATTAGCTGTGTGACTTCGAATGTGTTACATAACCTCTCTGAGCTTCAGGATCCTCATCTAGTAAAATGGAAAGGATAACCCCTTACATCACGAAGCACAAACATCATGAAAATTAAAGACAATGATTGCAAAGTATCAGCAAAGTACGTGCCACACAATGGGCATTCAGGAAATGGCAGCTGCTGTTTTTGTGTCCCCAGGTATTAAAACTCATAAGACAGGGACTCCAGGCAGAGCAGTGATGATATTTAGCTGGGGTCAGTGAGAATCAGGAAGTGGCTTCAGTATTTGCTGTTAGATGCCACTGCATCCAGAGCTACCTGGCAATGGTTACCAAGGGCCAGACCTCATGCTAAGTGCTTTCCAGGCATTGTTCATTTAATTATCTAACAACCCTCTGAGAAGGGTTGCTATCTTCTGTTTATAGATGAGAAAGTTAAAGTTCAGAGACATTAAATAACTCAAGGTCATACAGCTCGGAAGTGGCAGAGCTCAGATTTGAACTCAGCTCTGTCAGATCCCAAAGCCCATGCTCTTTAACACTGGGCTTTCAAAGTGATCACAGTCTTAGGTCATGTCTTAAGGTCCCTCCTAAGGGAAAGGACACTTTTGTGGTCCAGGTAAGGGTAACTGCTCCCGGGTCTAGGCTAAATGGGTTAGGAGTGACAATGAAGCGTTGTTTGACCCTCGGGATATTTCCAGAGCAAGCCGGAAAGGTTGGTGCTCATTCAAGAATCCTCCAAAGTTGCAAGTGCAATGCTTTACACATATTGGGTACTTAAGATGTGTGGGCTGAATATTTTAGGTGCCTCTGTTTCTGAATACAGGTGTGCTCCATTTTCAAAAGAGCAGGCTTGCAAAACAAATGAAATAAGAGTTGAGTGTCCTCAGGCTTGGAGGAAAGGTTTCCCTGAATTATACAAGGATAAATTAGCAGTGGTTTTAACCTTTTAAAAAGCAGTCGAAAGTTCTAATCAAATAAGTCCTTGCCTAGAACCCCAATACATTGAAGCAGATAAAAGCAGACCTCCCCGATTGGTGCAGGCCTGGGGGCCTGGAGCTCCCCCACCTGTCATTTCTCTTTCCTCACCCACAAGTGGTCCCTGAGGCACCTCCTTGGAACCTAAAGGGTGTTCAAAACCTGAAAACTACCACACTATAGAGTTCCTTCAAAAAGCAAGAACTGTGTTTCATTGAAAAGAACAGGTGACATCCTCCAATTGATTTTTAAATATAAGACTCTCGCCAACACCAACACACCTGTGAAGTTCAGGGCGCCTAGGACAGATTCCTCATGTTCTTGGTGATTGAAGATGCATGAAATTCCGTGTCTGTGAACAGATGTCTGCTGTGTGTCCCGCCGAGTGCCAGGCACTGAACGTACCAGCTGGGCCATCTTTTCGTCAGTTCTAACACCTCCCTATGAAGTAGATATCGTTATTCCCATTTTGAAGGCGAGAAAAATTAAGTACAGAGAGGGTAAGCCAGTTACCCAAGATCTCACAGCTAGAGTGACTAGTGGAGCTGGGACTCAAACCCAAGGTGCCGGATGGGTTAGAGAGCCGAGGCCTGCCACCACCTCCTGCAGCCTATCCAGGCACCAGACGAGAGGAATAGTGCCTCTCTCAGAGTTTTTTACTTTTTGCGGTACTCCTCAGTTGTGAGATTTTTACAGGAAAACTCTCTCTGGACCCACTGACCTTTAATGACTCTGCTTTCATGGGACACTCAGGTCTAACAGGAGCCAGGCTCTGGTCCTTCCTCCCTCATCATCCTTTCTCTTCCTCAGCCCCAGCCTCAGGGAGGGTCTGGCCATCAGGGTCCAGCCCCAGTGGCAGAAGGGATCCTGCTCTATCCCTCGCCCCTGGGGAGTCTTGAATAGCATCCCAAGCCTGGGCTGAGCTGGGGATGGGGTGGGATTCCTGCTCAGGTGTAGTCTGGTAGCCTGGAGATGGGGCTTCCTGGACGAGTGGGGTTGGGGCTGTAGAGGGAAGTCCTTGGAATCCCCTTGAGGTACAGGAATGCTTAAGTACTCAGTAAGAAGTGCGAGGTCTGTTAATTTCTGCCTCCCCCTCACTCGGTGTTCATCCATTTACATATTATAAATACGCCGGCAGGCAGGAGCAGGGGAGGAGGATGAGCAGTGTTCCAGCGGCTGATGGGGTCCTGGGGGGCTCCCCGAACGCGCCTTTTCCCTTTTCTGCAATCTTAGCTCTCTGGGATTTGAGCCCTGCGGGGTAACGGAGCAAGGGCGGCATCCTCCTGAAGCCTCGGGGCACTAGAGACCCCTAGAGGCAGAAGGCTGTGTTACAAGCCCCCGGCCGATGAGGCGCGGGCAGGGTTCTTGCCTGGAGGAGGCTGAGGAATGGCTGGAACATTTTAAAAAATCTTTGCCTGTAAGTACAGTCCCGGCAAGCCCCAAAGAGACAATGGAGGTGTGTGTGTGTGTGTGTGTAGCAATTCTGTGGTCCTTCCTCCCTCCCCGCCCCACCCATTCAACTCCCACCACCCCCATCAAAATGATATCTTTTCCTCAGGGCCCTTCACACATCTCAGTAACCTGATCAACTAATTTGTGCTGAAGTATTAATGAGTAATAATGATTTACTATGCTGCCCTTTCAGTTAACACATGAGCATTTTGAAAGAGAAATTCACAGGTTTTTTAACCCAAGTAGGAGACCGGTCTTTTTCCCTCTGGGGAGGAATTGTTGGCCCCTCAAAAGGGGCCAGTGGACAGCTGCCTACTCAGTACATTTGCTGCATCACTCCGAATCTTAGCAAGGTTTGGAGGCATTATGCAGGGGCTCAAGCAGAATTTCCTGAAGGCTTGCTCTAATCCACAGTCCTTAAGAACAGTGCCTTGTGCTGGTGGTAGGAGAACATAGGGTACCTAGCCCCCTCCTCATCCTCCTCCAAAGCTAAATGGGGATTTATTTGGCTGAGAGGAACTCAAGGCAACTGAGCCCTTGACAGTATGCCTATAACCTTCGTTGAGAAACCTGCACTGCAAGAGTTGACCTCAATGCCTATTTATGTCTCCCTGTCATGTCTGTAGAAGTTTAATGTGCTTTCAATCACACAGGAGATGACTTAGTCATTGAGAGAATAGGCTCAGGGACAACTGACTTGGGTTCGAATCATTGGCAAGCTCTGCCATGTACTAGCTATGTGACCTTGCTAAGTTATTTATGTAAGCCTTGGCTTCCATATCTGTAAAATGGACACATTCTGTACTCATATCACAGGATAGTTTTGAGCACAAAGTGAAATAATACAGAATTAGAACTTCCTATAATGTCTGGTACATAGAGGGCTCAGTAAGTGACAGTTCTTTATCTTTTCTCCGGTATTCATCTTATTTTTTAATATTTTTCTTTATTTTTAAGTTTTTTATTATTTTGCCACATCCCAAACTTTCGGTGCAGGGCAGCATACAAATGCTATATTATTTAAAAGCAGGTGTAGTAGGGAGTTCCCATTGTGGCTCAGCGGTAACGAACCTGGCTAGTATCCATGAGGATGTGTGTTCGAACGCTAGCTCAGCTCAGTGGGTTAAGGATCTGGCATTGCTGTGAGCTGTGGTGTGTAGGTCACAGACATGGCTTGGAATCTGGTGTTGCTGTAGCTGTGGCGTAGGCTGGCAGCTGCAGCTCTGATTTAACCCCTAGCCCGGGAACTTCCATATGACTTGGGGTGGGACCCTAAAATTAAAAAAAAAAATTTTTTTAAAAAGCAGTTGCAGTAACCCAGCCTCCTAGGTGTGGTTGGTTTGCTAATGAACTAAATTTCTTTCCAGGTGTCAGCACTGCATGAGATATTTTCCCCCCCTCTGCTTGGTTTCTTTAAATGTGTCTCAAAAAATGCAGTGAGTGAAATGGATTTGGCAGTGACTTAAAAAGACTTAGTGCGTTTTGGAAAGAAAAAAAAAGCCACAACAAAAAATGGTTTGTTTCTGTGATATATGGTTTGTGTGATATGACAAAAATCCATTTTTATGCTTAGGAAAATTGGCTAATTTTAAAACAGTTGACACATGCCATATGCATATAGAGTCATGATAGATTTTGCTCAGGCAAACAACAGAAGAGCACAGGGCCAGTGATAGCTCTGTTAGGGCTTAAGTCGGAGAAATCCTTATTTAGCGGCAGACCTGCTCCACTAAGAGAGCAAAGTGAGGTGGAAAATGGACTCACTCTGGCCTCAGGTGCTGGAGACAGATCTTGATCATAAAGATGCCAGCGACAGAGCTTGGGACACAGACCTGTGTTTTCATGAGAGGAGTGAGACGAGTCTTGGGAACCTACTGGTACAGCAAACTTCATGTGCATGAAAGTGGACAGTTTATTATAGAGGTGATATCTGGATGAAAGAGGGGATAGTGCAAAGGATACCCTGATTCAGGGGAACGCCTGAGCTTTGCTCAGCTTTCCTTGGACACGTGGATGATTTTTGGACTTCCAATCCTACTTAAAATGTCCTTTAGGATCCTCCAGCTTATAGTGCTGCATAATTAACACTGAAAGGAGCATTCCACATACTTGCTTTTAAAAAGATGTTTTTTAAAATTTATTTTTTGACCACACCAACAGCACATGAAAGTTCCTGGGCCAGAGGTCAAACCCGTGCCACGGCAGTGACTCAGGTCGGCTGCCGTGACATCACAGGATCCTTAACCTGCTGCGCCACAAGGAAACTCCCACATACATTTTCAATTACTGCTAGTTAGGGCAAAAAGACTACATGTGAAAATAAAATGTGATAGCAGTTTCCTGGTGGCTCAGTGAGTCAAGGATCCCTCATTGTTGCTGCTGGGGCATGGGTTCACTCCCCGGCCCCAGAACTCCCTTGTGCCCTGGGCACAGCCAAATAAATCAATAACTGCTTCTCTCTGAAAAAAAAAAAATTAAAACTATAAAAGTTGCACGTGACATGAGTGGTTATGGAAATTTTAAGACAGAGATAAGTCCTCTACTCTCCAAAGTCCTTCCTCTAGTTCCTTTCTACATCCACTCCTGTACAGATCAGCCAGACACTCAGCCCCATTCTGGCTCATGCTATGCACTCATGACACAGAAAAAAAGCCTTTGTATTTCTATTTTATTTTACTTTATTTTATTCCAAGGCAATATTTAATTAGTGACTGCAGAGAAGAAAAAGCTCAACAGCTCAGAGGTTTATGGTTCAGGTCTGCAGGACTCAGCAATTTGACATTCTAATCCTGTTATTTCTCACCTTAAACCGAACAGAGTCAGCAGGGTTGATTTTTTTTTTTTTTCCTCCTTCCCTTCATTCATCTCGCCATTAGGTTTCTTCTCCCTTTACTTCCCACTCTCATCCTTTGCTTCATTTGTGTCCTTTGTCCTCTTTCCTACTGCATTTTTCCCAGGATATCAAATACAAACCCCCCCAAATTTTTTTCATTTGTGACTGAGCCGTGTAAAAGAGAAATGAATTCTTCCTCTCTTTATTTGAACTCCTAGAATAAGCTCTCTGTGTCCCATGTGAACGTGATACTAAGGTGACGACGGCCAAGGCGCTACAATGATTCTAGGCAAGAGGCTCCGTGTCCAGTTCCCTTCTTAATTATGGACTGTAAACACCTTGAGGGCAGGATCTGAGTTGTGTTTGTCATATTCTCCAGCTCCTTGGCACAATAACTAGCACTGGGAAAACATTGACTGTTTCTGCAGTTCAACCACCCAACCATCCTCACCCACTGTATCCACTTTTCACTCAAATAGGGGCTTCTGGGAAATTAACAAGTATTCGTCCTATTAAGGAAAATTTAGTATTCAGGGCTTCAAATATATAGAATTCCAAAATTAGGGAAGTGTTTTCTTTAAGGCTGTGGTTCTCAAAATTTAATGTGCACCTGGGGAGCTTGTTAAAATGCAGAATCTTCAGCCTTTCCTTCAAAGTCTGATTCTGTAAGCCTTGCGTGAAATTCAGAAAACTGCATTTTAATAAGCAGATGATATAAAGACCACACTTTGAGAAACATCATTTTAAAGCAATCCACATGAAATTTTACCCAGCTTGGTTTGGAAGAATATTAATGTCCCTTCCATAGTTAAGGGGTGTCATGTAGAAGGAAAGGTTCTGTGCTTGGAAAAGTTGGGGAACAGGGTACTCTTCCCCTCTTACACCCATACCCCCCTTTCATAATTGTAGGGTTGCAGTACATTTATGTTGGAGGTTCTGAAAAGTTCTGCAATAAAGAAATATGTTTCAGGAGTTCCTGTCATGGCTCAGCGGAAATGAATCTGACTAGCATCATGAGGACAAAAGTTCGATCCCTGGCCTCACTCAGTGGGTTAAGGATATAGCATTGCAGTGAGCTGTGGTATAGGTCGCAGATACGGCTCGGATCTGGTGTTACTGTGGCTGTCGTGTAGGCTGGCAGCTACAGCACCAGGTTGACCTCTAGCCTGGGAACTTCCATATGCCATGAGTGCAGCCCTAAAAAGACCAAAAAAAAAAAAAAAGTTTCAACTTTATTTAACCAAATATTTCCAATATGTCTTGACCTTGAAACTTATTAATTTTATTATATTGCTCAAAGCATTAAGTCTGTGTTTATTTGCTTTTTAATTTTTTAAATTAAAATATAGTTGACTTACAATGTTCTGTCAATTTCTGCTATACAGCAAAGTGACCAGGTCATACATACATGTATGTGTGTGTATATATATATATATATATACATATACATACACATTCTTTTTGATATATCATCTTTCGTCATGTTCTATCACAAATGACTGGATATAGTTCCCTGTGCTATACAGTAGGACCTTATTGCTTGTTCATTCTAAATGTAGTAGTTTGCATCTACTAACACCAATCTCCCAGTCCATCCCACTCCCTTCCTCTCCCCCTTGGCGACAACAAGTCTCTTCTCCATGCCTAAAAACATTAAATTTTTTTCCTTCTGAACTTATATTACTTTAAAAAATTTCTTTATAGTTGATTTACAGTGTTCTGTCAATTTCTGCTCAACAGCAAAGTGACCCAGCTGTATATACATTTTTTTTTCTCATATTATCCTCCATCCTGTTCCATCACAAGTGATTAGTTCCCTGTGCTATAAAGCAGGCTCTCATTGCTTATCCACTCCAAATGCGATAGTTCCCATCTATTAACCCCAAACTCCCAGTCCGTCTCACTTCTTCTCCCTTCTGTTTGGCAACCAGAGGTCTGTTCTCCAAGTCCATGAGTTTGCTTCTTTTCCGTAGATAGGTTCATTTGTGTCATATATGTGATTCCACATGTAAGTGATATGCTATTTGTCTTTCTGACTTCATTTAGTATGAGAATCTCTCGTTCCATCCATGTTGCTGCAAATGACATTATATTATTTTTTAAGGCTGAATCATATTCCAGTGTGTATGCATGAACCACATCTTAATGCATTCATCTGTCGATGGACATTTAGGTTGTTTCCATGTCTTAGCTATTGTGAATAATGCTGCAATGAACATGGGGGTGCATGCATCTTTTTCAATGGAAATTTTGTCCAAATATATGCCAAGGAGTGGGATTGCTGGATCATATGGTATTTCCATAATTAGTTTTCTGAGGTACCGCCATACTGTTTTCCATAGGAATGTAAATTGGTACAACTACTACCAACAGTGTAGGAGGGTACCCTTTTCTCCACACCCTCTCCAGCATTTGTTATTTGTAAACTTACTAATGATGGCCATTCTGACCTGTGTAAAGAGGTACCTCACTGTAGTTTTGATTTGCATGTCTCTAATAATTAGTGATGTTGACTGAACATTGTTTCACATGCCTGTTGGCCATCTGTATGTCTTCTTTGGAGAAATGTCAGTTCAGGTCTTCTGCCCATTTTTCAATTGGGTTGTTTGTTTTTTTGCTGTTGAGTTGTACAAGTTGTTTGTATATTTTGGAGATTAAGCCCTTGTTTGCATCGTGTGCAATTATTTTCTCCCATTTTCTATGTTGTCTTTTTTTTTTAATATGGTTTTCTTTACTATGCAAAAGTTTCTAAGTTTGATTAGGTCCCATTGGTTTATTTTTTTAAAAGATTTTTATTTTTTATCATAGTTGATTTTCAATGTTCTGTCAATTTCTGCTGTATAGCAAATTGTAATTTATATGTATAAATTATATGTCATAATTTATATGTATTCTTTTTTCTCACATTATTCTCCATCATGTTCCATCACAAGTGACTGGATATAGTTCCCTGTGCTATACAGCAGGAGCTCATTGTTTATCCACTCCATATGTAATAGTTTGCATCATCTACTGCTTTGGGAGACTGAGCTAAGAAAACATTTGTATGGTTGATGTCAGAGAATGTTTTGCCTGTGTTCTCTTCTAGGAGTTTTATGGTGTCTTGTCTTATATTTAAGTCTTTAAGCCATTTTGAGTTTATTTTTGTGCATGGTGTGAGGGTGTGTTCTAGTTTTATTGATTTACATGCAGCTGTCAAGTTTTTCCATCACCATTTAGTGAAGAGACCGTCTTTTTCCCATTTTATATTCTTTCCTCCTTTGTCAAAGATTAATTGACCATAGGCGTCCGGGTTTATTTCTGGGTTCTCTGTTCTGTTCCATTGGTCCGTTTGTCTGTTTTTTTATTTTTTGCTATTTCTTGGGCCGCTCCCGCAGCATATGGAGGTTCCCAGGCTAGGGGTTGAATCGGAGCTGCAGCCACCGGCCTACCCCGCAGCCACAGCAACACGGATCGAAGCCGTGTCTGCAACCTACACCACCGCTCACGGCAATGCCTGATCGTTAACCCACTGAGCAAGGGCAGGGATTGAACCCTCAACCTCATGGTTCCTAGTCGGATTCGTTAGCCACTGCACCACGATGGGAACTCCTGTTTGTCTGTTTTTGTACCAGTCCCACACTGTCTTGATTACTGTAGCTTTGTAATACTGCCTGAAGTCCGGGAGCATTAGGCCTCTTGCTTGGTTTTTGTTCCTCAGGATTGCTTTGGCAATTCTGGGTCTTTGATGTTCCCGTATAAATTTTTGGATTGTTGTAGTTCTGTGAAAAATGTCATGGGTAATTTGATAGGGATTGCACTGAATCTGTAAATTGCTTTGGGTAGTGTGACCCTTTTTACAATATTAATTTTTCTAACCTAGGAGCATGGAATATCTTTCCGTTTCTTTGAATCCTCTTTAATTTCCTTGATTAATGTTTTATAGTTCTCATCATATAAGTCTTAACCTCCTTGCTGAGGTTTATTCCTAGGTATTTAATTTTGGGGGGTGCAATTTTAAAAGGTATTTTTATATTCCTTTTCTAAAATTTCATTGTTAGTATACAGAAATGCAACCAATTTCTGAATGTTAATCTTGTATCCTGCTACTTTGCAGAATTCATTGCTCAGTTCAAGTAGTTTTTGGGTTGAGTCCTTAAGGTTTTCTATATATGGTATCATGTCATCTGCACAGAGTGACAATTTTACCTCTTCTTTTCCAATGTGGATGCCTTTTATTTATTTCTTTTTCATTCATTCTTTCTTTTTTTTTTTTTTTTTTTGGTCTTTTCAGCATTTCTTGGGCCGCTCTCACAGCATATGGAGGTTCCCAGGCTAGGGGTCGAATCAGAGCTGTCGCCGCTGGCCTACACCATAGTCACAGCAACGTAGGATCCAAGCCGTGTCTGCAAGCTGCACCACAGCTCACGGCAATACCGGATCCTTAACCCACTGAGCAAGGGCAGGAATCGAACCCGCAACCTCATGGTTCCTAGTCGGATTCGTTAACCACTGCGCCACGACAGGAACTCCCTTTTATTTCTTTTGTTTGTTTGATTGCTGAGGCTAGGACTTCCAATACTATGTTGAATAAAAGTGGTGAGAATGGGCATCCTTGTCTTGTTCCAGATTTTAGTGAGAAGGCTTTTAGCTTTTCTCCTTTGAGTATTATATTGGCTGTAGGTTTGTCATGAATGGCTTTTATTATGTTAAGGTATGTTCCCTCTATATCCACTTTGGTAAGAATTTTAATCATGAATGAATGTGGGATTTTGTCAAATGCTTTTTTCTGCATCTATTGAGATGATCGTGTGGTTTTTGACTTTTCTTTTGTTAATGTGGTGTATGATGTTGATTGGTTTGCATTTGTTGAACCATCCTTGAGAACTTGGGATGAATCCCCCTTGGTCATTAAATTTTGTTGAACTTGGTATGGAAAACATTTCCATGAGGGAGTGAGCAACACCTATTGGACAAGGGGGATATTGCAGCCTAGCTCAGCTACTAATTAAATTTCCCAAGGAAAGAGTGAACAGTGTGTGGGTTTGTGGAATCACTAGTCATGGGGGATAGCTTATGGTCTGAAGATGGGTTTGTTACAAGTGCTATCATTTGTTAAGCATTTACTATTTCCCGGGCATGATTATACATTTTTAATAGGTACTAACCCATTTACTTCTCGGAACAAGCTATGAGTCAGATACTTTTCTTATCCCCATTTACTGAGGGTGAAACTGACATACCAAGAGGCTAATAATTTGTTCAAGGTCATAGAGTTAGGAAGTGGTTGGGTGGGACTTGAACCCAGGCAGTCAGCCTCCAGAGCCCACCCTGTTAACCACTCCATTAGATGGCCTCGCCTCTGGTAGGAAGCTCTGAAAATGTCTTCCTGGAAGGAATGACAGCTCCAGCAGACATAACCTGTCCAGGACCCCTGCTTCCTCAGTGTCTGGGGATTCTCTTTCATACATGGGAGCCTGTGATCATTGTGCCGTATTCATTAGAGGATTTATTATAACGACCGCCTGAACTTCTGAATGATTTTGCTGTACTTCAGCACAAAATATGCTTAGCAACACAACCTGATGATGATGATTCACAGAGAGCAATTAGGTGCAGAATTCCAGGCCTACCAAATCCCAAACTGAGATGAGGTTCTGACCATCCTGCTGACGCCTTGATGTGGGACGTGGTAGCCTGGCCCTTGTCCCCCACCCATTCTCAACTCCCTCCTTGTTCCTGAGCATGGCAAGCTAACCCTGAAGGGCCAGCCTGGGCTGAATGACACGATTCCACATCTTGGCTTTTGACAAGTTACACCTTCTTGGCTCTCTGTTTTCTAATCTTAACAAAAAAAAAAAGAAGACTAATGATACCCACATTGTTCTAAGGAATAAATTTATATATAATATATATACAGACACATATATAGTGCTTATGCACAGGGAAGGTGTCCAGCTTCTTGTTTCTGTACTATTAGGGGCTGAGGATGACATGGCACAGTAGGAGACCTTGGAGAAAAGGACACGACCTTTAAAGATGTTGATGTGGACATAACAGGAAGTCAGAATTACGACCCTGGGGAGTGAGAGGGAATTGGCTCTGAGATCCTGGCTCTCTTCCCAAATGCATGTGAGATGTGGGTCACTGGGACTTAACAACCCAACCAGGATTCCTGGTTACTTCCATTTCCTCCTTTGTAAAAATATGAATCATATTAGTTATGGGAATATTTAACTGGGGATTTCTGCATCTTCTTTCTTTAAAAAAATTTACTGGTGTATGGTGGACTTACAATGTTGTATTAATTTCCGGTGACCAGCAAATGACTCAGTAATGAATGCTGAATTGTTGCATGACAATGAGGGAATTTTCCAACTCTGATTCTCAGATTATTAACATGTTCCAGGCATCACTTTAGACACCCTACAAACAAAAACTGTACAGGCTGCCCCTTTTAAGATCAGGGAGCTTGAGATTTAGGCAAGTTTCTTATTAGTTCGAAGTCACACAGGTAGGAGGGGCAGAGTCTGAACCCAGGTCAGATGTGTTTAACCCAGAGCCTTGATTCTTCCTCTGACCACGTGGAAAGGGGGGGTGGGCAGGAAAGAAGGCAGTAGGGGACAACTGTGGACTGGCTCTCCAATAATGGGAGCTTAGAAAGAGGCGCTCAGAATCACATCAAGGTCTTTGGGACACAGGCCTTCCAAGCACCCCTTTTATCCCCAAGTTCTGTGACTCTCTTAAGTCAAGAGTTTCTTGCTGCAGGAATCTGTACCTGTCTCTTAGCAGAAAATACTTATGGTGCATCTGGGCTGACCATCAGTCACCAGCCCACAAGCCCAAAGAGATATCCGGTCTTAGTTCTTTAGGTGCCCTTTCTGAACTTGTTCCTCTGGGCTCTGAACCCTATAACTGTAATAAGGTTTAGTGGAAAGTTCTTTCTTTCCAACTTAAGTGTATACACTTAGCAAAATGAGTTCTCATGCAATTTTCCTTTGGATCACGTGAAGCCTTAATGGTCCGCTGGTGAGAAGGAGGAAAGAAAGGAAAGGAAGGGAATTTAACCAAGTGGACCTCATGGAGGCTTTCCTAAACACCCCCGTGTGTAGAGTCCTGTTCTTCTGCTCCCAAGGAGTAAAATTTCTGTTCTGCTTCTTTCTTTCTTTTTTATTTTCTTTGTTTTTTTAGGGCTACACCCATGGCCTAGGTTCCCAGGCTAGGGGTTGAATCAGAGCTACAGCTGCAGGCCTACCCCACAGCCACAGCAATGCCAGATCCGAGCCTCATCTGTGACCTACACCACAGCCCACAGCAACGTAGGATCCTCAACCCACTGAGCGAGGCCAGGGATCAAACCTGCAACCTCATGGTTCCGAGTCAGATTCGTTTCCGCTGCGCCACGATGGGAACTCCTGTTCCACTTATTTCTTCATGTAGTAAGTCATTAAGAGCATGAGCTCTGGGAATTGAATTGGCCACCAGTTTATCATTGCTAGGTGGAGCTGAGCAGTATATGCAGAGGGGTTCACAACGTGATTCTTTCTGCTTTTATATATGTTTGGGGAAGTTCTATAATTAAAAGGGTTAGAAAAAAAATCGTGAATGCTTGGATGAAAGAATCTTGAGCTGAAATTCCAGCACAATCACTTTCTTGCTGTGTTTTCCTGAGCCAGTAATTCAAACTTTCTGAGTCTTTGTTTTCTTATCAATAGAATGGAGTTCATGTCTATTTAAAAGGAGTATTGTGGAGATTAAATGAAATAATGAGCTTAGCACAGGCCCAAAATAAGTGCTCAATGAATAACAGCTATCAGTATTGTTGTTCTCGTTGTCTATCTCTGTTGTTAGTGTCATTGTGTGAGTTCCCTACAGCAGGTGCTGTAACTCCCTGAACTTCGTGTTCATTCTAACTCAATTAGGAACTCATATAATAGTAAATATTTGAGTTTCTCCAAGGTATCAGGCACTTTCTAGGAGCTAGAGATAGTGCAGTGAACAAAGTAGACAGAAATTAAAATCTCTGCCCTTAGCTTATATTTTTGTGGGAGAGACAAAAAAAAAAAAAAAAACCAACAACAACAAAAAAAACACAAATCATAATAAATCGGCAAGTTAACTTTTTTTTTTTTTTTTTTTTGGTAGCAGGTAGTAAGAACTATGGGGAAAAATCTAGCAGGGGAGAGGTGGGGGTCCTTGAGGAGGGTTGCAAGATTAAATGGGTTAGTCAGCTTTGGACTCAATGAAGAGGTAACATTTGAGCAGTGACTACAGGAAGGTGGGATGTGAGCCACGTGAACAGCTGGAAAATTTCCCCCACAGGGGGAAATTAATATATTTTACCTAATAACTCTTTGATACCTATTTAACTCTTATAGCACCTTTTGACTTCCAAGGCAGCGGCTGTGATTGCTTCGTGCATGCGTTCTGTCTCACATTTGTGCCGGTTCACAGAGCTCCTCACTCAGTACAATGCGTAGGTTAAGGTCGCAGTGATTGTTTATAGTAAATAAGCCCAGCTTATGTATCCTGAGAATTTTTTTTTTTTAAAGAGCAGAAACTGCGTTGTATAGGTTTACCACAAAACTCATCGCTTTCACTTCTACCTTTATAAAACACTCATCTTTTCTAAGTTTTGTTAGCTTGATGTTTTTAATTACGCTAACTCAGGACAAAGCGCAACTTAATTGTAAGGAAATCTATAGCACAAGAGAATTCTTAGAGAGGTGAAAAAAGCCAGGGTATAGGACCAGGGAGAAACACAACTGATGTTTTGAATGCAGTCTTAATTTTAAAAAGTCTTATTGTAAACTGAGAGCTGCAGTTATACATTATGTGACCTTAGTTGAAAGCAGTGGTTCCAGTTAAATTTGATTCCAAAAATCCAAACAAATGACCAAAGACTTCTATTAAGGAAGCTGAAAAAGAGATAACTTTTTTTTTTTTTTTAATTCTTATGTTGTAGCCAGCAGGATTTTTTGCCATAGAGTTATCTGACAGGTGAGAGAAACCTGTTTGTCCACAAGATCCATTTAGTAATTAGGTTTAGTAATCAAACCTACCAGAATATGGCCAAGACAGCCCCACCTCCATTCAAGCCCCTGTCTCATGGGGTAGAGAGATGGCAGAGTGAGTCCTTTTGTTGCCCCGATCTCTTCTAGAGAAGAACCATGGCCAACACAGGTAAATTACCTGCAGTTGGTAAATTACCTTCAGGCTTATTACACATCCAACCAGTGTAAGGTACTGCTCTGTCCTTTTTTAACACAGACCTACCCTGTCTGGTGCTGAGGAGTCTTTTGACTTTTTTTTTTTTTTCTTCAAGCAGCTACATCAATATCAATGCTTCTCAACTTGGGACCTATATAACACTATTATTTTATTTTAATTTTATTTATTTATTTTTGTCTTTTTGCCATTTCTTGGGCCATTCCCATGGCATATGGAGGTTCCCAGGCTAGGGGTCGAATCAGAGCTGTAGCTGCCAGCCTACGCCAGAGCCACAGCAACGCGGGATCCGAGCCGCATCTGCAACCTACACCACAGCTCACGGCAACGCCGGATCCTTAACCCACTGAGCAAGGGCAGGGACTGAACCGGCAACCTCATGGTTCCTAGATGGATTCGTTAACCACTGCGCCACGATGGGAACTTCCTGATTATTATTTTAAACAGAGGCCTCCACACTGAGATGCTTTGTCCTCATAGAGTCTGATGGAGTAACACATTGCACAGCTGCTACTCTCCAGAGAGACCCTCATGAGAGCAGGTTGTCTATCTCCCTTCTCCTAAGGCAACCTCATGAATAAACCATCTTCGTGTTAAATCGTGAGCATAAATAATTCAAGCTGGGCTTGGGAGAGAAAAGGAAAGGTGAGTGTGGGGGGTACTGATGCCACCCCTAGGATCTGTCAGCCAAGATTTGAAAGGGTCCTTGGAGCCTGGTGACAGGTGGCACTTCCATAAGGTTCAGTTGAGCAGAAATTCCATTTTATCTTATTGCCCCTTTCTGGAACTCAGTTGACAATGGACTTGCCCTGAATGTTTCCACCTTCTGCTCTTCCAAAACAAGGCTAACTCCAAACCAGAATGACCAGGGCAAGTTTCCTTTGGATGTGAATTTGTTTCTTCATCTTCTTGTAGGGGGAGCACCAATCACAGGTCTTTCGAATCTTTCTATTGGGAAACTGCAGAAACAATATGGAGAGAAACTTGCTTCTCGTTTCTGAGTGTGTATTCTCACTCACTTTTCCTCCCTAGACTGGAGTTAGGTGGCATTTAAGAAATGTTCTCTCAAGTCTATTTACCCATCTGTCTCCTAGAGCGTCCCCATCCCTCAATCTTCTTCTCTTCCACGTATATTTCAAGTTTAGCTCTTTCTGCTTATGTCACACTTTCCTCCAGTCTCTTTCCCTTGTTCTTTGTCAGCCAGCAAAAATCTCTCTCTTCCCATCTCCAAATCAGCCTACACACCATCTGTCGTGGTTGGCAGTCTCCTGTTCTCGCCTCTCTTTCTTCCCCTGGTGGGAGTCAGTCAAGAAAAGCATGTGGATGGATCCCTTATGAAGCAGCTATAGGCAAACTGGACCCAACCGATGGTTTTTTCTTCACGAACCAACTGCAGTTTCATGGGATTGGAAGTGAGCTTGGGTACCAGTCTCTCTCCTTGGACCCAGGCAAAGAGATAGACACAGGGTATAGTTGGGAGGATGGACTTCAGGGCCAGACAGTTTGGGTTTCAGTTCTGGGCTCTGCTAGTTCTGTGCTCATGGGTGAGTCACTTAACACATCTCAGAAGCCTCTTTTTTTTTTTTTTCTTCTTTTTTTGGTCTTTTTGTCTTTTTGCTTTTTCTAGGGCTGCTCCCGCGCATATGGAGGTTCCCAGGCTAGGGGTCTAATGGGAGCTGTAGCCACTGGCCTACGCCAGAGCCACAGCAATGCCAGATCCGAGCTGCATCTGCAGCCTACACCACAGCTCATGGCAACGCCGGATCCTTAACCCCCTGAGCAAGGCCAGGGATCGAACCTGCAACCTCATGGTTCCTAGTCAGATTCATTAACCACTGCGCCAGGAAGGGAACTCCTCAGCAGCCTCTTATAGAAAATGTAAATGTATCTTCCTCACAGGGCTTACGGTGAGGAGTAAATGAGATCATTCAGAGCCTAGCATAGTTGGCTGGCCCATACAGGTTAGCTTATTACTCTGTCATCCCAAACAGATGCCTGGTATTTCCCCCAGCAGTTAAGAGAAGTATTCAATACTTTCATATCACAGAGGACCCTGGTTGTGTCTATAATCTGTCCAGAGAGCACCATCTCTCCAGGAAAGTACGTCTCCATTGGCTTTCTAGCCACAGAGCACTAGCTTACTAGTCCAAGATCTCCTCCCTAAAATGCCCTATCAGAATGTGTATTGCACTTGATCAAGTAGTCATTTGCACCTAAAGCATTTCTGGGGCTAAATTTCAAAGAGCAGCGAAGGCCTGTGTCATCAAGAAGGCTTTCTAATGGCAAGCTCAGTTACCCAGACCTTTTCCTTTGGGAAATGCATTGCTAAGTTGCTTAAAGCTTTTTATTTTTTAAGTTTTTGTTGAATATATGTGTGTGTATATGTGTGTGTGTGTATTTTGTCTTTTCTTTGCGGCCATGCATGTGGCATGTGGAACCGTTCAGTCCCTGGCCAGGGATCGAACTCATGCCAGAGTTGTGACCTGCACCACAGCTGCGGCAACGCCAGATCCTTAACCTTCTGCATCATGGGAACTTCCAAGACATTCTAAATTCAATGGGCTAAAATTCTAGAGAGCACGACGGTGGGAAAAGATACAGTAGCTCTTAGGGACATAAGACTTAATAGCCTGGCGGTCCCATTCCAAATCTGGTTCATTCGATTCCTGTATCTTTCACCTCAAATGTGTCCAGAAGAAACTCAGGCTGGAAACACCCAAAATTTGCCGTTCTCTAGCTGCATATTTTGAAGCTAAAAATTTACAATGAGTAACCCTTACAAAGATCAGGTCTATTTTCTATGTTATATAACATAAGTAGCTCTTCTTCTATTTTCTTTAAAGCATATCGTGGTTTAATCTTACATTAAAAAATAAAAGACTATAATGAAAGACCATATTTCTTTCAAATAGGTTTAAAAGTGGCATCGATCAATTGGAATAATGAAAATAATGGGGAAACAACTTTAAGTGTGGGATTCATGTTCACAGTGGAGCAATTATTCCAATAATTGCTCTGCTATGAGCAGAGATAATAGGGTCTCCTGCAAACCTCATTTTCTCTCATTACTCCTCATCCTTGATGGAGATTCTTCACCAGTCTTGCAAAGTTAAGAGTGTTCTGATTTGAACCTCCTCTAACATGGAAAGGGTAAACCTTTTGCAGCTGAAACAAGAGATCTGGCTTCTTTAATTGACAGCCCACTGCATTTATCCATGCACCTCTCAGTGTACTGGTGCTTGCCCACTTCAACTGTGGATGGATGGGCCTGGTAATTATCAAAGGATTAGTCTAAGAGGGAAGTGATTTGCAGAAATAGAGGTGAGATTAAAGAGACCCACTGTGAAAGCCGTCTGGTCCCAAACTCAGTTGCTGTTTTTTTTTTTTTTTTTTTTCCTCTTACTACACTGCCTGGGTCTGTGAATATATGTTGGTTTGTGGGGAGGAAATGAGCCCATCCAAGCTCTCTTCTTATTAAGAACATCACTCATCGCCCTGGTACAACGGAGTTTCAACTTTTATTACTACCACTGACCAGTGGCCAGACCTTATGTTCAATTTTGGATTATTTATAATGGTAGGTCAAGTAATGAATAAATGCAATTCACACAGCACTCAAAACCTGTTTTACCCAAGCCTTCCTACAGATATCTCATTGGAGCAATGAACAAGGGCAAAAGAGACCAGATTTTCACCCTGCTCAGCCAATAATCTGAAATGAATAAGCAGTCAGGTAATTGGAAACATAAGGTAAAGAGGCAAAGACCCTGAATAACTTAAGAACCAATTATATACAGGAATAGCCAAGTTTGACTAGCCCAAGAATAACACAGATTTGATCGACTGGTAGGAGCCAGCCTGGAAGGGCTGCAGGATGAACCTGTTCCAGTGGACATAGCCACCCAGCAATAGCCAACCACTGCCCACCTGGGGTAGAAGAACCTGGGAAGAAAATGCCCACCTGGTCTGTGAGGCATAAACTGTTCAGGAGACCAGTCTTGTGTCCAGAGGCAGTGCACTGAGGACTGGGGCAGGCTTCGTCCACCCTTCTCCTTCCTCCCTGTAGGTTTCAGTGTGGGGCTTTTGGTACAAGTGGTTCATTTCATCCACCGGAAGATAAGCGCATGTGATGGGTGAAGGGAAGGAGCCGAATCTCAATAATGCTGTCACGTTTCCAAAGCAGTTTTGATCAGCAATAATAAATGCCTGGATTTGAGCAATTGCAAGTGATTTCCCAGGCTGTGAGGGGGAGGGATTAGAGAGACAATTAGACAAAATCATCTGTGTTATCTTGTTGAAAGCAAATATCTGCCTTATGTTAACAGCATTTATAGGATCCACAGAGGTAATACTAATGGAATTATAGGGGACGTGGCCAGGAATGCCCAACAGGCGCCTATGGTAATTCAATTAGAAGAACCTTCAGCAACCATATAATTGCATGAAATTCTTCGTTTCGCCTTTGTTGGGCAATTTAACAAAATCTTTATTTGTCAGTCTCTCTTTTCATGGAGAAGGGAATGAAAGCATGTGCTTTCTTGAACTTGGGCCATGCCCCCAAAACATCCCTTAGGTAGACTTAAACAGCAAGAGCCGCACCATGTCCAGCATGTGCCATCAACAAAGGCGAGGTCTTTTCAGCAGACACTGTTGAGGAATTTACAGAATGAATTGTTCTATGTGTGTCTTTCCCCTCTCATGGTGAAACTGTGTTTAAAAAGTCAGCCTGCCAGTGCTAGAAGGAAATTCAGCCATTATCCACTCCAATCACCTCATTTTTTTTCAGCAGGCCAAAGTTCAGGAAGGTAGCTTATTCAAGGTCACAGAGCCAGTTATTGGTAAAAGCTGCAAGCAGAGCCCAGATCCCATTCTTGTCTGGGACCTTGAACCTTTATGTGCTGCTATTGTAATAGAAATGCTAGTGTTAGGACTAGACAGAGTTTGGCACATGAAGAGGATACTGGTGATGTTGATGAGACGTTTAGCTGTATATCTTATTTTTTGGATGATGCAGAAAGGAAGGGCACTGACATTCTTCATGTCCCTTTATTATTCTATAGAAGACGCCTGGGAGGGTTTTGTTTGTTTTCTGTTTTCTCCAATGGCATTTCTAAGGTAACGTGCATAAAGCAAATTCTCTACTCTTTTCAACACCCTAAAACTCTGTCTCTGTCGTATAACGTGGTCCCGCTTCTTTCCATAAACAGGATATTTTTCTTGGCTATTGTTTTGCCATCCACGATTCAAAGAGGAGATAATGGGGTTCTCTCACCTAATACATCCTGAGAACCCAGGTTGAGACTGAGGACATTATGCTATGTCCCAATCCACTTCACCAGGATACCCCAGGACAGGATTATAAAGAAGATGAGAAATAATCATTTGCCTGGTATCACACTATACGGATGAGATACATTCTTAATTTGCAGCAAAATCTTGCGTCTAACCATTTAGTGTATCAAATCTCCTTCGATCCCCTTTTGATTTTAATAAGCCTTCATTTTCCCCTCTCTCCTGAACAGCTACCCATGACTAAGAAGATTTAACTCCCTTTCCATTCATATAGGGATGTCTTGTACATATTTGCATACGGATAGAAAAGGTAGGACTATAAAGTGATGAGGCTGTGTGTGCACATGAGCAGGCATGGATGTGAATGAAGCATCTACAACAGGACTGGTTTTACCCAATCAGAGTTGGCCCGCAAATAGCCGCTAGTTGTGCTGCGAGGTTCATCGCTCTTTTCAATGATACTCTACTGATTAGAACATCTTGGATATTCTTTTTAAAATACCACCTTTGGGGCTCACTCCAAAATATTTTCTACTCATTCTGGGAGTTCCCGACGTGGTGCAGTGGTTAACGAATCTGACTAGGAACCATGAGGTTGCGGATTCGGTCCTTACCCTTGCTCAGTGGGTTAAGGATCCGGTGTTGCCGTGAGCTGTGGTGTAGGTTGCAGACGTGGCTTGGATCCCGCGTTGCTGTGGCTCTGGCGTAGGCCGGTGGCTACAGCTCTGATTCGACCCCTAGCCTGGGAACCTCCATATGTCATGGGAGTGGCCCAAGAAATGGCAAAAAGACAAAAACAAAAAAACCCAAAATATTTTCTACTTATTCATTCGTTTATTATTTCATGAAACACCTATTAGTCACTTACCGTATGCAAAGCAATATGGCAGAGCCTACAGGTATAAAACAAAAGAATGACATGCTAACTATTCTTGAGGAGTTTATGGTCCAGGGTTTTCCCAAACATACCCCACTCACCTTCACTGTCTTCTTTTTTATTCATCGTATTTGGTTTTAAGTGACTTTTTATTTAAACATAAACTATTTCCTCAAAGGACAAATATTTGCCACCACTAATTATATTTACAAGGCTGTGCTTCAGGTTTTGGAAGCACGTCCAAAAATATTTTGGGTCATTGCCACATCCCTGTAATAAAACAGTGTACCTAAGGGACATCTTTGATGCGCTAAATATTCTTTTTGGATATTAAATCCTAGCATATTTAGCAAACTATTTTACAATTTGATCTTATTTTTAAAAACTCTACTCAATTAATTGATAGAATTTAAAAATTTTTTTAGGCTGTGCCTGCCTGTGACATGTGGGTAATACCAGTGCTGATGTAGATGCTTGGCGCCACAACTGCGGTAACACTGCTGCGGCCTCTAGGAACTTCCTTTTCCATATCTTTACGTATTTATTTACACCATTGGTTTTCATGCCTTTTTCACTCTTGCCACTGTGTGGAATGAGGTGTTGACAATGCACGCGCACAAACACACACACAACTAACCCCAGTGGGTCATGAAACAACACTCACCCTCACAAGGAGGGAAGCTCCCTAATATTTTCCTTCTCTCTCTCTTTTTTTAAGCCCTGATGTACCCACTAACTCAGTTCATGAGCCTCTAAGGGGTCTTGACTGTGGTGTAGAATACTCGGGCGAACACTCCCATTTTATTATTTTTATTACATATATTTAAACACTTCCTTAAATACAATACAGAAGAACTATCACATTTATTCCCCAAAATTACAACCTTCCAAAGTAGCTCGCAAGTACTACTTAAAAAAAAAAAAAAAAAAAAAAAGGAGTTCCCATTGTGGCTCAGTGGTTAATGAATCCTACTAGGAACCATGAGGTTGTGGTTCGATCCCTGGCCTTGCTCAGCGGATTAAGGATCCGGCATTGCCATGAGCTGTGGTGTAAGTTGCAGACGCGGTTCGGATCCCGCGTTGCTGTGGCTCTGGCATAGACTGGTGGCTACAGCTCCGATTTGACCCCTAGCCTGGGAACTCCATATGCTGCAGGAGCGGCCCAGGAAATAGCAGAAAGACTAAAAAAAAAAAAAAAAAAAGAAAAAAAAAGCTTTGTTACGCATTTGTACTATTTGTTGTCTATTTATTTATCTATTCATTTATTTATTGCTACTTCCCTTGTTTTCACTCTATTCTTCATTCCTAGGTGAAAAGAAATGTTGCCCATGCACCTATATGACTTTTTCTTTCTATATTAGCCCCATCTCTGTGCTGTATATATTTCCAGGACAATGGCAATTTCTTACTTCTGTGCTCATCAACTCTATCAAAATAAGCATTCAGTAAAGTTAGGTTTCCTACTTCACAGGGATTCTTTTGTCGTGCTGGGTGACAAACCAATTGACATCTTTTAACCTTTTGACCCCCTTCACCCCTTTAATGACAGTATTGTTACTCTTTGATAGTTTAATCTTGCGTGCAGCCTTAGAAACGGCCCCAGGCAGCCCTGTGTAGGGCAGAGCACGCATCCCATCCGGTACCCTCTCTTTCCTTGCAAATCCTCTCCTCTGCTCTGCATGCCCCTTCCTGCAAAACACGGTGTTCTCCTAAGTTGTTTCTCATGTGATCAGGGTCTCAGTCCCAGTCCTGTCTCTCACAGGCTTTGGTGCCTCTAAGCAAGTCGTTTAATTCCCCTCAACCAAAGGTTCTTCAGCCATAAGACTGGGAAAGTTGTGGGTTGCTGATTGTGGGCAGAGTGAAGACAGTCCAACAGCAACACCTGCAAGCGGGGGAGGGCGTCAATCCCTGAAAAGCATCTGGCAGGGAGCCAGGCCAGACTAGCGACACCAAGGGGCAGAGCAGATGACACTGGCCAGCCTTGGAACAAAGTATCGCCAAAGCCAAGTGGAGAAAAATGTTTGGAACCCAAGTCGTAGATGAGCAGCAAAGATGGCCTGTAGGTAGCATTGTCGGTAACAGATCGGCCAAGAGCACAAAAAAAAAAAACCAAAAAAACAAAAAACCTGGCAGATGGCGTTTTGCTGATTTGTTGCTTCTTTTAAAAGGGTTTGCTGTGTGCCCCCCTCCTCCCCAGGCTGTTGCCTCAATGCATTTGTAAAGAATAATGATACCTTCCTCACTGGGTTATTTTAAGATTTTGATGACACACTGAGTATGAAAGTGCTTTGAAAACTGTAAAGTGCTCTACAAATGCTAATTTCTCTATTTACCCCTTTTCAAAACTGTTCTAAGCTGGCAATTTATATTGGGATAAGAGAAACAAATTCCTGGTCAGAGGTAGAAGACTGATCATGTTGAATGCAATGCAGATTTTAATAGAGTGCATTTTCCTAGCTCAGTATTTCCACCCCAAGTTATCCATTAGAATCACCTGATGAACTTTGAAGACGTACCAGCATCCAGCATCCAGGCCCTTGACCAGGAGATCCTCTACTGCTTGGTCTGGGGAGGGACTCAGGTAGCAGCTTGGTGGAATAGGTGATTCTAATGTGTTGTCAGAATTGAGAACCATGGTCAAAAGAGGAAATCTCTTATGTGAGAACTGAGGGGAAAATCAAAATGATAAGCAGACAACTGCTCATACTGAGTCCAGCCAACCCTGCCTATACACTGACAGATGCACGGGGCCCCCTACATTAATTTCTTCCATCAAAATGTATTCAGTCGGCAACTGCTCTGTGTCAGGCATATTCTGAGAAATCAAAGATAAATAATGCAAAGTTCCCATCCTTAAGCAGTTGAGTCCATGGAAGACACAGGTTTTGGTGTAAGTTATAAGTAGTTAGGATTCCATCTGGTAAGTTCTATAATGGGATAAGGTATAAAACTATACAATGGTAGGTATAAAACTGTACATTTTTATACATTCAACCAAGGAATATCTCAAAAGCTTTTTAGAAAATGTGAAATTTAAGCTGAGTGATGACAAACACGCACAGTTTTGCCAGGCAGAGGATAATTGTGACAGTTAACATGCATTGGGCAATTAGCATGACCAGTCACTGCTCTGAACACTTTACCCTATAACTCATCTAATCATTCCAATGACAAACTTGGGAGGTAGGTGCTAGTATTAACCCCAGTGTATTATAGGGAAGTAGTTCTTCAAATAAGTTTCCAACAGCAATGGCAGCATTGCTGGGGACCTTGTTAGAAATGAAGATTCTCAGTCCCCACCTCAGACCTACTGAGTGGAAAACTCTTCAGGTGGGTTTCAGTAACCTATGTTTTAGTCAGCTGTCCAGTTGATTCTGATGAGCACACATGCTGGAGAACCACTGCAATAGGGAAACCAAAACACAGGAAGAATAAATTACCTGATCAGAGTCTCTCAGAGACTAAATGGCAGAAGGATTCGAAGCCAGGGGAGAGGCTCTGTGTTGAGAAGGAAAAATCTTTAACCCTCTATGGACTCAGTTTCATTCTCTCCAGATTGCTATGTTGAAACCCTAACTCTCAGTGTGACTGTATCTGGACATGGAATCCTTAGGAGGAAATTAAATGAGGTCATAAGGCTGGAGATTCAATATCATAGAAGTATGACTTATAAGAGGAGAGAGAAAAATTCTCCCTCCCTCTCTCTCTCTACCTCTCTCTCTCCCTCTCTCTCTCCCTCCTGTGTGAGGACATGGCAAGAAGGGGGGTATCTGCAAGCCAGGAAGGGACCTCTCAACAGAAGCCAACTGTGCTGGCACTCTGATCTTAAAGTTTCTTTTGTTTTGTCCACTCAGTCTATGATATTTTGTTATAGCAGCCCAAGCTGACTAATACAGACCTCCACCCAGGAAGAGGGAGGATCGGAGGCAGAGGAGCAGAGACAAAAGAAAGTGTGGAATAGATCTGAAACATAGATGAATAGGGTGAGGGATAAGGTGTGGATGTGGATGAGGGGTACATAAATGGTGGAGTATGAGGTGTGATGAAAACTAAAGGGTGAGAGATTGAAGTCAAATATTGAAGGCCCTTGTATGCAAGGGAAATGGGTTTGAACTTTTTCATACAAGCAATGAGGAGGCACTGAAAGATCCTAAGCAGGTCAGATTTGCATTTTAGAATAATAACTTAAAAATTTTTTTTATTAAAGCATATTTGATTTACAATGTGTTAATTTCTGCTATACAGCAAAGTGACACAGTTATACACATATATACATTCTTTTTTATATTCTTTTCCCTTATCCCAGGAGATTGAGTATAGTTCCCTGAGCATACAGTAGGACTTTGTTGTTTATCCATCCTAAATGGAATAGTTTGCATCTACTAACCCCAAACTCCCATTCCATCCCTCTCCCATGACAACCACATAGTCTGTTCTCTATGCCTGTGAGTCTGTTTCTGTTTTGTAGAAAGGTTCATTTGTGCCATATTTTAGGTTCCACATACAAGTGATATCATATGGTATTTGTCTTTCTCTTTCTGACTGACTTCACTTAGTATGAGAATCTCTACTTGCATCCATATTGCTGCAAATGGCAACAATAACTATTAAGGGAGAAATGTGGCTATGCATATGGTGATTTGAGGGGTAGATTGATGTGTTAGGAAACTCTTGCATGATTCTGAGTTCAAAGCAAGGAAAACATGGACTAAATTCATAAAAGTTTGGGTCTAAAGTTTAAATGTAGGATGCACTGAGATTAAGACGTGTATTAAAATGTATATAGAAATATATATATGTGTAACATAAACAGGTAGTTGTATAGATTTATGTGAGTATTGGTGGGGGAAAGTTGCTTAAAGACACACTAAACTGTTCATATTTCTTTTAGAGTACAGAAATTGGAGAGAGAAGGAAGAAAGTGTTTCCTTATGCCTCTGTATAAAGTTGTTGCAGTGAGCCTGCAGTATCTATTTAATTTCTTAACCAGCCCAATAATCATCTCATATATATACTCACACACACAATTCTGGAGCTCAGATGTGAGAGCTTGGCTCGAGGTGTGAATGTGGGTGACACTGCCATGTGGGTAGTGGTGAAAACGGTGGGAGATCAGAAACCTCAGGACTGAGGAGAATAGTTCTCCAAGGATGGCAGGCGGGGCCTACCCTGTTTAAAGATGGGCAAGGAAAGCGTGGGAGCCTAGAGGGACTAGCCCGAGAAGTGATCGCAGAAGAGAGCCCATGGTCCTGAGGAAGGAGACTCGCCATCCCTGGTGTCCCCCAGGCCTTCTTGACACATAGCAGGTGCTCAGTTGGCCATTCAACAGCTGAGGAATCAAAGAGTGTGTTTTAGCAAGGGGCATGACAGGCTGCTAGGAGAGTCAGATTAGCCTGTTAAATCTGTCATTTAGAAGATGTCTGAGTTAAGGAGCTCCTGTCATGACTCAGCATGTTACTAACCTGACTCATATCTGTGAGGATGTGGATTCGATCCCAGGCCTCACTCAGTGGGTTAAGGATCTGGCGTTCCTGTGGCTGTGGCTGACAGCTGCAGCTCCAATTTGACCCCTCACCTGGGAACTTCCATATGCCACAGGTGCAGCCCTCAAAAGGAAGAAAAAAAATTTCTGAGTCAAAAATCATATTTATTTTTATTTTCTTCACTCTGTCATTTCTCATAGCTGGCATCCCCTTGCCTAATTGTGGAAAAAAAAAAACACTTATAGATAGACAAACACACATCATGCTCAACATGGAGTCACATGGATGTGGCATCCTATTATTGTCCCTAAGGTAATATTTTAGGAAAGAAAAAAATTACCCTTAGATATTTTTTCTCATTGCAAGATAAGGTTGGGGGTGGGGGTGGGGTGAGTATATATGAAGATCTTTCACTCTGTTATACTGTTTTGCTCCCAAACTTTTGAAGTCATAAACTTTTAATCTTGGCAGTATGATAATTCTCTTAGAGACAGGAGGAAACGTGAGGAAAATCAATGACCCATTAGCAGCAGGGTGGTGGTTTGGGTTCCTAACTTTGGCCACACATACTTTCTCTTTGCTTTTTTTTTTTTCCTATTAAAGTAGAATTGATTGACAATGTTGTACCAATTTCTGCTGTACAGCAAAGTGACTCAGGAGTGTGTGTGTGTGTATATGTATATATATGTATATATATGCACACATATATACATATACATTCCTTATATTATCTTCCATCGTGATCTATCCCAAGAGAATGGATCTAGTTCCCTGTGCTATACAGTAGGACCTCATTGCTTATCCACTATAAATGTAATGGTTTGCATCTACTAACCCTAAACTCCCAGCCCATCCCACTTGCCCCACCCCTTGGCAACCATAGGTCTGCTTTCTATATCTGTGAGTCTGTTTCTGTTTTGTAAATAGTTTCATTTTTGCCATTTTTTAGATTCCACCTCTAAGTGGTATTGTATGGCGTTTGTCTTTCTCTTTCTGACGTACTTCACTTAGTAGGAGAATCTCTAGTTGCATCCATGTTGCTGGAAATGGCATTTTTCATTCTTTTTTATGGCTGAGTAGTATTCCAGGGCAACTTTGCACAACTCGAGACCAGCAGAGAGGAAGATTATTTTGACCACCAGCTCCTTCTGAGGCCCAAACCATAGAGCTGGGAGGAGACTGGCGGACCACCAACTCTCCCCCATATGTCCCAGGCAGATTGAATTGAGGGCCGTTTTAAGAACTCATTCCCACATTTCATCACTCGCAGCATCTGATTTGGATTTCTTTGTGTTCAAGTGTTGTCCATCACTCTCCAGCTGAAGCCCTTTCCCTCATCTTTCTTTGGTAGAGATACAAAAATGACAGATAGCATTTTCAGTGTAGAAAGTGCTTCTTAGCATTCTAATTTTTTGGGGGGTGGGGAGAATGCACCTGAGGCATATGGAAGTTCCCAGGCTAGGGGTCACATCAGAGCTACAGCTGCTAGTCAGGTTCATTTCTGCTGATCCACAATGGGAACTCCAGTGTTCTAATTTTTAACTTTTTGTTTGGATTGAGAAATTTGGGGTGCAGGCATGTCCCAAGGTTGTTTTGTTGATGTTGTTGCATGAAAGCAGGGTAGGAAAGAGATTGAGGGGTGTCTTCTCTTTTAAAGAAATGCACTGAATTCTAGAGCATGGCTAGACCCCTCTCTTTTACTTATTCTTCCAGCCAATCAATACATCTGTAGATACCCTTGGCTCTACCTGTGAAATCTATAGAAAATGTGACCAATTTCATCATCTCCCAGCTACCACCTTAGTGCAAGTCACCATCATGTTCTACCTGGTCCATTGTTCTGACCTCTGAGAAGGTCTCTACCCCACTAAGGGCATCCTTGGGGCTACTCTCAACAGAGCAGCCTGAGCAAGGCTGCTGCAACATTATGTTACACTCATATTGCAGCTTGAGTCCTTACAGGTCTTACAGAACCTGGGTGTCTGCTAGCTCTCTGATCTCACTTCCTCCTGCTCTCTCACTGCCTCTCTGCCCTGTGACCACTCCAGCCTCTTTGTCATTCCTCTAGCCAGCAACGCCAGCTCCTGCCTGCACTCCCTCCTGCTTTGACCTGGCATTCTATCTTCCAAATGCCTTCTTAAATTCCCTTCTCACTTGTTTTGAGTCCTTGCTCAAATACCCTATTACTTGAATACCTGCAGCCCTCACTGTTGCTCCGTTTCCCCTTGCTCTGCTTCATCCTTCTTTATGGAGCCGTTACCACCTGATATCTTACATATTTATTTGATGATAGGCTTACTGAGTGTACCCTCCCCCACTGGAATGCAAATTAAGGAAGTAGTTGATTAGTGCTTTGCATGTAGCAATTAGTCAATATTTTGCAGGATAAATATAAAATATGCAAATAATATTTATTGTGCCTCATAGTGTGTAAAACAGTTCTTAAATAGAACTTGAATATCCAAGTGTTCTAGAAGCCTAAACTTATGACGCATCTATACGTTTAGTTTATTTTCTCCTAACTTGTCCCTCATTTAATTAGGGCAGGCTTGAGCAGAAGTCTTCTGGCCATTTAAACTTGATCGATTGGATCACAAAAGACTTTTTTTTCATAAGAGAGAGGTGGCCTGTTTCTTCACTTTGCTTTTGATACCCTAACATGGGTCCTTGCTTGTTAATGGAAGTCAGAGATTCTGCACTGTACCTCTTGGCGGCCCACACGATAACTAACACGTTGCCTTATGTGTAGTTGGTTGTAATTAAAAATGGTTTGTTTGAAGAATAAAAACTGTTAGATATTTGTCTGGTTGTAGTTGGTTTCCCCCAAAGTCTAGGCCATGTCTGGAATTCTCGCAGTTGAATCTGGACTGAGGGTCAGCCTTATAAATGCTGAACTAATCAGGATCCATTGAGATGAGGGGAGATCTAGTGCTCTAAACAAAAGCCATATCCAATTCACTTCTCCTTGACTTAAGGACTTTTAAAGTGCTTATTATGTGTTAGGTAATATGTCAGATAGGGGAGTAAGTGGTGAGCCCAAACAAGTCACATGTCCACCTTCATGGAACTTAGAGGCTAGTAGGGAAGACAGACCTTGATGAAACTATGATCCAAACAGGTGGGTGAACTCATAGTTGGCAGGTGCAATGAGTAAAAGAGATATGATGTTACAGGTAGCTGTAATCAGGAGTTTGACCCTGAAAGGGAGATTCAAGGAGATAACTAGGTGAACATAGCCCTCAGGGCAGAGGCGACATGAGGAGCAAATGCCCTGTGGTTGAAGGGCATTAGATGGGTCTCGGGTCCTTAAAGAAGGTCTGCGTGGCTGCAGGTGCACAGAACATGAGGGAATGTACAAGCTGGAGATTTGGGTGGGGCCATGTCATTCGTAGCTTCATAGGCAATTTTGATTGTTCTTTAAATGCATATCTAAAGAGTGATGGGAAGCCATGGAATGATTGATGTGTTTTGGAGTTGAGAGTGAAGAGGTATATTCATTTTCTATAGCTGCGTAACAAATGACCACAGATCTGGTGACTTAAACCCACTCACATGAATTATTCCACAGTTTGCATGAATCAGGAATGTGAGCATGACTTAGGCAGATCCACTGCTCAGGGTCTCAGGAGCCTGCAGTCAACGTGTTGCCAGGCTGTGTTGTCACCTGGAAGCTCACCTAGGGACTGACTTCCAAGCTCCTTCAGCTTGTTGGCAGTTTTCCTTTTCTTGCAGTCACAGGCCTGGGGGCCCCAGCGTCTTACTGGCTGTCAGAGGCAGTTCACTGCATGGCTGTTTGCTTCTCTGAGGCCATAGGAGAGTCTCTCTCTCCAGTCCGCTAAAATAGAGTCTCATATAATGTATTGTCATCTTGACAGTGACATCCTGTTACCTTTGCTACATTCTCCTGGCTGGAAGTACTGAATGAGAGGGAATTAAGGAGCATCTGACTCACTGGGGGCCACATTAGGGTGTGTCCACTGCAGGTGGGAAAAAGCAGGGACAGGTTCAGATCTGATGCTTTATGCAGAATGCATTGAAAGGACAGATGAGACACTAGAGGTTCAATTAGAGTGGTGGAAATGAAGACAAAGACTTATGTTTAACTTTGAACATTATTTTAGAGGTCAGATTGATGGAGTTTAGTGATGGCTTACACTTATGAGGCAAGGAAGAGGAAGATGTCAAAAATGACTGCCAGGTTTTTACCGAATAAGTAGATCAGTGGCACCTACCACTGGCTGTTCATTCAAATTCATGGGGAGGCTTTTAAGAAAATACTCACTTTAGGGCCTGACCCCAGGTTTTTAAAACCAGAATCTTTGAGGGTCCATTTGAAATTTTTAATTTTTCTTATTTTTTTAAATTGAACTATAGTTGGTTTTCAATGTTTTGTTTGTGGTTTTTCATGTATTTTATGTATAGTAGTGTGGCATTGGTATCTTTAAAAAGATTTTCCAGATGATTTCAGTCTGCGCCCAGGGTCGAGGATCACAAAACTAGATGTATTATATCATCCTTCACTCTGATAGAAAACCACTTAAGATCATGAGGCTCGTGTTGAGTTGAGTATGTTGCTTTGGAGGAAGTTTTGAGATATCCAGTTAAATATTCAGGTTGTACCCAAATCATATGAGCTCACAAGGCAGGCCTGCACCAGGGGCATGAACGTCACATGATCTGTGGGTAACGACTTTGTGGAGCCATGAATGGCAGTGAGGTCACCCAGTTATGAAGTACAGAGTGAGAAGAGCTGAGCTTTGAGAAACCAGCATTTAATGACTTGGTATAGGAGGGTGAGTCTTTAAGGTGTAGCTATGAAGAAAATAGAAAAGCAGAGAGTGTGGGGGTCAAAGAAGTCAAGAGAAGAGGATGTTTATAAAAGAGGCAATGGTTAATGATATCATCTTACTTACGGAAGTGCTAGAAGACACTTAAATGCCCGACTCTCTCTCCCCAACAAAGGAGGTTAGTTAGAAAGCTTTAATTACTTGTAATTGAATCCCCAAACGAACATCCGCAAACTTTTTCTTTTTTTCCTCATTACAAAGGTAATGAGTATAAAATGCAAGAAACATAGGAAAAACCAATTAGCCCAAATGAAGAAAATTTTAACTACCCATAAGCCTATGAACCAGGAATAACTACAGTTTGTGTATATCTATCTCCTTGGAATTCTTTTTAAAGCAGATATCCATTATTTTTAACAGAATAATAACTTGCATTTATCCCTTAATATATCCTATACAATTTTCCATATCATTAAATATTCTTACATAGCATACTTCCAAACAATTAATTACATTATACAGAGTTAAATGGATGTGCCAAAGTTTGCTCAAGCAATCTATTGTTGACATTTAGGTTGTTTCGATTTTTCCACTATTATAAAGATTATATTATAAAATATAAAACCTAATTGTGAATGCTAGGGGTCAACAAAGCACTCAAAAGTTGGGGTCCAGTTGAGGCATAAGGCAGATAAAGATCAGCTTTGTTTCTGAAAGAGGTGAGTAGAGAATGTGACCTAGACCTGGAACTAAATCAGACTTTGGCAATAGAAGCCTTCCCATCACTACCCCTCCAAACGGACCACAGTACAACACAAGCAGAGTCTGCTCTGCTAAACTTGTTAGATGACAGAACAGTTGGAGTATACATCTACTGCAGGCAGACAGCTGGCAAAGAGAAAGAAGTCTGGAACTAACAACTCTGTCCTCTCAAACTCACAATACGAACAATTCCTGGTGAATTCTCCCACTATGCAGTAGCCAGCCTTCAAGACAGTCTTCAGTGATTCTCAGTTCTGGTACCCACCCCCTTTGTTATCAGGGTTGGTCTCTATGAGCAATAGGCACAGCAGAAATGATGGTGTGTGACTTCCAAGGTGCGGTCATGAAAGTCATGACAGCCTTTGCCTTGCTTGCTTTTGGATCATTTGGCAAAAGGAAGTCCGCTTCCATGTTGTAAGGATACTCAAGCTGTCCGTGGAGAGGCTCCAACCAAAGCCAACAGCAACCAACCTGCCAGCCTTGAAAATGACCCAACTTGGACATGGAGCCTCTATCCCTAGTCAAACCTTCAGATACCTGTAGTGCTAGCTGATATCATGACTACAACCTCACAAGAGGCCCAGAACCAGAATCGCCCAAATTCTTGACCCACAAAAACTGTGTAAGATAGTAAAAGTTTTTTTATTGCTTTCAGGCACTAAGTTTCGATAATTTGTTACACAGTGATAATTAAATGGCACCTCTCTCTCTTCTAGTTGCCAACAAGTCAACATCTTTGTAGCTGAATCTTTGTGTGTATCTTCAAAATAATTGTCCAGGTGTAGACTTATTAGATCAAAGGAAATGCAGAATTCCAGTGTTACATGGTTATGTTGTAAATGTGTCAATTTAGACCCAATGGCATTGGCCTTAGAGTGTGGTCACACCATCCCTACTCTCGTCCCAGTCACACACTTGCAGAAGGGGCTGTTGGTTTTCTGCAGGGAGAGGGTGAGACTGGAAAGGAGGAAGGACAGAAGAATGCTAAGGAGGCCCCAAAGCTTGATAGAAGTCCCAGGGCCTGTGATGACTTCCAGAGTATCACCTTTGTAGACATAGCAGAAAGATGTGTATTCATGAATGCTCAATGTGGCAACATTGACACACGAGGCCTGATGCACTAGCAGAAGTATTTGATGTGTTAGATGGAAAGAAATTCATAGATGGGCGTTCAGAAATTCCTGGAAAGACAGAAAAGGACAGATGCAGAGACCAGGAAAGGGATGCTTGGAGAGAAAAGAGAGGAGGCAAGAATAAAAGAAGCAAAGAGCCCCAAAGCAACAGATAACACATATGGTGTTCGAGTTTGAGGAAGATGTAAGTACTGCAGGAGAGGGATATTTCAGCTAATGATCCCACCCCTAGCAAGCTGCTCCTGTTTATGGGCAGGAAGCTGTAAAGTTCCAACAGTAGCAGCCTCATGCTTTTCAAAGGCCTAATTTTAGAATACTCCTGATAATGCCCCAGGAGTTGCTAGATCTGAATTAAAAACTCCAGGTCTCTCTCTCCTCCTTTTCTAAATAAAGGGTTATTGATTTACTAATGGCCTTTATATCCTGCTGAAAACAACCCTGTAGAAGAAGAAAGATGTTGCCTAGAGCTGGAGTGGCTAACAGCTTGGAAAAACCAGGATCGCAGGTAGGCAGGTAGACAGAAGACAGGCCCTGAGAAAACCCCAGTGCCCAAGACGACAGGAGGGAGGACCCGCAGGGGAGGATGAGGCTTTGAAGTGGGGAGTGGAGCTGCTGAAAAGGAGTATTGCGCCAGGCTCCAGATACGTCAGGCAGGCAAGTGGAGGGCCTGTGCGGATCAGGATGTCCCCCTAGGGTTTGTTGGAACCAGAGATTTGTCAGTAGAGTGGAGTATGAAGAAGGGTCTCTCTGGGCCAAGTGCAAAGACCTGGCTTGATTCTGACCTCAGATCTCCCCCAATGGGCTCCATAAGCCTATACTTGTAGTGCAAGTACAAAGTGCAAAGACCTGGCTTGATTCTGACCTCAGATCTCCCCCAATGGGCTCCATAAGCCTATACTTGTAGCCACACCCTGGGCTCTAGTGCTCCCTCTGCGAAACGAGGGGCCTTCCTTTCCACGCCTCTAGAATCCCAGATGATGGAACTCATCCAGATGTGGTAAGCATCGCATCGTCTTGGGGTTTTTCTCTACTGGTATCATTTCAAACGTTGTGTTTTTTGTTTGTTTGTCTTTGTTTTCTTTTTCTTTTTTTCTGATTGGTTCTTTCCCCCACTCCGTAAAGAAAGCTGATTTCCAGGGCTGAGGACAAGCCCACTGAATGGATGGAGAATGGATGGGAAGTGAGGAGGATGGATCAGGAAACTGGATTTGGAGGAAGAGGCAGGAAAAGCAAGAGAAGGTAGAAATATGGAGGCAAAGTGATAGAGAAATCAGGTGGAGGGCTGGGCAATGCCAAGAAGTTGCAGGGAAGTCAGGGCCATGAGGGAGAAATGGGCTGAGGAGGGTACAACCAAGGGGTTACAGGCTGGACTCTGGATCCAGACAGCTCCCCCAGCCATAAACTGCTGGCACCTTGAGAAATTACTTAATGTCTTCAGCTGCTAATTTCCTCATCCATAAAAAGAAAATAACGGGAGGACACAATGCTATTTATTATCCTGCAGATCAAATGAGATAGTGTCTGTAGAGCAGTGAGCCCAACATCTGGCCGCTGGTTGTGATTCAGTAAGTAGCAGCCACAGGTACTCAAAAGTCTCCCGTTTGAGATTGGAACGTTGTGGTGGGATGGCAGAAGTCGGGCTCAATGATGTTAGTGGAATGGGTTTGGGGGCTGGTGTGGGTGTAGGTTCAAGAATTGTGTTGAGAGTATTTGAGGAGGGATGGTTTTGGGTCTCCGAACAAACACAAATGGGAAGATAAGTGTTTTTAAGAAGGGTGCTTACCATCCGCTCTTCCCAGAGTGGTAGCAGGTAGGGCCATTAACTGCTGCTAACTGCCCTTCAGAGAAGTACCTCCCAAGCACTGGATCTCAAACCACATGCACTTTGCTTGGGCCGTCCTCCATAACATTCTGTGTTTGCATCGGAGCTGCAGATGTGTCAGTCCTGGCAAGCCGCCTCAGCAGACTCTACTCTTGAGGTGTGTCAGTGGTGTCTCGAAATGCCCTTTATTTACGGTCAGACACATTTACCTTTTTTTCTTTGCCCTTTGAGTCTTTGCTTGTGTATGTTCCCTACACCTGTGCTGTACCGCAGAGCAGGCGGCTTCATTGTCATTCTGGAGGTTAAGAGGAAACACAAGACCTGGCGGGGCCCCAGATGTGACTGACCACACAGGTTGTGTTCCAATCAACAAGGTGGGATGCTGTTGCCTTAGACTATAGTGCGAATGATGCCCCCTTGGTGTTGGGCAAGGACAACTTGAACGCCATAGTATGGGGTGACCCTATCAGGGCGGGGAGGCTTCCAAGTCAGGATGAAAAAAAGAACCAAAACCCAAGAACTGTGAGCATCTTTAATTGAAACTTCAGGGGACAGCGAGCACAGAAAGCATATGGGTAATTGCTCCCGAGGCCCTCCATGCCAGCTGCGATGTCAGGAGGGCAGTTTCAGCCTCTGGGCAGCTCATTAGGGCAGAGAGTGAGGCTGGATGGGGTGAGACAGAGAGTCCTGTCCTGCTGAATCACAGCGCAGGTTCCAGGAGCTGCTGGGGCCAACTGCCCCCACCACCCCCCGGGGCTGCCTGGCTGAGGACTAAGCAAGCACATGCCTGTAGAGCTGGCAGAATGTCAAGGGTGGTAGTGCCAGTGGAAAGCTGAAGGAGCGACATTCATGAATGAATGTGATGTATCATGTCTGTGTCGACCAAACCCCAGCTCCGCCTCACACAACTGGAGCAACCAAGTGTGAGGCGCTGAGAGTGTTGGGAAGGAAAGGATTGTCTGACCTGCTGTTCTAATTGGTGGGTGACGCTCTCGAGGCAGAACAGCTGAGACCTTGGTCTACTCAGTCAGGTAGATGATGAGAAAAAAGGGGACGGAAGAATTCTCCTAATGACTTAACACTTTTTTTTTTTTTTGATAGAAAAAGGGTTGTCTTCTCATGGCCAAAATAATGTGTCATTTTGTAGAAAATTTGGAAATACGTAGGATCATAACAAAGACAGTAACATGTACCTATAATTGAATCACTTGGTAATAATTATCAAAATAAATTTACTTGTAGTCCTTTTCTCTTGGGAGAGCAAGGCATTGCAAATTGCCAAAGATATTGCAAATATTTTCTAATTCATTCTGCAGTGCAGGTGTGTGAGGGTTGGTTGGAAGTAGGGAGTGCCTCCTTTTATTATCATTCTGGACACATCAAAATAGCAAATTCACTGACTCGTTCAAAGTCTTTGTGAGGGCAGTGTATTCTGTCCACTGGTTCTGGCCTCTAACAATAGAAATTACCTGAACAGTTAACATTTGTTCTGTGCTTTTTTGTTGCAAAGAACTTTCCCCTGTGGTATCATTCTTGTATGTGATTTCCACATTTATTCATCTACGTTCTATTTCTTAGGCAACTATGATTTAAGGGAGATCAACTTAGTAGTTGGGGGTAGAAGACTTCTGATCCCTTCACTTGGGTAGAACCATGCTTCACTCACAGTCTTCATGTTAAGGCAGCAAAATGCAAAGAGCATACCCTCATAAAGTTGGGGTGTGTCTGTGTATATGGGAATGGTATAGGCAGTGTACGTGCACAGGGGTATATGGGAGATGAATTATGGACCTCTCCAGCTGTGGGGTTGTCCAGTATGGCAGCCACTAGCCACACCAAGCTATTGAGTACTATGGAACATGTGGTCCCAGCAACTAACAAACTGTTTTTAGTTTGTATTTAATTGTAATGTGAACACTTACTCTCTATTCAGTTATTAGAAAAAATTAAGTAGGTCTGAAATAACATGAATGTGGACTGTTTTCAACTGTAAGCTATTTCAAGTCAGAATCAAGCGTTTCTGATGAAAAATTAGTGTCTATGTTGAGATGTGCTCTAAGCATAAAATACACCCCAGATTTCAGACTCAGTGTGGGGAAAAACCCCCAGAATATCTTGCTAATAATTATTTGACATTAATTATACATTCATATGAAAATATTTGGGATTCATTAGGTTAAATGAAATATATTATTAAAACAAATTGCATCTATGTTATTTTACCTTTCGAATGTAGCTGCTAATGCATTTAAAATATTTATGTGGTTTGCAGTGTATTTTTTTGGACAACACTGGATACAGCCACCTGTAGCAAGTCCCAGTTAGGTCTTGTAAGCTGTGAACAAGGATCCATCTTAAAACTATGAAATAGACATCCCATCCTTTAGTTCAGTGGACAAATGTATTTTAGAATCATGGGCTGGTAGAATGCATAGATGTCAAAACGAGAACAGCCAGCGTAGTAATGTTAGCTGCATGGGCGATGTAACAATGTATGACTTTTTCTTTTTTCCTTTGTACGTTATAATCCTTTCAATCTCATAGAAAAGGGAGACAAGCATAGAAAGAACTCCCATATGCCCTTTCCCCAAAAACCCCATTCAAGGGTTGCAGCTGACCCAATAAAGTCTTTATAACAGAAGATCCAACAGGAGATTGCACATGACACACAGCTGTCACCGCTCTTCAGTGCCCTGCAATCTGGAACAATTAGTTCCTCAGTCCTCCCCGGACCTTCATAACGTAGTATCTTTGAAGATTACGGGCTTGTTATTTGTAGGATGTTCCTCCATTTAGGTTTGGCTAGTGTTTGCTCGTGTTGAACTCAGGATATGAGTTTTTGGCCAGAGTATCATGGAAGTGATGTTGTGATCTTGCCAGCTCGTGTCAGGTGGTTATAATTTCTGTGTCTAATTGTTGGTGCTGTGAACGTGGATCACGTAAGATGGGGGCTGTCACATGTGTCCACTGTAAAGTAATTTTTGTCTTTGTATAACTAACAAGTATTTCAAGGGAGATATTTTGAGACAATGAAACACCCCATTCTTCACCACATTTTACCTCCTAGCTTAGCAAGATTTACGTTTCTTGCTTGAATGGATTATAATGGTGATAATTCCTAAAATATGCTTTTCTAATGCCGTCATTTATTAGACAGTATTATTATTCTGAATGATTAAATTAATTATATCTTCAGTTATACATTATGCTAATCACTTCTTTTCATAGATATTGTTCATTTATGATCATAATTATTTTTCTGTATTTTCTACAAATTTAAATGATTTTTTGAATTCTGTTTTCTACATTTATGAGAAATTTTATTCTAAATTATTATTTGATTAATTATATAATCAAATAAAATTATTTTTCTGCATAGATTAGATTATATATAGGTTCTAGTCTATTCTATTAGATTCCTCTTGGATTCCTATTTTATTCAAAGGAATCTAACCCATTGCTTTTGTTCTTTATTCTGACATTCAAATTGCCTCCAAGATTCGTGTGAGGAAGCCTTTCAATGGTCTGAATCCGTGTGAGGTAGGTGGTTGAAAGGGGCAGAAGCCCAGGTTAGGAAACTGATTACATACAGAGGGATCTGCCAATAAGCAAGTATACTGAGGACAGTAGTAGCTACGTGTCCCATGGTCAAGGAATTTATAAACATGGAGAATATAAAAGCTAGAATAAACCCTGTGTTGGCCCCCCTCACACAGGCTTGCCTATTGGCCTTTTGATTGAAGGAGGAAAGAAGGAAGGAAGGCAGAAAGTTGTACCCGTTTCTTAATCTGGTAGAATCTCATTTTCCTTACATTAATTGCTCAGGAGTTGATAATACGTACCTTGTTGCAAGTAAAGTGCTTAGCACAGCAGCCAGTAGGAAATAAGCACTCAATAAATAGGACTTTGTACCGCTTGATTGTTGTTAATATCAAGGGCCAATTAAGCACGAAGCAGGAGTCCTAGAAGGAGGATGGTGGAGGTGAGTGATCTTGGTCTTGGCCGCCATGACCAGTGGTGGCAAATTAGATATGCGTGAAAAATGTACCCCAAAGGTTGGTCTTCTATTATTCTGAGATGCCTTACGAGTCTGTGTGTGTTAGAATTTGTAGGTGTGAGGCAGATCTTCTCAACCGCAATCATACGATGCTCAGGGTCAGAGAATTATTTGCTGTGGGGAGTTGTTTCAGGCATTATAGGATGTTTGACAGCCACCTGGCTTTAACCCCCTAGAAGTAGCACCCCTTGCCAAATTGTTAAAACCAAAAAATTCTCTGGAAATTGACAAAGGTTTCTTGGGCTCAAAATCATATCAACCCAGATACACACACACACACACACACACACCGCCCCCCCCCCAGCTGAGAGCCACTTAAGGAAATGGTTGGCTTTTCTTTTTTCGTCCTAACTATATTCTCTGTTACTATGGTTAAGAAATGGAATACTTGATTTCATTTTAAATATTTTAAATAGAGTTACTTTATGTCTTTCTCCAAAAATTGGAACTGAAAATCAATGATATTATACAAAATTCGGCTGAAAACAATTCAATCTCAGTTTTGACTTGGAAGTTGCCGATCTGAGCCTCAGTTATCACTGAGTTGTGGACATATGCAAATCCTGGTCAGCATGGAGTCCACCTAAGTGACTTTGGCTAATAAGGCTTGCCCTAAGAAAGTCAGAACAAGGGTTTGCACTCATCTTCCTTTCCAAGAAATCCAAGCACCACCTTTTAGCCTTTTCTTCCACAATCCACTTCATGCATTTTACATTCTAGCTAAATGGAATGTTCTTTGTCCAATAAACATTAGTTGGAATAACGAGTAGGTATTTATTAACTTTCCTAAAAGGAAAGGAAGTAGGAGACTTATTGTCACATCTTACAAAGTGTTTAATTTGTCAAAAGTGTTTTAGGTAGTCTATAGCAATGTGAGCCAGAGTGCAGTGTGAATTAAGTTTTTTTTTTTTTTTTTTAAAGGATTACTCTAGTTCTTTCACTGAAATCTCTGAAACCTTTTGCACAAGGATCTCCAGATGGTGCCCCTGTCACTGTGGTCTACCTAAGGCCATCTTTTAGTGGAGAAAGAACTTGCTGGTAAAGAATTGGAGAGGAACACAAAAAACAAAATTGGCAACAACACAGCAACGACATAAATTAAAATGATCTACACACATGAAAATGTTAACTCCTCAGGATAACACTGACGAGGCCCTAAGTGCAAAGCAACCTTCGTTTTGCACCACCTCCTAGGTGGCGGTTTCAGTGACCTTGGCAGGGCAGAGCAAGCTTTGCATCAGTGCAAAGAATTACATGACAATAAGCCTTCTCAGCTGAAGACTGAAGGAGAGAGAGTGTTGGGTAAACTCTTGCAGGGTGTCGATTTTAGTGTAGAAACACCAGCTTCTGGTAACCTGTCATTATTAATTTAAAAGGTAGGTAATATACAAACAAACTATAGAAATCAATGCAAGGGAAAGCGAGTCATTTGGCTCAAGAAATGAAGAAGGGGACTCACTGTGGTGGATAAGCTTGTTCTCCATCCGTCTTTCCAAACCAACCGTGGGCCTAGGACCATATTTTAGAAAGGGTACCCTGAGGTTATCAGTTCCCAAAAGGTTGATAGCAGTTTCCTGGTCTACCTGGTAACCTCTAAGTTGGCCACTGCTGCATACACACTACACCCAACACAGCAAACTGACTGATGGCATTGCACCCACTTTATCTCCTGCTACCCCTTCCCACCCCTTCTGCCCCAACCCCCTCGCCAGCTGCCTGCCAGTACCAGTCAAAAGCCTATGGGAGAAAAAGTCGCCTTCACCAAAAACTAAGCAACCAAAATCCACTTAGGGCCGGGTTTCTTGGACCTTGCTACAGAAAGGAATAATGATTCTTTCTCAGTGTACTTATTGACATTCATTGAGCAGCATATAGTTTATTTTTGCTAGCATTTGTGATGTAGCATCTATATTTAATTCCACAAGCTGTCAGGCAACTCATATATTTACAAACACAATCCCGGAAACAATGTTGTTTGCTGGTCCCAGCTGCATCTGTAACATCTCCGGAGCCCTGTGCTGTTTGGCAGAGCTCAGGGCATTATCATTTTACATTCTGGTCTGTGCCAAGGGCCCAGGAGGGCAGAGCGTGGGTTAAAAGATCAGATTCGGTGACAGGCATGGCGGAAAGCCAAGAGCAAGAATAACTGTGAGGGCTGCAGGTCAGGCTGGAGAGCTCTTCCTTAGCACCCCCTCAGTGCAGCAGCCTGCGCCGTGCCGAGCAGTTTCCATGTGATTGGCTGAGGTTTATTTTGGCTTCTCAGACCTGAGAGAAACCACTTCAACCCTCCTGTGAATACAGAGGCCAGCTCTGCTGGGAAATAAGCTGGGGCTTCAGCAATGGAAGCCAGATGAGGGGAAGGCAACAGGAACAGAGAAGCTTTCCTCTCTGGAGGATGGAACCAGCTGTCTGCCAGGGATAACTAAGCCGGCTCCTGGAGCTGGATGCAGGGAGAGTGGCTGGGCATGGCCAGGGACAGGATCGTAGGGCATGATTCGGACACTCTTGGTAACAGAACCCACAAAGAGGGATGTAATCACGAGCCGGTAGGACATTTCAGAATTAGGCAGAGGGGCAGGCCATTGCTGGAGGTCTGCCTCTGCAACAGAAAGTAGGGAGCTGAGAGCAGGGATACAGGAGCCAGCCAGGGTGCAGGCCCCTTACACCTTAGGATGGACACTCTGAGATTGGCCATTAAGGAGGGGGATGGGGAACTCGGGTGCAAGCTCAGTTGGGTTTGGGAGTTCGAGGGGAGAACCGTGTAACTCAGGGGCGGACAGGACACCGGCAGTTGCGGGCCATTCACCAGGGCCTAGGTTGGGGGAGTGTGCCTAAACTTATGGTTTTTGAGACATTGCAAGTGATCTAAGGGCTTTCACATAAGGCCTTGCTGACAGGCCACCATCAAAGCCAGAGCCACACAGCTTCCCCAAAAGCAGAAGGCGTAAGCATCCTTGACCAAGCCAGGGAATTGACTTTAGGTGAATCTAGCTTTTGTGCTCGAAGATTGTAGACTTTCCATCAATCCATGGACATTTTTAAAATGAGAATGACCTAAAGGAATCTAGGGTGACCTTCTGTGACTACAGCTCCCTTACCGGAGTAAAGTCTGTGGATCTTTCCTCCTCTGCAACCTCAGAAGGTTTTACGAGAATTAAATGAGCCAAGGAATGGAAAGATTTCAGACCAGGGTCTGGTACATAATAAAGATATGAGAACGTAATCGGTGATGATGGTGGTAGCGCTGAACTCCTGGGTTCCGGCCTCAGAACATTTCACTTTACTTTGGACACATGTGAAATAAAGATGGAATGAGCTCTAGGCTTAGCATTGAAAAAGGTTCCAGGCCCGCTTTTGCCCCAGATTTTGAATAATTCGCCATCACTCACTGCACTTCTGTGACCCTGCGTTTTCTCATCTGTCAAGCAATGTGAAGGGGATTCCATCACTGGCTCGCACTGGAGAGTTTTATCAAAATCCCCTTGAAGGGTTTTCAAAATATTCCAAAATACAGACGTGCACCCCAACCCAAGATAGCAGTCATCCCTCTCTTCCCCTCTCCTTTCTCTCCATCAGTCTCCTCCCTTCACAGACACACGTACTGCACACACACTCTCGGCTGCGGAGAACCCCTGGGCCAGCTCATCTCTAGATCTCCCCCCTCTCCCCACTTCCACCATCTGAGCAGGTGGAAATTAATCAGGGAGCAAAGTAACCAAGTAATCAACATAGAGGCTGGCTTTGAAAGGCTTCTGGGGTGGAGTTCCTGTCCTGGTGCAGTGTAATAGAATCCAACTAGGAGCCATGAGGTTGCGGGTTTGATCCCTGGCCTCGCTCAGTGGGTTAAGGATCCGGTGTTGCCATGAGCTGTGGTGTAGGTTGTAGACGTGGCTCGGATCTGGTGTTGCTGTGACTGTGGCATAGGCCAGCAGCTGTAGCTCTCATTCGACCCCTAGCCTGGGAACCTCCATATGCTGCGAGTGAGGCTCTAAAAAGAAAAAAAAAAAAAAAAAGAAAAAAGTCTTCTTGGAGAAAGAGCGTCTCAAAGATATGATAGATGTGGATTCAGAGAAAAGGAGGGTAGGCGTGAGTATATGGTAAAGCCCACGTGGTGAGGCTACCATGGGTCAAGTGACAGAGGCCGCAGATAAGGCAAAAGGACTGCCCACCTCTGCAGTCGGGGGAGGAGGACCAGTGAGGTCGCTTGGAGCGACCTGTATAGACCCCCGAGGCTAATGAGGACACATTGTTAGCAGAGACTTAGCTTCTCAGGCCTCTTACCTGTAAAAAGCAACAGTAAAACAAACACAAGACCCACAGTGAATAAAGCAGTGCCTCTGGACTCTTTGGCTTCAATAACCTATGACCTATGTCGATGCATTGGAAGCAAAACCACAGTAAACACACACAGCACAGGAATTTTTTAGGGGCTTTCCAAATATTATCCCATTTAACTCCTCCCCCCCCAAGGAGGCACTATTATTATTATTCTGTTTTTTAGCAGATGATGAGGGAGCTGAGGCCAGGGAGGTGGAGCCAACGTGAGAAGCCAGGCGTTCTGGCTCTGTGGTCTATGCCTGCGGTCCCTCCGCGGCCAAGTGGCTGTTAGGGCTCAGTGGCGGTCAGGGGAAGGAAGGCAGATTTGTTCTTGGGGCCACAAGGCATTGCTGGGTTTTCATAAGGAAGGGGTCTAATGGAAAGAGTTTTGAGGAACGTTCATCTGCATGGAGATCAGGTTTTAAGGCTTTGAAATATGCAGCTTTTCATTCAGAGGTTCTGTTTGATTGGCAGTGCTTTCTTTCTCTATTCTGGAGACCCCTGTGACCTCAAGGGATGCTCTGGGCCGGAGCGGCCACCCTGGTCTGTACATGGTGACCTGGGACTTCATCACACGAGGCTCTGGGAGCCTGTTAGTGAGCTTGTTTCCCCAGGGAAAGTGCCAAGGACACCCGGCAGGCAAGTCTGAAGCCTCTGCAACTGACAGATGAATCCGTCCTTGATGAGTGAGGGGCTGGTTCTCACACAGCACGAACTATAAATCAGGGACCCTGGGGAGATGAAATCTATGAGGTCTAATGCCACAAAGCTCTGTGTATGGGGGGTGAGGGGAAAGGGGGAGCTATATTATTTTTTAAGCTCATTACAGGATCCTCAAAACCTTGCGTTTTGTTCCTGCTCTATGAGGGCAAACGTTTTTTTTTTTTTTTTTTTTTTTTTTTTTTTTTTTAGTTCATCAGATTTACCACCATCACCTAGTACAATCCTTGTGCATAGAAAGTGCTTAATGACTGATTGACTATTCGATGGCTACAAGTGAGGGAGGGCGAGGAGAGCCTAATTACAGGTTTTGAAGTCAGGACGTCCAAGTTTCACTTCTGCTTCCTTGCGGAATGGTCTCTAGCAACTCCCTTTGCCTCTCACAGTCTCTCCTCTTAAAGGTCCCAGATGAATCCAAGAACATTTAGCAAAGAGTCATCATTATCATCTCTTAACCTTCACACGAATCATCATTAATACTATAAACCTGACTCTATACAGGGAGGCTGTCTGTCGGCCTTGCCTCTTTTTAGTCCAGCAGTGAAATGCATCAGGTCTGCCTTGCCAGTTCCATGCCAGTTCCAGGGCTGACGCTGAAGGTCATAACCCAGAGCCTGGAGAGGACAGTAGTAGTCTGGGCGTACCATCTGCCTGGGCGCACTACAGGACGAAGACACTGCTGAAGCTCTTCAAGTGCAACCAGGAGCATTATAATAAGGGTAAAAACATCATGGTTAGGGTCTTTTGAGGCTGGTAGGTCGTCCCAAAAAGAGAGGAGAATCTAAGTCATTAACCTGACCTGATATCAGCTCCCGTCCACCCTCCCCCTTAGGAATCTCCACCCCAGAATGGCCTCTCATCCGTCCTGTCTCCCCTCCCTTTCTAGTCAACACAGGAGGTTTTGCATCAAGATATTGTTGATGCTAAGAGCAAACAATACTTTCTGTGCATTTTTTTTTAATCACCAACACCCTCCGATTTATTCACAAAAACATCTTTCCAATAGAGTTGGCCAATTAACCACTCAAATGGCTTGAAAACGTATTTAATGTCACTGCCTAATCACTTTATTAAATGTCACTGCTCCATCAGGCAAGAACTTCTGCCTCATCCCTCACTTCTCTTATGCTTCACTCCTTTCTAAAACAGAGCTTCTTCCCAAAGAAGACCAAGATCACAGCACCTCTCCCCTTACATTTGTCCCCTTTCATTTGCATAGAATTAAGGGATGTCAGCATCAGGCTGGACCATAGGGATCATCTTACCTCTGAAATCATTTTACTGATGACTAATGTGAGGATCCCAGAGGGGCAGTGGCTTGCTCCCAAGGGCACCGACTTGTGAGTGGCAAAGCCTGCCTGTTTTTGTAATTGTGAATCACATCAGTGGTGCACTGAAGCGTAAATTCTATAGGAGCTAGAATTGGTGGACCTGGATCTGCCACTAGCATGCATGACCTTGTGCAAGTCACGTATCTATTTCCAGCCTCAGTGTTCTCAGCTGTTGAAAGGGGAACCCAAAATCTGGGAAACAAAGATCATACCTCATTTTATTGTCTGTGCTTCATAAGCAGCAGTGACCACACACATATAAACTGAGCATGCTGCTATTTGTCAGTGATAACTGTTAGCAGCATTAACAAGTTGTTATTTATAATACTCATTTCACACCTATTTCTCCTTTACTTCTGGCCTCTTCACAACAGCTTAGCCGTCTCCTTCACTCCTCCAACATGCAACCCTTCTCTCATTCTATCTCACTTGCCAGGATTTAGTACCTGAGCAATTGATGCCCCAGATCCTAATTGCTCTCTCGACACACCTAGCATACATGAAGATGGAGACCAAGAGAAGGACACAAAAGCATCCCCAGAAGTCCCCCGCTGGGTGATAATCTCAGCGGGGGAGATGTGATTTTTACATGCCCTCCCATGTTGAAGACGGCACTGCCTGCTTCTCATGTGGCTTTGTCTAGACTTGATCTTCTCATTGACAAAAATGGGAACCATCAGATTCATGGCTGAGAGAACAGAGCTAAGCTAACATACTCACAAAGGAAAAGCCACAACTTATTTTACTTGTACCTTTGGGCCAAAGCTAATTTATTATTCACATAGGCGTAAAATTCTGCCTTGAATGTGGTCTTAGTAAATGAAATTGTTTGGCTTTCACAAGTCAATTTCTGGGTTTGTTTTTTCTTCAAGAAGCCAACTTATCCATAACTGGAATATGCTCACGTGTAACATGGGGGTTTACTTTCACAGCCAGTTTTAGGACAAAACATATGCTTGGAAGCATCATGGGCAAGGTGCTAATTATTTTAACCTGCTGAATGTTTACTGGTACCATTAGAAGTCACGAGAACATAAATGGTTAAAATTTTTAAATTTGTTTGACAGGTTTCTGTTACAAAGTTTCTAGTGATATTATTTGTGGAGCATAAACAGGAAATGACCAAAAGCTAGTCTCCTTAAAAAGCCTAATTTTTACACAACTGTCAATGAAGCAGTTATTTTGTCGTTTTTCTTTTTTTTTGAAGGTAAAGGCATATGTTTTAGGGGGTTTTTTTCTTGATTTTTTTTTTAAGAAAAATTTGAAGCCAGTTTAAAACTTTTCTTTCTTAAAAAGAGATTTTTAGTCAAAATGTCTTCAGATCTGGAGGAAAACCAGTGAAACGGAAACCATCTGATTCTGAGGTTGAGTTTCTCCGAGGAGCACTCTGGAATTTCAGCACTGAATTCAGGCGTTCTTGCTGTGCTCAGCAGACCCGGGCCTGCAATCAAAACCATTTGATTCTAAAGCTGATGCTCCTAGACCCAGGCAGGTTCCAGCACATTGTGAGCCCTGAAAAAGCATAATTACAAACAAAGGACAGAGGCACACGTTGACTTAATATAGCTCGCCGCTTTCAAAGAGCACACAGCTCTGCACACGCATGCTCTCACCTGTCCTTAGAAAACCCTCACTTAGCAGGGGAGGGGGCGGCTAGCACCCCCGTGTTATAGCAACGGCCACCAAGAGGGTCAAGGGCCAGACCACAGCCACACACTGTTACAGGTTCCCAGTGATGCTTCTATGGAATTGGTTCGGCACATATTTTTGAAAACCTACTGTGTGTTTGACCTGGCCTCTGACCTTGAGGAGTCCTTAACCTGGGCAAGGGTGATGTAATGTGGCTCAGAGGAGATGCTCACACTTAGGGGAGAGGATCATCACTTGGCTCAAGGAATCAGGAGGTGATCATTGTCACTTGGCTCAAGGAATCACCATACTGGCTTTGTCTCACGCCAAGAAGAGCTGCTAGTCTTCTCCAGAAAGCACCAAGAAAGCTCACCATGCCAGACCTTGTGCAGAGGAGGAGAGAATGTACGTTGCTGCTTATGTGTTTATCATTTTGGAATTTCTCTCTAAGGAATTACCACAAACTTGGTGACGTAAATTCACTGTCTCACAGTTTCTGTGGGTCAAGAGTCCAGGTACAGGTTAGCTGGACCCTCGGCTCAGAGTCTCACCAGACTGAAGTCAAGGCATCAGCCAGAGAAACAATTCTCATCCTGGGCTCAGGGTTCTCTTCTGGGCTCATGTGGTTGGCACAGAATTAATCTTCTTGGGGTGGTACAACTGAGATTCCCATTTTCTTACTGGCTGGTGACTGGGAAATGCATTCAGTTCCTAAAGGCCACCTGCAATCTCTGGCTCATGGCCCCCATAGACTGTACACAGCATGACTGTTTGCTTTCTTCCAGGGCAGCAGAAGCCTGTCTCCCTGACATTTCACCTTCTTTTGGAGGTTCACCTGATTAGGCCAGGCCCACCCACGATACTTTTCCTTTTGATTCACTCAAGTCAGTTGATTAGTAACCTGATCATTGGAGGAGTATCCCACCATATTCATAGGTCCTGCCTGTACTCGTGGGGAGGGTATCATACAGGGCATGCCCAGAAGGGCTCAGGAATCCTGGGGACCATTTTAGAAACTTGCATTCCATACTGTCCTTCCACCTGTGTCAGTGCTTGTCCGCCTAATTGTGTTTGCTGCCTTGGCCAGCTGTGTCAAGCAGCCACAGTCTCCAAAATGTGCCTCCCTCAATATGCTTTTAAAAACAATGATATTTTATAAGAGGAATCAATCACTAATGGTAGGTAGCGTTTCAGATAATATAACGAGCACTTGTTTTCGTATTGTCAGTACTTAGCGAAATGTTGGGCACTCAGGAGTCCTCAATGTATGTTTCTCCAGCAATGAATGCATGGATGATTAAATGAGAAATATTTTGGGCATCCTCATCAGATTGCATCCCATAAAAAGAAATGCCTACCCCCCATGTGCAATGCTGATTCCTCCTTTTAGTTTATAGCACTTTCCCTACCCCGCCCCAGTTTAAAAGTAATGCCTGCTTATTCTAAAAACATTTGGAAATGTTTCTTCCTTCTATGGTTTTATTTTTTTATATTTAACATTTTAATCCATCTGGAACTAATTTTCCAATATTATGTATAAAATAGTCCACCCCCTACCCATTTTGCCAGTGAAGGTTCTTTTTAAAATATAGATACTAAGTTCTTACGTATAATAACGTCTATTTCTAAGCTAGCTGTTCTATTCCATTGATCTGCTGACCTGCTTTGCATGCCAGTTTCACCTAGTTAGTTACCAGAATTTTATAATATGTTTTAAGATCTAGTAGGGCACCTGCTGCCTCATTACTCTTCCTTCAGCCCGTCTCTCCACCAGTCATTATGCGTGGGTCTATCTGCCTGCTCTAGTGCCTTAGGCAGCAGAGCATTCTTTAGCAAAGTCTGGACCTGGAGCAAGATCTTGGTTCACAGTCTACCTTTGCATCCTCCCAGATCAATGCCTGTTGAGACTCAGAGAAATGGAAATTTATAATGTTTATAGTATATACATACTGTGAGCATTAACTGGGGCAACTTCTAAGAATCGCCCAGTAGGTCAATACCTACTAATTGGAGTGGAGGAGTGACCCTGAAGGTGCAGGCACTCAGGCTTCTGTCCCTCCATTCTTACCAGCAGGCAGTGCAACTCTTTTGAAAGCCTCTTGTGCAAATGGCGAGGCTTGTAGCTTTCAGACCCAGGCCAGGTTTTAGACTGAGCATATCCAGGATTAAGACTTGGCCTGAGGTCCTCTTCAGAGTCTGCATTGGCCCCAGGGAAGTCTGGTGGGTTTGTTGAGCTGGAGCCATTCCAGAGTGACCTTGGGGGCCTGGGGAGTGAGTGTGAGTCAAATGCTGAAACCCACGTGGCCTGACCTTATAAGGGCCTGGCCATGCCAGGGAACTGACACCCCTTGCTTCATCCCCAGGGAACTCGTCCCTGGGCTTTGGCAGCCAGAGAAAGTCCTTAAAGCCACAAACTATAGATGTTGGGAGTGGGAGTCATTCTAGCACAGACCAAAGTGGTGCTGGGGAGGGGAGGTGGGCCAGGATCTGATAGCATGTGCTAGACATTGAGGACAGAATAAATGAAGACAAGGGCAAGAACCCGCACAGTATTGGGTCGGTCCTGTGCCTCTGCCCAGCGGTTTATAAAGGTGACCAGTTATCTTTAGACAGGTGCAGGCACTGGGGAGCAAAGGCCTGTGGTGAGTCATAGGCAGCCAGGAGTTCTGAAGGCCAAAATCTTCCTTCCTTCCTGGCACCTTCCCTCCAACTCAGAGAAGGCAGGGCAGGAATGCACCCATTCATTGCTTTGAGAAGTATCTCTGATGGCCTACTGTGTGCTCTCAGGAGCTAGGATAGGGGGACACACAGCCCTGTCCTCGGAGAGCTTCCATACTGCAGAGCGAGGGGAAAGAAAGGGCAGGACGGCCAACCTTGTGTTCGTGGATCTGCCCTCTGATGATGGCAGTAGGGCAATTTGATGTCTCATTCTAATGCCATTCCTGTGTGGCCTTTTGTAAAAAAAACAGATCAGATGTTCAAAGCTGGAAATCAAGAGCTTGACTATTATCTGGTCAAGCCTCTTTTCTTTTCTTTTTTAAATATAGTATAATCCTACCTTTGTTTTTTATTTTTATTTATTTATTTTTTGTTGTTTTGTTGTTGTTGTTGTTGCTATTTCTTGGGCCGCTCCCGCGGCATATGGAGGTTCCCAGGCTAGGGGTTGAATTGGAGCTGTAGCCACCGGCCTACACCAGAGCCACAGCAACGCGGGATCCGAGCCGCGTCTGCAACCTACACCACAGCTCTTGGCAATGCTGGATCTTTAACCCACTGAGCAAGGCCAGGGACCAAACCCGCAACCTCATGGTTCCTAGTCGGATTCGTTAACCACTGCGCCACGACGGGAACTCCATGTTTTTTAAATTGAAATATAGGTAATTTACAGTGTTGTATTGGTTTCAGATGTACAGCCAAGTGATTCAGATAAATGTATATATATTCTTTTTCACATTTCCTTACAGGTTGTTATAAAATATTGAGTAAGTTCCCTGAGCTATACAATTATAGGTCCTTGTTGCCTACCTATTTTATATATAGTAGTGTGTATATGTTAATCCCAAACTCCTAACTTATCCCCCCCCACCTTTCCCTTTTGGTAACCTTAAGTATGTTTTCTATGTCTGTGGATCTACTTCTGCCTTGGTAATAAGTTTATTTGTATCTTAAAATTTTAATTTTTAATTTTTTTGTATCATTTTTTTAAGATTCCATATATAAGTGATGTCATATATTTATCTTTGGCTTAGTTCACTTACTATGATAATCTCTAGGTCCATCCATGTTGCTGCAAATGGCACTATTCATTCTTTTTTATGGCTGAATAATATTCCATTGCATATATGTACCACATCTTTAACCATTCATCTGTTGATGGATATTAGGTTGTTTCCATGTCTTGGCTGTTATATATAGTGCTGCAATGGACACTGGGGTGTATCTTTTTGAATTATAGTTTTCTCTGGATATATATCCAGGAGTAGGATTTTTGGATCATATGGTAACCCTATTTTTTAGCTTCTTAAGGAACCCCCATACTGTTCTCCATAGTAAGCCTCTTTATCAGATAAATAACCCAGAGAAGGAAAGTGATTTGCCTAAGTTCACCCAGCTTCACAACAGTGAGGGGATTTCACTACTCTGCCCACAATTAACCATCAGAAAAACGGTGTTGCTATTTGCTTTCCATCAAGTCTCTAGAGGCAGCACGCAATCCAAGGTTATTACTGAAACATAGTGGACATTTTTGAGAGAGGAAGACAGATGCAGATGATGTTGAGTCTACCTAGGAAATGAGGCCACACACTCTAGGGTTAGAGTCAGACCACCTGAAATCTGAGTTCTGGTTTCTTCACTTAAAAGCTGCGTGAACTTTAGCAACTTTCTTCATCTCGTCTTCTCACCTGTAAAGTGATGACAGTGGTGCTCCCTGTAGGACTGTGAGAAGAATTAAATGAACTATACATCCACACTTAGCTAAATGCCTAGGATGAAGATGTGTTGTTAGGATAAAGGATTCCTAGGATGAGCCCTGCCCAAGGAGGTTTGATGCTCACAGGCCCTTGAGGGTTGGACCAGGGCAGGCATCTGACAACTCCGTGTTGTGCTTGTCCAGTTCCAGGAGCCCTGGAGGAGCGGCACAGAGCGGGAGAGTGTGGCGAGAGAATGAAGACACCAACTGCCCAGGAGAAGCATGAGGTGGCAGAGTGGCACTCTGTTTAGAGGGCTTCGGCCAGCGGTGGTGGCGGCAGCAGCCCCATGGGCGACTCTGCTGGCACTGGGCCTTCCTGGTTGGGTGCTGGCTGTCTCGGCCACGGCAGCCGCTGTGGTCCCGGAGCATCATGCCTCCTCGGCCGGCCAGCCGCCCCTGGACTGGCTGCTCACAGATCGGGGCCCGTTCCACCGTGCGCAGGAGTACACTGATTTCGTGGAGCGCTACCGCCAGGGTTTCACCACCAGGTACAGGATCTACAGGTGAGTGGGGCTTCCTTGGGATGCCAGCCTGGGTCTGGGCGGGGCGCCCACCACCAAGCCAGCTGGTGGGCCACAGACAGCACAGGCACCAGGGGAGAGCCCCCCCAGAGGAGCAGCAGGCAAGGAGAACGAGCCTTCCATGTTGGTTTTTTAAAAAAAGAAAGAAGAAAACACATACAAGCTGGAAAACCTGCTGATGCCTCCTGGGGAACTTAGCAAAAGGGTTTCTATTTATAGGTTGTGCTGCTTATAAATTGAGGACAAATCAGGCGGCATGGAGTCAGCATGTGGCCCGTGCTGCTGCAGGAGGTCAGAGTCAAATGCTGGGGCCGGGTTTTAACTAATGGGCGAGATACTTTTATGAGTTGTAATTACCTCGACATGCAAATGAAGGAAGGGCAGCTCCAGCTCCTGCCCGAGAGGAGGGGGGAGCCCTGCAGGGGCAGGGACGGGCGTGCCCTCGCCCTTGTCAGCACCACAGCCTCAGCTGGCCTTGCTCAAGGAAATGGGCTGTATCTTCCCCGCCCCTCGGGCCCCTCCTTGTAGCATCAGAGCTGAAAGTCAAACATGTGACCTGCCTGGTCCATCTGACAAGGGCTGAACCAGGCACAAATTCCTGGCTGCTGGACCAGCACTTCAGATGCACAAGGCTCCTGGAAATCCTCACCTTGGGTGACCCAGAGAACCTCAGAGCTCCCTTGAATGCATCCCTGAATTCAACCCCTCCCCCTTCATCCCTCTGCTTGGTTGTGCCCTTAGCAACAACCCCTTGTCCTCCTCACCTTGACCGTAGCCTTCAAACAACCCTGGGAGCTTTGCTGCAATTTTTTTCTTTTATCAAGACATTTTCCAATTATAGAATAGTTTCTAATGAGAGAGAGAGAGAGAGAGGGAGAGAGAGAAACTAAAGCCATAAAATTGCCTATTCTTTTAGCATCTAGAGATTGCTGTGGGTGACTTTGGGTGCACACATACCTAGTCATATGAATGCACTTTTAAAGATTCTCGCCCCCTTGCTAGATCCTGTACTTTGCATGCCTTATGTACATGAACTCCTTTAAGCCTTTGAACAGCTGTCTATTGGAAGCATAATTATTCTTCCCTTTTTACAGATGAGGAAATTAAGGTCCAGAGAAGTTAAGGAACTTGCTGAGGGGCACACAGCCAGCAAACGGTGGAGCCAGTTAGCTCTCAAGTAGTCAGACTCCACAGTTGGGGTTCTTAAAGCATAGTTAAAGAAATTATATTTTTCTTTTTCTGAGAGTTTTTTTTTAACTTCTACAATAACCATGCAGTCTATTTAGGTTAGAATGGTGTCTCAGAAATAAGGTTTGAAGGTATTCAGTGCTGGGAGAGTCCCAAGGGGTAAGAGCAGCTATTTACAGGGGCCGTTCTCCTGGTGCATGATTTCCACATCCAGATGCGGACAAAGGGACGAGATGAGGTGTTTGAGGGGCAGGTGCCTGCTGGGCACAGAGGAACAAAAGCTCTCTTCCAATCTTGTCTTAGAAGGGATTGTAGTTCATGCTCTCTGCTTCAGCAGCTCTGGTCCGTGCCATCCTCCAAAGACTGGTGCAGATTCACCCAGGGCCACGGAGGCGGAGAGCGGCCAGCTGGGGTAGATGAGCAGACAAGGGTAACTTGACTCTCAGTTAAATATGAGAGTCAAGTTAACCCCCACCCCCCATTTTCTATAAGGTAAATTCATGATGCTTCTCTTTATCAAAGAATTTCTTTTTTCATCCCTTCAAAAAAAAAAAAAAAAAAGGAAGAAAGAAAGAAAAGAAAAAGAGAAAAATCCATCCCTAGAATGTGTTTAAGGGGCAGATCCCTCCAGTCCAGGAAAACAAGATTTAATTTACCTCAGGCTTTTCAGTTTATCCCAAATCTTTCAAAAGCACTGTTATCACCAACTACATATACATATATATATTTAAGTATATTAGAACTGAAATGTCCAGCTGGAGATCCCAACACCACCATTGGCTTCAAATGGCTATGAGAACTAGAGGGACTAAAGCACCAGTTTCCTTCTCCCCTCCACAGATTTTTCTTGGCATCAAGTCCCAGTCCCAAGGCTGCCAGCCCCTGAATCCCCGGGTGGCAGCTCAAAGCTGGCCCGTGGGGAGCGTCTGTAATCACTTCTGCACCATCAACCATTCTATCAGTTGGTAATGGTTTTTTGATCATTTAATGTGACAGGCTCTTACACTGTGCCATTCTGTTTCTCTGGGGTCAGTTATTGCACATGAACCTGTACTTGGGGAAACAGTAACCAGTCATTCTGACAGGAATGCAGCGTTGTGATTTGCGACCTTGTGGTGCAGCGACCGAGGATGGTCACATGCGGCTGCTCCAGGAACATCCTGGGAGCTCTGCCTTTAGTTATTAAGCAAAATGGTGGAACCGTGGATACTTGCTCTTCATTATCCCCATGGGAGCTCATGCTTATCCCTTCTCCTTTTTCTCCAGTGGTAATTCCCTCTGGTAAATTCAAGAGCTTGCTTACTATGACTAGAGCAGATCACAGACAACCAGTAAAACATACGTGGAGGCTCAGCCCCAAAGACTGGAAGGAAGGGCGTTTTGTATGAAAGGGCCGAGGGTGAAAAAACTGGCAGAGGATATCAGAAATGCTCTGTGGTTAAATACTGGGTCTCAAACAGAATTGGTTTTCTGTCCAGTTCTTCAAGAAAGCGTTTGGTACCTAGAAATCAGGTCGTGTCCACATGTACTTTCCCTATAAGAAAGGAGGTGAACTGTGATGAGGAGGAGAAGAAGGAGCCTTTCCAGTGGGGCTGGAATATTTGGTACCTAACTACCTGAATCCTGCACGGAAGAAGAGAGACCCTCCTTCTCTTCCAGGTGTGGGTGAACGGAACCTCACAATCACACATCCAGCCACTAATACTAAGCTCCGAATCCCACCTGTCCTTATTGGGAAATCATTTTCTCGTCTCACCTGAAGGAGATGACTGGTCATTCTGGGACAGCTCTGGCCTCTCTAACCTCGGTTTCCCAGAAACTGTTGCTCTCTCCATTCAGGTGTACATTTGTGTAGCCACAGGGGCTTCAGAGCAAAGGTTTTGGAGCCAGATGACCTGGGCTCTACTCCTAGGGCTGTAGCTTACTAGCTGTGTAATGTTGGGTGAGTTATTTGATGTCTGTCTTTCCCAATTTTCTTATTTGTAAATCGAGGACAGTAATCGTGCCCCTCTAATGGATTTATGTGAAAATTAAATGAATTAATTGATAGAAAACACTTAGTACTTAGTAAATATTACCTATTATTAGAGTATCCTCAACAAATATTAACCAATGCAAAAATTATAATGAGATGAGAGCCATGGGTACTGTCTCTGTGATAGCATCTACAGAGGGTTTAGCTATTGACAACGTATATTAGAAGGAGAAAAAAAAGGATTATTTTCTTGCTTTCTTTTTTAAAGCATATTAACCTTAACTCCTCAATCTCTCTCTCTCTCTGCTGAGAGAGGAACTCACCTGGAGAATGGGTGAATCTTTTCTGTGACACACTCTTATCAGTCTTGTAGACCACCAGCAGAATTGTTTCTACCACCTTTTAGAGTCATCTCAGGGAAAGACCTTTCTCCTAAAGTCAAGGGTTGCCAGCTGAGCAGGCTTACCCTAAGCTGTCTTATTGAAGCCAGTGCCTGGTCACTGCTGGCCCCCTGGCCCCGGGAATGACATGGACACTCTCAAGATGGCACCATTACAAGAAGGGAGGCAATGTGCCTTCTTGTCAAGCTTCCTAAATACCAGGATGGGCTTGGCCATCTCACCCCACTTTTTGGCAAGCTTTTAAATTTCATTAGCCAACCTCTCAGCATCTCCTCAAGCCCTGCCAGACCAAGATCTGAGCAACTGGCCCACTTCTCAGACACTTTCTCTTGATAGGCTAGTGGTAAGAGCTGTTGAAGCAGAGACCCTGTCTCCTATTCCATTTGTGACACCCAACTGCACACCTTTGCTCCAGTCTGTGACCCCCACTGCAATAAACACTTAAGTGATCAACCTCTCACAGCAGCCCTGTGAGGCAGGTGGGAGCTATTAGGGTTCAAGGCAGTGAGATGGACTTGTTCAAGGTCAGAGAGGTAGTCAATCCCAGCCAGAAATAGCACTCCGAGCTCCTGACTCGAAGTCTCCTGCTCATTACTCTAGACCACGCCACTTCCCTTTGACTGGTAAGTGCATCTTCATCATAACACGCAACCTAATCAGGCACCTAAATTGAACTGATGCAAATGTAAATATGGTTTCTCGAAACACTCTAGCGGTAATGTTCCATTCTCTCTTTGCTACAAATCAAAGTAATGAGCAGTCTGGTTTTTTAAAATTTCTTTTTGTATTAAGGCTTTAATAGAGAGATAATCATGAGATTGGAAAAAATCCAAGCCGCTATGATGAAACACTTAAAACTCGGAAAGAATAAATTAAGAGAAAGTTAGAAATCATATAGAACAATGAACATAATCTAATGATTGGGAGAAAAGCAAGGCCAGGTATAGTTGAAAACTGTTGACCTTAGGAGTTCCCGTTGTGGCTCGGTGGTAACCCGGCCAGTATCCATGAGGACACGGGGATTTGATCTCTGGCCTCAGGTAGGTTAAGGACCTGGTGTTGCTGTGAGCTGTGGTGTAGGTTGCAGATGCAGCTCAGATCCCACGTGGCTGTGGCTGTGGCGTAGGCCAGTAGCTGTAGCTCAGATGCCACCACAGGTATGGCCCTAAAAAGACCGAAAAAAAAAAAAAAGAAAAAGAAAAAGAATATTGTTGACCATAGTCATTAATACCCCCGTTTCTGTCTGGCCTCCCTTTTAGAAAGGAAGTGTCTGGAGATATGTTGGAAGTCTTTGGGGAGGCAAATAAACCAAAAAATAAGTAGCTGATCTTCATCGAGAAAAAGACCTTTATATTCTGATCATATCCTGGGCAAAGTCTGCAAATTTTGAGAAAGTATAGCAAAACTTAAAACCAAAAAAAAAAAAAATACCAGCAACAAACAACCCCCCGCCCTCCCCAGAGGTTGGAGTGGTGCCCAAAGGTAGGCAATGCTGAAGCAGGAATGTGTTTTAGCAGGCGCATGTGGAAGCATCCAATGGGACAAACAGGGATAAAATCAGATCATGTGCTAAATGAGGGCAGTTAAGGCGAAAGAACTTTTCAGCGGGCACCAGAGCAATAACCCTAAGGAAAGATAATCCATTTGTAATTCATCAGGATGGAAAATAAGATGTGGCAATGGCTTACATGTGAAGGAAGTGAGAGGCAGGCAAAACCAAATATTTTATGCATACTGCTCCTAGTGTGGTCTGTGGACCAGCAGCATCAGCAGTACCTGAGAGCTTGTACAAGTTATAGCACCTCAAGCCTCACCCTGATTAACAAATCAGAATCACCATTTTAACAGGAGCCGAGGATGAGTAGTATGGCATTAAAGCTTGATTACACTAAGTGCTTGGGAGATGGGGAGGAGAGCAGGGGGGACCAGAGTGGAGAAGAACAAGGCTTCATGGTAAGGCAGCACCCCCCAGGATGCATTTGAGGTAGGGAGCATGCTTACAGGAGATGTTACACATGAAATAGATGAGTAGTCAAGGGAGGTTAAATTTAGGAGTTATTAGTGCCAAGGCGCATAAACTCATAAGAGTAGGTCCAGCAGCTGGGAGAGAAGTTTCAAAGCAGAAAAGGCTGGAGGGCCTCAAACCAGCCTGTGGGGGCCTCCTGGGAGATGGAGAGGTGAGGAAGCAGAGCGCAGCCGTGGAAGCAGTCACAGAAGGTGCTCCGGAGCTGATTTATCATCCAGACCACGTCTCCCGGACTAACAAACACTGATCTGAATAAACAGCGAACCCTGGGAGAGACACCATCTCCAATTAAGAGATCACAATCCACATAAATAAACGGCAACCAAAGGCACCCTCAGTCCGCCTGGGCAAATCCCAGAGATTTCCTAGGTGTTCATCCTGGCTGCGGAGGTGGGGAAAGGTGGTGTTATCACGCGGCTGCAGGGACCACGAGGGAAGCCAGGATTCTCCAGGGACGCGACAAGGCAGGGAAGAAGGTGAGCTCTGCTGGAAAAACGACCGCAGCTGAGCAGACGGGTTGATCTCTGCCGCTTTCATTGGGTTTATATTTTGACAAGGGAGTCTGTTGGAATGCAGGGAGAGGAAGGAATAGGACACAATTAGACCAGAATCAGGCAATGCGGAGGGATGCGCCTGCAGTCTGGTCACCGGTACTATTTTTCAGTTCATAGGTGGAGGAGGTGGGAGAGGGACAGAAGGAAACATCTAGAATTTGATTTCCTTAAGTGTTCACGGCTGGCTAAGTCTACAGCCGAATATCTGACACAGACCAGCTACCCTGGGCTGTAGACCCAGCAGAGGGCCTTCGCCCAGGGAACTTTGTCCTGGAAATATCTGGGTGATGAGCCCGGCAAGGGCCCTTGAATCCGGCCTTGTGGCTCCTCATCCTTGTGCACATCCTGTCTCCATCAATGATGCGGAAACGCAGGACCCCAGAGCAACCCCTGGGCCATAGGGAAGCGTGCTGCCCACTTGGGGGAAAGCGCGGGCAGAAACAGACAACTGCCATTCAAGAGTGTGGGGCCAGCACTATTCATTCAGTCATTTTATTAAGGCCACTATCCAATAAGTCCTTGTATTAAGTCTTGTGTTTTTCCTTCTGCAAGACTGTGCTAATAAACCAGAAAGTGGGAGGACACGGTTCTTGATCTGGCAGAACTCACAGACAAGCGCATTTGGAGAAAGTGCTAGATCCTTCTGCACAGAAAGGCCAAGGAAAGCTGGAATAAGAGGGGTTGCAGAGGACAGACTTGGCTGGAACTCTCCAGGTGGAGAGTTTGGAGTGGTGCTGTAGACGCAGGAGCAGTAGAAGCAAAGGTTGGAAGCTCCAGATGTGCTCGAGAAGCTGAGCAGTGAGTTCTGAGAGTTCAGTGCAAATGCCGAAGAGCATATGACTCTGTCCTCTACCTGCTATGTCCCCCTGTGTTATTTCTGCCATATCTTGTCCCTCCACAATGCCAAAAGGGTCCCTTAGACGCGGACCTCTCTCAGGGTGCAATTTTAATTCTTCTTCTTTGTTTAATCTTTTTAGGGCAGCACCCATGGCATATGGAAGTTCCCAGGATGGGGTTGAATCAGAGCTACAGCTGCTGGCCTACGCCCCAGCCACAGCAACGCTGGACCTGAGCCGTGTCTGTGACCTACACCACAGCTCAAGGCACTGCTGGATCCTTAACCCACTGAGTGAGGCCAGGGAGGGGATCCACATCCTCATGGATCCTAGTTGGGTTTGTTAACAGCTGAGCCACGAAGGGAGCTCCAGGGTGCAGTTTAAAAAACCTCTCACCTGGAGGGGCCTCTCATTTTCGTCTATTAGTGATGAAGTAAAATGAAGTAGAGGTAATTGCGTATCTAGAGAAGTTAGGACCACAGGCAATTTCTTGCATTTTTTAACCCTGGAAAAATGGGGTGTGAATACGCACTTGGCGAGAAAGTGGTAAGCAGTGCTTTAAGGTCTTAGAAAGGCACTAGTTAACTGAAAATCCAGCATCATTTATGCTTAAGACATTGAATTTGGAGGAAGCATCTCACACTGTGTATGTGCTCACTTGGTCCTCCTGCAGGTATTTATGGAGCATATACTTTGTGCAAAGCATCATTCCAGGCACCCACAGCAGGCTACAAAAGAGAGAGGAATCAGGGTTCTACTGATTTCCAGGAGTCAGCTGTTCAGTGTGAGTGACAGTGCACACGTGGAAAAACATGCTTGAATTTAGCATTTCCAGCTCCGGGGAGAAGAAGATATTTAGCGCATTCTCAGTGATTGATGGATAGACGTGGTCCACGGGTGCTGTATCAAGATGAATTCTCAGGATGTCAGTCCCACATTCCCCCAGGACAGAATGATTTGCTCCCAATGTTTCCCTGGCTTTGGGGGCTATTTCCAGGTCATCCACCTGGCTTGAAATACATTTGCAAAGATAATCTGTGAAGAAGAAATACACAGATAAAAACATGCAAGAAATGCAAGGAAAATCCAGGAAGGCCAAGGGGAGAAAGCTAGATCAGTTTTGTTTTCAGATGAGATTTAGTAGAGAGATCCCGAGTCAGTCAGGCAGAGAAAAAGAGGATTAATTTTTGCTTTGAGAAATAATTAATTTTATTCATGAATGAATTGCTACTTAGAGACACGTACATGGAGAGGGAGGAGCAAGGTAAGCTTCATCTAGAAACTGTCATGACACCACAGATGCAGGCAGACAGGGCCACTGGCTTGCCACGTGGTCTGTTCTTTCTTTCTTCTTTTTTTTTTTTTCTTTTCTCCACAAGAGAAGAGCTTTTTCTAGGTCAGGGATTCTGATTTTTTTTTTTTTTTTATTGGCTATTCAGCTTCTGCTACATTTATCCCACCTCAGGGCTTCCCACCTCTCCCCCAAGAAAATGATTTCAGTCCACGTTGCTTAGAACAGTGAGTGGCATGAGTGGGGCATTTATTCAGTCCATATAGATTTATTTACATGTGCATGCCACTCCCTAAGTGCTGGGGACACAGCCGTGAGAGAGACTTGGCCCAAGCCTCAAGGAAGACGGGCCCACAGGAACAAGTAGTGGCTGGAAGGGGGCTGAGGTATGTGAAGCCATCCCAGGTGCTCTGTGTGAGTTTGGCTCCCATGCCCAGCCTCAGCCTTCTCCTCCACCATCAGAAGCAGGTGAGAATGCTCACTAGACACTTGAAGCAAGTGGAACAGATTTCCGTAAAGCTGGGCTGCAGACGAGGGTTTGGACCTGAGTCTGAGACAAGGATTTCTATCCCCACGATCCATCCGCAAGTCACATCAAAGGCAACTGGAGCCTGCTGGTATATTGCCTGACTTGCCCAGTCCTGGAGAAGGCATTTGTGGCCGCTACAGATGGGCTGGCAGGTGGCCGCACAGGGAGCTCCACCAATGGAACAAGAGGAAATCCTCGGACTGTGGATGGGAGGGTGTGGGTGTCCAAGAGACAAAAGCAGGGATCTCGAGGCATTGACTACACAGTACAGCAGTGTGGGCCACAGGACAGTAGGCTCTCACCAATCTCCCCAATTTCTCCATGAGCTGAAAGGAGTACGGGGGCAAAGGCATAACTTAGGAGATTAAAGCAAAGTATTCCCTCCATACTATGAATTATTATTATCAATGGTAGTAACTGTACTTATTGAGTGTTCATCATATACACCCAACATTTTATTAAGTGCATAATAGAATGTATACATGGATGCTAAAATAATTCTTATGAGAAATTTACAAGGGAGATGCTCTTTGTGTACATGTTTTACAGATGAGGACACTGAGTTTTAGAGGATATCGCACAACTGGTAGGAGGAAGAGCCATACAGTAGAGGATCTGACCAGTAAATGATTATTATTATTTTTTGTCTTTTTGCTATTTCTTGGGCCACTCCCGCAGCATATGGAGGTTCCCAGGCTAGGGGTCTACGCCAGAGCCACAGTGGGATCGGAGCCACATCTGCAACCTACACCACAGCTCACGGCAATGCCAGATCGTTAACCCACTAAGCAAGGGCAGGGGCTGAACCGGCAACCTCATGGTTCCATGATTCGTTAACCACTGCGCCACGACAGGAACTCCTAAATGATTATTCTTGAATCAAACACATAACCTGAGGCTAGGATTTTTTTTTTTTTTTTTTTTTTTTTTAGGGCTGCATATGCAACATATGGAAGTTCCCAGGCTAGTGGTTGAATCAGAGCTACAGCTGCCAGCCACAGCAGTGCTGGATCTGAGCTGTCAGTGTCCTACACCACAGTTCGTAGCAATGCCAGATCCTTAACCCTCTGAGGGAAGCCAGGGATCGAATCCACATCCTCGTTGATACTAGTAGTGTTCATTACTGCTGAGCCATCATGGGAACTTCAGAGCCTGAGATTCTTAACGCTCCAAGAGAAATGGTGCCTCCCCCCCCCTTGTAACCACCTGTGCTCTCTGCCCCTCCCACTCTTCCCTCTGGCACTCTGGCAGATCTTTGGGATGGAGAAGATGGGTCTCAGGGGGCTGGAAGGTATCTCATCCCACTCAAAGACCCTGCATTCCTCTGTTCCCACCAGAGTTCTCCATCTGCACTTGGACTCTGGGGACCCTTTGGTGGGAGGAAGCTACAGATAAACCTTTCTAAAGCAGTTCACCTGCAGAAGGTTTTGCATGCGTTGGCTTTGCACTGCTGGTGTGTTTTTATAAAGGTGCAGTGTCTATTGAATTTCTGTAAATTGAATCCTCTACTAGAGGGACACATAATGGCATTTCCAAAACGCAGTGTCTTATTTTTTGCCTAGCAATTGCTTATAAAAATTCAGTGCTAAGTCAATCTCTAGCCCATGACTTTAGGATTGGGCAGCTACTGATTTATAACTACACATATCCACTTGGAAAGATCTTGTATTTTGAAGAATCTTTTCTTTTTAAAATTTTTTCTTCATTATATGTGGATTTTTTTAAGGCTTTATTGAAGTACAGTTGATTTATAATGTTGTAATAATTTCGGCTCTACAACAAAGTGATTCAGTTATACATGTACACACATATTTTTCTTTCAGATTCTTTACCCACATAGATTATCCCAGAATGTTGGGTAGAGTTCTCTGTGCAACACAGCAGGTCCCCACTGGCCAGTCATTCCATATACCTCAGTGTGCATATGCCAATCCTAAACCCCCAGTCCATCCCTTTTTCTCACCACCTAGGCCCTTTGGTAACCATAAGTTTTTCAAAGTCTATGAGTCTTTTTCTGTTTTCAAATAAGCCCATTTGTAGCCTTTTTAAAGATTTCACGTGTAAGTGATATATATTGTTTGTTTTTCACTAACTTAGTATGGTAATTTCTAGGTCTATCTTTATTGCTGCAAATGGCATGATTTCATTTTTATGGCTGAGTAATATTCCATTGTACGCATGTACCACATCCTCTTTATCCATTCTTCTGTGGATGGACATTTAGGTTGTTTCCATGTCTTAGCCATTGTAAATAGTGCCTCATTGCACATAGGGGTACATGTATCTTTTTGAATTAATGGTTTTCTCTGGATATATGCCCAGGAGTGGGATTGCTGGATCATATGGTAGTTCTATTTTTAGTTTTTTGAGGAACCTCCATACTGTTTTCCATAGTGATTGTACAAGTCTACTTTCCCACCAACAGTATAAAAGGGCTCTCTTTTCTCCACATCCTCTCCAATACGACCAGAAGAAACCATTGCTGATGGAAACAACTTCTGCTTATTGGGCTACTTTGTAAATGTGGATTTTCTTATAATGACAAGCTTGGTACATGCCCTGGGTCACTCGCACTTAGTCTTTGCATCCACAGCCCATTATGGTATCAGATAGAGCAGTGAAGGAGACCTAGCTGCTGAGGCTCCCAAGTCAGCTTTAGGATTTGTAGGTAGAGATGTGGGCAGATCAGAAATGCAATACCTGGGACATGGCTTGGGGAGGGATGCAGGAATCTGGCAGAGCCCCCTCTGCCTGCCATGTTTTCCCCTCTGCAGCTGTTTAATGCTCCCTGGTTTGCCACCACACCAAGCTCTCCCCTGAGCCCAAAAATGTGCCTCCTCCTCCCTCCCCCTGCAAAGAACAAACAAGCTCTGGACGTCAGAATGAGTCAGAGTGCATAAGAAGTCTCACTGGCTAGGCAAGAGGCCCTGGTGGGAGAGGAATGAGGCAGCCAGAACCAGTGTTGCACCAAGCCCCAGGGCCTGGGAGAATTCTCATTTTCCTTCTGGGCCAGGAGAGTTTGTGCCTCACCTGGGGACATGCTAGTGACGGAGGAAGAACAGGAAGGAAGACTCTTTGGGGAGTGAGTTCTCCTGGATCCACAGAGGCATGTAAACACCTAATGATCCCTGGACAGGGGTCACGGAGTTGGTTTACTAGTAACAGAGGTAAACTTGAGCATGGCTGGGCCAGCCTTTGCTTAGCTGGTTCTGTTTATGTCTAGAATGTGAGTCTGATGAAGACCACAGGGAGAGGAAGAGAGGCCATGCAAGTCCTTGAATGTCAGCCTCAGTCATGTGCAAACTCATACTCAGCTGGGCCTTGATAGAAGCAGTGTGGCTCCAGAGGCTGATAACACATTCTTTTGCCTTTTGTAATCACTAAATAGGGTGGTGTCCATTTTGGTGCCTGCAGGCCAGGAGACTAAGGCAGGGAACAACAGAAGTGAGAGGCTGGAGCTGCAGAGACAGTGTCTGAAAGAGGCAAGGAAGCCTGGTTTCGTGGGACGACAGAACAGAACCAGGATGCTCAGATCTGTGGCTTAGAAGGAAACTTTATTCTTTTATTGAAATGTAGTTGATTTACAATGTTGTGTTAATTTCAGGTTTACAGCAAAGTGATTCATATATATATATACATACACACACATATATATATTTTCAGATTCTTTTCCAAGATATTGAATATAGCTCAATACAGTGTGCTATACAGTAGGTCTTTGTTCTTTATGTATTTTATATATAGTAGATTGGGTCTGCTAATGCCAAACTCTTAATTTATCCCTCCCACCTTTACCCCTTGGGAACCATAAGTTTGTTCTCTCTGTCCGTGAGTCTGATTCCATTTTGTAAATCAGTTCCTTTTTTTTTTTTCTCTCTCTCTTTAGGGCCGCACCCGTGGCATGTGGAGCTTCCCAGGCTAGGGACTGAATTGGAACTACAGCTGTTGGCCTACACCACAGCCACAGCAATGTAGGATCTGAGCTGTGTCTGCAACCTACGCCACAGCTCACGCAATGCTGGATCCTTAACCCACTGAGCAAGGGCAGGGACTGATCCTGCAACCTCATGGATGCTAGTCAGGTTCGTTAACCACTGAGCCACAAAGGGAACTTCCCATTTTGTAAATAAGTTTCTTTGTATCATTTTAGACTTCACTTATAAATTATATAATATTTGTCTTTCTCTGGCTAACTCTCACTTAGTATAATAATGTCTAGGTCAATCCATGTTGCTACAAATGATACAATTTCATTCTTTTTAATGGCTGAGTATTATTGCACATCTTTTTCGTCCATTCATCCGTTGATGGACATTTAGGTCATTTCCGCCTCTTGGCTATAGTGAATAGTGCTGCTAGGATCATTGGGGTGCCTGTATCTTTTTGAATCAGAGTTTTCTCTGGATAGATGCCCAGGAGTGAGATTACTAGATCATACCGCAGTTCTATTTTTTGTTTTTTTAAGGAACCTCCATGCTGTTCTCCATAGTGGCTGCACCAGTTTACATTCCCACCAACCATGTGGGAGGGTTCCAGAAGAAAATTTTAAAGTCATTTATTTCCTACTCAAGGCAGACAGCCATTCCACAAATCCCCAAGAACATGGACAACCAGTCTTGACTTGTGGCAGGTCTAGTCCTGTGTGTTCTCTGAAGTTGATTTCCATTGAACAGTCCCAAATACTAATAAATCCTTATGAAGTCTTTCTTTCCAGAATTCCACTTACTGGTCCTGACTCTGCTTTCTCCTATTTCTCTAGAGTCAGTCTAAATGCCTCTTGATCACTAAAAGGTCTCCAGGTATTAGAAGACAATTATTATTCTCACTGCTTTTTCGACTTGTTAGCAGGTCATAACATCCCTCCAGAAGTCCTTTTCGCTCTCTTTCCCCTCCTATCACATTCTCTCTCTCAGGCTGTCCTTGTTTCCTTTTTTCCCAACTCTCCCTTTTCTGTCTTTCCTCTTTCTAAAATCATTCAAGACCAAGACTCCCATCGAGTCACTCTGTCGTTACCTAGGGCCTCAGAGTTCTTCTCTGGGTCCTGGTAAACAAGAAAAGAGATAATAAATAAGAAATTGATGTTGACATAGGATTTTTTTCCTGAACCAATTCTGGCTCCTGGAGAGCTTGCTTGCTTGCTCACCTTTCAAAACCCTTAAGAATTTTGTCACGGATCAGTATCAGTTCAGCATCCTGCAGTTTCTCAGAGCAGGCATTTTCCTCTCCACAGCTTTCTTTAACTTCTTGCGTTCTGTGCGGTTCTTGAGAAAATTAGTGATGGTAGTTCTAGGCCATGGGCAAACCCTCAGAGAATATGGTGACTCTGCTCTGGATCTGAAGCATCAGTTCTACAAGAAAAGTGGGAAATTTGCTCTGGGTTTATGGTGAGAGAATATAGGGTTTTCATTCAAGTGAAATGCAGGGAAAAAAATAGTAACTTTTTTTCTCAGCTTCTCAAAGAATTACACTTACTTGGTTTTGCCCACCTAGACTTAGTGGTAAAATCATAGCCAGAACTGTACTCATCATGTTTGCTGCTACATTTGTTATATCTCTTGTATTCTCTGCTGTGCTTCCTAGCATCCCCAGGCACCTGGCCACTGTAACTCCTACCTCTTCTCCATCCCTGTCTTCCATCTGTTGTGGCTTCCATTTTAGATCCATCTTTCAAAGCCATCCTCTCCTCTCTTGTGCTGGCTTCATCACTTCCCACTAAGCCTCTTCTCTCTTGTCCAATCCAGCCTGCCCCAAATCCTCTCTTGGCCCCTCTATGCCCAAAGCATCAAACCCTAATGTGTTTTCTTAGCATGAAAGTCTCTTCTAAATCCATCCATTCGTGATTTCAACAAATATTCCGTGAATACTAACTCTTTACCCCTGATTATACCCCCATCAATTTTTCTGCTTCCCCTCCGTTCCCGTCTCAGTGAACATCTCTAGACCTGCCCAGATACAAAAGGCTTCTTCCGATCCCATGTGGCTTCCCATGTCTCATTCCCTCTTCCTATAAAGCTCTTTCCATTTTCTCTGCCAGCTGAGCTCCTACTCACCTTTCAAACCCATTTAAATATCACCTCCCTAGGAAGTCTTCTTTGGCTCCTGCAAGCAAGTTAGCTATTCCTCTTTATGGTTCTCCATCAGTCTGTTCCTATTTCTGCTGTAGAACTTATTTTGTGTATTAATTTATTTGACTAGCTCTATTTGCTCTTCATTAGGCGCTGAGCTCCTCCAGGCAAAAAACACATTTATTTCATCTTTATATTTCCAGATCCCAGTTTCATGTATGCCATATGTAAGGATATGATAAGGAAGTAACTTTTTTTTTTTTTCCTCTTTAGGGCTGCACGTGTGGCAGATGGAGGTTCCCAGGCTAGGGGGTGAATTAGAGCTATAGCTGCCGGCCTGTGCCACAGCCACTGCAACTCAGGATCTGAGCCGCATCTGTGACCTACACCACAGCTCACAGCAACACCAGGTCCTTAGCCCACTTAGTGATGCCAGGGATTGAATATGCATCCTCATGGATACTAGTCGGTTTGTTCCCAGTGAGCCACAATGGGAACTCCAGGAAATCACTCATGAAGAGTAAGATGTTCTGGGGTCAGTTATATGAAGCAGAAAGCAAGTGGATGGAGGTTCCAGGTCCTGGAGCCATTCTACATAGGTTTTTTTTTTGTTTGTTTGTTTTTTGCCACAATTGCAGCATATGGAAGTCGGCAGGCTAGGGGTTGGATCAGAGCTACAGCTGCCAGCCTATACCACAACCACAACAAAGCCAGATCCAAGCTGCATCTGAAACCTACACCACCGCTCACAGCAACACTGGATGCTTAGCCTACACCACCGCTCACAGCAACACTGGATGCTTAGCCTACACCACCGCTCACAGCAACACTGGATGCTTAGCCTACACCACCGCTCACAGCAACACTGGATGCTTAGCCTACACCACCGCTCACAGCAACACTGGATGCTTAACCCACTGAGTGAGGACAGGGATTGGATCAAACCCGCATCCTCATGGATCCTAGTCAGGTTCATTTCTGCTGAGCCAAACTCCCTCTATATGGGTTTAAAGTGAAGTTCCACTTCTTCCAGTCATGTGAACTTGTGCAAGTTATTTTGTGTCTGAGCCTCATTTTTCTCCTCAGTCAAGTGGGTAGGATAATAGGACTTTTTTAAAGGATGATTTGGTGATAACTAAAAGATAAATTTGGTTTATTTAAAGATAAGTGCTTATTCTTCTTGTGAGAGGTCTCTGGAAAATAAATATGGGACACCATAGAGTGGAAAATCTTGAGAAGAAGGAAGAGAAAATGCAGAGGGTTTTATTGATAAGAAACAAAGGGAAGTCTTACTCTATCAAACTTTCTACTGCAATCTTCACGCATTAATCACATCACTTAAAATCTACATATTCCCCCCTAACGTAGCCTGAATGAATCTCTTCATTGATTTTTATAGTTCTAGGTAGTCCCCAATAAATCCTTAACAGTGACAGGTGCTTTCCTTGGAGAACACAACTTGCACATCATGATCCCGTATTAAAGTCAAGGCCTCAAGGCCAATACCATTTCTATCTAGATTCACAAAGCAATGAAGAGCGACCCCATATGGGAATGTTACTGAACTGAGGAGATAAGGTGCATGGATGTTTGACCATATAGGCAATAAAATCAGATAACTGAAAGAGACCCTTATCCAGATAGGCAGTCATATCAAGAGTGAAAATTATTTTACCAGGCTGCAATGTGAGATTGACAGGATCAAGGTGGAATTAGAGTAGGCTGGCTAACTGCTGGAACCAACAGTCCCCAGATCTCAGTGCCTTAATACAAGTTTCTATATATTTTTTTGCTCGTGTCCAGTGCAATTCATGGTAGGGTTAAAAAAGACGTATGTGTGATGAAATCATTCAGAACCAAGACTCCTTCTCTTTATCCAGTCACTCTGTCATCACCCAGGGCCTCAGAATTCCTCTCTGTCCTGGTAAACAAGGAAAGAGAGAGGGAGCATGAATGATTTCATGGGAAGTCTTATGGGCTAGGCCTGGGTTCACATTCCACTGGCCAAAACTCAGTCATATGGCTACCCCTAAATGCAGAGGAAGCTGGGGGAAAAAAATCTGTCTGTGAGCCCAGGAGAAAAATGAAATATCTTAGAGAATAAGTTTCCAGTCTCTGCCATGAGGGGTGAAATGCAAGAAAAAGGTGAAATGGAAAGCCCTAAATTTAAGTTCAAAATGTCAGCTTTGCAAATATAGTGTATAGAAGTCTTGGATTAGCTGTGCAAAAAAAAAAAAAAAATCTGGGGTTTGAAAAAATGTGGAGGTCTGGCTGGCCATAAGATTACTATTAGCTGGAATTCCCCCATGGCTCCGTGGGTTAAAGATCCAGTGTTGTCACTGCTGTGCTCTGGTCACTTCTGTGGTGACTTCTGTGGCGCAGAAACTTCCGTGGCTTGGAAACTTCTGCATGCTCTGGGTGTCAGGTGGGGGGAGATTACTGTTAGCCAAGAATATTTCTGCCTCAAAGGCATGCAGTATTCAGGTACATTGGTAAAGGAAATATGTATAATAGAAAGATCGCTGACACCCTTCACTTTTGGTTGTTTATGTGTCCTTGACTAAGATACTTACATTATCTAAGTCTCAGCTAAGCTATAAAATAAGACTTAAGCTTGTGGCATGTATCAGTTAATTACTGCTACCATTATGGATATAAAAAATCCCTCAGATTCAGTAGCTTAAAACAATAATCACTTCTCTTACTCAGCAGCCATAGGTTGGCTGAGTTAGCTATGCTTCAAGTTGTGGGACTGCAAGGGGGCCAATAGGCCAGTGATGCTTATTATGGGTCTCAGGCTGAAAGGGCAGCATTTTGCAGCTACATGGAGGGAGTGATTCTCATGTTGAGATTCAGGAAAGAGTGTGAAAACATGCAATTTGGGGCCCAGAATTGGCACCTGTCACTTCTGCCCATATTCCTTTGTCCAAAGCAAAGTCACATAGCCAAGCTCAGTATCAATGGGGGAGGGAAATAAGCTCCATGCACATGAGTGAGTGATGCTGCAAAGTTCTTGTCAAAAGGGCATTCATTCTAATACAGATGAGAACGAGGATTCAGGCTACCACACTGGCATTTGCAAGATTGCGGTGATGACGCAAAAATGCATAAAGTATCAAGTCCTGTGACTGGCAACATAGGGTCTCAGTAAATAGAGACTATGATGATGATAATGATGTAGTCAAATACTGTATCCTTGTGTACTCTAAGTGGCTCAGAGCATATCTACTGGGTTACATTTAGTTTTGGTGCCATCTTTAAAAAAAAAAAATACATGGGCAAGCTGGATGCCAGCAGAGGTTAAAGCCTAAGGGCCTAGGGATCTGGAAACTGTATTGAAGGAACTAAAAATAGTCCCAAGGAGAGTGGCTCCTATAAAAAGTGAATGCACCCAGATTCCAGGAAGGCTATCTCATTGCAAAAGGAACAAACTTGTAGAACAAGGGAAGGAACCACCAGCCCATGGACGTCTGCTGGGGAAAAGCCTGGCAAGGGCTGTCAGCTTGCTGGGCAAAGACAACGGGAGGTTAAAAGTGGTGAACAAAGCCATTTTCTCCACAGTCAACCAGATGAGCTATGGGGAGCAGACTGGCAAGCAGGGCAGCGCTGTGGGGGTTAGTGTCTTGGAAAGCACAGGTCTTAGCTCCCTTTCTGGTTGCTTCTGGTCTCAAAGATAAACCAGTCCTTCATTCCAATGTGTCTGCTGTACATCATGTTGATTCTACAAACATGCCACTCTGAGTGCCCTCTCCAAGCCCCTGAGCCCCAGCCGGGCAGCGTGAGATGTGCCAAACAGCCGTCTCTTCCTCCTCCTTTAAGCTTGAGTCTCCCCTCCCCAGTTCTCCCAATCAGCCTTAATTAAACTGTTTGAAAGCTACAGCTTGATTTTAATTAGAGCAAAATTGGGAAGATTAGAATGAAATTGGCCAATCATTGTTTACGGGCCGTTGTTTGAGAACACAGCAGGCTGCTGAATTACCTCCATGCCAGGCTTCTTGAATTCTTCCAGTGGGAAGGACCAGGGCCCGGACACTGAGACACTGGGGAAGGGCTGGCCTGGTTTCTGCCCTTGTACTTCCTAGAGTTGCAGGGCCCAAGATATTATTTAACCAACTGCTCCTGGATTGAAGGCTCTCCTAGCCACAGGTAAAGGAGGCAAAAAGAATCTGATGAAAGATGATAGAAAAAACTCATTCACAAAACAGACTCAAAGATTTCGAAACCAAACTTAGGGTTACCAAATGGGAAGCACTGGGGGGAGGGAAAAATTGGAAGGCTGCGATTGACATACATACACTACTACACATGGAATGTGGGAGTAACAAGGACCTACTGTATTGTACAAGGAAATCTACACAATACTCCTATTTAGGAAAAGAATCTAAAAAGGAATGGCTATATGTTAATGCATAACTGATTCACTTTGCTGTATACCTGAAACTAATACAATATGAAGTTAACTATACTCCAATAAAATAAAAAAAAATAAATTGGGATTATAATTTAAAAAAAGAAAAATTTCCGGAGTTCCTGTCATGGTGCAGCAGAAATGAATCCGACTGGGAACCGTGAGGTTTCGGGTTCGATCCCTGGCCTTGCTCAGTGGGTTAAGGATCTGGCGTTGTCGTGAGCTGTGGTGTAGTTTGCAGATGCGGCTTGGATTCTGTGTTGCTGTGGCTGTGATGTAAGCTGGCAGCTCTATCTCTGATTTGATCCCTAGACTGGGAACCTCCATGTGAGGTGGGTGCCACCCTAAAAAGCAGGAAAAAAAAAAAAAAGAATTTCATGTGACTATGATAAAGGTATACAGTGCTCCCTGAACTTGGTCACAGGCGAAAGCAGAAAATCATTTGTAGCATGGGGTAGGTTCTCATCAAACTCTACCACTGATCGGAGTTCCCATTGTGGCTCAGCAGGTTAAGAACATGACTAGTATCCATGAGTATACAGGTTTGATCCCTGACCTCTCTCAGTGGGGTAAGGATTCAGCGTTGCCGTTAGCTGTGGTGGAGGTGGCAGATTTGCTTCGGCTCCTGTGTTGCTGTGACTGTGGCGTAGGCTGGCAGCTGCAGCCCGGATTGGACCCCTAGCCTGGGAACTTCCATATGCTGCAGGTGTGGCCCTAAAGAAGCAAACAAACAACATATGGATATAGAAAATAATTAAAAAAAATTAAACTCTACCACTGATCAATGGAAACTTGGTCACTTTTCTCAGTTTCTCTATCTCTTTTTTTGTTAACCTCTAAAAGGTTCAGAGTTGCATAATGATCATTCTACTTCCTCTTTCTTGAGATCCTTATATTGGTAAAATTGTTAAGCTCGTGTAAAAATTGCATACAATTTTTTTTTTGCATACTAAAGGAAAGCTCTACACCAATATAAGAGATTGTGGTTTTTATTATTTCTTTTTAAAGCTCAGATTAATCATGCTTTATTCATTATAGCACATAAGACTCTAATCGCCAAGTACATTATAGTAATCTGTTGTTGAGATAGAAATCTCCTGATGATGTATCTAGAAATACTGCCTTCTGTACAGGAGCCAAAGCTTGATATATTCCTCAGCCTCTAAAATATCCAGCTCAAGGAGTTCCCATCGTGGTTCAGCAGTAAACGAACCTGACTAGTATCCATAGGACATGGGTTTAATTCCCGGCCTCACTCAGTGGGTTAAGGATCTTGTGTTGCAGTGAGCTGTGGTGGAGGTCTCAGATGTGGCTCAGATCCCAGGTTGCCATGACTGTGGTATAGATCGCAGACTCAACTTGGATCCAGCGTCGCTGTGGCATAGGCCAGCAACTGTAGCTCCAATTCTACTCCTAGCCTTGGAACTTCAGAGGCTGTGGGTGTGGTCCTAAAAAGCAAATAAAATAAATAAGTAAAATAAATTAATATCCAGCTCAAAAACATGAAGCCATCTTGGCTGAATCACTGAGGTAGGTCACTGGCATTCCTCAGTGCACATGTTGGTGTTGGCTACTCTCCTTCATGTGAGTTTCCTAAGATGAAGACTATGAGCCCTATGAAAAAGAAAAAATGGTAATGTCTTAGTTTGATGGATTAAGTTCTGTGAAGAGCAGCAGCCCAAATGCGAGTGTGTTGGTAGAAGGATGAAGAAAGGGAAGGCTTCCTTGTGTCTGAAACTCTTTAGGGAGTTCCCGTTCTGCCGCAGCAGAAACGAATCCGACTAGGCACCATGAGGTTGAGGGTTTGATCCCTGGCCTCACTCAGTGGGTTAAGGATCCAGTATTGCTGTGAGCTGTGGTGTAGGCCAACAGCTGTAGCTCCGATTAGACCCCTAGCCTGGGAACCTCCATATAACACAGGTGTGGCCCTAAAAAGCAAAAGACAATTAAAAAAAAAAAAAAAAGAAAGAAAGAGGGAAACTCTTTAGAAACATCAGCAGTCTGATACTCAGTGGTGGCTATCGAGATGCCCATGTCAAACTGGCAGATGTCCAGCTAGTCGGAAAAGGGTGACTCTCCAAGAGAGAGGTGGGCTCTGAGAACAAAGACATTTGCATTTATCTAGAACTGCTTGATATGTGGGAAATTTTCCCATGGTTATTGGTTAACAGTTTATACAGACCAAGTCAAGTCAGAGAAAAAAATGACAAGAAACCTATTTTTGTCCTTGGCTTAAGGCCAATCCATCTTTTTTGCTCCAGAGTTCTTAAATATTTTATTTAATGACCTGTCCTGTGTCTTTCTTCATTTTTTTTCAAGGAAAATCAGTCACATTTTCTTCTTACAAGTATGGTCCTTATGAAAACACTCTTCCAGAGGATAATAGCTGTGTCCCTTTCAGCACCACAGCCCCTTTGAACACTACATGTTGGAGGAGGGTACCCCACAAAGAGAGGTTACTGGAAGTCAATCAAGATGGCTAAAGAGCGACATTCCCGACCACAACAGCCCACTCTTTCTGCCATTGTTTTCTGAGTGATGCCTGGAGCTTAGCATCCTGGGCTCAGTGGCAGCCTTACACCTTCTCCTCAGCCTCCCTGGGGGTCCCAGAACCTCTTCCTAGAGCTGCTGCCTCAGTGAGCAGATGATGATGGTTGGCTCTGCTGGAAAGAGCAGTGAATCCCTCCCCAGTAAACCCAAGCTGAGTTCTAACTCAGGGGGAACAAATGGGCTCCTGGCACACAGGGGCAGGCTGACGCTGGTTCAGGATGCCTCGGGGCTGTGGCAGCAGAGGGGGGTGGGCAGAGCTGCATACTCAGGATACAGGAAATGTGATTTTCCAAATGCCAGCCACATCGGTGGTCTTGGAAATGGGCCTAAATGTGCTTCCCACACACAGAGAGAATAGACATGTCTATTGGAAAACTGGTAACGATAATCCGGCTGTTAGCACGGGGTCTCAGCGCAACCGTCCGTCTTTGTGGGTTGCAGAGTTCATGACGACTAGGTTTCAGCCTCATTGAGGTATATAGTTTTCATTGTTAAACTATGGATTAAAAAACAAAACAAAACCTCTCTCCTTTAAGGCTTCATAGAGAGGGAAGCTTCAGAGGTCATGCCTCTTCAAGGGGTCCAGATCAATGTTCTCATTGAAGAAGCCTGACAAGTGGTGCTTCAGTAAGTGGCTGCTGGAAACAGCACCCGAGATGGAAGACCCTGGCTGTGCTCTTTCTGCCTTTCATAGCTAAGAGGGCAAGACTCTAGTTGAGGATTCATGCCGGAAGTCCTTGTTGACCTTGTATATGGGGCTGGGGCACAGTGCTGCAGAGGGGTTGGTGACATTAGAGTCAGTAGCTACGACTTGGAGGCATCACTCATTGCGTTTCATTTACATCTTTCAAATTGGGAACACCTCGTAGTAGCCGTTTAGTATTTTAATTGGACCCTTTGGCTTCAAACCCAGAGCTGGCCCAGTCCCCAAGCCCTCCAAAGCTCCCGTTGCCTGAGGCTTGGCACGGGGCTGTAGTACAGCTCTCCCATCACAGGCCCCTTTTGACTCTGGAAAATCCCTAAGCCAGAAGCCTCATGTATTGGCAATTGGACTACTAGCATTAAGTAGTTTGGGGAAGAGATAACTATGATCTCTTAGAATATAGATTTTTTGGTTATATTCCCAATATTCTCAGTGTTGGCGTGTATGCTCTTGTAACACACTGGATTTTTCCTTTCCAATCTGGGTTACGCCCTTCCTAAACTTTGTTTTGGTTATTAATGATTTTATGGTATGTTACTCCTTTGACAGATATAGGGCGCTGTTCACACTAGGCTAATGTAAAGTACAATGGAAAATGGACTAAAATTCTGTTAATTATTGCACTTAACTGAAGCACTTTTTTAAAGTGCTGTATGAACACCTCTGCAGGTAAAGTCCACATTGGAGAGGTCCTTGTCACCCTTGGCTTAACCTGTGAACCCTTTATGTAGTGGTTTCTGCTGCCTTAAAGGCCCTTTCCATGTGGGCTTTGCTAGTGTTTGAAATGTTTGCTTTCTCAGACTGTTGACTGTGAAACAAACACAGTGGGAGACGATTTTAAGAGAAATGGCTAAATTGAAATGGAAATTTACTTGATGTCTTAATTGAAACAAAGATGATGGCTTAATTGAAGTAGTATGTGTTAATATAATTGATATATAGAAAACATCCTTTTCCTAGGGAAAAAAAGAGCCTTGATTATTTTATTACTTAAAAAAAACCCTCCTAAATGAAAAATCAGAAATGAACATTTTTTCTTTGAATAGCTCAGGCTGCCTTCCAGTATTGCCTTCTGAGGTTTTCAGATGCTGGAAAGAACCAGGTTAATAAGTTCTGTAAGCACATTTTTTTTACCACTCTGGCTCAAATTCCATTCACAGATGTTTCCCCCATTATTTTGATTCAGTGAAGGGCCCCAATGGGCAGGCAGGAAACAGTGAAGTAGGAAAGAAAACCACTGGGTGCCCTCAGAGCCTGAACCTCCCTGCAGCCAGCGGAGGCCTTATGCCTAATTCTAAATTGACACCCTACTATTTTATGGTAGTGGGATTTGTTTGTTATTTGGGGTGGGAGGGTGTTTTTTCTCCAGTGAAGTTTTCCTACTCCCTCGCTTAAACACATATGCCACTCACAAAATCATGACTGTCCCTTTGTGTTTCATGGCAGTAACTGATATAACATGTTGGTCAGTGCCACGGATGGTGGACCCAGACAGCCTGTGTGTAAATCCTGACTCTGCCATCTGCCAGGTGTTACCTACTGGGCAAATTATCTCATCTGTGCCTTGATTTCCTCACCCATAGAGGATAATGATATCCCCCCCCGCCTTATAAGTGTGTTGTGAATATTATATTGGTTAATACTTGTAAGATACTTGGAATGCTTGGCACATACTAAGAATTTATTAAATGTTAACCATTAGTTTTTATTATTGGCTCATAAAAGGCTTCCTAAGTCAGTATCATTCATTTTCGAAGTCGTTTGTTATTCTGTGTTATGATTTCCAGAGCAGTATAGGAGCTGGAGACAGGTCTTTATCTCTGATTGCTTGCAGGGTGCTTTGTGTATGGATATTTTCTAGGTCTCAGTTTCTCCTGCAAATCGGTGTATTGAAACTACCTTCATCCAAAACCAAAAGGTTTTGCTTTGGTGTGAATATTGCAGTATGTTTTGGATATACAGTAAATTCTAGTTTGGTGTAGATAATTAAAGGATTTAAGGGTTCTGGGTAATGAAAATAACATATCTTTGTTAAAAGATAGTAAACACTTAAAAGCATTAGAAAGAAATAAAACATACTTAACTGAATGTATACAAAGGGAAATAGTGATATAGAAACAGCAATATGGTAGTCTCCTGAGTTTTAATCTCAGCTCTGTCACTTACTTTGTGACTTTGTGCAAGTTACTTTCTTAATTTCTCTGGGTCTCTTTGTTGTTGTTATCACCAAAGAGTGGCTGTTAATAGCATTGGGAGAGGGTCAGGGTTAGATTTTGTTCTGTTTCTGGTGTCAAAAGTTTATATCGCTTTAGGCAAACCACTTCCCTCCCTGTCTCACTGTTTTCTTGTAGCAAAAGGAATGGAATAGGTGTTCTTCACTGCTAACTGCTATGCTTGCCAGCACATGGTAGAGCTGTACATGGATTGCAGGTGTGGGCATATATTGATCCCTCAGCCCTTGGAGCAGTTGGGCAGGGGCTGGGATCGCAGGACTCCCTGTGCTTGTCAACTCATTCACTGATCCCAGTGCATCACATACAGAGAATTTTCAGTGCACATGATAACATGAAAAAGGTTGGCAAATAGTATTCAAATGTTTCCTCTAATTCTTTTTTTTTTGTATTTTTTTTATTTTCCCACTGTACAGCAACGGGGTCAGGTTATCCTTACATGTATACATTACAATTACATTTTTCCCCCCATCATTTGTTCTGTTGCAACATGAGTATCTAGACAAAGTTCTCAATGCTCTTCAGCAGGATCTCCTTGTAAATCTATTCTAAGTTGTGTCTGATAAGCCCAAGCTCCCAATCCCTCCCACTCCCTCCCCTCCTCTAATTCTAATACCCCCAATTTCCCTCCTTTTTTTTTTTTTCTTCTGATTTTTTAGGGCCACATCCATGGTATATGGACGTTCCAGGCTAGGGGTTGAATCAGAGCTGCAGCTGCTGGCCTACACCACAGCCACACCAGATCCAAGTCACATCTGCATCCTACACCACAGCTCAAGGTAATGCCAGATCCTTAACCCACTGAGCGAGGCCAGGGATTGAACTGGAGTCCTCACGGATACTAGTTGGGTTTGTTACAACTGAGCCACAATGGGAATGCCCCAAATTTTCCTCTTAATAGTGGCGTGACCTTGGGTGAATTACTTAGCTTTCTGAGCTTCAATATATTGATTCACTAAAGTAAGATATACTCAAAACTTTGGTTTGGATAAAATATGTGATATAATAAAATATATCATCTTTTTTATTACTCAATGAATTTTATTACATTTACAGGTGTGCAACAATCATCACAACCAAATTTTATAGCATTTCCATCCCAAACCCTCAGTGTGTCCCCCTAACCCCCAATCTGTCTCATTTGGAAAACATGTTTTTCAAAGTCTGTGAGTCAGCATCTGTTCTGCAAAGAAGTTCAGTCTGTCCTTTTTTTGGGTTCCACATGTCAGTGATAGCATTTGATGTTGGTGTCTCATTGTCTGACTGACTTTACTTAGCATGATAATTTCTAGGTCCATCCATGTTGCTGAAAATACTGTTATTTCGTTCCTTTTAATGGCTGAGTAATATTCCATTGTGTCTATGTACCACATCTTCTTTATCCACTCCTCTGTTGATGGGCATTTAGGTTGTTTCTGTGTCTTGGCTATTGTATATAGTGCTGCAATGAACACTGGAGTACATGTGTCTTTTCGAGTCATGGTTTTCCCTGGCTAGATGCCCAGGATTGGGATTGCTGGATCAAATGATAGTTCTATTTTTAGTTTTCTGAGGAATCTACATACTGGTTTCCACAGTGGTTGCACTAATTTGCATTCCCAACAGTGTAATAGGGTTCGTTTTTTTTCCACACCATCTCCAGCACTTACTGTTTGCAGACTTTTTGATGATGGCCATTCTGGCTGGTGTAAAGTGGTACCTCATAGTAGTTTTGATTTGTGTTTCTCTAGTAATGAGTGATGTTGAACATCTTTTCATGTGTTCTTTGGCCATCTTTATGTCTTCTTTGGAGAATTGTCTGTTTAGATCTTCTGCCCACTTTTTGATGGGGTTGTTTGTTTTTTTGGTATTGAGCTGCAGAAGGTGTTTATAAATTTTGGAGATTAATCCCTTGTCAGTTGATTCATTTGCAAATATCTTCTCCCATTCTGTGGGTTGTCTTTTTGTTTTTCTTAGGGTTTCCTTTGCTGTGCAGAAGCTTAAGTTTAATTAAGTCCCATTTGTTTATTTTTGTTTTTGTTGTCATAACTCTAAGAGGTGGATCTAAGAAGTGTTGCTGTCATTTATGTCAGAGACTGTTTGGCCTAAGTTTTTCTCTAAGAGTTTTATAGTATCTCGTCTTATATCTAGGTCTTTAATCCATTTCGAGTTTATTTTTGTGTATGGTTTTAGGAAGTGTTCTAATTTCATTCTTTCACATGTTGCTGTCCAGTTTTCCCAACACCACTTATTGAACGGGCTGTCTTTTCTCCATTGTATATTCTTGCCTACTTTGTCATAGATTAGTTGACTATAGGTGCGTGGGTTTAATTCTGGACTTTCTATCCTGTTCCACTGATCTTTATTTCTGTCTTTGTGCTAGTACCAGATGGTTTTGATGACTGTAGCTTTGTAGTATAGTAAAATATATCAAGTCTGATGTTGAACAAAGGAAGATGTTGAACTAAGGAAGGTGCAAAACTCCAAGGTCATATTTCTTTGGAGATTTTTTTTTTCCTATGGCATATGGAATTTCTTGGGCCAGGGATTGAATCCAAGAATCAGTTGCTGGCAACACCATATCCTTTAACTGACTGTTTCAGACCAGGGATCAAACTTGCATCTCTGCAATGACCTAAGCCACTGAAGTCAGATTTTTAACCTACTGTGACACAGTGGGAACTCCATCTTTGGAGATCTTAACACAAGGAGTGTGGCAGAGATTGTTGTGAGAACTAGTATGGAGGATTAGAGCTGTTGATCATTAACATTGGGTATAAAGCAAAGCAGAGTCTGAATGGGAGCTCTGTACTGCTGGACTGTAGAGTGTGGACTATGGACAGTCATTGGAAGTTGTTCATGTCCACTGAAGACAGTGGAAGAGGACCCAGACTCAGCTTACTGAAGTGTAAGAAATTATCATCGGTACCTTGATTTATTCTTTTGTTTTTATTTAAAAAATTTTTAAAGTTATGGTTGATTTGCAATGTCTGTCAATTTCTGCTGTACAGCAAAGTGACCCAGTTTTATATATATACACGTACACATACATATACATATATATATATATATATATATATATATATATATATTCCTTTTGTCATATTTTCCATCCTGTTCCATCACAAGTGATTGGATATAGTTCCCAGTGACATACAGCAGGGTCTCATTGCTTATCCCCTCCAAATGCAATAGTTTGTATCTATAAACCCCAAACTCCCAGCCCATCCCACTCCCACCCCCTCGGCAACTGCAAGTCTGTTCTCTGTGTCCATGAATTTGTTTCTTTTCTGTAGATATGTTCATTTGTACCATATATTAGATTCCAGATATAAGTAATATTGTATTTATCTTTCTCTCTCTGACTGACTTAGTATAAGAGTCTCTAGTCCCATCCATGTTGCTGCAAATGGCATTATTTTGTTCTTTTATGGCCAAATACTATTCCATTGTGTATATGTACCATATCTTCTTGATCTATTCATTTGTTGATGGACATTTAGGTTGTTTCCATGTCTTGGCTATTGTGAATAGTGCTGCAATGAACACAGGGGTGCATGTATCTTTTTAAATGAAAGTTTTGTCTGGATATATGCCCAGGAGTGGGATTGCTGGATCATATGGTGGTTCTATATTTAGTTTTCTGAGGTACTGCCGTACTATTTTCCATAGTGGTTATACTAGTTTACATTCCCACCAACAGTGTGGGAGGATTCTCTTTTCTCCTTACCCTCTCCAGCATTTGTTATTTTTAGACTTATTAAAGATAGTAATTCTGACTGGTGTGAGGTGGTACCTCATTGTAATTTTGATTTGCATTTCTCTAATAATTAGTGATGTTGAGCATTTTCTCATGTGCCTGTTGGCCATTTGTATGTCTTCTTTGGAGAAATGTCTAATTAGGTCTTCTGCCCATTTTTCAATTGGATTGTTTTTTTTTTGCTATTGTGTTGTATGAATTGTTTGTCATTTGCATCATTTGCAACTATTTTCTCCCATTCCATAGGTTGTCTTTTGGGATTTTTTTTTTTATGGTTTCCTTCCCTGTGCAAAAAACTTGTAAGTTTTATTAGGTTCCATTGGTTTATTTTTGTTTTTATTTCTATTGCCTTGGGAGACTGACTTAAGAAAACACTTGCACAGTTGATGTCAGAGAATGTTTTGCCTATGTTCTCTTCTGGGAGTTTTATGGTGTCTTGTCTTATGTTGAAGTCTTTAAGCCATTTTGAGTTTATTTTTGTGCATGGTGTGAGGGTGTGTTCTAGTTTCATTAATTTACATGCAGCTATCCAGTTTCCCCAGCACCTCTTGGTAAAGAGACTGTCTTTTTTCCATTTTATATTCTTGCCTCCTCTGTCAAAGATTAATTGAGCATAGGTGTCTGGGCTTATTTCTGGGTTCTCTATTGTGCTCTATTGTTCTGTATGTCTTTTTTTGTACCAGTCTCACACTGTCTTGATTACTATAGCTTTATAATACTGTCTGAAGTCTGGGAGAGTTATGCCTCCAGCTTGGTTTTTGTTTCTCAGGATTGCTTTGGCAGTTCTGGGTCTTTGATGGTTCCATATAAATTTTCAGGTTGTTTGTTCTAGTTCTGTGAAAAATGTCATCGGTAATTTGATAGGGATTGCACTGAATCTGTAGATTGTTTTGGGTAGTATGGCCATTTTAACAATATTAACTTTTCCAATCCAGGAGCATGGAATATCTTTCCATTTCTTTGTATCCTCTGTAATTTCCTTGGTTAATGTTATAGTTTTCATCATGTAAGTCTTTCACCTCCTTGGTCAGGTTTATTCCTAGGTATTTAACTTTTGGGGGTGTGATTTTAAAAGGTATTTTGCTTTTATATTCCTTTTCTAAAATTTCATTGTTAGTATACAGAAATGCAACCGATTTCTGAATTTCTTGTATCCTACTACTTTGCTGAAATTGTTGATCAGTTCAAGTAATTTTTGTGTGGAGTCCTTAGGGTTTTCTGTATATAGTATCATGTCATCTGCATAGCATGACACTTTTACCTCTTCTTTTCCAGTTTGGATTCTGTTTATTTCTTTTGTTTGTCTGATTGCTGTAGCTAGGACTTCCGATAGTATATTGACTAAAAATGGTGAGAGTGGCATCCTTGTCTTGTGGTTTTTGACTTTTTTTTCCCTAGTGACCCTCCCAGACCTACAGCTACAATTCCTGTGTGCACCCTCCAAGAGTGGAGCCTCTGTTTTCCCCAGTTTCGTGGAGCTCCTGCATTCAAGCCCCACTGGCCTTCAGGGCCAAATGCTCTGGGGGCTCCTCCTCCCAATGCCAGACCGACAGGTTGGGGTACCTGACATGGGGTTTGGAACTCTCACTCCTGTGGGAGAGCCTCTGCAATGTAGTTACTTTCCAGTCTGTGGGTCATCCACTTGGTGGGTATGGGATTGCTTATATCACAAAAGCATCTCCCTCCTACCATCCTTATGTATTTTCTTCTTGTCTTTGGATATAGGATATCTTTTTTGTAGCTTCCAGTCTATTTTGTTGATGGTTGTTCAGCAGTCAGTTGTAATTTTGGTGTTTTCATGAGAGGAGGTGAGCTTGAGTTTTTCTATTCCTCAATCTTGTCTCTGAATCCTGGTATTTTATTCTTTTTGATGCAGTTATAAATGAGATTGTTTCCTTAATTTCTTTCTGATATTTCATTATTATGGTGATATTCTGATATTTCACAATTATTATTATTATGCATCTGATTTTTGTATATTGATTTCATAGCCTATATCTTTACTGAATTTATTAGTTCTAACAGTTTTTGGTGGCTTTTAGGGTTTTCTGTATATAATAATGTTTTGCCATCTGTAAATAAAGACAATTCTACTTACTTCTTTCCAATTTGGATGACTTTTATTTCTTGCCTAATTGCTCAAGCATGGACTTCCAGTACTATGTTGGATAAAAGTGGTGAGAATGTCTTATTCCTGATCTTAGAAAAAAAGTTTTCAGCTCTTCATCGAGTAGGATATTATCTGTGAGCTTGTCATTTATGGATTTTATTATGTTGAGGTATGTTCTCTCTATACCTACTTTTTTGGGAGTTTTTAACGTAAATGAATTTTGAATTTTCTCAAGTGATTTTTCTGCATCTACTGAGATTATTGTATGATTTTTATCCTTTGTTTCCTTAATATGGTGTAATATATTGATTGATATGCTGATGTTGAACCATCTTTATATCCCTGGAATAAATCCCACTTTGATCAAGGTGTATGATCCTTTTAATGTATTGAGGAATTCAGTTTCTAGTATTTTGCTAAAGATTTTTGCATCTGTATTTATCAGGGATATTTGTCCATAATTTTCTTATAATGTACTTGTCTCATTTTGGTATCAGGGTAGGGGTAGCCTCATAAAATGAGTATGTAACTTTTACTCCTCTATTTTTTTGGAAGAGTATGAGAAGGATGGGTATTAAATCTTCTTTAAATGTTTGGTAGAATTTGATATAGAACCCATCTGGTCCTGGACTTTTGTTTATTGGGAGGTTTTTGATTATTAATTCAATCTCTTTACTAGTAATTAGACTGTTAAGATTTTCTGTTTCTTCATGATTCTATGTATAGTAGACATATTTATATATATATATATAAATTTTCTAGAAATTTATCCATTCTGTCTAGGTTGTCCAACTTGTGTATAATTGTTCATAGTAGTCTCTTATCATCCTTTGTGTGGTATCAGTTGTAATGTCTCTTCTTTCATTTCTAATTTTATTTGAGTCTTCTTTCCTTTTTTCTTGGTTAGTCTAGCTAACAATTTGTCTTTTTTTTTTTTTAACCTTTCATAAAACAGCCTTTAGTTTCATTGGTCTTTTCTATTGTCTTTTTAGTCTTTATGTCATTCATCTCCACTCTGATCTTTGTTATTTTCTTCCTTTAGCAAACTTTGGGCTGAGTTTGTTTTTTCTTTTCTAGTTCCTTGAGTTATAAAGTTAGGTTGTTTATATAAAATCTTTATTTTTTCTTAATGTAGTCATTTATTTCTATAAACTTCTCTTTTTAGAACTGCTTTTACTACAATCCATAGTTTTGGTATTTGTGTTTTGATTTCCATTTGTCACAAGATTTTTTTTATTTTTATTTTTTTATTATAGTTGATTCACAATGTTCTGCCAATTTCTGCTGTACAGCAAAGTGACCCAGTTATACATATATATGCATTCTTTTTATCACATTATCCTCCATCTTGTTCCATCAGAAGTGATGTATAGTTCCCTGTGCTGTACAGCAGGATCTTGTTGTTTATCCACTTGAAGTGCAATAGTTTGCATCTACTAAACCCAGCAACATGGATGGAACTAGAGACCCTCTTACTGAGTGAAGTAAGTCAGAAAGAGAAAGGCAGACACCATGTGATATCACTTATATGTGGAGTCTAAAATATGGCACCAGTGATCTATCAAGGTATTTTTTGATATCTCCTTTGACCTGTTGGTTGTTCAGGAACATGCTGTTTAATATCCATGTATTTGTTCATTTTCCAATTTTCTTATTATAATAGATTTCTAATTTCATACCATTGTCAGAAAAGATGTCTTTTTAGACTTATTAAGATTTGTTTTGTGGCATAACATATGATCTATTCTGGAGAATGTTCCATGTGCATTTAAGAAGTGTATTCTGCTGCTGGATAGAATGTTCTATAAATATATATTATGTCCATCTGTTATAAAATGTAGTTTAAGGCCAGTGTTTCCTTGCTGATTTCTGTCTGGATGATCTATCCTTCGTTGAAAGGTGGGTATTGAAGATGCCTTCTATTGTTGTATTGCTGTCTGTTTTTACTTTCAGATCTGTTAATATTTGCTTTCTATATTTAGTTGCTCCTATGTTGGGTGCATAAATACTTATAAATACCATATTTTCTTGATTTTCTTTTGGTTTCCATTTGCATGGGATATCTTTTTCCATCCCTACAGTTTCAGTTTATGTGTCCTTAGAGCTGAAGTGCATCTTGTATTTATAACATAGATCTTATCTATTAAGCTACTATATGTCTTTGGTTGGCTATCCAGCCAATAAGAAATGATCTCAAGCAACTTGTTATTGTCACTGCAGTAGGATTTGTGAAAGAAAACACTTCTGACAAATACCCTGTGTTTTAATTAAAGTCTATTATTTTCTGAGCAAGGAAAATAAAAGATAATGTATTATTATGAACTTGTCCACTTAGATAAAGTCATACAATGGGACTTTTAAAAGACTTTTTTGGAAACATGAATTAGTAATCATTCCTTTTCCTTTGTTTCCCTGGTAATGTCTAGAATGCAATCCTCTTCTCTCTCTCTTAGTTGTGTTTTTCTTTTTGTTTTGCCATACCCACAGCATGCAGAAGTTCCTGGGCCAGAGATGGAGCTCAAGTCACAGCAATGACAATGCCAGATCTTTAACCCACTGCACCACAAGAGAAAAACTCTTTCTTTCTTATTTTCTAGAGTTTAGATAGGGAGATGCTATGACCTTAAATGGGCTTGGATTTTTATTTATTTTTAATTCTTTTATTGTTTCTGTAGCTTTGTCATTTGTGCTTCATGGATCTGGCAGAAAGATTTCACCAAGCTTTAGCACTGTCATCAAGAGCAGAATTGGGATGGGTGAGAAGTTGAGAAGACTTTACATTTTGTGATTTTCTGAGTCAGTGAAGCTGATCTAAGCTTCCTAGTATCATTTGGGAGGCAATGGAAAACTCCTTTTTTACTAGCAGATGTGATCATTTACGTTTCATCTTTTAAAATACAAACATTTCAGTGAGGAGAAAATCATTAAGATTAAAATTCCAGGTAGGACTAGAAAGGAACTTTGCTATCTTCTAGAATACATCTTCTCAAAATGTATATCCTCTTAGTCCCTTTCAGGATGTCCATATTGATATCTGCACTAAAAGTACAAAGGCTGTGACGAATGGAACTGCTGGCATCTTACTTTGAATAAGGGCAGTCTCACCAAATGACACTAGTCGTCATGTTTTCATCATTACGTACTTGCATCTAAACACACACACACGTACACATACATTTGCATGCATGCTAGCTTCATGAGTGTCATTGAAGCAGTAAAATTTATTATTTTTATTGGATGTTGACTTATGAGCACCTGTCTTTTTAATATTCTGTATGATGAAATGAGAAGTACACATAAAGTATGTTTTGGGTTCCTGACGAAGGATGATTGTCTCAAAAATACTTTTGTGATTGAGTTGTGAAATGAAGTATCCACTTTCTTCATTGGACTGAATTTTTCTTGAAAGAACAATCAGCAGACAAACTATGGTTACTCAGATTTTAGTGTTTGGCAGACATTGTCTCAGAAGTAAAAAAGAAAAAAAAAAAAAAAAAAGAATGAAGCAAGCCTACCTCTTCAAGGAAAACAACTGACAATATTTGCTACCAATGATAAAATTTAAGCTTTCAAACAAAAATTGGAATTTGGGAAAACTTGTATTTGTCATCATAAGCTTGACAGCTTTCCAATATTTAAAGACTTTTCTGGAGAGATTTGTGGTGATATTAACAAATATGATGTTTTGATATTATATAATAAAAAGTGTCAAAATGTGGAAGATATGAATATCTCAGTATTCTCACATTTTCCAGATGGATGACCAATACATGATGTTACAAAATCATAAAAAGATCCATTCAAAAACAATGTGGAACTCTGGATTTTAACGTAACTGAGTATGAAAAGTTTATTGATATGGTTTCGGATTCCACACTCTAACCTTTAAGAAACTACATTTGTTGAATTTAGTGTGGTACCAAAGAAGAATATCCATAATTATCACAACAGATTGAATGTAGAAGCAAATAAAATTTGCAGCTCTCTTCTGCTAAGGCAGAAACTCCAAGAGATTTGCCACAAGGCAAAGTGATACCACTCTTCTTACTAAATCTGTTTTGTTTCAGAACATGTAGTTATTGTCCATACAAATATGTTATTTGTTATGTATTTATGACATATAATGAATTTTTTTCTGTTGTCTTTAAATGAAACAGTTCATTTTTTCAGTTTTAATTTCTAAGGTTTTAATTATCAGTAGATATAGGCCACATAAATATGGGGGACGCCATCATGTTAAAGTGTGTGATAGGGTCCTGAGACCCCAAATTTTGAAAACTGTTGGTCTAAACCAACCTCCTAACTATAAAAATGGGTAACTGAGGCTATGGTGGGACTCATCTACCGAGTGGCAATGTGACTAGATCTTATTTCTGCAAACAACTTCCAATATGTTCAGTGTTTGTTTCTTCCCCACGACACTGCTGCCATGACTACCTTCATATGAAGAAGCCCTTCTCCAATGTGAAAGCTGGCTGGGAGAGTATTCTGATGGAGGTCAGCTGAGTTAGGGCTTTCTTACGGCCTGGGCATGAGAGGCCAGGCGGGAGGCCAGAGGGCTCTTTCAGGTACCGGCTGCCTCCATGTGGAGAGATGTGTGCACTGAGAAGAGATGAGGGGCTGCAGGTGGAGGAACAGCATCACCTGCTTCTGATTTTCTGCCTCTTGTTCCAAAGTACAATGAGCTTTTCCTTGTCCCTTGACTCTTCCTGCAGGGAGTTTGCCCGTTGGAAAGTGAACAACTTGGCTCTAGAAAGGAAGGACTTCTTTAGTTTGCCATTGCCTCTTGCCCCAGAGTTTATCCGGAACATCCGCCTCCTTGGAAGGAGACCCAACCTGCAACAGGTTACTGAAAACCTGATCAAAAAGTACGGCACTCATTTCTTACTTTCTGCCACCCTTGGAGGTAAGCAATATCCTGATCCTGCACTCACTGGTTGCCAGATCATTGAAAATAGCTTTAAGACCTATTGATTAGCTTCACTCTTCCTGGGTCTTTCATTTGTCCTGGCCTATCACTGACTGAGAAGTTTTTTCATCTGGTGCATTTGTGAAAAGTGTAATCTCTTAACATCTAAATTCACTTCAGTGCTTTGCTCTTTGCTTAAAAGCATCCTTTTGGGGAAGGGGTGTGGGGTAAGGACATTGGGAGACAGACAGGCTCCTACTAAGCACTTGCCAGCAGGGGGCGCTCCCAGTTTTCTATTGATTGGTCCATTGAGCCCCCAGGTTTCTCCATATCCTAATAATATTGGCTGTGGCTACAATTGTCAGACCCATAGGCAAAGAAGTAAATGCCCATTGAGTCCTTGACCTTTCTGCTCCCACTCTATAAAGACTGGTACCCAACCAAACCAATTCCAGTAATTCTGAGCTGGTTGGAGGTAAAGGGGGAGGAGGAGGGCACGACCTATGGCTGGGTCCCAGGGCAAAATCAAAAGCTCAGAAGAGGCAGAGTTCTCCCTGCTCTGGGGAGAAGAAAGTGGGATTTATTCTAACATTTAGCTCACTCTCTTGTGGACAAAAAGGAACCCTCCAAAGGTTCAGGCCAGCTGCTGGCATGTGGTGGGTGTTGAGGATTTGATGGGGAGGAGGGAGGTTGAGCTTCAAGGCTTCTGCCCTTTCTTAGGGAGCAGGAATATCCACGATGACTTCTTATAAACAACTTGAGAGAGAGAATTTTATCTTCCCCATGGAGGAAGATTGCCTCAGACAGAGATCAATAGAGGACTTTAAGTGGATAAGCTGGAGGGGCGGGGGATGAGCTTTGGGAGATTACAGAAGCAAGAGGAGAGGAGGAGGGCCACTCCAGCAGTGGTGCCATTATCCTGGGGCACATTCTGGTGAGATCTGAAGATGGGAAGAGGCTGTCCTCAGGCAACAGGCTCCTTCTTAGCTCCATCTCCTTGTTAAAGGGCTTCACATTCCTGTTGGTAGGGGGTTGGGAAGCTGAAGGCCTCACTGATGCACCCATGCTGTTGGCTATAGGAGAAGAGTCCCTGACCATTTTTGTGGACAAGCGGAAACTGAGCCGAAAGTCGGAGACGTCAGGGAGTGCCCCTATAGTCGGGGGCAGTGGGAACAGCTCGGCCGTGTCCCTGGAGACCCTGCACCAGCTGGCAGCCTCCTACTTCATCGACAGAGAGAGCACCCTGCGACGGCTGCACCATATCCAGATAGCCACAGGGGCCATCAAGGTAACGGCCAGAGAAGTGTGGGAGAGGGAGGACAGACAGGCAGGGAGAAGCCAAAGCGAGACCTGGGTCTTAACCAGATCCAAGTCAGCCAGGCCTGACTGACGGAAGTGGGGGAGAAGCTCTGTGATGTGGGTACAACCCCAAACAGCCCTGAGACATGCTCTGGGTCTTCCTTCTGCAGCAGAAGGGGGAGGAGGAGGGCACGACCTATGGCTGGGTCCCAGGGCAGAATCAAAAGTTCAGAAGAGGCAGAGTTCTCCCTGCTCTGGGGAGAAGAAAGTGGGATTTATTCTAACATTTAGCTCACTCTCTTGTGGACAAAAAGGAACCCTCCAAAGGTTCAGGCCAGCTGCTGGCATGTGGTGGGTGTTGGCATCTAATCCTAAGGCAGGATCCAGGTGAGGGACTGCGGTGAACAGTCTCCAAGGGCCCTGCTCTCCAGGGGTTGCATTCTAGAGGGGGAGGAAGGTCATAAACACGTAAAAATGAGCACAGTAATTCCAGATAATGATGTAAGGAAAAGACTGAGTTGTAGGTACAGATTTCCTGGGGGAAAGAGAGGGAAGCAGCTAGTATTAGCCAGATTGATCAAGGGAGGGCCCGTTGGGTTTAGACTTTGAGGCTGAGATCTGAATGATCAGAAACCTGCAGTATGGAGATGAAGGAACAGTGCTCAGGCAGAGGAACAGTAATGCTAAGGCTCTGAGGCAGGAACCAGTGCGGTGCCTGGGTGGAACACAAGAGAAGACTGCTGGGTCTGTGGTGAATGAGAAAGATGCTGGTTCAAGATGAGGTTCAGAAGTCGGCTGGAGCCAGACTGCATGGCTGTGATAAGGAATTTCAATATAAGTCAAAGTGCGACGGCAAACAAGCAGAGGAGTGATATGATCAAGAGATCAGTATTTTAGGTCAATAGTTACTGTAATTTTAATAACTATAACCTCCATCCCATCCTCTCTACTGACATTTTTCTAAGAAAGTTCAGGTTGTTTGAGGGAAGAGAAGGCTGGTAAAGATACTTGAGAATACTGGATAGTCTGTCTACCTCTAAATATAAAGTGAGAATGCTGAATAGAGGTCAGTGTGGTCTTAGGTCTTGCCTTTTCCCATCCAAGAGTAACATTCTTTATTTATTTATTCATTCAGTGAGTATTTAGTGAACACCTGTTCTGTGTCAGGCACTGTTCTGGGTACTGAGAATCCAAGAAAGAGCAAAACGTATCAAAGTCCCTGCTCCCTCGTGAGCAGGGAGATGTAATTAAATACACACATAAGGTCAGGTGGGATTCATGGTATAAATAAAGGAAGTCAGGGATGAGGGCAGAGGGTGATGGAGACATGGTGCTTTAGGGAAGACCAAACCGAGGGAGTGAGCCACGTGGATATCTTGAGAGGGGAGAGCGGAGGGCGAGCACAACTGCCCTGACGTGGGAATGTGCTTGGTGCGGTCCAGGAGCACCCAGTGGAGCTGGAGGGAATCAAAAGAGGGATGAGGAGGGAGATGAGGCTACAGAGGTTGGATAATGAGGGTATCACTGACTAGGGCAAAGAGGGGAAGGAGGGATCCTGGAGACCCAGGCAGTGACTACTGCAGTGGTCCAGGAAAGAAACAGTGGTTTGGACAAAGCCAGTGTCACAGAGATAGTGAGAAGTTCACCCATTCAGGTTATACCGTGAATGTGGAGCCTCTAGAGAGCTAGCTAAGAAATTGGAAGGGAGTTCCCATTGTGGCGCAGTGCTTAATGAATCCGACTAGGAACCATGAGGTTTAGGGTTCAATCTCTGGCCTTGCTCAGTGGGTTAAGGATCTGGCGTTGCCATGAGCTGTGGTGTAGGTCACGGAGGCAGCTCGCATCTGGCGTGGCTGTGGCTGTGGCCAGCAGCTGTAGCTCTGATTCGATGCCTAGCCTGGGAACCTCCATATGATGAAGGTGCGGCCCTTAAGGAAAAAAAAAAAAAAAAAAAAAAAAAGAAAGAAAGAAATTGGAAGAAGGGAGTCAAGATTAACCCTAGGACTTTTAGCCTCAGCAACCTGATGAACAGTGATTTCATTAACTGGGAAGGATCGTACTAGGAGGAGGTGTAGATCTAAAAGAAATAAATTGAGTACAGTTTTAGACATATTGGATTTGACATTCCTATTAGATATCTAACTAGAAATATCTAACAGGCAGTTGGAATATAAACACCAGGATTTCTGGAGAAAGGTCATGATTGGAGAGAGACAACTTTGGCGTACCAATATATTCATATATATATAGTTGGTATTTAAAACTTTGGGAAAGGATGAGATGAGATCACTTGAGGACTGAATGCAGTGAATCAAGTGGCTCCAGGGTTTGGAGTCATGAAGCACATCATTTTTCAGAAGTGAGCCAAAGGAGGATTCAGCAAAGGAGGCTGAGACAGAGCAGAAAGATACGAAGAGAAACCAGAGCTGGGTCCCAAAGCCATGTCAAGAAAGGGTTCTCAAAAAGAGGAAGCAGCCAACTGTATTAAATACTATTGAGATGTCAGATTGAGAATTGACCTTCAACTTGGCAATGTGGCGGTAACTGGAACCTAGATAAGAGTAGTTTCATTGGTGTGAAGTGTGCTAAAGGCTGGGTGGAGAAGTTTCAAGGGAGAGAGCAGATGAGCAATCAGAGGAGTAGAGACAGTCTTAAAAGATTTTGCTCTAAAGGCAAATAGGAAAATGGGTGATAACTGGAGAGTGATGTGGGGTCAAGGAAGCTTGTGATTTTGTTTTTAAAATGGGAGGTAGTCCAGAATATTGGTATGTTGATTTAAACAACTCAGTAGAGAGGGGGAAAGAGATGCTGCAGGAGAGACGGGAGGTAACTGCAGAAGCAACTGAGTAAGTAAGACAGGTAGTCTGTGCACAAGTGGAATGGCAGGTCTCCCAGAGGACCACAATAACTTCATCCTTTATAGCAGGCGGTGATATAGAGTCTACAATACAGGTGCACTGGGGGGTGGGGGCAGATGTACTCTTCTGATTTTTCCCCATTTCCTTGGTGAAACAAGCCAAGGCCATGGCTAAAAGGAAGGAATAATTGTGGAGAAAAGAATGTATGAAATGGTCTTTCCAAGAGTTAAATTTACCCATTGACTAGATAAATGTTACGGGTTGTTGAGCAGCACTGAGGGCCAATTTGAGGCTCATGGTCGTAATTACAACACGAGGCCCGTCAGCAGAGTTGGGAGTTTTATCAGCTATGTTCAGCACTTCATGTTCAGACAGGTATGGAATAGATAGAGAGTTGGATTTAGCCTAGGGACGTGTGTGTGTGTAAAATATGCAAGAAAAATAGGCAAAGGAGTTGAGAGTATATCAAAAGGAGAGATTACAGTGATGGATCAAGGGATTTGAGCCCATTAACGGATGATGGAGACTAAAAAGTTGCCCAGGTCAAAAGATTGGAAGTCTAAGAAGGTTTGATAACTTGTTAGAGGGAAGAGGGGAGAGAAGGTGCAAGTGTGTGATGCTTTATATTGAGATTATAGAGGGTCAAGGACGCAGCCATGGGCGTGGGAGGCTAAGATGGGCTTGGAGGACAGGATGAGGAGTGAGGTGAGGATGCCAGGGGACTGGGAGGCTAGAGTATAAAAAGATACATGGATGCTGAAGTCAGCAAGAATGATAGAGACTTGGGGTTGATAAGGGCGATGGTGGTAAGCAAGCTATATACTGAAAGTCCTCAATGAGTGCGGGCGGGGGGCGGGGGGGGGAGTAACAAAAAAAATAGACTGCAACACGGAGGGGTAGTGGGTTAGTGTCCTGATGGTTCTGGCCTCAAATGATCCAGGAATGGTTGGAGGGGAAGGAGGAACAGTATTCAGGACCTTGGAGTGGCAGACCCACCTCACTCATGCCAACGTGAGGTGTGGGAAAGCATATAGCCACCATTAGAGAAGATTGTGGGGGAAACCACATCCCCAGGATCTGCTAGGTTGTGGTTAGAGCAAAAATTGAGGTTACAGATGTTCTTGTTTAGGTCTAATCATGAGACTCGGTGAGCACGGTGGAGGTTAACTGGAGAAAGGGGTCTGATTAGGGGATGGACAGTATCTGGAGAGAGCAGCTGCAAGAGGAGGAAGGCTGAAGTTCATATGGACTTAGGGTACATTTGGGAGGCTGGTACCTTAGGCATCTTAAAATGATGGAAGAAGGACTGGAGTCACATGGAGGTGGCTTTACCAAGACTAGAGAACTCTGTGGAAGCCCCTCTCCTGCTTCAGTCCTCTACTGGGCTATGTCAAAGGCAGAGAAGAGTTGATTTTATTCATGAAAAGTAGGCCTGGATCAATAACTCCATGGTCTCATTAATGTCTCTTCCTACCCTTTGACCTGGCCTACGTTTCACTTTCTAGGTCTCCACCATCATGGCGCCTCACACTGTTTGTCCAGCTTAGATCCCTTAGTCTATCACAGTCATCACTCCCTTGCATAAATCTCCACCTTGCCCTTTGCTTCTTCTTCGTGCCCACGGCTGTCCCCATAATTCAGAACCCCATTCCTCTACCTGATTGTTCTGCATAATTGGTCTTCTTGTCTGCATTCTCATCTCTGCTCCCTAATTCACTATCTATGGTGCTCGCATAAATGCAAATCATCATGTCTTATTATTTCCTTGCTTAAAATCCTTCTGTGGCTCCTGTCTGTACATGGGACAGAGCCCAAACCACCACCTCCCAGCAGGGGTGGTAGTGTGATGTGGTGGAAAGAACATGGGCTCAAACCCTAGAGTATGAGTTTGGCCACTGCTCTTGGCACGTCTTTGAACAAGTTACCAAACTTCTCCCATCTCCAGTTTGTTCCTTCTAAAACTGTTGAATAATTAGAAAAGTTTCTACCTTAAGGGATTTCTGGGAAGATCAAATAAGAAAATATATAGAAAGCATAAGCAACAGTACAAATAGACCTTGAAATGGGATAGTTCCTCTTCTTCTTAACAAAACACTAAGGCCACTGAAGATCTAGCCCTGTTTTTAGTTTCAACTCTAAACAATCCTTTTATACTCTTCTCAACCCTCAACACTTCACTTAGCATTTATACCATGAAGCCAGTCCTAACTACCTACTGGTCTTTATTCAAATATACCATGCTCTCGTGTCTCTCTTCCCTGGTACCTGCTATTTGTTTTCCTTGCCATGCTTGTCTGTTGACCTGACACCTTGTCTGTCTTGGCTCTTCCTAACCCTGCTTTTCTTGGCTCAAAGAAGTCACTTTTAAAAAAATTAATTTGTATTTACATTGGAGTATAGTTGATTTGCCATGCTGAGTTAGCTTCAGTGGTCTGGCAAAGCGGTTCAGTTATACATATATCCATTCTTTTTCAGATTCTTTTCCTATGTAATTTATTACAGAATATGACATAGAGTTATACAGTAGTTTATCTAATTTATATACAGTAGTGTGTACATATTAGTACCAAACTCCTAATTTATCCCCCATATACCTTTCCCCTTTGGTAACCGTAAGCTTGTTTTGAAGTTTGTGAGTCTGTTTCTATTCTGTAAATAAGTTCATTTGTTTCACTTTTTTAGATTCCACAAAAAGTGACATCATATTATATTTGTCTTTCTCTGTCTGACTTCAGTTAGTATGATAATCTCCAGGTCAATCCATGTTGCTGCAAATGACGGTCTTTCATTCTTTTTTATGGCTGAGTAATATTCCACTGTGTATATGTACCACATCTTCTTTATCCATTCCTCTGATGATGGATATTTAGGTTGCTTCCATGTCTTGACTGTTGTAACTGGTGTTACAATGAACATTGGGGTGCATGTATCTTTTTGAATTATGGTTTTCTCCAGATAGATGCCTAGGAATGGCATTTTGACATCATATGGTAGTTCTAGATTTAGTTTTTAAAGGAATTTCCATCCTGTTATCCACAGTGGTTGTACCAGTTTACATTCCCATCTACAGTGCATGAGGGTCCCCTTTCTCCAAACCCTCTCCATGTTTACTATTTGTAGACTTTTGGTGATGGCCATTCTGACCAGTGTGAGGGGATATGTCATTGTGATTTTGACTTGCATTTCTCTAATCATGAGCATTGTTGAGCATCTTTTCATGTGCTTTTTGTCCATCTGTCCTCTTTGGAGAATTGTCTTTGTAGACTTTCTGCCCATTTTTTAATTGAGTTGTTTGTTTTCAAAAAGGTAACTCTTTCATGCAGCCTTTCCTGACTCCCAAGGTAGTTAAATGCTTCTCTTCAGTGTTTCCAGCACATGCTTTTTGTAGGGATTATCACTTCAACTATGATTGCTGGTTAACATAGAACCTCTGAGACTATAAGGTCCTTGTGTAAGGGACTGGGTCTTAAACATCTTTGGTTCTTGGTAAGAGTTCAGAGCTTGCCAAATTATGGATAGTGAGTAAAGGTTTGTTGAATGAATGAACGAATGAGTAACCTCATTTTTCAAATGGGTTAGCTCTTTTCAGTGTGTGTGCAAGTACATATAAGTGTGTGTAGTTGAGAGAAACAAGGTAGCTGGAGTATCAAGATGTAATATTAAGAGGACTCTGGTGATGAGGCTGTAACAGATCTCTAGGGACAAGAAACTGGATCAAATCCAGCCACATGGGCCTTGTGAAAGGATGCTAAATACTCCCAGCTTACTCTGTTTCTTGTTGGAACAGGTCTCTACTTTTCCATCTGTACCCACTTCATCTTCCTGCTTTTCTTATTCAAGTTCTTTCCTCTTTTTTCTAGACTTTCTGTACATCAGTGACTTCAGCCTCCATTTGGCTTTGCCTTGCTCTGAGCTGACTCTGGCCCTGACTATTATCTTTCTGTTGTATCTTTTAGCCAGTGCCATCAGGACAAGGACCCCTCTCTTGTCTTTTGTAGAATCCTCAGTTCCTGGTATATAGTAGGTATTTGATATTATTTGTTCTGAATTTTTTAAGTGTCTGAAATCACCCCTTAATTTTTTTTTCTTGGCATCACAGTTCTAAATTCCCCAGAGCAAGAATCTGGTTCAGGATCCACCTTAGTCCAACATCCTAAAGAGTGGGGGTTATATAATCTCAGGCATGGCTTACTGGACTCATCTCTTTAGCAAGGTCCGTGGGTGGCAGAGTGAGAGGTGGGCAGGCCCTCAAAGCTACATCTGTTCTAGTGCCTGTAAGATGCACATTCTGAAACTTGAACTCAACAGAAGGGCTGCCAGCCTTGATAGTCTCTTCTTGGAACTCCTCAATTACACCTGGATGTGAGATGACTGTTCACCTTCCCTGGAGCTGACTGACCTGGAGTTTCCCTGTTTGGAGAAAAATGGGTTCTCCCCATGGGCTGCAATTCAGTGAACCATGAAAAAACAAGGATCGTTTAGTATTTTCTCCTACTTCCACTCTCAGGTCTTCATGTTCACATGTCTTAATGACACCTGGAAACACGCATGACCTGTCCGAGGACACACACCCCTAGACCAAGGAACAAAGGGAGGGGTTGGCATCCCACAGCTCTGCTCTCTTGCTTGAGGTGACATGACCATTTTGTCCTGACAGCAGTGCTGTCCCCCCAGAGACCATGTCTTTGCTTTAACACATGCCATTTACAGATCCATTCAGCAAGGGCACCCTGCAGCCCATACTCTTCCATGGGTGCTACAGCTCCTGCCACTGACTTCCCTCTACTGCACATGCCTTAGTAGGGGCTTTGCTGGCTTCTGGCACTGTCCTTACTTCGGATGGAGGTAGGTGTGTGTGAGGGGTTCTGCTCAACTGCTCAGCTCTGGTGAAGGAAAAATCCTCAAACATATCTGCCTGCTTGTTGTTTCTCCAAGCAAGTGTACTCTTCCTCTGTACCCTCTGTTAGCAACTTCTTTTCACTAACATGGAGAAAGAGGTGTTCGGCCCCCTTTTGTTTATCTAGCACGTGCCTCTGAGACCCCATTGAAATCCCCTTCTTTTGCAAAGTTTACCCTGGTCAGCACACACCTCTATTCGAGGATTATACTGCAGGTGTTTACATGCCCGTCTTCTCTCCATGTACAACAGGAGGGCTCAGAACAGTGGGGACTGTCACATGCATACAGTTCCAGGTCCCTTCACAGTGTCAGGCTTGGATGAGACACTTGAGAAAATGCCAGATAGGAGAAGGCGGGTGACCTGGTTTAGTAGAGACACACTTACTCAAGTGAGAAGACTGGGGATTGGGTTTCAGCCTTGATACTATTTCTGTGACCTTGAGAAGTTACTGAACTCCATCACAGAGACTTAGCAACTGTTTGACTCACCTGTACCCAGGGCTTTTGGTCAGCTGATATGGCTATATCTGTTATTAAAAATATTAAAATGCTTGCATACAAGCTGGTAAATGGGCTTTCCCAATCTGCCATGTGGCACTTTTATCCCTCTCTCGGAATCCCAGGATCTCCCCAAAAGCAACCAAAGACTAATGCCATCAGGAGGCCTCCAGAGCCTTGCTTTGGCCCTATGGCTGGCGCTTCTTCTGATTAGTAGTCTGCACGCCCCTCCCTACCTCCTGATACATATTATATCACCTCTTACTCTACCAAAGGATCAGTTGACACCAAATGATACAGTTGACATGAAAACACTTGCAAACTATAAAGGGCTAAATGCATATTCATTCCATCCATAATACCTGGGAAGGGATCAGAGCCCTGAAGGAGGGGAGGGCCAATTTCCTAGTTGCACCTCATCCCCTGCTTAATGGAAGGCTGAGGAAGGACTTGGTGGGATGGGTTTGAGAAGCTCATGAGCTGCCTGCAGAGAGCCCACACAAAAAGTTTATGTGGATCACGGGATGGTGAAAGGGAGTGGTGAGAATGTAAATTGGTGGAGACCACTATGTAGAACAGTATGGAGGTTCATTAAAAAACTAAAAATTGAGCTATCATATGATCCAGAAATTCCACTCCTGGGCATATATCCAGAGAAAACCACATATAATTCAAAAAGATACATGCACCCCAATGTTCATAGCAGCACTACTTATGATAACCAAGGCATGAAGGCAACCTAAATGTCCATTGACAGATGAATGGATAAAGAAGATGAGGTATATCTATACAAGGGAATATCACTCAGAGGTGTGTATATATATCTATATATATATAGATATATACACACACACACACAAGGGAGTATTACTTGGCCATTAAAAATGAAATAATGCCATTTGCAGCAACATGAATGGATCTAGTGATTATCATATTACGTGAAGAAAGAGAAAGACCAATACCAAACCATTGTCACTTTTTTTTTTGTGGTGTCTGAAAAAATACAAATGCACTTATTTACAAAGTAGAAACAGACTCATAGACTTCAAAATTAAATTTAGGGTTAGCAAGAGGGGAAGGTGGTGGGATAAATTAGGAGTTTGGAATGAAAATATTACATACTGCTATATATAAAATAGAAATATTACATACTGCTATATATAAAATAGATAACTAACAAAGACCTACCATACAGCACAGGGAACTATACCCAATATCTTCTAATAACCTATATGGAAGAGAATAAAAAAGTTATATATATATATAAAACAATCACTTTACACTTGAAACTAACAACATTGTAAATTAAATATATTTCGATAATTATTTTGAAAAGGGAGCAGCTCTCACAAAGCATCCTTACAGTGACTTGTCTTTATCCCTCGCTGCGGCAGCCTGGGATTCAATTTGCAGTGCTTTTAATCACGCACACTCTCAGCCACTCTCCTGGCCGGCCCTATCGCTCACAATTAGAAGTCCATTTTAGGGCACTCAGCTTCGCAGGTGCTCCCATAGGCAGGAGGAGAGCCGCCAGAGAGTGAAGGGCTGGGGAGGGGAGCAGACTCACCGGAATGAAGATTTGCACAACCTGGTATTTATGGAAAATTGGATGTGCTAATGAACCTGAGATCCATCAGGGCTTTCTGAAGGCAGGACGGTCTCTGTCAACAGACCAATTAGCACACAATTATTTTCTCTTTCTGAAAGCTTATCTGAGACCCTCTTTGAACGTGTGCGCCTGAGTGAACTGTACTTTCTGTTATCTCCGTGGACTCGCTGGATAATCTGCCGAAGCTGTCTGCCTCTTCTACAGAGAGCAGCACAAGCTTCTCTCGACCAATCCACCAGCGACTCTGGGACTGGCATCACTTGGCGGGAGGGGTCCTCAGCTCATTCTGCTTATCAAGCCAGTGCTGGGGGAACATTTGCAAGAGGACCCTCTCCAGTGCCCCTCTACCTTTCTACCTCCTTGCTTCTCTAGGGAGGACAGAGGTAGTGCAGAGCAGAACAGTGGGAAAAGCCATGACTTCGGGGTCTAGTAAAACCTGAGCAAGGGAGTGCCTGTCATGGCTCAGAGGTTAATGAACCTGACTGGGATCCAGGAGGATGCAGGTTGGATCCCTGGCCTCGCTCCCGGATCCCGAGTTGCTGTGGCTGTGGTGTAAACCGGCAGCTGTAGCACCGATTGGACCCCTAGCCAGGAACTTCCATACCCTGTGGGTACAGCCCTAAAAACAAACAAAAACACCTGAGCGCGCCTGCCTTAAATCTTTGCCTCTAACAGGAAGTGAGCAGGGGGACTGTGGTCTTTGTCTCTTCCTCATTCTCATCCTTGGTGCCACAATTAACAAAGTGAAGCTACTCACACCCTTTCAGTGACTTACCTAATTGACTGTCCTCTTGTGGAACTGACCTTTGGAAATAGCAAAGGAAAAATCAGAAAATAGCATCAGAGTCAGCACCAGAATGCGGAATGAGATGGCCGTGTGGGTGGGGTGGGGGGGGGCAGGTGTTCGATAGGTAGGGATAAGGGCAGGATAAAGGCAAGGAAAGTGGCTGTGCTCTGCTCACCCCTCTGGGAGTCATCTTACTTCTACATAAGGCATGTAGCTTTCTCCCTGCCTGGACCTGCTGCTGGTGAGTGTTCGACTCAAGAGTGGGTGGATAGAAAAGCCAGTGCGGAGCTCAGTGACAGTATGGTGGCCAGCTTCACTCGAGGCAGTCTCTCCAGTACCATGCCCACCATCCCACTCTGCCCTGCAGCCACCCCCATTCCGAGAGAGGCAGGCTTCCCCAGAATAGCGGGGCTAGTCCTTGACCATGGTTGGTCTTATAGGGAGTTTTGCACAGTATGACGAAGACTTTACCTTGAAATAAGCCTGGCTTCACCTTCCCACTGCAGTCTGACACCTAGCCAATCACCAACTCACTCAATACAGAGGCATAATTCAGCACCTTGTGCCCACCTGTGGAGGAGGCAGGACCGTGTGTAACACCAGGATTCTAGAAACAATGTTTCCACTTGTCCGTAAACTTATGGCAGGGACTGTGTCTTATGCACTGTGAGTTTGGGATTCTTCTTGAATATTCGATAAATGAATAAATGAGATGAAGAATGAGTGAATGAGTTAAACGAAACCTAGCCCTGCAGGTGACTAGCCGTGTGACCTTGAAGAAATCATCGAAGCTGTCTGACCTGGGTTCCCTCATCTGCAATATAAGGATGATATCCCAAGTCTCTACAATGTGTCTTGCCCCATGTTCATGTTTGGAGGAGAGGGCAGATATTTTGGATGAACTGGTCTGTTCAGACTTGTGTTTAAGAGTGATGCCATCTATATGGGTTTGACCCATTTTAATTTTCTGCAGCCTGCTGCCATGCCCTTCAGGGGACATGGGGCATTGAACTGAACCTGGAGGACTCAAAAATCAGAATCCTGTTTCAGCTCCTCAACAGCTCTGTCATGCTCTTGGACCTTGGTTTCCTTTTTTGAAAAGGGATCATAGATTTGTGTCAGAGTCAGTGTGAAGGTTAAATGGGATGATATTGGAGGATGAACTTGGAAGCTGTGGAGAGGCTGTTCAGCCTATCATGGTCTTGGTCCCGTTCCCCACCCAGGCTGGGTCTTGCTGTCTCTCACACACTGAGTCTGTTGCTGCCCCTTGATCTTCATCTGCAATTACCTCTTTTTTTCCCAGTTCCCCACCCCCCGCTTCCGTCCCATCCATACTCATTTTTCAAGACCAACTTATGCAGTACCTTCTCCACGATGCCTTCTCAGACCACTCGAAGCTACAAGGATCTCTCTTTTCTCTTTACTGTGTTATTAGTATTATACCATCACTCTGTCCCATGTGTATTTTTAAGATTGAGTGTACTCAATTCTCTTGAACTCTGTCACTTACCCTTTGGTGTTCGCCGTGTTAACCAGCAGCATGGCAGACACACACACCACGCACTTTGGAAGCCGTGTGTTGTAGATCATGCCAGCCCTTCTTTTCTTCACAGTGCTTCCCCTCCCCTCTCCTCCTGCCCACTTTCTCTTCCTCTTTAAGGACCAACCCAGTTGGCATCTCCTCTGCAACTTCCTCCCTTGTTCAAACTTGTGCTTTCCTCGGGGTTCATCATGACGTGTTGCTTCTGCTCCACACGGATGTGTATCATTCGGCTGTGTGCACACCTGCCTCCCCCACAGGTTGTAACTTCCTGGAGGACACGCCACGTAACTTGGACATCCTCGTGCCCACTTCTCTACCCCCCAAAGCCTGGAATGGATTACTTGTACATTCTCTAATTTACTGAGGACCTACCATGTGCCAGACACTGCATTAATTGCCGTTGACAACATGGTGAGCAAAAAAAACTATAAGCTTACCTCTGTGGAGGCGTTAGTATGTGGAGGACCCAGGCTTTAACCAAACACTCGCAGGAAAGGATGGAAAGCTGCGACTTGCATGCCTGCTGCAGAGCAGAGGTGCCTGGAGCTAGGAGAGAAGGTCAGAGGTATCAGGGCCGACTTCCTTGAAGAACTCCGAGAAAGGCACTCTATGAATGTTTGATAAATTGCGTGGAATTGAACAGTGGCTGCTCAATAAATACCCCTTGATTGGTTGATTGATTGTTGGCAAAGCCTTCCGAGATCCTGAGAAGAAAGGGCCTCAGGTCCCCATCACTCTTATTACATAATTATTTCAGTGCATTTAAAGCTCCTCATTTTTCATCTTATACTTTAAACATCAGGGAAAAACGGATAGGCCAACTTTATAATATTTTAAAATGACTCTTCGGTGTTTTGGAATATTACATAGCTATAAGAGTTTATGTATATTTAATATACTTATTAAAATATGCAGTAAGCCCATGGCTGATTTTCTCAAAGGACGTCTCAGTGCCGAGGTGGGACTTAAATGTTTAATATTAATAATAATACTCATAACTCATATTTCTCCTGTGCTTTTCATCTTCGGGCTCCCTAAAGCCTCTGAGCACCACATTGGGTGGATGCAGCTGGGCTCACCAGCAGGCTGACAGCATCAGCATCTGGCCTCCTGTCTTCCTCTGGGGGTGGGCACAAAGGGGAACTCCAGCTTGAAGGTCCAGCTTCCTCTGCCTGCATTGAGTTTCCTCTTCCCAGACACAAATTTTAGGGGAGTTCCTGTCGTGGCTCAGTGATAACAAACCCGAATAGCATCCATGAGGATACAGGTTTAATCCCTGGCCCTGCTCAGTGGGTTAAGAATCCGGCACTGCCATGAGCTGTGGTGTAAGTTGCAGATGCAGCTCAGATCCTGCATTGCTGTGGCTGTGGCATGGGCCAGCAGCTGTAGCTGATTTGACCCCTAGCCTGGGAACTTCCATATGCCACAGGTGTGGCCCTAAAAAGACGAAAACAAACAAAAAAATAGACACAATCTCCCTCTGCAAGGTTTCCACGTATAGACGATCACTTCTGCCTTCCCTACACCATTGATACTCACGAACTTAGGACAAGAAAGAAAATGGCTTTATGCTCCCAGGGTGGGGAGACCTACATCTTTCCTGGAGCTGGTCACTGACAGGACACGGAGCCTGAGATGGGCTGACCGGAAAAGGGCAGTGGGAAGGGAAACTTTTGACTTGTTATCTAAACCCACACCCTGCCCTTCCCTCTCTAGGTCACAGAGACCAGGACCGGCCCCCTGGGCTGCAGCAACTACGACAACCTGGACTCGGTCAGCTCCGTCCTGGTACAGAGTCCAGAGAACAAGGTGCAGTTACTCGGTAAGCAGCCCTGTGATGATTTTCATGCTTTTCATACCTGGTCAAAAACAATTTGGATCTTTCACGTGAAGACGTCCTCCCTGCCCTATTTGACTTCTAATGGCAAGAACTACCACCAGTTCTGGGACCTGTATTTAACAACTTGCTGTCATTCTCTTGAGAGAACTCTTGATGTGGTTTACTTGACACCTAGACCATCGCTCAAACCACTCGACACGCAGATCCTCCTGCCTCCTAGTCCTTCCCAAGACCTCTGCCACTATCCTGCAGCAATAGCACACCCATCCTCATATGCCTCGGTCTAGTTCGGTGATCTCTTGTGTTGTGCAAAGAACCCGCTGCTTTATCCTAAGGACACATTAGGGGAGCAGCTGGCCTTTGCAGAGTGGTTATGAGGCACCATCTCTAGCTCGGCTAAGAGCTGTACCAAGTGTGGGACCGTGGGAGAGTGGCCCTGCTTTCTGCTTTCAGTCTGCTGTCTTCCATGGGGGACCAAACTCAGGAGACGGGTTTGAGAGGAATGGGAGCCTCAGCATCAGAAAGGCCAAAGGAATGGCAATGATGTGAGATTTGGAGGCTGGGAAGCACTCAGGTCCCGTCCTCCGTCCCCCAGAGTGCCATGCCAACGATTCAGATGGAGCTCTTTGGCAGTGGGAAAAGTTCCTTCTTCTTAAGACCTAACTGAATTGGACTCTGTTTAAGATATTATTGTCTTGGTATCATAAAAACAATAGCCCTCTCCCAGGATCTCTGATTACAAACTCCAGGCAACCCGAGCCAGATGCAAGCCCTCCGTGCTTTAGGAATCAAATATAGAATGCAAAGGAGGAGAAGATGCCTTTATTGAAAGCCACCCGATGCGCTTAGCATCCTTCTCCTCCGTCCCTGGATGGGCTGGGTTTGTGTCTGGAAATTAGCGAAGAGTGAAGTTCAGAGTGTCTGGTGGTTCATTTGGAATAGTTTATGCCGTTTAATTTTATAGCCCATCACTCATGCAGACATTGCTTGGAGCACTTATTTTATAGCAACAGGAAATGTTATGGTGAGGAGGAGGGAGCTGGTGGGGGAGGTGAAAGGAAAGGACTTGGAGAGGGGTGAGTGTTGAAAGCCAGCGAACATGGACAGGGTGTGTGGAGAGGGCTGCTCTAGTGTCACTGTGGGCACAGCGTCAGGATTTAGGGGCCGTTCAGAACAGGAGGTGGATCTCAAATAAGAACGACAAACATGTATTGCACCTGCAATCCTGGACTTGAGGTCTGCTGACATAGGGATGCACACTTTGGGATCTCTAATTTCCTGCCAAGGACAAGGTCAAGGGTGTGAAAATAAAGAGTTGGCGGATATTTGATAACGGGAGCTCGTCACATCGAGAAGTCTGTGCGTCTCCTGCTCTCTTGGCATAGCGTTTCACAGTATCCCTCCACGGCTGCATCCCTGTCCTTCATTCCTCTCTTGACATGCTTCCAACAGCCACCCTGTGTGGCCTGAAGCCAACTCGGAGTATATTCTGCTGCTGGTAACCAATATCCACCCCAGATGGGTAGGAAAACTGAAGCTTGCAGCAATTGAGTGGATTATATCCAAGACCAGAGGCAGCTAATTAGAAAAGAGAGCTGGGAGACATGCGTGTCTATCCAGGCTTGACTGAACTTGGAGCATCCACCACCATCCTGCTTTCAACTCTCCTTGAGGTTAAATCATGAGATGGGCAGCCAGTCCCACTTATGTAGTATGACCTGATGGGACAAGGGGGTGGGATCTGACACCAAGCCTACTCTACTAGTCTTGGGACTTTGGCGGGTCACTGGGCTTGGATTTCCTCACCTGTAAGAGCCTCGGCTATGACCGCAAGTGTTCCATGCAGTCATATATGGAAAGTTTGCCATACCTGGCCAGTACATACCCACAATACCTGTCCCTACCTCCTAAGCAGGGCAGCCTCCTTGGTTAAGGTGGGGGGCCAAGAGGGTTGGCATTCAGGGACATCCCAGGAGGCCTGCTGCTAATCTGAGAAGCTAGAAACCAGATGGCTGTTGGAGGCAGAGCAAAAAGCCTATCAAGCCTTGATTCTTCCCCCACGAGGGCTATAAGCTCTTCCTTTATCTGCAACACCGTCCCATTTCCATCCCAGAAATGCTGACGTGTAGCCAATAAGCCTGTTCAGATGATATGCACGCTCTCAATTTGGCTGACATGAGGGGTTCGACTGAGCCTTGAGCTTTGATGTCCCCATCTGTCACTGGGGCAGCGGTAACCCTCTATCCCAACCAGCTCAGCAGGATTAGGCCCTGGGATGGCCCTGCTTGGGGCCCAGGATGTACACGTCAGCAAAACCCCAGCTGGGGATTCTGAAGCCTTGGGTGTGGGAAACTGAGTATCCATTGGCCTGCCTGCCGGTCCCCCCACCCACATCCTTTGCTTAGGCCTGCAGGTGCTGCTGCCCGAGTACCTGCGTGAGCGCTTCGTGGCCGCCGCGCTCAGCTACATCACATGCAGCTCCGAGGGTGAACTCATCTGCAAGGAGAATGACTGTTGGTGCAAGTGCAGTCCCACCTTCCCGGAATGTAACTGTCCCGACGCCGACATCCAGGCCATGGAGGACAGCCTGCTGCAGATCCAGGATGCATGGGCCACTCACAACCGGCAGTTTGAGGAGTCAGGTGAGCAGTCAGCCAGCCCAGATTTCCTCCCTGTGGCTAGGAGGTGGCCGTGAGGTGCTGGACAAGAATTCAGGGCACTCATCATGGCTCCAGGCCCAGCCTCATAACTGGCTCCATGACCTCCAGTGGGTTATATTAGCCACCCCGAGGCTCAAGTCATTTTCTTTTGTTGTATATGCAAATAGACCTAATACCTACCAAAGAGACATGTTTCAAGGACTTAATAAGCTGAGGTAAATATAATTGAGGCCATAAGCTACAAATTCCACAGTGCCTGCAGGTAAGGTGCACAGTGAATGTTTGTTGAATGAATGAAGCACATAGCATATCACTAGGAGGCACGGAGGACATGCTGGTTATTGCTTACTGCAGGTATGATGGACACCAATGTCACCTCGAGACTTAGATTCAGAGGACTTGGTTCGGAGTCCTTGTTCTGTGTGACTGTTTGTTCCCCCCAAATTCATTATGTTGAACATCTAATGCCTAAGATGATGGTATTAGGAGGTGGGGACTTTGGGAGGTGATTAGATTGTGAGAGCAGGGCCCTCATGAATGGGATCGGTGCTCATTTACAGTGGTCGCAGGGAGATCCCTTACCTGTCCACCCTTTGAGGACCCAGCAAGAAATCGGCTCTCTGCAACACAGAAGAGGGCCTTGGGTTGCTACCAGACACTGCTAGTAGCATCCTGGCTTGGACTTCCAGCCTCTGGAAATATAACTCTGTTGTTTATAAGCCACCCAGTCTGTAGTGTTTTGTTATAACCTCTTGGATGGGCCTAACATACTCTATACTGAGCCATTCGATTAAGCCATGCAGCTTCTCAATGCCTCCATTTCTTTATCTGCAAATGAGGGAAAGTGCTAACAGGAGGTGGATGGATGGCTCACATGGAACACTGTAGACAGAATTAAAGCATAAAGAACTCTGCATGATATAGTCATTCACTTCAGTACTAAATGAACTAAACCAGGCTAAATGAATAAGAGTTGTATGGATATAGCTCAAAAACCTGAATGCTGGAGTTCCTGCTGTGGTGCAGTGGGTTAAGAATCTGACTCTAGTGGCTCAGGTCACTCACTGCAGAGGCATGGGTTTGATCCCTGGCCTGGCATGGTGGGTTAAAAAGGATCTGGCATTGCTGTAGTAGTGACGTAGCTCACAGCTGTGGCTTGGATTCAAGCCCTGGCCCTGGAACTTCCATATGCCATGTGTGCAGCCATAAAAAACAAAAAACAAAACCCCAAAAAACCCTTAATGTTGGATAAAACAAAGCAAATGAAAAAGGTTAAATAACATTTATATGTAATATTATTAAATATAAAACATACCAAATACTATTTATATGATGTCTAAGAACAGGCTAGCCAATACTTAATTTTTAATGGATAAATACATTTATAGAAAATGTTACAAAATACACGACAGTGATAAAACATTTCAGAGAGACGTTACCTCTAGATAAAGATGGGAGGGAAGTTTAGGGCTTTCAAGTGTATTTGCTTTGCTTTATTTCTTAAAAAAATTTGAATTCAATATGGCAAAATCTAGGTGGTAGGCATGTAGGAATCTAGCTTGTCATTCTCTGTGCTCTTTTGCATACCTAAGTGTTTCATAAAATGAACTGTGCACATGCTAGTTGTTAATGTCATTGCTAGGCGTGATTTTTTTTCCCCGATCATGTGGGTAAGGGATGAAGGACCAGGGGCTTGAGAAATCAGAATGAGCTGAGGTCCTAGGCACTTCCACCTCAAGTCCCAGAGAAGGCATTCGGTAGCTAAGGGTATAGCCTCCCAGCCTCAGCTGCACTGGATGAATAGGGGGCAGTGTTAGGTAATGGCTTGAGTTATGGAAAAGGGCTTTCCGCACTATGAATTACTGCTAGTGAGTGAAGCAGGGCAGTCTGGACCCCCACTGGGAGACCTAATGGCTGCAGGTCCCAAGTAAAAGCAGACCCATGGACAGAGATCTGAGCATGAATTCAGAAAACACATTGTGCCCAGGAAGCTTGGAGGAAGACTCAGACCTACAGTAGGAGCTAAGAACCAGAAAGCACATTGCTTCTGGATTAGCTCCACGAAAGAACAGGTATCTGGCCAAGAGATCTCAAAAGAGAGGAAGGGTGTCCTAGAGTCAGAAAGAAGGATGTAGAGGGGAGAGGCTGGTCTCAGACACCGAAAGGCTTCTAAGCAGACTTCCAAGCTGGGTGCTTGTCCCCGCTTGCCAGTCTCACGTGCCCCCACCTTTAGGAGTGCCTCACGCCTTCCCCAAGGGTGCTGTGGTGCAAAGAAGACTGAATGACTGAGACGGAAGTATAAAGGGCAAAGAGGTGCATCTCAAGGTCACTGGCCCCGTGGGTGGTGACAGAGAGGTTTTGAAATTCAGAAGCATTGTAGAGACAGGAAGGATGGGAAAGAATCCCAAAGCCATATCTTATGGCCGTCAATCATTTTTCAATAAGGTTGTTTAAAAAGAAAGAAAGAAAAGGGCCTGGGAGAGTGGGTGTGAAGCCTCCATCCTCATACAGTGATTGACAGTCTGATGGCTCTGGAGGAGGGGGTCCTCCTGCCCTCCCGGGGTCTGCATAGGGGGGCCCCCCTCAGCCCAGCCCCCTTGTCCTTACCCACAGAGGAATTCCAGGCGCTGCTGAAGAGGCTGCCCGACGACCGGTTCCTCAACTCCACAGCCATCTCCCAGTTCTGGGCCATGGACACCAGCCTCCAGCACCGCTACCAGCAGCTGGGAGCCAGCTTGAAAGTGCTGTTCAAGAAGACGCATCGGATTGTCCGCCGGCTCTTCAACCTCTGCAAGCGCTGCCACCGGCAGCCCCGCTTCCGCCTGCCCAAGGAGAGGTGAGCATCCCAGTTGCCAGAGCTGAAGCCATACCGCCCACAACAGCACTCAAGCCGGAGAGAGGAGCCCTGTCCAACAGGGCAAGTCTGGGTGTGCTGACCCACATGTGGCCTTGTAGAGTCTCTTGCTGGCTTGACTTACTTGGGTGTCATTCTCAGTCATGGCTTATGTCTGAAGGGAGAGAGAGAGGAAAGGAGGAGAGAGGCAGCTTTGATATATCTTATGGTCAATTTGAATGTTATTCTAATAATATTCAAATTCTCACTTGTTTCCATTTTAATAAGTCTTTTAGGAAAGGAAGGGGTGGAATTAAAGCTTGTACACCAATTCCATGTGATAAGAAACAGACAGTGGGAGTTCTCATTGTGGCACAACAGAAAGGAACCCGACTAGTATCCATGAGGACACAGGTTTGATCCCTGGCCTCACTCAGTGGGTTCAGGATCCAGTATTGCCATGAGCTGTGGTGTAGGTCGCAGACGCGGCTCAGATCCCACATTGCTGTGGCTGTGGTGTAGGCCGGCAGCTACAGCTCTGATTAGACCCCTAGCCTGGGAGCTTCCATATGCTGCAGGTGTGGCCCTAAAAAACAAAAAGAAACACACACAGTGGATTGTTCCCAACAAGTGACTGTTCTGAGTCACGGAGGTGGGTGACCAGAGGCCCTGTGTCCTCGGGAACAGAGAGGCACTGGATGTTCTCAGGCCCTCACTCTTCTGTCCACTCTTTCACGCGTGTGTTCAAGCAATCAACAAGCTTTTCTGAAGTCCACGTCGTAGGTCCTAATAGTAAGCAGTGAGGGGTATTTGTTATTTGGGGAGATAGAATAAATATACAGGAATGTCAAGTTTGGAAAATTACTGCTCTGTGACAGCCACTTAAATTCATGTTCGTGGAGCACATTTCAAAGGCATGGGCTGACAATAGCACAGGCCAGAGAGAAAAACCACTAGGGAGAATGCAGTCTTGGCCAGATGGTGCAGGAGGCGGTGGAAGTGGACTGGTACATGCAGGAGAGAGCCGTCCAGGAGGGGGCGCTGCCCTCGCAGCAGCCCAGAGGTGCACCTCTCACTAAGGCCCAGGTGACAATCAAGCATGAGTGACAGGACAAACCAGCCAGGGCTTTTGGGAAAGGCTCATTTCTTTTTAACAAATAATTAGTAAATGCTTACCAGGCACAGGGAACAGTCCTAGTTTCTGAGAATATGTTGGTGAATGTCGCAGTGGCCCTGCTCTCGGGGCATTTGCCTGCCAGGAAGCCAACTCTGACCAAGTCAGCAATAAATAAATACAATCAGTTTTGATACCAAGCGCTGCTGTGGATAACATCAAAGTGAGCTGGTGTGATAGAGAGGGACGGGGTGGTTCTTCTGGTAGGGGAGTCACGGAAAACCTCTTTGAGGAGATATCCCAAGAGCTGAAATCTAAGTCTTAGGAGGGAGCCAGCCCTAGAAAAGCCCTGTCCTGGGTGAAAGAGTTCCAGCAAGTGTAGAGATGGTGGAGGCAGAAAGAAGTTGGCATGACATTTGGGAAGTTTGGAGAGCCTGTTGTTGGAAGAGGCTGAAAACTAGAGTTGATAGGAAAGACATTGGAGATCTTCCATAGGTTTTTTTTTTTTTTTTTTTCCCAAGGCTTTCCTGTTCCCATTTTTTTCTTTTTTTAATTAAAAATTTTTTAATTGTTATTTCCCCAATACAATTTTTTTCTACTGTTCTATAGGCTCTTGAATAAGGGAATGAGGCGGTACTGCCTCGGGAGGGGTGAGCCTGGCTGCTTTAGCGCAAGTTTGATGTCACATCTCTCTGGGGTTGATCCATCAAACGCCCAGCTCCAGGCCTTGCTCAGTCATCCCAAAGAGGTAGAGTAGGATTTCCATCATTCAGAGAACGTGGGCCTTTTATCTTGCGCATTGCCTTCCCTGCCTAGTAGTTGGTCTCCTGCCACCCTTAGGGAAGCAGCAATGCACGGCCTCCTATGACTCTTGCTTCATTTTTCTCTTCCCTCCCCAAAGGTCCTTGTCCTACTGGTGGAACCGAATCCAGTCCCTGCTCTACTGCGGAGAAAGCACCTTCCCTGGCACCTTCCTGGAACAGAGCCACAGCTGCACCTGCCCCTACGACCAATCTTCCTGCCAGGGCCCCATCCCCTGTGCCTTGGGGGAAGGGCCCGCCTGTGCCCACTGTGCCCCAGACAACAGCACACGCTGTGGGAGCTGCAACCCAGGCTATGTGCTCGCCCAGGGGTTGTGCCGCCCTGAGGTGGCTGAGTCCCTGGAGAACTTTCTGGGGCTGGAGACAGACTTGCAGGACCTGGAGCTGAAGTACCTGCTGCAGAAGCGGGACAGCCGCATCGAGGTGCACTCCATCTTCATCAGCAACGACATGCGGCTGGGCAGCTGGTTCGACCCCTCCTGGAGGAAACGCATGCTGCTCACCCTGAAGAGCAACAAGTACAAGCCCGGGTTGGTGCATGTGATGCTGGCCCTATCCCTTCAGATTTGCCTCACCAAGAACAGTACCCTGGAGCCTGTCATGGCCATCTACGTCAACCCCTTTGGGGGCAGCCACTCGGAGAGCTGGTTCATGCCCGTGAATGAGGGCGACTTCCCCGACTGGGAGAGGACTAACGTGGACGCAGCTGCCCAGTGCCAAAACTGGACTATCACCTTGGGAAATAGGTGGAAGACCTTCTTTGAGACAGTCCATGTTTACCTGCGGAGCCGCATCAAGTCCCTGGATGACAGCTCCAATGAGACAATCTACTATGAGCCTCTGGAGATGACTGACCCCTCCAAGAACTTGGGCTACATGAAAATCAACACCTTACAGGTCTTTGGCTACAGCCTGCCCTTTGACCCCGATGCCATCCGGGACTTAATTCTCCAGTTAGACTACCCATATACTCAAGGTTCCCAGGACTCTGCCCTCTTGCAGCTCATCGAGCTTAGGGACCGGGTCAACCAGCTCTCTCCCCCTGGCAAAGTCCGGCTTGACCTGTTCTCCTGCTTGCTCCGGCACCGGCTCAAGCTGGCCACCAATGAGGTGGGCAGGATCCAGTCCTCCCTGAGGGCTTTCAACTCCAAGCTGCCAAACCCCGTGGAGTATGAGACAGGAAAACTCTGTAGCTAATGGGGGACCCACTCCAGCACTGGGCAGGGAGGGGATCCATGAATCCGGGGCGCAAAGATCACCTAAGCCCTCACCTTAGTGCCAACAGGGTGCTCCCTTAAGACTGTCAGCACCCAGCTGATGGGACCTCGGGGCTTGGACTGATGCAGGCAGGAGAGGAAGAAACAGCCACGGCACACACGCGCACACTCACCACGCACGTGCACACAGCCGCACGCACTTGCACGGGGAAGCTACAGTTCAGCAGCCTGGAATCTGTAAAGTCGGTGCTTTCTCAAATGGATGCGGTTGAAGGAGAGGAGCCTAGGGAGAGATTCAGGAAAAGAACCAGCCAAACCCTGCAACACACAACTTCTTAAAAGTGATTCTTATCATTCAAGAAAGCCAGAGGGAACAGCAGTGGGAGGGTGAGCGCTGCCTCTCCCTCGGTGGTGGAGTCACTTTTCTATTCTTTTTAACCAGATTTCTTAAAATGGTGTTGTTTCGTGATTGGTTCTTACTTTTTGTACGCTGCCTCCTCTAAGCCCTCCAGACATGGACTGCTCCTGGAGCCGGCTCCCCTGGGAAACAAAAAGTGACACCCTCAGAGGACGGCTAAGGGCAGGCAGGCAGCCCTGCTCCCCCTCCCTTGGGCCCCTAGCTTCCTTGGCCTCCCCCCGTTTCAGGGCCGGGCGTGCTCCACGTTCCCCTCGGGATCCATCTGGTGCTCCTCTCCCAACAGCATCCCATTTTGTCCAAGAAAGCAGCTCTGTCAAGTTAGAGACCATGTATAGGGACATTTTCTTTAAGAAAAAAACAAAAAAACAGAAAAATATGTATTTTGTGTTTGTTTTTCTTGTCAATCTGCTCCAGCCACAAGAACAGAGGAGTAAAAGTTTAACTGGTTTAATACATATATTTTTAAAAAGGCTTTGTTTTGAGGAGACACATGAGAGAAAAAGAAAAAAGAAGTATCATTCCCTGGGCCGCCTGGATTTTTAAAAATTTGCTCTGTGTGTGACACATGGGCATCCATGGAGGGTGGGTATTGCCATCTAGGAGACTAGTTGACCAGTGTGCACACAGTGAGTGCATATCTGCCTTGACTCTGTGTGCGTGTGTGTGTGTTTGCGCGCCTGCGTGCACACATGTGCGGGGGGGGGGGGGAGAAAGGGAGGCGAGGGGGGTGAGGGAGATGGGGGGAGAGTACTACTAAATGAAGAATGGAGTAAGGCAGGATTCTTCCAGAGGGTTATCTGGCTATGCCTCCCACCCCCGCCATTCCCTCTTCCCAGGTGTGAGGGCTCACACAAGTCCTACGAGTGCATAGTAGACTGGCCACTATTAAGAATAATATGAACGTGTTGGGGCACAAGCCTACCAAAGGGGGCTCCTCCTGGCCTACACCGCTGTGGACATCAGGAGAATCTTTCACACTCTCCCCCTCACGGTCTGGGATCGCCCCTTGGAGGGAACTGGGATGGATGAAGACATGGGTACTGGTTTTCTTCATTCTGTCTGATTAGTGCTTTCCCAGCCTAAAAGGCAGGTTTGACATAAGCCACACAGAACAATGCATCATTCTCCCTTAGTGCCTCCCCAAGGTGGTATGAGAATCATTTCATAGCAAATCTTTTGGAGAACCAATTCTGTCTATTCTCCACACGATCCAAGTACAATGTGTAGGCATGACAACCCCCATTTTATTCAGGCGAAAGTCACCACATAAATACTAAGTACCTCATTCCCTACCTGCGGTACGTCTCGGTACAAAACGAACTGGGAGACACAAAAGATGGTCATGTCTGTCTTCCCAGAGACTTCTGCATTTACTGTCGCAGAGAGGAGAATTCAGCCTTCTATTACTGCACCATCTCTCAATCCAGGAGGGCCTGAAATCCTTGGTAGCTAAGCAGCCTAGGGCATTTCTTTCTTCACAACTCCCCCGAAGGCTTCTAGTGCAGAAGTTCAGAGTGATGGGATGATCTAGGGATGAACACAGGTATTGGCCTATTTTTGGTTCAGCCACTGCTTGCTTTGCTCAGCCAGGGAAGGTGGAACCAGCAGATGTCTTTTTCATCAGTGGGGGTGCTGAGGTACTGAGTGTAATTTTGTTGAGAAAGGGGTTGCAACTGGTGGGAAGGTTTTGAGACCTTCCTGGGATGAGGTGTGAGAGGTGTAAGGCACACACAAGAGTCCGATTTTAGCATGTTGCGTGTGCATGTCTATGTGCTGTAGGAGTGGGTGGGCAGAGGTTTTCACCCACACATTAAAGGCACATCACACACTAAAGGCACATCATCCGCAGCAATATTTAGAGTGGGGAGGAAAGCAAGCGAGAATGTGCTGTGAACAAAATTAGCAGTTGGACTCTCAGTAGCATGAAGGTAATTGTCCCAGAGGGAACTGAATGAGGACACTAGGGCTCACATGCACCTGAGCCAGTCCCACAGCTGCGGGGTGGGAAACCTCAGCTGGCAGCCCCTGAATCAGCAGACTGGGGAAGAGCCCACCTAGAGAGTTATGAGGAAAGATGCGGCATCTCAGACTCTTTGTCTTAGAAAAGCTCTGGGAAGATGCTAGTGTTGATATATTATGGTTTTGGAAACGTGCATCCAGTTCCAAACTTTCCACCTTTTGCCTGTTTGAAGGGTCAAACCATGAAGCTGAACGTATCAAATTTCTGAAAGCAATGGTAAATATTTAGGAGTGCTGTTCTGAGCCCAGGAGCAAGTGCCGTATTGATGGAAGGCCTAAAAGACATTAATAATTCATTATAGCAGTAGACATGTTTATACTTGACCTACTCACCTGTTACCTGTGATGGATGCCCGACTCCTCTGTTCCAAGACAGTGATGGGGTATCTGGTGTAGAAGAGCTTGGATCCAATCAGCAGACCAAAGGTAGCTTCTAGAGGCCAGGTGGAAAAAGATGGGGAGTAAAGGATGGCCAGGATGCCTTAAGAGGCTTTTAAAGGCTTGAAACTATGAATTCAGCATAGATTTCTCAGAAAGCTAGGCTGAGAAATGCCGTAATAAGGAAAGGCTGTCCCCAAATCATTGCCTTAAAAGCCTATAATAATCAGGATATGTGAATCACCTATTCTTAGACACAGTTGCAAATTGTCATTAATTAATTAGTACTGGGTTGGCAATGTTGGTGAACTCATTGCAGAGTTAAGAGCCAAATGACAATTCAGTGACTGGATATAACAATCCAAAAATCAGGCTTTAATTGTAACCCTAAAGAACGAATACATCAAATGCTAATCTGCCCTAATGCTCAAGACTAATACCTCTAATACTAAATAATGTATTTAATACCTGCTGCTAATAATGTAATGCATAATCATGCATCCATAGCCAAAAAATGTAAATGAAGATCACTTCAAATACTGGGTATGAGAAATAGTTCAGGTCCAGTTCCTGGCTTCTTTTCACAAATATTAAAATAGTGGTTATTATAGGCAGAGCTGCCTATGAGTGGATGGAATACCTTGCCTACATGGTGTTCTGCCCCAAAATATCACCTCCAATGTCTGTAATTTCATCACGTAAGTCTGTTCCCTTGCATCTAAAAGAGACCTTTTTTTTTTTGCCATTATATTCTGTATGAAAATTAAAGTGCCCTTAGGAAGATGTAAGTCTTAGAAGTTTAACCCACTGGCAAAATAGAGGATTTGGTTTTTGAGTGGAAAGGTTTTTAGAGGTCATCCAGTCTACTGGTTTCTGACATGAGAAGGAAGAGGTGAAAGAAATTCCCTAAGATTGTTTCTATTAGCAAGGCTAGGAGTAGCCTAATCAGCTTCCATCTCTACCCCTCTCTGCAGTAAATGACATCTGGGTCCTGGGAGATGACAGGGACCCAGTTCAGGACTTGGGAGTATGAGGGTGGAGGAGTGAGGACCATTTTCCAGCAAGCAGAAGAGGAAGACTGAGAGGTAGGAGTACCCTCACACCCTTTCTTGGGATTAGTTCTAGCAAAAATAATCAGAGTAACAAGTGAGAGAAAAAGAGTAAAGTTTTCTCCCCTAAGACACTTAAAGCACAGAGTATACATGTTCCCATCTAAGCTGGAGGGAGAGGGATCAACTTTCTTGATGACTCCATCAGCTCAGTGTTTTTAAATTACAACATACCACCCCAATTTCTTGATATTTTCTATAGACCACCAATATGATTTTGAATATCTTTACAAATCTGCTAACTTCTGCAAAACATCACCTGTGTTAAGGATAGAAGCATCTGGGTACCACCAACCTCCAAAGGCCTTAGGCTGTAGAGTCACCATGGCAACACTCTGCTGTGCACTGAGAGTCCTTGCTCCTTCCAGCAGAAGAGCAAGAGACCGTGAACCAAAGGAGATGCCCAAGACATAAAACTAAGGCCTGCACTCCGGATCTGGAAGGATAGATTGGAAAATCCAGGTAGAGTGGCTGTAAACACACACCTTTCTTCTGGTTTAGCCACCAGCCAACTCTATAACTGTGGGCAAGTCACTCCACTTCTCTGGAGTTGGGTTTGCTATGCAGATCCTGGGAAATCATCTAGTGCTATCCTTTCATGATATTAAAAGCAGTTGATTTAGAAGACACACATGCCATAAGTCAGACAGACCTGAATTCTCATGTTGGCTTCATAGTTATATTTAAGTGACCTTAATTCTTGGTTTGTCCCCTTATTGTAACCCGACAACTTCATCCCCAACCTCTCCCTCTTAGATTTTCTTTCCTTTCTAAGTGCTCACTTCTCTGCATACTTTTGTTCCATACTCTCCAACTTCCAGAAGACACATGTACCTTCAGTTCTCTAAAACTCAATCCTATTTCTTCCCTCCCTCCTTTCCTTCTTTTACAGATTCTTCTGGGCCATGAAGAATTGCACAGTATCATGTGAGGGGGTGGGAATGCATAACCAAGACCAGAGGGGTGCATTCTTTAGTAGAGATGGGCAAAGTCTTGATGAAGCACAGAAAGGGAGCCGGGCACTCCCTGGACAGGACACTGGCGACGTTTCTTGTGAACCTAAAAACTATGGAAGCAATACTCCAGCTCTCCAGATGACTTACATGTTTATGAGGGAATGATTCAAGCTATAACGTGTAACTCTCCCCTCAGAGGGCAGAAAAGAGCCACGACAGTAACAGAGCCCCTCCAAAGGCACGCACTCCGTCTGGCTGGTGCCCTTATTTGTAACTCCTGAGTCCCACATCAGCACCTTGTGACGCAGTCCAAAACACACTCCAGACATGGCCATGGGAGATCCTTTTGGTACAGGAGAGGCCTCCTTCCCTGGAGGGTGAAGTGTTCAGAAATCAGGGCTTCCTGACTTTAATGATTTGCCTGCAGATTCCATTTCAGCAGGTCTGGGGGCGCAGGGCTCAGATTCTGCACCTCTAAGAAGTTCCCAGTTGATGCTGCTGCTGGTAGTCTGAAGACCATATTTGGGGGAGCAAACCCTTAAAGAGTATGTCTGTCATCTTCCTGTCATCTACCTCTTACTCAGGGTAAGAGAGAGAGAGGGAGAGGGAGAGAAGGAGGGAGGAAGGGAGAGAGAGAGAGACCTAGGAAGTACAGGTTCCCAGGAAGCCAAAGGTCAGTGATGTCTGGCTGGGAGGTGCAGGCTTCACTTAAGAAATCTTGGTGCTCCATCAGCCTTTAATCTGTCAACTCGTTAGGAGCCAGGTGCCTGACATAGATATACCAGTACTCTAAGAAAAGAGAGGAGAGAGAAGAAAGAAAAGGAAACTTAACTAAATCAAAATTCAGTGGGCTGAGAGCTGGCTTGCCTGTGAACATGTTTACAGATAAGCAGCCCCACAGACCAGCTGAGTCATGCTGCCCGTGTAAAGGGCTCCCCCCAAGCCTGGCAGAGGAAGTCTGTGGGATAGGGAGTACCTGTCACTCTGCAGAAACATACATCAGATGAGATGATTAAATCCGCAGCAGCAATGTGCAAGCACTCAGAGACCCCGGAGTTTAGACTGCTAAGGTGCTATGCCATCTCAAGGCACCTAATCTGAGAAATAAAATGAATTATTTCTGTTTTCAATTCTCCTCTAGCCTGTGCGATTACTACCCTTGCATCATTAATAAAACCAGCCACCAGAATTTATGTAGGGTCATTCTTCCAAGGATCTCAAACTTGGAGGAATGAATCAATCAACATTATTTATTGAGCATTTTCAGATAGGAGAGGTGGGGAATAAAAAAATAAGCCTGTGTATTTAGTATGTACACTCCCTTAATTCAAAAATTTTGCAGATGACTTATAGAATGAAACTTGGAGGAGGCTAAACAGCTAAGTGAAAGCAGAAGCTAGACTTGGCATACTTTCTGGGGTTAGGCTGCTTTGGTTCAAATCCCACCTCAGTCACAATTGTGAGCAGAGAGATATGTTACTGAATTATTTTCAGCCTCAGTTTGCACATCTGTAAAAGAGGGGCAATAACTGTGTGTATATCATAGGATACTGTGATGGTCAAGTTAGGTCAAGCATATACAGGGCAGGGGTAGGTTCGCTGTACACACTCAATAAGTGTAGGTTGTTCTTATTGCATTAGATAGTTTCTATGTTTGAGGAAAGGAAAGGGAGGGGAGGAGAAGCCAAGGACAAAGAAATAGTTGCGCTACTTCCTTGCATAAGCAAACTTCTTCCTGGAACCAGAGAAATTTATCATCTGGGCCCTTACATCAGGGTCATCGGGTAATATAATAGAAAAGATCTTCAATTACAGTTTTGCGGCAGACAGGGATAAGCCATTCAAGCAGATATTTCTTATATAGCTCCTCTATAAAAGCAGAGAATATAATATAACATCACTCATCACCCAAATGCCTGTGACTGGCTAGGTCACGTGGCCCAGGTACATTGTTCCTGATGATATAACTTATTACTGTGATAGAGCTTGAAGATTGGAGAGAATGGATAGTTAACATGTCCATTAGACTGTCTCTTTCAAACAGCACATCTTAAGTGCACTTCTAGCAAAGACCGGACTGCAGTCAATTTCAAGTTGAATTCCTTGATGGGAAACCACGCTACAGTACTACCATAATGTTTTTAGATATACACGTGAAGGAGTTTATATATATCCCATTTACATTAGAAGCCAGAGGTGGACAGGCAGAAGGATGGGGAAACGTTCTAACAAATGGGAGTAGCATGAGTCCAGGCACGGTGATGAGTCGGCTGAATGATCATGTTCCAGACTCACCCTCTGATCCTCCATTCATTTCTTTTTCTTAAAAATCATAGCTTTATCGAGGTATGTCACATACCATAAAGTTCACTCTTCTTCAGCATACAATTCGGTAGTTCTTACTCAAAAAGTTGTGCACCAAACACTACTTTCTAGTTTCAGATGACTTACAGGACCCAAGAAAGAAACCGTTTTTCCATGAGCAGTCACTCTCCATTCCTGCCTGACCCCCCAGCCCTTGGCAACCACTAATCTCTTTTCTGTTTCTATGGATTTGCCTATTCTGAACATTTCACCTAAATGGAATCATACAATATGTATGATTTTCTTTTCACTTTCTTGATAGTATCCTTTGAAGCACGAAGTTTAAAATTTTGATGAAGTCCAATTCATCTATTTTTACTTTTGTTGCTTTGGGGTCGTATCTAAAAATCCATGGCCTAATCTAATGTCATGTATCTTTACACCTATGTTTTCTTCGAAGAGTCTTACAGTTTTAACTATTACATTTATACTTCTGATCCATTTTGTGTTAATTTTTGTATACAGTGTGAGATGGGGTCCAACTTCATTCTTGTGTCTGTGTATATCCAGTTGTCTCAATACTTGTTGAAAAGATTTTCCCCCCATGTAATTATCTTAGCCCATGTATTGAAAATTACCATAAATGCATGGCTTGATTTCTAAACCCTTGATTCCATTTGATTGATCTATATGTCTATCTTAATGCCAGTATCACAATGTATTTATTATGGTAGCTTTGCAATACGTTTGGAAATCAGAAAATGTGTAACCCTCCAGCTTTTTCTTTGTCAAGATACTATGACTGTGCTGGGGTTTTTGAAATTCAGCTTGTCATTTTCTGCAAAAACAAAAAGAAGCAAGCAAACAAACAAAAAAACCCAGCTGCAATTTGATAGGGTTCTAATGAATCTATAAATCATTTTGTGACGTCTTTCCATCTTAATGGTAAATCTTCTAATTTACAAATACAGAATGTCTTTCCACTTAAATCTTTAATTTCTTTTGATTATATTTTGTAGTTTTCGGTCTTAAATTCTTACAATTCTTCTGCCAAATTTATTCCTAAATATTTTATGCTTTTTGATGCTATTATAACTGGGATTGTTTCCTTAATTTTACTTTTGGGTTGTTCATTGTTTGAGTATAGGATTATAATTGATTCCCTTTTCTTTTCTTTTCTTTTTTCTTTTTCTTTTTTTTTTTTTTAAGCTTTTTAGGTTTAGGACCTGTGGCATATTGAAGTTCCCACAGGGGTCGAACTGGAGCTACAGCTTCTGGCCTATGCCACAGCCACACCACATCCAAGCCTAGTCTGAGACCTACACGACAGACCATGGCAGCGTGGCCAGATACCCAACCCATTGAGCAAGGCAAGGGATCAAACCCACATCTTTACGGATGTTAGTCGGATTTGTTTCCATTGTGCCACAACAAGAACTCCCTATAAGTGATTTCCATATATTGATCTTATATCCTGAAAACTTGTTGAATAAGTTCTAAATGTTGGGGGTGTTTTCCTTAGAATTCTCTATTTATAAGGCCATATCACCTTCAAACACAGTCTTACTATGCCCTTTATTCGTAATGACTCTTCTTCAGCCAATGCATTCTTGCTGTTGTTGTCAGGATGCGTTCTTGCTCTTGTTGCCTCCTGTGAAGGCAAAAGGACTTTTTCTTTATGATCCTACTGGGAGTACCTGAGAAAAGTGTTTTCCTGCAGAGTCTGACTGGCCTACAGAAAAATATATCACTCTTGGCATTCTTTGTGGACCCACAAATGCATCCAAAAGCTACTACGGTTAAAAAAAAAAAAAGTGAGAATAATCAATAATCTAAAGCATTATTTCAAAATTCTTCACCCATCTCCAAAGTTCTCAGCTGCCTCCAAAAACTATTCAACAGCAGCAATAACCAGGTGAGCCTTAATAAATGGGAAACCATGTATAACCTCCACACTTATGTCCATGTCTATTTAGTTCATGCATCCATTGTGCCATCACCAGAGTGACCAATGACAGCCATTGGCTTTCACCAGCTGACCAAGTCAGAATGACTAATTGGTTAGTTCATCTTTCATAGCAGAAATTCTCTGCTGAGCATTAACCTACAGTTTAAAAACCTTCACACACATTTCCTGTCCACTTGCATAGACCCATCTACATGACTTTTCCCCAGACCTCTTCATTTCTTTCTTTCTTTTTTTTTTTTTGGTCTTTTTAGAGCTGCAACCATGGCATATGGAAATTCCCAGGCTAGGGGTCGAATTGGTGCTATAGCTGCCGGCCTACGCCAGAGCCACAGCAACGCGGGATCCAAGCCGCATCTGTGACCTACACCACAGCTCACCAAAACACTGGATCCTTAACCCACTGAGCAAGGTCAGGGATCGAACTCACAACCTCATGGTTCCTAGTAAGATTTGTTTTTCTGTTGAGCCATGATGGGAACTCCCAGACCTCTTCATTTCTGATTTTCTAATCTTTCTTCTTCCAGGTCCTTGACCAACTAATCATGCCATTCACTACTGCCCATGAGTTTAATCTGCAGTTTTATCTCAGGCCCCATCTCTTTCTATACAAAGCTGATGACCAATTGCAAATAACATCAAAATTCTGCCCACTGAGAAGATTTATGTTCATCTCTATCACCACCACCCTAGAAATAAAGGTTGGCTTTTTTACTTCTCTGTTATCTAGTCATTAGGCCACAGATGCTATGGGAGATACACAAATCAAACACTGATGGATAGCATTTATTTCTGAGCCACCTGCTTGATTGGCTTACCTGTGCTCTCCAGCTTTGTTTCCAAGCTTGGATATACCATATCCGTCTTAGAATGGATTGCTGTAGGACTAGCCCCACCTAATGACTTGGTGGCTTTGACTGGGCCCAGATCATGATGGATACTCTGGCCACAAGGTCCTTGGTGTCTCACAGTCAAAAGGTCTGTATTGGAGTTCCCGTCGTGGCGCAGTGGTTAACGAATCCGACTAGGAACCATGAGGTTGCAGGTTCGGTCCCTGCCCTTGCTCAGTGGGTTAATGATCCGGCGTTGTCGTGAGCTGTGGTGTAGGTTGCAGACGTGGCTCGGATCCCGAGTTGCTGTGGCTCTGGCGTAGGCTGGTGGCTACAGCTCCAATTCGACCCCTAGCCTGGGAACCTCCATATGCTGTGGGAGTGGCCCAAGAAATAGCAACAGCAACAACAACAACAACAACAAAAAGAAGACAAAAAAAAAAAAAAAAAAAAGGTCTGTATTTACCAAGGCCAAGTAGCCTATTAGCAGCTGCTTTCTAATGGTGGCAGTCCCTTGCTGTAGATGAATAGTAGGGACTTTCTTCAGAATCCCAGAGATCCGCATTGTGATTCTTTTATTGGGACTTTCCATAAACTCTAAACACAATCTTCACCCCCACAGATGCCATTCTGTTAGTCCTATAGGGTTTCCTAGGTTATAAGGCTCAAGTGTCAAGACCACTTTATGACAGCCTGGTCCTCCTATGAGCTTTCCTGCTTGAAACACTATTCAAAGATCACAGTCTTTAATGTTGCCTGGGAACTGGGTCAGCAGTGTTGCCAGGTACAGAATACACTCCCACTAGAACCTGAAAAGGCTGCTAAGATGTATGCTTTCTTAGTAGCAGGTATAAGATATAACATTTTGTTTAAATTGAAGAGGATGGTCTAGCTTTCTTCAGAACTTTGGATCCTTCAATCGCTCACTAATGTGCTGGGGTTCTGAAGCTTTAATCTCCAGCCCCTGGAGCACACCTGTTTTGCAAAGGCTTCCGACATACCTACTACTTCTTGCTCATCTGGTCTGATTAGCATGACACTGTCCATATAATGGGCCAAGCTGATGTCCTGTGAAATGCCAGATATTTCACCTGTCCTCTTGCAATATTGTAACAAAGGGGCAAAGTTTAAGACAACCTGAGACAAGACCACAGTTGTGTACTCTTGTCCATCTCACGTAAATATGAACTCTGTCTGATCCTCTTTTCCTATTGGGATGGAAAAGAATGAACTCACCAAATCAATGGCCACTTAATATGTGCTGGAGGCTATATTAATCTGCTTTAGTAAAATCACATCTGGCACAGCAGCTGCAGTTGAGGCCACTACTTGATTAAGTTTGTGGTAGCGAATCATTCAGTCGCAATTCATTCCATTTTTGTATGGACAATTCTATTGAGTTAAGTGGGGATTTGTTACAGATATCACCTTTGTATTCTTTACATCTTTGAAGGACCACTAATGCTTTCTATTTTCCCCAGCTTTCAATATTATTGTTTCATTTACTATCTTGGCTTGGGTGGGAGTTTCAGAGGCTTCCATCTAGCTCCCACTACTATGATATTTCTTACTCCATAGATTAAGGAACGAATGCCAATTCCAAGCGTTTCTGCCAAATCCCAAGCATGTCATTTCTAATTATACCAGCAAATGACCATCAGGTGGATCCATGAAACTAGTAGACCCACTATGAGTCAGACCAGGGATTGCAGAATTTCATTTATTTTCTGGCTCATATATTACCACTACATGGCAATACTTCCCAAATCGGAGTTCCTCTCGTGGCTCAGTGGAAACGAATCTGACTAGTATCCACGAGGACTGGCCTTGCTCGGTGGGTTAAGGTTCCGGTGTTGCTGTGAGCTATGGTGTAGGTCACAGAGGGGCTTGGATCTGGCATTACTGTGGCTGTGGCATAGGCCAGTGGCTACAGCTCTGATTAGACCCCTAGCCTGGAAACCTCCATATGCTGCAGGTGTGGCCCTAGAAAGACAAAAACAAAAGACAAACAAACAAAAAAACCAGGCGTTCCCGTTGTGCTGCAGCAGAAATGAATCTGACTAGTAACCACAAGGTTGTGAGTTTGATCCCAGGCCTTACTCAGTGGGATTGCGATCCAGCATTGTGGTGAGCTGTGGCATAGGTCACACACCTGGCTTGGATCCCGTGTTGCTGTGACTGTGGTGTAAGCCGGCAGCTGTAGCTCCTATTTGACCCCCCTAGCCTGGGAACCTCCATATGGTGAGGGTGTGACCCTAAAAAGCAAACAAAACAAAACGAAACAAAAAACTTCCTAAATGGATCTCTAGATTCAATTCTAACATGAAGTCTACTTTGGCATATTGGGTCTCATATTGAGTATCAGTGCCAATTCCGACATTATGTTTAACATCATTAAAGAGTTTGGATATTCCCTTTTACCAAATGCATATCACTTAAGTAAATTGCTGTAGTCCCTTAGGAAAAGAACTAGAGGAATTTCAGTGGAATACAACGGCTGGCTATGGAGTTGCAGGATCCCTTTTCATAGGGCACCAGCATATCTTTCTGCTCTCAGTGTTCTGAGTCTGAGAGCTGACTCAAGTTTGAGAAGCTTCCCTCATCCTTCTTATTATCCATCTTTTGTGTAATCAAAGAAGTATCCCCTTTGTCTAATTATCCCCTAACTTGCCTCTAGAAAGACCAAATTGCCATTAACATCTCCATAGCTCTTTGGAGATTAAATCCCCCCTCCAGCCCAACCCAAATGCCACTTGACTTTTGCCACATAAAAAGACTTTCGCTACTTGCGTCATTAAAATAATTGTAGCCACCTTGCTTCTGAGGGTTTGAGTGCCGCCACCTAGACCTTTATTATTTGGGGATCTAATCAAGCTATTAGGAAGCCCAGGTCTGTGTTAGCTTCTCCTATTGTCAGTCTTGACCAATAGAGAACTGTCACCACTAAGCTGATCCAACTTTCGCCAGAGTATTCCTTATTGGTGTGACACTTGGATTGTCCTTCGGGCCCTCCTATGGAAGCTATTCACTGATGGGTCTCCAGCCTTATATAGTATATGCAGTCTAATGTGCCACCCTCTTTGAAACTTTTGATCTATTCCTTCACCATGGAAGTTCTAGCATTTCTACTTCACCATATGTGGGACTTAGCTTTTTCCAGATCCTAAAGCACTTCTAGCTACATGTTGGTATCATCTCTTGGGTCATTGCCAGGAAATGGAATCATATAAAAAGATGGCTGTTTCCATATTGATGAACTCTGGATTATACAACCTTATGTGCTGTCCATTTGATCCAGTACTCCAGAATTCAGTCTCACACATATGCTACCAGCTACTACTAGTACCTAGCAGTCATGCCTTGCAGCTTCTTTGGTGTATATATCTCTCCTTCCACAGCAGGCTTAGCTATGGTTTACTGAGATTCAACCATCCTTATTGGCTTAGGTGCCAAGGGGAGTGGTAGGAGACATTCTGAAGCACCTCATTTGAGGTCTCTGTATCATCTGCAAGTAAGGGGAGGGATCCTATCTTCTAACAAGGCAGAGGGGAGGAGGGGACTTCTGAAGGCCCGGTAAGTCAAGGCCCATAACTGCATCTACTCAGCCCATTCCAGGTCTTGGCATCCTCCCCTTCCCCATTAGGGCCTTGTATTTGGCACAGGAACTTACTGAGGCTGAGAATTCAATCCTATCTGAAGTTCTGCTACTTTAATGATTAAGTCCTGAGCCTATTTTCTTTTAATTCTCTTGGCCCATACTCTGGTTGCAAGAGATCAGGGTTTCCCTAAACACTGCTAAGGAGGCCCTCTAGCTTTCATATTTTGTCTTGAAATGGTGATTAATCATCTGAACCTATCATTATTTATCTTCCAAAAATCAATGGTGCTCAGCAACAGCCACCCAATTCCATGGTCCTTATAATTACATTTCCCTTATCCTTTCAATCATGAGAAATACTGTACTAGGTCGTGTATCTCCTTCTATGAATATCCCATATCAGTCTATTGCTAGTGGCTGATTTAACAATGGCACAGAAATTTCCCTAATTTTAACAACTGCACTGCTACGGGGGAAGCTCTACTCTACCTACTGCTAGTTACGGAGTTTGCATCACCAGCGAGCCAATGGTGGAATCATCTCAAAAATCCCATATTGAAAGTCAGCTTCCTAAAACTGTATTTTGTACCAGTGAGTTCTAAGGTGAGGAGTGGCAAGCAGAAGTTTTAATGGGGAGGGTTCTTAAGGGATACATATGTAAGGAAGTGAAGATGCAAAGTCTGGGAAGAAGAAGGAGCTGACTTGCAATGATGCTGTCAATGAGACCTAAGCAGACTCAGTGGAGCTTAAATTGTCCTTTAGAGTGGTCCCAAATTGAGGCAAGAGGGTCAGGCTTTTAAGTCTCCAAGCAGGCAGTCACAAGCCATAGGCTACCTGGAAGGAGATATGCAGGGGAATGCATAATTTTGGTCAAGGTGGTTTCTAGTGGGAGGCATAGCTGTGAACTGTGAGCTGTCAGCAGTGGCCATTCCAAGCAATGAGAGGAATGTGTACCAACCCTGAAGAGGAGGCCTCTGTAGCACACCCCAAAATCTGTTACAATGACCATCTCTATCATCACCTCACCAGGACCGCAGCCTGTCTTTTACAGTGTCTAACCAGACTGGAATCTCCACAACTCTGCACATAATGTTGCTTATTCTGGACATTCAGCTTGCTTTTTAAAGTGAAAAGAAAACATCATGATGCCACAGGACCACCACAAAAGCGCCACTAACCCTGACCGGGAAGTGAGGGCTATGGGTGACCACATTAGGAATTTTCACCAGAAGCATCTTTGCCGCAAAACTTTTTACCATGTAACTAATTGGCTGTAAGGCAATTTTGTCATAAAAGATTAAAAAAATCAAAGAAGGACACATGGAAACATGAAAAATGAGTAACAAAATTTAAAAGACTTTTTGGAAAAAATTTGATTACATTTTAAGTGTACATCCATGGCAATGTTGTGCAAATAACTGATTTTATTGTGTGGTTTGTATCTAAACACCTCTCTTCCAAGTCTTCAATCATAGCTTTTTATATCTTGTTGATTTGTCTCATTTTTTTATTTAAATTTCTTTCTTCATTAAGAAGAGGTATCGGTTTCAAAATACTAGGATGCATGTTTGTAATTGAGCTTTGGATTGCACTGTCTACTGTTTTTTTAATGCCTAACATCTTGTCAATTGTCCATTTATAGACTTGCCAAAGTTCTATGGGAAATGTAGGCTCAGCTCTGCATCTTCAGGCCCTTGGCTTCTTTCACCTCCAATGTTGTGTGTTTCAGAGTAAGAAACCAACTCTTGGGGTGAATCATTGTCATCTGACAGCTGGGAAAATCCATCAATAAAGCTGCTAACATACTGCCTTATAAAATAGATGATTAATGAGAACCTACTGTATGGCACAGGGAAATCTACTCAATAATCTGTAATAACATGCAGGGAAAAAAGAATGGATATATTTACACATAAGACTGATTCACTTTGCTGTCTACCTGAAACTAAGACAACATTGCAGGTCAACTATACTCCAATAAAATTAAACTATAAAAAATGCTAACTGGAAGAAATACTAACTCACTTCAATCATTTGAAATAAAACTGTCAAACCAAAAACTATCAACCAGTTATTTTATCTTTCATGGCAAAATGGGCTTATGGCCAATTAATTATGAGGTGAAATTGTGGCAAAGAAGCTTATCGTGAACGTACCTAGAACCATGGATGACAACATGGTGCCAATTAGTGATGGAAGCCTAGACCAGCTCTCTACTCTGTTGGTATTCTGTTTGCAGCACCTTTGGCTCAGAAACGGATGAAATAGGTCTGGAATACCAAGAGAAAAAGTTTAGTCTGGCATTGGAACTTCTTGACCATGACATTATACTGACTAATAATTACCTTGAAACTATGAAGCATCACCCTCTAATTAACATTCTCCTTTCCCTGCAGCCTCCTGACTTCAAGACCTCCAGGGTCAAGTCAGAGCCCAAAACAGTCCATCTTATTCTCATCAGAGAGAGAGAAAGAGAGAATACTGTGACAAAGAGGGACTAGACGTTTAGTAAAACGTTTCCGTATTTCTCCTTCACACCTAGTCTGAATTTGCCAGCCTCCTGAAGTAAAGTGTGGCCATGTGCCTGGACCCTTAACAACTGCAATGCTATAGCATCTCAGGGGCAAGCTCTGCTCTACCTACTACCAGTCAAAGGAATTGGGCACAGGTGATGTTCCTTCTCCTATGCTTGGCCCTGGATGCCCCTAAACACGGCTCTCCTATTTCTTTCCTCTCCTATGAGAAGACAGGAAAGGGCTCTGAGAACTGAAGGTTAGAGCCAGGATATGTGAGGTAAGAAGACCTTGGACATCTGCTTAGAAGAAAGCTGCCCAGGGGAGCTATTCCACCACATCAGACTGTTCCACACACAGTCATGTATTACATAATCTCAGGGGCATCTGGGGGTTGTTTGTTACAACAGTTGGCTTCCGCTGACTAATACAGAGATAAGCACATTAATGTGAGTCAGAGGAAACCCAAGGGAACCTGAGATGTGCTTCTCTCCAGCTCTAGGCATTGATTACATGGTCATTTTTTAAAATTCTCAGCACCACCCAGTGACTTCAGCTGATGGAAATCATCATTTTGATAATGAACAAACAGTCATCTGAAAGTTGCCTTGGTGGAAATGTGAGTAGGCAGGACTTCCCTGTGACCAGAGGGTCTTAATGTAGCTAAGATGTGCTTACAGCCTCTCTCTTACTCTCTGGACACCGCCCATTGAGGTGGAGTTCTCATGGAGCAGAGAATGACCCGTCTTCTCTCCCTGCTACCCCTGACCTCTTTCCTCAATACAAGGAAATTCTGTCTGGAGGGCTGTGTACTGCATCTGCTTGGAAAAGCTGGGTTTTTTTTTTTTTTTTCTCCTTCTAAGGAACTTAGGAGCTGTTGATCTGTATACAGGGGTTTGGCTGGGGGCATTTCCCAAGAGAGCATGCACACATCAACCTAAGGCAAGGACTGCAGGCTCTGGGGAAACATTCTTGCACATAACCATGCCAGCCTGGCACTCCGCAATGTTCGTACTCCTCCAATTAAGCTGTTCAGTTCTCAATCATCTGGAGCTGCTGCCAACTGCTGGCTGCTGATAGTCAGAGTGGCTGCTGCCTGGAATGTCAGCAATTCTGCTTTTCAGCTTCTTCTGGAGTGGCTTCCTGCAATCTTCCCTCCTCCCCTTGACAGTCAGGCACAAACTTCCCTTCTGGGTAATATCAAGGGAGGTGCAGTGGGGCTACTATGCAATAATTCCTTTTAGTGACCCCAGTCTAGCCTGGTACTGTACCATTGCAGTGCTTTAAATTCCACCTTATCCAAGTCGGATGTCAGTTCTTGTTCCTGGAGAGAGGAAACAGCTTGAGGAATGAGAAGGCTGGCTGAGCATCCTTCTCCTGCCAGCCTGGGCTGGTGCTTATATACATCATCTCAAAGAATCTTACGTCACCCAGGAAGGTAAATACTCTATTCTGATTTCACAAACAAAAGAAGCTAGGAAAAGCTAAGTCACTTGACAATCCATTCATCACCTTCTCTCCATTCCTATTACCGACACCCTGGATTAGAAACTCATCATCTTCCCCTGAACCTTGGAAAAGCCTACACTGGGTTTTTTAGCATCAAGATTTCATCCTGTACATGTGCATTGTTCAATACGGCAGCCATAGGCCCCGTGTGGCTATTGAGTGCTCAAAATGTGGCTGGACAGGATTGAGAGCAACTATCACCAAGAATTATACACTGGATTTTAAGGACTTAGTACAGGAAAAAGGAATAGAAAATATCTCATTAATATTAATATTGATTACATGTTGCAATGGTTATAATGATCATATTTGAATACATCAAGTTAAATAAAATATTCATATTAGTTTTTCCTTTTCCTCTTCTACCTTTTTTTTTTTTTTTAATGTGGCTCCTAACACATTTAAAGTTATACATACGTCTTGCATTTGTGGCTCCTATTATCTATGAATTGGATAGTGCAGGGTCTTGAGGTTGACCAAATGTTCTGTTTGAAGCACAAATGGACCATGTTACTCTCCTGCTCCCACAGCCTGTAGGATAAATTCCAAGGTCCTTACCACGACTGGCAAACCTTCCCCCCTCCCGCCCCATAGTCCGTCCCTCTTCTCTCACATGTCTCCCAACTCTTCACCTTTAATTTTACACTCCTGCCACCTACATGGGCAGGTAATTCTTCACCCACACCATAAGGTTGCTAGTACCTCTGCTTGGTTTATGTTCTTCCCTCTGCCTGAAATAACTTTCTCCCTAAGAGACCCCTGGAAAACTACTTCCCTGTTCATCTTTTCAGACTTCATGATTCTTTTTTTTTGTTTGTTTGTTTTTTGCTATTTCCTGGGCCGCTCCCATGGCATATGGAGGTTCCCAGGCTAGGGGTCGAATCAGAGCTGTAGCCACCGGCCTATGCCACAGCCATAGCAACACGGGATCCGAGCCGCGTCTGCGACCTACACCACAGCTCAGGGCAACGCCAGATCGCTAACCCACTGCGCAAGGGCAGGGATCGAACCCGCAACCTCATGGTTCCTAGTCGGATTCGTTAACCACTGTGCCACGACGGGAACTCCCAGACTTCATGATTCTTTCCAGAAGTCTTCTCTAACCCTTCTCCTTACCCCTGGGCCAGCCTAGGGTAAGGCAGGCAGGGCCCCTACGGCACAAAATGGAAGGGAACTCTTCCGCAGACCTAAGAGCAGTGCCTCCTTGCATGGGGTACCCCAGGGACATAGCTGGCCTCACCCTGGCTGGCCCTGCCCTGCCCTATGGGCTCTTCTCCCTCTTGGAGTAATGGACCTGTGTAAGTCTGTCTGCACTGCAGCCATGTATTGAAATTACCTCTGTATGTGGCTGCTTTGAGGGTAGGGACTGGTGCTGAATCATTAGTTAAACTCCAGAAGCCTGCCTGCTATCAAAACATTGACTCCCGTGTCCTGCATATCAGGCTATTGTTTTACAGGCACTGTGTTGTGCATGCACTGGGGATTCAACAAAGATGTGTACCACACCCTTACAAGAAAAAAAAAAAAAATCGCAGAATCTCTTACACCCTCCACTTTCCTATTGTGAAGAAAAACTTCCCAGATTTGAAACACTGACTACCTGGGCAGCCAGCGTAATTGCAGATTTGCAGGTCCCAGCCCAGAGTCCCTGAGGTCTAGATCTGCACTTGGTCCAGATGTCCTGCAATCAAACCTGGAGAAACATTTCTCTACTGCATCCCTTCATCCATTTATTTATTTGTTCATTGGACTGTTATTGAATGCCTACTCTGTAAGTCTTTGTGCCAGGGGCTGTCAGGGAAACAAAGATAAATCAGGGGAGAATAATGTCTTATGGACTCCTATAGTTTATGAAATGTCTCTGTATGGATATTTTGTTTGATCAGTGGATTAAAGATTATCTTCCTCTTAGAGATAAGGCTTATTTGCTCAAAATCACACATAAGTAGGTGGTGGGACCTAGGATGAAGATCACAGTGAGTGAGTGCAGGGGACTAGGATGAAGCTCACATGAAAAAGTAGTGAAGGGAGTTCTCTTAAGGCTCAGTGGGTTAAGGATCCAGTGATGTCCCTGCAGTGCCTAGGGTCGCTGCTGTGGTGTGGGTTTGATCCCTGGCCTAGGAACTTCCATATGCCATGGGCACACTTAAAAAAAAAATGTAATGGAGACTGGGATCAGAGCACATGGTCACATAGCAATAGTGGGGACTGGGATCAAGGTCACAGTAAATGGTGTGGACTAGGATGAAGGTCATGTGCTAAGTAGTGGAGACTGGAATCAAAATCACATAGTCTGTAGTGGGGGCTTTCAAGGTTACACAGGAAGTAGCAGGGGACTAGGATCAAGGTCACATAGTCCTTAGGTAGTAGGGACCAGAATTAAGGTCCCATAGCTGTTAGGTGGTGGGGACAGACATCAAGCCCGGCTTTGCCTTCCCACCTGACACAAGCATCTGCCCTGAAAAGGGGATCTTGAAAGTCACAGAAATCTCAAACCTAGGAATATGGGTCCAGCAGAAAGAAAAGGAGGGGGAGAAAGATGGAGAATCCTGGAAGCTGGTGTGTGGGGATGAGAAGAGGGGAGGGCCAACTCATCCCTGGAGTGGATGCTAACTAGCCCAAAGGCTGTTACACAATCCCTAAGTGGCAGGGGTCCAAGGTGGGTGCCCCTGCACCTGTGGGCCTGGAGTGAGCTCTGGAAATCTCAGAACTTCCTCTCCCCAGCTTTCTCTACTTCCACCCCTCCCCAGCCCCAAGGCACCTCCAGCCCCAGCACTGGGGTATGCTGAGAAGGCCTGACTTCCTGCTATACATTCACTTTTTACCCTGAGGGCCCTTCTTCCCTGGGGTGACTGGTAGCCCAGAGGACCGCCCTACCTCACCCTCCACGTGGTTGGCAGCCTGCAACACCCCTACCCCACCCGAAGGCCAGCCCTCGCCTCTCCCAGGGGTTGGGCTCCCAGGGCTCCAGGTTGTCAGTTAAGCAGACCTGACAGCTGACAGCTTTCAGGAGCAGCCGGAGCCCTGTTAGCTTTCCTTCTCTCTCTCTCTCTCTCTTTTTTGCTCTTCCTTTCCCCTGTTGTTGCAAGACTGGAAGCCTGACTGGAATTTAAAGCAAGGCTTTAAGATAAAAATGTATGCTAGCATTAAGCCATGCTCTCTCAGCCTCCCCCTCAGAATGATAGCTGCCTACTTTCCGGGGTCCAAGAGAGGAGAACACCTAAAAATTGTTAGAAGGGGTCTGGGGCAGGAAGGCAGGTGGAGGTCACTGCCACGCCTGAGTAACCTTCTCCATCTGGGCACTGAGTGCCTTTTTATTTGGGGCACAGGAGGGCTAGGGATCCTCCAGGGAAATGTCTGGATATCTGTCGTCCAGGTCCTGAACCCCTTTCACTCGCCCAAAATCTGGGATGCCAGGAGGCTGGCGCCTGCCACGAATCCATCCTCCTCATGTTATCTGTCTGTTCCCTTATCAGTCCCTGCTTACGGCAGATAGATAAATAGATGGAGAGATAAGAAGGAGAGACTCTAAACAGCTTAGATAAACTATCCTATTTACATCTCCAGGTCCAATCCATCAATCCATCCCCTGTCTATTGTGTTTGTGCTCTCTCTCAATCTGCCACTTCAGCCTCCATTAACCATTCATCTGCCCTCCTTCTGCCCTACACAGTCACATCCCCGTGTCCCAGCCTCAGAATAAATCTGAAGCTGAGACTCCATGAGACATTCCTTCCACTCCAGTTATCCTGGTAGGGTGGCCACGGTGGCTGAAGCTGGTGGCTTCCTAGGACTCTCCTCTTCAGGACACGTGCCCATCACCCTGTGAACACTATAGAGGACAAACACCAAGGAACAGGTCCGCTGCTGGGCTGGTCCCACATTCACGATTTCGCAATGAGAGCAAAAAGTTCCTTAATCTGGGCTCTCTTGGGATAGCAGGGGCGGTGGGAAATGACAGAGGGAGGAAAGGAAGGCTTTGTGTGTTTGTACACACACCATTTTTTAATCACTTTTAAAGTGATTCAGACCAACTGAGTGAAGTCAAAGAGTAGGAGACATGCAATAAAAGGTGGGACTGTTACACATTTCATAACTGGCACTACCTGTAGACATTCAAACAGTTAATTTCCTTAGATTTTCTGAACTTCAGATTATAGTTAATTTCCTCAGCTCCTCTGAACTTCAGATTTCACTGCTAACAGCATTAAGGGGCTATTTTGAATGATCACATTCCCAGAAAATGGAGTGAAAAAATTCATAATATTAATGGTATATGAAAATAGCAACAATTGAGAAGAAAGATGGAAGGAAAAGTAAAAAGGACTACCCCCCTACCTCACCAAACTGAGAGTCTTTTCTGGATGCTAGCTAGGTGCATACACATGCATGCACACACACAGTAGACCAGCTGGCTCTTTCTTTGGGGCCACCAGGCATCTAGTTTTGTTTGGTCCGGATAATACAGCCCATCTCAAGCTTCCCACTGCCCTTAGGAAGATAATCACAATCCTATCCTCATAATCCATCCCAGGATTTGCGTCCCCAGCCAGCCGGGGGCCCTGAGGCTTTCTCTGGTGCCTGCACATCCCTTCTGTTGACTTCTGGATAGACGTGAGCAAAGGAAGGTGGCACCTCTATGTAGACACTCATTTTAAAAAGAACACAGTAAGATATGGTAGGACTTTGTTAAAACTGAGGAATATCAGTCCTGTGATTAGCCTGATCCCCCAACGCGCAGGCCAGAGATAGGGATCTGCCCCCTCCCCTATTCCCCTTAGGATGTGACTTGCCACAGGAGGGCAGCACCATCCTGGACCCTGAGAAGTTCAAGTCTAGTACCTGGAGGAAAAGGGAGGCAGGGTTCCCAGCTGCACCCCCACCCCAGAGGATCCCCTGACAGCTTCCAGAACTGCCTGGAGACCTTCTGCCCTTCCCTGCTGGAGTGCTGGTGACAAGTGAGCAGAGCATCCTTGGCACACAGAGACAGTAAAGACAGGGGGAGCAGGGCACGTGGGGCGGCACCATGACCCTCCAGGCCTCGGAAGATTTTGGAAAAAACTCCAGACCCATTGCAGCCTAGGAAAATAAAGTACAGCCAACATTTTACTTGACTACCATTTAACAGACATTGGCCGACTCAGTTTGGGGGCACGTGATATTTATTTATAAGCCAACACTGTGAATGTCAGAGGACGTCAATAAGTAATTATGAACCCTGAGGAAGAAGAAAAGGCCTTTTCCCCAAACCAGCCAGATGAATATATGAAAGGTAGTATTTTTTTTTTAAATGGGAGCATATTGCTTTCACATACATTATTTTAGAATTAACAAGTTCTGAATAATCATTTTTTTTTTTGTCTTTTTGTCTTTAGGGTCGCTCCCGCGGCATATGGAGGTTCCCAGGCTAGGGGCCTAACTGGAGCTGTAGCTGCCAGCCTACGCCAGAGCCATAGCAATGCCAGATCCGAGCCGTGTCCACGACCTACACCACAGCTCACGGCAACCCACTGAACAAGGCCAGGGATTAAGCTGCAATCTCATGATTCCTAGTCGGATTTGTTAACCACTGAGTCACGATGGGAACTCCTGAATAAACATTATTTTAAGAAATAAAAGGGAGAGTGACAGGAGATTTAAGCCCCACATTTTTTGATTCTGATGCTGGGAAAACCACTTACTGCTCCCAACTTCCATTTAGTTTATTTGTACATGGGGAAATGATGCTTCCTTACCTTTTTGAGGACTAGGTCTCTTGCAGCCCCTCCCAACCGTCTGATCCATTATTCTGTGGCATTCAAGGATTCATCATTTAAAGGAAGAAAAGCTTCCTTCTTACTTTAATGATAATCCCTGGAAAAGAGAAAAGCAAACAGTCAAGCAGAAAGGCATGTCTTCTTATATCTCTACTTATTCAAGTCAAAAAACAAGAAATAAAAAGTTTTAAATCATGGGGTTCCTGTTGACAAGGGAGTTCCTGAGAATGAGTGCAGTGGAATAAATTAGTACAGTGCCAGGCACATAGTAGGTGCACAATAAATGTCTGTAGGAATGGAGAGATGAGTGAACGAGTGAGTGAATGAATGATCAAAGATGCCCTGAGTCGTGGCTGTCTCACATGGCTGCTTTGTACAAAGAGCATCTCTCATAAAGGAAGTAGCAAACATTCTATGGAGATCTTTAAAAAGAAACACGATTCGGTGTGATGCTTTAGGATTGGTTCTGTATAAAGATATTGGGAAAGGCTTGATCACTTTATGGACAAACTGTATTGCATCTCCCAGGGAACTTATTGAAAATACAGATTCCCGGGGGCCACCTCAGATCTACTGATTTTGGCTCCTCAGGGTGGTTCCTGGCAACTATATTTTATGAAATTCCAGTTGATTCTCGTGTAGCCAGCCTTGGAGAGTTCCCAGATCAGTATTTGGGAATGACCGATCAAGGTGATATCTGAAGGGCCCTTCCAGCCCAAGGATTCCATTATTCTGTGGAACTGACACAGGGGAGACATGGTCCACGTAAGGAGAGTTCATTCATCCTACATTTATTCAGCATGTACTGGATGCCAAGTATTGGAAATATAACAGAAGATAAGAATGCGAAGTCAGGTTGCTATGGTCTCTCTTGACCTCCAGAGAAGACCAGGAGAAACTCATCACCCCACCATCATCACTCTATAGGACAAGATTTTTATTTTCAATTTTGGGTCTCACAGAAGAAAAATAATTACCTGGATTGCCTATAGTTTCACATTTAATAAAGTGATTTTACACACAGCAGTCACATGATACAAGGTAGGTATGGTTACTATCCTGATTTCATAGATGAGAAAACCAAGCCTTAAAGAAGTTTAATCACTTCCTCAGCATCATTTGCCTTGTACGTGGGAGGACCAGGAATCCAATCCAGGTTTTGAAACTCCAAATACAATGCTATTTTAACTCTTCCCTAGAGACACTTCATCTGCGGAGTTTGGCTTAGATGTCCCTGTGAAATTGCTGATTTTTTTTTAACACTTTATCTGTGCAATAATATTATCTCCTAAGGCAAAGAAAGTGTCATCTTCCTTAGTAAAATAAAACCCAGATCTACAAGAAGAAGGGCAGCTGGACTGATCAGATTTCCTTTTCCCCCCAAGATTCATCTCCCCTTGGTGAAATTTCCCAAACTGGGTTCCTCAGAACACTGATCCTATAAAGATTTCCTGAAAGGAGGGTTGTTTTATCACAGAAGTTTGAGAAACACTTCGCCATGCTTACCTCGTCTTAGAGATGCACACGACTCACAACAGATTAAAGGCTGGAGCGAGTTAAATAGTGACCCCACAAAAATATATATTCACTTCCAAACCCTTGGAGCCTCTGAATATTACCTAGGATGGCAAAAGATGTGATTAAAGTAAGGATTTTGAGAGGAGAAGTTTATCCTGGGTGCGTTCTAAATGCTATCACATGTATCCTCTTAAGGGGGAAACAGAGGGAGGTTACACACACACACACACACACACATGCACACACACAAATGAGATGTGAAGATGGAGCAGAGGGATACTTGAAGATGTTGGTCTTGAAAACTGGGGTGATGTGGGCACAAGTCCAGAACTGTGGACAACCACCTGAAGCTGAAAGAGACACAGAACAGGATCTCCCCTTGAGCTCGTGGGGAGAAAACAGCCCTGCCAACACTTGGATTTCAGCTCAGTGACACTGACTCCAGACTTCGGGGCTCCAGAACTGTGAAATGCCAGCCTCCAGGTGTTTGGCCATTTGTCACAGCAGCCACAGGAAACTCATGAAAAGGTCTTGAGAAGTCTCACTAGGAGTCAATTCGTTTTAAGGGTCTTAACCCAACATGCCCCAAACCTGGTTAACCATGGCACTCTTTTTCTCCATAAGGCTCATTCATATCCAAATAGAACTCACATTATTGGTGACCCACTTTGGAAAATGCTGCCTAAGGGAAATCTTTTGTTAATTACTAGGGTTTCCACTGCTCATCTGGGGACAGACCTGCTCCTACTTAATGTTCTGACCAAACATGAGCCAGGCTCCTGTCCTGCCAATGCCACAGAACAGCTAAGGCCAGGGGGAATACTTAGATAAGACTTTCTATAGGCTGGATTAACAAAAGAGGAAATTTAGGAGGGATATAAACATAAATCTAGATGCTGCTTCTGCCAAAGGACTTTTGAGGGTGGTTGCATTGGGGTACCCTGAAGGCTGTTGCCTTGCCCAGCTCCTAGCCACTGGCATAGGGCTCAATACACCTTAGAACATATTGACGTGCCTCTAGGCTTCTCTCTAGACAGCAAGCTCATGCATAAAGAATCTGTCTGAAATGGTTCTTCTGTAATGACCAAGACTTGGACAACGGCTGATGGCCGTAGTAGAGTACTCTGTCCAACTACAGTGGGGTACCTCTGGCATTAATGAAACAGAGACATGGTAGAAGGCAAGGGGACCCACTTCTTCCTTTCACCTAGTTCCAGATGACAGCCTCATGCTCACCATGCACCTGTGCATAATCAAGGACCAAGTCAAAAAAGAGGCATAAAGTCAGTGTGGTTGTCCCCCCGACAAGGAAGGAAATGCCTCCTTCTTGCTTTGTAGGACTTTCATACAGAATTACGATAATGGGGAAGATATATTTTATTATAGCGCCCATTTCCAGCCTTCCTTTCCTAATATCTAGTTGCTGGTATGACTATTATCATTATTTTACACACCTCTTTCACATGAATGGCTGGCTATAAAGCAGCACTTGTTTTGCTTTACTGCCATTTGCCTTATGTAGGCCATTAAGACTTTACTAGGCAAACAAGGAGGCTTAATTTTATTTTTAAATAAGAAAGTCCTATGACTTCAAGACATTGGTACAAGAAGGTATTTGGCCTTTCTGTGGATGGCAAAAGACTGAGCATCCTGGCCGTTGAGCAAGGGAGTCAGTTGCCAGGACCTTTCAATAGCCACCATGTGAGTTTGCCTGGCTAGGGATTCTTAGGGAAGAAACACAGAAAGAAAGCAAGATAACTTCAAGATGAAAAGAATGTTTAGAGAAGAAGGAACCCACAAAGGACATGTGACAGACACAGAAGAAAAGTGGCTGCAGGCTCAAGAGGCCAGGTTTCAGAGCAATTACATAAAGCTAGACTGCCCATGCTCCTCAGTGAGCTGATTCCTCTTGACAAGGAAGAGAAAGGGGCCGGAGAGGGAAGCAGACTTATTGTCTCCACCATGCCCGTGAATATTATATGAATGCTCCTTTATGGTAGGGAGAATGGCTATGTGAACTCGATTGATATTCATAATGGGCCGAAGCCAGCCTCCTCGTAATAGACTCTAAAAGCATTCACAAAAGCCTTAAGAGGGGCACAGAGAGGGGTGTGCATCTCTTCTTGGGATCTGAATGGAGTCTTTTTTTCAGAGAGTGACCTCAGGCTCATACCACGCCAGTTCACCCCCAGAAGCTACAGAATTGCTTTATTCATAAGCTGCACAGGTGAGCCCGAGGGGAACATCTTTAAAGATGTTTCTATAATTTCCATTCAAGGATGGGAGAGGAAGCCACTTCCTCCCGCTGGGGTAAAGGATGGCAAATTCCCCAGGCAGCCTCAAGAAGGAAGGAAAGCCCATTCTGGGAGATGGGAAGGGGGGGTCAGAGAAGGGAAAATCACTTTGGAGGCTGAGCCGCAGGCCACCCCCTCCTCTCTGGTGGAACACTCGGCAGCTTTGTGGATGCACCTCAGAACTGTGACAGCTGGAAACAGGTGAACTGGTGCAGATAAAAGAACCCACCCCCGCCTCTGGAAGCATGGAAAAAATCTCCACTAACCTTTATACGAGGCATTTGTTCTCTTCCCATCATTGTCTCTGCCATTCTAAAGCCCTGGATAGAGCCAACATTGTAAATACCAATGTGCCAATTAAAAACATAAGGATGCAAGCCCAACTGTGCCAAAGTCCACTAGTCTGCAGTGGGACAGAGATCGAGGGGAGACATTTGAAATTTAATGGACCCCCCTGGGGATCACCTGCCTCTCCACATTGTTTCCTGCCATCATCACTGACCCCAAATGGGACCATCTGACGGGGAATGAGCTGTGCAATCCACAGACAGAGTCCGCGCCATATGGAACAGGCATTCCAATTGCCCATTGCAATGCATAAAAACAATTCAGGATTCTAACTCTATTTCCCTGGCAATCGAGTTTAACTATCACTGGGCTCACTATAATCGGATTCTGCTGGTGTATTTATTAAATATAAGTTGCTAAACATATGGCTCAAGGGATGGGTAACAGGACGTGGAGTCAGGCTTCGCAGAAGTATCATTTTTCCGGTCTGCCCCCTCGGTATTCAGTGCGAACCAGCCTATGGCTGCTCAGAGCCAGTGAAGGGTGGGTCTTCTCAGTCTTGGAAGCAGGTTCTCCTATGTGGTTGGTTAGAAGTTACAACTCAGGAGGTCGAGATTATGGGTTCAATCCTGGTGCCAGATAGCTCTGTCTCCTCTTTAGTCAGCCAACATTTTCGTGAACAGCTATTATGTACCAGGCCCAGGGTTAGGACTTGTTGATACCAAGCTGAGTCCATCATGGCCAGAAGCTACTCAGTCTAATGTGAAATGGACAGGAAAATACATATTTTACTCTAGGATGGTTTGTGCTGAACAATAAATGTGCACAGGCTGATACATTTGGGAGCCAGAAAGGGGAGCGATGAAAATACACTTCCAATTATTTGTACAGTTTTTTACAGTTTACAATTTCTAAGCCTAGAACTTAGAAGCAAAGGTATGGTTTGTTCACAAGGGAAACAAGTGGAAAGCAGAGGTTTTAACTGTCCAAGGTCACACAGCCAACAATCACCGTCATAGGAAAACACATGGCTCCCCTGAGCCTTGCTCACAGGTCCACATATACGAATTGCTGATCACACGCCAAGAGCCCACCAGCCGATCAGGAAAATTCCCTTTCAAGACTCACAGCACAGTTCCCTCAGCAATGACTTGCAGCAGTATTTTTGTAAACTAAGGTAACCTATTTATGAATTAACTGGACGATAGCCCTCATTATTTACCGTCCACTAGGCAGAACCCAGAATCATGAGAAATGCATTGAGAAGTATAATTGTCATGAGAGGCAGATAAACATATCTGTGTATCACTGCATCTTCCCCAAACTCCATAAATAGGACATAAAAGTTTTTTTTTTTTTTTTTTTTTTTTTTAAGGCTGCATGCAGTCCCAAGAGTTGAGAAAAACTAAGCTGGGAAAACCGCCACACAATTTTAGCTCTAGAGAGAGAAGATGAATAAGTGGTAATAAACTTAGCATGTCAGAGAGGTTCCAGTGAGAAAAGTCCAGAAGCACGCAGGTCTGTACCCCAAAAGCCCAGAAAAGCCCAAGAAGAGCCAGCAAGGATACCTTCGGAAGTGGAAGTACATGCACGGCTGAAAACAAGGCATTTGTTAAATGTCCCTGTAAGAAGCAAATAGGTTCACAAATCCCCTCTATTATTCTGCAAAACTAGGTGACTCTCAACCCTGGCCCTGGGGGAAGGCCATAGGTGGAGTCTCTGAAGAGGGCTTCCAGCTATGGGACCTGAGGCCTAGCAGAGGCAACAAAGGCCTGTACAGAAAACAGTGGGCTGAAGGGAAGGTCGGCAGAGTGCCTTGGAGGGTCTGGACCACTTACCCAGCTCAGTCCCAAGAAACCTGGTAGCCAGGTTTAGACCTCCAGGCAAGAGATTAAGCAACCTAAGACCTATACTACTTGGGGGCTCTACCCTGAAATAGCCAGTAGATCACTTAGAGTGAACTGCATTCCCACCCACCCCCACCACCGGCACAAGCTGGGTGCCAACACTAGAGCATCTAATCAGCATCTGAATTTCTCACTGGTAAAAGATCCAGAAATGTTTGAGGAAAGCCTCATGAAAGAGGGAGACCAAAACACACAGGGGAAAAATAAATGCAGAGACAAAGCAGGTAGCAAAAAACCCTGTAATTAATATCTTCAGAAAGATGAAAGAAGATATCACATCTATAATAATAAGAGCTGACAGGTACTGAGCACTTACTATGTGCTGGGCACTGATCCATGTGCTTTCAGAATAAGCTCCTGAGTCCTCACAATAACTCTGCATGAAGCAGTGTTGTTATTATCCCCATTTTATAGCTGAGGAAACTGAGATGCAGAGGGTGTACGTATATTGTCAAATGTTACACAGCTGGTTAAGCAGGTGAGCTGCAGTTGGCACCCAGGCAATCTGCTTGTTCCGTTTATAAGCTCAACCATCATGAAAACTATGCTGCTCTAAAAGGCCATAAACAGGAACATTCAGAAAACAAAACAAAACAAAAAAGGGTTACCGAGGATTGAAACTACAATTGCAGAAAGGAAACATTCATTGCTGAACAAATAAAGTAGAGGAAATCTTCTGGAAAGCAAAACACAGAGAGGGTACGACAAAGAATAGGAGAGAATGTGTAAAAACAAACAAAATAACCCACTCCCCTGCCCTACAATCTATAGATCAACTCAGCAGTTCAGCTGGACTTCAAGGCCCCTTCAAGGAGGCAGAACTCAAAGCCTCTGGCCTAGAACAAGAATTACCAGGCCCTTATCATCGCCCAACCAATCTCATTGTAATGCTTCCTCCTCCACCTTGAGCAACCTGGCCTACTCCTTCTTGCCCCCTACTAGGAAAGCTATGTGGCTCATTCCTCACCTGCTCCTATAGGGACCTTGATGCCTCCAACCAACCAGCAAGTGTATCTAAGACCCTTCTTTCCTCAACCAATCAGCAGGCTAGCAGGTGTATCCTAAGACCTCACCTCTCCCTGGGTTATAAAAAGAGACATGACCTAGCACTTGTTGTCTACTCTCCCTGATTATCAGGAAGCTGGTCTACTATGTTACAGTAACTCTATCCTCAATCCACTTGTCTTTTATTCACCTTACTTTGAATCTGGAAAATTCTTCTTTCCAACCTGCATGCATAGACCACACTGAGTTCCATCCAACTCCCCCCACTGCCCCCCGCCAAAAGCTGTTTCCAAAAACAAAAAGAGAATGTGAGGGAAGGAAATTATTAGAGAAGTAATTTGAGGAAATTTCCTGGAACTGAAAGTCCTGTTTCCAGAATGAAAGCACCCACTAGAAGAGAAAAGGACGCATAGGCATAGTATTACGGAATTTCAGAGTTTCTGGGAAAATGAAATTTTAAATGCTTTCCATGGAGAAAAAATAGGTTAAATGTTTTTTTAAAAAGGGATTAAAACAATCTGAAGGTTTTTTTTTTTTTAATTTGTTTCGTTTTGCTTTTTAGGGTCACACTTGTGGCATATGGAAGTTCCCAGGCTAGGGGTTAAATTGGAGCTGCAGCTGCCAGCCTATGCCACAGCCACAAAAATGCAACCTACACCATAGCTCATGGCAATGCTGAATCCCTGACCCATTGAGCGAGGTCAGGGATCGTACACACATCTTCAGGGATACTAGTCTGATTTGTTTCTGCTTTGCCATAGTGGAAACTCCCTGAAATTTTTAAATAGTCACACAGGAAATTAGAAGGCAATGGATAGATGACAAAGTTCTGAGGGAAAAACTATTTCTCCACTTTGTTTATTAGAAGAGAATAAAAGTTTTTTTCCAGGTATAAAAGTTACCTAAGGAGTTCCCGCTGTGGCACAGTGGGTTAAGGACCCTGCATTGCCACAGCTGTGGTGTAGGTTACAGCTGCAGCTCAAATTCAGTCCCTGGCCTGGGAACACCCATATGCCATGGGTGTGGCCAAAAAAATAGTTAACTAAAATTTATCTCCAATTCATATACCCCTTTTGAAAATCTACTGTATAGATCAAGAAGGAGGGGAAAAAGGGATCTAGGAAATCAGAGACCCCAGCAAGGAGAAAAGTGTAACTCCTGTGTGTATTGTAGGTTAAAGAAGCCGCCAGGAGGGCAATGGAAGCAGACCCATCTAATAACAGGAAAGGATGAAGGCTCCAGGAGAGACGTTTCTAAGAAAAGGAGTGATAATGAGAGATCACCCCATGTCTTTTGAAGCATTTTAGAGGAGATCTGTTTTGGGGATGAATTAAAGATAGCTGCATATATAGCTGAGCGAAAGGATAATTTAGGAAAATCACTCACTTCAGGGGAAAATTTGTATAAGAAAAAAACATCATAGTGTTCCCTCTGATTCAGCAGTATAAGCATCTTATTTATAACCTCACAGTAAGCAAACAATGCGTGTGGATCCTATGAAAAATCGTGATATAACTGTAGTGGGAGAATGAAGGGAAGAGAAGGGGTGTGTGAGTGTGTGTGCGTGCACGCATGTGTATCTATGCATCAGAGTCAAGTCCTATCTTTTTATAGTAGGAAACTGATAGATTATGCCTAAAGTTAAAAAACTAGCAGTGTAAGCATGTTATTTAAAATTATTGAGGTAACTACCAAAGGAAGGATTAAATAATTGAAAGTGAATGCCTCTGGGGAGTAAGAATCTGAGGCTGCAGCAAGGTACTGAGGGTTTTATTGTAAAGCTCATAGAGCTACTTGAGCTTTGTGAATTATGAACATCTTGTCAAAATTAATTTTAAAAAAAACCCCAAAATGTTAATTGTCTTACAGAAGGCAAGACGCCATGGACACTAAAGGCACATTTGTGACTGGCTAACTACAGCTCCTATAGTGAGAACTCTGCTCCCAACCAGTTACTAGGAAGGGTACTCGGCCTGCCTGTGCTGAAATCCAGCCCTCGGTGGACTGGAACTTGTTGGGCCTGGGTGATCTCATTTCTGCCAGCCACAAATGCCAAGAAATTCACTGCTAATGGATCCTAGGGGACACAACAGGAAACAGTGGGATAAGCAGGATTTCACTGTGTGTGAATCAGAGCGAGCCCGATCTGCTTTCCCAAAGGATGAAGGGCTCTTTTCACTATAACTAGGATTTTTTTCCCCTTCTGTGCAGGTTGTTTCCCAGCAACCATGTTATTTAGGGAAGGAAGATAGAGGTTTTGAATGGAATAGGGAAGAGGTAACTTTTCTCATTGGCCTGAACTCAGTAAGGTTGAAGAGCTCTGTTCTTAACCTTATGAGTCAGTAAGTCAAAGAGCAAAAATGGCATTTCTATAATGGAACCAGACACTATGGATAAATATAAAAGCAGCCGGTGAGGTTTACAAACTGATGGAAGGGATAAAGAATGCACGTGGGCCAGGCACACACCTGTGTGCCTGTAACCAAAATAGAACAAGTCCAAAGACACAGCTATTGGCAAAGACCTTAGCCTACCTTAAATTCTGATGGACAGCATTTCTCCTTGTAAGTCTAGCTTAGCCATAACTGGATCAAAACCAAAATAGAGCTCTGTCTTACATCTCTGCTACTATCTCTGATGGATGCTGTTGGTTGGCATCACCCAAAAGGAAAAAAATGTTGGTGAGGGTTGTGAGGGATTTTGGCCAGCAAAAGCCAGAGTCTTTCCCATTCTACTGCGGTAACTTATTTCCTCCTTTCTGCCTCCTCTAGTCCAAACACACAGTTAGGCACAAACCTAAGTAGCTCTTGTGGAGGAATCACATTTTTGGCTAAGTTTGCAAGTAAAGGGACCGCCATTTGAGTAAGCGTCCTGGCCTCTGTTCTCCCTGGAAGAGGAACGACTTCTTTGTTTGGTGGGTTTGGCAGAAGGAATTGAGTCATGGGCTCCTTCTCTTTCTTTTTTTGAGGGGCAGCCAACTCCCTGGAAAGATGCATCCTCTGTTTCTCCATGGGGTAAATTGCAGATCCAGGTCCAGCTGGCGAGGCTGGTATCTACCAATCAGGCCTGGGTGGGCAAGTTTAATTCTGAGGCGTATTAGCAAGCCACTTACCCAGAAAGCTAGGTCACACCCTCTAATCTGGTGGTTCTCTGCAATCAAGCTCCAATTTTGATAAAGCTCTGACTGCCTACCGTTCCCTCATACCTCAACAGTATCACAGATCTCCCACCAGGCTGCCTGCTGTTAGTTCCTAGAACTTATCAAGCTGTTTCACCCTCTGGGCCTCTGGGTCTGCTGCCTCCTTCGCCTTCACTGGTTGGCACTCCCTCCTCACAGCTCTTTTTATGACTGATTCCATACTTTTCAGTTCCCCCAGGGGGCCTTCCCAAACCACTCTATCTAGTAAGCCCATCTCTGCTCATTTTCCTCAGTCATAGCTCCCTGTGTGTTATCCTTATGGCACTAATGACAGCATATATTATTATATATGTATTGAGGTATTATATCATCCCTGCATGATGAAACCTCTATGGGGCAAGGGAGAGTTTATCTTGTTCTTTTTTTAAAAAAAATTATGTTTAGTTGAAGTATAGTTGATTTACAATGTTGTGTCAATTTCTTTGGCACAGCAAAGTGACTCAGTTATCCATATGATATGCATATGTTCTTTTTCATATTCTTTTCCATTATGGTTTATCTCAGGATATTGAGTATAGTTCCCTGTGCTATACAGTAGGACCTTGTTGTTTATCCATCCTATATATAAGAGTTTGCATCTGCTAATCCCAAACTCCCAGTTCTTCCCACCACCTCTCTCCTCCCCCTTGGCAATCACAAGTTTGCTCTCTATGTCTGTGAGTCTGTTTCTGTTTTGCAGATAAGCTCATTTGTGTCATATTTTAGATTTGACGTATAAGTGGTATCATGTGATATTGGTCTTTCTTCTTCTGACTTACATCACTGAGTATGATAATCTTTATCTTGTTCTTTATTGTGTTTCCAGCACCTGCCATAATGCCTTGCCCATAGAAAGTCCTTAATAAATAACAATTGAATTGGTGAATGGAGTTAATGTTTTCTATATGTTGGGGTATTAAAGCATGGAAGAGCTCTGTAAATAGCTCAACAACAACAACAACAAACTCCTTCAGGGGAAGTTCCCATTGTGGTTCAGTGGTAACAAGTCTGACTAGTATCCATGAGGATGCATGTTTGATCCCTGGCTTCACTCAGTGGGTTAAGGATCTGGTGTTGCTGTGTGTTGTTGTGTAGGTCACAGCTATGGCTCAGATCCCACGTTGCTGTAGCTGTGGGGTAGGCCACTCAGCTATAGCTCTGAACTAACCTCTAGCCTGGAAACTTCCATATGCTACAAGTGCGGCCCTGAAGAAACAAAACAAGACAAGACAAAACAAAACAAACACCTCCTTTAGGGATCTCATTCATTTCCTCTGTTTCATTAATTCACCAGTCAGTTCTTGACCAACAGTACGCTGATAGCACTGGGGCTAGCATATGATCCTGGCTCTAGGATGTTTTGACTTATTCTAGTTATTATTTGCCATGTCATTCTATTTAAACCTATCTTTTGCTTTGTCCACTTCTTTCTTTCTGCATCTACTACACATTCAATTTTGTTTTGTGATGCTCTGTCTCTCTGTCCAAAGGGAAGCAGGAACTCTGCCTCTCAACACCTCCTCCAATATGGAAATCACTTTTTCCTTGGGATTTCTCCTTCATGGCTTCACAGCACTTTGTATTTAAAAATTAATATCTCTATACCTTTAAAGATTTGTTAAAGTCATGAGGACAGAACATTTATATTTTAACAGAAATGATTCTCATCCATAGTCTAGGTGGCTTCCCTGAAATTTTTAACCACAGTTGTAGGAAGATTCTATGATTTTTGTAGGGTTTGGAGTGAAACTATAGTTGGAAGGTACTAACAAGGTCAAAGGGGTCCCTCTGGATCTAGAAATTTCTATGATCGCCTGTCTTAGATGGTCCCGATAGGGCAAGGACAAGGGACAAAGCAAATCACGGAAGGTTTTGTTGTCCTGAGATTGTGAGTTCAGCCCAACTACACTCGACCTATAAGGCTTTTAGGTAGTTCAGTCATTTTCAGACTTTTCTAGAACTAATGTGAGATATAAAGTTTATAAAGGTTTTACCCACTGTGACTCATTGTCTTAAAAGCATTCTGCCTGTGAATCATATATATATGTGTATAAATATATATACACACATATATATATGACTGTACATATGAATATATACATGAAACCTATTTGAGGCAGAGCTGTAAATGGCCTTTGAAAATGGAAATTTTTATACACAACTGCAAGTGGTGTTCCAAACTAGAATATATTGAATTTGGGGTGTTTGATTTTTCCTTTCTGAGAGGAGTGGTCTAGGGATAGATTTCCTTCACAGTAGACCTTTCTGAATTTCAGGAAATTCTTCTTACCCTGAGCTTCCTTGGACCTGAGCAGCCTAGAGGCTTAAACACTCGATAATGTGGAATATTTTGGTTTAATACACAAGTGGGCATACATGGTATACCTAAAGATGTCCAGGCAGCCTAAGAAAACTATTGGCTGGGTTCATGCTCTACACATCGAGAAAATCTATAGCAAGATAAATACGGCCCTATTTTACCTTAAATTTTTATTTCTTCATCCTAATATCTGGTGACCTGAGCATATTTCTATTATGTCTATACTGTGTCTAATATTTATATTGTGATATTTATATTGCCTTGTATATTATATACATATGATACATGTATATAATATACTTAATTATCTGTGCATGTGTATATATATACATGCACACAAAAACACAAATTGAGATAATCCTACAATAAATGTTTGAGTCCAATAACATGTCCTTATTTTGATCTGACAAAAATACTTTTTCTTCCATTTATTAAGACTGGTTGTATATGTTGTTGGAAGATATTCTGTGGTAAGAGATACAAGCTTATGGAAAACAAATCCTGAAAGAAGGTAAATCTCATGGTATGCTTAAGCCAAAGCTGTTGCTCGAAGCAAACTGAGTCACTGATCGCAATTAAAGTATTGATCAGAAAGGCAGAAACTTGAAGGACTCCCTAGGGGGGTAACACACACAACAGAAAAAAAACCCTTGTAATTTCAGAGGAAGTGGTCTTGAGGCTACGTGAGGTGGCATTTCTCACCCTTTCTACATCAGCCTAGCCTATAGGAGAGAAGACAGGGGGTTGTCAGGAAGAACAGAGCTGAGAAGCGGAGGTTTCAAGGGAAATTTGTCCCTCTAATTCAAAAGAAGTTGGGTTGCTGGTAATAAACAGCTAGAAACACAATCAGGACTTGGATTCTGTCTTTCTTCAGCCCCTCTGCTCTGTGCAATTCCCAAAGTGTGAGATTTGAAGTATCTCCAGTGCATAAAGCAGAACCACTGTAAGCCACCTGTTCCAGGCTGTCTCAGAGCAGTCCCAGACTCCAATATCCTTTGAAGAAGAGGATCTCAGAGGAAAGATCCCCAAAGAGAGGAGGAGAATGCCACAGACCTCAGCTCAACTCATCGCTTAGCTTTGGTCTATTACATCCCATCACCCCTTCTGCACTATGAGATGGGGGTAAGTCAGGGCAGAAGAAGGTGGAGGGGCAGAGGGTACTCCTGAGCTGAGCACTGAGCTCTAAACTCCAAACAGGGTGAATAGACCAATAATGGGGGGGGGCAGGAAAAGAAATCTCTGGTTCTGCAGCAGCCCAAGAAAGCCCCACCCCCATCCCACCCCCTGCTGAGGCAAAAAAGGCTCCAAGTGACCTGCCAGTTCAGAAGAGCAGCGCCACGATGGGATTCAGAGTTCACAACAAAGGAAGGAGGTAATTTTAATCAAGGTATGAGGATAAGACGAGAATTCGATTACCATAATTTGTGAGAAATGTTCCATAAGAGCTTGTTCTTTCTGATTAGGAGCATCATCAATAAATTAAAAATTGATAGTATAAAGCTTCTACAGCAAAGTAGCAATAAATATATGACGACTTTCATGTAAGGCAACATTTCTAGGATGGAAAAGTGATTTTTCCTGGCACCATTCCAGGCACATGGTAGGTTTACTAATATATGTTGAATTAATGAATTAGTGAATGAATAAGCTATAATCCATATTTTTAACCTCCTGGTCTCGTATTACAGATTTTCATCTAGGGGCTGCATCCCTAATTGTAAGCAAAGTACCAAACGAAAAGAAATGTAACAATACTGAAATATTAATAATATTAGTAAATTAGTAAAGGGATTTGTGGATTTTTTTTTTCTTTTTAGGGCCACACTTGAGGCATATGGAGATTCTCAGGCTAGGGGTTGAATCGGAGCTATAGCTGTTGGCCACAGCCACAACCACAGGATCATGGGATCTGAGCTGCATCTGCGACCTACACCACAGCTCACGGCAACTCCTGATCCTTAACTCACTGAGCAAGGCCAGGGATTAAACCTGTGTCCTTATGGATGCTAGTTAGATTCCTTTTCACTGAACCACGACAGGAACTCCCTGTGGATTTGTTTTATTTTTGTTCATGTGTTTGATTTAAAAAGGAACACACTAATGATTGAATAAATGTTTGTATTGACATCTTAGGTGATCAAGAGAGCCCCCCCCCAAAAAAAATCATAACAGAAGTACTATCTTATCTTGGCTTCCAGAGTGTTTTCGCATATTTAGGACTTTGAAACCATGGGACTCTCTTTTCTTTTTACTCATCAGTCACAGGAACACTAGTAACACTCTAAATTTTTCTACAGAGTTTTAAGAAATCTTCATCCTCATGCATCAGGACCTGGGTATGTAGGTTTAGGGCTTTTCGGAACCACCTCCTCACTGACAATGAGGGACTTTACTTCTAGCCAAGAAGAGAACAGAGGGAGCTGACACAGGCTTTCTATTTCTTACTCTAATGAATGCTATTTTCATTTGCGTTGGAAAGCAGTCCCCAAGAAGACTAGCGACAAGATGAAGGTTCACTGGCTTCCTTTTTCCCTGACAGGTTCAAAAGTGCTGTGCAGGTGGCAAATTAGACTTGGCTTCCCATTAATTGGTAGGAAGAATCTTTCCTTCCTGCTGTTCAGACTGTCAATGGATCCTTTAGCACACATCGAGGTTTTGTGGAATTACCATTATTATATTTATCACTGCCTCCGCTAGTTCTCTAGGCTATATCTCTGAGAAAATGATGAAGGGCTGATATCAATTAGAAGTCCCTCTGAAGAAATGTCTTAAAGTAACTAACAACTGGAGCTAACTCTTGGTTGAGTGAGGAGCAAACCAGCTGCTATCCATCCTGAGCTCTGGGTTTGGATAAAGAACTTTTTCTATGGTTGTCTTTAAGGACTTTGAGAAAATAATACAAAGTAATGCTGAGATGATAATCATCATGATGTGCCGTCTGCAGGCAGCAGAGTGTTTTGTCTTTATTTGCTCATTTGACCTACAAAGCAAACCTTGAGCCCAGAGGAAGGAAGGGATTGGTTCAATTTCACACAGCTTTTAAGTGGTAAAGCCGTTATTCAACCCCAGTTCATAACTGGAAGGACTACAACGAAGAGACCACAAAAATAAGAGCATAGATCCTGCCCTTCCCAGGACATTACAGCAAAACAGAGCCAAAGACTGATGCAGTGAAACTGGACAGGATTTACTCCCAAGGAGAACAACTAAAGAACAACTAAAGGAAGAATAGAAGAGGATAATATCTTTTTAGAGGCTGGTGGTCTTTCCAAGGAATTGAGGGGAGATACGTTTTTGTGACAGATCATCGCTAGATGTACTGTGAGATAAAAACATGAGTGTGAAGACACATGGAGTCATTGAAAACTGTGATGGCTTTGGGACCTGTCAACTTGGCTGAGCTAAAGGACACCCCCAGCATTCCCTTTGTGTATGCTTCTGGTTAGAGTGGGCTACAGGGAGATTCCTTCAGGAGAATGGGAAGGGGACAGTAGCCATTTCTCAATATACGCATACCTCCTCCCACACATTTAATCAAACACAGGTCTAGATACTACAGTGAGGGGATTTTTCAGATGCAATTAAATTTCTACATCAACTGATTTTGATTTAATCAAAAGAGAGATTATCCTGGATGGGCCTGACATAACGAGGTGGGAGCCCTTTAAAAACTAAGCCCTCTTTGAATAGCAAAGATTCCAGGCAATAGAGGAGAAAGTAAACAGGAAAACATTCCCACATTCCAAGATCACAATACTCATACTCACCTCATTGTCACTGTCCTAGATCGGCTGACTCACCTCATTGATATGAAGCAGCAGCTGGAACTGCAATTTTCTCTCCTCTCTTCCTGATTGTCTGCCCTGTGGACCTAAGGATGGTGAAGCCAGCTCTTATATTGCACAAGCCCAAGCCTTGTCATCAATCATATATTTATGATGAACATACATACATACATAAACATACACATGCCCCTCTGTGTACAAAGACTGAGGAACAGTAGAACCATGGCTCATTTGAACACCAGCCCTGAACGCCAGCCATACAGGCATATACGAGGAAGCATCTTTGCAGAAAAGGAGGGGACACTGAATATGACAGCATTCTAGAAAGAGAGCAAGCAGGAAAAATGAATAAAGCCATATCCAACAGTCAGGCAAAGGATGTTCTTTTAATAGAACAGCAGGTTGTATGGAGTTGCTGGGGCAGCCATAACAAAATACCATGGACTGTGAGGCTTAAACGACAGAAATTTATTTTCTCACAGGTCTAGAGGCTGGAAGTCCAAGACCAAGCTGCCAGCAAGGTTGGTTTCATGAAGAGGCTGCTCTTTCTGGCTTATAGACAGATGCCTTCTCCCTGTGTCTTCTCGTGGCCTTTCCTCCATGTGAGGAGAGAGAGAGAACCCTTCGGCTCTTGCTCTGTTTCTAAGGACACCAGTGTTTATAGATTAGGAACCCCACTCTTACCACCTCCTTTAACTCTAATTACCTCCCCCCAGTTCCTACCCCCACATAGTGCTGCACTGGGGATTAAGGCTTGGAAGGACACGATGCAATCTATAACAACATCTTGTGAACAGAAAGAAGAAAAATGTTTCTAAAATTAGGGATTTGAGGGCGTTCCTATCATGGCGCAGGAGTAATGAACCTGGCTGGCATCCATGAGGATGCAGGTTGGATCCCTGTCCTCGCTCAGTGGGTTAAGGATCTGGCACTGCTGTGAGCTGTGGTATAGGTTGCAGATGCAACTCTGATCCTGAGTTGCTGTGACTGTGGCATAGGTTGGCAGATGCAGCTCCGATTTGACCCCTAGCCTGGGAACTTCCATATGCCGCAGGGGCAGCCCTAAAAATACAAAAAAAAAAAAAAATCTAATTTAACACAACATCAAATTAATAATGGAACCTAACTTTGCTACAGCCCTGAAGGCCTCACATTTGTCTGCTGCACGTTGAGATGTGTCCTCCCCATGCCCTTCCATCGTCTCATTACACAAGTGCCTCTTCCTGGAACTCACTGAGAATCGCAGCCTACGGGATCCTCTTCTACCAGGGTGCCTGAAAAATGTTTTAGCCATTCAGTTTGGAGAGGCAACATGGTAGAAGAGGGAGCATTTGGGAAATAACGTGTGTGAATGTGTTATGTTAATGGGTAAGATAACACATAAACATACGTTTTCTTGTTTATGAGTCAGGAGCCAAGGGTACTAGTATCTATTTTACTAATGATTGTCAAAAAGTCACTTTACCTCTCAAGAGCTGAATTTCCTTATTTGTAAAATGGTATTATTTAACTAGATGCCCTCCAAGATCCATTCTGGATAAATAATGACCATCATAGTGATGAGCTAGTATTTATTGCATATCCAATATGCCCTCTAATCCTTTTACATATACTATCTCATGTATACCTTGAAACAATCCTATGAAAATATTACCACCACCACCCCTATTTTTCAAATTGAAAAAACAACAACAATAGGAGTTCCCACCGTGGTGCAGTGGAAACGAATCCGACTTGGAACCATGAGGTTGTGGGTTTGATCCCTGGCCTTGCTCAGTGGGTTAAGGATCCAGCGTTGCTGTGAGCTGTGGTGTAGGTTGCAGACATGGCTCGGATCTGGCGTTGCTGTGGCTCTGGCGTCGGCCGGCGGCTACAGCTTCGATTCGACCCCTAGTCTGGGAACATTCACACACAGCAGGCGCAGCCCTAAAAGGAGAAAAAGACAAAACAAAACAAAAAAACACAAAAACTGAGGTGCAATGACATAAAGTGCCTTGTCCAAAGTCATTCAGCTGAGTTAGGATTTTATCCCAGGCAATTTACCTCTTGCCTGCTACGCTCAGCCACTATACTATACTGCTATTATGAGCATATTTTATTGATATAAAAATAAACAACAACAACAAAAAAGATTCGAGATTGCCAACATATCAGTAAACTCAGCCAGTATTAAACTGGATTTTTTTTTTCTATTTAGGGCCACAGGGTCAGCACATGGAATTTCCCAGGCTAGGGGTCAAAAGAGGCTGTGCCACAGCAACTTGGGATCCCAGCTATAGCCACGGGATCTGAGCTGTGTCTCCAACCTACACCACAGCTCACGGCCATGCAGGATCTTTAACCCACTGAGCAAGGCCAGGGATTGAATCCGCATCCTCATAGGATTTGTTTCTGCTGTGCCACAACAGGAACTCCAACAGTGGATTTTTTAATGGTGGTAGCAGATTCATCAAAATCTCTTTATGTTCTTCCCAGGCTTCTTATGACTAAGATGTAACAGTTGGCCTGGGGTTAGCAGCACAAACTCATGTCATGAAACAGGCAAAGCTAACTAGCCTACCCAGGATTGAACCCTTGACCTTGGTCACTTGATCATCTGGAAATATTTCACTTCCCAAGTTTTTGACAGATATTTGCTCATGCTATGCCTGGAGAACCAGGCTTTGAGATCACCAGCACCGACTGTGTTGATGGCCTGCTTGTGGCAAATGGCCTCTTGTCTCACCTTCACCTTGGGAACAATCTGAAGGTGCAAAATGAACCTCAAAAGAGGCAGCCTTTCACTCAGTACTTAGAAATGGCTCAGAGCATCAGCTTTGGGTTAGCTCTGATATCTACTATAGCCGAGAACATCGTCCATACCTTGAATGGCTTTCCCCTTCTGCCTGCTAACCCCTAACTCACTCATCCCTCCAGAATAGACAATCACCTTGATTTATCCCTCTTTGAACTCCTGTAGTACTGTCAGCTCTACATCAGAATTTAGTACCTGATGATGAATTTTAGCCTGCTGCTTTGTGGCTGTTTCAGTTGTAGGTAAGTTTCATTTGCACCGACAGGCACCTTGGAGAAAACGAGGCATAACTCTTTAATTTCTCCACAGTACCTGAGTCAGTGACATATCGAGCACATGGTTCTGTTACTAGTGGCAAAATATTTGCTGAATTAGATTGAAAGGAGGAACTGTATATGGAGACCATCTTTTGAAGAATAAGCTTCAGAACCCAGGAGTTTTTGTAGAAATGAAAACCCCTGGTCATGATTTCTGTGGGGGCTCCAGTGGGTCCAACTCCCTGTTGGCATGACCACGATTGTCATTTCTTCGGATTGCAAAATCAACAAAGGTTTTTAAAGAATAAATACCATCTGGGAAGGACAACACTATATACTGTTATTGCCAGTCACTGCTAACACAATGCCAATTAGGCTGGCAGAAAAGCAAGCAGCAAGTTAGTTCCCTGTAGGAATCTCCTCAGGAGGGAACAAAGATCAGGTCAAAGGAGGGACATTCATTCCTGGATGAGAAAAATACAGAAGGTGAGAAAAAAAAAGGAAAGTAGGAATGCCAAAAAGTAAGTGAGAAAGCCAATGGAAAATGTGTTATCAGGCCAACCTCTGGGGCCACCTCTTGAGTATATTTCTGTGATGACGTGTGCATGTGCAGATTCAAGACATTTGTATTTCTTCAGGCAGGAAACACCAGATAACACCTCATCGGTTTACATTATAAAAAGAGCCAAGGATTCTCCTTGTGTTGTCCTGATCTGATTGGTGTTCCAGGCCCCAAAAGAAAGTGATTTAATTTTGAAGAAACTGCTTTTGAGTCATCCATCTCTTTGTGTGGCACTATTAAAACCATGGTTGTCAAAGAGGACTTAACATGGTTGAGCATCTTCCCTTCTCGGAGTTCCCTGGGGTGAGGGATGGAAGGTCTCATCTGCTCCGCCAAGCATGGGTGCAGAGTCTCTCCTAAGTGCGCATGCGCTCAGGTCAGGCTGGCGCAGAAGCGAGAGCTTTTGATTGTTTCCGTCCTAGTACGCTTGAGGTTGACTGTGAAACAAATGTAGCCACTTCTGAGCCAAATGTCCCTCGCTGTCCAAGGCATCTGCAAACCACATTTGTTTTTTGGCTATGATAGAAAGGGATTGGCTCTCTCTGTCTTGTCTTCCTTTACTGCCCTGATCCCCTGAGCTAGAGGAAGGTGTTGCCATTGATGTCTTTCCCAGGTAGGGTTTGTTGTTTCTTCTTTGTAGATTTTATGCATTGACGGCCAAAAGCCCCGGGTAAAGAAATGATTCCCGAGGAACAAAAAAGCTCTTTTGTCTGTGACATTTAGGACATCAGGCAGAATGGTCTCTCCAGATAAAGTTGGCTGGCGATGGGAAGAGTGGCATCTCCGGGTCATAAAGCACCATGTCTGTACATATTTCCTGCCGACAGGCACTTAGTCTGCATGCCAGTACCATGTGTTAATGTCACTACTTCCTTCTCCACCGGGCGTCCAGGTCTCTTTGCTGAATTATCCTGCCTGCGGTACCTCCTGTTGGTGGAGCTGGGAAGGCGGGTGCACTGACCCAGTGAGTACATTTTTTAGTTGGCTATTTCTAAATGTTTAAGATTCTTTTTTAAAGCAAGACAAAAAGGGTAGAACAAATGGAAATGAAGAGCTTTTTAAAAAAAAAAAAACAAAACTGGATTCAGAACTTAGAATTTGACAGTGTATTGAATCTAGCCTTAATGAGGATGTTTAATGAACTTTTTAGAATACAACAATAGAGACAAGAAAGTCCTGAGCCCCCAGTGGTACCACAGGTGTCAGAGAATCAGTGAGCAAAGTATTAGGCAAGTGCTAGAAGAGGAGCCTCTTGTCAAAGTGAGGTGACTGTGCAGGGAGACCTCTGCTCCTTCTGTTAACCTTGTCATAGCTCCCAGGCTGTGCCCTCTGCCCCAGGGCATTCCTATGATCTTTTATGTCATGAGAAAATATACATAGGAACTGTCTTTTTAAGTCCCATCTGGAATTATCTCCCAGGGATTTGGTAAAAGAGAGAGTTTGAGTTATTTTTGGAAGAATGGGGCTGTGTGGGTGGTGGGGAGAGACAGGATCAGAGGAAGAGAGGGTGTTTTCCTACCTTTTACTGATACCATCTTTCTTATAAGAAGTTACAGAAAGGTGAGAAAAAGATGAGCTTGTCTGACCAACCTTTTCCCCCAAGATACTGGGCAGCTATATAAATCTGGATGAACAATGGGTGAAAGACATCTGGTCACTTTCACTGATCTGCATAAAGAGTGTATCATGGTGACCAGTTATTTAAACAATTGTCTTGGAGTTCCCGTCATGGCTCAGCAGAAATGAATCTGACTAGCATTCATGATGATGCAGGTTTGACCCCTGGCCTCGCTCAGTGGGTTAAGGATCTGGCGTTGAGCTGTGGTTTAGATTGTAGATGCAGCTTGGATCCCGCATTGCTGTGGCTGTGGCGTAGGCTGGTAGCTGCAGCTCTGATTCGATCCCTGGTCTGGGAACCTCCATATGCCTTAGGTGCGGCCCTAAAAAGACAAAACAAACAGTCTTTTTAATTTTAATAGGCTTTATAACTTTAGAGTTTTTTTTTTTTTTTAGATAAGATGTAGGGCAACAAAAGGAAATTGAAAATGTATATTTTCCTTCTTAAATAAAATTAGTGTGAATCTTTAATAATATTTATTCAAAATATGTCGCATCGGAAAAAAGTACGTCTTTGGAGCTTCTCTCTGATGCTCTCCTCAGGGTCCATAATTCAGAATTGCCTTAGTCTAAAAATATTTCATAACTCTGATGCTACAAGGACAGAGTATTCATTCTGAGGTGAAAGATTCTGAAGAAAGACGTAAGAGGTGCTTTCAATTATAGGGACTGTTATTACACCGGGGATGGTGATATGTCCTTATTCCTAATGATGAGAAAAGGAAAAAGAAACCTGAATAAAGAAAACCTCTAAAACCTCTAGTCAGACACAAAGAAGAACTAGTTAACAGTAAATCTTGTTAAAAATGAGAGTGAAGGAGTTCCCATCATGGCTCAGTGGAAACTAATCTGACTAGCATCCGTGAGGACACAGGTTCCATCCCTGGCCTTGCTCAGTGGGTTAAGGATCTGGTGTTGCTGTGAGCTGCAGTGTAGGTTGCAGATGCGGCTCCAATCTGTCATTGATGTGGCTGTGGTGTAGGCCAGGGGCTACAACTTCGATTTGACCCCTAGCCTGGGAATGTCCATATGCTGTGGGGGCAGCCCTAAAAAAACAAAAATGAGAGTGAATGAGGAGTATTTTTTTATCTCCCTTTTGAACAGCGTCTGGGTTAGAAGAGACCAGTATCCCAGAGGGGGCATAAGAGAGTTTCACCTCAGTGCAGGGAGGGGCTAGGATGGCTACCTCACCAAGTCTAGGTAACCAAAAACAACAAACAAAAATACTGCAAGTGTTCACAAACTTTAGTATCAGGAAAAAGCATCCAGGGAGTTTGTTTAAACTCTCTTGCCCATGGCCTGTTTCCAGAAATGGTGATGTGGTGGACGTGGGATGGTCTCTGGCAATCTGTATGGATTTTGAAGCATGTCAAAACCTGAGAAGCACAGATGTCACAGCCTCTCACTTAGGTGAGAGCCTGGGTTCCTTCCCTAGTCTGTCCCTAATTCATTAAATGATGCTGTCAAGTGGCAGCTTCTTTGCCTGAAAAAATCCATACTTCATTTGGTCCTTTTGTGAGAAAAGAGCTGCAGAAGATTTTCTAAGGTAGAGAAGTGCTTTACACATCTGATGGCATATTCTTTTTTATCAAATTTTACATCCCTCATTAATCACTCCCCAAATTAATCAGAGAACGCCTTCTCTTCCCCCAGCTAATTTTACACATGGAATTTCAAATCCACAGATGCTAATTAGGAGCCTGCCCTGTGTGCAGACCTAGAGAAACCTAGCCTGCAACATCCTACCTTTGTGATCTCGGGCAAATTATTCAAATTATCTGAGCTTCGATAACCTCATTTGTGAAATGGGGATATGCTTTCACCTGCCTTCCTGGCTGTCGTGAGGATAAAATCTGTGAAGCCCCTGCTACCTTACAGGAGTCTGACTCTTCTCACTCACAAATCCTTTCCTTCCTCTTTCACCATTTCCTTCTCCCACGTTTGAATATGACCATCTATGACAGAGGCTAAGTGGCAGGTGACATCGATTGGAAAAAGTTGGTAGAAAGGTACTGAGCATGAACAGAAGTAAGATTTTTATATTCTCCAAAAGCTCAAGAGATTTCTTATTATAAATATATTATACACACATATACTATATTTCCAGACACGAGCCAGTGGTGCCTGTCCCTGGGCATGTGGTGAGGGACATAAAATGGCCTTGGGGCTTCTGCAAACTCATCTTTATTGAGAACTCAAGGCCCTTCAGCAAACAGAACACATGGAATTTCCAGAGGCTCCTGTAATGATGTAAAAAAAAAAAAGCAAACTCATTTTCAGTGGGGCCTTTTTTGGTCTCAGTTCTGGAGTGATCTTTGCCCTCTTTTGGCTAAAAAGGGACATGGGGAGCCCATGGCTTGTGGAAGTTGCAGTGTCAGAGACAAGAGAACAGTGGAGTGATGTTCTGGGTGGGATTTTAAGAATTACTGTTATGGTACACTTCATCCAGAAAAATCTCTGGCATCAACAGAGAGCAGATATGGCAGATGCCTTTGGGAAATGGGTTTTTTCTTTTTTCTTTTCCTTTCTTTTTGACAATGGGGTTGGGGAGTCCTTGTTGTTTAAAATATGTTAGTGGATCTATAGCTCGGTGCTGGCATAACTGCAGCTCTCAGAGTAAATCACCTAGCCAGATATTGCCTACTCTTTTGTTTTATTGCAGACAAACTCAACAGGATGGGAGAAATGTCCTTGAAACTTCAACCTGAGAGGGTCCTTGTAGGAGGTGGTGGCTTTCTGATCTGACAATTAAATGAGTACTTGGGCAGTCACTTTTGAAGCCACCTTTAGATCCTGTGGCAGAAGCTGGCCAGTCACTTCTGCAAGTCTAGGGCTATGGTGAGTAATCAGAGTGAAGCCCAGACTCCCCAGAGTGGCACATGAGGGCTTTCCTGATATGCCACTTGCCCGCCTCTCTAGCTTAGCATTTCTTCCTGCCCCTTCCCCCACAACTCACTGTATTCCCCACTGAATGAACAAATGAATGAATGAACCATATCAAGCAGTTTCTTAAAAGCAAAAATCCTACCCTCCCCTACCCCGACCTCTCACAACTCTATACATTTTGGAAGATGGAGCTACAGTGCTTCATTCACATTTTTATAGAATTAAGAAGAGATATTTGGGGTTAAGGATTTGCTGACAAATGGCCATTTGAGTTTGTGAAATAAATATTCTAATCCCATCCCCCACCCACAGATATTGGGTACTATGGACTGAATGTCTGTGTTCCCTCAAAAAGTCATGTGTTGGAACCCCAACTCCCAATGTCATGGCCTTTGGAGATGAGGCCTCTGGGAGATAAATTAGCGTTAGAGTAGGTCCTGAGAAGATCCCATGATGGGCTTAATGCTGTCATAATATGAGAAAGAGACAAGAGATTTCTGTCTGCCATGTGAGAATCAGCAAGAAGGCAGCCATCTGCAAAGGAGCCTCACCAAACACAATCAGCCAGCACCTGGATCTCAGATTTCCCAGTCTTCAGAGCCATGAGAAATACGCTTCTGTTGTTTAAGCCACCCAGTCCAAGGCATTTTGTTACAGCAGCCTGAGCAGAGTAAGAAATTGGCACTGGAGTTCCCATCATGGCTCAGCGGGTTAAGAACATGACTAGTATTTATGAGGATATGGGTTTGATCCCCGGCCTTGCTCAGTGGGTTAAGGGTCCAGTGTTGCCATGAACTGTAGTGTAGGTCACAGATGCGGCTTATATCTGGCGTTGCTGTGGCTATGGTGTAGGCTGGCAGCTGCAGCTCCAATTCAAGCCCGAGCCTGGGAACTTCCATATGCTGTGGGTGCATCCCTAAAAAAAAAGGAAAAAAAAAAGAAATTAGTATTGACCATGGGGTGCTGCTATGCAAATACCTAAGAATGTGGAAGTGGCTATGGAACTGGGTAAAGGGCCAGGGTCAGAACTGGATGTTTTGAGGTGCGTGGTAGCAATAGCCAGTCAAAGGAGTGTTAGTAGTGATTCTGGTGCGAGCTCAGACTGTGGGAGCAGCTGGCTTGGCCATCTTTCTTTGAAAGCTATAGATCTGCTCACAACTATGGTTCCTCTATAGAGAGCCCTTGTGTAGCGTGGGCAGTGGTGGAAGGGCAGAAGGACTGGTGGCAAAGCCTGGCTGCTCGGTGCCAGTTTTGAAAAGGGGGAAGGGTTCTGGAAATACGCTTCTTTTGTTTAAGCCACCCAGCTTGGCATGTTTACAGTTTGGAAAATAGGAAATTTTAAATGGAGAGAGAAAAGTCCTGGGGAAAAGAACGCTGCAAGAGATCAAAGTGGGGAAAGCTGAGAGAGAGGACAAGTAAGGGAAGTTGTTTGAACTTGAAAGATGAGCCATTTGGGTGCATGGCATTTTTAGGAGTTGTCAGAGAAAATGGCTCAGGCTCACTGTCACCAGGTGAGGGGCTGAGAACCCCTTTGCTCATCTTTCCTGCCACCACACTCCACCCCCAGCTTATAATACTTGTCTCCATCCAACAAGTAGGATGACTCTTTATGGTACATTCAGCATTGCACTAAGCCCTGTGGGCCATAGAGAAAATGCAGGGGACACAGGTGTATACCCAAATTGTTTCCAGCCTCGTGGAGGAAACGAGGTTCATTCACGTGCGAACAAATATGCAAAAAATAGAACATGGTTCATAAAGTGCACTAGGCAGTGGCTCTATGCTGTGTATTAGAATCTGTCGGGGAACTTTTAAAAATCTTGAGCCTCAGCCATATCCCACATAAAAGCAATCAGAATCTCTGGGTGTGGGATCCAGACATTAAGACATTTTGTTCCCCAGGTGATTCCAATATTATACAACCAAGTTTGAGAAACCACGTTGAAGAAAGAGCATTCGCTCTAACTGAAAGAATCCGAGCTGTCCATTCATCAGTTCTGGAACTTTGGGCTAGTCAATGAACATCCTGGGGCCTGGCTATCCCAGAGATTTTTCTAAGTCCCATGAAGGACGCTTTATGTCTCCAATGATTAGCACAGTGACTGCCACATAGAAGCCATCCAATAAAGGTGTGTTGATTTGAAAGGATACCTTAGGAAGAGCTATGTAATAAGCTTGCAATTAATGGTACTATTCCCAAAAGATAGTTTAGCGATAACATCAGTAATAATGATGTTTAGCTGCTACAGTAGAGTTAAGTTAACATGGTGGCTGTACAGGGTGGTCCTCCACACACGTTGCTAATTTGAGAAGGGCCTTGGGTGGATTGGAAGAATCAAGAGTAAAGCTTTTTAGTTCACTTTGGGAAATGGTCTGCTTCATTGCTCTGGTCTCTGTCCATCTGTCCATGTACCACTGAGATGCCAAGCCAATAAGCCAGATGGCAGAGATCCAGGGAAATCAGAGGATATGGGAGGGAGGGAGGGAAAGAGGAAGAGGGAGGGAGGGGAAGAGAGAAAGAGAGAATACAGAAGAGAGAAGAGAGAGAGATTCTTTCCCAAGACTCCTTACTTCCTACACCCTAGGAGGAAGAAGGATATTCTTGGGAAAGAAGGAAGAGAAGGGGTGCGACCACACTAATGGGAAGGAATTATGAGAGGCGGGAGGGTGAAGAGTGACAGAAGAGAGTGAAACTCTGGATGGGCCCAGTGGTTCAAGGCAATGAGATGACAATCAGGGTTTTGTTTTATGAGGATTTGAAGGTCCCAGGAGATGGGAGCAGAGGAAGGAGGGGGTTGGACTTGTAAAAGGAGCTGATAAACCATCAGAATTGAGAGAACATGGATATATAGCCCACCAAGAGCACGTCAAGTTTTACTTTCCTGACACTTTGAAAGTCTGAAGGTTGTTAAATTGCCTCCTATTCTTGAAAAAGCCCAGGTAGGTAGCTCCCTCTGGGACTTGCATTAACCCTTGAGCTCCACTGCCAGAAACATGCGCTCACTCCACTCATCCACCTGCAGTCCTAGCAAGCACTATCAAACTTTATGAGGCTTGTTACAAGCAAATTACATGGGAAGCTGCAAAGGATTGGAGGGAGGAGGATGGCAGCAGGGGGCCAAGTACACTGCCCGGGAAAGGGGACCGGGGGTATAGATGCTGGGCTCAGCCTTGCCTTGGAAGGCATCTGCCCATCACTGAGCAGCTGGCAGCTCATGCCTCCAGGGCCCACTTTTCCAAGCTTGACTTGAGCATTCACACCTGCACTGGCTGGGAGAAAGGCCCTCCCTCCACAGAGTTAATGGAGCAAGCAGAACCCAGGAAGGCTTTTGGCCTCAACAACAATTCCTCCCCTCCTCGGCCCCACCTTCTCTACTGGCAGAGCAGGTTTCTCTCCAGCTCCATGTCAGCTTCTCCTTACAGGCCTCTCAGCTGCTGAGGTGTGTTGACACCCCTACCAGGCAGCCTCAGAGAAACCTGCTCCAAGATTCAAAGAATCCCAACACCGTTCCCCTTAGATGAGCAGCTGGTTCTCACCCCCTCCCCCATGGGCTTCCTCTCCCCATCCCAATGTTTGGACCCAAACCTATTCACTTGAATTTTTTTCCCTACGTAACACAACCTTGGACAATTCTCCTTATTCGTTTGGCTTCCCCTGGTATATTCTGCTGGAAATAGACTGGGGATGGAATAACTAGAAATATCCCAGGAGCTGGGATTCCTGTGGCTTGGCATAGCTCCTACAGAGAGAAGCAAAAAACTCATGCAGATAATTTTGCTTGAACACTTTCCTATAGCAATTGCCCCTTGGAGAGCCTTTATAACCAGGGCTCCTCTTTCTTCAGTACTACACACTTTTGTATGCACGCACACACAGGTCCAGGTGAAAATATGCTCACTCACAATCTTGCTGGAACAGGACCAAATGCGAGTGTGCAAAAAGGCCTTATGGTTTTTGGACCATTTAGGAGACGGATGAAGGGTAAGTTCAACCCCGGGCAGAGTTTTGGACAGATGCTTTAGACCAATCTGAAATGCAGGCAACCAAGGAAGCAAAGGAAAGATGCTGTGTGAATGTTGTTATATAAATTTTCTCTCCTGGCACAGCCCGAGGTGGTTAGAGGCTGTTTCTATCCAATGGGAGCTCCTTAAGCTCTCCCACTAATGCTGGAAAAACATTCACTTAACAGGCTTGTCCAAACAATTCCCTTTTTAATTCAGACATGATGAACTGCAGGGGGGAAGCAGAGCCCCAGGGCTGTCCGCCTCAATACCATCACTCCTGACAGGGCACAGAGCCACACGTCCACCTCGGCGGTCCATTAAAAAGCCTGATGGGGAAACTGTGTTTATGGTCAGGTTACAGAACTGGCGGGAAGCAATTAACGCCTTCCCCATAGCTCCTTTCCTTCCATTTTCTCTCCTTCCCAACGCCCACACAACATGCATGCACAAACCCAATTCCATCTCTTGCCATACACGCTCTTTCTCTGACCCACCCATCTTCCTACACGATGGCTCTCTCGGAGGACAACTTACAGGAGATGCCATCTTCACACGTGGGCCACAGACGCACCCTCCCGCAGAGATCACAGAGAGACCTACAGTCTCTGTCTCCTCTTTCATCCACATTTTTGTCAAAACACATTCCTTTGCCATTTCCTCTCTCTGACCTTGAACCCACTCCCCTCTCTTGTTCATACATAGTCTTTCAGAAAAACATCCCTGCCTCACCCCGTGCACCAGCCCAGTCCCCCACCATTGCTCTCTGTCCCTCCACCTCAGTGGCCAGAGATGCCTCCTTCCTGGCACGCACAAGAAGCTTCTATGTGAAGCAGTCTTAGAATTGTTTTATTGCTCTCTCTCCCTCTCAATATATTCCTGTCCTTCCCACGGAACTAGATTCCCCTGAGTTAAAAAACCTTACATTGGCTTATGTAACAAGTTCCTTGGGGAATACATGAAGATTCAGCCAGTCCCTGAAAAGTAAAGCAAACTGCAAAAAAACAAAAAAACAAAACTAAAAAACCATTTAAACAAAAAATGGCTAGTTTACACAGGAACCTAATTAAAGAACAATCTAGTTGGTGGAAAGTAGTGGGAATCAAGGCAGTTCTAGGCTGGGGAATGTTAGTTTCTTGTCCAACAGCCATTTTGCAAGTGTTAACAGGATAAAAAATGCCATTGGGGGAAAACATGCATTTTCGAATACCTAATATGTGCTTCCTGAGTACAGCAATTGTGTCAAATCTAGCAGTGTTCCCTGCAGCAATACTAAGTACCTAGCACAAAGTGTGATTAATTAGCCAGAGATCACCTATACCATATGAGATGAAACATTCACTATTATGATGAAGTTTAATAACATCACATATCACACTGTGATTAATATACATTCGATTATTCAAATAGGGCTGGGCTGCGCTTATAGATTCTTTGTAAGAAATGGAAATCATTGTAACACATTGCACACATATTTCCATATATAACTTTATTTTTCCTGTGATATTTCACAAAGTTGGATACTGTCCCCATGTGATTGCTCAAATGAAAATCTTGCGTATACTGAGTTCCCCTGGCAGACTGGCTTCCAAAAAGAGCAGTGTGAGATATGCGAGGAGCAGGTGGCTGAGGGGCAGAGGAGAACAGCAGAGAGAAGGGGAAGGTCTTTCTGGAGGTGCCTTTGCAGCACCCATCCTGGATTTGTCAGAAAAGATACACTGTCACAAATAACTGCTAAGCACTTCTTGTTGGGCAAATTGAGACTACTAAATCCACTTGATAGGCCAGAGTTTAAGATGCTATCTAGTGGAAGGGTCAGCAGATAGCAAATCTGCCAGTTAAGGGGCAGAGAGTAAATTGTTTTTGATCTGGGGGTCATATGGCACCTGTCACACCTGCTCAACTCCACCACTGGGGTGCAAAGGCGGTGACAGTCAATAGCCAGTAGGCAGACCTGCATTCCAAGAAAACTGTATGGTCACTGATATTCAGATTTCATATCATTTTCTTCTTTTATTTAGTTTATTTATTTATTTATTTAACTTTTTTCCCCCTTTTTTTCTTTCTTTTTTTCTTTTTGTTTTTTTTTAGGGCTGCACCCATGACCTATGGAGGCTCCCAGGCTAGGGGTCTAATCGGAGTTGTAGCTGCCAGATTACATCATAGCCATAGCCATGTCTGTGATCTACACCACAGCTCATAGAAGCGCTGGATCCTTAACCCACTGAGGGAGGCGAGGGATTGAACCTGTGTCCTCATGGATGCTAGTCAGGTTCGCTAACTTCTGAGCCACGACAGGAACTCCTGTCTTTTTTTGTTGTTGTTGTTGTTTTTTTTTTCCCCACACCTACAGCATGTGGAAGTTCCTGGGCCAGGGGATCATATCCCTACTATAGCAGTGACAACACTGGATCCTTAACGCACTGCACCACAGACAACTCTCACATAATTTTCATATGGCACAAAATATTATTCTTCAGGTGATTTTTTTTCAGCCATTGAAATAGGCAGAAATGATCTGTAGCTCATGGGCTGTACAGAAACATGTGGTGGGCTGCATCTGGCTCACGGGCTTCAGTGTGCTGACCCTAATTCAGGGTGTTTTACTGCAGACATTTACCAACCTCTTTAAGTCCCCGCTAGTCCTGCCTTCCCCTCTTCACCCCACTCTACCTGCTTCCCTCTCTCTCTCCGTTCTCCACCTCCCAGCTGCTGCCTGTTCCACCCCAACAGTTCTCTAAGGCTCCCTGAAATGCCCGATATACTCCATATCTATGGAGCCCTTGTTTTGTGGTGGTGTTATCATTTAGAGTGGGTATTTCTTTTAGTAAAGATGCCACTGAAGAAATTCCTTCTTGGACACCCTCATCAAAGAAGCTACTTCTCACCTCCAGGGAACGGGGCTCTTTATTCCTGTTGGGTAATCAGGAGGGAGAAAAAGCCTTCATGTAACTGTGCCTTCGCCTTGGTGATGTTTCTTTATATCTTCCCACAAGACAACCACGACTGACCCTTTGGAGGACAGGGACCTGGTCAGTCTTTTGGTTCCCTGAATAGGGTCTCATAAAGCACAGGTGCTAACGCTCTGCCTCCCCCATACCAATTCCCCGATGGGGGATCTCCAGTATCCACTTTGACATTCACTCCGTGCTTCTGAGCTGCAGGGAAAAGGAAGAGGCTGGCTACATCTTGTCTCTGAAGTTCCTCATCCAAGAGTGCAGACTTGGCATTGGCAGTGGACCTCCAAGGGTACGGCCTACGAACACGGCATGGGGTACACTTTTGCCTCAGGGCAGCCCTGACTTCTGTAGGCTAAAAGCACTTACCAGAACTAAATGATATGTGAGGGGCCAAGAGAAGTGCAGTATTATCCCCAGCTCACATAGAGGGATGCTTGAGTTTCAAAGTCGGTAAGATCCAACTGTTGCAAAAAATCATAATGACTTCTATGCCGGCATTTTGGCTCTGTTACAGGAGTCCTGTGTGAACACCTGTTACTTTATTTGTCCTCCATGAGCATTCTTAGATTTCTATAGCCACAACATTTGCCGAAATGCAATGGCACCAGCTAAATCAATGTCATCCTCCAGGCAGCCTCCTTTTCCACCCCCAGGTTCTGAGGGTGGGAGAAATTCAACTATATCTAAAATGAGCAAATCCACAGAACTAAAGACAAGTACACGTTGTAAACAAAAAGTCATAGTCCCTGCTCCCATGCTGTCCTTTCTCCTGTGACCATGTTCTCTGCTTAATGATACTCGCCTGCAGAGAAACCAATCGGTAAAGGGAAGTTCCTGAGAGCTGCTGAAAGTCTGAACATGCTCAGAGCATCTTAAATCTCTCTTCATAGGCTGATACCAACGCAAGCCCACACTCTCCCTCCAAGTAGTTATTTTTAACAACAGCAAAACAAAACAACAGCAGCATAGCTGTAGGGATGGGCAGCCACGAAGGGCTGTACCAATCACCAAACATCCCTTTTCCCTGCAAGCAGACAAGCAAAGCATCCTTCCTTTGCATGGAAGGCTTATCCCTCCAAAGGCCTGGAATCCATCTTCATATTAACCAACTGGTCAAGCCTACTGGGACGGTGGGAGAAATAATAATGCTTCGCTATTCTGCATTGCAGTCATAAGAAGAGGTCAAGACCGGTTTAAAAAAAGCTGTGGGCAAAAGGCAGGAATCAATATAAAAAATAAAACTGATACATGGAAAGGAATAATGATCAGCCTGTGTCTAGTTACTTTGAATCAAAACACATGATCATATGAAGAGCAGCTAGGGCAGCCAAGATATATTTGAGAAGACCCCAGCAAGAGTTTGTAATTACATGTCTCTAAAGTATGAGTTATATGTTAAGCAAATGTTCTCATATATTTAATGAACCAAGCTATCAAAAGCCAACTGTTGGCCTTGTGTGCTTTCCTTCAGAAATAGCCAGAATGCATGATTGATTTGGAGCCACAGTATTTAGGACACTGGGGAGAAGAAATGGATTTCCCCAAATCTCAACTTTCAAGATAAGCCTTGCAAGGCCAGGCTTGAACAGAACTATACCTAAGAAACTCTTTAAAGAAATGGTTCTGACATTTGAGACCCAAAAAGAATATAGTTTTCTCTCTTTTTTCTTTTTTTCAGCCCCCCTTGAAGAATATGGAATTTCCCAGGCTAGAGGTCTAGTCAGACCTGCAGCTGCCAGCCTATGCCACAGCCATGGCCACACCGGATCTGAGCTGCATCTGTGACCTACACCACAGCCTGAAGAAATTCTGGATCCATAACCCACTGAGCAAGTCCAGGGATCGAACCCACATCCTCACAGAGACAACATTGGGTCCTTAACTCACTGAGCCAACATGGAAACTCTTAGTTTACTCTTCAACAATGTGGTGCCCCACCCACTCCCCATGCAGTGAAAATCCTTGTTATATCTGCTCTTGGCATCCATGGTTCTGCAGTCCTAGACTCAACCAACCTTGGATCATGTAGTATGGTAGTAGATGTTTAGTGAAAAAAAAAAATCCACATAAAGTAGACCCATGCTGCTCAAACCCATGTTGTTCAAGGCTCAACTGTACTTCATAAGTTCCTCGTGGTAACTATTTCAATTGATTCCAACACTTAGGAGCCAGTAATGAAAAAGATGTTGATGTGAATACCAGGCAGTCAGAGTTTCCCAGGGCCATGACCCTAGAGGAATATATTAGGACTTACTTTCATAAATTCCTGCATTCCGCAACCAGCAAACATTTAGTTGAACACCTACTTTGTACCAGGCTTTATAGCAGGGGCTTGGAAAATCAAAAATAAAAGTATTATTTCTTGGCTTTTTTTTTTTTTTTTCTTTTTGCTATTTCTTTGGGCCGTTCCCGCGGCATATGGAAGTTCCCAGGCTAGGGGTCTAATTGGAGCTGTAGCCACCGGCCTACGCCAGAGCCACAGCAACACAGGATCTGAGCCGCGTCTGCAACCTACACCACAGGTCACGGCAACGCCAGGTCCTTAACCCACTGAGCAAGGGCAGGGACCGAACCTGCAACCTCATGGTTCCTAGTCGGATTCGTTAACCACTGCGCCACGACGGGAACTCCCTTATTTCTTGTTTTTAAGATCCACACCCACGGCATATGGAGGTTCCCAGGCTAGAGGTTGAATCAGAGCTGTAGCCAGCTTACACCACAGTCACAGCAACACAGGATCCAAGCTGTGTCTGCGACCTATACCACAGCTCATGGCTGAGCCAGATCCTTAACCCACAAGCCAGGGATCGAACCTGTGTCCTCATGGATACTAGTTGGGTTCGTTACCGCTGAGTCACAGTGGAAACTCCCTAAGGTCCTTGTTAGCTCCAAGATTCTCTGAGTTATTGCTACTTAGGGGATACAGTGGGGAGAGGCTGTTACCATATTCAGCTCAGCCAGACTCTGTGTCATGAAAGATTACTCTAGGACAGGGTTTAGCAAACTATAGCCCATGGGTCACATCCGGTCTGCAGCCTTTTTTTTGTACAGCCCACAAGCTGAGAAGCTGAGAATAGTTTTATTTATATATGCATACATAAATATATATATATATATAGTTTTATTTATATATATATACATAAATATATATAGTTTTATTTATATATATATACAAAAATGTATATGTATATATATATATATATATATATACACACACACACACACACACACACACACATACATAAATATATATGTGCAGCATGTGCCTGTGCCTGCAGCATGTGGAAATTCCCTAGGGCAGGGATCGAACCTGTGCCATGGCAGTGACCCAAGCTGCTGCAGTGACAATGCTGGATTCTTAACCCACTATGCCACACAACTCCTGCAAATGTTTTTATAAAAAATTGAAAATCAAACAAAAAAGAAAACATGACGGAGATTATATATGACTTGCAAAGCCTAATATATTTACTGTTTAGCTCCTTTACAAAAAAAGCTTTGCTGATCTTGGTTCTATAAGGCCCAGAAACTGTCCTTATTGGAGATTTTAGCCATTTAATATTCTGGAAAAACAGTATTTCCTAATTTTGCCTAGGTTATGTGGAATATTAAATGTGGTCACAAATATTTTTTTACATTCTTCTCATTGGTCTGTGTCCCAACCTCCTGGCTCTGGGTGGGCCCTGTGAGGGCTTTGTCCAATAGGATACTGAGGACATGTCCTAAGCAGTGTTGGGGCCCTGGCCTTGAGAAATTGGCAGTTTCCTCTTTCCTTGGGACCCTCCCGGAGCCTGGAGTTGCATCCCCAGGATGGTGGCAGATGTATGAAGTGAAGCCGTCTTGGGCCCTCTAGACTGGCTCCTCTGCTAGCTGAGCATCACCAACCGACCTCCGTCAGCACCACATGCAACAAAAGAATTGTCCAGCCAAGCCCTGCCCAAATTTGTGACCCACAAAATCTTCACATGTAATAAAATGACTGTTGTGTTGACCCTCTAAGTTTTGGGGTCATCTGCTACACAGCAGGAGATAACTGGAGTAGGAATAAGCTCCAGTGTGGGGAGCTTATGAAGTATACACCAAGAGCCTCCTCTCTCTTGGGTAAGGCCTGAGATCTGCATTTTAATAAGGCCCTTCAGGTGATTTATATTCTCAAAACAAGCTGGAGAATTAATCTTCATACTGACTCTGTTGTGGTAGCATGATTTTTTTGAGATTGTGAAAAAAGCACATAGATTCTTCTGTTGTACATTCTGGGGGACTCCAGATATGGCCTGGACCTGCTCACAGTACTAGTCACCTCTAAGACATTGAGTTGCTTCTTTGGACAGAACACTCCCCAAAGCACTGTGGGGACTGGGTTGATCATAAACACGTGAAGGCCAGGTCTTGGTGTCATTGGTCATCATATCCCCGGCCCCTAGCATAAATCCTAGCCACGCATAAGTAGTTGCTTAATACATGTTTATGGGTTAAAAGCAAATATAATTGCCATACACTATTAATCATGTACTTCACGTCAGCATTAAGTTTTCTATGATTGCTTCATTTAGTCCTCACCAAAATCCTGAGCGGTAGTCGTCATTTGCTTTAATCTTATAGCAAAACTAAAGTCCGGGGGGATGAATTTGCCCAAGGTGGCGGTGCAACAGCTGTTCAGATGGGATGTTTGATGTCAATGCTCTTGAGCACCCCCAGCCTTTCTCTCAGAGGTGAGGCGCCCCTAGTCCCTGACTGCAAGGGGCTTCAAGCCCAGGAGAGCCGGAGCACAGGTGCACACCTGGAAACCTTGTGCAGAGTGACAGTGTAAGTGTCCAGTGCCGCAGACAGATGGCTCTAGGGAATCCACGAGAGCTGTGCCAGACGACTGTTATTACATAGCAAATAACCACCATTTTAATGGCTTTTAAAAAACCCATTTATTAGCTCGCCATTCTGTATGCCAGAGGTCCTAGCATGGTGTGGCTCGATTCTCGGCACATGGGTCCCCCAAGGCTAAAAGCATGGTGTTAGCCAGGTTGCTTCTCATCCAGTTCCAGGTCCTCGTCTAAGCTTGTGTGCTTGTGATAGAATTCAGTTGCCTGTGGTCCCAGCACTGACTAAGACTCTTGTTTCCTTGTTGACTCTCAGGCATCGACTGTTCTCAGGCCCTAGAGGTCCCCGTACTTCTCATTTGCTGGCCCCTCCATCTTCAAAGTCAGTGATGGAGAATCTCCCTGTTGTTAAATCTCACACTTCAAACACTTTAGGAAGAACCCAGTCCCTTTTGAGGGCTCCTCTAATTAGCTCAGATTTCTCCAGGATACTCTCCTTTCCTTTCCTTTCCTTTCCTTTCCTTTCCTTTCCTTCTTTCCTCCTTTCTTCCTTTGCTTTTTAGGGCCATACCCTCGACATATGGCTAGGGGTTGAATCAGAGCTACAGCTTCTGGCCTACATCACAGCCACAGCAATGCGGGATCCAAGCGGTATCTGCGACCTACACCACAGCTCACGGGAACGCCAGATCCTTAACCCACTGAGCGAGTCCTGGGATCGAACCCGCATCCTCATGAGTACTAGTCAGTTTCTCTCATTTACACGGCACTGCAGTGGGAACTCCTACTCTCCTTTTCTTAAAGTCAACACATTTGGGATCTTAATTACATCTACTACAAGATCCCTTCACAGCAGCACCCAGATTAATGTTTGCTTGACCGTGTGGAAAAAGGATGGAGATCCTGGGGACCATGCTGGAATTCTGCTGAGCACAAGAGCACCAGAACAGACTGACCAGGAGAGGCTGCTTTACCAGTGTGTCCTCTTGCAGAGATTTCTCTCTCTCTCTCTACTCAGAGGCCCCAGTGGAGAGGGATCCATTCTGGAACCTTAAGGCACATGATTATACAGTAGTTTCTAAATCTGAGAGTGGGGTTTGGAGAGGAGGGAGTGCTGGCCCATAAAACAATGACTCTGCATATTAATATGCTGTACAAAGGTAGAGAGACTGTGAAGAGTGGTACCCCATGCTGGTTCCCTGTCTTTTTCCTCTTAATAAGGTCTCTGTGGAGAGCATTCACCCCAGAGGTACGAGCTAGGCAGGGTCTGGGTTTGCCTTTTCCCCACAGCCCTATGTTCTCTGCAGAATCTGCTGCTTTTGCAAGAGAAGTTGATTACTGAATAATGAATTATCATTCTTTTTTCATTTTCCAGCCCTCTTCAGAAATGTGCTGCTAATTTTTTTTTAACTTATTGAGGCTTAAAATGGAATGAAAAAAAAAGAAGATTCTTCTTTTATCCAGAGGGGGGAAGAAAACCACAATCTTACCTAACAACCCCATCTCATTCCTGGGGATAATAGTAATAATTGTTTTAATTAATTCAATTTCTAACTTTGGAGTAATTTCATTTCTTCCTTGACTGGACACTAATGTCTCCAACGAAGCGAGACTTTACTAGATAATACCAGTCAGGGCCACTTGGTCAGCTCGAAAAAGTCCTTGTCCTCTTGAGGGCAGCTCCCTCCCTGCTGGTCAGGGAGGGGACATAACTAGGACCTGAGTATCCCACTTGAAGAGAGTAGAGTTCTTCTTGCATCAGAGGTCAGGGGCATGCTCGGAGGTCCGCCCAGGGCCATGGTGGAGGCTGCCCTTCACATCAAGTGTGAAAGTTCCACACCATATGAGATTCATATCCCTGGGAAGAGGGCTGCACACAGGGAACTCGCCATGAGAGAGGAGGTGGGGAGCCAGAAGAGAGGAAGGGTAAGGTCACAGGCTAGAGGTCACACACAGCATAGTTAGCAGAAGGAGCCTGAAAATTGACCTGTGACCCAAGACCAGTCCTGAAGTTACTGCCACCCCAAGTGAGTGCCTGAGGGAAGGAAAAGCTGACATAGGGCTGATTCTGAGATACGACAGCTTCAGTGGCACTTCTTACGCACTCATTATAAGTTGCACAGCACCAGTGCAGGCGTCTCAGTGTGTGTGTTTGTGTGTGTGTGAGAAGGAATGTGTGTGAGGATGAGTATGTGAGAGCCTGGGTGAGTGAGAGGGTGTGTAAGAGACAGCGTGTGTGTGAGGGTAAGTGTGACGGAGTGGAGTGTGTGTGTAAGACAGTGTGTGTGAAGATGAGCATGGGAGAATCTGTGTGTGTGTGTGTAAAAGACAGGGTGTGTGTGAAGATGAGCATGGGAGAACCTGTGTGTGTGTGTAAAAGATAGGGTGTGTGTGAAGATGAGCATGGGAGAATCTGTGTGTGTGTGTGTGTAAAAGACAGGGTGTGTGTGTGTGTGTGTAAAAGACAGGGTGTGTGTGAAGATGAGCATGGGAGAATCTGTGTGTGTGTGTGTGTGTGTGTGTGTAAAAGACAGGGTGTGTGTGAAGATGAGCATGGGAGAATCTATGTGTGTGTGTGTGTGTGTGTGTAAAAGACAGGGTGTGTGAGAAGATGAGCATGGGAGAACCTGTGTGTGTGTAAAAGACAGGGTGTGTGTGTGTGTGTGTGTGTGTAAAAGACAGGGTGTGTGAGAAGATGAGCATGGGAGAACCTGTGTGTGTGTAAAAGACAGGGTGTGTGTGAAGATGAGCATGGGAGAACCTGTGTGTGTGTGGTGCTGGAAAGAATTATGACATAAGCCAGGTTCTGAGTAACCTTTACTACAGATCGAAATCCCCAAGGAGAAGGAATGGTGCGGCTGCAGTGGGGAGTGGGGGGAATGCATTCAGCACTTAGAAAACACCAACAACTGAACCAGGTGAGCAGGTTGGGAGTCAGGAGGCATCTGAGCTTTTGGCTTGAGCAGCTGGGTGAACAGTGGCATCATTAACACAGAGAACAGAGAGAAGCAGGAGTAAGGGTCATAGAGCATCATTTGAAATGAGGATAAGCTTTTGAGGAAAACACATGGGTCTTCAAGAAATACCGCCTGTCCTCAGGGTCTGTAAAAGCCTTAAGTCTTTCCGTCATATACCAAGAATATTACTTCATGGCCTAATCACCGTTTCCTCTCTCTCAGTCTGCCTTCCTCTGTGTCTACCAAACTTTTTCTTCTGTCCTGCTTTTCAAGTTTGGCTTCTCAGCCCACCTGCTGATCTTGTGTACCCTTTCTATAAAGCCAGCATCATTTCCACATCTTCCTAGTGCAAAACTGAATGCAGGCACAGCCCAGGCAAGAGGAGATACCCCCAAGTGTTTGTTGACTTGAACTCCCCACCAGCTAAAGGTCCAAGAGAGTAACCTTTTCTGTGGTTATTAGATTAAAACTTTCTTAGCCTGATCCTACCAAGGAAGCTCAGAGATATCAAAAAATAAATAGAAATTGAGATAAAAGCAAAGGTTTCTTTTGCTTGCGCAAGATCCGGTCCCTCTCCATCATCAGCTTAGCTAAACCTGACCATTCATGTGAACAAGTAGCCCCCCAGGGGGAAGGTAAAAAAAGTGTTGGGGATGTAAGTTGCAATGAGATGGCATCACTTCCTAACTTCATTTAGGGACCTCCGGAAAGGACACTAACAAGGGGACTTTGAGAGCAGGGGAATGGGAGAGGACAGCTTCCCTGAAAGGTGACGAGGCAGGCATGGGGCAGAACACATGACGCAGTGCTGTGTCACAGGAGGCTCCAACAGAGAGAGAGCCTGTCTTTTCAGATGGTCCATGGCGGGAGGATTACAATTTTTAAAATTAACTAGCCCCCTTGTGAGAGGGACCAGATTGAAGACAATATGCTGCTTTGTTTCCTAGTTCTCTTCCGTTGCAAACAAGGCTCTAAAAATGCTTCACAGAACTCAATCATGAATCACGCAGGAGAGAGCAGTAAAGTCCAGATGAAGGACAGGCTGCTGTAATAAACTCCACAAAACCTCAAGAAGGGGACCACTGGCAGGATTTGAAGGGTAAAATATTCCAAAAATCCGAGAACTGAAAAAATGGGGGAGGGGAATTAGGAGCAATAATAGGGGCCAAGAATCTCATCCTGTAGATTGTAAAAGGAGCCCTGCAATAGGTCTGGAATGGCAAACTGGTGTGCTGGGGAGGGCAGGTAGAGAGCTTGCCTGCAGACACAGGTCATGTCAGTTTCTGGCACCCCCCTGCCTTTTGTTCTGGCACCTAGAGCACCAGCGTCACAGAGATGAGCAGTACACTCAGTCTTCTGACTCAGACGTCACAAAAGCAAAACTCTAGAGGGCCCAGGCAGGCCATGTAAGTGAGTGAACCCAGTTAGTTAGGCATAGGAAAAGCCATTTGTTGGGATCTCTCAACTGATGGATACCGACAAATATTTCTATACTAGCAGGAAATCTTCAGTGTGAGAGGATGACCAAGGGCCCTTGGCACTCAGCCTCCATGGCAGAAGCCAGCAGGGTGTGGAGGGAGAGGGGGCAAACTGGACAAGTCATGGTTATGATGTGGCCACGCTTTCACCACCCCACTGCTAGCAAACGGGGTGGAGCATCCTATGGCTGCCACATCTGATTGTCAAAAGAGGCTATGCTAATTTTTATATGTTGTCTGCCAATTTAAAAATATTCAGATTTATTTATTTATTTATTTATTAGGGCCACACCCACAGCACATGGAGGTTCCCAGGCTAGGGGTCCAAGCTGGGAGCTACAGCTACAGCTGCTAGCCTGTGCCACAGCAATGTCAGATCTGAACAGCCTCTTCCACCTCCACCGCAGCTCAAGGCCACGCCCGATCCTTCACCCACTGAGCAAGGTGAGGGATAGAACCTGCATCCTCATGGATACTATTCAGATTCGTTTCTACTGAGCCATGATGGGAACTCCCCAGATTTTTTTTTAAAGACACAAGTTAAACACCTGGCCAAGTTGTACTCAACCAGTATGCAGTCAATTTAAAATCTCTGACTTGGTTCAAAAGTCTTGCATTTGTAGATGAGAAAACTGAGGCCCAGGGAGAAGCGTCTAGTCCTCTGCTAAATTGTGAGTTGAGCCAAGACTATACCTAGAGCCCGGATCTCCCCAAGTCCAGGCCTCCTGTCATCTTCCTGCTTCTCTGGATGCATTCTCATCCCCTCAGAATCTGTTTCAGCCTCTTACGCTGCCCCCTGGCTGTTAGCAGCATCATTGAATTACCCTACTCAGTAGGTAATCTGTGCACCACACACATTCCACCGGCCAAAATGAAATAAGATAAAATATCTTAAACATTCCTTCAGGACCTGCGGTGGGCTAAATGGTGCCGCCCCCCCACCATAGCTATTCATGTCCTAATCCCCAGAATCTATAAATACCTTCTTATTTGGAAAAAGGATCTTTGCAGATGTAATTAAGTTAAAGATGTTGAGTGGATCAGTCTGGGTTAACCAGGTGGGCCCCAAACCCAATGGCAAATGTCCTCGTAAGAGGAAAGCAGAATAGGATTAATGCAGACAAACACAGCAGAGGCCACACAACCACAAAGGCAGAGGTAAGAGTGATGTGGCCATAAGTCAAGGAATGCTGGCCACCACCAGCAGCTGCGAAAGGCGAAGAGTGGATTTCCTTTAGAGGAAGAACATCCCATCCAATCCTTGACATCAGACTCTGGCCTCCAGGACAGTGAGAGAACAGATTGTCATGTGTTACGGCAGCCACAGAAAGTTAACAAAGGGCCCTTCCTTCTGCTGGGGAAGAGGAATTTCCCATGAGACTCACAGCAACAGTGACCAACATTTGGTGACTATTTCATTTATGCCAGGCCCAGATGGTTTTCCCAATCCTGTACCACTCTTTAAAACAGGTGTTAGCTTCTCTCTTGCCCCCCCCTCCCCCAACAGGGAAACAGAGGCACTGAGAAGACAAGCAGCTGCAAAGCAGTAGAGCCAAGATTTGAAGCCCATGTGTTTTCTTCTCACCGCCCTCCTCACATGTAGCTTCCTCGAATACACTCCCACACTGTGATAGTGAGCTTTCACTGGCTACAGAAAGCAGCTGAAGGTGAGTGCTTCCCATTGTTAGAACAGATTGGTGTAGACATTTTTTTTCGAACCTTGGCCAAGTTTTGAAGATGTAATATTTTAAATTAAATATTTTAAATTTAGTATTTAAATTATACCAGTCTTAAAGAAGGAGCTGTGCCTGGTGCACAGATCTGTGGGCAAATGCAGATCCCTTTCAGAGGTACTGCTGAACTGTATCTGAAGATGAGTCACCAGGAGAGCCTCTGTTCATGCATTGATAACTTCAGTTTTTCAGACCTCTGGGAATAAGCACCACATGACTGTATAAAGCCAGGGAAAAATGACTTCACACTAATAAAGCAGAGGCAAAGCATAGGTTGACCCAAACTGGAATAGACTTTACTAGAGAAAGGGGGAAGTACCTGGATTTGTATGACATTTAAAAGTAACTAGAAATACTAATCCAGAGAAATAAGACCTAAGTGTGAATTTTAAATAGTAGTCTTGTGTATTTCAATAATTGAATTTAATCTCTTTCAGACTCGATTTTTAAATCTGTAAACTATAAGGACAGAAATAATGTGTTCATATCATATTGAATTGTATGTGGCCCATATCTGGTTCTCAATAAACAACAGTTATCAAAGTGCTGTTAATTGTCCTTACTCTTCCCTTGGTTCATTATACAAAATTTTAACGCAAATGTTCTGTAAGAGGATATCATAAAAAGTATCCAATCACCAGCTTAATTTCTCTTTTTATAGTTATATAGAGAATTATAATTCCACACCAGAAATAAGCACCCTTTCAAATTATCCTTTAAAATAACTTGTTGCAAGCATACATAAATTCACTCCACGTATAATATTCTTTCAATTGACTTAGAGATGTGAAGGCAGACTTGTTAAAGGGAAAAAAAAATCTATAAAGGCCACACTCATTCATCCGCTAGATATTTATGGAGGACTGTCTCCAGAATCAATGCAAAGAGCCATCATTGCCCTAAGAGCTTTGAGTAAAGTGCTGTGGGATTTTAAACAGAAAAAAACACAGTCGAATTTGTTAATTTAAAAAAAATTAAATGTGAATTAAATCAGGGAGAATTCACTTCCAATACAATGTGGGGTTGGAGGATAGGGGAAATGAAGGTTGGGAGGAAAGCATAGCATAAGGAGATGCTCTGTGAAGGGGTCGCCTTCTACTTAAATCCTACAGGAGAAGGTAGATTTCAACAGGGGAAGCAAGGTGGTTGTGGGACACAGCAGCTACATCTGTTTTGATGAAGCAAAGAGTATATAAAAGTGAATATTTGACTTACTATTGGAAGAGTAGGTAATAGAGTCCTCACATATGACCTGAGCATTTCAAATCTTATTTGTTAGCTAGTGGATTCCTTAGCATCCTTAGTAGAGGAGAGAGCTGATCAGAAATGGGCATTTTGTAGCTTGGGTGTGTAGCTTGTGTGGTTGAGAACGGAGTCAGAGAGACTAGTGAGGAGGCTCTGTGCTAGTCTAGGTGAGAAGGAATGGACAAACAGTTATCTCGGAGAGAGTAGGCTGGGAAGAAGAGAAAGACAAGAAGGAGTTAGCTGAAGGATGTGGTGGGCCCAGGAGGAGTGCCTAAGAAAATCTGATAGTATCCACAACAGGGAACACAGAACAAAGAAAGAACAAAGAACAGGCTTTTCTGGAAGAACTGATCTGCTTAGTTTGGGATGCATAGAGATGATCATCCTATAGATGAAAACAAAACGAAACACGCTTTGTTTAGAAAAAAAGTTTGGTCCCGGAGATTGAGGATAGAGTTCTACAAGAAGTAACAGTTTGTAGCCTTGAGAAGGCTTCAGATTATTAGGAGAGACTATAAGGAGAAAGAAGAGGAGGAGACAAGGACAGGCTCTGGAGAGAAACATCTAATTTCATTGAGGTAGGAGTTAAATAACATCCAGGGAAGAGGCGATCTGGGAGGTAGAAGGAAAATAAAATTTGCCCAATGTCTCTAAAGTCTTTGAAAGTGAGGAAAGTAGAGATGTTTGCAGACCAAGACCTAAGAGAAAGCAGCAGTTTTGCCAGTGTTGTTTCTGTCTGGAATGCCTACTTCACTGCCATTCTCCTCCATCCAGCCAATTCCAATCCATCCAGGAAGCTCAGTGTGAATGTCAGCTCCTCTGTGAAGCTAGTTGAAGCCAAGTCCTAAGAAAAACTGATCCTGTCCCCTCTCTCTTTTATAGGAATTCTCACTCTATCACTACTTCCAGTCACAGGGTCAGTCATTTGGTAGACCTTCTCTGAATGCTTGTTGATGGGGGCCAGGGCTAGGATGGAAGGCATAAGAAAAGGGGCTAGTCTTGGTCAGCGGGAATGATACTTCCCTTCTAAAATAGGAGACGAGGGAAGACCTTTGGGCTCAGTAACCAGAACCTACAGGGTTTTCAAAGGCTTTAAAAATATTTGGAACCAAACCCAAATAAACTAAAAAGCCCTCCAAAATAGGGGGGAACAAACTGAAAAGAAAAAAAAATAATGTTTAAATATATACAAAAGTTTTTTAAAATTCTTTTTTACATTGTAGTTGATTTACAGTGTTCTGTCAATTTCTGCTGTACTACAAATGTTATTATACCAAATAGTCAACCAAATTCAAATCAAGTCTTCTACAATCATGCATAAATATGATCTCATGTGGGGTGAGGGTATGTTAAATACACATATAATAGACAGACAGGTTTAATATGGTTTGAGAGAGTGCATCCAACACATGCCCAGAACCTGGAAAGACCTTAAACCATCTCTAGAGAAGAAGGGATTTTGAAGAGGAGAGGGTGGAAATAACACTGCATACTGCCATCAAGGCAGGCTGTTTTATTTCATATATGTCATTAAAATAAGGTGGGACGTTATGGTCAAGACCAGGAAACTAATCTCATGCAAATATTCTCTTCCTGGAGCCTGGTTATTACTTTCGACTCATCCCTATTTCATTTTCAGCAAAGACTGACGTGGAGGCGGGTCTACCCATCACGTCCTTGACCTTCAGGAACAGAGCTCAGCCATCCACCATCTAGTGATCTCAGCCCAAACTTCACAAAGAAGTATTTAATTATTACAAAAATGGGTATTATTATTAATCAACAAATGTAGACAAAGCAAGCTCTTCACAGCCACAAAAAAATAATTATGATATTTTCAGAAACAAGCTGTAACTTGCCAGACAACTTGCTGGGAACTTTCTGCCTACGGTAAATCTATACACTTAGTTTTGTTGTCTTTATAAAATACATTAAGGAAGTAATAGCAATATAGCTGCTGAAAAGATGCAATGTTTAGATGAGGCCCTAAGGGGATTTTATAATGCAAAGCCATCAGATGAAGGTGAGCAGTGCCTTTTCCCTTAAAAAAATTTCATTCGAGGTTTTTTTTATTAATTTCAGATTTTAAAATTATTAAAAATGGGACTATGTGCACAAAATATAATCTCATTTATGAAAATGACAGTCCCAAATCCTATTTTAAACCCAATTTTCAATACAGGGAAGTTATTCATGAACATCTGAGTCATATTAGGATAGTCTTGTGAAAATTACGATAGTCTTTGGAGAAAATTAACTTTCTGAAGTATCCCATAGGTATAAAAATTATAGGCTTTTTTAAAATTAGCTTTCAATTTTCTGAAACATATTGCTGGGTTTTCCTTGGACTACACATTGAAATAAAATAGGTACCATATATTTTAAATGTATACAGATTTAAAATAAAGTTTTTAATATAATTATTATATGATAATTTTATATTATATATCTGACACTCTATATCAATTTCTCTACATATGCATCTTTCTCTCAGGTTATTTAAAATAAAAAAATCTCACTGGTATTTTATTAATGTATCTCTTAAGTAGAGAAAGGCAGAGGTAACTGCTTCCCTTGGCAATCAACCACAGCCACATTCTCTTCACCTTTTCATCATGAAATTGCATTTATGAAAAACAGCAACCATGAGGGAGGGGAGGCATGAATGGTATAAGAAACAGAAGTGGGGAGGCATAGATAAAGTCAGAAAGCAATGGTCATTTCAAAGGGCAAATATAAGCCCAGGCTTAATTTTTTTTTTTTTTTGAATAACCAGGCATTATCTCAACCTCTTGTGTATTGCCCTGGATATAAAGCTGTGGCCTGGAATGCCTCCCTTCCCCGAAACCACACCAAAGAATCAAGAATATATGTCAGTTTCCTCAAACTACCGTGGCGCTGGCCAAGGGGCAGCAATCCTGCAGAGTGACAGGGAGAGTCAGGCTGGAGTCCATAATTGCCCCATTTGCACTTTAATGGTTCTCTCTGCTGACTTCCACTTTGTAGAACTTCTATTAATGATCAACAGGCTATGTACAGGGTACTCACTGGGTTTTTTAAACTTTTAAAACTACTTAGAGCCACTTACACATCTGGGAAGAATTCCATTTGCAGAGACCATGCTATTACATTCGTTGGGTGAATATGCATTTTAAGGATTACCTATTAATGAGACCACCAAGTAAAATTTGGTCATTTGAACAACTGACCAGGCATGCAAATGCTGGGATTCTATGTACAAAAGAAAGTTCTTAAGTGGGTCATTGATTTGCATAATTGTAGCAATTCCCTTGGTGCTCAGCTGTAGTCTGACCATAAAACTCACCAGACCATGGAGGAGGGTCTGCAAGTCAATCAGAATGATGCCAAACCTTAACCCTTCCTCTGCCCAAGCTGCTCCTCCAGCTTATCTGGTTATCCACTCTGTGGTGGTCAGGGGGGTACCCAGTATATTAGATTACAGAGGATTTTTCTCTTGTGTTCCATTTGGGGAAATACAGAGTCAAGTCATTACTTTTGAAACTGTCTTGATTTCTTGACTATGCTCACTGAGCTCAGAGAGACTATGGAAGTGAGGCCAAAAAAGAGGACCAAATAGAAGTTAGAAGAATATATTTGTTTTGTTTTTTAGAGTCACACCTGAAGCATATGGAAGTTGCCAAGCTAGGGGTTGAATTGGAGATGCAGCTGCTGGCCTATGCCACAGCCACAAGAAAGCGGGAGCCATGTCTGTAACCTACACCATAGCTCATGGCAATGCTGGATTCTTAACCCACTGAGTGAGGCCAGGGATCAAACCCACATCCTCATGGATACTAGGTGGATTGGTAACTCGCTATGCCACAATGGGAACTCCTAGAGGAATAGATTTTTGATCTAAATTATTGTGGCTTGGAATTCCTGTCGTGGTGCAGCAGAAATGAATCTGATTAGGAACCGTCAGTTTGCAGGTTCAAGCCCTGGCCTTGCTCAGAGGGTTAAGGATCCGGTGTTGCTGTGAGCTGTGGTGTAGGTCACAGACGCGGCTGGGATCTGGCATTGCTGTGGTTCTGGTGTAGGCCGGTGGCAACAGCTCTGATTAGACCTCTAGCCTTGGAACCTCCATATGCTGCAGGTGCAGCCCTAAAAAAAAAGACAAAAGACAAAAATCAATCAATCAATCAATTAATTATTGTGGCTACCTAGCTGCATAATTCTAATCAGTCATGTCCCTTCTCCATCCCTCAGAAGATCCCAGGCAGAATGACCAGAGGTACCAGGGTGAGGGCCGAGGGGAAAGGGTCTGGATTAGGTAAAACCACTTCCTAAATCTCAAATGTAGTCAAGTTCATCAGAGTGGGTTTGAGGAGTCATGCTCAAGTTATTAAAATGAATCATATGTAAGAGCCAATTTTCTATGACAAAATAAGTGGTCATTTTATATGGTTCAATTTAGTTGTGAAAGGTGTGTTTTGCTGGAGTTTCCTAACTGGGTCTCAGAGGTTCTGATGCTGATCGTTTTTAGTACATTCCATTTCCACATCAAATGTTGGTTTTAAATAACAACTTTATAAGTAAAAGCTGGTATAACATTTGATTGCTTACGAATTGCTTCAACACATTTAATCTGATTGAGTCCTCACAGCCTTATCAGAAAAAACTCATTATAATTCCTGGGCTTCTAACATATGGCACAGTTCTATTTATTCTCGTGTTCATGGTCCATTCCTTTTCCAATTCACTAACTGGCTTTTCAGTGTGGGCTGCTTATTTAAGGGTGAGTGTTTCTCAAGGTTCAAGCCTCATTCCTCTTCTCTACCCCAGAGACATCACCCACTTCTGGACACGTGACCTCAATATTTTTATCTTCTACCCAGACCCTTTCCCTAAACTCCATTTCTGCCATTCAAACCGCCACCTGGATACGTGGTACTTAATTTTCCAGCATCACCTCAAACTCGGTAACTTGATAACTGAATTCATCATTTCTTTTCCCTCCTCCCTCATCCCTTGTGGCTCCTCCCTCTGACTTTCCTGCCCCAGTTAACAGCATTATCATTCTCCCAGGAGCCAAAGTTCAATATCTGCATCACCTTTGACTCCTCTTTCTCCCTTGTCTTCTACATTTCATCAGTCATCAAGGTTTTCTGATTATCTCTTCATAATATCCCTCCACCAACAGTGTCAGAGAATGGAGGCAATCACAGGATAATTTACCCCTTATTGCTTGAATACAATATTACCTCACTAGCCTAAGGAACACATAGATACATTTCTCCATGTTCCATGACATGTGTGCCCTAGATTTTTCCCCATTCAAGGGGTAAAAAATATTAATTGATTTATTTGGCCATGCCCCTGGTATGTGGAAATTCCCAGAGCAAGGATGAAACTTGGGCCACAGCTGTAACCAGAGCTATAGCAATGGCAACACCAGGTCCTTCACCTGCTGAGCCAGGAGGGGACTCCTAGAAATATTTAATAAAATAAGTATTAGGTTAAAAAACAAGAAAACAAAATCTTCCTTGGGGCTATTTGTCTTGGGGTGGTTGAGTCAAGGAAAGGAGGTAGAGAGGAGACTTTTGGACAGTTTACTTGGGGGATGCCAGACTTTAAATTTGCAACACTAAAACAAATGGGAGACCCCAGGAAGTTCCAAGGAAGAGTACAATACTACAGAGGAAGATAGATTTGGCACTGAGCTCTTAATTTGCTACAATTTCAAACATGATTTTAGCCCTCAGGACAAAGTAAGTGATGCATTGCAACTGTCAAAACAACAACAACAACAAAGAAACCCCTACTCCATTTTCGGTTCTATTTTCTCTTTCTGAGCAGAGGCAGAGGTACATATTGCTAATTGCAGCCTGGGCTGATGAGAAAAATAATGTAAAATTTTAAATAAGTAAATTAATCCAATGATTGGGAACATAGCACAAATGAGACCATGGACACAGCCAAGAAAGAATGGTTGCCATGGAGTTGCTCCACACCCTTAGGTCTCAGCAATTTGTTGTAAAATTGTTGTAATAATCAAGTCTGTATACAATACATGCAAAGATTAAAAGGAGAGATTAAGTCAGTGGACACAGGGTTGATGTGCACACTAGGAAGAGCAATGATATGTAAGTTATTAAAACCATGTACATCCAAATAATGATTGTAAGCTTCATATGCTGGAATATTATTTTCTAAGGGGGTGAGAAAGCCCAGAGGTTCAGAGAAGAGAAATTCAGACCAGACGGACTTGGAGTTCTTGTTTTATTTCCTCTGCCAATTACCATATTACTTCACTTTTAGGCTTCAACTTCTTTATCTCTACAACATGGGAATTAATATAATGTCCACCTCATAGATTGTAAGGATTTAATGAAATAGTGCACAGAAAACACTTAGCATTCATAAAGTTTAGTAAGAATCCAATTACTCACAGCTTTATCGTCATAGTGTTATTATACTGTTTTCATGTAAATATTCACTGAGAAATCAAGTCAAGCTATGAACAGTGCTCCTGGTTCAGGCAAATACTCAGACTTCTTAACCTAGAGTTGTGGACACATAGGTGGAATGAGGATGGATGCTGGTAATTGCTAATAGTTTTGGTAGAAGAGTGTAGAGCTCTTTTGTGTTTATTTTATTCTTTCTCTCTCTTTTTTTTTTTTTTTTTTTGTCTTTTGCCTTTTTTAGGGCTGCCCCTGCGGCGTATGGATGTTCCCAGGCTAGGGGTGGAATTGGAGCCGTGTCTGCAACCTACACCACAGCTCACAGCAATGCCAGATCCTAAACCTACTGAGCAGGCCAGGGATTGAACCTGAGTCCTCATGGATACTAGTCGGGTTTGTTAACCACTGAGCCAGAATGGGAACTCCCTCTTTTGTGTTTAAAGCACAGTCATTTAGTGTGTTTGAACAACCTGGAACACATTTCAGCAAATTAGCATCCATTCTGGTTTATCACATTGTGGAATACTCTAACAAAAGCATGATGTTTGTCAATCCTAAATCTTAGGGTGAATCTCATTTGATTCAGAGAGCCATGGTGGGTGTCTATCCGGAGCTTGTGTCCCTAGCATCTTCTATATATGCCAATGGTTTCCAAGGAGAAGACAAGAGGACAAAGGCCTCAATACATCTACTTGAACAGCCACAAAATCTATTCAGGGACATGGAGAGTGGACTTGTGGTTGCCTGGGGGTGGGGGTGGGGGATAAATGGGAAGCTTGGGGTTGATAGGTGCAAACTATTACATTTCAAGTGGATAAGCAATGGGGTGCTACTGTACAGCACAGGTAAACTGTGTCCAATCCCTTAGGTTAGAACATAATGGAAGATAGTACAAAAAAAGAGAATGTACATATATGACTGGGTCACTGTGCTGTACAGTGGAAATGGAAGGAACATTATAAATCAAATTTTTAAAAAAGAATCTATTCAAATGGTTCCCCCAAAGGACGATGTGATCCAGAAAGTGGGGGGGCTTCTCCTGTGTATTCTTCTCATGAGATAGAAGGAATGGAAGACTCTTTTCAGGGACAGAGTTGTGTTACCGACATAGTGATCATCTAATACCTAAGCAAGATATTGGAGGGGAGGCCGTAAAACTTAAATGTCTTGCAAGGAAAGTGTACAAAAGGATAAAGAGGCGATCCCATCAAGGCTCGGTGATTAACGAATCCAACTGGGAACCATGAGGGTGAGGGTTCGATTCCTGGCCATGCTCAGTGGGTTAAAGATCCGGCGTTGCCGTGAGCTGTAGTGTAGTTCGCAGACACTGCTTGGAATCTGCATTGCTGTGGCTCTGGTATAGGCTGGAGGCTAAAGCTCCGATTAGACCCCTAGCCTGGGAACCTCCGTATGCCGTGGGTATGGCCCTGGGAAAGACAAACAAAACAAAACAAAACAAAAGGGTAAAGAACTTTTGAAAATTATAAATACATTTTTACTATTATTGCTCCTTCCAGAGATGAGAATTTGTTAAAGTTAAATGCACCATTAATGGGCTACTTTGTGGTTTATCCTTGGGTCATCAAGTTTGAGAGTGGGTCCATGTGTTCTCTTAAATAGACTGGAAGGGAAGATGGTTTCAGTGTCCTGAATTGTTGTTGTTATTGTTCTGTCATGAATACCCAAAGGATTATTCTTAATAAATTACCAAAGGCGCTACTAATATCCGGGTTCCTCTCTTCCATGAACTATATCTCAAGTATAGACAACTCCGCATTTTTCTGGAAAGTTTTATTTTTCTCAACTCCTTTCTTTGGGCTTCAGTTGACCTCACATTGGTCCCCTTCACCATCCAGTGAAGGTTAGAAGGAGGAGGAAGCGGGAGAAGGATTAAGAAGGCTGGAAGAAGGGAGAGGTGGTCACAGCACGTCTCTGCCCCTGCCTAGCCCTAGAGAAAGGAGCTCGGATAAGTGAATCGAGATAATGCCACACTTCTTGTTCCTTTGTCCTTTTATATACAACCACTTAAATTAGCTTTACGTTCCCTGAAGGTAGGAATAACGTCTACTTTCAAGCTGTGTTCAGGATCTAGCACCTTGTTTAATCAATGTTAAATAGTAACAGTGCATTTTAACTGGCCTACTTTCAGAGCATCAGATTAAATTATTCTGCTAATTAATTGGTTGATCTCATATTTCACTTATATTGTCAGGTTATTATTTTTCCCTTAAGGGCTCAAGACATCACTGACAGTTCAAATACTTCTTCATTAATTACCATGCCTTAGATTCTGCATAATCTTATTATAATTATTTTGATATCATATTTATTGAGGACCAGCATGTATTATGAGTGATTAAGAACAGAGAATTAGTTTCACCTCTTCCCACTAATATGCAAGCTGGTTCATTGCTCAAAATCCAACGGAAGGTATACTTGACTTGGCAGAAGAGAGCCTTCAATTAGATTTAATTGGTCAGACATTAAACTAGTTTCATGTAAGTGATCGATAAACATTTTATAACACCGGATAAAGTTTCTTTTTCACCAGCCAAATGTTTCCCATTAATTGGCACATCCTGTCTTCCCTAGGCTGCTGTGATATATAACAACACCAATCACTGCACTTTAAGAGAGAACTAGGCAAACTGGTGGTTTTTAAGAGGAAAGGAAGCAAGAGAGAGAAGGATTTGAAAGTCAACACAGGTCAAATGGTTAAAGGAACTGTGAGTTGGCTTGGAAAACAGAAAAATGTGGTTAGACATAAAAGTTCCCTGAAGCATTTAAAGAGTTTACATAGATAAGAAATGGATTAATTTCATGTACCAGAACAAAGTCCGATGGGTAGATATTAGAGGGAGAGAAAATTTTGCATAATATAAGAAAAAATAAACAAAATGCTAGAATATATACAAGGGAGGATCCTTATACAGAGTTCCCTGTTACTCACAGAGGTGCTAAGGAGGCTAATTTTTAAAAACTCAACATAACGATGAATGCCTACTAGGTGAGACCTATGGCAGTAGCAGGTCCAAAGTAGTAGTGAATATAATAAAGCACAGGCTTCCAAGGAGCTTCATTTTAAATGAATGTTTGGTATGTATGTGGTTTGGGGCAATAACAGAAAATAAGCAGACTAACCCTTGTGCCTGAGGTCAGGAAAGTGAGGTCAAAGAGCTGGTGTGGGTCTAAGCATGTCAGGGACTTCTGGGGCAGGGTGGAGAATTAAACTTTTAACCCTTTGGAGGGTTTTCAACGAGAAGCCACGATGGATGGGATTTGCACTTTTAAAAGCTCACTCTGTCAGTGGTGTGGAGAATGTATTACAAAGGAGGAAACACATAGAAGCAGGGAGGACTGCTGAGAGACTGTTGCAGGGAGACAGGTGAGGGATGTGGGGGACAAATCTGGAGAAAGTTCTAGAGGTGGAGGTGCTGCTGGTAAGAAGTAATGGATGAGGGATGGGTGGAAGGTGGTACCCATTGCCAAAGGACGCTTGAAACAGGTAGGTGTGTGGGGGGGTTGGAGATAACAGTCTCCAAAGGTCCTTTCAACCCTGAAGTTGTATAATTGTATGGTAACATGTGGCAACTCTATATCCTCCGTCTAATCTTTGTGCTAATACAGAAGTACTTATGTGAGCACTGACATTGATGGGACTGAAAAGAATACAACAGCTACATTCCAGCAGAGATGGTCTGTTTTCTTTACCACTATATCTCTACTGCCTACTACAAATTCTGGCAAATCATCAGAATCCAATAGATAGTTGGCGAATGAATGAATGAATAAAAGGATGACCAGTTTATAAATGTATATATATTTTTGAACCTGTAGTAGACATTAAAACTAACCCCTCTCCACTATATCTACCTTGCTCTTGTTGTAAGAGTTGTAGTTGGTATAAAGAATAAAGTCCCATAGATAAGTAGGTGTCAAAGCTTAGAAAATGAAATGGATCAGACACTCTCTCTCTCACTTGCAAATCTTTAAAGTTGCCTTTTCTTGTCTAACGATGCCAAGGCCTCCAATTAAAGAAAAATTAGAAATAAAAACAGGGATAAATTCTATGCTGATGCGAAGTAAAACCACTTAAACAGTATGTTATGGATACATGTACTATGTGGACAGGAGGGAAAGTTTTTGCTGCATTGTACTACTAACCATAGTGTCCAGCTCCAAGGAGGCTCTCAGGAAATGTCAGTGGACTCCCAAAGTCCAAGTTCATTGAGAATGAGAAAAATACACCAAGCGTGGTTCTGCCATCTACTCTGAAGAGATATTCAGCTCTGCCTATGAAGCCCCCTCTTCTTTTGACTCTCGTAGGAATTGGCCCATCACGTCAAGGTCTCTCCATGCCTGCCTTGAACTCATCTTAGATAAATTGCTTCCTGGTGGTAATAGTTTCTGTTAAATGTATAACTGCCGCTAGGTTCCAATGGCCTAACATTTTCTGGTGCCTGCTCTTCCCCTCCTCCGTCACTCATTGGACTGTTTCTTTTGTTTCACCTAATCCACAGTTTATTCGCTCCTTTTGTGCTATGAGGCAGAGGGGAAAACAACAACGACCCAACACTAATCTGTACTCGAAACAAACAGAAGTTGTTGCCAAGGCAACTGTACCAGAGAGTCCTGCAGCCAGCCATCGCAGTGTGAAGGGAGTTTCAGATGAGCTTGCTTGAGGGGCAGGGGGATCCTTCAGGAAAAAAGCTGGCCTGATAAAGGAACCAAGGAGTTGCCCTTCCAAGTGCTATCTTTTTCTGATTTCTCAACAAAGAGAAGAGCTTGTAACAACCCTGAAAGACAGGCAGGCTGGGTAAACTAGATGGGATTTCAAAGGATCTTGTTCAATTAATCTGTGGGTAGATCAGAACAGTTGTGCAGAGGGTACATGCAGAGGGAAGACTTTAGGGCAAGGAGACACACAGAAAGGGGACAGAGCATGAAACACACTTCTGACCCACTGTGTACTCTCTAATAGGAGTGACCACTTTTATTTCTACAATGCCTTTTGTCCAGGATCCCACAAGCGCAGCATAGACATTACCTCCCTGGGCTTCCAAACACCCCTGTGAGCTGAGGATCAAGGACAGGGATTATTTTACAGATGGGAAAACTGGCACTCAAAAGCAGCATCTGTGCCAAGGCCCCTTCACAAGGCAGTGGCACAGCCAGAAACAGGATGCAGGTAAAAATAACAACAATAAATTTCTTTTTTTTTTTTTATTGCTTCTTAACATCTTCCCTGCTGGATCAAGATCTAGTTCACAAAACAACTTTAAAGAGCCAAAGCCTCTCTCCCTTGCACACTCCAAATGCGATTGTTTAAGCCCTGACACTATGGACTGAGCGGAGGGTCAAGGTAGGCTTGTGGACTACAGGGATCACAAGAAAATGCCCTGGATGGCACTGTCGCTCTGGACTTCACTTCCTCATTTCCCGGCCATATTTTTAGGGGATTCACTGTTGCACCTCCCAACCATATGGAGTCTCAATCTGGGCATCTTAATCAATCAAAAAAGTGTTTATTGATGGCCTACCATACTCAGACCTAGGGCTGTGACTGAATAACAAATGGTGGCTGGGGTACTCCTGCCCCTGCCAAAAATACTGTATATCTACCACAGCACCTTCCACAGAGCAAGTGCTGAAAACACGCAGTGAACAGTAAATAAAGGAGCAGAAAATGAAAATGAAGAGACCATAGACCATATGGCGGAAGCCGAGAGTGGAGCAGAGTTCTGAAAGAAGTGGAGAATGAGGACTTGAAGCCCAGGGAGCCTTGATCAAGGAGGTGTCCTTGAACTGATTGTCAGAGGCTTCTTCTCTGAATGGAATGACATGATTCAAGGCATGGATGAAATAGACCCCCCTCCCCCGCATTAAGTGCCCTTAACATGTACTTCAGTGACAGGACCTAGCAAGTTGTATATATTTATTTACTTATCCTCAAAGTCTAGCTCCTTCACGATATTGGATCCTTCTGAGTAGGGACCATGCTCTCTGCATCACAGCATCCCTAGTGTCTGGATCAAGACCTGACACATGGGAGATAACCAATAAATGATAAATGCATGGTGAAAAAATGGATGAGTGGCTCGATGTCCTGAGACAGACATCGGCATCGTCCTCCTCCTCATCATAGTCATCCTGCTCCTTGTCATCAGATCCTACCTTCCACGCAGCAAGAATTCACAGCTGATATTTAAGAAATAAGTGAGAACTCTTAAATTCCCAGAGAGCATGGAAGACCAAGATTTGGGGGGTTTTGGTCTTGCCTCTGGCACTTACTATCCTTATGGTCTTAGGACAAGGCTCCAAGTCTCTGTTTCCTTGTTTATAAAATATGAATGAAATAATTTTATTTACCTCAGTGGCTTTGGTAAAGATGGAATTAAATCATGCAGGCAAAAATGCTTTGTAAAGAAAAAGCAGTGTACAAATCTCAATCATTATTCCCATCAATAATGGAATTTAGTGTATCATTAATTTATGTCATCTATTACCTACTTTCCCCACCAAAAGTATGGTCGTATATTATGGGTCATTTAAGATAAATAAACCAAAGCGGATATAAAATTATCTCGCCCAAGATCCAACAGCCAAAAGTAGAGCCACTTTTCAGACTCCTGGCCTGTGTTCCTTCCATGAAATGGCTCCTAGAGGGTCCACTTAGCAGATTGGCCTGGGAAGGTTAGACACTGTATATGTGCCTTTCTCCCTTCTCTGTTCTCATCACTCAGCAACACCACAATAGAGCAGAATGGGAACCATTTCTGTGGTCATTTCTGGTCCCTATTCTCACTCAAGGCCAGATGCTATTCTCTTTCCTGAAGACTGTGGCTGCACTTGGCCAACCTCCCAGCTCAAGTCCATCCCTTGTCCCAATCTGGACTCTGAAGTTAAATCATCTTCCTCAAGCATCATGTGAGCAGGTGACTGTCCTCTGCCTCAAGAAGCTTCTGATTGTTTCTTTTCCTAAAAGTCCCCCTTCTTACTGGATGTCCTCCTACTCTCTGAGAGCCCAAAGGTTGGGTGGGGTGGGGCTGTGGCAGTTATCATTGTATCTTCTAGCTCTTTGCATCGCACCAGCGCCCACTAGACCTTCAATATGACTGTATTAGCATAGAGGAACCATATTAAACCCTACAAAGTAACCACCCTTCCAGCTTCCCCTCCCTCTCAGTCCTTACACACAGCTCACAAACGCCCAGCCATGCCTCATATCCACAGATCCATGGAATATATCCTCTAACACTTGATACAGGCAGAGCTTTCAGTGGTGGCATGATATTTATCCTTCTTCTCTTTTCTCGTCTACCAGCAGCCATCCTCTTATTTGCCACCTCCACTGACCTTCCCTGGCTTGGTGGCAGGAGGCCCCGCTCCTACCTGCATGCTCATCTACTACCCTTCACGCTCTGCAGAGTAGACTTGCTGTTAGCCCACAGAACCAGCCTTCCCAGTCGGCTTCAGCAAACCAGGCCCTTCTTCCATTTAGCACTGTGCCCAGGGTCCCCCCCTCAGCAGGAGCCCTTCCAGACACCCTCGCTGTGTCTTATTCCATGGGGTGGGAATCTGTTTCAAAATGGGCTGCTCTCCAGCCACAGCCAAGAGGTATTGAGGGCCTACTGTTGTCAGGTCTTAGCATGAGGTCCCAAGAAAGCTACACGATGTGTGTTTTAGTCCCTGCCTTTGAGGACCTTATGACAAAGTTGGTGATACAAGAAATATGCATCAAATAGTTATGTGACTTACCAGGTCCTTACTTCTGCAGGCATTTCTTTCCTGTCCTTCCATATGATCTGTTTATACAGCTTGAGCCAGCTGCCCACTGGTTGTTTTCATGTCTGTGTTTCTTCAGCACTGTGCTTATTTGTGAAGGTTTTTCTGAGTGCCCCTTTTGCTCAGAGGTATTGCTGTAGGTATTTTGTTTTTAATGTATGTCCAAGCTCTCCTGCCAGAACATAAGCTGGAGAGTTGTGGTAATTAGGTGTTTTCTGTCACTCCACAGACTGCTCCACGCAGTGGCTTTCAGGAAGTACTGGTGATGGAGGCTGGCTGAAAGAGGTCATCTGGCCCAGTTGTCACTGTCATCCTCACTCTCACACTCATATTCTCTCTTTCTCTCACACACACACACTCTCACACATGCCAATCTGGAAGTACTGACCTCCGTTAGAATCTCAATGCCACTGTTTGTAGAGGAATGTTAATCAGCCTACACCAGCTTCCCTGTGATTGAGGGACTCCGTAACTTAGCCTGACACCAGATTTTGAGAAGTGACTGTGCTGCAATCAGGTGCCTAGGATCACGAAAGTTGCCAGACCACTCATACCACACCAGCTCCACAAGTTTACCACAGTACCTCAAGGAATTTCTCCATTCCCTTTTAAATTCATTCAGAATATGCTGTCTCCTATGCTTTCTGCATGTGATATATGCTGCCTCTTATTGTCGACTGATTGATTTGTTCATTCAAAAATGTTTCTTGAGCATCTCTCTGTCCTGTATGCTGGTTTCTGCTTTTAAATAGCTTACCATCTAATGAGAAAAACAGGCAAAACCACAGGAAATCGCAAAGGCAAAGGTCAAAAAGGGGTTCGGTGAAAGCCAATAAGAGGGTGACCTAACCCAGGAAGGGCTGATTTCCTCAAAAAACTAATCTCAGAATTTGACCTGAGGATGAGTAGGTCTTTAGTGAGACGCAGGATGAAGGAAGGAGAGAAACAAATGAAGATGTAAGGACTTTGTGAGCCATGTAACTATTTTATGCATATTTCTTGTATCACCAATTACATCATAAGTCCCCTGCTGAAACACACATCATGTCTCTTCCTTGGCTCCTAAGACTAAGACCTATAACAGGCACTGCACCTCCACTGGCTCCTCCTAAAGATAATCCTTTTTTGTTTTGTTTTGTTTTGTTTTTTTAGGGTCACACCTGTGGCACATGGAGGTTCCCTGGCTAGGGGTCCAGTCTGAACCACAGCTGCCAGCCTGAACCACAGCCACAGCAATGCCAGATCCGAGCCATCTTCGACCTACACCACAGCTCATGGAAACGCCAGATCCTTAACCTGCTGAACAAGGCCAGGGATCAAACCCACAACCTCATGTTTCCTAGTTGGATTTGTTTCTGCTGTGCCACGATGGAAACTCCAAGAGAATGCTGTTTTTAATGTGTCTCTGTTGTCAACTTCTGAGGAAAAATACTAGCCCTCAGGTGGGAGAACTTGCCCATTTGCTTGGCTTCATTGGCAAGAAGGGGGTCATCATATGCAGGTGATGGGAAATTTGCCACTCTTGCTCTCTCAGTGTGTCTCGTAGAGAATTTAGCCTTCTCCATCCTCAGCTCTCCTCCTGGACACTATTCATTCCCTGAGATTGGGAGGTGGTGAGACCCAGGTCCTCTAGAAAGTGAGGGGAGCCATGTATGAAGCCCCTCTGGCAGGCTTCTGTTTGGCACAGAGCCTGGCAGTTTGAAAGAAGCCCCCCCCAGCAGGGGCGTATCCACCCCTACTTAGGAACCCTGTTCAGAATCAGGTCTGTTACAGATGGCTTCTCTTTGTTCTCATGATTAGGAAAAGAAGGTAGGATGGCGGTGGTCACCTTCAGATAGGTTCCTCCTAGGATCCTCCCCAGAAAGAGCGGAGCAACAGCTCAGGGAGGAGCAGAGAGATGGCAGTGTGGTACCCATCCTTCTTCTCTCTGCTCAGCCCTACCTGGCTCTTTACCAAGTCAGGGCAAAAGCACTGCCGGCTCCAGTCCCAACCTACTCAGGGCAAACTGCTCAGATGATTTACTCACAAGCCAATGATGTAAACTTGGGAGAACATAGATTTTAAAATGCTTGACTTTTCTGAAAATGCCTGGATAACGTGAGCTGTAAATAACTAATACTCAGCAAGTAAAACATGCTCTCTGAACAGTAGGATTTCGGCTCTTCAGAGAGTCTACCCATAAGTCTCCCAAGTCTCCCAGGGCAAGATTCTTTGCAAAGTCATCTTCAACTCGGCTGGGAAATCCATGGAGAGACTTGGAAAAGACATATACAGGCCAGCTGCAAGTGAACTAGAATGAGAAAATCTTCTTGTCTCCCATTAGTAACGGGCTCTCTATACCCTGCATATACCCAGGCTGGTATTTTATTGAGTCACAAACATTGCAAAAAGCAAGATGAAAACTAAAAAAAAAAAAAAAAAAAAAAAAGGTAGTTTAAAAAACAGATAAAATACAGACTGGAAAGAAAAGACCAAACTTAAAATGAGTTATAGACAACAGAAAGCAATAAGACAAAGGAAAGATTTAAAATTTAGGAGTTCAAGTCATGGCGTAGCAGAAACAAATCCGACTAGGAACCATGAGGTTGTGGGTTCAATCTGGCCTCGCTCAGTGGGTTAGGAATCCGGCATTGCCGTGAGCTGTGGTGTAGGTCACAGACATGGCTTGGATCTGGCATTGCTGTGGCTCTGGCATAGGCTGGCAGCAACAGCTCCAATTCGACCCCTAGCCTGGGAATGTCCATATGCTGTGGTTGCAGCCTTAAAAAGACAAAAAAGATGATAAAATAAAATAAAATAAAATTTAGGCCAAATATTTCAAATGATTAAGAGTGGAAAAATGAGGCGGAGCCAAATAACTGGTGAGAAAACAAAGAGAAGCTCCCAGCTATCAAGGTAAGAGATTAAAATGTGTAAGTTAAAAAAATATGAGTATAATAAAGTTAAAATCAAAAGATAAAGCTTAGAGCTTTGGGAAAATTGGGCTAAGAGACAAAAGAAAGAAAGGATAAGTGTATAGGCAGAGGGATGGGGTTGGAGAGGGAGGGCAGAGGCGAGAGAAAAGGAGAATGCTGTGGGAAGAAGATAAGAGGAGAGGCTTTGATGGGAGGGTCTTGAATCCTCTGAGCAGAAAGCAGGCTGCTTGGTCTACAGCATTTCTGCTACATATGGGAGACACATGCATTGACAGCCGAAAGCAGCCATTTCTATCCTGGCCCTTTGGTGTGCTTCTGGAGATTTCTACTCCAACACCAGGCTGCAGTTTCACTAGTGGAAGAGGGAAAGAGGCACAGAACCTCCGGAGCTGGGCAGCAGATAACTCACCTCCTCAGATCCCATGGATTCTAAAAGCTTTGACAATGTTTCCTTTCCCCAGAGGAGAAGTTCTACTCTGAGCCACACATCAGCCCAGCATCAGAGCCTAGGACTGAGAGTCAAGAATCTGGTATTCATGACCCCACACTGCCAGTAGAGAGCTGACTGTTGCTGTCAATCTCCTAACCACTCTGGCTTTCATCACCAGGTCTGATGGAGAAAAAGTATCAGTAGCTAATTTATACCCAGCCCAATAAAAATCGAGCTGGGCCAAGGCGATGCTATAGGGAGAACTATAGGGATCTCCCTAGGTCCCAACTCCTAGATTCCCAGCTCTTTCCCCTTTTCTGCTTCCAAGTTCTTGCTCCTGTTACCTCTGGAAAATGATTTGGCTTGGCTCATTATCCACCGGGCACTCCCACCAATTTACCCTGATTTTTAGGTCAGTAACTGAACTCAATGTCTTACTGGTTCTCTGGGGGAAAACCTGGATGTCCCAAAGTGTCAACCTTATTTTTTTGTAATGCCGAGTAAGGCAGCTTCTGTTTCTACCAATGGTAACATACTCTGATTCTAATTCCAACCAACTGTTTTAGAGCATTGGTCACATGGGAGATCAGTGGAGCATGTGTGTTTGGTTCCATGTAAACCCATCCTGAGTGCTAGAAAAACAAAGCAGAAGACATCCTGTATGAAGAACAAGCCAGGAGCATCATGTTCCTATGTGAGGGACAGACCAATCTATTTTCTAAAATCAAGACACTTTAGGAGGAAGCCAATCTCCTATATTTCTCTTATTTTTTGCTCTCAACTAATTCTTTGAAATGTAAAGACAGCACCATGGGAGAAATACATCCCAGTGTTACTAGCAGAGATAAATCCTGGGAAACAAAAGGTTTTGTTAACACCAAGGTGATGTCCATTCAGAGCTGTCATGCCTGACGCTGCTTCCTGTCTCTTTACTTTGATAATGAGTTTCCAGATACCAAGTGAAGGCTCTTGAGTCATCCAATGGGAGATTTCCATCTGTGATGTTGCAAGTGACAACGCACACTGACTTTCACGCTAGGCCATTCTTGTCAGCACAACAGAAAGCTGAACCTGGAAATAACGCTGGTGGAGCATGTCAGCTCCAGACTATCAAACCTTCCTCTTGATAGGCTAAACTTGCACACAGAACAACTAATTAAGTCCCATGTGCTGAATGCAAAGAGATTTTAAAATCATCTTTTTTTTTTTCTTGGTGACCTGAGGCTGGGGAAAACAACAGGCAGTCAATGTAGACAACAATTAAGTGTTATCTTTGGGCAAGGGATCCATGTTGTGGGCCCAGTGTGAGTGTTGAGTGGGAGAGCCAACAGGTCTGGAGGGGGCTGGGCAAGTCCTGTGCATGCTTTTCTTGCCTGGCAAGGACACCAGAGCATTCTCTTGACAAATGCTGACCCCCTTTGGAGATCTGGGTCAAGGCAGGGGAGGGCATAGCTTTTGCTAGTTAATCCTGGTGTGATGTGTGTCCCCTGGGGCTGGATTATTGTCCTTTCAAAGTAAGAGCCAGAAAAAAAAATGATCAGCTTGTCAGGCTGTCAATTGAAGGCTCACAGCTTTACAACTCAACAAAAGAGCATCCACCCAAGGGAAGAGTTAGGTAGGGATGTAGTCTCTTCTAAGATGCCCAGACTTTCCTTTTACTCAGAAGCCTCCATTCCCAACTGTCAGGACAGCACATGTACATGCAGATGTCAGAGGACACACATCATGGCCCGGTGTGGACCTTATTTGAGATATAACTATAGCTGAGTCTATAGATAAGAAGTGAGTCTTCTTATTCAGCTGAGTTTGGCCCTCAGGAAGTGGACACATGGCAGGTTTATGATAACACCTCCATTTCTCCTTCCCAGCTTTTATTTAGGAAGCAATCTAAAACGAAGCCTCAGGAACCTATCCTGTCTCAGGTTTATGGAACCAGTGTTTAGTAGAGCTCCAAATGACACACCTCCTGCCTTCTCAAAAGTCAGCTTGGACACACCCCTCAACTCTGTCAACAGAACTTCCCTGAACCTCCTCTTCCACGGATGTGAGTACAGCCAACAACTCCTCACTGCCTGTGTTTTCAGACCTTTGTAAACACACTCCTAATCTTTTTCATCTTCACCTGTTATGAATTACATCATGCATTTTGACTCTCAGTCTTTCTGATTGCACCTGAAATTCTTTATGAATCTTCTCTCTGTTGGAAATACTAGATGAGGTTTGCTCTTTTATTCATAGGTCAAAGCACATGTTCTTCCTATCCAGGGACTTTCCACCACAAGAAATCAACCTCCTAGTATCATCGCAGTAGAAATATTTTAATAATCCTGCCTTTTTTTTTATACCTGTTGACACAATAGTAATGAGATGAAAAGTGGGGATTCTTAATCCGCAAAGATAATTAGGTTTAGGGAGAATTGCTGAAGATGATAAATAAAAATAAAAACCAGACAAATTAAAAAATCTGTAAATATGGAGTAAAAAGTTTAGACGGTGTGAGCATTAACTCTAACTCTCCTTTTTGACTCTCAGTGTTTTTTAATTTATTGGGGGATTTTTTCCTTTAATTTAATTTTATTGGAGTATAGTTAACTTACAATGTTGCATTAATTTCAGGTGAATGGCAAATGAATCAGGCATACATACAAACATATCCATTATTTTTTCCTATATGGGTTATTCCGAACTATTGAGTAGATTTTCCCGTGCTGTAGAGTAGGTTCTTGTTAATCATCTATTTTATAGAGTAGTGTGTATATACTGTTCCCACCCTTTTTTTTTATTTTTAAAAAATTTTGTTGGGGTATAGTTGACTTATAATGTTGTATTAGTTTCAGGTGTACGGCAAAGTAAATCAGTCATACGTATAAATATATCCATTCTTTTTTTCCCATATAGGTTATTACGTGCTATTATAATTTTCAGTGTACTTAGTTACTTGACATGGAGTGACAGGAAGAGAAAGAGGTTGAACTGAGGATAGGAAAAAGTTCAGGTTTGCACAATGAGTGTCAAGTCAAACGTGAGATAATCCTTTTAGGAAGCCACTTACTGGAATATATCAACTAGAGTATGTTATTTTTTAAAAATAAAGAAAAGTCAAGCAACTCAATCTCCTTTTACTAGCAGGGATTTAGCTAGGGTAGCTGTGCAGGATGGGGCCATTTATTTTCAGATGCACGTATTATGGAAAGAGTCCACATGAGAGCCATGAATGTTACCATAATTCTTGAAAGAGCCATCAGAGAGAACGAGCAAGGGAGCTGGATAACGGATGTGTACATCCTTCTAACAGTGCCACTTACGAACAATGTAACAAGGACTGAAATTCTGGATGCAGATGCCGATACAACTGTTTGCATACTAAACAGCTCTGCACTCTAATATTGCCTGCCTGCCTTAAATCATCATTTTCTAGGTGCCTACCCCAAGACTCATCTGCTCTTGTCCAACATCTAATGGGCAATTGAGTAAAAGCTACACACTTGGACTCCTAGAATTATAGAGCTAGAGGAAATCTTAAGAGATACTTTTGTAACCTAATTCTTAGTCAATAATATTATTTTCCCCTTAAATTATAAAATTGACACATGCTCAATTTAAGGAGTATGAAAAACAGTATGGAAATGAAATAACCTAGAATTCACTTAGAATTCTGTATTTCTTCTTAGTTTTGGTGGGAGGATGGAGCATATACATATATAAATATTTGTATATATGGGTGAATACATATGTGTGCACATATTATACATATCTCTATCTCTATCTATATAAAATGTATGCTCACTCATACATTTTTAAGCTTACAGAATTGAGGTTTTATTTTAAGCCCAGTTTTTTTTTTTTCTTTTTAGGGCCGCACCCATGGCATATGGAAGTTTCCAGGCTAGGGGTCAAATCGGATCTACAGCTGCTGGCCTATACCACAGCCACAGCAATGCCAGATCCAAGCTGAATCTGTGACCTACACCACAGCTCACGGCAATACCAGATCCTTAACCCACTGAACAAGGTCAGGGATCGAACACATCCTCATGGATACTAGTTGGATTCATTTCTGCTGTGCCACAAGGGGAACTCTGTAAGTCCAGGTTTTAAGAATATGTACATGACGTGAATTACCTCATGTCAGTATATATTCTTCAAAAACTACAGTTAAAAAAATAATGTGTTGAGGAGTTCCCGTCGTAGCACAGTGGTTAACGAATCCGACTAGGAACCATGAGGTTGCAGGTTCGATCCCTGGCCTTCCTCAGTGGGCTAAGGATCCGGCGTTGCCGTGAGCTATGGTGTAGATCACAGACGCGGCTTGGATCCCGCGTTGCTGTGGCTCTGGTGTAGGCCGGAGGCTACAGCTCCAATTCCACCCCTAGCCTGGGAACCTCCATATGCCGTGGGAGTGGCTCAAGAAAAGGCAAAAAGACCAAAAAAAAAAAATGTGTTGAGGTGGAATTCATATAATGTGAAATTCACATAACTGAAATTAACCATTTCAAAATGAACAGTGCAATTGCATCTAGTGATTCACCATGTTGTTCAAGCACCACTTCTATCTATAGCTCCAGAACATTTCTGTCACTCCAAGATAAAACCCTACACCCATAAATCAGTCTTTCCTCATTCTACCCCCTGCCCCACCCCAGGGCTAGGATAGTACCAATCTACATTCTGTTACTACGAATTACCTCTTCTGGATATTTCACATATGTGGACTTAACGCAACATTGGACCTTTGTGTCTGGCTTTCTTTCCTTAGCATAATTTTTGAGGTTTATACATGTTGTAGCATATATTATACTTCATACTTTTAAAAAGTTTTTGTCTTTTTAGGGCTGTACCTGAGGCATATGGAAATTCCCAGGCCAGGGGTCATATTGGAACCGTAGCTGCCAGCATGCACCACTGTGCCAGCATACACAGGATATGAGCTGCTTCTGCGACCTATACCACCACTCAGAGCAATGCCAGATCTTAACTCTGAGTGAAGATCAAGGATTGAACCTGCGTCCTCATGGATACTAGCCGGATTCATTAACGTTGAGCCACAATGGGAACTCCAGTACTTCATGCTTTTTTGTGTCTCAGGAGCAGTCTACAGCATGCATATACCACAATTTGTTTTTCATGCTATAATTCAGGGGCATCTGGACTATTTCTACCTTTTGGCTATTGTGAACAGTCCTGCTGAGAACACGTGTGCACATGAACTTCTTTGAGTGCTTGTTTTCCGTTCTTTTGGGTGAATACTGAAGAGTGGAATTACAGGATTATACAGTAACTCTTTGTTTAATGTGTTAAGTAACTACAAGTTATTTTCCATAGCTTTTGGATCATTTTACATTCTGCCAGTAAAACACAAGGGTTCTATTTTCTCCACATCCTCATCAGCACTTATTTTATGCTTAAAAATATACCCATTACAGTGGGTATGAAGTGTACCTCATTATGTTCAGACCACAATTTTTCATGTAATCGGCTTTTTTTTCCCCATAATATATTAGCCACCCCCTCCCCTGTTATTGGCATTTAAGTTGTTTTGAAATTTTCCCTATTGTAAATAGTTCTATGTTGAAATCCTTATACAATACATAAATCTTTAATTAAATCTCATTATTTCCTTAGTGAAAGTTCCTGGGGGCGGTCATCTGATTTTTTAGATGAAGAAGCTGAGTTAACTGCTCCTGAGATCATAGCTCAGGTTGCCTATACTTCAGCCAGTGCCTTCCACTGATTTGTGTTGAGGTTTGGTCAGTGTTCCGTCTGTAAGATATGTAGCAAATTAGGTGGAAGTCAGCTAAAACACAGTAACATCTCCAGCGCTGGGTATGATGCTCTGTGGAAGAGATGACTTCAAAGCTACTTCTAGCGCTATTTTCACTCCTTCTAGTTTGCTCTGACTATAAAAGGGCTGTAAACACAGCAAAACACTGTGTGCTCACACACTGTTGTGTACAATGTACCATCAACAAATTAACATGCATCGCCTTAAACAAAGTCTGCCGGAACTTCATCAATTCTGCATGTGCTACAGACTCCTAGTGGAGTGTGTTCAGCTCAATCACACTGGGTCAGATGCCCTTCTGAGATATTGTTTTTCCACCTCTATAGTGTCCTGTGCGGGGGAGGGGAGATGACATGTGGATTAGCCCTGTCATTGGTAGACCTCTATTTAAATGGCATCTTCAATGAGGTTCGAGCTGGGAAGAGAGGGAAATGCAATGATACATTTTGAAGTTTTTAGTGAGATCCCGAAAAGAAATATATCCAGCCACATACAGTGCATAAAACTACAGTCTGTTTCCCCTCTAATTGGTAATAAATGTAAATGTTTAGTTATGCCTGACTAGGGAGCTATGAACAACACATCTGTCTGACGGCTTTTTCAGTCTTCACAAGGACTGCAGCGTTTATACCATCTGTAGCTTGTGAAGGAGAGAAAGTGAGACTCAAATGTAGAGAATGGATATTACTAGAAGTGCACAGGGAATTGACTCACTCAACAAATATTTATTGAGCATCTATTATGGCCCAGGAAGCAGGCAAGAAAAAGAGGATGCTGTTGATTCGAGGGACATAATAAATATCTTCCCTTCCCAAATTCTAAATCAAATGATGGGTGAGGGTCAGGCAAATGAAGAGATAAATGTCAAAGCTGTTGCTGAAAACAAATTCTCCAGTATTCATCACTGGGTTGGGGTAAGAATGGGTTTCCTAATAGTGAATCCTAGGATAAAAAAAGGCCTCCCTATCGAGACACAAGCAGCACTGGAGGACGACAGGGCTTGCCCACAAGGGCAGAGCAGTTTATCTCAAGGCCTGGCCAAGAGCAGGGCAGGTGGGCTCTCTGCAGGGCAGCAGGGCTGGGGAAGGAAGAGGCCAGGGAGGGTTGGCAACAGGCCCATCTCCCTCCTATATTCAGTCAGATAAGTGAGGGGCCAGGACATATACACAGATACTCTGGCTTTCTGCCCTGTCTACAGGTGAGGGCCACCTGGGAGCTTTAGCAAAACCTAGATTCAGTCCCCAAACCTGGAGATTCTGATCCCACTGGACATGGGCTGGGCACGGGCATGGGATAATTTTTTTTAAAACTCCACACATAACTCTAAATGTGCATCCAGAGGTTGAGAGTCACCTACTGGAAAGTGAGGGTAGAGGACACCCCCCATTTTGCACAGCCCAGTAGATGCAGTGATGCATATGGGACCATCCCTATCTGCGGGGCTTCTCACTCTTCTGAGAGTGGAGTTGTGGAACCAACCCCAGTGCTGTTTCCTGAGGGCCACGGGCACTGACAGGGTAGAAAGACTGAAGGCCCAGAGTTCCAGAGACCTTCCCAGGATCATGGTGGCTTGGGTTCAGAAGGTTGCCCTGGCCACTACAGCAGAGGCAGCAAGAGAGAGGCCCCCATATGAAGTTACGATCACTCAAGAGAGAGAATAAAGTCAACAGGAAGCAAGGTAGCTAGGGACACAGACTGCTCATTAATTAGCATCCTTCCAGGTTCGGACTTGGAATAACAAAACCTCCTTTTGAGGGCAAGCTGTCTGTGGTCTGCCCTGGTGATATGTGCGGGCTTCACTGGGGTCTATGAGACAGTGCTGAGGAGCTCAAGTTCCTTGGGGTTACACTGAGGGTTATAGGACAGGATGTGTAGAGTCCAGCGTTTGGCACAGACTATGCCTTTATTAGCTATGAGGTGTTACTGTGGTTTGTTTAGAGAAGCCACAGAAGCTACAGCAGTGAGATCTTTCCTTGGCTTGTTTGCTTTGAGCTCTGACCTGTGTGAAAGTGGAGATTTAAATGACTTATCACAGAATAACAGTTTTTGCAGAAATTCCAGATGTTTTAGTCCATTTTTTGGTCCAAACATCATTCATGGACAAACACAAGGAAAAAAAATGTTGTGAGTTTATTTTTATAAACATTATATCCTAATGAGTTTTACTGATAACCAGATCCCAAACCAGGGTTCAACACTGAACAATTATTATTTTTTTTTCATTTAATCCTCATAGATACCTTGTGAGGTGCATTTTATACTCCCATTTTAAAGGTGAAAAACTGAGGTTGTCTAATAACAGAGGCAAGAAAAATCTGGTAATATTATTTATTTCTAATGTCAGCCCTTATGGAACAAAGGAAGGATGTTCCTTGTGGCTTTTGGTTCCATATCCAGCTTTGTTTCAATTATATTACACCAAGTTAACAGTGCTTATTGCCTTCAGGGAAAAGAAAGGTATGATTTTTTTTTTCAGATATGTGTTAACCTTTTTTTTTTTTGATTTTGTAAAAAAAGTTTTGTTGAAATATAATTATAAACCACAAAATACACCCGTTGCTACTAAACAGAAGTTATCACCTCACACAGGTCAGAATGGCCATCATCAAAAAGTCTACAAACAATAAATGCTGGAAAGTGGAGAAAAGGGAACCCTCCCGCATTGTTGGTGGGAATGTAAATTAGTGCAACCACAATGGAAAACAGTATGGAGGTTCCTCAGAAAACTAAATATAGAACTACCATATGATCTAGTAATCCCACTTCTGGGCATATATCCAGAGAACACTATAATTTGAAAAGATACGTGCATCCCAGACTTCATTGCAGTGCTATTTGCCATAGCCAAGACATGGAATAAATCTAAATGTCCATTGACTGATGAATGGATTATGATAATGGGGTACAAATACACAATGGACTATTTCTCAGCTATAAAAAAGAATGAAATAATGCCATTTGCAACAACATGGATGGGCTTAGAGATTATCACACTGAGTGAAGTAAGAAAGAGAAAGACAAATATCATATGATATCACTTATATGTGGAATCTAATAAAAATGACACAAAAGAACCTAACTATAGAACAGAAACAAACTCACAGATTTCAAAATCAATCTTATGGTTACCATAGTGACACAGTTGCCAGGGGCGGGGGGATGAGGATTTGGGAGGGTGGGAAGAACACATACACACTACGGTATAAAACAGATGATTAACGAGAACCTACTGTACGGCGTGGGGAAATCTACTTAATAGTTTGGAATATCATATATGGGAAAAAGACTGGATACATTTATATGTATGCCTGATTCACTTTGCTATGCACCTGAAACTAATACAACATTGTAAGTCGACTCTACTCCAATAAAATCTAACAAAAATAATTCATGGAATGCCACTAACACAGTATTTAGGGAACATAAAGAAAAGTCTCAAAACAATGACCATGGCTTGTACTAAGAAACTAGAAAAAATAGGCAATTAAAACACAGAGTTAGCAGCATAAAGAAAATAAAGAAGACAAAAACAGAATCAATACAATGAAAAGTAGAAAATAATATAATAAAAACAAGTAAAATCCAGTATTTTAAGAATGTAAATAAAGTTTACAAACTTCTAGAAAGACTAATCAGAAAAAATAGAAGTAATAAGTAGGGATATTATGATAGATTCTACAGATATTGAAAAGACAAAAAGAAAAAATGCTAAAAAGTACAATTCTCAAGTCCTCCAGGAGTGCTGTCTACAAGTTGCCTTTGTGGTGTATCGAGATAGGGCTTTACCTGTTTGAGGATTCTTGCTATGCCCTATTTCCTAGCATAGTCACTGTTTTTCTTCTATTCATTAGAAAAAACCCCTTACATGAAGGTGAGAGTAAATTAATATTCACATGCTCTAGCAATTTGTTCTCCAAAAGGTTCATGGGGGGCCTGAAGACTGAGGACTTTTTGAATTCAGAGTCACTCTTTCCCCTAATTTAATTGCAAGCCAGGCCCCTCAGACTAGAATCCTCATTTTATGTTTTGTGTGCCTGCAGATAATCCAGGTGATATACCATGAAAAATGTTAGCCATAAATTCCTTGAATTTGCACTTGTGACTCACGTTGTGTGATGGACGATGTTTGACCAAGTGAAAGAATGAATGTTGGAGAAGATTGATATCGTTTGATTCAAAAGGTAGCAGAGATGCTCCTCTTTACTTGGGGAATATTTTATGGGATCACAGTCTTTACTTAGAGACTAGTTTTGGGCATCAGAAGGTCCAATCTTCTGGAGGCTGGCAGCATAAGGGGAAGCTGAGAAGGGAACAGAAGCATCCTTATCTCTCCCAGGACCTGGTGACAAAGCCCTTCCTTATGACTACAAGTGTTTGATGCAGTCGCTCATCTTAATTTCAAATTTATTCCTTCCTTTGAACCAGTTAGACATTGTGTGACGGCATTGCTGCACAATACCACTTGTCTTCCAGGCCTTCCCAGAGGTCATGTCTTGGCAGCACTTCCAGCTGCCTTGCAATTATCCTTACCTGGCTTTTAAAGAGGCCGTTGACAAGGAAAGTCACCATTAAAAAGAAAGAATTGGGAGCTACTATTTTCCCATCATTGTTGCCAGTGACAATGGAACTTCATTTGTCCCACTACGCAGCCTCAGTTCAATTCATTACACATGGAGGTCATTTTCTATGTGCGAGATGCTGTGATCCAGACTCCCAGAGTTTCAAGGTGTAAGTGAGTTCTAGGCCTCACCTTCCAGGTGGAAACACTGGAGCAGAAAGATATGTCATAGAAATAACAAGAGAACACTGGGGGCTCTGCTAGTGAATAACTATCCACAGTTAGATCACATGATATTCCATCTCCTTGACCTTGGACACATATCCTACCCTCCTCTCATTTAATATGGGTTTAGCCACATATAAAAAGGTAAAAGACAGCATATAGATGTAGCACCAACTGCCCTAAGTCCTCCAAATCTTGCTGTGGTGGCATGAGAAATCATATTAGAAGTGTTTTTTAAACAAGATTTGAAATATCAGGAGCTATGAATGATGGGGAACTACAAGTGCCTTCATTTTTTAAGGGAGAGCTGTCCCGATGTTATCTGAGCTCTAATGGTGCTATGTCTAGAACTCTTAAAGTTTCCCCCTCTTTTTTAAAATTTATTTTTATTTTTTCCATTACAGTTGGTTTACAGTGTTCTTTCGATGTTCTACTGTACAGCAAAGTGACCTAGTCACACACACACACACACACACATATATATACACATTCCTTTTCTCACATTATCCTCCATCATGTTCTATCACAAGTGACTAGATATAGTTCCCTGTGCTATACAGCAGGATCTCATTGTTTATTCACTCAAAATGCAATCGTTTGCATGTACTAACCCCAAACTCCCAGTCCATCCCACTCCCTTCCCTTTGGTAACCACAAGTCTGTTCTCCAAGTCTACGCATTTCTTTTCTGTGGAAAGTTTCCCCCTCTTAAAGGATCTTTCAGATCAGCAAACATTTGTGGAATGCCTACTATGTGCTGCCCACTTAGCTGGCTCCTGGGGAGTAGCACCAAAATCATTAAGATACATTTCTTGGGAGTTCCCCTTGTGGCTCAGGGGTAATGAACCCGACTGATATCCATGAGGATGCAGGGTTGATCCCTGGCCTTTCTCAGTGGATTAAGGATCTGGTGTTTTCATAAGATGTGTAGGTCACCGACACAGCTTGGATCCTGCGTTGCCATGGCTGTGGTGTAGGCTGGCAGCTGCAGGTCTGATTCGACTCCTGGCCTGGGAAATTCCATATGCTGCAGATGCGGCCCCAAAAAGAAAAAAAGAAAAAGAAAAAAATAAAGAAAAAGACATTTCTTGCCTTGAAGGAGCTTTCAAACTTGTGAGGGGTGCAGAACATATGATTTCAATAACTAATGTTGAGAGATTAGGCAGAGAATCACACAGCACACTATCCTAGCAGAAAAGGGAGAATGCATAGCCTGGGCAGAGGATTCAAAAGGTCCCCTAAAGAAGCAGCTGCTCTTCCAGGCCTTGAAGTCTGGCCAGGTGAAGAAGGGTATGAAGGAACGCCCAGGCAGAGGGAAAAGGAAAGGCACAGAGAATAGAAATGTGTGGTGTTTGGGGGATTTTAGTCTAGGTTTTTAGAATTAAGTGCAAGTTAGGAAATGGTGAATGCTGCTGGAAAGGCATAGAGGTCAGGCTTAAGGAAGTTTGGGTACCACGTTGGCAAGTTTAGCCCCCATCATAAAGGAGTTACACTGAAAATCACTGTGATTGCAAGGGAGGGTTACGTTGGAGCAGAGCTAAAGCGCATACGGTGGGGAGGGGGTGGGAAAATGAGAAGCCCAGTTCAAAGCCTACAGCTGAGAGATGTTGAAGCTCTGAGCTAGGCTGTGACATGAAGGGGAAGGGCAGGATAAAATTTCAGAGTTGGAAATTGATAGGTGTGAATACTGAGGAAGAGGAAGGAGTCTACTGACTCTGAAGTTTGGTGCTTGGATGGCAGCGTGGATGGTGGTATCATTTACAGGCACTGGAAATAAAAGAGAAAAGAAGATTAGGGCAGGGGAAGAAAAGTCCAGTTGGGGATATGTGTTGAATTTGAGGCACCTATGGGACAAGCAGAGGAGACGCCAAATAGGATATTAGATGTACAAGTATTCAGTTTAGAGGAGGGGCTAGGGCTGTAAATACAAGCAGAGAACTTGTTTTCTAAGTCTCCTCTCTTAGATCAGAGCTTGAGAAGTAGGAAGGAAGTAAATATTACAAGTTTGAGGCTGGCTGCTTGGGGGCCATAGGGCAGAGCTATTTGCTATAGGAAAGGAGAGTAAAGAAACTCTTTTAAGATTTTCTCTGCCTTAGATTGTCCAATACAGAAAAAAATATTTTAGACCAGGCGAGGAGTTGGCTATTAATCCCAGCCTGAAAGCATTTTTCTCCTACTCCCTATTTTTAGTGTCATTCAGTTTATTTTTAGATCCCATTGGAATTAAGTTTAGAGAAACTTCCTCTTGAAGTTTATCCAGGGGAAGGTGACCTGGATAGTGAACTATCTGGAAATCCTTTCATATGAGGATGGATTTAAATACTTCTTCCAGGAGAAACACACACACCCACGCCCCCACACAGATATTTGCATAGGTAATAAAGAGGTCTTCCGAATATTTAAAGAGCCATCACATAGAGGAAACACTGGATTTACTGACCATATCTCCAGCAGATCAATAAGTGGAAGCTCTATGCAGGTAGAGTTAACATTTCCTCGATAAATAATTATTAAGGACCCATGTTTAGTAGGCAATGTTTCTAGATACAGGTACCAGGATCTAATGAGGAACATCAGAGATAAAGTCCTTTTTCTCCAGAAGTTCATATTCTAGTGATAGGGGAGACAGATAATCAACAAGATAAATGGTTTTAGATACCGGTAAGTACTGTGAGGGAAGGAGGAGGGAGAATGAGGGGGAGGGAGGAGAGGGAGAGGGACAGAGAGAAATTGACCAAGGGGGAGAGCACAAGTGTTGGGCACAAGCTCCTTAGACTGGGACCTGGGGAAGACCTCCCAAGGAAGTGACATGCTGAGATCAGAATGACAAGAAGCCAGTCTGAGGAAGAGCTTTTTGGGCAGGGTAAACATCAAGTGAAAGACAACTCAGGATTAAGCCTGGGCTCTTGAGGACAAGAAAGTAGGCCAGCGTGGCTCCAGGAATGTATCTAGAGAATGGGGGATCAGATGAAGGCAACAGGTAGACAGAGAAAACTCATACCAAGTCTCTTTGTTTCCTTCTCCCCCCCAAGTGTGATGGGAGCTACATGTTGTGTAAATTTTGGACAGAGTTTGTTCAGGAAGTAAAATGATTTCAGCTAGACTTTAAATGATCACTCTGGCCATTGGGCATAAAATGGAGTGTGGGATAGTGGATGCTAGATCAGAAGTCCAGGGAACAAAAGATGGAAGCTTGAAGCAAGGTGGTAATACTGTAGAAAGAGAAAAATGGATGGATTCTAGAAGTATTTCTAAGTAGAATGGGCAGGAGCTGCTGATGAACTGGATGCTGAGGGGAGGTGTCAGTGAAGAGAAGGGAGAATTAAGGGTGATTCTCAGGTTTTTTGCTAAACTACTCTGTTGGACGGTGCTGCCCTTTATTAAGATGGGGAAATGCTGGGAGGAGCAAATTATGGACAATGAGCAGGGCCAAGAGTTATGTTTTAGATGATTATGTTGAAATTCCCATTTTATATCTCACAAGTGGATACACCATGTAGGATGTGAGAGACACATCCTGGGGCTCACATGAGAGGTCGTGGCTGAAGAAACAGACTGAAGGTCATCCGCACATAGATAGGCCATGGGTCTAGAGAGAGAAGGAAATGAGAGACCCTCCAACTGGGTTTTGGGGGCTTTCAATATTTAGAGATCAGTTAGACAAGGCAGTCCAAGAGAGGGCTAATGAGATAAGATACAAATCAGGAGAGGAGAGAATAATGAAATTTAAAAGATGAAAGTATTTAAAGAGGAGATCACTCCATATAAGGAACAGTCCATGAAAATTAGATTTCTCCCTACCATGGAAGGAATCTCAGAGTCCCCCTTACTGTTCCATCTCTCTCCCGTTCTGTATGATGAAAACGCAGGCAAATGTCATCCAGGTCAGGACTAACACTGAAGAAGGGACAGAGAAATGTTTATTGGTTGCTCAAGGCTTGGCCTCTGGACACTATGACCTTTTCCTGATGGTGGGTTCTCAGGTCAGCAGAAATGTTTTTCTTGTCTATTGTAGGACTCTACCCCGCAGTGAGATTCTGATTCTCTCCCCCACTCCGCTTCTTTTAGGGCTGCACCTGCAGCATGTGAAAGTTCCTAGGCTAGGAGTTGAATCAGAGCTGCAGCTTCCAGCCTATGCCGCAGCAACGCCAGATCCTTAACCCCCTAAGCACGGCCAGGGATTGAACCCATAACCTCATGGACACTATGTCAGTTCTTAACCTGCTGAGCCACAATAGGAACTCCCCCTCCCCCCTTTTTTCTATTGGTTGTACCTACAGCATATGGAAATGCCTGGGCTAGGGGTTCAATAGGAGCATCAGCTTCTGGCCTATGCCACAGCCACAGCAACACCAGATCTGAGTTGCCTCTGTGATGTAGGCTGTGGCTTTCAGCAACACTGGACCCTCAACCCACTGGGTGAGGCCAGGGGTCAAACCTCCATCCTCACAGAGACAACGTCAGGTCCTTAAGCCTCTGAGCCACAAGGGGAACTCAGATTCTTATTCTTGCTGTCAGACCTCACTACCAGCACCACCTCTTGGATGGCTGAACTTCAGTCCTTCCACCCATCATTATAGCTGTGGTCACTTCCTGATTATAGACTGGCTCTTAGAGTCATGTCTCTGTGTCTTGTACAAACAGAGCCTTAACCTTTGCCCAGTACCACAGATCTCTCTAGATCCCAGCACTGGGTGGCATCAGGTCTTGTACAAGTCACAGCACCAGAACCAGTTTTGACCATCATGATGCTCAGGTGGGATGAAGAGCCTGGAAAGGGCTCTGCTCTGAGGAGGACACTGGCCCCACTGGGAGTGTGGTCGGGATGGTGTTGAGGAGTCTTCCAACCCCATGATGCTGTGGGATTTTTCGTATATAAAGTAAAATCAGGGAGTTCCCGTTGTAGCGCAGTGGTTAATGAATCCGACTAAGGACCATGCAGTTGCAGGTTTGATCCCTGCCCTTGCTCAGTGGGTTGACGATCTGGCGTTGCCGTGAGCTGTGGTGTAGGTCGCAGACACGGCTCGGATCCTGCGTTGCTGTGGCTCTGGCGTAAGCTGGCAGCTACAGCTCCGAGTCAGCCCCTAGCCTGGGAACCTCCATATGCCGCGGGAGCCGCCCAAGAAATGGCAAAAAGACAAAAATAAATAAATAAATAAATAAATAAAGTAAAATCACAAAACCTGGGTTCATCTGGGGGGTGCCATTTTGAAAGCCATTTTGAAATGAAATAAAATTACATCTCTTTTCCCAAGCGTATGACTATTCTCATTCTGAAATTCTGTTTTTCTATTTTCCTCATATGTTTTGCTTGGGGTTGAGGAAACTCTTTATTTTGCTGGGAGGATATTTTGCTTGAGGCTCGCATCCTGCTGTTGAGGCATAATTCAAGTGACAAGATTATACACCAGAGTTCAGATCCTTCTGGTCCAAACTGACCTCCTATTATTTGTATACACACAGTAGGCACTCAGTAAATATTTAATGAGTTGACGAGAAACCGTGCTAAAAGTGATTTCCTTAGTAAAGCCAACGGCTTGTGCTGGTGTTCATTACCAGGACCTGACAGAGGATGAGGAAAGGAGTTTTAGGAAGCACACTTTTTGGGTTCTTCCCTCATCTGTCCTCCTATGCAAGGTGACAGGTTGATGATTTCTTATTTGTACCAAGAATGCTGACAAGGAATTATAAATGATAGGTTTGGGAATCCTCAAAACTATTTCTACACCGACCTGGTAAAAGGCCTTAGCTTTGTACATCTGTGAGGAGGGGGCCTGTGACATTGCCTTGTCCCCTGTGCCCATCCCATGGCCACACTACTTGCAATGTAGGCTTGCCATGCACGTCCAGGATAGGGGAAGAATTGTACTGAACACCCAACACAGAAGTCCTCAGTGGGCGGTCTCCATGCTGAGGTCGACAGAGGTTTCTGCAACATGTGGAAGCCACATATTTTCCAGTCCTCATCCTTCTCTATTGCATTGCTTCTGGCCTGCATCATTCATGGTTGCTACCTGCTAGGTGTGGGGATGCTTTTCCATGTGGAGACCTGGTCTAAAACATGATAGAAGAGGAAATATGGCTGTGCTTAAAAATTGTCACACACAGGTTTTATTTGGACTGCAACAGTGTAAACATTACAGGGTTTTAAAATAGAAACAAATGTAAGCTATAACCAGTTACTGAACAAGCTGGAAAGACAAAAGGGCAGGCGGAAAGAAACTTTATTCTCTCTCACCACTGCCCCTTTACGCTCTCCCTGTGGACCCGTTCCTCCCCACCACCAGATGACTCCTGGGCATATCCTTCCTTTTTCCATCACTCTCAGGTGTTAACAAAACCCCCGGCTCATAAAGTATTTAGAAAGTCCAATCCAGTGGCATATACACACTAATGTATATGAAATGACTGGCCAGTGGAGACTTGCTATATAGTACAGGGAATTCTGCACAATACACTCTGATAACCTATATGGGAAAAGGATGGATGTGTGTACATGGATAACTGAATCACTCTGCTATACAGCAGAAATTCTTTCAACATGGTAAATCAACTATACTTCAATAAAACTTAAAAAAAAAAAAAGAAAAGAGAAAGCCTAATCCAGTCTGATCTTGAAGCTCTGCTTTCTCATCCAATTAAAGTGCCCATTGCTGGCCCATGCATCAGCTAGAGACTTACTCAGGTCCAGAAGCCTGGGATGAAGCAAGCTGAGACTGGATTCCTCACCCTTGTGTCCACTTCTACTTGTACAATCCTTCTCTCCCTTTTCCCAACTCTCCAGATCCTCTTTTTGTCCCCACTCTTGGGCTGGACTCAGAAGAGTGATCAGAGACAAGGCCACAATCTTCCTTTTCTTGTGGAACCCCTTCTAGATCACTTCTGCGGGTCCTTCACAGAGCTCCACAGTGGAAGCTTCCTATCTGTTGGAAATATCCTCTCCAGTGGGGTTTTTCTGAGTCCCTGTCACTCCTGGATTCTGGCCCATCAACACAGACTTTCTTTTTTGGAAAGGGTACCTCATCTCTCCAGATTTTCCTTTTGGGGAAATTCCTTTTAATAAGTCTCAAGACTACCTACTTTTTTTTGTGGGGTCCGCATGTGATCCCCAGGGGAAATAACACATTTTAAATCTGGCAACCTTGGAAGTGCAAGCCATTCCCAATGAGGACCTCGTGGATTGGCTGCTACCAGCCACTCCACACAGCCCTTCATCTGTAGACTTCCTCAAGTGTATTCAGGAAGGTCCCTGAGTGTCTCACACTTTAGGGAACACGCCCCAAGTTTCCTGGGTCTCATTGGCCTGAAGTGGAGGGGAAAGCACCCCTCCGATGGCTCATATGGGGGAACAGCGCATTGACTCTCTCCCAGGATTCCTCACTCGTTACCACCTTCTCCTATACTGCCTGGAGTTGGTTGGTGGGCTAATGCAACAAAACAGCTTGCCTCTTTCTAATGATGCAATGCCTCACTTCAGAATTCAGGAATACTCACCATCTATTACTCTCAGATTTGGGGCCTAGGCAACAAAATAAAAGATGTTAGTACTCTTCACATCCTGAGTCAGTAAAATGAAAATTCTCTGACCCAAAGCCAATCAATCTCTTTGCTTCTATTTTTGATCCTGTTCCCTGTTGACTTTTAAAGGCATTCTCCCCTCCTTTTCTGCACAATCTCTCCCTATCTACTGAAACAGCTCTGTCAATATCAAGCAAGCTCTATAATCTCCCATCTTAAAGAATAATTGGTAAGTCTCCGTCCACCCCATATACTTCTCTGTTATTGCAACATTTTTCTGCTCCTCTTCACAAACTTCTTAAAAGGTTTTTCTACACAAGCTGTCTCCACTCTCTGTATCTCCAATTTATTCTTCACCCAATGTCTGACTCCTGTCTCCATTACCCAACTGAAACTATTCTTGTCAAAGTTAACAACCTCCACATGGCCAAATGCAATCGACACTGTTCTCTTCTCACCTTTCTGAGTGTTCCGCCAGCATTCAACCTGACAAACTTCCTACTAGAAACACTTTCCTCTTTTGTCCCCAGGATACCACGTGCTCCTGGGTTTCCTCTTGCTCACATTTGTCACATTTCCTCCTAAGTCTTCCCTCTTCTAATTGACCAAGACTGTTAGACTTCCCCAGCACCTTCTCCTGGGATGTCATCTCTTCTCTTGTCTTTCCCAGGTGCCGATCTCTAGTCCCACAGCTGTAAGAACCATCTATAATCTCATGGACACAAAACGACCATCTCCAGTCCAGATCTCTCCTTTCCTCTCCACCTGCATATTCAACTGTTGATTAAACATCATGTGCCACAGCTGTCTTGCACTTAACACCTCCAAATCAGAGGCAAGTTTTCCTCTCAAAGCTGTTTCTGTCGTCTTCTCAGAAACAAATAAACAAACAAAACAATGCCCTCTTCCCTGTAGCCAAAAACGTAAGAAATGTTTTTCCTCCTTCTCCCTAAATACAATTTAATCACATGTTTTTTTTTTTTTGAAGAGCTGTCATGTACCTAGCCCTAGGTACCCACATCCCATTCGTCTCCAGCTCCTATTGATTTTACTTCCAAAGCCTCTCTCTAATGCGGCTGCCTCTTTCCCTTTACTCTGCCACCACTTTAGTCGAAGCCTCTATCATTTCCAGCTCGACCATCACCACCACATTTTCACTGACCTCCTTGCTTTCATCCTGACCCAGCCTCATACCAATCTATATCCACCTAGCCTCCACCGAAGTTTTTAAGATGGTAATTTTACTAGGCCCAAAGTATTTCAATTAATATAAAATGTAACACCCTGCTTTTGTAAGCCCTAACTACCCAGCTTATCCTTTTCATTTTCAAACACGGCTCACTCATAACTCCCCAGCCTTGTAGGTCATTCAGTCCTGTGAATAGGATCACCTGTTTCCTGCCTCAGAGACTTTGCACCTGCCATCCTCTCTACCTTGTTCTCATCCTACAAGCCTCAGCATAAAGTCATCTCTTCAGACACACCGCCTCTAACCAGCTTCTACGATGTTCCGCTGCCATTCTCTATCTTGGTACTCTATCATCTTTTCCTTTATAACTCTCCTCATAATTTGTAGTGATTTGTTGCTGTCTAATGTTTATGATTCTCACAGGACAGTAAAATTCTGTGAAGGTAGAAAATGTGTCTGGCTAGCTCCCAGGTGCTTCCTTACCTACTGCGGGGTCTCCGACTGAGAGAAGGCATGCCAGAAAGATTACTTACATCAGTGGATGGGTGAATATGAGCCTGTCTCACAGAGACACGTCTCACTCCAATTACCTTTATAATTGTAATAGGCTTGGACATTATCACATGGGAGAAATACTTCAGACTACTGGAGCCATTAATTCATTCAACAAATGTTTAAGAAATACTTATTTACTGTGTGTCTAGCACTAGGGATGACGTTAACAAGGTATGAATGCAGTCTCTGTCCTCATGGCATTTTTGTTCTCGTGGAGGAAATATATCATGATGTATTAAACAAGTAAAGATGCATTATCATGTCATTTCATAAGATATATGTTAAGAAGAAAAGTAAAGCAGGCAACAGGATAGAAAATGACAGGAACTGGGCCATTTTAGACCAGGTGGTTTTTAAGGAAGTCCTCTGTGAAGACATGATGTGAGCAAATATTCAGGGAAAGAGTATTTCTTTTTCTTTTTTCTTTTTTTCCATTTTCTTTTTAGGGCTGCACCTGCAGCATATAGAAGTTCCCAGACTAGGGGTCAAATTGGAGCCACAGCTGAGGCATGTGCCATAGCCACATCAACACCCAATCAGAGGCACATCTGCAAAGCTCGAGGCAACACCATATCCTTAACCCACTGAGCAGGCCAAGGATGGAACCTACATCCTCATGGATACAATGTCAAGTTCTTAACCCACTAAGCCACGATGGGCACTCTGGGAAGAGTATTTCTGATGAGGAAGCAGCACGTATAAACGGCCTGAAACAGGAGGGAGTTTGAGAAACTGCAGGAATAGAGGGAAGTTTGAAGACTGTGTGGAGTGAGGTAAGAGAGAAGATGAGGTTGGAAAGGCGGCTGGGAGGCTGATCACAGGGGTCTTAGAGGACATGGTAACAGGTTAATTTGATCCTGAGTGTGATAGGAAACTGCTGGGATTCCAGCAGGAGGGGAACATGATCTCTTAGACATTCTAAACAGACTCTCTGGCAGCTCTCTGGGAACTGACCAGAGGTGACAATAGAAATAGAAAGGTGGGGTAGGAGGCTGTGACAATAGCAGAGAAAAGAGATGCGCTGTCGGCATGGAGAAAAGTGCACAAGAGTATAACCTTTGACGGTAGATCAACATGGCCCACTGGTGGATAGGCTGTGGGTGTGAAGCAAGGTTTGTGCAAGGTGCTAGGTTTGGGCCTGAGCACCTGGGTGAATGTAACATTTGCTGTGAAGGGGAAGCTTAAGGAGAGCACAATGGGCCAGGGGTGAATAAAGACTTCTATTTTTGCCAAGTTATGTTTGAACCATGCTGTAAACAAACATAGACCAGTTTGGTAAGGCACAACTCTTAGGTTCATCGTGGTATACAACTATAGCCAGGGAAAAAGCTGAAATGCATCAATCAGGTAGTTTCACCCCATAACCTCACTACCAAATTATAATGAAAGCAATTCTCAGGTCAGATTTTATCCCATATATAGACCTAACAAGTAGGCACAAAGCAATTTATACACCTGCTGTGTAAACCAGGTGTAGTCCAACATGCTGGACTTGTAGTAGTCCAACCACTGTGTGGCATGAGGTGTTCACCCAGCAGAAGATCATATTCCAAGACAGAGTCAGACATCCAGGAATCCTTTGTACTAATGGCTACAAACAGAATTGCTTAAGAATGAAGTATAAGAATCAGCCTACTGGGAGTTCCTGTCGTGGCTCAGTGGTTGATAACCCGACTAGCATCCATGAGGATGTGGGTTTGGTTCCTGGCTGCACTCAGGGGGTTAAGGATCCAGCATTGCCATGAACTGTGGTGTAGGTCACAGACATGGCTCAGATCCCGCATTGCTGTGGCTGTGGTGTAGGCCAGTGGCTAAGCTCCGAGTGGACCTCTGGCCTGGGAACTTCCATATGCCATGGATGTGGCCCTAAAAAGATAAAAAGTCAAAATAAAATAAAAAAAAGAATCAGGCTACTGTACAGCACAGGGAATTGTGTGTGATTGGGTCACTCTGCTGTACAATAGAAACTGAAGAAACACTGTAAATCAACTATACATTAAAAAAAAAAAAAGAATCAGTACTATCCCTAAAGGTAGAGCCTCTTGGCCTTATTAGAGTCTTATATTCTCTTTTCATATGGGTAGAGAATGTCCCTAAGATATTTTAGCCAATTCCCGTATCTTGATTACCTCTAATTTGACCTATGAAAGCCCATTTCTAACATCCATTATGCTGATTAACAAGCCACTAATTTCACAAATGAAAACCCAGTTTTGACTTCAGCATGCTAATTAGCAAAATGTCTGGTGTTGATCAGAGTTAAAGATAGCTGAAGTGCTTGTAGTAGCTGCCTCTGGAGAATGGCCTTTCCGTAATGAAGCCAGCTGTAGTGCAAATTCCTGATTAGAGCAACAGTCTTTACCTTGAAGCAACTGATACACACTTTGGGAGCATACTCTCTATGTTGCATTATGATGCTGCAGATGACAGACAATATTGCAAAGTGCCTGGTGGCCATCCACAAGGAGGCACCTTATAGGTGGCCAGATACACAAGTGTGATGCCCAGGACTATGAGAGAACATTTGGAGTCCTTGGCATATGAGTGATATTTAGAGCCATGGAACTAGATAAGCTCATCTAGGAAGTGAGTACATGGGAGAAGGAAAGAGGAGACCTGGGACACTCCAAATTTTAGGGGTCAATTAAAGGAGGGGACAGAGCTGAGTAGATCAAGAAGTGGCCATTGACGTGTCTAGATGGCTAGAAAATTTGTTGATATGAAAGCTAAGTGGAAAAAAGTTTCAGTAAGGAAGAAGGAACAAATGTGTCAAATGCTCTGAGATGTTAGGTAATAGGATTGAGAAGTGACCATTGAATCTACCCAGATTGAAATTATTTATATCCTGATAAGGGTAGTTCCCATACAGTGGCAGAGATAGAGACCTGATGGGAATGGGAAGCATACAAGCAGAAACAGAGTTTGCACAAGTCTTTGGAGTTACTTTCCTATAGGAGGAAAAAATGGAGCAGTAGCTGGAGAGTACAAGAGGTCTAAGAGTGTGTTTCAGTGGCGATTGTTTTTAGTATGTGAGATGCTGTCGTGTGTTGGCATGCTGGCAGGAATGAACCATTACTGAGAAGGTATGGAGTAAGGTCGGAACCCCATTTTGAGGCTATGCGATGGGTGGGACACTGCTCCCACCCACCATTCCCATCTGAGTTAGTAAATCCCCTGCCACCAAATTTCCCTTCTAGAGTAGAGTTGTAGGAGTTGTTTGGTGACTTATAGGGGTGGAAAAATGTTTCCAAAATATTTTGAATTCAAGAATAAAAGACAGCCAAGGAACATATACTCCAGTCTTTGATCATTTACCCATGGGCTAGGGGTGGCTGCGAGCCTTCTTCTCTGTTACCCACTGACAGCAGGATTTGCTTGAGGAATGTTCTCACTGACTCAACCCTCAAGCCCCAGATCCATCGTAACTGTTCTGTCAGACTCATTAATCATAGAAACAGTCTCTGGTAACAAGATCAGGAATCTGCCAGTGTCAGAGTGAAAGTGAAGAGAAGGAACATCCAGCCAAGGACCAGACAGAGGAACTCCATGCTCCACTGAGTGGGAGCTGAGGCTCTTCCCATCTCTTCTTGAGATCGTGAATTGTTATTAACTCAGAAGCCTCTGTGCCAAGGATCAACATGGCAGATCCAGACAAGCCCGGGAAGGAAGGAAGCTGAATGCAATCCCAGCCCCCTCTCCCCACTGAGGGCTCTGGGGTTGGATATGTGCACAGCTGGCCTCACTCACACCCAGTCATCACAGCTCTTGTGTTTCAGTGACCCACAGAGTGGATGAAACGTGACCACGAAAACTCCCCCTCTACCTCCTTAGCTCTGCGTCCACGCCCAGCTTGATTCAGTGAGGAGCTCAGCATCATTCTCCTGAAACATTTTACAGTCTTTTTGCCACTAGTCTCTCCATTCTGCTATACTCCAGCTTGTGGAGTCAATCACTCCGAGGAGAATTTTACCCCACATTCCCTGATATGAATGCAAACAGCCATTTGTTTTCCAGAGCCTATAGACTGAAAACAAATACCTTACATGGGTTTCAAGACCCTTCCTCACTTGCCACTACCTCTTTTAAGCCTTCTTTGACTCCTTCCACTTTGCTACCACCTAAATGCCACCACAAATGTCAAGCACGTCAGGTCCCTGGACAAAGGGACAAGCTGTTGCCTTCGCTGGAAACAGACTAACCATTATCTGTCTAGTGAGCTCTTATTTAACCATCAATACCCAACCCGATTGTCATTTCCCCTCTGAATCCTATTGCTGTGGACTTGGTTGGTCATTCACCCAGCATCTGTTTTCTTCCTCCTTTAAACCACTTCCTATACCAGGCATATGATTCAAGAGAAGTTAAGTTCAGGGAAAGGGTCTTTTTAAGTAAAACTTGTCATGATAATCCCTGCCCCTCACAATATTCCAGGTGAATGTTATTGTCCCAAGAGTGGGTATATGGCCTGAAATGACTGAAGGGAAGAAATTTCCTTCCACAGTCTAGCAGAGTTTTTTCTTTCTTTCCTGCTGGACATAAAGATGCTGCTGGTCATTATCTTGTAGCCAGTGAGAGAAGCTGAGGTCCAATTCAGCCCACAAAAGAGGGTATAGTTGTGAGAAAAGCAGAGAAATAGACTGGTGCCCTGGCCAGACTGTAACTTTTGCTCACCATGACTTGGATGTTGTGTTCTGGGAAATGGTTTTCTTTCTTTTTTTCTTTTTTTTTTTTGTCTTTGGTCTTTTTGGGTCATACCCATGGCATATGGAGGTTCCCAGGCTAGGGACCTAATCTGAGCCGCAGCCGCCAGCCTACACCACAGCCACAGCAATGCTGGATCCAAGCTTCATCTGCAACCACAACTCACAGCAACGCTGGATCCTTAACCCACTGAGCAAGGCCAGGGATCAAACCTGCAACCTTATGGTTCCTAGTCAGACTCGTTTCCGCTGTGCCACGTCGGGAACTCCGGGAGATGGTTTTCTTATTGTTTAGCTCCATCTGCATTGGGTTTTTTTGCTACTTGCAGTGGAATGCCTCCTCCCTAGTGCACCCTTTCCACCTTGCCTGGAGAGAGCTTGCATTGCATTCCTTGCTGCTCCCCTCCCCTCAGACATTGTCAGAGTACATTTATAGACTGTGACCCCATTGATATCTGTGTGTCTTTGGTGTCTGGTACAGTTCCCAGCACACCACAGGTTGATGAATGTAGAAGGTATGAACAAATGAATAGCTAAACCCCACGCTAATCTTGAAAAGCCAATCCAATGAATCAGAAGTTATTAAAAGGAAGGTAACAAATAAGAAACAGAGAGGGAAGAGGCTTTTCTAAGAGAACAGGTTAATAACTGAAGAGATGCCAATGTTTTTGATTAATTAGTGTCTTTAAATCTAGTTTCCTGTTGTGGTCCTACTTGCCATAGGGACAGGAAGTTGCAGTAAAATCTAGGCAGGTGAGAGTTCCCTGGTGGTCTAATGGTTAGGATTCGGCACTTTCACCGCTGTGGCCCATGTTCAATCCCTGGTCTGGGAACTGAGGTCCCACATCAAGCTGCTGCTCACCACAGCCAAAAACGTCCAAAACAAATGACAACAAAAAATCAAGGCAGGTGAGTCCACCAAAGAGTTTATGCGGGGTACAGATTTCTTATAGGATCAAATCTTGTCTGCAGAACTTAGAGCAATTGGCTCTGAGCAACATCTCTGAGCTTTACTTTCTTTTCTATGCTCTAAGGATGACAACATATCACAGGGTTGCTTGAGGTTTAAACAATAAAAATAAAAAGAACTTCTCCTAATACATGGGTTGGTAAATACCCAAGGTCGTCCAAGGGATGGGAGATAAGCAGGCGGTTATATGTTTGTTTGATTTAATTGAGAAAGTTTCCTTTAACAGAGAAGTTTTCCAGTGTCAATTCCATTAAGACCTTTGATTTCTGTCTCCACCTGTATCCGAGCTTAGCCTAGATACAACCATGGCGATGAAGGCAGTCCCTCCTTTATGTGGCAACAGAAGCATTGGAGTGTGCTAGTTAAAATAAACTGGAACAGGAGAATTCAGGAGCTCTAGTAGGAAGAAAAGAATGGAAATGGCTTCTTGCTGGACCCCCTCTTCTGGCTGGGGCAGCTGTCCTCCAGCCTTGAATCCAGGATCCTCGGTGTTGTTATGCCTATCTTACAAACGAGAACTCCTAGACTCAGGGAGCCTCAGAATTCCCCCGGAGTCACATGGCTTATCATGGGGCAGGGTTTCTAGTCCAACTCCATTTGATTTAAGAGCTCAAGCAGGAGGCCAGAGAGCCTGAGCCTTAGAAAGAGTCTGGAATGGCAGCACACTAGGGTGGAGTCATAAGGAGTTGAGACCAGGCAGCCAGTCTATTTGCATTTTTTCTGGGTCTGAGAGAGTGAATGATCTATTAGTAATTTAATCTATTCCCTGCAGTCAGTGCAACATAATTCCTTGACAACCTACATTTAGGCCAGTCCACAGGGGGAACCAGAAAAAATGAAGCAGGACTCTCAGACATCATGTTCCTTACATGAAAATAGATCAGGCAGTGGGAGGGGGAGAACCAAAAATAGCCTGAGGGAGTGAGAGACAAAACATGTGAAACAGTGAAGGGGAGGCTGAGACAACTGTGATGTGGTGAAGAAAGGGCTTGATGCAGAGAGAGGAGCAGATGAAGGGGAGAGATGGGATGGTTTTCTTTCAGGATGCTGTTAAACCATCCATTCATCCTCTCAGGCAAATCCTTCCTAAAGAGACAGAGCATTTTAAGTGATGCCAACTTAGTTAAAGTACCACTTCCTTGGTAGTCTACCTGCCCTTCCACGGTCAACTGTTTTCTGAAGAAAATAAGAATGGATGTATGTACATCCATAACTGAATCACTTTTTCTGTGCAGGAGAAATTATCAAAACACTGTAAATCAACGATACTTCATTAAAACTTAAAAAAAGAAAAAGCTGAAATAGACATAACATTTTCTGCTAGATTTGAAATTAATACGTTATCTAGAAAGCACAGAAAACCATGAACAAAATCAACCATCCCACCAATATATTACCATTATTGGCATTTTATAAGTTGAATCCACGCCTTATAAACATATATATAAATGGTAAAATATGATGCTGCAAAGTAACGAGCAGAAACATTTATGAATTTCTAAATTCCTAAACAGAGATCCATGTTGCCGAAGCTCCAGAAGGCTTGGACATTACCTGTGTTCTGGTTGACATCAGATTCTTACCTTCTCAAAGATTTTTCACCCTTCATTTATGCCCTATCTCTTCTGCATTGTAAAAATAGATCTGAAAATATTAGTTCCACATATCCATTCCTTCATCTAACTCATTTCTCATCTTCATATCTGAAAACAGTTGTCTTTGTGGCTTGAGGCCACTTCAAATCCCATTCATTACAGTTTAAAAATTATGGTATATATAATAATCTCTGTTGTTATTAATTCATTTTATTATTTTTAATGTTTAAATCATTATACCTGTTGATTAATTATATAACTACATATATAATGAATAATTGCTTTTTGTTGGCCATGCCCACAGCATGCAGAAGTTTCAAGGGCCAGGGATGGAACCCAAGCCACAGCAGCAATCCAAGCTATAGCAGTGACAAGGCCAGATCCTTAACCCACTGAGCCACCAGGGAACTCCCAATAATTGCTTATTGTAAAATTTTACTTCATGCACCTCCACCAAGTCAGGCGCCAGTGAGCATTCCGTGTAGCTCTTTTCTCAGGGCTCACTCAGTCCGTTGGGAAAGACTATTCATTTCTTCTCCAGACCTGCTGGAGTTCTGGGACATAAATGGGGAAAGGAGGCTGGTGCCTAACTTTGCAAAATGCGGACTTTTGCTTATAACCTTTGAGCAGTCACCTCTGCTCATGGGAATGAAGGTTAACCTGGAGCTCTAACTGCTCTTCACAGGCCATCCAGGCAGTTCTCTCACTGTCAACTCATCCTCTCAGTCCTGCTCTGGTAAATGGAGCTAATTCTTTGCCCCTCCCTTTATCCACCTCCTTTGCCATATGATCTTGCAGTTCCTCTCATAAAAAGCCAGAGTCCATTCCCCCATCCCTTCAGTTCAGGCTGGGTCACGTGACTTGCTTTGGTCAATATGATGAGGTCCCAGTCATGGCACTCCAGTTCTGAGCCTCATCCTTAGGAGGTCTAGAATTGTCCCCTTGTGCTCCTATACCTCTGCCCTCACCAGGGAAAGGCATGACTGTGCTAGCACACTGACGTCAGGAAGAGGATGAGAGACCCATGGAGCAGAGCTGCCCTGGCTGAGGAGCCCAGCCAAGTCCAGACATGAGAAATGCCCCTAGCTGACCCACAAATGCAAGGGCCGTGCGGCTAATCTTCAGATGTGTGGACAACAGACAGTTCCTATATGCCATTGAGGTTTTATGATTGTTATACATGTTTACTGTGACTATATTTAATCAATGCCCTTTGTTTCTCCAATACTTAAGGTTTCCAGGGGGGCTGAGGTGGGTGGGCATATCAACTATTATCTCTCTTTTTTTTTTGCTTTTTCTAGGGCCACTCCCACAGCATATGGAGGTTCCCAGGCTAGGGGTCTAATCACAGCTGTAGCTGCTGGCCTACACCACAGCCACAGCAATGCCAGATCAGAGCCGCATATTTGATTTACACCACAGCTCACGGCAATGTCGGATCCTCAACCCACTGATCAAGGCCAGGGATCGAACCCGAAACTTCATGGTTCCTAGTCAGATTCATTAACCACTGAGCCACGAAGGGAACTCCTCGTCTATTGTCTCTTTGTCAACTTTGTGAATATTTACCATTTCTCTATCAAATTCATCTGATCTTCATGTCCATATTTGGTTAATTTCTCTTTCATTGTCACCCCTTCTCTCTGCCCTTCTCAACTTCTCCCTTTTTAAAACCCTCCTTTATTGTCATTTTAGAGATTATTCTAGGGTTGAGAAAGTAAGAGATAAATACTAATATTTAATCAGAAGTTTCTCTTGCCTAAAATATTCTGCTCAGTTAGTATGACAGAGACAATGCTACTGTTCACCAAACAATTTCATTTTTCTCTGGGTACAGACCTTCCAGCTGCTTGCATCTGGGTTCTGGCCTAGGTGACTAGTTCTGGCCAACAGAATGTAAGCAGAAATGATTTATACCATTTTCATGACTCTCTCTTCCCCCCACCCCATCTTATACACAGTATATTGGTAGTGATTATTATTATTTTTTGTCTTTTTGTCTTTTCAGGGCCACACCCACGGCATATGGAGGTTCCCAGGCTACAGGTCTAATCGGAGCTACAGCTGCCAGCCTACGTCATAGCCACAGCAACGCCAGATCTAAGCCACGTGTGCAACCTACACCACAGTTCATGGCAAGGCAAGGGATTGAACCCGCAACCACATGGTTCCTAGTTGGATCCGTTTCCACTGTACCACGGGTACTGATTATTATTTAGTCTTTAGATTACAGAATGCAAAGGGAATTTTGGCCATCCTGGGAAAGGAATGAACATTCTCCACACATGGAAACATGGGATTTTACATTTCCCCTTTTGGGGGAGAGGAAGAGAAGCTTCTTCATGCAATATATAGACTCATGCTGTTAAGTGGGTGCATGATGCTGATATTTCTATTGTTTAGAAGTTAGATATGAATAGACGAGCATGTGTGGACAATGAAAATCTAAAGGAGCAGGCTGTACCAGATACAATTTATTAAAACTTTGCATCTTTGCCGCCACTTTCAGCTCTTCTCTCTACTTAAGGTTTTAAAACCTAAAATAGCATTTTTCAGACTTACTTAGAAGATAATTTAAGTTAGATTCTGCTAATTAGAGGCACTACCCTGACTCCCTCAGGAGGTTGTAAAATCCAAACTATACCCTGTTGTAAGGAGTAGGCAGACACCACAGAGTAGCCCTGCCTTCCGACTGGTTATTGGCAGTCCAGCCAAAAAGGAGACTCCAGGGAACCCACGTTTCTTTTTCCTTATCCCCTGTGATATTGAACTTCTGGACCCAGATACCCTGCCATGTGTTTTCCATGTACACTCTGCCACTTTGTTCACCTTGAGTGAAATCACAGCACCACTGTGCAGGAGCAGTATGGAGGCAATGGGACGCCTCTAAGGTCCCTGCCAAGATGAGTGGGTCCAAGTTTGGGACACACAGTAAAAATACTTCTAGAAAAAGTCCCTCACCTATTCAAAAGGAAACATCTAAAATCCTAAGACAGAACAGGGATACATAATAATTGAACTTGAATACTTATAGAAGAATTGCCACCTAGGTCATCCTGAGTTCTCTGGCAGGTTTCTCACAGGTGGTGACTTCCTCATCTAACCTGTCATGATGCTCCACTTCCTGTCTTGTACTGGTTGTGCTGGGGGACAGTTGGTAGTTGTTTTAGTGTATGCTGATAATACCAGCCCTTTGGCCTCCTTCGGGTGCCATCTGGAAAATACCAATCACAGCATTTAGTACCCTACTAATGAAACTAGCAACAGTGAGTCATAGAACAACAGACCGAGAAAGCTATTGTAAGATGTCTCTTCTCTCTTCAGGAGTCATCAGAGGGGGCCTGAGAGTAAAGCTGTAAGCTTTACTTAGCATTTTCTCAACCTCTGGGCTATAGGTTCAGATACTACTGACCCAGCTATACTTTTAAGACTGAAGAGGCTGCCCCTCCTGGCTGTTCTTATGAATGAACTCCTTTGTCTGACTTAAGTGAAAAAGACCTGCCTCCTTAGCGTAGTCAACCGACCATTACTAGCCATCTTCCGCTGTCTCTTAAATCAATGCCAGTGACCAGTCTCATAGCTCTCAGGATTGAAATGGCATGTTTCTGACAGTGGGATATAGGACACAGACACAAACTCTCAGGATCAGAAGGTAGTCTGAGAGCATCTCCTGCAGGATTCCAGCAAAGATCCATGGAAACTGGCTATAGCAAAGGGCTTCAATCAGTCAATACTAGTCAACCAAAAGACTTGGACCCCAGGAACCTTGTCACATCATCAGAGGGTTTGATGCTTCTCCAACCAAGAATTATAATGTAGGAAATCTTGCGAGTAATTCACCATGTCATATGGTTGCTACCACGTCTTAGATCCCAGTTTCCTGTTCACATCAGGAGTAGGGCTAGTCCTTCATCAACCATTGACATGGAGTTGGTAGGATTGGGCTAGAGCAAAATTTTAACACTCACGTTCTATTGAATAAAGGCCACTGACAGTGCCAAGTGAAGGTTTTATGCTTTCTCAGGCAGAGAGTTGAAAAGTTCCATAGACCGAGAGCTGGAGTCAAATATTTGACTCTGCTAAATTTTTGAACCTTGACCAAGAATGTACCAAGCAATGGAGAACTTGAATACCTGCTATAATGCCTATGTCCAGGAAGAGTTTTCCCCCAAGAAATGTTCCTCTGACAAGCGTAGTATGGTTGCTAGCTTGCTATTTGCCCTGTTTTGCATGGCACTGAGTATTCAGGTCTGGACTTTTTTTCTCCCCATGCACGCTTTCTTGATGGCATCATCAGTTTCTATGGTTTCAAATGTCATCTATACGCTGATGGTTCTCAACTACATGCTGTAGTTGCACCTTAAACTTCTCTGATGTCATGAACTGCATCCCTAACCACTCAGATGGATATCTCTATCTGATATCAGATTTGCTATGTCCCAAACTAGAATATATTATCTCTTCCCCCCCACCCCCACTGCTACTACCCTTTTCTATGTCATTCTTCTACCTGTCACATGGATGTCATCATCTCTTACCTGGAACACAGATTCCATCTGTGCCCTCCTCTACCCCAGGCTTTTATGGCAGAAAAAGTGATCTTTCAAAATGTAAACCAGGTCATCCTATTTACCTGCTTTTTTCTTCAATGACTTAACAAATGTCAAATCCATATGAGATAAAAGACCCCCAACTACCTCTGTGATGACACATTTCATTCTTTAAGACTCCATTTGAAAAATAACATTTTCTGACCATCCTTCTTTACTCTGTCCTCATCCTTATTCTTTAACTGAGTACCTTTTACAATTTGTAATCATTTAGTTTGCTTAATTTTGAAAAGAGTTGGATTGTTCCACTAGTTCCATAAAGGCGAAGAGGGGCAAATTTTATTCATCATCTTTTCCCCAGATTTGGGACAATGACCAAATACCTGGTAAGCACTCAATAACTACTTATAGACCGAAATAACTGACACATATCTAGTATGTCTTTTACTGAGCATTTCCTCACAGCATTACTTGCCTTGTTGACTTCTGCTATTGTTTTTAATTTATGGCCATTTAAAAAGTAAAGAAATAAAAGATTCTAATCTAGGAGAATTTAATGTTTACTAAGGAAAACACTGCCCATATGAAGATACAGATGCTGCAGTACTGATCAGATTAGCCCCCTAGCTCCATGATTCACTCTTCAGCTTTCAACCTCAATGCAATTAAAAACTGCTACATATTATAGGCCTTTGGGATTGTGTGAAAACAGTTAAAACCATAAATATGAACTCTATCAATGACAAAGGGGTCCCTGTGCACTTTTACATTAATATTTGTATTTAATGGTGACTTCCCACATAATTATTACAAGTTCATTAGTCGATCGGAGAATGTCTTCAAGTAATTTTTTCTACTTATTTATTAAAGTGTAGTTGATTTACAATGCTGTGTCGATTTCTGCAATACAGAAAAATGACCCAATCATACATACATATATAGACATTCTTTTTCTCATACTATCTTCCATCATGTTCTATCCCAAGAGTTTAGATATAGTGCCCTGTGCTGTACAGTAGCACCTCATCACTTATTCATTCTAAACCAAAAAAAGGATTAGTGGGTAGTATATTTACTAGTCCTGCATGAAAACCTTCTGAATAACTGGTTGGGCATGAAATCTCAGTGAATAATCATTATTTTCACAGTTACTAAAACTCCAGATGTTGACCCATTGTCTTCTAGCATTTATTGTTGAAGGAAATTAGTTGTCACCAGTCTGATATTAATGCCTCTGTCGACAAGCTCTCCATTTATTTTCTTCCTTTCTTTGTAACTCAAAAATTGTGCCTGACTATATATCCAGGTATAGGACTCATTTTTATTAATTTTACCTACGTAAGTATTTGTGATCATCCCAGTGTGAGATCTCTTCTTAAATCAAGAAACATTTTCAATAACATCTTTTCTAATTTAATCTGATTCCCATAGTTTGAGTTTCCTTTTCAGGAGCATTTCTAATTATCTGGTAAAGCTACTGCCTTCTATCATCTATATTCATAGTCTTCTTTCTCATTTTTCCCTATTTTCTCTGCATATCTGAAGGACTTCTCAAGTTACTCTTTCAAATTGTGATTCACTTTTTTTTTTCTCTGCATTGATTCTATTCCAGGGTGCCTCTGATACAAAATCAAATTCTTCCACAGGAGACCCTGATTTATAGTTACTAGACCTGTACTTTCTCATCCCCACAATTTTAATGATATTTCTTTTCATGATCACAGTAATGATCTAAGCTAGTATTAAAGATCATCTAATGACTGCGAATGATACCATCACAAATGCCATTGCCATGCCAACTCAATTATCACACCTGGTTAGCTAGTGAGGTACATCCTGCAAACATGCTTGAGCTGTGAGAATCTCATTCACATAAGCTCTGAAGTGAGACTTTTATTGAATAAGAGAGCAAAGTATGAGCACAGGAGATGTAGACAATGGGCATCTCTTCTGATGGGACCAATTAGAGAAATGCACTGCCTCTGGGAGGACTCAGCCCTGAGGATGAGCCATGGACAGTACCTTTGGTTGAGCATAAACTCATGTCAAAGAGCACAGCTTGGGGAATGGAGAAAGGACTGGATATCAGCTCCTGCTTGTCCCTTGGCTGGGCACCCTGTGCTGTGTAATAATGTTCAAATGTACATGACATTTTTTTCTGCATTTTTAGGGCCACACCTGTGGCATATAGAAGTTTCCAGGCTAGAGGTCAAATTGGAGCTATAGCTGCCAGCCTACACCACAGCTCACAGCAACACCAGACCCTTAACCCACTGAGAGAGACCAGGGATCAAACTTCTGTCCTCACAGACCCTAGTTGGATTCATTACTGCTGCTAAGCCACAATGGGAACTCCCTACCCATGATAGTTCTGGTTCCAGTTTCTCCTAAGGCCAGAGCTATGGTTTCACGATGTGCTTACATGAGTAAATACATCCATTGCTTTTTTGCTTAAAAGAAATTTATCACTTACTGCTAAACACAATTGATTGGTAGATACATATGATATATTTATTCCTTCAAACACTCACAAACAAGATGCAGAAAGTGTTGGAGTCAGGGACTGTCTGTGGCAGAACGGAAGTCTGAGAATAGCTGTTGTTGCTATAGACATAGGTAGGTTTATTAATGGGCACGGAGCATGTTAAGAAGTCACCTGTGAGCTGAGGTTACACATATCAGTCAAGGAACTGGCTATCAAGACAATGAGATCCTGAGATACCCTTTCACAGTACTTCAGGGCTGGGAATGAGGGCCCCTTTCTTGACTCGAAGGACCAAGTTGATAAGAAAAGAGTACAGTGGATTTATACCATCTTGAACATTCAGAAGGAAAAGGGTTTGAAAACAGATCTAGTCCACAATGGAGACCTTCCTAGTTACTGCTTAGGCTAGGTGAATCAGTGTAGTCTCTGGACCCCTGCCTTTCCCGAGTATTCAGGGACTGTCCTGCGACAAATGTCTGATGCTTCAACAACTGAAAGAAAGGAAGGGAGGAAGGAAGGAACTGAAACTCTCACAATAAGGTTTAAGTGCTGATACCAGATTAATATGCAAGTTCTCGCAGATATATCTACGTTATAAATAAAGGGAAGAAATGCCAAGCTACTGGAATTAAGATGAAAAGATCAACTCCTTGAAGGAACAGCATGTAATTCATGCCTAGCAAAGTACAGAGCCTAGTTTAGATTTCCTGAGTTGGAAAATCCATGTTGAATGCACCAGCATGAACTCGGGCATAACCATGGCAGTGCCTACTCTGTACTCCTGAGTCCATGCCTCTTCAGTGAAGCAACCCAGGCAGTTGATTTGCCCTTTGTGTTCCCAGCAAATGCACAAGTCTCCATTAGCACTTACATTTAAGGTAACCTTTTCCTCCAGGTATGCCCTCAAGAGTTTATGAGGTTTTATCTTTGTATGGTCAGCAAATGTCCACTAAAAGTGAGTTTATTAATCCTTAATAAAGTGACCAACAAATGAAATGAAGGAAGGAAGACAACCTCTTAATCTGCCATATAAAACATATAAAGAGCAAGCAGAGTTCCTATAGCTCTCAGAGTTGAGATACAGAGTTTGAGGCTGCAGCAGCTACCTCTGAGCACCCACCTCCCAAGTCTGTGAAAATGAAAAAATGAAAGCAATCTATTCAGCTGGGAAGCTGTGACATAAAAACTCTTCCCATGTAACAAACTACCCCCCCCCAAGTTAATGACTTAAGACAAACAAAACAACCACTTACCTAGCTGTCGAGTTTGGAGGTTGACTGATCTAGATTCAGCTGAGCAGAGATATCTGGCTAATCTTGGCTTGCCCCTCACATGCCTTTGGCCAGCTAGGGGTCATCTGGCTTAGGCTAGGTGAAGCTGGGAGAGTGTCTACACCATGAGCCTCAAATGATCATCCTAGAACAAGCAGGCTTGCTCATCTCATGGTGATGGCAGAGGTACAAGGGCAAGCCGAATCACACTAGTATTTTCAAGGCTCTGCTTGACTTGCATCCCACTGGCCAGAGGGATGGAGAACTGGGGCCATTAATGCCATCCCCCTAACTGCATTAATCTAATTGACTAATCTCATCAAGAGGTTCTTCATCCTTGTGAGAGTAAATAATTCGTTTAAAAGTACATTGCCACGTGAGATTACACAAGAGAAATAAATTCCCGTTTTGTTCAAAAAATAAAAATAAAAAAATAAAAGCACATTTCAGACATAGCATTGTTTGGCACAGACATAGTACTTAGTTCTTGGGAAAAAACTTCTAAAGGTTTCCCAGAAAGTCAAGTTACCAATCACAAAGTTAAACCTCCTTTCATAAATCTAGAAGTGGCAACATATTGGTCACTAACTTGACAGGTCTAAGAATTTACCTTACTGGCATGCTAACTAATTAGATCACCACGGTTTCATGGATACTGGAAGACATGAGACTACTGGATCAGAAACAAAGGACATTTTATTACTCACAGCAATAGCAGCAACTAGAGTACCATCATTTGTACATCAGTTTCCTGAGCCTAATTCCCATAAGGCAATGCGTAAAGGTCTAAGTGACATCTGTGTACCCAATGTTTTATATTACTATAGAGGAAAATTGAGCTTAGGAAACCTAAGAATTATGTAACAGATAGTAAGCCTGTCTGCCTCTGTGAGGGAAAGAGATGCAATCTCCATCTTCCAAGTCTTTGACTACATGACCTCACTAAAATGATAGTTAGGAATAAAGGCAGTCAGTACTTCTTCTCAGAAGACTTAGGGAATGAGGTCCATGGAGAGCTGCATCGTGATAGAATAAAATAATCTTGGCTCCTCTTTATGGACCTTGCCAGAGCCAGGATTCCATGTCGGACTTTAGTGTCTTTGTTTGTTGCTGTTGTTTTTGTTTTTGTTTTGTACATACTGTGGATCCAGGGACACATGCATAGGCAGACAGGTAAAGGGCAAATATCAATCAAGCTCTATCCTGTGATCTATGTTTACGAGCTCCATTTAGTCCCACTGAATGGTGGGATAGCAAAAGCTTATGTTTGAGTCTCAGTTAATCCCAACTGTCAAATAAAGGGTAGGGTCCACACTTTTATTTCTCTGCTAGATTTTCTATCCTAGATTACTGTATTCTTTGCCAGCAACTGTGAGTGTTGACTGGTCCTCTTTAGGGAATTGCCCACAGTCAGGCAGAAGACACCTAACCCAAGATGTTAAGCCATGCCCACTTCTGCCCCGAGGGAAGCCAAAGATGGTTTGAAGGCAGGGAAGTCTACAAACAAAAAGCCAACCCCTTCCACTCCATGGTAATGCCTATTCCAGAGCTCCTGTGGGGTCGAGCTGAGATCAGATGCTTGCTAAGTTCTTTCCCCTGTCCTATCTTCCTTCCCTCACTCCCTTTATCCTGAGAACATCCCCTCCATAAATCATGTGTACTCAAATCCCTGACTCTGGCTCTGATTTTAGGAAAACTAACCTAAGACAGAGAGTAATAGCTGCTCCAGAGCTCTGGGATGAAATATAACATGGTATAGTTCGGAGGTAAAAGAGTTTTAATAGCTTTGCTACCATTTCTGACTCTAGCCCACAGAATTATTCTGTATCCTAATTGTCCTGGGTTATATATTATATAGCTGATCTTTCCACTTGTTGACCTTCCTTGGTCTACCAGACTCACAAGTGTTTTAGACTCCTACCTCCTGTTTGAATGGTTATGTCTTCTAAAATAGGCCCCATCAGGCTCTGCGGTGACCTCTATCAGCAAAATTCTGGGTCATCGTCAGATAAAACTTATAGCCTCCAAACAAAGCCATGTGACCTGCAGGGATGTGTATGTGGGTACAAGAGAGAAGGGAAGAGAGAGAACCTGAAGCCAGTCCTGCACGGCAGTGGATGTAACCACAGCACATATAAATTACAGTAAAAAAATCATTTGCCAGGTTGAGCATGGGAACAATGTCAGGAAAGACAGTTATTGACTGAGACTGCTCTTAGCTTTCAGGTCACTGCATTTACCTGCTGTTACTACAACTTACACAAAAATCTGTGCAGATATGTACTAACAGTGCCCCTGGCAATGGCAATGCCCAGAAAGCTGCCTGCCATGTTCACTGGCACCAATGCCACCATGAAAGCCAGGCTGCTGCTTCTGGATGAATCAGCTTCCACTCTGCGTGTAGAGAGCTGGCCATTTCTTAACCCATGTAGTTAAATGCTGTAGTGTAAGTACCAAATCAGATACATCTTACCAAACTTTGAGTCATTTTTACATCCTTTAATTTTTGTTTCCAGTGCCACTCTGAACTCCCCAAAAAGTTCATAGGACCTTCTTTTGCCATGATAAATGGCTGGTCCATCCTCAGAACTTGTCTTGACTGCCACATTTATACCTAAAAAACTGTTCTTTTGCCTTCCATCCACCTGTTTTCAGCTATCTACCTCTCTTGAGTTCAATAAGCCCATTAGGCTTTTTTTCCCTGACACTTTTGCCATCTGAAAAAAGACTCTTCTGGACACAGCGTACTGAACCCTTCAATGTGACACTCAGATTGGCAGCATTTTTAATTAGTAAAGAAGTCCAGTCCCCAAAGTCAAACTAGCCAGAGGTGAGCAATGCAAGTCCAGCCCACATCAGCAGCTTCCTCCTGTCCCCATATCCCCCACAGGAGCCAAGAGAGTATGCTCCCCACTTCACTCATCAAAGAAGGCAGAGAACTGGTATAATCACCCAGATATTTGGGGCAAGGCTCATCTCTCATATATAGTCATACATTTCCAGTAGGGTCTCCAGTCAAACACAAGTAAAGAGCATACAAATGGGCCTGGAATCACATCCCACCCATCCTAATAGATTTGGGAAGCATATCTGACTCTCCAATAGCATCCCATTTTAGAAGTGCAGAAGCTAGTCACCAGAATGCAAATACTTCTACTTAGAATGTTCGTTGACTCAACAAGGCAGCAGCTGCCTATTAGGGGACTTGCTAGCGCACATCTATTTCAGAAGAGAAGAAGAAATTTGCGAGCAATTGGTGCTCAGAGTCCTCTTACTCCCCAGTACCTCAAAGGGAATCAGAGCTGTGGCAAGGAGACAAGCACAGATGCTGCGCCAGGGCTTCCTCATTTAGAACATTCAAATCGTCAGAACACTGAGATACATTTCTTTGCTGCTGTGAATTGCTGTTTTTTTTTTTTAAATCTAAAAATATTTACTCTTTTGTCAGGCCTTAGAAAATCAAGTTTTGAAAGCCCCTCCTCCCCCCACCCCATTTCTATAAACGTTCACAACAATTCACCATCAGGGATGAATAGACATATAGACTATTCCGTGGAAACCAACACAGTGACAAAGGTTTCAGATTCTTGTAGTCAAGGGACAGTTTTAAAAGTAAAAATGCCTCCACATCAGATAACAAGGCAAGAGATTGTTGCTGGTGAAGCTGCCTCAGAGTCATCAACTTCCAGCAGAAGGGCTTTTCTTGAATCTTGTTTTACATTGGTATATGGGCATGGCCAATACTCAAATTAAGGCATCTTTTTATGCCATTAAGAAGATGACATTTGTCCATAGTATCCTGAAAATGAGAACAGAGCATGAAATCCTGATGACATTGTAATGACAGAAGGTGAAAGTTCAGAGTCTAGAAAGCACAGTAACAATGTAAGAGTTTGTCCATCCACCACCATCCATGAAAAAATGACCCCGAAAATGTTAAACATCATATTCAGTACCCAGAGAGCTGTGCTCTAGGGTAAAGCAAGGGCAATGTACAATCCTTGCATGTTTCCTGGGCAATGCCACCCACTATCATGACTTCATTACTAGATATATGCTAAGGACCCTCAAAGCAAGCTGCAGAGCTGCTGGACATTGCCACTTGGATATCCCATTGATATCTCACAACTCATATACCCAGAACTAAATTCAATGCCTTCTCTTCCATGATCAAAATTTGGAGTTTCTTTTTCCTTAGCTGCCACAGCCAATCAAATTCTATTAGCTTTTCCTCTATAATATGTTTCAAACTCCATGTCCAATATGAATCTTTCCATCATAAATGCTGCTACCTTAGCTCAAGTCCATCTCATGAATGATTTCAACAAGTTTCTAAATGATTTCCCTGCCTCCAACTTTGTCTCCACCAGTTTATTCTTCTCCAAACCCTCTCCTTTGCCCACCCTAAGGACCATTAAAACCATAAATATGATGATACCTTTTTGCCAGAAATGATTCATAATTGCCTTCAGGCTAACTCCCAAATGCTTTGTAAACTTTCCCCCCATCCTGCCCATCCAACCTGACATCTTATCACTCCATCCCCTCCTTGTAGTATACATTCCACTATGCTGGAAAATTTGTGGTTCCCTGGAGAAGCTACTCCCTACCTGCCCTGGTCCCTCCTCTTCTCTTTTACCTAACTGGATCCTGCTAATTTTTCAGTACTCAACACAGGCATCCCTGATTTGCAACATTGAGAATTATTTAATATTACACAATACGTATTATAAAGGTCCTCTCTGACTAGACTAAGCTCTTGAAGATAGGTACCATATCTGTATCGCACATAATAATGGCTCAATAGGAATATGTTTGATTTCAAAATTCTGGTCTTTTGTAGAATATGTGACATTTCTTCTAAAACTTTTCAATGCCATTTTAGTCTATGCTCTCTGAGTAGCTTCAAATTACTATTCCTGGATCCTGTTAACATGATATTGGGAAGACACCTAGAGTGTCAAAGCATCCCTAATACTATTAATGCATATTTTTCATTATGAAAAAGAATCTGAGTTATCAATAAACTCTATGCTTAACCACTCATCATGTATCAACTCTATAATTGCTTCTCTAAAATGAGGGTGAGAGGCTAAAATGTCACAGGAAAAGGCATACTCTGTAATGTGGTATACATCCCCAGGACATAGGCTATGCGACCCTGCCAGAATGTTTTACTGGTTTGACCTGTGTCCTGTGGCTAACTATCTCTAGGTGGCTGATATCACCACAAAAGAGGAGACAACAGAGCAATCTTTGCTTAATGTCAAGCAGTGAAGGAAATGGTGGCTGGAAGGTAGAGCAAGGCAACAGACTTGCAGAGCCTTCCGCCTTCACGTCTGGAAGCTATTCAAAAGTTTACATTTGCTTTCCTACTGATACAAACAGGATCTCAAAGTAAATACCTTCCATTCCTCTCACAGATGTTCAATCAGTGGGAATCTATCAAATACAAAGTAAGCCATCTGTCTTTTCCACGTATGCCTATTGTTAGAAAATCTTGAGGGTCCTCTCAGCATCTGGACCACTGTGCCCACAACAACACAACAGGGGTAGCCTTTCTGAATCTAACCCTCAGCACTTGGAGAAAGTACTGAAGAAAACCATAGAAATGATAAAAACAGAAACTTATATGCATCAAAAAAGATAACATCTCCAAATGTAGCAAGTTACCTCACCTACAAATACCAAGTCTCAGCCAGGGACTGCACATATATACAGACAAGAAACCAACACTTTCCAACTCTCCCCCTTAGGGAGGCTAAAACAGCAATAGCCTACATTGAGGATTATCATATATTAGAACAATTCATTCATAATGAGGAATACAACCTCTTATTCTGAAAAGCTACAAAAAGCAAAGTGAGCCAGTCTGCTTGGAATACCAAATGTTGACCTTCCTGAGGCAGGGGAATGGACTCTATGGGCTCTTAGATTCCCTTAAGCCTCCATTATTCTATAAATCCTTCTAATAGAAGATTGTCAGATATAACAATTGATTTGTATTTATTTTTTTCTCTAAGAAGAAAAATGCTAAAAATCACTGGCAGGTGGTTCATCTGATAGTCAAGTTTTCAGGAATAATAGTTTTCCTTATCCATATAGTTTTGAGTGGCCATCCTACAGACTTGACTGACACCTGCAAACAAGAGCTTAGAACAGAATTATAAATCAGGAGAACATCTCCAGAGCAGCCATTCTTCCTAACAATGGAAACATACTCATGCCATCAGGCAACCTGGGTTGGTATCATGATAATAACAGCAATGAATTTGTTGCTAAAAATTTAACACTAAGATTTTGGAAGGTGAACATAACCAAATACAAAAGACAATGGGAAAATTTAATATAAACCACCAAATTCATAGAAGGAGAAAGGATTATGCCAGATTCTTCTACTCTTAGGGAACAACAAAGAAGAGATATTTCCGAGAGAAATCCATTGGGTGAAAGTGTGACACTGTTGTTCTTAAGCTTCATGAGGTAGGTTTAAAAGGCCAATAAAACATAAATTCCTAGAGAGAGGTTTCAAGATGACAGTGTAGGAAGAGCCTGAATTTACCTCCTCCCACAGACACAACTCTACAACAACATATGGAGCAATTCCCTCATAAAGGGATGTGAAAACTGGATGAACAGAGTCTCCAAGATAAAGATTAAAGGAAGCCTCAAGATGGGCAGGAGAGGCAGAGATATGGTCTCACCAAGGAAAAGTCAGCACCCCAGCTACATGGAGACGCAAAAGTACAGATCTTTTCCCTGAGAAGTGAGAGATGAGTTCCACATCAAGCACTCCAATTCTTTAATCTTTTATTGGATAGATGATCCCCTAAAACATCTGACTTTGAAAAGCAACAGGGAATATTCCCAGGAAAACTGTTGAACTGCAGGGAACAGAAAAATCTGCTCATAAAGGGCTCACATGCAGACTTAACCCCCAATCAAGTGTAAAAACACTAGATTAAAAAGCCAATGGTCAATAAAACTTTAACAAATGAAGACAAAAGCACATGGACCATAGATTAGGAGGACTCACTAATTTTGAAGTGTTTGCCAAAGACACAGGAACCAGTTGAATCACTCCCTAAGGACTGGTTCACTGGTGGGATCTACTTATGTAGTCTCAGTCTACCTTTCAAATACTGGCACTCATCAGAGACATTTTCTTTTTCTTGTTTTGTCTTTTTTGCCATTTCTGGGCCGCTCCCATGGCATATGGAGGTTCCCAGGTTAGGGGTCCAATTGGAGCTGTAGCCGCCGGCCTACGCCAGAGCCACAGCAACGCGGGATCCGAGCTGCATCTGCAACCCACACCACAGCTCATGGCAACGTCGGATCGTCAACCCACTGAGCAAGGGCAGGGATGGAACCCGCAACCTCATGGTTCCTAGTCGGATTCGTCAACCACTGTGCCATGACAGGAACTCCCAGAGCCATTTTCTAATTCTCCATCTAACCTATTATGCCAGTGGGGGCACCCTGCTGAAAGCCCTGTTCCTCAGTATGTTGTGTGAATCACTGCCAGGTCCCACGCTGGTCTGGGCCAGCCCCATCCACAGTGCTCCATGTTGGCAACAATCCCACCACAACAGGAGAACACAAACATCCCACATAAGGAGACAGACATTGAGTGCCTGGCTTGGGTGGATAAGCAGTATGGAGATTCTGAACCCCACAGGACAACTCCTTCAAGATGAGGAGATGGTTGATATACCTAACACATAGAAACAAACACAGAGCATTATGCAAAATGAAGAGACAGGGGAATACATTCCAATTGGAAGAACAAGACAAAACTTCAGAAAAAGAACTAACCAAAATGGAAATAAGCAATCTCCCTGATAAATAGTTTAAAGTAATGGTCATAAAGACACTCACTGAATTTAGGGAAAGAATGGATGAATACAGTGAGCACTTCAACAAAGAGAAAATATAAGAAAGTATGAAACAGAAGTTACAACTAAACTGAAAAACACTCGAGGGGTTCAACAACAGACTTGATAAGGTAGAAGAATGAATTAGCAAGCTGGAAGACAAAATAATGGAATTCATTCAGGAAGATCAACATTTTTTTTTTCAATTTTCAAAAAGTGAGGATAACTTAGTGACCTCTGGGATACCATGAGGTAGGATCACATTCACATGTTATAAGAGTCCCAGAAGGAGAAGAAGGAAAGGGCCAGAAAGAATTATTTGAAACTATATTAGCCAAAAATTTCCCTAATCTGGGGAAGGAAACAAATATCAGGTCCAGGAAACCTAGAGACTTCCAAATGAGAAGAATCCAAAGAGACACACACCAAGGCACATTATAATTGAAGTGGTAAAAGTTAAGAATAAAGAGAGACTCCTAATGGCAGCAAGAGAAAAACGACTTGTCACATACAAGGTAAATGCAATAAGGCTACTAACAGATTTTCTTCAGAAACTTTACAGGCAAGGAGGGAGTAGCATGACACAATCAAAGTACCAAAAGGAAAAAAAAAAAAAAAACCTTCCTGCCATAAAAAGGGACAAAATAATGCCATTTTCTAGCTAGAGCTAGAGATTCTCATACTAAGTGAAATGTCAGAAAGAGAAAGACAAATACCATATGATGACACTTATATGTGGAACCTAAAATATGGCACACATAATCCTATCTACAAAACAGAAAAAGATCACGGACATGGAGAGCAGACTTGTGGTTGCTGGAGGGAGGGTGGAGGAAATGGGATGGATGGGGAGTTTGGGGTTGGTGGATGCAAACTTACATTTAGAATGGATGGGCAATGGGGTCCTACTGCACAGCACAGGGAACTGTGCATGATTGGGTCACTTTGCTGTTCAGCAAGACTGAGGAAACACTGTAAATCAACTATATTTGAATTTTAAAAAAGACTAAACATAAAAAAAGAATTCCCTGTCAGTTGAGGTTATCATTCAGAATTGAAGGAGAGATCAAGAGTTGGGATATAATGAATATGCTCATTATCTTGATTGTGGTGATGAAGATTTCACAGGTTAAATATGTCAATACTTATAAAATTATGTCATATTAATTAACTATTAAATGTCTATTAAACACTTTAAAAAGAGAAATTAAGAAAACAATCCCTTTTATGATTGCTTTAAAAAGAACAAAATATTTAGCAATACATTTTGCGAGGAGGTGAAAGAACTCCACACTGAAGATGAAAAGTCACTGATGAAAGAAATTAAATAAAAATATTTCTTATTCATGAATTGGAAGAATATCATTAAAATGTCCATACGACTCAAAGAAATCTACAGATTCAATGCAATCTCTACCAAAAACCCCAGTGGCATATTTCACAGAATTAGAACAAATGATTCTAAAGTTTCCATGAAATCACAAAAGATTCTGAATAGCCAAAAAAGTTTCAGAAGGAACAAAGCTGGAAGTATCATGATCCCTGATTTCAAACTACTATGAAGGTATAGTGATCAAGCAGTATGGTACTGGCACAAAAACACAAAGATCGATGAAACAACAGAGAGCCCAGAAACAATCCCACACATGAGAGGATAATTAATTTAGGACAAATGAGGAAAAATATGCAATGCAGAAATTCATTTCTCCTCTTTAAATTGTATGGAAAAATTGGACAGTACATATGAAAAAGAATGAAACTAAACCATTATCTTATACCATAAACAAAAATTAACTTAAAATGGATTAAAGATGTGAATGTAAGACTTGAAACCATAAAATTTTGATGAGAAAACATAAACGGTGGCTTCAATGACTTTGGTCTTAGCAATGCTTTTTATGGATCTGATCAAGCCTACTAAATGGCATAAGATATTTACAAATTATATATCCAATAAGGGGCTGATATCCAAAATAAATACACACAACTCAACAACAAAAGAATGGGCCAAAATAAAAAAGCTTAAAGAATAAGCAGAGAATCTAAAGAGACATCTTTAGACGAAAGAAGAAATACAGGTTCAATATCACTAATTATTAGGGAAATGCAAATCAAAACCACAATGGGGTATCATTTCACCCCTCATACCTATTAGAATGGCTACTATTAAAAAGAGAAGAATAACTAATGTTGATCAAGATGTGGAGAAAAGCAAATCCTCATACACTGGGAATATAAATTTGTGAAGCTACTATAGAAAATAATATGGACAAAATATTAAGGACAGAATTATCTTATTACTCAGCTATTCCACTTCTGGGTACCCATCTGAAGCACTAATTCCAAAAAAATACATGCACCACTGCAGCATTGTTTACAATAGACAAGATAATGGAAATAACCTAGGTGTCCATCAATGGTTAAATGGGCAAGGATGTGGTATACTGTACATATATACACTACGACTCAGCCATAAAAATGAATGAATGAAATAGGAGTTCCTGTCATGGCTCAGTGGTTAATGAATCTGACTAGGAACCATGAGGTTGCAGGTTCCATCCCTGGCTTTGCTCAGTGGGTTAAGGATCTGGCGTTGCCGTGAGCTGTGGTGTAGGTTGCAAACGCGGCTCGGATCTGGTGTTGCTGTGGCTATCTCATAGGCCAGCGGCTACAGCTCTGATTAGACCCCTAGCCTGGGAACCTCCATATGCTGCAGGAACGGCCCTAGAAAAGGTAAAAGGACAAAAAAAAAAAAAAAAAAAAAAAAGAAAGAAAAAAGAAAAATGAGTGAAATCCTGTGGTTTGCAACAAGATGGGCCTTGAAGATATCATGCCAAGTAATATAAGTCAGATGGAAAAAAGACAGAAAGTGTATTATTTCACTTACATGTGGAATCTAAAATCAAAACAAAACAAAAACAAACTCATAGATACAGAGAACAGATTTGTGGTTACCAGAGGGGAAGGGTGTTACAGAGCAGGCCAAAGGGATCAATTGTATGGTGATGGATGAAAACTGGACTTGTGATCACACCGTGGTGTATTCAGATGTTGAATTATAATGCTGTACCATCCAGGATCTATATTTAAAAATTCTTAGAAATAGGAAGAGGATCTCACTAAATTTTAAGAGGTATTTATGGATGTTTGACCATGATGACTAAAGTTCTACAAAATGTGAAATCATTAATGTATTGTGTACTCAGCATCGTATGTTTAATTTTGCATATAGTTATTTGGAGACACTTACATCTATTCAGTAATTACCAGCAATGAGGCAAAGCATCGCCAGAAAAATATCCTGCTGTTATGAAGATGTATTACTTTAAAAACATAAATTAGAGGTTAAAATATATGTATCTGACAAATGCATATGAAATAGTACATCTAACTGGTAAGGGAAATTTGTTTTAATAAATCCTTGAGTTTGTAGTAAATCTCCATTTCAAGATTTTTAAAGTATTTTTCTAATATTGGTTGACTGCCCCAAACAAAACTTTAGAAGAAGGGATGCATTCACTTCAGTTTTTAGGTGGGAAAACAGAGTGCTGACCTGAAATCACTGGGTTTGTTCTACCTCACTTAAATGGGGGTTCTGAAGAACAATTACTGGGAGATTTAAGAAGACAACCCTCCCACTAGGGAACCTGCTCTGCTACTTTCCCCAGTTTCCAAATACTTACAGCCCAGCCATGGAGAGCATCAGGAGTTCAGAAATTCTGGACAAGCTCTTAATTTGTCCAGAAGGCATGGCCCTATTTTAGCAATCCATGCCAAACCTTGCCCTCTCTCATAGTCTAGCTGAGCCCAATCATCAAGTTATTCCAGAAACAGCTGAAAAATCCATAAGCCACAGAACGGCTAAACAAATTCTAGGAATGCTGGACTGTGGAAGTCTATGCAGCAGTTATGAATATCAATAAAATCCAAGTATATCGACATACAGATCTCTGAGATGTATAGCCAAGCGAGAAAAAGCAAGTTAGAGTATGATATACACACGATGGCATTATTAATGTTAAAAACACAATGTAAGGTCCTTCTGCACATAACTGGTTTATTGACAAGTCTAATTCATTGTGATACAAGTATGTAATTGCTTTATTTCTTCACTAACTTTCTAACTAACAATTTTCAAACCCTTAATGATACGCAGGGCAGATCCCACAGCTTTCCGATCACTTTCACATATTAACACTCCAGTTTAGTCCTATACATTCATCTCAGTTTACATCATCAATCTCACACCATTCTTTCCAACTCATTCGGCTTGACCCTGGCTGGGGAACTTGGAGTAGGGAGGACGTCAGGTCTGTTACTTTTTTTTTTTTTCTCCTCCTCCCATTCTCTATTCTAGGTCTCCTTTCATCTCCAGTATTCTGGAGTAGAGAAGTGGAATTAGAGTTTCTGTGCCTTTGAGATCTTCTCTTGGTTGACAAAGTCTGGCTCCTGAGGTCATTGAGTTGACAGGCATCTTTCTTGAGAAACATAAGTGACTTCTTCCTGAAAGAGATGAAAGGCTTTGATTTGACCTCTACTGACCCACCTTCCTAGTGGTCCAAACCACAAGGTCTCATCTTCTCGAAGTTAACCGTCTTCGTCAGAGTAACCACAACAGTATTCAAAGCCACCTTCTGCCAATCCACTTGAGGCATGAGAAAACGCCTTTATCCTTGCCAAACCAAACAACATGTCCCTGCTTCCTTTTGCCTATCCAATTTTCTTTTCACTTTGCTCAAACAGGTGCTGAGTAAAGATCATCAAGTCTACTCCCTGAGCAGATGTCCGATCCGTGAATTAAAAGTCCATCTCCTCTTCTTGTAGACATCCTCAAAATATAACAGTGATTCTCTTAGAGTCTTGCTCCTTTGTCTTGGAGATTAGGCTAAAGGACTGCCTCTGATTTCACATAGAGATGGAAGGGAAAACCCACAGCACTCTCTCGCTAAACCAACCAATCATAGCACCACTTCCTTTCTTATACGTCTTAAAGAGGCATTTACAGGGCAATGGTAGCAGGATCAGTTCTATTGCTTCTTAAAGAATTTTGCAGGGAGGTTCACAATGACTTCTCAGCTGCATTCCCATTTATCATCCTGTAACACACAGTTCTATGTAAAAACTAACTGACAGTGTTCTCCTCTGGGTAGAAATATGGGATGATAAGCTGGGGTAAATGGGTTTTAGTTTGTTCACATTATTTAGGCTTTTGCAGAGAAGGTTCCCTCCCCCCCAATATACATATTGGTCAATAAGTCAAAGGAGAACTGGCTTGCCTCTAGAGATACCATAGATGGTTTAACAAAGGAAGCTGAGTTGGAATCTCAACCCTGCCTACCACACTGTGCTAAGTACCACCAACTCTGCACTGACAGATTTTCTCAAAGTTTGATGGAGGAGTTGTACTTTCTCCAAGAGTATAAACTGGCAAGTGGAGCCTTGGAACACAGCACAGACTCTCTTCACCCACATTGCTAAAGGGACACAGACTACAAGTCACTGTTTCTCTCCATGTTCCACCTGCTGCAATTCTGTGTGATCATCTGTTAGACTCTGACTTATGAGAGTGGCAGAAACCCCGCGGGGCAGAAGGGGCAGTCTGGCAAGAACACACAGAGGGATAAGATGGCCTTGTTTTGCCATGCTGAGTGCTACATGGAGCTTTCACTTGTCAGGGTCTCCTGACAAACATTTAGGGGGCTGGGAGGAGACTTAATCAACACACAAGAGGCCAGAGATGCTCTCCTGTGTATTATTCTCAACAGGCAGGAAAGAGAAGGTTTTCAAGGCACCTTTATTGGCAAGGAGAGGAAGCAGTATAGCCAGCTTCTGCCAGGGTGGTATTGGGCCCATGAAAACATTGTTTTCACATCTTTGCCAAGACTTAAGAATCTCAGTGGGTATCTGGAAAGGAGAGGAGTCTACCACCTCCAGCAAGCATCAGTAACATTGGACAGAAGATTTGAAAGTGAGATAAAAAGGAGTCTGAAGTTTTCGGATAAGAGCACAAGTAGTGCAATTTTGCTTCAAGAAAAGTTTACCCTGGAGAGTACAGATTTCTAAAAACTGTCCCCAAATTTAGCCCATGACCTTGTCCTCTGACACCCAAATTACAAGAGAGCTGTGAATTTTCTGTTTTAGAAATTCCAACATATGTTCTTTTGTGCCTAGCTTACTGTCTGGGTTTCCATTGTGATACCTCTACGATCAAAGGCATACAAAATTTCGTGCTGGAAAGGAAATTTAGAGATAACACAGTAAGTCATCTTATTTTGCAGATATGCAAAGGGGAGATGTTAAGTTTGATGCCTGATGGTTTACCTTGTTATAGCAAGAGAGGCAGTATTCAAATCCAGCTGCTGGGATTCTCAGGTCCTTCCTTTTTCACTACAAAAATATGCCTCTAGTGGCAGAAAGGAGTAGTTCTGCGAGGTCTAATTTACCTTCATGATTACTGTTCAACATCAGGCTGACAGTGGAGAATAATAAGCATACCTTAAATATTTACAGATCATCACAGTCACAATACTTTCACATACACAACTTCATTTGATTGCAACTTAGAGAAGCAAGCAGTGTAACCACTATTAGGCCCATTTTACAAATGCGGTGATTGAGTTCAAGAGATTACATGGTTTGCCTAAAATTATGCAGAAACTGTCAGGTCTGACTCTTAGTTTAACTTTACTTCCACATCATCAATCACAAGTCTTTGTATTTCCCACAAATTTTTAACATCATAATTGACTACTTCACACCTGAACTTGATGTTTTATTCATCTCCACATGGATATGCTTCAGATCAACCATGTGTTTATTTTCAGATGTCTGCTAGAATTTTATGATGAGAATATGGTGTATTGAAATTAACAGTGAGAAGCCAGACTGACTCAAAGAAGTTCAATGTTCATTTTGTACCACTTTTCATTTTCTTAAGCTGGATGCCTTTGGGGAAAAGCTTCAGCCTATGCAGACTCAGAGATCCAACATGAAGAGCATGGTCAATGCCCCACAGGTGGAAACTTCCAGCTCTTCTCTTCCTGCTTCACCCCAAAGGCTTCTACCTCCCTCTCATTGTCCCCAGTAAAAATCCCCAAAGACACCCTCCGTTGGCTCTGTGAACACTCAAACAGGTTAGTGACACCAGGCAGACCTTGACACTTGGCTTGCTCAGCCTCTGGCACCTGCTGCTTCTTACCTTTAATACATCCCACTTGGCCATATTAATTTCTGTTGCAGGGTGGGGGAGGTTGGTCAGTGAAATCTAAATGGGCTTTTCCTATTTATTGATACAATTTTGTGGCAAGAGCAATTTTCAGAGCTTATTTTCCACTCCATTGAATCCCATGTTACCGCAAATGAATATATTCCTCGGTCAGTGCAATGGCAAAACACAGTTGTAAGTGCTTTATGCTTCATTTGGATAAAGAGTTCAGGATATTACCAAATATAAAAGGAAGTCAAGGGCCATATTTCATTAGAAAGCTGTCTCCCCTGTTAATAAAACCTGATGTTGTGGTAGATGTGTTAAAAAAAAAAAAAAAAAGCCAGAGCAGAGACTTGTGCCTCTGGCTGGTGTTCAATCAGGCAGGAGAGTGGTTGTGAACACTGCCTGAGGAGAACGTCACACCTCCAGTCAAACCACTATCAACACTCTGGCCCAGGGATCTGGAAGAAACAGGACTACAAGTTGGATCCCACCCCCAAACCAAGATACGTTTTTCTTCAGGTGATAGCTTTGCTGCTCCTAAGGGAAGGCTCGTGCTAACATCACTAAATAAATGGAGGAGGGACCAGGTAAGCGTGTTGTGGGCTAATGTGTTGTGACCTTCAAAAATGACCTCATGGATGCCTGCCCTGTACTCTCCCTGTTTATTGGCAATAGGAAAAGGTAGCACCATCGCATTTCTCAAATGGGAAAACTCAGAAGCAGCCCCAGACAAAATTGGAGAAGTTAGTCTTTTATGAAAACTAGGTAATTCTCAAGTCAAAGGCTCCTCAACATCAGAAAGGGTGAGGAGAGCGCTCCTCTCTGCATCTGGACCCATAAGTAGTCTTTCCTGTACCCCTGTCTCTACACTGAATGATCTACATCTTAACACTATCCACCAAATTAGAACTAATTCACACGGAAGCTGGCAGCTCATTTTATTTAGCTACCAACCCTTGAGAATCAAGAGTTTTTGGCTTTTACAGGTGATACTAAGAGTATCTTCAAATTCCAGGCATTCTGAAGAGTTTAAAAATGATCTCTTTTGTTAGGTGCATGACAGGTAGATCATGCCCCATACAACACCCTCACTGAATGCCCCTGAAACTTCCAAGTCCAGGGCAAGAGTTCTACCACTCACCTAACTCCTCAGCTCCCTCTGGTTAGGCAGCTTCATGGGCCCTGCCCTGCCCCTGACCTCTCAATTCTTATTTCCTATTTTGGAGGCAAGCTTTTTTCTAAAGTAACACCTCTAATGCCAAAGCTATTACAGATCATCAAACTTACTTTTGTGTCACCTAGAAAGGTATGAGACCTCCTCAGAGAAGGGTCATCTCTAGACCCTGGCCTCTTCCACCTCCCTGCCGTATTTATTTATAGGAAGAAAGCAGCTTCTAACCAGGCATGAGGCAGATGGTCTCTGCCTCAGGATCAATACTCAGTGCAAGAGATGCTGCTATGGTGTGTTGTAACTGGATGCACTATATTCCAAGCTGATAAAACCTAGATTCTTCTCCTGTGTTTAGCCTGAATCTTCTCATCAGACTTGAAGTATACACAAACTCTGATTCTGGATACTGAGGTCTGCTTCGGCATGTTTCTGCCTGTGCTTTCTGTCAATGGGGCCTTCTGAACATCAAGCTGGTTCTTGTAGCACAAGCTCTCAGCCCTTCTCGTGACGCTCAGCATGTCCAAACCCTCCACACGGTGACCTCAGATATAAAACTTAGGTCTACCACTTACTAAGAAAATTTTATTGACCCTTTGAGCCTTATTTTCCTCATTCCTAAAATGGGTATAATAATAATCATCTTAAGTTTTTATAAAAATGAGGTGATTTAAGATGCCCAGTTCTTAATAGGGACCAGATAAACATTACTTCATTCTCCTTTTTTCCTGAATAGTCTACCTGGTCTTTGCTTAGTGTTTAAGCATTGTTGCTCATGATAACTCTGATATCATTTCTTACCAGAGTCACAATTCATTAGAGAAAAAACAGCTAGAGATTAACCCTTTGTTCATCAATATTTAGTGAATTTGATTCAAAGTTCAGTAGCTTGGAAATAATCATATCCAAGTTAGTTTGTAGCTAGATCTCATTCAGATTTAAATTTAACCCCTATGTTTTGAAAAATTTGTATTCTTACCTAGGTGAAATAGTCTGCCATGATCTTTTCCCTTGAGTTTTAGCAAAAGGTATTTAAAAAGAAGTTCAAAATCATTTTGTCTAAACTAAGAGAGAATAAAAAAACATTGGCTGTTTTTTAAATCATAACATGATCAGCACAGGCCAAGCTTTCTCAAAGCATTAGTGATGACTTAACATTGGGTCTCACGCATAATTAGCACTCAATATTGATCTCAGTATTTCTTTCCCCAATTAATCTCCCCAATTATGCTCTTCTACCCATTTTCCCAAACTTAGTGCTATGTTCTCATTTGAGATGAGTGAATTGAAAATAAGGTCATCAAAGAAGAACTCTTAAATATCACTAACATGTGTCCTGGCAAATTATCTTTGGTTTTTAAGTATTCGTCAGTCTTCATGAATTCATTTATGTATTGTTTTAAAGTAGACATTTATTGAGCCCTCAGCATGTGTCGCTCTCTGAGCTACATGCCAGACACTCAAAGTCCTTGACCCAAAGACTCTCTCTCTATGGGGGAGACCAAGATGTAAGAGAGAACTTTCATGACACACATAAAGTGTGACAGGACAGTGAAATGACTCTTTGATGTAGGCATCTGAAGAGTTCTCTCCAGGGAAGCCCTGAGTCACAACTTAGGGGGCTAAGAGTTTATACTCCCAATCATTAACTCTCTTGTTGATGAATCCAATATTTTCTCAAAGACCTGCAATACACTGAAAAGCCCAGTGAGAAAAGGGCATCCATGTGAGCATCCTGAAGGAGACTTGTCATGATAGTAGGGTGGGGCTTGAGCCATGACGCATCAGCAGAGGAGCCATGGGGACAGTGGTGGGTGGATTTCTTTATAATCATGATAAGCAAGATCGGGGAAGAGCCAGAGCCAAAAAAATACCAGAAACTATTTGAATGCTTGGAATTTAGTCCTTCTTTCAATTAAGGGAGAAGAAAAAAATCCTAAACTGACTATCCAAAAACTTGAGGCAAAAAACAGTAGAAGTGACTTTGCACCTTAAGTAAATAAGATTAAAATTTCTCCAACTGTTAGAATTTGAGATTTATGAACTAAGGTAAATTTAGATAAAGTTCCATTTGCACAATAGAGTCTCTGTGACATTCATGCCATCTACATAATCATAGTTTTTTTTTTTTTTTTAAACTGTACTAGACTGTGAGCTCCTTGGAAGAAAGATTTAGACTTGTTCATCTTTTGAAGAGTGGGTGGAGTATGGATTTCAGGAACAATTCAGTCATTGCTTTGCCATTTATTGTCTGTATAAATTTTTGGAGTCTGTTTTTCTTCTTCTGTGAACAGTAGACCATATAAATTAATGCATGTTAAGGATGTTGTGAAGATTTAATTAAATAATGTGTAGAAGGTGTCTGGCACTCAGATGTTTGGTTACTATTTTTCTCTGTACCTCCTCTTTCCTCAGCATACAGCGAAGAACATAAACACATACCAGATACTCAGTAAACACATGGCTTGCCCTGCCTGGAGCGCCCTCCCCACTTGCACTGCCCAGCAGGATCCTGGAAGAGCCAAGTACTTCCTCTTCCCAGTACATTTCAATGGGATTGTAATTAGGTTCACTGTGTCCTTCCAGCAACCTAATGAAGTTGTTCACGTTAACATCTCCATGTTTCAGTGCAAGCAACTGAGGCACAGGATGGTTCAGGAACATCTCGAGTCACACAGCTAATAAGAGAATGGAAATAAGGCAGGTACAACTCCAGAGTTGATACCTCCAACTACTTTCGTCTCCTGATTCCAGGTCCAGCCAATTCCAAGTTCATACTTCTTCCATGCTACCCCAGTCCTCCTTTCCACAGATCAGATTTTCTTATAAATTCCTCAGTTGGTTTGAGAGAGCTTTGTGGAGGCTAAACTACAAGCTCCCAAGGAAAGAATTGGTGATTCTCAGCTCCACAGAGCACGATGGCATGCAGCCACCCTTTCAAATTTCTGCTAAATCAGCCAGTAAGCTCTTAGTGAGAACCAATATTTGGTCTTGAGTTCTGAAGGATTCTGGAACTCCAGCTGAGGATCTTGAGCCATGAAAGACAGATGGAACACTGAAATTAGCCTAATCAGTGACACACAGTTCCTTGAGATTTCTATTTGCTCCACAGAGAGTGAAGCACCACTCAGGTGCTGTGCTGTGATAGGGCTTGGCACTCCAGTTCAAGGAGAGGCAAGAATTCAAAGGCAGCTCCCTTCTCAAACAAAAACTTCCTTGGAGCTTCTCTTTTATGAGATGCCAATCAGCAATGTTTCCTTCTGTACCATGAAGAGCAAAGCGAGGATGACTTGTCCACTCAGGCTAATAGCCATCTCTAGCACAGTGCAGGCTCTGAGAGAGAGAGCAGGACCCATTCCCAAGTGCCTCAAGTGCCTAGCAAAGGGCCTGGCATATTGTGGTGCTCAATAAATATTCATTAGATGAATAATTGAATGAATTTTCCTTTTCACTTTGAAAATTGACTCAAAGACATTGCATTCCTTTTTTATTTATACAATTACTACCTTAATTATATTACTACTATATACATTAAATGAATAATATCTTTTTCTTGTAGTTGCCACAGGAGGGAGGAGGGAGTGGGGCAGACAGGGAGTTTGGGGTTGGTAGATGCAAACTATTACATTTAGAATGGATAAGCAATGGGGTCCTACTGTACAGCATAGGGAACTATGTCAATCTCTTGGGTTAGAACATGATGGAAGGTAGTATAAAAAACAGAATATATATATAATATATATATATACACACATATATGTATATATGTATATATATATGACTAAGTCATTTTGCTGTATATCAGAAATAGATGAAACATTGTAAATCAACTATACTTTAATAAAAAAATTAAAAATTGCACTTTTCCAGTTGACTCACTTTGGCCAGGCTGGGGAAGAGAAGGGAAATGGCATCCATTGACCACTAGGTGACAGGCACAATGTCTCCTCTGTATGATGTTACTTAGTCCTCATAACAATGCTGTGAGGTAGGTATTTTGACTCCCTGGACAGATAAGAGATTGGCTCTTAGAGAGGTAAGGTAATGAGCCCAAGCTAGCACAGCTGAAAGTAAATTTCTATGTCAATAATTTTTCCATTGTACTCGTGGAGCAGTTCTCCTGAAGCCTAATAAATTGATTGATTTTCATGGTTTGCTCTTTCTTCAACATTGCTGTTAGATAGTTTGGTCTAATTATCATTAGTAACAAGTGCAGCATTTCTTAGCACTTACTATGTGCCAGACATTGTTCTAAGGCTTTACACGTATTTCAACATTCTTTGGAGGTTAGTGCTATTATTGTTCCTATCTTATGGATGATGGATGAAAAACTGGAGCACAAACCACTTATTCAAAGCCATTTCTAACAGAGAGTGGGTCCACATTTCACCTCTAGGCAGTGTCATTCCAGTTCCCAGGCTCTTGTGCACTTTGTTACGTCTCCTCTCCAAAATCCACCTCTATTGGATGTCAATCAGGATCAGTCCAGGGCCACCAAAGACTAGCCAGTCTCCACCACTACAGTGAAGGCAACCCCTGAACCAATGCATTGCATCCTGGGCCTACGTCACTAGCAAAGTAACTCCGGCAAATTCTGGGTTGGTTTGAACTGGGTAAGGTCTGACCCTTTCATATACACAGACTAATTGGCAATGGGGCCATGCTTTTTTTTCTTCTCCATGTAAACCTAGTTTGGAATGTTTTAGGTGATGAATTCATTTTCTTATTTTCCTAAGACAGACCTGACGGCTGTTGATTTCACCAACTTTTAACTCTTCGCTGATGAGCGTTCTGCTCAGAGCCACTAGATGCTGACATTTTAAGAAACTTCAGAGAGCCAAGGACACAGCTCAACCCAATGGCACATTATACTGTAAAATGGCTCAAGATGTGAATAAGACAAAAGAGCTAAAATTCCAAGTGCAGATAGTATGGAAGACAGAATCCTCTGGGTAAATAAGAGACACCAGAGTCAGGTAGAGATGAATCAAAGTGCAGAAGAATCTCTATTCAATTTCTTCATCTACCTACCTTCATAAAAACTTTACTCTCACCCTGTTCTCAAAGCTAAAAATGAGAGTAATCCTTAAATAGCGACTAAATTTTATTTTATTTTTATTTATTTATTTTGCCTTTTTGCCATTTTCTTGGGCTTCTCCCGTGGCATATGGAGGTTCCCAGGCTAGGGGTCGAATCGGAGCTGTAGCCACTGGCCTACACCACAGCCACAGAACGCAGGCTTGAGCCGCATCTGTGACCGACACCACAGCTCATAGCAACGTCAACCCACTGAGCAAGGCCAGGGATCGAACCCGCAACCTCATGGTTCCTAGTCGGATTCGTTAACCATTGCACCACAACGGGAACTCCTAAATTTTATTTTTTTTGATGCCCTATCATGTGAATACAATAATTAAAATTTTTACTATAACTCTCTAAAAACATGGGGGATAGTATTTTTCATTAAATTCTTAAGAGTGACCTAAAGATTTAACCAAATTATGCCCGGGAAAAGAATTTTTTCCTCATAGAGAGCAGGTACTTTTTGAAATCAGGGGCACTGACCAGCAAATGAAGTCATTGCAAATAAACTGAAATTGAAGAAGGCCATTTAGAACATAACAGGCAAGCTTTAGCTTTTAAGCCATTCTTATTCCTGAGTCAGGCCAAGCAGGGGCTATAATGAAAGGATTCTTCTTCATGCCTGTTCCTGTAACACAGCTGGAACAAGGAATAGGCATTCTCCGCCACTAAGGGTTAATTTGTCTTAGTCCACAAAGGCCTTGCTCTTTCTTCATTTTCCTTTTGCTCCCTCCCTCCCCTCAACCGTCACCACTACCCCCTTCACCAGCCCAGGGCCATGCAGGCAGATAACCACATCCTAGGATGATAAAAAAGACCTCTCTGGTTCTCAGAGACTGTCTTAATTCCAGGCAGCTTTGAGGTTGGAATCAGTGAACCACAATCTCACAAATACTCAAAAACAAACATCAGAAATATTGCTCCCAGTGAGTAGAGCAAGGAAAAGACTGACAAGTCTGAAAACCCAGCCAGAGCCTCTCTTTCAGCATCTATAAATCAAGTTGAATTGGACATCAAGAAGCACCACTCCTGGGTTTATAACCACGTGACCTCGGACAAGCCACTTCTATTCTCTGGGCCTCCACTTTCTCATCCATAATGAGAGGACACTGGATTATTAGATTAGATGGATGATCATGGATCTCTCTTCCTCAAACATAGTGTGATTCTAAAGATAGGCATACTGTTTCATTTCTGGGGATTCATAAATTCGTATTTATTCACATAACTTGTGGACCCCAAGCCATTTCATTTTTCAGCAAAAACATGTCTATATATCCCAAAGTGTCTCAGCATCAGGGATCACATTCTTGGGGGCAGATAGGGTTAAATTTTAATTTTGTGTTTTTTTACTGGGTGATGAGTAAGATTCTTTAAAAGCAATGTGATAAAATTGAAAAGGGGGGGTGGTTTGGAAGGATGGACGAAGGAGATATTACTGGTGCAAATATCCAGGAAGCAAGCTTATAGTTGTCAATGGCAGGTGACCTATGCTTATAATTTATTACTTACTACTGATGTTGGTCCAACCTGTTGGAAACAGATGCATGCAGTTCCTATCCTTGGGAGCAGTTCAGGGACAGTAATAAGTAATATTGACTTACGTCATTGCCATCAGTTCTAACTAAAACATAAGCACTGGGTCAATTTAACAAGCACATCGACCAAAGCAGCACAATCTCTGCACAGAGGAACTTGATGCTATTGAGAAAGGATAGAAATTTTTCCTGAAGCTTTGCTGAGTTTTACAAGAGATGGTTTATGGGCACAGGAGAGAGCCAGCTTTGCTGAATGTACAAGATACATGCTACATTTAATAGAGGGTTTTTTTTTTTTTTCAACACATTACCAAGGTTGCTTACATAGGTTTGCGAAGATTGGAAGGTTCGTTGAGTTAATATCAAGAATTATGAAAATAGTTGAACCCAGGAAGATGACCATAAATATGGTCACTGCTATTCTGAAGTCTAGACTATATTGCTACAGTGGTCCCTAGTGTGCTATTTGGCATTCCTTTTAATTTCCCTCCACTTGTAATGAGATAACCAAGGCTTATAATACAGTAAATGTATAATTAAACGCAGATGATATGGTATTCCAGACAGTACAATTCAAGATGCTGGGTTATACTCCAAAATACCATGACCACTTTGAACACAGATGTGTTGTTCAAGGAAGTAAAATCCCTAGTAAAATGGGTGGCTTATAAAAGTCCACGCTATTAACTTTAGTGTTGACTGGGAAACTTAACCATGTCAAGCAACTTTTATTGATTAATTCACTTCATAAATATTTGCTGGACACCTGCTTTATGTCAGACATTGGGCTGGGCCCTGAGTGTGGCGTAGGACATACCGACATGCGCTTTACATCCTGCAGGGGAGCCAGACAGTAAACAAACATGAATACATAGAAAGGCTATATATTAGGATAAGTTCTATTCAGAGAACACGCAAGGAGAGGTTATAGGAATAATGGACAAAGGCGGCATTTCTGGCCTCTGCTACCTAGACAAATTGGATGACTGAGGAAATTACCTAAGGAAACTGAAACAGAAACTTTTGGCTCCCTTGTCTCAATCACTGAGGACACAGTACTGGGAGATGTCACCATGTCTGTGACGAGGGCTGGGGTGAGGCCTAGAATATGATCAGCTTTCACAGAGATGCAACATAATACCCAGGGTTGTGATTCAAAACACCTGGACTCACTTCTTGGTTCTGCCCATTATTAACTGCAATTTAGGGCAAGTCGACTGCCTCAATTACTGTTTTTCTCATATACAAAGTGAATAATACCTATTTCGCTTATTTCCGTCACGGGGGAAGAGAGGAGCAAATGAATATGAAATTATAAAGTGGTGTGCAAATCTTAGTTGTGCTATTATTGATCCACCCTAGGATTTTCACATCTTTTCTCATACCTTCAAGATGCCAGCCATTATCCTGTTCTTTTCCTTCTGGCTTTCTATAGAAAATGCAAGGAATGTAACTTTGCCTTCTGGCAAAATGCACCCTCTGACATACAGTGTGTGTCGACTTCCATCTGTAAGCTAGAGAGGCGTCTTAAGTGCTCTGCATGTCAGAAGTTGGGAACACGTTTGTTAGTTGTTTGAGGGCTTGGTGGTGACTCCTTTTTCAGTGATCAAGCTATATAAGGAAATAATCAGTAAATAGAAAGATTGCCTCATTATGCAAAGTGAAATACAATCCGCCTTAGAAAGGCAAATCATGCAGAGAAGCTTGCTGAACAGACTCTGCCTCCAATTAAGCTCCGATTACAGAGCTGTACTTTAGTTGAAAATCCATTCTCCAGAATGGCTTAGATTTCAAGGGACATGGTCAACATGATGGTAACAGTGATATCATGCTGTTTTCTATAATTCCTTTTCTCACGGAACTCAAGAGGACCATCCTGGCATAGTCTTAGCTTTTATCTTCAAACCCAGTTGGGAGAATGAAGGGTAGAGGTTCTTTTCTCTATCCCTCTGGATGGAACCAATGGCGGGGAGGTGGAGAAGGGGATCCTTTGGGGTTTGCCTGGGGAGCTAGGTTAGGAGTTGAAGCCAGGTTCCTGGTGCTTTCTCACCAGTCTTATTGGTCAACATTTTTGAAGTTGGTGGGTCTGGGGTGTTATATCAAGTTATAAATAACAAAGGGCTAGGAGTTTGGGGTTAGTAGATGCAAGCTATTACATTTAGAATAGATGGGCAATGAGGCCCTGCTGTGTCCAGTCTCTTGGGATAGACAATGATGGGGGGATGATATGAGAAAAATAATGCATACCTATATACACACACATGAACACCCCCCTCCCCATATACCTGGGTCACTTTGTTATACAGTAGAAATTGGCACACAATTGTAAATCGATTATACTTCAATAAAAAAATGCAAAAAAAAAAACCACCCAGAGAGGCTGGTTTGGTCTTTGAGACAACCAAGATGGTTGTGGAGAAAAAAAGCACCTGAATTAACATTGAGCAAACAGATAAATGAAATCCTTGGGAGTACAAGACACATAGCATACGTATTACCATTGGGTCTTACTATCCATGGGTCCAAGAGACTGATAATATTTCAATACTCCATTTCATGAAATGGAAGGTGACATTCAAGACACTAAGGAAAAAAATTCTGCCAATTAAACTTTGACACATTGCTTTCTTAACACTAATTGTAGGACATATATTGATTTTAGAGATTTTAAAATGTGGGGGAATGTGTCTTAGATTAATTGATAAATTTGTTGTTTTTGGCATGTCCCTAAAGACACAGTAAGAGCTAGGGAAATCTCAGAGTTCCCGTCATGGCGCTAGGGAAATCTCGGAGTTCCCGTCGTGGCCCAGCAGAAGTGAATCTGACTAGGAACTATGAGGTTGCGGGTTCGATCCCTTGCCTTGCTCAGCGGGTTAAGGATCCGGCGTTGCCGTGAGTTGTAGTGTAGGTTGCAGACACAGCTTGGATCTTGTGTTGCTGTGGCTCTGGCATAGGCCAGCAGCTACAGCTCCAATTAGACCCCTAGGCTGGAAACCTCCATATGCCATGGGTGTGGCCCTAAAAAGACAAAAGGAAAAAAAAAAAAAAAAGAGCAAGGGAAATCTCAGGAAATTCTGCAGCTAGTTTGGTGACAAAATTCCAAGGTATTCTCTACGAGTGAAAACAAAAATTTTTCAGAAAAAAAAAAGAAGCTTGAGGGTGCACGTGAAAGATACCAGTAAAATCATTGAGGGCACCAGTAGGGCCTACAACACAAAGACCTCCTCACCAAATCTTAGAAACCCAGAATTAGTGGGAGTTCCTAACAGCTTAAAAGAACTTTCAGAAGCCAAAGGGTGTATTATTTCACACAGCAGGCACGCTACAAAAGGAACTCATTACTCCTAGAGACAGTGCAAACTAAAAGAACATAATTGGGTTCAAAAATGGTTTTAGATAAATTCATAGATGATAGGTCTATGATGGAGTCCACCCTCCATACACTTAAATACTCTTATTAAGTCATCACTTCAGCTTTTTCCTTCTGTGCTAATTGATGGTGCTTCCTCTCGTTCTCCCCAAGAGTTCCCATTTTCCAATTCTTCAATTTTATCTGTCCTCCTTTAGAGAAGTGGTCCCTTTAAGTGAATTTTCCCCCTTTTCATGAGTCCTTGCAACCATCATGAAAAGTTCAGGTATAATGTAATCCCAAATCACAACTAGAGTTGAAAGCTCATGAAGGCAGAGGCAGAGCATCTTCATCTTTGAAACTTCCCAGCCCCCAGCACAATGCCTAGGGTACATTACCCTTGGGTGGATGAGTGAATGAATGAGAGGATGTGTTTAATCCCATCTCTGAAATCCTTATTGAACCTAGGTTGCATGGGTATCGCCATGCTGTGTATGGATTGTTTATACGAGCGATGGCAGATGTCTGGGGTGGGTGTTGTGGGGAAGAGAGGGAACACAAGTTTAAAGGAAGAGGGATTTGGGTCCATTGCTAAATGCCCTGGATGCCCAGGTTTGGTTACAACTATCCTAAGGGGCACTTAGGGGACAGGGGAGCTCAAACTTTGTCCCACAGTCAAGGTCTATTTTTGCCATAGGACTCAAATTAAGAGAATAGATTAGGTAGATAGGTAGAAAAATTAAGTAGGAAGGCAGGGTTGGTTTTGGGGTTTTGTTTCAGGGAGGGAAAAAGAGGGCTATTGCTTCCCACAAGGGGGAAAAAAAACTTTCTTAAAAAAGCTCACAGACTTTGAAAAACTTATGGTTACAAAAGAAGGTAGGTGAGAGGGGTGGGAGGGATGGACTGGGTGTTTGGGATTGGCACATGCACACTGAAGTTTATGGAATGATTGTCCAAAGGGGACCTGATGTATAGCACAGAGAACTCTACTCAGTATTCTGTGATAATCTATGTGGGGAAAGATTCTGAGAGAGAATGGATGTGTGTGTATATATATGATGGGGTAACTTTGTTGTACAGCAGAAATTATCACAGTCTTGTTAGTCAATTATACTTCAATAAAACTTAAAGAGTGAAAAAATGAAAAAAATGAAATTAAAATTTTTTTGGTCTTTTTTAGGGCCACACCCATGGCATATGGAGGTTCCTGGGCTAGTGGTCGAAGTGGAGCTGTAGACTCAGGCCTACACCACAGCCACAGCAATGTCAGATCTGAACTGCATCTGTGACCTACACCACTGCTCATGCCAATGCCAGATCCTTAACCCACTGAGCAAGGCCAGGGATTGAACCTGCATCCTCATGAACGCTAGTCAGATTAGTTTCTGCTGAGCCACCATGGGAACTCCTAAATTAAATTTTTTTCAAAAAAAGAAATGGATAAGCAATGAGGTCCTTCTGTACAGCACAGGGAACTATATCCCATCTTTTGTGATAGAATGAGATGGAAGATAATATGAGAAAAAGAATGTGTGTGTGTGTGTGTGTGTATACCTACATACAAAACTGGGTATAAAACTGGGTCACTTTGCTGTATAGCAGAAATTGACAGAACATTGTAAATCAACTATACTGTAATAAAAAATTAAAAACCTTGTTCATTGCATAATATACAAGATTTTGCAGCTGTCCATGGGGCTTACCCAACAGCCTTCTGGAGATGAGGCAGGGGAGTTTAACTGAGCTATCTCCATACTCCAAGGATTTCTAGTTTAGAGAGAATCAGGAACTGTCCCAAGTTATGAAATTCCCACACAGTCAGAGTGAGATTGGAATAACAGGGGTTGTCTGCAGAGACAGGGGGTTAAAAACGCTAGGTGATAATAGACTTAGAAGATTGGCTTCACTTCATTTTAAAATAAAGGGTGTCCCTTTTTTTCATGGGTATAGAGGTTGATGGAAGTTCTCTTAATTAGAAAGACCACCATTAACCCAGAAGTGGCTTTGGTGACCTGGACAAGAGTCATCCAACAAACCTGAGCTGTATTCCAGTGCTGTGCTGGTATAAAGCACAGCAGTGGCATCATTTAGGACACACATAAAGAAAAAGAACAGCTCGTGCTTCTGTGAACTCAAAGATCATGTCCTGTTGGCCTCCTTCCTCAGCAGTCCAGATTCTTGCTGATGGGGAAAACTGAAGCACAAGTAATTATTCATATATACACATGTGTAAGTGTGTATTTATTTTTTCAAAACAGTTCTGTAATGTCCTTTTGAGACAACTTCTAAAGCCTCACTTTGACAACAAAACTCCTTTATGAACACATTTGTCTTTTCCCCAGTGATCTGAGTTAGCACTCATCATTGTGTTCTTCATATACCACATTTATGGAAATGACACGGTGTGAGAATGAAATGCTTTATGGCTGGTAATCTCTATCTTGTTATGTAGGATTTATGAGGCCAGAGGGGCAAGCCTCCTCATTGGCCTTGAGCCTGATGTCGACGTATTATGCATTTTCCCATCTTCCTTGTTAAGGAACTGAGGATTCATTTTTATCTTGTGTTGTCTATTGATTTTCCTTTCCTTCTGCCATATTCGCTAAATACTTTTTTAAAATAGAGGAACACTGCTTAAGCACATCTTTTGTGCTTATATGTCTGTCCTTATGCACATGTGTGTGTATATGTGGTGTGTGTGTACACGTGCTTATTTGCTAAATATTTTTTTAAAATAGAGGATCACTGTTTAAGCACATCTTTTGTGTATATGTCTGTCCTTATGCACGTGTGTGTGTGTATGTGTGATGTGTGTGCACACATGCTTGCTTGAGCACTTGCGTGTCTGTGTGTCTGAGTGTCTGGGACTACTTGGAGTCACAGAAGGGACAGATCCTAATCCCAGAGTTTAAAAAAATAATTTCCTCTAAGCACTCATCCCCTATCCCATTCACATACTCTGCACCTGAATTAGGTTTACAATCTTCAGGAAGCACAGAGGAAGAAGTTCCCTCTTACTGTATACACTGGTCACATTTGTGAATTTCCCAAACCTTCCCTTTCACTGAGCACCATTTATCTTCACAGACATTTGCCTCCACTATCACTCATCAAACATCCTTGTTCCTATCAGTTTTGGCATCTCACATAGGACAGTGACAGATCATTTGGTGTCCCTGAATTTCTAGACTGAGGTTTGTCTTCTGGTAGGGTCAAAGATGGCTAGGGCTCAGTCCTGTGGATCAGAACCAGGGACAGTTCCAGATGTTCATATCTATGGAACATCCTTCAAATACAGTGTGAAAAAGAGGGAAGAGAAATAAAAATTTGGAGACCTGTTGATATCCTAATTCTACCTGCTTGCCTTGACAATCTTTGTACAAAATCAATTTTCTACTCTGTGCAAGGAACTCTTTTTATATCCTCATAGAGCTTCCAAATCTACTACTGCACTAATACAAAATGACATTTTCAGTCCTCAATTTTTGCATCTGTATTTTCTTACCTACATGCTATAGATGAAGAAACAGAAGCACAGAGAAGTTGAATGGTTGGCCCAAGAGCCATAATGGGGAATAAAGGGAGAAGTGAATTCAATCCCAGTCAAATACAGCAGTACAAAGCCACAGCTAGAAGCACTGCATTCAGAATCCCATGACCTTGGATGCCACAATGCCTTCTACTAACTTCTTCCCTAAGGGGAGGTCTCTGAGTCTCAGTTACCTGTTAAGTAGATTCACTAATGAGGGTAGTTTCAGCCTTATGTGAGCTGAAGAAATGACTGAGTGTGGTAATGAATAGAGAGCCCTAAGCAGAGCGCCCAACCCTTATTAAATTTGTAATAACATTTATTGATATCTTATTCTTATATTTTATATTATTATTCTCAAAGAGAACCTTTGAACATTTCACTTTATCACAGGAAATCACATGGCTCATTTCAGTAAAGCACATAGAATTTGCAGATCACTAGAAGAAATGGAAAGGTAATTTTTCTGTGATAAATAAGCTTAGCATAAGGTATTTATGAGCTGGAAATGTTTTTTAAAAAGGTTATAAAAATGCACCAAATCAATTGTTACCTGAAGGAAATAAAAAAAATTAAAGGAGTTATCTTTAATTACATTTGTAAGCTGCCAAATTCTAAAGGTTACTGGGGTCTAGCCTTCCTTGCATACCCTTAAAAATTAATCATGGTTATATTCTATATTCTAAACAGTGATAGTTCAAGCATTTTCCTTTGCTTTCATGAAATTCTCTACCCTGCTCGAATGCATGGAATATTTTCACTTTAAAAAATCAATCAATCGATCAATCAATAAATTTGGCATTGTCCATCTTCAGAGGAGGCCTAAAGGAGGTTTCTAGAATTTTTAACACCAACATACTTAGCCTTCAGATTTAGATCATGCTTGTTAACTTTCACTGCACAATCAACCACCCCAAAACTGTTGAGGCTTAGAAACATCACCATTTACTCATGATTCTCCTAGGTGGTTCTTTTGGCCTGGGCTAGGGTAGATTTGATGAATCTCAGCTAGGATTGACACATTACACTCAACTAATGACCTGTTAACCTGTTTCAATTCTCACAGTGCTTGAGGGAGACAAAGTGATAGCTGGTAAGTGGTTTTTGAGTTAATAAGTTAATGAGTTAATGCATTAATGGATGAATAAGTGAACTTATCTATACTTGGTTCCTCTTGACCATGTGTGGTAGAGGTCTCTCTTAGAGAATGGCAAAGCAACTATTTCCCCCAGCAGCTTCTCAATTCTCCTCATCTCTCAGGTTGATCCAGTACATTCTGCCTTCCAGTTAGTCACACACTGAGACCTGCTTTCCCTGAGTGCAATGTCGAGTAAATCACATACCTTCACCTCCAACAGTCCCCTTCCTTCTTTCCCTTTAAAATTCCCATTATTGCTGATTCTAATACATGGCACAAAGGAACCTATCTACAAAACTGAAACAGACACACAGACATAGAGAACATACCTGTGGTTTCCAAGAGGGAGGAAGAGGCAGTGGGATGGATAGGGAGTCTGGGGTGAGTAGATGCAAACTATTACGTTTAGAATGGATAAGCAATGAGGTCTAACTGTATAGCACAGGGAACTATATCCAGGCTCTTGGAATAGACCATGATGAAGATTAATATAAGAAAGGGAGTGTGTGTGGGTGTTTAGTCTGGGTCACTGTGCCACACAGCAGAAATGACTGGGTCACTGTGGTGTACAGCAGAAATCAGCAAATTGGCACAACATTGTAAATCAACTATACTTTAAGAAAAAATTAAGTAAAAAATAAAATTCCCATTCTTGTAATACCATGAGAAAAAGTCTCCTCTGCTTGATGGGGGGAACTACAAAGCCACACTCCAAGGACATAGATACAAGGAGGACATTGTGGCCATTTTTATAATCTACCACAGGTCACAACTTACAGATTCCAAAGAGCACCATGCCATCCCAGATCACTATGTAGCACAAACATGTTGCTGTGTAAAAGAGAGCAGGCACCTCTTTCTAATACTCGTCTTTCTATTAAAAAATGCTCCTGGGTGTCAGCAATTCTCAACCTAAAATAGATGCCTCAGCCCCAGTCAAACAGCCTTTAAGCTCTTTAAAATGCATTCATCACAGACTGAAAAAGTGACAGACGTGCTCCAGAAAGGAAATCCCAGGACCAAAATATTCCTCTGTTGCTTTTGACAGAGGATGGCGTGATACTGTGAGTGGAAGCATAAGCTGGAGAGGATGACCCTACAGAAGGTCTGGGTCACAGCCCACTGCTCTTTGGGGGAAGCAGGGCAGGGAATCTGGGGCCTTGCAGAGAATGTGAGCAATTGGAAACCCTGTTCTGTGAATGTCTGCATTACATGAGCTCGATTTCCTAGAGCAAATAATGGACTGGGCATGATTAATGGTGCGATTGGTCCTTTATTTAACTGAATGGAATTGCAGATAAGGCTCGGACCCCTCCCAGAACCTGCTAGTAGGTAGACCCTCAGCACATATCTGTACTCCTAATATGGGTTAGGAGGATTTAAAAGAAGCAGTCTGGTCATCAAACTCAGTGTATCAGTACTTTTCAGCTCTGAGAGGCATTCTAACTTGTCACACATATATTTCCATAGTCCATCACAAAGCCCTATATTATCAACTTCTGCAGATTCTGTTAGCTCTGCTCTCCCCTCTCCATCCTCATGGCCAGGATGCTGCCGAACTTCTAAGTGAGCTTCCTGCCTCTAGAACTAACCCTTTCTGAGCAATTCCTCCCTCTTTCTAAAATGTGGTTCTGAGCATGTCACTGTCACCCCGGTTTCAGGTCCCACATATCTCCCAGAATCAAGTTCAGATATTCTGGCTCTGCCCTCCCCTCGTTCTTTCTTCTCCCACCTCCACACACACACCTCTCTTCCTTCCACCCACCCTGCACCACACATTTTCAAAACACTCATTTGAAACTACTTGCAATTCCTTAAAATACATCAGGCTGCTTCAGGCATCCAAGCCTTTGCACGTATTGTTCCCTCTTCCAGGAAAACACTCTCTCCGCCTGCACGTCATCTAAGACTTACTCATTCTTCTAAATTCAGTTCAAGCATCACCTCTTCCAAGAAACCTTTCTTGAGCTTCCTAATCCAATTTGCCCCCCCCCCCACCAGCTCCTCTCACAGCCTTGATACCTCCATCACGGCTTTGACACAATATACTGAAACAGGCGTTCTCTTCGCCTGTCTCTTTCACCACTCTGCATGATTTTGTCGTGTTCAGCTCTCCTGGGGTTAAACACAAAATCGAATCTGGCTAAAAGTATTTTGAATGAATAAATGAAAGGGTGAAGTTACCAAGCACTGGATCTTTTCAGACACTATATGGTTTATGGCTCTCGCTCTCAAACCACAAGGTAATTACTTTATTGTGGCCAGATTTCTCCACCACCAATTCACTATCTCTTGAGTTTATCCAGTGCCAACTGCCTCCCTGTGAGACACATGCCCGGACTAACCCTTGGTAAGCAAAGCATGCCGCTTCTCCCAAAACATCCTTTCCTTTAAAACTTTTATTCTTTCAGTATCCTGAGATAAAGAGAAAAAACTGACAGGCAATATCATTTATAATATTTATTTGTTTGTTTTTGGCTGCCCCACAAGGCATGTGGAAGTTCCTGGGCCAGGGACTGAACCCAGCTATGGCAGTGGCAATACTGGATCCTTAACTGCTCAGCCACCAGGGAACTCTCCATTTACAATATTTAGAATGAAGTGAGAACAGCTGGAAAGAATAACACAATTATATAGAGCTTTATAGTTCATGAAACTCTCACCTTTATCTTTATCCTTGTAACAATCCTTATGAGTGGGCCACACAGCTACTCTCATTTCATCTTATACCTAAGAAACAGCTCACAGCTGTTTCCTAATTTTGCCAGAATCATATAAGTAATAGCAGCAGAACTTCAATTTATACTTTTTAATTTTCCTTCTCCATTTTTCAAAAGATTGTAACGTACAGTGAGTCTCTTTAAGCAATGTTCATGGAAAGAGAGATGTTGGAAACACATTACAAAACCACATTAACACATTGATTAAGGGGCTTGGCTGATGCCCTGAGGTCCATGGCCTACTCATCAAAAACCTGCAACTTCTCATCACAGAGACATTTCTCCCAAAGCCTGCATCCAAGTCCATGACACAGTGGTCTGCTCTATAGATCTGATGGGAGGCTGGGCTCACCCTCAGGCCAAGTATGAGTTCGGCAAGAACCAGGAGTCTAGAGAAGTCAGAGAGTGGAAGAGGATGGAAGGAGAGAAGAAACAAAAACAGGCAGCTGAAAAACTCTGAGAAAAGGAGTTTCAAACTATGAACATTAACTGTGCACCAGGGATATGATTATGCAGATTATGACCCACCTCTGTCAAAAGAGGGTAAGCTCCTCTAGGGCAGGAAAAGGTGTAAACCTTTTCTTAGCCACTATACCACATGCCTCCCTCGGTGCTCCACTGCCCTGCCAGCATCTGAGGCTATACTTAATATCTGTAATTTATTTACTTACTTATTGCCTTTTTCTCCTACTTCATCCTGAAAAGAAATTTAGGTCTCTTCTATGAATGATTGTTGAAAACCCAAGCTGAATGAACCTCTAACTCTGGAGTATGCTGCCTTAGTAAATGAGTATCAATATTCCTTAAGACAAAAAAATACTGGTTAGCTCTAGTGGATTCTGTGTGTTTGTTGTTCATCTGTTTGTTTATAACTTGCATAGTTCCTGTCAAAGATAAGGTGCTCAGGAAAGCAAACTCTGAGATGGAGTTTACAGTGCAGAATATTTATTAGGAAGTGCTGCTGGGATAACAACAATGGAAAGCAGAAAAGCAAGTTAGATGGTGAGAGGAGGAAATTGAGTTTGAACAGTGGCCTCAACAACCACCTCAGGCTCCTCTACAGGGGATCTGTGCAGCTAAAGTGACCCATGAGTCTAACCCCACAATGGGCTAAAGTGGAGAAGCCTTTCTTTACAGCATTTCTTCCATCAATCATTGAATGAGAAATGCCTCAGAAAGAGCACCACCTGAGCAAAGTGGCTTTCAGTAGCTCAGGCAGTCTCTGAACAGTGAAGACTGCTCATGGCACTGTCTGCTACTACTGCAACAAGTCATGATTAATTATAAGAAATCTGGAGGACGCACCTCCCCGTCCATCACAGTCCACTCCTTCAATCCCTGGGGCTGACTTTTGCATATGCTTTTGTGAAACATCCTCTCTAGCATTTCAGTGGGCCTTTCTGCTTCTGGGAATTATAAGGGAAGTTTAGTGGCAGATCAAGAAGAGGGTGAGGGGAAAAAAAGATAACTAGGGCAGTGCTGGAACAAAAAAATAAGTGCCTCCTTAAATTTGGCACCCTAGATGCCTGACATTTTTTCAACAGCTTTATTTATAATTCTCACACCACAAAATTCAACCTTTTAAAGTGGACAACTCAGAGGTTTTTAGTTTTGGTGTTTAGTTTTTAGTTTCTGTGTAAACATATATATTAGTTTTTCTTGGATCTGTGAATAGAATTTTTGGGTCATAAATCACTCTAAATTTAGCTTTTTGAGGAGCCGTAAAACTACATTTTAAAGTGGTTGCACCGTATTTCCAAGGGCAATGTACAAGGGTTCCAATATTTCCACATCCCCACCAACACTTGTTAATATCCCTTTTTTTTTAAACTACAGCCATCTTAGGGTATGTGTAGTGATCTCTCATTATTGTTTTCATTTGCATTTCCTTAATGACTAATGATACTGAGCATCTTTTCATGTATTTATTGGCCATTTGTACACCTGTGTTGGAGAAATTTCTACCCAAATCCTTTGCCCAATTTTAAATTGTTTTCTTTTTATTGAATGGCAAAAGTCCTTTGTATATTCTGGAAACTAGATCCTTATCAGATATATAATGTCAATATTTTTTTTCCATTATTTGGGTTGGCTTTTCACTTTTTCTTTTATTTACTGTTGCTATATCATTTTAATGAGGTCCAACGTTAATATTTTTTCTTTTGTAGATTTTCATGTTTTATCTTAAAACTAATCCAAAATCATGATTATTTTCTTTACATTGTCTCCTAAGAGTTCATATCTTCAGCTTTTAAATTTAGGTATTGCTCCAACTTGGGGGTAATTTTTGTGTTAATGATCTAAATTCTTTAAAATTCTTTAGAATTCACTATTGAAGCCACTTGGGCCTGGACTTGAATTGTAGGCTTTAAAAAAAAACTAATTTAACCTCTCTACTTGTTTTACATCTATTCTATTTTCATTTCTTTTTGAGTCATTTTCACTAATTTTATCTAAGGAATTTATGCATTTCATCTAGGTTATTTGATTTGTTGGCATGTAATTATTTGTAGTATTTCCTTATAATTCTTCTCACTACTGTCAGGATGTAGTGATGTTCCCTAGGCTAATCTTGATTTTATTAATTTTGAGTGCCCCCCTTTTCTCACTTGGTCAGTCTGGCTCAGTATTTGCCAATTTTATTGATCTTCACAAATATCTTTTTAAAAATTGATTTTCCCTTTTGCTTTTCTATTCTCTATTTCATTTATTTCCACTCTAGTCTTTATTTCCTTCTGTTTGCTTTGAATTTAGTTTGCTCTCCTTTTCCTAACTTTTCAAGGTGGAAAATTAGGTTATTGATTTGAGATCTTTCTTCTTTTTTAATGGTAAGTATTTGCAGCAATAAATTTCTTTCTAAGCCCTGTTTTAAATGCATATCATAGTTTCTGTGTGCTATGTTGCTATTTTCATTCACCACAAAATAATTTCTAATTTCTACATGGTTTCTTCTTTTATCCGTTGGTTGTTTGAGTATGTTTAATTTCCATATATTCATGAATTTCCACAATTTTGTTTTGTTACCAATACCTAATTTCATTCCATTGTAGTTGAAGAATATGCTTTTAAAATTTTTAATTTCATTCCATTGTAGTTGAAGAATATGCTTTTAAAATTATTGACACTTGTTTTATGGCCTCACATATGATCTATCATGGAGAATGCTTAGCGTGTAGCTAAGAATGTGTATTTGATGTTGTTGAATAAAGTGTTCTATTGACTTCAGGAAGGTCTAGTTAGAGTGCAGCCTTGTTTAAGTCTTATTTCCTTGTTAAGCTTCTGCCTAATTGCTCTATTATTGAAAGGGAGATATTAATGTTTCCAACTATTATTTTTGAGTTTTCCATTTATCCTTTTAATTCTGTCAGTTGTTACTTCATGTATTTGGGGACTCTGTCATTAGGTTCATATGTTTAAAACTGTTACGTCTTTCTAAGGGACTGTAGATTCTTCATTCTTAACTGCATGCTCAATCCCAGAGTCATGAAAGTACAAAGTCAGCACTTGCATGATCTTGAGAGAGAATCTCCCTAAATTTTCCACCCCAGACACTTTATTGGCTCACTCTAGTCCTGGTTCTGGTTAGTGAAATAAACTGAAGTTGGTCTCTGGGCCACAACTAATACTAATCATCTCCCTGCTACACTGTTCACACTAGATTCCCCTCAATCTTAACTAATTTCTCTGCTCTTCTCAGTGGCTTACCTAATGATGTATCACAGATCCTCAAACCTTGTGTGGTCTGAGTTCCTGGTCACCATGCCTTTCTCAGGCTAAATGTTTTTCAGTTGTCAATTTACCACCAAAATTGTGCAGCAGAGAACAAAGAAGTACCCCAATAGATCACCTGGATGACAAGTAGATTCCATACTTCCATAGGTAAGATTCCTTAACAGCAACAATACTTCTCTTGCTCAGAGTCAGCTACTCTCTGCCAAGATTATGCCCCTTCTTTCCTGCTGATAGTTGGACCAAAGAATTCTAAGTTCCTGGGTGGTAACCATAACTTACAGATCAATGTGATGCTGCTATATTACCCGATGAAAGTAGGTAATTTTCCCCCATTTGGAGAAAAAGATCTATAACACTGAAGATCTCAGAAGCACAAATTTCCCCATGTGGTTATGGAAGGGATGGTAACCAGAGCCATTCTTGCCTTAACCCTCTGTTCCCAGACTCATGTAGTCTTGCTAACAGAGACATAACAGCATGTGAAGTTCTTGACTAGTCCTAAGTGGGTCCCTGGATCTGAGCTGATGTTATGTAAGACCCTATGTCAGTGAATAAAACACACTGTAAGCCCTCAGTGATGTTGGCTGAGTTCCTACAGGCAGAAAAGGAATATTCTAAAATATGTGTCTATTCCTATATGGATGAATAATTTTCTCTTCCAGGATGGAAGGGATACAATGCAGTCAGCTTGCCACCAATTATCCAATTGATTTCCTCAAGTTGTGGTGCTATATTGGAGGCTATGCATTGATTTCCTTTGTGGGCACTTTGGATATTTGATTGCAGCAGCAGCTAGATCAGCCTTGCAGGAGACTATGCTCTTGGCCCCATACATAGCTTTTCATCTCTGCAACCATGATCATTTCATTCATGTGACTATTGGATTACCACTGAGGTAACCAGTGGTCGAAGGTGGTTGACATCAACCAAACAACTTAATTTGGACAAGTATAATTGATGTTCTCTGGTATTAACATCTAATTGTCATGTTTTGTGTCTACTCCCGTATATTTACCCACAAACCTCAATCCTACACTTCCTTGGTCTTAAGATTCACATTTATTTTTTAATCTTGCAGACTCTTCATTATCCATCCAAGTCATTTTTCACTGCCCAGGAATCCATATAAATTCTAACTTTGGGTCATTTTCCCCTCAACTCAAAATGTATGACTGTGCTTAGACTGAAGTTCTGCCTGCTGAGATTTTTCTAACTTTTTTTCTTTCTTCCAGTTTTACTGAGATATAATTGACATACAGCACTGTATAAGTTCAAGGTGTACAGCATAAGGATTTGATTTATGTATACCAAAAATGATCATAAAACTGGGTTTAGTAAACATCCATTGTATCATATAGATACAATACTAAAGAAGTAGAAAAAATTTCTTGTGATGAGTAGCATTTACTCTCAACAAATTTTATATATAATATACAGCAGTTTTAATTATCTTTGTCATGTTGTACATTACATCCCCAGTATTTATCTTGTAACTGGAAGTTTGTGCTTCTGACTGCCTTCATCCAATTCCTTTCCTCCCACCTTCAACCTCTGATAACCATAAATCTGATCTCTTTTTCTATAAGTCTGTTTTTTTAGGTTTAACTGATTTTCAACACTATGTTAGTTCCTGGTACACAACTCAGTAATTTGATATTTCTCTACATTTTCAAAATGATCATGATAAATCTAGTTGTCATCTGTCACCGTAAAAATATATTACAAAATTATCAGCTATATTTTCCACACTGTACATTTCATACTTGTGACTCAACTTATTTTGTAACTTCAAGTTTGTACCTCTTAATCTCCCTTACCTGATTCTCTCTTCCCCCTCACCCCTGTCACAATCACCTGTTTGTTCTCCGTATCTATGACTCTGTTTCTGTTTACTTACATTTATTTGTTTTGTTTTTTAGATTCCATATACAAGTGAAATCATATTATACTTATCCTTCTCCCTCTGATTTATTTCACTTAGCATAAAACCCTCTAGGTCATTTTGTGTTGTCGCAAAAGGCAAGATTTCATTCTTTTTAAAGGCTAGACCATAAGACTATGTGAACCATTATACATATATGTGAGATACATATATATCTCACATCTTCTTTATCCAGTCATCTATTGATGGACACTTAGATTGCTTCCATAAAAATAATACTGCAATGAATATTTAAATCAGTTTTCTCATTTTCTCTCTTTTTTTCCATTTTTTTAAGGGCTATACCCATGACATATGGGAGTTTCCAGGCTAGCAGTCAAATAAGAGCTGCAGCTACTGGCCTACACCACAGCCACAGCAACACTAGATCTGAGCCATGTCTGCAACCTACACCACAGCTCATGGCAATGCTGGATCCTTAACCCACTGAGCAAGGCCAGGGATCAGACCCATGTCCTCATGGTTAATTGCCAGGTTTGTTGCTGCTGAGCCACAACAGGAACACCAGTGTTTTCATTTTCTTCTGATCAATATCCAGAAGTAGGATTGCTGGATCAAATGGTAGATCTATTGTTGATTTTTTTGAGGAATCTTCTAGAGTATTGCCCCTGGTGGCAGTTACATGGTTGGCCAGTTACATGGCCAACGGTGAATGAGTGTTTGGGGAAGACTTTTCTTGCCACTGTTTTTCAATTTCAGCCCTCAGAGACTATATATTGTAATGGTTATACATTTCCAGCATACATCCAAATAAAGAGGTGATATATCCTTAAATCAAGCTAAATTGTTTTCTCCTCTCATGAGCTAGCTGTAAGATGATCCATAGATCGTTGTTATGAACTTACAGAGGGACAGTCTTACAACAGTGGTAGATGACACGGAATCTATGCTACTTGTTCACTCTGTTTTCTCATGCCCTCACGTCCTTCCTGAGCTTGACCCAAATGTACAAGGCACAACTACATTTTACCATAAATTGTTTCCAGATCTGTCCAGTCCTATGATTCAGTAGGCATGACCAAACTCAGGCTTGATGGTAAGTTCTAGATTCATGATCATTTGATGCTCCAAGATCTTTATCTCTATTCTGTCTCTACCTCTTTAATTGGATTTGGCCATAATCTCCACATGGCATCTTTTCTCACCACTAGTAATCTCTAGAATACCCTGAAGTCTTCTGTACTATCTAACCTGAGGGCCTAGACTTGTTGAAGAGAACATTCCTGCTTTGAGCTCTATTCAAAGCTGTTACCTTTCCATAACATGGATGAAACAAAGTTCTCAGGTGTGAAATATGCTACTTGCAGGGTCTTAAAAGACCTACAAGCCTGTGCATTCTACTTTGTGAGGGAGATGCAAGATGCAATAAATTACACTTATTTTGAAGGAGATGTCCCAGAATGTCACAGATCACTGGACTCCTACAAATTTCATGATTATTTAAGGCCCCTTAATATTCATGTTGTTTATCTTATACCTTCTTGACCACATGATCTTTCTTAAAATTACTTATTGAATTTTATTACATTTATAGGTGTACACTAATTATAACCAAATTTTATAGCATTTCCATCCCAAACCCTCAGTGCATCGCCCAACCCCACAACCTGTCTCATTTGTAAACCATAAGTTGTTTAAAGTCTGTGAGTCAGTAGCTGTTCTGCAAAGTTCATTGTGTCCTTTTTTTAGATTCCACATGTAAGTGAGAGCATTTGATGTTGGTATCTCATTGTCTGATTGACTTTGCTCAGCATGATAATTTCTAGGTCCATCCATGTTGCTGCAAATGCTGTTGTTTCTTTTTAATGGCTGAGTTACATTCCATTGTGTCTATGTACCACATATTCTTTAACCACTCCTCTGTTGATGGGTATTTAGGTTGTTTCCATGTCTTGACTACTGAATATAGTACTGCAATGAACATTGGAGTACACATGTCTTTTCGAATCATGATTTTTCTCTGGATATATGCCCAGGAGTGGGATGGCTGGATCAAATGGCAGTTATATTTTCAGTTTTCTGAGGAATCTCTGTAGTGTGTTCCACAGTGGTTGCAGTAACTTACATTCCCACCAACAGTGTAATAGGGTTGCTTTTTTCCACAACCTCTCCAGCGCTTATTGTTTGTAGACTTTTTGATGATGGCCATTCTGGCTGGTGTAAGGTGGTACCTCATAGTGGTTTTGATTGGCATTTCTCTAATAATAAGTGATCTTGAACATTTTTTCATATGTTTATTGGCCATCTGTATGTCTTCTTTGGAGAATTGTTTAGATCTTCTGCCAATTTTTTTATGGGTTTGTTTGTTGTTTTGGTAGTGAGCAATAGGAGGTGTTTATAACTTTTGGAGATTAATCCCTTGTCAGTCAATTTCTTTGAAAAGATTTTCTCCCATTCTGTTGGTTGTCTTTTTGTGTTGTTTAGGGTTTCCTTTGCTGTGCAGAAACTTTTCAGTTTAATTAAGTCCCATTTGTTTATTTTTGTTTTTATTGTCTTTAAGAGGTGGATCTGAGAAGATGTTGCTGTCCTTTAGGTCAGAGAGTGTTTGGCCTATGCTTTCCTCTAAGAGTTTTATAGTATCTGGTATTTATCTATTCCTTAATCCATTTTGAGTTTAGTTTTGTGTATGGTGTTAGGAAGTGTTCTAATTTCATTCTCTTCCATGTAGCTGTCCAGTTTTCCCAGCGCCACTTATTGAACAGGCTGTCTTACCTCCATTGTATATTCTTGCTTCCTTTGTCATAGATGAGTTGGCTGTAGATGTGTGGGTTGAATTCTGGGCTTCCTATCCTGTTCCACTGATCTATGTCTGTCTTTGTGCTAGTACCATATGGTTTTCATGAGTGTTGCTTTATAGTATAGTCTGAAGTCCGGGAGCCTGATTCCTCCAGCTCCATTTTTCTTTTTCAGGATGTCTTTGGCTATTCTGGGTCTTTTGTGCTTCCAAACAAACTTTAAAATATTTTGTTCGAGTTCCGTGAAAAATGTCTTTGGTAATTTTATATGGATTGCATTGAATCTATAGATTGCCTTGGGTAGGATAGTCATTTTGATCATATTGACTCTTCCAATCCATGAGCATGGTATGTCTTTCCATCTATTTGTGTCATCTTTGATTTCTTTCATCAGTGTCTTATAGTTTTCAGAGTACAGGTCTTTTGTCTCTTTAGGTAGGTTTACTCCTAGGTACTTTATTATTTTGGATGCGATGGTCAATGGGATTGTTTCCCCAATTTCTCTTTCTGATCTTTCACTCTTAGTGTATAGAAATGGAGTTGATTTCTGTATATTAACTTTGTATCCTGCGACTTTGCCAAATTCATGGATGAGCTCTAATAGTTTTCTGGTAGAGTCTTTAGGATTCTCTAGGTATAGTATCATGTCATCGGCAAATAGGGATAGTTTTACTTCTTCCTTTCCAATTTGGATTCCTTTTATCTCTTTTACTTCTCTGATCGCTCTGGCTAGGACTTCCAGAACTATGTTGAAGAGTAGTGGCGAGAGTGGACATCCTTGTCTTGTTCCTGATCTCAGCGGGAATTCTTTCAGCTTTTCACCATTGAGAATGATGTTCACTGTGGGTTTGTCATATATGGCCTTTATCATGTTGAGGTAGGTTCCCGTTATGCCCAGTTTCTGAAGGGTTTTTTATCAGAAATGGGTGTTGGATTTTGTCAAAGGTTTTTTCTGCATCTCTTGAGAGGATCATATGGTTTTTATTCTTCGGTTCGTTAATGTGATGTATCACACTGTTTGATTTGCAGTTATTGAAGAACCCTTGCATCCCTGGGACAAATCCCACTTGATCATGATGTACAATCCTTTTAATGTATTGTTGGATGCAGTTTGCTAGTATTTTGTTGAGGATATTTGCATCTATGTTCATCAGTGAAATAGGCCTGTAGTTTTCTTTTTTTGTGGAGTCTTTGTCTGATTTTGGTATCAGGGTGATGGTGGCCTCATAGAATGAGTTTGGGAGTGTCCCTTCCTCTGAAATGTTTTGGAATAGTTTCAGAAGGATAGGTGTTAATTCTTCTCCAAATGTTATAAGTCGCTTCAGAAGCCAACTGGTAATGGATTTTGGTTTGTCGGCAGTTTTTAAATTATAGTTTCAATTTCAATACTTGTGATAGGTCAATTCATATTTTCTATTTCATCTTGGTTTAGTCTTGGGAGATTTTACTTTTTAAGAATTTGTCCATTTCTTCTAGGTTTTCAATTTTGTTGGTGTATAGTTGCATATAGCAGTTTCGTATGATCCCTTGTATTTCTGTGCTGTCTATTGTTATTTCTCCTCTTTCATCTTTAATTTTACTGATTTGAGTCCTATCTCTTTTTTCTTGATAAGTATGGCTAAGGGTTTATCAATTTTGTTGATCTTTTCAGAGAGCCAGCTTTTCATTTCATTGATCTTTTCTATGGTTTTCTTCATTTCTATTTCATTGATTTTTGCTCTGATCTTTATGATTGCTTTCCTTCTACTAACTTTAGGTCTTGTCTGTTATTCCCTCTCTAGCTGCTTTAGATGTGCAATTAGGTTGTTTCTTTGAGCTTTTTCTTGTTTTCTGAGGTAGGCTTTTAGTGTTATAAATATTCGTCTTAGAACTGCTTTTGCCGCATCCCATAGGTTTTGGAATGTCTTATCTTTGTTGTCATTTGCTTCTAGGTTTTTTTTTTTTTAATTCCCTCTGATTTCTTCAGTGATCCATTGGTTGTTTAGTAACATTAGTCTGATTAGTCTTCAGGTGTTTGTGCTTTTTGCAATTTGTTTCTTGTTGTTGATTTCCAGTCATATAGCATTGTGGTAGGAAAAGAGCCTTGATAAGATTTCAATTTTCTTAAAATTACCGAGGTTGGATTTGTAGCCCAGAATGTGATCCATCTTAGAGAATGTTCCATGTGCACTTGAGAAGAATGTGTATTCTGTTGCTTTTGGATGGAATGTCCTTTAAATATCTATTAAGTCCATTTGGTCTAATGCTTCATTCAGGGCCTGTGTTTCCTTATTGATTTTCTGCCTGGATAATCTGTCATTGCTGTAAGTGGGGTGTTAAAGTCTCCCACTATGATTGTGTTATTGTTGATTTATCCTTTTAAGATTGTAAGCAGTTGCCTTATATATTGTGGTGAACCTATGCTGGGTGTGTAGATATTTAAAATTGTTATATCTTCTTCTTGGATTGATCCTTTGATGATTATGTAGTGTCCTTTCTTGTCTCTTATTCTTCATTTTAATGTCTATTTTGTCTGAAAGGAGTATTGGTACTCCAGCTTTCTTTTGATTCCCATTTGCACAGAATATTTTCTTCCACCCTCTCATTTTTAATTTGTTTGTGTCCCTAGAAGTGAAGTGGGTCTCTTGAAGATGGCATATATATGGGTCTTGTTTTTGTATCCATTCAGCCAGTCTATGTCTTTTGGTTGGGGCTTTTGGTCCATTAACATTTAAAGTAATTATTGGTATGCATGTTCTTATTACCATATTATTAATTGCTTTGGATTTGTTTTTGTTGTTTTTCTTCCCTCCTTCTCTTGTTCTCTCCTCTTGTGGTTTGATGACTATCTTTACTGTTGTATTTGAGTTTATTTTTTATTTGGTTGTGTATCAATTATAGATTTTTGGCTTGCAGTTGCCCTGAAATTTTGATATAGGAGCATAGATAGATAGATAAATAGATATAGATATACACACATATAGATATGTATACACACACACACACACACACACACTGGATTGTTTTAAGTTGTTGGTCTCTTGATTGCAAGTGCATCTCCAGTGTCCTGCATTTGTACCCTCATGATTTCTGATTTTGGTAGTGTAGTTGTGCATGCATGATTTCCTATTTTTACTGTCTATATGCCTTTCCTGGTGAGCCTTATCATTTACAGTATTTTTATTTCTGGTTGAAGCCTTTTCTTTTCTGTCTAGAAACATTCCTTTAGTATTCTTGTAAAGCTGGTTTAGTGTTGCTGAATTCTCTTAGCTTTTGCTTATCTGTAAAGCTTCTGATTTCTCCTTCAAATTTGAACGAGAGCCTTGCTCGGTAAAGTAATCTTGGTTGGAGGTTTTTTCATTTCATCACGTTAGGTATATCATGCCAATCCCTTCTGGCCTGCTGAGTTTCTGCTGAAAAATCTGCCAGTAACCTTATTGGAGTTCCCTTGTATGTTACTTGTTTCTTTTCCCTAGATGCTTTCAAGATTTTCTCTTTAATTTTGGTCAGTTTGATTAATATGTGTCTTGAAGTGTTCCTCCTTCAGTTTTATATGATACTGTTGCACTTTCTGGATTTGAGTGAGTGGTTCCTTTCCCATGTTAGGGAAGTTTTCGGCTGTTATCTCCTTGAATATGTTTTCTGTCCCTTTCTCTCTCTCTTCTCCTTCTGGCACCCCTATAAATATGGATATTGGTGCATTTAACATTGTCCCAGAGTTCTCTGAGACTCTCTTCATTTCTTTTCAATCTTTTTTCTCTTTTCTGTGCCTGATCAGTGATTTCCACTAGTCTGTCCTCCATCTTGCTTATTCATTCTTCTGCCTCTTGTATTCTGCTCTTGGCTGTTTCTAATGAAATTTTATTTCAGTTATTGTATTTTGCATCTCTTCTTAAGTTTTATATCTTGTATTTCTTTGCTCAGTGTTTCCTGTAAATTATCCATCTTTGCCTCCAGTTTATTTCCAAGGTCTTGCATCATCTTCAGCATCAACAGTCTAAAGTCGTTTTCCTGGAGGCTGAGAATCTGCTCCTTGCTTAGCTGATTTTCTGGGGGTTTTTCTTTCTCCCTCATCTGAGTTATAGTTCTCTGTCTTTTCATTTTTATAGGTTTTGGAGGGTGGCGACCTTTTTGCAGACAATAGAGTTGTAGCCTCTCTCACTTCTGGTGTCTGCCCCCCTTGTGGCTGAAGTTGGTATGGGGCTTTGCTGTAGGCTTCTTGATGGGAGGGACTGGTACCTGCTCACTGGTAGGTCGGGCTGATTCCTATCCCTCTGTTGGGTGGGGCTTTGTCTCTGGGTGAGATTAGAGTCAGCTGTGTGCCTGAGGGGGTATTTAGGCAGCCTATTTACTGATGGGTGGGGCTGTGATCCCACCTGGATTGTTGTTTGGCCTGGGGCTTCTCAGCACTGATGGGGCTGATGGATGGGGCCAGATTTTGCCAAAATAGCCACCTCCAGAGAAATGCACCCTGATGAGTATTCCCAAGAGCTTTGCCTCCAATGCCCTTTTCCCACAACAAGTCATATTCACCCCCTGTTTTCCAAGGAGATCCTCCAGGAACTGCAGTCAGGTCCGACCCAGATTCCTACAGAGACTGCATTGCCCTGGGACCCAGTGCATGTGAAATCTGTGTGCATATTTCAAGAATGGGGTCTCCATTTCCCCAGTCCTGTGGAGCTCCTGTGCACAAGCCCCACTGGCCTTCAATGCCAGGTGCTCCAGGGGCTCTTTCTCCCAGTGCCAGATCCCTAGGCATGGATATTTGACATAGGTCCCAAAACTCTCACTCCTGTAGGTGGGTCTCTGTGATATAGTTACTTTCCAGTCTGTGGGGCGTCCCACCCAGGAGGTATGGAGTTGTTTATATTACATAATTGCCCCTCCTACCTCTTGATGTGGCCTCCTCTTTGTCTTCTGAAGTCAGATATATTTTTGAAAGTTTCCAGTCCATTTGGTTGAAGTTTGCTCAGGATGTGGTTGTAATTTTGCTGTTTTTAGGAGAGAAGTTGAGCTCCAGTTCTTCTGTTCTACCATCTTAATCCTGTCTTCTTGAGCACATGATCTTACCAAGGTCTCCAACATGCTAGTTATTTCTTGCTTATTCATTAAAATTAGCATAATGTCTTTGATACAGTGTACTGATGTGATGTTTTTTGGAATGTCCAGAAACCCAAATCTCTTTGGTCTGTAGTATGCAGAAGATAAAAGAATTAATACAGCTTCAAGACTCAAATTCAAATATATTGTTTTCTAGTCCACAGAAATGCAAACTGCTTTTTTTTTTTTTTTTTTTTTGCTTTTTAGGACTGAACCTGTGGCACATGGAAGTTCCCAGGCTATGGGTTGAATTGGAGCTATAGCTGCCAGCCTACACCACAGTCACAGTAATATAGGATCTGAGCTGTGTCTGCAACCTACACCACAGCCCATGGCAACGTCTGATCCTTAACCCACTGAGTGAGTCCAGGGATCAAGACCACATCCTCATGGATACTAGCTGGATTCATTTCCTCTGTGCCACAGTGAAAACTCTGTAAACTGTTTCTGATCCTCTCTTCCAACTGGGGTAGAAAGCTAAACATTGGCAAGTCTGTGGCCATGTTTGATGGGCCTAGGCCACGTAAACCATTTGTAGAAAGAGATACCTTATTTAGCATGCAGTTGCATTAGGGATTACAATTTGGATGAATTTGTGGATCAGTCTGGTTTTTCTACAAGTAATGGATTGGTGACTTAAATGGAGATGGAATGGGGATCACCACCCCTGATTCCTTTAGATCTTGAATAGTAGCACTAACTTCTGTTCTCCCCACCCCTGGAACACGATGCTTTTCAAAATTTAATATCTTTCCCAGGGACATGGAAGTTCAGGCACTTGCACTTGACCTGCCCCATTATTATAGAAAGCTTTTACCCCACTGGTCATGGACCAAATGTAGTCATCATACCAATTACCAATTGTATTTTTTTGGGACTGGGGAAATTACCACAAGGTGATTCCCAAACCCCAAGGACCAAGAACAAGCTTTGTCAAAATCCATGTTTCACTTGGACCCCATAAGTCGCTATCTTAACAGAGGGATCACAAAAATATTTTATTTCTAGGTGTCAATGTTAATATTCCAACATGATATTCAACAGTCTGAATTAGTTGGTTATTCCCTTTTTATAATGTCCCTGAGTAAGTTTATATAGATCCCTTTGGAGAAGAAATGGAGAAGTTATTACTGCATCCCTTGCTATGATGCTGTACTCTTTCATTCAAGAGGTCCTATTTCCTCTTCAATCATCAAATTCAGGATCCAAAGCCTGGCTCAGGTCCAGAAAATAGGCAAAGAACTATTTATTTGACTTTTCTTCATGACTTTTTTCTTTTTCAGGTGACTGTGCTAAGCCTCTTGATTTCCTTAACTGGTACAAGTTGAATAATACCTTTGTTGCATTCTCATCTATTATTTCCCTAGGGATGTCACAGTCTGTTAACAATTCATAACTCTCTGCAGATCACATCTTGGCTGCCATTCCAATCTTGCCATTGCTTATGAAAATTATATACACCTGGCTTCTGTTAAGCACTGCCACCTGGCCTCAATTGTTTGAGGGATCCAATCACCCCTTTGCTATCAATAAGCTTTCTCTTGTGATGGCTTCTCCTGCAATTATCCATGAACTGTACACAAGAGGCATCACTGAACTTTTTACTGCTGGTGACCCTCTCATCAGAGCTCTCCCCATGACCTTGGTAAACTGTATCCTCTGGGTCTTCTCAAGGAACATGCTCATTTGGTGGGGCTTGGGGCTTTACACAATATATCCACTTTAGCATGCCCACTTCCTTGAATCTTTTAATAATTTCCTCCATGTTCTTTCATGGAAATTCTGGCATTTCAGCCTCACTCATTGTGAGCTATTGATTTTTCATGCTTTTGGACTTTGTAACAAGAGTGCCATATCCCTGAGGTCCTTGATACAGTGTTAAATCCTGTATCTCAGAAGAATAGTCTTAATTCAACAAAAATCTCCCTTATGCAGCCATATATTTCAGTTCCCTTGATCAAGCACCCTCAGAATCCAGTCCCACATATACTACCCCAGCTACTGTTGGTACCTTCTGGCTTAGTCCTTTATCTCTCTATTCTTCCTTTGCAGGAACAGTACACTTCTGGCTGTAGTTATAGAGGTCTAGTGGTCTGGAGTGGAGGTGAGGAAGATACTGAAGAAAGCACATGTTTCTCAGGGAAGAGGCTGCTGTGTTTTCTTCAAGCAAGAAAGGGAGGATGTTAGCTCTTAAAAGGGTGGGTGGGCCACTTCTACAGACTCAAGAGGTTCAGAAGAATCTACACATTTTAGATTATTAGAGGCATCCATCCTTATGTTCCCATCCTATTCGTCACTGACCCCTTCTTTCCTAATCAGAGTCCTGACCTTCGCATAAGAGACCTTTCTTGGTTGGGAGTTTAACCATCTTTGGAGCTCAGCTATTCCACTTATTAAATCCTCATTTAGCTCCATAGTTTTTCTGCCCTCCCACTACATGAGAAGAGAGATATCTGTCAAGAGGTCTTCTGAGTTTTGAATTTGGTTTTGAAATTGGTTGTTAATCGTTCAAACTCTTTCTCTGTCTTTTTTCTTAGGCAGAGGTCAGCAATTTTTTTTTTCCTTTTTAGGACTATATAATACACATTTTAGGCTTTGAGGCCATAAAGTCTCCATCACAACCATTTAAATTGCCTTTATAGTGCAAAAATAGCTGTAAACAATATGTAAATGATGGATATGGCTGTGCTCCAGTCAAACTATTTATAAAACCAGACAGTGGGCAGAATTTCACTTATGGGCCATGGTTTGCTGTCTCCTAATTTATTGCATCAATCAAGCTTAGCAATAACCACTCAGCTACACTGTTCTAGCTTTTCCAGATTCTGTGCACTTGATACATAAGCATTTATTTCCACTGGTATACCATCCAACCCTGGTGACAATCTTAATAACTTTACTTTTTCCTTGTGCCAGAGGCTATCTGTGCTTTGCTAGGGATGGAGTCCTTATTGCCAGATGAGTAATAACTCCAAAATTCCCTCTTAATACCTGATTTTTTAGACCACTCTGGCACCAAGTGTCACTGGCTGAATTCTCTGGGAAGCCAACTAGGATGGAGGTCAGTGTGAAGGATGCTCATTAGGGAAGCTTCTGTGGGAGGGAAAAGAAAGAAGAGTGGCTAGAGGGAGAAGATGAGTTGCAATTTAAACCCAAATGACAGCCTCAACCCATGGGGAGTTCTGGGGCTAAAATATCCCAATGCAGTCATTCTGCACTGTCCTGAAATGGCCAAGCATTTTCCCTCCCAGCTCTATCTGTAATTATATATATAATTTCAGGATGTTGGGGCCTTGGATGAGGTGCTCTCTGAAGTTGATCCAATCTGTAAATGGACTGAGAACTGAAGGCTATCTGTAGACAGCACTCCCTGCAGCTGGGCAACATTTGCAGCTGACCTGTAAACAATGTGAGAGTTAGAGGAACAGACCCTCAGCCCAGCTGAAAATCTGCATGTAATTATAGTCAGCCCTCCATACTCACAGTTCCTCCTTATATACAGGGTTTCTCTAAATCTGGGGTTTTACATCTGCAGATCCAACCAACCTTTGTTCAGAAAGTACTGTAGTATTTACCATTGAAAAAAATCCACATGTAAGTAAGTGGCCCCATGGTTCAAAGCCATGTCGTTCAAGGGTCAACTGTATTTCTTTGAAGGAGGAGGTTGTGCATTTATAAGTACATCACAGCCCTCCACTTAGCCCTTTACCCACTGAACTCCCCCTTCCTGGTCTTTTACCACCCATGCTGGTTTGCTTTTGCCTCTTTACTGATCCTGGCTGCACAGTACATTTCATGGCACCTCTCACAAGGTCTGCACCCCATGCTCCTTTCTTCCCTGGCTGACTGGTACACTTATCTTGTCTGGCTCTCACACTGATTTTCTACTTCTCTCAGACTCAAAGTCCTCATTAATAATGATTTGCAGTGTTATCTCTGCTGCACTCCCATTGTGTTACTGAGCATGACAAGCAGGCAAGCACCTATGGGAGGCTTTTGAAAAATATTTCTGTTCATCTTCAAAAGCAAATAATTACAGACTTATTGGGTGGGGATGAAAACCAAGAGATAAATAAATGCAAATCTTTGGTATAAATGGTCAGATAGCCAACACAAGGGTCTCCTGTTGAGTGGGACTAATAGAGCCATCCAGAGATGAGTAGGCAGCTCTCAGCCCAGGCTAATTTGTCTGGTGCCCTGGGATAAGTCTTCATGTTTGATCCCCACCTCCCCACCCTCATCAGTCAATCTGTATATTGAGGAACAGAGCTTTTCGTTGCCACTTCCATCCCTTGGGAGTTTCATGACCATTAAAAGTGCATGTTCTTTAGAACAGGTGATATGCGAGTAATATTATTTTGAAGAAATGGAAAATACTGTAGAGGGAGGGAAGGAAGAAATACTCAGGACAAAGCTATGGAAGATGAATTAGATTTGAAATACGGAGGAGGACAACAAAGTAAAATAAAAGAGAAAGTGAAAGAAATAGAATGAACAAAAAAATCAAGGATAGGCAAAGACACTGAAGAAAGGAGAAAGAAGAGAAACAGGAGAATGCAGAGGACAAGTAGTAAGAAGACTACAAGGAGAAGGAAGAGAATAAAGCGGTCAGGGAAGAACAGACAAATCTCTACTCTTCGAGCAGAGCAGCAGACTCCTTCTAACAGACCGTATTGCTTCCTGAGCCTAAATCTCATCACAGAAATGAGACTGGCAACCTAAAACATGAAGCCACGATCTCAGAATTTCCTCAAATACACTCCTGCCTTGCCTCTTGTTTATTTGTCCAATACAGCTTGCTGCCTGGGATGCAATTGCCCCAGAATCCAGGAGGATAACTTGAAATAGGTTCCTAGAAAAGTCAGAAAAATGTCTCTAGCTTCAAACAAAGAACAGAACTGACAGAGGCAGGAAATTACACATGTCGATTCAGACCAGGTTTTCTGGCTTCCCATCCCACTCACTCCATCACCTGAGCTTACACTGGGAAACTCAGCCATTATCAGAAATTATTTTTAAGGTCAGGAGAGAGTTGCACATTACCTTTGTCTGCAGATTTAATACTCAAAGGATGCCATAAGAAATTTAAGATAACTGGAATTATTTTTTAAATGTGGCTTTATTGTGCTCCACTCCCCTGGCAGCAATAAAGTGGACTCCTTAGACAGGCCTTATGAAAGCAAATTATAAAAGCAAAGATACAAAAAAAAACAGACATTTAAGCACCCCTCCTGCCGTCCACATGGGCCGCTGAGGACCTCCGAATGCACAGGCTAGAAATAAGCACAGATTTTTATATTCGCTTTGCCTCAATTATACAGGTATCACACTCCTAGTCAATCTCCTTCACCTTTGGCAGTAATTATTCCTCACCTCAGCGTTTACCCTCTTCTTCTCTTTCTTCTTATATAATAGTTTTAGCCCTCCGGGGTGTAATCATTTCTTTGATCCAGAAGACAGAATCAAATTCGGTTTTTTAAAGGGTCTCTCATGCCTAGAGCTCAGAAAAATGGAAAAGGCAACGCAGATGCACAGTGGTGAGTGGGAGAATGATTCTAACACCCACTTTTCTGTGTTTCCTTGGGTAGAGCTGACCAGAAACATTGTTGCGCAGATTCTGGGGGTCTGAACACACCACTATGAAATACAGATTAACCCCTGGATGATCCTATACCAAGGAAACGGCCTCTCCTTTGCTGACACTGACTAGCTAGAAAGGAGCCAGTTCTAATGACTGTTTTCTCACTTCATTTAAAAAGTCATGAGTTTGTGTAAGGAAATGAGGTGGAGTGGCAAGAGGGGGATATCTTAAAAGCACTCTTAAAAGGGAAGAAATAATGAGGATGTGTAAATCCTGAGGGCAGTACGTACCAGAAAGTCATCTTAACATTTCCACTTATCCAATACCTGTTAGGTGCCAGGTACTTTATTTTTTAATGGCTGTACCTGCAACATATGTAAGTTATCAGGCCAGGGATTGAATCCAAAGTCCAGCTGCAAAAATGCCAGATGTTTTAACCAACTGCGCCAGACCAAGGATTGAACCCATGCCTTTGTAGTGACCCTGAGCTGCTACAATTGACTCCTAACCCATTGCACCACAGTGGGAACTCCCCAGGTACTTCATATAAATGATCTCTACTCAGGTGTACCCTGGATTTAAAATTTAGCTCCCATTGTTATTAGTTGTATGATCTTAACATATTAGTTTGCCTCTCTGCACCTTGGTTATCTCATCTGTTAATAGGGATAATACTGCCTACTTAACCAAATAACTGGGGATACTCAGTGCTACTTAATGGAAAGTGTTCACTTAATGTTAACTATTATTAGTATCATCTTCAAGCCAACTCTTCTAACTGTGCATTTTAAAAATGAGAAAACTGAGGCTCCAGAGAGTTTAAATAATGTATCCAAGGACATAGAGGCACTGAAGAGCAGACCTAGAATTTGAGCCCAACTCTGTATGACTCTTTCCACTGTGTAATGACAACTCCTAGCACCCAAGATAGTATCCATGGCAACAGCAGAGCGACTTCCCTGGTGGTTTTTCTAGTTATCAGGAATATACCAGTTCAATTTCTGGGTATAAACATCTCCATCTTCCAACCCTTTGTTTAGAGCTTGGCTTAGCTCATTTGGCTGACCTCCACAGGGCTTATTTTCATCCAGTAAGAAAAATACACTGAACATGAATGATGGGTATTTTCTACCTTATAATAGAATATTAGACATTAAACATGGAAGGAAGACCAATAAAATGTACCTTCAGTCACTATGCTTGACCATTTTTCTCTACCAAGTCTCCTTTTTAATTCATTCATTCAACTAATATGTATTAATTAAACACTCACCACACGTCAGTTGCTATTCTAATGCTGGGAATATAGCAATAAATAAGAAGACAAGGTCCTTGCCCTCAAAACTACAGGAATCACTGTAAAGACATGCTAATTGAATATCAAGACAGGAAGGAACCTTAGAGATCGTCTCACCAACATCATACCATCTGAGAATGCCTTCAGTAAAAAATACATAATTACAATAATTGAAGAAATACATAATTGAAGTAATTACATGAGTTAAATGAGAAAGAAAGAAGGGTCAGAGATTTAATAGCAGCATGATGGATGGATTCAGTTAATTAGATAAGGTATTCTCTTTACAATAATCCCTCCTAAAAAAGGCTTGTCAGTCACGGAGTTTGCCACATTCAGCATCCCTAAGGAAAACTGTCTACCCACAGCATTCTCCCAAGGGAACCTGCCCCGTGGTGTTTTATAAACAAGGATTGGCTCTGAATTGAACAATACAGAAATCCGACCCAACTGTGGTCAACCTATACACTGGTCACCAACCACCTGACACTCTTTTAAGAAAAGCTCTATACAATTAGATGTAATTTTCCGAGACATTCAGTATCTTTCTTCAGATTTAAAATGGGGGAAATTGATACAATATATTAATAATAAGGGCTTCGAATATATGAACTCATTAGTTCTCAAAACAGCGAGGCAAAAACTATGATAATTCCCCTTTGACAAATGAGGAGGCTGAGGTCAAGGTCGCACGGCTAATAAGGAATAGAGTTGTTGTTTGAAACAAGGTCTTTTTTTTTTCTTTTCATTTTTAAATTGCTATATCCCCAATACAATTTTTTTTTTTTACTGTTCAGCATGGTAACCCAGTTACACATACATGTATACATTCTATTTTCGCACATTAGCATGCTCCATCATAAGTGTCTAGACATAATTCCCAGTGCTACACAGCAGGATCTCATTGCTAATCCATTCCAAAGGCAACAGTTTACATCTATTAACCCCAAGCTCCCAATCCATCCCAGTCCCTCCCCCTCCACCTTGGCAACCACAAGTCTATTCTCCAAGTCCACGATTTTCTTTTCTATGGAAAGGTTTATTTCTGCTGTACATTATATTCCAGATGTAAGTGATATAATATGGTATATGTCTTTCTGACTTACTTCACTCAGTATGAGAGTCTCTAGTTCCATCCATGTTGCTAAAATGGCATTATTTTGTTCTTTTCAAGGGCTTAGTAGTATTTCATTGTGTATATATACACACACATCTTCCTAAACCAATCATCTGTCGATGGATATTTGGGTTGTTTCCATGTCTTGGTTATTGTGAATAGTGCTTCAATGAACATGAGGGTGCATGTGTCTTTTTCAAGCAAAGTTTTGTCTGGATATATGCCAAGTGGGGGATTGCTGGGTCATATGGTAGTTCTATGTATACTTTTCTAAGGTACCTCCATACTGTTCTCCATAGTGGCTGCTGTATCAGCTTACGTTCCCACCAACAGTACAGGAGTGTTCCCATTTCTCCACACCCCTTCCAGCATTCGTTATTTGTGGGCTTATTAATGACAGCTATTCTGACTGGTGTGAGGTGGTATCTCATGGTAGTTTTGGTTTTCATTTCTCTAATAATCAGGGATGTTGAGCATTGTTTCATGTGCTTGATGGCCATCTGTATATCTTCCTTAGAGATATGTCCTTTCAGGTCTTTTGTCCATTTATCCATTGGGTTCTTGGCTTTTTTGGCTGTTGAGTTGTATGAGTTGCTTGTATATTTTAGAGATTAAGCCCTTGTCAGTTGCATCATTTGAAACTATTTTTCTCCCATTCTGTAAGTTGTCTTTTTGTTTTCTTTTTGGTTTTCTTTGCTGGGCAAAAGCTTGTCAGTTTGATTAGGTCTCATTGGTTTATTTTTGCTTTTATTTCTATTGCTTTGGGAGACTGACCTGAGAAAATATTCGTAAGCTTGATGTCGGATAATGTTTTGCTTATGTTCTCTTCCAGGAGTGTGATGGTGTCTTGTCTTTTATTTAAGTCTTTAAGCCATTTTGAGTTTATTTTTGTGCATGGTGTGGGGGTGTGTTCTAGTTTCATTGATTTGCATGCAGCTGTCCACGTTTCCCAGCAATACTTGCTGAAAGACTGTCTTTTTCCCATTTTATGTTCTTGCCTCCCTTGTCAAAGATTAATTGACCATAGGTGTCTGGGTTTATTTCTGGGTCCTCTCTTCTGTTCCATTGGCCGGTCTGTTTTGGTACCAGTACCACACTGTCTTGATTCCTGTGGCTTTGTAATATTGCCTGAAGTCTGAGAGAGTTATGCTTCCTGCTTGGTTTTTGTTCCTCAGAATTGCTTTGGCAATTCTGGGTCTTTTGTGGTTCCATATAAATTTTTGGTTTGTTTGTTTTAGTTCTGTGAAAAATGTCATGGGTAATTTGACAGTGATTTCGTTGAATCTGTGGATCACTTGGGGTAGTATGACCATTTTTATAATATTAATTTTTCCAACCCAGGAGCATGGAGTATCTTTCCATTTCTATACATCTTCCTTATTTTCCTTGATTAATGTTTTTTATAGTTCTAAGCATACAAGTCCTTTATTTCCTTGGTCAGGTGTATTCACAGGTATTTGATTTTTTGGGGTGCAATTTTAAAAGGTACTATGTTTTTGTATTCCTTTTCTAATATTTCATTGTTAGTATACAGAAATGTGACTGATTTCTGAATGTTGATCTTAAATCCTGCTACTTAGCTGAATTTGTTGATCAGTTCAAGTAGTATCTGGGTTGAGTTCTTAGGATTTTCTATATACAGTATCATGTCATCTGCATACAGTGACAGTTTTACCTCTTCTCTTCCTATTTGGATGCCTTTTATTGACTTATTTATTTTCGTCTGATTGCTGTGGACTTCAAAGTACTATGTTGAATAACAGTGGTGAGAGTGGGCATCCTTGTCTTGTTCCAGATTTTAGTTGGGAAGGCCTTCAGCTTTTCTCCTTCGAGAATTATATTTGCTGTGGGTTTGTCATAAATGGCTTTTATTATGTTAAGGTATGTTCCCTATACACCCACTTTGGTAAGAGTTTTGATGATGAATGGATGTTGGACTTTGTCAAATGCTTTTTCTGCATCTATTGAGATGATCGTGGGGTTTTTTGACTTTTTTGTTAATGTGGTGTATGATGTTGATTGATTTGCATATGTTGAACCATCCTTGTGAACCTGGGATGAATCCCACCTGGTCGTGGTGTACAATCTTTTTAATATGTTGATGGATTCAGTTGGCTAAAATTTTGTTGAGAATTTTTGTGTCTATATTTATCAAAGATATTGGCCTACAGTTTTCTTTTTTGGTGGTATCATTGTCTGGTTTTGGAATTAGGGTGAAGGTGGCATCATAGAATGTCTTTGGGAGTGTTCCTTCTTCTTCAACCTTTTGAAAAAGTTTAAGGAGGATTGTATAAGTTCCTCTTTGTATGTTTGGCAGAATCCACCTGTGAATCCATCTGGTCCTGGACTTGTATTTGTAGGGAGTGTTTTCATGACATATTTAATTTCATTTCTAGTGATCGGTTTGTTCAGTTGATCTATTTCTTTTTGATTCAGTTTTGGCAGGCTGTAAGTCTCTAGAAAGTTGTCCATTTCTTCTAGGTTGTCAGATTTGTTGGCATACAATTGTTCAAAGTATTCTCTCATCGGTTTTTTTTTTTTTTTTTTTGTATTTCTGTATTATCCATTGTGGCTTCTCCTTTTTCATTTCTTATTTTGTTTATTTGGGTTTTTCCTCTCCTCTTCTTGGTGAGTCTAGCCTGAGGTTTGTCAATTTTGTTTACCTTTTCAAAGAACCAGCTCTTGGTTTGATTGATTTTTTTCTATTGTTTTTTGAATCTCTCTTTTATTGATTTCCTCTTTGATCTTTATGAGTTCCTTCCTCCTGCTGACTTTAGGTTTTGTTTGTTTTTCTTTTTCTAATTCATTTAGGTGGTGGGTTACATTGTTGATTTGAGATTTTTCTTCTTTTTTGAGAAGGCCTGTATTGCTATGAATTTCCCTCTGAGCACTGCTTTTGCGACATCCCATGTATTTTGAGTGGCTGTGTCTTCATTATCATTTATCTCTAGGTATTTTTTAATTTCCTTCTTGATTTCCTCATTGAAAATGAGTTTCTTAATAGCGTGTTGTTTAGTCTCCATGTAGTCAGTTTTTTTCTCATTTCTTTCCCTGTAGTTGATTTCTAGTTTCATGCCATTGTTGTCAGAGAAGATACTTGAAATAATTTCTATACTCTTAAATTTATTTAGGTTATCTTTATGCCCCAGGATATCATCAATTCTTGAGAATGTTTCATGTGCACTTAAGAAGAATGTATACTCTGATTTTTTTTGGATGTAATGTCCTGAAAATGTTAAGTCCAACTTTTCTATTGTGTCCTTTAGGATCTCTGTTGCCTTATTGATTTTCTGTCTAGAGGAGCTGTCCATTGATGTGAGTGGGGTGTTAAAATCTCCTACTATGATTGTATTCCCATAAATTTATCCTTTTATGTCTGTTAGTATTTTTTGAGGTATCTGGGAGCTCCTGTATTAGGGGCATATATTTTGACGATTGTAATATCCTCTTCTTGAATGGATCCTTAAATAGTGTCCTTTGTCTTTCTTTATGACCTTCATTTTAAACTCTATTTTGTCTGATATGAGTATTGCAACTCCTGCTTTCCTGTCTTGTATATTGGCATGAAATATCTTTTCCCATCCCCCCACTTTCAATCTATATGTGTCCTTTGCCCTAAGGTGAATTTCTCCTAGACAGCAGATTGAAGGTTTTTGCTGTTTTATCCAATCTGCCACTCTGTGTCTTTTAATTGGTGCATTCAGTCCATTGACATTTAAGGTGATTATTGATATATATGTATTTATTGCCATTTTAAGCCTTGTTTTCCAGTTGATTCTATGTTTCTCTTTTATTTTCTTTTTTAGGTTGGATGGTTTCCATTTATTTTATGCTTAAGTACTTTTAAGTTTTTGTGAATGTAATGTTCGGTTTTGATTTGTGGTTGCCCTGCTTTTTAAGTACGTTAAGCCCTTCCTATATCTGCTTGCTTTAGCCTGATAGTCATACAGGCTCAAACACATCACTAAAATAAAAAAAAAGAATCTGTATTTTCTTACTTTCCTTCTCCACATTGTATGATTTTGATGTCTTTTTTTTAACATCTTCATGTTTAGATCTGTATTTTGGCTTATTCACGTGATTGCTTTCCAATTATGGTTTCCTCCATAGTAATTTTTTTTTTAATTTAAAGAAGCCCTTTCAGTATTTCTTTTAGAATGGGTTTCATATTGCTGTACTTTTTATCTTTTGTTGGAGAAATTCTTTATTTCCCCTTCTATTTGAAATGATATTCTTGCTGGATAGAGTATTCTAAGGTTGCAATTTTTTTTCCTTTCAGCACTTTATCTTGCCACTCCCTTCTGGCCTGTAGTGTTTTGGTAGAGAAATCAACTGATAGCCTTTTTATACCCTTATACTTAACACTTTGCTTTTCTCTTGCTGCCTTTAGAATCTTCTCTTTAACTTTAGCCATTTTTATTATAATATGTCTTGGTGTGGGCCTGTTTGGGTTCAACTTTTTGGGGCCTCCTGTGCTCCCTGTATCTTGCTATCAGTATCCTTTAGATTTGAAAAGTTTTCAGCCATAATTTCTTCAAATATATTTTCAATCCCCTTTTCTTTTTCTTCTCCTTCTGGAATTCATATTATGAGTAGATTGGCCTGCTTTATATTATCGCATAGGTCTCTTATATTGCTTTCATGTTTTTTTATTTGGTTTTCTGTCTGCTCTCCTGATTGGATGATTTCCATTATTCTATCTTCCACATCACTAATTTGTTCCTCTGCATTATTCATTCTGCTTTATTGCCTTTAGCTCAGTTTGTATCTCTTAAAATGTATTTTCTAGTTTTTCTTGAATCCTCCTTATATTTTCTAGTTCCTTTCTGAGGGAATCAGCATTACTGTTCATATCTTCTCTTAATTCCCTCAGCATTTTCACTACCTCAATGTCTGTTAGACTGCAGAGGTCTGTTTCATTGTTGACTGCTTTAGGTGAATTATCCTGTTCCTTTAACTGGGAATGGTTTCTGGGCTTCTTCATCTTGCTCGTGTTTTTCTTTTTCTGTGAGTTTGGGGAAGCCAAACTCTAGTCTTGTCAGGCTACCTCTCTGCAAGAATACCCCTTTGTATTTTAGGGGGGGATTACTATTTATTTTGGTGTGGGATTTTGAGTATTTGCTGTCTCTTTCTTTGGTGTGAGCAGGCTGTTATCCCCAGGATGTTCAGTGTGTTTTCAGGGAGAAGGAGGCAATGGGTAGGGCCAGCAGTCAGTGCCTGGTCATTGGGCTCTCAACAGCAGCAAGGATCCACAGGAAGGTGGCACAGGCTCTCCTAGGTGCAGGGCCCTAGGAAGTGGTAATGAGCTCTAGGCAGATCTACAAGGTGACCAGAGCATTTGGCAGTAGCAGCAGCAGGATATGTGAGTTCCCAAGGGAGTGAGAGCAACAACAGCTTGTGTTTGATTGCAGTGCTATCCTCTGAGGTTATTGGAACCACAGGTGGTGCATGTTCAGGGACCCCTAGTGGGAGCAGGCCACGACCATCTCTAGAGTTAGTGATAAGGGCAGTGGCTTGCTTCCGCCACCTGTAGACCATGAATAAAGCAACCCATCTCAGTTAGCCCACATAGGAGGTGCTGTACAGGCTGCTCCTAGTTGTAGGATCCTGGGAAGTGACAAAGATCAGGCATGTGGGCACTGCCCAGAACGTTTGGCAGTGGCAGTAGCAGGTGTGTCTCTTCCCAGGGGTGCGAGAGCACCAACTGTTGGTGTTTGTTCACAGTACTAGAGAGTAGATCTAGAGATTCTTGCTCCCAAGGGGACAACAGAGATGACACTAGGGCTCAGGACTTTGTGGGAACATGGGTAATGGATGTTCTTAGGTTACTGTAAGAATACTCTCTTCTCTAATGTTACAGGTGCCCTTTCAAGATACTTCCACTACTAAGAAACTTGAGCAAGCTTCCTGCAGCCCAAGGGCCTAACGCTATTTTTCAATGATGAATTCCCCATGCATAAAATTCTAGAATTCCAGAATTTGTAAGTCATACCTTTTACAAGAATACTATTCGTGTTTTTAAAATCTTTCTTTTTTTTTCTTTCTAGCAAATATAAATTGTGAATCATTCCTGGTGAGGAGATCTGGGAAAAGAGTAAACTGGAAATTAGCTGACTATGTGGGCCTTAATTTTATATGTGTCAGCACATGGAGGTCTGGCCACTAACTACAAATCTGCCTAAGGACACTGGGTGACATTCTGTAGGAAACCTCAACCAGCCAAGCCTGCCGTGCCTCATAGGTTTGCCACTCTCAACACAGACTAAGATGTAAATCCTCTGGACATCCTTCTGCTCTTCATTTCACATCCCCATTGCTTTGTCTATCCCAGACTCTTATTGTTCCTATTTTTCCTGTATTTTTGAGAATGCCCTCTAGAGTTCTCATTCCTTATAGGTGAATTGCAGTTAAGTATGTCCCTTTCTTCATATGTAAATGAGATTAATTGAATAGCAACTGCCCCATCCTCTTTGTTCTATCTTCTTAGTCTTTTTTTTTTTTTTTGCTCATCTTGCACACACAGTTTATATATATACAACCTCCTCCAATTCCGTTCAAGAAACTCTTCAGATTCTTTATTCATTCAGAGCAGTCCATAGGTAATAACTACCATTTGTCTTTTCACAAAAGTATGCTATTTAGATAAAGGAAGATCTGAAGTTAGAATTTCATTTGTGCTTAAAAGTAGGGGAGGATTTTAGGGTAGGGAGATGCCTTGAAGATAATCACCTCTTTTACTTACCATAATTGATTTGAATATTAGACTTGGGTACAAATTACTCTAACAGAAGATGAAAAGCATTTATTGCTTACAGGACCAGAACAAGTTGTACCTACCATCCCTGATTAGAATAGGAATGTGTTTCTCTCCTATATGTCAACAGAATGGTGATATAGAAATCACCTTAGGCAATACTATGAAGTTATTAGCAAGGAGAACAAAAACATGTAAATAACAACCCCACATTATTTTTCAAATTTAACTTTAAAAATATGGTGAAAGGTTTATCCTTCAAATATTTCTTGATTTTTCTTTCTTAGGGAAGTTGACAACTCTGCCAAGTTTGAAGCTTATAGCTTTAGACATTTCTGAGCTACACAATCACAAGAAAGAGATTGAAGTATTTTCTTTGAGAGGGACACTTTAAGGGGAAAAAAAGCATGTGTGGTCTGAGAGGCAGAGAAACTGGTGGAGTTGTATCAGTTCAAACTTTCAAAAGAGAAAAAAATATTCACTTCAGGATGAGCCATGAAGCATGGCCATTTCCAGGCTAACTCTTTTTGTGATGAGAAAGATGAATATCTCAAAATGTCAGAAGAGAAAGAGCACATGGTTTATAATTACACAGTGTTTCTCTACTGCTCAGGATCTAAGCCCACAGTTAACTCTAGCTAACTATAGCTATAATCACTCACATAAAAACACCAGTTTCTAGTGAATCATTGTCTATAAGGTCTTCAATATGATCCTTAAATCAACTCTTGGATAAGGGTATTATTAAACCCATTTTATGAATAAGGAAGCAGAGGCCTCCAAGATTAAACAACTTTCCTCAGGATACACGATGTTCACTGGCATAGCCAAAAGTGGAAATCCGACTTTCCAACTTCAAATTCTGGGCTTATTGCATTAGGGCATAAAAGAATGGGTATTCTAGCCAATTAAGTCAAATCATTGGATCACCAAAGCAATTTGCTACTGATCAAGGAGGTTATGCATCTATGTATCACCATAACCTATGTTGTAAAACTCAAAGTAGATTTTTGGACCATTAGAGAAGGGCAAGAAAACAAAAGGATTCATCCCAGTGGTAACATAACTACCTATAGTTTGCTCTACTCCAGATAAGGGAACAACAGTTTTCAAGTGGAACACTACAGCCACCTGACTTTGGTTTTCCCTGACACATCTAACTTTTTAATGTCAACTTCATAAATCCTAAAAAAATTGCATTCTATTGTAAGTCAAATGTCATGAAGTTCCAGGTATGCAAAACTCATTGTCATAAGACCTGGGAATAAAAAGAAGAATAAAAGGCATCTTGGTCTTGAAAGATTAACATTCAGAAAACTGTTGCATTTTTGTATACTAACAATGAAATATCAGAAAAGAATGTAAAAATAATATCTTTTAAAAAAATCACACCAATAAATGTAATAAAATACCTAGGAATAACCCTGATCAAGGAGGCCAAAGACTTACATGCTGAGAACTATAAAACACTAATAAAGGAAATCAAAGAGGATTCAAAGTAATGGAAAGATATCTCATGCTCCTGAACTGGAAGAATTCATATTAAAATGGCCATAGTACCCAAAGCAATCTACAGATTTAATGCAAATCCTATTAAATTACTAATGGCATTTTTCACAGAACTGTAACAAATAATCCAAAATTTATATAAAACCATAAAAGACCCAGAACTACCAAAGTAATTCTGGGGCAGGGGAGGGAGAAGGCATAACTCTCTCAGATTTCAGACAATACTACAAAGCTACAGTAATCAAAATAGTGTTGGAACAAAAACAGACACAGGGATAAATGGAACAGAATAGAGAGCCCAGAAATAAACACAGACACCTATAGTCAATTAATCTTTGACAAAAGATCCAAGAATAAAAAATGAGAAAAAGTTTCTTCAGCAAGTGGTGCTGGGAAAATTGGACAGCTGCATGTAAATCAATGAAATTAGAATACACCCTGACACCATGTACAAAATAAACTAAAAATGGCTTAAAGACTTAAACATATGACATGATACCATAAAACTCCTAGAAGAGAACACAGGCAAAACATTCCCACATAAAACATATGAATATTTTATTAGGTCAGTCTTTCAAGCCAATAGAAATAAAAACAAAACAAATCAAACAAACAAATCAAATGGAACTTAAACTTATAAGCTTTTGCATAGCAAAGAAACCATTAACAAAATAAAAAGATAATGTACGTAAAGGGAGAAAATGTTGGCAAATGATGCAACTGACAATGGCTTAATCTCCAAAATATAAAAACAACTCAAAGGTCTCAACAACAACAACAACAACAACAACAAATAACCCAAATGAAAAATGAGCATAAGACCTAACTAGACATTTCTCCAAAGACATACAGATGGCCAACAGGCACATGAAAAAAAATGCTCAAAATTGCTAATTACTAGAGAAATGCAAATAAAAACTACAATTTCTCACTGGTCAGAATGGCCATCATTAATAAGTCTACAGATAACAAATGCTGGAGAGGATATGGAGAAAAGGGAACCCTCTTACACTGTTGGTGGGAATGTTAGTTGGTACAGCTGCTATGGAAAACAGTATGGAGGTTCCTCAGAAAACTAAAAATAGAACTACCATATGATCTAGCAATCCCACTCCTGGGAATATATCTGGACAAAATTTTCATTGAAAAAAAATACATGCACCTCTATGTTCATGGAAGCACAGTTTACAATAGCCAAGACATAGAAACAACCTAAATCTCTATTGATAGATGAATAGGTTAAGAAGATATGGTACATATATATGAAGGAATACTACTCAGACATGAAAAAGAACAAAATAATGCCACTCAAAGCAACATGGATGCAAACAGAAATTATGATACTAAGTTAAGTAAGTCAGGAAGAGAAAGACAAGTATGATATGGTATCATTTATATGTGGAATCCAGAATATGGCACAGATTAACCTACCTGCAGAACAGAAACAGACTCACATAGAGAGAGACTTGTGGTTGCCAAGGCTGGTGGGGAAAGGGAGTATGATTGACTGGGAGTCTGGGGCTAATAGAGGCAAACTATTGCATTTAGAATGGATGGACAATTAGGTCCTACAGTATATCACAGGGAACTGTGTCCAGTCTCTTGACATAGAACATGATGGGAAATATATTAAAAAAAAGAATGTATTTGTACATACACATACACACACATATATAGCTGAGCCACTTTACAACAGAAAACGGCACAACTTTGTAAATCAAATTAGAGTAAGTACAAAAATAAAAAAGATATACTGGTCTACCTAGTCTACAATTACTTCATAGTAGAAGAAGAATGAAATTATTGAAAAAATTATTATACAATACAAATTCAATTAAATGGAATGAAAACAAAGTACCAAGGAAAAACTACCAGGGGAGTCAGAGAAGTCCTTTCAGAGATGGTATTTGACTTTTAACTTGAAAGTGACAAGAAGAAAAGAAGTAAAGATACATTCTAGAAATCAGCTCTTTTAGGCCATTTTGCCTTGTATTCAAGCCCAAGTAGGAGAAGTGGGGAGGGGTTAACTTGTAGGTTTTGCAAGATGTTTACAGATGTCCAGTGATTATCACCTGTGTCATGATATCTGCTTGGCTTCAGAGTTATTAATTATAGAAGTTGTGACCATGGCTTCAGGTTTTAAACACTCACCATGAACTTAATTTCACATTCCAGATTTATTGATATATAAATGACATATAATATTGTGTAAATTTAAGATGTACAATAACTTGATTTATTGTATTTATGTACTAAAAAATGATTGCTCCCAAAGCACTATCTAACACTTTCTTCACGTCGCATAATTACCATCTCATTTGTGTTGTGAGACCATTTAAGATCTACTCTCTTAGAAACTTCCAAGTATATGATACATTATTAACTATAATCACCATGCTGTACATTATATCCCAGAGGGTGGATTTTACTAATAGACTTTTTTTAAAGAATAGGAAACCTTATTTTATAAAAGATAAAGTATCTTCTTGGATTAAGGAACTGAAAAAAAAAACATAAGTGATTGAGTTTCAAAGGCTAAAAAGATTTGTGTCTGGAAGTTACAAGCAATCAAGTTTGCTCAGGTAAGAAACTGAATTTGTTTAAGAATATGCATACAACTTTTTATATACCTGGAACTCTGGGAGAAAGAAGGAAAGCTTTCCTTAGGCAATCTTAGAGGGCTGCCGAGACCCATCTGAATGTGAAAAAATAATCATGGGGGCCAATAGACAGAAATGCTATGACGGGGGAAAAGAGATGGATTAGAAAAGGAGAGCAGAAGTTTTATTTGTTCTAGATGCAAAGGTGTTGCTATAGTTCAAAGAAATCCCGCAGAACAAGAGAACAAGATCCCTGACTTACCTGTCATTTTTCCCCCAAAGGAGCCTGGGTCCACAAACTGCTTGTTTTAAAGCTGAAGATAATTTCTACTTGTAAAAGCAGTCAGGGAACTGCTCGCCGAAGCTGGGATAGCTGTAAGAAGGATTTAAGAAAAAAAATATTAGACAAGTTAAAAAAGACCAGCATCAATACTCATAGCATTATTGGGGTGAGTTTCACAGCAAATTGGTTATTGTAGGTGGGGATACAGTATTGTGATGGTTAATATTTAATGACCCACTCTCCAGAAAAAATAATAATAACCTTATTTGTAGTGTTTGGGAATTTCTATGATATAAATACTCCCTCCAAGGCTGAGTTCAAGCTCACAGTACAGTATCACTGCACATGGATTTGGGAACAGAAGGGCACATTCAGCTCTTGTGAGTCTATGTGAGCCCACTCACATGGCACACCATGGGGGCAGGTTGTTATTGGCATGTGCTCAAGATTGTCTGAAACCTGGCCTCCAAGGGAATGTGAGAAACAAATAAAATATACTACAGGGACCTGGGGAAGACAATAAAAAAGTGAGTCCTGGATTGCCTTAGATATTCACCTAGAATAACACTTCCCGGGTCAGGTTAATCAACTCAGCATTGGGAAGTCAAAGAGGAGTTTCTTGAGCAACGGATGATGTTATCGACCAGAATGCACTGACTTTTTATTTCTCACTGTAAGAGGTCCCGAAAGAAAAAAATACATACCAAGCATATGTTTTTAAAATGTCAATGTCTAAGGCTAGACTGAATAGTCAGCTAGAATACAATGGAAAGTAACAACATGCCCATATGCCTTATTTACAGTCAGTGTTTCTTTTGATTTGTTGGTGCCTACGTTGTACTGAAGGTTAGATATTGGAATATTATTCCTGCCTAGGCTGTAAATCAAAAAGGAGAGAGTGTGACGAGAGCACTTAGTCTAGTAAATACTACCAGCCTTTCACGTGGAAGAGAAGGAAAGGAACTAACTTCAGAAGGAGATGAAAACTGTCAGAACCTTATCTGAGGCTTTAAAAAGGCGAATCGGAACTAGCAAGGAAAACGAAGCACTAGAGACCTTTCCTGTTATTGCAGAAAAAAAAATATGGGAGAGGAGTTCCCTTTCTGGCTCAATGGGTTAAAGACCCAACATTGTCTCTGTGAGGATGAGGATTTCATCCATGGCCTCACTCAGTGGGTTAAGGATCTAGCATTGCCATGAGCTGCAGAGTAGGTTGCAGATGCAGCTTAGTTGGATCCTGTGTTGCTGTGGCTGTGGTGTAGGCCTGCAGCTGCAACTCCTATTTGATCCTTAGGCCAGGAACTTGCATATGCTACAGGGGCAGCTGTAAAAAAGAAAAAAAAATTATGGGAGAAAGAAATGTTACTTAAGCCCCTAATATTCAACGTCATAGGAAAAATAAAAACAACACAGCAGATGTGCTTAGGGGCAGAGACTTCAGCAATGCCAACTGCAGCTTCTGTTTAGGCAGAAGCTAAACCAGGGGTAATGCTCTAGCTGAAAGGGACGTCGGGGCAAAGATCAAAAACCTCCTCAAAGACAGATTTCTTAGGATTAAACCATGTTAGAGGAAAAGTTAATGGTGAGGCAACTCACTGAGGCACAGGGTTGAAAAATATTTGCACATGAAGCCCTAAACAGGTTATCTCTTTAAACAGAGACTGCAGTGCCCAATGTGGCTCTCAGGTGGCTGGTACAAAGGACTCCAACAGAATAAAGCAAAATAAGAGATTCTGTCCATGCATGGCAGGTCAAAAGGAGATCTCAAATAATACAGATTCTTATGTCTAAAGGTAGAAGAAGCACTGTCTTTCTGAGAAAGGGAACTGTGTATATATTTGAGTTTCCCCTCAGTTATGATCAATCCATGACCTTGGTAGACTCCTTCAAGGGATTCTCTTTCCCAGCTGGTTTTGAATCATAGGCCATGGCATAAGCTGAGTGGTATTCTGGCAAAGTTGCAAACATTGTGTTGCCCTTTTTGATCTAGATTCTTTCAGCAATGGCTAAGTCTCAGCTACAGCTGTTGGTGGAAGCCCTTATTACCTGTACAGCTAATCACTCCTCCCTGTTAGTGTGTATTGGAGAGTTTGGTACTCCTGGCCAGGACACAGTCCTGTATCAATTCTAAGCTGGTTGCTTAATCTAAGATGCTACTAGATATACTAGGTCATCCTTTCTCAACTGGAGTTCCCCCCCCCAAAAAATTAAGGCCTAATGAAGACCTACTGCCCTAAATGCAGGCAAACTTTGTTAAAGGGCCAGAGAGAACACATCTTAGGCTTTAAGGGTGCGTTGTATGTATTTTTAATTTTTTGGATATTATTTTGTTTTGACATCTTAAAAAATAGTGCTGGCTGGGGAGAGACTGCCCCATCCAAGACTAGTCAGTTCTTAGAGAAAGTAAAGTGTCCAGTAGGAGCGGGCTTTTGATATGCAAACTTAGCACTCTAGAAGCTTGCACCCTGCCTTAATCATCCCCAAACCAGGGATCAGACAGTTAAGAGATCACCACAACAGTCTAAAACCCATTGAAATACAGCAAAATAGCCAGTGCTAAACTATTCACTCAGCCCTGACCCTGATTTGCCTTTCTGGCAGACACCCTAATGAAAGTAGTGGAGGATTGAAGCATTCCACCACTCCTGTATTCTGCTTCTTGATTCCTAACCATAGTCTTTCCCAGCAGGCCTTGTGGGCATGCAAATCTGTTTTCTCTCTTTTTTTTTTTTTTTTTTTGCTTTTCAGCACTGCACCTGAAGCATATGGAAGTTCCCAGGCCAGGGGTCTAATCTGAGCTACAGCTGACAGCCTACACCACAGCCACAGCAATGCCAGATCTGAGCTTTGTCTGTGACCTACACCACAGCTCATGGCAACAGCAGATCCTTAACCCACTGGGCGAGGCCAGGGATCAACCCTGCAACTTTATGGTTCCTAGTTGGATTCGTTTCTGCTGTACCACGATGGGAACTGCCTGAAAATCTATATAGTTAGGCCTCTTTTCTGTGTCCTCTTATGTCAGAACCCAAATGACTAACCATGTCATAAACGAACACAAAACAATGGGCCATACACTCTACCATTATAGAATGAAGGCCACCATCTGTAATATATAATTTAATGGGAATAGCTGTATTTCAATTAAACTTTATTTACAAAAACAAACAGTGGGCTTGATGTGGCCTCCAGGAGAAATGTGTCCACTCTTTCACTGAAGCATCCAACATATGGAATAACTTAGCTCTTCTTTAGTGCATCTAAAATAATACTAATCATGCAACCTTGAGGAAACTGAGAAAATACTTCAAGTTATTTTGGGGGCTCTATGCTTCAGACCAGGAACTCTAGGGTGGAAAGGCAATACCTGAGGGTGTAGATACCTTAATTTAAATAATCTAACACAAACTTGAAAATATCTCTCTTAATAAAAACATTCCCTATGAATAAAAGTCCAGGACCAGATGGCTTCACAGGTGAATTCTACCAAACATACAAAGAAGAAATTATACCCATCCTTCTTAAACTTACTAAAGGGTTGAAGAAGAAATAATACTCCAAAGACATTCTATGAAGCCACCATCACCCTAATACCAAAACCAGACAAAGATACTACCAAAAAGGAAAATTACAAGCCAATATCTTTAATGAATATAGAATATAGAGTTCTCATCAAAATTTTAGCCAACTGAATCCAACATTTTAAAAAGGTCATACACCACAACCAAGTAGGATTCATCCCATATTCACAAGGATGGTTCAGCATACACCAATCAATGCCATAGACCACATTAACAAAAGAAAAGTCAAAACCACATGGTAATCTCAATAGATGCAGAAAAAGCATTTGACAAATCCAACATCCATTCATGATAAAAACTCTTACCAAAGTGGGTATAGAGGGAACATACCTTAACATAATTAAAGCCATTTATGACAAACTCACAGAGTATAATAGTCAGTGGAGAAAAGCTGAAAGCCTTCCCACTAAAATCTGGAACAAGACAAGGATGCCCACTTTCACTTTTCTTCAACATATTATTGGAAGTCCTAGCTACAGCAATCAGACAAACAAAATAAATAAAAGGTATCCAAATTGGAAGAGAAGAGATAAAACTGTCACTCTAGGCGGATGACATGATATTATATATAGAAAATCCTAAGGACTCCACACAAAAACTACTTGAACGAATTCAGAAAAGTAGAAGGATACAAGATTAACATTCAGAAATCAGTTACATTTATATGTGGCTGCCAAGGGGGAGAGGGAGGGAGTGGGATGGATTGGGAGTTGGGTTAATAGATGCAAACTATTTCTTTTGGAATGGATTAGCCATGAGATCCTGCTGTGTAACACTGAGAACTGTCTAGTCACTTATGACACTACATGATAATGGGAGAAAAAAGGATGTATACATGTATGTGTAACTGGGTCATCATGTTGTACAGTAGAAAAAAATTGTATTGGGGAAATAACAATAAAAAAATTTTTAAATGAAATATTAGAAAAGGAATATAAAAATACAACACCTTTTAAAATCATGCCCCCCCCCAAATTAAATATCTAGGAATATACCTGACTAAGGAGTTGAAAGACTTATATCCTGAGAACTATAAAACATCAATCAAGGAAATTAAAGAGAACTGAAAGAAATGGAAAGATATTCCACGCACATACATTGGAAAAATTAACATTGTTAAAGTGGCCATACTACCCAAAGCAATCTACAAATTCAAAGCAGTCCCTATCAAACTACCAATGACATTTTTTCACAGAACTAGAGCAAACAATTCAAAAATGTATATTGGAGTTCCCATCATGGCACAGTGGAAACGAATACAAGTAGGAACTGCATTGAAGTTGTGGGTTCGATCCCTGGCCTCACTCAGTGGGTTAAGGATCCGTCATTGCCATGAGCTGTGGTGTAGGTCGCAGACAAGGCTTGGATCTGGTGTTGCTGTGGCTCTGGCATAGGCCGGAAGCTGTAGCTCTGATTAGACCCCTAGCCTGGGAAAATCCATACGCCATGGATGTGGCCCTGAAAAGACAGAGAAAAAAAAGTATATAAAAGCATAAAAGACCCAGAATTTCCAAAATAATCCTGAGGAAAATTAAACAAAAAAAAGAAAGAAAAGAAAAAAAAAAAAAACAAACAAGCAGGAGGCATCACTCTCTCAGACTTCAGGCAATATTACAAGGCCATAGTAATCAAAACAGTATAGTACTGGTATAAAAACAGACATACAGACCAATGGAACAGAACAGAGAACCCAGATAATAACCCAGACACCTACAGTCCATTAATCTTCAACAAAGGAGGCAAGAATATAAAATGGGAAAAAGACAGTTTCTTCAGCTAGTATTTCTGGGAAAACTGAACAGCTGCATGCAAATCAATGAAACTAGAACATACCCTCACACCATGCACAAAAATAAACTCAAAATGGCTTAAAGACTTAAATGTAAGAAAGACATCATAAAACTCCTAAAAGAGAATGTAGGGAAAACATTCTCTGACATCTACTGTACAAATGTTTTCTTAGATCAGTCTCCCAAAGCAACAGAAATAAAAGCAAAATAAACAAATGGGACCTAATCCAACTGATAAGCTTTTGCACAGTAAAGGAAACCATAAAAAAACAAAAACAAAGGACAGCCTATAGAATGGGAGAAAATAGTTTCAAATGATGCAACTGACAAGGGCTTCATCTCTAAAATATACAAATAACATGTACAACTCAATGACAAAAAACCAAGAACCCAATTGAAATATGGGCAGAATACCTGATTAGACATTTCTCCAAAGATATACAGATGGCCAATAGGCACATGAAAAAATGCTCAACATGACTAATTATCAGAGAAATGCAAATCAAAACTCCTCTGAGTTACCGCCTCACACCAGTCAGAATGCCCATCATTAACAAGTCAATAAATAAAAAATGCTGTAGAGAATGTGGAGAAAAGAGTATCCTCCTTCACTTTTGGTGGGAATTTAAATTGGTACAACCACTATGGAAAACAGTATGGAAAACTAAATATAAAAATATCACATGGTCCTGCAATCCCACTCCTGGGCATATATCCGGACAAAACATTCCTTGAAAAAGATACATGCACGCTTATGTTCATGGCAGCACTATTCACAATAGCTAAGACATGGAAACAACCCAAATGTTCATCAACGATGAATGGATTAAGAAGATGTGGTATAAACACTGAGCAAAGAGATACAAGATATAAAACTTAAACAAGAAGAGATGTAAAATACAGTAACTGAAATAAAAAATTCACTAGAGGCAGCTAACAGCAGAATACAGAAGGCAGAAGAACAAATATGTGAGGTGAAGAACAGATCAGTAGAAATTACGGATGCAGAACAGAAAAGAGAAAAAAGATTGAAAATAAATGAAGAGAGTCTCAGAGAGCTCTGGGACAACAATAAACGCACCAACATCCGGATTATAGGGGTGCCAGAAGGAGAAGAGAGAGAGAAGGAGACAGAAAACATATTCCAAGAGATAATAGCCGAAAACTTCCCTAACATGGGAAAGGAACCACTCACTCAAATCCAGGAAGCGCAAAGAGTACCATATAAAATAAACCCAAGGAGGAACACCCTGAGACACATATTAATCAAACTGACCAAAATTAAAGACAAAGAGAAAATCTTGAAAGCAGCTAGGGAAAAGAAACAAGTAATATACAAGGGAACCTCGAAAAAGTCATCAGATTTTTCAGCAGAAACTCTGCAGGCCAGAATGGAGTGGCATGATATACTTAACATGATGAAATGAAAAAACCTCCAACCAAGATTACTTTACCCAGCAAGGCTCTCGTTCAGATTTGAAGGAGAAACCAAAATCTTCATAAATAAGCAATAGCTGAGAGAATTCAGCAACACTAAACCAGCCTTACAACAAATACTATAGGAACTTCTCTAGGCAGAAAAGAACAAGAGAAGGAGGAAAGGAAAAAGAGCAACAAAAACAAATCCAAAGCAATTAATACAATAGCAATAAGAACATACATATCAATAATTACCTTAAATGTGAATGGACTAAACGCCCCAACCAAAAGACATAGACTGGCTGAATGGATACAAAAACAAGACCCATATATATGCTGCCTTCAAGAGACCCACTTCATTTCTAGGGACACATACATATTGAAAGTGAGAGGATGGAAGAAAATATTTCATGCAAACAGAGATTGAAAGTAAGCTGGAGTAGCAATACTCATATCAGACAAAATAGACTTTAAAATGAAGTCTATTTTAAGGGACAAAGAAGGACATTACATAATGATCAAAGGATCAATCCAAGAAGATGATATAACAATTTTGAATATCTATGCACCCAACATAGGTTCACCACAATATATAAGGCAACTGCTTACAATCTTAAAAGAAAAAATTGACAATAACACAATCATATTGGGGGACTTTAACACCCCACTTACAGCAATGGACAGATCAACCAGGCAGAAAATCAGTAAGGAAACACAGGCCCTGAAGGATGCATTAAGCCAGATGGACTTAATAGATATTTATAGGACATTCCATCCAAAAGCAACAGAACACACATTCTTCTCAAGTGCACATGGAACAGTCTCTAAGATTGATCACATCCTGGGCTACACATCAAGCCTCGGTAATTTTAAGAAAATTGAAATCATATCAAGCATCTTTTCCGACCACAATGCTATACGACTGGAAATCAACAACAAGAAAAAATATGCAAAAGACACAAACATGTGGAGACTCAACAACATGCTACTAAATAACCAATGGATCACTGAAGAAATCAATGAGGAAATTAAAAAATACCTAGAAGCAATGACAACAAAGATATGACACTCCAAAACCTATGGGATGCGGCAAAAGCCGTTCTAAGAGGAAAGTTTATAGCAATACAAGCCCACCTCAGGAAACAAGAAAAAGCTCAAATAAACAAACTCACTTTACATCTAAAGCAGCTCAAGAGAGAAGAACAGACAAGACCTAAAGTTAGTAGAAGGAAAGCAATCATAAAGATCAGAGGAGAAAATCAATGAAATAGAAACAAAGAAAACCACAGAAAAGATCAATGAAACAAAAAGCTGGTTCTTTGAAAAGACCAACAAAATTGATAAACCCCTAGCCAGACTTATCAAGAAAAAAAAGAGAGAGGACTCAAATCAATAAAATTAGAAATGAAAATAGAAGTAAAAATGGACATCACAGAAATACGAGGGATCATAAGAGACTACTATCCGCAACTATACGCCAATGAAACAGAAAACCTAGAAGAAATGGACAAATTCTTAGAAAAGTACAATCTTCCAAGACTAAACCAAGATGAAATAGAAAAGATAAATGGACCCATCACAAGAACTGAAATTGAAACTGTGATTTAAAAACTTCCAACAAACAAGTATAGGACCAGATGGCTTCACAGGCAAATTCTATCAAACATTTAGAGAAGAGCTAACACCTATTCCTCTGAAACTATTTCAAAAAATTGCAGAGGAAGAGACTCATTCTATGAGGCCACCATCACCCTGGTACCAAAACCAGACAAAGACTCCACAAAAAAAGAAAACTACAGGCCAATTTCACTGATGAACATCAATGTAAATATCCTCAACAAGATACTAGCAAACTAAATCCAACAATACATTAACAGGATTGTACATCATGATCAAGTGGGATTTGTCCCAGGGATGCAAGGGTTCTTCAATATCTGCAAACCCATCAGTGTGATACATCACATTAACAAACTGAAGAATATAAAGCATATGATCCTCTCAATAGATGCAGAAAAAGCCTTTGACAAAATCCAACACCCATTTCTGATAAAAACCCTTCAGAAACTGGGCATAACGGGAACCTACCTCAACATGATAAAGGCCATATATGACAAACCCATAGCAAACTTATCAAGAAAAGTTTTCATTCTCAATGGTGAAAAGCTGAAAGAATTCTCGCTGACATCAGGAACAAGACAAGGATGTCCACTCTCGCCACTACTCTTCAACATAGTTCTGGAAGTCCTAGCCACAGCGATCAGAGAAGTAAAAGAGATAAAAGGAATCCAAATTGGAAAGGAAGAAGTAAAACCATCCCTATTTGCAGATGACATGATACTATACCTAGAGAATCCTAACGACTCTACCAGAAAACTATTAGAGCTCATCCATGAATTTGGCAAAGTCGCAGGATACAAAATCAATACACAGAAATCAACAGCATTTCTATACACTAACAGTGAAAGATCAGAAAGAGCAATTAGGGAAGCAATCCCATTTACCATCGCATCCAAAAGAATAAAGTACCTAGGAGTAAACCTACCTAAAGAGACAAAAGACCTGTACTCTGAAAACTGTGAGATACTGATGAAAGAAATCAAAGATGACACAAATAGATGGAAAGACATACCATGCTCTTGGATTGGAAGAGTCAATATGATCAAAAGGACTATCCTACCCAAGGCAATCTACAGATTCAATGCAATCCATATAAAATTACCAAGGACATTTTTCACAGAACTTGAACAAAATATTTTAAAGTTTGTTTGGAAGCACAAAAGACCCAGAATAGCCAAAGACATCCTGAAAAAGAAAAATGGAGCTGGAGGAATCAGGCTTCTGGACTTCAGACTATACTACAAAGCAACAGTCATCAAAACTGCATGGTACTGGCACAAAGACAGAAATATAGATTAGTGGAACACATTAGAAAGCCCAAAATTCAACCCATGCACTTACAGCCAACTAATCTATTACAAAGGAGGCAAGAATATACAGTGGAGAAAGGATAGCTTGTTCAATAAATGGTGCTGGGAAAACTGGACAGTCACATGGAAAAGAATGAAATTAGAACACTTCCTAACACCATACACAAAAATAAACTCCAAATGGATGAAAGACCTAGATATAAGACCAGACACTATAAAACTCTTAGAGGAAAACATAGGCCAAACACTCTTTGACCTAAACGACAGCAACATCTCCTCAGATCCACCTATCAAAGTATTGACAATAAAAACAAAAATAAACAAATGGGACCTAATCAAACTGAAAAGTTTCTGCACAGCAAAGGAAACCCTAAACAAAATGAAAAAGACAACCCACAGAATGGGAGAAAATCTTTGCAAGTGAATCGACTGACATCGATTCCAAAATTTATAAACAACTTCTGCAGCTCCATACCAAAAAAACAAACAACCCCATCAAAAAATGGGCAGAAGATCTAAACAGACAGTTCTCCAAAGAAGACATATGGATGGCCAAGAAACACATGAAAAGATGTTCTACATCACTCATTATTAGAGAAGTGCAAATCAAACCACTGTGAGGTACCACTTACACCAGCCAGAATGGCCATCAACCAAAAGTCTACAAACAATAAGTGCTAGAGAGGGTGTGGAGAAAAAGGAACACTAGTACACTGTTGGTGGGATTGTAAATTGGTGCAACCACTGTGGAAAACAGTATGAAGATTCCTCAGAAAACTAAAAATAGAACTGCTATTTGATCCAGCAATCCCACTCCTGGGCATCTATCCAGAGAAAACCACGACTCGCAAAGACACATGTACTCCGATGTTCACTGCAGCACTATTTACAATAGCCAAGACATGGAAACAACCATCGACAGAGGAGTGGCTAAAGAAGATGTGGGACATATACACAATGGAATATTACTCAGCCGTTAAAAAGAATGAAATACTGGCATTTTTAGCAATATGGGTAGACCTAGAAATTATCATTCTCAGTGAAGTCAGCCATACAATGAGACACCAACATCAAATGCTTTCACTAACATGTGGAATCTAAAAAAAGGACAGACTGAACTTCTTTGCAGAACAGATGCTGACTCACAGACATGGAAAAACTTATGGTCTCTGGAGGAGACAGTTTGGGGGGTGGGGGGATGTGCTTGGGCTGTGGGATGGAAATCCTGTTAAATTAGATTGTTATGATCAATATACAACTACAGATGTGATAAATTCATTTGGGTAATAAAAAAATATATCGGGTAACAAAAAAAAGAGAAAATGTGGTATATATACACAATGGAATACTCCTCAGCCATAAAAAAGAACATAATGCCATTTGCAGCAACATGAATGGAACTAGAGACTCTCATACTAAGTGAAGTAAGTCAGAAGGAGAAAGACAAATACTATATGATATCACCTATATCTAGAATCTAATATGTGGCACAAACGAAATCCACAGAAAAGAAATGAACTCATGGACATGGAGAACCAACTTGTGGTTGCTGAGGGGGAGGGGGAGGGAGTGGAATGGACTGGGAGTTTAGGGTTAATAGATGCGAACTATTGCATTTGGAGTGGATAAGCAATGCGATCCTGCTGTATAGCACAGGGAACTATTATCTCGTCACTTATGATGGAACATGATGGAGGATAATGTGAGAAAAGGAATGTATACATATGTATGTCTGGGTTACTCTGCTGTACAGCAGCAATTGACAGAACATTGTAAATCAACTATAATGAAAAAAACAAAAATGTTTAAAAAAAAATAAAATTAAATCTTTCTTTTAATAGTTTTGAGCCCCCCACTGCCTTTCCTATGTCTCATTCACACAAATCTACACCCTCTATTTTTCCTAATTCTGGACCTAAAACTTGGTATCCCTTTAAATTCCTTTAAAGGTATCCAATCACCCTAAACTAGGGGCAGAAATCAACAAGTGATGGTAGGAGTTTTATATGATATCACACCACAGACTTCTTAAATGTTCCCATTAGAATAAATCTATACCTCAAATCCCTTCTCAGCCATGTCAGTCCTGTGGATTTTTGCTGAACATAACTGCACAACAGTCCCTTTTCCTGTTACTTACTCTTGGATCTTTCCTTGCCTCCCAAACTTCAACTTTCTCCTTTATTACGCAAAGTGATCCTGCCTGGCTCTGGGACCTTACAGTCAATTTTGCATAACCAAGACTACCTTAGACTTCAGAAAATCAAGGCCTTGCTATTAGCAGTATTAATCCTGCTTAGATGCAGTCTGAGTTAAAAATGGAAAATAAACTATCTTGTAACACAGATATAGTTTGTCAAGGGTTTCAAAACTGTGTGTGTGTGTGTGTGTGTGTGTGTGTGTGTGTGTGTGTGTAGGAAAAAAGCATGTTTATTTTTACTATTCATGTTATCTACAAGCCACTCTGTTTGACTTTGGGACCCTAGCCACATACACAATTCATAGTCTAGGATGACCTGACTTCTGGACAAATCCTCCATGCTGGTGCACCAGATGTATGACTAGGATGCTGAGGTTGCTAGAGGGAGAGGTGAGCCAGGGGTGCTGGTGTGATCTAGAAAGGGGAAAATGGATTGTGGGTGAGTGACAAAATACACAAAGATATGAAGACATATGAGCAAACTAGAGGAGAAGCATGAATCGGGTACAAATGATTCAGGTGTATGATTACACATCATGTTTAAATTAACCTGAAAGACTGAATTAGACTGGGAGAGAAATCTGGTTGTTTGTTATACCTTTCTGGGATAGTTGCAAAGTTCTGAGCCTCTTCTAAGAGGGAACTCACAATTGGCGAAATTAAAAACAAGATTATTTTGTCCTTTGTCACTTGTTGGTCTCATCAGTGCCTCCTGCTGACACCCACCTTACTTCTTCAGGTTAGTTCTTTAGGTCTCTGTGTTCACATTCCCCCTTTCATTATAGCTGCTTCTCTAGCAGACTGGTTTAGGGTTTTGATCTTTATGGTCAAAAAATAAAATCCATACCTGCAGGATTTGGAGCTAACTTTAGAGAAAGGAATGGCAAATAACTCTCCACTTGCATACCCACACTAATTGGTAGTGGCTACATAAGTGCTGTGTTGAGGGGGACTCTGAGGTCACATCAAGGGTAAGTAGGCAAAACCTCTGCTCCTTTGATATTTGAAGTTCTATTGGCCTGCTCACACTACCGAGGATTTTCAAGGAAGAGTTTGGTAGAATAAAGAAAAAGAAACTGCTTTTAGAAAGACAAGCCTTGGTTTGAATGATGACTCTTCGGCTTAGTATCTGTGTTTTAGGCAAAGAGCTTGAAAGCCTCTCTGAGTTCAGACACCTTTCTTTGTGAAATGGGGACAATAGCACCAACCCACAGCTTTGCTAAAACTGATTTAGCACAGTTAAAACCTAGCACAGTCCCTGGCACATGATGGTATGTTACTCTTCCTGACTACAAAGATATTGTGCTCTCTCATACAAAAATCTCAGATCTACCAACTGGTATAAATATTATCTGATGCAAGTCTTGCTGCAAGACTGCAGATCTTTTCAAGATATATGTAACACTATGTTCACTGCAACATTATTTACAATAGCCAAGAAATGGAAGCAACTGAAGTGTCCACTGAAGGATGAACAGATAAAGATGTGGTATATGTGGAGCTCCTATCATAGCTCAGTCATAACAAACCCAACTAGCACCCGTGAGGATGCAGATTCAATCTCTGGCCTCGCTCAGTGGGTTAAGTATCCACCGTTGCCATGAGATGTGTTGTAGGTCACAGATGCACCTCAGATCTGGTGTTGCTGTGGCTGTGACATAGGCAGGCAACTGCAGCTCTGAATCAACCCCTAGCCTGAGAACTTCCATACGCCATAGATATGGCCCTACACACACACACACAAAGGTGTGGTATATGTGGTATTCTTACTCAGCCATAAAAAACAATGACATCTTGTCATTTGTGACAACATGGATGTACCTAGAGGGTATTTTGCTGTGTGAAATAAGACCGAGAAAGAAAAATACCGTAAGATTTCACTTATATGTAGAATTAAAAATAAAACAATAAACAGCCGTAACAAAACAGAAACAGAGTCATAGATACAGAGAACAAACAGGAAGTTGCAAGAAGGGTGGGGGTGGGGTGGGGGTGAGTGAAATAGCTAGGGGAGATTAAGAGGCACAAACTTCCAGTTATAAAATAAACAAGCCATTGGGATGTAACGTACAGCATAGCGAATATAGTCAAGAATATTATAACTTTGTATGGTAACTAGGCTTATCATGATGATCATTTTGTAATGAATAAAAATATCAAATCACTATGTGGCATACCTGAAACTAATATAATATTGTAAGTCACCTCAACTTCAGTAAAAAAATAAAATTGAAGATTAAAAAAAAAAACACAGATCTTTTCAATCAGGGACAAAATGTTACAGAGACTCATGTGACTGTCAACAAGTTTGTCTCTCTTTGAGGGACACAAAATGGAGAAGAACTTGAGGTGAATGAAAATGTAATTTAATTCACAATCAAATAAAAATTCTATAGCTTTGGAATCAGAGAATATTCTTGGAATGGTCTCTTTTCAGTCCCATAAATTTAACCAACTGAATTCTTTAAGTATCCGCCTTGTCAACCTTTTGAAATGAAGGTTGATTAGGTTCAATGGGAAATCTGCATTTCATCATGAAAATGGAACACAATGTCCTTGGCTTAGTCTCCCAAGGAGGAGCAATTGGGGGCACTATGTGCAAAGCATGAAGTGAAAACACAGGTAGCAAATTTATTTCAGGCATGACAAACGGAGGCATGCATATGCATAGTCCAAGAAGCAGGAAAAGCCAGGGCCTCCGCTCTCAGCGTACCGTCCTCTATAAAAGGAAAACTCCCTGAAGGGGCTTTCTCCAGCCTTTCACATCACAAATGGTACTTTATGAGAATTGAGACATTACAAGGAAGGGAGACACTTTAGATTAAGTGAATTGATTTATTTACATATAAGGGGGAGGAAGAACTCAATTATCAAGGGGTAAAGGTGGCAACAGTAAGTCTTGTCAAAAGAAACCAAGCCTGCTGGGTATTTCCTGAATCCTTGCTTCTTTTGGAATGGTTTAATGCACAATCCAAGAAAATTTAACTATCTACTAACCTGAACAAATTTTTTGAAAAGGTAGAGCGGAAGAACAAATGTGCATATTATGCATGTCATTTCTAAAACCACAGTGAAGTGTGTGCTAGATTTAGCAGGTTAATTAAGGAGTCTGTTAGCAATGAAGTAAAAGCTGGCATGCTCCCAATTCTGGCTGATACTAGCCAAGACATAGACATAACTGATGTTTCTCCAATACAACCAAGATGCTTCACCTAATCCAGAGAAAACGCATTATCTGTAGCAGGCTTAAAATCAGATTGGAAGCCAAAATGGTGTCAATGTTTTCAGATCAAGTAATAGATCTCTGAAAAGCTGAGCAAGCTGTTTGGCTGATGGAACATTTAAAACTGAAAGGCCAGTTCAGTGGGCTGACACTTTAAGAGAATCATTTAGTCGAGTTCATGACATATTCTTCCTCAATTCTGCACCTTTGAATCAAATTGACCCTCCCTTGGATAAAGTTGCTGATGGCCAGTTAAGATGAGAGGTACAGGTAACCCATTCTCTGTAATTGCTCTGGCCCTCAGCACCTGTGCAGGATTATGGAGCTTTTGAACCACTAGAGAAAAATACAATGCAAAGGAAACCCAATTTGCATCATAGCCCAAATGTATTAATGAGCGCCTGGTAGGCATCTAGTCCTGGGCTTGGTATGGTGAATACACAGGTCAATGAAATATGACTGTCAGTGTCCATGTTGAGTGGGGAAAACAGATGATAAACAAATAGTTATATTGCAACATGGTAACATTGGATATAAACAGTTACAGAAACTCAAAGTCAAAGGATAGCTACTTCTGAATCAAGAGGGCAAGATGAGGGTCAGAGAAAATGATAGAGAAGTGGTGATCTTCAAATAATGATTAAGAGTGGTCTGGCGGACAAAAAGGAGTGTGTGTTTTAAGCATTTCTGACGAGAGCCAGTGTGTGGATGGGTGATTATGCATGGCATGGCTGAGGAATAATAGAGTTTGGAGGGGCTAGAATGGAGAAACTGTGTCCTAACTCTGAAATTTTGATCTTTGGGACAGGGAGGGAGCATCTTTATCCCTTCCACAGTACTGTGAAAAGCCGCACTCCCAAATCCCACTCAGTTGAGACTTCTAGGGTGATGATGTCACTGCTGACAGCACCTGCATTCTTTACTCTCTCCTCTGATGAGATCTAATTGGCTTTATTTTTTTCTTTGAGAGAGTATTTTCTTTCAGCAAATATACATTGATCATACTGTATGCGAGTCTGATGAAGGGCACTGAGAGAGAAGTATTATAATTAAACACAATTAGCATAAGTTAAAAGTGAATGTCTGAAACCAGACTGAGGTCAAAGTTTGCTTTCAACACTTACTAGCTGTGTCTTTTAGATAAGGGACTTCATTTCTTTAAATGGTGATAAATCTGGTATTTCACTGGGGCATGGCTACAAGGATTAAGTGAAACATAGTATGTGTAATACTTAAAACAATGCCAGATACAAAATAAGTGCCCATCAGGGTAAATGTTGGCTGTACCCATCACTTTGGATGCTAGAGTGAGTACTGTATCAAGTAACTCGCAGCATAGCTGTTACTCTGCTTGCTCATCTCCACCTCCTTGGTTCCATTGTGTTTCACTCCCTATGACAAAAGTCATCCCCTTTCTGTGTGGCTCCAGAGGGTCTTCTCTGGACTTTTGAAGAGCTCATTTTGTTGGCTATTTCTCCTAGGAAATCATATTCACTCCTCACAGAGCATCAAGACCCCCCGAATCTAAACATGTCCTTCTCAACTTCATCCCTCACTCACATTCTCACTGACAGACAACAAATGCTATTTGCAACCCCTGCAAAACTCATTTCAACATAAAAGCAGCTTGTTTCTGATGAACCACAGCAAGAAATGCAAGGACCATGGGATTGTTCAGAGGTCAGCGGTTCCCAGAGTGTTATGAAGGACAATAAAGTCATATCTATATTTGGCATGAAGCCGGGAAGAGTGGACAGGTGACATGAGCTTGGGGACAGAATGAGAAAGGCGTCAGCAAGACCCTCAGGGCTCAGGCTGCTCATGGCAGAATTTGAGTCTGAAGAAACCTAGAAATCTTAGGACTAGACTTAAAGGAGGAGGGGCTGCTTTCTATGATTCCTGATCCTAGTGGTTCGGAAGGAGCCAAATGTACTAGGAAAGAAAAAAAGGGAGAGAGAGAGGAAAATCAAACATTACCATTGGCAACAAATAATAGAATCATCAGTACAAGCAGCATAATGGTTGAAAATCTGTGCCAGCCTGTAGAGTAGGATGCCACCTGCAAGCTGGTCACTGTGACATTCTGAGAACAAAACCACAAGGAAGTGTTCATGGTAACCAGCAGTTGCAGGACTCTGGGATACGGCAACCTGGGCAGAAAGGAGCCAATGCCACCAAAGAGCTGTCATGCGCAGCAGTGTGTCTGTGGGTGGCCTGTGTCCCGCGGACAATAGATGATTTAGCTACAGCCTCCTGATTAACCTGCCAGAAACTGAAATATAAGATCAAGGAGACAGACAGCGATATACTAATGAAGCAATGATTTAAAAAGAAAAACCCCAAACAGTCAGTCTTAGACGAGTAATTTGCTTTCCCTGCCCTGGCTCAGTCTCATTATTCTCTCACTTCTCCCCTCAGGAGTGGGCAGAGGTCATCTCTCTGCAGGAAGGGGACCATGTATATTTCCTCATCTGCTACTATTGCAAGTGAGGGCATATAATCCTGATCTCAAGAGTCCTCCCAGCAAAAATCGCCCCGGAAAAATTTCACTCCTCTCAAACTGGAGCATAACTTCCCACCTATAACTTCCCTCTCAAACTGTAGCATAACTTCCCACATCTTTGCAAATGCAGATATCCCCAAGAAGAGGTGGCATTTCAAGCCAGTGGCCCTTTCGACTTCGGAAAGACAGATTTATAAGCGGGTTTTAATATGGCAATATAGTTCTTGCTCCATAAATGTTTGCTAAGTGAGTCTGCAAGAATTCCATGTGTTAAAATTTGAGGGAATAAGTGGTAATACCCAGACGAGCTACAACATAGGACTAGTTTAAAGAGAACAACACAACAGTAAAAAATAAATCACCTAGCATCCAAGGAGCAGGTCACATTTCTAGTCACACATAATACACCTGCCTTTCAAAGGGGGAGGTGGGGAGAGCAGGTGGGAGGAAGCGAGAGGAGCAGCAGCAAAAGGGGGCATTCCGAGGTAGTTTTGACTATGATTGATGGTCCTGTGCTGTGTTCTCACTCATGTAGAAAATCAGAGTCCGATGGCTCCAGATATTGGCCCATGTGAGTTCCTTCTGTGCCCGTCCTCAGCTACTCTCCTGGGAGCCCTCCCTTCCTGCCTGTGGGTCTCATTATTCTGAAGTCCAAGCAGAAGAAAGCAAAACCACTTCTTTTTTTTCCCTATTCTTTCTCTTCCACTGTGAGGAATAAAATCACCATTTTGAGGATCTCTTCACTTAGGGACTTAAGGGAAAATTCATTTCTCTTGGCGCTTCAGGTTATTTTCCCAGACGGTTCAAAAACAGACAGTGACAATTACTTCTGAGAGTATCTTCATCAAATTTGCTGGGGTGCCATCCCTACTAAATTGGCCTGACTGTATCTCCACCCCTCCCCCGCTCCCTCCTACATGTAGCCTGCTTTGTACCAGGCAAGATTTATTGTATAACTCTGACTCTCCATTTCATTAGTTTGCTACCATTTGAGGCAGACCTTAAAGGTTTCAGTTTCGATCCTACAGGATGGAACAATTGAGCATTTGTATTTTTCATGGGGTCTAGACAGTGTCCAAATCTGCTCTCAATCAACCAGGGCTGGCCATCTACAAGCTGCTTTCATAAGATGCCTCCAGGAAAAAGTAATGTGGGATGTCGTCACATCATTCAATTTGAAAAGGATGTCATTCTGTGAATGACGTTCAGTGCACTCACATTTATTTTTACAATTTCTTCTAATATATCACCTTTGAGAAAAGGTCCAAAGTCCACTGAAAAATTTGGCAAATATACATTTTTATTTATTTAAAATTTTTTTAAATTTTCTACTGTACAGTATGGTGACCCAGTTATACATACATGTATACATTCTTTTTTCTCCCATTATCATGCTCCATCACAAGTGACTAGACATAGTTCCCAGAGCTACACAGCAGGATCTCATTGCTTATCTGCTCCAAAGGCAATAGTCTGCATCTATCAACCCCAAGCTCCCAAATCCACCCCACTCCCTTCCCTTCTATGGAGAACAGTATGGAGGTACCTTAGAAAATTATGCATAGAACTACCATATGACCCAGCAATCCCACTCTTGGGCAGATATCTGGACAAAACTTTCCTTAAAAAAGATACATGCACCCACAAGTTCTTTGCAGCACAATTCACAATAGCTAAGACATGGAAATGACCCAAATGTCTATTAAGAGATGATTGGATTAGGAAGATGTGGTATATATACACAATGGAATACTACTCAGCCATAAAAAAGAACAACATAATGCTATTTACAGCAACATGAACAGGACTAGAGACTCTCATACTGAATGAAGTAAGTCAGAAAGAGAAAGACAAAAACCATATGATATCACTTATATCTGGAATCTAATATAAGGCCCAAATGAACCTTTCCACACACACAAAAAAAAATCATGGACTTGGATGGTATGCATTTTTAAAATTATACTGGCCACCATTTTAACATGGAAGCCTGAAACATCTCCCCAGCCCAGGTCAAAAGAGGATTCTATTTATCAAAAGTTGCTCCAGAACATTTGTGCCAAACAACAGATAAATGAAAGGCACGCATTTAATCAGCCATGTATTATTAGTCTCATTTGAGGCAACCAAACTGTATTTTCACTCTGTTCAGGAGAAGTTTTGTTTTTAAAGGAACTTCATCATGAATCCTACAGTCAGTAAGATGTGTTGAGATCCAGGTCTTATGACCTCACAGCCTAAGAACAAGCAATGTGTTTGTAGCACAGCAGGGATTTGAACCCATGGGAAGGAGAAGAAAGAGTTACCTCATCATCACCCCCAATATTCCTTCACCCCACACCAAAACACTCCAGCTCTCTTCTCAAATTTAAATCATTCCCAGGAATGTGATGCCATCCAGCTGAGGATATGCAATGTCAGGGCACCTCAGAAACAATTAGGGTTCATGCCATTAAAATTGTATAGGTGAGACCCAGCAATTTGCATTGTGTGAAGAAGTGTAGAGAGGCAGTGATGGATGGTATACCTAAGACCTCCCTGGACTGGACAGGCAGAAATGCCACTGGACATATCAAGTGTGTCTCCAGTCAACCTTATTTTTAACAAGAAGACCTTGTTCTACAGGAGGACATTTATTGAAACATGATCTAAACTCATATCAAGGAGAAAAGTGCACACCTTGAATTGAAATCAAGAGCTTTCTTTCCCCTCTGGAGCCCCCTGGCCTTCACGGAAAGTGATCACTACGAGCTTTGTTGGAGGCCAGCCTTAAACAGAACAGTAATCGAAGTGACACCTCCACTTGTCCCTGGCTGGCTCTCCTTTCCACCATTTCTCCCAGTACACTTTCCCTGATAATGAATTCACATCAGTAGCTGCTGCCCCCAAAGGCTTTGTTCTAGCCTCTGGCGAATGTAACAAGCTTTGGTTTCTCCCACCAAATGGGCCCTTCTATTGTTAAGCACCCTTCTGCCTTTAGGAGTATGCCTGCTTCTTCTGCTCCCCTCTCTGTCCTTTTCATTTTATTTTTTTTTTTTTTTTTTTTTTTAATTAAACCCCTCTCCTTTTTTTTTTTTTTTTTTTTTTTTTTTTTTGTCTTTTGTCTTTGTTGTTGTTGTTGATGTTGTTGCTATTTCTTGGGCCGCTCCCGCGGCATATGGAGGTTCCCAGGCTAGGGGTCCAATCGGAGCTGTAGCCACCGGCCTACGCCAGAGCCACAGCAACGCGGGATCCGAGCCGTGTCTGCAACCTACACCACAGCTCACAGCAACGCCGGATCCTTAACCCACTGAGCAAGGGCAGGGACCGAACCCGCAACCTCATGGTTCCTAGTCGGATTCGTTAACCACTGCGCCACGACAAGAACTCCCCTGTCCTTTTCATTTTATGGATCACCTATGTGGTTTTTCTCCCAAAGATCTCACAGTAGTGTGGGCATTGGTCTGCCGAGCTTGCTCCTCTGCCCTGTGGTCTCCAAAATAATCAGAAAGGCCCTTTTGGTGTTAAGGGTCTGTTTTTAATATCTACAGGGGGGAAAAGCAGCCAAAAAAGTAACAGGGATAAGAAATACAGTAATGTTACAAATCTTAAGAAATACTCTACAGTGTTGGTCTCTCAGCTATAGTTATGGCTCCCCTTGAGATGCTAACTGAGAAGTCTATTTGCTTTCCTTGTTTTTAGTTTTAAAGTTGGAGCTTATTAACCTTCCCCTCCCCCACCCTGCCTCACCAGACGCACTGACCATCATTTAATGACAGCGTGGACAGTGTGGAAGTAATTTCCACAGTGAGTGGACTTCATTGCTCTTGGCCTCCATCTCATGGAGTCTTTTGGTCATAGATATTTAATCAAACATGAAATCTCACCCTTGTACCCATCTTAAACACCCCAATTTAATTTGACCCTTAATCTTATTTACACCAAGGGGCTAACAACTACTTACTATTTACCTGAGTTAGGGTATTTACCTTAAAAAATATAATATTCCAGAGAGGAAGAGAAATACAAGGAATGACACTCTACTGGGGCGACTTTAAGCATTAGCACCACAGATGAGAGGGAAAGTTGACTCATATACTTGAATTGTCCCAATGCCAGGGATAGAAAATCCTGGCTTCAGCTCTGTCTCTGTCCACTTTGGAAGCTTTTAATATTAATGTGGATCATAGTCAAGAGATGTTCCAGCACATTCTTTACACCAAGATCAGAAGAATGTGGGTTATAAAATGGGATCTAAATCCCAGGGGGTTTGAACTGTGGTTAAATAAACCTGAAAGGAACCCAATCAAAGAGCTGCCTTCTGGCGCTCAGTCTGGCTTCCTGTTAGTTGTGTCTGGGCATCCCAAGTCTGCTCAGCACCCTTCTAGGCACTGAACAGATCACAGAGCGCCTTTGACCTTCCTGGACTTAACTGAGCATGCACAATGGACAAATATAAAATCAACGCTTGATTATACATGCTAATGTTGGAAAGCAATGGTGCAGATAATCAAAAGCAGCAGATCATCAGAAAATTATACATGCCCTGCTCCCTATCAGGGCTGTGGGAAGCAAAAGGAAAGAAAATGCAGCACTAGGCAACACAAGCAGAATACGCTTCTGGAAGGAAAGAGATAGGGGATGTGTCCGGTAGTAATTTGCATCACAGCAACTGTCTTGGCAGACTGGTGTGAGGGAAGGTTTTGTTATGTTTAATTATATGTGTTGGTTAAAAGATATAACTATTTAATATATATCAGTTGTACTGGGGTTTTTAAAAATTCAGGTGGTGGAGTCCCTTGTTCAGAGAAAGCCTGAGGGAGATAATGATGATAATAATCACAACAACAACAGATAAAAGCTGAGGCTTAGAGTGTGGGCTCTGATGACTTAACTAAAATGCTCCTTCCACTTGGCGTTTTATGGTTTACAGGCTTATTAAGAAAATTGGTTGAAGAATCATCACCTTGACTTCTCAGTCCCTTTCAGATGGAGGGAGTTGATCCAACATGGATTCCCTTGGTTTGATGTGTACTTGTGTCACCACTAGTGGCATTGATGCTACACAGGGCCTCACTGTGACCAATTCCCTCTGTGTGTCAGAGCAACTTAATGACACAGTGAAAGAGGAGTCATGGTGGTCTTCAGGCCCTCGCTTCCCTTTACCAAGGCCCTGGTCCACACCCACACCACCCACATCCCTGCCTTCCACCATTTGTTTCTCCTGGGGATGCTGGCGCCTCTTTCCCACACTGAATGCAGGTCTTCCCACCCCAGGCAATGGCTCTTACATCTTGGTTCGATTGCGAAATGTCTGCAAGCCCACTGATCACCAAGATGTTGGTGAAATCTCCAGGGAATCCAACAGAATACTTGCTCATCTGCTCTGCACCCTGGGATCTGAGATCCAGCACCGTCCTTCAATTTTCCCGACTCAGGATGCATTTTTGATGTCTGGGACATCTTCCCAAGGGATGGAGGGCAGACTTTGCCCTCACCTTCCTTCCCAGGGTTCTCCAAAGTTCTCATCATTCTTCCTCCCAGTGACTTGGGAGACTGCGTGGAAACAGAATCCCACATAACCTGCTATGGCATCACCGAATTCCTGAGGTAACTATGCAGATTGGACCCTTCTATGATCCTGGGCGACTTTCATTTAAGGCATCATGCTAATTAAGTACTAAAATGAGCGGTACAGGCAGCAGGTACAAAGGCAGGTTCAGAATAGGGAGAGAGTTCATGTCCCTTTCAGGAGAATTTATAATGACGGCCAGGGAATTTTATTTTCTTTGCCTTTGAATTTTTTTCCTTATTTCCTCCTTAAACGCAACACACACAACAACAACAACAATAACAACACGCACACACACACACACAATGATGCTCCACAATAATATGTGGATATAAATCCTGGAAGTACCAGGAAATATTCCCACTCTAAACTCTGACACTAGGCCACCAAAGTGAAATCCAGTCACTTGGGAAGCATGCAGTGCATACCTACTATGTGTCAAAGCACTATGCTTGACTGAGGGAATTCAAAAATGAGTAAGATGAGCTGGCTGTTTTTATGTTGCCTGTTGGTCAGGAGTAGGCTGGGGAGCATGTCAGCACACTGAAAGGTCCAGGGTGAGGAGTGCTTCCTGCCTGCATGTACCAGCTGCTGAGGAAGGAGGGGGGAAAGGGAGGGACCAGGAGTGCTTCATGAGGTAACACTCTAGGTACACTAGATGCAGGTAAACGATACTCTCACACAATATATAAACTCCTGAACCCAGAAAACCCTCTGGAAATTCCAAACAGAGTAAAAGCACAGGTGGGTGAATATACATACATAAATTTGATGTAAAGGTATGGGTAAAAAGATCCTGGACTTTTAAAAAGAATAGCTGAAATGGAATTACTGCATAGTGATAAAGTAAAATACTTTCCCAATGATTGGCGGCTAGTAAAAAGCATCTTTTGGTGAGAATTCACACTGAGGAAAATTTTATAATTCTAATAGCACACACATCTCATAAGATTTATAGTCATTCATTGTGGTTTGGGGTAGAAACTTGACATAATGATGATCGAGAGAGGTGGGATTTTTAGGGCTCAACAGCATCAAGTAAGTAAATGCCATAATTAAAACTAATGGTGACTCAAAGTCCAAAGATGGAGAAGATACCACAAAATAATCATGAATAGCCACCAACATGAAAAACCTCTATCTAGATTCCAGGCTGAGGCTCTTCTCTGACTATGGAAACATGACCACAAAGGCCAGCATCATTCGTATGTGGCTGGAATAAATATTTTGTCAATTGGGAATAAATAGGAAAATACCCAAAAATTTTAGCATCACAAATGTCTTAATTGATGATTAGATCAAGTGAACGCGTGCACGCGTGCACACACACACACACACACACTTCCTATCAGGTCTCAGTTAACCATTAAATTAGGTTGTATGGGTGAAAGAATCACCCATGTTAGGAATATATAGAGAGGTACCAGCAGTGGGGCTGTGGTCTCTGAAGAACTCAGTAGCCATCCGAGAAAACCAAAGATAAAATCAGAGAGAACCACTTGGGTTTGAACTGGCTACATCATCATTTTTTGTGTGTGTAACCTCAAAATTCACTTCTCGAGTTATGATGCTTGAGATAATTATAATAAAGAACATACTTTGGAAAATAATGATTACACTTATCATCCCCCTCACTGCCCTTTGTTCCTCAATGATTTTATTCCCAACACCATTATTGTACGGACACCACCTTTATTAAAGTCAACGATTGTATCTGCAGTTCTCCTGCTTGACTTTTTAACCCTGATGGCTACTTCCTGAAGTTTGTCCTCTGACATGTGTGGCAGATCTTCTGTTCTAGCTCTCTTCCTGTACTTCTGGGTTCCCCCGATGGACATTTCTGGATATTCACTTATTTTATTGTTTTCTTTTTTTGGCTGTGCCTGTGGCAAACAAGAGTCCCAGGCCAGGGATCTAACCCTCGCCATGGCAGTGACTCAGGCCACTGCAATGACAACACCATATCCTGCACCAGTTATTTTAAATATTATTGGCATTCTATCCTTGGGTCAATTCTCTACTCATTCTGCATGCTGTCTAGGGGTCTTTTATTCCAACCACCGCCTTCCTTCTCATTTACTTCCTGGCACAGGAGACAAAATAAATACTTATGTGAAATGGCTTTTGTCAATTTCCCCTAATGAATCAATCTCCTTTCATCTATTTTAATGTAAAGTTCTTTGAGAACTCTGTATTTATTAATATAAAGTGAAAACAGAATATTGGCCTAAATACCTATCTCAAAGACAGGTTCCAGATCATGATCTGATGGAGCTCCAGTGATGGGTGGGATGACAGTGGTTCTCCTAGAAGGTGTGTGCTGGCTTCATTTAGTACCTTCTTTGAGAGCAGGTTAAAGAAGGGTCCAGTGCAATGTGAAACATCTAAGCAGGCAGTGCCCACATCCCATAGCTTGAAACAGGGACTCACTCTTCCTGTGAGGGATCTCATTCTCTATGAGTTTTCCCCCACAATTGCTACAACAGTATATAAAGCTTTCTGGACCACCTCAGGAGTAGAATCTAGAAGACTGATTTTCCTGGCATCTATCATAAATACATGCAAAGGACTTAATACCATTTGAGATACTCACTGTGATCCCTTCCACTTCCAAAAATCTTATTGCCCATCCCACCTCCATCTAATAGAAATATCCATTTCCCTAAAGGAAAGATTGTTAACAACAGAAATACTAAAGGACAGTACAGCTTTTGAGTCTCAAAAGAGTGTTTTAAAATGATAGCCCAAGTGTTTCAGGAAAAAAGGCTTTTATGTTCCAAATATCTTGGTTTTTGAGTATCAAAAGCCAACATTTTGGAAGACTCTGAGACTCAAGTCTGTTCCATACAAATACAGGTCTGAGGAGAACAGGGAAAGGATTGGACCACCCTACCCAGGTAGGTGAAGAGGCCGTCAGGGCAGATGAAGGAAGCTAATAAAAAGGAGAAGAAACAAGCTTAAATGCCAAGATTCTCTAGGAAAAGCCCTGTCATATACCCTATGCCACTTTCAGGAAAGGGGAGTTTAGAGATTTCAGGAAAGTTTGGGCATCTGAGCTCAGGGAGGGCCTGTGCTTTAAAGGCCAGAGAGGGCCCAGGAAAATGCCAAGGTACCAGAGACTGTCTGTATGAGGCAGTGGCATCAGGAGAGAAGGAGCTGTGACATGTGTAGAAAGGAAGTCCTATAGTAGCCCCCTGAGGTTCCCCATCTTGAAGTGCATGTGGTGAGGCATTTGGAATTTTTTCACATGCCCGAGTCCTCAGGAAAGAATTGGAGGACTGGTGGATCTGAAGCAGCCTCCCAGTTTCAAGAAGAGAGGCAGGATGATCTGAATGGAACTTTCATTCCAGATCATGTGATGCAAACTTCTCACTGGACTTGCCAGGGGCAAATGTGAATGCCAAGAGGACATGTAGCATAGACCAAAGACAAGAAACCACCCTAACCACAAGGTCTTAATGTTATGTGAACCGCTGGAAAATTAGGACCCCCCCCAGGAGAGAGGGAGGAATGGGAAAAGTGAAATGGGTTCATCCTGAATTGCCCAATATTGAATTTCCCCATCAGTGGAAATACGATGAAATTAACTTATTATAAAAATAGATTAATTTATATTTTGGCACCTATGGATTTGTTGATTTAGATTTTGTAACTTTTACTTGATTTGTACTGAAGTGAATTTTTAAAAAATACATAGGACCCTGGAAGCTGTGAGTAATCTTATATGATGTCCCTCAAGCAAGCCCAACATACCAATTAGTCTAAATTCCCTAGCTCTAGACACTCTACTGTAAGTTCCAACACCTGCTCTCTTCTCATGCCTACCTTCCCCAAAAGACCATCCAAGTGACTTGAAGTAGGTGAGAAATGAGGATGAATACTGCTTAGGTGGGGCAGAGTTCCAGAGACATGGTCCTGGAACAATACTCCTTTAATAAAAGTCTACATGCTCACAGACTTTGAAAAACTTATGGTTACCAAAGGACAGGTTGGAGTGGGCAGGGATGGACTGGGGGTTTGGGATTGGCATACGCGCACTGAGGCATATGGAATGATTGGCCAACAGGGTTCTGCTGTCTATCACAGGGAACTCTACCCAGTGTACTGTGATAATCTACATGGAAAAAGAAACTGGAAGAGAATGGATGCGTGTACATGTATAACTGAATCACTTTTGATTATACAGAAGAAATTATCACAACCTTGTAAATCAACTACACCTCAATAACCGCTCCCCCCCCAAAAAAATCTGGGGAGTTCCTGCTGTAGCACAGTTGGTTAAGGATCTGGTGTTGCTGCAGCTATGGTTTAGGTCCCAGCTGTGGCTCAGATTCAATCCCTGGCTGAGGGATCTTCCAGATGCCACCAGTGTGGTGGGAAAAAAAAAAATCTACTGGGCAGAATGGAAAAACACTGCACAAAATGAGCAATCACATGGATCCCTTTCGGGACTTTTGTTCTGCTCCTTTCTGCCTCAGAGATACTGCTGAATGGGGAGAAGAGGGCATTGTTAGCTGTTAGAGCAGAACTGCTGGCAAGGGCCCTCTGTGGTCAGCCCTGCTGCTCTGGCTGCTGTTGTTTGCAACTCTGCCTGTGGCAACTGCTAGGCTCTCCCACTGTGCGCCCACACTCCCAGCCTAACCTCCAGCCTTCTCAGAAAAAGCTGCAAAATCAGGAACTCTATGGCCTTCCACTGGTTCAGACCCCTGCTCTTCTGGCCCCTGCTCTCGGCCCCTGCTCTTCTGGCCCCTCTCGACCCCTGCTCTTCTGGCCCCTGCTCTCGGCAGGGCCACAGGAAGCTCAGCCTCAGTCTCATGATCAGCCTCCTCCTGCAGCTGAACTCTTCCAACTTTGAAACAGACTTGGTTTTCTCAAGGCACTTGCTAAGACTGAGGAGTCAAAAAACAAACCCTAAGACGCAGGGTTTAGCATTTGGGGCCAGCTCTAAGCTAAATTCAATTTGAATTTTAAAATCTCTCAGAACTAAGCAGGAGTTTCGGTACCTTAAAAACACACACACACATAGGATATTCTTGGCCAGCTGCATTCCCTGGAGGAACTGTGAGGATTAAATTTGATTAATGGAGAAAACAAAAATCCGTTGGTTATAAAGTGATGTTTAAATAGAAGTTATTGCATGTTTCAACATTAAATCTGAAAGATGTCCTCTGCTGCTTCAAATAAGTGAGAAATATGTGAGGTAGTTGGATTAAAGATATATTAATCTTTTCTAAAATAACTAATCACAGCTGGGACAGGTAAAGGGTTCAGGGAAAACAAAGACTGCCCTGAATATTTTCTCCCTATCCAAATTTAAATGGAATGTTTGCAAGCTCATGAACTTTAATATTAGCAACTTGCTTGCCTCTGAATTTCTTTCCTCCATCCTGAATAAGAAAAGAAAATGTTGATGAATTTTGTGGACCAGGAATCCATTTTGCCAACATTTAGGAGGCATCCTCCAGGGGCCAGGCAATGCTAGGGATATGAAGAGGATTAAAGCACAAGCTAAGTCTTTATAGGGTTCAAAACTACTGAAAGGTCCTCGCCACAAATATGTGTAATCTAATGGACAGGGTGTACCAGTTATGCATACTTCGCAATGGGAATCCAGGGAAAGGAGCAATTAATCCAGGAGCGGGTTAAAGCAGGATAAAGAAAAATAGGTGATGTTAGAGAAATGATGCCTCCCAAGGTATGTAGGAGTTTCTCCAGAAGACAGTGGAGAAAAACATTCTTGGCCGAAGGAACCACAAGCAAACTCATGATACAGGATGACCTTGGTGTGTTCCATCTCTTCAGTTCTTGGGGAACCCTGGCTAAAGCTGAAGGTACATGGGACAGAATGATAGTATAGGAAGCTGGAGAAGTACACTGAGGCCTCCATACAGGAAGTGACTTGTAAGCCAGACTAAATAATTTACTTTTTTCCCAGAGACTTCACTGGTGCCTTTAATAAGGGCGATGACTTGACTGAAAGGATGGATCAGATAGAACAAAAGACATCATATAGGAAGCTATTACAATGGCAGAGACAAGACGACAAAGGGGTTTAATATAGACTCCCAGAAGAGTGTCTCACCACATAACTGATTAAAAATATTTGTTAGTGGGTTAATGTAAAATAGTTTGAACCATATGAAACTGTCATTTTTGTAGGTCAACAATGGTGGAGCATCAGCAGTTTCATATGATTCAATCTAATATAAAATGAATGCCCATGAGCTCCTTGGAATTTAGGAGAGATACAAGGAGCACATACCTTAGCAGAATTAAATTTCTAGTACTGGGGAATCATATCTGTGTAACTTGTTTTGTACATTACCTACAACAGAATTGCCCATAGCTAGAGTCTGAATGCTCTGATAAGGAAAAAATATCTGTCAGAAATATTGCTTAGTATTTTGCTATTTCTTCCAACTCCCCTTTGTTGTTTATTTAGAAGTATCTCATAGAAGAAAGAAAAGAACCGCAATATACACTGAATGAGAAACAGAAAGGAAAGTAAAATTCGAGGTGGTGGGAAGAAGGGAGAAATAAAAAAATAGAGGGCAGAGTTTGTTAACTACAACTAGAGAAAGTGAGAGTTACATTGCGGGGGTGGATTTGCCTGAGGAAATTCAAGGAGGCTCTCTCTGGATTTCAGCTGGAGAGAGGAAAGAAATCTGAGGCTAGTGGATGGGCAAAAGAGAATGGCATTCTGAAAGAGCTTATACTCTAGGAAGCGGACATGGACAGATCTGGGGTAAATATGGCTTCTATCAGGGATACAGCATGATTTAGTTTGAATCCAGTCTCAGTAACAGCAACCTCCATCCCCAATAAACATTTGTGCATGTGCACACATGCGCACGCACACACACAGTACCTCTTTGACTGAAAATTAACATTGAACTGTTCTATTCAAGGAACCAAGATTTTGCTATCAACACCCAAAGAAGTGACAAGTTGCAATTTCCCACCATGTGGTGCTACCCAGAGGGGAGAAAGAGGGAGAGCAATCCAAGGAGGCAGAATGCAAGCAGGCTGGGAGATGTTGAGGTTATGTTCTCACTCCCCCCACCACCCCTCACCCTGCCATACGGCGGGCTGCACCTGTTCAGAGAGATGAACTTCCACACAGAGCACACCCCCTTGGCACGCCCCTAGAACGACAAGCATTCACAACCTACAGAGGGAGTAAGCAGTTCCCCAAAGAGCGTTTCCAGATGAAGAGGAAGTTCTGAAAAGCCAGCCAGCCAACCTGCCAGGTTTCACAATCCAGTGATCTGAATTCCTGCCCTGACTCACCTGGATCTACCACTAGGTAATCAGAAGGCTCCACCAAGACCAAGTGCTTAGAAGGGAGGGAGTGTGGTGGCATAGGCAGTGGGACAGGGTCCTGATGAAGAATTCATGAGAGCCTGCAGAGCCTGCAGTTACAGAGGAGGATCGTCTGATCTGATACAACAAAGAGTCATGGCTAGGTTGCAGATGAGGCCATGAAAGTTTGCAGGACCTTGCCAAAGAGAGGGCTATTTCCTTAAAGCTTGAATGTGCTGGCCTTGTGACCTGCTCTAACCAAAAGTGATGCTGTGTGGGTTCTGAGACTCAGCTTCAAGAGCTCTTGGGATCCCTGAAGACATCGCTTCATGAACCAGGTCAGCAAACCTGCTGGATGATGAGACACAAATGTCCCACCTCAGCCAACAGCCAGATGACCACAAGTAACAATGCAAGTGAGGCAGTAACTGGCAGCTGAACCCAGGTGCAGGAGTGAGGTCAGCTGAAACCAGCAGAAACGTTCAAGCTGCAAACAGATCACTTGATGTCTACAGCCACAACGTTTTTAGGTGGTTTGTAATCATGCAAAGAGTAATGATAGAAAGGTGGCCTGCAAATGTGCACATAAAATCATTATTTAGAATTCACCCAAAAAATTATTTTTCTAAATTTTCCAGGAAAATATTAATGAGATTCCTATTTTAGGTATATCTATGGAAATGTTTTCCTCTTTACAAAATACATAGAGCATGATTTAACCTTTCTTCAAAGTCATGAAATAGATATAAAATGATCACACAGATCTGTAGTCACATGAAGATTTCAAGGTCCCAGTGAGGTCAACAGAAAGAAGCCAGAGTGGTATGAACTGTTTTTTCCCCAAAAAGAGGAATTCAGAATTTTCTGTGATTTTTACTTTTCATTTTTATAAAATATTATGATTTTATTAATTCCAGAAAGAAAGAATCATGACCTATATGTCAGCACTGATATCACTAATTTGATATTCTATCATATTTCCAACATGTATGATTTTTTCCTTTTCTATTTATTTTAGGAAAATTCAGGGTAGGTGCTGGTTGAAGGGGCATCTTATGATAGAGTATGGGGTCCAAGCCATCCTGTCTCTGCATTTATGCCTATGGCTTACTTACCTTTTAACAGATAGCCTCAGACTCCTATCATTTTGAGTTCTTATTATGATTTTTTGTTTTTTCCTATTTTTCTGGTTTTGTTTGTTACTGTCTAGGTTTACCTGCTGTATCTCTTCTCTCTGGTAGTCTGCTTCTAGAAATCCTTCTTCTCTCCTTTTTATTAATGTATTAAATTATCTGCTATTTAGGAAATCATAAAATAAAACATAAAGATAAATGAGTCTAGAATAAGGGTCTAAGGATTCTGCTATGAATAAAGTAGATAAAATGTACTGATTTTTACTAACAGTACGAGGAGTAGACACTCTTAAGGCCTTTCGAATGTGAGAACTATACTCTATATAAATTGTAACAAACATTATTTTAAAAGCATTGCTGGACTCTCATAGAGGTAAGGCAGAAGGATAGGGAGGGAGCAATGAAACTTAAATGGTGAATGGAAGCCAATGGGAAATTTAAATGTACAATGGAGACAAATGGAAATAATAGCACTAGAACTGTGAGATGACACTCTGGTGTGCTACAAACCAGGGAACTCAACTTGAGATGCCAGCATTAAGACAGGACCCCCTAAAGGGGCTAAGGAAGTCCCAGTCATTAGTGTTCCCTAGCTTCTGGAGAAGTGACTAGAAGTCCTGCTTGGAAGAAAACAAATCAAAGTTAGGATCTCTGAATTAAAGCAGAGTAAACTAAATCAAGTATGGGTTCATAATTTTTATAAAGTCACCAAACAGACATGGAAAGAAACTACTAGGGAATATAAAATAAGCTACAGGGCGGGGGGACATAAAGGATTTAGAACTTCAAGAACTTCAGGTACTATAATTATCAAATTGTGAATAGAAAATAGAAAATAAGTACAAAAGAGATTTTTTGAAAGAGTAAAAATAAACATGGAACAAAAATTACAATCAGAAATTATCAGAAAAATGTACAAAATACAACAATTTTTAGAAGTGAAAAATATAATCATGTAATAATTGAAACTGAAAACACACTGGATAGAATGATTACAGATTAAAAGAGATTTACTCAGAAAGCAGCACAAAGACAAGAACAAAGAAATAATGTGAAGGAAAAAATAAAGAGCTAGGAGGATAGAATAAAAAGGACTAACCTCTAATCAAAATCATAGTAATAGAATAAGAGAGGCAATATTGGAAACTATAGTGACTGAGAGTTTTCTAGAATTTATGAACATCAAGAATCCAGAGATAAACGAAGGAAAACATGCAGAAGCAAGATAAACGCCAAGAAATTTTCATGTAGATATACAGTAGTAACGTCAACAAATACAAAAGTAGGTCCTAAAAGAACCAGGAGAGAAATGACAGATCACCTACAAAAGAATGGAAGTTAGACTGAAAGCAGAACTGTAATAGGAGCTAGAAAATATGAAAGATTCAAAGTTCTGATAAAAAAAATTAAAGACATTCTTGGATAAACAAAAACTAAGGAAGTTTACCACTAACAAGTTTTCCAAAGGACTTCCAAAAGATACACATTAAGAGTAAGGAAATGACATGAGTGAGAAAGTCTGAGAAACAAAAAGTACTGATAAAGCTTTTATCATTAATGAATGCTAAATTTTCTCAAGTTTTTTTTGCATATTTTTAGATAATCATATGACCCAGCAATTCCACTCCCAAGTATATTTCTGAAAAAAAACCCCACAAGTTTGAAAAAATATGTGAACCTCAATGTTCACAGCAGCATCATTTACAATTGCCAAGATAATAGAAGCAACTTAAGAATTCATCAACAAATGAATGGATAAAGAAGATGTGGTATATGTATACAATGAAAGACCACTCAATCATAAAAAGGAATGAAATTTTGTCATTTGCAGCAATATGGATGGACTTGGAGGATATTTACACCAAGTGAAGTAAGACAGAGAAAGACAAATACTCTGTGACACCACTTATATGTGGAATATAAAAAACACAACAAACTAGTGAATAAAATAAAAAGAAGCAGATTCACAGATAGAAGCTAGTAGTTACCAGTGGGGAAAGATGGAAAAGCAACATATGGGTACAGTTTTAATATTTTGTACCTCTTATGTATAAAATAAGCAACAAAGATATACTATAAAATAAACAATGAAGAATATAGACAATATTTTATAATAGCCCATAAAAGGAATATAAACTTTAAAAATAGTGAATCACTATACTGTACACCTGTAACTTACATAATATTATACATCAACTATACTTAAATAAAGAGAAAAGAGAAAGTGTTGAGAAAAGAAATAAGTACCTACTTAACTGAATCAAAATAAATATTTTGTAAAAATTAATACTAATGATGACAGGAATAACATTTCAGAATACATACTTAGAAGAAGGAAGGAGATAAGAAAGATGAAAACAAATATTAATGACACAGAATACAAGAATAGATGGAAATGAGAATTCTTTAAAAAAGAAATAAAAACTTCTGGTGAGGCTGATGAAAAATAATGTTAGGACTGAGGGTGGAGGATAACTATAGGAAAAGCAGATATTAAAAGCAATAAGAAAGTGGTGTGAAAAGGGATCAAGATGGTAGAGCAGAGGGATGTGGCACACACCTCACACAAACAGTTAAAAAATACATCTGCATGTGAAATGGCTCTCACAGAAAATCTACAGAAAGCTTGAAGAAGATCTACTACAACCAAGCTGCAAGAAAGATTCCCTACATAACCAGGTAGGTTGAAGGGAAAAGAAGAGGAATTGGTATCTGGGAAGGAGCTGTGAGAGAGGGCAGGTTCCCACACCCAGGGAACCTCCTTCACTGGCTGGAAGGTCCACTGTGACAGATAGAAAACTGAAGAGCAGAGTGTAGGACCTGATCTGCATCCTCACAGAGTATAGAGAGACCAGTACAGAGAGTCCTTGCCACCATCACCACACTTTTCAGCCCCAAACGTGTACCTACTGGTGGGCAGCAACTCGGTGCTGAAGAACACTAATAAGTCTGCCAGCTGATTTCTTGACAAAAACTTTGCAGGCTAGAAGGGTGTGGCAATATATAGCCAAAGTCTTGAAAAGGAAAAATCTGCAACCTAGAATTCTCAACTGAGCAAGGTTATCATTTAGAATAGAAGGAGAGACAAAGGAATTTCTCAGAGAAGCAAAAACAAAAGAATAAAGTAATACTAAATATATCCTCAAAAATTATTGAAAGGTCTTCTCTCAATAGAAAAGGAAGATTCTAAAGGAAAGGGAAAAACACAAAAGAAAAGGTAAGTATATAACAGGATTGAAAATCACTTAAGTCAGTACACAGATTTAAAAAAAAATTGTCTTTTTGTCTTTTTAGGGCTGCATCATCAGCATATGGAGGTTCCCAGGCTAGGGGTCAAATCAGAGCTATAGCTGCTGGCATAAACCACAGCCACAGCAATGCAGGATTGGAGCCTATCTGTGACCTACACCACAGCTCACTGCAAGGCTGGATTCTTAACCCACTGCATGAGGCCATGGATCAAACCCCAGTTCTCATGGATGCTAGTTGGGTTCATTAACCACTGAGCCATGATGGGAACTCCTGTTCTTCATTTTTAAATTACTACTAATAATAAAAACAGGAACAATGTCTGATGTTTATGGAGTAAAAAATAATTAAAATTCAATGTATAGCAAAAGGATAAACATGAAGATATAAAATAGGACATCAAAATCACTAAATAGAGGCAAAGGTGCTAAGAAAATGTAGATATTTCAGAATATATTTAAGCTTATATAATTACCAATCTAAAGCAAGTAGATATAGTTATGGATTAATACACTTGAAAACCAGGGTAAGCACAAATCGAAAACATACAATAGATTCACAAAAAAATAAGGAAATCAAGCATAATACAAAAGAAAAACTTTCAAACCACCAAAGGAAAAACAAAAAGAATAAAAAGAAGAAATACATAATCAACTGGAAAACAACAATTACTTCAAATGTCAAAGGACTAAATATTCTAATTAAAAGACATAAAGTGCCAATGGGACCTAATCAAACTGAAAAGCTTTTGCACAGCAAAGGAAACCAAAAAGAAAACAAAAAGACAACTTATAGAATGGGAGAAAATAGTTTCAAATGATGCAACCGACAAAGGCTTAATCTCTAGAATATATAAGCAACTTACACAACTCAACAGCAAAAAAGCCAATCACCCAATGGAAAAATGGGCAAAAGACCTGAATAGACTGTTCTCCAAGGAAAATATACAGATGGCCAACAAGCACATGAAAAAATGCTCAACATCACTGATTATAAGAGAAATGCAAATCAAAACTACCATGAGATACCACCTCACACCAGTCAGAACAGCTATCATTAATAAGTCCACAAATAACAAGTGCTGGAGGGGTTGTGGAGAAAAGGGAACCCTCCTGCACTGCTGGTGGGAATGTAAACTGGTACAACCACTATGGAGAACAGTTTGGAGATACCTTAGAAATCTATACATAGAACTTACATATGACCCTGCAATCCCACTCTTGGGCATATATCCAGACAAGAGTTTCCTTGAAAAAGACACATGCACCCTCATGTTCATTGCAGTACTATTTACAATAGCCAGGACATGGAAACAACCCAAATGCCCATCAGTAGATGACTGGATTCGGAAGAGGTGGTATATATACACAATGGAATACTACTCAGCCATAAAAAAGAATGACATAATGCCATTTGCAGCAACATGGTTGGAACTAGAGACTCTCATACTTAGTGAAATGAGTCAGAAAGACAAAGACAAAAACCATATGATATCACTTATAACTGGAATCTAATATCCAGCACAAATGAACCCTTCCATAGAAAAGAAAATCATGGAATTGGAGAAGAGACTTGTGGCTGCCCAGAGGGAGAGGGAGGGAATGGGAGGGATCGAGAGCTTGGGGTTATTCGATACAACTTGGAGTGGATTTACAATGAGTTCCTGCTGAATAGCATTGAGAACTACGTCTAGATACTTATATTGCAACAGAACAAAGGGTGGAAAAAAAATGTATACATGTAAGTGCAACTTGGCCCCCATGCTATACAGCAGAAAAAAGACATAAAGTGGCAGACTGGATTATTTTAAAAAGCAAGAACATGTAATATGCTGCCTACCAGAGATCCACTTTAGTGTGAAAGACACATATACACAGAAAGGGAGGGGATGGAAAAAGACATTTCATGCAAATGGAAGTTATGAGAAAGTAGGGGTAGCAATATTAATATGAGACAAAAGAGACTTTACTTTTTATTTTTTATTTTTCTTGTCTTTTTGCTATTTCTTGGGCCGCTCCCGTGGCATATGGAGGATCCCAGGCTAGGGGTTGAATTGGAGCTATAGCTGCCAGCCTACACCACAGCCACAGTGACATGGGATCCAAGCTGTGTCTGCATCCTACACCACAGCACATGGCAATGCCACATCCTTAACCCACTGCGCAAGGCCAGGGATCGAACGCACAACCTCATAGTTCCTAGTCAGATTCGTTAACCACTGAGCCACAACGGGAACTCCAAAAGAAACTTTAAAACAAAGACCATTGAGGAAGACAAATAAGGACACTATATAATGATAAAAGGTTAAATAAAAGAAGAGAATGTCACATTCATTGATATATGGGCACCCAATACAGAAGCACCTAAATAAATAAAACAAATACTAACACATAAAGTGAGAAATTGACAGGAATACAATAATAGAAGGAGATTTAAATACTCCATTGGCACCAATGGACAGATCTCCCAGACAGAAAATCAAAAGGGCAAAGAGGTTCTAAATGACACAACAAACATTTAAACTTAATTGATATCTACAGAACACTATATCCAAAATAAATAGAATACATGTTGTTTTCAGGTGCAAATGGAACATTCTCTAGAATGGACCACATAGTAAGTCCAATAAAACAAGCCTCAAAAAATTTAAGATAGAACTTATTTCAAAAAGCATCTTTTCTGACCACAATGGCATGAAGCTAGAAATCAACCACAAAAAGAAATGAGGAAAAATAATTATGTGGAGATTAAAATACATGCTACCAAAAAACCCAATGGGTAAAGGATAATATCAAGAGGAAATTTTAAAATACTTCAAGACAAATGACAATTAAAACACAATCATACAAAATCTATGTGATGCAGCAAAAGCAGTTTTAAGAGGGAAGTTCATGGTGATATAGGCCTTCCTCAAAGCTAAGAAAAATCCCACATTAAACAACATAATCTGACACCTAAAATAATTAGAAAAAGAACAAACAAAATGTAAAACCAATAGAAGGAACAAATAATAAAGATTAGAGAGAAAATAAATAAAACAGATTAAAATAGGAAAAAAAAAGCAATTTTTTTAAAGGATAAATGAAGTCAACATACATCTGGAGAGGCTCACCAAAAAGAAAAGAGAGAGGACCCAACTAAAATAAGAAATGATAGAGGATAAATAGCAATCAATACTGCAGAAATAAAAACTACCACAAGCAAATATTATGAACAGTTATACATCAAGTAAAGAACCAACAAGAAATGGAAAATTTTCTAGAAATATGCAGTTTGTCAAAATTGAATTGGGAAGAAACATAATCTGAGCAGACCAGTCACTAGAAGTGAAACAGAATCTGTAATAATAATATAAAAAAAAAAGACCTCCCTGAAAATGAAATTCCCTGACTGGATGGTTTCACTGGACAATTCTACCAAACGCACAAAGAAAAACTTCTTTGGTCCATCTCAAATTCTTCCAAAAGACTCAAGAGGATGGAACTCTCTTAAAATCATTCTATATAGCCACTATCACCCTGATACCAAGATCAGACAAAGATATTACCAAAAAATAAATGACAGGCCAGTATTTTTAATAATAAAGATACAAAAATCCTCAACAAAATATTAGTACACTGAAGCCAACAACAAATAAAAATGATCATACACCATGATCGAGTTGGATTCATTCCAGAGTTACAAGGATGGTTCAACATGAAAAAATCAATCAATATGATACACCACATCAACAAAAGAAAAGATAAAAAACCCACATGATCATCTAAATAGATTCAGAAAAAGCAGTTAATGAAATTCAACATCTATGCATGATAAAACCTCTAGCCAAAGTGGGTACAGAGGGAACATATCTAACATAATAAAAGCCATTTATGAAGAACTCACAGTCTACAAATAATCAACAGTGAGAAGCTTAAAGCCTTCTGGCTAAAATCTGGAAAAAGACAAGGTGCCATTCTCACCTCTTCTAGGCAGCATAGTATTGGAAGTCTTAGCCACAGCAAATGGACCAAAAATAAAAAAATAAATAAATAAAAGTATCCAATTTGGAAGGGAAGAGGTAAAATTATCATTACATAGAGATGATATGATTTTCTATATAGAAAACCCTAGAGACTCTACACTAAATCTATTAGAATTGTCCAACTAAATCAGCATAGTTCTATGAAGTAAGATTTACAGAAATCAGTTGCAATTCTTTACACCAACAATGAAATACCAGAAAAAAAATCTCATTTAAAATTACATCAAAAATTACCTAGAAATAAACCTAACCAAGGAGTTGAAAGACTTATATGCTGAGCACTATAAAATGTTGATAAATGAAACTGAAGATGATTCAAGGAAAAGATGACCCATTCTCTTGGATTGCAAGAATTAACATAGTTAAAATAGCCATACCACTCAAAGCAATCTACAGTTTAACTTGATATCTATTCAAATTACCCATGACATTTTTCATAGAACAAAGAAAAATAATCCTGAAATGTATATGGATGGAACCACAAAAGACCTAGAATTGCCAAAGCAATTTTGGGGAAAAAGAACAAAACTGGAAGTATAATCCTTCTAGAGTTCAGAAAATACTAAAAAAGATATAGTCATTAAAACAGAATGGCACTGGCACAAAAACAGATACATGTATCAATGGAACAGAATAGAAGGCACAAAAATAAACCCAAAAACCTGCATGCAATTAATCTTTGACAAAGGAGGCATATATATACAATGGAGAAAAGACAATCTTTTCAGCAAGTAGGGTTGGTAAAGCTGGACAGCAGCATGCAAATAAAGGAAGTCAGAACACTCCCTCACACCATACACAAGAATAAATTCGAAATGTCTTAAAGACTTAAATGTAAGATATGACATCATAAAACAAGAACACAACACAGGCAAAACATTCTTTGCCATAAATTGTAGCAATATTTTTTTATCTCAGTCTTCCAAGGCAGAAGATACAAAAGCAAAAAAAAAAAAAAAAAAGGTACCTAATCAAACTCAAACTTATAAGCTTTGGCATAGCAAAGAAAACCATAAAGAAAACAAAAAGACAATCTATGGAATAGGAGAAAATATTTGCAAATGATTTGACTTGATTTTCAAAATAAATAAATAGCACAATATTAAAAAAATTCACTAGAAAAATGGGCAGAAGACCTAAATAGACATTTCTCCAAAGATGACAGGCAGATGACCAATGGGAACACGAAAAGATGCTCAACACTGCTAAGTGTTAGAGAAATGCAAAACAACACTACAATGATTATCACCTCACATTGGTCAGAATGGTCATCATCAAAAAGTCTGCCAATAACAAATGCTGGAGAGAGTGTGGCAAAAAAGAAATCCACCACACTGTTGGTGGAAATGTAAGTTAGTGCAACCCATATGGAAAACAGTATGGCTGTTTCTTTAAAAAACTAAAAATAGAACTACCATAGGATCCCCCAACCCCACTCCTGGGTAAATACCTAGAAAAGATGAAAACTCTAAGTGAAAGCTAATTGGACCACAAGAACCAAGATGTATAAGCAAAATAGAGATGAAAGGATAAAAAATGTTATAAACATTCACTCACACTCACACAATTTATTGCTGAATACTACTCAGCCATAAAAAAAAGAATGAAGCCAGACGGGATTAAGATGGCAGAATAGAAGGACTGCAGCTCAACTTCTCTCCTAAAAACAACAAAATTACAACCAAATGCTGAGAAAACTTCAACCAAATGGACTGCAAACTTTCAAAAAGATATCCTACCCCAGAAGACAAAGAGGAGGCCACACCAAGAGGTAGGAGGGGCAATTACATGATATAAGCAACCCCATACGCTTATATGGGGAAGCCCCACAGACTGGAAAGTTACTGTGTCAGAGACACTCACCTACAGAAGTGAGAGTTCTGAGCCCAACATCAAATCCCCATGCCTGGGGATCTGATACTGGGGGAAAGAGCCCCTGGAGCATCTGGCATTGATGGCCAGTGAGGCTTATGCACAGGAGCACCACAGGACTGGGGAAACAGAGACCCCATTCTTAAAAGGTTCACACAGACGTTCATGTGCACTGAGTCCCAGGGCAATGCAAAGGCTCTATAGGAATCTGAGTCAGACCTGACTTCAGTTCTTGGAGGATCTCCTGGGAAAACACAGGATGAATGTGGCTTGTTGTGGGAAAAGGGTATTGGAGGCAAAGCTCTTGGGAATACTCATCAGGGTGCATTTCTCTGGAGGTGTCTATTTTGGCAAAATCTGGCCCCACCCATCAGCCCCATCAGTGCTGAGAAGCCCCAGGCCAAACAACAATCCAGGTGGGATCACAGCCCCACCCATCAGTAAATAGGCTGCCTAAATACCCCCTCAGGCACACAGCTGACTCTAATCTCACCCAGAGACAAAGCCCCACCCATGGAGGGATAGGAATAAGCCTGACCTACCAGTGAGCAGGCACCAGTCCCTCCCATCAGGAAGCCTACAGCAAGCCCCCATACAGACTTGAGCCACAGGGGGGGGGGCAGACACCAGAAGTAAGAGAGGCTACAACTCTTTTGTCTGCAAAAAGGTCACCACCCTTCAAAACCTATAAAAATGAAAAGACAGAGAACTATAACTCAGATGAGGGAGAAAGAAAAACCCCCAGAAAATCAGCTAAGCAAGGAGCAGATTCTCAGCCTCCAGGAAAACGACTTTAGACTGTTGATGCTGAAGATGATGCAAGACCTTGGAAATAAACTGGAGGCAAAGATGGATAATTTACAGGAAACACTGAGCAAAGAGATACAAGATATAAAACTTAAGAAGAGATGCATAATACAATAACTGAAATAAAAAATTCATTAGAAGCAGCCAACAGCAGAATACAGGAGACAGAAGAATGAATAAGCAAGGTGGAGGACAAACCAGTTGAAATCACTCGTGAGGAACAGAAAAGAGAAAAAAAATTTGAAAAGAAATGAAGACAGTCTCAGAGAACTCTGGGATAATGTTAAAGTCTCCAACATCCATATTATAGGGGTGCCAGAAGGAGAAGAGAGAGAAAAAGGGACAGAAAACATATTCAAGGAGATAACAGCTGAAAAATTCCCTAACATGGGCAAGGAACCACTCACTCAAATCCAGGAAGCACAACAAGTACCATATAAAATAAACTGAAGGAGGAATACTTCGAGACACTTATTAATAAAACTGATAAAAATTAAAGACAAAGAGAAAATCTTGAAAGCATCTAGGGAAAAGAATCAAACAACATACAAGTGAACCTCGAAAAAGTTATCAGCAGATTTTTCAGCAGAAACTCAGTAGGACAGAAGGAATTGGCATGATATACCTAATGTGATGAAATGAAAAAACCTCCAACCAAGATTACTTTACCAAGCAAGGCTCTCATTCATATCTTAAGGAGAAATCAGAAAGCTTTATAGTTAAGCAAAATCTAAGAGAATTCAGCAAAACTAAACCATCTTTACAAGAAATACTAAAGGAATTTCTCTGGCCAGAAAAGAAAAGGTGACAACCATAAACAAAAATACTGTAAATAACAAGGCTCACCAGTAAAGGCATATATACAGTAAAGACACAAAATCATCAATGCACAATTATGCCACCAAAATCAGAAATTGTGAGAAGAGGAGGGTACAAATGCCAGACACTGTAGATGCACTTGCAATTCAGAGACCAACAATTTAAACCAATCCTGTATATATATAGAACCTTCTATCAAAACTTCAGAGTAACTGGAAACCAAAAATCTACAATTGATATACAAACAAATAAGAAAAATCAACTCAAACACAACACCAAAGAAAGTCATCAAACCACCATAGGAGAGAATAAGAGAAGAAAAGAAAAAAGAGCAACAAAAACAAATCTGAAGCAACTAATAATATGGCAATAAGAACATACATATCAGTAATTACCTTAAATGTTAATGGGCTGAAAGCCCCAACCAAAAGACATAGACTGGCTGAATGGATAGAAAAACAAAATTCATATATAGGCCATCTTCAAGAGACCCAATTCATTTCTAGGGACACATACAAATTGAAAGTGAGAGTATGGAAAGAATATGCAGAGAAAGACTCCAGAAAAAAAAAGTTAGAGGATGGAAGAAAATATTCCATGCACATGGGAATCAAAATAAAGTTGGAATAGCACTACACATATCAGACAAAATAGACTTTAAAATGAGAAATATTTTAAGAGACAAGGAAGGTCATTACATAATCATCAAAGGATCAGTATAATAAGAAGATATATCTATGTACCCAACAGAGGATCTCCACAATATATAAGGCAACTGCTTACAATCTTAAAAGAAAAAATTGACAATAACACAACTACAGTGGGGGACTTTAACACCCCACTTACAGCAATGGACAGATCAACCAGGCAGAAAATCAGTAAGGAAACACAGGCCCTGAAGGATGCATTAAGCCAGATGGACTTAATAGATATTTATAGGACATTCCATCCAAAAGCAACAGAACACACATTCTTCTCAAGTGCACATGGAATAGTCTCTAAGATTGATCACATCCTGGGCTACACATCAAGCCTCGGTAATTTTAAGAAAATTGAAATCATATCAAGCATCTTTTCTGACCACAACACTATACGACTGGAAATCAACAAGAAAAAATCTGCAAAAAACACAAACACGGGGAGACTCAACAACATGCTACTAAACAACCAATGGATCACTGAAGAAATCAGAGAGGAAATTAAAAAATACCTAAAAGCAAATGACAACAAAGATATGACACTCCAAAACCTATGAGATGCAGCAAAAGCCGTTCTAAGAGGAAAGTTTATAGCAATACAAGCCCACCTCAGGAAACAAGAAAAAGCTCAAACAAGCTCACTTTACATCTAAAGCAGCTCAAGAGAGACGAACAGACAAGACCTAAAGTTAGTAGAAGGAAAGCAATCATAAAGATCAGAGGAGAAAATCAATGAAATAGAAACAAAGAAAACCACAGAAAAGATCAATGAAACAAAAAGCTGGTTATTTGAAAAGATCTGCAAAATTGATAAACCCCTAGCCAGACTTATCAAGAAAAAAAAGATAGATGACTCAAATCAATAAAATTAAAGATGAAAGAGCAGAAGTAACAACAGACAACACAGAAATACAAAGGATCTTAAGATACTACTATATGTAACTATACACCAATAAAATGGAAAACCTAAAAGAAATTAAAAAGATGAGTGGACCAATCACAAGTATTGAAATTGAAACAGTGATTAAAAAACTTCCAACAAACAAAAGTCCAGGACCAGATGGCTTCACGGGCAAATTCTATCAAACATTCAGAGAAGAGCTAACACCTATCCTTCTGAAGCTATTCCAAAACATTTCAGAGGAAGGGACACTCCAAAACTCATTCTATGAGGCCACCATCACCCTGATACCAAAATCAGACAAAGACTCCACAAAAAAAGAAAACTACAGGCCTATTTCACTGATGAACATAGATGCAAATATCCTCAACAAAATACTAGCAAACTGCATCCAACAATACATTAAAAGGATTGTACATCATGATCAAGTGGGATTTGTCCCAGGGATGCAAGGGTTCTTCAATAACTGCAAATCAAACAGTGTGATACATCACATTAACGAACCGAAGAATAAAAACCATATGATCCTCTCAAGAGATGCAGAAAAAGCCTTTGACAAAATCCAACACCCATTTCTGATAAAAACCCTTCAGAAAGTGGGCATAACGGGAACCTACCTCAACATGATAAAGGCCATATATGACAAACCCACAGTGAACATCATTCTCAATGGTGAAAAGCTGAAAGAATTCCCGCTGAGATCAGGAACAAGACAAGGATGTCCGCTCTCACCACTACTCTTCAACACAGTTCTGGAAGTCCTAGCCAGAGCGATCAGAGAAGTAAAAGAGATAAAAGGAATCCAAATTGGAAAGGAAGAAGTAAAACTATCCCTATTTGCCGATGACATGATACTATACCTAGAGAATCCTAACGACTCTACCAGAAAACTATTAGAGCTCATCCATGAATTTGGCAAAGTCGCAGGATACAAAGTTAATATACAGAAATCAACTCCATTTCTATACACTAAGAGTGAAAGATCAGAAAGAGAAATTGGGGAAACAATCCCATTGACCATCGCATCCAAAAGAATAAAGTACCTAGGAGTAAACCTACCTAAAGAGACAAAAGACCTGTACTCTGAAAACTATAAGACACTGATGAAAGAAATCAAAGATGACACAAATAGATGGAAAGACATACCATGCTCATGGATTGGAAGAGTCAATATGATCAAAATGACTATCCTACCCAAGGCAATCTATAGATTCAATGCAATCCATATAAAATTACCAAAGACATTTTTCACGGAACTCGAACAAAATATTTTAAAGTTTGTTTGGAAGCACAAAAGACCCAGAATAGCCAAAGACATCCTGAAAAAGAAAAATGGAGCTGGAGGAATCAGGCTCCCGGACTTCAGACTATACTATAAAGCAACACTCATGAAAACCATATGGTACTAGCACAAAGACAGACATAGATCAGTGGAACAGGATAGGAAGCCCAGAATTCAACCCACACATCTACAGCCAACTCATCTATGACAAAGGAAGCAAGAATATACAATGGAGGTAAGACAGCCTCTTCAATAACTAGTGCTGAGAAAACTGGACAGTCACATGGAAAACAATGAAATTAGAACACTTCCTAACACCATGCACAAAAATAAATTCCAAATGGATTAAGGATCTAGGTATAAGACTAGATACTATAAAACTCTCAGAGGAAAACATAGGCCAAACACTCTCTGACATAAATGACAGCAACATCTTCTCAGAACCACCTCTTAGATTAATGACAGTAAAAACAAAAATAAACAAATGGGACCTAATCAAACTGAAAAGTTTCTGCACAGCAAAGGAAACCCTAAACAAAACAAAAAAGACAACCCACAGAATGGGAGAAAATCTTTGCAAGTGAATCGACTGACAAGGGATTCATCTCCAAAATTTATAAACAACTTCTGCAGCTCCATACCAAAAAACAAAAAACAAAAACAAAAAATCCCATCAAAAAAATGGGCAGAAGATCTAAACAGACAGTTCTCCAAAGAAGACACATACAGATGGCCAATAAACACATGAAAAGATGTTCAACATCACTCATCATTAGAGAAGGGCAAATCAAACCACTATGAGGTACCATCTTACACCAGCCAGAATGGCCATCATCAAAAAGTCTACAAACAATAAGTGCTGGAGTGTTGTGGAGAAAAAGGAACCCTATTACACTGTTGGTGGCAATGTAAGTTACTACAACCACAGTGGAACACACTATGGAGATTCCTCAGAAAACTAAAAATAGAACTGCCATTTGATCCAGCAATCCCACTCCTGGGCATCTATCCAGAGAAAACCATGACTCATAAAGACACATGTACTCCAATGTTCATTGAAGTACTATTTTCAATAGCCAAGACATGGCAACAACCTAAATGTCCATTGACAGATGAATGGATAAAGAAGATATGGTACAGAGATGCACTGGAATATTACTCAGCCATTAAAAGCAAAGAAACAAGGCATTTGCAGCAACATGCATGGACTTAGAAATTATCATGCTGAGCGAAGTCAGTCAGACAATGAGATACCAATACCAAATGCTTTCACTTACATATGGAATCTACAAAAAGGACACTATGAACTTCTTTGCAGAACAGCTACTGACTCACAGACTTTGAAGAACTTATGGTTTCCAAATGAGACAGTTTGTGGGGTGGGGGGATGCACTGAGTGTTTGGGATGGAAAGCTATAAAATTTGGTTTTAATGATTGTTGTACACCTATAAATGTAATATTAAGTATAAAAAAAAGAATGACATTTGCAGCAACTTCGATGGACCTAGAGATTATCATACTAAATGAAAAAATTCAGAGAAAAATAAATATATCACTTATATATGGAATCTAAAATATGATACAAATGAGCTTATTTACAAAATGAAAACAAACTAACATATACAGAAAACAAACTTATGCTTACTAAAGGGGATGTGGGGGATGGTTAAATTAGGAGTATGGGATTAACGATTATCACCATACATAAAATAGCTAAACAACAAGGATTTATTGTATAGCACAGGGAACTATGTTCAATATTTTTAATAACCTATAATGAAAAATAAAGGGAAAAAGAATATATATATATATATATATATATAGTATAACTGAATTGCTTTGCTAGACACATGTAACTAACAAAATATTGTAAATCAACTATACTTCAATTTTTAAAATATTGTTATGACTTACTCAAGAAGAACTTTGAAAAATTAGCTGAATTTGGCAAAATCATGGGAAAATATAACTTATGAAAACCTACCTTAAATCTACCCTACCCATTAAAGAAATTGAATCAGTAGTCAAAATATTTCCATAAAATATTGGAAAAATTAATCCAGAAGAATATAAAAATATGTTGTCATAAATATGTTGATTCATTCCAGGGAGTCAAGGGTAATTTAACTTCAAAAAAATCTAAAAGAAAATTTGCCAACATAGCGAAGTATTAAAACTACACCTTTAGGTCAATACATGCAAAGAAATATTTGATAATATTCAACACTTAATCATAGTAAGAAGTTAGCACTACAAGGAAACTAAATCTGATAGAGGCCACTTATTCCAAATCTATAGATAATTCTTAAATGTGAAATATTAGAGACTTTTATTCTAAATCATGAAAAATGTATAACTATAACTGACTCTGTTCAATATTCTATTATGTTCTAGCCAGTATAATACAATGAGTATAAAAATATAAGGACTGGAAAAGGATGAAAACAAACATTTTCACAGGTGATAAAGCTATCTACAAAGAAACCAAGACAATTTACAGATAAATGGTTATAATCTTTTGAGAAGTTGAAGAAATCTGCTAAATATCTAAAGCATAAAAAATTGATTTCTAACAGCAGCAATTGTTTTTTCTAATCTTTTAATGATATTCTTCACAAAGCCAAAAAAAAAAATAATAAAAGGTACCTATCAAGGATTTGTAAAATATTTATGTAAAAAATTTAGACTTTCTTAAAAGATATTTTTAAACTATATATATACTTTTAAAATCTCTTTATACATACACATATACACAAACACACATATAACACACATACATAGATATACCCCATGCCCATGGGAAAAAAATATTATAAGATATCAGTTCTCCTCAAATTAATCTTTTTATCCAATGTAATTCCAATAGAATATTAAAGTTTTTAGAAAGTCTATTCTAAAATCAATATGGAAGAACAAAGACAGAAGAATAGCTAGGACATACCTGTAGAAGAGAAAAATACAAATATCAAGATATATTTAAAAACTGTAATAAAGTCAGTGTGATATTGGTGTTGAAATTGATAGTTGAATTAAGGGAAAAGAATACAGAACCTAGAAATAGATCCAGGCAAATATGAAAGGTTCATGTACGACTTAGGTGTCACTGCAAATCAATGTGGATAGAAGGAATGAGTCAATAGAAGAACTTAAGGATGTTAGGAAACACATGTTTATCTAGAAAAAATTTTGATCCATTTTTCATGTCAAATATAAGATTAAATACAAAGACTTCAATGTGAAGCCCGGAACTTTAAACATTTTTGCACATAGGAAAATGAATTTTTAACTTGGGCTAAAAACAGTTTCCTAAACAAGACACAGAGAGCAGCAAGACTATGAAAGATACCGATTTTGTCACTTTACAATTAAGACCTTCTATTTGAAATAAATCACAAAATGTGCAAAAAGACAAACTACAGAGTGTGAGGTGATTACAACATATTTAACTGAGAAAAGATTAATATGAAGACATATAAAGTAAAAAAGAAATATATATATGTAATATGTATAAATAATATACATAGCATTCATATATATAATATGTATAAATTAAAAAGATATGTGTGTGTATGTATATATATATATATATATATATACATACACACACATACATATAAAAAATATGTATACAAAGCATGACCAAAAATGGGCAAATGGCATAAACAGTTATTTTATAGTGGAAAAAACCTAAAGGACAAATATTTGAAACATGCTCAATATAATTAGAAATTCAGGAAGTTTTGGAAAATAAACCGTATTTTACCTCATCTAGAGTGCAAAATCTACAAATTTGACAATACCAGGTGGTAGCAAGGATGTGAACAGAAAGACCATTTATGTTTCACTAACAGAGGTGTAAACATGTGCAACAATGTTGTGAAACTGAATATGCTCAAGCTCTGTGATATGGCAATTCTATTGTTGCTATATTCTCTAGAGAAGACAATACATGACAAAAATTGTTCAACACAATCTTCTTTGTAACAGCAGAAAACTGGATATCATCCAAATGCTAATCAACAGGAAAATGGATTAATAAATTATAGCATACAGTTGTCCACCTTATCTGCAGGGGATATGTTCCAAGTCCTCAGTGGATGTGTAAAACCACAGACACTACTGAAACCTATGTGTACTATGTTTTTTATAGACACATATATCTGTGATAAAGTTTAGCTTATGAAAGAGGCACAGTAAGAGATTAAGAATAACTAATAATAAAATGAAAAATCATAATGATATCCTTTAATTAAATAATGTAAATATGGTCTCTTTCCCCTCAAAATATTGTACTGGTCTCACCCTTCTTATGATGATGAGAGATCATAAAATGCCTACATGATGAGATAAAGTGAATACCTGACATCAGCATCGTAATGTAGCATTAAACTATTATTGACAGTCTGATGACCCCTCTTCAGGTGATCCTGGACCACTGAGGCATGATGATGTGGATGGGTGGATGTCAGGAGCACATGAGGTCAGTGCTTGAGGATCCTTGTTGGGATTGGCAGGATGGTGTGAGATTTCACCATACTATTTGGAATGGTGAGCAATTTATAATATGAATTGTTTATTTCTGGAATTTTTCACTTAATATTTTCAGACTGTTGTTGACCACAGATAAACTGAAATAGTGGAAAGCAAAACTGTGGATAAGAGTGGACCACTGAATATAAAATATACAAGTAAAAATGAGTAAATATATATTTTCTTTAATAAATATACAAAGCATGATCTTTATGCCAGATACTCTTCTAAGTTATTTCCAAATATTAATTTGTTTAATTTTTATAAAAATACAGAGAAATAAGTACTACTCTTACCACCATTTTCCAGAGAAGGGCACTAGGCACGGCAATATGGTTACATTATTATAAGAGTTGGAGAATATGTGTAACTAACTGGGGAAAAAAAGCAAGTCTAAAAGGCCACATACATTATGATATTTAGTACAACTAAAGAACAAACGAAACTCAAAATTATGTTATTTAGGAATATACATATGTAGGAAAACATTTTTAAAGAACAGATGAATTATATGACCAAAAATTAGGAGAGTAATTAGCTCCAGGAGGTTAGCAGGTTAGCTTTGAAAGCATTAGCAATGGTCTAGCTTTTATGATAGGTGGTAGGATTCATTGTTGATAAATACATGCATTACATATAGTTTTGCTTATAAAAAATCCTATTTTAAAAAGTTTAGCACTGCATTTTGGGACATTTAGAGTAACTGTTCAGAGGTTTTGTTGTTGTTGTTGTTTTTGCTTATTTCCAGGTTACTGGCTACACTCTTAAGAGATGGAATTGCTAGATAGCTAACTTCCAGAGAAGCAAAGCAAAAGTATAATTTTTTCCTTTCAGTCTGTACAGTCATTCTGAAGATGTATCAGGTTCAAATCAGTATTTATAGGAGAGTAAATGGTCAAAAAACAGTATTTTCCTTTTAGCATACTAAATGCAAAAAAAACCCCAATTTGACCATTGAGAAATATAAACTAGTAACTTCTACCTCGCCTCTCTCAAAGCAATATGGTTACATTATTATAAGAGTTGGGATGTTAATGGTAACAATTAACAACTGCCAGTTTCAGCTCCAACAGGTAAAAAGTTGAGATGTTATCACACTTGTCCTTAAGGCAAGAAAACTTTCCACAAACTGAAAATCAGTGGCTTTTATCGAACCCATCAAGAGAACTGGGTTTATAGGGCTAATTGCCACTCCACAATCTCAACATATAGTATATCTCATTCAGAGAAATTTCCAAGAGTTTCTTAACTGGAAAAGCAGCTGATGGAACAAATGATAGGAGCACCTACATGGTAATTTTGATGAGTTTTTGACAATGTGGACTAGCATGAGTGAGGAAATTCTGGATATCTCAGTCTGTGGGGTTCACCACATGTTCATACATCCCACCAAATTCTCATAGTGAAGATTCAAGAAGAATATTCTGTGGTTCTGACAGGGGTGGGGATGGGAGAACTATCACTGTAAAATGCACGCAGAACATTCACCATAAGGAGGACCTTCCCTCCAAGGAAAAAGATTTTACCAAAGCTGAGGAAGAACATTTCTCTCACTCTAGTCCCCTCTACCCCTCCTGTATCATTTTAATTAATTAGGTCTTTTTAGGTCTTCACCTGCAACATGTGGAAGTTCCCAGGTTAGGGGTCTAATTGGAGCTGCAGCTGTCAGCCTACACCACAGCCACAGCAATGCAGGATGCAAGTTGTGTTTTTGATCTGCACCACAGCTCATGGAAATGCCAGATCCTTAACCCACTGTGCTGTGTCAGGGATCAAACACACATCCTCATGGATACTAGTGGGGTTCACTACCACTGAGCCATAACAGGAACTCCTCTGTCTCATTTTCAGGGTGAAAAAGACCCCTATACAACTAGGACAGTATTTGTGAGAATCACGGCCCAGAACTATGAGCCTAGTAAAAACAGGAGGAGAAAGTTGAGACGTTATCACACTTGTCCTTAAGTGTGATAACATCTCTCCTACATCTGACCACCACATCCAGTGGGGATGCACAGTATAGCAGCTTACAGTGCAGAGACTTGAAAGATGTAGACTCTCTCTGCAGAAGAATAAGAAGGGCATCTAAAAATCAAGAGGAAAGACAGTAACTAGGACACTAGAACAATTTGAAATCTCTGGCAATCAGCTCCAGCAAACATTGAACACAAACATACAATGAGATTAACATAAATGCTTACACTATTGGCCTATATACTTCAGTACTGGTTACTTGATACATGTCCAGCTTGCAGCAAAAAGTTATGAGGGATGGTGGAAGGAAGGGACTGAAGGGATGGAGGGAGGGAAGGGAAGAAGGTGGAAGAAAGGAAGGGAAGGCGGGAGGAAGGAAGGAAGTGAAGAGGGAGGAAAGTGAAGAGAAGAACATGACTTCAAAGAGACAAACAAGCATCCGAATCAGACTCAGTTATGACACACATATCAGAATTATCAAAAAGGAAATTTAAAATGACTACTATGTTAAGGACTCAAATGTAATAAGTAAATAGTAGGCAGACAGGTAATGTAAGTAGAGTGATGAAAACACGAAGAAAGTATCAAAAGGAAATGTGAGAAATCAAAATCACTTTAACCATGTCTTTGATGGGTTTAAACAGTAGACTGTACACAGCCAAAGAAAGAATCAGTAAGGTTGAAGATAGGTTAATGGGAACTTCCCAAACCGACCTACAAAGAGAAAAGAAAGAACAGCAGAAGCTCTAATAGAATATCTGGGAAACGTAAGACAATTTCAAAAGATGCAGCATATGTGTAATGAGAATACAAGGTGAAAAGAGGGAAGAGAGCAAAAGAAATATTTCAAGAAATAATGAACCCTCCAAAATTAAATAAAGACACCAAACCACACATCCAACACATCCATCTCAGAAGATACTAAACAGGATAAATAACTACAACAAATACAAAAACCACTACACCTAAGCATGCCATAGTTAAACTTGTGTAAAGCAAAGACAAAAAGGAAATCTTGAAAGAAATCAGTAAATATCACCTTACCTAAGAATTCAGAGAACTTCTCATCAGAAACCATCCAAGAAGAAAATGAACTGAAATATTTAAACTATTGAAAGAAAAAACACAACCTAAAATCAAATAGCTAGTGAAATCATGCTTTAAAAGTGAAGGATAAATAAAACCTTTTTCAAGTAAATGAAAACAGGAAATTCATCCTCAGTGAGTGCATCTGCCCTGTAAGAATTTTTAAAAGTTATTCAGGGAAAAGAAAAATGATATATGTCAAAAACACAAATCTCCATAAAGCAATGAAGCATATCAGAAAGGTAATAAATGAAGATAAAATAAGGTCTCTTTTTGTTCTTAACTGATCTGAAAGTTAACTGTTTATAAAGTATTAATACTAACAATATAATGGGTGACTATAGTATTTGGGTAAGTGGAATGAATGGCAACAATTATAATGGATGGGAGTGAGGAATTGCAGATACTCTGTCACAAGATATCTACACTACATGTCAAATAGCATAGTGCTATTTGAAAGTGGACTTGGATTAGGTTAAAAATACATATTGCACAGTCTAGGCAATCACTAATTTTTAAAATAAATATAATTAATATGCTGAGATCAAAATGTAATAATTCATTTTAAATGCTCAATTAAAGCTGAGATAAATAAAAAGATAAAAGAACAAACGCAGTTATAGAAAATAGCTATAAATATAGTAGATATTAATTCAACTATATCAATAATGACTTTAAATGTGACTGGAGTAAATAAATCAGTTAAAAGATTTTCATAGGGAAATATAAAAAGAGAAAGACTTTGTAGACAACAATTTGTTATCTACAAGAAAGCCATTTAAAAAATACTAAAATTGGTTAAGAGGAATGGGAAAAGATATTCTATGCTAACAATTATCAAAAGAAAGCTGGAGTAGCTATCTTGATATTATTCACACCGGTGTTCAGAGTAAAGAAAACTATCACTGATAAAGAGGAGCATCTTGTGATGAAAAAGAGGTCAATTCTACCTAAGAATGAGAAATCCTAAATGTGTATCACATAACAACAGAGCATAAAGACTTAATATAACTCAAAGGAGGGTAGGTAAATTCACTACTATAGTTTGAGACTTTAACACTCTTTCAGCAACTGAGAGATCAAGTAAGCAGGTAATATAGTATATAGTTGACATAAACAGTATCATCAATTAATTTGATAATTAGCATTTATAGAATATGCCATCAAACAACAGTAGAGCATACATTTTACATGCACACATATGAAATATTCACCAAGACAGACACGTTTCTGGCCATAAGTACATCTTAACAAATTTTCAGAAATAAACATTATACATGTATGTATGTTCTTAGATTGTAATGAAATTTAACTGGAAATCCAAAACAGAAAGATAGCTGGAAAATCTAAAAATATTTGGAAACAGTCACATACTCCTATGTAACACATGAGTCAAAGAAGAAAATTTGAGAGAAATCAAAAATAGCTTTAATGAAATGAAAATTAAAATACAAATTATCAAAATTTGTGAGATGCAAAGAAATATCTACCTAGAGGGATATTTGTAGCATTAAGTGTATATATTAGAAATGAAGAAAGATCTAAAGTAGGTAACCTCAATTTTACCTTCAGAAATTAAAGAGTAATTCAAGACTAAAGAAAGAAGAAGAAAATAATAAAAATTAGAACATAAGCCAATGAAACTGAAAATAAGAAAAAAAATTAATCAAAATTTTATAACTTTAATTCATTTAGGTCAGGTATGATAAACCCATCCCTCTCAAATTATTACAAAAATTGAAGAGGGAAGAACACTTCCAAACTCATTTTATGAGGCCAATATTATACTTACACCAAAACCAAACAAAGACACTACCAAAAAAAGAAAACTACAGGTCAATATCCCTGATGAACACAGATGCAAAAATCTTAAATAGCGTATTAGCAAATCAAATTCAAAAATACATTAAAATGATCATACACAATAATCAAATGAAATTTATTCCAGGGATACAAGGATGGTTCATCCTCCACAAATCAACCAATGGGATACACTATGTTAACAAAATAAAAGCTAAAAATCATATGATCATCTCAATAGATGCACAAAAAATCTGACAAACTCCAACATTCATTTATGATAAAAACTTTCAAAAAACTGGGTACAGAGAGACATGCCTCAATATAGCACGTGTGGTAAATCCACAGATAACATCACACTCAACATAAAAAAAAACCTAAAAGCTTTTTCTCTATAATCAGGAAGAAGACAGGATGCACACTTTCACTTTATTCAACATAGTACTGGAAGTCCTAGCCAAAGAAATCAGAAAATTGAAAAAATAAATAAAAAGTATCAGAAGGGAAGAAATAAACCTGTAACCATTGTTATTATTTGTAACTATTTTCTATAAATATAAAACCCTAAAAACTCTACTGAAAAGCTATTATAACCAATAAATGAATTCGGTGACGTTGCAGAATTAAAAAAACATTATATAGAAATCTGTTGCATTTCTATACGCTAGTAATAAACCATCAGAAAAAGAAATTAAGACAACAATCCCATTTATAATTTCATTTAAAAATACTTAGAAATACATTTAACCAAGGAGTTAAAAGATTACTGTGTATAAACAATAAGGCATTAATGAAAGAAAATGATGAAGACACAAGTATATGAAAGATGTACAATGCTCATGGATTGAAAGAATTAATATTGATAAAATGTACTACCCAAAGCAATCTATAGATTCAATGCAGTATTTACCCAAATACCTATGGCATTTTTCAGAGAACTAGAACAAATAATCCTAAAATTGGTATGGAACTATCAAGACCCCAAATAGCCAATGCAATCTTGAAAAAGAACAACAAACTTGGAGGTATCAAGCTCCTTGATTTCAAACTATACTATAAAGCTATTGTCATCAAAACAGTATACTGGAACAAAAACAGACAGACAGATTAAAAACAACAACAACAACAAAAACAGAATAGAGAGCCATAAAGAAACTCTTGTTTAGATAGTCAATTAACCTATATCAAAGAATACATAAATATACCATGGGGAAAAGACAGTCTCTTCAATAAATGGTATTGGGAAAACTAGCCAGTTACATGCAAAAGAATGAAAACGAGACCGCTTTATAAAAACAAACTAAAAATGGATTAAAGACTTAAATGTAAGACTAAAAACATAAAATTCCTAGATCAAAACCTAGCCATAAAAGCTCTTTGACATTGACTGTAACAATATTTTTTAAGATATCTATCCTCAGGCAAAGGCAAAAGCTATCAAAATAAACAAATGGGAGAACATCAAACTAAAAAGCCTTTCCATACCAAAGAGAACATCAACAAAATAAAAATCAACCTATTCAATGGAGAAGATACTTGCAAACAATATGTCTGATAAGGGATTAAAACCCCAAATACACAAAGAACTCATACAACTCAATATCAAAAACAACAACAATCCAATTAAAAAATAGGTAGAGGACCTGAATAGATATTTTTCTAAGGAAGATATACAGATGGCAAACAGGTACATGAAAAGATGTTCAACATCACCAATCATCAGGTAAAAGCAAACCAAAATCACAATGAGCTATCACCTCACATCTGTCAGAATGGCCATTATCAAAAGAACAAGAAATAACGAGTACTGGGGAGGATATGGAGAAATGGGAACACATGCACTGCTGGTGAGAATGTAAATTGGTACAGTCACTATGAAAAACAGTATAGAGGTTACCCCAAAAGTTAAAAGTTGAACTACAATACATTTCAGCAATTTACACTTCCAGGTACCATTTATCTGAAGAAAATGAAAACATAAATTTGAAGAGATATATGCTCCAACGTTCATGGTAGCATTATGTATAATTGCTAAGACATGAAAGCAACTGAAGTGTTCATCGATAGATGGAGGAATAAAGAAGATTTGGTATATACATACAACAAAATATTATCCCATCATAAAAAAATGAAATTCTGCTATTTGTGACAACATGAGGGGACGCAAAGGGTATTATTCTGAAATGGCAGACTGAGAAAGACAAATACCACATCAAAAACCAAAGAACAAACAAAATAGAAACAGACTCATACAGAGAGAAAACTGATGGTTGCCAGAGGGGAGGGAGGTGAGGGGATGAGTGAATTAGGGGAAGAGGATTAAAGGGTACACATTTCCATTTATAAAACAAATAAGTCATGGGGATATAATGTATGGTATAGGGAATATAGCCAATAATATTGTAATAACATTGTGTGATGACAGGTGGTTAACTAGACTTAATATGGTGATCTCTTCATAATGTATAAAAATACCAAATCACTGAATTTGCACCTGAAATTACATACATCTGAAACTAATACTGTATGTTAATTATACTTTAATTTTTTAGAAATTCCATTATCTCATCAAAAAAAAAGGCTATTTCCCCATCACCACTCCTAACTCCTATAACCCCTACCACTAAATTTTAGGGCAGAGATTTTATTTGATTCAAAAACAAAACCTGTGAATCCACCACATTGCCTACCAAATGGGAAGTGCTCAAAGAGAGACAGAGTTCCTAACTAAGAGACTCCCATCAGCTCACAAACAGAAACAAGCATACTATGCTAATGCTCAATAAACCTCATGATGTGCTTAGCTTTGTTCCGTGATGTGCTTTTCAGAACATGCTACTCTTTGCCCTCTCTACAAATTGCAGGATCTACTCCCACTGAGACTTCTCTCACATCCTTCTTTTTCTCTCAGCCCCTTGTGCATGCCAGCTCCCCAATGGCAGCCAAGTTACTTGAGAAGTACGAGCTCGCTGATTTGTATTCTGGCCGCCTTCTGGAAGGGGTTGTGGTCCAGCTGCACATTTGTATATTCATTGAGCCATACTCCCTACTCCACAGCCTTCTGACAGCTGCAGATGGCAGAGACATTTTTCATAAGGTGTGTGAGGGGGAGAGAGGGAAAGGCTTAAATATCACCTGGAAAAGACGGCATAGTCAAAAGAGCAGGATTAGTAGAGAAGAGGAACCTGAATAGGAAGCATACAGTATCTTCTCATCCTACTGACATCCACTTAAAACTACTGTACAGTTTCGCCATTATCAATTACCATTATACTCGCTTCAGAATATTCTAAATACCCTGGAAGTGTATTCAGGAACTTATATGCAAAGGCACTGGACTTCAGCTTTCTCTTATTCTTTGTGTACGATCTTGCTGACTGGAAGCCCTGGAGTAAACAGTTCAAAAACAAAAAAAGAACAAGAGGTTGAAATGGCTGAAGGCGCATAGTAAACAAGTTAGTAAAAAAGAAAAGGGTTGGAAACCTCGTATTCTTGTTGGGAGTGAAATGTACAGAGGAATTCTTGACTACCATCTCTGTTACAGCAGCAGCAGTTGACACATCAAGTACAAAACTATTGGCCCACGGAAGTAAGAATTGATGAAACCCCAAATGAACCAAGACATGTGTTTTTCTGTTGAGTGATCCTGCATCTTAAAAAAATAAGAGTGGGTCACCTCTACCTAAGTTGCTCTCTCCTTTCATCCCACAGTTTTTACTTCATATTTTGGCTGCTGCTTACATAAAACCTAATATGACCCACTTGTGGTGTTTTCTATGTTCTCTTAATGAATATGATCTCTAGAGTTACATTTCTTTAGGAGCAGAACTGAGTTACCCATTTTATTTTTCAACCCCATTACTGTTTAACATGGCTGTGAGGCAGCGACTTGACCCTCCTCAAATACCTGTCTTTCCCATAAGATGTTCAGGTCATAATAAACACACACTGTTTTCTCTGTGATGAGGCATATCATTTTTGTATTTCTGAAGTGAATTTTCTTTCAGTCCATTACTTGAAACTGGCTTGCATTTACTTCCATTTGAACGTAATTCCTAGTGAAAAATGAGCTCAAATCCTGAGGCCTTTTTAATTTGCTTTCCTCTTCCCTTCCTCCTTTCTTATTTCTTCCATCTATCCTTTGGATCACTCTAGGAGATTGAGAGTATTCTAGACACTATTAAAAGAAGAACATGTGTACCCTATTTAACCACAAGAGGAACAGAGACAAATTGTAAGAAAGTACACCATCCAGACTAATGTTGAAGGTCAGGCTTTTTCACAACCTAGCCATGGCTTCATTCAAAGCCACAGAGCCTTCTATCTTTTGTGCTCCAAAGCCCCCTGGTGGGGCCCCGGGAAGGAAGGCTCACCTGTTGGGGCAGGGGTCAACATATTTGATGACAATCACACCTACACAGAAGATATGTCATATTCCAAAAGAACGAATCACATTGTAGCAGAATAAAACTTCTATCAGAGGAGTAATTTGGGGATCAAAAAGAATTTCCTTGGAGTGGTATTTTCATCACATAAGACTCAAAGGCTATTTTCTGCCCATGTGATAGCTATTTATAATAAAAATAAGTTCAAAGAGGAATCAAATGTTCCTTGCCCAATGCTATCAGGGTTTTTAATTCTCAAGATAGAGGTTTAAACTCATGTCAATTGGAAGAACGGCCTTTCCTCTTTCAGGAAATAAACTGATTTTCTTCAATTCATTATATCAAGAAATGTTTGCATTTGGGGAAACCCAGGAAGAAACAGATCCCAGTCGTCAGCAGTGGAAGTGGAAGCAAAACATCTCTCTCACTATCGCTCTGTTCAGTCTGTCCTATTTAGAGTCCACAAATGCCAGGGCAGAGGAAATAATTTATGTTTTAATACCTGATATATAGAGTATTGATGCTTCTAACACTCAAGCAGACATACTGGCTGTAGATTCCTTTCTCATGGGGTTTCTCAAAGAGCAACCTGGCTTCCCCACATTTTGAGGAGAAAATCTTGAAGAGTGACACATGAAGAGGATAAGAGTCAACTGGGGAAATGGACAGGTGTCAAGAGAGAGGGCATGTTCATGCAGATGTCCCTTCAAATGCCCCAACTATAGGGCAGAGACCCTCCATCCCTTCTGTGGTAGGAGAATGAGTTAGCAATGCAAGGTCCCAATTCTTGATCTTCTCACTTGGCACTATCTCAGGGTGCCTCTCCATTCTTCATGAAGAGTTACATAAACTTCCACTGGGGTTCTAATGTGTACAGTGTGGAGAAGGCAGGAATGAGGCAGGACCCTGATCACCATGTGGGCTCTGGCAGGCATGGAAGTGGTGAGGGGCCCTGGGGATCGTCAGTGGCCTCACCCTGTGAATCGCCACATGGCTAGGACTGTAGACTACTTGCCAAAGACAATCAAAGCCTAAGGTCCTCTGTGAGGTCAGTGGGGGTATTGAGGGTCATTTCTTCTACATGGTGGTAAAGAGAGAGGGGTCCTACCACACTCAGAGTACAAGAGAGATATTGGTTAATGACCCTACGTAGGAACCTGGCCTGAGCCAGGAGAACACATACAAGCTCGAGTGTAAAAATCAAGAACAAGTCATCAGGGAGACGAAAAGCAAAACCAAAGCCCAAACTTACAAACTTATTATGATGTAAAGTATATGACTCCAGAAGATTCTCAAAAACAAAGGGCAAGAAAAAGACTGGAAACTCAAAAATAATATGTTAGAATATTGCTAGAAGAATTCAAATTTTCTTGAGAATGACCTGATCCAGTCTCAAAAGCTATTTTATTGTTATGTATCACTTTAATGAAACTCCTTTCATGTAATTCTTCCAACAACCCTAGGCAGAAAAGACTGATGAATTCATCCAAGGATTCAGAGATAACAAAATAGATAGGTTCTCTGACCTTTACCTCTTGTCTTCCCTTTTCCTATGTCCTTCCTATATCAGGATCTATACTTTTCTTTTAGACATTGTCTGTCTTGCAGGAAATTTTAGATGCATGTCTAGCCCATGCCTTCTTCTCTAATGACTAGCTACCACCCCATGGCCCTTACTGAGGTGTGGACCAGGGACCATGTGGGCTCTTTCCCTCTCTTCCTGACTCACTCTCCTCTTCCCCCATCTCTCCCCCAGGATAGAGCTGACTAAATCTACCCAGTGTGAACCAGTCATATTATCTCTCCCAGGAATTTTAGATTGGGACATAGAGAATCTAGTTAAAGGGTGTTAGGTATGGGATCTGAGAAGTCAAGAGGAGTTGTAACAATGGAAGCCACTTCTGCCTCATACATGCCAAAGCAGATAAAACGTCTCCACAGACGAAAGAACAAAGCAGACGTGTTAACCAAAGTGTGGGAGGAGATACTTGTTGCAGTGAGAGAGGGACAGAGTAGCCTAGGCTTTAATTTTTCCAGTTGCTGAGACCTAACTTTCCTTTTTGTGCCTGGGTTTTTGAAGTTTTCCCTCATCCCTCTATTTAGCTTGAGAGAGTTTTTATTATAGCCAAGATATCACCGACATAGATGATTTAGATCCCCCTTCAGTGGAGCCACACTGATGCCCTGAAAGCATCCACTTATTGACTGACTAGCCTTGACCCTCCCATCCTGTGGTAGAAGCTAAATACATTGTTATTTCCATTCCACCTCCTGCTTTTTTTTTGGGGGGGGGGTTATTTATTTATTTATTTATTTTTTGTTAACTGACATGTATGCACTTCACTCTCCTCCCTCCCTCTTTTCACTGTGGACATTGGAACCCACATTTCATGGAAAATGAAAACCTCTACCTTTTTAGCCTTTCAATTTCTTGATAAATGGATGCAAGGCTGTCTTCAAAAGCCACATTTTCACTTTCAGTTCAAAACAGAAGGTATTACTCGCTCACACCGTATGTGCCATGGGGGCTGGAGAAGGAATCTTTGTTCCTTAGCTTCCCTTTACCACTTCAAAGTTACACTAAAGAACTTTCTGTTGATGTGTAAGTCAACCACCATCTGCATTGCTTTCTAGGTGCTGTACTTTAAGGAGCATATGCTCAGGTGCTGAATTGATCTATGCAATCTCACCATCACTGTTACCCCTTTCTATATGGCAGATGAGAAGTATGCTATTCCATTTCCAAGAATCCTATTCTGCCTATGTTTACTGGGTGTAACTGTACGCCTAAATTAAAAAATAAAAGTCTTTCTACTTGGAACACCTAGAACGTCTTTTCCTGACTCAAGACTTTAAAGGGAGAAAATCTTTGTTTCTAATTCTTATACTTGCTTTCACATGGAAGAAGTAAACACTATCTTTGTCTTCCTACAGTCTTTATTTCCCCTTCATGGGGTGGGATGACCTAAATGATGTATGGGTCTGGCTAAGGATATAGGCATGAACAGATCTGTCTCTTCTTGTCCCCTGACTTTTAGAAACAAATCTACCTTCAAAGAGCATATCATCTTTCTCACTTGATGATCACCCTGAAAGGGTTCTGCCTCTCCCTCCCTAGAAGAAGCGAACTGGGGTCTAGAGCTTCCTAAGCCTGATGATAGCCAAAGCCTAGGGTTTGATATTAGACAGCAGACTTAAGTGCAGATATAAGCCACCTTACCCAAAATTAATTTTATTAGTGATAAAGATTGCCTGTCTGAGCTCACCTGTTTTACTTCTTTTCTCTATTTTTCTCTTTCTGGCTACACCAGCAGTATGTGAAAGTTCCCAGGCCAGGGATTAAACCCACACCACAGCAGCGATCTGAGCTGCTGCAGTGACACTGGATACTTAACCCACTGGAATGCCTCTTGTCTCTCTCTTAATTGGTCTCAAGCTGATTTTGAACAAAGGATGCTATTTATGGGGTCGCATAAAACTCCTAATGCTACGATAAAGTTATTTGTAGTTAATATTCACATCTCCAATGTAACAACTCAGCAATCTTTCTCTTCATGAATACCCCCTCCAGGATCCTATATTCCTTCATTTGTGGACAATCAATTCAATAGCCTAGCTCCAGGAGTCCTGTTCTCTTTAATTCCAGGGGCCCTCTTGTTTACTGAGCAACCCATTCCTTTTGCCCTGCCCTGTTACAACTCAGCTGCTGCCCCCCATGCCAAATTTAAAATTCCATCCTTTTTTTTACCTCAACAGTCAAAGTATCTGGCTCTTTTATTTCCTCATTTTTTTTCTCCAGGTCTCCCAGACCTGTGGACTTTCATCCTTTCATAGAGAGCCTCTATTCTATGGCTCATAGATCAATATCTTCCTGGTTTGCAATCTGAACTCCTCCCACCTTGGTTCCTTAGCTATTTACCTTAAAGCAAATCCCCAGCATTGATCAATCTAAACATTCACATTCTGCATTCTTACATTTCAGCAGATACGTGCAAATGGAGAAAATTCACTATTCTCTGTATTGATGCCACCTCTGAGATAAGTCTTCAATTTCACCTGAATCTTCACTGGTGTTCTTAATCTTTGTGTATTTCCCTGGTCTAGGTCTAATTCACAGCTACTATAAACCACTACAGTCCTTCAACTCCTAACTTGCCATTTTCCTTTATACTGTGTATCTGACTTTATGTCCCACATCACAAGAACAATAATGGTAACTGAATGAGAATTTCCATGAACACCTACCCACCCTATTATAGAAAATAAAACACAACCATTCTTATCTGCCTATTGGTCTCAAAGGAAGAAAGGGGCTTGACTAAAGTTTAGTGTCCCTCCTTAAACAGGTACTGACCCCTGGAGAGAGGAGCCTATTGATAGACTTTGACCCTATCAATAGGCTGCCCTATCCAGCTTCTCTTTCATTCTGGCCATTTCTTTCTAGCTTGTGAGGATATGAATAAACTCAATCTCTTCTATCTGAAATAAGAAACTTACCCCTTAATTTATTATCTATAATCTATTTTTGTTTTCACAAGCAAACTTATAAAATATCTCCACATACCTCTCATTCCATCTTCCCAACCTATCTCAGGCAACCATTCTTGAGTTTCCATCATACCTGAATTCTCTAGTGACTTTGACACTATTGGCCATGCTTTCCTGGAAGCTCTATTCTCTGGGATTCTTTGTGACTTCTGTCTTCTGATTCTCCTTTACTTGACTATTATACATCATAGCTCCTTTTCCACTATCTACCTCTTACATGCTTAATGTTCCCAGGGGGTTCCATTCCCCGTCATCCTCTCTTTTCTTTCTGAATTTTCTCTCATCAGGTTTTATCTGTGTTCACAATTTCATCTACTCTGTATAAATATTTGGCCTCAAAATCTTTACCTCTTACCTGGACTCTCTCGTGATCTGTATCACAGCTGCTTATCATGTATTTTCAACAAGAATCCTCCATATAAACTTCAAACTAAGTATTCTACAAGTGAAATTCACTTCATCAAGCATATAATCTGACCCTCTCCCTTTATTTATTAACTCAGGGAAGGCAGCTGAATCTATTGAGCAGTCTGTACCCGAAGTCCCTAAGTCATCCTCTTCTCCTCCCTCAGGCTCATATGCAACTTTCACCATGTCTTTCCTTTTTTATTTTCTTACTATGTCTCATATCTGTCACCTTCTTTCCATGTTTGTTATCATTTCCCTCATTTTTACATTCACATCTCTTGCTCAGACAATTACCGAAGTTTCCTGATTGGTTTTCCGTATCAATCCCTGTCTTTGTCCAATCCACCTGACACCAGGGAGGGCTTTCTAATAAACCCATCTAGTCATGCTACTTTCCAGCTAAAAATCATCCCCTGAGTCCCCACAGCCCTTAGAAAAAAACACAAATTCTTTAACATAGCCTGGAAGACCTACAGTTTGTCTTTGGCCACGCTCACTAGTCACCCTCAATGTATGTTTGGTGAATTAAATTAAATGTCTTAGGTTCTTTTAAGTGAAAGAAACCAGTCAAAAAAAAAAAAAAAAAAGCAACCCACATGTATCAATCTATGTGTATTAAATGTCCAGAATAGGTAAATCCTTAGAGATGGAAAGTAGATCAGTGGTAGCCTAGTGGGAGGGGTAAGGAGTGCCTGTGAATGAGTATAGGGTTCCTTCTGTGTGTGATGAAAATATTCTTTGGAGGTGATGGATGTGCAACTCTAAAGACACTGAAAAACACTGAATTGTAAAAAACTAAATAAATAAAAAATAAGTTAAATGCCATAGCCAAGGTCACGCAACAGGAAAACGGGACAAAGACTAAAACTTAAGATCCTTAGACTCCGTGCCCTTCACTGTTCCTTCCCACCCACGCCATCATATTACAGAAACTGAGAGATGTCACAAGAATCTAAAAGCTATGAACACCCCAATGCTCCTAGTTACTTCCATGTTCTGAGGTCTACAACTTAATGCTTTGGTAGTAAGTCAACCAGAGTCATCATTACCAGATAAAAATTCATCAGTTTAGGCAGAGGCGGCTTCCAGTTTCCAATGAGCTCTTGGAGGAAGAAGGCAGTTCCACAGTGATTAAATATTAATTAGAACAGCTGCAAAGCAATGAATATGAAGGGGTCCTGTTTGTCTGCGATCCATTTCCTTGCAGCCACAAATTTTGCCTAACTTGGACTCTTTTCAGGTGTTCCATTTCTAGGTAAGACATTTACAAGCCTTGTTTACTGTTTATTTAAGTGGATGGGTAGGTGAGAATAATTTGAGTTTGATGGATATTTAAATTATTGAGCCACTTTCATGTCCTTAAAAAAAGTAAAGTGAAAATATCAGTCCTATGATTTCATGGAGCCATTGTTATTTAAGCCCCTATTTTGGTTTTCCTTTTACTGCTTTTTACAAGTCCGAATCTCCTCCTGACGTCTAATTATGAAGGGAGAGAAATCTTAATGACTTTACAAGATGCAGCCCACGCCACCTAGTCATCTCAGGACACAACTGGTCTGGAAAGCCCTCCCCATTTTCTAAGTTCCATTTTATTTCAAAGAACCCTTGGACTTACTCTCATGTCATCCACTGCCAGGGGAACCTGCATACAACAGACTCAGCAGAAGCTCAGCACCTCATTCCCAGAACTTGCTGGGACCATTTCTCAGCTCTTTGACCTGAGACAGGGACAGGGGAGAGCCTGCATGGTCCACAGAAGTGTGAGAGTGTGGTTAGCAAGCCAGCAGGAGTCAGTCGCAGAATCCAGCCCTGGTGGCAAGGGCTTGTGAAAGAACCTGGAGGTGTCTACTGCACCTCGCACTAATTTTCTCTCTCATAAAGAAGTTGGTGTGAAGTCATTTAATTACTGAGTGTAAAGTGAACACATAATTATGTCAAGTTGGTGAACTCCAGGCTCCCAAGGCTGGTAGAGTTTGGTTTTGATCACTCTTTCCAGCACCCACTTTGCCTTTCTCACTTCCACTCTCAGCTTTGTGGATCTTTTAGACTTTTTTTTTTTTTAAGCTGTATTGAAGAAAACAGAGTTACTCAATGCTAAATGAAATGATGACAATCTTTTTCAAAGTTTGTAAAAACCAATTGTTTAAAAACTGAAAAAAAAAAGTGATATGGTGAGTGAGTGAGAGTTCTGGAATATTAAAATGACAGGATCAAACTCCACAGTGCCCGTTTACCAGCCAGCTGCCTTGGGCAAATCATTCAAGTCCTCTGAACCTTGGTTTCTGGAAAATGAATATAAAGACAACTTTTATCTTTCCTGTCTGGGTAGCAAATTTGGAATCCTAAAGGCTCATTTCTAAGCCATTTTATCTTATTTAGATTGTATTCCTTAGTGACCTCAGTCACACTTATCTCTTTAATTGCTGCTTTCACAGAGGTGCCTCAGAAATGTCTGTCTTTGACACAGATCTTTCCTCTGATTTGCTGGTATGTCTTATTGCCCACCTGATAACTCCACTTGGATGCCAAGAATGAAACCCCACCTCAGCCTCTCTCCTGCCCAACATGGCCTTCTTCCAGCGTTCTCTATGTCAGGATATGACTTCACAATTCATGCCATTCCACAAGCCAAAATCTTTGGCACTATCCCGGACTGATTCTTCCCCTTGTCCCTGATATAAAATGCATTAGCAACTCTATCACATTTATCTCCTAATATTGACTACGTACCATTTTTCCATCTACTTGGCTTTGACACTGTTACAAACTCCATCATTTCTCTCCTCCTACATGCTCCTGATGTGTTGCCCTGTATTTGCTATTGCCATCATTCTCCAATCCATTTTCCACGTAACATCCTAAGTGATCTTGACAAACAAGAATTTAATTCTGTTACCGCCATCTACTTAAAATAGTTAAGTGACTCTTCACTGCTTTCATGATGGAGACTAAAATCCCTTCCAAGGCCCACAAAGTCTGAAGTCTGCTTAATTCTCAATCTCTCCTTCCCACTTTGCCCTTCACTACTCTATGAACTCTAGTTTCATTGGATAGCTTTTGTGTTTCAAGTGGCTCCTGTTGCTTTCTGCCACAGGGCCTTTGCACACACAATTCCCTTTGTCTGGAACACTACTCCAACTCTCCACTCTACTGAATACAAACACTCATCTTCACATATTTGTAGTTAGTTTCTACCCATCTCAGATAATAGGAGTTCAACATTATTTTCTCCCAGAAGCCTCCCTGATCCCAGCTTTCATGGTGCATCTATGCAGGCTGCATCCTACTCAAGAGCATCTGGCTGAGGGGCAAGAAATAGGTGGAAGTGAGCCACACTCCACTGGCCCATCTCTATATTCTGGCACAGAAATGCATGTCCTAGGACATCTTTATTTAATTCTCTCAAAAGTGTGGTGTGTGCTAGTTAGCAGCCTCTGTCTAGCCTCTATCAGTCTAGTTACAGACTAGATCAAAGCTCTGTATTTCTTGCTGCCAAAATACCATTGATACTGTTTCCCGCCATTGCAATTTTACATTTACTTCTATCAGATTATGTTTTTAATGTCGGTCTCTCCTAGTAGACTGTTAGCTCCCAGGAACACTATTTGATTTGGTCACCATTTTATCCATTGACCAACATAATCCCTGACATCTAGTAAGATGCTCAATAAATATGAGTAGAATGAATGAAAAATAAATGACAATATTACTGTGAAGATAAATTTTTGTTTTTGAAAGCAACACATCACTGCCTAAAACCTAGAAAATACTCAAATACATATTTGAAAATGAAAATGAATTATCTAAGAAGTTCCCACTGAGGCACAGTGGGCTAAGGATCCAGCATTGCTGTAGTTTGTGGCATAGGTCACAGTTGTGACTCAGATTTGATCCCTGGCCCAAGAATTTACATATGCCATGGGTGTGGGAGAAAAAGAAAAAAAAATAGAACTACCTGACAGTTAAATGTGTAATGATTCAACTGGGGCCACAGCACTCTTAAGAGAGCAGTGTGAGGACAGTGAGCCTTAGAGGTGACCACTCAGTATAAGGAAAGGCTCAGGGAATAGGTTTCTCAGAAGAGAGGAACTTAGTTAACATGTCTGCTTGGGACCTAAGACCTCTGTCGTTCATCAATGTCATATTCATGGCAACATACTGGGAAGCGTATGAGAAGGCTGCCTGCTTACTCTTTATCTTTAGGCAATGGTCAGTTAAAGCTAGGCATTTGGTTGGTACCACTTAGAAAAATGGAACTGAGGGCAGAAGTCCAATAAGACTTCAGTTACCATCTCAGATAAAAATCGTTAGGATCGTCATAGCTCGTGTATGTTGAATACTTTTGTGACAGGCACTTATCATAAGTGCTCTACATGCATTATTCATTTCACCTACAACAATCCTATGATGTATTAAGTTGAGTTATATGAAGTTGTCAATATTTGACCTCTTCGACCTACCAAAATGGCAGTTTTATATGTTTCAATCTAATAGACACCATTACCCCCATTTTAAGCATGAGTATGTAAAGCTCCAAGAGCTAGGATTGGAGCTCTGACAGCCTCAGGCCCAGATGGTGAACAGCCCCACCTGGTCTCCTGAGGGGCCAGTCATGGACTGGCCCTGGAAACCAAGAATTATTAACTTGAATAATTATTAATTTGAAGGGTTATAACTTTCCATATTTACTTTTCAGTTCCCCCAACTGTGTCTTTGTGCTGCTTCAAGGTAAAACGCTATATACGAAAATGGGCTATGTGCATGTCTCTGCGGGAAGATGACACCCCGCTTCCCATCTGGGTTTGGGGAGAAAAGGCATTCCCAGGGAGGAGGGAGTGGCAGCAGTGCTGAAGAGGGAAGGACTACAGGCTGACTCCAGGCCCCACGGGGAGAAGGAATGAGAAGATAAGGAGCCCCTGGGGGCTCCTGCTTAGAATTGAAAAGATCTAGGCTTGGCACACAGCCTTGCAAGAAAGAGTATCATCTTTCTACTCTGACAATGACTGGGGAAAGGGACACCTCCACCACTATCCTTGATTCTTTTTTATTTGTTCGTTCATTTTTAGGGTGGCACCCACAGCATATGGAAGTTCGCAGGCTAGGGTTCAAATTGGAGCTGTTGCTGCTGGCCTACACCATAGCCATGGCAATGCCCAGATCCTTAACCCACTGAGCGAGGCCAGGATTGAACCCTTATCCTCATGGATACTAGCTGGGTTCGTTACTACTGAGCCATGATGGGAACTTCACACTACACTTGACTCTAAGCCGCCATTGCTTCTCTCTGGATAAAGAGACTCTTTGCACCACTGGCCTTTCACATGTGTGTCCAAGCTGCAGCCAGAACAATCCTTCTGAGAAGGAAATCAGACCAGGGCTCTCCCTTGCTCAAGGCCATTCAACGACTTCCCATTTCACCCGGAATAAATCTTAATGTTACCATTGCTGAAAACTGCTAAGTAACTCAGTATAATTATTTGACCTCATTTCCTATACCTCTTGCTCTTGCTTCTGCACTCTGGCTGCATGGGTCTCCTTCCTGCTCCTCTATTACAGTAAGCCATCATACCTGCCCTCTGGGACTTGGCAATTCTTTTTCCTGGAAAGATCTCTCTCTAAAAATCTGCATGGCTCCCTCATTTCATTTAGGACTTTGCTTAAATTATATATTTATATGATATATATATATATATGTAAATATATATATACATATATATACACACATATCATATAGACATATATATCTCATACATATCACATCATACATATCATGATGTATCATATATATACACATGTGCTCTTCTCCTCCCATAAGAAGGTATACTCTATGAGGGTATGACCTTTATATCTTTAGCCCTTAAAGTAGTATTGTGCATTTAATACATGACTATTGAGTGAGTAAAGGAATGAATATCTAATGCAGCTATGAAAATACACCTCAGAATCTGAAACAAAAGAAAATGGACTTAATGGAAACTAAGGCCAACCATCTTCCAGTAGGTGGGTAGCAAACATTTTGTCTGTGCCATCATTTCCTCTATCCCCTGATAGACACGATGTCAACATAAATGAGTCCAGTCCTTGCCCATAATAAGCAGCCACTTAAATTGAGCCATCATATTAAATAAGTAGTGAAGGAGATGGTTTATAGAAAAGTACTGTTCGTCTTTAAGTTAAAACTCTAATTAGTTCACAAATTTGTATCACCTGGCACAGAGCCACTGGCTATTCCTACCCCCAACACTGCTCCTCCCTCTGCCCTAAGTGTCTTCCTCCACGATGCTCTCTGACAGGCCCAACCACTGGAGGTCTAGCTGAACTGCCTGCTCACTTCCGCATGGAAAGAACCTTCTCAGTTTGCTACGTGGGAAGTTCCAGGTCACTGGCCTCCTCCCATCAGAAAAACATTGGCCCCCTTCAGAGCTGAGAGAAAACTTGGGGATCTAGCAAAGGATGCAGGTGAGAGAATTAAGCCATCTGCTTCATAATGATTCAGATTCTAACACTGCTGAATTATGGGACTTTTTACCTATTATCTGTCCTTTAGTCAGAAATTACCTACATGGTAATTGATACTGCCTCATTGACTTTGATAAGACACCAAAATGGATGTGAGAAATCCATCAGCCCATCACTCTGTGCAGAAAGAAGTGGGGCACTGAGGATCAAGCTGCTGGGATGAGAGATCGGGCCTCCTGACACTTGACCCAGGGGTCTCCTCTGTATGGCCACTATTGACTGCTGAATGGGGTCTCAAGCCCCCAAGGTGAAGAAAGAAGAGCAAAGTCAATAACTTTGATTTCTTGGCAAGGCCTCTGTCTCAGTAGGTTTTCCCTCAGACATATCCTACAAGCAGTCTCACCGGATTACCCCACCTATTTGAACAATATCATATGCCTCGGCATCTGCAACCACCAAGATGAAACGAGCAAAAGCGATGATCACACTACAGTAGCAGACTGAAGAATCTTTTCTTCTGTTAGACAAAAAGTCGATGAGTAATGATTGACCTCATTCACCACAGTCAGCCAGCCCTCCCTGATTACTCCCAAGATAACAAAGAAAATAAAGAAATCTGATACAATGTTTTGATAGCTCCCAAAGCATGAGGATTAGGATGCTTTCTCTCTTTTTTTCCTGAATTCAGGAGAAATTAGATTCATTTAGGGAACTAGCATGTATTAAACAAACACATAAGAAGCACTCAAGGAAATAGCATGAAGGAGAAAGCATGTTGGGAAGGTGTAATTTTCTTTCAGCAGCATTTCTAACTGAAAAGTAAGCACAGAAATCAGAAATAATATCAAAATCATGCATGGAAGGAGCAAAATATTACAGTATAAAATGTATCAATAAGGAAGGATAGGATATAAAAAGGCCTGCATAAAATAAGTCGGTTCATCCATTTTACAGTTATTTCCAGAGCACCCATGACATCCGTAATACTATGAAGCATAAGACAAAGACGCTACCTTGAAAGATCTTAAAAAGTACCAGAGAACAGAGAAGAGATATATTTAAGTGAAATAAAAACATGTGCAGTATCATATGGTTTGCTGAGTGAGTGGTAAAGCAGTATGTGTGATTTTCAAGAAATCGAAGGGGAAGAAGTCACTCTAGATTGGTGAAATTGTAGAAAACTTTACAGAGGAGGCAGGCATAGTTCAGGTATCAGACAAAGCATGCAGTTTAAAACTCTGAGGAGGGAAATTCTTTCCAGACAATGTGGACCACACAAAAAAAGTTCATGCAGCTGAGAAAGTATACAGCAGGTGTGTTAGTAATGCTTGCTACCATAACAAAAATGCAACCATCTCAGACAAAGTTAATTTCTTGTCCATGTAGAGTCAAATTCAGATGCTCCCAGTGAGTTGAGGGGTATTCTGCCCAGTTCTTTCTTTCACTCCTTTTTTTTTTTTTTTTTTGTCTTTTTGCCATTTCTTGGGCCACTTCCACGGCATATGGAGGTTCCCAGGCTAGGGGTCCAATTGGAGCTGTAGCCACCGGCCTACGCCAGAGCAACAGCCACACGGGGATCTGAGCCACGTCTGCAACCTACACCACAGCTCATGGCAACGCCGGATCCTCAACCCACTGAGCAAGACCAGGGATTGAACCTGCAACCTCATGGTTCCTAGTCGGATTCGTTAACCCCTGAGCCACGACGGGAACTCCTCTGCCCAGTTCTTTGAGGACCTAACATTTTTCATCTTGTGGCTCTGACCTCAAGGTCTTTGGCAGTCTGTGGTGTCCTCTCCCTTTAGCTGGTGGGTGGAAAAGAGGAAGAGTAAAGCGAACTGGTTGGAGATGGGAATATTTCACAGGGCAGGCTTGCAAGTGATACGCCTCACTTTCACCATCATTCCTTTGGCTAGAACTCAGTTCAAACACCAACCCTCACTGCAAGGGAGGCCTTGTGATGTGTTCTGGAAGACAGGGCAGTGGGCTGTGGTGAATACATGGCAGTCTCTGCCCCAGCATGTTTGAGAGAAAGAAAGTAAACTGATTTGGCTATTGCAGAGGGGGCTAGAGAAAAAAATGAAATCCAAAATGGGAATGGGTAAGACACAAGACTGCTCTTGAGGAGCTTGGAGAGGATGGATGGAACCCACAAAAGCTTTAAGCACAAGTATTGATTTTCCTAGGGGTGATGCATTAAATAGATGGGAAGGGGACCTGCAGTATTAAGAGGTTGTGCAGAGTGGCATGATTTGGGAGTGGTTTCAAGGAAAATGTGGAAATAACACTGAGCCTGTAAGGATGGGATCAGAGAGGATTCTGAAAGGTAGAGTACCTGAGTGGATGTCTCAGCTGGGATAAGTATAAAGAAGAGCAGGCAGAATTCCTGTTGTGGCCCAGCAATTACGAACCCGATTATTATCCATGAAGATATGGGTTTGATCCCTGGCCTTGCTCAGTGGGTTAAGGATCCAGTGTTGCTCTGAGCTTTGATGTAGGTCGCAGATGCAGCTGATTTGACCCCTAGCCTGGGAACTTCTGTATGCCACAGGTGGGGCCATAAAAAGCAAATAAAGAAAGAAAGGAAGAGAGAGGAGAAACAAACTCTAATGAGGAAGATGAACAAAGAATAAGAGCAAAGGCAAAGAGATCATTATAAAGAGGCTGGAGGGAGACAGTAAACAAACAAATGGTACTTATCAACGAGAATACTTTTGGCATTGGGAGCAATGGAATGGCTATTTATGGGACCTCCACACATCCCAGGGTTTTTATCATCCCGAAACTCCACCCATGTAATGCTGGTACTGCCCCTAAGTATAGCGACTATTAAATTCCCCTGTACTTCCAAGTCTCCCTCCTGGGGCCAGGGATAGAGCAGCAAAACCTCTATTAAGGTCACTGTCCAGAGAATAAAGAGAGATGAGGTCAGGAAATTTTTGATCTAGGGTCCCGATCAAAGGCTAGCAAGGTTAAGGCAGAGAAAATAGGAAATAGGAAGCTGTTTAGATGGAGGGCTTACATGGAGACTGTGCTGAAAATAGTGTTCAAATCTGTTACCTCTAGGCTGGACGGCCAAGATGGTGGCACCACTAATTGGAAACTGTGTTTCAAAGTCAACTTGAGGCATAACTCACAAAAGATGTATATCTGAATCAAGCCGATTAATCCTAACGTCACATATGGGCATTCAAATATTAAACAATAAATTCCTGAAAATTCAGGATGCTCCTAAATTAAGACCACTAAATCAGGCTCCAACCTCCTGAGGCTAGAGTGGTATGTAGATGGAACTTCTGCTAATGAAAGAAATCAATCCGGCCAGAACCAAAGAAGTTAAGTAATTTGACAAGTGCCTGCAGTCTCTGTCCACCCGGCCTTGTTTTGCGAATGTTTCTGCTATTTAAAGAGCCCCAGCAGTTACTTCAGACATGTCAGGTCCTTCCGGACAGATATATCTTGCCCAGATTCCAAAGCCATTGGAAATGGTTTACTATCAAATAATAGGATTTCCGATTTGTCAAGCTGCACTTTTGTACCCATATCCTTTGCCCCCCGAGTGGCCCTTAAAATAAGAGCTTTTAGCTGAAGAGCATACTGAGTGAAATAGAGCTAACCCCATTGGCCAGGACTGTCTACCACCCCACAATCACAGAGCCTGCTCTGGCCCTCATAGCACTGATGTGGGACAATCAGGGAGGTGGGTCAGACAGACCTGCAGTCCTGATGGGAAATGTCACTCAGAAATGCCTCCACTGCAAGAGAAACATCTCAAAACGGATGTTTGAAAATAACCATGATGAGACGCAGAGACAACAGCACGTTTAGAAGGTTTTAAAGGGGGCAAAAGACAGGTTCACCAAAAAGCAATTCTAACAGAATCTCTCTCTCATAAGGGGAAGCAGACAATCATTTTCCCAAACTACACAACTTCTTTTAAAATCACTGGCCCCCTTTTTTTTTTCTTTCCCCTCATGATATTCCTGAAAAACTATTATGTAGATGGATGGGCTTCCTCTTTTGAAAATTCAGACAACCCCATGAGGGCTCCAGTGTAATTATTGGGACATCAAAGGCATTTACTTCAATAGGTTATCTTCCTCCTTTTTTTCTCAGAAAAGTGCCCGCCATTGAAGGAACAGAGGTTTTGACGGAGAAAGAAAAGATGTGGAATGGACACAGGTGCAACTTTGAGGTTTGGGGCATTACGAAGGTTTGCAAGTGGGTGTGCGGGGAGGGGTGGAGAAAGGAAAAGGGGCTCCTTGTCCAAAAAGAAATATTCAAAGGGAATTCTTTCTGCTTTAAGATGGAAAAATACCCTTCTCTCCACTCACACCTAAGTGCCAGGTTCTGAGTATCCGATAGTGAACAACACAAAGAGACAAACAAAAACCCGCTACCTTGTGAAAGTAGAAGAAGGGAGTCCATCAAATGGGAAAGTCTGTAGTTTCTCTGGAGAGTTGGGGATGTTTGGCAGCAACACAAATTTGATGGGGACAGTCCTAGAGTGTGGGTGTGTGAGACGGAAGAAATGCCTATAGGAACAGACAGAGTGGAGGTGAACTTAGGAAGCTCAGAGAATACGGCCCTGACTGTGTCAATAAGGTTGGAGGTACTGGCTGAAATTAGTTTGATAAGGAGGAAAACGGAGATGAAAAAATGCAGGAAATGTGGTTTTTTTGTTTGGGGGCTGCACCTGTTTTTTTTTTTTTTTTTTTTTTTTTTTTTACCTGCTTTTCACCCACCAAAAGTATGTGGTACTATATGCAGCTTGGTTTCAAGGAGATGGTGTGCAAAACATTTGATAAAGTGCTTGTGATCAGCCTGCCATGTTCACCTGCCTAAACCGATGACATTATAGCAAACTGGCAAGTGCTCCTTTGGTTCTAGCAGCCTGTGTATATTTTCGTCTTGTAAGAAATCATCTGGGAATCCCTTCAGAATCAATTAATCAGTCTTTAGTATCAATAAGTCATTATTGGGTGTCTGTGAAATTACACATCAAAGTTCAACAGCAATTTCCCTGGAAAATTCCAATTCCAACAATATGGACTTCTCTCTTTTTCCTCAAATACTTTGAGTACTCCTACTCAAAGGGACTTTGCACTTGTTTCCTCTGAAAATCACCCCTCCGAGACATACCACTTGCTCCTTCACCTTGTTTACATTTCGGCAAGACCAACTTTGAAATCGCTTTTAAAACTGCACTCTTGGAGTTCCCACTGTGGCTTAGTGGGTTAAGAACCCAAAATAGTGTCCATGAAGATACACGTTCGATCCCTGGCCTTGCTCAGTAGGTTAAGGATCCAGCATTGCTGCAAACTCTGGCGTAGATCATAGTTGAGGCTCAGATTCTGCATTGCTATGGCTGTGGCATAGGCCGGCAGCTGCAGCTCTGATTTGACCCATAGCTTGGGAACTTCCATATGCCTTGGGTGCAGCCCTAAAAAGAAAAAAGAAAAAAAAACCCTGCAGTCTCACAGCATTCACATCCTCCTTACCCTCCTCTATTTTTCCATGGCACTTACTACCTTCAACTTACTATAATTTACTTTTTATAAAGTCTCTCCATCCCCTGCCAAGAATGAAAGCTCTGTGAACGTGTATATGTTTTTTCCTTTCCTTTCATTTTTACTGATCTATTCTAGAACCTAGGACCGTGCCTGATACGAAATAAATTATTTGTTGGATGAATAAATGAATGATACCTGTGGCTTATTCTCTCTCTGAGAAAGAACACCTGATAAAGCAACTTCTTATAGAATCTCTGGCCTCTGAGATCTTTGGTAATTGGTTATAGAGTAAGAACATAGTTAAGAAATATCTCATGTCAGTTATTGAGAACTCTCATCAAAAGGACCAAAAGTAGTCTGGAAAAAAAGGAGTGAGAAGAGAGAGGGAGGCGTGGGGGAGAAATGAACAGAAAAAACCACAGAAGAATTGAAAAACTTAGCACATGATTAAAAGTAAGACTCAGCACATGAAAAAGTGGCAAATGGGCGGTTCTCTGCCATTTTGCCACCTTTCATGCCCCTGGAGAAGTAGGGTAAGAAGGCATGTCACATCTGGGCTAGAAGCTTCCCCTTGCCAGCCCCTCTTGCCACCTCCACGGTGGACACAGTGTCTGTGTTCTTGCAGGTATACTTTAATTGAACTGGGCAAGAGCACGTGGACTGATTCTCCAGGCAAATGCTCATAGGAGTTTCCTTGAAGAATTAAAATTAACTCTAGACTGCCTATTTAGAGACGAAATGCTTCTCTGAAGGGAATGTTAGGATGCTTAAGAGTTATTTTTTATTAGGTCCTGTATTTAAGACCTTAAATTCCAGTTTCCCAAATAGGAGCAAAGCTTCAAAATTATGTCAAAAGAGATTTCACATGCAAACGGTAGCTTTGTATACAAATTCATGCATTTAGTGCATAAAACAGGGTTAACTTTAACTTTCCTGGGGATTTGGAAAACTCCCTCAGCCCTCATTACCTTTCAGCAACACATAAATTGGAAAGCCTATAGGTGTTTCACTAAATATAGCCCTCCTACACCCCCTTCAAAAAAGAAATCTTGTCAGAGAAGATGGGGCGGGTTCTCGACCCATACCATTCTGTTTTGGGAATATAAGAAGATTCCATCGCTATGAGGGTCCACACAGAATATTTTTATGAAAAGATACATCTTAAAGGCTTTGATAATATTCTGTCCTCGGCAGAAAGGTTCTGAAGGTCATAAACATTTGTTAAACTAAAGCAGGACGGTTTACTCCTTAAAAAATAGTCCCTAAAGTGCAAAAGAGGATTAAGTTCTATAAAGAGAGATATTGGCCCATGGCTAATAACTACTAGATTCCTATGATTACAGGAATGGCTTTAAAGTGTGTCTAGTTACTGGGATTGACATTTGCGGAAGGATATGGTGAACACATTTTGCGGAAGGAAAAAAAAAAGCATGAAGAAGTAAACAAATGAAGAACAAAAAGTGCTGCCTTAAAAAAAAAACTTTGTATTTCTGCAGAGGTTTCTCCCACTTTGCATCATGGCCAATTTTAAAGCTGGGGGTTGCAGACAAGTATTATCAAGTTTCCTTAATCGTTGCTCCAGTGAAACCACTATTTGAGGCTATACCCATGCTCGAACCCGAGTACGGCTCCCCACCTTCCTTTGAAGAGCTATGTGTAAGCTTTATGTAGTGTTAAGAAATGGCTTTGGGGGTTTTACAGTCCTAAATTTGAATCCCATCTTATTCATCACTGTAACCTTGGATGTACTCATCTCTAAAATGGAAAAGCTATGTCACATAATATTATGAGTTATCAGAGATAAAGCACCCATACCAGGGGCCTGTCACACAGTTCGGTTTCAGTGAGAAGTAATTCCATTCCATCTCCCTCTTCTCATCATCTACCACATTCTTCTCCTACTCAAAGCTGCCATAGATACTGGGTTCTACAAATCCCCATCATTTTCTAATCCAACCTGACCTCATTCAAAGTACATGAATAAAACGGGTGTTGAATCCATGCAGTTTTCTGAAAATGTTCTCATCAGACAGTGAGCTATATAGCTCAGGAGAAAACAGTCTCACTTAGCTAGAGAAATTCCTCTTTTGTTTTCAGTTTGAATGTAATATAACTTTATAGATGTTAGTGAATTTATTCAATGAGGGCTTTAAAATATTAACCTATTGATCTCCACTTGGTTAAAATTTATCCTGTATAAATACAGAAATACTTAATCATTCTGAACTAGATTTTTTTTTTCTTTTCTTTTTTTAGTCTTTCTGCTATTTCCTGGGCCGCTCCTGCGGCATATGGAGGTTCCCAGGCTAGGGGTCCAATCGGAGCTGTAGCCACCGGCCTACGCCAGAGCCACAGCAATGCGGGATCCAAGCCGCGCCTGCAATCTACACCACAGCTCACGGCAACGCCGGATCCTTAACCCGCTGAGCAAGGCCAGGGATCGAACCCGCAACCTCATGGTTCCTAGTTGGATTTGTTAACCACTGAGCCACAACGGGAACGCTTGAACTAGAAATTTATAGAAACCTCACCAGAAGTACCAGGGTAGTCTAACAATAGGAATGAATACCACTAACATAGTATTATGTGCCAGAAAACATTTTCTAATTTCTTATTTTGAGGTGTACTATTTTCTATGTTTACAACAGTACAGTTAAGGAAATATGGTCATAAAGTTAATATGGAATGAAATAATACAAATGAGAAAAACAGAAAATAAATTACAGGAAAATAATGATAGGGATAAAAGTTAGTGTAAATAAGACCAGTAAAACTGGTTAAAAACTTGGACATAGTCATCAAGGAAAAAAAAAAAAAAGAGAAGTAATACAAATTACCAATATTAGGAATAAAAAGGTCATTCTTACTAAAGATTATACACACATCAATAATTGGGGAGTATCAAAAACACTAACTGTATGATAACAAAGTGTAAATCTTAAATCAAATGGAAAAATAAAAAAAAAATACTTTACCAAACTGACCTAAGATCAACAGATCATTCTATCTGCCAAAGAAATCCAACATATTATCAAAAACTTTTCCAAAAAATAATTCCAGGCTCAGGTGGTTTTACTGATGAATTCTACCATATATATATATATAAAAGAAACCCAACTTAGAAACTTCTTTGGGGAAAAAGAGACCATTTTCTCACTAATTTTGTGAGGCCAGAATAGCACTAATACCAGAGCTTGAAAAAGACATTATAGAAAGAGATTTACAGAGACTGAGTGAGAATTACCCACCAATATTCTTGGCAGAGAGAATGCAAAAATACTTTTTTAAAATGTTAACTAAATTTGATCCAATAATATATAAATAGGATCATGATGCAGAATTTTTTTTAAAAGTTACAATTTTTTTTTTGTCTTTTTAGAACCACAACTGTGGCATATGGAGGTGCCCAGGCTAGGGGTCGAATCAGAGCTGTAGCTGCCAGCCACAGCCACAGCCACAGCAATGCCAGATCCAAGCTGTGTCTGTGACCTGCAGCACAGCTCACAGCAACACTGGATCCTTAACCCACTGAACAAGGCCAGGGATTGAACCTGTATCCTCATGGATACTGGTCAGATTCGTTTCTGAGGAGACATGATGGGAACTCCAAAAAGTGACAAATTTCAATGTCCACTCAAAATTTTTTTTAAAAGTTCTCATAAAACTACACACACAAATAAATTAAATGCATTAGTTTATTAACCTAATTCAATTAATTGATGAAAAACAAAAAATATCATCACATTTGAAGATGAAAGAATAAACATTTTTTCCAACAGATTATATCCAAGGCAGAGATCCCCATTCCCATCATTTCTATTCAATATTTTACTGGAGGAGATGGCCAGAGCAAAGAGTTAAGAAAAACATAAAATAAACCTCATAAAAATCAGAACAGAAGAAGTAAAAAGATTTGCAGATGGTAAGATTGCTAACTCAGAAAATTGCAATAAACTTGAAAAACATCTAATAGAATATGCATGTTCAACAAAACTGTGGAATATAAAGTTAATAAAAATCAATTGTGTTTTACATAGTAACTACAATTATATCATTAAAGAACAAATCTACTTCTAAAATGAAAACTCATAAAACACAAGAATAAATTTAAGAATATCTATGATGTGAAAATTATAAAATTATAGAAGTCAGAGACCCAAATAAGTGAAAAGCTATGTCACGCTCATGGATTTCAAGACTAAATATTATTAAGATATCAATTCTTCATAAATTGGTTTCCACAATTCTCCAAAAATTGTTCTAATAAAATTTTAGTCACTATCTCAGCATATTTCTTTCAAGAAATTGATAATCTGACCCTAAAACATCTGTGGAAATGCAAAAGATCTAAACACCAATTTTTATTTAAAAAGAATAATGATATTTAAAAAGAATAAAGTTATAAAACTTTCACATGATTTTAGACTTATAAAGAAAACTTTATCAAGAAAGATGAGTCAGTCAAGCATGAGTCAGTAACTGATGCAATCCAACAGAGTATAGATCAGAAGTATTCTATAGTCATTTAATTTTTGACAAAATGCCAAAGCAATCCAATGTGGTAAAGAAGTTCTTAACAAATGATAAAAAACTGGATATGTATGTATGGAAATAATGAGCCTTGACCCCTACTTCACATAATACACAAACATTACTTTATAATGATTTCTAATTCCATAGGTAAAAGCTGAAACTATTAAGAGAATATCATTGTAACTTGGAGGTAAGCAATGGTTTCGTAGACTGGACATAAAAATCAATAACCATAAAAGAAAGAATAAATTGGGCTTCATCAAGGTAGAAAGTTCTGTTCATCCAAAGAAACCATTAAAAAAAATAGATAAGCCATAGCCTGGGGAAAAAAATATTTGCAAACTTACATTTGACAAAAGATTCATAGCTAATTAATATAAAAATTTCCCCAAAATCACTAAGACAAACCGAGTAACCCCATAAGAAATTGGCAAAAGATTTTAACAGACATATTACAAAGGAATATGTACAAAAAGGAAAAAAATACCCAAAAAAGGGCTCGATATTATTAGTCAAGGAAAAGGAATTGAAACTACCATGAAATAAAAGCATACAACCATTAGAATTGTTAAAAATTTAAAAGATTGACAACATTCTATGTTGGTATCCAAAAATCCTTAAACATTGCAGCGGGACTACTGACTAGTATAACCATCAGTGAAAGGTCTGACAGTATATTATCAATGTAAACATACATATATCTTTCTTATTGAAGTATAAACTTACTATGATTTACAATTTCATGCTAGTTTCTGGTATATAGAAAAGTGATTCAGTTATAAATGGATATTTTATTTTTCATATTCATTGTCATTATGGTTCATTATAGGATATTGAATTTAGCTCCCTGTGCAACACAGTAGGACCTTGTGGCTTATTGAAACATACATCTACTTTATAATCCAGAAATTCCACTCTGAGGAAGAACAAAAAAAAAAACAGAAGACAAAAATATACATTTAAAAAAAGAAATGCAGAAGCTGGTTTATAGCAGTTTTATTCATAAAATTGATCTTCCTTTGCTCTATGATCACCAAGGCTCAACTTCTACTCATTATCTGAGTACTAACCTAGCAGGCTGCCCAACTGTCTCACACCTAGGACCACCTTGGTCTACTAGCCATCACCATTCAAGAAGAAGAAAAAGCCAGATATTTTATGGCACATTTGTGGAGAGCCTCTCTGAGCCTGACTGTACTGGAAACCCATACTGGAGTTACTGATACCTGCCATGTTGGAGGATGGACTCACAGCTTAGAAATCAGGATATGAGACAAGGACGTACATCCAAGACCCACCACTGACCAGACAGCAGAGGGCCAATATGCATATGGCACATGAACTGTATTTCTACCTAGTTTGTGAGACCAACCAGTAGTGCTTTAGCAGTTGAGGTGGGAACCTCATTATTCACTCTGTAGGCTTTCGCTTAATAACCATGCATCCTGTTTAGCACTTATTTCCAACCTCAAGTATTCCAGAGACCAGACTTTCCATATTGCAGTCTCTTCCTAGTTTCAGTCCCACACAACACTCAGCCTTCACATGTACCTAATGCCAAATACACTCCAAGATCATGTAGTGTCAGAGGTTTTCCTTAGGGGTAAAATTGTCATTATATGCAGATGACATGACGCTATATAAAGAAAACACTCAAGATTCCACACAAAAACTACAAGAACTGATAAATAAACTCAGCAAGGTAGCAGGATACAAGGTTAATATACAGAAATTGGTTGAATTTCTTTAACAATGAAGTATCAGAGAGGGATGTTAAAAATTATTTTTAAATTCACATCCAAAAAAACAAATAGAAAAAAAAAGCAGAAAACAAAAATTAGAACTAAACCTGACCAAGGAGGGAAAAGACTTCTATTCTGAGATCTATAAAATATGATAAAGGAAATGGAAGGTAAGTCAAAGAAATAGAAAGATATCCCATGCTCTTGGATTGGAAGAATTGATACTGTTAAAATGGCCATACTATCCAAAGAAATCTACAGATTTAGTGTGATCCCTTGCAAACAAGACAGTTTTCATAGAACTAGAACAAACAATCCTAAACTTATATGGAATGACTAAAGACCCCAAATTATAAAAGCAATCCCAGGGAAAAAGAACAAAACATGAGGCATTACCCTCCCAGGCTTCAGACAATACTACAAAGCTACAGTAATCAAAACAGTGTGATATTGGCACAAAACCAGACATACGTATAAATGGAACAGAATAGAAAGTCTAGAAACAAACTCACACACCTATAGTCAATTAATCCTCCACAAAGGAGGCAAGAATATACAATGGGAAAAATACAGTCTCTTCAGCAAGTGGTGCTGGGAAAGCTGGACAGCTGCATGTAAATCAGTGAAGTAAGAACACCCTCACACCATAAACACACACACACACATCCCTCAAAATGGATTAAAGACATAAATATAAGACATGATACCATAAAAATCCTAGAAGAGAACACAGGCAAAATGTTCTCTGACATAAATTATACCTATGTTTTCTTAGATGAACCTCCCAAGACAATAGAAATAAGAGCAAAAGTAAACAAATAGGACCTAATTAAACTTAGGAAATCATAAACAAAAATGGAAAGACAAACTGTGGACTGTGAGAAAATGTTTGCAAATGGTACAACCAGTAAGAGTTTAATTTCCAAAATATATAAACATACAACTCATTAACCAGAGCAACACTGGCCCTCCCAACAGAGAAGGGACTGTTACCTAGGTGTTTTACTCCTTCCCTAGGCAGGCCTACACCCTATCTCAGCAGGAAGTAATTAGTGAATAGTCATCACCCAATACCCCCTTTAAACTAAGGGGTAAAACACCTGGAGGGGGAAATGATAGGGATGGAATAGGCTAGTTACACACAGGTAATTGTAGAAGTCCCAATAAGGGATCACAGAGAGAGAGACGTTATGGAACTTTGGGAGACCACTATAAGTTGATAATTGCTCAAGAGTGCCTCAGAAAGAGGCAGGCTTGCTTGACTAGTGGAGGCGTGAGATATGCCTCAGGTCATTGGGTGGGGAATGGGGTGACACCTGAATTTAAGTTCAGATTAAGGGCAGGAGTTTAAGGACCACCCTTCTGCTGATTTGAATGAGCACCATGACAGTCCTAGTTTGACCTTACAAGATCAAATACTCTCTTACAGGATGCCAAGGAGGAGCTCCTACTTGAACGAAGAGGAGGAGGTGGTCTTTTCCCACACCCACTCCCCATGGATTATAAAAATGTAGCCCACATAATCCTTGGGGCAGAGCCTCTTTGCATGCCTTCCTGCATCTCTCACAATCATCCTATTTTAATAAACCTATTTCTTTCCTAAATAAATAAAACACACAACTCAACAATAACCAAAATAAAAACAATAAAAAATAGGAGACCTAGAAAGATATTTCTCCAAAGACATACAAATGACCAAGAGGCACATGAAAATATGCTTGACATTGCTAATTGTTAGAGAAATGCAAACCAAAATTATAGTGAGGTACCACCTTATCCTGGTCAGAATGACCATCATTTAAAAATATGCAAATAACAAATGCTGGAGAGGGTGTGGAGAAAAGGGAATCCTCTTATGCTGTTGGTGGAAATGTAATTTGGTGCAGCCACTATGTAAAACAGTATGGAGGTTCTTCAAATACCTAAAAACAGAGTTGCCATATGAGCCAGAAATCACATCCCTGGGCATATGTCCAGACAAAACTGTAATTCAAAATGATATATGTACCTGCATGTCCGTAGCAGCACTATTTACAATAGCCAGGACATGGAAGAAACAAATGCCTATCAAAAGAGGAATGAATCAAGAAGATGTGGTACATATATACAATGGAATACTACTCATCCATAATATAGAATGAAATGATGCCATAAGTAGCATCATGGATGGACCTAGAGATTAGCTTACTAAGTGAAGTAAGTCAGAAAGAGAAAGAATACTGTATGATATCACTTACATGTGGAATCTAAGATATGACACAAATTAACTTTAAGAAACATACTCCCAGACAGAACAGTTTTGTGGTTGCTAAGGGTAGAGTGGGGGTCTGGGGAGGAATGGAGTCGGAGTTTGGGGTTAGAAGATGCAAACTATTGTAAATAAAATGGGTTTTAATAAAAAGGCCCTACTGTATAGCACAGGGAACTATATTCAATATACTGTGATAGACCATAAGAAAATGATATAAAAAAGTGTGTGTATGTATAACTGAATCACTTTGCTGTACCGCAGAAATTAACATAATGCTGCACATCCACTAAATTTCAGTTAAAAATAAATGGAGAAAGGTATTGAATAGACATTTTTTCCAAAGACATACAATATGCAGAAAGGTAACCAATATCACTTGTCATCAAGGAAATGCAAATCAAAACCACAAGATATCACCTCATACCTATTAGGATGGCTAATACATTAAGACAAAGATAAGTGTTAACAAGAATGTGGAAAAATTGGAACCCTTGTACTCTGTGGGAATGCAATAGTGCACCCACTATGGAAAACAGTGTGGAGCTTCCTCCAGAAATTAAAATTAGAAGTACCATATAACCTGGCAATCTCTCTTCTAGGTATAATCCCAAAGAGCTAAAGCCCACATCACAAGCAACTCCATGATCACAGAGGCATTGTACACAAGAGCCAAGATATGGAAACAACCTAAATGTCCATCAATGAATGAACAGATGAAGAAAATGTGGTCCATATATATAATTAAATATTATTCAACCTTGAAAAAAAAGAAATCCTGACATCTGTGACAGCTTAGATGAACCTGGAGAACACGATGCTAAACATAATAAGCCAGTCAGAGAGGAAAAACACTGCATGATCCCAGTCACATGAGGAATCTGCAATAGTCAAACTCACAGAAACAGAGGGCAGAATGGTGTTTACCAGGGACTAGGGGCTGTTTGTCACACATTGTTCAACTAGAATAACGTTTTAGTTTTGCTAGATGAATGTGCTCTACAGATTTGCTGTACAACACAGTGCCTATAGTTAACAATCTTACATTATACACCTACCATTTTTAAGAGGGCGGAACTCATGTTTAGAGTTCAATTAAAAAAAAGGAAAGAAAGAAAAATTTTAAGTCTTCCTTTTTTCTGATTTACTCCAGTGTGTAAAATTAATACTCATTTATCTCTATTTATTTTTCCAAATTGTGATGCTATTTATTTTCATCAATCATCTCTTCCCCAAATCAATATGTTCTTTTAGATTTAACATTTTTAAAATTTATTTATGTAATTTTATTGATGTGTTAGATCTACAGTTTTCTTTCTTTTTTTTTAGGGCCGCGCTCGCAGCAAACGAAGTTCCCAGGCTAGAGGTCTAATCAGAGCTACAGCTGCTGGCTGACATGATAGCCACAGCAAATCAGGATCTGAGCCATGTCTGCAACCTACACCACAGCTCACAGCAACACCAGGTCCCTGACCCACTGAGCCAGGCCAGGGATCAAACCTGCATCCTCATGGATACTAGTCAGATTTGTTTCCACTTCACCACAACAGGAACTCCCTACAATTTCTAACAGAATATCACCTCTCCACATCTCCTAACCTTTCTTTCATATTTTTGAAATTTTTTATCCCCCTGAGAAGTTTTTTTTGCAGTTCAATAATTACCTCATCAGCTGAACATGACATGTTTATTTAATCAAACTATTAAATTTTATCTTACATAACTTTTTATACATTTTAATTAATTCCTTTTAGAAACTGCAGTCTTTTTGTACCATCTTGCTTTTCTTTTTTTTCTCTTTCATTTATTTAATCATTTCAGACATACCTCTTAGATTGTTCAATAATCTGAAATTCTTAACAATCAAATTCCCTGATGTTTGTTGTGCCTCCTGACCTTCATATGGTAGAATGTTTCCCTGTATTATATAATTTAAATTTTTATTTAATCTTCAATAGAGTTTATCTGTGGAAATACAGGACAGCCAAGGTGAAGGCTTTATTTCTCAAGCATGGTTTTATATTTGATTCTGTCAGTCATATCCAAAATATCAGCAGCATGGGACTGAATTTTATGTTAATTTTTAATTTGTCATCTCTCAGGACAAGAACCTGGGTAAATTCAAAACACTACCCCTACTGACTCACATGCTGAGGCTTAAAATAAACCAGGGAAGACTTTTTCTTCCACCTAGATGCCAGGCTGAGACATACAGGTGCCATTGTCATTTCACTATGATCTTAGGAAGGTTGTTTTTTCAATGTATACTTTTACTGAGGTTGGAACATTTTAAGGCTTCCTGCATATATGTGTATGTGTGTTCAGGGAAGAGTTGCTAGTAGTTCCAGCTATTTTCCTCTCTTAAGTCCAAGGCTCTATCTCTATGGACTGCATGACTATCGACTGTTAACATGGACTTTCATGTTAGGCCAAGTTAGAGTAACTAGATTTGAACCTAGCATCCCACCCTAAACAACTATTACCCAGCAATTCCACTCTTGGGCATATATCCGGACAAAACTTTCCTTGAAAAAGACACATGTTCATTGCAGCACTATTCACAATAGCTGAGACATGGAAACAACCCCAATGTCCATTGACAGATGATTAGATTAGGACGACGTGATATATATACACAATGGAATACTACTCAGCCATAAAAAAGAACACAATAATGTCATTTGCAGCAACATGGATGGAACTAGATACTCTCATATTAGGTGAAGTAAGTCAGAAAGAGAAAGACAAATACCATATAATATCAATTATATCTGGAATCTAATATACGGCACAAAGGAACCCTTCCACAGGAAAGAAACTCAAAGACATGGAGAACAGACTTGTGGTTGCCAAGGTGGGGGAGGAGAGGGATTAGGATGGACAGGGAGTCTGAGGTTAATAGATGCAAATTAATGCATTTGGAGGGAATAAGCAATGAGATCCTGCTGTATAGTACAGGGAACTATATCTAGTCACTTACAATGGAACATGATAATGTGAGAAAAAAGAATGTATACATGTATGTGTAACTGGGTCGCCATGCTGTACAGTAGAAAAAAAAATACTGTATTGGGGAAATTAAAAAAAAAAAAACTATGAACCTCGACAAAATATAAGAAAACTGTTTACAGACACAAAAAATAGGCAGATAAAAACTGGGAAAGAAGGGAAATGCTGTAATTGAGCTCATATTGCAACTGCTCTGTCAGGGGAATGAACCATGGTGCAGGGAGGTACAGTCAAAACAAAGCAAACATCTTACTGCTGAGGAGCCTGAGAGGAGAGTTTACGGCAGCTGAGGGGGCTGGTGTTTGCAGACCATGTTATAAAAGAGGAAAAATGACTTGGGTATTAGGACTCCAAGATGTACACGGAGGATCCCCATCAGTTCCTAGTCCAGAGCTGGACTGGGTTTGCACAAGCTAAAACTCCAAGAGACCTATCAGAGTGGCCACAACGAGGAAAAAAGTTGAGTGAAGAAAGCCAAAGTTGTGCAGTGTGGGAGATGCTGAAGGGCCAACACAATCAGATGAAGAGAACTTACTGAGCACCTCTTTATTCATTTGTGACTCTAAAAAATGTATACTTTAGAAGCAAGGACCAAACCTCAGAGCAGGGTTCACAAATATTTTGTTTATATTAAACAAAGAGAGGCAGAGGCAGAGAGTAAATAACTTAGGGATTGCAAGCCATATATAGTCATCTTTCTCATTCTTCTGCACCCACTTCCATCTCCTCCTCCCCCCACCTTTTTTTTTTTTTTTTTTGGTCTTTTTAGGGCCGCACCCTCAGCATATGGAGGTGTCCAGGCTACAGGTCTAATCAGAGTTATAGCTGCTGGCCTACACCACAGCCACAGCTACACCAGGTCTGAGCCATGTCTGTGACCTACACCACAGCTCATGGAAATGCCAGGTCCTTAACCCCCTGAGCGAGGCCAGGGATCGAACCTGCAACCTCATGGTTCCTCGTTGGATTTGTTTCCACTGTGCCACGATGGGGACTCCTCTTTCTTCTCCTCCCTTATTTTTTTTTTTTTTTTGTCTTTTTGCTTTTTCTAGGGCCCCTCCCACTGCACATGGAGGTTCCCAGGCTAGGGGTCTAATCAGAGCTGTAGCCACTGGCCTCTACTCCAGAGCCACAGCAATGCTAGATCTGAGCTGCATCTGCAACCTACACTACGGCAATGCCAGATCCTTAACCCACTGAGCAAGGCCAAGTATTGAACCCTAAACCTCGTGGTTCCTAGTCAGCTTCATTAACCACTGAGCCACGACAGGAACTCCTTCTTCTTCTTTAAAAATGTAAAAAAGGAATTCTCATCATGGCTCAGTAGTTGGCAAATCTGACTAGGGACCATGGGGTTGCAGGTTCAATCCCTTGCCTCTCTCAGTGGGTTGGGGATCTGGCGTTGCCGTGAGCTGTGGTGTAGGTGGCAGACTAGGCTCGGATCCCACGCTGCTGTGCCTATGATCTAGGCCAGCAGCTACAGCTCCCATTGGACCCCTAGCCTGGAAACCTCCATGTGTCGCAGGTGGGGCCCTAGAAAAGACAAAAAAAAATGTAAAATATATCTTTAACTTTGGACCATACCAAAAAGAGAGAGAGAGAGAGAGAGAGAGAGAGAGAGAGAGAGAGAGAGAGAAACAGTTCGCAGGTCAGATTAAGCCCTTGAGCCAGTTTGCAGACTCTAGGCCTAGATTTAGGACCATGACCCCAAATAAGGGCAAATCAGAAAAAGTTCAGCCCCAGAAATTGATAAAGCCTGCTCTGAAAGTTTTGAGGAGAGCCAGCAATTAACTGTGTGCCAGGACAAAACTAAGTGCAAATAGGAAGACAAGGTCCATCAGACCATCTACCACCTATTATCTAAAGTGTCTCCCAACTATCAAAAATTTTCAGTCAATTCCTACTTCCAATAATGGGAGAATATCCATAAATAAAAATCATGAAATCTGGACAAAAATATTTTAAAAACAACTATTTGAAGGCAATGGAGAGTGACTGCTGTAGGTAGAATTGTGTCCTTCTTAAAATGATCATTTGATGTGTTCTCCAGCATTTCAGGATGTAACTTTATATGAAAAGAAGGTCTTTACAGAGGTGATCATGTTAAAATGAGGGCATTAGAATGGATTTTAATCCAAAAGTATAGGTTTCCTTATAAACAGAGAAACTTGGACACAGACACCAAGGGAGAACACCATGGGATGACAAAGGCACAGCTGAAATGATACACCTACAGGGCAAGCAATTCTAAAGATAGCTCACAAACCACCATGAAACAGAATCTCCTTCACAGCCCTCAGAAGAAAGCAGCCCTTCCAGCTGGTTGATCTCAGATTTCTAATCTCCAGGAGAATACATTTCTATTGTTTAAGCCACCTAGTTTGTGGCACTTTGTTACAGCAGCTATATATAAAAACTGATAGAGTGGCCAAAATCAGGCAAAAAACTTGGAGGAAGTCCACTAGGTTAGTTTTATACAAATGTGGCTTTTCATCTGAGGCCACATCTCAGTATGTAGGTGTAGATTAGAAGAAAGTTGTAGACTTACTGGCATGAGGAATCAGAGGGAGAAAATGATACCAGCAAAGCAGGTGGAGGGTTAAAAGGAAATTATATGAAGAATGGGGCTATGGAGGGGGAAATGAGGGGTAAGCCCTTATATCTCAATGTAAATTCTGCCCAATTCTTGGCTTATCACTGAGAAACAAATTCATGGAGAAAATGGCAGGGGGCCTGGTGAAAACAAAAGTAGAAAGGTATGAGAGAATATTTCAGCTGTTGACCACCACAGGGAAAATACTCTTTGAAGTTTAAATCCAGCCCAATTAACTTCTGGCTAGAACAAAAATCAACCCTTGAAAGAAGCAAATAGCAGAATTCGGTATCTAAAACTTAGCATACACTCAGTGTCTAGTTTAGAATACAAAATTACTAGACTAAAAAAAAAAAAAGAATAAAAAAAAGAGAGAGAGAGAGAGAGAAATATGCCCAAAGTCAAGAGAGGAAGTATTCAACAGAAACTGATACCCAAAACAATCAAATGCTGTAAAGAGCAAGTAAAAAATTTAAATGTTATGTGTGAGTGTGTGTGTGTGTGTGTGTGTGTGTCTTTTCTCTCTTTTTTTAGGGCTGCACCTGCGGCATACTGAGGTTCCCAAGCTGGGGTCTAAGCAGAGTGTTGCTGCTGGCCTATGCCAGAGCCACAGCAACGCCAGATCCGAGCAGCATCTGCAACCTACACCACAGCTCACAGCAATGCCAGATCCTTAACCCACTGAGCAAGGCCAGGGATCGAACCTGCAACCTCATGGTTCCTAGTGGTTTCCACTGCACCACAATGGGAATCCTATATCAGTTACTTTAAATGTGTTCAGCTACAGAATGGGAGAAAATCTTTGCAAGTGAATCAACTGAAAAAGGATTCATCTCCAAAATTTATAAACAATTTCTGCAGCTCCATACCAAAAAAACAAACAACCCCATCAAAAAATGGGCAGAAGATCTAAACAGACAGTTCTCCAAAGAAGACATATGGATGGCCAAGAAACACATGAAAAGATGTTCTACATCACTCATTATTAGAGAGATGCAAAGCAAAAACACTCTCGGGTGCCACCTTACACCAGCCAAAATGGCCATCATCAAAAAGTCTACAAACAATAAGTGCTAGAGAGGGTGTGGAGAAAAAGAAACCCTACTACACTGTTGGTGGGATTGTAAATTGGTGCAACCACTGTGGAAATCAGTATGGAGATTCCTCAGAAAACTAAAAATAGAACTACCATTTGATCAAGCAATCCCATTCCTGGGCATCTATCCAGAGAAAACCATGACCGGCAAAGACACATGTATACTCTGATGTTCATTGCAGCACTATTTACAATAGCCAAGACATGGAAACAACCTAAATGTTCATCGACAAAGGAGTGGATCAAGAAGATGTGGGACATATACACAATGGAATATACACAATGGAATATTACTCAGCCATTAAAAAGAACGAAATACATTGCATGTTGCATTTTTAGCAACATGGATGGACCTAGAAACTATCATGCTAAGTGAAGTCGGCCATACAATGAGACACAAATATCAAATGCTTTCACTGACATGTGGAATCTGAAAAAAGGACAGATGGAACTTCTTTGCAGAACAGATGCTGACTCACAGACATGGAAAAACTTATGGTCTCTGGAGGAGACAGCTTGGGCAGTGGGATGGAAATACTGTGAAATTAGATTGTTATAATCAATACACAACTACAGATGTAATAAATTCATTTGAGTAATAATAAATGTGTTCAAGACTATAAAAATTTGTGATATTTACAAATGACTATATATGGAATATTAGCAAAAAAGGCGGAAACTTTTAAAAAATTAAAATTAAAATACAAGAAGTAAAATGCACAATCACTGAAAATTTTAGTGAAAATTCTTATTTGAATAACAGATAAAAAATAGTTAATTTGATGATATAGCAATACAAATAATGTGGTAGGAAGGACAGAAAGAAAAATTTTGATACAGACTATGTGACATGTAGGAAAATTTTAATCTGCTTAATACTCTTGTCATTGGAGTCTCAGAAAGCAGTAAGTATAAAATGGAAAGATTTACTCTAAAAAGAATAGATGAAAATTTCTCAAGTTTAAGTTAAAATATCAAGTGACAGAATAAGATTCTCCACAAATCCCAATAAACACAAAAAGAACTTCATCCCATGAAAACAAAAGACACTAAGGAAATACCACTAAGGAAAAAGGATACATAACATGAGGGAAAACAATAAAACAAACTACAGCCAATTTCAAATTAGAAAGAGGAAGTGCTCGCCAGAGGCCAGCTCTGGTGGCCAGGGAGTGCACTTTCCCCGAAGGAGAGGGACAGCATTGGCGAATGCACACGGAGACAGCCTCTTTGTCCCTTCTTTCAGGGTGCTGGACTGCTCAAATTTTATTGGCATAAGTGGTTGATTATATAGACAGTTTCTAACTATAGATTACATCATAGTGTTAAAAGTACATTGGTTAACTTTTACATGGTACAGCAGCTACACATCATGTTCTAAGATCTTTGTTTTAACTGAATTTAGTGAGTACAAGTTAAGGGCAATTAGGTTCAATACATTATGTGGAAAGGAGGAGACTCAGTACAAATCATCCCATGGCCAGCCAGTATTTACAAGTTGAAGAGGTCACAGACACAAGAATTTAGCATTCACAAATCTTGTTTTTAGACTGGTGCTTATCTTTAAAGTGTTATGGCGGGGAGACAGTGTAAGAAAATATAAACCAACTTAACTAGTTATCACTTAAAAGCTTCTGTAACTCATAGCTATGTGTCTTTTGATCAAGAATAATATATGTCTAACTTCTTTGAACCTCATTAAAATCCTAACTCTAAAATTTACTGTATAACCAGTTAGTAGATAAACAGTATGTTTTTAATTATGTTGGATTTAAATATGGGAAAGTCCTTCAGGATGAAATTCTTATTATATTATTGTTGTAATTTTGTTAAATCACTACAGGAAAATAAGAATGGAAAGTAAGAATAATAAGTAAATAATCAGGAAAGACTGAGGAAAAACTGAATAACAAATAAAACAACAGGAAAGACTAGGTCACCCGAGAAACAATCCATGTTCTCCAGCACAAACATGGAAGTTATTTTCCCAGAAAAGCCCCAATTCTTCCCCATCAACATCAGAATGAGAGCTGTGTAACATGAGGCATGCACTCGGCTTGTGCTGTACAGGCAGGCTTTCATCCTGACCAGAAGCCCACCTTCGGCATATACTGTTCAGGCAGGCTTTTATCCTGACCGGAAACTCACCTTCAGCTTCTACCGTTCAGGTGAGCTCCCTTACTTGGTTAGGAACCTGCCTTCAGGTTTTTCTGCCATCAGGCCAGGTCCCTTTCTGGAGTCCCTGCATCTCCTCGGCTCCCCACAAGTGCTAAAACAAAAATTGTCAGCCCAGAATCTTAAATCCAATGAAAAAATCCTTCAAGTATGATGATAATATATTTAAGAAGAAAAAAAATTCTGAGATAAATCATACCCAGCAGAGAAAATGATAAAAGAATTTCCTCAGAATAAAGGGAAAAAAACAGCATTTGGAATGGAAGACCCACACAAAGGAGGACCTTAAAAATGTAAATATCAAAGATTATATTTTTTCTTTGCTCAATGTTTTATTTAAATTTTTATTGAGCTAAAACTCACAGAACATAACATTTATCATTTAGCCATTTTAGAGTATAAATTTTGGTGGTTCTTAGTATATTCACAATGTTACACTACCACCACCACAGTGTATTTGCAGAATATTTTCATCACACCAAAAAGAAACCCTGTGCTTTTTTGTAGCCAACCCCATTTCATCCTTACCCTAGCTGTGGCAACCACTAGTTTCCTCTTATCTATTTATTTGCCTATTTAGGACAGTTCATATAAATGGAATCACATAATATGTACACTTTCGTGTCTGGATTATTTCACTTGGTATAATGTCTTCAAGATTCTTCCATGTTGTAGCATGTACTAGTATTTCATTTCTTTCTCTAGAGAAATGATACTCCATTGTATAAGTATACTACTCTTTGTTTATCCATTGATCCATTGATAGATACTTGAATGGTTCCACTCTTTGGCTTATGTAAGTAATACCGCTATGACTATTTATGTCCATGCTTGTATAAGCTTATGCTTTCAGTTCTTTTGGGTATATACAAAATTCCATGTGCACTTGGGTATATACAAAGTTCCACGTGCACTTTAGAAAAATGTGAATTCTGCTTTTGCTGAGTGAAATGTTCTGTAAATGTCAGCTAGGTCTAGTTAGTTTTTAACGCAGTTCAATTTTCTTGCTATTTCCTTGCTGACCTTCTACCAAGTTCTTCTACCCATTATTGGAAGTGGAGTGTGTGTGGCCACTGAAGTCTCTGCTCCATTAGCTTAATAGCCAGAGAGTGATTAGACATTCTCAAGTGTGTTAAGCCTGAAAAAAAACCTCCCAGTCTTACAGATGGGCTTTAAGAATATGTTAGGGCATGTCTTTGACACTCAACCACAGAGCTGACATCTGCTTTAACCTTCACTTCCCACTTATGAAGAACCAAAAGATGAGAGTTGAAGGCTGAGGACATTCTCAGGTTATTCATAGCATATGTACGGTCCCAGGTTATGTTTACCTACAGTGCCAGGACGTGATGGCAGATCAGTAACAGTAAGGACACACTGTCCCTATATTTTGGTTTCTAAATATTATTACCCTTACTATGAACCAAAGGCTTCTTAGAGAAATGATGATCCCAAGGCTAATGCAGGGAAAGTGCAAAGCCTAGAGAATTTCACTGTGCCAGAAACTAAGAAAATACTCAAAGAAACATGAAAACATATCAAAAGATCACAGGAACAGTAGAGGGAGTCATCACTAGTCAAATCTGGTACAAGTTGAATGATACAAGAAGGAATGTTAAAAAATATATTGTTCTTAAACTTTTAAAAATACTTGGATGTTATACTCAATATTTTATAGTAACCAATAAGGAGATACACTCTGCAAAAAAAAAAAAAAAAAAAAAAAAAGACTGAATCACTATGCTGTCCCTGTGAAACTCAAGCAGAATGATAAATAAATTATATGAAAGGAAGGAAGGAATGAAGGAAGGAAAAGAAAGAAAAGGAAAAGAAAAGAGAATTGGGAGGTTCCAAATTGGAGTGTCTACACACAGGTTCAGGGCAACTTTTCCCATTAAAACAAGTTGTCTTTTTTTTAAAGTTTCATTTTTGTTATTATAAACTAACATACTAAGAAGTCCAATAAGCCCCAAGCTTGTTAAAAATAAAGAAAGCTCATAAAGGCACACTGTACTGAAATTGTTTAAAACAAACAATTGTTTCAAACCAGTAATAAATAAAAAATGTTAAACATTTAGAACAAAAAAAAAACATACACAAGAATGAAAATAGACTTCTTGTTAGAAATAATACAAGAACAGCAGTGTAACATTTTAAAAATACTGAAATGGGAGTTCCAATTGGGGCTCAACAGAAACGAATCTGACTAGCAACCACAAGGATGCAGGATCAATCCCTGGCCTCACTCAGTAGGTTAAGGATCTGGCATTGTTGTGAGCTGTGGTGTAGGTCACAGATGTGGCTCAGATTTGGCATTTCTGTGGCTGTGGGGTAGGCCAGCAACTATACCTCCAATTAGACCCCCTATCCTGGGAACCTCCATGTGCCACTGGAGCGGCCCTAAAAAGACCAAAATAAGAATAATAATAATAAAATAAAAATAAAAATATTAAAACGGGTAAATGCTAAATGGGTAATATGGAGCCTGAGCTGTGCCCCTTGAATCATGGATGAAACTCTGACTAGAAACAGGGAGCTGGAGAGCACTTTGGGGGAGGGGAAGACAAAATACAGAAACAGAGCTAATCAAATGTTGGTATTAATACTATTTCTATGGTTTTTAATTTGTTTTAAATCTGGGAAACCGAGTATCAAAATAAATAATGATAATAATGTATTGTAATCCATTAATAGAACCAAAAAAATCTGAGTCTACCATCATAAAAAGTTTTAATTTTTTTAACCATTGGAAAAAAGGTTTTCCTTATAAGTAGAATCCAACTAATAAATACAGAAAGACTGATGGAGTTAGAAAATCATCATCACAGGCTAAAACTGGTATGTAAAGGTTTGACGATAGCTTTATATTCATACATTTTAAAAATATTTCACCAATGTTACTTATTAATTACAAAGGGGAAGTTTTTTTAAGTAGAGAAACTTTGAAAACACCATTTTAGCCAAGTCACCAAAGCTAAAACAGCCAATTTGGAAGCATACTGATACCATGTGCCTCCTACTAAGATTCATTGAGGAGAATACCCTATCACTGCAGTAGTTTTCCTGCCAAAAATGCATATCCTGAATCTAATCATGAGGAAACATCAGACAAATCAAAATTGAGGAACATTCTACAAAGCAGATGGCTTAAAGTCTTCAAAAATATCAAGGTGAAGAAGCACAAAGAAAGACTGAAGAACATTCCAAATGAGACACTAAAGAGATGTGATGACTAAATGTAATGGAGGATCCTGGATTTGATCCTGGACATGGAAAAATCAGTTGCTATTCAGGACATCATTGGAACAATTGATAAAAAGGGCAAGATGACAGTATTACATTAATATCAAATTTCCTCGTTTTTATAACTCTGATCTGGTTATGTAAAAGAATGCCCTTGTTCTTGTTATATGCACACTGACATAGCTAAGTATAAAAGGACATTATGTCTTGATCTTGTTCAAATAATTTTTCCAGGAAGAAATATGTACAGTGAGATAGTGAGGCAAGCAAATGGATGAAATACAAATGTTTAGTGGAGTAAAAGATTTGGAAGACTACCTTACAATAGTTTTGATAAATTTCTGTACATTTGAAATTACACCAAAATATACTTCCATTTGAGCCAACATGGCGTAACAGGGAATGGATTCACCCTCTTACTGGAAGCAATTAAATAAAGCTCAAAATCCATAAAACAATGTTTTTTAAGACACAGGATATCAGGCAGTAGAAGATAGATCATGAGAAAAGGGGGAAAAATGAGGGGAGAACTACAATTGTTCTACCTCACTGTCTGGAGAGAGCTTCCAAGATGCAGGACCAGGGATGGGGAACCAAGACCAAGCTGAGTACTTTCCATTAGTTGAGGAGACACAGACTAGATACTGGCAAGGCAAATGTGACCAGAGTTGAAATGGCAATGTACCGAAGAGGAAACATCTTCACTGGAAGAGAACTAAGGAGAGGCCTCAAATCTTCAGTTGAGTACTAATCAGAGTATGGATGTAAAGAAATTACCCAAGGCTGAGGAAAGAAACACCCCAAAGAAAGAGAAAATTCTCAGAGCTCATACATGAGCACAAGTAATTCATACTTCCACCACCAGAGCAGAATAACTTCATTAATTCAGAAGGGTGTTCCTGTAGTAATGAGGGTAAGGTCACCCCTCAATAAAAGATTCTTTGGTGCTACATAACAAAGCTTAAAAATATGCCTCAAAAAGACTGAATGGTTATCAAGTAACTTCACATGTCCCAGAACACAGATAAAGATTATTTATAAAAATATGAAAATATCTAGCATTCAAACAAGGTGAAATGCAAAATGGCTGTCATTTAATGAAAAATCCTGAGACATCTAAAGAAGCTGAAAAATAAAGCCCATATTGACAAGAAAATAGATGAATAAATGATATGAATAATAGAATTAGTAGACAAGGATGTTAACATTTATTATGACTATTTTTCCAGTCGTTCAACTAAGTAGAAAAGGATTATGACTGTTCAACAGAGACAAGGAAGATATTTAAAAGACCCAAACTGTACTTCTAGACATAAAACTGCAATGTGGAGGTCCCGTCATGACTTAGTGGTTAATGAATCCGACTGGGAACCAAGTGGTTGCAGGTTTGATCTCTGGCCTTGCTCAGTGGGTTAAGGATCCGGCATTGCTGTGAGATGTGGTGTAGGTCATAGATGTGGCTTGGATCTTGAGTTGCTATGGCTGTGGTGTAGGTCACAATTTGTAGCTCTGATCAGGCCCCTAGCCTGGGAGCCTCCATATGCCTCAGGTGTGGCCCTAGAAAAGACAAAAAGACAAAAAAAACAAAAACAAAAAAAAAACCCTGCAATGTCAGAGATGAAAACTATTTTGGATGCGATTAAAAATAGGTTGATTCTAAAGAAGAAGGATTAGTGAACTTAAAAAGAGAAATTAATCAAAGGAAAACACAGAGAAAGGACAGGGAAAAAATTCAGAGCATCAATGACCTTTAATCTGCTTATTTACACATAACTTCAGCTCCTGAAGAAGAGGTGACACAGTATACAGAAAAATTTGTTTGAAGAAATAACCAAATTTATTTCATTAGTTTGCAATAAATTTTTTTTACTGAGGAAAAAACTGATTATAAATAACATCCATTCATGCTTATTACACCTCTGATACTTCCATTTTTCTATGGAAAAGGATAGGCAAATAAAAACAATTTGAATTATTAAGAATCCTGTAGAGCCAGTTTCTTTTTCCTTTTTTTTTTTTTCTTTCTTTCTTTTTTTTTTTTTTTTTTTTTTTCTTTTTAAGGCTGCACCTGTGGCATTTGGAAGTTCCTAGGCTAGGAGTCAAGTTGGAGCTGCAGCAACATGGGATTCAAGCCACATCTGTGACCTACACCACAGCTCATGGCAACACTTAACCCACTGAGCAGGCCCAGGGATCGAACCCACATCTTCACAGATACTAGTTGAGTTCCTAACCTGCTGAGCCACAACAAGAACTCCCAAAGCCAGACATTAAATTACAAAACTCAAAGTTTCTAAAACAAGCAGCAACCTATCAGGGAAAAAAAATGGTTAATTTGTTACATCACAGTTACAGTATAAAATACCTAAAGAAATCCTTAATAAGAAACTAACAAGATTCTATTAAGAAAACAAAACATATTATTCTTATTTATTTTTAATATAATGATTTTTATTTTTTCCATTATAGCTGGTTTACAGTGTTCGGCCAATTTTCTACTATACAGCAAGCTGATCCAGTCACACATACATGTATACATTTTTTTTCTCACATTAGAAAGCCAAATATATTGTTCTTAAAGTAAACTTTTAAAAATACTTGGAAAAAATCATGGACATGGAGAACAGACTTGTGGTTGCTAAGGGGGAGAGGGAGGGAGTGGGATGGATAGGAATTTGGGGTTAATAGATGCAAACTATTGCCTTTGGAATGGATAAGCAATGAGATCCTGCTCTATAGCACTGGGAACTACATCTAGTCACTTACGATGGAGTATGATAATGTGAGAAAAAAGAATGTATACATGTATGTGTAACTGGGTTGCCTTGCTGTATAGTAGAAAATTGACAGAACAGTAAACTAGCTATAATGGAAAAAAATAAAAATCATTATAAAAATAAATAAAAATACTTTTGGAATTATATTTGATATTTTGTAGTAACCAATAATGGGATACAATCTGCAAAAAATAAAGACTGAATCACTATGTTTTCCATGTAAAACTAAAGCAGAATTATAAAATTATATGTAAGGAAGGAACAAAGGAAGGAATGAAGGAAGGGACGGGGAAAAAGAAAAGGAAAAGAAAAGAGAATTGGGAAGCTCCATATTTGAGCATCTACACCCCAGTTCAGGGCAACTTTTCCCATTAATCCAAGCATTTTTTTTAAGTTTATTTTTTGATAATACTTATAAACAAATATATCTAAGAAGCTCAATAAGCCCAAGTCTGATAAACATAAAGAAACCTACATAGGAGTTCCCATCATGGCTCAGTGGTTGACGAACACAACTAGTGTCCAGGAGGACATGAGTTCGATCCCTGGCCTTACTAAGTGGGTAACAGATCTGGCACTGCCATGAGCTGTGGTGTAGATCATGGAAGCGGCTCAGATCTGGCATTTCTATGGTGTAGGCAGGCAGCTACAGCTCCAATTTGAACCTAAGCCTGGGAACCTCCATATGCCTCTGGTGCAGCCCTAAAAATACAAAAGACAAAGAAAGAAAGAAAGCTACATAAAGGCACACTGTACTGAAATTGTTTAATACAGTTAAACAATTGTTTAAAACCAGTAAAAAACAAAAAATGTTAAAAAAAACATTTAGAAGAAAAAAAGAGACATACACAAGAATGAAAATAAACTTATCAGAAACAATACAGGAAAGAACAACAGTATAACATTTTAAAAATACTGAAAGAAATATCTATCAACAGGAAATTCTATACCCAGTGAAAGTTTCTGTCAAACTGGAGGCAAAATGAAGACTTTTTAAAATATTTGAAAGCTGAAAGAAGTTACTGCAAGAAGACTTGAACTACAGTAACCATTAATGATAGCCCTTCAGTCAAAAAGAAAAGAACATTGAACCCCTTTAGGTCAGAAGTGAAACAATATTACTCAAAGGTGGAATAATGTTTATTTTAAAAATGCATACTATAAACCCTAAAGTAGCTACTATAAAAGAAAAAATTATAGTTTATAAATCAAAAAGAAAATAAAACAGAATTATATGTATCAATGAATTAATCTAAAAGAAAAGAAAAGAAGAAAAGGAACATAGAGCAAATGGAACAAACTAACAAGTGACAATACAGTAGATTTAAACCCAATCATATCAATTCCCATTAAATGTAAATGGTCAAAACACTCTAATTGTCAAATTGGATAAAAATCAAGATCCAATTATATGTTCTCTACAAGAATTCCCCTTTAAATATAAGGATGCAACTAGGTTAAAAGTAAAAGGATTGTAAATTTATACCATAATAACAAATCAAAATTATATCAAAATTAAAAATCAGGAGACATGCAAATGAGCAGTCAAATGTGACTGTAATCTAGAGACAAAGTGGTCAATAGAAACAGATGCTGCAATTTGTATGCAGAGACCTTAAAACAAATATTAACACTATGTTCAGTGACATTTAGAAAAAGATGGAGCTAATCTTTGAATCTATGGAGAGATCTTTGCATAGAAATAAAAACAAATAGCAGCCCAAAGAAAGCCTAGATAGCACTGAAACAGCATATTATCCAAAATTAAAAAAAAAAAACTACTGGATGGTTGCTTCTGCTACATAATGTTAAAAATTAAAATTGAACTCACAAAAAATAAAATATAATAAAATCTAAAAAGTTACAAATCACTCATAAGAGAGAAGGGAACTAATGTTGCTTGCATTCTTGTTGGAGCAGTAGCCAGAGGAGAAAGCTGCTGCAGAACACATGAGATGAAAATAGCTGAACTTATACACACACACACATATGTACATACACACACACACATATGTACACACACACATATTGCTTTTTTAGGGCCACACCATGGCATATGGAGGTTTCCAGGCTAGGGGTTGAATCAGAGCTACAGCTTCCAGCCTACACCACAGCCACAGCTGAGTCTGTGACCTATACCACAGCTCATGGCAACGCTGGATCCTTAACCCACTGAGCAAGGCCAGGGATCAAACACACAACCTCATGGTTCCTAGTTGGTTTCATTTCTACTGCACCATGTTGGGAACTCCTGAGCTCATATTTTTAAAGCTCAAGTGAGGGTTTACATGGCAATCAATGATCTCTAGAAGCCTCAGACTCAACAGGAATATGAACCCATCAAGACCTTTTTATGACCCTTTGCTGAGTATTTTGAGAAAGACTGGGGTCAGACCAGAAGTCACCCCCTGAGGTGTAGATGAGAAGGTCCTGTGAAAGTCTCAAAATGGAGCAGAGTAACAGAGGGAAACTCCATGACAGTTCAAGAACTTTCACTGAATTCCAGGCATTTGCTGTTTACAAAAATGGTGCAGAAGGAAAACTGAGAGAGGACACCTAAGGTGCAGGGTCAGAGGATCTGCTGAAGCCTGAAGGAAATGCAAGAAAACTGAAAGAAACCCCATGAGCATTTTAGACCTTTTCCTTAGTACAGGATGTGCCCTTTGGTTAGGGGAAGGGCACAATCATCAAGTTACAATGCCCCAAGCAACAGTAGCATGGCTTCTGCATAAACCTAAAAATAGAGCATGAAAACTAAGAGGAACAATGCACATACTCCAAACCTTACACTGAGTACAAGGCAATAGCCTCTGTATTTGAAGAGGGGATAACAGACTAGAAATGAACCTCTGAAACATATAAACAGGCTATTGAAGTCTAATGGCACACAATACAACAAATCATCAGATCCAAAGCTTTGCTAAAGGAAAGGTTCAATGCCTGCCTCCAAATAATCTAAAGCCTTGATGAACTGAATATAACGAAAGCATTTTTGTTAAGCCTAAACCAAGACCTACTCAAAACCAGAATAGCTTTACCTCTTATAAGTTCCTTGACAGAAAATGCGTAATCATTTTTAGTATCAATATTACCTACTCAGTCTTTACTGTTATTTTTGACATTATATGCAACACACATGAAATAAAAATTTATAGCCTAACATGAAGAGATGAAACAGTCAATACAAATAGACCCATGGGTAAAATTTTATGTATTTGTTTCTAATGTAAAAGGAAACAAAATAAAAAGTTAATTGATGGAGAATTTCATCAAAGAGATGAGAACTATAATAAAAGAACAAGAAAGTTAAAATGAATCTCTCTCCCCTACTACAAAACCTCACTGCTGTAGTCCCTTTAAATAAAGTCTGCCTTACTACTGTTTTTAAACAAAAAATTACCATATGGATATCATATGTAAAAAACTTTTTTCAGTGAGACATTGAAAACTCAAACTCATCATAAACTGAATAAATTATTTGAAATGAAATAAAATTAAAGCATCAGTAAATTCTAACAGGCCCGTTATCCAAATTGAAACAAAATATTTTAAAAAATTTAATGATACAAAACATTTCAGATAAGGAAAGGAATACTACTAAATGAATTGGAATCCTAGAAGGGACAAAGAGAGAAGAAATGGAATAATTTAACATGCAATGGCCAAGAATTTTCCAAAATTGAATAAAGACATCAACCCACAGATTACAGAAATCTGCAAACTCCACACTCAATAGATATCAAGAAAATCACAGTTGGCACATTATAGTCAACTTCTAAAAGCCAAATATAAAGAGAAGATCTTAAAGGCAGACAAAGAAAAAAATTACATAAAATGTTATAACAATACTAATTTTCACTAACTTCTCATTAGAAACAATGGGACCAGGAGACAATGGAAAAACAGTCTTAAAGTGTTGAAAGAAAAAAAATCTATAATTCTATCTTCAGAGAAAATATCTTTCAAAAATAAAGCAAAATATATATTTTCAGACATTCAAATGATAAAAAAATATTTTTCAGTAGAAGTTCACTTTTTTTAATGTACAAATTCTATTCAGATAGAGGGAAGTGCTATCATAAAGAAATGTGAAGGGTGGGGGAAAAAATGTAATTGTAATGTATACATGTAAGGATAACCTGACCCCCTTGCTGTACAGTGGGAAAATAAAAAAATTAAAAAAAAAAGAAATATGACTCTGAAAAAAAAAGTGTAAGATGTCAAAAATATTAACTATTCCAGAAAATAGTAAATGCAAAAAATTATACATACACAAACACACGCATAAGCAAAGTGTAGGAGGGTGGTAAATAGAAGTATATTATTTTAAGTTTTTCAAATTGATCATACAATAATAGAATATATTTTAAAGTAGACTATGATAAGTTAAAGATATATAGAGCAACAACTTACAAAAACACAAACATAAGTCAAATGTTGATATAGAAGAAAAAATAGATTACTGAAAAATACTTGAATCACCAAAAAAAATGTAAAAAAAAAATCACAGGAAAATGTATGATATACATATAAAATGAAAACCAAGATGACATACTTAAATCCAAATATAGAAATATAGTAATTGTAAGTTGACTCAACATGCCAATTAAAAGAAATTACTTCCATACTAATAAGTAATGCTTTCAATATGAAGAAACAAAGGGGTACAAAGTAAAAAAAAGAAAAACAAGAAATACAAATACTTAGCACAAGGAGGCTATGTAAGTAGTTCCCACTGAGCTGCAGTGTTAAGAATCCATCTGTAGCAACTCCTAAAGGTTCGATCCCTGACTGAGCACAGTGGGTTAAAGAATCCCACATGGTAGCAACTGTGGCATAGATCACAGGTAAGGCTCAGATTCAATCCCTGGCCTGGGAACTTCCATGTTCCAGGAGTGTGGAAAAGAGAAAGAATGAAAGCTATTTATGTTTTTAATATGAGAAAAATTAAACCCAAAGACTGAGTATTACAAAAAATTAAGAGGGAAATTTGAGAATGAGGAAAAGGACCATTCACCAAGAAGACAAAACAATCTTAGAAGTATAGGTACCTAATAACAAAGCTCCCAAATACATGAAGCATAACCAAAAAAACTTAAGAAACAAATCCACTATCGAAGCTGAAAATTCCAAACCCCTTCTCTAAACACTAGAACAAGAAGTCAAAAATCAGTAAGGATATTTGAATAACATTGTCACAATTTGGAGAAATTAACATTTAGATAACCCTACACTCAAAACAACAGAATATGTTTTACTTAACAGGACTTGGAACATACATCAGGATAGACCAGGTACTGAGCTATAAAGTAAGTTTCAAAAACTTGAAAAGGATTTAAATCATACTCCCTGGCCAAAATGTAATTGTGCTGGAATTCAAAACAAAAAGTAATTGGAAAATATCTAAATATTTCTAAGTTTAAAAATACTAAGTAATGTATGGGTCTACAGGGAAATAAAACAATTGAGAAAATAGCTATTCAGTCATCTATTTTTAAATTTTTAATTTTAAAACAGCAAATTAAAAATAAAAAAGGATGGCACAATGTTACTGTGATGGCTTGGGTACCTGCTGTGGCATGGGTTCAACTCCAGGCCCAAGAACCTCCACATGCCACAGGTGTGGCCAAATAAATTAAATAAATATAAATTGATAAGGGGCATGACACAAAATTATAGCTATATAGCTAATTCATACTGAATGATAAAATCAAGAGTAAAACAAAAATGTCCTTTCTCAACATTTATATAGATCTTAAACAGCCAGTGCAGTAAAGCAAGAAAAAGAAATAAGAGGTATACAAAAGTGGAAACCTAAGAATTAAAATTCTTTGTTTGCAAATGACATGAAGTAAATCAATCTTTAAAAAATGAAACTGATAAGTGAATTCAGCAATATCACAATGTGCAAAGTCTGTTTACAAAAATCAATTTTTATTTCTATATTAAACTAAAAAATCGCTGAAAAATTAAAGATAATTCAAATAAATGAACAGTATATTATGTTCATGAATTGAAAGTCTTTATATTGTAAGACATTAATTCTTACAAATTTAGTCTATACAGTCAATGAAGTTTGAAGAAAACATGTGCAAGTGTTCTCATAGAAGATAATTCCTTCTTAAATTTTATACAAATATGCCAAGGACATAGAAGTGCCAAAATAATATTGAAAATAGAAATCTAAGTTTGAGGATTTATTCTAGATGACTTCAAGACTTACTACAAAGATGCAGTAATCAAGACTGTGGTAAAAATGGCAAAAATATAAAAAAAATAGTTTTGAGAAAGTGGATAGTCAAGAAATAGTCCTAAACAAGGCTTCCAAAGAAATTCCATTTTCAAAAGTACTGATTATCCACTCAAAGCAATAAAGCAAGTATCTCCCTCATGCCAGGCTCCTGAATTAACTGAGATGAATGTGGAATTACATGTAAAAGCTAAATCTATAAAAGACTCTGGAATAAGACATATGAGAATATTACAATGACTGTGTGATGGGAAATATGTTTTTTTTTTGGATACAGAAAAAAATCTCATCATAAAAGTAAGCAATTGGAATATGATTTGGAAAGCAATTACACTTACAACAGCATGAAAATATTCTTGATATTACTCTGATCCCAAAGTCAAAAACATCATTGGAAAAGAAAACTATAGACCACTATACCTAATAAACATAGAGTAAAAACTATTCTGCAACATTTATAAAGATGTTGACCTTGACATACCTTGACCAACTAGATTTACCCCAAAAATGTGTTCCCATTGTGGCGCAGCAGAAACAAATAAACTGGTATCCATGAGGATGCGGGTTCAATCTCTGGCCTCTCTCAGTGGGTCAGGGATCCTCCCGCATTGTGGTGAGCTGTGGTGTAGGCTGGCAACTGCAGTTCCAATTCGACTCCTAACCTGGGAACTTCCAAATGCCCTGGGTGCAGCCCTAAAAAGAAAAAAAAGGAAAATAAAGGTGGGTTTAGCCTCCAAAAATCAATCAATACGATATACCATATGTTAGCATATTAATAGAATAAAAGACAGAAAACCACATTGTCATATGCAGATAGGTTCAGAAAAAGCATTTGAGAAAATCCAACATTTATACTTAATAAAAATTCTCAAACTAGGAATAAGAAAATTTTTTCAATTTGATTGTATTATCTCTACTGTTGCCATAATAAATTATCACAAACTTAGGCTTAAAACAACACAATGTTATTATCTTCTGATAAAATAATAACAAGATGTCAGCGGGGCTTCATTCCTTTGCGGAGGTTCTAAGGGACAATTTATTATTTTTTGCCTTTTCCTAGTTTTTAGAGATGGCTGCACTCCTTGACTCATGACCCTCTCTTCCATCTTCAAATTCAGCAATGGAACATCTCTCTGACCTTTTTTCCAATTGTCATATCTCTCTTCAACCATGGCCAGAAAAGGTTCTCTCCTTTTAAGGATATGTGTTATTAGAGTGGGTACTCCTTGATATTACAGGATAATCTCCCCACCTCTAGTCTATAACCTTACTCTCGTCTGCAAAATCTCTTTTGATATATAAAGTAACATATCCATGGGTTCTGGAATTAGGATGTGGACATCTTTGAAGGGCCATAGCCAAAATCATATTTAATGGCTAAGGACTGAATGCTGTCCTAAAGTCATGAGCAACACAGGGATGTCTGCATTGATACTCATATTCAGTATTTTAATGGAGGTTCTAGTCAGAATTATAATGCAACTAAGAGGAATAAAAGGTGCACAGAAGGGAAAAAAAAAACAAAATTAAATCTCTTTATTGTCAGATGATATGATCCTACATGTGTAATACTCACGGATTCCCTGCCCAAACATACAAACATGTGCAAACTGCTAGAATTAACAAAGTAGTAAGGGTGCAGAATACAGCACTGATCAACATAGAAAAATCAATTATTTTACTATATAGTAAGAAATTGACAGGTGGAAATTGATATTTAAAAAAATCCATTACTGAAAAAAATTGAAATATTTAGGAGTAAAATTATCAAAAGTAGTGTGAGTTCTACAGACTGAAAATTATAAAATGTTGTTGGGAAAAATTACAGAACTAAATGAAAGGAAAAATAATTTCCTGTTTATAGCTTAGAAGACTCGAATTTTAAAAGATGGAAATTTTCCTCAAACTGATCTACAAATTTAAGCAGCTTTTTGTAGTAATAAGCAAGCTGACACTAAAAGTGTAAATAAACCTAAAATTCGAAGGACCTAAAATTGCCCAAAACAATTTTTAAACAAAAGCAAAGGTAGGGGACTTACACTCCCTGATTTAAAAACTTACTATAAAGGCAAAGTAATAACAGTGTACTATTGGCCCATGAAAAAGCATATAGATCAATGAAATAGGATTAAAAGTCCAGAAGATAAATTCTTATACTTATGGTCAATTTTCAACCAAATTGCCAAAACAATTCCATGAAGGAAGAACAGTCATTTTACAAAAATAATGTAAGATTACTGGAAATGTAATTGCATAATACAATAAACTTGCACCCTCACTTCACAAAATACATAGAAAATTAACTCAAAAAGAACCATGGACATATATGTAAAAATTAAAACTATAAAACTTCTTGAAGAAAACAAGAAAATTTTGTAACCTAGGGTTAAGACAAAGAGTTGTTAGATACGACACTAAAGGTACAAACCGTAAAACAAACAACTGATAAGTTAGACATCATTATAATTTAAAACATTTTTAACTCTTCAAAAGACATCAGTAAGAAAGTGAAAAGGCAAGCTACAGACTCCAGACTGGAGAAAATATTTGCAAATCATCAATCAGATAAAGGCCTTATATTCAATGTATAAAAAATAACTGCAACTCAAAAATAAGAAGCCAAGCTAATTTTTAAATATAGGGAATATATTTGAATGGAAGGAAGATACAGGAATCATTAAAGATCACATGAAAAGATGCTTAGCATCATTATTCATTAGGTAAGTAATAACTGAACTGTTAACATAATGCCACATGCACCTAGTAGAATAGCTACAGTAAATAAAGACAGAGAATAGCACATTTGGGCAATTATGTCAAGCATCCAGAACCTTCAGTATTGCTGATGAAGATGTAAAAGAGTTCAACCACTTTGGAGGAGAGATTGGCAATTCCTCAACATCTAAAAACAGTAAGTCTAGTTAACATGTGATGATCATTTAATGATATCTACAGATGTAGAATCATGATGTTCTACACTTGAAGGTAATACTGTTGTGTGTAATTATAACTCAGTTGGGGGAATAAAACACAAACTTACCAATAGCTAGAAAGTCAGTTGTTAGGCATCTACCCAAAAGAAATGAAAATACATGTTCATACAAAGACTTGTACAGGAATGTTCATGGCAGCTGTGTTCATAATAGCCAAAAGCTGGTGGGAAGAACCCAAATACTTGTCAACTAGTAAATGAATGAACAAAGTGCAGTATATCCATACAATGTAATTCTCTTCACCAACCAAAAGGAACAAACCACTGATACATGCTACAATTAGAATCAGCCTCAAAAAATTGTGTTAATGAGAGAAGCCAGCTGCAAATATATATATATGGCATGATTCATTATTATAAATGTCTAAAAAGAAATTTATAAAGACATAAAGTTGATCAGTAGTAGCCTAAGGCTAGGAAGGTGAATAGGGATTAACTATAAGTGAGTATGAGAGAACTTTTCTGGGCGATGGAAATATTCTAAAACTGGATTGAAATGTTTCCATCATCTATAAATTTAACAAAAACACTGAATTGTACACTGGCAATGGATGACTTCACTGGATATAAGTTCACCTCCATAGGTATTACAACTATCTTTGGGAATAAATTTAGTATAGGTGTATACTGAAATCTCTATAACATGGCTGAGAAATATTAAAGAAAACGCTTGGAAAATCCAATATTGTTAAGACGTCAAATTCAGCATCATCCCAAACAATATTTCAGTCTTATAGAAAACAAAATAATTCCAAAGTTTTATATAAATGCAATGTCCTTAGAATATATCAAGTAATCTTAAAAAAGTAAAACAAAGTTAAAAATGTACACAGAGTTTACAACAATCTAGAAAGCATTATGGTAGTGGGTAAAAATAGACTTGAAAAAGATTTTAGAAATATACCCACACATTTAGGATCAATTGATTTTGACAAAGATGTCAAGATAACTGAATAGGAGAAATCAAAGCCTTGTCAGCAAACATGGCTGCACCAATTAAATAACATGTAAGAAAAACTAAAATTTCAATGCCTACTTAACACAATAGTTCAGCAAGGATTATATATAAATATAAAAGCTGAAATACTTCTAGAAGCAAACATAGGGGAATGTCTTCACAAACTGGGAGCCACTAAGGATTTCTTAGAGGACAAAATAACACCATGGTAGTGTTGAGACTTAAGAACTGTTAAGAAAATAAAAAGGTATGTCACAATCTGATGGAATATATTTGCAATACATCTATCTCGCAAAGAATTTATATCCAGAATATATAAAGAATTCTTACTAACTTAATAATAAAAGGACAAACAACTAAATTACCAAGTAGACTGCAAACTTGAACATTTTATAAAAATGATACTAAGCACATACTGTAACACTTAAGTAGCACATAAGTAGGTATTCAAGACCATTATTTATCAAAGAATTGTAAGTTTAAAATAACAATAAAATATCGCTATTTCAAACAAACTGGAAGAACTAAAATTTAAAAGATAGACAACACCAAATGTTGCTGAGAATGTGGGAAAAGGAACCAGACAGAAGAGTGTCCCTAGTGTAGGATTCCGTTTACATGATATTCGAGAAGAGGCAAGACTAATCTACGGTGATGGAAATCAAATCACTGGCTGACAGTTGGATGTGGAATTGACTAGAATTGGCATGAGAGAATTTTCTGGGGGATGAAAATATTCTATATCTGTATTGTGGTGTTGTGTCTATTTTTCAAAATTCAGTGAAATGAACACTTAAAATTTCTAAATCCCGTGCTAAGCAAATTTTGCTTCCTAAAAAGAGAGTGAAGCTATAACTAGAAAAGTTTTACAAAGCAAATAATTCTTTGGAATTAACATTTCTTTGGAACAGGTTTTCATCTTAATATGTCTATTGGTGAATCATCTGAATTTTCATCCTATACTTTAAATAAAAAAGGTCTAAAGAGCCCTATAGTACTGAAACCAAACTGTACTGACAACCCCCTCCATCCAAGGGAGCTACACCATCAGATTATGCCGAAGTGCAGTGTCTTTCTATTTCTAGCTACCTATTCTATTTCAACTTCTACCTCTTAATTGCTGTTGCACAGATATTTGCAATGCAGGCTAACAGGTCATGCGATGGTGCCTGTATAATTCATCCTACTCCTGCTCCGTGAGAGTAGTTTTATTCTGTGTTGCTTTGTTCAATCTTGCATGATTTTAGGTGAGAAATAAACATTTTCTGGACTGCCTGGAAGACCTTGTCTCATTACTATAATTCCTAACTGTGGCTATTCCTGCCCCATGTGGTAAACATCCTCAGCTAAAGATTGAAGTTAAAAGCTGTTATGTGTAATAACTAGGGCTTTGCTTTTTAATGCCTATATACACGTGTCATGCTTGGGCCTAGTGAATATCGCCACTCTTGGCAGAAAATACATGAAGAGTAGCAATTAGAAGGATGACTCTAATTGTTTATTCTGTTTATTTGCTTTTCTCTGACCTGATACCACAAACAGTGAACCCCCAAGTTTCAACGGATAAAGCAGATGGAATTGCCACCGTTGCATGTCTTATTCAGTAAGTTTTTAAGTTCCCCTTAGGTCTTTAATAAGCAGCCTCTTAAGATAATAGTGTTTACCTCATAAGGTATTTATGAGGATTAAGTAAGATGTGAATACAAAAAATATAAATAGATAGATAGATATAGATATATGAATCAAGTACTTTGTGATTCTTGGATTCTAATATTGTGCAAATTAATTTGTTAGATTCAAATATATTGGTGAATTCTATGTAGTTTTTGAATCCTGCGTAATGTTTAGAACAGTTATGAAGGCTTTAAGATTATTGTTATCTTTTAGAAACTCCTATATATTTTCTATTACCATCATGGCCTTCTTTTTCTATATTTAAATATACGATAGCCCTGGTTTTTAGCATGATATTAAAAATGAAGTAGCATCTACAAATATGATTATAAGTTGTATTTTTCTTTTTGACTCAAAATACTTTGAAAAATAAAATACTCTGTATTTATGTTTGTGGATTGTGAAATCTTAAATATATTTTGAAAAGTGAAATTGGAAAAAAAAAAAAAAAGTAACCTCTTAAGACATTTCCACCAGAAGTAGTTATTTTCTTTTTATGGCCACACCTGCAACATATGGAAGTTCCTAAGTAAGGGGTCAAATCAGAGCTGCAGCTGCCTGCCTACACCATAGCCATGGCAACACAGGATCTGAGCAGCAACTGCGACCTATGTCACAGCTTGCAGCAACACCAGATCCTTAATCCATTGAGTGAGGCCAGGCATAGAACCTGCTTCCTCACGGAGACTATGTTGGGTTTGTAACCTGCCGAGCCACAATGGGAACTCCCAGAAATTTTTTCTGTCTGTAATCTGCCTGAATTTGAAATTGAGCAATCATGTCTCCCAACCAGTTATAGCTCTTTTGAATACAGTGTTCTCGACTGTGTGCCTACAAATTCTGTATGTCATGGCACAGCATTAGTCTCACACAGCTCTTGTGTCTTACATCTGAGAGGTGTTCACACAAGCAGGGAAGAGCACACAGGTGCAAGAACTTGAACCTGTGATGTATGTGGGAGACTATTTGGAATAAATGTCTAGGCACAACTCAACATTAAGAAAAAATACACATGAGAACGGGATTTAATGAATAAAAAGTAGAAAGATAGAGACTAAAAATATCAAGGCAGGGTTTATGAATAGAAAGGTGAGTGAAACAGTCTCCCATAGGTCTAAGCAGAAAACCAGAAATATGCTGATGTCAGTGCATAAGGCAGGAAAGGTCTCAAAAAAAAAAAAAAAAAAAAAAAAAGCTACACTACTAATGGACTTTCAAAAGCTAAAAATACCGAGAGTTACTGACTTCTGGCCAGAGAAAGTGACATGCAGATTAAATGTCCTTCCTCCATTCAGGGAGGGTGAGATGACTGAACAGCATGTTTTTTTTTTTTTCTTTTTTCTTTCCTGAAGATAAAGCAAATTATCGTTCATTATCATTTTACCTATCCGAATGGTAATAAATTCCATTGAGTAAACATTCACTTGAAGAAGAGAGGAAGCTTTGAGTTAACGTTAATTTTATGAATCCAAAAGGAAACTACTTGGGAAAGCTTAGAAAATCTAATAATACTCCCATTTATTTCTCAATTCTACAATGTAAGGTCAGAGGAAAACTTTTAAAAATATGCCATCAGCATTACTCTGTTTTGACCTTATAACCTTGATCACAAACTATGGTAACAAGTCATGCTTTCCCTGACACAGGGAGACGAGGCTCTTTTTCAAACCCAGTATGTACCATCATTTCAGAATGGCTGATATTCTTGATCTTGGCAAATACAGAAAGAAAAAAGCATATGCTAGATAAAGGAGAGTTAAAGGGGGTGAATACTTCATTATTTATATAGAATTCATAGATTTCCTTAGTCAGCCAGTCTTCTAGAACGTACCCCCCATGTATAGTGAGCGTCTCTCATACCGCTGTTTTCTTTATCCAAACCCCACTAGTTTTGCTCTCCTGCTCTATCTCTAAGTAGCATCCTGTGTGGGTAAAACCATTGATGCTACTGACCCCCATCAATAGGACTAACACCGCTAAGAGTGGATTCACAAGTAAATACCACTGTACTTGTCCTTCTGCCTTCGACCTTGCCTATCTACATTGCTAAATCCATCCACATTCCAAAAATGCAAATCAGTTTTTGCCACTCTTCTGTTTAAAAACCTTCAGAGCCTCTTTTTTGCTTTTTTTTGTTTGGTTGATTTTTGTTTGTTTGCTTTGTTTTTTCTAGGGCTGCATGGCAGCAAATGGAGAGTCCCAGGCTAGAGGTAGAATCCGAGCTGTACCCACCTGCCTACACCAGAGCCATAGCAACACAGGATCTGAGCCACATCTGCAACCTACACCACAGCTCACAGCAATGCTGGATCCTCAACCCACTGAGCGAAGCCAGGGATCGAACCTGCAACCTCATGGTTTCTAGTTGGATTTGTTAACCACTGAGCCATGGTGGGCACTCCCAATTTTTTTAATGATTTTTATTTTTTCCATTATAGTTGATTTATAGTGTTCTGTCAATTTCTATTGTGCAGCATAGTGACCCAGTCACACACACACATGAAACACACAAACACACACATATATATACACACGCACACACATTCTTTTTCTCACATTAATCTCCATCATGTTCCATCACAAGTGACTAGATAGAGTTCCCAGTGGTATACAGCAGGATCTCATTGCTTATCCACTTCAAAGGCAATAGTTGGCATCTATTAATCCCAGACTCCCAGTCCATCCCACTCCCTCTCCCTCCCCCTTGGTAACCACAAGCCCCCTCTCCAAGTCCATGAGTTTCCTTTTTGTGGAAAGATTCATTTGTGCCATATGTTAGATTCCAGATATAAGTGATACTAGAGCCTCTTGCTATCTTCAAAATAAGTTCAAAGTTCATACCGTGGAACAGAAAAAAAAAAAAAAACAGTTTGTCTGCTTCTTGGCTGCTTCCCAGCCTCGTCTGATGACTCTCCCCAGTCACCTAAGTTTTCTCCATTCATAACCGTTCACAGTAAACTTGCTGTTCCCCACACACACTGTGCTGTCACACACCTTCACATGCCTTCTCTGTCATCCCCTACTCGGAGTACAAGCCCAGCCCCACCTCCTACACCCCAACCAGGCTGACATCTCCTTTGCTTTAAGATTCTGCTCAAGTATCTCTTCTCCTGCAGAGTTTCCTAACATTCTCTCTTCAATAATATGCCACCTCTCACTCCTTCCTCTCCTCTTTCCCTCTGCTCCACACCGTGAAGATTCCACTTATGAAGGTTTATCTTTCTCCTCTGTACTTTCATAGCATTTCATGCATACCTCTCTTACAGCATTCTCACACCACACTGGCATCTTTTATTTTCTCTTTTCTTTCCCCATTAGACCTCTTTGAAGCAAGGCCTATGCTGGTTTGTTTTTGTACCAACAATGCCTAACAATGTAACTGATCCATAGAAGGTATTTAATAAATGCATATTCAATGGGAAAAAAAACACAATTGAAAGGAGAAAGCAAAGAAATTAAAAGAGAAGTGCTATGGATTGAATGGCTATATCCTCCAAAACCCCTATATTGAAGCCCTAATCCCAATGTGATGGTGTTTGAAGATGTAGTCTTTGAGAAATTAATAGGGTTAGAAGGTCATGATGGTAGTACCTTCATGATAGAATTAATGCTCTTATAAGAAGAGACACCAGAGAGCTTTCTCACTCTTTCTCCATGTCCAGTAAGAAAAGCCCACCTAAACCCACAACAGGGAGCCAGCTGTCTGAAATCCAGGAGGAGAATACTTGCCAGGAACTCAACTGGTTGCACTCTGATCTTGGACTTCAAGCCTCCAGAATTGTGAGAAAATAAATGTCTGTTGTTAAATCCATCCAATAATTGGAGTATTTTGTTAGAAAGCCTGAGCTGAATAAGATAGGAAAGAAGGAATAAATGAACAAATGAATGAATAAAAAAAGTTGAGTAAGTGAACTAGTGGATTTGCCCCTTGTACACGTTGTAATCAGTGGCTTGGTGCTGCAGATGACAAACTGCATAAAGAAATTGAGTCTGTGGTTCTTCTCTCTGCAGGGGTAATTGGCTCCCCTGGGAAGTCACATTATTGACCTTGTGCCGTCAGTGCTCCCATGATCTAATCAGAACTAACAGCACAAACAAAAGAGAACCATTAAGCAGATGATTAAAGACCACAAAGATCCTGTCCATCCTTTGAAAACATTAACCTCTACTTCAGGAGACGTGTGGGGACATTAGGGACATATGCGGGGTTTGACGTAGTCATAAAATCCTAAATTATGAAGAATATATGTATATATATATCTAAGAAAAACTCCATTTGAATGAAATAAATAAAACATCACATTACATAGTGGTATCTTAGCTTCCTTCCTTCCCATCCAGTCTCCCTAACCCCCAAAAGTCTATTCATTCTACCACTATTGAAGACCTCTTTCTACAACTATCTTTCTTGAACATTGCGATGGCTCCTCATTGCCTTCAAAACTCAATCCAAGGAATGCATGCTCCATAAACAGACTTTTACCACTCTAGCCAGAAAAATAACACCAAGCCTGTCACCTCACCTTTGTATAGACTTTTCCTTCTACCTCTCACATCTCTGTACCCCCAAACACCTTCCCCTAGTCATCCCCCAGCTCGTAGCTTATTTATCATTTTGCCCAGGAAGCTTTGTCTGTACTTCCAAATCTAGGTTCTTACAATGCACCCGCTGGAAAATTGTAATCACACATAATTTATTTGTTCATTTTCCATAGTAGGGAGGAAGTTCCTGTAAAACAGGAACCATTGTGTTATCTCTGCCAGCCAGATGACTAGTAAAGAGTAGGTGCTCATTAAATAGGTTTTATTCAATGAGTCAATTAATAGTAAAGTTCTTGTGAATAGTCATGAGTCTAATGACAAGTCTACATTTTTGTGTTATTTTATGGTTGACTGAGGACATTCACACCTCATTATGTCAGTTAACTCTTTTAACAGCCCTGTGAGGCAGGGCAGATATTAATCAAATATTGTTGACTGTCCGCTTTCTAGCTAGGTCATTTCTCTTCCTGGTCAGCAGAGCCCACTGACACTTGATTGATCTTGATTGGTGTGAGGTAATTGTGAAGGTTGTATCAGCCTGTTTCCCTAGAAAGAAAGGTCCGAGCCAAGGCTTAAGAGTGAATATGCTATTGGGAAGTATGATGCTAGGGCAACAAGAATGAAGGAAAAAAGGAAATGAGGCAAACAAGAATAAGAAATAAATAAAGTTGATGCTTTATTTACTTCTTATTGAAATGGCCACCATTTCACCAAGAGACACAAAGTTACTGACACACTCAAGCTATTTCCAGACAAATGACATCAAAAACCCATGCTCTGGAACTGGTCATCCTGGAGGGATAGAGAAGCAATTTGTCTACAAGTCCCTTCCCATTCTTTGTCTTCCATGGGTAAGAGTTTGCTACATAAGGAGTAATTGCTGGCACGCTGTCTACCTAAGTGCAGACATGGTGGGAGAAGGCAGAGGCTTAGTAAACTGGTATGGGCTTATGTGCAACTGGCCCACGGCACTAATGCAACAGCTGTGGGCTCCCAAGGGCTCAGAAGACAAGAGGAGGACAGAGACAAGATAAGGCAGATACAATGATACTACCTGGGATTGGTGTAGAGACTGGCATGTGAAAAGGCTGCTGACAGAGGGGAAACAGCCTGGTCAAAGTCTTTAGAGACATTCTCACACAAGAAAATATATTGCATATTGCATTTCATTGATCAGATCATTCAGGATGCATTTCACAGTAAATAGCTTGTCATAATCTAATTGTCAGGGTTAGCTCCTTTGTGGTAGTATATAAAATAATAGTGCATCTTCTAACATTTTGGCATCTGTAAAACACAGTAGGCCCTGTGTTGATCTTCAGACATTGATATATAATTACATGATGCTATGAGCTGCAGCAGCCCTTTTGCAACCGTAAGAGTAGCTCATCTGACAGTCTGAGAAGATCAGGGCAGAAGTAAGGAAAGAATCCGGGTCTACATCAGTGAATTCTTCTCCCCATCGGACAGATTAGGAAACTGAGTATACAGAGCAGATGTGACTTTTCCAGCGTCATGACTGGTTAGAGCTGAGACTTTAACCCACATCCTCAGTGTTCTTTCCCACACACCTCTATCTGATGCCCTTCACAACTGGCCTGTTAACAGCCCTCAAAGTTTGGGACTTCCTAAGAACTGCCTGTTTCTTCATGCTTCTTCAACTTCTAACATTTTAGAAAAATTTTCAAAAAAATCTAGTGAAGAACGCTAACCCATTAAAATTTTATTATGGACAAAGTGAAGAGTTATGGGGCTTTATCACCAGCCTTTTCAAAAAACCCCAAATTGTACATATTTAAGGTGTACCTCTCCAGTCTTTTAAGGTTCAGTGCATGGAAAGCAACACCATCTTTCCCTCAAAACATCTTGGCGTCACTGTCAAAATCAGATGACTGGGCTCCATGCAGATGTGATATTCAAGCAATGGAACAGTTGGTATATCAGGTACCCACTCTTAAGAAGAGGTTCAGCAGGGCCATGTTAGCCAGCCTGTGCCAGCTCAACACCATTTCTCAACCCTACCTGCATAGTCCCAATCACCCTCAAAGCTCCTACTCACAGCTACCTAGTAGTGACTTTCCCCCACATAACTTTAAGATTTTTACACTGGCTGGCTTTGGATCATGTTACTTGCAGGTATCTCAGCTCAGGTAAATGACCAAATGTCAGAAAACAATGTCTGTCTAATAAGTCAGACTCTGGTGGTTCTGTGATTGGGAAAATGATGTATCCCCAATTTTTCCAATACAGCCGAGAATCAGAATAAAAATCCAAGTGGTCCATAGAAATCTACTGATGAAGCAATTAATGACTTAGTCAATCACTGCCCAAGAGAAAGGCTTTAAAGGAAAAACCCACTTGGGCATAAGAACACTCTATAGAAATAAAGCAGCTGGTCCTGGCATGTGGATACCTCCTACTTTCATGAATCTGCAGCTGGCTGTGAGGAGTCTGGGTGCCATGTCCCACCTTCACCAGAGGAGCTGCATGGCTTGAGGTTCCCAAGGCATGGGAACGCCCTATAGCAGCCAGTGCAATAAGACAGTATCCCAACATGCCAATCATCCTTATAACAAGTCAGCATCATGTGATACTTCTCTGATACCTCCCCTTGGTGAGAAGAGGAAACCTGCATATATTTAAAGGATTCCTTCCAATAAATTTCCTGAGATGGAAATTAAGCCAATGACTTTGAATACACCAGGGAAGCCTGAGAAAACCTAGAGCACTCATGAGTTTTTTCTTCTCCCATCGACCCTCTCTCTTAACCAAGGACCTGGGGCTAGAACAAGACACAGGCACTCCTCTTATCTTACCTTTCTCCTAGTCCCGCAATGGCAGGAAATTAAGTAAATATTTGTGCACATGCAGAAGATGTGCTGCAAGCAGCCTGTAGAAGTTTCATGAAATCTGGTCTTAGGAGACGAATAGGAGGTGTTTAGTTTATTATGTTCTAAGCGGAACTGAGGGGCAAAGCGTGAGAATATGATAGTGATTGTAAGTGCACTTAGGCTCCTTTGCTGTGTGGGCGCTGCCAAGTGAAGAAATATATTAGTCTTGCTTTTCTACTAGCCTCCTCATGAAGTAATCACTTAAATGGGTTCTCAGAGTTCAGGGGAATTGGAAGACCAGCAGTAATAAGAGAAATACCTTGAATTTTCTTCCAAAGCATTCCAAGGACTTTGGGGACATTATTACATTTACCAGCCCTCCCAGGTCCCTGAACTTATACTCAAAAAGATGTCAGCCTCACGAGGAAGGAAACCTTCCTTTACAAAAAGAAAACAAGCAGAACAAGGGTTTGAGACTCGCCAGGTTTAGTTTCTGCAACTTCTGGAGATGAGGATTCTGAAATCCCAGTCTGTTAGGGACTGTTTCAGTATTTTCGAGTGCGCCTTTTAGGAATATGAAAGCATGACGGCAGTGGTGACCCCACACTCCCTCTCTGAAAGGAAAACATTTAGAGGTCCACCTAAATGCCAGCCTCCTCTTTTCCCATGCCTGCTCCCCACAGCTCTGCACACATACACCCTTGGGCAGCTCAAAGCTATTCTGGGCTACAACCTCATCTGCCTTTCACATTAGGGCCCGTGTTAATTATGACGCTTCAGTGAAAATGAGCCTTCTGACAGTCTCAGGCTCAGAGAATGGAAGGAGGGATAAAGGCAACTCCAATTACAGGCTGTTAGCCCTAATTAATGCCCACCTCCTGTGCTTGGTATTCTAGACACAATCACCCCATGACTAGGGGGAAGAACTCAATTCCCTTGGTGGCACAGGGACCAGCAATATTAAGCCCATCACTTGCTAGTCCCTATGGAACATGATCTTTCAGGCAAAGAAGCAATTTATATGCAATAACCAAGAGGAATATATAATCCCATGTTTCTCCTTTTAAACTGTCTTTTGACATTCTTATGGCACATGTTCTTGTAGGGGACAGAGAATACAGCCTTTCAGAAACCAAAATTTTTTCCTTCTTTGATTCTAGACCTTGAGTCAATCCAACAGCCAAATACATATACACACATACATAGATACATACACACACACACACACACACACACAGCCCTCTGACAGGCTCTGCAAGAAATATAAATGACATAAAATCTGGTTTTTCTTAGAAATACATCATAAACACAAACTTCACTAAAGCAAAATGTCTTCTGGGCAAGCAACACTTCCCTGCTGCTTTCTGAAGGACTTTGGCAATTAATTCTGCAAAGAGTAAATTCAAATGAAGAAAGAGGGGCCAGAGTCCCTCATGAGAGCCCTATTTAAGGCATTAAGCTGCTCAATTTTGCTCTGACTTCTGCTTCTCTGCCTGTCCACTCACTTTCTCTTTCCCCGCTGTGGCATCCCATCTCTCCTTTTCCTTCAGTGCAGTTCCGCAGATGGTCACTGAGGGCTGACCACAGAGCAGCCCTGTGTCAGGAGCTGAGCATATACAAAGTAAACCATAATCCAGATCCCTTCATTCTGCAGTTCATAGTAATCCATTGTAATTGTATGTTTCCATGTTACACTCTACCACTAGATTGTAAATACCTCGAGGGATAGTTTTGCCATAATCATCTCTGAATCCTCAGAGGCAATTTGGAAATCTCACACCCATGGGTTTAACAAATTCTAAAGGAATTGAGAAAACCATAATTCAAAGGAAAAATACATGCACTCCAATGTTTATAGCAGACTTTACAATAGCTAAGACATAGCAACCTAAATGTCCATCAACAGAAGAATGGAAAAGGAAATGTGGTACACATATACAGCAGAATTATTACTCAGCCATAAAAATAGAAATAATGTCATTTGTCCCAACATGGATAGATCTAGAAATTATTATACCATAAATTATCGTACCATATTATAAGTGAAGTGAGTCAGAGAAAGATAAATAACAAATGATACTACTCATATGTAGAATCTAATAAAAATGATACAAAACAACTTATTCACAGAAGACTCAAAGATTTCAGAACTCAATTTATGGTTACCACAGGGGAAAGGTTGGGGGGAGGGAAAAATTTGGAGGGTGGGATTAACATATATACACTATATATAAAATATATAACAAGGACCTACTGTACAGCACAGGGGAATCTACTCAATACTGTGTAATAAACCTTTTTGGGAAAAGAATCTGAAAAGGAATGGATATATGTATGTGTATAACTTGTTCACTTTGCTGTACACCTGAACACAACATTGTAAATCAGCTATGTTTCAAGAAAATTTAAAAATAATTCTTAACAAAAAAAATTTTTAAATAAATAAATAAATGAATTAGATAAAGCAAATTTAGCAGGCTAAATGATTTAGGGAGTTAAATAAATAAATGAATAAGTAAATTAGATAAAGGGATTGTTAAATAAATAAGTAAATGAATAAGTAAATTAGATAAAGCAAATTTAGCAGGCTAAATGATTTAGGGAGTTCCTGTTGTGGCTCAGTGGTAACAAACCCAACTAGTATCCATGATGACATGGGTTTGATCCTGGCCCTTGCTCAGTGAGTGGGTTAAGGATCCAGGGTTGCCATGAGCTGCAGTGTAAGTCACAGATGCAGCCAGGACCTCTCAATGCTGTGGCATAGGCTGGCTCTAAGCAACACTTAGCCTGGGAACTTCCATATGCCAAGGGCGTGGCCCTAAAAAAATGGCAATAAAAATGATTTTAGCTCAGAAGAATCCTCCCAGAGCATCTGCAGATGATGGCCAGCCAGGCCCTCCCCATGTTGGAGAGGTTTTCTCTGATGACTCTCTCTCTGAAGTAGCCTCCTTCCCCTCACTGGCCCTTTACTTATAATTTACCTACCAGCACTCGGGGTGGTTAGAATTTAGTCTGTCCATTCATATGCTTATTTGATATTTTCTGTCTTCTGAGAATAAGTTCCAAGAGAGCACAGACTTGTCTGGTTTGCTTCTGTATCCTTGGCACTAAGCATAGTGCTTAGTTTAATGCACGAACATATATTTGATGAATGAGTGAATGAATGGAGTAAATGAATGGAGAATCATGTGTGTAACTAATGTGGAAGAATCTCAGAGCTATGTGAAAAGTTAACATAGCTGAAAATTTAACCAATTAATATTTGTTTACAGGGAGAATAGGGCACTGCTAAAAACAGCGGATACCAAGAGAAGACACTGTTTTGAACGTCAAAGAGTTTACAGTTTAGTAAGGGCCAAAAGACTTGCACCTACTCACAATACACATAATTCCATTTAAGAGCTCTTACTATAATGCAAATTAAGACACTCCAACAGTGTAAGAGTCACTGGGGGATATAAAATTGTCCAAACCTTAGGGGACTTATTACTTAATAGAAGCACTGATAGCACACAGGAAAAGATAATAACATCAAATGCTAGTTGATACCATCCATGAGAATCATAACCTCATGGACCACAGATGGGAAAGGTTATCATCACCCCTTGAAACAATTCAAAGACTTACTTTCTCTCTCCCCACCATTAAAGGGACAAACTTGGCCTACAGCCAGGGAGAAGGTGTTCCTGCTGACAGTTCTCTAAGTAAGCATCCATGTGCAGGTACCTCCAGAGCAGGGAAATCATTCATCCCACTCACCTATTCAAAGGCTGTTTTTTACTTTTATGTTCTTCAGAGCACTTAACACACTACCAGCTGGCAATAAATTACAATTAGTAATAACAGCATCGTTATTCTGGGTTTTATTATTAGAGTCATTAATTTTTAATGTTTGCTGTACTCAGATGTGTGTGGAGGACTTGCAATGTATTTAATAACGGTAACTTCCCCCTTCCAAGCTCTAGTGATGGTCTAGTGGGATATGACCAAACTGCTCCACACTGAATGCTCTGAGCAGAGTAAGGCAGCAAGAAAGAACAGGTGAGGCAAGGGGCAGCTTTCAGCTAAGAACATGTGGTCTGCAGGATCTGATGCCTGGATCTGCAGGTTGCTCGTATTCTCTAGAGTCCCAAGGATCTCTGAACCAGCCTGGCAGGGATGACCCTAAGGAACCCCAAGGGGTACAGGTGCAAAAAGACTCCCCCTGCATTTGGAATTGAATACACTCATTGGGAGATGAAGGTGCATCTTTCTGGACTGAGGAGGTGGGAGACCAAAGGAAAGAGGGCCCCGCTCCATCCCCCATGCCCACATGACAGGCTTTCTTGGGGTTCTGAAGGCAGGATATCCCCACATGTCCCAGCTCTGGCTAACATATCACCTTCCTCTGCTTCCTTCCTCAGTCAGCCTAGGCTGGAGGAAAAGGCTTCCCCTTGTCGCTATGCCAAGATGTTGCCAGGGGTGAGCAGCCTGGGTCCAGGTTCCACCCTGACTTCTTGTGCAGTCATGGATTTCAGTTCCTTCCATTTAAATTATGTCTTCTCAGAGTTCCCTTCATGGCTCGGTGGAAGCAAATATGACTAGGAACCATGAGGTTGCAGGTTTGATCCCTAGCCTCACTCCGTGGGTTAAGGATCCGGTGTTGCTCTGAGTTATGGTGAAGGTCGCAGATGCGGCTTGGATCCTGCATCACTTGGCTGTGGTGTAGGCCTGCGGCTGTAGCTCTAATTTGACCCCTAGCCTGGGAACCTCCATATGCCATGGTACAGCCCTAAAAAGTAATATAAATAAGTAAATAAATAAATAAATAAAAACATCTTCTCAACCTTACCCCCAAAGATACCAGCCCCAAACTCTTGATGATGATAATTCACCCCATAAAGAAGCTGCCATTTATTTAATTTTCACAAATGAGATTGGAATGGACCAAATGTGGCCTTTAAACTTGGTGCTTGGCAAAAATCTCTTAGTGTTTGAGCTGTGGCCATAAAAAGGCTAAATAACCAAAGGTCTACCTTAACATCATTTCTGGGACTCCTGAATGTATGTGGTACCAATGACTGTGTAATCATTTGGTCACTAGCTTTTAAAGTCAAGATAATCCAGTAAGTTTAAAAAAAAAAAAAAAGAACCACATCATTTGAATCTATTGTCATCTGAATATTTACTTTCAAACATGGGAAAGCACTGTATAAGGACCTTGGAATCAAAATCTTCTTATGTGACTTCTGTTTGAAATTCTGGTTTAAATACACATTTATGTTTGCAAAAGTAAAACACTGTAGAGATGAATGGTGACAGTGAAAGTTGTTAATTTTAAGAACAAAGCTGGGAGTTCCTGTTGTGGCTCAGGGGTAAGGAATACAACTAGTATCCATGAGGATGAGGGTTCAAGCCCTGGCCTCACTCAGTGAGTTAAAGATCTGGCATTGCCATGAGCCATGGTGTAGGTTGCAGAGGCAGCTTGGATCTGGTGTTGCTGTGGCTGTAGTGTAGGCTGGCAGCTGTAGCTCCAATTTGATCTCTAGCCTAAAAACTTCCAAATGCTGCAGGTGCAGCCCTAAAAAGACAAAAAATATACATAAAAATTAATTTAAAAATAAAGCTAAATATTTTGATCTCTCAAATTGTTAAACTGAGAAAATGGGAAAATTAACGGGGAGTTAATACGAGTGGGTTATCTAGACACCTTCAGGAAGAACACTGTGTTTGCCAATACAAATGCTTATTACAATGAAAATAACCATCCCAGATTGAGATCAGATAAAATCCCATAACAGAGATCAGATAAAATCGTATTTTTCTAATCTTTGCTTGTCTTTAAAAAAAAAAAAATCTGGCATTTGTAACATTAAACAAAATCTTAAAAAAAATGAATTCACTTTCTTCTAGGCCATGCTTCATACTCCTCCAGCCACCAGAACTGAGAATGAACATGGCTTTAGGATGGAAGCTGTATAGCCTGAGGGTCTCACAGCCTAACAGGTGGCTGGCAGAGCTGAGATGGTTGTTCCTGCACCACAATGACTAAATTAAAAGATGACTCCTAACATTTTCCATAATGAACTTTTTAAAATAATTCAATTTTTAAAATAAAATTTGTGACTTGCAACCCAGAAGCTCATTCTATAATGGGAATACTTGGCTTTAGTCAAATGTTGATTTTATCGGATGACTCCTCATCACTAGGAATACAAATACGTATTCCACGTACTTCTTGGGCTAGTCTCTTGGACCTTCCCTCTTGGCAAGACCAAGTCACTGCTTCCCAAGGAAGTCTATACAGAGACCCTAAAACAATTATGAAATCACCTCTCCAGGTTCAGTCCCCCTAAGCTGCTTTGTTCCTTCAGTAAGAAGTCCCTGTTATCTTTTTAAGTTACATGGAGAGCTATCTGCACCCATCATGTTCCGGCGCACCAGGCCTATGTCAATGCATTTCTAGCACCGATGCCCACACCCTGTGACATCGGGAATAAAATGGGTAAAGTCTTTCCAGAGGCTCCCAGGCCCTCCCTCCTTGCTCCTACCCTGCTCAGATAGCCAGGCTACACCCAACTTCCCCTTAGGGAAGACCTGCAAGCCTGTATTCACCTAGGTTGTGACACAGCTTACATTTTTACTGACCTCTAGAACTGAAAAGCCTTTGAACTTGGAGAACTCAGTGTCTCTGTTTCATTGACTCTACAGCAAAAGGAAAAAAAATTCTTCTACATCCTCAGCCTGCACATGACCAGGAAGCAAAGCAGTAGACTTTGTTTTTATTTTATTTATGTTTTACCTTTTTGGCCACCCCATGGGCTAAGGATCAGATCCTAGTCCCATTTGCAACCTATGCTGCAGCTGCAATAATGCTGGATCCTTAACCCACTATGCGAGGCTGCAGATGGAACCTGCATCCCAGCGCTCCAGAGATACTGCCAATCCCATTGCGCCACAGCAGGAACTCCAAAAAGCAGCAGACTTTGATCCCAGACCCCTCAGATGGGGCTGCAGGGCTCCACAGACTCATTTATGTGACCCACCCATCGTGCCTCCCATCAGGGCTACCTCCTTAGACACCTTAGGACTTGCTATAGCAAAGCCTTGCCTGTGCAACCGAGAGCAGTAAACATGCCAGTGTAATTAATGTCTTAACAACTTATTACAATCCTTAGATAATTAATCACAAAAGCTAAACATGCTGTCTCACCCTCCTAATGTGCTAATGCTCTAATTATTATGCCTCAATTAAGAGAAAGTCAATGCTCCTTGCTTAGAAGTGCATGCTTAATAAGGGCTCACATGTGGCTCCACAAAGAGTAGTATATGGCAGGGCGGGGAGGAGAGAGACCTCTCTAATGAAGCTTTATAAGCAGCTTTGGGCCAGAAACTGACAACCCCCTTTTCTTGAATTTTACCCTTGGATGAACACTTGAGTTCTGAGAAGCTACCAGGGCTTGGGGCTGTGTCCCAGAAGAGTCAAAGCTGTTCCGAGTGAAGGTGTGCTTATGCGCTATCACGTGTGTGTGTGTGTGTGTGTGTGTGTGTGTGTGTGTGTGTGTGTGTGTGTGTGTCTGAGGCTGTAAACTGGAGAGCATTTTTCCCTTTAAGAGATTTATACACACGTGTGGCCCAGAGGGATGGCCACCCCCGTAGAAAACAGGACCCAGCGGGCTTGGCAGTTGAGCAAACAGCTCAAGGAGTGAAGGGTCTCATTCTAAATTGCATCTTACACTTGTCACCAAATTGTCTTGAACAGTGTCTTTTCCTTCTTGAAATAGATTTCACGTTGTCACCTAGGACATACTGGTACACCTCCATCAATACACAACACCAAAGCAAAGTCTACCAAAATAAAACCATCATTCATGAAGGCATTGTTTATAGTGTACAGTCTACTTTAGTCCAGTTTTTTAAAATGTGGGTTGTCCTCCACTAGATTTGATCTCATAACCCACTGACATCTCCATTCAGAAGCTGAAAAACACTGGTCTAGAAGTTGAACATCATGCAAGGAGGTTTCCCTTTCACTACTGAGACTAAGATCTGACTTCCTATTCCTGCAGTTCATTTAGCCACTAGTCACAAATAAGCACCGAGCAGTCCCATGTCCCTCACCTCTGGAGCATCATCCTATTTGCCTGGCCACCTACAACTAGTGGCAAGTCAAGCATGACCCACCAATCTTAAAGCCTGACTGCGCACCGCCCCACCACCACACACACATACAGTTTCAGGATAATAAATAGTAAACTTCGGGGGGGAAAAATGCTTCAGGCCCCAAAGTTTTAGGAAACATTTTCAAGAAACATAAAACCTTTGAACTTCTATGAGCATTAAGACTAAGAAAAAGTAAAAGTGACTCCCTTGCTTGGAGCCATTTGGTTTGGTTTGTTTTTCTGCTCATTTACCGCAGCTGAAGTTCTCACTTTAATGCCATGTGCACCACACCAGAGGGCATGCCACCCCCAGACACAGAAGTTCCCATGAGAAAGTGGTCTGGCCATCACACCTGCTCTACCTTAAGCCCACTGCATTAGTGGCCAGGCCCTGGACCCTTCACACACTCTCTCTCTCTCTCACACACACACACACACACACCCATCTCTGTCGCTGTGACAAGCCTCTGGGGTAGGAACGCTAAATCTCCACAATTTAATATCAGTCTATAATCAGAAGACCATTTTTACTCCTTGTGCCCTAGACACTAGTACTTGAACTTTGGGAGATGCTGAGAAGATGAGATACAGCTTCAGGTATTTAACAGTTTACCAATTTCTCAGCAAGTTGAGACAGAGAAGCCCTGGGAGGAAGAGCTCTCAGCTCAGGGCAGTATTTGCTAAGTGGCCCACGGATGGTATTGTTGGGAAGAGAGAGGGGTGCTGGAATGCTCAAGAAGTCTTCCTCAAGGAGTAAATGCAGGAGGTGGCCCTTGAAAGAGGACAGATATCACTTTGCAAGTCTGTACATCTCAGAGTCAACCCTGACTATTCTTTCATACTCCCATCCAAATTCTGTCAGCTCTGCCTTCAAAATAGAGAGAGAATGGGACTCCTTCTCCCTATCACCATTTTCTCCTTGTCCAAATCCCCATCATCTCCCACCTAGATCATGGTAATTGTCTCTTTACTGTTTTTTCCACTTTGGAGCTTGTCTCCCTCCAGGCTAGTGTCCATAAAGACAGGAAGGTCCACTTAAAACTGAAGTCAGATCATGTCATTCCTCTGGTTTCTCATCTCACTCCTTCAGTGCCATACAAGGCTCAGACAAACTGGCCCTTTATTAATTCTCTGCCTTCCATCTATTACTACTCTGCTCCACCCCCCACTCATTCTGTTTCAATGGCACTGAGCCTCTTCACATTCTCCAAACACATCTCACTTGCTCATGGAGTCCCCCCAGATACCTCACCTTCTTCAGGTCACTGTTCAAATGGCATCTTATCAGTGAGGCTATCCATCCCAGACCAATTAACACTGCACTCCCTCCCACCAAGACTCTCTCATAGCCGTCACTGTTACTTTTCTCTGTAACATTTCACCATCTGATACCACTGATATAATACTTGTTTGTAGTCAATCTCCATTCACTTAAACACAGGTGAATAATGGGAGGGAGTTTGGTCTGTTTATTTTTGCACAGCACCTATAAGAGTGCCTGCCTGGCATATAGTAGGTGCTTATTAAGTTGGGTGGCTGGGAAAGGATGTTGGGGCAAAAGAATGGTGTGAATGAAATCACAAAGGTGGGAAAGAATTAGGTGTTGTGGGAGGGGAGGCAGTGAGAAGGCTCACCTGGCAGAATGGGGAGTTTTATCCTGGAGGAAAGTGGGAATTGAGGCTGAAAAGATGATGATAAGGGTGCTTTGTCTTCTAAGCTATGGTGATGCCCCACCGCCAGTCTAGCACCTTCTTCCACAGCCACGGAGAGCTAACATGCCACTCTTAACATCTATTAAAAACAACAGGCTTTTCAACAAGAGGAACTGTTTTTCATTTGTCTGAGGTCTTGGACAGATCATATTATGTGAACATGAATAAAAATAAAGGCTGCTTAGGACAACATGTAAGCCACTTCTTCCCTGGCAGGAAATTCAAAGATGGCTTTAATTTGCAGAGATGCTGGATCATGACGTGGACAAATCAATGTACCTTTCACCTTAGTTTCTTCCCAGAATTCAGCGAACTCCCAAGGAGAGGTGACCTGGGAAACATAGATGTCTTTTGACTTTAAAAGAGGTCTATGAGACGGGTAGGAGTGGAGTCATGGAAGATGAGAGAAAGCTTTCAATCATGGAGTGGACTCCTCCTTGAAGTTAGACCCAAGAGGCCTTCCCCACCCTGTCATTTCCCTGACAGATTCACCTAACCACTAAGAGAAGAGCAGGATTTAGATCATCCAGTGAGTTTGAGTCTAAGTGTGCATGCATGCGTGCGTGTGCGCATGTGTAAGAGCCAAATACAATCTAATGTAGGTTTTTTTTTAAAATGCAAGAGACTATTGCCAAGTGTTCCCAAGAAATGGAGGAAGAGCAGGAGTCTTTGGGCTTCCCAGTGTTGGGCTCTTTTACATTCCAATAGATCATTCTTTTCTGCCATCAGTCCATAGCTCTCTAGTTAGTCAAGTCCAGGGACAATTAACTATCAGCCATCAAAGAAGGTAGAATACTCTACTCATGAAGGGTACAGGCTTGGTGTTCAGAAAGACCAGGATTTGAGTCTCTCATCTGCCATTGCTCTATGATCTTGAGTAAGTTATTCAACTGCCCTAAGTCTTAGGTCTATTATTATTATTATTTCCTTGGTTATCCTATCTAGGCTCACAGCTTTAAATACCATCGATATGCTAATTATGCTAAAATTTCTATTTCTAACACCAAGTTCTCCCCTAAACTCCTTATGTGTGCATCTACACATCTATGGTTAGATATGTCATGAGCATCTAAAGCTGAACACTTGTAGAGGAGTGGAATTCCTAATATTTTCCCCGCAATCTGCTCTTTCCATCCTCTTTCTGATCTCATTACCTGGCACCTTCATTCTTCCCACTGATCAGACCTAAAGCCTTGTTACCATCTTGCTTTTATACCCTATATCCGATGTGCAAAAAAACCCTGTTGGTTAAAACTTTAAAATATCTCTTAGGAGTTCCCAATGTGAAATAGTGGGTTAAAGAATCCAGAGGTGCTGCTTTGCAGATTCAATCCTTGGTCTGTCAATTTTCATATGCCACAGGTGTGGCCTTATTTTATATCTATCTATATCTTAAGCCCAGCCTTTCGTTGCCAAGCCCACTTCTAGAGCCATTGTCCAAGCCAGTATCATACACAGGCTACTGTACTTGTTTCCTAACTGTCTCTCTGCCCAGGACATCTTCAGTAAAGCCACTAACCTGTGAGTCAGATTGCATCTCCTTTCTGCTCAGACCTTCTAATAGTTTCCCACCTTACTCTCTGTAAATGTCAGATTCCTTATGTAAGCCTACAAGGCCTCATGATCTTGGCTCCCAGTACTCCTCTCTGCTTTTTCCACTCAAGCCACAGGAGTCTCCTGGCCACTTTCCAGAGCTTTGTGCTTCAACTTCCTCTCTCTGCAATATTCTTTTCCTCAAATACTTGCATGGACCACACTCTTCCCTTCTCCAGGTCTTTACCCAAAGTTCACCTTCTCTCTGAGGCCTTCCTGGCCATCCTATCTTCCTTCTTTGCCAGCTTTTTCTCTCCCTTAAACTTTATCACCATCTAATACACTGATTGTCTTATTTATTTTACTAATTAGATATTTTAGTGACCAGAATGTAAGGTCCATATGAGGTGGAATTTTTGTCCATACTATCTACATTGCTGTACTCCCTTGGTCTGGAACCTCACCAGGCACATAGTAGATGCTCAATCCCTTTGTTGAATGAGTAAGAAGAACAGGAATATTGCACAGATTAAAAGAGATAATACCCATGAACATGCAGCATAGTATCTGATGCATAGTAAGTTCTCAAGAAATGATAGCTCAACATAAGGAAATAGAACCCAAAGCCCTTGGATTCTGAAGCTTAGGCCCAATTCTGTTCATGGTGATTTTACCAATGTTCCTTGATGTGTTTTCTCACTAGGGCCCAAATCAGCTCTCTTCCCCCCCCCCAGTATCTCACACACAGTGGATGCTCGATATACTTTTAATCAAAGTAAAAGCAGATGAGTCTGAAGTTGCAGGCAATTGGTCAGGTTGTGCCCTCTGAAGTTGATCAGGATCTAAAGGGAGCTGCTCCTCTGAGGATTAAGTGGGCATCAACAGTTCACTGGGTCCTGACACAGAGTCAGCAGCAGGATTTAAATTCCAGTGGGCTCTGGATTCACTGGGCTGTTAGGTAGGTAAGCAGATGTCTGCCTCTCCTTTACGCACTCTTCCTCCAATGTGAAGCTGCCCCCAGAAAATCCTACTTCCCATGACAGTGCAGATCGATTTACATTTATAGTTATCGCAAGAACAATAATAACCACCACCACAGACATAATTACATATATCTACAGAGTTCCTCTTAAACTCACCAAGTACAAGAGCATGATTCATTCTCCCAATAGGAGATTGACAACTGTGTTTCTAGCTGTGCTCAATGAGGTTCCAGCTTAATTCCCTGCCACTTTACTTAAAAAAAAAATAACGATGATGCATCTTGAACAGAATCTCTCTCCCCTCAGTGATGCAGAAAAGTACCAAAAAAGATAAATGCAACATCACATCTCCAAGTCTGAACTCTTACAAAGGCAACTGAGTTTGGGGGCATGTTTTCCTCTCATGCTACATAACTGAGCCTCTGTCCCTCACTTGTCTGGCTATGACACATATTCACCAAACAGTATGCATTTTTAGAGTATCTACTACATACGGTGCACTGGGTCTCAGGCTGCAAAGCCCAGACACGATCACAACAGAAACTCGGTAACAATGCTAAACTAAACAATATGAAACAAACCAAGAAATGTCACAAGGTGGTGTGTGACTAAAGGTCCGAAATGCCTGGTAATGTCACATGGACATTAGTTCATTAGCAACAGACCATGTAGGCAGAAATTCCAGGGAAGGCAGTACTTAAGTTAGCATCTTGTGAAAGAAAGGATTTGAATAGACAGTCTAAGAAAGAGAGTCAGCATCAACATACAGATAGGAGTGAGTGAGGTTTGCAGAGTTTAAGGCCCCAATAGTCCATGCATTTTATACAAAAATTTATATCATTAATAAAATGTCAAATGTAAAGTCTAGGTCCTGCCTTCAGTCTCAAATGTAAATGTCACCAGCAGTGGGAAAAAAAATTATAAAAGATTACGGGGCCAACAATTAAAAAAAGGAACAATTAAAATTTTTTCTAAGTTCAAGGATCCTTCTAGGTTTTATAATAACTATTTTCTGGGATCTTACTCCTAACCATGACTCTGATGTTGGTTTCCCATTGCAGCCCCACCCCCAATGAGGTAAACCGAAAGCCTTTCTTCCTTTATCTGCTGTGATAACCTTAGACCATTGAGACTTCATTTTTTATTTTTTTATTTTTTTGCCTTCTTAATCTCTAAGGATCTTCTGGGCCTCTTGCTTCATCTGCGAAGGTCCAAAGCAGCTTTACATCACTGCTCTTCTTGGCAGGTCCCTACAGCCAAACAACTGCTCACCACATGTTTCCACTCTCCAGGCTGATAACCTTCACTCCTTTCTCTCCTGCAGCTTGTCCAGGGCAGGGGCAGAAAGAGGCTCAAGCCCCAGCTCCTTTTAAGCTGCACTTTTCATGGCAGAACAGAATGTGCTCCATCTTTTCCAAGAGCTGGGGGATTTACGAACCAAGGTCCTGGTATAATACAGTATACAAAATCAGCAACACTATCAAATCTACAAAAGGATTTTATCAATCCATATTCTTAGATCACCTGCTATCTGTAGCAGAAATACATCACTTGTATTTTCTTGAAGATAAAGGAAAACTAAATTTTCTCATCTTTCCTGCAATTAGGTCAGAGGTCATGTGACTGAGTTTAGGTCAATAAAAGGTAGATGGAAGAGTGATAAGGCCGCTTCTAGTCTTGGCCCCAGAAAGCATCATACCAGCATCTTCCATCCCTTGCTTCTCTTTCCATTGAGACTCTAAGTCCCAGTTGACATAACTACATGATGGATGAATCCCAAATCTCCCAATCACCTCCTGAAGGAGAACCACATAATCCATATCAGAATGTGACATGGGTGATAAATAAACCTTCCCTCGGTTAAGCCAAAGATATTTCAGAGTTTATATGTTACTTTAACATAGTAAAGCCTATAATATACATAACTGGGGAAAGACTGAAAATTGAAGTCAGATTGTTGTTTTCGTTAATAGTAATTGCTATTAAGAACCTCTATACTGGAGTTCCCATCGTGGCACAGCAGAAATGGATCCAACTAGGAACATGGGGTTGCAGGTTTGATCCCTGGCCTCGCTCGGTGGGTTAAGGATCTGGCATTGCCATGAGTTGTGGTGTAGGTCACAGACACGGCTCTGATCTGGAATGGCTGTGGCATAGGCCAACGGCTACAGCTCTGATTAGACCCCTCGCCTGGGAGCCTCCATATGCGGTGGGTGTGGCCCTAAAAAGCAAAAAAACTCAACAACAACAACAAAAAAGAACCTCTATGCTGGGCACTCTCTATGACAGCACGTGTGTGAAGGGGGGCAGTGCATAAATAACCAAATTTGGCGTTTCATACCCATTTTACAAATGGGAGAATTGAGAGCCAGAGCTTTATAAAAAGCTGTTCCAAAGTCAAGTAGTTAGTGACAAGACTTTGATGTCAGATTCTATGCTATTTCAATGACTTCATTATTTCTCTCTCACAGTAAAGGCTCACTCTTTTCATTTTTGGTAAGAAGAGATTGTCTCAATTATGTTCACTCTTTCCTACTGAAAGCTATTATTTCTACCAGATCCAGAATTTTCTCCATACTGCCTCATTATTTGCTCTACAGAATCACAGAACACAACAGCATTTCCAGCACATTCTGTACTATTAATCATTATGGGAGCCCAGTGGGAATGGTCCATCACTCTGAGTCCTTACTCTGAACATGAGAACCTGTTCAGGAGTTCCAGATGTGTCTCAGTGGATTAAGTATCCGACTAGAATCCATGAGGATGCAGGTTTGATCCCTGGCCTTGCTCGGTGGGTTAAGGATCTAGCACTGCTGAGAGCTGTGGTGTAGGTCACAGATGTGGCTCAGATCCCACATGGCTATATGGCTGTGGCCAGCAGCTGAAGCAGATTTGACTCCTAGCCTGGGAAGTTCCATATGCTACAGCCCTGGGGAAAAAAAAAAAAAAAAGGAACCTGTCCATTAATTTCGCTGTGATGCAATCAAAAGTAAGGTGTTACAGGAAAAGTCATTTAGTGTTTTGGTCTGTGCCACTGCAGTCATTAAAATGTTAATTATACCCCCAACTAATCTAGATAAAATAAATCTGGTTTGCAAATAGGTACTGAGTCTCCTGTGTGAACAAGGTGTCAAGCAGGCAAAATGGTTCTGTGGTTTACATCTGAACTCTGGATCCTAGTGAACCCCATCAGACAGAGACTCAGGCAGCAAGGTTGGCTTCCAAATCATATATGCTTTTCTCAATCAAGGAAAAAAACAGCCTTCATTTCTATTAATAAGTGAGACTAAATTAAGATCTTATTTGGGTAGTAGATAGCATGTATGTATACCCCAGTGCTTTCATATCTATAATTAAATTTTACAGTCATAGCGATTCCATGAAATAGCTAAAATAGTTATAATTATTCCCATTTGCCCATGGTAAAATTGAGGTTCACTGGTTTGGTGAAGCTTTCACATTGGTATAGCTGAATGAGAATGGAGAGAAAGCTTCAGCAATCTCATGCTGTGCAATCTGTGCACTTCTTACGAAAGAGCCCCTTGGCATTGCATATAATTTTGCTAATTTTCACCCCATCCTAATCACTCAGATCAGTTGTAGCAACCCTTTATAAGGAACCAGTATATGCAGGACAAGCCTTTAGTATTTTTAAAATATTCCACTTATCGCACCTTTCCTTCTCACTGAAAAATCTAAGTCTGATGAATCCCACGGAGCTGATCCACTGTGCCTCTTCCCCTGACCTCTTTCATCAGTGAACGCAGTATTCATATCAAAACCTTATCATCTTACGTGCTCCCATAAGCATATAAAACCTACTGTACATTGTGTCTCCATTCCAAATAGAATATTCTGGCCCCATTTTTTTTTCCTTCTTTTTTTTGGCAGAAATAGGCTTCAATGTTGTAGGATTAATTACTTCTGATGGTATTTCCGTAGTGGGCCCCTTGATGGCCATCAAAAAAAGGTCCAGACAGGTTATAGGCAGGGAGAGCAAACATTTCGTTTGCCAAATAATTTATTTGGAAACTGCAACATCTGGCGTTTTCTTGGGAATTCCATTGGGAAATGCAATACATCCCCAAACAGATAAAATGAAAGAGCTATGTGAAGGGGTTACCCACAGATCAATGGGTGAGGGTATGGAGGCACCCAGGGACAGGAAACTGATCAAAGCTGTTACACTTCCAGGGAAGAAGGGGCAAGAGGAAGAGTAAGTGTAACCAGAAGCCAGGCGTAAAAGGTAATAGCTACTACCAAACACACCACACTAAAGCTAGGACAGAGCTAGAGGGAGATACCACACTTTCTCTCCTTTCATCCTCTGGTCTCTTGCTGTTGCTTCCCAATGTCCAAGCCCAATTAGGTGTCCACGGGCAAAGGGGCTCAGGTGATGCAGTCTGCAGTAGACAGACTCAAGTACAGAGCAAGGCAAGGAAGGTCAGAAAAAGAATCCAGGGATGGGATGGGGGTGGTACAAAGAGAGATTAACCAGTACATCTGGTTATTCACAGGCCTTCAGTTGTACATTTTCTCTGCAAGGGTGGGAGGTAGTGTTTATAGGAACGAAGCCCCTTTTCAACATTCCACCATCTGACTCACACATAAAATACTGATGTAAAAATGGCTCTGACCTGAATACATATCGATGTTTTTTAATGTGTTAGTAAATACAGTCGTTGGCTGGTGCAGGAGAATTATGCATCATCAACTGACATAAAAGGGAGTGTAATGTCATCTTCAATTGCTGTAAGAAGAAATAGGATGAAATTATGAGCAATTAGGAAAAGAAATATTGTATCCCTATGGCAGCTCAGGTTTTACTGAAAATCCTGTTAGATTGGTTATGTGAGCCACCACATAAACGACTGGGGTCCACGCCCAGGCAGAGGAAAGAATTATGACCCGGGAGTAGGTTTCCAAGGTAAAGCTTCAGGGAATTTAATGCCCTGAAGTAGCCTGGAGCACATCAATGGCACAAGGTCAATGAAGAAACCTGTGCTCAACATGAGGAGTGTTTACCAGCATTCTGTAAATGTGATTTAGAAAACTCTTATCTTACAGATGCCAATAGTGAAGATAACAAATGACTCACGAGAAAAACAAGAGCAGTCCCCTCAAGGGAATCCTGTGCTAAGAAAATACAGATCTGAATCTAAGGGAATGGGAATCGGGGCTGTGACTTAGTTCTCAACAAACAGTATCTCTCTTCAAAAGTGGATTTCCAATTTGGCATTGGCCATATAATGCTGACTCTTTCTCCTTGAAAAAGGATCATAGTTCTTCTAACACTCATTTGTTCCAAAATTGAGGAAGGCCTAGTACTGACCTCTGAAACACTATTGAAATAGAGCTTAAGCTCTTTGAACAATGAAATCAAATACAATCTTTTTACCCTGGCATTCAAGGCCCTAGTCTATCTTCTCAGGTTCACCTCCAAATACGCCCAATATTCCCTTAAAAATCAGCCAAACTTAATCTTCTTTGTCACTTTTGTTGTATTGTATCTACTATCAATAGTTTCTATCTTTGCTAATCATTAGTATGTTCATTCTTCAAGACCTCCTTCTCTACAGACCATTTCCTGATTTCTGCAAACTTACAATTCCTCCATTTTTGCTCATTCATAGCATGTTGATGGAAATGGTATTTAATTTCTTCCACCTTGTGTTTTAGTTGCTATACCCTTGCTTATAATTCTCTAAGATGTTGGAAGTTCCCTGATGGGAGGGCCCATTCCTTTCATAAACTCCATGTAACCTAATATAGTGACTTTATATATTAGGGGGCCGATCAGGGTGTTGAATGAAATTGAAATGAATGAAATTAGAGAGCATGAAGGAATGAATGAAAAACTCCCTTCGAAGTTTGCAAAAATAAAGATTTTCTGTCTCACTGAATCAGAGATAAGATTGATCTTTTCAATATTATGAGAAAAGATGCTTCTATACAAGAGATCAGTCTAGGAGATGGTTAACTCCAAGAAGGGATTTTTTTAACCCCCATAATGCTCTCCAAAAGTTGCTTTATTCATACTAACAGTACATAATTCCCATATGATAATAAATTCTAAATATAAATTCCTAGATTCTACTTCTCTCCAAAAAATCCAGTCTTATGTCACAACTTATATCCTGAATACATCCCCTTGCATTTCCCAAAGTCATCTCAAGTTCAACAACATACATTTGAAATTCATGATCTCTATCCTATTTTAACCTTGCTCCCAACTTCACAATTCCTCCTCATTACAAATTGCCCATTTCAGTTTATACTATCTTCATCAATCATGTTCATCTTTCTATATGTCATCCAGTGAGGCCTATGCAAACACATGCAAAGCTACAGTGGAGAAGCATACCTAGTCCATATGCTCGTGGAGACCTTCCTCCATCTAGGCTCTTACTTCCTCTAAATGCAAACCTAGTATTTACTCCAGGGAGTGGCCAAAAGAGTGGAGCGGGAACACTGTGAGCTCATCTGCTCCCACAAGCTCACTAAAATTACAACTTTTTACAGAGAAACTATTGATAATAACAACCTCAAGACTAACAGAAAAGACCTTCTACAACTAAAGATTTAAGGGACCACAACAAGACAGACTGCAAGAACACAGAGGCAGTAGTGTAAAGATCCACACCCCCAAGTAATGCATCTACAAACAGGAGGACAATTAACAACTGCAAAGGTTCTCCCCAAGGAGAAAGTAATAGAAGCCCCACATCAAGCTCCCCAGCCTTAGGGTCTTGCACCAGGAAGATGTACCTGCATTTGTCTTTAAAGGCTTACTTTAGGGATAGCCAGAGTGCTGTTGAAAAATAAAGACTCTGCTCTTAAGGACAAAATATCACATACTCTGGGACCCAGGGCAGAAGCAATAATTTGAAAGGATACACAGTTGCAGATCTTAAAGAGCCTCCAGAGAAGCAGGAAGCAACTGGGACTCACCTGGGGTCATAGATGCTGGCAACAGCCATTTGGGGAAGCTCATCTTATCACAGGGACACTGATGATAGCAAGAATCATCTGAAATCCTCTATTTAGCTTATAAGTGCCAAGATTTGGCCTGGCTCACCAGTGGGTAGGCACTAGTCCTGGGGTTCCCCAGGCCAAGAAGTTAGCTGGGAGAGAAACATCCCCATCCATCACCAGGTCACCTGCCTTAGCAGTTCCTGAACCAGCAACCCAGGATCTGACCTTAAACCACAGGGGCCCAAGACCCAGCCCCATTCAACAGAAGGCAGGGACAAGCCCCAAGTCCACTTGTGTCCTGGACCCATGCACTAGCAGGACAATTCCAGCTCTGGAACCCCCAGGCCCTGTAGCCAGAGACTCTAGTACATGGTTTCACCCATGAATTGGTGGACATTAGCCCAAAGATGCTTTTGACCACAGCCATCCCTACCAGCAGGTACATACTAGCTCTGGAACCACCCATGCCCTGAATCCAGCTGTGTCAGGACCAATCATACTCACTAACAGGCTTGCACCACCCCAGAACCCCTTGGCCCAAGGTCTACACATCACCAAGTTGAAACCAGCCCCAACATCACTGCATCCCCTCAACTAGCTGCATCAAGACACAGCATACATATCAGCAGGCTGTCACCAATCCAAGATGTCCCAGCCCTGTGACCTGCCAAAAAGCAGGTTGACACCAGCTCTGAAACACAGTGAGACCCTCAGGCAAATGCAGCAGGATCCAGTCCTACTCACCAGCAGGCTATCACCAGCTCAGGGACACCTGGGACTGCACAGCCAACCATGTCAGAAACCAGTCCTGCCCACCTATAAGTGACCACCCAGCCTAGGGATCCCACTGGGGCCACAGCCATGCCAAGTCAGTCAGAACTGGCCTTGGATCCCCTGGAAAATGAATCCAGCTGTGCACAAGCCAAGGCCCTCCCCCAACAGGTAACAGTCTCTACACAGGGCACAACCTGGCAATCAACTAGACTGGGAAACAACCACTCCTACCAGCATGCCCACAGTAGTCAGCCTGCCACAAGAAAAGGACCCACACAGCCTACATAGAAGGTACTCCTAAAGCATATAGCTCTGATGACCAGATAGGAGTGTGCTGCTAGGCCCCATAAAGTATTTCTTACATAAGGTCAATTCTCCAAGAATGGGAAATGTAACCAACATACCAGATTCAAATCAACACAGTGCATTAGGCAAAATAAGGCAATGGAGGAATATGTTCCAAAAAAAGGAAAAAGATAAAACAACAGAAGAGTAACTAAGTGAATTAGAGTTAAGCAAACCACCAGATAAAGAGTTCAAGGTAATGATCATAAAGATACTAAAAAGAAAACGGAAGAAGAATGGATGAACAGAGTGAGAAGTTAGAAGATTTTTTTTTGTCTTTTTGCCATTTCTTGGGCTGCTCCTGCAGCACATGGAGGTTCCCAGGCTAGGGGTCCAATCGGAGCTGTAGCTGCCAGCCTACGCTATAGCCACGGCAATGCAGGATCTGAGCCACATCTGTGACCTACACCACAGCTCACAGCAATGCCAGATCGTTAATCCACTGAGCAAGGGCAGGAATCAAACCACAACCTCATGGTTCCTAGTTGGATTCGTTAACCACTGCACCATGATGGGAGCGCCAAGAAGTTAGAAGATTTTAACAAAGAGTTAGAAAATATAAAGAAGAACCAAATAGAACTGAATAAAATAATTGAAGTAAAAACACACTAGAAGGAATCAACAGTAGATTAGAAGATGGAGAGGAACAGATCAGAGAACTGGAAGAAAGAGCAGTGCAAGTCACCCAAACTTAACAGAAAAAAAGAATTAAAAAATGAGGATAGTTTAAAAGAATACTGGAAAAACATCAAGCACACTTACATTTGCAGTATAGAGGGCTCAGGAGAAGAAGAGAGGAAAGGGCACATAACATATTTGAATATATAATAATTTAAAAATTCCCTAATCTGGGAAAGGAAACAGACATCCAGGTCCAGGAAGCACAGAAAGCCCCAAAAAGGATGAATCATAGAGGACCACAATGTGAGATATTTTAATGAAAATGACAAAAATTAAGGATGAAGAGAAAATATTAAAAAGCAGCAAGGGAAAAGCAACTAGTTAAAAACAAAGGAATTCCTGTAAGACTATCAACTGATTTTTCAGCAGAAGATTTGAAGGCCAGAAGAGAGAAGCATGATACATTTAAAGTGATGAAAAGGAAAACCCTACAGCTAAAAATAGTATACTCAGCAAGGCTCTCCTCTGGAATTGAAAGAGATATAAAAAATTTAGACAAGTAAAAGCTGAAAGAGTTCAGCAACACACAACCAGCTTTATAAGAAATGATAAAGGAACTTCCTTATGTGTAAAAGGCCTCAACTAGAAAAATAAAAATTATGAAGGGCAAAATCTCAACAGTAGAGGCAAATAGATGGTAAAAGTGTTAGATAAATCACTTATACAACTTGTAGGAAAGTAAAAAGGCTAAAGCAGTAAAATTTATATTCACACTAAGTACTTAAGTGATACACAAAGCAGAAAGGTGTAAAATAATACAATAAAAGTAATCAACATTGGGGTGAGTATAAAAGTGCAGGGTTGCAAAAATGTGTTTAAGAGATCATAAATTTTAAAATTATCATATATGTGCATATATGTGTATGTATGTATGTGTATATGGCCATGTATAAACTTCATGGTAACCACAAATCAAAATATTATAATAGAAAAAAAAGAGAGAAAGGAATCCAAACACCACACTAAAGAGTGTCATCAAATCTCAAAGGAAGAGAGTAAAATAAAATGAAAGGAAGGAAAAAGAACTACCAGGAAAAAACTAGAAAACAATGAACAAAATGGCAATGGGCATGTACCTATCAATAATTACTTTAAATGTAAATAGACTAAATACTTCAATCAAAAGACATAGGATGGCTGAATGCATGCAAAAATAAATGTGAGTGCCTACAAAAGACTCATATACAGACTGAAATTGAGAAGATGGAAGAAGTTATTCCATGCAAATAGAAACCAAAATAAAGCCAGAGTAGCAATACTCATATCAGACAAAATATATTTTATTATTATTATTATTTTAGAACCACAACCACAGCATAAGCAATTTCCCAGGCTAGAGGTCAAATCAGAGCTGTAGCCACTGGTCTAAATAACAGCTGCAGCAACAGAGGATGTGAGTCACATCTGTGACCTATACCACAGTTCACAGTAACACCAGAACCTTAACCTACTGAGTGAGTCCAAGGATTTAACCCACACCCTCATGGATACTAGCCAAGTCCATTACTGCTGAGCATAATGGGAACTCCCAATCAAGTATTTTTTCTGACTATGACACTATGAGACTAAAAAATCAACTATCAAGAAGAAAATTGCAAAATATATGAACTCAAGGAGGTCAAACAATATGCTATTTTTGTGGAACACTGAAGGAATCAAGGAACAAATCAAAAAATACCTAGAACAAATTAAAACAAAAACACAATGATCCAAAATCTATGGAACGCAGCAAAATCAGTACCAAGAGGAACGTTTATAGCAATACACACTTACCACAGGAAACAAGAAAAATAGCAAATAAACCACCTAAAAGAATAAGGAAAAGAACAAACAAATACACACACACACACACACACACAAAACACTAGAAGGAAAGAAATCAAAGATCAGAGCAGAAATAAATAGACTAAAGTTTTTTTTTTTTTGAAAAAAAAAAAGTCAGTAAAACTTAAGAGCTTTGTTCCTTGAAAACATTTTTAAAAAGTTGATAATCCTTTAGCCAGACTCATCAAGAAAAAGAGGGGGCCCAAATCAATAAAATCAGAAATTAAAAAGGAGTAATCACAATCAATACCAAGGAACTACAAAGGATCATAAGATTTTACTATAAACAATTATATGCCAATAAAATGAACAACCTAAGAAAAATGGACAAATTACTATAAACATAAAAGCTCCCAGGAAGAAATAGAAAATATGACCAATTACTTTGCTTAATGTAACACCACCAATAGTGTGGTGTTAAAGATAACACCACATTAACAAAGTAAAGAATAAAAATCAAATGATCATCTCAATAGATGTAGAAAAATTATTTTGATAAAATTCAGCATACATGTAATAACTTCAGAAAGCGGTCATAGAGGGAACCTACCTCAACATAATAAAGGTCATATATGACAAACTCATAGCTTACATTACCTTCAAGAGTGAAAAGCTGAGCATTTTTTTCTACGATCAGGAACAAGACAAGGATGTCCACTCTCACTACTTTTATTCAACATAATTTTGGAAGTCCTAGCCACAAAAATCAGAAGAAATAAAAGGAATCCAAGTTTGAAAAAAGAACTAAAACTGTCACTATTTGCAGGTGACATGATATTATACATAGAAAATCCTAAATATGGTACCATAAAACTACTAGAGCTCATCACTGAATCTAGTAAAGTTGTAGGATACAAAATTAATGTACAGAAATCTGTTGCATTTCTATACACAAACAGTGAAAGATCAGAAAGAGAAATGAAGGAAATAATCTCCTTTACCAGTGTGTCAAAAAGAATAAAATACCTAGGAATAAATCTATCTAAGTATCTAAGGAGACAAAAGACCTATACTCTGAAAACTATAGACACTGGAGAAAGAAAGAAAATATGACAAAAACAGATGAAAAAATATACCATGTTCTTGGATTGGAAGAATGAATATTGTCAAAATGACTACTACGCAAGGTAATCCACAGATTCAGTGCAATCCCTAAAAAATTACCAATGGCATTTCTAAAAGAACGAGAACAAAAGATTTTTAAATTTGTATGGAAATACAAAAGACCCTGAATAGCCAAATTCATAAAAGAGGAAAACAGAACTAGGGAAATCAGGCTCCCCCATTTCAGATTATTTTACAAAGTTACAGTAATAAGAGAGCATGGTATTGGCACACAAAAAAAGATATATAGATCAACAGAGCAAGACAGAAAGCCCAGAAATAAACCCAGACACCTACAGTCAATTAATCTATGATAAAAGAGGCAAGAATATACAATGGAGACAAGGCAATCTCTTCAGAAAGTGATGCTGGGAAAACTGAACAGCTGCATGGAAAAGAATGAAATTAGAACATTCTCTACACTACAAATAAAAATAAACTCAAAATAGATTAAAGACCTAAATGTAATACCAAATACTATAAATCTCTTAGAGGAAAACATAGGTAGAAAATGAGTGGGCATAATTTGCAGCAATATCTTTTTAAAACCATCTCCAAAAATAATGGAAATTAAAATAAAAATAAGCAAATGGAACTTAAACTTCAAATCTTTTCCACAGCCTAAGAAACCAAAAAACAAAACAAAAACCAAAAACAAAAGACAATCCAGAGAATGGAAGAAAATATTTGAAAATGATGTGACTATTAAGGGCTTAATCTCCAAAAGTATAAAAAACTGCTCATATAGCTCATTATCAAAAAAAAAAACAAAAAAAATCAAACAACCCAATTCAAAAATGAGCAGAGGATCTGAATAGACATTTATCCAAAGGAGAAATACAGATGACTAACAGGTGCAGAAAAAGATGCTGAATATCACTCATCATTAGGGAAATGCAAATCAAAACAACAATGAGGTATCACATCACACCTGTCAAAATGGTTATTATTAAAAGACAACAAATAATAAGAGCTGGCAGCAATGTGGTGAAAAGGGAACTCTTGTGCCCTTTTGGTGGGAATGTAAATTGGTGCAGCCCACTACGGAAAACACTATGGAGATTCCTCAAAAAATTAAAAACAAAACTACCAAATGATCCAGCAATTCCACTCCTGGGTATTTATTCAAAGATAGCAAAAACACTAATTAGGAAAGATATTTGCACCCCATGTCCACCGCAGCATCATTTACAATGTCCAAGATATAGATGTATATAGATGTATATATACAGATATATATATCATGGGATTTTAGCCACAAAACAAGTATGAAATATTGCCATTTGTGACAACATGAATAGATCTAGAGGGTATTATTCTAAGTGAAATAAGTCAGATAAATACTGTATGATTTAACTTACATATGGACTCTAAAATACTAAACAAGTAAACAAAAAAGAAACAGGACTATAGATACAGAGGACAAACAGGTAGTTGTCAGAAGGGAGGTGGGTAGGGGGATGGATGAAATAGGTGAGGGATATAAAGAGGCCCAAACTTCTAGGTTCAGAGTAAGTGAGTCATCAGTATGAAAGGTGCAGGGTAGGGAATATAGCCAATAACAAAGTGATATATTTGTATGTTGACAGATTGTAACTAGACTTACCATGGTGATCATTTTGAAATGTAATGGATTATTGAGTCATTATGCTATGGAACTAACATATTATTGTAGGTTCATTTTACTTCAAAAACAAAATTTGGAAAAGGAGATCAGATTTATTGTTACCAAAGGCCAGAGGTGGGAGGTGGGGAATTGGATGAAGGCAAATGAAAGGAACAAACTTCCAGTTATAACATAAGTAAGTCCCAGGGATGTCATGTACAAGATGACAAAGATAATTAACACTGTTGTATGTTACATATGAAAGCTTTTAAGAAAGCAAACCCTAAGTGTTCTCATCACAAGGATTTTTTTCTATTTCTTTAATTTTTTATCTCTATGAGATGATGGATACTCACTCAACTTAGTGTGTTGCTCATTTCTTGATGAATTTAAGTCAAATCATTATGCTCTATCTCTTAAACTTAGAGTGTTTTATGTCAATTATAGCTCAATAAAAGTGGAAGGAGAAACAAAATTAAGAAGTAAACACACAGTGAATGATAATGATTTTATGATTATTCATAAAATGTAAAATCTCATACAAACGCATGGAATTATGTCCTTGGGACTGACTGAGGAGTACATATCACTACTCAGGTACTCTGCCCACAGAGTAAGCCATTATTGAGGGAGAAATATAAGCATCATATCCAGAAAACAACTTCTTAGGATAGAACATGATGGAAGGTAATATAAGAGAGGGAATGTTTTATCACTTTGCTGTACAGCAGAAATTGGCACAATACTGTAAATCAACTATAATTAAAGAAACTCTCCAAAAAAATCATATCCATAAACCTAAGCTAAAGGTCTACAATCGAAATATGAGAGTAGATGATGAGTATTTATAAGAAATATTTATAAGAGGAAGGATTAAAGAATGAGCGAACTATGAAAAAGAAAGGGCCAAGCAGCTACCAAGAGGACAAGCAAGTGAAAGGGAAGGGGCCTTGTATTAAACCCATGAACAATGAGAACAAAATGTGCCAGGTTTATATTCAGCCAAGGTCACCATTATCCCAGGAGAGGACACTTAAACGAGCTAAGCTGGGCTCCTGGGAGAAGGACATGCAGGCAGAAGGAACAACACAAAACTGGCGCAGCATAAAAGCATTACACATGGACCAAGGGAAGATGGAAAATCCCCTTCCCCAGGGGCGAATTAGACGTTTCCCTGGCCTAGTGTACTCAGAAGTAGAGTCCTAGGAGACTCGGCAAGCTGTGCTCTGATTTTCAGTCTTCCTTGAGCACAGAGTAAAAAGGGAACAGAAAACATATATGTGCTTTTTATCCCCAAATCCCAGTGCAGAACAGGGGTCTTAGAAGGACATGATGAACCACCCCTCTCTGCGACTGATGAAAACAGGGCAAGCCACAAAGCAAATCCTAGCTTAGGCAAGGGCCCCAGGGTGCAAAGAGCCACTGAAATGCACTTCGGGCCAGCACAAGCTGTCCCTGTTGATAACAAAGCCACCTGCAGAGGCCTGCCATGTGTTGATCTGCTTTCTCAGGCATCCTGCTCTTATAGTCACAGGATGCCCAAGATTCTGGCAGTGTGGTGTGCCCTGTGCTTAGGTTTAGGGCAGCTCTGTCTCAGTCTTCCTCAGAAAGGAAGCTGGGCTGTGTTGAAGGCGTTCAAAGAGCAAACTCTTTAGAAAAGTTTGGGTTGGGAGGTTCTTCACTGCATTTGCTAATGATGAAGCCGTGTAGGCCATCATTCTTCCCCTTCTGGCTCCAATTGACCAACAAATTTTTTCACGTCCAACTCAGAGAAAACATCCCTAATAGCTGCCATGCATAGAGGCCCAGTGCCGGGGACAAATCCTCATCCTCACCCATTAAATCTTGGGTCTAATGGATTTCCCATTGATCTTCCTTCATCCCAGGCATAAAACCCAGGGCTCCATGCAGTGCAGTTACTTCTTAAAATATCCTTATAAATCTTGGCCATCGTATTCATTAATTACAGCCCAACCAGGACTCTGGCTGTTAGTTCTGGGTGGCAACTTCATTTATCCCCACATTAAATGCTTTATTTCTGTAGAGTTATTTCCGTCTCACTCCATTTCTTAGCTTATCCACCATGTCATCAAGCAATTTTTCTTAACAAAAAGAGAACTATCCTGGATTTTTAAAAATTAAATAAAATATCCAACTTATTCTAAAACTCTGTAGTAAACAAGACCACTAGATAAATAATAGCTCATCATTTGTTGAGTCTTACTGTGTCCCAAACACGATAGCAAGGGCTTTGAATACACTGGCCCACTTAATCCACCAAAAAATCCTGTAAAATAAATACTATTATTATTGTCCTAGTTTTACAAAGTGAGGATTAGAAGATCAACTGGTCCAAAGTTAAGTAGGTAGTGCCTGTACTGGAATTCAGGCTTGTCTGATTCCAGAGCTTAAACTCTTATTGACAAAATAGTGAGTAACTCCAAAATTGTAACTACATGTTGTACTAAGCCATAGTATGGAGATACGTGTTGAAAACAAATATAGAATTTTGTAGTTAAAGAGACCTTTAAAATGTTTTAATCTGGTCTCCATCCTTAGCAGATGGGCCCAGGGTCCCCTCAGGGTGAGACACTGTGCCCAGGGTCACTGAACTAGGAGACGTAGAGCCATGGCTGGGACCCAGTACTCCACATTTTCAGCTACATGCTTTCACTGCTGCAGTCTGCTGCTGTCCAAATGCTCTATTACACAAGAATTTTTTCCCCCCTGGGTACAGATGAGAATAGAAGGATCTGTGTGAGTGGTGTTAAGTGAATTGAATGTTCCTTCAGCAAATGAAAACGAGAGGCTAATTAGATTCCATAATCACTCTCTCCGATTAAAGTTGCCCTCCCTCCTCCACCAACTGCTACACTTCTGACATCCCTTGGTTGTTATCTGCAGTGTCACCTGCTCGGTCTAAGTTTGTCTCCTCACACATATGCCCTGATCATAAAGCCTGACTTATTTCCTCCTTGAATAGCCAGAAACTGTACCCAGCCACATAGGGTTGAGGGCCTGAAACCATGCTTATTCTTACTGCTGAAAGTCAGCAGTTTCTTACTCCCTGATAGTCAAGCTGTGGCTCAGAGGATTTAAACTTAAAATTTCCCAGAAGCCAAGCAAGGAACTGAAACAAGAGAAGTCACATCAATATCTCAAGCGAATGTGGGGAACTATAGCAGACCATAGGGGCCACATGTCACTCTAAAAGGAACAGCTTCTTCTCATCTACAGCCAGTGGATGCTATGGCTCACGTCTCTAACAATAAAGTAAGTTCCACAAGTGGGAGGACTTTTTCTCCTGCCCTGCTGCATTTCCAGTGTATGGAGGGGGCCTGACACATAGTAGGCACTTGATGAATATTTTCTAAATGAATGCAACTTTCATTTTGGAAGCTCTGCCATGTAGTCTCTATTCAGTGTACAGACAGCTACAGTCCATGATCTGTTAAAGGAATGCAGTGTATTTCATTGCTCAGGAATAAGGAGAACTATGTGGGGATGTTCATTTCATGATTGAGGGCAACTGTCAGAGTAGAGAGAGTGATGGAGAGTGGTGAACACTCATCACCTTTATTGCCAGCATTGATATTGCCAGCTGGGCACTCTACAAGCCCAGCAAGTATCATACAATAATAGAAAGGGCTCTGGGTAAAAAGGCCTGACTTCAGACACTAAAAAATTATGGGACCTTAAACAGAACTGGCTCTTCTCTGACTCAGTTTCCCTTCCTTAAAAAGGAGAGGATTACACCCAGACCCTCTAGGTGCCTTTTGGCTTTAATAAGTTGTACCAACTGTTTTGTGAAAGGAACACATCTAAGAGTCTCAAGAGTCATTAATGAAGAGTCAACTGATGTGACAAATACACAAGAAACAACTATGAACAATTTATACACCAAGTTGAACAATCTAGAAGAAATGGATCAATGTCCAAATTTAATGCAACCCCTGACAAAATTACAATGGCATTTTTAGCAGAAATAGAAAAAATTACCCAGATTTGTAAGGAACCAAAATAAAAAAAAAGCCCAGATTGCCCATGTAATTTGAGAAACCTAGAGACATCACACTTCCTGATTTCTAGCTATATTGCAGAGCTATAATAATCAAAACAGTGTGGTACTAACATAAAAAGAAACATAAACCAATGTGACAGGACAGAGAGCCCAGAAATAAACCCACATATATATCATCCACTAATCTTTCACAATGGTACTATGAATACAGAATGTGGAAAGGATAATATTTAATAAATGGTATCAGAGAAACTGGATATCTATATACAAAATATACCACTGTACCCTTATCTTACATCATACACAAATATAAACTAGAAATGGATTACAAGACTTAAATATAATATCTGAAACCATAAAACTCCTAGGAGAAAACAAACAAAAAAAAAAAACTCCTTGACGTTAGTTTTGGCAACAATTTTTTGGAAATGAAATCAAAAGCAAAGGCAACAAAACTGAAAATAAACCAGTAAGACTACATCAAACTAAAAAGTTTCTACACAAGAGGACACAACAGCGTGAAAAGGCCATGTATGACTGACAGAAAATATTTGCAAAACATGTATGAGATAAGAGGTTAATATCCAAAATCCAAAGTAACTCATACAACTCCACAGCAAACAATGATGACAACCAAAGAACTCTATTATATTTGTTTACTTTTCTTTATGGCTGCATCCATGGCATATGAAAGTTCCAAAGCCAAGGACTAAATGTGCGCTACATCTATAGCAACGCCAGATCTGTTAACCCACTGCACTGGCTAAGGATCAAACCCGCACCACCATAGTAATCCAAGCTACTGCAGTCGGATTCTTACTCCACTGCGCCATGGCAGGAACTCCAAAAGAACTCTATTTTAAAATGGGTCAGTGACCTGAGAGGAGACATTTTTGCAAAGACAAATGGCCAACAGGTATATGAAAAGGAGCTCAGTAGCACTAATCATCAGGGAAATGCAAATCAAAACCATGATGATATATATCACCTCATACCTGTCAGAATGGCTATTATCAAAAAGGTAAAAGATAACAAGTGTTGAAAAGGGCATGGTGAGAAGGGTACTGCTGTACACTTTAGGGCTAATGTACATTTGAATAGCTGTTTGGAAAAAATCATGGAGATTCCCCCAAAAGATTAAAAATAGGACTCTAGTATGATCCAGAAACTCTGTTTCTGTATATACATACATATAAAATAGAAACAAAATCAGTATCTGGAAAAGACATCTGCATGCATGTGTTCTGCACACCATCATTCAAAGCAACCAAGATATGAAAACAACCTAAGGGTCCATTGAATGAATAGAAAAAAAATATATTTTTAAAAATATAGTAAACACATGTACATAGTGGTGTTTATATATACTAAATGAATTATTATTCGGCTATAAAAAATAAATTCTGGGAGTTCTCATCATAGCTCAGTGGTTAACAAATCCGACTAGGAACCATGAGGTTGCAGGTTCGATCCCTGGCCTTGCTCAATGGGTTAAGGATTTGGCGTTGCCGTGAGCTATGGTGTAGGTTGCAGATGCAGCTCGGATCCTGAGTTGCTATGGCTCTGGCGTAGGCCGGCAGCTACAGCTCTGATTCCACCCCTATCCTGGGAATCTCCATATGCCGAGGGTGCGGTCCTGGAAAAGACAAAAAGACAAAAAATAAAAAATAAAAAGAAAAGAAAAGAAAACAAATTCTGGCATTTTCAGAAACATGAATGGTCCTTGAGGACTTTATTAGACACATAGATATAGGGACTGTATAATCTCACCTATTTGTGGAGTATTAAAAAGTCAGATTCAGAGAAGCAGAGCAGAATGGTGGTTGTCACAGACTGGGGAGTGGGGCAAAAGAAGAAATGTGGGTCAAAGGGTACAAACCTTCAGTTTTAAGTTCAGTAAGTGGTGATGATGTAATGCAAAGCATGGTTACTCCAGTGAACACTGCTCAATATACTTGAAATTAGGTACTCTTATCAAAATAAAGGTAGCTACGGGTTCAATCCCTGGCCTCACTCTGGGTTGAGGATCTGGCATTGCTATGGTGTATGTTGCAGACACAGCTCAGACCTGGCGTTGCAGTGGCTGTGGTGTAGACTGGCAGCTACAGCTCTCCTTCTGCCCCTAGCCTGGGAACTTACAAGTGTTGCGGATGCGGCCCTAAAAAGCAAAATAAATTAAATCAATAAATAAATGTAACTACATGAAGGGATAGGTGTGTTCATTAGCTTGACTGTAGTAGTCATTTCACAATACATACGTATACAAAAATCACACTGTACCCCTTAAATATATACAAACTTTTGCTGCCAATTAGACCTTAATAAATCTAAAAATATAAATCAACAAATAATAAACGAAGAATCAAACTCACCGCCCATCTCACCTAGCTGCTGACTGGGACACCACGACACTATAAACTCAGCAGCCGAGTGAGAACATAAATAGCTAGAGCTCCAACACACAGGCTACTTTGGACATTATTCCCATAGACGACCCCAAAGGCTAATTCCTTCAACCTTGTAAGTTCAGGGGAGCAGTAGCAATGTAGACCCATGGAGGAGTTGTATAAAGCCACGAATGCATACACATGTGTAAATGGCATGATTTGACTTATAAGTGTGCGTATAAACCTCAGGGAAGATAATGTCACATATGGATTTCCTTCCTTACCTCTCCATCCCCTGCTTGTGTTTTCTTATTCCATCTTATCAAGACAGACATTATTTACAGTAGATTCAGCTCCCTGACAAAGAGACTCAGTTCTGTCCTCTTCTCTCATTCTATTCCATGTGGAATATATATTTCCGTGTGTGTGTGTGTTTGTGTGTGTACATGCCTGCACACACAAATGTGATTGCAAGTCACTTTGTAAAGGGGTCAGGTGTGATCTAATCACTAATAACATCTAACTCTGCATTTCCGGGTATGTAACAACTAAATTCCCACTTTTCTTGTGTTAGCTCTTCCTGGCTGGGTTGTCACTTTGGTACTTCAAGGGATCACAATGTGGAGATTCTCTCAGTTCTTAAAAATGTTACCTTCAAAGGAAAAATTCTATCACTGACTTGAATTGACATGAATGGCTCCCCACACAAGTTTCCAATTTTGAAATGCAATTTGGTGGTGTTTTTTCTGATATCACACATAATAATTGCTTATAATTAGGAACAAATTGCATCTAAGGATGAGTAAAGTGTCTAATTGTGCTTAAAATAAAGTGTGCCTTTAATGTTGAGGCAACTTAGATATTTACATTGTCCAGGGACTCCAATAAAGAATCTGGAAGTTTCCCTAGATTAAGGTGGAGACACAGGTGCACTAGGGCCTTAAGGAGGGAAGACAAGGTCAAGAAAACTACGGCCTCGGGTTCTGGGATTCATGCCACAACACAAGGCCTGGATAAATGAAATCCAATGGCCAGTCTTTTCTCTTACAAAGCAGATGGAAACCAAAAGTCCTCCCTAAGGAGGTGATGTAGGACACAGAAAGCTCTAGAAATAATTAAGTGGGCCCAGAACACTTTCTGCCTGGAGAGTAGGGATTTTTTTTGGCCACTGGTGTGAAACAGACACAAATGAACTGAGGCCCACATAAGTGAGATGGTTTCCCATCATGCACACTTTAGGAACAAAACATTCTGGGAGTTGAGCCTGAGGCGATGGGGCTTAAGAATGAAGATACACAAGAAGCAAAAAGGGCTGAGAGACAGACAACCCAGACATCCATGGGTGATGCTGTGAGTGAAATACCAATGTTTCCTACAGTGGCTCTGTGCTCCATAAATCCCTAGCTAATAAGGTACCAATGACAGAGGTGCTCTTTAATAACTTTGAGGGTGTAATAATTGATGGCATAGCCAGCTGGTTGCTGCGATCAGATATAAATTAAATCATCTTTATTGTTTTATGTTTCCTGTAACTCCCTACCCCCCATCCAGTCCAATCGTCTTTTCAGCCTCTTTTAACCAATCCTGAGAAAAGAACTTACATGCATCACCTACCAAATGACAAGAGCTGGAGGGAAAGAGAGAGGGGAAAGGATGAGAAACAAGTTCTAAATGATTCTCAGTTCCTTGGACCAGAGATGCATCTCTTGTTTTTGTTTCATTTTCCAACTGATGAAAAATGACTTTCTTCCTGTACTTTCTTTGCCCACCTGTACCAGGTCTGGTGATGGCTAAGCATCCTTTTATTTAAGAAGCGTGGCTTGGGGAACTTTGGTGAGCCAGGCCCTCTTCCAGACACTGGGCATGAGGTGATAAAGACAAGGTCATTCCCTCAGGAGTTCACTATTAGGGTGGCAGGAAGGAAGGGACAAAAGACACGAGTAGACTGTTTTGATGAGATGTGACAGGTGCCCCAGGGGAGCTGTAACTGAGAGGACAGAGGAAGGTGAGATGAATGCAACCCAAGTGGGGAAAATTCAGGGCAGGTGCACAGAAGCAAATGGAAGAGAGGAGAGACAGTGTCAGAGAAAGTCCAGCCCAAATAAGACCTGTTCTCACTACCTTCCCACTGCCTCTCTCACTTTTTCTTTGTTCTCAGACAAAGGATCGTGGAAGCAATTAAGTGCCTTGAGGCAAAGACAAACCTGGGTAGTTTACCCAGGCTGCCTCTCAGTCTTTCCCCAATAATCACCTTGCTTTGCTCACTCACTGGACCATAAACACCTGGGTGCCTGCTAGGTGCCAGGGAGCAAGCTCAGAGCTGAGGACAAAGAGATACACAAGATATACTCCCTGCCTTTGAGGTCATGGCCTTATTAGGAAACAGACATGTGAACAAGTAAAGCCCACTGCTAAAAGAGGACATGATCAAGGCCCACGTGCTGGCAGGTCCATCATCCTGGCTCTGCCACTTACTAGCTAGATGACCTTGCCAAGTTACTGATTTCTCTGTGCCTCAGTTCCTCATTTATTTCATGGGGGCAGTACCCATCTTGCAGGGTTATTGGGAGGATTAGGTGGATTGATAAATGTTAGAGTCTTAGAACAAAGCCTGGTACTTATAAGGAAGGGCTGTGCAAACATTGCATAGAACGTAGTAGTAATAATACGAAATGTTTTATTAATTGAACTGGAAGCAGTGTGTTTTGCAAACAGAGGAAGGAGCTCTGTGACTTAGTGATAGGGAGGCTTCACAGAGGAGGTAGCATTTGACTCACTGATAAAGAAGTCTTTGCATCCTCTTTTGCATGTATCTGCCCAGGAGCCACCCACATGTCACTACTGGTATACAAAAGACAGATAATGGGACCCAACAGAGAGAGAGGAGCGGTCATGCCAAGGGTGATGTAGAAAGGGTTTATATGAGCAGGTGTGGTCCTGAGCAGTCAACAGGTGACAGAGTCCTATCTTAAGTCACCAGGAAAGATTCCTAGATAAAAAGCTCTTTAGAATCTTGCAAAGGTGAATTACTACCTAAAAATCTATTTATATATACACATTTTAACTACTAGTCTTTGATTACAGAAACTTGCCTATTTGGTTGGCTTAGACCAGGGACAAGTTACTAACTCTCTCAAAGCCTCACTTTTTTCCTTTGGTAATATGGGGATAATCAAAGTGCCTTTTTGGAGTTCTCCTGTGTCCCAGAGGGTTAAGGATCCAGTATTGTCACTGCATTGGCTCTGGTTGCTGCTATGGCACAGTTTTGATCCCTGGTTCAGGAACTTCCACATGCCATGGGTGTGGCCCCCCAAAATAATAGAAGTGCCTTTTAAAGGTGTTTAAGATAATTTTAATAATCAATTCTTATAAAATACTTGTCAGAGTGACAAAATAATGCATAGCCAATGACTGACAGTTACTGTAGCAACTTGATGATGTTGATGATGGCAATGGCATGAACATAGGACAGAAGATCATAAATGGGTCGTAAAATTTCCTCTTCCTTCTTTTAGCTCTAACAAGGGTTTTGCAGCTCTGATATTTGAAATTCCTCCATTCAGTTGAACATTGTCTATATGCTAGCAGTGCCTCTTTACAAAGAAATGTAGATTAGACTTTTGTTGATTGAATAAAACAATCTAAAAGAGTGAGAATCTGGGGAGAAGGGAGAGACAGACATGCTTGTCCTTTCGGAGTCCTTACAATGGCTGGCTCTGGCTCCCCACTCATAGCCTGCAGCTCAGCAGACAAGGACAAACAGCAAAGCGATCTGGCTGTGATCAGGTGGGACTATCAATCATGATGAGCATTGAAATTGAATCAAACAGGGGCACCTGTGCACACTATTTCACAATGCAAGCAACATGGAGAACACAATTTTGCGAAATAAACCAAGCTGCTTGCCAACAGGCAACAATTCCTTCCACCCCTTTCCTCAAGGCTTGAGCTGCTTCCTAGCTCCTAAGAGCAACTCAGAAGCTCACACAGACATGTCGCTATACAGGCACCCCTGGGAGTTATTACAGCTTTAGTTCCACCACTAAAACAAGTCAAACAAATTGTTTGGTATCATAGTGCATATAAAAGTCATGCTTATACTATGCTGTAATCTGTTAACTGTGCAATAGCATTATGTCTAAAAAACAATACACATGCCTTAATTAAAAATACTGACTTGCCAAAAAATGCTAACCATCATCCATGACTTCAATGAGTCCTAATATTTTTGTAATGGTAACATCAAATATTACTGATCACAAATCATAACAAATAATAACAAAACATTTGAAATATTGTCAGAATTACTAAAAAGTGACATGGAAACACAAAGTGAGCAAATGCTGTTGAAAAGTGGTACTGACAGACTTGCTTGATGCAGGATTGCCACAAAGCTTCAATTTGTGAAAAACGCAGAATTTGTGAAGCAGAATAAAATGAGGTATGCCTGCATATCTTACTATCTACAAGTTTGCTTACCCAGACAAAGGACAGCAAATCCCTATGCAGAAAAGTGACTTAGGGAAAACAGGAAGAGCTGAGTTGGTGATAAGTGGGCAGTAGGAACCAAGGTTGGAGTAAGTGGGTTGGTAATAATTTCCAGGGTCCCAGGATGCTGAGAAGCATCCCCAAACACCCTCAAACTCTCTCCATTCTAATGTGATGGTAGATGAAATGTCCTCTCGAAAAGAGAAATTCTTTTATTCCCTGTCAAAAAGGAGAATGCTACCCCCCTCTAAGAGGTAACCACCAGGCTTATGTTAATTTGAGCAAATTTATCAGTTGTGAGTCAAATGGTTGGTGATTCATGAGACTGAGGAAGAAGTGAGGTCCACTGTACCGTACTGGGTACTGAGAAGTCAGGAATGTTGTGCAAGAGCCATAGTAGGGACAAGAAAGGAGGCAGATGCAGAAGAAAGTAACAGGGCCACTGAGAATACTTGCCTTTTTCATAGTGTTTTGTACAGTTGGCCTTAGGCTCAGATACTGCAAAAAGGCAGAGGACTGGGGAAGAAAGGATAAGGAGAGACACGCAGACTTCCAGCTTGGAATCTGTCCAGAGGTATCCTGCCTGCCCCTTCCCCATCAAACACATGCAAATGGCAATGGCAATAAACTCAGATAATGATAGAGTCAGCATTTAAACTCACCACAGAATGCATAAATTGCAGGGGAGGCTGTTACAGATACAAAGGCTGGATGCTTTATTGCTGGGGAGAGGAAATTCTGATCCGTAGGGGCTAACTGGGTATCTTGGGCCAGGCAGGGAGTCCCATCACCCTGAGACTTCTATAGCACTTCCTACAAAGAAAAGAAGTCTGAGGCCAGGATATGCTCATGTTGGGCATGGACTTTCCTCTTGTTAGTTCAATGGCTTTTTTCCAGCCATACTCCATCTGTTCAACACACCTGCATTCTCACACCACTCCTGCCTCACAGGCTGCCTTGCTCTTCCCGGAACCTGCCAGGCACACTCTTGCCTCTGTCTTGTTTCCTCTGCCTGCATCCTTCCTCCTCCAGATAGCTATGTGTTTCTTTCCTTTTCCTCCAAGTCTTAACTCAAAGGTTGCTTTTTCACCCTAACTACCCTATTGATAATTACAAAACTTAATACCCCCTTACCCCTCATCTATAGAATTCATCATCTTTTAACATACTGTATAATTTATATATACTTTTGCTATATACTTTACTTATTTATTGGGTATATTGCTTATTATCTGTCTCTCTCCTCTAAATTATAAACTCCTTGAGGGGAAGAAATTTTGTCTGTTTTGTCTCCCCTACATGCACACACAAAATACATAAAGTATCCCAAGTGCCTACAACAGAGCCTGGTATTTAATAGGTTTTTAATAATTAAATATTTGATAAACCCACTATTAAAAACTGTCTCCCTCTAGAAGTCAGAAGGAAGACAACTTTTCTCCTCAATAAAGGTAATTGGTATTTATAAGATGCTTGTAACATTTCTGCTTCAGGCACTCTTTTCTTTCCCAAACTTGTGCTTTGTTACTGACCCAAGAGTGAATACTCTTTACCAATTAGTGCAACACATATGTTTCAGAAGCATATCATCTGCCAAGAATAAAAGGGGACCAGAGAAGCCCAGAGAAATGGGGCAAATATACATCAATTTGCTTTCTTGGGTGCACACATAGGATTAACATGGACAGTCATTATATATATTATAACTTTTTGAACTAGGAATGAATTTACATCCTGTCCAATAGTCTTCTTTGAAAAGTAAGGCAGGGGAGAGTAAATGACTTGCCCAAGCTCACATATCCAATTAGTTGGAGTAGTGAGATCAAACCCCATTTCTGTTAATTTCTTATACACTATGTGTCTTTTTTTCCCCCATGCTGTATCTGTGCAGTTTTACTACACCAGTTTTGTATCAACGTGTTCCATGCAGCACCAAAAATTCACTCTCTGAGCAGTTTCTTTTTAAGGGCTCTGTCAGGAATCCATTTTTAACAGAGTATCCATGCTTCAGCACCTCTACATATGGACAGCAGCCAATCCAGTTTATTCTAGCTAGTCTAATGCTTTACTGAACCTTTGATTCCTTTAACTTCTGTTTATGTGATTAACCAGTGCTCATCCTTTGCCTTCAAAGGTAAACCTTTTCAGAGGGTTTTCGGATCCATATCCATTTCTCACTAACTTGCCTGTCTAGTGGTCTAGACAGATTTTTCAGTCTGCGGGCATTACAGAAGCAATGCTTAAAGCAAATTCTGAGAACTAGTAATTCTTAGGAGGCTAATAAGACACCTTGACATTAAATAAATAAGTATGCATATATTTACATAAAGAAATGTAAATAACTTTCTTTTAGCGCCTTTTAAAAAGTGCATTACACATTTCCAAGAGAGGTGTGTAGTGTGCATCATTTCTCAATCTAAATTGACCATGAAACCTTTTATTGTGCAGCATCTCATAGATCTGATGAGAACATGTCTGGGAAGTACTTCTCTACAAGCCCAGAATATCTAAGGGCAGGAGGGGAAGAGCTATGGGCAGCACTGGAGATGAAAAGCATGGGATAATATAAATACCTCCCCAAAAGACCTGCATAGGAGTCCAAGAATAGTAGAGTACAGAATAATAAAAACATAAGGATGAACCAAAGATTCACCAGATACTTCAAGGCAAGAGACCTCTCTCTCTCCTAGGTCTGGCAAGTGGAACTTCCCCATAAGATGCCTAGTTGCTCATTAGCAGGGCCCAAGCCTGTGAAGTTCTAAATACAAATCACCAAGGAGCTGAAATCCACCCCTAAGCCTCTGCCTTTAGCGGCTTATGCCTTTCCAGAAGAATTAACTTGCCTACTGAAATGGCTCCTGCCCAGGGCTGGAAAAGTTTGAATAAAATGCATTTAGCTACTATCTAAAGATCTTAAGTCATTGAGCTAAATGCAAGAGCCTTTTGTTAAAAATCACAGTCAACCAGATATTGAGGTTTATTACATACTTTCTCCAATTTTCCCACTCCTTTTATGTAATCTCAGCTGGGCTGATTTGCCTGCATTCATTCTAGTGGAATCTTCTTATTACTCCCAAGACACAACAGAGAATCACCAACCCTGTACAGAGGGGCACATGGCTGCATCTGGATTAGAAAGGGGGGCTATTTATACTCAAATCAATAGGCAGATTTTAGCATAACACTTGAAGGCTTTCTGCAAAGCGAATGAAAGAAAAGAAAATGCAGTTCCTATTCCATTCTTCTTTACTGTATTATTTGCCCCATAGTATGCTTGTCACAGGCCCAGAGCAGTGTGATGTAATAATGATAGTCCTGCTTGCACAAGGGAGGGGAAAATCCAGCTGCACTTGGGGTTTCAGGGGGATGTCTCAGACAGCTGGCCCAGTCTGCACCCCCTGTGTGTTTCAGGGTAAACAACCAGATTGTTGCTTACCTCACTGGCATGTAATTCCTCCCGGTATTAAACTTGACTGTGTGTCAGGGCCATTCAGAGCCTCTTGCCTCTCAAACAACCAGAGGGCCAGAAAACCTTGGATAATACCAAAAGTAAACAAACCTGAGGCCGCAAATGTCTTTGATTCCATTCCAGTTGGGAGGCTCTCCAAGTTTGTGTTCAAACTGGGCAATCTGTGGTCTCCCAGCCCAGCTGTGAGGAAAAGCCAAGGAGCCTGCCTCTTTCTGTGCTTTAATTAACCCCTGTGCTATGTCAAACCAGTGGGAAATGCTTCAAGATGAGAGCATCATGAGTCCAACAGCTGAAACTTTAAAATGAAGGAACGAGTAGTCCCTCCATAAACCTGAAGGAGGCAGGAGAGAGCACAGATGCCCTCCTCCACACCCACTCTAGGGAGCTCTCATGTCATTTTAGCAGCTCCAAGGAGACCCGTTAAGACAAACTGCCAGGGCAAAGCAGAACCACTAGCTTTCTAAGTCTGTTTGTGCCAAGCACTGCCAGTCCCTTCTGTCCTTGTCAGGACAAAGTCCCTACTTTTGTCTGTTTGTACCTGCTAAGTCTTAGTGCCAGGAACAGTAACCCAGGCCCACTCAGTCAGCTCATAAAGGCGTATAAGAAAATTCTTTGCTGCTGTCACCGAATCCATTCAGTGCTTAGTCTTCTAGGACACTGATTCTGATGCGAGGAGTGACTATTAGAGTACGGAATGTCAGACAGAATCCAATGGGCCTCTCACCTCAAACAGCTAGTGAAGTTTTTAGCTCCTCTCCCTTCCTACTGGCACAAATCTGCTCTACAAAACCCTTTGTTTATATCCAGTCACATTAAGAGTCCACAATTGACTACTAGATTACCCTCCCCTAAAATTGTCACAATAAGCTATTGCTATATGGATAGAGAAATCTCTGCCAGGGATCCACTGTGCACCCACTTCAGAACTGGGAGCAAAGTAAAAAGAACATCGTGTTTCATCCAAACCCTTGTAGGAGAACATTGCAGGATTCAAATTTGCAGCCCTATACCATGTAGCAAGACTCATGAAGAAGTGAAAGAAAAAGATCTTTTGGTACAGGAAAATACAGCTGACATAAAATATCTAGAAGTTCTGGGGTTCAAAAAAAGCATTTTGTAAAATGTCTCAAGAGGAAGATAAGATGCATTCCAGCCAGCCCTTTCATAGAAATGTTGTAAACTGGGAGTTCCTAGTGTGGCTCAGCAGTAATGAACCCGAGTAGCATCCAGGAGGATGAGGGTTCAATCCCTGGCCTCACTCAATAGGTGGGGTATATGGCATTGCCGTGAGCTGTGGTGTAGGTCACAGATGCGGCTTGTATCCCACATTCCTTTGGCTGTGGTGTGGGCCAGCATTTACAGCTGCAATTCAACCTCTAGCCTGGGAGCTTCCATATGCCATGGGTACAGCCCTAAAACAAACAAACAAAAAGGAAAAGAAAAGAAAGCAATGTTGTAAACAGCACAGGATGTACTTCCTTAATTACTATATCAGGAAAACACCTCCCAGGCAACATAAAAATGAAATAAAAAAATCTTAAACAGGTACATGTCATTATATAAAGCCATGTATCAGAAGGCAACTTCATTCAAGGACTCGAAGTTGGCTAAGCATTCAAGATAGTGGAAGGGGAGTTCCCGTCGTGGCGCAGTGGTTAACGAATCCGACTAGGAACCACGAGGTTGCGGGTTCGGTCCCTGCCCTTGCTCAGTGGGTTAACGATCCGGCGTTGCCGTGAGCTGTGGTGTAGGTTGCAGACTCGGCTCGGATCCCGCGTCACTGTGGCTCTGGTGTAGGCTGGAGACTACAGCTCCGATTGGACCCCTAGCCTGGGAACCTCCATATGCTGTGGGAGCGGCCCAAAGAAATAGCAAAAAGACAAAATAAATAAATAAATAAATAAAAAATGAAAAGGTGATGTGAAAAAAAATTAAAAAAAAAAAAGATAGTGGAAGGCTTTGTAATACTTAGAAACATGCAGCATGAAATATATCTCATGTGATTTCCTGGCATTTTTGATGCCCCCCAAAACAGAATAGGTATTTTCAAATGAATACTTAGATTATGTAAGTTAGAGTAATAAAAGTAGTAATAATGAACTAATTCCAAAATTTCAGTACCCTTACAAAATAAAAGTGTATTTATGAAATAACTTTCCAAAATGGCTTTTCGTAGTAGATAAGCTGCTTTTCTCCACCTGGTGACTGAAAGACCCAGCTCCTTCAGACATCCTGCGGCTTTGTTATTCCTCTAGAGCCTGAAGTCATATGTTCTCCTCTGCCAGATGGGAAAATAGAAGGCAGAAAAGTTATACTTCTTCTTACTATCCTTGGCCTTAAAGTGGTGTCATTTTTTTTATATTCCAATTGGTGAGAACTAGTCACATGGCCTCCCTAGGTGCACAAGAACTGGGGACTGTAACACCTAGATGTGGAGTTGTCTTACACCAACAGCTCCATAATATGGAAGGACAAGCATGGATTTTGCTTGAAAGTTCACCATCTCTGCCACCGAGACATATACCAAAGCAAACCAGGATGATCTGACTTAGCCAGCCTATACCTAAAGTGTAGACTGTTATCAACTACTTTTCATTAATGAAGAGAAGATAAGTGACTTGAGGGAAGAGATAAGACAGATATTAAAATAATCCAATATATTTTCATCCTTTGGCTTCTATGGTTCTTGTTCCCAAACTGATAACTTCACTTTGATTAACTTTTGAGCTATTAAACAGTATAAGGGGATTTCCACAGAAAAATGGCCAAGAAAGGGCGTTTATACTCAGCAAGCTTCTTTCTAAACGTGACAACAGCAACAAAAGAATTTTTAAAAGCCATGCCTGTAAAATAAGCAAACAGCTATAAACAAGGAGGCATGACGACAAATACTTAGAAATTTGGACTAAGATGATGGAGGAAACTAGGAGCTGACATAACTCCTCAGTTCTTCAACAAGATCCTTAAAAGCAAGTATCCAGGAAAGGCTGGTTAATGAGGCATGGCTTAAAATTTTCTGGGGAGAAACATAAATGATAGAATTCTCAAGGGAGGAGAAATTTGAGAAGAAACAATGCTGACATCTTCTTTTTATTATCTCTGATCTTAACCCCAAGCCAAGGGAGATCACTGGGATGAAACAAGATGACGACGGCATTGTGATCCCTAGATCACAAGGGAAAAGGTCTGTGATTTCCGAGGCCATACTCTAAACTGAACCAACATCATAAAACCTGAAATTGTGGGCAGCTACAATTCCCACAGCAAAAGAAAGAATTAAGTAAATGAACATGAACAAAAACATGTGACGCTTATATTATGCACTCAAAGAGTAGTCACCAAGAGAGGAAATGTTGTTTTAAATAAATAATTTTTCTACTTCATCATCAAAAACTTGCACACAATTGATCTCTTTCTTGCTAAATAATAATTTAAAAAATTTATACCTACATTCAAAAGAAAAAAGTAAGAATTCAAAGAAAATATTATAAAACAATAAAAGCAAACACAAAATAGTCTCAGGGAAAAAAGGTCCTTTGTTCAGAAGTCATAAACCTCCCATAGAGTGTGTTCCAATAAATATGAGTTCGCAGTAAACGTCACAAAACTCAGGGTTAAAATTTTTATGAAAATCAGGTAAGAACAACAGTGACAACAATAAAACAGGCTCCAGATACTGGAATCATCAGAAAAAGGACTATGAAATAATTACTTTAGTACATTTAAAGTATTAGAGAAAGGAATTTATTTTTTTTTTTAAAAAAAAGGAACCCTAGACTTGCAAACATGACCAGGTATATTTGAAGAAAAACCAAATAATTTCTTAAAATTAACAAGGAAATAACTGAAAACTTCAATGCAAGTAACTAGAAAGAGGCACCAGGAAACTTCCTAGATTAACAGCAATGTTCTGTATTTTGTTATGATTCGTTGTTAAATGGCTATATATTCAATTACCTAAACTCATACACTCAGTACCTAAGGACTGTGTACTCTACTGCACGTTAATTATACCTCAAAATTTAAAACTTTAAGTGAAAAGATTGAACAGCATAGATACATCCAAGAAAGAATTAGAGAATAAGAAAAAATGCAGAATGCTGCTCAAGCGATGTTCAAAAATAGAAAAGATTAAGGAGAAATTAATTAACTCAAGTGTGTAGTCAGAAGATCAAACATAGATTTAATCAAAGTTCCAGAAAGACACTGAAACCAGAAGGTAAAAGGGGGGAAATATTTAAAAAAATGGGTGAGAATTTTCCAGAACATGAAATCTCATTTAAAAATCTCAACAATTCTAAGAGTCACTACAGTGAAACTGCAGGACCAAAGATAAATTGAAGAGCTCAGAAGCAATCAGAGACAGGAGTAATTACTTCCATAGCCATAATAATTAAATCGACAGCTAATGTCTCAACTGTAGCAGTGAAGCCAGAAGATAGTAAGAAAAAAAAATCAGTGCAGTAAAATCCCATGCAATAATACATTTCTTCACAGAGTGTGATACACATATGCTACAACGGAAGACAGGCTCCTTCTCTGGCTCAGTTTCTTGCCTTATGCAGATTTAGGGTTAAAGAGGTGGGGAGTGTGGAAAAAAAGATGAATCCCAATCTCCCCAACTAACTAGGAGATTCTTAGAATCATTATTACTCTTTTAGAAATCTCAGCCAGACATGGGCCCCAGCATCATCTCTAGCAACATTTAATCTGAAACACACATAATATCCACAAGATTGTGCCTACTTAATGTTGAAATATAGACAGATTTGGATCATACAGCGAGAACTTGAGAACTTCCAGCCAGCTAGGCTCAACCAAGTCATTTCAAGCTTAAACTAATATGACCTTGCATTGTATAAATATGAACAACTGGGCTCATGCTTATTGCACTATGTTAGCGTTTCACTGTATCAGCCTAAACTTGTACACTAATACTAAACTACATCTCAAGAGCAAAGATGAGATAAAGAGGAGTTTCCACTGTGGCTCAGTGGTAACCAACCTGACCAGGATCCATAAGGACTCCAGTTTGATCCCTTGTTTCACTCAATGGGCTAAGGATCCAGTATTGCCGTGAGCTTGGTGTAGGTCGCATTTGCGGCTTGGATCTTGCATTGCTGTGACTGTGGTGTAGGCAGGCAGCCATGGCTCCCATTTGACCCCTAGCCTGAGAACTTCCATATGCCATGGGTGTGGCCGTACGAAGCAAAAGGAAAAGAAGAAGGAAAAAAACAAAGATGAGATAAAGATATTTTCAGTCATAAAAATCTGAAAGAGTCCATGATTTTCTTTTCTGTAGAAAGGTTCATTTGTGCCATATATTAGACTCCAGATAGAAGTGATATCATGTGGTATTTGTCTTTCTCTGACTTACTTCACTTAGTATGAGAGAAAATTATGGTCTTGGAGAATAGACTGAGGTTGCCAAGGGGGAGAGGGAGGGACTGGGGTGGATTGGGAGCCTGGGGTTAATAGATGCCAACTATTGCCTTTGGAAAGGGTTAGCAATGAGATCCTGCTGTGTATCACTGAGAACTATGTCCAGTCACTTATGATGGAACATGATAATGGGAGAAAAAAGAATGCATACATGTATGTGTAACTGGGTCACCATCCTGCACAGTAGAAAAAAAATTTTATTGGGGAAATAACTAAAAATAAATTTAAAAAATCAAAGAATTAGACATGTACTAAAGAAAATTTTAAACTATCTATCTCAAGAGGAAAGAAAATAGGAGAAAGGAGCTCCTGATATTCAGGAAGGAGTATGAGTGAAATAAAAAGTAAATACATAGATAACCATAAAAATCTGATTCTATAAAACAGTAATAAAATGTCTAATTTATGACATAATAAAGAGCTAAAATGATGGTCACCAAGATGCTAGAATCAAACAATTCTAGAATCAAACAATCTATATAGTATCAAATTTGGAGGGAGGAAGGCATTAATCAACTTTACACTGTGTTGAGTACATTTAAAATTTTTCAAAGGTAACCAATGAAAGAATAGAAATAAAATTAGTATCTTCTAAACTCATAAAAAGGAAAAAACTTGAATCAATTCAAATAAAATAAAGAAAAAAGGAAAAATGGACACAACTTCTCACCTTAAAAAACTGGAGCATAAGGTAAAATGTAACAAAGCTAAATATATCAGTGTTTATATTAAATACAAATAGACTCTCTGGTTAAAAGGCATCAATTGTCAGACCAGACTTTTTTTAAGCTACATGGTGTTCTATAAGAGATATATCTAAAACATGAAAACACAGAAAGTTTCAAAGTAAAAACAGAAAGATTCTATAAGATATAAGCATTAACCAAAAGAAAAAGAGCATAACTATGTTTCCATCAGACAAAAATAAACTTTAAAGCAAAGATATTACCAGAGAAAGAGAGAATCATTTCATGGCAAAAATATTCACTTCTCCAGAAAGATATAAATTTATATTTGAATATACCCAATAACATAGCTTAAAATGCATAAAGCAAAATAAATAAATAAATAAAAGAACTACTGGGAGAAAAACACCTACAATGTTACAAAGTTTGGGGCAACATAGCGAACAAACTTGGGTTATATAAGACATACATAGAATATGCAACCAATAATTTGCTAATATATTTTTTAACAAAAACACAGGCAACATTTATGAAAACTGATTACATACTAAACCATTGTGTAAATTCCAACTACTTTCAAGAATTAATATCCTGTCTTGCAAATTAACTATACTTTAATAAGTTTAAAAATTACAATGAAGATCAGATTTCCCCAACCACAGTGCAATCAGAAAAACCTTTATGAATGTAAAACATGGATGTGCACATGCCATACACACACACATACATTTGTAAATAATTCATGAGTAAATAAGGAAGAATTCCTAATGGAAATTATAGAGTATTTAGAATAGGATAGCAATAACAATGAAACTGCTAATCATCAAAACTTATAGGACATAGGCGAGGTGATGCTTAAAGAACCTATTATATATTTAATACCTAGGATAGAAAAGTGAAAAAGGTGAAATCTGATAACATAAGAAAACAATCTAGGATGCTGGGGGGAAATAAAGAACAAGAAAATACACTCAACTCATAAGGAAGTAATTTTAAAAAAGAGAGAGAAGTTAGTGAAAAGAGAAACAAAATTATGAACACGAGTTTCATTAACAGCTCCAGACCATTCACAGCTAAGTTCAAAACTGACACTCACCTCTGTGTTCAGAACTTCCAAATCAACATTTAGGTACCAACACTCAATCACTAGCATACAATCAAGTTCAAATACACAAGGAAAGCCTCTAACACAAAAGGCAAATAAAACTGAATAGGGAAAAGAGAATGGAAAAGCAATTTTGATAAAGGGGAGATACTCAAAAATGAAAAAAAAATCTTTAAGTTATTAATATCCTTAAAGAGGTGAGGAAAGACAAGGCCTTTTTTTTTTTTTTTTTTTTGCTTTTTAAGGACGCATCTGAGGTATATGAAAGTTCCCAGGCTAGAGGAGGTCTGATTGGAGTTGCATCTGCAACCTACACCACAGCTCAGGGCAACACCAGACCCTTAACCCACTGATCAAGGCCAGAGACTGAACTCACACACTCCTGGATCCTAGTCAGGTTCATTCCACTGAGCCATGACGAGAAATCCAGGAAAGACAGGCTTTATTGAAACAGTAACAGAAAGCTAAAATAAAAGAAATATACAGATAATAAAATTGAATATTTGACAGCAGAAATTTTAAAAAATCAAGAAGGGAGATAAATTTAAGAAACTTTATCATAAAGTAAAAAGACAAGAGTTCCTGTTGTGGCTCAAGGGGTTAAGAACCTGACATAGTGTCTGTGAGGATGTGGCTTCGATCCCTGGTGTCGCTCAGTGGGTTCAGGATCCTGCTTTGCCCCAAGCTGCAGTGTAGATCACAGATGCATTTCCAATCTAGTGTTGCTGTGGCTGTGGTGAAGGCCAGCAGCTGCAGCTCTGATTCGAAGCTTATCCCAGGAACTTCCATATGCCGCAGGAGTGGCCCTAAAGAAAAGGGAAAAAAAAGAAAAAAAGACAGTAAAAGTTATCACAGTAGTAAAAAGATAATCGAGAAAAATTTCAACATGTCTAGCATCCAAAGAGAGAGCAAATAAAATAAAGAAGGATATTATGTAATATAACTCAAGAAGACCTATCAGGAATGAAGGATATCATTTTCTAGATTAAAAATGTAAAGCACAGTGCATTAAAATAAGCCCACTCCAAGGTTTATTACTGTAACATTCCTGACCACCAAGGACAAAAATAGTTCCTTAAACTTCAGAAGGAAAAAAAACAAACAAACAAAAAAACAGGTGACATAAATAAGATCAAGAACAACAATGGCTTCCGATATATCTACACCAATACAGAAAACTAGCAGAAAATTGAGCAATGATTTCAAAATTATGAAAGAAAGCATTTTCTATATTAGAATGCTGTACCAACCCAATGCCAATTAAATGGAGGAGAAAAGTGTAGTTATTTTCAGAAATGGCTAATCTAAAACTTCTTCCTGTTATATACCCTTTCTCCGAAAGCTGCCAAAGAATGTGTTGCTTCAAAACTAGGACGTAAAGCCAAAGAAATACATGACATAAAAGAAACAAAAGTTTAATACAAAAAAAAAAGAAAAAATGCAAGATATCACCAAAATGATCATGAACGAGGATGCATAAGATGGTAAACTAGCTAAACTGGATTATGTTTTTGATATGCATGGACAAGAAAAGTATCAGGATCCCATAAAAACAAGTACTATTGCTTCTAACATATACAAATGGGCAAAATAAAAGTGAATAAAGAGACATCATTTGTCCTGACAAGGTCCAAAAGATAAAGATAGTAGTTTAAGGATGTGTCTGAAAATTTTGACACAAAATATGTATTCCTAAAATGAATGGATTCACTAAACCTAGTGGGGTTTTTTTGAGCCAACAAATTAGCAAAAACTTTCTGATACCCACAGAATGAAACACCATCTGAAACATATTAAGAATTTATGCCACACAAGCATGTATACTTGTATATGCATAGATTATCTCTGGAAAGATATATCTGACTGCCACTGGTAAAAGAAACTTGGTGAATGGGGTATGAGGAAAACTTAATTTCCATCACTTGCCACTTTGTTTCTCCTGAATTTTATAACATATCTACACATAGCCTACCAAAAATGAGTAAAATAAAAAAATGTATCTCCTACACAATTTGATTCAGTAATTTCACCTCTAGGAATTTATCCCAAGATACATCTGCACATAAATTAAGTGATACATACACAAATTTATTTGTTGTGGAATTTTCAGCACTAAAACATTGGATGTCATTTTATGTCCTCTAATTTTTTTTTAAAAATGGTAAAATAAATTATATCTCCATACAGGATTAAAGTCTACATCCACAAAAGAGATGCAAAAAACTCATGATGTCCTGATATGGGAAAATCTGCAATAGATACCATTAAGTGTAAAAGGTTAGGAAAATAAAAGTATGCTACCATTTAAGAAAAATGTAAAACATTTCTTATATATACTCATGTTTACTTATATATTTGTATCTTTATCTAGAAAGATATGAGAAATTGCTTATGCTAGTTATTAGAGTGCAAATTAACGACAAGAAAACAAGAGTAAGAGAAATATTTCCACTACAGATTTTTCTCTACCTTCTGAATTTTAAAAAAATTTTATTGAAGTATAGTTTATTTATAATGTGTTAATTTCTGCTGTATAGGAAAGTGATTCAGTTATACATATATTTATATTCTTTTTATATTATTTTCCATTATTGTTTATCTCAGGATATTGAATATAGTTCCCTGCATTATACATCCATCTTCTGAATTTTACTCATGTGAATATATTACTCTGTCAAAATGTGCAAAATAAAAATTCAAAAAGACAAAGAAACATATGAAAAGACAAAAATTAGTAATATTTGGAATACAAAGGGAAACAAATATGATACAGAAATGAGGTAAACAATATAGATTATCATTAACTTTATACTACTATGTGTTAAAATGCAGAGAAAATTCACACAATTCCTGGAACATATAACGTACCAAAACTAGCTCAAAAAAGAAGAGAAAAGCATGAAGTTCCCTTGTATCACAGTGGGTTAAAGATCTGGCATTGTCACTGCAGCAACTCTGGTTACTGCTGTGGTGCAGGTTCGACTCCTGGCCTGAGATCTTCCACATGACATGGGTGTGTGAGAGGGGTGGGAGGCAGAAGAGGGGGGGAAGCAATTGCCATAAAAGACATTGGGCCAGTAATTTTGTAATGTTTCACAAAGAACGCAATGGTCTCAAACTGTTTTACAGTAAATGCTACCAAATAGTCCAGGAACAATGAAATATAAAATACTAAAGGGAAAGATTTTTATCTGTTTTGTTTTGTGCTATATCTCCAATCTCTAGAGCGATTGTTGATCTATATGAGACTTTCTGTTTACTTAATGGGATTGGTATGAAATTAATACCTAAAACAGACTTGAATAGTCAACACATACAATATCTTCCTAAACCTAGTAAACACATCTTACCACAAATCTGGAAGAAACATCATCTCAATGGAGAATTGTTAGAATTGTTTTCTGTACAATCAGTAATAAGATAAAATTTCCCAATAAAAGAACTCCTTATTCAGCACAGGAGGAAAGCCTAACCAGAAAATAGTATTAAAGAAAATAAAAGCTTTAAAGATTAGAATGATAGAAACAAAACTGTCATTATTCACAGATGATGTAATTACACAGGAAACCGAAGTGATTCTCGAGACAAATTACTAGAATAAGAAAAATTGGCAGTAGCTATACTAAAATCATATATATATATATAGTACTTTATAAACATAAAATATTTTAAATTATATCATTGTAAGTACCATAAAATACATAAAGTATCTGTACATAAATATATCAAAACATGGCAGTGTTTTCATAGAGAAAATATAAAACTAAAGTGAAAGGAAATAAACTACATAAATGGAAATTTATGTCATATTCAGAGATAAGGATACTCTTTACAAGGAAAATGTAAGTTGTCCTATATAGTTACTTTAAATATAAATGTTCTAAATACACTATTAAAAGACGGAAATGAGCAGAGTATATTAAAAAAAAGAATTACCCAACTTCATGTTGCTTATAGGAAACACTTCTAACACAACATAGTGAGGTTGAAAGTAAAAGAATAGAAAATGAAATATTAGGCTAATGTTAGTCCAAAAGAAAATTGGGTTAATTTTGTTAAAAGTAAAACAATGAAAAAAAATATACATTACTCAGGATAAAATATCTAAAGTAGTTAGCTTAATTCAGAAAATGGAACTTCAGGAGGTCCCTAGTGGCTCAGTAGGTTAAGGATCCAGTACTGTCACTGCTGTGGCACAGGTCTGATCTCCAGCCCAGTAACTTCAACATGCTCTGGGCATAGCCAAAAAAAGAAAAGGGACCTTCAGAACAAGGGCCATTTTCATGAATTAAATGAGGGATATTTTTTTAATGATAACAACTTCCTCAAGAAGACAGATCAATCCTAAAAACACCTAAAAACAGAGCTTCAAAATTCACAAATTGGAGTTCCATTGTGTCTCAGCAGTAATGAACCTGACTAGTATCCATGAGGATGTGGGTTTGATCCCTGGTCTCACCTAGTGGGTTAAGGATCCAGCATTGCCATGAACTGTAGCTTAGGTCACAGACATGGCTCAGATCCCACATTGCTGTGGCTGTGCTGTGGGCCAGCAGCTGCAGCTCCCATTCAGCCACTAGCCTGGGAACTCCCATATGCCACAGGTGTGGCCCTAAAAAGACAAAACGAAAAGCAAAACAAAATGATTTCACAAATAACTGACAGAACTGAAAGGAGAAATACCTAAACCCACAATTACAGTTGGAAACTTCCACTCTGTAAAATTGTTTTAAATAGTGTCTAAATATAAATAAACTAGGAAAAACTGAACAGAAACCTTTTATAAAAATGACTCAGGAGAAACTGATAGGTACAGAAGACAAAGAACAGCCAACATACACAAAATGTGTGTGCCTAATGAATAGAATGCACCAAATGGTCCAGAATAAATACTTTCAAAAATCATTCATGAATGAGAAATACTTGAACCTGAAGACTGACATTGTACAAGGAGAAAAATATTGAGTTGTCTTCAAGGGGATTAGAAACCCACACTATCCTGGATACCCTCACAACAGTGAGTGACAAGACAATGGAACATGACTTGTGGATTTTTACTTTGTCTTAGTCTGTGAAGATTGAATTGAATTTTTAAAAATATTTATCTTATTTATGGCTTTATGGCAAAAAGAATGTAGTTAAGAGGAAGGTGTAATCTGTTGGGTATTAGAAGTCTGGGGTCCAAGTCCCATGTCTCCCCTTCACTCTCTATATCCTTGAGAAAATTACTTCACCTGTCCTAACTCAAGGTGAAAATCAGGTGGAAATCACAATCTGAAAGGTAAGGCAACGCTCTGGCTGCCAAAACTGGCCCTGAGAAGAGGTCAGTGATTCCATATTCTATGCCCAAAAGGAGTACTAGGATCAGGCATGATGCAAAAAAATGTTCATACCAGGAAGATCCCATCTGGTGAGCAGGAAATGCTCCAGGTGAGGTAGCTAAGTACAGGCTATGACCGAATGACAACTTAAAGTGCCTAAGAGTACATGATTTGGGGTCAAACCTTTGCAGATTTGAATCTGAAATCTGCTAACTTACTTGCATGGCCTTGGATAAATCACTTTCTTCATCTGTAAAATAAAGATAATAATCCTCCCACAGAATTAAGTTTCATATTGTTTGAGAGACACCCATATCAGAGGCTGGGACAGAGTTGGTGATTAACAAATTGTAGTCATTGTTATTCAACAAATTCTAGGCTTCATTGTATGTGAGCCAAAGACTGCTGCTAAGTGCCCTGCCCTAGCTCATATTGGCTGAAAAGGGAACAGGGTTGAGTCTGCAGGGGAAAGGAATTCCTTATGCCCCTATAGGGAGCTAGACAAGGCAGAAGTCAACAGTGCCTCTTAGCTTCAATTTTGTCATCTCTACAATAAAAAGATTTAACCAGACAATCTCTAAGGACCTTATAGCTTTAAAACTCTTTGATCTGTGAACCAAATCTAATGTGTATTCTATGTTTAGAATTGATATATTGCTAGATCAGGTGGGAATTGCTAAAAATCATATCATCTACTGATTTATATAAAGGGTTATGGTAAATGACCTTGGGTAAAGAATATAATCTAAAATGGTATTTGTAACATCAAATGGAGTGTAAAGATTTAATGGCTTACCCTTTGGACTGAGGACCTCTTAGACACATATATTCTTACAGTTTAAAGGGATCTTGGAAGCCAACTTGTCAAGGCCTCTAACTACTGGAGGAAGCACTTCTACTGCATCCCTACCTGCTCACCACCTGGTTTGAATGTATCTCATGACAGGGACCTCAATGCCTCAAGACACCTTTACACTTTTGGAATTCTATTATTAAAGTACTCTTTTATGTTTATTTTGAAAGCAAAACTTTTTTTAAGCCACAAGTTTTCCTTCTTGAACACAATGGCCCTTTATATTTGAAGCAACTGTCAAGCACCCCTTTTATCACTCTTCCAAGCTAAATAATCTTAATCACTTCCGTCATTCTCCATGTAAGTTTCTGGAGCCCACAGCATCCTGATTTCCTTCTTTGGGACCCCTTTGTACCTCAGTTAAAGTATAGGCCCTGAATTAAGTAGAGAACTACAAACATGGTGCAAGAAGGAACACTCACCGCCCCTCCCCCATGCCCAGGAAGTGGGACATGATGTCCTCCTCAATTCCACCAAAGACTGATATTTGACTGCCTTAAATGGACATTTCTCCAAAAACATACAAATGGCCAATAGGGATATGGAAAAATGCTGTTATTAATGATTTGAAATGAAAATCAAAGCCACAATGAGACATTATTTCATATCTATGTGGATGATTTTTACAAAAAAAAAAAACCCACAAGGTTTGGCAAGAATGTGGAGAAACTGGAATATTTTTGCACTGTTGGTGGAATGCAAAATGATGCAGCTGCTTTGGTAAACAGTGAAAGAGATACTAGTGCTCCTATGTTCACTGCAACATTATTTTCAATCACCAAGATGCAGACATAGTGTAAATGTTCATTGACAGATGAATGGATAAAGAAAATGTGGTATGTATATACAATGGAATACTGTTTAGCTTTCAAGAAGAAAATTCTGCAACATGTAGAAAATTCTACAAAATAAGACAACATGGATGAACCTTGAGAACATTATGCTAAGTGAAATAAGGTGGTCACTCAAAGACAAATGCTGCATGACTCCACTTATATAAGGTATCTAAAATAGTCAAAGTCATAGAATCAAAGAGTGAGGTGGGGCTAGGGAGAGGAAAATGGGCAATTACTGATCAATGGGCATACATTTTCAGTTAAGTAAGATAAATAAGTTCTAAAGTATGAAGTATAGGAGTTCCCTTCGTGGCTCAGTGGTTAACAAATCCGACTAGGAACCATGAGGTTACGGGTTCAATCCCTGGCCTTGCTCAGTGGGTTAAGGATCCGGTGTTACAGTGAGCTGTGGTGTAGGCTGCAGATGTAGCTTGGATCCTGCGTTGCTGTGGCTCTGGTGTAGGCTGGTGGCTACAGCTCTGATTCGATCCCTAGCATGGAAACCTCCATATGCCACAGGAGCGGCCCAGGAAAATGTCAAAAAAGACAAAGAAAAAAAATAATAAAGTATGAAGTATAATATAAACTATCATCAGCAATAATGTATGATACACTTAAAATTTTCTCAGAGTAGATTTCATGTTTTGTTCTTACCACAATAAAATATATTTTTATGAAAGCAAACAAATTTAAAAAATAGGATTTAGGTTTGTTGAACCTTATTTCACCTTTGGGTCGTATTATACTCATGACTTTGACCATGGTATCCGCATCTATAAAACAAGAGCCTCAGCTACAAGATCCATGTTTTCTTTTTAGTTTTTTCTACAACTTTTAAAGGTTATTTGCCATTTACACTTATTACAAAATACTGGCCATATTCCCCATATTGCACAACATCCTTGAACCTATCTTACCACACACTCTCCCACCCCTATGTTGCCCCCACACACACTGGCAACCACTAGTTTCTTCCGTGAGTTTGCTTCTTTTTTGTTTTATTCACTAGTGTGTTGTACTTTTTACTTTCCACATATAAGTAATATCATACAGTATTTGTCTTTGTCTGATTTATTTTACTTTGCATGATGCCCCCTAAGACCATCCATGTTGCTGCAAATGGCAAAGTTTCATTTTTTCCCCTATGGCTGAGTAGTATTCTTTTTTATTCATTTATCTCTGAAAGAAGTTGTTTCCTAAACTGGTTCCATATCTTGGCAATTATTAAAAATGCTGCTATGAACACCAGGGTGCATGTATATTTTTGAATTAGTGTTTTTGCTTTTTTTCTGATATATATCTGGGAGTGGAACTATTCTATTTTTTAAAAATTTTTATTAAAGTATAGTTGATTTAACAATGTGATAATTTCTACCACACAACAAAGTGACCCAGATATACATAGTACACATTCTTTTTCTTATATTATCTTCCATCATGCTCTATCCCAGGAGCTTGGATATAGTTTCCTACATTATAAAATAGGACCTTATTGCTTATCCATTCAAAATGTAACAGTTTACATCTACTAACTGCATCTATTTTAAACATCCATACTGTTTTCCCCAGTGGCCGCACCAAGTTACATTCCTACCAACGGTGTGTGAGGGTCCCCTTTTCTTCACATCCTCACCCGTATTCGTATTTTGTGTTCTTTTTGATCATAGCCATTCTGACAGGTATGACGTGATATCTCACGGTTTTGATTTGCATTTTCTTGACAACTAGCCATATTGAGCATCTTTTCATGTGCCTATTGGCCATCTGCATTTGTTCTTTGGAGAAATGTCTATTTAGTTCTTCTGCCCATATTTTTTCTTCTGTCCATATTTTAATTGGATTTTTTTATGTTTAGTTGTATGGACTGTTTGTATATGTAGGCTACTAATCCCTTATTGGTTATTTCATTTGCAAATATTTCTCCTGTTAAATAGGTTGTCCTTTTATTTTGTCAACATTTTCTGTTGCTGTGCAAAAGCTTTTAAGTTTAATTAGGTTCCATTTATTTATTTTTGCTTTTATTTCCTTTACATTGGAAGATGGATCCAAAAATATATTCCTGCAATTTATGCCAAAGAATGTTCTGCCTATGTTTTTCTCTAGGAGTTTCAGGCTATCTTGTCTTACCATTTAGGGCTTTAACCCATTTTGAGTTTATTTTTGTATATGGTGTTAGAGAGTATTCTAATTTCATTCTTTTACATGTAGCTGCCCAGTTCGCCCAGAACCACTTATTGTAGAGACTGTCTTTTCTCCATTGTATATTCTTGCCTCCTTTGTCAAGGATTAACTGACCATAAGCATGTGGGTTTATTTCTCTTCCATTGATCTATGTGTCTGTTTTGACAACTATAGCTTTGCAGTATAGTCTAAACTCAGGCAGCATGCTTCTTCCAGCTCTATTGTTCTTTCTCAGTATCATTTGGGCTATTATTTAAAGTTGTGTGAACTCTAACTTCAAATTAAATCATATATGGATCTCCAAAAAGGAAATACAACCAATGGAAGTGGGCTGATTGTACCCTTACCATTTTATGCCTGCTGGTACCCCCACCCTGTTGCACTCTGAGGGGGGCTATGAGGGCATTGTCCAGAAAATCCTAGGGATCTATGGGCAGCCTGATGTCTTAGTTTCCTTCAAGCCCTAAAATTCTAAAATTCTCATTTAAAAAAACACAATTTTCCATATGAATTATTGCCACAGCATACAGTATAGTGGCTACCAATATCAGTTCCAATCCCAGCTCTACTACTCTATGGACATATGATGTTGGGGAAGTTTCAGTGCCTGTTCCTTCACCTGTAGAACGAGGAGGACAATTTCCCTTCCCTCAGAGGGATGTTTATGAGGATTAAATTATTTAACACATGCAGAGCCCTTAGAACAGTACCTGGTACTTAGCCTTTTATCAGGTGATAACTTAAGCCTCCCCAGTCTTGACACACATAAATTTTTTAATATAAACTCAAGATATTAAACTTCTCATATTTAATTATTTCTCTTAATATGGACTCAGCATTCAGGATTCAGGCTTAAGATCATTTTGAATCTTGATTTCCTCATCTTTTCCCTTATAACTTCTTTTCCCAGAACTCTGGAACCTGCATTTTTGATAAGAAAACTTCCTCCACCTTCTTCCAGGTCACCAGTCTCAAAATATAACATGGCAATATTTAGTCATGGTATTTGAGAATTCCAGAAAAGCAATGTTTGGGTAAAACTGAGTAAATCACAATTTTGACATCCTAAGGTCAGAAATTCTGAAAATAAGATAGGGTATGTGTGTGTTCATATGGGGGGGGGGGCGGAGAGAGAGGGAAAGGAAGAGGAAGAGGAAGAAAGAGATGTGGGGAGGGGGAGAGGAGGAGAGAGAGGGGGGAGGGAGACAGAGAGAGAGAAATTATCCTAAACTTTGAAGCAGCCCGATCAATTTTGGAATTGCTGAGAAACCAAAAAAATATTTGAGAACCATGACAACTTATAAGCCACAAAGCATTAAGAAAATTTCTCAAAGAAATGAGCTTTTGCTTCTTTACCAGTCTCCAGGGCTCTGTTCAATTCAAAAAACTTTCTTAGCACTGACAAAATAAATCTCAGCTCCCCAACATGGCTTATAGCATTTTTCACAACTTTGACCCATCTGCCTCTCTCACCAATATTCCAGTCACATAAAGCTTGTTCTCCTTCCCATGAACATATCATATACTTTTATATTTGTGCCCTCTGATATACTATTCCTTCTGCCTATTCATATTTCTCCCCTCTCTGACCAGAGCGAACTTTTATTTATTCTTATAGACCAGCTGAAATGTCATTTCTTCTGTGAAATTAATTTCAATTCCAAAATCATTGCTCCTTCTTCTGAGTTCCCCAACTGGATTCTGTAATTCCTCTTTTAGAGCCCCCACAATGTGGCATTATTATCAGTTGTTTCCAAGTGTGTCCCATTGCTAGCTGGGAGACACTATATAATCATTCAACTGATACCTGCAGTTTCAGGCATACTCTAGAACTTAGATTTTGAACAAAGTTTACAGGACTTACCTACCATGGGTAGCATTGTTTCTATGAGAAAACAAGCAGTATTCTAAATAGTAGGACTTCAAATTAACTTTGGGAACACAATCCCACCATTGACCTATTCTTTCATTCAACAAATGTCCTTGAACCTTTACTTGATGTCAGTATTGTTTGAGCCACAAGAGATACAAGATTAATCAAATCAGTCAAATATGTTGCTCTCATGGAGGTACAGTCTAATGGGGAAGATGAAGTGCATTTAAGAATAAAGTATGTTGGAAAGTGACAATGGTAAATGTAAAAATAAACCTTAGGAAATAGAGGGGTAGAAAGTATCAGGGAAATGGTTTTAATTTTTAGAGAAAGCAATGAAAGGCAGCTTCACAGAGATGGTGCATTAGAGTAAAAATATGAAGGAAGTGAGTAAGTGGGCTATGCAAATAGCTGAGAAACTAGAAGGCCAGACAAGGAAGTCAAAGCCTAAAAGAAGAAGATTGCCTGCTATGTCCAGAGGACAGCAGCGTGGCAATGTAGCTGAAGTGGGAAGAGCAAAGGTGAGAAGAGAAAAAACAAGGAGCCAGGTCCCATGCAGCCCAGAAGGTGAATGTGAGGACTTTGCATTTAGTCTGATAAGATGGGAATCCAATGAGAGTAATAAGCAGAAGATTGATATGATCTTATTTATATTTTCATGCAGTCCTGGCTGCTGTGACAAGAACAGATTTGAGGGAAGGGTGGGGACAGGAAGACAAAGACAGAAAACACCAATTAGGAATTTATGACAACATAGGTATGGCATGATGGGAGTGATGAGAAATGGATAAATTTTAGATGAATTTGTCAGGATTTTCTGATGACTCCGATAAAGGTTATAAGAGAAAAGGAAGATTTAATGCAGAGGTCAATGTTTTTTAAACCTAGCAATTTAAGGACTGAAGTTACACTAACTGAAAAGGAGGAGTGCATCAAGAGAAGCTAGTGTGGAGAAAGACCCAGAGCCTAGCTTTGGAGATGTTAAATTTGCAGTCCCTATTAGCATCCAAGTGGTGACATCACGTAGGCTGTGAGATATATGGGTGTGAATCAAGGAAGACATCTGGATTGGAGCTAAGAATTTGGATGATAGCACAGAGATGCTATTTAAAGCCACAAATCTTGACTAGATCACCTACAGAGTGACTATAGATTTAAAAAAAGAAGAGGAGGACCAAGAGCTGAGCACTGGGGCACTCCAATATTTAGGACATGAAGAAATGAGGAGAAACCATGAAAAAAACCTGAGAAGCATCATTTAAAAAGGTAGGAGGATGCAGGTCCCTGGTGCCTCAGTGGGTTAAGGATCTGGCATTGTCATTGCTGTGGCTTGGGTCACTGCTGTGCCATGGGATCCATCCACAGCCCTAGAACTTATGCATGCTGTGGGAGCATCCAAAGATAAATTTAAAAAAATAAAAAGACAGGAGGAAAACCAGGTAAATGAGGTATCCCAGAAGCCAAGAAGAGAAAGCATTTCACAGAGAAGAGAGTGAACAGCTGTGTGTCAAGTGCTGTTGAGATTTTAAGATGAAGATTAAGAATAATCATTAGATTTAGCAACCTGGAAATCAAAGGTGACCTTGACAAGTGCAGTTTCAGAAGAGTAGTGGTGGTGAAGGCCTGAATGGGGTAGATTCAGGTGAGGATGGAGAAGACAGATTAAAGCAATTAAAGAAATTTAAGACGTTTTTGAAGTAACAAGAAGGAGATAATAGAGAATTAACTAGAGTGGGAACAAGAGAAGGTTTCTTTCTTTTGAGATGGGAGAAACAATGGACTGTCTGAATGCAATAGAGAGGGGAATATTCAGTAGAGAAGTGCAGAAATTGACAACAGAGAAGGGCTGGAGGTATTGCCAGAGTGATAATCCTTGAGCAGGCTTTAGGGAATACAGTAGCATGAGCTACACAGGAGCAACAACACAGACAGAATATGGAGAAAGGTTAGACACTGGGAGGGCCACATAAGCAAATTACAAAGCAAAGAATTAGAGTGAAGGCAAGGATCAGGGCCATAGGTTAAGATTGGAGAACAAGTCAAGAACACACAGGCCAAGCATAAGTAAACAAGAGGACCAGAGCCAGAGGAGCAGTCTGAGCTATATTTGGGAAGTTACTACAAAGACAAGGCAAAGAAAACTAGAAAGCACTATAGAACCAACAATATTGCACAAAGAACATTTTGTTGTGTCAAGATCCCTTTTGGGGACCTGCATCATTTCCCATGGGTTTTCTACTTCTGGTTCCTGATTCTGATGACCAATACTTCCCTTTAAAGAGGTGCCCTTATTTGAGTTATATTTGTAAAAGGTATTATTAAATGTAATGTACCAAAGCCTTGAAGACTCATTTGATGCTATCAGAGTATCATAAATGCTTCCAAAACCCACAGAAACAATCAGAGAGAGATAAATACCAGGGTGGCAGACTGTTGCCATCAAACCATTTTCAGCTTTCTGGGTACTCGCTTACTACCCCTTTTCTCCCTCCAGGCTTCTACTGATAGTTGTATGACACTGAAATAGTCGTATGATCCAAAGAGGAAATAGTCTGAGTTTCTGAGTCCCAGGAGGACAACAGCACATGAGGGCCATCTGAGCTGCCTCAGATTCTGATGAAAACAAGAAATGAATCTTCATCGTATTAAGTCACCTATTTTTTCCCCCCACAGCCCAGCCTAACATGATCCTGCCTACAACACAGACACCCCATCTTAGCAGAGGTAACCACTTGGCCTATAAATGCCAATCCTTTAAGTCGGAGCAAACATCACACACAGATGCTTAAATAACAAGTTCCCTTAGGATATAAGACATAATTTGATCCACAATAATTTGGTTTTCACACAGCACATCTGGTTTTCAGGAATACATCTTTGTAAATTGAGTCACCTCTTAAATGATATTGTATTTGCATCTGAGGACTGAGAATACCAAGACTGACTGCAGGTTAAATAAAAAGTGCCTAGGTCTATCTTAATTTGCTCTCTAAGCTCTTGAGATAACAGATGTAAACACCCTGTAGGTAATCAGATTCTAAATTCTTCTTCTCTGTAATGATCCAGGTGTCACTGGAATGATGTTTTTTAAAAATGGCATTTTCCCTACACAGGGTTACAACAGATGATTTTTTAAAATTAAACCTCTGCACAGTGTATCATGAACCTTATTTAGATACTGAAATCTTTCCATAGCCCAACTCAAGCTAAAAGAGCCAGTCTAGCTGATTCAGGAAGTTGTGTTGCCCTATCAAATACTGTCCCCAAAGAATCCCTTATGCCACTCAGAGCCAGGATAGAGGCAATTATTAAGGTTCCTACTTGTATTAAAAAAAAAAAAAAGGTTCCTACATGTATTGCTCTGTCGGCACTTTCCCCCAATACTGTCCCTATTAATCTACTCATGAACCACTTTGCTGTTACTGATGCTGGTGCTGGGGTGGGTTGTTGAGGTGTCTGGATTTTCTTTAACTTTGGAAAAGAAGAACAAATATGGTAGCTATAACTAAAGTTGGGGTTTGGACCATGCCACCTAGACCAATGCTGAAGAGAGGGTCTGGAATATCTCCTCCAACATAAACCTCTGGTTGAAAGAACTAAAAGTACATTCTTCTTCCATAATAAAATGGCAGGATTTATTAACTAGAATTTATCCCTATTCATTCTTTTATCACTGGCATTAAGTTTCTCTAGCACTACCACTATCCCAGGTAGTTGTTAAAGACTTAAACAGCTTCAAATATGTGTGCTCCTTCATTTAATTTACAACTCTTTCAGAAAATGCACCACTCGGCATTAGAGCAAACAGCTTATGCCTCCTGTCATAGTTCACATTTTGTTTTATGCTTTGGTAGATTTCACAGTGATCTCTTTTCAACCAGTAAAATTTACGGAAGAAGTAAGGCTGCACAAAGAGTCCTATACGATGAAATCTTTTCACTGGACTCCCTATCAACAGTGGGTGCTGTAGACCTTTAAAAAAAAATGTATTTGGGCCTCTTCATTCTTGTAGAAGTTTACTTGCATTCTCTCATGGCTTCATTTCTCAAGCAATTGCAGTAGCATAAGAAGAATGCTGAACCTGGACTCAGTTTATTTGGGTCTATATCCTGACTCTGCCACTTGCAAACTCTATGATTTTGGACAAAACACTTAATCTCTCCAAGCCTCATCATCCTCATCTGTGAATTGGAGCCATTAATACCTGTACACAAGATAATTCTAAGGAGTCAATACAGTTCTCATGTAAAAGTGCCTAGCATTGAGGCTGGCCCAAAACAGGTAATCAAGATTCATTATTAGAATCTCTAGGGCACACAGTTGATTTACATGAGATCACATAAATTAATAATTTACATTGAGTCTCTCTCCTAAGGAAAAGTCATATGGTGAACTCCACGGCAATTTAAACTGTTATGGCCATTTGAGAATTAACTGATTTATTTCCTACCTCCCATGCTTATCTTTCAGTACTGCAGATCCTACAGTTCAATTTCCTACTCTTTTGTTTTGAAACTTTCTATTCTTACCCTCTCCACCAAAGAACAGCCCTGTGGATTCCCAGAGATCTGGTTTCCTGTCACTCCCTACTGCCTCTTCCTCACTCAGGGCCAATGGAGCACAAAAAGCATGGAGAAATCCTTACTTTTAACTTAGGGACTGGGGGCCGAGGTAAGGATGGCACTAATTTATTTTTTCTTCCTAAGAGAATTTTCTTGGAGGAATCTATATCTAGAGTACAAAGGTGTTTCCTCCAAACATTCCTTCTAAGAATCTACATGCTACCAACCTTAGGTAATAGAAGGAACCTCTAAGGTTCAAGGCCAATAGTGACATTGAATCCTCCCCCTACCAACCTACAGGCAAGTGCTTCTGGGGCAAAAGGCATTTTAAATTAGCCAACATGAGCCTTCAGTCAAGTTTGAACCTAGCTGACACACAATCCCCTAATTCAACCACTGCCTATGGGTGGCAAAGGTTTCTTCTAACTTAGCTTAACCAACACTTCTCTTCTCTCCCTCTCACCATGAATGCCATATGACTGAGTGGCTTTCAAACTCTGTTAATTGCAATCTACAGTTAAAAAAATACATTTAACTCTGCAACCCAGTATTCATGTGTACACACAAGCACACACACACACACACACACAATTCAAAATGTTTTACAACCATACCTGCGCTAACCATGTATTTTAATTCCGCTCATTTATATTACATTTTCTAATGCTAGTCATGACATAAAATTGATTTTATGACTCACTAATGGGTCACAGCCTATAATTTTAAAAACATTGATTCAGGTTTTAAATAAGAAGCTACTAACTTGGAAAAGGAGTAAATGATGATCACACTTTAAAGTGTGTGGAAGGTTTAAGCTCTGTTAAATGTATATGTACAGTTCCAGTAAGATAGAAAATATGCAACTTACCCTATTCCTCCTACTAAATAAAACTAAAAACTCTAAAAACTGCACATAAAATAAATATAAAAAGACCACTAAAAGGTTAAGAGAAGAAGTCAGACTGACTAAGGACTAGGGGACCCAAAGAATGATGTACTGTTGAATTCACGACTTTTCTTTTTGACTTCTATATCTCAGATTTGGAACTGAAGAAGCTGGCAATCTGGAAACGCCAGGTACAGACAGACGTCAACTCTCTTTGAACAAAGAACTAAGAAAGGGGAAGCCCACAAAGATACTCACCTCTTAAACAATAACTACTCTATACCAAAAACAACAGGTAAAATTATGGCCCCAACCCTACCCATGCCAGCAAAGGCTAAGTGGAAAGCCTTAAACAAGGCTATAATGGGGAGCCCTAACCCACCCAGTATGCTAGTGTTAGAGAAGAATGAGTAGGGAGCTGAAACTTCTATGTCTGTTGGATGGTAATGAGTTCTTCTCACCCAGAAACACTGTGAGTTGTCTGGACCTCCACCTCCACCCTGTAGTACCAAGGCAAACCACTTCCCTATTGGGATAGGGTCACAGTAGGTCTACTGTCATATCAGGACTTTACACCACTTCCCACTAGTAAAAACATGACCTCCAGAATGTAGTGGATACCGTGTGAGAAGCAGTAATGAGAAACTTCTATTTCTCATTACCAGAGTGTATCAGAAGCCATAATGCCTACCCCTACCCCGTATTAACAAGGAACCTCCCCCTTAATTGTCAATGGCAGTTTAGTGGGGAAGCTGAACTTCTACCTACATATTGCAGTAATGAGTTGGTGAACCACCATCCCATTCCAGGGGTTTTCATAGGAAAGAAATTAAAAACAAAAGATTAAATAAAATTTAGACTCCAATAACATAATACACAAAAGGCCCAGGTTTAAGTCAAAAATCACTCATATCAAGTAGCAAGATATCAAACTAATTGAAAAATGGTAATTCATACCGTCATTGAGATGACAGAAATGTTAGAAGCATATGAAAAATATTTTAGGGGGACAGGATTAATGGCAGAATAGAAGGACTGGAGCTCAACTTCTCTCCTAAAAAACAACAAAATTCACAACTAAAGACTGAGCACTCTTCACCAAAATGGACTGGAAACCTTAAAAAAGATACCCTACTCCAGAAGAAAAAGAGGAGGCCACATCAAGAGGTAGGAGGGGCGATTCCGCAATATAAACAACCCCATACCCCTTGGGTGGGAAGCTCCACAGACTGGAAACTAACTGGTTCACAGAGACTCAGCTACAGGAGTGAGAGTTCTGAGCCACACATCAAACTCTCACGTGTGGGGATCTGGCACAGGGAGAAAGAGCCCCAGAGCATCTAGTATTGAAGGTCAGTGGGGCTTGTGTGCAAGAGCTCCATGGGACTCCATTCTTAAAAGGCGCACACAGACTTTCACATGCATTGAGTCCCAGGGCAAAGCAAAGTCTCCAAGGGAATCTGGGTCAAACCTGTCCACAGTTCTTGGAGGACATCCTGGGAAAACAGGGGTGAACATGGCTTGTTGTGAGGGAAGGACATTGAAAGTGAAGCTCTTGAGAATATTCAGCAGCAGTGCCTTTCTCTGGAGGTGGCCATTTTGGGAAAATCTGGCCCCACCCATCAGCCGGCTGCTGAGAAGCCCCAGGGCAAACAACATCCAGGTGGGATCACAGCCCCATCCCTCAGTAAACAGACTACCTGAAGACCCCTCAGGCACACAACTGCCTCTAATCCCATCCAGAGACTAAGCCCCACCCACCAGAGGGATTAGAATTGGCTCCTCCTACCAGGGGGCAGGCATCGGCCCCTCCCATCAGGAAGCCTACAGCAAGCCCCCATACAGACTTTAGCTACAGGGGGGGCAGACACCAGAAGTAAGAGGGGCTACAACTCTATTATCTGTAAGAAGGTCACCACACCAAAAACCTTTAAAAATGAAAAGACAGAGGACTATAACTCAGACGAGGGAGAAAGGAAAAACCCCAGAAAATCAGCTAAGCCATGAGAAGATTCTCAGCCTCCAGGAAAAAGACTTTAGACTGTTAATGCTGAAAATGATGCAAGACATTGGAAATAAACTGGAGGCAAAGATGGATAACTTACAGGAAACACTGAGCAAAGAGATACAAGATATAAAACTTAAACAAGAGATGCAAAATACAATAACTGAAATAAAAAATTGACTAGAAGCAGCTAACAGCATAATACAGGAGGCAGAGGAATGAAAAAGCGAGGTGGAAGACAGATTAGTGGAAATTACAGATGCAGAACAGAAAAGAGAAAAAGGATTTAAAACAAATGAAGAGCGTCTCAGAGAACTCTGGGACAACATGAAACACACCAACATCCATATTATAGGTTTGCCAGAAGGAGAAGAGAGAGAGAGAAGGAGACAGAAAAAATATTCCAAGAGATAATAGCCGAAAATTTCCCTAACATGGGGAAGGAATCACTCACTCAAATCCAGGAAGCACAATGAGTACCATATAAAATAAACCCAAGGAGGAACACCCCAAGACACATACTAATCAAACTGACCAAAATTAAAGACAAAGAGAAAATATTGAAAGCAGCTAGGGAAAAGAAACAAATAACATACAAGGCAACCCTGATAAGGCTATCGGTAGATTTTTCAACAGAAACTCTGCAGGCCAGAAGGGAGTGGCATGATATACTCAACGTGATGAAAGGAAAAAACCTCCAACCAAGATTACTTTACCCAGCAAGGCTCTTGTTCAGATTTGAAGGAAAAATCAAAACCTTCACAGATAAGCAAAAGCTGAGAGAATTCAGCAACACTAAACCAGCCTTACAACAAATACTAAAGGAACTTCTCTAGGCAGAAGAGAACAAGAGAAGAAGGAAAGGAAAAAGAGCAACAAAAACAAATCCAAAGCAATTAATACAACAGCAATAAGAACATACATATCAATAATTACCTTAAATGTGAATGGACTAAACGCCCCAACCAAAAGACATAGACTGGCTGAATGGATACAAAAACAAGACCCATATATATGCTGTCTTCAAGAGACCCACTTCACTTCTAGGGACACATACAAATTGAAAGTGAGAGGATGGAAGAAAATATTTCATGTAAACGGGGATCGAAAATAAGCTGGAGTAGCAATACTCATATCAGACAAAATAGACTTTAAAATGAAGAATATTTTAAGGGACAAAGAAGGACATTACATAATGATCAAAGGATCAATCCAAGAAGATGATATAACAATTTTGAGTATCTATGCACCCAACATAGGTTCACCACAATATATAAGGCAACTGCTAACAACCTTAAAAGGAGAAATCAACAATAACGCAATCATAGTAGGGGACTTTAACACCCCACTTACAGCAATGGACAGATCAACCAGACAGAAAATCAGTAAGGAAACACAGGCACTGAAGGATGCATTAAGCCAGATGGACTTAATAGATATTTATAGGACATTCCATCCAAAAGCAACAGAATACACATTCTTCTCAAGTGCACATGGAACATTCTCTAAGATTGATCATATCCTGGGCTACAAATCCAACCTCAGTAACTTTAACAAAACTGAAATCATATCAAGCATCTTTTCTGACCACAACACTATATGACTGGAAATCAACAACAAGAAAAAATCTGCAAAAAACACAAACATGTGGAGACTCAACAACATGCTACTAAACAACCAATGGATCACTGAAGAAATCAACGAGGAAATTAAAAAATACCTAGCAGCAAATGACAATGAAGATACGACACTCCAAAACCTATGGGATGCAGCAAAAGCCGTTCTAAGAGGAAAGTTTATAGCAATACAAGCCCACCTCAGGAAACAAGAAAAAGCTCAAATAAACAAGCTCACTTTACATCTAAAGCAGCTCAAGAGAGAACAGACAAGAACTAAAGTTCATAGAAGGAAATAAATCATAAAGATCAGAGCAGAAATCAATGAAATAGAAACAAAGAAAACCACAGAAAAGATCAATGAAACGAAAAGTTGGTTCTTTGAAAAGTTCAACAAAATTGATAAACCCCTAGCCAGACTTATCAAGAAAAAAAGAGGACTCAAATCAATAAAATTAGAAATGAAAAAGGAGAAGTAACAACAGACATCACAGAAATACAAAGGATCTTAAGAGACTACTATATGCAACTATATGCCAATAACATGGAAAACTTAGAAGAAATGGACAAATTCTTAGAAAAGTACAATCTTCCAAGACTAAACCAAAATGAAATAGAAAAGATGAATGGACCAATCACAAGAACTGAAATTGAAATGGTGATTTAAAAACTCTCAACAAACAAAAGTCCAGGACCAGATGGCTTCACAGGCAAATTCTATCAAACATTCAGAGAAGAGCTAACACCTATTCTTCTGAAACTATTTCAAAAAATTGCAGAGGAAGGGATACTCCCAAACTCATTCTATGAGGCCACCATCACCCTGGTACCAAAACCAGACAAAAACTCCACAAAAAAAACAAAACTATAGGCCAATTTCACTGATGAACATAGATGCAAAAATCCTCAACAAAATACTAGAAAACTGCATCCAACAATACATTAAAAGGATTGTACATCATGATCAAGTGGGATTTGTCCCAGGGATGCAAGGGTTCTTCGATATCCACAAATCCATCAGTGTGATACATCACATTAACAAACTGAAGAATAAAAACCATATGATCCTCTCAAGAGATGCAGAAAAAGTCTTTGACAAAATCCAACACCCATTTCTGATAAAAAACCCTTCAGAAAGTGGGCATAACAGGAACCTACCTCAACATGATAAAGGCCATATATGACAAACCCATAGCAAACATCATTCTCAATGGTGAAAAGCTGAAAGAATTCTCTCTGAGATCAGGAACAAGACAAGGATGTCCGCTCTCACCACTACTCTTCAACATAGTTTTGGAAGTCCTAGCCACAGCAATCAGAGAAGTAAAAGAGATAAAAGGAATCCAAATTGGAAAGGAAGAAGTAAAACTATCCCTATTTGCCGATGACATGATACTATACCTAGAGAATCCTAACGACTCTACCAGAAAACTATTAGAGCTCATCCATGAATTTGGCAAAGTCGCAGGATACAAAATCAATACACAGAAATCAACAGCATTTCTATACACTAACAGTGAAAGATCAGAAAGAGAAATTGGGGAAGCAATCCCATTTACCATTGCATTCAAAAGAATAAAATACCTAGGAGTAAACCTACCTAAAGAGACAAAAGACCTGTACTCTGAAAAGTATAAGACACTGATGAAAGAAATCAAAGATGACACAAATAGATGGAAAGACATACCACGCTCTTGGATTGGAAGAGTCAATATGATCAAAAGGACTATCCTACCCAAGGCAATCTACAGATTCAATGCAATCCATATAAAATTACCAAGGGCATTTTTCACAAAATTAGAACAGAATATTTTAAAGTTTGTTTGGAAGCACAGAAGACCCAGAATAGCCAAAGACATCCTGAAAAAGAAAAATGGAGCTGGAGGAATCAGGCTCCCGGACTTCAGACTACGCTACAAAGCAACACTCATCAAAACCATATGGTACTGGCACAAAGACAGGACTATAGATCAGTGGAACAGGATAGAAAGCCCAGAATTCAACCCACGCACCTACAGCCAACTCATCTATGACAATGAGGCAAGAATATACAATGGAGAAAAGACAGCTTGTTCAATAAGTGGTGCTGGGAAAACAGGACAGCCACATGGAAGAGAATGAAATTAGAACACTTCCTAACACCATACACAAAAATAAACTCCAAATGGATGAAAGACCTAGATATAAGACCAGACACTATACAACTCTTAGAGGAAAACATAGGCCAAACACTCTCTGACCTAAACGACAGCAACATCTTCTCAGGTCCACCTATCAGAGTATTGACAATAAAAACAAAAATAAACAAATGGGACCTAATCAAACTGAAAAGTGTCTGCACAGCAAAGGAAACCCTAAACAAAACGAAAAGACAATCCACAGAATGGGAGAAAATCTTTGCAAGTGAATCAACTGACAAGGGATTCATCTCCAAAATTTATAAACACCTTCTGCAGTTCCATACCAAAAAAACAAATGATGCCATCAAAAAATGGGTAGAAGATCTAAACAGACAGTTCTCCAAAGAAGACACATACAGATGGCCAATAAACACATGAAAAGATGTTCAACGTCACTCATTATTAGAGAGATGCAAATCAAAACCACTCTGAGGTACCATCTTACACCAGCCAGAATGGCCATCAACCAAAAGTCTACAAAACAGTAAGTGCTGGAGAGGGTGTGGAGAAAAAGGAACACTACTACACTGTTGGTGGGACTGTAAATTGGTGCAACCACTCTGCAAAACAGTATGGAGATTCCTCAGAAAACTAAACATAGAACTACCATTTGATCAAGCAATCCCACTCCTGGGCATCTATCCAGAGAAAACCACGACTCACAAAGACACAAGTACTCCAATGTTCATTGCAGCACTATTTACAATAGCCAAGACATGGAAACAACCTAAATGTCCATTGACAGAGGAGTGGCTAAAGAAGATGTGGTACATATACACAATGGAATATTACTCAGCCATTAAAAGGAAAGAAATAATGGCATTTGCAGTAATATGGATGGTCCTAGAAATTATCATGGTACATGAAGTCAGCCATACAATGAGACACCAACATCAAATGCTGTCACTGACATGTGGAATCTGAAGAAAGGACAGACGGAACTTCTTTGCAGAACAGATGCTGACTCACAGTCATTGAAAAACTTATAGTCTCCAGAGGAAACAATTTGGGGGGTGGGGGGATGTGCTTGAGCTGTGGGATGGAAATCCTGTGAAATCAGATTGTTATGATCATGACACAACTACAGATGTGATAAATTCATTTGAGTATTTAAAAAAATGGGAAAAAAAGAAAAATATTTTAAAGCAGTCACCATAAAAATGCTTCAACTTTTAAGTATATGTTTAAAACAAATGAAAAATATAAAATCTATACAAAGAAATAGAAATATATAGCAAGTAAACAGGAGAGAGAAAGAAGAACCAAAATTTTAGAAACTGTAGAACTGAAAAAACACAATAACCAACTTTTAAAATTCAATAGAAGACTGAATGAGGAAGAGGAAAGAATTAGTGAATTGGAACATAAAAAAATAGAAATCACATATTTTGAACAGAGAACAATAGACCAGAAGAACAGAGACTTAGGGACCTTTGGTGGCTAGGTAGATACATAGAGAAATAAATAGTATTCATATGACTGGAATCTCAGGAGATGAGAAAAAGAGTAGGCTGAGAACATATTCAGAGTAAGAATGGGTAAAAACATCAGGCAAAGAATATAAACCTGCAGATTGAAAAAGGTAAGTAACACAAATGTGACATAGCTAAGTCACAAGTGTACTTTATCATAGTAATGCAAGGGTGGTTCAACATAAGAAAATCAGTCAATATAATAAACCACCTAATACAAAATAAAGAAAACAGATAATTACCTCAACTGATGAAGAGAAAGCCCTTTGACAAAATTCAACACCTCATGATAAAAATCCTCAGGAAACTAGTAAAGGAAAGGAATTATTCAGTATCATTGAGGGCCTAATGAAAAACCTGCAACACCACTGCAATGCCATAGTCAATGTTAAAAGATGAAAAGTTCCTCCTCCAAGATCAGGATGAATACAAGGAAGCCCACTTTCACTACTGCTATTTTACATTCTACCAGAAGTTCTAGCCAAAGCAATTAGGGAAGAAAAAGAAATAAATGGCATCCAAATTAAAGGAATAAGTAAATTGTGTTTTCAGATGACGTAATCCTATATAAAGGAGAGCTCAAGGAAACCACAAGAAAGATACGAGAGTTAATAAAATTAATTTAACAAAATTGCAGGGTACAAGATCAATACACGAAAATTACTTGTGCTGCTACAGACTAGCAATAAACAATCCAAAAAAGAAATAAAGAAGATAATTCCATTACAGTAACATCCAAAACAGTAAAATACCTAAAAATAAATTTAACTAAGGAAATATAAGACTTGTACCCTGAAAATTGCAAAGCACTGCTAAAAGGATTTTTTTAATCCAAATAAAAAGATGACCTATTAATAAATTGGCAGACTTAATATTGTTAAGCTGTCAATACTATACACAGCAATACACAAATTCAACATGATTACTTTCAAAGTTCCAATAGTTTTTCTTTTCTTGCAATAATGAAAAGTCTATTAACAAATTCATATGGGGCTGAGTAGCCAATCTTGAAAAGCTAAAAAAGGGGGTACTCACACTTCTTGATTTCAAAATTTTTACAAAGCCACAATAATCAAACAGTGTGATACAAATATAGGATAAACATATGGAACAAATGAGTCCAGAAATAAAGCCATATATCTAAGGCCTATTGATATTTTTGACCATGCCTATGGCATGCAGAAATTCCCAGGTCAGAGATTGAACTCACACTGCAGTAATGACAATGCTGGATCCTTAACCCACTGAGCCACCAGGGAACTCTAAAAGCCAACTGATCTTTGACAAGGGTGCCAAAACCATTCTATGAGGAAAGAGTGACTTCAACAAATGATGCTAGGACAACTGGAGTTCCACATGCAAAAGAATGAAGTTTGACTCCCTACCACACACCACATACATAAATTGACTCAAAAAGTATAAACAACTTAAATTTAAGAATTAAAAACATAAAATTCTTAGAAGAAAACAGAGGTAAATCTTCATGATCTGCATAAAATGGACTAATTACTTGAAAGACATAATCTGCCAAAACTAACATAAGAAGAAATAGAGTATATGAATAAGTTTCTATCTATTAGAGATTTAAAATCAACAAATAATAATTCCCCTAAACTGAAAGCTCCAGGCCCAAGTTTGTTCTCTGGTAAATACTGCCAAACATTTAAGGAAGAATTTATACAAATTCTCTACAATCTCTTTCAGAAGATAGAAGCAGAGAAAATACTTTTCAACTCAGTCTATGATGCTAGCATTATCATAATAATAAAACCTGATACATTACAAGAAAAGGACACTACAAAAAAATCCTCTCATGAACATAGGTGTAAAAGTTCCAGTTAGAATGGACATCTTAAAAGGTCTACAAATAGTAAATGCTGGAAAGCATGTGGAGAAAAGGGAACCCTCCTACACGGTTGGCAGAAATATAAATTGGTGCAACCACCATGGAGAACAGTGTAAAGATTCCTTTAAAAACTAAAAATAGTTACCTTATGATCCAGCAATCCTACTCCTGGGCATTTATCTGGAAAAGGCAAAAACTCTAATTTGAAAAGATACATGAATCCCAATGTTCACAGCAGCATTATTTACAATACCCAAGACATGGAGGCAACCCAACTGTCCCTTAACAGATGACTGGATAAAGATGTGTGGTATGTGTCTGTAGTGTATCTGTGCATGTATGCACACATACAAGCACAAATATATACAATGGAATATTACTCAGCCATAAAAAAGAATGAAATAATGCCACTTGCAGCAACATGGATGGAGCTAGAGATTATCACACTAAGTGAGGTTAAGTCATAAAGAGAAAGACAAATATCACATGATACCACTTACATGTGGAATCTTAGAAATACGATACAAATGAGCCTATTTATGAAACAGAAATAAATTTACAGACATAGAAAACAAACTTATGTTTACCAAGGGGGAAAGGGAGGAAGGGAGGGATATTATGGATATTATTGGGGGATTAACATATACACACTACTTTATATAAAATAGATAAACAAAGCAAACCCACTGTCTAGCACAAGGAACTATATTCCATGTCCTGCAATAATCTACCATGGAAAAGAATCTAAATACACATATTTAGTATAAACTAGTACAACTTTGTACATCAACAATACTTAAACTTGAAAAAAAAGCACAGAGGAAATGCATACTAAGTGAAAGAAGCCAATCTGAAAAGGCTACATACTGTATGATTCCAACTATATGACATTCTAGAAAACACAACTATGTAGACAGAATATCAGTGGTTGTAAGGGACTAGGGGGAAGAGTGGAGTAAGTAGGCATAACACAGAGAACTTTTAGGGCAGTGAAATCACTCCTTGTCACTATAATGGTGGATGTTTCATTATACATTTGTCCAAACCCATAGACTGAAAAATACCAAAAGTGAACCTTAATGTAAAATGTGGACTCTGGATGTGTAAAAGTAGGTTAATCAGTTGTAACGAATGCACCAATATGGTGAGAGATGCTGATAATGAAGAAGCTATGCATATGTGGGGAAAGCAGATATGTGGGAAATTTCTGGACCTTTTCTCAATTTTGCTCTGAGTCTAAATTTTCTCTAAAAATAAATCCTATTAAAATCTTAAAAAGAACACTTTACATAATGTGAAAAAATATTGGCAAAGCATCTATCTCTTAAGAGTTTACTATCCAGAATATTAAAAGAGCTCCTACAACTCAACAACAAAGAGATGATCAACTAATTTTTTAAATGGATAAAATATTTCAACAGACTTTTCTTCAAACAAGACATACAAATGACTAATAAGCACAGTAAAGATGCGCAAATAATTATTTTTTAGGGAAACACAAATCAAAACCACAATTTCATATCTACTATGATGGATGTAATAAAAATAAAATGAAAAATAAGTATTGGTGAGCAAGTGGAGAAATTAGGACCCTCACATATTGTCTATGGGAATGTAACATGGTACACTCATTGTGGAAAGCAGTTCGGTGGCTCTTCAAAGTGTTAAACATAGAATTACCATGTGAACCAGCAATTCCACTTCTAGGTATATACCCAAAAGTATTGATAGCAGGGACACAAGCAGATGTGTGTACACCAAAGTTCACAGCAGCATCATTCTTAATAGCCGAAAGGTGGAAAAAATTCAAGTGTCCATAAACAGAGGAACAGATAAATGAAATGAGTAATGGTCTTAGGGTGTTATTCAGCCCCTCAAAATGAATGAAGTTGGCTTACTTTCTATAACATAGATGAGCCTTGAAAGCCATGTGCTGAGTGAACTAAACGAGACATAGAAGGACAAATACTGTATGACTACACTTACAAGAAATATCTAGAATAAACGAATTTGTAGTAACCAAAAGTAGATTAGAGGCTACTAAAGGCTGGAAGGAAGGGAAAGGAATTCATTGCTTAGTGAACTCAGAGTTTATGTTTGGGGTGATGAAATATTTTGTAAGCAGATAGTAATTACAGTTGTACAACACTATGAATGTAATTAATGCCACTGAGTTGTATACTTTAAAATGGTTAAAATGGCACATTTTATGTTAAATATGTTCCGCCACAATAGAAAAAATAATCTAAGTGAACCCCCGAAAAAATAAACCAGGGGATTCCCTTGTGGTGCAGCAGGTTAAAGATCTGGCATTGTCATTGCACAGACTTGGGTTGCTGCTGTGGCACAGGTTTGATCCCTGGCCCAGGAACTTCTGCATGCCAAAGGCTATGCCAAAAATATAACCCTAGTGAAAGCTACACCAAGACATGTCATAGTCATATTCTAAAAACTAAAGACTAAGAAATAATCTTGAGAGCAGCCAAAAAATAATGATGCCTTGCCTATAGGCACAATAACTCTTGGGATGATAGCACATATATTTTCAAAAACCATGGAGGTGAGAAAGAAATGGCACAGTATTTTTCAAGTGCTGAGAAAACAGAGCTTTTAATCCAGAATCCTATATCCAGTGAAAATATCCTTCAGGAATAAAGGGAAAACTATGGTATTTTCAGGGGATGGAAAACTAAAGATTTGTCACTAGCACAACTTTCCTAAACCAGTAACTAAAGAAGTTCTCAAAACAGGAAAAAAAAAAAAGATTTTAAAAAAGGAATCTGGGGACATCAGGAAGGAATAAGCAGCAAGCTAAGCAAAAATATGGTGTTACTTTGATTGACATTTAAATATTGAGTCAGCCCTGCATCCCTGTAATAACCTCCATTTGGTCATGGTTTATGCTATCTACATAGATAATAAAATATTAGCAAATAGAATTTAAGGATATTTGCCTGTATTCTTTTTTGTACTGTTGTCTAATTTTGTCATCCCAGTAATAACAGCTTTATAAAATCAATTGGAAAGTATTTCCTCTTCTTCTATTTTCTGGAGGATACTGTTTAGAATAATTTCATTCTTGATATTGGTCATTTGTGTCTTCTATTATTTTTCCTTTGTCAATATTGCTAGCAATGTGTCAGTTTTATTAATCGTCTCAACCAGTTTTATCCTATTTTTTTCTGTTTTCCATTTCACTTATTTCTGCTTTTGTTTTTATTATTTCCTTTCTTTTTTTTTTTTTGTTTTTTTTTTGTTTTTTTTTTTTTTTGCTTTGAGTTTAAGTGCTTTCTTTTTTCTGGATCCTTAAGGAAAGAGTTTAGAACTGATTTGAAACTCTTTTCTAATGTATGCATTTAGTGCTATAAATTTCCCTCTCAGCAGTGCTTTAGCTATGTCCTACAAATGTTGACTCTCATAATTCTTATTCAAAAGATTTTAAGTTCTAAGAGCAATAAGGCCAAAAAAAAAAAAAAGGAAGTTAAACATATCCTTATGGGAAGGAAGAAATAAAACTCTAATTTTTAAGTGCTATAAGTACAGTCACAGAAATTCCCAAAGAATACACCAAAAAAAAGTTTTAACTCACAGAATAAATGAGTTCATCAAGGTGGAAGATATAGATAAAAAAATTTGTATTTCTATATACTAGCAATGAACATATAGGCACCAAAATTTAAAACATACCATTTGTCTTAACTCAAAAAAATCCTAAAAAAATATGTGCAAAACATTTATGCTCAGAACTTCAAAATGCTGATGAAAGAAATCGAAGAAGATCTAAACCAATGGAGAGACACATCATGTTCATGGATTGTAAGATTCAATATAGTAAAGACACTATTTTTTCCAAAACTGATAAACGAGTTTAATGCACATTCTATAAAATCCCCAAAAATACTCTGAAGATATAGACAAGATTACAAAATTTATATGGAAAAGTGAAGGAACTAGAATAGCTAAAAACAATTTTGAATAAAAATTACATGGGAGCAATCATTCTACTTGAGTCTAAGTCTTAGTATATTACAACAGTGATCAAGACTGTGTGATATTGGTGGAGAAACTGACAGATAGATCAATGCAACAGAATAGAAGAGCCAGATATAGACTCAGATAAATATGCCCAACTGAGTTTTGACAAAGGTGCAAAAATAATTCAAAGAAGGAAGGAAAGCCTCTCAAAAATGGTGCCAGATCAATTGCACAGCCACTGGCATAACAAAAAGAAAAGAAGGAAGGAAAGAAGGAAGGGGAGGGAGGAAGGAAGGAAGGACAGATGGACCTAGGTCTTACCCCTTCTATAACTGTAAAGTTTTTGAAAATAACACTGGAACATCTTCAGAATCTAGGCGTTAAACAGGGAGTTCTTAGAGTTGACCCGCAAAAACAGAATACATAAATGGAAAAATTTGACACATTGACTTGATCAGAATTTAAAAGTTGTATTCTGCAAAAGATCTTAAGAGGATGAAAAAACAAGCTATAGACTGGAAGAAAATATGTACAAACCACACATCCAGTGAAAAGCCATGATGTAGAATACTGTCAACTCAACAGTATATATCAATTAAAACCTAAATACATAAATAACAAAAAAAGAATGCAGTTAAATAATGGACAAAAGTCATAAAGAGACATTTTGTTAAAGCAGACATACAGATGGCAAATAAGCACATGAAAAGATGTTCAACGTTATTAGTCATTAGAGAAATACATATTAAGATCCCGATGATATTAGAATGTACATTCAAGAATAGCAACAACATGAAAGGCTAGCAAAGATATGTGGAAAAGCTGGATCATTCATTCATTGCTGATGGGAATATGAAATGCTACATCCACTCTGGAAACCAGTTTGGCACTTCCTTAAAAAATGAAACATGCAACTACCATACATCCCAGAAACTGCACTCCTGGGCATTGATCCCAGAGAAATGAAAACTGATGTTCACATGAAAACCTACATGAATGTTTATAGCAGCTTTATTCATGATATCCCACACTATACACAACTCAGCTGTCCTTCAGTGGGTGAGTGGTTAAACAAACTGTGGTGGTTGGTACATCATTCCATGGAATGCTACTCAACAATTAAAAGGGGAAATCTACTGATATATATGCATCAACCTGAGTAACTCCTCAGAGAATTATGCTGAATGAAACACCAGTACCAAAAGGTTGCATACTATATGGGTTTGTTCATCTAACGTTCATGAAAGGACAAAATCATGAAAATGGAGAACAGATTAGTGGCAGTCAGAAATTACAGAGAGGGTGAGGCAGGAGGTAAGTGGGATCCTTGTGGCCATAGAAATGTTCCATGTCTTGATTGAATCACTGTTGATACCCTGGTGGTGATATTGTGTACTGCATTTTGGAAGATGCTACCATTTAGGGAAACAGAAGAGTAATATAGATCTCTCTGTATTATTTTGTAAGTTCGTGTGAATCTACATTAATTTCAAAATCAAAGTTTTATTTTTAAGCAATGAGCTCCTGCTGTATAGCACTGGGAACTATATCTAGTCATGTATGATGATGGAGGATAATGTGAAAAAAAGAATGTATATATGTATGCGTGACTGGGTCACTTTGTTGTACAGTAGAAAAAGGACAGAACACTGTGAACCAATTATAATAGAAAAAGTAAAAAAAAAAGTAAAAATCCCATTCAAACTGCTAAAAAATAATTAAGTTTTTTTTTAAGTATATGAACAACAGGGGCTTGAGATCTGAATTCTTTAACTTTCATCCATGGACCTTAAGCAAGTGACTTCACCTCCCTGGGCTTTAGTTTTCCTACCTGTGGAGCAGAATGTCAAAGCTAGCTCAAAGATCACTTGATTTTGATGTTACGTATAAATATAGAAAGCAAAAACAGGATGAAGGAAATGTGTGGACAGAGATGATAAATATTACCAGCCTTGCCTATCTGGCAAAGTTGTTTTGAAAATCACATGAGATGGGATCACTGGAAGTACTCTGAAAACTGCAAAGCATCATACCAATATTAGTTATCAATGTATTTTTTTTTTAGGCAAAAAAAGGGGGGGAGAAGAATATCTGGATACATCTTAGAGGATTTAAAAGTCAGTAAAACAATTGGGTTAAATTGTCTTGGATTATTCTATGGGAGGAATAACACCCGGTATGGCTTTATTGCCTCTTATCTCTACCCTTGTACCCCCTACTACCACTACTGTCACCTACAATTTCCTGAAGTTGCAAGAGACCCTTGCAGACCAAGGATGTAAAGTCTGAAAGTATCCCACATCCACACAGTAGGAAGAGGACCAGTACTATAAATAACAAGCAATCTCCCAAAAGCTAATCATATGTGTCAGTATCCATTCTTAACACACGATCTACCTCGTCCATTTCAAGAAAAAAAAAGCAAAGTGATATTTTATAGGTTGGAGATGAGAGAGAAACAGGAATAATGGAATAAGAACTAGGGATGTCAAGTCATCCAATGAGCAATGGCAAGCCATATGATGAGCCCTAGGATGCTCAAGAAAGCATTCTATTCAAGGTCAACCACAAAGTCAGGAAGAAAAAGAAATACACGAAGAAAGGAAAACAAAGGTAACTTAACAGCACAGCAGAATTATAGCTGCTTTCCGAGACCTGGCATGTGGGAAAAAGGATAGTCCAGCACCGGCAGAAAAGAAATTAATTTGCCACCCATCATAAAAACACTGCCGCTGCCACTTAGAGGTACATTTATAACCTCTTAATTTCATAGATATGCAGCAAGAGACAGCAGATCCACTCTGTCAAAGAGAGAGAAGATGGAGGATTGTTTTTTTTCTTCTAGGGCACCCGAAGTAAAAGAGGAAAGAGAAGAGAGACCTTAGAACACTTAAGTGACAGAAATAATAGAAAAAGCCACCAAGCTTCATTGAAGAAGCTGTGTGGTCTTCCTAAGCCCAGGGCCTTAACCCCTCTAGACAACCAAGGACAGAGCTTTGTGCAAAAAGAGAAGAACTGGGGCCAAATGGTAGATAATTGTGTACAGGACAAATCCCTGTGTCTCACTCAACTGGTTGTGCACATCGATTATTCAAATAATTTCCACAGCTCCTCACTTACCGAAACTTGCAAATAAAGACACCTCCAGTCTTAAATGTTTTCAGAACCTTTTTAAAAGAAGAACCTGACAAAAAGGAAATGCAATACTTTTCAAGGGAAAAGTTAGGATTTGTCGGCAAAGGGCATTATTTAGCAAATATTATTTTGTCAGCAAAAGGGCCAGGATGCAAGAGACTACTCCAATTACCTTCAAAAGATACAAGGTAACTCACAAAGAAAAATCTTTACTTCCAGGTGGAATATTGGGCTTTCCTTTTTATAGCTTTATTGAGATATAATTGACATACAACATTGTATACTTTTAAGGTGCAGAATGTGATGATTAGGTATCCTAATAGACTGTTACCTGTGTGTGTGCATGTGTGTGTGAGAGAGAGAGAAACAGAGATGCGAACATTTCAAACCTACTCTCTCAGCAACTTTCAAGTATATGATACAATACTGTTAATGATTGTCACCATGCGGTAGATTAGATTCCCCCAAAAATTATTAATCTTCAAACTGGAAGCGTATAAACTTTGACCCAAATCTCCCCATTTTCCCAACTCCCAGTCCCTGGCAACCATCATTCTACCATTTCTATGAGTTCAGCTTTTTTGAGATGGAAAGTTGTTAAATTTAATTCCATTTCAACTCATTTGTTAGCATGGTACAAGAAAATAAAGTTATTTTTTTAAAAATAATTTAAAACTGTCTAAATGCAACTTTAGAATCAAGAACAAACCAAGACCCCTATTTATAGACAATGATTACCCTTTATATTAAACAGATTTCAGTTTATTAAAGATAGCTCAGAAGTTACATACATATGTATATAGTTCCACAAAATATTAGAAAATGGGATTTTCCTCTTGGTTCCAAAATTTACACTACTCTTTTACATGAAGCCCTGCTATGTGGTTAGCATTGTGCTAGGCACAGAGTTGCAGAGATGACTATGATACAGTTGACCTTTGAACAACATGGGTTTGAATTGTACAGATCCAATTAATGCAGAGATTTTTGTGGGGGTGTTCTTTTTAGGGCACACCCACAGCATATGAAGGTTCCCAGCCTAGGGATCAAATCAGAAATGCAGCTGCCAGCCTACCCCACAGCCACAGCAACGCAGGATCCAAACCACGTCTGTAAACTACACCCCTACTCATGGCATCGCCAGATCACCAACCCACTGAGGGAGACCAGCAATTGAACCCACATCCTCATGGATACTAGCTGGGTTCATTAACCACTGAGCCACAATGGGAACTCCCAGGGTTTGTTTTGTTTTTGTTTTTTTTCAATAAATACATCCTACAGCACTACACAATCAGCAGTTTGTTGGCTGAATCCAGAGATTCAGAAGCACAGATACAAGGGCCAGATGTAAAGTTATTTGTGGGTTTTATTGCTCAAACTGTTGGGGCCCAGACTCTCCAGCCCCCACCCCCACCTCCAGTCCTGTTGTTCAAGGGTCAACCAGTCAAATACAGGAGAGAGATGGGTACTTACAATTACAAAATAGTAAGCTGTTTGGGGATGATGGTAATAAGACAGTTACTGAAGAAAAGAGATGATTGCATTCTCTGGTGGATAGAGGGGTACAGTGGAAGATTGGAGTAGTAGTGGAAGGAGAGGGGAGGCAGTCCAAAAAGTCAACGGTCACCCTTTAGCTATAATATAGAACTGGCTTGAAATGGGAGGAGGAACTGTACAGGCAGAAACTAGGCGAGTGATTCGTTCTCACTGAATAAATTCCGAGATAATGATTATAGTTATTTCCCTGGTATTCCCTGGCTGTATTTGATTTACTTCCCCAAAACATAAGAGCCACATTAGACTGGTTTCTTCCACGGAACTTGCTTTATTGAGTTTGATGATACTTGTGGTGAATTTTTCACTGTAATTTTCCCCCTCTAGCTTTTCCTAACATAGTATTTATCTGAGAGTAATTGCAAAGAAAGATGTAATCTTCCTGACTCAAGCCATGATAACCCTGGATTTCCTAGCCTTTTATCTCTTCCCTCTAACTTCAGTACTGACTACAAATAACACTAAGCAAACATATATGGAGGTGGTTGTTGGACATGCTCTTCTTGCAAAGTCTAAACTCTACTTCCCATTAATGGCCTAAAACATGACTCTTGCTCTGTTTGCTCTTGTGCTATTTCCCAAGATGACCAAGATAGGACACTAGTTTGATTTTAGAGCAAACTGCATTAGACCATCTACAATGGGGGTTTCATGTTAGAAACAAGGAAAGTATTTGTAGCCAGAAGCCCATACAGTTTAGAGGGAGGCAGGAGTGCCCTTGTGGAGCAGGAGGTTAGGGATTCAGCATCGTCACTGCAGCAGCTCAGGTCACTGCTGTGGCATGGGTTCAATCCCTGGCCTGGAGCTCCCATAGGCTATGGGTGCAACCAAGAAAAAAAGAGATAGAGGGGGGCAAAAGTAAACATCAGAGCTACTGGCTAAAAGTCCCAAGCCCACAATTTTCTCCTTTATTCACATTTTCTATTTAGTATGCACTGGGAGACATGTCCATGCACTGATGAACAACTGTATCCTGCATGTTGCATTCTTCTTTGTTTGTGGAGACCTGGAGAGATTTCTGGACACTGAGATAAAATATGGAAGGTGATGTGACCATTCTTTACTGCTCTGGATGATGAGAGCTGGAAATCCATGGACATCTAGAGAAATTATTTTCAGAAAATGAGCAGTGGTGACAGATCACGTGATGAACTCTGGGAGCAGGGATAAATTATGGTCTGAAACAGCTTGGACATTCATTATTCCTGATGGAGCTGGGCCTCATTTGGGTTTGGAGATTGTTGTGATGTATGTACTTCAAGCAGAAAAATTCTTCAACCCTTTGTTACAAAATGAACTCGTGAACTGAAGATAAGACATGAGCCACAGCCCACTGGAAATTTAAGAGAAGTTGTTTTGCTTACTCTTGTTTCCGTATTTACAATATACTACAGATGGGTCCTGAAAATTAACCCCTTCATCAACATAAAAAGCCATAGGAAACTATTTTAGGTTGTGTTAAATAAATTTAGAAGTCTTTCTTTAAATTCATAAAGCCCGTTAGATATAAAAACTTTCTCACAAGGATATTGTGAAAGGCTTTTAAGTGACATAATAGGAACAACGGATCTTATTTTTCATTGGATAAAGCTATTAAAAATTGAGCATTTCATTTGGGGCCACTGTAGATGCATAATGAACCAATTAGAAGATGTCCTGTCTTGATTACATGAAAGTCTAGGTAATTCTCTGATGTTGACTTTTCATGAATCATGGGTTCCATCTCAGAATAAACTGTTTAAAATAACCCAAACAGGAAAGTTTCAGTTTGATGGCATAAAGTAACACCCCTTTCTTCTGTCCTTGGCTGATAACAACTATCTCAGGAAAGGAAACACATTTAATTTCCATCAATTTGGATCTCATTTCTGCCTCCCGCCCATTGGGCCTGGTTATGTTCAAGGACATTTGGGAATGTGTTAAGTGGCAGGTGTAATCACTCACACTTTTATACCTCTGAAGCTTGGGTTGGGATCAATCAGTGTCAGTCTTCTGAATCCTTGGTCCAAGGTTGTAGCATGTCCGATGTGACTGCCTTGCTCAGTAAAGGTCACCTCGCTCTGGGTGTACATCTCATCTTTTTGCCAGGAGATTCACAGATGCCAATTCTGACTCAAGAACTTAGCATTAGGAAACCGGTTGATAGTGTTTTCCACTGTGTGGTCAAAGCTGCCATCCTGAGTCTCTGATGCTATTCGATGGCAGTGCATGTTGGTCAGCAGAAGGACTCCTGTCAGCACCCACCATTGTCTCTAACAGGGAAAGCAGGACACTATCTGACTGTGATGTCTGTGCAGCTTGGGAGACTTGCCGGACTGCTTCCCCTGGAGATCTCAGTTCCTCCAACTCAAACATGTACCAAAAGAACAATGAATAAGCAAATCCCCTGGCTAGGGCTTCATAAAGAAATAGATATGGGCCTTGTACAGCAAACTGCCCTCTGAGCTGGGCTGCTGACCCAGGCACATCAAGGTGTGTACTCCTAGAAATATCTCCCCCTGACTTATTTGAGTGTGCAGATGACCCTGGGGTTGGTTCAACAGTCAGCTCCACTGTAACCTCCCAGATCCCTGATAACTAATGCTCAAATACACAGGTACCCTGAGCAGCCAAGGGCTCAACTAAGTGGTGGCATTCACTACCTCAGCCTATAGTCATGGGCTCAGGGTGTGACAAAAATGACAGGGAGCACACGCAACAGAGTGAGGAAGAGCTTCAGAGCCAGCTGCACAGGATTCAGTATTGACTATAGCATTTACCATCTGAGTAACCTAAGGCAAATTACCTAACCTTATTAAGTCTTAGTATTTCTTCACCATTCACTCGTTTCTTTGGCGAATGCGTACTGAGCAACTACTACATATGAGGTTACCATTCTAGGGGCTAAAAAGCAAAGAACGAAGTTTCATGAAGCCTGCAGACTATTTGAGGGAGATAAGGAACAAAATCAATAAGCAAAACAAAGTATGTTCGAGGATAAAAGGGATCTTGGAATACAGCAGCAACTACTTCTTGGAATTGTTGGGCAGATTAAGTGAAATAATAGCTGGCCCTAACCTAACCTCTAATATTGCAACCGGCACTAATTAGGAAGGTACTAATAGGAAACAGAAATGATTTCTGCTTGGAATCCATCTTTGCTGACAAGTTTATACTCTACTAAGCGGTGGAAAGCAGAAGTCCAAAGGGACTCAACAGATCATATGCAATGCCGCCGGCAGAGGACCACTGCTTGGTTGTAGCCCTCTGATAACCCTCTTTCTCTATAACCTTAAAGATTTAGGTCTCCTCAGGCCTGCCATGACCCACCCAAAGCAAGACAAAACGTCCCCTTCCCTAGTACTGACTGCTAAGTAGAACAGAGTCTCTTCTTACTCCTTTAAGGGTATGATGTAAAACAAGCTTTGCACCCTTTTTGTTTGATACTTTTTTTTTTCTATCTCTACAGTAAAGCAATTATTTAACCATAACTACAAAAGTGATTAACAGGGGTAATTACAAAGCTTCCAGCAGCCCTGTCCCAATCTATATTCCTGACTTCAGAGGTGCTCAGGCACCAAACATCTCCCATCCTATCCTCTTTCCTCCAGACCTCTCCTTCAGTCTCCTGCCCTTTTCTAGGTCCCCAAGACCTTTGAAACTGGTCCATGGGTCAGGAACACCAGCATCATCTGAGGGACACTCAAAAATTCAGAAGCTCGGCCCTTCCAAATAAAAATCTTCATTTTAACAAGACACTCAAGTTGATCTGTATGCATCTTAAAATGCAAGGAGCATTGTTCTAAGTCCCTTTCTCTTTCAGAGTGAAAGCAATAATAAGAGTTAAATCATGAGAATGTTAATAATAAAAACAGTAACAGCATTATTATTACTACCAATAATCATAGTAATAGAATTTATTGAGAGCATATTATTTGAAAGGACATGCTAAGGATTTTCCACTCCTTAGATCCTTTAACTAGTACCTATTCTGGTGCCCTTTTGTTTCAGTGATTTTCAGGATTTTCCATCTCATGATGTCCCTCATTCCAACCTTCATGTGGGAAGTCACCTTAGAGCATAAACGCCCAGGAAATCCAGGCACCAGGAAAACCAGGATCCTAGCAGGGCATGATGTCCACACAAATAGTAATGGGAAGAGCTGCTGGAGCTGAAAGAGGGCCAGACAAGCAGTAACTAAAGGGAGGTTCCCAGAATCCAAGTTGAGGGGGTAGGGCCAAACGGGAAGGAGAATGGAGGAGGCCTGGCAGTGGGAACAAGCAAACGAACTGCTAGTGAGGACACCGTTCCCAGGTTCACTGACCTCTTGTGTCCATCTCGAGAGATCTCAGCCTTTGATCTGCAGGTAAAGGTAGTAACATCTAAAAACACACACACCAGCCTAATCAGATGTACTTGGGTAGAGTCAAGGGAGGGCAGAAAACAGCCTGAGATGGGATTAGAATCCGGGTCTCTGAACCCCCAACGCCAAGACTCTCCCTCCACTCTGACTCCACCTTCCCTATTTTTATATGTTCGGCTGCCCCTCACCTTAGCCTGCAGAACAAAAGCCCCAGGAATGGCAGAGCACTGCCCAAGACTGTGGTTTGACAGATGGCTGGGCCAAAAAATGAAGCCACGGTTATATGTTCAACCCTCATCTGGCCCAGGCCATGGGGGTCCATGTCCACAGACACACCCCTTAGAGCTGTTTCACTGTCCTGCAACCAAGAGTCAGTGGCCACCAAAAAATGAGTGAGAAAGTGGCCACTCATGAGCACACCTGCTCCCCAATACAGCACACATCCTACCCCCCCAGGAGCTGGCAGTACCGCCTTCACACATGAAAAATCATAGTATCAGACCATGCTCCCCTTGAAATCAGAGAGAGACTGTTCCTTATGCTAAGGAGGACCCAGTATAGTGATTAGCACATTACGGGAAAGAAGTGCTTGATCATTAAAGAAGAGCAAGAATCATTTCTGGACTAAGCCGGTGAAATGGTTAACTATGCAATTCCTCAACCTAAGTCTATTTTTACTCAGACTTGTCCCACTGTTCAAATAAAGAAAAATGAAGGCCAAGTATATAGGATATCCTCTCTCTCTCTCTCTCCTTAGATCTTGGGAGGGTTTTTTTGTTTTTGGTGGGGTTTTTTTGCTGCTGTCACAGCCGTAATTCGACAGACGTGAGCGGGTTGTGTCTGTGTCTTAACCCCCTACTATTCTGTAAGCCCATTATGGGAAGGGATGAGCTTGATCTTCCTTGTATCTCATGTGCCACACAATGTCTGGAACAAAACAGGACCCAGCAAGTAACTGTTTAATTGGAACAGACTTTGGACCCTCAGCCCTCTGACCAGCTTGAACCTGGAAGCCAGCTGTGATAAACTCTACTCTAGGCTACATCCGTTCTCAAGATGCTCTCTTCCTAAGGTCATTGATCTCTGCTCATAGATATTTTAACAGCTTCTAAAATCAGAACCAGTGCTGGGGGTCAAAGCCTAAGCTCATTTGCGCTGTCGATCACTATTGCATATGCTTAACCTAAACCATGTATTGATCCCGATGGCCTGGAAATGCACTTGCAAAGGGTTAGGTGACATTTCCAAGGAGAGACAAGGTATTTTCAAGTTAATTAGAAGCATCCAAGGATTCAGTGCGCAGAGGGGGAATTCATCTCAAAGGAGCAGCTCCTGAGAATGTGAATTGAATTAAGCCCCTTCTTACACACGGAGTTCTCTAATAACCTCTGACATCTGAGATATGGTTACTTGCCCCATCTCACGTCCACAGTCCAAGTGCCACAGCTCTTTGCACCAGACCTAGAAAACACAAAGTGACTGTGATTGTCAGAAAGACAAATGTAGAAAATACCGACTCACTTGGAAAGAGAGTGTAAGTACCTAAAGTCTCAGGTTTGTAAGATGGTTGCTTTGGCTTTAAAAATAAAACATAACCCCTTCTATGTGCAAAGCACTCTGTACTTTTCACTTAACTTTCACCTCTCCTTTAAGCCCAGTGGTATCCGCCATCACCCTTTAGCAGAGAGCAGGCCATCACAATTGTGCTCAGCTGAGACATGAGGAAACTGGGGTCTAAAAAGAAATGCTGATTTGACCAAATTCACAAAATTAGGTCATATCCCACACTTAGCTGCAATCAGATTATTCCAGGGATCTTTCCATTAAATCTTATAGGCTGTAACCCTGGAGGGAGGCGGGAAGTCTTAAGAAGCACAGGATCATCTAGGGGGTGTTCTATGCATGAGGGTTAAAACAAGTGATGGGGAATGTTCCTTCCTTAGATCTCTCTGTAGCTTGAGTACCAGCCTGAACAGTCAGACCAGATAGGAGAAAAGCAGGGGAGCTACCAAAACCTGGATTCCCAAAGACAAGTCAAACACCCAGGGGCTGACACTTAGCCAATTAAGAATCACTGTTTTAGAAAAATATACAAAATGACAAATTCAGTGTTAGATGCAGAAGTGAGTATTTGTTTAGACTGTGAAAATAAAATCACAATAAATTACCTATGTTTAAGAGCTGACACACATCAGAAACACCAATTTTTTTTTTAATGCTTAAAAATAACCTAGTACTTTTATTAACTGCCTGACAAATCCCTCCATTGCCTCTCTTCACATCCATTATTAAATGCACTATCACTTCCTCCTATGGCAGTTAGAACAGTCTCTAAAGAGGGGATAGGAACATAATTTAGTCATTCTTCTAAATAATTGATGAGCATTTGTTTTTTTATTATTGATAATTTAGACACCTTTCTTTCATCAGTTCCATAACTTGTAATTAGCAATGACATGTAAATTTTTAAGATTGTTGACAAATCTGGGAAAACTTGTGAATGGCTTCTTTCATATGTGAGATAGAAGGTTTAATACTTTTCCATAGGCAATCTTTAAACTCCATGCAGCACAAACCTTGTTCCTCCTTTACCAACCTCATCCATCCAATTCCAGGCAACATAGCACATCTTCCTACCATGATCAACTCCCAGCCCTACAACTTTGCAAGTGATGAAATGGCACAGCAGGCGGCAGAAATATTCCTGGAAGCCATACCTACACTGGGGCAGCTAGTAATAGCTTAACTATGCATACACACGACAGGGATCTCTGTTAACACATCCATTAAACCCAGACTGTATGTCTCACCTTGGGGGTTTCCTTAGCTGGATTCCAAAATGCCCATGGAAATGCCAACATCTCTCAACAAACAGGGAGGAGAGACAGTATAGAACTTGAAATTGACAGATGTGATCTTAACCAATTGCAATTTTTAAAAATTTGTTATTCACAATGTGTAATCATGGGTCTCTATCACTGGAGTCTCTCCCAGTGCCTCTGGGAGAAGCGGAAGGGGCCTCTGCTAGTGAGGAGCTCCACAAATGTCCCTTGTGCCCATTGGTGGTTTTGCCCTTCCATAAACTGAGGTTACCAGTCAGGTCCATGTCACTTAAGAGGACACAGGATTGACCTGGACTAGAGATGAATTCAGAGGGACTAACCATGGGTTCTTCAATCCCGATTCAGAATGGCTGGCATTTGCCACACCCATCTTCCATAAGGAGGATAAAACACTAGATTGATTGAATACTATGTGAGGGAGAGAAGCCACTTAGCTCCCTGGAGAAAAAGTAAGTAAATGTACCTCAAACAGAAGAAATACAAAAGGGTTATTTTGTCAATTCCATGGGGTCTGCTGTCTGCTCTAAAGCCTGCTTCTCTCTGGGACTGAAAGGCCGGTCAGTGAACCCCACCTCACCATGGCATCCTGGCTTCTATGTCTGTTCATACTGTCCAGGCCTTAATGCCCATCTAGAGGCTGGCTCCCTCCTCCTTCTACTCAGGCCAGGCAGCCTAGCCTCACTTTACTCCAAAAGGTCTCCTACAGCCCCAGTAAACTGCTGCCACTCACTGCTTCTTTAAGGGTCTTAACAAAACTCACTTAATCCTCCTGGCATGAAATCCAGCTGCAGCAGGGCAGGTTTTACAGAGGGTGTAATCACAGGACTCTGTGCCCAGCGTTACCAGGCTCCAGTTTCCTAAGCGTGACATGCACTACCTCCCGCTGCTGTGTTCATTGCAGTATCCTTGGAACACTGCTCTCTCTCTGCTGCTGCCCCCACTGCTTCCTTTCTGCTTGGACCAAGCTTTGTGTGATTCTGTGAAGAGTAGGTAGGGGGAACAGAATGGGGAGGGAAGACAGAGGGGGAGTTAGGAAAAAAAAGAAAAAGTTTGAGAAAATGGTATCAAGTCCCTAAGGAAATCAGATGGAGATGTTCTTTTAACTCAGCCAAAGCAAAGAGTGAGCTTGTATTTTTAAGCCTGCGGGCTGTTGGCAAGAAAAATAAAACTCTGAATCCAATGACAGCAAGGAGGAAAGGGTAGCAAAGTGAGAAGAGGTGGGTGGTGGGAGCTGGGGAGATGACTGGATTTTCCCTAAAGGATGCGAGGCAAGGACTTCTTCCAGTGCAGAGTGTTGTTTTACTCAGCGACAATCCGCACCAAGAGACTTCGGTCACAGATTTTTCCAAAAAGATTTTGGATCAGTGACTGACACCAGCATTTACATTAATGTATGAATCTAATGGATGAATCTTGACTGTGTTGGGGGCCTGGAGAGGTCACATGAGAATTTCACGTCATGTCACCCCCAAGTATCATTGCTTCCATTGTCATTATCATCATCATTGCAACACCACTTTCATCATTACTGATCTTTTAGATGGGAAAGCCCTTTAAGAATAGGCTCCTCATACTTCCAAATTCCCTTCCCACCCTGAGACTTGTGCATTAACAGACCCCATGGCACAGCAGCACAGAAATTCTTCCCACGTAGCACTCTCCTCCATCCTTTAAACGTTCTTCTAGGTGTGTGATTGCATTGATTCTGATATTAAGTCAAATATCATGGAGTTGGGGGTAGGAAACAGACAAAAAAAGATGAAAAAAAATGAAAGACCAAGGAGGAAGCAACAAAATTTCAACTTAGAATTGCCCCAAAAGTGCTGGCATACTTTATCTAGGTACTCAGAAACCAAACGCAGATCACATGCAAATGAACCCATGGCCCCCTTAACTAATTTGATACACCTGGATGTGGCTCGTAGGAAAAGCCTAATTGAGGCACCTGCTATGAACACTGAAGAAGCAGTTCCCTTGGTGGTATTTCAGCCCTTCTGTTTCTGCTACCAGTTCTACCTAAGGGAAGTAATAAACTGGTGCAAAACAATAACTAAGAGGTGGAAAAAAAATTGTAACCACTGAATTTCATTCAAGCTGTCGTTATTTTGTACTGGGAAACTGCCAGGAGTCATAGACCTAGGCATCAAACCTCAAAATGCAAAACACACTACACATCCTATGGCAAGGAACTTGGGGAAAATTAGTCACAGGAACCAGTGTTTCCAGGCTCTAACTTTTGTAATGGGAAAGGGCGGGGCCCAGTTTCTACTGCCTGGCATAGGAGAAGGGGGTGCCAGCCATCCTGTACCAGCCAGCTCCCAGCAGTCAGCAAGGGGCAGGTTCCTGTTTGGAACATTCTCTGATCTTGGTCTGAGCAACAGGAGGGTGAGGCTCCCACACTGTGGTAAGAGAAAGCAAATTACGTTCCCTCCTTCATTTGCCTGCCCAGCACTGGAGGGGCTGCCATCAGAGTCTGCTGCACTCACTTCCCAGCTGGGCCCTTTCCTTGAAGTCTCCCACCCACCTGGATCCTGCAGAGAAGTCAGTCTATTAGGCTTAGGATGATTCAGGACCAGACAGTCTCAAGTTTCCCAAAGATTCAAGTGCAGCTGGGGATTAGGAGGAGGAAAACACATACAATAGAGCAGACACTCCATAAGCAGCTAGAAGAGGCCTTTGCAATACGAATGCATTTACCCATGCAATCAACATGACTTCCTGTGTATGCAGAATATGTAAGGAACGGGCGCCATTTCCCAGAATGGAAACTAGGGGAACATGTGTGAGTGTGTGCAGCCATGAGTGCACTATCTTCAAGTCCCCAGGCAGCAGTTTTAAGGGATTCAGCCTTAGGGGATTCGTAGGGCTCTCTTTTCTACTTCAACTTGTATCTGTCAGGGTTCAGTCCAAGTATGAAGCACTGGGATCCTTAATAGGCAGGCAGGCAGACTGACAGGTTTATTGTGGGTTTTGACTTTATGCAATTGTGAAACCTGATTAAGAAGTTTCTTCTGAACATCTATGCAGCTGATGTTGAAGCTGGGAGAACACAGGGCATCAGGCAGGAAAGTGGGGGAAAGTAAGAACACATTAGAGCCTGCAAGCCCACAAAGACGGACTAAAGTTGAGTATTAGTGCTTGCTTCTGGCCTTGGCACTGTGTCTGTCCTGCAGAAGCCAGGGCCCTTTACCATGGAGCCAAACACAAGCATCTGGGCTAAGTCAGGGAAATTGGAAGATGTGGAAGAGGGCAGAACAATTGCAGGCCTGGTTGCTGCTTCATGCTGATGAGGTGAATCAACACATCAGGGACAAGTTACATAAGCTACAAACAGGGGCTCCTTCACTTTTGCCCTCAAATTCCCAGACCAGAGCCTCTCTAGTGGCTTACCCTAGCAGGAAACATACAGGAGAAGGAAGTCTGGGGATTGAGCTTCAGCCCACTGAAACACAGACATCACAAAGCAACCATGCTATCTATAGCTTTTCCTTCAGCACAAATGGATTAGGCCCTGGGCTCAGCCACTGCCAGGGTGTTGAGTGTCAGGGCATCCCAGGAGGAACTCTAGGCTTGCAGCACCCAAGATAGGGCTGGAGGAAGAACACAGAAGTGCAGCTGAGTGAATGTTTGCAGGGTCACCCAAAAGTGCCAAGGGCCAGGTTTTGGAGAGAGAGACCTGGCCCAACACAGCCTCTGCTTTTCTTCAGCAGCCCACTTGGACCAGTGAAGCAACCACACGCTGCCATCTTTTCAAACTCACTGGCAGATGTTGCTGCCTCCTCCCGGGTGGGGGACTTGTCCATGTCATTGTTCAGTGCTGACTGCTGTAGAAGAGGCTTCAGCCCTGCCAGAGGAAGCAGAGGGGAAGGCTCTCCTCATGCTCCATTTTCACTTTGATAATGGCTTTCATTGCAGGGACTTACAATTAGCTAGGTTCTACCAGCGCTACGGTGAAAAAGAAAGGAAAAGTGCCTGGGGTTGGGGTTGAATAAAAAGGAGTTAGATGGTATGGCTCCAGGTTGGCAGGCACAAAGATTATTAAACTCTTAATTAATAGAACCAGGGCTTTGCCAGGACCCCAGGCAGGTGGTCTGGGACTAAGCACATGCATGACTCACCCGCACATCCAAAAGATGACCGCCATGGTTGAGGGGGAAGGGCAGCTAATCGCTGACGTTCCTTGCAGGGAGGCCAGCCTCAGATGTGCCTCCTTCCCCTGAGGGCCCCGAGAGACTGTCAGCTATTCCATCCTAGGGAAGTCTGTTTCAGCACAACAGACATGCACCCCAGTGCTGATGCTCAATCTAACTTACCAGATGGCATTGAAAAGTCACAGCTTCCGTTTTTCTTATCCTGACAAGGTTTTAGAAGGGTAGACATGAAACACTTCCTGCAAATGAAACAGTGTCTGTTCTGGTACCATGGAGGCTTCATTCCAACACGAGTGCACAGAGGCTTGCATATGCCTGTGTGCACGTGCCTGTGTGAGCAGGAGGCTGGGGCAGGGATAGGAGATGGTGCGACTCCTAAAACTCTACACTCCCTTGGTGTCCTTGCAAGCTCTAATACTGAAAAATAATTTACATTCGAGAAGGGGCACAGAGAACAGCCACAACATGCGTCAAGGATAAGCAAATGCAGTGTAGAAGGAATTAACTCAGCATCAGTCTTTACCACGATATCCCCAGGGGCCTTAAGAAAGTCAAGCAGCCAGGATAGAGATGGCCCCAGGTTGGAACTTGGTTCTCACTGATGTGGTACCTTCTATTAGCAAGCCACTAAGAAACTCTGATTGCTCTGCAAAGCTGTTCAGGGCAGCTGGTCAAGATCATCAAGGATGCTAGAGCAAAAAGTGAGTTGAGATGAGGAAGAGCTAAGAAATTCTTGAACTGGGTCAGAGTAGACAGTGAGAAGTTCAAAGGCAAAACTGGCTTAGCTCCTGCTCTGCTACTTCCAGTCAAAGACCAGGATGGATCCCAAGCCTCAGATAGAGATCATTATAACCCATCAAGATAGAAATAATTATTTCACAGCACTTTTTCCCAAATAAATATGAGGTATGCATTCAACTTTTATTTCAACCAAAGAGAAAGCAAAGTTAATATCTAAGATGTTCCCTTTATTAATAATAGCTACTAGTTATTGTACTTATTAGTAATTTGATCCTTCATATGCCCTATTTTATGCATGAGGAAATTGGATCTCAGGAGATTAAGACCATTGTCCTAAATCATACTGATAAATAGAATGGCTAAAACTTCCACTCAAGGCTGTTGACTTCAAAGCCCACCTGTTCATGTTCATTCCATTCTGCCTACCCTTCAATGCCATGATAGACTACATCAGTCAAAAGCAGGTGTATCTCCGCTCACATTTCTGGATTCACATTTTCTCATATCTGGGACTTTATGAAATATAAATGGAGTAAGTCTGATGTTCATGTCACCAAGTTTTCGAGGCTACATCATTCTGCAGCTCACATGAGCCCAGATTTCAAAACATTTGCCTGCTGTGACTTGCTCTTTAACCTTCAATTCTGGGTCCTATATGCACCTCTTGGAAGAACAAGTCCTTGATTCTTTTCTTGGCTATCTGGGAAGCTCCTAGACTTTCTTCCAGGGACAGTCTCTAGTAACAGTGGCCCCTTACTTCTTTCTGAGATGTAGCCTTGCCTCTTAGTATAGCTAACATCTTGTCTCTTCCAACATATGATAAATATGTTCTAGGTGCTACACTCTGTGTCCAGCCCAGCAAAAGCATTGGAGCCTTTGTACCTCCCAAGTTCATCACAGTAGAAAAAATACTATTCCTCCTTCTCAATAATCCATGTGGATTGAGGGATAAGGCGTCTATCAAGTACCAAGATTGAGCCACTGTGAGGAAAGCTGATCCCTGCATTGGTCAGAACAGGAGGAGAACGTAGTCTAATTTGGCATCATTAAACTGGTCAGCCAGCTGCAAGACATTACCAGCTGCTGTGTTAATCATTAATGAGGCAGACAGTGCCTGTTGCCTGAGTAGTGAACCAAACATTATGACTTGGGTTTTCATTTCATTTAAAATTAACTCACTGAATGAAGAATCGGCCTCCAGCTTGTGAGAGACAGATCTGCTGGCACAAAGAGGGGACTGGCAGGCCAGAAGCACAAAAGGAACATAAAGTCCCTCATAGAGATGATCCAACTGTTTGTATGCAGGCCATGTCTTTTAATTCAATTCGATCTCAGCTCCTCAAAGCTGCCGCTCAAAATATTGCTGGGTCCCCAGGCAGAGCCTCCGCTCCACGTATCACAGATCTTCCTGCCATGGCTTGTGCTGATGACTGTCCAAATTACTTTTACTATGTCTTAAAATCTAGGCAAAGTGAGAAGGCAGCCCTATATTTTATTTGAGGATTGTAATTTTCCTATTCAATAAGAGCAAATGCAATTTTTTCATGCTTTTTAGGGCTGCACCTGCAGCATATGGAAGTTCCCAGGCTAGGGGTCAAATCAGAGCTACAGCTGCTGGCCTATACCACAGCCACAGCGATGGGGGATCCGAGCCTCGTCTGCGACCCACACCACAGCTCACCACAACACTGACCCACTGCTTGAAGCCAGGGATTGAACCCACATCCTCATGGATACTAGTCGGATTTGTTTCCACTGAGCCACAACAGAAACTTGCACAAATGCAATTTTTAAAACTTTTTATTATGTTTAAACACACGGAAAGGGAGAATAATAAATGAACCTCAATGAACCCGCCATTCTGCTTCAACAATCATTGACATTTTACCAGTCTTGTTTCAACTATCTCCTCACATTTGTTTTTACTAGAATATTTTATAACAAAACTAAGATATGCTCCCCTATTCTATTAAAAAAGTCTTTAGAATCAATTCCTAACTGATAAGAACATTTCCTATCCATCAATGCATATGAAACCACTATATTGTTATTACACCTAACAAATTAACAATTGTTCACCACTAACATCAAATAATGAAACATATTCAAATTTCCCTGGTTGTCTCAAAGATGTCAGCTTCTGACCAGTTCTTCTATTCAGGATCTAAACAAGAGCCCTACATGGCCCCATATGATTGTTAGATTTTATTCCGTTACACTCCTCCCTTTTCTCACTCTCACCATTTTTCCCAGAACAGTAAAACCAGGTCATCTGTCCTCTAAAATGTCCTATATTCTAAATTTGTCTGATTTGTCCTCATAGTGTTATTGAATCTGTTCTTCTATCCCCCCTAGTTCCATTAAACTAGAGGTTAAAGCTGGCAATCTGATTAGATTCAAATTCAGTTTAAGTGAAAATCATTCACAGATCGTGCTATATTACTTCTTATTGCATCATGTATAAGGTATATATGTTTGGGGTCCCATTTTTAGTGGTGGTAAGATTTTCAATGGGATCAGAAGATTCCCCACATTGTAACTCTCTTCTTTAATCTTTCAACTAAAATTTTTGTGTCACTCAATTGAGGGGTGATCCATTGTCTTATTAGGAGTTGAGAATGGAAATTTTCTTATTAGCCATGTGTATATTAACTGCATTCTGTAAAAAAGACCTTCTCCTTATCAGCTATTCATAACCCTGAATATAGTTCCTATAGGCAGGCCAAGGTAACTACTTAATTCTTACCCATTATTCAGAGCAATGAGTTGTGCCTTTGGAAGACTCAGTGGTAACCATTTTTAATTTTTTTTTGGTATCAGTTTGAAGTCATGAGTTTTTACATGTTTCATGTGTTCCAACTCAAATGTGGTTATTATTATTCTTAAAGATCAGTGTGTCCCTAAGTAAACCACTTGGGAGTTTTCAGGTTCTTTTCATTCTTCCTTTGATATAACCATTAGTTTCGTATAGATATATGTATTTTATTATGATAAAATACACACATAAAATTTGCCTGTTATGTTTTTTTTTTCTTTTTAGGGCTGCATCCATGGCATATGGAAATTCTCAGGCTAGGGGTCAAATGGGAGCCATAGCTGTCAGCCTATGCCACAGCCATAGCAGCTTGGGATCCAAGGCCCATCTGCAACCTACACCTCAGCTCCCAACAACATCAGATCTTTAACATTCTCAGCAAGGCCAAGGATGGAACTCTTGGATACTAGTCAGGTTTGTTACCACTGAACCATGATGGAAACTCTGCCATTTTAACTATTTTAAAATGCATGTTTCAGGGGCATTAATTACACTTCAATGTTGTGCAACTATTACTGCTATTTCCAAAATGTTTCCCTTACTTCCAACACAATTAAACGTTAATTAACATTAAACAATAGATGCAAAAATTCTCAACAAAATTTCAGCCAAATGAATCCAATAACATTAAAAAAAAAGATCGTACATCACAACCAAGTGAGATACATCCCAAATTCACAACGATGGTTCAACATACACAAATCAATCATCATACACCACATTAACAAAAGTCAAAAACCACATTATTTTCTCAATAGATGCAGAAAGAGCATTTGACAAAGTATAAAATCCAGTCATGATAAAAATTCTTACTATAGTGGGTATAGAGGGAACATACTTCAACATAATCAAAGCCATTTATGATAAACCCACAGCCAATATACTACTCAAAGGAGAAAAGCTGAAAGCCTTCCTGATAAAATCTGGAAAAAGACAAGGATGCCCACTATCACCACCTTTATTCAACATAGTATTGGAAGTCCTAGCCACAGCAATCAAACAAAAGGAATAAAAGGTATCCAAATTGGAAGAAAAGAGGCAAAATTGTCAACTCTATGCAGATGACATGATACTATATATAGAAAACCCTAAGGACTCCACACAAAAACTGACCAATGAATTCAGCAAAGTAGCACGATATGCAGTAACATTCAGAATTTGGTTACATTTCTGTACACTAACAATGAAATATTATAAAGGAATATAAAAATATCTTTTAAAATCACACCCCCAAAAATTAAACACCTAGGAATAAACCTAACTAAGGAGGTGAAAGACTTAAATGCTGAGAATTATAAAATATTAATCAAGGAGATTAAAGAGGATTCAAAGAAATGGAAAGATATTCCATGCTCCTGGATTGGAAGAATTAATACCATTAAAATGGCCATACTACCCAAAACAATCTACAGATTTCAATGTGATCCCTATCAAATTACCCATGACATTTTTCAAAGAACTAGAACAAATGATCCAAAAATTTATATGGAACCATAAAAGACCCAGAATTGCCAAAGCAATCCTGAGGAACAAAAACCAAGCAGGAGGCATAACTCTCCCAGACATCAGACAATATTACAAAGCTACAGTAATCAAGACATGGTGGGACTGGTACAAAAATAGATATACAGACAAAAGGAACAGAATAGAGAACTCATAAATACACCCAGACACCTATAGTCAATTAATCTTCAAAAAGGAGGCAAGAATATAAAATCGGAACAAGTGGTGCTCTTCACCAAGTGGTGCCAGGCAAACTGGACAGCTGCATGCAAATCAATGAAACTGGAACACACCCTCACACCATGCACAAAAATTAACTCTAAATGGTTTAAAGACTAAACATAAGTCAGGACACCATCAAACTCCTAGAAGAGAACATAGGCAAAACATTCTCTGACATCAACTGTACAAATATTTTCTTAGGTCAATCTCCCAAAGCAATAGAAATAAAAACAAAAATAAACTAATGGGACATAATCTAACTCACAAGCTTTTGCACAGCAAAGGAAACCATTTTAAAAAAAAACAGCCTACAGAATGGCAGAAAATGGTTTCAAATGATGCAACCAACAAGGGCCTAATCTCCAAAATATTTAAACTTGTACAATTCAATAGCAAAAAGAAAAAAAAAATAGAAAAATGGGCAGAAGACCTGAATAGTTATTTCTCCAAAGAAGACATAAGGATGGCCAATGGGCACGTGAAAAAATGCTCAACATCACTAATTATTAGAGATATGCAAATCAAACTACAATGAGGTACCACTTCATACAGGTCAGAGTGTCTATCATTAATAAGTCTACAAATAACAAATGCTGGAGAGGGTGTGGAGAAAAGAAAACCCTCCTACATTGTTGGTAGGAATGTAAACTGGTACAACCACTATGGTATGGAGGTTCCTCAGAAAATTGAATATACAACTACCACATGACCCAGAAATCCCACTTCCTGGGCATATACCCAGATGAAACTTTCATTGAAAAAGATACATACACCTGTATGTTCACTGGAGCACTCTTCAAAATAGCGAAGACATGGAAACAACCTAGGTGTCCACTGGCAGATGAAGGGATTAACAAGATGTAATACACACACACACACAATGAAATACTACTCAGCCATTAAAAAAAACATGCCACTTGCAGCAATATGGATGGAACTAGAGACTCTCAAACTAAGTGACGTCAGAAACAGAAAGACAAATGACATATGATATCACTTATATCTGTAATCTAATATATGGCACAAATGAACCTATCTACAGAAAAGATGCAAATTCATGGACTTTGAAAACAAACATATGGTTGCCAAGGGGGAGGGACTGGAAGTTTGGGGCTAGTAGGTACAAACTATCACATTTGGAGTGGATAAGCTATGAGATCCTGCTGTATTGCACAGGGAACTATACCTAGTCACTTGTGATGGAACATGACGGAGGATAATGTGAGAAAAAGTATGATATATATATATATATATATGACTGGGTCACTTTGCTGTACACAGAAATTGACAGAACTATGTAAATCAACTATAATAAAATTTTTTAAGTGGCCAGAGTGGAATCCTTGATTTGTTCCCAATCCTAGGGGAAATGCTTTCAGCTTTTTACCATTGAGTATAATATTAGCTGTGCATTTCTCATGTATGGCCTTTATTATGGCCAAAACAATCTTGAGATCTGGAAGAATCATGCTCCCTCACTTCAGACTCCACTACAAGGCTCAGTCATCAAAAAAGCACAGTACTGGCACCAAAAAAAACATACACATAGATCAATAGAACAGCATACAGAGCCCAGAAATAAATCTATGCACTTATGGTCAATTAATCAAAGACAGGGGAGGCAAGAATATGCAGTGGAGAAAAGACAGTCTCTTCAATAAGCAGTGCTGGGAAAAATGAACAGCTACATATACAAGAATGAAATTAAACCATTCTCTAACACCATATACAAAAATAAACTCAAAATGGACTAAAGATCTAAACCTAAGACTGGATCCTATAAAACTCCTAGAGGAAATCATAGGCAGAATGCTATTTGACATAAATCATAGCAATATGTTTTTGAAACTATCTCAAGTAAAGGAAATAAAAGCAAAACTGAACAAGTGGGACCTAGTTAAACTTAAAACCTTTTGCAAAGCAAAGGAAACCATCAATAAAACAAAAAGATAACCTACTGAATGGGAAAGAGTATTTTCATGTGATGTGTCCACTAACAAGGGACTAATAGCCAACATATACAAACATCTCAAACTCAACATAAAAAAAAAAAGCTATTAAGAGTTCCCATCATGGCTCAGCAGAAACAAATGTGACTAGTGTCCTTGAGGACACAGGTTTGATCTCTGGCCTCACTCAGTGGGTCAAGGACCCAGGATTGCCATGACCTGTGGTGTAGGTCACAGACGTGACTCGGCTCCCACATTGCTGTGGCTCTGGTGTAGGCCGGCAGCTACAGCTCCCATTCAATCCCTAACCTGGGAACCTGCATATACCAAGGGCATGGCCCTGAAGAAACAAACAAACAAAAAAAAACCTATTAAAAACAGCCATAAGAATTGAACAGACATTTTTCCAAAGAATAAATGCAGATGGCCAACAGGCACATGAAAAGACACTCAACATTACTAATCTCAGGGAAATGCAAATTAAAACCACAATGAAATATCACCTCACACCTGTCAGAATGCTATCATTCAAAAGAACACAAATAACAAATGTTGATGAGGATTTGGAGAAAAGGGGAACCTTCATGCACTGTTGGTGCGAATATAAATTGATGCGGCCACTGTGGAAAACAGTACGGAAGTTTCTCAAAAAACTAAAATTGGAATTAGCATACGACCCAGCAATTCCACTCCTGGGATATATCTGGGAAAAAAAAAACATTAATTCTAGAAGGAAATGCACCCCCATGTTCATAATAGCATTATTTCTAACAAGCTATGTAAATAGCTCAAGTGTCTATCTACAAAGATACAGATAAAAAATAAGTGGGGTATATACATATACACATACAATAGAATATTACTTAGCCATAAAAAATAAAGAAATGTTGACATTTGAAGCAACATAGATGAACGTGGAGGGCATTATGCCAAGTGAAACACTCACAGATACAGAGAACAAACTAATGATTACTCGTGGGCAAAGTGGGGAAAGAGAAGGAGGAAGGAGTAACAAGGGGTAACGTAGTAAGTTACAAATTATTTGGTATAAAATAAGCTACTAAGATACATTATACAGCATGTGGAATATAGCCAATACATTATACCAACCATAAATGGAGTGTAACTTTTACAATTTGTGGATCACTATATTGCACACCTGTAACTTACATCACATTTTTCAAAAACTATAATTCAAATTTTAAAAAGCTTTAATCCATTTTGAGTTTATTTTTATGTATGGTATTAGAGAATGTTCTAATATCATTCTTTTACATGTAGATTCCAGTTTTCCAACACCACTTATTGAAGAGGCTGTCTTTCCTCCACTATATGTTCTTGCCTCCTTTGTCATATATTAATTGACCATAGGTGCTTGGGTTTATTTCTGGGCTCTCTGTTGTGTTCCATTGATCTATATGTCTTGTTTTTGTGCCAATACCATACTGCTTTTGATGACTGTAGCCTTGTAGTATTGTCTAAAGTCAGGGAGCCTGACTCCTCCAGCTCCACTTTTCTTTTTCAAGATTTCTTTGGCTATTTGGGATCTTAATGCTTAACCTCACTGATTTTTGAAGAAATGAAAATCAAAACTACAATGAGGTACCACCTCACACCAGTCAGAATGGCCATGATTAATAAGTCCACAAATAAAAAAGGCTGAAGAGGGTATAGAGAAAAGAAAACCCTCCTATGCTGTTGGTGGGAATGTAAATTGGTACAATCACTATGGAAAACAGTATTGAGGTTCCTCAGAAAACTAAATATAGAACTACCATATGACCCAGCAATCTCACTCTTGGGCATATATCTGGACAAAACTTTCCTTTAAAAAGATACATGCACTTGTATGTTCATTGCATCACTATTTACAATAGCCAAGACATGAAACAACCTAAATGTCCATCGACAGATGAATGGATTAAGATGTGGTGTGTGTGTGTGTGTGTGATGAAATACTACTCAGCCATAAAAAAGAACAAAATAATGCCATTTTCAGCAACATGGATGGAACTAGATACTCTCATACTAAGTGAATACTGTATGATATTACTTATAGCTGGAATCTAATATATGATACAATGAACTTTTCCATAGAAAAGAAACTTATGGACTTGGAGAGTGGACTTGTGGTTGCCAAGGGGGAGGGAAAGGGATTGGGATGCACTGGGAATCTGGGGTTAAAGGATGCAAATTATTGCATTTGGGATGGATAATCAATGAGATCCTGCTGTATTGCACAGGGAACTATATCTTGTCACTTGTGATGGAGCATAATGGAGGATACTGTACAAAAAGAATGTATACATGTATGTGTGACTGGGTAACTTTGCTGTACAGTAGAAAATTGACAGAACAATGTAAACCAACTATAACGGAAAAAATAAAAATCATTAAAAAAACAAATTTTAAATATTTTGTTCTAGTTCTGTGAATAAACGTCATTGATAATTTGATAGGTATTACCTTCTATCTGTGTATTGCCTTGGGTAGTATAGTCATTTGGGATTGGATTCTTCCAACCCAAGAGCATGGTATATCTTTCCATCTGTTGGTGTAATCTTTGATTTCTTTCATCAGCATCTTAGAGTTTTAAGAGTACAGGTCTTTTGTCTCTTTAGGTCAGTTCATTCCTAGTTATTTTATTCTTTTTGATGTGATGGTAAATAGGATCGTTTCCCTAATTTCTCTTTCTGATCTTTTCATTGTTAGTATATAGAAATTCAATCCACTTCTTGGTATTAATTTTGTATCCTTCAACTTTACGTAATTCATTGATGAGCTTTAAGTTTAAACTACAATGAATTACCATATCCCACCAATCAGAACAGCTGTCATTAACAAGTCTATAAATAACAAATGCTGGCGAGGGTGTGGTGAAAAGGGAACCCTCCTTCACTGTTGGTGGGAATGTAAATTGGTACAATCACTATGGAAAACAGTATGGAGGTACCTCAAAAAAGTAAATAGAGAACTACTGTATGATCCAGCAATCCCACTCCTGGGCATATATTCAGACCAAACTATAATTCAAGAAGATACATGTACCCACAAGTTCACTGGAGCACTACTCACAATAGCCAAGACATGGAAAAAAATCTAACTGTCCACTGACAGATGAATGGTTTAAGAAGATGTGGTACATACTTAGAGTACTACTCAGCCACTAAAAATAACCAAATACTTCCTACTGCCATTCACAATAACATGGTTACAACTAGAGAGTCTCACACTAAGTGAAAGTAAGTCAGAAAATGACAAATACCATATGACAGCACATATGTTTAACTTAGAATATGGCATAAATGAACCAATATACAAAACAGAAACAGACTTATAGAAAACAGTCTTGAGGTTGCCATGGGAGAGGGGAGGTGGGATGAGCGTGGAGCATGGGGTTGGTAGATGCAAACTATTACATTTAGAATGGATAAGTAATGAGGTCCTACTGTATAGCAAAAGAAACTATATCCAGTCTCTTGGGATAGACCATGATGGAAAAAAATCTAAGACAAAGAATGTGTGTTTGTGTGTGTGTGTGAGACAGGGACACTATGCTATATAGCAGAAACTGACACAACACTGTAAATTAACTATACCCTAATAAACATGAAATTTAAAAAAATAATAAGGTAGAGCAAAGCCCAAATCCAGGGCACTGGCAATATAATGTGCCCTCGAGGTTAAGATCAAATTAAGACAGTGGCTGCAAGACTTCTTTAAGACTTCAGAAGCATGTATGGTGGTGTCTCATAGACACACTCAGCTAAGCAAAAAAGTTTCTAAGGATCCTTCAGGCATTGTACAAAAGTACTCTGACTTGCAGCTCAAAGTGGAGAGTCCTACCTCAAAGAGATTTCTAGGTGTGCCTTTGTATAATACACTGAACCTCCAAAAAGTTCCTTAGAAAACTTACAAAAAATTTTAAGATAATTTTACCAATTAAGCCCAAGTTTTGACTAAAATGCACAGAAAGAGAACAAAAAATGTCCATGGTCATAAAGAAGGCTGAGAAAGCTACTCGGCTGAAAAATAAGACCCTTTCCTAAGGATGTCTCAGAGATTATAGCCCAAATTCTAGAGGAATCAAAACCTGCAGAGAATCAATCACTTGGTTATTTTTTAGACTCTATTGCTCCTTGAAATCCCCTAAGTAGTCATACATGTCCTTTAATTCAGCTTTATTACAATGTCCTTTAATTATATATTATAGTCATTTTAAAATTTGTTGATAATTTCAACATTTTGGCCATCCAAGGGTCTGTTTCTATTGATTCTTTTTCTCTTTATTATGTGTCACATGTTTTTGCTTCTTCTATTGTCTCATAATTCTTCATTAGGCCAGACACTGTGTTTTAAAATGAGATGGAAAAGTAAATATTTACTCAGAAAATATTTCATCTCTTCTTCTGTCAGGCTGCTATTGTAAGGGTCTCTTTCCACCTCATCTGTATTAAACTGGGCTTTGTTGCAGCTATAATTGGATTCAGTTTACAAGTGGATTTAAATATTTTGAGTACAGGATTAGACATTTCCTTTTGCATAACTTGGAATCTGAGCACAAGGGAGACTACATATATACTTTGTACCCCAATGGTCTCAACTTGACAGATCTCTGTCCTGTAGCCTGACTACTAGGATTGGGGTCACTGAAGAGTTCTCTTTTCTTTCTAGCCCCAGCTCTGACTTTCTGTAGCTCAGGAGCTCTCTCTGTACTATGAGGCCCTGTGTGCAGTATATTTGAAGGACAGTAGTAATAGATTCAGTAAAGACCTAAAGTTTCTAAGAGGGATATTTTTTCCACATTTGTGTCTCTTCCCTTCAGGGAGCATATTCAGTGCATTCGGTGGAGAGCTAGTGAGAGATTCAGTGAGCCTTAGAAAGATTTCCAGAAGTTTGCCTGCCTTGATGACAACATTCAGTGGGACACTCCCTTGCACTCAGGAAAGGCCCAGTGTAGGAGGGGAATTTGTTCAGTTCACCTTCCCTCCTCCAGCCCTCATCAGGCCACCACACTGTACTTGGAGAAGACCCTAATGCTTCCCAGCTGACTTTCTGTCAGCATGCTTGCCCAGTTCTTTCCCTGCGCACTGAGTAAAGACTGAAAATGGAGTTGACAGGTGGGCACTGACATGCCCTGTGACTGAGGACACACCATCACACCAACTCCCATGTGGTCATTAAAATTCATGAACAGTTATCTTTGTTTCTCTTCACCCCATCTATGGTGCAGTCCTCCCATTCCCACTGTTCTTCCAGTGATGAATGCAGCCATGTGTCTCCTTTCTCTTCAAAAATAACTCATTTGGTTTTCTTTGCATCTTCAGCTCTGTAATGAGTTTTTATAAATTATGGTTTTATGTCTTGCCCAATTTGTTCTTGTTGGTCAATTAAAAAAAGAAGCTGGTAGTTCCCACTGTGGCTCTGTGGTAACAAACTAGACTAGTATCCATGAGGATGAAGATGTGATCCCTCGCCTCGCTGAGTGGATTAAGAATCCAGTGTTGCTGTGAGCTGTGGTGTAGGTCGCAGATCCAACTCAGATCTGGTGTTGCTGTGGCTGTGGCATAGGCTGGCAGCTGCAGCTCCTATTTAACCCCTAACTTGGGAACTTCAATATGCCACCAATGCATACCTAAAAAAAAAAAAAAAAAAGATAAGAAAAAAGAAAAGAAAGAAGTGACAATATTTTCAGACTTACTATTGACTTAGTGAGTTTCACTTTTTTTTTTTTTCAAAACTCAGGTTCTCTATCAGTATGGCAGATGCCACCTACATTTCAAAGGCTGTAAGGATTAAGTAGAAAACAGCACTAAAATACTTTAAATGGGGAAGGGAGTGAAATGCTTGTTTTGATTTAGATACATCCCACCTACTTGTTTACTCCATCTCCCTCATTCACTCTACTAACAGCTCTGCTATTTTTTTAAAAAGGCAGTTACTCCATAGTGCCATGCTCTCTATCCTCTGAACACACTGCTCTCTTTGCCAGGAACTTCCTCTTCCCTCTTTTATGCCTTGCTAATGCTTAGTTTATATATTATTTCTTCCAGGAAACTTTCCCTGCTCCCAGCCCCTCCAGTTAATTATTTCCCCATCAGAGAATTTATCATTTTGTATTATTATGGTTTATTTTTATGTATACATTCCTCATTGGACATTTAAGTCTTCTGAAAGCAGGAATTAGGCATGTCTTACGAATGGCTACATAACAGAATTTAACAATCTGTATACAATGGCACATAAGCAGTATTTGTTCATAAATGAGCAAATGATTAAATGAGTAACTCACTCTGAATAGTCCTATTTCTTCATTTAAAAAAATACTGACCATATACCTACTAAGTACATAGCATTATGCTAGGTACTTTTTGAGCAGCCATGTATAGCAATATACAGCAGCCAGCCTCAACAAACTTACATCTAGCTGGCAAGAACAGAAAACACACAGGAAAAGCCAAACAACATTTGAATACTCAATAAAAATAAGATGGTCCCATAGAAAAGAAACAATTTCAATCAACAAAGATAAGATCAACTATTTGAATACTACCAATGTGGCCGATAGAAGAAAAGGACATAAAATCTGAGAACAAGCCTTTATGTTTGGCAGTTTGGGGGTTAAGAGTAAACTTTGAGAGAGGAACGTCTGAACGTGGTGGCAATGGAAGCCAGATTGCAGGGCATTTGGAGGGAAATAGTGAAGATGCCCAGTCCGTGGGTGGAGCTCACATATTCAAGACGTTTGGCAAGGAGAGAACTGAAGACCATTCTTTTGGAGGCATTAGATCAAACTGGTTTAAAGGCAGATGGGAAGGATTCCACAGAGAGGAAGAGTTTTAAAATGCTCAAGAAAGGCGCAAGACCTGATAGAACATCACTAAAGACGGATATTGGTACCAACACTACCTACTGGGACCAAGAGTGAGCCTAGGAAAAAGAGACACCTCCTTCTCCAAGACAGGAGGAGAGTGAAGACAGAGACTTCGGAGAAGCAGGTGGAGAAGAAGAAACTGCCAGGTGGGTTTCATAGTCTTAGGAATACATAAAGCAAGACTATTTGCTGAGAGGGCAAGAGGACTGCTAATGTGCGAAACTTAAGGAGAAGGGAGGGCGGTTAAAAGAGCTAGTCCAGTATGTCCTCGTGTTCAGCAAACAGGGCAAATAAATATATGAGGGAAACCTGACATAAAGCCTTCCACTGTGATGGGGCTGATTTATTCCAGACAGGCTCATGTAGAACACTTATAGGGTGGGCGAAGTCACATTCAAGTGCATCCTATGGTACAGCAGTGGAGGAAGGAAGGAAAATGAACCCCAGAGGAATGTTGCATCAGATCCCAAGATAGATGAGCTCAAAAGAGAGAGACCATATGCCTAAACTTGGTAGAGACCAAGTTGCATAGAGAAGACAAGAACAGGAGTTCAGGAGCTAACACAGAAATGAAGACAGGCATCAGAGTTCTAGGGCAGTTCAGTGAACTCTGCTATTTCATAACACCCAAGGCTGTTTGGCTCTATTCTTACCAAGCTGTCCACAATTGCAGGCACTTTCTTCCTAGAGCATTTTCAAGGTATGCTTGGCCTTTGGCATCAACAAGCAAGCAGGTGGCACCAGAGAAATGTGTCACAACCAGCAGGGCTCAAGGTCAAAGTCAGAACTCCAGCACAAGACACATTTACAATCCTGTCAAAAACTAACACACTAAGCTATTACCAAAGCAGAACTGGCACAGAGGGAATGAGTCAAAAGTTTTACACTAGAGATGAGATTCACCCTCATCATTAGTTCTTGAGGAAAAGGTAAAATCGATCATTTATTAGAATTGGGGACTAGGAGGTGATAGGGACTTAAAAGTAGAACACATCTTGGGCCTCTCTGCTAACCCATCACAAAGGTCAGGTTATGTTCATTTCTCTTACCACCATCGACATGAGTTCTAGAAACTCCAAAAGGGTTGAACCAGAAGTGCGGAGGCTCAGGACATGGTGCAAATGGGTTTGGATACAGAATCCCAGGAAACCTGGTTGGCCAGGGTAAAGCTGCCTAAGACTCATGATCTAGGCCTACAACCGCAAAGCCTGGGGGAGTGGAAATAATCACCCCCCAAAACATGCAGAAGTGAAAAACTAGTGGCCCAAATTAGGTCGACACCAAGCTGTGCCTGAAAAGAGAACTGTAGACTATGGCAATGAGAGAGCAGAAAGTCAGAAATGTTTGCATTGAAAGGAAGGCAAATGCATTTACACGGTAAGGATCTAGAATACAGAGGCAGGCTTGGAAAGGTGTTTCAGAGGATCGAGCTGAGGAAATATGCTTCCTAGAGCCGAGACATGAAGCTATAAATAAGGTGGGATAATTGTGACCACCCACAAAGAATTCTCTGCCCCCAATTTTAAAGGCCTGTGCTGAGCCTTAAAATCAGGAGGCCTCCATAGGGGTCTATCATGTAGGAATCAAAAGGACACAAAGGATTCAGTATAAAGTAGCTTCTTCAGTGCAGTCATGTAGTGTATTACTGCACCTGGGCTGTATTCTGAGAGAATGTGAAATTGAAACTGGGGGGGGGCTGACAGAGTTAACAATTGAAATGTGCAGTGGGCAAATGCCATTTTCTGCTGTCAAGTAACCAATCTTTTTCCTTGTGAGGAAATATCCTACCACCTGTGTGTATGTGATCTTGGGCGTGAGTGATTCACAGGGCTTTCCGCTACCATCTTCTGTTATGGACATTGAAAGGAACAACATCCTCATTTTTCCAATACTTTGCCATCCTAGGAAGTGGGCACTTGGCCCTACGCTCGGCCCATCAGAATCCAGGACTTTGAATCTTGAACACCTAAGGCAAGGATGTGGGGATTCGTGGAGGCTTTTGTGGGAGTAATAGAATCCTTGGTTCCTTCTAATTTTCTAAGCTGGTCCCCATTTTATCAATTCTCTGGGCAATTAATATCCTTTCAATAAATGCCATTTTCTGCTTAATACTATCAGAGATGGTTTCTGTCACTTGTAATCATAACCACTGGCTGAAACATAGTGTGGTAGATGGTCAGAAGGATTTAATTGTCAGAAAGGAAAACAGTGGAGTTCCCATTGTGGCACAGCAGCCTGGCTCACCACAGAGAAGCAGGTTCTATCCCCGACCTGGCACAGTGGGTTAAAGGATCTGGCTTGCCACAGCTGCAGTATAGATCAGAGCTGTGTTTCAGATTCAATCCCTGGCCCAGGAACAGCCATATGCCCAAGGTGCAGCCATTTAAAAAAAAGAAAGAAAGAAAAGAAAGGGCAATATTGATGTCATTGATGTAACTGCCCTTGAGAGAGAGATTAGGCTAGAAGTCAAGGACAAAGAGAAAAATGCTACTGGTTGAGGTGAAACCAAGGAGTCCAAAGGTAAGAAAGTTGTTGGTGTCAATGGGTTTCAGAGAGAGCGGGACCAGATATAAGCTAGTGGTAGCTTTGGAAAGAATGAGGCACTGGGAACATGCAGAGTGTACCACCTAGTAAAGCAAAGAAAATTACATCAACAATCACCATAAACCATGCCAAATGTCATCATTAAGAATATGAGCTTTGGAGCAAAAGTATCTGCAGTCAAATCTCACCCCACTGAAGTTATATGCATTATCTGCACCTGAATCCTTTCTCTGTAAAATGGGGGTAGTAATATATACATGGAAAACAACTCAAATAGTGCAGAAAACCTAGCATATATTCCAATAACATTTATAGGGAATGTAAAGTGTTCTATGGGAGCACAAAGCCATTCATTTAACCTAGTCTTGGAACAGGGGCAGAAGTTAGTGATAACCAGTAAAGTAACATTTAAACTAAGACCTGAAAAAGAAGTAACAATAACAATAGTAGTAATCATTACTAACTTTCATTGAATGCTTTCCATATGCCAAGAATATTATCTCCTTTATTCCTCACAAGAGTTCAGGGAGATAGACACCGTTATTGCCCCTATGGTTTGCAAGAACTTGCCACTCAGAAAATATATGTGCCTAAACCAAGAGCACTACTAACTAGGACATGGGTAAATAAAAACTGGGAGAAAGGCAAATGATCAGCATAGGTGAGAACCTCAAACTTCTGATCTGCAGTTGTGCAAAACTGCTCATTGCCTAGTCCCTGCCTTCACCCTACAGACTGGAGGTATGTCTTTGCCCACAAACATTCTCAGTCTTATAGCATAAGATGTTCAGAGGACATGATGCCCCAGATGAAATTTTGTTTTCCATCCCAATCTACAAGAACATGTTTCCTCATAGTGAAGAGGAACTGATGTAGTTATCGATCATGATAAAAATTAATATATTTTTAATGAGATTCATGTCAGAGAACCTCTCAAAGCTGGCTCTCAAAGAACCTGTTCAGTTTATTCCTCCTTCTAATGTGAGTGAAGAAAAAAAACATGCTAAATGCCCTCCTTCTGTTCAGAGAGAGGCCACATTTGTCCAACAGACCAATCAAAGAAATGTGTTACCATCTTGCCCAATTTGAGCTCTGACTTCATTACTAAAATACACTGTCTGCTGAGGTGGGTGACTGGGGCAGCTGTTCAACATATGCCTAAGCAACACTCAGCAGTGCTGCTAGTCCAGGAAGTGAGGGATTCTCCATCTCTTGGAAGCTGAAGGGGAAATTTTAAGTAAGCATAAAGTAATTACCCACTTGGAACCTGTCCAGGCCATGTTCAATGCAATTGAAAGCTTTCGTCCTTGATGCCAACCTTCCCCAGCTTAGGGAGGTCAGAGAACTTGAATACTTTCACCACTCTGTGCTGCAGAGACCTGATCTGCTTTGAAGATCTGTCTGAAATGCACCGAGGTCGCTGAGGGGAGGGATTACCACCTTCCCAGCCAAGGAACATCCTGTCCCCTGAGAGTTAATATCATTTCAAATGCTCTTTGGTTCATGTTAAATATTGCTGCTTTCTCTCTGCAGTAGTGTATAGAGTGGCTTCCATAGATATTTTCCTATTGAGCAGCACAACAACTGTGTGATACAAACAGGACATGCCCCCCCCCCCGCTTTTTTTTTCTTTTTTTTTTTTTCTTTTTTTGGTCTTCTTAGGGCTGCACATGCAGCATATGAAGTTCCCAGGTGAGGTGTCGAATTGGAGCTGCAGCTGCTGGCCTACTCCACATCTTATGGCAATGCTGGATCCTTAACCCACTGAGTGAGGCCAGGGATCAAACCCACACCCTCATGGATACTAGGTGAGTTTGTTATTGCTCAGCCACAACAAGAACTCCCAGAACACTCTTATTCCCAATTTATAGGCAAGGAAACCTGAGGATAGAGTGGGTAATTGATTCAATAAGGATGCAGTCAGGGTCTTTCGAGTTTTGTCATCTAGGCAGTGGGTGTCCTTTCTTCTTTACCTGACTTAACCTGTATGATTCTCCGACTATGATGATGAATTTTATGTGTCAATGTGACTGGACCAAGGGGTGCACCAATTAAATACTTCTGGGTGTGCCTGTGACAGTGTCTCTGGATGAGATCAATTGTTAAATGCGTGAGCTTGATAAAGCAGACTGCCCTCCCCAGGGAGGGTGGGCAGTATCCAGTATGTTTAGGGTCTGAATAAAACAAAAGATGAAGAAAGGAGGAATTTACCCCTTTTTGTTTCCTGTTTGCCTGCTTAGGCTGAGACATCAGCCTTTTCCTGCACTTGCAATGGGATTTGCAGTATCGACTCTCCCAACTCTCAGGCTATCATGTTTGGACTGGAATTACACCATTGACAATCCTGGGTGCCAGCTTGCAAATAGCAGATTATAGGACTTCTCAGCCTCTATAGTTACATAAGCCAATTCCTCATAATAAATCCTTTCATATAAATATATACTTCTATTTCTTTGATGAACCCTGATAATAAACCAACATTTTGGGACTTTCGAGCTTTCTTTTGACTACCTTAAATGCCTTCAATAAGTAGACCAAATTGTTTTTTCAATATAAAAGTCACATGAAGTAACATTTTTAAAGATATGTATTAAAGCTTCCAGATCTTAGGAAGACGGTGACTTAATACTTGCTGACTCCTTCTTCAAATTCAACCCTGGAGTATGTGAAGAAGGAGGAGGGAAATATGAATTTCTGAAGCTAATAAAAAGCATGTAAATCTCATAGGAGACAAAGATATTTTGAACTGGTAGATGGGGAGTATATTATATACGTTGACAAAAGGCTAGGAGAGGTAGCAGTGAGAAGGTATTTTGGAGAAAAGCTTTTCACCTCAGCTCTTCGCTTTCCCCACAGTTATCACCAGCCACTTGCCTGCAGAAATACTTTTACATTCCAGGTCATGCATGTTGGCAATAAAATAAGGCAGTGCAGGTAGATACTAGGTAGGGAGATACCAAAAGCAGAGGCAACCGACAAGGAACTCTTAAAAGACTACTGCTAGAACATAGGGTGATGCTATGTACATGAGGAAAAGGCACCCCTGCTGCCAGACAGGCACAGCCTCATATCGGAGTACACAGCTTATGGGTGAAGGTAGATGGCAGTGCCTGATCCCCGTATCTGGTAAGAAGGGGCTACTTGCTTAATGATGCGCAGCAGCCCTAGTCCTTTAGCATCCTGATCCCCACCCCTCCTCCAAAATCATATGCCTGGGAGAATTGTAATATTTTGAGAACAACCTATCTCTTCTCCCCAATAATTCAATTTATAGGACAAACTCTGCCCAGGGGAGTCTCCCAGGGGAGAGGCAGTAAAAGAGGAGGACACAAAGTGATTTTAGGGTGCCTGTGGCACTTAGGCCTTAGGGATGAACATACATTATTTGAAACACATCTAAATAGATGGAAAATAAAACTTAATATTTGGCCTTCCCTAGCAAGTATTACCATTAAGGTAGAATAGCTAATAGCCACAGTAGGGCATGAGCTTACAAACCCACATAACTAGAATCTAGCAAAGAAAGATAAAAACAAGATACCATACACTATCTGAACCAGAATCAGTTGAACAAACAGAAGAGTATAACATTAATAAAAGTATACTTAAGGAGATGTGGGAAGGTATTAGCAAAGCAAAGCAAGGGGAAAAAAGCCAAGTGAGGAGTTCTCTTCTGGTGCATCAGGTTAAGGATCCAGCATTGTCACTGCAATGGCTCAGGTTGCTGCTGTGGCAAGTGTTCAGTCCCTAGCCCGGGAACTTCCACATGCCTCAGATATGGCCAAGAAAGAAAAAGAAGAACCAAGTGAAACATTAGAGACGCAAAAAAAAAAAAAAAATGTAGCTGAAATGGAATAAATAAGATGGAATAAAGCTAAAGAAAAAATCAGTGAATTAGAAGGTCAGAATGAGAACTTCTTCATAAAGCAATAGGAAAGAATAGAGAAAAGATAAGAGAAAAATTTTTATACTAAGAAATATGAAGGATACAAGCAAAAGTACTAGCATCCAGAGAACAGGATTCCAGAGGAATAGGGTAGGGAAATGGAAAGGAGAAAAATGTAAAGTAATGATGAAGACAAATTTTTTAGGATTAAGAATGATAGAATTCTTCAAAATGAAAAGGCTCTTAGAGGACCAAATAGAACAGATAAGAAAAAATTCATCTCCATAGTATAGTTAAAATTAAAGAATATTAAAACTAAGAAAAAATATGTAAAGCTTCCAAAATGGAAGGGTATCTGTGGCAGATAACAAAAATCAGGCTAATCCTAGAATTTTCAAAAACACTAAAAGCAAGATGATAGTGTAACTTTTTTAATAGAGAGTGCAATATAATTTTCAAGAACCGAAGGCAAAAAGAGTTTCAAACATAAAATATTACCATTCAAATACGAGGACATGATAAAAACATTTTCAACCATATAAGACTTCAGGAGGTTGCACATGCAAAAAATCCTCACTAGGAGTTCCTGTCATGGCTTAGCAGAAAACAATCTGACTTGCATTCTTGAAGATATAGGTTTAATCCCTGGCCTTGCTCAGTGGGTTGGGGATCCAGCGTTGCCATGAGCTGTGGTAGAGGTCACAGATGTGGCTCAGATCCTGCATTGCCATGGCATAGGCCAGCAACTACAGCTCTGATTCAGTCCCTAGCCTGGAAGCCTCCCTATGCCAGGGGTGCAGCCTTAAAAAGACCAAAAAAAAAAAATCTTCACTAAAACCTTCTTGTAGGATATTCCAATAAAAAAAAAGATTTATCCACAGATGGATTAAGAAGATGTGGTATATGTATACAATGAAATACTACTACTCGGCCATAAGAAAGAATGAAACAATGTCATTTGCAGCAACATGCAACTAGACATTCTCATAATAAGTGAAGCAAGCCAGAAAGACAAGTACCATATGCTATAAGTAAGTGGAATCTAAACTACAGCACAAATGAACTTATCTACAAAACAGAAATCATCTCACAGACATAGAGAACAGACCTGTGGTTGCCAAGGTGGGAGGGAGCGGGATGGACTGGGAGTTTGGGGTTAGTGGAGGCAAACTATTACATTTAGAGCAGATAAGCTGGACTTTCAGTGTGGCTCGCAGCATGACTACTCAGTGTTGCTTCTATAGAATAAATAAGCAATGAAGTCCTTATAGCAAAGGGAACTATACCAAGTTTCTTGCGATAGAGCACGATGGAAGATAATATAAGAAAGGGAATGTATCAATGTATAACTTTTCTGTACATTAGAAATTGGCACAACATAGTACATCAACTCTACTTTTAAAAAATTAATTAAAAAGAAGTAGAAATGCTGCAAGAGATAGGCCAAGTTAGCACAATTAAGTATAATGGGGAGGGTGACAAGAAGACAGAGTAGAAAGCTCCTGGGCTCATCTCTTTCCAGGGACACACTAAAACTACTCCATGTGGAGCAAGTATCTTTTAGAATAACCTAAAGACTGGAAGAAAAGATTTTACACATCTAAGAATAAAAAGACAAATCCATACCAAAACAGATAGGAAGGCAGACACATTCTGGCTGGGATCCATAACCCCAGCTCAGTGATCCTTATGTGGGAGAAGTATCACAGCCACAGACATCCTCTCTTGAGGAGCCAAAGGCTCAAACCCCACATCAGGCTCCCCAGCCGAGAGGACCTGCACTGGAAGACAGAATGGCTATAGGAAACTGAAACTCCACTCTTCCAATGAGTAACATGCAAAATGTCACACTTCAAGTCCCAGCACAGAGGCAGCAGTTTGAAAAGTTCCTGGGTCACATTTAAAGAAAACTGACTCATTTTAGGGCCTGTGCCAGAGGAGCAGGGGTCTGTTGAAACTTTCTTTGGGTACAGAGAAATTGGCAGGTATCCGTTATTTTTGCTGATCTTCTACCTAGCTGACCCAGCACTGGCAGATGCCATTTTTTTTATCCTCCCCATCCACTTTCCAAGCATCACTAACCCACGTAGGGTTCCCCTGCAAGGCTGTACTAGCCAGTATTCCTCTAAAGAGGTCCTCCACCCCACAACTCCTGGTAGATACTCTCAGGTGAAACCAGGGCACTGCCAAAGTGGCCTCTCTTCCCCATCGCTCCTATAAGGAACCAGAGCCCCTCCAAAGTGGCTTTTGCCCCAGAGACTGAACTAGCATACCAGAGTATCCATAAGAGGTGCAGCCATGCCTTACAGCCAGTAGCACAAGAGGCCATGCCTAAACACTAACATGCATTCAGCAACTGCAACTAGGCCACAAGTAGTAGGAACATGCAGGCCACACAGGGGACATTTCTGAAATACTTGCCTCTGGTTACCAAAAGGGACTGCACTACTGGGCCCCACAGGACACCTTCTACATAAAGCCACTCCTACAAGATGGGGAAATGTAGCTGATATTCCTAATACATAGAGACAACACAGTATTAGGCAAAATTAGGAGACAAAGGAATATGTTCCAAGTGAAAGAACAAGAAAAGGTCAGGAAAAGAACTAAATAAAACAGAGATAAGCAATCTACCAGATAAAGAGTTTAAGATAATGGTCATAAAAATATTCACCAAAGTCAGAAGAATGGAAGAACACAGTGAAAATTTCAACAAGGAGATAGGAAAAAAATCAGAGCTTAAGAGTAGAGTAATGGGGAGTCCCCATCATGGCTCAGTGGAAATGAATCTGACTAGCATCCATGAGGATGCAGGTTCAGTCCCTGGCCTCACTCAGTGGGTTAAGGATCTGGCATTGCTGTGAGCTGTGGCATAGGTTGCAGACACAGCTTGGATCTGACATTGCAGTGGCTGTGAGGTAGGCCAGCAGCTATAGCTCTGATTCAACCTCTAGCCTGGGAACCTCCATATGCCACAAGAACAGTGCCCAGTAAGAACAACAAGAAAGAAGAAAAGACAACAATAAAAAATGAAGATCCTATGAGATGACATCAATCATATTAACATTCACATTTTAGGTGTCCCAGAAGGAGAAAAGAGAAATAAAGGGGTGAAAACCCTATTCGAAGAACTAATGGCAGAAAACTTCATAAACCTAGGTCATTTTTCTAACCTGAAACAAACATTCAAGTTCCGGAAGCATTCAAAGTCCCAAACAAGATGAACCAAAAGAGACCAATACCAAGACAGTATAATTAAAATCATTAAAATGTCAAAAGCTAAAGAGAAAATCTTAAAAGCAACAAGAAAAAGTGACTAGTTCCATATAAGGGAGCCTGTATTGTTGGTATTTTTTGTTATTACTATGACGTTCTTACATAAGGATCTATGAATATGCGTCTATTATACACTGATGGTCACTTAAATTTGAGCACATTCTAAGAGCACTATATTTTTACTCCCTCTCATGTTTAATGTTTGTGAAACCATATTTTACATCTTTTGTTTTTCCCTTAGGTAATTATTGAAGATATAGATGATTTTACTTTTTTGTCTTTTAATCTTCATACTAGCTATTTATGTGGTTAACCCACTACTTTTATTAGTTTGCATTTAGCAGTGAGGTTTTTTTTTCTTTTACAATTTTTATATTTCCAGTTATGGCCTTTTCGGTTTAAAGAAGTCCCTTTAAAATTTGTCTTTAAGTTGTTCAGTCGTGATGAACTCCTTTAGCTTTTGCTCATTGGTCAATTCTTCTCTCCTTCAGTCTTGAATAATAACCTTACTGGACAGAGTATTCTTGTTTCTAAGTTCTCCCCCCTCAAGCACTTTGAATGTACTTGCCACTCCCTTCAGGCCATATAAAGCTTCTGCTGAAAATTCAGTTAATAAATATATCTACAGAACATTCCATCACGGGAAAAAAAAAAAAAACACATTCTGTTGAAGTACATGTGGAATGTTCTCCAGAATAGGTCATATGCCAGGCCATGAAACAAGTCTCAAGAAATTCAAGAGGACAGAAATTCTATCAAGCACTTTGACCACAACAAAAGCAAAACTACCAATCGGTTACAGGAAGAAGTCTGCCTAAACACGTGGAGACTAAACAATAATCTACTAAAAAAATCAATGAGTCAATGAGGAAATCAAAGATGAAGACAAAATAAATTGATACACATGAAAATAAAAACGACTTTCCAAAATCAGCGGGGTGCAGCAAAAGTAGTTCTAAAAAGATAAGCTTATAGTGATAAAAGGATACATCAAGAAAAATTAAAAATATCAAATAACCTAGACTACCATTCAAAGGAATTAGATAAATATAAGAAAAAAGCCCAAAGTCAGCAGAAGAAATGAAGTAATAAAAATCAAAAAGAAAAATAAATAAAAAGATATCCTCCAAAAAGACTAGTGGAAAAGATTAATGAAATGAATAGCTGATTGTTTGAAAGGACAGACAAAATTGGTAAGCCTTTCGGAGTTCCCATCATGGTGCAGTGGTTAACGAATCCAACTAGGAACCATGAGGTTGCAGGTTTGATCCCTGACCTTGCTCAGTGGGTTAAGGATCCAGCGTTGCTGTGAGCTGTGGTGTAGGTCAAAGACATGGCTTGGATCTGGCATTGCTGTGGCAAAGGCCGGCAGCTACAGCTCTGATTAGACCCCTAGCCTGGGAACCTCCACATGCCATGAGAAGTGGCCATGGAAAAGGCAAAAAGACCAAAAAAAATTGATAAGCTTTTAGCCAGGCCCATGAAGAAAAAAGAGAAGACCAAAATAAGCCAAATAACAAACAAAAGAGGAAAAATAAAAAGTGATACCATATAGATACAAGCAATTAAAAGAGACTACTATAAACAGTTATGTGCCCAAAAACTTGGACCCTGTAGAAGAAATGCATTGATTTCTAGAAAGACAAACAGCCAGGACTGAATTGGGAAGAAATAGCCGATCTGAACAATGAATTACTAGTAAAGAAATTAAAATTCTATTAAAAAAAAAAAAAAGAAACAAGTCCAGGACCAAGAACTTCACAAAAAAATTCTATCAAACATATAAAGAGGAGCTAATATGTATTATTTTCAAATTATTCCAAAAAACTGAAGAGGAAGGAACTGTGCCAAATCCATTCTACAAGGTCTCCATTACCCTGAAACCAAAACTTAGACAAAGACACTTAAAAAAATTATGCTTCAATATCTGATGAATAAGGATACAAAATGTCTCAACAAAACATCAACAAATCAAATTCAACAATATACTAAGTGGATCATACACTCCGATCAAGTGGGATTTATTCCAGGGATGAAAAAATGGTTCAATATTCACAATCAATGTGATACACCACATTAACACAAGGATTTTTTTAAATCATCACATGATCATCTCAATAAACACAGAAAAGGCATTTGACCAAATTTAATAGCCATCAAAAATAGTATAGAGGGAACACATCTCAAAATAAAGGCCATTTACAAAAAGCCCACAGCTAACATACTCAATGGTGAAAAGTGGAAAGCTTTTACTCTAAAATTGAGAAAAAGGCAAGGATAACCACTCCCACCATTTTTTTGTTCTTTTTTAGCAACATCCGCAGCATATGGAAGTTCCCAGGCCAAGGACTAAATCCAAGCCAGAGCTACGACCTATGCCACAGGTTAAGAAACTCCAGATCATTAACGCACTGCACCAGGCCAGGGATCAAACCTCTGCTTCCACAGAGACAAGCTAGATCATTAACCCACAGCACCACAGGGGGAACTCCTCACTCCCACCATTTTTATTTAACATAGTATTTGAAGTCCTAGCCACAGCCATCAGACAAGAAAATTAAATAAAAAGTATCTAAATTGGAAGGGAAGAAGTAAAATTGTCACTATTTTCAGGTGACAAAATTCTATACAGAAAAAATCCTAAATTCACCATCAAAAATCTATTAGAACTAAAAATTGATTTCAGTAAAATTTCAGGATACCCTATTAATAAAAAAGAATCTATGGCTTTTATATACACTAACAATGAACTATCAAAATGAGAAAATTTATTTTTTTGTCTTTTTGCTTTTTTCTATGTCCACATTTGTGGTATATGGATGTTCCCAGGCTAGGGGTCTTATCAGCACTACAGCTACTGGCCTACACCACAGCCACAGAAACGTGGGATCTGAGCCCTGTCTGCAATGTACACCACAGCTCACAGCAACACCAGATCCTTAACCCACTGAGTGAGGCCAGGGATTGAACCCACAACCTCATGGTTCCTAGTCAGATTCATTAACCATTGAGCTGTGATGGGAACTCCAGAAAATTTTTTAAAACCCTGTTTACACTTATACCAAAAAACAAAAACAAACCAACAAAAAACCTAGGAATAAGTTTAACCGAGGAGGTGAAAGACCTACACTATGAATACTTTAAGACACTGATGAAAGCAATTGAAGACAACACATACAAATGGAAAGATATACCATGCTCATGGACTGGAAGTATTACTATATTGTTAAAATGTCCATACTACACAATGTACAGATCCACCTATCTAAATACCAATGACTTTTTTAAAGAACTAGAACAAATAATCTTAAAGTTTGTTTGGAGCCACCAAATAGCCAAAGCAATCTGAGAAAGAAGAAAACAAACAAACAACAACAACAACAACAAACCTGGAGATACCATACTTCCTGATTCCAAACCATGTTACAAAGCTATCATAATCAAAATGATATGGTAGTGGCACAAAAACAGGTCAGTGTAACAGAATAGAGAGCCCAGAAATAAACCTATGTGTATATGGTCCATTAATCTTTGACACAGGAGGCAATATACACTGTTCAATAAGTAGTGTTAGAAAAACTGGACAGGTACATGCAAAAGAATGAAACTGGACCACTTTCTTACAGCACACACAAAAATAAACTCAAAATGTATTAAAGATTTAGATATTATACCTGAATCCATAAAACTTCTAGAAGAAAAGGGAAGTAAACTCTTTGATACTAGTCTTAGCAAATTTTTTTTTGGATTTAACTCCACTAGCAAGGGCGATAAAACAAAATAAATAAGACTACTCAAACTAAAAAGCCTTTGAATAGCAAAAGGAAAACATCAACAAAAGTAAAAAGTCAACTACTGAATGGGAAAAGATATTTGCCAAAAATATGTCAGATAAGGGATTAATATCCAAAATATATAAAGAAATCAGACAATTCAGTATCAAAAAAAGCAATCCAGTTAAAAGCAAACCTGAAATTTGCTTTTCCTAAGAAGACATAGAGATAGCCAACAGACACAAAGAAAAAATGCTCAACAATGCGAATCATCAGGGAAGTGCCAATCAAAACCACAGTGAGATATTAACTCATCTGTTAGAATGGCAATCATCAAAAAGACAACAAATGACAAGTGTTGGCAAGAATGTAGAGAAAAGAGAATCCTCGCACTGTTAGTGGTAATGTAAACTGGTGCCGTCACTATGGAAAACACAGTGGAACTTGTTCAAAAAATTGAAATAGAATTACCCTACAATCCAGAAATTCCACTTCTAGGAATTTATCCTAAAAAAACAACAAAATAATAATTTGTGGAGTTCTCTCCTGGCACAGTATGTTATGTATCTGGCATTGTCACTGCAGTGGCTTAGGTTGCTGCTGTGCTATGGGTTCAATCCCTGGCCCAGGAATTTTCATATGCCACAAGTGCAGCAGTAATTAGAAATATATTCACCCCCATGTTCATTATAACATTGTTTACAATATCCACACCATGGACACTAAGTGTCCATCAATAGATGAATAATAAATAATTCATTCTTTATTGTGTATGTAAATATACAATGGAATGTTACCCAGCCATTAAAAATGAAATCTTGCCATTTGGGACATCTTGGACAGATCTAAACGGTATTATGCTAAGTGAAATAAGTCAGAGAAAAACAAAACACCCTATGATTTATTTATATGTGGAATCTAAAAACCAAATCATACAAGCAAGCAAAACATACAAACATACTCACAGATATAGAGAACAAACTGGTGGTTGCCAGGGGCTGGGGAAGGTGCAAGGGATGGATGAAATAAGTGCGGAGGATTAAGTTCAAACTCCCCGTTATAAAAGAAGTAAATCATAGGGAGGCAATACAGAGCATAAGCACTATAGTCGATACTGTGATAACTTAGTATGGTGATGGATGTTTACTAGACTATCATGGTGGTCATTCTGCATTGGATTTAGATGTCAAATCAATACACTGTACACCTAAAACTACATAATACTGTAGATCAACTGTACTTCAATACAAAAATTTTAATACCTTGGTAATAGCTGTTTTTCACTGTTCAAGCTCGTTCTTTGAACAGCTCAACAGAAGAAAGAGACCTCAGTAAAATTGATCAAAGATTAAAAGGAAATATACAAATAAATAAAATGCAGGAGAAAACAGCAAACAACTAGAAATACAATGGACATTCAAATGATATTGTGAGCACCTTTATATTAATAACTTTGGGACCTAGAAGAAATAGAAAATGTGAAGTGCAAAAAAAAAATTAATAGGCAAAGAAATGCTTCTAGAAAGCTAAATCTATAAGTTTCCTTGAGGCATAGTAGGTTAAGGATCCCACGTTGGCACTGCAGCAGGCTGGGTCACTGTGGGGGTATGAGCCCATCCCAGGCCCAGGAACTTCCACATGCCACAGGTGTGGCAAATAAATAAATAATGTTGAGTCTAAGTTAAAAAATTCCCCTTTAAAAAATAATTGCAATGTTCAGACTGTCTTAGAGGTGAATTCTGCCAAAATTCTAAGTATTAGCTATTTCTTAAATTAAAAAATTTTTCAAGAGACGAGAAAAAGCAAAAACCACCAGGTTAATTTCATGAAGTGTAATAATCAATCTTTAAACCAAATTAAGATAATGTAAGAAATTAAAATAATCACATTAAATGTAGATTTAAAATCTAAATAAAATTTTAGCTAATTAAACATAAAGCATCACGATGACATAGTGATTATGTAGTGTTAAAAATCTTTTCTTTGAAAAATACATATTGAAGCATTTTTGACGAAATGATAAAATGTCTGGAATTTGCTTGAAATGATCCAGTTTGAGGGATATGAAGAAGGGGCAGTAAATAAAATAAGATAGACCATGAGTTGATAATTACTGAAGTTAGGTGGTGGACAGATATGATTATATTACCTCTACTTTTTATTTTTAATTTTGCATAAGAAAAGTAAAGGAAATGATTCTATTTCACTGTTATTTCAGTATTGAAACAATGGTTTAAAATACCAGAGAAATGTATATAATCAGAGAAGTATAATGTATAGAAATATCACTATGTTGTGCACCAGAAATGGACATAGTATTGCGGTCAATCATAATTCAAAACAAACAAACTCATAGACAAAGAGATCAGATTTGTGGTTACCTGAGTGGGGAAGGGGGGATAGATGATGTCAGTTAAAAGGTATAAACTTCCAGTTATAAGATAAATAAGTCCAAGGGATATAATATACAACATGATAAATTTAATGAACACTGCTGTGTGTTATAGTTGAAAGTTGTTTAGTCTTAAGAGTTCTCTTCATAAGGAAAAAGTACTTTTCCTTTATTTTGTATATTTATGAAATGATGTTAACTAAATTTATTACGGTCATCTCATGTAAGTCAACCATTATTTTGTATGCCTTAAGCTTATACAGTGTGGTATGTCAATTGTATCTTAATAAAACTGGAAGGAAAAAATTAAAGAAATCTATAAATGTTATTCACAACAGTAAGAGACTTAAGAATAAAAGTATGATTCTCTCAACTGATGAAGAAATAGTATTTGACAAGTTTCAACACCTCCATTTGTGATGATGTATTTTTAAAAACATTATCAATCAGGAGTCCAGTCAACTTACTTAACCTTTTAAAGATCGCAGAATCTATAGCAACTGTATATTTAAAGGAGAATTTTAGGTGATTTCTCTATAAAACTAGGAGCAAGAAAAGGAAGTCATTCTTAGCACTGTAACTTTTTAACATAGTACTGGAGGTCCTAGCCAACACTATAAGGAAAAAAAAGAAGAAATAGGAGAAATAAGGTACACAGAGGCAGAGAAAAAAACTTATGATCTGAATACAGATGAAAAGAGAATGCAGCAAGTTTAGAGGGTACAAGGTCAATTTATAAAAATCAAAAAGATTTTCATATCTTAAAGACATCCGTTCTCCCCCAGTTAATCTAAAAATTCAATAAAATCTCATTCAAAATATCAATTGGAGTTTGAGAAACTCAGTAAATATTTGGAATTTTATGTGGAAAATTAAAGACCCACAAATTTTTGTCAACCCCAGAAAAATAAGTTTAAGGGATAGAAGCAGGGAGTTATTCCATCAAATACTAAAACTAGTAATAAAGGCATAGCAATGAAAACAAGGTAATATTAGCACAAGAACAAAATATGGACCATGGAATAGCATTGTTCCGTTGAGAACAATCGTAGTTCAGAGAGAGAGCCACGTATGTATGAAAACTGAATATATGACAAAGATGGCACCGCAAATCAAAGTGGAAAGAACGGTTGTTTACTGAATGAGGTTATAGTAACTATCTCATGAGATGAAGAAAACAAAGTAGACCTCTACTCAATATCTCATACAAAGCTACAAAGTGGATGGATTACAGATTTAAATTCAGTGTCTTTATGAAAGTTAAACAGAAAAAAAAAACTGCAGATTATCTAGATAGCCTAGGTGTGAAAGAGAATTTTTTTTTTAACAAAACCTAAGCACAAATCATAACCAAAAAAAAAAGATTTCCATGAAATTTAAATATTTTTCTGGTCAACAAAGGGTATCACAAAGTTAGCAATGAGATAACAGCAGATAAGGAGACTATATTTACAACATCTCAACACTCCCCCACCTAAAATTTCATCTGGAATATACAGAACTTCTGCAAGTCAACATCAAAATGCATACACACACAGATCAATTTGCAAATGAGCAAGAGATAGGAAAAATTCACATGGATGAAACCTAAATCACCACCAAATATGTGAAGACATGCTCAAAATTAGGAGTAATAAGATCATATATTAGAGAAACAAAAAGATGTCACTTTCTCTCAATTGAAATAGCAAGAATTAGAGAGCTGGTTAATGCCATGTTACTAACAGTGTGGGATTATGAACACACTTGATCTCGGCGCACAGATATTCCGTAGAGCATGGCTGGAGATGGTAAGCATTTGGAGATCATCCAAGTGCCCATTAATGGGAGACTGGATAATCAAATGGCAGAATGAGATTTATTAAGGAGCTAATATCGTTAGTATGATATTCTTCGCCTAGATAAATATGCTTCATGCAATAGGTTAGAAGCCATAGTGTGATATGTAACATGGACGGATCTGCAAACAGTGCTGATATGTATATAACGAAATATAATTTATGTAGATTGAAAATACATGTGTACAAAATATTTACATTCCAAGATAATACATCTAAACAAAGCTATGCACATTAGACATTAGAATGGTTGCCTATGGGCACAGAGAAGGAAATAGGGTAAGAGGAAGTGAATGAATGAAGTGAATGAATGAAATGAATGAATGAAATGAATGATCTTATGCAGACCAATAATCATGTATCATGAATGGAGGGTATGATTAACTTAATATTCATCAACAAATTCCCTAAATTCTTAATTACTTGTGTCAGACAGCATTCTTAAAACAGATAAACAGTAAGGAGACAAGGCAGAGCAGTTAAGAATACAAGGCAAAATCAACTATGTGCAGCAAATAATAAAAGGTTGAAAACTCTTGTTTTGATTTATAGTGTACACATTTGTTTAGTCTCTGGACCACTTTCTTCAGCAAGGCTCGAGATCCTGAAAAGCACCAGCCCTACCCATTTCTGCTTACTCTCATCCTTCTAAGTCCTTTTTGAAAGTCTGCAAAGATGAGAACAGTTTTTATGAGAGGCTGATAAGCAAATAATAATTCATACCACGAGCATTATAAAAACCTGCCATGACCCCAAAAGATTTCTCACCTTAATCCTAAATTACAAAATAAAGCTTTGGAAGCCTGAAGTCTAAAGGGGAAGTGAAAAAGGTAAAAATCTTTCATTAACTGTGAGATTGGTGACACCAATGACTGTTGCCTTTTGAAAAGAGCCTTATCCTTAGGTGTGGAGTTCAACTTTCCCATGGCTCTTTTTTCTCTTTCCTCTTCCTCCCATCATGCCCTAACACATTCAGAAAACTAGGCAGGAAGCCAAAATTGTGGAATTTGTTTTTGCCTAAGAAGACCTTCTGGTGGACTTGGGCACTTCCAGGGTTTACAGCAGCATGAAGAGCTGTCATCTCCACTGCTATGACAGCTGAGGTCTTGGCATTGACTTTTTCCTCCAGCTCTCTCCTCCCTATATGGGAGCCTTTCCACCCCTGCCATTTCCATGCTGATCCAATCTTGGTTATGTACCACATGCTTGTGTTTCCAACAAGCCTAACCTATGTAGGACCTAAGTCCCACAGTCCTGTGGCTCATAGTTGAGTTTGGACAATCAGGAATATTGGCAGGAAGCCAAAAGGGAGACAGGCATTTTCTCAGTTCCCCTCCTGAAGGGTTGCTATAGGATGACTGTGTTTCCAGAGATCTCAGCTATAGTACAACGACACCCTGCAGAAGCCTTCTTTGTCCTAGGGCTCCAGGAATCACTTGCTCTCCCAACTCCTTCTGACAGAGGGGTGGTAAAAGAGCCCCACTGCTGCTAACTCCAGGGGACTGCACTGACACGCATGGTTTTCCTTCAGCCATACCTTTAAAAATAGTTCTTTTGGAGTTCCCGTCATGGCTCAGTAGAAAAGAATCTGACTAGGACCCATGAGGATGTAGGTTCAATCCCTGGCATTGTTCATTGGGTTAAGGATCTGGTGTTGCTATGAGCTATGGTGTAGGTCACAGATGTGGCTGAGATCTGGCACTGCTGTGGCTGTGGCATAGGCCAGCAGCTTCAACTCCGATTCTACCCCTAGCCTGGGAACCTCCATATGCTGCAGGTATGGCCCTAAAAATACAAATAATAATTCTTTTAATAAAAATCTAAAATCATTGTAATTTAAGCATGCCATCTATGTCCTACTTCAACCATGACTGTCACACCCATCCTGCTCCTTATCTGGCAAAAGGGTTACAAGTTAAGTTCACTTTTTTTTGAGGGCACTTTGTAGACCCTCTGTAAACACTTGGAGTTTTCAATTTTGAGGTTGATTAGAGGCTTTTAGTGAACCAAAGTTAAAAACAATACTAGTTCAGAGCCCTGGTCTGGGACCACCCACAATATGCTGAGAAGACCGTTACGAACAGCTAAACAAAGCTTTTCCCAGTTGTTCTCAGAGCTATCATCATGTTCTGCTCCGAGACATTCTACCAGAGACTACCCTCTGTGCTTTTACAGGTTTCATTACTATTGTAACAGTTCTATGTTTCACTGCTAAGAGTTAAATAAACCTTTATCCATAAAAAGTAAATCATTGCAAATCTCTAGGCAAATGGAATGGTCTCAGCATCATAATATTAATTTATAAGACATGGGCAGCATAACTTTCATCTGCAGAGCATCTCAGATGAAAATGACATACAGGGTTAAAGAAGAGTCGGGGCAGGCTGAGAAGGAGTCAGTCTAGCCAGCAGATATACCAAATGGATATGGATAAGCTAACACACTCCTGGGCGCCAACGACTCAGGGGTGAAATACCAGAGCTGTTAACTGCTAGAGCAAGGAGTCTCAATTTAAGACAGAATAAGGAAAAAACCATCTGCCCTCAAGTGTTACATCAAGGGAGTTTAGAAGGCACAGTGCAAGGAATATAATTAAAATCACTCGGGAGAGCTCTGGAGTTTCATCTCACTGCACATAGCCTTGTCTCTTAACTACACTGTAATTTAAGGCAAGTACTGGGTACTGGTGTTATTTTTTTTTTCTCTTTTAGGGCTACACCCACAGCACATGGAGGTTCCCAGACTAGAGGTTGAATGGGAGCTGCAGCTGCCAGTCTACACCACAGCCACAGCAATGCCAGATTTGAGCCACATCCGCAACCTACACCATGGCCCACGGCAACGCTGGATCTTTAACCCATTGAGCAAGAACAGGGATCGAACCTGTGTCCTCATGGATGCTAGTCAGATTCATTTCCACTGCACCACAATGGGAACTGCCTGGTGCAACTTTTTAATATATTGTCTTCTCACTACATGAACAGTTCAGAGACCAACATGTGTGCGACAGATACACATAAGAGGTGGTATTCAAGCGTATCTACCAGCCATTCAACAAACGTGTCCTGCTATGTTCCTGGAACTGTCTGAGCATGTAGAAATGAAGGTAAATACAACAGAGTCCCTGCTCTTGCGGGGCTTGTATTACAGTCATTTACATTGTTGAGTGGGGTGAGGGAGAGAGGGAGAATAAATAATATACAAACTTTCGGGTAATATGAAGGGTTAAGAAAAAAAGGATCCAGCTAAGAATAACAGAGGGTGCAATTTTAGAAAGTTTGGACAAGGAAGCCAGTGATTAGGAAATATAGACAAATCAGATATCGTCCTCTCTGCCAAGGAAAATATTCACGCTTCTAAATACAGTGTAATTAAATAGTGTAGACTAGGTTCACTACAGGTAGACCAGACTTGAGCCTTTCCTAAAATACCTCCTGCAACTGCAGAAGGCAGCCCAGCACCTACAGTGTCTTAGAGAAAACAGTGCATTTCCAGCATCATCCCCTATGGACATGATTCTCTATCTTCTTTTGATCCTGAGATGCAATGATGGATAAAGCGCTGTAGGAAGGGATCAAGAGGAAGGTAAGTGACAGGAACAAAGTGAGTCCAGCAGGCTATCACCCGTCACAAAGAAAATAAGGATGATAGGACTTTACACAGGCTTTCCCCCACTATCTGAAAGTAGAGCGTTCCTGTGAAACCTTTTGGAAGCCAAACGGGCATAAAGTGAATAAGCAGCTAGCTTAGGACACATCTTGCTAACGGGTGCAAGTGAGATAAAGTACAGATGCTCGCAGACACATGCTGAGTGCAATTCCTGGGAAGGGTGCATGGTGGTGCTGCTCTCACTGCTTGGGATGCATGCTGCCTCCATAACAGCTTGATGAAAAATAAGTTCGGAACACTATTTTTGCTTTTCACCTTTTGACATATAAGTGAAAATACTCTTCAGATTTTTCTGTTCACGAAAACCAGTACTAAAGCAGCTCCACCGTAAAAGCAAAAAAAAAAAAAAAAAAAAAAATGGCATAAGATGAACTTTCAAAAGGTGGGAGATACCCTTATCTGCAAAGGTCTAGCCCCCAATGAAATTCTAGTGATTTCCTTTTTGGATTGCCTTTTGAAGTAATTAAATGTCGAGACATCCTTTGAGAGTATAGGGAAGCTCTCCTTGGCGTCAAGTCACAGATGGTAAAACTGAGACCCATCAACTGCCCTAACTAAGGTTAACTGACTAGCAGTAGCAAAACACAGTTAGAGCTACTGGGTATGTTACCAAAAGGAAAACATGAATTCATGCATGTGTATACAAACACACACACACACCCCACCAAGACTACTGCAGGGAAAATGAGAGAGTCTGCCTGGACTCTATAAAGTGATTATATGCAGCTAATAGTTCTTTCCCTCTCCCTCTCACTATGCTTATGAGGTCTTGCCAGAGATTGTTAATACAGTTTGAGAGACGGTATGCCAGGGTTGAAAGCACACAGGCCATTCAAAGCAACACACATTTTACAAGCACACGGAAACTATATAAATACATACATTTTATACACACACACACAGATTCACATAGCTCCCTAAGGGAGTGGCTGGGCCTGAGCAATGATGATGAAAGGGAGTAAGTAAAAGAAACCATTAAAACTTAGTTTGAATTGATGATGATAACATATATAATGAAAACAATCCTCTGTACGTGAGGTAAAAAAATCAAACACTGTCTATGATAATCAAATATACCTTCCTTGAATGTTGGCAAGTCCTCAACTTTTCTGAAACCTCATGTCCTGAGAAACAGGGATAATAATATAGATAGCCTACCTCATTCATTTTCAAAATCCTGGCACATAGGAAAAATGTTATGACAGACAGACAGACAGTACCGGGTTTTGTCAATACACAGCTTTTTGGAGGTTTTTTGCTTTTTTTTTTTTTTTCCTTCTTAGGGATGGGGAAGATGACAAATTTTAGCCACCTTCAAGCTTGCAAGATCATATCATATGGCAAGTGATTCAAGCTGAGTCAACAAAACATCTCAAATTCTCCAGCTTCCCTCTCTCCCTTTAGTGGAGAGTTTTGAGGCCATGGGTTAACATGATAGGGAACAAGGGTCTAGAGCAGCTTGGATGGAGATGGATGGATGGATGGATGGATGGATGGATGGAAGGAAGGATGGAAAGATGGGGACAGATTCCTGGATAGTTGCTGGGAATCATAGTATATTTTGCAGGATCAAGAAAGAAACTTTTGTTAAGTCCCTGAGATTTGGGGTTATCTGTAACTGCAGCATAATTTAAGCTGAACTATGCTCATGTGATAATTATTAGTGTCCTTTCTTATATAGCCAAGAACAGCTGACCTCAGCTCCTATAGAACATGAATGCTAGAAGGATTAATCATTGACCTATTGGCCTTTTAAGATTTTAATGTGAGGTTAGGGACTGGGCATGAAGAGCTGGAAAGGAGAAATAAGCCACGAGGTACTACTAGGATTCAGAAAGCTTGATTCATCAAACACTGCAAATCTACTTGGCCTGCTTTGGGAGGGAGCTTACCTGCATCCATGACATGCTTCTCTCGATCATCCAGCCCCCCTGGGAATTTCCCCCAGAAGTCACTAAAGCCCAGAACAAATCCCCTTTTGGGAAGTTTTTACAGTAGCCCTTCCCCTGCCTCAGAGAAATAGGAGCTGTCTGTTATCTCTAGATGGAAAATTAAAGTTTCACTTGGCCAAAGCCAAAAGGTAATACAATTCTATAACCCTGTGGTTTCATCTGTTTATTACTTACTGTTTGGGGAGAAGACAATAAATAAAATATCCACACATGTAATATCCTCTTTTCCCTCCAGGGACTCATAGAAGTTCCAAATTTCTAAACAACCTCAGTATGAAGAAATGTTTGCCAACAGTCTCCACCAGCTTCTTTATGAGTTTCTCATTAACCTTTTCCACCTTCCAATTCCTGTTCCTTGGGTCTGGTCACTTCTGCTTAATAATGGTGGTACAAACTATTGCGTAGACTAAAATAACAGAAACGGCACGTCGTCACACATACTCAAACAGTCTATCAGCCCCTGTGTAATTACAGGACTATGCAACATCAAGAATGGACCATAAAATAAAGAGGGGCTATAAGGATGACAACACAAAATCAAAGGAAAACTGATTTGGGTCATTATATCTAGCAGCTGTTCCCCACCCCCCAAGACCTCTGCATTCACTCCCTCCCAGCTGCCTTCAGTAGAAAATGCAGAAGCTAAGAATTGTGCTGAGAGGAGGAACCAAAAATCAGGAAAACCAGGTCCTTACAACCTGGCAGCCTCCTGAACTTTGGCCTTTCCAGTTGCCCCGGAAAGAGGAAATGGATGCTGAGGATACTGGGAGGCCCAAAAGTTTGTTGTGAGGAAGGACAGCCTGTCACCTGCCATCTCCACCTCTGCTCACTAGGTGCTCTGGCTTGAGATCACCCATCATTTCTATAATATGAGCTAGCACAACACTGGGTCTCAGGCATTTTCATTTCTTAAAGTCTCATGAAAAGTCATTAAGATTCTAGGGCATTCCCTGGTGGCTCAAGGGGTTAAGGATCCAGCAGTGTCACTGCAGCAGCTTGGGTCACTGCTGTGGTGCAGGTTTGATCCCTGCCCCAGGAATTTTCATATGCTGCAGGTACAGCCAAAAAGAAAAAAAGGAGGGGGGGATTCCAGCTAACAGTCGACCTGGAATGGTTCTTCCTTTATCTCTTGGTTCCCCTGCCTTCTCATCACTTCCATCAAGAAGATTCCATAACCTTTTAATTTTTTTACAATTTGACAAAAACACCTTCATAATAATGCCTTAGTTTCCCTAGGTAACTTTAAGCCTCTTTAACTGAAGACTGAAGGATATTTTCTCCCATGAAAGCAATCTCACACATCAACTAAGCAATGTGCAGGGAAGAAATAGCAGGGAGCCTCCTCTGTCTCTTCAAGACCACACCAAGTCCTGGAAGGGCAGGGGGCAGAGCTGGTGCTGCATCAGGAATGCAAGGACAGAGGCCAGAGGCAGTGGCCTGGGTCAGAGAGAATGGCCCTCTGTGACTGTTCTGTGCTCTTGCTCACCTGTGTGTCCTCATGTGTACACATCTGGGCTGCTCCTTAAGAGGCTCTTTTCTACAAACCCATGGACATGGAGAACAGACTTGTGGTTGCCGAGGGGGAGGGAGTGGGATGGACTGGGAGTTTGGGACTAATAAATGCAAACTGTTGCCTTTGGAATGGATAAGCAATGAGATCCTGCTGTATAGCACAAGGAACTGTATCTAGTCACTTGTGACGGAACATGACGGAGGATAATTTCAGAAAAAGAATATGTATGTGTGTATGACTGGGTCACTTTGCTGTACAGTGGAGAATTGACAAAACACTGTAAACTAGCTCCAACAGAAAAAAAGTAATCGTTATTTAAAAAAAAAAAAAAGCCTCTTTTCTGCAGTGGTTGCAAGGCTGGAAAGTCTGGGGTTGCAAGCTCCTTGCACTGTGTCCCCTGGGCTGGCAGCCAGAGACATCTGAGACCTCTTCTCCCCTTCGGTCTTTCCAGATCCTTTCTCATCCCCAAGCCCTGGGCCCTCACAGTCTTTCTGTTCCTTTCTCTCCCCTCCCGAGCCGCCACTGACCTGTTTGTGCCCCCTCACCCAGTTGCCCATCTCACAACACTGCCACCACTTTCCCACTAGAACACCTATCTACTACCTCCATGCACAGAGTCCTCTGCCTTGAAGACTTAGCAAAAGGACATGTGGGAATGTGAGAGGAGAGAATGAACTGGAAACTCACTATTGCTCAACAAGTATCAGCTCCAGAGGTAGGAGAGCCAAGGGAGCTTCAGCCACAGAGGGCTGGCGAGAAGAGCAGAGATATGGGTACCTCGTCCAGGACGTTTACCACTTTCTCTGCCTGTGCAGGTCCGTGTGTGTGTGCGTGTGTGTGTACATGAGGGTGTTGAGGGAAAACTGACATCTTTGACAGTAATTATAGTTACCAAGAAACTTTAAAGTGAGAAAAAGAACTGAAACTTTGGCTAGCTAAGAGTAATACTAATTACAGCCTTTATGCAAATTAAGTTTAATTATCATGCAACACAATAATAATATGTCTATCACTATAATGTGTCAGATTAACTTTCTTCTAAACCTTCTGTAACAATTCTGAGTGTTCTTCATGTACTAGAGTTGTGCAAGTAAAAAGACGATAAATTAACAGAACTACCTTGTCTTTTCAAATCCTGTGCCCATATTTCTACAGAGTTGTTTATCTTTTCCCTTAATGGTTTCTAAATGGTCTTTATGCGTTGAGGAGAGAATTCTTTTATCTCTTACATGTGCTGCAAATATTTTTTTCCAGTTTGGAATGTGTCTTTTAGTCTTGATGGTGAATTAGAATATACAGGAGAAATTGGTCTGATTAAATCCTTTAAAAATCATACTTCATGTGCTCATTTTCCCAGCAGCAAACTCACCTTCTCACAGTTTTTTTTTTAAAAAATGTAGAAAAGGATCCATTATAACCATCTGCCAAAGCCTGGAATTCCTTTGAACAGAAAATATCCTTTCGTTCCATAACTGGAGATAAAAGGTTTACAAATGCACAGGACTTTAGAGATATTACATTAGTGTGCTTCAGGTAAATGCAAATGATGGCAACAGGGTTGCCGACATTTCTGGAAGGAGGTTTCATTTACAAAGTGGTTGAGAATTTAGTACCAGAACATGAGTGAGAGACTGAGACCACTAAGAAAAGTTGCAGAGACCAAGATTGACCACCTCCTAGGAACTCCCCTGACCCCTTCAGGTCAGAGTTAGCTGCCTCTTGCCCACAGTCCCATTTGTCCATGTCACAGCCCACTGATCCCATGCCATACAGCTACCGTTCACTTCCGTCTTGCCCTCTTTACGCTACGGTGCTTGGAAGGCAGCGGCTGCATCTAACAAACTCGCCATCCTATCCAGAGCACCATGCCTCATAGGTTTTTGATAGGCACTCACTGGGTGAGCAAAGCAATTGATAAATCAATAAACCAATGTTATTCTCTTCAGGGCTTTGTGACTGGATCGCCTACCTGTGTCATAGAAAGATGGGCAGAGCCTGGATACTGAAGGAGAAGACTCAGGCCAGGAAGATGAGTCACTGCAGGATGACCAGGCTTCTTCCAGGATCCAGCCCCACAAGGCCCCCGAAATAAATACCCAACAGAAGCCCCCAAAGACCACAGCCTCCCTCTAAATTCAGATTCCCATGTATCAAGGAGAACGGGGAGAATGCCGCCCCACCCCTCCACCTACTGAGAGGCACAGATCTTCTGGAACCAGCTGAGACCCTCTGGTGCCTCTGGGCTAAACCCCGAGGGACAACTGGGCTTTTAGACGCTGCCCAGAAGAAAAGAACTCACTCCACGGGGACCTTCTCAGAGCCCAGCTCCTTTAGCACGCTCCTGAGTATTTCACAATTGATCTCGCTGGAATCTCTTTCCTTCCGGGAAATTCACTGAGCTATCAATCCTCCTTTAGCTGACCTTAGATAACACCATGCCCTGCTCTCTGTCCCCCTGACCCTCTGCAGTGGGTCCTGTCTAGACGGTGTAGGCCCAGTCCAGCCCACCTCCAGGGCTGACTTCTTTTCTGGTCTTCCCAGCAGGTTCAGCCTGACTGACCCGGGTTCTGGTCCCTTGGGCAGGCATGTACTTCCCCAATCCTTACCCCACATTCTGCAAAGACCTTTGCCCGTGTGTGGTGGAACCTGCCCAGGGCTACATGAGCTCTTCCTGGCCGGGTCTGTGCATGTGCAGATCACACTAGGGGTCCTTCGCTGTTCTAGTTTCTTCTTACCTCCAGTGCTCTGTGTGCATCCCCACCTGCTCACTTCCATTTCCAAACTCCTACGGCCTAAGTGCTTTAACCCAGTTTCTAGACTCCAATTGTCCTAGAACTGGCTTGAGTTCTGCCTCCTGGTTCCTTGGTGATCACTTCTCCTGGAAACCATCCAGCTACCTCTCAGCACTGAGGACTGAGTCCCTGCCCTTGTAGCTGATACCTGCAGACACCATTGAAAGGTACATGAGCACGCTCCCCAGTGCACACTCAGCTCTTCAATTGCAGTGGGCACCCTCCCAGCACTGCTCACCTGAGTCACCATCATCCAGGCCTGCAAGGGGGAGCAGAACTACAACCACCAGTTGTGCCACCTAAACGACTTCTTTTGAAAAAGCCATTAGCAAATTAGCCAAGCACACAGATGCCCATCTTTTCTCAACCTCAGGAGGGGTTTCTCGGTGGAGTACATCTAGGTCTACCATGGAGAGGGCTCCAGTAGCAAGAATCTATTTCGATAGTGTTCTAAAAATTTATAGGAAACGGGGGGTGTGCTGCTGAGGAACATCTAGTTGACTGCATGACAACAAGAGCTTTAGGATTGAGGGGAGCAGATGCTGCTATCGATCTATCCTTCCACGGAGCTGATCCAGCTTGTGGCTCAACTACTAAAAGCAGAGAGGAAATGAGCCTCCAGTCTATCCCGTCTCCCCATGAGCCCTTTCATTCCTGGATCACCATCAGCCCCTAGCCCCAACCTGCATCCCTAAGTCTTAGCCACACAAGCCCTTTCTCAGCCCTTACACTGACATCCATAGCCTCTTTCCTCTCCAGGACCCCGCAAGTTAAAAGGCTTAGAAATGCATAGAGGAGTTCCCGTCGTGGCGCAGTGGTTAACGAATCCGACTAGGAACCATGAGGTTGCGGGTTCGGTCCCTGCCCTTGCTCAGTGGGTTAAGGATCCGGCGTTGCCGTGAGCTGTGGTGTAGGTTGCAGACGCGGCTCGGATCCCGTGTTGCTGTGGCTCTGGCGTAGGCCGGTGGCTACAGCTCTGATTCAACCCCTAGCCTGGGAACCTCCATATGCCGCGGGAGCGGCCCAAGAAATAGCAACAACAACAACAACAACAACAACAAAAGACAAAAAAAAAAAAAAGACACAAAGACAGAAATGCATAGAGCCTTAGAGATGACACATTAGTGTGGCTCTAGCAAATGTGTTTGATAGAGTCTTTCTGATGTTTAGGGGAGGAGGGTTCACTCAGAAAGCAAGAGAGACTTCAGTGCCAGAATGGGTGAAGGAGTGAGGCCACCAAGAGGATCCCTTGAGCTGTTCAGGACTTGGAAGTTTCTGCCACGGCAGAGACCTACCACAGTCTCTCCATCACCTCCTCAGTCTCCTCGCCACCTCCCAACAATATTAACCCCTCTAATTCTATCTCCCAGGACCCTGCTCTCTAACATAACTATAGTGTCACAGGATTGTAGGTGCATGTGATCTAACCACAAAACGGGAACCTAAAGATTTCTACCAAAGGGTAGGAAAGGTAGAGGATGCTTCTTGTAAGAGGTGGGGATTTGGGGTCATTGGATCCCCCCCCTTATTGACAGGTCCCTTCTCATCTCCACAGCACCCTTCCCCCTGCATCCTTCTGAATTAATTGGCTTCATTTTTTAGGAGCTATTTGATCTTGGGCAACTAAATCTCTTTGTGCCTTTGTTTTCACATCCAGGATTACAGTAAGTGGGATTATATTGTACCATTTTCAGAGGATTGGCAAAATAATCCCATGTGAATCAGTGAGCATTGTACCTGGCACTCAATGAATGTTGGCTCTTATTTAAGCCTTTATAACTCTTATTCTTTAAGAAAAGCAATGCAAATCAATCCTTTTATTAAGTAGTATTGAAGAACAATGTATTTTACCTCTCTCAGGTAGTATTTAGCCTGAAAGGTTTTTTTTTTTTTTTTTTTTTTTTTTTTTGGCTTTTTAGGGACACATCTGTAGCACTTGGAAGTTCCCAGGCTAGGGGTTGAGTCAGAGCTACAGCTGCCAGTCAGTGCCGCAGCCACACAGGATCCGAGCTGCATTTATGACGTACACCACAGCTCATGGCAAAGCTGTATCCCCAACCCACTAAGCAAGGCCAGGGATCGAACCTGCATCTTCATGGATACTGGTCAGATTCATTTCTGCTCTGCCACAATGGGAACACCCTGAAAGGATATTTACATCCAATGAAGGGTTATGCCTGGAGAGTCCCAAACTTCCTGGCAAATGGAGAAGGCAAGTGTTTTATGGGAAGTAGGATTCATAGATCATGGCTATTAAGTGAAGTAGGTAGGTGTCTCTTGCTCCAACACGTGTAGAAAAACTTGGGCGTATTATCCAAATTCCTTAAAGCCTTAAGCCTAGAAAATAACAACCAGGACTTATTTTCAGAGCTCTATTAGAAAAGGGGGATATGACAGATCACTTTATTTCTCCTGTTCATACCTTACAGTCCATTTCTTTGTAATTTTCCTTAAAAGAGTTAAAGCATGAGGTAACTTAATTTAAATACCTAAACACTCAGGCTATTTAACAACTCTCATGATGTTTATTCTTTAGACTTTTATAGATTTTTTTCCTATGTCCAAATCGATTCCACTATTCTGCTAAACAGTGACATCAGTTTTGGCAGGCATTTATTACAAAGATGTTTCTAGCTTTTCCAAAGGCGGATTTTCTTTCCCTAGTTTATTTAAATTCTACACAAACACCAAAAACCCTCCTAAGGAGAGTTCCATCCTGAACTGCCTTCCAGTTTTGATTAGCAGGGATATTTCCTAATGGAAAGCCAAAGTTGTAACATGTTTTTTCCCTGCTTTTTATCCAACACTCCCTTGGAGGAGTCTTCATTGCCTTTTAATTGTCCGAGTTTATTTTCATTTCTCTTATTGAAGCGGAGCTGGCAGAGGGGGGAAGGGGGAACGTAGCTATACCTCAGCAACCTTCAAAGTCATCTTTAATCTTATAATCATCTTCATCCATCAGCCTGCCTCTCTTCTCCCTTGCGTCCATTTTTTTCTTGGTTATTCAGAAAAGCCTTTCTCCTTCTCATTTGCTCACATTAATTCACCCTGCTCCCTGGCTGCCCTAACCTGAGTTGCATATTCTCATTTGATTCCCTCCCGTCCCTTTCCTTTCCAAGTCAGATTTTCCTTTGCTCATAGGTTTCTAAGCCACCCTTTGTAAATCCACTTTGCAAAGAGCAAGCAAGTGCCAACCTTCTTTTCCAGAGCAATTGTAATCCACTATGCTTTAATTATAGCGTCTATTCAGATGTTCAAAATTCCATCGAGTTATAGATTTTAATACTTCTTCCCTCTGCACCATATTTATTAGATTAATTCCCCAAATGTGCTTTTTTGAAGTTTAATACCCTAGGTCTTTGAAGCCACTGCTTACTTAAAGAATTCGAGAAGATCATGATTACCAGCAAAGAAGGCAGCTGCCTTGGATTCAACTACACAATACAGCTGTTACTATTCCCAGGAACTCTAGCGCTATTCCCCTTTTAGCTTGAGTTGCCAAGCACCTTAGCCAAAACACTGTCCTCTCTCAATCCTGGGACACAATGATAGATGTGCTTTTGCCTATAGCCCAAAGAGATCTACAGCTGGCAAGTTTCAAAGGAAGATAAACAAATTAAGTAAGGACTGGCTTCTTTTTTTAACTATTACTCACTCTCATCTTGGGTGACTGGTGATAAATTGGAATAACTCGTATTTACCTGGACCTTCATTTCTATGTAAGTGAAAAAAGGAAGGAAAGCTAGGTGGTTTCTAAGATACCTTCTAGCTTTTGTAAAAGCCACAGCTTCTATGATTCTAATTTGTTCTCTAAAATTGTGGAGCTGCATTTCTGGCATTTTAATCTTAACTATGGAACACTTCAGTGTTTAAAAATAAATATTTTATTTTAGATATGTTAAGTAGTTAAATCTTTAACAGCTTTATTAAGGTAAAATTGACATAATAATATGCATTAAACTGTGCAATTTGATAAGCTCGGTCATATGTCTATACTCATTAAACCATCACTACAGACAAGATAATATTAACACCCATCACCCCTATTTTGGGAATAGTTGAGTATCCCTTATGATGCTCTATTAGCTACCTGGTTGGATTTCTAGCTAGAATTCTTTATATTATTTCAGTGGTGGATCTAAGGTTTATATAATCTACATTTAATGCCACCTATCTTCAAGGAATATCATGCCACCTCCTATATAGTAAAAGGACCTAACAACTACAAAATTTCATTTTTCTCTCCTAGCCTTTGGGATACTGTTGTCATACATTTTGCTTCTATATATGTTATAAACTCTAATATGCATTATTATTTTCTGCTTATTTTTGTTTAATTGTTTAAAGTCTTGCATTTACTCACATAGTGACCATGTCCAATGCTCTTCATTCCTTTTTGCAGATCCAGATTTCCATCCTCTCATTTCCCTTGTGCCTAAAGGATTTCCTCTACGTAGTAAGAATATGTTGGTAACCATTCTTCTTCCAGTTTTTGTATATCTGCTTTAACTTTGGCTTTTGAAACATTTTTGTTGAGTATCAAATTGTCAGCTGACAGTTGTTCTCCAGCATTTCTTTAAATGCTACTTAGTTTTTTATTCCTCTTGCATTGTTTCATGAGAAGTCTATTGTCATCCTTGACTTTGTTCTTCTACACATAATGTATCTTTTTTCATGGGCTACTTAAAGGATTTTTCTCTTTCATCATTGGGTTTTAAACAATTTGATTTTGATGTGCTTTGGTGCATTTTTCTTCACATTTCTTGGGCTTTCCTTGAGCCTTGGAATTATCAATCTATAGTTTCATCAAATTTGAACAATATTTGACCATTCTGGAGTTCCTGTCGTGGCTCAGTGATTAACAAACCCAACCAGCATCCATAAGGACTCAGGTTCCATCCCTGGCCTTGCTCAGTGGGTTAAGGATCCGGCCTTGCCATGAGCTGTGGCATAGGTCACAGACATGGCTCAGATGTGGCATTGCTGTAGCTGTGGTGTGGGCCAGCAGCTTCAGCTCCAATTTGCTCCCTAGCCTGGAAACCTCCATATGCCACAGGTACAGCCCTAAAAAGACCAAATATATATTTGGCCATTTTGCCTTCAAGTTCTTTTGATGCTGTGTTCTCTCTTTAAGGACTTCAATCAATTACACATATCCTAGGACACTGGAAGTATACCACAGTTAACTGATGCTCTGTTCATTATTTTTCCAGTCTTTTTTTCTTTGCTTCATCCCGGATAATTTCTATTCTATCTTTTAATGTTTAATAACTTTTTCTTCTATATCACTTTGCTGTATAGCAGAAATTGACAGATCATAAATCAACTATAATAAATAACCTTTTCTTCCGCATTGTTTAATCTGTCATTAGTGTTATCTAGTGTATTTTTCTCCCCAAAATTTTAGTTTTATCTCTAGAATTCTTTCTACATTTTCCACTATACAATCCTTAATATGCTCAATGTTTTCTCTAGCTTGAGCATGTAGCAGAATATCTTTGCCTAATAATTTTGTCATCTCTACCATTTCTGGGTTGGCTATGATTGATTTTTCTCCTGATTATGGTTATCTTTTCTTGCTTCTTTGCATACTAGTTTTTTTTTTGTATTGAATGCCAGAATTATGAATTTTATCTTATGGGGTGTTAGATATTTCTGTACTTCTATTAATATTGAGTCTTGTTCTGCTTCACCATTAATCTACCTGGAAACAGTTTGATCCTTTCTGGCCATTTTTTATGCTTTGCTGGGTAAGACCAGAGCAATGCTTAGTCTAGGACGAACTTCAGTCCCCTACTGGGGCAGGATCCCTCTGACTACTCCTCCCAATAGCCCATGAATGTCAAGATTTTCCACTCTGGTGGGAACAGAATACATTCCCCTTCTGGTGGGGGCTTTGGCGATTGTTCCTTCCAATCCTCTTAAGTGATTCTTTTCCATCTTCAGGAAGTTCCCTTATAAGCATGTGCTGATCAGTATCTACTTGAAGACATAAGGCAATTCTCTGCAGATCTCTCTGGCTCTCTATGCAACTCTCTCACAACAGTCTGCCCTGCAAACTGGCCACAATGGCCTCCCTAGACCCCCAGCTCTGTCTCCTCAAGCCAGGGAGACCACCAAGATTTCTGTGCATTTCCCCATCCTATGCCATGGCCTGAGAGGTATCATTTAGTAGTATACTGAGAGAATCCTAAGACTCACATAATTTGTTTCCTAGCTCTCACAGATTACTGTTCTTTTCCTTTGATGTCTGACATCTTACAAACAATTGTTTCACACAAGTTGTCCAAGTGTTTAGTTGTCCCATGACAGTGGGCAAATCCAGCCTCTGTTACTCCATCTCAGCTAGAAGCAAAAATCGCTCACCTTAACTTGAGCTGCCATAAACACATTTGGATGAGCACACCCTAAATATTTATTGACTGTTTGTCATAGAACCCCCTTTTGCCTTCTAAACTACAACTTCAAGTCATTCTCTACAAACTTCCTTAGCTCTGCACTGAACTCTATATCCAGGTTTCCTGTTGCATTATTTGCTTTTTGCCTTGAGTAAACAGCTTCATGGAAACATTTGGAATGCCTGTACTGTTTTTTTGTTTTTTTGTTTTGTTTTGTTTTTTTGTATCTTGGTTCCCACTATCTGTAATCACAGTGTTTACAGAAGTCTAAGTAGAAGGAAGTTCATCCGTGCTAGCTTAATTTCAGTTTTAAGAACCCAGAAACAAAGGTTCAGTCATTTTGATGGCCTCATTCTGAGTCCATTTTACATGTCTCATTTACTTATTTGGTGATGATGTCCAAGGACAAAGGGGAGATTTTCTTCTAAAACCAAAACAAAGTAAAACCACTGGCCTTTGTGCATGATACAAAAAACCCTCTTCTAAATTTTTTTTTTTATATAGGGCCACACCTGAGGCATAAGGACGTTCCCAGGCTAGGGGTCGAATCAGGGCTACAGCTGCTGGCCTACACCACAGCTATAGCAATGCCAGACACTAGTCAGGTTCTTTACCGCTGAGCCACAACAGGAACTCCCCCCTTCTAATTATTCACTGTTTCCAAAATATGAACTAGCCTGATTTCCTAACAATGCTACAACTGCATTGTAATGATCTGTGCAAAACTGGCTCTTATTTTTTCAGATCCTCTGTTCACTGCGTATCCTATTTCGTCTAATGATTGAATTTGACACACACACACCCTTGTCTAACCCTCTGTTTGTGCCAATAGAGAGTATTTTCAACTATTCCTCATTTTTTCAAGCACTATAATAAAAAGAATGGTAGAGATACCAGAACTGAGCTCCCACCCATTCAATTGAAAGCCTGTTAACAGACAGTAAAGCGCCCCACACCCCAGGGAAGAAAGGTGCTATAAAAACCCATAATATTGTTGCCAGAGTTAGACCAGCTCTATACACAATAGAGCCAGAGATATTTCCTTTCATCTGCTTCCTGTGATTTCCCCATGACCCCTTGATTTTACATCAGGTGACAGAATAAAAAGTTTTCTGTCCCAACTCCTGTCTTCCCGGTAGGCCTGTCCTCCACACTGACATACCACTGTTTTCTGTTCTCCCTGCAGCAGGGCAGCCATCAGACACTGTGGATGAGACCCACCCTGGCAGCCTGTCAGGAGCCCAAGGGCCCAGCCACATCATCCAGGAACAGAGGGAGCCAAGCTGCAGGTTGACTCTGAAGCTCAACCTCTCTCCCTGATCCTTGTCAGGGCAATTAGGATCAGCCAGGCCCTTTCTGAACTCAGTCACCAGAGACATAGCAGGGTTATCCTGACCCACTGAGGGCCCATTTCTCCCAGACCGGCTCCCTGTCAGGCTGACTAGATCAGCAAATGAGAAGTTAGACCTCGAATTTTCTCAAAAGGCATTTTCTGCCTGAGAGGTTGGACTCCCACAAACGAACAGAGCCACTCTCATGAGGCAGGCCTCCTAGACAATGTTTTCAGGGGTGAGTGCCCAACACAGGCTCCTTCCTACCCCTGGCAACGTGCACAAGGTGTTGGAGAAAAGCCAATGACCTTTATGGATACAATGACCTTATCTGGGTCTTCTTTATACATTAGTAATACCTTTCTGCCCCTCAAACATAAAACCATAGCTTATACATGAGTAATTCTACTTACTTATTTAACCAATACATATCAGGTCCCTGTTCTGTGCCAGGCACAGTGTTAGGACGTGGATATATGGAAGTACGCCAAGTAGTTGGAGCCCAGTCTTCACAGGGCTCATGGTTGGCTGAAGAATTCAGCCAATCAAAAGCACTTGCCCTAATGATGAGGGCCTACCCTAGAGGAGAAGCACAGGATGTAAACACATACAGGTGGGGCACTGTGTCTGGGCTTTGAAAGTTCAGGGAAGACATCCCTGTGGAAGCCATACCAACATGGAAACCTACAAGGTAAGAGAAGACACAGGCCAAGGGAAGAGAGATGGAGGAGAAGAGTGCCCAGAGGCAGAGGGGCCATCAGGAAACAGCAGAGAGCTCCGTCACTAATTTCTCCCAACTGGAATCCAGTGTGAGCTTCAAGTGGGGGCATAGGATATAATGAGAGGAAAGGTGTGGGGTGTCAGGAGGGGCCCAAGCCACGGCTTTGGACTTTTTTTGGTTTTTTTTTTGGTCTTTTTAGGGCCACACCCTTGGCACAGAGAGGTTCCCAGGCTACGTGTCCAATCAGAGCTGTAGCCACCAGCCTACACCACAGCTGTAGCAACAAGGGATCTGAGCCGCATCTGTGACCTACACTACAGCTCACGTCAACACTGGATCCTTAACACGCTGAGAGAGGCCAGGGATGGAACCCGTGTCCTCATGGATGCTAGAAGGGTTTGTTAACCACTGAACCACAAGGGAACTCCAGCTTTGGGATTTTAAATTCTGAAGTGTTTGGATCTTGACCTGGTGATAGCAGGGTACCATTCAAAGGCTTTAAGCAGGGACCAAGAGGATCCAGTTCACATTCTGGAAGATCATTCAGGTTGCAAGAGCGAGGGCTTAGGAAGAAAGGTTGGAAATAAGGAAAAGAATTAGAATTACTGTCACCTACGTGGGAAATGGCTCTGGTCTGAACCAAGTTATCATCAGTGGCATCTTGGAAAAGTAGATACATTCTAGAAATATATATGAGATGGATTCAGCCAGGGTAAATGAATGACTGAGGGCAGAGGTTCAGGGGGGAGAGGTGGGAACTAAGAGATGCTTTCATAAAGGGGATGGTGATGTCCTTTGATAAGATAGGAAACAGAAGAGGGGACAGAGGTCCACAGTGGGTACCAAGTTTCTCTACCTCCAACTTGGTTAAGGTACCTGTGGGAAGGGAGGGAGGTGGGGAGGTCAGGTGGCCTCCCGGAACCCCTGCCCCCAGCCTCCCTGTGAGGAGGTGGGTGCCAAGAGGGATAATATAAAACAGAGAAAAGAAGATGAAAAGAAACATGAAAAGAAGATTTTCCTCAAGGACTCCCAAGACGTTCATGGTTAAGTCCCCGATTTCCAGTCCAAAATGCCAACCTTCTGACCTGGCATCCTTTATGAGGGAACCTCTGATTTTCTAGTAAATGTCAGGTAGTGGTTTGGAGCAGATCCAGAGGCCCCAGAGCTAGAGACATATTTTTAATAAGTCAAATAGAGCATTAAATCATGTGGAAGGACAGAGGCGACTGAGACCAGCTTGTTAGCTTCAGGCTTGATATGTGACATTGAGTCCCCTTATACCGGAAGATGGGAACAGCAGAGGGCAGATCCCAAAAGCACTTGGCCCACCTGCCACTCCCTCTGTCCGCTGCTCCTCCTGCTGAGGACACAGAGGTCCTGGTTCTCCCAGTGCCTCCTCCTGCCATCAGTGCTGCCCCCACCCCCAGATGTGATCCTTCTGACTCCCTCCTGTTTCTCTTACCAAAGCAATGAATGTAAAAGTGTGACTACATAGATAGGTGTGGAGCTAAGGAAGATTGTAGTATTGGAAGGGAAACAGGTGATCTATGGCAGGCATTAAATACTTAGAGGGAGGCTCATCCAAGGAGAGTTTCATAGCAGCTCACGTTAAGGTGGCTGGCTTCCCCTTCTGTGTGCCCTGCCAAGTATGAGAGATCTGCTTCCTCCACAACCTGAAAAAAGACTGTCTCCTTCAACTCCAGTACCAGCTGAGGGCTGCAAACAGCTCCTCTAAGACACTTTAACTGCCCTCTGTCCTTCTAACCCGTAAATGCTGAATAATCAGGCTATGATTTTGCTAGGGAACTATCATTCCACACTGTCCCACCAAACCGTAGAATCAATGCTTTTACCCATCGAGCTAAAAGTGTAAATAGAGAGAAAAATGACTGTCAGTGAAATGCTCCATAGGGCCCCTAAGAATCTAATTATAAACGGACATTAAATATTTAATCTCATCTTTAAGCCTTGAGGCAGAGGCCCACAGTGGGCCTGACTGACTCCATGGGAAAATTCCACAAGATTTTCCCACGCTAATTTCTCTCCCATGGGTAGTTTAGCCTCGTTGTCAAAACACACCCCTTTCTCTCTGATGAAAACAGACTTGTTCCTACACTCACCCACAACTTCCTTTAGCTGCTCTTTCTTCCCAATTAATCTTTCTCAGTTTTAAAATCAGTGGTTGGAGTTCCCCTTGTGGCTCAGTGGTAATGAACCCAGCTAGTATCCATGAGGATGCCAGTTCAATCCCTGACCTTGCTCAGTGGGTTAAGGATCTGGCACTGCTGTGAGCTGCAGTGTAGGTCACAGATGCTGCTCAGATCTGGCGTTGCTGTGGCATAGGCCAGCGGCTACAGTTCCAATTCAAACTCTAGCCTGCAAACTTCCATATGCTGAGGGTGAGGCCCTAAAAAGACACACACACACACACATACACAAACACACATACATCAGTGGTTTCATGTTCGCCCTACTTCTACTAAACAAATAGCATTGATAAACGACAACAGCTAACATCTATTGAATGTCTACTCAGTACCAGGCCAGGGTGGGTGATTTAGGAACCCTAGGTATATGATCTCATATGATCATAATGAAACCTAATGAGGAATGTTTTACAACTCTTGTTTCAAAGAGAGAAAACTGAGGCTCAGAGAGGACCATCAGCCCAAGTTATATTGGGTGGAACTGGAAAAGCTGGGATTCAAACCAGGTCTTCGACCTCAAAGACCATGTTCATCTACTCCTTTTTTTTATTTTAATAAAAATTCACTTTAGAACACAGTGAAATCCTGATGTCCCTTGTTAATGTCAGGAATCCAGACTTCAGTCCTTCCCAAGATCTCCTGGGGAGATGAGCATTTCAAGGCGAAGGAGGCCATTTCCCAAAGAACAACGAAGAGAGAAAACAATGTGGAGAACCTGGTAAGTGGCAGTGGCCTTAAAGCACTTTATCTTACAGAATCTGCACAACCAACCACGTAGGATAAGCATCATTACACCCATTTTTCCAAGGAGGAATGTTAGGTAATTTTGGACCCACTGTGGCAAACCAAGTGAGTTGCAGTGCAGAGTTGAATACAGAGTCCAAACACCACCATGCACAGACAGCAAAGACCCTTCACTCTTCATTCATTTCTACCAAATTCCTGACATGAAGGTCAGCAATATGTTACTAGTCAATGCCTCTGTCCCCCTGAGGTGGTCCCACCACGAACTTGACCCTTGACTCTATCCCTCATTTCCATCCATCCCAAGAGGCACGAACAAGGGACTGGAGGTATGTCTGTTCAAAAGTAAAGGTAATTCTCAGAATGTCACATCCAGTGTGGCCCCAGGAATGCTGTGATCTTATCATACCAGCCTTCCCTCAGATACCAACTATAAATTCTGGACAAAATCCAAAAAGAAAAAAAAAAAGGAAAGTAGTAACCTGAAGACTGGAAAGTGAAAAACAAAAGCAAGCAGATGCTAGAGGGGTAGCAAGACTTGCAAGAAAGAAACAGCATGGAGAGAGTTTCCCATTTTTTCAACGACTTTAAGATTGAGCCAGCATTTTATAGAGTAGTTTACACTAAAGTAATCAAAACAGAAAAATAACCTCTGTGGCCTCAAGAAACAGAGAACAGAGTCTGGTACAATTACAGCCACTGAAAAGAAGGAATCCCAGAAACAAAAGAGTAAGATAGATGGAACCCCAAATTCTGCACGTAAACTCTACCCTACCTGAATCTCTGGCTCGCCCTTGAACTATGCAGTGCCAGACATACTCAAAAGTAGTTCTGCTAAGGATAAAAACAAACAAACAAACAAAAACAAAAAAACCAACCCTACACTTGGCTGTTGGCCAACAGAAGAATTTGCAGTTTAAATCCAACCAAATGAATTGCCAGGTTAACAAAAATCAACATTCTTCAGAGGTATGGAGTGCCTCTGAGTTTGGAGTGCCACAACAAAAGAGCCACAACATTGAGGGTAAAGTCAAAATTATTTATGTTTTAAGAACCATGAAAATTAAAAAACCAAGAGAAACCGTAATCAATAGAGATAAACAAATCAGCATAGATGCTGGAGTTAACAGAGAAGAATTTTATTCATTTTTATTGCGGTTTAACTGACGTAGTTTCTGGTGTACAGCAATGTGATTCAGATATATATGCATGTATAGATCATTAGAAATAATTTAATCTGAAGAATAGGGAGAAAATGATTAAAAAACCTTAGATCTGGGGAAAGTATCAAAATACCTAACATAGAATAATTGGACTGCCAGAGTAAAAGGGGTGGGACAATGTGGCCGAAGAAAATGTTTGAAAAAATAATGATCAAAAATTTTCCAAATATGATAACAAACAGATTTAGAAATCCTAGGGCCCTAAGTAAAATAATGATAAAGAAAACTATGCCCAGGCATACCACAACCAAACTGTGAAAATGCAGAGTTCCTGTTGTGGTACAGGAGAAACCAATCCAACTAGGAATCATGAGGTTGTGAGTTCAATCCCTGGCCTCGCTTAGTGGGTTAAGGATCCAGCATTGCCATGAGCTGTGGTCTATGTCACAGTTGTGGCTCAGATCCTGCATTGCTGTGGCATCGGCCAACAGTTACAGCTCCAATTAGACCCCTAGCCTGGGAACCTCCATATGCCATGGGTGCAGCCCTAAAGAGCCAAAAAAGAAAAAAAATAGTGAAAATTTAAGGGAAATCCTTGTAGACCAAGAAATCAACACATTACATACAGAGGAATAAAAAATAAGAATTATATAGCCTTCCTGTTAGAAAACTTTTAAGCCAAAAGATAATGGAACATTTTTAAAGCATTAAAAGAAAACTTGTTAACCCAGAATTCTGTTTCCAGCAAAAATATATTTCAATAATGAGGCAAAATTAAGGCATTTTTAGATATTTTTTAAAAATGAGTATTCATCACGAGCAAATTTATACTATAATAAATGGTAAAGGAAGCTTCTTTGGTCTGAAAGAAAGTATTATCAGACTAAAATTCAGATTCATAGGAAGGAATAAAGAACATTAGAAATAGCAAACATATACATTTTTTAAAAAGGGAAATAGTATTTTATATTTAAGGGCCACAACTGTGGCACATGGAAGTTCCGAGGCTAGGGGTCAAATCAGAGCTGCAGTTGCCAGCCACAGCCACTTCAATGTGGGATCCAAGCCACATCATCTGTGACCTACACCGCAGCTCATGGCAACTTTGGATTCTTAACCTACTGATCAGGGCCAGGGATTGAACCCACATCCTCATGATTACTGGTTGGGTTTGTTACCCCTGAGCCATAACAGGAACTCCTTTGTTCTTTTAAATTACAAAAAAAAAAAAATTAGATCACGTACAAGTATATAATTATAACATAGTCTTACAAGGTTTTATATAGATTTAATATATTTCAAAACCATGGCATAAAGCCCTGGTAGGAGAAGGGAAATGAACCTATACAGTTGCAAAGTTTCTACATTTTACACTAATTATACAATATTAATTTTACCTAATTGTGAAAAGTTAAGAATTTATATTGTAGTCCCTAGAACCACCACTGAAAATGTTCTCAAAATGCAATTTAATCGAAATCTAATGTGAAATTCTAAAAATTTCCACAGAATGGGAGAAAATCTTTGAACAATTCAACAGACAAGGGCCTAATCTCCAAAATATACAAACAGCTCATACAACTCAACAAAAAGAAACAACAACCCAATCAAAAAATGGGCAGAAGACATAAATAGATATTTCCCCCAACAAAAGATACAGATGGCCAGTAGGCACATGAAAAAAATGCTCATCACTAATTTATTAGGGTAATACAAATTAAAACTGCAATGAGGTGCCACCTCACACAAGTCAGAATGGTCATCATTAACAAGTTTATAAATAATAAATGCCCAAGAGGGTGTGGAAAAAAGGGAACCCTCCTACACTGTTGGTAGGTATGTAAATTTGTACAACCAATATGGAAAACAGTATGGAAAATCCTCAGAAAACTAAATATAGAACTGCCATATGATCCAACAATCCCACTCCTCAGCGTAATATCCAGACAAAACTACATTTCGAAAAGACACATGCACCCTTATGTTCTTTGAAGCATTATTCACAATTGCCAAGACATGGAAACAACCTAAATGTCCATTTACAGATATATGGATTAAGAAAATGTGGTATATATACACCATGGAATACTACTCAGCCATAAACAAGAATGAAATAATGCCATTTGCAGCAATATGGATACAACTAGAGATTGTTATACTAAGTGAAGTGAGTCAGAGAAAGACAAATACACTATGTTATCACTTACATGTGGAATTTTAAACATGGCACAGATGATCCTATTTACATATCAGGAATAGTCTCAAGGACATGGAGAACAGACTTGTGGTTGCCAAGGGAGAGGGGAGGGAAGGGACGGACTGGGAGTTTGGGGTGTGTAGATGCAAACTACTACATTTAGAAAGGACATGCCATTTGTAAGAGATTCCACTTTTGACAGAAATAAATAGGTAGTTTGAAAGTAAATGGATGGAAAAATATGCAATAGGCAAATATAAAAAGAAGTCTCAAGTGGCTCTTTTAACAAGCTATAAGTATAGTTAACTATACTTCCCTGTAAAATGTGCTATTAAAGATAAAAGGCATTTCTATAAGTGGAAAAATTCCTCAAGAAGACATAAGAATCATCATTATGGCATGTACCTCATAGCAGAACGACAAAACACATAAGCCAAAAATTTACAGAATGGAACCAAAAATTTCTACAACACAGTAGATTTCAACACACATCTTTTAACTATTGATAGAACTATTAGGCACCCCCCCACGCACAAAAAAAAAACAGGAAAAACATAGATGATCTAAAGCAGACTTTCAACCATCTTGACTACTCCTACAGAATATATTCTTTTCAAGCATGTGTTATGTTCATCAACACAGACCATAGGCTGAGTCATAAAAAAAGTTTCAATGGATTTTAAACCACTGCAAACATGATAGCGGTCCATGGAACCTAAAATTTAAGCTTCATGAGATCAGAAGTTTCATTTTCTGCTGTATCTCTTGATCAGAGTTCTCCAGAGAAACAGACTAGATAGATAGACAAGAGAGATAAATAGACAGACAAATATAGATAGAGAGATTTTTTTTATCTTGAAGTATATATTTGAGAGATTTCTTTTTAGGTACTGGCTTATGCAACTGTAAGGTCTGTCAAATCCAAAATCTGTAAGACAGATCAACAGGCTAGAAACTCAAAAGTTGCTGCTTTAGTCTTGAAGCAGAATTTCTCAAAACAAACAAACAAGAAGTTCCCACCATGGTGCAGCAGAAACAACTCCAACTAGGAACCACGAGGTTGCAGGTTTGATCCCTGGCCTCGCTCAGTGGGTTAGAGAAGCCATGAGCTGTGGTGTAGGTCGCAGATGAAGCTCGGATCTGGCATTGCTGCAGCTGTGGCATAGGCCAGCAACTACAGGTCCAACTAGACTCCTAGCCTGGGAACCTCTGTAAGCCGTGAGTATGACCCTAAAAAGACAAAAATACCGGAAAAAAAAAAAAAAAAGAATTTCTTCTGCAAAAAACCCATTTTTGCAATTGAAGTCTTCTTCAACTGATTAGGTGAGGACCACCCATAGTCTCTTTACTTAAACCAATTATACATGTTAACCGCATCTACAAAATACCTTCACAGGAATACTTAGGATAAGTGTTTAAATAACTAGGTATCATAACCTTGCCAGGTGTCAACATAAAATTAATCATCACAGCATCTAAAGCCAAGAACAGTGACCAACACTTAGCAGCTTTCCATCGCATTTGTTGAATGGATGTTGAATGTGTAATTATGGGATCAACAAGCCAAAATAAGAAGGTAGAACATAATCTAAAAGAGCCTAAGTAGGCCAGATTCACTAGGTTGCTCCCAACAAGTATCTATGTCCAAGGTTGGGTGGAGCCCAGAAAATGGTTTTGAACAAATCTGCCAAGGCCACCGCACATGGATATGAAAGTTATTCAATGCACAACTCAGCCCCAACGCCATGCAAACATCCACAGATGATTCTGCTGCAGGTGGTCCACAGATCACAATCTGAAATCTTTAAGGTTATCCACTCATCAAATACAATCATCCTCTCTCCAGCACTCCAGTCAGTAGCCCTTCAGCACTTCGAAGGTCAGAGTGCTTCCTACCTAGTCAAGCAGCCTATTTTTTCCTTTAAATATGCTGATCATAAAAGTTCTTCCTTACGTTAGGTCCTAAGAGGGCTTTCTGAAATTTCTCAATACTGAGATTAGCTCTCATTGGCTAACACAGAGTATTTCAGGGTCAAAGATAATTGATAGGACAGCTTAGATTCAATGACTATTCAGAAGATTTGGTCCCCATGACAGCCCTTGCTCACCTGTGAAAAGACCTAACGTAAACCAGGTACATTTATATTAGTGAGTGTGCAAGGATGGAGGATTGTCTGGGGAGAGCCCCCAAAAAGTACGAAATGCCTAGCAGAGCATCAAGAATAGGACCATGGCGGTGTGGTGAGCCTTGGCAACATGCTCCAAGAAGGTAGGTCGCCATGGCAAATACCTGGTTCTGCTTAGTCGAGGATAGACTACTGGACCTAACTAAAATGCTAAATTATAAATCCAGAGTAAGGAACCAGAATACAACCACATAGGATGAGTGAAAATAGCGAAAGAAATCTGGATAACAATATAGGTTATCTCTACCTTAGCTGACAGAAACTGGTATACAGTGGTCCTTGGACACTCCAAGCCACTCATTTAGTAATTCACTAATTCATTCATTCACAGTAGTGATTACATGGTTAATGGAACCAGGCACTTTACTAGGTAAACAAAACAAATATGATCTCTGCCTTCATGGAATTAAAGTCCAACAGGGTAACATACTAGTAAGTAAAAATATGTTGTAAAATAGTATGTTTTTTATAAAAACAAGGTATGTTTACCCGCACAAGAACAAAGCAGACCTTGTGTTCAAGGAAGGTTTTTCTGAGAAGATAAGGGTGTGTGTTAGATCTGAGTCTGTTGAGGGCTCCGGCCACTAACCTAGAGAAAGGCATGCACAGAGTCTGTAAGCGGGAAAGAACCTGATCTCACACAGGATCTCCAAGGATGTCAGTGCTGTGGGAACATGAATGAAGAGGGGCTGTGGTTTGAGCTGAGATCGCAGAGGTAAACAAGACTGCTGCCACAGGAGATGTTTGAGTAGGGAGCCATTAAAGGATCAACAGCAGGAAGCAGAATGCATGTGTGGCCATGCTTGGGGAATGGATTGGAAGGGGCAAAATTGAAGGAGGCCACTTACTAAGCAATTGCCCAAATGAGAACCAATGCTGGTGAAGACTAGGGTAGTTGAGAAAAGAATTTGAGAAAAGCAGATGGATTAAAAACATACTCCAGCATCAGAATAAGTACCTTTCATGACAGAAGAGACCCCAAGTGTTTTGCTTAGCGGTGTATCTTCAGTAACACAGCATCTGGTACATAACTACTGATACAGTGGATCTTCATTATTTATAGAGAGCATATTTGCAAGTTTGCCTACTTGCTGTTACCCTCAAATCAATACTTGTGGCACTTTTGCCATCACTCGCAGATGTGAGCATGTGCTGACAGGTGAAATATTTGAGTTCCCAGCTCAGGTCGAGTAAGGCACTGTTCCTTCCTGTCGCAACTCTCATTCTGTACACAGTGGCCTTTCATCTATTTAGCACCACTTTCTGCATTTTGGGCTTTTGCTGCTTAATATGGTCACCAAGTGTAGTGCTCAAGTGTTGTCCAGTGTTCCTTAGTTTAAGAAGTGATGCGCCTTATGGAGAAAATATGTGTGTTAGGTAAATTTCATTCAGGCATGAGTGATGGTGCTGTTGGCTCTGAGTTCAGTGTTAATGAATCAACAATATATATTCAAGAAGATGTCTTTAAACACAAATACACAGAGTATGTTGAGCTATTGGCAAAAATGCGTGACCAGAGGCTCGCAGGAACCTAACCCTGTAATTTCCCTAGGAACAATGGCTCATATTCACTCAATCAATGTTCTCAGCAACTTTATAGCACATAACTGCTTCAAATAACAAGAATCAACCATAACTGCTAATTAAACAAATGAATGTGATAAATATGGCAGTGCACGCTCATGAATTGAGGGCTTTAGGCTTGAACAATTGCATTGATGATGGCATCGTTTATGGGAATAGGAGATTCTCAAAAAGGAAGACGTTTGGGAGGAAAATGCAAGATTCCATTTTTACATGTTTCTTTCAAGATGTGTGTGTGACATCCAGGTAGAGTTGTCAAGTAGCCAGGTGGACCTACCAGTCTGCTCTCCGAGGAGATTTCTGGCCTGGAGACATCAACTTGTAAGTAATCAGCATAGCAATGGCATTTAGGGCTACAGGGACAGAAGAAATCACATAGGAAATAAGGGCATGTAGAGAAGAGAAGAAAAAAAAAAAAAAAAAAACACAAGGAGGCCCAAAACTAAGCCCTGGAGCACAGCCACACTCCGAGAGCCTAGACTGGAGGAAGGAACTAGAAGGCAAAAGGATAACCAGGAAGCGTGTGGATTCACTGAAGGCAAGAGAGAACTATGCTGAAAAGAACATGGCCAGGCCTGGAGACGGCCAGGAGACTGATGAGGATGAAGACTGAAAAGGGACCCTTGGCCAGCGCAATGAAAAAGTGGGCAGGGAGCTTGAACCACCTGCAGGATGAAGGGACTCACTGAAGAATCAGAGCAATAGGGAGCTCCATTGTGGATGCACTAGTATCCACGAGGATGCAGGTTTGAGCCCTGGTGTCACTTGGTAGTTCAGGGATTTGGCATTGCCATGGGCTGTGGTGTAGCTGGTATATGAGGCTCAGATCTAGCATTGCTGTGACTGGGGTATAGGTCAGCAGCTGCAGCTCCGATTCAACCCCTAGCCTGGGAACTTCCATATGCCGCAGGCGTGGTCCTACAAAGCAAAAAACAAAAACAAAAAAAAAAAAAAAAGAGAGAGAGAGACAGTAAGAGGCAAAAAAATAAACATACGAATTTACAACTTCTAGAAGTTTGATTCTGAAAAGTAGCAGAGAACTGAGGCGTTGGTTGGAGCAAGTTATCAGTCAAAAGAGGGCTTTATTTTGACTTGATTTGAACTTGGAAAATACGACAATATGTGTGCAACCTGTTAAGAATGATGAAATAAGAAAGTGAGAAATTGATGATGCTGAAGAGAAAACTGAAGATTTTATGGAGGCAAGAAAGAGTGAGACACAGGCCACACTTGGAGGAAGCAGTTTTTGTTAAGAGGACTGACAGCCACCCTTGTATGCACACACTCTCTCTCTCCCTCACACACACACACCTAAACACCTGTAACTCTAATTGGCACCATAAGTTAATGTAAGACTCTTCCTGTATTCCTACTATCTTATTTCCACCAAAATTGTAGCAGAATTCAAACCAGTACAGATAGTTTGAATCTTGCTTCTAGAATCCCGAAGTTTGCTTTGCATCCTTCTTTTTTCCCATGTTTTACCCATCAGACTTTGGCACTAGATTTTTCCCTGAAGTCTTCCTTCTGGGGTTCTTCTGAGTCTCTTTCTGACTCTCTGTTCTTTGTAGAAATTTATCTTCTGTACCCTTCTCCCAGCTTCTAAAGATTGGAGTCATGTCTTTTTTCTGCCCTGAGGCACTGCCTGAAGGCTGAGAACTAACTGGGACTGTTCTGTGCCTCCTGATTCCCTGCCACCTATGGGCAAAGTCCCCTGAGCACCTAGTGCCCACAGCAAGTGCAGGGCTCAGCTTCCAGTAAAGGCTATGGCTTCCTTAGAAACTTCTTTTCTGGCAGGTCTATGGCTCCTCAGTTTTCATCAGTGTTCAGAATTCATTTAAGGCATAACTGTGCTAATAATTTTTACATTTTACATGCCCCCAAGGATACCCACCTCTCTCTCTGTCGATCCACTATAGCACAGGATATCTATGGGCCTACTCTGTGTCCTGTGAGCTGCTTTAAACATCTTATTTCATTAATTCCTCATAACCCCCTGTGAGGTAGGTATCATCATTCCTCATTTATTGATTAAGAAACGGGAGACTCAAGGGTCACACAGCTAAAAAAAAATCCACTAGTCAGGATTCGAACTCACATCATACTCGAAAGCCTGAAACCTTCCCGATTTTGCCAGGCTGTGAGGTAGATGGTAGTGCTCTCTTGGCTCCTCTTTTTGGCCGCCTTTTTATTCCATGTTCCAGCTCCCCAACCCTGCCAAGACTGCCGTGGAGAAACATACCCATCCCAATTAGCTCAACCTCAGTTAGCTCTATACCTGACCCAGTGAACCACTGCCAGTGGTCCTGGGAAGCCAGAGCTGTGCTTCCTCTTTGTGAAAACCCACTGCACACTGCCATTCTGACTACCTGATTGATCTAATAGAAGTAAGATGGAGGTGGAATTGTTTTAAGTCCCTGGCCAAATCTTTGGTACACTGTGAAAAATAGTGTTGAAGAGGCCTACTCTACGAAAAGATGAGTAATGAATAATGAGCTTCAGAATAAGGAAGAAAGAACACAACAATGATGGGAAAGGGGCCTGTCACAGGTTAGAACACCCCTGCTCGTGCATGCAGGCGAGTGATGGGGAGTGATGGCCTACAGCTTTAGGTGCTGGAAAGAGACCCATGGTACCCAGGCCAGACCAGGAGAAGAAAACTAGCTTTATACAAAAAGAGAGCAGCAGAGGAGAAGTCTAGAGTGAAAAATGGACCTGAGAGTGAACAGGGAGTGTTCAGGAGTCCTCCCCATCTACTGGCATTAAGTGTGAGCCTGGACCTGGGGCCAGAGTGAAGCAGCAGCAAAAGAGACAAAGGAGGCAGGTAGAGAAGCTGTCGACAGACTAAACCTCAGAAATCCCTGCAAGGACACTAAGGGCTTTCTCTGAAATAAGACAGAGGCAATACAGAGGCACACAAGGAAAGTGATTGAGAGCAAGATCAGAGCAGGTACCGAGCTCATTCCACCTGATAGCCGTTGCTTAACCAGGAGTGCAGAGTTAAATTGCTATAGATCAATTTACACTTTATGCTATTTTAATAAAGAGGGCTCTGATTTTTTTCAAAGCAGATGTGATTTGATTATGTGCTAATCTCTGCCCAATTAATGGTGTGACTCAGATTGTCTCCAATGTGCATCAAAACAACTAGTTTAAAAGAATTAAGTCAAATCCATCTTGGTATGAGTTGGGGACACACCTGGGGACACAGGATTTCACAACCTCCTGACAATCCAACCACCTGGTGTGTCCAGGCATAGGCCCAAGACAAGGACAGCCAGATTTTCAAATCCAGCTTCTCACCAACCCTTCAGCCTCCACAGAGACAGGAGAGGATTCGGTGGTGAGGTTTGTCTAATGAATGGCAAAAATGTGGGAGTGAAAACCCACATCACAACCCAAATGCTTTATCACCCATTCAAGTGAGTTTTCTGAACAAAGTTTAGTCATGTGTTGCTGCACAAGACAGAGGGAGTGAGGGCAACATAATCGTCACAAAACCGTGGTGTGTGTGCATGAGTGTGTCACATATACACACGTGTGACACACAGTATGCACACTTTGGGGCACAGAGCACACGGCATTCGGGACACACCTGCACGACTGGGAGATTTGGTGTAGAAGAGAACAGACCTGGCCTCGGGAAAGGAAAAGTTGTGTATGAAGGTTCTCCATGCAATTGTTATCTGCAATCACCTGCTCCACAGCAAGATCATTACCCTGACTATTACTGCTAATATTAATAACAAAAAAACCTGGGATTTGCATAACACTTTACATAAATTATCTCATCGGGCTTTGAAAGATATTTTGCTAACATTTCCAACAAATAGCTAAGCTACAAAGAACAAAAAGAGTAAAAGCTTTGTATCGGGGGCTCCCAGGCTTTGTCACCAAAGACCTTCTTTATTCTTTTGCCTATAAGGTTTCTTAATGTATTTTTTTTTTTTTTTTGCCTAATCGACAACCTTTGTTAAAGAATGTTCCACTTCTCTATCTTTATTCATCAAAGGACAATCAGGAGGCAATAATCGACATTACCTCACTGAGCTTACAGAACTCCATGAACTTGGTGTTGAACTTACACGCTGATGCCTTATTATCAGTAAATCAATTTTAGTCTGGCTTTTTGATATGCTAAAGATAACTTTAAGGTCCCCACCACCCTCTTACAGGATTTCTAGGGGTCCTAGGAAAGCAAGCACTGATTGAAATCTCAGACAGTATTTTCTTTTTCTTTTCAAGGTATCATTTTTCTTTTTTTTTTTTTCCCAGTTTTATTGACCCTTTCTTTTTAAAGTAAATATGTGCTAATAGATGAAGAATCTTATTTTTTTATAAGAAAACTCTGAAGTCTCTTAAATCAGAAATCACAGAGCAATTTGCAAACACACACGCATGAGAAGAAGGACTGAACTAACCACTGCCAACAGTGGTTACTTAAAACATGTTCTGGCCTGGCCAAGGTGTTCCTAGCACTATCTAGCAGTGCTGGGCTCTGATGCCAATTTGCTTCACTTCCCATCCTGGCTGTCACTTTTTTTTTCTTTTTATAGCCAAACCCACAGCATATGGAGGTTCCCAGGCTAGGGGTCAACTGAGAGCTGCAGCTGCTGGCCTACACCACAGCCACAGCTGCGCCAGCTCCAAACCACATCTGCCACCTACACCACAGCTTGTGGCAACACTGTATCCCTAACCCAGTGAGCCAGGCCAGGGCTCAAACCCTCATCCTCACAGACATTATGTCAGGTTCTTAACCCCCTGAGCCATAACAGGAACTCCATAGCTATCACTTCATCAAATGAAGCAGAAAGTTTCTGAATTTCTTGGGCCCTCCGTCTCTTCATCCAGAGCACGAGATCATAATAGGCTCACTTTTTAGGACTATGGGGGGCTTCTGTAAGTAGATACATTCATGGAGCTTAAAACAGTATCTGGCACATGACAGGTAAGCAATGCATTTTAGCTATTATCATCATCATTTCACACGTTCAGGACCTGTGGCTGGTTCCCAGGCTTTTTCAGGGCCATGAAAAGGAAAATTTAGTCACTTATAAAATGTGTTTTCATCGAACCTCTAGGTCCCAACATAGTTAGAATGACTGCACATTTCTGCTGAGATCAAATCTGAAACAGCATGCACATAAGGATGAAGGCTGTGAAGGCAAAACTGCCTCTGTTCAAAGAACTTTTTAGCTCTTACCAGCTAAGAGCAGCCAGATATAACCTGGAGTATATTAGTCAATTGCTCTAAGCTTCAGTTTCCCCTTCTGTAAAACTATCTCCCAAGATGTTGGAGATTCAATGAGAAATCCCCTCCCTCTCAAAAAAGCAATCATCATCCCTATCCGTTTACATATGAAAGTACATTTGCTGAATCTAGTCCCTGGTGCAAAATAGAAGACTTTTGAAATCCAAATACATTCTCTTTTACCAAGGCAAAGCACTTAAATAAACCAATAATTAGCCTTGGAAATGAAAAGCTAAAGAGAAATATTAGTAGCGAATTTGTTCATTTTTCTCTTCCCCTCGCTACACATTAACTGTGGCTTGATCTTGACCTATGTCAACATATATCAACTGCTTCGATGGTTTCAACTGATCTGCTTAGTTATTTTGCTGGTTGCTTCAGCTAAAGGACTGATTAGTGGTCAATTAGCAGCTGGCCAATTTAGTCAAAAGCCTCAAACTAGTTTTTCCCTAATGGTGCTATGATAAAACATAGGTCCTGCTGGAGATGCCTGGAGAGAAGAAACCCTTTGCAGAGATGACTGTCCATTCCCTTGCGCTAAGATTGCTCAGATGATGCCCCCAGCCAGCCCAGAACCCCTTCCTCAGCCTTCCAAACATTTTGCCAGCTCTCTCTCCAAATCACATCTGACAGGGAGAGCCTTTTCCTCTCTTAACTCTAAACTGAGGGCTTTATGGACTTGCTCCACGTTTCTACGGGGCACACCAAACCCTACCTCGCTAATAAAAAGTGGAAAAGTTTCCCCAGGCAGATCGTCTCTTCCGCACCTTGATTAGCCGAGCAAAATGTAGACATAAAATGCAATTGCTTTTTTTTCCAGGATGCTAAAAATGTCAGCCTTGATTTACCCCGACACTCTGACTGACTCACGGGCAGACATAAATCCTTCACGGCCAATGCAATCATTTTTTGACCTGCTCAGCGGTGGAGAGAGGGAGGGGCTTCGAGTTTATCTTCCTGGTGCCAGCACCTCGATCCCAAGAACTCCCCCTTCATCTACCCCTGAGAAGCAAGGGCTAGAGGAGTAAAGGCAGAAAGACATGTGTTTTATATTATTTCTGAAATATCATGCAACAAGAACTTGTCCTTTAATTTATTAAGGGAAGCAAAGAGGAAAATAAAAGTATTTTTTATAGATCAGTTTCCTCTCACCTGACTCACCACCTCACCTCACTGCTGCTTCATCCTTCATTGGGAAAATGCTGTAATACCTTCTACTTGGGAAGCAGTTTTCTTTCTACTACAGGAAAAAAAACCCAACGCCTTTCTACCGTATAGTTCCCCAGGTGGCCCATGTGACATTCTAGGGATGGAGAACAGAGGTGTGAAAAGTGGCATCGTTCTGAGTTTGCTCAGAGCCAGGCGGGTGGCCTGGCGGTTTGGAAGCATGGTCTCCAGGAACTTGGTCCATGAAGCACAATCCACTAAGCAAGTGGGCAAGACAGGTAAATGGCAAAGACATGGGATGGGGTCTGCCCTCTCACATCAGCCCCTGACTACAGTTTGGACCAATCATTTCTTTCTTCATTATTAGGTCCCCAATCCTTAAGACAGGTTCCATATAGACCTGTTCCTCCCATCTTCCCCCATGGGGATCTCGCCGTATTTGTAAATGCTTTGAACTGTCCAAAAGGAAAGATATAAATGGATGGCATTATTCTCCTTGCCCTCCATGGCTACAAGCCAGAAAAGTGGTACTCACTGCTCCCAGAAGAGACAGCCTCTCCCCTTCCAAAGTCACAAAGTGTACCACCTGTGTGAGCCACTTCTGTCTCCTATGAGCAGTGTGGCATTGCCTCTCCATCCCCTCATACGCACCCCTGTGCAGGGCAGTGATGACCAAGAGTCCCGGTCCAATGTCCCCATTTCTCCTTTTATGACTTTTTGGCCAATTAGGTTTTCTTTATCATTGTCTCTTCTAGTTGAGTTCTTAGACTGGGGGTTTCTAAAAGGGCAAAGACTATAGTCCCCTCCCTCGCCTATAGTAGGTGTCCAATAATGAGTTAATAAAGTGGGCCCTTGTCTCCCCATAGTTCCAGTCTTCCAAACCATGTTCAGAAAATGCTCTCTTAAGAAAAAATCTACTAAATTTTTCCAGAGTCAAAATCTTGAGAATCCTCCTCTTGCACACATTTTCCTATGTATCCCTTCTTTTTGTCTATTCCTCTCCCAGCATGCAGAGCTGTGAAATTGACTCCAGGGCCCCTGGAGGAAATAAAAGGCATAGCTCTCCCATTTCTCCATCACGTCACTCAGCAGGCCATCTCCTCCAGCCCACCCCCAGCCCCCTGCCTATCTCTGCTTGCCCACAGCTGCTTCCTGAGGGGCTATGCCTCTTTACAGTTTCTTGATTCTCTGGAATATGGGGTAATCTCAGAGGTGAGATGTCAAGACACTCTCGAGTTCCAAGGGCAGAACTACCTTCAATCCTATCATCAAGAGGGACTCCAACTTCCAAGTGGAGCCTCCAGAAAGGTGTACCACTTGACAGCATCAGGAATAAGGATGATTAAGTGTTTAGGCACTAAGTAGGCATGTATCTGAGTTCTTGTTTATCCATAGTACAACACTGGAGCTAAGTGTTTTCTATTATTTTGAAAAGTAGAGTTGAAGCCATTTTGATGGTAGCTCTCTGGTTAGGGATGGCCTTGTAACTCTTGACCTAGCCCCCCAGCTTCCTCCTGGCTCTAGCTGGTCGAGCAGAGAGGCAGCCACCAAAGCCCCCTTTGCTCATGCCCCAAGTGGACCATGAAGACCCCGGCCCCCCACAGAGTTGACGGGGATACTTTATCAGCTATCTCGGCTCTAGCTCAAGGTATACTGTCATCTAAGCACCGCCCTGCAAATCCAAGAGGAGAGGAGGAAAAACATACTTTGGATGTTATGAAAACTATGTGACATGCTCTGGTAGCTGGCCCCTGGCCTCGATCCATACATTATTTAATGGGAAAGAAGACACACCCTGAAGGAGCCAGAACAATTGTTTAAGGGGGGGAGAAGGTGGAAGAGGAAGGACTGCGTGTATTTTTTTTTAATTTCTCAGACCGTGCCCGTTAGTTTTGTTTCTTATTTAGGATATGGCATTAATCATGCTAATATTTTACAGCCGGGCTTCACTCTTTAGTCATTACTTTAATCAAAACCATCAGCGAACGAAGGAACACGTTACCAGGTGGGAATAACTGCTACCGCTCGCTGTTAATTACTTTGCATTTTACAGCAATCAGCAGCAGGGGCTGAGATCATAATAAATTCATGACTTATGGGCCCATAAAATCATTACCGTAGGAAAATATGTTTTATCGGGGATTCGATGGGCTGCTGCTCAGAGAGAGATTTCTTGAAGGAAATGACACCCATGAAATTAAAAAGATCTTAGCAGTCAGCAGAAATGCAAATGCACAAAGAGAGCAAAATTTTTGCCGTGGGAGAAAGGCTGGCAGGAGCAAGGGACTGGGTGCAGATTGAGGGAAGAGAGGTGTGGCCACGAGAGGGGCGGGGCCACGAGGCGCTGCCTGAGCCCGTGATGTGACTAAAAGGCTCTGAGCAGAAAAAGCCCTTAAAGCAAGGAAGGAGGCTCAGAGACCCTGAGCTGATCCAGAAGTCAGGGAGAGCAGTGCTTTTGCTACATCCTAAGTCTCACCCTCTCCCATCCTTTATTTCAGCCAATTTTTTTTTTTTTTTAAAGGGATGTATCCATGGCATATGGAGATTCCAGGCTAGGGGTCGAATGGGAGCTGCCGGCCTAAACCACAGCCACAGCGACGCTGGATCTGAGCCAGGTCTGCAACCTACACCACAGCTCACAGCAATGCTGGATCCTCAACCCAATAAGCAAGGCCAGGGATCGAACCTGCATCCTCATGGATACTAGTCGGATTCATTAACCACTGAGCCACGATGGGAACTCCTCAGCCCACTTTTTTCATTGCCTTGAATGCTTAGGCTTAGGGGGTGTCAGAGGTCACAGGGATGGTGAAGTAAAAAGCAAAAAGACAAGTCAACAAACCATCCCTGAAAAAGTCAAAAAAATAAATAAATAAGGGGGAGGGAAACTCATTCCTGTATCTTCTCTCCTGTCCTAAGACAGCTCAAGTAAGCTGTTTGATGGACAGCATCACTCCTTAACTGAGGCAAGCCTGTCCCAGGCCACTCACCCCCACCACCATCTGCCCATCTCCAACCTAGCTGTGTGGCATTTTTATTAAAGGCCATCTCTGGCCCGCGGGAAATGCTGTCCATGGAGGATAATTAAAGCCCTGGTATTTGTTTTATTGGGCGGTTGCTCTGTCTTCAAATTTCTCCCAAGATGCAGTCATGCCATTTGTTTGGAAGTAACTGTTTCCCTTTTCCTTGGCTTCTTCCAATTATGCTAGACAAATACAGGCCCTTATTTAGTGTTATTTAAGCATGAAATTATAACAGATCCTTTTAAATGCTAAAGCACTAAAAATAAGTCCTTTTATCAAGGCACACCAGGTCCAGATCTAGTAGCTCATTAATTTCTGTAACTCAGACTAGATGAAATTCAAACAAATTCCAAGAGCTTTCAATGGAAGGTTTATTCATTCTTCCTGGGATGATCACCATTCTTGTTCGTCATTATCATTATTGTTCACATTTCTATAGGGCTAGGGAGGGGTTGTCCTCTCAGCGGGGTGAATAGCACAGCTGAGAGGGATCGATGTCACCAGAAAGATGACAAGGAGCCAAACCTACGTTTGCATCCCACTCTCACCACTTACTAGTTGTGGGGGACTTTAGGGAATTTATTTAACTTCCGAGACCTTGGCTATTGATTTTGTACAATAGAGAAAATTACACCTACCTTGAGGTTAAGAGCTATTATGGAAATGAAATCAGCTTACTCTGAACGTGTAGCACAAAATAAACCACCAGGCAGGGTCTCTGACAAAGTTGATCCACTTCCAGGAAACCCTTCACCATCCTACCCCAAGGTCGGTCAAGCTAAAACTGCCCACACCCTGAACGAAGTTGGGATTTGAGAATCAGGCTGGGAGACCTGGCCCACAGGAATCTTGTACCACAGCAGCCTGTTACATGGAATGATAAATGAATGGTCTGGGGCATTTGGCCAGATTCCCACCTAAGTTCTTGGGAGATTCAGAGTCTCATAAGAGAGAGATCTGCTTCAGGAACAAGAGTCAATGGCATTAGGTACCAGCCACACTGGAAGGATGAAGATGACCTGGGAAGTTGAATCTGGGTTCCAGGCTGTGCTGTCTCATTTTTCCCATTGCAATCTCCTTCTCTCTCTCGAATCTTTATGGATACTAGTCTGATTCGTTTCCACTGTGCCGCAGCAGGAACTCCTACAATCTCCTTCTCTTGCATTTGCCCTTTTGAAACTACTCATAATAATGAGAAAGAGGGAGGCCTCTGGTCATCATTTGCCCCAGCATCCTATCCCCCTCAATTAAGGGACCTCTGAATCCAGGCATCCCCCCCACCCCATCTACCACCTCTCTAGAGGCATGGCTGGCAGCAACATTCAGCAAGAAAAACCTACTTTCCCTAAGCTATTAGCCTCCTTCACTGTCCTAAACAGCAGAGCCCGACCTGCCTCTCCTGCCTAGTTCCTTCCCCCTAGCCCCCAGCCCTGGCCACCACCTCACAACTGAGGAAAAGAAAAAAGATGAGGAGGTATTGGCAAATTTATTTTAACCAAGAAACCAAGAAATGCAATAATCCACCAGTATTTCATCTCCCAGGACATCAGAGTTTCAGTACGATTTTGGATCACAGTGAGTTAGATGGGTGCTGACCTGTCAGCCATATGTGTCCTTGATACGTTGTATAAGTAAGCCCCTTACAGTGGGTTGAAATAAAATAAGGGGAGACTTAGAAGGGTGTGTGGGGTTTTCCCCTCCTTTAAGGTTGTCGAAGCCACATTGGAGCAGTTTTGGTATGGTTGAAAGAAGCCAATTACCAGAGTCAGCACAGACAGGTTCAAATCCTAGCTCTGTCCTGCACTAGGATTTTGCTGAGTTACTCAAGATCCCCAGCTTCCCCATCTGAACTGCGGACTATGCAATTCTATACTGTTGGAAAGGATTATATGGTTACTGTTTATAAAATATCTAACAGAATATTCAGTTACAATGCTCATGGCTATTAGTAAATTAGCACTTTTTTACTGAAAAAGCTCGAAGGGACTCTTAGAATGATTATGAGTGAAGATCCCAACCTGTGTTAAAAAACCCCAAAGAGTTTGAGCTATAAAACCCAATATACGGTACCAGAAACCCTATATCTGTTACAATTCTTTGGCTACAAGCAGAAGAAACTTCTTTTAGACATCTTACACAGAAAATTTATCTGTTAAAATAGGTAACATATACTTCAGTAACTTAAATTTCAACCATCCTTAGATGCTATTATGAGGCACTTTAAAGAAGAGATTTAACCTTACCATTGTTGAGTGAACCAAGACCCAAGGGCCAAGGGAGAGGAATTAAACCTCCAAGTCTCCATGTCTTCCACATCTTCACATTTAAGCTTTACATATGTCACATCATCTGGACTACCACAAGCATGTTTATCCATCATACTTAAACAACAGTCTAAAGGAATTGCTCTTCAGATGTCATGCACATGTGCCATTTTCTATTGACTATGGGCTACAACACTGTATAAGAATTCAATAAATGTATTGATTGATAGTGATTGTTTTGGGAAACTTTGGTGTTGCCATTAGTTTGAGGATGATAGAAAAATTTCTTCTTTTAAAGGGGAAAAAGAAATACTGTCATGAGATACCTATTTTGTGTCAACTGTGGTAGGTATTTATACATACTTACCACAACAATCTATTGTTTACCCTAATAACCATCTAGGAGGTAGGAAGGTCAAGATACTAAAGAACAAAAGGTATGTTAATATACTGTGTGTTATCAGAAGGAAGAGGGAGAGGGAGACAAAGAGTGAACAGAGAAAGCGAGGGAGGGGGAGATGTAGCAAGAGAGAAAGGGAAGGAAGGAGGGATGGGGGACAAAGACTTTAAAAATCAATAGGGATGAATAACTAAGTTTGGGTCTTAAGAGCAACCTACACGATATCAAAACTACAATTAGAAGTATGTCAATATACAGAGAACAAACTTGTGGTTGCCAAGGGGGTGGGGGAGAGAGAGGGTCAGACTGGGAGTTTAGAGTTCGTAGTTGGAAACTATTACATTTAAAATGGATAAACAAAGCCCTACTGTATAGCACAAGGAACTATATCCAATTTCCTGAGATAGACCGTGATCAAAAAGAGTATAAAAAAATGTAAATATATATATATATATATGAGTCACCTTGCTGTACAGCAGAAATTGGCACAACATTGTTATTAAAGTGTAGTTGATTTGCAAGTTTTTAAGAAAAAAAAAGTGTGTCTGTACATCCAAAGACCAGTAGGAGTGAAGAAAAACAAAGAACGATAAAATGGAAAAAAAATAAGATGAAAGAACTAGGTTCTAACTTATTAGTCATTAGAATAAAAATAATTATTCTCAGAATATAAAACACTACTAAAGTTTCAGTCCAACAATACACTGCAAGACAGTTAAAAATACAGATGAGTTAGAAATAAAAGGATGTATAAGATGTATTAGAAAAATAAGAATCAGAAAAAAAGCTTAGTAGTGATCTTACTATTTGGACAGGATAGAATTTAAAAGTAAAAATTTGAAAGGAACAAGTAACATCAATTCATAAAAGGCGGAAGGAGTTACAGGGAAGGTATAGCTAACAAAGGCATATGCATTTGATACAGATTCAGATACAGAAAGCAATAGTTGTCTCAACTACAGGATCAAAGAGATTCATCAACAAGTGGCATGGTGGATCTATTATAAACCAATACATCAAACAGAAAATAATAGAGATATAAAAAAACCCCAATAACTTCAGTAGTAAATTCTAGCAAGTATACAAAGAATGTATGTGGAAACTCTTCCCCAGTAAATGAAGAATACAGCTTGTAACCACACCTCAGTCACAGAAATAGGCCACATATTGGACAATTAAGGCAATCTCAATATATTCCTGAAGAACAATATCCCACTTCAACATTTATGAAACAGAATTAGAAATTATCTCAAAAGGATAACACAGGTGTTATATAAATTACATTTTATTGGCTATTTCTTGGGTGAAATAAGAAATGAGAAAGGAAATTTAGAAATATTCAAGACAATGAAAATTAAAATGACACCTATCAGACTTCCTATGGTGGCTCAGCAGTAACTAAACCGACTCTTATCCATGAGGATGGGGGTTCAATCTCTGGACTTGCTTAGTAGGTTGAGAATCTGGCGTTGCCATGACCTGTGGTGTAAGTGGCAGGTCTGGCAGTTCAGATCTGGCGTTGCTGTGGCTGTGGCATAGGGCAGAGGCTACAGCTTTGATTCAACCCCTGGCCTGGAAACTTCCATATGCCATGGGTGTGGCCCTAAAAATAAAAATTTAAAAATACCGTCTATTAAATTCAGTGGGACATTGTTAAGGCCATGCTTAGAGAAAAACATGTAGATTTAAACAAATTATCAAGAAACAAGTAAATTTAGAAATCAACTAGCTAAGCATGCAAGCAAATAAATTGGTAAAAGAGCCTTAGGAAAAAACCCAAGGCAATAAACAAATCCACAGAAATGAACAGTAAGGAAATAACAGTAAGGGAAAAAAAAAAATCAATGAAATAGAGAATACACACAACAATACACAAAAGGCTAGGAAATTCAAAAGACATTTTGCTTGTTTCATAATGAATATAAAATACAGATCTATAGGAATACTGATCAAGAAAAAAAGGGGAAAGCTGAATGCCTCCCCATAAAGGAAGGATGGATGGATGGAAAAAAGTAAGAAATTCAGAAAATAAACAGCTGTAAGTGAATATATTTGAATACACTGATAAATAAAAGGCTAAAACAATTTTTAAATGCCAAAATTATAGCAACTAGATTTATGGAGCTTAAAGAGACCAGTTAATATTTAAAAGAGCTATAGAAGAAACTTATTGACTTTCCTGTCCCTCACCTAGCCAAAAAGTTATGGAAGAGTTCTCCAAAATTCTCTAGGAATGATGGATTCCAGTTTTAGCCAATGCTTCTAAAAAACTGAAAAAGCAAACTCGCATTGCTCATCTTATGAGACAAATACAGTTTTGTTTCTGAAGCCAGACAAATACAATTCTAGAGCCATTTCACTCATAAATATCAATAAAAAAGACACTAAATAAAATAGTAGCTATAGGAATTAACAATGATATGTATATGTACATCTGCATCGGGCTCAAGTGAAGTTATCCAGGAATGCATCAAAAACTTAACATAAATTTATCATGTTCAGAATGAAGAAAATAGGAAGGAACAGTAGGGAGGTTTCTTAAAACAACTAAAAACAGTTACCATATGATCCAGCAATCCTACTCGTAAGCATATATCCAGAAAGCTCTAATTCAAAAAGATATCTGCATCCCCATGTTCATAGAAGCAAAATTACAATAGCCAAGACACGGAAGCAACATTCGTGTCCATGGACAGAGGAATGGATAAAGAATATATGCTCTGTGTGTGTGTGTGTGTGTGTAATAATGCCAATTGCGGCAACATGGATGGACTGTGAGATCATCATACTAGGTGAACTAATTCAGAGAAAGACAATCATATAGTATCATTTATTTGTGTTATCTGTTTAAAAGAAAAGATATAAATGAACTTGTTTATAAAACAGATTCAAAAACAGACAAATTTATGATTACCAAAGGGGAAAGGGATAAAGAGATAAATTATCAATTTGGGATTAACAGATACACACTATTTTATATAAAATAGATAAACAACAAGGACCTAGTATATAGCACAGGGAATTATAGTCAATATCTGGTAATATCTTGTAATGACCTATAATGTAAAGTAATCTGAAAAAGTATATGTGTAACTGAATCCATTTGTTATACACCTTAAGATAACACAATATTGTGACTATATTTTAACTAAATGTATATAATATAGAAATTAAATTACATCAATAAATAATGATGATATGGTAATATCAACTGATTCAGAAAAAGCAATTGATAGGGTTTGACATCTATAATGATACATTCTATCATCTCTACTAGTTTAACTTAGTATAGGAGGTCAAGGTTACAAGGAAAGTAAAAGAAAATGAGAAGTACAAGGATTGGAAGACAGTCTTTAAACTGGCTTCTCGGTAAATGTGATACTCCACCCACAAGTATCAGTATAGTCAACAGCTGCCAGATATAGGATCAACCTACAAAAATCAAAGTAATTTCTCTATACTAGTAAACCTCACCTAGAAAATTTTAAAAATGAGTTACCAGTTGCAATATCAACAAAGAGCGGCAAACTATATACAAGTTAAAAATCACTAAAAGTACGCAAGACCACTATAAAGAAAATATAAAACTTGAATAAAGGACATAGAAGATAAAATACATGTAATAAATAAATGAAGTAACTCCATGCTCTTGGAGAGGGCGATTTAATATCTGAAAGATGCTGATTTTCTATAAATTAAAGCAATCAAGTTAAAATCTTAAATCAAATGTATATACAACATGATAAATATACCCTATTTTTCCTACATGGAAAAATATCTCTACTAATAGCTAAGTTATCATGAAAAGAACTAAGTAAGAGGGACTTGTCCTACAAAATATCATTATATGAGTTTGGTTTTTTGTTTTTGTTTTTTTTTTTCCCAATGCCACACTCAGAGCATATGGAATTCCTAGGCTAGGGGTCGAATCAGAGCTGCAGCTCCTGGCAACACTGGATCCCTGACCCACTGAGCAAGGCCAGGGATCGAACCACATCCTCACGGATACTAGTTGGATTTGTTTCTGCTGCACCACAACACGAACTCCTAGATCAAAGTTTTTTTTAAAAAAAATACTCTGGTACTAACATAAAAACAGGCAAAAAGACCCAAGGAACTGAAGGGGAAACCAAGAAATCTGAGATTATAACAATGTAATAGACAGTGAAGTAATTCTGTAAATCAGTGAAGAAAGAATTAGTCATTTAGCAGAAATTTATTCACTAGAGAAAAGCATAACTTAATCCCTCATTAATACCACATAGAAGAAATATAGGGGAATATCTTTGTGATGTAAGAGTGCAGAACTTTAAAAATAAATCTTCTAAATGTAAATCCTAAAACAGTAAATGAATGTTACAGCAACAAAATTTATTTCTGTACATTGAATGCCATCATCGACAAAGTTAGCCACAGATAGGTATTTTTAATGTTTAAATTCTAAGAAGTTAATATTTAGAAACTAGAAGAATTGTACATTATCAAGAAGGAGGCCTCTCCATCAGGAAAAAAAAAAATGGGCAACTAACATAAATGGACAGTTTGTAAAAGAGGAAACCCAAAACTTGAGAAGCGTATCAAGAGATGCTGAAACTCAACAACAGTCAGGGAATGTAAATTAAAATAGCACTCAGATTTCACTCTATACCAACTAGACTGCCAAAAATTAGAAAACTGGATACTGCTATATTGGAATTCTCTTGCATTGCTGGGAGAAATGTAGACCAATGCCATTTGCAGGGGAAACAGTCTTGCATTACCCATAAAATTAAATGCACGGATCTTATGACTCAGCAAATCTGTTCCTAAAACAACTTTTCACATAGGTCCAGAAGGGGATGTGTTCAAGTTCAGTAAGTTATTTGGCAATGGCAGCTCCTGGAATGGTTCAGGGGACAACCTGTTAAGTTATACACCAGAGGCCTGAATGTGAATGTGGCAGTCTATCAGTGCCAGAGTTAATAGGTAAAATGTGGAAGGTCTGAGAAGCTGATACTGTGTAGCAACATATAGCATTAGATTCAATAGACACAAACACATACCAGCATGAAGAGACCTTAGAGAGTAGTTCTTAGGGCACAATATAGTAAGATATATAAGTTAATACAATCTGTCTTCTCAAAAATTAAAACTAAATGTGCACAAAGCAAAAGCAAATATTTTGTAACACATGTCAACAAAATATACATTTTATTTTTAATTTGTTTTATTGAAGTATAGTTGATTTACAATGTTAATTCCTGCTGTAAAGCAAAGTAATTCAGTTACACATATGTATCTATACATACTTTCATATTCTTTTCCATGGTGGTTTATCACAGGATATTGAATATAGTGTCCTGTGCTACATGATAGGACCTTGTTATTTATCCATTATACATATAATAGTTTGCATCTGCTTATCCCAACCTCCCAGTCCATCCCTTCCCCCATTCCCTTGGCAACACAAGTCTGTTCCCTATGTTCGTGAGTCTGTTTCTGTTTAATAGATAAGTTCATTTGTGTTATGTTTTAGATTCCACTTATAAGTGATACTGTATGCTACTTTTATTTCTCTGACTTTCTTCACTTAGTCCAATAACCTCTTGGTCCATCCATGTTGTTGCAAATGGCAATATTTTGTTCTTTTATGGCTAATATTCCAGTGTGTGTGGGTACACCTATCTTCTTTATCCATTCCTCTGTTGATGGACATTCAGGTTGCTTCCATGTCTTGGCTATTGTAAACAGCATGTTATGAACAGAGGGGTGCATGTATAACATGGTACACATTTTATCAGTAGATGATTGGGAGTGCCCACTGTGGGGCAGTGATCCAGCTGTGGCAGCACCAATTCAATCCCTGGCCCAATGCAATGGGTTAAGGATCCAGCTTTGCTTTAGCTGTGGTACAGGTCACAGCTCTGGCTCAGATTTGATCCCTAGCCTGGGAACTTCCATATACCATGGGTGTGGCCAACAAAGAAGAAATAAATTTTTTTAAAAAAATTAGATCATCACCTCTGGGAAGGAAGGGAAAGGAGTCTGGGTATGGGAGTCTGGGTATGGGGATAAAATAAAATCCAAGAGGGCCCTTCTCAGACTCATGATAGTAATACTCATCAACTAAGGAACATAGTTCAACAGTCTCCTCCTAAAGATTCTGCACCAAAAGACGAACAGAAAGGAGGTTGTATGAAGGAAAGCAGGAAGTTCTGAGAAGCACTGGAATCACCCTTCCTCATTATTGTGTCAGTCATTTAGACCAGGAGATGGCAAGCTTTTTCTGTAAAGGACAAAATAGTAAATATTTCAGTCTCTGCAAGCAATATACTCTGTTGTAACTACTCCAGTCTACCATTGTAGCCAGAAGGCAGCTAGACAGTATTTGAAGAACAAGCATGGCTGTGTTCCAACACAACCATCATGTTATTCATCAAAACAGGCAGTGGAAGTTCCCGTTGTGGCTCAGAGGGTTATGAATCTGACTAGTATCCATGACGATGCAAGTTCAATCCCTGGCCTCGCTCAGTGGGTTAAGGATCCAGCATTGCTGCGAGCTGTGGTGTAAGTTGCAGATGTGGCTTGGCTCTGGCATTGCTAACAGCTGTGGCATAGGCCAGCAGCTGCAGCTCTGATTCAACCCCTAGCCTAGGAATTTCCATATGCGTCAGGTGTGACCCAAAAAAGCAAAAAACAAAAACCAAAGCCACGTGATGGGCCCATGCGGTACACAGGCTGTAGTCCTGATGACCACTGATTTAGACTCCCAAGATTATAACAAGTAAGTGCATTGAGGGGTCCTTGTTAGACAGATTGCATTTACAGATCCAAAAATCTGGTTATGCTGCCTGAAAATTTCCAGTGTAATTTTGTAAGCAATAGAATGGAGTAAAGAGCCAAAAATGATTTCTTTCAATGTTTTTGAGAGTACAGCTATTTTGCCTTTTTAGGTAGATTTACTCCCATCTATTTTGTTGTTTTTGGTGCAATGGTAAATAGGATTGTCTCCTTAATTTCCCTTTCTGATCTTTTGTTGTGAATGTATAGGAATGCAAGGGATTTCTGTATATTAATTTTATATCCCTAAACTTTACCAAATTCATTGATGAGCTCTCATAGTTTTCTTGGTAACATCTTTAGGATTTTCTAGGTATAGTATCTTTAGGATTTTCTAGGTATAGTATCATCTGCAAACAGTGACAGTTTTACTTCTTATTTTCCGATTTGGATTCGTTTTATTTCTTTTTATTCTATGATTGCCATGGCTAGAACTTCCAAAACTATGCTGAATAGAAGTGCTGAGAGTGGACATTCTTGTCTTATTCCTGATCTTAGTAGAAATGATTTCAGCTTTTCACCCTTGAGAATGATGTTAGCAGTGGGTTTGTCGTATATGGCTTTTATTATGTTGAGGTGGGCTCTCCCTACTTTCTGCAGAGTTTTTATCATAAATGGCTATTAAAATTTGTTGAAAGGCTTTTCAGCATCTATTGAGATAATCATAGGTTTTATTTTACTGTTTGTTAATGTAGTATATCAAACTGATTGATTTCATTTGTGGATATTGAATAATCTTTGCATCCCTTTGATAAATCCCACTTGGTGGTATATGATCCTTTTAATACATACTTGGACTTGGTATGCTAATACTTTGTTGAGAATTTTTGCATCTATGTTCAGAGATACTGACCTCTAATTTCCTTTTTTGTGGTGTATGTCTGGTTTTGGTATCAGGGTAATGGTGGCCTCATAGAATGAGTTTTGGAATGTTCCTTCCTCTGCAATTTTTTGGAAGAATTTCAGAAGAATATGCGTTAACTCTTCTCTAAATGTTTGATAGAATTCACCTGTGAAGCCATCTGATCCTGGACTTCAAGTTTTTTAATCAGTTTCAAATTTAGTACTTATAATTGGTCTATTCACATTTTTTATATCTTCCTATTTCAGTCTTGGTGATTATATCTTTTTAAGAATTTGTCCATTTCCTCTAGGTTGTCCATTTTAGTTGCTTGTGGTAGTCTCTTATGTTTCTTTGTATTTGGGAACGCTCCTACACTATTGGTGGGAATGTAAATTGGTGCAAACACTATGGATAAGAATATGGAATTTCCTTTTAAAAAATTAATATAGAACTATCACATGTTCTAGCTATCCCACCTTGGGCATATATCTGGAGAATACAATAATGTGAAAAGACACATGCACTTCAATGTTCATTGCAGCACTACTTACAATAACGAAAACATGGAAGCAACTAAATGTCTCTCGACAGAGGAATGGATAAAGAAAATGTGGTACATATATACAATGGAATATTACTCAGCCATAAAAAAGAATGAAATAATGCTATTGGCAACAATATGGATGGACCCAGAGATCATCATACTCAGTGAAGTCAGAGATAACTATCATATCACTTATATGTGTAATCTAATAAAAATGATACAGAGGTACTCATTTATAAGAGAGAAACTCAGATTTCAAAGTCAAACTTACAGTCATCAAAGGGGAAACCATGGGGGTAGGGGCAGGGATAAATTACATGAATAGCATTAACACATATGCACTACTATATACAAAATATATAATTAACAAGGGCCTACTGTATAGCAGAAGAAAATCTACTCAATATTCTGTAATAATATATATGGGGAATAAAGAATGGATATATGTGTATGTATATCTGATTCATTTTGCTGAACACCTGAAACTAATACAACATTGCAAGTCAACTCTGCTTCAGTAAAAATTACATGTTAAATTTTTTAATTAAAAGAAAAGAACCAAAATTTGCCCCCAACAACCCTTTTCTTTAGTGTCTCAGACTCCAGCCAAGAAGAGGAGTTAAAGTTGAAAAGCTCTCTAAGTAGGGTTATTCTTACTGAAACTCAACTAGTCTTTTAAACTGCTATTTCCATGGGAGCTACCAAATCCATAAGAGAGGCAGAAGTGGTCAGGGTTCTGAGCTTTATTATTAGAATTTTTTATAAGCAGAAAATGACAGATACCAGGATTTCATATTACAACCCTACAATCCTATAAATATCCTTTTCTTCTGGGAAGTGTGTCTGACCAAAACATAGGAGGCACTATGACAAGCTAGTCAAAGAGAATAGAGGTTTAAATGTCAGCTGAAACAATTTTCATTTCCTTTTCTAAAAACATCATTTGCACAGCTCTTTAAGCCACCAAAGTGAACCTCTAGCAGTTTGAAGTTCATCCAGAAAATCCTTTTGCAAAATATTTGCTGAAACACTGTAATGTATGAATTGGAAGGAATTAAGGCTTGTTTGGTTTCTCCTCCCCCACACCTATCATCCCTGAGCTGACTTGTGCAGCCTAGAAGCTTAAATCCCTGTGTCTAAGACCCAGATTCCAAAAATCAACATAATGCTCTCTCACTCCCACCAACAACTAAATTTGTTGCTGAAATGTCTCATTTGTAACTAAAATCTACTTAAGTGAACAGACCAACGATCCTTCATACAACACTGTCAGCTCTCCAACACCCCCAGTAGATCTTTTGTCCTTCACTTGGTCTAACATCCAGTAAGACACTTGCATGGTAGTGTTTCAAACAGAGCACAGGTCCCTGCCCTCAAATTACAACCCAGCTCAGCCATAGCATTAGAGGGAAGAGCCATGTGGCAGTGACTCTGAAAACAGTGGTTCAAAGAGGGAAGAAACAACTGTGGACCACGGTGGTCTGGAGAGATTCATGAAGGGGACCCCCTTTTTGGGCAGAACATCCTGGAACAAAGACATCAAAGAACAAGGAGATGCCAGGCAGGGAGAAATGACATAATGGCTCTATGTTAACTACACCAATTAGAAGGGGCAAGAGCACCCGTGTTGAGGTGATGACATTTCAAGCAGCTTCAACATTTTTCACCTGTTGCTTGCTAACTTTTCTTTCTGTCACAAGCACAGACATTGTAATCATATTATTTACCAGGCAGGTATTTATAAACAAGAACTTCTGCTTCCTTGAACTGCCATTTCACCAAGTTTTATAGCTTCACCTCAGCGCTTGGACTACACACTGGTTTTAAAATACCTAAGTCAGATCTTCTCTATGTTCAAGTTCAATCCATTAGCTTCTGCTACATTGTTTTCCATACAATGTTTTTCAATCTACTACAATATATAAAGCAGGCTGTACTCAAATATGCCCAGTGTTGAGTTGGATAGTGAGCTACAAACCCAAGTTTCTCCATCCCTACAACTAGTCTCCAATTTTGCCTTGCTGTAACAGGGGTCATCCATATGTACACAAATATGTGTGTAACAATATGTGGCATAGGATTTCTGCCTTCTTGGGAGTTCCCTCGTGGCACATCAGAAATAAATCTGACTAGAAACTGACATTGCAGGTTCAAGTCCTAGCCTCGCTCAGTGGGTTAAGGATCCAGCATTGCTGTGGCTATGATGTAGGCCAGCAGCTATAGCTCCAATTAGACCCCTAGCCTGGGAACCTCCACATGCTGTGAGTATGGCCCTAAAAAGACAAAAGACCGAAAAAAAAAAGGAAAAGAAAAAGCTTTCTGCCTTCCTTAGCCACGCCTCAGCCACCTGTGTGCCACCCCCACCTCCCAACTGTCTATGAAAGCAGAAGACTGGGGTATGTGTGAGCAGGACAGAGAGAACCACTGGGCAGCATGACATGGCAACCAACGTGGCGTCACTAGTGCTGTCAGTGGAGTATTCTGCTTCTTCTCCCTTTGGAGCATCCAGTAGAGTTGCACGTCTTGACCCTTTTGTTATGATAGGACCATGTGACCAGTTGTAGACCACTTGTCATTCTAGGGCAGAATGGTCAGAGCAAGACCTTCTGGAGCTCTTCTCTCCCTCTGACACAATGCCATTCAAATGGTAGCGTCAGTGGGTTAAGGATCTGGTGTTGCTGTGAGCTGTGGTGCAGGTCTCAGATAAGGCTTGTGTCTGGCATTGCTGTGGCTCTGGCATAGGCTGGCAGCTGCAGCTCTGATTAGACCCCTAGTTTGGGAACCTCCATATGCTGTGAGTGTAGCCCTCAAAAGACAAAAGAGAAATAAATAAATAAAAATTAAATTAATTAATTAAAAATGTAAAAGAAGGTCCTGTCTCACTTGATGGTAGATCCCGCCACAGTGGTCAGTCCCTATAGGAGATGGGACTAGGAAATTAAGTAAGACTACACTGGACTTCTAATAACTCAAAGTAATCCAAAACTCCAGGAAAACATCTATTATGCCATTTTAAGAAAGGGAGTTTGGAAAAAACATGGTGGAAAGCAATAATGAGGGAAAGGAAAAAAGTGTTTCAGGCTTACACTGCACTGAGTTTGGAATGTTCACTAAAATAATTACACATTTACCTAAAAACAATGACTAATGTTTTTTCTCAAGCAGTCAGGAACTCATATGGACTAATGTGTATTGTCATTCAAAGTGATCTCCAAGACTACAACACTTCAACCAGTAATGCTGCTATTGCTCAAAATATTTTTTTTCAAATTGCCTTGAGTCAGTTTATGAGCCACAGAATGAAATGTCTCATTATAGCTACAGCTTCCCTTTCCTTGTATGTCTTCATTTGCTCTCTTTCTCTCTCTTTGGACCTTATTCAGCCTAACTCTGCACACTGCCACCCCCACCCCAACATTCAAAGGTAAGTGAATTGCATGCTTGCTCTGGAGAAGTCCCTTCTGTGGGTTGAGGAATAAAAAGGGCTGGGAGGATGAAAAGAGGAAGCCAGGGAGTTTTACAAGGAGAGGACTATTTGGATGTTGCCTACGCAAAAGCAGTCAATTGCTAACAAGGGTGTTGCAGGCTGACCATAAATGTGAGCCCCCCAAGTTTAATCCCTCTGATTTTAAAAAAGCATTCTGGGCTATAAAATAAGTCGCAATAAATTTAAAAGGATTCAAGTCACACAAAGTATGTTCTGTGGCCACAATGGAATTCATTACAAACCAATAACAGAAAGATATACGGAAAATATCCCAAACATTTCTCTACTAAGTAATACAGTTCTAAAAAAAAGTGGATCACGTAAGAAATCAAAAGGAAAACTACCAAGAATTTGGGACTGAATGAACATAGCAGACAAGGAAATACTTCTCAACTGCAGCTATGAGGCTATTGTCATCTTGATACCTAAAACTAACAAAGCATTACTAGAAAAGAAAATGACAAAACCAATGTCCCTTATGAACCAAGATAGTAAATTTCTTAAAAAAAAAGGAAGTTATCAAATCAACATTATGTAGAAAGGATAATGAATTGTGGTCAAATAGCATTTATCCCTGGAATGCCATGTTGATTTAATATTCAAAAGTCAGTCGATGCACGAGTTCCCACTATGGCACAACAGGATGGGTGGTGTCCTGGGAATGCTGGAAGGCATGTTTGACCCCTGGCCCCACACAGTGGGTTAAGGATCCAGCATTGCTGCAGCTGTGGCTTAATGGCTTAGGTCTCCATGGCAGTTCAGATCTGATCCCTGGGCCAGGAAATCCACATGCCATGGGGCAGCCAAAAAAAAAAAAAAAGACAAGTCAGTGGATGCAAGTCACCCTATTAGCAAGCTTAAAGGAAAAAAATATGATGTGATCATCACCAACATAAAGCAAACAAGAATCAAGGATGAATCCTAGGACTGGGGTCTGGGGAAAAAAAAAAAAAAAAAAAAGCATCAAATGTCACAGAAAATCCCAGTAGAACAAAAGAGGTGCCAGCTATTAAGGTTCGATATTCAGGAGACTGTCGGTGAAGTTTTTCACAATCGTTTCTTTGGAAGGATGAGGCCAATGGAGCTAATAGGGCTAATGCGATGCCAGGGGCAGAGGAAGAGAGAGTGGTAAATATCCCCTTTTAGTAAGACATCACTGTTTTCCTACACAAGCCCTGGCCTCAACCACAACCCCTGAAGGAAGAGGAGTATTTCTCCCCACTTTCTATCTGGATAGAAACTTCGACAGATAAATATTCTGAGTCCTTAGTCGACATAAATTCAGCCTTGGTCCTATATAAACCCCAACTATACTTATAAAGTGCTTACTGAGAAATATGCTAAAGACATCCTTAGCCACAAATTATCTTTCAGAACATAGGGATTGGGGGAAAGAAAGTGTGGTGGTAAAGCGCTAGATGCTTTAGACCTAATTGACAAATTTAGAAACAAATAAATCACCAGCAGTAGATGGCACCCACCCAAGGGTCTGAAGGAACTCAAGGATGAAATTGTGAAGCTGCCGGCCAAATTGTAACCTTGCAGTTACAAATGGCCACATGCCACCAGAGTGGCAGATTGCCAGAGTGACTGCTCTCCGTGACATGGGCTGCAAGGGAGACTGGAGAACCACAGACACATAGGTCTTACTTTGTGTTGTGACAAACAATAATGCAGTGGAGACCTACTCCACCATTAAGAAACCTCACGTCTCGCTCCCGCTGTGTCTCCCACTCTGAGGGGAAGCAGGGTGGTCCAGGGGACTGAGCAACAGCTGGAATTTGGGAGAAACCACTCTGAAATCTGTTCTGCCCCTATTGATCCTCATTACCCTGAGTCTCATTCCCAGATGCAAAATGGGACTATTATCTGCCCTACCTACTCCATGAAGTTGTTGAGAGGTTGAGGGGAGGTAGATAACAGAGATTACATTTCATGGGAAAAAATAGTAAAATAAGCCTTTAACAAATCTGTGGTATCAAGTAAGAAGGATGATCACAACAACAATGCAACAAGATGACAGTGAGGATGTTCTATTAAATGCTTGTAGAAAAGAGGGTGCATTGCCAGTGATTGTCTTCCACTACAACCTCAACAGCCACTTGCTTTTGTCTCTCTCTCCTCCCTTGATTCTCATTACTTTGAATTTATCACCTTCCACCCAAGGCTACCATTTTCAGTTGCCTCTTTGCCATCTGTGTGTCTTACCTGAGCCTCAATCCTGAACTCATTTGTTTTGCTCCCGATATTTTGTCTCCACCAGTCCCACCTGTTTCTGCTAATAATACACCAGTCTTACCTATGACCCGGCTTCAAAACCTCAAGATCGGCTTTGAGACTTTTTCTCCTCCACTAAACTCATGCACACATACATATGCACACACGCATATACGTTCTAAGTTTTGTTACTTCTCACCCATTCTCCATCATGATGCCTCTGGAATCCATGCCTTCATTTTATTCTCCCTGGCACTGACCTAAGTCAGCTCCTGTTATCTCAATCACTCTCTGAATCCTTAGAGAAGGGTCTTCTATGTGCCAGCAATCATCAAAGATGCTGAAGATGTGATGGTGAGTAAGACATGACTCTGGCTCAAGAGTTTCTCCGAGTCAAGCGCCATCAGTGGAGGCTTTCTATATAGAGGAGATCACATCACAAGAGAGGTAATACGAGGGTACTGATAGAGGGATCTTTATGATAATAGAGCTTCTATGAGAGATAAGGCTTCTAATCCAGCATAAGGATTAAAGGTGGTCAGGAAAGGCCTCCCAGAGGAGCTGATTCCTGAGCTGGAGGCCAATGGGTAGAGGACAGAGCAAGGTGTGTAGAAAGGAAAGAATTCTAATCAAAAGCTGCAAAACATGTTCATAAAATTTTAAACATCTCTGGATGGTTGGAACACCATTTGTGCAGGAAGGGGCAAGACGCAAGTCAGAGGAGGGAGTCAGGAGGCAGAAGGTGGGGGAGCTTATAAACTATGTTCAGTATGTTTACTTTAGCGGAGGTGAAGCCACGTGAGGGGATTTCTGCATGGAGGTGACAGATTGTTTTCTGGTCCAATTGTCCTGTTAGAGCCTGGGACCCAGCCTCAAACGCTCAAAGCAGGTTGCTCTCCCAACTTTGTCTCCATACCCAGAGCACGCCAGCCCGTAGATTGCTTCACCAAGCCCTTGCCACCTGGAGACCAGGATCTCTCAGCCCTGGGGGCCACTAGCGCCTCACCCCCAACCAAACCGTCAGGACCCCCTAACTTGTCCAACATGTAGCCACGTGACTCTTCCTGCCTGAACTGAAGCCCTTCTAGTGGTTTAGCCTCTTCTTCCTTATTCTCAAATGGCTTTGGTGTTTCTACTCCCTTGATCCAACTTCTGACACTCCCATTTCTTCTCAATCCTTACCCCACACCCCTGGATTCTCTGTTCCCTGACTAACAAATTCCCTTACACACTCAACTTCTCCACTGAATGTCCCTTCACTCCCTTGTCTTGATGTTGGTTGTCTCCTGCGAATCCTACTTCACCTGTACCCTTGCTAATGCAAGCTTCTCTTTCACCCAACACCCCTCATCTTTCCACACTGGGAGTCAGAACACCACCCTCTTACATAAAAACCCAGCTCCTCTTCCCTGGGGCATGCCGAGCCATCCTCAGCTCTGTTCCCTACTGCTCTCACAGATGTTGTCATTGTTATTCATTTCCCGAAATTTTTTTGGGGGTAGGGGACGCACTTGTGGCATATGGAGGTTCCCTGTCTAGGTGTTGAATTGGAGCTACAGCTGCCGGCCTACACCACAGCCACAGCAACATCAGATCCTTAACCCACTGAGCAAGGCTTGGGATCGAACCCACAACCTCATGGTTCCTTGTCAAATTCATTTCTGCTGCGCCACAACATAAACTTCCCATTTCCTGAAATCTTTAAGAGCTTGACCTGGTCCCGCCACCCTCCTGATTGGACCCAAACCCCCTGATTCTGAGTTCTTGGGCTTTCTAACCCCCAAAGAACTTCTCTATCCAGTTTCTTATCTTCACCTGAAACTCCTTCTCCTGCAAAGGGTGTGCTCTATAATTTTCACTCCTTCCAGTCTCCTCCCTCAATTACTCCCATCAGACCAGCTCTCCTCTCTCCCTGGTGCTTCCAGACCACTGACCCTGCTACTCTCTCCTCAGCTCTTTCCCACTCCATGTGCACATTATACTCCATGACCCACTACTTGAATCCCTCTTCCATTGATATGCTATATTGAGTCTTGATAGAACCAATTTGATCAGCATTCCCACTGTCAGAAACCTATGCCTGGTGCTAAAATGGGGTACCCCTGGATTACCCAAAGACTCCTAACCAGTGTCTCATCCTCTTGGACTCTTTCCACTCAAAAGCATCTAGTACCTCACCTCCCCATCCATCTTCCCAAAGCTGAGATCTGACGCCCATGGCCTGTCCAAGAAATTTAACCCATCTGAGATCTACATTCCAGAACCAACCCAGCCCACCTCTCTGACCTTATGATTTGTTCCTATCCATTTTATGATCCTGTCCAATTTGTAATATCCTATTTCACCTCTTAATATCTCACTTCCCACCTGTGTCTCCAACAACCACCTTTCTCTTTCTGCAGAAATAGGTGTGAGTGTCTGCGTGTGTGTGTGTCTGAGTACCTACATATCTTGAATTACTGTTAAGCCAGCTAGGTGCCATGACTCCCCCAGGTCTTCCCAGCTTTTCCTGCAAGAACCCAGGATAGCATGAAGGGGCTTCACCACCCATTGTAACCAGTACTCTGTTCTCCTCCCCTCCCCAGTCTTGGCAGCTGAATCAGCCAGGGCACACCATGTGCTGACCTTCTCTGTAGTCATGGAGCCCCAGATGTGCCAGAACCACTCTGAACTGCAGTCAAGCCACTGAAGAGGCAAGACTTCCCTCATCCCACATACCTCAGGGGACCAGGGTCCAAATTCTGTTTTTGTTTTGTTTTGTTTTCCAAATTCTTAAACCTAAAAGACAACTTTGGGGTATCCCCAGTGTGTCACAGAGGGTTCGTATCAAATTCACGTTCTGGGTTCCTGCTTGCAACCACTCTCTTCCAAAGAATCAGATGGAAGGCCACAGAGCCTTGCAGAGAAAATCTCTCTGAGAGTGATTTTCTCTGAATTCCCTTCCATTTCCCCACTCCCCATCCATAGCTCCCCTGAAGATACATCACAGGCCCAATTAATAAAGGCCTTTCTTTCTTCAGGGATGCTTTCTGTGAAATGTGCTAGAAAACACTCTCAGTAATCCAAAGGCCATGCTTCACTACTGGTGACCTTGAGAGCCACTTGGCTGTTCCAAGTGGCACGCCTCATCTGCCTCATTACCAGCAGAGCTGTTATCAGAACCATCCAAGATGACACAGCTAAAATCAAAGTGCAAATTGTCTCATGTTACATCTATCAAACTTCTAGAGGGCAGAGCTCCTGGTGTGTGACCCAGAGCCAATTATTTAACCTGCTAAACCTCAGTCCCTCAATCCGTAAAATGGGCTAATAAGGATCATCTCACAGGACCACTTTGAAAATTAAATGTTGTGTGGAAGATGAGAGTCTACTGGTAACTAGAAGGCAATCCTAACTCTCAGTGCTGTATGGTGGTGATGGAAGTGGGGGTATTCTAAGAAAGAAGATGATGTCTTTATTTGGAAACCCAAGACATCAGCCTGCTTATAAAGAAGTCCAGCTGGATCTTAACCCAAAAGAAACAAAGTACCAATTAGCACTAGGGAGATTCCCCATTACTTATAAAATATTTGAAGATTTTCTACTAAAGGAGTTTTAAAATTCTTCTATACTATATTATCCAATATCTGTAAAACATCATTATATGTAATGGCATATATAATTTGAATGTTTCAAAATCTATTTAAGATATTACAAAATTTTCTATTGCCATAAAAATATTATCTGCTGCACTGACGTATTATGTAGACACATTTTTATAACATCAGTTTAATTGTTCAGGGTCAAGTTTTAACTCCTTTTTAGTCTGGTTTATTTTTCACAAGATTTAATTTGGGGATAGACAGTCCAATATAAGCAGAGCAAAAAAGGCATCATGTGGTAATTTCATGTTTTCAGCACATTGTGTCTGGCCATACATTTTTAATATCATAAAATTGGCTTGTTCTGTAATATTTTGATTGGAGATTTATGCATACTGTTGCCACATTCTTTAAACAGATGTGCCGTAAATTTGATGGGGGAAAAAAAACAAATCCCTTCCTCCTGAAACTAGGACACTTACTCATTTAAATAATATAGAGCAACAACAGTCACTGTGGATGTTTTAGAAACACAGGATTTTCTGCAAAGTAAAAGGCCTCAAAACGTGCAGTTGCAGTTTTATGCCCAATTCATTGCAGATCTTCAGAACTTCTGACTGAAGCGTTGCCGTAATTCCCACAATGGCCACACCTACCCATGTTGTCTTGTGTTCAAGTAGCAACACAGAACACCAGGAAGTAAGAGAACTGGCTTTCTTAGGCAGAAATGCAGTCCCATAGAGGAGGTTAGATTGAATCTGCCTGATTCATGGGCCTGATCACAGCCCTTCTTAGAGGCTGCACAGAAAAGCAGAGCAGACCCATGCTCTGGAATTACGACATCCTGGGTTCCCATCCCTGTCTTAGCACTTACTATCTATGGACCTTTGTGCTGCCTCAGTTTCCTCACCTGAAATGGGAATAATAAAATCTACTTTGCGTGGAGGTGGTAAGAGTTCAACAAAATGGGCCATCATGCCTGGAACAGTGCATGACACAAAATAGATTCTCATTAAATTCAGTCCAATTGATATTTGATGATTATATTCATTGCCTTACTAATAGGTATCCCCAGTGGCAATGAGCTTCAGGAAATAGGGTGAAAAGATCTTGACAGAGCCACACCAGCTACCAGGCAAACAGCAATAACCACCACAACACAATGTCCATTCCTTAATGGCAACAGATCTCATCTGCTGAGTAGTAACTACATGAAAATCCTCTCCACCTTTAAGAAATTTTCTTGAACGTTGTAAGTGACCTTTGCACACCATTTTGAACCATCCTATTTCCAGAAACCATACACTCTAAACCACCTGAAGTCATTTGCACATTCTGTGTGATGTTTTTATTCAATGTTCCATCTATATAAATCCACAAGTAATCCCCAACCTCATTTAAATGAGTTGCTTCCATCTCCTCCCCAACCGAGGCTTTTTACTAAATTATTTTCACTGGTATCCAAAGGGACTTATTTGTTCTTCCTTCTCTGGAAAAGATGCTAATGAACACTGATCGTCAAACACCAAAACACCAAAGGGAAACCAAGGATTTGGAGTACCTGCTCAGGATAAATAATTAAACTCTATTTTCATTTCATCCATGGCTTGGTCTTGGTAAACTTTCCATTTGGAGTTGCTCTGTCAGTCAAATCCTCCCTTATCTGACACCCTCCTCGGGTTCCCACCCCCTTTCTCCACCCCTTTTGTAACCAGAACCTCTCCAAAGCAGTTTTCACTTGCTCCCTGCTTTTTCCTTCTCGAACCACTTCAATCAGCTTGCCTTATAAACACTTCACCGAAACTGCTTTTATCCAGGTCACAAATGACTTCCACGTTGACAAGTTCACTGGCTCAATTATTGGTTTTCTTTTCATTGCGAATTTGAGGCAGTATTTAGATTGTACAAAAGTATACATAATTCAGTGATTAGCTGTGTCTCCAGCGCCAAGCTTAAAAAGCCAAGTATTACCCATACTGTCAAATGCCTCCTGCGTATCTGTCCCAGATGGCTTCCTCTTCCCCCTCTCCTCAAGCAACCAGTTTCCTGAATTTAGTATTGTTATTTCCACATGTCTGTATACTTTTACTACATAGGTTTCTCTCAGCAAGATGTTCGGTTTGAATACTTTACTTTATATATGGTATTCAACTGTACATAATCTTCAACTTCAGCCCTCACCAAGTTTGTGGGATTCATCCAAGCGACTCTAACCTGTGCATTTTGTAGGGTCAATAGAATTCCATTGTGCAGACACAGCACAGTGGGTTTTCCAGTTCTCCTGTTGATAGACATCTGGGAATGATTCCAATACTTTGCTAAAAATAAACAGTGCTTCTATGAGCATTCTTGTGTATGTATCTTGTATTTATCCCAATGGTCAATTCTCAGTGCTCACCTGGCTTTACCTCCTGGAGATATGTGACATGGGCAATCGTGCCCTCCTAAAAATTGACTTTTAGCTTGACTTTAGGGACACCACATTCTTCCCCCCCCCACCCCAACATCACTGCTATTTCTTGGTCTCCTTTGCTGACTCTTCTTCCCAACATCTAAATGTTGAAGTGCCCCAGGACTGAGATTTTCTCACTCCTCTCTTATTTTCATTTCTGGATAAGCTCATTCACTCCTATGGCTTTAAATCTTATTTTTAAACTAAAAATACAAGTACCATAGAATCCAGTAACTTTACTGCTGGGTATATATCCAGAGAAAATGCAAACATTAATCCAAAAAGATACATGCACCTCAATGTTGCAGAAATATTTGTAAGAGCCAAGACATGGAGGCAACCCAAGTGTCCATCAACAGATGAATGGATGCAGATGATTATAACACACACACACCAAAATGTTACTAAGCCATAACAAAAAGTGAAATTCTGCCATTTGCAACAATGTGGATAAACCTAGAGTGTATCATTCTTAGGTAAGTAAGTCATACAGAGAAAGACAAATACTGCATGTTATCATTTATATGTAGAATCTAAACAATAAAATTAATGTATATAACAAAAGCAGACTCACAGATGTAGAAAACAAACTAGTGGTTACCAGTGGGGGAGGGAAGGGAGGAGGAGCTAGATAGGGGTATGAGGATGAAGAGATCCAAACTACTACATGTAAAAGAGATGAGCAACAGGGATATACTACACAGTATAGGGAAATCTAGCCATTATTTTGTAGTAACTTTAAAGGGAGTATAACCTATAATACTGAATCACTATGCTATACACCTGAAAAATAATATTGTAAATCAACCATATTTCAATTAAAAAGGATAAAGAAAAAAGAAATCCCATTTTTTTCTGGTTGATGATTCAAAATGTTCACCATTAGGTCTGTCCTCCTCCCCCTTGAACTTCAGCCCTCACCATCTAGGTTTTTTTTTTTTTTTTTTGCTTTTTAGGGCCACACATGCAACATATGAAAGTTCCCAGGTTTGGGGACTATCAGAGCTGCAGCTGCTGGCCTACGTCACAGAAATGCTGTTGGATCTGATCTGTGACCTATACCACAGCTCACAGATCCTTTAACCCACTGAGCAAGGCCAAGGATCGAACCTGCCTCCTCATGGATACGACTCAGGTTCATTACCACTGAGCCACAATGGGAACTCCATCATCTAACTTTCTATTCAGCTTGGGATATCTAAATTTACAATAATCCAAAATTGATTTCCAAAGTTGTCCACTCAAAACTTTATCTCTTCTCTGTTTCATCAAGTCAAATCAATCAGCTGCTCTAGGGGAAAAAAACAAAAAACACACACAAAAAAAACCACTCCTCTTTTTATCTTATATACCACTTCAAACACTTCCAATCTAAAAATTCTATGGGCTTTGCCTTCAAAGAAAAGTAAACCACTTCTCATTACCTCCACCTCTGTCAAGCCACCATATACTCACTCTCACTCAAACTTAGTAGTCCCAACTGGTCTACCTACTTTTGCTCTTGACCTTCTGCATGCCACCAGGCAGCCTGAGAGATCTTCTAGAGAAGGAAAGCATAAGGCACATCATGTCTTTCCTCTGCTCAGAACTCCCCAGTGGCTGCCCATGTCACACACCATTCCATCCAAATTCCCCACCGTAGCCTGTGAAGCTTCAGATGACCTGGCCCCCTCATTCGACAGCATCTTCATCTCCAACTACTTCCCTTTGCTCACTAGGCTCCCATCACACTGGCCTTTCTGCTGTTCCTCAAACACACTTAATGCTTGATGCCTCAGGTCCTTTGAATTTGCTATTCCTTCTGCCTGGTTGCTCTTCCTCTTAGGTTTGTGTGGCTTAGTTTCTCCCGTCATTCAGATCTCTGTTCAAATGCCTGCTTCCATGACCATATGAACCAATATTTCTCCATTTTTCCCTATTCTAGTACCATTGTCACTCTGTGCTACAGTCTCAATTCCTATGGAACTCTTAAGTGCCCTGACTTGCACTTCAAGTGTATGAGCATTGAAGTTAAAGAATTTTTCAGTTTCTTTTCTTTTTTTTTTTTTTTTTTTTACATTTGCATCACTGTGATTCTTCTCCTGGTAAAAAGAAATGGCTGACAAGAGTTTGAAGCAATGTGATGAAGCAAACATTTGTATTGTTCTCATAGCACCTCAACTATGGTCACCCAACCCAAGATTCCCTAGAATATTAGTATAAACAAAAACTCCCAAGTCTAGGAGTTCCCACTGTGACTCAGCAAGTCAAGGACCCAACGTTTCTCTGTGGGGATATGGATTTAATCTCTGGCCTCACTCAGTGGGTTAAAGATACAGCATTGCCACAAGCTGTGGTATAGGTTAAAATACTAAAAAAATTCCCAAGGAGTTCCCGTCGTGGCACAGTTAACAAATCCGACTAGGAATCATGAGGTTGCAGGTTCGATCCCTGGCCTTGCTCGGTGGCTTAAGGATCCACGTTGCTGTGAGCTGTGATGTAGGTCACAGACATGGATTGGATCCCATGTTGCTGTGGCTCTGGTGTAGGCTGGCAGCTACAGCTCTGATTAGACGCCTAGCCTGGGAACCTCCACTGCCATGGGAGTGGCCCTAGGAAAGGCAAAAAGACAAAAAAGTTCCCAAGACCATCAGCTGAAACTTGCCTCAGACTTATAGAATCATTGACAGAAGAATGGATTAAGAAAATGTATATATACACAATGGAATACTACTCATCCATAAAAAATAACAAAATAATGCCATTTGCATCAACATGGATAGAATTAGACACTCTTCATACTGAGTGAAGGAAGTCAGAAAGACAAATACCATATGATATCACTTATATCTGGAATCTAATATATGGCACAAAGGAACTTTTCCACAGGAAAGAAATTCATGGACATGGAAAACAGACTTGTGGTTGCCAAGGGAGAGGGGGAGGGAGTAGGATGGACTGGGAGTCTGAGGTTAATAGATGCAAACTATTGCATTTGGAGTGAATAAGCAATGAGATCCTGCTGTATAGCACAGGGAACTATCTAGTCACTTATAATGGTACATGATGGAGGATAATGTGAGAAAAAGAATGTGTACATATATATGTTTGTGTGTGTGTGTGTGACTGGGTCAATTTGCTGTATAGCAGAAATTGACAGAACACTGCTAACCAACTCTAATAGAAAATTTTTAAAACTTTTTTTTTTAAAAAAAAAAAAGGACTTTTATGGAATCATCATGGAGATCTGGCAACACAGACCTCTGTTGTGGGAGTCACAGGAATAAATTCATTTAAGTTCTAAACAACCATGAGGCACAAAGTACCACTCTCATCCTACACAAAAACACAGAAGTATAAGGCATGGTCTCTATCCATCTCATGTCCCAGGGGCTCCCTATGAGGTAAAGGATGTACTGTCATCATGGAGAAGTGTTACACTAAGTGCAAATAACAAGAGATGCTCTGAGACATTCAGGGATGGAGTCAGCGAGTAATAACAGCAAGTATTTATTGAGAAATCAGAGTGTGCCAGGTTCAGAGCAAAATGATTTACATTATTTTTGTTAATCTTAAAAATAATCCTTGGAAGTAGACGGGAGTCTTATCACCATCATACAGAAAGAAAAGCTGAGGCCCAAGCTCCCACCACTAGAAGGGCCTGGTCTGTTTCATGACAAAGTAAGGCTCTTGTGCTTGCACTGAGATGGTAAGTGCAATGTCACCCACCAGGAGATCTGACCTTGACCTCTGAGCCCTCATGGTCTACTTCCATCATGGCAAAGCTTAAAAAACCCAAGACCTAGGATGAATTCTATTCATAAATGTTTATTAGTCTTAGTATCATACCAGGAATGGGGAAAATAAACATGGATCGCCATCCTTACAGAGATCATAGTCGAGCTGGGAAACAGGTGTCATTACAAGTAGGGTTGAGGCGTTGAAATCCTGGTTCTTAGCTCTTATTTACAGAGTAGATTAGGCAAGTCACTTCCCCTGTTTCCATCTCTTGGTCTATAAAATGCTGCCGTGTTCACACATTCATGTAGCAGATCATATTTGAGTGCATGTTACATTCTAGGTGCTACGTCAATAGCCTAACCTTCACGGATCTTACAGTCTAATCTAAGATCAGAGTCTACCCCACAGGCTTTTATAAACAAAAGGGAATAGTAAGCACTTAACGCACATTAGCTATTAAATAAACGAATACACTGAAAATATATTATTAAGTGTTTGTTGAATGCCTATAGTGTGTCAGGCATTGGTTTAGGTGCTGAGGGTGCCTAACAGTGGCTGAAAGTGATGAAGCCTCTGTCCCCACAGAGCTTGCATTCAAGATGGAGGAGACAGAAAATGATTAAAGAAATGCATGATATGACTTCAGGTAAGAACCAGGAAGAATATGAAGCAGGGTAAACCACTAGAGGATAGCAGGAGCCAAGGGAATCACGCAAGGGTAGAAACAGGTTGGGGAAAGCCTCTCTAAGGAGGTGCCCCTTGAATACAGACATTTGGAAGGCAAAGGAAACAGACAGGCAAACATCTGGGAGGAAGGCATTCCTCTAAGTGCTCACCACTCACTGAGAGCAGAGAAGAGCTGTGATGCAGGAATGTACCATCCATGTATTAACAACAGCAGGGAGGCTGGAGTGGCTAGAGCACTGGAACCAAGAAGAGATCCCCGGAAGCTGTTTGCTCATGCAGGGCCAGGTGGCAATGTGATGAGGATCAAGTGACATGGCCTGATGGTTAATTTTATGTGTCAACAAGAGGGTGTTTTTGGATCAATTACCATCTAAACCAGCAAGTAAGCATACTGCCCTCCATGGTGTGGGTTGGTCTTATCTCATCAGTCGAAGACCTGAATAGAACAAAATGACCAGCATCCCTGAGCAAGGGGGACTTCTCCAGCAGACTGCCTTCAGACGCCATCTGTACTGTTGGTCCTCTTTGGTCTCCATAATCATATCGGCCCAATCCCTCATAAATCTCCTTCTGCATATAGACATAGCTTATCGGTTCTGCTTCTTGGCAGAACCCCGACCAACACACACAGGAAGCACCAAAGGTTCTGAGCAGAGGAGTGACAGACTTTAATTCACCTGTTAGAAAAGGTGGTCTAGCTCCTGCATGGAAGATACACTATAGGGGACCCAAGTGAAGCAAGGACACTGGGTCAAAGGCATCTCAGCAGTTGTGACAAGAAATGACGGTGGTCTGCACCACAGTGGCAGAGGTGGATGTGGTGAGAAGTGGTCAAACTGGGCATGTATCTTGAGGGTAGTGCTGACAGGATTTGCTGATAGTTTTTTCTCCAGTGATTGCAATAATTAATCTATGTCAGAATGTGGTTAGGAGCCACAATTAAGGGATACCTAAGACCGCACAGAAATCCCCTTCTTCCAGGAAGGTGAGGGTTTCCAGCCAGAAGAATATTGACCTTTGGGTTGAGCTTTGAAGAACAAGTCTTGCGAATGAGGCAGGGCAAAGGGACACTGAATGGTGACAGACACACACAGGTGCAGCTAGAGAAGATCCATGGAGCCTAGTGAGGCTGGAACAGAGGACCTGACAAAGAAATGCCTTGAAAGGAGATAAGAAAGGTAAACAGGGGTGTCAGCAGACACTTGATCCTATTTTCATCAGATGATGGTGCACAATATGATGCAATCAAAGGGCTCAGAGTGAAACCTCCCAGGCCAATGGAAAACCTGAACCAGCATCTCCAACTCTAGCTTAAAGTGGCCAGTGCCCCTTAGCCGCTCAGACTCTCTAGGTCCGGGAAGAAAACCATCACTTCCAGAATCAAATCCCATGGATGTAAACTGACATTCACCCTCTAATGCCAAGGAAACAGCTCTTTCACTCTAAGAGGAGACAAGTCATTGAGCTTAAGTCACTCCTGTGGCTTAAGTTTGTCCTCGCTGCCTGCTAAACACATTTTTTTAAACACACAATCTGGCAGTGATCTTTGCCTATTAAGCATCTCTGGCCATGGAGAAGTGATATTGATTTATTTCACTTCCACCATTAGAGGTATTTATTCCGATTTTCACCCTTGATTTTTTATCCTGATTTTTAACATCTCTCGGGGGGGGGGGGGGGGTAGATCCCGGACCTGATGATTCATGATTTGGGGACACCTGAGGGAAGGGATGCCATAGGCTGAACAGATGTTCACTGTGACTTCTTTTTGAAGATAGAGTGAGTGTGCAGTCTTTCCTGGCTTGGCTAGATAGAGTTGGAAAGGACTTAAAAATCAGTGCATAAAGATAGGTCTGCTGAGACAGACTAGGATCAGCCATAAAGAGGTACTAAAGTGCACAGGCCAGGCTACGGCTAAGGGCCGGTATGAAATGTCAGGGAAGAAATGAACAGGAAGAGAGCCCTCGTCTTTGGAAAGTGGGAACAGAACAGATGCACAGGAAACAGAGGTATCACTGAAAAGTGGCAAATTCCCCAGGAGCAAAAGGGACGGGGCAATTTGCCTTTGTTGCAGCTCCATTTCCAGCTACAGTGGGGCCCAGCATTCAGAAGTTCCCATCCTGGGTCCCCCTGCAGTTTATAATAAACTTACATTTACCTTAGTATTTTTTTTTCACCATTTGTTTCTTGTGGAAAAATTAAAACTCCCATTAGTGGGGAAAAAAAAAAAAGAGGAAGGGTCAAGGTTTCCAACCAGTTATCTCACTGCTTTAGTGCCTAGTGTGTGTGCCACAGAGGGAGGCAGATAGGGCCTTTGCCCACACAGAGTTTCCAATGTCAGTTAGATGAGCTGATAAAAAACCCATCACAACAGGAGCTGGGCATCACTTTGGTGGGTGTGTAAACACTGTCAAGGTTAGTGGGAACATTAGAGAGTGCTCAGATCATCCCCAGGAAGTCAGGGATGGGCTCACCAGGAGGGGACTTGACTTGCTGTTGCAATGTGAAGGATGCAACCACCAGGCAGACAGGGGAAGGATGTTTTATGCAGAAAAACAGCAGCAGAGTAAAGGATGCTTCTAATGCAGTCTAACAAGAAAATTTCAGCAGTCTCTCTGCTCAGTCAAACTTTACCAAGGACAAAAGTTCAGCAGCTCATTTCACACTGGCTACTCTGAAAAGACATTAGGACACTGGTTTGGGGAAGGAATACATGGCGAGCACTTTGAATTTCCAGTTTTAAGCAAAGTGTCTCCCTAACTGTCTTAATTCTTCATGTGTTGGTATTGTGGCCATGCCTCCTTCCAGGATGCTTTCACTGGGACCAGAAAAGACTTCAATGGTACCAGGAGAGTGGGGAGAGTCTAGGGGAGCCACTGGCTACCCCATTGGTGGACAAAGCCATAGGCAGGAGAGAAGATAAGAGAAGATGAAAAAAAGCAGCAGAACAAGGGAAAGACAATAAAAAGAAAGATGGTTCTAGAAAAGTCAGAATCAAGCTTCACCAGCATGCCATGAACACGTCCTGCCAACAACTGCCTCACAGATTACTACTCTGCCATGGGACCTCAATCTACCCTAATGTGGCTCATTACAGCGCTCTCAAGGGAGACTTCATCAGATCATCCTTGGGGTCCTCAAAGTTGAGGCAAGGGATGGGAGCTGACCTGAGGGAGACACCTGCTGCTGCCTGAGGCTCTTCCATCCAGAGGCACCTGGTCTCCAGTGTAAGAGCTTCTCAAAGGCCAATAGAGATGACTCAGACCCAAGAAACAAAAGTAGTTCCAAAAACAAAAAATGTAAAGCCGAAATCATCAAGTGTTTAATTGAATGTCTACAAGATGTAATATTATATCAACTCCATTAATTGTTCAATTCAGTATTCATCAAAAAAGTCATTATATTACAAAATCATTTAAGATTTCCTCATCCCATGAGACTTCTTGACTATGGATGTAATTTCCAAAAAGTATCCATCATAAATAACTTCAAAACCAAAACTAGAAGACAATTTAAACTTTTAACAGGAAAAAAAAAAAAGATAAATTTACCAAGGAGTATGGAGGCCTCCACTTGCTGTCATATACTTAGAGTGTTTGATAAGATCTAGGACAAGACCTCAAATCTAAGAAAGAGGGCCTATAGCCGACCAATTCTTACAAGAGCCCTAGCCATCTTCCAAGAAATTTCTTGATCATTTTCTGGGGCAACTTTCCCAAAAACCAAAGCTGCCTTGAATCACTTTTGAGTGATTCAGTCTATTCTCCAGTAATAAGTAATGCTCACTTGGAGCTATGTTTGATTGCATCATCAATGCAAGCTTGGATTCTTGGAATGTTCTCTGGAATTCCCAGTAAGTACAGAGTGACCTTCCAAGATGTCACTTTTCCAGGGGGTGGGATTTTCTTGACTGATAACTTGATGAAAGCCTATCACAAAGTTTAGCACATAGCTTATGCCCAACATTTAACAAACAAAAGCCCCTTCAATAATTCCACAACACCCCATAGATCACCAGCATCAAAGCAGCATATATCACACAGCATTGCAGGGTATCTTAGTGTCATGGTCTCTTCCAATTAATTGTGGGCTCCAACAGGGTAGTGTAAGCAGCTGTTTGCAGGAAACCACCTTCAGCAGGAAGCCCCTTCTCTTGTCACTTTACCAAAGCTATATTGTCACTCATTTTCAAACCAGCTACCCTATCCTCTACTCATTGCTGGTCCAAGCACACCTTTCAGATCTTTTAATCACACAAAACCTTGCCTAACTTCAGTTCTTTGTATAGATCCAAGTGTTAGAAATGAAGAAAAGGTAATTAATAGATGGGCCACATCTCTTCCGCAGCTTCTCCTTCAGGCATCTCACAACAAACTATGAACAAGCTAACATCCAGAGGAAGATCACTAGGAATTGACCGAGGGGAACAGGGGTGACTCTGACCCCCATCTCCATCATGAACTGAGATTACTTCCCTCCCTCTTTTCCTTTAAAAATTTCAGGGCTGAGAGTAGAATCTCTGGAGGTGGTTTTGGGTGGGACGCTGAGGCCACCATCTCCCCAAATTGCCAGCATTCTGATTAAAGGGACCTTTTCTTTCTACCATTTGTAAGTATGGACTATGTAAGCAGCAAGCACCAGGAGCTCCACCCCCGCAGCCATTCAGTAACAATAGGAACCATATTTCCTTCATCAGTGCATACCTTATACCTAACTAGTGCATACTACATGCTCGAAAAATATTTATCAAGTGAATGCAAGGATAAAAAGATAGACAATAAATCTAAAAGAGTTTCTCCTAACAGGCCAGCTCATGCTAATTCCAGTTCTATTACTAATTTTAGCTACCAGTTTTTGAAATGGATGCGACATGCCATTCAGATGCTTTTGCTAAATGCTTCTCAGCAGAGTCTCATTTAACCTTCTCATGTCTCTAAAGAATAGAGTAATAAACTAACACAACAGAGATTCAGAGATATTAAGTAAGGGCCCAAGGTCAGACACCTAAGCAGTTAAGGATCGCATTTGCACAGTCAATACTGACCTCTACCCAAAGCAAGCAAGCATTGTTCTACTCTATTCTGTACTATTGCCTTTCTGTCTGGAGGAAATTTTGAGATCATAGGGGTAAAAAATCAGTCTGGGAAGCTCCCATGTGGTACAGCAGATTAAAGATACAGCATTGCCACAACTACAGCACAGGTTCAATCCCTGGTCTGGGAAACTCCACATGCCTCGATTGAGGCCAAAACAAAAAAGTGGGTCAGAATTCAGAATTCCTGCCCAGGATGAACATACACTCTACGGCTCCCCAAACCAGCCTTCTCCTGATGACTTCCTGGGTTTGGATTCCAACCACACTCTCCCCACTAACTGGGGGTGATCACAGTTTGGAGTGAAGAGTAAGGCAGAAACAAAGAGTCAGCACCAGGACCCTGAGATTCTCATGGGACCATATGCTGTAGCAGGAGAGCACTTGCTGAGGATTCTGGACCCTGGGCTCCACCCCCGAGGGGCCATCTGAGCTCAGTCAAGTCTCCTGCTGCCCTGGATTGTTCTTTCAGTACCCATATCCTCTCTGTCTAAATGCCGCCTCTCACCTTCCCTCTTTTGCATCCCAGGGGAGGTGCCTTTTCTCAGCCTGGCCATCACTTCCTGTCTGGTGGCTGCTGAGGATGAATTACCTCCAGAATTGCAGCTTAGCCAGTGTAACTGCCAGAAGGGCTGTTATTCTTCCAACGGTCTCCAAGTCCAACTGCTTGCCTCAGTTAATAGCAGGCAGGTTAGGTTCCTTCATAGGTTAATTATACATTGTGTGGAGAGCACTTCCTTTCGTCAGTTCTAAATTCGCTCCCTTTTAATTTTGTCAAGTGCTGCCTCCTTCTCCGAACAGGGCAAAGGGCACAGGGGAGCCTGCAATTGGCTGGCTGCTTCCCATTCATTATGCCGGCCACCTCGGAGCGCGCTCACCCCTTTCCCCTGCTCTTCTCACACTGAAATATTTCATCTCTCTCGGTGTGGAAGTCTCCCCTTCCCCCACATCCAGCTGCTCTGCCCTTCCGGAGACTTTTTCTATTTCTGCTGTGTCCTGTGTGAGATGAGGTGAGCCGCAGAGTGAATGGGGCAGTCAAGGTGAAGAGAGAGCATGGATTTATCAGATGGAGTAACGCTTTCTCCCCAGTTGTGCTCCAGCACTTTCTTAATACCAACTAATGTCTTGCTCACCCCTTGCCTTTAGAGAGGAAAGCCAACAGCAGTCAAGATAACTAGTGGCTCCTTCTTACCCAAAAAGGTGCTAGTCATTTAACTCCAACACAGCAGTTTAATTTTTTTCACTCCAATGAGACCCAGGACATTGGCTACTTTGTTCTTTATTAACATAAAATGTCATCTTTCAAAAAAGAGGGAAGACGCTGTCTTCTTTCAGGAAACAGTACACTACTCTCTATGAACCTGGCACAGAATCCCTGTAATTTGATCTGGAAGTGGCATTCAAGGCCATCCAATGGAACCTCTCCATTAGAGCTAGCAAGAATGAAAGGCTACTAGGTTGTCCTAAGTCTCCCATTCTCCATTACTCCATCATTTCTTGACTACTTACTATAAGCGGACACGGTGATGGGTGTTGAAAATGCAGGGTTGGGAGTTCCCAGTGTGGCTCAGCGGAAACCAATCTGACTAGCATCCATGAGGACACAGGTTCAATCCCTAGCCTCAAGCAGTGGGTTAAAGTATCTGGCATTGCCATGAGCTGTGGTGTAGGTCGCAGGTGTGGCTCAGATCTGGTGTTGCTGTGGCTGTGGTATAGTCCGGCAGCTTACAGCTCCTGCTTCCACCCCTAGGCTGGTAACCTCCATATGCCACAGCTGTGGCCCTAAAAAGAGAGGGAAAGCACAGGAAAGCACAGGGTTGAATAACACAGATCTGATCAGAACAGCTAAAAGGCATTCTACTAGTCACTTCATATGTTATTTCTTATCAGCCTCTCAGTGACTCTGAGAAAAACTGGTATTATCATGCTCATTTATCATGGCAGGAAACTGAGGCTTAGAAAGGTCATAAGCTTTGGCCTAGGTGCCACAGCCTTAAGCTGTGGAGCAGGAGTCAAAACAAGAACATCTGACATCAGATTGACGCTCCAATCACTGCCCCCCAGCACAGCCCAGCCCCACTCCCATGGGGCTCAGCCTGGGGATCTATGAGCACTATGAAGCCTTCCATTAAAGCCAAGCTAGGGAGCTTTCCTCTTGCTCTAAGACATCAATTATTCCTTCTAGCTCTCTGACTGCACCATGTCCCAACCTATCAATGGCTTTTTGGCTGTGCCCAAGTCTACCCATGCAGAGGTTTTCAAGCTTTGTAAGTGATGACAATAAACCCGAGATTCAAGACTATAGGTCAAAAGCCTCACCTAACCCAACTCACAATGCCATCCCCAAATCAGACGCCAGAACCCAGAGCAGAAATCGAGGATATTCCTGAAAGAGGGTACTCATTGGCCCTCTCTTGGAAGGAGCTTCCACTTGCACCTGAAGGAGGAGTAGCATTGATATGTGCAACTGTGGACTCCAGATGATGCTGAGAGGAGCACAGGCCCAGCGATTGCTCACTTCAAACCAGGTACTATGCCAAACGCTTCACACACCTTCAGTTAAGACCCACAACTACCCTCTGAAATAGATACTATCACTTTCTTTAAGAGAGAACAAGGAGGCACAGAAAAGATAATTTCTCCAAGGTGCCACAGCCAGGTAGGATTCAAACTTGGGCTGCCTTATTCCAACACAGCTAAATAGGGGGAGTCTCAACAATACTTAAAGAAAAAGAAATTCATAGATATCATGGAGGTCAGTGCCCCATCAACACTGGGTCCTGGCTCACATACGCACAGCCAGCATATGCACTTTTTATCCCCAAGTCCAGGCCAGCCATGTGACCGCAATTTGGGAGCAGAAAGAGAAGCCTCTGCCCTTCCCCAGTAGAGCTGCCTGCCTAATGCTCCGGCTGTTTATTACTGACTCCTCCTGATCTAATGGGAGTTGAAATTTCCATTAATTAAGAATATAAATAAATAAATGGGTAGGAAAGAAAGCGAGCTGGTGGCGTGGTGCCCAGAAGGCTCTGCGGAAAGCAGCCAGTTCACGCTTCATTAGCATCTTTGCTCCCTCTCCAAACCTGCTAATGCAGCCTTTCTTCTGAGATGTACTCAGGGAAGTCCAATGTGTGTGTGAGTGTGTGTGTGTGTGTGTGTGCGCGTGCGTGCATGTGCATGGGTGGGGGATGGTTTGGTTTCAAACCTTCTATGCTTCTGGGCCTTTCCAATTGGCCTCTCATGGCCTTTAAAGGGCCAGCTTGCCCCCAATCTGGACCCCCATCAGGAGACCTCATGTCATTGCAATGCAATGTTGTGTGACAGTGACTCATCTCGTCATGACTGTTTTCTTGATCACGTTTTCCCCTCAGCTAGGTCTTCAGGTTCCTCCGGTCAAACCTCTCCCTTCCATCTTGGGTCAAGACAGCATTACGAGAAGGGAGCATTTTGCCAGCAGGCTGCTGCCACAGAGCAGAAGCAAGAGGTGGCAGGGAGAGGTGAAGCCGTCGGGGCCCTGGTGGCAAGTCCATTCTACCAGCCGGCATGGTGGCTCACCCAGCACACTGGGCTTTGGGCTGGAGACAAAAGTGGTGAGAGCGAGTCCCCTCCCCTCCACGTGCATCCGTTTCAGGGAGAAAACCTAACACAACAGCAGGCAGCATTTACTAAGGACAAAATTGCATTTTGTAGGCTTTGTATAGTTGAGTCCGTGAAAGAGAAGATGGAGTGGGAGAGACAGTACAAGTACCAGACCATCTATATGGTAGGGGGCATGAGGGAGACACTAAGCAGAGACTCGTTTCAAAGCTACTTGTCCTCTGCTGCAGCTGAGACACAGTTAATGGAGAGGAGGTGCTGCCGACACCTCCCTCCAAGTTGTCTTCTGGTGCTGCTACTCTCTTTGAGGATTGTACAGTCCTGGAAGTTGAGGCTTGGGCTGGGCCAAGAGGGGTGGTAGACATTGCTTTCTGCTTTCTCGTCAAGATATAGGATTAGCAGCTTCAATGGGCAAGTGAAGTTGGAATCAATGGAGAATTTCCTTAGAAGTAGAAGCAGAGAACTCAGCCACATGCAAGAGGGAAACTGAACCATGATCTTATGCCATACACAAAAATGAACTCAAACTGAAAAGGCAACCTACTGAGTGGGAGAAAGTATTGGCAAAAATATTTGCAAATCATATCAGCTAAGGGCTTAACATGCAAAATATATCAAGAACTCATAATTCAATAGCAAAGCAATCTGATTTTAAAAGGGGGCAGAGGGTCTGAATTGCTACTTTTCCAAAAAAGACTTACAGCTGACCATCAGGGATAACCTCACAAATCACCAGAGAAATGCAAATCAAAGCCTCAATGAGCTATCTCCTCATGCCTGCCTGAATGGCTATTAACAAAAAGAAGTAACAGCTGTTGGTGAGGATGAGGCAAAAAGGCAACTTCGGTGTTATTTCTGGGAATCTAAATGGATGCAACCACTATGCAAAACAGCATGGAGGTTTCTCAAACTACAAATTTGAAAACAAGTCTATTTTTTGAGAAAACTACCATATATATTTTACATATTTTGAGATATATATGCTTATAATACATATACTTTATAATGCCTATGTATTTTTGGGGAAAACTACCATATAATTCAACAATTCCATTTCTGGGTTATTTACTCAAAAGAAAATGAAAACTAACTCAAAAAGCTATCTGTACCCCAGGTTCACTACAGCATCATTTTACAAGAGCCAAGATATGGAAACAATCTAAGTAGATGAATAGGTAAATAAAATGTGGCATATACGTACATGGTGGAATATTATTTTGCCATGAAAAAGTAAAATATTGCCACTTGCAACAGTAGGGATGGACCTCGGGGGCATCATACTAAGTAAAATAAAGTCAGAGAAAGACAAATGTATGATGTCACTTACATGTGAAATCTAAAAATAAACAAAAACAAAAAAAACTCAAGATCATAGATACACAGATTGTTAACTGCCAAAGGTGGGGGTGGGAGAAAGAAATGGCTCAAAGGAATCAAAAAGACAAACTTCCAGTTAAGAAATAAAGTCACACGGATGTAATTCACTGCATGGTGACTACAGTTAATAATCATTGGGCAAAAGACCTGAATAGACATTTCTCCAAAGAAGATATACAGATGGCCAACAAACACATGAAAAAATGCTCCACATCGCTGATTGTAAGAGAAATGCAAATCAAAACTACCATGAGATACCACCTCACACCAGTCAGAATGGCCATCATTAATAAATCCACAAATAACAAGTGCTGGAGGGGCTGTGGAGAAAAGGGAACCCTCCTGCACTGTTGGTGGGAATGTAAACTGGTACAGCCACTATGGAGAACAGTTTGGAGATACCTTAGAAATCTATACATAGACCTTCCATATGACCCTGCAATCCCACTCTTGGGCATCTATCCGGACAAAGCTCTACTTAAAAGAGACACATGCACCCGCATGTTCATTGCAGCACTATTCACAATAGCCAGGACATGGAAACAATCCAAATGTCCATCGACAGAGGATTGGATTCGGAAGATGTGGTATATATACACGATGGAATACTACTCAGCCATAAAAAAGGATGACATCATGCCATTTGCAGCAACATGGATGGAACTAGAGACTCTCATACTGAGTGAAATGAGCCAGAAAGACAAAGACAAATACCATATGATATCACTTATAACTGGAATCTAATATCCAGCACAAATGAACATCTCCTCAGAAAAGAAAATCATGGACTTGGAGAAGAGACTTGTGGCTGCCTGATGGGAGGGGGAGGGAGTGGGAGGGATCGGGAGCTTTGGCTTATCAGACACAACTTAGAATAGATTTACAAGGAGATCCCGCTGAATAGCATTGAGAACTATGTCTAGATACTCATGTTGCAACAGAAGAAATGGTGGGGGAAAAACTGTAATTGTAATGTATACATGTAAGGATAACCTGACCCCCTTGCTGTACAGTGGGAAAATAAAATTTAAAAAAAAAAAAAAGCAACTTTTACTAAACAATGATAAAAAAAAAAAATAATCATGTATCACATATTTGGAAGTTGCTCAGAGTAAATCTTAGACATTATCATCACAAGAAAAAACTTTCAACTATGTGTGGTGACAGATGTTACTAGAATCAATATGGTGACCATTTCACACTATATACAAATACTGAATCATTATGTTATACACCGGAAACAAATGTAAATATTATTAGGTCAATAATACCTCAATGATTTCAGAAAAGAAATTTCATCTGGGGAAGTTGTCAAAAGATCAAAAGTGTTTGCATCTTTGGTTTCTAAGAGTCCCATTAGCAAGAGGTCTCTTACTCCTCTCACTAGCAGATTGCTTTATGATGGCAAACACTCTGATGGCTTTTAATAGTTGCACTTGTGACTCTTCAGATAGATGGTCAAAACAGTCTGAATTTTTTTATTTTCCCAAGTCCCCAGCAGTTTAACTTACCTCAAGGGTTTGCAAAGCTCCCTAACAGCTGTCACCCATGTAGACTTCCCATATAACTATGCTGAACCTTTCCAAGGCCCCAGAACCAGGAATAAAATAAGTCTTTCTTAATTTGGTTGGAAGTTCCACTGTCATGCAACAGGTTAAAGGATCTGGCACTGCCACAGCTGTGGCAATAAATCAATCAATAAAATATGTTAGGATCGGAGAGCTGCACACACTAAGTAGAGCTCACATCCAAGTGTGACTTACCCAAGACCCATGGTAACGCTGAGAACAGTGAATTCCAAGGGCTCAGGGCCGCCTCAGCTGTGCGTTTGTCATCAAGCCACTAGCAGTTAGCTTCGAGTCCCACTCCTAAGCAGCAAAAACTGTTTCAAAAAAATTACGTAAAAAAAAAAAATTAGAGGAGTTCCTGTTGTGGCGCAAGGGGTTAAGAACCCAACTAGTATCCATGAGGATGTGGGTTCCTAGCTCAGTAGATTAAGGAACTGATGTTGCTACAAAGTGCAGCATAGCTCACAGATGGGGCTTAGATCTGGCGTTGCTCTGTGACTTAGGCCGACAGCTGCAGCTCCAATTCGACCCCTAGCCTGAAAACTTCCATGTCCCGCAGGTGTGGCCCTAAAAAGGAAAAAAAAAAAAAAATCTAGGACATATACATACTTCTCTATGTGAAATGAGTGACTAACAAGGACCTACTGTACAGCACAGAAAAATCTACTAATTTACAGTGACCGATATGGGAAAAGACTCTGAAAAGGAATAGATATATGTATATGTACAAAGGATTCACGTTGCTGTACACCTGAAACTAACAACACTATAAGTCAAATATACTCCAATAAAATTTTTCTTAAAAAAACAAAGCAATTTAGCTAATACAAACTCCAACACTTGAGGAAGTAGAGAGTCTCCGTTCAGAGAACGGCAAGATGGGGCAGAAGGTAAGAAACTTTGTAGGATAAAGAACAAGGAAGAAAGATACATCCTAAAAGACCAAAATGAAAGAGGGGGAAAGGAAGAAAGACATAGAAAATAGCTGATTGGCTGGGGGCATATCATCAACCTTGTGAGCAGAGGGCCCAGCATGTGCTTAGCGCTGGGGGGCTAAGCTGACTGGATACACTGTGTTTCCGTTCAGGAGGAGTATTTTCAGGGACAAAAAAAAGTTGTCTTTATCCTACCCCAGGCTGGAGCGGTTCCAGCATGCGCCTAGAAATTTATTTCAACAAATCCCAATGCTACTTTTAGCCCTGCCTCCTACGCTTTGCTCAATTTCCTTATTTCTTTCCCCAAAAAATAAGGATAAAGGCAGGAAGCTGGCCCGGCTGCAAGATTTGTCCCTTGCTTCAACAGGGTTGGATGGAACAGACCCAAGGACTCCCCTTCTTCTAGCCTCTGACCACCCAGGAACCTCCTTTCTAATCACAACCTCCAGAACCACATTCTCAACCAACCTCTGCCTCCAGAACCAGCCAACACTTGTTTTGTGGTGAGCTTCTTATGACCAACCAAACACAAGCTCCCACGTCAACAGCAGCCACCAGGTCAACCTGCATATGAGGGCCTCCTCCACTTACTTCGCTCCGGACCTCCTTTCAACCACCACAGTGGGGTTCCCGAAGGCTTGGGCCACCTCTTCTGCGAGCTGGCCGAGGAGAAGCTTGAGGGCGGCCAGCATCTCTTGAAGATGTCAGACAAGTGCAGAGGTTACTCCCTTTACTGAGACCTACAGAATCCACCCCAAGATGAATGGAATAAAGCCTTGGACACTAAAGAAGCCACAGTGGCCCTGGAAAAGATCCTGCATCAGGCCCTTTGGGGTCCGCACCCTCTGAGTTTTGGCAACGCAGACCACCTGCTCTCTGACTTCCTGGAGAATTGCAGCCAAGCAGGACCCTACTAGGTCTTCCCAGGCCAGACTCCTCCCCTATATCACTGCTGTAGCTCCTCCCTCCTGCACGCAGATGATAGTAGCTCACACATATTTCCCGAGTTTTTCAAATGCTAAAAACCACCTCCAAATGGAGGGAATTAACTACTTGATGATCAAGAGCCTGTCAGCCCCCAGACCTACTGGCACCTAAGGATTGGGCGTGTTAACCACCCTGTTATTTCCCCATCAGCCAATCAGAGAACTGTGCAGGGATCTCACACGCTTGGAAGACCTGCCCTCACCTGGTTTTTAAAAAGGCTTTGCTAAAACCCTTCGGGGAACTTGGGGCTTGGGGGGCACAAGCACCCATTCTTCTTGCATGGCCCTGCAATAAGCCTGTCTCTATCTCAACTCTGAGTTGAGATAGTTTCAGTTTCTTTGGCCTCACTGTGTGTCCAGCACCCAGACTTGTGTTGGTATCAGAACCACTTCCTAGAATCAGACAGTGGCAACCACCCCAGTAACATCAGAAGGCTGGCGGCCCCCAGGCTGGGCTGAGCAAACATCTCTTCCAAGGAAGGTCCACTCTCAAGCACAACTAGAACATCCGGAGTCCAGCAGCCTTTGGGGGGTGGGGGATGGGGACCTCTGCATCACCGTGGTGTCAGGGCTTCAGCCTGAGCCTCTCCCTGCAGTCAATAGGCAGTTTTTCAAACACCCCAGCACACTCCCAAGCTGTGAAACATAAGGAAACAATGAAACAATAAAGCTTTCTGCAGCAAAAAAAAAAGAGTCCCTGCAGTCAGCTGGCTTCACAGGTTAGCCTCAGCAAAAGAGCTCCAGAGTATGGTTATTACAAATATTGTTCTATTTTGTTTAGGCTTAACTCTGAGTCATTCACTTGGTAATTTAGAGCGTGATTGGTGGGAATAGAGACATGGATACATTTTAGGACATTAGAAAGAGCTCCTCCAGCCTTTCTCGCTTTTTTCCAAATTAAAGTGGAAATCAGGTTCTGTTTCACTCTTTTTCTCTGGGTCCCTTTCTAGTCTCAAAGTTTCCTGAGAATAAACTCACCCAGCTTGATTGTTTAAATGAGAAAGGAGTTGCTATTCTGAGCCAGGGAGAATCACTTGTGTTGCTCTAACAACCTGCCTTGCTCTCCTGTCCCCTGAGAGCACCTTCTTTCTCTAATGCGGTGGTTCTCACCATAGTTACACATCAGAATCACCTGGGGGTTCTCTTTAAAAATACCAACACCTGGGCGCCACCCTAGCAATTCTGACTTAATTGCTCTGGAGAATCTTTCTAATATTCAGCCAAGTTGAGGACAGCTGCTTTAATGTGTGAAATAAATTCATCATCCATTTCCTTACCCTGAGTCCTATTCTGCTGGAGAGTCCAGTTCTACTCCTGATTTGCTTAGCTTTGGGTGGATAGGTTTGGAGGAGGTTTTTAATGAATTAGAGAATTAAGACCTTTTTCAGAGAGACGTCAAGATATGACTCGAACCAATTCATCCTCCTTTGACAAAAATGTTAACCAAAATCTAAGATTCTATGAGATTCCCAACTCCGTATAAACACTAGGACAGATGTTAGGGTCATCCGGTCCAGTATTTCATAGCCTGCATCAGAATCACCTGTGCCCTGCTCAATGCCTCCATGTTAAAAATCCAGATTTCCAGCTCTTATCCCCAGAAATTCTCACTCAGTAATTCTGAGGTAGGGACCAAGAATCTGAGGGTAAAACAAGTTCTCCAGAATATTCTGCTGCACAGCCAATTTGGGGAACTAATTTTTTTTTTCCTTTTGTCTTTTTAGGGCCACTCCCGGGACCTATGGAGGTGTCCAGGCTAGGGATTGAATCAGAGCTACAGCTGCCAGCCTACACCACAACCACAGCAACATGGGATCCAAGCAGCGTCTGCCACCTATACCACAGCTTGAGGCAACACTGGATCCTTAACCCACTGAGCAAGGCCAGGGATCAAAACCACATCCTCATGGATACTAGTCAGGTTCTTTAACCACTGAGCCACAATGGGAACTCCTGGGGAACTAATTATATTTGATAATTTATCTCTTGCATGCATAGATGTGAATGCCTTCATTTCTACAGTAATGTGCAATCACTCTCATTCAAAAGGGTACCCAAACTTTGAAGTATGTTGATGTCCCTTCCTAGCATCCCTGCTAAAAGTGTTATATGTCCCTTTTATGCTTACGGAAAGTTATGTTGACTATTCTACAGGAAAGTTTAGGACTAGGGTTAGAGTTGAATCAGGTTCACAGAACTCACTTTGGACATAACACCAGACAGGTTGCTGCAGTGAGAACACTGCAGGAGGAAAGGAAGAGAGGGAAAAATGATTTGAATAAGAACTTGACACTCAGGAGTTCCCAACATGGCTCAGCCATTAACAAATCTGACAAGCATCCGTGAGGATGCAGGTTGGATCCCTGGCCTTGTTCAGTGGGTTAAGGATATGGCATTGATGTAAGCTGTGGTGTAGGTCACAGATGCAGCTCAGATTCTACATTGCTGTGGCTGTGGCATAATCTGGCAGCTACAGCTCCAATTGGACCCCTAGCCTGGGAACCTCCATATGCCGTGGGTGTGGCCCTAAAAAAAGAAAAAAAAAAAAAAGAACTTGACATTCTCCCTATTCACTGGCTATAAAAGGGTCCCCTTATGAGGTACTGATGAGAATCTAGCCTTCTCCCCAAAACTGGAGGACTTCTTCAACACAAAGGGAATGAAAGAGGAGCCTTGAAAGAGAAAGCTAGGGGGAAGTCTAAGGTAAAGAGAGTATGGGGGGGGATGGAAAAGAATCCTATAAGGAACAATATCTTTTTTCACTTTTTAAAGCTTTATTGAAGTATAATTGATTTACAAGGTTGTGATAATTTCTGCTGCACAATAAAGTGATTCAGTTATACATACACCAATTCTAAGATTCTTTTCCCACATAGATCATCACAGAATATTGGGTAGAGTTTTCTGTGCTATATAGCAGGTGCCTATTGGCCAGTCATTCCGTATACCTCAGTGAGCATATGCCAATCCCAAACCCCCAGTGCATCCCTCCCCACTCACCTGTCCCCTTTGGTAACCATGAGTGTGTTTTCAAGTCTGTGAGTCTGTTCGTTTTCTGCAAATAAGTTCATTTGTACCTTTTTTTAGATTCCACATATAAGTGACACCATATGATGTTTGTCTTTCACTTCCTTACTTCACTTAGTGTGATAAGCTCCAGGTCCATCCGTATTGCTGTAAATGACATTATTTTATACTCTAAAGTGGCTGAGTACTATTTCATTTTATATATGTACCACATCTTTATCCATTCCTTTGTCAATAGACATTTCTCCAAAAAAAAATATACGGATGGCCAAAAAACACATGAAAACATTGGTAATTATTAAAGAAATGCAAGTCAAAACTAGTATGAGGGACCATCTTACTTACACCAGCTAGAATGGCCATCAAAAGGTCTACAAACAGCAAATACTGGAGAGGGTGCAGAACAAAAGGAGAACCCTCTTACACTGTTAGTGGGAATGTAAACTGGTGAAACCACTGTGGAAAACAGTATGGAGAGTCCTCAGAAAATTAAATACAGAACTTCAATATGATCATATGATCCAGCAATCCCACTCCTGGGAATATATCTGGAGAAAACCATAATTCCAATCTCCACTCACATTTGTGTAACTACCTGAAGTCTAGCTCCCCTCCATTTCCCCTACCTTCAAGATTTCTGCAGGCAAGAAGCAACAGAGGAGCAATGTCAGCTTGTAAAGAAGCTTTGCAGCAAATGTTGGGGAGCCTTAGTTTACATCTGAATGACAGATACTGCTCAAAGAAAGATGACTTTCTGGGATGCATCACGGTTTGGCATGTTCAGAGGTAGATATTCTAAAGATTTGCAGTCAGGGTGCTAGGGCTTAGGGCATGTGGTTTATCCTTGAGAACCAAGGAGTCAATGTTTTTGGCATTTATCACCAAACCCCTTGGATTTTCCTCTTTGTATAAAAAAATAAATAAAAATCACTGAGCACCTGTTAGGTATCGTGCAGTCACACATTATCTCATTTCATCCTCAACACAGCCCTAAGAAGCACAGTTACCATTTACATTTTACAGATAAGGAAACTGAAGCTTAAAGAAGTGGCATGACTAATCCAAGGAAGTAGAGCCAAAATCAAACCCAGATCTCCTTTCCCAGAACAGTGCTCTTTCCCAGAACAGCTGCGTTTGGATTGAAGCTTCAGACTTTGGGCCAATAGAACTAGAATGTCATCTTTTTTCCTATTAAGCTGCATTTGGAATATGACGGAGCCATTCACATTAAGGAAGTTATTAAAAGCTGTAGTGGATTTAGACAAATGCATCAGAGGATATTCTTTTATTATTTTGTAATCTCTGTCCTAAATTTCCCTAACTCCAATCAGTGCCCTCACAATAGCCCCTTACTGTCCCCTGGCTTTCATTCAGAATAATTCTCCAGCAACCTTTCCATCCTGATGGATTATATCCAGGATTCTCTTGAAATGTAATAGTTATGATAATAATCATTTACTTTTAGTGAATGCTTATCATGTCAAGAAACTGAACTAAGTACTTCATAGGCATTATCTTATTTAATCCTCACCTCTAACTCTCGAGACCACTTTGGTTAGTATCTCCATTTCACAGACGAGAAAACTAAGGGAAAGAATTCATTTAATTTACCCAAGATCTCACAGCCATCTAATGGTTATCCCAGAAAGTCAGACCCATGTCAAACCTCACTTGTCTAATCCAAACTAGATGAGTCAAGGGAACCCTGAAGCTCTCAGGCCAGACCCTTCAGAAGTGGCATAGGCCTCATCAGAGTTCCACAAAGAAGAATGAGCATGAGATTAAAATATTAAGAATTCATTGTAATCCTAAAATTTATATGGACCCGCAAAAGACCCTGAATAGGCAAAACCATCTTGAAAAAAGAAAAGCAAAACCAGAGGCATTATACTTTCTGATTTCAAACTATATTACAAAGCACGATAATCAAAAAGAAATTATATTAAATATCTCATACAATTCAATATCAAAAAACAAAAAAAAACAATCTAATCAAAAAATTGGGAGAAATCTTAAATAGGATTCCCTCCAAAGAAAACATACTGATGGCCAACAGACACATGAAAAGATGCTCAAACAGTAGGAAGAATGAAATCTTGGCATTTGTGATAATTTGGATGGATTTTGAGGTTCCTGGGCTGGGTGAAATAAGCGAGCCAGAGAAAAGACAAATATATGATTACACTTATATGTGGACTCTAAAAAACAAGCAAGCAAACAAAATGAGCTTGTAGATATAGAGATCAAATCAGGGGTGGATGTGATGAAAAAGTACAAATTTTCAGCTATAAAATAAGTCCCGAGGAGGTACATACCGTGCACCATGGTGACTATAGTTAATAATGTTGTACCATGTATTTGAAAGTTGCTACCGGAGTAAAGTTCTCACCAGAAGAAAAAAACAATGTAACTATGTGTGGTAATGGATAATAAGTAGATTTACTGTGGTGACAAACAAAAAACTAATGTGCAAATGAATCTAGTTCTTAGATTTGATGAGAGAAGGAAAGGTTATTGGAAGCTCATCTGAAAAATTAACTTAGGAAAACAGGAAACAGAGAAAAAACATCAAAGGAAAAACCAATCATTCCTGGGCAAGCGTGCACATGGAGTTTATACTTTGTAACGTAGTCTCTGCTCCAAACAGCTTGGCAATGACAGGGAAAAAACAAACATGAAAATAAGTAAAAAGGCAGAAACAGGCTCAACAAGATAAAGACTCTGTGAACCAGAAGTCGAATAGAAATACAAAATGACAAGTGGAGTTCCCGATGTGGCTCAGCGGTCATGAACCCGACTGGGATCCATGCAGATGGGATTCGATCCCAGACCTCCCTCAGGGGGTTAAGTATCTGGCGTTGCTATGAGCTGTGGTGGAGTTTGCAGACTTGACTCGGATCCTGCTTTGCTGTGGCTGTGGCATAGGCCGGCAGCTGCAGCTCCTATTTGACCTCTAGCCTGGGAATTTCTATATGTCACACCGTGGCTCAAAGAAAGTAAGAAAGAAAGAAAGAAAGGAAGGAAAAAATTGGACTCAGTAGCTTACGGCATAGTGAATAGACCTGTGCTATCACCAATGTCGTTTCAGAACAAGCGTTCCTGGTGGTTTAAACCTGGAGTGGCAGAAGCACAGTGGAATAAATGATAAAACCACTGGACATGGAAGATGGGTAAAGAGTAAAGGAAGAAAGGGATGGGGGGGATAGGGAGAGAGGGAGAAAGGAAAGACAGAGAGAGAGAGATGAATCCATCAATATACAGCCAGAAAACTAAAATTTCAAAATACATGAAGAAATTTAACACAAAGAAAAGTAGTCAACAGAATCACCCACTGGAACATAAATTCATTCCATATTAAATTAATTTTATGAAAAAGCCTGACAAAGATTTTAGAATGCTATGTTTCCAAAACTCAAAGAGACTAATAAAGTCGCAACTTCCATTTAACAAGAGAAAGTATTTGTGAGACCACAGAAAACAAAAAGAAATGAAACATCCCAGTTAGCTTGATTGTGATAATCATTTCATCTTACAATGTACAGATATACCAAATCATCATGTACACCTTAAATATATATAATTTTTATTTATAAATTATACCTCAATAAATCTGGAGGGGAAATCTTATAAATTAGATGTTACTGAATTTAGATCTCAAATAGTAAGATAAACCCCAGAATGAATTTAAGGCTCAAATAATAGGAAAAGCCCTAGAATCAAAGAGGTGATTCATAGGAGTTCCTGTCATGGCTCAGAACCCAACTAGTATTCATGAGGATGCGGGTTCCATCCCTGACCTCACTCAGTGGGTTAAGGATCTGGCATTGCCATGAGCTGTGGTGTAGGTGGCAGACATGGTTCTGGCATTGCTGTGGCTGTGGTATAGGCTGGCAGCTGTAGCTCCGATTTGACCCCTAGCCTGGGAACCTCCATGTGCCTCGGGCGTGGCCTTAAAAAAAAAATAGAGGTGATTTATATATTGAAAAAATTTTTATACGGAAAAAATTTACTCAGAAAATATTACAGAGAACACAAAAATATAAATTAAAAAGCAGTTAAGAAACAGAATAGAGTGAGAGAGTACTAGCGCTATTTCAGAAGATAAATGAACTAAGAATTTTCTAAAATTAAAAATATAAGCATTATTAAATTAAGACTACCCTCTGACCACTGAGCAGGAAAAATAAAGATAAATCCATGTCTGACACTAGTAAACCTGCAGCACATCAGGGAGAAAAGAGAGAAAAATACTGCAGATCTACTAGAGAGAAAAGCCAGATTGCCCACAAAAGAATGACATTTAAAAGGACAGCACACTACTCACCATCCGCAAAGAAGATAATTGATGGTGGTGGTGGTGTGTCTTTAAAGGCTGAGGAAAATAAATAACAACCTAAAATTATAGACACGTTAAAATGGAGTGAGGACAAAATAAAGGCAACTTTTAGTCACAAAAAGACAAAGAATGTGTTACCTATATATCCTCACCAATGGATACACAAAAGGATGAATGTCAGCAAAAAGAAAAGTGAATACAGAAGGAAAACATGGAATGCAAGAAATAAAAATGAGGGAGTTCCCGTTATGGCTCAGCAGATTAAGAACCCGACTAGTATCAGTGAGGATGCAGGTTAAACCCCTGGCCTTGCTCAGTGGGTTAAGGATCAGGTGTTGCCATGAGCTATGGTGTAGGTCACAGACTCGGCTTGGATCCAGCTATGCTGTGGCTGTGGTGTAAGCCAGTGGCTGCACCTCCGATTTGACCCCAGCCTGGGAACCTTCATGTGTCACAGGTGCAGCCTAAAAAGAAAAAAAAAATGGAAGAAATAGAATAGGAAAAGTTAGAACAGGACAAAACAGAATAGATATCAAAGTAAGTATCATAGTGCTTCATGAATATGAATATACTGTCTCACAAAATTTCATTTGTGGTGTGTGTGCGCATGAGTAGGCAAACGTGTATGTACTCAGTTGTGATGGAAACATATATCTATTCCCTTTTTTAGGTTTGAAAAGCCCTAGCCTAGAGCAATTCTTGCAGGCATGAGCAAGAAGACATACAGTGATGTTCACTGCAGCATTATTTGTAATCAGGAAAAAGTGGAAATGTCTTGAAAGATCATCAACAGGAGAATGGATAAATTGTTTGAGGTAAATACACATACGACAAAGAAAATAAACTAAATCTGTATGCCGCAACATGGATAAATCTCAAAAACAAAATATTACGTTAATAAAAGCAAGCTACAGAAAGATGTGCACTATATGCTAAAAATTTAGACAAAGTTTGAGAGTAAACAAAATGATAGTTTGTATCCTTATAAATACACGCATAGAGTCATGGTATCGAAACCTGCAAAGGATGACAAATACCACATTCAGGAAGGTAGTTAACTCTTGGGAACAGAGCAGAGGCAGGTAAAGGGGTCAGAAAGGACTACACAAGACACTTCAACTAAATCCATAAACTTTTAACCAAAAAATTTGGAAGTAAATATAAGGGAAACATGAAGATTTGACAAGGCTGGAGGGCTATACAGGTGTTAATACTTTGCTCGTTATGCCTTTCTATGTATTTGAAAATTTTTATGGGCAAAAACTATACAACTTAACAAACGCTGCGGTTTTTGGTCCCTTGGGGTAATCACAGATTCTGGCATGAGTGGTCTGCCCTCCCCAACCCTTATACTTGGCTCATCAATGTAGTAAATATTGACCTATCATCTTATTCCTAAATAAGCAAAGTCAACTTTTCCAAGTTCACACTGGGCAAAAGAAAATTCCCTTACTTGAGTCATGAACCTGACAACTTTATCTTTACCTTTGACACAAGCAGAGTTAGAACCGGTCTCTAGATATAAAAAAGGCCACCACATTAACCCTAAGTGCAATCCAGCTTCCATAGGCTTCTGATGAGCAGAAGATGGATGTGTCACTTTACTTCACCTAATGAACATTTCAATCTTCTAATAAACACCCTAATAAAGAAAAATTGAGATTTAACTCACTTTTATTATTGCCACTGACATGTCGCAAGGTTTTAATTGGGCTGAAAACAGCTTCCAATAATAATACCCTCCTTAATTGATTCATTAAAGGGGCCCCTACTGAGACAGAAGTGCTCGTTCCAGAAAAAGGAATGAAATAAGCCCCGATTTCCCACTGAGTGGCTATGATCCCTCTGCCATCAACTCCCCAGGCCGCTGAAGAGGATGTTAACGGTGTCCAACGCCTGAAATTGTTCTGCTGGTCTCCAAGTGGCTATGGACTGAAACGAGATCAGCACACACTCTCCGCTCGCTTAGTGGGGTAACACAGAGAGACGGAACCTCCAAATGTTCCCTCTGAGTATGAAATGAATCTGCAAATCAACAACCACATGAGGGGATGCATTGACAGCAAGAAATTTAAGCTTTTTACAAGACTGAACAAAAAATTACCTTGCCCTAGCCTGGTTGGGCAGGGAGAGAAGGGGCTGGTGCAGCCAAGGGAAGAGATTTACGAGGAGCAAATTAAAATCATCTGTTTGTGGTAAAAGGTAGATTTGCACACTTATGTAGCTAATATAGTGCAGTGATTAAAGGCTTGGAGCGTGCATTCAGGTAGACCTGGAGTCTGTGCTGCTCTTGCACTTTCCAGCTCTGTCACCTTGGGCACCCAAGGTGACCTCACCTAAATCCCAGTTTCCTCGGCTATAATAAGGAATGACAAACTCATCATTCACCACAGCAGCCAGAGTCAGATCTTATTCTTTGCTCAAAAACCTCTGAGGGATCCTCGTTACATTCCCACGCTATCCACACTCTCCATAACCTCTCTAGCATCATCTCCTGCTCCCCTCCCCCAACTCACTCCCCACTGTGCCACCTCCTCCCCTGCTCTTAAAACTAGTCAGTCCACTCACACCTCCCACTTTTGCCCTCTCCTCCAGTTCTCTACACCACTCGCCCCCACCTCTGTCAAGTCTTTGATTCAAGGTCATCTCCTGCATGACCCACCTATTGCAAATTATCCCTCTGCTTACTCCAAATATCCTCTTCCTTGCTTTATTTTTTTTTTCTTTTTGCATAGCACTCCTCACCTTCTAGGATACCAGATAACCCATTTGTTACATCTATTGTTTATTCTTCCCTGCTGTTTTGCTCACTGATCTATCCCAAATGCTTAGAACAATGAAGAGCATATAGCAGGTGCTTAATTTTTCTTACATGAAAACCTCGGAAGATTGTTCTGATGACAAAATTAGATAGTGCATGCCAAGCACTTAGCTCACTGTGAGCATGCAGAAGCACACAGTAAACATGATCTGCTATTATCACAGGAGTTACTATTGTTGTGGTTGTTATTATTTCTGTCCAACATGAGGAGATTATTAAATAATCAAGTCACGATGCTTCCAGCCCCTGGTTCCTGGAGATGAAAGACCTAGATTCAATTAACTAGAGTTTTCTGACACTCTATGACATCTTGTTACCTATAGACACCACTGTCAATGATTAAAGGTGCTCATCATCTGCAGGTCCCATCCCCACCCCCACCCCATCGACTCACACAGGGCTGGGAGCAGCTACTAAGTTATGGATGTATATCAAGGTACATCTAGAACAGCTGCTCTCTTAGGACTAGACTGCATGTAAATACCAACTTGACAGAAAGAGGCTAGAAAGCACTTTATTTTACATTTAACAAAAGGTAAAGAAGGAAACAGAGAGAAGGATTATCTGGCTTGCCTGCTAAAGTCCCTAGAATTTAAGTTTCTACTCTACTCTCTGAGACATTTGTGTTTCTGTCCAGGAAAAGAAGAAAACAGCAACCATCTGCCCACCCTATAACCTCCCAGGCACTAATGAGATGGCTTTTTTGTCAAATACTTAGGAGCTCCTGTGATAAAGCACTGTCCTGGGTAAATAATGAATGGAACAGACCCATTAGCTCCAAGTTCAACTGCATCTTCCGTTTCCTGAACATGAAGGAAGACAGGAGCAGCCAAGGCAATGAGCCGTTGAGCTCTCAGAGCCAAAGCTCGATCTCTGCTTCTCAGCTGGTAAGCCATGTGAGGAGCACATGCAGCCAAGACACCAGACGCAGGGTTCTGTGTTTGCTTTTCCCATAATGCCCAGCTCTCTTTGTATGCTGCAGATGGCACCTGTGCAAGGAAACACAGATTGGTGCGCATAAGAGCAACAATGGAGCCATCAACTTAGCCATCTATGGGACGTCAGGAGGAAGGAAAGGGCAAGGGTTCAAAAGCACAAGCACCTGAGCAAGAAAGTGCTGTGTTCAAATCTTGACTCTGTCAACTAGCACCCGTGTGACCTCAGGCCAGTTGCTTTAATCTCTCTGGGCCTCAGTTTCCCTATATATAAAATGTGTTCATGATACCTAACTCATAAAACTTGTGGAGGATTAAATGAAATCAATTAACATGGAGTCTGGAGCATAGTAACTGCTCAGTAAAACCCCACTTTTGGAGAGTGGAGGGTCTGTAAGGAACAAAAAGATTTAATGCCTTATATATAATCATCTACTTATTCAACAAATATTTATTGAATATCTATGAGTTTAGAAGAAAATATTTATTAAATGCTTACTGGTTCCAGGCCCTAGACTAGATGCTAAAGATACAGCTGTGAGCAAAGCAGACAAGATACAGACTAATGGATAATGGCCAATAGAGGACAGGTACTTGGTTTGTGCTGGGCAGTGTTCTAAGCATTTTACCTGTATTAACTTACTTAATACTTAAACCATCCTAAGAAGTACATTAACATTATTATCTCCATCTGACAGAAGAAGGAAGCGAGGTACAAAGCAGTTAGGTAAATTGCTCAAGGTCATGAGGCTACTGAGCTTCAAGGCCAGGGATTGAACCCAACCAGCCCAGAGTCTATTCTCCTAAGCATGACATATATTGCCTTCCTAAAACTACAAGATAGTAAGCTCTTTGTAGGTATAAAACACATCTCATTCATTTTTGTATCCCCAGCGAAGCGCCTGGCTTGTGAGAATGCTCAATAAACACTTACTGCAGGAACAAAGGAGAGATTTTCTTGGAGGCACGAGAGCCACTCTTTTTGCCAGTCTCATGACACTTCTCCATAAACCCTGAATATATAATGAAAATATACTATTCTTCCTATGCATAGAGACTATTATTGATCTTCTGTCCATAGGCTATTAAATGTAAGGCTGTTTTTCCAGAAATGGTGATGAATTTTCCTTGAACCACCTCCATGCGTTTGAGAGGGTCTGGCAGGGATTGAGCTCTATTTTAAAAATTGAGACCATATGGGGCCGAGGGGACAAAGTACACAATACTTCTGCTATTTTGTTTTGGAAACCGGTGAAAAAATCCCAACCACACTGAGCATAGCTCACCCCAGACCTGATTTCTCCCACTTAAACATTTCAAACTCTTCATGATTCTCAGGAAAACTTATAGACAAACTAGTTGAAATCTAAGTGGCCCACAGGTGAAGAAGATGACAGAAGTAACTACCACACTGAAGGGGATGGAGGCAGAATAAAAAGGAGCGCCCCAGGGTACTAAGATTTACAGTTTGGTAGAGGTTAGATAATCTGCACTGTGGCCAGTTCTTGATCAGTAGTTACTATAATAATTATTGTTATATTAATTATAATTTTACATTATATTAGATGTGTGCATTTATATCAGTTACATTATGTATATAGTATATCATTATCATTATATGTGCCATTTTTTAGAAAGTCTAGGTTCCAGGTTTTCTCCACTTTATCTCACTCAATCCCTTCAACAACCATGAAGAGTGGTATTACAACCTTTATTTGTTAGGAAATGAATTCCTTTACCAAAGACACCCCAAAATTCAGTGACTTAAACAAGACATTTTCCCCTATTGTATAACAGCCTAAAAGTATTATCTACAGTATAAGCTGCTGTAATAAAGTTTTTTATGTAACTTAAAGAAGATCAAAGTTTCTCTTTCACGTAAGAGTCCAGAATTGGGAAAGCAGGCTGTCATCACAAGTGGCTTCCATTTTGGGGATCATCCCCCACTGACACATCCCAAGCACCAGGAGATGGAAAGGAGCCCATTTCTTTCAAAAATTCAATCCAGAAGTGTACACATCACTTGCATCCCGTTAGTCAAAACTTGGTCATAGAGCTGTTGTGAGGAATAAATTGAAAAACCAGATGCCTTGAGTAAGCCATTTGATAAATATCCATTTCTGTCCTCTTTTTGACACCAATATCTTTTTTTTTTTTTTTTTTTTTGTCTCCTTAGGGCTACACTTGCAGCATATGGAGTTTCCCAGGCTAGAGGTTGAATTGCAGCTACAGTCACCAGCCTATGCTACAGCCACAGCAACACCAGATCCAAGCCATGTCTGCGACCTACACCACAGCTCATGACAACAATGGATCCTTGACCCACTGAGTGAGGTCAGGGACTGAACCTGCATCCTCATGGATCCAAGTTAGGTTCGTTAACCACAACAGGAACTCCCAACACCAATATCTTGAAAGAAGTTAATCCCAATGTGATTATTTGAATTATCATTCAGCAAAAAAATTCATACCTTCCCCTTCCCACTATGGACAATGTATATTTCCCTGTTTCACTAATGTTAGGTTTAGCAATGGAATTTGCTTTGTCCAACAGAATATTAGTGGGTAGGATGCAAACAGAAGATTTAACTATGTGTGTGGTTCAACTGGGATAGTGCTCCAGTGATAACACTCTAAGAAGAGCTTATCCCCGTCTTGCTGCTGCCCCTTTACAGCCTAAGCTGAAAGCAAACACATATGGAAAGGATCTGAGCCCCTGACTTAGCCTGGAGCCTTCCCCAGTCCACATGCAACCTAAAAGAGGGTCACTGGCTGAACTGGGTAACAATCATGTGGCAGACCTGTGGATGTGAGCATAAGTGCTTGTTATTATAAGCAATGCGTTTCAGCGTAGTTTATTGTGCAGCATTATTACAGCAATAGCTGGGCAACAAAGAAATTGTTATCAGAAGCAAAGTACTGCTATCATGCAAGTCTAAAATATGTGACCACGGTTTGGTGATTAGGCACCAGATGATGAGGAAACTGTTATGGAGAGCTGGAAACATGCCATCCCATGTTATGTAGTGATGAAGCCCTTGGCAAAACTCATCTGTGATAGCTTGGAAGATAGAAAACGTGCCTAATGAACTTGAAGCTTTGAGTAAGAAAGTGTCAGGGCAGAACATTGAGACTGTAATTTCGTTGTTACCAGCTGGATGAGGTATTGCAAAACAACGTTGAGTTTATAAAGGCACTGAGCAGGTGGCCAACAAAACTGAAAGGGGATACCAAAAGTCCAGAAATTCCAGGACTTTGAAAAAGTGGAGCTGTTTTTTACTTTAGCATCTTAGCAGCCTCAGGGCAAAGACTAAAATCAAGGGTACAGTGGTACCCTCCTTTGTTACAACTTTGAAAGGACTGCCTATCAGTTCTTTTCAGCTGAACAGAACTATTCCTAGAAAGATAGAAGGCATGCTCCCACAGAGCCAAATTTAAACCTAAAGTAGTCAAAAGTAGGCTCAAGAGAGAAGGTTATTATAGGTGTAACTAACATGAAATTGGCTGAAATCAAACATAGGAAACTCACGAAACTTCTGAGACCTCTGCACTGGTAAAACGGCATCAATCTGAGACTAAGCTTCAAAAAATCTCTGGCCCCCAAATTTCCATAAGCAGAAAGCAGGCTGAAAATTTGCTAATCCAGCAAGAAAGGTATATTCTCTAAAGTTCTCTTCAGAAGTGGATATGCATGGTAGGTTATGGAAAAGGAAGGATCTCGCAGAGCCAAAAGACATGGAGAACAATGGACCAGTAAGTCACTCCCAAGAAAAAAAAAACTGGGACCTAGTTGGGGGGGTCAGTGAACTATGGCCCATAGGCCAAACCCTGCCTGTTACCTGATTTAGTAAATATAGTTATATTGAAACAAAACCACATTCACACGTTTAAGTATTGTCTCTGCTACTTTTTACTACAGCACCAAATTGAAATGTTGTAACATATTATCTGGCCTGCAAAGCCTAAAATATTTATTACCAGACACCTTACAGTTATTAACCCCCGGTCTGGTAAAAGAACACCCTATACCTACACAATAAGGAAATCTGGCTACAGGTCGTTGCACAGCAGGATTTTCGAATTGCTGTGGATCAGTGGCTGCAAAATGCCTGCCATTCTTCTCTTTTTCAAATGAGGGTACTTACTGCAGTTATTCTGCTCCTGTTAACACTGTATGTTGGGCAATTGGAAAGCAAATAACTAATCTCTTTATTTCATAAGTGTCTCAGTCAATAGGAGCCATATCAGGATTTGGTATAAGTTCAAGATCTTAGCTGTCAAGCCTGATATAGATTGGATGAGTATTTTAAGTATCAGGATGGGGGTAAAGTGTATTTTGCACACAGGGGAACAATTAATAAGAGGCCAGATTGTGACGGCTTGTATTGTTCACCCTCCTTCCCCTCCCACTGTGGGTAATACGTCCTTCCTTATTGCGCGGGCTTGGCCATGTGCCTTGTTTTGCCCAATGGAATGTGACCAGGCATGGTGGGCACAAGGATTTTCAGTGTGCTCATGTGGTTCATAATAGATCTTGTATTCTACTGATGTGCCATGAGAAAAGCATCCTCCTCTGGTCCTCAGAATAAACACAACATGGAAGAGGTGTGAATCCAAGACATAAGCTTAAGCCAAATAAAGCCAATCTGAAACCTAAAGCAGAGCCTCCCAGGTGAGCTACCTGCAGTCAGTCTGCAGACCCGTAAGTGATAGCAGCTATACTTTTTGTGAGCCACAGACTTTTGAGGTGGTTTATTACACGGCATTATTGTAGTAATCCTTGATTGATACACAAGGCTCCCATAAAATAATGAGGTCGCTGGAATCTAGTAAATTGAACTTTAGTTCTGAAATCAAAAGACTTCAGTTCAAATATCAGCTCTGCCATTCACCTGCTATTTAATTGGAAGAAGTCACTCTACCTTTCTGAGTCTCAGGGTTTTTTTAACTATAAAATGAAGGTAACAATAACCTAAATCACAGAGTCATTATACGATTAAATAAGATGATGTATTTAAGTGTGTTTTATCAATACAGGAAAGTGTACAAATACAGGATATTTTTATTATTAACTTTAGTTCACATAAAGCAGCCCTGGTTTTTATTTCAATGGTGGAGAAGGAGTTATGCCATTTCTCTCCTCTGACCCTAGAAAGGGGCCATGCTAAGCCAGGAGAGATAAATATCTGTAAGCTGATAGCACTGTGATGTTTTAATAATTCTTTTTTGATTTTGTTTATGGGATTTCCTGCTTTGTCTCTAATGAACATGTATAATTTCATAAGAAAACAAAACTATATAAAGTTTATCCTTTTGTGTCTGTGTGTGTGTGTTTTTGTCTTTTAGGGCCACACCCATGGCTAATGGAGGTTCCTAGGCTAGGGGTCCAATCAGAACTATAGCTGCCGGCCTACACCACAGCTCATGGCAATGCCAGATCCTTAATCTACAGAGTGAGGTCAGAGATTGAACCCACGTCGTCATGGGTGCTAGTCGGGTTCATTAACCACTGAGCCATGACAGTAACTCCTAAAGTTTATTCTTTTAAAAATTGATGATGCTCCCCAAGCCTGACACACTTCTGAGCACATTTCCTTACCCCACCCCAACGTGAGGAACATATAGTGCTACTGACAGCAGCGATGTCAGTACTAGACTAAAAGGAAAGTTCCCTGAGCCCACATCCTTCTCTGGCTGCAGAAAAAGGAAAAAAGTAGAAGATCCCCCTTTGCATACCACCCACAAACCACTGAAAAGCCCCAACCCACCAGAGAGGGAGCCTCCATCAGAAATAAAACCAGCATTAGAAGTATGTCCTCCAAATTGTTTTCCATGGGCTCCAGCGTGCCACACAGTGGTGTCCGGGGCATTGCAACCCCATTATTGTGTGCTCATGTCAAAAATAGTTCTTGTTCTCCAAAATGCAGAAGGGAAGAGCCTGGGTTTCCTAGAAATGGCTCTAACTTGTCCCATTGCACCCAAGAGAATGGAGTGGTGATGACACAGACACAGTCCACCAGCAGAGGGGTGGAGGTAAAATCAGTAACACTGACGATATCCATTTGTTCCACAAAGATAGCCAATAGTGTCTGGGGAAAATTCTTTGAGAAGTATTAATCTACCCATACCTGTCATCTTGCTCCTGCAGCCGCAGTAGCAGAACCCTCTAGAAATCAGATCACACCTCTCCACTTGTTTGCTCACAAAGCAGCCAAGCTGGACAATAGGACACAAAATGGAACCATTGACTAGATGAGCACAGCACAAAACACTTCGGGCATATGGGGTACAGGACACCACATGGGAAAGGCTTTGATGGAAAGGAGAGAATGGCCCCTGGGGAGGCAGACATGGTCAGACACCTATGATCAGAGTCCTCCACAAGGCAGAGCAATTGTGGCGACTACCACAGGGCTAACTTCCAAGGGTGGTTATCCTGCTGTGGGCAGCTCTGGGCACAGAGCTGAACAAGCAGAAAAGGAGGAGAAGCAGAGATGGTGGTCCTGCCAGCCAGTCCTCATGATGACCTCTGGACTAATGATAGGAGACAGAGACCTTAGGCTACTCATTCCCCCTACAAATATTCCTTGCCTACCTACCACATGCTTGCACCGCGCTAGGTGCTGCTAAGGATGCAACGATAATCAGAGACCATTCCTACTCTTAAAGCTATATGCCCCATAGAGCCTAGCACATACAGGAGCCCAGTAAATGTTCACTGAGTGTTTCCTTATCTTTCAGCTTTGTGTGGCTTCTTTTCTCTGCCCTCCAAGACACTTCTTAATATTATAATGTTCTGACTTTCAGTAACCGGTGCGTATTTCATTCCATAACATTATAGGATTGCTGAACATAGGATCTGTATGGGGTTTTTTGGCCACACCCTCAGCATGTGGAAGTTCCTGGGCCAGGGTTCTAACTCTCACCATAGAAATCATTTCTATGTCTGTGTCCAAGCCACAGCAGTGACAACACAGAACCCACTGACCACCAGGGCACTCCTGGATCTGTGTATTCTTGCATCTTCTCAATAAATATTTATTAAATGAATGACTATGTAATTATAACTAGTGTGCCGCCACCCACTACCACCATCAGAACAGCATGAACGGCCTAGCGCTTGCAACTACAGGAGAAAGCATGCTGGGTAAGGAATAAGGAGACCCATCTTCTAACAGAAGTTGCTGTCATCTGCTGGCTTAGCGGCTGTGGACAGTGACCTGAGAGCCAGGCTCAGCTGGAAGAGAAAGGAGAGGGTAGATGATCTCTGAGTTACTCCCATCCTTAAGAATCTTACCTTTTTTAAATTAAAGTATAGCTGATTTACAATGCTGTCCCAATTTCTGTTGTACAGCAAAGTGACCCAAGCATGCATGTATAATGCGCACATAAAGAATATATATACACATTATTTTTCTAATATCTTCCATTATGTTCTATCCCAAGAGATTGGATGTAGTTCCCTGTGCTATACAGTAGGGTCTCATTGCTTATCCATTCCTTCTTTTTTTTTTTTTTTTTTTTGTCTTCTGTCTTTTTAGGGCCACTCCTGCAGCATATGGAGGTTCCCAGGCTAGGGGTCTAATTGCAGACCCAGATTAGAGATCCACAGCAATGCCAGAGCCACAACAATGCCAGATCTGAGCCATGTCTGCGACCTACACCAGAGCTCACAGCAATGCCGAATCCTCAACCCACTGAGAAAGGCCAGGGATCGAACCCACAACTTCATTGTTCCTATTCGGATTCGTTTCTGTTGCTCCATGACAGGAACTCCTGCTTAGCCATTCTAAATGTAGTAATTTGCATCTCCAAACTCCCAGTTCATCCCCCCACCCCCTTGGCAACCACAAGTCTATTCTCCATGTCTGTGGGTATGTTTCTGTTTTGTGGATAGGTTCATTTGCGCCATTTTAGATTCTGCATGTAAGTGATATTATATAGTATTTGTCTTTCTCTTTCTGACTTATTTCACTTAGTATGAGAATCTCTAGTTGCATCCATGTTGCTGCAAATGGCATGAATTTGTTCTTTTTCATGGCTGAGTAGTATTCCATTATACACATGTATCACATCTTAATCCATTCATCTGCCCATGGACATTTAGGTTGTTTCTATGTCTTGGCTATTGTGAAGGAGTCACCATCTTTATTGTAGATTACAGAGGACATTCAGTGAGCATTTGGCATGTCGCAGGAACTGTGTTAAGAACTTTGCCTGCATTATGTCATATGATCTGCAGAATAACCTCTTGAGGTGCTATGATTATCCCTATTTCATATAAAGAAAGGAAGCCAAGTAAGGGACAGACTAGGGATTGGAACCCATTCGGACCAACTTGGAAACCTCTTCACAATCACTAAGCCAATCCCATCCCTCTTCCACAGATACACCTCAAGCTGTTGGGTGCCCTTCAGCCCATCACTCCTTTTCCTAAACGCTTCATTTTTCATCATATGCAAGCTAAAAAAAAAATGCTAGAAATGCATTTGGCAGAGAGAGGCACAGCAGGCAGGCTTTACCTCTCTCATCTGGATGGGCAGTGAGTTTCCTTACATTCACTGGTCAAATTGCATGGAATCCTACAGTAGGAAGAGAAACCCAGCAAGGAATTACAGCGGAGGCAGCCACTGCCCAGGCACAGGGCAGTCTGAGCCGTATCTGAGAAGCCATCTGAGAAGGCAAGAAAAAGAAAAAATATATATTCTTTTGCTCAAGGAACTTTGAAGAAGTCTAAAGACTTTGACTGAATTCTAGACCCATCTGATGAATGCTTCTTTTCATTGTCCCCCATATTTAATGTGTGGAGAAGGAAGACGTTGATTGGCCAACAGACTACAGAGCTATAGTCTCCAATCAGTTTCAGAACATGGTGCCTCATATCTGGGCCTCCAAATACCCAAAGCAAAGCAGTGATCAGTGGCACTGATCAGAGAACTGAAGACAGAAGAAAACAAAGATTTCTTAAAAGGAACATACTTTTTTTTTTTTTTTTTTTTTTGCAGCTTGAGGTGGATCTCAGTTCCCAGAGCAGGAATCAAACCTAGGCTGTGCAGTGAAAGCACCAAGTCCTAACCACTAGACCACCAGGGAACTCCCCAAAAGGATATATTTTTATAAGGATGCAGAAAAATCTCTAAGTCCCTAAACCTCTTTTAAAGTTGTATCCAAATTAAAAAAAATGATAAATAACAACACTGAAATGAGTGTAGAACGATAAAAGCACCCCCCCCAAAGTTCTAGAACCAACACACTACTTGAAGGAGAAGGGAGTGGCAAACACAGCTCATGTTTAGAAAGCAAAAGATACTGAGGAATTTGGCAGCCTCCTGCACTGGATTCATTAACTGCATGCACAGAAAAGGGGCCTCTCTGCTAAACAAAATGACCGTAAACCTAAGGCAAGAAAAGAATCTGAGGCTGGGATGTGGAGGAAAGCAGATGGATTTTTAATTGTTTCAAAGAGAAACTTGGAAGTGGAAGTCCTGGGGTTTGGAGGGAGGAGGGTGCATGCACATGTGTATATGCATGAATGTGTGCATGTGCGTGTTCGGGTGTGTGTGTGTGTGTGTGTGTGTGTGTGAGAGAGAGAGAGAGAGAGAGAGAGAGAGAGGGAGGGAGGGAGGGAGGGAGGGAGGTTTTCTTGGTGACAAAAATAGAAGCCAGTGGCCTCGCCATGAGAGGAAGTGCCATGACATCTCCTAATAAGCCCGCACAGTCAGCCTTCCTATTAGTACCGGGCAAATGATCTTCCATACATACCCACATCCAAACCACACAAAAGGAGCCAGGCCATAGAAAGGCAGTCTGCTCTGAAGCAAAATGACGTTTTTTCATGCTTAAATTACCAATTCCCTCCTCCACCATCCCCTCTTTGAAATACTGAATTGTTCGAGCCGTGGGCACTACGGAAAAAGAGGCAGGTGGAGATTTAGATTTGTTCCCAGAGAGCAAAGCCCGTCTCGTCTGCCTTGCACTGCCTCTCTGGAGCTCTCTTCCCACCTCCGCCCAGCGCAGCCCTGCAGCCATCTCCCTCCTGTCCACCTCCATTCTGGGTTGAATTGAAATACCCTCCGTCGACGCAGCCTCACACCCTCCCTACACCTGGTCACCAAGTCTGTTTTGCATCTGCCCAGCACAGCCAAGTGCCCCACTCAGCCCCCAACACATGTGACACATCCAGCAGCAGACATGGATGGTCAGACATGTGTGAGGCCATTTTCAACTGTTTCCTTGGCTGTCTCTAAAAGCAATTGCTTTCTGTCTTCCGGTCTCTAACGCTCATAACCCACTCCTGCCTCCAAAACTTAAGTGGAGTTTATTAGAAGTATGAAAAGTTAAAATTCTCCACCCAGTGTGTGAGGAAGGAGGCAGGGTCTCCAAGGTGGCCTTGTATGTTTTCCTTGATCCTGATAATTACAGCTTGGTGTTTTTAAAAATCTGTGAAGAGACCTAATGGATGAGTAGAAATGAAGATGGGAAGAGAGGGAGAATAAGAGTGAGAAACAGAGGAAGAAAAGAAGGATGGGAAAGAAAGGAGAAAGAGGAAAAGGAAAGCAGATACCCTAAGGGGTTGATATAATTTCCTGACTTGATGCACAACCGCCTTTGTCTGAGCATAGTAACACTGCCACCTAGAGGCACAAAAGTGCCTTCCTGCACATCAGTGTGCCTGTTACTTGTGTAAATAAGCTTGAAAAGAGGACAGTAGATGATGGCAGAGTGATGGAGTACTATTAGGAGCCTCAATGTCTATTTCAAAGTGCTTAATATTTATTAGGCACCTACTGTGTGCCAGGGACTGAGAAAAGCCCCAAGAACACAAAGATGAGACATTCCTCTGCTCAAGGATCTCAGTCTAAGAAGAGACACGTGTAGAAATAATGAAGACTGTGGTCGTGACCATAGTGTACAAATAATATTGTGCTCAGTATGGGTGAGATTAATTCTTTTTGAAAATGTATTTTATTAAGATGTAGTTGATTTTCTATATTGTGTTAATTGCTGCTATATAGCAAAGTGATTCAGTAATACATATATATACATTCTTTTTCATATTCTTTTCCATTATGGTTTATCACAAGACGTTGAATATAGTGATCTGTGCTATGCAATTATGGCTTTGTTGTTTATCTATGCAATATAACAATAATAGTTTGCATCTGCTAATGCCAAATTCCCAATCCTTCCTTCCTCTTCCTTCCTCTCCCTTGACAACCACAAATCTGTTCTCTATGTCTATGAGTTTGTTTCTGTTTTGTACATAAGTTCATTTGTGTCATTTTTTAGATCCCCACATGTGAGTGATATCATATTGTATTTGTCTTTTTCTTTCTGATTATTTCACTTAGTATGAGAATCTCTAGTTGTATCCATGTTGCTGCAAATGGCATTATTTCATTCTTTTTATGGCTGAGTAGTATTCCATTGTATATAGGTAAAATATCTTCTTTATCCAGTCATCTGCCAATGGACACATAGGTTGTTTCCATGTCTTGGCTATTGCAAATGGTGCTGCAATGATCGTAGGAGTGCATATGTCTTTTTTAATTATAGTTTTGTTCAGGTATATGTTTAGAAGTGAGATTGCTGGATCATATGGAAATTCTATTTTTAGTTTTTTTGGAGAATCTCCATATTGTTTCCATAGTGGCTACACCAATTCACATTCCCACCAACAGTGTAGGAGAGTTCTCTTTTCTAGGAGGGATTAATTCTGACTAGAGTTGTTAAGGGAAGAGCATGGTCTAGAGAAAATTCCAGAAGAGATATGGGTTAGGTCACAGGAATTCTGGACAGGTGAGCAGGAACTCCAGGTCAAGGTAGTCTCTCAACTAGACACAAAGAAAGGACACTGAGAATTCTCAGTATGACTGAATAACAAGGAATGTGGATATTACCTGCAGAGATGCGGAGAGATGATAAAGACCAGGAAGATGAGTTGAGCTAAACTGGAAATGCCTTTGAATGCTAAGCTGGAGAACATGTGCTTTTCAAGTTGCACAAGGATGAGACTCTGTAACTGCCTTTTTCACTCCCATATGCCCAGCACCTAAAAGAGGGTTTGGCACTTAGCAGCTGCTCAATTAGCATCTGAGGAATGAATGACTATAATAAGAAGCCAGTGAAATTTTTGGAGAAAAAGAACAATTGGATAAGAGCCATACTTCTGGAAAATATAAATTGAGACAATCTCAAGAGGAGTGGACTGGAAGAGGAATAAAGGAAGAGCAGAGAGGCCCCATTAGACATCAATTGCTAAAGTCCAGGCAATGCGGGTCTGAGCCAAAGCAGAGCAGTGGGACTGGGCAGCTGGAATGGCCACAGACAATTTTGTAGGTCCTCACCACCAAAACCTAATGTACATGATGAGACTAAGTGATGCACCTGGCCAGGACAGAGAATGCAAAAGGAGAAACAATAGGAATTTCCTGGTGGCCTAATGGGTTAAGGATCTGGCATGATCACTGCTGTGGCTTGGGTTGCTGCTGCTGTGTGCTGGGGCATGGGTTTGATCCTGGGCCCAGGAGTTTCTGCATGCCACAGTCACAGCCAAAAAAAAAAAAAAAAAAGAAAGATAGGAAAAGAAAGGAAAAAAGTATTAGGGCAGGGATAAAGAGTTTAGTTTTAGAAATGGAATATGCCATTTCTGGGAGTAAAACCAAGGGGAGACGGGCAGCAGTCAGCTCTAGGTAAAGAGTGGAGCTCTTTGTACACACATACCCCATATAGGCAAAGACCTGCACATACTTACCTGAGCTGAATGCTACTGACTTTTTTTTTTTTTTTTTTTTTTGCATCTTCTTGTTAGCAATGAGGTGACCCTGTGACAACCCTGAGACTAAACTGCAGTATATGTTGCTTTGGTAAAGCCAGAGGCAGGACGGGGCATCCTTTGTCTCCCTATCTGGAAAATGGGGATTGCTATAAGGACTAAATAGGTTAACCCATGTAAAGTGCTTAGCCCAGGGTCTGGCATAAAATAGATACACAATAAGTGTTAGTTTGTAATCTAATATCCCATTATGATGTGGAAGGAAGACAATAGGATTAAAGTTCAAAGCCCAGCTCATATTATCATCTGCATGACCTTGAACGTAAACCCGGCCTCTCTCAGTCCCAATTTGCTCCTCTGATAAACCAAAAGATATTCCTTATCACACATGCCTCACAAGATAAAGTGAGATAATGCACATAAAACAACTGGTAAACTTGAACTCAATTTATAAATATCATGTTGGATTTATCCAAAGGATGATTGAGGTCCAAAACCTCGGAGTTCCTCCAAGATACTATGGTTCTAGTATAAGCAAGTGTCTTTGTAACACCCTTTGCCCCAAAGAGCTTCTTCTTTGCCCCCATGTAGCAAGAAATTCCTCTCTTGCCCACTTTCTACAATCCAGACATGCTTTCATCACAGCACATTTCCTTTATTCTATCTTCAATTGAGATTTAAAAAGACATCTTTGAAACTTCCCACCTGGTGGAACCACTAGGGAATCAAAGCACATTTGTTCTCTCTTCTGCATGCCCCCACCCCACACAGGTGACCAATCAAACTCATGCTCTTCCACTGAATTGATAGGCAACAGGATATTATCAACTTCTGACCCACGAAGGGTTTTCTGTTTGTTCTCTGCCCTGTCCCTTCCGTGTAGAACACACCTACAATAAAAGACCAAGACACTGGGCCCTGCTGTGTGTAGGATTATGTCCATCACCCCACCTCTGCATCTGTGTTTAGGTGATAGCTGAATCATGGAATCATTGGGCTGGAACTGTGGGAAATGGAACAGGATGGGACTTTCTTTAGCCCAATTTATAGCACAATAAGGAAGACTTTCACAGAATCACTGACCAGCAAGCATTGAGCTTCAACTTAATCCCATTCAGGACCAAGGGCTTACCACTCTATAAGAGGCTCATTCCCCAGGGAGCAGAGTGAATCAATCCTTCGGAGGCTCTTCTATACTATAAATTGAAGTCCACCTCCTGGCCCCTCCACTCCTGGCTCTCAGAGCTGCCCTCTGGCATTGCTCAGAATGAACCTCCTTTTCCCTCCGTCTTCTGTTCTCTAAGGTAAGTAGCCCTCATTCCCTCAAGGTGTCCACATATGATGTATTTTGCTTCCTCATCTCAATTTGCAATGAAAACCACATCAACAAAAATATTCAAAATCTCACTGTTATCTAGCAAACCCCAGATGGCCACTGTGGATTAACAGTTGAAAGTACCAAAATTAAACTGGGGGATTACTAAGTAGCCCCTCTCCACAAACAGGCAGCATCTACTGTGGGCTATTTTCTGAGCTAAAACAGGCTTGGGGGTGATTGATAAACTGATTCATACTACCACATTCCTTCCGAGGCAGACAACCAGGACCACAACATACAGAAGAAGGCTTGAGGCATTCTCAACTTAAACCAAATGTAGCAGGGACTGTTCCTCCCTTCCCATCTCTGCTGTGGCACCACTGTCCTCACTGTCAGCCTGGTCCTGGAGAGATGGACCCAACTTTCAGGGCTCCTTCTCCATTTCTCACAAATCCAAGTAAATCACCCACTTGCATCACTTCTCTACCTTTGCACCTTGTCCGGCATTCACTGCTCTTCATTTTTTTTTTTTTTTTTTTTTGGCTTTTTGTCTTTGTTGTTGTTGTTGTTGCTATTTCTTGGGCCGCTCCCGCGGCATATGGAGGTTCCCAGGCTAGGGGTTGAATCGGAGCTGTAGCCACCGGCCTACGCCAGAGCCACAGCAACGCGGGATCCGAGCCGCGTCTGCAACCTACACCGCAGCTCACGGCAACGCCGGATCGTTAAGCCGCTGAGCAAGGGCAGGGACTGAACCCGCAACCTCATGGTTCCTAGTCGGATTCGTTAACCACTGCGCCACAACAGGAACTCCTCTTCATTTTGACCATTGCCACACACCTCTGCTCAAGTTCTGCTTGTGTTCAAACACTGAATGATTTCCAAGTTGCTTGACTAAAAAACTTAAAAATCCTGAACATAGCCCTTGATGTTCTCCAAAATCAAGCCAGTGCCTTGTTTCTAGCCTCGTCTCCCAGTACTCTCTGCATGGGTGAGAGTTCCACCAGGAAACAGATGGCACACATCTAGGTTCAACTCTAGAGAATTCACTCAGGGAAGTGGTTATAGGGGTGTGAGTAGTGGTTAGGGAACCAGCAAAGGAAGGTGAGTCCCACAGGGACCGGTAACCAATGAGAAGCCATAACTGCCACTAACCCTGAGGAGCAAGGAGTAGGAAGAGTATTCCCAGATCCCTGTGAGAGCTGCAGCTGGAGGAAGGTGAGCCTGTAACAGAAGTGTCACTAGAAGACAGGGCAAGTGTAGCTCCACCAGAACCTTAGCCAGCTTAAGAGGGGGAGGGGGGACTGGAAAAGAATAAACAACCCAGCCTCTCCTTCCTCCCATCCTCTAATGATTACATGTCAATTTCAATAGGCAATTGCAGGGCCTGGGAGCTCCTTGTGATGGAACCATAGAAGTCAGCCTCCTGGAGCACAGATCAGGGACAAGAAAGGCAAAGAAGAGACAAACAAAAAATACTGGGGGCCACAAAAGAGCAACGCATACACTCCTCACTTGTATCCCATCTTCGACCAAATGCACGCGCTCATGATTTTCTAATCAGATACCCAGTCTCCTGATCTTGCATCTTTGTTCACACCACCTCCTCTCTCTACAGCACACTTTCCTGCAGGGGAGACTGGCTCAGGGTCATTTGAGAAACACTAAGGGTTATACTTTCATTTAAGAGATTTTGCTGCACACCTGGTACACAAGGATGTAATTGGTAGAATGAAGGCTAGAGAAAGAACACAGCTCCTGCAGGCAAGGCCCCAAAGGTGGAGCTCATCAACTAGGAAGGATGTTCAAAGGAATCCCAACAGGCCCAAAACATACTCTGTTCATAAAAAAAGAAGAAGCAGTCTCTGGAAATGGAAATGTGGGCCTGCATGTGATGACATCTGTCATCAGCAGCCGGGAGGCAAAGCCCATCTCTCCACAGCAACTCTCACACTTCAGATCAGGGGCTCATGGGAGGATCACCAGGGAAAGAGGGGCTTCAGCCCCTGGGTCCTCCAGACCAAGCCCCTGCCCCTGCCACCAGGCTTCTGGGTCCTCAGAATTGATAAGTGGAACAGTAAGGCCAGCTCTGCATTTAACAATTCTTTTCAGAGGAAAGGTTTTCCTCCCTGTACAGTTCTTGCCTTTTGTCAAGGAAAAGAAAAGAAAAATCAACCTGTACTGAATTCCTTGTAGCTGGATATTTGAAGGCAGCAGATGCAGCAGGGAGCGCACACAGCGTATTTGTCTGAAAGCTGCTCCCACTGCACAAAGGAGGGGGGCCCTCTGCTTCCACCTCATCAGGGCCACCCTGGGGCTGGGGCTTGGTTTCCAACCTTCAGGGGGCCAGAAAAGCCAGATTCTCTTCCAAGGGGGATAAGTGGGGCAAGGTGGGGGGCACTCAGGCATTCTAGGTGGATCTAGAAAGCTGGTAAATGCTCCTGCTATCAGGCAGAATGATTTCAGATAAAAATCAGGAGAGAGGGCTTAGAAGGAAGCTTCTCAGTTACGTGGTCCATGAACTTGGGTACTTAGCCTGGCAAAGCAGTACAGAGCATGGACTAAATGGGTTCACATCCTGTCTGCTCCATTAACCAATGTGTAACCTTGGGCAGTTGGGCACTCTCTCTGTGCCCCCTCTGCTGGGAGGCCTAAAGAAATCCATTCAAATTGGTACCTGGTCTAGAGTAATAGCTCTCAAGAAAAATATTTCCATTTTCAGATGAGGTCATTGGGGTGAAAGTTGGCTTTATAATTTGCCCAAGGTCATTCAGAAAGACAAGTGCTAGAGCTTAGATTTGAAGAGTAGCGATAAACGAGTAAACCAAAAGATAAATTCATAATTACAGCCAGTGAGAAATGCAGTAAAGACAATGAGGAGCCTACAGCGATAGAGCACAGGGAAGGGCTCCACGAGAAAGAGTGGTTGGGATTGTCCCAGCTGAGACATAAGCAAGAGAAGCCATCAGTCGTGCAAAGAGAGAGAATTCAAGGCAGAGGGGATGGTATGAGAAGGGATGCCAAGGAGGAAAAGAGAAGGCTGGAGTGGCTGGAATGGGGTGATTAAGAAGGAAAGAAAAGTGGGAATGGCAGGCAGGATTCAGATTGTGGTAAGACCTCAGGTCGTTAAAAAGACCTCAGATCCAAACACCAGAGGAAGCACTAGAAGGTCTTAAAAGGAGGGGCAAAGAAATCTGAAGGTTTCTATGGTGTGAGCCTTCAATGAAAACATAAAGACCCTTAAGAGACAACTGTAATAGTGTTTAGTGACTTGGACCAGGGACATGTCAAGTTTATTGTAGACAAGAGGTGTGTCTTTTGATCAGCATGGAGTAAAGGTATCACTTACCTCCCCAGCCTGAACTTGATACAGATAAGACTTTTTGTGTGTTTTTCTATCACCACCATCATCATCACTGCCCTTGCCATCACTGTCTAATCACAGGCAAAGGTCAAAGTGACCCTGGGTTAGTCATGACCCCATCCCGAGGTAAGGATCCCCCACTCTAGATGCAACCAAAACGCACAAACACCTAAAGAAACCCTGAACATAAAAGGCCAGAAATAGAATAGGTATCAAATCCAAGAACAGATGGAATGATAAAGATTTAGAGCAATCATGGGAACTGTGTGTTATGTACAACTAACCATCTACCCAACGCTTTCTGTATGTATTGCCAATGAGCGACTGTAAGTACCCACACACCCCCATTCCCTCCATGTCTGAATGCCTGATGCATTACTACATAATATTGGGAAATTTATCCATTCCTCCATACACCAAAAATGATTGAATAAATCTGCTGTGTCCCCGTACCACCTGTTGGGGAAATAGTAAGACAAATGAAAAACCATCTTCGCCCTCAAGGAGCTCATGTCTTTTTACAGGCAAGTCAAAGGGCAATTATAAGCAATTTGATTGGAACCAGGGTGCTGGGGAGAACAAGGAGCTGTAGAAGAACTCAGGATGGACACTTAACTCCGGGGCAGGGAGCGGGGAGGTGGGGAGACCTGAGAAAGCGGGGCAGTGAGTACAGGATGAGATTGCACTGCTGGGATGTGCAGGGAACTGAAGGCACTTAGTGTGACTCGAGGTCAACATCCAAACGGTGATAACGGGGTGATAACGGGACATGGGGTGGGGTGCACATCAAGAAGAGCCTTTAGGTCATGCTAAGAAATTAAGACTTCTTCCAAATGCTATGAGAAACCATTACAGATTTTGAGGTGGGGTTAATAGATACAAACTATTGCCTTTGGAATGGATTAGCAATGAGATTCTGCTGTGTGGCACTGGGAACTATGTCTAGTCACTTATGATTGAGCATGATAATGTGTGAAAATAGAAAGTGTACATGTATGTGTAACTGGGTCACCATGCTGGACAGTAGGAAAAAAAATCACACTGGGGAAAAACAAAAAAAAGATTTTGAGGGAGGGTATGAAGGTCATATTTCACTTTAAAAGGACATTCTGTGTGCAAGGTGAAAAGCAATGTAGACGGGGAGGGACTGGAAGCAGGCAAGCCAGGGACAAGTGCACTGCAGGAATTCTGATAATGAGGAGGCAGGAGCCAGGGGGTGGAGAGAAGGAGGGCCAATCAGTGCGACCAGAGGAGGGAGGATCAAGAGGAGATGGTGACCAACTGAATTTGGTGGGAAGACAGAGAGAGAAGGGTTAGTGTCCTCCCTAGGACAGGACATGAGGCCATGAAGGGCCCGGGATGCCAGCCTGGGGAGCCTGGGCCTGACATGGGAGGGAGGGAGATACCAGATGATTTTAAGCAGAGGCGTGATATATGATGACTATAACTTACTATGATTAATATGCCAACGATGTGTAAAACAGGTTGGAGCAGAGACCCTGGAGGGGCAAAGAGAAGTAAGAACTGTCTTATGATGGCCTACTAAATGGGAAGGCCTACTAAGTGGGCCTGAGCTAGAGACATGGCCATGGTCATGAAAAACAAGGGGATGGGTGGGGGGTGAAGATGAAGCAATTTTCTTGAAGACAATGTGATCAAGAGAAGGTTTTGGGTGGGAGTTCTCATTGTGGCTCAGTCATAAGGAACCCCACTAGTATCCATGAGGATGCAGGTTTGATCCCTGGCCTCCCTCAGTGGGTTAAGGATCTAGTGTTGCTGTAAGCTGCAGCTACAGCTTGGATCCCATGCTGCTGTGGCTGTGGTGTAGGCCAGCAGCTACAGCTCTGATTCGACCCCTTGCTTGGGAACTTCCATATGCCACAGTGCAGCCGTAAAAATCAAACAAACAAAAAACAGAGACAGAGCGAGTATGTTTGGGGCATTCTTAGCCTTGACAAGGAGACAGGGCTCTTTAATCTCTGAGATGGAGCAAAGCAGAGGAAGGCAGAAACCAGAGATTACTTCCACGTGGAGCAGAGCCAAGCTGGTGAATCCCTCTCTGCTCCAAGCTTCTCAGTGGCTTTCGTAACCATGAAGAACCAGCTAAGGGTGAGTTTTGTGCACTAAAAACTATGTTGAGGGCAAACATGTAAACACATATAAAGATATTCAGAATCTACTGTTAACTGAAAAAGCAAGTTACAAAAATGATACAGGTATTATAATCCTATTTGTTAGAGACATGAGTGTGGATAACGAGGCTGTCAACAGTGGCCATCTCTCAGAAGGGGAGTTAGAGGTGATATTTATTTTCTTCTAGATGCATTTTTTGTATTTTCTAGAATAGACAAGCATGACTTTTGTAATCAGAAACCCAGCAGAGTTTAAAATACATTTGTTAAGCTCATAGAGCATGGCTGTCTCCCAGCACTGAAGAAAGAGACCTGTTTGTTAACTTGTTTTTTCCCAGTACAGTTACAGTTCTTAAGAAGCAGAGTAACGTGAATGCTCCTGGTGGGAAAAGCTGTGGATTCCATTTAAAACATACATGGCCCCCGCATCACCTGGGAGGCCCTCACTGCTCACCTGAGGGTCTTCTCCAACCCCTTCCCCAATACGCAGGTATTGGCTTCAGGTCCCCCTCCCTGGAAATCCGCGCTGGGGCCACCAGACCCTGTAGGCTCTGCACCCTTGCCTCTCCCACCCCTGACCCCTTCTCCCTTCCTTCCTCCCCAAACACAGCATCATTCCCCTCTCTCTCTCCCCAAGGCTCAATCCCCACCGCCCCAAGCTCCACTTCTGACAACCAGCTCATCGCTCTCATTTTCCTGCTCCCAAATTCTCTTTGTCAAATTATTCAAAGTGTTATCATGTCCCAAATTCTAGTGGGAACCAGGGACAGATTTCTTTAAAGGGGAAGGGAGGGCCAGGAGAACAGGAGCACACCAATCAGAACCTGTCAGGGTACGTGTCCCCACACAGACCAGCTGTGTTCACAGAGCCTTCTTAAATATTCCATATAATACAGGGCCTTGGACCCCCATCTCATGAAGTTGTTTGCAGAGGATTTCCAAAGAAATGAAGGCCGGTTGTTTTGTTTTGTTTCATTTTATTTTTCTCAGAAGGAGCGGAATTCTACCTGTTGGTGGTGGAGGATGGCCATGCACATAAACAGGGGGAAGGGAGAAGCCTCTGCTGGAAGTTCTACCACTCTGTGAAGGATTTCCCCCAAAACTGGTAGGTGTAGGGGTGCCTGGAGCTTCTCACTGCTCTGTGAAGGGCCACCAGTAACAGTATGGCCGCTTTCCCTTTCCTCCTCCAGACAGCCTCAGAGGTCACTTAAGAGGGGGATGCTCTCTCTTCTCACACCACCAGCTCCTCAATCACAAAGTCTCACCCAGAGCCTAGCACTGAATTGGAGTTAATAAGACATGGAGACGTTAAATGGGGTACCCAAGATCACCCAGTTTTTTTTATTTTTATTATTTCATCTCCTATTCTTTATCCATCTTATTATTAAAATTTTAGGACATTGGAGTTCCCATTGTAGCTCAGCAGAAACAAATCTGACTAGCATCCATGAGGATGCAGGTTTGATCCCTGGTTTTGCTCAGTGGGTTAAGGATCCTGGGTTGCAGTGAGCTGTGGTGTAGGTTGCAGACTTGGCTCAGATCCGGTGTTGCTGTGGCGGTGGCGTACACTAGCAGCTATAGCTCTGCTTTGACCCCTAGCCAGGGAACTTCCATATGCTGTAGGCATACCCCTTAAAAGACAAAAAACATTTTAGTGTATTTATGAAGCACAGTCAGGACGCAGGGATTCAGTCCAAGTGCTATTCTGGGTGCTGGGGAAATGAGCCCTGCCCACAAGGGGCTTACAGCCCAGTTATGACAGAGTCAGGACTTGAACCCAGGACCTCTGACACTTTCTCCCCTAATTCATCACATTTCCTGAGTTTGATCTCCTTATTTGTGAAAAAAATCTTAATTTTTCCAAAAATTTCCAAATATCTTATCAAAAAGCCCTTAACTACCAAGACAGTTATTTCTAATTCCAGTAATACAGCATGAAAAGTGTCCCTAAATTGTGGGGAAGCATTGCCTGGAGTATCTAAAACCAAATAAGCCACTTTTCCATTACATCAGAGAAATCTTAAAATACTACTAATAATGCCTTAGGCCTATAGTAATAGCTTTCTCAGAGTTTCTAGCAATGGTTTCCTATATCTTCTCACAATATTGCTAAGACTTTGAACAGAAGATCCTATGAGGAAAAAAAAAGAAATATCAAATGTGAAATCATATGATTAATAAAAATATTAGACAATATATAAATTGCCTGGTTGCCTACCTATACAAAGCTGTTTGGTTCTATGTCTCTCATGAGGAACTTCCTAAAACAAGTATTTACAGAATCATAGAAATTAGTGCCAAAGAGGACCATGCGTGTCATTTAGAATAGCCCTGTGCTTTTCAGATGAGAAAACCTAGGCTATTCAGCAAAGTTGCCATTCCGGGTTCCCAAGTGGCTGTTTACTATCTAAGGTTAGAATTCAGGCCATACTTGGTTGCTGGAAGTCAGGTGACAGGAGAAAGCCTTTAGGTAATAAAAGCCAAAAGGGGAGTTCCCGTCATGGCTCAGCAATTAAAGAATCTGACTTAGCATCCATGAGGACGGAGGTCTGATCCCTGGCCTCACTCAGTGGGTTAAGGATCTGGCATTACCATGAGCTGTGCTGTAGGTCGCAGATGTGGCTCAGATCCTGCAATTGCTGCAGCTGTGGCATAGGCCAGCAGCTATGACTCCGATTTGACCCCTAACCTGGGAACTTCCATATGCCATGGGTGCGGCCCTAAAAAGCAAAAAAAAAAAAGGCAAAAAGATGTGTTGAAGGAAGGTCTATGATAAATGCGGCTGAAGGAATCAAGAAGGGGGATAGACCAAAAGAGCACGATAATCTGGAGACTGTATCCTGCTGATGCTCCAGATCAAAACCCATCAGCAAGAGGTCTGCTTGATGGGGTTAGTGGAGGCTTGGCTGCCCAGCCACCCTCCTAGGCCAGGGCTGAATGCAAGCCGGATAACAAGCAGCAGGAAAGCCCCCAGGAAAGCCTGCCCTCTCTGAGGATAAGGTGGTCTAGCTAGAAAGGGAACTCGGTTTCAAAACATAAAAAGAATGAAAGGACATGTCTGACATGTTTTGATTCCCAGCTTTGTGTTTTTCTAATTCAAGTCAGCCCAGGGCCATCAACTTGCACAAATCCAGGCCTCCTGTCCCCTGTGGGGGGCAGTGGCCCTAACAAACATATGACCTTCCAGAGAATCCTCTCTGTGTCCCATGAAAGATGAGAAGCTTCAGTGGAGGGTCGTAAAGGAGGCCCAGGCAGCAAAGGTGGAGAACCAGAGGGGCCAGAGCAGACAGGGGTCTCTGCGACCAGAGACCCACTGAGTCTCAGACGACTGATTCTCATTTATCCACGGAAACAGCAAGGAAGGCAGCCCAGCTAATTTAAATCCATGGTTATAATCAAAAAATCACACTGTAGCTAAAAGTCACCCTCCCCATCCACCGGATTTTTTAAAAAGAGCTGCTAATAAGGAGCAAAACTGAGGGGCTTAAGTTTTATTTTCCTTTACATTTCCTTTCTGGTAGAGGTGTTAATGAGACAGAAAGGCCCAAAGTGCACAGAGAGAGGAGATGAAAACAGTCTGGAAAATATGAACTGTGCAGTCAACCTTCAAATAGGAGAGAGCTGATTCTAACCTTAGTGGGTAGCAGACATTTGCAGAGAGTTCAGAGCGTTTCCCTCTAGATGCCCATGAAGATTGTAATGCAAATGAGGAGGGAAGGTCCAGTTACCAAGGAGACCTGGCCTGGAGGCAGGGGACCCCGGGTGGGGGTCCTGATCCATGACCTCTCTGCCCCTGTTGCTTCAACTATGAAAGAGTGAGCGTCAACGTTGTGATTTAAAGTTCTAAAATCTAGGATGTAAATTCTCCAAAATCGGCAATCTAATCTTGTGAAGATGAAAGGAGAAAATGAGAACAGATAATGTACCTGTACAGTGTGCAGGGTAGTTCAAGCACTTCATATGCATGAAGTCACTTATTTCTATGAACAGCCCTGCCAGATTGGAAGTAATATGATCCCCATCTCACAGATGAGCATGTTGAGGCTTGGGGAAGTTAGTGGACATGACCAAAGAGACACACATACCAACTGATAGAACTGGGACTTGAAACAGATCTGTTTGAGTTCAAAGCCCAAGTGCAACACAGCCACTCCAATAATGTGTGTGCAAGCTCCTGAAATATAACTGATTAGCAATAAATAGCAATAATGCTTAGATTATCACCCACTATGATGAAGTGTTTTAACACACATTTATTGAATGGAAAACTGAATGAGCAGATAAACTGTCCTATGAGGCTGTTACACTGAGATCCTGGACATCCAGTGCCCATTTTAATCCTGTGCTGTAGTAAATCTAATTCCTGGGGGGAGTTTAGGGCAGTTGCCTTTTCAAAGAGTTGGGATCCAGAGTCGAGGAAGCTGTGTCTATCCAAGGATGGAAGTATGGAAGAGTCTCCATAAGGCACAGCAACCACATTACAGCACAGAAGCATCTATAATACACAGTCGACCTTTGAACAACACCGGCTTGAAACCACTACAGGTCCACTTACACGAGAATTTTTTTGTTTTTTTCTTTTGTCTTTTGTCTTCTTAGGGCCCCACTCATGACATATGGAGGTTCCCAGGCTAGGGGGTACAATCAGAGCTGTAACAGCCACAGCCACAGCAACATGGAATCCAAGCCAGCCGCATCTTCGACCTATCCCACAGCTCACAGCAACACCAGATCCTTAACCCACTGAGCAAGGCCAGGGATCGAACCCACGTCCTCATGGATGCTAGTCAGGTTCATTAACTGCTGAGCCACAAAGGGAACTTTGAGAATTTTTTTTAATAGTAACTACTTCAGCACTACATGATCCAGGGTTGGTTGAATCCACATATGTAGAGGAACCATGGGCATCAAGGGCCAGCTACAATTTATACATTGATTTTCCACTGTACAGAGCACCTGTGCCCCTAACCCCACTGTGTTCAAGGGTCAACTGTATTTGGGGTTTGAGATTCTGGCTTTAGTAAATCTTAAGAAGAATAAACAGACCAGGAAAGAAAGTATCTTAATTTAATTTTTATTTTCTGCTCAGCTAATTCAAAAAAGAGAGAAGGGAGGGAGGGAGAAAAGAAAGAAGAAGGGTTAGAATTCTGATGACTTCTAGGGTTATGAATCTCTGTGTGCACACTGCCTTCCCAAAGTTCTTTCGACTCTACTCAACCACCCACAAGGGAGCCTCTTCAGAACAAGGGAGATATTTAATTATGAGCTATTGGGCAAAAGCAGAGAGAATGAGCATCTTCTAGAGCTATGGTTATAAACTTCACCCCCCACCTCCCATCCCATAGCAATCCCAGGCTCCGTAGCTCACAAACAGCGGAAGTGTTGTCTACAAGGAAAGAAGCAGGCTTCTTGGCAGCAGCCATCTGTGCCAGCAGCACCCCTACCTTTTCTACCTTCCCGTTCAAACCTGTCCCACTTCTCCCTGTCTTCTCTTACGACTATTGCTGAAAACCTGGTTACCGGGTGCTAAACGGCCCTGTCCCTGCTCCTAGAACTCCCACAACCACACACAGCATCCAGTTCCAAAAGGTGAATTCTCTCTATTTCACAGACAGCGCCGGCAAAGGGGTTGAAAAACAAGAGAGCAGAAAATCACATTAGAAGTAAATAAATCACTGGGGCATGAAAGGAATGTTCTCAAAACACACAGACAGACACAAGGGCAAAGTCGGGCAAAGGAATAAGGAACAATGTGCCCTGTCCTCCGAGGCACAGAAGAAGAAACAAAATGTATGACAGAGCCCAAGGAATGCGCTGTTCCCAATTGTTAATCAATGTTAGATATCAACCCCTCCAACTGCTAAGGATGGGGGGAGAAGCACCTCTCTTCAGCCGTAATTATTTCTGACACCAATCTCCAGGAGGAGTGTCAAGACTCAGGTTAGCAGCTCAGTGTGATAATAACCCAAGATAACCAGAAATTCGCAAAGTCTGAAGAAAAGGAGAGCTTGGGAGGAAGGGAAGTGGCAATTAGAAATACTCGTCATGGTAATTGCGTTGTGAAGAGTGGGGCATTCGCTTTTCAGCAGCCAGTGTAGGTTTTCTTCTTCCTGACTTTAGAAAAAACATCTCTCAGGCGGGTAGAACCGTGGAGGAATATATCAAACTTTCAGAAATAACACAGTGTGGGAAAAAAAAAAAATAGAGAGAGAGAGATGACTTTTGTCCAAATAATGGTATGCTGGATGATAAAACTCTTGAAATCAGAGTTTCAAGATTCAAGTTTTAGGGAATACCTGAGAATGGTATTACCTGAGCAGCCAGTGAAGCTGCCTTAAGCCCACTAAGCAGCCCCCTCATCTTCTCACTCACAGAATGGCTTCAGTCCAGGTCAACACTTCGTCCTCTGCAAAGACCAAGATGGCTCTTCAAGGATGGAGAGTAAAGGCTCCTTGACATTATTCTTCAGTCACTCACGTTGTCCCAAATGGGCACATCCAAAGAAAAAAGCTCTTCAGGCTGGAACGGGTCTACACATGTAAACTGAGAACAGACCACCAAAGCCTCTCAGATACCAATCCTGTGGGATTCATAGCAGTCCACTCATGGCTCCAACCGACAGGGCAATGCTTCTCTTCTGGGTTCTTTGGAGAACCATGAAGATGACAAGAATCGTGGGTAATCCCTGAGTCTTCACCACTGCCTTGAAGAACAAGTTCTACCTCAGCTCTGATACCGAATGAGGCAGCGGTTGTTAAATTTGGAGTGGGCACCAAACACTCGAAAGGGCAACTCTAACCATATCAATCCCATGCTTAAATCAGTCTGTGATTTCCTGATGCTTTTTGTTGTTTGTTTGTTTGTTTGTTGTTGTTTGTTTTGGCTGTGCCCACGACGTGCAAAAATTCCCAGGCCAGGGACTGAACCCATGTCCAGCAGGGACAACACCGGATCCTTAACCACTAAGCCATCTGGGAACTCCTCCTACTGCTTTTTGGACACACTATGGTCTCCTCAGCATGACATCCTTTGCTGACAAGGCTCCCCATCATCTGGTTTCTCTCCAAATCTCGTAACTCAGCCCCAACACACTCACATCAAAATTTTGAACTATAGTGGATTCGTGACAGTTCTTCAGATACATCGTGCCCTCCAAGTCTTCGTATTTTGGGGCCGGTTGCTCACTCTGAGAATCCCTCTCACCTAATTAATGCTTATGGAACATTCAAGACTCAGCTCTGGAGTTACCTCCACTCTGAAGCTCTCCTTCCTCCCACCCTTCAGCCACCCTACCACACTGGTGTGGGCACCTCTTCTTCTTCTTTTTTTTTTTTTCCATTTTTTAGGCCAGCACCCTTGGCATATGGAGGTTCCCAGGCTGGGGATCTAATCAGAGCTACAGCTGCTGGCCTACGCCACAACCACAGCAACTCAAGATCCAAGCCACATCTGCGACCTACACCACAGCTCACAGCAACACTGGATCCTTAACCCACTGATCGAACCCTCATGGTTCCTAGACAGGTTCGTTTCTGCTGCACCATGACAGGAACTCCTAGGCACCCCTTCTATGTGTTGAGACTGCCTCTACGCATCCTGTATACCAGCTCTCACACCCCACGCCACTGATCTGTCCATTTCTCCCTCCAGACTATGAGCAGCTTGAGGGCCCAGGCTTGCCTTTCATTCTGTTTTTCCCCAGGGCAGTTATCATGAAAAGCTTTTACACCATGCTCAAATTGGATGGATTCCATAGATCAAGGAAAAAAAAGGAAGGAAGGAAGTTAAGTCAGAGAATGAAGAGTGACCACTTCATAGATTGAGAAAGAATTCAAACCTCCCAACAGGTAATGGTTTTGCGAAGTCTCGACTAGTCTCTATCAGTAAAATAGTAACCTCTCTGGGCAGGTGTCTCTGTTTCAACAACATCTAAAGAGTTTTTTAACTTGGAGATTTATTAAGGATTTTTTAAGGATTTATTAAGAATCTGTAGAGAGGGAGTTCCCTTCGTGGCTCAGTGGTTAACGAACCCAACTAGAATCCATGAGGATGCAGGTTTGATCCCTGACCTCGCTCAGTGAGTTAAGGATCCAACGTTGCCGTGAGCTGTAGTGTAGGTTGCAGATGCCGCTTGGATCTTGAGTTGCTGTGGCTGTGGTGAGGGCCAACAGCTGTAGCTCTAATGAGACCCTTAGCCTGGGAACTTCCATATGCCATAGGTGCAGTCCTAAAAAAAGAAAAAAAAAAGAAAAAAAAAGAATCTGTAGAGAGACACAGTGTATCTTAATGTGTCTCTCCTATGCACCCTTTCAGATGAATCAGTGATGAACTATAGACGGGGATGGCCCTTTTTGCCTGCTGAACCCTCTCTTGCAGGCCCTACATCAATCTGCCTTTATGGCTTGTTTGGGGCTGAACTGCAGTTTGAGTCTTATCTTAAGCACTTGGCCAGAGAATAATCTTTTAAGAACTGACTTCAGTTTATTTCTAGGAAGGTGCTCCTCTTCTCAGCTCTGCAAAATGCTGGCTGTGCCTCTTTAGCCCTCCAGCGCCAAATCCCCATCCGTGTCTGTGGTCTCTCTGGCCAGCAGAGTCCTGAGACGGCTCCATATTCACCTGAGCAAGGGTGGTTGCCAAGTCTGGTTGGTAGAAAGTTTTGTCCTCCTTTGATTCAAAATTGTTTGGGATACATTTGCACCAGTAACACCAGTAAACACCCCTGGGACCGGCAATCTGAGACTTGACATTAGTTGAATTATTTGATGGTGAACTAAGGCCAAACAGGGCCTATGTGGGGCCAGTGATACCCCCACCACACAGACCAGATACCTACTTGCAAGGGGAAGAAGTGGCCTACAAGAAGAGAAGGCTGAGGCCCATTCATGGAGAAGAAAGGGAAGTAAAGAAATACAGGGATTGCATGGGGAAGAGTTCCACTGAGCTTTGCCTAATACAGGCAGGGGCCACAAGCAAAAGCAAAGAAGCTGTTTTCACAGGAATATTTGTGATACTCCAGACACAGAACTGCCACACTAGGGCACAGAGGACAAAGTATGACACCAGTACACTTTGTTGGCATAGTAATGTCAGAAGAGTTCGCAGGTGAGAGCATCAGAAGACAGCATCCGAGTGAGGAAGGTACCAGCCACAGGATACACGCCCCCCTCTAGTGTCCAGTGGGTCAAAGACATCATTGGGATCCTGGACCAGGAGAACACGAGAAGCGCATCCTTGATGACTGATGAGACACCCCCCGGGAATGCCCAGGAATACCTGGATGAGGAATGAGGGCAGACGAGACTAAGAGGCCAGGACCTTGCACATGCCGATGGGGCTAAAGTGGTACCCATGCAAATTAGTTTTCATAAAGCCAGAAAATAAATTGGCATTATTGTTAAGGCATTTTCAGTCTGACTCTTTTATTTTTTCATTTTCAGCTGCACCTGTGGCATATGGAAGTTCCCAAGCCGGGGATCAAATCCAAACCCAAGCTGTGACCTACACCACAGCTGCAGCAATGACAGATCCTTAACCCATGGTGGCACAGTGGGAACTCCTTCAGTCTTACTCTTCATGGGCAAAATTATTACCAGCTCCTAGAATACTTCCTGGCATCAAGTAGGTACTTAGCTAATGTTATTATGCTTGAGATTGAATATGGATCATGGGACATACCACCAGGCCTGATAGGCAGGAGACACACACCAGGACAGCCATACCAAGTGCTTAGAATCAATGTCTGCTCTGAATGGCGCCTGAGTAGTCTGGTCATTGTTTTGAATACTGCTCCTGGATGAGACCACTAAGAAGTCTCAGGTGACCCTGCCCTCTCCTCTAGTGATTGTCAAAGCAGTTCTGGACTGGCTCCCAAGCCTGCAGGTTCAACCACCATCCCTGGAAAAAAAAGGGCTAGAAGCCGTTCCCTCACTGCTCCTCTTGTTCCCACCTCCTCCTTCCCTCCCCTTCCACGTCCAGTGACGTCCCAGAGTTCTCATCGCTCCTCTCTCAGGGAGATTCAACATCTGTGTCTTGAGAGCACTGCAGTTCACCTATGGTAGCATTTTGTAAATTTTGCCCTTAATGTGGGTGCCGGCCCATCTACCAGTTGTTTTTTGAAGAGCGGGGAAGGGTGTTTTACAGCTCGGCTACTGGGAAGCACAGATGTTGCAGTCTGGGCTGTGGCAAGGTGCTAAAGGCTGTAAGGAAGGTCCAAGGGCATTAATTATCTTCCCACAGCTGTCCAACAGCCTGCAGATGCCTCGCCCTGCCATCTTCAGGACGGACAGCCACACGATTCCAAAGCAAAACAAACTGGGAGATTAGAGGGAGGCAGGGAAGGTCCACACCAAGGTTAAACTGGAAACCTTTTAAGATGCTTGAGATGCTCCATCTCCACTTCCTGGACAACCAGGTGCTCACAGGGGACTCTGCAATGTGGTCTTGGGCTCAGTCCCTATCAGTGAAGCCGTGAATCCCAATGCAGGCTGCCAGTGAAACTCTCCATCCTGGGGCTGGAAGACCAACCAGGCAGGCTGTAAGCAAAGCCTTTTCCTTTTCAACTTTTAGCTTCAAAGTGGGATGAAAGATGCTAACTGGATAAGGCGTATAAACTCAAAATGCTGAGCCAGTTCAGTCAGAAGCACAATTCTCATCAATGATCTGAAGAGAAGCATTTCAGACCTCAGTATTTTTAACCTGCTGAGATGCCATCTAAGCTCCATTTCCCTTTACTCCACACAAGGAAAATACAAATGATAGCCTTAAACGCTGATAGAGTGATATTCAACCCAGCACTCCAGAGCTCTAGCCTGCCTGTCCCAATGAACACCTGGTTCTGAGATGGCACAGTTATGCCAATACCCTCATTTTTTAAGCCATGGCATGCAACATCTTGATGTGGGATCTTGGTTCCCAGACCAGGGGCTTGAACACATGCTGCAGCAATGAAAACGCTCAGTCCTAACCACTAGACCTCCAGAGAATTCCTGAGCCTTTCACTCTTCACACGTGATGTTCCAGGTTCTCTTTCTGGAGCAAGTGCCTTTCTTGCTTCAAAACTGGCCTCAAACCACCACCGCTTTGTGAAACCTTGAAGTCATAGTAGAAAGATGAGCACCTCTTCTTGCCTAAGCCTGTGCCATACACCCTTGTTCCTCAAAAAGGATCCACTCAAAAAGGGACCAAAATGAGCATCTGGTCTGGGATGCAGATTGAGAGTCTCCATCTGCGCAAGCCCGGTCACCTTAAAGTGGAGCATGTAATAAGCTCTCGGTCTGAGGCTTGCAGGCACCTGCAGCAAGAGGTGGGTCTCAGCCAAGGGATATGGGTGAAGGAAGCCCTTCTCTCAAATCTCTGCAGGGCAAGACATGGCCCCAGCCTCTTAGGCCTCCAGCTGGTTTCCCTGGTCACGTGTGTTGGAGGCTGTTCCCCAGGTCATGTGCGTTGGCATTCCCTGTGAGCCACAAGCAGGCTCTGTCCTGCCCCTGCCCCTTCCTCCTCTGCCTTCATGCAGCCTGTCATGCCAAGCCTCCTCTCACTGAGACCATCACAGCACAGACTGCCATGTCCTGTCCACAGGACACCAGCCAAGGACAGTATCTCACTGCTATTTCTTTAATGACTGTGGTCGTGGCCTTGGTCTAAAGAGCCACATCATCCCCGGAATGACACAGGACATCACAGAACCCAGGACAAAGGGAAGTTGCAGATGCCAGCTTGTCCATCTCACCACCCCGGACCCAGCCTAAGTCATCTGAGAGAACTGATTTTCAACTTTAAGATTTCTAGGCAAACAGCCTCATTCCTTCCTCAGTCATCAAGTCAGCATTTGGCCTTCTCTAAAAAAGCTCTTCCTCTTGCCCAACCTGAACCCGCTTGAAGCTTTGAGTCATCTCCCCCAGCTGTGCACATTTCCTGTCCCTGCTAAGATTCAGTGAATGACCTCATGCACGCTTAGCCAATATGAGCTAAAGGCTGCTGTCCGACAAATAAGCATCAGCAAGGACAGGGATCTCAAGGCCACCTCCATCCCAGGGCCAGTCACTCGACCACTTTCCTGGCCCCAAATCCCTCATCAAAAGGAGAAGATCTGGGTTCTTTCCAGAGCAAGCCCGAATCCCTCTCCTTCTCTTTTCCTTCGCCCCCTAAATGGTAAGTCCAAGTTATCCATGTTTGAGTGATTTTCTTCTTTTTTCAATAGTTCCACTTTGGGCATTTTGCTATTTTTATATTATGTATATGGGTGTGATCCTTTTGTGATGATTATCTGTGATTAATCCTCGCAGCTATGGGAAAATCAGGGTAACGGCTTGTACCATATCTAACAAGAGTTGATGGCTGTGGAGCTTTTTTGCGTTAAGCAGCTTTGCAAGTTCACTTTAATTGACAAGAGAAAAAGAGGATCTGCAATTAAAAAGGTGTTTATTATTTATTTTTTAATTTATAATTTATAGAAATTATGTCTATACTAGACAGATAATAAGGCACAGGCTTTCAGCGGGGATTTAACAAAACCAGGTGGTGTGTCGGCAGGGCCCTAGTGCCCTCCAAGGAAGTGCTGCCCAGGCTCACCTCCTGGGATCTCAGCTGCTAACAGACCGAAGTCACCCTCTGCCCAGTGAGAGGCAAGAGAAATTCGGGTGTTGTGATAGTCCTAGGAACTTGACCACACGCATGGATCTCAAACTCCTGCTTCAAACAGGAGCCGTGTCTAAACCATCACACTCCATTTCCGCCACTGTGGGACAGGAGGTAGCCAATTCCACCCCACCCCCATCACCAAACAGTGGTTGGCTCCCAGACCCTGACAGGCAAGCACACCTCAGTCCTGAAGTTTAAAGGGTTAAAGGGGAGATTTACAGGACTATATTTCTTTCCCTGAAACATCAGGCAGTTCATATGTACACATTTCTCTCCACTAAGACCTAATTTTCCACTATTTCCCTTGATTTGCAGCTCCCTTTTCCCCATTTCCGTGATTTAATGCCCAATTATTTTTTGTCCCATTGCCAGTAAAACAAAATATTTCATAACGGCTTCTGTGAGGTTTTTGGATACCGTTTTAAACACATGACTTACATACCTCAGACTGCAATATTTAGAGGAATCTAGTGAATACCTACCTAGATATGAATTCTTCATGTTTCTCAACCAGCTGACATAAGCTTGACATTACAAGTGCCATGCCATGGATGGACCTAGAGGTTAGCATACTAAGCAAAGTCAGAAAGAGAAAGACAAATACCATAGGATATCACTTATATATGGGATCTATGACCCAAATGAGCCTATCTATGAAACAGGAACAGATATAGAGAAGAGAATTATGGTTTCCAAGGGGGAGAAGGATGAGGGAGGGATGGGTTGGGAGTTTAGGATTAGCAGGTGCAAACTATTGTATACAAGATGGATAAATAGCAAGGTCCTACTGTATAACACAGGGAACTATATCCAATAGCTTATGATAAACCATAATAGAAAAGAATATGAAAAAGAATAATATGTATGTGTGTGTATATATAGATATATATATATGCATATTGAATCACTTTGCTGTACAGCAGAAACTAGCACATCACTGCAAATCAACTATACTTGAAAAAAAATTTTTTTGAGTTCCCGTCGTGGTGCAGTGGAAATGAATCCGACTAGGAAACATGAAGTTGAGGGCTCGATCCCTGGCCTCACTCAGTGGGTTAAAAGATCTGGCATTGCCACGAGCTGTGGTGTAGGTTGCAGACCCAGCTCAGCTCTGGCGTTGTTGTGGCTGTTGCATACCGCAGCTGTAGCTCCAATTCGACCCCTAGCCTGGGACCCTCCATACGGTGTGGGTGCAGGCCTAAAAAGCAAAAAAAAAAAAAAAATTTTTTTAAAGAAGTGAAAGCACCATGCCATAGTTTAACTGGATCTCTGCGTTCCTCTCTCAGCTTCCACTCAGCATCTCTGGTGGCATCTAAGAGCAGGGATGTTGAGACCCCATTTCTCCCACTTGTCTGGCCTCCTTTCCCCATTCTGGCCAGGAAGCGACATAAGTAGACAGAGAACGAGCTGGGCAGTCAGGACATTGGCACCAAGTTCCATTACCTGCCACCACCTGACTGTGTAGCATCAGCTGGCTCACCTCACTAATTTGGGCCTTAGTTACCTCATAGACAGAACAAGGGTTTTGCATCAAATTACTTCTCATTTTCTTACAGCTCTAAAAACTCTAGATTCCCTTCTGTGTCCTAGAAATAGAAAGTAAACACCCAGACATATGAGTCTGGCTTTGGTATTTGAGGAGGGAGAAACTAAAGCATCAAGAGGCAAGTCTTCTTGACTATTAAAAATCCTTCTTCCCTACTTAAGCCTCTTTTGGCCTAATTTTCACATGTGCAGATACAGGGACAGTAGGACAGAAAGGAATCTTATAGAAGTTGTCTCTGATTCGTTTGACAATCTCACTTTTTTTCCCTGCTCATCCTGTTTTAGGGCTTAGTGTTCTGTTCTCAGCAAAAAAATACAAATTAAAGCAATTTTGTTTCAAGAAGGACACAGGAACTTCATGAAAGTTGTAAAAACACTGTGGTGGCACTTTGGGGTATCCAAAAATGCTTAATGCCAAACCCACTCTGGAAGCATCATAGGATGTGACCACTCAATTCCAGGCCAGCCAATAAGAAGGGGCTACTTATTATTCAAAGGGAAACTCCCCCTAGTCAGGCCCCAGGTTCTGTCACATTTGATGTCAAGGCACCCATTTGATTTCCCCCATCTGGAGAGGGCACAGCTGGCCCCAGCCAGGTCCTCAACCAAGGGTCCAGGGCTGAGATTGGGTTTCCATGGAGGGCACTTTCTTCTAGAGACAAGACCTAAAGGGGCAACCAGGAGTTCCCGTCTCAGCTCAGAGGTAACGAACCCGACTAGTATCCATGAGGATGCAAATTTGATCCTGGCCTTGCTCAGTGGATTAAGGATCAGCATTGCTGTGAGCTGTGGTGTAGGTCACAGACATGGCTTGGATCTTGTGTGGCTGTGGCTGTGACGTAGGCCAGCAGCTATAGCTCTGATTTGACCTCTAGCCTGGGAACTTCCATATGCCATGGATGCAGCCCTAAAGAGACAAAAAAATAATAATAATAATTAAATAAATAAATAAATAAATAACGGGGCAACCAAGACAAAGCCCCAGAAAAGATGAAATTCATACTCAAGTTCAGAGACCACAGGGACGAGAGGCAAGGAAACTAAAAGTTCAGAACTGGGTAGAAAGAGCCTGAAGGGAAATTAGGTTAGACTACATATGAAGGGATTCCCACAACCACCAAGACAAGAGGGAAGCCTGGCCAAATTACCAGGCCCATGCTAAGAAAGGGTCAGGTTATACTGCTCATCAATTACATTAGCCCTTGCTGGAAGGCCTGATATTTTTTTTTTTTTCCTATTGGGGACGAACATGTTCTCAAGCACCCAGGGATTCCAAGGTGATGGCTGTAATCCATGATAGTATTTGCTTCTTGGGGACGGGCAAAGGCCTGATACCCGGTTGGGATAGGATGGTGTCAAGTGGCTTTTAGAAAGATGGTGGTTTGACCACACAGGGGTCACCCTGTACTTCCATCCCCCAACTTATCTCTATTTCTTGAGCAAAGGAGCTTCTGGAGCCTGCAGGCATCAGGATGCATACAGGGGGAGCCTCAAGGACTCTGTAGGAGAACTGGTGACATTCTCTCCACTGTGGACCTACTGAAAGCCTAGAGGCCCAGCTTCAGTGTACCTAAGTCAGACAGCAGATGCTAGGAGACCCTGATGTGTGTGGAAGCCACACACACACACACACACACCCCAGCAGGGGACTGTCTATATCCGTCCCGGATGAGGGTCCTGTCTCCTTGCCCCCAAGGATGGGTAAGCCAAGCCCTCCCTGGTCTTGGGAGACCAGAAAGAAAAGAACATCTTGCAGTTCAGCTGCAACCCTGGTCCTCAGGGTGAAGACCCTTTGGCCTCTCTCCAGATACTTCCACTTAACCTTCTCCAACAATCACACCTGAGCCTCAGGAGGAAGTAGAGAAATGGCAACACATCCAGCAGTGGAAGAAGGTGTGATCACTTTGAACAGCGCTGTCCTGCCCTCTATGAACTTATACTCAAGGAGGAAGTAAGAGTCACAGCCAAATTGCTCCTTTCCATCAGTTCTGCAAATAACCCATCATGGAAGAATCCCCCTGTTTTACAAGGGGCAAGCAGAGTCATTCAGCACCCCCTTCCACAAATAGAAAATGAGCATTTCCTTCTCATTCCACATTTTATGAAAAAACGTTTAAGCTAATAAAATAAAGAGATAGGGCCAAGGAAGACTTCCTCTCTCATGGCTCCCAACTTTTTACTCTGTCAGGCATAACTATAATGCAAGGGAGCTTCTCTCATAATAAAGGCAGCAGAAATTTATATATCCAAATGAACACAGTTGATGGTGTTTTAAAGGGCTAATAAATAATACCTCTTTCTTCATCACCTGGAGATTAAAACCAAATGAGAGAGATACACAGGAGTCCTATAGATAGAATTCGAAATATGGCCAACATTATTGACCATGAGGTTTGAGATCTGCAGCCCAGAGGGCTTGCTAATATTTTATCTCCAAGTTAATCAGACCCACTCATGCAGCTCTCTGGGGCGTACCTCCTACTGCAGAGCCAAGAGACCTGCAGGCCAGCAGATCTGGAAGTAGAGCCCAGAAGGAGCCGAGCCACCCATGCCCAGTCCTCCTCCCTAACTCACTGGCCCTTCTCCCTAAATCACCATCAGACTCAGTTATTCTTTGCCCCCTGGAAGGAACAGGGGCAGAGGAGGCTGGCCAGCAGTGCTAGGCTAGAGGATAGCTCTTCACACTGGTAGGTGAAATCGGGGGACACCTTCTCTGCCCGCAACCCAATAACCAGCTCCTTTGCAGTGGACTCCTTGGGACGTAGTCTCTTTTTTTGATGCTATCATTGCTTAGAACATTTTTGAGCTCCTCTAAGAATCCTATTCAGAGCCTGGAGTTCTTTTTTTCAATACTTTTCGGTTATGGCAAAGTTTCATATCCAAACATTAAACAGTCAAAAGTCACTGGAGTTAAGCAGATAGAAACCTTTTGGGTCAATACAAGGGTGACAGTGGAGAGGTTAATATGTGGTTTTCTTGTATGACATTCTAAACTGATCTTGAAGTTTGATCAATGTTTTTACACAACGGCAGCACCCTGGCTGTGAGGGTATACTTACTGTGGGTGACACTTTTCTGAAACTCAGAATTGGAACCCATGATCTGACAAAGACTGTTTCATCCATTTTCATGTATAAGAAGCAAATATAGCTTGCAAATATAACTTAGATGCTGAAATATTGGACTTTCTGACATATGTCAATTTTTTATGAACGGACCCAGATAAAACTTTGATGAAAACCTTTGCATCATCAAATCTAAACACACAAATGGTATGCATGAAATACAAGTTGATAACTTTGAAGAGGACAGTTTTCTTTTCACAAAGTTCTGGTATATCTATGCAAAAAAACCCAAAGTCCCACTCATTGCTTTATAGTAAAACCTCAAAGAGGAACAATGGTGAGAGGGTTGAGCAGCCTGTTCTGACCCTGACCGGGAAGGCCAAGCAGCTATCCCAGCTCAGCTGCTAATTGGAGAGAGGATTGAGGTGCAAATGAATAAACCATTTTTAAACGTACTTTAGTTTTAGAAGAGGGATTAATCATATTTTCTACTACATTTACATTTTCCATTGCTTTGCAATTAATTTTGTGAGACAGCCTCTCCTACAAGGCTAGAAACAAGTAATGGGATTCAAAAGGCCGAGAGAAGAAGGTGAGGCATTAAAAGGCAATTAGGGAGTTTCTCTTGTGGCACAGCAGGTTCAGGACCCAGCATTGTCACTGCTACCACACGTTTTTCCATCCTTGGCCTGGGAACTTCTGCATGCCACAGGTGTGGTGGGGGGGGGGGGGCGTGTGGGGGAGAGGGGTCTAGCAATTAGAAGCTAGAAACCCCAAGAGCCAAAACTAGGTTCAAGAGCCACATCCCAAAAGACCCTGGCGGATAAAGGGCGTGCCCCTTTTTGCGGTGGAGAGAACTGCCCGGCGTAGGGATTAAAGGAAGAGACTGGAAGGTGTGAGCGCGTGCGAAAACAGGCCCCGCACAGCGTGTGATAATCAGAAAGAAATGAGGGGCGAGGGGTCCTTCTCCCTCCTCCTAAGGAGCGTAAGAGAGGGAGAAGGAGGAAGGGAAGGAACGCAGTGGGAAGCCCTCTGACAGCTGTGTAATTCAGGCCTTAAGAGATGGAATAAATACTGGAGTTCCTCGTATCAGAGGGTAGTGATGTGATATTTAGAAAAGAGCTCCCCAAGCAGTCGCGCCTGGTGGCCCCCCATCTGCATCGTGCGGGGATGGAACCCAGAGGCCTCCAGGGCCACATTACCGTGACAGACTGCTCTTCTGCCCTTCTGTGGCATCCGGGAGCACCCCTCACATAACTCCCGACTGCTCATCCCTCTCTGCTCAGAAGAGATTTTCCCTGGCGTCTGGAGCTCGGGAACAGCTGGGCTCTTAGAGTCAACAGGCTCCTGCTTCCACACCGAGCAGACTGTGTCATGATGCGAAACGTGAAATACTGCCTTGCGCTGCGCAGACTCCTAGGGCAGGGTGGGGCCTGTCCCTCCAGACCCTGGAAGGGGCCTGTCCCCGTCCTGAGCAAATGCTCCAGCCTTGGGGAGGAGCCTCGGCCACTGCCCCCGTGGGTCCCTATGAAATGCATGGGCTCAGTAGCCCTGCTCGGGGGAGGGGCTGAGGAGACAGAAGGATGTAGGCAAAGCCAGGCTGGAAATAGGTCTTCTTAGCCATGTGAGCCTTGTATCTGAAGTGTCCTCAGCGATCCCCTCCACTTCTGGTCCTTCAGGGTTCAGCTCAAATCCTGCCTGTTCCTTGCAGCATCCTGGCCACCTTCCACCTGCACATGGACCCTCACTAGAACACAAGGGGGATCCTTCGCAGGACCAAGCTCTCTTTCTCTAAGCTGCTGCTGCTGCTTCCTTTTCCTTCAGTCCTCATCTCTTTTTTAATTTTTTATTTATTTATTTTTTTTTTTTTTTGTCTTTTTGCCATTTCTTGGGCCGCTCCCGCGGCATATGGAGGTTCCCAGGCTAGGGGTCGAATCGGAGCTGTAGCCACCGGCCTACGCCAGAGCCACAGCAACGCGGGATCCGAGCTGCGTCTGCAACCTACACCACAGCTCACGGCAACGCCGGATCGTTAACCCACTGAGCAAGGGCAGGGGTCGAAGCCGCAACCTCATGGTTCCTAGTCGGATTCGTTAACCACTGCGCCACAACGGGAACTCCAGTCCTCATCTCTTTTAACACCTTCCTGAAGTTCAACTCTTCCTCACCTGCCCCCACCCTTCAGAACCCCCACCCCAGGCCTATGTAGCCCCAAGTCCCCCTGAGTAGTTCATAGATTGTTCTAGCTCTGTTCTCTGTCCTGAGTCAAAGCGGGGGGCGGGGCGGGGGGGGTCTCCTCTGCCCATTTTCTGTTGCTCGGCATGTGTTGGGGAGGGGCCTCTGGGTCCATGTAGGGGAGGAAGGCTTTTAGTTCCAATCTGCAGTTGGCTCTTAGGTATCTAAAAACACAGACACATCTCAAATGGCACGGTTTCATTTCCTGCCAAAACCCATCACCAGGGCTACTGAAGAGACACATATTTTTCCCGTTAATGTAATTTTGAGCTAATTACTCTGCCAAACGCCTTTGCTGCCTTCCAACTTTCCTGCACAGTAAAAGATGGTGTGGTCAGCTTCTCCTCCACTTCTATGTGTTTCTCTGGCTTGTTTGAGGGGTAGAGGTGAAGAGACTAAGAAAATTTTCCCACCACCAATTTTTTTTCCTTGTTAAGGCCTGCACCTGCAGCATAGGGCAGTTCCCAGGCTAGGGGTCCAATCAGAGCTACAACTGCCAGCCTATGCCATAGCCACAGCCACACCAGATCTTAGCCACATCTGCAACCTATGCAGCAGCCACCCCAGATCCTTAACCCACTGAGCAAGGCCAGGGATTGAACCAGCATCCTCATGGACACTATGTCAGGTTCTTAAGCCAGTGAGCCACAATGGGAATTCCTTGGATTTTTATTTCTCCCCGGTTAGAATGCAAATTCCTCCTCCCCGACCCCCAAAGGATCTAACATAGCACCAGGCACACAGAGTTGCTTCAGAACTAGCTAAGCAACAAAGCTGGGACTCAAACCCAAGTCTGTTGGACTCCAGGCTTTCACCCTGCCTTCGCTCTGCATTACACGCCTTCCTCTGTTCCAGTCTCCCATGGCTGGGCTGACCACAAAGCCCTCTGGGAAAAAAAATTAAGATACCACTGGCTCTGGGGGTGGGAGGGCAGGGATGTTGAGAGCCAGCAGAGCTCCCCTGCCTCTTCCCTGTTGGGCACGGTGCCCAGGCCCACAGTGAAGAGGTAGGTTCCATGGCTGTTTAACATCTGTGGCGAGGTTATCGACAACTCTGTCCTAGCCCCTGCCAAGGAGTTTGACCCCCGGCCAGAATCCAGCCTGTGGCCAGAGAGAAATGGCAAGGAGGCCAGTCCAGGAACCCTACTCCCCCTTCGTAAGGTGGCTAAGACTAAAAACAGAAAGCATTAAAAATGTATACACTTTTTTATGGAGTTCCCATCGTGGCTCAGTGGTTAACGAATCTGACTAGGAACCATGAGGTTGCAGGTTCGATCCCTGGCCTTGCTCAGTGGGTTAAGGATCAGGCATTGCCATGAGCTGTGGTGTAGGTCACAGACGTGACTCAGATCCCGTGTTGCTATGGCTCTGGCATAGGCTGGCAGCTATAGCTCCAATTAGACCCCTAGCCTGGGAACCTCCATATGCCACAGGAGTGACCCTAGAAAAGGCAAAAAGACAAAAAAAAAAAAAAAAAGAAAGTATACTCTTTTTTTATATTGACAAGAATCATACCACAGAGTCAGTCCAAATGGCCAAGGCCCCACATCCATCCAAACAGAGTTCTGCTCCTAGGCCCGTAGACAGAGGCTTTCATGCATTTTTCAGCATTGCAACCCAATTTTCCAGTCAAATCTAACACAGAACTCCAACAGAGAAAGGCAGGAAAAGTGGTACAAGTGAGAGAAGAGTCCCAGAGCCCCAACTTCCTGGTTCTCTGCCTTGGTCCTCTCCCCAAATCATTCTCTCCCTGCCACTCCCCTCCCCTGAGTCCCTAGGGGCTGTGGGGAAGGACAGTCTGCAAATCCTGGCAGCAGCAGAGCCCGGAGCAGCTGTAGGGGAAAGGGAGGGACAGACAGGGAAGTTGAACAGCAGATTAGTTCTGCACAAGCCCCCTTGAAGCAAGCTACTTTCGTTTTTAGAGAGTAAATAATGGGCCTAGGGATCAGAATGAAGCCTGACACAGGACCTGTCAACATTTCTAGCATTCATTGTCTTTAAATATTCAAACACCAAGATTTTGAAGGATCTTTGACTTTTCACTTTTTTTTTTTTTTCTGCCAGATGTCAACAAATACTTCTTTTGCTGAGTGAAGAGTTTGGCCTTCCCTTTCCTGATGAAAAAAAAAAAAAAAGAGGTGAAGTGAGAGAGAAGGTGAGATTTAAAAAAAAAAAAAAAAGAGTACAAAGGATGAGGATTCTCAAGTGTCCTGGAGGAGAGACTCCAAACAGAGAGGAGGAGACGGAGGGCAAGGGGCTCAGGGAGCTGTGGCCCCGTAGCCCCTGGTGTGTTTAAATTTGGTGATACCCTTCATTTCCCAGAGAAGTCATCTGAGGCCCCGAGAGGTGACTGGAGTGAGGTCAGATCATACAGCCAGGTTAAAAAATAATAATAATCATTACAACTGGAGCTCACCATTTCTGGTGCCTGCTTTTCACATGGGGAATGATTTTAAAAGGGAAAGGCAGTTCTCCCAGACGAAGGAAAAAAGACCCGCAGACCTGAATTAATTGAGTCAGCAAGCATTTACAGAGCCCCTGCTGTGTGTCCTTCACTGCCCTAGGCGCTGGGCAATAGAGAGAAACAGGACACACACACACACACCCCCCACTCTCAGGCTTCTCAGGCTCCTCAGGCCACTGGGTAAGGCAGAGAGATCATGTCTGCAACAAAACCTAGTAAGTGTCATGACTGTGCTGTGTTTATGATGCTAAGGGGGTGGCAGAGGGACCCGATCCATAATTTATGGGCCTCGGTGCAAAACAGAAATGCAGAGTCCCTTATTTTTTCATGCTTAAGAATTTTCAGATGGTGGGAGTTCCCGCCATGGCACAGCGGAAATGAATCCAGTTAGGAACCATGAGGCTGAGGGTTCGATCCCTGGCCTTGCTCAGTGGGTTAAGGATCCCTCGTTGCCGTGAGCTATGGTGTAGGTTGCAGACACGGCTCTGATCTGGCATCATTGTGGCTCTGGTGTAGGCTGGTAGCAACAGCTCCGATTGGACCCCTAGCCTGGGAACCTCCATATGCCACAGGTGCAGCCCTAAAAAGACCAAAAAAGAAAAAAAAGAAAAAGAATTTTCAGATGGTGACAGCAGAGCATGAAACCAAATGCAGACACCTTCTGAGCCCAGGGCCCCGTGTGACTCACAGGTGATATAACCGTGAAGCCAGCCCTGGGTGCCAGGTACCACTTCACAGAGGAGGTGGTTCCAGAGCCAAGTTTGAAGAGACAAAGAAGTCACCAGCAGACAGAAGAGGAAATACCTTCCAGAAAAAAGGTAAGAGCATGCCTATAGAGCGGGAGAAGCACAGACTATCTGAGAAATCGAAATAAGTTCGGTTAGGCAAGCACATGGCATTATAGGTCAGAGAGTAACAAGCAAGGAGGCTGGCAAGGAAGCAGACCCCGAGCATCAAGTTCTTTTAAACGATACTTTTATTGGGGGTATTGGTGAGTCATTGAAACTGCCCAGGGATGTGCTCCAATGGGTATTTTAGGGGAAAATGACAAAAAACACCACCACTCAGGCAGCAGGAGGAGTGTTGATTGGAGGAGAGAAGGCCTGCAGCTGCACCTGAGTTGGGAGGTCAGTGCAATAACCCAGGCAGGAACCGAAGAGAAAATGCTCCAAATATTGAAGAAAGAGCCCCTGGCTGCAGATAGAGATTTCAGGCTCATCCACACACAGGGCAGTTGAATCCATGAGTGTGGATGTAGCTACCTGGAGAGAGAATGCGAGTGCGTGCCCAAAACAAAGATGTGGGTGGAGGAAAGAGGCTTTAAAGGAGGGGTGTGAGAGGGAAGAGGATAATGGAAAGGGAGTCACATTGCACAAGAGACAAAAGAGTTTCCGGGAACGTGGAAAGGCCAACTTGTAAAACAGTCCAAGAGCCAGGTCAGGACTCTGGTGGCAGAGGGCAGAGCCACAGGAGTGAGGTCCAAAGATGGAGACGCAATCAGTGTTTGTCGAGGGCCCAAGAAGGCTCTTGAAATGCACTTCCACCTGCCCCGTGGCTGGACCCCTGCCCTGTGCCAGGTCCTCCGGGGGCTGTAACAGCCCAGTTCTCCCTAGAGCTGGAGCAGAGACTCTCCTTCTCCCGCTTGGTCCTGCATGGCTACCATGTGCCCCTGCAAGAGCTGTCAGGGACCACATCTGACCCTGAGGATGACATCAGGGCGTGCATCTGGGAGGGGTCGCTTTCCCTCATCCTCACAGACACTGATGCAGTCACTCACCCCAGTGCCAACCATGCCCTAGAGTCTGCAGCTGCCCAAGCTATTTGCACTGAGGTTACATGATTGCCTCCAACCTTGAAAGTCTCATGAGGCCGGCAAACAGGAAGACCTCCCCCCACCCCCCGCTTGTTAGAACTCAATGGTACTTTTCTTTTACTTATTCTCCCTGCATAATCAATCATTGATCTCTCTTAGAACTTGGTACAAGTTTCCTGTAAGGACCTGTTCAGGTAACAATGAGCAAGATCTGTAGCATCGCAGGTAAAACCCCCTTGTTCCACTGGCTCTCCAGTAATGGACTGAGCCCTCTTGAGCGTCAGACCTCCTGCCCCATTAGGCACACAGCCTAGGAGACCAATGGTCCAAAGCAAAGCTTCCTTTTACTGAGTGCCTCCCGTGCGCCGGGTGTTATCTCACTTCCTTCTCCTCTCAAGCCAATGAGTTGCGAAATTGTTCTATTTCCCAGAAAAGTAAAACAGAGCATCCAATGGTTGTATGGCAGGGCAAGGACTGTTCAGGTCCTCCCCAGTGTGTCTGAGTGGAGAGGGTTTTATGCAGTCTTTATACCTTTCCATGTCTCAAGCAAGAATAGGCCTCTGGTCTTGCCTCTCCCCAGAGACAGCGGAATAAGAAGAATCAGCCAATGGGACCCTGTCTCATTCTTGGCTTCTCATCCTCTGGCTACCAGCCAGATTGTGGGAAGTGGGTAGGACAGGCCAAATTGGCTATGGTCCAAGGCCTCCAAAAGAGGTATTTCTCCTGACCTTGAAACAGCCTGAGGGTATATGTGGCCTCACTCCCAGGAAAGCTTCCTGCTGTTCTGTGAGCACATACGTGCACACTCACACCCTCCTTACTGCACAGAGATAAACCACAGATGGAACCCACATCATATTTAAAAAATGCAAGCCTGTCATCCACCCTGGTTCTGGCTTGTTTACAGCTGGCGTTGCTTCTGATTTGGCCTCCTTCCATTCTGACTGGCTGATGCCCGTGCCTTATCTGTTGGCTAAATATTTTTTATATCAGCCTTGATTCTGGAGACAATGAGGCCTAGACAGGTTAAGTAAATGGCAGAGCCAGCATTCATAACCAGCTCTAATTCCTCAGCCTAGCGCTCTTAGTCCTGATGCTCAGTATATATTTCATGCCTCCCGCTGCCGGAATGCCTGTGTGGCTTTCATGTAGATGGATCCTTAGTGTTCTCCCAAACATGCTTGACGTCCCATGATGGAAATTCAAAGCTGACCCTGTTTGGAAGCTTGGCTATACACAATAAGGAAAGAGCTCTAGGAAAAAGTAAATGATGAATCCCATTTTTGCACGTTTCATAAGTAGCAGATGAACCATCTAGCTGGGTGGATGAGCCAAGGGCTTTTGCATTCTCTGAACTAGATTACTGGTTTCTGGGAAATGTCCATTAATCAACATGCTTTCAGTTGATGTCCAAGTCTTTACTTATGTTATTGAATGCTGCTAAAATCCTCGGCTGCTTAGCAGGTGACCCTCATGAGTTTAGGGTAGTGGACCATCCCACAGACTACACCGATAAGAGGAGACTCTGAATGGAAACAGATGCCAACAGCCAACCTTCTGCTTTCCTGTGAAATAATGTCCAGGAGGCAATAAACAAGCCACAGGTGTTCAGCAGCATTGCCCAGCTGGCGGCCATGGAGCAGAGGGGATGGCAATGATGTGTCTTTTGTCTCCCAAGCTTCTCTGCTTCCCTGGTTCACTAGGGCAGTGCGTCTCAAAGTGTGGCCTCTTGGAAACTTGTGAGAAGTGCAAATGCTAAGGCCCTGCCCCATAACTGCTGAGTCAGTGTTTTAACAGGCCCACCTGCTGATTCTGATGTGCACTAAAATTTAAGAGCCACAGCGCCAGAGGTCTGCAGAGATTCAAAATTATGAGACTCTGTCCCTTTGACTATGAAAAATGAGGACCCATAAGGCTTTAAAGAGAAGCATGTCTAAAAAGGAGGTGATGCAGAAAAGGCATGAGAGTCAGATGAACATGGAAATTGCCACTGATAAACTATGTGATCTGGGGCACATCACTTAATGTTTCTAAGAATTCATTTTATCATCCGTAAAATGGAAATCATAAAACCTAGCACGATGCCTGGCATACAGAAGGCGCTAAATGAAAAGTAACTGTTAGAATGATGCTTCATCTCAATCAGTCACTGAGCACAACAGCCAAGAGCTACTAGTTCCTTTCTCTCCTGACAATGGGGGACAGCCACTCCAAAGGAGGAACAGCCTCCCTAGAGTGATGGGCAGACTGGAAAGCCAGGTGGGTGGAGCATCAAACCTCAGCAGCTCTGTGTGTGCTGAGAGAGAATAACAGTGTCACGGTGATCTGATCAGCACAGCTGGGGAGCAATGCAGACGAGGCCCAGAGCCAGATCTGCAAGGATAGAACGTCACCAAAGAAAAGCTGTTTCCCTCCTTCATGCCAACACCTCCCTAAGAAATCATCCCTTTGAGAAATTTGCAGTGCTACGCAGAAGGACGATGCAAAACGAATCAAAACCTTTAAGTGCAAGCCTTTGTCATCACAGGGTGAGCAGGTCCACCAGGTAAGCCAAACACCAGCTCACATCTTCCTGGGACAGGAGGCCAAGAATCAGGGGCAGAGTAGACCCTGGTCCGAAGACACAGGTCTGAAGGTAGGAGATGAATGACATAATTCATAGCAGAGATTCTCAACTTCAACGCATGGATAATTCACGCATTAACATGCATATTCTGATTCAGCAAATCCGGAATGTTGCCTGAGACTCTGGATTTCTACAAGCTCCCAGGAAATGCTGGTGCTGCAGTTCCAGGAGTCCTTTTGGATGATGATAACAGTTTTACCATAGGGTTTTAATTTTTTTTTTTTTTTGGTCTTTTTAGGGCCACACCCACAGCATATGGAAGTTCCCAGGCTAAGGGTGGAATCAGAGCTGCAGCCATCAGCCTACACCACAGCCACAGTAACACGGGATCCAAGCCACATCTGTGATCTACACCACAGTTCATGGAAACCCAAGGATCGAACCTGAGTCCTTGTGGATACTAGTCAGATTCGTTTCCACTGAGCCATGACAGGAACTCCTACCATAGGGTTTAAAAGCCTTGATTCCAATTCTGGTTGTTCCCCCAGCTTGTGTGACACAGAGGCCTCGAGAACGGCATTTAACCTCTCTGAACCAGTTTCCTCATTTGTAAAATGGGGAAACTAATGCTTACCACACAGAATTCCAAGAAATCCAGAAGACACCGTACATTAGAGTCCAGCACAGCACCTACTGCTTGGTCATCCCTTGAAAGATGACAACAGCTGTAATGAGCACCATCTAGCATGCCAGCAACACAAAGGGATGAGGGCCATGTACTTTTGTGTGTGTGTGTCTTTTCAGGGCTGCACTTGAGACATATGAAGTTCCCAAGCTAGGGGTCAAATCAGAGCTGCAGTTGCTACAGCCACAGCAACGGCGGATCCAAACCATGTCTGCAACCTATGCCACATGCAACTTGTGGCAACACTGAATCCTTAACCCCCTGAGCAAGGCCAGAGATCAAACCTGCATCTTCATTGACACTATGTTGGGTTCTTAACCTGCTGAGCCACAAGAGGAACTTGTACATACTCTTTTGCTGGACCCTGAGAGGACCCTGGTGATGCTTTGATCTGGTGGCTAGGATTTGCCTGCAGGTTCTCTAGCTTCTTCTCTAGTTCCTCTATCTTTTCAGCCCTGAAACTGGTCTTTAGCCCTCTGCCATCCCCCCTGGAAAACCAGGACTTTCAAGTCTTTCCTATGAATTGAAAAAAAATAAACTAGGGTGTCAAAGCCTTCTTTTTCCTGAAAAACTTAATTCCTTGTTTTCTCCCCCACCCTGGCCTCACTCCCATTCCCAGCCCATTCTCCGCCTCAGGAAGGCGGAGATGCCTCCATCTCCACCTATTCCTGATTCTCCTTCCTACCTCTGGGCCCTAGTCTTCCTCTGTCTCTACTGGGAGTCCCACTGTCCACTCCATTCAACATGCCTGCATTCACCATCCTCATCAGACTACCCCACACACCAGCCCGGCCGCTCGCTCCCCTGCTTCTGCCAGGGCTCTCAGCTCTTGGCTCGGACTCCTTTCCCCAGGTAGCCTCCCTGCTCAGGCACAGGTGCCCAGTGTAGCGCTCACCCTTTGTCCTTTCCTGTGCCTTTGTCCCTCTCCACCATCACACAGGGATCTCCTTGAGGGTTGGATCCATTGTCCTGATCACCTGTGGCCCCCAGTGCTTGACATGTGATAGCCTAAATTCCAACCTGACCATCCTTCTTTATCCAGGATGTTCCTGAGGAAGCTGCACATGCGAGGAGTAATAGCGGGCTGGGATGTGAGGAACCGCTATTGTATCAGCCTGGCCAGGGTTCAACCCCACCTTGGTAGAGCTCGGAAGGAGCTCAGTGACATGGGACTCGGGCTCGGAATCCTGAATCCAGACCTTGGGAGTCACCGAACCCTGATGAGAATGCCTGGGAAGGGGAGAGGATGCACAGAAAGGAAAAGGAAGAGGGGCAGAGGAAGGGGAGGAGAGAGGAGTGGGAAGGAATGGAAGAAAAGGGGAGGGAGAGGAAGTGAGGAGGAAGATGGAAAGAGGGAGGAAGAAGGGAGAGAAAGACTTTATTTCCTCCAAATCTTCATGCCCTCCTTCTCGGCACTTGGTGGTATAGGTTAACTTAAGATCTTTCTCAACCATTAAGAATCCTTTATCTTCGGGGAAAAGGGAGGGGGAGAAAATTGGGCTAAATAACAAGATTATTTTTTATGGGCTAGAGAAACAGGGAAATTCATAAACACTGCCAATTTAATAAATTCTGTCCCCTCACATAGGAACGTGTCTTCACACTACGCCTCACACAATATATTGCTTAATAAAATAAAGGATGAATTATAAAATAGTCTGTAGGAAAAACACTTGTAAATGAAATGTGATTGTCATAATCATCACCACCTGACTCCAGGCTGTCCTTTGCATGTGGGATCTTAGAGTCTCCAATCGACCCTTGTTTACGCAACATTTCAAGGCTCTAAGACCCTAAAAATGAGCCCTAATAGCAGCCCAGAATTCACTCGGAGTCAATGCTAACATTATTTATTCCATACATACATGTGCCTACCATCAAACAGAAGAGTATTTTGAAATATTATGCTATATGCTTTCCATTCCTGATAATTTAATAGCTTGCATTGCCCACCAGCTCTCGGCTCTCAGAGTCTGAGTTATCCATGTGTTGCGAGGGAGAGGAGTGGAAGACAAAACAAGGAATTAAGTTTTCCAAGAAGAAGAAGGCTTTGACACCGTAGTTTAACGGTTTTAATTCACAGAAAAGACAATAACCTTGAAAGTCCTGGACCCTTGAGAAAATGAAAGAGTCTTTCTGGACTCCTCCGTAGAGTAGGCAGGATGGGAGATACGAAGTGCAAATAGTTTACCTCTCCTGGACAAGGAGAAGCTCAAGGAAAATCACACAGAAGGAAATCAAGGACATTAAATTACATTTAAGTGAATGTCCTGAGAGGACCCAGCCTATCCCTTCCAGGTCACCTTCTTCAAGAACCCCAAGAGGGGATGTATCATGCCTCAATGTGTGCACGCACACATGTGCACACACACACACACACACACATACACACACACGCACATTCCAACCCTGGAAATTTCATAAGAGTATTGTGTTTTGCAAGAACTGGATGGGCAGTGAGCAGGTTCACCTGGACTGAACCAGGAAAACAAACCACACATTACACCAGCTAGAGACACCGAAGCAACCAATGCAGTGAGAACAATATCCCCAAACCAGGGAGGACATATTACTCCCCAGAGGCTGGTCAGCACCAGAAGCCAGAACACAAACCAGACAGGAACCTTCCCACCTCTTGCTGTTCTGATCCCATGATTCCTTCATGCAGATGCCATCCCAAGTAGGAGATGAGAGAAGAATGCTTGAGGAGAGACAATGGTCCTGGTATGAATTTTGAATTTTAAAATACCTGGGTTTTAACTGTCTCGGTAATTAGTGGGAAGAATCTACAAATTGAGCCAGAAAATGACTAATCTATCTTTACTTGTCAAAAGTAAGTCTTTCCACAATAGCAAAAAAATGATGGCTGGTGACAGTTACAGAAAAACAACATCACATTTAGCACATCTGAGTTGTGACTAAGCTTCAGACCCACTACATGTCTTGGTTTTGAGCACCAGTAAGCACAAAGCAGATAAAATCTCTATTCCTTATGGAGCTTATAGACAGGCAACCCCAGGATAATTGCAGGACCGCAGTTGTGCTTGGTGCCATGAAGGTCAAGTACAGGGAGGAAAGAGAGGAAGACCCCTGTCCCAAATCATCAGTCCTGCCTGGCCAGTGTGAGGGCAGAAACCCAACATGTAGAAATGAGTACTACTGGCTAATCATTGCTTTCTCTCTTAATCCTTTTTAAAAATGCAAAAGCTTGTGGGAGGAGTTATTAGTGAAGTTGCTAACCTTTCCATTTTGAGACTTTAACAAGTCTTATTCTATTTAAAAGATCCCGAAGCAGGAAATCTCCAAAAGGCTACTGGGGCAGGCAGGGAGGACTCTGCCCGGGAAAGAGAGCCAGACAGGTTTACCATGGGCACCTCCAACCCTGCATGCTCCTCCTTGCAGAGTCCTCCCTGCCCGCCCCAGTAGCCTTTTGGAGATTTCCTGCTTCGGGATCTTTTAAATAGAATAAGACTTGTTAAAGTCTCAAAATGGAAAGGTTAGCAACTTCACTAATAACTCCTCCCACAAGCTTTTGCATTTTTAAAAAGGATTAAGAGAGAAAGCAATGATTAGCCAGTAGTACTCATTTCTACATGTTGGGTTTCTGCCCTCACACTGGCCAGGCAGGACTGATGATTTGGGACAGGGGTCTTCCTCTCTTTCCTCCCTGTACTTGACCTTCATGGCACCAAGCACAACTGCGGTCCTGCAATTATCCTGGGGTTGCCTGTCTATAAGCTCCATAAGGAATAGAGATTTTATCTGCTTTGTGCTTACTGGTGCTCAAAACCAAGACATGTAGTGGGTCTGAAGCTTAGTCACAACTCAGATGTGCTAAATGTGAAGTTTAATCCTGTGGGAGTTCCTATTGTGGTGCAGCTGAAATGAATCTGACTAGGAACCATGAGGTTGCGGGTTCGATCCCAGGTCTCGCTCAGTGGGTTAAGGATCTGGCATTGCTGTGAGCTGTGGTGTAGGTTGCAAACATGACTCGGATCTGGTGTTGCCGTGGCTGTGGCGTAGGCTGGCGGCTACAGCTCCGACTAGACCCCTAGCCTGAGAACCTCCATGTGCTGTGGGTGTGGCCCTCAAAAAGACAAAAAGACAGAAAAAAAAAAAAAAGTAATCTTGTGGGTAGCATTTGATGCCTTATGAACCAGGGAATGCCTAGTTCTCAGGCTAACTCTGACTCCTGGGAAGAAGTTAGGCTTTTTTCTAAACTCAAGGGACCTCAGCTTTCATCTCAGGGCCCTGTGGAAAGCAAGTCCTTCTAATGAGGACTGGAGACCCAGTGAGCCAGAAATCCCTCACTTCCAGGAAGGAGCAAGGCATTGTGGTTAAATCATTGCTCTCAAGTCCAGCAAAACCCAGACGTGGCCACCTACCAAAGATGGGACTTTGGGCAAGTTTCTTGACCTCCCTGAAGCTTCGGTTTCTCTTCTATAAAATGGGTATAATAAACATAGCTTTCCCACTGGTCCTCGTGAGATCAGATGAGATACCATAGGGAACAAACTTTCCACCACTACCTGCTACTTACCAGAGGTCAGAGAGAGGCAGTGGTGTGACAGCCAGCCACAGCCCCCCAGGCAAGGTGGGGGTTATCTGGACCAGTGTCACCTAGCATCAGCATCACCTGGGTGCTTGTTAGACCTGAGTCCTACCTCAGGCCTATGGAACCAGAATCGTTGGGAATCTGTGTTTCTGCAAACTTTCCAAGTGACTTTTGCACATACTGAGTTTTGAGAAGCACAACTCTGTAATCATGAATAGATCTGAAGGCACAGGCAGAGTGTCTTAGGCAAGTCCTTCCTTCTCCAGAGGCAGTGATTCCTGTCTCTGATACCCTGTAAGATTGATGAGAACGTTCAATAATATGCCTGCAAGGGCTTTGCAATGTGTCCAACAACATGGAAGTGGACCTGAGCATAAGCTTATCCCCCTGCAATGGTAGCAGGGCCCTTTTAAAAGGTAAATAGCCAAGTCCTTGGCTTCCCTTCCTGGCTCCTGGCAAAACCTCCTACTGCACTAGGAAGACTCAAGAACGTAGACCCAGAATTCCCTGCATGTTCCCTTGTAAAAGCAAGCCAACTCTGACAGCTGAAACTGTACACAGTGTATCATAAAATCCCTGCAGCTCAGACCTGACAGCTACTCCCTCTGGTTCCTGGCACTCACAGTCTGCGCAGAACAATGGGGCTGTCGGGTCTTAGGAGCTTTCTGTGGACAGAGCATGGCTTTTAGGGGGACACAGGATTTGAATCACGACCAGTGAATGGGTAGAAGCTACAGAGTCAGGTTTCATGTCCAAATAAAGAAGAACTTGGCAGCCGGCAGAAAGTAGTATGAACTTCCCTGCGAGGTGGGAAGTGAGATCCTCAGTCCGGGAGATGGTCACTCACAGGCCCACCGACCCTCTGACAGGGCTGTTTTATAATTTCCCATCCTTCCCCAGTGTCCCAGTTTTGATGGGCTCTGCCTGACATCTGAGGGGCCTTCTTCAAAGGATTTGCCCTTCTTCCATTTAGTTGATATTGGTTCTTTACCTCCCTTGGGGTCAGGCACTGTCCAACACATCAGCATGAAGGGTCTTGCTCTCGAGGAGTTTCTGGCCTAATGGGCAGGTTTGACTGGGTGAGCAGGGAAAGCCTCTCTGAACGGGCCAATTTTTCCATGGAGCTCTACATCACAGGAAGGAGCCAGCTATGGGACAACCAGGTGGGCAAGCCCTTTAGGCCAACGGCACACCTGGGGGTGGGGGCAGAAGCTACCCAGGAATCCTGCAGCACAGTGAGCTGGGGTGAATGGGAAGAGGAAGGGAAGGAGAAAGGGTCAAGGAGAGACCAGATCCTGTGGGGAGGACTGTGAGCCCGTGTAAAGGTCGAGGATTTTTTGTCTCTCTCCTTAACTTAAACAGGCCTGCTGATTGCCAGCATTATCAAAACGTCTTTGGGGAGTATCTACGTCCTGCCACAAGCCTCAGGGAACCAGGCTCCTGTCCTCCCATCCAGCTGCTACTTCTTCAAAATACTCTCAAGTCTAGCCCTCACTGCCAGCATCTTTGAAGGTCTCGGAGTGAAGAACTGATTGCTTATCTTCTCAGCCACTGGCTGGATACAAAGCCAAAGTCCTTTTGCTTCTTTTTTCTATCTTTTCCATGTGATGAAACACAGACATGTGTTGTATATGAGTCTAAACACAAGTGGAAACAGCAAAACCAATCTATACGGGGTGTCAACATAGCACAGTGGTCAAGGCCCAGGGTCTAGAGCGCAAATGCCGGCTTTCACTGCAGGTTCCTTCTTACTGCCCCAGAGACCAGAGACAAACCACTTACATCTCAGAGGCTCTGTTTTGCCATATGTAAAATGAGGGAAATGAGAGTCCCTACTCCATAGGATGGTGAGAAGAGTCTGATATTTTACGAGCCTAGAACTTGGAACAGAGGCTGGCACCTAGGAAGTGCTCCATAAGCACAAAGCCCTATTTGGCCCAAACTTTGGCTTTGTGTAAGTATTAATATTTGTTCAACAGTGAACAAATATTTGTTGTATATCTCCTGTGGACCAGGTGCTCTGCTAGGTGTGTTTTCCTGGAACTCAGAAGACCTAAGTTCTGGCCTCAGTTTTGCTACGAGCAGGATGACCAAGGACCAACCTCCTCATCTCTTGATCCTCAGGTTTCTTCTCCTTTAAAGCCGGACACCGGGACCACGTGACCAGCAAGGGCCCCCTCCGGTCCTGGCCTGCCCTAAATGACCATTCTTGCAAGAACACAGCCCAAGTCCTCCCCAGGCAGGGGTGACCCTTCCGGCCACTCGCACCCACCATGGGGTCCCCATGTGTGAGTACGTGGCCTGGAGAGAAGCAGGCCTGATGGCTGTCTTGTGCTCGCCATAAAATATTGATTAGGGAATTTAAAATTTCAAAATGATTTAGGAGCCCCAAGACGGGGACGTAATGTGCTGTGCCCTGCTGCGTTATGAGCCATCTATCTCCTGTCAGCGAGCAGCAAGAAACTGGCAGAATCAATACAAACGTGTCTAAAGACAGACTTAACTCATTTCCTGCTCCCCCCCACCCTCTTCCCAAGGCTATGGTTGGAGTGGGTCAGCCTGAGGGGTGAGCACCCAAGTCGGGGAGCCTGGACACTCATCTGCCAGGACAGCGCAGGCAGGGGTCTCGAGATGCTGCCTGTTTTCACTCCCTCCATTGGCTCAGGCAGACATCTCTGTGAAGGCATCAGGAAAATTAAGCAATCTAGAACTTCCATCCTCTTTTTCTTTCTTAAGTTCTAAATAGGATCTTCTGGCCTGTGTCTTGAAACGAAAATCATAATGATAGCTTCTTCATATTTAGCACCAAGAATTCTATAAGAATCATCATTATTTAACATCTCAGAGTCTCAGCTTCCCCATCTGTGAAAGGAAGGGGATAAGAACACCTTCCTCGAAGGGTTGACATCAGAGTAAAGCAGATGCACTGTGACTGTGCTTAATGCCCCTGACTTGGAAGCTTAAAAATGGTTAGAATGGCACATTTCATGTTATGGATGTTTCACCGTAATAAAAAATAACCTGCTTAAAGCACACAAACTACATTACCTAGTACATGAAAGGTTCTCCATAAATGGCAGTGGGGATGCAGAGGGCAACAAGTGGTGTGTCCAAGGTAAGAAGATTCAAAGCAGCAGAGCTGGTATTTGAACCCACGTCTGCCTGGTTCTGAAATGGGAGCCCTGTCCTCCAAGCTGCACTGTGTTGCAGGAGAACAGGTGCGCTGCAAGGAGGTCTCAGGCGTCCGTGTTCACAGGTTCACCTATTGCCCGACCAGCATCGCCGGTGCCAGGCTTGCATTACTCAGTGAGGTTAATAAATGTGTCACTTGCAGGGAATGGCTTTTTCCTTCCTGCCTCACACAGGCTTCTATGCACCTGATGCATTTATTAAACACGCTGAGAGGCCTGAATAGGAATTTAATTTTTCTAGCTAAACAATGGTGTGTGCAGCAGGCAAATAGAATTACTTGTTTAATCTTATCCTTGCACGCCTACTCAGCCTAAGGCAACCAGCTAACCCCGGGAGCAGCATGACATCTCAAGATTTAGGATGCTAAGGAGGAGATCTATAAAGGACCTACTTACTATATCAAGAAAAAGCCCATCTGGAGGTCCTTCTAACTCAGGCTTTTTTTTTTTTTCATGATAAATTTATCTTCCAAAAGGCAGATACACCAGAGCCACTTTTACCCAAGGCTGTGCTGAGCCCCCTCACCATACAGGATAGAGACCTACGCTCTGTTTTCTACTCCAAGCTGAGGCTCTCAGTGTACTTTTGCTTGATCTTAATCTACCTTTTATTCAAACCCTTCCTTCAGTCTGCCGTTTCTTTGCGCACCTAGTACCTGCCCGGCAACAGGGCCCCTTGGGAGAGATAACTAAGAAAGGGACTTTGCCCTCAGAGGACTCACAGTCCAGCAGAAGAGAAAAACACGAAAACAGAAGAGGACAATACAGCGATTCAGAGGGGGCAGTTCAGGGGACAGTTCCTTCTCCCGGAGGGACAGACACAACCCAGACTGGGAGTGACTCTTGAACGATGTCTTCGTTCTAAGCATGGGACCCAAGTGACCTGAGTGAGGAAAAGCTTTCTAGACACAGCACAGGAGCAGAGGCGTGAAGCTGAAGAACAGGTGGCCCGTCAGAGGGCGGAGTGTGGTTTGGCAGATTGAAAGCATAGGGTGCGGGGAGGGATGGGGGCGCGGGGGTGGGGATGAAGAGCCAAAGACAGCTGCTTTGGTTGTTAGGAGCCTGGTCTGGAAGACCTAGTAGGTCTTGAAAAGGATTCTGATTTTCATCATTATAATCATCATTAGCTGCCATTTGTTGAGACACTGTGTTGGGCACTTTGCATGTATTATCTCCTTTTACCCACACACTCATCCCTGCAAAGTAGATATTATCATCCCATTTTTCAGGCAATTAAATTATGGCTCAAAGACGTGGGCACTGGGGAATAATTTAACAGGGTGGTAATGTGGTTTAGTTTATACTTTAGAGAGATCACTCAAGTGGAGAATAGGTTACCAAGGTATGAATGTGAAGTTAGAGAAACCAATTTGGAGACTATTATAATTGTCCAGGTGCAAAGTGTTAATGGCCTAAATTAAAGCAGAAGAGAAGAGAGATGAGAATTTGGAGAAGGGGGGAGTGAGTACATTTTGCATTTCCAGGCATTTTTCTTGAATCTTCATTTGTAAAGTTCAATGACAGGGCATTGCCTCAGCTTATACTTTCAGCTCAGAGCTTGTACAGGTGGGGTTTCTACAGGGAAGGTACAGAGATGAAGGAGAAAATGCATTAGTGGCCAGATCTCTTTGGCACTGCCTCTCTCTATTATATGCCTATGTTAATGCCAGAGGCAAGGAGGGCACAGGGCTCAGTGAGTATGTGTTTAATTTGTTTCTGTTTGGTGAAGGGCTCTGTTCCTTCATTTTCCTGTATTTTTCTAAGTTCATGGCAGAAAAACCAAGAGTCATCTCTGATGCTAAGAAATGCCCCAAGACTGTGCTCCAGTAGGCCCATAAGCAAATCTTTTAAGTTCATGAACATCAGGGAGAGCCTCTTTCCTTCTTAGATAACATCAAGTAAAATGAACTAGATAGAGAAAGCAATTCATTTATATAATACCTTGCAAAGAATGGTGTGCTAAATTATATTATTGTTCTCAACTGTCCACTCTCCCTTTCTGTAAGAGCAATGTACCTCCCTACCCATTTCAAAGGGATTTTAGAAACTCCCCCTGCCCCCAGTGACTGCAGGCTGCATGAGACTTGCTCTGGCCATCCGAATGTGACCCAAAAGCCACATTCTACAAAAGAACCATTGTGTGATTTGTTCATGTCTCTTTTTTATTCTCTGTAGTAACTGTTATCCCAAATGGTGACAGGTTTTTCAACCTAAATTCTTAAAGGAAAAAGATATTTGAAGCAAGGGCAGTGTCATATGAAATGTAATCAAGAAACAAAGTTTTTGGAAAGAACCAAATGTCCACGGTCAAATGAATGCATAAAGAAGATGTGATACACATATACAAAGGAATACCACTCAGCCACAAAAAGAATGAAGTAATGCCATTTGTAGCATCACGGATGGACCTATGAGTTTATCATACAAGTGAAGTAAGTCAGAAAGAGATATACAAATACCATATGATATCACTTATATGTGGAATCTAAAATATGACACAAAGGAACTTATACACAAAACAGAAATGGACACCCAGACTTAGAGAACAGACTTGAGGTTTACTTATATGTGGAATCTAAAATATGACACAAAGGAACTTATACACAAAACAGAAACGGACACCCAGACTTAGAGAACACACTTGAGGTTTCCAAGGGTGAACAGGGGTGGTGGAGGGAAGGATTGGGGGTTAGGGATTAGCAGATGCAAACTATTATATATAGGATTGATAAACAACAAGATTCTATTGTATAACCCAGGGAACTATATTCAATATCCAGTGATAAAAGATACTGTAAAAGTATATATATATATATATATATATATATATATATATATATATATACACATACATATATATCTGTATATATATGAATCAATTTGCTGTGCAGCAGAAATTAACACAATATTGTAAATAAACTATCTTTCAATAAGATTTTTAAAAAAGAAATAAACTCTTGCTGTAAGCCACTGAGATGTAGGGGTTGCTTGTTACTGCAACATAACCTAATAAAAACTGACAGATGCAGGTAGGAACCTACTCGCACAAGTCTCCAGGCATATGGAGCTTGATCACTTAAGACTTTGGCAACCAGAACTGAAGTTGTGGGTAAATAAACAACTAGAGGAAAGGAGGAGTTGGTTCTCTCCAAAGTCATGGCCCATTTAGAGCAATGACATAGTTTCCTGGCTTGCATTCACTGCACAAAACCTCTCAGATTTCTCGCAAAAGACTTTGAATCATCATCTTTCTGCTAAGGGAGAGACAGTGGTATGGTTTCCAAATTCCCTACATTGAAATTATTCAGTTGGAATTTAATACTGAATAAATTCTAGAAAATAAGATTGAGCCAGTTGATTCCATGCCTTAAATTTCTTCCATTTCCAAACTTGACCATTTCTATCTCTAAAACAGCAAGGCAGTCGACCATCTGCTACTTAAGTTTCTGCAGCAGCACTTAAAGCAGACAATGCTTTTTGCCTGAGGAAAGTTATCTTCTTTCTTGTGTTAGCTTATCCAAGAGAGACAAAGAGAGAGTTCTTGTATGATCGGAGGAAGACATTGCTGGAAGGGTTTTCACAGATTACTTGAGCTTCCTTTGTCAAGAGGAGGAAATTGAAGATGTAACCGAAGAGCAGTAAGCACATAATAGGTCCTCAATAAATAACCACCAGAAAAAAATGGATAAATTGAAAATTGAATGAACAGAAGCTCATCTCAGTTGTGGATGGAAGGCCGGGCCCTAATTAGACCCTGTACACCCTGTCAAATGCACTTTTCACAAAGACGAACTGTGTGTTATCATTTATTCATTAGTTCATTCAATATCCGGATTGTGTTGAGCTGCTCTCGTGCACTGGATATAATGCTGGACACGAGGAAGACAGAGATGGTTTGGGCAGGTCCTGGTCTCTACCCTCTAAGAGCCCTTGTCCAATGCAAGCCCATCCCAGCTCTAAGTTCCTCGCCAGTATTATGAGTGTATTCTATTTCTTTCATTTTCCAATGTTCCTCCCCTTGACAAAGGAAAAGTTACTACTGCTATGCTAGTAGTTTTAAAATTAGCAAACTTTGGGGCCTCTGGATCCCTTTACATTCTTAAAAAAGTATTAAAGACACCAAAAGGCTTTTGTTTAATGCAATTTCTTTTTCATTTTCTGTGAATTAGTACTCACAAGATTTACCATATTCAAAAATTTAAATAAGAAGTGTTTAAAATATTTATTCATCCATTTAAATACTATTGTAATAAACCCACTACAGGTTAACATAAATAACTTTTTTTTTTTGGCTATGCCCATGGCAGGTGGAAGCTCTCAGGCCAGGGCTTGGACCTGTACCATAGCAATGACCCAAGCCTCTGCAGTGACAGCGCCAGATCTTTAACTCACTGTACCACAGGAGAACTCCACATTTTTATTTTTTAATTATATTTTTCGAATAAAAAGAATTTTCACAAAAAAAATGACATTGTTTTGTATTTTTTCAAATATCTTCAATGCCTGGCTTAAAGAAAGTAACTAGAGTCTCTTGCGATATCCTATCACATACCCTCTGGAAAACTCTACTGTACACCATGAGAATATGGAAATGGAAAAAGCTAATAATATATTAATATTATTTTGAACATGGTTTTGATTTCATGGCTCCACTGGCAGGCCTTATGGACCTCCCAAGGATCCCTGTACCACTGCTCTGAATATAATTTAATCTTCCCTTGAAATGCAAAAAAAATAAAAAGAGAGAAATTAGAAATGGAAATGCTAATACCTGGACATGTTAAACCTCTGAACAGTTGCCCACAGGGTGTAGAATTCAACTTGAATTCTAGCCTCCTTTACAACCACTTAACTATTTTTTTTTTTTAAAAAGATTGGACAGCTACTCCCCAGGAACTTTTAGTATTTCATCAGGTCCCATGAAATTTAAGGCAGGGTCATTGCTGCACCAGTGATTCCTCTCCATCAATCCTGTTTTGTCCTTTTAAGTATCAAATAACTCACAAGGGTAAAGGAAGTTGGTTTGAAGGAAAAGATACAATCAATTACTCCTACCCCAATGCCATGTTAAGTAAATACTATCACCTTCACACTAGTGAAGCAAAAATAATATACCCCAAAAACTTTTCTAAGCCTATGAAAACTTTCATTTGCATCTATATTTTGTTTTCTTTTTAGGTCCACACCTTCAGCATATGGAAGTTCCCAGGCTAGGGGTCTAACTGGAACTGTAGCTGCTGTCCTACACCACAGCAATAGCAACATGGGCTCCAAGCCACATCTACAACCTACACCACAGCGTGCCCCAAAGCTGGATCCTTAACCCACTAAGTGAGGCCAGCCACAGATTGAACCCGCATCCTCACGGATACTGGTTGGGTTCTTAACCTGCTGAGCCACAGGAACTTCTCTTTTGTGTCTATATTAACCCTCTTATACCAAAAAAGATTTGTGGGGAATTTTTAAAATATGCAAATACATAATAATAAAAATAAAGATAACATTAAAAAAAAACAAATAGGAGTTCCCGTCGTGGCGCAGTGGTTAACGAATCCAACTAGGAACCATGAGGTCGCGGGTTCGGTCCCTGCCCTTGCTCAGTGGGTTAACGATCCGGCGTTGCCGTGAGCTGTGGTGGAGGTTGCAGACGCGGCTCGGATCCCGCGTTGCTGTGGCTCTGGCGTAGGCTGGTGGCTACAGCTCCGATTCAACCCCTAGCCTGGGAACCTCCATATGCCGCGGGAGCGGCCCAAGAAATAGCAACAATAACAACAACAACAAAAAAAAAGACAAAAAGACCAAAAAAAAAAAAAAAAAAAAAAAAAATCAACATCTAATAGTAAATGAAGCCAGAAAGAATAATAGAAATACAAGACAAAAAAGACTGCACAATTATTTCAATCATTTAAATCTGATATGCAGATTCTTTTTTTTTTTTTTTTTTTTGTCATTTTAGGGCTGCACCCATGGTATATGGAGATTCCCAGGCTAGGGATTGAATCAGAGTTGTACCTGCTGACCACAGCCACGGCAATGCCATATGGATCCTTAAGCCACTGAGAGAAGCCAGGGAGCAAACCTGCATCCCCATTGATGTAGATTCGTTTCAGCTGAGCCACAACGAGAATTCTGCAGATTTTTTTTTTAAAACGTTTAATTGGGATTCCTGTCATGCCTCATTGGTTACAAACCCTGCTAATATTCATGAAGACACAGGTTCGATTCCTGGCCTCGCTCAGTGGGTTAAGAATCTGATGTTGCCATGAGCTGCGGTGCAGGTCACAGACACAGCTCAGATCTGGTGTTGCTGTGGCCCTGGTGTAGGCCAGCAGTGCCGCTCCGATTGGACCCCTAGCCTGGGAACTTCCATACGCTATGGGTATGGCCCTAAAAAGCAAAAAAAAAAAAAGGTAGAGTTCATATACAATGTTGTAATAATTTCTGCTGTACAACGAAGTGATTCAGTTAAACATATACACATCCATTCTTTTCCAGACTGTCTTCCCATGTAGATTATCACAGAATATTGGGTGGAGATCCCTGTGCTATATAGCAGTTTCCTGGATGTTCAGATTCTTTTTAGCTCTATCAAAGACAGAAACGCAATTACCTACAAGGCCATTTATATGCTAAATTTATCTAACACAGCTTTAAAGGTACTGAAACTGTGGGTTCTCAATGAGAGGACATGGAGTAATACAGAGAAAACACATTCTTAAGTAATATAACTTATACTCTTCTTATAACTTACATAGGAGCAAAGTCTTTAGACTACAGTTTTAATGTCTGTAATATATGGAGGGTTTCATGATTCTTGGTAATTCCAAAACTACTGGTACAAAGATTTTCAGTGGCTTTTCACCTTTGGTGATTCGCATCCACACTCCCCAAGCCAGTGCTCAGGGCCCCAGCCCGATTTCCTGAAGTTGCCTTTCACTGCATTCTCACTCAAACTCTCCACCCCAGACACCTGCTATAGTCACTCCTGCAAACTCTGATTCCTGCCCCCATGCTCTGTCTATGCCATTTCTTCCACGGAGTGTGTCTCCAATAGGTCTTGGTTACTTGAGTGCCTAAGCTATGAGCAGAGAAATACATACAAGCAACCAGTCTTCTCTTTAAGTTCTTTCTCACACATTTCGTTGGTTTACTTTGTTGTTGTTGTTGTTTCAGGAAGACTAGAATGGAATGGAGCCAGTCATGTGGGCAAGGACATCACGTCTATGACGCACTGGGTGTCTCCACACAACATACTCTCCCACCCCTTTCCCTTCCCTCTCCCTAGTTCATTGACTAAGCTCCACGGAAGTCCATCGCATTCCCCCCTTCACTGATTCCACAAAGATTTAAGAATCAGCTGCTGTTCTGAGCCATGAGAATAGAGCAGTGAGTGAGAAAGACCTAGCCCCAGTCCATACAGAAAAAAACACAGCAAAGAAATTGCAAGTTATAATTAGTGCTATAAAAAAAATCAAAACAAGGGACTGAGATTGAAATTATCACTTTAGATAGGAGAGTCAAAGAAAGCATCTCTGAAGAGTGATATTGAAGCTAAGACCTAAAAGAAACAAGGGGGAGTTGTCACGTGAAAAGGGAGAAAAAACACATTCGGAGGAGTAAATGCGAGCCAATTTCCTCATCAGTTAAATAGAAGAATAACAGTTTCTATCTTGTGTGGGTGATATGAGAATTTAATGTGTTAATCCATGAAAAGCACTTAGAACTGGCCTGGCCCATAATAAGTGCCATTAAGCTAGTGTTGTAAATTACCATTCCAGGCAAAGGGGACCGCGTGTGCAAAACACTTCATGTGTAAGAGAGTACGCTATGTTCAAGGGACAGAGAGAAGAGTGGCATCACTAGAGCATGGTGAGTAAGGAGCAATGTATAGTAAGAAAAGACAGGAGAGATAAGGGCCAAGCCCTGGTACACATGATAGGAATTAAAGTTTTATTTGAGAGGTAATGTGGAAATTTGGCGGGGGGGTGGGGGGTGGGGTTGAGCTGGGAAGTTGCTGCTGTGGGTAGAATAGGCTTTAGTACTGACTAGAAGAAGAAAGACCAAAGAGCAGACTGTTGCACTAGTCCAGTTAAAAGATAATGTAGACCATGACTAAGAATAGCAACGACCATAGCAAAGTATATGGCGGAATTAAGATTGACAAGACGTGGAAGTTCCCATTGTGACTCAGTGGTAATGAACCCAACTAGTATCCACGAGGATGTGGGTTCAATCCCTGGTCTCACTCCCTGGGTTATGGATCTGGCGTTGTGGTGAGCTGTGGTATAGGTTGCAGATGTGGCTCAGATCTGGCATTGCTGTGTCTGTGGTGTAGCTCCAATTCAACCCCTAGCCCGGGAACTTCCATATGCTGCAAGTACAGCAAGGAGAAGACTTTGGAGATAGAAAGCAGAGGAGCCAAGTCCAAACTCTGAAGAATCTCAACATTAAGAGGTTGGGTGGAAGAGAAAGAACGAGCCAAGAAGACTAGGGAGACATGATCAGTGGGATCAGAGAAGAGTCAGGAAAAAAGCATTTTCACAGAAACTAAAAAATGAAAATGTTTCAGGGAAGAAAAACATTTCTCCCAAATGTTGTGAGGTCAAATAAAATGAGATAAAAGAGTGACCCCTGGATGTGAGAACATGGAAGTCATTTGTAATCTTGCCAAAACAGAGTTCAATCAATTGGTGGAGTCAGAGACTTGACTTTCGTAGGCTGACGAGAGATTGGGAGGTGATGGCATGTGTTTAGACAGGGTGTCTAAACAGTGTGTTTAGACAGCTTTTTTGAGAAGTTTGTATCAGAAGGGTATCAGAGAAATGGGAGAATGGCTGGAGGACATGTAAAATCAAAGAAGGTTTGCCATGACTGACCACTGGTATTTACAGGGAATGAACCTTAGTTTCCATGATTTTACCTCGAAAGTCTAAGCTCAGTCACCAAAGCGTAAATGGGTTATGTCCTTTGTCCTCTAAGAGGGAGCCTGAAGTTGGAGGAAAAAAACTGACGTCATGTCAACAATCTCACCTGGGCATTCTTCCTGAATTCTCACCTTCCCACTGCTGCTCTCTAGCTACTGTTTTACTTTTCCAGCCTCCACAGAACATCCCTAAAGTTCCCCCATCTCAATATCAAAATAACCTCTGATAATCATTAATTCCTGGCTGGAAGGCTGGTGCCTCACCTGGATGCAGAGTAAATCATTAAGTTTCAATGTGCCAAAGCAGTCTTCATTTCAATACATGCTACAGTGAGTCAAATACACTCATTTAAATGTCAATAAACCCCGATCTCCAACCGAGCTCATTTGTGTAGAGGGAGGTAGGATGGATTCGAGAAACACCACTGCACCCTGTTAGCTCTCAAGGTGTTATTGAGGAGAAGGAAGCACCAACCTCCCACCTAAATGGAATCACTTTCAATTTGTTCGATTCAGCGGATAAATGATAAATAGATTTGAGGCTTGGAATAAACTGTAACAAGAATTCTAATGCTGTAATGTTCTAGCAAGAACCAGAGTACATATCGCCATTGCAGCCTGCTGAAATCTGTCATTTGAACCTTTTGTAGCTGCGTAGGCCACAAGGAGTCAGTGAAAAGCAAGGTGAGCTTCTATTAACAACTGACCAAAACTCTAATGGCCCTCCAACCTTCAACTGCTGTTTTGTTGTTGTTTTTTTTTTTTTTTCCTTTCTGTGTTTATCTAAGGGCTGTAGAATGCCCAGTGTATATAATGCCACACAGAAGAGATGGCAAAGTCAATTCCCTAATGAAGACTCTGTTTAAACTTCATGGTTAGTTTGAAGATAGAGGTTTATGCCTTGAGTTGGGTGATTAGCGGCCATAAAGCAAAATGCTAAACCCCATTCCCTTCATCCAAATGCATAGACTCAGCAAATATTTTCCTTAAAGCATTTTATCAAGGCAGAAGTTCTTCCTAACCTACCAAATGAGTCAAATCATAATTAATTAATATGTTGGCTGTTTATCTTTAGTATAAACATTAATCATTTAGGTGGGGAGGGGGTTGATTTTTTTGAGCAGGAGCCTCTCGTTCTCCTTGCTTGGCCCCTGCAATCAACCTCTCTCTGATCCAATCAATTAAATAAATAAATATTTTAAATGGTGGAGAATGAGACCAAGAGGAAACTAATGTTTGTCTGGGGTTCCCATGTGGGTTAGAAACCGAGTTAGATGCTTTCCTTTCAGCAATAGACTTAATCCATACGCCTCTCAAGTAAGGCAAGTATTATTACCACTCCTTTACTGATTAGGAAGTGGGGTCTGGCATGTTAAGTGATTTGCCCAAGGTCACATACCTCGTAAAAATTAAATCAAGATTTGGCTGATCCCAAAGCCCATGTGCTCTTCCCACTCCATTGGGCAGCCTCCCTCACAAAATGACCCAAAACACTTTATAAATGAGAAAGGGGAGGGAGTCAAAACAATTATTTGTAAGGTCAAGACTCTAGAGCATTCACCTTTATAAGAAATAAATCATGTTACCACACTGATCCATGCCAGTGAGTTAACTTCTCACTTATTCATTCCGCAAAATAATCTAATTATTTCAAGCCACTCGAGAACACGAAATGACTGTTCCAGTGCACTAAATTGCTCACCAGTAACCTTAAAGAGCTAACCAAAGAATTTCAGTTATTCCTGGAAAACCCATCAGCTTATTAATCAGGGAGAACTCATCCCCTGCCTGCTGTAAATGGAAGCATGGCTTCCTATTCAGCTCCTGAAATTTCACACACTCCAAAGAGCTTGCTCTGCACAGCCCTAACACCACACAGCTTTTGCCTTCAGCTTTTCTCAGGAGAGTTATTTGATGAGCCCTACTTACCTAAACCTGGAAATGGAGAAGGAGATGGGGAAAGGGAGACACAAAAAGAAAGAGGGCTAGCAGGATGCATGTCATAATCCACTATTTATTTTTCTCTGTGTTGGTGTGTTTAACCATCTCTAATAGACTGCATAAATGCTTTCCAAATCCAGTTTCAATGGCCTATTTGCTGCCTAGTATAGCATATAATCTTCTCCAAAAGTGGTATTGATCTTGTTAAGTCTCCTCATCATCTAGACTTTGAACATCCCTCGGCAGCATCATTCCTGTGGACACACCACGTGCTTCCTTTCTACAGCTGCCCATTAACAGGAGCTGAGCGCTCTTGCCTGCGAAAATGGATCAGGAGGCAGGGGGATCATCACCATAACAGCCACCAGGTATTGAGATGCACTGTGCTGAACATTTTACATGCATTTCCTCTCAGAAGCCTCACAACAGCCCTATGGGGGAAGTATCATCATCCCTATGTTAGGCCAGGTATTATATGTTATCCCTATTAAAGAGAGGGAAACTGGGGCTGAAAGAGGTTCAGTAATTGGCACAAGCTCATTCATTCTACGCACAGGCACTCTGTACTGGCCACTCCCCTGGTCCTTTCCCAATTTTTTGGAGCATCCAAGAGAACTGCGTGATGATTATGTCCTTACTCATTACTAAGAGCAGCATCCAATTCCACTGAGAATTTTGCAGGGAGAGATGAAATGAAAAGTGAAGAAGCATTTGGTCTCCCTGTCCAAAGCTGAATAAGAACAAAATCATGCCATTTGCAAGCAATATGGATGCACCTAAAGATTATCACACTAAGTGAAGTCAGACAGAGAAAGACAAATACCACACGGTATCACTTGTATGTGGAATCTAATTTTAAAATGATACACAAGAACTTTTTTACAAAACAGAAAAAGACTCACAGATTTCAAAGCCAAATTTGTGGTTACCAAAGGGGTAACATGGGCGGGAGGGACAAATTAGGAATTTGGGATTAACATATCATACTACTATATATAAAATAGATAACCAACAAGGACTTACTGTATAACACAAGGAACTATACGCAATATTCTGTAATAACCTACATAAGAAAAGAATCTGATAAAGAATGAATATATATATACATGTATACAACTGAATCACTTTGCTGTATATCTGAAATTAATACAACATTGTAGAGCAACTCAACTCTAATAAATTAAATTAAAATATACATATATTCAAAATTTTAAAAGCTAAAAAATAAAAAAAAAAAGTTTAAAGCATGAAATCCAAACTCCTAAGTCTGTGCCCAATCTTTTCTCCCAACCAAACCATTCTTTCACTCTCTCATTCTCAACTCTCTCTCTCCCTGCTGCCCCCCTACCCACACACATACTTCTCATGTGCCCCAGGCGTATCTGGCCAAGTCCAGACCCCAGACACCCTGCATCTCCCATCTGTCTGAATTCATACTCTTTCCCCTACAGACAGTCTTTTCCCCACCATTTTAACCTATCCAGATCCTCTTCATCCCTCAAAGCCCTGCCAAACCCCACCTCTTCCTTGAGGACATCTTTGTTCCTCTCAAGCCAAGATTAGCCTTGTTCCTCCTGTTCTCATTCTGCCCCTTTAATTCCTTTTCATGGCTGGCCTTCTATTAAAGCTACTCATACATATCTCTCTTCTCAGCTAAGTGGTGGGTTCCCAGATGCCACAAGCCATGGCTTATTTATCTTTGCAGCCATCCTTCTGCCTCTCCCCACACTCAACAGCAGTCAACACATTGCTTTACAGAAAGTGGATCCTCACTACATGTTTAATGAGTTGAAATGACTATGTGGGGCCCTGGCGGCCCATCAGCCATGGATATTGAAGGGAGAGACCCAGAGAAGACCCCGGCTCACAACAGCACCCAGGAGTAAAGGAAAGCTTCCCTCTGGGCAGAAGAAAAAAGGAACCTGGACGTGATCAATTACCACCTGGTATTTCTGCCTCCAAATGCTCTCAGGCATTTGGATCCCTCTGGAGTGGAGTCGTGTCAGCCACCCTCCACAAGGACTCTGGAATGCCCCGCCCTGGCTAACCCCTCCCTGGGAATGTGCTGATATGCACCCCATTTAGCAAGGAGGCCATTTCGGGAGCCATCAGCAGGACATCCTACCAATGCCCAATAAAACAGGACACAGAGGGTGCAATTTTGACACAAGAGGGAAGAGTAGAAAGATCAATTGTAGGCACTGATTGGCAAGGCCCTGGAGGGGGTTCTGGGCAAGAGCCAGAGATAGTTTAGCCTGCTGGAAGGACAGATAAGAAATCGTAAACAAGGAGTTCCCATTGTGACTCAGCAGTTGACAAATCCGACTAGGAACCATGAGGTTGCGGGTTCGGTCCCTGCCCTTGCTCAGTGGGTTCACGATCCGGCGTTGCCGTGAGCTGTGGTGTAGGTTGCAGATGCAGCTCGGATCCCGCGTTGCTGTGGCCCTGGTGTAGGCCGGCGCCTGTAGCTCTGATTTGACCCCTAGCCTGGGAACCTCCATATGCCGCGGGAGCAGCCCTAGAAAAGGCAAAAAGACAAAAAAAAAAAAAAAGCATAAACAAGCAGGGCAGCCCTTGTGAAAGGTGAGGTTGAGGGTTAAAGACAAACTTTGACCTGATCTTTGTACAGGCCTGGCTTTCTTTGCATGTAACTCAGTTGTCACCCAGAAATGGCAGGAGGCTCTGCAGACGGGCTGCTTCCTTGCCCCGCGACGCTGATGGGGAAGATGCACAGCCTGGTGGGGAGCGCTGACCTGCCTGCTGTCTCTTCATGATCTCCAGCAATGAAGTGTGAGTGCAGTGGAGGGGGTGGGGAGCCAAGGGAGGAGCAGACACCACCCTCACCCCTCGACATTCACGCGACCCGATTGTGTCAGCACCGCTTGTCCCCCCCATCTGTCACAATGTCAGCTCCTGCTGGGGCCCCGGGATCCACAGAGGTTGCTCCACGTGTCGCCCCATTTATCTTTGCAGGCGGCAGCGCTGATGTGTTTGACAGTTCTATTTGTTATCCTCCAAAGCAGGGTCCCCACTCTTCAAAGTAAAGGGAAGGAGAGCCAGGCATGGAACAGGATCCGGACAGAAATAGGCACTGGGAGAAATTTGGAGGAGGTCTGCAGCGTCTGCACGTCTAACAGATGAAAAGAAGGCTCGGGCCATTTAGGGGGAAAGCAGGCCCTGCACGTTGCCTTCTGGAGGATGCTGAACCAGCAGAAAGTGTGTGTGTGCATGTGTGTGTCTGTGTGTGTGTGAGCGCGCGTAAAGGGAGACTGTGTCATCACAGTGTGACTATCAGATAACAAGAAGGGTCTGATGTGTCTTTATGGGGCTGACCTCAGTGCTTGGTAGCCACCACATTAGAGCTGCCCCCTCGCATCTTCTCTCCCACATCCTCCCCCTCCAAAGACAGGAGCTAATGGAGACACGGGTCCTCCAGCAGCTGACACCTCAAGTTCCCACTCTCTGGGCTCTGATATTTGTCATAGTCTGTGCTCAGAACACAGACTCTGTCTTTGGAAAGATGCTAATCCTGGCGTAACCCTGGTTCCCCCGCACCCCCCACAGAGCTCTCAGTCTGGTGAAAAGCCCTCCAATGGATAACAAACACCCCACAGGAAGTTGCTGGGCAGTCTTGCAGATGGAACTGTCCTCTGTGCCAAATGCTGACACCAAGTGGAATGCTAGGGTCTTGGGGGGACTAGATGCAGGCAAGCTGACCTGTGGGGTCAGCCTGTGCTGCCAGGGGAGAGAGTGGCTGTCCGTTGCTTCTGTGTGGCACGGACTTGATATTCAATGTGCCGTTTAATATTCACAACAACCTGTGAAGTCAGTATAACTACCATCCCCAGTTTACAGATGAGGAAACGGCATGAGATCTATTCTGCCCAGAGTGACCTAGGCTTTAAAGCTAGGTTCGACTTAGGGACTCGGACCCTAAGCCGTTAACTATTATAGTACGTTAGCCCCCTGGAATATTGACTAAGTGTGATTCCCTCCTGCAGCTCAAGTTACCAACCACTCTGGCTGGCTAGGACTGTCTCGGTTTTAGCAACGACAGTCCCATGTCCCAGGAAACTCCTCAGTCTCAGGCCAACTGGCCGTGGGTCACCCACCTGCCACACAATTTCCATCCCCCTCCCCCAACACACACACAACAACTCACACACATGAATACCACTCAATTTCTTCATCTGTCTCCCAAATACCACTCCATGAGCACAATCAGGTCAGAAGTTGTCTTCCTGCTCGAACTTTAAGGAAGGAGGCAGCGCCCTCAGGATCCGGCCAGGGAAGGCTTGAGATTTTCACCCAGGTGAACCTGCCTTTCTTGGGCAGACCCTCCCTGCAAGCATCCACTACCTAAAGCCTGGCTCAGCTGCTGAGGTCATAAGAGAAACCCGGGGGGCTGAGAACCAGTGCTGAACCTGTGGGGTTCCCCCATAATAAAACACATTTTATTATTTCTAGAATATTCCTAGACTGTCCAATAGACTGTGGGGGTGGTGACTGATGGAGAAAGGAAAGAGTTGTGACTATCGAACTAATTGTCTTTTGTGGTTTGTTAGCTGATGCCCAATGACTAAATGATCTGAAATTCTGGGCCTTGGGAGGAGAGCATTAGGGAAAGCTAGGAAGCAAGTTCACTCTGGAGTCTGGGGCAGAGGGGTAGGGCTCTACCTCCACCTTCATCTAGCCCCAATGACAGCAGTAGTAAGTATAATAATGGCTCCTTCTGAGTTCTGATTGCAGCTGAACATTAAGGTAGGAATGTTCTATATACAATCATTTCATTCCTGTCTTAGAGACATAGGAACTACTCTGGACAGCTAAACTGGCTAGTTCGGTGTGAGTCATCCAGCAACAGGGTCGATCCTAGGAACTTCTTGAAGCCAGTGTGGTCTCCATTCACAAAGCCACAGTGCCTCCCAACAGATGAAGGATTTCCCAACTGACTGACAAAGCTGAACTATGGCACGCAGTGTAAGAATACCAATCACCCACTTGGAGAGTGTATGGTTGAGGATTTCAAATGCCAGGGGCTCCTGAGCATGGACCATGGGCTACAAAGAATTGAAGGCCTGTCTTCTGCTGCTGTCCAGCTCCATGTCAACTCAAAAGGGCTTCAGAAAAAAGTGACCAGGAACCCAGCTAGCTTCGCCATGCTTCTTCGTGCTGGGGCTCTTCTTGGACAGCAGTGCTAAGGCTTCGAATCTGCTGTGCCTCCAGTTCATGTCCCTCCACCTGGCTATCCTCAGGTGCCCTGATATCATCCCTGCTTGGAAGAGTAGACCAATGAAAAATTGGGATGAGGTCACAAAGCTGGCCCATGGCTAAAGAAACACCCAGATGTAGGTTCTTCCGCTCTTGGGGCTCAGCATCCCCCCACCTGCCACGTGGTGCTCAACCTCCAGGGTTCTGACAGAGACACTGGACAGGAAAGACAGCCCAGAGGCCACGCTCACTTTTCAATTTCCTAAACAGAAAGGATCTCTCCCCAGAATGATAGCAAGAACGTCCCTTATTCCCATGAGAACATCCTCATTCGTTCATGCTGGAACTTAAGGCTATATCTTTCAAATGACTTTAATAAGACCCATCAGTTATTCAAAGACTGCCTCTTGGGAATGATTTTTCATTTGTGTATACATGTTATTTCTTTTTTTACACTGAGCATCCTTTAGCTTACACCAAAGTCCCTTTATATTTTTATTATGCCCCTCTCCTTGCTGCTGTCAGAGATGGTCATTGGATAATAGTATTCCCATCACATCACTGGGGACATGGAAGTTGCCAGTAACTGTTTACAACATATCATTTTAAAATACATCTGCTCTTGAACTCTCTGTACACGAGTGCCCACTGCCTGCTAGGCAGGAGGCCCACCAAGTCTCATCACGCACATAACCAAGAAAAGTCCTCCTTCTGCCAATTCCTGGCTCTGTTGACCTAGGCTGTAAGTGAAGGGCTGCCAAGCTACACACCACTTGGTCAGTTTCAGACATGAAATTTGGCTCTCAGTTTAGCAATGGTGCTTAAGCTTCACCAGCTACTGAGCTGGAAAATAAGTATGATGCAACAAGGAAAAACAATACTAGGTATAAAAGAAAAAGGCTTACACACACACACACACACACACACACACACACACACACGAATTAATGCTCTCAAAAGAACTGTAGTGATTCCACTTTAACCAGTCAACCCCAGTAAAGGGCCCAGCAGACAAATACAACAGCCTCTGACCACTGGGGCCTCAATGGAGAAGGCTCACTTCTGTAGGGAAAGTTGATGTCACCTAGGTCAGATTACATTGTGTTTTCTCAGAGGAGCTAATTCCAGGTCATGTAGAACTCATCAGTTTCTTGCCTGTCCTTGCCCAAAGAAGGACAAGATGCTGGGACAGAGAACTTTTGAACTTGGAGGAGGAGACCTGGGTTCATGTCCCAGATCTACCATGGTGGTAGGTCATAAGCTTTCTGAGCCTCGGGCCCTTTATCAGTAAAATGGAATGCACAGTATCTTTCCCACAGACTTGAGGTGATTGTTGTGAGATACAAAAGTAGAGCTGTCATTTGAGCCCTGCAAAATGTTATAGAGTCATGGAAGGTAACTATCCCGCACTGCAACCGAAAACGTTGTATGATAGTTTTTAGGTTTGGGGGCAGGTACAGAGTGGCTTACAGACCAACCCATGTGCCCACTTCCAGATGTACATTAAAATGAGCTTGAAGTGGGCTCATCCTAATGTTTGACAACTTTTGCATAAAGTAATTTCCAGACTGTGTAAGCAACGTGCTGTACACCTGCAGGCCTTTGAAGGGAGAATACGGCGTGACCTAGAAAGTGGGAGAGACGTGCTCAGTACTTCACATGAACAGAGATTGTTTCAAATGCATTGTTCATCATTTTGGAGGTTTGGCTTTTGTAGGACAAAGGGGAGGCAGGGATGGAAGCAGCAAGGAGAGGGAGAAAACAGGAAGTGGAACAACCCAGGAAACACTCATGATGTCTTCAGGGTATAATTTGGCAGGCTGGATGCCTCATGGATCCCTCCAACACAGCATGCTCAAAGCCAAATTCAGCATCATCCCATCCCTGACCTGCTTGTCCCCTTATGCTTCCCTGTGTCAGACAGTGGCCACACCAGCCACCCATTGCTCAATCAATCCTGGGCATTGCCCTAGATTCCCCGTTAATTCAAGTCCAGCAATAGTGCTTCCTCTTCAGACATAAATTAAGGGTTTGGGATTAATATACACACACTACTATGTTTACAACAGATAACCAACAAGGACATACTGCAGAGCAGAGGGAATGCTACTCAATATTTTGTAATAACCCATAAGGAAAAAGAATCTGTAAAGGAATATAATATACAAATATATATATACACCATATATACACACCATACACACACACACACCCCACTATACACATAGGATATATATACACACACAGTATTATATATAGTATATATACAGTGTATATGTATGTATAGTATACATAGTATATATAAAACTATGTGCATATATGTGTTTGTATATATGTATGTATATATATATAAAGCTGATAACTGCATCACTTCACTGTACACCTGAAATCAACACATCATTGTAAATTGACTCTAATTTAATTGTTTTAAAATGTCCTCTTCAGGCCTATGATCACTATCCTAAGTTGGGGCCCTCATCCCACTGGCCCAGATTAACACAAGTGCCTCTTAAAATTCCCGTTTTCTCCCTTGAATCTGTTCCCCATCCCTAAAAGCAAATCCAACCCTGCCACTTCCCCTGGGCCCTGCCTTCCTCTCTGAGCTCATGTCTGGCCTTCCTTTCATGTACATCCAAGACCCTTTGCTCCAGCTCTCCTTGCTTTGCCTGTGCTGTCCCCCTCACCTCTTGGCACCCACTTCTCCTAGGTAACTCCTTCTCATCCTAGAGGTATCCAGACCACAGGCTGCATTCACGGTCACCCTCCAGGACTTGCTATTTATACCCCCTTTGACATGACCAGAGTATTTAGCACATGGAATGGTAAGAACTGATTCACTGACCTATTTCAAGGCCATGAACACCTGTGAAGCAGAGCTCAGATCTTAGTTTACCTCTGTGTGTTCAGCACCTACACCATGACGGGCATAGGAGGTGCTCCAGAACTATTTGCTGACTTGAGTAGCATGGCACCAAAATGAACCCGGTTTACTTGGTCAGAAGTCAAAAGAGGTCTAGTCTTCTGTACCCCCGGCCAGAGGCCATTCCTCGTGCTCCCCAGTCCAGCAACTTGGAACATGACTAGAGCTCTGCTACAAGTCAGGCCTCTACCAGGAGCCACTAAATTTACTCCGAAGTTGACCCAACTATGTTGTTGCCCCCAAATAAACCTGGCTCCCTGTACTCCCCAATGTAGCTCATCTTCAGAGGTGGCTATTCAGGACCTCAGACCCAGCAAGTGCCGTGACAATAGTCCCAAGACCATCACTTCAACCTCTTGATGGGCACACGGCATACGTGGTTTGCAACTAAATCAAAGAACATGTCTAACTCAGGTTTTGACATGTGCAACTCAGGTTTTGACATGTGCCCTGTGTATCCTAAAGCATAAAGGAATCAAATTGTTCCCTTTCCCTCCAAGTTTTATCCCACTCTTCCAATGGCCTTGTGGGGAGATGGCACACCTGTGTTATCAGTCTAGTTGGTGGGCTTTGTGAGAGCTATATTCTTGATTTTTTTTTTCTCATGCAAGTGACATTCTGTATGGCCAAGATCACCAGAAGCCAGGCCTTGTTCTCTATATTTTGTTTTGTTTTGTTTTGTTTTTTCTTTTTTTTACTTGCTTTTTTTTATTACTCAAATGAATTTATCACATCTGTAGGTGTATAATGATCAAAACAGTCTGATTTCACAGGATTTCCATCCCACAGCCCAGGCACATCCCCCCACCCCCCAAACTGTCTCCTCTGGAAGCCATAAGTTTTTCAATGTCTGTGAGTCAGCATTTGTTCTGCAAAGAAGTTCAGTCTGTCCTTTTTTCAGATTCCACATGTCAGTGAAAGCATTTGATGTTGGTGTCTCATTGTATGGCTGACTTCACTTAGCATGATAGTTTCTAAATCCATCCATGTTGCTAAAAATCAGGACTTTTTCTCTATATATTGTTACATAAAACACAATCAGGAGTTCCTGTCATGGCTCAGTGGTTGATGAATCCAACTAGGAACCATGAGGTTGTGGGTTCTATCCCTGGCCTCGATCAGTGGGTTACAGATCCAACGTTGCCATGAGGTGTAGGTCGCAGACGCGGCTCAGATCTGGCGTTGCTGTGGCTCTGGCTTAGGCCGACGGCTACAGCTCCAATTGGACCCCTATCCTGGGAAGCTCCATATATCGCGGGTATGGCCCTAGAAAATACAGGGGAAAAAAATCACTCAGGTACCTTGGGTTTTTTAAGTGTGATTTCACCTTTCTTATGGACCTGAATTCTCCACAAGGGTCAGGAGGCTGTGCAATGTGTTAGACTGCAGAAATGGCCACAAGGCTTTATCTCCCCTTATTCAAGCACTTTTCAATGTTACTTTTCACCTCCTCCCATCAAAGTCTATTTCCCACCAGAGTCTATTTCTCCTTCTGTTGAACCAGGCTGGCCTTGGGATTCACTCTACACAACAGAATGCAGTGGGAGTGAGAGTATGCCAGTGTTGAACCTATGCCTCCAGAGACCTTTTGTTGCTTCTAGATTTGCTCTCTTGGTGCCCCAATACTTCTTTGCAAACAAGCCCAGTCTAGCCTGCTGACCAACCTGAGACGCACGACTAGATAACTATTGCAATTGTCCACTGCTGCAAAACAAACCACCTCAGACTCAGTGGCTTAAAAGGATAACTGCCATTTATTTTCCTTACAAATCAGCACTTGGAGTAGGGCCTGGCCCTGCCAGCTCATCTCTGCTCCACATGGCATCAGCTGGGTAGCTCCAAAGCTGAAGGTGACCTGACACCCAGGAGCTAGAGTCATGCAAGGCTTGCTGGCTCACACATCTATTGGCTGATACTGGCTGTCAGTTGGAACCTTAGCTGGGACTGGGGACTGGATGACACCACGGCCTCTCCAAGTGGCTGCTCTACCACCTCACAGCATTGTAGGAGACATCCAAGAGCAAAGTCATGAAGGGAAGAAAGTGGAAGCTGTCATTTTATCAAAGCTTTTGCTTGGAAATTGGCCCAGCTCTACTTCTGACATATTCTATTGGTTGAAGGGGTTACGAAGGCCAGCCTAGATTCAAGGGAAACAAACACAGATAAGAAAACTGCCATGTCCTGTTATAAAAGAAATATATGAGATATAATAGAATGCGGTCATCTTTGGAAAAGACAACCTGCCACACCCTCATTACTCTGGTCAACAGTCAATCAACTGCCAGATGCACAAGGGAACCTCTCCTAAACCAGTCAACCAGACACACATGAAAACACGCGCGCACACACACACACACACACCGACCAACTGGTGAGCTGACTACAAATATACGAATAAGCTCAACTAAGATTAGCTGACCCTCTCTTGCACAGCAAAGGAAACCATAAACAAAACAAAAAGACAACCCACAGAATGGGAAAAAATCTTTGCAAATAAAGCAACAGACAAGGGATTCATCTCTAAAATACACAAACATCTCATACGGCTAGCTTCATACCAAAAAAACTAAAAAACCCAATTAAAAAATTGTCAGAAGATCCAAACAGACATTTCTCCAAAGAAGACAAACAGATGGCCAAAAAGTACATGAAAAGATGCTCAACACCATTAATTACTAGAGAAATACAAATCAAAATTAGATTGCAGTATTACCTCGCACCAGTCAGAATGACCATCATCAAAAATCTACAAGCAATTAATGCTAGCAAGGGTGAAAAGGGAAACCTCTTACACTGTTGATGGGAATGTAAACTGGTGCAACTGTTCTCTATGGAGAACAGTATGACATCTTAAAAAACTAAATATAGAACTACCATTCCTGGGCATATACTCAGACAAAACTATAATTCAAAAGGATACAGGGAATTCCTGTCATGACTCAGTGGCAACGAACCTGGCTAGTGTCCAAGAGGATGTGGGTTCAATCCCTGGCCTCGCTCAGTGGGTTGGGGATCCGACATTGGCGTGAGCTCTGGTATAGGTTGCAGATGCAGCTTGGATCTCATGTTGCTGTGGCTGTGCTAAGGCTACAGCTCCAATTCAACCCCTAGCCTGGGAATTTCCATATGCCGCAGGTGTGGCCCTAAAAAGACAAAAAAAAAAAAAAAAGCTACATACACCAGAATATTCCTTACAGCATTACATAAATAGCCAAGACATGGAAATAACCTAATGTCCATCAACAGAGGAATAGATAAAGAAGATGTGGTGTATATATATGCAATGGAATATTAGTCATAAAAAGTATAAAATAATGCCATTTGCAGCAACATGGATGGACCTAGAGATTCTCATACTTAGTGAAGTTAAACAGAGAAAGACAAATATCATATGACATCACTTATATGTGGAATCTCATAAAAGTGATACAAAAGAACTTATCTATAAGACAGAAACAGACTCAAAGTTCTTGAAACCAAACTTAGGGCAACTAAAAGGGAAACGTGGTGGGGGAGGGGAGAGGGACAAATTAGAACACTGGGATTGACAGAGACACATACTACTACATATAAAATAGATAACAAGGTTCTACTGTATAGAACAGGGAATTCTCTTCAATACTGTGTAATAACCTATATGGGGAAAGAATCTGAAAAGGAATGGATATATGTGTATGTATAACTGATTTACTTTGCTGCACACCTGAAACTAACACAACTTTCTAAGCAACTATACTCCAATAAAATTGAAAAAAACAAAAAGATTATCGGACCTTGACCCAAATCAGCGGAACTACCCAGCTGGCCTGTCAACTGATACTGGCTATACGGGCTTTCAAGCAACAATAGATGACAATTATTTTAAGTAATTAAGTTTTAGGGTGATTTGTTACACAGAAGTAATCCTGGCTCCACCACCTATTAGCAGGTTAACCACTGTGAGCCTCAGTTTCCTTGCTTCTAAGTATAGTCATAATAATACCTATGGCACAGGATTGTAAATTATTAGGATTCAATGACATAATGGGTCTTCCGTGCCTAGCAAAGCGCTGGCACTGAGTTCCTAAATGATGGTTCTCTTTGCTTCCTCACAGTTTCAAAGCTGTAATGAAGGTCATGTTCTCCTCATTCCTTGAGTTGCATCATCCAAGGTCACAGAATCTTGACTGTATGTCAATCTCGGTTCTGCTTTGCAGAAGGTGACTTTCACAATGAACTCTCCCTACTAATCAATTAAACTAGTGAGAATTTTCAAAATCACTCAACTATTCCAGCAGAAAGCAGAAAGGGCAGGACAAGAGTTGAACTGTATGGTCCTCCTAATGAAAATTTCAAGGAGTCTTGGTTGATAAACACCGCAAAAATCCATTCTAAACAAAAATATCAGCTTTTCACTGTGGCTTGGATATTAGCCAGCAATGAAGGAGAGATTGACCTGATTTAGGGTTGGTTGCACAATATGAAAAGTGATTTTTTTCTGCCTTTCCCTAGACTTGGAGCTAATAGTTTTGTTTGTGTCCCTGATCAACAGAAGAGAACATTGTGCTTGTCCCCCTTCAAGTCTGTAAGTGCACAAATGGAACCTTGCTTAGAGTTTACTCCACAGGCACTTTGGAGCTGCTGCTGTTGACGTCAGTTTCACTGAAGCAGGGGTCCAGAATAAAAGCATCACCTGCTGTTACTTTGGCCTAAGCTCCTGAGAAGATGAGGGGATGTGAGATATTTTCAAGAAAATGCAAAAGGAAAAGATAGTAGTTTGACTATACTTTGCCCCAATAATAACAACACAAACTCCTATTTGCAGGGAATTTTCATTTGGCAGAGGTCTTTGGCCCCATATCCTTTTAACCTATGTGACAAAGAGTAAGTGTTGATATTTCCTTCTACAGACAAAGACAGCTCTGATTTGACTACTGGTTTAGTGGTTGCCAAACTTTTAATGAGCTCCCAAAATAAGGAGTTTGTCAGAAATTCAGATTATTGGATTCTATCCCAGATATATGAACTTCCAAAGTGTGGGGTGGGGCACAGAATTCTGTGTTTTGGGCAATAACCTAGATGGCCCATGGATAACACTGCCCCAGTCTGATACTTTCCCAAGCACGCAAAATCAAAGGATGATTTTTAGACACATGCATACAAATAAATCCTATTTTTGTGTGTGTGGCTTGTTACTCGTGAGAATTTGGAAATTTCATGGGTCACATCCTGCCCTCTTAAAATGAAACTATTACCTTTTAGCAAAAGCCTCACAGAGCACATTTAATGCATTACGTTGGTGCTCGATCTGACTGCCAGCAGCACACTATTTAGATTTGGAATGCAGATTTTTTTTCCAACAGATTTGTCTTCATAATATGTCTGACTTCCAATAACATTAAAACTAGATTGCTTTTTCTTAGGCTCACACCAGGGCAGGGAAGAAGTAGGAAGAGCCATTCCTTAAGTGTGTTAGATGACAGAAAGGACAAATGATCAACTCTAAGAGCTGAAATGAACTATAGTGATTATCTGGTTCAGCTTACCATTGACTGAGATGGAGAAACAAAGAAATAGAGGTGTTAAAGGTCACAGACAAGCCAGCCTTGATCAAAATGGTGCCAAACCATCATCCTACAGCCCAATTGGCATTTGAAAACTTTGTGAGGGCAGGCTTAAGTTCTTCCTCTCAAGATTGGTCAACAGTTCACCATATTCAGCCATCCTCTCATGGGGCTAATTACACAAATGAGAAGATTGCAGCCACATAGTATTACTATTACTTTAGGACAGTGTGTTCTGCTTCTACAAATTACTATTATTGAATATATTGTTTCACAAACTGAAGGTGTCTACCCCTCTGAAAAGCCACCTTAAAATAAAATTAAGCTGAAAAAAAAAAAGGAAAAGCCACCTTACTATCTGAAGATATAGCCAAAAAATTATTCTTCTTGTCTCTTCATAATAGATACTCTGTATCTGACAGGTGAATCCTTGAGTGAAGGCAGGGGAAGGGCCATGTTGATGATCTAGACTTAAATGTAAACATGGAAGCATGTTAGGGGAAATTCTAGGTAGGAAACATGGAAAATGCATAATATCAAGTTAACATCAAGTTAAATTAGATCAACCTGAGGAAAAAAGGTTTCAACGTCCTCAGCAATTATCAGAAAAGGGTCTAGATAGTATCAAGCAAGCATATGTTTACTGCCATTTCCTCAGCATCTTGACCTAGAGAAGCAAAATGGATCAGTGGATCAAGGGCCATTCTACTCAAAGAGGTCCTCACCACTCTGCAGATTAATGCACATATTCACATTTTGAAGTACCAAAAGCTTTTGCCTTGATCCAGTGGCCAAGACCTCTTAAAATCCCTCCTGTAACCCATCCTAGAAAAACTTACCAAGTACAAAAACTCTTCATTTGCCATCAACAAAAGTCACGCGCAGAGGTTAACTAGAATGTTTTCCAAAAGGGAACCCTCCTACACTGTTGGTGGGAATGTAAATTGGTGCAGTCGCTATGGAGAACAGTATGGCGGCTCCTTAAAATCGAAATATAATAGAGTTGCCATATGATCCAGCAATCCCACTCCTGGACAAATATTCAAGCAAAATTGTAATTCAAAAAGATACATGCATTTGGAGTGGATAAGCAATGAGATATTGCTGTATAGCACAGGGAACTACATCCGATCACTTGTGATGGAACATGATGGAGGATATTAGAAAAAGAATTTTATATATATATATATATAACTGGGTCACTCTGCTGTACAGCAGAAATTGACGGAACATTTTAAATAAACTGTAATAAAAAAAATGCTAGAGTTCCCATCGTGGCCCAGTGGTTAACAAATCTGACTAGGAACCATGAGGTTACAGGTTCGATCCCTGGCCTCACTCAATGGGTAAAGGATCTGGTGTTGCCATGAGCTGTGGTGTAGGTCGCAGATGCGGCTCAGATCCTGTGTTGCTGTGGCTCTGGTGTAGCCCGGCGGCTACAGCTCTGATTGGACCCCTAGCCTGGGAACCTCTATATACCCTGGGAGCGGCCCTAGAATAGGCAAAAAGACCAAAAAAAAAAAAAAATGTTTAATGATACATGTAGCCCAATGTTCATAGCAGCACTATTTACAAGAGCCAAGACATGGAAACAACCTAAATGTCTTTGGACAGATGAATGGATAAAGATGTATATACAATGGGATACTTAGTCATCAAGAAGAATGAAATAAAGCCATTTGCAGCAACATGGATGGACCCAGAGATTATCACACTAAGAAAAGCAAGTCAGAAAAAGTACCATATGATATCACTTATATGTGGAATCTTAAATACGACACAAATGAACTCATCTATGAGACAGAAACAGACTCGCAGACATAGAGAAGAGACTTGAGGTTGCCAAAGGGGTGGGGCAAAGAAGGACTGAGAGTTTGAGATTAGTAGATGCAAACTATTATATATAGAATGGCAGAATGGTTAAACAACTAGGTCCTTCTGTATAGCACAGAAATACACTCAATATCCTGTGATTAACCACAATGGAAAAGAACATGACAAAAGAATTTGTGTGTGTGTGTGTGTGTGTGTGTGTGTGTGTGTCTGAGTCACTTTGCTATATAGCAGTGATTAACGCAACATTGTAAATCAACTATACTTCAATGAAACTTTTTAAAATGCTCTCCAGTCCCTCTTTCCCATCATGGGAATACAGAAAATCTACATTCCCCAGCTTCTTTTGTAGTTAGGCTGAGGCCATGTGACCAGATTCTGAGCAAAGAATATGGGAATAAATGATATTCTCCACTTCTGAGCTGGATATAAAGCATCTTACATTATCATCCCTATATCACATCTTCACCCATCAACTAGGGAAACTGAAGATCCAGCGGAGGACACCAAAAAGGCCATAGCACACATGGGGGCCACAGGATAAAATGGGTCTAGGTCACCACATCTATCCTAGAGGAAAGTCCTTGAGGAGAGCCGCCTGGTTTCCAGTTGGCTGCGGTGCAAGACATGAGTAAACCTCTGTTGATATACGCCAGTGAGGTTTGGGGTTTCTTGGTTACAGCACATAGTCTATTCTAATTAACATGGGTCACGGCTTCGTGACTAAAGGATTGTGTCTCTAACAGGCATATCTATAAACCAATATAAAACAAAATAATCAGAAGATGAAATAACGTGTGGGATTTTTTTTTTCTCTCTTCTGGAGAAAAGAGATTCAGTAAAGTAAACACTGAAAAATCAGAGCAAACTGAAAGTCATGCCTTTCAGTTTAAGCACTTTCTTTGGCATACTTTTGTCTCTTTTATATCTGAAATTGAATGAATTATTTATTTCTCTGACTATATAATCGAATCCCATCAATAGAAAATCTGAGCTCCTCTGTTAGAGCTTGGTCTTTTTTTTACTACTTCTCTTTGTCGGAAGTCTTCATCTTCCTATCAGACTTTGGTGCTTCTACAAGAAAAAAATTCTAAACGTAATAATAATGTGTTTACTGAGCCCTCACTACGTATCAAGACACTGCCAGCAGTCTCGCACCCCCCGCCCCCCGCTGTGAGATGGGTACCAATTTACATGTGAGAAAATTAAGGCAGAGAAAGTTCTCCATATATCCTAGGGCCACCCAGGCCATAAATTATTTAGGCTGAACCAGGATCTGTTCACTCTCACTTGAGAATCTGCTCCCTTAACCACCTCAGCTTATTGTCTTCTTCGATGCAGTTTTGTGTGCTCATTTTCCCTGGCTTGTCTGTGAGTATCTCATAGTAACGATTTTCCTAGAGACAGAATTCCAAATTGGCCTTGAAGCCAGTTACTTTAATTATGCTCTGGTCACCTTCTTAAATAGACCTCTGAATTGGCCCTTATTTTATTACTCAAAGCTCTGCATATTTATGAATACAACCCAGCTTCTTTCGACTTATGAATTCTTCAAACTTTTCCAACTGTTTTTGAGAGGCTAGGGCTCCTCACACTCCTTAATGGGATATTTCCTTTCCATTACAAATTTCAAGGCTGCTTACCCTTTAAATATTCAATATTTTAGTATTATAAGAGCAAGAGGGTTATTTGATATCCTAATTATCTGGGGCCTCGTTTTAAATGCCTTTGTAGCAAAGGGTGATACCAGCAATAGCATTCATCCTACTGCTAGGTTTACAGAGCATCCAGACTGTCTGTCTGATGTAAGATCCAGGGTCGAGCTCAGAGGACTATGAAGACCTAGTCTCTTCACCTTCCAGAGTGTCATACACTGCCCCTCAATCCCCACCACCTCCAAATACACACATACACACACCTGCTGGTAGAATGAGGTCACGACAAATATTGGGGAAAGTATTAAAGAGAAAACAGAGAGGGGCAGAGTGAGACACAATCCCCCAGGCCCCTTTGTTACTGGGAGTTCTGTGGATGGACAATATTCCAAGATCCATGAATAGTGGTAGGTATATTTGTGTGCTTCTGTATATAATATTAAAATGGGACTTAAGGCTAAAATCTTGAAACACAGATATCACTTTGCCATGATGCAGACTCTCAAAGAAGTAAGCAAAAATTAATCAACCCTTAACCCCCTCATTCACAGCAAAGGCGTAAGATTGCAAGATGTGTGTGTATATAATAAAACTAAATATGGATTGATAGATATACGATAGATAGATAGATAGATAGATAGATAGATAGATAGATAGATAGATAGGCAGACAGACAGACAGACGGATAGACAGACAGACAGATAGACAGACAGATAGACAGACAGACAGACAGATAGATAGATAGATATAGATACACACACACACAGAGGAAAAGGCCTTTGCTAAGAGTTGTCTATATACTGAGCCCCCCCAACAAAAATGTACATAAGGGATGAAGGGGTTCAGCCCCCACCTCACACTTAAGCTAATTCAAAAGGACTCTTCAGAAAGCCTAATATGTTCTTCTTGTGCACACACCCAACAACCACCTGTAGAATCAAAGGTGAGATGTGGGCTTACCAGCTGGTTTGAGGACAGTGTGAAATAGAATCCAATGTGCTGGGGTCAAGTCCCGGGGCTGCCAGAATGGAGATGCCTGTGAGCTGTGGGAACCAAGAATAGAGATCCTGAGTGGTGAGGGAGGGACGGCAACATCTCCAGTGAGCCTAAAAATTGTCCCTAAGAGCAAGCGTTGGGTTTCAACACCTGCCAAGCCCAAGAGTACCAGCACAGGATACCTGGAGGGACCATCAAGAGGGAAGTTCTCTGAGGTCTGATTGCCCCTTCTTCACCATGTGCTCTCAGGAGGAGTCAGCGCTGGAGTGGCATTAAGCTATTTTACCTATGGAGAGACATCTGAGAAGGAAACTGTGTGAAGGCTCCCAAGTCAGCGTGGCTAGGTGATGACGCCCAGGTGTTCGGTCACACACTAGCCCGGAGGCTGCCGTGAAGGTGTTTTGTGGCAACAATTAAAATCAGCCAATTTAAGTAAAGGATGGTACCCTCAGTAATGAGGGGGCCTCATCTGGTCAGTAAAGCCTTAAGAGCAAAAACCAGAGAGTAAAGCCTTAAGAGAAGATGGAATTCTACTCCAAGACTGTAGCGTAGAAACCCTGCATGTGTTTCCAAGCTGCCTGCCTGCCCCACAAATTCCAGACTTGCCAGCCCCCATAACTGCCTGAACCGATTTTAACATATATATATATATATATATATATATATATATATATATATATATAATATCCTATTGATTCTATTTCTCTGGAGAATCCTAATGCAAGGGGGAACTATTAATAATAAGTATCTGAGACCAGCCTGAGTACTAGGATATACCATCTCCGTAGTCAGAACCCAAGAGTTAGCAGAATAGGGAAGGAGGATTGGAAGTGCCCAGTGAGGAAAGAGAAGTCAAGAATATTCCATTTCCCTGACTGTGGCTTCCTGCCTGGAATAAGCCTGAACTGGGAGAAAGGGAAAAACATGTTTTTAACAAAATTAGTTTATCTAGAATGTGGGGCTAGGTATATAAATACACATCCTAAGATGATGATGTGTGACTTGAAGTGATGGAAGAACTATTTGCATTGCTCTGATTTGGACAGAAGAGTCATCAGGCCTGCCTGTATTTCTTTGGGATGACAGAGGGGGAAATAGTCCCACAGAGTAGACTTAGAAAGGCAGTGGGGATGGAAAATAGTATGAACGTTCCTTAAAATACTAAAGATAGAGTTGCCATATGATCCAGCAATCCTACTCCTGGACACAGATCCAGAGAAAACTGTAATTCAAAAAGATACTCGTACCCCAATGGTCATAGCAGCACTATTCATGATATCCAAGACATGGAAGCAACCTAAATGTCCACTGACAGAGGAGTGGATAAAGAAGATGTAGTTCATTTATACAGTGGAATATGACTGAGCCATAAAAAAGAATGAGATAATGCCATTTGCAGCAACATGGGGCCCTGATGGGTTCCATGAAGTGGGACTGACTCAATCATAGTTCAGTTCCTTGGACACCACACTCACTTCTACTTCTGCCCACATCTCAGTTAATATGATTAGCCCACCAGGGCATATGGTAACGATAAAAGCTGTTTAACACATTCCATACTTTACATATTCAGTACATATTCACTGAGCATCTACTCTGCCTGGTATTGTTGGACAGAAGTACAAATATAGAGCCTCTGACTCAAGAAACTTACAATCACAGATTAGTAGATGCAAACTATTACATTTAGAATGGATAAACAATAAGGTGCCTGCTATATAGCACAAGGAACTATATCCAATGTCCTGGGAGAGACCGTGAGAGAAAATAATATTTAAAAAAGAATGTATATGTATGTAGGTCTGAGTCACTTTGCTGTACAGCAGAAGTTGACACAAAATTGTAAATCAATGATACTTTAATAAAAAAATTTTAAAGACAAAATCACACATAAACTTTGATGTAGATAGGTCAAGACACAGAGAGATATAAGATATATACCTTCTTGTATTCAATCTTAATCCTCATGTATCTATGCTTAATCAGCATATGTTTTAAATTCTGAGAGTTCTGAATTTGATTTACCTGTTTTTCCAAACTTACTCCTTTGAGTTTTGTACCCAGCTATAAAAATCAGAGCAAAGATGAGTTTTGTGGCTTGTATGAGAGGCCTAATATAAAAGACCACCATTTAACTGGAGACCTAGAATGAGGGCCAAACCCTTTTATTGTGTCCAGAGACACATACACCCATGTACAATGATTCTTTTTAGATTTTTCAGGTTGCATTTATGTAATCTACTCTTTTTTAATGCTGAAAGAGGGCCTAAAGACTAAAATAAATTGCTCCTCCTAAGATATGGGGGTAGCTCTAAAATTATCCTTTTGAAAAGCAGAGGGCCAGATGGCCAATCTATATGATTCTTTGAAAACACTTAATTCCATAGGAGAGAGCTCATGAAATGGCTTCAGATTTTCTTTCAGGAATTGAGAGTTAAGATGAAGCCGAGTGGTTAACATTTTTAAGCTCAAGATCCCTACTTTAATGAAGAGAAGTGAAGCAGGGACTAAAACTTCATTTGAGGCACAAGGTTCAGATGTTCTTCGATAGCAGAAGCACCAGAAGCAGACAGGGAGGTCCCCAAGGGCTGATAAGAGACCGGAATGAGACCTTGTGTGGCTACAGTGGGCAGAAGGGCCATTGTCACAGTGCGGGAAAGGCTCTTAGCACTTGTTGACTATTTCATGAAACCATGAGCTGCTGACACACTCAGCTCCCATCCTGCCTACCCCTCGCCATTTCCATGAAGCTGTGATTTAGTTCTCGTTTTAGCCAAAGCCAGCTTCCTTGTCACTTGAGCCTTGCTCTGCACCAGCATGTATTTCCAGAACTAAATCAGAGACCATCCAAAGAAACCTATGGCTTCTTAAAAGAACCAGGAGTGGGTATGCTATTGTTTTCTCCAAAACCAAATGCATTTCTTTGCTCCCTGGCTGGCAGTAGGTTAGTTTCCACAAAAACAAGCAAATTTCCCTGAAGGAATTTTTGCTTGTTCCCTGGGACGGCTCACTACACCTGTGCCACAGAAACCAAATTACCCTTAACAAGCTCAATGCCACTAGCAGCTTCCCTTCCCCCTCTCCTCCATCACCAAATCTCACGAGAGTTGCCCAGCCTTGCTAAAGCCTTACATCCCTTGGAATTCAGTAAATTCACCTCTTCCCCTCAAGGATACACATGGTTTCTGCTTCACAGAGTATCCTTGGCACATCACTGGCCTGTGCCTGTTTTGCACCACTAGAATCTCCTGAACTTTATCAGAGATGATACAGATGTAATTAAACCCGAATTCTAGTCTCTCCTCATGACAACTCAGCGGACAATTAATGATGATAAAAGAGCCTGCCAGCTGCTGCCTGACATACCAATGTGAGCTTCCAACTCCGATGAAGATGGAGGGTGAAGGGTAGGTCCCTCTGGCTCCATTTCAATCTGTCTTTTATCTCACACTAGCTAAAAAGTAACACTCACTTTGGGAAAATTTAGATTCCTCCCTCTCTCTTCTTAAAAGCACCAATAGACAATCGGGGGGAAATGCAATGTCCATGAAATAAACAAGAATGCTTCCAGGAAGAATAATTTAAGCTTTATCACCCGGAATAGTAGGTTCAAGCCTAAAGCCAGAGAAGCAGGCTGGGCTCTTAATCACTGACCCTTTTGGAGCAGATTGTCCACTGCCGCTTTGCCATGGGAACATACCAGTTGGTAGGGAGGGACCTTCATAAGGGGGACACTTCATGGATTTTGCCATAATAATGCTGTACCACTCAAAACTAACTATGGTCACATTCGTCCTTTTCTCTCCCAAATTTCGTGTTTTAGCCATGACTGCAGCCTGGTGCAATAAGATGCTTGGAGGGAGACCAAGGCTTGAAGGAGACATGGGCTGTGGAGAGAGATGACTAGAGAGAAAATCATCAAAACAAGAATGATGAGAGGGAATAAGAGAAGCCTGTTCAACACACACTTCAAAACTGTGCTGAGGCTCCGTGGCAACAGAAGGGCACTGCTGGCTTCCCATGTTGCTTTCAGTTTAACGGTTTGGTGTTTGGGGGGCTTGAGAATCCATTTACACAATTCCCAGAAGAAAAAAAATGCAAATGACTCATAAACATATGAAATAAATGTTTTACATCACTTGTAATCAAAGAAATGCAAATATAACACAACAAGATAGCATTTCCACCTATCAAATTAACAGAGATTAAAAGGAAACCTAAGACTCAACAGGGGTGGCGAGATGGCCCATCTCCCACTGTTGGAGTGTTAATTGGTACAACCTTTCTCCTGGGCAATTTTGCAATATGTAGCAAATTCTTAAAGTATGCATACTCCCAGGCCCAATAACTCCCCTTCCAGGATCTACTCTAAAGAAATAAACAGCCATCCAAGCACAGATGAGCACAAATATTTCACTGGAATGTTATTTATAAGAAGAAAAAGCACAAAAATGAAAGATTAGTTTATTATAAATTACATAATGTAAATATTAAATATATAATACATAAATATAAAAATAGATTATAATATTCCTTCACTAATTAATATTATGCAACAAATTTATGTATTTTAAAGACTACTGCTATAATATGAAGCACAAAAGCAATAGTGTATATACATGATCCCAATTTTCTTTCTTTCTCTTTTTTTTTTTTTTTTGTCTTTTAAGGGCCACACCCATGGCATATGGAGGTTCCCAGGCTAGGGGTCCAATTGGAGCTACAGCTGCAGGCCTACACCACAGCCACAGCAATGCAGGATCTGAGCTGCGTCTGTGACCTACACCACAGCTCACGGCAATGCCGGATCCTTAACCCACTGAGGAAGGCCAACCCACAACCTCATGGTTACTAGTCGGATTCATTTCTGCTGCACCACAACTGGAATGCCCCAATTTTCTTAATATATAAGAGAGAGGAAGAAACAAAATACATCAAAATATTAACAAACATTATTTCTATGTCGGTGATTTCAGTGGATGCTTATTTTTAATATTCTTCTGTGTTTTCAAAATTCTCTACAATGAACATATGGTAATCAGAAAATATAAGCAGTATTTTAAAATAAGTAAATAAAGGATTACAAGTGTATTAGTCAGGATGAGCTTGATAACAAACAAGCCCCAAATCTCAGTCACGTAAAGTAATAAAGTTTGCAAATCCTCTAGGAACTCATCCCCACACTGCTTTACTCAGAAACAAAAACTAACAGAGTCTCCATTATCTGGAGCATCACTGGAGACCATGAGGAGTATGTAGCAAATTGCACACTAGGTCTTGCTGACTCTCAACCAGGGGTGATGCATGTCATTTCCACTTACATTTCAGTGGCTGACATCAGTCACATGACCAGTCTTTCACAGGGTAGATCAGGAGGCTCAATCCTACAATGTGCCTAGAGGGAAGAAAACCCAGAAATATTTGTAAACAGAACTAGTATATACTACCAAAAAATATGTTCACTTTTTCTTAAGAACTGATTAGAGGTCCAACAGAAAGTCTTTCTTCTGTGCTTCATTAGCAGTCAAGATATATTATGCAACATTTGCATGACCTAAACAACCTGGTTCCACTTCTCTGTTCAGGTTTTGTAGCCTAAGCTATTCAAGAGATGCCACCATTGCAGGCAAGAGGTTATTTAAAAAGAAAAAAGGCTGTGAACATACCAGCACTACCCTAAAGAAGCATTTCTTCTTTCCAGGGTCTCTGGAGTAGCCAGAGGAATGTCAGCATTTCTCAGCCAGCATTCTGAACATAGAACAACCAAAATAAGTAATATTGAGGAGTTCCCACCATGGGTCAATGGGTTAAGAATACAAGTGCTGCAGCTCAGGTTGCTGCAGAGGTGCAGGTTCAGTGCCCAGCCCAGTGCAGAGCATTAAAGGATCTGGCATTGCTGCAGCTGCAGCTCAGATCACACCTGCAGCTCTGATTCAGTCCCTGGCCTGGAAACTTCTATATGCCACAGGTATGACTTTAAAAAAAAAAAAAAAAAAAGCAATATTGGAATGTCTCCTACTTTTCTCAGTGTGTTCGAGAATAGGACCCAGGTATATAGTCAAGGCCCTTAACCTAACTCCTAGGAACATTTCTCTAGTCAGTATAATCTGCTTTCTTTTTAAATCTGTCTTTTGCATACAAAAAATTAGAACACACATATTCCAAAATATAACTATTAATGCTAAAGAAAATACCATCATAATCCCTTGCACATTCAAACAGCTCATCACACTCACTCTTTTAAGTACCAATTTAAATGTTTTTTGTATTAATAAAAAGTTAATATAACTGTATGAATGACAAAAATGGAAGGCAGCACTGTCTGGACATTAAATCGATTCACATTTTCCCTTGTACAATAAAATATAACTTGACCCATGTTAAAAATAAAAGTTAATTACATGGAATGCTGGTTTGTAGCTTGCATTGATAGACCTCTCTAAGGGATGCAGGTAATTGTAGAAAGTCCTAACCCACCTAGAATCCTCAGGGTTATCATAGAATCTTTTTCATCACCTACTGTATCTAATTGGTTTTCAAATCGTGTAGATTTTAAACTTCCTAAATACCCATTGCATCTGAGTATTTCTCTTCTGAATTATTATATTCGGGGCTTCACCATCTTTCACCTAGGCTATTGCAATCAACCACTGATTTATCTTCTTCCTTCAGATACCCCTACCTAAACCACTTTCCACATTGCTTCTCTTAAAACCCCTCAGTGGCTTCCTACCACCTGGAAGATAAAGTCCAAACTCCTTAGCAGAGCATGGAAAGGTCCTCCCCTTATGGCTCTAGGCTACCCCCCATGTCTGATGTGGCCTTTTCCAAAGTATGTTCAATGGAACAGGAATTCCACAGTTATGCAGGGGGACCAGGGGCTCCATGGTCAAATAAATTGGGAAAAGACAAGTTCAACCTGTTTCTTTTCTTTAGGGACTGTCAGAGGGGAGAACTCGAGCATGACTCTAAATGAATCTCATGGCTCAAGTACTTAGTTCTCTTTTCTTGACCTATGCTCGTGCTCTGGGTGACCTCACTCAGTCTCCTAGCTTTAAATACTGTGTACATGCCAACCAAGCTGTTTGCATCTCCAGCTCACACTTCTCTGAGCACCAGATTGCCTGCTCGCAATCTCCAGGGAGATATTTAAGAGACATCTGAAATTTAATATTCCCTTAACCTCCTCCCTCAGACTTTCCCAACTCAGTTCATGGCAGCTTCGTTCTTCCAGTTACTCAGGCCAAACATCTTTTTTTTAGGATTTTAAAAATCGAAGTATAGTTGATTTACAATGTCGTGTTAGTTTCAGGTGTACAGCAAAGTGATTCAGATACATATATTCTTTTTCAGATTCTTTCCTGTTACAGTTTATTACAAGATATTGAATATAACTCCCTGTGCTACACTGTAGGTCCCTGTTAGTTATCTATTTTATATATACTTAATTTAAACCTCCCTACCATCACCCCCTTTCCCCTTTGTAACCATAAATTTGTTTTCTATGTCTGTGAATCTATTGATTTTTTGTAAAGAAGTTTATTTGTAGCATTTATTTAGATGTAACATATAAATGATACAGTATTTATGTTCTTCTGTCTGACTTACTTCAAACTGTATGATAATCTCTAGGCCCATCCATGTTGTTGCAAACGGCATTATTTCAGCATTTTTATGGCTGAGTGATATTCCATTGCATATGTGTATCACATCTTCTTTATCCACTCATCTGTTGATGGACATTTAAGTTCCTTTCATGTCTTGGCTATTGTAAATAATGCTATGAATATTGGGAGAATGTATCTCTTCCAATTAGAGTTTTCTCACCCAGCCAAAAATCTTAATGTCATTCTTGATTCCCCTCTTTCTCTCACACTGCGTATTTAGCCTGTCAGCAAATTTCATCAGCTCTACATTCAAAACATACCCAGAGTTCCCTGGTGGCTCAGTGGGTTTCTCAAAGAAGACAGACAGATGGCCAAAAACCACATGAAAAGATGCTCCACATAACTAATTATTAGAGACATGCAAATCAAAACTACAATGAGGTATCACCTTACACCAGTTAGAATGGCCATCAGCAAAAAGTCTACAAACAATAAATTCTGGGAGGGTGTGGAGAAAAGGGAACCCTGTTGGTGGGAATGTAAATTGGTGCAAACACTATGGAGAACAGTATGGGAGTCCCTTAAAAAACTAAATACAGAACTACCATATGATCCAGCAATCCCACTGCTGGGCATCTATCTGGAGAAAACAATAATTCAAAAAAAACAAAAACAAAAACAAAAAAAAAAACGCACCCCACTGTCCATAGCACTGTTTACAATAACCAAGCAACCTAAATGTCCATTGACAGAGGACTGGATAAAGATGTGGTACATAAATACAATGGGATTTTATTCAGCCAAAAAAAGACTGAAATAATGCCATTTGCAGCAACATGGATGGACCTACATATTATCATACTGAGTGGACTAAGTCAGACAGAGAAAGACCAGATGATATTACTTATATGTGGAATCTAACCAAAAATGATACAAAGGAACTTATTTATAAAAAGAGAATCAAGCTCACAGATTTCAAAATCAAACTTACGGTTACCAAAGGGGAAACCATAGTGGGGAGGAATAAATTCTCAGGATGGTATTAACATTTACACACGACTGTATATAAAATATCTAACTAACAAGGACCTACTGTAAAGCACAGGAAATCTACTCGATATTCTGTAATAACCTAATTGGGAAAAAAGAATGGACATATGTATAACTGATTCACTTCGCTATATACCTGAAGGTAATACAAATCTGCAAGTCACCTACACTCTAGTAAAATTTAAAAAAAAAAAAAAAAAAGATCATGTAAGGAGAAAAAATATTTATCCACAATCTGACCCCTTGCCCTAATTGCAATCCTCTACCCTGATCCAGGCCTCTATCATCCTTTGCCTGAATTATTTAAAGAACCTCCTAACTGGTGTCTCTGCTTCTGCCTTTCCCCGATGGTGTCCATTCTCAATTCAGCACCCTGGTTGACTGCTTCATTTACTTTCACAGATCACAGCATCGGGGAGTTCCCGCTGGGGCTCTGCAGTAACAAACCTGCCTAGAATCCATAAGAAGGCCGGTTTGATCCCTGGCCCCAGTCAGTGGGTTAAGGATCTGGCATTGCCATGAGCTGTGGTGCAGGCCACAGATGTGGCTCAGATTCAGCATGGCTGTGGCTGTGGCGTAGGCCAGTAGCTGCAGCTTTAATTTGACCCCTAGCCTAGAAACGTTCACATGCTATGGGTGCAGCCCTAAATATAAATAAATAAATAAATAAATAAATAAAACAGATTTCCTCAAACGCCTGCCATGGCATCCTCTTTCCTTAGAATGGAAGGCAGACTCTTCCTACAACCCAAGCCCTAACGGTTGCTCCTCTGTGACCTCTCTACCCACTTCTCCCACCTTCTCTCCAGCCATCCCTGAGCTGCTACTCTTCATCCTCAGCAAGCTGGACCATCGCATAGACACATACAGGCTCTCTGAGCACTGCTATGTGTGGCACGTCAGTCTGTCACGTCTGTCAGCGGACGAGGTCTTGCTGGACACTCCATCTACGTGTTGTTCCTGGTCATGCTGCCGCCGCACTGAGCTGCAGCTGAAGTCAGCCACGTGGTTCTACTCATGCTCAGAGTGGGAATAGGACGGGAAGATGCCAATGAGGTTCTGGCTGCCCCCCATCCTATACACCCCGTCCTGACACCTCCAATCATGTTCTAATTATAGCACCTCCCACAATCACGAATACCACACAGAAGAAACATCTACCGCAGGGTCAGGCATGGAGCCAACCGTTGGTCTAAAACGAAGTCCTAATCCTCCTTGGCTGTGCCACTACCCCCGTAACACTTAAAATTCCTTGGATTTATAGAACTACACAGAGTCAGCTTGCCATTCTCCTTATTCATGTATAAGTCATAAGCTTCCTGAATCATGGACCGTGTTTTGAAAGGCTTCTGTGCATTTACTAGGTACCTTGCAGGATGGCTGGCACACAGTGACTATTCAATAAACTTTGGCTGAATTGAAAGTAATTGTGCAAAGGCGGTCAGTCAGAGGGGGTGGCCAGTTGAGAACTGACTTCATTAAAACTGTTCAATGGCACCTATAAGCCTCACACCTGAGCTGGACTCTGGTTCCAAAATGGAAGGCTGAGCCCAGAGGAAATTAGGATTCCCAGACTTCCAACAGAGGGCAGCACATTTATGACATCACGACATAATCGGACGCCTAATCACTGGTCTGTGATGGCAGAAAAGGTGCCTGAGCCCAATAGACAGAAAGAAACCTGCAAAGAAGGCATTTATGGCTCTAAACAATTTTTCTTTATTCCTCATCTGGGTCCTGAGGCCTGTGATTTGGCTCCATTTTTTTATTTGTGGTTGTTTGTTTCAGATAATAAAACTGTTCTTTTAAAATAACGGAGACTATATTGAACCTAAAAATAAATGTCAAAAGACCCAAGTCCCTGAGTGGGAGCCATGACTGCAAAAGGACCAGCCAAGTTCAAAACAGCTATGAAGGGACCCAGGCCCAAGCAAGAGGAGCCAGTGGATCTGGAGTCAGTGGGACAAACGGAAAGAGACAAAATGTTAAAATACAGAAAATGAACACACATGCAACAACAGTAGACATACCATTCTATGACCATTACTCTTACTGGATCATTATGGAGCATCGTCTCTTTGCTATATTGTTAGGACATTTCACAAAATGGAGAAAATGAGCAGAGAAAGAGCTACTTGCGAATTTCCAAGAGAAATAACACTAGGGTCCGATTTTGCCATGAGCTGTAATAAGTCCTAGTAAATAAGCAAATAAGAAGTAAGCCAAGCCAATGTGGCTTTTTTTCTTTTTCTTTCTCTTTTTTTTTCTTTTTAGGGCTGCACCTGTGGCATATGGAAGTTCCCAGGCTAGGGGTCAAATCGGAGCAGCAGCTACCAGCCTATGCCACAGCCACCACACCAGATCCAAGCTGCATCTGTGACCTACACCGCAGCTTGCAACAATGCTGGATCCTTAACCCACTGAGTGAGGGTAGGGATCGAACCTGCACCCTTACAGAGACAATGTCAGGTTCTTAAGCCACTGAACCACCATGGGAACTCCCATGATGTGGCTTTATGTCAATACCATGTTTGTTTTTTCTCTGATGCATTCAGAGAAAAAAAATGAAAAATCCACTCAGTAAATTCCAAGCAATCATAACCATAGCTCTGCAGCAATTTCAAAACAGCTTCTTCCACAAGAGCTGGGCCTAGACAATTCACAAACCCAACCTGTGTTTATTTCTCAAGAAGCTCTGTGTAAAGTCCACTGTCTTAGAAAGTACAGCATCCATGTACATACATTTTCCTCTTCTTCAGTGAATGTTCCAATATTTACGATGCTTAAAGGATACATTCCAACCGTAATTATTTGATCAATTATTTTTAAGGGCGTAATAGATTTTCTCATCATTCATGTAGTCAATAAGCATTTATTGAACCTCTACCATATACAGACACTCTACCAAGTGATACTAGCAAAAGCATTCGTTTTTGTCCTCAAAAAGTTTAGAGTCTGGTAGAAAAGTTCACAACAGTCCCATGATTCATAAACACAGAGGACTGGCACTGAACCCAGCCTGGTGGGCAAGGGCTGGCTGGGCTCTGGAAAAAAAACTGAGGATGGGTAGTAGAAGAGGGATCCTCAGCCAGGTGGGTTTGCTAGGATGTGTGGAGAAAATAAAAGACACCTTGTCACCTGCATATCAGTAGCAAAAATAGAAATTAATATTAGTCAAGAGCTTACTCTAGGCCAGGCATGGAGCTAGTACTTTGAATATCAGATCTTGAGGAGACGTTGTTAATACAAACGAAGTAACAGGATATCAACCTAGGGTCATGGTAAGAAGAATAATGGCCCCCAAAGATGTCCACGATCTTAACCCTGGAACTTGTGGATATTTTACATTGGCACAAAATGGTTATGTGGCCAAGGGAGCCTAATATATGGCTGCAGAATATCTTGGACTATCTGGGTGGGCCCAGCGTCATTTCATGGGTCCTTTAAAGGGGAAGAGAGAGGCAGAAGAGGAAGTCAGATGACTTGATGTAGGAGGGACTCCATCAGCCATCGCTGGCTTGGAAGATGGAGGCATTGGGGTGGGGGTAGGGGGGCAAAGCCAAGCAGCCTGGGCAGCCTCTAGAAGCTGAGAACAACCCCCCAGCCCCCAGCCAGCAAGGAAATGGGGACCTCGGTCCTACAGCCACCTGGAATTCAATTCTGTCCACAGTCTGAATAAGCCTAGAAGCAGATCATCTCTCAGAGCCGGTCCCCCCACTCTGATCTCAGCCAAGCAGGCTAAGACAGCAGCCAAGCCCGCTGGACTTCTGACCTACATATCTGTGAGACAGCAAATCGGTGTTGTTTTAAGCCACTAAATCGGCGCCAGTGTATTGTGACAGCAATAGAAAACTGATAGAATGGCATTCTCTAAGTGACGAAGTAAAGCACATAGGAAAACTATTCCTACGGCACCCCATGCCAAGAGCTTCTCAAATACCGTGCCTCATAAACACGCAAAGTTGATATTATTCTCCCCATTTCATAGATGATCAAACTGAAGCACAGCGGTTTTTCAATAATGAAAGTCACAGCTAATAAGCAATAGGATTGAGATTTGAGCCCAAGTCAGGCAGATACAACCATTCCTCTTTGTCCTGCTCTGCCTTGCTGCTCACAGGTAATTATTCCTTACATGTGTACAGGCTGGGCCAGAAGCACCTCTATGTGCATTATCTTAATTAAACCCTGCCCCAGCCTGTAAAGCAGGCAGGGCAGAAATTATTTATTCCTTTTTCCAGATGAGGACACTCAATCTCCAAAGAAATTGTGAGCTACCCGGGGCCTGGGGTAAGCACACAGGCCCTCCAACCCCAGTCTCCGGCCCTGCTCCATCACCTCAGTGGTGCAGATTCCAGAAATGACTCCCCTTCATGTGAATTGAGTCCAGTTTGCTTCCAACAGACAGCCTGTTCTCACAAAGCAGTGGAAGAGGGCCGCTGTTAGAAGAAAAAAGGCTACTGGGGCCCTGGATGGGAAATCAATGCTTGAAGTGAAATTGAAACCTGTAGCTACACTGTGAGCGCTGTAGAAGGGTCTTTGCTTCACTTAGGATGATAATTAATAATAATTGCTGGAAGAAGACTTTGCTACAGAGTGTCACATCTTCAGGGTCCTCCACAGCTGTGCTGGGGACCAGCAGTGATGCTCCAAGTGTCTCATTTTTACTCAATTATCTCATGTATGAGCTCCTAGAGTCATTTTGTACCCTGCACTTAAAAAAAAAAATCTCAGTTTTGAGTCGGATCCAAAGAAATCTGCCTGATCTGCAGCAGAACCCATGTTACCTAAAGGTCTTTCTGGAATGCCGCTGTGGTCCAGGCAGGGTGCTAACCACCAGCAACACTGGTCCTAGCGTTCATGGGGCTCATACTCTGTTGGGAAGACCAACGGCTAACAAGTTAGCAAATGAGTAAGAGAACAGTATTTAAAAGATTCAGCAAAGGCAATAAAAAGGACCTGAGGAGTTCCCACCATGGTGCAGCAGAAACGAGTCCATCTAGGAGCCATGAGGCTGCAGGTTCCATCCCTGGCCTTGATCAGTGGGTTAAGGATCCGGCATTGCCGAGAGCTGTGGTGTAGGTCACAGATGCTGCTCAGATCCCGCGTTGCTGTGGCTCTGGCATAGGCCAGCAGCAACTGCTCCGATTGGACCCCTAGCCTGCGAACTTCCATATGCCGCAGGTGCAGCCCTAAAAAGAAAAAAAAAAAAGAAGAAGGACCTGAGATGGATGGGAAGTGCCTATTTTAAGGGCACAGAGGGGCAGAGGTTCTGACCACGGAGATGAAAAGCCTGAAGTAACAGGACATCCTGGGCCTGATTTAAGAGTGCTTCCTTCCTTAGCTGGTCATCTCTGGGAGCCATGCCCTGTGAGGGGCAGGGGTCTAAAACAATAGAGAGATCCTTGATGTTAGAGCCTGGTGCTGCAGGAGATGGGGGAGAGAAGGCGTAAGTGATCCAGTTCTTAGAAAATATACCCGATCTGCTTCTCACCCCTTCCTGTGTGAAGCTGGGCTGCTTACTTAACCTCTCTGGGCCTTAGTTTCTTCACAGGATGGTGTCCATGCGCATAAAACACTGGGTAGTGCTCAGCACATAGTCAGTGCTCAAGAAATACACACAGTGCCTGGTCCATAGTTACTGCGTGGTAAAAATTAGCTGTCTTGATGAGGTATCTGCCCTAAAAAGTAAGAAAAGAGAACTACTTCCCTGCTCACTGGGTCCACAGGAAACATACTTATATCTCTCACTATCATCACTGCCCCCATAAAATGATGCCTATGCTTAAGGGTGAAATTGCACCCCCCCCAATCCTCAAAACAATATGCTGATGTCCTAAACCCCTCCCCCATATCACAAAATGTGACTTTATTTGGACATAGAGTCATTGCAGATTTAATTAGTTAAGATGAGATCAAACTTGGAGTTCCTATCGTGGCTCAGAGGTTAACGAACCCAACTAGTGTCCATGAGGACGCAGGTTTAATCCCTGGCCTCGCTCAGTGGGTTAAGGATCCTGTGTTGCTGTGAGCTGTGGTGTAGGCCAGTGGCTTTAACTCTGATTCAAACCCTAGCCTGGGAACCTCCCTAAACCGTAGGTGTGACCCTAAAGAGACAAAAAAAAAAAAAAAAGATGAGGTCATACTGGAGCAGAGTGGGTCCCAAATCCAACATGACTGGTGTCCTTATAAAAAAGAGAAATCAGGACACAGACATCGACACGCATGGAAAGAAGACAAGGTGAAGACACAGGAAGGAGATGAGCATCCACAAGCCTAGGAAAGGGGCCTGGACCAGACCATACCTCACAGCCCTCAGAAGAGTCAGTCCTGCCAGCACCTTGATCCCAGAGGTCCAGGCTCCAGAACTGTGAGACAGTGGTGGCTCATATTTCCAGCAAGACATGCCAGAGATTTAATTTATCTTTTAAAATTTTTTATTTAAAAAAAATTTCTTTAATTGTTTATATCCACACCCAGGACTCATGGAAGTTCCTGGGCCAGGAATTAAATCCCACACCACAGCTTTGTCAACCCCAGATACTTTAACCCACTGCACTGGGCTGGGGCTCAAACCTGAATCTCCACACCTGAGCCACTGCAGTCGGATTCTTAACCCCCTGTGCCACCGAGGAAACTCCTAATTTTATTTTTTTTTTGATTGAAGTATAGTTGATTTACAATGTTGTGTTAGTTTCAGGTATACAGCAAAGTGATTCAGATATGCATATATATATATATATATATATATATACATACACACGCATATATATATATATATATATATATATAGTGAGTATATATATTTGCTTTTTCATATTCTTTTCCCTTAGAGGTTATTACAGAATATTAAGTAGAGGTCCCTGTGCTACACAGTAGGTCCTTATGGGTTATCTATTTTATATCTAGTAGAGTGTATATGTTAATTCCAAACTCCTAATTTATCCCTCCCCTGCCCCACCTTGAGGAGAGATGTTTAGGGCCTGTCACCAGATGGCTGGGAGGGACAGATGTGGCCGACAGTGGGGGATCAGCCCAACATGGGATTGACTGTCTCCAACCAAGACACAAAAAAGTGCTCAACCCCGCTGGTGAAGAAGAAGTCCCCTGGAGACCCCAGTTAGCAGGGCCACAGCCGTTCTCAGAAAGCCTGTGGGTTTGTGTGCCCATGGCTGTGAGGTCTGTGTCTGGGAGCAGGGCCCCCCCTCAGGCTGCACAAGGGGCAGGCATCAGCCCTTGGTGAGGGATGCTGGCAGGAACGCATGTGTACACATGTCCAAGGAGCCAGCACGGTCCCCAAAGAGTCTCAACAGGAAGGAAGTTCAATAAGCCCGAGCCCACAATCTCAGACGCCAAGGGAGGTTGGGCTTACACCTGGAAGATGATGGGAGCATTCATGGGGTAGGGGTGCTCAATCCTGACTCCACTCAGTGCAGGGAGGACAAACGAGAGGCCTCTCCCAAGAGGAGTGGAGACGAGGGCTAGGCTGGCGGGGGAGCCAAGACCCTCAGCAGGGAGGAAGATGAAAAGGGGCTGCCACACAAAGTGGGGGGAGCAGCAAGAGTTAAGGTGATCATTCTCTAGGGCGAAGAAGGTGGGAGAAAAGGGATTTTTGTAATGGAACTATTCTAACTGACTGCTGACACTACCTGTTCAGAGCCGCCAGGTAATTGCTCAGTCCTGCCATCGCATTTCATCTGTGGAGCTGGAGCGAGGGCAGCTGGTTGGAGTGGGGAGGGCGGGTTTAAGAACTGATGAGGGAACGCATTCCTTGCAGGCCTTAGGTTATTCTTGTTAAAAATGATGCCAGGAAAATCATAATTAAAATAGGAACATGGTGAATAACAAGGGCCCCTTTCCTTGAATGCGAAATATATTTTAACAGCTACCTTAGCTAAAGCACCCAACACATTCGACCTTCCAATAAGGGTAAGCAGAGTTTTCTATCAGAGTGAAATAGAATCTATAAATCAAATGTTTCATATCTAAAGTCCAAGCCGGCTCTAGTGAGTACAATTCCACTCTCCAATGGTCTTTTTTTTTTTTTTAACTGGCTGGTTATCACACTTCCTTGACTCCAGAACTCTATGGATACTGTTTCTTCATCTTTAATCTGTGAAACTACTTTCGAGAGCTATAGTCTTGGCTACTTGTGACATATTATCCAAGATACAGAAGACGGTCAGTAATAAATGCGCCTTTTGTGCGGATTCCATCAAGTGAGTATAGTTGAGATGGAATCCTTGGAGGGAGGTGGGGCCGGGGGAGGAGGAGGTAGCCTGGGCGTGGGCTGCAGAGAGATTCTGGAGAAGGCGGCAGACAGCAGGAAGCAGAGCCCAGGGTGAGCCCAGATGCATTTTGGAGAAGGGTTGATGCTGATTCAAGTACAATGAAAAATTTCCTTCCCCGTGCCTTTGTTCTCCCCCAGTCACTCCAAACTCAGTACCGCGGGTCCCACAACATCCTTCCCTGAGGGAAAGCTCAGGTCTCCAAGGAGACACGCCGTCTCTATAAACCAGGTATCTTTTCTGGGGTGCCGTTTGCTAACTAGAGGAGCGCTCAGAGCTGTTTGGCTGATGGAGAGCCTAGTCCTATTGAAAAGAGAAGCAAATGGTCCCTCAGCAGTTTGGTTCAGGGCACGATGCCTGTGCTTCCACGGTCACGGACACACTCCACAAAGCTTCCAGGGGCTCCCAACAACTCTCAAGTGACTCTTTGATCATCCTAATGGGCTCATTAGGGAGCGGCAGTAAGAGTCCCAGGGCGCCCGCAGTCAGCGCTGCTGGGGGGAGCAGGGTCTCCAGAGAACTCTGCAGCCTCCTGCTGAGCCAGCCCAGCACGGTTCCATGAGACCAGGTCTGGGCCTGCCCTTCCCTCCCTCTCACCCCTCCCTTGGCACTGCCTCTCAGGCCAAGGAAAATCTCAGTATTATAGAGATGAAGCCGTGCAAAGTTCAGTGCCCATTCCTATTTCTACAGCTTACCTCCTTCCTCTGCCGCCAGCCTTAGCATCCTCCTTAGGCTGGGATGTCTTCCGTCAGAGACGTCTTCAGGCTCACAGAGGCCTCTGGGAAAATGACCCTGGAAAACTAAAAGGTGACTGACGCTTCCACGCTCATTCAGGCGAGACTTGCAGTTTACCTCTGGCCAACTGCATACCCAGACTTCTGGCAGATACCACCAGCCCTCCCATCCACTGATGCCTTAGTCCCTGCTCCTCACCCCTGAATCCTATGAAAATCACCTGGGGAGGATTTGAAACGATACCTGCCAAGGCCCAGGCTCCACCCCCAGAGATCCTAATATGATTGGTCTGGGGTGAGGGCCAGCCCAGCAGACAGGTGTTCGAAAAGCTCCCCAGGTGATTCTCAGCTGCAACCAGGGCAGGCTCCCAGATCTCCCTCTAAGTCTTCTGGGGCAACCTTCACAAGGATAGAGGACTGCTCTGAGGGAAGGCCTGACAAAGGGGGTCTCACTTCTGGCTTGATTTCCTGAATAATTTCCCACAGGGTCAACTTAAATCTGGAATGAGGAGGTCACAGAGGTCATCCTCAATGTAGGACTAGAATGTAAACCACCCACCTGTTCAGATTGAGCAAATATCTGTTGAATGCCTGTCATGCACCCAAAGGATGCACTGCTGGGAAGCAAGGAGTGTGTGCTTCCCACACACTCTCCATTTATTTTCTTCTCCCTTCTGCCCCTTCTTATTTGGAAGCCTAGTCTTCCGTTTTGAATTCATTCCCCCCACCCCTCGCTCCCTCAACTTGTATCCATTACATTCACAAAGACTCATTTACTTATAAGTCTTACAGTTGATGCTCTTCAATAAATAGCTAAACTCCAACATACAGACTCCCAAGGTTCCTGTAACAGGGATCTGTTGTGTTAGCCTAAGGCTCTAACTAATGGTAACGGTGCAAGAAGCCCAAAGAAAAGACATTTTCTACTCTCTCTGCTCTACCCCTTCAAGTGTTAAATTTTACCAAGTTGGCAGGAAAAGTCTAATCATGAAATTCCCCGACCACATGTCATAATTCTTACAAATGCCTGAAACCTTAAGAGGACAGGGAGGAAAACCCTGCTGCTGTTCACGTTCTCCCAACAGAGCCTAAAAGACCAAAGATCTAGGACCACAAGAATAAGGGGCCCTCTTGGCTCCTTGGTCCCTCCGCCTCTGATCTTCTGCTCTGCCTTCAGCTGACTCTCACCATTGTTCCCGATTTCAATTATGTCTACAGCTGCCTTCCCCGCTAGACTAGAGTAGAACCACCACCTGTCTTCCCACCCCCCAACAGAGACCAGACTTAATAAGCGTTCACAGGTACTGGGCACTCCCTCTGTGCCACACGCTGTCCTCGATGCTTCCCACACATGATCTCATTCCGTCGCCAACCTTGTGGGTTCAGTACTTTCACTATCCCCTTATACCGGGGAGAAACTGGAACACAGAGTTTAAGCAACTTGCTCACATGCACACAGGACCCCGGAGGAAGATGCAGTTTCACATCCAGACCATCCTGCTGCAGAGTCTCCTCTCTTAACCGCTACCGAATGATGCTGGGACTTGAACAGATCAACACAGTTGTTTCCAAGGTCTTTATTCAGTAGAGGCGGCTGTAACACCTAACAGATACATGACCTTGAGAAAATTACTAAGCCTCTCTAAGCCTCAATTTCCTCCTAGAAAATGAGAGCAAAAGTAACACAAAGCTCATGGGGTTAGTGTGATGATGAAATCCGATAACGTATGTAAGGTGCTTAGCACGGGGCCCGGCATTTTGCATTTACTTTCAAAGCCAGATGCTGCTGCTTGCTGTTTGGTACCTGGGCCTCTGTTCTTAGAAATGTCTCTGGTTACTCCCCAATCCAAGTGGTATGGCCTCTCCCTAGAAGCAAAGTGGGCAGTAGCCACCAATTTTTTGTACCTTTATTTAGATATTATCACCCATTCACCCATCTAAAGTATACAAGCCAATGGTCTTTAGAATATTCACAGAGTTGTACAATGATCATCACAATCCAATTTAAAGCCAATTTAGAATTTAGAAGCAATTGAGAAGCAAACAGAATCAGTTCTGGGGGATTCGTTCATCACCCAAAAGTGAAATTCTGGAACCGTTGTCAGTCACTCTCCATTTCCCCCACAGCCCCTGGCAGCCACTGATCTATTTTCTCTACATGCTGGACGTTTTGTATAAACAGGATCATGCAAGAGTCTGTGTTTTTTGCGAATGATTTCGTTTACGTAAAGTTTTTAAAGTTCAGGCTCAGGATGGATCAATACTTCATTTCTTTTTACCGACAAAGGATAGCCCACTCTATGTATGGACCACACTTTATTTGTCCTTCATTATTTGATGGATATTTGGGTTGTTTCTACTTTTTTGGCTATTATGAACAATGCTGCTGTGAACACTGGTGTACAGGCTTTGTATTGCAATGTATGGCCATGAACATACGTTTTCACTTCTCTTAGGTACGTACATACTCAGGAATGGAATTGCCGGGTCCTATGGTAACTCTACGTTTAACCTACTGAGGAACTGCCAGACTGTTTTTCCAAAGTGAATAGCCACCATTCTTGCACCTGGTTCGAAGGGACCCGAAATAAGTCACTTAACCTCACTGAGCTTGAATGTCCTTATCTGCAAAGTGAGGACATTATCTCCCAGAGGAGATATTGTAAGTACAAGGCCATCACTGCCTGACACCCACTTGGTACTTAACAAAGGGCAGCACCTCTCGTCACCGGTAAATGGTCACCTGCCTGTTCCTCCCTCTCAGTTTGGGTTCAAAACGGAAGCTTGTGCCATGGAAGGTTCAAGTGCTGCCTCGTGGGGGTGTCAGGTGGAGAAAATGAGACTCCAAAGTCGGAGTTCCCGTCGTGATTCAGCAGAAATGAATCTGACTAGCATCCATGAGGATGCAGGTTGGATCCCTGGCCTCCCTCAGTGGGTTAAGGATCTGGCCTTGCTGTGGCTGTGGCCCCCTAGCTGGGGAACCTCCATCTGCTGCAAGTGCAGCCCTAAAAAAGATTAAAAAAAGAAAAGAAAAAGAATGCAAAGTCATTCCACCTCCGTGGATCATGTCCCGGGTCTCTCAAATAAGAACACAACAACAAAAACAAATAGACAACTCTCAAGTATGTGTACATTCTCTTGGCTTCTATAAACTTGGACTTTTGCCCAGAAACCACAACAAGTAGAGAAGAAATCAATAACCCAGGTTTTATATGCTAATGTAATTTGGTGAAAAATGTACTGCCATGAGCTCGGTTAGAACAACATTCTCCAGACGGCCGGAGTTTCTTACAGGCCGCAGCTCCAGAAGGACCTACACAAATGAGATTGAGCAAAACCCGCCGTCCACGTGGGTCTCAGCCACCTTAAGGAGTTTGAGTCCTGGTCCCATCCTGCTCAAGGCTTGATTAGCATTTCTGCTTCTGGCAGAAAAGCGTGACAGTCCATCCGTCCCAAATAACAATAAGATAGCTCCAGCAAAGAGAAACTTCGCTCTTAGAGGAGCTGTTGTTATTCAGGGTAAAAAATATCCCTTGGGCTATTCATTCCACTGGGCAGATTCATTCCACTGCAGGAGGTGGTTTCACAGTTACTTTGCAAAACCTGGGGGAGAAAAATGGGAAATAAAGAAAAGGAAAACCAGAAAAAGTTGTGTGTGCACTATTTCACGCTGTGAGGAGTGGATCTGCTTTGGGGATAACAGGCAGGATGTTTGGAGAGACCGCTCCTCGAATCAGAGAAAACAGAAGGAGTTCTATCTTTAGCTGCAAAGGTAGGAAGAGGACAGACTGGACGATTCTGCACAAGTGAGGCTGTGCATTGCTGCTGGCTCTGCGAGGCGTTTCGGGTCCCGCAGGAGAGGAAGACACCCCGACCCAGGGTTTCTTCCATCAGCTCTAGCTTCTGGCTCCCTCCACAGTAATGCCAATTATGGGGTAAGAAAAACTATCCTTTTTCTAAAGACATTAATCAAACCTATCAAAAAAGTACAGAAAAAAAAAGAATGAAAGATGAAGTTTCAACTAGGGATTGCGATGAAAGATTTAAGAGAAAAAAATATTTAGGATTTGCTTACTATTAGCCATGGGAAGGTTAAGAGGAAACATGATAATTGACTAAAAGCCAATTGGGATGTTCCTTATGTGCTTGATACACACACACACACCCCCACACACACATCTAAACTGAATACCAGAGCCTAGTTCTAAGCACCCACTTGTCACTGAGTAAAAATACATGCCAGATAAGTATACCAACAGGTCTCAGATATAATTTTTTTTTTTTGCCTTTTTAGGGCCACACCTGTGGCATATGGAGGTTCCCAGGCTAGGGGTCCAATTGGAGCTGCAGCCGCCGGCCTACACCACAGCCACAACAACATGGGATCTGAGCTGCATCTGCAACCTACACCATAGCTCATGGCAACGCTGGATCCTTAACCCACTGAGAGAGGCCAGGGATCAAACCTGAGTCTTCATGGATGCTAGTCAGGTTTGTTAACCACCAAGCCATGACAGGAACTCCCTCAGATGTAATATAACTTGTTGTGAGGCTGCATTTTATGTGAAGCAGGTGGGGCATAGAGCATTTCAGTTATAAATGACCTCCTTATAGGAGTGGGTACCTGAGAGACCTGGACCCCAGCAAACACCACCAGAGGGGGCGGAGGAAGGACATGGAGTGTCTGATCTTGGAGCCAGAGAATAAGTACCGTGGCCTTATTGGGTGAAACTGGGGCATGGTGGGGAGATGGATTTTTTTCTTTTTTTTTTCCTGAAATATTGCAACTCTGGATCAAAAGAAAATAAAGCCAAATTTAGTTTCTAAATATAAAATGCCCTCTAAGGTCTCCAGGGCTTTGTCTAGGTTGTTCCCTGTGCCCTACCCCAGGCCAGCCAACCACTCACCCTGCCGTGCCTGCACAGAGGCCACTTCCTGCAGCCAGCGTCCCCCAGCTCCCCAGGCTGAGTGATGTGACCTGGTACTTGTGCAGCTCCCTATAATCACCTTCTCAGAGAACCTGCTTGTCTCCTTCTCCACCTCCCTGGCTGGACTGCAAGTTCCTAGAAGATGCAGAAAAGCCGCATCTGTTCACAGGGTATCCAGGGGGCCAATACAAAGTGTGGCACATATAAGGCTCAGTAACTTCACGGAGGTCTGGCAGAGGGGAAGAGATGGAGCTTCTGAACCCAGAAGTGAGGCAAACCCTGAAACTGCCCACCAGCCACAGTCAATCAGGTCAGGCACCGGGAGTGGGAGGCCCTAGAGAGACAGTCCTGGAGGAAAACTTTCAAGGACAAGATTTGCCCCCCTTGCCAATGAATGCCAGTTCGTCTTCCTTTTCAGAATCTGTGACTTCTTCTTACAGTGTCTTAGAGCAAAGAAGCCCCTTGACTGTCACATTTAAAAAATCAAAAGCTAGGAGTTTCCTGGTGGCTCAGTGGGTTAAGGATCTGTCATTGTCACTGCTGTGACACAGGTTCAATCCCAGTCCTGGGTTTGATTCCTGGCCCAAGAGTCTGCATGCTACAGGCATGACCCCCCCAAAATTAATTTTTTTTTTAAGTCCAAAGCCGGAGTTCCCATGGTGGCTCAGTGGTTAACGAATCTGACTAGGAACCACGAGGTTGTAGGTTCGATCCCTAGCCTCGCTCAATGGGTTAAGGATCTGGCGTTGCCATGAGCTGTGGTGTGGGTCGAAGACATGACTCAGATCTTGCATTGCTGTGGCTGTGGCATAGGCCGGGGACTACAACTCTGATTAGACTCCTAGCCTGGGAACCTCCACATGCTGCAGGTGCGGCCCTAGAAAAGACAGAAAGACAAAAAAAAAAAAAAAAAAAAAACGCCAAAAGCCCTTTGCAACTGTATCATTATTAAATGAGGAGCACAGGTCCTGAATACAGATTAATAAAACCAAGTAAAGGGACCTGAGTTCAAATCCTGACTCTGCTACCAGCTACCAAAGAGGTAAATCACTTAATAGTGACAAGAGCTATGTTGCAGAATTGTGAGGAACAGATTAAATAATGAAAGGCATATACTTGGCACTGTACTGAGTCATGCTTGCTAGTGATGGATGTGTGACGACACGTTTGAGCAACATTTAGAGGTATGATTCCCAAATGTTTACTAAATGCATTCCTGTTACATCAAGCACTATAAAGATAACTAAGTGATGCTTCCTGCCCTCAGGCAGGTCATAGTGCACCGAATCCAACAGACCCATGACCCACTGCAGCACAGAGAGATTAAGACCAAGGTTCCCACATGGCAGAAGGGGGACAAAAATACAAAAAAAAATGATGCCCAGACACTCCACTTTCCAGTAGCTCACATTTCAGGAGAAGGAGGAAAAGCCCATTTTTTTTTTTTTTTTTTTTTTACTGTTGTGCCCTCTCTATACCACCATGTAAGGTAAGTAAAGGAAAATAATTATACTATAATCATCAGATGGTATTTCAGGCCACCATAACAAAGTACCATAGACTGGATGGCCTGTAAACAACAGAAATCTATTTCTTACAGTTCCGGAGGCTGGGAAGTCTAAGATCAAGGTGCCAACAGATTCGGGATCTGGTGAGGACCCACTTTCTGGTTCGCAGATGGCTGCCTTTTGGCCGTGCCTCACATAGCAGAGGGATGAGGGGTCACTCTGGGATGTCTTGTAGAAGAGCCTTAACCCAATGGATGAGGCTCCACCCTCACGACCTCATCCCTCCCTGAGGCCCCGCCTCCAAATACCATCACCCTGGGGGGTAGGGTTTCAACCTGTGCATATGGAGGAGACGCAAATATTCAACTCATAGCCGATGGTAAACAGGGGGCTTCCTAGTAAGGACGCATTGAGAATTTTTATCAAAAAAAAAAAAAAAAGGTTAAAAAAAGTAAGTTCAAGAATTGTATTAAGAGTGTCGTCCCATGGGTCACACTGAGCAGAAAACCTGGACAAATGAAGGCCAGGGAGCTATCTGTCAGCAAGGGAAGGAAATGCTAACAGGCTTTCTTCTGTTTTTTTTTTCCTTTATCACTCTTCTTTCAAAAAAAAAAAAAACTGCCTGTTGCAAAAACTCTTCCACACCCTGACAGGGAAAAAATTATGTGTGAAAGAAACAAAATTACTCGTTAATATTCCCTCCGCATTCGCCCTGTCACCCACACACCCAAAAGACTAATCCTGGTAACCACAGGGTCCCCTGTTGAATGCATAGGGTCAGGGTGCTCAGATATGAGTTTGGAAGAAATAAATTACTCTGCATAAGAAAGGAAGGACTATTGAGGGGGTCTGGAGGAAAGTTCCCAACCTACAATCCTCTTCACGGGTACATACCCAGTGTCTGCTTCTTATTAGGCACTGATTCAGTGATGGTCACACCTGCTCCTCCACATAGGTCACAATACACTAGGCATCACGGCCGTGTTTTGTTTCTCAAATGAGGAAGCATGCTTGGGAGCTGAAATTATCACCTGTAAAGGCAATGATGGAAATTCGCATTTAGGGTGACAGGAGGCTGAGCACAGAGCTCAGCAGAAATGGGAAAGATGACCCATACGTTTTGATGAAGAATGGGGAGAATGCAATAAAGCTGGGAAGGCCAGGTACCTGGGGAACAGCAGAAGAGCAAGGGCTGAGCAAAGGCCCGGCAGAGGAAGAAAGGAGATTTCTGGAAGAACCAGGGTGCAGGCAGGTCTGGGCCTCACCAAACTTGGGTAAGGGAATGGGAGGATGGGAGCTTCCGTGCTGGTTTGGCTCCAGGCTCACTTGGACCTTCGTTGACACGCTAGACCTTAGTTGGACACATCACCAAACCTCCTCGAGTTCTGTTGTTTTCTCACCCGCAAAACAGACAGCATTGCCTTCATGGCCATGGTGAGTTAATATCCTTGAAAGTGGCCTGGACACTGCACAGGGGCCTCGGGAGCATGGCCTGGAATGAACCTTCCCAGGTGTTTCTCGACCATCACCTCCAATTTGAGGCCCACCCCCTCCGGGGAGGTGTATGTCTCAGGCCTTGTTTGCACAGGGTGCAACGATATCATCTCTGTCCTTAGAATCCTCTCAGAATTGAACTTGAACCCATTTATTTCCTTTCCTAGATGAGGGAGATGCTGGGTGGAGCGGAGACCCAGCACTTACACCACAGAACAAAGTGTCAAGTTACAACTGTTCTAGCCCTGGTTGTGTGAAGTCATGGTCTCCTTTAGGTTGAGTTTCTTTATCCTTAATTGAGAGGGTTGGAGCTAATGATCTTTAAGGCCCAAAGTGCTATGGTGCCTTGGAAGACCCCTCCTGAGGCTGGTCTGCCAGCTCAGTGTTCCAGCACTTTCTCTCGCCCAATTAGCAGCGTTTATCCAACTTTTTTGTCAGGTGTGTGCTTCTATTCCAGGCATTCTCAGCCAATTCTGCAAATCAGACTTCTTGGAAGACTCAAATGTTTCAACGATCTTCAAACATATGACATCAAAAGTGCCATTTTCCCTTCATCCACCAACTTTGTACTTTTATCAAAAAAAAAAAAAAAAAAGGAGGTACTGAATCCATCTGGCACGATTTGCCTTGAATAAAAGCCCATCTGCTTATTATTTCTAATTTCATTGTCCTCTAGAATATTTACAGAAGTTTCTTTCAATATTTATTGCACTGCTTCTAATTACTGATCGGGACCATCCACGCAGACTCGGTAGGGTACTGTGCGAGGATGGAGGTGTCTTTCTCCTTTTCATCTCCACAAGTCTTTACTCTGGAGGCAGTGTAGCCCTTGGCCATCATTACACCACCCTAGTGTAACGCTGCAGAGGCGGATTCTGACAATCAGCCCCTTTATCACGAGTCTCCCCGGGGGCTTGCGAAGGTGCCTCTGATGAATTTTTGCCTGCCTCGACACCATTATTGTCATAGGAAGGATGGAGATAATTACCTGGTTTATTATCCTGAGGCTGGCTTCATCCAGCCCCTGATCACTGGAAACAGAAGGCTTAGCTCTGTCTTCAGGTGTCTCGAAGAGATGGGTAAAAGATTCACATGTCCCAAATTACAGTTCTCTGATAGGCAAGGATGATCTCTGCACTGGAAATAGTTCCAACCAGCCCCTTTTCAAAACATCCCCTAAAAATCCAAAATGCTAGAATATTTCAAATTAACATTCTTTCCCCCAAATGAGCTCCCATTTCTGATTTCCCCAGTTCCGTTATGAGGCTTGACTTTTCTCATCTCATAGCACTACCACTCCCCCAAATCAAGCACCTCTTACTTCTTCTTTGTATCATCTTAATGCCTTTCCCATCAGTCCCTAGCTTCCCATTCCCCTTCCACTGTCTAATCTCAGCCCCACATGCACCGTCCCCACTCCTTCAGTCTCTCCCACCAACCCCACCCACCGCCCCACATAGGACTTCAGAATAATTCACGTAACAATAATGATTCTCTCACTCTTCAACCCCAAAACACACACACTTGAATACCCTTTGCCTTCAGGATTCCATGCCCTCACTGACAGCAGAGTCTGCACAGTCAGGCTCACGGCCCCCAGCCGGCTGTGGCTCCCACCTGCCCTTCCAGCCCCACAGGGGAGTGCAGAGCTCTGTGTGCTCAGCTCTTCTCACACAGTGACTTCCCAAGCATGTGAAAAAGCTGAAAAAGGAAAGAGTCAGACCCCAAGGAGAATTCCTACTGAAGACGCCTAAGGATTAAAAGTGAACTTTACACTTTTTTACGGGGCACGTCATGATCCCCTCAAATCTGATACTCACCCCCAGATCCAGGGAAAATACTCCCACGGAGTCATCCATGAGACAGGCCACAGCTCTCCTTCAATGATCCCGAAGGAAGTTTGATTGAGGAAGGAAAGAAGAGAAAGGAGAAAGAAGAAAGGAAGGAAGGAAGGAAGGAGAGGAAGGAAGAGAAACAAAGTAAGAAAGCAGGAAAGAAGGAAGGAAGGAAAGAAGGAAGGAAGGAAGGAAGGAAGGAAGGAAGAGGAGGGGAAAATAAAATAGGCCTTAAATAGGAAGGGCAGTGGGCATAGGCCAAAAATATGCACTTTGGAATCAAGTAGAACTGGATTCAAATCTCAGCTCAGTAACTTGGGCACATCACTTAGCCTCCCTGAGACTACATCCATATCAGTGGACAGGGTGAACATCCACCTGGCAAGGTCAGTATGACAATTAGTCAACATTCGTAGGGTCCTGGCCCAGTTCTTGGCACTCAGCATCCCTTTTGTGGCTGTATTGCTCCACTACCACATCCGGCCCCAGCAGGTGCCACCGCAAGGGTGCTCTTGAGGTGGGTTCACTCTACAAGCCTCCTGTCTGCCCTCTAACTGGGCAGGAAGTTACAGTGGGAGCCTGTGATCTGGCCAATGATTACAGCTTTGCCTCGCAGGTCACAGGTCAGCATATGCTGTCATTGAGACTTCCCCTTGGGCTGCAGCTCAGCTGCCCAGGGTCCCCAAAGCTGACGGCAGTTGGGGGGTCCCCACATCTCCTGAAAGATCAACACCCCTTTGTCATTCCTAACAACCAGCTGCAGAACTGGGCTCCCAGAGAATGAGTGGCATTGGCTCTGGCCCGTGACAGTCCACGACAGGCAGGATGGAATAGTTGGGACAGGTTAGCCTGGACCTGGGCTCCTGAGTCATACTGCCTGGGACGCTGCTGTCCTTGACATTTCTCAGCTGGGGGATCTTGAGCACATCACTTCAATTCTGTGAGCCTTGGTTTACTCATCTCTAAAAGGAAGACAATAAGGCAGGTCCCCTGTGTTCAGTAGGTTAAGAACCCAACATAGTGTCCCTGAGGACTCGGGTTTAATCCCTGGCCTCACTCAGTGGGTTAAGGATCTGGCTTTGCCACAAGCTAAGACGTAGGTTGCAGATGTGACTCAGATCTGGCGTTGCTGTGACTCTGGTGTAGGCCGGCTGCTGCAGCTCCAATTTGACCCCTAGCCGAGGAATCTCCATATGCCACAGTGCAACCCTAAAAAAGATTAATTAATAAAATAGAATGAAGACAATGACTACTTGCTTTCTGGGGTTGCTGTGAAAATGAAATGAGTTAGTGCACACAAACGACTTGGAATATTGCCTGGCACACAGACAGTGCTGGAGAAAATATGAACTGTTAGAATTAATGAATCAAGTCCTCCATCACCAAAGGCTCAGACACCTCACAATCAGGCTGATTGAGATGGCTCCCTGTTTGCCCTGGGGCTTCTTCAAAACACACTGCCTGTTGTCATGACCACCACGTGCCCATGTGTGGTACATACATACATACACACACACACACACACACACACACACTCTAACAGCCCTCAACAGTACCCACCCTGCCAGGAGACCGATTCCCTGGAGGCTTCAGTAACAGGCCCTGCCTTCACCCTCTCCTGATGACACCAAGTCAGCCCCTAGCAGGACCCCAAACCTGCTTCACTCAGTGGCCTGCCTTCAGTTCTCCCAGGTCGGCAGGGGAGAGGTCAGAGGTCAAATGGAATCATCTGGTCTAACCCTTTGTTGAGAGAGCGTAAAAACAGGTGTCTTCTGGCCTGAAATGTCTGAATTGTCAGTATCACCTCAACTCACAAGCTATTTCTGCACTTCACACTTTCCTTTGGCCTCTCTCACTTAGAAAGTTGAGAAAGTTGAATTCAACCTTCTGGAAAACTTCTACTGAACATCAGTTTTAGGCCAGGCACTGTGCTAGAAGCTGTAGAGGTAGGGATGAATCAGAGACAGAATTTAGGTTCTAGGTCACAGTCAAGTGGAGAAGACAGGCAGCTGGACCCTTCACTTCAATGCAGTAGGATATGTGTTAAAGCAAAGAAAAGCACAGGGAGCTTGCAGAGAACTGAGAAGGGGCATCCAACCCAGACAGGTAGATCAGGAAGGGCTGCCAGGAGGTGGCAACTCCAGGTGCATCTTGAGGGATAAGTAGTCATTCACAAAAGAAGAGCATTTTGGGGGCTGTGCCCATGGCATGCAGCCTGGCATCCCTGGCCAGGGATCATATCTATGCCACAGCAGTGACCTGAGCCACAGCAATGACAATCCTGGGTAATTAAGTGCTATGCCCCTGGGGAACTCCCAAGAATAGCATTTTTTAAAATTAAAGCACATATTCCTAGGCGTTCCTATTGAGGCTCAGTAGTAATGAACCCAACTAGTATCCATGAAGATACGGGTTCGACCCTGGCCTCACTCAGTGGGTTAAGGATCTGACATTGCCACAAGTTGTGGTGTGTGTCACAGATACGGTTTGGATCCCAAGTTGCTATGGCTGTGGAGCAGGCCAGCAGCTGCAGCTCCGATTCAACCCCTAGCATGGGAAATTCCATATGCTGCAGGTGCAGCCCTAAGAAGCAAAAAACAAAAACAAAAACAAAAAAAAGGCATATATTCATGAAAAAATACAGTGTGATTTTGTAACTGTGGTCATCTTCTGTCCCTAGAGGGCACAGGTTGAGGAGGAGGAGGAAATGAGTCTGGGAAAATGAACAGGTACCAGACCATGAAACGGCTAAAGTCTTTTAACCCTTATCCTCAAACATAAGAGGAAACATTGAACATAGCAGAGGAGTAATATGGTAAAAGTTGGATTTGAGTGGAAGTGAGAGGGTTTTCTCAGGGGTGGACATTGGGGGTGGGGATTCTAGAAGTGAGACCATTTCATGATTACTTATAATCATACGAGAGAGAGGCAGTAGGAATCTGAACTAAGGACCTGTTGGTCGGATTGGAAAGAGTTTCAATTTTCATTTCAGAACTATTTAGAAGGTTCAGTCATCAGGCTAAGGGATTGGTTAGGTAGAAAAGAGAGGAGACAGATGAACGAGTCCAAGATTGCTATCATAAATGAAAGCCAAGCTTTGATTTATCAGCAAGAAATCCTAAGAATATGTGGATTTATACAATACTTTTTTCTGGGCAACATTACAGATACCTTAATTTTTAGACAACGCTAAATAGAAGGTTAACCATACAAATAGGATCACAAAGAAAACACCTAACTTCTGACCCATAAGCCTCAAACGGACAATTTTCTCAGGTGACAACAGATCTTGGTGCTTTATTGGAGCATCTACTACAGAGGTTTAGCCCCCTGGAAATGACAGCCCCTACAAAGAAGACCAGGTGGAAGAGAAGGCAAAAACTACAGAAGCAAAGACTTAGTACAGGACAAATATCTGTGGTCCAGATAGAAGGACTGTGATCAGAACACTGGCAAGGTGATTTTAAGTTAGGAAACTGCAAAGGGAAAGATAACTCCTGCAACTTGAGGATGCTCTTGACAAAAGTACCAACATCCGAGTTCCCGTCGTGGCGCAGTGGTTAACGAATCTGACTAGGAAACATGAGGTTGCGGGTTCGATCCCTGCCCTTGCTCAGTGGGTTAACGATCCGGTGTTGCCGTTAGCTGTGGTGTAGGTCTCAGATGCGGCTCGGATCTGGAGTTGCTGTGGCTCTGGCGTAGGCCGGTGGCTACAGCTCCGATTCGACCCCTAGCCTGGGAACCTCCCATATGCCGCGGGAGTGGCCCAAGAAATGGCAAAAAGACAAAAAAAAAAAAAAAAGTACCAACATCAGAGCAATAAAGACTAAGCCTGGGTGTTGGCTCCATTGGAAACACTTCATTAAAATCTTTAGTCACAAAAGACTTCAACATTAGTTCATTTCTCATCTGGGGTCATTCTGGATTATTCGAGGTTCTTTTGTCAGGTTCTATTCACCAGAACTGGAAAAGTCCAGATAAGAAAATGGAAGGCGAGGTGCTGGAAATGAGCTTTGGAAGCAAGACAAATGTCAAATCTAGACTGTGGTCCACATCTGCAAGGCATAGGGAGTCCCTGAAGGCTTCAGAGCAGAGCCATGATGCGATGAAAGCACAATTTTAAGAACAGTCTGGCATCCCTGTGCAAAATGAATTACCTTGCAGAAATCTACTCAAATACTAAAGCATCACTGCCTTTTTTATTAAATCTTTCAGTTTCACCATTAATTGCATTTCAAACTCTGCTCCCCCTATACACCCTGGCAGTATTGTTTCCTAAAGGTTCCTCGTCTCTGTCTCTGTAGTGTTCTGCCAGAGAATATGCCAAGTATCCTCAACACACTGGTAAGTCCTGCTCAACAAAGACCTGTCCTGTTCAAAATGCTTGAGGTGCCCCGGATGAGAAGCCTGGTGTCTGATCTCTTCTGCTGCTCCTCCCTTTGTCTTCTGCACATTTTCTTCTTCTGTTTATTGCCAGGCATCCTGCCAGGTACCTGATTAGCAGGTTAAATGGTCACTCAACTGTCATCAAACTCCTTCTCCCTTTCAGGAGCAACTGGAGGGAAGCCAAGAGCCATTACTGACCTCCTTCCACAGCACTTAAGATTTCCACAGTGCTTTGCAATGGCTTCTACCAGCTAATTCTCATGTCAACACATGTCTTGAGGTTAGTTTTGTTACTAGTCATCTGTACGTGGAGAGATTCAAGTACAGCTGTGTACAGTGCAGATGAAAACCTGTTCGTGTGGCTTACATTTAATTCATAGAGTCAAGATTGTGGGAAGATGTTTTCAAAGTCACAGTCATTCTTTCAAACCTCTAGGAAATTCACTTAGTAGGGTGTCACTTGTGAATAAATTTTAATATAAATATCCCTTGCTTTTGGAATTTAAATTCTTTGGTGGCCTAGTTATGAAAAGTGAGTCTCCCTCTCAACTGGTTTTTATCAGGTTATTGAAGATACATTCATGGTTTTTTTCATCTCTTTAAAGAGCTAAATGCTTCACTGCCATCTCTTTGGACCTCTCTTTTGATATCTTTTAGATTTTACCTTGCATTATTGGCTGAGTGGAGGCTGAACCTAGTGACTCATTTCTAAGAATAGAGTATGGAAAGGAAAAAAAAAATTAACTTTACAGTGGGAAAAACTGCCTATTTCGCCTTAACCAAGAGTTCAAGATTAACATCAGCAGTGATAAGCCGTGTTGGTATTTTACCTACCGCCTGATTTGATGTGATAAGAAAGGGACTTTGGTTCTGTGGACTTCTTCCAAAAAATGCATAAGGCCAGTCTAACCAGAAGAAAATAGCAATCAATCCCAAATTGAGAGTCATTCTACAAAATGATTGACCAGTGTTCTTCAAAACTGAGAAGGCCATGAAAAACAAGGAAAGACTGAGAAACTAACACAGATCAAAAGAGTTTAAGGAGGAGTTCCCATTGTGTCTTGGCAGAACTGAATCTGATTAGCATCCATGAAGATGCAGGTTTGATCCTTGACCTCACTTAGTGGGTTAAGGATCTGGTGTTGCCATGAGCTGTGGTATAGGTCACAGACATGGCTTGGATCTGCTACAGTTCCAATTTGACCCCTACCCTGGGAACCTCTATATGCCACAGGTACACCCCTAAAAAGACAAAAAAAAGAGAGAGAGAGAGAGATTAAGGAGATGGGAACTAAATGCAATGTAGTATCCTGGATGGGACCCTCGAACAGTAAAAGCACATCAATGGAAAAAATGATCAAATCTAAATAAATCTGTGATTTCATTAGTATTATTATGCCTATGTTAATTTCTTGGTTTTGACAAATGCGTCAAGTTATATAAGATGTTAACATTAGGGAAAAAGTGACATGGGGATACCCTGTGGTTATCTTTACAACTTTTCTATAAATCTAAAATTATTCCGAGATAAAACATATGCCATATTAAAAGCCATTTCTCTTCGCTAAAAGATTTCAGAAGAAAATTGCATCAACTAAAAACAACAAAAATCAATGTCTAAAATACATATGTCATTCCAATAAATTGATGAGAAAGGCAAGAAACCCAACAGTAAAATGAACAAGGATATGACCAGACAATTCCCAGAAGGGGAAATCCAAATAACTAATAAATGTATGAAGAGATGCTTGACATCATTAATACCCAGAAATATGCCCATTTAGATGGATGAGAACGTGGGGCTATCGGAAGCCTCGTTCACTCCTGTAGAAGACGGAAGTTGACAGTCACCAGAGAGTAAGGTAGCAGGACTGTGAGATGATACAGGATATGCAAGAATCCTATGACCTATAAACTACTCTAAGGTTAAAACCCTGTCACCTTTCACCAGGAACACTCACCCAGGACCAGATGGGAGCAAAATAAAGGTGGATCCTTCCAGCATTGTTTGTGGTAGCAAAGCATCGAGCCAACAATGGTGTCTGTAACTGAGGCTGTAAGCAAAACACGGCAGACACATGCTCAGGAAGAAGATGCAGCAGCAGAATTAACCACATGCACATTCACCAATGTGGAGAAATCCTGAAAAATCATGATGAATGGAAATAGTAAAAAGCAAAATATACATGTATATATAGAAGTATACATACTTAAATACCATTATATAATTCTAAACGTCATATATTTCAATAGCATATTCTAAACACATTGGTATGCATATCGCACATTTTCTACACGTGAAGGGAGATGGTGAGCATAGGGATGGGCATGAAGGGGGAAAATACTAAAATAAACTAACCAGAGTTCCCGTTGTGGCTCATCGGAAACGAATCTGACTAGCATCCATGAGGACGCAGGTTCGATCCCTGGCCTCGCTCAGTGGGTTAAGGATCTGGTCTTGCCATGAGCTGTGGTACAGGCGGCGAACGCAGCTGGGATCTGGTATTGCTGTGGCCGTGGCATAGGCTGGCAGTTACAGTTTGGATTTGACCCCTAGGCTGGGAGCTTCCATATGCTGCAGGTGCAGCCCTAAAAAGACTAAAATAAAATGAAATAACCAACATGAGCCATAGTAAACAGGCAGAGGCCATGAGCACCCTAGGATGGTGATTTCAACTCTGTACCTGAGGCTGACTCTACAGCAAAAAGGGGAGAGGCTCATTCTCGAGAAGGGCTTGAGGAGATCCACCTTCAAGCTAAGAGCATGAGTTTTACTGCAGATAGACATGGGCCATCTATATTGTCTGCTCAGCAGCCCTTTTTCTTTACATACTGATTACAAAATAAGTTATTTTGTAATGTCCAGATAAGTCATCCACAGAGGAGAAAAGCCTATCTGTACTCTGCTTCATTACAATAAGATACACCGACAGTACAGCCAGACACTCATGAGTAAATATCTTTATGAATCCCTCAATTCACAAAGAACCACTATATCACATCATTTCCTCCATAATATGTATATACATTGAGGGAAAAACGTTTCTTCTTTGAGTGGTGGGGGGGGCAGTGTCAGACCAGCCATGTAATCCACACTGCACCCCAGCATCCCAGCCAGCCAGTGCAATTCTAATTCATGCTTCAACAAGAATACAAATTATAGTATACTTTGAACCTGGAGGATCATTTGCAAAGAATGGGAAATGCAAATTCTAAATCAATGAAAGTCCAGGGAGTGTTCTACCATGATGACCACTCCGGTGCCCAGGAAGAGATACTGCAGTCTTTTTAAGTGTTTAATCTCTGAAACAACGGAGGCCATGAGCAAACCCCATTCATTGTGATTGACAGTTTGGCCTGTGCTCAGACCACTGCCGCCTGGACTCTGAGCAAATGACAGAAGATTGAAATTCTAAAAGATGCCGTTGATTTCAAAGCTTTTAATGCTTCAAATTTTCAATCAGCAGTTTTTTTTTTCCAGGTCATTACCCACAGACTCTGCGGATCAACCAATGTATGCAGCCTGTCTCCTCCTTAATTCCTCTAATAATACAATCCTGTCCATCGCTCTACCCAGCCCTGGAAAACAAAGCCAAAATATACATGTGTATTTTACTTTCATTTACTTTGGCAAGGTTCCAAAGGCATAAGAAACAAAGTAAAAAATCCTAGCATCTCAGAAAGCTGCTAAAATGAAGCTGATCAAGCCAATGATTCCTTAACACAACTGAACTGATGGGAAATTGAACGTGAGCTAGCAGCTCAGGCTGTGATGAACGAGAGATGCTTGTGAGAAAAGAATGGAAAGCAAGCATCTTCAGGCTCAGGTCAGAACTGTGTCCATCTCTCAGTGTCATTCCACCTCAGGGAGTCTAGGATGAAACTATCTTGACTCTGAAACACACACAGGCTATTCACGGAAGCAGCCGACAGGTACAAGTAGGAGGGGGGATACAGGAATAGGTTCCTACTGGGTAAAATTGCATGTTATTGAATTGATTGAGTTGTCATTTAGAAAAGGTGATTTTAGAAATGAAGCTAGCAGGGAAATAAATAAAGCAGAAATTTAGATAAAATCCATTCAAGCCTTGCCACAGGTATCTGTGAAACTAAAGGATTGCAGCCTGTAAAGATAATGTCATTAAACAAAGACTCTGAAGGTCACTCCTTGTCACCCTTTGGCTCATTGGCTGTCAGTCAGCAGAGTCATTCACTCCCAGACTCACCTGGAGCCAGGGCCAGCCAGGCCTTGTGATATGAAGAAATTCCCATGTCATCTTAAAGGTCTTTTAGAAACCACTTCCCATGTTCTGACCCTGACCCAGCCTCACCTCCAGCACCTTCAGTGCCCTGACTAAGCCATCAGTTCTTGTGGCTGACAGTGGATGGGAGATTTAGAGAAAAAAGGCCCAGCTGTAAGGCAACATTAGGGCTACCTTGAAAGCTGAGGGGACTCGACTCTGGATTCTGTCTTACCCGTTGTAGGTTCTGTATAGAAATATGTTCAATGAGTAAGGAATAATGAACAACGGACAGTTCCCACAATAGCAGGAGTCAGAGAAAAAAGCAACAACAATCAGCATCCAATTCTGGCAGGGCACTGCAGAGGAGCAAAACCCCAGCTGAGGGTGGAACCCAAAGGGACAGGGCACAGCTTCCTGGGGCAGGGGACCAGCAAGGAAGTAGCAGGTTTCCAGGACTTCAGCCAAGGAGAGTGCAGATCCAAAGAGGGCTCCATACACACTACTACATATAAAATAAATAACGAGGACCTACGGTATTGCACAGGGAACTATGTTCAAAAACTTGTAATAACCTAAAATGGAAAAGGATCCGAAAAACAATATAGAGAGACATACAGATATGTACATGTATATGTGCATATATATATATTAAATTATATAAATATAATATATAGTATATTTTAATATTATATTAATATATTTAATATACACATATATTAATGTATTATTAATATACACATATAATGTGTATATTATATATTATACAATATAATATAAAAATATTATATCAATTATATTCAAATATATATCAATTATTTCAATATATAATATAATTACATTGTATAATTGATTATATAATTAATATAATAATACACAGTTAATATTCTATAATTATGTAATCACTAATAAATATTATATAACTGATATAATAGTAATAAATATAATACATAATAATTTTGATATGTAATAATTATAATATTAATATATTTTATATTTATAAATATAATATATATAACCAAATTACTGCTACACACCTGAAACTAACACAACATTGTGAATCACCTGAATCCCAGCAGAGAATGGAGGGTGGAAGGGGAACAATTCAGCAGAGCTTAAAGGAAGTGTGTGCGCACTTACTTACCAGTCAGCCTGGGCAGGACCATCCCAGGAGCCAGTGGGGGGTGCTGCAGAGGAGGGGCTCCTCCAGGTCTGCCCCAGCTGAACAGGGCCCGGGGAGACCACTGACCCGACTCTCGTCCACGTCTCCACCTTTCAAAACCGGATCTCGGGACGCTGTGAGTTTAAGTCAAGAACTTCTTCTGTAGGGTATTTAATGCAAGAGCCTGCTTTCGTGGAAAGAGCACTAAGGAAGCAACTTCAGAAGCATCAGACTCCAGTTACGGTTCTGCCGGGACCCACGTGTGCCCCTAGACAAATCACTGATTCAAGTTACAGATCTCAGCTTATTACTGGAGGCAATGATTCAATTTCCTGGGATGTTTGAGGATAAAGGCGATTCCCCAGGTGGGAGTGCCCTGTAAAGAACACAGTACCATAAATGTTGGCTACGTGTGCATTCCGTGGTATTTTGTATCGAATCCCGTGTTGAACTTGTCAAATTGAATTTTCTGTAATTGTAGAACTAAGGCCTTGGTTTCAAGAAATTCTCAGCATCGAGCAGGCAAAATGAGTTTTGGAGGGAGCCTGAGAGGCCTTCCGTGAGCCCCTGAAATCACACTGCAATTGGTGTCTACCCAAGACACATCTACTCAATGTAGGCTCGGCGTGAAGCCGTGATCAGCAGCCTTGTGTGAAACACATGTAAGTATCTGCCGGAGGGCATGTAAATAAAACCTTCACTGAGGTAAACAGTTGTGCAGTTTTACGGCCTGTTCGCACGTAACTTTTATGCTCCATTATGATATATGGCTTCTGTGCATTTCGAAGTGCTGGAACGTCATTCCGTGCAGCATCCTCTAAGTGACTGGCTGATAAATGATTATTTACTCACTAGGTTTCACGGCCCATGAAAGCCTTTAAACTGGAACGCCATCCCTAACTACCCATTAGGATGGTGATTCTCCCTAACGGGATGTGAGCCAGTTATCCTGACAGGCTCGGTGGCCCAGGCTGGGTGACATAAGCAGTCCTCACTCGACCCAGACTTTCCACCTCGTTGTCTACACCAAAGACCGTGCCTACCACTGGTTGCCGCTTGTGACCGAACGTGGTGCGTGTGGACTCTTAGCACATGGTCCACGGCACAAACATGAAAAGATTCCGGGAAAGAACTTGAGTGCTATAAACAACACCTGTTACTGAGTCAAGTGACTGAACCCGAGGTTTCACAGCAAAATGACTGCGTTCAGCTGCTCTGCAAGCTCTGAAGACACAAACAAGAGAGCCAAGTACATTAGCGCCACATCCTGGTAACACCTGTGAATGTTTCTCGACTATAAAGCAAGAGGTTTCTCCACCCTGAGAAAGAAGTGGTCCATAGCTTGAAAAGGGAATAGATCCAAATTTTGCCTCAAAGATCGTTGGTTTGGAATTTGCAAAGCATTTTTTAATAGCAATATCAGGACAAAATAATATTTGAAAATGTTACCATGGTTATTATAATAACAATACTTACCAAGTATGGACTGCTGAGTGCTTGCCAGAAACTCTCCTGAGCATCTTACACATGGGTCCTGGTCTCACAATAAGCCAGTGAGACAGAGTATATCGTTTCCATTTCACAGATGAGAATACTAAGGCTCAGAGAGGCAAAGGAACTTGCCTGCACTTTTGACCCTACCTCCATAGTTGGTGGAGACCTTTGTGTTTTTCATACTTTCCATATTTCCCCAATTTAAAAGGAACCAGTTTAATTGTATATCGGGAGAATATTTTATCATCAGAGCTCTAGGCTAAACCTCAAAAATGGATGTTAGGAGTTTCCGTAGGGGCTCAGCAGTAACAAACCCAACTAGTATCCATGAGGATGTGGGTTTGATCCCTGGTCCTGCTCAGTGGGTTAAGGATCCAGTGTTGCTGTGGCTGTGGGGAGGCCGGCAGCTGCAGCTCTGATTTGCCCCCTCGCCTGGGAACTTCCATATGCTGCAGGTGTAGCCCTAAAAAGATAAAAAACAAAAACAAAAATGGATGTTAGCTATACATACTTGATTTATGAGAACAAGTCCAAGTGTAAGATGATAAAGAAGATGGACAATGAGGAACCAGGGGTAGGGGAAGAATTCAGAGCCGGAGGAGGGAAGGGGCAAGCCAGTGGAAATGGAAGAGAAGAGGTCTTTGTGCAAGAGGAAGGCACGTGAAGATGAAGGGGAAGGATGCTGCAGGTGGAGGGGACGGCTAAGCTTGACGTAGAGGAGAAAGCCTAAGGGTAGAGAACGTGGGAAGGAGAAGTGGAAAGACATTGGAGCTGGATGGTGAGAGGCTTTCAGTGTCAAATAAAGAACTTTGCACTCTGGGAGTCCCCTGGTGGCTTAGTGGGTTAAGGATCCAGGGTTATCACGGCTGTGGTGCAGGTTCGATCCCTGGCCCTGGAACTTTCACAAGCTGCATGTGCTGCCAAAAAAAAAAAAAAAATAGGAAAGAATTTTAGACTCTGTTCCATCTCTGGAATCAGTGCCAGTTTTTACCTAATGTGGATTTCATAACATAAAAATGTAATGAATATTAAAACTGCACTCTGTCAACTGGAAAAAGAAAGAAGCAATTGTTGGCACCTACAAGATCAAAAATTTTTTTTACAGGATGAAATTACTTGTGTCATATTTATAATCAGAATCATCTTCTCCTTTGAAGTAAGGAAAAAGACGACTTTCACACTTTCAAAATACTAATGATAATTCAACACATTAAATTATTACAAACACTTGGATGTAGGCAATCATGGGCCAGGTCTTCAAGGGTGTTTATTTTTTATTTTCTATGCCGTCCTCACCACCTGACACTGTTTCAGGTACTCAGTGAATATTGGGGACTGGAGTTTCTGGGCAGACCTCCAGCCTGAGCAGGTTAACGGGAATATTAAGCAGGGAAACTGAGGCAGAAGCCCAGTTATGAAGCAACTCATGGCATTGTGACTGCCAGGTGTTCGAGGCTCAGTCCACCAGAAGAAAGACTTGATCCCAGGCACCCCTCCTGGCACCGCAGAAACCTACTCACTGAGAGGACTGGGTGCCAGGCATCCACGGTCTGATAGCATTTCCTTCACGGTCAGAAGAAACCCAGGGTCCAGGGGAGGAGAACTTGGAGGAGGAGGGCATCCATGAGTCCTGGGCGGAGAGGCTGGTGGGGGAGGAGGAGTGGCAGCAGGTGCGGGGGTCAGGCAGGGACCCTCAGACAGGATCCACAGGGTCTTCGCCCGCCCTCCAAAACTGTGCCCTGTGGCAGCTTCCTCTCAACACCTGTCACTGGGGGAGAAGGCAGGCTGTTCGTTTTAGCTTTGACTTGTTTTTTGTTGTTTTTCTTTCTAAGGCCATACCCACGGCATATGGAAGTTCCCAGGCTAGGGGTGGAATAGGAGCCACAGATGCTGGTCTACACCACAGCCACAGCAACATCAGATCTGAGCCACATCTTCGACCTACACCACAGCTTGCAGCAACACCGGATCCTTAAACCACTGAGCAAGGCCAGGGATTGAACCTTCCTTCTCATGGACACTATGTCAAGCTCTTAACCCGCTGAGCTGCAGCGGGAACTCCAGCCTCGATTTGGCTTGACCATCATGCCAGAGGCACCTGGGGTCACACTCCAGCCCAGGAAGGGCCTGCTTTAACCCTCAGCCTTCATCTCCCTCCTTGCTGTCATCATCCTGGGCATTTCTCTGTTCCTCAAAAGCACCACCCTCTGTCAGCGTGGCATCTTTTGGAGTCTTTTCCTTTTGACAGGCACATTTTTCTCCCCTTGCACCACTCTCCTGCTTCACCTGGTTTGCTCAATTCTGCACTCACCTGTTGGCTTAACAGCACTTCTCCAGGGAAGCCTTCCCTCCTGGATGAGAAGAATTCCTGCTATATACCCACAGAGCACCTGTTAGCCCCCGTATTATCATTCTTATCACATTGTAATTATTTGATTGCTCATTCCCACCCCTCTAGACCATCAACTTTAGAAAGCAGGGCTTGAGTCTGTCTTGTTTCCCACTGTACCCTTAGCATCAAGAGCAGGACCAGGCACAGAACAGATGCTCAGTGCATATTTGTTGAATAAGGGAGGAAGACTACAGAAGATCCAGTTGCTGCAAATGTATATTAGTCCATTATGAGCTCCTAGAGGCTGGGCTTGAGCCTGATGCAACTTGCAGCTGTGGTCCCTCGCATTGCTGCTCAAACACGGCAGGGACCGAACTTTAAAAGGGGGAGGAAGGGGATGGGGGAGCATGAGCTAGCATTTCCTTGCCCCAGGCTCTTCCTCTGTCTCCAACCCCGGAAGACCCACTCGAATGTCCCCTACTCCGGGAAAAAAATCCCAGCCCCAAATCTGTTTCCTCTCCTCAACTCCTGTGGGCCTCTGTGGCTGTGCCACTCCTCTGGCATTTGTTACCCCATCTTTTATGTCTCTTTCATGAGCTCCTTAAAAAGAGAAGCTGTCTTCTCTTTCCTTTAATCTCTTGGCTCCTAAATAATTCCTCGCACAAAGTCACTGCTCAATATATGTTCACCGAGGGCTGACGAGACTCTGAATTTGTTTCCAAAAAGATTTGTATAAACTCCTTCCCTGGTGGACTTTGAAATATAGGGTAGATTTTCAGGTGTGTAGGAAAACTGAATGAAAGCCTTTCTAGAAACAAAGCAGTCTCTCTCAACGTGAGTCTCTCTCCAGACCTTCGATTCTATGAAAATGTCATGTTGACACTGTAAAAATGAGAAAATGCTCTTTTTGTCTTCCTTCATTTTAGACAAAGCCTGGCTGTGTCAGATATGCTCCGGTTTCAGAAGGCTCTGGAAGAATGGCAAGCATTCTTCACTCTGACTTCAAGTAAGCACGGCAGGCCCTTGTCCTGCTAAAGACAGAATGAGCAGTTTGCTCAGGAACGCCGAGGACAGATTCCCAGCCTTCACTCAGAAAGGATCAGCAGCACCGCAGAGGTGACCCTGTGGCTTCATAGGCGGGGCTCGGCTTCCAGAAGATCCTGTCATTGGCAGGTGGCCCTGGCACCCACAGATAACGCGAGAAACCTTGCTCCGCCTTTGCACCAGGATCGCCTTGGCAAGAGCTCTGCTAAGCCTGCCTAGACCCTCCTTCAGGAGCAGAGGCAGGAAAGGCCCCTCAGAGGGATCCCTGGGTGTGTTGCTAATCCATCTGCCTGCTTCTGTGTCACATTTAATTACTCACTCAATACAGAGTTATCTGTACTGCGACTCCAGACTAATGAGATGCTGCAAAGCCTTCAAATGGGGGATTACGAAGTGCATTGCATTGCACCAAGGTCAGTTTGGATGGTTCTGAAGCCCTGATTACTGCACGATCAGCTTCTTTTTAACCTGAAAACCTTTATTTCTCCTTTTTCAAAAGGGAAAAATCATAGTGTTCAGGGGAGGCAAAGGGTGTTGCCTGGTTGTTTGTTTAACTACATGAAAGCCTTAGTGATCAATATCTAAATCCTCAAGGCTGCATGAAGCCAAGTCTCTCTCCATAACCTTCCCAGGGGGGTATGTTGACCTTTGCCTCAAGAGAATACAAAGCTACAACCTCTTGATGACATTTTGCAGGGAAATAATGCAAGAGGCTGGATAGATGCTGTTTGGAAGGTATCTTCATTCTTACCTAAGTTTTCAATCAGAGGGGCTGAGTGAGAGGCTTTTATCCCAAATCTGCAACCTGCGGGTCTCACAAAGGTAGTGGGACTTTGCATCTCACCATGTTGGCCGTGCCCAGGAAACTGAGGTTGTATGTTTGTGCTAGAGCAGCTAGCCACACATGGCAATTCAGGAAGTGAAACGTAGCTGGCCTCAATTGAAATATGTTATGAGTGTAAAATACACACCAGACCTTAAAACTTAGAATTTTAAAAAATGCAAAAGAGAGGGGGAAAAATGTATACATGTATGTGTAACTGGGTCACCATGCTGTACAGTAGGAAAAAAAATTGTATTGGGGAAATAACAATTTTAAAAATGCAAAATATCACATTTATGACTTTTATATATATTTTGCTTCTTAGAGCTGTACCCAAGGCATATGGAAGTGCCCAGGCTAAGGGTTGAATTGGAGCTACAGCTGCTGGCCACAGCCACTCAGGTATGAGCCGCGTCTGTGAGCTACACCACAGCTCATGGCCACGCTGGATCCCCAACCCACTGAGTGAGGCCAGGGATCCAACCCGCATCCTCATGGATACTAGTTGGATTAATTTCTGCTGCACCACAATAGGAACTCTTATATTTGATTACATTTTTCTTGTCTTTTTATCTTTTTAGGGCCACACCCACAGCATATGGAGGTTCCCAGGCTAGGGATTGAATTGGAGCTGCAGCTGCCAGCCTACACCAACGCCAGCTCCAAGCCGAGTCTGGGACCTACACCACAGCCCACAGCTATGCCAGATCCTTAACCCACTGAGTGAGGCCAGGGATCAAACCCGCAATCTCATGGTTCCTAGTTGGATTTGTTTCTGCTGTGCCACAATGGGAACTCCTGATTACATATTAAAATGAAATGTTTTGGATATACTGGGTTAAATCAGGGTTTTTCAACCTTGGTACTACTGGCATTTTGGGCTACATAAGTATGGGTTTTTTTGGGTTTTTTTGCCACACCCACAGCATGCTGAAGTCCCAGGGCCAGGGATGGAACCCACATCACAGTGGTAACCAGAGCCACAGCTGAGATAATGTCAGATCCTTAACCCCCAAGCCACCAGGGAACTCCCTGGGCCACACAGTTCTGTGTTGTGGGAGGCTGTCTCTTCTGCATTATAGGCTGTTTAGCTGTATCCCTGGCTACCACCCACTAAATGCCACTAACACCCTCCCAGGTGTGACAATAAAAATTGCCTAACAACTTTGTCAAGTGACATTGCTAGACATTGCCATATGCCCCTAGGGGGCAAAATCCCCCCTGGTTGAGAGTCACTGGGATAAAGTATATCATTAAAATTAATATCACTGTTTCATTTTTTATGGCCGTACCCACAGCATATGCAAGTTCCCACACCAGAGAGTGAATCTGAGCCACAGCTGTGTTCACTGTCGCAGCTGTAGCAATACCAATCTTTTAACCCACTGTCCTGGGCCCAGGATAAAACCCACACCTCTGCAGCCACCCAAGCCACCACAGTGAGATTCTTAAGCCTCTGACCCACCATGGGAACCCCTCATTTTACTTTTTTTTAATATAGCCACTAGAGAACTTAAAACTACATGGGAATTGCATTTGTGGCTTGTATTTCTGCTGGATGGCAGTGCCCTAGACCAAGCCACTTTCCTGTGTCTCTTTTGAAGGAGGAGCTCAAGGCTCTGCCTTTTCACTGTTGCATCACCAATGCTGAGACCAGGGACCCTTGAACCTAGCACTGAGCAGAGGGGCAGGGGTAGCACCACAGAAGGTAAGGTTTGCAGGTAGGGTTGGTAGGTACCGGCCCATTGAAGACACTCGGGAGGGTAACAGGAAGGCAACAGGATGAACACTGAAAAAGTCACAGATCAGGCCCACGGGTGTTGGAAGAACACAGTTGCAACAGTCCTAGAGTTTGAGGAAAAGAGAGTTCTTGGTAATTATTGTGAAATCACTGGCTGGTCCCGATGGCATATAAACCACTGGATAAAGGCCATTTCAGGAACCCAAATTGTCTTTTTTTCTTTTCCTTTTCCCTTTTTAGGGTCACACCCACAGCATACAGAAGTTCCCAAGCCAGGGGTCAAATTGGAGTTGCAGCTACCAGTCACAACCACAGCTGCAGCCGCAGCCACACCAGATCCAAGCCATGTCTGCAACCTACACTACAGCTCACAGCAATGCCAGATTCTTAAGCCACTGAGCGAGGCAGGGATCAAACCCAAATCCTCACGGATACTAGACAGGTTTGTTACCACTGAGCCACAATGGAACTCCCCCGTGTTGCCTTTTAACTGAGAATAGCTTTCTTGGTGTCCAAATAGTAGAAAACAATCTATCATTTGGGGACATAATGTCACAATCAGCACACAAGCTCCCAAGCCACCTTGATGTCTATTTTCTTCTTCCCAGATCTGATTCTCTTAGCCTGTCTTTCCTTAGCTGTTCTTTCCAGTCCTGGGTTCACTTCCCACCTGTCAGAGCACAAAACCCTCCAAAAGTTGCTGTTCTTTAGGCACCTGCCATGCCCTTCTTCCCAGTACGTGTTCTCAGTCTATTCTAATACGATCACATCTCCCAGGTTGAGAACTCTTCACTCACACCCTGACTGGCGCACCGCCACCAGCCATTCCTAATTGGTCCTTCCTGAATCTTCTCCCTATAGGTAGACCTTGAGGTAGGTATAGGGGTCATGGCTGAGGGCAATCTCCTGTGCCAGGCATCTCCCATTGCCTCCAGTAAGGCTCAGGGATCCTGTCCCATAACTTACCCCCATGTCCCCATAACAGAAATTTTAACATCTCTTTATCAAGTAAGTTGCCTTTGACTGAAAGGAAATGGCTCAACAAATAAAGGCTGCACAGCTTCCCAGTTAACCTGGTAATCCAGTGACATCATTAAGGACCCAGGGGTTTGACATTGTGTTTGCTTGGTCATTCTCAGAGGGTCCACTTTGTCCTTAGGTTTGCCCCCTTCGGAGTCCCAGAATACCTACAGCAGTCCCAGGGGTTCCATCCAGAGACAGTGTCCAGAAGTACAAAAGGAGCTCCTTTCCTGTGTCTCTTTGGAAGGGCTTTCCCATAAGCCCCCAGAAGACGTCTCACATCTCATTGGGCAGAGCTGCTGTCGTGTATCTGTAACGAACCAATCACTGGCAAGGAGGATGGATCCACCCCGATTGGCTCAGACAGTGCCTCGCAAAGTATGGTCGTCAGACCAACAGCATCAGCATCACCTGGTGCAAATTCTCTGCCACCACCCAGACCACTAAATGAGAAACTCCAGGGCTGGAGCCCAGCAACTGATGGTTGAACAAGGCCTCCAGGTGATTCTGATGCACATTAAAGTTTAGGAACCACTGGCTTAGACCAATCAAGGCCTGATTCTGGGTTAAAGCCTGCCTCCCCTAAAATATGTGGTTTTGATGAGGGTGGATCCACAGCAAAATAAGGTTATTTTACAAAGGAGAAAGGAGGAGTTCCCGTTGCGGCGCAGTGGTAACGAATCCGATTAGGAACCATGAGGTTGCGGGGTTTCCTCCCTGGCCTTGCTCAGTGGGTTAAGGATCCCGCGTTGCCGTGAGCTGTGGTGTAGGTTGCAGACGCGGCTCGGATCCCGCGTTGCTGTGACTGTGGCATAGGCCTGCGGCTACATCTCCAATTGGACGCCTAGCCTGGGAACCTCCATATGAGGTGGGAGCAGCTCTAGAAAAGGGAAAAAGACAAAAATAAAAATAAATAAATAAATACAAAGGAGAAAAGAGGGATGTCAGAATAGGTTATAAGGAGTTCCTGCTATGGTGCAAAGGGATTGGTGGCATCTCTGCAACACCAGGACACAGGTTTGATCCCAGGCCTGGTACAGTGGGTTAAGGACCCAGGGTCGCCACAGCTACAGCGTAGGTCACAAACTGCAGTTCAAATCTGATCTCTGGCCTGGGAACTCCATATGCTACAGGGTAGCCAAAAAAGAAAAAAATAATAGATGGTGAATAGAGAGCCAAGTTTATCTGCTATAATCAGAAAAGTAGCTTCCTAGATTATACACCTTTATTGCACAAGCCCAGCAACCACTTTATGCTAGTTCAAAGAATGTTTTTGCATGCTCTTAGAAGAAGTTTAACTAACTCTTTCTATACAATATCCAACAGAAACAACAACCCTTTAGCAGTGCGGTCTTTAAAATGATTTCCCATAAAGGGTTTCATATTATCCTCAGGATAATTCCATAAAGTAGAAGGAGAAGTTTTAATTTTTATTTTCATTTTACAGATGGGAGAACTGAAGCTGAGAAAGGGGAGAATCACACAGCCAGCAAATTTTAGAGCTAGTGCTCACTGTGCAGATCTTCTGGCTTCAATTCTTTTACTCTTTCCATGGTGATTCCAAGTTGCTTTCCAGTAAATAGCCCTGGGCAGAAGCCCTGTGACCCAACACATCCTATGTCAGAACTCTGCGGGGGGATGACCTGCAATAAAGTATTTCAGGAAGAAAGCCACGACTATTTCCATGACTTTCACCTGCATAGCCTGCTCTGAGGCAAGATACTAGCATTCCAACTACAAGAAAATCTGACAGCTAGAAGAAATGGCAGAGATTTTCCCACTGCTGTTAATTTTACAACAGGGAGATTTCACAGGCTACTGCCCCAGAAAATGAGCCTTTTCATTAATATCATAGATGTGGGGTTCCCATCATGGCTCAGCAGTTAGCCACTGTGACTAGCATCCACGAGGATGCAGGTTCGAGCCCTGGCCTCGCTCCGTGGGTTAAGGATCTGGTGTTGCCATGAGCTGTGGTGTAGTTTGCAGACACGGCTTGGATCTGGCATTGCCGTGGCTGTGGTGTAGACCAGGAGCTACAGCTCCAATTCAACCCCCAGCCTGGGACCCTCCATATACTATGGGTGTGGCCCTAAAAAGAAAAAAAAAGTGAATATCATAGATGTAATGATTGACCTAAAGAGCTGCTACCTTGATCACATTGAAGATCTCTTTTCTAGAAAATCCAAATGATTCTTATTTCATTTTTGTGAACTAGAATATACCTTAAAACAAGTGCCTTTTCAACTAGGGGACCTGGGGTGTAGTGCTCTAGAATAGCCATCGAACCAGGAGCTCTACCCCTAAGGATCACCTGGGATTCCTAGGGCAACAGAACCCAAGAAACAGGGCTATCTTGTTTCTCAACCCCAGTCTCCTTGTAATCTACCCATTCCCCAGCCCTCCCAGGAATCCCCTTTGGATCCTGGGGGCGCTTGTTACTGGAACAGCACTGCCCGAGATAGGAGACCAATGAGCTCCATCACAGCCTTGAGTCAACAATAAGAGGCATCCAGAGACACAAGGAGCAGAAAATGGCAGATACTTGGGGACTTCCAGGAGAAGAGGACTTTTGCTGGGAAGACTGTGTCAGCAAATGTCAGTGGATATCCTAAACAGAGGACAGAAGCGACATTGTCTTGATAGCCCATGCTCTAGCTTCCCCCAAGGAACAGCCATCTCCCGATTCTCTCCTCTTGCCCAATCCTGCTGCTGATTTTTCTCTTGCCTTTTGTGGCCTCGGTGCATCCGAAATGATGATCTCTGAGCCCTAAAGTTCTGTGCATCTGTGCTGGACCAGCCCGGGATTCTAGCATCACCTGACCTGACCTGGCTTAGATCTAATGTCCCTGCTCCCCAGGCCACTGTCACCAAGGAGAACTTTCTTTTCGATAAAAGAAATCCCTGCTCCAGCTGCACTGGGTCCTGGTACAGCTGCCACGTCCTGTCCCGGACCGAAGTCAAACATCTTCCCAATGCAACCTCGGTGGAAGGGAGCACATTCCCCACCTCAGCCTGGCAGGAGCACCACAGTTCAAAGCCTCAGGAAGCGCTCTGCCTAAGCCGGGTTCATGAATGCTTTATTATTTTTCTGCTGAGCAGTTACCCCCATGCCAAGCAAGTCAGAACAAGCCTTCTAAGCCATGGTGATGGATGTTTGCAGGAAACCCATGGGAGTTATTCATATTCATGTTCCCATCACACTTTTGCAAGTAATGGAAGCTTGTTTTCTGTAACACATCATTAGGCAAGGAAGACAAGTGACCTCCTAGGGTTCTGACGCACAAAGGGTAGTCACCCAAAATTCAAGAGAGGGTAGGATGAGAGCAGATGAGGTGAGTGGGGTCCTGGGGTTAACTTTATCCTTATGGAGATTCTGGGGCTGGTCACAGTCTCACCCCTCCTGCAGAGGACAGCAGGACCCAGCAAGGGATGTCTGAGGTCACCGCTTGGAGAACACCACGTGGGGAACTGGGATGCCTGGGCTGAGCCACCCTGCCTGCTTTAGAGCCTGGAGGGGCCTGCAGACCCAGGAGCAAAAGGGCAGGGGTCACTAGGGTCAGAAGCAGAGTATTTGCTGCGAACTCAGGGGAGCCCAGGCCCAGAACGGCGAGGATGGAAGTGAGGCAGGTGGAAGTGTTCAGCAATTATAAAAACCGGTCAAGGGGGGAGTTCCCATTGTGGCACAGGGGAAATGAATCCCACCAGTATCCATGAGGATGTGGATTTGATCCCTGGCCTCACTCAGTGAGGATCCGGCATTGCTGTGAGCTGTGGTGACGGTTGCAGATGTGGTTCGGATCCTGTGTTGCTGTGGCTGTGGCATAGGTTCCCTAGCCTGGGAACCTCCATGTGCCTTGGGTGTGGCCCTAAAAAGCAAAAAAAAAAAAAAAAGTCAAGGAGGATGGAAGTGGGAGAGCACCTACTACCTATAAGCCTGTCAAAGCTGCCCTGTGCCCCTCTCCACCCTAAGGAAGTGCCCAGTTAAAATGTAAGCTGTTTTCACACACCCCATTCACACCTCAGAATGTGTGGCCTCTTGGTGCCTCTATCTGCCCATCTGCAAAATGGGTGTAAGAGTCCTATCTACCTCCTTTTGTTATAAGAATTAGAAGAGTTAATATTCATAAACATGCTTAGGACAGCAACTGGCCCGCAGCACACTCCATTAAGTGCGAGCTATTGTCATTATCGCCCTTAATATTATTTATGGGTCCATTGCCCTCGACAGACTAAGTCCTCTGAAAGCAGTAACCGTATCTCATTACAGTTGTTACCCCAAAGCCTAGCACTGCGCCAGGCACAATTTAGCTACACAGTAAACGCCAAGCGAATAAATGGCACGTTCCCCGATCCTGCCAGAGTAGGAAAGCCTCACTCCATCCTCGGGCTACGCAGAGTCATTTCTTCCTAACTACACGCACCAGGTCATTGATTCATTTAACAAATATTTATTGATCACCTGCTCTAGGCCAGGTAACATTCTGGGTGCTGAGATTATAAACGGGAACAGAAATGGCAAGATTCCCAGGCTTGCGGAGCTCATTTTTTATGGGGGGCAGGGGAGGCAGGAGACAAGCAAAAAAAAAAAAAAAAAGCATGTAAAAATATGTTCTCTTTGGTGATGATCTGTGCTTCAGAGAAAGGCTGGAAGAGAATGCCAGGGAACAGGGGTGCTCCGAGTCATCACAGTGCTGAGGGGACACCTGCCAGAGAAGGGGGTCCTGCAGCAAGGGTCCTCTCCTGTGGGGAGCGTTGGCCAGGCCGAGGGAGGGAAAGAGCCTTCCCATCAGAGGGACCCAAATGTGCAAAGTTTAGTTTATGCTCACTGTGCTCTGACTGTGACACCTCAGTGACAGCTGTCACAGCCTTCCCGAATTGGAGAGGTCTCCTTCGGCATGGGAACAGTCAAGGTCAACTTACGTGATTCAGTTTTCCACGCAGCCAGAGCACAACCAAACAGCAACAGTCCTTGGTTAACTAATAGGTGTTTGTAGAGAGAAACTGGGTCTCAATCGGAGCAGGTCTCAATCCTGACAATTTCAGGTCTTTCTATCTATAGATCATAAATCTCTTTTCCTTCTGGATATATCAGTTAAATGAGATATTTGATATAAGACGCCTGGTGCTATACCTTGCACATTGTAAATGCTTTAAATGGTCCCTCACCCTTTCTACTCCCCCCCTCCTAAAGTGCCACAAAGGAGGCAAAATATCAGAGGGTGTTGTTGCTTCTTAGGATGCGTGGATGGGGAGGAGAAGGAACGGGATAACTGATATTGACAGATATTTTCTGCACCAGACTGTGAGCAGCAGGAGAGTAGCCATCTCAAGCTTTGTAACTGTGTACAATGCCCAGCAGACGACCTGCCACACAGTAGGTGTTCAGTAAATGCTTAATGAAAGAGTAAATGGGAAAAAACAGAGCAGCACCATGTGGTGAGACCTGGGACTCATTTCAATGAGTCCTGATCGCTGCTCAGCCAGGATGAGCTGGTGACACCCACAGAGTGAGGCTGGACTGAGACCTAACACCTCATGAGCTGAGCTCTCTTGTTGTCCCACATGTATACGCCTCAATTGCCACCTGGTGTTTGGGGTGGTGAGTGAGTGGCAGCCCACAAAGGGAGCTGGGGTGATTTTGCTGCATTTAGCTGTGTTGGCATTTAGATAAATCATCCCTTTCTGTAATTTTAAACTTTAGCTTGGTGTTCTCAGAGAAGATATCAATTATTAAACAAAGGAGAGCAACTCTGGCTTCAGATCAGACGGCAATTAGCATCACCTAGCACAGAGAAAAAAATCCCTTCATGTGGTCCACGTGTCAGCCTGTGGAGCTCACGATTTGGCAATGATGCATAGGTTCTGGCTGATAGTAACCCCAGATGTGCCTGCAACCCAGAAGGACTTGTTGAAATGATTTGGGCATTCACCATCTACTACAAGAGGAAAAGAAATTAAAAAGAGGAGAAACCGAGAGAAGAAAAGAAAATCGTGGTATAAGAACAGAGGGAATTCATGTGAACTCCTCATTTTCTATGTACCATGTATGGTACATATATGATCTCATTTGAATTTTTACATCATGAGGTAGGTGCTACTCTCTCTGTTTTTCGCATGATTAACCAGGTTCAGAGCCATCGAGTAACTCACCTGAAGGTCCACAGCAGGTGGAGGAGCAGGAATGGAACCTGGATATGCCTCATACTCAGCTGCCCTTTCTCAGAAGGGGCCATGCGACCCCACAGGCAGCCACAAAATTCATCCCACGGGGTTCCTGGCCAGGGAGCCACGAGGCCCTCGATAGAGCATTAAGTGTGGGCGCCCCTTTGAACGTGAACCCTGGGGGAGGGGTGCATCTTCACACACTGCAGTGACATCAGAATTTATCTCCTCCCTGTAAGAAGAAAAAGATGTTTCTTTACAACAAACCAAGCAGAAGTCATGAGGTCCTCGAGCACTGGTTCTCAACTTTGTCTTCCCTGTGGCCCCGTCATTAGATTATACCCTACATCATATGCATAGAAAGGGAGATCGAAATGTACGATATATTTGATATTCCCTTTCAGCACTAGAACTAGGTCTTGCCCCAAGAGACACTTAGTAAATATTTGTCGAATGAATATTCGTAAGATCTCTCATGGGAAATAAAAGATTATAACGGATCTACCTAAATAGGGTTCAAAAAGAGAAGCTTTCCAGCATTGATTTTTTTTCTGATTTCAAAAGTAAATCCTCCTCTTGGAATTCAGAAAGTGATGGGAGTTATTGACACTGGAATATGGGGAGAGGGGAGGTTTGAATTAATCAGAGAGCAAAACAAAATCTTTATTTACCCAAGAGTTCCTCTGCTCCTGCCAGATCCTCTTATCATGAACGGTTTTAATGGCTTAAAGATGATCCTCATAGAAATGGGGGAAATGAGGTATAAAAAGATAAATAAAAAAGTGAGAAGGACACCATCAGAGAAGCATGTAGGATTCCCAGGTCACATTTCTAACTGGTCAAACAGTAATGGCAGAGAGAAAAGAGGAGAAGGCTGTAATGAAAAAGATCCCCTAATGACCAAGACAAAATTGAATTTATGAACAATGAAAGCCAGGAGAGTTGATAAAAAAAAAATACTGCTTCAAAGATTCCTATTAAGACATTTTTTAGGAGTTCCCATCATGGCTCAGTGGTTAACAAATCCAACTAGAACTATGAGGCTGCGGGTTCAATCCCTGGCCTAGCTCAGTGGGTTAAGGATCCAGCATTGCCCTGAGCTGTGGTGTAGGTCACAAACACAGCTCGGATCCTGCATTGCTGTGGCTCTGGTGTGGGCCAGTGGCTACAGCTCCAATTAGACCCCTAGCCTGGGAACCTCCATATGCCATGGGTGCGGCCCTTAAATCGACAAAAAGACCAAAAAAAAAAAAAAAAAAGACACCTTTACTCATCTAGAGAGACCACACACACACACACACACACACACACACACACAGCTGATGAGAATGTTCTTGGGCCTTGGTAACCTTCCAACAATCACTGTTGCCAATTACAGTCCCTTTACTCCCAGACCACCTGCTTGATATGACACATGCCAGAGATTCCAGCTGAGCATCCCAGGACCATTGAAGTTCACGTTAACCAGGTGACTTCTGAGCCTGAGGGAAGAGCCAGCTCAAACATTTCACTTGGGATCACGCCAAAATGCAGCTGTCTAAATAATAGCCCCATAACCAGCTCCAAGAAGATTATCCCTCTAGATAAGAAGAGTCATTTTTGCTGCCAGAATAAGGGCTGCATGTTCAGGTAAAATATTCAGGTAAGAGAGACTGTCAGTGGTAAAATCTAGATTTTCTTCCTCAGAAATTTTAAACCTTCTTAGAACAAAGACCTAGAGACATCCTCTGACATATGACTCTCTGCCATTCTATAACTAACCCACCCTTATAAAATAGCTAGATATACCCAACATTCACTATGTGATCAGCACAGTTACAAGTGTTTGCAAGTGTTAACTCATTTAGTCACTGCAAAAAAAATTCTATGAGGTGAGCTCTATCATCACACCACTTTATGGATAAGGATGACCATTTCTTGGTCCTGGAAGGTTAACTTGTCCAAGGTCACTCAGTTCCAGAGCCCTCACTCTTACACACTACACGTACTATGTCTTAAATGAGGATCCCAGGAGAATCTTAGATTTTTATCTCACTTGCTCCCATTGGCACACAGTAACCCCTAAGTCTTTCCATTGGGAACATATGTGCATTCCTGGGGATTTATCCAGTTCAGCAAATCCAGTGAGCCCTTATTCAGCATGTGTTAGGTGAATATCAGGGCTAGATGTAGGGGCAGGCTCCCCCTGGTGGTGGGATCAAGCTCTCCTCACTGCACTTCACTGCCAAGGAGAGGGTGTGCTACAGTGGGACATTGCTTAGAGTGCTGGGACCATAAGGCAAGGTGGGAGATTCTGTGCAATAAGCAAGTCAAATGCTCTTTCATGCCTTCCTGTTCTTTCCCCTTCTCATTTAGTCCCTGATTTTATTTATAGATCATGTCCTTATATTTTGTTAGTAGGATAAATTAAGCCTTTGACTTTCTACCACCCCCGTCTCCCAGTGCCTCAGGGATTAACTTAGGCCAGCGTCTGCTCCAGGCTGTATTTCCCTGGACCATCTCTCTATTATACTCAATTTTCCTTGCCCTCTTACCTCCACACAGTGTGGTCAAGGCTTGGTTGTGGGCCTCAGAGAAAAAGATCAAGGAAGCCAGTTTTTAGTCGAGTCCCTGAGCATTTCTGTAAGCAAAGAAACTGTGATTCACACAAATGAAGCCAGCTCACCACGCTATGGATTTCACATGGGGGTTTGGCCAACACCTTGTTGTAATCAATAGTGTACTATTACCTGGCCATGTTCCCCATGCATTTCTACCTCAAAACCAGTAGGGCTAAACTGACGGGTTGAGGATTCTGTCTTTCAGGATCCCATCCATGTCTATGTCCATCTTGGAGACATTCTGGTGATATAAGACTTGATGAACTATGGTCCTTCCCTATTCCTCAAGGAACTTACAATCTCGTAGAGATACAGACAAAAACACAAATATTCAGATACAAGGGAGTGGAGAACACACCATCTGTCTACTGGCAGCAGAGAGGAGGAAATGATGGCAACCAGAAGAGGCTCACAGGACTTGAAGGATGGACAGGATCTTGAGGGCAAGGGACCAATACATATTCTAGAGTGAGGGAACCACACAAGTACAGACAATGAAGCATGAAAGGGCAAGGGGTTTGAAAAATGTCAGTGATTGAAGCCTTAGATGTAGGAGCTCCATGAAAGAGGAGATTGAAGGCAACCCATAGAAAACCTTAAATGTCATAATAAAGGGCTTGGCTTTGTCCTTGAACAAGTAAGCAGACATTATAGGTTTTGAGTATTTTCTGAAAACTTCCCAAACCTCTCCCTTGAACACTAGACTAGCAAATCCAGCTGCACAGCTTGGCACATCTCCACTTGCAATTCCCATACACATCTCAAATCCTAACATATCCAAACCATACTCTCCATCTTCTCCCCACATCTGCTCTTCTTGCTGTTTTCCCCATTTTCCTGCTGCTAAAACCAAAAACCTAGGAGCCATTGTTTACTCTTGTCTTTCTCCCACACCCCACAGCCAATCCATCAGAAGATTCCAATAGCTAGACCTTGGAAATATATCCAGAATTCTACCACTTCCCACCACCTTGATCCAACCACCATGACCTTTTGCCTAGATTATGGCAAGAATTTCCTATCTCCCACCCAGTCTCATCTCTACCTAGAAGCCAGAATGATCCTTAAAAAATGTAAGTCAGATCATGTCAGCCATTTCACTGCTAAAAACCCATCAGTAGTTTCCCCTTCAATTGGAGTAAAGGCCCAAGTCTTGACCTTGGCCTCTACATCCTATATGATCTGGCCCTACCTCGGTGAGCTACTCTCCTCCTATTCCCTCCCCCTGCATTACCCCCAGCAGGCTGATCTCATAGCTATTACTCACACACCAAGCATCTCTACCTCAGGACCTTTATACTTGCTATTCCTTTGACCTGAATTTTGAGATGGGAAGATTATCCTAGGTTATTCAGGTGGATTCAATGTAATCAACAGACTCCTTATCAGAAGGACAAAGAGGGGGATTTGACAGAGAGGAGGAGAAAGCCATGTGATAATGGAAGCAGAGACTACAGTGATGTGGCCACAAGCCAAGGAATATGGGCAGCCACCAGAAGCTGAAAGAGGCAATGAACAAAGTCTCTCCTGGATCTTCCAGCAGGAACCAGCTCTGCTAGCACCTACATTTTAGCTCCATAAGACTCTTCTCAGACTTTTGTCTTCCATAACTGAGATAGTAAATGTGTGATTCTCTAAGCCACTAAGTTTGGGTCACATGTTACAGCAGCAACAGGAAACTAATAAAACTGGGGATCCACCAATGCCTGTCACAAGTGGAAAGAACACTCGACAAGGATTACTGGATCTTCATGAATCCTTTCACTCTTGAAATTCTAAGAAAGTGGAGGGGCTTTAAAAAATCCTTGCAGCCTCTTCTCCTTCTGGATATTTCCATGGCAAGACGTTCAAGGTTGAGGCCAGTTCTGTCTGCCCAGCTTGGCCTCTTTTGTAGCAGGGGCTTTTAGGAAACACTATTTCTAGAACTGACATATGGAAATCTTATTTTTAAGAGCATTAGCTTTCCTAGCTTTTTCTTTCTTTCTCTTTTCCTTGATGGGAGGAGGAGAAAGAGAAGGCTCGATGCCCTGAAGTAGAAATAATTACCTTCAGGACTTCACAACCGCATTCCCACTGCTTATGCCATTCTGATCAAAGTCAGCCATGAATTAAGAACAAACTATAGCCTTCTATTCACTATTTCTTTTTTAGAAAATCTTTCTGCCTCTCCTCTTTGAGGAAGAAAAAACTTTAAAATCTGAAGACTAGTACTAACCATAATGATAATGTTTCCCGTTTATATTCTCAAAGAGTTTTACCATCATTAGGCAGTTAATGCCTATGACACTTCTCTCTGTGAAGCAGTCAGTACTTTATTTCATCGCAGCGACAGGGGGTGCTGGGGAATTCAGCGCTCAATCGCAAACGTCACCCATCAGTCACAGAGCCGGGGCTGGAAACCAGGTCAACAGAATCTCTGATCTCTGTGACATATGTAGAACCGTGAGAGGCCAACAGCCTCCAAAAGAGATTGTGTAACCAAAAAAAAAAAAAAAAAAAAAAAAAAAAGCTTATCAATTAATAACAGGATTCAAATAGAGTGTTCCCATTCTTTAGGGGAGATAAGACTTGTGAATAATAACCAGAGCCCAGAAGACAATGTAAAAACCAAGGGCTATGCTGTGTGGCACAGACAGTAAGAGCTGTGGGAATTTGGAGAAAAAAAGATGTGATTGTGCAGAGTCTTTTTTTTTTTTTCTCCATGTTTCACACCAACTAGCATTCTCGTAGCTCAGAGAGGCACTCTGTGTTTACACAGTTGTCGGAGCGCACATATGGTCTACCTATAGACAAACAGCTACCACATCTGCAGCAGAAAAGACTGTATTAGACACTAGTGTGTTGGCTTCTGTGCTTCTGCTATAGGGACTGACCTGGATTTAAGAAATCTCCTACAGCCTGGTGATGGCGCTACTGCAAGACTTAGGTGGTCCAGCCTGGATCCCTGCTCTGAAGAGACCAGACAGAGAGGTGCGTGTAGGGCTTGAAGCAGCTTATCATTTGCTGAACTGAGCTAATTCTTTTAAGCAGCTCAGTGTCTCACTTAAAGCCAACAGGTGATTTCAGGTAAATTTTTTTTTCAAAAAACATAGATGAGTTAATCCAATGACTCCAGACTTTTGAGATTTCACAGACTAATTAAACTTCCCCTCCTTATCCTCCCCAAATGTGAGGGACTTGGGATCTTTTTGTTTTGCCAAGTAAAGACATTTTTTTAAATGCTATCATCCTCTATTCTCATCCTTTTGTAAAAGAAAGAGCACTTTAGTGCCACATAAAGTGGAAGAGCCTAATCCCAGAACTCTAGCAGAGAATTCATGTGGATCCAGGAATACTCACGACATTATCCATATTTTCTCATCTCATTGCAAACTGGCAAAGGCTTTGCAATGTTCTGGCCCCAGCTGCAGACCTGTGTTTGGAAATCTCTGGGTTAAATGCTTTGTAAGATCTCAGATGGTTCTTCGTTTAAAGATCTTACTTGCCATTTTACCATTTTTTATGCACATTCAAGGAAAACCATGCCTCCTACCTGTTTTGCTCCTTGAAGCCACAGAGACACGTAGACTGTGCCTGCAAAGGGTATCTTTGATGAAACAAATATTTTCATCCATCAACCTACCCCCTCATTCATTCATTCAACATTTATGTTGTACTACTAAATGCTAAAGACGATTTTAAAAAATGGAGAAGCAAAGAATTATCAAACCCTATGGACACATAAATCATGAAACAAGTTTCATTGTAGCATTATTTACAATAACCAAGATATGAAAGTAACTAACATATCCATCAATAGATGAATGGATAAAGAAGATGTGAGATTAGATAGCCAGATATAATGGAATATCACTCCTCCATAAAAAAGGAATGACATCTTGCCATTTGCAAGAAACCGGATGGAGCTAGAGGGCTTTTTGCTAAGCGAAATAAGTTAGGCAAAGAATAAATAACCTATTATCTCACTTATATGTGGAATCTAAAAAGAAAACAAAAGAGAAACAGATCCATAGATACACAGAACAACAAACCAGTGGTTGCCTGGAGTCGGGGGTGGGAGAGGGGGATGAGTGAAATGGGGAAGGAGATCAAGAGGTGCAGACTTCCAATTATAAAATGAGTCACAGGCATGTAATGTACAGTATGAGAAATAGAGTAAAGAATATCAGAATAACTTTGTACAGTGACAGGCAGTAACTAAACCTACTGTGGAGACCATTTTACCATGTAAAAAATACAGAATCACCGTTTAACACCCAAAACTAATATAATACTGTAAGTCCATTACACTTGAATTAAAAGAAAAGAAAAAATTATGAAACAAAGAGACAAAGTTGCAAAATGCAACAAGACCCCCTGCCAACAGCAGGGGCAGGGCTCCTGCAGGTGCAGTCAGAGAGGAGAGGGTTGGGGGCATGGGGAAGGAGGGAGTCATGTGCCCATGCAGCTTCCACGAAAATCTCCATCTTCCGTGGTACACAGCCCAGTAACAATGCTGACAGCAGGCACCTCTTCAGATAAGGCAGACAATGATACATCCCACTGTTCTAATTCTGGAACTGCTCTGCCACCTCATTAATATGTGAAAATGTGTTTAAAAGCTGCTGATAAACAGCTGCACAGAGGCAGAAATAGTGGCTCCCCTCACATTTGCAAGCTTTATTGGCTCTCGAACATGGCATGAGAAACGCAGCCTTGCCTGCATGTGTAAACTGGGTAATTTGCTGTAATACTCCATTTTATTGGTAGACATTTTGCCATATCATGTCTCCCCAACCACAGTTTAAGGACACTTGTGATTTACAGAGCCCTGGAAACTGCCTTTTCCTTAGAAAGAACTGCCATGTCGTCTGGCATCGATGTTTTAACACTCCGATGTATCAATAAAACGGAAGCTTGACTCACTTCTATGCACCACACAATTTCTAATAACTGCAGTTCTATTCACTCGGAGAGCATTCGATCAAGGAATTAGATACAAGTTATGCAGAAATCGGTGCAAGCCCTGACTGAACCAATAGAAAGTGCATTTCTCAGGCAAGAGGAGGAAAATTTTATCCCAACTGAGGACCAGATCGGGAGTAAGAAAAGAGGCTTGTCTGAAATGCTACCGACAGAGCAGATTTTCATCTCTCCCGGGCACCACTCCCCAAGGCCAGGGGCCAAAGCCCCCATTTACCTTACCTTGGGGATGGCTCCGCTCCATATTTCTCTAGCGACACTTCCAGCTGGAGGAAACATCCCCAGTGACGCTGATTTCCAATTACCTCCCTTTGTCCCCCTGCCTCTCCCCTTCCTGGTGACAGATTGATGGCCTCCTCAAGTGCCTCCTAAATGCAGCCTGTGACAGGGGACAGCAACAATGAGCTCACTGAATTGATTGCCACCGTGTCCCTATTTAGACTCATCCTGTGGAGGTGATTCCCATCCGTGACCTCCCCTCAGCCGCCCCCACCCCACGGAGGAATTACAGCCATTTGGGGGACCTTCTCTTCTGGGTAAATATTAAAACTGTTTTCTGTTGGGTACCAGGTGGCAGCTGCTCCTTCCTTTCTGGGTTGGGGATTATGTATTTGTGTAATTTTTATATTGTGTTTGTTTTCTTGGCAGATGGCTTCCTTCTCGTTATTGGGGTAGCGTGGTGGGGAGAGGAAGGGTGTAACTCTAGGGGCGTGTTCTGCTTGATAAAAGGCAGATAATAAAAAGGTGACTTTTTTGTAAAACCCACAGAGAGCAAGACTATATAATTTAACTAAACGCAAACAGCCTTGGATCCTGCAATTATCTGAGCAATCTCCATCCGAGCAGTGCTTGGAGCAGGGTAACTTGGAGATGGGCTTTTCTTTCTAGAGGCATTTAGATGACTCTCCTGACACACACACACACACACACACACACACACACACACACACACACACCTGGCTCCCTGGATCCCATCTCCACCCCACGCAATGGAAGAATAAAAAAAAAAAAAACAAAAAAAAACGAGCTCTGGGTCAGGGCGTCCCCAAGTCCAGAAAATGAGAATGTTTCCTGGCAGTGCCAAGAGTAGGAGCCTTAGAACTGCAAATGCAGCATTAAGTAAAAGCCCTTGGAGGAGTTCCCCTTGTGGCTCAGCGGTAACGAACCTGATTAGTATCCATGAGGACGTGGGTTTGATCCCCAGCCTTGCTCATGGGTTAAGAATCTGTCATTGCCATGAGCTATGGTGTAGGTTGCAGACGTGGCCCAGATCCTGCTTTGCTGTGGTTGTGGCGAAGGCCGGCAGCTACAGCTCTGATTCGACCCCAGGCCTGGGAACTTCCATATGCCATGGGTGTAGCCCTAAAAAGAGCCAAAAAAAAAAAATGTTAAAGCCCTTGATATAAAACGTGACCCAGTTAGGCCACTACCAAGGCAAAGCATTCCAATAGCAATTACACAGATTGCAAAGGGGCGAAGGACCTTCTAAAACCAAGAAATGCTTCTGCCAGAAATAAGCGACACTGAGGGTCAAATGAGGAGCTGTCAATGCAGAATATCACTTGCCTTGACCTCCAGTGGGCACCCCCCTTCCATTAGCTGCCACAAAGGCTGCCTGCCTGGGGGTCTCTTCAGGGAGCCTGGGCTCCCTCTTCTGAAAATCTCTATCATCTTTCCCATGAACAGGTTCCCCAACACGGCAATGATTCTCATGTGGGCCCCATATTTCCCTTACTAAGCCATTCATTCATTCATGGATTTTTTTGGGGGAGGGGGCATTTTCTATATACCAAGACTTGTCTCAACTTTTAAAGATACAAAAATGGATCAAATTCTAACAATAGGATGACCCTACAAGGCAAGCTCTAGGCTAGAAATAATTTATGGATATTTTCTTACCAACAGTTTTCAAGTCTTCATGATGGGAAATTATTCCTTCACGTCTATTTTGAATACTGAGCTCTCATTAGGCATAGGCACTGCGCAAGGTGCTAGAAGCTTAAAGATGAGTAAATTGCCTTGCTCCTGTCCCTGAGAAGTCACAAGTCTAATGGGAGAAAATAGACATATGCATAAACACTTAAGCTAATGAGTAATATTCCCCATTATAGGAAACAGAGGAAAAGAGACTCAGCCCAGCTGAGACAGCAGTATAAGCCTGGGAATAAGATTCAGTGGTCCTGCAGTCAGAAAGAGAAAGAGAAACACTATATGACATCACTTATGCATGGAATCTAAAATATGACACAAATGCGCTTATCTGCAAAACAGAAACAGACTCACAGACATAGAGAACAGACTTGTGACTGCCAAGGGGGAGGTGGGTGGGAGATGGGAAGGAGAGGGTCTTTGGGATTGGCAGATACAAACTAGTAATAGGAAGGGGGAGGTGGGTGGGAGGTGGGTGGGAGATGGGAAGGAGAGAGTCTTTGGGATTGGCAGATACAAACTAGTAATAGGAAGGCTAAACAACAAAGTCCCACTGTATAGCACAGGGAACTGTATTCAGTATCCTGTAAATAAACCATAATGGAAAAGAATATGAAAAAGAATATATGTGTATAACTAAATCACTTTGCGTTACAGAAGAAATCAACATGTTATAAATCAACTGTATTTTGAGAGTTCCCATCATGGCGCAGTGGAAATGAGTCCGAATAGGAACCATGAGGTTGCAGGTTTGATCCCTGGCCTCGCTCAGTGGGCTGAGGATCCAATGTTGCCATGAGCTGTGGTGTAGACTGCAGACACAGCTCAGATCCTGAGTTGCTATGGCTGTGGCATAGGCTGGCAGCTGTAGCTGCGATTCGACCCCTAGCCTGGGAACTTCCATGTGCCGCGGGTGTGGCCCTAAAAAGCAAAATGAATAAATAAATAAACTATATTGCCAAAAAATTTAAAAAAAAAAAGAAGATTTAGTGGTCCTGCCTGGGTTGGCAGAACAGATACAATCACTTTAAACTAAGTAAACAGAAGGTAAGGGTCTAGACTCTGGGCCCAGACTGAATAGGTTCAAATCCCAGCTCCTCCACTTACTGTGTGGCATAGGGGAAATTACTTAAACTCTCTGTGCCTTCCTTTTCTCATCTGTGAAGTGAGGCTAATAAACCACCTCTTTGAGTTGTTTTAAGGATTAAAGACAGCAGATGTGAAGCACCCAACACAATGCTTTCCTGGCTTCATTGTTAGCCATGCAGTGTTCTGCAAGTTATTTGAACTCTGTGCTTACTTTCTTCAAAATACCCACTTCATTGTATATTAAGAGAATTTATTGACTAACCACATGCAAACCCTTGAAAGAATACCTAGCACAAAATCTTAGTTATTATTATTGATGTTTTTATTACTACACACACTCTCCCAATGTAACAATAAAAAAGCATTATGCTTTCAATTATGTTCTCATAGTCCAAGGAAAAGACCATCAGCCTGAACATCAAAACTTTAATTAAGGGGATTTAGGAAAATTGACTAACCTCTCCGGTCCATGATCTTTTCATCAATAAAGTTACCTCTTCCAGAACCTTCCAATCACCTCTTTCCCTGGTAGGCAGCATCAGGGGCCTTTGCAGCACATCACTGGCTCCTGGAGCAATAGCTACCCTGGGATATACTTGGTCCCTTCATCTCCCATCTCATCTGCGGGCTCTTGGAAAGCGAGTGCTTGTTTCCACCTATCTACCCCAAGGAAGGTCCTAGCTCATTTGTTCAATGAGCAAATCCAAGTTTTTCCCCAACAAGTGTGGGGGTGCTGAGAAATTCAATGAACTTACCTCAAGTCACCAATTTAGCCACTGGGGAATGTGAGCCTGGAAAGCACTCTCCTGGCTCTCCCTACAGTATGTTCCCCAGCACAGCAAAGTCGCTGCTACAGGGCGACTGATAGATTGGAAGTGATCGTTTTCTTTGTAAATGATTTTATTTTAGGGACTTGGCATCAACTACCTTCAAATGGCAAGCCACTCCAGCACATTTAAAAACTAATTTGATTTCGCAAATGTCAGTGTATCTGCAGCTTGTCCTTTGAATACCTGTTGCACCAAGCAAGCACGGCTGGATCCCAACTCGAGGTACCCTCTGAGGTGCATTAGCTAGCAGGATGACCGTCACCATCTAGGGGGGTGGGGGCTGGTTTGTTGTTGTCTGCAAGGAAAAGAAGCTGAAAAATTACATAAAGAAGTCACGACAGTGAGGCTCTGATTTGTTCTTAATTCATGGGTCTTCATCCAAATGCCCAGAGAAGTGGAAATAACATCTGACAGCCCCCAGGTCCAATTATTTCCACTCCGGGGCAAGAAAGTCTCCTTGTGATCCCAAATCATGATTGTAGAACAGGAAGGATGAAAAGGAAATAGTGGCTCTCGTTTGGATTCCCAAATGAGCTCATAGAACTCAGTTTTAAAAGTCAAAGTCTATGATTCTAAGAACCCAGTTTGAGAGAGCATAATAAACTAGCTAAAACTTTCTAGGCCAAAGTTTGGATGTACTGACCTAGGATCTGTCATCGCCTCTTCTGATAATGGAATTCCCTAGACAAATATATGGCATTAGCCACTTGGAAGGTGCTTACTGGAGAGGCTGTCCTCCAGACCAACGATAGCTGTGAAGAAGAGGGAATAAGTCTATCGGTGGAGCGTAGGTGAAAAGAGACACATTGGGAAGGGTTCCCCCCTCAATGGCCTCTGTGTATCTGCACACACGCAAATATCACACACACTCCCCAGCTTGGACCCTTCCTTTTGGAGAGCTCCCCTGCAAGAGTCAGTCCTTCTCCGCCTCAGAATCCTGTGAAAAGCAGGAAGCAACAAGCAGGGATTCTGTGGCAGGAGCTGGGCAGGTCTAGATCAGATCATGTTCCTTTCAGATGCCACTGCTCCCTTGGGACCAGAATGCACCATGACCCTGTTCCTTAAGACTTCATGCCCACCCACCGCAGCTTAACACTACTGTACACTCTGGCTCAAAAGTTTAAATTTGCTATCCTACACTCTAGCAACAAACTTAACCTTGATCTTAACCTACAAGAGGCAATACAACTTGAACATATTAGCCCCAAAATTATATAAATAGATGAAACTCCCATATTATTAAGGGATATCAGAGGTACTAAGTCCTTCGAATATATTTTTAAGTATAACAGTTCTCATGTTAGGCAGTTATGTCTGTTTTCATAGGTCTGTCTTCCTCACTGACTACTTAAAGTATGAATACCATCTTGTTGGGAAAGCTGCACAATGCCTGACACTTCATTCCATTAATATTTGATAAATAAGTGAATAAATAAATGTATGGCCAAGGTCAATATGGCTGAAAGACCAGACTATCTAGACTCCAATCCCAGCTCCATCCTTACTTGCTGTGTGCCTTTGAACAAATTGCTTGATCTCTCTCTTGAATTTTCAGATTCCTTATAAAATGCTGCAATAATACTATATACTTCATAGAATGTATATCCCAGTGCCTGACACAAGGTACTCCATAAATATGCTATTACTATTGCAATTCAGAATGTCTGGTCATCATAGCTACCAAAAGTCTCCAAGCATTTAACTGGTTTAGTCTCCCACTCTAGTCAAGAAAACCCCATTTTGTAAGAGCAAAAATAAACCAATGGGACCTAATCAAACCGAAAAGCTTTTGCACAGCAAAGGAAACCAAAAAGAAAACAAAAAGACAACTTACAGAATGGGAGAAAATAGTTTCAAATGATGCAATGGACAAGGGCTTAATCTCTAGAATATATAAGCAACTTACACAACTCAACAGCAAAAAAGCCAATCAATCAATGGAAAAATGGGCAAAAGACCTGAATAGACATTTCTCCAAAGAAGATATATAGATGGCCAACAAACACATGAAAAAATGCTCAACATCGCTGATTATAAGAGAAATGCAAATCAAAACTACCATGAGATACCACCTCACACCAGTCAGAATGGCCATCATTAATAAGTCCACAAATAACAAGTGCTGGAGGGGCTGTGGAGAAAAGGGAACCCTCCTGCACTGTTGGTGGGAATGGAAACTGGTACAGCCACTATGGAGAACAGTTTGGAGATAGCTTAGAAATCTATACATAGAACTTCCATATGACCCCGCAATCCCACTCTTGGGCATCTATCTGGACAAAACTCTACTTAAAAGAGACACATGCACCCACATGTTCATTGCAGCACTATTCACAATAGCCAGGACATGGAAACAACCCAAATGTCCATCAACAGATGATTGGATTCGGAAGAGGTGGTATATATATACAATGGAATACTACTCAGCCATAAAAAAGAATGACATGATGCCATTTGCAGCAACATGGATGGAACTAGAGATTCTAATACTGAGTGAAATGAGTCAGAAAGACAAAGACAAATACCATATGATATCACTTATAACTGGAATCTAATATCCAGCACAAATGAACATCTCCACAGAAAAGAAAGTCATGGACTTGGAGAATAGACTTGTGGCTGCCCGACGGGAAAGGGAGGGAGTGGGAGGGATCGGGAGCTTGGGGTTATCAGATACAACTTAGAATAGATTTACAAGGAAATCCTGCTGAGTAGCATTGAGAACTATGTCTAGATACTCATATTGTAACAGAACAAAGGGTGGGGGGAAAAATGTATACACGTAAGGATAACTTGATCCCCATGCTGTACAGCGGGAAAAAAGAAAAAAAAAAGAAAACCCCATTTTGTAAGCCTTCATTTCACGAGCTGAGACATGATTTCATGGGCTTCCAGAATATGGAAGCGTTCCAGGCACAGGTGGTGGTGAGCAGCTGTTTTCCATCTCCGCTGAGGACCAGCTGAGAGTCTTAAAGAGCCATATGAGTGATTTGGGTATAGAGTCCTAGGAATAGCTTCCTCATGTTTGAGAGTGTGAAACCCTAGGCTGAAACCTCAAGGGAAGCCATGGAATTCTCCTCTCTTGAGATTCTCAAAAAATGGGGTCCTTAATTAGCTCCGAGATAAAGACCAGGAAACATCTCACATTAAAAATAAGCAGTCTGCATGGGTCAGTCAAGTTTGAGTTATATGACTGCTGACCTAGGTCCCGCAAAGGACCATTTTACCTAGAGATACATGTAAAACGGAAGAAAGTGTGGGAAGCAGATTCCGCTACTGAGTGAGACTGCAATGAAAATGGTTTAATACGCTCTTAATCCTCACTCAAAATAACTTCAAATCTCATTAAGAAACCATTTCTGAAGGATCTGAACGGATGGTGCTTCATGAGAGCAGGCAATGTTGGAGGCCAGGTTACAGGCAACCTCAGGTAAGTACCTAACATCCTATTACATGCAGATCAGGCCATATGCAATTTCCAGCTTAAGATGGCAAACAGAAGAGGGGGAACGGCACTCCATTCCACTCTTTTGGCAGAAAAGTGTCAGAGAAACCCCCGTCCATGGAGAGACCCAAATAACACACCTATTATTCTTTTCAAGCACAGGAGTGGTTTGCATATTCCCTCTAGGGAAGCAAATACTCTGATTTGAGGGAAGAGGTGGATGCCATCTCTCGCTCTTCTTGGTGGCTCAGAGGAAGAGACCAAAGACAAAGGAGATTTCTAGGGTAAGAAAAAAAGTTAGCAGAGACATTGATCCTGAGCAACCTGAAGCCTGCGTTAGGGCTGAAAGAGGGGTGTGTATAGGTGACCGAGGAATCAAGGCTTGTTTGCCGTTTTATAGCCATGTAAGGGGATTAGGCAGAAAGCAGGAATGCTGATATGTGATAAAGACACTTCAGTGGAATTTAACGGTTTATTCTCCTCCAAATTACTGAACATTAGGTTTAAATGTTTCTATATAAATATTAAATTGTATGTGTATAGCAGGATCGCAAATTCGCACATTACCACTCAGTTTTTTTTTAAGGAGAATGTAGCCTCTTGATTTCCTATAACTATTCTTCCTCCAAGCAAATACTCCATGAGGAGTGGGGGCAAAAAGAAACTCGCCAATTAACAGAATCTCAGTCTCTTCCCTTTTAAACACTGTCTTTTGGTAATTCCTTTTTTAAAAGAGAGATAATTCTGTTTCTCTCCTCTCCCCGCAAATGGCTTATGGCGACGGGAAAGAAGGCCAATGGCTGATATGCTCAGCTCTTTTCTTAACAGGTGGCTGGTCTGGCCAAGCCCTGACCTGACACCTTCAGGGGCACAACTGGTCCCTTGAGGCCTTTTGGGACACTGTGCAATCATTTCCTGCCAAAGTCCATGTACGCCAAGCTGGAGGGAGCTGGAGGCTCTGCCTCAGACCATGGTCACCCCCAAGGCCAAGATCTCCCAAGCCAAAGCCAGCTTCTCTGGAGCAATGGATGAGAAAAGGGGCCACACGCCCCAGTGTTCTCAGGCTTCCCATTCCTAGCAGTCTATTTCTAGCACAACCTGCTCTACATCCTAAGTGTCCACCTTGTAAAGGAGGGAAAAAAGTATTTTCTTCTTACAGCTGCATTTGCTTTTTTTCACCACAAGTGGTTTTAACCGTGGAAGCTGTCAACGGTCGTGACCTTCAGCAACCTCACCACCACCCCCACCACTAAAAATGCTGATAAACAACGAAGAACTCTGAGTGACCCTGGTTCATCAGACCCTTACAGGGCCCAACTGAGGGTTCTTTCCTGACCAGTGAACAACGGGACTTGTTTTAACCCAACCATGCACAGATTAATGGACATATTCCGACTTTGCCAGAGTACGAGTTTTCAGTCATGAAATAGCATAAATACCACTGCCTCCTCCCTTTCTAGTGCACAAAACCCACTGACTTTCCCCCTTAGAAAATGTGTCCACTGCTGCATATATTCCTTTGTCTCGGAAGTAACAAAGCTTAGGACCTGCTTTGTTGATGCCATAGTCACTGGTTTTCCATGAATAATCCCAACAGGAGGAGGAAGTGAGGACACAGGTATCTGATGTCTTTGCCTTCCTCTTTGGTCCTCACTCTCCCCCTCTAAAGTGCTTCTTTTTATGAGGTAGGATTTCTCCTACGTCATTGTTCCAAGGGGCACTAAGCCACATGGCCTAACATTGATGGTAGATGGGATATAGGAAGAGAAACTGGCTTAGTCATAAGAACACCTATTGAGAAGTAATATTAAATTATTCTTCCCATTACATACCTGTATCAGGAGTGAAACATCTAGGAGTTCCCTGGTGCCACAGCAGGTTAAGGATCCAGCATTGTCACTGATGTGGCTTGGGTTGCTGCTGTGGCACAGGTTCAGTCCCTGGCCCAGGAACCTCTGTATGCTGTGGGCATGGCCAAACAAAATAAAAACCAAAAACCAAAAAACAAAAACAAAAAAAGAAGGAAAATCCCATACAGTTGGCCAACAGGCACATGAAAGATGCTCAACATAACTAATTATTAGAAAAATGCAAATAATAACTATCATGAGGTACCACTGCAAACTAGTCAGAATGGCCATCATTAAATGTTCTACAAATAATAAATGCTGGAGAGGGTGTGGAGAAAAGGGAACCCTCTTACACTGTTGGTGGGAATGTAAACTGGTGCAGTCACTATGGAGAACAGTATGAAATTTCCTTAAAAAACTAAAGTTGTGATATGAACCAGCTATCTCACTCTTAGGGTACATCCAGAGAAAACTATAATTCAAAAAGATACATGTACCCCAATATTCATAGCAGCACTACTTATAATAGCCAAGACATGGAAATAACCTAAACGACCATCAACAGATGAATGGATAAACTTGCAGTACATATATACAATGGAATACTACTCAGCCATAAAAAAGAATAAAATAATGCCATCTGCAATAATACGGATAGACCAAGAGATTATCATACTAAGTGAAGTCAGTCAAAGAGAAAGACAAATACCATATGTCATTTATACATGGAATCTAACATGTCACAAAAGAACTTATCTAAGAAACAGAAATAGACTCACTGACATAGAGAACAAACGTGATTGCCACGGTGGAAGCGGGGTGGGCAAGGATGTAGTGAAAGTTTGAGATTAGCAGATTCAAACTATTGTATATAGAATGGATAAATAACAAATCCAACTATGTTCAATATTCTATGATAAATCATAATGGAAAAAATTTAAAAAAGAATATGTGTATAGTGTGTGTGTACATATGTGTATACACATTTTATTTTCTATACATATATATATCGATTTTCTGTAAGTCGAAATTAACACAACATTGCAAATCAACTCTACTTCAATAAAGTAAATTTTTTAAAAAGAATGAAAAATCCGCAGTTTAATCTGGTAGGCAACAAGATAAAGCAATTTTACTTATTAGATTGTATACTAATCATTTTTTAAAACACACACATATAACACTTAGCACATCCTGGATTTTTTTTTTTTTGTCTTTTTTGCCTTTTCTAGGGCCGCTCCCACAGCATATGGAGGTTCCCAGGCTAGGGGTTGAATCAGAGCTGTAGCCGCCCGCCTACGCCAGAACCACAGCAACTCGGTATCCAAGGCGCGTCTGCAACCTATATACCTCAGTTCACGGCAACGCCGGATCCTTAACCCACTGAGTAAAGCCAAGGATCGAACCTGCAACCTCATGGTTCCTAGTCAGATTCGTTAACCACTGCGCCACGACAGGAACTCCCATCCTGGATACTTTTGTAAGAGCTTGACTCGTTTAATTCTTGCCCTGTCCCTACGTGGTAAGTGCTATTGTAATCACCATGCTCATTTTATGGATGAGGAAACTAAAGCACAGGACAGTTAGAAAATCTTGCCAGGATTACAAGGTGAGCTGTAGATGGGCCAGGTGCCTATGAAACTCACAAACTACTGACATTGGGGGTCAGCATACCAACCTGATGGGGTTGCAGTCTTTTAAGGAAACTCACTGAAGGTCTTCTAGATCAAGACACTTAGGCATACACTTCCTAATCTAACCTGACAGGTGAACAAAGTTTTTTTTTTTTTTTTTTGGTGTTTTTTTGGCTGTACCCACAGCATAAGGAAGTTCCCAGGCCAGGGATCAAACCTGTGCCTCAGAAGCAACTCAAGACACTGCAGACACAACTCCAGATCCTTAACCACTGTGCCACAGTGGGAACTCCAACTTTTTAAAGAATAGAACATGCAGTTTTTAGTTAACAGAGTAACTAATTTGCATCAGCGGAACTTTTGTCCATATTTTTTTAATTGAAAAAGTAATAGTAGACTTGGAAGTTAAAAGGATCAGTCCTCGGGAGTTCCCATCACCACTCAGCGGGTTACAAACCCAACTGGTATCCATGAGGAGGCGGGATGGATCCCTGGCCTCACGCAGTGGGTCGGGGATCTGGCACTGCCATGAGCTGTGGTATAGGTCGCAGACTCAGCTCGGATCCGGCATTGCCATGGCTGTGATATAGGCCGGAGGCTACACCTCTGATTCGACCCCTGGCCTGGGAACTTCCGTATGCTGCAGGTGCAGCCCTAAAAAGAAAACAAATAAATAAAATATAAATAAAGGTTATGACATTCGTTTAAAAAAAAAAAAAAAAGAGGATAAGTCCCTAGATCCTTGGTAACAAAAGGCTTTTTCCAGCTGTTAGCACCTTACCATACAATGAAACCATTATTAGAAAGACTTCAGGGAAGAGACCACTCAGTGTGCTCTCTCCCTCTGCAAAAATCAGCCAGAGACAAGCATCTGCTATAACATTTTCTGGTTTAATCGCTCTCAACATCAGAACCATAGTACATTAGGGTACAGAACCTGTCTGTACAATTACACATACAAAAAATGTTCTTCGTGAGGAGCAAATTTTCAGCAAATCTGACATACGGCAAGAGTCATTCCTACTGGAGGGTTTGAAAGGAGAAATGGAAATTTCCAAGCTGTCCCCCTCCTCCCTCTGCCTCCCATGACCCTCCAAACGTCAATTTGCAAAGGCCTGCAGGAGGAAGGGAGGTATTAAAAATCTCAGGCACTCATGCCTTCTCCCTTATGGAAGGGGTGAATTTTTAGGAAACATTTTCCATCCTTTATTATACTGATGTTCCATCCATCTGCATCATTAGGTTCAGCAGTTACCATGACAATATGATGCCTACAGCAATCTAACTTGATAGCCAGATGCCAGAATGTGAAAAAATAGGACCAGCTAAGAAAGGGAGAGAAATATAATTAATCTGAACCATGAAAAAAAAAATTGTGCAGAAAACTAAAACCAAGAGGGAAACTACCAAAATGTCACCGAAGAGGGAACGAGGATGGGAAACAACGATTCACTTTCAGTATAAAAATCTTTCGCTCACTAGAGCCATGAACTGGTCCATAACTAAGGCTGAGGAAGGAGTCAAATTTAGTCTAGACTATTGGTCCCAGTGCCTCTCCTCCAACAATTTCCTCCTGCTGAACCCGGTGGTGTCATCGCTGATTCCAGCAGGGGGATTTTTAGGCCCTGACTTTTCCAAGGATCTGAAGCCACATCCTAAGTGCTGCTGCCGTGGCGTTCTCCTCACCTCCAGTCTGCTCTTCTACCAGCTTTTCCGTCTAATGAAGTCATCTCCACCATCATTCCAAAGCCAATCTTAAGAGAGGGAACTGAGCTGTATCCTGGGAGACCCTGTCCCCTCCCTCTGTCCTCTCTGTGCCCCGTGGAGGTGATCGGGCAATGGACTAGCACAACCCTCTTGGGAGCTCCCATGTGACAGAGGGGCTGGGAGCCTGAGAAAGGAAAGCAACATAAAAGCTGTGCTTCAGGGAGACCAGCCTGGGGTGGGTGGTGATTCTCGTCATGGCTGGGTTGGATAGCGGCGCTGAGCTAGGCGATTTGGCCGGTTCAAGCTGGTAGCCATGGAGAGCTGGAAAAGAACACATGTGGCAGTAAGTTACGGCCCCAAGCCTGACTCCACCCAGGGCTGACTGGCTGGATTGAACTCGAGCTTCCCGAAAGTCTAGAACCCTTCAGCTGCACGTGGCTTCCTATGATGGAGTTCTCACTATTTCCTTTCACTCAACACCTTCACCTCTTAAATAAGGAGAAAGAAATTCCATTTTACAAAGAAGGGAGGCCAATGATGCATCGGAGGGATCAGTCTGCCCCAGATCACAGGGAAGCAGGGAGTTTAGCTTCTCCCAAAGTTTGCAATGATCCCCTCACCCCCAGGACACAGCACCACTGCAACCATACCGTTGACACCAACTGTCTCTCTTGAGTCTCAAGACTTATGAATGGTTGGGAGTTCCCACTGTGGTGCAGTGGAAATGAATCTGACTAGGAACCATGAGGTTTCGGGTTTGATTCCTGGCCTTGCTTAGTGGGTTAAGAATCCAGCATTGTCGTGAGCTGTGGTGTAGGTTGCAGACGTGGTTCGAATCTGGCGTGGCTGTGGCTCTGGCGTAGGCCAGTAGCAACAGCTCTGATTGGACCCCTAGCCTGGGAACCTCCATATGCCGCCAGTGCAGCCCTAAAAAGACACACACACACACACACACACACACACACACACACACACACACACACACACACAAAGACTTATGAAAGGTCAAGAGCAATATGAACAATAGTGACATTGACTGAGCCTATTCTGAGCACCAGGCCCTTCGCATACCTACTCCCATTTAATACGCATGACTACCCAGTGAGATAGTTACACTAGCCCCATTTTACAGATGCAGAAACCAAGACTTAAGTTAGTCAGGGCTCAAGAACTCATGCACAGTAAGTTGTTAGAAGTAAGTTACAAACCTGGATCTCCTTCATCCAGAGCCTGTGCGTCTAACCCCTCTCCCTCAGGGCCTCCTTACCTGGGGAACCTGAGACGGGTTGTAGAGAGGAACAGCCCCATTCATGGAGGGTGGAGGGAGCAGAATCCCAGAGCTGAAGTAGGGCTCAGAGGGAACACCCTGGGATGGAAAAGAACAGAAAATCCTATTAGGCATCATTTCCCAGATGCCAGAAGGTCAAGGGCTTCCTTGACGGTCAGCTTTGGTCAAGAGATGCAGATGTGGTGAAACTCAGGGAATCGCGAACAAACAAGCATGGTTCAAGGGGGCACAGCCAACCCCAGGGTGTGGGATGGCATTGCAGAGGCTCGGGTGCTGCCCGCCTGGAGCCCATGTAGAAGAAGAGCCATAATAAATATATTAATAGCATCATAAAAAGTAACCTCATCCTCTTTGAAAGGCCTGAATCCTGCATGAGTGCTGTAACCAGGCCATAAGAAATAAAAACGTTTTCCTAGCAATTGATATGAAATCCATACTGGTGTGGACAATTGATTAAGAGTTTATTACAGCCCTTGCCAAGGATATTGGTGAACTCTGGCTCCAACTGGGACAGGAAAAGGGGCCATTGGCTAGACACCACCTAAGGAAGCAGTTATGGGCTAACTCATGCTCCCCCAAACTGCATATGTTGACATCATAACGCTAGTATGTCAGTATAGACTTGGAAATGGGGTCTTTAAAGAGGTGATTAAGGTAAAATGAGCTCATTAGAGTGGGCCCTAACCCAATATGACTGGTGGGGTTTTCTTGTTTTGGGGGGGTGGGTTTTGTTTTGTTCCTTTGGTTTTGTCTTTTTTAGGGTTGCATTCTCAGCATGTGGAAGTTCCCGGGCTAGGGGTTGAATTGGAGCTGCAGCTGCCAGCCTACACAACAGCCACAGCAACGCAGTATCCAAGTTTCGCCTGCGACCTACCCCACAGCTTGCGGCAGCACCAGATCCTTAACCTACTTAGCGAGGCTATGGATCAAACCCACATCCTCATGGATACGAGTCAGGTTCATTACTGCTGAGCCACAACAGGAACTCCTGGTATTCTTATAAGAGGAAATTTGGACAGAGACACATACAGAGGAAAGACCATATAAAGACTCAGGGAGGAGTTCCTTTTGTGACTCAGCAGGTTAAGAACCCAACACAGTATCCATGAGGATGCGGGTTTGATTCCTGGCCCCTCTCAATGGATTAAGGATCCAGCATGACCAAAAGCTGCCACGTAGGTCACAGATACAGCTTGGATCCCATGTTCCTGTGGCTGTGGTATAGGCCAGTAGCTGCAGCTCCAATTCGGGACCCCTAGCTAGGAATTTACATACACTGCACGTGTGACCCTAAAAAAAAAAAAAAAAAAAAAAAAGACTCAGGGACTAAATGGCCATCTACAAGCCAAGGAGAGAGGCCGCAGGAGAATCCCACCCACCAACACCTTCATCTCAGATCTCTGCCCTCCTGAACTGTGAGGAAGTAAGTTTCTGGTGTTTAAATGGCACAGTCTCCATAGAAACAACCTAAATGGCCATCGACAGAGGAGTGGATAAAGAAGATGCAGTACATATACACAATAGAATAGTACACAGCCATTAAAAGGAAGAAAATAACGGCATTTGCAGCAACATGGATGGACCTAGAAATTACCATGCTAAGTGAAGTTAGTCAGTGAGACACCATCACCACACGTTATCACTTACATGTGGAATCTAAAAACAGGACGCAAGGCACTTCTTTGCAGAACAGATACTGTCTCACAGACTTTGAAAAACTTACAGTTTCCAAATGAGACAGGTTGAGGGGCGGGGGGATGCGCTGGGGGTTTGGGGTGGACGTGCTATAAAACTGGGTTGTGATGATCATTGTACAACTATAAATGTAACACAATTCACTGAGTAATAAATAAACAAACAAACAGCACGGTCTCTGATATCTTGTCACGGCAGCCCTAGCCACCCTCCCCATGAGCCAGGCCCTCACAGGGTGGCACCTCCAGCCCACAGGAAGGTTCACTGAGCATGCGGGAACCTGCTGGGGCCCAGGCTCCAATGGCAGGCTGCTCACCTCAGGCCCTGACAAGCCTCCATGCCCAGGGCCCTCAGCTGTCCCCTCACTGGATGCTGATCCTCGGACTTCACCCCCACCTAGAAAGCGATGAGTCAGAGGTATCCGCACTGCTCAGGATGGAGAAGATACCTCTCCCAGAAGGCACCCCCCTATCCCCCTGGGGAGCACAGAGAGGACCACAGGAGGCCCAGAGGACACAGGGTTGGCAGTACCTTCGTCGCTGGAGAAAGCACTGGTGCCCGGCAGAGTCTGGGGCTCTGGGGCAGGTGTCGGTGGGAGGCCCAGGACAGGCTGGGTGGGGGAAGATGCCCGGGGGGTCTCCTGCTTGGTGGAGAAAGGAAGGTGGGACTGATGGTTAAGGACTCCAGGCCACCGCTTGTACCCCTGCAGTGCCCACGTGGCGGCCTCCCCAAAGGCAGATGCTAGGCTTCTCTCCCAAAACTCTTTATTTTTTCAGGCCACTCCTCTGCTCAATAATCCAAATTACTCCTGGCCCTCTGATGTTAAAATTCTTCCTCCTGACTCTTAGGGAGGGCCTTTCATCATTCACCTTTTCCCTCCCTGGACCAATTTATTTCCCACAGTCTCCCATCACAAGGCATCTGCTGCATCCAGACCAGGGTAGAGGTGCCAGCTCCGGGGCCTCCCAGGGCTGAGGACGCTTCCCCAGAAGGGCCCACGGAAGCTCCCGTGCCCTCCCACCGAGGTTACCTCGGAGTCGGGACTGTCAGACGAGTCTTCGTCTCCAGAGGGGGATGCGTTGCCGGTGGGCTTGGAGCGAAACCAGCTGAACCAGCCAAACCCCGAGCTCTGGAAGGGAAGGGGGAGCACTGTGGTTGGCAGGTCACCTCGCCCTCTGAATGTGAGGCCCACCCACCCACTGCGCTAAGACAGGAGGGGAGGGGAGGGGACAGGACCACAGCCCCAAGGCCCAGCTCTGCTCCACCGTCTGGGAAGGGAGCCATGGGAAGAGAAGAATCCCGCCACCTTCGTATTCTCCTTGGCCTCTCCAGGCCTTTCTCTCTGGGCAGTACTTTGGGGAGACTTCTTATCTGCCTCGTCAGAGGACCCCTCCTCATCATCCTTGTCTGAAACAGCTGAGCTCTCAGACACACGTCGTGCTCTGGGAAGCTGGGGCACCTGGAATGAACAAAAAGAGAACATTTTTACAGCACTCTCCAGGTGAGAAAGGCATGCTTACCTGGACTCCCTCACCTGACCTGCTCAATAAACCAGTGGGACAGCCTTGCATTTTACTGATGAGGTACTCAGGCCGAGCCAGGAGAAATGATTTGCCGAAGGTCTCAGGACAAGGCCTGGGCCCAATCCCAACCTTTGGATGTTCCCTAAGCCTACGGGGGGTTGGCCAATGTGCTTCTTCCCCCAGAAAGATCAGGTTTCCAGAACTATGCCCGGGCCTGGAACAAGGGCTGGAATGCTACTGCTGGTGATGAAGAGAGCCAGGGAACACCCTCAGGGACCCACGAAGCCAAAGGACAGGGAGTGTGACAACCACCAAAGGACAGGGAGTGTGACAACCGCCGAAGGACAGGGAGTGTGACAACCGCCGAAGGACAGGGAGTGGGACAACCGCCGAAGGACAGGGAGTGTGACAACCGCCGAATGACAGGGAGTGGGACAACCACCAAAGGACAGGGAGTGAGACAACCGCTGAAGGACAGGGAGTGTGAAAACCGCCGAGGGACAGGGAGTGTGAAAACCACCGAGGGACAGGGAGTGTGAAAACCACTGAAGGACAGAGAGTATGACAAACACCAAGCCTAACTCACCCTCAACTTCGCTCCCTCGAAGACTTGCTCAAGATTACATGTGAGCAGATGTGCCAGAGGGGAGAAAAACACACTCACATTCCTTTATGTTAGTGTTGTGTGTGCACTAAAATATACACAGCATAAAGCTTATCCGTGTAACTATTTAAGGGTGCAAATCAGTCCCTAGTATATTCAGGATGTTGTACAGCCACCACCATCCATCCATTTCCAGAACGTTTCATCCATTTCCTCAACAGAAACTCTAGTCCCGTTACACCCACCTCCCCATTTCGCCTCCTCCTGGCCCCTGGTAACCTCTATCTACTCTTTTTTTCTCTATGAATGTGTCAATTCTAGGTGCCTCATAGAAGTGGGATCAGACCGTGTTTGTCCTTTTGTGTTATATATATACATTTCACCCTCCCAAAAAAGGGTAATTCATATAACCTTTGAAAAATCCTTTGGCAAATACAGAAAAAGCTTTATTGTTTTATTCTAATGAGAACAAAATGTACTTCGTACCACGTGCTATTTTAAACACTTTATATACAGTGATTCATTTAATCCTGACAACTGTCCTATAATGTAGGGACTATTATTATCATCCCATTTTACATATGAGAAAACTAAGGCACAGAAAGGTTAAGCAACCTGACTGAGATCACACAGCTAGTAACTGGCAGACCAAGGATTCAAACCTAAGCCATCTGACTCTTCTTCTAGGAATTTTTCCTAATCAAGTAATTCAAGACATAGACAAGGGCTTAAATACTAGAATGTCCATCACAGCGTTTTACATGTGAGGGGAAGGGAAGAGTAGTGAGAAAGAATAGGAAAGAAAAGAAAAAGAGACACACTTGAAGGGTTTAGCAATGTGGGAAAGACCAATTAAAATCTGAGCGCCTACCAAGCCCTCCAGGACCCTGCCTCTCTCTGCCTCCCTGGTCTTGCTTCTCAGCCCCCTCTCCTGCTGCTCACTTGGGAGATACCATGATTCCACAGTCATCCTGACTGCACCAAGTCAGTCCCACTACAAGGCCTTTGCTCTTGCAATGCCCTCTGCCCAGAACACTTGTTCCCTGAATACTTGCCTGACTCATGCCCACCCTCCATTCTGACCTCAGAGATGCCTTCCCTCCCACGCCAGCGAAAGTAACATCCCTCCAGCCTACAGTGGTTTATTTGTAGTCACCTTGACTGAACAGAAGCCCCATGAGGGTTGGCTTTGTCTGGTTCCCTATGAATTCCCCAGCGCCTGCAACAGTGCCAGGTACACCGAAGGACCTCAGCATTCGTGAATGAAGAAATGCAAGAGGGATGGTGTTTTCCTACCGTGGATTTTATCACACCGATACAAAAACATCTTTAGGAACGGCACGGAAAATCTCATTTTATTGTACTAAACAAATAAGAAATAAAGCTTCATCTACATGCTCTTAGCCATTTAAAAACACAGGCCTATGTATATACATTTATATACACACATATACACACAGACAGGTATCCCCCACTTTATGAAAGTTTGTGTTATGCCACTTTGCTTTTACCAAAGACCTACATTAGTGCCTGTATTCACTAACCAAAAAAAAAAAAAAAAAAAAAATCCAAAGACGATTTTTGCTTTTACAAAAAGAGGCAAAAAGCAAAAATAGCACTCAGTGTTTGTTTTGCAGGAGCCATGATAGAGGCAGCATGCACCCCAAGCAGTGAGCGCGGCACCGCCAAGCTCCTTCCCGGAAACTACATTCAACAACTCAGCATCAAGCCGCCATAGCTTTGAACTGTGTCTGCGAGCATCTGTGCTTTATCTCGATTTATTTTGTGCATCATTAGCAAGATGTGTGCTAAGGTAATTGCTTCTTCCCTTTATGCCATTTAAACTTATGAAAGGTTTCACAGGAATTCTCTGCTTTCAGAGAGCAGGAGCAATGTGTACATAGAAAAAACATTAGAAGGAAAGAACCAAAATATTTGACTGTGGGCTTCTGAGTGATGTCTGTTTGATTCTTTATAGGATACTTTTTCTTCACTTTTCAAGTTTTCTATAGCAATACTGTACTGATTTTTCAGTCAGGAAAAAAAGTCAAGCATAAAAATGTTTTAAGGCTTGTAGCCCGGTTACTACTTGAGAAAGTTAATCACCCTCCACCAGGCAAAGCTAGACAACATCTGAAGTTCAGAACTAGTGATGCCCATTGTTGGGGGAAGGGATTCATTCATTCAGTAGCTGGATGGATGACTGACAAGACAGGGTCACCTCTAAGACCTTACAGCCCACCTGAAGAGGAGCGACACAGCTGCCATAGGTCCTTCTTGGGAATAAAGCAAGGGAAAAAACTAAAAGAAATATCAAGAGTCTTCCATGGCAGGGCATGGCAAGTGTTCGGTATGACAGTAGGAAGAGGGCATCAGACGGAGCAGATCTGTGAGACCAAAACTAAACCCAGCCCTGCTGCCCTTGACCCCATGGACACAGGTTGGTGGAATGGGACATAAACAAGAGCAAGCCTCCTCTCCACCTCTCAGGATCTGGTGCAAAAAGAAAGAAAGCGCATCACGGAGGAAAGGGCTGGTGCAAGGCACAGGAAGGCATCTGCATGTGGCTAAGTAACCAGGGCACCAGGAGGAAACCGCAGCTCAGAGCGGCACCCATATCTTCCAGGCTTGGTCCTCTCACCTGTGGTTTGAAAACAACCTTCTGACCATCAGGAGGCTGGAAGGTTTCTGAAGACACCACCGTGTTCTCTCCTATGGCACAAAAAACAACAGATATTGTGATGCAAGGCTGTGCCTTTTCCATCTCTCCCGAAGAAGGGTAATGGGGACACAGTCGGCTTTCCTCATTGCAAAGCAGCTGGAGCTCCGAGCCCATAGCCCCAAGTGCATGGCAGTAAATGCAAAGTCCATTTGCACAGCCCTCTTAATTCCAGCCACCCCAGGACGTGCTGCTAACCAACCCCCACCCCAAAGCAAGGTCATTCCTCAGAAATCCCGGAAATCCGGGCCACGCTGAGCTGGATCACAGGGCCTTCCCCTCAGTGTGAGTTTCCCACCTTGAACAGCACCTTATCTTAGAAAGTCTAAGACATGATCCTTTTATTTGATTTCCAGCACTTCCCTGGCATCGCTCACCATTGCTCACTCACCCTCAGCCCCCCATGGCCAAGGCCTGATGGCACAGGATAAAAGCACAGGGCTCTGCCCGTTGTCCCAGCACTGATGATGTCAGAAAGAGGACTTGGCCCAAATTACAGCTGGAGGCACTTGTAGCCTTCCCTGCCTTTGCCTGCCTCTGCCCTAGAGACTACACAGACTCCAGGGGGAGAGTAGCAGAGGCTGCTGTTGGCCGCACTATGCCCGTCCCAGTCGAGAGTGGGCTGGAATGGACGAGAGACATCCCCCTTGGATGTTCACGAAGGACCAGCCTCAGGCTAACACACAAGAGGCCCTCGATCATGTGCATACCCACCGGTCAGATTTTCACGTGCTCCCTCTCCCCACACTGGTCCCTACCCCTCGCTCATCTGCTTGCTTGCTCCTTTCCACACCTCCTCACCCGAGGCTCCCTGACTCGCTGGCAGGTCTTACCAGGTGGCGAGTGCATCTGCTGGGCTTCCTCCCAGGCCCTTTCTCCAGGAGCCCCTGTCACGGCCACACTGCCAAGAGTCCCTGGCGGATGGGTCTCTGGAACTGCGTAAAGAGGCACTGGGATCCCAGTCTGCTGGGAACCTCCTCCTGCTGGGTAGGAGCTGGGCTGGAGGGCAAAGGGCTGCTGTGGGCTGAGCTGGGCTGGGCCCGTCTGCTCTGGCGTTGGCCACTGGGCTGAGCAGCCCCCAAGGGCTTCCGAGTTGCCTTGCTGTCCAGAAAGATCCTGGTAGAAAGTGTGTTCTAAGGACACAGGGCAGAGGTAGAAATGAGCGTGACAAAAACGTGACATTTGTGTGGACTGATGACACCAGGGACATTCCAGCCCATGTGCTCTTTGAAAGCAGCCCCAGGGACAGGCCTGGTGTGGCTGCCATTCGTGTGATGCCAAGCACCACACAGCAGTGACTGTAACGCGTCTCACCACCCATGACTTAGAGTTTACAAAACCATCTCCCTCGCTACCGGGTGCAATCGCAGAGCCTTAAACCCAGGGGCTTGGGAGCGCAGAAACTGCTATCGCCTTTAACTCCGTATTTTTTGTTTTTGGATAAACTTTCTCCTCTAAGGATTTCCTGATGGCCCTGGGCATCGGAAGCTTAGAAAGTCTCCAGTTAAAAGCCACATCAGACTTCGGGAATGAGAGCTTTGCTTTTCAGGAAGCAGAGCACTAGCTCTAACAAGGGACCTTGGCAGGATTCCTTCTGGAGCTATTATTTTGCTGATGAGATGGACCAAGGTGTGGACATGGACAATGTCTGACCCAAGGTTGTGGGACTGGTGTGGTCAGCTGACCCCCCGGCTCAACTGCGTGAGAGGAGACACCGCTGCTTCCTAGAGGAAGTGGCTATTCAGAAACACCCAGCCTGGCGCTCCTGCAGCCCTTCGCCCTCACAAATTCTGAGACACAGCAGCAAAGCTGGGAAACAGAAACCAAGGCCTACACTTCCTTGCTGTCCCCTTGCTCATCCCTGAAGGAAGCACAAAAGGCTGGGGAACAACCGCAGGAGATGAGGGCCTGCCCTGACCCCACCAGGGGGCGCTGTTTGGGGAAAGGGCACAGAATTAACTGGGGTGATGATGCCTGCCCCACCCAACACTTGAGGCATCCTGAGAGGAAAGGAGAAATCTCCTGAAAACACTTTGAAACCTATTTCACGTGTGTGGCAGTTAAATGCTTCCTATGTCCCCACCACTGACATGAAACACCGGACAACCCACCAGCTCTGGCCTCGAGAAAGGTATTCAACTGGGGAGACGCTACTGACACAAATGAAACAATTCGATAACCACACCACAAGCGTAACAGCTGAATGGGAAACAAAAACTCTAATCATGCCAAAACACAAGTGTCAGGGATGCTGTGGACAGCAGACCTGTGTGGAAAGGGGGCCCGGACCACTGGGTTACATTGATATGGGCAAGGAAGGTGCTCCAGTAAGGGAGGTAGGAATATTTTTTAAGTTGTGTTACCTCACGTAATCAGATCCTGAGAGTCAGCAATTTACACGCTCAGTTCATTGGTTTGGGTACCTGTTGTTTTTCTGGCTCCAGAAATATCCAAATGAGCAGGATGAGGATCCCCAGTGTCTCCTGCTCCCTTTTGCTATTAAGATAAAGTAAAAGCCTCTTAAACTACTCCATATAGAAGGGATGAACAAGAAGGTCCCCCTGCAGAGCACAGCAAACTATATTCGATATCTTGAGATAAACCTTTGTGGAAAAGAATATAAAGAAGAATGGGAGTTCCTGTCGTGGCGCAATGGTTAACGAATCCGACTGGGAACCATGAGGTTGCGGGTTCAATCCCTGGCCTTGCTCAGTGGGTTGGGGATCCGGCATTGCCGTGAGCTGTGGTGTAGTTTGCAGATGCGGCTCGGATCCCATGTTGCTGTGGCTGTGGTGTAGGCCAGTGGCTACGGCTCCGATTCGACCCCTAGCCTGGGAATCTCCATATGCCGCGGAAGCGGCCCTAGAAAAGGCAAAAAGACAAAAAATAATAATAATAATAATAAAAAAATTAAAAAAAAGAATGTATTTTCATAAAAGCCTCTTAAGCAACACAAAGAAAAACAAAGACAGGAGTTCCCATCGTGGCGCAACAGAAACGAATCCGATGAGGAACCATGAGGTTGCGGGTTTGATCCCTGGCCTTGCTCAGTGGGTTAAGGATCCGGTGTTGCTGTGAGCTGTGGCATAGGTCACAGATACGGCTCGGCTCCTGTGTTGCTGTGGCTGTGGCATAGGCTGGCAGCTGTAGCCCCGATTGGACCCCTAGCCTGGGAACCTCCATATGCTGCAGGTGTGGCCCTAAAAAGACAAAAAGACAAAAAAAAAAAAAATGCAGTGAACCGTGGTTTAAAATTAAATCAAAAAGAAACTTGAGAGGTGACAAGATAAGGGAGGCTTGGTTGACTGCTAGGACTGGAGGCAGGAGGTGGTGGGGCTGGGGCAGCCTCCGGCCTTCCTACCCCCCAGCTCTGCACACAGCAGGCAGGGACCAGGAGGGTCATCCTTTCCCAGAGGAAGGGGCAAAAAGAAGGAAGTAAACCATGGGCCCCAGAGTGGGCCGTGTGTACCTAAAAAAAAATCCCCCTGTGCTTTCTCAGAGACACAGGGGAAAGAAAATAGAGGAGGCCCTGTTCCAATTACTGTTCCAATTACTGCCAGCCGCTTCTGTAATTGTCAGAACAAAAAAGGAAAGGTCCGGAAATCTTTTAAGCAATTGCCCTACAGTACATGAAAGTGACACGGGGCCACAGTGAGCCATCGTTCCTCCCAGAGAGACGGATGCTTTGAAGGTCATAAAATGTATTTTCTGAGACCGCAGGGATGGGTGGCAGGGGGGATTGGGAAGAGGGCCCCCCCATCTCACACACAGACACCGGAAAATGAGGCAGCAGCCAGGAAGCCGAGAGCTACCCCTTCCCCGGTCAGGCTGTGCCTCGTGGGTGAAGGGACCCCATGGCCCTCCCTGGAGTTGGGGACTTGCCGGCTCCAGGAGCCACCCCCTTCCCATCACCTGCAGCTCCTTGTGCCGCCCCCGAAGGTGCAGCAGCCAGTCTGGCTCCAGCTCCCTGTCTCCTGGGCGGCGGTGGCGCTCTAAAACCAGAGGGTCCGATAGCTTCAGTCTCTCTGCCAGCTGTGCCAGGTTTCCAGACCGTCAGGGCAGCAGGAGGAGAGAAATGAGAAGAGAAGTGGACAGGCCAGGGGGAGAGGCAGTAAGAAAGAGGAAGAAAGGGAGCCTTCACTCACTTGTAAACCAGATCACAAAGAAGAATGGCCGGGTAGCAAATGCAAAGGTATCTCCCCCAAATCGCAATATAAACAGTTAACCCATCTTGGGGGTAGATACTTAGATAAAATAGGAGGTGAAACTATGACTCTGCTTTATGTCTCTGCACAGCTGGCCTCAGGAACAGTGCTTCTCAGACTTCAGGGCTCCCAGGAATCACCTGGAACCTGGTTAAAAATGCCAATTCTGATCCCAGAAGTCCGTGGGGCCTGAAACTCTGCATTTCTAACAAGCCCCCCTACAAGGGGAGGCCCACGCTGCTGGTAGAAGGACTGCTTGTATGGCAAGACTGTTTCATCATTAAGTCTCCAAACTTTCCTATACCTCTATTCTGGGTCCTGAGCTTCCCTCAACCATCATCCTACTGGCAGAAATTTGCCAGGGAAGGGGGCTCAGCACCACCAGTTTTCTTGGTTATGGACTCTGATACTTGGGCCTCGTCTGAAGCAAAGCAAAAATTGATGTTAAGTTGCCTTTTTACTCTCTGCTAATGGATTTTTCTTCAATTCATTGGAACAACTATTTGCCTGATTGTTTTCTTTCTTAGGAACTAAAAGTTGCCCTGTTTTTGTTTTCTTTTTTTGTTTGTTTGTGTGTTTTCTTTGAATGTATCTCACATGCGATCAAATATTCCATGCATCTAAAAGCGTTTTAATAAGGACCATCTCCTGTTTTAATCACTAAAATATATTTTTTAAACCCAGTTTTTATCATTAGAGCGGTTCACTGTTAACATGCAGTTTTAACTGTACCAAAACAGCAGATGCAAAAATGAATTTCCTGCATGGTACACGCCTGGTTTCCAGTCCCCCGATTTCACTGCCTCCACACCCCCCACACCCCCCTGCCACAGCATCCTTCTTTGTGCAGTGTCAGGCCTCTGCTTATCACATCTGGGCATGCATATGTGGTCAAAGACAGCCATGGGCTCCAATTTTACAGCATGTTCAAAGGAGATGAAATGGGGAGTCTGAGCCGCTTTACAATAGTTTTCTCTGAACACTGAAGATAACACACCTGCAGAGAACCCTTTGAGAAGCTCACCTTGATGAGTTCCACTAATAGCACAGGGTGACTGCTCTCCCCCTGGCTCAGGAGGGCTGTGCCGATGGCTTCGCAGTAATGCAAGGCCTGGGACGCAAGGCCGTAATCTGCCAGACGGGAAGCATAAAGGAGTTTATACACCTGTGAAAGGAGCAGAGCCAGTGATGAGTCCATCCAGGCAGGGAATGAAAGAGGGACATGGGAGATAAGACTTCTTGGAAGTCAGCTGGCTGCCAACTTCCTCTAACTCTGGATCCAAACATTGAACGAGGGCCTTGTACCACTGGGGGCATGCTATCTGTATTCGCATGGGGTTCCAAATCCAGCCCACAGTTCCTGCATTATAGAGAAAGGGATGGAAGGCACATCAGCTGAACCTCCCTAGGCTCTGGTCACCATGGCAATGTACCAGTCTTCACTCCTTATTGGCAGCCCACATCCCTAGGAAGCCTGGTGTACACGGGGCACAGGACAAGGCATGGGCCAGGGATGGGGGTGGGATTGTATAAAAAAATGAAAACAAAAATGACTCCAGTGCAGTAAGATACAAGTAAGGGTGCGGAGAAGCATGAGGGACCGAGCCAGATGGAGCATGAGGGCTGGGAATCAGATAGACCCAAGTTCAAATCTAAGCTCCATGCCAGGTATGGGACATTGAGCTACTCACCCCACCTTCTCTCTGTGCCCTGGTTTCCTCACTATACTAGGGGGATGATATACCATCTCCCCCTTGGTTGTTGTGAAGATGCAATGAGATACTAAGTCCTCTGAACAAGCGGTACCCAAGAGATGTGAGCTGAGAGCATGGAACACTTCTGAACCTCTTTTGAGAAAGGAGTGTAATCACGCCTGCCTCACAGGATCAGAAATCATTCAGTCAAACATCACAGCACAAAAAAATAAATAAATGAAAACAAAAGTAAAAAAACCTCTTCTAAAAAAGGGGGGGGGGCATCATAGCACAGTGCCAGGCATGTAGAACTCATTCCCCAACACCAGCCAATCTCATTGCTTTCAGCACAAAGACAGCTGAGAGGTGGGATGATTAAAGAAGAGAAATAAAGAGACTGAAGACCTGTGTGGATGCAAAGGAGCTGGTCGAGCAGGGCTTTGATGGAGAAGATGGGCCTTTGGTAAAACTCTTTAAAAAGATACTCATTGGGTCATTTCCCTACAGACGGTAATTCATTCATTTCCAAGCCTTTGTTTGTTTTGTGTTTCACTGTGTGTGTGTGTGTGTGTGTGTGTGTGTGTGTGTGTGTGTGTGTGTTCCACTCTCAATACAGGCACTGAAGCGGGCTTTATGGATTTCAGGGGACAACAGGGCATCCAGTAGAGAGATTGAGATGAGAAGTTGGAACCTGGATGCGGAACCACAGCTGCAGCCCTGAAGGGAAGAAAGAAAGGTGGGGGCCAAGGACAGAGCAGGGAGGAAATTCCAGAACTGGAGATGGAGATGTCCAAGAGCGATAGGCGAGGCAGGCAGAAGGAGAGGAAAAAGGGTGAGCGGCCCCCGCGGGGCCTTCCTGCTCCCACTCCCTGCAGGATGGCCACGGAGCTGAGCGGAAAGTGAGGTCCTTTGGCGGAAGGAGCCGCAGGGCAGGCGTGAGGCGATAACGCCAGGCTGCCACCGATTCTCATTCACGAAGAGTGAGATGGGAGCCTCCAGCCAAGAGGCCACAGCAGTGTTCTGCCTTCCCATCTTAAGATGCAGACCCTTAGGGGGGCTAGAAAGAAATCCTAACCCTTCCCACACTCCAGCTAATGAGGAAAAGTCCAGGGGGTGACTCAGCCCGGCCCCTGTGTGCCAGACAGCAAAGCTGAAAATCCAGCCGCCCATGGCCAAGGGGGCGCAGCCAAAGTGGTGGCCTGGCGAGGGTTCAGTTACCTGGAAAGAAGGGATGAAGGATTTGGGGCGGCCCAGCATCTGACAATATTCGAAGATTTCCGTCCTCTGGATGGCCTCAGTTGTTGCAAATTTCAAAAACTCCTGACTAAAATCAGGGAATAACAATAAAAGAGATTGAGGTGGGGGCGGGTAGGGGGTTGGATTTCAATCCTAGCAGAGAGCCAAACACCAGCTGCACCCATTCGCGGTAAAGCTTCTGTCCTGGGCTGATCCCTGGGGCAGCTCCAAGAGAGAAAGAGAATCTGTGGCCCCGTAGGCTCTAGAGGGAGGGAGGTCCCCTGCCTTCTTCACTGGAGGGTCCCTTAAGGCAAGCTGCCCTCTCTCCTCGCTGGGTAGGGCACTGGGTCGGGCACTGGGTCGTCCCCCCCCCCCCCCATAAGCACGCTGAGGGCCAGACTCAATGCAAGAGCCCAGAGTGGGCATCTGCGAGTGGCCAGCCTGCAGAAGAGCAGAAGAGATGGAGCGAGGTGAGAAGGTGACATTTCGGAAAGAAGGCCCGGCAGGCAGAGGGCTACACTGCTGAGCCAAAAGTCAAATGCGGGTCCCTGTGTTGGACGGTCCTTCTAGTGAGGAAGCCAACTGGGTGAACGTGATCAGAGGGCCCTGGGAGTCCCCACGGGCCCCCAGACAGCTGCCTGGTTTGAAATCATAATCACATGGGCTACCCCTGTGGTCAGGACTCTGTCTCCAGAAACATCCTTGTACAATGTAAACCTAGGAGGGAGACACATTAACCCATTTCTCTTATTGTCACATCTGGCCAGGATGAGCTTCTTTGATAAGCTATGTCCCATCAGAGAAAATGACCCTAACAACAGGCCCTGGGATGAGCGTTTCTACAAAGAAGAGCCTGACAGTCTGGATGCCAAGTCCAACCTGAGCCCACACTAGCTGTGCTATCTTCGACAGGTTACTCAACCTCTCTGTGCCTGTTTCCCTCCTCTATAAAATGAAGATTAAAAATATGCCTTCTTGGACTTGGAACGCAGACTTGTTTGCTGTGGGGCAGAGTGGGGGGAAGAGAAGGGGATGGACAGGGAGCTTGGGGTTGGTAGATGAAAACTATTTCATTGGAATGTATGGGTGACCGGGTCCTACCCTACAGCACAGGGAACTGTGTCGAGTATCTTGGGTTAGAACATGATGGAAACTTTGAAAATAATGCATGTGTATGAGTGGCTGGTTCACTTTGCTGTGCAGCAGAAATGGAAGGAATATTGTAAATCAACTATACTTTAATAAAAAAATGTTTTTAACTCAAAATATATATATATGCCTTCTTCCCAGGATAAATGTGTGATGATAAAAGGAAATAGTGCAAATAAAATGGATGGCTCAATGTAAGAGCTTAGGAATTCTTAACTGTTACAGGGAAAGAGAAAGACCCAGAATGCGGGCTGGCGAGAGAACAAACAGGTCTATTGGTCCATTTACTCGCTGTCTGGGGGCTTATTAAGATCCTTCCGTGTGAAAAGCCTAATGCTATGCCCAGCAGGGAATAAGCGACAGGCAGGACTGAGTAGTTTGTGTTAGTGCAGGTTGTGGGGGCTCAACACAAACTTCTTCCACTTTCGGGTTTGGCCCAAGGCAGGCTCTGAAAACAGGCCTGGGGCGGCCTAAAGCAAAGAGCCTCAACCTGCCCCAATCTCACTAGCGTTTCGCAGGAGTCCGTCTCTGGTCGTGGAGTCAGGGCGCCACCGAGTGGCCAGAGCGGCACAATACAACTCACAGGCACCGGCTCGCCGCTTCCCAGAGCAGCGCCTGGGCTCGACGCCCCCTGGCGGTGTGATGCGGCACTCACTCGGCAGCATCTCACCCAGAACCTACCTGTGCCCGAAAATCATCCCAGGGGAGGGGACCCGCAGTAGCTGAAATTCACACAAGACGATGGAAAACGGAACCATGAAGGCCCTTCAAACAATCCCCGGAAGACGTCCTTCCCACTCCTTTTCCCCCCAAATTATGGCATACCTGTGGCTACTGCCCAGCAAGGCCAGGTGGTCTGTCTTGACGGTGTAGTAGCCGAAGGGCACGTGAGCCATGAGGTAGCAGAAGTGAGCTGCCTCCACCAGCCCCTTGCCAGCTGCAGGAGGAGAACAAGCCTGGGTCATGGGACATGACCACCACCCGCATAGGAGGGAGAGGGCTGGAGAGGGGGCTCTGAGGTCCTAGTGGAGCCTCATGAGAACAAAGCCTCGAGCTTTTCACACTACGAGTCACGGACTCCAAACCCCACTCCCTCTCCGATCACATTTTTTTTTCTTTTGGTCTTTTGTCTTTTTAGGGCTGCACCTGCAGCATATGGAGGTTCCCAGGCTAGGGATCTAATCAAAGTTGTTACTGCCAGCCTACACCACAGCCACAGCCATGCCAGATCCAAGCCGCATCTGCGACCTACACCGCAGTTCACAGCATCGCCAGATCCTTAACCCACTGAGCGAGGCCAGGGATCGAACCCGCAACCTCCTGGTTCCTAGTCGGATTCGTTTCCACTGTGCCACGACAGGAATTCCTCCCACCGGATTTTTGACTTCTGACATTACATTTCACTTCGCTTCCACCAGCATAAGGCAGTATTTCCCATTCTCCCTAACGGATTTTTTTTTTTTTTTTTTTTGTCTTTTTGCTATTTCTTTGGGCCGCTCCCGCAGCATATGGAGGTTTCCAGGCTAGGGGTCGAATCGGAGCTGTAGCTGCCGGCCTACGCCAGAGCCACAGCAACGCTGGATCCGAGCCGCATCTGCAACCTGCACCACAGCTCACGGCAACGCCAGATCGTTAACCCACTGAGCAAGGGCAGGGACCGAACCCGCAACCTCATGGTTCCTAGTCGGATTCGTTAACCACTGCGCCACAACGGGAACTCCCCTAACGGATTTTTGATGAGGACGTTTCTAAGCCTCTGAGTCCTTCCGGAGGGGAAAAAAATGAGTACAGATACCTGCACCTGAGCCGGGAGGCAAGCGGGCCATTGGGGGTGGCAGGTTTTTAACTAGGCTTCTTGGGGCACTAATGCCTCCCCTGCTGAAATCCAACAATAGAAGGCTTCTCCCAGCGCTCATAAAAAATCACATTCATTACCAAACCATTCCCAGTTTTAAAAGGTTCTCCCATACATTTTCCATTACCTCAACATTAAATGAATTCAAATAGATAAAGCAACAAGCACAGTGCCCGGTGCCCAAGAAGGTTCCACAAAAGTCCTCTTTCTACCCAGGTGCCCAACAAGCTGCCATATTTGAGGGGGCACCACCTCACACGTAGCTATTTTAAGTTTCACAGAGCAGCAGTTCACCAAGTTCCACAAAGTGAAGATTTTTAGACGTTCTTCCAAATCTTGACCAAATCTGAGGACCACTGATCTGGAATATTCAACAGCCCCTAAGTGTTTACAAGGCCACGTTCACAGAGAGATGATAGAAATAAAGATGACACAATTACCCAGCGTAGGTCAGGCAAAAATAGATTTTCCTATTGGGTTGAGCTGAGTCAGGGCTGGACTAACAGCAGCAGTAGGGAAGATACCCGTGGGTTAACTCTGTCTGCAGGGGAGTCTGACCCGAGGCTGGGAAATCAATGACTTAGGGCAGCCTCGGACAGCAGCAGGACTACAGAGTCTCAGGAGCCTGGCCTGCACTGGCTCACAGCAGAAATCGGGGAGATGGCAAGGCAAGAAGGACATTCCTTTCCCTGGAGTTTCTTCCTCCGAACACTGAAGCTACCGGGGGAAAGGAAAGGCAGAGGCAGAGACTGGGGCCCAACAGAGATCCTAAGACTCTAAGCCCAGTGTGTTTAAGGCTGGCCTGAGACAGCGGAGAGGAGAGGCGGGTGCGGGCTGGTTTCTGCTTACCCAGGGTGTCCCCCATGGTGACGATCGTGCGCTGATACAGCTCCGGGTCCCCACCCTGATTCGACAGAGTCACAGCCAGGTGAGGTCTCCAGTCTCCCCACTGCTTGTCCCCACAACACTGAAAAGCAGCAGAAAAATTGAACGCTAAGTATAGGCAGCCCTGACGAGAATGTAGGTAAGGAATCTTGTCTATTTCCTGCTTTGCATGAGACACGCATTATTCTGCCAGTGATGCAGTCATTCGTTGATTTTGAGTTCTCTTTTTATTTATTCTTTTTTTTTTTTTTTTTGGTCTTTTTGTCTTTTTAGGGCCACACTCGCAGCATATGGAGGTTCCCAGGCTAGGGGTCTAATTGGAGCTGTTGACACCGGCCTAAGCCAGAGCCACTGCAACGCCAGATCCGAGCCACGTCTGTGACCTACACCATGGCTCACAGCAACGCTGGATCCTTAACCCACTGAGCAAGGCCAGGGATCGAACCCACAACCTCAGGATTCCTGGTCAGATTGGTTTCCACTGCGCCACAATGGGAACTCCTGAGTTCTCTTTTTAAAAAAGAAGAGCTCCTAGAAGAATGGATAGGCAGACAGACAGACAGACAGACGCGCACACACACACACACAGAGGGGATATCGGTAGGTAGACAAATAAAATGACACTATTGGTCACTAATTTCTTCCTGGTGGTGCCCCTAACCCCAATACCTAGGGACAATTTAAAAAACAAAAAAACTGATGTTTTGATGGGAGAAGTAAGATCAGTACCCTTGGTTCATGAGAAGAAGAGCTCACATTAGCCAATTAGAAGCAGGGGAGCCCTGGGCTCCTGATACCTTACCAAATGGCTAACGTTTTCTGGTTTTACCATGTCCGGTCCCACACATCTCCTGTAATATTGACAACAACCCTGTGACATTTAACTCCTATCGCCCCAAGAACAGTGAGAAAACCAAGCCAAGTGGCCCAGCCAGCACGCAATCCCCATTCATCTTCCTCTGGCAGAGGGCTTTGTCCTTCCCTCGTGCGACAATGCAGGAGCAGAAGAGCTCCACGAGGGGGCGATAGAGGTCAAACAGAGACCTGGGGGTGGGTAGAAGCCCAACACAAAGGATGGTCCACTCTTTTCCAGAACGAAGGGGAATTTGAAGGCAGGAAAGACCCACAGAGAAACAACACAATGTCACAAAAACAACATGGAACCTGGATCCAACTGGAGTCCTGCCTCTTGGGCAAGTTTCTTCGTGTCTTTGAACCTTTGTTTCCTCATCTCTTAAACCGAGATCATGCTATCTAACCGACAGGATTATCGATAGATAAGAAGAGAGGTGAAGCACATAGCACAGTCCCTTACACTTGGTTTGCACTTTACACACTACTTGTAGGTTTAAATGCACACGTGTGCACACACGCACGCACATGCACACGTGCACACAGGGAAGCCCAGCAAAGGAAAGAGGTGATCTGCAGACCACCTCCAATTTGTTCCACAGAATGGGGAGAGCAGGAGATTGACAATAATAGCTAAGACCTCGAGGTCAAAACAATTCACAATTACTTGGTATTGTCTTTGTATTATCCCGCAGAACAAAAGATGCTTTATCTAACTCCTTATCTGGGCAATGCATTGGGACTGAGGACAATGATGATAATAAATCACAATATCAACAGCAATTGTCACTTAGGGCGCTCTGACCATGGACCATGCCCCAAGCTAAGCATTTCTCCCCGCAACAATCACATGCATTGGGTACTATTATTATCCTCATTTTAACATCTAAGCCAGGCTCTTTCTTGTTGGAACTAAAGGAACTAGCAAAAGAAAAGCCTTGCTAAAAGGACAAAAATCCAGAAGTAATTCTTCTGCCTCCTGCCCAGATGATTTGGAAAAACAAACAAACAAAAAAAAATCACTGTAAAGCAGATCTATGGAGAGAGGGAGAAAAAGAAAGAAAGACAGAGAACACTTATTAACTAATTTCAATAGGCCAAGCATGGTGGTTGACATATTTAGATAATCTCTCCCCTTTAATTTTTACAGTAGCTCTGTAAAAATGCCCACAAAGATGAAAAGCTAAGGCTCTGAGATTAAGTAACAAGGCCCGTTTCGCACGGCAGTGAGGAGCAGCGTCTAGGTTAAGCCTACGACAGAAGCCCACGTCTGTGTTTTCCAGCTGCCATGCTTTTTCCACTCGACCTCTTGCGGCAAGTACTAAAGCCTAGCCTTTTACTGAATGCTATGATGCTCAAACACTAGGGTCAAAACCTGTACTGATACATCCACTCTGGTTCCTCAGTTTTCTCACCCAAAAGTGGGGAACAATTAGCAAACTCTCCCAGTGCAATGAGACCCAATGGACGATGTGTTGATTACATCATTTCCTGCATTTAGTGCTTTGCAACATGATGCAATTTCACTGCAGAGCACCGGCACTTAGCAGAATTGTGAGGTGTGCCCCATGTCCCAATATGGCCACTTGGCTTGATGACAGGGCATGACAGTCATCATTTCTCTTTTCTTTTCTTGAAATTGTCCACAAGCAACAAGTACAACAACAAAGCAAAAGCATTTAAAAAAAAAAAAAAGTCCATGTTCATTAAAACTAGATGTCAGCAAAAATACAAGCCTCTAAATACAAGGAAAGGCTTCTAAAAGTAATGGAGATTGAACAGAGGTGAGTTTAGGAGGCAGAGAGAGAGAGAATGTATGACAGAGGGGATCCCACAGCCACCTCTGTTGACTGGGAACCCAGAAAACCCAGGTCCTGTGGAAAAGCCAGCTGATCCCGCCCCAGCTCAAACCTCCTGTAAGTAACGGTCCAGGGAAGACTCAAAGCCTGTGAAGGAACAACTACAGAATCTGTACAGATACACCATCAAGATAAAAGGTGGGGAGGACTTCCCATTAGGGCTCAGCGGGTTTCAAATCCAACTAGTATCCATGAGGACACAGGTTCGATCCCTGGCCTCACTCAGTGGGTTAAGGATACCGCATTGATGTGAGCTGTGGTGTAGGTTGCAGACATGGTTCAGATCTGGTGTGGCTGTGGCTGTGGCATAGGCTTGCTGGTGCAGCTCTGGTTTGACCCTTAGCCTGGGAACTTCCATATGCAGCAGATGCAGCCCTAAAAAGACAAAACATTTAAAAAATAAATAAAAAGAGGGGGGAGGTGAAGAGACCAGAAGAATGTGACTGCAACACAAAGAATTGTCACCAAACATTTCACCATAAATTTAAGTAAAATAAAGCAATGAAGCATTTTCCGCTATGAAGCAAAGGCCTAAGGCTAAGTTATAGGAGCAGAGGAAAGAGACGGTGGACAAGAGAAGGAGGTAAATGTGACCAGCAGAGCTCAGGAGAAAAGTGGTAGAAAAATCAAAGAAATAAAGACAAAAACTGAGACAGCCAAGAGACACTGATGAAAATACAGTAAGGGACACACAGGATGGAAACAGGGAGAAAAGCAAAAGAGAAGAAAGAAAGAACTGGAGTTCCCTGGTGGCCTAGCAGGTTAAGGATCTGTTGTCACTGCTGTGGCATGGGTTTGATCCCAGGCCCAGGAACTTCTGCATATTTTGGGTGTGGCAAAAAAAAATGAATTAAAACAAAGGTGTGTTTAATTAAAGGGAAAATTATGTATATAATTCATATATGTATATATGTAGAGTTCATTCATATATATATGAAATATATTATGTACCAAGGGAGCTTCTGAAAAGAAAACCAAAATAAGAGGGAAAAAAAAATACACAGAAGAAATGAATCTGACTAGGAGCCATGAGGTTGTGGGTTCGATCCCTGGCCTCACTCAGTGGGTTAAGGATCCAGCGTTGCCATGAGCTGTGGTATAACTCGCAGACGAGGCTCGGATTCGGTGCTGCTGTGGCTGTGGTGTAGGCCGGCAGCTGTAGCTCCGATTCGACCCCTAGCCTGGGAAACTCCATGAGTACAGCCCTAAAAACCAAAAAAAAAAAAGGGAAAAAACAAATATCAAAGGATATAACCCAAGAAATTTCTCCCAAATTTTAAGATATGGATCCACATATTAAAAGTATGCTATATCCCCAAAAAACTGACACAGGCAGTCAGAAACAGATATATCTTAGTACAGTTATTGGACATCAAAGAAAAGGAAGGAGGAGTTTCCACTGCAGCGCAGTGGGTTAAAAATCCAACTGCAGCTGCTTAGGTCACTGTGAAGGCACAGGTTCAATCACCACCCCAGTGCAGTGGGTTAGAGGGTCCAGATTGCCACAGGCGCTTCCACACCTGGCCCAGGAACTTCCATATGCCATAGGTGTAGCCATTAAAAAAAAAGGGGGGGGGAATACCTTGTGGCAAAAAGATAAGTCATCAGTAAGTAACAAGGACCTACTGTATAGCACAGGGAAATTTACCCAATATTCGGACAGCCTATATGGGAAAAGAACCTGAAAAAGAAAGGTTATAGTATATGTATACCTGATTCACTTTGCTGTACACCTGGCGCTAACACATCACTGTAAGTCAGCTATATGCCAATAAAATTTTTAAAATAAACAATTAATAAACATCTAAAAAAGATCGAATATCTTATCAGGTTGGCCTCAGAATTCTCGGGAACCCATGCTGAGGACACATAGAATCTAAGGTGACCCCCTTTGAAGGGTCCCGGGCAGCGGTGGGAAGGTAGGCAGGCTGGCTTGTGGCAAAGAGAGAAGCCGCCTGGGGTTGTCTCACTATTGGCCACACAGCAGGCAACCGTGGGACTGTGCAAAGGGCATGGACTTTGAAATCAGACAGACCTGCACTGATCCTGACTCCACTAACTCCTAGCTCTGTGATCTTGGGTCCTTTTACACCTTCGCCTCTCAGTTTTCACGTCTGCAAAACAGGGATAATAGTTTCGATCTCTCTGTGTTAAATGAAATAATACACACCACAGCGCTTTGCACAGGGCCAGGCACGTGGGAGGTGATTAACGAACAGTTATTATTTACTTTTCATCTCTAAAGCCATCAGCTCATTCATGAGCAGTTCCCACCCCCTAAACCTTTAAGGCGGGGACAGGTGTTGGTGTTGCGCGGGGGTGGGGACCGAGCTTACCGTGGCCGCCTGTGGGATCCTCCCTGACATGAGCTGGAAGAGGGTCTGCAGCGGGTCGTTGAGCGCCAGCGTGCTGGTGAAGCTGCAGAGAAAGGGGACCTTCCGTGGGACCCAGCCAAGACAGCCTTCTCTTCGAAGATGACTTTGGCTTGGCTCTTTGGGTTTGCCTGGGCTCCATCCCACTTTCGGATCTCCGTTCCACCCCACACACCCCCCAGAGAACTCTGTTGCGGGCGATCTTCTGCATCTTGGCACGCATGCCCCAGCTCTCGAGGAACCCTTTCTAGAGAGGCCTTCCTTCATCACAGAGATGAGCCACCAGCATTTCAAACACCCCTCGAGGGCCCAGCGGTTAACCGAAACCTCGTCTCTGTGGGCCCCGCCTCCCCAGCGCCCCTCCCGCCTCCTCCAGCCAAGCCCGCGGCTCTCAGCGCTGCTGCTCAAGCTCATCGCCAGCCTGGGTCTGTAGTGCTTTTACTCACAAGCACGGAATAGTCATTTTCAATAACCAAAGAGGCGTAGAGCAGGGACCAGAAATGATCCTGCTGATGACGAACCATGGGATCTGCTTAACAAGGTCATAATGAGCTGGATGGCTGATTTGGGACTTAAGCATTCTCAGCAAGAGAGATTTTTCACGAGTCACTGGGCCCCGTCAAACATCAATGGCCCAGGGCAAAAGTCTGTAGCGGAGACTGACGCTAGCTACAGTGCCTGGCTGTGGGATGTCCATATCCAAAACCCAAGGGAAACTCCTCAAAACACCGTTTTGTTTGTTTGTTTTTTGCCATGCCAGTGGCATGTGGAAGTTCCCAGGCCAGGGATTGAACTACCACAGCAGTGACAAGGCCGAATCCTTAACCACTAGGCCACCAGGGAACTCCTGAACACTTTTTTTTTTTTTTTTTTTTAACAGCACCCTTCTGTCTCTGAACTCGATGAAGCACGGTGGTATTGCTAGTTCCCAGGAAAACCGAGGATCACAAGACCGGGCTCCCCGGGAATGTCCCTCCCACTAAACTTAAAGGGGGGGGTGTCCATCTTCTCATCCAACTCTGCCCAACTTCAGGGACGACCCATTTAAATATAAGATAGGCAGAGAAGGTAGCGTCACAGCTCTAACCAACAGGAGAAAGTAAATGCTGAGATAACATTCTTCTCACTGCTCCTTACAGGACGGCGCCTGCCCCCCCCTCATCGGTGCCCAACAACCCACAGATGCTAAGTGCAGCCTGAAGGGCTGACTCCAGCAGCCCCGTAGCCACCACCTCCATTTGATTCTGAGTCGCTTTCACTGTTTCATCGCCCTTGTTCTAAATTCCTGCCCTTGTACTCACACCTCCATTCCCATCCCGTCCTGGTTTGGGTCTTCTTCCGGGTCCCCCCACACCCTGGTCCTAGATGCCAGCGTGTTTCTGACTAAAGGTGTCCCTTCAGTCTTGGCATTGCCCACTAGTCGAAGACTTCTGGCTCTAATCCCCAGGACTACAAACCCCTTTTCCTACCACAGCTCATGGTCCTGCAGCCCCATATCCCTCCCTACTTAGCACCCACACCCCCATTGCAGGACTAAGCAGTAGACAACTACCTACTCTCAGTCCTCAGGCTCTATAAGCTACCCTTAAGTGATCACCTATCCTCTCACTGATGGAACTCTCTAGAACAGACCATCCCAAAGAGAGAAGGCTAATGCAATGTAGAAACCCACTTAATTTTTAGAAACTCTGACCCTGAGAAATATTAATAAAATGTTTTATTCAACTTAGTAACTAGAAAAAAAAAATGTGTCTGTATCTAGGTTGTAAGAATCTGGAGAAGGAATTGTGGCTCAGTGGGTTAAGAACCTGACATAGTGTCTGTGAGGATGTGGGTTCAATCCCTGGCCTCGCTTAGTCGATTAGGGATCCAGCATTGCTGCAAGCTGTAGCATAGGTCACAGATGTGGCTTGGATCCTGCATTGCTGTGGCTGTGGCATAGGCTGGCAGCTGCAGCTCTGATTTGACCCCTAGCCTGGGATCTTCCATATGTCACAGGTAAAAAGAAAAAAAAAAAAATCTGGAGAAGAGAAATGCTACATCCAATTTAGAATTAGAGTAGACCTTCTCAGAACATCTTGCATTTCTCCCCACCCTCATCCCTACCTTTAGGGGTAAGGACCCTCTGCTCCACTGGTGTCCTTTGCAAGCCCCCAACTCACCCACTCATGACCCAGCTGTAGGTCCTTGAGTCCATCTTGCTGGCAAGGAACAAAGCGTGGCCCCACAAATGGTTCTTCATGGCCCACTCCAAGGCTTCCTGAAAACACAGACCTCACCTTCAGTACCGCCTTACCTTCTCCTAATAACAGCAAATGACTGTGCTCAGGTACTGCTGTTCCCTGAGTAGTAGAGGCTGGACCTCCAGGAAGACTTGCAGAGCCTCGAATGTGAATTTGAGAAAGGAATAGCAGGGAAACGGCTTCAACCGGCATGCATTTCTTCCTAAGTTGTCCCCTTCTCCAGCCTTCACTTTATCAAAACCCACTATGCAATTTCATTAACTCCCCCTCAAACATGATTTCCACTTAGCTTTATCTCTCCAGAAAAAGTCACACAATACTCTTATGAACCTAAGCACCAAAAACAAGCATCTCAGCCCAAGGATTACGTCAAATCCTCAAAAGGCAAGTTGCAAGATGGCGCTCATGGGGGTAGAGGAAGTGTCTTTATTATGGACTGTGGCAGAAACCACCAATTCCTCACCAAATCTAAGCTCTCCTTCCTGGACCAAGAGCTTAATGGCATTTCCTACCTTCCTGGCACCCAGGTGTGGCTGAGTTCTAGGCTATCTGATGGAAACAGAAGCGATGCTTCAAGATCTGGCCCACGGAACCCCCCTTGCTTAATCTTCCATGGCCTCTTCCCCAACTGGCTAGAATGAAGATGGCATCTGGAAATTTTAGAGCCTCTGTGTTGAAGATGGTGGGGCCTCCTACAATGACTGCATGGAGGAGGCTACCCCATCTTGTATTCACCCGCCCAGGACACTTGCACAAAGATAAAGAGGCTGCTATGATGTTTATGCCAGTATAGACAGCAGATAACTTACCCCACCTCATACTGTAACTAACTGCTTGCTATCAAGTACTTGTTAACTATCAACTTCATAGGGCCAGTTAATGACACCATTAACTTGGTGACATGGGTTAGAAACTGCAAATTTTAAAACATACACATACATATTCACCTCTTCACTGAATTTTCAGAACTACTTAGTAAGGACTTAATTCATATATGAGGTTTTGACCTGGTATGAATAACTTCCTTTGTGCCTCCCAGATAATGGGATTTTTGGACAGGAAGTCACTAAAGAGGTATTTCCACCTCTGAATGAAAATTTATTTGATTATCCCAACATCTCCCATGTTATCTTATTTGAAGAGAGAATACATACTCCGCCATTAAAAGGAACGAAATACTGGCATTTTTAGCAATATGGATGGACCAAGAAATTATCATGCTAAGTGAAGCCAGTTAGACAATGAAACACCAACATCAAATGCTTTCACTGACATGTGGAATCTGAAAAAAGGACACAGTGAACTTCTTTGCAGAACAGATACTGACTCAACAGACTTTGAAAAACCTGTGGTTTCCAAAAGAGACAGTTCGGGAGGTAGGTGGTGCGCTGGGGTTGTGGGATGGAAAGCCTATGAAACTGGATTGTGATGATCATTGTACAACTATAAATGTAATAAATTCATTGAGTAATTTAAAAAAAGAAGAAAAAAGAAGGAAATTCAGCCTCACATACAGTACAAGTAAAAATGATATTAAGATTTACTTTTTTAGAAAAAGAAAAGATTTTTTTTTGCTATGTTAAATTATTTCACACTGGCGTTTTTTTCAAAGGAGTTACTAATTCCCTTGGGAATTGATTCCCAATGATTGGTTGGGAATTACTAGTTAAAAATCTGTGTCCCTAAAAATATGATATAGGAATAAGAAATTGAGAATTTATATCATGAATAGCAGTCCCACACAGTGCCAGAAATCCCAATCAAGTATTAATAAAGGTTTTATTTATTTATTTATTTTATAGTTTGCTTTTTAGGGCTGCATATGGAGGTTCCCAGGCTAGGGGTCTAATCGGAGCTACAGTTGCCGGCCTACGCCAGAGCCATAGCAATGTGGGATCCAAGCCATGTCTGCAACCTACCACAGCTCACGGCAACGCCTGATCCTTAACCCACTGAGCGAGGCCAGGGATCGAACCCACAGCCTCATGGTTCCTAGTTGGATTCGTTTCTGCTGCACCACAACGGAAACTCCAATAAAGGTTTTAAAGATGAGTGGTATCCAGCTCCTCACAGATCAGCCTGAGCTCCTTGTACCCTATCTATCCATCACCTACCTTTGGGTCAAGGTACTACAAGTAATACGGTGGGTGGTTACAAGCCCAAGCTCAGGCACCAGGCTGCCTAGATCTAAACCCTGGCTTTGTCACTTACTAATTTTCCTCATTTGCAAATACAAAGAACCTAATAGACAGGGTTTCTACCAAGATAAATGAAATAATGCATGTAAGGTGTTAAGTGAGTATCTCGCAGATAGAAAGTATTTTTCTTTTTCTTTTTTTTCTTTTGTCTTTTGACCTTTTAGGGCTGCACCTGCGGCATATGGAGGTTCCCAGGCTAAGGGTCGGAGCTGTTGCTGCTGGCCCACGCCAGAGTCACGGCAACACCAGATCCGAGCCGTGTCTGCAACTCGCCACAATGCCTGATCCTTAACCCACCGAGCAAGGCCAGGGATAGAACCCACAATCTCATGGTTCCTAGTCGGATTCGTTTCCGCTGCACCCCAATGGGAACTGCATTATTTATCATTCTTAAGGAAACGTAGTATCACTGATTTATCTCTGTATCCCCCCCTGAGTTCAATGCCTTAGAAGTAGTGGCTGCTTAATAAATGTCTACTGGATAAATGAATCACTGGTGAAATAGCAAGTCCCTATTATATAATGAATATATATATATATATATATATATATATATATATATGCTGTTAACACACTATAAATTGATCTCAATAATTTTCACTAAGTATCACATCTAGCGCTTATTTAAAAGATAACATCAGTGGGGGAGGGGAGATTGGAAGTTTGGGATTAGCAGATACAAATATATAGAAAAGATAAACAAGGTCCTACTGTAGAGTACAGGGGATTACATTCAATATCCTTTGATAAACCATAATGCAAAAGAATGTGACAAAGAATGTGTGTGTGTGTGTGTGTGTGTGTGTGTGTGTGTGTGTGTATACACACACACACACACATAATATATATATATATACACATATACATAACTGAATCACTTTGCTGTACAGCAGAAATTACAATATTATAAATCAATTCTTCTTCAATAAAACTTTTTTAAAAGTAAAATAAAAATAAAAGATACAAACCCATACCACAATTAAAGATTTAAATGTAAAGGTGAAGTCACAATTGTGCTTCAATTTTATTCTCACAAATTAATTTTGAAACAGGAAAAGTCTTTCTAAATATGCCCCCCCCAAGAAGCAATTTTGGACAGAAAAGCCTAAAACAAGGAAAGAGCTCCTAGTGCAAATTAAAGACCCAACAGAAAAATGTGGAAAATCCATGACAAAAAAATATTCAGAGATTAAAGGCAATTCAGCTTCACTTAAGAAGAAATGCAAATAACTACACTATTTTTTTTCACCTCTCGGATTGGTACATAGCAAAAAGTTTGGAAACACACTGGGCTGGAGAAAGTGTGGGGAGACAGGCACTCTCCTACATTGCTAGCAATCTGTACAACCTCTGAAAAGGTAATTTTTCAATAATCTATCAAAATTACAAACCACAGACCCTTTGACCCAAAGCTTCCACTTCTAGAAGCTTTCCATATATACATGCTCTCCGACAGCGCAAAATGACAATGCTACAACATTCACTATAACAGCACAGGACCAGCAATAATCTAAATGTCAATCTTTAGAGGTGTAGCTGAATCAATTACCATTTATATATTTGTCGTTTTTATAGAAACCTATACAGGCATAAGAAATAATAAGGCAGCCATTTATAGATTATAAAGAATAGGAGTCAGCAATTTGTGGCCTGAAGACAAATTCAGCCCACTGCCCATTTTGGTATAGCCCAGAAGTTAAGAAGCATTTTTGCATTTTTAAATGACTGGGGGGAAAAAAAGAAAAATAATGTTTCATTATACATGAAAGTGATTCATTATTCACATTTCTGCCCATTAATAAAGTTGTATTGAAACACAGTCACATCCACCTATTTACAGATTGTGGCTGCTTTCACCAAACAAGAGTTGAGCAGAGACCCCCTGGTCTGTGAAGCCTAAAACAGTCCCTGTCTGTCCTTTTACAGAAAAACACTGCCAACCCCAACATGGAGTGTTTTCTAAAATATTTTGTTAAACTGATAAAAGGAAGGTCAAGAAATGTATATAGTATGCTCTAAGGGAAAAAGGGAGAAAATAAAAAACTTTTGATTTTAAATCAAGTTGATTCAAATTGATTTCAATCATATATTCAAATACACAAAGTTTAAGACTTTTGTAAAATGTGAATTCAAAATTAAACAAGACATAAGATAGGTAAATATGTAAGGTGATGGATATGTTAATTAACTTACTGGGGGAAATCCTTCATAATGAAATCTTTTCATGATCCTTTCAAATCATCACATTTTACACTTTAAAAATCATAAATTTTATTTGTCAAATATGCCTCAATTTGTTGTTGTTGTTTTGGTCTTTTTAGGGCCAGGCTCATAGCATGTGGAAGTTCCTAGGCTAGAGGTCAAATCAGAGCTACAGCTGCTGGCCACAGCAATGCAGGATCTGAGCCACATCTGCGACCTACACCACAGCTCAAGGCAACGCCAGATCTTTAACCCACTGAGCGAGGCCAGGGATGGAGCCGTATCCTCATGGATCCTAGTGGGGTTCCTTAACCCCTGAGCCACGATGGGAACTCCCTATAGTCCATTTTTAAACAGTACATTTTAATGCATGAGACTATTTCACCACAAAATCTTAAGTGGAAAAAAATGCATATGTAATTTCATTTGATCTTTAATATATATGCATAGCAAATATTAGAAGGAGAGCAATCAAAATGCTAATGGGTATTATTTTTTAATGGTAGGACTGGGGGGGTGGTGGTTTTGTTTTTGTTTTCTTTGTACCTTCCTGAACTTCTTAAGGGCTATAAAACGAGTACATTCCCCACATAATCGGGGGAGGGGGAGGGGTGGGGGTGCTGATCACTTTTTTAAGCGGGAGCGGGCCCCACACTTGCCTTCTTCCTTCCGTAGTAGAGCAGCTTCGTGAACTTCTCCACGATCTGCGCAGGCGTGTCCACGCTGGGCGGGATCTCCCCGGTGAGCAGGTTCCGGCTCCCCGAGCTCAGCACCGGCCAGTCCTCATCCGTCAGGCTGATGAGGTTGGCCACAGGCGGCTGCCGCTTGTACTTCTCCAGCTTCGTGCAGTCTTGCATCAGCAGCTCCGCGATGTCAGACCCCACCATGGACTGCAAGGCAAAGAGGGCGGTCCTGAGGGAGAACCCTATTCCTCCTCTTGTTTGGCCGCCCAGGGCACCTGCCCTCTTCAGAAGGAGGCAGACGTGCAAACACAAGATGGTCCCTCGTGTGTCTTTTCTGCTGCCTCTCAGGAGCCACGGAGATGACCAGAAATGTGCACGCTCTCATAGGTGAATTATCTGCCTGGCGCAGCATCCCAAGAACTGGGCGGTCACCCCAGGCTAGTGGACAAGGACACTAACAAGCCGGCGTTGCCATCTGAGCAGTTTTTCCTTTGAGGCCATTTTCGGCTTCTTTCATGTTACTTTTTTTTATTTGGTCTTTTTTGCCTTTTCTAGGGCTGCTCCTGCTGCATATGGAGGTTCCCAGGGTAGAGGTCTAATCGGAGCTGTAGCCACTGACCTACCTACGCCAGAGCCACAGCAACGCGGGATCCAAGCCGCGTCTGCAACCTACACCACAGCTCACGGCAACGCCAGATCCTCAACCCACTGAGCAAGGCCAGGGATCGAACCCGCAACCTCATGGTTCCTAGTCAGATTCGTTAACCACTCCGCCACGACGGGAACTCCTCATGTTCCCTTTTCTAATCGTGCCTTACCTGAATCTTCTCTCTCCCAAGAAAGACTTAAATTCCAATCCAGCCTGCACCTGCCCACCCACCAGCGCGGTAATACTGACCCCGTTCTGCCGACAAAGGAGAACCAACAGTTGCCACAGCAGAGCCGAGTCTCTGCTCCCCTGAGTCTCAGATCTGCGGCTCTGCGCTGCTTTCTGCTGGCAAAAGGTCATGATGTCCACCTTGTGTACATCTTCCCTGTGGAGAGATTTCAGGGAGCCAAGAGTGAGGGGCAGACTCCTCCCCTCTGTAGGACCACAGGCCCCTCCCACAGTGAGGGGCGGGGGCTGGGACAGAAGCCTGATGACCCAGGACCCGGTAAGGAGTCTGTAGCTACAGGAGGGTTGTTTTCTTGTGGAGCACAAAGGGACCTCCAAGTCCCTTGTCCACCCTCTCCATTTTACAGAGGAGGAAACTGAGGCCCAGACACTTGAAATCACTGTTTGGGTGGCGGAGGAGAGCATAGACTTTGGGGTCAGATAACCCTGAGTTTAAATCTAACCTGCCACTTCTCAGCTTACCCAGGTTTATCTCCCCCGATCCCTGCTCTTTCCCCTAAAATAGAGATATTTTTTAAAAATCTACCTCCATGCAAAAAGGAATTAGCCAATTATGTAGAGTATATACCTGCTCAATAAACAGGAATGATTAGGAGTTCCCATCATGGCTCAGTGGAAACGAATCCGATTAGGAACCATGAGGTTGCGGGTTCGATCCCTGGCCCCACTAAGTGGGTTAAGGATCTGGCATTGCACTGAGCTGTGGTGTAGGTCACAGACACAGCTCAGATCTGGCACTGCTGTGGCTGTGGTGTAGGCCAGCATCTGTAGCTCTGATTCGACCCCTAGCCTGGGAACCTCCATATGCCACAGGTGTGGCCCTAAAAAGCAAAAAATTTTAAAAAAAATTTAAGTACCCTAGTGTCCAAATATTCAACTCAGGGTTCTACCCCACCTCTGTATAGCTGTGTGTGAGAAATAGAGACACTCATTTTTACATGAAGGAACTGTCAAAAGACTAGAGTTTTTCTCGGAGGGGGAAGCTTCAGGTAAAGCTACATTTCCATAGCAGTGATGATCTTGAAAGGGCTGAGATGTGCAGTATCTCACATGAGTCTCACAGAACCCACCTAAGTAGACACAGCTTATGTTAAAGCATTTTTAAAAGGCAAAAGAATGCTCAGAAAGGGCTACCTAAGCTGTCTGCCATAGATGCCTGGGCCTAAAACCCAAGTCCTCTGACCCCAGCCTGGACTTGTCTTTCCACAGCAAAGAGCACCTTGACCATTTATCAGAAACAGACTAGGAATGTGGAAGCAGTTCCAGCTCCATCCTGCAGAGGGCAGACTTGCACACTGTCCAGCAACAAATGCGGCCCATGTTCCTTATGGCTCCAGAAAATTTTTTTCCGTATGATCCACTTGCCTGTGATTTCCCAGGCTGTGCTCCACTTCTCTATCAGTTTCAGTAGCATTAAGTACACAGGACAGTAAAACCTCCTCCCATGCAGCCTTTGTAAAACAGAACTGATTTCAGACTTTTAAACCTTTCATTTCTCTTTCTGCCTTTCCACACTCGAACTGCTTGTCAAAAGGACTCCGGCCACATTTGGCTCCAACGTGTAGCACAGAGAAGCTACTCTGATGGGATGGACCTTTTCTTTCAAGAAAGCCAAGAACACATCCCCAAAATGCTGACTCAGATCAGAGCAGGAAGATTTCAAAAGCCCTTATTTGGCAGCTCTCATGGTAATTTACCTGACCAAGGGTCCCGGGAAAGTCCTCATCTCTTCTTGCTCCTCAGAATCATTAAGAATAACCTGGAACAAAAAACTCAAAATTGGTCTTTAAGACTACGTCCACCCAGAGTTCCCGTCGTGGCACAGTGGTTAACAAATCCAAGTAGGAACCATGAGGTTGCGGGTTCGGTCCCTGCCCTTGCTCAGTGGGTTAACGATCCGGCGTTGCCGTGAGCTGTGGTGTAGGTTGCAGATGCGGCTCGGATCCCGTGTTGCTGTGGCTCTGGCGTAGGCTGGCAGCTACAGCTCCGATTCCACCCCTAGCCTGGGAACCTCCATATGCTGCGGGAGCGGCCCAAGAAACGGCAAAAAGACTACGTCCACCCAAAGCCCCTTTGGGTCTAGTCCCGTATCAGAACCCAGAGCCATGGTCCCAGGACATGGCTCAGGGCCTCCTGGACAAAGCAGGACAAAAATGAGTTCTCTGGTTGCTGAATCTGAGCCAAGAGTATCTCAGGAAAAACATGAAGTCTAGCATCGCTTCTGTCAGAAAGGAGGCCCATTCATTCCTTCACACACACACACACACACACACACACACACACACAGAGAGAGAGAGACCAGTCCATGGAGTGTCTGGCCCAGGTCTCCCACCCTATTCCTGAAGATGCCTGGTCTTGGGCAAAGGGAAGCAGGGAGCAACGTGCCGGTCCCCCAGGGACACAGAATCTTGTTTACCTCCATGCTGTGCAGTTCAACAAGGGCCGTCTCTCCATCCCCGGGACAGCTGGGACCCACACACACCAGCTGACCCCCTGGCCCAAAACTCACAGGCATGTGAGGGATGTAGAACTTCATGGGTGCCTTGGGACCAGCCGCCGAGACATCCTCTGACCAAGAGACACAGGAGGGCACCGTTAGCAGGACTGCCCCTGCTTTGCTTTACTTGAGAAATACCCCATAAACACATTTCTTTCCAAATTCCACCTGGGTCCACGGCAAGAATCTAACTGAACTACAGCATTAGAAGAAGCCCATGCCCGAGGCCAGCGTGGAGCCTGAGACTATGTCTGAATGTAATGCAAGCAGTCGATGGTTTGATCCAAATGACAACGCACCGGGGCCAGAGACCGTGATGGGGACAGGCCAGGGGCTCCGCCTCTCACGGCCCCAGGACTCAAGACAAGCCTCCTACATCCAGACCTTCGTGATCTGCCTTCATGCTCCCAAAGTGAGCCTGGCCTTTACTTTCGCCACCTGTTACCTAACAGCTCCTCTGAGCGCCTCCTTTCCCAGCCTGCTGATGGCCAGGGGCATTGTTCCCTTCCAAGAACCAGCTGTGATGCAATCTCCAGGACTAGAGAAAAGGTGGGGAAGGGAACCAAACCTTGGCCACACTGCCCAGGAGGCTTACGTCCGCAAATGAGGCAGACAAATGACCTGCTCTTGGCAATGCAGGAGAAAGGTGACTTTCCAAGAGATGTGCCACCCAGCCCTCTTCTCGTGGGAGGCAGCCAACTCCTCTGACCCCTCCAGTACCCACCAGCCTGAACTGGACTCCAAGCTGTGGAAGCCGTGGGGTCGTGCGGCTCGAAGGCGTTGGCCATGTACTGGCTGAGCTCATAGCTGCTGGAGCTGAGACCAGACTCGTGCTGTCGGAGAAGGTTGGACTCCTCCGTCAGGGATGGCTGGAAGTTAAAAACAATGAAAACCTACATGAAGCAGAAACACTTTCCAAGAGACAGTCTGCCCAAGTGTTTCTTCCAAGCAATAAAATTCAGACTTTATCAAATAAATTTAGTGAATGTGGATGGTTTGAAAGGAAAAGAAGGGACCATGCAATTGACAGGTGTTTGCTAAAGGATTCATTCTGGTCTGGGAGGAAAGTGCAGGTCCTGGGGCAGGGGGTGGATTCAAATTCCAGCTTTGTCAATACCTAGTTGCTGTGACCTTGAACAAGTGATTTAGACTCTCTGACCCCAGTACCTTCATCGGTAATGGAGATAATTACACCTACCCTGTATAGTTCAAGAACTTGATCTTGCATTCATTTACCAACTGCTTTTTGTTTCTGTTTGTTTTTTACAGCCATACCTGTGGCATATGGACATTCCCGTGCTAGGGGTCAAATCAGAGCTGCACCTGCAGGCCTGCGCCACAGCCACAACCACCCTGGATCTGAGCCACGTCTGCACCTATGCCACAGTTTGCAGCCATGCCCTATCCTTAACCCACTGAGCGAGGCCAGGGATTGAACTCACATCGTCACGGACACTATGTTGGGTTCTTAACCCACTGAGCCACAGTGGGAGCTCCTCATTCGCCAACTGTTTAATGCACAATTACCATGCTCCAGGGGCTGGGCTTTCCCTTAGGGATACAGGTGACTAGAAATTCACAGAACTTACATCCTGGGAGGATTGTAGAACAAGGATGTAAATCATGATGCAAAAGCTCTTTGTCCACTGTAAGGTGCCACACGTGTGTATTGCTGGCTGTTATTTTGTGTTGTGTTACTGTTAGTCACACTAGGTGCCCTGGTCTGTAAAGCTCAGGTATACAGAAGAGACGGTGTCCCCAAATCAGACAGATCTCATCAGGGAAACAAAATTAACACACGACCGTCGAAACTTAAGAGCTTGTCTTTGTAGGATCTTTGCAACGTCTCCATAGATTTCATATTCTTCCAAAATTTAATGTTTATTTTGAAAAATTCAAGAGCTTCATTTTGTAGGCCGACTGGTATACACAGTAAGGTTTTAGAAGGGAGATGGTGGAGTTAAGAAAGACCTGAATTAAAAGATTCTAGCAACTTCCCTCTTCCTGAGTAAAAGAAATCGCTAGTCCTCTGGGGTACTGGTGACAGCCTCGTCTCCTCTTTCCAAGCATCCTGGAGTGGCTTGGGTGACACTTCCTGAGCCAGCCGATTGACTTGGCAAGAAAATGGAAAAGGTTCAGATCAGGACTCCAGGCCCAGAAGACTGAAACAGGAAGCCGGGAAAGGCTCTGCCGAGTGGGAAGGAGTGGGACCCCTTAGAAATGCTGGCCAATGGGGACTCCCACCCCAACCCAGCTCCCTGCCCTGCCACTGCTGACAGGGGCAGTTGTGATGCACTGTCACAGACCACCAGCCTCATGTCACTTCAGGTTACCTTGTTTTTCTGGGCCTCAGTTAACAGACTCTCTGGAAGTAAGTCCCCAGGCTCCTCCTGTCCAGAGTTTGAAGCAGGACTGTCTTTATACGGGTTCTGACTCTTAGATCTGCAGCGAAATGACAGGAGCAGGTGAGAGGGGGTCTGGGCCAGGCCAGCAAGGCTGAGCTGCTCTCTGCTGGAGGCTGTTCTATTGCAAAGTGTGGGCAGGGTTCAGGTTGGCTCATGTGCCTCAGGGAAAAGCCTAGTCCTCCCTTCTGCAACCTCGATCCATTAACCCCAGAAAAACAGGAGCTCCTGGGGTTCATAATACGGTTGCTAGAAGTGGTCCCAAACCCTGCAGAAAAGGCTGTCTCTGCAGCCTGACATCCAGAATGACTTAAATCAGAGCAGTCGGGTTGCTAAGTTCCAGGCAGGGAAAGGCCCCAGCCCTAAGGGCATCAGGACAGGTGCTTGCACCAAATGCTCTTCCCCACTGGCCTTCTCCCAGGGCAGAGCCCATTCTCAGAGCACAGGAGTGGGCAGAGGAGAAGCACCACTGCCCAAGGCAGGGCGCAATCATGAGAACTTTTGCAAGGCCACATCTGTTCCAAGGCCAACACAGATTTAAGGCCCTCCTTTAAGATGGACCTCAGGAGTTCCCATTGTGGCTCCACAGGTTCAGAACCTGACATAGTGTCCATGAGGATGCGGGTTTGATCCCCAGCCTCACTCAGTAAGTTAAGGATCCGGCGTTGCCGTGAGCTGTGGTGTAGGTCGTAGATGCGGCTCGGATCCCGAGTTGCTGTCGCTGCGGCATAGGTCTGCAGCTGCAGCTCTGATTCGACCTCTAGCCTGGGAACTTCCAAATGCCTCAGGTGTAGCCCTACAAAAAAAAAAAAAAAAAAAAAAAAAAAAAAAAATGGACCTAATGTAATCTCAGTTTGGGGAACTCACTGCAGGTGTTGGAAACTGCCTCTCAGAATTAAGACTCCCTCCTCCAAGAATCCATGTTGACAGCTGGCCCAGCCATCCTGGGCTACTCCCACATCCCTGGGGCCAGAACGAAAGCAGACAGGCTTCCAAAGGTGAGGGACGAGCACCTGACACCATGAGGTTTGCTCAGCGTGGCCTGGGTTTGGCCGAATAAGGCTGAATCAGCCTCTCCTTTCACACTTCCTGGAACTGGGGCTCACTTACTGGAACTGCGTCTCAGCAAATGGACTCTTCTGGTTTGCACGCTGATGTTCCTGGAGGTACTTTTGATCTCGATAATCTTCGTGCCAGACGTAAGGACTCCCTTGCCTTGGCACTGCACCCTCAGAGAAAACAAAGACAAGTCACTTTCTACTCCCAAGAGTTCAGAAAGATACCAGCAAGCTGTGAAGCTGAGTTTCCGGCAAACAGCAGGTATAAAAACACACAGTCATCCTTCACTATCCATGGGGGAACTGGTTTCAGGACCCGGGGAAGTTCAAGTCCCTTCGATAAAATGGTGTCACACATCCTCCATCTCCTTGCAGTCATCTCTAGATGACTTATGATGCCTAACAATGTAAATGCTATGTAAATAGTTGTAAATGCAATGTAGGTGCAATGTCAATTGTTGTCTGCAAACAGCTTTTTGGAATTTGCTGGAACTTTCTTTTCTTTGAATATTTTAAATTATCAGTTGGAGGCAGACCCACAGACACAGAAGGCTGACTGGATTTGCCAAAGCGAATACAACTGGTAAGTGAAAGCTAACAATGAAAGTCTGTCGGCTGCATCTCAGTCCTCTCTGACCCCACTAGCATGGGTTCGATACAACTCTGCAGCAGCAGGCATGCACGGATGCTTGTGTTTTCAGCGCTGAAACAGGTTCCTCTTTGCTAGCAGGTCGGATGCTATCACTAGCACATACCTAAAGCCTTACTATTGGTATAGAGTATAAGTTCCTTTGTGTGTGTGTGTCCGCCACCCTCAGAGTAAATGATGGTCGGACTCTTCAGAGCCCAGCCACATGCTTGATGACCTCCCTGTTAGGAACTGACTTCACTGTCACTTGGCCAGAGACCAGTCTTGGCTATAATGAGGAGTAGAAGAAAAATATGCATGATGTACAAACTATCCATAACAGTAGGAACAAAATGATGGCAGTACCATCATCTCAGGTACAAAGAAAAATGGCTCTTTTCTAACTCTTCTCAAGGCATCGAGCAGCGGTGTCTTTGCTGTGACCTCATCTGGCCAAGAAAGAAGTGGCTGGGGGCGGGGCTGTAGTTCAGCCAAGCAAGAAGCCCTCGGTGAGGCTCCCAGCCCGGCCCCTTTGGCTTCTCCCCTGTCAGACCCGCCGCAACATCCCTAAGGCTTCTTGGAGATTGTTGCATACCTCTTTCTTCCTGCAGGTGTCGGTGGTAGTAATAACTTCCATAAGCATATTCTTCCCTGAGGGCTGGAGAGTGATAGGTCTGATACAGATCCTCAGTCCCCGGCCTACAAGGTCACAAAGAAGGCCAGTCGTTCAAGGATAAGCATGGGGAAGCGAGAAACCAATGGAGTGCTTGACAACCTAAACTTCAGAGAACAGAAACGGGACCCCTCTCTAGATCTGCTCTAATGCCACAGTTCATTCTGGAGCTTATAACTAGAAAATCCAGAATCTGAGCAGGAAGAGGACTTTTGCGTCATAAAAAGGCTGTGATTTTTATAGCAAAACCAGAGCCAAGTGTCTCATTCTCCTCCCTCGTGCTCCCTCTTACTCCCCAAACACACACCTCCAACAACGTAGGATGGTATAAGAAAACCATCCCTGATATTATCCGAGGAAACTCCTTCTCAGGTTGACTATGGATGTACCCAATAAGCCACGGTAATTCCCATGCATGTTACAGATGGAAATGAGATGAAAAAGGCAAGTTGGCCCATCCTAAATCTGACTGCTTTCATTGCCTCTGTCCTTAACCGAACGTTCTTCGAGAAGTCAACAAAGAAATGTCATGTTGTAAGTATTTTTACCAATTAATAATTCTATACTATTTCATAGGGGCAAAATTCTTTTTAATAATTGTCCTAATTTCAACCCCAAATCTGGAGGCAGGCAACCATCACCCCATCTGAAAAAGCTAAAGTAGAAAAGAGATGGTTTGCAACATTCCATAAAAGATCAAGTCCAAGAGCAGGAGCTCCAGATTCTCCTAGAATTACCTCACAGAGACATCTTCATTCTAAACTTGAAGCCTACAAGCTTAAATCTGCATTCTCTGATTTTTTTTTTTTTTGTCTTTTTGTCTTTTTGTTGTTGTTGTTGTTGCTATTTCTTGGGCCGCTCCCGCGGCATATGGAGGTTCCCAGGCTAGGGGTTGAATCGGAGCTGTAGCCACCAGCCTACGCCAGAGCCACAGCAACACGGGATCCGAGCCACGTCTGCAACCTACACCACAGCTCATGGCAATGCCGGATCGTTAACCCACTGAGCAAGGGCAGGGACCGAACCCGCAACCTCATGGTTCCTAGTCGGATTCATTAACCACTGCGCCACGACGGGAACTCCAGCATTCTCTGATTTTAAGTTCCCATTCACTCACTGGATACTTATTTTTTTCCCGTGTGCCCGCCGCACTCTACGTGATGTTCTAGGCACCAGGGCTCTTCCTGGCGTTGGGGGTGTCGGTGCTGATCCAAGTCAGGGTCATCCGAAGAGGACAAGGAACTTGTTATAGGAAAAGCTTTTCCAGAGTCTGCAAATACTGCCTTTTGTCATCCCAGAGTGAGAGGGTCTCATCGGCTGTCTTGAATTTCACCATTCTTCCTACCCTCTCCCCTGCCCCCAACACCCAATCACCTTGGGAGGGCTTCTTGAAGAAGCTCCCCTAGGAGATAGAGAAAGGAAAATACTATATTTTCAGTCATTCAAATCCAGTTTGGGAGAGGAAATGGTTTAGCTACACCAATGCAGTAGGGTGGAAGAGGAAACAAACAAACAAACAAAAAAAAAAAACCAGGAGATTAGGAGTTTAGGATAACATATACACAGATATGTAAAATAGATAACCAACAAGAACCTACTGTATAGCACAGGGAACTATACTCCATCTTTTGTAAAAAAGCTATAGGGAAAAGATAGATAGATAGATAGATAGATAGATAGATAGATAGATAGAACTGAATCGCTGTTGTACATCTGAAACAACCACAACGCTGTAAATCAACTACAATTTTAAAAGAAGAAGAAAAAAAGAAGACAAATAAATAAATAAAAGAAGAAGAACAAAAGAGGAGACATCAAAGGAAACAGGAAAAGAATCTGTTCGTACACATTCAGGAGCAGTGGGTCAACTCCAAGCTCTAACACCATACCTTAAGTAGAATTGACTGGGATAGCCACCTTCGTAATAGTCAGCCTCGGACCCAGGCTGATGCCATTCCCCAGGCCTGGATGCATAATGAGGCTGCTGCTGGTCTGCCCTGGGGTCCTGCTGTGGCTGGGGGCTCCTGCCCAGGTCTTGCCTTTGATGGGCCCTCTCTCGATTGTACCAAGAGTAAGGAACAGGCCAATAGTAGCCATCTCTCCAACGCCCTCGCTCTGGATCCTTTGATGAGCCTGGGGGCCTCCCCCGGGGTTGAGGTGGCCGCTGAGGAACCCAAGGTTCCATCCCTGACCCTCTGAACTTCTCTTGCGTTTTGAGTCAGTTCTGTAGTTATTTTCTCCTCCTACTGACAAAACAAAAAGACAAAAAAAAAAGATCATCATTTTAGGCCTCTATCCAAACATGACGGTTGATTAGATTTTGTGAAAGAAGGACCTATGTTCCTCAGAATCTTCTATCTAAAACAAACCACAGGAGTTCCCATCGTGGCTCAGCGGAACTAGGAACCATGAGGTTGCATGTTCAATCCTTGGTCTTGCTCAGTGGGTTAAGGATCCTGCGTTGCTGTGGACTGTAGTGTAGGTCACAGACGAGGCTCAGATCTGGCATTGCTGTGGCTGTGGTGTAGGCCTGCAGCTGTAGTTCCGATTGGATCCCTAGCCTGGGAACCTCCATATGCCGCAGGTGTGGCCCTAAAGAGCAAAAAGACAAAAAAATAAAAAATAAAACAAACCACATGGGCATTGATAGAGAGATATCCGAAAAAAACTCAAGAAGATACTTGGAATAAATAACAGACGAGACAATGACATTGATGTTGCTATAAAAATTAAAAGGTATATTTCGGGCAACAATAGATGTGGGAGGCATGGGAGATGAACAGTAATAGATAAAACTCCAAAACACTATTCAAGTGTACCAATTAAATCCATGTGTGCTCATATAATCTACCAGCAAATATTTATTCAGCACTTGATATACAGGCCCTATGTTGTCATGGAAATAGAGTGGGCCTTAAACAGAGCTGGACCACATTTCAAATCCTAACTCTGCAACTTAATAGCTAGTTAAATTTTTCAAGCCTTAATTTCTTTGCCCATTAAACAAGGACCATTAGCTTGCAGGGTCACTGCCAGAGTCAGAGATAACTTAAAGTGCCAAACCCACTGCCAGGTATATAGCAATTGTTCAATACATAGTAGTTAATGCCATCAGAGATGAAGCGTAGGGTAGTGGGAGAGTTCCCACTGTGGCACAGTGGGTTAAGAACCTGACTGCACAAAGAGTTTTTCCAAATGATTTGCATATAAAAGTACTTTCAGAAATTTGTTGGAGTCAAACGAGCATCTTTGACTGCCTATTATGTAACTGAGCTGCTTACCAATCCATGTATCACTAATCAAAATATAAAAACACATTATCTGGCTCAAAGTATACTTTAATTATAGTAGTGTATATGATTTAAGCCAGCTGTATGATAAAAAATGTTCTGTGATGTATCTTAGTCTTCCACCTTGGAGTAAGCTCAAATATATTTATAAACTAAAAATGTTAGTGTCTTTTATTTTTTTTAATAAAACATTGTAACTTGTAAGGATAAAAAAAAAAAAGAATCCGACTGCAGCAGCTCAGGTTGCTGTGGAGGTGTGGGTTCGATCCCCAGCCCAGCACAGTGGGTTAAGGACCCAACATTGCCACAGCTGCGTATGGGTCACAGCTGCAGCTCGGATTCAATCCCTGGCCCAGGAACTTTCATTTGCCGTGGGTGCAGCCATTTAAAAAAAAAAAATTTAGTACGGTGTGAGTGGCTGGAGACATTTCCCAAACAAAAAGAAGCTTAAAGTGACCTCGAGAAACATCTTTTCTGAATCCTTAAATTCTTAGAACTAGGCCCTATCATCTGGCCATGTCTGCACCTCCTCCCGGGGAGGTGATGAGATGAAAGTTTGGGATTGTTTCCAGGACAAACTAGAGAGCCGAGTCTCAGCAATCTTCCTGGCTGGAGATTTTAAATCCTGGAAGTCTCCCCAGCAGCAAACTGACCTTCCCCACTTATTCTTCAAAATGAAATATAGCTCCAGAAGACAAGTTACCTTCCAGGCTTCTCTACTTGTATCACATAGCCACACCTACTGCCAGCTGCCTCCAAAGAAAAAGCACACATCAGACCGGACAGCTGCTCAGGAGTTCCTTGTGTCCAGAGACTGCATAGCACAGTCAGACCCCATGTTTCTTCTCCCTTGGGAACTATTTTAGGTTGAAAGTTTCTGATCGAATCCAGTTAACTACTGAAACTCCCAGTCCAATATAAAAATGAATATCAGAGGAGTTCCTGCTGTGGCTCAGCAAGTTAAGAACCTGACTAGTATACATGAGGATGCAGATTGGATTTCTGGCCCCACTCAGTGGGTTAATGATCCAGTGTTGCCACAGCTGCCACGTAGGTCGCAGAAGTGGCTCAGATCTGGCATTGCTGTGGCTCTGGTGCAGGCTGGCAGCTGCAGCTCCGATTCAACCCCTAGCTCCAGGAATTTCCATATGCCGCAGGTGCGGCCCCAAAAAAAAAAAAAAAAAAAATATCAGAACAAAAGGTCAAAGGAGTCAAAGGGTATGTGTTGAAATCAAAATGTCACTCTGTTCGAATGCCATGGAGCCAGGGTCCACAGCTATGAGCCGAGAGCTGTAAGCAGAACATACCAGAAGAGCCAGGACAGAAGTGCCTTCATCCTCAAGAGCAATCACAGCTCAGGAAAACTTGCTCCTTCTTTCCCATGTCTGCCCATTCCCCTGATAAAGCCAGGAGCAAGGAGAGCCTTCTCCAGCAAATCCCAGCAAAGGCCAAAGGCCCCAGACACAGCGAAAGGGGTAAATGGGTCTTTCCTGAAGGCCCATGGAACTTGATGGCACTTGGACACAAGGAAGCTCAACAAGAATAAAGCCTCTTCCACTTTGTCCCCAGATGTTGTCACTAGACAGCCCTTCTCCCACTGCAAAGGCACTATGCCCAATCTCTTCACCAAAGTCCCCTCCGATTGATTTTTGTTGCCAAGATATCAACTCCAGCAGGTTAGACCTCAGGTTACAATCAAGTACCCCCAATGAAAAGCACCTGAGATTCTTCGAATGACAGCATTATACCTACAGTGACAAGTCACACTCCCACGCTCACACGCTCCCCTGGCCCCAGGAAGGGCAACGTTGCGTTTCTTAATCTGACAGCACAGCCAAGAGAAAGCAAGACAGGGCGCTAGCGTCCCCACACACCTGCTCGGATGGCTGCCACCTTCCCTCAGCGCAGCTCCAGGAATGTCGCTCTCCTCCTGGAGACTGTCAAAGTCCAGGTGCCACATCTACTAAGACTTACCTGGCCCTCAGATCCACAGCCTGCCAGCTACCTTTGCAACCGCCCAGCCTCCATGGAGCTGATTCACCAGGACAAAGTACAGCCCAGCTCTGTCGGTTGGACAGACCCGGCCTGGCCTATTTGCTCAGAACCCCGCCAGAGGCGGCTGCTTCTGTTTGCCTCCTCGGGGGCTGAGCCACGGTCACTCACAGGTGAAGGCATCCAAACCCCCACAGCAAACAAGGAACTGAGACGGAGGCAGAGGAAATGCAGAAAGCCCTGAGGCAGCCTGGCCTGGGGAGGAGAGCACCAGCTATGGGTTGTTGACTCCTGGCTCGGGCCACGGGCGGCTCTATTGCTTAACCTCTCCCAGTCCCAGCTTCTCCTTCTCTAAAAGGGGAGTGACAGCAGTTAGCTTATGACAGTCTTTATGAAGATCACAGGTGGACCTCAGCGCTATCTCAGGTCCAGTTCCAGACCACTGCAATAAAGCCAAGCAAGCCACACGAATGTGCTGGGTTCCCCGTGCATCTAAGAGTTATGTTTAAAACAACTCCATTAAAAAATGGGCAGAAGAGGAGTTCCCACAGTGACACAACAGGATCAGCTGAGTCTCTGGAGCGCCAGGATGCAGGTGTGATCCCTGGCCTGGCAGAGGAGGTTAAGGATCCCGGGTCACCGCAGCTGTGACATAGGTCGCAACGGTGACATAGGTCGCAACTGTGACCGAGTTGGACCACTGGCTCAAGATGTCCATATGTTGCAGGGCAGCCAAAAAAGGCGGGGTGGGGGGTGGTGCAGAAGAACTGAATAGACATTTTTTGTTCCAGTGAGAAATGCAGATGAGCAACAGGCATATGAAAAGATGTTCAACATGGCTAATCATCAGGAAAATGCAAATCAAAACCTCACACCTGTCAGAATGGCCATCGTCAAAAAGAACACAAGTCACACATGTTGTCATTGGAGTTCCTACTGTGGCTCCTCAGGTTAAAAACCTGACATGCCGTCCATGAGGATGAAAATTCAATCCCCAGCCTCACCCTGTGGGTGAAGGATCCAGTGTAGCCACAAGCTGCAGCGTAAGTCACAAATGTGGCTCAGATGATGCTGCTGTGGCTGTGGCATAGTCTCCAGCTGTGGCTCCAATTCAACCCTAGCCCAAGAACTTCCATATGCCGCAGGTATGGCCATTAAAAACAAACAAATATTGTTGAGGATGTGGAGAAAAGGAAACCCTCGTACACTGTGGGTGAGAATGTCAATTGGTGCAGCCAGTGTGGAAAACAGTATGGATGTTCCTCAAAAACTAAAAATAGAACTACTACATGATGCAGCAATTCTACTCCTGGGTATATATTTGAAAAACACAAAAACACTAATTCAAAAAGATACATGAACCCCAATGTAAATAGCACCACTATTTATGATTGCCAAGGTATGGGAGCAGCCTAAGTATCCACCGACAGATGAATGGATAAAGAAGATGTGGTACTTACACATACAATGAAATATTACTGAGCCATAAAAAGGAAAGAATTTTGCCATTTGCAGGGAACATGAATGGACTTGGAGGGCATTATGAAATAAATCAGACAGAGAAAGACAAACACTGTATGATATCACACATATGGAATCTAAAAAATACAACAAATTTAGTGAATAAAATGAAAAAGAAGCAGACTCATGGCTCTAGAGAACAAACCAGTGATTACCAGTGGAGAGAGGGAAGTGGGGAGGGAAAATACAGGAGTAGAAGGAAAAAAGGTTATTATAGGATTATATGAAATCATGTGTGTGAAGCTTTGGAAAATTATAAAGCATGTAGAATTTAAAGAATTTTCATTTAATACATATATAATTGTTTAAAATTTTATGTTTATACTATACCATACTTTATTAAGCATGCAACACCTGTATATCTAAAATAAATATACTTACCTTAATTTAAAAATACTTTATTGCAGAGTTCCCACCACGGAGCAGAGGGTTAATGATCCAAAATTGCCTCAGCTACAGCATAGGTCGCAATACCAGATCAAATTGGATCCCTGGCCGCAGGAACTTCCATATGCTGTGGGGGTGGCTGGAAAAGGGGGAAAAATTTTTTTAATTAAAAATACTTCATTGTTGAAAAATGCCAAAACAATTACAACAGTAACATCAAAGATCACTGATCACAGATGACCACAGCACATATAACAATAATGAAAAAGTTTGAAATATTGTGCAAATTACCAAAATGTGACACAGAGACATAAAGTGAACAAGAGCTGTTGGGAAAATGGTGCTGAAAGACTTGCTCAATGCAGCGCTGCCACAAACCTTCACTTTGTATTTAAAAACAAAAAAGAAGTATGCCTGTAAATGTTTGTAAAGTGGCACGTGATATATAATTATGCATGCTCTATAAATAAGCACTGTATTTTCCTTTCAAAAGAGATGAGCAAATCCCATTGGTTGAGGCAGACAAAGTACTCACTGCTGGGTAATAAATGCCTGGTTTGAGTTTTTCTCTCCATTGGATTCTGGTTGTGTACCAGTTATGTTATCTAGAGGGGAGGCAAATTTTTTTTCATTTATTTATTTTTTTAAGGCTGCACCCATGGCATATAGAGGTTCCCAGGCTAGGGGTCGAATCAGAGCTACAGCTGCCAGCCTACACCACAGCTCACTGCAATGCCAGATCCTTAACCCACGGAGTGAGGCCAGGGATCGAGCCTGCAACCTCTTGCTTCCTAGTCAGGTTCATTTCCGCTGCACCACAACAGGAACTCCTAGAGGGGAGGCAAATTTAAATGCCCAATATTGAACACTGAAAAGTTTTCTGTTACAACAAGAAGATAATTTCTCTTGTTTGAAAAATACATTTTTTCAGGTAGGCGCAAAGAAGCTAAGTCCACTTTTAAAACTGAGCAAGTATTGTGCCATATACCTTAAACTTACACGACATAATATGTCAATTTTATCTCAATAAAGTTGGTGGAAAATATAAATGAAATTCATAATTTATACTAAAAAGGCCCAAATAATTTATTCTTTCTTTCAACAAACACTGAGTCTCTATTATGTGTCAGGAGTTGACACACATAAATATGAAAGACAGAGCCCTTGCCTTTGAAGGGCTTTAAGCAAATTAACCTCTTGCATCATTGCTAATCCAGGGAAGGTGGCCACAGTGGGTCTCATGCTCGATTGGGTAAGGAACCTAAGCTAGCAGATTTTGTCTCAGCCCCTTAGCCTACTCCTAGGATACATCTGACTCTGGCTCAGGGCTTCTTTTTTTATTTATTTACTTATTTTATTTTTTTGTCTTTTTAAGGCCACACCCAAAACACATGGACGTTCCCAGGCTAGGGGTCAAATCAGAGCTGCAGCTGCTGGCCTATGACACAGCCACAGCAATGCGGGATCCAAGCTGTGCCTGCGACCTACACCACAGCTCACAGCAATGCTGACAACTTAACCCACTGAGCAAGGCCAGGAATCAAACCCGCATTCTCATGGATGCCAATCGGGTTCACTACCACTGAGCCACAATGGGAACTCCTGGCTCAGGGTTTCTTATCCCACCAGTGAGCCAAGAAGTTTGGCTCTCTAATGGCCGAGCTGCCATTTTTAATCCTCCTGGGAAGAGGTATTGGAGAAGGATACACACATTGTCAGCAAGAATCAGATATTGTTAATTATGACATCGACTCAGATATCAAATTATGTATTTTAATGTCTCATAATAACATTCCTAAAAATCTGATGTAACTCTTTTGGCTTATAACATGATGTTAGTCCTGCCCTATAACACCAGCTAAATTACTGAAATGTTAATTTTGGAAGGAAACTTAGAGGTTTTTTTCAGCAACCTCACTTGATAGATGTTAAAACTAAGATCCAGAGAAAGGAGGTGATTTACCCAAGGCTAACTAGAAGCTCAGTCAGGATTATATTGATATATCAGGCTTACGAGAGCTGATTAGTAAATATTCAGGAATTGTGTAGCCAGTAGTGAAACGATTGGTACTTTGAAACCCACCACAGTAGGAGTATTTACACCACAGAAATTGGCAAATGCAAACAAAGCCAGGTTGTTTTTTTCAGATAACCAGTTTACCGGTATAATGATTACAACTCCAAATGCCTAGCTCTTATCCCAGTGTTCTTGCAACTACAGAATTGTTATTCTTTTATTAGCCTTCATTGCACATCTCAGGTTTAAACATCTAGCCCAGTTATTCCAAATGCTCCTTTTGTGACATCCCAAAGCATCTCTAATTATCTCGAGTTACTATGAAACTCTTCAAACACTCACCAACCAAAATTAATGTTAATTAGCTTTAATTATTTTATATAGACACATGGTATACTCCAGTTATATGGGTCATGGAATGAAATAGATCATATGGATCTCACCACTCCAAAAGGTTTGGGGTTTATCCATCCCTGCCTTCCCCAGCCCACATATCTACAGTTACTAAGTCTTTTCGACCTGGCAGCTCAGGTCTTCCTGGTTTCTGACAAAATTCACTCCATTTGACAATACATAGAAGCTCATTTCCAACAGGAGTTGGGCTAAACTTGCCACTCCAAGTCCTGGTTGCAGAGCCCTTGCATGATTCCATAGGCTTCCACATGCTGGAACAACGAGAGACTTCACATTATCCCTTCCCCAAGCATTCTGCCCTCTTGCCTGATTCCTACTCTGCATTTCAACTATCCACTGGAATGAGAGCCCTGGCCAATTGTTAACTGTTGTGAATGTTCTTCCCCAGTCCTTGTCCTCCTTTCCAAATGCTGGACCACTAAGCAGTTGTTGCTTCAACCAGGAGTAACTACCCTGGTTTGACATCTGTGTTAACAAAAGCATCATCACTGCTAATATGCTACTAATCTCTCTTCCCACCAGAATAATGCTGATAGATGCAAACGCCTACCTAGATCCAGGTCAGGTGTGCCATGAGTCCCTAAGCCCTGTGATTTAGTGACTGGTAAGCCTTGCAAGGGAGAGCTCAGAAGCTGAGACATCCCCTGGCTTGACCCCATTTCTTTACTGAAAGTAAGATTTTAGGAAACAGGAGCTCCTATTGCGGCTTAGTGGGTTAAGAACCCGACTAGTATCCATGAGGATGCGGGTTTGATCCCTGGCCTCATTTAGTGGGTTAAAGGATCTGGCGTTGCCATGACCTGCGGTGTAGGCCACAGATGTGGCTCAGAGCTGGCATTGCTGTGGCTGTGGCATAGGCCCACAGCTGAAGCTCTGATTTGACCTCTAGCCTGGGAACTTCTACATGCCACAGGTGCAGCCCTAAAAAGATTAAAAAAAAAAAACAAAAAAACTAGGAAACAAACTGAGAGGCCCTATGTCAACAGGTGAACAGTAATTATTTGTCAGGGCAGTGGGGTTGTGGCTGCTTTTATTTTCCTCTTCTTGCTTGTACATAATTTCTAACTTTTATACAATAAACATATATCATTTTTAAAGAAAAAATCAACTAACATTATTTTTAATCAACGCTATATCCAAATATGGCATCATCACATCAGTAACTAATTATTCACCCAAGTCACTAAAATATAGAGCAGTGAGTCCCCAACACATCCACGATTGGTCGACTGTGCTCAGTCTGCTCTTCTGCAAAGACAATTCTGGAGGTCATTCACTAAGCAAATGTTTATTCAACACCCACTATATGCCCAGCATTGTCACTTGCACTGGGGACACTGAGATAAATAACATATAATTCTTGCCCTAAAGAAGCTCCCAGTCCATTGAAGTAGTAGATATTCAAAAATTTGATTGTAATGCAATGCAGTCATTTTCTAATGGGTATATCCTTGGCTTTTCAAATGGGAGCAAGCACAGGGGATGGTACAAGACTAGAAAGAGGGAGATGTGGTATTCAAGGTCATTCCACAAACAGCCAAGACCAATGAATACTCAACTAGAGCAACTACAGGGAGCTTGGAGGAGAAGGAATAGATAAGAAAATACATATATATCAATTGGTACTCTGTTGAATATAAAAAATGAAGAAGGAAAAGTCAAGGACAATCCCAAGTCTCTAAGCTATTAAAAACAAAAACAAAAACAAAAAACCCAAGTCTTCAGGCTCTAGAGGCAAGACCACAATGCCCCCTTTTTTGGATAAATGGAAGAGGAGCCAGTTTGGTGGAGGAAGATGATGACTTCAGCTCTAGACATGCTAATTGTGAGAGGCCTGTGGGCAGAGGTAAGTGGGGTTAATGAGCAGTTAGTTATAAGGGTGTAGAGCTTAAAAAGGGGGTCTAAGGAGAGAGACGTGATGACGGAAGCCACAGGCATGGGGAGTGCTGCCTAGGAAAAGCTTGGAGTTAGAAGACAAGTCTCAGGAAGCTCTGAGGAATACCACCATTGATGAGCTGGACACAGAAAGAGGAGATTGTGAAAGACACTAAGGAAGTGCCAGAGGGGGGACAGAAAGCCAGGAGAGGACGGTATCCCAGAAGCCAGAGGAGATGATGGTTTCCAAAATGGGACCGTAATCAACAATGCCAAATGTGGGAGAAATATTGAGAAAGGCAACAAGTGTGTCAGTGTCCTCCACAGCACTGGGTTGACCAACAAGGTTTGATGATCACAACATGAACGATTTCCGTGGAACTATGGTTAAGGGAGTGAGGAGTTAGACACAGAAGTCACTTATGCAGTGAAAGGAAAGTAAGAAAAAAGAGACAGCAAGTAGAGTTACTCTTTCAGAAGCCTGGACGTGAAGAAAAGGGACAAGAGCTGAGCCTGCTATGAGGCACTCGGGACTGAAGGATTGGTTTATGGTGGATAAGATGAAGGAGAGTGAAATGTTGATTTGTATGGAGATTGGGGGTATGGAAAAGGAATACAGTTACTGAAGGAATAAATCTCAAAGGGGGCTAGTCACGTGGGATCCAGAATAGAGGAGCAGAAGTTAAGCCTGGCACAGAGGAAGAGCATCTCTTCCTCTGAGAAAGAGATACGGGGTGGGGGGGGGATGGATATGGATGGAGGCAAGGGACATGGATAAAGGGACTGGATACTGAGACCTCTCTGTGGAGTAGACTGCTGGAGACCAGGATGAGCACCTGGCAAGAGACCTAAGCAATGTTATGAAGATTTGGATTGGCCAGTGTCGAAAACGGGAGTGGACTTTAAGTAGAAGCATGTCCTCAGAGGAAAGGCAGGAGGTGAAGCTATTCTTGGACAGATTTGAAGCTCCACAGGATACTGACTGTCTGTGGTTTGGTCCATAACATCCTGACAGTGCCCAGCACAGCACCTGATGTATGACGGCATGAGCTCAATAAAGTTTTATTTATAAATGGACATGTTAAATGAATAACAGCAACAGCCTTACTGCAGATTGTATCCAATAGCTTTCACAGTCTGAAAACAGAATTAAACTCTGATGAGGGGGTCCCTAGAGAGAGTAAAAGGGAACGATGAGGCAGTGAGTTAAGGGGACTGATCAGAAAGTGTTGAAGAGATGCCATGTGGGATATAAATGAGACAGAAACACAGGAAAATCATCCGCAAACCTTGTTAAATTGAGGTCCCTAGAGATACTTAGGAGAGAGTGTAAGAAAAATATTCAAACACAAGTCCAAAAAACAAAAGCCTTAGTCAAAGTGGGAGGGACTGGATCATAGCTACACCTGCATTTCCAACAACATCTGATACATTTCAGTGTTTTGAGGCAGCCAGCATCTCATAGCTCTAACTCCAGGAAGGAGTCGGGGCTGCAGGGGAGGTCTGTGCAGCCAAGTCGGCACCTCGAGCCAGCCTTGGAGATATGAAGCTCTAAGTTTTTAGCCAGGGATTGGCCACCAAGGCTCTGACCCCTTCCTGCAGGTGAGCCAGGTGCCAGGCAAGAGGGAGAGCAACGTGTGCCTGTCAACAGCTCCAGTTATCAGGCAGGAGGCATGCCAAGAAAACACGGTCTAGGGGCCAGAGACAATTAGCCTGGCACAGGCACTGTAAGCTGTCCATGTCAATCCACAGTCCAAGTGACGCTTTGGCCACTTTACTGGTTTTCAACAGGACCACGGAACCCTGTGGATGAGCCCTGACAAAAGGGCTCCTTTAGAGCCCACCCACGTGGCTGCCGGCAACCTGCCCTCCCTGCCGCCACCTCTGCCACCAGGAGCCGGAGAAGGAGGGAATCACCAAGAAGGATGCCTCCATTCTTCCTTATCAGCCCTGGGCGGGCAGAGGGGCCTCACTTTCTCCTCTCTCCCCCTCCCATTTTACTGATGTCCCTGAACCAGGATGAGGAGGGTGCTGCTGTGACTTACAACCGCACGTCAGGCTCCATCAGGCAAAGGGGACTCACTGCACCTTTTAAATGAAATAAAAGGCTATTTGATATGCTGGGAGTGTCCTCCCAGCCCCGGAGGCCAATTAGAAGTAAGAATAAGGCTCCCTAGGTATGATTCTCAGCTCCACCGCCTGCTGGTTTCGTGGACTTGGACAAGGTACTCGGTATCTCTTTTTCTTCATCTGTAAGATGGGGAGACTAATAGAACCTTCCTCAGAGAGTTATCGTAAGAGTAAAATTAGATTAAAACTTACAAAGTACTTGACAGATAGTAAGCACTCAATAAATGTTAACTGTTACCATTTCCCTGAAAAAATGCTGGAAAGTGCTTAGGAAGCATTCTGCACACGTCATCCATCAGGAGTTAATTGATTATCCATTACTGTTCTGAAATCCACGGCTCCTCCTCCACACTTACCCTGGGGTCCCCACTGAACCATGAGATCAGGGAGAAAATGAGAAATGATATCGCATGATTACACACACCAAAAAGAATGGGTGAAGGTAAGAACGTCATAATTAGAAACTTCAGGAAAATGCAGTTCTATGCTTCTCACATTGGAGTTCTTATAGTCCCAGGGACAGGGCAGGATGTCACAGGATCAGCACCCATTTTATTTTGTAAGCAATTTAAAATATTATTTTAAATAAACACAAATATTGCATTATTGGATATTATGGAATAAAATTCAAATTAGTGTTAATTTTTACAGCAAAGCATGAGAAACCTAAAAAATTTTCATACTTGGGAGAGGGGGAAGACGTGGGATGGACTAGTAGTATAAAGTTAATAAATGCAAACTAGGAGTTCCCGTTGTGGCGCAGCAGAAACGAATCCGACTAGGAACCATGAGGTTTGGGGTTCGATCCCTGGCCTTGCTCAGTGGGTTAAGGACCCGGCATTGCCGTGAGCTGTGGTGTAGGTTGCAGACATGGTTTGGATCTGGCATTGCTGTGGCTGTGGTATATGCCGGCAGCTACACCTCCGATTAGACCCCTAGCCTGGGAACCTTCATATGCCATGGGTGTGGCCCTAAAAAGACAGAAGACAAAAATATATAAATAAATACATATATACATACATACATACATACAAACAAACTATTGCATTTGGAGCAGATAAGCAATGAGATCCTGCTGTATGGCACAGGGAACTATATCTCCTCACTCATGATGGAGCATGATGGAAGATAAGGTGAGAAAAAGAATATATATGTATGACTGGGTCACTTTGTTATACAGTAGAAATTGACAGAACACTGTAAATCAACTATAATGGAAAACGTAAAAATCATAAAAGAAGACAAAAAATTTCATACCTGCAGTGGGGCACACACCCACAAGTATGCATACGTGTGTGTGCGCACGCACACCCACAATCACAAACACATACCCCCAGGAATTACTCACTGCCATTTGGTAGAAATGTTCAGAGAGACACCTTCTAAACAAGAGCAGACATTCAGACACATAGCTGATGAGCTGGAAAGAATCTCTGGAAGGAATCAGCCCTGCAGGTGAAGCAGTGTCTAAGCCAGCGAGACTCAGGGCAAGGCAGAGAGCTCCGTGATTTACGGACTCGCAGCATGCCACGCTCCCCACTGCTGGGTAAAGAACCCTCTGTTATATAAGACTCTCAAGGGTACCCAAGAGGCCAGTGACTCTCAGTTTACCTGGGGCAGGAAGCACTTGTTCTGCAGTTGTAAGTCCTCAGACTCCTTCTAGAAACACACTCCAATAGTTGAGAGTCAAAACATTCTTCCTTGGTGGTAACATACACATGCGACTCAGCCTCGCTGGAACTCTCTGAATGGGGGTAAACGTCCTGCCACTCAGCCACCTTCTCATTTCCAGGTGACATCGTCCCAACCCCATTTATGTTTCCTCATACAGTTTTCTTCCCTCAATCATTTTGGAGTGTAGCTAAAGCCTAGGGGAAAAAAATAGAAATTGACACGTGGATTGAGTTTTAACTCTGCCGTTTCCCAGCCGTGTGTGCCTTTGGAAAAACATCACTCATTCTCTATGAGCCCCAGTCTGTTCATCTTTAAAATGAAGTCTAACAAGCACCTCACAGGGCTGTGATGTGGATAAAATGAAATGATACATGATGAAACACCAAAGTGTCTATTAAATAGAGGTTTTCGATAAATCTCTGCCTCTCCCTCTTCCAGGTTCCTTACCTGCTGTTAAGGTGTGACAAGCTAAACCATATGCGAAGCTCATAAGTATGATACAGGTTAGTGGGTAAGTGCTCTGGCTTTGAGGTTCCCAGTTGGATTTGAGTTTCAGAGCCTCCCCTGATGAGCAGTGAGACTTCAAGCCACTTACTTTACCTCTCAAGCTATGTCCTCATTTGTTAAGTGGAGGTATAATAATGGATATCTTCTCAAGGTGCCTGTGGGATAAATGAGGCAGTGCACTGTTTGCAGCATGTGATAGGTGTTCAACTAATATTTAATGGTTAGATAAATGCCCGATCTAGGGAAAGCACTTGGCAGAGTGCCCACGCAGAGTAGGTGTTCACCAAGTGGTTGTCACCAATGTTATTGTGTAAAAGAACATAGCAGGAGAGTTCCCTTCCTGGCTGTTCTGGGTGTATGTTCTTATGCTCTTTTATCATACAAATTCATTTTTAACTTTTATCTTAGCCATTCTTTATTTCTGACTTAGAGTCTAATCTCAAGTTATTTTTTAAAGCTTTTCTCTCATCATCATAATCCATTGCATTCATAGCTTGTCCTCCCCAGAGATGGGCATCTTTGGCTCTTTATTTGCATTACCCAATGTAACAGCCGAGTTTGTCCATTTGGGGGGCAATGAAAGTGAGACCAGAAGGGTAAGAGAGTTTATCAAACTCACGCAGTGTCAGTATCAGTCATTAAGTGGAGGAAATGGATGACAGGACTTGGAGTCAAAACTTTGTTCCGAAAAGTATACTGGTTAGTAATAGCAATGTGATATATTTAACTCAAAATGCAATTATTTGAAAATCCAACCCTCCTACACTGGTGGTGGGAATGTAAATTGGTGCAATTACTATGGAGGACAATATGGAGTTTCCTTAAAAAAACATAGAACTACCATATTATTCAGAATCTAACTCCTGGGCATATATCCAGAAAAGATAAAAATTCTAATTCAAAAAAATACATGCACCCCAATGTTCATAACAGCGCTATTTACAACAGCCAAGACATGGAAGCAACCTAAATGGCCATTGACAGATGAATGGATAAAGAAGATGTATATACTCACACACAAACACACACAATGGAATACGACTCAGCCATAAAAAAGAGTTAAACAATGCCATTTGTGGCAACATGGATGGACCTAGAGTTTATCATACTAAGTGAAATTAAACAGAGAAATAAATATCATATATTACTTACATGCTGAATCTAAAAAACGATACAAATGAATTTACTTACAAAACAGAAATAGATTCACCAACACAGGAAACAAACTTATGGTTGTCAAAGGGGAAAAGGATGGGGAATAAATTAGAAATTTGGGGTTAAAAAATTCACCCTACTAGAGTTCCCATCATGGCGCAGCGGAAATGAATCCGACTAGGAACCATGAGGTTTCGGGTTTGATCCCTGGCCTTGCTCAGTGGGTTAAGGATCCGGCATTGCCGTGGGCTGTGGTATAGGTTGCAGATGCTGCTCGGATCCCAAATTGCTGAGGCTATGGTATAGGTAGGCGGCTACAGCTCCAGTTGGACCCCTAGCCCAAAAACCTCCATATGCCACAGGTGCAGCCCTGACAAGGCAAAAACAAACAAACAAACAAAACACAACACACTATTATATAAATAGACTAACAACAAGGACCTACTGTATAGTACAGGGAATTATATTCAATATCTTGTAATAACTTGTAATGCAAAAGAATCTGAAAAAAGAATACATTTATATGTCTTACTATACACATTTCAATGTATTCTTTTCAATATATATATATAAAACTAAATCACTTTGCCGTACACTTGAAACATTGTAAATTAACTATACTTCAATAAAAAAAAATCCATTCCATAATCTTCAAAACTATCAGTCAGTGTAGATAGATTCAATAGATTCATTCAACTTGACATATATATATCCATAAAATAAAAACAAAAACTCAAAGATTTCTGTATTTCCTCCTATCCCACCCATCAGTCAGTCAAGGTACATGCCACTCTGCTCACACTACTCCTCTGCTCACAGCTCCTTGTACAGAAATAGTCCATGTGTGTGCACAGCGTGAGTGCATACACTTATTTTAGCGGCACTCACATCTTTGTTCTCTTGGCCTGGAATTAGTGACTGCAGACATAGCAAAGAGCCCCAGGAGTGCTGTTCTAATGCTGAATTTAGCACATCAGGGCAATTTCCATAGAAGCCACTAATGATGCCAAAAGACAAAGTTCAAACTTCAGTTTCTGGAGGACACTGAAGGGCAAGACAAGCTGATGGAGAAGTTTCTTTTCTAAGCACAAATGCCTGCAGTCATCCCAGGGAGATGGCTAAAGTTCATTATTTTCAGGAAGCATCCCCATAAATGAACGCTACAGATTCTCTGCATGCTAAGTATAGACTTACTGCCTATCCTGACATTGCTCTGTGATGCAGTTTCCATACAAGCTTCCTACGAATATTTCCTTTTCACTAAGGAGGCGATCATTTCTAGGGTCCACAACATCATGGCTCTATGACTCCACACCCTAGTGCCGGCCAAAATGTCATTCATTGGATGGATGATGTCACTAAGTCTGACTGAGGCATAGAGCCTCACCCTGGGAGAATCTTTTAAAATTACCTCCTTCAGTCAACAAATAATATTTTAGACAAATATTAATTCATTATTCATTGTAATGGGAATCTTTTCTCCTGGATGGGCTGGCCCTCCATAGTGTCTCTAACAAAGCTGCTAAGCCCCAGGGCTATGGGGAAGAAACCCAAAAGAATCCTGGTCCCTACCTAACAGCCATGAAATGGGTGAGAAACTGAGTACTTCATTCACTGCGTATTTATTGAGGGCCACCAGGTGCCAAGCAGCATCGTAGGTGTTAAGTGACCAAGGTGAGACTGTTCCTTATCCTCTTGGAGTTTACTGCAGACAAGGTAGCAGGCAATTCCAGGGATCAGTGATAGGAGAGGATGGCAGTAAGAGACGGATCAAACATGCAGCAGAGGTGCCAAACCTGGTCAGAGAAGACTTCCCAGGAAAAAAAGATGTCTCAAAAGCAAAAATAAACAAATGGGACCTAAAAAAAACTTAAAAGTTTCTGCACAACAAAGGAAACCCTAAACAACACGAAAAGACAACCCACAGAATGGGAGAAAATCTTTGCAAGTGAATCAACTGACAAGGGATTAATCTCCAAAATTTATAAACAGCTTCTGCAGCTCCATACTAAAAAAACAAACAACCCCACCAAAAAATGGGAAGAAGATCTAAACAGACAGTTCTCCAAAGAAGACATACGGATGGCCAAAAAACACATGAAAAGATGTTCAATATCACTCATTATTAGAGAAATGCAAATCAGAACCACGATGAGGTACCACCTTGCACCAGCCAGAATGGCCACCATCCAAAAGTCTCCAAACAATAAGTACTGGACAGGGTGTGGAGAAAAAGGAACCCTAGTACACTGTTGGTGGGATTGTAAACTGGCGCAACCACTGTGGAAAAAAGTATGGAGATTCCTCAGAAAATTAAAAATGCAACTACCATTTGATCAAACAATCCCACTCCTGGGCATCTATCCAGAGAAAACCACGACTCGCAAAGACACATGTATTCCGATGTTCATTGCAGCACTATTTACAATAGTCAAGACATGGAAACAACCTAAATGTCCATCAACAGAGGAGTGGATCAAGAAGATGTGGTACATATACACAATGGAATATTACTCAGCCATTAAAAAGAACGAAATACCAGTATTTTTTGTAACATGGATGGACCTAGAAACTATCATGCTAAGTGAAGTCAGCCATACAATGAGACACCAACATCAAATGCTTTCACTGACATGTGGAATCTGAAAAAAGGACAGACTGAACTTCTTTACAGAACAGATGCTGACTCACAGACTTTGAAAAACTTATGGTCTCCGGAGGAGACAGTTTGAGGGGGTGGGGGGATGTGCTTGGGCTGTGGGATGGAAATCCTGTGAAATTAGATTGTTATGATCATTATACAACTACAGATGTGATAAATTCATCTGAGTAATAAAAAAATAAAATAATAAAATAAAGATACAAAAAAAGAAAAAGAAAGAAAGATGTCTCAACAGAGACCTGAAGGCTGTGAGTCCATCAGCTTGGAAGGAGGCCAGGGGAGCAAGAGAGAAGGTGTTCCCAGCCAGGGGATGGATATGCAAAGGGCTCAGAGGGAAAAGAGGGCCTGTGTGTTCAGCATATCATCAGTGGGTTTTAAGTTCAGTGTGGCTGGAGCCTAGAATGCAAAAAGAAGTTGCTATACACTGAATATCTGTGTCCCCCACAATTCATGTGTTGAAACCTAATCCCCAATATTAAGAGGTGGAGCCTTTGGGGTGATTAAGTCATGAGGGCAGAGTCCTCATCAGTGAGACTAGTGCCTGTATAAAAGAGAGTGCGGAGAGCTCCTATGTCCCTTCTGCCACATGAGGACACAGTGAGAAGATGGCCCTCACCAAACACCAAATCCGCCAGCACCTTGACCTGAGACTGGCCAGCCTCCAAAACTATGAAGAACAAATTTCCGTCGTCTCTAAGCCAGCCGGTCTATGGTTCTGTGTCATAGCAGCTTGAGTGGATAAAGACCGAAGTGATGAGTGCTGGGACCGCAGAGACCCTCCTAGCTGCCTCAGTCAGCAAGTAGAACAGAGTGTAGCCCCAGCCTTCCCACACCCAGACTTTGCACACAATACAGCAAAAGTGTGCTATTTCTGCCTGTCCTGCATCCCATCCTAGAGCTTCTGGTAAGTAATCATTAGTTTTCCATGGATGGGCTTCCGTGCCCCTCTCCCTTTCTGTAGCATGGAAGGGACTGACTCCATCCCTTATTCTAAGCATGGACACAAAAATTCACACCTGACAGTGAGAGTCTTGCATCTCCCTGGCCAAAGTGACTAATTTGGCAGTTAGCACGTGCCCAGGGGCATGTCCCAGAAGCATGCTTCCAGAACTTTTGCTTGAACTATTGGGAAAGAAGTATGCTTCCCACTGCATTGACTGAGATAATAGAATATCAACCTGGAGCTGCAGGCAGCCATCTGGCCATCAGTCATTCATTCATTCAGTAGCAGCTTATTGAATAACTAGCGTGGACCTCACGCTGTTGTGGACATTAGGGGCACAGAAATAAAAGACATGATTCTGTTTTGTAGGTTTTCACCATCAACTGGAAAGGCAATTAAAGTAAATCAATCACTTTAGTAAGATGTGATACGTGTTACACAGGGAAGAGCGGCCAATTCAAGCAAGTCTTCCTAGGGAGAAAAAAAACACTCATTAAATTTTTTTGGATAATTAGAACTTAATGAGGTGAACTGGAGCATGGGGGTATTTCCAAAAGACGAATCAGCAAGTTCAAAAGCATGGAGAGGAGGTCCAGCTGGGCAAGCCCTGGTGACCCACCACATTCAGATTGAAGGGTAATGCCCACTCAGGGGACTAAGAGAAAGGAGGCCAGGTGGCCAAACTGGGAATGAGCTGTGAAGGCCTTGGATTTTTGCTGAAGATTTCAAGGGGCTTCTTTCTGAAAGACCCAAAGCAGAAGGGACACACTGAGTTGGCATTTAAGAAAACCAGACAAGTGACAATGTAGAGAAGGGCTTGGGGAGTGCCAGTTGCAGGCAGGGTGAGGTAGTGGCCATCGTTCTCCTTTTAAAGTCAATGCAAACCAAACTAAAGCACTGGGGGAAGGGAAAAGTGAGCAAGGAGTGGGTGTCAGATTCAAGAGAGAACCAAAAAAGCAGAATCAATAGGATTTGGAGGTTCACTGTACTTACGGAGCTCTGGCCTGGTAATGATAGATGGTGATGTCCCTGATCAAAATGGAAATGCATTTTACTTGAAGAAGCAGGTTTTGTGAGGAAAGGTAACTTCAGTTTGAGCCATAGTAAGAGGAATTGCTGTCTGCAGGATAATGTACTCAAGGGTATCTCAGGCAATGAATATGAGAAAAGAGCTCCTGAGAAAAGTCTGCAGAGACCACTCACATGTATGGTGGGTGGTGTTCATTTGTGTATACATTGCTTCTTTCCTGAAGATTTGTATGTGCTTTGATTAACATGCTATCAGCACACGTTTTAACTAAAATCATGGATAGGAGTGCGATTGTCCAGGAAAAGCACCGACTTCAGAAATTTTTAAATAATAATAATTAAGGGTAAAAGGCAGAGAAAGAGAAGTTCATGAAGACTAGGAAGGCAGAGCTGGAACAGCATCAAGGAAGCCAAGGGGTCCAGAGAGAGGAAGAATGAGAGAACAGAAACAGATCAAGTTATCAAGAGATCAAGTTACTTATATAAGAACCTGAAAATGTTCACTGATAGGACAGACAGTGGGGAGGGACCAGGAGTGGTTGTTCATTGGCTCATTGGTTGGAATAAAAATGGGAGACTCTCAAACATGTTTTTACCAATGGTAAAAAGCCAGTGTAGAGGAGAGGCTAAAGAGATGAAGGAATAAGGGAAATGAATCCTGAATACGGTCCTTTGGAAGGCCAAGGAGGACAGAGATCAGAGCCAAGAGAAGGGATTACTCAGGGGTCAGGAAGAATACTCTTGCCATTGAGAAGGGAAGGAGGCACCAAGGGATATACAAATGCCCGTGCGGATAATTTTGTGAGCTACGCTAGGCAAGGCTGAAGGAAAATGTACACATATTAATTATGTTAAAGAAATTGCCTTTATCCATCATTCTATTAAAACCTGTTAATGAGATGCCACCAGTTTCCAAAGCTAAAAATGACTGAGCTGGTGCTAAGTTTCAGGAAGCTAAGGCTATTTCACACAGTCACCAGTGATGGGTATTTTCTACTTTCTTTTTTCTTTCTTTTTTTTTTTTTTTTTTTTGGTATTTTCTATTCTATTTGAAACCACAGCCTGGCTTATTTTTGACTCATTTAATTTCTTTCAAGCTGTAGCCTGTGGGTCACACCTATTTTAGGAAATTTCATTTTCCTTAGTGTCAGGCTCTTGTATCTCTGCCCCTCAAAAATCAGCATTTGGAAAAGTACTTGTTCCAATCAATAACCATTTGAAAGAAGATATCTGAGTCTATGTAGAATCAGTGCCTTTAGGACATCTTTCTTAGCAACAATATTTTCTCCTAATAATATATTACACATGGGCCCATCCAGAAGGTTCCTTCAAGTTTCTGTTACAGAAAATCACAGTTTGATGAAACCTGGTTGGTGACATGTGAGATCCATTTCATAAATAAAACACCCATTCCAAAAATGGACATGGAGCAAATTCAAAGCCGTGTGAAAAGCTGTTCAGCAAAGGAAAAACTCACATTTTCCTTTGAGATGAAGGCTCAATTACTGGTGGGGTTAGCCTTCCCACCCATTCATTTTATAGCACATAAACTGAAGCCCAGAATGCCATATGGTTCATAGGATCGTTGCCAGGACCCAAATCCAGATCTCCTGACTCCCCACCCACTGTTCATTCCTCCTCTCATAACATCTATTTTTCCTGCTGGGCAGCAAACTCCGCAGGGCCAGAGGCCTCTTCCATCTTTTTCAGTTAGGTGTCCCCAGCATAGAGGTGACAATCAAAAATATCTGTTAGTAAGTTAACCACACTCAGCGTGGACCACTGTTGGTCCTTTGTGAGGTTTTATGAAGAGCTGAGCATCAGAGCAAAGACCTCAATAGAAAAGAAAAAAGAAAAAAAAATCACTCAACCTATAAACACATAGTTTAGAAACTCTGAAAATATCAGAAACTCAAGATATGATCTCCAGGGCTTCAGGGTGGAAGATTTGGGAACAGCAGCTCAAGCTAAGGATCTTTGCCAGGGCTTCATTTGTCACTGGGTTGGCAGGCACCACACCCCTAGTCATCTATATAGCTTGAGAGCAGAAATTTCCACCATTGCCTCTAAGTCAGCTTTAACTAGCTTGAATCCACTTTAAAATATTTAATAGGCTCCCTCCTCCCCGCCAAGCACTGTAATGCTAAGCCTCCTTTCATCTTCCCATAACCAAACCTGCCTAAAATTTTTATATAAGTTGAAATCACATGTCCTTTTGCACATTAGCAATGCATTCTATCCCACAGGGGACGGGCACGGCCCCACCAGAGTATGCAGGTACTTCAAGGAGTTACGGTTTGAAATAACATCAGCCACAGTTGAAGTTTATTTTTTCAAAGAGGACCCTGTGAGGTTCTTCGTTTTGCTGAAAACCATGTGCCGGTTTGAAAACTTTCTACTCTGGTTAAGACCAAATGTTTCTCAAACAGATCTGCTAGAAGGGTCTCTAGTGGGAATTGTATTCCCTCTTAGCATTCTTCAGTTTGAGTTTAGATTGTGTTAATTGGTTAATGGTGAAAATAAGTACTTACATCTTTTGCCCCTAAATCAGGAGTTGCTGTTGCTGCTTCTGCTACATCCCATCATGACAGCCTGCTGTTACAACTAGAACACTGTAAACCGTGATGCCACGTCAGCCGCCCAGAACCTTTCTGCTTCAGCAGCAGTTTCCCAACGGAAGGATTTGTGTGTAGCTCCTGTGGCTGGAAACATAATCTGACCACCATATTGAGAAGGTCTGAGTAAAAGAGGTCGCTTTTATTGCAGACTTAATATTACAGAATTACAGAAAGAAACTACATACCCCTTCGTGTACAAAATGAGAATTCCAAAAGGAACCTAAATATTATGTTGACAGCAAGGTAATAACTGACCAAAAAAAAAAAAGAAAGAAAAAATCAGGATTAAAAAGTGAAAAAGTAAAATTTAAAATCTCATGGTAAGCATTATAGATTTTAGTTCATTAAAAAATTATGAGCTTGAGATGACAAAAATTATGAGCTTGGAGTGGCAGAAAACTGAAAAGTGAAAGCTCATGAATAGGAAGATTTTTGAATAGATTATGAGACATTTATGTCATGAAATATTCATCAGATAACTAACGACAAATAATAAATTAGAGCTGTATCAGCTGACTTGAAGAGGTTTCCAAGGCACATCAATGAGCAAAAAGGGGTATAATATTGGAGTTCCCATAGTGGCTCTGCAGTTAAGGAATCTGACTAGCATCCATGAGGACGCAGGTTTGATCCCTGGCCTTACTCAGTGGGTTAAGGATTGGGCATTGCCATGAGCTGCGGTGTAGGTTGCAGACGAGGCTCAGATCTCGCGTTGCTGTGGCTGTGGCATAGGCCAGCAGCTACAGCTCTGATTCAACCCCTAGCCTGGGAACCTCCATATGCCGCGGGTGCGGCCCTAAAAAAAGAAAAAAAAAATGATATTATTCTATGATATATTAGTAAGTGAAAAAGTATATTATCCCATATGCTATCATATATGCATATATATGATTATATGTGGCTATACATGACTATTTATGTACTATATAAATAAAAGTATGCAAAAGATATATACCTGGCAGTTAATAATACCTCCTTTGTTTGACAGGGAGGATGTGCGAGGGCAATGAATAGGGACGGAAGTAACTTTTTTAAAGTCTTCACAATAAACAGCATTTATGGCATCCCATTCCTATCAAATTTTCTGTATGTGAATGGTGTGTATGCTTAGAGAAGTATGTGTCTGTTTACAAAAGTGTTAATTAGATATCTTAGGGCGATGGGCTTCCAGATGATTTTTATTTTATTTTCTATAATTTTATGTGTATTTCAATCTTTTTCAAAGAAAACATTTTACTTATATAATCAAAAGAAACAATGAAGCTGCTTCTATTCTGTAAAAATGATTGACATGTGGTAACTTGCCCAAGCTCTTATGCTTCTGAAGCCCTCTGCTGAATCTTAAATAGAGTTAGGTTTTTTCCTCTGTGTTCCAAATACACTCAAGAATTCTAAAGATGCTCTTAGGTTCTCTGGGACAGACAAGCCATGCCAAGGAGAAATGTAAAACACTCTGCTACCCAGACCTCACACAGCCCTCCTCTCCTTTGAGACTGATGTCAGAGGTGGGTCACATCTTCACACCGTTCCGTGATGTGTGATGCAAAGGGCCCCACAGGACAGGCACACACAGAGATGCTGCTGACAGGGCTGTAATCCATATTGCCTCTGATAATGCCACCAGGGGTGACTCAGGAATCATTTCAGAAAATGCCAATTGAGGAAAAGGGAGTTGGCATGGACCAACCAAACCTTACTTTCAGCAGCAGAGCCAGAAATCAGAAAATAAGCTCTAATTGATCAATGACCAAATAAGCAGCACATTTTATATAAGCACAGGAAATGTCATTCTGTATTCACTGGCCACATTTTCTGAATTCAAATGAAGTCAAGTATATGAATGCACTTGGATATTAAATTGTTTACATAGAAACACCACAGAGTTGTTTTTAATTGGGGCCATCATAGAAAATTAAAGATGTCCCACCACCATAAAGACTGCATATTAGGTTGATATGTGTATGAATCAGAAAGCATATATCATATGTATATATTTATTACTCTGGAATGGAGGAAACGCTTGGCTTTAAAATTAGATGAGAAAAGGGCCTGATTTAGGTAAAGTTTCTAACTTATAGAATTAGCTTAAAAATAACTTTTGAAAATGAAATGTTGTTTTTTCTTTTCAACCATGAAAATAATCCAAAGTAGAATCTAAAACTTTTTATCCTAAAAGGATCTTGAATTCAACCTATCATTTTAGATAAACTAGAGATTCAGAAAGGTTAAATAACTTACCCAAGGTCACACAGCAGAACTTAGGGCTCTAGCTCTCAGAGATCACCTCACAATATTGTGCTGTAAATATTTAGAAGAATAGATCCTACCTACCTGACCTGTTATAACTAGAAAAGACACTCGTAATTACCATATTCTTGCTTATGTGCAAAGAGTATTTCCTTGGATTTATGCAAAAAATACGAAAACATGACCTGCATTTGCCATCTTGTTTTATGATGAGTTTACTCTCTGCTACCTTGTATTTTGTTTTGTTTTTGTTTTTGTCTTTTTGCCTTTTGACGGCCAGTCCCGCAGCATATGGAGGTTCCAGGCTAGGGGTCGAATCAGAACTGCAGCCACTGGCCTACGCCAGGGCCACAGCAACTCGGGATCTGAGCCACGTCTGCAACCTACACCACAGCTCCCGGCAATGCCGGATCCTTAACCCACTGAGCAAGGCCAGGGATCGAACCCGCACCCTCATGGTTCCTAGTCGGAATCGTTAACCACTGCACCACGACGGGAACTCCTTGTTATCTTGTTAATAATCACTCAACCAGGAGTTCCTGCTGTGGCACAGTGGGTTAAGGATCCAGCATTGTCTCTGTGGCAGCACAAGTTCCACCCCCAACCTGGCACAGTGAATTAAGGATCAAGCATTGCTGCAGCGGTGGCACAGGTTGCAGCTGCAGCTCAGAGTCAATCCCTGGCCCAGGAAGTTCCATATGCTGCGGGTGTGGCCAAAAATAAATAAATAAATAAATAAATCACTCAACTAGATGAAATGAAGGGTACAAATAGAAACCCATAAAAAGCAAAATGTCAATGAATGCCAAACATGTGATATCGGCAGCAAATGCTATGAGAGATCAGGAGAGGGAGATAAACCGAAGGTAATTTCAAGTGTGGTGAGAAAAGAAATCAATGCCAAAAGGGATAGGAAAAATATTCAAAAATATGAGGTTTCCTATTCACTTCTACTGCTCAGGAGTTACTGACAATACTGGGCCTTGGTTTACATGGGACTCGTGACTCTGATCTGAAGACAGTCTAGTGGCCTCATTTTCCACGTTTCCCTTACTTAAAAGGAGACACGTTAGGAAAATACGCAAAAGGCCCACATCCATATTTTTATAAACCTGCATTTTCCTCGGCTCAGACATCTTGGGTAAACTGAGAAAGTTACAGACCTGTCGGTATGTAAGTAAACCAGTGAATAAAAGCAGAAAATGTAATGACTGCTGTGTTCCCAAATACGTGCCTTTTGAGGTCTCGCAGGCACGGACTTTGCCGCATCATCAGCAGATTCATGGAATTAGTTCAGACATCACTGACCCAAAACTCACAGCAGAAAACAAGTGCAAAAGTTTCCTCTTCAAAGAACCCTAAGCTCCATTCCTTAAACTAAATTACCTCGAACAACAGACAAAAAAAAATCTCAGGTTTACCTACAAGACAGTCAAGTGACAGGAAAGTCTCTTGAACTCCCCAGGAGAAAAGGTTTTTGCACAAGGTTTTCGAGCAGAGGCAGTGTACCCCAAGGATTCAGAGCCTGGGCTCTGAAGCCACATTGCCAGGCTGAGCGCCTGGCTCTCCCACTCTCTAGCTCCACTGATGTTGGTTAAGTCACTGAATTGCTCTGGGCCTCAGTTTCCTCGTCTGTGAAATGGGGTTAATGGTAACTACCTCGGGAGTTGTTGAGAAGAGAAATAGAGCTGTTCCCGGCAAAAGCACTTAGAAAAGTGCTGTAGTTTATGGTTTTTACCTCTGGCCTAATAATAACAGTAGTTGTTGTCACTATTGTTATTAATATTATTTAGCACTTATGGAATGCTTACAATATGGCAGGCTTTGAGCTAAATGTTTGTTCACGTATTAACTTCAGGTAACTCACACAGCAGCCTTAATGAAGGAGCTCCTGTTATCGCTGCTTTTTCCCCCTATTTTAAGCTTTCTTTTCCTTTTTATTATTGATTTGTAGGAGTTCTAATTCTGGATCCAAAGTCTTTGCCAGAGATATTTATTGAGAATATTTTTTCCCCGTCTGAGGCTTTCCTTTTTATTTCTTCACTGTCTTTTGACAAGCCGAGAATTTTAATTCTGATAAAGTCCAATTTATCAAATTGTTTCCTTTTAAAGTTAGCCCTTTAGGGATCTCATGAAAGAAAAAGAGGGATCTCTTTGCCTGCCCCAAGGTTATGAAGACATTCTCTGATTTTTTTGGTTTCTTCTAGAAGCTTTATCGTTTGAGCTTTCACATTTAGGTCCATGATCCATCGTGAATTATTTTGGGGTGTGAACGCAGCCATATGGGAGAGACGCGAAGGACCCGGTATGCGGGAAGGCCTGGGGAGCTCCCAGGCCCTCTCCCAGTGCACCACTTGCCCCATCTCTCCGTGTGTTCACCTTCCAGAAGATGCTCCTCCTTCTTTACAAATGAGAAAACTGAAACTCACAGAGAATGAGGAATTGGCTCCAAGTCCCACAGCGAGCAAGGAGAGACGCAGCCTTCAAGCCCAGGGCTAGGATGACTCAAAAGCATCAACTTTCATCACTGTTGATACTGCCTCCCAAGTCAGCAACTTAAAAATACACAGCATAGGGAGTTCTCTTGCGGCGCAGGGGGTTAAGGATCTGGGGTTATCATTGCAGCAGCTTGTGTTGCTGCTGGGGTGCAGGTTCAATCCCTGGCCTGGGAACTTCCACATGCCATGGGCATGGCCAAAAAATATCCACAACACAACACAGATTCTCTTTGTTGTGGTTGTTCACTCATTCGGTCATTTACTGAGAGCTTACGGTGTACCAGGCACGGTGCCTGGTGCCAGGCATCTAGATGTGATGGGACAGATGTGAACGAGGCAGACCAGAAGGGAACTGTCTTCATGAAGCCACCATGCTGATAAGGGAGACAGACAAGCAAACAAAAATAAATCCATCATGTAATAATCAGACGGTGGTCAGGGCCCTAAAGAAAACAAGCAAGAATCAGAGGATAGAGAAGGTTAGGGTTGAGGCAGGAGGCTACTTTAGGTAGAGGAGTCAGGGAGTATCTCTCTGAGAAGGTGAGATAAATTCAGGGAGGGGTGATCTAGACAGGGTCTGGGGAAGGAAGGCAAACAGCGTGAACTTGAAGTGCACATGTCTTGAGGCAAGACAAGAGTGACCAACACCAGTGATCTCAAACCTGGTCACATGCTAGAATGACCTGGGGAGCTCGTTAGAAACACACAGGCCTCCAGCCCCCAAGGATCCTGATTCAACTGGTTGGGAAGCAGCGAAGTAGTGCCTGGGTTTTTTCAAAAGTTTCCCCATATGTTTAGAGTACAGCCGGGGTTGGGACTGGTTGATCTGAGTGAGGCAGCCGTCAAGAGTGAGGATAGAAGTGGGGTGAAGAGGGTGGAAGTAAGGAGTTCCCGTCATGGCACAGCAGAAACGAATCTGACTAGGAACTATGAGGTTGCGGGTTCGATCCCTGGCCTTGCTCAGTGGGTTAAGGATCCAGCATTGCCATGAGCTATGGTGTAGGTCGTAGACACGGCTTGGATCCTGCATTGCTGTGGCTGTGGTATAGGCCAGAAGCTGTAGCTCCTATTCGCCCCCTAGCCTGAAAACCTCCATATGCCAGGGTAGGACCCTAAAAAGCAAAAAAGAGAAAGAAAAAGAAAAAAAAGAGGGTGAAAGTGAGCCAGCCGGCCTCAAAGCTTCTTGGGATGAGAAGTGACCACGGGCTGGTGGATGACTAGGGCATGAGGTTTCTGGAGATGGCCTGTCCTTCAGAGCTGGTGCAGAAGGTTCAGGATACAGACATGACCTGGGAGTGGCCAGGAGGAACACAGCAGACACCCACCCTGCCATCAGGCCCTGCAACACTTGAGGGATGTCTCCGTGTCCCCAGGATCATTCAGAGCAAAAAAGTGAGGGACACATTCAGAGGAGAGGCTGAGGACACAGGGGAGGGCTTGGGGGTCAGGAGAGTGGGAGATAAAGTCAATTAAGGGGGTGTACAAAGGTGTGTGGGGAAAGGGGCCTGGGAGCCTTCCATTGAGGTAACGAATCACAAGGGAAGGCTTGATGGACCTGTACCAAGGCCTTTCAGGGGAAGATGGATAATCCATTCAAATTTGAGCCCCTCTTTTGCATTTTCTTTAGACTTTTAGGCAGTGTATCAGTTTCCCACAGCTGCTGTAATAAGTTGCTACAAACTTGGTGGCTTAAAACAACAGGAATTGATTTTCTCATAGTTCTGGAGGCTGCAAGTCTGAAATCAAGTTGTGGGTAGGGCCATGCTCCCTCTGAAGGCCCTGGAGGAGAATCCTTCTTGCCTCTTCCTAGCTTCTGATGGTCCCCAGCGATGGTTGGCATTCCTTGGCTTGCAGCTGCATCACTCTAATTGCTGACCCCATCTTTATACGGCTGTCTTTCCTCTGTGTGTGTCAGACTCCCTCTACATCTAAGGATTCCAGTCATTGGATTAGGACCCACTCTAATCCAAAATGACCTCATCCTAACTTAATGACATCTATGAAGACTCTCTTTCCAAACAAGGTCACATTCACAGGTACTGAGGTCTAGGATTTCAACATATCTTATGGAGGGAGGAGAGGGACACCATTCAACCCACAACAGGCAACTCATAGAGGTGATGGGACAGCCAGGAAGAGTGTTCTTATTGAAAGAACACAGGCTCTTTGGGCCTCTATTAAATCTGCTGCTCACCTCTCACTGCAGAAGAGCGCCAGCTATAGGCCTTCTTTATAGACCTCAGTATCCAGGCAGGGGGAAAGGCAGCCTCACCAGGCACACACACAGCTCTGTGAACCATTCTCAAGCCTGCCTGAGTGAGAAAACAAAGCTGATTCAAGGAAAATCCATCTTCATAGTGGATAAACAATTCAAACAAACTGTGTTCATGGCGGGTGAGCGTATCTTTGAATACACACAGAGCACATATTGGATGAAAAGCTACAAACTGACAAGATAATGAAAGCCTCAAAGCTTTCCTGCTATCTCACCATTAGCAACAAGGAGTGAAGGAGAGGTAAAGGCAAAGAAAATAAGCCGTGCTGTGCGAAGAACCCAAGTTTAGTTGGAAAAGTAAGGTACTCCATCAGTCCATTATCAAGGGCTAAGTGCCTATTATTGTAACATTGACACAAGAAAAATAAAATGCACAGCATTGTCCTGCGAAGAACGTGTCTATCCACCAGCTGGGGAGATGAAGAAACTAGAGCCGCACATTAAAGACAACATATAGGGAGTTCCCATCGTGGCTCAGTGGTTAACGCATCCAACGAGGAACCATGAGGTTTCGGGTTCGATCCCTGCCCTTGCTCGGTGGGTTAAGGATCCGGCATTGCTGTGAGCTGTGGTGTAGGTCGCAGACGTGGCTGGAATCTGGCATTGCTGTGCCTGTGGCGTAGGCAGGCAGCTACAGCTCCGATTAGACCCCTAGCCTGGGAGGCTCCATATGCCACAAGTACAGCCCCAGAAAAGACAAAAAATAAATAAATAAATAAATAAATAAATAAATAAAGACAACGTATAGTTAACTGTTAAATTGTATGGTGTGGATAGACTCACTAATACAGAAATTCCAAAATAGGAGAGATGAATGACTCCAAGATTCCTTGAATGGGGCTTCCTGGAGTTGGGCAAGTATTTCTTCGGAGGCCGTTCTGTGTACCCCAGATACCAGCGAGACCTTAAGCACTCAACCCTCACTCCATGAGACTATCAATATCTCTGTTTCACAAACAGAGAAACCAAGGTTCATTGACAAAAAGTGACTTGCCCAAGGTCAGAGAGCTTGTAAGTTTCAGTTGAACCTGAGTCTTTTATCCTCCAGTCCATGATTTTTCTACAATGTACTGCAGAACGACTAGGGTTTGAATAGGTAAGGAAAAAAAGAGGAGTGTGTTTGATGTGTGGGAAATAGGATTAATATTTTATTATTACATTTAGCTAATTGGCTCCTGAGAGCCGGCCTCTATCCCCAGATGAGAAGCTGCTGTCAATCCTCCAGCTCTTAAAATATCTGGGTCAGTGAGAAGAGGATCACAAGGTCTCCTTGTGCTTATTTTTAACTTAAAAATATAACCTTTTAAAAAAAAGAAGAGGATAAAAATGAAAAATATATATATATCAGAAATGGTACAAGCTCAAGTCAAAAGGGAACTATTCAATAGGAACAGCCAGGTTATTTTCCCTTGGAAGCTGCAGGGAGGGGTCCCTGGTGGGTCACAGTGGTTCCCAGCTCCATCAGAACTGAGAAGGGTGGCCTGGAATCGACATCAGGAAGTGGCCCTGAGACTTGAGTAGCAACTGACACCAGGAGACCACATGTATAGGTGCCACTTCCCCACACCTGCCCCCCAAAAGGCCCGGCCCTTGATCCTTTCTTCAGAGAAGAAAGGGAGAAAGAAATTCGGTGGACCTGTTCCAGCTTCTACCACTGGCTTTTGCACTTTCAGAACAAAAGGAAGAGAAGGAGACGCTTTTAAGCCATCGCCCTATGTTACATCAAAGTGGCATCAATTGACATGTGAATGCTGTTCTTTTGAGAAGGATATTCTGAGGGCTGCTTTGTGTTTTTTGAGACAAATCAACAGTAATATAAACCCCCTGCACAGCTGTCCCATCAACTCAAAGATACCGGGAATGAGGAAGCTCTAAGTGCCGGAAACTATGTCTCCTGGGACCTCAGAGTGAGAGATTTCTGCAAAGCATCCCACTGCGTCATGCGTCAAAAGCAGCACATGAGAACAGGCAGTTTCCCTTAGGCCCTGTGACAAGATGGGCACTTGCCAGCCCTTGGCCCCATGCAGGGGAAAAAGTATCAGAAATAGGTTTTGAGTCTAAGGAGTTTTTATCCTGGTTATGTCTCTAGCCCAGAGACATAACAAATGTTCATTAATTGCTGAACACCATTGAAGGTTAAGACTATAGGAGTTCCCTGGTGGCCTAGCGGTTAAGGACTCAACGCTGTCACTGCTATGGCTCAGGTTACTGTTATGGCTCAGGTTCAAGTCCTGGCCCAGGGAACTTCTGCATGTTATAGGCATGGCCAAATAATAATAACAACAACAACAATAAATTTTAATAACTCTATATACAATCTAACAAGACAACCCTGCAATTCCCTGGCTACCTGAAGGCTGAATTGTGTGCTATAAGAGCAAGATCAATACAAGCTGCTTTCACTGAGCAAACGAGACCTCACCTGAGCTCAGAATGGACACAATTGGCACCAAAAGAGAATGACAGATTCTTGGAGTGAAGAGCTTTGTTTCTTCAAGCACCGTGCGTGTGCCACAACCACAGCAGTGAGCAAAGCACACCCTGGTCCCCGCTTTCACTGATCGTTTTCCTTAGAGGGTACTGGTGGATCGTGACAAAAGCTGACATTGATTTATGGGTTGTGATGTACCAGGCCCTATGCTAAGTGCTTCACAAGTGTGATCTCACGTGCTCCTCACTGCAATTCAAGGATAAGGGGTGATCCTATTATCACCACTTTATGGATTGGCGACTAAGCCCACTCAGCTAATTAGTGTGTGAAGCCAAAATTCAAGTCCAGGGCTGCCTGGCCCATGAGCCATTCCCTTTCCACTATATCCCGTGGAAATGAGGTTAGGGAGGATGGTGGGGTGCTTGGAAGCCTGGTGAAGCAGTCCATATTTGCTACCGAGGAAATAAGTTATTTATTAGTTTTGTCTTCCTACCTGCTCTGCCCAAGTCAGATTCCCATCAGACATACACGAAACCCAGAGGACTCTCTGGGCAAGACACACTCTCTTCCTCCAAATCTCCATCAGATTTCCTGCCTAAGAACTGCACTGGCTGTCTTGAAAGGAAATTTCAGAGTCCTATTTTTTCTTTATTTTTTCTCCCTTAAATCCTTAACCTATGAGAAGTCATAAGAAACCAGTCCCTGCTGTTTTTATCATCTAGCCCCTATGTTGGCCCTTTTAGGCTTTCCTAAGATTAATAAGAACACTCGAAGTTACCCAGAGACTAGAACCGTAGTTTTTTAGATGCCATGTACCACGCAAAACATCTAAAGGAGAAGACAGATGCTTGCAAATTTCTCCTTAGTTTTACCTCTCCATCTTCGCAGGGAGGGAAAGGGGATGAGGGAAGAGGTACCTGCACTCTCTCTCCATCTCCCAAGAGGATGAGGGACTCTTCCCTCCCCTCAGTCCCCGAGGAGCCAGGATCAGGAAGGGTCAGGTGAAGGTCAACCCACTTGGAGGACACAGAACTGGAAATGCTACAATAAAAGTGGAAATTCTTAGGCTCATGAAGATAAGGTCTGCTTACCAATTACAAAGCCCTTCCAGAAACAGGCTTTCATTTGAATCTCTCCCACAACAGTTAGGCAGATTTTAATGTTGATATTAAAACATTAAATCTTTTTTTTTTTTTTTTTTTTTTACAGGTAAGGAAACTGAGTATAAAAAAAGGAGTCCCTAATGTCGGAGAGGAAGGACTTGCAGCCACGCCCTCCGAGCTCAAATCCTCTCCTCTGTCCTCTCTGGCACATCCATCCACTCAGGAATCCTGATTTGGACACAGATGCCAGATAGGGGCAGGAAAGGCTAATGCTCCATCTCCATGGTGTCATCCTCCAAGATTAGGGAGATTTACCCAAACAGTTGTAATTTTGCTTTGCACAGGATTCTGTCCTCCAACAATATATCTTGCTCTTATGACAGCTGGTTTGGTCCTAGCCAACTTTCAGAGTAGTAAGTTTCATATGCTTACTATTCCAGTGGAAAGAAATGCTATTTTTACTTTGCCCTAAAACTATTTCCTTAAAATGATAAAGTTGTCCCTAGTTCTTGTGCTCTGGGATTTAATAAGTTCATATTTTTATCCTATGATTTTTATTAAATTTCAATCATATTCCCCTCTCAGCCCAGGTCTTTCCAGAATGAAAAGCCCTAATTCTTTTATCATCCCTCACAAAGACCATTCCTGACTCTCTGGATCAATCCAGGTGTCCTTCCCAAGACCTTGTCTGCCTCGGTACAGTCTTTGACGTGTATCAGATCATCAGGCCCCCACCACTTTATCCCTTATTTTCTATAAAAGAGCACAATGGCTTCGGCTAAAATCAAATGCAGAAATAGTTGAGAGACACTTTTAAAAATCAAGCCATTCTTTTTCCTCAAGTCAGTCCAGCATCTGCTGAAAAAAATATACCTTCTGCTTCAACTCTGAAATGAATCTGACCACACTGCTACCAGCCTACCTTGTAATCTAGTTTGAAAATGACAATTTGCAAAGTATTTTCACATACATTATCTCACTTGGCCCTCACGCAAATCATACATGGTAGAAATTTTTTTAAAAAAACATATTATTATCCTCATTTTTCAGGAGAAAAAAAGTAACTTGATGGGTCTAGATCCCTGATCAAAAAGTTGGAAGTGGAGCCACAGTCACTGGACCTCTTGAGAGAGAATGGTGTTTTATCCAACGTGCAAAATAGCCTTCCTTATAAACATGTGTGATTTACATTAAGCACCAAACTATCTCTAAGTCTACTTCAGTGGCCACAACACAGTCACCAAATATTTTATAGTTCTATTGAATGAAAAGTTGTTTAAGACTAGTCTAAACCCTCCTCCCTGCACTCTAATGCTCTCCAGAAGCCATCTAAAGCCACACCACAGGCGTTGTGGTCGCCTCCATGCAAATGACCCCCAAAGATACATCTCTGGACCACACCTCCCCTCTGAGCACCAGAAAGGGATAAAACAGCACTGACATCTCTTGGATGTCTCAGTATGTATAAAACTTCCTCTTCTGCCCCGATCATACCCCCTTCCCCGCCAAAACCCCATTCTCTTCTGATGGTGATGCTAACATCTCTGGATGTTCCTCCTCCTTTCACACACCTAATCCAGGAACCTATGAGTCATCTCGGCATTTCTCCCTCCCTCCCCTTAACCCTCCTCCTGCATCCAGTCCACCACCAAGTCCTTTCACCTCTACCTCCTGCATAGCTCTGTTTCTCTCCTTTCCCATCGTCAGCATCTTAATCCAAGATACAATCATCTCTCATTTGGACTTTCACAGATTCTCCAGTCCTTCCTCCCCATGATAGACGATGCCATTCTGGTCGTGCGACCCCTATCCCACCCCTCTCAGAACACCTGAAGAGCATCCATTGCTCACAGGGTAATGGCAAAGCTCCAGGAACTGGCCCATCAGCCCTGCCGAACCTGGTCCCACCTCCAGCCTCATCTCACAACACCTGCCTTCATTTCTCAGGCTCCAGCCCCACGAGTCTTGGCTCAGCCCCTCTTACTCACCATGCTTTCATTTGCCGCAGGGTCCTAGCATATTCATCCTTGCCTTCCTTGATTATTTAAGTTCGTAGAATTAAATTCCAAGAAGCCTTCAACTTCATAGAGAGGTTTCACAGGTCTTTCTTCGGGAAATCCTATCTTGATCTCCCTAAGTTATATTCTCTACCAGGCTTTACACAGCACTGCTTGGGCATGGTTTTAATTAATATCTGTCTCCCTCACCAGATTTGCAAACTTTTTCTCACCACCAAATTCCCCATGCTGTGCTGATCTTGGAACACAGAAGCACAACAATAAATGTTTGGTAAATAAATGAATAAGCCCACTCATAAGAAAATGGTTATATCTGATGTACACGTTCACTGTGGAATACTAAGCAGTTGTTTAAAAGAAAGAAATACATCCTATATGTTCTAATATGGAATGATGTCCATGACATATTATTAAGAATAGTACATTACACTGCTGTATAGCACAGGGAACTATATCTAGCCACTTATGATGGAACATGATGGAGGATAATGTGAGAAAAAGAATGTGTATATATATACATACCCTGAAAACCAACTATAATGGAAAAAATCATTTTTAAAAATAAACAAATAAGAGTACATTACAGAACAGTATGCAAACTATGATCAGTTGTTTTTCAAACGCTTACGTTTTTGTTTTAAAAGAACACCCCCTGTGTACACGCACGTGTGTGTTTTAAATGGTTTGCAATATACCTGAAACTAATATAATATTGCAAGTCGACCAAACTTCTATTAAATAAATAAATAAGAATAAAAAGGTCTGCAAGACTAACATCAAACTGCTTACAGCAGTTTCCTTGGAGAACAGGAATGAGACAGGATAGAGAAAAATAGGACAGCAACTTCTACTCAGAAACCTCGAGCTGGCTTGGCTTTTTTCAATGACCTGTGGTATTGTTGTAATTCTTTTAATAATACCATTTTTAAAATAATGATGCAAGTCACTAAAGTTCAGGAAACTGGTTATTCCTACTGGCAGCACAAAAGAAAAAAGTAACCATTTGGGGTATGATGCCCTAACAGTGATAAAGTTCCAGACATCAGCATCTTTCCAGCTCAGACCTTCCATCTAGCCATGAGCTGTGATAGTGAGGTGACACTGAAGAGAACAATTAGACAGGCCAACCTGTGTTGGTTTAATGGGGTCTTCCCTCACATGACCTGTATAAACAATATATATTTTGAAATGTATTACTTCACTTGTACACTCTTTAATTCACGTATACAATCCTAGAAGGGAAAATAAGAGAAAAAAACAATCATGTGTGAATTTTTCCCATTAAAAATATTTTTGTTACATAAATACGATTATGTGCAGATCCCTTGATTTTCCTTCACTTGCCCAAAGAACCCCTCTTTTGTTGTCTTTACCACAACTCCCACAGAAAAGACAGCAGTCCACGGCCAAGGTATTGCAGAGGAAGGAGCAGGGACCGATATACTGGTGATGTGCCCGCAGGATTGTTGGCACGAAACCTCACTTCGGATGTCGAGAGAAGCGTGTGCAGGTGGGCAGGTCCACAGTTAGCAAAAGAAGAGGTAGCTGTGTGGGAGTGATTTCTCCAGCAGCCAGCCTACAAGGGAGAGCTGGGGAAAGTCTGTGAATATAGAATAAACGCTGTCACTTGGAGCCGCATTGAGTCTTTTTTCAGACTAAATAATGGCTCAGATGGTGGAACAACCAAACGATGACTAAAACGTGAGTCAAAGGCTTTCAAATCAAATCATTCCAGTGAAGCCGGAACACAGGCAAGCAGGTCATGAGGGGTTCTAACCAATACTTGGGAAACCTGAAAAAAACTCACTCTCCTTAATGACTGCCTCTTTCCATCGAAGTCATTTTGACGTTAGTGAGCTGGGGACAAGCGATCCTTCTGACTCAGGACACCTACTGATCCGCTCAGGAAGGTGGGAAAGGCAGCTCCCGGGGAGGGGGGTTGGGCACTTTTCTCAGTCCTGATTTGTCTTTCTTCTCTCCTGGGGTCTAGCCAGCATGTCTTCCATTATCCCAAAGGGTGGCAGGAAATTCTAAAATTAGCCTCGGAGTTGGTATCTTGCTATTTTTGAAAACCAGCTTTCATTTAAAAACAAAAATAGCTCACATTAAGGAGAGGTAAGGCGCTGGCTTCAGCCGCACATGTACTAAAAGTGGAAGGACACAGAGATTAGCCCCGCCCCTTTGCAAGGATGACACGCAAATTCGTGGAGCATTCCATATTTTTGATAAATAGATGCATACGACTATACATAAAATAAACAACAAGGATTTGCTGTATAGCACCGGGAACCATATTCAATATCTTGTAATAACCTATAATGGAAAAGAATCTAGGAGTTCCCGTCCTGGCGCAGTGGTTAACGAATCAGACTAGGAACCATGAGGTTGTGGGTTCGATCCCTGGCCTTGCTCAGTGGCTTGAGGATCTGGCATTGCCGTGAGCTGTGGTGTAGGTTGCAGACATGGCTTAGATCCCACGTTGCTGTTGCTGTGGCTCTGGCGTAGGCTGGTGGCTACAGCTCCGATTTGACCCCTAGCCTGGGAAACTCCATATGCCGCAGGATGCGGCCCTAGGAAAAAAGGCAAAAAGACAGGAAAAAAAAAAATCTGAAGCTATATACCTGAGACTACCACAATATTGTAAGCCAACTATAGTTTAAGAAATTAAAATTTGTATTTAAACAAAAGTATCAAAGGCACAAAACGAAAAAAGTACATCTGGGGGACAGAAGGGGAAGAGAGGCTTATCATTAAACGGGACCTGCCGCCCCCAGAAGGCTAAAATGTGCAGCCAAATCTGGAAGAGGCAGCAGCCCACACTCAGGCCCCCATGGAAGCACCACACGGGCCCACGTGGGTGGTTTCCCTGATTCCGTCTCTCTCCCCCTTCCTTCTGCTAATTTCCCGATTTTAAATTCTTTCCCTAAATGTTCACTTTCTATTGTGCAATTCAATTTTTCCAAAAGCTTTCCGGTGTGAAAACCCTGAGAACATGGGTGTTTCTGAATAGCCTGGGTACTTATCGGAGAACAAAGCCTCTTACCGTGTTTACTGGAACAGGACCTCAATCAAGGACAAGCTGGAGTCCCCTGGTGTCTCAGAGGGTGAAGGATCCGGCCTTGTCACCACCGTGGCTCTGGTTACAGCTGTGGCATGGGTTTGATGGCTGGCCCAGGAACTTCGACATGCTGTGGGCGCGGTCAAACCAAAACCAAAAGCAAAAAAGAACAAGTGGAAGTCCCCCCACCCCTGGGGTATCAGGCATGTGTTTTTATCCTCACTCTACCCCCCTCTTCTGAGGAATCCCCACTCATGCAGCGGGAGGGCTAGGGAACACCGTTTATAACCAAGCAGAGGTAAGAACCTCTCGTCACAGACCAGGACTCGAGCAGAGACTGGGGACTTCGTCGGGCTAAGCCAGGCACTCTCCTCCCACTCTCTGTTCTCTTCGCGGAATGAATTCACTTAGATGGGAGAGTAATATATTCTTTTATTTTTGTATTTTTTAGATCAGTAAAATATACATAACATGAAATTTACCATTTGGAACCATTTTTCAAGTGATTGGTTCCATGGCATTCAGCACATTAACAGTGTCGTGCGACCGTCACCACCATCCACGATGAGAAATTTTTCATCTTCCTGAGTGGGAGCTTTGGACCCGTAACGCCCCATTTCCTCCTCTCCCCAGGTGCTGGCAACCACAAGTCTACTTTCTGTTTCTATGACTTTAACGATCACAGGTGCTTATACAATATTTGTCCTTTCGTGACTGACCAGCTTAGCACACTTGGCATAATGTCCTCAAGGTCCATCCATGTTGTAGGAGGTGTCAAAATTTCCTTCTGTTTTAAGGCTGAATGATATTCCAGCGTATGTATACAGCAATTTTGTTTATCCATTTGTCTGTGATGAACATTTGCTTCCAGGGTAATATATTTTTAATTTGATCCCATAATCTAAGACTTGCAATGACTCAAATTCAGCTCAGTTCCACGGAAACGCACTGTGCTAGGTGAGTGGTACAGGTGTGTGGTACAGGTGAATCAGACCTGCTTTCAAGGAACTTAAGTGACCTTGGGAAAGGAGGAGAGGAAGAAATAACAGTGACCAGTACGTGTTAACCACCTAACCCAAGGCAGGTGCCTTGTCCCACCACAGCTTGGATTGCTCACATGAACCTTGTGAGCTGGAGATTGTAATACCCACTTTACAGGGAGCGAAACAAAGGCTTGGAGACCTTCAGTAACCACCTCCAAAGTGCTGAGACTGGGATTCAAACCCACCTCTGGGATTTAGACTCCTATGTTCACGGCACTAGACATGCTGCTCCTGCTGGTGCAAGGCAGAGTGTGACACATCCTGGGGGAGAAGCTACAGGAAGGGAAGAGGGGAAGAGAAGAGATAACCACCCTCCAGAGGGGAAAAGCTCAAGGCCGAAGTAGGTCTTGGAGGTGAGGAAGGCTTATGTCTAACAGAGGTAAGAGCGTAGAGGAAACTGCTTGAGCAAAGTGGGGGAGGCGAGAAATCTGAATGTACTGAGGGACCAGTGGAGCTGTCCAACACAAGGCCGGAAAGCAGACAGGGGCAAAATCCTGGTCATCATGAAGTGCCAGCTCGAGGAGTCTGAAAGCCACCCTGTAGACGATGGTGAGCCATTTAGGGTTCAGAGACAATACCGTCATGGCTGTGCTTTGGGAAGGTCGCCATGGCAGTATTTAGTAACAAGGAAGGAGGTAGGTAGTTTAAAGGTAGGAAAGTCAGTTAGGGGGTGACTGGAATTAGCATATGTGACATCATTAGACTGGAAAAGAGGCTATGGAGGCGAGAGATGGGGATGACAGAACCTGACCACTGATGCATTACAAACAGGTTTGCCTGGGACACCTGTTTCCCTGGTGCAGTTCCTAAGAGCATCCTTTCACTCACAAAGGGGTCCAAGTTTGGACAAGCAAGTATATGATCACACTAATTGTGAGGAATCAGGAAACAGAATCAAAGGTTAATCGAAAAGATTTTGAAACTGGATTAATAAGGAAGGTGGTAAGACCTTTAGAAACATAAGGGAAATCAGGTTTTTTGGAAGGAGGATGAGTTTTGGATTTAGACATGCTGAGTTTGTAAGGGTTCATTTAAGGGAGAGAAGCACCTTGCCCATGGAGGTGCGATTTATGACATGAAGGAAGGCATCATTGACCTAAAAAAAATAAAAATTAAAAAAAAATATGGTCAGACTTGCACATGTGTATATTTCAACCAACCATTTGTGGCTGGTTCAATTCTTAACTAACGTATTAAGATGTGTCTTCAATAAAATGTATATAGCTAACTATGCAATATTAACGAAATAACTGATCACCCCAAACTCAAAAGTAAACAGTAAGAATAACCTAACTTCAACTTTGCTCTGTCTAAACTACAATTTTTAATGTTGTCAGATAAATGACAGCAGGTAAAAAGTCCTCAGGCGTGCCCATACTTTATTGTAATATTTCTGTGTGTTCTAGCTTTTGAAAGAATAGAGCCACACTGCCAGAAGAATCAATAATTTAGTTATAATTTTTACCTTTTATTAAAATTTCCCTTCTTCCACATAACTGAAATTGCAATCTATCTCAAATCCTTTTCCAGAAGTACAAGGTTATAAAACATAAATTAAAAAGCAGCCACAGTTAATCAAGACAGTATGATACTGGTGTAAGAATAAACAAACAGATCAATGAAACAGATTAGAGAGCCCAAAAACAGACCCACCCAGACAGAGTCAACTGATCTCTGACAAAAGAGAGAAGGTAATTCAATGGAAAAAGGATACTCTTTTTAAGAAATGATGCTAGAACAACTGGACATCCACATACAAAGAAAAAATAGAATCAAGACACTGTCCTTAATATCTTTCACAAGTAACTCAAAATAGATCTTGTACATAAATGTAAAAGGCAGGACTGCAAAACTTCCAGAAGAAAACAGGATGAAATCTAAGGCACCTTGGGTTTGGCAATGAGTTTTTCAGATGCAACACCAAAGCACAATCCACGAAAGAAAAAATTAGCAAACTGGATATCATTAAAATTAAAAGCTTCTGTTCTGAAAAAGACACTGCAAAGAATGAACATATATAAGCCACAACCTGGGAGAAAAGTATTTGTAAAATACATATCTGATAAAGAACTTGTATCTAAAATATGCAAAGAATTCATAAAATTCAACAGTAAGAAAACAAGTAGCTTCATTTGAGAATGTGCAAAAGCTCTGAGCAGACACTTTACTAAAAGAGATACACAGATGGCAAATAAGCATATGAAAAGATGCTCATCAATATCATATGTCACCAGAGAATTGCAAATTAAAACAACAGTGAGATACTACCACATACCTATTGGAATGGCTAAAATCCAGACCCTAACACCACCAAATGCTGATGAGGACGTGGAGCAATGGGAACTCTGATTTATTGCTGGTGGGAATGCAAAATCATACCACCACTTTGGAAGACAGTTTGGCAGTTTCTTATAAAACTAAACACAATTGTACCATATGATCCAGCAATCGTGTTCCTAAGTATTTACCCAAATTAGTTGAAAACTTACATCTACACAAAAACCTACACAAGAGTGTTTATAGCAGCTGTGTTCATATTGGCCAAAACCTGGGAGCAACCAAGATGTCCTTCTGTAGGTGAATGCAGTACATCCACACAATATACTGTTATTCAATGATAAAAAAAGAAACGAGTTATCACACCATGAAAAGACACAGAGGAAACTTATAAGATACAAGATAAACTTACAAAAATTACTGATATTTCTCTATATCAGAATTAATCAGCTGGGAAATATAACAGAAATAAAATATCGTTCTCAAAGGCAACAAAGAGTAAAGTACTTGTAATTAATGTAATTCAGAATAATCCACCAGACTTTAAAGAGAAAAGCTTTAAACTCTATTCAAAAACATGGGAGTTCCTGTGGTGGCTCAGTGGTAATGAACCTGACTAGTATCCATGAGGATGCGGGTTCGAATCCTGGCTTTGCTCAGTGGGTTAAGGATCTGGTGTTGCCATGAGTTGTGGTGTAGGTCACAGATGTGCCTCAGATCTGGTGTTGCTGTGTTGTGGCATAGGCCAGCAGCTACAGCTCCAAGTCTGAAAACTTCCATATGCCAGAGGTGCAGCCCTAAAAAGATGATCATCAATCAATCAATAAAAATTTTTTTTAATTAAAACGTGAAAGATCTGAATAAATAGCAATATATCCCCCATTCACAAATGAAACAACTTGGAAAATTGTAAAAAATGCCAATATTTCCCCAAATTAATCTCTAAAGTCTACACAATTCCATTCAAAATTTCAACCAGATTTTTTGAGGTACTAAACAAATTTATTCCAAGATTTATCTAAGAGGATAGGGAATCACAAATAGCTAGGAAGTGGAGTTCCCATTATGGCTCAGCAAATTAAGAACCTGACATAGTGTCTGTGAGGATGCGGGCTTGATCCCTAGCCTTGCTCAGTGGGTTAAGGATCCGGCATTGCTGTAAGCTGCAACATAGGTCAGAGATACAGCTTGGATCCCACATTGCTGCGGTTGTGGTATAGGCTGGCAGCTGCAGCTCCAGCTCAGCTCCCAGCCTGGGAACCTCCCTGTGCTGCAGGTGTGGCCTTAAAATGAACAACAACAACAATGACAACAAAATAGCTAGGTCACAACTGAAAAAGAAGAACACAGGTGGAAGAGTTACTCTTCCAGATATTAAAAACATACTTCAAAGCTATAAACATAAAGCAGCATAATACTATTATAGGAACAGATATGTGAACCAAGGGAATAGAATGGAAAGTAGAGAGCAGACATTTAACATGTATTATCTAAGAACTTGAAATAAGACAAAGATAGCACCACGAGTCGATGAAGAGACAATGAACTACTGGATCTGAGAGACAATGAACTACCAGATCTGAGCTTTTTCTCAGATCCAGGAGTAAATTGGTTATCTAATTTATACCCTATACAAAAATGACTTCAGATGGATTGAAATGAAATGGATTGAAATGAAAGTACAAAGTGAGTAAAGAAAAATAGAAAAGAATTACTGTGACCTGGGGATGACAGAGGACTTATTAAACAGGTCCCCAAACAGCATTAACCAAAAGGCAAAAATACCGATGTATTTGATTACATTAAATCTAAACAAAGGTGACAAACCCATGACAAATTTGGAAGGACAGACTTTTGTAATGCCTCCAACTAGCATTTAGAACCTTTTTAATCATAGGGTGGTTCAGAACCGCAGGCTTCTGCATCATCTGGGAGCTTATTAGAAATGTGCAGCCTAAATCGTACTCTTATTAAATCATAATCTGCATCCTAACGTGATTCAGGTGCACATTAAGTTTGAGAGCCACAGGTTATAGAAGGAACTTTTGCAAATTAGTGAGAAAGAGACAGAAAGCCCCACAGAAAACTGCACAAAGGGCTTAGATGGCAGGCAATCAAGTCAATTTTATCAGGAGTTCCCACTGTGGCTCAGCAGGTTAAGAACCCAACAAGTATCCATGAGGATGCGGGTTCGATCCCTGGCCCCGCTTAGAAGGTTAAGGCATTGCTGCAAGCTGCAGCACAGGTCACAGATGCAGCTTGGATATGGCATTGCTGTGGCTGTGGTGTAGGCCAGTTCCAATTCAACCCCTAGCCTGGGAACTTCCATATGCTGCAAGTACAGCCCTGAAAAGAAAAGGACAAAAAAAGAGTATATCAAATCGAGTTTATCTTCAGGGAATGGATCTATATTCTACAGTAGATGCACACTACTGATTACTATGCAGCAGCGAGAAGTAATAAACTGGATATAGGACCAGCAATGCAGGTGGATCTTAAAAAGACAGCATGGCATGAAAAAATAAAAAACAGAATAAGACCAACAGCACATTTATGTCACTTGAAAATAAATTAGCACACAAAATGATTCTGTATGTTTTACGAGGAAATATAAATCCAAATAAATGTATCGAACACTTTATAGAGACTGATTTTGAGAGGAGGAAAGGAGAATAAAGGGAATAGGTACAGAGACAGCCATAAATACGCAAACGTAAAAGCCAAAAATGGACCTGGGTGGTCCAACAAGAAAAATGTGCTACGAAAAACAATTATGATTAACAAACCCTTTCCACCTAAAATCCTCCTCCGAAAGCATAAGAAAAATAAATAAATAAAAATTAGAAGAGAACTCAATCGCAGCAATCTCCCTACAGCATGAAATCCCCAGTCTCAAAAACACCTGTTTTTCCTCCATGCAAAAACTAATAGAACTGATAAACAAATTCAGCAAGGTAGCAGGATACAAGATGAACCTACAGAAACTGGTTGCATTTTTTTTTATTTACTTAATGATTTTTATTTTTTATCCATTATAGCTGGTTTACAGTGTTCTGTCAATTTTCTACTGTACAGCAAGGTGACCCAGTCACAATACACATATACATTCCTTTTTCTCACATTATCATGGCCCATCATAAGTGACCAGATATAGTTCCCAGTGCTATATAGCAGGAATTCATTGCTAATCCATTCCAAAGGCAATAGTTTGCATCTATGAACCCAAAATTCCCAGCCCATCTCACTCCCTCTCCCTCCCCCTTGGCAACCACAAGTCTGTTCTCCACGTCCATGATTTTCTTTTCCACGGAAAGGTTCATTTGTGCCCTATATTAGATTCCAGATATAAGTTATATCATATGGTATTTCTCTTTCTGACTTACTTAACCTAACAATGAAATATCAGAAAGGGGATATAAACAAATAATCCCTTTTAAAACAGTATCCCAAAAATAAAATATTTAGGAATAAACCTCACCAAGGAGGTAAAAGACTTACATGCTGAGAACTACAAAACATTAATAAAGGAAACTGAAGATGATTCAAAGAAACAGAAAGATATCTTGTGCTCTAGTATTGGAAGAATTAATACTGCTAACATGGACATACTACCCAAAAGCAATATACAGTTTTAATGCCATCCCTGTCAAATAACCCGTGACATTTTTCACAGAACTAGAACAAATAATCCTAAAATTTATATGGAACTAAAAAAAGACCCAGAATGGCCAAAGCAATCCTGAGGAAAAAGAACAAAGCAAAAGGCATAACCCTCCAAGACTTTAGATAATACTACAAAGCCACAGTAATCAAAAAAGCATGGTACTGGCACAAAAACAGACATATGGATTAATGGAACTGCATAGGAACCCCAGAAATAAACCCACACATCTATGGTCAGTTAATCTTCGACAAAGGAGGCAAGAATATACAATGGGGAAAAGACAGTCTCTTCAACAAGTGGTTAAGTTGGATAACTGCATGTGAGTCAACGAAGTTAGAACACACCTCACACCATGCACAAAACTAAACTCAAGTCTTTCAAGACTTTTATTTGTCTTAAAGACTTAAATATAAGACACAATACCATGAAACTCCTAGAAGAGAATGTAGGCAAAACATTCTTTGACACAAATCATACCTATGTTTTCTTAGGGCAGTCTCTCAAGGCAATGGAAATAAAAGCAAAAAAAAAAAAAAAAGAACAAAAACAAAAAAACAAATGGGACCTAATCAAATTTATAAGCTGTTATACAGCAAAGGAAACCATAAACAAAGTGAAAGACAACCTACAGACTAAGAGAAAATATTTGCAAACAATGCAACCAACAAGGGCTTTATTTCCAAAACATACAAATGGCTCATACAACTCAGTAACAAAACAAACAAAAAAACGAAAATGGGCGGAAGACCTAAATAGATATTTCTCCAAAGACGACATACAGGAGTTCCCGTCGTGGTGCAGTGGTTAACAAATCCGACTAGGAACCATGAGGTTGCGGTTCGGTCCCTGCCCTTGCTCAGTGGGTTAATGATCCGGCGTTGCCGTGAGCTGTGGTGTAGGTTGCAGACGCGGCTCGGATCCCGAGTTGCTGTGGCTCTGGTGTAGGCTGGTGGCTGCAGCTCTGATTCGACCCCTAGCCTGGGAACCTCCATATGCCGCAGGAGCGGCCCAAAGAAATAGCAAAAAGACAAAAAAAAAAAAAAAAAAAAAAAAAAACAAAGATGACATACAGATGGCCAATATGCACGTGAAAAGATGCTTATCATCACTAATTATTAGAGAAATGCAAATCAAAAAACTACATGAGGTACCACCTCACACCAGTCAGAATGGCCATCACTAAAAAGTCTACAAATAATAAATGCTGGAGAGGGTGTGGAGGAAAGAGAACCTTCCCTTCACTGTTGGTGGGAAAGTAAATTGGTGCAGCCCTATGGAAAACAGTATGGAGGTTCCTCAAAAAACTACACATAGAATTACCAAATGATCTAGAAATCCCACTCCTGGGCATATACCCAGATAAAACTATGATTCAAAAGACACATGCACTCCTATGTTCACAGCAGCACTATTCACAATAGCCAAGGCATGGAAACCACCTAAATGTCTCTCCAAAGAAGAATGAATAAAGAAGATGTAGTATATGTGTGTGTGTGTGTATGTGTGTGTATATATATGTGTGTGTGTTCATATATATATATATGAAATAATGCCATCTGCAGCATCATGTAGTATATGTGTGTGTGTGTATATGTGTGTGTTCATATATATATATACATATATATATGAAATAATGCCATCTGCAGCATCATGGACAGACTGAGAGATTATCATATTAAACAAAGTAAGTCAGAAAGAGAAAGACAAATATCATAAATATCATGTGATATCACTTATATGTGGGGTCTAAAATATGGCACAAATGAACACATCTCTGAAACAGAAACACTCAAACTCGTAGACATAGAGATTTTTGATCACAGAACCATAGATTTGTGATTGCCAAGGGGGAGGGGTTGTGGGGAGAGAAGGATGAGAAGTCTGGGATTAGCAGATACAAGTTAGTACATAGAGGATGGATGAACATCAAGGTCTTCCTGGGTAATACAGGGAACTACATTCAAAATCCTGTGATGGGGGAGTTCCCGTCGTGGCGCAGTGGTTAACGAACCCGACTAGGAACCATGAGGTTGCGGGTTCAGTCCCTGCCCTTGCTCAGTGGGTTAAGGATCCGGCGTTGCCGTGAGCTGTGGTGTAGGTTGCAGACGCAGCTCGGATCCCACATTGCTGTGGCTCTGGCGTAGGCCGGTGGCTACAGCTCCAATTCAACCCCTAGCCTGGGAACCTCCATATGCCGCGGGAGAGGCCCAAGAAATAGCAAAAAAAGACAAAAAAAAAAAAAAAATCCTGTGATGAACCGTCATGGAAAAGAATATGAAAAAGAATATATATGTATATAACCAAGTCACTTTACTGTATAGCAGAAATTAACACAACACTGTAAATCAATTCTACCTGAATAAAATTTTTAAATTTTTTTTAAATTAAAAAATAAAAAAAGAACATCTGTCTTTCAAGGCTTTGTGCCCTACAGAGACCTTTCCAATCTATGCAAATTTAGATGCGCTCAGAGGAGGGAGAAGAGGTCTAAGACATGTTTGAAACTCTCATCTCCACCCTGTTGATCACTCAAAGGTACATCTCCAGGTGACTCACGGCTGTCTCACTCTCCCTATCAGTTGGAAGTGCTCGCTCCCAGAGATCTGTCATAACCCAACAACAGAAAATACTTGGGAAAACAAGCATAATTGAGAGAGTGATATTTCTTTTCACCTGGCATCCTAGAGAAATGAGAAATCTCCCGCAAATAAACGTCAACATAAAAAGAAAGTTGCCCCTTCAAATGCTTAAGCTTATTTTTAATCATTCATCATTAATCTTTATTAAAATGTAGCACATCTTTACCTGACTTCTTTAAAAGATAATATTGGAGTAGGGGAAACATAACCTTTTTGTTCCATGACTTGGGAACCTCCTAATTTTGAACATCCATTCTTTTGCCTTCTCTTTTTCAGATGTTCTGTTAATTCTATGTCCAGCTGGCTCTTCAGTTCCAATAGCTACTTCTAAAAATAACCTAGCTCTGTCCCTTTCTGCCCTGTGGCTTCTATCTGGACTGGGAATATAGACAACAGATGTTTAATAAAAGTGATAAAGCTCTGAGTGAGAGACTAAGAAGCAAAGTACACAGCTTTGGATGGGAGTCTCTTGATAGATATTTCAGATGCCTGGGGACACTTTCCCCTTTCTGTGTTCCATAGGCTGTGTCACAGAGAGGGAGGCTGCTCCATACTGATGCCTAGATGGATCCACAGGCTGTTCCCAGAATCTCGGTTCTCTGCCCTGCAGCGATGAAGCCATAATTAAATTTGTCTCTGGAGATATGTAACCTGGAATTTGGGGGCAGGGTGAGGATATTGTTTTTGTTTTAGGTTCTGCTGTTGGAATTTTTAATTAGCTCATCAAATAGGGATAGCTAGGGTAACTTACGGTTCCCTAAATACATTATGCTGATTCATGCTTTCTATTAGAAACCAACTCTTCCTCCTATCAGCACTGTCCTGAGACTCTTCCAACTAAAAAATAAATTCCTTAAGCCTTACTTTTTATTGATTGGCATACAGAATGTACCCAGTGGAGGTCTGAAGAATAAATTCATGAATGAATGAATACATGGGGGACTGAGCAGGGTTGTTTTTAAAAGGTAAAAACGTTTAGTTGGTGATATACTGTCATAGTTACAGTCATCAGATCATTGCTCTGATACAAGTTAATCTGAATCTTCTTTTAAAAGTCAGTCAATGCCTTTCACCAGAAAAGATATAGCTGGTAAGCAAGCATATGATAAGATATTCAAGATCATTATTATTCATTAGAGAAATGCAAATTAAACCCACAATCAGATACCACGCTGCACCTACTGGAACGGCTAAAATTAAAGAAAACAACTGATAATACTAAGCTTCGGCAGATGCAAATCAACTAAAACACTTACACATTGTTGGTGGAAATGCAAAATAATACAACCACTTTGATAAACAGTTCGGACGTTATAAAAGGTAGATATGTAGCAGCAAATCTGTACAAACAAAATCTGAAATGTTCAAACAGTGTATGTTGGAGTACCAGTTTCTAATTCAGAATATAATAAAAAGAAAGAAAGGAAGGCACAGAGGGAGGGAGGAAACCCATGTACTAGAGGCTCTGATAGGAATGCAATAACCATGGCCTTGTCTTCAAAACCATGGGCAACAGAATTGCTGCAACAGAATTGCTTCTCAGTAACTATGCCATAGAGAGTGAGCTGCTGATTTACCCAGCTTGCCCCTTCTTGAGAAGCTTCAATATACATTATTTGTAGGAGTCTACATAGGAGACATTCTTATCTAATAATGTTCTCTAGTCACCATTGGAGACTGGGGGGTGGGGGGGGCTACCTTCTGCTCTGTAAGTAAAGTAGTTTAATGTCTGCGTAAATTTAAAAAAAAAAAAAAAAGTTTAAACACACACTTAGCACATGACCCAGAAATCCCAGTCCTAAAGTAAATAAAAACTTATGCCTATACTAAACTTATACATGACTGTTTACAGAAGATTTCTTCACCATCGACAAAAATTGGAAATAATCTTCTATTAACTGGTGAAGGAAAAAACAAGTTGCATACATCCATGCAATGAGATACTGTTTGGCAATAAAAAGAACAAACTACTGGGAGTTCCCCAGTGGCCTAGTGGGTAAGGATCCAGCATTGTCACTGCTGTGGTGCAAATTCAGTCCCTCACCCAGGAATTTTCATATGGGTGCAGCCGAAAAAGGAAAAAAAAAAAAGAAGAACAAATTATTGACTTGTGCAAAAAACATGGAAGAACCTCAGAAGCACCACGCAAAACTGAAAAAATCAGACCCAAAAGGCTACATGCTGTATGATTCCATTAGTCTGACATTCTGCAAAAGACAACACTATGGGGAAAGAAAACAGATCAGTGGTTGCCAGGAGTTGTGGGGGAAGGAAAAGGGGACTGCTGACAAAGGGGCACAAGGAAACTTTGAGGAATGCTAGAAATGGTCTATATCCTAACTGCAAGGGGATTATATATGTTTTGCAAATTTAGAGTGAATTTTACTGCATGTAAATCATACCTCAATAAAACTGACTTTTAAAAAAGTCAGTTCAACCCCTGGCCTCGCTCAGTGGGTTAAGGATCCGGTGTTGCCATGAGCTGTGGTGTGGGTCACAGACAGTGGCTCGGATCCCGTGTTGCTGTGGCTGTGGTGTAGGCCGGCAGTTACAGCTCCAAGTGGACCCCTAGCCTGGGAACCTCCATATGCCGCAGGTGCAGCCCTTAAAAAAAAAAAAAAAAAAAAAAAAAAAGACAAAAAATACAAATAAATACATAAATAAAAACAAAGTCAAGCCATGTATTATTAAGCACAAAAATAAATACATTTTCAAAATTAGGAGTTCCCGTCGTGGCGCAGTGGTTAACGAGTCCGACTAGGAACCATGAGGTTGTGGGTTCGGTCCCTGCCCTTGCTAAGTGGGTTAACGATCCGGCGCTGCCGTGAGCTGTGGTGTAGGTTGCAGACGCGCCATGAGGTTGTGGGTTCGGTCCCTGCCCTTGCTAAGTGGGTTAACGATCCGGCGCTGCCGTGAGCTGTGGTGTAGGTTGCAGACGCGGCTCGGATCCCGCGTTGCTGTGGCTCTGGCGTAGGCCGGTGGCTACAGCTCCGATTCAACCCCTAGCCTGGGAACCTCCATATGCCGTGGGAGCGGCCCAAGAAATAGCAGCAACAACAACAACAAAAAGACAAAAGACAAAAAAAAAAAAAAAAAAAAAAAAAAAATTACGTGTCAGCCTGGGTTCCTTAGAAAATAAAGCCTGATCATAACACATGCTCTAATGCCACATTGCGATCCCACAGAAGCAGGTGTGGGGAAAGGGAGTGGGATCAGGAGGAGGAAGAGGAACCACAAGGTGTGTGTTACTGACCCTGACCTGGTCACGGCTGCAGAGGGACACACAGCTGGTTGTGGTTCACATGGGGGAGTCTCCAAAGAGGCCATGTGGACCCAGGGCACATCGAAGCAGCCCATCAGGAAGAAGAAAGGCAAGAGATTTATCTCCTGCCTCTCACTTGTCCAACCCTGCACATGGGGGAGCATCCTCACCCTTCCTGCATATAGTTTCCTGCATATAGTGTTTCCTGCATATAGTTTCTGGGGAAGCCAGAACTCCGGCAGACCCTTCAGATGAGACCTCTGCACCAGAGCTGCAGCAGCTCTCGCCCTGATGAGCAAGTCAGAAGCTCTGCCAAAGATCAGCCCTACCCTTGGGGAAAGCATGAGACAATCACCAGGGTCAGGAGATGGATCCTAGAGAAAGGACCTGGGCTTCAGGGATGGGAGAAGTGTGACAGCAGCCAAGGCCTGGGGCAGGGGGGACCAGTCAATATGGGGAGGCCCATAAACTGCGTCTAGAGCAATGGGCTAAAACTAATATGTCACCTAAACCAAAAGAGTAATTTAATTTTTAAGATTATGCCACATGGGAGTTCCCTGGCGGCACAGCGGATTAAGGAGCTAGCATTGTCACTGCAGTGATTTGGGTTGCTGCTGCAGTGTGGGTTCTATCTCTGCCCTGGGAACTTCTAAATAGTGCAGGTGTGGCCAAAAAAAGAAGAAGAAAAAGAAGAAGAATATGCCACAGATACACTCAGGAAACCTCAAACAAACATTTTCTATCTCTTAAATCTGTTCATGTGGTGATCTCACCCATCCTTCACTTCATAAACAAGTTCAGATCTGTGAGATTTAAGTACTGTGTCAGGTCGAAATGTGTGGGCAGCTCCCTACAGAAAACAAACTCAGTACATCTAAATAACACCATGGGGCTGATCATGGGCCTAGTCACGAGCCACCCGTCATGGCAGAGATATAACCCTTCAGAAAACAAGAAATTCCAGTTAAAATTCAAAATCTGAAGACTGGTCTCTAATCTCACCCTCTAAAATGTCAACGTGGCATTCTCGTCTTGGTGCAGCAGAAACAAATCTGACTAGGAACCATGAGGTTGCAGGTTCGATCCTTGGCCTCGCTCAGTGGGTTAAGGATCTGGCATTGCTGTGGCTGTGGTGTAGGCCAGCAGCAACAGCTCTGATTGGACCCCTAGCCTGGGAACCTCCATATGCCACAGGTGCGGCCCTAAAAAGACAAAAAAGACCAAAAAATAAAAACAAAAAATAAAATGTCAATGCAAAAGTGTTACAGTTCAGGCAAATGAAAAGGCTAAGTCTGTATTTTATAATGACGACGAATTTCTCTTTAAAAAATATACTGTTGGGGAGTTCCCGTAGTGGCGCAGTGGTTAACGAATCCGACTAGGAACCATGAGGTTGCGGGTTCGGTCCCTGCCCTTGCTCAGTGGGTTAACGATCCGGCGTTGCTGTGAGCTGTGGTGTAGGTTGCAGAGGTGGCTTGCAGCTCAGATCCCACATTGCTGTGACTCTGGCGTAGGCCTGAGGCTACAGCTCTGATTTGACCCCTAGCCTGGGAACCTCCATATGCCGCGGGAGTGGCCCAAGAAATAGCAAAAAGACAAAAATAAATAAATAAAAAATACAGTGTTTACTGTGTGCTTTTCTAGTGTTGTCTTATTTCATCCTCATAACCACCTAGGAGGGAGGGTATATTACTGCCCTCACTACAGATGGGGAAACAAAGTCACAAAGAGGTAGTCGTACAGCAACAACAACATCAACAACAACAACAGACAAAAAGACAAAAGACAAAAGACAAAAAAAAAAAAGAGGTAGTCGTTTGCCCATAACCAGATGAGTGACAGCACCAGGGTCTGAACTCTGGTGGCCTGACCCTAGAGCCCTACACTCTCAATCATTCATCCAATAAATATGTGAGGACCTGCCAGCATCTGGAGATGAGAAGTGCAAACAGCACATGGACCCTGCCTGCGTGGAGTTTATGGTCTGAGGGAATGACAGGCATCAAAGAGGTAATTACAAGTTGATGAAGGAAAAGCAGAGAATGCTCTGGAAGTTCACACCCTATACCTGCTAAACAGGCTTTGGTCCAAAGTAGGTGGTCATGTTAACATCAACCATCAAGGTCAAATCCATAAGCCTACTAATTCAGGAGAATACGAAAGCACCAGAATGTCTAGCACTATACAAATAGAAGTACAGCAGTCATTTTCCAAGCCAAAGCAGGTCTAATAAATAATTGTTTCCAATATGTTAACTGATTTACGAAGGAAAACCACCCAGGCTTTACAGTTCAGTGAAATTATCATTTCATTTAATCATCTTCATTTTAAAAGGACAAAATATGGAGTTCCCATTGTGGCTCAGCAGGTTAAGAATCCGACTAGTATCCCTGAGGACATGGTTCAATCCCTGGCTTCACTCAGTGGGTTAAGAATCCGGCATTGCCGCAGCTGGGGCATAGGCTGGCAGCTGCAGCTCCAATTCTACCCCTAGCCTGGAAACTTCCATATGTCGCACGTGCAGCCCTTAAAAGCAATAAAAAATAAAATGACAAGAGTTTCCGTCATGGCTCAGTAGAAACAAAACCGACTAGGAACCAGGAGGTTGCAGGTTCAACCCCTGGCCTTGCTCAGTGGGTTAAGGATCCAGCGTTGTCGTGAGCTGTGGTGTAGGTGGCAGACGCGGCTCGGATCTGGCATTGCTGTGGCTGTGGTGTAGGCTGGCAGCTACAGCTCCAATTAGACCCCTAGCCTGAGAACCTCCATATGCCAAGAGTGTGGCCCTAAAAAGCAAAATAATGAGGAAGAAAGTAAATCATATTTGAGAAGAATGTGCCTCATCATAGGAAAAGACAGAAATGGAAGGCTGGAGAACAATGAAGCCTGGCACTGACAGCGTGGGGGCCCACGGATCTGCATATGAACAAAACATCGCCTCCATCAATAGGTGACTGGAGTTACCAAAACAGTTTTTTGAACATTAAAACAAATTTAGGACCCCCAACAAACCCATCACAGTGAATGTCTAACAGATTCGCATTTACAACAATACTGCATATGCATGCACACAATTACACTTTGGAGAAAGTTTAAGCCACATTATGGGGACTGTGAGGGAATGAAAAAAGGGCTTGAACAGCCAACAAAATTAACTACAGTGACGAATGGATGAATTATAGTCATATGCTAACCGAGCATGATTTGGTGTTCTGTTCAGAGCCCTCCAGTTTAAATCATCTGGTTGTACTTTAAAGAGTCCATATTCTAAAATCAAAGGTCAAGTTAAGTGCTTCCTTTATGTTGCAGGGTTCAGAGTTCAGATCAACACGGGTAAATTATTTTCTAAAGCACTATCACATCCCTCTGTTTAAGACACCAGTGATGGAGACAGAGCCCTCCAATTCCAGCTTCCCCACGGCCCTCACGGTTTCAGTCTCCCGGTGGCTTGCTAGCCCTGTGCATACAGCCGTACAACCCAAAAGGCAAGGAGAAATCCTACGAACCCTGCAGCCTTCTGCTTTGTGTTTTTTTACCCTTTAATTCCATAAACGGAGGACTTGGAGTATCCAGAGAGAAACCACCCAGTAGTGTGACACAGATTATTTCCTGGCATAATCTACATCATATCCCTTAAGAGTATCTTACCTCCTCCAGCTTAAAAACCGCTCCAATGTATGGATGGATGCGCCCTTCAAGGCAGTACTGAATTGCTGAGGACAGGGCCCTGGAGAAGACGGGAAAGTTCTGGCCCTGGTATCGGACCCCGAATATCCCCATGGCAGAGATATTCTTCAGGAGCAGAAGATTGGCCGGCACAGAAGCAATGGTTCCTCCAGCAAAACCCACTACCACAATCCTGCCCTCTCATGCCAGGCTGAGGGAGAAAAGGAGAAGAAAAAAAAAATTGTTAAAAGCAAAACACATTCACAGCCATGAGGATGGCTACTATTAAAAAGGAAACAAAATGGAAAATAAGTGTGGACAAGGATTTAGAGAAATGGAACCCTCATGGACCGTTGGTAAGGACTGTAAAATGGTGCAACTGCTATGGAAAACAGTACGGAGATGCCTCAAAAAAATTGCAAATAGAACTACCATATGATCCAGCAATCCCACTTCTGAGTCTACACCCAAAAAAACTGGAAGGAGGGGCATGAAGAGATACTCACACATCCAGGTTTACAGCAGTGCTATCTACAACAGCCGAGAGGTGGAAATGTCCAAATGTCCACCAAGTGACGAATGGATAAATAAAATGTGCTATATACATAAAATAGAGTATTATCCAGCCTTAAAAAGGAAGGAAATCCCATCACATGCTAAGACATGAATAAAGCTTGAGGACATTATGCTAAGTGAAATGAGCCATTTACAAAAAGACAAATACTGTATTATTCTATTTGTACGAAGTATCAAAAGCAGTCAAATTCATAGAAACAGAAAGTGGGATAGTCATTACCAAGGGCTAGGGAGTAGTGGGCAAAGAGGAGTTGTTGGTTAATAGGATTTATAATTTCAGATTTGCAAGATGAAAAAGTTATGGAAATCTATTTCACCATGTAAATATACTGAACACTATTGAGCTATACACTTTAAAACAGCAAATCTTTTGTTATGTACTTTTTACCATGATAAAAAAAAAAAACACAGGATAAGGTGGCGGGGGGAGCAATGTACATTAATTCATAGAGACAGAAAGCAGAATAGAGATGACAGAGGGCAGGGGAGTTATTGTTTAAGGGGTACAGCGTTTTTTGTTGGGGATGGTTATATAACATTGCGAGCATGTTTACCCATATACTTACAGAAGGTTAAAATGTTAAATATTAGGTTTTGTATATTTTACCACAACGAACAAAAAAAGCAACATACATTAAACCGCCAGCTGGGAATTCCTTTGACCCTGTAAACTGGCAGGGGTGAAACATTCTGCAACACTGTGGATCCCCCAGTAGGAAAATATTTAAAAAGCCATAAGCAAGGTAGTAGGGGGGCCAGAGGAACGAGCCAGTTTTGCAAGGGGACCCATTTTTTTTTTTTTTTTGTCTTTTTAGGGCCACACCCACAGCATATGGAGGTTCCCAGGCTAGGGGTCGAAGCAGAGCTATAGCAGCCAACCTACACCACAGGTCACAGCAACGCCGGATCCTTAACCCACTGAGCGAGGCCACTGAGCAACCTCATGGTTCCCAGTCGGATTCGTTTCCACTGTACCACAATGGGAACTCCGGGATCCACTTTAGAATCAAGGCTGTCTATTTAATTACTCAACTACTTCGTGGACAGGTGTAAATAGATGTCATTCCACATGCTGCACTTCAAGACCACTCACTTTGAAAATTTTGAACTAAGGAAGCAAGAATAAGAACTCAGACACTTTACTGAAGCATCGTTTGCTTTATACTAAGGTTTACTCTAGGACTCCCTTAAGCTTTACTTTACTAGAGAATTGTGAATAATAGCCAAAAATCACACAAGTTTTCTGCAACCCACTGTGGGAAGTACCATACAGTGCATGCTAAGGAATGAGTCATAAAATCAATGCTGTGACCATCTTTGATATAAAATACATGTATGTTTGTTTGGTGTTTGCTTTTTTGCTTTTCTTCTTTAGAGGCTGTTGCCAAAATACTGTTGTGCAGAGGGCAAGAGAAGGCTGTGTATTAGCAGCTCTCTGTCCTGGCTCTTCATTCAGTCAACACACACTTTCCTTTGCCTCCTGTCTAAGCACAGTAGTGGGTGCAACATGCAGGGATGCACGGGGCCACAAATGACACAGATGCCTTCTATGGGCAAACTGCTCTACTTCTGTTTCTTTTACTTTAAACTGGGATAAACCACAAAACTGTTCTTGTCAGGAAGACACAAGAATTAAAGCTAATATTATCAGAGCACTTCAGAGTCCCTGGTTCACAGAGAATGAGAATTGGTGTGGAGGAGTTTCCATCGTGGCTCAGTGAGCCCCTGAGGATGGGGATTCGATCCTTGGCCTCGCTCAGTGGGTCAGGGATCCTGTGTTGCCGTGGCTGTGGTGTAGGCCAGCAGCAACACAGCTCCGATTCGACCCCTAGCTTGGGAACCTCCACGGCAGGTGCAGCACCCACCCACCCCACCCCCAAAAAAAGAGAGAGAGAGAGAGAGAGAGAGAATTGGTATGGAGACAACAGTTTCATTAAATCTCTGGTGATTTTTTTTTTTTTTTAACTAAAATGAGTCAAAGAGACCTCTCTGCTAGTGGCTGCTTCAGAAATCAGTAAGATCAAAACAGTCTGTACCTCAGTGCACAGTGAGCTGAGGGCCCACCACCCCCAGGAATTTTAACATCTGAAGAGTGATCGCCTGAAGAATTACCCACACCACATATATAAAGTAGTTAGTGGGGGCAGGCAGAGCTGAATTTAACACGCGTATAATTTCTAAAGCATTCGATATTGCCAACTAGAGAGTCAAGTCATTTTTTGGATATTTTCCAGTTGGAAATTTTGTTTCTGCTATATTTGAGCACTTCCTGATCTTCCCTCTGCTTCTATTCCTTCTCGCCCACCCACTCAGCTGTTCTCGTTGACGCTGGTGCCTACAGGAAAAGTGAGCAGCAAAGACAAAAAAGAAACAAGGCCAGAAGGCAGGCAGAGGTCTGGAAAGGTTTCAGCAGAGCCCCGCCCTGGGGAAGACCACGGCACGCACCTGCGGAGAGCCTCCAGGAAGACATCTCCTCCCACGGTGTCGATGGCCACGTCCACCCCTCTGCTGCCCACCAGCTTCCCCAGTGCCTCCTTCAGGCTGCCCTGACTGTAGTTCACACTGAACTGTGCGCCCTTCTGCATCGCCAGCTTGCACTTCTCCTCACTTCCAGCTGCTGCTATGACCTGCATAAAGAACACAATGCTGGAGTTCCTGTCGTGGCTCAGTGGTTAATCAATCCGACTAGGAACCATGAGGTTGCAGGTTCAATCCCTGGCCTCACTCAGTGAGTTGAGGATGCGGCATTGCTGTGAGCTGGGGTGTAGGTTACAAACGCGGCTTGGATCCCACATTGCTGTGGCTCTGGTGTAAGCCGGCAGCTACAGCTCCGATTAGACCCCTAGCCTGGGAACTTCCATATGCCGCAGGAGAGGCCCTAGAAAAGGCAAAAAGACCAAAAAAAAAAAAAAAAAAAAAAACCACACAATGCTTCTGACGGTTCACAATTTGTACCAAGAGGGGCTCCCCCCACCCACCCGCCCTCCAACCAGCGGGCACTCATCAAGGAAACCAATATAACTTCACCATCTGAGCATCGGCCTCAATCCAATACATCAGGCCCATCACACAGCCCATCACACTGGTGCCCCATGCCCTCCCTGGCAAGGGGGTCCACGTTTCCAGGAATGCTGGAACCCCAGCAGGTCTAGCTAGGAGATGGTTCAGGAGATACTCACAGTCTTCTCCAAGTGCAACTTAAAACCACCATTCACTGCGTACCTACTATAAGTCAAGTAGTAAGGACACAAGCTGAATACCAAGCTGAGAGTCAAGAAAGCAAGATCCAGCAGTATGATGCGGAATTACAGAGAGTTCTGGAAGTGCAAGCTAGAAGTAGCTGACCTAGATCTAGAAGATCAGGACAGGCTTCTCAGAGAGTAAAACATGATTCAATGGAAAGATCTTGAAGTCAGACAGACCAAAGTTCATATCCTGACTCTGCTACTAACTAGCTGTGTTACCTAAGGCAACGTACCTAGTAAGAACTAGCACTTACATAATGCTTACTATGTGACAGACACTATTTTAAATACTTTACATATATTAATAACTCATTCAATATTAATAGCCCAATAATATATACGCTAGTATTATCCCCATTTTAGAGATGAAGAAACTGAGGCAAAACAAGTTAGGTATCTTGCTCAAGGTCACACAGCTGATAGGAGGAAAAACTGGGATCCAAACGTGGGTAATTCATTTCCTGAATTCATGCTTTTAGTCTCTATACTGCCAACCAACTTCCCTAAGCTTCAGTTACCTCATCCATAAAATAAGAAATATTTTTAAAGTTAAATGAAGAGTTTCCATTGTGGCATAGTGGAAATCCAATTGGTATCCACGAGGATGTGGGTTCGATCCCTGGCCTTACTCAGTGGGTCGGGGATCCAGCACTGCCGTGAGCTGTTGTATAGGTCACAGACATGGCTAGGATCCTGCGTGGCTATGGCTATGGCTGTGGTGTAGCCTAGTGGCCACAGCTCTAATTTGATCCATCCCCTGGGAACTTCTGTATGCCTTGGGTGTGGGCCTAAAAAGACAAATAAAATAAAATTAAAATTAAATTAAATTAAAAATAAAACAAAATGTTAAATGATATATTGCATATAAAGCACTTAGAAAACAAAGTGTTAGATAAATGAATCTATTGTTACATACATGCAATCCTTTATTCTAGTTAAACTTCATAAGAACATTGGGGGGGAAGGATAGTTACTCCCATTCCATAATCATAGACATAGACCCAGAGAGGTTATGTAAGCCAGGATCATCCAGATAGCAGGTGGTAGAACAACCCAGTGCTGCTGACACCAGAGCCCATGCTTTTCCACTCCATCCCCCTGGGAGAAAGCCTTGTCTAAGGCCTGCCAAAGACGGCACACATGGCTGCGGGCCATACCATGAGGAGGTCTGGGGCTTGAGGTCTCCAGAAAAGCTTCAAACACTGAAGAACTGCCTAGAGGTGCCTTATCACTGGGGAGCACCTGCCCGCCCAAGCACTTTGGCCCCCGGGTGACATGCAGAACTTGCGTGCAAACGCTTCAGAACACCCGTGCCTTGAAAAGATTTCAAACTGATCTCTAACTCTTTGAAAGCTACCCTCAAATACCCACCCCCCGCCCCCGGCTGTGAAATCCCCCAAAAGTTGCATTTCACTGAGGGCTCCCAGCACACAGTGCCACAGAGGACAGGCACCAGACTAGGCTCAGGCGCCCAATTCCAATCCCAGGATTCTCCCAGGATTCTAGCTCAGTCCCCGCGAGGCCTGCTGTGAATCATTTGCTCTCCTGGTGCCTCACTTTCTTCATCTGTGAAATAGGGATAATAACCACGTACATGCCCAACTCCCAGAGTCTCTGTGAGGACCACGGGTAAGATCATTGCTGTGGAGGCACTTTGAAAGCAACACGAAATGCAGTGAATGGAAGGTGTTATCAAAATGACCTGTTCTAGGGATGGTCAACAGGACCCGCTGCTGTATAGCACAGGGAAAACTACCCAATATTCTGTAACAACCTCTATGGGGAAAGAATCTGAAGAAGAATGGATGTGTGTATATGTAGAACTGAATCACTTTGATGCACAGCAGAAATTGTCGCAACTTTGTAAAGCCACTATAATTCAATAAAACTCTTTGAAAAATGACCTGTTCCAAGTCGATGGCATGATCTTATTTTTGTTTGCTTTTGCTTAAAACTATTATTGCTGCTGGAGAAAATACAGCTTCATTTTAAGATCTGCACTGAAGCAAATTTTTCTACTTAACTTCTCTAATCAACAGTACAATTTCATCTTCCCAGAAAGGTTCAGTAGTCAATGGTTCGAAACAATGAGACTAATTTTGGTCTCCCACGAAGAGAGATGCTAAAAGCCATTACTTTTGAGTTGAAATGTGTTAATATTCCATGAGCAGCCTCCTGGTATCCAAGATGGCTTTTAGAACTCACATGTCCTTTTCAAAAGAAAGTCAGCGTGAGAAAAGAGATGCCCCTTGAAGACATTCCAGACCAGTCCAATTATCACCAACCCTGTACAGTATCCTGGCACCTCTGAATATGCCAACTGCAGGCTCCACAGGAACCTCACACTCCCTGTGTCCAAAACCAAACTCATCATTTCTTCCTGGGTTCTCAATCCCAAAAAATGGCAAATCCCCAAGTGAACCTAGTTTGCACCTTCCCCCTCGATGTCTAATAAGAAGATCCCTTTCAAGGCATTCCCCCCCGACACACCTTGCCCTATAGTGGGCACGCTGCTCGTGTGATCTCCATATTCCATAACCACTCTATGAGAAAAGCATTATTGTACAAATGAGGAGACTGAAGCTATTAAGCTAGAGAAGAGCTAGAATATGAGTCAAGGTCAGGCTAACTTCTAAGCCCTTGTTCTTTCAACTGTATTGGGATGCTCTCCAGTTACCAAATTCTCTTCTCCTTCGGTATCTCTCTGATCATCACCTCTGGTGTGAATTGCTCCAGGAGTCTGTCCTACTGTCTCCAGATCACCCCTGACCTTGCCTCTACCTATCCCTCGTCCCCACTGCTACCAAAGTGAACTTGACAAAATGCAAAGATGATCATGTCGCTTCTAGGCTTAAAGTCCTCAGCAGCTTCTGAGAGCTCCTAAGAAATGTTCAGATTCCTCAGGGCCTCATGATCTGATCTCTGCCCACCTCTGTGGAATCGTCTCCCACCATTACCCACCCCCACCCTTTGCTCCACAGATGCTATTTGCAAGCCCCTGAAGACATCATGCTTAGTACCAACGTTTCTGTCTCCTAATGTGTCCTCCCACCACTTAAATGGCCTTCACATCCCTTCTTCCTCGACTCAACTACTACCAATCCTGCAAAAGCCAGCTTAAATGTCCACCTGCTCCAAGAAATGCTTCTTCTCTGACACCCACAGCCTCAGAGAAAAGCCTCTGTAGGAGCTGAGTCTTTCATTCATTCATTCATTCATTCAAGGAATAATTATGGGGAGTTCCCGTCGTGGCACAGTGGTTAACGAATCCGACTAGGAACCATGAGGTTGTGGGTTTGATCCGCGGCCTTGATCAGTGGGTTAAGGATCCAGCATTGCCGTGAGCTGTGGTGTAGGTCGCAGATGTGGCTCGGATCCCTCCTTGCTGTGGCTCTGGCGTAGGCCATCAACTACAGCTCCAATTAGACCCCTAGCCTGGGAACCTCCATATGCGGAGGGAAGCAGCCCCAGAAAAAGACAAAAAGTAAAAAAAGGAATAATTATGGAGTGACTACCAAGGTCTATGTACCATGCATGCTAGGCGCTGGGACTACAATAAGGAATCACACAGACACTACTCCTGCCTCCGTGGAGATTAGAGACCAGTGGGAGGGAGACACTGGGGCAAGAATGACACAAGTCGAGGATTAACACACACCAGGAGACACTGAGGATGCTGTGAGACCACACAGAGTCAGGAGTGGGGGGAATATCTCCTGAGGGACAAAGAATACTTCCTCAAAAAAGCAACATCTGATTTTAAATTTGAGGTCCAGGGGGAGACAGTTCAGAGCATTCTAGTGGAGGGAACAGAACGTGAAAGGGCTGTGAAGCGAGTTGAACCAGGTTCTAGTAGCTGGAAGGATAACCCGTCTATTCCTAAGTCCCCTCACTAGACTGCAAGCAAACAGATGGCAAGGCCCTACTCCAGGTGGCTTGTGCAAGATTTTTAATAAATAAATGAAGATATTCCATGTTGGAAAACTAGAGGTTGGTTTTTTTTCTTTTTTTCTTTTCTTTTCTTTTTTTTTTTTTTTTTTTTTTTTTTGTCTTTTTGTCTTTATAGGGCTTCGCCCATGGCATGTGGAGGTTCCCAGGCCAGGGGTCAAATTGGAGCTGTAGCTGCCAGTCTACACCAGAGCCCACAGCAACGCAGGATCAGAGCCGCATCTGCGACCTTCACCACAGCTCACGGCAGCGAGGCAAGGGATCAAACCCACAACCTCATGGTTCCTAGATGGATTCGTTTCTGCTGTGCCACAACAGGAACTCCCTGGAGGTATGATGCTTTTAACAGAGAATCACACATGCGAATACCTTGGCCTGAAGAACATTTGTCACCACATCTATCACAGCCAGGCCTGTGGCTCCAGCAGCTGCCGTCACTAAAACAGTTTCTCTGTGCCAGAGAAAGATGAGTGTTATTCAAGAAACCAAAAATCATCCAGCAGTAAGATTTCACAAACATTTTTTTTTTCTTTTTATGGACAAACCCACAGTGGCATATGGAGGTTCCCAGACTAGGGATCTAATCGGAGCTGTTGGCCTATACCACAGTCACAGCAATGCCAGATCCAAGTTGCATCTGTGACCTACACCACAGCTCACGGCAACACCAAATTCTTAATCCACTGAGCAAAGCCGGGATCGAACCTGCAACCTCATGGTTCCTAGTCGGATCTGTCTCTACTGCACCACAACGGGAACTCCAGATTTCAGAAACCTGTTTTTTGTTTTTTTGGTTTTTTGGGTTTTTTTTTTTTTTTTTTTCGTCTTTTTGCCTTTTCTAGGGCCGCTTCCAGCAGCATATGGAGGTTCCCAGGCCAGGGGTCCAATCGGAGCTGTAGCCACTGGCCTACGCCACAGCCACAGCAACATGATCCGAGCTGAGTCTGTGACCCACACCACAGCTCATGGCAATGCAGGATCCTCAACCCTCTGAGCAAGGCCAGAGATCGAACCCGCAACCTCATGGTTCCTAGTCGGATTCATTAACCACTGTGCCACAACGGGAACTCCCAGAAACATTTTTAAGGGAGGACATTTTAAACCAAGAAGAGAACTGAGAGTTCCTTGGTGGCCTAGGGGTTAAGAGTCGGGCATTGTCACTGCCATGGTGTGGGTTCGATCTCTGGCCTGGGAACTTCCATGTGTCACTGGTGCAGTCAAAAAAAGCAGAGAACTGAGAGGCCACTGAATTCAACATTTTGTGCACATGTACGGTATATACACGGTCTCTAGCCTCGAGAGTAGGACTATGTACATAAATCCATGTTCATGTGGTCTAGTCGTGAAGACTTTCCAGGCAAGTGTCCCTAATCTCTCTAGGTAGCCTCTTCCTCCTTCCAGTGACAGCCTCCTTTGCACGACTCCAATTTCTGCTTTGTATGTTCTCTCCTAAGACCATTCGTGTACTAAACACTGCAAAGTTTAGAAGGTGATGATCAATGCAGTAGCCATTGCTCAACTAAATCCATCTCTCTGGAGCAATTCTGAGGCCACCAAAAAGAGCAAGAAGCTGTAGGTACACTCCCGGTAAAGAGGGAACTTCGGCACCTCTGCATTTAAAATATCCCAGTTACAAACACCCAGCCAAGCCTCAGAGAAACACATACCACACGTCTCCACTAAAACCACCGTGGAGTTCCTTGATCCTAACCAACTAGGATCCATGAGGATGTAGGTTCTATACCTGGCCTCGCTCAGTGGGTTAAGGATCCTGCCCTGCCATGAGCTGTGGTGTAGGTCACAGACACGGCTTGGTTCTGGCACGGCTGTGGCTGTGGCTGGTAGCTGCAGCTCCAATTCGACCCCTAGCCTAGGAATCTTCATATGTCGCAGGTATGGCTCTACAAAGCAAAAAACAAAACAAAAAACCAACTCTCTAAAATGGAAAGTTTTCTAGGAGGTAATCTCCAGAGGGGTCAGATTTGAGAGAGAGATTTCTCCAAATTCACACTGACCAAGTTCACAGTCTACCATTTCCTCTCAGACAAAAGGATATCCCCACTGTCACCAGACTCCAATCAGGGGGCCCGCCCTTCCTTTGACTTTTCCTCAGACAGACGGAACACGAGGTAAAGGTCAGGGAAGGGGAAGGGAGGGGCAGGGTCTTGGTGGGCACTTCTGGTATCAGAGAAGGTAGCATCTAGCCCTCTGCTGTCTACTCTCTCCTCACCCAGGCTGGGTACGGGCCCGATGCTCCAGGGCCAAAATAGCAGTGCTATAAGATGCAGGCAGGACAGCAGCCTCTCGGAGGGAGATCCCTTCTGGAATCTGCCACAGTGCCTATAAAAGAGATTACAGTGATTTAGGGATTAAGCACCTGTCCCTGCTCAAACAGCTGCCCAATCCATAATGTGCTTTGACTCCAAAGGGCAACGTATGTCAGGAAATAAGCCCAGTGGAAGTCAAGACCGAGTGAGCTGTTGCACGCTGTGGGTTGGGCGCACCAGTCTTCAAAAATCCTAAGGCTGGCATTTGGATCAGGAAGGAACCAGCTTACAAAAGACATAACACAGGCCACTGTAGTGTAATGAGTGCACTGGATGGTAAAAAAAAAAAAAAATGTATCTCCAATAAAGCTGGGGGGGAATGCACCATTTACCACTAGGGGGCACCGTTCACATCCTGCACAACCATTGCCCCACCCCACCCCAACCCCCACACTGGCTGGCTGCGTTCCCAGGACTCTCTCTTTCACAAGCCTGGTGTTGGGGAGAAATCCATTGCACGCAGCTCAATGCCCCAAACCAGTTTTTCTACCAAAACCACCTATGGTCTAACAGGGCAGCCAGCCTGTTGCTCCAGGACTCTGAAAACAAAACCCTCTTCTTCATTCAAGCACTCAACACAAACAAAGCTCTGCGCAAGGGTTTGATCAAAAAAAAAAAGAGGGTTAGCATTTGAAAGACAGAAGTGCTTGGCTGTCAAACAAGATGTAACCAAAAGCATACAAAGAAAGAGAGGGAAAGAAGGAGAAGGAATATGGGACAGATGGAAATTAAACAAAAGAAGGAAGAAAAAGTCATCTCCAAGCATTTATATTGGGAGGTAGGGCTACCTTGTGATCAATGATGCATTCTCCAGCCATACAATTAAGCCTCCTTAAGCCAATAACTCGATCTCCCTGCAAGGAAAACACCAGTAAGGGCACGTTCAGATGCACGCCCTTGCCACTCACGCCTTCCCAAATCAACCCCAAAAAAGAAAGAAAATTTTCCTTTCGGACCCAGTAAGACACAGGTTCCCTTAATTATCTATTCGATGTTGGAGTTTCTGTCATGGCGCAGCGGAAACAAATCCAACTAGGAACCATGAGGTTGCAGGTTCGATCCCTGGCCTCGCTCAGTGGATTAAGGATCCTGTGTTGCTGTGGCTGCGGTGTAGGCTGGCAGCTACAGCTCCGAATTGACCCTTACCCTGGGAACCTCCATATGCTGTGGGTGCAGCCCTAAAAAAAAGAAAAAAATAATTATCTATTCGGTGTTAATGTTTAGCAAATGATTCGGCCATTTTGTCACTACCCCCATCACGTTGCCAAGCCAAACTGAGCACGTTTTGAAGACGGGCTGGAGTAAAGAAAAGGCTGATATGGAGTTCCTGCCATGGCTCAGCAGAAAACAAATCTGACTAGCATCTGTGAGGATGCAGGTTCAATCCCGGGCCTTGCTCAGTGGGTTAAGGATCCGGCATTGCTGTGGTGTAGGCCGGCAGCCTGTAGCTCTAGTTCAACCCCTAGCCTGGACCCGCCACATACCGTGCGTGCAGCCCTAAAAAGACAAAAGAAAGAAAGGAAGAAAGAAAGAAAGAAGGAAGAAAAGGCTGATATGAATTAGAATCCCAGTGTTGGAGTTCACATTGTGGCTCAGTGGTAACGAACCCGACTAGTATCCATGAGGATGTGGGTTTGATCCCTGGCCTCCCTCAGTGGGTTAAGGATCCAGCATTGTCGTGAGCTGCAGTGTAGGTTGCAGGCACGGCTCGGAGCTGGCGTTGCTGTGGCTGTGCTGTAGGCTGGCAGCCACAGCTCCAATTTGATCCCTAGCCTGGGAACCTCCATATGCCACAGGTATGGCCCTAAAAAGGCAAAAAAAAAAAAGAAAGAAAGAAAGAAAAAAAGAAAAGAATCCCAGTATTAATTTTCTTCCCAAGAGGCTGAAATTTGGGGATTCTCTATCCTCGCACTAACTAAAAACCCAGGTGCTGCCTTTTATTAGTAATAAAAAGTTTATCGAAGCCGGGAACCTGCACGGGCTTCCTTCCCCCCATTCAGAATTAGTTTCTACCCCTTCCATCTCGTTTTCCTTGTGGTGTCTGTTGGCAAAGACCAGGAGAAGCAAGACCCTTTGGCTACAAATGAAGTCAGCACATTTCTCATAGTGATTTTTCACATCAATTCCCAAGCTTTCAACTGATTTACCTCTTTCACCGTGTGGACGTCTCTGCCTGTCTCCAATACTATTCCAGAAAACTCCACTCCTAAAGCAATTTGTTTAAAGATCAGGTTATCTGTAAAGCTGAGCACCAGGGAGACAAGAAAACCCTAATCAACAGCCTGTCCCATGAGCTTTCTAGAGCCGAGAGGGTTCGTGTTCCTCCCACCTGGGAAGAAGGTAAGAGTGTGGTACCCAAAGCAGGGGAACGAGAACTCAGATTTCATGATCATCATCTGAAAAGCTACAACAGTCCCCTTCTCACCATGACACAAATGAAACTTTCAAGAACGGGCAAAAGCACAGAGAATCACGGGTACACAAGCTCTTTTGACCCTGACCACTGGCACCTTGGCCTCCTAAAGCATTCCAATGACAATATTCATCAGATGGTTGTTTTTTGTTTGTTTTGGGTTTTGGTGTTTTCTTTTTACAGCTGCACCCGCGGGCATATGGAAGTTCCCAGCCTAGGGGTCGAATCAGAGTTACAGCCACCGGTCTACACCACTGCCACAGCAACACCAGATCTGAGCCGCATCTGTGACCTACACTGCAGCTTGCGGCAACACTGGATCCTTAACCTACTGCGTGAGGCCAGGGATCGAACCCACATCCTCATGGACACTATGTCAGGTTCCTTACCCACTGAGCCACAAGGGGAACTCCCATCATACAGTGTGTATCTGTATACCTGTCTCCTCTTCTGGACTGTGAGGCCCTCAAGGACATGAACTAGTTTATCCTACGGTACTTTGCTCAACTAGATGAACCGGTGTTGTCTGCCCTTTCCTCTTCCACCTCCAAAATTTCTGAATTTAATGATCATCCATTTTCCACTTGAGCTGCCAGAAGAATAACTCAATTGAGTATGACATCTTCTCCCCTATCTGGCATGTAAGCAAATACAAACAGTTCCAACTGTTGAGACCAAACCAAATACCCTATGGCCACAACACAGCAACTGTTTTGCAATCACTGTGTGCTTAATGCTAGCTGTCTGTATAAAATATACCTGAACTGTAGACACACTCTATTTACATCTTTTAATAAATTTCAACAATAAAAATCAGTCACTGGTCCACACATTCAGGATCTAAATGTAATCGGATTGGGCATAAGGCAAATCTGAGCATGGGCTGCTAAGAAATGTACAAACCGTTTCTTCTTTCTGATCCCTTGGTATTCGGTTTCTTTGGGAATGTATTTGTGAGGACTGAGTTTTAGCTGCAACCACACATTTATGATCTTTCAGTGAAAAACCAAAATCAAGGCACTGTCAAGGAATGAAAGGGGGAGTTCCCGTCGTGGCGCAGTGGTTAATGAATCCGACTAGGAACCATGAGGTTGCGGGTTCGGTCCCTGCCCTTGCTCAGTGGGTTGAGGATCTGGCGTTGCCGTGAGTTGTGGTGTAGGTTGCAGACGCGGCTCAGATCCCGAGATGCTGTGGCTCTGGCATAGGCAGGTGGCTACAGCTCCGATTTGACCCCTAGCCTGGGAACCTCCATATGCCGCGGGAGCGGCCCAAGAAATGGCAAAAAGACCAAAAAAAAAAAAAATTATATTTCTATCAATCAAACAGTCAATTATTTAATGAGCCAGATATAACAGGGCCAGTGGGCAGGGGGAGAGGAGGTAACACCAGCAAGACAGTCACATGAATGTGACTAGAATAATTATGGCCACAGCCCCTGTAATCTAGTGATTTTCATTAGCACTGAGACTGACAAATCTGCGACACCACTGACAGCAGGCAAGCACCGCCACCATAGTACCTGAGATGAAGCACATGGTTCTGAAAGTTCTGTTATCTTCTTTACCTGAAGCAGGCACTTGGCCCCTTCCTACTCACCAGGTATGAAAGGAAGTCGGGGCTTTTCCTGATACTGACCACGACATACCAAAATATCAGCAAAGTTAACTCCAGAGAAATGGACATCAACTCTGACCTGCAAAGGAAATAGAGCACAAGGAAGAGCAGTACACATCCATGAAGACAAAGTTCATTCAATTATACCATAATGCTTACTGAATGCGTACTATATGCCAGGTACTGAACTAAGTACCAGTGTATAATCATGAGACAAAATGGACAGTGTTCCTGCCCTCATGGAGCTAGCTAAAACTATGGTCAAGAAGACAGATATTAACCAAAGGATTATGAAGACTTATGTACTAAATTACAACTCCTGGGAGCACCCATTGTGGCTCAGCAGAAATGAATCTGACTAGCATCCATGAGGACGCAGGTTCGACCCCTCGCTTTGCTCAGTGGGTTAAGGATCTGGCATTGCCGTAAGCTGTGGCGTAGGTCGCCAGACACAGCTTGGATCTGGCATTGCCGTGGCTGTGGCGTAGGCCAGCAGCTATAGCTCTGATTTGACCCCTAGCCTGGGAACCTCCATATGCCATGGGTGTGGCCCTAAAAAGACAAAAAGAAAAATAATTTTTAAAAAATAAATTACAACTCCTACACAAAATGTTAAAGGTACGGTGCACAAATATAGGGTGCTATAAAAGCACACACTGGGGAGTTTTGACCTTTGGGGGAAATGAGGAGAATCCCCTGCAAAAGTAACACTTGAACTAAGAACAGCTAAGAGTTAACCATTCAAAAGGGTGGGAGCCTGGCGCAGACAAAAGCAATGACATGTGCAAAGGCCCAGGGGTGAGGACAAAAGAAAAAACAGTGAGTTTAGAGCACAAAGAAGAGAAAAAGAGGGGGCTGGACGGCAAGCCCCACACCATCCAAGGGTTTGTAGGCTTCATTGAAGATCTTGGTCTTCCTAGCAGGAACAATGTAAGCCACTTAAAGACTTTAATCAGAGGGTAACATGATCAGCTGTCTGGGGAGTCAGACATCGGAGAAGCTGGTCCTAGACTGCCTACCTTCTATGTTCCTTGAAGTAGCTAGAGGGGAGGCAAGCCTGCAGCAGTTTCTCTAGACTTTGTTAGGCAGTGGTTCTCCAAGTGTGGTTCCCCAGACCACCATCTTCGGTGTCACCTGGCAACTTATTGAAAGTTCAAAATCTCAGCCCCAACCTACTGAATCAGCAACCGTGGGGAAAGGGTGTTCCCTGGTAGCCTAGCAGTTAAGGATTTGGCATCATCACTGTTGTGGCTCAGGTTTGATCCCTGACCTAGGAACTTCCACAGGCAGTGGGCGTGGGGAAAAAAAAAAAAAAAAAAACTCTGGGGACAAAGCCCAGTGATCTTTACTGACAAGGGTGATTCTGATGCAGCCTGACGTTAGATCAATAAAAATCAACAGGGCTTGGAATCACAGAAGTAATCAATCCAACTTATCAGGGCTTGGAATCACAGGAGGAAATGCAGCCTCAGTGACATTCTTTCATTTGTTCAGATTTCCGATTTCATACAGAGATGGCCGTATTGGTGAGGAGATATTTTATGGGCACAATGCCTTCATTCAACAATGTCTGAAGCATCTGCCACACACCAGGCACCATTCCCGACTCTGGGAACATAATGGTGGATAAAACCTGTAGAGTCCCCGCTCTCATGAGCTGATTCCTGACAGAGAAGTGTCTGGACAAATAACAGAACAAAGGAGCCCTGCCCTCAAGCCTACGCACCCTGTGTGCATGACACAGGTGTTGGCGTGTATGGCACATATAAATCCTCAAGCCACACTTCACCTTGACTCAAGGTGAACATCTTTCAGCATGCGAATCCCAGGAAGCGGACTGACTGCTATTCTGCACTCACCCAAATCATCCACTGAGTCACAGGGTCCGTGTCAGGGATGCTTCCGGGCTGCAGCCATATTTCTGTCTCTTACCAGGGGCCCCCAACCCCGAGACTCACTGCCTGCTTCACCCTGTCCGAGGTTCTCGTTCTCCACAAGAGAGGACAGTGTCACCAGGTGGTCGACGGGCCAGGCCAACGTGACAATCATATTTCCCACCACCCTAATTGTGGGTACATGCCCACAATCCTTAACTAAGCCCCATCACCCCAAATCACTGCAGTATACCAGAGGAGGGCTCAAGATGCAGCAGCATGGAAATACAGGGCATTAACGAGCTGGCTGGGGGGAGGAGGGAGGGCAATGTCACATGCTGACACTGAAGGAGAGGAAGCAAAGGATGGGATCCATTTCTCTGGGTTAATCAATAACTTTCAGGGGGTTCCCGTCGTGGCGCAGTGGTTAACAAATCTGACTAGGAACCATGAGGTTGCGGGTTCAGTCCCTGCCCTTGCTCAGTGGGTTAAAGATCCAGCGTTGCCGTGAGCTGTGGTGTAGGTTGCAGACATGGCTCGGATCCAACGTTGCTGTGGCCCTGGTGTAGGCCAGCGACTTCAGCTCCGATTAGACCCCTAGCCTGGGAACTTCCATATGCCGCAGGAGCGGCCCAAGAAATGGCAAAAAGACAAAAAAAAAAAAAAAAAAAAAAAAACTTTCAGTTGGTTATGCAAAGTCCTGTGTAAATCAGAATTCTCTGTTTCTAAGGCAACCAACCGCTCTGGCTGTTTCAGGGAACAAAACTTTTTGCACTTTGCACTTCAGCTTTTTTTGTGACACCCCCCCACCCCACCCCGCAAAAAGGGCCTTTCTAGAAGCCCAGCTCAAAGTAACCCTTCAGTCCACTCAGGAATTGGGTGGGGACAGGAGCCCGCAGGATGTGGGTGGTGGCCCTGTGGAGAGAGTGAAAGTGATAGGGATAGAGCAGGATAATTAAATAAATCCCAGTAGGGGATTAAAGACAGGCAATTTTAAAGGAGTTGGGAGGCCCTTGTAAACTAATGACCACTGGGGGGAAAGAATCCAGTAACCTAGCAACAATCTACTCTACCTTGAAGGAAGGTCAGGCACATTCAAGTGCCAGAAACACTCAAGCCACAAGTGCTGCTAGTTAAAACACAGGACAATAGAGCCTGAATCTTGTTACATGAAGTCAGTTAATAGTCCTTGAAGAGTAGCATTTCTGCCAAGACAGGAATATAGGTGAGGTGCAAAGGGAAAGACACTAGGTGAAAGGGGATATTATACCAAAACCTGAAATGAATTACCAAATTTTAGTATGTTACCACCCTTTTGCTAATACACATATGATTTAAGTTTTATTGAAGTATAGTTAATTTATACATAGATTTAAATAGCACTATGACTGCTGGGTTAAACTATGTGGGGTCAAAGAAGGAACTAATGATGTGACCTTGACTTCTGCCAGAGATTGAGGAAGAAGGTGGTCTTCGCTTCCTACGTTCTTTCGTTTATAAAAATTAATGTGTCCTCTCAGTCCTGGGACACAGCCTGCCTTCTCAGATCTCTCACAAACCTCCTGTGCTAATAAACTCACTCTGCCTGTCCCGTTGTCTGTCGGGGTGCAGAGTCGTCAGTAAGTCCCAACATTAGGTGGGCGGTTTTAGTTAAAAACAAAAACAAAGTCCAGTGGGTTCAGTCCCCTCCAAGTCAGAGACAGTGGATACGAGCCCGAATCTGAGGTGCAGGTGGGTGTTAAGTCCCACAGAGGAGGACTGCAATTTCAAAAGGGGCGTGCAGGGGTCCGGAGCCAGGCGAGTCACCCTACCTCGTGGGGCCCAACAGGACGGGGGGCGACCTCCTCAATTGCCAGGGGCTGCTTCAACTCGGAGCACAGCACGGCCCGGTAGTGCCGGCTGCAGCCTGGCCAGGCCCTCCTGCAACGCAAGACAAAGCTTGGATTACGGGGTTCGAACCCGGGGTTGCCTTTGGGGGCTCGGGGATGGGTCAGAGTCGCACCTGCAGAGCCACGACCGAGACAAGTACCGTGCCCACGCCGCCGTCTGCATGGCCCCGACCAAGTCTCCGTAGGGGAGCAGTCCCAGCGCAGCAAGAAGAGCCGGGCACCGCCCACCCCATCCAGCCCCGCCCCCCCCGCCCCGCCCCTGCCCCGCCCCTGCGGGCGGACTGCAGACGGGAGCTTGGGACCCGCCGGAACGCGACCCGACCCCAGGCTGGAGGCGGCGGCCGGGCTTCTCGGTGCGCCCGTGCCCCCTCCCCCCGCCCACCCCGCCAGCTGGAGCCTGTTGAAGGGAATGGGGAGTCCAGTAAATAGAGATACCCCGAGATGAACCTTTGTTGGTATTTTTGGTAGCAAATTTGAAGATTTTTTTTTTAAATAATGATTTTTATTTTTTTCCATTACAGCTCATTTACAGTGTTCATTGGAGCGATTTTTAAAACCACACGTGGAGGTTCTTGTACAGAGAACAAACCAGTGGCTCCCCAGGGGGGAGGGGCGGCTAGGGGCGCGCAAGATGGGGGAAGGGGCTTAAGAGGTACAAACTATTATGCATAAAATAAATAAGGTACAAAGACGTAATGTACAGCATAGGGAATATTGCCAGTATTTTAAAATCTCTTTAAATGGAGTATAATCTAAAAAGATACTGAATCACTATGTTGTACACCTGAAACTAATAACAGTATAAACCAGCTGTACGGTCAATAAAACAATGAATAAATAAGGGTTGGGGAGGGTCTTGTGCAAGTGTGACATCCTAAATGCATAAAGGCTTTAATTTCTGCCTTCAACGTCTTTTTAGGATTCAATTCTTGTCATGCTTTTCTCACACAGGGCTGCTTACACTAAAACTGCACAGTTCCTAGTAATCCAATGTTAAATGATCCTACACAAATGCAAAGAATATTTTCAATTAAAGTCATCTCCAAACCAGGTAGTTTTCCTTTCCTGACACCTATGTTATGCCTGGCACATAGTAGATGCTCAGTAATTGATTCGATGATAGTATAACTCTTATGTGAACAGGTACGCTCTGGGAAAACTGAGTGACAATATAATCTGTAAAATATTACAAAACTAGGTAGATCTCTGTTGCAGTGGTAGCCAAATATTAATGTATTAGCAATATTAAAGAATGTTATCCTGGGAAGGATGTTTCATTGACAGATAGCTTTTAAAGAGAGTATGGCGTTGGAGTTCCCTTGTGGTGCAGTGGGTTAAGGACCTAGCATTGTCACTGAAGTAGCCCAGGCTGTGGCATGATCCCTGGCCTGGGAACTTCCACATGCCATGGGCATGGAAAAAAAAAGAAAAAAAAGAAAAAAGAAAAAGCATGATGTCTTTAAATAGACATCTGGTCAAAAAGTGTAGAGCCTCTGAGTTCAAGTCCAACTCTACCACTTATTTCTAAGGCTTTGGAGCTCCTCATGGCTGTGGAGCCTGGCTCCTCCCCCATAAAGTGAAAGAATTGGGCAGAATAATCCCTAAAATTATTCCATTTCCATTTTTTGATGAAAACAGGAGTCCAAGAGAGCACAGAATGATAGAAAGAACGAATCAGGAATGGAATAAAGAAATGAATAAAGGAACAAATAAGGAATGGAATAAAAAATCAGAAAGCAAAACTGAAGTAGGAATGAACTTCCGAGATTAGGCTTAAAGGCTTTGGTGGGAATGAACTCAAGAGCCAGTTTCCACCACAGGTGCATAGTAGGGGGTCACTGTAATCTTAAGAACACTCATGGGTTATTTGAAGTCATTTTAGCCTTGCCTCCCTCAGGGAGAAATGCAGGGAAGAGGAACAAGGACCAGAAGGTGAGAAGATAGAAAAACTTAATTATTTCCAATGAGACCCTTTGTAAACTCCTAATCATTAGGCACATAGAATCAAACCAAGTATGGTGGAGAAATCTGAACTTTATCATCATCAAAATGAACATTCTGGTTGCCAAATAACAGTGAGCAAAAAGAGAACTCAAGTTTATAAAGTGTGAAACCAGGATTAATCTGGGGATGAAATGAACCGTTACACGTGGAAAATGTATGTCGTGGAAAATATTAAGCATTTATACAAGACATAAAGCAAGCAATTTTTAAAATTGAAGTATAGGTGATTTACATAAAGCAAGCAATTTTTAGTTGAGCTCCTTGAAAGCAGCAGCCGTTTCTGAATCTCCTTTATGTTTGCAGCCCTTTGCACTATGCAACACTTTGAGGCACTTAATACATGTTTATCAACTAAATTGTTGAATGAGCCCTCAGTTACCTAGTGTCAATTTTCCAGATAATTGAAAGTATCTTTAAGCATCAAATTTTAAACATTTTTGATTAAGTATTTTTATGGAAATGTTTTCTATTGTCATCTTCATAATATCCTTGTCAGTCTCAGGGAATATGAAAATCAGTGAGTTTGGAGAAATCCATCAATACTGTATTTTGCATTTGTAAGAGTATCTCTAGAAAACAGCAAAAGTCTCTTTAAGAAGAATCTTGGAAGGAAGATGAAAGCATCTTAGGTAATTGAGGTGATTTTAAGCACTTATACGCAAAATAACTTTCACTTTTCCAAAGAGCTTCAAAGTTAAGTGATAAGGCATTTAGTAGTAGTTGCTATGGTAGCAAAAGAAATATTTAGCTTCTCCATCAATGTCCTGCCACCACATCACACCGTCTGGTTTGTTACCGTTTCTGGTTATTTTGTTCTATGGGGCGGGTGAGGTAGGAAAGTGAACAAGAAGAATAAAATTTGAGTCCTGGGGGAGAATAAGACCAAGCAGCTAAATCTGAACTAATCAGTCCTCTGGGAAGAAGGAGAAGGGATCTATAACTGCCCTGCAAACCAGTTTGAGGGCTCATTAGGAAAAGAGTAACAGATGACTCTTCCTTCTGGTACAACTCACATGAAGAGATAATATTTAACATCCAGAAGCTGCTGGAGGGCGGAGGGTGAATACGCCAACAGCTATGTTTTTACAGAATAGACCAACAAGATACAAACAATATTAGCACCATACAGGACTATGCTTAAAATGTGAAAGTGGCCCCCATAGTTAAAGGTCTTTGGCAAATAGCTTGTCGGCTCCTTTAGAGCAGAGACTGTGGATCCTAGCAGCTCAGTTTATCACCACATCTAGCACAGAGCAGGCACTCTGTATGCTAGGAAGGTAGGAAGCCAGGAACCCCACAAGCTGGTTGGGAGAGCACATTACTATGCAAAGCCAGATCCAAAAAAATGTTAAGGGGTCTTGCACCCACCTTCCTGCCTACAGCTGCCTGGCATAACCTGATCTTTTTTCTGACTAGTTCAGTATTGCCATTATAGATATGTTATTATCTCCTACCAAAAAGATGCCCCCAAGATTCTTGCAGTGTGTTGTACTTTGCCTTTTCATTGAATTCCTCCAGATTACTCTTTCTGAGTGTGGCAGTTGGGTTTAGTTTTCATCAACCTCAGAGATGGACTTTGGGCATTGTTATATGTGACGCATATTAGCTTTCTCGTCTATTCCAAGAACCATGTAAAATTTGCTACTTAATTTATTTGTTCCAACAGTCGTGGAATCAGAATTTCAGAGCTGGGGTGGAGCATCAAGATAATCCAATCAAACTCCTTCCTTTACAAGTGAGAAAGCAGAGGCTCAGACAGACTGGCCTCGAGATCACACTGTGGATTAGTGATTGAAGTAGCATCAGGATTTGCCCTTCCCGACTTCTTGTTCACTGCTCTGTCTATTGACCTCTTTAGATTTCACGGAACACCCTACATCATAATAATATTTCACATTGTCCTAGTACTTCGCAGATTTCAAATCACTGTCACCCAAACGGCATTATCCTGCCAATGATGCGAGTGACAATGATTATTGCTGGAAATACAATAATCACTCACAATGGTCACTCACAACAAAACCATCACTAAGTGCTTTTGCATCATTTCATTAGTCCTCACAATCGTCCTATTACTAGGAAACTATTATTGTCACTCTTTATAGATCAGGAATGCAGACAAGGAGGTTAAGTAACTTGCCCAAGGCCACACAGCTAGGAAATGAAGCCGTTTAGAAGCCTCCTAATTGCCTGATGCCAGAACCGGCCACCCACTGTGCCCCCCTCATAAACGCTCTCCTCAGCAGACAAAGAAGGTATTGTACCATACATTTTAAAGCCATGCTTTTTGCTTGTAGTTTTAAATTCAATTTTATAGGAATTTTACAGTATTCAAGCCTCGAAAATAGATGAATTCCCTGGAGGAGAGAATAGAAAGAAAGCAGCCCTCTCAGGGATGTCTGCAGAAAAAGGGACAAGAGCAGGAAGAGAAGTTAACACATAATTAGGAGTGCTACCCTATTCTTTACAGCTACAAGCTTGTAGTAGTGATTGTATTTAAATGTAAACTAGAGTGTGTAAGATTAAAACTGTGATTATGTAAAGTGGTTTTCACACTCACACACACACTCACATATACACACACACAGATAGGGTTTTAATGAAACCATGTGCTGACTGGTTGCCTGGTTACCAGCCATCACTTAAGCAGGGACCAGCAGGCATTTGGGCTAAATTCCTGGCACTCAGATGGACGCATGTGGAAGCAGCGGTGACCTCGGCAATGGCTGCCATGGCCCCCAGAACTAACCACCGATGTTTGGGGCAGGGATCTATTTTCCATCTTAAGTCATTCTTATGAAACTAGTTTACAAGTTCCCAAGCATTCTGGCAACTTTATGAAAACTTTCCAACCCCACTCACTTCCCCAGAGAGAACACATTCTTCCCTTCCACATGTCCCCCTGTCACCACCCCCCACCCCCCAACCCCCCCCAGCCCCACCGCAAGAGCTTTGTATCAACCTGGATTAGCTCAATAATCTCATTGTTCAGGTGGTATTATTCATCTGTTTATCCCAAAAGCTGAGCTGTGAGCTGGTGAAGGTTCTGGCCACAATGTAGTGAAAAGGATTTAGGCCTTGGCATCAGATGTACCAATGTTGTACTCCTGGCTTAGCCGCTCGCTCATTGTGACCTTGGGAAAGTTATTTAACCTCTCTGAGCTTCCATTTTTTTCAATAATATTACCCTCCTCAGGTAATAGTCATGAGAATTAAACAAAATAAGCCAGTTCCCTTCATGATTCAGTGGTCAAAGAACACAACTAGGATCCATGAAGATGTGAGTTTGATCCCTGGCCTCACTCATTGGGTTAAGGATCTGGCATTGCTGTGAGCTCTGCTGTCACAGACATGGCTTGCATCCCACGTTGCTGTGGCTGTGGTATAAGCCGGCAGTTGTAGCTCCAATTCGCCCCCTAGTCTGGGAGTTTCCATATGCTGTGGGTACAGCCTTAAAAAAGAAGACAGTACATAGCAGCCCTCAGCAAATGGCAGGTCTTATTATGAAGACAGCTCCTGGAGTTCCTGTCGTGGCACAGTGGTTAACGAATCCGACTAGGAACCATGAGGTTGCGGGTTCGGTCCCTGCCCTTGCTCAGTGGGTTAACGATCCGGCGTTGCTGTGAGCTGTGGTGTAGGTTGCAGACGCGGCTCAGATCCTGAGTTGCTGTGGCTCTGGTGTAGGCCAGTGGCTACAGCTCCGATTGGACCCCTAGCCTGGGAACCTCCATATGCCACGGAAGCGGCCCAAAGAAATAGCAAAAAGACAAAAAAAAAAAAAAAAAAAAAAAAAAATGAAGACAGCTCCTGCCCTTGAACCTCTCACCATCAAGTGCAGGGAGGCACACATAAATAGGCCTCTAAAATGCTTCTGACATGTCCTGTGACAGAGGGCTGCAAAGAGGGCTGTAAGAGCCCCGAGAAGGTCGACCTACCAAAGAACATCATTTCAAGAAAGCCTCCCAGAGGAAGGATGAGGAGCAAATAGCTAGACAGAGGGCATCACTAAATGTGTCCGAGGCAAAGGGTGCACGCAAGAAAAGCTGGCATGTTCAAGGAATTGCAGGTGGTCGGTTATGACTAAAGTTATGGTTTGAGTCAGAATAATGGGGACAAGTCTAGAAAAGCAGATGTGCACAGGTTTTGGAATCAGACAACTTGAGGAATTCCAGCTTTACCACTTTTCATCCATATGACTTCTTTCTGAATCCCAGTTTCTCCATTTGTAAAATGACAGTGATTCCACAAACTAATGGAAAGTGCCTAGCACAAAATATACAGGTTTTTTTGTTTGTTTGTTTGTTTTTGTTTTTTTTTTTTTTTAGCGGAAGCAAGTATTATCTTCTTTTTGGCCATGCCCACAGCATGCCTAAGTTTGGGGGCCAGGGATTGAACCCATGCCACAGCAATGACAATGCCCAATCTTCTTCTTTTTTTTTGTCTTTTCTAGGGCTGCTCCTGCTGCATATGGAGGTTCCCAGGCTAGGGGTCCAATCGGAGCTGTAGCCACTGACCTACCTACGCCAGAGCCACAGCAACGCGGGATCCGAGCTGCGTCTGCAACCTACGCCACAGCTCATGGTGACACCAGATCCTTAACCCACTGAGCAAGGCCAGGGATTGAACCCGCAACCCCATGGTTCCTAGCCGGATTCGTTAACCACTGAGCCACAACAGGAACTCCGACAAGCCCAATCTTTTACCTGCTGTGCTGCAAAGGAACTCTCATAGCAAGTATTATTTATCTGTTTATCTATAATGAGCTTAGTGGCTGGCTCATTTTGACTGAGTCATGGAAGGATGAATGACTAGGCAAATTCATTCATTTATTAATAGCAATATTCATTAGCCACTATCCCCATGCCAGACACTGTTCTAGTCATTGGGAATACAGTAGCCAACAAAACAGAAAAAAACTCTCTTACTGTGACTTGCAGATCATGAATTGAGAGGGACAAGCACTGGTGTCTGTGAAGGGATCTACTTTGTAGCCCAGGGAGGCTCCAGAGTTATCTGATTAAAGGCTAGTAAACCAATAAAGCAAGTTTCCAAGTTTCCCAGATTTCTGGATGTGAGTCCCACCTCCTAACGAGGAGGATCTTGTCCCCTCCCTTAATCGCTTCTCACTTATCAACCCCCAGCTTCCTGTTGTGATCCAGAGGAACTGGTGAGTTGTGTTGTTTGGCAGGAAGAAATGTCAAGGAAGGCTCAAGTCATTCTTGGGCTCTATGTCTGAAGTCGGGGCAAGAGGAAATAGGAAAGCAGGTCACACAAAAGGGCTATGGAGAGGGTGATTTGCCTATCTCAGCAACCAGGTGATAAGTGAGCTCAAATGCCTCGTGATGCATGAGGGTTTATTTCAATAGCAGGATAATCACATTCACATGTGTATATCTCATTACAAAAAGGGTTCCCCAGGAGATCTCATTTAATCCTCAGAAGGACTCTACAAGGTAAGAATTAACCCCATGTAATCCCATCTCTCTCTTTTATTTATTTTTTATTTTTTGGATTTTTTTTGTTTCCATCTCTCTCCTTTAAATGAACTCCTCCCTCTCCACTGCCTTCTGTCCTGTGGTATATAACTCTATCTTCAATCAAACAAAATCAACAAAAATCTTTGTTCACTTCTCATCCTTCTCTAACCCCTATTCATCTCTTTCTCACAGCCAAATCCACTGAACATTAAGAATATGGTCCTTGGGAGTTCCCGTGGTGGTGCAGTGGTTAACGAATCCGACTAGGAACCATGAGGTTGCAGGTTTGGTCCCTGCCCTTGCTCAGTGGGTTGACAATCCAGTGTTGCCGTGAGCTGTGGTGTAGGTTGCAGACGTGGCTCGGATCCAGCGTTGCTGTGGCTCTGGCGCAGGCTGGCGGCTACAGCTCCGATTCGACCCCTAGCCTGGGAACCTCCATATGCTGCGTGAGTGGCCCAAGAAATAGCAAAAAGACAAAAAAAAAAAAAAAAAAAAAACAAAAAAAGGAATATGGTCCTTGGATGGAATTACCATATGATCTAGCAATTCCACTCTTGGGTATATTCTCACAAAAAATGAAACCACTAATGCAAAAAGATACATGCATCCCAATATTCACAGCAGCACTGTTTACAACAGCCAACACGTGAATGCAACCCAATTGTCCATCGACAGATAAATGGATAAAAAAAGATGTTGGATATATGTACAATGGAATATTAGTCATAAAAAAGGAAGGAAATTCAGCCATTTGCAGCAATGTGGCTGGATCTAGAAAATATTATGCTTTGTGAAACAAACTAGATAGAGAAAGACAAATACTGTATAATATCACTTACATGTGCAATCTAAAAAGTAAAACAAACCAGTGTGGAGTTCCCCTCATGGCTCAGTGTTTAACGAATCTGACTAGGAACCATGAGGTTGCGGGTTCGATCCCTGGCCTTTCTCAGTGGATTAAGGATCCGGCGTTGGCATGAGCTGTGGTGTAGGTTGCAGATGTGGCTCGGATCCCATGTTGCTGTGGCTCTGGCATAGCCTGGTGGCTATAGCTCTGATTAGACCCCTAGCCTGGGAACCTCCATGTGCCACAGGAACAGCCCAAGAAATGGCAAAAAGACAAAAAAACAAAACAAAACAGTGAATATAACAAGAAACAGATTCACAGACATAATGAACAGGTTCCAGTGGAGGGAGGGAAGGGAGTGGGGCAAGATGGGGGAGGGGATTAAGAGGTACAAACTACTATGTTTAATAGACATAAGCGACAAGGATATATTGTGTAGCACAAGGAATCATAGCCATTGTCTTGTGATAACTTTCAATGAAATAGAATCTGTAAAAACACTGAATTACTGTGCTGTCCAATGTAATATTGGAAATCAACTATACCTTGCTAAGTGAAGTACGTCAGAGAAAGCCAAATATCATGAGATCACTAATACATGGACTCATAAAAAATGATGCAAAGCAACTTATTCACAAAACAGAAACAGACTCAAATATTTCAAAACCACACTTATGGTGACCAAGGGGAAACTTTGGGGGAAGGGATAAATTGGGAGGTTGGGAGTAGCATATCCACATTACCATATGCAAAAGCAGTTAAGTGACAAGGGCCTATTCCATAGCACAGGAAAATCTATCCAATATTCTCTGATAGCCTATATGAGAGAAGAATCTGAAAAAGAATGGATATATGCATATGTATAACTGATTCACTTTCCTGTACCCCTGAAGCTAACACAACATTTTAAGTCAACTATATTCCTATAAATTAAAAAAAAAAACTGTGTCTCAATAATAATTATAAGAGGAATCTGCTCTTTGGCTCCACTGCTCTCCCCCATTCACTCCCCCCCCCACCCCCACTGCAGCTGGCCTCTTGCAGCATTCGAAGCCAGTCTCTGCTGCTTCCCCTGCTACTTCTCAGCCCACTCCCTGAGCCTAGATTTTTAGATTCCTTTTCTCTGCCCCCCCTTTCCTGCTGTCAGCCAGTGTTCTACCACCCTTCTTCCTCCCTCCCCGTCTCTCTCTCTAAATGAACTCTCTTTTTCTGCCAAATCCAGCACAAGCTCTTGACGTGGGAAGCCTTCCCTAACCATAGTCTCATCACCTCTCACCTTCTCACTCTGTTCTCCCACCTCCAAAACATACACAGTTGCCTCCTCTCACTTGCCTGGGAACTCCTCCGTAGCTTCAGTGAAGCACATCCCACATTGTGTTGTGACTATATAGGTCTGGCTCCCCAGGAGATTGTACAAAATTTCAGGGTGGAGCCAGGGACGTCTCTATTTTTGCATTCTCAGGGCTTGGCACAGGGCCTGGCACATGGTAGTCACTGAGATTTTAGAGGCACTTTGCAAATTCTAAAGCATCAAACAGCTAGCAAGAGACAAGGCTAAAAAACCCTCAACCCTAGGCTTCTGACTTTAAAGGATGTAGTCTCCCTGCCTCAGCACAGAAAAGAACCATGCTGCACATTTTGAACTGAAAGTGCCTCCACCCCAGTGACCTGCATATGGCACGTTGGTGGGAAGGATTTCCTTTTCCCCACAAACATTGCTCCAGCTACCAGGTGTGGAAGAATTGTTTGGTATTTGTAGCCTTCCTTTTGCAAACTCCAGGATGAGAAGAAGGAGGAAAAAAATAAAACCCATCTCCCATCTCTTCCTCCCTGGGGGCCAACACCACCATCACTTCCTTTTGAGCCGGGAGGCAGGAAGCCTATCCTAGCCCACGAAATTGCCAGCTTGAGAGCTGCAGAGAGTGACTTTGTAAGACACAAGGTAGCCAGACCAACCCTGAGTAGGATCGCTGCCATCCTGAAGCAAGAGTCCCGAGGAAACCTTCGGAAGGTGGTCCCGGGGAGCTCCCATCGTGGCGCAGTGGTTAACGAATCCGACGAGGAACCATGAGGTTGCAGGTTCGATCCCTGGCCTTGCTCAGTGGGTTAAGGATCCAGTGTTGCCATGAGCTGTGGTGTAGGTCGCAGATGAGGCTCGGATCCCGTGTTGCTGTGGCTCTGGCGTAGGCCGGTGGCTACAGCTCCGATTGGACCCCTAGCCTGGGAACCTCCATATGCCGAGGGAGCGGCCCTAGAAAAGGCAAAAAGACAAAAAAAAAAAAAAAAAAAAAAAGGTGGTCACAGATACACCTAGAAGGAAAGAAACTTCCCCTTTCCCCAGGAATAAACAGGCTTTCCAGGGAGAGTCTCTGATATCAGACAATGTGCGCATTCGCCAATTACAAGCTCAAGTTCCACCCAAATACACACAATCAAATCCTTTACCAAGGCCATCATTACATGCACAGGGCCCTCCTGCTGTTTGGGCAACATTTTAGTGCTGCAGTGAAGCAAGATAAATGTCATCAAAGCGGCAAGGTAAAGACAGACCCATCCGGCAAGTGCCTTTTTTCGACCTGATGACTCACTTCACCTTGTCGTTTGTAATGTTGCCGTCTGGGAGGGGGGAGAAGGAAATGAGGAGGAAGAGTGGGCTGTGCTGTGCCTGTAATTTGTTTCCCCATTTCAGACAGCTTTTTAATGAGCACTCTCATTAAGGGCTCTCTGAGCCTGTGCTTAAAGTTTTCCGGACAAGCAAATGAGCAGGACTGAAAACGGATGGCATCAGGCCAGCACCTCATGTTTTGTTTTAAAGATATCGTGGGGTGGGGGTGGGGGGATAGAATGAAAGAAAACGTTGTTATTTGTGAGAAGAGAGATTGGATAACTCTTTTGCCCAAGAAAATTTGGAAATGAATGATGTGGTTTTTCCCCATTGAAATACTCTGAATTTCCCATTGAAATGAGTATTCCCCATTGAAATACTCAAGCTTATCAATTATTAGGATATTAGTGTGTATCTGTGAGAGCATTTGTTTATTCAGCCAGTTCCATGGAGAGACATCATTGTCCTGTGAGGTCCTAGCCCTGGATTCATATTTCTGGTAAGGTCCCCATCACTTTGCATCAGAGATAATGTCCCCTCTAGGCTCCAAGCCCTGCGGGGTGCACACTCACCCTTCCCTATCCTGTTTTATATTTCCAAGGCCCAACACAGAGTCCAGACACATAGACACTCAATAAATGTGATTTTACCATTTAACCGAATTCATTAGATGCTATTAGTACATTAAAAAGCACATAAAATAATTAGACCTAACTACTAGACTGCAAATCAGAGTGATTTATCACCTTGCAAGGTTCAACAAACATTCTAATGTGCTAACAAGCCCCTAATTAAAGCAGCAGCCTTCAACTGAAATTATCAGGAGGAAGGAAGAAAAGTACAGTCAGCCCTTGGTATCCACGGATTCTGGACCAATGGATATGGAGGCAGATTGTACCACACTGTTTTATATAAGGGACTTAAGCATCCATGGATTTTGGTGTCTAGAGTCAATTCTCCCCACCCCCACTCCCCTGGGATACTGATGGATAACTATACCGACAGGGATTCAGAGATGCAATTTTTATTTTATCACTGATGGACATTATTCTCTTTCTGAACAGGAATTAGCTCTTTTACAATAGAGAAAAGGATATGGTTGTTGCTCTATTTATCTTTCTAGTGAGTTCACTTAGTGTAAGTACAGAATGTGGGAAAGCAGATTCTAGCTGTTGTCTCTGCTTGAACCAGTTGTCCTGCAAACCTTCCCTCCGCTTGTATGGCATAAAGCATGCCTCACCTGTGATGGTTCCAGGGACTTCCAGAGATGATACCCATGAACAGTCTGACACGAAGTTGGCCATGGACTGTAGGCGCAATAGAAACCAAGCACCCACTGCCAGGAAGAGCACGAAAAGAGAAGAGGGGCTTCCCTCCATGAGATCGGAGAATAGACAGACAGCAAGAGAAAGTGACACAGCATTTCCCTGGTGGCACAGCGGGTTAAGGATCCAGCATTGTCACTGCTGTGGCTTAGGGTGCTGCTGTGGCAGGAGATGGATCCCTGGCCCCAGAACTTCTGCATGCCATGGTTGTGGCAAAAAAAAAAAAGAGAGAGAGAGAGAAGGTGACACAATCTTCCCTAAAACATCTGCTCAATGGTCCAGCTAAAAACATTGCTGGCTGTTCTTATATGTCCTGGATTGTATTTCACATCAGAGGTCTAGGCCATCGCTTTGTCTCCCTTTTTCTCACTCCTGTCCACCCTTGAATAGTCAGCAAGGAGTCAGTGATTGGTCCTGAAGAATGAGATCGGGTGTTCTCAGATTACATATCTGGAACATTCTCTCTGATGGGCATCCCATAATCAGTATTTCACAAAGTGTGATCCGTGGCCAGTGCATCAGATCCCCGAAGATGCTGATTGAAAGGATTTTTCTCCCAGCTGGCCTGGCATCCTGGCATCCTGGCATCTGTAGTTTTATTAGGCTCCCCCATTGATTCTGCTTCCTGCTGAAGTTCAAGAGCCTCTGGCCCTGGCTTCTGACCTAGTGGTGCCTTGGATCACTAGAGGGCACCCTAGAACAACTTTTTTTTCCCAGGCTGTGGGCTTCCTGCCAACCGACCAGGGCTGTGGCGCCTCATCGTTCTGGGCCAGAGTTTCCAAGCCCATCCTGGAACCACAGTTTCCTTTAAGAAACTTAGTCCAATTGCCACATCACCAGATACATCTAGCATGCATTTCCACAATGGTGCTGTAATAAATCCGGTTTCTAAAAAAAAATTAGATGTTAAATCATCCTATGTTTATTCATTATATATCTACAAATTGTGAACCAAAACAACATCAAGTATTAAAAGGACTGACAAAAGACATTCTTCCTACTCTTTAGAAAAATGTGGTGGCTCAGTGGGTTAAGGATCCAGCATTGTTAACTGCTATGGCTTGGGCCTTTGCTGTAGCTCCAGTTCCATCCCTGGCCTGGGAGCTTCCACATGTGGTGGGTATGGCCAAAAAAAGAAAGAAAAGAGGAAAAAATATGGGGAAGAAAAATCAGGCAGAAATATGAAATCATTTGCAAATAAATATAATTAACAGTAAATTAAATCATGGACATGGAAAACAGACTTGTGGTTGCCAAGGGGGAGGAGGAAGGAGTGGGATGGATTGGGAATTTGGGGTTCATAGATGCAAACTATTGCCTTTGGCATGGATAAGCAATGAGATCCTGCTGTATAGCACTGGGAGCTATATCTAGTCACTTATGATGGAGCGTGATAATGTGATAAAAAAGAATGTATACATGTATGTGTGACTGGGTCACCTTGCTGTATAGTAGATAATTGACAAAATACTGTAAACCAGCTATAATGGAGAAAAAATTATTATAAAATTAAAAAATAGTAAATTAATTTTCAAGCTAATGGGAAATAGAATTAATTACTAAATCTGAAACAAACAGGTGACAGTATGTGTACAAACAAGGAACTTCCCTGCTGGCCCTGAGCTGACTGGGAAAACGGTACATGGGGATTCCTGAGACAGCTTCCTGGAACAGGCAGGATGGGACAGGAATAGGAGAAGCAATGTCAGGCAGCCCCACTGCAACACATGTCTGTTGAATTCAGAGCCCTTCTTCGTGTCTCAGGAGACACTGAACTAAAACTTGGCAAATGTAAATCCGAGAAGGACCACTGGGACTCCTTTTGTCATGTTGGCATGATGCCCATTGATTCAACAAATCCTTGAGGGGCACTGCCCTGTGCCAGGCACTGGCCACACACTGGGAAGACAACCGTGGGCAAGACAGACGCCTTAGTGCTGCCCTTGGGTGTTTACAATCCAGCAGGAGAGACAGACAAACAATCACGTAATTACAAAGCAGTGTGAGTGATGGGTTAAGCAGTAGGTTTGTGGAAGCTCGAAGGGGAGAAGCCTAACTCAGCCGTGGTGGTGAAGGAGGCTGCGGGGGTACAAACATTCAACAGGAGAAGGTAAAGGATGAGTCAGGAGCAGCGAGAAAGGGCATAGTTGAAAGTTGGGGAAGAAAAGAAGCAGATATTTGAGGAACTGAAAGAAATTCAGTAGAGCTAGTGGAGTTGGGAGCAGGCAGGGAATTGTGCTAAACAGTGTGGTGGGGGATGCAAAGCAAGCACAGCCAGCTCTTTCAGAGCCTTGTAAACCTTCATGGGGATATGCGGACAGTATGCTAAGGGTACTGGGGAGCCATTGAAGGATTGCGAGCAGGGGATAGTGCCCTGATCAGATCTGCACTTGAGGAGGTTCCGCCTGTACCAGGGTCAGTGTTAATAAGCCAATAAAGCCGAAAGAATCCATCTTTCCCTTTTTTTTAGGGCCGCACCTGTGGCATATGGAGGTTCCCAGGCGAGGGGTCAAATCGGAACTGTAGCTGCTGGTCTACACCACAGCCACAGCAACACAGGATCCAAGCCGTGTCTGCAGCCTACACCACAGCTCACAGCAATGCCAGATCCTTAACCCACTGAGCGAGGCCAGGGATCGAACGCACGTCCTCGTGGCTCCTGGTCTGGTTCGTTTCTGCTGCGCCACGACAGGAACTCCCAGTCTCTCCCTTTAACGGGACGCCTCCAGTTGCATTCCTCCATCCCCAGTCACCATCCTCAGTCATCGTCCCCAGGAAACCCTTTCCAAGCAGAGGGTTCTCTCTGAGGTCAGCTTTCCACACCAGAGAGCAGAGGAGACAGGAACAGCCTAAGAGGTGTGGCTGTTACAAGCTGGACACCCCTTCACAAAAGGCCATTTCAGGCAAAGTGGACAGGGAGGCGGGGCCTCGCCGGATGGGAAGGGGGATGAGTCTGAACCCCATTTCCTTGTTTGCATGCTTTAGGCACCACCCTTGACCGGGGTTAGAAGCAATGCAAAGGAGAAACAGCAGACTTGTGAACGGGGTAGAGAATGCATGCGAAATACACAGAGAGGCCTACTCTACCTACTCTCGAGGTCACAAGAGACCTCCGTAACTGCTGTTTTATTAGGCTTATAACTCAGTTAGGACTTTGACTTGACCTCACATCACAAAGTAAAACTCTTGATCAGCCTTCTCATCCTTATCTGCATGGTAGCCGAGAGGCAGGGAAAGGCAGTAAAGCTTAAAGACCAGAAGAGGCCCAATACTAAAGCAGCGGATTGAAATTTCCCATTAAAGTCTAGCTCTCCAATTACTTGCCTACAAATAATCAGAGAAGCGCTATTTTTTTTTTTTTTTTTAAACAACGCCACTCTCAGGCCAGCCCCCAGAGCATCCTGCACTATATCCTTATTTCCTAAAATGGGGGTCGTACAGAAAACAAGACTTCGAGTAACCCAGCTTCCTCGATTCCGGCCTCCGGGCCAGGGAGGCCTCTTGGCCAGTTTCCTTTCCTTCAGAGTAAGGAAGAGACTGTGTACAGGGCCTGGAGCCTCCGGGCACAAAAATAGACTATTTGAGCATTTGGGTTTTCCTTTCCTGACAGTGGACTTACTCAGGAAGAGGCATTTGAACATAATTTTTTTTTCCCCTCTGTGTTTTTCAAAAAACAGACTTAATGCGGGGTGGGGGAGGGGGAGCAAAATTGTTATGGGGAGACTTTTCAGCCCCCTCTTTGGTCCCCTGAACAGGCTCAGGTGAGGCAGTCCTTTTCCCCTTAAATGCAGTTCCTGCTCGCCCCTCCCCCCAGCCCCCCAACCTCCAGCCCTCCCCCCCCCACCATCCCCCCCAAGCAAGCTTCCAGACTCCTTTGCTCAGCTCCCACCAACTTCTAAAAGCACCAGCCTCTCTTCCATTGTTAGGCTCCTGACTGCGACTTCCCACACAGTGATGCGAAGAGACATATGATTCAAGCATCCCCATTCCAGAAATATTATTATCTTCTCAGGAAAAAAAATAGGGGCCTGCTCTATGTCTGTCACCTGAAATAAACTCCCAGTTCCTTCCCTGCGGCTCCCCAGATGCTCGATTTCTGAAGACCATTCCAGCTGATTTTTGCCACCCGCAAGGTTCCCAACCCCAGCCCTGGGAGTGGCTTGGGGCGGGGAGGGGGGGAGGAGGGAAGGGGACCTCTGAAGTGGGCCACCTCAGGGTAGGGGAAGCACAGGCACCTCACGTGGAGACAAAATGTGCCCGGCTAACCTCTGCGACTCCCTCGGGAATCCAGAGTTTGTGTCTCTTTGCAGAGCCCAGAACAGCCTGTCTGTTCTCCTCTCCCGGTTGTGTGCCTGGCGCTTCCCCAGTGAGATATCTCCTGGAAAAGCTTTTCCTGTGAGGGGTGGGGAGCTTTTGTTCTCTGGGAAATTTGGTGCAGCTCATTAAGGGCATTGTCCTGGTGGTGGGGGGAAGGATTCAGAGACAGTTTCCAGGGGTGAGTGCTACTGCCTCTGGTCGCTGTCCTCGTCTTGATTTCTGTTGCCCTGCTGGGCTGACCATTTTGGAAGCTGGGGTTGTGGCGGCGGGTGGGGGGTGGGGTGGGGGGGTGGAGATTGTGATAAAGCCCAGAAAAATAAAAATAGATATGTGAAGTAAAATCTTTTTTCTCTCTTTTTAAAAGAACCCTTTCACTGCAACGAATTGAGTTTCTGTTACTAACTCATTTCAGAGAAGGACCCTCTGACCATCTGTTTCTGACTCTCCACCAACCCACCTGGTAGAAGCTGGGGTCCCAGGACAAGCTATATTCGATTTGACCCGTTTCCTACATAACAACAGGTAACACGCAAACAGGCAGCCGAACCACGGTGTTTATTTACCTGTTGTTTGTCCACGTAGAAATAGTTCAACAACTCTTGGGGAGTTCCCGTCGTGGTGCAGTGGTTAACGAATCCAACTAGGAACCATGAGGTTGTGGGTTCCATTCCTGGCCTCGCCCAGCGGGTTAAGGATCTGGTGTTGGCGTGAGCTATGGTGTAGGTCACAGATGAGGCTCTGATCCCACGTGGCTGTGGTGTAGGCCTGCAGCTACAGCTCTGATTAGACCCCTAGCCTGGGAACCTCCATATGCCACCGGTGCAGCCCTAAAATAAAGCGCGGGGAGGGGGGGAGAGAAATAGTTCATCAACTCTTAGTTCTTGATTTGAAAAACGGTAGCATATTTCATGGTATTTGTGCAACAGCACTGCAAAGGTCTGAAAATCTCACATAAGCTGTGAGTGTCCCCATAGCGGCAAACCCAATTAGAATCGAACTTCGTGGAGACAGCCTTCTGCAAGGAGGATCCCTTTGCTGTTTTGCTCTCTCTGGATTCAAGAATTTTTATTCATGAAATGCTACACATATTTATTGAGCATTTACTACTATGTGCTTGGCAGAGTTTGGGGTGCATTAGTAAACAAACACAGATTCCTGCTCTGTGGGGCTTATATTCTAGCAGGGGAAGATAAACAATCAACAAAACATAGTCAATAGGTTATATGGTGAATGATGATAAGCGCTTTGGGAAAACAAGAAAAAGGAGACCAGAGTAAGAGCAACTGGGAGAGTGGGGTGAGGATAATGGGGTGGTGAGGGTGCCATGGGAGGTGGTGGAGAAGGCGGCATGTGAACAGGACATGATGGAGGTGATGGAGTTGGCCATGTGGATGCCTACGGAGGGCAGGTTTTCTGAAAGAGAGAAGAGCCATTGCAAGGGACCTGCGTGGAGAATGGCAGGGAGGCCACCGTGGCTGGAGCAATAGAGTACAGGAGAAGAGGGCAGACTGGTGGTGCGTTCTAGGTCAGCAGAGGCCCCAATGCCATGGTAGGAATTTTGCCTTTTACTCTGAGTGAAAGGGGAACCACAGGAGGTTTTTAAGCAAATGAGTGAAATGCTTAGGTTAATTTTTAACAGAATCACCCTGGCTGTATTAGGCTCTTAGTAAAAGTAATGAATCCTGGAGTTACCGTTGTGGCTCAGCAGTGAACGAATCCAACAAGTATCCATGAGGACATGGGTTCGATCCCTGGCCTTGGTCAGTGGGTTAAGGATCTGGTGTTGCGGTGAGGTGTGGTGTAGGTTGCGGACATGGCTCGGATCCCGCGTTGCTGTGGCTGTGGTGTAGGCCAGCAGCTGTAGATCTATTGGACCCCTAGCCTGGGAAGCTCTATATGCCTTGGGTGCTGCCCTAAAAAGACAAAAAAAAAAAAAAAGTGATGAGTCCTAAGTGTATGGATTCACTTTTCTTTTTTCCTGGATATATTTTGAAAGTAGACAGAGCCAATAAGATTTGCTGATGGGTTGGATGTGAGGTGTGAGAATAAAAGTTGCCCGAGCAACTGGAAGGAGGAAACGAGCATCACTTGAGAAAGGAAAGGCTGCACCAGGGTCCCTTGAGGTCCAGTTGATCCGAGTTACTTTTTCTGCAGTTCTCATCCAAGTGTACAAATCAGAATTACATGGCAGCAAGTTGGCCAATTTCACTTGCCCAAGAACCCTAAAGTTTCCACTTTTGTAGATCTGGGGCGGGTGGGGCAAGATATGTTCAAGGTACACTTTAAGTTGAGAACCACAAAACCGTAAAATAACATTTGGTGGGGTCTTCTGTTAAAATTCTGGATTTCATAATGAAACAAGTGAATGGATATATAGAAATTTTTCCATTCTCTGGGATGAACTGTAGGTCCTCCTTTCAAAATGTATATCAAATAAACTACATCTAGCCTATGAAACAGTTAAAACTTAAGCATACAGAAATGATAAAGGATATAGAACAAAGCTGTGAGGTGAAATTCTGATCTTTTTCACAAGAAAGTTTTTTGTTTTTTGTTTTTTCTTTTTGTCTTTTTGCCATTTCTTGGGCCGCTCCCGCAGCATATGGAGTTTCCCAGGCTAGGGGTCTAATTGGAGCCATAGCCGCCTGCCTACACCAGAGCCACAGCAACGCTGGATCCAAGCCGCGTCTGCGACCTACACCACAGCTCACAGCAATGCCGGATCGTTGACCCACTGAGCAAGGGCAGGGATTGAACCCGCAACCTCATGGTTCCTAGTTGGATTCGTTAAGCACTGCACCATGACGGGAACTCCGACAAAAAAGTTCTTTATGGGACAGTTGTGTCCTGAGTTCATTTAGGTTCCTTTGATGCTTACCTAGTGTGGGCTAAACATCAAGACAATCACCATCCCTCCAGCAGGGACCAGAAGAGACGAGATGAAGGAGTTTCCTGGGGCTCCGTGGGTTAAGGATTCGGCATTGTCATTGCTGTGGTGCAGGTCCAATCCCCGGCCCTGGAACTTATAGGCACAGCCAAAAAAGTAGAAGAAGAAGAGAAGAGATGGTTAAAAAGTGGCCTGGGAGTTCCCCCTGTGGGGCAGTGGGTTAGGGATCAGGTGTGGTCTCTGGGCAGAGTGGGTTCAATCCCCAGCCTGGCACAGTGGGTTAAGGATCCAGTGTTGCCTCAGCTGTGGGCTGTGGCGTAGGTCACAGCTGCAGCTTGGATTCCATCACTGGCCCAGGAACTTCCACACCCCACAGGAACAGCCAAAAAAAAAAAAAGTTGCCAGATGGTTTCTCCAAATTACACACTATACATAAACACTAATCTGAAGGTAAAGGCTGCACATCCAGATTTAAAAAAAAAAAACACATACACACACAAAAAAAACCCACACACCAAAAAACCCCCAAGACTCAAGGAGGCCAAGTTCACTTGCTTACACGCAACTAACAATACGGCGATAGGACTGGGCTTCAAAGTGATGAATCAAAGGCCTGCGTTGCTGGTTCCCAGGGCTGTCAGCACTTGCTCACAATTGGTTCCACCAAGAATTGGAATCCCTCAGTGAAAGGAAAAGTTGCATAATGAAGCAGGGTTCAATGGGAACCTTCTATTCAGTCGGACTCCCAGCCGGATCGTTCTTTTATCCCGGATCATTTTCTCAAACTATTTATTTCTGCGCGACGGTGGTGGGAACATTGACGACAAAATGGCACCTTCTTACTCAATTTTGCTGCTCCCTGTGTGTCTGACTCACACCTGCTGGCAGGAATGAGCCTCAGCTTCTTCATTCCCCGCAGAGCTGGAGGTGGATTTTAACTTGCCCTTGCCCTCCCCGTCATCGTGAAGACTGTCAGCTTAGTTCTGATGTTAAAAAAAAAGAAAAAGAAAAAAACAAAGCAACTCCACAAACCTTTATTACTCAGCAGGTCACTAGAGGCAGAGGGAGAGCAGCTCAATTCTCCTGGCTCACATGGAGGGCCCAGGGCTGGCAGCTGAAAAGCCAGCTTTTGACTTGTAAAACAGCAGCTAAATTGGCCGAGGAGGCTCTTAGGCCAGGAGAAACATGTGGCTCCTCTTGCTGTGTTCAACCTTTAAACTGAAAATATTCTTTTCACTGGGGTGGAAGGTGTCCGCTGTATGATGTTTATTTGAAGGTCATTTAGGGTACTGAAAATCAAGCATTTCATTGACCAATGAGTGTATAGAACAAATGAGAGTAAAGTGCTATTCTTTCTTTTTTGGCCCCTGCATGTAGCAGCTCCCAGGGCCAGAGATCGAACCGGAGCCACAGCAGTGACACCACCAGATCCTTAACCTACTGAGCCACCAGGAAACTTCCAATAATGTGCTACTCTTATTGTCAACAGGCTATGCTTGTGAGTTCCGCTTCCTTCACCCATTAATGACAATAAGCTGTACTCTTTCTTAGACATCCCCCCCCAAATTCTGGGGGACGGCCATTTGCAAGACGACTGGCCCAGGAGTAAGGGTCATACAGAGAGCAATGATGCTAGTTATATGTGATTGAAACCCCTAACCTTGCTTTTCTTAGTACCATGCTCTATGGCACCAAGGCAGAGACCTTCTGGCACAGGGGCACAGCCTGTGAGATCTATTCAGATGTAGCCCATGTTGAGAAACAACTCTCTGGAAGCAGGACTCAGGTTACTTTCCCCCGTGTTGGAATATTTGACTTTCACGTGCATACTCATTACCTGGCTAGTGATTTGCTTTTTTGCCTCTCTTCTTGAGTTGCTTTGGGATATTGGGAAAGGGGGCACAATTCGAGAGCAAATTGCTCTGATTAGTATTGTATTTATAGTTCAGTCTATCAAGGTCATTTCCCTGGATGCCAGCCTTTCTTTATGGAAACAGAAATACTGTGTCAGTGGCTCTCTATCCCTAGAAGAGGCAGGAGGCCAATGAGGAAAGCAAACAGTAATAAGAGTGGGATGCATGTTTATTTACACACACACACACACACACACACACACACACACACACACACATTTGGCAGGTTTGTGCCTTACTATGTCTGATCCAGCTTTTTCTCCTACTCTGAAACTTCTCTTAGGCCACCTCAGGTCCCTTGTAGACTGTTTCTTTGGAAACGAACCCACCTCTGTTAAACAATTGTATTCTGCTTCTATTTCTCCCTTGATCAAACTAAGCATCTGGTGGCACTACTGCCATTATTTAAAACGGACTTTTAAATCACCCAAGTCTGGGAGTTCCCTGGTGGCCTAGCAGTTAAGGTCCCAGCATTGTCACAGCTGTGGCTCAGGTCTCTGCTATGGTACAGGTTCAGTCCCTGGCCTGGGAACTTCCACAGGCCTTGGGCCTGACCAAAACAAACAAACAAACAAACCACACAAGTCTGTAAAGTCTGAACTAAAGTCTGGATTCTATGACTCTGGAGAGGAAAGCAGCCTCAGAACACAGGCCTCTCCTTGAGCAGGATGAGTGAGACCACGGGTGTCGGTGACACTGGCAGAATGGAGGGCCCCAAAGTCTTAAATTACTGGAAAGAAGTTAAAACAGTTATCTTAATGTTTCCTTGCTTTTAACAATCACATTTATGTAAAGAAGACATTACCTCAGAGTTAGTCATGAGGCCTTCAAGAACCTTGAGGTGTCCTGTTTGATTCAGATCTCACTCCTCAGGGGAGTGTAATTCCCTGAGCGCTTAGGTAGAAATAGAATGACCTCATTTCCAAAAAGCTCTAAGTGACCAGTGACTATATCCGTGTAATGTGTATGCATGAAGCTGAGTGTTTTTATTTTTCACCTTTGGGTTAACTTTAAGAATTGTGAAGACAAGTTTAGATATAAACATTTCCTTCATTTATTCATTTCATAAATATCTAGTGAGTAGCTCTAAGGAGATAATACCTGCCTTCAAAAGTAATAACAGCTTTCTTGTGAGGGCTTGTTACGTGCCAAGCACCATTTGAAATGTTTACTTGGCTTTTCTCACTGAATCTGAAAAACAACTCTATGCAACCAGCACTTTATCATCTCCATTTTGCAGGTGACAAAATTTAAGGCACAGATTAACAAGTTGCCTGATGTCCCAAAATTAGGCCATTGCATAGTCTGATTTTATGTTTTGGCTTTTTTTGTTTGTTTGTGTGTTTGTCTTTTTGCCTTTTCTAGGGCCACTCCCGAAGCATATGGAGGTTCCCAGGCTAGGGGTCTAATCGGAGCTGTAGCCACCGGCCTACGCCAGAGCCACAGAAACTCGGGATCCGAGCTGTGTCTGCAACCTACACCACAGCTCATGCCAACGCCGGATCCTTAATCCACTGAGCGAGGCCAGGCATCAAACCCACAACCTCATGGTTCCTAGTCAGATTCGTTAACCACTGAGCCACGACGGGAACTCCTGCATAGTCTGATTTTGAATTTAGGCAATCTTGCTCCAGAGCCCGAATTCTTAACTGCTGTACTTGATTGTCACGGTCTCACGTGCCTTGGGTCTAAAGAGAACAGACATGTGTACTATGATTAAAGGAAGTGTAGGAAATCAGAAAGTTTCCTTTTACAACACATTTAAGAGATGTGTTGACCCAAGCTACCCATCTCCACGTCGTACATTTTTAGCCAAATTCCCTGCTTTGCATGAGATTCAAAAACATGCCTAGGAAAGTATTTCAGCCCGTCTACAATAGGTAGAAACATGCAGACATATAAGTTGATGGAGGAGAGAAGCTGTCCCAGAAGAGGTGATAGTTAGATTGAGACCAAGGACAGTTTCCTAGCAGAGAATCCAGTAGCAGTCCATTGAGGTCTGATAGAAGGCTGTTGGGGGGAGGGGGGTGCGGGGAGGGGGATAAAGGGGAGAGAGAGCTGGTGACAGATGGCCGGGTTACAAGAGGCCACACATGCCATGCCAAGAAGGTAGGGTTTTATCCTGGCATTTTTGCACTTGAGAAAGATCACCCTGCCTTCAGGATAGAGAATGGATTAGAGAAGGACCAGATTGGAGGCAGGCAGACCGGTCAGGAGATGCTGGTGGTGATCCTGCTTAGAGGAGACGGGGGCTTGGCCCAGGCAGTGGTAGAGGAAAAGGAAACAGGTGAATGGATTCTGGAGATATTTAAAGGTATGACCATCAGACTTGACTGGGAGTGAGATGCAGATGAGGGAGGAGAAGTTGAAGAATGATACTTACGTTTCTGGCTCAGGCGAGTGGGTGAATGGTAGAACGATTCACCGGCACACAGAACCCAGCAGAAAGAACAGGCTGGGAGGGAAAAGCAGGTGAGTTTGGAGCAGTTGAGTGTGAAGAGCATGAGTGCCTATAGAACATCTAAGTTGAAATGTTCACAAGACAGATATACAGAGAGGGGAGATCTAGGCCCAGCTTGAGATTACAGTGGAAATGAATCCGACTGGGAACCATGTGGTTGTGGGTTCCATCTTTGGCCTCACTCTGGTTAAGGATCCCACGTTGCTATGGCTGTGGCATAGGACGGCATCTGTAGCTCCAAGGAGTCCCCTAGCCTGGGAACCTCCATATGCCATGGGTATGGCCCTAAAAAGCAATAAAAATAAAAATAAAAAAATAGATGGTAAGTAAGCCGAGGAAATGGATGGAGCCACTCAGACAAAGTGTGTAGACTAAGAAATGAAAAGGACACAATGCACAAGTTCAAGGGCCAGTGGAAGAGGAGCTTAAAAGAAGTATAGCCAGAGAGGTAGAAAGAAAAGCCAGCCGAGCAAAGAAAGCAGTTCAAGAGATGGCGAACACAGAGTTCCCGTCATGGCTCAGTGGTTAACGAATCCGACTAGGAACCATGAGGTTGCAGGTTCGGTCCCTGCCCTCGCTCAGTGAGTTAAGGCTCCAGTGTTGGTGTGAGCTGTGGTGTAGGTTGCAGAAGTGGCTCGGATCCCTCGTTGCTGTGGCTCTGGCATAGGCGAGCGGCTACAGCTCTGATTCGACCCCTAGCCTGGGAATCTGTATATGCCACAGGAGCGGCCCTAGAAGAGGCCAAAAAAAAAAAAAAAAAAGAGAGAGAGAGATGGCGAACAATAGTGTCAAACATGGTGAAGGGAAGAAATAAGTGAAGGAAGCAAGGACCCTAGGATTTTGCAATAAGGAGGTCATCAGTGTCCTTGGTGATGACAAGCGAGAGAAGAATTAATGGCATGAGCGGAGATGCGGCGGGGGTGAGGAGAGTGGGAGGCAAAGATGTAAGGGCAGTGAGTGCAGACAATTCCCTAAGACGTTGGAGGAGAGTGGGAGGCAAAGATGTAAGGGCAGTGAGTGCAGACAATTCCTTAAGACATTGGAGGCTGCAAAGAGGAAGAGAGAGAAAGAGCAGACGCCATGGGAGGGTGCCCGCTTGTTTGTTTTGTTTTTGTTGACTGAGCAGAGACAAGCATTTTGTAAATATTGATTGAAAAGATGTCACTGGGGAGGGAAAGGTGGGCAATGAAGAGAGAAGGAGAAATCCACAGATTCCTGAGAAAGTGGGAGGGTTTGGGATCCTCAGGCCAGGCAGGGGCTTTAGCTGCAGAGGGATGGAGGAGGGTGTCCCTTAACCACAGGGAAGGGGGATGGGGTATCTCTGGCGGGAGCCAGCCTGGAGGATTGCAGTAGGAATTTGAGGTGGTTTTCATCGGGCGGCTTGTCCTTTCTCTATCAGCGGGTGTTGGGTCATTTGCTGAGAGTGAAGGAGAAGGGACCTATGCAGGAAATCAGAAAGTTTGGGTGGGAAGGATGACTGCAGACAGCGGAGGGGGAAGAACATGCGAGAGCTTCTCAGGAGAGGCAAGGGGAACATATTACGAGGGTCCCAGCTGGCACTGGAGTGAAGTTGCAGACCCTCCCCCATGGTGAGGTTCCCTTTCAGCCAAATTCCCTGCCTTGTATGATATCCAGGAGTTTGCCTGGGAAAGTGTTGTATCCTACTTCGCACACACATTTGAAACATAGGTGGATGTGTCAGCTACTTGACTGGACTTAGAGTAAATAAATATTTCTTGCAATTGATATTCACTAATGATCCATCGCAGGTGCTGTATTGCATTGTGGAACATGCAGATTCCACAAAGCTCATCTTTTCATTAGATCCCAATATCGTGGCATTGGAGCAACTGGTAGAAGGAGGTGGTATTGCCTAAAAGTTACAAGCACAGGCTCTGGAATCAGTTAAACTTTGTTTACATATATTTTTTTCTTTTTACAGCTATACCTGTGGTATCGGGAAGTTCCCAGGCTAGGGGTCAAATCAGAGCTATAGCTGCCAGCCTACACCACAGCCACCGAAACAATGGATCCTTAACCCACTGAGCAAGGCCATGGATCAAACCCGAGTCCTCTGGGACACTATGTTGGATTCTTAACCCGCTGAGCCACAACAGGAACTCCTGAAGTCAGTCAAACTTGAGGTTCGGTCCTGATTAAGCTACCTACCAGCTACGTGATCCAAAGCAAGATTACCTTTTGTCTCTAAAGTAGGGATAATAAGAACACTTATCTCATAGGGTTGTTAAAGGAGATAATGCATTTGGGGGGATAATAGTTTAGATATATTAACTTTTCTGTTATTAGTGAATTCCCTTCCTGAAACTATTGCTTGGGGTCTACTCCTTGAAGCAGAGTGGAGGAGGGGGGACACAGGAGAAAAATGGAGAAAAAGGTGTCTTCCTCACTGGGGATCCCCAAACTCATTAAGAAGTTTATGCCATGGAGTTCCTGGTTGTGGCTCAGGAGGTTAAGAATCCGACTAGTATCCGTAAGGATGCGGTTCGATCCCTGGCCTTGCTCAGTGGGTTAAAGGATCTGGCATTGCCACAAGCTGTAGTGTAGGATCTGGCATTGCTGTGGCTGTGGCGTCGGCTGGCAGCCACAGCTCTGATTCAACCCCTAGCCTGGGAACTTTCATATGCTGCATGTGCAGCCCTAAAAAGACCAAAAAAAAAAAAAAAAAATTATGCCAGGCAGTCAAACACAACTGAAACCAATAGCAAGAGAAGGATGGTCTCTAGGCAATTTACTTTCCGTGAAGAGTAGAAAAAACTCCAGGAGAGAAAGAAAAGGAGTTGAGAGAGAAGTGTGTGTGTGTGTGTGTGTGTGTGTGTGTGTGTGTGTGTGTGTGTGTACAGGGAGGAGTGTGTCACTGCAGAGAAGTCAGGACTTATCAGAACCAAGCCATAGGAACAAGGAATAACTCAGCAAGCTATCTCTGGCTGGACACTCGGCTGGTTATCTACTGCTCTGTCACAATTTACCCCCAAACTTAGCCGTCAAAGGAAACACACAAACATTGATTTTTTTCACAGTTTCAGAGTGTCAGGAATCCGGGAGTGGCTTAGCTGGGTGGTTTCCACTCAGGGTTTCTCACTAGATGGCAGCGAAGCCATTGGCTGGGCTGCCAACATCTGGAGACTTGATTGGAGCTGGAGAATCTACTTTTTTTTTTTTTTCTTTTTAGGGCCACACCTCCAGCATACGGGCATATGTTAGCTCCCAGAGCTAGCCAGCCTACGACACAGCCACAACAATGCCAGATCTGAGCCGCATCTGTGACCTACCCTGCAGCCTGCAGCAACACCGGATCCTTAACCCACTGAGCGAGGTCAGGGATGGAATCCACATCCTCAGGGACCCTATGTCGGGTTCTTAACCCACAGAACACAACGGGGACTCCTAGAGAGTCTACTTTCAAGCCCACTTACATGGCTGTCGGCATGAAGCCTCAGTTTCCCACCTTATGAGTCTTTCCATCAGATGCTCAAGACATGGCATTTGACTTCTCGCAGGATGAGGGATCTGAAAGAGAGAAGAGAGAGAGAGCAAGACTGAAGTTACAATGTCCTTTATCACTTAATCTTAGCTCTGTCGGGAGTTCCCGTCATGGCGCAGTGGTTAACAAATCCGACGAGGAACCATGAGGTTGCGGGTTCGGTCCCTGCCCTTGCTCAGTGGGTTAACGATCCGGCGTTGCCGTGAGCTGTGGTGTAGGTTGCAGACACGGCTCGGATCCCGCATTGCTGTGGCTCTGGCGTAGGCCGGTGGCTACAGCTCCGATTCAACCCCTAGCCTGGGAACCTCCATATGCTGCGGGAGCGGCCCAAGAAATAGCAAAAAAAGCCAAAAAAAAAAAAAAAAAAAAAATCTTAGCTCTGTCATGTAACCACTTCTGCCCTATTACGTAGATCAACCCTGATACAGAGTGGGCAGGCCCTAAAGGAGAATGCGACCCCTCCAAGAAGAGAACCACGGCAGGTTATTTCAGAGCCTGGCTCTCAGAGACACTGCGATGGGTTTGTTGGAGCAGCCAGGCATGCGTGGGGGCAGGCCACCTGACTTCCCTGAAATTTTGATCAGCATCTGTGGCTCTGCCAGCTCAACTTCCCTTTGGCATCATTCGAGGACTTCTCTTGTACAGCAGACTTCCCCTTATTTTCCAGGGCCTTCCAGGAGGAGTGGTGGCCACCCAGCTCTGAGACTTGGCTCCTTCCTGCTTACCCTGTGTGCGTGACCCCCATCTTGCCATGAGCCCCAAAGAAGGAGACCTGGTCTTATTAATGGGTAGGTGTACTTAGGAAACTCCCTCATTATCCAGCATAGTAGTTAAACATACTCCAGCTTCATAATAGCTAATCTTACTATATGTTTATTTATGAGACACTGTGAAGTCTTTCCGATGAGAAAATTGAGGCCCAGAGAGTTTAGGTAACTGGGTAAAGGCAATAACTATTAGGTGGTAAAGCCAAGAGTTGAACTCTCTAAACCTGGTACTAAATCCATGATCTCAATGTCTGTTTCTATAAATTCAGCACAGAGCCAAGTGTGAGTAGGTATTCAGTAAATGTTGGTTATACTTATTAATTTTTATCGTTGGAGAAAAAGGTACATTTCTACATTCAAGAAGCTAAAGAACTGGTGTAGTCATTTAGAAAGGTACACATTATGTTTTTGTTACTTTCTTTGTTACTCTCATTGACAACCCAGTGAAGCCTGTAGAGTTGTATTTACCAAAGAGCCATTTGATTGAAGTGTCCACTAAATTGCTCAGTGGTGGAGCTAGACTGGCTATGATGACCATTTGTTTTACCTTATGTTCATAGAGTTTTAATAACCCAAAGTCATTCTTTCACACATCAGCGTCTAGAGCTGCCAATTCTTCTCTTGACTCAACTATAATCCACGCTATTGCCTCCCATGAGGGCACTGAAAGGAGTAGGGATTCTTCCAGGTTTGAATTTGGTCTCTAACACCAAATCTGAGCTGTGTGACCTTGGGCAAGGCACTTAGTGTTGCTGAGCTGCTGTTTACTCCTTTGTACTGCTGTTGGGAGGATTAAATGAGATAAGATATGTAAAACACTTAGCCCAGTGCTGATCACAGAGTAGGCTATCCAAGTTAAATGCCAACTTCCCTTTCCTTCTCCAAATAGGGTTTAATTATTCTAGCCATTATGGTCTCGAATCATTCTGATTATGCCAGTTTATGGCATCTGAAATTTATCAGATGATTTTCAAAGGCATGAGTGCCTAGTGACATCTCTATTTTTGAATTTTGTTTAATAGACAAGTCTAATCTCCCTCGATATATTCCCTGAGAGCAGCAGCGATTTCTTATTCATATTTATATTTTTGTTCCTGTAGTGCCTAGCAAAATGACTGGCACATAGTAGCATCTTATATGTATCTGCTGACCTAAATTGAGTCAGCGTATTTGGAAAGGACTGAAACTTAAAGAAAAGAGGAAAAGCTTGCTATAAAAAGTGATGTAAATAGGTTTGGTGCGAAGGGAAACAAATCAGGTACACTGCATAGATTTTCATATTACATATCAGTCAATACTCTCCTGGGAGTTCCCGTTGTGGCACAGTGGAAATGAATCCGACTTGGAACAATGAGGTTGCAGGTTTGCTCAGTGGATTAAGGATCCGGCGTTGCCATGAGCTGTGGTGTAGGTCGAAGACACAGCTTGGATCTGGCGTTGCTGTGGCTCTGGCATAGGCCAGTAGCTGTAGCTCCAATTAGACCCTTGCTCTGGGAACCTCCATATGCCGTGGGTCCAGCCCTAAAATGCGAAAAAAAATACTCTCCTCATTCATTTTCAAATTCTATTGAAAACATTTTAAAGTATTTAAAGAGATAATGGTGGCAGAAATAGAGATTCATCTCTTGAAAATATTTAATGTTTTCTTTCATGAGCTTAAATGATATGAACTCCTAGTGCTGGAGAAATTATACCATTAATCATATTAATGATTTAACTGATTTCCTAGAGTGTTCCAGTTCTATTCTTGCTAAAAGAGAGAGGTCTTAGGAAAACATTTTGCTCTAGAGGAAGTCACTTTATATTCTCCATTCTGGGAGTTCCCTGATGGCTCCGTAGGTTAAGGACCTGATGTTGTCACTGGCTTAGGTCAACTGCTGTGGTGCAATCCCTGGCCCAGGAACTTCCACAAGCTAAAGGTGCTGCACCAAAAAAAAAAAAAAAAAAAAAAAAAAAAAAAAAAAAAGAGAGAGAGAGAGAGAAAATTATATATATATATATATATTTTTTTTTTTTTCCATTCAACTAACAGGACACTTGATAATAGATCCCTGATAATATGAGTGGGACAGTAAGCCCCAGGCATTTTAGTTTCCTTTTCCTAGTCACACCTGAAAGACAAAATGTCAATCCTGGATCAACCCAACCATCTGACATTTGTCACTTGGCAGCCTGGAGCTGCTGCTTCCCAGTTGAATGTGCAGGGCTGTGGCTCTTTTTAACCTCCCTACTCAAAGGTACTGTGTTTCATTCAGTGGTATATGTCCTGTCAAAGAAATGTCTGTTTGTAGTTATTTAATTTCTTGGGTATCTCCCATTTATACAGGAAGTACACGTTATTAAACTTCTATTTGTTTTTTCTTTCTCTCTCTCTCTCTCTCTCTTTTTTTTTTTTTTTTAATTTTTGTCTTTCTAGGGCTGCACCTGAGGCATTTGGAGGTTCCCAGGCTAGGGGTCCAATCAGAGCCGTAGCCACTGCCACATGCCACAGCCACAGCAACGCCGGATCCTTAACCCACTGAGCGAGGCCAGAGATGGAACTGGACTAGGATCCATGAAGTTAGCAGTGGTTAACGAATCCGACTAGGCTCCATGAGGACGTGGGTTCAATCCCTGGCCTCGCTCAGTGGTTAAGGATCCGGCATTGCCATGAGCTGTGGTGTAGGTCAAAGACGTAGCTTGGATCCCGTGTTGCTCTGGCTGTGGTGTAGGCCAGTAACTGCAGCTCCGACTTGACCCCTATCCTGGGAACTTCCATATGATGTGGGAGCAGCCCTAAAAAGAAAAAAAAATGTATAGAAAGAAAGAAAGGAAGGAAGGAAGGAAGAAAGAGAAAGAAAGAAAGAAAGAAAGAAAGAAAGAAAGAAAGAAAGAAAGAAAGAAAGAAAGAAAGAAGGAAGGAAGGAAGGAAGGAAGGAAGGAAGGAAAGAAAGAAAGAAAGAAGGAAAGAAGGAAAGAAAGAGGAAGGAAGGAAGAGAAAGAAAGAAAGAGAAGGAAAGAAAGAAAAGAAGGAAGGAAGGAAAGAAGGAAGGAAGGGAGGGGAAAAAATGAAGAAATGCCTGGTCATGACACAGCTACTGCAAGTGTTTGAGAGTGGACAGCATTTCTCTCATAGCAGAGTTCCTTGAGCTTCATGCAGGGTTATAGAGATGAGCTGGCTTTTTTAAGGGGCTGAATCAGGATGGGTTCAAGGGCACTATCCCTTTTCTCCTTCAGGTTACATTGCTGACTTGGGGCCACTGTGCCGTCTCCTCCCTCCCTCATGGTGATTTTCCTCCTCTCCAGGGGCCCCCTGTCTGCCTCTGCACTCGAGCTTCTGTTGAAGGGAGTGGGAATGAGATGGGGCTGTGGGTGAGGATGTCTGTCAATGCACATTACTTGGTATCAAGTTTTTTAAGCGAAAAGTTTATTGGTTTGTTTTTAGACAGAGTCAAAATGTTCCCATATCAAAACAGCCACTTCAAGGCAGCCACATCAAGATGTTCCTGGCATCAAAATGACTGTGTCAAAGCTGTGTGTCAGCAAATTGACTATAACAAAACAGCCTGTATCAAAATGCCTGTATCCTACATTGGCACAGGACTTGCCATCAAAGGAAAGCTTTTTAGAGTGTCAGGGGTGTTTAAAGTAAGATAAGATGAAAAATTGTGTTTCTTTCCATTGATGCGTCTACTTTCATTTGGAAGCTGGACTTAGCCACAAGGATCTGGATGACAAAGAGGCACCACTCTTGATTTCTAGTTATTAATGCCTCCTGCAAAAAAAGTTTAGGCACAAATTAACAAAGATGATCCTACTTTTACCATGGAAATTATGAAACTCCTAGGCTAATTTTGTAATCATGGTTTTACACTTTGTTCTCATCACACAGATCTTTTGGAATTATTGACTGAGAATCAGCCCACAAATTGATGCCAACATGATGGCAGCCTGGCATCACTTGATAACTGTCTACCACTACTGTGTTCAACCACAGCCTGGGAGAGCTGTAATATGTGGAAAAGCCCTGAACTGCTGCATCTTCAGACACCCAGTTAGGTTTCAAAACCTTTCCTGGTAGGGTTTGATTTTTTTTTTTTTTCATATAATGATTTTTATTTTTTCCATTATAGCTGATTTACAGTGTTCTGTCAATTTTCTACTGTACCGCAAGGTGACCCAGTCACATATACACGTATACATTCTTTTTTCTCCCATTATCATGCTCCATCATAAGTGACTAGGCATAGTTCCAGTGCTACACAGCAGGATCTCATTGCTTATCCATTCCAAAGGCAATCCTTTGCATCTCTTAACCCCAAATTCCCAGTTCGAGTCCCAATCTGTGTTCTGACTAGGTTCAGGATGTTAGGGCTGTCAGTTTCAATGGAACTTACCATGGTGTGTGATTGTCTCTTCTCTTCCTATTGACTGTGTTCCCTGCTAAATATCAACTCCAGTGGACCCAGGGGTTCAACTCTTCTTCTCTACTCAGTCCCCAGGGTTTGCCACAGTACCTGACCCACAGTAGACTCTCAACAAATATTTACTGGAAAGAATGAATTCAAGGCTTTCTCAAAAAAGATCTCTTTGGGTTCCAGTTGTGGCACAGCGGAAACGAGTCCGACTAGCATCCAGAGGATGCAGGTTCAATCCCCAGCCTCTCTCAGTGGGCCAGGGCTCTGGCGTTGCTATGAGCTGTGGTGTAGGCTGACAGCTATAGCTGTGATTCCACGCCCTAGCCTGGGAATATCCATATGCCACAGGTGCAGCCTTAAGAAGCAAAAATAAATAAATAAATAAAAGAAAATCTCTTTGGGGCGTTCCCATCATGGCGCAGTGGAAACGAATCCAACTAGGAACCATGAAGTCGAGGGTTCAATCTCTGGCCTCGCTCAGCAGGTCAAGGATCTGGCGTTGCCGTGGCTGTGGTGTAGACCAGAGGCTACAGCTCTGATTAGACCCTTAGCCTGGGAACCTCCATATGCTGCGGGTGTGGCCCTAAAAAGACCAAATAAATAAATAAATAAAATTCTCAACAAAATAAAAAAAAAAGAAAATCTCTTTGGGACTCCAGAAGTTTAGGGACCATCAATATGTGCTGTTGTTCAGAAATATCCCATTTAGATTGGCCACGTATACATGTATCCAGCATGAGGAATGTTTATGTAAAGGCACTGAGTTGAGACTTGTTTAAGGCCCAGTTCACATACAATTCTGTAAAAACTACTCCTTTGTTTGCTCCAACTTGAAAACCAGGATGATGACTCTATGTGTTGACTGGTACCACCTGGCTTAGGTACCAACATTAGCACTAACTAAAGGGTTTTTTCACATAAGATTTTACAAATGATTTATTGGGAAGAAACATCACATGGATTAACGTGAACAATACTGAATTTTTAGTTCTCTGACACATAAACCTATATACACTGTAAATAGACATTAGCCAAGGAATGAGAAAGTATTTTGTGAACTGGCATGAGTTCTTTTTAGATAAGACTTGTCTTTGTTGTTTAGAGTAATATCTTGAGATGCCTAACGAGTGAAAGGACAGGCTCCTATGGATTGGAAAGAAACAACAAAAAGATCACAGAAATCTTTCTGCATAAGAAATTGGGAAATACGGTAGTTCCCGTTATGGCTCAGTGGATTAAGAACCCTAATAGTATCCATGAGGATGCAGGTTCAGTCTCCGGCCTTGCTCAATGGGTTAAGGATCTGGAATTGTCGTGAGCTGTGGTGTAGGTCACAGATGCGGCTCATATCCCGAGTTGCTGTGGCTGTGGTGGCAGCTGCAGCTCTGATTCGACTCCTGCCCTGGGAACTTGCATATGCCTCAGGTGCCAAAAAAAAAAAAAAAAAAAAAAAGAAGAAACAAGAAATTGGGAAATACAAAAAGAATCTGCAAAAAAATATGTATAGATATATGAATCGCTGTGCTTTGGGTTGGTAGGAATAGAGCAAGAAGATCAAGTTTTCAGTTTTATTATTTATTTATTTATTTATTTATTTTTGTCTTTTTGCTATTTCTTGGGCCGTTCCCGCGGCATATGGAGGTTCCCAGGCTAGGGGTCAAATTGGAGCTGCAGCCTCCGGCCTATGCCAGAGCCACAGCAATGCGGGATCCGAGCCGCGTCTGCGACCTACACCACAGCTCACGGCAAAGCTGGATCGTCAACCCACTGAGCAAGGGCAGGAACCGAACCCACAACCTCATGGTTCCTGGTCGAATTTGTTAACCACTGCGCCACGACGGGAACTCCAAGTTTTAAGTTTTAAATTGGTCGCTCAAGGAGTTCCTGTGGTGGCTCAGTGGAAACAAATCTGACTAGTATCCACGGGGATGCGGGTTCAATCTCTGGCCTAGCTCAGTGGGTTAGGGATTCTGTGTTGCTATGAGCTGTGGTGTAGGTCGAAGACGCAGCTCGGATCCTGCCTTGCTGTCTTTGTGGTATAGGCTGGCAGCTGCAGCTCTGATTTGATGCCTAGCCTGAGAACTCCCATATCCCTCAGATGCGGCCCTAAAAAGCAAATTAAAATAAATAAATAAAATAAATTTGTTGCTCAAGAGTGCTGCATATTTGCCATTTAGCATCCTATCTGACAAACACTATCTTTGAATCTCCAGGAGGTATCTGCTACACACAGCTGCCTCTCATGAATTTAGGGTGGGCAATCTAGGAGGAGGGACTGTAACCCACCCTTGAGTCAGTGCCAAAGGAAGATAAAGGAACAGCTGCAAGATAGAGAGTGAGGAATGGGAATTCGGAAGTCAGAAATCAAACCCCGAGGTTATCAAGAAAATGGGGAGCCCAGAAAAACTGCAGGCAGTTTGGAGAGAGCACTGATTTCTCTATAAGATGTGGGATGGTGTTTCCAGATGAATTTATGGAAACCTCAAGGTGATATCTGACTTTGCAGATAATCCAGGAGCCATACACAGAGGATTCTACTGGTAAGTATTAATCACTCCTCACCATAGTATTGGTGAAAACCCTAGTTAGGGATGGTAGGCAGAGTGTGTTCCAATTTGTGTCCTCTCCTTTCATCACTCCACACTGCTTTACTGGTTTCTTTTTTCCACTGTGGGTCTATACTCCAATCTAGACCATATTAGCCACACTCATAGATCACTGTTTATTTTTTAACCATCCTTAGAGTTGGTTAGAGCAAAAACATTAAATTTATCAAGTCAACGGGGTGGGCAAAGTCTAGCGAAGACTAAATTTTAAGCAAAAATAATCACAAAGACCAAAGTTTGTCGCAAAGAGCATATTCAATTCAACTAAATCATTTATTCATTGAACTCAACAAGTATTTCTGTGCCAGATACTCTGCAAGGTTCTCTAACTTTAAATATGAATAAAACTCAGTTGCTTCTCTTGATGAGTTCACTGCACAGTGGGGATATATCAATAATTACAATGCAACATGGTAGGTGCAAAATATAGTCATAACAATGACTTTTATGAGATCATTGAAGAAAGGCACTTAGTGAAGCCTGCAGGAAGGGTAAGTGTTAGGATGGTTTTTGAATGAGCTGACAACTGAGTTGGATCTTCAGGGATGTGAAAAGTTAGTCACGTATAGAGGGAGGTGGAGAATTAGGTTTAGACTGAGGTAGGAGAAGTCGAGGGAAGTGGAGCTGTGCCTTCTAGAAGGGATAGCATGGCAAAAGCATGGAAGGAAAAAAATACATAGGCTACAGCGCGATCTACATGTGGTTTTTGAATTGCTGGAGACACGATTAAGATGTAAATGAAGCTAGAGAAAAAGGTTAGGGCTGAATAATGATGAGATTGGAATGCCATGTTAAAAAATATAGACCATCCTGGAGTTCCCGTCGTGGCTCAGTGGTTAACGAATCTGACTAGGAACCATGAGGTTGTGGGTTCGATCCCTGGCCTCACTCAGTGGTTTAGGTGTCCATCGTTGGCATGAGCTGTAGTGTAGGTCGCAGATGCGGCTTGGATCCCGAGTTGCTGTGGCTCTGGTGTAGGCCAGTAGTTACAGCTCCAATTAGACCCCTAGCCTGGGAACCCCCATTATGCTGTGGGAGTGGCCCTAGAAAAGGCAAAAAGACCAAAAAAAAATCAGGTAAGGATAACACCAGAAGGGAGAGTTACTGGTTCTCACATATAAATATAGATACGCAAAAGCTAAATAAAATATTCACAGTTCATTAAAAATACAGTATAATCAAGGAGGGTTTAATACTACAAATACAATGATCCTTATTTTTAAAAATCTATTAATATAACTCTATCTTATCCAATTAGGAGAAAGAAACTAAGTGATCACCTCAATAAATACACAGAAGCATTTAATAAAACTTAACACTCGCTTTGTGATTTTACATACATTTTCTCAAAAAAATGCACTTTACAATTTTAAAATATTCTTCCTAGAGAACTAGAAAGAAATCAGACAATCCTTAATATCAAAAACTTATAGCAAACATCATAATTAATGGTGAAATAATGAAAATGTTTCTGACCTGGGTTCTTGGCCTTCTTTAATCAATAGAAATTGATAAGAGGTCAGGTAAAAATTCAGGTAAGGCTTTATGGGGGCCCCTGCTGCAGCACACAGGGAGCAAAACCAAGCAGCAGTTTGCCTTGCTGCTTGCTCCCTAGCTCACTTGCTTGGGGTGAGGTGGGAGCTTGCTCCTTAGAGGGGATGAGGGTAGGGGCAGGTCCCCAGGTTGGGTCAGAGGGTGGCTTAGGTGGTCTGCCCAGCCCTTTGGTGGTGCTGTGTGCAGGGAGCATGCGGAATGCCCTAATTTTACTCTTGGCTGTTCAGAAGTGGCAGTTGGGTTTTTAGCTTTTTTGTATCTTCTTGCCCATAATTTGTCCCAACTGTGCATGTATGCAGTTATTTTTAGTCCCTCATAGTTTCTTTGTATTTTGTTGCTTGAGGAGATGTTTGTCTAGGTGCAAGCATTGTAGCAAAGGGTCCCAGGCCCCAGGTCCAGAAACATTCCTTTTAAAGTCAGAAACAAGACATAACTACTGTGTCCATCGCACATTGTCCTGGAGGACCTAACTAATATATTAAGCCAAGAAACAGAAGGGAGGGATTGGAAAGAAAGTACCAAAATAGTCATTATACAAAAATAATATAATTACCTACAGGGAACATTCCAAACAATCTTTTGTCATGTAATCAATACTTATAAGAGAGTTTTTTCAAGTTTGATAAATACAAAATCAATGTGCACAAAAACTGATAGTGCTTCTGTATATAAGCAATAACCAATTGGACAATATAATAATAATGATACATAAATTATAATGGCAAGAAAAGCTCTAATGTATTCGGGAATAAATCTAACAAAAAAATCTAATACCTATATAAACAAACTATAAAAATGTATTGATAGATATAAAATAGAAATTCAAATTCAATAGGAAAAATCATCAAAAGATTTGCATATGCCCATGCTATATTTAGTTTATCACATATCTATCCAACTATCCATCCATCAGCCCATCTTATTTTATGGATGCATCTCAAAGAAAGTTGCAGGCACTAGTGTATCTCATAGGTCAGTAGTTTTTGTTTTGGGTTTTTTTTGTTTTGTTTTATTTTTTGCTTTTTAGGGCCACACTTGCAGCATATGGAAGTTCCTAGGCTAGGTGTTGAATCAGAGCTGCAGCTCATGGCCTAAGCCACAGCCACAGCAAGGCGGGATCCAAGCCACATCTATGACCTAGGCCACAATGGGAACTCCAAAGGAGTTTTTGAAAAAAAATTTTTATTATAGTTGATTTACAATGTTCTGTCAAATTCTGCTGTACAGTAAAGTGACCCAGTTACACACACACACACACACACACACACACACACAATACACACTCTTTTTTTCGTATTATCTTCTATCATGTTCTGTCACAAGAGATTGGATATAAGTTCCCTATGCTATACAGTAGGATCACGTTGCTTTTCCATTCTAAATGTAGCAGTTTGCGTTTACAACCCCAAATTCCCAGGTCAGGAGCCTTTGGACTAGATGGGAGATTTGAACACATAAATTGAGGGAAAAAGCCCTCAGTGTTGAAAGCGCAGTTGAAAGAAAGAAGAGAGAAGATAGCTGCTTAAGCCCCTAAAGAGTGGGAGAGTTTGGCTTTTGAAAAAAGAGGAGAGGCCACTTATCCAGACACTGAAGGAAAAGATGATGGTGGGACTGAGATGCTGAAGATCTTGCTCAGTGACCACAATTTTTCTCCTTGAAATAGGAGGCAGAAACATTTTGAGAACAGGAATCTGGAGTTAACTAGGTCTTGAGAAGAGACAAAGATTTGGTATATTTACTGGAGAGGGAACTGATCAAAGATAAATTCAGGGATTGATGGAGTCTTTGAGGACCCAGATGAGCTTGAACTAGTATCAATGCAAGATTCTGGATTATGTCATTTTTCTTTCACCCTCAGCTTTTTTGAGAAGGAGAAGCAGAAAAAGGCACACTGTAGGAATGATCTAGAGTTGATACAGGACAGGGTGCAAGGGAATGGAGGGGATTGGAGTGAGAGTATTTCAGATGAACAATCGTTTGTCCCAGGCAGGGCATGGGACCAAAAGCATCTAGGGATCAAAGAAAGAGATCAACAGACATGAGTTCTCATGAAATGAAGAAATGGCCCCTTTGCTGAGCCACGACTTTAGAGAGGAGCTTTGTTCTCGGTTCACGGCTATAGCTCCAAGCACAGAGACACAGTTTGTTTAAGAACAAAGTCTTCATGGCCTCTGCAGAAACTCTGTGGCAGCCCTCACCACAGCTCTGCATTTTGACAGAAGCTTTATCCAACTGGGACACCAAAAAATGTGCACCAAAGCATAATATTTAAAGCCCATCTCTTTCTCATCCCTATAATCCTGAGTCACTGATTAAAAGCAAAATGCTTCTAGTTGCCTGTTCTCTCTTTTACCCTCATCCCTTAAATGGTTTAGTACTTTGTCACTTCTTCAACTCATCACTAGGAACCCTTTCTTTATCATCTTTTGCACCCATCACTAAAACCCCCTTAATCATCCTTTCTACCAAGTCAACATGGAATCATTTTTCTATTGTAATAAAATACTCTATATCCTGAATAGTTCTTCTTGGAGGGGTAAGCTCTACTTCTTGCCTTGAATTCAGGCTAGGATCTGACCTGTTGGGGTTGTTCATTTTTGCATACGCTTTGTTCTGTTGTGCTATAGAGGGAGATGAGGTGCAGGGGCTGGCATTTGGCTACTTGTAGTCCCACTGCTACTTACAGACCATCATTCTTTAATACTTATGTAAAAGCTCATCCTTTTCTCTTTTTCTTCTTCTTCTGTTTTGCTTTTTAAGGCCACACCTGCAGCATATGGAAGTTCCTGAGCTGGTGATCAGATTGGAGCTGCAGCACCCACCCTGCACCCCAACCACAGCAACACAGGATCTGAGCCGCATCCTCGAACCACACCGATGGCAGCTTATGGCAATCCCGGATCCTTAACCCACCGAGTGAAGCCAGGGATCAAACCCGCATCCTCATGGACACTATGTCGGGTTTTTAACTCGCTGAGCTCCTTTATCCTTCTCTTAAGGATGGTTGCTACCCTTTCCTCCTCCTTGCCAATAACCAAACTTTTGGTTGCTTCCTTTCATTCGTTCCCCAAAGATTTCAAGATTTAACTCAGCCGTCCTCTTTAACCCGCCTCCTACCACCATCCTAATAGTCCAATATACCTTCCTAATTTTGGTACCTCCTTAACACTTGTTAGCTTCTCTTCCATTCTTTTCATCATCTACTTCTCAGGACCACGTTCTATATCTTGTCACCACTGAGACATTACCCATCAGCAAGCTTCAAATCCAGTACCCCACTTTCTGACTACTAACTTCTGACTAGTTGTCCTGTTAAGGATGTCCTGTTACAGACCAATGGGGAAATGATCGATAAAACTTTCTACAGATCTTATTCTCAATTGCAATCAACCCTGATGAATAATAGTGAGACATTTCAGGAGCTATGATCACCTTTATCCTTATTTATTTATTTTTGCTTTTTAGGGCCACTCCCACGGCATATGGAGATTCCCAGGCTAGGGGTCTAATCAGAGCTACAGCTGCCACCCTCCACCACAGCTCTTGGCAACGCCAGATCCTTAACCCACTGAGCGATGCCAGGGATTGAACCCTCAACCTCATGGTTCCTAGTTGGATTCGTTACTACTGCGCCACGACAGGAACTCCCTTTATCCATATTTAGATGACGGCCTTTTAGGAATATATTTTGGGACATCTTTCTTGGTCTTTGCTCAGAAGAGTCTTAAAAAGGCTCCAACTATTATAATCAATGTCTCAACACCTTCGTTGCACTAGAGGCAAAATGAAAATGGGCCAGTGTAGCCTCCATACCTTAACCAATGATCAGAATACTGCTCTCAAGGTACTATGAGGCCAATGAAATTATTTTTTTTAAAAAAAATCTCTCCTGTAGAATCACTTGGCTCTGAGGGGTTTTTTTGTTTTGTTTTGTTTTGTTTTGTTTTAAATTGCATCTTTTGAGGATTCATTAGAACCACAATGCTAAGGAAGGGGTAGTTTTCTTTGGCCAAGCTGAAGTAACTTGGTGTTTCTATAGTTACTAGAAGAAGAACACAGAAATTAATTTGCCAAAGATTACCCCCTTCACAGATTACATTAGTTAATGGATGGTTGGTACTGTGTATTCCAGCCCGAGCTAGAAAAAATAGGGTCCAGAGCTCTAGCAAAATCAGGAGTACACAAAAACACATACCCAAACTATAAGAGTTTAATATTTGCCATTTCTAAAACAAGTTCTGTCGTGGTCATTACCAAAAACAAAAATAAAAACAAAACAGAACTTTGTTGCTCTTTCTAATACTCTGCAATGTTTTAATTTTAATTACATGGTGTAAGGTTGGACACTTTATTATTTTCAGTGCTTAGAACCTCTAAAGTTTTAATTAGGCCCTGATGTCAGTGGCCCTTGAGGTTGCATCTGAGTGTTTTCATTCTTTTCGCTTTCCTGTAGTTGAATACTGAGGTGAAGTCATTATTTTGAAGGAGCTTCTGCCAAGAAGAAATGACTGGAGGAGGTCTGTTTGTCTCTGGGCTGTTCTATTGCTTTCCCAAATGATACGGTCATTGGTTGGTACAAACAGTGACTTTCTCTTAGGGAACATGGGCCAGGTACAAAGGAACACTCACAAAAAAACAATAACAACAACAACAACAAAACCCCAAGAAGATTCCTAAGTTATTCTTGGTACTGATGAATGCCTAAGATGCAACAGATTCTAACTTAGAATCAATGTCACGTGCTGTGAGGAGAATCGGGGTTCCTTAAGAGCTCTATATCAGCCTCAGTTTCCCTGTTTAGAATACTCACTTCCTTTCTACCTGACCTGCTTCCAAACCTGACTCATGTCACAGCTTTGGTTTTCATCCAACTCTTTCTACCCAGAATGTAGTGGAATGAATGGCAGTCACCCAACCACTTGAAGCTTGCTGTCCTAGGCCCTTGAATAAAAAAGACAGAAAGTAGAGAAATAGTTCCTTTTAAATAAAGGCCTCTTCTAGAGAGCAGGGAATCTATTTTCTTCCATTGCATTGGATTCTGCTTAAGACTCAGGATGCGGGATGCTCTCTTGATGAGGGACAGACAAGGTTGAAAAGAGGGACATACTGAGAAATGAGGAACAGCTGAGAGCTACAAAGATAGGGCTGTGCTCATGTATAAATAGAAATGTTGCTGCTACCCTGATGAATCAGACCAGATGTTTCTCTGATGTCTCTGTTTGGTCCTTTGGCTTAAAAAAAAAAGTATAATTTTGCTAAAATTATATGTGGGGCCAGGAATGTGGCACAAATGCTTTAAGCTTAAATCATATGTAAAAGAATAAAATTATTTTGCTGAGGAAAGCTTTATCAACAAGAAAAACATCCATTTAGAGGACGGAAAAGGGCAGGAAGGAAACAATCTGTTGACGGAGGTGATGAATCGAGATTCAGGAGATCTGAATTCTAATCCTTCCTCTGTCACTAGTTGTGTGACCTTGAGCAAGCCAGGTTATTTTCCTGGGTTTAGGTATATCTATTTTTTAAATGGGGGAGGGGAAGGGGAGAGAATGGAGGGTTGCATGGCCAGGTTCATTAAACCGACTTTTTAAGGGTTTTTGCAGCTCCAAATATCTATGACCCCAACTAGGTTTTCTTTTCTTTCCTTTCTTTTTTTTCCTTTTTTTGTTTTTGTTTTTGTTTTTGTTTTTGCTTCTTAGGGCCACATCCATGGCATATGGAAGTTCCCAGGCTAGGGGTCGAATCTGGGTTACAGCTGCCAGCCTACGCCACAGCCACAGCAATGCCAGATCCAAGCCTTGTCTGCAGTCTATATCACAGCTCACGGCAGTGCTGGATGCTTAACCCACTGAGCAAGGCCAGGGATCAAACTCCCATGCTCATGGATTCCATTCGGGTTTGTTAATTGAGCCACGAAGGGAACTTCAGGTTTTCTTTTTTTTTCTGTTTAATTTTTTGTTTCCTGGCTTCGAGTTTCACTGAGGGGTTGATATGTGAAAGACATTATAGAGGATAAACATGAATTAACACAAGGCCTCTGTCCTCAAGATGCTTATAACCTAAGAGTACATATTAGAGTTACACAAAGGACCATACCACAGTATAAACTGATTGATTCCAGAAGGCAGACATGAACAAATGCCATGGGAACTCAGAGGAGGCAGAGATCATTGCCAGACCGGAGGGTAGGAAATGACTTACGGGAGAAGGACATTGGCATTTGATGGGGGTGGGAGGAGCTCCGGAAGGTTGGTGAGTTTTTAGCAGGCAGAGATGGAGGAAAGGACATTCATTCTTGATATAAGAAACAAGAGGAGGCAAGAGGCAAGGAAAGTGCTGGATGTATTTGGGGAACATGAGCCATTTGGGGTGGCTGAGCCTGGGCTGTGGGTCAGGTAGCAATGTGGTTTGGGAGGCCCTTTTATTTATTTATTTATTTATTTATTTAGCCTTTCTCTAGGGCCGCTCTCACAGCATATGGAGGTTCCCAGGCTAGGGGTCTAATTGGAGTCGTAGCCACCGGCCTACACCACGGCCACAACAACACGGGATCCGAGCTGCATCTGTGACCTACACCACAGCTCACGGCAACGCCGGATCCTTAACCCCACTGAGCAAGGCCAGGGATCAAACCCACAACCTCATGGTTGCTAGTCGGATTCGTTAACCACTGCGCCACGATGGGAACTCCTGGGAGGCCCTTTTAATCTTGGTAGAGCACACATTTTACTGAGCTGGCAGCAGGGAGCCGTTTTTGAACTTGGATGTGTCCTGGACTGAGTTGTGTTTTGGCATAATTCACCTGCAGCAGAGGGTAGGATGAACTAGAGTTGGAAAGGGCTCAGAGCAAGAAGGACAGCTAAAAAGCGAATGCATTATCCTGGTGAAAACTAACCAAGCCGGAACTAGGATGCTGTCAGTGGGAATGGAAAACATTCCAAAGGGGTTTGATTTGTGCAAGATGGGGGGGCAGGTGCTCAAAGGGAACTCCGTGTTTAAGCAAGTCTGAGGAAGAACCTACTCGTTTCACTAACATAAAAAGGAAATTCAAGAAGGGACGTTATCTGGGCAGGAGAAAGGGGGAAAGAATTCACTTTGCATCCCCTGAGTCTGAAGTACAGGAAGTACATCTTAGTGCAGGTGTTCAGCATTTATAAGCTCCTGACTGGACCTAGTCCTGTGGATGAGGCTGGAGATGGGTATCCTTGAGTCGACACTATCCAAGGGAAGAAGCTGAAATGTTAGAGGTGAACAGATCACCAGGGAATTGGAGAGCGAGGGAGGAGGAAGACAGATGACAGATTCTTGAGAAATGTCTAAACTCTTCCGCTGTGATGAACTGGGCACGGTCAATGTTAAAGAATATAATCAAGAGAGAACACATCAGGAGTTCCCGTCATGGCACAGTGGTTAACAAATCCGACGAGGAACCATGAGGTTTCAGGTTCGATCCCTGGCCTTGCTCAGTGGGTTAAGGATCCAGCGTTGCTGTGAGCTGTGGTGTCGGTCACAGACATGGCTCGGATCCCGTGTTGCTGTGGTTCTAGTGTAGGGCAGTGGCTACAGCTCCAATTAGACCCCTAGCCTGGGAACCTCCATATGCCACAGGAGCGGCCCTAGAAATGGCAAAAAGACAAAAAAAGACAAAAAAAAAAAAAAGAAAAAAAAAAAGAGAGAGAGAGAGAGAGAGAGAACACATCATTGTGTCCAAGGGGAAAGGGAATATTGATAAGCAGGTAAACTACACAGTTGCATTATTGCTTGGGGGATTAGGGGTTTTGTGGTGTTAAGATAGCCTGTGGTGCAGCCAGTTAAGGATCCAGTGTTGTCTCTGCAGTGGTTTGGGTCGTTGCTGAGGTGCTGGTTTGATCCCTGGCCTGTCACAGTGGGTTAAGGATCCTGTGTTGCCATAGCTGTAGCGCAGGTAGGTCACAGTTGCGGCTTAGATTCAATCCCTGGCCCAGGAACTTCCATAGGCCCATGGGGGCGGCCATAAAAAAATAGTTAAGAGTATTTGTGATGAAGGAGATGCCTCATATGTGTTTTCTGACAGATAAACAAAGGAGAAAATTGGACATTTCCTTGGTCCTTGGGTTGACAGCCAAGATTCCAAATTTTCATCTCTCTCTCTCTCTCTTTTTTTTTTGGTCTTTTTAGGGCTGCACCTGTGGCATACGGAGGTTCCCAAGGCTAGGGGTCCAATCGGAGCTGTAGCTGCCAGCCTACACCACAGCCACAGCAACGGCAGGATCCTAGCTGAGTCTGGGACTTATACCATAGCTCACGGCAATGCCAGATCCCCAATCCACTGAGCAAGGCCAGGGATCTAACCCACAACCTCATGGTTCCCAGTCAAATTCATTTCCTGTGAGCCAAGATGGGAACTCCTTCATCTCTCTTTTTTATTGATAATATAACCAAAGGCTCGTTTCTTTCTCGTGGAAATCTCAGATTGTTGCCAGCTTTTGTTTTTCAGACTACGACCTGGGGAATTTATTATCTTTTCTCCTCCATAGTTCCCCAATTTTTAGTTCTCTCCCATCCTGGGTCTTGGGTTAGATTCTTGCAGTTGAATTTCTTTTTTTTTTTTTGCTATTTCTTGGGCCGCTCCCGAGGCATATGGAGATTCCCAGGCTACGGGTCCAATCAGAGCTGTAGCCACCGGCCTACACCAGAGCCACAGCAACTCGGGATCCGAGCCGCGTCTGCAACCTACACCACAGCTCATGGCAACGCCAGATCATTAACCCATTGAGCAAGGGCAGGGACCGAACCCGCAACCTCATGGTTCCTAGTCGGATTCGTTAACCACTGCGCCATGACAGAAACTCCTGCAGTTGAATTTCAATGGCAATAAATGTGTAGATCACTTCTGAGAGCTTAGTGTCAGAAACTCTAGAGGGAGCAGAAAGGAGGGCATAGGGCAGGCAGGAAAATGAGACTTTAGTTTTATTGTAGTTCACACACAAAGGCCTGTTTGCAAACTACAATGTAAACCAAGACTTCATCAGCAAAGGAGTTATCTTCACTTTAAGATCTGGGATTACACCAGGCAGATATCACCCATATAAATCCAAGTATTATTAACTGCCTCCCAGCAATGCAAATTGGTTTATCACTTTTGTTTTGTTTTTCTTCAGTATTTTTCTTGAGTGATAATCACAAACACCATGAAATGTTTACTTTTGGCTCCACAACTGTTAGAACAACTCTACCAGCCAAAGGGGGCAAAACCCCTTAAGGAATCCAGATCCATCAGTGAATCCAAAAATTAGAAAACTAGGGTTTTAATCTATTAACCCGATATACTACTTTAGGTAGGTTGCTTAATAGAATTCTATGCTTTAGTTTCTTTTTTCCCCCTATTGGCTAAATAGTGATTTTAAAAAATACTGGTTCTGCTTATCTTGCAGAATTATTGTTCAGGTGGTGAGAGTATTTTCTCTTTAAATTAAAAACATTAGATAAATTCCAGACATACTGTTACTTAAGTAACTAGATAACCACTGCAGCCAGTCTGGGGTCAGAAGGGGTAGGTCAGAAGCAGGAACTGGGATTTGGGGAATCTGGATGAAGAAAGTAGGATTATTGGGGATTGGTAGAAGTTTTTTCTTCAGCTCAAGAATGAATGACACCAATGAGAGAACAAGCTAGGAAAAAAAACCCAACCCACTGTGAATGTTTCAGACGCCACTTGTAATGCTGCTTTGGAATAATTGCTAGGGTAACTAAATTCCTTATATACTGATCTATAAAGAGATGCTCAAATTTTATCCCATTATTCCCTTGCTTTCCGACTTCTGTTACCATGACTTCAGCAGTAATGCAGTGTAAATAGAAATATTCTATCTCTGTTCAGTGGAGGGCTTGAAATCTCTAGTTTCAACACTTTCTTTTGTCCACCCAATCACTGAAGGATAGGACGGTTTAGAATTGGAAGTGTAGGGAGTTCTGGTTGTGGCCTTGCTCTGCAGGTTAAGGATTTGGCGTTGCCATGAGGTGTAGGTCGCAGACGTGGCTTGCATCTGGCATTGCTGTGGCTGTGGTGTAGGCCAGCAGCTACAGCTCCAATAAGACCCCTAGCCTGGGAACCTCCATATGCTGTGGGTGTAGCCCTAAAAAGACAAAAAAAGAAAAAAAAAAAAAGATTGGAAGTCTGTCTATGCAGTCAGATAAACAAGCTTAATTACAAAAGGTTCTTGAGGGAAAGAAGCTGAAATAATCAATATCTTTGAGACCGTGCTGACCTCTGTGTTTTGGTTGTTGGTCTGCCAGGTTAACATGGCCATTCATTCCTCAGTTTCCTCACCTGTTAAGAGGCATGATGAGATTACCTCTAAGGCTACTTCCTGCTGTGAAAATACTATTACTCTAAATAAGAGTTTGGAGAAAATTACAAAGTGTGTTCTCATAGGTCTTGATAAGCCCAAACAGTACACCATGGTACCACAAAACCAGAAAACTAAAATGTCTCTTGTAGCCTAGTCTCCTTGTACAAAGCAGGGAGAAACCAGGGAAAGAACTAAATAAACCTCCCTAAAAGGTGTTAAAAAAAAAAAAGTAAACTTATGGAAACCTTGCCCCCTTTACATAGCTGTGTTCAATAAACATTTTTGCAAACCTATGTGCAAGACACTTTTAAGTTGCTACTTTTCAATTTTGAAATCCTAATTATTACTTTTCCAGCGACCTCTTAAATCTGAACTGGTGAATACTGCTTTGGGTGGGCAGAAAATTAAACCCAAGGTCAAGGAAGACAGCTCACAAATCTATTAAAAAAACAAAAAAACAAAAACAAAAAATACCACAACCGAAAAAACGCAAGTTACATCATCAGAGGCTCTGGAGAAAAAGCCAACATATTGCACAAAGATCAAAGGGAAAAAGAAACGTGTTTGGTCAATACTGGGCTTTTCTGAGCATTTCATGGGCTTGGGAGGCCCGTCCATCCATCCACACCACACTTCTTAACCATGCTATTCTAAACCGATGACAAGTCCAGCTTCAGCGCGGACGGGGCAGAGTGCGCGGATCCCACACAATCCCACAATCCCAGACCTCTCTGCCAACTCTCCTCTCTGGGAAGGAAGGAGGCGTTTCCTCTAGGGTGACTGAAAAATAAAGCAACCTCTTCAATCTCTTCCTCCAATAAGAAAGAAAAGTTAGTTCAAATAAGCAAAGACATAAATGCCTACCTAAAAGGGAAAGAGTGGGAATAGTGGAAAGGGAAGCTCTTTTCCTTCCTTTTTAAATTTCCCGCACCCCTTTTCCTCCCCGCCTCCCCATGTCAGCTCCACTTCAAGCAGCAGCCCGGGAGACCCAGCGACCAGGACAAACACTGCAGGGCGGTTGGAGAAAGAATTATTTGGAAAGTAGGCGGGACTGGCTGAATGAATAACTCGGTGTCCGATTTTTCCTGCCTTCGGCGGCAGTTCCTCCTCCGCTTCGTTACTCAGTTGCATACGCGGCTGGGCTCTCGGCCCTCGATTGCTCCGGCCTATCACCCTGGGATGCCGCCTGCCGCCGCCACCACGGCCGCGGCTGCCGGGCTTGTGGGAGCCGCGGCAGAGCTGGAGCCTGAGCTGGAGCCACGGCAGGAGCAGTGGCCTGAGAGTTAGGGGGGCGGGCCGGCTCATTCCTGGGGTGGGTGCTGAGGACAGGCAGGCGAGAAACCGGGGTCACCGCCCTCCTCCAGGCTGAGGAAGCGGACACTCGGAGCCCCCGAGGCGGCGGCGGCGGCGGGAGCCGGTCAAAGGGGGCAGCCCCTGGCGGCGACGCCCCCCGCCCAGCCCTGCCCGGCCCCGCTCCATCCCCACCCCCGGCCGGATCGGACCGCGGGGGACGCCGACCCGGGCACCGAAAGGCGGCTCCGAGGGGGCAGGCAGGCGAGCCGCCCCTCCCGGGTCTTTCCACGTCCCCTCCCGGGAGGGACCCACACCTGAGCCCGGACCCACCCCCGCCCGGGGCCACGCTGGATCCGCCTCCCGGCCTGGGTCCCGCCCGCAGGCTGCAGGTGGGCTGCAGCTTCCGAGACGCGGGCAGTGGGCGCCGGGGAAGGAGGTGAGCCGCGTCCGCGCCGGCTGCCGCTCCGGTCCTTGCCCCCGCAGCTGCGCTCTCCTCCTCCCCTTCCCGCAGGCAGGGCGCGGATCCGCGCGCCCGCCCCGCCGCCGCCGCCTTGTCCCTCCGGGGCACCATGGAGCTCTCCCTGTCGTCCGGCGGAGCCGCGGAGGCGCTGTCCTGGCCGGAGATGTTCCCGGGACTGGAGTCCGACTCGCCGCTTCCTCCTGAGGAGCTGGAAGCCGTTGTCCCAGTCAGTGGCGCCGTGGCCGGTGGCATGTTGGATCGGATCCTCCTGGAGTCCGTGTGCCAGCAGCAGAGCTGGGTCCGGGTGTACGGTAAGGACGAAAGGCCGTCTTAGAGGCTAGTGTTTCTTGTCTTTGCTCAGGCTGAAACTCATTCCCTGGTCTCTGATCCGTTCTGAGTCCCCATCCATCCAGGGTCCGTTTTCCACATCCCTTTTTGTTATGGAGTGCATTCCTAACAAGTTTCTCCAGACTAGTACTGGGGGAGAGAGGTGTGACTCAGTATGATCTTTGGACCTTTTCAGGCACCTGCAGTAAGTTTAAGATGGAGTTGGACTATGCAGACTTAATTCTTAGGTGGTTACTTCAAGGGAAGTAGACAGTCTTCAAGAACACACCATGAAATCAAGTGAATGGGGTTTCATTTCTTTTTCTTGAATGAGACAAGGCTGGAAAGCAAGATATAATGAACAATCTTAGCAGAGGATACAATAATAAAATGAAAACCAAAATTTATTTGATGGAAACAGTCTAATTCTATAACCTCTTTATGAACCTCACTCTCTAAAGGCAGACACTTAGTCGAAGGGGTGTGGATTGTTTTAGATTGCACTATTGTTTCTGGTGCTCTTTGTAAAGTGACTGGGTTGCTACTCAGCAAGTTAAAAAGTGATGAACACACTAAAACTTTCCCTTTCTGCATTCCTAGTAACCACCTCTTTAATTAAAACTGAATGATGAGATTCTGTTAGGGTGAGTCTTGTGGCAGCATTAAAACCATGGTGCTTTGGAAAACCCATAGCCTGGCATTCAGAACTGAGCTGTGTCTTTCCAAAACACTGAACCGTCAACGTGTTTATCGCTTAGCTTACAGGAATACGAAAGACATTAGTAATGTGGCTGAGGAGAAGATGGCAAATTTGAAGCACCTGGTATCAGCACACTGTTAAGATGTTATCCTGAAGTCGTGCGCATCTAAGCCTGTAGTGATCAAGTACAATCCTTTTTTTTTTTTTTTTTTTTTATCCTTCTGAACAGGGTTTGTGTTTATGACTTTAATGTTGTCTTCCTGGATAGTTCAGTTAATTTCAAGACTTTAAGTCTATTACTATCAGAAAGATCATAGAACTGGGAATCCAGAGATCCAAGTTTTTGTCTCAGTTCTGCCCCTAAGTGGCTGTGTGATTTGGAGCATATCAGGTCACTTTTTTGACCTGGGATTCCTTATCTGTAAAATGAGTGGATTAAATGATCTCGTACTGGTCTTCTCAGTTCTAAAAATCCAGCAATTTTATTCTTAAGGATTTATGTATTAGCCCTTTGTATTTGGCTGGATGTTTTAAAATGTTTCTCGATGTTATTTTAATTAACTGAAAGAATTAAAGCAAAGAGGTTGGAGATGATGCAAGGTCACCCAGTTCATTCTCAGCAGATTAAAACCTTTAGAGTCTGGCTTTCCACTCACCTGCTAATCCCACTTAGCCCATAGTGTATAACAAAGGTTGATGAGAATCTGAAAATGAGCTTGAATTAGGGTATATTGTAGTTATTCCCTTTTCCTATTTGCTCCTTCTTTCTGTCCTTAGATACTTGTTTTGCATACTGTTTTTTATGTGAAGTTACAGATGGGACCTGTTACCGCAAGAATACATACATATGGTAATTCAGTATTTGAGTGTCCACAACTCTTCTGCCTGGATTTTCTAGACCTAGTGTTAACTGCGTTCTTTGCATGTAACTATGTGCTTGTTTTTGTAGTCTATTCCTAGGGCTAGGTTTGTGTGGTGTATGGCTGTGTTTCAGTATGTGTATATATAAGTGTGTGTTATATTCTTAAATATATATGTATATCCTCCCTCCCAGACACATACCTAATGTGCATTTCAGAGCCAGTTTGAAGACGTCCCACGGCATTGTGATTTTTTTTTTGTCTTCCCTATCAATTAACCATAAGTTGTTTTTATTTACTGTGTAGTACTGCTGCTTTCCTTCCTCTAAGGCAGCTCATCCTGGTTACTATTTTATTGTCTTTAGTTTGATGTAATAAATATTCCAAAACTATCTGCATGACTCCTGGCTTTTCTATGTCCTTAGCCGGTTTTTAAGTTGCTTGTTGTATAACTCACTGAAAAGCTTTGAAGTAAAAATAATGGAATGTGGAAGTTATTTTGAAAAAACAGTTCATTTTGGTTTCCTTATTTATTTGTTTGTTTTGTGTCCTCAAAATCCTCATTGTTTTGGGACATCAAGGTTCTTTTATGCAATTGAAAGAGACTTTGGTGAGTGTAGTCAAATGTTTTTAAAGAAATCCAGAAATTAGTCTAGAGTAGGCAACTGGGGGTTGAGGACTGAGTTTTCATTCTGCCTTTGCCACAAATTATTGTCTAACTTTGGGCAAGTAATTTTAAGTCTGTGGATGTAGGTTTTTACATAAAATGTGCAATCTGGAGTAATTGGTATCTATGGTACATTTTAACTTTGGAGTTGTCTGATTCTATGGCCTGCCCTATTATTTTACCTACGACTTGGCCTCCCAATTCCAGCTTGACTCTTGGGGGGCTGGCCTCAGGCAAGGCTTTAGTGCGTTTAAATCATGGCTGTTGGGATTCTGGGGAGCGCTTTTATCAAGAGGTCCATCAACCCAGTTTAGAAACAGGGACTGTTGAGGGTAGACGTATATTTATTTGGAATGTTTTCACAAGATAGGAAGGTGGGGACGGGAATCGCAGAGCTAACTCATTCAGTTTTGAGACCTAACCTAAAATAGCCAGGGGACTTTTAAAGATAGGGTGCAAAACAAGGAGCTGTATTAAGTACTGCTGGCTTCTGGCTGTGGTTCACATCTTCTGCAATGTACTTCTGTTGGAAATCAGTATGCAGACAAACAGCCACAAGAACAGAAGTTACTCCTCCCTGCAAAAATCTTAACAGAAACTTTTATAAATAATATTTTATTAATTTGCCTCACAAAGTTTGAAGACTGGGCACTGTTTTGAGTTTGCTCGTGATAGGCCGGGCTCTTGAGTGGATAATACCTATCTCCAGATTTTGTGTATTGTCATGATTGGAAACTCTTTTGGAATATGTTCAGAGCTTTGTAATAGGTGGATCTATATTTAGAACACAAACAAATGCACATCTTGGAGACACAGCTAGAAGAAAATACATAGGCTGTGCTATCCTTTATTTTAATTTTAAACTATTTCATTTGTTTTATTCCAGTATTGTAAGTTGTGTCTGTGTCCATCAAGACTGTAACATTTTTGACACCAGGGATTCAGTCTGTCTTGTTTATCTTTGTATCCCTATCTTGCCACTCCCTTCATTGTCACTGTGTCTAGCAGATGGATACCTTGCTCTTGGTAAGTCAGTGTCTGTTGAATGTTGATCCATCTGTCCTTTGACCATGCAGTTCTCAACCTGACTGGCTGTATGGGTGGTAGAGTAGCTTAAACAAAGGCATGCCACAAACAGCTAAATATGGATGCAGAAGCCAAGAGCATCAAATGCAGAACATTTTTCAGATATTTATAGCCTCAAAGCGAAGTCAATTGGCTGAAAAAGCTCAGCAGCCCAGCAAAAGGAAACGGGAGCGAGGAAGCCAGGCTCACTGTCTGTGCTTTCTGGTAAACAATGAGAACATTAAAATTAACTACTTTACCATGAATGGATGGTGAGTGTAGGACACTACTGGGGGGAAATGTAAGATACCGGTCTTACACAATGTAAGTGCCTGCATTGGAGCCCTGAACCCATCAGCACAACAGGTCTGCAAGTGTATGCACAGATATGCTCTTTGATAGCTAGAGGGGAAATACAGTTCTCACAAAAAAGCAATCACCAAGACATTATTCTGTTTTGAATTTTAATAGTATGAGCAAACCTTATCTAAAATATTCATTTAATAAAATAAATAACATCAATGTGATTGCCTACCATTAAGCTAATATATGGCTTCTTGTTTTTTGAGGATTGATAGGAACCTGCTGGAAAATTTCTAAAGGCTGGTACTGTTTCAGCAAGCAGAATAAAAAGGGAATTTATTATCCTGCATCAGATACCATATAATTCTAGAAATATGGCAGTGGGAATTTGGTAAGAATTTCTTATAAACTGGATATGAGTTGATGGGGGCAGAAATCTTACCTGGATGTAGTAAATAATATTGCTTGTGCCTCACCAATTAAAACAAAGGATAAAGTATATTTTATTGCATTTTTAGGAATATGTCCCTGTGTGTGCTTAATATATGGCTACCAGTAACAAGTCGAGGAAGTTGTTTCATTTTGGTCTTGTATGAGTTGGTTGTGACTAACTCACTAGTCTTATACAGAATGTTCTTAACATAATTAACTTTGAATATTCTTAGCAAATAACTCATTCTTACACATCTTAAATATGCACCCCATGACTCCTGTTTTGTATTAATATGTAGGTAAATGAAATTGTTCAACCAAGACTTAAAGTTGTACGTGCTTTAGCTAATTGATTACCAGAAGAAAATCAGTGAATATGTACTCAGTACATCCCCAAATATGCTCATGTTACTTAACTGTTTTAATTTCCTCAGATACTATCAATTGAACTTTTACAAATAAGTGTTAATGTTTTAGGAATTCTTGGGATCTCAAGCTTGAGTTCAGTACTTAGGATGGGTCATTGACTTTGAGTGTTGACACATTAATTTCCCATGATCTCCAGTACATTTTATACGTAGTAGGAGGCGACAGTTCTCCACTGAAATTAGAACTTCCAAGAAGGCCCAGGCATGTACTATTTATTTTAAATTATATTGATTTCAAACGTCCCCCTTTTTTCATCCTTTGAGAGAAAAGTTGTATATCTCACTTAATGTATGTGTTCTACAAATGTCACAGATAGTGGACTGTTTCCTTTACAACATCTTAGTATTCTTCTATACTCCGGTCATTTTGGTTTATTGCTATTTCATTTGCAAAGAATAAAGCTATTTTTAAAGAATGTAAACGATACAACCACCGTCTCTTTTACAAAACCATTTGGAGTGTTTCAGAATTCAAAACTTTTGATTTTGGAAAATATGGTGTGAATACAGTGACATAAACCCCCTAGTGGTGCCTGGAGTGACATCCAGGAATCAGTCATGTTAATATTTCTGCAATTAAACAAATGGACGTTCACATTAAATATGGTATAAGACTATAAATAGCATGATATCAGTGCAGGTCAGATTTTACTGCTAGATAAGTTATATAAAGGGATTTTTAGAGCCTTTTGGACTTAGGAATTGCATATATGGAACTGAGGATCTGCTCAAATTCTCTGACATAAATAATACGAAATTCTAGAATGCTCCTGTTTATGAGACTAGTTTATAAGGATTGCCTTTATCTTTTTCAGATAATAAAATTCAGTGCATAAACTTTAAAAAAATGATGTGCAGTGTCCTATTATGTTGAATGAAATACAGTTCTCTGATTTGCTAAGGAAAAGAAAAGAGATTCACATGACAAAGTAGGCTTTACTGAGATTACTGAGGAAATGTTGCCAAGGCAGTGGTTTCTAATGCTTTGTTTCATTAGAAAGAAGGATGAGGTAAGTTGAAGCGGAGGGTTTATGTAATTGTTCTTAGCAGTTGCTCTCTTTAGTAGCGCACAGTGATTTGATCACCTTTTAAGTAGGTGAACCACAAAAAAGCATTCAACTAATGACTGAGTTAATCCAGAAAAAATTCAGCTGTCGGCTCTCTTGTCCTTCCCTGTTGAAGTAACTTGTAAGTAACTAGAGAGGTGTTTGGTCTTGTTAACCAGGAGGAGGAGTTGCCCATGTGCTGAGGGCATTCCTGAAACTGTTTCACCCCGCCCTGGCAGAGGGATAATTGCTCTCTGATGTTTGTAAAAACACGCTTCGGAAGTTCGCTTTGTGGCTCAGTGGTCAATGAACCCGACTAGGATCCATGAGGATGCAGTTTCGATCCTGGCCTCGCTCAGTGGGTTAAGGATCCGGTGTTGCGGTGAGCTGTGGCATAGATCGCAGATGTGGCTTGGATCCTGTGTTGCTGTGGCTGTGGTGTAGGCCGGCAGCTGCAACTCCGATTTGACTCCTAGCCTGGGAACCTCCATATGCCCCGAGTATGGCCCTAAAAAGCAAACAAACAAACAAAACACCTTTCCTCCCAAAGGCTATCAAGTGCTCCTCAAGACTTGCTGGTGGAGAATCTTTTACAAGTTTAATGTAGCTGGCCTTCTGGTGGGAAGGCAGCCAGCCATCAAGAAGCACATGGTATTTAAATGGTAGGGGTGAAAAAAGACGTCCTGAGACTCAGTGCAGTGGTGTTAGTGGGTATACTGTAAACAAAATAAATAAAAATTGAGCTCTTGAAAGCGAGACAGAATTTCATTTGCTGGTCTGTGACATAGAAGTTATCTCCTTATCGCCACTAGCGGGGTTCAGATGTTTGGAGTCTTGAGTTTTACCTTCCCTGACCAAGTGTTGGTTGCATTAATTAGTTATCTGCAGCTGCTTTGCTCATAAGGGCCCAGTTTAGATCCTGATTGCATTCTTATACCTCCATAAATTGTCTTCAACATGAGGGTAAGTTCTGTTCACATTGTGTCATTTTTCAGTAGGTTTTCTGAAAATAACCCCCCCCTCTCCTGAGTCTGAGAGATTGGTAATGCTTGCAGATAGTGTTTAGAGGAGTGAAAATTTAGAGAGGAAACATTTTAACCTACGGTAAGAAAACAAAATTCAGAAGAAAAGTGTGAAAAAGTTAAAAAGCAACTTTAAATTTGATAGTCTTAAATGTTTTTCAAAATAAGCCCTTTACGTTTCCTCATTAAGGAAACTGGCCGAGGAAATTTAGCTTATTCCCAAAGTTGGAGACAAATTCCGGTTTGTCAGGATTAGAACTCTTAACCTTAGATTCCATAGCCTCCTGTTTTAGCTTCTAGATCTTACTGCTATTCCTTGGGGAGATGGCCTTTCAAAGCTGAAGGTCAGTGAGAAATACCAGATTGTTCGTTTCACAGTCTTTAAGGGAAATGCTGGAAGTACCATTACCTAGGTAACAGAAAACAAAAATGGTCAAAACATCCAGAAAGTAGGAGGATGAGAATAATCTCGAAGTGATCCTTAAGAGGTAGACTAGAGGACAGAGTAGGTCTTTTTAAATCCATGTTTTCCTAAATTCTTTATCCATAAATTCTTTATTCTGTGGTTGGAGTGATATTTTAAGGACATTTGAACATTTCATTTATGATCGTTAGAACCCTGGATAATACCTGATAACTTTCTAACTTGCCTTTAATTTCTAACCTCTCTGATTCATATCGTTAAGAATTGAATACTTTTTTCCTAATTATGAATATAATCCATACTTAATGTAAAGAATTTGAATTAAAGGAAAAGCCAAAGAAGATTAAAATCACCTATAATTCCACCTCTCAGAGACAGTTCTTTTTCAAATATATTTTATTCCAGTCTTTTCGGAGTACGAATGTACTTGTTTGTACATATTTGGTTTGATGCTGCATGTTTTCTATCCTGCCTTTTTCCTAACAGTGTTGTTTTTTGATTTTGCTTTACCATGCCAGTGGCGTGCCAAGTGCTTGGGTCAGGGATCGAACCCACATCACAGCAGTGACCCAAGCTGCTGCAGTAACAGTGCCAGATCCTTAACTGCTAGGCTACCAGGGAACTCTTAACAGTATGTTTTCTTATGTTTTTGAAAATGTTAAAAAAAAACCTTTAAACTATACTTTTATTTTTAAATTTAATTTAAAAATAGATAACACATTTCCTTCTTTCAAAATTGAGAAGATATAAAAGGATATGCTTTGAGGTCTCTCTCACCCCCCACCCCTTGCCACTTCACTTGCCATCTGGTAGTCAGTCATTGCCCCCTCCATAAATCAGTACATGTTTGAGATTCCTGTGTATCCTTCCTTTCTTATTCCATGCATCTAGAAGCAAATAGATAATTTAGACAGATAAACTCTGCCAAGAGTGGGGTCCAGGAAATTTAGTTTAAAGAAATGCAGGGTCATGTTTTTTTCTGAGGCTGAAGAAAGGACTGGAGCAAGCCCATAGAGGAAGTTGGTTGGGCATTCTGGGATTCTGGAGCAGGTTGTTCCTTTGCATCTGAATTGATAGTATTGTAGTTTTCATTGTGTATATGTTTTTTTTCTCCTTTTTTACAGAAAGATAACACATTATAGGAATTGAACTTATCCTTGTGTTATTCCTCCCTCACATCCCCCCTCCATATACACTCGTTAATAATATATGTTGGATATATTTTCAGTCCATTTGTAAAGTAGTTCCTCATTCTTTTTATGGCTGCCTAATGCCTGGATGAATCATAATTTAACAGCCCCCAAAGTTTTTCTGGTATAAGTAATAGTGCAGTGAATAATTTTGCTCTTGTATCAGTGTATCTGTAAGAAAAATTCATAGACTTGCTAGGTCAAAGATAGGGTGTATTTGTAATTTTGAAACATACTCCCAAATTGCTCTTCTTAGGTGTTAAACCTATTTACATTTCTTCAGCAATGTATGAGAGTGCCCATCTCCCCATACACAGGGAATTATTAAAAAATTTTTAATGTGACAATTTAAAGGTAAAAAGTAGTCATAGTTTCAATTTTAACTTTTCTTGTTTCTTACATTGAATGTCTTATAGAGCCATTTAAATATGTCCTTTTCTTTGACTGTGCATATCTTTCGCCTATTTTTATTGGGTTGTTAGATATTTTTCTTAGTGATTTGTGGGAACTCTTAGGAGATTAGGTAAAGAGCCCTTTGTCTGCCATGAGTTGGCAGTATTTCCTTTTTCTTTCTTTTTTTTGGAGGGGCTGTGCCCATGACATGTGGAAGTTCCAGGGTCAGAGATCAAACCTGTGCCACAGCACTGACAACATGGGATGCACAAACCACTGCACCACAAGGGAATTCCTCCTGGTATTTTCATTAGCCTTTTTTTTTTTTCTTTTCCTCTATGAGGAAATTATTTTTATGCAGTTGAGTGTATCAGTTTTTTATGGCTTTTTAATTTTTTTGTCATAGTTAGAAGGGCCTTTCCTATTCTTTTTTTTTTCTTTTTTTAGGGCCATAACCGTGGCATATGGAGATTCCCATGCTAGGGGTTGAGTTGGAGCTATAGCTGCTGGCCTGTGCCACAGCAGCTTGGGTCCAAGCCACGTCTGTGACCTACACCACAGCTCATGGCAATCCCGGATCCTTAACCCACTGAGTGAGGCCGGGGATGGAACCTGCAACCTCATGGTTACTAGTCGGATTCATTTCTGCTGCTCCACAACGGGAACTCCAACTTTCCTATTCTGATGTTATCAGATAACTCTCATGGTTTGTCTAGTACCTCTTTGTTTTCATTTTTACACTTAAATCTTTGATCCATTTGGAATTCACCTGGAGTAAGTTATGAGATACTGATACAATTTCATTTTTAGAAGGATGGCTTTCCACTTGTCCTAACACTGGAATTTGTTGACTAATTCATTTTTTTCCCCACTGATTTAAGATGACTCCTTTATCTCTTACTAGGTTCCCATTTAGTTTATTTCAAGATTTACTATTATGTTATATTAATCTGTCCATATTCATATGCCAATATCACACTTCTTTATACTGAGGCTTATAATATGAAAATATAATTTTTTTTGTTTTTAGAGCTACATGTGTAGCAAATGGAAGTTCCCAGGCTGGGGGTCGAATCACAGCTGCAGCTGCTAGCCTGCACCACAGCAATGTCAGATCCAAGCTGTGTCTGCTAGTTACACCACAGCTCATGTCAACGCTGGATCCTTAACCCACTGAGTGAGGCCAGGGATTGAACCTGTATCCTCATGGTTGCTAGTCGGGCTTGTTACTGCTGAGGCACAGTGGAAACTCCTGAAAATATAATTTGTTTTGTTATTTATTTATTTATTAATACTTAATGAATTTTATTACATTTATAGGTGTACAACAGTAATCACAACCAAATTTTATAGCATGTCCATCCCAAACCCTCAGTGCATCCCCTTACCCCCGAACCTGTCTCCTTTGGAAACCGTAAGTTTTTCAAAGTCTGTGCCTCAGTATCTGTTCTGCAAAGAAGTTCATTGTGTCCTTTTTTTAGGTTCCACATGTCAGTGATAGCCTTTGATGTTGGTGTCTCATTGTCTGACTGACTTCACTCAGCATGATAATTTCTAGGTCCATTCATCCATGTTGCTAAAAATGCCAGTATTTGTTCCTTTTAATGGCTGAGTAATATTACATTGTGTATATGTACCACTTCTTCTTGATCCACTCCTCTGTTGACGGGCATTTAGGTTGTTTCCATGTCTTGGCTATTGCAAATAGTGCTGCAATGAATATTGGAGTACATGTGTCTTTTCAAGTCATGGTTTTCTCTGGATAGATGCCCAGGAGTGGGATTGCTGGATCAAAGGGTAGTTCTATGTTTAGTTTTCTGAGGAATCTCCATACTTTTTTCCACAGTGGTTGCACCAATTTACAATCCCACCAACAGTGTACTAGGGTTCCTTTATCTCCACACCCTCTCCAGCACTTATTGTTTGTAGTCCTTTTGATGATGGCCATTGGCGTAAGGTGGTACCTCATAGTGATTTTGATTTGCATTTCTCTAATAATGAGTGATGTTGAACATCTTTTCATGTGTTTTTTGGCCATCCATATGTCTTCTTTGTAGAAATGTCTCTTTAGATCTTCTGCCCATTTTTTGATGGGGTTGTTTGTTTTTTTTGGTATTGAGCTGTAGGAAGTGTTTATAAATTTTGGAGATGAATCCCTTGTCAATTGATTCATTTGCAAAGATTTTCTCCCATTCTGTGGGTTGTCTTTTCGTTTTGTTTAGGGTTTCCTTTGCTGTGTAGAAACTTAAGTTTGATTAAGTCCCATTTGTTTGTTTTTACTGTCATTAGTCTAAGAGGCAGATCTGAGAAGATGTTGCTGTCATTTATGTCAGAGAGTGTTTGGCCTCTGTTTTCCTCTAGGAGTTTTATAGTGTCTGGTCTTATATCTAGGTCTTTAATCCATTTTGAGTTTATTTTTGTGTATGGTGTTAGGGGGTGTTCTAATTTCATTCTTTCACATGTGGCTGTCCAGTTTTCCCAGCACCACTTATTAAACAGGCTGTCTTTTCTCCATTGTATATTCTTGCCTCCTTTGTCATAGATTAGTTGGCTATAGGTGCGTGGGTGGAATTCTGGGCTTTCTATCCTGTTCCACTGATCTATATTTCTGTACTGTGCCAGTACCATATAGTTTTGATGAGTGTTGCTTTGTAGTATAGTCTGAAGTCTGGGAGCCTGATTCCTCCAGCTCCATTTTTCTTTTTCAGGATATCTTTGGCTCTTCTGGGTCTTTTGTGCTTCCAAAGAAACTTGAAAATATTTTGTTCGAGTTTTGTGAAAAATGTCCTTGGTAATTTGATAGGAATTGCATTGAATCTGTAGATTGCCTTAGGTAGTATAGTCATTTTGATAATATTGACTCTTCCAATCCAAGAGTATGGTATGTCTTTCCATTTGTTTGTATCATCTTTATTTCTTTCATCAGTGTCTTATAGTTTTCGGAGTGCAGGTCTTTTGTCTCTTTAGGTAGGTTTATTCCTAAATATTTTATTCTTTTGGATGCGATGGTAAACGGAATTGCTTCCCTAATTTCTCTTTCTGGTCTTTCATTGTTAGTATATAGAGATGCCATCGATTTCTGTGTATTAATTTTGTATCCTGTGACTTTGCCAAATTCATGGATGAGCTCTAACAGTTTTCTGGTAGAGTCCTTAGGATTGTCTAGGTATAGTATCATGTCATCTGCAAGTAGTGATAGTTTTACTTCTTCCTTTCCAATTTGGATTCCTTTTATTTCTTTAACTTCTTTGATTGCTGTGGTTAGGACTTCCAAAACTGTGTTGAAGAGTAGTGGCCAGAGCGGACATCCTTGTCTTGTTCCTGTTCTCAGCAGGAATTCTTTGAGCTTTTCACCATTGAGAATGATGTTAGCTCTGGGTTTGTCATATTATTATGTAGAGGGAGGTTCCTGCTGAAGGGTTTTTATCAGAAATGGGTGTTGGATTTTGTCAGAGGCTTTTTCTGCATCTATTGAGAGGATCTGAAAATATAATTTGTTAATGACTAATTTAACATAACTTATTTAACCATTACCCTATTTTAGACATTATTATTTTTAAAAAAATTTTATATTAGTAGTATACACATTCTCTTTGTACACAAGTCTTTGAATTGAACTTTTGACTCTTTCCTTAGGCTGAATTCCTAGAAGAGTATGATTTTAAAGGCCTGAGACTTAGTGCCAAATTTCTGTGACCTTCCTGGAAAGCAATTCCTGCCACAAGTTATGAAAATTTGGCTCATAATTTTAAGTCCTACTTCTATATGGTTACTTTCGACCTATTGAAGTATGTCTGCATAGATTCCATGTAGTGCCTTAAACATTATTTAGCACCTGTTACATGTACTCAGGGTTCTAGTGTTTATAAAAGTGACCTTCAAAACTGAGCTCCCCCCCCCCCCAGTGGTACTTCTTTTGATTAATGGCATATTTTCTAAGTCAGTGAGAGAAGGGTATGAGTGTAGAGTCAAAGCAGTTTGGGGAGTTCCCGTCGTGGCGCAGTGGTTAACGAATCCGACTAGGAACCATGAGGTTGCGGGTTCGGTCCCTGCCCTTGCTCAGTGGGTTAACGATCCGGCGTTGCCGTTAGCTGTGGTGTGGGTTGCAGACGCGGCTCGGATCCCGTGTTGCTGCGGCTCTGGCGTGGGCCGGTGGCTACAGCTCCGATTCAACCCCTAGCCTGGGAACCTCCATATGCCGCGGGAGCGGCCCAAGAAATAGCAACAACAACAACAACAACAACAAAAAGACAAAAGACAAAAAAAAAAAAAAAAAAAGCAGTTTGGTCTGCTAAAGTTCAGATCTATGCCCATGGCCTTATTTGTACTGTGTTAGACTTTCCAACTGAAATAACCTGACACAGGTACATAATGTGTTAGATTTTCTAAGAAGAACATAGTTGGTACTCCTGCATTTGTGTCCTCCTCCTCCTCTTAGTTTCTCATTAAGAAGGAATGATCTGTGATTTGAATATCGGTCTTTTGGTTTTAGCTACACGAACAACTGAGGCGTGTATTTAATGTAGCGCTCTGTTAATGTCAAGTTTTTAGCATAGGATTAATTTAGGTATGTCCTGGGGAAGTTTATAATGTCAAACAGAGCCAAATTCGAGGAATGACAACAAGAACTAACATTTAAGACAGAAGTAGTTTAAATTTTCTTCTGGAAAAAAGGACAGCAGTAGGAGTGGGATTGAAAAGGCATAGTTTATATAGACCATTAACCAGTTAATCAGATTTTCTTTTCTATTTTTAAAGGATTTTATATTTTTAGAGCAGATTGAATTTCACAGCAAAATATAAGGGCGATAACAGAGATTTCCCATATATCCCCTGTTCCCCCACAGGAATAGCCTCTCCTGTTATCAACATTCCGGACCAAAGCGTCATATTTATTACAATTGATGAACTACGTTAAGAGGTTATTTTCACCCAGAGTCTGCATTAGGGTTTACTCTTCATTTGTATATTCTGTGGGTTTGGATAAATGTTTAATGACATGTATCCACCATTACGGTATCATATACAGTATTTTCACTGCCCTAAAAATCTGTGCTCTATCTTTTCATCTCTCTGTACCCCATACCCGCTAACTCCTGGCAACCACTGATCTTTTTATTGCCTCCATAGTTTTGCCTTTTCCAGAACGCTCTATAGTTGGAGTTATACCCAAATTTTCTTTGATCTGTTATCTGTTTGCTTAGCATGGAATAGGAGCAAACTTAGGAAAAAAGTAGTTTAACTTTTAATAATGATATAGAGCAGTTTGAGAGTGAAATAAGGTATCCTCTATCCAGTTAATCTTGTGGAAGTTTGTAGGGAATTTTGTTTGATTTAAATTTGGGCAGGATATAATATTTAAGTACCTTGCTCCCATTATTTCCTCAGGCTTGACTCTGTATAATTTTCTGTGTATTTGTAAGTTTCAAGACTACCCCTGAATGAAGAAGCCTGCGGCCTTTCTAGTACATTGTTCCTGTTTTGAAATGTGCCAGTTTTGCCCAGTGGTTGGTGATTAGCCCATATCAATGAACAGACCTTGAAAAAGGCGCCTGGGAAGTTCCCATAGTGGCTCAGCGCGTTACGAACCCGACTAGTATCTATGAGGATGCTGGTTTGATACCTGGCTTCGCTGAGTGGGTTAAGGATCTGACATTGCCATGAGCTGTGGTATATGTTGCAGACATGGCTTGGATCTGGTGTTGCTGTGGCTGTGGCATAGGCTGGCGGCTGGCAGCTGCCAGCTTCTATTAGACCCCTAGCCTGGGGACTTCCAAATGTCTCAAGAGTGGCCTTAAAAAAGAAAGAAAGAAAGAAAGAAAGAAACAAAGAAAAAGAGGAGTTCCCGTCGTGGCACAGCAGAAACGAATCTGACTAGGAACCATGGGGTTGCGGGTTCGATCCCTGGCCTCACTCAGTGAGTTGGGGATCCAGTGTTGCTGTGAGCTGTGGTGTAGGTCACAGACGTGGCTTGGATCTGGCGTTGCTGTGGCTGTGGTGTAGGCCGGCAGCAACAGCTCTGATTCGACCCCTAGCCTGGGAACCTCCATATTGCTGTGGGTGCGGCCCTAGAAAAGGCAAAAAGACAAAAAAAAAAAAAAAAAAGAAAAGAAAAAGATGCCCAGTACAGTAGTTATCAACTAATAGAAGATATGGTTCAAATATAAAAAATGACTCTACTTGTAGATATTCTGGCTTCAAAAAGATTTTGTAGTGGTTTTCATTTTTACAGAAATATGCTAATTTTTGAATCTTGTTTGATAATATGATGAAGAAACAGCAGTATCGTATGTGGTGATTCCTATTGAGGTAAAAAGATACTCGAGAAGCTTTGATATGGTGGTATCTCTTACTGTTTTGTTCAGGTCAGGAAGTCCTAGGTCATTCTTTTTTTAAGCACCCTCGCAATCAGTTTAAGAGGAAATTTTTACTTATTTGCACTTTGGGTTGGAACCTGAGTTCCAATCCAGTACTTTTTCAGGGAAAAATTACCCTTTCACTATTATCCAGGTTTATAGTTGCTGTTTCTAGTTTAGTGTATTTGTGTTAAAGTAGATCACAAGCTGTTTAAAGAAGCATTTTTATGCTTTTCTAAGTTGTCTTAACATTGAGTAGTGTGTCTTATTCTAGCTTCCCTGCCTCTCTTGGGGCTATGTAGATAAGAATGGACATTGAGTTCTTCTCTGGTGAATTGAAGAAATATAAGCTAGGATGCGAGGGAGAGAGAGTGACCAATACATTCTTCTTTCTTTTTATATGGCCATTCCTGCAGCATATGGAGGTTCCCGGGCCAGGCATTGAATCCCAGCTGCAGCTGTGACCTATGCTGCATCTACGGCAAGGCTGGATCCTTTAATCTCCTGTGCCAGGCTGGGGATTGAACCCGTGCATCTTCAGTGACCTGAGCCGCTGCAATTGGATTCTTAATCTGCTGTGTCGCAGCGAGAACTCCCTAATACATTCTTTTGCATTCATTTTTTCCCTCTTATTGTGGTGGAATATATGTATATTTATATACTCCAAATTTCACTTTAACCATTTGTAAATGTTCAACTCAGTGACATTACATACATTCACAGTGCTGTGTAACCCTCACCACTATCTATACCCACTTTAGAGAAACTGCCAAACTTTTTCACATCTGAACCTTTTTACATTGCTACCAGCAATGTACTAGGGTTCTAGTATCTCCACATCCTTGTCTACCCTTTCTACCTTCCATTCTTTATTAAAGCCAGCTTAGTCAGTGTGAAGTGATGTCCCATTGTAGTTTTGATTTTCATTTCCCTCATGTAATTATTTGCTGTTTGTATATTTTCTTTTTTTACATTTTATTAAAATATTGTTGATTTACAATGTACCAACTTCTGTACAGCAAAATGACCCATGCATATATATATACACACACTTTCTTATATATATAGCATATATATTATCATATATATACATCTTATATTATCTTCCCTCATGATCTATCCCAGTAGACTGGATATAGTTCCCTATGCTATGCAGTAGGACCTCATTGCTTATCCATTCTAAATGTAATAGTTTGCATCTACTAATCCCAAACTCTCAGTCCATCCCACTCCTTCCCCATCCCCCTTGGCAACTACAAGCCTATTCTCTATGTCTGTGAGTCTGTTTCTGTTCTGTTGATAGGTTCCTTTGTGCCATATTTTAGATTCCACATACAAGTGATATCATACGGTATTTTTCCTTCTCTTTCTGACTTCACTTAGTATAAGAATCTCTAGTTTCATCCATGTTGCTGCAAATGACATTATTTCATTCTTTTTTATGCCTGAGTAGTATTCCATTGTATGTATGTACCACATCTTCATTCATTCATCTGTCAATGGACACTTAGGTTGCTTCCATATCTTGACTGTTGTGAATAGTGCTGCTATGAACATAGGGGTGCATGTATCTTTTTGAATTATAGTTTTTTCAGGATATATGTCCAGGAGTGGGATTGATGGATCATATGTTAGTTCTTTACTTATTTTTCTGAGGAACCTCCATACTGTTTTCCATAGTGGTTATACCAGCAGTGTAGAAGGATTCTCTTTTCTCCACACCCTTTCCAGTGTTTGTTATTCTGACTGGTTTGAGCTGGTACATCATGGTAGTTTTGATTTGTACTTCTCTAATAATTAGTGATGTTGCACATCTTTTCATGAGCTTACCGGCCATCCATGTGTCTTCTTTGGAGAAATGTCTCTTTAGGTCTTCTGGCCATTTTTCAGTTGTATTTGTGTGTGTGTGTGTGTGTGTGTGTGTGTGTGTGTGTGTGTGATTGATTTGTATGAATTTGTTTATTTTGGAGATTAAACTCTTGTCCGTTACATCATTTGCACTATTTTCTCTTGCAGGTTGTCTTTTCTTTCTTTCTTTTTTTTTGTTTCCTTTGCTGTGCAAAAGCTTGTAAGTTTGATTAGGTTCCATTTGTTTATTTTTGTTATTTCTTTTGCCTTGGGAGACTGACCTAATAAAACATTCGTATGGTTTATGTCAGAGAATGTTTTGCCTACGTTTTCTTCTAGGAGTTTTGTGGTATCTTATGTTTAAGTGTTAGTTTATTTTTGTACATGGTGTGAGGGTGTGTTCTGACTTCCTTGATTTACATGCAGCTGTCCAGTTTTGCCAGCACAGTGGTGAAGAGACTTTTTCCCATTTTACATTCTTGCCTCCTTTGTTGAAGATTAATTGACCATGGGTATCTGGGTTTATTTCTGGGCTCTCTATTCTGTTTCACTGATGCATATGTCTGGGTTTTTTTTTTTTTTTTTTTTACCAGTACCACACTCTTTTGATTACTGTAGCTTTGTCATATTTTCTGAAGTCTGGGAGAGTTAATGCCTGAGGATTGCTTTGGCAGTTCTGGGTCATTTATGGTTACATATAAATTTTTGGATGATTTGTTGTAGTTCTGTGAAAAATATCATGGATAATTTGAAAGAGATAACACTAAGTCTTTAGATTGCTTTGGGTAGTGTGACCATTTTAACAATATTAATTCTTCTAATCCAGGAGCATGGGACATCTTTGCATTTCTTTGATTCCTCTTTAATTTCCTTTATTAATGTATTATAGTTCTCAGTGTATAAGTCTTTTATCTCTTTAGTCAGTTTTATTCCTGGGTATTTAATTTTTGGGGGTGTAGTTTGAGGAGGTATTGCTTTTTTTATATTCCTTTTCTAATATTTCATTGTTAGTATTACAGAAAAGCATCTGGTTTCCGAATGTTACATTTGTGTATTTTCTTTGGAGACAGTTTATTCAGGGCCTTTTATTTTAGTGCCTAGTAGATATATTGGTACTTTTCAAATTATTAGTGATAAATATTAATTATCCTATACAGTAATCTTAACTCTAGTAACAGTGACAATCGTTAGCATAATTATAACAACAACAATAATGTAAAACTTTTTAGGTACTTACTGTGAGGAGAGTTCTAGTTGCTTTATGCCTGTTAATTTATTTAATCTTCATAACTACCCTGTGAGGTAAATGCTGTTATTATCTTCATTTTACAGATGAGGAATCAGAGTAGAGATGTAAAGTAATTTGGCCAAGATTATATAGCATGTAAGTGGGTAGTGTGAGATTTAAACTCAGGCAGTTTACTCTCCAGTCTGTAACTACTATATAATTTGGCTTCTCATAGGTAACCACTTTAAACTGTTATATAAAAGCACTCACTGTGATATTTGTTAATTTGAACTTTGAATCTGTAGTTTACCTATGTGTCCTATATAGTACCATAACTATAAAATAATGACATTTGATGTGCTGGATATGCTTTGGATATCATGTTTGGATGACATGTTTTGTAGAGTTGTCCAAGTTTTATTAGCTATAGACAACATCAGAAAGCTGTATGTGAGTGAGTGAGTGGCGTGAATATTTCTATATTCTAAAAAGTTTACACAAAATCTTTTAGCTATCTAAAATTTATGTATTTTTAAAAGGAGTAACACAAAATATAAAAATAGATTTCTTTCCTATAAACGCATGCCTTTCTAAGCCTGTTATTTGTGTTTGACCAAGCCAGTGAGAATAATGAAATTTAAGAAGTCACACAATCATGAGAACCATGAATTGTATTCATCGGGAGCACAGCTTTATTTATTCCAGGATTTAGTGGCTCTTCCCTTTGTTATCAGAAATTCTAAAAAGAACTCACTTTCATAGAGCCAGGTAAACCCAGACATCGATCAGAGCTTGGCCATGTACAGACATTTTAGGGTATTTATAGAATTCATGTGGGGGCACTGGCCTCTTGGTAGGCCCGGTTTGCTTTCATCTTAGCTCCCCCTGAACCTGGCTCTCCTTATGGTGCATATGCTTTGTAATTTAAACATATCCTAAGGTTCATATTTCAAGGACTCAGAAACTTAAAGCCTGATCCGAATGCCATAAACCATGTGTATCAGTTCTGAAATGTAACTTTCTTGTGAATAGATTGCAGTTCTTTAAAATCTCTGATTCCTTGAGCTTTGGGCAGTGTTGCAGTGGGAAGTGAGTTATAGTCTTACATCCCGATCAGTTCATACATATGACAATTTTTTTTGGATATATTTGGCATATAACAAACTACATGTACTTAAAGTGTAGTTTGGTATCTTTTGAAATATATAAATAATCTTGAAACCATCATCACAATCAAGAAAATGAACATCTATTGAAAAAGTTTCCTTTGTAAGCCTCTTGACCCACCTTTCCCACCCGTCATCAGACAGCCACTAGTCTGCTGTTCGTCTTTATAGCTTAGTTTGGATTTTCAAGAATTTTATATACTTATTTCTGGTCTGTCTTCTTTCATTTAGCACTTTTTAAGATTAATTCATGTTGTTGCATGAATCAGTAGTTAATTCCTTTATATTGCTGAGTTATATTCCATTGCATAGATTATTTAATCAGTTCATCTTTTTTTTTTTTTTTTTTTTGCTTTTTTGCTTTTAAGGCTGCACTCGTGGCATATGGATGTTCCCAGGTTAGGCGTCCAGCCCGAGCTATAGCCACCAGCTTCCACCACACCTGATCTGAGCTGCATCTGTGACCTACACCACAGCTCACGGCAACGCTGGATCCTTAACCCACTGAGTGAGGTCAGGAATTGAACCTGCATCCTCATGGATCCTGGTTGGGTTTGTTAACCACTGAGCCACCAAGGGAACTCCCTCAATTTACCTTCTGATGAACATTTGGGTTGTTTCCAGTTTTTTGGCTATGAGAAATAAAGCCTCTCTGAACATTTGTGTACAAGTGTTTGTATAGACATATGCTTTTATTTCTCTTGGGTAAATAGCTAGGAATGGAATGACTGGATCATATTGTATGTTTACTATTTTAAGAAACTGCCAAACTGTTTTAAGTGCTGTGTCATTATACCACAAGCAGAGTATGACAGTTTTAGTTTCAATGGCTTCCCAATACTTGGTATGGGCAGTCTTATATTTTAGCCCTTCTAAGAGGTGTGTAGCGATAAGTGGTTTTAATTTGCATTTTTCTGATGACTGATGATGTTGAGCATCTTTTCATATGCTTATCAGACACTTATCTTCTTAAGTGAAATATCAAATCAGATATCCATTTTTAAGCTGAGTTTGTCTTATTGAGTTATATGAATTGTTTTTATATTTTGGATACAAGTAACTAACTAGATAAGTGTTTCGCAGTTGTTTTTCCTCATTCTTTGACTTGCCTTACACTCTTCTTACTTTATACTTACACTGCTTGCCTTACACTTGTCTTCAAAGAATAGTTCTTAATTTTGATGAAGAATTTTATTTTATTTGTTTTGCTTTTTAGGGCTACACCTGTGGCATATGGAGGTCCCAGGCTAGGGGGTGAATCGGAGCTGCAGCTGCCTGCCTATGCCACAGCCACTGCAACACCATATCTGAGCTGCGTCTTTGACCTACACCACAGGTTTTGGCAACACTGGATCCTTAACCCATTGAGTGCATCCTCATGGATACTATTCTGGTTCATTTCTGCTGAGCCACATCTGAAATTCCATGATGAAGAATTTTGATGAATATTTTCTTTTCCTTTTGTGGATTAAGCTTTTCATATTTTACTTAAGAAATTTAAGTAAATCACAAGTCCAAGGTGACAAACATTTTCTTCTAACAGTTTTGTAATTTTAGATCTATGATCCATATTAATTTTATTTTTGTTTGTAGTGCAAATTAAAGATTGAGATTTACTTTTTAAAATATGCATATTGAAAAGATTGATCTTGCTGCACTCCAATGCCTTTGCACCTGTGTTGAAACTGAAATGTAGGCCTTTATGTGGTTTTTGATGTATCCCATTATTTTACTGTCTATCTTGACTCACAGGCATACTATTTTGATTATTATAGATTTTTAATAAGTTTTTTTATTTTTGTTTTTTGTCTTTTTAGGGATGCACCCGCAGCATATAGAGGTTCCCAGGCTAGGGATCTAATCAGAGCTGTAGCTGCCAGCCTATGCCACAGCCACAGCAACACCAGATCTTTTTTTTTTTGGCCTTTTGTCTGTTTTTTTTTAGGGCCTCACTTGTGGCACATGGAGGTTCCCAGGCTAGTGGTCCAATTGGAGCTGCAGCCTCCGACCTATGCCACAGCCACAGCAACAGCAGATTTGAGCAGCACCTGCGACCCTCACAACAGCGCATGGCAACACTGGATCCTCAACCCACTGAGTGAGGCCAGGGATCGAACCTGCAACCTCATGGTTCCTAGTCGGATTTGTTTCCGCTGCTCCATGATGGGAACTCCAGCAACACCAGATATGAGCTGCATTTGTGACCTATACCATTGCTCATGGCAATGCTGGATCCTTAACCCACTGAGTGAGGCCAGGGATTAAACCTGCATCCTCATGGATGTTGGTCAGATTCCTTTCCGCTGGGCCACGATGGGAACTCCAGATTTTTGATAAGTTTTGAGGTCAGGTATAAATATTCTTAATTTTGTTTTTCTTTTTCAAAGTTATTTTGGCCATTCTAGGTCATTTGCATGCACAAGTGGATTTTATTATTATTTTTTTATTTTTTAGTCTTTTTTTTTTGCTATTTCTTGGGCCGCTCCCGCGGCATATGGAGATTCCCAGGCTAGGGGTCCAATCGGAGCTGTAGCCACCGGCCTACACCAGAGCCACAGCAACTCGGGATCCGAGCCACGTCTGCAACCTACACCACAGCTCACGGCAACGCCGGATCGTTAACCCACTGAGCAAGGGCAGGTATCGAACCCGCACCCTCATGGTTCCTAGTCGGATTCGTTAACTACTGCGCCACGTCGGGAACTCCCACAAATGGATTTTAGACTGAGCTTTTCAATTTTACATAAAAAGCTGGCTGGGATTTTGATTGGGGTTGTGTTCAATCTATAGATCAGTTTGGGGAGAATTAATATTTTAACAATATTAAGTCTTAGTTTAAGAGCACAGTACATCTCTTTGTATTTTTCTTTTTAAATTTCTCTCTACAAAGCTTTCAGTGTGCAGGTTTTCACATCTTTTGTTAGATTTAGCCCTAAGTATTTCAAAATTTTTGATAATACTGTAGGTCATACGTTTTTTAAATAATTAGTTTCCAGGTATTTGTTGTACTGTAACTAAAATAGATTTTTGCATCTTTGTCTTATATCCTGTAACCTTGCTAAACTTATTTGTTATTTCTAGTAAATATTTTTTAGGTTGTGTTGACTTTTTCTATGTAGAGGATCATATATAATGTCTGCAGCTTAAGACTTTTTTTTCCTATTAGGTTGTCTTTTTTTTTTTTTTTTTTTTTGTCTTTTTGCCTTTTCTAGGGCTGCTCCCGAAGCACATGGCGGTTCCCAGGCTAGGGGTCCAATCAGAGCTGTAGCCACCCGCCTATGCCACAGCCACAGCAACGTGGGATCCGAGCCGTGTCTGCAACCTACACCACAGCTCACGGCAACGCCGGATCCTTAGCCCACTGAGTGAGGCCAGGGATTGAACCTGCAACCTCATGGTTCCTAGTTGGATTTCTTAACCACTGTGCCACAACGGGAACTCCTAGGTTGTCTTTTATTACTTTTTCTTGCCTGATTACACTGGCTATAACCTCCAGAATAATGTTTAATAGAAATGGTTAGAACATGTATCCTTGCCTTCTTCCTGATCTTAGGGTCAAAGCTTTTAGTCTTTTACTCTTTCAGTGTGATGTTATCTTTAGGTTTGTGGTTTTTTTTTTTTTTTTTTTTTTTTTTGGTAGATGCCCCTTATCCATTTAAAGACATTTTGTTATATTCCTAGTTTCTTGAGGGTCCCCCCCCCACCCCGCATGACAAATGGGTATTGGATTTTGTCAAATGCACTTTCTGCATTTGTTGAGATGATCATGTAGTTTTTCTTTTTTAGTGTATTTGATATTAATTGCATTGATTTTTGAGTCTTAAACCAATTTGCCATTCTTGCCTAAACCTTACTTGGTCATGATGTATTACCCTCTTTATATGTTCATTGATTTGTTAACATTATGTTAAGTTTTGTATCTATAGTCAGGACCGTTGGTTGGTAGTTTTTTTGTGTTGTTTCTCTGGCTTTGATTTTAGAGTATGCTGACATCACAGTATGTGTTGTAAAGTATTTCTTTCTTTTTTAAATTTTCCTGAAGAATTTGTGTAGAACCTGCATTACTTCTTTGTACATTTGGCTTAATTCATCAGAGAATCCATTAATACCTGAACTTTTCTTTGTGAGAAGAGAAGAGTTTTTTTCACTTCAAATCCAATTTTTTTTTTAATAGGTATAAGGATTTCATCTATTCATTTCTTCTTCCTTTTTTTTTTGCTTTTTTAAGGCTGCACCCACCGCACGTGGAGGTTCCTAGGGTAGGGGTCAAATTGAAACTGTGGCTGTCTATACCACAGCCACAGCAGTGCAGGGTCTGAGCCATGTCTGTGACCTACACCACAGCTCACAGCAATGCTGGACCCTTAACTCATTGAGCGAGGCCAGGGATTGAACCCTCAACCTCATGGTTACTAGTCGGATTCTTTTCTGTTGGGCCACAATGGGAACTCCTACTCATTTCTTCTTGATGAATTTTTTTTTTCTTTTTTTAGGGTCACATCTGTGGCACGTGGATGAAAGTTCCCCAGCTAGGGGTCCAGTCAGAGCCACAGTGGCTGGCCTGTGCCACAGCCATAGCAATGCCAGATCTGAGCTGCATCTGAGATCTGCACCACAGCTTACGGCAATGCTAGATCCTTAACCCACTGAGCAGGACCAGGGATCTAACCCACTTACATCATCATGGATACTAGTTGGATTCGTTCCCACCGAGGCACAGTGGGAACTCCTTCTTGATGAATTTTCCTTGTTTGTGTCTTTGAAGGATTGTGTCCATTTTGTCTGAGTTGTCAGATTTATAAGCCCAAAACTGTTTATGCTATTTCCTTGTCCTTTTAATAACTTCAGAATCTTTAATGATGTTACCTCTCTCATTCCTGATACTGTAAACTTGTATCTTCCCTGTTTTATCCTCCCGTTAGTCTGGTTTAGTTTTATCAATTTTATTGATTGGAGAATCAGCTTTTGATTTCATTGGCTTTTTTCCTTCCTTTTTCCTTTCAAATTTTACTGATTTCTCTTCTGACCTTTATTCTTTCCTTTCTTCTGTTTACTTTGGGTTCATTTGTTATCCCTTTGCTAGTTTCTTAATGTAGACACTGAGGTCATTGATTGGTGACTTTTCTTCTTTTATAATAAAGATGTTTCCATGTAAATGTTCCTCTGAGTCTTGTATTAGTTGCAGCCCACAAATGTGTTTTTGGAAGGGTGTTTCATTCAATTCAAAATAATTTCTCAATTTTTTTGATATCATCTTTGACTCATAAGCTTTTTTTTTTTTTTTTTGGCCGCCCTGTGGAATGTGGAGTTCCCAGGCCAAGGATCAGATCCAAGCCTCAGCTGCACCCTTTGTTGTGTCTGCAGGAATCCTTTAACACATTGTGTTGGGCCGAGGATTGAACCTGTGTCTTGGAGCTGTGGAAATGCTGCAAATCCCTTGGTGCCACAGCAGGAACTCCAGCTCATGGGCTTTATGGAAGTGTGTTACATAGTTTACAAATATTTGAGGATTTTCCAGATATCTTTTTGTTACTGATTTCTAATTTGTGGTCACGTCATATGCTTTGCATGGTTTGAATCCTTTTAAATTTACTGAGACTTATTTTATGGCCTAGAATATAGTGTGCACTTAAAACAAATGTGTGTTTGCTGTTGTGGAGTGGAGGGTTTGATAAATATCTATTCGGTCTAGTTGATTAATGATGTTGTGCAGATCTTCTGTATTCTGCCTGATTTGCTATCAATTGTTGAGTGATTTGTTGAAGTCTTTGGTATAATTGTAGTTTTGTCTATTTTTTCTCTGTAGTTCTATAAGGTTTTTCTTCATGTATTTTGAAGCTTTGTTATTAGGAGCATAAACGTTTATGTGTATCATGTCCTCCTGATGAAGAAATAGTATTATTGTATTCTTTATCATTATGAAATGGTCTTCCTTATCACTGTGATATTCTTTATTCTGGAATCTACTTTATCTGGTATTCATATAGCCACTCTAGCTTTCTTGTGATTTGTGTTAGCATGGAATATCTTTTTCCATCCTTTTACTTTTTTTTTGGTCTTTTTAGGGCTGCATCGGAGGTATGTGGAGGTTCCCAGGCTAGGGGTTGAATTGGAGCTGTAGGAGCTGGCCCACACCACAGTAACGCCAGTAACGCCAGATTCGGCAGTGCCGAATCCTTAAACCACTGAGCGAGACCAGGGATAGAACCTGCATCCTCATGGATCCTAGTCAGATTCATTTCTGCTAAGCCACAATGGAAACTCCCATCCTTTTACTTTTACCCACTTGTGTCCTTATATTTAAAGTGGGTTTCTTGTAGGCAGCAGTTAGTTGAGTCTTGATCTTTTATTCACCTTTCCATTGAGGTATTTAGACAATTTATATTTAATGGGATTATGTTTAATGTGACTGGGTTTAATTTGAATGGTTGGGTTTAAATCTACTATCTTACTATTTAGGCTTTATTTGTCATATATTTTTTTAAATCTTTTTTTACTTTTAATGTTTTTTGCATTCATTGTGTATTTTTTATAATTCCACTTTCTACTTTGTTTACTTTAGAGATTGCTTTTTATTTCATATAGTGTACATCTTTTAACTTGTAGTAGTCTGCCTTCCAGTGGTAATATATTACTTCATGGATAGTAAAAGAACCTTATAAAATTAAAGTTAACATTTTTCACTTTCTGGCTTTTGTGTCGTTGTTTTCTTATGTTTTACTTACAAACCCCACAAAAAAAGATTATTTTTTGCTTCAAATAGTTGACTGTCTTTTAAAAAGATTTAAATAATATGGGAAAATAATAATTTTAGTTGTTTCAGGCAGAAGGGTAAATCTATTCTTTGCTAATCCATCTTGACTGATTGAAGTGTCTCTCTATCTGGTTTGAGCCTGAATGACAACTCGCCCTAGAGCAAATCAGCCGTCATCTTCTGTTCTTTGTGCAGTTTCCAATCTGCTGTTTTGACCTCTTCATGGAGGTGTGATCGTGAGCTACTAAAGCTTTGGCAAGTTGGGTTTCTTTAATGCCTTTTTCTTATTTAAAGTCAGTGCTCCAAAGAGGTCATTGTATCTCCTTAGTATCGCCCATGTAGCCATCTGATTCAATACAATAAAAAACTTCATCTCCTACTTCAGATTCCTCCAAATACACTACAGACTGTTAATGGCATAAGCCCTGATGACACATTTCACAGCACATCTCTTCCTATAAATGGTGGAGTGGAAGTTGGGAATGTTTATTTGACCTGAATAAATCACTGAAACACTTCTCTCCCCCTTTTCTGAAGATACTTTTTGGCAAGCAGAGTCACTTTTTCTAGGTTTAGACTAAACTTCTTAAGCCTCTTACTAACAGGCAGTTAAGCTAGTAAATCATGCTTATTATTAGGTTAAAAAATGAAGTAATTTTTGCCAAATAGACATTGGGAAGCAACAGTGCAGGGAGGGGAAGTGGTGAGGGGCCTGCATTTGGTTTACAGACTGCATGTTTTAGTAGGCAGGACAGTGACGCCTCTCCATGGTTCACCATAAATACTTTGACTGAAAAGAAAACATCGACGTGGGAACAGATAAGGTTTGTTGGCAGGTCTAACCTAAGGCAAAATTATTTGTGAACCCTATCCTAATGGTGCTTACAGTTTAATCAGGGAGGTAATTGTTAATTAAATACCAAATAGATATAAAATTACAGTTGTAACAAATACTACCTCAGAAATTATACAGCTTCTTAAGAGTGTGTAACTAAATGGTCTAATTTAGTTTGGGAGAATAGAGAAGACTTTCTTGAGGGACTAAGATCTAAGGGGTGAGTAGGAGTTATCAAGGAGACGGGAGTTAAGAGTGGGCACGTGTTCCAGATGAAGAGGGCAGCATGTGCAGAGGTCCTGCTGTTAGTGAGCCTAAGACTCAGGAAAGACGGGAGTGGCTGGATCAGAAATTGTGAGCGGGCATGTGTTATAAAAGGAGGCTAGACCAGTAACCGTGTGTGAAGAATTGGGGTCTGACAGTGATGACTGGTGTATTTGCTTTAGAAAAGACCACAGTATTTTCAGTGTAGAAGACAAATTGGTGAGGATCAGGGAGACCAGTCAGAAGCTGATTGTAATATGGGCAAGAGACAATGGTAATTCAGACTAGGGAGATGGTGATGATGGAGAAGAGAAGGGTGGGCAGCTTGGAGAGAGATACAGGAGGTTGAAATGGATAAGATATGGTGATAGATACGAGCACTGGGATTGTGGGGAAGGATAGGGAGATGTGAAAAGGGGAACTTCTAGTTCAGTGGGAAATACATATTGGAGGGATGTTGGTACTACTTAATGAGATAATCGTTTTTTCCCCCCCAGTGAACGGGAGGTATTTTTCTTCCAGGGAAGTGTATGTTTTATTTAGGAATGTTTCAACATCCTCCTCATCCTTTAGGACCCAGCACAAATAGGACTTTTTCCCCTAACATCTCTTTCTGTACTCTCCCCTTCGCTAGAAATAACTTCTCCTGTCTCTGAACTTCTGTTGAACTTTGCTTACATAGCTGTTACGGAACTTTTCATCATTCAACTTGTATTCCACTTATTTGTGTGTATGTTTTATTTCCTTTATTGTATTGAAGGCTACTTAACTGAACGGGAATTTTATTTGTTTTGATAGTCTCACAGCTAATAGTAACAGTTTCTTTGATGAAATATTCTTTAATTAATTTGATCATTCCACAACTAACAGTAGTATTTCTTTAATACTATGGCCTTATGAAGATGTGGGTTCCATGAGGGTATATACTACTTAGTTAATTAAAGCTCTGTGTACATGAAGGTAGAAGAATTCACAAGGGTAATATAATGATAGGAAAGTCTTTTGTGATTTTATTTTTAGATCTTTTTTTTAAAAAAGAGGAACTACAGTTAATGTACTTTTTGCTCAGTGTTTCTTAACAAAATAGGTTGTTAATTTTTATAATTATTGGTTTAATTCATTTGTCCACATAGGCTTATAAAATATCTAACATTGTGTAAGACTTACTAATTCTTCAAAACGTATTCACACATAATATGTCTCGGTTTAATCTTACAGCAGCCTTATTAGGTAAGATTAATATTGTTCTAATTTTGTAGATTCATGCCATATATTAAAGGATACTTTTGAAGACCTTGGGATGAGATTATTCTGTGTTTGCAAAAATCAAAATACTCCTTTTTCCTTTCTCTGATAGATTTAACTGGAAGCTCTTTGAGTACCACAGTCACTGATACTGTTGTGAATAGTAATCTTTCGGATGATTGGACCTGAATAGTTTTTGGGTTCAATTTCTGAGATGAACTGAACTCTAACCCACTCTGTTTAAGCATTGTATGCTGTTTTTATATTTTAATTTTTAAAAAGCCCCTAAGTATATCTCCCAAGTAACTAGTAAAGCTGTATTTTATTTTATTTTTTAATGTCTTCCTAGGGCTGCACCCGCAGCACATGGAGGTTCCCAGGCTAGGGGTCGAATCAGAGCTGTAGTCACTGGCCTTGCCATAGCCACAGCAACGCGGGATCCGAGCCTCGTCTGCGACCTACATCACAGCTCATGGCAATGCCAGATCCTTAACCCAGTGAGTGAGGCCAGGGATCAAACCTTGGTCAGATTCATTTTTGCTGAACCACAATGGAAACTCCTAAAGCTGCATTTTAAAATAGATTTACTTGTATTATGGAGCTCCCATTGTGGCTCAGTGGATTAAGAACCGACTGGTTTCCCTGAGGATATGAGTTCTATCCCTGGCCCTGCTTAGTGGGTTAAGGATCTGGCAGTGCCATGAGCTGTGATGTAGGTCGCAGACGCGGCTCAGATCCTGTGTTACTATGGCTGTGGTGCAGGCCAGCAGCTGCAACTCCCAGTTTGACCCCTAGCCTGGGAACCTCCATATGCCATTGGTGCCGCCCTAAAAAAAAAAAAAAGACATATTCAGAAGTAACCTTGAATGAAGAAAATAGCAAGATCTTAAAAATAAAGCTCAATTAAGATTTGGAATATGATAATACAGTTCTTTCAATTTCTTTCAATGAGTTAAAAGGAATCAGAGTAGGATCTTAGTAACCTTCTTTTTCCCAAGTTTTCAAAAATCGCCTGTTTCATTATACATTTTCAACTTTTCCAGATGAGTGAGTGTCCCCAGACTTACTGGTGATTTAGGTTTCTAAACTGATAGGTTTCTGAGCCCTACTCCTAACTCCTTTATGAAAATCAGTGCAGTATTTTCTTTATGTAAAAGATCACCTGTAGAGTTTTGTGAGTAAATTTTTTCTCTTTCCAATTTCCTCTTAATGTTTCTTTTAAAAATGTATTTAGCTTACTAAGGGATTAAAAACATATTTGTGGAGTTCTTGGGCATACATGATAAGCCTTTTCCTCTGTGTTCTTCATAGCACCTCTGTGAAATAGACAGGATTAGAAGTGAAGAAACTGAGTCTGAAACAGGTTGTGACTTGCTTAGAGACTCCAATCCAGTACTTCTACATTCTGTTAAGAGAAATCAAGTAGTTCTGTTTTGTCTTTGTCATTTGTTGTCATTACACTCTTTCTTCTCAAACCCTAGATCTCTCTCTGCTTTGTGTTTCTCTCTACAAACTTTAAAACAGAGAAAAACAAAAAACCCAGTTGTGCTTTTTTCTTTAGCATTTTCCACTAACTTCACCTCATTTTTTGTTTTTCATCTTTCTGATCCCGTTTTTCATTTCTGTGTTCCTTTGGAAGCTTTTGGAGATAGATGTTCTTTAGAAGCTAAGCCTGGCTCTAGGACGGCCTCGTTTTTTATTTATGGTATTCTGTACCTTGAAGACAAAGGGCACCCTGAGTCTTGTCAAAGGAGCTTGGAATCCATGGAGCTGACTCCTGTTGTTACCGCTGGAAAAAAAAAAAATCAATGACTGAATGTACCACCAACCAGCCTGAGACTCATGAAATGTTCAACTGAATGTGTTTCGAATGTTAGGTGAAATGTGAAAACATTAGTGTGCTTTATCAGCAACCCTATTTTTATATGGCATAAGAAAAAATAGACAAGTATGGGATTGCTCATCTATTTTATAAAGCTAATGCTTTTTTAAAAAATTGGGTATTTTGGGAGGCACATTAAGTTGAAAAGAAAATGATGCCATCTGCTTTAACTATACTTAAGTTAAAAATGGAGAAAATGAAATTGACATGGCCATTTGCATAAATAATATTTTTGGGTCTTCAGGAATGGAGATTGTAGTAGGAATGCAGTAAAAACGATTGGATGTCAAAATGATATGAGAAGTCATTTATCTGTTTGGATCCTAGTACATCATTTTAATGTGTATCCAGGAAGACAGTGCATCAAAACGACTGATGCGTGAATTGACTGTACTGTTTGTTAGAGGCGAGTATGTTTGTGGTGCATGAAAACCTTTATTTGAGAGCTAGGATTTTTATAGCCGGTAAAGGTTTATTTATTTTTCAGGATAAAATTATTATTATTATTATTATTATTATTATTATTATTATTGCTTTTTAGGGCCACACCCATGTCGATGGGGGTTCCCAACCTAGGGGTCGAATTGGAGCTACAGCTGCCGGCCTGTGCCACAGCCACAGCAGCACCAGATCTGAGCCGAATCTGCTACCTACACCACAACTCATGGCAATGCCAGGTCCTTAACCCACTGATCGAAGCCAGGGATTGAACCAGAAATCTCGTGGTTCCTAGTTGGATTTGTTTCCACTGTGCCACGATGGGAACTCCAGGATAAAATTATAACTGTGGTAATAAGTGTAGTTTTGCATGAGGGAAAAAATTAATGATACAGATTTATCAGGTCTTATAATCTAACCATTCATCATAAAATAAATCTGTAATATTTGCTTTTTATTTATTTGCTTTCATAGCAGTCTGGACCATTTAATTGTAGAGTATTTAAAGTGTATTTTTATTTTTAGATCTTAGGTTGTGTTAACCAGATCTAGTGGTAATAAATACCAAGTATGGTATAGTCTGTGGATAGAGATTGCTAGAATTTCATGATGGCAGATAACATTGGTGCCACATTCAACATGTCACCCAGTGTTATTAAAAATGGGTCCTTCAGGGAGTTCCCATCGTGGCCTAGCAGTAATAAACCCAACTGGTATCTCTGAGGATGCGGGTTTAATCCCTGGCCTCCTCAGTGGGTTAAGGATCCAGCATTGCTGGGAGCTGTGGTGTAGGTCGAAGACGCCACTTGGATCTGGTGTGGCTGTGGCTGTGGCAGCTGCAGCTCTTATTTGGCACCTAGCCTGGGAACTTCCATGTGCCAGTGCAGCCTTAAAAAGACAAAAACACCCATAAATAAATAAAAATGAGTCCCTCAGACAGTCTACGTAAGAATCATCAGGGGCTTGTTAAAAATGCAGATCCCTGCACCTTTCCTGTTCCCTTCTCCCACCAACCAAAATCCCTGGGAACTGTGCCTAGGATTTATATTTAAATAAGTGCCCAGGTAATTTGAATGCACATTAAATTTTTGAGATCCCCTTTACAGATGATTCAGTATGTTACACATATTGCTCTTCTGCTTAAGATGGTTAAATTAGGAGACCTTTGAAGGCCGGGAAGGACAAGGATATCTATTTTCAATTTAAGAATCAAATATGCTGTGTGCTGTGCCTTAAACTTATGCAGTGGTGTATATCAGTTATCTCAGTTGAATCTGGGGACAAAAGTTTTATCACCTAGGGGAGGAAAATAGATTTTTAGAGGTTTAAAATAAAGCTAACATATAATTACAGCATTAATTTAATTTATTGGTTTCTCCTGGGGGGTGTTGCGTGGACTTGCATTTTATGTTTCAGGGCTTTGAACAGCTAATATCCGTTAGAGCAGGTAGAAAGTACTGTAAGGCTTCTGAAGGCTACATTTTATTTTGTCTTGGGCCAAAGAAATATAGTGAAGCTGTACCCTAGAACTTGCCCTCTGGTCCCCACCTCACTGTACTTGCTCACTCCTAGTGTTCTTTCTTTCACATGTTAGGTTTTCTGAAACTGGCCTTGATTTAAAATATACAAAGAGAAAGGAGGGAAAAAACTTGAGGTTTCTTATTCAGTGCTCTGTGAAACTTGATGTTATGGAATGTTTATATTTGCTAGTATTTTCAGGATTTTTTTCCCCTGACGAAAATATCCAGAACCCCAGAAAATGAAAGTATCCCTACTCTGATTACACTCTAGGGGTGCTCCTGAAGCATTTCCTGGACCCTTTTGGGGCCTTGGGTATAAAATTTGAAAACCAATGGGAGGGGAAGTAGTTAGTATTTATTAAGATAATGAGTGGAGAGAAGAAAGGTGAGTCTGAAGTGCTGTCAAAGTTCTTTATTTTTTGATTTTTTTAGGGGCACACTTTTGACATATGGAAGTTTCCAGGCTAGGGGTCAAATTGGAGCTGCATCTGTGACCGACACAACAGCTCGTGGCAACAGCAGATCCTTATCCCACTGCGCGAGGCCAAGGAGTGAACCTACATCCTCATGGATACTAGTCATTAGCATGGAGCCGTGGCAGGAACTCCACGAAGCTCATGGTTCTCAACATGGGGCCAGCTTTGCCCTCCTGGGAACGTTTGACAGTGTCTGGAGACAGTTTCTCTTGTCACATCTGGGGTGGAGGGAGAGTCACTTGTATCCAGCGGAGGGAGGCCAGGGTATTGCTGAACATTCTGCAGTGCCCGGGAGGACCTCCTACCACGAAGATTTATGCTGCCTCAGATGTCACTAGTGCCTATGTTGAGAAACCCTCTCCTGATGAAACAGGTTTTCTCAAATGTAACTGGGTTTACAGCCCATATTCTAAAATATAACTTGATTTACAGACCATGTGGTAAGAGTTCAGTGGACAAGAGGCCAGTTTTTTTTTGGTAACCGAGTAGCTGGGTAAATTACCGAGCTGTTGCTGTTAGGTTACTCTTTCATTAGGGTGTTTATTTGGCAGAAATTTTGATTAAACATAAGTTTTCTTTCAACAGTTTTAGCAAGCTCTTTGCTAAGAAAATATGTTATTTATATTTTATGTATGATAGCCTGTTGGCCGTGCGCAGTAGGCGATGACAACAACCTCCCTTTTAGTGTTGCCCCACCCCCTCGGGGGCGGTTCTCTTTTATGAGTTCGGAAGTCAGATGATTTGACTTTTTTTTTTTTTTAGAAATCTTTAATCACCTTTATTGAAGTGGGTTGGCTTTGTTCAAGTGGAAATATTTCTAGTTGTAGAATCTCGTTTTTCCATAAAAGTGTTTCTATTAATGCAGCAGCATTTTAATTCAGTATTAAGGAAGTGCTATAGAGAGAGGAAAAATTTGAGTTTAGAATGTTGTGTTTCCGTCTTTGAGAAATTATCTGCTACCCTTAGGTCCTAACATCCAGCCATAGAATTATCCTGGAAGTGTTGATGCCCGGACGTTAATTAGCAAAAGCCTGTTAAGGAAGCTCTGGTCATCCAAGATACTTCCTTCAACCTTTTTTCCTCCTTAGTGTGTTTATTACCCAGTTCCTGTGGCATTATATATTTAATAGGTGTACCACATTTTGGATCTTTTTTTTTTTTTTAACATTTTGTTTTGTTTTGTCCATGCCTTGCATGCAGAAGCGCCAAGAAGGCCAGGGCTCAAACCTGCACCACACCTGTAACCAGAGCCGCAGGAGTGGCAATGCCCGGATCCTTAGTCCACGGAATCACCAGGAAACTCCCAGATCATTTCTGCTTTATATTTCAGGGGAAATTGAAATCTCTGATTGGTGGTGATTGTTGGAACCGTATTCTTACTACTGTACCTAAAAGTTTTTCCTAGTTTTTTTTCCATAAGGCATTGGGACAGTATCCTCTTCATAAGCAATGTAGACTATATGCTTAATAACTGGGATCACTTAGGAACCTAAGAACTAGACTTGGTATATATATATATTTTTTATAAAAGTAGAATATTTAGGAACTCAACACTTTCTATGGATGTAGAAAACAACAGCTAGCTGTTAATTTCACCCAGTTTTATAGTCAGTCACAGTGGTTAACATGGGTTTTTGCCTAATGTTTACTGGTTTATTTCAGCATTGAAGCTATAAGAAGTAATTTTTTTAAGTAGAAAAAGTGTGAAAACAATAATTTTGCATGCAATAATCACCCTGCTTTATGTGGTATTCGGTACTGCTGTATATATAGGAGAGTACTTTTGGTGTACAGCAGAGTGGTTCACTTATTCATATGTGTGGGTGTGTGTATGTATATATAAATGTGTATATGTGTATTCTTTTTCATATTCTTGTCCCTTAGACATTATTATAAGATGGTTAGTAGAGCTCCCTGTGCTATACACTAGGTCCTTGTTGGTTATCTGTTATATGATGTGTAACTGTGTATGCGTTAATCCCAAACTCCTCATTTATCCCTCCACTGTCCCTTCCCCTTTGGTAACCATAAATTTGTTTTCTATTTCTGTGAGTCTGTTTCTGTTTTGTAAATAAGTTCATGTGTATCTTTTTTTTTCTTTCTTTAAGATTACACCTATAAGTGATAACATGATATTTGCCTTTCTTTGTCTGGCTTTTACTTCACTTGATAATGAAGTGATATGATATGATAATCTCTAGGTCCATCCATGTTGCCGCAAATGGCATTCTTTCTTTTCTTTTCCTTTTTTTTTTTTTTTGGCCACCCCTTGGATTATGGAGCTCCCGGGCCAGGGATCAGATCCAAGCCACAGCCGTGAACTAAGCCACAGCTGCGGCAATGTAGGATCCTTAACCACTATGCTGGGCTGGGGATCAAGTCCATGTCCCAGCACTCCCAAGACGCTGCAGATCCTGTTGTGCCACAGTGGGAGCTCCGTCATTTCATTCTTTTTTATGGCTGAGTAATATCCCATTGAATATATATACACACCACGTCTTCTTTATCCAGTCATCTGTTGACAGACATTTAGGTTGTTTTCATGTCTTGGCTATTGTAACTAGTGCTGCAGTGGACATTGGGATACACTGCATGTATCTTTTTGAGTTACATTTTTTCTCCAAGTAAATGCCAGAAGTGGGATTACTGGATTGTATGTAACTCTATTTTAAGTTTGTTAAGGAACCTCAGTACTGTTTTCCATAGTTGCTACAGCAATTTACATTCTCACCAACAGTATAGAAGTGTTCCTTTTCCCCTACATCCTCTCCAGCATTTATTATTTGTAGACTTTTTGATGATGGCTGTTCTGATTTTTGTGAGGTTGTACCTCACTGTAGTTTTGAATTGCATTTCTCTAATTTATGATGTTGAGCACCTTTTCTGTATGTTTTCTTTGGAGAAATGTCTATTTAGGTCTTTTTTTTTTTTTGCTTTTTAGGGCTGCACATGCAGATATGGAGTGCCCAGGTTAGAGGTTGAATCGGAGCTACAGCTGCAGGCGCATGCCACAGCTATAGCAATTTGGGATCTGAGCAGTGCCTGTGACCTATGTATGCTGCAGCTCTTGGCAGCATTGGATCCTTAACCCACTGAGCAAGGCCAGGAATTCAGCCTTTATCCTCATGGATCCTAGTTGGGTTCTTACTGCTGAGCCACAATGGGAACTCCTGTGTTGTTTGCTTTTTAGATGTTGAGCTATATGAGCTGTTTGTATATTTTGGAAATTAATCCCTTATTGGTTGCATTGTTTTCAAATATTTTCTCCCAGTCTGTAGGTTGTCTTTTCATTTTGATTATGGTTTCCTTTGCTGTACAAAAGCTCTTAAGTTTAATTAAGTCCCATTTGTTTATTTTTGTTTTTATTTCAGTCTTTAATTGTATGTACATTCCCAATATTGTGCCACCATCACCACCATTCATCTGCATAACTTTTTCATTTTCACAAACTGAAACTCTTTGTACCCATGTTAAATAAGTTTCCCATTCTTCCTTCCCTCAGTCCTGGCAGCCATCATAATTCTGCTTTTGTCTTTATGAATTTGATTATTCTAGGTACCTCTTATACGTGGAATTATGTAAAATTTGTCCTTTTGTGGTTGATATATTTCATTTAGCATAATGTCTTCAAATTTCATCCATATTGTAGCATGTGCCACAGTGTCCTTCCTTTTTAAACTGAAGAGTATTCCAGTGTATTATATACCACATTGTATTTATCCATTCATCTGTCAGTGGACACTTGGGATGCTTCCACCCTTTGGTGATTGTGAATTTGCTGCTATCAACATTGGCATATATATGTCTGTTTAACTCCCTGCATTCAATTCATTTGGGTATCTACCCAGAAGTTGGATTGTATCAAATATTTTAATTCCGTGTTTGATTTTTAGCATACACATCTGCATCCTCTTATTGGTATCATCTTACTAGTTCCAAAAAGATTTGATTCTAGTTCTGGTTCTGTTAACAAACAAATGATTTTTTCTCATGTCTCTCCGATCCCTAGCGCAAAGTTTTGCTATAAGTCATCTTGTGCAAGCTTCCTATGAATTTGGGTTTTTAGACACTACATTGTCTTGTGAGTTGGCGCCACAATGATGGCTTAGGTGAAGTTTAGTCCCCTACTATCGCAAAAAAAAAAAAAAGTAAAATATTTAAAATTTTCTGTCATAGTTGCTTGCTGTTAAAAACTATGTAAAGTAGTCTAGCATTAGATTGAAAAGTAGGGTGCTTGCTAATATGCTGCATTTTAGACTACCTGAGCAAAATAGTTTAAACAATTAATGGTGTTCTTGAAATGTAGAGACTTCATTGTTCATAAACTATATGGCGGTGATAAGAGAAATTGTATTGCTGTTACAGTTGTACACTTCTTTTAGCTACTTGGCAGTTATTTAAACATCTATTAAGGGAGCAAAGCTTGGTGTTTGGTGTTGTAGATAATTATAACAATAAAAATTTTGGTGCTTATTATGTGCTAGACACTTTTTTAGGTACTCAGAATTTATTACATAGGTATTACTTATGTAATTTTCACAACAACCATGTGCTATTATCCTTATTTTGCAGATAAGAAAACTGAGGCTTGGGGAAGGTAAATAGCTTGGTCAAGGTCACAGCGATGATGACTGGAGCTTAGATTTGAGCCTGGGTGGAATGGTTCCAGAGCCCATGCTCTTCTATGCCAGAAAGTAGTAGACATGGTTTCTGCCCTCAAATAACCTATTACCTTGTCGAGATGACATGTATCAAACACATGCAGAGATATAGGACATATATTTTTGAAGGCTGTAGACTGCAAATAAAGGCAGTAAGTAGATGAGTCCAGTTAGTTGACTAGACCCCATAGCAAGGCAGAATCAGAATTCTAGACTTAGGCAGTATTGTTGCATCATATTATGGACAGCTGGGATGGGCTAGTCACTGTGCATATGCATTCTGTGTGAACAAGATGGGAAGAAACACCATTCTTTTAGGCAGTACTTTTTGGCTTGTTCATTAAAAAAAATTTTTTTTTTAACCACGTACTTGTAGTCATATTGAATAGTTTATTAACATTCTCTTACTTATTTTTGAAGTCTGTTTAAATGAAAATGTGAGAAAGCTTCAAGAATAAATATATTTTATAACCTAGCTGCCTTTTCAAGGGATTTGTACATGCACTATCCTTTGAAAGTTGTTTTTCTTCATAATCTGGGAGAAGATGGGGCAGTTGGATTCATTCAGTCCCCATAACTGACTTTTGTTAACTTTGCTTTAATACTTCAGGTCTATGCGCAGAAACAGGGTGTGTCATGCATTACACAGCATGCTGTCATGTGCTGTCTGCTTCCTCCTGACTCTGAGTAAAACTGACTCAGTGGTGTGATTGAGCCCTGGCCTTCAGTGCAAGGGAAGCAGACATCCACTTAGAGTAGCTAGAAGATTAAGACTGGTTTTCATTCTTTGGTCCTTCGTCATAAAGCTTCTTTTGACTTCAGTCCCATTGTGACCCAAAGATTTAGGTTGATTCTACTCTTCTTTTGTTGATTTTATTATTTCCAAAATGTGTTGCAGATAGGAGGATACAGGGGTTTGAAGATAAAGACTTAACAAAGGTTAATCATGTTTTTTAAAATAACTCTCCTTCTAATAGTCATCTAATATTGATAGTATATCTAAATATGTTTAAGTTCAGCATTTTCACTTGACTTTGAATTATTCCCGAGTTCTAGTAAGATACACAGCCTCTCCAAAATTAGGCAGCATGAAAAAAGTACTTTCTCTTCTGAAATAGAAGCATTTAAAGGCACAAGGAAGTTTGAGTCCCTTTTTTCCTGTTGGGAAAAACAAAAACAGCATTAACTTTTTCTATTCCCAAATAGTAAGTAAAAATGATTCCTTTGTGTCATTGATCATGCTTTCTCTGATTTTTATTTTTTATTTTTAAAATTTTTTTCCTATTTTTTAAAAATTTATTTTTCATTATAGTTGATTTACAGTGTTCCGTCAATTTTTGCTGTACAGCAAAGTGACCCCAATTATATATGTATATATAATATGTTCTTTTTCTCACATTATCATCCATTATGTTGCCTCACAAGTGACTAGATATAGTTCCCTGTGTTGTACAGCAGAATCTCATTGTTTATCCACTCCAAATGCAATAGTTTGTGTCTACTAACCCCAAACTCCCAGTCCCTCCCACTCACTCCCCCGCCCCCTTGGCAACCGCAAGTCTGTTCTTCATGTCCATGAGTTTGTTTCTTTTCTGTAGATAGGTTCATTCGTACCATGTATTAGATTCTGGATATAAGTGATATCATATGGTATTTGTCTTTCTTTTTCTGACTGACTTCACTTTGTATGAGAGTCTCTAGTTCCATCCATCTTGCTGCAAATGGCTTAGTTTGTCCCTTTATATGGCTGAGTAGTATTCCATTGTGTATATGTACCACATCTTCTTAATCCATTCATCCGTTGGTGGACATTTAGGTTGTTTTCATATCTTGGCTATAGTGAATAGTGCTGCAGTGAGCATAGGGGTGCATGTATTTTTTTCAATGAAAGTTTTTTTCTGGATGTATGCCCAGGAGTAGAATTTCTCTGATTTTTAAAATTTCGAGGATAAGTTCTTTGGAAAGAACAAGTCTTTTTGGAACTTCGTTTAAGATACATGCATGATATTAATGAAACTCAAGACACAGAGGAAGAGGAATGAACTTTACATTTTGTCTTTGTTACTTTTAGGCTGAAGATAAATTCCTGTAGTGGTGATCTTTGTATAAAAGGCCAGATAGTACATTTGTTTTTCTTTTCTCAGTACTTATTCTCAAATCTAGACTTTTTCTTTTTGTTTTTTTTAAGGTCCAAACCTGCGGCATTGTAGGTTCCCAGGTTAGGGATCAAATCAGAGCTACGCTGCTAGCCTCCTACACCACAGCCACAGCAATGCAGGATCTGAGCCTCGTCTGCAACCCACACCACAGCTCACTGCAATGCCAGATCCTCAACCCACTGAGTGAGGCCAGGATTGAACCCGCATCCTCCTGGATACTAGTTGGATTTGTTTCCACCGTGCCACAGTGGGAACTCCCAGACTTTTCTTATGTGTATTCCTCTAGCCTGTAGATACGTTTTCCCTTCAATCTCTGATCAAGACAATTGTATATAACTTTCAGTTGAATTTTGACATTGTTACCTTATTCCTGAAGAATAGAAGTTTGCAGTGACCGACTAGTGGAAAAGAGGGCCAGTCAGAGAGCAGTGCCTCCCTGTCCTACTTACTAAAGCATATAAAACATTAGGAGGGAGCAAATGTTATGGTGCCTGTGTTATGGAAAGCTATAGACAACCCATGGTGAAAATGTCTTTTCTTTGGGAGATACTTTATCTTGTGGAACAAACTTGAGAGAGATTTTAGAGAGATAACCTAGTTTAGTTTTCTTTTCTTTCTTTTTTTTTTTTTTTTTTTTTGTCTTTTTCTGGGGCTGCACCTGCGGCATATGAAGATTCCCAGACTAGGGGTCTAAACAGAGCTATAGCCGCCACCCAATGCCAGGGCCACAGCAATGCTGGATCTGAGCGGCGTCTGCAACCTGCACCATAGCTTGAGGCAATGCCGGATCCTTAACCCACTGAATGAGGCCAGGGATCCAACCCGCAACCTCATGGTTCCTAGTCAGATTTGTTAACCCCTGAGCCACGATGGGAACTCCTAGTTTTCATTTTTATATGAGGTTTATCAGCTTAGGCCTTCTGACCCTGATGAGGTGTTCTTTTTATGTCACGTCTTAGGTATTTATGATCTTTTTGGTCAGCTAAAGAATTTCTTTCCTGTTGAAAAACCTCAGAATTCAAAAAACTGGTCCATATAGGAAATGCTTATTGTATTTTATAAACAAATGAAATATCTATTGACTTTGTTATTTGAAGTCAGGTAAACTAGAGTTCCAATCTTGGTTCTGCAATTTAGTGACTAAATAACAGGTTACTTAATCTTTCTGTGTCTAAATTTTCTTGGCTGTTATTTGGAGACAATAATAAAAATCTAGTTTATTATGAGGATTAAGTAAATTACTTAGTATCTCACATTGATAACATAACAGAAAGAAGAGGGTCATTTTATGTGTCTTGAAACATAATATTCTATGCATTTTTTGGTATATCTTTTTTTGTTTAACAACTTCATCGAGATATAATTTGCTTACCATAAAATTCACTTATTGTAATTGCGCAGTTCCCTTATTTTTAGTAAATTTATAGCGCTGTGCAGCTGTCACTTCAGTCTAATTTTAGGATGTTTACATCATCCCACAAAACTTCCCTGTACCTGTTTGCAGTTAATTCCCACTTGCAGCACTAGGCAGCTACTATCTACTTTCTCAATTCCCTTTTATGGACATTTCATAGAAATGGAGTCATATAATATGTAGTTGGTTTCTTTCATGCACCATGATGTTTTCAGTGTTTACTCATGTGGTAGTTAGTATGAATCAATACCTCATTTCATTTTATGGGCTGAATAATATTCCACTATATAGATATATCACACTAATTTTATTCATTCATTAATTGATAGGCATTCGGGTGGTTGCTACTTCTTGGCTATTATGAATAATTCAGCTGTGAGTATTCATATACAAGTTTTTATGTTTTCAATTCTTTTGGGTATATATACCTAGAATTAGAAGAGATGGATCACATGATTACTCTTCATTTAACCTTTTGAGGAATTGCTGAACTGTTTTCTCTAGCAGCTGCACCATTTTACATTCCCACCAGCAATGTATGAGGCCTCCAATTTCTCCATATTCCTCTCAACACTTATTTTCTGTGTATGTGTTTTGAATAGCTATCCTAGTAGATTTGAAGTGATATCTCACTGTCGTTTTAATTTGCATTTTTCTGATTACTGGTGATGTCAAGTACCTTTTAATTTGCATTTTTATGACTGCCAATGAATGTTAATACTTATTAGACATTCCTGTATCTTTTTTTAGTAAAATGTTAATTCATATCTTTGGCCCACTTTAAAAATGGGTTGTTACATTATTGGTTGTATGAATTGCTGATATATTCAGAATACAAATTCTTTTAAAAGACTTTTAAGATATTTTCTCCCAGACAACGGCATGTCTTTTTATTTTTTAATGATGTCTTTTGACATCATTAAAAGTTGTTAAAAAGTATAAAAGATTTTAAAACTTTTTTGGCCATACTCATGGCATGCAGAAGTTCTTGGTCCTGGGACTGAACCCATGCCACAGCAATGATAATGCCAGATCCTTAACTGCTAGGCCACCAGAGAACTCCCAGAAGTTTTTAATTTTCGTGAATTCGAGTTTGTCAGTTTTTTAATTTTATGAAATAGGCCTTCGGTATCATATCTAAGAATGCTTTGCTTAACCTAAGGTCATGATGATGATTTATGGTTCTTTAGAAGTTTTCTAGTTTTAGCTCTTAAATTTACATCTGTGATCCATTTTGAATTAAATTTTTATGTATGAGGTAAGAGTCTATGCATTCTTTTTTTTTCTACATGTTGATATCAATTATTATGTAACCACTTTTTTAAAAAACTATCTTTTCCTCATCAAATGATTTTAGTGTTTGTTGAAAAAACTTGACTATAAGGTAAGTCTCTTAGTGAATTTTTTTTTCTCTTTTGCCCACGCCTGTGGCATGTGGTAGTTCCTGGGCCAAGGATTGAGTTCTAGCCAGAGCTATGACCTACACCACAGCTGTAGCAATGCCGTATCGTTAACTCACTGCACAAGGCTGGGGATTGAACTAGTGCCTCCACAGAGCCAAGCTGGATCATTAACCAACCCACTATGCCACAGCAGAAACTCCTCTTCATGAATTTTTGATATGTTTTATGCACATCAAAAACATATGTGCATACAACATATGCACACTTTTTTTTTGATACCAGCACACTAAGAATAATTAACAATAAGATTTATTAGCAAGTTTATATATTGGTATTAACATAAGTACCAGGATTATAATAGCCCTTTGCTTTTTATCGAATTGAACATTTGTATAATTAAAGGAGGAATAACTTTATTTCAAATAATAGAACTGGTCCTTTCCATATTATATCCACATTCAGCAGGGCAATTTATAAAACAAATGAAGCACATTTAAAATTATGTCTCACATTATAATGATTTATTTAAAATATCAATCCATACATCCTTATTCTACTGTCATTCTGGGACTTTGGTTATTGACTTTCTACCCAAATTTCAGTGTAAGCAATATGTGATTGATAATTAGAAGATTATACAACTTTTAGAGGATAAAAGTTGAAAGAAAATGCTTAAGTTTCTTTTCTGTGTATGGTAAGTTGTCCTTAAACATTCCTTTCAGCCATGCTTATTATTTTGGCATGTCAAAGAGCATTTTTCTCCTAAAATATCTTCTGTAACCTTAACCATATCACCTCTGTGAGAGAGATAAAATTTATTTTTATTTTTTGTGTATTTCATGCAAGTTAAATCTTGAGTACTATCTTGTCAGGGTATATTGTAATAGTTTATCATATGGGAAATGATAAAAAAAAAAAAAAAAGAAGCCATGTGTCAATTTCCAGTGTATCTTATTTAATTCCAGTCTTCAGATGTTACCTTTGGGGGTAGACCTCAAGGCTAAAGATTTTTTTCTATACCTTTTTGGGCAGATGTAATCAAATAGTAATCTTGGTCTTCTTTTGTGTGTGTGTGTGTGTGTGTGTGTGTGTGTGTGTGTGTGTGTGTGTCTTTTTAGGGCCTCACCCACGGCATATGGAGGTTCCAAGACTAGGGGTCGAATTGGAGCTACAGGCGCCGGCCTGGGCCACAGCAGTGCTGGATCTGAGCTGCATCTGAGACCTACACCACAGTTCACGGCAACGCCAAATCCTTAACCCACTGAGGGAGGCCAAGGATAGAACCCGCAACCTCATGGTTGCTATTTGGGTTTGTCAACCACTCATAGTTACTATTCGGGGTTTGTTAACCACTGAGCCACGACGGGAACTCCAATCTTGGTCTTCTGATTTGGGCTTTTCCTGCCAATATTCTATCCTTTCCTTTTCTTTCCTCTCTGCCTTCTTTCTTTAAACTTAAATAAAATACTTGTTTTGTTTTGTTAGGTTATCCTATGGATTTGTATACTTAAATTTCCATATAATTAGAGTATATCCCACTAAGTTCCAAGACCTTTTTAATGGCAACCTTTTTGGATAGGAATATTCCAATTCATTTCCTTGCCCTCTTAGCAGTAAAAACCAAACTTAACATTCTTTTTATTTATATAACTATTGGGAGTGGCGTTGGTGTAAGCTGAACATTTATATCCATTATCTTATTTTTTTCATTAGCCCACATATTAAATATTAGTGTCTTTAGACTATGGATTAGTTGAATTACCCCTAGGGTGGTTAAAGTAATTTCTATTTGCCATCACATGAATTATTAGTGGTAGTGTGCTGCTGTGAGTTCTGGGCAGTCTGACCACAGAGTTTGAACTCTTAATCACTATGCAGCATTACCTTAACATCTTTATAAAAACAGTGGTTACATGGTACTAGAATGTCCTCAGTAAGACTCTTCATCCCTATATTAAAACCCCAATTTGGCTATTCTTTTTTTTTGAGTCTGCGTATTTGTAGTTCTTGTTTTTGTTTCCTCATTTTATGGTTTCTTCTTTTCCTCTTGGTAATTTATTGTCAATGCACATACCTGTTTTTATTCTTCTTACTTTTTTTCTAATCTTCTGTAGACTTGAAATCAGATAAAAAATCTTGTTAACATTGTTTCTAATATAAAATTGAGTAGGTCATAAATGAAGATGACATAAATTACTAGATAATTAACCTCCAAATATGCAGAGTGTTTCTACAGTAAGATATGTAGGACACTCAAGATTTTTTCCAGAAAGATTAAATTCTTTATTATTGTTTTTAAACGAAATATATTTTTTGTTTCAGTTATCTTGTTGGAACTATGACATGATTTTTTGTAGATTATTCAAGTTATATGAAATGTAAGCAAGCAAGCAAATTTGTTTATTCTGAGCCCATTCTGAGAATAAATGAACAGGAGGTACTTTGTAGTGACAATTAAATCCACAAATACTTATTATTTGCAATATGCAAGGTGCTGGGTAGGCTATAAATAAATGTAAAGTATAACTCCTCCCATTTAGAAGGAAACAGTACAAGTATGTGAAAAGTAATTTCTCATTGAATGTATACACAAGAAACTAATGTATCATTTTGATACCTCATTGTAGCAACTGATGTATCCATTAGCTCTGGTAATTCAGGTCTGGATGTGGTAGAATATAACTTCTGGTATTCTAAAATTTTTGCTGTGATCTTGTTTTATTTTCATACTACAAATAAATACTTAAAAAAGAAAAAGTAATAGTAACTTAAAGTAACAGTTCAGTGCTGTAGTAGAAGCAGTTACCTAGTGATGAAATGACCAGTGTTTGCTGTTTTAAAGTAACGGAGAAATCTCTCTAGGTATTTAACTGGGAGACAGAATTTGAACAGCAAGGTGGGTTTTTCTTGAGGTTTGGAGGGTGAGTGCTGTAACTGTATGAGTTGTACATCTTTTATGTTACTTTCATTCATCTTTTGCAATTCGGAAATTTAGATGATACTTTTTACAGGAGTTTGATTAGGGCAAGGAGGTGAAATACAGGAGTTAAGAGTACGATTTGGTGTCTGTTGCTCATTGCTTTGTCTAACCATCATCCTTCTTTCAGTGTATCCTTTCTCTTCCACTCCTTACTTCCAAACCCCTTTGTAAACTTTACTCAGGAATAGCTTCACTCTTGTGTTTTGCTTACTGGCCCATGCCTTTTTTTTTTTTTTTTTTTTTTTGCTGGGGGGTACTGCTGGGGGAGGAATTCTAAGTTCTAAATGTCATGAAATGAAACACCTGTCATCTGCTTTTAAGTGATCACTTTAGTCTCATTGTATCAGCTGTGGGTAAACCCGGCAACCCTGTGAACTACAGGATAGACTTGAATGTGTCATGTGTTTAAGGGTGGTATTTACTTTTCTCTGTCTTAAAAACATGCCACCAGAAAATAGCTCCCTGTTCTTGGGGCTTTTGTGTTTTTTGTTTTTATTTTTTTCAGGGGTTTGGGAGGCATGTTTGGTGGGAGGGGTAGTAGTTTAAGTTGCTCTATAACATGTCTAACAAAACTTTGAAAACTTGTCTTACATGTAATTACAGACTTTAGTGTATTAGAGTTTCCATAAAAATTCTGGGTGGGGCTCTTACCCTCAAGACCCAGTGGTTAGGGCTCTTGGCCTGCTCCCTATGAAAGCCTTTCCATAGGACTCATGTGAAAAAGAGAGTAGGGGGAATCCCTCTGAGGTTTTAGCTAAGCCAGACCAGTTGGGAAGTCCTAGGAGAGCCTGAGTGCTAAGTCTGGCAAAGCCCCTTATCTTCCTTATTGTCCTTAACATCTAAAGGGCACTTTGTTTATTTTCAGATAATTATGTTCTTTATCAGTAATTGTCAAATCAGGGAGAAGTGTGACAGGATCATGTGGGAGGACCTTTTCTAAGTAAATAGCTACTTTGCTCCCCAAGATTCAAAGGAAAGAGGTTGACACAGATGTTCATAGGAATCAATGTAAGGATTTTAATAGTTGAGAGATTTCTTAATTCTCTGTCTGTTGCTGTATTGGCAGGAAGCCTTAGTTCCCAGCCATGTGGACCCTTGTAGAGCTGTTTGAGTGTTCTCAGGACATGGCTGCTAGTTCCCCTAGAGTGAATAATTTAAGAGAGGGGGCAAGGAGGAAGCTGCTGTGCCTCTTATGACCTAGACTTGAAAGTCATATACTGTTACTTGTGCTTTATTCTTTTCCTTAGAAGGGGCTCATCAAGCCAACCCATCCTCAAGGGGAGGAGAATTAGGCTTCATATTTTAAAGGGAGGAATGCTAAAATATGTGGGCATGTTTTAAAACTTAACACAGGGAATATAAAGAAAATTGGTTTCTTTTTTGTAATGTCTGGCATTTTAAAAATATTTTGATTCCTTCCAGTGCAAAGTATTGTGAATATGTATAGGTTAAAGGCTCTGCCCTCTTGAGTTGTGTAATCCAAGTTGGAAAGGTTAGGCATGTATGAAAACATCAGGAAGCCAAGATAGTATGTATTTCCAGAGTACCTGTGAATTTTCTCAAATTGACTTTTCCCAGTTTTGTTTCAGACCTTCAGGTAATTTAATTACTTGATTTAGCTATTATACCAAATGTATATAGAAGAGAAATAGCATTTTAAATATATCTTATGAATTCTTTGAGTTTTAGGAGAAATAGCCATTGTTCCCTTAAAGATCTTCCATAGCTAATTGCTAACATAAAAGAAATATGGATATCAAATGAGAATCCTGAATATAATTACTTATCCAGACTGTCAGTTGATAGATTTTTATGTAACCTATGGTCTTTCTTTGTAGCTTTGTATTTAATAAAACATTTCCTCTTACTAAGATAACTTTCTGTTTAAACAGAGAGGCAATATAGTGCAGCACAAAGACTGGGTTCAGGATTAGCCAAATTTGGACTTGAATCTTTGTTACGTGTTACCTCTGTGACCTTAGACCGGCTATTTAATTTCTGAGTCTGTTTCCTCCTCTATAAGAATAGTACCAGTCTTTTGAGGTTTATTGTAAAGATTAAGTGGAAATCATGTGAAGCGTTCCCAGTGTTTCCTACATACTCAGTACATCTTATTTACCTTCTTTTTATTCCTTTTCCTTAAAGAATGAAAAGATAAGACAGTCAGGAAAGGTTTCCTGAGGAGATATGTTTAAACTGAGGCCTAAAGGCCCAGCCCTATGCAGGCAGTGGGGGTAACATGTGGAAAGCTCTAGATGAAGACGAGATTGACAGTTTAGAGAACTGATCAAAGGTTTTGTCCCTGCACAGAGTGGGGATGAGATTGGAGTGGTTGGTAGGAGTCAAATCTTAAAGCTCTTTGAGGATTTATTTGCATTTAGTTCTTTTTTTAGCATATAGGTGATAACAATGTTGTGTTAGTTTCAGGTTACAGCAGAGTGATCAGCCATACATACACATATGTATCCACTCTTTCTCTTTTTACCCATACAGGCTGTGGCAGAGTTTTATTTGTTTGTTTGTTTTCTTTTCTTTTTTTAGGGCCCCACCCAAGGCATATGGAGGTTCCCAGGCTAGGGATCAAATCCGAGCTGCAGCTGCCAGCCTACACCACAGCCACAGCAACGCCAAATGTGAGCTGCATCTGCGGCCACAACTCAAGGTAATGCCCGATCCTTAATTCCTGGAGCAAGACCAGGGATCAAACCCACAACTTCATGGTTACTATTTGGATTTGTAACCCGCTGAGCCACATCATCATCAGATTTTTTGATGATAGTCATTCTGACTGATGTGAGGTGATACCTCATTCTAGTTTTGATTTGCATAGTTGTAACAGTTACTGATGTCAAGCATCTTTTTTGGTGCATTTTGGCCATCCCGCTGTCGTCTTTGGAGAAATGTCCATTTAGATCTTCCAACCGTTTTTTTGAATTGGGTTTTTTGTTTTTATGATATTGAGTTGCATTAGATGTTTGTATATTTTGGAGATTAATCCCTTGTAGGTTGTTTTGTTTGCAAAGATTATTTGCACTTAATTCGGAGTATAGTGGAAGCCACTGTAGAGTTTAAATCCACAAGGGCTGCAATTCTGATTTCCCAAATTTTGAGACAATAGGCTGCAGTTGATCCCAGAGGAGGGATTTATTTTTCATTATTCAGAATATGAGAATCTAATGTTTCTGACTTGGTTTTAAGACCTCCCCTCCTTTTTTTTCCCCAAAATCCAGTGAGGAAAATTTTCTAGAGGTGATCCATGTAGATCTATGATACTCTGTCAGGAAGAACTTTAAAATAACTGCAAATAATGCAGGGACTGAGATCAACTCTACCCCTCCTCTCTGTTCTGTTTCTGCGCCCAAAATTGAAGTTATTTTTTCCTTTGTCCTCTCCAATTACTGCATTTTTAAGGAAGTTAGGAATTGAGCATTTGAAGTGAGTTCTGCTGTCTCCCTCTGTTGTTTTTCTGTGGAGTGATGCACAGTTTTTACTATTGGCTAAGCAGATTATCTGGAACATTTTTGAAGGCACATATACTCCCATCCCCTTTTTCTCTTCATGCTAATAACATTCTATTCCTGTGCATCTCTCATCTGGGATATATAGCAGGGAATAATATTGGCGATTAATTTATTAACCTGTTAACTTTGAAAGGATTTTTTTGAGATTTCACAGAATCGAAGATCTTGTCAGTGCTTTTAGGAAGAGTCAGTCTTAGATGCTGAGTGATATTTTCAAACAGTCAACCATTTTGACTTTCAGAATAGTCAGCAGCAGGGTTAAGGATTTTTTGAAATGATTTGTTTGTGGCCAGAGCATCATCATGGCTGTGACATCGATGATTTGGTTAAACCCAAGTACTGCTTTTTAAACGAAGTAAAAATATATAATGTGTCTGTGATGGGTCTGCAGTGCCAGTTTTGTTTTTTTTAAAAAATACTATTCCTAGAGTTCTCATTGTGGCTCAACAAGTTAGGAACCTAACTAGTGTCCATGAGGTTGTAGGTTTGAACCCTGGCTTTGCTCAGTGGCTTAAGGATCTGGTGATGCTGTAAGCTGTGGTGTAGCTTGCAGATGTGGCTGAGATCTGGCGTTGCAGTGGCTGTGGCGCAGGCCTGCAGCTGCAGTTCTGATTTGACCCCTGGCCAAGGAACTTCTGTACCCCAGGTACGGCCCTAAAAAAGAAACAACAACAAACATTCCTGCTCTTCCAGATTGCCAAAGAGACTGTGGAAACACAGATGCTCTCACTTTTCTCCCACTCTGCACTTTGCAGAGGAACACAGGAGAGGAGCCGGAAGTGTTTTTCTGTGTTCTGCTAGTTAGAGAAGGAAGAGGATGAAGATGATTTCCTCCTCTCTGTTCTTGAGAAGGAAGAGGAAGGAGATGATTAATGAATCATTAATCAAGATGATTAATGTAATGAATTGTTAGTGTGTTAGATACTAATTATTTCACCGAATCCTTAGAAATATTTTTAAAACACAGGTGACATTCTCTGGAAACAGAAGTTAAAAGATTAAGTAACTTGCCCATGGTCACACATCTCTTAAATAAGCCACTCAGGATTTGAACCAGGTCTGTTTAAATTCTGAAGCTGTGTCCTTCCTTTCTTCTTTTCCATTCCTTTCTTCCCCTTTTCCCCGTCTCCTTCCATCTCCCTCTTTTCTTCGCTTTCCTTCCTTCTTCCTTTCCCTTCTGTTTCCTTTCCTTAAAAACAAGAACAAAAAAAAAACGTTGGTTATTATAGAAGTAGTCCAGGTGCATTGTTCCAAGTTAGAAAATGTATACTTTATGTTTTAAATATTTAGATAAGTAAAAATAGTTAAATTCCCACCATTTAGAGCCTACCATTGTCTGAAAACTTACTGTCAACCTGCTCTTTTTCCCCAGCTCTCTCTACATTTCAGTAAATTTTCATCTCTTTTAGTGAGCTAATTAACTGCAAAGCCCCTTTACAATTGATATTTCCAAGCCAGTGTCAGTCTAGTATCATGCATTGCATCTGCTTGTTGTGTCCTTAAAGTCCTCAAATTCAGTCCTAGAGAATAAAATCATTGGCAAGATTCCTTTCAGAGGAAATTTACATATTAGCTTCTAAAGTTGGTTAATACAAATTTACTGTCACTCATGTGTTTTTCACAAGTTTCCCCAATGAATGACAAGGTTAGAATTAAGGTTAAATATTTTTAGCTATGTCAGTTAAGCATTCACATTACTGTAGGAATAGAAGAATGGTGATGTCTGCATTTGACTGCACAAGGAACAAATCTTTTTGGAATCTGAAGATTTTTGGCCACCTTTATAAAAAGGGGAAAATTATATTGATAACCATTCTAGACTCATGAGCTAATTCTTTTCAAGTTTCTTGACATCGTCAGATGAGTGATTTCATATATTCTTGTACGTGGCTCTCATAATGGTGGTGTTTTTATGCCTCATATGGATATATCTGTTATAAAAGTTTTTTACAAAATACTTTTTCAGAATAGTGACATGAATTAGAACTGATTTTATCAGGCATGTTTTTTCTGTAATGCATCACAGAAATCTCTGTTGGTTTCTTTTTAGAATGGAGAGCTGTGGTAAGGTTATATCATATCCATGAGCCATAGAACATAGAAGCCTGAGCAAACAGCTGAACCTTTTTATGCCTTAGTTCTCTTATCTCTAGAAGGAATGGACCTGCAAACATTTTTTTCCCCCATATTCTAAGTACTCTGGAATTGGGATGTTTACTTATGATTGCTGTGTCTTTCTATCAGCCAGGTGACAATAGAGATGAAATTATTTGAAAATGTTTTGCTGATACCTTCTGGTAACATCATAGCAACTAGCTACCCTCAGAGATTTGATGATAGTATTTACCTCAAAGATTTCTTTTGAGAATCAAATTAGTTAGTGTATATATAAAGCACTTAGTACCTGCCATCTTCTAGGTGCTATGTGTATTAGCTGTTTTTCTTTTTTCATTTTTCTTTTTTTTTGTCTTTTTGCCTTTTCTAGGGCTGTTCCCACAGCATATGGAGGTTCCCAGGCTAGGGGTCGAATTGGAGCAGTAGCAGCAGGCCTACACCACAGCCATAGCAGCGCGGTATCCAAGCTGCATCTGCAACCTACACCACAGCTCACGCCAACGCCAGATCCTTAACCCACTCAGCAAGGCCAGGGATCGAACCCACAACCCCATGGTTCCTAGTCGGATTCATTAACCACTGAGCCACGACAGGAACTCCTGTATTAGCTGTTTTTAATATCTATTAGAAATATAACAAATGTGGTTGGCTGATTTATTTATAATTTTAAGATTATATGATGCCTTCTCTTTGTGGAACACAAAGCATTTTCCATGGGACATTTTGAAAAAGAAAACTAAATTCCTTAATACTGTAGGTATGTGACAGATACAAAGAGAAGATTACTGAGCTTTTGAATTTTCTGAAGTAACTCATTATTATTTCATTCTTCTTTCTGATTACCAATTTGGCACAGTTATAGATAAAATATTCTTTACTTTTTACCTAATGGTAAAGTTGGCTGTGATAGAGGGGAAAAAACAGGAAAGTTCTTTTCATTTGGTACTGTACTGTTCACTAAATCCCATGGAGTATATATGCCATATTACAATTGTCACAGAGTTATCAGTTGTCATAAGTTTTGTTTTTATTTATTTTTTTTGTCTTTTTAGGGCTGCATGTGTGGCATATGGAAGTTCCCAGGCTAGGGGGTCTAACTGGAGCTGCAGCTGCAGGCCTACACCACAGCCACAGCAATACAGAATCCAAGCCTAGCCTGTGACCTACACCACAGCTCGTGGCAATGTGGGATCCTTCACCCACTGAGTGAGGCCAGGGATCAAACCTACATCCTCATGGATGCTAGTCAGATTCGTTTCCACTGAGCCAAGACGGAAACTCCCCAAGCTTTTTTTTTAAAATGTAGACTTTTCCAGGGTCCTTGGTGGTAAATTAAAGTAGTGGTGGAATAGTCTAGACACCTTATTAACTTTCATGGGAATGAAATGTACACAAATGTGGCTGTTTCATGATAAAGCAGTGCAAGGGTATGTTTTACTGAGCTCCTGTGTCAAAGCCTGAGCACTTTACAAGTGTACTTGCATTTATTTTCCTGTTCATAACACTGTCCTTTTACATAGACCGAAGTCAGTGTTTTTACCTCCGTTGTGCAATGCTGAAAGAGGTGAAAGAGCTTGTCACCTTATTAGTAAATGCCAGGGTTTAACTTAGTTCTACATTATTCTGAAATCTCTGAAAGCTGATTAAAGTTTAAAACTGAAATAGCTGGAGCCTCTCTTTTTAAAACAGAGCAGTGCTTCTCAACATTTTATTATTTCCCCTATTCTATGCCACCCCACCCCCAGCCTTTTAAAAAAATAAACTTTTTTTTTTTTTTTAGAGCAGTTTTAGGTTTATGGAAAATTTGTGCAGAGAATACCAAGAGTTCCCATATCACCAAACCCCCTACTTGGCATGCATGTGCAATTTCTTCTGTCATTTGTGTGGTACGTTTGTTAAGATTGATGAGCCAATAATGATACATTATTATTAACTGAAGTCCCTAGTTCAGGTTTACTCTTTGTGTCATACAGTTCTATGGGTTCTGCCAAATGCATAGTGGCATGTATTCACCATTACGCTATCACACAGAATAGCTTCACTGCCCTGCCAATGCCCAGTGTTTCACTTCTTCATTTCTCCTCCACTCCCCTCTCCCCCTGAATCCTAGCAGTCATTGATCCTTTTCCTGTCTATAGTTTTGCTTTTTTCAAAAAGTTTTATGATTGGAATCCTACAATATATAGCCTTGTCAGACTGGCTTCTTTGCTTTAACTGTAGGCAGTTAAGTTTCCTCCATGTCTTTTGCTGGCTTGATAGCTCATTTCTTTTTATCGCAGAATACTACTCCACTATGTGGATATACCACGGTTTGTTTATATCTTACCTATGAAAGGACATCTTGTTCGTTTCCATTTTTGGCTGTTATCTGTTTGTGAGCTCTTCACTTGTTGGCTAGGAAAAGTAAATTCTCAAGGAGCCTTTTAGACCCTACCATGAAATATTAATACTGTAGTTGTAATAGTGTTTGTTTATGTGCTGTGGCCCTTTGGAAGGCCATCAGCCATTTTAGTGGTTAGGAATTTTTCCATCTTCCAAGAACTGCATTTCAGGTAACACTGTGCTCACCCATTGTGTCACTGTTTCAAATAGCAGCAAAGAGTAATGGGACAGGGCCAAAAAGACTCCACTGTTTCTTTGAACCAGTTACATATAAGCAATGTTTCCACTTAATCTCATTAACCAGAATTTAGACACTTAGCCACACTTGGCTGTAAAGGAAATTAAACTATGTGTGTTACTACCCCAAATAAAATTGGGGCTCTTTTATTAAGGAAGGGAGAGTGCGTATCGGATAGGAAAGTAGCATGTTCTCTGATAGGGAAATAATAGCTTTTGTTTCTACTGTGATACAGTAGGTATTTCTGAAAATTTTGTTGGTTATTACACATCTGCAATGAATTAATTTTAGTTATCTATTAGCATGGTGTTTCTCATAAGTTCCTTTTTGAAAGGAACATGGACAATCGAACGTGGATGATTGCCATTCAGAGGACTTTAAAAAAAGATACTTCTGGGAAATAAGAGAGATTATTCTTTGAGTTTTCACTGTAGAGTAATAATCTTTCTTTTTACTCCTCATACTTAAACTCTGGAATCCTATGGGGATTCTGACATCCTTTTGCAAGCTTTATTTAGCTATTATATGCATACCAATTCTAGTTAGACTTCATTCTTTGTTTTCTGATGTTCAGAAAGAAAATTACAGAAAACTTGGGATATGTAAATTATTCCATGAGACACTCAAAAATATTAGTTGCGCCTATTTTTGCATGCAGTCATGTTGTTTTCAAAGCTGTTGCAAGTTTTATTGCTGAGATGCTTGGGAAATATGTTCCTGTCTCATTCTGTTATTCTTAGATGATTGAGCTGGAAATGTTTATGCAGCTTTTATAATGGTGACTTATTGGCTGAGTATGTGTGCCTGCTGCTGTCTTTGGCATTTGAATAATGAATTAACTTGTAGGTGGCCTTGGAAAGGGAATGTTATGAATGGATTTTGCCTACGCTTTTTTTGGTAGCACATTATATTTGCTGCAACATTGCTGTGCCATACCTTTATTTCTTCATCTATTGCAAAGCTATTAATTTTCACAGTGATGGATGTCAGTAACCTTTTCCCACACCAACCCAGTCTCAGCATGGTGTAACGTCAGGCTAACCTGTGGGTGGAGATGCCTATGTAAAGGCTTGGTATGAATGCCGAAGTCACTTAATAGCATAAAATGTTTACCTTCAGTGATAGCCTTTGGCTGTTTGCAGCTTTTCTTAAGATTGGTTCATTTATTTTATACAACTTGGATTATTTATGATGCTGTAAATTACAGCTATAATTAAGTCTTTCCTTGAATTGATTATGCCAAAGTAGATGCTTATGATAAATAACTCAAATTGTTTTATTTTGAACTTCTGTATTAGGAGGATTGGCTTTTTTTTAAATTGAAAAATTTTTTAAAAGTTAAAGTACTGTTGATTTACAATGTGCCAATTTCTGCTATACAGTAAAGTGATTCAATCATATGCACACACACGCGCATGTGCGTACGCGCACACACACACACACACACACACACACACACACACACACACGCTATTTTAAAAAAAATGTTATTTTCTGTCGTGGTCGATCCCAGGAGATTGAGTATAGTTCCCTGCGCTACACAGTAGGACTTTGCTGTCTGTCCATTCTAAATGTAATGTTTGCACCTACTAACTCCAAACTTCCAGTCTATCCCACTCCCTCCACACGCCCGCTTGGCAACCACACGTCTCTTCTCTGTGTCTGTGAGTCTATTTCTGTTTTGTAGATAGATTCATTTGTGCCATATTTTAGATTCCACATATAAGTGATATCATACGGTATTTGTCTTTCTCTTTTTGACTTACTTCACTTAGTATGAGAATCTCTAGTTTCATCCATGTCACTGTGAGTGGCATTATTTCTTTTTTTATGGCTGAGTAGTATTCCATTGTGTATATTACCACATTTCTTTATCCAGTAATCTGTCACTGGACATTTAGGTTGTTTCCATGTCTGGGCTATTGTAAATAGTACTGCAATGAACATAGAGGTTTATGTACCTTTCTGAATTACAGTTTTGTCCAGATATATGCCCAGGAGTGGGATTGCTGGATCATGTAATAGTTCTATATTTAGTTTTCTGAGGAACCTCCATACTGTTTTCCATAGTGATTATACCAACTTATATTTCCACCAACATTTTCTCTACACCGTCTCCAACATTTGTTATTTGTAGACTTACTAATGATGGTCATTCTGACCAGCGTGAGGTGGTACCTCATGGTAGTTTTGATTTGCGTTTCTGTAATAATTAGTGATGTTGAACATCTTTTCATGTGCCTATGGCCATCTGTATGTCTTCTTTGGAGAAATGTCTGTTCAGGTGTTCTGCCCATTTTTGATTGGGTTGTTTTTCATTGTTGAGTTGTATGAGTTGCTTATATATTTTGAAGATTAAGCCCTTTTCAGTTAGTTCATTTGTAGCTATTTTCTTCCATTCCATAGGTTGTCTTTTTTTTAATGGTTTCCTTTGTTGTGCAAAAAGCTCATAAATTTAATTAGGTTCCGTTTGTTTATTTTTGTTGCCTTGGGAGTCTGCCCTGAGAAAACATGGGTACAATTTATGTCAGAGAATGTTTTGCCTGCATTCTCTTTTAGAAGTTTTATGATGTCATGTTTTATATTTATATTTAAGCCATTTTGAGTTTATTTTTGTGCATGATGTGAGGTTGTGTTCTAATTTCATTGATTTACATGCAGCTGTCCAGTTTTCCTAGCACCACTTGCTGAAGAGTCTGTCTTTTTCCCATTTTATCTTCTTGCTTCCTTTGTCATAAGTTATTTGACTTTAGGTGTCTGGGTTTATTTCTAGACTCTCTGTTCTGTTCCATTGGTCCAGTAGCACACTGTTGTGATTACTGTAACTTCGTAATATTGTCTGAAGTCTGGGAGAGTTATGTCTCATGCCGTTTCCTTTATTTATTTTTTCCCCTGAGAATTGCTTTGGCAGTTTGATTCCCATAGAAATTTTTGGATTATTTGTTCTAATTTTGTGAAAAATATCATGGGTAATTTGATAGGGATTGCATTAAATCTATAGGTTGCTTTGGGTAGTATGGCTTTTTTTTTTTTTTTGCTTTTTAGGGAGGTTCCCAGGCTAGCGGTCAAATCAGAGCTAAAGTTGCCAGCCTGCACCACAGCAATACAGGATCCGAGCTGTATCTGGGACCACATCACAGCTCACAGCAATGGCAGATCCTTAATCCACTGAGCGAGGCTAGGGATGGAACCTGCAACCTCATGGTTCCTAGTTGGATTCGTTTCCACTGCACCACAACAGGAACTCCAGTATGGCCATTTTTAACAAGATTAATTCTTCCAAGGAAGATAGAATATTTTGTCTTTACCTTTACCTTTCATTCTTCTCTCCTCATCTTAAGTTTCTTTATGTAAGTTGTACAATGGATAAGTGAATATGAACACACTATTAAAATATGTATAAGCTCACAGGCTCCCTTTGGCAAATAAAAGATTATACAAGACAAGATGTTTTTTCCCTTTTAGTAAAAGAACTATGTTGTATACATATGCACAGTTGGAGAAAGCTCCCTTTGCTGAGTAACTTTATTCCTGTAGTGATGTGAATTTCATTTCCAGTCTTGCCATAAAACAAGAGTTGTTAATTTACCATGAGCATCTACAGTGCTAACTAGTATTTCTGTGATGTTCATGCTTTACTTTACTCATTTTTTAAAAAGAGGTAAAAACTATAAATAAGGGATTAGGGGAAAGAAATGACAAAAAGAGTAAGTCTTGGTGAACTGCTTTGGCTTTTAATTTTGACCCTTCAGGAGCAAGTTTTGTGTATACGTATCTTAAATTGTCTGAAGGAAAACCATATAGTTACTATCTCCTACATGGTGAATTGAAACACAATGATTTTATTACAGGCATAATCAACAGGCTTACTGTGGTTTATCTGTTTTATTCTTTACTATTTATTAGGTTAGAATTTGGAGAGTTGTCCATGACCACTTTAAGCTGTTACTCTACACTTAGATGAATATTAGTATGTAAATATGTGAATTTATTTCGGCAGTCCTGGGAGATTGCCTTTGTAATTTTCCAAATTACATTTTCTTTTACCATAATTTTCCACTTATCTTCTGTTTCCGTGTTCTAAAAAAAAGGACCACTGTCATAGGTGCTTTGCGTGTGTGTTCTCTCTCCTCTTTCTCTCTCGCTCCCTCCCTCCTTTTATCTTCCTTTCCTTTCTTTTATTTTTTTCAATTTTTATTTTTATTGTCATTGACTTACAGTGATCTGTCAAATTTTTCTGTACAGCCAAGTGACCCAGTCATACATATTTATGTATACATTCTTTTTCTCACGTTATCCTCCGTCATGTTCCATCATGACTGGATATGGTTCCCTGTGCCATGTAGCAGGACCTCATTGCTTATCCACTCCAAATGCAATAGTTTGCATCTACTAACCGCAAACTCCCAGTCCATCCCACTCCCTCCCCTTCGCCTTGGCAACCACAAGTCTGTTCTCCATCTTCTTTTAAATATAGATGATTAAAAATATTTCATTAGGGAGGATTATGTCATGTGGATTATCTAAACCAGTGTAAAAATGTCCTTGTTTAGTTAGCTAGGATATAAGTTATCTCTAAACTATTCATTAATTTATGTGCTACATGGTGATATTGAAACTAAGAAGCTTTTCAGAGATTCTGAGCTATGGAGAATAAAATAGGAAGAGTTTATGTTCTTAGATTATTTTTTGAGTATTTGCTGTGTACCAGGGAGTATATTAGGCACTTTAGGAATTTTAACCTTTTAAGGAGCATGACAAAATCTGATTAAGTAAACATGTATCATAAAGTCGATGTTTTGTGTTTCTGATTGTTGTACACATTGTAAGTAAAAGAGATTCTAAGATTATTGCGGCTTTAGTTCATTTTCCCCCTTAAACCTAGGTATTTCTGCCAGGGCCTCTTTGACCATGGCAGTCTTTCCCTTCTGCACATCACCTCTTCATTTTCTCTTATTTGCCGAACAGTGTTTGCTGTCTTTGTCTTTTTCCATATCTTGCCTTAATCATTAATTTATTTTTTTGGCCAGATATTTTGAGCACCAGTTGAAGAGAGATTTCATGTTCTCTCTGTGAGTCATGTTGGAACAAAGTAGTCACTTTAGAAAGAGTGTTCTTTTTTCTTTGTATGAAATCAAAACTGTCCTATATTCTACTTAAACACTTTTGCATTGTCATTCCTTCTGCCACTTTACTAAATGGAAGGCAAATTTGATCACGTAGTGAAGTCCGAATGATTTTCTGTTACACTTAAAATAAATTACATTTAACATGCAAAAAAGGGCATTCGGATTCTTAATTCTTATCTATTGTTTGACCATTGGTTCCTCCTTTATTAGCTAATGGAAACAATTAGTCTAGGGATGGCTGTTAGTGGATTGGATTTGGAAGCTGCCACAACCCCAGTGTATAAACATTGTGAGCTCTATTAGTGTTGCTTTCTGCTTTAGATGGTTCAGCTGTAATTTTCCCACTTTTAAAGTATTGTCCTCTTTTAGGAGAGTTATGTTTGGTCATTACATGAGCTTGCTCCTCAAACTTTTCATCTTTTAGAGATTTTCTGAGATTTAAAAAAAATTAAAGGCCTTGTTTTGTTGTCTGATTCAATTAAGAAATTATAGCATATTGGACTTAACTGTTCTGTGTTTTTTAAGGCAAAATAAGAATCCATGGATTCTTTTCTCCATAAAAGATAAAAGACCTGCTCTTATATTAATGCGGGCATTAGAGATTAAATTCAAATATTGTGATACAGATGTAAAAAATACTCGTTGCTCCTGTAGAGATTGTCTGTAGTTCACTATTCCATCAGCATCACCACTGTCACCGTCATCGTCATTGCCACTTTTTAAACTGTAGTTTAGGGTCTCTCAACCCTTAGGTATATTACATTTCCCTGAGCGTCTGGAAGGAAGGGAACGAAAGGAAAAATGGAAGTAAGAACTGTTAAAATCTGTACATAGGGGAGGAGAGATAACGTCCATCAATGGGAATCTTTGTAATCCTTGGAGAAGTGAATGTCACAGGCACAGCTGTCTTAGAGAGATGGTTGTGACAGTTAAATGTAGTTCTGTCTGGGTTCAGGATTCTTACTATATTATAATTTATGAGGAAGTAATTATAAAATTGTAGGCATGGAAGGGTTCTCATTACAGGTCAGTTTTTCTATTTCAGAGATAAGGAAATTGATGTCTAGAGAAGATAAATAACTTGACCAAAGCTGGTATAAGAGTTAGTACAGTAATTCATGTCTCTTGAATACAGGTCCAGTGTTATCAGTGTAGTAGTTTAATGAACACTTGTTTTGAATGGACTCAAGATTTTTAAAGACCTGTAACTTTCTGATTTTTGAAAAAACATAGGTTATTCTATCCAGATTTCAGAATGTGTGAAGTTTGTATGTAAAGATATAAAACTGTGCCCAGATGGTGATATCCAGAGGTTCTGCATCCTTAGATTCAACCAACCAGGAATCAGAAATATTTGGGGCAAAATTCCAGAAAGTTCCAAAAAGAAAACGGAAATTTTTCCTTGCAGCCAACTATTAACATAGCATTTACACGGTATTAGGTATTATAAATAACCTAGAGGTGATTTAAAGTTTCTGGGAAGATATACATAGGTTACATGAAATACTGTGCCATTTTATGTAAGGTACTTGAGCATCTGCAGATTTCGGTATCTGTGGAGCGAACTAGTCTCTCCTTAGATATCGAGGGATGACTGTGCATTTCTGGGGGTATATTTTAGTTAGTGCTTTTTGTTTGCCTGCTTTTTAGTGTTGTGGGGGTTGAATAAAAGTTTATTTAGGTCTTTTGTACATTTTTGGTTTTATAGATGAAATAGTACTTTAAATACTGTTTATGATCTGAAAATGATTATTAGGAAAATTTGGTAGTTTTTTTCTTCAAAAATATTCCACAGTGGAAAAGAAAATGAATCAGCATGTCAAGATGCTTACCTGGGATTAAAAATAAAAATCAAAGTGAATATTAATTAAAAAAAGCTAGTTGCTTTAAAATTTCAGGGGTATCATTAATATTTGCTGAGATTTCTCATGTTAAAAAAGGATTAATTTAATTGGCTTTATATCCCCTTAAGCATTGTAGAGTATTACATTTTAGATCATTCCCCTTATGGCATTAGTATTTAGTAAATACTGATGATCACTGAAACTCCCCAAATGGATGTGTAACTTGAAGCAATTAAAAATGAAGATTTTGGAGTTCCCGTGTGGCGCAGTGGTTAACGAATCCGACTAGGAACCATGAGGTTGTGGGTTCGGTCCCTTGCCTTGCTCAGTGGGTTGAGGATCCGGCGTTGCTGTGAGCTGTGATGTGGGTTGCAGACGCAGCTCGGATCTTGTGTTGCTGTGTCTGTGGCGGTGGCGTAGGCCGGTGGCTACAGCTCTGATTTGACCCCTAGCCTGGGAACCTCCATATGCTGTGGGAGCGGCCCTAGAAAATGCAAAAAGACAAATAGAAAAAAAAAAAAAAAAAAAAAGAAGAAGAAGATTTTAAACACTTTTTTTCTCAAGTGCTTTCCATATAATAATTTCATCACATTATTCATGGAGTCTGTATTTGAGAATTTCCCTACCTGCTAAATTTTATTCGTTATCCTAAATCAATGCTCTGATGCTTTTGTGGCCATTTGCAGAGCAGCACAAAAAAAAAAAATGTGTGTCCCTAGACGTGCAGGTTCCCAGCTGAGATCAAACAAGGTGAACTTCTGCCTTCTTGTTTTAACTTTTATACTTAAAGTGTGCTTTTTTTGCTATTTAATTCCACATTTTATCCTATTTTTGTGTTTTTGGTTGGTGATTTTTCTATTTAAAATGGTATCCAGGCATAGTGATTAAGTGCTTTCTTTCTAGTGTTCCTAAGCTTAGAAGGCTGTGATGTACTTTTTTTTTCTTTCTTTTTTTTAATAGTTATTTCCCCAATACAATTTTTTTTTCTACTGTACAGCATGGTGACCCAGTCACACGTACATGTACACATTCTATTTTTGCACATTATCATGCTCTATCATAAGTGACTAGACAGAGTTCCCAGTGCTACACAGCAGGATCTCATTGCTAATCCATTCCAAAGGCAATAGTTTGTATCTAGTAACCCCAAGCACCCCATTCATCCCACTCCCTCCCCCTCCTCCTTGGCAACCACAAGTCCGTTCTCCAAGTCCATGATTTTCTTTTCTGTGGAAAGGTTCATTTGTGCCTTATATTAGATTCCAGATATAAGTGATATCATATGGTATTTGTCTTTCTCTTTCTGACTTACTTCACTCAGTATGAGAGTCTCTAGTTCCATCCATGTTGCTGCAAATGGCATGATGTCATTCTTTTTTATGGCTGAGTAGTATTCCGTTGTGTATACATACCACATCTTCCTAATCCAGTCATCTGATGATGGACATTTGGGTTGTTTCCATGTCTTGGCTATTGTGAATAGAGCTGCAATGAGCATGTGGGTGCATGTGTCTTTTTCAAGGAAAGTTTTGTCTGGATACATGCCCAAGAGCGGGATTGCTGGGTCATGTGGTAGTTCTATGTCTAGATTTCTAAGGTACCTCCACACTGTTCTCCATAGTGGTCATACCAGCTTACATTCCCACCAACAGTGCAGGGGGATTCCCTTTTCTCCATACCCCCTCCAGCATTTGTGATGAACTTTATGAAGAAAGCATGTGTGTTAGATAAACTTCATTGAGGCATGAGTTATGATGCTGTTGGCTGTGAGTGCAATGTTAGTAAGTCAGTAACATATATTAAGGTGCTTTAACCAGAACATACATAGGGCTTCCTCTTGTGGCTCAGCGGGTTAAGAACCAGACATAGTGTCTGTGAGGATGCAGGTTCAATCTGTGGTCTTGTTCAGTGGCTTAAGAATCAGCATTGCTGCAAGATCTGGCTTGGATCCGGTGTTGCCATGGCACAGCCACAGCTCCAATTTGACCCCTATCCCAGGAACTTCCATATGCCACAGGTACGGCTGAAGAAACAAAACAAAACTAAAAAAGTAACACACATAAAACAAGATTATATATTGATGATCAGTAGATGAAAATGTTGTGAACAGAGGTGCACAGGAACTTAACCAAGTTGTTCCTCTAGGAGGAGATCATGAAAGGCATTATTACAAATTTAGTGGTTGGATTCCTCATTCTGAGAGGAGTCAGCTATTGTGCCCAGAAGATTTCTATGCATTCTTGTGGAGAAGCCCACTTAGAAAGGAACTGAGGACCCTAACTAAGGTATATTAAAATATACATATATTTTACTATTTTATATATATATCATTTTCTGGCACAGAGTTCCTAAGAGCCTGGGGATTTCCTGAATGTTAGAGTGTTGTTATTCATAATTGAGCCACTTTTGATCTCTTCTGAGTTTATGCAGATGGGGTGACCTAGGTTGGGGAGCCCCAGTTGGCCTCAGGTAGGGGCTGGTTACCAGAAAGACCAAGTGACTTGAAGGTGGAAACTTGCAGCCCACCAACTTACTTCCAGGCAAGGAAGAAGAGGCTAAATGTTGAGTCCTTCAGGAGCTTTTGAACAGTGAAATTGGGTGAGCTTCCAGATTGGTAAACACATGGAGATGCTGGGAGGGTGATGTGCCCAGGAAGGGCATGGAAGCTCCACAGGCACGCCCTTCCCAACCCCTGTACCTTACCCATGCATTTCTTCCTGGCTCTTCCTCAGCTGTGTCCTTTATACTAAACCAGTAAATGTAGGTAAAATGTTTTCCTAAGTTCTGGGAGTTGTATTAGCAAATTATTGAACCTGAAGAGGGGGTTGTGGGAGCCCCCAGTTTAGAGGTAGTTGGTTACAAGTATGGGTGGCCCCGTGTAGACTTGTGACTAACACCCAACAGTCTTGTAGGACTGAGCTTTTAACCTGTGGCCTCTGTGCTAACTCTGAGTAGTTAGTGTCAGAATTGAATTGAATTGTTGGACACTTGTTGTTGGGGAATTGGTGATATATGTGAAAAGACACCATATATTTGGTGTCAGAGATTTAAAAAAACTCTACATGACTGTTCACAGATCAACAAGTAGCACCAACTTGCCAGGCAAGTGAGGGACACCTTGGAAACTGATCTTCCTTATCCAGTCAAACCTTCAGTTGAATGTAGCCTAAGCTGCTATCTGACTAACCACCTGGGAGACCCCAAGTGAGAATTAACTGGCAGAGCTCTTCTCAAATTCCTGACTTTCAGATGCTGTGAGACTAATAAATGATTATTATTATTTTTAAACCTTTAATTTTGGGATTATTGGTAATGCAGGCATAGAAACTGATACATCTTTCCCTCTCCCTATCTCTCTCTCTCTTATTTTTAACTTTTTTTTTTTCCCCCTGCCCACACCCATGGCATGTGAAAGTCCTAAAACAGGGATTGGATCTGTACCACAGGAGTGACCTGAGCTGTTGTAGTGACAGCACTGGATCCTTAACCTGCTGAGCCACAGGGAACTCCTTTGTTAAGCTTTCTGATAGAGAATTTCAGGCATATGTAAAACTGGAGAAAATCATCTCATGAGTCCCATGTGACCATCAGTCAACTTCGACTATGACAACTTGTGGCTAATGTTATTTCATTTATACCAGTTCACTTCCCACTCACACACTTCAGATTATTTTGAAGCAAATCCTACATATTTTCCATCCATAAATATTTCAGTATGTGCTTATAAAAGATGAGAATTCTCCATAATATTATTATACTCTCCAAGTTAATCATTTCTTAAAAACCATCTAATATCTAATCACTATTTGTATTTCCCAGTCTTATAATTTCATTTTATGTTTAGCTTATTTGGATGAGCTCCACATAAGTTCCTACATTTTAATCGTTGATATATTTATGTCTCTTCATTTATAGGTTTTTCCTGTTTTTCTCTTTCCCCCACCTCCTCTTCTGCAATGTTTTGTAGAAGAAATAGGATTGATTCTTTTTTACAGTTTCCCACGGTCTGAGTTTTGCTGATTGCTTCCCTGTGGTGTCATTAACATGTCATCTTGCCCCTTCACTTCCTATGTATTTGTAGTTAGATCCGCTGGCTTGATCTGATTTAGATTTTTTTTGCAAGACTATTTTTTTTAAGCACCTTTATTGAGGTTTAATGTATGCAATATAAAATATACTGGTTTTTAAGTAAACAGTGGTTGTATATTTAATTGCAACTATTACAACAATCTAATTTTAGAATGTTTCCAACATGCTAATCATACCCATTTATAATCACTTCCCATTTCTACCTCTAGACCTAGGTACCCATTAATTTATTTCTGTCTCTATTGATTAGCCTTTTTTTTTTTGACATTTCATATAAATGGAATCATTAAAAAATGTGTTCTTTTGTATCTTGCTTTTTAGCATTGAGTATGCTTTTTGAGTTCATCCATGTTGTGTATTGTATCATTAATTAGGTCTTTTTATTGATGAATTAGTTCTTTTTATTAATTAGTTTCTTTTTATTGTATTTCATTACATGGATATATCACATTTTTGTTGGATCATTCACCAGTTGCTATTAACAATAATGTTGCCTCATAGAACTCAGTAGCAGAAAAAAAATTGATTAAAAAATGGGCAGAGGAACCAAATAGACATTTATTCCAAAGAAGACATCCAGATGTCCAACAGATGCGTCACTGGTGTGTAACATCACTAATCATTAGGGAAATGCAAATCAAACCCACAGTGAGTTATCACCTCACACTGGTCAGAATGGCTTTTATCAAAAAGACAAGATCATATGTGTTGGTGAAAATATGGAGAAAGGGAACACTTGTGACTGTTGGTGGCAAAGTGAATTGGTTTAACACTGGATAACAGTGTGGAGGCTCCCCCAAAAATTAAAAATAGAACTACCATATGATCCAGCAAATCTACTTCTGGGCGTATACCCAAAAGAAATAAAATTTATTATTATTATTTTTTAATTACAAAATGAATTTTATTACATTTATATTTGTACAGTGATCATCATGACCTGATTTTATAGCATTTCCATCCCAAACCCCCAGTTCATCCTCCACCCACCAACCTGTCTCCTCCAAAGGAAGTAAAATCTTATCTCAAAGAAATAGCTATGCTTCCCATGTTCATCACGGCATTGTTCACAGTAGCCAAGAAATGGAAACAGCCTGATGTGGTATATTATTTCTACGGCTAAATAATATTGTTACGATATTATAATATTCTGTTGTAATATTATTTAGCCATAGAAAAGAAGGAAGTCCTGCCATTTGTGACAACATGCATGGCCCTTGAGGGCATTGTACCAAGTGAAATATGTCAAACAGAGAAAGACAAATACTGTATGATCTCACTTTTATGTGGAATCTAATAACAGCTGAAGACACGGAGAACAGTGGTTGCTACAGGCAGGGCATGCGAGAGCAGGGGAATGGGTGAAGGTGGTCAAAATGTAAATGTTTCACTTAGAAGGTAAGTTCTGGGGATGTAATATGCAGCATACTGACTGTGGTTAACAATACTGTATTTATATTTGAACATTGCTAAGAGAGTATGTCTTTTTGCCTTTTCTAGGACCTCTCCTGCGGCATATGGAGGTTCTCAGGCTAGGGGTCTAATCGGAGCTGTAGCCACCGGCCTACACCACGGCCACAGCAACGCGGGATTCGAGCTGCATCTGCGACCTACACCACAGCTCATGGTAACGCCGGATCCTTAATCCACTGAGCAAGGCCAGGGATCGAACCTGCAACCTCATGGTTCCTAGTCGGATTCGTTAACTACTGAGCTACGATGGGAACTCCTGAGAGTATGTCTTCAAAGTTCTCATTATAAGAAAAAAAGATCATAACTGTGAGGTGATTGACATTAACTAAACTTATTGCGGTACTCATTTAACAGTGTATACATACATCAAATCATTTTGTTGTACACCTTGAATTACTATAATATTATATGCCAGTTATATCTCAGTAAAAGTGGAAAAAAACTGGAGAAAAAACGAATAATGCTACTGTCATCTTTTATATATAAGTTTTTGTGTAGACATGTTTTCATTTCTCCTGTGCAGATTCTTAGGAGTGGAATTGATGGTTAATATTAAAATTCCATAACTAACTTTAAAAAAAGCCCTGCCAAACTGTTTTCCAAAATATTGCCCGTCTTTATGGTATGCCAGTTGTTTTCATTGTTTAATGTTTATTCTATAGCTACAGGGTCAAAAACTAACAACATAGCTGTGTAAATTAATTAAAATAAAATAAAAAATTCAGTGCCTTAGTTGCATGAAGCCATATTTCAAGCGCCTGATAGTTACATGTGGCTGGTGGCTACTATATTGAAGAGCATGGAAAGAGCATTTCCATCATTACGGAGACTTGTTATGGATAGTACCAGTGTATAGTGTGTTCCGGGAAGGCTCAAGGGAATTGTATTCCTTAGGTTCTTGCATATTCTTAAAACTATGTGTCAGTATACTTTAAGGTCAGTTTGTGTTGATATACAATCTTTGATTGTACATATCTTGTAACTGTTAGTAGTATTTCCTTGTTTACTTATATTTTGAGGTTCATAGCAATTCATCTTATCTGGTTTTGTTATGTGAATTATTGGTTTAGTTATCCTAGTTGGTCTATTTTTATGGGGGAATTTAGGGACATTCAAAGGCTGCAGCCTTCATCACCATCTTTCTGGAATCCTTTCACATTTATTTTAATTGTACCTGTTATTAACTGAGAATTGTAAAAAGTTGGGGCTAGGAAGAACTGGGAGATCATTTAGTCTGTAAACTTCATTTAGGGGATTAAGAATCTGAAACTTGAAGTTGTGCGGTTATAAGCAGAGTCAGGTTCATACCCCAGTTTGCTTGACTCATTGGTGCTCTTTCCCACATCTGTAGGGCTGAGACCAAGGATAAATGTAAGGGTAGGTCAGCTGGCTAACAAACACAAAACAGGTACTTGGGTTTAATTGGCTCCTAAGGTTAAATAAAAAGGAAGAAGGAGAAGCAAAGTAACCCGCTGAAGCAGTTATAAGGAATTAGATATAAGATTAAGAATACATACTGTGTTCTTATAATTTAAAAATTTTAAGACTTTTTTTAAAGAGCAGTTTTAAGTTTACAGTAAAATTGAGAGGAAGGTGTAGAGATTTCCCATATTCTCTCTGCTCTGACACATGCAACCCTTTCTCCTCCCGCCTCAGTTATCAACATCTCTAGCCAGAATGCTACATTTTTATTAAGGATGAACCTATAATGACACATCACATAGTTTACCTTAGATTTCACTCTTGATATTATGTATTCTGTGTGTTTGGAGAAATGTATAACGATATAAATCCATCATTACTGTCTCCATAATGTCTGTAGCTTGTATAGTATTCTAAGTATACATACTAGAATTATATAGTATGTAGGCTTTTCACATTGACTTCTTTCACTTAATAAGCTTCCTACATGTCTTTCCATGGCTTGGTGGCTCATTGCTTTTTAATGTTGGATGTTCCATTGTCTGAATGTGCTACAATTTACTTATCCATTCACCTTCTGAAAGATACCTTGGTTGGTTCTAAGTTTTGGCAGTTATGATTTATACTTTTCTGATCATTCATGTGCAGGTTTTTGTGTGGGCGTAAGTTTTCAGCTGTTTTTGGCAAATCCCCAGGAGTCCTGTTGCTGGCTCCAAACTGTCTTCCAAAGTGTCTATATCATTTTGCATTGAATCGCTGTACCCACCAGCAGTGAATAAGAGTTCCTGTTGCTTCATATCCTAGCGAGCATTTGGTGGTGTTAGTGTTCTAGATTTTGGACTCTATGGGGGTGTAGTGACATTTCCTTGTTTTAATTTGCATTTCCCTGATGATGTATGATGTGGGGCATTTTTTTCACAGGTTTATTTGCCATTTATCTTCTTTGATGAGGTATCTTTTAAGGTCTTTGGCCCATTTTTTATTAATTTTCTCCTAGTTTGTGGCCTCTCTTCTAATCATCTGGATAGTGTCTTTCTCAAAGCAGAAGTTTTTTTAATTTTAAAGAACTCCAGCTTATTTGTTTCATGGATTATGTCTTTGGTATTGTATCTAAAAAGGCATCACCATATCCAAGGTCACTTAGGTTTTCTTCTTTATTATTTTCTAGGAGTCTTATTAAAGTTTCACATTGTACAATTAGATCTATGAACCATTTTGAGTTAATTTTTTGTAAAGGATGTGAGGACTCTGTCTAGATTCATTTTATTTATTTATTTATTTTTCTTTTTGCCATTTCTAGGGCCACTCTTGCGGCATATGGAGGTTCCCAGGCTAGGGGTCTAATCGGAGCTGTAGCTGCTGGCCTACACCAGGGCCACAGCAACGCGGGATCCGAGCTGCATCTGCGACCTATAGCACAGCTCGTGGCAACGCCAGAGCCTTAACCCACTGAGCAAGGCCAGGGATCGAACCTGCAACCTCATGGTTCCCAGTCGGATTCGTTAACTGCTGAACCACAACAGGAACTCCTAGATTCATTTTTTAATGAGTGGATCTCCACTTATTCCAGCCCTGTCTGTTGAAGAGATTTTCTTTTCTCCATTGTATTACCTTTGCTCCTTTATCAAAGATCAGTTGCCTATATTTTTGTGCATCTATTTCTGGGCTCTCTATTCTATCCCCTGATCTAGTTTTCTGTTCTTCTGCTGGTACCACAGTGTCATGATTCTTGCAGCATAAGAAGTCTTCAAGTTGGGTAGCATCAGTCCTCCAGTTTTGTTCTAATCCTTCAATATTGTGTTGGCTATTCTGGGCCTTTTGCCTTTCCGTATGCACTCTAGAACCAGATTGTTGATATCTATAAAATAACTTGATATAATTAAAAATTTTTAAGGTAGGTGGTTAGAATACTACTTGTCCATTAACGTGGACTGAAAAAGCTTCCTGGAAAAAGGAAGCGTAAGCTTTCTGGGAGGCTTTTTAGGGTGTTATTCGTAAGATTCAGTAATTCTGTGAATCAGGTATCCTCTTCTGGGTCAGCTATGTGTGTACTGCAACATTTTATAATATCATCATTTATAATTGTTGATAATTTAACAAATATTTCAAGTAAAATCAGTTAATTTAGATTCTTAACCATTGCCAGAAGTAGATATAAATAAGTGGCAAATATGATTGTCTTATTATAAAAATATGATCAGGTATTTCAGAAGTAAAGGAATCAATTGAACAAGACCTGTGAAAATTACTGAAAAGTTTGGAAAAGTGATAGAAAATGCAAAATAAACAACCATTATGTTCCTAAAAGTTATAATATTTTGAAAAGCAAAATCCATACTTCTTTTTTTAAAAAAAAAAATCCTCTGTTATTGCCCGGAATGCTCAGTTTTATTACTGAATTTAAAATTTTTCTTAAATTGTCATTGGTGTATGATTGAAGATTAAAAAAATAGGTATTTCTAGTAGTAATGAAAGGTTAAGTAGGTAGTGTATGGCTGTTAGCAGATGCCTTTTAGTGATGAGCTTAGTGTTAAATAATATTGAGGCACCGAGGAGTCATTTATGGTTTTGAGTCTGTAGTTTTTGAATAGGGAGATGATACAAATTTTTTTCCTTTGATATATATCAGATAATTTGGAGAGGGCAGATCCTAAAGACATGGGAATCTGGAAAATTTAAGTTAACAGCAATAGAGCTTATGAGCTAAGGTGGTGGTTCTCTAAAAAGTAAGGGAAGATGTGGTTAAGAAGTTTGGAAAAAAGCCCTTTATTGTGAGATAATTTTAGATATACGTAAGTGTTGCAAAAATGGCACACCGAGTTCTCAAATATCATTTTTCCTAACATCCTCTAATGTTAATATCTTTGTATAACCTTAGATCAAAATGAAGAAATCAACATTGCTACAATACCATTAGCTAAACTACAGACTTTAGTCAGATTTCACCAGTTTTTCCGCCAATATCGCTCTTCTTTCTGTTCTAAGGTCCAATCCAGGATATCGTGTTGCACTTAATTGTCACATCTCCTCAGGCTCCCCAGATCTCCCAGTCTGCGATGCTTTCTCAGGCTTTCCTTGTGTTCATGACTTCCATGTTTTTGAAGAGTACTAGCTAGATATTTTGTACAGTGTCCTTCAGTTTGGGTTTGGGTGATGTCTTTTCTTATTAGATTGGGCTTTTTGGGGAAGAATACCTCAGTTGGGAAGAACCCTTCTCACTGTGTCATATCAAGATGCATGATAACATCACTTACCACTGGTGATATTAACTTCGATTGCTTGGTAAGGTGACATATGCCAGGTTTCTCCACTGCAGAGTTGCTATCTTCCTCTTTCCATAGTCTGTTCAGTAGAAGCAAGTCACTAAGTCACTATTCAAAGGGAAGAGAATTAAGCTCCACCTCCTGGGAGGAGTATCTAAGAATCTGTGGACATGTTAAACTTATCACAATTTGATTGATCAGTATTTGAGGGAGATATTTTGAGGCTATGCTAATTAGATTTGAGACATTTTGAGAGAAGACCTAGTTTTTAGTAATCGATTAATAGAAGGCATCAAGAAAGGAAAAGGAACTCCCATATTTTGAGGCTAGGTGACCGATTGATTATACTGTCTAAAGAAATAGAGTCATTCCCTTGGTTCTGTTGCTGATGTTTTTTTCTACACTGAAATCTAGTTCTATGAGGTGTAAACAGGCTGTAGACAGTCTGGATACAGTAGGAAACAGGACCTTGATTCTATATTCTTGGCCCCAGAGGGCATTAGAATATTTTAGGACTTAGATGCCATTCTGATGCAAACTGCTCAATTGTGAGTCATCTTCATTGGGTTGCATGCTTTGTCTTCTACCAAAATTTCTTAATTATAATTTATTCATTCATTTTTCCCTGATAAACTTGCCCTTTATTTAAAAAATTTAAGTCATTTTTAGGAAGTTTTCCCCGCCCAAAGAACATAGCTCAGTACATTATAACCCAGAAGAAAAGAAGGCTTAGAAATGTGGTGACATCCTATTGTAATAATTTACATGTTACATTTAAAAAAATCTGTTAATGTCTTTAGGAGATTTTTTTTTTTTTAGGCAGTTCTAAAGCAGCCTCCTACATCTTCTGTAACACGGGAGACAGATCTTGCTGGATTGCTGTCATCTTGCCAGCCTCGTTTTTTGTCTTTTATGCAGTCTGTTGGATTTCCTCTCTCAGTTCTACTTAAAGCCCCCATGAATGACTGGTTACCACTGATGACTATCTCTCAGCAGACTGTGCTGTACTCTACAGGGCTTTGTTGAGAATATTATGCCTCTGTTCCTATGCCAGGAACAATTTAGCTAGGTGCTGTTACATCTATATCTCAGTTGTTGGCTGCAGAGATCCTTAGAACAAAGATCCCTCCTTCTTCCTGGTCTGCCAGTTGAATTCATAGTTTCCAGAAACCTGTTGTAAACCTGTGCTCTGTTGGTGCCCACCCCCACTCCCCTTTGGTGCCTTGTTTAATGATTACTAGGTGTTTAATTGCAAAGAGTATTTTAAGAATTTCTGTTTAGGTAATATTTACTTCACAGCCGGGAGCTCATAATTACTCCTTATAATAGAAACTTGCAGTCCCCAAATTTCTAACTGGAAATTTAAAAATGATTTCATTTGAGGCAGATTAAATACTGGAATTGAGCCTCCAGATTATTCACCATTTGCTGTTGAAAGCACATACATAAATGCAAAGAAATGAAGCTATTGATTTATAAATGATGGTGATTTAAATTATTGTTAGTTTTGAGAATTTTTTCTCATTTACCTGAAATTAATTTTCATTTTGTACATTATAAAAATCGCTCATCTCTAAGTAAGCATTAACTGATTTCTGCCCTTTTCCCCATCTTATTATATCACATAGTTCTAGAATGAATATGAGTTTTGTATTGATTTAGTGGATCTCCTTGTAAACAATAAATTGAGAATATGATATGGGAGTTCCCATCATGGCTCAGTGGTTAATGAACCTGACTAGGATCCATGAGGATGCAGGTCCGATTCCTGGCCTTGATCAGTGGGTTATGGATCCGGCCTTGCTGTGAGCTGTGGTGTAGGTTGCAGACACAGCTCAGATCCTGAGTTGCTGTGGCTCTGGCGTAGGCTGGCGGCTATAGCTCCGATTGGACCCCTAGCCTGGGAACCTTCATATGCTGTGGGTGCGGGGCTAAAAAGCAAAAAAAGCAAAAAAAGAAAAAAGAAAAAGCAAAAAAGAATATGATATAAATGTTAATATGGGACTTTGGTGGTTATAACAGTAAATCGTGGGTGGGATTAGGGGAGATGTATGTTTTTTTGTGGTAAGAATGTCAGCTGTGCTCAGATGCATACTTTATTTGAAAGAAATATACATGAAATTAGAATGGCTAAATTATTAGCGTCAGCTAATGTCTTAGACTTTTTCAGAGTCATTTCATAATTCTTTGAAAAGCAAGTGATGGATTTTTAGATGATTGGCATTTAGCAGGCCCTGTAGAATAGGTAGAGAAAGAGAGAAAATGAGCTAACGGCCTCAAACATTATGAGGACATGTTGGAAAAAGTGGTTATGTGTAAGATGTGGACATTTCATGAATGTCTAGACCATATAGCAGCTCATCTGTAAACCTGCCGCTCTGCTTAGCCTAAATACCTGCTCGTGAGTTCCATCTCTTTTTATACTACCTGACATTATGGGTAGTCTTCCTTGAGTGTATAAAATTATAGTACCTATTTGGTGGGCCTCAACTTTCATACAGATGCTATTTCTGAACATTATTGAGACTTCCTGAACTCCTTTCTGCACGGGGGATGGAATCTGCCATATTCTGTTTCCTAAATCTTGATTTTTGAACTATTTCATTGTAGCACCTCTTGCTCCAAATCATGCACAATGGTTTTTTAGCTTAATGTGACTGGGCTGGCAATAGTTTAAATATTTTCACTGTGTCCTGCTTCGTGGAGGGAGCCTCCCAGAAATTCTCCATTGCCAGGTGCCTCTCTGGATCACCACACAGCCGGATCCTAGAATTTATTTGCTTACCGTGGTGCCCATTTAGTCAGGGTTCCCCCATGTCTCGCCATTCCCTTTCTGTCATCCCTCTCTCAACTGTTTTACCACCCAGTTTTCACTCTTGCAGGAAGTGGGCCTTGGAACGGCTGAAGGCCGTAGGAAGGATAAATGTCTGGTTCTAATTCCCAAGGCCACAGATTGTTGAGGTGCCTCTGAGGGTTATCTCTGCTCACTGGGTAGTTGGTTTGGGGTAATAAGTGTGGTGCTGAGGTAACAGGTAGTGTTCTCAAAGCCTTAGTTAGGGATTTAATTTTGTCTTTAGGACTTTGGGAGAATAACCACCATTATAGCATATATGTCTATTTTTAGACTTGCATAATTCAGCTTTTAAGTGTACCTTTGTAAATTATATAGGGACTGTTAGTATTAAATGATACCCCACAGCAGGAACTCTGATAAAAATATTTCTTGATGGCTTCTAGATCCTAAGACTTAAATTTAGATTACTGAGATAATACTTTGTGAAGTCTATATTGGCAAAATACAGGCTTTAAAAAGTCTTAATCATATTGGAATCGTACTGGAATCAGGTAAAACATAACTTGATGTTTGGAATATAAATAATAGAAAACTTAATCTAGAAATTATTCTTGGAAAAATAAAAGATAGTTTTGAAAGAGTGAAAGTTGAAGCCTGTATTGTTTGGTGTTTGAAATGAAATTTTGCAAATTGATACTACACTGGATATTTTGAGTTTTACTTTAGAACTCTTATATTTGAGTTTTTTTAACTTGGCATGCACATCACTGCTGCAAGAAACATTGCTCATGAGATATGACACCATAGCATCCATATTGATGATGTCTCTCTGTCATGTGTATACATAGCCTCAAACTAGGCCGGTCACATAATACAGGAGGGTAGACCTGCCCTATCTTATTTCAAGACAGGGCCAGGACTTTGTCTTGGCTGACCAGACAGTCTGCTTGTAGCCATGTAGTTTTCGGATGTCCTAGAAAATAAAATTAAACAAAACAAAGTGATACAGGAAAACTGTTTCAAAACAGACAGATTTACACATCCACCTGTTCTTTTCTAAGATGCTTTCACTTATTAGACAATTACTGAAAAATAAATCCCCCCCCCCTTTCTGTGTGTTCCCTAAGATACAGAGATGAGTGTTTGGATAAAAAAGTGTGGCCAAAGCAAAAATGAAAACGATTAGAACTTCTAAATTTCTAGTTATTTTTGGGAAACTTTTTCTGTAGTTTTAAAAACTAGAGTAGAACATGAAAGGAGGAAAAAAAACTTCATAAAAACAATAAAGTAATAAAAGTATTACTTTATAAGATAGTCAAGAGAATAGATTTTCTTTTAATAACTAAGCTCATGAAGTGAGATCAGGATCAGGTTGGTGTAATATAGGATCCCATGTATATTAAATTTATTGAGTAAACATTTACTAATCCTGTCTGATGAAGAAAAGGTCAGTCAGTGAAAAGCCTGACTTACGGAGCCTTTGAAAAGATGATAGCTTGATTGCTTCCAATAATGTGCAGGATTAGCCCCAACTAGAGAAGGAGGGGAGAGTAGTAACCAGGCCTCTTTTATAAGAGAGAGAACTTAAACAGGTCAAGTCTTGTTGTATTGAGCATGTTTATCACTCAGTTAGTGAAAAGATTTGATGCTGCCGAGTGTGGTGTTCTCTGGGATGTAATAGACTCTACTCTCTTTCTGATCGCTTCTCTGGGCCTCTTTTTCCTCTCTGTTCCACACAAGTGAGGGTTCCCCCAAGAGTCTGTCCAGCTGTTTTCTTTTTTTTTGTCTTTTTACTGACAAAGGTCTCCAACACATAGTTTTTCTTTTTTTTTTCTTTTTCTCAAATAATTAAAAAAATCGAGATACAGTTTATGTACCATGAGATTCACCTTTTAAAAATGTACGCTTGGGTGGTTTTTAGTATATTGCACAATAACTTGGGCAATAATCACTGTCATCTAATTCCAGAATATTCATCACCCCAAAGAGAAACCTCCTGTGCATTAATAGCCACTACACTTTTTCCCTTCCCCTAGTCCTTGGCAACCGCTGTTTTACTTGCTGTTACAGAATTGCCTATTTTGTATATTTCATTTATGTGGAATCATATAATGTGGCCTTTTGTGATTGGTGTATTTTACCTAGCATAATGTCTTCAAGGTTCATTCATGTTACAGCATATACCAGTATTGAAGTCCCTTTTATGACTGTGTAATATTCCATTATATGAATATATTGCATTCATCAGTTATAGGCGTGTGGGTTGTTTTCACTTTTCGATTATTATGAAAAATGCTGATATGAACATTTGTGAACAAACTTGTTGACAGGTTTTCATTTTTCTTAGGTGTATGCTTAGGAGTGAAATTTCTGTGTCATATGGTAACCCTATGCTTAACTTTTTGAAGAAACGCCAAAAGGTAGCGTTTTACATTCTTACCAGTGATGAATGAAGGTTTCAGTTTTTCCATATCCTTGTCAACACTTGCCATTGTCCATCTTTTTTGTTACACCCATCCTAGTGGGTGTTGAGTGGCATTTTTGTGTAGTTTTGATTTGAATTTTCCTTAGTCACTGATGGTACTGAGTATCTTTCCATGTGTTTATAGGACACTGTATATCTTCTTTGGAGAAATGTCTATTCAGATTCCTTTGCCCGTTTTTAAATTGATGTTGATTTGTAAGAATTCTTTATGTATTTTGGATACCAGATCCTATCATGTATATCATTTGACATTATTTCCTTCCATTTTGCAGGTTCTTTTTTCACTTTCTCAGTTATATGTTTTGAAGCACAGAAACGTTAAATTTCAATGAAGTCCTGTTTCCTTTTTTCATTTTATTTTTTTTTGGTGCTTTTTGTGTCATATCAAATAAACTGTTGCCTACTCTAGTGGCACAGAATTATGCATACGTTTCCTTCTGAAAGATAACAGGAAAGTGAAAAGATAATCTGTAGAATGGGAGAAAAATAGTTTAAAATCAAATGTAAATATACTAATAAAGAACTAATGTTCAGAATGTATATAGATCTATGTTGAGTCAGTTTTTTGTATGGTGTGACGTGTAAGGTCCAGCTTCTTTTGCATGTGTATATCCTGTCATTCCAGCACCATTTTTGAAAAGATCATTCTTTTCCATATTAAGTTGTCTTGGCACTCAATTTCCAATCACTTGTTCGTAAATGAATGGGTAATTTCTGTGTTCTTAATCGATATGTCTAACCTACATCTCTGCCACTCTCTTAATTATTAGCTTTGTAGTTTGTTTTGAAATTGAGAAGTGTGACTATTCTAATTTGTTCTTTTTCTGGGAGTTAAGTTTTAAGTTCTGATAGCTAAATCGTTTTAGCTATTTGGGTGTCCATATGAGCTTTAGAATAAGCATATCAATTTCTGCAAAAATAAAATCAGCTGGGATGTTTATTAGGATTTTGTTTAACCTGTGGATTAACTGGGGAGGGGAAAGTATTGCCACTGTAATGATATCCAGTCCATGAACATGGGACATCTTTCCATTTATTTGGGTCATCATTAATTTTTTTCACTGGTGTTTTATAGTTTTCAATATATAGGTTTATCACTTCTTTTGATAAATTATTCCTAAGAATTTTTTCTTTTTCATACTATTTTGTTAAAAAAGAGGGAGTATAATAAAGCATATGTAGCAAAATATGAACATCTGGAGAGTCTGGGTGAAGAGTATATGAGAATTCTTTATACAATTCTTTCAACTTTTCTATGAGTGAAATTACTTCAAAATCAAAAGTAAAAAAAAAAAAAAAGAAACCCACATAAAAGGAAGATAGGGCAACTTATAGACATGGAAGTTAGCTGTTGAATTTGTCAGTACTATTTGCTATTTGCCGGTACTTGGTGGGGTAGGCAAAAATGGGATGCATTTCTGGGTTCTGGATGACAATTATGACTCTTCTGTTTTGGCGATTATTATTATGCCAGCCAGCAGTCAGATAGATAATTTTCTTAAAAAAAATTGGTTCTTTCCAAATAGAGCAGGCTCCAAATCTTCGGAGAAATGTATTTAATTTTTAAGGATCTAAGCAAGAATTACAGTGATAAATGGTATTATGGGGTGTGTGTGTGTGTGTGGTGTTTAAACCATATTTCCCCTTCCTTGTTCTAAAGGCTTTCCTGAAAATAAGCGATCATTAAATTTCTTGATGTCATTTTCCTTAGTGAGTGCAGAATTTTTGTCTTTTATTTTACAAATTTTACCTTTATTTAAAAAATTTTTTTTTATTGAAGTATAGTTGATTTACTGCCCGTCCTTCCTTCCTTCCTTCCCACCCCACCTCCCCGCCCCGCCCCCAGACTTACGGAGTTCCAAGGCCAGCAGGCCAGGGCTCAGATCCGAGCTACAGATGTGGCAACTCTGGATCCTTAACCCACTGTGCCCGGTTAGGAAGCGAACCTGCGTCCCAGTGCTCCCAAGACACCACTTATCCTGTTGTGTCACAGCGAGAACTCTTGTCTTTCATCTTTTAAAGGAGACAAAGGTATATTTGGTTACTGAGCATGGTATTAAAAGCTTGATCTTGGGCAGTCCTGTACTTGATAAATTACTTATTTTGCTAGAGTGATGTAATGTCAGTTTTCACTTATTTTTCCCGTTTCACTAGACAAAAGGTTAATTTTTTTCAGAAGACATGCTTTTGTTCTTCAAACATTTCGTGTGTGTGTAAAGTTATTTAGAAACTGTGTACATGGTGCTTGAGTTTTTCATGAAATCAGCCTTAGGGCTGGAACTATGTTTTTGTTCATTTTTATGTTCCTAATAATTGATACTCAATGAATGTTTGAGTTTTAGAACTGAAAGGAAATTTATAAACTAGAAGGTCCAGAAGAGAGTTAATGTCTCTAGTCCAAGATTGTCTTGCTTGCTAGTGTCTGACCATGACAAACACCAACCTAGGACTTGCCTGATGCTCTTTAAAGGATTTAGTTGTAAATTAGGGCAGTGGTGGAATTGCATGCACAATCTTCCCCCTTCTTTATGCATCTGTGCACACATGTATTCTCACATACAGTTCCCCAAACCCATTTTATCTCCATTGCAGATCTTGAAAAACCCAGTTCCCCACAAGTGTTCCCGAATCTCACCAAAACCAAATTCATCTGTTTTCAGCTTCCTGAAAGTAAAACAAAGACCTTGTTTCCTAAAGGTGCTAGAAATAAAGGAGATAGGAGGAATCTTTTTTAATGGGTCATGTGCTTGTAATTAATCTCAGTGCTGCAAAGTGTGAAAATAATAGCTGTGTGACACTACCAGTGTCATTACTGAATGGATTTTTAAATTAATGCACTTAAACAAATCAAAGTATGTTATCCAAATAGCAATAATTTTGTGGGGAAAGTTTTTAATGAAATGACAGATAGCCTCATGAACCTAAAATCAGTAGGTGCCTAATATGAATAAAGCAGCTAAAAGTTTTGATATGAAAAAACTGGCTAAAAGTTCTGAAAGACAGAGGTAGATATCTCATTATCAGTATGTTTATTCAAAAAGGAAAACAAAAATAAGAAAAAAAGTCAGTGAATAGAGGTCACTTTTTAGTTTAAAGTTTAGTCATTTAAGTGGATTTTTTTAGTTTTATTGCATTTCTTTTTAGCTTCTGTTCTGAGGAATGCATTTCCAGTTATTCGAAACAGTCAGACACACACACACAAAACTTTCCTAATTGATAAATCCAATGAGTTTTTTTTCCCCTCCACCAGCATCTGGCAAGATATTTTCCATCTTTAGCTTTAGAATTTTTTTTTTCCGTCTTTTTTTTTAGGGCCGCACCTGCAGCATATGGAGGTTCCCAGGCTAGGGGTCCAATCAGAGCCACAGCTGCCAGCCTATGCCGCAGCCACAGCAATGCCAGGTCTGAGCTGTGTCTGCGACCTACACCACAGCTCATGGCTACACTGGATCTTTAACCCACTAGAGCGAGGCCGGGGTTCAAACCTGCAACCTCATGGTTCCTAGTCGAATTTGTGTCCGCTGCATCACAACGGGAACTCCCTAAAAAATTTTTTTTGAAAGACTTTTAGTAGTGTGCACACTAAGTTAGAATATGCATACGTGACTAGTTATTACTGTTTTGTGTATTTAAACACAATGACAGATTGACAGTGGACCTTCTCCCGGCCCAGAAGACCTGAAGTTTAGAGAGGCAGATAAAGAAACAACAGAATGAGAGAATGAAGATTTATAATTTCTGGTTAACTGTTGGGAAACATAGTTATGTAAATTATTTTACTGTGCTTTTCTTCTCGTCTTATTTGTTATCTGTACTATACAAGAGAGAAATGGTATCCTGTATAAAGAAATGAGCTTGTTTTTCAGATAATCAATATATTTTCGGTTACTTGAAAGTATTATTTTGAAATCAGCAATCTGTATAATTCAGTTCTTTTTGAAGTAGTTGTATGAGAAAAAAATGTAAAAACAGACTGCTTCTTTAAACGGGGAAAACAGGTTTTTAACTATATCTGAGAGCATTTTTAAAAATAACAGTTCATCTTGGATTTAGAGTATGTTTTCAATGTTAACTAAACAGCCAGATTTTCCTGTCAACTTTGGAAACTGCTGAGGGCTAGCTTGATTCATGGCACAAGCAGATGGCATCCTGCTACTGGCAGAATGGGCAGAAAATTCGTTAAGCACCCACCTGCATATGTTCTAGTCTTCATAAAATCTTGTGCACTTTTAAACTTAAATACTCCACAGTTTTAACACATTTATTAAAGTTCAAATCAGAGCACACAGATAGCTAAGATTTAGTCTTATTTTAGATCCTGTGACAGACCAAAAATTGAAAACAGCAGACCAGAAAGTAGACTGTCTTATTACTGGCAAAATACTGTATACTTATTATATGTAGATATGGATGTCTTCGGAGAAGAAAATTGATCTGTAATCTTATTACCAGAAATCTTTTTTTCCCCTCACACCTTTAGCCTAATTTCTAGAGGTAATTTCCCTTGAAGTACTTTGTGAAGGACTGATTCCCAGTCAGAAGTTTTCACTGGTAATCTATGAAAGGGAACTTCTATTTTGAGTATAATATTTTCTCCTCCCACTGAAAGTCTTATGTTAAAAATTGGGGACTGTGGTACATTCTGCCTTTCATGTGGCCTGAAGGTCTCAACAATAATAGCACTGCTAGCTTTGGAAGCTAGTTGCAGTACACACTGGGCTTTGTATTGCTGAGATTTTTTGCCCACAAACATATTCAACTTCACAGCAGTCAGTGGTGCTGTCTGTACCATCACATGAGCAGTGGGTATTGGGTCACACAGAATGAGCTCTTCTGTAGTCATTTTTATTCCTGCTCCTTTCTATGTGCAGTTTTGGAGTTTGTCACGTGTTATACAGTTCATATATTGAAACCAAATTCTTTAATTTTTTTGAACGTGTATGAAAATGTTGAAGTTAATTGTGGCTCTATAAACTTATTTTTTTAACTGCAAAACTAATTTTCATTTAACATTTAAGACTTCCAAGACAATGAGGGAAGATCAATGAAACTATCTTTAGTTTTCATCTTTTATTAGAGCAGTAATTGAGCAATAGAAGCTATAATCTTTAAAATTATTTTTAGCATTGATACACACAATTGTCTACTTGCTCTTTAAAATGTGCCATTTGTCAATTTTTGACATTTTTATGACTGCGTCTTTTTTTTTTTTTTTTAAAGCCAATGTATACTCAAAGAAAAAAGCCTGATGTCTATTTATATTTGAGTATCTCTAAGTCTTACTTAACTGTAATGGTTACTTTTTTCTCCCCTCTGTGATTGACAGGTTGTATTCACAATGTAGAAAAACCCAAAGGGATCTATGGTGACAGTACTTATTAGAAGGTTTTATTTTGGTGAAGTGTTCATTTATTTTTATATGTCTTTTAGATAAGGCTCTTCAATAGGTTCATTCTTGGATGGGTTCATTTTCGAAAGGTGTTCTTCTTAATCATTCCAGTTGACACTAATTGCCTCCCTTTTTTGGTGTTTAATGAGGATGCTTGAGTAGGTTCAAGAGATAGTCTTTATCTTTTACCCTAGAGGAGATAAAAGGCAAGAGATACACAGAAGTCGTATTGGTTCTGCTTATGACACACTTATTAAATTCTTCCCCACAATTTGCAAATTAGTGGAGAATTTTTTTCTTACCATTTATTTTTCTTACCATTCTATTTATTAATGAATTTGTCTTTTAGGGTTTGACAACTATATGTTGAGTTCCAGATATAGAGAACGGTTTGAAGTTCTACTTTCAGCCTTTAAAAACAAAAGCTGTATTATTTAATTATGGGACAGCATAGTTTTAAAATAGGATGGAGTTAGGTGAGTGGGCCTTCCCAAAAAGCAACTTGTAAAAATTACTAGGGTGTTTATGCTTGCCAGAGTGCTGCCTTCTTAACATTCCATTTTATATTTTAAAGAAATACACGTCATGGAAGAATGGAAGGTTTAAAATAGATTAGCAATTTGGCTGAGTGATTATGAATACATTTATTTCCACTCTTAAAATACTTAGTGTGTGACTTTGTCCTTTTCCATCCTTCTCATTCTGATTTTAGATTTGTCTTATTTGGTTGAAATTTCTTCTCATTTCTGAGTAGATAAGTTGAAAATAGGCAATATTCTCTACTACTTGGTTGCTAAGAAAAATTCCAAGACATTTGAAAAGGATTTTTGACTTGTATTTTATAGAGAATACAATGTTGAACAGAGAATTAAACATTTATGGAGTAGATGAAAGGATTTCCTCTATTTTAACATAAAAAAAGATACAGTAAATTGCACCAGGAACTAGGTAAACTGAGATACAGAAATTCTGTAGTCTTTCCCTAGAAGAAGTGTGTTAAGAACATAGTATACACATGTTTCAGTAGGCTCATAAAAGAGGAAGCTGCTAAGTTAAATCTAACAGCTGCTATTGTGGGAAGAGTTAATAAAATATATAATCAGTAAAGGGAATATCTAATTAGAAACACACTTCTTAGGAGGATTAAAATATTTTTAATATTCATTCACATGTGCAACTATTTAAAATTTTTTCTCCTGTTTTACAGCATACTTTTCAAAAAGAGTTCTTTGGTGGTTCTTTTTTTTTTTTTTTTAAGAATTGGCCCTTCTGTGTTCACTTTTTAAGCTGATTCTGTTTGCCTTGTCCTCTGGAAGATATACTGTTCATTTTTATTTCATGCTCTTTTCATATATCTTTTTTATTCAGAAGTTCTGATCTACGTTTAGTCTTTTTTCAGATCTTCAGGTTTCAAATGTTAATCATTCATGCGTCAGCATCTGCTTACAATTAAATGCACACATACTTATACCCTCACATTTATGCACGCATGCCCATATGCACATACCTACCAGCCTGGGTGTTTTTCTCCTTAAAAATGATCAGTTCTTATTTTAGTTTTCTTTTCTTTCTTTCTTTTTTTTTTTTGTCTTTTTGCCTTTTTTAGGGCCACTCCCACGGCATATGGAGTTTCCCAGGCTAGGGATCTAATCGGAGCTGTAGCTGCCGGCCTATGCCACAGGCCCAGCAACGCAGGATCCCAGCTGCATCTGCAGCCTACACCACAGCTCATGGCAACGCCAGATCCTTAACCCACTGAGCAAGCCCTGGGATCGAACCCGCAACCTCATGGTTCCCAGTCGGATTCGTTAACCACTGAGCCATGACAGGAACTCATTGTTTTAGTTTTCTTGTTTGAGTTGTTCATCATTCCATTTTTTTCCTTCATCATTTCTCTTTTATTTTTTACAGCACTTTATCTCAGTCAGTAGTGAATTCATTTTGACTATATTTCTTGGTACATGCTCTTGTTCAACATAAATTTGCTTGTCTTTATGTCTTTAATAAGTTAATAATTAATGTTTACTTAATCAGCAGTCAGTAAATTTGTACTCTACTATACACCAGTTGTTCCTGAGATTATGGAGTATTTTTGTCCACATATTATATCTTTAGGGCATCCAAAAGCAAGGTCTAATCCTGAAGACAAGAGTTGAAAAGATAAGGAACAAAACATAAACAGCCTTTTAAAGTAATCTGATCTATCAGTGCATTGTTCCTGTTCATTCTTACCCTCACTTTGGTCCTGACTTTGTTTTGAGAAGCATCATTACCTTGGTACTCAGGCCATTTAACCTGTAACTGGTTTCTGTCCGTAGAGTAAAGGCTAAGGAAACAATAAAACCTGCCAACTCTCATATTATCTGAGCAGCTTTCTCTACAGAAAATAATAATTGATACTTGAGCAGCTTGCCTAAAATATTGGTCTGGGAAATTCAGACTTGAAGTCTAGATAAGTTGGTGGCTCTGAGGGAAACAAATTGACTCTTTGAAATAGAGTAGATTGTACTCTGTCCATTCAAACAATATTATACTAATAGAATTGGAGTGGACTGGTTGGTATAGATCAGATCCTGGTAGAGAGAGTAGATTATGGACAGTTTCTGTGGCAAAAGTTCTTTACCCAGTATTTAATATAAACTATTTTAATCAAAATTTAAGCTGTTTTAATCAGATGGCTTATTTGGAGATGTTTTACAAAGTTTTGACCTGTAGGAGATTTGAAGCTGAAGTCGTGGGAGCAGAAACCACCCCCCCAAGTATTAATTGCTTTCTGTTTTCACAATCTTTTATGGGAATAACCATGTCTAGGTTTACTCTCTTACTTGATTCTATCATTAAAGGCTTTTAAAAAGAATTTTTTGTGCCTAAGATTTTTTTTAATCATTGAGAAATTTATAGGCATATAAATTCTCTCCATTCCTGGATAACCTTTTTCATCTTCCATTTTGTATGTAACCTCCTTACCAACTTGATCAAAATTCCTTTCCTTTTGCCCTTTCCCTTTCTTTCCTCCTCTTCCTTCCATTCATTCAGGACTTTTTTTGTTTTGTTTTTCCAACTTTGAACCTGGTCGAGGCCTAATTAAATTTGAAACTATTTTTGACTGTACCCTGTTTGGAAAAGTTGTCAGTGAAAAATTAATATATGAAAGAGATGTATTTTAATGAATTTGCAAGTCCTTTTAATCTTTTTTTTCCCCCATCCAATTTCACAAAATCAAGCGTACCTATAAATTGGCTCAGATAATAGTGCGTAAGTTTCAGGTGAGAGGAAGGGCTGCTTCTGACTATGGCCTGGGTAACTTGTGGAAATGGTGGTAGTCTAATAGAAGCTTACTATAAACCTATCCTCTAGAATAATGAGCTGGACCAAAATAACCTATAGATTAATCCTATAAACTATCATTTAAGAATACTTCATTTATAAAGAAGCTTGACAGTTTTTCCACTTAAATTTAATATTGTTATCTCTAGATCAGATTCACAACTCTGTCACACTCACTGTCTACTTGTAATAGCAAATATTTTATGATAGTCTCTTTATCATGAAATAAAATTCATATATTTTAGATTAAGAGTAGATATAGATTAAATAGATCTATATTTGTATAATGTATTTGTAGGTTTCCTCACACATAAGTTAAAAGTAATTGTAAGGAGTTCCTGTTGTGGCTCAGCAAGTTAAGAACCTGACTAGTCTTCATGAGGATGCACATTTAATCCCTGGCCTCACTCAGTGGATTGAGGATCTGGTGTTACCACAGACTGTGGTGTAGGTCCCAGATGTGACTGAGATTTGGTGTTGCTGTGGCTGTGGCATAGACCTCAGCTGCAGCTTGGATTCAGCCCCTATCCTGAGAACTTCCACATGCTGAGGATGTGGCTATGAAAAGAAAAAAAAAAGTAATTATAATACCTTAAGTGATATAAATGAAAAATAATGAGGAAAGTAACTTAAAATAAAATATGTATTTCAATGTGTAAATGCTCAAGCATGACTACATTAGAAGACACTATGTAGTCACATGCTTACACCTTTGTATGGCATCATCAAGATTGTGGCACTCTCAAATGCAGATTGATAAAACTCGCTTCCTTCAATGGCAGTTAAAATACCACATGTAGTGCTGCCATTGGCAACATGATTTTGGAAAAAGGTAAACAACCTTGTAAAGTTCCAAACAAAACAAAATATAACTTTTATTTACTTGATAATTACATTCCTAGAAATTCTAATCCTATTAAAATTGTACAAAAATACCTTATATTTATTTGTAGAATAGATTTAGGGTTTTGGCTTAGATAATTATGAACTAGGTTTCTACCTACATGAGTATTTGGTAGGACATTCTTCACGGCATGGAAATATCCATGCATTCCAAGATGTCTTGACATCATGTCATCCCCCTTCCCCAGCACAGTGTGGAGAGAACTCTAGACCCCAGTAGCAACCTCTAGATACTGTCATAACTAAAATGCCCTCAGGGATTTCCAGAGTGCCTCCTAGCGGGGTATAGACCCTATTTTGAACCATTGCGCTGGGGATATGGTCAATGGCAAAGTAGTTCTGACAGTCCACTCTGACACTAGTAAGGCATTTGTGGCCAATCATAGTATTCCTGCATCCAGAGATAAAGGTCTTTACAACAGGATACATGGAACAAGTGAGCTGTAAAAGGCCATCCTCACATTGGAGCATCCATCAAAATAGAGCATTTGCTTTGGCTGGAAGTGTATAAATTTGTCTTTCTTTTTTAGGGCAAATGGTCCTAATCTGGGGTTTGGGTCTTCCTTGAAGTTGCACAATTTGGGCAAATAGACCATAGTTTTGAATAAGTAATTAAAGGAGCCCATGAGGTCTTGACGGAGTCTGACGGGTGTGGAAGGAGTCCGTTCTCTGAACCTTGGAGCTCATTGGCACTCCCTGAGGTTGACTGAGGTTAGAGTAGCCTTACCTTTACCATTGCACTTTTCCTTTTTGACTAGAAGAAGTTAGGGATTGAAATCCCATAATTGAGGACATTCATTTTTAAAAATTTAGGTCTCTTGAAACGGTTTCATTAAAACTCAGAGGAAAAGCTGACATATTGTCATTAAATCTTTATCCTGCCACATTCCAGAAGAGGAATTTTAATTATTGGTAAAGCTTTCCAGTTATCAGTTATGACAAACAAGCTTAAAAAAAGAGTATTTTATCTTATAATCAAGTCTAACGTAAAAAAAACTGAAAAACGAAAGACGTTTCTCTTTATCTCTACCTTTTTTTGTTTGTTTGTTTTTTTAGGGCTGCACCTGCAATATATGGAGGTTCCCAGGCTAGGGGTCTAATCACAGCTGCAGCTGCCAGCCTACACCACAGCCACAGCAACACCAGATCCGAGCCACATCTGCCGCCTACACCACAGCTCATGGCAATGCCGGATCCTTAATCCATTGAGCGAGGCCAGGGATCAAACCTGGGTCCTCTTGCATGCTAGTCAGATTCGTTTCTGCTGAGCCACGACGGGAACTCCTAACTCTCCCGTTCTTTCCAGTTATTCTGATATGTGTGACCTTAGTTCATATCTATGGAAGTTATTTTTAAGAGAGGCAATGACATTAGGCCAAATTTTACAGTCAGTGTCGATGTAGCCTTTTTCTTTGGTCTATTAATCAACTTTCAGGAAAAATCTTTGTTTCTTAATAAATGAGTATATATGAAAAACCATTAGCATATAATCTTTTTCTCTTCCTGGAGAATGGCAGAAATATTGTTAGACTTCTCTCTAAATGCTTAATGTAGGTCATAGAGTATATCCTCCTAGTGGTCTTTTTAGAATAGCTACATCCTTTATCTATCCGTATCTTTCATTGTCTTAACTATTTGGGAATTGATTTCAGGATTCTCTGTTCTAATATTTGTTATATTTCCTTTTTTTTGGCCATACCCATGGCATGTGAAAGTTCCAAGGCCAGGGATTGAACTCACACCACAGCACTGATGACCCTGGGTCCTTAACCCACTAAGCCACCAGGAACTCCCATATTTCCTTTTTTATTTGCCATCTAAGATTAATGTCTACCTGATAATACAGTTTCTATTAAATTGTATTAAATTGGAAATTTCTAAAAGCCTTAATCATTTTTTGCTAAGATAAAATGTGTATTTTCTAACACATATCTTGAATAATGACCTAGAATGTCTTTCAAGTAAGTATATCATTGAGGGAAGAAAAGTTAATGGCTTCTCTTATCAGAGTGGTACCTAAGTTATGGATTCTGTAGGTTAGATGAAGTTAAACTGTTTCTACATTAAATTCCCTAAATGATTAAATTGTGTTGGAGTTGAGTTATAATTAGGTCAGTTAAGAAGGCCTAAACAGATAATAAATGAAAGGCTAATTGATTTCCTGCTTCTGCCTCTGGATTTAAGCAGCCGAAAAAACTCATGCGTGAATCCTTTGACTTTGGCATTTACTTTCCAAGGACAATTGCAGGCAGCAGCTAGTTCCTTGATGAGCTAAATTCAGCTCCTTCCTGAGTTGGCTTTAAAAAATAATCATCATTTCCAGATTTCAGCCTGAGTTGCCTGTTTTCGTTTTTTTTTTTTTTTTTTTTTTTCCTTTTTAGGGCCGCACCCACGGCATATGGAGTTACCCAGGTTAGGGGTCTAATCAGAGCTGTAGCCTCCGGGCTACGTCAGAGCCACAGCAATGCCAGATCCAAGCTGCGTCTGCGACTTACACCACAGCTCATGGCAACACCGGCTCCTTAACTCACTGAGCGAGGCCAGGGATTGAACCCTCAACCTCATGGTTCCTAGTCGGACTTGTCTCTGCTGCACCACGACGGGAACTCCTACCTATTTTTAAATTAGTAAAAATTGTTGTCAAATCTGATTCCTGTATGTTGCTACCCAGAGCCAGTCACAAGAATGTTTTAGGAAAGTTTTACTATTAGGTGGAGCTTTTATACTTCTGTAACTAAGGTGAGATAGAATAAATATAGTACTTGGCACATTATTGTGAATGGGGAGATTCTGGATTTTAGAGCCAGTGTCACTGATTTGACTACTGACTTTAGGAGAACAAAATTTTCTTAATTGTTGTTTCAATTTTCCCATTAATAAAATGGAGAGAATGATCTTAGGTCCCTTTTACTTCCATGATTTTAACATGTTTTCTCTTTCAGTTAAGTTAGGAGAACAGTTAATTATTTCCATATAACCTCCTTCATTTAGCTTTGAAAATTTTTATTAACTTTTTAGGGGGAAAAGTCATATAAGTGTGGAAAACATTGTAACAACTACAAGGAAGTACAGGAAAAGGGAAGTTCTCTTCCTACCCTAGACCCTCCCAGTTTCTCAGGCCTCTCTCCCAGGGCTGACCATTAATGCCGTTGTAGCCTTCCAGAAATATTCTGTGCATACATGAGCACATATGTGTGTGAATGCATGTTTGTGCCCACTTTTCACCAGACATTTATTTTATCTTTTACTTTATTCTTAATCAACTTTTATTTTGTATTATATCTATTTTAAGCATTGACATTCTTTTGAAATAAATTATACACAGATAATAATAGCTGTAGAATCTCATGGTTATTACTTAATAATTAAATAATTAATGCAGGTTTTTTTTGCTAGACCATTACTACACTTTGCTCTTTATTAGCACATAACTTATGATCACTTAATACTTTTCTTCTGTTTTAAAGTTGATGTGAAATTATGTGATATTTCTGGTATCATTTCACTTTTTCAAAGAACAATAGTAATTAATGGTGGTAGCACTTTATATTTTATACACTTTTTTCCATTGGGTTCAAGTGTTTTAAAAATCTACTTTGTCAAAACTTTCCACTTCCGCTTGGCACTGAAAGTTAGGTGATATTTTCAGAGTGGGAACATTCCATGTCTAAGGTTTCCTAGTCCAAGAAACCTGTCAGAGCTAATTAATAGTTCAGGCCTCTTTGCCTCTTAATCTGTTTTGTCTAGGCAATCAGTAATTTTGGTAGTTACAACCTCTCAATACACTGTCCTTTTTACCTTGCTGTTTTCCCCCGTATTTAGTCCAGTTATACATTCAGATGAACAAATTTTAATGTGATTCACAAAATACATAAACATTATCAATTCTCTCATAAATTAAATAAATCCATGCCATTTAACCAGGACAGGCAAATATATTTCGTGGATGTTTCTACTTTCCTGGGCTTTTGTACTCCTTACTGACATATCATTAATAATCCTTCACAATTCTCTTTTCTCTGAGCTTAGACTCAGCCTCAGACTCTTTAATATATGCATTAGACAGCCAGTGCTCACTAATCAGAGTTGGTTAATCGTATAATATTAAACCATATATAAAATTAAATCATATAATATTAAACCATGTATATCAGTTGCAGTTTTAAAATTCTGTTTAGGATTCTGTTGGTGTAGACCTTTATGTGGAAAACCGATATAAATTTTGCTCTCTCCAGAATCTTCTTCCTCTGAATTTTTCCTTCACTTTTTTTTTTTTTTAAAGGAACAGTGGGTAACATGAGTAGGTGACAGAACAGTGTCTTGAATACAGGGTGTGGTACTGCCTCTGAATTACTCAGTCTCCCTGCTATTGGAAAAAAAAATACAATGCCTGAGTTATATCTTTGGAAGCTAGTACTTTCTGTGGAACCAGTAGGCTTCAGTATGATCTTTTTCTTAAGTTATGTTAATACCATATCCAGATCCTTGTTATTTGGGATTCAGTAATTATCCTGTGAGCTTGAATTACATCTAATATTAATTAATATATGTTGAAGCTTAATTTGTCCTCATTTGTGTATGTCATTTGTTCATTCACCTACCATGTGCCAGGGAACATGCTACATCCTGAGTTATAGTGATGAGTAAGGAACAGACAAGGTGCCTGCTCTTATGGAGCCTGAAGTTTCGTTACACAGACAGTGAACGTATAAATATAAACTGGTAATATAAACACAATAACACCACTGGTACGTGGTGTTAAGGAATATGACTTTCACTGGGAGATAAGGAAAACCTTCTGAGGAAGTGATATTTGGGTTGAGATGTAAGTGAAAGAGCATTGGGAGAACATTTCAGTTTGAAGGACGGCCTTAGAAAGGCCCTCTGAACCCTCCTACACTGTTGGTGGGAATGTAAATTTGTACAACTGCTGTGGAAAACAGTATGGAGGTTCCTCAAGAAACTAAAAATAGGAGTTTCTGTAGTGGCTCAGCAGTGATGAATCCAACTAGTATCCATGAGGACACGGGTTCAAATCCCTGGCCTCTCTCAGTGGGTTAAGGATCCCGTGTTGCCGTGAGCTGTGGTGTAGCTCTGATCCGGTGTTGCTGTGGCTGTGGCGTAGGCCAGAAGCTACAGCTCTGATTTGATCCCTAGCCTGGGAACTTCCATATGCTGTGGCTATTGGCCTACAAAGACAAAACTAAAAAGCAATCAAACAACAAAGCTAAAAATCGAGCTACCATATGCAGCAATCCTACTCCTGGACATGTATGTGGAAAAAACATAATTCAAAAAGATACATGCAGCCTGATGTTCATGGCAGCACTGTTTACAATAGCCAAGACATGGAAGCAACCTAAATGTCCATCAGTAGAGGAATGGATAAAAAAGATGTGGTACATATATGCAGTGGAATAATATTCAGCCATAAAAAAGAACAAAACAATGTAATTTGCATCAACATAAATGAACCTAGGGATCATGATACTAAATGAAGCAAGTCAAAGACAAAGATCATTATTATATCACCTATATGTGGAGTCTAGAAAATGATACAAATGAACTTCTGGTATTGCTTTCCACACCTAATCTGAATTTCTCTTTTTCCAGTGGAAGCCAAAATTTGGGTTCAGTGGTCAGAAGAAATGGTGAACAGGTGAACCTCATGGTGAACCTAAGCATTCTTTACATGCTTAATTACAGTTACTAAATGACCTCTATTCCTAACTTCCCATTTCTGGTACTTCCTCATTGGTCTTATAGCTTTCTGAATCCTTCCAAGTCACTTCTCAAAAAGTTTGCATTTGTATGATATGTAGTGGTGGCTGACAACTTCAACAGAGGAGATAATGAAACCTGTAAATTTGGAGTAGATGCAAAACAAATTCGCAATGATTGGGCAATATTGTATGAAATACTGTGCTAATTTTTTCTGTTTATAAATTCTGAAGGATCCAACAACCCTAACAAAAGTCCAACACTTTTGTTATTATACTTTTTCATTATGGATTTTATGACTTCCAGAGTTTTTTAATGCTCTACTTCTCAGACTTTATTTCTGATACTGTAATGATATTGCTGTCTCCCAGATACTGAGTAAGTCTCTGTGTCTGGCATTTTGCTAGGCGTTTTACTTATACTATTTGAAATTCTTAAAACCGATTTGCAAGGTTGGCGTGACAGGCCTGTTTGAGAAACATGGAAACTAAGGCAGTGACATGTTGGTGAATGTTCATTGACTGGGTCCTGGGGTGAAAAAGCCCTGATTTGTAGCATATACTGATTTCTGTGAGGTAAATGCTCCCATCATGGCTGATTTCAGGCTGTCAGTTGACTTCAGACGGAGTCAGTGAAGGAGATTCGGGAAGAGATGCGCACGACTGGACTGGCTATAGAGCAGTAGGAGCAGGCTCTAGTATGCCACTGACTAAGACCCTAAAAACAAAGCGGCTTTTCTTTGATAAAGGCAAAATTCACATTCAGATCAGTCTAATTTTAAAGACTATACTCTCTCTACAATACTCCTTTTCCTTTCTGGATAAAAATTAATAGATACTGTTCTTTTCACTTGAGGAAGACTGAAAGAATTGGAAGAGAATGGAGTGAGAACGGCAGTGGGGAAAGGAGGAATAAAGGAGCTTTGCAATTGAAATTTGAGAGTAATTGATTCAGACCATATTGAAGTTGGAGGAGAGAAAAATAAGCCTTCGTGAAGTGGTAACTCAAGTTTTACTAAAATGACAGCAACCTACAGTGTATTTTTTCACTCTCAAGAGGCCCCCCCCCCCGAATATAAAAATGATAGTAGCGGCCACCACATCTGAAGTGGGATTGTGTGCAGATTACCCCCTTCCTGGAATTGATGATCTATTCTTACCACTCTTCTTCACACCACCTTCAGCCAGTGACCACATCATTGCACACAAAAACAGTCCAATAAAGTAGCTAATGTAGATAATAAATAACAATCTCTCATTCACGTGACACAGAAAATAACCACAGTTTTCTGAGGTAAAAAAGAAAGCCAAATAGGCTGTCGTATATTCAGCATTTGCAAAAATTGCTTATTATAAAAAGGGGAGAGAGAAGGGGTTTCAGAGCACGTCTAGAATAGTCTTCATTCATTTGAATTTCTCAGAAACTGATTATGAAGTATTTATTAATCTGGATGCTGTATCTACAGTAAAATCTTACTACTACATGTAGCTTTGAGACGTGTAAGGTGCCGGATTAAAACTTTTTTTTTTTTCTGTTCTTTTTTAACCAAGAGCTCTTCTTTATTTTTTTTAATGCAAAGGAAATTTTATTTTTACTAGTATACTAAAGGATAACATGTAGAAAACAATATTTGTTTTCAAGCTAGATAGGAGAATTTAGTGTAAAGTGGTATACCTTTTTTGAAAAAAATTTAATTTTATTGGAGTATAGTTGACTTGTTTCAGGTGTACAGCAGAGTGAATCAGTCATACATATAAATATATCCATTCTGGGAGTTCCCGTCGTGGCGCAGTGGTTAACGAATCCGACTAGGAACCATGAGGTTGCAGGTTCGGTCCCTGCCCTTGCTTAGTGGGTTAACGATCTGGCGTTGCAGTGAGCTGTGGTGTAGGCTGCAGACGCGGCTCAGATCCCGCATTGCTGTGGCTCTGGCGTAGGCCGGTGGCTACGGCTCCAAGTGGACCCCTAGCCTGGGAACCTCCATATGCCGTGGGAGCGGCCTAAGAAATAGCAAAAAGACAAAAAAAAAAAAAAAAATATATATATATATATATATACCCATTCTTTTTTCCCACATAGATTATTACACACTATTGAGTAGATTTTCCTGTGCTATACAGTAGGTTCTGATTAATCATCTGTTTTTATACAGTAGTGTGTATATGTTTACTGTTGTTTTTTAAAATTAAAAGCTTTATTGTGGTATAGTTAATTTACAATATTGTGTTAGTTTCTAGGGTACAGCAAAGTGAGTCATTTATACACATATTTTTCATTATAGTTTATTATAAGATATTGAATATAGGGCCATAGGCTATACAGTGGGACCATGTTTACCCATTTTATGTATGGTGGTTTGTATCTGCTATCTTGTTTTAATTTTAATTTCTTCAGTGACATGATATTGATTTTTTCATATGCATATTTGAAGATTTTCTTTGATGAAGTGTCTGTTTAGATGGTTTGCCCATTTTTAAATGGGTTATTTGTTTTTCTGCTGTTGAATTTAAATTTTTTCTTTGTATATTTTGAAGACAAGTCCTTGACCAATTGTGTTTTACAGATATTTTCTTGGCGGAAAATATGACTTGTATTTTTTCTTAGCAGTATCCTTTGCAAGGCACAAGTTTTTAATTTTAATAAAGTCCTACTTAATCAATTTTTTCTTTCATGGATTGTGTACGTTTGATGTCTTATTTGAAAACCAAATATAAACCCCAGGTCACATAGAATTTTTCCTATGTTTTCTTCTAGAAGTTGTATAGTTTTGCATTTTACATATAGGTCTGTTTTCTGTTTTTGGTTAATTTTTGTGAAAGGTGTTAGATCTGTGTCTGGGGTCATTGTTTTATGTGTAGACATCTGATTTTTTGGAAGACTAGTCCGTTTCTCCATTGCATTGACATTTTGTTTTTGTCAAAAACCAGTTAACGGGAGTTCCCGTCGTGGCGCAGTGGTTAACGAATCCGACTAGGAACCATGAGGTTGCGGGTTTGATCCCTGCCCTTGCTCAGTGGGTTAACGATCCGGCGTTGCCGTGAGCTGTGGTGTAGGTTGCAGACACGGCTCGGATCCCGCATTGCTGTGGCTCTGGCGTAGGCCGGTGGCTACAGCTCCGATTCAACCCCTAGCCTGGGAACCTCCATATGCTGCGGGAGCGGCCCAAGAAATAGCAACAACAACAACAACAACAACAACAAAAGACAAAAAAAAAAAAAAAAAAAAAAAAAACCAGTTAACTATATATCAGTGGGTCTGTTTTTGGGCCCTTTATTCTGTTCCATTGATCTATTTGTTTTTGTTTGTTTTTTGTTTTTGTTTTTGTTTTCCTTTTTTTATTTTTATTTTTTACATAATAAAATGCATACATTTAAACACACTTACATTCACACAGATTATTATATCATGGATCTTAAGAAACAGATTGACTCACTCCCTCTGAAGAAGTGGAATGGAAAATATGCTGAGACAAATAGGAAATTTATTCTATACTTTATCCCATTTTGTATAGCTTTCATCCTTACTATTTAGTATTATCTATTGCATTAAAATTTTTCTTTAAAAATTAGCATTATATTAAAATTATTACATTATGCAACTAAAATTTATAAAGAAGAAAGCCTTATGTGCCATTAAATATTTTATATAGCATAATAAAAAGAATAACTTAACTTGTAAGAATAACAAAAATAATATACCCTCTGAAAATAGGTAAAATATAAAATGCATAAATTGGTTAAAAAACAGTGTAGCTATATAAATATGTCCTCACAATTTGTTACATCTTATTGATTCTTCAATATAGGCATTATACCATTCTAGGTGATGTGATAAACAAAACATTGTAGACCTTACATTGTACCATGGAGAGAAATGGTTATTAATAATACAGTTGTAGAACTGTATTATTTAATTGTGCAGTCACATTATTCAATTATAATTATCATACATTCTTTGCTGGAGAGGAAATCAGAATCAGATCTAGGAAGACTTCAGCATTCCAAGAATGATGTCAAATGACTCCCTTCATGGTGGTGGATTATGCACCTATTTAGTATGAGATATATTTCTTCTCCAGAGATTCCTTGTTTGTGTATCAAGTGTAGATTTTTGGTTTGCAGTTACTCTGAAGTTTTGATATGAGTCTATATGTATATGAGATTGTTTTAAGTTGTTGTTCTCTTAATTGCAAGTTCATCTCCAGTGTCCTGCATTTGTGCCCACCTCTTCTCATGATCTCTGACTTTGGTGGTATGATTGTGCATGGATGATTTCGTATCTTTACTGTATATATACTTTACTGGTGAGCCTTGTCATTTGCGGAATTTTTGTTTCCTGTTGCCGTCTTTTCTTTTCTGCCTAGAGAAGTTCCTTTAGTATTTGTTATAAGGCTGGTTTAGTGTTGCTGAATTCTCTCAACTTTTGCTTTTCTGTGAAGGTTTTGATTTCTCCTTCAAATCTGAATGAGAGCCTTTCTGGGTAGAGTATTCTTGGTTGGAGGTTTTTTCCTCTCATCATGTTAAGTATATCATGCCACTCCCTTCTGGTCTGCAGAGTTTCTGCTGAAAAATCTGCCGATAAACTTACTGGGGTTCCCTTGTATGTTATTTGTTTTTTTCCCCTAGCTGCTTTCAAGATTTTCTCTTTGTCTTTAATTTTGGTTAGTTTGATTAATATGTGTCTCGGTGTATTCCTCCTTGGGTTTATTTTATATGGTACTCGTTGTGCTTCCTGGATTTGAGTGAGTGATTCCTTTCCCATGTGAGGGAAGTTTTTGGCTATTATCTCTTAGAATATTTTTTCTGTCCCCTTCTCTCTTCTCCTTCTGGCACCCCTACAATATGGATGTTGGTGCATTTCATGTTGTCCCAGAGTTCTCTGAGACTCTCTTCATTTCTTTTCAGTCTTTTTTCTCTTCTCTGTTCTGCATCTGTAATTTCCACTAATCTGTCCTCCACCTTGCTTATTTGTTCTTATGTCTCCTGTATTCTGATGTTAGCTACTTCTAGTGAGTTTTTTGTTATTGTATTTTGCATCTCTTCTTGTTTTAGTTTTATATCTTGTATCTCTTTGGTCAGTGTTTCTTGTAAGTTATCCATCTTTGCCTCCAGTTTATTTCCAATGTCTTGCATCATCTTCAGCATCAACAGTCCAAAATCTTTTTCCTGGAGGCTGAGAATCTCCTCATCACTTAGCTGGTTTTCTGGGGTTTTTCCTTTCTCCCTCATCTGAGTTATAGTTCTCTGTCTTTTCATTTTTATAGGTTTTTGGTGTGATTACCTTTTTATAGATAATAGAGTTGTAGCCTCTCTTACTTCTGGTGTCTGCCGCCCTTGTGGCTGAAGTCAGTATGGGGGCTTGCTGTAGGCTTCCTGGTCGGAGGGGCTTATGCCTGCGCACTGGTAGGTGGAGCTGATTCCTATCTCTCTGGTGGGTGGGGCTTGGTCTCTGGATGGGATTAGAGGCAGCTGTGTGCCTCAGGGGTCCTTAGGTAGCCTGTTTACTGAAGGGCGGGGCTGTGATCCCACCTGGATTGTTGTTTGCCCTGGGGCTTCTCAGCACTGACTCATGGGTGGGGCCAGATTTTCCCAAAATGGCCACCTCCAGAGAAAGCTGCTGAATATTCCAAAGAGCTTTGCCTTCAATGTCCTTCCCTCACAACAAGCCACATTCACCCCTGTTTTCCCAGGATGTCCTGCAAGAATTGCAGTCAGGTTTGCCCCAGATCCCCATGGAGACTTTGCTTTGCCCTGGGACCCAGTGCACGTGAAATTCCATGTATGCCTTTTAAGAATGGTGTCTCCATTTCCCCCAGTCCTGTGGAGCTCCTGCGCACAAGCCCCACTGGCCTTCAATGCCAGATGCTCCAGGGGCTCTTTCTCCCATTGCCAGATCCCCACATGTGAGGGTTTGATGTGGGGCCCAGAACTCTCACTCCTGTAGGTGAGTCTCTGTGAACCAGTTAGTTTTCAGTCTGTGGAGCTTCCTACCCGGGAGGTATGGGGTTGTTTATATCGCAGAATTGCCCCTCCTACCTCTTGATGTGGCCTCCTCTTTTTCTTCTGGAGTAGGATATCTTTTTTTAAGGTTTCCAGTCCATTTGGGTGAAGATTGCTCAGCCTTTAGTTGTGAATTTTGTTGTTTTTAGGAGAGTAGTTGAGGTCCATTCCTTCTATTCCGCCATCTTAATCCTGTCCTCCTCCATTGATCTATTTGTTTATTCTTTTGCCAATATCATGCTGTCCTGATTTCTGCAGCTATATAATACAGCTTAAGATCTTACAGTCTTACAGTGTGGCCCTTCATCTTTGTTCTTTTTCAGTATTATGTTGGTTATTCTTAGTCCTCCCCCCCAACTTTTTTTTGGCCTGCACCTGTGGCATATGGAGGTTCCCAGGCTAGGGGTTTAATCGGAGCTGCAGCTGCTGGCCTACCCCACAGCCATAGCAACACCAGGTCTAAGACTCTGGGGAACACCAGATCCTTAACCCACTGAGCAAGGCCAGGTATTGAGCTCAAATCCTCATGGATACTAGTCAGCCCCTTAACCCACTGAGCCACAATGGGAACTCCCTCTTTTTCCATTTTATAAAGCCTTAGGAACAGTTTGTTGGTATTCACAAAATAACTTGCTAGGAATTTGATTGGTGCTGTGTTTATATAGATCAAGTTTGTAGAACTGACGCTTTTTTAGTAGCAAGTCTTCCAATACATGGACTAGCTCTCCATTTCTTTAGATCTTCTTTGATTTCTTTCATCAATATTTTATAGTTTTTGCATATAGATTATGTATTTTTTTTGTTAAATTTATTCCTCAGTATTTCTATCATTTTTGGGGAGTAGGTGAGATGCTGTTATTAATGGTATTTTAAAAAGTTTCTATCAGTGTTGCCATGAGCTGTGGTGTAGGTCGCAGATGTGGCTCAGATTTGGTGTTGTTGTGCCTGTGGTGTATGCCAGCAGCAGCAGTTCCAGTTCAACGCCTAGCCTGGGAACTTCCATATGCTTCAGGTGTGGCCCTAAAAAGACAAAAAAAAAAAAAAAAAAAAAAGAATTTCTAAGTACAATTGTTCCTTGTTGGTGTATAGGGAAGCAATTGACATTTGTTTATTAATTTTGCATCCTGTGACCTTGCTATAGGTTCTTATTGATACCAGGGTTTTTTGTAGATTCTTTGTGTTTTTTGTCCACAGATACCCATGTCATCTCTGGAGTAGTTATTTACTCATTTTCCTTACAAGACATCAGGTTGTTAATGTTTGAATTTTGATAAGTTATTTCTTTCAGGAAATATTTTACTTAAATTATCAATTTTATAGGCAGAGTTGTTTGTAATATTTGTTATCCTCGTAATGTCCATGTGATCAGTAGTTATAACTTCTTTTTTTTCCTTGATACTCATAATTTGTGTTCTATCCTTTTTTTAGTTTCTTTTATTTTTAATTTTTATTGGAGTATAGTGGACTCACAATGTTGTGTTAGTTTCAGGTGTACTGCAAAGTGCATCAGTTATTCATATACACATATATCCATTCTTTCTCAGATTCTTTTCCCATATAGGTTATTACAGAATATTGAATAGGTTTCCCTATGCTACACAGTAGGCCTGTGTTAGTTCTCTATTTTATATATAGTAGTGTGTGTATCTTAATCCCAGTCTCCTAATTTATCCCTTACCCCAGCATTTCCCTGTTGGTAGCCATAAGTCTAATTTTGAAATTTTTGAGTCTGTTTCCGTTTTGTGAACAAGTTCTTTTGGTATCATTTAAAAAATTAGATTCCAGGTATTAGTGATCTCATATGATTCTTGTCTTTGTCTGACATACTTCACTTAGTGTGATAATCTCTAGGTCCATCCATTTTGTTGCAAATGGCTTAATTTCATTCTTTGTGGCTGAGTAGTATTCCATCGTATATATATACCACATCTTCTTTTTCCATTCCTTTGTTGATGAACATTTGGGTTGCTTCCATGTCTTGGCTATTGTTAATAGTGCTACAGTGAACATAGGGCTGCATGTATATGTATCCTTTTGAATTATGATTTTCTCTGGATATATGCCCAATAGCAGGATTTCCAGAGAAGACATACATATGGCCAAAAACTACATGAAAAGATGCTCAACATCACTATTAGAGAACTGCAAATCAAAAACTACAATGAGGTGTCATCTCACACCAGTCAAAATCACCATCATCAAAAAGTCTACAAACAGGAGCTTCTACCTTGGTGCAATGGGTTAATGATCTGGCTCATCTCTGTGGAGTGGTGGGTTTGACCCTGGTTTGGCAGTGAGAGAAGGACCTGGTGTTGCTGCAGCTGTGGCATAGGTCTCAAATATTGCTGGGATCTGTATTCCATGGGTGAGGCTGTAAAAGAAAAAAGGAGTCTACAAGCAATAAATGCTGGAGAGGATATGGAGAAAAGGGAACCTTCTTGCTCTGTTAGTGGGAATATAAACTGGTATAACCACTGTGGACAACACTATGGAGGTTTCTTAAAAAACTAAATATAGAACTATTGTATGATCCAGCAGTCCTCCTCTATCTTATTTTTGATTAGCCTGAGTAGAGATTTAGAAATTTTATTAATCCTTTCAGAGAACTATATTTTGGTTTTGTTGATTTTTCTCTGTTGTTTTGCCATTTTCACTTCTATTGATTTCTTTTTTTTTTTTTCTCCTCTCCTTGTCTAAGGGCCAGTGAATTCACTCAGCTCTATTTATCCCAAATATCTTTTTTCCCTTCATTTTTGAGAGTCCCTCCACACCCAAGTATAGAATTCAGTATGACGGTTGTTTTTGCTGCTCATTAAAATATTGTTCCATCATCTGGAAGCTTAATTTTTTTTTTCTGACTAATAATCTAGTTATTCTCATGTTTATTCCTCTTCATGTTGTGTGTCCATGGCATATGGAGGTTCCCAGGCTAGGGGTCAAATCAGAGTTGTAGCTGCCGGCCTACACCACAGCCACAGCAACATGGGATTCGAGCCACATCTGTGACCTACACCACAGCTCATGGCAAGGCCGGATCCTTAACCCACTGAGCAAGGCCAGGGATTGAACCTGCATCCTCAGGGATACCAGTCAGGGTTGTTAACCACTGAGCCACAACGGGAACTCCTATTATTATTCTCTTTATAACTGTTTTTCAGCAGTTTAATTACAGTTGACTCTTGAATAACACAGGCTTGGACTACAGGGGTCCACTTGTATATAGGTTGTATTCATATACTAAGATCTGTGGTTGCTTGAATTTGGGATATGGAACCAGGGATAAGGAGGCTGTCTGTAAAGTTATGCGTGACACTTAATCTCCTGAGTTTTTCAAGGATCAACTGTATATGTGTCTTGGTGTGGTTTTCGTGGCTTTATCCTCCTTGGGATTTTTAGTTCAAATTTTTACAAATTTCAGACTTACTTCTTCAGCTTTATTCCTGGCCCCTCCTCTTTTATCCTCTCCTTCAGGAATTGCTTGATAATGTTCCCACAGACTACTGGTTGTTATTTTAATCCTCCTCTCCCATCTCTGTTTTCCAGTTGGTATATTTTGAATTGCTCTCTTTGAATGTTTACTGATATTTTTGTCTGTGAAATGTAATCCAAACGCCTGTCTATTGAGTAAAATTTTCATTTCAGATACTGTATTTTCATTTTCTGAAATTACATTAGATCCTTTACAAATATATTCCATTTCCTTGCTTGTTATCTTGTCTTCCTTTAAATCATTAAGCATATTTTTATAACTGTTTAATAGTCTCTGTTAAGTCCATCATCTCTTTCATTTCTGATATTATAACTACTGGCTAATTTTTCCACTGGTTATTTTTCTCATTTTCCTACTTCTTAACATGGGCAGTAACTTTTGATTGGATTTTGAACAATGTGAATTTTACATTGTTGATTTTTTTTTTGCTTTTTGTTTTGTCTTCCTCTATTTAGGATTGAGTTTACATTTATGGAGAATCAGCCTGTTTTGAGGCCAGACATAAAACTGTTAGGATGGTCTAATTTAGTCCTACTGCCGGTGTGTGACCCTTGGGGATATCTACAGATGCTTTGGACATTAAACAAGATTTCTTCTTCTTTGGTTTGAGGGATCTCACATGTCTTCCAGTCCCGAGTTGTGAGGATTTTCCATTTTGTAGCTCCCCAGCAGTTTTCCTTGCCGGTAGTCACGAAGTTTAATCCTTTACACATGCAGCTTAATTACGGAACCAGTCACTCAAAGGGATCCCCTTGCAGATTTCTGGATCTCTTTGTGTAATTTCCTTTTCTCTAATACTTTACCCTGCAAATTCCATCAGCCTCAGTCTCCCTGAACTCCCATTTTTGTCTCCTCAAATTCATTGAGGTCATGGTGTTCTGCCTGTGTTCCCTTTCCTTGTGCCAATATTCAGAAAATGCCTCCAGCTTAAAACCCAAGGTTGTCATAAGTTTTATCTGATATGTTTTCCTTTGCCTAAAGATCACAGTCCTTGGTTTACTGTTTTCTAGTATCTGAAAAATCTTGTTTCATATATTTTGTCTGGTTTTCTAGTTGTTTACAGCAGGAGGGCAAGTTTAATATCAGTTACTTGTTCATGGCAGGAAGTGGATGACTGTAGTTTCGTTTTTAGCACAATATTAATTATGTCATCAAAAAGAATATCACTAAAGTAATTTTACTTCACAGATTAAAGTATTTCCTGTCACAAAGCATGTTTATATGAAACCTAGAAATAGTAAAATCTTTCAACTTACATTCTGATTGTATATTTGATTAAACATTTATGGATTATTACTATTTATTTATTAATTTTGCTGCACCCATGGCATATGGAAGTTCCCCAGGCCAGCAATTGAATCTGAGCTGCAGCTGAGGCAATTCTGGATCCCTAATCCACTGTGCCAGGCCAAGGATTGAACCTGTGCCTCTGCAGTGACCTGAGCCACTGCAATTGGATTCATAAACCACTGTGCCACAGTGGGACTTCCCTGATATTTGTAAATTTAAATTTTCATTGAAATCTAAAAAGAGCTGTGGATAAGATTGACAGCAGAGAATCCGTCATTAACTTGAATGAACTGTTTGGCAGAGTTAAGAACAAACAGTATGTGGTCTAAAGATTTTGGTGAAAGATTCTGACTTGAGGTTTTATTTCTGAGTTTACATGCCTGTTTTACATGATTCTTTGCATATTAAAACTTTGTTTTGGTTTCATGGTCTGGGGACAGAAGAATCCTTTTTATATCAGGAGTAAACATTCACTGTGCATTTTCTATTTTAGAGCATAAGTTTTTAGATAGTGAAGACCTGTCTTTATTTGAATTTATATCTGCACAAAACTGCCTTATTTCTGGAGGTACTTGTGTGCTTTGATTAAAGATGATTCTGAAGTGGTGCAAGACTGGCCTCACAAAAAAGAAGTATGAGGATTAATGGCTTCAAGTATTAGAAAAATAAAACGAAATAGTATTCTATTAGCATCTAGTTGCTTCTACTTTTGATAACATGTGCCAAAGAATGTGAACCAGCTGTTCCTCACTCCGCTAAGATGCTTAAGGAGTTTGGTCAGCATAGCTGAATTGTTAGCATGATTCTTAAATAAAATGGATCATCCTCTAATTGATACATGAGGTTCTTCCTTAAGTCAGGGGATAGGCCTTTTGAGTTCACTCTAAATACAAAAAGAAGCTGCAAAGAGTGAACAATTTGAGAGTTATAGTCAGAATTGGATGCATTTAATAATATTACTCAAACTATTTCTGTTTAAAATTCTCTTCAATTTGTTGTAAACCAGTACTTTAGCAAATATAATAAAAATGAATAACTAGAGAAATGAAATATAAAACGAGCTGTAATTTTAAAAATTAGATTCAACAGACATAAAATTACTCTGTCAGATTTCCATAAAGGTTTCTAAACACTGATTGTCTATTTTTGTATTCATCCTGACACAGCCTCACAGCAGTTTGTAGACCACCAGAGGTCTGAGAACTAAGCTTTGAGTACTACTGATTTCAGTAGAAATTATTCGAAATAAAATGTCCTTTTCTGCTGTTTACACCCCAGCCTTCACGAAGTAGAAGTTCCTGCCTAATCTCAGTTGATAGACGACCTTCTCTGCAAAGCTTTCCTCGATTTGTCCAAGCCGACTTGGGTAATCCATCCTCTGTATTCTCACTTCACTCCACGAGGCCTTCATTCTGTCATGTTAAAACTTAATTAATTTATTTTATTTAAGGAAAATGTAAAAAAAATCCTCAAAATCTGGGAACCTAGAAAGGCTTGTGACACTTAGCAGTCAATAAGTGAAAAATCTTTTATGAACGAAGTAAGAAATGAATATATAAATTGTGACAAAATCCTAAGTATCAACACATACTGGATGGAGGAAGCTTCATTTTCTGGAAAGAAACGAAGACTGTTTCTTAGTCTCAAAAGTTAAACTTATGTGCATCAATTCTTATAAAAATAATTCTTAATAAACACACGCACACATTTTGTAACTAACAGACTGGGAGGAAAAAACCCCAAACCACTTTAACTTGCTAGACACTGTTTTTAGCAGAGGAAGAGGGTGTTAGAATGGGGAAGGGGGTTGAAACCTAGTGTCCCAAAGGTTTGAAGGTTACCTTGTACTGTACTTACATCTTTTCTTCTCCTTGCCTTTCCAACTTGGTATCCCATCATACTTCTTCAATTTATTTCAATGTATATTTGATGACAGCTTACTGAGTACTCTGCTAGGCACCTTGGAGAGCACAAAGGAGCTTGAGCATGAGGAGGTTAAAATCTGGTGAATAGTCAGAAGTGCATAAAACCAACTAAAACGCAAAATAAAATGCATTAAACAGAAAGGGCAATGGAAGCATGAATGAAGAAAATTTAAATGTCTAGATTATTTTAAAATTCAAACTGCTTATAGATGACGCAGCTTATTGAAGTGGATTTAGTATTTTCTTTAAATAATAAAAACAATAATTCAGAGATAGATGGATAGATTATATTGACCTAGTTTAAGCAGCCCATCAACAAATGGACATATTTAAATCTAGCCTCCAGTCTACACGAGATGAAAATGGTAAGGGATTTGGAGGCATACAGTCTTCTGCCTTGAATGTGTGACTAAGTAGGCAAATGAGAGTATAATTTTCAGGACTTCCCCCTTTGAGGCTGCACAACTATTTCCTTTGCATTCCATCACTAGGAGACTGGTTTAGGAGAGGGAAGAAGTGCAGAAGTCTGAAGTCCTAGGATGCTGGCACTGCCCTTGGGGAAAGTTCAGATCTTGCATCACTTCTTGGGTATGCACACATTTCCAGTTCCCACAGAGAAGCTGATCCTTGGCAGGAGGCAGATAGACACAGCCAGACTGAGTCACAACTTGAGAATCAGGGAAATTATTTTTTAAAGGAATAAAGGCCCTTAGTAGGATCAAATTTCTGCAGCTAAACAAAAGGCAATGAAAAAAATACATTTAAATCTGGATCACATTTGAGGGAACCCATCCTGACAGTTTCAGATTGTTCTGCCATGACATAAATCAGTGTGGATTCATGCAGCAATTACTTTTATTGATTCTCCTTCACAAACATTGACTGATAATCCTCTGTTGTATTTTAACCCCACCTGCCAGCTGTGTAATGTTCTTTAAATGTGGCTCATAGGATAAGCACAGGTCATGTAATTAAACAAATGTTGAAGTCCACAATAAATGCCACAGACCCTCTTTTCTGTCCTTTCTGATGAGAAGTTTATTTCTTGGGAAAAACAGTAAAAATATTGTTTATAATTTTTAAGTCCTCTATATTGAAAAGAACAAAAATGAAATAATCTAGCACTCTCCTAAAAATCGAGGACATAAACTTATGATATTATGATTCATAAAACTCAATTCTATTTAGAAATTCTTTCACCTTTTAAAATTTCTTTAATTTTTTTCCTTTATCTCTGTTTTCTTTTTCTCCCCCTACCCTCCTGACCTCCCACTCCTACTCAGTAGCTAACACAGGTATGTAATATATCCCTTCTTTACCGAGATTTAATCTTTTTTTTTTTTTTTTTTTTTTTTTTTTGCTTTTTTGGGCCACACCCACAGCTTATGGAGGTTCCCAGGCTAGGGGTCGAATCGGAGCTACAGCCACAGCAATGCAGCATCCGAGCCTCGTCTGCGACCTACACCGCAGTTCATGGCAACGCCGGATCCTTAACCCACTGAGCAAGGCCAGGAGTCGAACCTGTGTCCTCATGGATGCTAGTCAGATTCATTAACCCTGAGCCATCAATTTTACCTAGATTTAAATAAGGAACCAAATCTTTGTTCCCTTGTAGCCAGCAACTTACATTGCCTCATACATATATGAGACTTAAACAAATTAAAGACTTGACACAAAGAATGATTTTAAGGTTTAAGTACAGATATTTTTGGTTCAACATGCCCACCAAATGTTTGCCAACTGTTTTTCTTTTGCTCTATCTGCCATGTTCAAATGATTAAAAAAATAAAAAATAGTTGCATAGGACACAGTAAGAGATAGTACTTCTAATTTAGTAGTTTTAGTGACTTAAGAACTCTCAGGGTAATTTTTGACTCCACCCAATTTTAGCTTTCCTCATTTACTGTAAGACCTAGCTCCACTCCTGCTTCGATTTCACTCAGCACAAGCACACATACACAATGCACTTCTACTGTAGTCCCTCTTTTATTTGAGTAAAGTAAGGCTAACAGATTTTTTTAAAGGAGCATAAACATTTATTGTGAGAAAGATCAAATGTATTTAACCAGAATTATGCCGTTAATTTTAGGATTTTTAGGTATTTTTCCAGGGTTACAAATCACAATGTGATGAATATCCTGTAGAAGCATATAGGTGTATCTGTGATTCTCTGTCTTAAATTCCTAAAATTAGAATTGCTGGATCGAAATTATGCAAGTTTTAAACACTTTCCATGTGTATTTTAAAACATTTTATTGGAGTATAGTTGACTCAGAATGTGTGTTAGTTTCAGGTGTACAGCAAAGTGAATCAGTTACACATGTACATATATCCATTCTTTTTCAGATTCTTTTCCCACATAGGTAATTACAGAGTATTGAGTATTTATTTCTCTGTGCTATACAGTAGGGCCTTGTTACTTATCTGTATTATATATAGTTGTGTGTCTGTGTTAATCCCAACCTTCTAATTTATCCCTCTCCCCACCATTTCCCCTTTGGTAACCATAAGTCTGATTTTGAAGTCTTTGAGTCTGTTTCTGTTTTGTGACAAGTTCTTTTGCATCATTTTTTAAGGGGCGCACCTGTGGCAAAAATGAGATTCCACATATTAGTGATCTCATGATATTTGTCTTTCTCTGTCTGACTTACTTCACTTAGTATGGATATGGTCATCTCTGGGTCTGTCCATGTTGCTGCAAATGGCATTATTTCATTTTTTTTTTAATGGCTGAGTAGTAATGTTATATTGTATGTATATACCACATCTTTTTTACCCATTCCTCTGTTGATGGACGTTTAGGTTGCTTCCTTGTCTTAGCTGTTGTAAATAGTGCTGCAGTAAACATTGGGGTTCTCGCATCTTTTCAAATTGTGGTTTTCTCTGGATATATGCCCAGGTGTGGGATTGCTGGATCATAATGGTGGTTCTGTATTTAGTTTTTATTTATTTATTTATTTTTGTATTTAGTTTTTAAAGGAATCTCCGTGCTGTTCTCCATAGTGGTTGCACCAGTTTACATTCCCACCAACAGTGTAAGAGGGTTCCTTTTTTCCCACATCCTCTCCAGCCTTTATTGTTTGTAGACTTTTTGATGATGGCCATTCTGAGTGGTGTGATACATTATCGTAATTTTGACTTGCATTTCTCTAATAATTAGTGATGTTGAGCATCTTTTCATGTGCCTACTGACCATCTGTATGTCTTCTTTGGAGAAACGTCTATTTAGATCTTCTGACCATTTTTTTAATTGGGCTTTTTAAAAATATAAAGTTGTATGAGATGTTTATATATTTTGGCCTTTAATCCTTTGTCAGTCACTTTATTTGCAAAGATTTTCTCCTGTTGTGTGGGATATCTTTTCTTCTTTTTTTAAATGGTTTCCTTTGCTTTGTAAAAGCTTTTAATTTGGTCTCGTTTATTTATTTTTATTTTTATTTTTATTACTCTAGGAAGTGAATTCAAAAAGATACTGCTGCAATTTAGTCAAAGAGTGTTCTGCCTGTATTTTCCTCTAAGAGTTTTATAGTATCTGGCCTTACGTTTACATCCTCAATCCATTTTGAGTTTATTTTTGTGTATGGTGTTAGAGAATGTTCTAATCTCATTCTTTTTCATGTAGCTGTCCAGTTTTTGCAGCACCACTTATTAGAGATTATATTTTCTCTGTTGTATATTCTTGCCTTCTTGGATTAGTTGACCATAGGTGCATGGGGTTACTTCTGGGCTTTCTATCCTGTTCCACTCATTTCTGTTTTTGTAAGGCTGAGAGTAACTTCCTCAAGGTCAGTCAACTAGGCAGTTGAGTGTGGGCCCAGCTAATAAGCCTCATCTTTTCTGTTTGTAAAGCTTATATTCTATCATACAATCCAGACTCCCCCCCCCCCTTTTTTTTTTTGCGTTTTAGGGCCGCACTATGGCATATGAAATTTCCCAGGCTGGGGGTCTGATCGGAGCTACAGCTACCACAGCTCATGGCAATGCCGGAACCTTAACCCACCAAGCGAGGCCAGGGATCGAACCCACCACTTCATGGTTACTAGTTGGATTCATTTATGCTGAGCCACAATGGGAACTCGGACATGACTTCTAATTTGCCAGCAGTGAATTACTACTTTCCTATAGTAAAAGTTGATCAAATATTTTCTATTTAATTAATTGCATTTGAATAGCTGACTGTAAGTGATCATTGCAATAATACACAAGTTTGATTATTACAAAGGTTAAGATTTACTAGGCTTGTGTTAGACTTATTGCTTTGTTGCTTGCTAAATATTACTCTACCACCTAATATCTGTGGCTCTGGTACTTAATTGTGTTGCTTTGTAAATTAGCTTTGTTTTCCTCATCTATAAAAGGCTGGGGAGGAACAGTTAGAAAAATAAAATGAGGACAGAAATGTCAAAGAAACTAGGGAAGAAAGAATTTCAAGGACAGTATGAAACAGACTTCTGGAGTCTAGCAGATACTGAGTTCAAAAAGGAGATAGTGAAAGTACTGAAGGAATTAAGAGTGAATATGAAGGAATTAAGAGTGGATATGAACAGTAATGCACATTACTTTAGAAAGGAATTAGAATATATAAGGAGCCAAGAAATATTAGAATATTCATTTGCAGAGTTACAAGCGGAGTTAAAGGCACTGAAGAATAGAATGAATAATGCAGAGAAACGAATTAGTGACTTGGAAGATAGAATAATGTAAATCACCCATTGATTGATCAGGACAGCAGACAGAAAACCAAATGAAAAAACTTGAAAGCACTATAAGAGATCTGTGGGATAATATAAAGTGGGCCAACCTGTGCTTTAGGGATTCCAGAAGGAGAAGAAAAAGAAAAGGATTGAAAATATATTTGAAGAAATTATGGCTGAAAACTTTCCAAATCTAAAGGAAACAGATACCAAGCTACAGGAAACACAGAAGGCCCCAAAGATGTTGAACACAAACAGGCCCACACCAAGACATATTACAATAAAAATTGCAAAAGTTAAAAAGAGGATTCTAAAGGCAGCAAGAGAAAAACAAAGACTTAATTTTAAGGCATCTCCATAAGGCTACCAGCTGATTTCTTCACAGAAACACTACAGGCCAGAAGAGAGTGGCAGCATATATTCAAAGTTCTAAAAGGGAAAAATTTGCTGCCTAGAATACTTTACCCAGCAAGAATATCATTTAAAATAGAAGAAGAAATAAAGATTTTCTCCAACAAACAAAAAGCAAAAGAGTGTAGTAATACTAAAGTCATTCTAAAAGAAATACTGAGGAGTTCCCTTTCTGGCACAGTGGAAATGAATCCGACTAGTATGTGGGCTCAATTCCCTAGCCCCATTCATTGGGTTTGGGATCTGGCGTTGCCATGAGCTGTGGTGTAGGTCGCAGACATGGCTTGGTTCCTGTGTTGCTGTGGTTGTGGTGTAGGCCTGCAGCTGCAGCTCTTATTTGACCCCTTGCCTGGGAACTTCCATGTGTTGTGGGTGTGGCCCTAAAACAGTAAATAAAATAAAATAAAAACTGAAAGGGCTCCTCCACATAAAAAAGAAGTAAGAAGAAATAGGATGGTGGAAATCACATTTGGAAAATAATCACTTAAAAAAACAAGTATATAGATCTAAAAGGAAAAAAAAACTATTGTAAAAGTGACAGTAAACACAAGGAACAGCAAAAGGATAAACATGTTTAAAAAGGACATTAAAATCATAAAATGTGGGGAAGGCGATCAAGAAAATCTAGACTTTTTTTTAAAGAATGTTTTTGATCCTATGCAACTATCAGGCTAAAGTAAGCAGATAAAAGTGTTAACATATTTGAAAAACAGGGCAACCACAAATCAAAACCAAAGAATACATTCACATAAACTAAAAAGAAGAGGACACAGGCATAAAATGAAAGGAAATCATCCAACTGAAACAAACAAAAAACAAAAAATACAAAAAAAGAAAAGAAAAAAAAAGAAAGGAACAAAGGAGAAACATAGAATCAGCAGGAAAACAAGGTGGCAATAAATGCATATTTACCACTAATCACCTGAAATGTCAGGGCACTGAATGTTCCAATCAAAAGACAAAGAGTGGCAGACTGGATAATAAAAAAAAATACAATATTCTGTCTACAAGATACTCACCTTAACGCAGACGGCACATAAATTGAAAGTGAGGGGTTGTAAAGATATTTCATGCAAATGGAAAAAACAGGAAAGCAGGAGTTGCAATACTCATATCAGACAAAATACACTTTAAAATGAAGGCCATAAAGACAGAGAAGGACACTATTTAATGATAAAACAATCCATTCAAGAAGAGGATTATTACTCGCCAATATACATGCCCCAATACAGAAGCACATTAATACTTACAACAAATACTAACATACATAAAAGGAGAAATTGAAGGGAATACATTAAAGTAGGTGACTTTAACACCCCATTCACATCAATGGACAGATCCTCTAGTCAGAAAATCAGTACAGCAACAGAGAATCTCTAAATGACACAATAGAAAAGTTGGACTTAATTGATATTTTCAGGACATTCCATCCAAAAAAATCAGAATATACATTCTTTTCAAGTGCACATGGAACTTTCTCAAGAATTGACCATAAACTGGGGCACAAAACTAACCTCAACAAATTTATGAGTTTAGAAATTATTTCTTGTGTCTTTTCTGACCACAGTGGTATGAAACTAGCAATCAATCATAGGAAAAGGAGAAAAACTGACTACGTGGAGACTAAACAACACGCTACTAAAAAACCAGTGAGTCAACAAGGAAATCAAAAAGGAAATTAGGAGTTCCGAATAGTAACGAACTGACTAGCATGCTAGTAACGAACCTGACTAGCATCCATGCGGGTGCATGTTTGATCCTTGGCCTTGCTCAGTGGATTGAGAATCTGGCATTGCCGTGAGCTGTGGTGTACGTCACAGATGCAGCTCAGATCCTGCGTTGTTGTGGCTCTGGTATAGGCTGGCAGTTACAGCTCTGATTGGACCCCTGGCCTGGGAACCTCCACATGCCATGGGTGTGGCCCTAAAAAGACAAACACACACACACACAGAAAAACCTCAAGACAAATGATAATGAAAACACAACCATTCAAAACCTATGGGATGCTGCAAAAGCAGTTCTTAGAGGGAAGTTCATAACAATACAGGCTTTCCTCAAAAAAGAAGAAAAATCTCAAATCAGTAGCATAACTTAACTACTTAAAGTACTTAGAAAAAGAAGACCAAACAAAACCTAAAGTCAGCAGAAGGAAGGAAATCATAAAGATCAGAGAGGAAATCAATAAAATTAGAGATCCAGAAACAATAGAAAAAAAATCAATAAATCCAAGATCTGGTTCTTTGAAAGGGTAAACAAGACCTCTGGCCAGACTCACCAAGAAGAGGAGAGAAAGAACCAAAAGAAACAAAATGAGAAAAGAAAAAGGAGAAATCTGATCAGATACTGCAGAAATATAAAAATCATAAGAGAATACTATGAACAATTATATGCGAACAAATTTGACAACCTGGAAGAAATTGACAACTTTCTAGAGGCATACAGCCAGCCAAAAGTGAATCAAGAAGAAGATCAATTGAACAGACCAATCACTAGAAATGAAATAGAGTATATATTAAAAGCACTCCCTATAAACAAAAGTCCAGGACCGGATGCCTTCACAGGCAAATTCTATGAAACATACAAAGAGGAACTTAAACCCATCCGTCCATCCTTTTTTTTTTTTTTTTTTTTTTTTGCTTTTTAGGACTGCATGTATGGCATATGGAAGTTCCCAGGCTAGGGGTCGAAGTGGAGCTACAGCTGCCAGCTTATGCCACAGCCACAGTAACACCAGATCCAAGCTGCACATCTGCAATTTACACCACAGCTCATGGCAATGCCAGATCCTTAACCTGCTGAGCGAGGGCAGGGATTGACCCCTTAACTTTATGGTTCCTAGTCAGATTTGTTTCTGCTGTGCCATGATGGGAACTCCTGTACCCATCCTTCTTAAGCTTTTCCAAAAGGTTTAAGAAGAAGGAATAATCCCAAGGACTGTCTCTGAAGCCACTATCACCCTAATACCAAAAGCAGATAAAGATCCTACCAAAAAGGAAAATTTTAGGCCAATATCATTGATGAATATAGATGCAAAAATTCTCAATGAAACTTTAGCCAACTGAATCCAAGAACATATAAAAATGATCATACACCACAACCAAGTGGGATTCATCCCAAGTTCACAATGATGGTTCAACATATGCAAATTAATCAACGTCCTATACCACCTTAACAAAAGACAAGTCAAAAACCACATGGTCATCTCAATCGATGCGGAAAAAGCATTTGACAAAATCCAACATCCATTCATGATAAAAACTCTTACCAGAGTGGGTATAGAGGGCATATGCCTTAACATAATAAAAGTCATTTATAGCAAAAGCACAGCCAATTTAAAATACTCAGTAAAGAAAAGTTGAAAGGCTTACCAAATAAAATCTGAAACAAGACAAGGATACCCAGTCTCACTACTTTTATTCAACATACTATTGGAAGTCTTAGCCACAGCAGTCAGTCAAACAAAAGAAATAGAAGGTATCCAGATTGGGAAGGAAGAGCTAAAATTGTCACTCCATGCAGATGACATGATGCTATATATAGAAAATGCTAAGGATTCCACACAAAAACTACTCAGACTGATCAATGAATTTATCAGAGTATCAGGGATACAAGATTATCATTTAGAAATCAGTTGCATTTATGTATACTAGCAATGAAGTATTAGAAAAGGAATAAAAATATACACCTCTTTTAAAATTTCATCCCCCAAATTAAATACCTAGGAATAAACCTGACCAAGGAGGTGAAAGACTTATATACTGAGAACTATAAAACAGTCAGGAAAATTAAAGATGATTCAAAAAATGGAATGATATTGTTTGTTCCTAGTTTGGGAGAATTAATATTGTTAAAATGGCCATACTACTGAAAGCAGTCTACAGATTCAGTGCAATCCGTATCAAATTACCCATGACATTTTTCATTCCAACTAGAATAAACAATTCAGAAATTCATATGGAACCATAAAAAACTCAGAATTGTCATAGCAGGAGGTATAACTCTCCCAGACTTCAGACAATATTACAAAGCTACAATAATCAAAACAGTGTGGCACTGGTACAAAAACAGACATACAGACCAATGGAACATAATAGCGAGCCCAGAAATAATCTCAGACCTATGGTCAATTAATGTTAGTCAAAGGAGGCAAAAATATAAAATGGGAAAAAGACCATTTATTCAGCAAGTGGTTCTGGGAAAGTTGGACAGCTGCATGTAAAACAGTGAAACTAGAACACGCCATCACACCATGCACAAAAATAATCTCAAAATGGCTTAAAGACTTAAACATAAAACAAGACACCATAAAACTCCTAGAAGAGAACATAGGCAAAACATTCTCTGACATCAACTGTACAAATGCTTTCTTAGTTCAGTCTCCAAAAGCAATAGAAATAAAAACAAAAATAAACCAATGGTACCTCACCAAACTTAGAAGCTTTTGTATAGCAAAGGAAACCATTAAAAAAAAAAAAAAAAGATAGTGTTTGAAATGGGAGAAAATAGTTTCAAATGATGCAACCGGCAAGGGCTTAATCTCCAAAATATACAAATACCTCATACAACTCAAGAGTGAAAAAAACAAACAACCCAGTTGAAAAATGGTCAGAAGACCTGAATAGACTTTACTCTAAGGAAGATTTACAAATGGCCAACAGGCATGTGAAAAAATGCTCAACACTGCTAATTAATAGAGAAATACAAATAAAAAGTGCAATGAGGTACCACTTCAAACCAGTCACAGTGGCCATCATTAGTAAGTCTACAAGTAGAAAATGCTGGAGAGGATGTGGAGAAAAGTCAACCCTCCCTCACCGTTGGTGGAAATGTAAGTAAATTGGTACAACCACTATGGAAAACAGTTTCGAGGTACCTCAGAAAACAAAATACAGAACTACCATATGACCCAGCAATCCCACTCCTGGGCATATATCTGGACAAAACTTTGATTGAAAAAGGAACATCCACCCATATGTTCATTGTGGCACTATTTACAGTAGCTAAGACATGGAAACAACCTAAATGTCCATCAACAATCAATGGATTAAGAAGATGTGGTACATATACATGGTGGAATACTACTCAGCCATAAAAAGGATAAAATAATGCCATTTGCAGCAACATGGATGGAACTAGAGACTCATACTAAGTGAAGTAAGTCACAAAGAGCAAGACAGATGCCACATGATATCACATAGCTGGAATCTAATTTATGGCACAAAGGGACCTATTTACAGAAAAGAAATTCGTGGACATGGGGAGCATACTTATGGTTGCCTAGGGGGAGGGAATGGGATGGACTGGGAGTTTGGGGTTATCAGATGCAACCTATAGTATTTGGAGTGGATAAGCAATGAGGTACTACTGTATAGCACAGGGAACTCCATGTAATCATTTGTGATGGAACATGATGGAAGATAACATGAAAAAAAGAATGTTCATATATATGTATAATGGGTCACTTTGCTGTTCAGCAGAAATTAACAGAACATTGTAAATTAAGTATAATAAAAAATTTTTAAAATCTTTTTTTAATATTCCCAATGAACTATAAAATGAGGATGTACAGTATATAGTTTCTGAAACTTCATCTTGTAGATTTTTAGGATCCAAGTAACATCTTGAGATGATGTACAATTTGAAAAAGGACGAATGTCTAAATGTCTCTGTAAAATTTTAGAAGTCACTGGAAACTAGCAGAATAAATGTTCATCTAGTTCAGTTCCTAACAAGGTAGTGGGCATTCACAAGTATTTGTTGAATGAATGAATTACAAAAGAACTCATCCAACAAATAATATAGTGAAACGTACAAGCATAAATAACTAAAGAAATGTACAAGTAGTATTTTCAGATTGCTGACTATATGATTCAGTAATCTATGACTTACTAAATGTTCATGCCAACTAGCACTTAACGGGAACTGGTACTAGGACATGGGTGAGAGGCAGCAATATAATAAATAATCCTAGGCAGGGCAGATGAAGAACTGCATGCCATTGTTGACTGCTAATAGTCTGAGAGAAAGGATGACGAGGAGAAATGAGGACATTTAACTCACATGCTTGAGGTCTTTATGGGTGCCATTAGCAGATGATGGACCATCGTGCTTATAGGTAGATACAGTTTGAGTGATACAGCTTGAAGGGTTTTTGTTTTGTTTAGTATTAAACATACCATGAAAAAACAGGAATGAAAAAGCAGAAAGGGTTGATATTTTGGATAACAGAAAAAATTGTTGATTATATATATATAAATTCTAAAAGCTATTAGGAAATTGAGATATTTAAATATAGGAATTATGTTTATTTTTATTGACAGAGAATCTTAGAACATTGCTAGTAGTTGTGAACTTGACTACTTAAGAGTGATTAGTAAATTTCTGGATGTAATTCCTCGGAGAATTATAATAGTAATATAGATATGTGAAAAAGAGAAGCCTGAGGACATCTATTAGTGTATTAGCTTTTATGAAATGTTTGGGATTTTATAAAATTCCAGTATGAACCAGATGAGAAAATGAGATCAGAGTTGGAAAGTGACCATTTAACCAGGCTCTTCATTTTTTAATGGAATTTTTGTTGTTTTGATCCAAAGTATCATTTCCTTTGTTCCAGTTCCAGAATGTGGTTGGTTCCCTCAGGATAAAGGCAGAGTCTGATGAAGAGGAGCTTGAGCTGCTTTCTATTACCCAAACAATATCTTGATAGAATGAATTGAGTATCACTAATTCCTTATTTGCCTAATGCTATGGCTGTACTTTGAAACACAAATGCAAAAGTATGGGAGGAATCTTTTACTTTTAGTTGATTAATGTCAGTGCTGTTTGTTAAAGGCCCTTTTAGATTTAGTGATTTCAGTCTCATGAGTATGGATAATCTGAAATTTCTGTGTCTCTTTGGAGCAAATACTTCAGAAGATTTTCCATCTCTTGCCAGAATAGTACAACTTGGTGGAGGCTTTCCCTAGTGCTAGGATTGGCCTAGCTCAAGGTTACATTTGCTCCTAGGACTAGACCTCTTGAGAGGTTGTCTCTCTTACCTCATCTACTGTCTTGATCTCCTTTTTTTTTTTTTTTTTTTTTGAGTCATGCTGACTGTGGTATATATGACTTAGATAGGCATGAATCTTTAAATATCATAATTTTGGAGTATTTGAGTTTCCTTGTTTTAATAAGACTTATATTCAGACATAATCAATTTGGATTCATTTTTTTTTTTTTTTGGAATCCTAGATAGAAGCTTAGTTTTTTGATCTTAGATCTTTCTTCTTTACTAATATGTGCATTCAGTTTCCCTTTAGGTTCTTCTTTTGTCACATCCCACAAACTCAAATAAGTTTTATTTTCATTTCCCTTTAGTTCACAGTTTCAAAAAAATTCATCTTGAGACTACTCTGATCTCCAGATAATTCACAATTTCTCAGCTATCTTTCTGTTACTGATTTCTAGTTTATTCCACGTTGGTCTGAGAACATACGTTGTATGGTTTCTGGTCTTTCAAATTTAAGGTGTATTATATGCCGCAGAATATGGTTCATCTTTGTGTATTTTGAACTTGAGTTTGAAAAGAATGTGTATTCTGTTGTTATTGGATAAAGTAATCTATGGATGTTAATTATATGCAGTTGATTGATGGTGCTGATGAGTTCAACTGTGTCCTTACTGATTTTCTGTCTGATGAATCTGTTCATTTCTCATAGAGAGGTGGTTGCAACCTCCAACTATAATCAGAGATTCACCTGTTTCTCCTTAGAGTTTTTACCTCATGTAGTTTGACACTCATACATTAAGGATTCTCATATTTTCTTGGGAAATTGACTCTTTTATAATGATGTAAACCTTTATCTATCCCTGATTCTTTTTCTTGCTCTGAATTCTGCTCTATCTGAAATTAATGTAGTTACTTTAGCTTTCATTTCATTAGCACGTAATATGTTATATGTTAGCATGGTACATCTTTTTCAATTCCTTTGCTTTTAATTTATTTGTGTCTTTATATTTAAAGCAGGTGTCTTATAGATGATATATAGTTGGGCTTTGTGTTTTGATCCCCACTGATAATCTCTGTCTTTTAACAGATCATTTTAATTGACCATTGATGTTTAAAGTGATTATTGATATAGCTGGATTAGTATCTACTACATTTATTACTGTTTTCTATTTGTTGCCCTTGTTCTTTATTTTTATATTTGCCTTCCACTCCTTTTTGCATTTTGTGATTTTAATTGATCATTTCATATGATTCTATTTTTTTTCCTTCTTATTAAAAAAAAAAAACTTCTTAAGTGGTTGCCCTAGAATTTGGTGTATATGTTTATAGCTAATCTAAGTCCACTTTTAAATGATGTTATATTGTTTCACACAGGTAGTATAAGTACCTTAGATTATAATAAAATATTCCTAATTCCTTGGAGTTCTCATTGTGGCTTAGCGGGTTAAGAACCCAACATAGTATCCATGAGGATACAGGTTCAATCCCTGGTCTCATTCAGTAGGTTAAGTGTCTGGTGTTGCCACAAGCTATGGTGTAGGTCACAGACACAGCTCAGATCTGGTGTTGCTGTGGCTGTGGTATAGACCGATTCGACCCCTAGCCTGGGAACTCCTATATACCAGTGATGCAGCCATAAAAACAAAGAAAATAAAATAGAATAATTCCTAATTCTTTCCTTTGGCACCCTCACTTTTGGGGTTTGGCTAAGTCTACCTCAATCTAAGCTGCTTTGGTTATTTATCAGATGTACAATGCTAATATTTATTTCAGGTTATCAGAATTTTGTTCATTTTCCAAGTATATGCTCATTAAAAAAAGTATGGAACTTCTTGAGTCTTATAGTTATCTCTTCATGCTTATTTAAGATTTTCTCCCAACAGTGATCCTAATGTTAAAAATAATTTTTAAGAGAACCTGGAAAAGGCAGATAATAGTTTCTACAACTAAATTGGCATTTCTGGAAAAAAAAATTTTAACAATCAAAGCAGTATCTCTTGCCTGTTTTTTGCCCTCTTCTCATTTCACCACATTCTCTTATTTTCCTATGTTAATACTTCTTTCTATCCATATCCTTGAAGAAACAAATAGCCACCTGGTTCAGGGAAAACAAATCCCTGGAGAGTATTTGACTGTCTTCTCTCCCCTGCCACTCCCCATCAGATGTATTTTAATATGATCTTCTTAGTATCAGAAATAATGATAAACTCAAACGATCACTTACCCTTCTTACTACTAGTCTGAAGTTAGGTACTTTTATTATAGATCTTTCTCAGATTTTATTAATCAATTCAACAAACATTTATTGAGTGCCTACCATATGTCTAGCATTGAGGACCCTGTAGATAATGAGACAGGCATGGAAATTACAGTTTTGTGGGTAAAACATGCATGGATTAATAATCTCACAAGGAAATGCCCAAATACAACCATAACTGTAATAGGGAGATGTATGGGGCTCTCACGGCCAATGAAAAGGGGATTAGACCTAGTCAAGGAGGTCATGAAAGGCCTCCCTCAGAAAGTAACGCTTGAACTGAAACCCACACCTTGAGTGGATAGTCGATGAGGGTAGAAAGATCCTTTGCAGTAGAGGTTGCCGTGTGGTCAAGAGCTCTGTGGTGGGGAAGGAGAGTGGCTAGTATGAAGGACCAAAAGGATTCGAAGGGAGGCTAGAGGGGTGCAGTGAGTAGGGACCAGGCTATGTTGAGGAATTTTGGTTGTTTGTTGTTGTTTTCTTAAGAGTAGTGGGAAGCGGTTGAAAGGTTCGGTTGAAAGGTTTTAAACAGTATGCAGTAAATTTACATTCTGAAAAGATTCTTCTGACTACAGTAGGAATGGTTTGCAGAGGGCCACAGTATACGTAGGTAGATGAATTTAGGAGGCTGATATAGTCCAGGTGAGAAATGATAGTGGGTTGATTTAGAGGAAATGGTGAGAAGTAGATAGATTAAATGATACTTAGAAGGGACAACAGTGAGACTCATGGGTTTGATATTGAACAGTAAGAGAGGGAGATGACTAAGGTTTGGGGCTTGTACAGCTGAGTGGATATGGTACTTTTTATTAGGGCAAGAGACCCTGGAATAAGACCAGACTTTAAAGGAAAGATCATAAGTTAGGTTTTATACATTTTGAATTTGAGAGGCTGTAAAATGTCAAATTGAATATATGAGTATGTTGCTAAGTTGCTGTGGTAACTGTGAATGATGATGTGTGCGGCAGGAGTATGAAGACGGGGTGTCTAGGACCCAGTTAGAAGAACTTCTAACATCTAGAGACTAGATAGAGAAGAATGAAACTCAAAGGAGACAGAAAAGGTGTGATCAGAGAGGTAAGAAGAAAACCAGAAATTTTTATTTTTAAAATTATTTTATTTTATTTTATTTTATTTTGCTTTTGCTTTTGAGGACTGCACCTGCAGCATATGAAAGTTCCCAGGCTAGGGATCTCATTGGAGCTGCAGCTATCTGCCTACACCACAGCCACAGCAACTCGGGATCCAATCCACATTTGCAGCCTGCATTGCAGCTCATGGCAATGACGGATCCTTAGTGCACTGAGTGGGACGAGGGCTCAAACCTGCGTCCTCATGGATGCTAGTTGGGTTCATTACCACTGAGCCACAATGGGAACTCCCTTTATTTTTTCATTTAAAAAAATAACTTTGATTGTGGCATTAGGGATCATGTGTTTTTGTCTTTATTTTGAAATGTTTTCTTATTTTAAAAAATTATTATAGATTCCAACAGTTGTCTGTTAAAAATAATCTTTGTTTAGCCCTCTTAGACATATCTTTGTCTCTTAAATGAGAAGCAATTGTGTACATGTCAGGTGTGTCTTTGAGTTCTATTACTACTTAGAAGGGAGGTAATTTTTGCCACAGGAAGTGTTTCATCGGGAAGCAGATGTGCTCCAGTGATAGGAGATGGGAAGGGGATGTTTTGTTATTAATTACTTAGCTTCATATAAACAAGAACTTTGTATTTTTGAAAGATGTCTTCTTGTGGTTTATAGAAATTAATCCTGTTTTTAAAGCTTTTCATGAGTTGATCTAAGATGTATGTACTCTCTTATTCTAGTAACAGAACTCCAGAACTTTTTGTTAATTGTAGCATATGTCATGTCTTCTGTTACAGAAGAGCACGTGGGATTTATAGGATAGAATTTCAATGTAGATAGAATAGGTGCATCTTAAGATAGGAAGTGGTGGCAGACTAGTATTTGTAAACTGAGAAAGCTCAAGTTTTGCCTTTTCATCTGTAGTTGCCTCCATAGTTGACATAAACCTAAAAAGCCATTTTAATGAGAAATTGATACCCTGTTTTAACCTGTAAAAAAGAAAGATTTTTAGCATTTATACTAAATAACACTAGAATATCTGGATTTAATGTCACACTTGTGCTCTGTAAGCCTAAAGTTCTCAAATGTGTTCTGTGGGTTGTAATTTGGAAAATGCCAGTTTAAAGAGGTTATGGAATCCTAAAGCGAATTAGAATACTCTTGTGTTCTTTTTTATTTGTTTTGTTTTTTACTGTTAACTAAGTAGTGATGGACAAGTTCTTCTCTCTGGCCATGAGTATAGGAAAGAGTTGGGTAATTTAATCTGTGATGATTTGTTCAGTTCTCTATTCCCTAATTCTGATTCTCTGAGTTAATGTTAAAGCTTTCATTTTTGCTGTGGGTAGATTTAAAAATAAACTTTCTGCATTGAAAAGGAATAAAAATACATACCCATTGTAAAATTTCATATATTACAGAAATTAATAGTCTAAAAATTAAAATCTCCTGTAGCAACAAAAATAACAATGGATTTTATTGTTGCTAAAAAAGAAAAACATTTGGGAGTTCTTGTCGTTGCTCAGTGGTTAACGAATCTGACTAGGAACCATGAGGTTGCGGGTTCGATCCCTGGCCTTGCCCGTTGGGTTAAGGATCCAACATTGCTGGGAGCTGTGGTGTAGGTCACGGATGCGGCTTGGATCCCTTGTTGCTGTGGCTCTGGCATAGTCCAGCAGCTGCAGCTCTGATTCGACCCCTAGCCTGGGAACCTACGTATGCCGCCGGAGCGGCCCTAGAAAAGGCATAAAGACAAAAAAAAAAAAAAAAAAAACCCAGCATTTAAAGACATATCAGCAAATTTTCTCATGTACATACTGACATATTAATGATAATCTTCAACAAAAGTGGGATCATGATCTACTTTTTAGAGTGTATCTTGTTTTTCTACCTTCTCTCTTAGACCTCTTACATATAAATTTCTTTTTTAAAGTTTTTCTTATTATTATGAATATAGCATATACTTACAGTTAAAAGATAAAAACTAAAAAGATGAAAAGTGATGTCTCAGTTGTACTCCCCACAGGTAGTTGGTCTTAAAAAATGTGTGTCGTTATGGCACATATAAATGCATGTTTGTTTTTGCATAGTTATGAACTGTGATTTATTTGGTCTTTTTCCTATTGGTCATTCCCATCTCCCTCCCTTGCTTTTTTCCATTAAAAAAATGCTGCAATTCATAAAGTGCAGAAGATTATTGGAGTTTTAATTGTGCTTGAGTTATATGTTGTAGATGGTCTTTGCTGTCTGCAAGGAAGAGGTTTGCTGGGATTTCTACATTTTGATTCTCATCACATGATCACAGGCTAAGTCTCTATGTGATATATACACGCTCGCTTTCACAGAAAACTTGAGGCGCATATTCTCACTTTCTCCTCAAATCCCAATAACAATATTTCATTTTGGTGAACTTGACCGAGTCTCATGGGAACCTTGAGAATTCCTTTAGTCCTTTTATTTAAAAATCTATGTACAGCTTACTTTCATAATTTGGCCCATGAATGAGTAACGTGGGTATCAGCCAGGAGCTTGTTAGCAATGTAGAGTATCAGGCCCTCACCCATATGTAGTCAAGCAAAATCTCCATTTTAAATCAGTCTCCTGGTGATTCATACACGATACAAAGCACTCTCATTGGTCCACAAGCAGATCTGTTGCAGTATCTTTTTATGTTTGGTTCTCTGGGCCTAATCATTTGTTTCATCTGTTGGTTCTTTTTTTTTTTTTTTTTAAACAGTTTTTTTTTTTTTTTTAACTGTGGGTTTTTGGGCTTTATTTATTTATTTAGTCTTTTTGTCTTTTTTAGGGCTGCACCTGTGGCATATGGAGGTTCCCAGGCTAGGGGTCCAATTGGAGCTGTAGCCACTGGCCTGCACCACAGCAATAGCAACTCGGGATCCGAGCCACGTCTGTAACTTACACCACAGCCCACAGCAACTCCAATCCTTAACCCACTGATTAAGGTTTTTTGTTTTTTTGTTTTTTTTGTCTTTTTGCCTTTTCTAGGGTTGCTCCCACAGCATATGGAGGTTCCAGGCTAGGGGTCGAATCAGAGCTGCAGCCACTGGCCTACACCAGAGCCACAGCAACTCGGGATCCGAGCCACGTCTGCAACCTACACCACAGCTCACAGCAACGCCAATCCTTAACCCACTGATTAAGGCCAGTGAGATTGAACCCACAACCTCATGGTTCCCAGTCGGATATGTTAACCACTGAGCCATGATGGGAACTCCGATTCGTTGGTTCTTAATGTTCTGATATAGAGAGGAGGAAGAAAAAAAAAATGAAAAGTTTAAACGAAGGGGTGGAGTTTACTAAAGTTAAGAGCTATTTCCCCTCTGCTTTTATTGTGCCTTCTTGTTGATTTTTACCTGCATTTTTGCCGTACGAGTTATATGGAAAAGAAAAAATATAGTCAACTTTATTGTCATGCTTAGTTTTTTGTTTTGGTTTTTGATTTTTAAAATAATTTTTTTTATACATTTCAAGTGTTTTAAATTTTTTTTAAATTTAATTTTATACTATGCTTGTTTTGACAGTAGGGAACAATTTGAGCATTACATGAATTTTATATTTGCTTATGTGTTATTTGTTTGAGAAACGTTAGCTGAATACAGAAAACTACATCCAAGTAAGCCATGGTGCTGTCGGAAATACTGAGAAGCATACATCTTGACCAACTACCAGCTATCTCAGTTCTCCATACTTGGTGTGAGCCACATCCATCCCTCTAGGTGTCACAGCTGTCCTTCAGATTTCAGATAACCCTTGCTACACACTTCCCTAACATTGTATAGACTCCCCTTCCTAATATCGGGAACTGCTGGTTGGCCAGAAAAGACTGACAAGAGGGCAGGGACAGTGTCTGTTCTAATCTTTTTGTTCCTCTAGTTCTAATGCAGTGCCTGATACAGTCCTACATAGTAGGCACTCAGTAATAATTTGAAATATGGCCCTGTGTGAAGGTAAATACTTACTTGGGTGTTTAGCGACATTGTTTCTGTTGACATAGCAACCAGCGTGGTTCTTAAAGCTGTGCTTTAAATATGACAAGTTATTATTAAGAAATTTTTTTAAAAATAGGAATTCCGTTTGTGGCTCAGTGGGTTAAGAGCCCAACATAGTGTCTATGAGAAAGCAGGTTCAATCCCTGGCCTCGTTCAGTTGGGTTAAGAATCAAGTATTGCCGCAAGCTGTGGTATAGGTCGCAGATGTGGCTTGGATCTGGCATTGCTGTGGCTGTGGCATAGGCATGCAGCTGCAGCTTTGAATTGACCCCTAGACCAGGAATGGGTGTGGCCATAAAAAAGAAAAAAAATTAAAATAAATTATTCGATACTTGAGCTGACAGAAACTTTCTTATTATGATAGTCCAAGCAGTATATTAGGATTCATGATGAATGTGGTAGTTTAGTGGTACTAGTGTCATTGTTTCTAATTTTAAGAAATTATGAAATGTATTTTCTTTAAAATTATAAATGCATTATATATCTTTGAGAAAATTCAGAAAATGAAGAGTGTCAAGTTATTGACTTAAATTCAGATGAAAGATCGAACTTGGAGGAATAACCAACATAAACAATATTGGCTTTCATGATAGCAGATAATCCAACTTTAGCCAGATGTGAGAGAAATGAATCTTCTTTGTTTGATTATTCCTACTTCAGAGACTGTCACTTCCTCAATCTGTATTTCTTTTGCTTTCTGATTTTGCTAGAATCTTTTTCTGTGCTATTTAATGTTTTCTACTTCCATATTCCTTAAATAGGGAAGTTTATGATAAGAAGAATGGTAGTAGTTCCTCAAAAGAATAGAGTTGATAAGTTTAGAAACTGTGGTAATTATTTTTACCTTACCTATTTAGACTGTAAAAATATTTTCTCGTTTAATACTGAGTTTCTGAATTTTACAGTGTTGATTATGGGGTTCAAATTCTACTCCTGTGGTGCAAGTTTTCTCAAAATTATTGTGTTAAATTTAGTTTTTCACTGAGGTATTTTACTAGAGTGATCTTGATTAACTTTCCTCTCATGAAACCTGTGAAACTAGATTTTTTTTTTTTTTTTTTTTGTCTTTTGTCTTTTGTTGTTGTTGTTGTTGCTATTTCTTGGGCCGCTCCCGCGGCATATGGAGGTTCCCAGGCTAGAGGTTGAATCGGAGCTGTAGCCACCGGCCTACGCCAGAGCCACAGCAACGAGGGATCCGAGCCACGTCTGCAACCTACACCACAGCTCACGGCAACGCCGGATCATTAACCCACTGAGCAAGGCCAGGGACCAAACCCGCAACCTCATGGTTCCTAGTCGGATTCATTAACCACTGCGCCACGACGGGAACTCCTAGATGTTTTATTTTATATATTACTCAAAAGGTACTCTGAAATAGGGACTGTTATAGTATTAATAATAAAAATATCTGTGTTTGGAGTTTATGGTGCAGCAGATTAATGATCTAGTGTTGTCTCTGTGGTGGGCAGATTTGACCCCCAGCCAGGTGCAGTGGGTTAAGGATCCAGTGTTGCTACAGCTGTGGTGTAGGTCACAGCTGTGGCTTGGATTTGATCCCTGGTCCAGGAACTTCCAAATGCCACAGGTGTCGCCATAAAATAAAAAAATAAAATTTGTTTTCAAAGACTGCTAATATCAAGGATAAAATGTAATAAAACACTGTTATACAATCCCTATTTTTAAAACATGTTACCTGCCTACATGCTTAGTAAAGAGACTGGAAGGATATATCCGGAAATGTTAACTGTGGGCAGCCAAAAGAAAATGTCTGTTTTATAGACTCAAAGGAAATAGCTGTGAAATTTTAAAAACATTTGCTTGTGCAATGTCCTTATTTTGATGTAATTTCATACCTGTAGAAAATTTACAAGCGTGCAGGAAACTCCCATATACTCTTTACCTAGATTCAGTAATTGTGTACAGTTTGCCCCCTTTTTTTAAATCATATTTTGTATGCCTTTACATGCATAGTTTTTTTCCTGGAGTTGTTTGAGAGTAAGTTGGAAACATCATGCCTCTATATCCCTAAATACTTCAATGTGAATTTCCTAAGAATAAGAACATTCTCTTTCATAATCAAAATCAGGAAACTTAATGTTGATATGATTCTATTATCTAATCCATAATCTATATTCAAATTTTGTTAATTGTTCTAATAATGTTTTTCATAGCTCCCCCTTAGGATCAAATTCAAAATTATGCATTACTTTTAATGCCGACATTAATTCACAAACTATTCCTTCGTGGTTCATCATATCAGGAGGTACATAATGTTGGTTTGTTCCAGTACTGGTATGTCTGTCTGTTTGCATTCATTCATTCATTCTCTTCAGTGTATTTACTCCTTCCCTTAAGTGTAATACCCAGAAAGTGGTTTCTGAATTGCTAACCCATAACACTGGATAAGCAAACCTACTAACTAGAGTTCGGTATTGCTTACAGTTTTTGTTATGTAAAATTTAATTATGAAAAAGTGCATAAATCTTAAGGGAATAATTAGATGAGTTTTGATAAATACATATACTCACACTCACATTTATATCAAGACATCACCCCAGAAAGCTTCCCGATGCCCTTTTCTTATTGATAGTGCCTTCCAGCACTGACAACAGCCTTCTAGATTTTCCCCCATTATAGATTAGCCCATTTTTGAACTCTAGAAATGGATCATACAGAATGTGCTCTTTTGTGTCTAATTCTGTTTGTTGGCATAATATTTGTGGTATTGATTCACATTGCTTTGTGTCTTAGTAGTTTATTTTTATGGCTGAGTGGTATACCATTGTATGAAAGTATCACTATCCATTCTACTGTGATGGACATTTGGGTTGTTTTCAGTTTATGGGTATTATAAAATAAAGCTGCTGTGAACATTGAAGTACAAGTTTGTATTTCATTTCACTTGGTAAATCCCTGAGAGTGGAACTGATGTGCATTGAGTAGATGTTATGTTTATCTTCTAAAAAATGTCATTTGTTCCATAGAAATTATATCATTTCATGCTTTCATTACTAATTGTGAGATTTTGGGTGGTTCCACATCCTCACCCAACATCTGGCACTAGTAGCCCTTTAAATGTTAGCTATTTTAGTGAATGTGAGTGATACCTCATTATGGCTTTAATTTGCATTTCTCTAAATACTAATACTTTTTCTGTATGCTTATTGACCATTCATATAACTTTCTTTGTGAAAGGTTTGTTCAACTATTTTTAAAAATTGGATTTTCATTTTTACTAATAAGTTTTAGGAGTTCCTTTTATTTTTTGGCACAGATTGTGCGATATTTGTATTGTGAATATTTTCTCTCATTTTGTAGCTTGCTTACTGATTTCTTAGTATGTCTTTTATTGAACAGAGGTTTTGATTTTATGAATTTGTAGCTATCAGTTTTCTTATTATGATTATTACTTTTTTGTATTCTAAGTATTTGCCTACCCTGAGTTCACAAAAATACTGTTATAATTTCTTTTATAAGCTTATAAGCTTTTATGTTTTACATTATGTCTATTTTCCATTACAGATTAGTTTTTGTGGATTGTGTAATGTGCCATAAATAGAGATTAGAACTTAATGTCATTGTTTTTCTCTGGTACAAATTCATGTTTCTAAATGTTTTTTAAAACAAGGGGAAATTTTATGATTGTAACATACTCTAATGTGGTATATTATGCTTTTGGGAAACTTGAATATTTCAGCATTTCTTTCCTTTTTTTTTTTTTTGTCTTTTTAGGTCCGCACCCATGGCATATGGGGGTTCCCAGGCTAGGTGTTGAATCAGAGCTATCGCCACTGGCCTATACCACAGGCACAGCAATGCCAGGTCCAAGCTACGTCTGCGACCTACACCACAGCTCACGGCAACGCCGGATCCTTCACCCACTGAATGGGGCCAGGAAATGGAACCTGCATCCTCATAGATGTTAGATTCGTTTCCACTGAGCCACGATGGGAACTCCTTGACATTTATTTAATGTAGGAATGTATAAACTTAGAGATGATTATTGATTAAGGTTATTTTATGATAATGGCAATAACTAGAACATTTTAATATATTTTCAAAGAATAGATGTATTACTAACTTTACTATTTGACAGTAATAAGAGATACTTAGAGTGAGAAATGTTTTTCATTGTGCATGTTCTACAAATAAATGGATGGGTTTTTAGTTTTCCGCATGAAATCATCATTTTTTATACAGCTTGCAAAGTGATTTGATTGCCATGTTATATCTCTTTTATTGGTGGTCTGAAGTCTGTCAGGCTTTCCATTTGAAACCCCTATTTTCAGGAGTTTATGAGCAGAGAGTTGAAAAAAAATTTTAACCAGCCAAAAATTTGGCATTCATCATCTTGGTTCAATACAAGGTACTTGCTTTTACAAAATTTTAAGTAGTCAGCTCTTTTTTAAAGTTGTAAATAGCACAAAGAGGAATGAAGGAATTTCTTTGGTTAAATAGATAGGGAATATTTTTTCCAGACAACATATCCCAATAAGATTTACAAAGCAAACTCTTCCCTTCTAGAAACATTTAAGTATGTACTTTCCTGTGTTCCAGTTCCCACAAGATTTTGCCTCAAGACTTTCCTTTTCCTTTGCTATAGTTCATAACAAATACTCTCTATCCCTTTTCTCTTTTTATCCATTTACTCTTTTTAAATTCTCCCTAGTATGTTTACATTAAAAATGGTTTTCTATTTTGGCATTCTTTTGTCCTTTTTTTCCTCCTTTTTGCATTGCCTACTTGTACAAAACAGTATGTATATGCCCTTACCTATTGGTTGAAAAACAGTATTAACTTTGAGAGAAGTTATAGTGGAAATAACAATGATTTTTCTTGAAATACACACTTTAAAAACTATTCTGAAGAGCTGTCACTTGAAGAGCGGGCTTCTAGGCAAGCTTTTTCTCCTTTTTCCCGAAAATGTGGATGTCAGCTTGAGTACTTTCACAATCTGTTTTTAACCCACTATCATTCACATGGTGTTAACTGCTATTGGTCCAAAAAGGTGTTTGTGGGTTTTTTGTCACTTTTATTTCACTTCTCTCTTTTTTTTAAAAAAAAAAAAAAAAAAAACCATTTCCTGAAAACTCAGTATAGAAATGTAACCTACTGCAGGAAGCGAGATTATCTTCTTTTCTGTACTCTGAAGATAATTTGATTCAGACAGAAGGTTTTTGGGTGCTTGCTGAAATTTTGGAGATCTGGGAAAATGGGGTAATAACATGACACCAGCTTTTAAGCAGCAACATCTGCTGTGGTTCAAAGCCACACAAAGAAAGCTGCTTAAGCAGTTGAATGTTTTGGACTGCACGGACAAGTGTGGTTCAACAGCAACGACTGCAGAGCAGAGGAAATTTAAAGTCTCGAGAAGTTGTTAAAAAATGGAGTCCCGGAAGATGAGTATTTTCAAGAGACAAACATCACCTTGTCCTCCAAGCTATGGAAGATCTTTGTCAGAACCTGCTTATGCACATTCAGAGCCTGGAACAAGCTTAAAGAGTTATCCATGGTGTGGTCCAGTGAAAAGCAAGAGGAAGAAAAATGAACAGGCTGTTTCCAATCTAGGAAAGCCACTGGGTGCTTATCGGTGGCAGACACATCCCAGCTTTAGGTGGAAAGGGGGCAAAAGGGAACAATTGCAAAATAATAAAGGAGGCCTGGATGAACCACAACAAGAGGTCCTGCCACAGATGGTTGGGAATAACGTTTCTTCCTCTGCTAACGAGGTCCATGGAACATCAGTGGCGACGGAGAACCTGGTCAACACCCGGTCACTTCGGGTTCCATTCAGCAGATCTATGTCAGAACCAGAACCCCGCGGCAGTGTCAGATTTGGTAGACGGTGGCCGACTTCGGTGGGGTCAGTGGAGTCTGAGCAGCAGGGGTATTTCATCCGTGGTATTTTCTCTACTCTTTCCAATGGCTTCTCCAGGATGCTGAGTCTAAAAGGAGAATCACCCAGTGAATCAGTAAGAGAAGGTATATTGTGATGAATAAGGGGAAAGAGGGAATTTATTACTGGTAGAATTTTTGTGTTTTATAATACATCAAACCATTCTATTTTTCATTATGAAACAAATTTACTTAATTAGTATAATTTTTAAAAAGGAATTTCAGAAAATCACTAACAGTAATTAATAGTGAAAAATAGATTTAGAAGGAATTTTTATTGTTATACTCTTCAACTCTGTGGGTCCTGTCTAAATGTGTTTTTGTTTTATTCTTACCCTTTTTAATTCCCTTTTAGAGGGAGACATAATCAAATCATCTCCCCCTTACAAAGTTGAGGATTAAAATATTTTTTTCTACTCTTACCTCTTCATAAAGACTGACAAAAGTTATTAGAGAGAAATGTTTAGAGCTGAATTGTATTGGCAGCTTTTAATAAGTTGGAATTTTGAATTGCTTATGTCATAAAAACACAGTTTGGAATATGGAAGTAGAAGATGCAAATCTTGATTATTTAGATGACAAAATAGAACTTTGTGTTTGATTCATTTCAGACAAAAGAATGTCAACATTTAAAAAATTCTTTTAGGACTTGGTATATTTTAAAATGTTTTACATTGATGATAAGATTTTAAGTCACAAAAAGAACTCTTAAATTTTTATCTGAGTGCCTTGGAAATGATTGACTTTATCTGATGAGCTATTCCAGTTATGAGTTAGGACCTACATTTGTTTGGTTTTGTTTTTGTAAACCTTAATAACACTGTTTACTTATTAACACTGCTCACAGCTCCATTGAATTGTGGTCATTTTTGGATAAGCTCTTACCTTTAGAAAACTTTTTATTATAAGACCGACCATATCAGCACAAGTTTAAATTCTTTCTAAAAATTGTGGGAATTGTTGAATGATTTTCTTGTTGGGGTACAGTTTAATTCCTTTAAAAATAATATCAATGAAAAGCTGTGTAATTTTCCCAATATATTTGTGACAGAAATTCAATATTTCTCTTAAACCTCATCCTCCCTTAGATTTTCCTTTGCTCAGTGAGTTTTAATTATACTATTAAGTAAATATATTTTCTTCTTACCCTTGGCTTATAGATAATTACCAAGAGTAAATTCTTTCTTGATGCGCCTCTATTAATATTCTATTAACATATTTGAAAGGCTAGGTAGTTGTATTTTCTTGCATACTGGTATGTCTGTTTCTTTGCCAGATGATCACAGGATGATCAGAGTAAAGGAGCATCAAAGGAAATTGAGAGTTTAAAAGAAATTCTTAGAATCAGTGCCTCTTCAGTAATTAACATGTATACATTTGATAAAAGAAGGCTGTAGTTTTTGTTTGTTTGTTTTTGGGGGGGAGGGGGAGTGGGCATATTCATGACATATGGAAGTTCCAAAGCTAGGGGTCGAATCATAGCTGCAGCTGCTGGCCTACACCACAGCCACAGCAACATGGAATCCTAGCCATGTCTGCAACCAACACCACAGCTCACGGGCAATACCAGATCCTTAACCCACTGAGTGGGGCCAGGGATTGAACCTGCGTCCTCATGGATACTAGTTGAGTTTGTTACCGCTGAGCCACAACTGAAACTCCAGGTTTTGTTTTGTTTTTTGTTTTTTTTTTGTATTTATAAACTTTTTTGGACTTTTGTAGTTGACACTCAGTTTTTAGCAAGTATGCTAACCTTTTGGCAGTTCACTTATGTGTGAGGTGCTTTAGAATGTATCCCTGCTTTTTACACATTTGTGATCTGCTTAAGATGATAAAAATGTTCTGTGTTTATTCCTTCATCATATCTTATGCATTCTAATCACATAGTAATTATGCAAATGGAAGAATGTACAGACTTTAAGGTGTGATTATAAGGGATTTCATGTGTAAGAAGTAAAGAACAGTACATAGTGTCCCTACTAGTCAGACCAGCAGTTTTTATTAGTTACTGTGGTATCTCCTAAGTGCTTCAGTAGTAGTCAGCCTCTTAAAGCAGAAGTGTACTGTTTCATGCGAAGATTAGAGCTCGTTCTTGTCAAAAATTTTCCTTTTCTCTTTGGGCTATAGCTTCTATCCAGCCTAGAGTCTGCATGAGTGGTTTTCCAGCCTTCTGCAGATGTGGACTTTTCTTCATTTCTCATTCGCTGCAGGGGAAAACTACAATTCCATAGATGGAATTCTACTTCCATCTCTGGCAGTGCTCATTTTTGAAATTTAATTTCTGAATTTCTCTTTACCCTTTTGTTGGATAGTGATTTCTTTTTTATAAAGTGATAAATGAAATTAGAAAATGCTATGTAAATTATAGTTTACGTAGCATTTATTCCCAAATGCTACGTGAGTAGAATATGTTCTTATCAGAGTTGCTATTATAGTATTGAAGCAAGATGTAGAATTATTATAATATAGATGTCTTTAAGGAAGTCAATATATTTAAAAATTTGAAACTCACTAGTGTTTGTTATATTTCTTGTGCAAGATGAAGTGCAAGATGTGAGAGGCATTAAATAATGTGGTATATATTTAACACATTTAAAATAGTGTCTGGCACGTAGCAGTTGTTCGGTATTTATTTGGTATTGTTTCTATTAAGAAAGTGAATTTACATGGATATAGTTTTTTAAAAAAACAGGAAACAGAAAGAGGGTACCCAATTGTTGAATTTGTTAACATTACCAAATGTAAATAAATTGTAATATTCTGGTCTTAAATTCTGTGAATCCAAACTTATTCTGAGCATGCTCATGTTCTGAGCATATACAGGTAATAAATAATTCTTGTATCATAGCTGAATGCAGCTAATCTCATGCTTAAAGCAATGAAATATACCATACTCAGGATCTCTAACCAATAGAAGAGGTAAAAGCTAAAGGCTTCACTATTATGCTACCTTAAACCCTCCAGTTAAACAATGTACACTCCTTCACCTGCTACAATATGTAGGTCAAATAATACAAATTAAAAAAAACAAAACTTATGCTTCTTATAACTAAAAGTAATTCCAGCTGCTTTGGGCCCATGTCTAAGAATGGAGTCAATATATTTGCAATAGTAGAAATAACTTGAAACTGCCAATAAAAGAGGATTAATTAAACATTTGCTTCATATCAAATCAACAGAATACCATATCGTCTACATAATTGTCACTAGTTATGTGAAACAGTAGAAACTATAAAATATAGATATGCACGGGATGTAAACTATATATATTCACTGTCTGTAACACTTAAAAGGAAAAATTACTGGGAAGAAATTTTATTCATAAATTATTTTTCTTCCTCTGTCAGTAGGTAAAGATGGGAATGAAAGGTTAAAAAGTGGGAAAAGAATTTTAATATAGCATATGTAGTTCTCCTTTATGGTTAGGGTTAATATGTTTTGTTTATCTGTAATGTCATAGCAATAACAACATCCTCTTTCCCTGTGTTAGTTACTTTCCCAACTTGGGAATTAGAAAGCTTTATTTTTTTCTTCTAGATAATTTTCTTTAAATAGTTTCATTCAAGTTTAATCAACTTATTAATAAAAATCTTACTGAAAAAGACCTTATATAATAACTCAGTAGACACTACTCTGGTGCTGGCAACATAGTGCATTATTTTATTAAGTAACTAGAGGCTTCCTCACTTAGTCTAGGGAATCAGTAGCTAAATTAGAAAAAAATAGAGTACTCAGTTCATAAAATGTACATATAATTAATAGTGGTACACTCTAGGTTTTGTTTTGTTTTTTTTTTTTTGGCTGAGTCCCCAGCATGGGGAAGTTCCTGGCTCAGGGATCAAACCTGCGCCATAGCAGTGATCCCAAGCTGCTGCATTTACAACACCAGATCCTTAACCTGCAGTGCCGTAGGAGAACTCCAGGGCTGGTTATTATAAAAACATATACTTCTTCAGATCTTCTCCATAATTGGGGCTTCTATTTGCTTTATTTCACAAGTTACCAAAAAAGCATCTCTGCAAATCAGAGAAATTTATTCCCTTTCTGCCTTTTCTCTTGAGTCACTGCATTTCACTATGTGTAACCCCACATGGCTAGCATTTTATCACTCATCTGTTGCATCTAAGCTCTCCTACAGTTGTTCCCATGTTTTGTCACTTATAATGTTTATTTGTCTCTAGTTAAGCATATTGAAATTAATGAATAACATTTTTAAACATATATATAGTGATCTTTAATAATTTAGGCTATTTATGTATAATTCTACTGTATTTAAAATTCTCCAAAATAACAATACAACTCTTTCATTTTTAAATAAACATATTCTGGGTGTATTAGTCTGCTAAGGCTTCCATAACAAAACACCACAGTCTAGGTATTTTAATACCTAGCTTAAATAACAAATTTATTTTCTTAGCATTTTGGAGGCTGGAAGTCTTAAGATCAAGATGTGGTCAGATTGCTTTCTCCTGAGACTTTCTCAGCTTGTAGATGGGGCTGTCTTCTTGTTGTATTCTCACTTTCCTCAGTGCACAGGCGACTCTTGGGTTTCTCTTTTCTTATGAGGACACCAGCTGTACTGGATTAGGGCCCCACCCTTATGACCTCATTTAACCTTTAAGGCCCACAGTCAAAATGAGGTCGAGGGCTTCAACATATGAACGTTAGGGGGACACACTTTGGTCCATAACAGAGGACTCATTAATTATGAGGTCATTAATATGATGTATTGGCATAAATTTTAAAATGATATGACAATCACATTTTCTCAAACTTAAAATAATTTGTGAAGTTAAATGGCTTTAGAAAAAATAGGCTAGATCAATTTGAATTTATGTTTTATTTTTCACATGGCATATGTTTACTTTTAAAAGGGTTATAAACAGTGTAAATTGTCTTCCTTTTTTTTTTCACTTAAGACTATTTGATATGCATTTCCATTTATTGACCAGTAATAAAAATGGCAAGGATGTTGGACACTCTGGTAATATATTATATTGAAATGTGGAAGTAGGCTTTATTGGACATTTAGTTTGTAGTTTCTTTCCATTTCACTTTCTGCTTATGGGAACCTTCCCCTCCCCCTGTCCTCATTAGTTTGGCTTATTTCTTTGGGGTATACCAGGAATGATTATACCTTGGAATGGGACTGCTTCATAGCTCATTACATATTGTGAGGTTTTCCGCTAGAAAGATATAGCATGTTAATAATGCCAGAAATAATTTATGAGTAAAATTTTCCCCCATGACCTTACCAAATGTGGACTTAAGTATTGTTTTGTTACAGTTTTGTGTTTTACTTATAGCTCAGAGTAAGGGAAAGGAAAAGATCTTTGGGATTGGACAGATGGGCTCAGGTTTTTACCTATGCTGTTGTCTAGTTACATGGCTGAGAAAGTTTCATATAGTTTTTCAGAGTCCCCATTTTCTCATCAGTAAAGTATGAGATAATGATAGCTATCTTGTAAGGTTATTACAATTTTCTCTTTTTTTGTGGTATCTTTGTTTTTTGTATCAGGGTGATGGTGGCCTCATAGAGTGAGTTAGGGAGTGTTCCTTCCTCTGCAGTTTTTTGAAATAGTTTCAGAAGAATGGATGTTAGCTCTTCTCTAAATATTATAGAATTGGCCTGTAAACCCATCTGGTCCTGGACTTTTGTTTGTTAGAAGTTTTTCTAATCACAGTTTCACTTTCAGTACTTGTGTCTAATCTGTCTGTATTTTTATATTTCTTTCTGGTTCAGTCTTGAAAGCTTGTACCTTTCTAAGAATTTGTTTATTCTAGGTTGTTCATTTTATTGGCATATATTTGTTTGTTCTAGTCTCATGATCCTTTCTATTTCTCTGATGTCCATTGTTACTTCTCCTTTTTAATTTCTTATTTTATTGATTTCAGCCCTTATCCCCCCCGCTTTTTCCTTTGACGAATCTGGCTAAAGGTTTACACATTTTGTTAATCTTTTCAAAGAACCAGCTTTTAGTTTTATTAATATCTTTTTGTTTTCTTCATCTCAGTTTCATTTATTTCTGCTCTGATCTTTATGATTTCTTTCCTTCTCCTAACTTTGGTTTTGTTTGTTCTTTCTCTAGTTACTCTAGATATAAGACTAGATTGTTTATTTGAAATCCTTCTTGTTTCCCGAGGTAAGCTTGTATTGCTATAAACTTCCCTCTTAGAACTGCATTCACTGTATGCATAGGTTTTGGATCATTGTGTTTTTGTTTTCATTTGTCTGTAGTTATTTTTTGATTTCCTCTGACTTCAGTGATCCATTGGTTGTTTCTTAGCATGTTATTGTTTCATCTCCATGTGTCTGTGTTTTTTGCAGTTTTTTTTTTCTTGTGGTTGATTTATATAGTCTTATAGTATTATGGTCAGGAAAGATGCTTGATATGATTTCAGTTTTCTTAAATTTACTGACATGTGATTTGTGGCCCTGATGTGATCTATCCTGGAGAATGTTCCATGTGCCCTTGAGAAGAATGTATATTCTGCTTCTTTGGGATGAAATGCTTTATAAATATCAGTTAAGTCCATCTGGTCTAATGTGTCATTTACAGCCTACGTTTCCTTAAGGATTTTGTTTCTTTTGACTATCAAGTGGAATCTGAGTATATGTAGTATTTCATTTATTTATTTTCAATTATTCTATATTGTTGGTTTTACCGTCATTTACAATTATTCCAAGTATTATTTAAGTTTGAGCAATTTAAAAGAGTTATTCAAACCTTAAAGCATGTTTATGGTCCTCCTTCATTTCTTAATTATTTAGAAAATTTATCTTAAGTTAGTACAAATATATTCTTATGTTTCATTATTTAAAATTTTTGTTTTAGAAATGCTTAATTATATTCTGTCTGAGTTTGATTTAGTTCTATGATATGAGGTATATAACTAAGCAAATTATTTGCAACATTAATAACAGTTGTAACATTATTTCTTTCTGCATGATTTTAGTATGTGTTTAAAGCATTATTTTTTATTTAAAATTTTAAATTGATATATAGTTAATTTATAAAATGTTTCTAGTGTACAGCAAAGTGATTCAATTATATATATTATATGTGAGTAAATATAATATATTCTTTTTCATACTTTTTTTTTTTTTTTGGTCTTTTAAGGGCCATACCTGCGGCATATGGATGTTCCCAGGTTAGGGGTCAAATTAGAGCTGTAGCCTCTGGCCTACGCCACAGCCACAGCAATGCTAGATCTGAGCCATGTCTGTGACCTATGTCACAGCCACAGCAATGCTAGATCCAAGCCATGTCTGTGACCTACACCACATCTCGTGGCAATGCTGGATCCTTAATCCACTGAGCAAGACCTGGAATCAAACTTGCATCCTCATGGATACTAATGAGACTCATTTCTGCTGAGCCAACACTGCTTGCTGAAGAGACTGTCTTTTCTCTATTGTATATTCTTTCCTCCTTTGTCAAAGATTGACTATAGGCATGTGGGTTTATTTCTGAGTTCTTTTTTTCTGTTTCATTGATCCATGTATCTGTTTTTGTGTCAATACCATGCTTTTTTGATTACCGAGCTTTGTAGTATTGTCTGACATCTGGGAGGGTTATGTCTCCAAGCTTTATTATTTTTCCTCAGGAATTGCCTTGGTAATTCAGGGTCTTTTATGATTCCATATAAATTTTGGAATTACTTCTTCTAGTTCAGTGAAAAATATCATGAGTAATTTGATGGAAATCACATTGGATCTGTAGATAACTTTGGGTAGTATGGCCATTTTAATAATATTAATTCTTCCACTCCAAGAGTATGGACTTCCATTTCTTTGAATCATCTTAAGTTTCCTTCATCAGTGTTTTGCCATATAAGTCTTTCACCTCCTTGGTCAGGTTTATTTTAACTATTTTTATGACATTTTAAAGGGGATTGTTATTTCACATTCCTTTTTTGATATTTCATTGTTAGTATAAAGAAATGCAACCAATTTCTGTATATTAATCTTGTATCCTGCTTCCTTGTTGTATTTGTTTATTAGTTCTTGTAGTTTTTGTGTGGCATCTTTAGGGTTTTCTATATATAATATCATATAATCTGCATATAATGACAGTTTTACCTATTCCCATTGAATTTTATACCTTCTGTTTCTTTTCCTTGTCTGATTGCTGTGACCATGACTTCTAATAACTTTGTTGAATAGAAGTGGTGAGAGTGGGCATCCATGTCTTTTCCCAGATTTTATTGGGAAGGTTCAGCTTTTTGCTTTTGAGTATTATGTTAGTTGTTGGTTTCTCATAAATAGCTTTTATTATGTTGAGATATGTTTCCTCTATACCCAGTTTGGTAAGAGTTTTTTTTAACATAAATAAATGTTGAATTTTATTAAATGCTTTTTCTGCATCTGTTGAGATGATCATGTGATTTGTGTCTTCTTTTGTTGATGTGGTATATCACATTGATGGATTTGTATATTGAACCATCCTTGTGAGCCTGGTGTGATTCATACTTGATCGTGGTGTACAGTCTTTTTTAACGTGTTGTTAGATTTGGTTTGCTAATATTTTTTTGAGAATTTTTGCAAGATTTTTGCAAGATATTGTCCTGCATTTTCTTTTTTGGTAGTGTTTTTGTTTAAAATACTCTGATTGTCTCTATATCTGTGTTAAGATGTTCCTTAGAATTTCTCTTATTTCACAGATTTTTCTCTTTCTAAAAGCAATAATTGCTGTTGGTTTTTGTTTGTTTGTTTGTTTTTTTAAAATGAAATACCCATTTCTCCAAATATAAATGTAAAAAAAAACTCTTTATAAATTTATACATTACCTATATGATTCTCTATTTGCTTTACAATATTATAGAGCTAGTAATATAAATCACGGGGTTCTTATTAGGATTAAATCAGATAGATGTGTCAATCACTACCTAATTTATAGTAAGTTCTAGTTAATTGTAGCTTTAAAATAATAATATGGAGTTGCTGTCATGGCTTAGTGGGTTAAGAATCTGACTAGTATCCATGAGAATGCAGGTTTGATCCCTGGCCTTGCTCAGTAGGTTAAGGATCTGGCTTTGCTGTGAGCTCTTGTGTAGATCTCAGATGCAGCTCAGATCCCACGTTGCTGTGGTTGTGGCATAGACCAGCAGCTGCAGCTGTGATTTGACCTCTAGTCCAGGAACTTTTCTATGTGTCACAGATGTGGCACTAAAAGGAAAAAAACATTTTTTTAATTAAAATAATAATAATGCTGTATGTTCATGAGGATGTACCTTGGAATATTTTTGGAGTACTTTAATGTTCCAGTCTTAATTATACATTTATAAATCAGTTTTGTCTAAGTGATATTTTCTAAATGTGTTCTCAAATTCTGGGAATATTTTGTTTCAGCTTCCTATTTGCCCTTTATTTAATAGAAGAACTATTTCAATTTTTTTTTTTTTTACCACATGTAGTCTTTACAACTAAGAACACTCCGTGTGTGTGTGTATACTTCCATTTGTTCATGTCTTTCATTTTTCCATTGGAATTTTGCAAAATTTTATAATATAAATTTTATTATGCTTATGATTCATCTCTGTTTTTACTGCATATTCTACAGTTAATTTTAAAGATAAGTACATTGGTCTTTGTACTGAGTTCATTTATTACCAATTATTTGATATTTAAAATCACCTTATTTTAGAAGCAGAATGTTTTAATGAAATGAGGATCAGTCTTTGGAGACATAGAGCCTGTTTTTAAACTCTTTTCATGTCATCTGTTTGCTTAGTGATTCTTGATGAGCCGTGTTTGACTTTATTGAGCCTTACCTTTCTCTTATTTGAAATATGGATAATATCAACATTGAAAGATTATTACAAAGCAGCATAATGTAGTTTTCAGGAATCTCAGGTTTTCTTTAGAGATATTTGAGACTTAAACCTGACTATAAAGGGAATGATTAATACCCACTTTAGGTCTTACCTTTGCTGGGGTGAACTGAGGAGGAGTTATGAAGGGAAGGAGTGCATAGGTTGATGTGAAGTTACTGGCGTTGTTTTCATTAGGGGTTAAATTATGGTTTTCCAATATTTGTTCCATTACAAATAAGGAGCTGATTGGATGAATGGATTAATTTACAAATCAGGCCATGCATGACCCCTTAATAATATGTCATGAAGGAAGAATGATAAGTTGGGGGAGTAAAGATATTTTTAAATTCTGCCTCTACCATTTATTAGTAATGTGACCCTGGGCAAATTACTTTATCTCTCTAAGCCTTAATTTCCTCATTTGTAAGTTGGGGTAATACCTACTTTGTAGGTTGTTGTGAGGATTTAATGAGAGGGGATGTATAAAGTACATAGCATGTGCTTGTCAGATAGTGAGAGCTCAATAAAAGTTAATACCCAGTGTTATGCTGGAACCAGCACACAGAAGCCAATTTTGCATATCTTTACCCAATTCCTGTTTAGTGACATTGCAACGATAGCTTAAATTTAGCTATGGTGGGACTTTTTATACCCCAGAAATGTTGCATTAAAGTGGGAAGGTGAAGGGGAGGGGGGTGGGTGGTAATATTTCAAATCTGCAGTTGTTAAACTTTTAGCCACAACCAGTGGTGTAACTCCTATTATTATTTAAATATTTAGTTTTAATAATCAGTATTATTGCAGAATATATGATTTTTGACTCCAGATTTAAATATGCTTTCTATTTCGTTAAGAACTTTTATATTTAATGTTTTAGAGTATTAATAAAAATTAAATGCAAAGTTGTTTTAAATACCTTATTGGTGGGAGTTCCCACTGTGGCTTAGTGGTAACGAATGCGACTAGTATCCATGAGGACTCAGGTTTGATCCCTGGGCCCGCTCAGTGGGTTAAGGATCCAGTGTTGCTGTGAACTGTGATGTAGGTTGAAGATGGCTCTGATCTGGCATTGCTGTGGCTGAGGCATAGGCCAGCAGCTCTGATTCGACTCCTAGCCTGGGAACTTCCTTTTGCCACAGGTGTGGCCTTAAAATAAATAAATACCTCATTGGCATTTATTGATATATAGATCAATCGATCTATCTATCTAACTAACTATATAAAATCATTCTTTTTCCATTATTTTACTAGCATTTAATGCCCAGGATAACCTATGTATGTTGAATAATCAGTTTGAGGATTTGTTTGTTTTTGTTTTTGTCTTTTTCGGGCTGCACCTGTGGCATATGGAGGTTCCCAGGCTGGGGGTCTAATCGGAGATGTAGCTGCCCGCCTACACCACAGCCACAGCAATGCGGGATCTGAGCCGCATCTGTTAACCTACACCACGCTCAAGGCAACGCTGGATCCTTAACCCCCTGAGCGAGGCCAGGGATTGAGCAGCAACCTCATGGTTCCTAGTCAGATGTGTTAACCACTGAGCCACAATAGGAGCTCCAGTTTGAGGGGTTTTTTTGCTGAGGTATGCTAGTGCAATTTGGAGGAGAGTTAAATCCTCTGTAATTATATTCCTGCCTCTGAGATTGCACAGTAATTTTTTTATCTTATTATTGAAGGCTTTTGAGATCAAAACTATGTATTACTTTTTAACTCCTTGAATAAAATGTAATCCTTTCTGAATTTTGGAATGATATAAAACTTTGGAAATTAACTCCAGTGAGTTCATTCAGTGTGCCTTAATTATTCTGTGATTTTTTTTAAAAAGATGATAAAAGATTTTGCATTAATTATTGGTAATTTTGTCTTATTTTGGCACTTTCTGTTTTTTAATTATTTTCAGTAGGATTTTCAGTATATTTCTATGTGTTAATTAAAATAATCTTCAACAGTAACAAAATTTGTATTTATTTTTGCCTCATGTAAGTAAATCCATTTAATATGAATTGAGTTAATTATTAGGTATAATCAATAAAAAGAATTACTTGACTATTTTAGTTTATTTCCCTCACCGAATTTTTATCAGTCTCCAACAAAGCTATTCTTGAAGTAGAATTTTATTGTCCTTTTTGTCTCATGCTTAAATGATCAGATTTCATTCTCTCCATGTGGTTTTGTAATTTCTGAACAATCTGAATAATATAATGAAAAAAGATGTGCTTTATATGCAATGACTTTCTGTAACAAATAAATGGCTTGTGTGATTTTATTATCTAAAAGTAATTTAACTTACATTCACCAAGTCAGTAAGTAAATTGATAAATTTATGGGAGAGAGCCAGCGTCCTAAGGAATTAAACTTCCTTGCCATTTATTTATTTACCTAAAATAGGCTGGAATGTTTAAAAAAAAAGAGAGAGAGAGATTATTCAGCTCTTATCCCACCCTTCACCTGGCTGCCAGTATCTTTTTTCATGCTTATTTTCTAGAAATTTAAGTTAAGAGATAGCCATTGATTTACCAAATCCTCAGATAACCATAAGGTTTTTTTTTTTTTGGAGGTATTAGGTACAAAGGATCCAGTCCAGTCTGAACAAAGGTAATTAATGGTGACATCAACCATGTAGCAGTTTTTCTAAGCTGTGCTTAATAGTCTTGAGTGATGGTGAGCTACTTCTAACTTAGAAAAGAATATATCTCTTCATGGGTTTGTGATCTGGTGGTCCACTTCAGAGTATGATACTATAGACTTGTTCCTTTCTCTCAGCATTAGACTTTATCGTTAATTTCAGTTTTCAGAATCATAGATTCTCATTTTGGACCCAGGATGAAAACTAGTATATTTCTCAATAAACACTCTAAAACTTGCTGAGTCATCCAAGTTTTATATATATATATATAGTTGTTTTTTTGATGCAGTTGTAATGGAGTTTTTTTTTGGCTTCTTAGGAGCCTACTAAAGATTAATAGTTCCTTGGTTTTCAGTTGCTCATGGTTTTCCAGTAAAGTCTTAATAAGCATAGCATGGCAAAGAAAAAAAAAATAAGAAAGGATGTTTTAAATATTGTGATTAATACTTTATTACACTGATTGGAACTTAATGTTGTGGCTTGCACACTAGGTATCGCTGGCATTTACCTTGGAGCAAAAGAAACTGTAACTTGGAGTTCCCGCTGTGGAAGAGTGGGTTAAAAATGCTACTGAAGCAGTGTGTGGGTCACTGTGGTGGTACACGTTCAATTCCGCATCCCAGCCGGTGGCTTAAAGGATCTGGCATTGCTGCACCTGTGGCATAGGTCACAGCTGTGGCTTAGATCCAGTCCCTGGCTTGAGAACTTCCATGTGGTAAAAGCCTAAATTAAAGTGTTGATAATGAATAAGAGTAGAGACTTAAAAAAGACTTTTCTGAGGTAGATTGACAGAATTTGAAGAAGAATGCAGAAGACAGAGTGGAATCAATAACAAGCTTTGTAAATTTACAAAATGGTGACTCCTTTTACTTAGTTTGAGAATAAAGAAATAGAATAAGTTTATAGGGAAGGCAGTGAACATGTATTTAGTATTTTCTGTATGCTCGGTTTTCAACCTCTAGATACTTTTTTTTCACTTTAGCATTTATTTTGTTTATTTAAACTTTTTTATTAAAGTATAGTTGATTTACAGCATGCCAATTTCTGCTATATAATCTCCAGATACTTTATATGCATTTATCTGGTTTAATCCTCTGAGTAGTACTATGAGATAATTATTCTCGTTTTATTTTTTAATATTGTTTTTTTTGCTTTTTAGGGCCACAGGTGTGGCAGATTAAGTTCCCTGCTAGGGGTCAAATTGGAGCTGCAGCTGCTGGCCTACACCATAGCCACAACAATGCCGGAATATGAGCTGCATCTGTGACCTACACCATAGCCCACAGCAACACAGGATCCTTAACCCACCAAGTGAGGCCAGGGATCGAACCCATATCTTCATGGATGCTAGTGAGGTTCATAACCTGCTGAGCCACAGTGGGAACTCCTTATTCTCATTTTAAAGTAAGGAAGTAAAGGCTCAGAAAGGTTCAGTTATTTCCTTTAGACTATACAACTAGTAAGTGTTGGGTCCAGGTCTCCTTGACTCTAAGCCCTTGTTCTTACCCCTCCATTTCGTGGCCCTCTTTGAGCATGTAACATTTGAGAGGTTTTTAAGAATGTGGGAATAACTGTCCAGTGAACATTGAGATATAATGGGGCAGGAGTTCAAAAGTAGACTAGGTCCCATATGAAGATACAGACATGGATGTTGAAGTCACAGGAAAAGATGAAATCGTTCAGTGGAGCATGTAGTGTGAGGGTAACAAGAACATCAAGACTGGCATTCTGACTTCGGCACGTCCACCCGTCCAGACCAATCAGAGTCTATTCGCAGAGCCACTCAGCTTTTATGATTATAGACTAGGAGTCACTCATCGTGGTAGCAAATTTAATATTCTTGTGCACACATACACCTTATTTTTATTTAACAACTTTATTGAGATGTAATTCACATACCATACAAATTACTCATTTAATATTACAACTGATTTGGTTTTTTTGAATTGTAGTAACACGTACATGCCATAAAGTTTGCCATTTAAACATTTTAAAGTGTGGAGAACTGTAGAATTAAATACATTCATACTGTTGGGCAACCATCATCACCAATCATCTCAGAGTATTTCGTCTTTCCAGACCTAAAGTGTATCCATTAAACAATACCTCCCCATCTTTCTCTCCCCTGGCCCCTGGTAATCACCATCCTTTCTGTCTTGTTGAATTTGACTTCTCTGGGTATTTCATATAATATTTGCCTTTTTGTGCAATCTAGTTTTTAATATTTTCACGGAGTTGTGCAACCATACTGCAATAAATTTTGTAACACCAAAAAGAAACTCTCCCTACTAGCAGTTACTTCCCAGTGTGCCCCTGTGACTGCTCCCCTCACCATAGGTAACCGCTAATGTGCTCTCTGTCTATACATTTGCCTTTAGATTTCATATACAGGAATCATTCAATATACGGCCTTTTTATTTAGCATGTTTTTAAGGTTCATCCATGTTGTAGCATCCGTCAGCACTTAATTTCTTTTTATGATCAAATAATATTCTCTTGTATGAATTTATCACATTTACGTATTCACCAGTTGATGGACATTGAATTGTTGAATTAGGCTGCTCTGAACATTCATGAAAAGTTTTTATGTGGACATGTTTTCATTTCTCTTGGGTATTTACCCTTCTATTTTATAAAGACATATCCTGCATCCAAAATAATGCCTTGGTGTTTTGAGACCTTAAGTCACATTTAGTTTTCCATTTTTTATCTAAAAAGTAGTAACAGTTTTGCTATTTTGTGTCTTATGTTTGTATATTCATTCAATAAATTTTTGAATAAGGTATTTATAAGATTTTAGACTTAACAAGATACTTTCAGTAATTATCAGTTTCCTATACCTGTGATGTAAACATAAGCATAAATATGTTTTTGGTTTAGTGTGATCTAGAGTCTGCTACTGGTAGATTGATTGTAATGAACACTGTGATTTATTGTCATTGCCAAGATGACTGTCATATTTTTATATGCCTCAGGCAGTTTCCAGTCCATTTCTCACACTCAAGGCCAGTATATTTCTGTGAGGAAGCAAAGAGAGGAGTAAGATGAGTAATGACTCTGAATCTGTGATTATGAAACCCTATCCATATGAGTTTACAGGTTCGTAGTGACTGAGCTTTAGTCAGTAAACCACAGGCATTTTTCCTGTCCTTCTCATGTGAATTTTCTCATTGAGATATTCTTAGATTCTTTTTCTTTTCATTTTTAATATCTGGATTTGATGATGATTTTTTTATTCCTTTGCCTTTACAAAACAGAAATCTGGTATTGTGTCCATGTTTTTAGATATTATCACCAAAATGTCACAATAGTTTGAAGCTTAAGGGATACCAATTCAATTATAACTTAGTACAATATATATCCATAACTGTGGTAAAAATAAAGGGTATTTTGAATGCTATGTGTGTGGTTTGTTGTTCTGGAGAAAAGTGGTATCTGGCGGTTAGAACATATGAGTTGTTGTCAGCATTTGTGGGTTTATTCTCAGATCCAAGCTTCTTTTTTTTTCTTTTTTTAAAGAAAGGCAGAGTCCATGCTTGGTATACGTTTAATACAGCACTTTATATACTGTAGATAATTGTAGCTAGTGAAGGTTTTATGCTATTGGCCAAATAATATATGACAAATTACTGATAGCATAGGTAAAACAAAGCTGTTGTGAGTACTTTGTGATACCATTCTTTAAACTTTCTTCGAAAAAAACATGGTTAACATATCTAATTAGTAGTGATAGTATTTTAAGAAGCTTATACTGAACATTTTTAATTCAAAGTGTTTAGCCATTACTCTCTATCCAGGGGACTGCTCAAAACTCTACCTAGTGGAACTGTCCATTTCACACTAGGATTTATGAGAATCTCAGAGTAAGAAACATGCTTTAAGATCGTGTGATAATTCTAATATGTGGAGACTAGTCACTGATATTCTAATATTTCAGTTTTATTTACCTCAGTCCTCTTGACAACATTCTAAACCAAGGGTTTAAAAAATAAGCCTTTTTTTGTGAAAAAAATCCTTGCACTGAATGGAGGTGTTATGCCCTTAAGATATTAAAGGTCTCTTCCTAGTTTATTAAAAAGATAGGAATGACATTAAACTTTTTTTTTCAATTTAAAATTTTAATATTTCTTAATATTTTGGTGCCTGGCTTTGTCTATAATAAAACAAAGTATTTAACTCCGATTTCTCTATTTGATTATTATATATCTAGTATCAGTGGTTGAGCTGTTTTTTGTCCTATGATTTAAGCTATGGCCTTTCAAACAGCGTTTTATGAACACCTGTTGTCCACAGTGAGCAGGGGTTAGTCTCTGTTAGAAATTATGATTGTAGCTGGTTTATTAATCTTCTTTAGCGTTTATTCCAATGTATTGGATTGACAGTGATGCCTCAGAATTTGCTATTATCCCTAGATTGTATTCCTTTGACGATTGCTTTCCTGTTCCTATTTACTCTGGAATTCGACATGTATCATTTTGTTTAGCCAAAAGGAACTTAATATTTTCTTGTGAATCCCATCTCTTCTGAAGCCCAGTGTTCATTACATTTTTTTTTGACCAATGAGAAATGTTCATTAAAAACTATTAACAGCCATTTTTGTTAGTTGTAGCCATCTTTCTTTTTCAGCATTAGACTACTTCTATTAGGTATAAAAGGACCTTATATCCAAGAGTAAATGTATTAGAAAAATAACACTTAAAATAAATCATTTTAGGCAGTTGCCAAAATTTCATACTAAATAGTGTATATGTGTGTGTTTGGAGGGGGAGGTAGAGGGTGGATGAGAATTTATCTCGACAAAATATGAAATGTGAATTTATGAAAATAAACTTTTTAACCTTTTAAACAGGATTTAGGTTATAATTGTTAACTGCACTAATTATTAAAAAAAAGTTGAATGTGAACTTTTATTTGGAGTATTTTTTCTGAACAAAATTGTGTGACATCCTTTTTCAACTGTTACTTTCTCTGCACAGTTATTACAGTTTTTTTAAACATTAGAAAAATTTGCTAGTTCTTTCAAGGCTCATTTAAAAATTTATACCTATTTCAGTTTCTTGGAAAACTGAGCTCTTCTGTTATATCCTGTTGCCATATTGTTCTTTTTTTTTTTTTTGTCTTTTTGCTATTTCTTGGGCCGCCCCTACGGCATATGGAGGTTCCCAGGCTAGGGGTCGAATCGGAGCCATAGCCACCGGCCTACACCAGAGCCACAGCAACGCGGGATCCGAGCCGCGTCTGCAACCTACACCACAGCTCATGGCAACGCCGGATCGTTAACCCACTGAGCAAGGGCAGGGACCAAACCCGCAACCTCATGGTTCCTAGTCGGATTCGTTAATGACTGCGCCACGATGGGAACTCCCCATATTGTTCTAATTAAACAGCATAGTTTTAAAATTAAAGTGCAGAATATAAAGCATAAAGAAGAATTCTGGGGAAAGAATAAATAATTTATAATTTATAAATAAAATTTAAAAACAGAATGAATTTATGAATAACCTGAATATTTAGGTTTTGATAATCATGCTTCCTTCTGGAGTGGCATGTATTTAGAACTTACATATTCTAAAGGAGTGTTACTAATATAAATCATGTCTGTACTTGGTATAAAATATAGAGTGCTAAATAATTGTGTTAAAGTGCTCTTTACATAGAGAATCGAAAGATCTCTGAGCAATATTGCAACAAAAATACTATATTTTTTGGGTTCTTTTTAGTTCTCAAACCGTCTCACGTGTATTATTTGATAATAAGTACATTTTGGAGAAAGTAGTAAGTTTACCTTATGTATGGGGCGGGGTAACACTTAGTGTGTGGATGTAAATATTGTATTTCCAGAAGGAAGCTCTTTCCTTTTTTAAGGCAGCTGGGGATTTGAAAGTGAGAAATGGGAGACCGTAAGAGTTAGACCTGAATCCTCCACCAATTTAATATCTCTATCCTTCTACCTTTACATTAATTCAACTAGAATAAGTTGAGCCTTAATCGTAAGTGAGATTCAGTAACCTTTACTAATACCTTCTCTTCTTCCCTAGAGAAGGGTGACCAAGGATTGCACCAGGAAAAGTGAATCAGGGTGGCAAGCAACTTCCCAGCTTATCATTGCTGTGTCTTGGATAACTTTACTCTTCATTTGGTTAACTGCTAAATGTGGATAATAATAGTATAGATTAATTCCCCCAATCCCCAACACACACATGTGCAGAGAGGTACATGCAGAGGCTACAGCTGGATTGCTTAGTCAGGAAAGATCCTTCTATATGAAGATTTTATGTTCTCTGGCTATAGTGTTTACCTTTAGCTGACTCTTCAGATAATTGGTCACTCACTCATGGAGCACTGTTCAAGCATCAGCGTAGAGAATTGCCTCATTTCACCAACAGATTTGTTTCTTGATATGTTCATGGTGTTTTTGAGTGTATCTCTTTGTATAGTTTTCTTAGTGGTTGTTCTAAAAGTCTTTGCATATTCCTCTGTGACATCACAGATTACTGGTATCATTTTACCGCTTTGAGTGAGTGAAGTGTGGAAATCTTACTTCCATTTAGGACACTCTATTTTAAAATATCATTGTCTTGAGTATCAGATGGTATTGTAATTTTTGCTTCAATGAATAAAAACTCATGAGGATATTATATGTCCTCATATTTCTGCTCTTTCTATTACTTTTTCTTTCTTCCTGATGCTCTAAATATCCTTCTTTTATCATTTCTTTCTGTTTGAAGAACCCTCTTTTGGTATTTTGTATAAGGGTAGGCCTGCTAGTGATTTTTCAGTTTCCCCTCATTTGAGAATATTGTTATTTCCCTTTCATTTCCAAAGGATAACTTCATCAGGTATAGAATTTGCAGTTGACAGTTCTTTTCAGAGCTTGAAAAATTCTGTTACATTTCATTCTGGCCTGTATGGTTTCAGATGAGAAATCCACTGCCATTTTAATTCATGTTAGGTAATAAGTCATTTTTCTCTGACCATTTTCAAGATTATTCTTTGTCTTTAGTTTTCAGAAGTTTAATTGTGATGTGACTTGTCTTGGACTCTTTTGGATTTATCCTATTTGGGTGCAGTTAGCCTCTTAAATCCAAAGGTTTATGACTTTACCTAATCTTGAGGGAGTTTTCAGCCATTCTTTGTTCGTTCTCTCTCTCTCTCTCTCTTCTTTTTAGGGCCACACCTGCAGCATATGGAACTTCCTGGGTTAGGGGTCACATTGGAGCTGCAGCTGCTGGCCTGCACCACAGCCACAACAGCGCCAGATCTGATCCACGTCTGCGACCTACACTACAGCTTGTGGCAACGCCAGATCCTTAACCCACTGAATGAGACTAGGGTTTGAACCTGCATCCTCATGGATACTGGTTGGGTTCTTAACCCATTGAGCCACAATGGGAACTACACCATTGCTTCTTTAAATATTCTTTTTATCCCTACTCTGTTCACTCCTGGGACCTTGATTATATGAATAAATATTTGCTCTTTTGATATTATCCTTATAGGTCTTTATTCTTTTAAAATGGTTTTTTATGTTTATTTTTTTCCTGCTTAAAATCAGTAAATTCTGTCCTCAGGTTTGCTGATTTGGTCTTCTGTCATCTTCAACCTACTACTGAACTGTTTTAGTGATACTTTTGTTTCTGTTTTTTTTGTTTTTCAGTTCTGTAATTTCCATGTGGCTTTTTTAAAGAGTAATTTTGATATCTTTGCTGAGATTTTCTATTTTTTTAAATTGTTCTAAGAGAATTCCTAATGTTTGCAAAGCATTTTATGATAGCTTTAAATTCCTTCTCAGATAATTTCAACATCTGATTCATCTTGCTTGATTTTCTTTTCATATTCAAGTTGTGATATTCTGTTTCTTGTTATGTGGATGATATTTTTAAATTGAATCTTGAAAATTTTGGCTATTACATTTTGAAACTCTGGGTCCTGTTTAAATCTTTTATTTTATCAGACAGTCACCCTTTTTTAGGTTTAGCAGGTAGTTACAGGCCTGCCATTGAGGGGTATGGTTCCAATGACAATTTAATTTTCAGGTTCTTTGTGGCATTATTTTGGTCTCCTTAGTTTATCTGATCTCCTATTGGCCCCTGCTAGTGCCTCTAGAAGTGAGAAAGGATTCTCCAGCCCAGAGGTACAAAAAGTCTTTCTGGGCTGGGATACTGCCTGCATATAGGATATGGAGTACAGTTCTCGGGCTGAGCCCTTGTTGTGATGGTCCTTTTTTCCATTGCCACTCTTAACACCTCAACCTAGTGTGTCTCAATGGGGGAGGGGTGTCTGAGGTCTGGAGGGAAAGAAATGTGCTTTTCTTGGCTGCTCATTGTCTACAGTCTTTTCTATCAATACCACATTGCCAGTGCTGTTGGGTCTAGTGTCATACCTAGGCCACTTTCTGTTATTAGGTTTGGGGCAAGGTCTGGGTCACCTTTTGCTGAAAGATGTTCTGCCAGGTCAGTGAAAATTAGATTTACTTATCTAACATAAATAAACCAGAATAAATGAACCAAACAGCCCTTATACTTATCCTCAGTTCCACAAACCCTGCGATTTGGGAATAATATCTCATACTCGAGCATCCGTAGGGTACATCTTGTCCCTTGGGAATTCCTCTATCTCCTCTTTCGGGCCCTCCCTTTTCTGTGATACCCTATGCTATCCTCACTGCAAGATGGAAACGAGATTATCTGTGTTCACCAGGTCGATACCAACCTGTGGCTTAATCCAATTCCTGTAGTCTTTTTTCTGTTTCTCATGTTACCTCTTGAGAACCTTTGTTACTGGAACTAGTTCAGAGAAGCATTCCAGTCCAAGGACACCTAAGAAGTCAGCCGTCTTTCCATTTTCAGAGTCCTTTTGAAGTTGCAGAGTCTGTAGTTGTACTTAGTGGGGAGCAGCAGGAAGAAACGAGTCTATGCCATGTTGTCTGGCCCAAGACTCATTCTTAATCCTTTGTTATCTGCATTTTTGTTTAGAGTGCCTGTCGTCATCTGTGTCAATTTTCTACAGTTGTTAAATGGTATAGATCTTCTGTATCCTTTATCATTAAGAACTTTTACTAAGAATATGAGTTCTTTCCCAACATAGTTCTCATCAGCTTTGTGAAATCCTATCCTTTTTACAAAATTAGCAATTTGACTCTGATCAAAATTTTGCAGTCATACAGGTATTCAGCAACGATTAACAAAGATTTGTTGATGGATACTGTTCAAGTGTGGGTTAATTTTTGTAAGGAGACAGCTAGTGAACATTTTTGTGTTTGGTAAACTTTTATTTCTCTATAAAAATTTAATTACTGTGCTGACTACAATGAATACTTACATAAGCAAAAATCTTCCTGTATGTTTATGTCCTTACACTTTATTTTGCATTACTTTAGAATTTAGAAGGACCTTGAAAGTCCTCTAAAATGTCTTTATTTTACACAAAAACAAAATATTAAAGACATGCCTGATGTTAAGATGACTTTGTAATTTGTAATCTGAACAGAAAGGCTTTTCAAGATTGAAAGGGGGCATTATTAACAATTGCTCTGTGACTACAGGTATAATCTGCGACATGTAGTTATTCCAGTAATGACCAAATTACTCGTACATACAAAATGTAGTTTAATGAGACCCCAAATCTCCTGACTCCTGTGGGTAGCCCTGATGTTGTGTAGCAGTATGAGTATGTGCTATAAAGTCGTACTGCTTTGGTTCATATCCTGGCTTTACTACTTACTAACGTGTGATTGTGATCAATTTATTCACATTCTCTGTGCCTCAGTTTCTTTATGTGTATTATGGAAGTAATTACAGTTCTACCCTCAGAGGGATGCTGTGAGATCATGCATATAAAGCCCTTAGTACAGTCAGTGCCTAGCACTTAGTAAGTACTGTTTGCTGGTGGTATTATTACATTATTTTGTAAAATCCTAAGATCAGAAGAAGGAAGGGTTAAGTGAGGTCTGGTAGCTTTAGTGTGAGATTAAGAATCAGGAGTTTGGGGTTCTATTTCTGTTTTGTTCCTGACTCACTTGGACACTTTGGGAAACTGCTTAACCTTTTTGTGTCTAAATCTTGCAGTCTAAAGCTAGAAGAATCTTGCCATCTGCTCACTTCATGGAAGATGGTAAAAACAAATTTGGAAAATGCTTTGAGATCTGTGGGAGAAAGGTGCTATATAAGCTTATAACTTTATTCATCTCTGCATTGACATTCACTTGCTCATTAAATATGTATACAGTTTTTAATCAGCATAACTAGTAATCCAGAGTTACTATATATGTATAATGTGTGGGTGATGATACTTCTGTTAGAACATTTTCTTTTGTGTTTTCTTCATCATTTAAAAACATAGATCCTCTTTGCCACATTATATTAGAAATATGTATAAAAATCAGTGTATAAATTACAGCTAATGACTGAACAATAATGTGTCTTTTTTTTTTTTTTGTCTTTTGTTGTTGTTGTTGCTATTTCTTGGGCCGCTCCCGCGGCATATGGAGGTTCCCAGGCCAGGGATTGAATCGGAGCTGTAGCCACCGGCCTACGCCAGAGCCACAGCAACGCGGGATCCGAGCCGTGTCTGCAACCTACACCACAGCTCACGGCAACGCCGGATTGTTAACCCACTGAGCAAGGGCAGGGACCGAACCCGCGACCTCATGGTTCCTAGTTGGATTCGTTAACCACTGCGCCACGACGGGAACTCCCTAATGTGTCATTTTTATACTTAGTTTTAGTTATAATGTAGCTTTGACTCTTTTCAAAGAAATGAAAAAGTATGAAAGTAGGGACAAGAAGTGGTTGGTTGATTAATTAAAATGACAATAAAATATGGGCTAAAAAGTACCTTAAAAGAACATTTAGTCTCTTTTCCTGCTACAATAGAATTGTATTTTAATGAATTCAAGTCAGTAATTACTGACCAAGTGGCTACTTTGTGCATGGGAAAAGATAAGACAGTTCTTTTTCTCACATGCATACATTCTATTAGGGAAAGTAAAAACGTAACTTTATTCTTATATTATCATTAATGATGTAGGTGATCTTTTCCGAGGTGGTTGCAAGTAGAGGCAGTATATGAAATGAAATCTTATACAAGGTTTTTCCTATTTTAAATTAGTGAGATTTAGCTAAATGTTTTTTATAAGGTTCACAAGAGTCAAATGGTCAGGTCAGAAAAGGTATTATATTTGCCAAATTGATTTCTCATTGTGATCCAGAATCAGAACTAATTTATTATGTTTTTCTAAATGGAGGAAGAAAGCTGTGTTATTCAAGAGAATAAAGAATTGAAAACTTGTGTAACCTGAAAAATTTTCTTAGGTGGCTTTTTGTTCCTTATAATTCACTTTGAGATTTAGCTTGAATGATTTTCATTTCAAAAGTAATTCTGAGGACTGGAAAGAAATTTAAGATTTGAATATAAAGTTAAGTAAAAAATTATATTCTAACCCTGTGAATTATTGAATTTTAAATATAAGATTGGAATAATCCAGATATAGATTATGAATATTCAAATGAGATACTCACCCTGGGATCTTGTTATTCATGTACACTTGAAGGAGAATATTAGGATAGGAATATCTTATCCCAGAAAGATGGCAGTATGGACATTGATATTTAAATAAGGAGTGAACTCTATATTTTAGTATTTATAGTTATATTAAGATTAGAAAATTAAGTTATATTTTATTTTTAAGGGGACTTTTTAGTGTGATGTTTTGGAACTGGCAATCAGTTTCAGTCTTTTTCCTTCAGTAACAAATCTCTGAAATGCTACATAGAAAGAGGAATGAAATAGTCTATTAATCCTTAAGATTATAATGCAGGCATTGCCCTGGAAAGCTCAAGAAGAAATTTATAGATAGAAGTTAAAGGTAAAATATTTATAATAGTATTTAGAAAAAGAATCAAATACAGAGAAATGCTGTGACGTTATAACCTACCATCTAGTATGGTAGTCCAGAATCTGAAGGTTCTTCCGTAACGCCTTGTTTTCCCTTTCTCTGACCAAATCCATTTCATCGTCATCATGTCTTTTTTACCACTTAAATATTTCTCTACTATGGCCTTTCTTTATTTCTTATGCCACACGCTGGTCCCAATCTACCAACCCTCTCACCTAAATTACCATCGTAGTCTGTGTGTTAGTTTCCTACTGCTGCTGAAACAAAACCTGTACTATAAACTGAATGGCTCAAGACAAAGGACTCCTCATACAGTTTCAGGAGCCCAGAAGTCTGAACTCTGAGTGTCAGGGAGAATTTGTTCCAGGCCCCTCTCCTAGCTTCAGGTGATTGTTGTCATTGATTGGCTTTTAGCTTCGTCACTGAATCTCTTTCTTATGGTCTTTTTGTGTGTGTGCCTCTTCTGGGTCTTCAGATCTTCCTCTCCTTATAAGGATGTAAATCCTACTCCAGTATGACCTCATCTCAACTTGACATTTTACTGGAAGTCCAAGCCAGGCAGCTGGGCAACAGAAGGAAATAAGAGGCATCTAGATTTTGAAGGAAGAAATACAAATATCTCTCTTTGAAAATGATATGTTCAAGTACAATATCCTAGGAAACGCCTCCAAAATTTGCTAAATAAATGAGTTCAGCAAGATTGCAGGATGCAGGATAAATATACAAAAATATATGGTGTTCCATACACACGAATTGAGTCTAATAAAGACATTAAGAAAGCAGTTCCATTCACAGTAGCATCAAAAAAGAATAAAATACTTTGGAAAGAATTTGACACATGAAGTGCAGAACTTTTACTCTGAAGAACTTCGAAACACTATTGTAAGAAATTAAGGAGGGTCTTAATAAGTTGAAAAAAGTCTCATGTTGGAAGACTTAATATTGTTAGGATGGTAGTACTCTCTAAACTGATCTGAAGATTCAGTGCAATCCCTGTCAGAATCTCAGCTGACTTCTTTATAGAAATGGTAAACTGAATCTAAAATCTGTATGATATTCCAAGAATCAGAATATGCACAACAATCTTGAAAATGCAAAATAACAAAGTACGAGGGCTCGTATTGCCCAGTTTTACAACCTATTACAAAGAAGCAGTAATCAAGATAATGTGTTACTGGCTCAGAGATAGGCACATATATCAATGGAATAAAATTGAAGTCCAGAGATAAAATCATGTCTTTAAGGTCGACTGTTTTTTGACAAGGGTGTTAAAACCATTCAGTGTGGGTGAAGAATAGTGTATTGAACACATGGTTCTGGGACAGCTTGATAGGCACATACAGAAATTGAAATTGGACCCTTACCTTGTAGCAGATATAATTTACTTAAAACGGATCAAAGACCAACATGTGAAAGCTAAAACTATAATACTCTTAGAAGAATTAATACAGAAATATCTCTGATCTTGATTTAGCGAAGCATTTTGAGAAACAACACTAGAAGTATGAGCAACAACAAAAAAATAGATAATTTGAACTTAATAAGAATTAAAACTTTGGTGCATTAAAGGATACTGTCAAGAGAGTGAAAAGAAGACAGCTCCACAATGTGAGAGAAAATATCTGAAAGTCAAATATATTATTTGGGATTTTTATCCAGAATATATAAAGAACTCTTTCATTTCAAAAATAAAAAGACAACACAATTTTCAAAATGGGCAAATGAATAGACATTTCTCCAAGGGAGATATACTGATGGTAATAAACATATGAAAAGATGTTTGAACAAACAGTAGTATAGGAAAAAAAATACATGCTTGACATTGTTAGTCATCAGGGAGATATGAATCAAAACCACAATAACAGAGACATTACCAAGAGAACGACTTAGGAGACTGCTGAATTTGTCTCCTGCCATAGACACACCAAGCATACAGCTACACACAGAGTGATCCCTTCTAAGAGAAATCCAGGAACAAGGTAATTGACTCCAGTATATTGGGCAACTGAGAAAAACCTCACATTAAAACAGGTAGGAAAGGCTGAGACACATTCTTGCCACAAATCCCACCTCAGACATGGTACTACTATACAATTATGAGAGAATTCTCAACTCTCAGCCTCTCCCTGAGGAGAGTTTTAAAGATGAGGGACAGGCCCCCAAATCACCTAGCTCTGAAAGTCAGTAGGGCTGCCACCTGATCCACAGGAGTGTAGCAAACAAAGTGGTTACTAAGGGGTGTATGAGTACTCACTGCAGCTATTCCCCTGGGGCTCACTGCAAAGGGAACAGGCAAAAACACGCTCATCTCCCAGTCTTTCCCTGGAAGGGATTTGACTTCATACTTTATAAGCTGCTGCCTGAGGGTCCAACTTCTAATTCTAGGTGTTGACTATGTCCTTTCTGGGATCTTGAAAAAGCCAGTGGATGCTTTCCCTGCATTCTCCCACTAGCTTGCTTTTATTTTAAAACAAACAACAACACCACCAAAAACCTAGAACAAAACAACAACAAACCCCAAAAAACAAAAGTCTCCAGTTTTCTCTCTGGAAGGAACATGTCCACCTGTCTAGTCCCCTCATTTTATGGCTGCCACACTATAGTTGGGCTGTCCCATCACTAGGTCTGATAACCGGAAGGACTTGGCCTTTACGAGTCCTATAGGACCATTTTGAGCGAAACAAAAAGCTAGTTTTCAAATGGGCATACAAACATTTCTTAGAGCTCTCCTCCCCCCTACCTCTCCATGGTGGTGGGGTGGGGAAGGAGGTGGTGCTCAGCCAGAAAGTCAGGCAAAAATGCTGGTTTCCTAGTTTCTGGCTGCAAGGGATTTGCATACTATTGGAGCTGTTGCTTGAAGTTCCAATTTCTAATCAACCTGCATGTGCTAAGATACTGCATAGGGCCTGAGACCTAACGAGCATCCCCCACTGTCTCCAACTAGCTTGTTCCAACAGTTGAATCAAGTTGCCAGCATCTCCCTGAAAGGAGTTTGTCCACACATATAGTACCCCAAGTGTTAAGCCTGCCAACCAGGGGACTGGCTCCTAAATCATATTGCTCTAGGCACAGGCTTGGCATTCATAGATAACTCGGAACTAAATATAACATAGAGGTGGTTCTGTTTGGCTGCACAAGCATTTTCAGCAACTGTTACCTCTAGCTCACCACAGTGTTTGTAAGCAAAAACACCTAGCTCCCAGTATCTCTTTCATTAGAATTATTTATTGAATGTCCATGACTCTTCAGCTGCTTCCTGAAAGGTTTTCAGTTAGCTTGCATTCGAGATACTGAAAGGTTCAGCAATTAGTAGTCCCTGGGAGCCTATATGGGCAGTTCTTACACTTGGGGATACTGATAGTTCTTGGCACATACTTAATTACTGGGAGCCACCAAGAAAAAAGAAGATGATTTGGACAATCACAGATGTTTGAAGGGCAACCAGCAGCTCACACTGGGCTGATTGATGAAATTTATCTCTTACACAGGACCAGTATGTTAAGATGTTGAGGGGTTGCTTGAGAGGTGTCTGTTCATATAATGTGCAGAAACCAACAGAAGTCAAGGAAAATGAAGCAACAGGGAAGTATGTTCCAAACAAAAGAAGATCCTGAAATTGATCTTGTGAAAAGCAGATAAGTGATTTATCCAATGAAGAGTTCAAATAAATGGTCATAAAGATGCTTACTGAGGTCAGGAGAGCAATGCCTGAACAAATAATTTCAAAAAGAGAAAAGTACCAAAACAGAAGCAATAGAGCTAAAATATAAAATAACCAAATTGATAAATTCAGCAGTGATTCATCATCATACTAAAAATAGCAGAAGAAAGGATCAGCAAACTTGAAGATAGAGCAGTGGAAAAAAGAAATAAGAATGAAGATAGCTTAAAGGACTTAGGGCATACTGTTAGGTGGACTAATACATGCATTATAGGGGTCCCAGAAGGAGATTAGTAAGAGAATGGGACAGAAAGCTTTTTGTAAGAAATAATCTTTGAAAATGAACTGAGGAAAGAAACAGACACCCAAATCCAGGAAGCCAGGAAGGTTTCAAAGAAGATGCATCCAAATGGCCTGCACCAAGACACATTATAATTAAATTGTCAGAAGCTAAAGACAAGGAGAATTTTAAAAGCAACAAGAGAAAAGCATCACGTTACATATGAGGTAGTCACAATAAGACTTTGAACAGATTTTTTAGCAGAAATCTTGCCAACCAGAATGTTGGGTGATGGTGTATTTTAAATGCAGCAAAACTTAATAGGATGCAGCAAAACTTGATGGGATGCACCAAAAGCAGTTCTAAGAGGGAATTTTATAGTGATAAATGTGTACATTAAGAAAAAAGAAAGATCTTAAATAAGTAACCTAACCTTAATACCTCAGGGAACTAGAAAAAGAAGGATAGAAATAACTAATCACAGTGGAAATAAATCATGTAGTTACTAGAAAATAAAAGATCAATGAAACTAAGAGCTACTTTGGAAAGTTAAGAAGGTTGACAGGAGTTCCCGTCGTGGCGCAGTCGTTAACGAATCCGACTAGGAACCATGAGGTTGCGGGTTTGGTCCCTGCCCTTGCTCAGTGGGTTAACGATCCGGCGTTGCCATGAGCTGTGGTGTAGGTTGCAGACGCGGCTCGGATCCCGCGTTGCTGTGGCTCTGGCGTAGGCCGGTGGCTACAGCTCCGATTCAACCCCTGGCCTGGGAACCTCCATATGCCGCGGGAGCGGCCCAAGAAATAGCAACAATAACAACAACAACAACAAAAAAGACAAAAAAAAAAAAAAAAAAAAGAAGGTTGACAAACCATTATTAGTCAAACAGCAGCATTTTTCATGATAGCAAATGCGTGGAAACAACCTAAATGTCTGTCTATGAATGTATGGATAAAGAAATAAACACACACACGTACATAAATATACATATATAATGGGATATTTTTCACCTTTAAAAAGGAAGGAAATCTGTTATTTGCAGCAATATGGATGAACTTGGAGGGCATTATCCTAAGTGAAATAAGCAGAACAGAGAAGGATGAATATTGCATAATAGTATTTATGTAAAGTATGTAATTAAAAAAGGGAAAAAAGACTCAGTCAGAAGTGAGAGGAGATATTACAAATGATAACGTGGAAATACAGACAATCAGAGAGTGTACCATGAACAATTGTATGCCAACAAATTGTATAAATTAGAAGAAAAAGATAAATTCCTAGAAACATAAAACTTAGCAAAACCGAATCAGGAAAAATAGAATATCTGAACAGACCAATTGACTCTGTATGGAGACTGAATCAGTAATCAAAACTCACCAAACAGAGGTCCAGGACCAGATTTCACTAGTGAATTTCTGCAAACATTTAAAGAATACCAATTGTTTTCAAACTCTTCCAAAAAATAAACAGTAGGGAACACTTCCACCATCACCCTGATACCAAAACCAGACAAAGATACCACAGAAAAAGAAAATTACAGGCCAATTTCACTGATGAACATAGATGCAAGAATCCTCAACAAAATACTAGCAAACCAAATCCAACAGTACATTAAGAGGATTGTACATCATGATCAAGTGGGATTTATCCCAGGGATGCAAGGATTCTTCAATATCCACAAATCATCAGTGTGATATACCACATTAACAAACTGAAGAATAAAAACCATATGATCCTCTCAGTAGATGTAGAAAAAGCCTTTGATAAAATCCAACACCCATTTCTGATAGAAATTGAAGGTAAATATAAATTCAAAGATATTTTGCATTCATGGATTGGAAAAATTGATGTTGTTAAAATGTCCATACCACCCAAAGTGACCTACAGACTTAATGTAATACATATCAAAATTCCAATGACATTTTTTTTTCACACACACACAAAATTTTTATGCGCTCATGAAAGACCCCCAATAACCAAAGCAGTCCGGAGAAAGAACAGCAAAGCTAGAGATGTCACACTTTATGAGTTCAAACTATGCTAGAAAGCTACAATAATCAAAATGATGTAACATTGGAATAAAAATAGAGTTACAGATCAATGGGACAGAATAAAGAATCCAGAAATAAACCTGTGTATATACAGTCATTTAATTTTCAAAAGAGGAGCCAGGAATATACAATGGGGAAAGAATAGCCTCTTTAATAAATGGTGTTAGGAAAACTGGATACCCACATGTAAAAGAATGAAACTGATCTTTCTTACATCTTACATAAAAATCAACTAAATTGAATATAAGTGTTGAAACTATAAAATTCTCAGCAGAATACGTAAGACATAAGCTCCTTGACATTGATCTTCGCAGTAATTTTTTTGGAGAGGGATTTGACAGTAAAAACAAAGGCAACAAATGCAAAAATAAACAAATAGGACTACATCAAACTAAAAAAGCTTCTACTCAGCATAGGAAATCATCAACAAGATGAAAAAGCAATTACGGAAGGGGTGAAAATACTGGCAGATCACATATCCTAAAGGGATTACTATCCAAAATATACAAGAAACTCATACAACTAAATAGGAAAAATTAAATAACCCAGCTAAAAGCTGGGCAAATAATTTTAATAGATGCTTTCTCAAAGAAGACATACAAACGGCCAAAGGTATATGAAAAGGTGCTCAACAGTGATAATCAAGGAAATGCAAGTCAAAACCACTTGAGATAGGATTAGAGGAAGATGGTGGAGTAGAAGGACTCAGGCTCATTTTCTCTCACAAAAACACCAAAATCACAGCGAACTGCTGAATAGCCATTAACAAAATAGACTAGAAACTACCAAAGCCACAGTGAGATATTGCCTCACACTTTCTGTGACGGTTAGTTTGAAAAAGACGAGCAATAGAAAATACTGCTGAGGGTGTGGATAAAAGGGAACGTTTTTTACACTGTTAGGGGAATGTAAGCAAACTGGTACAGCCACCATGGAAGAAAATATGTAGGTTTCTCGAGAAATTAAAATTAGAACTACCATATGATCTATCAATCCCACTTCTGGATGCATATCCAGATAAAACAAAATCATTTTCTCAAAGATAAATCTGTACTCTCATGGTCATTGCAGCATTTTTCATGATAGCAAATGCGTGGAAACAACCTAAATGTCTGTCTACGAATGTATGGATAAAGAAATAAACACACACACGTACATAAATATACATATATAATGGGATATTTTTCACCTTTAAAAAGGAAGGAAACCTGTTATTTGCAGCAATATGGATGAACTTGGAGGGCATTATCCTAAGTGAAATAAGCAGAACAGAGAAGGATGAATATTGCATAATATTATTTATGTACAGTATCTAATTAAAAAAGAAAGAAAGTTGAGGTCATAGAGACAGAGTGTTATGGCTGCCAGGGGTTGGGTTTGGACAAAATAAGGAGAGTTTGGTAAAAGTGTATAAACTTTCTGTTATAATATGAATATGTTCTGAGGATCTATGTGTAGCATGATTACTGTGGTTGATAATAAGGTCTTACATAATTGAAGTTTTCTGAGAGAGTAGAGCTTACACGTTTACATGAAGAAGAATCTAAAATCAGATAATAACAAATATTGATCAGGATGTAGAGAAATTGGAACCCTCATACACTGATAGTAGGAGTGTAAAATGGTGCAGCTACTTTGGAAAATGACCTGGCAGTTCTTTAAACAGTTAAACATAGAATAACCATGTGACTCAGCAGTTGCACTTCTAGATAACTACCCAAGATAAGTGAAAACATATGTCCATATAAAAACATATACATAGATGTTTATAGAAGCGTTATTCATAAGAGCCAAAGGGCAGAAACAACTCAAATGTGTATTAACTCATGAATGGATAATCCAGTTTGCATATATATCCAGTGAGGTACTAATATATGCTACAACATAGATGAGTCTTAAAAATGTTATGCAACATGAAAGCCTGTATATTGTATGATTCTGGTCATATGAAATATCTAGGAGAGAATATAGAGAAAGAAAGTTAGTGGTTTCCTACAGCTGGTGAGGGGGCAGTAAGACTAAGCTTGATAGTTAAAGCATGATGATGAAAACGTTATAAAATGAATGGAGGCGTTTCCATCGTGACTTGGCCATTCACAAATCTGACTAGCATCCATGAGGACAGAGGTTCCATCCCTGACCTTGCTCACTGGGTTAAGGACAGGCATTGCTGTGAGCTGTGGTCTAGGCTGCAGATGTGGCTCGGATCCTGCATTGCTGTGACTGTGTTGTAGGCCGGCCACTGCAGCTCGGATTCGACCCCTAGCCTGGGAATCTCTATATGCCCTATGGGTGTAGCCCTAAAAACCCAATCAATAAATAAATAAATAAATTTAAAAAATAAAATGAAATCAACAGAGATGGTTGGTCGTTGCACAGATCTGTGGACATACTACGATCCATTGAATTATGTACTTGAATTGGGTGGATTTTATTCTGTGTAAATTATATTTCAATAAAACTGTTATAATAGAAATGTCTGCCTTCCCAGGTAAATCAGGTTTTGATATCACAGATACTGTTTTTTTTAACCATTATATTGCTTTCTAGATTTTGAGTGTAGAATATAGCCACAAACAGCCTTAGCGATTTCAGTTACTGAAAAAAAAAATCTATTTTAGACCCAGTGATCTTACAGATTGCCTGAAACGTGAGGTTGGTTTTGCTTAATAATAGATGTTAATTTTTTATTTTAAAAGTAAAATTTTAGGCGTTCTCTTGTGGCTCAGTGGGTTAAGGATCTGGCGTTATCACTTCAGTGGTTGCTACTTGAGCAAGAGTTCAGTCTTGGGCCAAGGAACTTCCACATGCCAGGGACATGGCCAAAAAACCCCCAGATAAATAAATAAATAAAGTAAGTAAGTAAGTAAGTAAATTGTAAAACTTATTTTAGCACACTTGGAGATCCAAGAAAGATTCGTTTCTTTTATATGTATATGTTTCTAGTTTTGTCTTCCTCTTCAGTCTTAACTTTTATTAACATTTTTAGAGTACTCATTAAGACTTCTGCTCAGTATAAATGAAATTGTGTCAAACAGTGACATGAAAAATGTCTTTTGCAGGTAGAAATGTAAACCTCAATATGAAAGATGATACGATAGTAAACCAACTAGAGACACATAAAAGGCAATTTTTCTTAGAAAACGGATTTTTAATAGGGAGGTTTCCTTTTTATTTTTAGGGAAGGGAGAAATGTAATAGTAGATTTTACGATTTTAAGATCCTTTTTCTAAATCTTTTTCTTAAGTTGCTTAGAATTCCATTATTTCAATATTTTAAATATTTAAAATTTTCATTTTAACACTATGACTTGTGCTGTCAGATTTAAAAAATCAATTAGGTTAATGATTCACACAAAGTCTTTTTAGCTTTTTTTCTTTCTTGGTGTTTTTAGAGCCAAACCTGTGGCATATGGAAGTTCCCGGGCTAGGGATCATATGGGAGCTCTAGCTGCCAGCCTATCCACAGCCTCAGTAACACCAGATCTGAGCCAAGTCTGTGACCTACACCATAGCTCACAGCAGTGCCAGATCCTTAACCCACTGAGCAAGGCCAGGGATCGAACCTGTGTCCTCATGGATACTAGTCGGGTTCATTACTGCTGAGTCACAGTGGGAACTTCACAAAGCTTTTTTTAGAATCTTTCAAAGAAAAATTATTATAATTAGCTTGGAAATAAGATTATATTGCATCATTTTATTTTTTCCACAACTCAGAATCTTTCTATAGCCTGAATATGTAGCTTCGCTAGAATAGCTGGAGTATTTTATAAAAGACTTGGTGATTTAACTGATATTCTTAATCCCCCAAAGCCCCCCATTCTTTCTATGAATCCTTCTGAATGTCGTTCAGGCTGCACTGGACGTTTGGGGCTGGAGGGTTGCTTCCAATGTGTGCTCTCACTTACGTACATTTCAGTGAAGTTGGAAGCTTACCAAGAATCAGTAAAGTTTGTTTGCAAACCTGCCATGTTCTTGTTATTGTAATTACACTAAGTTTTCATGTCTCACAAATTGATGAAATATGAATGGAAAAAGTTGTTTCCATTAAGTTAAAATTTAATATTTTGGAAAGCCTTAATAAAGGGAAGTTGTTTACAAATAATTGCTCTTAATGTGATGAATCAACTGTTAAAAAACTGGGGAAAAAGTCTGGAAGGACTCTGTGTTCCAATTATTTCATCAGTGTCTTAAAATTTTCATAAGTGAAGAAAAAAGTAAAATAACTAGAAATCATGGTTGCTGTATAGAGAGTGTGGTTTTTGCAAAAATAGCAAGCAGAACTACATATCAGTAGACTTTGATTCTAAAGGAAGGCTTGATTTTGTATCAAAAGATTGGCCCATGGGTTTGCATTCATGTGTGATTTTTAAAATATACTTTTTTTGGAGTTCTCTTGTGGCTCAGCAGGTTAAGGATCTGGCCTTGTCATTGCAGCAGCTTGGGTCTCTGCAAGGGTTTGATAACTGGCCTAGGAACTTCCATATGCCATGGGTGCAGCCAAAAAATACTTTTTAATGTATACAAGTACAACTTTGAAAAAGTTCTTTAGCCAACTTTTGCAATTTTCCAACCAATTATCATGTAATATACTTTGAACACAGTTTCCTAATAGTCATCCGTACCATCGTTTATAAGAAGTTTGCAGTCAAGTTGTTGTCTTCCCTATCCTTAACCACTGATAAGCGTATAATATCTTCTGTTCCCTCTCTGGATAACTGTGACTGTTAAGTTTAATAATTATTCCCTCTTCTGTCTACCCACAGCACTTAATTATTTTTCTTCTTTGTGTGTATCACATTGTATTGTTAATATCTGATGGTGTGTCTGTCACAATGGACTCTACTTTTCTCCCATGTCTAGCACAGTGATTTGCTTATAGCAGTACTTAATGTTTGTCATGTATTTTTCTAACCTTTAAAATTGATAGATTTTTTTTTGGGGGGGGGTCTTTTTGTCTTTGTAGGGCCGCACCCGTGGCATATGGAGGTTTCCGGGATAGGGGTTTATCTGGAGCTGTAGCCACCGGCCTATGCCACAGCCACAGCAACACCAGATCCGAGCCGCGTCTGCGACCTACACCACTGCTCACAGCAATGCCAGATCTCCAACCCACTGAACAAGGCCAGGGATCAAACCCACAACCTCATGGTTGCTAGTTGGATTTGTTTCTGCTGAGCCACAACAGGAACTCCAAAATTGATAGATATAAATGACCTACATTTTCCTCAAGATGTGTCAAAATGAATGGCTTCATCTTTTGCATTGGAGAATATAAACTTGTACTACACTTTTTGAAGGATTGTCAAAATATGTCTTAAGAGTCTTAAAACTGTAAACCTTTGACTCAGTGGTTACATGTCTTATAGTTTTTTCCAAGAAACAATCAGAGATACTTACAAACTTTCAGTGTGATGTTTGTTGCAAAATTATAAAATCAGAAGATTGGGACCAACTTAAATTTCCACATCTGAGGGAGGTTTTCATGTTTGAGGGAATTAACTCAAATTTTGGTAAATCTATGTGGTATAATGCTACATTAAAAATCATTCTCACAGACTGATAAAAGATCATTGGACAATGCAAACTATTATTATCAATAAATTATAGTTTACTCAATTTGGCAGTTGTCATTTTTCAGTTTTCATGATAATCTTGGATCCTGATTGTGTGTCCATCATAGGTACCATTGCACTCATTTCTGTGTCATCAGTAAATTAATATGTATGCCATCTTGTTCAACTAAGTTATTGTAGGACTGAGTTTAACTATATAGTAAACCGCTAGAAACTGGGTAGTTTCATATTCTTTACCCTCTTGATCCAGGTGGTCTTCATGTGCTTGTTCTTGACATAGTTATGAAAACATGGTCTTGGTCTGCAGTGCTAGAGAAGGAGTCTCTCTGTCTAACCTCCAGAGGTAATACTCTGCCACTTCTCTCTTGCCCTGTGTTTCAGTGAACGTTGCTTCTTCCATTTCCTCTGCTATATCAGGCTCCTGGCCATTTTTTCCTCACTTTTCCTTGTTCCCTACATGGAAAGTATGACATTACAGGAGTTATGATTAGCTTCTTAACTGTTTATCTCAAACTCTTGATTTAACACACTGAAAGCACTGTAATTAACAGTGAAACTGGTTTTTGATCAGTGGAATTAGGAGCTTTTACAATACGATGAATTAGTTTTAGTAGATGCCTGTTTGACAAAATTAATTGTGATTTCTTATAAACAGAATGTTTAATTACATCTTATGATCGTTGTCTGTTGAATCAAGAAATGCACCTGCCTGTAAATGATGGCTTGATAAAGATGAGCACTCTTGCAAAATTGAGCTTTTTGGTTGGAAGGCACAGAACCCATGATCTAGCTCTTTGTTATTATTGCCATTGAGAATTGCGTTTTAAACTTTCTTTTGCTTTAAAGTCGTATCAGTGCCTTACTGAACCTAATAGATATCTTTCTCTACCCTTTCTCATGAGTTGTCATGTGGAAACTGATGATAAAGCAATGTTTGTTACTTTTGGAGGCTCTGAGGAATTTATATAAAGCCCACAATGGCTTTCTAAAGTTAAGAAAAAAATCTTTAGATTTTATATCTCTCTCCTGTATTTTGAGGGTCATATAATTGTCTCTTTACATATATCATTTTTTCACATATCCTTCTTTATACTACTTTTATTAAAAAGTGTTTTAAGAGCAGTTAAATCATTTGTGTAAATACTTTTTTCCCTCAAAAATACTCTTGACTTTTCTAAGAATTAAATAATACAATGTCATATATACATCTTCATATGTACCAAGTACTGTATAAGTTCCCTAAAATAGACTCAATACTTAGTCACTTAAATAAAAATCTAATACGACCTACACTGAAAGGAGTTTCTAATTAGTGATGTTATTTTTAAAATAAAATACAAAATGCCTAAATAGAAAGTCTCCTTTGCCTTGTAATCTTGGCATTGTAGCATGAGGTCGTATAATGGAGAAAAGCCACAAGGTCTGGCTTTCCATTCTTAGAGCTTCAACCTCCCATCCTCATCAGGCAGCTCTTAGGCACTCTCATTGCCGTCTCTGAGTTCTTCCTGTTCTCCTTGTCAGTTTCTAGCCTACATTTTGAAAAATACTTGCTTAAAATATTTATCTCCTTAATAGAACAACAACTCTGGAACTGTTTAAAATCTCAATGGCACATGTAATTAATGGAGAATATCTCAGAAATTAATGTAAAAATAAGTGTTTAGGTCTAACTCTGGATAGATGTTAGAGAAAAGCTTAGCTAGAGACCTTTTCTAACAATTTTCCCCTACATTACCACCTTTTTAAAGAGTCCTTTATAAAGGATTATTACCTTGTTTAACTTTTAACAATAACATAATCATTATCACCTCACACTTAGCCTGTTTTTCTGTGTTGCAGTAAATTTAAATTTGAGGGTCATGTAATAAGCCCTCTAGCTAGAATAAACAAGTTTACATCCTAAATTCATATGTGAGTTCAAAGCTAATATTAAGTAAGAAAAAGTAACTTTTCCAGGAAAAGCACATAGGGAAGAAATTATTTTTCTGTGTTACTGAAAGAGTACTCCATAACACAGACCAACATTACTGTAGGGATTAGTCAGAAGTGTTTTCTGTGCATTACATTTCAAAAATCTGTAATGTGGTTTCATTAAAGATACTCTAAGCTCGCCTTTTGAGACTCTCTACTATGAGAGCTATGTAAATTCTTAATCCCCTTTCTGCTGTCATTATGATGAGCATATAAAAAACGAATAATTTAATGATTGAGGAATCTCCTTGAGAATATTATTTGGAGGAATTATTGGGGCAAAATCAGTGTCTTTTCTCTGCTGGAAACTGTCTGAAAAGAAAGTGGGCAGGCTCCTGGTATTGTTACGAAGGTCCTGCTCCTGGGCTTTGTAGAACTAACTGCAGGGTATTTAAAGTTCCTGGTATCCTTGGAAACACAAACTGTGATACCAATTGGTGCTTGTATTTCAATGACGTCACAGGGTTTGCAGAGCCACACAATGGATCTCTTGTTTGTGGATCTACAGAGGAGTTGAGATAGTTTTGGAAAAGCACCTGAAGAGAGTGTGTGTATATGTTAGTTTTCCTTCAGGCTTTAATTTTAAGAACCAGTGACAAACTTACTATCGAATCTTGAATCTTTTGAGTTTGGATTCAACTTTTAAAAAGAAAAAAAAAAATCACCTGCTGAATTTGTGATTGTTTTACATATTTGTGATTGCTTTTGAGAAGTATATATGTGTTTTTGTACTCATTGAAAGACATAGAGAAACAGATGAGGATTAATTGCTCTTCTCAGGTTTAGCCATCAGCTGTGCAGTGGAAAGAGGCTTATAGAGCTGAGAGTATTTTAACTAACTGGTTAGATTTTAAAAGTGCCATTATAAGATTTTCTTTTTTCTTCTCTTTAAATCTGGGAAGTAATGGCAGGCTGACTTAAATGATGTACATTAAGTTGACCAAACCAGTCTAAGAAAAAGAATGTGTTTCTTCCCCTTTATTCTTTTCAGCTTATAATTGTTTCTGTATCAAAACGGCTATAGGATTATTGGCTCTTCCTTTGTCAAGTTTACCTCAAGAATAATGTGTTGACTCATGCATGGCACAGTGATCTACTAGAACCTGTCTAATGGTAACAGATGGAAGTTGCCTTTTGTTAGCGCTAACATGTGTAGATTAGGTTTTTCCTAGATATTTCCAAGAAAAATTTATTTGTATACATTACATAATCCTGAGTATCATTCACAGTTTAAATTGATTTTTTCCTCTTTTTATTTCAATGTTTTAACATAAGTAGTTTTGAATTAGAATAAGAAACAAATCCATTTCTTCAGATATGTGATGTAAAAAGAAAAACAAGAGCTAACATTTATTGAAGTCTTGCAATATGCCAAGCACTGTCTAAATGCTTGACAGTTCTTCTTTAATCCTCACCACATTGCTGTGACGTAGAAACCATCGGTCCATTTTGAAAGTGGAGAAAACTGGGTGACTGAGAGGTTAAGTATGGGACTAGAGCTGGTAAGCAGTGGGGATTCCTTTTCAGGGAGCCTTACTCAGAGATTGTGCTCTTAACCTCTTGACCAGTGTGCCTCTCAGCAACAGTGATAATAATGAGAGCTAGTATTTGCTGAACCAGAATTTCTTCTCTGTGCCAGCAATTGAGAAATTGTTCTCAGCTTTTTCAGATAAACCAGGATGGGGCCATCGGTCCTGTCATGGCTCTGAGCCTCACTACCAAATTCTTTGATCTGAGTCTCTTTCCAAAGTGTTTTTTTTTTTTTTGCCATGCCCACTGGCATGCAGAAGTTCCCAGGGCAAGCCACAGCAATGACAGTGCTGGCTCCTTAACTGCTAGGCCACCAGGGAGCCCCTCAAAGATCTTTGTGAACAATTCATATGTACTGAAAACCAAAAGTGAGTTATATTAAGCAGCTCTGTGTAAGAACCTGTAAGTACCAGGGACTGTGAATTAGTATCACCTTCCAGTATATTGAAGTACTGTATTTTCTTCTGGGGAAATTGAAACCTTAGAGAGTCATATGAGAAGCGTAAGTTTCAACCTGATGTTGCAAATGCCATGTATATTATATGTGTCTTATAGCCAGCATTTCTTTTCTGATTCCTAGGGTCTTTAAGTAGACTTGAACTAGTTAAAAATAGGTTGTTCATTAGTAACAGGTGGTTCACTAACTAATAATAGAGGAAGTTAAGCATATGTGGGCTCAAAGTTAGCATTTCCATGCCACCTACACTCTGTACCATGATAGAGGAGTTAAATTATGGATATATTTAAGTGCTTTAAACGTTGTTTTCTTTTTTGTCCCTCAGCTTGATATTGATTGGCTTAGGTTTGGAGCTTGCCTTTAACCCTTTTCTGATTTGTTGGGTCCTAGCTATATATTTTTAAAGTGAATAATTTTAAAATTTAATCTTAAATCAAAGTAGTAGATATACATAGTTGCAAGTGTGTGCCACAGGATTGAAATGCAGAAGAGCAGTTAGCTTCCCTACGCATTGCTTCAGCCAGTTTCTGGCTGTGCAGGCATCCACTTTCAGCTCCTATAGCTTTTTCTACTATTTGCCTCCATATTTTAAAATAATTCATGCATTTGCACATAGCCATATGAAAATATAGATAGACTTAGATGGTTTCCAACACTGTTTGGAACTATCTTCCACTTTTAATCTATTTTTAAAATTCTCTCTCAACACACTCACAAACACACACACACACACACACACACACACAACACCATGCTCTTATTCCCTTTTATAATTGAGAAAAGGAGTTTCAGAGAGAATAAATCATTGCCCCAAACTCATGGAAATAGTAAATGGCAAATTTGAATATAGTTATCTCACTGTACAGCTAAATTCATGTTTCATATGCGTTAGATTTGTTCAAAGTGGGACTGTATAGTGATTTCACCCACCTTTTTAATTCTAAAGTGGTTAATAGTAATGCTAACAAATGTTTTTTGTGTGCTTGGTATGTGCGAAGCACTTGATGTGTTTTAACTGTTTTGAATCTCACACAAGTCCCTAAGAGAATTATTTTTGTCATCCCTATTTTAAAGATGAATAAATTGAGGTTTACTTAGGTTGAGTAAATTTGTTCAAGGTCATTCAATTTATAAATAGAAAAACTGGAAGCTTTCTTTCTTTCTTTCTTTTTTTTTTTTAAGGGCTGCACCTGTAGCATATGGAAGTTTCCAGGCCAGGGATTGAATCTGAGCTACGGCGGCAAACTATGCCACGGTTGCAGCAACACCAGATCCTTTAACCCACTGCACCAGGCCAAGGATTGAACCTGCACCTCTGCAGCAACTCGTGTCACTGCAGTCAGGTTCTTAACCCACTGCTCCAGAGTGGGAACTCCTAGAATCTTTTCAAAGATAATTTTTATTGAAATACAATGTACCAAGAAAAAAGTACACATATCCTGTAACTTGATGAATTTGCATATAGGTGGCATACTGCAATAACTTGGATCCTGCTGAAGAAATGGCACATTACTAGTGTCCTGGGGGCTCACTTAAGTCCTTTCTCAGTCACTATTTGTCCAAAGAGTAACTATGATGCTGAATTTAATATTGTAGATGAATTTTACCCTATTTTTGTAAGTGTAAACTTGTACAAAAACTTAGACCAAAGTGTAAACATTTTATGCATCTTTTGTATCTGAATTCTCTTGCTCAGTCTTTATGAGCTTTATATGTGTTGTTACATGTAGTTGTTCTTTCACTCTCATTGATATATAATATTCCATTTCATAAAATTACCACAAATTGTCCATTATATCGGACATTTTGCTATTATGAAAGTGCTGTCATGTGCTTTTTTATACACATCTTTTGGTGAATGGTGTCCACATTTCTGTTGGGTATATATCTAGGGGTAGAATTGCCAGATATGTATATATTCTGCTGTAGTAAATATTGTCAGTTTTCCAAAGTAATTGCACCAGGTCACACTCCCACCTGCAGTTACTTTACATCCTTACCAACACTTAGTTACCTTTTCCTTATAGCCGTTCTGGTGGGTGTGTAGTAATAATATCTCACTGTGGTTTTCATTTGCATTTCCCTGATGATTAATGAAGTTGAGCAACTTTTTACATGTTAAGTGGACATTTTGGTATTCTTTTTTACAAAATGGTAGTTCAAGTTCTGCCTGTTTTTCAGTTGGGTTATTTGCCTTTTTCTTAACAGAATATATTGGTTTTCCTTACCCCTGTCCACTATTTCTCAGGCATGAACTTCTGACTCTTCCATCTTTTTATTCTGGCATTTACGCATCTCCTTATTTCCAAGCTATGTGCATATACTACTACTTCTTGTATTCATGGGTTTTAGAGCTTTTTGTTGATTTTTGATTATGGTAGATGAGGATTTAACTGTAATCTGCAATCATCCCAACTTCTTCACCATATCTTTGTGTATTTGTATGTGTATATACACCACTGTGTGTGTATGCTATCTTTTTTTTCTTTTCTCTATCTTTGTTTTTGTGTTCTACTTTCTGGAATATGTTCTGAACTTTGTCTTCTACTTATACCACTGAGTTTTGTTTTACTTTTTTTCTATCATGTTTATAATATGCAAAAGCTCTTTTTAGTCTATGAGTGTTGCTTTTCATGAAAAATATCCTGTTTTTGTTTCATAGATGTCATTACTTCTCATATCTCTTTGAGGATGATGATGGCTCTTTGGTTTTTTTCCTCCTGTATCATTTGTGTCTTCCTCAAGTTTTCGTTTTCTGTTTGTTTTGATCTTTGTTTTCTCACACTAGAGGCTTTCCTCTTATCTCTGATAATCCTTGTTTGTCTGCTCCAGATTAAGAATGAAATATGAGAAAATTGCCTGGAGAATCTGAATATGAGGTTAGGCCTTGTCTACTGGAGGGTTTTATTATAAGGTGATCTGGGTGGGCTGTTTTTTGGGAGAGCCCTTTGGTTAGTATCTTTGGTTCTTTCCTCTTAGACTGATCTGATACCTTTGCATGCTCTTCTTTTTTTTTTTTTTTTTTTTTTAATAATTTTTATTGGCGTATAGTCAACTTAGAAAGTTGTGTTGGTTTCAGGTGTACAACAAAGTAAATCAGTTATATGTATACATATATCTGTTACTTTTTAGATTATTTTCCCATATAGGTTATTACATGGTATCAAGTAGATTATCCTGTGGTATGCAGTAGGTCCCTGTTACCTATCTGTTTTATATGTAGTAGTGTGTGTGTGTGTCAATCCCAACTGCCCAATTTATCCCTCCTGCCCCACATTTCCCCCTTTTAACCATAAATTTGGTTTCAAAATCTTTGAATCTGTTTCTGTTTTGTAAATAAGTTCTTTTGTATCATTTTTATTAGATTTTACATATTAGTGATCTCACATGATATTTGTCTTTCTCTGTTTGACTTACTCCACTTAGTATGATAACCTCTAGTTCCATCCATGTTGTTGCAAATGGCATTATTTCATTCTTTTTTGTGGCTAAGTAATATTCCATTGTATATATGTACCACATCTTTATCGATTCCTCTTTTGATAGACATTTAGGTTATTTCCATGTCTTTGGTGTTGTAAATAGTGCTGCAGTAAACATTGGGTTGACGTATCTTTTCAAATAGTAATTTTCTCTGGAGATATGTTCAGGACTGGGATTGCAGGATAATATGGTAGTTCTATATTTATTTTTAAATGAAACCTCCGTATTGTTCTCCATAGTGGTTGCACCAGCTTACATTGCCACGAACAGTGTAGGAGGGTTCCCTTTTCTCCATACCCTCTCCAGCATTTATTGTTTGCAGATTTTTTGATAATGGCCATTCTGACTGGTGTGAGGTGATGAAAACTCATTGATTTTTGATTTGCATTCTCTAATAATTACCAATGTTGAGCATCTTTTCTTGTGCTTTTTGGCCGTCTGTATGTCTTCTTTGGAGAAATGACTATGTAGATCTTCTCCCTTTTTTTGAGTGGGTTATGTCTTTTGATATTGAGCTGTATGAGTTGTTATATTTTGGAGACTAATCCCTTATCACTTGCTTCATTTGCAAATATTTTCTCTGATTCTGTGGGTTGCCTTTTCATTTATTTAAGGGTGTCCTTTGCTGTGCAAAAGCTTTTAAGTTTTATTAGGTCCCATTTGTTTATTTTTGTTTTTTATTTTCATTGCACTAGGAGGTGGATCAAGAAAGATACTGCTGTGATTTATGTTGAGAAGTGTTCTGCCTATATTTTCCTCTAAGAGTTTTATAGTAGCCGGTCTTATATTTATGTCTTTAATCCATTTTGAGTTTATTGCTCTACATGGTGTTAGAAAGTGTTCTAATTTCATTCCTTTCCATGTACCTATCCAGTGTTCCCAGCACCATTTATTGAAGAGGCTGTCTTTTCTCCATTGTATATTCTTGCTTCCTAGATTAATTGGTCATAAGTGCATGGGCCTATTTATGGGCTTTCTTTGCTGTTCCATTGGACTTTGTTTCTCTCTTTTTGTGCTAGTGCCATACTGTTTTGATGACTGTAGCTTTGTAGTAAAGTCTGAAGTTGAGAAGCCTGATTCCTCCAGCTCCATGTTTCTTTCTCAAGATTACTTTTGCTATTTATGGTATTTTGTGTTTCCATATAAATTTAAAATTTTTTTGTTCTAGTTCTGTGAAAAATACCTTTGGTAGTTTGATAGGGATTGAGCTGCATCTATAGATTGCCTTGGGTAGTATGGTCATTTTGACAGTGTTGATTATCCCAATCCAGGAGCATGGTATATCTTTTCATCTGTTTGTATGATCTTCAGATTCCTTCATCAGTGTCTTATAGTTTTCAGAGTATAGGTCTTTTGTCTTTTTAGGTAGACGTGTATTCCTAGGTATTTTATTCTCTTTGATGCAATGGTAAATGGGATTTTTTTTTCCCTTAATTTCTCTTTCTGGCCTTTCATTGTTGGTAAGAGAGTTCTTTGTATTAATTTTGTATCCTCCAGCTTTACCAAATCCATTTATGAGCTGTAGTAGTTTTCTGGTAGTATCTCTAGGATTTTTTATGTATAGTATCATGTCATCTGCAAACAATGACGGTTTTATTTCTTCTTTTCCAATTTGTATTCCTTTATTTCTTTTTCTTCTCTGATTGCTGTGCCTAGGACTTGCAAAACTATGTTGAATAAAAGTGGTGAGAGTGGACACCCTTGTCTTGTTCCTGATCTTAGCATGAAAGCTTACAGCTTTTCACCATTGAGAATGATATTAGCTGTGGGTTTGTCACATATGGCCTTTGTTATGTTGAGGTAGGTTCCCACTCTGCCCACTTTCTGGAGGGTTTTTATCAAAAATCGGTGTTGAATTTTGTCAGAAATTTTTTCTGCATATATTGAGATGCTTATATGATTTTTTTCCTTCAGTTTGTTATGTGGTGTATCCCATTGGTTGATTTGTGTATATTGAAGAATCCTTGCCTCCCTGGGATAAATCCCACTTACTTATGTTGTATGATCCTTTGAATAAATTGTTGGATTCAGTTTCCTAGTATTTTGTTGAGGATTTTTGCATCTATGTTTATCAGTAATATCGGCCTGTAATTTTTTTTTTTTTTTTTTTTTTTTTTTTGGTGTCTGGTTTTGATATCAGGTTGGTGGTGGCCTCATAGAATGTGCTTGTAGGTGTTCCTTCTTCTGCAGTTTTTTTGAAGAGTTTCAGAAGGATAGATATTAACTTTTCTCTAAATGTTTGATAGAATTCACCTGTGAAGCCATGGGGTCCTGGACTTTTATTTTTTGGAAGTTTTTTTAGTCACAGTTTCAATTTCAGAACTTGTGATTGTTTTATTCGTATTTTCTGTTTCTTCCTGGTTCAGTCTTGGAAGATTGTGCTTTTCTAAGAATTTGTCCATTTCTTCTATGTTGTCCATCTTATTGGCATATAGTTGCTTGTAATAGTCTCTTAGGAGCCTTTGTATTTCTGTGCTGTTGTGATTTCTCTTTTTTCATTTGTAACTGTATTGATTTGAGCCCTCTCCCTTTTTTCCTTGATGAGTTTGGCTAAAAGTTTATCGATTTTGTTAATCTTTTCAAGAACCAGCTTTCAGGTTCATTGATCTTTTCTATTTTTTTCTTTGTCTCTATCTCATTTATTTCTGCTCTGATCTTTGTGATTTCTTTCCTTCTACTAACTTTGGGTTTTGTTTGTTCTTCTTTCTCTCAAAGAGTGCTCTTCTAATTGCCTGCCTGGTGAGTAAAGGTCTATCTACCAGTTAGGAGAGGCACATGAGGGGTGAAGAGAACTTTGGAGGAAGCACTCATTAACATTCCTTATATGTTTGTAGGATGATCTTCTCAACTATGACAGTCATCCTTTAGTCCACCCTTTATTTTACCCTTCTAAGCAAGCAAACCTCTGTTCTTTTACCTGAGTTGGAAGGATAGTTATCAATAAAATGCCAGAGAGAGAATCTTGGGAGTGCGATTTTTTTTTTTTTTTTTGTCTTTTTTAGGGCTACACCTGTGGCATATGGAGGTTCCCAAGCTAGGGGTCTATCAGAGCTGTAGCCACTGGTCTATCCACAACCACAACAACATGGGATCCAAGCCACATCTGCAACCTACACCACAGCTCACAGCAATGCCAGATCCTTAACCCACCAAGCGAGGCCAGGGATCGAACCTACATCCTCATGGATGCTAGTCAGATTGGTTTCTACTGAGCTGCGATGGGAACTCCACGGAGTGTGATTCTTAAATCATTTTCATGCAGTTCTTATTTTAGACTATCCCTCCCCGTCATTGAGAGATACTTAGTGCTGGCCTACCCATGAACTTTTTAAGGATTCTCTGATGTAATTGGGTTGGTTCTTACCTTTCCTCATTCTTATCTCAGGATTCAGTTTTCTTAGACGTGCTAAGTCAGTTACCACTTGAATATATTCTTTATAGCTTCCAAAATTACATTTTTCTTTATTTCTGTTTTTTTCTGTCATTTGGGCTATTGTCTCTGTCTCTCTTTATATATTTTTATTTATTTATTTATTTACTTATTTTTTTAATGGCCACACTTTGGCATATGGCAGTTTTTGTGCCAGGCATTGAATCTGAGCTGCAGCTCTGGCAATGCTGGATCCTTTAACCCACTGCACCAGGCAGGCCAGGGATCTTGCACCTCCACAGTGACCTGAGTCATGTTCTTAACCCACTGTGCCACAGTGGGAACTCCCTGTTTCCACATTTAAATTTATCTTCACTGTAGTTTGGTTTTGAGAAGGAGTAAAGTGACATATGTTCAGCCTGCCATTTTATCCTAGTAGCTGCCATATATTTCTTAAATGGAATTTGGATGAGACATTTGTGGATCTCTTGATGTAATTGCACATTTTTCTGTGGGCCAGGGCTAGAAGTCTTGGACCTAGATAGATAGCTCTGGCTTTTGACTGATTGTTTTTGACTGAATGTGACCCATGCTGAATTCATCAGCTTCTCCCTCAAACCTGGTCTTCTTCCAGAATCCTTAATCTCAGTAAACGAACCTCCCATTCACCTCTTCACACAAATGCAAATCAATGGTGTTACTCTTCTGTTGAAATCTTTCAGGGGCTTCTTTCCCTTCCTAGGATCAAGGTGAACATCCTTAATTTGGTTAAGTCTTTGTGTCGTCTTGGATAAGCTTTCTTTCTTCCTTTGTGTCAAACCATAGCAGCCTCCTTTTCAGATCATTGGAGAAATAGAACCACTTTATTCTTCAAGGGCTTTTGGGACTGCAATTTCATTTGCCTGAAGTGCTAATACTCAGCCTCCCCACCAAATTTACACACCACTAACCATGCTCCCCGCTGCAGTAATGCCCCAGACTCTTAAGTCCATAGCTCTCATTACATACTGTCACAGCACCCTGTACTGCTTCTTTATAGTGTTTATCATATTTATTTAATCATATGTTAATTGTACAGCATTTGATCCCTCAACTGAACTTTAATTCCATGAGTTCAGTGGTCTGTCTTGTTCGCTGTTACATCCCAGGCTTGAGTACAGTGCTTTACACACAGTATGTAAATGCTTACTGAATAACACTCAAAACCAAATGGAATAAAAAAACAAGGAGAAGCTTTATGTTATGCTAGAAAAAAATCCTAGATTGTATATCATACTAAGGTAACTGTGCTAGATGTGTCACTTTGAGCAAGTTATTTTATATCTCTGAGCCTTGTTTTACTAATCTATGAATTGAGGAAGTATGATTTACTGACCTTTAAGATACCTTTCGACTCTGATTTGATTCCCAAAGGACCTCCCTCTTCCTCTTCTATGCGTTTCTTTTCCTGTTGACCTTTATTTTTAAAATTTCTTCTCTCACTTGATTCTCATCATTCTTTGCTTCCCATTATTCTTTTCTCTTTGCCGTCTGTAATGTGAATGTATCCCTCGATATCTGAACTCTCTTCATCTAAATATTTGTTAGGATGACTTGGGAACTTGTAACCTAAAATTGACTGTCCACATCTTTCATTGAAAGAACTTGCGTGTTATGTTCTGGCCAAAAACCGTAAGTTGTACATTAATCTGAGTGAGTGAATACAGGGTAGACTATTGTCCTTGAGTCAGTTTTTTCTTCAGCAGGATTATGTTTTGTGATCATGTTGTTTAAAGGTTTCATGCAATCCCAGTATCTTTTAAGATAATGGAAAAGCCTGTGAAAAGTAGGTGAGCCTAGGGAGATTAGAAAAACCCTTAGGAGAGAAGATGGAAATGATAAAGGCTAGTGAGAGACAAAGACAAAAAGTCAAAAGGCACACACTTGGCTGTGTACATGTTCTCATGTATTCCACATAAGATTTTTACCTATTTGGGAGAAAAATAAAATCCTGAAAGCGATGTTAGTTTGTGAAACCTCATCAGTTTGTGGTGCTGTTTGGATTCATTATGCATCTTTATCAGATTATTGTTTCTTTACCTGATAGAACGTTTTGCAGTAAAGGAAAATATAAATTATATCTAATACTATACATATGCATACTTGTATTCACTAATGAGTTTATTAAATATTAAATGATTTATGTATGTTTATTTTTAATTTAGAATTTTTTGGTGGATATTATATGGAGATTTACAAATACTTAATATTTGGGGAAATTAATTGGGAGTTTTAGATGGGCTTGAACTGAATTATTTTTTTCCCACTTAAAATCAGAATATAGTCTCTGTTATGTGAAACTTTTGCTGTCCAACACATTTCAGAAATTAGATTTAGATAAAAGGGGTGTCTTATTCTATTTGTGTTGATTGTGTTGCAGAGACAATGCTAAATCCTTCCTTTAACTTACTAGAGTCTCATATTGTAGTTGTTTGTTCTCTCTTACTCATTTGAGGTGATTGGCTTTTGATAAAAATAAAGGTTTTTCACTTCTCACATAAGTCACCTGAGTTGTGTCAGGACCTAGCTGACAGAATTGGCTTGTCTCCTTACCAGAGAGTGACTGATAGGATTTGTTAGAGAAGCCTATAGATATTATCTCCTTGATAGTTTTCACTGTAAGCTCAGTGATTTGTGATTCAAACAGGTCACAATTCAGAAAAGATGCATATTTAAGTCTGTGGTCTATTCTACTTGATACTGTGGAGAGATGTAGAACTATTAACATTTTTTAAATGCTGCCAAAATCTTGATAAATTTTCTTTTTAATGCAGTGTGTCGTCTTTTGCTCCCTAGATAGTGAGATAATGACACAATATTGGCTGTAACCAATTGTGAAAACCCTAGAAACTAATCTCTCAATAGTGGTAAACTATTTACTCTTTTTTTCCAAAAATCATATTCCTTTAAAAGCTGCAATTCTTTCCTCACAGCAGCCGACTTTAAAGGAAAGTGACGAGATTCAACTCAAAAAGAGGCAGGCGTGGGGATATATTAACATAGGAGGAAGTACGATATATAATAAGAAGAGTGAGTATTAAATGGTGCTTGAGATTAATTCTTAGTATAGTTCATTTTTTACCAGTAACAGGAACTTGAGACACAAAAAGGATCTTGAGTTTTGATCGTTTACACAACACCATGGTTGTTTTAAAGGGCACAACGAATATTTTCTTACCCTTTTCTTAACTTTGCACAATGTTTAGCTGTTAAGGAAAAACTTGAATATAGATGTGTTTTTTTTTTTTCCTTCTAAGGATGAGTGTATATAAATGAATTATTTTATTTTGAGTACTTTCTTTTTTCTGTTTGGGTAAGAGTATGAACTACAGATGGGAGTGGTCTTTTAAGATTGAAGAGCGAGCTGTGATTGACTGCCGCTTGTCATCTTAAAGTGGCATCCTTCATAACATTCCGTTCAGTTACCTAAGCTGTATCATTGCTGAAGCAGTGCTTGGCCCACTGTGGCAATTATGGAACTTACTTCTTCTTTTGCATATCGAAAAAGGGAAGAAAACAAAATGATCTGCTCTGACTGCAGTTTCCTGGCTTGTGAGATCAGGTGCAGTGCACCTGTACTAGTGACGTGGAAGGGAGAAGCAGGATGCAGCCATCAAAGGAATTGTTTCCTATCCTGGTCAGTTTTCGTAAAATTCTTAGTTAATACCATCAAACTAAACATTAGTTTATTTGCAGAGAAAAATGTTATTTTTATCAAGGAATACTTGATAAATAAATGTCATGCTTTCCAGGAACTTATTACATTGTTATCAGATAGTTGTGATGGAGCAGAGTTAGAAACCCCACGTTTAAGACCTGGTGCTGCTGAGACTGAGAGGGAATCAGCAAAGGGCCTGTTGGCAAACCTTAAGCTAAAAGAAATTATTTACCGGAAAGAAGTGCCATATGTTAGCTCCTACCTGCCCTCTCTTTGTCTTAAAAAGGGCGATGGTGAGTATAGGGGATTTACTGACTAGATCCAGTGATGAAGTAGCATGGAATTAAGCCTCCGTAGTTGAGAAGGAAACTAAACTGGTTAGCTAAGGTTAAAAGACATGGTATAAAATCATTTCAACAAATAGTCATGGTCTCATAGGGAATTTATGATAAGACTTGAATTTCCATAAAGGCAAACATTTATGACCTAATGACTTTTTATCTTAAACATATTGAATGATAAGTACCCTTATTATTTACCAAGGTGAGTGTGACCATATTTAAATCTGCTGGGACCATTGATGCGTATGCACTGAAATGTAATTTGCCAGCTCAAAGGTTCATAGTATGTCAGGACAAAGCAGAATTCCCAGGCAATAATTTTTTTTTTCTTTTTAGGGCTGCACCTGCAGCATATGGAGGTTCCCAGGCTAAGGGGTCAAATCAGAGCTACAGCTGCTGGCCTACACCACAGCCATAGCAATGTGGGATCTGAGCCGTGTCTGCAACCTACACCACAGCTCACGGCAACGCTGGATCCTTAACCCACTGAGTGAGGCCAGGGGTCGATCCCACAACCTCATGGTTCCTAGGTGGATTTGTTTCCGCTGCGCCATGACAGGAACTCCCACAGGCAGTAGTTTTAATGTTTGGATCATTATCAATTTAAAAAAAAACTTTGTTTCTTCCAGAAACAAGGTATTTTCTGACATTTTGACAAAAGGTGCAGGGTAAAAAAGTAACAGGGGGACAAAATAAAATTAAACTTCATTTTAGTGTCTTGATTGGTTTTACCTTTCCTTTCTGTACTTGAAGAATGAAAAAGAGTGACAAGTACATTGATGGTAGTAATGATGGCAGCTACGCTAGGTCTTCAGCAGGCAGCATTAACACATTTATAAAATAATTTGGTCTTATAGCTCTAATATTTGCTGGCATTATTAAAAGTCATCTCCACATGACAGATCTAACATTTTTTTTGTTGTAGCAGAAATTGCTTATAGAAGATAACCAAGGGTATACCACATCTTTTCAAGCTCTATGATAGGGCAAAGATCTCATTATTTATCAGAAAAATAAAGAACTGCCTTTGAAAATACAGCACGTTAGTTGGCCTATTAATATAAATTTTATTTAAACTTGAACTTCTGTTAAAACTGTTTTGAACATTTTGGTGAAGAGAAAAATCATCCTTTGTCTATTTAGGGAAATTGACATATTCTTAACTAGTTTAAGTAGATAGTTCTGTTTTAAAGTTATTTAGATGTGTTTTTACTTCTCTAACAAAGTGGTCACTCTACTTTATATAAAAGTACTGCTTGTACTCTCACTTTGAGTCCTGACCAAATTCAGAACCCAAACCCAAATTTAAATACTGGGGAAAATTTTTTTTTTCTTTTTATTTTAGGGGCACACCTGTGGCATATGGAGGTTCCCAGGCTAGGGGGTTGAATCTGAGCTATAGCTGCTGGCCTACGCCACAGCCACAGCCACTCAGGATCCGAGCTGCATCTTCGACCTACGCCGTGGCTCACAGCAATGCTAGATCCTTAACCCACTGAGCGAGGCCAGGGATCGAACCCACGTCCTTATGGATGCTAGTCAGATTCATTAACCACTGAGCCACCACATGAACTCCCAAAAACTTGTCTTTTCTAAGCCACCAGGTTGGCACTGTCATGGAAATAAACACATACCTTGAAAATACTGGTCTTTCTCCAGCAGCTCAGACCTCTGCTGTTTACAACTATTTGTTCAAAATGTGTTCCTCTTTTAATGTATTAAACTCTTCTCTGTTATAGATAGATTTCCAAAAACTGTGTTTTGTTTTTTTTACTTTGGTGCTAAGCATTGAAAGGCTCTTGAGACTGAAGGAAACATTAGGGTTGGGTTAGCTGGAAGATTGTCTGTAGAGAATCCTCTGTAAAGCTTGTGTTGGATGGCAGTAAATAGCTTTAGGATTTTACCAATTACATTTAATTTATAATGTTGGAAGTTTTAAAAACATATGTAGCTAGTAAACACTGTAATTCAAAAGCAACCCAGATAATATTCTAAGGAGCTTTGAGATACAAAAGTAAAATTTCAGAGTTCCCAGGTGGCTCAGTGGGCTAAGGCTCTGCTGTGGCTTGGGTTACTACTGTAGCACAGGTTCAGTCCCCGGCCTGGGAACTTCTGTACGCTGAGGGTGAGGCCAAAAAAATAAATGAAATAAAATTTCCCACATTAGTTTTTTATTTTGCATTCTCCTGTTTGGATCGCAGACTTGTTCTTTTCCACTCTCCTTTATCTCTATTTCTACTTCCATTTGGACCCCTTTATTTACTGTCCTACTGTAAGTCTTTGGAGATGCTCTCTAAGTCTGGAAGAGACAAGATGCTTACCCTCCAGAGAAAAGTTACTTTGTGGTTATTTATAGATAAGTCTAATGGAATTTCCAGCTCTAGCATGTCATTTTTTCATTCTCTGTGTCAAATGATGTGACAGGCCATTTTGCTCCTTTCTCTGGTTACAGCGAAGGGTTATAAGAAAGGGTTATTTACACAGAGAAGTTTTTTAGTCGTTGTTGTTTCCTTACCACGTAGTTACTAAATTTATATTAACATTTGAAGAGGCCCAGAGTTTGACTTTTTAGATTTATAGGTAGACTAAATAAGTTTTTATTTTGAAATTATTCAGATTTAATGGATTGCATTGAATCCTTCAAATTTAATTCAAATTTAAAAGCTTCCCTTTTCGGTTTTCTTTCTTCCTTTTTTGAAAAACTTTTGTTTTAGACTTTCCTGCTAAAACAAAAGTAGAATTACAGTTATGCAACCTATTTTATGAGCATTTATTAATCCTTATTTGTATTAATTGCTCTTTTAGTCTCCCATCTCTTTTGTGCTATTCTTTCCCCACAAACAGCTAGGGAGTTACCAGAGCTGTTTATTCCTATTTCTAAACCCAGCTCACACAGTCCCTTTCTTTCTGTTTCCACTGTCACCAATCTTTGACCCTAATCCCCCATGCCCAGGCCATTACATTAGTCTCCTGTCCATTCTATTAAATCTCTGGTCTTCTCCCCACTGCATCTGACAGACTCTTGCCATATTTTCTTAGAATCCTTCATTGCCTTCCTCTTCTCTAAGCAGTGGTTTTTAAAGCATGGTCTGAGACACTAGACCCCAAGGATCTCCCTCATTGGCTAGGTTAAAACTATTTTCATAGTAAAACTTGCCTTTTTTCCCCCTCCCTGTGTTGACATTTGCACCGATGATTCAAAAGCAATTATGAGTAAAACTAGCGGTGCAGTGAAGGGAGTCAAGGCAGTGGCAACAAATGATACCAGTAGTCATTGCAGTACCGTCTAACACGTGCAGTAGGAAAAAAAAAAGGGCAGTTTTACTTAAGAATATCCTTGGAATTGCCTTCATGGCTCAGTGGTTACTGAATCCCACTAGAATCCATGAGGATACGGGTTCGATCCCTGGCCTTGCTCAATGCGATAAGGATCCGGCATTGCCCTGAGCTGTGTTGTAGGTCGCAGATGCGGCTTGTATCTGACATTGCTGTGGCTGTGGTGTAGCCCCGCAGCTACAGCTCCAATTAGACCCCTAGCCTGGGGAACCTCCGTATGCCGCAGGTGGAGCCCTAGAAGGACGGAAAAACAAAACAAAATAAAATATCCTTGAAAACTCATTTAAAAACTTCAGTTTTATTAAATCTCAACCTTAGAGTTGACATGTTTTTAATGTCTTGTGTGATGACAGGGGGACGTACATTTAAGCTGAATAGAGACGTATGATGCTTGTCACCAGAGAAAGCATTTGTGCAGATTAAGCTGTGAGGTGAACTTATTAGCATTTGTATTTCATGAAACACCATTTTTACTCAAATGATCAATTGAAAGACAAATATGGTTATTCAGTCTTGGTTATCTGTCAGACATTTTCTGGAAAAAAGGACATAAACCTCTCTCTTAAGGGGGAAAAAACCCAACATTATTTATTGACAATGGTAAGATTTAAGAATTAAAACAAAGATCAGTATTTTGGAAAACTTGAACCTGCCACCTGGAGCTTGATGGCTTTCTAGCACTTAAAGACTTTCCTGATGAGACGAAGACTTTTCTGAAGATTAATGAAAATGATTTTTTGGTCCTATGTAGTGAAAATTGTCAACATTTGGAAGATCTACAAAACGAAGTGAACCTTTTTTTCCTAAATGGTTAATGCATAGCGTCCCAAATTTATGCATGTGGTTGAAAAGATCTATCCCGAAAGGCAAGGTAGACCAATGATTTTTTAATGTAACATGGTATGAAAAGTTAACTGAAATGGTATCAAATTCCACATTGTCCCCACTTTTAAGAAGCAGTTGCTTGTCAGTTTTTGGTGTAGTATTGGAAAAGATGGACCACAATTACCTGGAAATGCTATTAAAATACTCTTCCCTTTTCCAGCTATATATGTGTGTGAATACATATTTTCTGCTTTGTACTTCAACCAAAACAACATAAAGCAAGTGACTGAATGTTGAAATAGATACAGGAATTCAGCTGGCTTGGAGTTCCTGTCCTGGCTCAGCAGAAATGAATCTGACTAGTATCCTTGAGGAGATGCAAGTTTGATCCCTGGCCTTGATGAGTGGGTTAAGCATCTGGCATTGCTGTTAGCTGTGGTGTAGGTCGCAGATGCAGCTTGGATCCCATGTTGATGTGATTGTGGTGTAGACTGGTGGCTCCGATTGTACCCCCAGTGGCCCTAAAAAAGCAAAAAAAAAAAAAGGAATTCAACCGTCTTCTCTTCTGGCCAGATTTTGGAGAGATTTTGCAAAACCTCAAACAGTATCACTTCTCTCACTAATTTTTTGTTTTGGAAAATAGTTACATTTCATCGAAAATGTGTTATTTATATTAACATGCAATAGGCTTATTATTGTTATTAAATGAATAAATATATTTAAAATGTCTCGGTTTTAATTTCTAGTGTAAATATTGATAAATATAATCTACATAAACAAAAGCTCTTTGAAGTTGTCAATTTTAAAAGTCTAAAGGGATCATGAGATCAAAAAATTTAGAAAATTACCAGACTACATGATAATATCTAATCTCAAAGAAGCACTTTCCAGTGGGCTTCATTGAGCAACCTCTGATTCTTTTTAATGTTTCTGAAATCATTCAGTTTTTGTAATAAGTCCAGTACTCAGTACCCTTAGTATCCTTATGGAAATGAGACAATGCCAATCTAAATTTTCATTCCAGTTTTTCTATAAAGATGCTTATTTGTAATTCTGAGGTAGTTATCCTTTCCTCTAGTGAATTTTAGGTACTAAATGTAATTGGAAGTAGAAATAAAATCTGTGTCACTAGAGGAGGGAGGGGAGGGAGGATTGGTAGAACTGGTAAAGTGAAGTAAGGCAGTAATCTGAGTTTGTCTTGTTAATACAGTCCCAATAAACAGGCTTTACAAGTTACTATTAAACCTTCATTTAGCCACAGAAGTTAGGACATGATAGAATGAATACATTAAATTTATAGGTTTATCTTATATTGTTACTTAAAATGCCCATTAAACCTTAATCTAGAAATGCTGAAAAGAACCATCCCACCCTTATTCTAACTTTTCTTGTTTCTTCCTTTTATAAATTCTTATGAAATGATCAAAAAGTGGACAATAGATAGAGAAATTGTGAAACTATAAAATTTATAACATGGCATATCAACCTCATAATTCAGACAGACTGAAAAATTTTAAACATCAAAATATTGCTGCCTATTTCATTCTACCTCTAGCACTGACGAGGAGTAATCCAGGGTCCGGAATGCTTTTTGTTTCATAAAACCATGAAGAAGCTAGCAACAAAGCTCTGGCTGAACAGGAAGGGAGAACAGTAAGGGCAACTGTAAGAAAATTACTTGGATAACACAGGGAAGATCATTTAGATTTTCTTAAATTCAGTGCTGATGCTGATTTATATTTGTCAGGAAATCTGGGTTTTGCTATAATACCATCTCCTATATTCTAATTCTTATGGACAGAATCTATCAATGTCTTCTTGTTCAGTGTGGATCATAAGATTACTATTCAAATTAAGTTACAATGGAGCAGTTTAGGTCACTCATGACCAACTTACATAAGAAGGTTAGTCATTTGAATGAAAACTCGTCTAGGCCACAAAACCACCACATTTCCACATAAAGTAGGTGCATCCCTCTCTGCTGAAGTGGTCTTGGTATTTGACTCTAAAAATAGGCCTGCATTGTGGTAAAAATCTAACCCATTTGTTTGTCCAAATCATGTGAAGAAAATCAGCTTTGACATGGTTTTTAAGTTTAGACAAGAATCTCTTATCTGTGTAATAAAGGATAAAGAGTCAGTCCCTTTAAAGCTTTCTTTGACAATTTTAGGAAGATTTGAAGTACAAAGAAGACTTTAACGTAACTGATTGAAATAAAAGTTGAGGGTAGGAAAGAGAGAGTTGGGGTGGAATGGAGAAGCTATTGATGCAGCATGTACTGGTGTACGAGGTTCAGAGGAGACAGATGCAGAAAAGTAGGGGAAAAATGAAAAACAGTGAACTTCTAAGAATTAGTAACATGTCCAACCAAGCCCTAGCAACATTATTGGTTCTTGGATTTTGAGTTATTTTGGAGGGTAACTGATAAGCTCCACAAGCATGCAAAGCTATAGACTTGGAGAGAGCAAAGGAAGTTAAGCCAGAAGGAGCACTGAAGATAATATTGGACACATAAGGAGATGTAAGAAGAGAGACGTACACTTAATGCTCTAATTGCTGGCTTGTTTACTTTCTACACATCTGCAGCTATAGTTATGTATAATTGAGTAATTATAGCATAAACCATCCAGGAAGTCATTCAGGTTTCCTTGAAGTCAGTCAATACCAGGGATATTTATCATCCTGTGATAAAAGACTTTTAAGTCTATAGAAAGTCTGTAAAAGAAGTCTATAGAAAGGAAGAGTAACAAAGGCTCTCGCTAAATAGATAAAATGTACTTTTTTACCATTTACAGCTTTCCGTATTCATGGGTGTTTGTTTTCTGATTTCTTCAGTTTGAGGTGCTCCTGCAGAATATTCCTGAAAGGAGTTAGTCCTTCATGGCTAAATAACTTTTAATACATATTGAAGTGTCATAAAAGCCTTATTCAGTGAATCTAATGTGTACTTAGGCTTGAAATATGTTCCAAGCTTTACAATAGCACAAATGAGTGAACAGTTCATGTAAAAATTTTTTAATTTTTTTTTTTTTTGGATCTGACCCCAAAGTGAAGGCAACAAAGGCAAAAGTAAACAAGTAGAGCTGTGTCAAACTAAAAAGCTTCTGTACAGCAAAGAAAACCATCAACGAAATGAAATGGCAACCTACTACATGGGAGAAAACATTTGTAAGTCATGTATCTGATAAGGAGTTAATATCCGAAATACATAGAGGACTCATATAACTCAGAAAAAAAGAAGAAAAAACCCAAGCAGTCCTAATTTAAAAATGAGCAGAATATCTGAATAGACATTTTTCCAAAGAAAACATATAGATGGACAACAGATACATGAAAAAGCACTTAACTTTCCTTATCATCAGGGAAATGCAAATTAAAACCACAGTGAGAGATTACACTTCTGAAAATGGCTGTCATGAAAAAAGACAAGAGAAGTTTCCTTGTGGTACAGTGGGTTAAGGATCTGATGTTGTTACTGCAGTGGCTCAGGTCACTGCTGTGGCGTGGGTTCAATCCCTGGCCCGGGAACTGAGAACTTCTGCAGGTTGCATGCACAGCCAAAAAAAAAGGAAATAACAAGTGTTGGTGAGGATGTGGAGCAAAGGGAACCTTTTGTGCACTGTTGTTGATGGGAATGTAAATTGGTACAGCAACTATGGAAAACCATGTGGAGTTTCCTCAAAAAAATTAAGTATAGAACTACCGTACAACTCAGCCATTTCATTTCTGGAAATTTGGAAATGCCATGTTCCAAAGAACCTGAAAACACTAATTAGAAACAACCCTGTGTTTACTGCATCATTATTTACAGCAGCCAAGATATGCAGGCAACCTAAGTGTCCTTGGGTAGATGGATAGATTACTACTCCACCATTAAAAAATGAAATCTTGTCACTTATGACAACATGGATGGCCCTCGAGGCTGTTATGCTAAATAAAATAAGTCAGAGAAGAACAAATACTGTATGACCTCACTTATATGTGAAATCTATAACCCAGAACCAATGAACAAATAAAACAAAACTCACAGATACAGAGAACAGAATGATGATTGCCAGGAGGAACGAGGTTTGGGGGCAGTGGGTGAGGTGGGTGAAGGGGGGGCCAAGAGATTCAAACTTCCAGTTATAAATCACAGGAATGTCAGCTACAGCATGGTGACTGTAGCCAACACTGTAGAGCATATTTGAAAGTTGCCAAGAGAATAAATCTTTAAAAGTTATCATCAAGAAAAAAAAGATTTGTAACTTTTTATGGTGAAGGATAGTGATGAAACTTATGCAGTCCTCATTTTGCAATGTACACAAGTATTGAATCATTATGTGTGCACTTGAAACTACTATAATGTGACATGTCAGTTATACTTCAATAAAAAATTAAAGTAACATAGGAAATTAGACATTTGTAAGAATTAAAACATTTAACTTTGAGATTGTATACCTCCAACTTTAAGAGACATGATAGTATGTTTAGATCTTTCCTTGAGGAAATTGCCTTCTGTGTTTTTAAGATCTTACTGGCCTCTAGTGGTGATATGATGCTCTTAGGTCAGACTAGAAATAAAGCCATTTTGAAGACAGGCTGCCAGTTCTGGATCAAAAGCACTCGCAAAGTTGTACATGCGACATCATCTTTAACCTAAAGGCTGTCTTTCGTTCTGGTCTCTGAGGCACTCCCACCTCTTTAGTTTGAATGATGTTGGTTTTGCTCTGAAGTGACCTTCTCTGATTTTAGTGCGTTGTATGATGTGTTGCTGTGTCAAGTTTGTACCAACAGTTCTTCCTAGAGTGTTTCACCCCTCTTTTCTGAAGCCTAGAAGGCAGAAGTTTCCCTCTGTATATAAATCTTTTTATTTTCTTCAGAGGAATTTAAGTGTTCAGTTGACCATTTAGATTTATTTATGTTTAGACCTCTTCCATATGATTTTAGAGAGTCTTTCATTTGAAATGCAAGTTGACCGAGCATAGTCATGACTTGTCACTTTGGTTTTTCATGTTTCTCACGCAGATGTGAAAGGGCCACCTACCCATCGTCTGTCTTGTGGCCAGTCACCCTACACCGAGACGACAACATGGGAGCGGAAGTACTGCATCCTCACAGACAGCCAGCTGGTGTTGCTCAACAAGGAGAAGGAGGTGAGGGGGATGTTCCTGAGAAAAGCCACTTCCCTTCTCTGACCAAATTCTTGAAATACTCTAGTTTTTTAATTGGCATCTCTGTAAGTTGTGTTTATGAAAATGGGGGCTTTATGAATGATACACTATGTGTAAAGGGCTGTCAAAAGGGCTGCTGGTGTCATCATGATGACTTGTGATTGCCATGAAGGAGCGACTTCAACTAGATAAGATTGGATTTTTCACTACGGAACAGTGAATTTGAATTGAGATCATTTGAACTGAGGATGGGTTGGCTTGTGGAGACCTGGCTCTGAAAGTGGTCCAGAGGGGCTATTGGAAATTCTATCAGTCTAGCTCCTTTCAAGTAACAGGTGGCACAGTCAGTAGATTAATTGAATGGGCTTTAATGAAGGAACTATTTACAGAGGTGTGGACGGCATAGGGGACCCCACCAGAGGATGCCGAAGTAGCAGTGAACGAGTAACAGCAGACAGCACTTACCACCCTAGACTTGAAGACAAGGGAAGGGAGCAATGTTTTTGGAACCCAGGGAACTGTAGTTGCACGAGAGGGCTGCATGGCAGTTGGTGTGGCAATACACAAAAGAGCACAGCTTCTACCAACACAAAAATGGCCAGCAGGGAGGAAGCAAGGGAGAACAAACAAGCACGCTCTCTTTTTCCTGCTTTCTGATTTCTTGCCAGTGTTACCTACTGGCCAAACCTAACTTGAAGCCAAAGGAAAAGATTGCCTTTGATGTGTTCTGTAGAGATTTGTTTCCTGAAACACAGCAAGGGAGAGAAGGGCCAAGAGACATATAATTAATACAGACATCTAGTTCTAGATAAACTTTCTGTCCCTCTAAATTAAAAAAAAAAAAAAAACCTTGAACTTGTGATAGACTATTACTACTTTACTCCTCAAACTCTTCTAGTCTACAGATCCTTCCATATCCAAAGAATTCATTTGCTTATTGGCCATTTATCGGAGAGTTGATTTAGTAGGGCCACAAACCATCCCATGCCTAATCTCCATGACGTAAAAAAGAAAAAAAAAAGACCAAGTATATTCTTGATAAAGAAGACAGAAAATGGGGTGGGGGTTTGGGGGAGAGACTAAGAAGCGATCTTACTCAATGAAGGAGAAAGATTAAGTGCCAAAATTATATATAAATAACTAGGAAGTTCTTAGGTAGAATATCAGTTTCATAAGTCATCCCTCTAGAAAAGTGAGTTCAGAGGAAGCAATACCCAAAAAATACATTTCTTAAATCTCATCTGTGGATCTTTACCTCCCTTTTCTCTTCTCTCCCTCGCCCCCATCCCTTTTCTTTTCTGTCTCTTCTCTCACTCAGCCTCTTTTAACCTCGCGAAGGCAGGGTCATTAACAATAACGCACTTAGAGTGTTTTCTTTTCATAGACGGTTCTTATGTGCAAGGCCCTGGCTAATGTGCCCTCTCTGAACTGGCTTATTCTTTTTCTCCAGCCATTGAAAAATGTCCCTTTTGTTACCATCTCCCTACCCATGACCTTTTCCCCAGTATTTTAATAAAGTTAAATTTAATTTTATTAAAATAATTTGGTAAAGGTCAGCCCGTTCTGCCACAGTGTACATGTTGCCTTGTTTATATTAACTAGATACAGAATAAAAATTGGTAGAGTGAATATTAGTATAGAAGATTTCTAATTATCCAATTTGAATAAACAGATAATTCACAATGCCCATTTAAACCAATCGGCTCTGTCAGCAGTCTTTCATCAGAGCTCTTAATAAGGAGGGATGTGAACCTAGCATTTGCCATCTCTTTGCCCTCACCCACATTTTGTTCAATTTAGTAATGTGTGAAATTAAATAGCCTAAAGATAAATAGTTTAAGGGCAAGAGCATGCCTTATCTAGAACCAGGACGTAATCCATGCCTTAAATACTACTGATCAATTGAGTCATCCAGGCTTGGGTCCCCTTTGGTACCATCAAGTAACTATCCATGCTGAATGATGTTTCTAAAACAATTTCTTAGGTACTTTATCCTTTTTTTTTTTTTTTTTTTTTTTAATGCTAGTCGTCATGAGTAGCCCTAGACAGTGAGGAATCCCTTATCTTCCACTCTGCATATGGCTCTGTGGATCTCCTTTGCTGTCCCTGCCTTCCGAGCATCCTCTCCCACCTCTCGAACCCCTTTCACTATGCCCTCTTCAACTCAGGGTCTGTCATCAGCCAACTCGGCTGTTTCTTCCACCTCTTCTCTCAAGCAGTTCCTTAACTTCTTGGTCTCATGAGAATGCCTCCCTTCCCTGAGGAATGTCTACCTTCCCGTCTATGAAGGGCTGTCAGGCATGGCTGTTTTTCTCCCACAGCCTTCATTCCATGCTGCCTTCAGTAGGCATCCTTCTCATTTCATGGTCGTTTCCTGTCTGTTCCCCCTCATTTTTCCTATGAAGCCCAAACTCTGAGTCCCATGTCGTAGTCATCTTCCAGCCACCCCCTGTCCCTCTCCCCCAGTCATTCCTCCTCATTTTTTGTTGACTTTACCTCCTGGCTCGTTATCATTATCTCCAGCACTACTCCCGCCTTAACTGAGGATGATTCCAGTATCGGCAGTGAGATTCTTTCAATACCATGGCCCTGAGTTCCTTGAACTCCTCTCCTCTACTGCCTCGTGGCCACACCTTCTTCCTATTCTAAATTGCATGCATCCTAATGTCTGACAGTCTTAGCTGCTCATCTTTCTAGCTCATCCCTTTTTCTAGCATTTTTTCACTTCTTTGGGGACTTATGGTCCATTGATCCTACCACCTTCCCCCCCCCATACCTCCGATACCCTCTCTTCCCACTTCTCCCAGCTTGAATTCCACCGTCAGTTTAATCTTTGCATACTATTTCCTTGCCCTTTTTTTGCATCAGCAGACTCAGTTGGCAGTGTGATAGGTCAGTTAAATGCTCCTCCTCATCTTTCCTGCCCTGCTTCCACGCAGCACAATGTTTCTGGAGAAAATCACTCCGTCATGCTGACTGTCTTTTAGCTAATAGCCGCAAACCTCATGTGAGCCTCTAATGCTGCTTGGCAATCACAAAACATTCCCTAGTCCAGTCACTGTCCAGCTCTCCTGGACTAGGACTTCTCAGTCTTTGTATGGTGAAAGACCAGTTTTATCCCCACCTCATCATGAACAATAAAATACAATAATATGAATTGTTAAGAAAAATGAAGTTTTAAAAAGGCAAAAGTATGTAAGTTCACATTTTTATTAATTTAATTACTATTCAATAGATAATCATAACATAAGAAAAGAAAGAATAGAATTACAAAAATTGTACATGTTCAAGGAGCACATGATGCACAATGAGATGAATCTGCTGATCACACGAGGCCTGCTTCTTAATTCCTGTGTTGTCAAATTGTTGGCTGAGGACTCTTAAACAATTTGAAGAACAGCCTAGGACCTTGGACCATCCTTTGAGTAGCACAATCCAAAAAAGTTTTTTTTTTTGGTCTTTTGAGGGCTGCACCCATGGCATATAGAGGTTCCCAGGCTAGGGGTCTAATTGGAGCTGTTGCTGCCAGCCTACATCACGGCCACAGCAATGCCAGGTCCGAGCTGTGTCTGCAACCTACCCCACAGTTCCCAGCAACGCCGGATCTTTAACCCTCTGAGCGAGGCCAGGGATCGAACCTGCAACCCCATGGTTCCTGGTCGGATTTGTTTCCTGTGAGCCATGATAGGAACTCCTAAAATTATTTCGAAGGTGATTGTTTTTCCCCCAGACTTCTGCTGCTTTTTTGATTCCTTCTTGATTACCCTTCCTTAGCAATGATCACTTTGCTGCTTACTTCACTGGGAAAATTCAGGCACTCAGAAGAGAGCTCTATCACCCTGTCCACCTGTCCGCCCGAAACTATTTCGTTAGGCTCTGATCTCCTTCTTTTTACCTTGGAGTTGTCCACAGTCTGACCGTTATTCCTTCCGCACGTGCCCCTTCTTTCCGGTTCAAGACCGTCCCTCCGGCAGTTTTCCCTTATCTCTTGCACATCTTTAACTCTTTGCTCTCTGCTAGATGTTGCCCATCAGCATGCCATTATCCCCCCCATCTTAGAAGAAAAGATAAACCTGCATTAATCTCATTTCTACCTCCAGTTGCCACTCTTTTCTCTTCGTCCCTTTCTAGCAAAAATTCCCCAAACTTCTAAACTCATCGTCTTCAATTCTTCTCTCATCTCTCTTAAGCCTGCTTCAGTCACGCTCTAACATGCACTACTTTGTAAAGATTGCCCTTGTCAAGCTCACTGGTGACCTCCACACTGCTAAATTCACTAGTCAATTTTCACTTCTCGTCTTATTCTTTAATGGCATTTGATGCAGTTGATCACTCATTCCTTCTCCTAGAACCATGTTCTTCACTTGGCTTCCATGACCCTGTGCTCTCTGCTCTCTTAGTTTCTCCCCGCCGCCTCTCTGGCATTTCCTTCTGAGTCATCTGTGCCAATTTCTCGTCTCTTGTCCAGATCTCAGCAGGAGAATGCTACAGAGTTCAGTCCTGGGACCTCACTTCTTCAGGAATCTCATCCAGTCTTGTGACTTCCAATACCCTCTCATGCTGACAATCCTAATTTTATATCTCAAGCCTAACACATCTCTCTTCTCTAGACTCATTATCCTCCTGTTCGTTTTACACCTCTGCTTAGATAGATAATCACCGTTTCCAATGGGCCCCACACTGAGCCCCTGATCTTTCCTCCCAGAGCTGCTGGGGCATCTCCATGTCCATTAATGACAGCTCCATCCTTCCAAGCTTCAGAGGCCAGAGACTTCCCCTGCTCACTGTGTTTCAGCCCTTCTGGCTTCGTCACTGTTTTAGGCACATCAGGCACATCCCTGCCTCAAGACCTTAGCCTTGTCTTTTACCTCAGATGTTTGCCTGACTCCCTTTCTCACTTCCTTTAACCCTTTGCTTGCATATCACCTGCTCAATAAGACCCACCCTGAGAGACTTCTTTAAAATTGCAACCCTTCCTTGTATATCCATTTAGAACTTCTGATCTAATTACTGGGCTCTATTTTTTCCCCCATAGCATTTACCACCTTCTAAAATGGTATATAATTTATTATGTTTATTGTCTCTTTTCTCTTATATAAGTTTTTAGGGCAGGGATTTTGTCTGTTTTGTTCAGTGCTGTATGCTTCAGTGCTTACAACATTTCCTAATAAATAAGTAAAATTCTCAGTAAATATTTGTTGAATAAATAATTTTTTGAAAAAGCCAAATTATAAACTTTGATTCCTGAATAGTCATTTCCTTACCTTCTATCCTATGTGATAAGTCTTCCTACAACGAGAGGCTTAGTTACCTATTTTTCTAAGACTGGATAATAAAAGGGGAGAAAAAAAATCCATAAGATGCTTTCCCATGGTTGAATATGTAATTCCATCTTTATTTATTGAGCATCTGTTATGTGTGCATTATTGTGGTTGCAGAGATGCAATTTTGTTGGGGACACATTGAGGTAAATTAAGTTATAACCAGTTGGAACTAAGTATGGAGGTGGTGGCTGCACAACATCATGAATGTGCTAAATATCACTGAATTATTCACATTACTTAAAAATGGTTAATTTTATGTGAATTTCATCTCAATACAATTTTTAAAAAAGATTATACTATTACCATAAGGGAAAGGTTAACTAAGATATTGCCTGGAGTGGGTTATAGTTTAAAATGGAGAATGCCAGAAAAGGATTTACAGAGAAATTTATGATTGAGCCATGTCTTTAGGGACAAATAGGAGCTTGCTTGGAAGAAAAGTAGAAAAGGACATTCCATGTATTATAAAGATACAAAGTCAAGGACATCTTATATCTCAATGGCAAACTGCAAAACTTTCAGAATTCTTGGAATATAATTTGCAAGAGGAAAAATGATAGCTGGCAAAAGCTGAATAGTAAAGTGCCTTGAAGGTCATGCTACGGAATTTGGACTTTTTTCTGGAAGTGATTTGGGCCATGGAAAGATATTTAACAGGACAATAACGTTATCACACATTTGCTTCTTAGAAAAGTAACTGTTGATCATGTGGAAAATTGAGTGAAAGGCATTGGAAGGAAATGGATGAGTTACATTACTGCAATAGACCAGGTAAGGGCTGCCGAGTTAAAAAAACAGTTTAATGCTCTGAGACAGGTATGTTTGACCATGATTAAGTTGGAAAAACTGGAGTAAATCCCTAGGTAAGAAAAAATGGTATGGTACTACCCTACCAACTATTAGAATTTTATTATTTTATTTAGTATTCTATTAATTTCATGATAGGAAAAGATTAGAAATCCTTCCCCCCCTCCCCTCCCCCGTGGAAGGATCAGAATATGCTGTCACTCTTCTACCTTCCACCCACACTATCATGAAAAATATAACTCATATATGTGGAGTTATGCACTGAACAATTTAATTTAGAATTCCTTGAAACAAGGAGTTTAAGGGATTTCCTGCAAAAAAAATTACCTTAAAAAGCTGTTTTAAACCTTCATCAACTAATCATGGGGGTGTTTATTGCTGTGTTAATAAGATCAATTAAGAGGGTTCTGTAGGGGTTTAAACTGAATCCTTAGCCAGGCACTGTTGGGATGTGGGAGGATTATATTAGTCTGGTGTCACTCGTGTATTCAGAGTGGGGGATCTTTTAATGCTCTCTCTGAACTCTGCATGTTTCCTGTCAGAAATGGGAAAAAGTCTGCTTGGGGGACGTACATGGGAAGAGTGTTAAATACACCAATTACCAGACTGGGAGTGTGACAGAGGGTAGGTCTGGGCAGAACACCGGGAGAGACGTCTGTCAGGAGTGTCACCTTGAGAAATGACTCACTGATTCAGTAAATTACTTCATGCAAATACTGCCAGATAGACACTGGTGATGTGTTAGGAAATATACTTCCCTGCCCGGATGCCAGGATCAGCCCCAGCTGGCTTGGCACCAACCCAGTTCAAAGAGGGCGTAGGAGGCCATTTGAATTCCATTTTGCTTGCAGGAGATGAGACCAAGTAAACTAGAGATGGAGGAGTTGAGGGAAATGGTAAAGAAGACAATCGCGAGCCTCGAGGTGCAGCCGGGACAAAGATACAGAAGAAAGCTAAATTTAGGAGTGTCTTTCTTTTGGCAATCACCAGCCATTCGGAATGTAAATGTGGCTCCATTTTTCTTCATTCAGACGCTTCTTTCTGTATTTGAAATTTTTTAAGCTGCATGCTAGTATAGGCAGGAAGGCAGTAATAATGCAATTTCAAAATATTTTAAAATATTTTTCTTGCCTTTGGAAAGCTCAATTTACACCCAGATATATTGACGAAAATAGCAGTTAGGCTTTGTGCAAACAGCTAAAAGCAGGTGTTTTTTTTTATCCTGGGGAAAACTCCTCATGGCATATTTCATTCAGAACCATTTTCAAGTTATTCAGCAGATACATAACGTACCCCTGTATGTGAATTCACTGTGTTAGGAGTTACAAAGAATAAGGCACAGTTCTTTCTCTTCTCCCCAGTACCAAGTTTAGTTGTGGGAATGAGACAAATAATTTTAAAATGGTGTTTGATAAATAGCACAAGTAAATGGGGTAGAATAAAAGAAACCCATTTATTCTAAAGGACTGTAGTCTGTATCATTAATATGCTGTTGGCAGTGGGCAATTACCAAAGAAAGCTTAAGAAAGGAAGGGGATCGAAGTTGTGTGTTACGAATATTAATCTGTAGGATGCATTGGAAGAGGGAAAGATAGGAAGGAGACAGACCAATTAAGAGGCTACTATTCCTCTGATCTAAAAACTTGAATGGTTTCCCAGAGCTTCCTGAATTATGCATGGCCTGGTATTTAAAGCCCTCCCATGTGGTTATAATATATTTTGGTGTTCTATCCAACTTCTCCCCCTAAGAGGCTCTAGCTAAATTGGCCTACTCCCTGTTGCAAATAAAGTAAAAAAGTCGTATGCTTACCAGTTTCTTGGCTGATGTTATGTTTTTCCCTTTGCCAAAAATGGCCCCCATCTCTACCTGTCAGATACCCACTTATTCATTTGTGAGTTGGAGCTATTTTAAGATTTAAGGGTTAACTGGTAAAACATAAACTGTTAACTTACATGGAATTGGTTGCACAAATGAATAATTATAATTCCGTGTGTAAGTGTAGTGACAGAGGAAGCTTTGCTGTTGGAGGAACATCAGAGAGGATACCTTATCCTCCTCTTAGGAGCTTGATAGGAGGGAAGATTCCTGGAAGAGGTGAGGCCTTAGGATGGATGGGAGTTTACCTGGCAGGTTTGGAAGGGAAAAGAAAGTACGGGAAAATATTTCAGGCTGAGAGAGCAAACTAAGCAAATGCTCTGAACTACAACATGGGGTATTTATTAGAGAAATGCAAGCAATTTGGTATTCCTAGAATGTAAAGTCTGTAGCTGGATACTCATACAGTGGCCAGACTGTGGAAAACCTGGAGGTTGCACTTACTCTATAAGATAGTTGTAAAACACTTTCTTTCTTTCTTTCTTTTTTTTTTTTTTTTTTTTAAAGAAGAACCCTTTCTTTGTAGAAAGCCTATGCAGAAGTGCAGTACAACAGACAACTCTGAAGTCTGCTCTGGTCAAAGCAGAGATACCTCCCTCGTCACATACTTCCACACACAAATATACCATCAGTCCTTTGAAAACCACTGCAAAGGAGAGCAACTGAAGGGCTTTAATTTAAGCCTTAGAATGACATGATCATAATTGCATGTTGGAAATCCTCTGCTAAGTGTTACAGGACAGATTTAAGGTAAAGGATAGATTTAAAGGGCAGCGTTCACCAAGGAAGGGACCATGTTAGTAGTTTGAATAAGAGATAAGCTTTTGGTACCAGCTATGATGGAATCATTGGAACAAGACTAGCCCTCCCATTGCACACAATATAAGACTGGACCACACAAATATATATAAACAGCTATTTTCAGGCATTGGACAGCCAGGCATTGGACAGCCAAAGCAATGATGGTCACCATTCCCCCTGAGAAAAAGGACTTAGGAGAGGCACAATACAAGGCAAAAGAAGTTAAACAAAAAATAAAGAAGAAATTCCTCTCCTATAGAACCTGGAAAATAATACAGTTTTTAAAGAGTAATTCAGTAGGAACAAGTAAATGTGAACTGGTAAACTAAATTAGAACAATCAGAATGGATAAAAATTGCTTTTCTAAAATTGACTTTTCTAAAACTGATTTTCGCCAGCTGTACACTAAGATTTGTAAACTCCAGCTTAGTTCATTTGAAGATACTTGAAATATTATCCCTCTTACTTTTAATTTATGTAAGAAGAAATCGATGGTGATGTAAGAGCAAATAATTCTTGAGAAATGCAGGTTTAGAATAAAAGTAAACGTTATTCTCCCTTATATTCTGAATCAGAGATGAAATGCTCTAAACTTGGATGGAGTTCCCTTTGTGGCTCAGCAGTTAAGGAACCTGACTAGGATCCATGAGGACTTGGGTTTAATCACTGGCCTTGCTCAGTGGGTTGAGGATCTGGCATTGCCCTGAGCTCTGATTAGGTCGCAGGTGTGGCTCAGATCCTACATTGGTGTGGCTGTGGTGTTGGCTAGCCACCGTAGCTCAGATTTGACCCCTAGCCTGGGAAGCTCCATATGCCATGGGTGCCGCCCTAAAAAGACCAAAAAAAAAGACTCTAAACTTTAAAAGCAATAATTTGAGTCAAATGTTTGATAATATTTTAAATTTCAGCAGTGGGAAATGAAGAGGGTACATTAAAACTTTGAGAATATAGGAGTTCCCGTCGTGGCGCAGTGGTTAACGAATCCGACTAGGAACCATGAGGTTGCGGGTTCGGTCCCTGCCCTTGCTCAGTGGGTTAACGATCCGGTGTTGCCATGAGCTGTGGTGTAGGTTGCAGACTCGGCTCGGATCCCGCGTTGCTGTGGCTCTGGTGTAGGCCGGTGGCTACAGCTCCGATTGGACCCCTAGCCTGGGAACCTCCATATGCCGCGGGAGCGGCCCAAGAAATAGCAAAAAGACAAAAAAAAAAAAAAAAAAAAAAAACTTTGAGAATATAATTGTGAGTGAAGTGACATTTAGGCCCCAATAAGAAGTTTGGTATACTTTATTTATTCTCTTCTTAAGTATAGTAGAGAACAAAGTATATGATTAATAGAAGCCATTTCTTTTTTTCCTGGGTATGGTCTTTATAAATTGCCACAGAGACCAGCAGTCATTCTCTCCTAAAATATCAAAAATAACTCCTCCTTTTTTCTGTACGCCTTAGGCCTTTGTTATTTCAGGTAATACACATTTTTTAGAACGATTATGGAAATAGTTTATTTAGATTCATCCGTATTTTCAAAGATCCAGAATTTTTTTTTCCTTCCCAAATTTACCCCGATTTTTTCCCAAGGCAGGTAGAGGATGCATTTGTACCTTTCTTACTAGAAGGCAGTTATTTAACCTCTTTGTGCTACTCTTTTAATTATTTACGTAGAGATCATTTCCATCCTGAAAGGGATGGATGTCTTAGATTACTGTTCCTAAAGTTTTCTATTACTGAGAGCTTTTGAAAGAGCTTAAAAGCTGTTACTTGGTATCCCATTATTTGTTTAGAAATTTGCTTTTCTTAATTCTCCTGTTTGGTTTCTCGGTGTGCAGACAGTAGCTATAGTTATGCTGATGAGGAAATAAGGGAATTTTTAGTCCTTTAAAGAGTGTGAAGACTTTCAGTCCTCAGGAAGATGTTAGTTAGCATTGTGCTCTTCAGATTCCCAGTCACACAGAGAAAGCTTCGCTTCTTGGTATCATCCTCTTGACCTCAGTCATAGGAGTTGGATTACTGAGGCAAAGCAGAAAGCACACACACTAAAGACCGTATCTATCCCACTTTTACTGGATCAGTCGATGTGAGAGGTGCCCACTGTAATCATCTAGAGGGATAAATTATTCTTGGTGCTTAAAAGGGGGCTAATAATAATGGCTCCCTCATAATATTAAAAATGTAAATTCTTTAGCCGTTCATATAGTAAGAACTTAATGCTAGACATTATCATTGAAATTTGTTGAAATTCTGTGTTGGAGCCCTAAGAAATTAGAGGCTATGATTAACTGTTACTGAACTGGTCACCTGGACCTGTGCTAGGGTCCTAGTCCAGGCCTAGGGGTCTTGCCAGGGAGCTTCTTTTTCCATCCAGATTCACACAGCCGGTAAAGAAACCAATGCTGAGACTGCAACAGGACAAGGTTTATTCACTGGCCAAAGAATGGAGTAGTATGGAAACTTACTTCATAAATCAACTTCTCAGCCAGATTTGGGCTGAATAATATATTTTAGAAGGATCGAGGTGAAAGGGAGAAAATTGAGTGATGAGAGGGAGGAAAATTTATGACTTACCTGAGAGCAGGGGTGTGGTTTAGACTCAGAACTGGGGCAACACCCCCTTTCAGTCATTGTGTGGACTTTTCCAGCTGTTGTCACGGCAATTGTCAACTGTCAGGGTACTGGTGGGTGTGTCATTTAGCATGCTAATATATTACAATGAATGTGTAATGAGGCTCAAGGTCTCCTGGAGGTCAGGTCTTCCACCATCTTGGGTCTAGTTGGTTTCAACCAGTCTGGTTTTTCCCTTTGCAGCTTCCTCTTTTTGTAATTGAGCCTGAAACCCAGATAAGGGCAATTAGTCTCCAGTTGAGGGAGGGGCAGGGGTATGATTCTGGAGCAACAGCCTTAGTAACATAATTCCTGACATATTTTGTCCAACTGTTTAAGATGTTACCAATACTATTCTTAATTCTGCTAAAGGTTACTAGTGAAATCTCTTTATGAAAAGTCTTTGCCCTCTATCTCCAAACTAAGATGATGGGTCTTTTAGAAAAAAAAAAAAAAAAAAAAAAGAACATGGAAATATCTCATTACTCTACAATGATACAATGAAAGGCAGTACGTAAGTTGTGAAATAGTGGCATTAGAAAGAGATCTTTTGTAGCATTCATGGTTCTTATTCCACATAAATAGAAAAAAAATTTTTTTTAGGATTTCAAAAACCAGTCTCACTTTTGGAAGAAAATATGCCATTTTATGTAAGTATCTATGCAAGTTTTGACTGAAAATTTCGATAGATAGTATATATAGTATTTTATTAACTGTCCGTTAAGTGCTTACTTCTAAAATTAAAGAAAATATGGGTGATTTTGCTACTTTTATCTAACAAAACCGTCTTTTAAGAGAATTCTGGAGTGAAATCTTTCTGGTCAACGTTTATTTCCATTCACCTTATTGAGCATTAGGCAGGATTGGGACTTGTGAGCCAGTTTCTGATGTTAAAGAATTTTATTTGTGTGGGTGTTTTGTTTCTGAGCTAAGCAGAAACACAGCTGGCTGTGATTTGTACATACCTCACCTAAGCTAATTTACATACTCACCCATCCTGATCTTTTAGTTTTCTTTTTAAAGAAAAGCTTCCGGAAGGGGTTTGGTGATACTTTGACCATCGTATTTACTTTACCTCTAGTTTCTTCTGTTTTGCTCTGGTGATTACAGACGCCTGCCTTCATTAACTAAAAACATTATTCAATCAGAAGGTAGTTATAACACGATTACATTTCATCTCTTCTTTGCTTAACTAGATACCTGTGGAAGGAGGACAGGAGCAGCCGACAGATTCCACCAAAGGCCGATGCCTGAGGAGAACTGTCAGTGTCCCCTCCGAGGGTCAGTTTCCTGAGTACCCACCAGAGGGCGCCGCTAAACTGGGTAAGCTACTGTGTAAAAGGAACGACATGCCTGATTTTTATTTGGTAACTTATAGACTTGTTATTGAGTGTTGCAATAAAACAAAACACCCGGCATTTACTGTTATGTACATGCTTTAAAATATAGTGTGTTAACCGAAAGTTAGAGGTCATTAGAAAGTTTTATTCCTTATAACCAAGAGGCAGCAAAGTTATTTTACGGAGATAAAATATTTGTCTGAGCCCAAGTGAAGTTACCCTAAACTCCTAGGCAAGTTGGATGGTGTGTTATTTCTGAATTTACTGTTTGGCTTGAAATTTTGAAAGTGTTAGGTGGTCTGTTTTGGATGGAAACAGTATTAAATGGTTTGAGCCCTGCTGACACAGCTATTAATGTTGTCTTGTATAATGTAATGTCAGATCAGGCTAATTTAACTCAGCTAATTTTATATGGCCCGTGTTAAGTTATATTCAAGACTGTGGTTAGAGTGGGTGACAGAAGGGAGACATCAAAAAACACCCAAAAAACAAAAAACCCACTGGAATTGTTACACAAAGAATTCATGTCAGTATCAAAGTGGCTGTTTCCCTATTTCCTACCAAATGACTCTGTTTAGTGTTTTGCAGGCTTACTAATCAGTATTTAAATAATTAGAGCAATCGGGTTAATTTTAAGGGAACATAATTAAGATTAAATAAAACAATGAAAGAATTTTAAAAGTACGAGTTTTCTTTGGTGTTTTGTGGTATTATTGTTTGCTATTTAGTAGGTAGATAAAAGGGAAGAATTGACTGTCTCTATGTTAGTTAATGTGGATGATGCTGTGACTTTGTTGTATTTTTGAAAATCAAGGTTTTTGGCTTTTTGTCTGTTTTTGCCTTTTTCTTCTTTTCATTTCATTTTCTAAGTGGAACTCAGATTCTTAGTCAAAATTTGAGTCCTTTAGTTCTCATTTTATCCTCTGACATTTGTTGCTATTATGGAAGTTAGGTTAGCAAACACTTCTGTGCCAGGAGTCACACTTGGAAACGTCAAGTTTTCCTTTTATCCTTTCCCTATTGTACTTCTTTAGCATCTGTTGAAACCAGTTTAGGTGTGGGCTTAAATTATATTGCAAGCCTGTCTGGCCGTAACCATTTAAGAGCCTGTTTGTATTTCGCCTATTAGTTATAATGGATTGGACTGGGTTGGAATCACTTTCTTTCAACTCCTTTGTTATCATTATTTGCAGTGTGATGTTGGTGACTATCTTTGTCACTTCTTCAGGTTCCTTTGACTGCTCACGCTTTGATCCCTAAAAGTCAATTGATTTTGAGGAAGTGTAATTATAGTCTGAATAATTATTATGATTTTATAGAAGAGAGAAATATATAGTAAATTGTTAAATGTCTCCAGCATTGCAGGTGCAGGTCCCAAAGACAGGCTCAGATGAGGTGGCCAAGGAGTGTAGCCCAGAGGCAGTCCTCTACCTTCCACCTTCTGCCCTCGAATCCTGGCAGCCGTCTTGAATCATGGTAGTCCATGATCATTTTGGGGATGGATTCCTAAGTTAGTACTGGAAGCTATTGCTCATAAATATTAGCAGGGAAAAGACTACTTTTAGAGCTATTCTTTACATGCCAATCTAATTTTGAATTACATAATTATTCTGTTGTTCTATTTTTATGTCCCAAAGGTTTAGGCAGAATTTCCTGCTGTCATATATTTAATTGAGTAATTGCTATAGGTAACATTTTATGCCCATCCTTAAGACAAAAAAGACGTAAGATCTGCCTTTAGAAATTCTTATATAGCTGGAAAGATGGATTACTGATGACTATTTACAGCACATGCTCTTACTGTGGTATATTAGTGTGTGGCTTTTATTGATTTTTATGTTTAAAAAACATTCGTGTGGCAGAGAGACAACTATGTGCCAAGTGCACTTGAGATATAGCATTGGGGGAAAAGAAAATAGAAATCTCTTCCTTGGTAGAGTTTACATTCTGTTGAGGAGGACAGACAATAAGCAAGAGTAATAAGTAAAACGTATGCTGTGCTAGATGTTGACAAGTACAAAGAAAATAAAGTAGGGAACAAGGCTAGAAAATATAAGGAAGTAAATTTTAGTTAAGGTCACGAACGCCTCACTGTTAAGATCCGATGAAAGTATGGGAATAAGGCATGTAGATGTCGGGAGTGTGGGGTTCCACTCGGGAAGAGCTAGTATAAAGTAAGAAGGTGTTTAGAGTGTTCCAGAAACAGCATAGAGCTGGAGATGACATCATTCGGCTCTTTGGCAAGCAGATGTAAAGGTCTCATAGGTTATCGTAGAAGCTTTGGCTTTTCCTCTGTTGGATCAGAAGCAGCTAACTTCTATATGGAGACTTGGGATGCAAGAAGGGGAGTTTAGAGACCAATTAGGATGCTATTGCAGCCATCTAGACAAGAAATGATAGAACTTGGGCCATAACGGTAGTAGCGGAAGGGCTGAGAAGTGACCAGATTCTGGATATATTTGAAGGTGGCGCTAATGAACCAGTTTGCTTATTGGATCTAATGTGGAAAGTGAGAAACAGAAGACTGAAACATTTTGCCTAGAGCAGCTGGAAGAATGAAGTTGTTATTTCTTAAAATAAGGGACACTAGGAGAAGCAAGTTTGACACTTTGGACCAAGAGCTTGGTTTAGACATGTTTAGCTTGAGGAGCGTCTAAGGTGTACAAGTAGAAATATGTAAATTTGGAAATTAAGGTATATTATTATCGCCAGTGCAGACTGGCGATAACAAATTGAAGACTTTTAGCAAAAAGATGGTGCTTGAAGAAAATGTGATTTGAATGAAATCGCCAGGAAATGCGTTTAGGTGGAAGAGAAAAGTTCAAGATGAAGCCTTGGAATGGCTAGAGGTTAGGACGATGAGCAAGCACTAGCAAAGGACTGACAAGAGAAGAAGAGCGAAAATGCAGAATTTTGCTTCCGAAATATGTCAGTCAGGTGTGTGAGAAGCCCTTCTGTTTTGCGTGATTCTCTCCCTTCGCAAGCTCTCCGTTCCCTGCGTTCCTCTCCAGTAGAGGAACCTCGAGGAGGAGGGATCCGTTTCCGTGGACGTAAAGCAGTGCGTGCATTTTGATTTCAGGTGTGAGACAGTGGAAAAATGCCACGCACCTTTCTTCTACCTTAGAGAATTGGTATCAGAAAGGAGCCCCATGAATATAAGGATCTGTGAAGAACTTTCATGAGTGCTGCCAGTTTACTGTACACTGGAGCTTTCAAACTGGTGAAGAAACCAGAATGTAAAAAGCTGGGAAGGCCTGTGTTTGTGCCGTACACATTGTTCAACACAGCAGATGCACAGTGATGAGAAACCTAGCACATGTCAAGAACTTAGGAGAAAAAAGTGTGTGTTGCGGGAGGTGGGGGGCAGGGGGAGGGGTTAAGCACAGAATGTGCTTCTCACTCACTAGTTCTCCGACTCTTGCATTCAGCAATTTGCACATTACCCAGGATACAAAAATTTTATGTTTACCCTGGCACATGATGCAGATTTTGATACAGCAGATTCTTTTCCATAGGAAATGAGATGTTTTCTTAAGGCGTATGATCATCATGTTGAAAGCACCCATTCCAAATTCAGAAAACCTGGGAAAAACTATTTTCCTCTAGTGACAATACCCAGATTTTAATTTAGTCATCAAAAAGATTTTTCAAATTCAGGCCGTGCAAAAGCTTGATTTGCTGAATTTTCAAAAGGAAATTACATCTTCAGATGGTATAGTCTTTGCAGACAGACAATACAGGAGCTATATAGATTGGCCACATGAACTAGAAATAGTACATATTCACTTTCCATACAAATATAACCTGTTACATTAAAAAAATGTAACATAGGGGAAGGTGAAAGCTGAACAGTGGACATTTGTGGTGCATACATTTATGGGAGAAAATTTGTCTCTTACTACTGCATGTCGTCTGCTGCCTGGCTGGGAGTTGTTAGCACAAAGGTAAGTTGAGAACCCTGTCCAACCTGGTTGTGGCGTTTCTTTGACATTCCAATAAAGGTCATACTCTCATGCCCAAATGAGCAAAGTAAAGTTGGAGCCTAAGGTGAGCAAGAATTCCCATTGGCAGGAGGCATCAAAAGTGTGATCGTAAAGCTGGTTTAATCAGAAAGTGCAAACATTCATAAATAGGCACTTTCTCCATTCTCAAACAAAACGTTCAGATTAAACTGACAAGTTTAAAACCAAACATCTAGTAACTCAAAGCTGCAGAGATCTTTATACCTATAGTGTATTACATTGTGATAAATCTTAAAAGTACTCCCATGGTCTTACTTATACATCTCTGGATTTTTAAAAAACTATGCCTGTGATAAGTAAATTTGTTTCATTATCATGAAGTCCTCAAAACCCAGAAACATTTAGTAAATGTACCTAAAATTATAATTTCATATAATATACCTTTGATACATGTTAGCAAGCCTTAGAAAAATACATCAAAAGTCTTATAGAGTCAAAGTTAGCTATGCAGAATTTTCATGTTTATGAAAGTGAAGAAGTCAAACAGAAAATCTAAAATAACACCACCAAAAAAAGGAAAACAAATTGGAAAAACCTTAAGGAAAAATTAAACTTGGATCCATGTTTTCTTAAGTCTCTTGACCCAGTGATAAAAATTGGAAGAACATTTTAAGAAAGTAAATATTAAAAAGCAAAATATACTTTCCAAAGCATTTATAAAATTAATGAAAAGGAAAACTCTTTTAATCAAAATTATTAGGCGATATTGATTATTGAAATCATTGCTTTAACCCTGACCTTCTCTGTTAAATTAGCCTGAGTTCTAGCTTGATGTGTAAACTGGCAATGACTCTCTCTTTATTCCCAAGACCTACACGCTTAGGAGTGTCTCGATCATTTATGGAGTATTTTCAAAATGCTAAAATCTTCTATGACAATACAGGGTAGTAATGATAACATTGAAAGAAGGGGAAGTGAGAGTGATGAAGATTTCATGTTACAAGAAATTTATCCTTCCATTTAAAAAAATAGATTTTAAAATCCTGATAAATAATGACTGTGGGAGTTCCCATTGTGGCTCAATGATAACAAACTCGAACTCGACTAGTATCCAAGAGGATGCAGGTTCGATCCCTGGCCCCGCAGTGGGTCAAGGATCTGGTTGTCGCTGTGAGCTGCAGTGTAGGACTCAGATGCGGCTCAGATCCTGCCTTGCCATGGCTGTGGTTGTGGGGGGCAGCTGCCGCTCCAGTTCCCACCCCTAGCCTGGGAACTTCGATATGCCACAGGTGTGGCCCTAAAAAGCAAAAAATTAAAAAAAAACAACAACAAGAGACTGTGTGTACTAGCACTTTGTACTTAAATTGGCTATTGAATTCATGTATATATGGTACATATCCTTCACTGTGTAAAAGTTGTTGTTTGATATACTTCCGTTTATTTATTTTTGCTTTTGTTTCCTTTTCCAAAGGAGACAGATCCAAAAAACACTGCTAAGAACAATGTTAAAGAGCATACTGCCTTCGTTTTCCTGTAGGAGTTTTACGGTCTCAGATCTTATATTTAGGTCTTTAATCCACTTTGAGTTTATTCTTATACGTAGTGTAAGAAGGTAATCCAGTTTGAATCTTTTGCATGTTTTCCCAACATCATTTATCGAAGAGGCTATCTTTTCCTTGTTAAGTATTTTTGCTTCCTTTGTCGTTGATTAATTGACCATATAAGCATGGGTTTATTTGTTACACTGATTGATCTATGTGTCTGTGTTTGTGCCAGTCCCATACCATTTTGATCATTACAGCTCTGTACCAGAACATCAGGGAGCATAATACCTCCACCTCTGTTCTTCTCTCTCATGATTGTTTTGGCAATTTGAGGTCTTTCGTGTTTTCCTACAAATTTTAGAATATTTTCTTCTATTTCTGTAGAAAAGAATGGTATTTTGATAGGGATTACACCAAATCTATAGATGACCTTGGGTAGTGTGGTCACTTTAACAGTATTAATTCTTCCCATCTTATAAGCACAATGTATCTTTACATTTATTTGTGTTATCTTTAATTTCTTTCATCAGTATCTTATAGTTTACGGGGTTTTTAATCCTTGGTTTGATTAATTCCTAGGTATTTTATTCTTTATGATGCAGTTGTAAATGAAGTTGTTTTCTTAATGTCTCTTTCTGATAGTTTGTTATTGGTATATAGACATGCATCCAATTTCTTATGTTAGTTTTGCAGCCTACAGCTTTGCTAAATTCATTTATTAGTTGTAATAGTTCTTTTGGTGGCATCTTGAGGATTTTCTATATATAGAATCATGTCATCTGCAAACAATGACGGTTTGACTTCTTCCTTTCCAGTCTGGATTCCTTTCATTTCTTTTTTTCTTGTCTGCTGTGGCTAGGACTGCAAGTACTATGTTGAATCAGAGTGGCAAGAATGGGTATCCTTGTCTTGTTCCTAATCTCATGGGAAATGCTTTCAGCTGTTTGGTATGATGTTGGCTGTGGGTTTGTCATATATGGCCTTTATTATGTTGAGGAATATTTCCTCTATACACACTTGGTTAAGATTTTTTAATCATAAATTATGTTGAATTTTTAAAAATTTCTTTATTTTTTACGGATGCACCCACAACATATTTTTTATCTCTGCTGGCCAGGGATTGAATCTAAGTCTCAGCTGCAACCTATACCAAAGGTGCAGCAACACCAGATCCTTTAACTGCGCCAGGCTGAGGATCAAACCTGTACCTCTTCAGCCACCTGAACTGCTGCAGTTGGATTCTTAACCCACAGCATCACAGCAGGAACTCCCTAAATGTTGAATTTTGATAGAAGCTTTTTTTTGCATCTGTTGAAGTGATCGTATGATTTTTATTTTCAGTTTGTTAATGTGGCCTATACATTTATTGATATGAAGATATCAAACCATCTCTGCATGCCTGGGATAAATTCCGCTTCATAATGGGGTATGACCCTTTTAATGTATTGTTGAATTTGGTTTGCTAATAATTGTCTAGGATTTTTGAATGTATGTTCATCAGTGATATTATCATGTAATTTCTTTCATAGTATCTGATTTCGATATCAGGGTGATGATGGCATCATAGAATGAGTTCTGAAGTGTTCCTTTCTCTTCAGTTTTTGGGACTCATTGTAGAATGGTGTTAACTCTTTTTTAAGTGTTTGGTAGAACTTACCTGTTAAACCCTCTAGCCTTGAACTTTTTTGTGTTTGTTGGAAGTTTTTAAAAAATCACTCATTCAGTTTTATTCCTGGCAATCTGTTCATATTTTCTGTTTCTTCCTTATTCTGTTTTGGGAGATTGAACATTTCTAGAAATTTGTTCATTTTGTCTAGTTGTCCATTTCATTGGCATCTATTAATTCATCATCATCTCATGGTCTTTTGTATTTCTTGCCGTCAATCATAACTTCTTGAATCTGATTTCATTTTTTTTGGCCCCTCCTTTTTTTTTTTTTTTTGGTCTTTTTGTCTTTTTAGGGCCACACCTGCAGCATATGGAGGTTCCCAGGCTAGGGGTCGAATCTGAGCTGTTGCCACCAGCCTACGCCAGAGCCACAGCAACGCCAGATCTGAGCCATGTCTGTGATCTACACTACAGCTCACAGCAGCACAGGATCCTTAACCCCCTGATCGAGGCCCGGGATCAAACCCATAACCTCATGGTTCCTAGTCAGATTCATTTTCTCTGCACCATGGCAGGAACTCCATTGCCCCCTCTTTTTTTATTCTTATTCTTCATGAGTCTGGCTAAGTTTTTTCAATTTTTGTTTATCTTTTCAAAAAATTTCCTCTTGGTCTCATTGATCTTTGCTTGCTTGCTTGCTTTTTTTTTTTTTTTTTTCTTTAGTCTCCTTGTGTTTCTGATCTAATAGTTATGATTTCTTTCTTTCTCTTAACTTTGGGTTTTGCATCTTCTTTTTCTAATCCTTTTAAGTGTAAGGCCAGATTGCTTATTTGAGATTTTTCTTGTTTCTTGAGGTAGGCTTGTATTGCTATAAACTTCCCTCTAAGAAACTACTTCTGCTGCAACCCATAGATTTAAGGTCATTGTGGGTTTTGTTTTTTTGTTTTTGTTTTTTGCTTTTTAGGGCTGCAGTTGCAGCATATGGAGGTACTCAGGCTAGGGGTTGAATTGAAGCTATAGCCGCCGGCCTACGCCACAGCCACAGCAACGTCAGATCTGAGCCATGTCTTTGACCTACACCAAAGCTCATGGCAACACCGGATCCTTAACCCACTGAATGAGGCCAGGGATCGAACCTTTGTCCTCATGAGTGCTAGTCAGATTCGTTTCTGCTGAGCCATGAGGGGAACTCCTGGGTTGTTGTGTTTTTATTTTCATTTTTCTCCAGGTATTTTTTGATTCCCTCTTTGATTTCTTCAGTGACCATTGATGATTGTCTAGTAACATGCTGTTTCACCTCCATATGTTTGTATTTCTTACAGTTTTCTTCTCATGGTTTGTTTGTTTGTTTGTTTGCTTGCTTTTTAAGGCTGAATGTGCGGCATATGGAAATTCCCAGGCTAGGGGTTGAATCAGAGCTGCAGCTGCCGGCCTTTGCCACAGCCGCAGAAACATGGGATCTAAGCCTCATCTGTGACCTACACTACAGCTCACAGCAATGCTGGATCCTTAACGCACTGAATGAGGCCAGGAATCAAACCTGCAACCTCATGGATACTAGTTGGGTTTGTTACCACTGAGCTACAACAGGAACTCCCTCATGGTCGATTTCTAGTCTTATACTTTTGTGTTCAGAAAATGTGCTTGATATGATTTCAGTATTCTTAAATATATTGATATTTGTTTTGTTGCCTAGAATGTGATATGTTTGGGAGAATGTGCACGTGAAAGGAATGTGTATTCTGCTTTCGGATTGACTCTTCTCTGTATGTATCTATTACATTCCCCGAGTCTAATGTGTTGTTTAGGCCAGTGTTTCCTTATTGATTGTCTGTCTGGATGATGTATCCACTGAGGTGAGTGTGGTATTAAAGTCATCTACTGCTATTGTCTTACTGTCAGTTTCTCCCTTTAATATTTGTTAATCTTTGCTTTATGTATTTTGGTGTTCCTATATTGATTACATAGGTATTTACAATTGTTATGCCTTCCTGTTGGATTGAGCCCTTCATTATAAAATAATGTCTTCTTTGTCTCCTGTTACAATCTTTGTTTTAAAGTGTATTTTTTTTTGATATGTGTTGCTACCCTGGCTCTCTTTTCATAGAATTTAGTCTCATTTTTGGATTCCTCTCTCTATTTTTTGTGTGTATCAGTTAGAAACTTTGGGGTTGTAGTTACCGTGAAGTTCATATGTAACAACCTGTCTATATGTGATTGTTTTAACCACCTTACATTTTAAATCTCTCCCATGTTTAATGTTTGTGATGTCACATTTTACATCTTTTGTTTTGTCTATCCCTTAACTGCTTATTGTAGATATAGACGATTTTACTACTTTTGTCTTTTAACCTTCCTATCAGCTTTGGAAGTGGTTGATTTACTACTTTTACTATGTGTTTGCTTTTACCCATGAGATTTTTTCCTTTTGTAATTTTCATATTTCTAGCTGTCATCTTTTCTTCTCCACTTAGTAAAGTCTTTGAAACATTTTTTTGTAAAGCCAACCTAATGATGCTGAGGTCTTTTAGCTTTTGCTTGTCTGTAAAACTCTTTCTCCTCCTTCAAATCTGAATGATAGCCTTTCCAGGTTGTGGATTCTTGGTTACAGTCCCCCCGCCCCATCATTTTGAATATATCGTGCCGCTCCTTTTTGGCTTGCAAAGTTTTTGCTGAAAAGCCAGCTGATAGTCTGATGGTTGTTTCCTTGTACATAACTAGTTGCTTTGCTCTTGCTGCTTTTAAGAGTCTCTCTTTACCTTTAATTTTTGTCCTTTCGGTTCTAATTCATCTTCAGTGGACCTCTTTGGGTTCATTTGTTTGGGACTCTCTGTGTTTCCTGGATTTGGATGTCTGTTTCCTTTTCCAGGCTAGGAAGGTTTTCAGTTATTATTTCTTCAAATAAGTTCTCTGCTCCCTTCTCTCACTTCTCCTTTTGGTGCCCACATAATGAGAATGTTAGTATGATTGATACTGTCTCGAGTATCTTAAAAACTATTCCTATTTTTTTTTTAATTTTTTCTTCTCTTTTCTGTTCAGCTTGGGTGATTTCTACTATTCTTTCTGTTCACTGATCTGTTCCTCTGTATCATGCAATCTACTTTTGATTCCTTCTAGTATATTTTTTATTTCAGGTATTGTATTCTTCAGCTCTGTTTGGTTCTTCTTTATATTTTCTGTTTGTTAAACTCCTCACTATGTTCATCCATTCTTCTCCCAAGTTCATTGAGCATTTTTTGACCATTACCATGAACTGTTCATTGGGTAGATTGCTTATATCTTCTTTGATTAGTTCTTCTTTTGGGGTTTTTGTCTTGTTCTTTTGTTTGGAACATATTCCTCTGTCTTCTTATTTTGTCTAATTCTCTTTCTCAATCTTAGCCCACTTACGTTTTCTGATCTTGGATAAATGGCCTTGTGTAGGAGTCATCCTGTGGGGCCCAGCAGCACACTGCCGTGATCACAGAGCTGTGTAGTCTAGGTATGCCCCGTATGTGGGCTCCGTGTGCCCTCTCTTGTGGTGGAGCTGACTACCATGGGTGCTCTGATAGGCAGGGCTAGCCCCTGGCCCAGAAGGCTGCCAGGCTCTGCCTCATTCATTGGTTACCGGCTTGCTGGTGGGGGGGGCTGGTCTTGGTGTGGTATTAAAGCCATTTTTTAATTTCACCCTTATGGGGTAGATTTATATTAGCAGCTAAATCATTTTTTTAATGAGGAAATTAGTTCCCAGTTCTAAGTCAAGGTGTCAGACCACAATTTATTCCAAGTTAGAAGTGGATGTCTAGATACCTGATTTGCTCTTTTATCTTCCTCCCCACTCTCATCCTGGCACAGTAGAGATTAGTTCAGTTTTGCCAAAAGTAATCTCAAGGCATTGCTTCCTGTCTGATTGGGCACAAATTATGTGTTGCCTAGCAACTCGGGATATATGTCATTTAGTTGTCATTGTTGATTTGTCATTATTTCATAAAATGTCCAGCAGATGGCAGTAAAGTGTCTTAAATAAAAGATTTCTATTCTGATTCAGCTAAGTCATTTGTAGAGGCTGTTGTCAGGGTTGCTGTAAATCCAGAAGACCTGGGAAATCATGAAGGGAAGTCATGAAGGAAGTCCGTGTTTAATTGTGGACCAGCTACTTGCTAAATTAAGAAAGTATATCATATATCTTAATATTTAAGTTAGTCTAAACAACCTTTTTTTTTTTCTTAAATACATTCTATGCTTCAACTTTGTGTACTTTTATAACATTCTGGAAGGTCAGGCTGGAATTTTCAAATTTGGTCCCATTTCACGAGAGGCCCCACAAATATACATGTGGACAGCCCGGCCAGTCCATCCAAGCGCTGTTGGGGTTGGTGCCCCAAACTACCTGAGTAGAGTTCTCTCAAGTGTGCTGCAAAGTTCACTAATCACTTGTGATAGAACATGATAATATGAGAAAAAGAATGTGCGTGTGTGTATATATATGTCAGTTTGATGTACAGAAGAAATTAACATAACATTGCAAGTCAACTATAATAAAAAATAAAAAAATAAAGCTAAAACAAAAGAACACACTTTAAAAAATTAAAAAATAATGAAATGTGCTGCCCAGGTGAGAGGCCTCTCTTGACCAGTCCTAAGGCAGTGTTAGTCTTAGTGAACCACTCTTTTGGTTGGAGAATCAGATGGGAGTGGTAACGAGTGGCATGAACAATCAGGAATGGTTTTTAGATTCTCCCTGGACTTCTGAGGGAAAAAAATGGTGGATTGAACATACGCATATAATTGTATTCCTTCCAGAAAGCCCATTACAACTGTAGTAGGGCTGTCCTTTTAAAGACATGGTCCTTCAAGAATAAGAAGAATGACAAAGAAGAAAACAACCAAAAAATAACAATACATAGTAATGAATTGAAAGCTGGAAAGCAGGAGTTCCCATTGTGGCTCAGGTGTATCGAACCCGCCTAGTATCCATGCAGATGCAGGTTCAATCCCTGACCCTGCTCAGTGAGTTTAGGATCTGGCCTTGCCGTGAGCTGTGGTGTTAGAGCAGCTGCAGCTCTTATTTGACCCTTATCCTGGGAACTTCCATATGCTGCAGATGCGGCTCTTAAAAAAAAACAAACCAAAGAACAAAAAAAAGAAAGCTGGAAAGTAAATGGAGTGTGGTAAATGACTCTGCTGATGTGAAAGCCAAATTTCAATTTGGCAACGAAGAAAGCCAAGAACCAACCTGATTGTTACCGCAGATTCTTCAAATAGCTCTGGAATCAGTGGCATCAGGAACACAGTAGTAGGTCCCTCAGTCTCCTCTTCTCCAGACCACTGAACAATTTCCTCTTCCACCCCCACCTCTACGGTCATAGAAGGCTGTGAGTTAATTCTCTGGGGGAGAAAACTCAAGGCTCTCCAGGCCGGGGTGTACCAGCCAAATTGAGACCACAGGGTACTTTATCAAATACAGTGGGATAACATGAGCACCTGCACACTGAAGGATGAGACCATTCCATCTCTCTCCCTCACATGCCTTTACCCTGCAGGCAGGAGGTCAGAAGAGTGACGTTGGGGTATTTAATCAGCCCCAGAGGAAAGACCTAAGAACACTGACGTTCCCAAGACTGGTAGACATCTGAGAGAAAGCCTCTAGCATGAAAGAGATCCAAAACACATAAAAAACAGAAGGAAAAAGAATCTTGGGAGTTCCTGTCATGGCACAGTAGAAATGAATCCAACTAGGAACCATGAGGTTGCCAGTTCAGTCCCTGGCCTCGCTCAGTGAGTTAAGGATCCAGTGTTGCCGTGAGCTGTGGTGCAGGTTGCAGACGATGCACGGATCTGACCCCTAGCCTGGGAACCTCCATATGCCACGGTACAGCCCTAAAAAGACAAAATACAAAAAAAAAAAAAAAAAAAAAAGAAAAGAAAAAAAAAATTAGAGGAATATACAGGGAATAGAAAAACTTAAAAAAGAAAATTATCATTATCTTTAGAGAGAGAAAATATTACATACACAAGACAAGAATAGAGTCTTAAACAAAGCCAAAGTGCTGCTGTTGTTAAAAAAAAAAAAGAAATAAAACTCAATAAAAGGGTTAGAAGATGGAAATAAGGAAATATCCCAGAAAGTGTGTGTGTTGGGGGACGGGGAGATAAAGTAATTATCAGTCTCGGAAGCCAAAACGGTGAGGTCCAGAAAAAGAAAAACTGGACAAAATCACTAGCAAAATAATTTAAGATTTCCCACAGCTGAAGGGTATGAGGTTCCAGATTTAAAGGAATTACTAAGTGCCTATGACAAGGCACATTTTCAGGAAATTTCAGTTTCTCTCTGATGACAAAGAGGCATTTTGCAAACTGCCAAACAAAGGAAAATCAGATTACAAACTAAGGATCAGGAGTCAGAATGCCTTGAGACTTCTGTCAGCAGTATCAGAAGGTATGAAACAATGAGGAGTGCCCTTAGATTTCTGAAGAAAGATTATTTCAATACAGATTTCTATATTTAGCTATACGCCATTCATCGCACATGAGGATAAAGACATTTTCAGCCATACCAGTTTTTAAAAATTGCCTCCTACACATCATTTTCCCTGAAATATATCCTTCACCGAGAATGAGCAGGATGTGGGATGTAGGAGAGAAGATTCAGCACCAGGGAGATACAAAGGATCACTCAGGAGGATGCTGCAGAGGGCGCCCCGTTACACAACTTGGTACCAGCCACAGAATGAAGATAGTTGGTTCCGACTGGAGCAGTCAGAACAGGCTGCTATGAGGACTTCTCTAAGAAGACAACTGATACAATGGAATGAATTGAAACAACAGGAAGCAAATTGGGATTGAATTAACAGTAAGGGCATATAAATCTAAGCAAATGAGTAATCAGGCAATAACTAAAGCAAGTTTCCATGCTTGTTCAATACATGGTATAATGTCCTCTTAGCCTATTCCTCCCACTTTATTATTATACATATTTAATTTATAAGATTTACTCTTATTTTCGAAGCTAGATAAATTAAAACCAAAAAAGCACATGGAGTCTATGCCCTCTTCTCACTGATTTTACTTAACAGCCTTCTCCAGGAACAGGCACATTCTTAAGTTTTTGGTGTATTAGCTGGTTCTAGAACTGATTGCAAAAATTAGGACACTTTAGTGCCATGTCAGTTCTTCATCAGCTTTTTCTAAAGAGCAGTTTATTTGTGCTCACTACCTAATGATTTTTTTCTATACCCGAAATCTGATTTCATCTGCCAGTGAAATTTCCACCAGATCAGAAATGTGCTAAGTTCCATGACTCCTGTCCTTTCACCCTCTCTCTTCAAAGTTTCTAATGATCAACTTCCTTCCCCTTTTTGGAGCTCCCCTTTCCTGACCCTGGTGACCTTTTTCCTTTCAGTTGTAGTTTCCCCTCATTGTACCTTCTTTACTATTTCCCTCTTCACAAGTGCAGGTGTCTAGAGGTCTTATTTATCCTTATCCTTCTGTGCTTGCTTTGTCCTTTCTCTGTAGATGTAAATATTTTTGTATTTCTAAATATCATCTTGGTGTCAGTCACTTTGTGTGTGTGTGTGTGTGTGTGTGTGTGTAGGGCTACACCAATGGCATATGGAAGTTCTTAGGCTAGGAGTCAAATTGGAGCTGTAGCCACTGGCCTCTGCTAGAGCCACAGTTACGTGGGATCTGAACGGCGTCCACAACCTACACCACGGCTCACAGCAATGCTGGATCCTAATCCCACTGAGTGAGGCCAGGGATCGAACCTGTATCCTCATGGATGCTAGTCAGTTTCATTAACCACTGAGCCATGATGAGAGCACCTCAGTAACTTTTAAATCTCATTTCTGGCTTTAATTTCTCAGACTTAGACCTGAATTCCCAGTTGGTCATCTGAACATCTCTACTGGAATGTTCAGCCTACCCATCTATGTCTTCTTGGTTCTGTTTCCTTTCTTCTGTATTACTCTTTTCACTACTTGTTTGGCATTGTCTTCCTAAAAACACTAACTGAATCATATTACTCTACTTGCTTAAACACTTTTCCTGGATCTACATTACCTACAGGATGAAATCCAAATTTGCAAGGACTGAAGGTCCTCTGTAATCTGACTCAGGCTTGGCTCTCTAATCTCATCCGTCTTTACTCACCACAGATACTCTGAGTTCTGGCCTCACAGGACTGCCTCAGGTTCCCTGGGCATTCTCATACCTGGGCCTCTGCTCTCATCGGGCCATCAGCCTCGATTGTCTTGCTCTGATCTCTCACTGCACCCACCTCATCTATGTTGAGGCCCAATTCGATATTGCCTCTTGGCAATTGTTTACATCATTCTGCTAATCAGAATTCACAGCATTTATCTCTGATAAACAGCTTTTTTTTTTTTTTACCTCTAGTACTGAATGTATGTCCTTATGCTTTTTTTTCATTTTTTTTTATTACTCAAATGAATTTATCACATCTGTAGTTGCATAATGATCATAACAATCTGATTTCACAGGATTTCCATCCCACAACCCCAGCACATCCCCCCATCCCCCAAACTGTCTCCTCCGGAGACCATAAGTTTTTCAATGTCTGTGAGTCAGCATCTGTTCTGCAAAGAAGTTCAGTCTGTCCTTTTTTCAGATTCCACATGTCAGTGAAAGCATTTGATGTTGGTGTCTCATTGTATGGCTGACTTCACTTAGCATGATGATTTCTAGGTCCATCCATGTTGCTAAAAATGCTGGTATTTTGTTCTTTTTGATGGCTGAGTAATATTCCATTGTGTATATGTACCACATTTTCTGGATCCACTTCTCTGTCAATGGACATTTAGGTTGTTTCCATGTCTTGGCTATTGTAAATAGTGCTGCAATGAACATCGGAGTACATGTGTCTTTTCGAGTCGTGGTTTTCTCTGGATAGATGCCCAGGAGTGGGATTGCTGGATCAAAGGGTAGTTCTGTTTAGTTTTCTGAGGAATCTCCATACTGCTTTCCACAGTGGTTGCACCAATTTACAATCCCACCAACAGTGTACTAGGGTTCCTTTTTCTCCACACCCTCTCCAGCACTTATTGTTTGTAGACTTTTGGATGATGGCCAGTCTGGCTGGTGTAAGGTGGTACCTCATAGTGGTTTTTATTTGCATTTCTCTAATAATGAGTGACACTGAACACCTTTTCATGTGTTTCTTGGCCGTCTGTATGTCTTCTTTGGAGAACTGTCTGTTTAGATCTTCTGCCCATTTTTTGATGGGGTTGTTTGTTTTTTTGGTATGGAGTTGCAGAAGTTGTGTATAAATTTTGGAGATTAATCCCTTGTCAGTCGATTCATTTTGTCCTTATGCTTTTAATAAATTTGCTGTGTATCTTTTTTACTAGATTGGGACCTCTTAGATACAAGACTGTATCTTCACTTTGGTATCTCCACAGCAACTAGCAGGTTGTTTTGTGCATCTTGCAGGTTGAGTGGGTGACTCATTGTTAAGCCAGTGACTGATGTGAGACGCGTAGAGAAATCCTTGCTTGACTTTTTCAGGTGAGACATGTGAAAAATAATTTTGGATGTGGGAATTTTTTTTCCCCTTGCGGGGAAAACCACATCCACTTCAGAGAAGTATTTTAGGAATGAAATTGGAGAATTAATATCATTATGTGGCCACAAGGACCATAAAGAGTTATTATAGTCACAAGTCTTGGTTCTGATAAGTGCAGTGTTGGTGCATGCCGTTGTCCAAGTTAACAAGTCCACCATCGAGTGTGCCTGGTTGCAAATGCCAGATCTGAACTCCTTTTTTTCTATTTAAATCCCATTTATTTTTTAATAACTACTGAGGTTAGGCTTTGCATGAAAGGTGAGAAGTTGGTTCACATCTTTACCTATATCCTGGTTGACTTGTAAAATATTGTCATTCTGCTCAAGTGAAGAAAAGCCCGGTCAAAAACATCACATTTATTTAGCTTTTCTTAATAACTAAGTGTACACCTCCTGGGTACTTTCTTCCAGGGTCTTCAGCACGTGTGACCTGATAGTTTTTAGTTTGCAGGTATGTTCCATTCCTAAAACATGTGGGGCGCATATGTGTCTATAGGCCTTTGGCAACCAAAGGGCTTCATTCTGTCAATCACACACATTCTTATCGTAGGTGGGAATCATTTGTCCTCTTAGTTAAGTGTCTCTGACAACACATGCTATTTATAAGCCAAAAGCTCTGAATGGGGGCCAGTTATAACCACAACAACAACAACAGTAATTGGTTAGCAGAAGAGTCTCCAGTGTGAGAAAAAGTAATTATGTCAATAAGCCTACCTTAACATGGAAATTATTGAGAACATCAGGCCTTCGATTAAGAACCTGTCATGGGCATTTTAATAAATCCACTAGACAAGGCTGTCTCTAATACTTCCCATGGACTCCTCCTTCTGTCGATTTGGAGGGTCCCTCCTGACCTCACTGGCCCAAAACAACACTTCTGGAGTTTCCCCCCAACCATCCACTGCTTCTCGTGCCTTATCCCATGGCAGGGGGAACCTCTGTCAGCCTTGCTAAGTCACAGGTGGCACTGAATCTCTCACCACATTTAATCTGTGAACCCCAAAGTCTCTCTTTTACCAGTTTTTACCTGAACAACAGTGGAAGCAATTTGTCTCCTCACCTCACTCTCTGAGCTTTAGAGTTCACACCCCTCCCAGTTGTGTCTTCTTACTACAAGGAAAGCAAATGCACTATTACTCAGAGAAAGGTAAGCAAGGTGTCAGGTTGAGACAGCCTCTGTCTTCCGAAAGCCTGACATAGCAAGTGAGTAATTCTTTCAGTCTGCTCAAAGTTTAGTCAGGACGTTTTGGTAATTCTAGACCCAGAAAATCCTCAGAAAGCAGGGTCCATTAGGTAGGGTCAGAGAGATGGAGATGGATAATGATTGAGCAGGAATTAGGAGATGCAACCGATTCTACCTGGAGATTTCCATGAGATCTGAGCTCTTACGAGTGTGCTGCTGGTGGATAGGGTGACTGGAGCTGTGTTGGTAAGCACAGCATCTGTGCTCATTCTTATGACTTTGTTAGTAATAAGAAGCTTTCATTAAATATTTTCTTGTTCCTATACAAAATGGTAAGAGAACATAAATGCTTTTAATGATAGAAAATGATCTTTTTATCCTTTTTGCTGCATTTCAGGTTGATAGCATAAACATGTGTGCTATTATTCGAGCTTAGGTGAAGATATTAATTAGTTCATTAAAATCACAAGAGCAGCTTTAGCAGTTATTTCATAGATAGGGAGTTGGCTGCTCTAGGAAAGAAAATGCAGGCTTATGACTACAATGCTGCATTCCCTCTAGAAGGACTACCTTTTCCAGAAACAGACATGGGGCATTGGAAATGGCACAAGCTTTTAGTTGTCGTAACTGGATTCAAAATCCATCTCTTCTCATCATGGACCCTCAGCTTCCTTATCTGATGTGATATTTATTATGATTTGAAAGAAGAATGCAAAACCAACAACATATATTGTGATTTGAGGCAAACTTCAGTTTTCTCTGACCCTTATAAAACCATGGAACCATTGAGATAGTAGACTGTTATGTTTCTCATTTTGCTTGGATGGGTTTAAATCAACCCAATAAAGAAGTTGGAGATGTTTCATCTGAAGAGACATCCTGTCTCTGTATCTCATGACTTTACTCGTTTTTTTTTTTTTTTTTCTGTTTGTTTGTTTTGTTTTTCCGCTTTTATTTGCACAGTTTGTCAAATTCCCTTCTTCTAAAGTTCAGTCATAATTCACCTTTCTGTTATGTAACTTGAGGTAGAAAGATGGGAGTGGAGTTGTTTATAGGTGCATCTTGAGATTTATTTTTGAGACTTGAACTAGGCTCTTGGCTGCTCTAGAACCTTTTCCAAAAGGAAAAATATATGATTCAAATAAGTTGAACAAAATTATCTAAACTTTGCTAACCTTAGTCACTTGAGCAGTTTTCCTTTGCCTCTCCTTTGCTCATTGCCCCACCCCACCCCATCCTTTTCTGGGGAGGTTGCAGGGAGAACAGGATAGTCAAAGATGTTTACCAAAGCCTTTTAGTTTATATTTCAAACAGAAGGATTTGTAAATCAGATTGGTGGAAAAAAATCTAGCTGAGTTTGTGTCCAAAACAGACTGGAGCTCCTTCCAGGGACAAAGCATGTTTTGTTATGACCTTCTCAGCGTTCACTTGCCATCTAATTTCTATATGAACAATACTTACAGAAATTAGATACAAACAATACTCCCAAGTTTTTCATAGCGCTCTTGTGTTTGCTGGATTGTTCTGATTACTTTCTTTTCTCTGAAGTGTATATCCTATTTTATTTCCTTTTGTCTTAAAAAATTTGCAAATTAGTTTTTCCCCATTGTAATTGATATTTATATCACAACCAGAAATTCCTGTCAGTTTCATTTTTTCCCTTTGCTTAAAAAATAATTTTTATTTTGTCTGTGTTTAGCATGTTCTTTCTACAGAGTAGAGAATGAGAGGGAAAAGGTAGAAAAGAAGATGAATTCGTGGGAGGAATTCAAGGAAGTAAAAGACTGAATTAGAGAACTGGTAATAAAGATTATTTTTTCAACTTAGAGGCCTTTGAGTTTTTTCCCCCTCTTATTTTAATCAAAGTAATGCCACCAAGGAGTTAAAAGCAATTTAAACAAATCTTTTGTAAATAATTTTTAGAAGAAGAAATTGTAGGGAGGTATTCAGATATATGTAGGACGAGCTAGGGAGGGAGCTAGTGAGGTAATACATTGGGAATGACTGAAAGTAAGAGAGAGAAAAATCTATTTAAAAGCAGAATATTATCAGTAGTGCCCCAAACAATTAGTTAAAAATAATCTTGGCATAGCTGCTAGAAGCTAGAAAGTTTCATAGTGGTAGATACATCTCTCCCAAAATAAGCTGCATGCAAAATAAAAGTGAGGAGAAAATTTCATCTCTTCTAATGTTTGAGATCAGTATTATAGCATAGGGTTAGTTATTGGTAAAGATGAGCTTTTATAACTAAATGCGTTTACTTGCTTAATAAATTAGAATTATACTTAAATTTCCATAAGATTTCCCAGGGCTTAGCAATGAATTTAACTGCTCTGTTGTATTTATGCTTAAATGATACATTCTTGTATAGTACTTGGCTTAGTCGGTTCCTGCTGCTATAATAGGATATCAGTTATATCCTATTGTATGTCATTAGGGTGGTTTAAACAGCAAACAGATCTGACGTCTGCTAAGAGTCCTTTCTGGGTTGGAGACTGCTGACTTGTATCCTCACATGGTGGGAAGAGGGCCCCGGAGCTCTCTGGGGTCCCTTTTATAAGGTACCAGACCTAGTCATGACAGCTCCACTCTCATGACTTAATTTACTCTTAAAGACTCCGTCTCCTGATCTTACCGTATGAGGGGTTAGGATTTCAACACGTGAATTTTGGAGGGACACCAACATTTGGTCCATTGCAGTACCACTGTCATGCCATCATGTAAATATGGCAGGGCCTTTACCGAAGGGCCAGTTGGATTTAGTAGTAATGCCTAGGTAGATAGAATAATCTCATTCTACTATTTCTTCCCTATTTTGAATGATTCAGAGATTACCAGACTCTTTTTAAAAATTCTAGTATTTGTAATATCCAAGTCCAGTTGTGGTCATTGAGGACTTTTTTATAGCTTTTTAAAAGCAGGCTATATTCTAGTATCCATTTAAATTAAAAGGTGGATTCCTGAGGCTAGAAAGTCTTTTTAAATTAGAAACTAGGTATCAGAAAACTATTAAAATACCATGCAGACTAATTAATAACATCGTAATCTGTTGTTTCATCTGAAGGCATAGTGGGCAGAAGATACCCTTCCTGATTCTTGTAGCTACAAAAACAGTATAAAAGATCCAATAGGGAGGGATACACACCACAAAATCCAGTAGATCGTATACCTGAAGGCAGTGAATTGATGATGGCCTTCAAAAGTGTCCTAACCTTCAAATGGCCACTTGCTCATTTCCGGAACCTGTGAATGTCACTTTATTTGGGGAAAGGGTCTTTGTAGATGTCATTAAACCAAGGATCTCTCAGTGAGACTGTCCTGGATTATGTGGATGGGTTCTAAATCCAACGACAGGTGTCCTTATAAGAGACAGGAGAGGAAGACAGAGACGCAGAGGAGAAAGCCTTTTGAAGCTGAAGCAAGGACGGGGAGTTCTGTGACACAAGCCAAGGAGAACCTAATGCTGCCAAAAGCCAGAAGAAGCAATTGTTCACTCTTTTGGCCTTTGGAGGAAGCACAGTACTGCCTGTACCTTAATTTTGGACTTCTGGTCTCCAGAAGATTGTGAGAGATAATTGTCTGTTGTTTTTAAACCACCTAGTTTGTGGTGATTTGCTGTAGCAGCCCAAAGAAAGTAATATACTTGTGTGTTTCTTTTTTCTCTGATAAATGCAATAAATTCTTTTTTTTTATTTTAATTTTTTTCTTTTTAGGGCCACAACTGCAGCATATGGAGGTTCCCAGGATAGGGGTCAAATTAGAGCTGTAGCTACTGGCCTACACCACAGCCGAAACAATGCCAGATCCAAGCCGTGTCTTTTTCAGCCTATACCCCGGTTCACGGCACTGCCGGATCCTTAACCCACTGAGCAAGGCCGGGGATCAAACCTGCATCCTCATGGATGCTAGTCAGATTTGTTAACTGCTAAGCCATGACAGGAACTTCTTGAATAAGTCGTATGCTGTATAGATTTTCTCGTACTTCCTATCATGTTTTTTAGAAACAGTACCATGAAATGGCTTATTTAAGTGTGAGTCTCAGAGTCTTCCTATGTCTTGGTATCACTGATTGCTCCCTCAGTTTTCTCTCTTTATTTTTTTTAGAATAAAAATAAATAAAGAAAAGACCCCGTGGCCAGGTAGACACAGTGGCTGACGCGGGGGTGACCATGCTACGGACTGGATGTGCCTTCTCTCATCCCCTCCTGCCAGTAGGCCTGTGAGACAGGTGCTGCTGGTGTCCTCATTTTAGAAATGAGAATACTGATGCCAAAGGAGTGGCAGGACCGGAATGCAAACCCAAATATGTGTGACTCGAAAGCCCCTCTCTCATGGTACTTCCCCGTCACTTTGTACAAATTGCAATTACTGATTGGCTATTTATCATTTTTAAATGACTTAAAATACTGATGGGCCACTACGAGACCTGGTCTGTCTTCCCAACCAGATTCTGTTCCTGATGCAAAGCCCTACTGAGTAACTGACTTAGCATATTACCTTTCCTTATGGAGTTAATCCTTTCACTCATCATATATATTTTAAAAAATTCTGTTAGGTGCCACACACTGTTCTGGCTTGTGTAAACAAAGCATTCAGAATAGCTGGCAGTGTAGACAAGAGCTCTTGTCTTCATGGAACTGACATTCTGGCAGGAGTAGACTGACGAAGGTGAACAGCTTTCCATTATGTCACGTAGTGACAAATACAGTGGGAGAAGTGAGGTGGGTAGAGAATCTTGGGAGTGCTGTGGGTGGGAAGGGGGGCAGAGGAGCATTATTCTGTATGACATGATCAGGGGAAATGATCATTTTACTGTTTAAGGGACATTTGGTGAAGACCTGAAGGAAAAAATTCCCCAAACTGAAGGTTATGAATTTTAGGTTCCTGGCGCAGTGGAATATGAAGACCTATTTCAAAGCATATCTTCAGGAAATTTCAGAATATCTGTGATGAGAAGAGCCTCCTAAAAGTTTGCAGGGATTTAACAAAGAAGCAATAATATGCTCTACAGGATTCAAATAAGAGTAGCCTCTGAGTTCTTGACAGCAGTGTTAGATGCTAAGCCAGTGCTCTTGCAGTTCCGAGTGAACGCGACTCCTAAACTGAAATTGTGTTCCAAGCTGAAGTACCCATCAAATAATAGGAGGGGTCAGAAAGGACAAGAAGAAGACAAAGGGAATCCCCAGAGTATTGGTGAAGGGAAGTCCCAGGATGGCAGCTGTGTAGTTGGCTCGGAGAGGACCTAGTCCCACTTGGGTAGGGTGAGAGAATGGGAGGCTTTAGGGCTTTTCCAGTTTTGTCTCAACATTTCTGAATAATAAATAATAATCACATACCACTAGGTTTTATTTAAAACTGTTGAGATAAATACCAAAAGAAAAGGTTAAAAATTCAAAGAAGAAATGCTTTTGGTGGGGTGGGTTATGGATGGGACTGTTGTTTTTTATTATCCTATTTAATTTTAAGTATAGTTGATATTTTTCCTACAATGTACATATATTACTTAATAAAGTCATGTGCAGTTTAAAGAAAAACCTTCTGATGGGTAAAATCAGCATGGTAGTTACTACTTTACAGGGTTGTAAAAATTAAAATATTAAAATTAAGGTCCCCAGCAGAGTGCTGACACATAGTGGGTGCTCATCAAATCTTAGTTTCTTTCTCTCCACCAGTTATGCTGTTTTCTCTAAGAAATCTTGAACTCCAAACAGTCAGTGCATGGACACTTTTACAACCCATCTAAGTAGGCTACTTCAATTTCAGACTTTAAGTACAAATTATGCATAGTTTTATTATGACAGACATTCAAGATGCCAGATGTTTTGAGAGAACAACTCCAGTCATTAAAAAAAAGTCACAGATAGTAAATATGTAATCAGAAATGAAGTGCACACCAAAAAATTAATGGAATTTAATGCCCTTTCCTTCAATCACTTTGGATGTACTTTTTGCTATTGACATGACAGGAAAATCTATCTGCAGCAATATTTGGATCATCATTTATTATTTATTCAATAAATCTTGGTTGATAATATTGTTGACTAAGTTGCCTTAAGTTGTCAGAGTCATTCGTGCCAAGAAAAGTATAAATGTTGTTGACTGCTAAAGTGAATGTGTTGGTTTATTTCAGTCCCACTTTCTACAGCATTATTATCAGGTGACTGGCCAGTCCTGCACAATCTTTTCTCAAAATTGTTTCATTGGATAAGTCTCTAAGATTGGGCTAATACTAGCCCATAGTATGAGGAGCATAATTAATGTGATATTTTAATGTTGCTCCTTGGCCTCTATACCCAAGATTCTACAAGCTACTGTCCTACATACCTGCTGAGAAACTATTTCACAAAACATTTCATCTGTACCCCTTCTTGGATAATTTATTTTCTTATCAACATATCTGTGATTATAATATGGAAGATGTAATGTCTTATTTCTGCTATTCCCTGTGTTTTTGAGCAAAATATTGACTAGTACTCTTGCTAAGAGGAATACTTTTTTGACAAACTTACCGATTTTTTTCACATGACTGTCATTTGCAAGAGTATGTATTCTAGACCATATAATGGCACATGAAGCATTCACAGGTAAAAGAATTAAACATTTCTATAAATAGAGGGGAAAGTAAACAGTTTCAGAGAATCCAAGGTGGTAATAGCTTGTGAGTCCTGATAGATGAAGAAACGCATAAAGATGTTTATCACAGAGAGGGAAGCTTTTTGAGAGAAAGAATGCCAAGTTAAATCAGAGATGAATGATAAAAATTGTTCTCATCTCCCCCCACCCCACTTTTTACTGCTTCCCTCACACAAACACACAAAATACCATTTGTACTTTATTTTACTCAACAAATGTTTATATGGCGGTTTGTGCCGTGGATTGTTTGAAGCACTTTGTAAATATTTACGTACTTTATTCACTGAGCTAGGTACTACTATTATCCCTGTTTGTTTTTTAATATTTAATGAAACTGAGGCTGTGCTTTTCCAAAACTCTCCAAGTAGTAAATGGCACAGCTGGTATTTAAACCTGGTAATCTAGTCCTGAAGTTATCCTCTTAATCTTGATGTCCTTTCTCCTGCAAATAGCATCTTAGAGTGGTGAGCAAAAGAGGTGGAGTTCTATACTCCTGGTCCTTTGATCCTGTCAACAGTTATCTTCCTCACTATTACAAAAATAAATTCACTAGGAGAAGTGCCTGTTTTATTATTATTTAGTGAAAAATGATGTGTAGTCATCTAGTGGAAAATACGGAAACAAAATATATACTTTCTGGTTGCTGTTGGCAGCCTTAAGAAAAACTTTGATGAATGAAATTCAGTTTACTAAAGATGCAACTTCAGTAGTACCCTTTGTGGGTCAGCAGAAATGAACCTAACTAGTATCCATGAGGATGCGGGTTCAATCCCTGGCCTCTCTCAGTGGGTTAATAATCTGGCGTTGCTGTGAGCTGTGGTGTAGTTCGCAGATGCAGCTCGGAACCTGCGTTGCTGTGGCTGTGGCATAGGCCAGCAGCTGTCACTCCAATTCAACCCCTAGCCTGGGAACTTCCATATGCAGCAGGTGCAGCCCTTTAAAAAAAAAAAAAAAAAAAGTGCAACTTCATGTATCATGTAGAGAACTTCTCTGCTGAGAGCATGTTTGGCACTTAATAGCACTCAATAAATACTGAGTCCAATTAAACACTGAATAAGGATATGCACAATATATTTTCAGCATATTCCAATTCATCATATTTTTAATTTCATTTTGCATGGATATGATATAGAATTTAAAATATGTATCATAAAAGTTTTAGGAAATTTTGAATGTTTATTGGAAATCATTTTAATCATAGAGCAACCTATAGTACAGGATAAAGCATGATCCATAATAATCACATTTTACAAATTCAAACCTAGAACTTCTCTAGGGATAAAACTATATCTGTAAAGTCAGTATTGTGGCCTTACTATCACCAATGAGATAAAAACCATTGTATTTATTTCCTGATATGGGGGGGAGGGTATTTCCAGCTCCTATATACAAATATCTCTATTCTTATTTCTCTGGATGTTCTCTTAAGAGATCTAGTGGTGGGAGGGTGATTCTGCCCCTACTAACCAATGACTCTTTCCTTAGCAGATTTATTGATCTCTCTTTTATCTCCCAATTTTTGTCACCCAGAAATTATCACTTAAATATTATACTTCCCTGAAATATAGCTATTTTTCCACTTATTTATGTTTTCTGTCAGTGTGGCATTTTAAGACCAGCATGTTAAGTACATTATTTAGTTTTAAATTAGTTCAAAGACCCAAGCCATAAGCTCTCTAAATTTATTATATCCTGGGGCAGATTTATCTGTTAATAGTAACCACTACTGAAGGTGGTTTAAAGAATAGTACAGATGGATAATCATAACTCTTGAATATGTTGAAAACCAGATTCTTGGCTTTTTAAAAATTGTAATTCTGTCACTGAAACAACCCTCTCAGAAGATTTTCAAATTTTTCATCGTTAAGGGATTTTTTTCCCCTCTTTGGTTTTTAGCATCAGCAACAATAAATTTAGGTACTGTTTTATTGCTGAGAGGAAATATGTTACTCTTGTGATGGACAGGAAAATTTGGGCTTGTTTTCAACACATTATATCAATCCTTTCATGCAGTGTTTGTGTTGTTGAATTATATTATGTTTTCTTTTATAGGGTTGCTTGTTTAGAATTGACTCTGTGCCCTGTCCCATAATTCTCTGCCTTTTCTGTACATTGTTTTTGCCTTTTCTGGGAGAATATCTATTTATTTCTTATGACATAGAACTTTGGCAACTATAAAGGTTTTTTTTTCACTGTATCTGCAGAAATTTACAAGAACTTTAATCTCTTGAAAGTTACTTTTTGTATTTACTGGTATTTTCTAAAACTAAAACTGATTATTTATAAAGTTGTCTTTCCATGTCCATAATGTTTTATACTTGGCTTTAACAGATTGGCAGATTATTCTTCTCAATTTTTAAAAAAAGAAAAACATTTCATGCCATTACATAGGAACTTTCAAAAAATAACCCTTTTGATGAACTGTAAACTACACTCATACAATAATGTAGTATTATAAGATAATATTACAGTAAAGATCTCCCAAAGAGACCAACCTCCCCGTTAACCCCATCTCACACCCTTCCACCATAAAACAAGAAGGAGTGTAAAATAACACTTCTAATGGGACTTTGTTAAAGGGAGGGACGTGAAAAGAAAAAAAAAAAGTCCCAGAATCAGAATAATTAGTAAAATACTGAATTTAAAAGCAAAAAAACAAACAAAAACCCTTCTCAAAAAATAGGGGGGAAATGTATGTCTTTCAAAGTGTAATATTGGGAGTTCCCATCGTGGCTCAGAGGTTAACAAACCGAACTAGTATCCACGAGGATGCGGGTTTGATCCCTGGCCTTGCTCAGTGGGTTAAGGATCTGGTGTTGCTGTGAGCTGTGGTGTTGGTTGCAGACGCGGCTTGGATCCTGTGTTGCTGTGGCATAGGCCTGCGGCTACAGCTCTGATTTGACCCCTAGCCTGGGAACCTCTATATGCCACTGGTATGTCCTTAAAAAGACCAAAAAAAAAAATGTAATATTGGAAGTGAAAATATAATAAAACTAGTATCATAAACTGGAATAGGATTACCCTTTTGGAGCCTAGAATATAAAAAGTCTAATTTTTATTACTATCACCATCCTTACCTTTTAGAAGTAATGAATGTAAGTACCACAGATTAATTTTCTCCTTGCTTAAAAACTTAAATTTTTCTTTGGGGAATGGATTCTCTTTTTAAAAATAATCAAAACAATGTTTTTAAAAATTGAATGTATTTGACAAATAACATTGTATAAATTTAAGGTGTACAGAGTTTACTTTTATACATTTGTATATTGTAATATGATTGCCCATGTAGCGATATTTATTATGTTACGTTATTGTTGTGTAAATTTTTTGTCTATTTTACTGTGCTATGCTTTATTTACTATTTGTTGCAAGTTCATACCCTTAATCAACATCAATTTTATCGCCCCAAACCAATCCCCTAGTGACAACCATTTTACTCTGGGTTTTGTTTGTTTGTTTTGAATTTGATTTTTTTAGATTTCATGTATGTGATGTCATCCAGTACCTGTCATGTCTGACTTATCTTACTTAATTAGCATGATGTGTTCAAGGTCCATACATGTTATTGCAAATAGCAAGATATCCTCCTTTCTCATAACTGAATAATATTCTACTGTATCTTTTTTATCCATTTATCTATTGATGGGCATTTAGGTTTCTGTATTTTGGATGTTATGAATGAGGCTGCAGTAAATACGGGTGTGTAGGTATCTCTTAAGAATACCATTTCCATTCCCTTTGGGTATATATCCAGTAGTGGAATTGCTTGATTGTATGATAGATTTATTTTTAATTTTTTGAGGAACCTCCATATAGTATTAGATCAATATATATTCCTAGCAACAGTGTATAAAGGTTCCTTTTTCACCACATTTTTACCAGTGCCTGTTGTCCCTTGCCTTTTTGATGGTAACTATTTTGTAAGGTGATAATATCTCTTTGTGGTTTTGATTTGCATTTCCCTGATGCCGAGTGATGTTGAGCATCTTTTCATGTGTCTTTTGTCCATTTTGATGTCCTCTTTGCATCATGCTTCATCTCTTGGACTTCTATTAAATTTTAGCTTGCTCCAGTTGCTTGTAAGAGAATAATGGAAATTGAGCAAAGTGGACTTTACCTGCAGTATGCAGTAGTATTTTGAAGTATATAGTACATGTGTATGTTGTTGTATCAGTGGTATGCCAAAGACGACTATACTGTATATAACATCTTTGCTTTTTCTAAGTAGATTTATGGAAACGGTAGGCCATATGTGCAAATAATCTTTAAACCTAAGGCAAAATCCAATGCCTACATATTTTTATTGAAACCGAAGTGTTATCTGCATTATATGGGAAAGGGGGACTAATAGTACTTTAGTTGTGACTGTAGATTAGCTTAACAGGAAATCAACAAGCCTAACAGATGGTTATGTATATTTTTCAAAGCCATTGAAGAAAATGAGTTTTTGAAGGCTTTCTTAAAGTTCAGTTGAAGCTCGCCTTTTAAATGAGGAGAGCCAATGTCACAGGCGTGTCCTTGGCTCTCTGAGCACATTAAAATATCCATTAATATCCAACCGTATCCCAGAATGTTGTTAGTTGCTTTTTGCTGTTTAGTAATGACTTTTTTTTTCATCGAAGTAGAAGTGATGCTTTTGCTTTGGTAGTATGTTATTACTCATACACTGAAATAAAACTAGAAAAAAAGATTTTCCTAAATTTTACCACATAGATTTTGATTATTTTTCTTTGAAGTGTGGTCCAATTGATATGAGAGTCTGAGATGGAGAAGGGTGACTGAAGGGTGATTTTTTTCCTGCTCTTTATGATGCTTCCTCCCGGCCAATTGCCATTTCAGGAAAGCAAATGCAGTCTACTAAATCAGCTTAGCTGGAAAAGCAAGGCAAATGCGTAATACCTAGCCAGAAGTTGTGACAACATTGTGTGCCATCAAAATTGTCACTTGTTTGGCATGTGTCATTTCTAAACATTTTTGAGTACTTTGCTAACTAAATATATGACTCACAAGTCTTCTGGTCTTCAGAATGCCTTTTTATCAGAAGAAAAATGTGTCTTGTGGTCCCATCGTATAAAAAGGAATAAAAATTAGAATTTCAGTGGCATTTCTGAATAAGTGGGTGACTTTGGTGTTTGTCATTCCAGTTACAAACAATGATTTCCTTTTCTAGTGTGACTTCTAAGAGGAATGCAGTGGGAAGACCACAACATCAGAATGTCAGTCTGGTTTATGGGGAGGCATTAAAAGAAACTGTTTATAGTTAGAAGAAGCTGTGTTTCTGATCATCTTCTGTTCAAAAGAGGGAGTGTATATGCAGTCTGGTGTATATGCAGTCTGGTGCACACCTATTGACTGCTGTTGATAGGCAGATCTGCTTGGAAGAGAGGACGGCATGTATCAGTAGGTTTTTTTGTTTGTTTGTTTTGCTCTTTTGTTAATTTGATAAGGAATAAAATGGGTGTGCCAGTACCTTTCAGTTATATGCAGCTAGCTTATTTTTTGTGCCCTTTGATTTTTAGAAAATCATTCATCTATAGTTTTAGGGTTTCTTAATGACTTCTATACCTGTACCAAAGTCAGAATTCCATAATTACTTTTGTAAGGGGTAGGAGAAAGTATGCTATCTATAGTCTTCAAAGTTCACAAAATATACTATTTGATTGCTTCATAATTAGAAAAATATCCTAGCCTTAAAAAAAAAAAAAGGTTGATACCGAATTTGGAAACTCACATAGATATCATTTTCAAGCCATTTGTTTATTCAGCAAATATTTATTAAGCACTTATTATGTGGCTTACAATATATAAAATCCAAGAAGGACAAGAACAGAGTGCTATGTTAATTATAGCAGGACCGTAGTTTGACAAGGTGGTGACTAAACTTTGAATTTGATCCAATTTCTTATTTATGTTTGAATTATAATATGGAATTCAAGAACTAGAAGAGGCCTTTAAAATTGTCTACTCCAAAACTTCTTCACTGTTTGAATCTTTCTCATTCCTTTGATCATTGCTGATAGTTGACTATTTTTAACTTAAAAAAATGGCATTTTCATGCAGTTAACCTAATAAAACCAATTATTAAATACCGTGCTGGATCATGACTATGTAAGGTAAATGAGTCAAAACAACCCTATCCAACTCTACAAAGGAAAAAAATGTTAAACCACATGTTGACAACATAGTGATTCTTTGCAGAAATAACATGGCTCACGTGCCCTCATATAATCCAAATGAATATGCTGGGTGCTGAATTGAATGTTCTAGTTATATATATCACTTCAAAACTCCTTCAAACTCTGTACAGCTCTTCTATCCAATGCCAGATTTTCTGCGTGGACATGAATTTCAGTTACTTGCAACTTGAGCTCATGGCTGAAGTGTGAGCCATTTACTCATTCTCTTCCAGCTTCATAGAGAATTCCTCCCTAGTGTTGTAGATTAAGATTTTATCAGTCTCTTCAGTCTGTACCTCAGAAGCTATGGTTCCCTGGCCATGGCAGCACAACACATGGCTGTGGGTTCGTAGACAGTAATAACTCCAAGAAGCAACTTCAAGGGATCAGGATTTCAACTATAATAAGTAGGTCCTAGTTGGGTAAATGATGAAATAACTATTTTCCATTCCTATATAATTCAATTGGCTTCAATTAGTTACTTGAAATTGCATAAACCTGAGATGAATTCCTTTATATTCTCGTTTCGCCACGTGACATACACAGTGCTAGGCTCTGGCATCAGAAAGTGGATATGCTGTGGTCCTTGTCATCAGGTTATTCTAAACCACTCCTCAGTCTAAGTACTTACAAAAAGTTTGGTAAATGAAATATATTCTTTTTAAAATTTAAATATATATTAATAAACATAGAAATTATATCTTCATATAAATTACATAAACATATTTATATATTATGTGTGTGTGTGTGTGTATATATACACATTTTTTTTTTTTAAGGGCTATACCTGCAGCATATGGAAGTTTCCAGGCTAGGGATGGAATCAGAGCTGCAGCTGCCAGCTATAGCCACAGCCACAACCACACCAGATATGAACCGCATCTATAAACTATGCTACAGCTTACAGCAATGCTGGATCCTTAACCACCTGAGCAAGGCCAGGGATCAAACCCTCATCCTCAAGGATCTTAGTCAGGTTTGTTACTGCTGAGCCACAACAGGAACTCCCACAATATTGATATGTAATATTTATACATATAAATATTGCATTTTATATATATTTATATTTTAAATATATCTATATATGTACAAATGCGTATATTATATATACACATATACTTATGATATGCATTTACATATGTCATAAAATTATATAGACTTATAGTTATGTATTATATAGACATATACTCTATACATTTATATATGGTAGATAATATATATATGCCTATATAATATATACATAAATTACAATTTATAAAAATACATTTTTATATTATATAAATATATTTTACTATAACATTACATATATTTCTATATTAAATTTTATTACACATAATATGATGTATATTATACACTATATAATATTTCATCCACCCATCCATCCATGCACCCATCCAGCCAGCCACAAATTACTAAGTACCTATTAAGTTCAGGCACTGTTCTGGGCTCTAGCAATAAGTCAAAACAAGACAGAGCCCCTCCCTCATCTACCTCATGTTCTGGTAAGGAAAAGAGACATTGAACTGATGTACATAGTGTAATGTTAGGTGATGATGAAGGCTATAAAGAATAAAAAGACTAGTGGAGAGTAAAAAAAAGAAGCAAACACAATGTATGAGACCCTTTGAAGAGTGTTCACTAATGGAATAATATTTGGATTTATGAAAAATTGTTTCAACAGTGGTTCTCAGATTTATTCAAGTATCAGAGCCCCAGCTAGTAAAAATGCTTTTTGCGGAACACAAATTATTTCTATCATTCACCTTCAGATATCTGAAAATGTCATTATCGACCTGAATTTGGAACCATTTCAGGCATCTTTAAGTAGTAGTAATAAATTCTAACATTTTAAAATACATTTAAGAAGAAAAACTCACACTTAAAATGTATACGTGAATCTTTGTTTCAGGAAAGATTGCTATTATTCTGTCTTATTATCAAAATACCCGCATGGTTCAGTAGCACAGAACTTCTGTAGTACAGTTAGTCATCAGACGGACTGCCTGCCAGCCTGTGTTGGAAGAGTTAGGGAGCCGTCTCTTGTCACATGCAGCCCCTTCGGAAAGCCACTTGCAGTGGCTCTGACTTCCTACTATTGAGCTAGAATCTTTCTACCTTATAATTTAGATTCACTGCTTAGTTTCTAACTTAGACTCTAACTCTTGGATAGAATGATGGAAATCATGACCTATGTCTTGGAGTTATCCTGAAGAAGAATAAAAATAATGTCATTGTACTTTACACTATGTTAAGGTTGATTGTAAATGACACTAATAATGATAAAGCTTAAAGCTTACCTGGGTGAGAAGAGGGTAGGAGTTGTTGGGGTTTTGTTTCATTTAGGACAGGATAGGACTCTGTGGTCTGGAAGTCTTCGTAGTCAGACCCTTAGTTTGTTCTTTTCTGAATAACTTGTTGTTTATGCCTTTCCTTCTCCCTCATGACTCTTATTTGAGTAGCAATAATAGGGTCTGTAGGAGTAGTTCTTCTGAAGTAGAAATAGGAAACCCAAAGTAAAGGCGGAAGAAAATGCAATATTAGGGTATTATGATCCTTGACAGAGGATGAACCCAGATAACCAAAACCAAATTATGGCAGAATTAAAGGAGACTGTAAATGTGAACCATTGAGACTTAGAAAGAAAAGTGTGAGGCAAACAAGGGTGCCAGAGACACATACATTCACACATATACACAATACGTATGTATGTGTATATATAGACACATATCTGCGTGTACATGTCTGTCTAGAGAGTGTGTGAGAGATCTGTTACATACAGTTCACATACAAATATGTAAAAAGAGTATATGTGTTTCTATCAGCAGTTTGTTAAACGATAGGTAACAGATTGGTACCATGTTCCTCTCCTGTCTGTCCTGTTGTACTGTCTGAGATGGCAGGTGGAATCGGCTTAGTGATTCAAATAGTGAATTTTTTTTTTCTTTTGTCTTTTCTAGAGCCTCACCCAGGGCATATGGAGGTTCCCAGGCTAGGGATCTAACCAGAGCTGTAGCCACCAGCCTATGCCAGAGCCACAGCAATGCAGGATCCAAGCCGTGTCTGCAACCTACACCACAGCTCACGGCAACGCCAGATCCTTAACCCACTGAGCGAGGCCAGGGATCGAACTCATAACCTCATGGTTCCTAGTCGGATTCATTAACCACTGTGCCACGATGGGAATTCCCAAACAGTAAATTTTTTAAATGATCAATCCTGACATGCTAACCTCAGCAGCCGAGCAGCTGCATAATGTGTTAGGTCATCATTACCAATAATGAAGATTACATCATTGACCTGCCTTCCTTTTTTGGAGTGTAGGAAAAACAGACCCTAGAAATGTAACAGATTTTTAAACAAACCAAAATAATGACTGAGACTAATGATATTATCTATAATGTCATCATAGCTATTCGACCACTTGGTTATGAGTCATTCTGTTTGTAAGATTAATTTTTGATTATTCTTAATTTTTAAAAGACCTGAAAGAAAGGTTTTAGAGAAATAAAAATCTTCGAAATCTAAAATATTTCTAAATTTAAAATGTGATAAGGCGATGCACTGAGTGTAAAATAGTCACACATGTGTTAGCAGACTTTATATATATATATATATATATATATATATATGTATCAGCTGGAAGACATTTCCTGTTTTTTTGTACTTTGAAAAGTTTATATTTTAAATTCAGCATATCATTTCAAAATAAGAATCTCTAAAATGTGTTTTATTTTCCTATCCCTAAAATAGGACAGATTTTGAAATAGATTGCTTTAAAAAGTGAATCACTTCTTAAAACACATAGGTGTACATAGCCACCCTTGAGACAGAGGAGTTGACTTAGCTCGCTTGGTAAATCCCATGGCCTCTCCTGAACGAGGTTGCCTGCCCCCTGTGCTGTGAAAGAGAGGCGCTGTGAGTAGGAAGGATGACTGGCTATTGTTCCGTGCTCTCTAGCAAAGGAGCGGAGGGAAAAAAAGGATTGAGTTTGACTGGCGTTGGCTCTGGCTTTTCTGCATTCCAAACCGTTTGAGGCACAGAGTGAGAGGAAAAAAAAGAGAGAAAGCAAGAGAGCGAGCACGGGCTAGTACGGTATAGAAAGTGTTTCTGACTGGCATGCCGGAAAGATCATGTTAGCAACAGCCAGAAACTTCACAGAATGCAGACCCCAGGTAAGAGATCCTATAGTCTATCTGAAATAGAAATTAAAAGTTTGTATATATTTAAAGGGAATGGGTGGGTTTTTTTTTTTTTTCTAATTTCACAAATACAAGGACTGTTGATTTTTGTGATTATTGGCTTTTGAAAACATATGGTGGTTTTCATTACTGTGAGTTCACAGGAGTGTTGTGTGGAGGCTGTCAATATCCAGTACAAAATCCAGCTCAAGAATAGCTTTCTGAGAAATTCAGATAAATTGAAAGTGAAATGATCATAGCAAAATAGTAACACTGCAACATTTACCTATTTTTTTTAATAATTTGAAGTGGATTATTATTCTGGATCTTCCCCAGATTCTTTATGAAATATTTAGATACCTGGGAATGAATACAGCCCATTTCTCTTCAAGGGAGACAAAATTTATTGTCCATCAATAATATCATAATAGCCTTGCTGGAATCTTAGCAGCACATACTCAATCTGCATCATTCAGAAAGTTCAACAGGTTGGATCTGTAGACAACAGTAAGAGCTCAAATGAGAACGTTGCTTGTTTGTGTGTGTGTGTGTGTGTGTGTGTGTGTGTGTGTTTGTCCAAGGCAGGTTTTAATATCCTCTGCCAATACATGACAAATTAGAAACCTTAGCTGATCAGTTCATTGGAAGTTAAATCTGAAAGAGACTTTAGAGATTACCTACTGCAGTCCACACTCTCCATTTTCAGTGAGAACATTGAAGTCTAAGGAATTTCATGTTTGCTCAAGATCACAGAGTTAGAACAGAATTGAAAATCCTGGTCTCTTGATTTTCACTTTACTAGTTTTTTTGTGGTACTACATTTAGGCTCTGTACTTTATCGATACTGTCTATGCTGGTGTCAAGTACCATGAATTATTGCCTTAAGACCAAATGCATCAGAAACTTGGATTGAAATGTTAGGGGGAGGAGTTATTGGAGGATGGCTGTCATCAATGTTAATATCTCTTGTTCAAAACCAAAAATATGTGACAAAATATTTATCAGAACAAAACAACAGCTTTTATTTATGGAAGATGACTGTGGTTTGTATGCTGTTTTTATATAAACAATTACATAGCTGTGACATTCTGAGTATCTATATAGAAAATTAAAACCCTCAAATTGATTTTAATTTCCTTTAAAAATTTTAGGGCTTAGCAATTTTCTGCATAGTTTAGTAAAGCTTTTAGGGTTAACTTTTATCTGTTTCCTAGAAACAAAATATCCCATATTCACTGCCTTCTCTGTGTTTATATTTTTTTTAATGTAACATAACATTTTAAAGTTATCCAACTGTTTGGACCACTTGCTTCCTTATCCAAGGTCCAGCTCTGTTTCTGTCCGTTTATAAGGGCCCTCTGTTACTTCATCTCATGAATTATGTGTTAGAGGGTAACTTAAGTGGAGGATCTTGAGAGTCACAACAGACAGCGAACATCTGTCTTCATACATTTTCATTTAGTCCCTAAAAAGGTTGCTGCCCTTTCCATTTTTCTGGAGACCATTGTGAGGTTGAGAGAGGCCACACTATTCTAGTGAGCTAAAGAGTAAAGATAGCCACTGTCAAAAGGATCTGTCATGGCTCTTTACAATTCCTGGGAACAACTTAGCTTGATTTGGCCATAAGCACAGTGAAGGGTTGTAGTGTTTTTGTGTTGAAGCTTGACCTGCTCATTCCAGTTTTCAACTGGGTCTGTGCAGATGCAGTTGTGATTTACAAGTCTGCGAGGGATGAGCAGTAAGTTGTAAGGAATAGTTTCATTTCTGCTCTCGGCTATCGGAAGCCAAATTACAAAGCACGTTCTCCACCCAGTAGGAAACAAGAGACTGTTTGTCTTACTGCTGAATCCATTATTAAAACACACTGTTTATTAGAGGACTGGTGGCTGTGAGTTTGAGAACCTAATGTTCTGTCCAGCTGAACAGTGTTCACGTTGTGTTACACAGGCTTAGATTTTTCTCGTCTTTTATCCTGCGTGGAGTATGTGAAAGGACTGCCATGATACGTGTGTGTGTTACGTGTGTATATATGATAGTTAGATGGGTGGATGGATGGATGGATGGATGGATAGATAGATCAAGATGGACTTTTGGCCTTACTGTATTTCCCCATATAAGAAACAATCAGGTCATTAATCAATTGCTGGTATTCTACTGACCTAACTTGAAAGAAACTATTAATCAACCTCATCATTATAAAATTCACTACCGGGCATTGGAAAGAGGAAAATATTAGAAGGAAACACATACTCCTTTTCCTCTCCTGGATACAAATGTCAGATTATGCAAGCTTATACTTTCTGTGTTAGGGAAATACACTGTGCTAATAAGGTGCCCATTTTGTGACCAATGACAAATTGTAAATGGGAAGGGAGTGGGTAGAGAGAAATGAATGGCATGAGGAAAGAAACTCTCTTATGTATTATGTGAAATAATTTTCTCTGACCATTGTTTTTTTGAAGGCAGGCCCATTTATACCACTCATGATTTTTTCTTTAAGAATAGGTTCTCTAATTTTTTTCATGAAGTATATATTCATATAGTTCATATATTAAATTTTCAAAGAAAGTAAAGAGGTGTGCAATATAGCTGTGACATTTCTTTCTTTTTTTTTTTCTTTTTTTGGGGGGAGGGGGCACACCTGTGTCATAGGCAAGTTCCTAGGCTAGTGGTCGAATCAGAGCTGAAAGCTACAGCTTATACCACAGCCACAGCAATGCAGGATCTGAGCCTCGTCTGCGACCTCCACCGCAACTCACGGCAACGCCGGATCCCCGACCCACTGAGTGAGGCCAGGGATTGAACCCACATCCTCATGGGTACTAGTCGAGTTTGTTACTGCTGAGCCACAATGGGAACTCCCACTATGACATTTTTTTCTGATTAAAAATCTGGCTATAGTTGATAAAAACTTTTGTCCCATTCAGAGGAGTTATTTCTCCTTTCCTGTTGCAGTTTCTCTCTACTTTTTCTCCCCCCTGCTTTTTAGGGCCGCACCCAGGGCATATGGAAGTTCCCAGGCTAGGGGTCTAATTGGATCTATAGCTGCCAGCCTACACCACTGCCACAGCAATGCAGGATCCAAGCCATGTCTGCAACCTACACCGCAGCTCATGGCAACGCTGAATCTGCTGAATCCTTAACCCAGCGAGCAAGGCCAGGGATCAAACCTGCAACCTCATGGTTCCTAGTCGGGTTTCTTTCTGCTGCGCCATATCAGGAACTCCTCTCTACTTCTCGAGTGTAATTCTGTTTTGTATCCTCCTTAAAACTGTAAGAATGAAAACTCTTCAAACAAAAATGAAGATGAAGGACAGTCCAAGAGGCAGGGGCTTGAGGCTGGACATGTAAAATGCCCTGAGTTGTCAGGTGAATTCTTTACTCATAAAAGTTACCTGATTATCCACTCAAAACTCTGGGAGTCCTTTTATGTAGATGGCGCGGTTGTGTTTCCCCTTCTGCTTCAATCTTGACCTGTAGCAGCCTCTAAAGAGGAAAAGTACCAACTGGTTATGTTTTTTTCTGTTCTTTCACGCTCTCTAGTGGTTGTTAGCAGTTGTTCTTGTTTTCAGTTCCCCGTATATCAGTTTTAGTGAAGAAGCAGGTGATTGTGGTGAAATAAGGTTCACCAGATTCTTACATTTGCATTGCATAAACTTTCTAAAATACCTAACTCTTTAGTGTGGAGAGAGAAAAAATTATGTCCTTTTATTTCCTAGTGAACAGTGAGTCAAGAAAATGAGTCATGATTCAGCAATATGAATCCCCTTAACAGCTGTCTTGTATTTCCTTTGTTTTTTCCTTCATGTGTATGTGTGTGTGTGTGTGTGTGCACACAAGCGTGCGCATGCATGCCCGTGCACTGCTGAGGATTCAGTCTATCAAAGTCCCACGTGTAATTATGGGTATGATGTCAGCTTGTGTTTGGAAGGCATAAGCATTGCCACTGAGAATACTTTCTTTGTGCATACTTGACAAGCAGGAGAGATTTACTGAATCATCATTAAAATTCAGATGAAGGTCTTTATCTTCTCTGGTACCTTCCTTGCCCCTTCCCAGACCTTTCTTTTCTGCTGAATGGAGCGCTCTCTGAACTTAAACATGTGGAGAGGGAGCCATCGAGGGGTTCTTATCAGTAATTAGACTCCACAAAACTCCACATTTCTGTCATTCTCAGCTTTACAGTGTTTTATAAATAAGTGACTTGCTGAAACAGCAACTTGAAAAGTTAGTTTAGGTTAGTACAGTTCCCTTCTTTGAAGAAGAAAAATGACCAGGTTCGGCGTGTTCTTTTTTTTTCCTTTTGTCAGACTTTCGAAAGTAAACAAGCAAGTTTAGCTGCTGGGATCAAGCAGGTGTCATTCAGGATCAGCTGTCACCTAGGGGTAGCCAACCTGTTGGACAAGTTGCTTACTCTGATGTATTGCATTGAATTCCACAGACTGTAGAGCACCTTTGAAAAACTTAGCAACACTGTTGGATAGTTAACCATTCACAGTTATTACCTTCCGTTAATATGAAGGCTAGAAAAACTGGAGATTCTTTCACTTTTTAATGCTCCAGTTTGTAATTTTCCTGCCCAATTGTACTTCACATGGGTTGTGTATAGTTGAGTTGATTTCTAGTCTCTTGAGTCAGATAGGAGAAGGTAAGATGTTTGAGTCCCTACTTCAATGATCATTTTTCTTAGACTATAAAGTGTCAGGGAAATAAATGAAATAATTTATTTCATTTTGTATAAAAAAGGAATGATATGTCAAAGAGAGTGCAAGAAGAGCCACAAAAAATATAGCCTGTATGAATACATAGTATTCGCTTTGCTCTGTCAAGGGACAGGACAAGATGTGATATGTCTGTTAACAGGAAAGGGTCATCAACTTCTTTATACCAAGAACTCTTTTCTAAGAGTTTGCTTAGTTCAGTTAAATTTCTTATTAGCATTTTCTTAAAGTATGGGAAACTGCCCACTCAAAGAAGAGTAATTATTTAATTAGTTTCTGTGTATGGGAGAAGAATTGTATCACAGTATTTGGTCTGATTTTTGTGAGGCTCTAGTACAGCTGAAATATAAGGAGTTTTTTGTTTGTTTTTGCTTTTTAGGACTGCACTGGAGGCATATGGAGGTTCCCAGGCTAGGGGTTGAATTGGAGCTGTAGCCGCTGGCCTACACCACAGCCATAGCAATGCAGGATCCGAGCCGTGTCTTCGACCCATACTACAGCTCATGGCAACACCAGATCCTTAGCGCATTGAGCAAGGCCAGGGATCGAACCCGCATCCTCATGGATCCTGCTCAGGTTCATTAACTTGAGATTTTTCTTAAAGCATTTTTGCCTCCACTTGAAGCTCAGTGAAACATCATGGTAGTTTCCTTAAGCAATAAATGTCACTCTCTTTTACAGGTACCATTATTTTCCTTATAAATATTTGCACAGTGACAGTTGCTAAAATTATGAAATATATTTTTGGTAATTTTAGTTTTATTCATTTCCTTCCTGTATAAATACAACACTCAGTAAATACTTGAATGATGATCAACTTTTAAATTTAAATTTTCCAAAGAAGTGGCTTTTTTTTTTTTTTCTTTTTCAATCGGAGCCAGTGATGACCATTTTTATTAACAAAGCCAAAGACATGGTGTAAGGAAGAAATCCTGCAAGTTATTCCGGTCATTACGAAGAATGAAAACCAGTCTTCTTTAGAAACATTTATATTAACAAAACCAAAATTTACTCTTCACAGGGAATTTATTGTAATATAAAAGGCAGAAACCTAGTGGTAGTATATCTGTTTGTCCTCTGAGCCTCAGTAGAACTGTTTAAATCTGTCCTTGATAACACTATTTTATTTCACAGATACCCCCTACCCCATGGGGTAGGTGGGGGGGTGGGTTGCTTGTTTATTTGTTTTTTTCCCAGAAGCCAGGCTTTCATCTGGTCCTTTTTAAAAAGAAAATCCAGCCAATTATTTACTAGTTTTTCTCAGAAACTTTGCAGAACTGCAAAATGTTTGACTTTTTAATTCACTAATTTTTATCATAAATAATATGCATAGATCTGTTTCAGGACTCTCTGTTCCACTGGTCTATTTCCAAAACTAATACCACTTTGTCTCAATTACTATAGCTTTATAAGAAATCTTGATGGGAGTTCCACTGTGGCTTAGCGGTAAGGAACCCAACTAGTAACTGTGAGGCTGTGGGTTAGATCCCTGGCCCTGCTCGGGTAAGTGATCCTTGCCATGAGTGGCAGTGTAGGTTGCAGACGTGGATCCAATTCCACATTGCTCTGGCTGTGGCAGAGGCCAGCAGCTGCAGCTCTGATTTGACTCCTTGCCTGGGAACTTCCATATACTGCAGGTGGGACCCTAAAAAGCAAAAAAATAATGAAGAAGAAGATGAAGACGAAGTCTTGATAACTGATAGAGCAAGTCCTCCCAACTTGTATTTCATCTATAGCTTTGGCTTATACGTTCATCAGTTAATGATAAATATGAGGTAGGGTCACATGTTCATCAGCAGTTAATGTGGCATCAGAAGCTGTTCAGCAGTGTTTGCACAATTAAACATTTTATTGTGTTTTCTATTTTATTAAAAAATGGCAGATTGAAAATGAAAATTCTGATATCACAGATAGTCCTCATAAAACTAATAATAATTTAGTTGACATAAAGGTGAGATTGTTTACCTGCCAGAATTAGAGAATCATTGTCTTCAATGAAATAGTTCACATTTAATTTGAAAAGGAAAAAAAATAGCACAATTTAGAACCATGCACATGGAGTTCCTGCTCTGGTGCAGCGGGTTAAAAATCTGGTACTGTCTCTGAGGCACCGCAGGTTCAATCCCCTTCCCAATGCTGTGGGTTAAGGACCCAGCATTGCCACAGCTGTGGCGTAGGTCACAACTGCGGTTTAGATCTGATCCCTGGCCCAAGAACTTACATATGCCATTGGTGCAGCCACAAAAGAAAAAAAAAATCATGTACAAAGGCTTGGTGTTTATGATGTGGGTATGTACCATACCCATGTCTTTGTAAATCCACTACCTTTCAGTGTAGGTAGGGCGGGAATGTGTTACTGTGATGGGATAGCCACTCCCTTGATTAGGTTGTCTCGTATGGCAAAGATGATGGTAGTTAGTTACTCTGTATGATTATGTTGCTTTTTATATTAGACTTCATCATAGCAGAATAGACTCTCTCACTGGTTTTGAACAAGGAAGCCGCTGTGTTTTGTGAGTGACACAAAAATGGGACCCAAAGGTGGCCTCTAGGAGCTGAGACTGACTCCCTGCCCAGAGCCAGTAAGAAAACAGGGATTTCAGTCCTACAACCACAGGAGGATCCCGAGATCCAGATGAGGCAGCAGCCCCTAGTACTTTGGTTTTGACCTTGCGCTACTCTGCACTCTACCTGTACTCCTGTTCCGTAGAAACTGAAATAACAAAGGGGTGCTGTTTTAGGTCCGTGAGTATGTAGCATGCTAACATGAACACAGTGAGCGTGAGTAAAATAGCGAGCTGTGAAGGATCTAGTGGAGAAGATTGCTATAAACGAGTCCAGAAATAGAGCTGAACACAAGCATTTTCATGTTCAGAATGGGAAGGATAAAATGGAGAGAGTAGTTTATCTGAGAAGAGAAGAAACGTGTGTTCAAGAATATGTTTTTTTGCAAAGAAAAAGAAAAGTAACATTTATTAACTATCTTCTATTTGTTGTACGGGGTATTTCCACATTTTAAAGTGATGAAAGGGCTGTTTTAAATGTTTCATTTTTCTTTCAATATAACACGTAATCACATAACCTTTAAAAGCATGGAAATTTAAAGCAAAGTGATATTAAAGCCAAAAGTACAGAAAATTCTTATTAAATTTTTATCCTGAACTAATTCATAACTATGTGTAAATACAAATGTCTTTGGTATGAGTACCTGTATATCTTTATAAACATCACAGTAATATATGTTATATAATAATAAATACATATTTATAATATGTATAAATTATTACTACTGCAAAATATTTGACGTGAAAATCAGTGTTTTATATGTCTCTGAATATTTACAAATGGCACTTTGAAAGCTTATGAAAAGCCTGGTAGTTCTGTTACTCACATCTTGCCATTTTGCTTTGAAGATGCACTTGCAAACCTGGTCTATAGGTGGCTTTCCTCATCTAACCCTTTAAATGACCTCAAATATAAAGTCCTTGACTATACACATACACTAGAAAACTTTCAGGTTAAGAATAAACATATTTGGAGTTCCCATCATGGCTCAGTGGGTAACAAATCTGATTTGGAACCATGAGGTTGCGAGTTCCATCCCTGGCCTCCTTCAGTGGGTTAAGGATCCAGCTTTGCTGTGAGCTGTGGTGTAGGTTGCAGATGCGGCTCGGATCCTGCATTGCTGTGGCTCTGGCGCAGGCCAACAGCTACAGCTCCGATTCGACCCCCAGCCTGGGAACCTCCATCTGCCACAGGTACGGCCCTAGAAAAGGCAAAAAGACCAAAAACAAAAAACAAAACAAAACAAAACAAAAAAACATACCCTAAACAAAATGGACCTTCAGAGAATATCACAACGTCATCCTGGAAGTTTGCTTGCAGTTTTTTGTTTCCGTTTTGTGGGGTTTTTTGGTTTATTTGCTTGTTTATTTGTTTTAGCAAAATTACACATCTTTTCTCAAAGTTCTTGCTAAAGGATAACATACATTCAGAAAAGTGTATAAATAATGAGTGTACAGGTCAATAAAAGTTTTTCACATGGTAATTTAAAAGAGTTTTTCCTGTAACCAGCATTTAGATTAAACAAAACAGAACATTACCAGCAACCAGGAGCCTCCTTTATGCACTCTTTCCAGGCATTAGCTCAGAAGAGTAATCACTATCCTGACTCCTGTCACTTCGGAGGAATTTTAACAGTGTATAAGTGGAATCAAACAGTGGGTACATTCTTTTGAGACTAACTTTTCATGGTCACAAATACAGATTTGTGAAATACATCCATTCCATTGCAGGAAGCAGTACTTTGTTCTTTTCCGGTGCTGTACCGAATTCCATTGTATAAACAAACCACAAGTTATCCATTCTACTACTAATGAGTACTTGGGTGGTTTCTAATTTTTAGCTGTTACAAACACTTTTGCGCAGGTCTTGTGGGAACCTCTGTGTGCCCATCTGTAAGGTGCATATATAGGAGTGGAATTGCTGGGTCACAGAACATTGTTCAGCTTTGGTAGTTACTGTCCTGAAGTTCTTCAAAGTAGTTGTACAACTCTGATGAGAGTTTCACAGTGTCATCAGCAACCTGTGAAAAATCATTTTGTTCCAGATCCTTGTCAACATTTTGTATTCTCTGTTTTTCTCGTTTTAGACATTCTGATGGGTATGTAATTCCATTTTGGCTTAAATTTGCATTTCCCTGATGAATAATGAAACTGAGCACCCCTTCACATATTGAATTGGGTCTTTGGTAAAATGGACATTGAAGTCTTGTCTTTTTTCTTATAGGCGTGCAGAAGTTCTTTGTATGTTATGATTGGATATTAAAACTTAAAAACATCTCTTTTAGACTGTCAGGGAAAAATGTAACATAAGCAACAACTGGACGAAACCTGAAGAGCCTTAAAAAGGTTTCTATTGTCCTGTAACTTAGGTTTGAAGGGGAAAGAGAAAGAAAAATCTCTTTACTTAATTTTTTAAAATTGCAGTTAGAAAGTTACAGACCTATCCAGTCTGAGATTATGTTGCTCTTGAAGGCTTAGCTGATGAAGGAGGTCCCCGTGCCTATGACGATGTTGTATATCCCCACCATTTGGACAGCGTCCTCCCCACTTTCAGTCCTGCCTTCCAATTACGGACCTTTTCAGATGTGTGTCATTTAATGCCTCATAGTTCTTGACAGTCTGTGCCATCCTTATTCCTTGAACTTCTCTTCATTTTTATTTATTTGGATTTATTTGATTATGTTTTAAGACATAACCCTTAAGAGGTGTTAAGTAATTTTCTGTTTTACTTTGTAGTTCCTTTTAGAGTACTCTGCTCTCTCCCTTGTACCATAGCTAAAAAATTGGGGGCATGTTTTCATTGATGGAAAGGCTAGAAAAGCAGATCTGAAGTAAACTCTGGCATTATTCAGTGTGAGGAGCAAAAATACAAAACATACGCAAAAACGTAGTCACCAGTATTTTCCCTATTCATTAAGAAGGGAAAAAAGAGAATGTGGTAATGTGTAGAATTTGAGAAGTATGTTCTGGCTCTAAAACTGAGTCTTAGGAGCTGCTTCTTTCTGAGACATCAAAAGTAAAATCTTACTTTTCCTGAAGTCACATCTTATTTGAAGGCCAAAATTAATTGAATAAAGTTTCAAGTTCCCTGCTCCCCTGATTATATATAATTTTCTAATCTATTATGATAATTGAAGTTACTATGTGGGTCTAGTTTAAATAAGCTCTTAATTTAAAAAATGGCAGTAATAGCTGGTGCCTCCAATAATTTCAGATCAGATCCAGGGATAAAATGTCTTCCTCTCCCCATACTCTAGGAATTCTACTATTTTTCTGCTCATAAAACGGAATTAACAATTAGGGAATTCCCATCGCTCAGCAGGTTGAGAACCCAGCTAGTGTCCATGAGGATGCATGTTTAATCCCTGGCATTGCTCAGTGGGTTAAGGATCTGGCGTTGCTGTGAGCTGTGGTGTGGGTCACAGATGAGGCTCAGATCTGGCATTGCTGTGTCCGTGGTGTAAGCCAGCAGGGGCAGCTCTGATTCGATCCCTAGCCTGGGAACATCCATATGGTGCAGGTGTGACCCTAAAAAGCAAAAAAAAAAAAAAAAAAAAAAAATTTTGTTTATTCTTCCAGACGCTGTGTATGCATGTGTATATGTAAATAATACATGAGCATAGACAGCTTTTCTGTGTTTTCAGCAAAATCAAACAATACATGTTATAGTTCAGCTTAACATTTTTCACTTAATATACCATAGGCTCTTTGTTTCTGATAATGGTGGGCTGGGTTCTCTGAATAACCCTCCTGCTGAAAACAATTAAATGAGATAAATATATTTTTAAAAAAACTTCTTAAAAGCATCTGAGAGACACTTCTAAATAATCCATAGATCAATGAAGAAATCATTTTTTCTTTTTTCTTTTTTTTTGTCTTTTTGCCTTTTCTAGGGCCTCTTTCCGCGGCATATGGAAGTTCCCAGGCTAGGGATAGAATTGGAGCTGTAGCCGTGGGCCTACGCCAGAGCCACAGCAACACAGGATCCGAGCCGTGTCTGCAACGTACACCACAGCTCACAGCAATGCCGGATCCTTAACTCACTGAGCAAGGCCAGGGATCGAACCCACAACCTCATGGTTCTTAGTCGGATTCGTTAACCCCTGCACCACGACGGGAACTCCTCAATGAAGAAATCATAATGGAAGTTAGAACCAAATGATACTGAAAATATTATATATCAAAATGTGTATGATTTAGCTAGAGTAGAACTTGAAGTTAGAAAAATAGTACGTACCATAGTCAAAAACAGAAGGAAGGAAAAAAGGATAAGAATAGGAATGAATTAAACACAGTAGGGAACATCAACAAAGCTAAGAATTGGTTATTTGAAAGAACATCCTTGCCTTTGGCAAGGCCGATCGAGAAAAACATAATTAGCAGGAATGTAAAAGGGTACATTGCTATCAATCCTGCACATAGTAAAAAAAACAAAAAAAAAAATACAAGATACGAACAATTTTGTGGAAACAAATTTTAAAAGTAGGTGCAATACTAGAACTTTTTGGGAAATACAGCTTGCTGAAACTGACACAAGAAGAATATCCTAATACTTATATAACTGTTAAAGAAGTTGAATCTGAAGTTAAAATCTTTACCTCAAATAAAATCTAAGCCCAGAGGACTTTGCTTAAGCATTCTAGCAAACATTTAAGAAAGATCTAATTCCGTACAAGGAAATACTACTCAGCCATAAGAAAGAATGAAATTTTGCCGCTTGCAGCAGCATAGATGGACTTGGAGGGCATTATGCTAAATGAAATCAGTCTTTTGGACATCTAGGTCTTTTCTTTGGTGAAATGTCTCTTTAGGTCTTCTGCCCATGTTTGATTGGGTTTTTATTTTCTTGTTATTGAGTTGTATGAGCTGTTTGTATGTTTTGGAAATTAAGCTCTTGTTGGTCGCATCATTTGCAAATATTTTTCTCCCAGTTCGTAGGTTGTATTCTCACTTTATGATTTCCTTTGCTGTACAAAAGCTTATAAGTTTGATCAGGTCCCATTGTTTATTTTTGCTTTTACTTCTGTTGCCTTGGGAGGCTGACCTAAGAAAACGATTGATGTCAGAGAATGTTATGCCTATGTTCTCTTCAAGGAGTTTTATGGTGTCATGTCTTATATTTAAGTCTTTAAGCCATTTTGGGTTTATTATTATGTATGGTGTGAGGGAGTGTTCTTATTTAATTGATTTACATGCAGCTGTCCAGCTTTCCCAATACCGCGTTTCTCCATTGTATTTTCTTGCCCATATTATAACATCTTTAGTGGCTTTAGGATAGAGAAATAACTTTTAAATCAGTCAGAAAAAGCATTAACTATAAAGAAGAAAAAAGTTAGACATGTTGCTATGTTAAGAACTTTTGTTTATCAAAACACACTACTCAGAGAAAATAAAGCAAGCTACATAAACCAACAGAGAGAATATACTGGAATATATCAAGCACTCTTACAAATTACTAAGACAAAGTCCAATAGAAAAATGGGAAAAAGACTTGAATAGACACTTCACAAAAGAAAATAATACACATTTGAAGAGGTACTCAGCCAGATTATTCATGAATAATCAAGGAGAAACACCATACAACCTCAAGGTTGGCTTAAATTTAAAATCTGATGAAGCCAAAGTTGTCCAGGATGTAAGAGCAGTGGGAACTCTTACATTGCTAGTGGAAACAAAAATTCATGGAGTTTCTTCAGAAAACAGTTTGGCTTTATCTAGTAAAACTAAAAATGATGCTAATCCAGTAAAAATACATGAAGATGTATATACAAGAACAAACAAACATCCAGTAAGAACCCCCAAATGGATACAACCTGGAAAAAAAAAATCAGCAAAATTGGGATTTGAACATGTAAGATAGTTATGCATTAGAATACAGCAATGAAAATGAACAAACCGTAGTGACACACAACAATATTAATGAACCTTAAAAGCATAATCTTGAGTAAAAGAAACCAAATTTTAAAATATGTATGTTGTTATAGCACTTGTATAAAGTTTAGGAGAGGGAAAAACAAAACTGTATAATGAGGGATAGACATTTGGGTACTAAAACTATAAATAGAAGTAAAGAATGTTTGGCACAGAACTCAGAGTTGTATCTTTTGGTTAGGGAGAATTGGGATCAGATGGAGTATTTGGGGACTTATGAGTTGCTTACAATATTCTAATTCTTGCTTTGGTGCTATTTCATAATTCATCGAACTCCATACTTATATACTGTTTTAATATTTCAAATAAAATAATGTGTTGAAGATACCTTTTCATTGCATTATATTTATACCTGTAGATCCTTAAAGGCTGTGTATTATTTCACTGTAGATGTATCTGTTCTCCTTCTTAGGAACACTTAGTGTTTTTAGTTTTTGCCATTACCAGTTTTTTGTTGAACATCTTTGTACCTATATGTTGAATTGCTTGTACTGATATTTTTGTAGGATTTTTTTCCTAGAAATAGAATAAAAGGCAGTTTACATTTCATATTTTGATAGATACTGTTAAATAACCTTATAGATTTATTCAAGGTATCTTTTTTTTCCCTCCTATTTAAAGCTTTAATTTTTTTTAAATTTTCCATTGTAATTTCTGGCTTTTGTGTCATGCCTAAAAAGGCCTTTCTCAATTTAAGATTAGGTCTTCATCCTGGAATTTATTTTTGGTTTTTTGAAATGAGATTTTTTTTTTCAGCTATACAGCCAATTGTCTCAGAACCTTTTGTTAAATAGCCCACTCTTTTTTTTTCCATGCTGATTTGAAAAGCACCTTTTATTATCAGCGAAATGTCTATATGTCTTTTTTCCTGGATTCTTTTTCTTTTCCACAAATCTGTTGTTCTGTTGTTTCAATGATTACAGATTTTAATGTGTTTCTCTTACTGATATAAACAGGGTCCTTCTAATTATTTCTTCCTTCCAAAATGTTTTTGGCTTTTTACTCAGAAATTTACTTTGCCAAATGAACTGTAAAAGCAAATTGTCCCCCACCAGAAGCTAAAAACCAGAAAAATTTCTGTTGACATTTCAACTGGAATTACAATGGCTGTATAGATTATTTGGTGGAGAATTAACGTTTATACAATTTCTACATACACAGTTAAAGGGCAAATTTTCTATATTCTTTTGAGACTTATTTTTCACTTAAATATTATATGAATAACTTCTTGCCATATTGGTGCTACAGTTCATTTATTTGACCCCTGTATGGTTTTTACATTCTTTGAAAATACCAAAAAAATTGAGAATTTTGGGTTCAATCTCTCCTTGAAGGATATTTGGTTTTGTTATCGATAGTCCACAGAATTTTGCTATCTACAGTCAGTGCTGCTATGAACATTTTCATACATATGTTCCTTCATCCATTTGCAGGGGTTCCTCTTTGTTGTATTCCTAGGAACAGGATTTACGGGTCTTAGGGTGAATAAATGTTCAACTTTAGCAAATAATGCCAAATTATTTTCCCACCAGCAATGTATATGAACTCCTGAGAGACCCACATGCTGCCTAATACTTGATATTGTCAGATTTTCAAATTTTAGTTATGTAACAGGTAAAATATTTGATTGCATAACCTGGTTACCAGTATATATGTATATTTTGTGTGGGTGTACCATGATTTTATTGGAAGTATAGGGAGTTGTGGGGTGGGTAGGGGATTTCTCCCAAGCATATGTATCTTCTTGCATGTCTTTTTGTGTACTTTTCTGGGTTCTTTAGGGTTATTCTTAAAAAATGGAATAATAAGTCAAAGACCACCAATTTTTTAATGGTCCGGTTTCCTGCTGTCGTATTACTTTATTTAAAATGATGCCTGCTAGTGGTATGTGATAGTGTCTCATTTCAACTTTTCCAACCTTTTTTATCTGTTAATTTGATAGATGAGAAATATTTTCTCCTTGATGTTTACATTTGTACTCCTTTGATTACAGATGACGTTGATCGCACATGTTTATTATTATATTTCTCTTACTATGATTTATTTATACATTTTCCCCCAGTCTCCTCAAGTGTCGATGTTGGTTTCTCTGAGTTGAACAGCCTATTGTGCTTGGGTCCCTTAGGTTAACATGAATGAATTGTGGTCCTTTAGTCAATAATTGGCCTAAATCTCAGGACTGTCATAGGAATTCCTTCAGGGTTTTGTTTTTTGTTTGTTTTTGTCTTTTCTATGACCACACCTGCGGCACATGGAGATTCCCAGGCTAGGGGTCCAATCAGAGCTGGTAACTGCCGGCCTGCGCCACAGCCACAGCAATGTGGGATCTGAGCCGCATCTGTGACCCAACCACAGCTCAAGGCAACGCCAGATCCTTAACCCACTGAGCAAGGCCAGGGGTCGAACCTGCAACCTCATTGTTCCTAGTCGGATTCGTTAACCACTGAGCCACGATGGGAACTCCAGGGTTTTTAAATATCTCTTGAATCTCCTACCCTTTCCTGTAGATGACAGGATTGTAATGGATGATTTTACTTTCATTACCTCATTGCAGTAACTAAGTGAGGAAAGGTCACATTATAGCTGACGAGAATGAGGTTGAGTCTGTATGTGAGTAGCGCAGGTTGCTGAATGGATACTTGAACCTAGTCATATATTCCCACTTAGATCTCTAATTTAATAATTTTGAAAGTTTTTCCTCTGTCATCACAGATCAAGTACTTGAAGTCCTGTTAGGTATGGTATCTGTACATCTGAGACACAGAGGAAGAGTTTGCCGTATGAAGCTAAGGAGTGAGTAGTTGCTCAGGAGTACAAAATGTGAGGTTGCCTCTTACAGCCCATAATCATAGGAAAATGAGCCCCCTAGGAGATGATGCCTCCGTGCATGGCCATGCAGGTTGTACGTGGGTACAACTCCAGAGGGGCCACCATCCACATCCACTATGATGTGAATGGCATCCCTTGGAACTCTGCAGAGCCACAGGTGCATCAGAGGATGCACCAACTTCTCAATATTTCTTTAATTTTTATAACCACAAGTGGTTTTCAAGCACTGATCAACATAAACTAGAAACAGAAGTGATGTGAGATTAGACACCTCATTCTGAATTTTGCTTTTAGTTGTCAAAATAATTGATACAAAACTTGATGCATCAAAGGTCATTCCTTATTCCAGAAAATGTAAAATAATATTAAGGACAAAAAAGTCTAAAGCAAGAAATGTCTCTGTAGAAACATAGTTAAAACACTCTCAGTGGGTGTATGTAAAGACTTCTCGTGCACCAAAGGAGAGTGGGGCGCTTTCTTACAAATGCCGGGCAAACGTCATGCAGAGTCTGTAACAGCAGGTACTTCATGAGCCACAAATAGAAAAGCACTCATTTGGATAAGGAAGTGACCACGCACTTAACAATGACCAATCTACAGTAGAAGCCATTTCAGAGACCATCTTGTCTTGCAGTTACCCATTGTGGTCACTTAATCAAAGTCACTAGGCATGAAGTTGGAGGCAGCCTGAGATGGCCCTAATTGATAATTGAACCACCAGCTGTGGCTCTCATGGATTGCTGAAGACAGGAATCAGAATGATCCAGGCTTCATAGTGTTTTGCTTTTGGTTAACCTGCTTTTGCCCTCACTCCACCTGAATGGCTGAGTATATCCCATACTTTAATATTTCATACCCCTCAGTCAATAGTTATTAAGTTATTTCTTTTCAGGGAAGCAGTGTATCATTGTCCTAGAAAGAACACTGGATTCAGAGGCAGAAGATTGAAATTGAGCTCTTCCATTAGCAAACCAGCTGAGTTTCCTTATTTGTAGCATTTAGGCTTTGAATTGATTGATTGCTAAGATAATTTTTCTGCTCTAAAGCTTTATGTATGTGTGTGCTTTAAAAATGAAGATTTTCTTTTTTAAGTTTGATTGAATTATAGTTGGTTTACAATGTTGTGATAATTTCTGCTGTACAACAAAGTGATTTAGTCATACTTATACACGTATCCACTTGTTTTCAGATTCTTTTTCCCATGTAGGTTATTACAGAGTATTGGGTAGAGTTCTATGGGGTATGTGTTAATGCTTTGTGAAATTATTTTTCTCTTTTGCTCATTTTTTTATTGAGTCATTATGGTCTTTCTATTGATATGTCAGAGTTCTTTTTAAGTTCTTGATAGTAACCCTTCAACAGTTGTATGTATTGTAAATATATTCTCAGTTTGTAGCTAGTTTTTTTACTTTTTTTAAGGTTATTGGATAGACAAAAATTCATAATTTTGTATAGACAAACCTATTAATCTTTTATAGTCAATATTTCTTGTTTCTTGTTTACAAAATTATTTCCTATCCCAAGGTCTCTTTATTAGGAGTTTTTAATTTTTATTCTTGAATTTTAAGTCCTTACTCCACCAGGAGTTGGTTTTTAGATGTTTATACTTTTTTTCATATTGACAACTTTTTCCTGACATATTTATTGACCAGTCTTTCTTTCCCCCCAGGATTCTAACAGCACCCCTATCTGTCATACATGAAGCTTCATTTTTGCTTTAAATGTCTTAAATTTTTTCTTATTCGGCTTATTCCTAGTTTATAGTTTCTTTCTTTGTTTTTGAATGGGATCTTTTCTCATTTTAATTTTTCTAGTTGGCAGTTGCTGGTATATAAGGAATCTCTCACTTTCTGTATAATTATCTTTATTCTAATCATCTTACTAAATCCTTTTATCATTTTTCAGTTGAGTGTCTTATCCCCTGTTGCCATCCTCACTTAGAGATAGACCTTATTTTCTGCAAATACTTACCATTTGTTTTTCTTTCTGATGTTTGTATCCCTTATTACTCATCTTGTCTTATCACATTGGGTAGGACCTCTTCCCAGTAACATGTAATGAGCCTGGTGAGCTTACATCCTGTTAAAAAATAGAGCTGGTAGTGGATGTCTTTATGTTGATCCTAACCTTCATAAAATGTTTTTAATGTTTCACATTTGTGTATAATATTACTACTGGTTTTTATATCCTTTAATAAATTAAGAAAGTTTCGGTCTATTCCGAATATTCTACATTTACCTTCAGGAGAGGTACTGGATATTATCACCTGCCTTTTCAGCATCTCCTGATGTGGTCATTTGGCTTTTATCTGTCATAATAATATACTTAAATGGTTATTTATTTCTCTTAAGTCACAGGTAGAAAACTAGGAAGACTAAGTCTAGAGGGTCATTGATAATATAAACATTGACCCTTCCTGTGTTCTCGAAAACCCTTAGAATGTATGTAGTTGTTATCCAGCACACAGACCTTGTGCTTAACCTTTTACTCCGCTTATCTAATTTTATTTTACTAAACATCAGTAATGAGTTTCTCAAGAGAGTTAAAGTTTTATTATTTATTAATGATCTGCAGAAAAACCCGGGAATCTCTCTTCATGCTAACTGAACACACCACTGCTGACACATAAGGAAACATTTAAGGAGAGCATTGCAGTGATTTATTACCATAGGTTCTATACCACAGCCAGATGATGATATCTTTAGGTAAACTATGAATGACTCTGTGGGACTTTGATAAACCCTTGACTGTGTTACTGCTGTTGAATTACATTCTTATGACTGTGACAGCTGCTTTTGCCCCAAACCTCAAGATCTTTTCAGTATGTTAGACCTTAATAAAATAGAGAAAACAAGATAGATTTGTGTTTGTAATTTTGTGTTATTTTTCTTAAAGATAGCCCACAAAGAGAACAAGCTTTAGGTCCCTCACCCCCTAGGGCTGCTTCTGCTTGTAAGCCAAGAGAACAGGGAGAGGGAGTTGTTTTCTGCAGTCCTAGCCCCCACCTGTGCTGTAACTTCTAGAAAGCTGATCTCTAATAATGTGATGGGGAGCCAATAGTTTTTCAAATTACTTTCAGTAATTAAACAGTCCATTAATCTAATTCAATTTAAAATTTTATCTAATATTCAGATTAACTCCCCTCCCACCAACCCACCTTGAGTGGGAGGTGCCCAGCCGATTGTTTCACTCCTTCCATCCTTCTCCCTTCCTTTTTCTGCTTCTAGCTTAGCTGGCATTGGAGGTAGAAAAGGGGATTGGGAAAAGGGACACAAGTTTTTACTTATCCAGACATATAATTACAAGGCTATGGGCTGCCTCACTGCTGAATCTTGGTCAGTGTATTATTTTGCTAAGGCTGCTGTAAAAAATAAATAAAAATAAAAATTACTACCAACTGGGTGCCTTAATCAACAAACATGTATTGTCTCATGGTTCTGGAGGCTGAAAGTCCAAGATTAAGATGTCAGCGGGATTGCTTCCTTCTGAGGGCTATGGGAGATACTTTGTTCCTTGCCTAGTTTTCTGGCAGTCTGTGACATTCCTAGGCTTGTAGAAACATACCCCAGTCTGTGCCTTCATCTTCATGAGGTGTTATCTCTTCATGCGTTTGTGTCTAAATTTCTCCATTCTATTAGGGTATCAGCAGTATCGGATTAAGGTTCCCTCTCAAGACCTCATCTTAACCAGTTACATAAGTAATGGCCCTATTTCCAAATAAGGTCTTGTCCTAGGGTACCAGGGGTTAGGACTTCAGCTTAAGAATTTTTAGGAAGCACCGTTAAAACATAGTTTTTGCCCTTCCCTCCCTTCTCCACTGCCTTTCTCCAGAAGGTTACTGTCTCAGCTGTCTCACCTGCAATGAATTACTGGTCAGACACACCCAGTCTTTATAAGTGATTCCTTTGGTGCTTCTTTATTAGGTTGGAGGGGAAGATGGATAGACAGGGAGAGCACTCCTTTCTAGACCAGCACTGACATTTTGGAAGATAATCCTTAAATCTTCCCCCCCCCCCCACCCCCGCTTCTTGTAAGGACTGAGAACTAGAGATATTAGAAGCCACCACCCAGTAACCCCGAGGAGGATCCTGGCTCCAGTTGTTTCTCACTTTCTTTGAAGTGTAGGGATACTGAATCCACTTTGGGTTTATCTCAAACATAGGGGACATAGGAAATAGCCTACACAGTGTTCTCTTTGACAGGGAGGGAGGGAGTGAATCCTCTCAGTCTGTGTACAAAGTAGGGGGGTAGATTGTTGAGGCAACGATAACCTACCATTCCATCAATAGTAGTAAAGTACTCTCCTCTTCTTCTTCAGATGGTACTTACGTATTTTTTTAATTTACTCTTCACTAGGGATCAGCTTAGTTTAAATGAGAAAGCCCTTAAGGATACTTTTTTTCCCTAAATCTGGATGATAAGGGTAGATCCTCAGAGAAGTATAGACCATGAGCTTCTTGAGAAGAAACTTTTCTGATTCTTTTAGGTACCATGATTTTATGTATTCCATTTTTGTATGGACCCTCCCAGGTAGATACTACTAAAGAAGTTCTGCCTTTAAAACTCACTTAAATGGAGCATGTTTTGCATATCTACTGCTGCAACTGTTTATTCCAGTCCAATTCATTCTTATATTAAAGCCCAATTTGCAACTTAAAATTCTAATCAAAAGGAAATTAAAGACTTGATTGCAGTGTTTGTTTTCTAGGCCTGTCTGTGTACGGTCTTTTAACAATCCAAGTGAAAATGAATCTATTAAAAGTTTTTAATAGTTTGATTTTTTTAATGAAAAAAAAAGACGTGAAACCCCTTGATTTTTTTTGAGTTGCTTAAACATTTCTGTAATAATATATATATTTATTTTCATAATAATCATTATATACCCATAATCATTAGTACCCAGTAACTTTTATCAGGTACCACATGGCCAAAATTAGGTTTTCTCTCCCTCCTCTCTCTCTCTCTCTCTTTTTGGCCGCACATGTGACATGTGGAAATTCTCAAGCCAGGGCTCAAACTCATGCCACAGCAGTGACAACACTGGATTCTTAACCCACTGAGCGACATAGGAACTCCTAGGTTGTCTCTTAAATCTACCAAACAGATTTTTTCCTCTGTCATGTAACATTCCCTAACTTTAAAAACATTACTTAAAATGATGGATAAAAATTGACATGGTTTCCCACTCTAAAATTATTAGCAGTGGCAAGTTTTCAAGCATAGCATCAAACAGCCTCATTAAAATGCCCGTAGGGTCAAACAGCCTGTCCCTGATCAGGCATAGAAAAATATTTTCATTTATGCATTCATTTAACAGATATTAAGTACTTCTTCTGTGCTAAGTGTTGCACTAACATCCCTTTTGTTAAGATATACCTGTTAAAAATAATCAGACTGTCAGAATCACTTATTGGTGGAAAGAAATAAAATGAATTATATGTGTAGTATATGAAATTCCAAGTTTATCTTTTCATACCTTCATTTTAGAAACTATGGGATCTGGCTTCCTGATCCTGGTGGGATCTTTGGATTCCTACACAATTTATTTACCCTTGTTGTGGTCTCTCAGATCACTGAGCAGTGAAAACAATTTTAGTTCCCACTTAATGACTATTCACATTTCAAGCCTCTCCTAAAATATCTAAAAATTTCATAGGCGAACACTCTAATATGGAACGTGTTTAAGAGTATCAGCTCTGGAATAGGAATGTCTAAGTCCTGGCACCCCCACCCCCAGCCCCTTACTGGCTCTGTGACTTTGTCACCTCTCTAAACTTCAGTTTTCTTTAAACCGTAGTTTCCCCCCATGTATCAAGTGGGGAAAATATTACTACCACACAGGGTTTTGTTATGAGGAAAACATGAGATGAAACGTGTTGACTGAAAAACAAAAGCTCTATCTGAGGGCCGCGAGTTAGGTTTAATTGGGGTGCAAGATGAGGACTATAGTCGGGGAGAGAGCCTCTAAGAGCCCTGAGGAATGGCTCTGAAGGGATGGTGGGGAAGTCAGTACATAGGTGATTTTGGTGAAGAGTAATACAGGTGGAGTTACCATGGTGGCTTAGTGGAAGTGAATCTGACTAGCATCCATGAGTACACAGGTTCGATCCCTGGCCTTGCTCAGTGGGTTAAGGATCTGGTGTTGCTGTGAGCTGTGGTGTAGGCTGCAGATGCAGCTCCGATTCACCCCTCAGCCCCTGGCCTGGGAACCTCCATATGCCGTGGGTGTGGCCCTAAAAACACACACACACACACACACACACACACACACAAAATGCTATCAAACACACGTTTTTACAGAAGGCTGCTGCTAGTCTCATGAAGGTTACTGCTAATCACGAGCAGATGTCTCCATTAATGATTTGATTGCTTTTTCAGCTATGAGAAAATGCAAGAATTTGGGCTCATAAAATCTTCCCCTGAAAATATCTATTGAAAGGCCAGTTCTACTAGTTTTTCCCAGAGCACGGTGCCTCATTCCTGATTTTCACCCTAAACTCGTCTCAGGGTGTGTTTCGGGTGAAGATCCGTGGAGATCAGTTAGGGTGAAGTCAGTGACTGCAGTGGTTAGTGACTTAATTCTTGTAGAGCCAGATGGCAAGTGCCAATTTTTAGTTGGCACATGTAAAGCACTCCATGTACTACCAGTACCTTATAAATGCACAATATATTTGATCTTTTATTATTCATGATACAAATGTTCAAACTATTGCTGGTCCTCTGCATAAAATAGATAAAGAAGATATTGCCCTAGTGATTTTCAGTTTACTTGCATAGCAGTGATAATCTTAGATGTGTAGGTTTATCCATCCGTCTGTCCACTCACTCAGTAGATACTGAGGGGCTATTTGCTTGATATTGTATGAGATACTAAATAATAGATTCCAGAAAGTGCTTTGAGTACAATTAGTTGTAAAGTTTAACTTTATTTTAGGGGAAAATAATTTAAGAATAATTATACTTTAGCCACTTTCTGGATCTTTCTGAGGAGTTATCTGTTCATTAACTACAGTTATCACTTTATTTACATTTTCTCCCTTTAAAGAATAGCTTTGGTGTTCAAGAAACTGATTATCTTTTTTTTTTTTTTAATGAAGTTCCCAGGCTAGGGATCAGATCCAAACCAAAGCCGTTGCCTAAGCTGTAGCTGCGGCAACACCAGATCCTTAACCCACTGTGCTGGGCCAGGGATCGAACCTGTGTCCCAGCACTCCCAAAATGCCACCAATCCCATTGTGCCACAGTGGGAACTCCTGATTATCTTAATTCTAGATAGTCGTCAACTTCCTCAAACAAAATCTGCCATTAGTCTTTGTTAAGTTCCTTTGTAAGCTTCTGTTTTATAAGTTTCCTAATAGTCCTTTTTTAAAAAAAACTGCTTTACATTTTTTTTGTATTTTGATTTTCTTTTTTTAATGAATTTTATTACATTTATAGTTGTACAATGATCAAAAACTGCTTTACCTTTTGATACCCCTTTTCACCGGAAAATAGCAAAGCACCTTCTATTACATGTTTTAAATAATCATGCAATAGAAATGGCTCTTATAATATTAACATCCTTGTTTTTCTGTGGCTTCACATATCAAAATAATCCAGCTTCATTCTTTCTTTGGCTCTAACCATAACATAATATTTCTAGCAAGTGAAAACAATGGGTGAGTGCATTCATTGATATATAACTTATATGTAAGTGGTTGGAGGATTATATAATATATGTATATGCATATACATATATGTATATATGCATACACATGCATATATACATACATATGTTTATGGGGTACCTTTTAATGTAATGAGCCAAAAACTTTGTAATATTCAACTCTGTTCCTATTACAGTAAAATGTCTCTTCACCAAAATATAAGAGTTATGATTTGACCTTTATTTGCTTTAAGCTTTTTCAAGGCAAAAGGTTGTGTATATTCAAAGGAATATCATGATGGAAATGCATTCACTTTACTTATTCTTTTAGTGCCTTTTTAAAAAAGTGAGTTATTCCTACTTCCAGTCCTTTATCACAACAATGTATTCAGTATTAATAAATTCACTAGTAATCCTTTATCAAAAATATGCTGGACCTTATGTTTATATGATATAAACTCTGAATTATACTTGTATTCAGTACTTGTGATTTCTCAGTCACTGTTGCTTGTAAACAGTTTGTTTTTCAAATAAAGGACTTTGATACTGAAATAGAGTGTGTATAGTAGATTTTCACATAGAGGCATATTTAATTTTATCCTTAAAATACCCACCAACAGCAGTTTTCAATTTTTTGCCTTTCATAATTGTTCTGAATTATATAAGAGAATGCCCTTTGTTTTGGAAAACCAGTGCTGAAGCCATTGGCAGTAAAGGGCATAATGTCTCCAACTTTCTCAAATGGTTTAAAAAATGCATACATATATGTGCATATATATATATATAGAAAGAATGGTCAGTGTTTCCATCATGGCACAGTGGAAACGAATCCGACTAGGAACCATGAGGTTGCGGGTTCGATCCCTGGCCTCGCTCAGTGGGTTAAGGATCCAGCATTGCCGTGAGTTGTCGTGCAGACGAGGCTTGGATCTGGCATTGCTGTGGCTGTGGCGTAGGCCTGCAGCTACAGCTCTGATTAGACCGCTAGCCTGGGAACCTCCATATGCCATGGGTGTGGCCGTAAAAAGACAAAAGAAAAAAGAAAGAAAGAATGGTCAAGCAGAAGTAGTAAAATGTAAACAGTTGGTGAATCTGAATAAAAGATACGTAAGAGTTCCTTGTAGTCTTCTTTTACCTTTTTTGTTTTATAGTTTAAGTTTTAAGCTATATCAAAATATAAAGTCCACTCCTCCTCCCCAAATAAAACTAACTTCTGCCAACTTTAGTTATTAATTTAGGGAAAGATCTCTTGTTATGTATTACCTGCCTTTTCCACTCCTGAGTATCTAGTATTACTCTTTTCCTGTGTGTAGGAGTAATAGAGCAGGAGAAAAGAGACTGATTCAGTAGTTTTGGCTTTTTCAAGAAGGGTGGAAATCCTGGAAGAATTGGGAGGAAAACATGGAACTTGTAAAATTAAAAATAATGCTTTCCTGCTGTAGCATTTAAATTTTTCTGGTGTAGAAAAAGTAGACTACATGATTTATATATATATATATATATATATTTTTTTTTTTTTTTTTTTTTTTAAAGGCCTCACCCACAGCAGATGGAGGTTCCCAGGCTAGGGGTCTAATCAGAGCTGTAGCTGCAGGCCTACGCCACAGCCACAGCAGCACAGGATCCAAGCTGCGTCTGCGACCTACACCATAGCTCACAGCAAGGCCGGACCCTTAACGCACTGAGCAAGGCCAGAGATTGAACCCGAAACTTCATGGTTCCTAGTCGGATATGTTTCTGCTGCACCATGACAGGAACTCCACTACAGGATACATCTTATTTGGATATCCTTTTAAAGTGTAAGGCATAAGAATTTGTACAAAAATATTCACAGCAGCATTATTTATAATATTAAAAAGTGAAAACAACCCAAGAATACTGTTCAGCCATTAAAAAGAATGAAATAGTGATACATGCTACGAACTAAATGAAAGAAGTCGGGTGAAAAACGTCGCACATTATGTGAGTTTATTTGTATGAAATGCCCACAATAGGAAAATTCATAAAAACAAGACATGTATCCTCTTCCTTGCCTATCCTCTTCCTTGCCACTGTTCACCAGCTACTACAATATATATTTTCCTTTTCTTTTTTTTTTTTTTGCTTTTTACGTTTTAGGGCCACACCTGAGGCATATGGAAGTTCCCAGCCTAGGGGTCTAATTGGAGCTGTAGCTACTGGCCTACCTCACAGCCACAGCAACGCAGGATCTGACACGCATCTGCAACCTACACCACAGCTCCGAACCCTGCCGGATCGTTAACCCACTGAGCGAGGCCAGAGATCAAACCCGCGGCCTCATCATGGGTACTAGTCTGGTTTGTTATTACTGAGCCACAATGGGAACTCCCTATATTTTACTTTTTTTTTTTTGTCTTTTTGCCATTTCTTGGGCCGCTCCCGCGGCATATGGAGGTTCCCAGGCTAGGGGTTGAATCGGAGCTGTAGCCACCGGCCTACACCAGAGCCACAGCAACGCGGGATCGAGCCGTGTCTGCAACCTACACCACAGCTCACGGCAACGCCGGATCCTTAACCCACTGAGCAAGGGCAGGGACCGAACCTGCAACCTCATGGTTCCTAGTCAGATTCGTTAACCACTGCTCCACGACGGGAACTCCTATTTTACTTTTTAAATCTCGTGTATTGTTTACCTCTTCCTCATAGAATAGAAACTTCAAGAGGGCAGAGATTTCGTCTCTTTCATTCACAGCTGTATCCAGGGCTTAGAACAGTGCTTAGCACTTCTCACTAATGTTGTCAAACAAGTGACTCTGAAAGCATACGAACAGGCAGCTATAACACAAATCAGGAATGTTAAGTAATTGAAGAGAGAGCTACATGTTTTATACTCTATATTCAAATAAAAATTGTTTCCTATAAGACCATGAGACTAAGGAAGTGCGAGGAAAATATAACTTGTTTTTTTAGTGTCTTGAAAGTAAAATAATGACAGTTCTTCATTTATAAAGCAAAACTTTATTTGACCCAGGCAAATAATTATTTTAGAGATCTACCCATATACTGATTACTCAAAAGATGTTTACTTAATGTGCCTAAATCAAAAGTCAGTAAACTATAGCCCACAGCTTTCTCTTTTTTTTTCCTTAATAAATAAAGTTATATCGGAATACAGCCATGCCCCTTCATCTACATATTGCCTGTGATTGATTTTGTTTTGTAATAGTAGAAGTAAAATAGTTGTGAGGGAGACCATATGACCCACAAAGTCTAAAATGTGTGCCTGTCTGGCCTTGCAGAGAAGAAGTTTGCTAACCCCTGCCTGAATTAGTCCTTGTAGGATAGAGATTCGTATAGCAGGGAACCTTGACCAAACATTCAGAAGCTTAAATTTCATTTCTGTGACTACTTATGTTACCTTGAATAAGTTAAGTTTTATGATCTTTGATTTTCTCATCCGTAAAATGAAGATAATACCTATCTTACATTGCTCTTGGAGAATTTTATTTTTTTGGAGTTCCCGTCATGGCGCAGCGGAAAAAAAATCCGACTTGGAACCATGAGGTTGCGGGTTTGATCCCTGGCCTCGCTCGGTGGGTTAAGGGTCTGGTGTTGCTGTGAGCTGTGGTGTAGGTTGCAGACGTGGCTCAGATCCTGCGTTGCTGTGGCTGTGGTATAGGCCAGCAGCTAGAGGCTCTGACTTGACCCCTAGCCTGGGAACCTCCATATGCCATGGGTGAGGCCTAAAAAAAAAAAAAAAAAAAAAATTATTTTACTTTTTTTTTAAATTAAAGTGTAGATGATTTACAATGTCATGCTAATTTCTGCTGTATAGCAAAGTGACCCAGCCACACATATACACATTCCCTTTTTTATATTATTTTCCATCAGGGTCTATCCTAACAGACTGGAAATAGTTCCCAGTGCCTGTTTAAGAATTTTAAATGATGATGTGAAAAAAAGAATGTATACATGTATGTGTAACTGGGTCATCCTGCTGTACAGTAGAAAATTGACGGAACACTGTAACCAGCTATAATGGAAAAAAATAAAAATCATTAAAAAAATGAAAACAGGAAATTAGTAGAGAAAATCAACGAAACTGAAAAAAAAAAAAAAGAATTTTAAATGAGATGTATGTAGAGCACTTACCGAAGTGCCTAGAAAACTCTTTAGTAAGTTGCAGCACATTAAGTAATGTGCCAAGTACATATATACTTACAGGGAAATATAAATGCCCTCAAGTAGAAACTTTCAATCACATTTTCTAGATACTTTCAATATTTTTATTGAAAGTATGAGTAAAATAAATATAATAAGTAAAATCAACAAATGTTGAATAAGTACTTGTTACATGTCAGGCACATGATAAACCACCAAAATGAATGGGATTTGGTGATTTGTTGAGAAAATTATAGCCAAACATTATTTCTTAACTGAGAGTCCTACTATTTTGATGTTCTTTACTCATATTTTAGTAAAATGTACAGTCCACTATCTAGAATGGTTATATCTTCAGGTAGATTTCGTGGCTTTATCTGTAAGGGAAATTTTACATAAAGAGGACTAATTCATACTATGTTCTGATTGTGAGCAGAGAAAAACATTGTGATGTCCCATGTTTTATGACAAAATTTCAATCCAGAACTTTTTCTTGGGTGCCTCCTTTCCTGACTGTCTGTTTATAGAAGGCATGTTTATTGTACTGTATTATTTTGATGATGCCCTTTTGCCTATGCTTCCTTTTTTTTTGCTAAAATAAATAGAATGATTTATTTTTTTCCTTAACTTGATTTTATTTTGGTTGTTGATTTGGAGACTAGTGGTATGGATCCTTACGTCAGGAATATGTGGGATTCTCTGAGTTTCTGTTGTGGCTCAGTGTGTTAAGAACCTAGCTAGTACCCATGAGCATGCACGTTCAATCCCTGGCCTCACTCATTGTGTTAAAGATCCAGCATTGCTGCAAGCTGTGGCGTAGGTCGTAGATGGGTTCTGATCTGGCATTGCTGTGGCTGTGGCACATTGGACCCCTAGCCTGGGAACTTACATATGCCATGGGTGTGGCCCTAAAAAGACAAAAAAATTAAGGAATATGTGGGATTCTTTTTTATTAATCTGTCTTTGGTATATGGAATCATAATCTTTTAGTAATATATCATTCAATGAACATTTATTAATCAGCCACTATATATGAGGCATTAATTTTTTTTTTTTTTTTGTAATTAGTAGAACATAGTTTTTGCCTTCTAAAGGCACAAGGTATGGTGGAGGAATCACTACCCAACAAATAATTTCAATAAAGTAAATAGGAGTAATAACAGTGAAAGTATGGATGAGAAAGCTATTAAGTCTACATTAAGGTGTCAGGGAAGAGCTGGAGAGGTGGTATTTAAGCTGAATCTCAATGGATCAGTTCAGAGTTGTGAAGTGTATATGGCAAAAGGACGTATCCTAATCAAACAGCAAAAATTGGGGAGTTCCCGCGGTGGCTCAGTGGTTAACAAACCTGACTAGGAACCATGAGGTTGCGGGTTCGATCCCTGGCCTCGCATGGTAGGTTAAAGATCTGGCGTTGCTGTGAGCTGTGGTGTAGGTCTCAGAGGTGGCTCAGATCCATCATTGCTGTGGCTCTGGCATAGGCCAGCAGCTACAGCTCCGATTAGACCCCTAACCTAGGAACCTCCATATGCTGCAGGTGTGGCCCTAAAAAGACAAAAAAAAAAAAAAATTTTTTTGAATACCCACTGTGTGCCAGATGATGCTCATAGTGGGGATATAGCAATGAACAAAGCATATGAATTTTTCCTGCTCTTGTGTAGATTACTTTTTTGTGTAGAACATACAAAGGCATGAGATTGAGGTAAGTAGTACAGCATGGCAGAGCCAAGGAGAGTCTAGGGGCCCATACCAAGAAAGAAACAGGAGCCAAAAAGTTTGAACTTGATTCTCTAGGCCAATAGTTTCAACCCAGGAGCTACAGAGATACTGATGGGTTATAAAAAGTTATCACAAAGGAATTATCTGGAGCTCCTGTCATGGCTCAGTGGTTAACAAACCCGACTAGGATCCACGAAGATGCAGGTTCGATCCCTGGCTTTGCTCAGTTGGTTAGGAATCTGGTGTTGCTGTGAGCTGTGGTGTGGATCACGGAGGCAGCTTGGATTGCTGTGGCTGTGTTGTAGGCCAGTAGCTATAGCTCCGATTCAACCCCTAGTCTGGGAACTTCTGTATGCCGCAGGTGTGGCCCTGAAAAGACCAAAAAAAAAAAAAAAAAAAAAGAAGAAGAAGAAAGTGATTATCAGCCCATGCTTACGCTTACCAAGCAAGACATTTCAATAAAGTGTCTTCTATACATATTTATCACTATTTTTCAATTTAATATAGTTATTTTGAGTAATAAAATATAGGCTTATTTAAACATTATGAATTCATTATACTTTTTCACATTCTTATCTTCTCAATCAGTTGGTACTGTTGCTACAACTGCTTTTAAGTCACTGTCTGTCAAAATGACTAATTTTAAAAGGAGATCCTGAAATATTCCACCTGAAATCTCCTGCCAGTGTGGAAGCTATTGAAACTTTTAAAGCAGCCAACCAAAACTTCAATAAGTATTAAATAAACTTCTAAGTGCCAAGCTCTGCTCTAGCCATCAGGGTTACAAAGCTGTGTCCTCAGGGAGCTTACCAAGGGACTAAGAGTTCAGATGAAGAATAATGAAGTAAACATGGAGAGAAGGGTGTGGATTCACATATATTGAGACAGGAACCCTTAAGCCGTGAGAATTCTCTCTGAAGTCAGTTTGCTAAAACAGAGAGTAGATTACCGGGAACAGAGCTGATGTTTTGCTAATGCAGGGGGAAACTATCTTTTTAAAAGTCTTTTTCGCACAGTAACCAACTCGATCAATCTCCAGAGAACAGGGATATTAGAGATTTATAGATCTTGCAAAAGACCTCTTCTGCTTGATTTTTCTCTGCCTATTAATAAAGTATAAGCCTGTGAAATAATCCAGAATCAAAGCATGTAAATATGTACTGTAAATCACATAGAAGAATCCATCTGGATCTCAGTCCTTCACCATGACATTGTAAGTGTGACAGAAGTTGAAGGGCAGTTATTTGCTATGTTGATGGATCTTTGAATCTTCAGCCCAACAAGCTCACTTCTCTTTCTTCTTTCAGATTTCAGCCTTCGTTCCTTTACACCCTCACACGCACCGACACACACGGACACATACGCACACACACCCCCTTTTCTTTCTTGCTAAGAAAGACAAAGCTATTGACTACAAGCCCAGAGTTGCCCTCAAGTTCCGACCACCGGCTCGAATTCTTATGAAGTGGACTTGTAATATCCTTAATGTTGCTGTTGGCAGTCAGTTACAGATTCCATTATTGTCGATCAATGCAGTCGCCATGCGAGGTGGGGGAGGAATGGAGGAGGAGCAGAAGAAAGGGGGGATGAGGGCTTCCTATTCACAGATTTATCAACCTGCCTTTGCTCGCAGCAAATCTTCGTAAAGGGGGCTGGGATGCTGTGGAAGCAGCCAAAGCAGGAAGGGGTTAGGGGGCTGCCGTTCTCTTGGGCTGACTGAAAGGAAATTCGAAAACCTTTCTTCTCAGAACAAAACAAAATGCTGAATTTGTTCTTTTGCCTTTGTTTTTGTTTGATGATATGATTTACTTAACTGATGAGCTATTGTGCTGTCTGGTTATCTAAGCTGCTTCAGTGTAGGAACCTGTTTCTTTTTCTTTGAATATCTGTCTTCTTTATTTTCCTTTGCTTTCTCCTGACATTGAACACAAATCATTATTCAGTTTTACCCTGGCTTTCTCTTTCAGGCTAAAGCTTAACACCGAGAGACTGAAGGACAAATCTCTCTTCCCTTCTTTTCTCTCACCCTCTTTTAACCCTCTCTAGTCCCTTCCCCCTCTCCCCGTTGTGTTAGATTGATGTCACAGAGACAGAATTCAGAGTGGAGGGAGGACCACATTTTCTCTCTCATCGTTACCGCCTAGCCAGCAATTTAAGTGTTAGACCCCCAAGAATTTTGTCTCTGTATCTTTCTTTTCCCGCTCCATCATTCAGTAATTGTGCTCTGTATGGAAAAGTTTTCTGGCTGGAGAATGAGTCTCCTTTCCCCCGGTGATGTGGCCGAGTGGTTGGATAGTAGCACGGAAGAGGAGAAGAGCCTTCTGTCATTTCTGGGTACGGTAGGGCTCCGCTTGTTCTTTTAACCCTTTGTTGCCTGAACTTCTCTTACTTTGGGGAGTAAGACTCGTGGTTTCTAAAATCCACATTTGTATTTTTGAAAGGGGGAAGAGAAATTAACAGAGTATGTTTAAGTTGTTTGCTTTTCAAGTTTTGTTTATGTCTGTCGAAATAGTGCCACCAGCATTGGCTATGAGAAATAAGAGACAGTTTGCTTGGCTTTAACAAAGAGTGCCAGCTCCATGCAAGGCTTATTATCATGTCATCTGGTCAGCTGTTCGTGGTATTTAGAAAACTTCTACTAGCCAAAATATATTATTGTTTTACTATACCTTTCAGTACAAGGATGATGAGGCTTGCCGTATGAGAGTGGAGTAGGCTTTGTGTGTAAGGAAAGCCAACATGGATTGAGAAGTAGCTTTTACACAAGGTTTGAAATATTTGTAATGTTCATATATAAGATTTCTACTGAATACATAAAATGGGACACATAGACCAGCCATTACTTTAACTTTTCATTTATGAGTACTTTCTAATAAATGTCTAAGTAAAGCAATTATGGATTATGGAATTATTGATGTAATAAACAAATTCCTAGGAAAGTTAGGTTGTGAGTCCAGTTGCATTTTACATGCAATAGGAGAGTTTGATGCTTATAAAATTCCTGTTTGTGAATACTTTTGTTAGATTAATAATTGCCTTCATTTTTATCTTTTTTATAAATTTGATTTATCTCATAATATATTTCCCTAAATATAAGTATGTCTTTATTATAAATGGACACAGTTTATAGTGTTCTAATTTATTCTGTGTAACCTGTGAAAAGTCTCTGCCATTCCAAACGATATCTCTAATTTTACCTTTTCTAAAAATTATATTTAGCATAAGTTTCTGTTTTATTTATTAATTCAGTTATGTTTTCAATCTCAACATTCTGTAAGTGATTTCTTTTTTCATGCAGTTTAGATGTACAGTCGTACTAATCAGATTTTTTTCTGATTCTGTAAAAACTCATGTATATGTAGATGGATACAGATAGATAGATATTAGTCCTATTCTTAAATTTGTTTATCATAGTCTTGCTTATCCTGACATTTGGGTGACTTTAAGAAATATGTGTACCTCTTAATTCTTCATTTCCCTGAAGCTGCTCTTAATGTATGCTTCACATTCCCTCCCCCCTCCCCCCCAACAGAGAAATATCAATAAAGAAAAGCAAATACAAATATCCCTGAGTAAAACCAACCACTTAGATCCTACTGCATCTCGGGAAGGGCAGGTAGTCCTCTTTCCCTTGCTCTTGCATGATAGTTTTATGAATTCTAATTATCTATCCTCAAGATTAATTTCTTTTTTGACCATTATCCTACTATGCCAAAAATGGATTTGATCACATAGAGATGGGCAGATAAAAGGTACTACAGTTTGTACCCCTCTCATACCACCCCATTCCCACTCCTCTTTATCCGCAAATGAGGATAAAAAAGACAAAGGACATTAAGACATGCTTAGAAGAAAAATGCAAATTCCTACAAACTGTCTACCTAATGTAAGGAAACCTGAACAGATGTAATAGATAAAACACAAGGAAGTCAGAGTCATGGTTCTGCTCAAGAGCTAAAACAAGAAGTTATACCGAGCGAGTAGACAGCTATGCATTCTCCGCTCTGCTGTGGCAGGGCTGAGCCCTGGATGTCAGCAGGTCATAGTTTGGGGATTGAAGCTTGGTCTTGACCACGAGTAGCAAATATCTCCATCTGTGGGTAAACAGGAATTTACTCAACTCTTCCTCCAGAGGAACTAGGAGCAAACTCTCTTGATAGAGCTTGGATTAACTTGAGGATTAAGTAATGAGTCATTGGCTAGTGTAGTTACCATCAGCGACCTTAATGGTAGAACGTGCTTTTCCCAGTGAAGATGCCAAGAGAAAACAGTCTACTCTGTGGTGAATCTAGGACAAGTGGGCCCAAAGGGGCCATTGAATCAGAGAACCTATGCAACTGTGGTTTCTTTGCCTAAGGAATTTTATGGCAGATTTCCCTCTTTGAAAGAAAAGCACTCAGTGCTGGTTAGGCTTTATTACTTCATCTCTGCACTAGAGTCACTTAACTGATATTCAGGCCTTTCCTATTAATTTAGCACAATACTGGTTTGATGAAACTTCACAAAACTATGCCCTCTTTATTATTCTATTTAAAACCTCCCAGGGCTCCCTCATCTCCTGTCAGATAAAGGTGGAACGCCTTAGTCTGGAACTTATTCTGGCCTTTCCACTTGACATTCTAGTACTTCTTTTGGTGATGGTAGGTCATGTGTGGGGAGTACCCTTCATTGCACCAAATTGATTAACTGTCTCCGTCTTGGACAAATATTGCCCTTTCCTGCCTGTGTGTGTGTGTTTTCTTCTGTCAGCATCATCCCTTCATCCAGACTGAATTTTCTAAAACCCCTACCACTGTTTCAAATCTTGCCCATGAACTAGCTACTGTGGCTGGATCCAAAGATGTATAAGATAAAAAGCTGCTTGTGAGAAACACAGAGTTTGGTAAGAGAGAAAACATGAACTGTGTACAATTAAGTGAGAAAAAATTTAATGTTAATTCAAAACAGCAATGGAGAAAATGAAATAAGGCAGTACCTGATTGTGAAATGATTGATCCAGGCAAAAACTGCTTTGAAAATTTGAAGGGAGACATCATTTTTGATTAGGAACACTGAGTGTTTCCTTACAGAGATGGGATTTAACCTGAATCTCAAAAGATAGAATATGTTTTTATGGAAATGTGGAGTTTTCTGTATGAAGGGAAGAGAAGGAGAAATATTACATTCATGCCCAGTGAGTAAACTGATTTGGAAGGAATGGAAAGTGCATGTAAAGAAGTAATAGGAGGAGTTCCCTTTGTGGCTCAGTGGTTAACAAACCTGACTGGGGTCTGTGGGGATGAGGGTTTGATCGCTGGCCTCGCTCAGTGGGTTAGGGATCTCACATTGCCATGAGCTGGGGTGTAGGTCACAGACGAAGCTAGGATCCTGCGTTGCTGTGGCTTTGGTGTAGGCTGGCAGCTGTAGCTCTGATTCGACCCCTAGCCTGGGAACCTCCATATGCCGCTGGTACAACCCTAAAAAGGAAAAAAAAAAAAAAAAAAGGAAGTAATAGGAGATAATACTTGAAGGATATTTGGTGGCTTACTGTTTAAGATCTTTCATGACAGACTAATTAGTGACAATTTTGTCCTGAAAGCATTTGGGAAGAATTAAATATTCTTGACTAAAAAAAAGGATATGGTCAAAATAGTTATTTTAGGAAGACATATCTGAAAGTGTCACATTGAGGGAAGAGACTAGAAGCAGTTAAAGAGGTTTGAAAGCTATTACAGTAGTCCAGGTATTAAATAAGTGCCTCTATTTTTAACACTTAACCCTCTGTATTATAATTAGTTGTTTGCTTATTTATTATTCATCTAGATTGTGACTGCCTCCACAATAGGGGTTCAATCCTCTGTCTTTTCAGCCCCAGGTGCACTCCAGGTACAGCTGAATATTTGCACAGCTTAGATCAACAACTGAGATGAAAAGATGAGAAATTACAAAGGCTCTGTCAGCAGAATTAGTGATCAGTTGGAGGAGTGGGGAACAAAATGAGTCAAACTTATTTTTGAAGTTGGGAGGCTGGTGTTACTACTAACAGAAATAGAGAAGTTGAGAAAGGGAGCCAGTTTGTGAGGGACAAAGGTAAGTTCCATTTAGATATATTGTGTTTGAGGTAACGAGTACACATCTGGATAGAAATATGGTTCTGATGGGAGCCATCTAGAGAACAAAGAGAGTTGAAGCCCTTACAGGTGATTTACTCTTGAGAGACTGTCAAGAAAAAGTAGAGAACAAGGACAGAATCTTGAAGAACACCTGAGGAGTAGGGCTGAGGATGGACTGGGATAGAGAGAAAAAGGAGACACAGACCAAGGCTAATGGTGGAAGGAAAACCAGGGTGTTGTGTTATTACAAGTATCAAGGTAGGGAAGGTCAACACTGATCAAGAGTGTCCTTGACTACAAAAGCCAAGGAGAAGTCAGAAAACACTCTGGATTTGACCTAGTCTTTTGATCACCCGTGAAGGTATTAGTGCTATTTCACTCATTAAAGTTGAAGAAGAGGAAGTCAGATTTTATGAAACTGAGAAAGACAACAGACAGTGAGACAGTGAGAGCCACAGGTTACACCTCTTACCTGGAGAGATCTGTGACTGATAGAAATGGTACTTTTTTTTTTTTTTAATTGGAGAGACCTGTGCATGTTTTTAGATAGAAGAGAGCGCAGATATGGAACTTATAAGAGAATAACTGAGAGAACAAAATCCTTTATAGGTTTGGGGGTAAGGACAGGACTAACAGTACAGAATTAACCTTTTGAGGAGGAGAAGGGAGAGGCTCATACAGTAATCAAAAATTCATGTAGAGATTTAGCAATGGAAAGTAGGAAAGATGAGAGAGCTAACAGCCATTGTATTACTATATCATTTATCTTATCCAGACTTGTAGTTGGTTATTTGTGTACCCTTTTATGTTGTTATTTATGTACCCATCTAGCACTATTCTGCTGCTGCAGGGTGGGGATCTTCTCTTAATATTTAACATTTTCCAGAATAGTACTGAATAGGTGCTTAAGTAATAAACTTAATAAGTACTTTGTGAATAAAGGAATGAATGCTATTCAGAGACCCAAATGTTTGGAATTCAGCCATTTTCACAGTTATCTAAATTATTCTGAAAGAGCTACTACCTTTTGCTCCTTTTTCTACTACTATCTTCTATTCTTAGACCTGCAAGTAACATTTAAAGTGCATTGATAGTGTTTGCCATTATTATTCAGTACATTATGAGTGGGTTTTCCTAATTGTAGCAAGAAGGAAAATACCCAACAACTATTTTGTACTCCTTTATATTTTCTAAACTGTATTTAATGAATTCATTTTATTTCATTGTAATTCAAGCGATTGAATAATTTTATAAAAGTGATTTTTATAAAACCTAAATATTTTTAAGTTTCTAAATGACTCTGCTGACCATAGTTAATAATTTGTATTAGCAACTATTATCTGATTTTTAAAATTATATCTAACGTCAAGAGGAAAACACATTCAAACATTAAAACTCACATCTGGCAATACAGCAGACTAGACATCCTGAAAAATAATACAGAAGCAACTAGAAATGTCATATTGATGAAACAGACATTTTAAACTAAATGGCTGAACTCTCCTTTCTGGAGGGAAAGGACATCCCCAGGAGGAGAAAAAAGAAAACAACCAAAAATTCAGACAGTGAATGGCCCTGGGGACATTTGCCTTTCTCAGAATTCCAGGTTAAATTTAATTACTACAACATAGGAGATGAATTTAGGGACCAAACAAAAGTCTAGGAATTAGAACTGAAAACCCCACCCCACTGTTCTCCATAGGACTGGGTTCCTTGAAGAGTGAAAGTGGGAATTTTAAAATATGCTCACTGGAGTTCCCGTCATTGCGCAGTGGTTAATGAATCCGACAAGGAACCATGAGGTTGCAGGTTCGATCCCTGGCCTTGCTCAGCGGGTTAAGGATCCGGCATTGCTTTAAGCTGTGGTGTAGGTCACAGATGCGACTGGGATCCCACATTGCTGTGGCTCTGGCGTAGGCTGGTGGCTACAGCTCCGATTAGACCCTAACCTGGGAACCTCCATGTGCCGCAGGAGCGGCCCTAGAAAAGGCAAAAAAAGAAAAAAATGCTCACTGACAAAAATTGACAAATCTTATTTGTTTTAGTCTGGACTGGTAGGGAAGGAAGGAAGATAAATATCTCCTGAGAATTCATAACTGCAAGTCTGATAAGGTAAACGTAAAAGAGCGGACAACAGTTATATATGTCAGAGATAGAAAGGGGCTGAGTGGAACTGAATTATTTTAAGATCATTGACTTGTTCAAGAGAAAGATAGAAATCAGGATTAGCTTTAGGTCCATGTGTTAAAATGTTAAGGACAACTATTAAAAGAATAAAAATATGAGTTCCTGTTGTGGCTCAGTGGGTTAAGAACCTGACTGGTATCCATGAGGGTGTGGGTTTGATCCCTGGCCTCACTCAGTGGGTTAAGGATCCAGCATTGCCACAAGCTGATGTGGTTTGTATCAAGCTGATGAGATTTGGATCCTGTGTTGTAGTGGCTGTGGCATAGGCTGGTAGCTGCAGTTCCAGTTTGACCCCTAGCCTGGGAACTTCTGTAACTTCCGTATGCCATAGGTGTGGCCCTCAAAAGGAAAAAAAATAAAAAATAAAAAGAATGAAAATAGAGTGTATAACTTCAAAAGCAGTAGAGGAGAAAATGAATTTTTAAAACTTTATCATAATCTGAGAAAAGACAGAAAATCAGAAAAAATCATAGAAATAAAGTAAAATAGTAAAAATAAAATCCAACTATCAGAAAATACAATATATGAAAATGTTAAAAGTGTAAAAATTGTCAGACTCAATTTTTTTTTTAATGCTGTGAATGAGAGAGACATAGGGACCCAGGAGGGTTAAAAGTAAAAGTTTGGGGAAAAGATAAATCAGGCAGATACTAATTAAAAGAAAGCTAGCATAGCCATGAAAATGAGATCAAATGGATCTTTAGGTCAAAAAGCATTACTAGGGGTAAAGGAAGTCCTTTTGTAATGATACAACATAAAAATTACTAGAAAGTTATAGCCATCTCCCATGCACTCAGTAACAAAGCTTCAAAATTTATAAGGCAAAAATTGACAGAAATATAAGGAGAAATTGATAAATCAATAGTCCAGTCTACAGAAATTAGTAAGGGTACAGAAAATAAAAAAAAATAATAAGTTTGAATTAATGGACATCTATAAGATTCCTGAATCCAACAATTATATAGTCTTCTCAAGTACATAACGGCATCTTTATGAAAACCGACAATAGATTGAGGTGTAATCTCAACCAATTAAATTCTTTGTATCGTATTGAACATATTCTCCTGATCATAGATGAACTAAGTCAGAAAATAGTACCAGAATTTTTACTTTTAAAACTTTTCTTTTTAAAAACTTTCAAAGTTACTTGTTATAACTCCTTAGTCAAAGAAATAATAATAAATTATAAAATACTTAGAACTGACCATCCTGAAAATAGTGAATATCAAAACTTGTAAAATATTGCTAAAATAGTTGAGAAACTCATAGCTCTAATCATTTATGTTTAAAAAATAAAATTAAATGAGCCAATTAAGCATTCAGCTCAACAAGTTAAAAGAAAGAATAGACCCAAAGAAAGTTTAGGGAAGGAAATAATGAAGATGACATCAGATGATAATGAAATAGAAAACAAAAATTAAATGTAATAAAATCAATAAAGCTGAGTTTTCTTTAAGAAGTCCAATGAAAATGTTTTTTTCTTTTTTATTTTTGTCTTTCTGTCTTTTTAGGGCCGCACCCACGTCATGTGGAAGTTCCCAGGCCAGGGTCTAATTGGAGCTGTAAATGCCAGCCTACACCACAGTCACAGCAATGCTGGATGCGAGCTGCGTCTGCAACCTACATCACAGCTCACGGCAACGCCAACAACAGATCCTTAACCCACTGAGCAAGGCCAGGGATCAATCCTGCATCCTCATGGATGCAAGTCAGGTTCCTTAACCACCGAGCAACAAGCGGGAACTCCAAAGTCCAGTGAAAAGTAGATAAAACCCATCAAGATTTGATCAACACAAAAGAGAAAGCACGAATAAACAATGTTAGAAATGGGAAAAAAAGCAAAATTACATAAAATCAGAGATTTGAAAATAGACTATCAGGAACAACTTTATGCTAAAATATTTGAAAATGTAGAGAAAATGGACATTTTACAGAATGATGTAATTTATTACAATTGATTATATTAAGGATAAAAAATTGTAAGTAGCCCTGCTACCTAATGCCATTAAAGAAATTGAATCAGTAGTTTAAAATCTACCAATTATGGTTTGATTTCTCATATAGGTTGACTTCAGAAAAAGAATGAATGCTGGATCACACTTGCATTAATATTTACAATCAGTGATAGTTCTGTTTTTCATTGCAAGTGAATAAACAAATGGACATTCTGGTGTCTAAATTGAAGAAAAGTGCTAAGGACCATGCTAACATTTAAGCATGGTAATTGAATCCATATTGAGCCCCACGTGTGGTCATGGTTACCTTAGGGCTTTTAAGTCTTACATCCTTTGTTTAGAGGATAACCTTAGAAAAGGGGGAGGAGAGAGGAAATTCTTTTCAAATTTTTTCCTTAGAGATATGCAAATAAAAAACTTGAGTTCCTGTCCTGGCTCAGCGGAAACAAATCTATCTGACTGGCATCCATGAGGACACAGGCTCAATCCCTGGCCTCACTGAGTGAGTTACGGATCTGGCATTGACGTGAGCTTTGGCATGGGTTGCAGACTCGGCTGGGATCTGGTGTTGCTGTGGCTGTGGTATAGGCTGGCAGCTGCAGCTCCAATTTGACCCCTTTCCTGGGAACCTCCATATGCTGGTGGTGTGGCCCTAAAAAGACAAAAAAAAACCAAACAAACAAAACTTAAGGAAATCAAGCTGAACAGATATTTAAAGAAAATAGAAATGAGTAAGAAAATATCGGGATGTAAACCTGATTAATTTATATTTAAGTCATGATTCTTAATAAAAACCTGAAAATTTCTGAATTTTTAAATAGAATGATGCATGGAAGCGAAAAATCTCCCATGAAGCTTCTTTATGAAAATCTCAATTATAATGGAGGATTCAAGTTAATATAAAATGAGAGTGATTCTTAAACTTCACTAGATGATAAATTTTAATGGCATATGTGAATTAGAAATAATTAGAAAATATATTAATAGTTTCACTATCAATTAAGTTAAACCACATAAAATTGCTGATATTTTACCATTTTAACATACAAAAATGTTAGTTCTGTATGATCTCATGTATTTATTAAAGGAGAAAAAAGGTGGCCAGAATGTGCTTAACTATGTTTCAGCTGTTTAGTTAAAATTTGATACCAGTTATCTTTTACTCTGTTTTAGTGCTGCAGGCAAGACAAGCATGAATGGGTGCAGTTTATGGAAACATGGGAGAAATATGTAAAAATGAGAGAATTCTATTTATTAAAATTTGTTTAATTTGAAAATTTAGACAGGATCACCAGTATTCAAATCTTGCAGTGCAAGACCTGAGCTTTAGAACAGAGTACTGGGCAGGAATATAGTTCGGTACCCAAAACTAGAGAATGCATAATCAAGTAATATGAACTTAAACAAATGTATTACTTGGAAATCAAGGGAAGGTGAATAATTAGGCCTGGTTTTATGAAAGAAGATGAATTGAAATTGGTATTGAAGTTTACGCAAGATTTGGCAGAGAAGTGAAAACCATTAGCAGCAAAGACAGACACAGAGGACTGAATATGGCTCACTTAAGAGCAGGGATCATCTGACTAAGGCAGTTTGTTGGAGAGTGTTGGCAGAAGAAAGTGACTGTAAGGTGGGAGCTAGGTGGTTCTTTCTCTCAGGGCCTGCTTGTCTTCCTTTAGGATCTCTGGGAAGGTAATTACATCAAGAAAGTGATGTTTTAGGGAGATTAATCTGGTAGTGGTGAGCAAGATAGCTTTAAGCAGGGAGAGACAGAAGTCTGTGAGATCAGTTAGGGGAGTTCTGCCATAATCTACATGAGGAAAGGAAAGAAAAAAAAGTCCTGGACTAGAATGATAGATGGTAGCGGAAAAAAAGAGAACAAAATGAAGCCAAAAGACATTTTGAAGAGAGGCTTGACAGTGTTTGGTGGCTAAAGGACTACAAATCAACATCGCATGGAGGCCCTTTCTGTTACCTTCACTAATAAGTGAGGTCCACATGCATATTTGGTTCTCAGTAAATGATTAAGTTCTCATCTTTCCATGAGAGGCTTAAATATTTGTATTTAAGTGCTTTCAATAAATAAAACCCAAATTAGTCTCAAAAGACCCTAGCATAATCAAGGACCAGATATTTTTTAAAAAGATTTTGAAGATGAACACCGAAATCATAGTTTGAAATTAGATTATACCCAAGATTGTATATGAAGCCTGCTGTTAATGAGCATATATTATTAAGTCAGTTATAGAAAAGGTTCAGATAAAGGTCTTAGGACATCTCTGCTCTAAGACATATTATTTTCCAGAGTCGAAGACAAAATATTATTTACCAGAACAAAGCTATGAGCTTAAGAAAATCTTATAAATGAGTAGATTGAAATGTTCAAAACAGTCATTTTATGCTGAACAGTGCTTTCTAGTTATTTAGAGATTGTTCTTTGTGAAACCTAAAATCTTAAGGCTTTTTGATCTATGTTTGTCTCCTAGAATTGGCCTAAGTAGTCATCTCTCCACTTAGGTGTACTGAAGATGAGGTGTTTTATGAGGATAGAAGAGTGGGAGCTATTTGTTTTGGGTTTTTTTAAGACTATTCTTTTAGAGCAGTTTTAGGTTCACAGAAAATTTAAGCAAAAGTTAGAGATTTTCCCATATACCTTTGCCCCCACAAATGCATAGCCTCCCCCATTATCAATATTCCCCCCCAGAGTGGTACATGTTACGGTTGAGGAACCTATACCAACACATCATACTCACACAAAGTACATGGTTTACATTGGGATTCAGTCTTGATGTTGTACCATTTGTGGGTTTGGACAAATGTGTAAGACATGCATCAACCATTACAGAATCACACGTAGTATTTTCACTGCCTCAAAAACCTCTGCGCTTCACCTGTTCATCTATCCCTCACAAAGGGCAGGTTATTTGTCATCACTTTTTGTTTCAAGGACTCAATAGTAGGTATTTTTTTATAGCTTAATTTCTATTTTGTTCAAATTTTTGAACCACTGCATTAAGCAGGTCATCTTTCCTCTTTACCCCATTGCCTCACTTCTCTTTATTTCTTTTTCTTTTTTTTATCTTTTTGCTATTTCTTTGGGCCGCTCCCGCGGCATATGGAGGTTCCCAGGCTAGGGGTCTAATCGGAGCTGTAGCCACTGGCCTATGCCAGAGCCACAGCAACGCAGGATCCGAGCCGCGTCTGCAACCTACACCACAGCTCACAGCAACGCCGGATCGTTAACCCACTGAGCAAGGGCAGGGACTGAACCCGCAACCTCATGGTTCCTAGTCGGATTCGTTAACCACTGCGCCACGACGGGAACTCCCTCTTTATTTCTTGACTAGAGTGTTCTTATTAGCATTCCAGGATTGAGAATGATGGAGTTTTGTTTGCAGTAAATGATACTCCAAGAGTATGATTTAATTCTCTTCGAAATATGAAGAATTATGTACATCGTTTTGTTTTGTTTTTTTGCTTTTTAGGGCCACACTGAGGCATATGGAGGTTCCCAGGCTAGGGATCAAATCGGAGCTGCAGCTGCTGGCCTACACCATAGCCACAGCAACGCAGGATCTGAGTCTGCTACCTACACCACAGCTCACAGCAACACCAGATCCTTAACCTACTGAGCGAGGCCAGGGATTGAACTCTCAACTTCACTGTTCCTAGTCGGATTCATTTCCGCTGCACCACGAGGGGAACTCCTGTGCATATTGTTAAAGTTCTTTGAGTTATTTTTAGAAAGAAGGAAGAAAATTAGAGTCTCCATGATTGTTTATCTTATTTTTCTTCATTACACATTATATCCATTATACAAAATGCAAGATAGCATGCGTGGTGATTAAAATACCAGCCCTAGATCCAACCTGCATGGGTTCTAATCCTGATTCTGCCCTTTACCAGCCCTCCAAACATGGGCAGAGTAATGGAACATCTCCCGTTTCCTCACCTTTAAAATAGGGGTGATAATTCCAATTCCAGAAAGTTGTCATGGGGATTGAAGAGAACATTAATATAAAACACTTAGCATACAATAGCAGTTATATATGATAGGTTGATGTTGTAGCTGTCCTTATATTATGATGGTGATGATGATTCCCTGGTTGTCATTACTAAGAACCAGAGATTCCTTGAATTTGAAACTTAAGAAATCATGTGTAAATATCCCCGAGCTGTTTTCTTAGCCTTTCTCGTTAACAGTGTTTTTACATTGAAACTGCTCTCTGTCATCTCATCCAGTATCATCATGTGAAGCCCTAAGCTGAAGAAATGGAGTTAAGTATGGTGTTCAGGTTATTTATTTGACCAGATATAAATCTGTTCTATTATATTAACAAGGGTAATTTTTAAATGATAATAGTAATAATGGAGAATAAATTTGTCGACTTAAAGAAAAGGTAGGGGAGACTGGATGGGTTTACTCTGAGAATTCCCCACATTTCTGTACTTAACACCGATTTGTGCGTATTGAAGTGTCTAGGACATGCAGACTTGAAAGGACTGCTTGTTTGTGTGAAGTACTACGGTCTAAGTGATACAAATCAGATGAATTACAGTGGCTCTGGGGATTTGTATTTCAGGAGTGGCTGAATGGTACTGTCAGTGCATTGGCTTTACAGCAGCACAAGTGGGATACAGCAGAAAATGTCCTATTGAAAATCAGGTGGGGAAGTCTTGAAAACACCCAAGTGCTATGTTGTCAGCAACTAAATAAATGCAGGGTGTAATTTTCTCCTCCTTGCTCTTGTCACTTGTCCTTTATAAAATCATTCTCTACCTGTCTTTATTTGTTATTTGTTTATTTATTTATTTATTTATTTTTGCCTTTTGTCTTTTTAGGGCCGCACCCGCAGCATATGGAGGTTCTCAGGCTTAGGGGTCTAATCGGAGCCGTAGCTGCCGGCCTACACCACAGCCACAGCAGTGCCAGATCTGAGCTGTGTCTGTGACCTACACCACGGCTCACAGCAACGCTGGATCCTTAACCCACTGAGCAAGGCCAGGGATCGAACTCGCAATCTCATGGTTCCTAGTTGGATTTGTTTCTGCTGTGCTACGCTACGATGGGAACTCCTCTTCCTGTATCTTTAAATTCCCGTTACTTTTAGGAATCCTCCAGCAAAAAGTAGGAAACTTCATGAAGCCTTTTTTTTCTTTCACAATTGCCATTTGTTATTAAATCCCCTCTTTACTGAAGAGGTTCAAACCCATTTCCTAATACTATTCTTTCCTTCCTGTATGTGTTCTGTGCGTCCTATGTTGGAAGAATTCTCCTAATTTAGAATTCAAAGCATAGAGATAGAAGTGATTTGCCTAACCCACTCATTAATAACTTGAGCCGTGGACTTATCCTATTTATTGTTGTCATCATTTTTACACTGGAAGGGAAAATAGATGGTAGTGGATTCTTTCACAGCAACATTATACACACTGACGTTCCAGTGACTTGAATGACTGAACAAACACAGTTTAGTGCATATTTAATTTTCCATCATGCTTTGTTGAAACGTTATTGATTTTTGAAAAGATTTTTGAAGTAAACTAAAGAATTCCATTTTGATGATAATACTAGAATACTTTTTTCCTAAATATCATATCAAATATTAAAGGGGCCCGTGAGTAATTATAATTGGCAGAACATTCACATTCATTCATGTTTTATAATTCTGTACAAAATTACTAGGAATCGTCTTGAGTTGCTGTTAATGTGAAGTATTTAGACATACTCTAGATGCCAAACTGACTGCATCTGTGAACATGAAATCTTTTCCTGGTCTGTCATAACTAGAGAGTTTTGCTATGAGGCTGTTTTGATTCCTTATATCATTAGCTACCAAATTAAAACTTTATAAATATCTTTCTTCATTCTGTTCATCATTTTGAATTTTCTGAAATTACTTTCACATTGGAAGATTATTCTCTTCTTTAAATTTTGCCTCCACCTTCATCTAAGACAGTAGTAATTGCTACAGCCTCAGAGGCTATCCCAAAATTAAGAGAGTTACTAGACCCAGTTGTTAGCACATAACAAACATTTAATACTAGCTCAGATTATTGTGAAAATAGAAAAATATTTTTCTTAGACAAATTATTCACAAAAGAAGTGCTTAAATAATTTTGAAGTACATCTTTTTCTCCTGAAAAAAAAGTACTTTTGAATCATTTCCTCTACTTAAAAAACATTGTGATAATTCATTCTATAACTGGCAGACACTATTAGAATTTATGACATTTTTAGCTATGTTGTTTGTATTAAGTATATGCATATATGACATGATATGAAATTTGGTTAAATGTGACTAAACAAAAAGTAAATACAGTTGATGTTTATAGATACTTGACCATAATGATATGTCGTAATAGATACCTTTCTCATTTAAGTTAGTCGCAGAAGCTTTTGAAATCTAACCTTTGGTTAATATGATAAACATTTCCCTTACTCTCTTTCTAAATATAATATAATTCTAGAACCATTTCAATCACATTTGTTGTTCATAATTCTAAAAAGAAACTAAGCAGGTGCCAATAAGTCGTATCTCCATAGTTTTCTATGTGACTTGTACCTTGTGCATTTCACCTTGTGCTTTTTCCTTCAGAATAAAAAGTTCAGTCCTTCTGTATAGGCCTGTAAGGCCCACATGGCCTGAGCATGCCTTCCCTAGTTCCTCTTAGGCTTTTCTGCTGTTATGTGTCCCTGCTTAGTGCCACCAGACCCACTGCCCTCCAGCTGCACTTTCCCCGGGACGCTTTGTATTGGCCTCTCTGGCTGCAGTGTCTGTCCCTGATAAACCTATAAGGCTGACCTGACCTCTTAAATTCCTTCAGTATTGACTCTCACTCACCTTCTTCATACATCTACCTATTCACTGTAGTTACTGTGGTGAAATTACTTTACCTCTTCATCTGCCTGTCTCCTTTCTACAATTTTTACCCTCCCTGAAACACTTTTTGTTACGTTGGCTTCCTTAAAAGTAAACAAAAGGCCATGAACACACTGGTCTGAAGGGCAGGGTTGAGTTCTGTTTGTTGAATAGGCACATTTTCCACCATAAGTGCCTTTGCCCCTATAATTATCCAATTGTCAATTTTTTTGCCACACTTTTCTAAGAAAGCCATTGACACAGAGGAAAATATGATTGTTAAGGAAATGACATTTTAATAATATGCTTTGGATTTAGAGAGCCCCATTCTTCCAAAAAGCTAATTTTGTATCAAAACATATAAACTAATTCATTTGTCGTCTTCTCTGGTTGTCTGAGTAACCCAGTTTATTGAAGATCGAAGCGGGAAGGGTTGAAATGGCTTACATATAATCACACAGAGAGCTGGTAGAGCTGCTAAGAAAAGCACCCAAATGTCTCTTTGTTCAATGCATCATCCTCCGTGGAGCTGTATTGGAGGTCATCTCTCATTACTATAAGTTGTCACCTCATCTCAGTTCATGCCCGATGGCAAAGGAAATGAAGAGATAAATTTAAAACTTAGCTGGACTTTTTATAACTTTTTTTGCCTTTCAAGCTGAAGATGAAAAATATTATTTTTAGGGGATGAGAAGGTGAACAAAATAGTTTCAGACCTTTATCTACTGAAACAATATTCTATGCCTCTTGTCTCAGTCTGAGTGAGCATATTTTCAAATAACCTTAATATTGTGACTGAAAAGAATATTAATTTTTACAGCAGGTAAAAATAATGTAATAGTATGTAGTATGAGGGGGTAGGGCAGAGAGCTGTCTAATTTTGGCCTACGGAACTGGTATAGATTTTTCCTTCCAAATCAGCAGAAATGTAGCTTTAAGGGCAGCTTTCCTTTCTGCTTGTGGCTTTAAAGTTAAAGGTAACTGGACCAGTTTAACATGCAGGCCAGCCTTTGACTAATCCAGCAAGTTATTATTTCCGCTCTTGCTAATGCTGCTCCCCTGTTTCTAAGTGGCCATTGGTTCTTGGGGTATATATTCTTCTCTCAGCTTTGAAATAGTTATGAATCTAAAGAACGTTAATATACAAAGCCCTTTTCTGCATAAGCAGATAAGTTGCATTGTTGCGAGGGCTGAGAAAGCCAAGAAGTGTAGGCTTCCTTGTCTTATCATTAGTGGATTTATCTTATTTTGTTTCCTTATTTCTCCTTCTTTAGTGGCAATTGTTCAGACTTCAAGAATAATTTCTTCTTTTTGAACCCAATGACAGTCTTAAAGCTACGTCACAGCTGTGATTTTTTTTTTTCATGATACAGAAAGAGAATCTCAAGTCCAACAAAGAACTTAACTTGTTAGAGTTTGAAATGTGTTTGCTCATTTTAACGAAAAATAATTTCAGATAGCTAAAAGCATTGAAGTATATTTACTTAATGAGTTCATATGCCTGTAAACTAAAACTTGGTGTTTGAAGACAGCGAGGAAATGTTTCTTTTTGTTTCCTTAGCCAGAACATTGCAAATTAAGGAAAACTGTTTACTAGATCAGTTTATCCTTGCTAATGGAACTTATTTTTCTCCCAATTTGGTTTCTCCATCAATTATTCAGGGATTAAAATATATTACACTGTAATATTCAATCTCATGTATCTTCTAATGATCAGTAATTATCAGTGGAAAGATGAGATTTCCTTTTAGCTTCGTCAGCCCCTGTCCCCACCTGCCTGCCCCCCAGGTAGAATTGCCTGACTTGGAAAATCACCCTTTAAAGTCATGTTCCTGAAGTCCAAGGGTCTTGTTCGGTGTGCTTTGACAAACTGGTTTATTTAAATACAATGCTTTGTGCCATTCCCATGAATTTTAGCTGATTACACTGCCTTTTTTTTTTAGACATGTGTATTAGAATTCATGCATGCCTAATTCGGAAAATGCTTTGTACATTAAGGCTCATTTAACTACTGATGTTAGAACTTGGGAGACTCACAGTTATTGGTCATAATGTTACAATACAGTAAGAACATGGAACTTTCTTATACTGCAGGCACATAAGACGCTGTGTTGTCAACTCTCGGTCATTAGGCATGTTGCAATTTGGCTTAGGTCTTAACCGGCCAGGATGACACAGTGAAGAAATGTTTAGTCATGTAAAGAAAATCAGTGCCCAGCATGCAACGATAGTGATAGGGTAGGCACTCCCCTTTGGATTTTCATAGGAGGGATTGATTTGTGTGCATTACTGGGTCCGTGTAAAATGGTGTCCTCTTGGCACCCGCTGAATATAAATTTCAGTAAATGTTTTTTTGTTGCTGCAGATTAGTGTAATACAGTGAAATTTGCTGTAACTGAGAGGAGGCAGTGGTTGGGCGTCTGCTAATAGCCTGAAAGTAACTAATGAGGATGTGCAGTCGGAACGATTGATTGAATAGCTGCAGTCCTGTGTGTTTCTTTCTCGCTTGCTCTCTCTGCAAGCTGTAGAGAGGGAGGGGGAAGAGCAAGACACGGGGAGAGAGCGAGAGAAAAAACGCTTTCTCTTAAGTGGAAGTAGCACGGATCCCAGGAGCCAGGAGGCCAGAAATGGAAGTTTAAACTGCATTTATCTTTTAAAGGGAGAACAGCAGGAATCAAAATGTCAGAATCTGGAGTCACGAGTTACTCTTTATTTTTTAAGATCTGGAAGATAACACAGAATACTTTTTTTAGGATGTGTTTTTTTTTTCCTTGTCCATGTTGAGATTATCTAATGTTATCTAAGAAGCTGGATTCCTATATGTCTGTCAGTTGAAGTGGAGATGGGAAGCAGTTGTGATAAAGGTATAATATGTATATATCTATCATCTGTGTGTGCGTGTGTAAGTGCATATATATATATATGCATATATATATATATATATCACTCTATGAAAAAAAAATTTAAATGTATCCTTAATGTAGAGTATAGTAATTAAATTGGAGAATACCACATCATCTGCAAAAACTGAAGCGTGTTAGGTCAGTTTAAACTGATTTAGGATTCCAGAGTAAGATCTTAGTGAGGTCGTATCGCCAGAACAAGGAGAAGCTGATCTATTTTTATATCTGCATAGGCATATATGTTATTTTATCCTAGCAGCAGCTTTTAGTTTTCTTGTGGACCTTTGGTTGCAGTCTGGTGAATCATTTTATCAGCATGGAACTGAACTTTGACCTCTGTGCAGACATCATCAAATCATGTGAAACACTAGTCTAAATTTATTCACAAGAATATAAAAAAATTTCACTGGATTTTGTTAACTCCTATATTGCTGACGTAGAGAAGTAGATTCATACACTGTGAGATGCAAATATTAAGTGAACTTAGAAATAGTAAACATAGAGAAAATTACTTTTTATATTTGCATAGCTAAAGATAAAAGCTGTACACTAAAGCAGATTCTTGATGAGGGGGACAATCTCCCTAGTGTCTTGATGGTGTCTCTTTAGAGATAAAGAGACAAATTATGTAGAGATAGAATGTAATGTACCTTTAAGCAAAGTAGTTTTTTGTGAGGAAAAAAAAAAAAAGTCAATAATTTCACAGGTCAGTGGAAGAGCCCTAAATTTGGGTTTTTAATGATGTTTCTTTTTTCTTTTCCAGAGGTGCCAGCAGAAAGGTCCCCCCGCAGACGGAGTATCTCAGGGACCAGTACATCAGAGAAACCCAACTCTATGGACACTGCAAATACCTCACCCTTCAAAGTACCAGTAAGTGTGTCTCTTCTCTAAAAGAATATTTTACTTTGCTCCTCTCTTCTCAGAGTTAGAGACGGTTGCTAAGAAATCAAAATATTTTGCTCCCCAAGAATCTCTTTATCAAGTTACTAGCTAAAAACCTATCACAGTTCTATAAAGATGTTGGTAGATTTTTTTTTTCCAAAGGATGGGGTATAATTTTTTTAGTAGTGGAGCCTAAGCAGAGAATGATGAGACTCAAAGGTGCAGAGCAAATTATCCGAGAATTAGACAGTTATGAGTTCTAATCCTGAAACCTGGCCTGTGCTTTGCTTAAGCGATCTTATAGTGACCCTATAAGTGCTTAAGAAATACCCTGGAAGAAATGTTCCAATCACAAATACTCCTTAAACTGACTAGGCAATACTGGGAATCAGTATTATATATGAAAGAATGCCGTGATGGAAAGGCTATAAGCCATCAGGTTAGCTGACCACCAGTTGCAGCCCTGGTTTGGAGACCTTTTTGATATAACTTGGAATAACCCAGATTTTAATTCATCTATTTTCTTTGTTTACTGAATAAGAAATACTTACTTTCTAATCAAATTATTTTATTAAAATTCATTGTTTTTAAACTTAAGAATTATATCTGTGAAGTTGGTCATTATTAGTAGTACAATAAAGTGGAACTAGCCTTTTCTATTGGAGGGAAAAAAAAAGATTTTAAAAAAAATTCAGCCAAGTAAATATGTCGTATTCTTTATTTATTCCGATATTAGTTTTTAAAATTAGGATGATCTTTGAAGTAGAACTGGTATTTTGAGATATAAGCTGGCAGTCCCTTGTAAGTTAACCAAAGCAAATGTTTTATTTTGCGTTTATCCTGAGAAGCAAGATTTCCCCTTGTTATATATTCTCACTGCCTTGTAGAGTTTGTGGATATCTAGTACTGTGATACCTTTCAAATTTTTATAAATCTTATTTTTAAAGATCACAAGCAAATTGCATTAATATTCTAACCAAATTATGACAGGAATTTTAAAATATAAAATTTCATGCCTTTTACTAAATTTCTTTGTTCTAATAGACATGACTGCTTATTTAAAATTTGTTTTCATTAGTGCAAAACATTTTTTCTCTCTCTTTCCTTTCACGTTTCCTTGGTGAAGCAAATCAAATATAGTGAAACTATCTATACACAGAGTTTGGTGAAAAGGTTTGAGTTAAAATTTGAAGTTTTCATACCATGCTAGAGTAGAACGATGAATTCTTAAGTTTTTTTTTTTTCTTTAACATGAATAACTAAAGAAGAATATCCCTCTGCAATGTGGTGACATTGAAGTACTTCTTATATTAAATCTGAAGTTCATGGCTGGGCTTTTAAATTTTTAATTAATTAGCAGTAACAATTTTCACTTAAAAAGTAAATTGGCAGCTAATTTGTTTACCTTGATAATAAGACTGATTATTTTGGAGTAAAAGTAGGAAGGCAGTGATGCGTATACATGAAGACTAGCACCGCTTACTGACCACTTACTCATTTGTCATTCTTTTGACAATCTCAGTCACCTCATGGATTTAGAAATATTGAGGGAAAGAAGGGACCTCTGACTAACCGATGCAGTCAGAAAGCCCATGCACTTAAATCTCCAGAATTTAGCCATTCATAAGCCTTCACCTAGACAGTTGTTTGGGAAAATAGCCATCAGAACACACTTACACACTGATTGCAATTTCTTTAAATGGCAAAATAATAAAAATAAAATAATTTTTTAAAAAATGGCAGTGAGTAGAGGAGGAAGCAGAGAAAATGAAAAATGAGGAGTCCTTAAAAACAACCTGAATTCACTTAGGATAAAGGCACATAGCCTGATACTTAGCAGTAGTGCCATTGTACTCCGGAATGGATGGTGCACAGTGCAGTGATTGTCAGTGATGGTAATAATCCGGAATCATCAAGGGAAAGTGAAATTCTGTTGTTTCTACTGGGCTCTTTAAAAAGGGGAACTGTATAATATTATGTGATATATATCCATTGAGAATATTTCAAATCTTAAAGATATGTGGAACTTTATAAAACTCGTTATTCGGAAAAATCTAGTCTGTGACGTTCCTTCCTTTGATAATGGTGGATAAATCATTTATATTCTTTTAAGAGAAACCAAAATATGTTGGCTCTTTGGGGCACTGCAGTACTTGGATGTCTGTGGAAGTATATCCTATTTTTTAAATTTCCGTATAATACCAATAGCTAATGTGACTCACCTCACTTAAATGTATTGCCGGAAGAAGCACGCCTTCTTTTCAGATACACAAAATATTTTTGTCATAAATATCACAAAAGGCTTTTTGAACATGGTAAAGTAGGACAAAAAGGAACCAAACTTTGAGATAGTTAAGTTACTTATATAGCACCTCAAAGATCAATTCCATGTTAGCTTTATGAAGGGGCCAGAATGAGATTTAAGCACAATTACTTGTGGTTCTAGGATTCAGGAGTCTTTACTAAGTGGTGAACAGCAGGGTCAGTACGCATCAGGAGAACTCCAAAGAGGAGCTAGTCATAGACTTTCCTAAAGGGCCTTATTCATCCTAGATCTATTTTCAGGCTTACTAAATGCAGATAGAATAGATTTTAACAAGTCTGATGGAAATCAATGACAGTGACACACTTACCGAATGCTTATGTCGTTAGCTTTTTGGTTTTTTAGGGCCGCATCCATGGCGTATGGAAGTTCCCAGGCTAGGGGTCAGATCGGAGCTACAGCTGCCAGCCTACCCCACAGTCACAGCAACACTGGATCCTAGCCACGTCTGCGACCTACACCACAGCTCACGGCAGTGCCAGATCCTTAACCCCTGAGCGAGGCCAGGGATCAGACAGGCATCCTCATGGATCCTGGTCGTGTTTGGTACTGCTGAGCCACGATGGGAACTCCTTGAATGCTTATTTTGAGCGAAGTATTGGTGATTCGCCAATTGATTTTGATCAAAGTATTGATACTCTTGACACACTCCTTGGTACTGGGGAAACAGAAATGAACACAACAGCATTTCCAACCCAGAGAATTTGTAGTCTACTAGCAAGAGACAGAAAAATGACCAGATTCATAAGGAGGTAGATGAGCCTAGTGACACAGATTTTTAGCAATGCACTGTGCAAGCTAAGGCTTTGTCCAGGAGCCATTATTTCAGCTGAGTTTCAAAGGCTGGATGAAAATAGTTGACAGGAGAAGGAGAGTATTCCAGGCTGAGAGAATAGCATTTGAAAGACATACTTCATAAGGTGACTCATACCTTCAGGGAATAGAGAAAAGCTTTACTGAGGCAGGAATCACAAATTCCACAAAAGGCATGAAAGCACAAATTGCAAGAGATGGTGAATGGGTAGGTTGGAGCACAGCTGTAAGTAGGTTTGTTTCTCAAGTTTAACTAAATTGTGCTGGCCACTAAAGCATTGAGATGTGTCTAATTGAAATACTTGTCTTGGCTCAAAAGCTAAACCAAGTTTAATAAATATTGTGAATATTGGTAAATTACTTGACTCTGTGTGACTCTCCTTGCTTTCACTATCTCAAAGTAATGGGTAAGGGGTTATCATTCAATAGAAGGCCAGTCTGTCCCTAGTCCCTAGCTATTAGCTGACACTGCTGATGGTTCTAGAGTAGTGGTTCACCCTAGGGAGATCCCCAGAAGCCAGTGGGTAGGAGTTGCTTGTATCCTGCTGACTGCTGCTGGAGAAGGCAGAAAGGAGCCAAGGAATAATTATAGCAGTGAGCCCATAGCAGGGAAACCCCAAACCTTTAAACCTTTGTTTATCTTCTTCATTTGCCCAAATTTCTATTTTTTAGGACTTAAAATAGGTAACTAATAAGCAGTATATTCTTGTATGTTCCTGACTTTAAGCCATTTTTATGCAGATATTAGATAGCAGAGACCATAAGTTTAAAAATAAGAACATAAGAAATTGAAGAGGGAATTTATATGACCACTGAACCTGTAGGTTAATGCGAAGTCTTGGCTTTTAGGTATGTTTAAATGTATTTGTATTTTTATCTAATCATAGCTGTAAGGAAAGCAGAGATCTGCCAAATAGTTTTTCTGTTCTTCCTCCACTTTCATTTCATCTTTCTTCACTTTAATTCCAATTGCAGTTATTTGTTTGTAGGTCTCTGTCTGTCATTATATAATAAATATCTCTTCTACTTATCTTTGTAGCTACCCCAATACCTAACAACAGTACCTGGTACATAGGAAACACTCAACAAACAATTGTTGAATGGATAGCATATACATGAATTATCTAAGAACCAGAATCAAGTATCTGTCTCACACTTCCTCTCTTGGTTTTATTGTTAAAACTGCATTCAAATGGTATTACAAGAGTGATTAGGAAGAGTCAGTAAACTAATAAAAAGTTATCCCAGTACTTAAATTTAATTCAGAAAGGGACTAGGCTAACATCTTGTAATTCTGTAGATTCGCTTCATAGTGCCTGATTTTTGGGAACAGGCTTCTTTCTTTAGTATTCTATGTATAAAGTGACTATTGATATTTATGATTTTTGTATCGCTTCTCCTTAGACGATGCCATCAATTTAGCTTTGGCTAAAAGAAAGCTGCTTGTGTTCCGGGCCAGGTGCTCCGCTTAGTGTTCTCATTTCCATAACACAATGGTCTGAGTTGGCCTTCCATGTGAATGTAACACAATGCAGTTGCAGCTGCTTCATTTGTATTAGCTTTGAGCTTGGCTCTGAAAGAATTCAGGCACTAAAATATATGCCAAGACAACCAGAAAGCATAGTTGAAATAAGACAGTAACTGACTATTCCTGTGTAACCCTCCTCACGTTCTTGTCACAGCGACACCTGAGCATTACCAGTCAGACCTACTAGAAACAAAAGGCTGTCAAAAGATGAAACTTCTGCATGATTTGGGGAAGAAAGGAAGCTCGAAAGAATAAATGTAGACGAAATTAAATTCCTGTACAGGAGTTCCCATTGTGGTGCAGCAGAAGTGAATTTGACTAGTATCCATGATGATGTGGGTTGGATCCCTTGCCTCACTTGGTGGGTCAGGGATCTGGTGTTGCTGTGAGCTGTGGTGTAGGCCGCAGATGCGGCTCAGATCCCATGTTGCTGTGGCTGTGGAATAGGCCAGAAGCTGTAGGTCCAATTTGACTCCTAGCCTAGGAACGTCCATATGCCTCAGGTGCAGCCCTAAAAAGAAAAAAAAAAAAAAAATCTGTACAAAAAGAAATGTTACATCCTTTCTTAAGTATTAAGATACTGGCCTCAGTTGGTATTTCTCTCTACTTTGAATAGAATCCTCAATAAGATCTTTGTTTTTTAAGTTAAACAAAGAGACAGAAAGCTTCATGCCTACTTACTAAAGACCATAGAGTGCGCATTGTCCAAACAGTGGTTTTCAACTCTGGCTGTACACAGAAATCTTCTAAGGAACTTTAAAAACAGTACCACCTGCATGGGCTCCACCACTTAAATTCTCTGCACTAGAACCCAGTATTCTACATTTTTAAAAAACCTTTCCAGATGATTCTAACATGCAGCCCGGATTGAGAAGTGTTTGTCTAAGTGACTGATTAAAATATTAGGAACTCTTTTTAGTCCGTGTATTCCCAGTATCTTCTTTTGTACCTTCAATTCTGCCATAAAAAACAAGCAAGTGATCGTTTCTCAGGGGCCTGCTGTTGCCCATAAACAAGTTGCTGCATTACATGTTAGTTACCCTCCTAAATGTTTGCGACAGTCAGTTCAGATAAGCAGTCTAATTTTACAGAATACTTTATTGTGGCTCAGTGACCTCTGCTCAGCCTAAGAATCTCAGTCTTAGCAGTGAAACATTCAGTTTGAATTTGTAGCACTCGAGCCACAATGCTCTTTCAGTTTTTGTATTCTCATTGCTATTATGTTTTAGGACACTTAGTCTTCTCCTTTGCTGCTTAAAGATTCTTTATTCATCTTTCTTCCTTCTCTTTCCTGACCATCTGTGTGGAGTTAAAATCCATAATAGGATCACCCTGCAGTAATACCTCTTTTAATAAAAAGTGCATTTATATTCATATATGTGTGAATATATATTCATATTATATGCCTATCAAAATATTACTACCAGAGGTAAAAATAATATAAAAAACATAGGGATGTCAGAGAAGAAAAATTGTAGGCTGAAGATATTAAATATTAACCATAACTTTAAATCATTTTGAAATCAGGATGCATGTAATTTTTAAATCTTTGAATGATAAATAACCTAGAAAATATAAAATGCAAAGAAGAGAAAAAATGTTAGACACAACCCCTTGAGGGGAATAGAAAGCAGATAGCAAATACCTGGAGGAAAAGGGAGCAACATGGCAGGGCATAGTGCCAAGATCCTGAACTTGAAAGAATCAAAGAAGGGTGGAAACCTTCCCCATTCCATGGCTCTACCTAGAAATAGGTTTGCAGTAGTGCTAAGTAGTAGAGATTCCAGCTTATCCTGCCTGGGAGAAGGAGGCTGTTTGAGAGAGCACAGGATGAATTCAATTATGGTTCATTCTTATGGATAGTGTCCTGTAAGGACGTCTCCTCAAAGCCAGGATATTCTTCTTCTGCTTTAATGGGGGCAGAGAGGCTTAACACCTTTCATATCACAACCAGAAATAAGCATTTTGAAGGGCAGATACCTGCTTGGGGGGGGGCATATAATTAGCCACTAAGTATAACAGATATTAGATGCCTTCTCCTTTCAAAAAAGTTAGGAAGCTAGAAATACATACACAGGGAAGTTTGCCAACTTCTCAATTTTCTAAGATTAGCTCAACAGGAAGGTGTTTTTGTACTTCTCAGCTATGCCAATACTCAGCAAGGTAGAAACACTGCTGGTAAAGAGTAATACCCTGAAGTGCTTTCCTACCATCAGGCCATTTAATTTTATAACCAATGCCAATACCAAACCACTGGATCTTGAAAAGTTTTGTTTTAAATTAAACATCTATGAATTTCATTTTTATCATTTATTTTGTTGTTGGAATCTGTTTGATATACAATATTATGTTCTTTTCAGAAGTACTACAAAGTGATTTGACCTTTGCATACATAATGAAATGATCCCCATTATAAGTCTAATAACTGTCCATCCCCATATTACTTGCCATATTCTTTATGCTGGGTATTTCATCTCTGAGGCTTATTTTTTTTTATAACTGGAGGTTTATACTTCTTAATCCCCTTTACCTATTTTGCTCCCTCTTCTCTGCCACCCACCCATTTGTCCTCTGTATCTCTGAGTCCATTTTTATTTATTTGTTTTTACATTATACATATAAGTTAGATCATACTGTATTTGTCTTTGTCTAACTTTATTTCACTTAGCATAATACCCTCTAGATCCATCCATGTTGTCACAAATGGCAAGATATTATTTTTTTTTATTGGCTGACTAATATTCTAGTATGTGTGTGTGTGATATACACATAAATACATACACATACATACCAGATCATTTTATCATACATCTTTTTTTATCCATTTATCTATTGATAGATATTTATGTTGTTTCCATATCTTGGGTTTTATAAATAATGCTTCAGTGAACATTGGTATGCATGTATATTTTTTCTTTTGTTTTTGCGGCATGTGGAAATTCCCAGGCTACGGGTCAAATAGGAGCTGCAGGGGCTGGCCTACACCACTCCCACAGCAGTGTGGGATCTGAGCTGCCTCTGTGACCTGCACTATAGTTCACAGCAACATCGCCTCCTTAACCCACTGAATGAGGACAGGGATCTAACCCACATTCTCATGGATACTAGTTGGGTTCGCTGCCATTGAGCCACAATGGGAACTCCTGCCTGTATCTTTTCAAATTAAGTGTTTTGTTTCCTTCAAGTAAATACCCAGAAGGGGAATTACTGGATCTTATAGTAGTTGTATTTTTAATTTTTTGAGGAACCTCCATACTGTTTGTACCAACTTGCGTTCCCACCAAACATGCGTAAAATTTCCCATCCTTGTCAACAGTTGTTATTTGTTGTCTTTTTTGGTGATAGGAAAATGGGATAGTATTTTGATTGGCATTTCCCTGGTGATTAGTGATGTTGAGCATCTTTTCATGTGTCTGTTGGCCATCTGTATGTCGTCTTTAGGAAAAAGTGCTTTTTCGGGTCCTCTGCCCATTTATTAATTGAGTTATTTATTTTTTCGATGATGAAGTTGTGTAAGTTCTTTATATATTTTGGATATTAACCCCTTATTGGATATATTATTGACAAATATTTTATCCTATTCAGTAGGCTCTCTTTTTGTTTTGTTAATAGTTTCCTTCACCATGCAAAAACTTTTTAGTTTGATGTATCCCCATTTGTTTATGTTTGCTTTTATTTCCCTTGCCTAAGACACCTTCAAAAAAATATTATAAGGACCACTGTCAAAAAGCACACTACCTGTCTTTTCTTCTAAAAGATGTGTAGCTTCAGGCCTTACATTTATGTCTTTAAACCATCTGGAGTTTATTTTTCTTTATGATCTGAGAAAACAGTCCAGTTTGATTCTTTCGCATTTGGCTTTCCAGTTTTCCCAGAACCATGTTGAAGAGGCTGTCTTCTCTTATTGTATATTCTTGTCTCTTTTGTAATAGATTACTTGACCATATAAGTGTGGATAAATATCTGGGTTCTCTATTCTATTCCATTGATCTCTGTGTCTGGTTTTGTACCTGTGCCATACTGTTTTGATTACTGTAGCTTTGTGGTGTAGTCTAAAGTCAGGGAATGTGATTCTTCCAATTCTATTCTCCTTTCTCAAGATTATTTTGGCTGTCTGGAGTCTTTTGTGTTTCCATACAAATTTAGAAAGTATTTGTTCTAGTTCTGTGAAGAAATGCCCTTAGTATTTTGATAGGGATTTCATTGGGTCTGTAGATTGCCTTGAGTAGTATGGTCATTTTAACAATATTAATTATTCCCATCCATAAACACAGTGTATCTTTCTATCTATTTGTTTCATCTTCAGTTTCATTTATCAGGGTCTTAACAGTTTTTGAGTATAGGTCTTTTACCTCCTTAGGTAGATTTATTCTTAGGTGGTTTGGTTTTTTTGTGTTTGTTTTGCTTTTTCGGGCCACATCCACAGCATATGGAAGTTCCCAGGCTAGTGATCACATCAGAGCTTCAGCTATCAGCCTGTGCCACAGCCATATTAACAAAGGATCTGGGTCTGAGCTGAGTCTGTGACTTTCACCACAGCTCACAGCAATGCCAGATCCCTGAACCACTGAGCAAGGCTAGGGATTGAACCTGCATCATCGTGGATATTAGATTCGTTTCTGCTGTGCCACAATGGGAATTGCCTATTCTTAGGTGTTTTATTCTTTCTTATGCAATTGTAGATGGGATTGTTTGTTTCATCTCTCTTTCTGATAGTTTGTTGATAGTATACAGAAATGCAACATGTTTCTGTATATTAATTTTGTATCTTGCAACTTTACTGAATTCATTGATAAGCTGCTAGTAGTTTTCTATTGGCATTGTTAGGGTTTTCTATATATAGTATCATGTCATCTGCAAACAGTGACAGATTTGCTTCTTACTTTCCAATTTGGATTCCTTTTATTTCTTTTCCTTTTCTGATTGCTGTAGCTAGGACTTTTCTATACTATGTTAAATAAAAGTGGCAAGGGTAGACACCCTTGTCTTGTGCTTGATCTTGGAGGAAATGCTTTCAGCTTTTCACTATTGAGTATAATGTTAGCTATGGGCTTGTCATATATGGCCTATATTATTTTGAGGTAGGTTCCTGCTGTGTGCACTTTCTGGAGAATTTTTGTTATAAATGGATGTTGAATTTTGTCCAAAGCTTTTTCTGCATCTATTGAGATGATCATAATGGATTTTATTTTTCAACTTGGTAATATGGTATATCACACTGATTGATTTGCAGTCATTGAAAAATCCTTGTGTTCCTGGAATTAACCCCACTTGACCATGATGTATTATATTTTTAATGTATTACTGGATTTGGTTTGCTAATCTTTTATTATGAATTTTTGGATCTATGTTTATGAGTGATATTGGCCTGTGATTTTCTTTTTTGTGTGATTTCTTTTTGTTTTGTTATCAGGGTGATGCCTCATTGAATGAGTTTGGGAGCATTCCTTCTTCCCATTTTTTGGAGCATTTTAAGAAGGATAGGTGTTAACTCGTCTCTAAATATTTCATAGAATTCACCTGTGAAGCCATTTGTTTGTTGGGAGTTTTTTCAATTACTGAATCAATTTCATTGCTGGTAATAGGCCTGTTGGTATTTTCTGTTTCTTCCTGCTTCAATCTTGGGAAATTGTACATTTCTATGAATTTTTGCATTTTTCTAGATTGTCCATTTTATTGGCATATGGTTGTTCACAGTAGTCTCTTATGATCCTTTGTCTTTCTGTGATATTGTTTTTAACTCCTCTTTTTTATTTATAATTTTATTGATTTGAGCTCTCTCAGCTCTCTTTTTTTCCTTGAGGAGTCTGGTTAAAAGTTTGTCAGTTTTTTTGGAGTTTGCATTGTGGCTCAGCAGTAATGAACCAGACTAGTGTCTGTGAGGATGTGGGTTCAATCCCTGGCCCTGCTCATCAAGTTAAGGATCTGGTTTTGCTGTGAGCTGCAGTGTAGGTCGCAGACATGTCTCAGATCTGGTGTTGCTGTGGCTGTGGTGTAGGTTGGCAGCTGCAGCTCTGATTTGACCCCTAGCCTGGAACCTTCTATATGCCATAGGTATAGCCCTAAAAAGAAAAAAAAAAAAGATAAAAAATTGGTCAGTTTTTTAAAATATTTGCAAAGAACCAATTTAGTTTCATTAATCTTTTTTATTGTCTTTTTAGTCTCCATTTCATTTATTTTACTCTGATTTTTATTATTTCATTCCTTCTACTAACTTTGCATTTTGTTCATTCTCCTTCTAGTTCTCTTATTGGTGAGATTAGACTGTTTATTTGAGTTTTTTCTTATTTCCTGAGAAAGATTTTATCACTATAGAATTGCTTTTGCTGCATTTCTTAGATTTTGGATTATTGTGTTTCATTTATCATTTTTCTCCAGGTATACTTTAATTTCCTCTGATTTCTTCTCTGACCCTTTGGTTGTTTGCTGGCATGCTTTTTTCCCCTAGTGATTGATTTCTAGTCTCATTCTGTTGTGGTCAGAAAAGATGCTTGATGTGATTTCAGTTTTCTTAAATTTATTGAGACTTGTTCCATGAGTCAAGAACATATTACAAGTCTGGCATGTAATATATCCTGGGGAATGTTCCATGTGCACTTGAAAAGAATTTGTGTCCTGCTATTTTTGGATAAAATGCTTTGAATATATATCTATTAATTCATATTGTCTAATATGTTATTTAAGGCCATTGTTTCCTTACTGATTTCCTGCCTAGATAATTTGTCCATTGATAGAAGTGGAGTATTGAAGTCCCCTGGTATTATTGCCTTGCTATCAGTTTCTCCTGTTATGCTTGTTAATATTTGCTTGATGTAGGTAGGTGCTTCTATGTTGGGTACATATGTATTTACAATTGTTATATTTTCTTATTAGATTGATCCCTTAATCATTATTTAATGTCCTTCTTTGTCTCTTGTTACAGTCTTTCTTTTAATGTCTGTTTGACCTGATATAAGTACTGCTACCTCAGCTTTCTTTTCATTTCCATTTGCATGGAATTCTCTTTTAGCTTTTACTAGAGCTGAGGTCTTTGTATTAGAAGGATCTGGAGTTCCCATCGTGGCTCAGTGGTTAACGAACCCAACTAGCATCCAATGGGTTCAATCCCTTGTCTCACTCAGTGGATTAAGGATCTAGCATTGCTGTGAGCTGTGGTGTAGGTCGCAGACATGGCTCAGATCCCGAGTTGCTGTGGCTGTGGTTTAGGCTGCTGGCTACAGCTTCAGTTGGACCCCTTGCCTGGGAACCTCCATATGCTGCAGGTGCAGCCCTAAAAAGACCAAAAAAAAACAGAAGGATCTTTTATGACTTTTAGTATAATTATTGATCTACAAATCAAGAAATAGAAAGTTATTTTGTTTTAGACAATCTTCCTCTCAACAGTCTTCTGTTAATATTCTACTAACACTTAGTTCCAGTAACTATAGTGATTTAAATTTAGCTTGTTCCATACTTTACCCATTTATGTTTTTTTCCAAAAGCTATTTCCCCTTTGAATTTCTTACTTCATTGTACACAAATTTTTTCAGTTCCCAGGGCCAAAAACCCAAGAGCCAGGTCCAGCTCCATGAGCATGAGCCTAGGAAAGTGCAAGGGCATGTATCAGAAAGGCCCTCTGAATAGAGTTCAGTGCTCGGTGATTGCCATCTCAGAATTCTGAATTATTCATCTTTGTATTTGTCTGTTGTAAGTGAAGTCCAGTGGTACAGTGGAGCATGCACAGGAACTTGGAGCCAAGTCATGGTAGCACCTCCCACTGCCTCTCTGAGATGTATTCCCCATCCATTAGTTTCCCACAGCCTGGAACTCCAGCTGCCCTTCCTCTCTCTGCCATACCCATCCAGGGCTCTCATTCTCTGATGCTAACAGGAGCCTGTACACAAGCATAAGATAGGGGTTAGGCTGCACACTCTTGATGAGGCCATCCTTGTTCCTGCCTGTCACCTTCACTGGTGTCTGGCAGGTAGCAGAGACCACAACTCATTTGAGGTAAACCTGTTGTTCATCCCCAATTCCAGGTACCTAGTGAGTTGGAGTGGCAACCATGGGAAGGGAGAAGCCTGGCTTGACTTCCCTATTCTGGGCATAGCACATGGGTCTGGTGGGTGGGGAAGAGCAACCTGGTATCCACTGAGTTGTGGTCTAGCACCCCTGGGATCTATGACGGTTTGCACTTCATACCCTGATGCCCAAGGAAACATGACATTAAATAGCAAATTAAAAATACTGTGGCAGATGGAGAGAGAGACTGCTGAAGAAAGGAAAATGTTTTCTATTTTAGTACCTTTAATGGCACCATTTTTCCTGCTTTTTGAACAAGGGCCCTACTGTTTTGCATTGAGCCCCTCGCAATAGTAGCTGGTCCCATCTAAAACAGTGGAGACTTTAACTCATCTTCCGGCCTCCACTTCTCCCTTCATGCAGTTTAGCTTTTACACTGCTGCCAGAGCAATCTCTTTAAAATTTAAACCTGATCATTATTTGACTCTCCCTTGCCTAATGTCTTTTAGTAGCTCTGTATGGTCCCATGCCTTGGACATGTCTAATTTTTGTACATTTTATTTGGCTTGCACAGTGGGTTCTTTCCATTCTCTTCTCTCTCTCTCACTTCTTCCTTCCCCTCATTTGAATGCCTTCAGACATAGCTAACTTTTCCTTCAGAAAGCATCCGTCATCTGCTGAAGGCTTTTAACTTGTGTTTTATAGGATGATTAAAACCAAAGATATCTTGGCACAGAGAGCTTTTCATTGTCTAGTTTTTGGTGACCCTTCCAGTTTAATTCCCTTACATCCAGTACTGTCATCCCCACCCGTGGTTCTTAGCCTCAAAAATTAGAGAGTGCTCCATCTTTACCAAACTTAAGTTCCCCAAACAAGTTTCTTCCAGCATCTCTGCACTTACATGCCTAGTAAGGCCACCTTCTAGTCTCCCTAAAAGTGTTCTCATCCTTCAAAACAGCTCCAGTGGTTCCCTGCCTCTGGTAGGCAACATTAGGCTTGACCTTCTCTGCCCTTCCATAGGAGTGTGTATTTTATCCATTATAATACTGATACTGTTGTGTCGCAGGGCTGTTAGGTGTATAGTTGCTGGCCCTGAACTGATATTCCAGCTGGTAGTCTCTAGAATGGGATGTACACACTTCAGAGGGTGCACAGCACAGTCCATTTGGGTTGCAGAAAGACATAATAAACATTTGATTTTTGAAATTTCACTCTTTTTAAAATTTTATGTTATTGGTTGTGTTATACATCAGAACATTCTTGTATTTTACAGGTAAACAATTTTAGGAAAGTATACCAACAATATTTTACTCATTTGCTATGCAGTCAAAACAATTTAGAAACCACTCTACTAGAAGGTCAAGACCACATCTTGTTCCTTTTATAGCTCCACCACTGATCTTTTCTTTTTCCTAATCTGTTTATGAAAACTCAGCATATAGGTGACATTCATAATTGCCCAAAATATGCGCATTTCAAAGACATTAACCTTTTATGCCATAGCATCTTCATCATTCGTTAATGGTTTCAAATTAATCAACATTGTATACGGATTTTTTTTAAAAGGTTCTACATTAATCTATTAAGTAAAATAGAATTAAGGATAATAAGTAGAAATAGTTAAGTGGAAAGAAATCATTTTCTTTGAGTGGAAGCCTATGAGATTTGATTGTAGAAAGAGTGACTCATGGGGACTGTCTTAGTTTGCTTCTCAAGGAATAATTGGAAGTGTAGGAATGTGGTCTGCTCTCAACTCTTTAAAAGTTAAATGAAGAGAAAGATAATACATTCAGCAGAAGTGAAGGTCAAAAGCTGATGATCTGTTCTTAGCTACCTGGCTCATATCTTATGCAGCCAGGGAGACCATCACTGTCACTCAGGAGCACCTCTCCATCAAAATCAGGTACCTGCAGCTGAAAAAGGCTTTGCACTCTTCCGACCATGTGGTCTAGGGCCCCGTGTCACCTGCCTTTTTAATTCTGCCAAAATATCGGTACAATGATTTCATATTATTAGCATTTAAGAATTTGGACCTGGAACAGGAAAAGGAGTGGTTAGAACTTACTTTTTAATACATGTTCAGCTAGCATATCCCTGTGTGACCAAGAGCAAGTTGTTTGACCTTCACTAAGGCCTATAGTGCCTTTTTTATGATAATAAAATACTACACAAATATTTTAAGATCCTTGCAGTTTTGCAGATTAAAAGATTCTGTATGCGAAGAATGAATTTGTTAATATTTTGGGACCTAACTTCATAATGGAATAAATCTCTTCGCAGCACTTAAAGGAGTACAGTTAGGGAATTTCTGTCATGGCTCAGCAGTGAACAAGCCTGACTGACATTCACAAGGATGCGGGTTTGGTCCCTGGCCTTGCTCAGTGGTTTGAGGGTACGGCATTGCCGCGGGCTGTGGTGTAGGTCGAGGATGCGGCTCGGATGTGGCGTTGCCATGGCTGTGGCATGGGCTGGCAGCTGCGGCTCCAATTGGACCCCTAGCCCGGGAACCTCTATGTGCCACCTTTGCAGCCCTAAAGAAAAGACAAAAAAAAAGTACAGTTAGGAAATAGCCTCTAGAAGTTATATAAATACACCTTGTAAAATGTTTCCCATGATGCATTTCTCCCTCCCTTCCCCCACTTTATTCTGTACTTAAAAGAATTAATAGAGTGACTATATTGTTTTACTTTGTGCCTTTTGCTCACCACTGTGTCCATAATATGGGTTTTAAGTGCACTTTGTTTCATCAGAGGCAGGAAGGTTTTTGGTTTTTGTTTTTTGTTTTTTGCCACACCCATGGCATGTGGAAGTTCCCAGGCCAGGGGATCAAACTCATGCCACTTGTAGCGACCTGAGCCACAGCAGTAACATCGCCAGATCCTTAACCCACTGCGCCACCAGGGAACTTCAGAGTTTTATTTTTTTCAAACAAATAATGGGCTCCATAGTCCCCCTTGATCTGTGATGCTGTTATTCTTAGAGTCCTAGAAATGAGAGAGAGAAAACTCCAATTAAATTCATCTAGTCCATCTCCCCTGACAGTGAAAAACTGCCTTTCACATTACATTACCTGATGCTTTTTCAGGCTTCCATGATAACCTCTGTGAGGCTGCCCAGTAGACTAATAGACCTCACTTCGGGGGAATGTTCTCTTTCTTGGTTTTGACCCTTCATTTCTCATTATTTTATTCCTTAAAGCCATCTTCCTTAATATTCATACTCTGTGAACTTAAGTAATATCAGCAGTCTCTTCTAGTCAGAAGAAAATCAACATATACCTCATTAGCAGGAACTGAGGTACTACAGAAATATTTCAGATATTAAACTTCTCATTTTTGAATACCACATTTGGTTTTATTTTAATAATGTTGAGGTTTTCTCCCTTCAGATATATTGGTAAATAAAGATATTTACTACTTTTTTACTTTTATTAATAATTCATACTAGTCATTATTAGAATTCTGCAAATATGTAAAGTAGCCCACTGTGTGCTAAGCATTGAAGAAATGCAAACGTGAGCTTGGTAATGTTTGCTTTAGGAGTTCAGACTCAGTAGCGGGTATATAAGACTCAGTAGGGGTTATAAAATAGCAATAGAATGAATTACTGGTCAAAGCATTAGTATAAACAAAAGATCTTAGGTAATCAGAAACAAGAGACTAACCTCTGTTAGAGAAATCAAGAATGGTTTCCTGAGTTGATATTCCAAATAAATAGTATAGGGACAACTAAGTGGCCATTTGGACAAAAAGATAAAATTAGATGTAAGGTGCAACCCATACCTTTCAACAAGAATAAACTCCAAATGAATTAGGGATCTAAGTGTGAAAAATAAAGTGTACCATTTAAGAATGGTACAAAGAAAACATATATGAATTCCTCTTTAACTGTAGTATAGAAAAGAAAACTTTCTGTCATGGTACTAAAAAGCTAGAAGTAAAAAAAAAAAAAAATTTTTTAATGCATGGTCAAAAACATCATAACCCAGTTAAAAGAAAACCAGCTGACTGGGAGAAAATATTTACAACATAAAAAGAATTATTTTTGAATGAAGAACAAATGGCCAAAAATACAATAGAAAAACCAGGAAAAAAAAGATATGAATAGGTAATTCTCAAAACTATAAAAATTGTTCTGAACATATAAAACCAATGTTCAAATTCACTTATAATCAGAAAAATGCAAATCAAACAACATAGATATACTATTTACCTTTTAGGTTTGCAAAAACTAGAATATGATAAATTATTTTGGTGAGGTTTGGGAAACAGGCGCTCTCATACGTTGCTGATGGGAATGCAGACTGGTATAACCCTTCTAGAGGAGATTTTGGCAAAGCTACACGTGTTCTTACCTTTCCACCCAGCAGTCTCACTTTTAGCAGCCTAGCTGGAAAATACACCTCCATCAGTATGAAAACACATATATCCGAGGTATTCCTTACAGTATTGTTTGTAATTGCAAAATTGAAAACACCTGAATGCCTGCTCATAAGAAAGTAATTAAATAAACTGTGTGGAAGGTAGAGTAATGGCCCTGAAAGATCCTAATACGTAGTATCTGTGAGTATGTTGTCATACATGGCAAAAGAGACTTTTTCCCTCGAGGTGGGAAGAGTATCCTAGATTATCCAGGTGCATTTATTCTAATTACATGAGGCCTTAGAAACTGAGAAGCCTACAGAGAAATGCAACATTGCTGGCTTTTAAGATAGAGAGAGGGTGCCATGAGCCAAGGGATGTAGGTCGCCTTTAGAAACTGGAAGGAAAAAAAAAAAAAAAAGGCAAGAAACAGATTCTTCCATAGAGCCTGAAAAAGAAATACACCTCTGCTAACACTTGATTTTTAGCCAGATGAGACCTATTTGGACTTGTTACCTACAGAACTATAAGATAATAAATTTGTAGTGTTTAAGCCACCATGTTTGTGGTAATTTGTTACAGTGGCAATAAAAAAAACTAATACAGTGGGCGGGGGGGAAACTGGTGAAATTAGAATTAAGTCTGGTTTCCGTCAGTATGGTACCTATACTAATTCCTTAGTTTTCATAATTATACCCTGGTTCTATAAGATGTTAACATTAGACAAAGCTGGGCAAAGGAAAACTCTCTGTAATATTTCCCCAGATTTTCCATAAATCTAAAATTTTTTCAAATATGAAAGGAAAAGCATCAGAGATACCTTCCCTTCCCAAGATTGCTCCCCCACTCACCTCATTAAAATCTTATTGTTAGTTGTCGCTCATATTGTAATTGCCATTTCTTTCTTATTATTTATTCCTTTGCGAATTTCCAGCTAGGCTTTTAACTCATGTTAAAAGTAAAGACTTATTCACAAATTTTTTTAGTGGTTGTATTCTTAATAGACCCAGACTGGAAGCATCCCAAATGTCCATCAGTTGGCAAATGAATAGACCAGTTTTGATATATCCATACGGTGGAATTAAAAGCAACCAACTACAGGGTTCCCTCCTTGGTACAGCAGGTTAAGGATCTGGCACTGTCTCTGTAGTGGCACAGGTTCCATCCCCAGACCACACAATGGATTAAGTATCCAGCGCTGCAGCAGCTGTGGTGTAGGTTGCAGCCACAGCTCAGATTCAGTCCCTGCCCAGGAACATTTCTATAGGCCATGAGTATGGAAAAAAAAAAGGAATCAACTACTCATACATGCACCAATATAGATAAATTTCAAAAACAGTACGCAATGTGAATAGACTCCCTACTGTAAAATTCCATTTATATAACATTCTAGAAAAGATGAAACTATAGGGACCAATCAGATTAGTGGTTTCTAGGGACAGAGCAAGGAGGAAGGGATTGACTGTGTAAAGGGCCGTGAATAAATTTTAGGTAATAGAGATGTTCCATATCTCAATGTGGTAGTATACATTTGTCAAAAAAATGGGAGTTCCCTTTGTGGCACAGCAGAAACGAATAGGACCAGTATCCATGATGATGCCGGTTTGATCCCTGGCCTTGCTCAGTGGGTTAAGGATCCAGCACTGCTATGAGCTGTGGTATAGGTCACAGACATGGCTCAGGTCCCAACATTGCTGTGGCTGTGGTGTAGGCCAGCAGCAAAAGCTCGGATTCGATCCTTAGCCTGGGAATTTCCATATGCCATGGGTACAGCCCTAAAAAGAAAAAATCATCACACTGTATACACCTAAAAATAATGAATTTACCCTTTTATAAAATTATGTATTTTTAATAGAAAAGATACAAAACATAATACATAAAAATTAAAAGGTTTGAAAAAATTTAACAGGAAGATGATAGTCAAAACAAATCTGACATAACACTTTTCTATCAAATGAAAATGAATCTTTAAGACAAAGAATATCATTAGTGATAGAGAAGATGTGCTTAATAGCTTGTTTGCTCCCATAGTAAATCAGCATATCAATAAATTATATTATTGTATATAACAATTGTATATTACATTGTATAATATACATATTTTATTTTTTACATTTATATTTTAATGCAATCTAATAACATCAATATGTTAGCATTGGTTAGATCTGATTAATAAGTATGTGTTTATTATATTCTATGCTTTTGTAAGAATTTCATAATGAAAGTTTTACTTTGTTTAATAAAAGAGAACCATTGGATGCTTGTCAAAAATGCAGATTGCTGCTCCACATCAAAGATTCTGATTCATCAGCTCTGGGCTACAAAAACAATTGTAATTTATGATAAAACCTTTTTTTTTTTCTCCCTGTGATGCTTAAATTTGCAAACAAACAGACGAAAACAAAAACACCAAAATGAAAAACCTCAGCCAGAGGAGAAATTATCCTCATTGAAACTGGTTGTTAACTATAAAACACTTTGTAGCTATTTGTTGTTCTGTTTATTCTTGTTACCTAGAGTTTCCCTTTCTGTTTGGACTTCCAATAACTGGAAGATAAACTCAAGTAAAATATGATCACTGAAGAGTAGTTTTAGCATTTTTAGTTACGCTTCCTTTTCCTTTTTCCTCGTTAGTTTTCTGCAATTAGATTTTAGTCAAAATTTGTAGAACATCTACAAGTTCCTAAGTTATGTTAAGAGAATATATATATAAGGGAATAATTTACATATGGCATGGTCCTTCTTCTCAGGTAATTACGATCCATAATAGTATGAACTGCTAAAATATGCAAAATACACAGATTAAATTACAAATTAAACTAAAACTTAAAAAGCAAGAATGAAATCAGTCCTCACCTGGGTCCTTTCTAGTTGATATGGTAACATTTTCATAGTATGAGTCATATAACATTTTAAGAAGCTGCTATTAAAATTACCTAATCACCTAGAATTGCTTAGTCCCATGTGTGTTTGCTTATATGGAAAAGTCTCAAACAGGATTAAAGCAGGGTTCTGTTGCACATCACTGTGTATTTGTGTGAAAGGTGATGACATGTAAAAAAAAAGAAAAAAGGAAGGTGATGACATGTTTCTCTGCCTCTTCCCCATGTCTTAAGGGAACAGCAGCCACACTAGAACGCCAGCAAGTCAGTGTCTCTGATTACCACCACTGAGGCTTCTGAGAGTGGTTGCGTAGCAGCAGTTTTATTTCAGTTACCAATCATGCCCTGATAGCCAAGTTCAGTCTTCAGGGGTTACTCCAATTTGCAAGTGGTGGACAACTTTTATCTTTATCTTAACATTTACCCAGCTCCAGAGAAAGACACCATTTGGCTTTCTCTTTCACTGGCAATTCCTAATTTTCAGCCTTATTTTGACAAAAAATTGTGAGGATCAACTACTTAAAGTAAGTCATCTTGGCTGTATCAATTGCTATGACAATGTAGGTGTTTAAAATAAGCTTTTTCCTGCTCTTAAGAGTTATAGATGGTAGCAGCAGCATTTCAAAGGATGATTAGATGAGGTAGGATTTGTTTGGAGGGTTTTTTTGGTGATCCTTCAGATTAGGTTGAAAGGATGAAATCAAATTTATTCGTAGTCTACTTCTTTGTTTCTATTTATGCTGTAGGATTTTTAGAGTCCACTTATAGGAGCATCATTTACTCTTCAAGTTAACATAAGACATGTATACCATAACTTTATGCAAAAGAAAGAGAAACATTTTCCTCTTGGCATCCATCTATTTTTAAAATTTTATATTTGAATTTTTTTCTTTTGGTGACCACAGAATTAGTTATGTATAAAAGTAATTATAATAGAATTTCAGTTTTACTTCAGGAGCAAATTTTTCTAAGTCAGATATCACATTAGTGGGTGCTATCTGACTTAGAAAAGTCTTTTTTTTCTCTCATATTTTTCAATTGTCATATTGCATTTCTGACTCTTTGTGATATATAATTCTGTAATAAAATACATGTAGAAATTTAGTATAGCACACATGGGGAAAATGCATTATATTATTATTTTTTTAATATAATGATTTTTTTTCCATTATAGCTGGTTTACAGTGTTCTGTCAATTTTCTACTGCACAGCATGGTGACCCATTTACACATGTATACATTCTTTTTTCTCACATTATTATGCTCCATCACAAGTGACCAGACATAGTTCCCAGTGTGACACAGCAGGATCCCATTGCTAATCCATTCCAAAGGCAATAGTCTGCATCTATTAACGCCAAGCACCCAATCCATCCCATTCCCTTCCCCTCCCCCTTGAGAACCCCAAGTCTATTCTCCAAGTCCATGATTTTCTTTTCTGTGGAAAGATTCATGTGTGCCGTATATTAGATTCCGAAATAAGTGATATCATATGGTATTTGTCTTTTTCCTTCTGACTTTCTTCACTTAGTATGAGAATCTCTAGTTCCATCCATGTTGCTGCAGATGGCATTATTTTGTTCTTTTTTATGGCTTAGTAGTATTCTGCTGTGTATATATACCACATCTTCTTAATCCATTCATCCGTCAATGGACATTTAGGTTGTTTCCTTGTCTTGGCTACTGTGAATGGTGCTGCAATGAACATGCAGGTGCATGTGTCTTTTTCAAGAAAAGTTTTGTCCAGCTATATGCCCAAGAGTGGGATTGCTGGGTCATATGGTAGTTCTATGTATAGATTTCTAAAGTACCTCCATACTGTTGTCCATAATGGTTGTACCAGCTTACATTCCCACCAACAGTGCAGGAGGGTTCCCTTTTCTCCAGCATTTGTTATTTGTGGACTTATAAATGATGGCCATTCTGACTGGTGTGAGGTGGTATCTCATGGTAGTTTTTGATTTGCATTTCTCTAATAATCAGTGATGTTGAGCATTTTTTCATGTGCTTGTTGGCCATCTGTATATCTTCCTTGGAGAAGTGTCTATTCAGGTCTTTTGCCGATTTTTCAATTGGGTTGTTGGCTTTTTTGCTGTTGAATTGTATGAGTTGTTTGTTTATTTTAGAGATTAAGCCCTTGTCAGTTGCATCATTTGAAACTATTTTCTCCCATTCTATAAGTTGTCTTTATGTTTTCTTTTTGGTTTCCTTTGCTGTGCAAAAAGTTGTCAGTTTGATTAGGTCCCATTGGTTTATTTTTGCTTTTATTTCTGTTGCTTTGGGAGACTGACCTGAGAAAACATTCATATGGTTGATGTCGGAGAATGTTTTGCCTATGTTTTCTTCCAAGAGTTTGATGGTGTCTTGTCTTATATTTAAGTCTTTCAGACATTTTTGAGTTTATTTTTGTGCATGGTGTGAGGGTGTGTTCTAGTTTCATTGATTTGCATGCAGTTGTCCAGGTTTCCCAGCAATACTTACTGAAAAGACTGTCTTTTTCCCATTTTATGTTCTTGCCTCCCTTGTCAAAGATTAATTGACCATAGGTGTCAGGGTTTATTTCTGGGTTCTCCCTTCTGTTCCATTGGACTGTCTGTTTTGGTACCACTACCACACTGTCTTGATTCCTGTGGCTTTGTGAAGTCTGGGAGAGTTATACCTCCTGCTTGGTTTTTGTTCCTCAGAATTGCTTTGGCAATTCTGGGTCTTCTGTGCTTCCAATTTTTGGATTGTTTGTTCTAGTTCTGTGAAAAATGTCATGGGTAATTTGATAGGGATTTCGTTGAATCTGTGGATCACTTGGGGTAGTATGACCATTTTTACAATATTAATTTTTCCAACCCAGGAGCATGGAATATCTTTCCATTTCTTTACATCTTCTTTAATTTCCTTGATTCATGTTTTATAGTTCTCAGCATATAAGTCTTTTACCTCCTTGGTCAGGTGTATTCCCGGGTATTTGATTTTTTGGGGTGCAACTTTAAAAGGTATTGCATTTTTGTATTCCTTTTCTAATATTTCATTGTTAGTATACGGAAATATGACTGATTTCTGAATATTAATCTTAGTAATCTTAATCCTGCTACTTTGCTGAATTTGTTAATCAGTTCAAGTAGTTTTTGGGTTGAGTCCTTAGGGTTTTCTATATAGAGTATCATGTCATCTGCATACAATGACAGTTTTACCTCTTCTCTTCCTCCTTGGATGCCTTTTATTTCCTTTGTTTGACTGCTGTGGCTAGGACTTCCAAAACCATGTTGGATAACAGTGGTCAGAGTGGGCATCCTTGTCTTGTTCCAGATTTTAGTGGTAAGACTTTGGTAAGAGTTTTGATCATGAATGGATGTTGGACTTTGTCAGATGCTTTTTCTGCATCTATTGAGATGATTGTGTGTTTTTTTGACTTTTCTTTTGTTAATGTGGTGTATGATGTTAATTAATTTGCATATGTTGAAACATGCTTGTGAACCTGGATGAACCCACCTGATTGTGTTGTATGATCTTTTTTATGTATTGCTGGATTCGGTTGGCTAAAATTTTGTTGAGAATTTTTGCATCTATATTCATCAAAGATATTGGCCTATAGTTTCTTTTTTGGTGGTATCTTTGGTTTTGGAACTAGGGTGATAGTGGCATCATAGAATGTCTTTGGGAGTGTTCCTTCTTCTTCAACCTTTTGAATAAGTTTAAGGAGGATGGGTACAAGTTTCTCTTTGTATGTTTGGTAAAATGCGCCCGTGAAGCCCTCTGGTCCTGGACTTTTATTTGTAGGGAATGCTTTGGTTTTTGGGTTTTTTGTGTTAAAAAAAAAAAAAAAGAAAAAGAAAAGAAAAACTTCTTTGTCTTTTTTCTAGGGCCGCACCTGTGGCATTTGGAGCTTTCCAGGCAAGAGTTCTAATCAGAGTTGTAGCCACCAGCCTATGCCACAGCCACAGCAACACAGTGTCCGAGCCACATCTGCAACCTACACCACAGCTCACAGCGACTCGGAATCCTTACCCACTGAGCGAGGCCAGAGATTGAACCCGCAACCTCATAGCTCCTAGTCAGATTCCTTTACCAATGAGCCACGACGGGAACTCCTGTAGGGAGTGTTTTTATGACATACTCAATTTCATTTCTAGTGATCGGTCTGTTCAGTTGATCTGTTTCTTCTTAATTCAGTTTTGGCAGGCTGTAAGTCTCTAGAAAGTTGTCAGTTTCTTTTGGGTTGTCAAATTTGTTAGCATACAATTGTTCATAGTATTCTCTCATGGTTTTTTGTATTTCCGTAGTATCCATTGTGACTTCACCTTTTTCATTTCTTACTTTGTTTATTTGGGTTCTTCCTCTCCTCTTCTTGGTGGGTCTAGCCAGAGGTTTGTCAATTTTGTTTACTTTTTCAAAGAACCAGCTCTTGGTTTGATTGATTTCTTCTATTGTTTTTTAATCTCTACTTTATTGATTTCCTCTCTGATCTTTATGATTTCCTTCTTCTTGCTGATTTTAGGTTTTGTTTGTTCTTCTTTTTCTATTTCATTTAGGTGGTGGGTAAGTTGTTGATTTGAGAAAGGCCTGTATTGCTGTGAACTTCCCTCTGAGCACTGCTTTTGTGGTATCCCAAAGATTTTGAGTGGTTGTGTCTTCATTATCATTTACCTTGAGGTATTTTTTAATTTCCGTCTTGCTTTCCTCATTGACCCATTGGGTTTTTTTGGGTTTTTTTGTTTGTTTGTTTGTTTTTGTCTTTTTGCCATTTCTTGGGCCACTCCCACAGCATATGGAGGTTCCCAGGCTAGAGGTCTAATTGGAGCTGTAGCTGCCAGCCTACGCCAGAGCCACAGCAACTCGGGATCCAAGCCGCGTCTGCAACCCACACCACAGCTCATGGCAACGCCAGATCCTTAACCCACTGAGCAACCCGCAACCTCTAGGTTCCTAGTCAGATTCGTTAACCACTGCACCAAGACGGGAACTCCAACCCATTGGTTTTTAAGTAGCATGTTGTTTAGTCTCCATGTAGTCAGTTTTTCTCATTTCTTTTCCTGTGGTTGAATTCTAGTTTCATGCCACTGTGGTCAGAGAAGATACCTGAAATAATTTCCATACTTTTAAATTTGTTGAGGTTAGCTTTGTGCCCCAGTATGCGGTCAGTCCTTGAGAATGTTCCATGTGCACCTGGGAAGAATGTATATTCTGATTTTTTTGGATATGATGTCCTGAAAATGTCCATTAAGTCTAACTTTTCTATTGTGTCCTTTAGGATCTCTGTTGCCTTGTTGATTTTCTGTCCAGAGGATCTGTCCATTGATGTGAGTGGGGTGTTAAAGACTCCTACTGTGATTGTATTCCCATCAATTTCTCCTTTTATGTCTGTTAGTATTTGTTGTAGATATCTAGGTGCTCCTATATTAGAGGTATATATATTGACGATTGTAATATCCTCTTCTTGAATGGATCCTTTTATCATTAAATAGTGTCCTTCTTTGTCTTTCTATATGGCCTTCATTTTAAATTCTATTTTGTCTGGTTGGTAGGAGTATTGCATATCAGAAATGTATTGTCCATTGGCATGAAATATCTTTTGCCATCCCCTCACTTTCTTTTTCTTTTTTTTTCTTTTGGTCTTTTTGCCTTTTATAGGGCCACTCCTGCGGCATATGGAGGTTCCCAGGCTAGGGGTCTAATTGGAGCTGTAGCCACCAGCCTACACCAAAGCCACAGCAACGTGGGATCCGAGCCACATCTGCAACCTACACCACAGCTCATGGCAATGCCGGATCCTTAACCCACTGAGCAAGGCCAAGGATCGAACCCACAACCTCATGGTTCCTCGTAGGATTTGTTAACCACTGCACCATGATGGGAACTCCTCCTCACTTTCAATCTATGTGTGTCCTTTGCCCTCAAGTGAGTTTCTTGTAGACAGCAGATTGGAGGTTTTTGCTTTTTTATCCAATCTGCCCCTCTGTGTCTTTTAATTGGTGCATTCAGTCCATTGACATTTAAGGTGATTATTGATAGATATGTATTTATTGCCCTTTTAAACCTTGTTTTCCAGTTGATTCTTTGTTTCTCTTTTCTGTTCTTTTTTTGTTTGGATGGTTTCCATTTGTTTTATGCTTGAGTACTTTTCAGTTTTTGTGAATGTAATGTTCGGTTTTTATTTGTGGTTGCCCTGTTTTTTAAGTATATTAACCCCCTCCTATATCTGCTTGCTTTAGCCTGATAGTCATGTAGGCTCAAACACATCATTAAAATAAAAAAAGAGTCTATATTTTATCACTTTCCTTCCCCACATTGTATGATTTTGATGTCTTTTTTTTTTTTTTTTTTTTTTTTGTTAGCATCTTCATGTTTAGATCTGTATGCTGGCTTATTTAAGTGATTGCTTTCCAATTGTGGTTTCCCCCATCCTAATTCTTCTTACCTTTTTTTTGATTTAGAGAAGCCCTTTCAATATTTCTTTTAGAATGGGTTTAGTATTGCTGTACTCTTTTAGCTTTTGTTTGTTGGAGAAATTCTTTATTTCCCCTTCTGAAAATGCATTATATTATAGTGCCTAGAATATTTGAAGAGAAACTAGAATGTGGAGAACTTGTCATGGTAATAGGGGTTAAAAAGCAAGAGTTTCAGGGTCAGAACTGCCTGAACTTTAAGTTTTTACTCTGCTGATTTGCAGCAGTGTGTGACTTGGAAAAAGTCAGATAGCTTCTCTGTATCTCAGCTATTGATGTGCGATCTACTGCTGATGAAGAAAGTGACCTGTTCATATATTGCACATTATGGCTTAAAATCATAGTAAAATTTCAGAGCTGAAATTTCTTTTAGAAAAGCAAATGCTTATTTATTTATGACTGCTTGGAATGGTCTTACCTCTCATCGGTGATTTCCGTAGACGTCAGAGTGAAAGGTGAGGTGCTTACAGTGGCCTACGGGATCTGCGGGCTGTTCCATCTGCCCCACTTCGGCACCAGAGCCACCCCGCTACCTCTCCAACCTCGTTTCCCACAACCCTTCTTACTGCTCACTTCATTCCAGCCATGCTGACTTCTTGGCTATTTCTTGATCATACTAGACATGCTTTTGCCATAAAGCCTTTGCTGAGCCTAGTCCTGCTGCCTAGAATGCTTTTCCCTTCCAGTATCTACAAACTGACTCACTTCCTTCCAGTCTTTACTCAATGAAATCTTTGTCTGTAAGGTCTCCCATGACCACTTTATAATTCCAACCCTCTTTATTCAGTTCTGTTTTTCTATTGTGCTAATTTCTTGTTCTTTGTTTATTGTCTGCCTCCTTCCACTGGTGTATAAGATTAATTAAGGCAAAGATTTTTGTTTTGTTCACTGTTGTGTCTCAAGTATCTGGCTGTAATAGATGCTTAATAAATATATGAACAAATAAAACTTTTTAAGTACTAGCGATATACTGGATTTAAATTCTAACTCCTCATCTATTAACTGTATTGCCTAAAGCAAGTTACTGAATACTAATTCGTGAGTTGTTGCATGGATTAAATAGCATCACATGTTGGAAAGTACCTGAGCCATGCTTGATTCCCAGGAAGCCTTCAGTGAATTCATTCAGCCAACAAATGTTTATTGAACACTTGTGATATACCAGATATAACTTACAGACACTGGCATACATCACTGGACACAATAGCCCCAGATCTGTGATACTTTGGAATTTATCTCTAGTTTCCTTCTCTTCCTTTGTTGTAGTAGTTTCTAGGAGGAAGGGAAAACAAAAAACAAAAAACAAAAACGTGATTTTACCTAGTATTCAGGAGTCTCTCAGCCTAGATTTATATTCAGTTAATATGTATAGGAACCCATTTTCCATTATTTAAAAGTACTTTTGCATTCAGCTGTCTTATTCTTTGGAATGGCCTTAGGAAAAGGAGTTTTTAATCCTCATTTTACAGATAAGAAATCTGAGACTTTAAAGTTATGACTTGTCCTAGGTCATTCAACTAGGAGAAATTGGAGCCAGGATTTGAAGCCACACTTCATAATTCTTTCCATGGTGGCACTTGCACCAAAACCACTGTAATGGCTTTTATTCATTTCTATCCTGTTACATTTCAATTCTACAAATATATATTGACCCCTGCTAAATGCCCTGGTAATCAGCCCTGCCCTGGGAATGCACAAATTGTTTAGTCCCTGTCCTGAGGAGTACAGTTTAGTAGAGAAGACTGTTGACACATCAGCAGGCAGGCAGTGTGCTGAGTGTAAAGCTGGCTCTATTTATAGATACTTGGAAGCACAGAGGAGGAGGTCCTCATCTAGAGCAGGGCCAGGACATGCCAAAACAGACACCTTAGAAGAGATCGTGCCTGAGCTGAGTCTGAAAGGATGACTTAGCTGGGGGAAAGGGAGGGAATGTGAGCATTAGCAGAGATACAAGGTGAATGTCGAGAATTGTACGCTTTTAGAGTTGCTGGAGTATCAAGAACAAAGCAGAGAATGGTCAGGCATCAGGTGGAGCCGTTAGTAGCTACCAGATGATAGCATATCCTGCATGCAGAACTCTTACCAGGACCACTCTTTTAGGTGCCTCTAGGTCAGTTTTCCACCCCTGGTCCACTCAGCTATAGCCAGGGTTATTCACGGTACAAAGCACCCTGTCCTATATGTAAAGAATTGCTCAGGAGGGGCTGGTGGGCAAGAGGGCATGCTGCACACTTTGAGGTTTCCCAGAGGGAGTAATGCTGCTGGAAGGTTCTGTGCACAGGTGGTCCAGGTCAGAGGCATAGGAAAAGCCACACCAACCTTGGGGATAGTGACTGTTTAGTAGCATCAGCCTATTCAGCTATGTGGTCTTCCTGAACAGCCTGATTGTGAGGCCAGATTTTAAACATTGATTCAGTTTTGATTTTGGGTAACTGATCATAAAGCGAATGGAAGTTATTGGAGATTAATTAGCTTCAGGTCACTGGTCCAGGAGTCTAGGTTGAGTAGAGAGAAAAGAACAGGGTGAGGAAGAAAATTAGGTGGTCAAGAGACTGGAGGTTTCTTTGAGGCTGAAGAGCAGATGTATCTGCAGAAAGAGATACCTGGTCAAGAAGAAAAGTCAGTGGAGTTCCCATCGTGGCTCAGTGGTTAACGAATCCGACTAGGAACCATGAGGTTGTGGGTTCGATCCCTGGCCTTGCTCAGTGGGTTAAGGATCCAGCGTTGCCTTGAGATGTGGTATAGGTTGCAGATGCGGCTCGGATCCCGCGTTCCTGTGGCTCTGGTGTAGGCTGGCGGCTACAGCTTTAATTAGACCCCTTGCCTGGGAAACTCCATATGCCACGGGTGTGGCCCTAGAAAAGGCAGAAAGACAAAAAAAAAAAAAAAAAAAATAAGTCAGTGAGTTCCCCTTACAGCTCAACAGAAATGAATCTGACAAGTATCCATGAGGACCCAGGTTCAATCCACAGCCTTGCTCAGTGGTAAGGAACCAGCATTGCCATGAGCTGTGGTATAGGTTGCAGAAGTGGCTCAGATCTGATGTTGCTATGGCTGTGGCGTAGGCCAGCAGCTCTGGCTCTGACTGGACCCCTAGCCTGGGAACCTAGCCTGCGGCCCTAAAAAGACCAGAAAAAAAAAAAAATTCCAAAGAGTATTATTATCTAAGATGTCTGAGGAGGAGGATCTGAATTAGTATCTAGGGTGCGATTCTAGGAGTGGGTAGCTGGAGAGGCAGTTAAGGGTTCTTGGAGTTAAGGAATTGTGAAGCTAAGATATTATTAACACCAGCATGGTGTTAAGAGTTAAGAGACAGAAATAGTGCAAGCTAGGGGCTAAACCCCTCAATAAATAAAGGAAAGAGAAAGAAAGATTAATGCATGGCAGCAAAGAGTGATAAAGTATATTAAATCAAAGTGGTATGAACCTTGAAGAATATGCATTACTCCAAGCCATTACTTCATGGAATAAAGGTTTGGAAACAGTCACGATAAGCTAGGAAAATCCCAGCTCCTCTTCCTGGGTACCACTGAACATGAGGTAGGGGAGAATGGAAAACTTCGATCAAATAGGGCCCTAAGCTAAGAAATATTCTCACATGAAAGCTGTGTTTCAGTTATATCAAGGAAATGAAAACCATTTTGTAGTGTATTCTGCCATCTCCATGAAATTTCACTGACCCACCTGAGCAGTCTTACACTTTCCCTTATCTATATTCCTTAAACAACCATATTTTAGGTATAGATTTATATGATATCTATTGAGAACTTCTTAAGGTTTAGATTCTGTGGTAGATGTTAATATGCTGAGCATTACACCTTCCCTCAAAAGATTAAGGGCCAAAGGGAAAAATAATTAGACATTAATGGCTGAGTAAATCACCTTTCCAAACTTATTTTTCACTGCTGCTACTCACATACCAACCAGACTAATTTACTTAATGTGTGTTGTTACCTCAATGCCACTTTTCATGCTTTGCTCCATAAAATCCCCTTGCTCCTCAATACGCCCAGATCCAAATCCTGTCCACCCTCACAGGCCTAGAATATACCACTTCTTTCATATAATTTCCCTATGTTTTGACAGATGATACAACCTCTTTTTTCACTAAACTCAAGGAATAATTTCCTCTGTAACTCTAAAATAATGCCATGTTTCGTCAATGCTAAGATACATTTTTTTCACATTTTAACAGCTCTGTAGATTATTCTTTTACAATATGCTGTTTGTCATCATCATTCTTTTTTTTTTTTTTTTTTTTTCCCTACTCATGGCATGTAGAAGTTCCTTGGCCAGGGATTGAATCCGAGCTGCAACTGCAACCTACATCACAGCTACAGCAGTGCCAGATCCTTTAACCCACTGCGCCAGGCCAGGGCTCAAACCCACACCTCCACAGTGACCCAAGCCACTATGGTCAAATTCTTAACCCATTGCACCACTGCAGGGACTCCTTATCAACATTCTTGAAAGAAAGAATATATCATGGTATTCTGTGGAAAAACATGAACAACTGCTCTGAGTCAAAAAGTAGTTCAGAATAATGAAGAAGCCTTAGGAATACTTTAACCAATTTTGTATATTCTTTAATGTATTATGCTCTGCGTGATATATGACACAATCTGCCAAAGTAAGTCTTTGAAAAACAACATCTTTAGTGCAAAATAAAAATTCTAAGTGATAAGGTGTTGTGTTATAGTTAAATTGGCTTTTTTTTTTTTTCTTAGTGTTCATGAAATAGTGATGTGAGGAGTTTGCTGTGGCAAAGTGGGTTGAGGATCTGGTGTTGTCACCATAGTGATTTGAGTCACTGCTGTGGTTCAGGTTCGAGCCCTGGCTGAGGAATTTCCACATGCTGTGGGTCCAGCCCAAAAAAAAAAAAAAGTGATATAACTTACAGTCATTGGTGCCCTAGATTGAAAGAAATATGATGGTTTTGTTTTTGTGATTAAATATGCCAGGCACTAAGAACATGTACCTTCCTAAAGCATATTGTGTCATATATATATTTATTTCGAATCCAATATTAAACCATGGACTTTTTGAGGGCAGAGTTTGCATTTATCTTTGATTCCCTTACAACATCTGGTATGGTGCTTTATAACATATGGACATAAATATTTAATAGAGAAATGGATTAAAATATGAAGTATGGGAGTTCCTGTCGTGGTGCAGTGGTTAACGAATCCGACTAGTAACCACGAGGTTTCGGGTTCGATCCCCAGCCTCGCTCAGTGGGTTAAGGATCCGGCGTTGCCATGAGCTGTGGTGTAGGTCGAAGACACAGCTCAGATCTGGCATTGCTGTGGCTGTGGCGTAGGCCAGCATCTACAGCTCCGATTAGACCCCTAGCCTGGGAACCTCCATATGCTGCCAGAAGCGGCCCTAGAAAAGGCAAAAAGACGACAACAACAACAACAACAACAACAAATATATATATATATATGTATGAAGTATGATATAATAAGTGCCACTGAAAGGCAAAAGTATTATATGAGTGAACATCTGCTAGTACATTCTCAGTTAACTGCTTTACTTTATTTTTGTTAGAAATGTATTTGTATATACTATTAAGTCAGATCCTTGGACTAAATCTCAACTTAGACCAGTGGTTTTGAACCAGCTCTAAATGATCCTTATAGAATTCTAAAAACTTAGGTCTGGTTTGCTGAACAATGTGGTGACTCAATCTTGACTGAATCATAGAAAGTAGTAAATAAAGTCTTTGCCCTGAAGAGCAAATGATAGTGTATTTCCCTAATGACGCTAAGATTATACAGGAGACCAGGCAAATGCCTGTCTCTGAGAAATATAGTACTTTTAAAAATAGCCTTGTTTTTTTTCCTTCCAATCAATCTCAATATACCTATAATAAGAAACAGCCTGGGGAATAAAAAAAAAAAAAAAAGCATGCAGAATGATATCTATGTGATATTTTCTAGGAGTTTTTACTCTTATTCTCTGGGCTACAAGAACAAGAAATAACATAATCATTTTTCTTCATTGAGCTAAATAGTTCTACTTCTGATTGAGCTACTTTTTTTTCTATTTTTCTCTAGTAGTTGCTTGTATGCTTACAAACTACTTGGTGTGGAAAAGCACTGTGCTAGTCCACACTGCTGTTTACCATTTATCTTTCTGAATACATGAGAGGATTGTACATCCTTTCCCCGTTGAAGTTGATGTGGTCATGTGACTATTTTGTCTAATAAAATGGGACCACAAGATTCATGAAGCTTTAAGAGCAAGTACATAATTTGTCACCTTTCCTTTATACTGCTGTAGCAACTATAGAAGCACAGAGATGAAGCCTCCCTTAGCCTAAGTCCCTGAGTGAGGACGGCATCGAGCCAGGTCCGCATTTCCCTTGTTTGACCTGTTCATCATCTCATAGTATGTTTTGTGGCATTATTAGATAAGCATAATCTAGCTTGTCATGATAATATAGTCTTCACCCCCAAAAGAGTAGGCTTTAGCGGTAACTAAAAGAATATGACAGATTTGATGTGTTGATTGGCCCAGTATTTTTTTCTTCTTTTTGGAAATATTTATTGTATACAGCTTCTATAAGTTAATAAGTGATTAGAGTCATTTCCATGCATCAAAATAGTTTTCTTGGAATTGCAAGCTTTTCTTAAGGCATTTTGATATACTTACAAGGTGTCCTTTCATCTGCCAGCAGTAGAATTGTTTCTTAAAAGCAGTGACCATAGTCATGCATTCTTGCATTTATTCTTTTATTCAACAAACTTTTTTTGAATGGCCATTATTTGCCAGATGCTAAGACTAAAAAGACATTCAAGGCACTCCTAGATCATTTGGTGGTAGTGGTAGAAAGCAAGAAGGAGCTAAACACTGTAAAGCACTTTTTTCTTTTGTAGTCTAGATGCTTCCTTGGTTTCATCAATGACACATGCCTATTTCATTTTAAAATAGTTAAGGTACATTTAAAATTTAACTTCACAAATTCCATATCCAAGGTGACACAGACCAAATTTTACTGCTATTGAAACCACCAACATACTACCATAGAAGTTAGACGTTTCTCTACCATAGCTAGTATAAAAACTATTTAAAAAATGATATTAAGTGCTGTCAAAAAGTTTTAACTCTCCCAGTTGTCATAAGAAGGGAAAAAAAGAATGTATCCCATTACCAGGCAGTTTCAAAGCTATTGATTACAAATTAAAAAATTAAAAGCAGAATTCTGTTTCTGGTCTTCATTATAAGAATCTGAGTATTTTTTCAAAGGCAGAGAGAATGAGTTAGGAGACAGCAAGGTTCCCTCTTGGTTCGTTTTCCCATCATCTTCTGCCTTTTCACTCTAGGGGTTCTTCAGCAAGCGCCTGAAAGGCTCCATCAAGAGGACCAAAAGCCAATCAAAGCTTGACAGAAACACGAGCTTTCGGCTTCCCTCTCTTCGCAGTGCAGATGACAGGTAGGAGTTCTCTTGATTAAAGCAAAGAAAGCAGTGAATTTTGATAAGGCATTTTGGTTTTCTCTAACTTTGCATCATTGACAGATGGAAAGATCCAATACAAAATGTTGGCTCAAATATCCAACCAGTTTTTATATAATATCGGAGAATGTATGAATACCTAAGAACTAATTTAAGGATCAGTTGTGCTGTTTCTGTAGAATCAAGTTCTTGTGGTCAGAGGTGTATCTTTCTTTTGTAGAATGACTAAGGGATGATGATGCCAGTGACTAACATTTTTGATCACTGTACTATGTGTTTTGTATGCATTACCTTGATTAATCTTCATAATAACCCAATAGTATAGATAAATATTATTATCACCATGTTAGAGATGAAGAGTGTGCGGAACAGAAAAAATCTTACCCAAGGTTATACTGCTTAGTAAATAGCAGAAATGGTATTTGGATTTGGACAATTTGGCCCTAAGTGTCTATGGTTTTCATTACTACATTGTTCTTTATACATAATATTTGGAATTGATCTCATATTAATTTGCAATTACTTCCAGAAGACATGTTGAAAAGGAAGCCTGAATTTCAATAATTAGGTCCACCTCAAATGCCTAGCTTGCTAAGGTTAACAACCTTCTAAAATAATGGAATATATACTAGCACACATTGGTTATATTTCATGTCTCCATAATGTTCCAAAATATAGGAAATAGTACTTATTGTGTCTTAACACATCACCACCACCACCAGTATTTATCGATTGTTTACTCTGTGCCAAGCATTTTTATTTTATTTCTTATGGCCTTACCTGCAGCATATGGAAGTTCCTGGGTCGAATCTGAGCTGAAGCTGTAGCAATGCCAGATCTTTTAACCCACTGCACCAGGCTGAGGATCAAACCTGAACCTTCACAGAGACTCAGGCTGCTGCAGTTGGATTCTTAACCCACTGTGCCACAGCAGGAATTTCTGTGCTAAGCATTTTTAATGTAGCTTCTCATGTAATACAACCCTAGATACTGTTATTATGCTCATTTTACAGATGAGACACTAAGGCAGAAGAGATTGAGGCACTTGCCCCAGTCACACAGCTAAGTAGTAGGGCTTGGATATAAATGCATGTCTGCTTTTCATAATGATGCTCTTATTTATACTTGGATTTGTTTTCCTTTTGGTAGTAAGTTCATTATTGTCAGTTACCTGCATAACAAACAAAAATAGATTATAATCTCTATAATGGCAGATTATGCATTTGCCAGGCAGAGAATTACTCTCCTTATTTTGTACATGAAGTAACTTGCCCCCCATACTGAGTTGATGAGAGGCTACTTCTTTATCAGCCACATTAGAGATGTTCTGTGGAATTTGCAAGTCTGTCCAATTTGCAGTATAACTGTATCATTAAGTATGTCTTTTATACCTATTTGTTTTAAGGTAATCATATAAAATTTTTTTCTCATGTTTTTCTTATAGATTTATTTTGCAACCTTCATCGTTGTAAGAATTCAAAGCATTTTATAAATAAACTTCAATAAAATAGAATGACACATTTTTCCAGAATACTGGTTTTTAAGACCAAGGATATGGTGCAGTAACTAAAATGTTTCTAATTCAATAGCCAGTTTCTGCAGCCTCATATATTAACTTGGGAGATGAGATATTTTTTGTAGGTGGGCTTCTTTTTTTTTTTTAAACTTGTACTAAGTATCACTTTTTTAACTTCAAACAAAGTACCCAGTCCTATTGTATTTGGCTTTAAGTAGCTTAAAGGAATTCTTGGATTGAGTTACCAAGAGATTATATTCTCCTGGAGTCTGCTATTGCTATTATATAGTCAGCATATTTTTACCCTTTCCAATGACTTAAATTCGTTATATGTGCTTCCATGCTGTCCTGCTTCAATCAATAGTAGTATCTCTCTGTCTCAAATACAGCTTGATAGAAAGGTGCTAGTAACTCTCAGATATCAATCAATCTTTTTTATTTTTCAAATCCATTTGAATAAGTTTTCCTACATAAAAAATTTTCCCAAACTTTGTTTCTCTTTAATAGGGAAATACTCACTAGAAGTATAACTGTATCACAGTTAAAAAAAAAAAGCAAAATCAAACTTTCTTGTCCTCAGATTATCCAGACAGGTAAATAGAACTAAGGCACAAGAATTATCAACTGAGTTCTTCAATTTAGTACCCTTACAGGTATGATTAGAAATTTTCCTAAGACCTCTGGTCTTGTGTCATATGCATCAGTTGCCAAAATTAGATCATTTCTTCCCAAGTGGTATATGGTATCTAATCTAAATAGAAAAACATTTCTTTCTTTCTTTCTTTTCTTTTTTTTTTTTTTTTTTTTTTGTCTTTTGTCTTTTGTCTTCTATCTTTTTAGAGCCACACCTGAGGCATTTGTCAGTTCCCAGGCTAGGGATCACATCTGAGCTACAGCTGCCGGCCTACACCACAGCCACGGCAATGCAGGATCCAAGCCTTGCCTGCAACCTACACCACAGCTCTCAGCAACGCTGGATCCTTAACCCACTGAGCAAGGCCAGGGATCGAACCCGCAACCTCATGGTTCCTAGTCGGATTCGTTTCTGCTGCACCACGATGGGAACTCCAACATTTCTATTCTTATAGCAAGTTGACAGAAACTCTAGGCAAACCTAGTAAGCTGTCCCTTTTCTCAGTTTTTTTAGGGGCTGCACCCATGGCTTATGAAGGTTCCCAGGCGAGGAGTATAATCGGAGCCGTAGCCGCCAACCTACGCCAGAGCCACAGCAACGCAGGCTCTGAGCTGTGTCTGCGACCTATACCACAGCTCATGGCAAGGCCAGAACCTTAACCCACTGAGCGAGGCCAGGAATCGAACCCACAACCTCGTGGTTACTAATCAGGTTCATTAACCACTGAGCCACGATGGGAACTCCTTTTTTCAGTTTTTTAATTGAAGAGTAAAATATGCTTGTGTCTTTGCTGTCTAAAAAAAAAAGGTTTAATACATAAGTACAGCTTAAAAAACAATTAAGTTCCTCTTCACCTTCCTTTTTTCCCTATATAAATAGCCTTATCATTAATAGTTTGTATATTTTCAAACCTTTTTAAAATCCATACCTAAATGCACACAGACACATCTTTTGCTTGTTTGCATCTAAGTGAGATCATATTGTGTGTATTACTTTGTGACCTAGCTTTTTAGTAAAAATATTGTGGACACCTTTATGTATCAGTCATATAAATCTACATCGTTAAGCAAACAGCTGCCCACTTCAAGTGCTACAGGTTTTGTAGCATATGTACTTCACGTCTCTGTGATGGATATTTTAATTGTTTCCCCCTTTTTGGCACAAACAGGGTGCAACGACTATTTTTTGATATGTACCTTTCTGTCCTTATGTGATTGGGTTAGATTTTCGAAGTTGAACTGCTCCTTCAGAAAAAGTAGTACTAATTTCCATTTGCACCAACAGATGAGGATTGCTTTCATCCTTCAAACATCCTTACATTTCGTCAGAATGATGGGCAGCTAATAATATTAAACACATAGACAGTATGTACTACGTGTGACACCATTCTAAGCACTTTACATAAACTAACTCATTTAATCATCACAACAATCCTAGTTAACAGTTGTGACCTAATTTTGAAGATAAGAAAACTGAGAGCAATTGGTAAATTGCACACGGCCACACAGTTTAGAAAATGGCAGAACTGCCGTTCAAATCCAAGAAATCTAGCTCTGGAGGCTCCATTCTTAACCATTATTCCATATTGTCTCTCCAAAAAAGGGCATGTAGGGAGACATTTCTTTGTTTTAATTTATATTTGCCGAATGCCTAGCAAGTGGAACATTTTTTTCACAAGTTTTCTTCTATGGCTTACATATTCATCCCTTTGCCCATTTTTTTCTGTTGAACTGTTGTCCCTTTTCTTATGGTTTGGAGTAGTGCTTTCTTTATTATCAGGGATTACAAGCCACTATAGTGCATGTTGTTAAAATTTTCTTCCAATCTGTTGTTTTAAAATCACTCATGTTTTAGATTTTCATCGGTCCAATATGTCAGTCTTTTTCTTTGTGGCTCATTCGACCAAATCTAACCAGAACATTGAACTCAAGAAGCTAGGATCACTTTCTCTTTAAATTTGTCATTATGATACTGTGCACATCACTTTATCTCTCACTTCAAGAGGAGTAAATAGTCTATCCACAGGTATCAGGAAGCTAATAAAGTAGTGATCATGGTATTATGAATTCTTCAAGGTTTTTGATAACCACAACCTTATTTGTACTCATATTTTAAAAGATAAGATGGTTCTCATAAGGTCTAAGTTACTGCTTTAAGATGGCAAAAAAAAAAAAAAAAGTTTTAAAGGAGTTAATGTCATCTAAAGAAAGTTTACTTTGTATGATCAGTAAGCTTCTCTGTGCAAATGACCATCGAGTATTTTAACATGCAGACTTCATTGATCAAAAAGACCTTAATGGGTCCAGATTTGTCTAGCCGATGATCTGCAAGTCATAAACGCTGCTTTGAGGCTCTGATGGAATTTGGTACCAGTGTGGTTTGGGGGATCAACTTAAAATCACCCTTAAACTCAAAATTTCTTTTGTAAAATTGTGGGGCATAGGCATAGCAAGTAAAAACTTGCCAAATAATTAATTTTTCTAAAAACCAAATGTCTTGATAAACAGTAACATATCTAATTGTGACATTTACGTACAGTCTGGTAAACCATGTACTACCAAGAATGTAGAGAACTAAAGACACAGCCCCAACCTCAAGGAGTCCAATAAAAGAAGTAAACATCCAGGAGAAAATATTATAGGTGAGGAGAGATTATTTCTCATTGGGTGGATCAGAAAGAACTTAGAGGGCAGCGGCCTGTGAGTGGAACCTTAAAAAACAGGTATAATTTGAACTTAGAAACAGATAGCTGGAGAGAGCATTCCTCAGAATGGAAATAATAAGCAAAAGCAAAGAGTAGGAAATCACAGGGCTTGAAATATTGAAGAGTTCATGGTATGTGAAGGCATGAGGTAGGAAATGATTAGAAGGGGAAAGTTGCAGTTTTTAAGTTGATAGGTAAAAACTTTGTGTTTTTTTAATCTTGAGAATGACTTAGTATAAGAAACAGAAATACAAACTCCGTCCTTGATAAAACTAGGAGAAATCTGAATGATGGATTACTTTAAGTAAGAAGATCAAGTGTAATTGCCTGCAGAAGGCAATTTTATCACATACCAAAATGGAGAAGCCAGATAAAGATACAGATATGCACCAGAGACAGATACCAACATTTGTGTTCCCCTATTACAATTTCAGCTGGTAATTCTATTCCTAAGTGTATCCAAGAGAAAGGAAAACATATATCTTCACAAGAACCTGTGCATGAATGTTCATAACTATTATTTATAATAGCTCAAAAGTAGTAATGACCCAAATGTCCATGAACTGGTGAACGGATATACAAAGCTTGATATATCCATGCAATGCAGTATTATTCAGTCATAAAAAGGAATGAAGTACTGCTACATGCTACAACATGGATGAACCTGGACAATTTTATGCTAAGTGAAAGAAGCCAATCAGAAGACCACATATTGTATAATTACATTTATGTGAACTGTCGAAAATATGCAAATCTAGGGAGGCAGTAGATAAATGGTTGCCAGAGGCTAGGGATATAGAGCAGGGGGAAGTAATGAATGAAGAATGACTGCTAATGGGAGTTCCTCTTGTGGCTCAGTGGGTTAAGAATCTGACTGGTATCCATGACGATGTGGGTTTGATCCCTGGCCTTGCTCAGTGGGTTGCTCAGCATTGTCGTGAGCTGAGGTGTAAGTCACAGACATGCCTCAGATCTGGTGTTGCTGTGGCTGAGGTGTAGACCAGCAGCTGTATCTCCGATCAGACCCTTAGCCTGGGAATTTCCATATGCAGCAGGCACAGCTGTTAAAAAAAAAAAAAAAAAAAAAAGAATGACTGCTAATGGACATGAGGTTTCTTTTTGGAGTGATGAAATGTTTTTAAGCTTAGCTTGTGGTGATAATTGCACAACTCTGAATATACTGAAAATGGTACACTTTAAATGGATAGAGTTTATGATATGTTGATTATATCTCAATAAAGACATTAAGGTTTTTTTTTTTTTTTTAAATACCAGCTGGCCAGGAAGTACTCTGCAGTGAAGCTCATTAATCTGTAAGCTCTATTCCAGCACACACAGCTTCCATTGAGTTCTTTTATCTTAAATATAAACAGATGGCCAAGAATCTCCAGATATTTGAGGAAATTCTTCAACATGAAAGATAGAGAGAAAAATAAATAAATAGAAGAGAGAAAAAAAGAACCCAGAAAAAACAGAGACAATGCATAGAGCCAAAAACAACTTCAAAACATAATGAATATATTCAAAATATAAGATTATGCATCTAGGAAACAAATAAAAAGATGTTATAAGGAGCCTTAATGAAACAAGAGAGCTTGGAAATTGAAATATAAAAGCCAGACTTGGAGTTCCCACTGTGACTGTGGGTTAAAAATCCTACTGCAGTGGCTCAGGTCACTGTGGAGGCGTGGGTTTGATCCCTAGCACAGTACGGTGGGTTAAGAGGATCTGGCATTGCTGCAGCTATAGCATAGGTCACAGATGAGGCTCAGATTCAGTCCCTGGCCTAGGAACTTCCATATGCCATGGATGCAGCCATAAAATTAAAAAAAAAAAAAAAAAAACCCTAAAATCGAGTCAGTCTCCCAGAAAGCGAAACAGAAAATGAAAAACTCTATCCAGAAGATTCTGATAAAAGAGAACTTAGAAAACTGGGAGAGGAAATTGCCCAAGAAATAATATAAGAAAATTTCCCCAAACAAGCAAATATAAATGTACAGACTAGAAAGGCCACCAAATTTCCAACATAGTGAATGAAAAATGACAAAAGACTTTCAACACACACACACATCAATTCATATCATCATGAAAGAGCACAACACTGAGGCTTTAAAAACTATCTTAAAAGCTTCTAGAGAGAATATGTCATGCACAAAGGAGGTGTGGAAAATTCTCAACAGAAATATTGACAATCAAAAGTCAATGAAGCAATGTTTTCAAAATTCTAAGTGAAGGTTATTTTCAATCCAGTATTCCATACACAGCACAGTCCTTAAATGTCAGATCGAGGAGTTTGGGCTTTATCATATAAGCACTGAGGAGCCTTTAAACATTTTTGAGCGAGGAAATGACCTAATCAAAATTGTGGCTATGTATAATTTCAGATGACTTGGTTTTCTGAGACTATGTTTGGGAGGCCGATTAGCAAAAAGCTATTGTAAGAAGTAATGAAGACTCTAAAGAGAGTAGTGGCCATGGGAATGAAGAGTCAGAAGCAAGATAGGAGGAACATTTTAGAGGCAAAATCAATAGGATGTCACAAAGTCATCATTGTTCCAAAGCCATCTAATCAGATAAAAGCCAGTAAAGTGATTTCCTAGAATCGATATTGGCAGCGTTTTCACATTAAAACCATGTCATGTGGAAGGGTGTTGGGACAGGAGAAGAGTCTGTATTGAAATGCACTTTGAAAAGTATGAAAAACTAGGAAATGCTGAAAAACCATGGTCATACCACATTTCAGGCATTCCAGGATTTCGAATGCCTGTCAGGTTGCCAGCCTTGCTCTGGAAGTGCTGCTTAAATTTACCAGTATCTTGAGGTAAAGATAAGCACATAAAATAGAATTTTCTCATGTCCTTCAAATGTTCTTCAAGTAAAAATCTTCACACTATGTCTTTGGTTCTGAGGCTCACTGACAAAGCATGGTTATAAAATAGTCTGCTTATTTTTCATCAGGAGCTACCGAAGAGTAAGTGTGATGTTCATTTGCAGGGTGTATATACTCATCTTCTTGAGTGTCTCCTTTTAGACTAATTCTTTAATTCTTTTCTCTTTTTTTTTGGCATTTTTATGTTCACAAGAAGTTGTAAAAATAGTACATAGAGTCTTGGAGCCCTCCCCCCAGTGGTGATATCTTATAACTGTAGTGTAATATCAAAACCAGGTGATTGACACTGGTATAATTCTGTAAACTAGACTACAGACTTTATTCAGTTTTCACCAGTTTTTTGTATGTGCTCATTTGCGTGCAGATAGTTCTATGCAGTTTAGTCCTATGTATAGATTTGTGTAACTACCACCACAATCAAGAGACAAAATTATTCCATTACCAGGAAAGAACGCCCTCTGCGACGACATTATAGTCATACCTACCTCCCTACACCATCCCTGTCCCCTAGCAACCGCTTTTTGTTTTGTTATTTCAAGAATGTTATATAAATGGAATCATATAGTATGTAGCCATTTAAGACTGTCTTCTTTTTCCCCAACTAGATAGAATGCCCTTGAAATCCATCCATTGGATGAAATCCATCCAAGTTGTCCATTTATCAACAGTCTGTTCCTCGTTATTGCTGAGTGGTATTCCATTATATGGATATATCAAAATTTGTTAAACCAGTTACCCACTGGAAAACATTTGTTTCTGGTCTTTAGGAATAAAACTGCTGTGAACAGTTGTGTACATATAAGTTATCACTACTCTAGGGTAAATATGCAAGTTGCTGAGTTGTATGATTAGTACTTACTTAGGTTTATTTAAAAAAAAAAAACAAACTACCAAACTATTTTCCAGAGTACCTGTACCATTTAACATTTCCACCAGCAATTTTTATGGATTTTGTGTGTGTCCCAAGAGGTTTTTCACCTATGTTTCCTTCTAGAAGTTCTAGGGTTTTGTTTTTATGTTTAAGTCTGTTCTCTCCATTTAGTTAAGCTGTGGTTACTCTATATAAAAAGTCCTGACTCAAAGCCTGTTGGTGTTCAGTTTGAGATAGTAATCACCCCAGGCAAGCCAATTGCAGGGAGTCTGCCTGCTTATTGAGAAGGGAGTGTTGTAAACCACTTACATTCTTCTGATCTACTCTTCCCATCCAGCTTAATTACCCATGGTTTTAGGTGCCCTCCAGATTTGGGGCAAGGGGAGACAGAAAGGAATAAGAAAGTTTTAGTACTGTCTTCGCCTTGCATGATGCTCTCTGAGCCTGGCATATGTTTAAAACTGACTCTCCTATCTTGGGGTACTTAAGTGGATTCTACAGAAATGTCTCATCTCTGAGGAGCTTTTAGCTATGGCTTTATTGAGTGTAGCGGGTACATCTGTATTCTAGGTGTTCACTTGCATACCTTCCACAGTTTCTAGGAAGGAATTCTTACTGTTCTGGTCTCTTCACCCTCCCAGTCCTCTTATCCGCAGGAAGTAGTCACACATTCTTTGCCCTGATGAACCTCTAGGAGTACAGCCTAATCCAAAATCATCAACTTGGGCTCTGCCACCAACAATTAGTCATTGCTCATCATCTAGATTTCCCAGATAAAATCAGATCCCATCCTGTATGCATTGCCTACCCATATCCGTAGTGGGGTGGGGAGGAGTAGGAGGAATGAGCCACACAGCTTTCTCCCCAAATTCTGTCTCACAAAATCCTTTCCCTTCTCCATACTCTCACCACTTTCTGTAGTCTTATTCCGAGAGGTTTGAGGTAATGGAATTGGTTCTAAAACATTTCCTTTGTAAATTCTACCATTTGTCTAGAACTTCACTTCAGCATGCAACATCTGTTTTGTCTTAGAGTCACAGTTGAAACTTTACTATCTCATCACATATGTATATAATACGTTGTTAATCTACAATCTTTAGCATAATGTACAAAATGGAACATGGCTCCGTCCATCCCTAACTCTCTGCACTGTCTCCTACCACTCTACCGGTAGTTCATCATTTACTTACTGTGCTGTTCCATATTTTTCTACTTTTGATCTTGCCGCCCTCTCTATCCCAAATACCATTTCCTATTCCTCCACCCTGTCCTTTGACAGGTTTCACTTCTCATTCATACTTAATGCAACAACCCAAATTATGACCCAAATCAGGAGTCATATGCTCCCTGACTTCTTTTCCGTGTTCTTATGCATCATCCTAGACTAAGCACCTGTCCCATAAACCCACCCATGGCCAACTGTATGTACCTTATTGTAGGACTAACCACTTTCTATTGAATTTATCTTTTTCTTTTTTTTTTTCTTTGTCTTTTCAGGGTCGCACCTGCAGCATATGGAGGTCCCAGGCTAGGGGTCCAGCTGGAGCTATCGCCGCCCTCCTGCACCACAGCCACAGCAACGCTGGATCCAAGCTGTGTCTGCAACCTACACCACAGCTCACGGTAATGCTGGATCCTTAATCCACTGAGCGATGCCAGGGATCGAACCCACGTCCTCATGAATGCTAGTCGGGTTCACTAACCGCTGAACCACGATGGGGACTCCGAATTTATCTTTTCATGTTTCTGTTTACTGCAGCAAATTGGAAGCTTCTCAAGTGTACAAACAATCTTTGTATCCCTACCCTCTACCACAATGCCTGTCCTATTAAGGAACTTAATTTCTTGGCCCATTTAGACTCTGAGGAGAGTCTAAACAAACTCTAGATAATAAGGATGAAGAATCTCCTTCAATATGGTGTACTTGGGTAGAATGACAGCTTCTCAGAAATTATTGGATTCGAGGCCATTAATTAATCAATGCAGTCTAGCTATAGATTATAGAGTTTCCTTTATCCATGTTTACTGGCAAGGGCCAATTAATGAGACCTAAGTTTTAGGAGCTAAAATCCAATTTAAGTTTCTAATGTATCATGATAGCATTTTAAATTCATTAGAATGCTTTATCTTGTTTGTGTTCTGTTTTGTTGGTTTTTTTTTTTTAGGGCCGCTACTGCGGCATATGGAGGTTCCCAGGCTAAGTGTCTAATCAGAGGCGCAGCTGCCAGCCTATACCACAGCCACAGCAACACCAGATCTGAGCCACATCTGTAGCCTACACCACAGCTCATGGCAACACCAGATCCTTAACCCACTGAACAAGGCCAGGGATCGAACCCATAACCTCATGGTTCCTAGATGGATTCGTTTCTGCTGTGCCACGATGGGAACTCCAGAATGCTCTATCTTAATAAATAAAAATATTTTCATACATTTACTCCTTCTGTCTTCATATTCTTCCAGCGAAGATTATATTCAAGAATAGCTACCCTGACTTCAACTAGACGAATAATTTACATAAATTGAACTAATGCGTGTCACATCACTGTGAAACAACTATGTTTACAATGATAGTCCCACTTGTATGGTACTGTACTTTAAACGATATTTGTAAAATCATAGATGACTGCATTTCATTCTCGCAGTAACTGTGTGAAGTATAGGAAGAGGAGTCGTTATCCACATTTTACAAATGCAATAACCAAGGTTCAGATAGAATAAATTATTTGTTCCATGTCACATGGTTGGTGAGTGATTTGAGCCGACATGAATACATAGCACTTTTTGCTCCAAGTTGAGTGTCTTTCCCATTATACTTTTTGTTGCATGTTTTCATAGGAAGCCTTACCTCCTAAGATGATTAAGAAGGAAAAATCAAAGGGCAAAATCATACACACACATATGTACACATAAACACGTATACATACGCAAACATACTCATAACAATAGCACTTAAGAGTAGAATACTATGTAGTAATAATGAATGAGTCAACTTATGGTCATTATATTTCCACAGTTTGGTAAAATATAAAACTAACTCCTCCTATACT